>NC_091617.1:46061337-56061337 GCF_027580195.1 Bos mutus
TTGATTTCTTTGACAGTTGTATGTATATACACAGAGACATATTTATAAAGGATGGTTCTAACAGTAATAGTAATAACAATGAAATTATCACAGAGTAATTATATCCGGTCCCATCACTTCATGGGAAATAGATGGGGAAACAGTGGAAACAGTGTCAGACTTTATTTTTTTGGGTTCCAAAATCACTGCAGATGGTGACTTTAGCCATGAAATTAAAAGACACTTACTCCTTGGAAGGAAAGTTATGACCAACCTAGATAGCATATTCAAAAGCAGAGGCATTACTTCGCCAACAAAAGTCTGTCTAGTCAAGGCTATGGTTTTTCCTGTGGTCGTGTATGGATGTGAGAGTTGGACTGTGAAGAAGGCTGAGTGCCGAAGAATTGATGCTTTTGAACTGTGGTTTTGGAGAAGACTCTTGAGAGTCCCTTGGACTGCAAGGAGATCCAACCAGTCCATCCTGAAGGAGATCAGCCCTGGGATTTCTTTGGAAGGAATGATGCTAAAGCTGAAACTCCAGTACTTTGGCCACCTCATGCGAAGAGTTGACTCATTGGAAAAGACTCTGATGCTGGGAAGGATTGGGAGCAGGAGGAGAAGGGGACGCCAGAGGATGAGATGGCTGGATGGCATCACTGACTCGATGGACGTGAGTCTGAGTGAACTCCGGGTGTTGGTGATGGACAGGGAGGCCTGGCGTGCTGCGATTCATGGGGTCGCAAAGAGTCGGACATGACTGAGCGACTGAACTGAACTGAACTGAACTGAATTATATCACAGGGTAATTATAAGATGAAGTACAATAATTATGGAAAAACACATTGTATAGTGCAGTACTTTATAAATGCTAGAAATTATCCTTTAAATCAAGTAAGAAATATTTGAGGGCTTATGATTTGAAGTATACTGAACAAACAAGCAAAAAATTTGTTTTAGCTCTAAAATAAGAAAACTGTTGAACTCAAAGTTACAGAAACTTTTTCAACTGGAAGCTGATGAAAGTCCTGATAAATATAACTGTTAAATCTTGATAATAGAAGTAAATTTCATAGCTACTTCTATTTTTTTCTTAGTTTTAATTTTGGTTCAATTGATTTTTCTACAAACTTAACTTTTGCATCATGTTCTCACAATTTCCTTCCCCATTGAGGAACCAAAATTGAGTTGCTTATCTTTCTAATTCTCAAAAAATATTTTTCAAAGCATTGATTGGGACTGTAGAAAAACTAACCAGTAAGACCTCATGTAGTGATCCTTTAATTATTTATCTTCATATCCTTGTCCTCTCTATCTTATGACTACAAGTATAATTATACTTCTTTGTTTATTTACTCAAATCATAATGGCACAAGACCCCATGCACTTCTTTGCCAGAGATTACTCCTCTGGAGAAGACACTTTGTATATTCCTGGAAATGTCCCCAAGGTACTGCCTCACATGACATCAAAACAAGATCCTCAGATTCCTTGACTCAGGGCTGTTTCTTGTCACTGATCTGCTACAGCTATTGCTGAAGATACCTGTGAATTATGAGTTCTGCTGGGCACAGTAATCTGTGTTAATGATGCCACTTCTGCTGCTATACACATCTCAGGTAGGGTAGCTCCTCACTCACCTGTCTGAAAGTCAGTCTTAGCTCTTCTTACTTGCTGCCCCATATGTTGTCTTGACTGGAAGCCAGGCCCTGCACTGCCCTGCTGTGACTGCCACGGGCAACCTCCTGCTGCCCTGCAGTGTGAGAAACTCACTGCCTCCACTCATTTCCATACAGCTTCCACATGACCATGAAAATGTCACCCCATTAAAGCAATCATTCCAGGTCTTTCCACTCTTTGGAGTCTGCAATGTTTAATTGTATGTGTCAACTTGATGAGGCTAAGAGATGCCCAGAGAACTGGTAAAATTTTAGTTCTGGGCATGCCTGTGAGAGAATGTTTCCAGGTGAGATTAGTATTTGAATCAATAGAATGGGTAAAGAAGATTCACTCTCACCAACGTGGGTGACTATTATCCAATCTGTTGAGAAGAAGATAGGACAAAAGATGGAGGAAGGGCAAATTTTCTGTCTCTTCTTGAACTGGAACATTCATCATTTTCCTGCTTTTGGACATCAGAGCTCCTGGTCCTTGGACTTTAGGACTCTGGGACTTCCCAGATGTTTCCCATCCCCAGCTCATAACCCTTCTCAGGCTTTTGGCCTCATACTGAATTATACCGCCAGCTTTCCTGGTTCTCCAGTTTGCAGAGGACAAATTATGGGATTTCTCAGCTTCTATAACTACAAGTGTGTGTGTGTGTGTGTGTGTGTGTGTGTGTGCATGGGCATGCTTAGTTGTGTCTGACACTGTACAACAATATGGACTGTAGATTTTTAGGTTCCTCTGTCCATGGAATTTTCCAGGCAAGAATACTGGAGTGGGTTGCTGTTTCCTCCTCCAGGGGATCTTCCTGATTCAGGGATTGAACCCACGCCTCTTGTGTCTCCTGCATTGACAGGTGGATTCTTTACCACTGCAGCACCTGGGAAGCCCATCACTACGTGAGCCAAGGGAATTCCTATAATAAACCTCCTCATATATTTACATAGATCCTAGGGGCTTTGTGTCTCTGGAGAACCCTGATTAGTGAAAAGACTATACCACTTTGTTTCTAAGCCCTAGGGAAAATCTTTCCTCTATTGTCAGTTCATATGTAGCCTAAAAATGTACTCCCAGGATTAACCACAGCCTGGGATGATTGACAGTGGATATATATCCATACATTTCAGAGGTAATTCCATCTTCATCCACCAGCCCATAGACTAGACCCATGGCTCTGATAATGCTATTAAACATTAACCTGAAATTGGTTCATTTCCTGAAATCCAACTATTCAGTTTTCCTTATGATCACTTTGTTACTGTTATTAAAACCAGACTGGTTCTAGATATTTTGAGGGCTTTAAAAGTTTGAGCTGAATGACTGTCCCAGCTGAATAAAGATAATAAATCTTAACACTGAAGCTCATTGTGTTAAAGACCACCAGTAACTAAGTGCATAATATTTTATAGTGTGCCGAACATTTTCATAATTTAGTTATAGGCAATAACTTACATGGAGAAGAAAATGGCAACCCACTCCAGTAATCTTGCCTGGAGAATCTCATGGACAGAGGAGCCTGGTGGGTTACAGCCCATGGGGTTGCAGAGAGTCAGACATGACTGAGTGACTGAGCACAGCACAATAACTCACATACCTGCTAATCTACTGATATTTTTTATTGCTGATCTTCAGAACATACTTCTTATAACTTAGTTATCACATCAGATATGTCTTCAATAGTAATGAACTTTAATTTGCAGACTTCTCATGTAAAAGGTACATTATAAGCTACATGTTTAGAAATGTTGGAGTTTATTTGCTATATGAACGTGGATGTAGCATATAATCATTTTCTTTACAGGTTACTACCTTTTATGGGAAATAACAGTCTCACCTGGAAACAAAGCTTACATTTAAGTGCTCTTCGTTCTTATCACTCTGCTATTAAATAATTGCTGAAGATTTGGGAAGTGTATACATGAGAATATTATGTAATAAGAATTACAGGATTTAATTCTGTTCTCAGATGTTTAAATTCATATTGACTTTAACTCATTTCCTCAGAACATCTATTATATGTGACCATTCCTGTACAAATGAGGCTAAGTAATTATGCAGGGTATTAGCATATTTGTGCTCAGTGATGTGTAATGAATTCAGGATAACCCTCTGAGTTTTTATAAGAATGGAAAGAAACTGATATCCACTCAGATACCACAAGGGTTGCTCTTTTATCTCACCAAGAGGCATTTCTTTAAGCTAACTTCAAGGTCATCATGTTCAGGTGCAAGTACAGGGAAACATACAAAACCGCATAGTTCATTTTGTCATTTTGTATCTCAGAGTCTGTCTAGCTCACTGTGGAAGCTAAACTGTGATTTGTATTTGGAATTCGGCAACACATCCTGGTGTGTAGTTTCAGTTTTATGCATTTATTTGCCAAAGACTTTGAACTCCCTAGTTAATAACTTGTCCATATGGAAGGATCAGAACTGTGTTTGAACATCTTTTGATCTGGGAGAAAGCTAAGTCAACCTAAAGCACAGAGGTGCTTTGAGATCTTGGAGGGAATTTGCTAAGGGGCAAAGAGTTTCATGACATGAGCCAAATTTGGGGACATGGCCTGAAGTATAGGGGATTAGTGATTCTAAGAACAGAGAGAGGCTGCATTTGAACTCACACTGCCTAAGGCCTTCTTGCTGTTTCTATGTATCCATGAGACCATCTTGCTTGTGGTTCTTAGAGCTTTTCAGCATCAAAATTCATTTCTTGATCTTTTGTGACTTTTGCTTTTCTAACAGTAGAAAAAGATTCCTTAATCCTGAATTTTGACCATCCCCATGGAAAAGAAATGCAAAAAAGCAAAATGGCTGTCTGGGGAGGCCTTACAATTAGCTGTGAAAAGAAGAGAAGCGAAAAGCAAAGAAAAGGAAAGACATAAGCATCTGAATGCAAAGTTCCAAAGAATAGCAAGAAGAGATGAGAAAGCCTTTCTCAGTGATGAATACAAAGAAATAGAGGAAAACAACAGAATGGGAAAGACTAGAGATCTCTTCAAGAAAATTAGAGATACCAAGGGAACATTTCTTGCAAAGATGAGCTTGATAAAGGACAGAAATGGTATGGACCTAACAGAAGCAGAAGATATTAAGAAGAGGTGGCAGGAATACACAGAAGAACTGTACAAAAAAGATCTTCACGACCCAGATAATCACGATGGTGTGATCACTGACCTAGAGCCAGACATCCTGGAGTGTGAAGTCAAGTGGGCCTTAGAAAGTATCACTATGAACAAAGCTAGTGGAGGTGATGGAATTCCAGTTGAGCTATTTCAAATCCTGAAAGATGATGCTGTGAAAGTCTTGCACTCAATATGCCAGCAAATTTAGAAAACTCAGCAGTGGCCACAGGACTGGAAAAGGTCAGTTTTTATTCCAATCCCAAAGAAAGGCAATGCCAAAGAATGCTCAAACTACCACATAATTGCTCTCATCTCACACGCTAGTAAAGTAATGCTCAAAATTCTCCAAGCCAGGCTTCAGCAATATGTGAACCGTGAACTTCCAGTTTTTCAAGCTGGTTTTAGAAAAGGTAGAGGAACCAGAGATCAAATTGCCAACATCTGCTGGATCATGGAAAAAGCAAGAGAGTTCCAGAAAAACATCTATTTCTGCTTTATTGACTATGCCAAAGCCTTTGACTGTGTGGATCACAAGAAACTGTGGAAAATTCTGCAAGAGATGGGAATACCAGACCACCTGATCTGCCTCTTGAGAAACCTATATGCTGGTCAGGAAGCAACAGTTAGAACTGAACATGGAACAATGGACTGGTTCCAAATAGGAAAAGGAGTATGTCAAGGCTGTATATCGTCACCCTGCTTATTTAACTTATATGCAGAGTACATCATGAGAAATGCTGGGCTGGAGGAAGCACAAGCTGGAATCAAGATTGCCGGGAGAAATATCAATAACCTCAGATATGCAGATGATACCACCCTTATGGCAGAAAGTGAAGAGGAACTAAAAAGCCTCTTGATGAAGGTGATAGAGGAGAGTAAAAAAGTTGGCTTAAAACTCAACATTCAGAAAACGAAGATCATAGCATCTGGTCCCATCACTTCATGGGAAATAGATGGGGAAACAGTGGAAACAGTGCCAGACTTTATTTTTTTTGGGCTCCAAAATCACTGCAGATGGTGACTGCAGCCATGAAATTAAAAGACACTTACTCCTTGGAAGAAAAGTTATGACCAACCTAGATAGCATATTCAAAAGCAGAGACATTACTTTGCCAAAAAAGGTCCGTGTATGGTTATGCCTATGGTTTTTCCTGTGGTCATGTATGGATGTGAGAGTTGGATTGTGAAGAAAGCTGAGCACCAAAGAATTGATGCTTTTGAACTGTGGTGTTGGAGAAGACTCTTGAGAGTCCCTTGGACTGCAAGGAGATCCATCCAGTCCATTCTGAAGGAGATCAGCCCTGGAATTTTGTTGGAAGGAATGATGCTAAAGCTGAAACTCCAGTATTTTGGCCACCTCATGTGAAGAGTTGACTCATTGGAAAAGACTCTGATGCTGGAAAGGATTTGGGGCAGGAGGAGAAGGGGATGACAGAGGATGAGATGGCTGCATGGCATCACTGACTCAATGAATGTGAGTCTGAGTGAACTCTGGGAGTTGGTGATGGACAGGGAGGCCTGGCGTGCTGCGATTCATGGGGTTGCAAAGAGTCAGACACGACTGACCGACTGTACTGAACTGAACATGGTATTATTTTGGCTTGGTAAATGATGTATCCAGGTTTGACTAGAATAATCAGGATATGCATTTTGTCACAGAGTAATTATACATAAGACATCCTTTTATTCTCAAAATTGCTGTATTTTGGACAACAAATTATAATTTTAGCCTTTTAAGGATCCTGGTTTTCAATGTTCAGACCTCTTCTTCTGCAAGGTTTTAATACAAAGGAACCCAAAGAAAGGTCATGAAGGGAAAGATTCTGGAGCTGCATTCCATCATCTGTGTAGTGGTCTCTGTGAAGATTGTTGGCTGGTGACAGTGGCCCGCATGGAGCAGCAACATGAGGGTGTCCACGCAGTGGTGTAGCCATGATCTACAGGCATGTGGGACCTTGGGAGGTGCAGAGCAGAGCAGAACCGCAGCATGGATGGCAGTGTAAGAGGCATACATATAGTAACCAATTTGTCTGAAGTGATCCAGACATAAATGTTAATGCTCCTGGAGTGGGTGCTGTTATTGACTCACCCAGATTCTTTAAAGGCTGATGCACCCATATTTCAATAGCTGTGTGGACTGTTAATGGCTTACAGTTGACACCACATCAGTTCCACTGCCAAACACACAGGCATACACACACACACACACACACACACACACACACAGAAGTGCTGTCAAACAAGAAAGCAGTGGTCCTTCCAGAGTGATTGATCCATAGTCAGTGGGTGACTAGGTATAATAGATCCTCACCTTAGCTTAAATTGGGGACATCTTTGTAGAACAATGTATGCCCCAGAGCCTCCTGTGCCTCAAGCCAGCACAAGACCTCACTGTGACTACATCCTTGCTCAGTTCTCCCCTCTTTTCCTATTCCACTTGCCTCAGTCCTTTATAGTTTTATCCTGAAGAACCTCCCCTCACTAAATCACATACACATGAATCCTTGTCTGGGGGAAGGAAGCTGTACTTCTAGGGAATCTGACCTGAGGGAACCTCCTCTCATTCTCAAGAGCATCCCAATTTGGAGAATAAATTCACCCTTGACATGGGTCTAGTGCAACAGAGGCAAGCAGAGTGAGGATTGAATGAAACAATGAGATTGCAGAAGAGCAGCAGAAAGGCAGAGAGAAATGGGAAGAGACAGTGGGTCTGACTGTATGCGACAGCCCCACTCTAGGGATTTCCACAGAGACGCTATGCAGCAGAGGGAAAATTTTTGTGTTACTCTATGAGAGTCAGTGATCTGATGGGCTTTGGGCCTATCTGTTAAAGAGAATATATTTTGTGTGTCCTAGGGGATATTGTTTATATAGATATTAAGCTAACCTAGATGCTAGTTGAAGTTACTCTTATCCTTTTTAGTAAGATAAAATTAGCACAGGTTTATTATCATACATCTCAGATAGTCTAATATGCTGCCCCAACACTGGTGTAAATTTTGAGTGCTTATTGTCTACTTTGACTCTGGGTTTTGCTTTTGTTGGACCATGTCACACTCATTGTGGGAATATGATAGCCACTGATGACATTAATTGGGAGCTAATCTAGTGGAGTCATGGACAGGTGTTCAGGGCTTGTTTGGAAGAGTGGGAAGTAAGGAAGTGGAGATATGAGAAAAGACCATTTAAAAAAGTTCACAAGAAAGAATATTGGTGAAATGGGCCTATAGATGAAAGATGGCCTAGTGTCTAAAGAGGACTTTTTCAAATATGAGAAATACTGAAGCATGTTTCTATGTGAATAATAAAAATAGCTCATTCTTTTAAAATTTTATTTTAATTGGAGAATAATTGCTTTACAATATTGTGTTGATTTCTAGCTCATTTGTATATAACTTACCATGTGCCTGAAATGAAATTTTCTACAAGTATCAATTTAATTCTCAATTTTCATAAGAATCTTTCATCTTACAGATGAAATTGACTCACAAAAGAAGTTAGTGGTTAGCTCAGTGTCATACAGCTGCTACAGGGTGGGACCAGGAGTCCAATCTCAGAACTCTGTTTCCAGAGCCCATGTCCTTTAGAGGAAAGGGCATTGTCACTCATAAAGATAGGAACAATCCTGTAGGGAGAGAGAAGGTGATGGGGAAAGAATGGGGAACACTTAAAGAGCAAAATTCTTAAGGATGAGAAGATGTTTGGTGTCAGTGTGTAAGTGGAAGGATCCCTTAGAACATCTGTTTCATGGACGGTAGATGCAGGGAGGTTGTTAGTCTTTGCGGTGGCTCTCCTCTGATTTTATTTTGCCTATTTCCTCAATGTAGGAAGAGTTAGGAGTGAAGTAGAGAAGGGGCGTATTGAAGAAAAGAGGAGAGGTATGAAATACTCTGTGCAAAATAATGACTTCATTTCTTTCTTTTTAAACACAGTTTCTGAAGTGGCTGTCAACCGAATCAGTGTGTGTTAGTGTTAGTCGTTCAGTTGTGCCCGATTCTTTGCGACCCCATGGACTGGAGCCCTCCAAGCTCCTGTGTCCATGAGATTTTCCAGGCAAGGATACTGGAGTGGGTTGCCATTTCCTTCTCCAAATCAGAGGCCTCTTAAATTTAGGACCTTGGCTACTTCTTGCCAGACAGCTTGGTCAGCATCCATCTGTGCTCTGGTTGCTTTCTTAGTGATCCCCAAATTCTCTCCTTCATGAGGCTTGGGCTCCCTTTCACTGCCAAATTTCATGAAAACAGAGGAATATCTCTTTCTGAAGAATCCCATTAAGGACATATGGGAATTAAAACAAGGTTTTACGGTGGCCACGGGGTAAATGGAAGCATTTCATGTGCCTCGTTAAAACAAAATACCACAATTGAAAAAAAATGAACTTTTAAAACAAATTGTCTGAGACCTCACCCCCGGGAAGTTTTATTTGCCTACAAATTAAGCAGGTCTTTTTATTGTCTTGGAGAAAGACATGCTTGTAAAAGTGTTTTATGTACAGTTTAAGTGCCATTAATGTGGTGTCACAGGAAAGTGTGAGTCGCTTTGTAAATGTTCTCTGAATCCTTCCTTCTTGCTTCCTGTCAAGAGAAAGGACTGTGGACACAGTGAGGGAAAGGGAAGATAGGATGAATTGAGAAAGTGGCATTGACATATATGCACTTATGTGTAAAGCAGATAGCTAGTGGGAAGCTGCTGGATAACACAGGCAGCCCAGCCCAGCACTCTGTGGGGTGGGATTGGGGGATGGGAGGGAAGCTCAATAGAGAGGGGGTGTATACATGTAGTTATGATTGATTTATTATATTATATGGCAAAAACCAATACAACATTGTAAAGCAATTATCTTCCAATTAATTTTAAAAGTGTCTTCACCTACTGATCCATTAATGCCAGAGATGTTCAAATATATAAACACATGCACTATGAACCTGTTGAAAATTTGGCAAACAATGCAATCATTCCTTTTGCTACTCATATTTTCAGTTGTGAAGCATTCTTGATCTAAGCTCTTGTACATATTAGTCTGAATGCCAGGACATTTTTGGTGTCATTTCTAAACTAAAACACACAACCATTCTGAGAAGGAAACAAAAGTTACCAAAGTTTTTGCCTCACATACTTAAATGACCAACTTTATTTAACCAGTGACAAGTTTTCTCAAGGCTGTTCTGAAAGCTACTTGGCTCTTTTATGTTTAAATGTAATTTCTAGCAAAACTAGTTAATCAGTGTGCACTTATGAACCTAACCATAAAAGCACATTCTTATAACCTTCCTTCTTTGTATCTACTGCCAGAGTCTACACATCTTGCTTGATTGTGAGGGACGATAATAGCCTTTAATTTCCTTGTAGTTGTTTCTTGCTAATTTCCTATTTGTGGCATTCCCATACCTCAGCTTTCACTCTTTCATGCAATATCTCCATTTTTTCAGAATAAAATTAACATTTCACATCTGTATGCTGACCTAGTAGGGTGTACACACAGGTGATACTGAACCAATGTACTTAAAGAAAAATTTATGAGGCAACTATTAAAAATAATGTTGAAGGTATACATCTATTGCTGTGAAGATATGTGGAATGTGTTAAAAGACAAAAGCAGATTACTTAAGAGTATACATAGCGTGATTCCACTTTGCATACAATTGTTTTTAAGTAGTTTAGAAGGATTAGTATCAGAATGTTAACTGGTTATCTCTGGTGGCATGGTAATAATGCAAATTCCGTTGGGTTTTATTCACCAATAAAAATATTTTACTCATTTAATATAAAGCATGGGGAGGCAAGGGATAGTTTTCCTTTCCATACAGTCCTTCATCTCTTAGAATTTTAAGTAATCCAGAAATCTGTGGGTGGGGTGCCTGCCATTACTCATTATTTTATTTATTCAGGTTAGCATGATGTAAGAGTTTATTTATCTCTGTGAATGTATGCAACTCACCTAACTTGTGTGTACTTCAGTTTCCTTACCTATAAAATGGGACAATAATGGTACCTAAATCAAAGGATTGATATGAGAACTTAATAAATGTAAAAGCTTAGATCCATACACAGTTGTATTTTTTTTTTTTTATATTCTTGTGTATTTAATCTTGACACTTTAAACAATATGCTAAAACCTGAAACTAACACACAGAAGAATGTAGAATCAATACCTGTTCACAGTTTAGTGGAAGAGACAGATAAATAGATGATTCCTATAAGCATGTTGTTTGCTACAGAGAATGTTACTGGAATGTTTAAGAGGGGCATGCAATCCAAAGCAGAAGGCTTCCTCTGAGAAGTAATATCACGGAAAAGGAAGACTCCTTTTGGGAAGATCAAATTCCAGTTATGTGGGCCAAGATCCAAAGCCAGAGGTTAACAACACTGGTTTCTTCTTTCCATCTCCAACGTAGCATGCTGTGAAATTTATCTTTTAATTCTGCGTTAAAGATCCCAGTTTCTGTATCCATTTCTAGTATTCTATCTGATGGAGACATTAAATGCTTCCTGTCTTCTAGGAGCTATGGAGAAATTATAATAATTTTTTTATAAAACACACTGAAAACTCATTTGTAAAATCTCCATTGAGAATAGAATGGCTAATCCTTGAATAAGTAACTTCATAAGCCAAAGGAAAAAAGACAAATTTTAGAAAGCTATTCTGTAAATCCCAACTCTGGCTTTTATTGGCCATTTATTAGACTTTTCTTGAAAAGGGGAATTTTTAAAGTTTTAAATGGAAACCTTTGAATAAAAGAGATAAAGAAGGCAAAACTAATTTCTGCATGCACTGAGATAGCATTTAATAGTTTAATTAAGATGCAGATTAAGTGGTAGATATAAAACCTTACTATTCTGGGTTCTAACCGGGGAGTTAAGAAGATTGTATTTTCATTTTGAGCAAACAGATGCAAACAAAGGAAATCCTAGTTGATAAAGAGTGGTGTTGCCAGAATGGTAAATTACCTGTAATATGTACAATCGTCCTTTGACCATTTTTTTGTAACTTCAGAGCTTTTAAAAAAAATTTGTAGTTCATCTAATATATTTTTGAGGTCTTTCATAATTTCAGATATAGCAAAAAAGTAAACTTCAGAGACTTGCCTTTAACTATAATTGGCTACAAATTATTTTATTTATAGATAGATACTTACATGGTTAGCCCCTGACTTTTTTCAAATTTTTTCCTTGTCTTCAAACACATAATAAATTTATCATCTTAACCATTTTTAAGTGTATGATTCAGTTATATTGCATATAATCATATTGTGCAAACATCACTACCATTCATCTGCAGAGCTCTTTACATTCTGCAAAACAAAGTTCTATATTCATTAAATAATAACTCCCCATTCACTTCTCTCCTTAGTTCCTTCACTTTTAGAGTGTGTTCTGATTTTTTTTTTTTAATCTTAACTACAATTTATAATAGGAATAACACAGTAAGTGATGATTGAATTCTTATTTCACAAAAAGCCCATTTATAGAGGGCTTCCCTGGTGGCTCAGTGGTAAAGAATCCACCTGCCAATGCAGGATATGTGGCTTTGATCCCTGATCTGGGGAGATCCCCTGGAGAAGGAAATGGCAACCCGCTCCAGTATTCTGGCCTGGGAAGTCCCATGGACAGAGGAATCTGGAAGGCTATAATCCAAGAGGTTGCAAAGTGTCAGACACAAATTAGTGACTAAACCACCTATTTGCAGACTATTTCACAGGCCTATTAAATTGATAAAATAGACAAATTAACAAATAGAATTAGAGATAGGCAATAGTCTGAAATTTGCAGTGAATGTAAGATATTCATACAAAAACCTCACTTTATTGGGTGCACAATGATCTTTAGGCAAAATTTGAAAATGAACAAAGTTTGTGTTTGATGGCTGCCATGCCTTTTGTTGTGTTTACCTCTTATATTCGGGTGCTTTTCTCTCCAGCTCCTAAGCATTTATTCCCCTGATACTATCCTAAGTCTGAATGTCAGTGCCTCCTACAGGTCTATATTACTATCAATGTATCAATATGTTCATATGTACATTTTGTTTGGAGATTTTCAGAAGTAGAGAAGGGGATATTTTGGTATAAAATACCAAACAGGCTTGAAGAATACCTTCTAACAATATTTACATGTTGTTTTTCACATTGTTAGAACTCATGGGAGAATTCAGAGGCAGTATTATTATTATTGGCAGATTCCCCCGTGGCTCAGACAATGAGTCTGCCTGCAATGTGGGAGACCCAGGTTCAATCCCTGGGTTGGGAATATCCCCTGGAGAAGGAGATGGCAACCCACTCCAGCATTCTTGCCTGGAAAATCCCATGGATCGAGGAGCCTGTCAGGCTATAGTCCATGGGGTCACAAAGAGCCAGACAAGACTGAGTCACTTTACCTTATTATTAACACATCATTAGAAAAAGTGTAAGAGAGAGATTTCATCACACCATGCAAAATATCAAATGAAAAACAGTTGCAGGTAATGTACTAGTGATGAGATTCATTACAGTCTAGGCTCCTTATCAGCCATTTTTCAGATGCCAACTTTGTGACATATCGAGAAACTGCTCTGTTATTGAACTTAAAACATATTAAATTCCATTTGTTACAGTTGGATTACAGATACAGAACTTCATAAATTCCCTCTAGTCAGAATCTCAGTTTACTTTCTCCATTCATTATTCTTTTCATGTTTAATACTTGAGGAACTTTGGCCTGAGATGGGGCTGGGGAGGGTGGTGAAAGTTTAAATTGTAGAGATTTTGGACAAGGAAGGATGATTGCAAACCCTGCCTCCTTCTATGGGAGATTTGTATAGAAGGATCTATATCTAATAGTCCTCATTGTACTGATGATCATTAGATTCTCACATATACTGTCAGGATAAGATGGCAGGGACATTATTTTGTAGGCCAATAGTCATCCAAATAATATTTTATTTTCTATATTAAAATTCACATTCTCATTATTTCCAGGGAGAATTTCAGGCTTTCTAGTGTGTGTTCTCAACTATCACTGATTATAAAATTTCTAACTCATGAAGTTTGACTTGCTGGAAAGGTAACTGCCATTTATTTTTGTGATGTGAGTGCTTGCTCTGTGGCAGAATTTGGGTAGTGGTAGTTTGCCCTGGGATCTCTGGCAGCATGTAAACTTCCTTGGTGACTCAGATGGTAAAGAATCTGCATGCACTGCTGGAGACCCGGGTTCCATCTCTGGGTCGGGAAGATCTCCTGGAGAAGGGAATGGCTATCCACTCTGGTATTCTTGTCTGGAAAATTCCATGGACAGAGGAGCCTGGTGGGTTACAGTCCATGAGGTCGCAAGGAGTCAGATACAACTGAGCAAATAACACTTAAACGTCTTTGGGGAATGCAGAAAAGAGATAAATTCTCTTAGAATTCACATGTTGAAGCTTTGGGCAATTCTCACTGTTTCCTCACATACCCTCTAAGTGACAGAGGTTGGGATAGACTCATAAGAAAAGAACAGCTTTTCGGATCCAGTTACTACACTTATTCTATTCAGTTCTGCTCACTTTGCCTCTTCTCTTCTTCTGAGAACCACTGCTTACCTCTGATGACTGCTTGAAAGTTAGCTCTTACTTGAAGGTCATCCCTCAGCTGACTGCTACCTTTTCTTGCTGGCTAGAACATTTCAGCCAATGCTTTTGTTCTGGAAAGAAATCATGCAACTGTTTTTACAGCATATTTTGTCTGGTAATTAAAATAACCACAAATATTATGCGCACAAATCTGTTCCATTTATTATAGCATACTATTTCAATAATATTTCAGTTCCCAGAGGTTATTCCTATGCTGACTACTATGCTGAAGCATACAATTTACTCTCATACTTGGAGAACAGTATCTGTTATAGGTTAGATGGTTGGAAGGCATATTTTTGAGTAACACTAACTCTTTTCTTCTTACTCTTTTATTTTAATCATGCTGCCCTTGGTTTAAAACTGTGACATCTTCACGTCAGTAATTCTTATAGGTAAAATGCCAAGTTAAGTTACCCTTTTCAGCTCAAAACATTGCCGTAGGATAAAACTAAATTGAGGTTAAAGAAACAATGTAAAAGTAAATCAGAATAGACATTTACAGGGTAGAAATAATATTTTTATTGAATGGCCTACAGCAGCAGTAATGTTTAGAAATGGAAAAATGCCATCCTAAGGAGAATAGACAAATAATAGGAGACTCAGTTTGAAGAACCAAATACTTGTAATTCGTAAATTTTCTCAATGTTGTAAAACTATTGTTTAATGAAAGAGAGAGGCAATTATACCTTTATATACTAAGTCTGGTCCATATAAACAAAAGAAAATAGAAATATGTAATAAAACTGATCAGTTTAAGCAGCTGTTGTTCATTAGTCTTATATATCTTTACCCTCAATATATTTGATTTCTCTATATATTTGGTATTTGTTATTTATCTCAATTAATGGTGAATAACAAAGTTTTTGGTCATAGATTATGACTGTATCTACCCATCTATTAGTAAAAGCTGATTTCTTTTCTAATCATTCAGTTATGCTGTTGTAATAGTCACTCTATGGATTTACATCTAGGAAAGATGGGTTATATAGAGGGATAGGAACAATTGAATTTAAAAAAATGTGTTGCTATTATGCCCTATTTTAGTTACTGGAAATATTAATTTCAGAGTTTCAGGCAAAACCTAAAAAAACCCTTGGAAAAAAAGTTTTGTATTTAAGCCTGAGTCTGGCTCTACATATTGGTTGCATTTATATGACAGTGTATATTGATTATAAATTGATTACATTGATGACAGATTATATTGATTATATTCTTTGCAGCTAAGATGGAGAAGCTCTATGCAGTCAGCAGAAACAAGACTGGGAGCTGACTGTGGCTCAGACCATGAGTTTATTGTCAAATTCAGACTTAAATTGAAGAAAGAAGGGAAAACCACTAGACCATTCAGGTATGACCTAAATAAATTCCCTTACCATTATACAGTGGAAGTGACAAATAGATTCAAGGGATTAGATATCATAGACAGAGTGCCTGAAGAAATATGGATAAAAGTTCCTGACATTTTACAGGAGACAGGGATCAAGATGATCCCCAAGAAAAAGAAATGCAAACAGCAAAATGATTGTCTAAGGAAGCCTAACAAGTAGCTCTGAAAAGAAGAGAAGTGGAAGGCAAAGGAAAAAAGGAAACATATGCCCATTTGAAAGCAGAATTCCAAAGAGTTGCAAGGAGAAATAAGAAAGTCTTCCTCAGTGATCAATGCAAAGAAATAGAGGAAAGCAATAGAATGGGAGAGACTAGAGATCTCTTCAAGAAAATTAGAGATAATAAGGGAACATTTCATGCAAAGATGGACACAATAAAGGACAGAAATTGTATGGACCTAACAGAAGCAGAAGATATTAAGAAGAGGTGGCAAGAATACAGAGAAGAACTATGCAAAAAGGTTCTTCACAACCCAGATAATAACGATGGTGTGATCACTCACCTAGAGCCAGACATCCTGGAATGTGAGTCAAGTGGCCCATAGGAAGCATCACTATGAACAAAGCTAGTGCAGGTAATGGAATTCCAGTTGAGCTATTTCAAATCCTGAAATATGATGCTGTGAAAATGCTGCACTCAATATATCAGCAAATTTCGAAAACTCAGCAGTGGCCACAGGACTGGAAAAGTTTAGTTTTCATTCCAACCCCAAAGAAAGGCAATGCCAAAGGATATTCAAACTACCACACATTTACCACACCCTAGCAAAGTAATGCTCAAAATTCTCCAAGCCAGGCTTCAAACAGTACATGAACCGTGAACTTCCAGATGTTCAAGCTGGATTTAGAAAAGGCAGAGCAACCAGAGATTAAATTGCCAAAGTTTGTTGGATCATTGGAAAAGCGAGAGAGTTCCAGTAAAGCACTTACTTCTGCTTTATTGATTATGTTAAAGCTTTTGACTGTGTGGACCACAACAAACTGGAAAATTCTGAAAGAGATGGGAATACTAGACCACATGACTTGCCTCCTGAGAAGTCTGTATGCAGGTCAAAAAGTAACAATTAGAACTGGACATGGAACAACAAGACTGGTTCCAAATTGGGAAAGGAGTACCTCAAGTCTATATATTGTCAGCCTGCTTATTTAACTTATATGCAGAAGTACATCATGAGAAATGCCAGACTGGATGAAGTACAAGCTGGAATAAAGATTGCCAGGAGAAATATCAATAACCTCAGATACACAGATGACACCATGCTTATGACAGAAATGAAGAAGAACTAAAGAGCCTCTTGATGAAAGTGAAAGAAGAGAGTGAAAAAATTGTCTTAAAGCTCAAAATTCAGAAAACTGAGATCATGGCATCTGGTCCCATCACTTCATGGCAAATAGATGGGGAAGCAATGGAAACAGTGACAGACTTTATTTTTATGGACTCCGAAATCACTGCAGATGGTGACTGTAGCCATGAAATTAAAAGACACTTGCTCCTTGGGAAAAAAGCTATGACCAACTAGACAGCATATTAACAAGCAAAGACATTACTTTGCCAACAAAGGTCTGTCTAGTCAAAGCTATGGTTTTTCCAGTAGTCATGTATGGATGTGAGAGTTGGACTATAAAGCTGAGTGCTGAAGAACTGATGCTTTTGAACTGTGGTGTTGGAAGAGACTCTTGAGAGTCTCTTGCACTACAAGGAGATCCAACCAGTCCATCCTAAAGGAAATCATCCCTGAATATTCATTGGAAGGACTGATGCTGAAGCTGAAACTCCAATACTTTGGCCACCTAATGCAAAGAACTGACTCCTTTGAAAAGACCCTGATGCTGGGAAAGATTGAAGGCAGAAGGAGAAGGGGATGACAGAGGATGAGATGGTTGGATGGCATCACCAACTCAATGAACATGAGTTTGAGTAAACTCTAGGAGTTGGTGATGGACAGGGAAGTCTGGCGTGCTGCAGTCCAAGCAGTTGCAAAGAGTCAGACATGACTGAGTGACTGAACTGAACTGAATATGACAGTTTACCAACTATTAATTTTTTAAACCTTGACTTATTATCCTACAATGACTGAAAGGATTTGTGGGCTCTGCTTTTAACAGAAATG
Source organism: Bos mutus (assembly GCF_027580195.1). Lineage (NCBI taxonomy): Eukaryota > Metazoa > Chordata > Mammalia > Artiodactyla > Bovidae > Bos > Bos mutus. The sequence continues at coordinate 46,079,179 of NC_091617.1, forward strand.
ACCAAGGAACTATTTGCAGCTACAGATGCTCAGTCTTGAGTGAGTGCCCAGACTTAGCACACAAGCTGAAAAACTAATAGCCATGTACTTTTGTGATTTACTAAAAAGTACCTAAAAGCCTGTTCCTTTCTTTTCTAGTTCCTTCTCTCTCTTTAAGCTACTACCTCTGTTTGGCCTCAGCACTTTGTGCCCCAGGCCAACTTCTCTCCGTTCTTTGAGACCAAGCCTTGAAAACCTTGTTTGCTCCAAAATTTCAAAATTTTATATTTTTATAAGACAGTCAAGCCCCTATATGTCTTGATAATATTTCTTTGCCCTCCAGAGAGTAGCTTATGGTCTATTGCGCTGACATATGCATTGCATTGCCCACTAGGAGTTAGAGTATGTCAGGACAAGGTAAATAAAGAATCCAAAGATCTATGACCCCCACATCTTCCATGGTTGGTGAAGAGATGACAGTAGAAATCAACCTGTAGTTTTCAAACTGGTCTACTGATTAAACACAGAAGAAAAGGTAAGATATTGTGGCTATGTTCTAAATGATAACATCAATTTGTTCATAGTTTTCCTGTACCCTTTACTTATAAGGTACATTTTTTTAAAGATTTCTCTGTTAATAGGCAACACTTTCTTCTAGTTTTGTTATATACTCTTATATACTATATTATATACACTTACATAGAGAACTGAACTTATCATGTACTGAAGGTTGACTTTACTGAGAGCAGTGCCTCCCTTTTCTATACTTTAGATATGGAAAAGTAATCTTTGCCCTTCAGATTTTTCAATTTAATTTGTATGGAAAAAAAAATCCTCTTATAAATCACCAACAGGATTTTCTACTTAGAAATGGAATTTTTAAAATTTGCTAATGTGGTATCTAGATAGAACACTCATTATTGACAAATAAGATTCCTTTGCTACTGTTTTGAGAATGTATCAGCAGCATTTACTAATGGGGGCCATAAAGCAGCACTGAAAGAAGTAAGTTTAAAATATCTAGAAGAATGCTGAAAGATTTGAAGTTGAGTTTGAAAGGGCATATAATTAGCTGGCTTGTAAGTTTCAGTCACTCTTGAGGTCTTAAGGAAGGCTGCATTATCAGAAAAAGCATTTTATCAGCCTTCAAAGAGGAAAAAAGATCTAAGATAGGAGCACTAAACTGTGTACATCACAACTTCACCTGCTGGAGAAATGTAGAAAGGAGAATGTAAGAGGGTCACTCAGTAAAGCTGATGTGATAGTTCTAAGGTCTTGGTTATTAGCAAATTGATTGCTGTATGCAAACTGGTATTTATTATTAGAGATTCACTGGCTTTTGAAAATATCCTCCAGGGCTTTCTTAAAGCACACAAGAAGCATCCCTAACACCATATGGGAGACATCAAGTGTCAGATACGGCCAGAATGTTAAAATTTGCCGTATGCATCCTGAAAAGTATAAGATATCTTGTTGTAATTCACCAACTTGATGGACATGAGTTTGAGCAAGCTCTGGGAGTTGATGGACAGGGAAGCCTGGTGTGCCGCAGCCCATGGGGTCAGTCACAAAGAGTCAGACAGGACTGAGTGACTGAACTGAACTGAAGGATGCAATTAGGCATTTCCAGTTATACTAAAGGATTTCAGGAGATAATGCTTCATGTATTTGTTTATACAAGGAAGGGTAATTTTATAGGTTCACATTTCTATGTGGACAAAGATGATCTCTGCAGGCCAAGAATCAGAGTTTGGAAGCAAAAAAGCTTATAGCTCTTTCCTTTCTAATCTTGGGAAAGTAAAGCTTATCTATCTTTACTACAGATAATCGCCCATTGATCAGCTCCACCAATGACTTGAACTGGATCACAGCTAAAATATCTCTCTAAGACAAATGAGTAGTTAATTTATACTTGGGAAAACTCAGGAGTTCCAGGGACCAGGAGATTTTTAATTCTAGGATTTCTGAAAGTTTGGAATCTTATTTTTATCTTCAATTCTAGTTTATTTTTGAGCCTTTTGCCATGAATTTGAGGCTCTAATTCTGTTACACTCTTTACAGTATATATACTTAAGGTATTCAGTTTGGTTTCAAATCTTATGTATTCAGCCAAATACCATCACTACCACATATATTTAAATCACCTCTGAACCTTAAAATTTGCACTCTTTCTCTTTTAATTTTTTAAAAAGTTTCTTTCACCAAAAAAAAATTAGCTTTCCCAGATAATACTAAAAATTGTCCCTGGTGGGAAAAGCCAAAGCAAAAATAATGCCCAGTTTGGATGTGACTGGTGATGGGAGTAAAGTCCAATGCTGTAAATAACAGTATTACATAGGAACCTGGAATATTAGGTCCATGAATAAAGGTAAATTGGAGGTGGTCAAACAAGAGATGGCAAGAGTAAACATTGACATTTTAGGAATCAATGAACTAAAATGGCCTGGAATGGATGAATTTAATTGAGATGGCCATTATATCTACTACTGTGGTCAAGAATCCCTTAAAAATAATGGAGTAGCCCTCATAGTCAACAACAGAGTCCGAAATGCAGTACTTGGATGCAGGCTCAAATATGACAGAATGATCTCTTCATTTCCAAGGCAAACATTCAATATCAGAGTAATCCAAGTCCATGCTCCGACCAGTAATGCTGAAGAAGCTGAAGTTCAATGGTTCTATGACAACCTACAAGACCTTCTAGAACGAACGCCCCCAAAAGATGTCCTTTTCATTATAAGGTACTGGTACTGAAAAGTAGGAAGTCAAAAGATACTTGGAGTAACAGGCAAGTTTGGCCTTGGAGTGCAAAATGAAGGCTAACAGAATTTCACTAAGAAAAGGCACTGGTCATAGCAAACACCCTCTTCCAGCAATACAGGAAACAGCTCTATACATGAACATCACCAGATGGTCAATTCCAAAATCAGATTGATTATATTCTTTGCAGATGAAAATGGAGAAGCTCTCTACAGTCAGCAAAAACAAGACTGGGTGTTGACTGTGGCTGAGATGATGAACTTCTTATTGCAAAATTCATGCTTAAATTGAAAAAAGTAGGGAAAACGCTAGACCATTTGTTATGACCTAAATCAAATCCCCTACCATTATACAATGGAAGAGACAAATAGATTCAAGGGATTAGATCTGATAGAGTGCCTGAAGAGATATGGACAGAGGTTTGTGACATTGTACAGGAGACAGGGAGCAAGACCATCCACAAGAAAAAGAAATGCAAAAAAGCAAAATGGCTGTCTGAGGAGGCCTTACAAATAGCTGAGAAAAGAGAAGTTATAGGCAAAGGAGAAAAGGAAAGGTATACCCATTTGCCTTTTCATACTGGGCAAATGGGTATACTGAAAGATGATGTTGTGAAAGTGCTGCACTCAATATGCCAGCAAATTTAGAAAACTCAGCAGTGGCCACAGGACTGGAAAAGGTCAGTTTTCATTCCAATCCCAAAGAAAGGCAATGCCAAAGAATGCTCAAACTACCACACAATTGCACTCATCTCACACGCTAGTAAAGTAATGCTCAAAATTCTCCAAGCCAGGCTTCAGCAATATGTGAACTGTGAACTTCCTGATGTTCAAGATGGTTTTAGAAAAAGCAGAGGAACCAGAGATCAAATTGCCAACATCTGCTGGAACATGGAAAAAGCAAGAGAGTTCCAGAAAAACATCTATTTTTGCTTTATTGACTATGCCAAAGCCTTTGACTGTGTGGATCACATAAACTGTGGAAAATTCTGAAAGAGATGGGAATACCAGACCACCTGATCTGCCTCTTGAGAAATTTGTATGCAGGTCAGGAAGCAACAGTCAGAACTGGACATAGAACAACAGACTGGTTCCAAATAGGAAAAGGAGTATGTCAAGGCTGTATATTGTCACCCTGTTTATTTAACTTATATGCAGAGTACATCATGAGAAATGCTGGGCTGGAAGAAACACAAGCTGGAATCAAGATTGGCGGGAGAAATATCAATAACCTCAGATATACAGATGACACCACCCTTATGGCAGAAAGTGAAGAGGAACTCAAAAGCCTCTTGATGAAAGTGAAAGTGGAGAGTGAAAAAGTTGGCAAAAGCTCAACATTCAGAAAACGAAGATCATGGCATCCGGTCCCACCACTTCATGGCAAATAGATGGGGAAACAGTGGAAACAGTGTCAGACTTTATTTTTCTGGGCTCCAAAATCACTGCAGATGGTGACTGCAGCCATGAAATTAAAAGACGCTTACTCCTTGGAAGGAAAGTTATGACCAACCTAGATAGCATATTGAAAAGTAGAGACATTACTTTGCCAAAAAAGGTCCATCTAGTCAAGGCTATGGTTTTTCCTGTGGTCATGTATGGATGTGAGAGTTGGACTGTGAAGAAAGCTGAGTATCGAAGAATTGATCTTTTGAACTGTGGTGTTGGAGAAGACTCTTGAGAGTCCCTTGGACTGCAAGGAGATCCAACCAGTCCATTCTGAAGGAGAACAGCCCTGGGATTTCTTTGGAAGGAATGATGCTAAAGCTGAAACTCCAGTACTTTGGCCACCTCATGCGAAGAGTTGAATCGTTGGAAAAGACTGTGATGCTGGGAGGGATTGGGGGCAGGAGGAGAAGGGGACGACAGAGGATGAGATGGCTGGATGGCATCACTGACTCGATGGACATGAGTCTGAGTGAACTCCAGGAGTTGGTGATGGGCAGGAAGTGCTGCGTGCTGCGATTCATGGGGTCGCAAAGAGTCAGACACGACTGAGCGACTGATCTGATCTGATACCCATTTGAATGCAGAGTTCCAAAGAATAGCAAGAAGAGATAAGAAAGCCTTCCTCAGTAATCAGTGCAAAGAAATAGAAAAAACAATAGAATGGGAAAGACTAGATATCTCTTCAAGAAAATTAGAGATAACAAGGGAACATTTCATGAAAGATGGGCTCAATAAAGGACAGAAATTGTATGAACCTAACAGAAGCAGATGATATTAGGAAGAGGTGGAAAAAAAAACAGAGAAGAACTGTACAAAAAAGAGCTCATGACCCAGATAATCATGATGGTGTGATCACTCACCTAGAGCCAGACATCCAGGAATGTGAAATCAAGTGGGTCTTAGGAAGCATCACTGCAAACAAAGCTAGTGGAGGTGATGGAATTCCAGTTGAGCTATTTCAAATCCTGAAAGATGATGTTGTCAAAGTGTTGCACTCAATATGTCAGCAAATTTGGAAAATTCAGCAGTGGCCACAGGACTGGAAACATCAGTTTTCATTCCAATCCCAAAGAAGGCAATGCCAAAGAATGTTCAAACTACCACAATTACACTCACCTCAGTTCAGTTCAGTTCAGTCGCTCAGTCGTGTCCGACTCTTTGCGACCCCATGAATAGCAGCACACTAGGCCTCCCTGTCCATCACCAACTCCCGGAGTTCACTGAGACTCACATCCATCGAGTCAGTGATGCCATGCAGCCATCTCATCCTCTGTCGTCCCCTTCTCCTCCTGCCCCCAATCCCTCCCAGCATCACAGTCTTTTCCAATGAGTCTACTCTTTGCATCAGGTGGCCAAAGTACTGGAGTTTCAGCTTTAGCATCATTCCTTCCAAAGAAATCCCAGGGCTGATCTCCTTCAGAATGGACTGGTTGGATCTCCTTGCAGTCCAAGGGACTCTCAAGAGTCTTCTCCAACACCACAGTTCAAAAGATCAATTCTTCGATACTCAGCTTTCTTCACAGTCCAACTCTCACATCCATACATGACCACAGGAAAAACCATAGCCTTGACTAGATGGATTTTTGTTGGCAAAGTAATGTCTCTGCTTTTCAATATGTTATCTAGGTTGGCCATAACTTTTCTTCCAAGGAGTAAGCGTCTTTTAATATCATGGCTGCAGTCACCATCTGCAGTGATTTTGGAGCCCCCCAAAATAAAGTCTGACACTGTTTCCACTGTTTCCCCATCTATTTCCCATGAAGTGATGGGACCAGATGCCATGATCTTCTCACACCCTAGCAAAGTAATGCTCAAAATTCTCCAAGCCAGACTTCAACAGTACATGAACCAAGAACTTCCAGTTGTTCAAGCTCGATTTAGAAAAAGAAGAGGAACCAGAGATCAAATTGCCAGCATTGATTGGATCATAGAAAAAGGAAGAAAGTTCCAGAAAACATCTACTTCTGCTTCATTGATTATGCCAAAGCCTTTGACTGTGTGGATCACAACAAATTGTGGAAAATTCTTAAAGAGATGGGAATACCAAACTACCATACCTGCCTCCTGAGAAATCTATATGCAGGTCAAGAAGCAACAGTTAGAACTAGACATGAAATAATGGATTGGTTCCAAATCAGGAAAGGAATACATCAAGGCTGTATATTTTCACCCTGCTTATTTAACTTATATGAAGAGTACATCATGTGAAATGCTGGGCTGGATGAAGCACAAGCTGGAATCAAGACTTCCAGGAGAAATATCAAAAACCTTAGATATGTGGATGACACCACCCTTATGGCAGAAAGCAAAGAGAAACTGTAGAGGCTCTTGATGAAAGTGAAAGAGCTGATGAAAAAGCTGGCTTAAAACTCAACATTCAAAAAATGAAGATCATGGTATCCTGTCCCATCACTTCATGCATATAGATGGGGAAACAATGGAAACAGTGACGGACTCTATTTTTTGGGCTCCAAAATTACTGCAGATGGTGACTGCAGCCATGAAATTAAAAGATGCTGTCTCCTTGGAACAAAAGCTATGACAAACCTAGACAATGTATTAAAATTCAAAGACATTACTTTGCCAACAAAGGTCTGTCTAGTCAAAGCTATGGTTTCCCATTAGTCATGTATGGTTGTAAGAGTTGGAGTGTAAATAAAGTGGAGCGCCAAAGAATTGATGCTTTTGAACTGTGGCGTTCGAGTATACTCTTGAGAGTCCCTTGGACTGTGAGGAGATCAAACCAGTCAATTGTAAAGGAAATAAATCCTGAATGTTCATTTAAAGGACTGATGCTGAAGCTGAAGCTCCAATATTTTGCCCACCTGATGTGAAGTACTGACTCATTAGAAAAGACACTGATGCTGAGAAAGATTGAATGCAGGAGGAGAAGGGGATGACAGAGGATGAGATGGTTGGATGGCATCAATGACTCAGTGGACATGAGTTTGAGCAAGCTCCAGGATTTGGTGATGAACAGGGATGCCTAGCATGCTGCAGGCCATGGGGCCGCAAAGAGTCAGATACGACTGAGTGACTGAACTGAACTGAAGAGATAGTTGTATCATACTGTCTTAAAATTATGGGCTGGTGAACCTTCACAACTTTAGGGATTGTCCCAACTTCTTTGGGGGAAGGTATACATATCCTCAGGGCTTCCCTGGTAGTTCAGCTGATAAAGAATCCACCTGCAATGCAGGAGATCCTGGCTCAGTTCCTTGGTTTGGAAGATCTGGAGGAGGGCAGAGCAACCCATTCCAGTATTCTTGCTTGAAGAATCCCCATGGACAGAGGAGCCTGGAGGGCTACAGTCCATGGGGTCACAAACAGTAGGACATGACTGAACGACTAAGCACAGCACAGCATATACATGTCCTACTCAAATATATTATAACACATCCTTGCACATCTAAGCAAGATTTCTAAACTCAAATAAATAACTTACTAGAGGGTTAGATTATGCTCAGCCTCTCAGTCATGTCCAACTCTTTGCAACCCGAAAGCCTGTGACCTTTCAGGCTCCTCTGTCCATGGGGATTCTCTAGGCAAGAATACTGAAGTGGGTTGTCATTTCCTATTCAGGGGATCTTCCTGACCCAGGGATTAAATCTGTATCTTTGCATCTCCTGCATTTGTGGGATGGGTTAGGAGAGGGTTTTTTTTTTTTTTTTTGGTCATTTTTCATCAAGAGAAGACTGAAATCATCAATGGTCTTTTCTTGAGGACTATATTGTTCCTGGGTAGGGATGGCTTGAGGGGATGAGAAAGAGGGATTAGCACCTAATTTTTCCCATTCTCTTGCAAAACCCGCACATGACATTTGATTGGTTAATATAGGAATTTTTTAAACCTGCAAATGGCCTGGAAAGCCGCAGCTGTTAGGAGCAGAAACATCAGCTCTGTGATATCCTGGCCTAATAGTCAAGAGAACTGGCTCTGATGCCATTAACCTATTGTGCTTTGTGGAACAAGTCACTTATCCTGTCTTGGGCTAATTTCCTCATCTGTTAAATACATGATTTGCATTCACTTCTCTTTGGAGCATCTGTATTACTTCATTCACCAAGTATTTAGTGGACACCAACAATGTATAAAGTACTCTGATTATTAGTTCATTAATGGAAAATTAAAGGCATTTTGCAGAGTTGCTTCTCCAAGGTCCAGTTTTTTTTCACATATAAAATGGATGTTTCAAATAGCTCCTATCTTACAGGATTTTTCAAATAACCTGTATATGTGGGATACTCTATAAAGAGACATTCCACATAGGATGTGCTCAAGGTGTAGTAGTAACTACTATGCCTATTTTAAGTGGGGATTATAGGCCTTGCCCTCAATGAAGACTCTGAGGGCATACAGACAATTTCTATACTGTGATAATGGCTAGCACAAGGAAAAGGTTCTGAAGGCAGCTTGTATCCCACCCCATAGCCCCCAGAAGTGGTCTAAAATCAGCCTGTGATTTTTCAACTCTGAACCTCAGGGTATCATTTTCTCTACCTTTCATAGTCAAAGTCATACATAGGGCCTATTCTAATATAGAGTTGGTAAAATGTAGTCTCCAAACTCAAAGAAGGCAATGGCACCCCACTCCAGTACTCTTGCCTGGAAAATCCCATGGACAGAGGAGCCTGGTGGGCTGCAGTCCATGGGATCGCTAAGAGTCAGGCACGACTGAACGACTCCACTGTCACTTTTCACTCTCATGCATTGGAGAAGGAAATGGCAACCCACTCCAGTGTTCTTGCCTGGAGAATCCCAGGGACGGGGGAGCCTGGTGGGCTGCCTTTCTTGGGGTCGCACAGAGTCGGACACGACTGAGATGACTAAGCAGCAGCAGTCTCCAAACCGAGTGGTCATCACTTTCAAAAGGTATCCAACTTTTCTTACCATAAGAACACTGATGAATGTAAAAAAAAATTACAGATTTTATTTGGTATTATATATTTTAGTATATATTGATTATTTCTAAAAATATAAAATGAAAAATTACTACATAGGGATATATTTGTAATCAATTTACATATTTAAATCCCAATAATATGAACACACTTTGAAAAATAGTATTGTATCAGAGTTCTCCAGATAAACTGAACCAGTAGTTGTACTGTATTTATCTTACATTATTATGGGTGCTGGTAAGTCTAAGATTTCAAGGGACAGGTAGGCAGCTGGAAACTCTGAAAGAGGAGCTGATGTTTCAGTCTTGAGGCAGAATTTTTCCTTCATCAGGGAACCTCAGTTTTGTTCTTAAAGATTTTCATCTTTAAGATGAAAGCCCACCCACATTATGGAAGATGGTCTCTTTTACTTAAAGCCAATTTATCGTACATGTTGACCGTATCCATAATATACCTTCACTACACCTAGATTAGTGTTGATTAAATAACTGGGTATTATAGCCTAGCCAAGTCAACTTATAAAATTAACTATCACAAGTACATTTTTCTAAAAAATATTTTGTTTATTCATCTACAAAAAAAAAAATAGGATGCATATGGATTGAAGGGACTTTCTTTGGTTTTCTAGGGGACAAGAACTATCGATTGGTCTCCATGCGCTTAGGTCAATGAAGATGTCATAGTTCTGTAAGACTCATGACTGTCCTATACTAGGGGAACAACAGGAACATTAGGGAAAGTGTTCAGTAGTTTTTTCCAGGGAAGATTCTGATTTTTCGTATATCAGAATTATTGGATATTCCTGGCTCACAATGGGACATGGTGCAGCAGAACAAACAGGCTTATGAGAGCTCTGTACTTGTGATTTCCCAGCTAGCAAAATATGACTGTTCCAACTGGCCGACAATCATGCAACAGAAAGAATTATGAATTATTACTAAAGCATATTGATTTTTTGAAATGTTGGCTGTGATTTAAAAGGAAGCAGAAAAGTCAAATCCTTGATTGGGGAAGGCTGGCCCTTATACAGGTAGAGATACATCTTTATAGACATTTCTAGGAAAGATATACACTTTTATAAAAATAAGTCTTTCCATTATAAATACATTTTCTCATCTATTCCTCTCTCTGATTTTTTTCTCTCTCTCCCTTTCAATTCCCCTGGACAAAGATTTTATGTAACAGTGTGAATTTTATCAGCTTTGGTCCAAACAGATTGAAAGCAGCTAAGAAGAATTATTACTGAACAAATATTTACCTAATCTGAGAATTTCCAAATAACAGATTAGATGTTGAAGTTGTATGGTTTTTTCACTGCAAGAAGCTTGAGAGTGAAGAATATTTTTTCTAATTCCAGCTAAAAGTTAGCACTGACCAAATATATTGCATCTCATGTTAATCTTTTTAAAAGGACTCCAAAGAAAGGAAATGAAAATGATTGTACAATCAGAAAAATCATTTGAGGAAAAATTAAACTCTGGTGAGAAGAAGAACTCTAAAGGCAAACTTGATTCCTATCTGTGAATATTTATAAGACACTTAGGAGGGGATATTGGCACAGTTGGAAATAGTTGTGAATATCTACTATGTAAGATTTTCTATGTTAGCATACAAAATCAAAACACACTTGGGCTTAAAATAACATGCATTTGTTATATTTCTGTTGCTCAGAAATCCAGGAGGAATCTTACCTGTTGGTAGGCTCTACTTATTTCTGGAGGATCTTGAGCAAAAGAGTGGTGAAATGATGAACCTTGTTTCTTGTTGGAGTCTGAGAAGTCCGTCTAGTCAAGGCTATGGTTTTTCCAGTGGTCATGTATGGATGTGAGAGTTGGACTGTGAAGAAAGCTGAGCACTGAAGAATTGATGCTTTTGAACTGTGGTGTTGGAGAAGACTCTTGAGAGTCCCTTGGACTGCAAGGAGATCCAACCAGTCCATTCTAAAGGAGATAAGCCCTGGGTGTTCATTGGAAGGACTGATGCTGAGACTGAAACTCCAATACTTTGGCCACCTGATGCAAAGAGCTGACTCATTGGAAAAGACTCTGATGCTGGGAGGGATTGAGGGCAGGAGGAAAAGGGGACAACAGAGGATGAGAAGGCTGGATGGTATCACCGACTCGATGCACATGAGTTTGGGTGAACTCCGGGAGATGGTGATGGATAGGGAGGTCTGGCATGCTGTGATTCATGGATTCGCAAAGAGTCGGACATGGCTGAGTGACTGAACTGAACTGAATATTTGAAACCATTAGTGGGAAATAATAATACTAAATCATATGGTACAAACTGGGCTTCCTGGTATCTCAGTGGTAAAGAATCCGCCTGTAATGCAGGAGACTGGTGTTCTATCCCTGGGTTGGGAAGATCACCTGGAGAAGGAAATGGCAACCCACTCCAGTATTCTTGCCTAGAGAATTCCATGGACACAGGAGCCTTACAGTCTGCAGTCCGTAGGGTCACACAGAGTCGGACACAACTGAAGTGACTAAGCAGCACCAGCAGTAGCAGTAGCAGCATGGTACTAACTATAATAGAATAGGAGTTTAAAGAAGTGGTATATGGGATGGAGGTATATGGTAAATTCCTGATGAATGGGAAACCATATAAAGAGACATATGCATAAATTGCCTTTGTTGCCAAAAGATGGATAGTTGGCATTAAATAAAGATGACCAGGAAGGACCTTCTTGGTGTGAGCAGACTCCTTAATTGAAGACATAAAAGTAAAACTGGACTTATTGTATTTAGACTAGAGTTTCTATAATAGAAACTGGTCAATAATTTGAAATGGAAGAATTGAGGCTATGTTATATAAACCATGATAGTTCAGAATAGGAATTTATATAAAATGTAGCAATTGAGGAGATCATGAGGGTTTCTGAGTATGGAATGGCATGATTAAAAGGTATTTGAACAGGTAACTTGAATATCATGTCAAAGGACTGGATTCTCTCACCCTCTTACTTTTTCCCTTGTCTCCACCTACACTTACCACTCCAGAAATCACACCTTGAAGATACTCTCTCAAGAAATTGTGGTAAGCTAAGGATTGTGGGACTGGGTTGGGAGAGTCATACAAAATAAGGAGTGAAGTTAGGGTGGAGGGAGCAATGAACTTTGATAGGTGTCTTGCATAAGTGATCTCATGTAATTCTCCCATCAAGCCAGAAAGGAAGGTATTTACATTGTGTTGCTATTTTACAGGTGAGAAAATTTGGTCTCAAGTAGTTATTAAGTGGAGAAGGCAATGGCACCCCACTCCAGTACTCTTGCTTGGAAAATCCCATGGATGGAGGAGCCCGTTAGGCTGCAATCCATGGGGTCACTAAGAGTCGAACACGGCTGAGTGACTTCACTTTCACTTTTCACTTTCATGCATTGGAGAGGGAAATGGCAACCCATTCCAGTGTTCTTGCCTGGAGAATCCCAGGGACAGGGGAGCCTGGTGGGCTGCCGTCTATGGAGTCGCACAGAGTCGGACATGACTGAAGTGACTTAGCATAGCATAGTTATTAAGCAGAAGATGTGTAAACCAAATTGAGGTTCTGCCTATCTTCAAAGTCCCAGCAATATTAAAGTAAAAGGTATACCTTCAATAATTTTTTTTTTCCTTCAAAGATAAGGGACTTGCATAAATAAGGTATAATAGAGTTAAGGGTTGTATTTAACTAGAAATTACAGAGTATTTGGAAAGATAGGGAACTTACAGGACTGTCTACAATGGTTTTTGATGTCCCATCTTCCTGTGTTGTTTCTACTTAAGAAAAAGTAGAAGTTTCTGAGAAGCTATTCAGTGCCCCTCAGGTAGGTTAAGAAGCTTCCTAAGTGTGATACCTCCATCACTCTGGCTCAGCTGATAAAGAATCTGCCTCCAATGTGGGAGACCTGGGTTCGATCCCTTGGTTGGGAAGATCCCCTGGAGAAGGGAATGGCTACCCACTCCAGTATTCTGGCCTGGAGAATTCCATGGACTGTATAGTCCATGGGGTCGCCAAGAGTTGGACACTACTGAGTAACATTCACTTCATTTCACTTCCATCACTACACTTAGAACACTGTGTTATAATTAGTGATTCACTTGCTCTTCACTGTGAATGTTTTCAGAACTGGAAATGTGTTTTAAATTTCCATATTTGCTGCCTAGTTTCAGTGTCTTTGCATAATAGATAATCCTTGGTTGTTCAATGAAAAAGTAGATGATAAGAAGCTAATGCATCCATGGAAATTAGTAGTGATATTTGGCTTCAATTCACTTCAGTCACTCAGTCTTGTCTGACTCTTTGCGAATCCATGAATCGCAGCACACCAGGCCTCCCTGTCCATCATCAACTCCTGGAGTCAACCCAAACCCATGTCCATTGAGTCGGTGATGCCATCCAACCATCTCATCCTCTGTCATCCCCTTCTCCTTCCCTCAATCTTTCCCAGCATCAGGGTCTCTTCAAATGAGTCAGCTCTTCGCATCAAGTGGCCAAAATATTGGAATTTCAGCTTCAACATCAGTCCTTCCAATGAACACCCAGGACTGATCTCCTTTAGGATGGACTAGTTGGATATCCTTGCAGTCCAAGGGATTCTCAACAGTATTGTCCAACACCACAGTTCAAAAGCATCAATTATTCGGTGCTCAGCCTTCTTTATAGTCCAACTCTCACATCCATACATGACTACTGCTAAAACCATAGCCTTGACTAGATGGACCTTTGTTAACAAAGTAATGTCTCTGCTTTTTAATATGCTGTCTAGCTTGGTCATAACTTTCCTTGCAAGGAGTAAATGTCTTTTAATTGCATGGCTGCAATCACCATCTGCAGTGATTTTGGAGCCCAGAAAAAGAAAGTCATCTGCTGTTTCCACTGTTTCCCCATCTATTTGCCATGAAGTGATTGGACCAGATGCCATGATCTTTGTTTTCTGAATGTTGAGCTTTAAGCCAACTTTTTCATTCTCCTCTTTCACTTTCATCAAGAGGCTCTTTAGTTCTTCACTTTCTGCCGTAAGTGTGGTGTCATCTGCAAACAGACTGAAACCACAATCACAGACAACTAGCCAATAAGATCACATGGACCACAGCCTTGTCTAAATCAATGAAACTAAGCCATGCCATGTGGGGTCACCCAAGACAGACAGGTAATGGTGGAGAGGTCTGACAGAATGTGGTCCACTGGAGAGGGGAATGGTAAACCACTTCAGTATTCTTGCCTTGAGAACCCCATGAACAGTATAAACAGGCAAAAAGGTAGGACACTGAAAGATGAACTCCCCAGGTCAGTAGGTGCCCAATATGCTACTGGAGATCAGTGGAGAATGAGCTCCAGAAAAAATGAAGAGATGGAGTCAAAGCAAAAACAACACCTAGTTGTGGATGGGACTGGTTATAGAAGCAAGGTCCCATGCTGTAAAGAGCAATATTGCATAGGAACCTGGAATGTTAGGTCCATGAATCAAGGCAAATTGGAAATGGCCAAAAAGGAGATGACAAGAGTGAACATTGGCATTCCAGGAATCAGCAAACTAAGATGGACAGGAATAGGTGAATTTAACTCAGATGACCATTATATCTACTACTGTGGGTAGGAAACCCCTAGAAGAAATGGAGTAGCCATCATGGTCAACAAAAGAGTCCAAAATGCAGTACTTGGATGTAATCTCAAAAACGACAGAGTGATTTCTGTTTGTTTCCAAGGCAAACCATTCAATATCCTGGTAATACAAGTCTATGCCCCAACCAGTAACACTGAAGAAGCTGAAGTTGAATGGTTCTATGAAGACCTACAAGACCTTTTAGAACTAACACACCAAAAAGGTGTCCTTTTCATTATAGGGGACTGGAATGCAAAAGTAGGAAGTCAAGAAACACCTGGAGTAACAGGCAAATTTGGCCTTGGAGTACAGAATGAAGCAGGGCAAAAGTTAATAGAGTTCTTCCAAGAGAATGCACTGGTCCTATCAAACACCCTCTTCCAGCAACACAAGAGAAGACTGTACACGTGGACATCACCAGATGGTTGATACCAAATTCAGATTGATTATATTCTTTGCAGCTGAAGATGGAGAAGCTCTATACAGTCAGCAAAAACAGGACTGGGAGCTGACTGTGGCTCAGATCATGAGCTCCTTATGGAGAAAACCACTAGACCATTCAGATATGACCTAAATCAAATCCCTTATGACTATACAATGGAAGTGAGAAATATATTTATGGGACTAGATCTGATAGAGTGCCTGATGAACTATGGACGGAGGTTCATGACATTGTACAGGAGACAGAAATCAAGACCATCCCAAAGAAAAAGAAATGCAAAAAGCAAAATGGCTGTCTGAGGAGGCCTTACAAAGGGCTGTGAAAAGAAAGGAAGTGAAAAGCAAAGGAGAAAAGGAAAGATAAACCCATTTGAATGCAGAGTTCCAAAGAATAGCAAGGAGAGATAAGAAAGCCTTCCTCAGCAATCAATGAAAAGAAATAGAGGAAAACAATAGAATGGGAAAGACTAGAGATCTCTTCAAGAAAGTTAGAGATACCAAGCGAACACTTCATGCAAAGATGGGCTCAATAAAGGACAGAAATGGTATGGACCTAATAGAAGCAGAAGATATTAAGAATAGGTGGCAAGGATACATGGAAGAACTGTACAAAAAAGATCTTCACGACCCAGATAATCACTATGGTGTGATCACTGACCTAGAGCCAGACATCCTGGAATGTGAAGTCAAGTGGGTCTTAGGAAGCATCACTACGAGCAAAGCTAGTGGAGGTGATGGAATTCCAGTTGAGCTATTTCAAATCCTGAAAGATGATGCGGTGAAAGTGCTGCACTCAATATGCCAGCAAACTTGGAAAACTCAGCAGTGGCCATGGGACTGGAAAAGGTCATTTTTCATTCCAATCCCAAAGAAAGGCAATGCCAAAGAATGTTCAAACTACTACACAATTGCACTCATCTCTCACGCTAGTAAAGTAATGCTCAAAATTCTTCAAGCCAGGCTTCAGCAATATGTGAACCATGAACTTCCAGATGTTCAAGCTGGTTTTAGAAAAGGCAGAGGAACCAGAGATCAACTTGCTAACATCTGCTGGATCATATAAAAAGCAAGAGAGTTCCAGAAAAACATCTATTTCTGCTTTACTGACTATGCTAAAGCCTTTGACTGTGTGGATCACAATAAACTGTGGAAAATTCTGAAAGAGATGGGAATACCAGATCACCTGACCTTCCCCTTGAGAAACCTGTATGCAGTTCAGGAAGCAACAATTAGAACTAGACATGGAACAACGACTGGTTCCAAATAGGAAAAGGAGTATGTCAAGGCTATATATTGTCACCCTGCTTATTTAACTTATATGCAGAGTACATCATGAGAAACGCGGGCTGGAGGAAGCACAAGCTGAAATCAAGATTGCCGGGAGAAATATCAATGACCTCAGATATGCAGATAACTTTTGGCTTAATTTAGTTTAATGAACATTTATCAACTACCAGTGCTTTTCTAGACAGTATCATCTGTGCTGTGTTACCTGTCCTGTAGATGTTGAAAAATCTAATGGCATTATTCTAAATGAAAGACAGACTGTGATAAATTATCTACTAGGTAAATAAAGAGCTATGGAGATGAAAGTGAGGAGGTGATTGTACCACTAAGATTCAATAACTATAGTATGATTGATCATTTCCAGAGTTGGTATAGAGATATCTATTACCAAAATTTCTTAAAAAGATTACCAAATAACTTAGAGTCAATATTTTGTTAATCCTACTTGAAATCTAGATAATAAATATCTTTAGTTTGTTATTGAGGATTTAAAATGGGTATAAACTATTGATAATCTCCACCATAATTGAACCCACCTCATCTCCAGTTGTTTCTCCTTATGCAGGTCTCTTTCCTTTAGTCAGTTCTTCACATTGTAGCAGTATTAATTTTCTGAAAGCAAATTTCTCATTATCATATCATTTGGTAGACACTCAGGGCCAAGCTCAGAAGTCTTAGCCTCCTATTGAGGCCACTATGATATAATCTACTTTTTTAGTCACTTCTGCTCTTAGTATTTCATCTAGTCTGGGAACCACTGTTCTTTGCCTGTATCCTGTCCTTGGCTGCCTCTGTGTCTTGTTCCCATAGTTTTCTCTCCCTGGACTGCCTCTGCCCATTTCCTCTTGCCCAAATTCCACTCGCCTTCCAGGTCAAACTAGGAGGAATACCTGTCCCTCTTACATAATTAATCTCCACTTATTTTACTTTCTAATCATTTATGTACATTCCTTGATTAATTGAAAATTCTTTTCAGCAAATATCTGCATCCAATTCATCTTTGCATTCATTCAGTACTCCAAAAAAGTATATTTTAAGTAGAAAGTTGTAGATAAATGTTTGATAAACAATGCTGAAATATAATGAATGAATGGAATATCTCTCATCTCATCAGTTTTCAAATATTTCAATAATTATAATAAGTAAATAAAACATTGTGAAGTGCAAGTCACTCAGTCATGTCTGACTCTTTGTGACCCCATGGACTATACAGTCCATGGAATACTCCAGGCCAGAATACTGGAGTGGGTAGGCTTTCCCTTCACCAGTGGATCTTCCCAACCCAGGAATCAAACTGGGGTCTCCTGTACTGCAGGCAGATTCTTCACCAACTGAGCTATCAGGGAAGCCCAGATAAAACATGCATTTATAAATCAAATACTTACTTGTGGTATAGAATCAACTGATACTTGTGTTTCTTCCAAGAAAATGTTATTATAATGTTAGATTTGGATAAAGACCAAGGTTCATACTGAAGAAGGCCCTATCCTAAGTGCTGAAGATTTAAAGAGGCATAGAGTAGTATTCCTATAATCTAAGAGTTTCTAGATGTACATGGACTCAACAAGACATATGCTTGTATGTGTTAGCCATTCAGTCATGTCCAACCCTTTGTGACCCCATGAACTGTAGCCTGTCAGGCTTCTTTGTGCATGGAATTCTCTAGGCAAGAATACTGGAGTAGATTGCCCTTCCCTTCTCCAGACATATACTTGAAAAGTTACCTAACATAAGTAAAACAGGTTAAGCCATAACTGAGCAGTGTACTTCAATAAGTGTTTCTAGAAGAAGAGTATTTTGGGAAATTAGCAGGAGGCAGTTGTAGTTTAGGACACAGAATTTCACGTTAGTGGGTATGAGTTTGAGCCTTGACTCTACCTAGCTATGTAACATCAGGCAAACTACTTAATTTCTCTGTAACTGAATTTTATGATCTGTGAATTAAGATAATTAGAACATCACGTACTTCATAGTGTGGTCATGAAGATTAAATAAGATTATATGTATAAATTTAATCTAAGATTGTCTATTTACCTATTTATCTACCTATAGAGCACAGTGTTTGGCATATAGTAAAATGTTACAATATAAACTTTTATCATTATTTGTGTATAGTAAAATGTTACAATATAAACTTTTTATCATTATTCATGTATAAAGAACATTGGGAAGGCTTCATGGAGAAGAGAGAATTTGGATCTGAATTTGAAGGATAAGACAAGCTTTTGTGGAAGGGGAAAGGCATGGATAGGAGGGTTCAAGGGACTGAATTAGAAAAGAAGAAATTCAGCCTTTAGTGGTTTTCTTTCTTTCTGATACATCTTGAAAAAGTAAAGTGCTTTTAATTCAGGAAGGTTAAGGAAATGTATGAGAGTGCCTGAAATTATTCTTCCAATATGACTGGTAATGCACTTAAAAATGGCTTTAGTTGTGGCATGGGACTCTTAACAAGACCAGCAGCCATCAGAAAAATGGATATCAATAGAACTAGAAGTCTTTTTTTAGAAGAAATCCATAGCATATCTGAGCATTCAAATCCTGTAGATCATCCTGATCTTTATCATCCTGATAGAGTGCTGAGGTTGAGTCCCAATGTCACAGACCAGGTAACATGACTAACCAGTCCCTTCTGTCTCTTCACTCAGAGACTTCAGTGATTCCAGCTCTTGTTCCAGGAAAGGACACCCTGGGGAAACATGTACTTTGTCCTTATTCCCTGGACTCCTCTGGGCAAATGAAGGTCTCCTCCTACTTTGAGAAGTGGGGGGACATCCTGCTGACACATCTCTTTGGAGACAAATAAAAGGTAGTATCCTGGAGGGGGAACATTTCCCCACATCCCACTTGATTTCTTGTGGCTGGATTAATAATAGGCTGACACGACAGGTTAATAGAAAAAAAAAGAAACAAATTTAACTCTTGTACATGTAGGTCTCATAGAAATAAAATATAAAAAGTGACTATATCAGTCAGCTTCTATACTTTTTAAACAAAGAAACAATACATTTGTGTGGAATTGATAGAATAAAAAAACTTAGGTTTCGGATGTTCAGTTAAAGAAGAATCTAAGCAGAGTTTGTCCTTGGGGTAGTAAATTAAAGTAATTGGATTTGTTTATATAGGATTTTTCTATCTCTGGTGATAGGATGTCTTTCTACCTCCAGATGCAGGGAGTGTATCTCTCACATGAGATTCATTCCCTGCTTTCATGGAGACAGAAAAGTGGGTCAGTGTTCCACTTGCTTTGGTCATTACTTGTTTTTGTTGTGTCTGACTCTTTGCAACCCCGTGGACTGCAGCATGCCAGGCCTCCCTGTCCATCACCAACTCCCAGAGTTTACTCAAACTCATGTCCATTGAGTCAGTGATGCCATCTAACCGTCTCATCCTCTGTCATCCCCTCTCTTCCTGCCTTCAATCTTTTCCAGCATCAGGGTCTTTTCCTATGAGTTGGCTCTTTGCATCCGGTGGCCAAAGTATGAAGTTTCAGCTTCAGCGTCAGTCTTTCCAATGAATATTCAGGTCTGATTTCCTTTAGGATTGACTGGTTTGATCACCTAGCAGTACAAGTGGCTCTCAAGAGTCCTCTTCAGCACCACAGCTCCAGAGCATTCAATTCTTTGGGGCTCAGGCTTCTTAATGGTCCAATTGTCACATTCATACAGGACTGGAAAAACAAAAGCTTTGGCTATACGGACCTTCATTGGCATGCTAATGTCTCTGCTTTTTAATACACTGTCTAGGTTTATCATAGCTTTTATTCCAAGGAGCAAGCATTTTTTAATTTCATGGCTACAGTCACCATTCAAAGTGACTTTGGAGCCCAAGAAAATAAAATCTGTCAGTTTCCATTGTTTACCCATCTATTTGCCATGAAGTGATGGGATCTGAAGCCATGATCTTAGTTTTTTAAATGTTGAGTTTTAAGCCAGCTTTTTCACTCCTCTTTCACCTTCATCAAGAGGCTCTTTAGTTCCTCTTTGCTTTCTGCCATTAGGGTGGTGTCATCTGCATATCTGAGGTTATTGATATTTCTCCCAGCAATCTTGATTCCAGCTTGAGTCTTATCCAGCCTGGCATTTCACATGATGTTCTCTGCAAATAAGTTAAATAAGCAGGGTGACAATATATAGCATTGATGTACTCCTTTCCCTATTTTAAGCCAGTCTGCTGTTCCATGTCCAGTTCTAACTGTTGCTGCTTGACCCGCATACAGATTTCTCAGGAGGCAGGTCAGGTGGTCTGATATTCCCATCTCTTGAAGAATTTTCTACAGGTTGTTGTGATCCACACAGTCAAAAGTATAGTCAATGAAGCAGAAGTAGAAGTTTTTCTGGAATTCCCTTGACTTTTCTATGATCCAATGGATGTTTGCAATTTGATCTCTGGTTGCTTTGCCTTTTCTAAATCTGCCTTGTACATGGAAGTTCTTGGTTCATGTACTGTTGAAGCCTAACTTGAAGAATTTTAAGCATCACCTTGCTAGCATGTTAAATAAGTACAATTTTGCTGTAGTTTGAACATTTTTTAAGTAACTGCAACTCAAAATAATCAATATGCCATTGTAGGGCAGCATAGTTTGGTGCAGCCCTTCATGAGCCCCAACCATAGTTTTCATTCTTTGGATGCAAAGTGAAGCTTCATAGGGTCAGTGATGAATTGTACTACAGGATAACAAAGTATAGGTTTAGACCAGTCATGGGTGATTCAAATCATGTCATATCATACCTCACCACCCAAATGACAATGATTGAAATGGTAGGTACAGGCTGGATTTAAGAACACCGTCTGTACATTAGACTGCCTGGATTCAAATCTCTATATAGGTTGATCAACCATCCAGGTTTCTTTGGGATAGAAATACGGAACATTCAGTGCTAAAACCAGGATATGTGTGCTGAGTTGCTCAGTTGTGTCCGACTCTGCCATCCCAGGGACTGTAATCCACCAGGCTCCTCTGTCTATGGGATTCTCCAGACAAGAATACTGGAGTGGGTTACCATTCCCTTCTCCAAGGGATCTTCCTGACTCAGGGATTGAAACTGGGTCTCTTAAGTCTCCTGCATTGGCAGGTGGGTTCTTTACCATGAGTGCCATCTGGGAACCCAGGATGGTATTGACCAAATGAGCGTAGATGATAATCTTAACACACTGGCTGTGTGACCTTGGACAAGCCACTGTCTTTCATGTCTCATGTGATCACTATCAGAATTCAGTTCCTTGTAATTATAGAACTGAGGCCCTCAGGTTAGAGATCACCCACTGCTCCCTGCCATGCCATGCCACTGCTCCCTCCCCATGATATGCCAACCTTCTTTTTCAAGTCTAGCAGGATTGACTATCCTATCACATTTGCCACAACTTAAGAAAGAAACTATCCCATCATATTCACAGGTCACTCACACTCAAGTAGGAAGAATTTCATGGGGCATGTACTGAACACATTGGGCTAAGAATCTTTATAAGCCATCTTAGAATTCAGGTTTTGACAAAATTCCTATATCCATAAAGGGAGTGAGCTTTTGTGGGGAAGCATGGCAAGTGGCTTAGGAAGCATCACTGTGAACAAAGCTAGTGGAGGTGATGGAATTCAAGTTGAGCTATTTCAAATCCTAAAAGATGATGCTGTGAAAGTGCTGCACTCAATATGTCAGCAAATTTGGAAAACTCAGCAGTGGCCACAAGACTGGAAAAAGTCAGTTTTCATTCCAATCCCAAAGAAAGGCAATGCCAAAGAATGCTCAAATTAGTGCAAAATTGCACTCATCTCACACGCTAATAAAGTAATGCTCAAAATTCTCCAAGCCAGGCTTCAGCAATATGTGAACTGTGAACTTCCAGATGTTCAAGCTGATTTTAGAAAAGGCAGAGGAACCAGAGATCAAAATGCCAACATTTGCTGGATCATCAAAAAAACAAGAGAGTTCCAGAAAAACATCTATTTCTGCTTTATTGACTATATGGATCACAATAAACTGTGGAAAATTCTGAAAGAGATGGGAATACCAGACCACCTGACCTGCCTCTTGAGAAACCTGTATGCAGGTCAGGAAGCAACAGTTAGAACTGGACATGGAACAACAGACTGGTTCCAAATAGGAAAAGGAGTACGTCAAGGCTGTATATTGTCACCCTGCTTATTTAACTTATATGCAGAGTACATCATGAGAAACACTGGGCTGGAGGAAGCAAAAGCTGAAATCAAGATTGGCGGGAGAAATATCAATAACCTCAGATATGCAGATGATACCAGCCTAAGGCAGAAAATGAAGACGAACTAAAGAGCCTCTTGATGAAAGTGAAAGAGGAGAGTGAAAAAGTTGGCTTAAAGCTCAACATTCAGAAAACTAAGATCATGGCATCCGGTCCCATCACTTCTTGGCAAATAGATGGGGAAACAGTGGGAACAGTGGCTGATTTTATTTTATTTTTTGGGAGGAGGGGCGCTCCAAAATCATTGCAGATGGTGACTCTAGCCATGAAATTAAAAGACACTTACTCCTTGGAAGGAAAGTTATGACCAACTGCCGGGGACCAGCCCCGGCTGATCCAGGGTATTCGAAGGAGAGACTGCGTAGGCGAAGATCAGGAAACAATTGCTTAATTAAACATTAATTAAGGATATAAAGAGTGATAGAATAAGGATAGCTCAGTAGGAAAATTCAGTGGAGAAAAGAGGCTGAGTAGCTTGGTTTACGCGGGAGACCAATAAAACTTCAAGACAAGAAGTTTGCACCACTTACGTAGGCCGCAGGCGTCCTTCCGTTCTCCTGAAGGAGAGGAGACACTGAGGCCTCCCCGGTCGGATCTTAGAAGCCCAGGCATAATTAGTAAGCATGGTGGGTTCCGCGCTCCAGATGGAGACTCAGCCAGAGTGAGAGAGAGAGCGACATGGGGAGACCAGTATTTCGAGAAACTGATCCCAATTCTTTATTTTCCATGGTCTACTTTTATACACTGAGATGTTATGCAAAAGTCATGCGGGGTCAGCAGTCCTGACTTTTATTAAAGTCAGGTGCTTCAGACAAATGTATACAGAGGTCTTAGGGGTGTTACATCATCTTCTGGCCAGGGGGGCCTGCTGACAATTTACGACCCTCTCCTTGTGACAGCAGTCAGTCAACCAGGACACTTATTTCTCCAGGGCTGATTATTCTCAAAACAGACGCCACCCAAATAAAGTTACATTCCTACAGGGTGAGGGTGTAGTGGGTTTTAGTTAAGGAAAGAATTTACTTAGCCTAAGGTCTAACGTGATTAATATCAAAGGTTAATACTTATTTCTTCTATATATTCATTAATGTGTGTAAGGGCAGGGGATGTGGAGACTTAGCAACAAACATTGGCTCAACAAATGAAAAACCCTTCACCAACAACCAACCTAGACAGCATATTAAAAAGCAGAGACATTACTTTGTCAACAAAGGTCCATCTAGTCAAGGCTATGGTTTTTCCAGTAGTCATGTATGGATGAGAAAGCTGAGCACCAAATAATTGATGCTTTTGAACTGTGGTGTTGGATAATACTGTTGAGAGTCCCTTGGACTGCAAGGAGATCCAACCAGTCCATCCTAAAGGAAATCAGTCCTGGTTGTTCATTGGAAGGACTGATGTTGAGACTGAAACTCCAGTCCTTTGGCCACCTGATGCGAAGAGCTGACTCATTTGAAAAGACCCTGATCCTGGGAAAGATTGAGGGTAGGAGGAGAAGGGGACAACAGAGGATGAGATAGTTGGATGGCATCACCGGCTCAATGGACATGGGTTTGGGTGAACTCCGGGAGTTGGTGATGGACAGGGAGGCCTGGTGTGCTGCAGTTCATGGAGTCACAAAGAGTCGGACACATCTGAGCGACTGGACTGAAACTGGATGGCAAGTGGTAAAGAACATATCTGCCAATGCAGGAGATGTAAGAGTGGCAGATTCCATCCCTGGGTCAGGGAGATACCCTGGAGGAGGGCATGGCAACTCACTCCAGTGTTTTTGCCTGGAGAATCCCATGGACAGAGGAGCCTGGTGGGCTACCGTGAATAGGGTCACAAAGAAGTCAGACAAGACTGAAGTGACAGCACGCACACACGCATGCATGCCAAGGAGGCATGTGCTTCCTTCCTGCCTCAGACTTGCCAATGGACTCCAAAAGAGAGCAAAACACAAATCTGCTATTCTTCATTGAGATATTGTGGGAAAACACAGTCACCCATCTAGGGCACTATGGGATTAAATAATCTGAGAGATTATGGAGATGAGTTTCTAAAATGAGAGAAGACTTCAAGAACACCCCATCTTAAAAGTATTACCTGCATGGATGAGATTAAATTGGGCAGGGGCCATTTTGCAAAATGGTTATTACAGTTGTAGTTCATTAAGACTGCTTTGTAGGTAAGTGTATTAGTGTTTCTGAATCTACACTGCTCACAGGGTCAGTTCTGCTAAATCTGGCCTGCTGTAATAAGAAATCTTTTGGTGAAAATCTATTTGAACTACAAGTACTTAGAATCAACTGAAATTTATTAGTCTGAATTCAAAGAGGATTCTTAATTCTAAATCTGTTTTAAAATGAGTATTTAAAATAAGTTTATTTTTCATTGAAAGAGCATTTCCATGAAAGACTAACTTTAAATTAACTTTTTTTTTTTTTAAGCTAGAGTCTGCCTAGAAGAATGGGAGGTAAATAAACACATTATGCTATTGAGCAATTTTTATCTTTTGTTTATATTAAGTAGGTGCAGCAAGACTATCATTATTGCAAAGAAAATTATGCGATTGCTAACTTTCAAGCATTGAAACAGAAAATAATGTAAGCTTTTAAGCCATGGCATTCAAACATATTTCCAAGAAAAATTGATTGGTCATTTAGGGTTTTTTCAATCATTAACTATGCTCATTTTTTTTCTGTTTTGATTTTATTTCTTACTCTTCTGTGTAGAAAAAACCTCTAAGTGTTGTGTGAGGTTTGATCTTATAAAGAAGCCTTAAAATTGTTATTGATCATTTTCAGTGGACTTTATCCATTTAAATGTAATTTCAGATATGCACTTATCTCATATGTATATTTTATGGACATTGCTGATTACACTGCCTTAGATTTAAATGTTCTGTGACTAGCTCACTTGTTCTGCTGCTTCCAAGGCTCTGGCTTTCTCATCCATTCTAGCTGACTGCAATAGCTTGCACTGAGGATGCTGTTGTCCATAGCTTCTCTGAGCCTCCTTAGCTCCTGATAGAAAGCAGTAATCATTTACTAAAAGTCGTTACCCTCAGAATTATTCAGAGAAGAAGTATTGTGATGCTGGAAATTATCTTGATTTTTTTTTTTTTTTTGGCCTCATTCATACTTATCAGCACATTTGAAGTCAAGTCTCTAAAGCCCAAGACTTTTTGTGCAGGTGCCTTTAATTCTTTTCATTTGTTGCTGGCCTAATTTTGCCCCAGTCCATCCCTCTCAACTGAGGCTCCCCAGGTGGTCTAGTGGTAAAGAACCCACTTGCGAATGCAGGAGATATAAGAGACACAGGTTCAATCCCTGGATCAGAAAGATCCCCTGGAGAAGGGCATGGCAACTCACTCCAGTATTCTTCCCTAGAGAATAATGGACAGAGGAGCTTGGTGAACTACAGTCCATCGGGTTGCATAGAGTTGGACAAGATTGAAGTGGCTTATGCATGCTTAGATCCCTCTCAATATGCTTTCTTCTGCAGTTCAAATTTTAAATCTGTTTCTAGCTTTTTAAATTCAGTGATTGCTTCTGATCAACTCTTTATGAAGACTGACTTGCTGCACTCCTCAGAGTCATAACACACTGGCTGCCTCAAATAGAAACCCATGCTCTAGTTTGGCTCCATGGAACCAAATCATTGCAACAGGCAGGGACAGCTACTTCCCTGAAAGAAGGGAGGATGGAAGCTACAAAACAAGAGAAATGATTTGGGAGACAGCACTAATTGGCACAATTCAAATATCTACCCACCTAGTCCCTGACGAAATACAGCACATATTATTCCAGATTAAAGTCATTCTTTGGGGGGCTTAGTAAAAAGAGCTCTAACACTATAAGGGAGGAAATTTATTTTTCTAATCTCAGTGGTAGCTGCACTATTTAATGACTATAGCAGTTTATTCATGAGACACTGTAAAAGGTTTTGATTCATATAGTCATTATCTAAATATTTGCTGAATATGGGGCTTTAGTTATACTCCTCCACTATCTCAGGTCTAAGCTCATCCCAGTCACTTTATGATTTAGACTGGAATAAATCTCAGAAATTGAGAATTGCATGCATAAGATTTATAGGGCTGCTGTCAGGAGATATATAGGCAAGATTGGGCAAAGAGAAAAACTGATCCATATTGAAGTAACTAATGAAGTTATTCATTAGCCAATCAACCAATCTATGGCAAGCTCTGGAGCTGGGATGGCCCTCAGTGTTATCCCAAATTGAGGCAAAGACCAAACACTTTTATCTCCAATTACTATAGTAATTTACTTCTCTGGGTAGACCACTTTAGTATCCACTACAGTACTTTGTTACCTAAAGAAACAGTGTGGAGATAACTGTAGTAGCAATATTTGACCTATAATCAAGCAACTCAATAGGCTAAAATTATTTATTATTGACTTTCATTAAGTGCACTGCCGTTAAGATTTATGGGTCAATGCCTTGGAAGAAGACAGAATTCACTGCAGATAGTTCAAGTGAGAGATTTCCATTAAAGTAGCACTTAAAAGACATGGACAAGTCAGGGACTATATAGGGATGATGAGGTACCCGGAGATAGCAATAGTAAGATGCAGTTAACTCCCTTGGGGTAGAGAAGGATAAGACATATAAAGAGAGATACAGAAACCCAATGAGAGTTGGAGTCATGGAGGAAAGTTCGTACCAGAAGGAGCTATAGTCTTGGAGATGAAAAGCTGATATAGAGGAGGTGCCAAAGACCTTCACAACATGCTGGTGCCTTCCCATTGGCTAACTCAACTGGAAGCCAACTAACAAGGGAGTCTGGGAGATGCAATGCACAAGGTTTAGTCTGGGGCAAAGAGTAGACTTAGAATGGTAAGAGCAAAGAATGAAGAAGCCTTGCAAAAACAGAATAATCTTTACAGTTCCCAAATAAAATGTAGATTACTATCCTATCCACAAAGCAAACCATTTTCTGTAACATATTTGACAAGTAATCTCTAAGTCAAACACTTAAGAAAAAGACACCACCAGATGAGATTCCAAGGTCTCAAGATAAGAAAATTCCATCTACTCATTTTATTTTTCCTCTTTAAACTAAGCCCTAAGTAATGAAATTTTGAAAGAAAAAAAATCTCTAATTGCTAATTCTATGTTGTAACTGCCAGTCCATTTTATTCATTGGGCAGGTGCCATGTAAAGAGTGCTGTTTTTTTGAGAATGTGGCAATTACAGATACTAGAGAAGCCACCAAGAGAATAACTAAAAGAAATAATTATTACTGAATGTTCAGTGTGGTGTGTGTGGCTTTTGCAGTACAATATCCATTAAGTGAGAGTCACATGATTAAACTGTACACATATTTTTTCCATATTTACCCCCTAAGGGGCAAATTACCAGCACAGTTCTGAATAACATTATTGTAGCTATTAGTCTTTGTGTGCATTAATTCCCCATCCACGATTTTTACAATTTTCCCCTTAGTGTTTCTTTGAAAAGTGGCACAATTACAATATTTTCATTATACTGTGGCTTACACAGATAATTAAACAAATAAATATGCACTTACATAATTCATTTTAAATGTTCCCAATCTTTAGAAAAATCCCTCATTTTGGAAGAATAAAGACATACACTATACCTGCAATTTTTATTTTCTTTTACAAAGGCATCACCTGTAAGATTAGTAGAACTAATCAATTTAAGACATAAATTTAATAATTCTCTTTCCAGTCAGAAAGTAAGCTCATACCAAATAGTAACAACCTCACAACTGTTACATGGAAATGGTAAGAACATAATATTTTAATTTTAGAGATATCTGGATAAATTAAAGGTATATTTCTCACAGTGTATTGATTTTATTATTGAGTTGAGTTAATTTTAAGTGTTTAGTATGTTAATTAAAGTGAATTAAACTCTCAAAATTTGGGGCTTTTAACATATCCGATTTTTTGTAGATGCTAAATGTAATGAAAACTGATACTTAACTATCATGAGCAAACTTCCAATATATCTAGATTTTAGTTTTCCCATAATAGAACTTTAGAGTAATCTGGAAAGATAAGTTTATTTTGCCAATAAAGAAACCAGGTCTTAGAAATAGTAAATAGCTTTCTAGGGTCTCACAGCTGGTTCGTGTCAGAGGCAAAACTATAATAGGCAATCTCCTAAAATACTATGCCTGTGTGCCTGTCTTTTCTCCTATTCAGCATGCCTTTTCTAAGGGACTTTATACTTTCACTTTCAATAAACCTTTTTGAGCCTTTTCTTTGTGCCAAGTGTTACTTAGGGTGCTAGGGACAGGCAAATGAGTAAGATAAGGTTCCAGCTCTTTTAGAAGCTCACAATATAGTGAAAGAATCAATTGTACACATGAAAAATGGTCCTTTATTATAAATTGTAATATGTGCTTTGGGAACACAGAGGAGGGAGTGCTAGCTCTCTTTTAACTCTCCCTGGCTTTGGGGTTTGATTTCCTGTCCTCTACTAGTACATTTACTGGCATCTTCAAACACACCAATTTCCTGTTCTTACCAGGCATGTTCATGTATTCTTATACTATTGTTTTTAATTGAAGTATAGTTGATTTACAATGTTTTATTAGTTTCAGATGTCCAGCTCAGTGATTCATGTATATGTATTCATATATATATATGTGTGTGTGTGTTTTTATATATATATATATCAGAGAAGGCAATGGCACCCCACTCCAGTACTCTTGCTTGGAATATCCCATGGACAGGGGAGCCTGATAGGCTGCAGTCCATGGGGTCGCTAAGAGTCGGACACGACTAAGCAACTTCACTTTCACTTTTCACTTTCACTTTTCACTTTTCACTTTCATGCATTGGAGAAGGAAATGGCAACCCACTCCAGTGTTCTTGCCTGGAGAATCCCAGGGACGGGGAAGCCTGGTGGGCTGCCGTCCATGGGGTCGCACAGAGTCGGACATGACTGAAGTGGCTTAGCATAGCATAGCATTATATATATATATATATTTATATATATATATTCTATTCTTTTGCAGATTGTTTTCCCTTATAGGTTATATATTGTGTATAGTTCACTGTGCTATACAGAAGGTCCTTGTTGATTATCAATTTTATATATAGTTGTGTGTATATGTTAATCCCAAATTCCAACTATATCCCTCTCTCCCTTTCCCCTCTGGTAACCATAACTTTATTTTTTATGTCTGTGGATCTATTTCTGCTTTGTGAATAAGTTCATTTACATCCTTTTTTTTTAAATTCCACATATAAGTGATATCATATGATATGTGTCTTTGTCTGACTTACTTCACTTAATACGATAATCTCTAGGTCCATCCATGTTGCTGCAAATGACATTATTTCATTCTTTTTGTGACTGAATAATATTCCATTGTATATACATACATATGTATGTATGTGTGGTGTATATATGTATATGTATGTGTATGTATGTGTATATATATATATATATATATACACTCCACATCTTCCTTATCTATTTATCTGTTGATGGACATTAGGTTGCTTCCATGTCTTAGCTCTTGTAAATAGTGTTGTTACGAACATTGGTGTGTAACTATTTCAGTTGGTTTTCTGTGTTTTCCTGTCACTCCCATAAGTCCTGCTTTCTTCCCTGTTGTCTCATGCAGTAATTGCTATTTAGGTGCTACTATTTCTGATTTTGGAAGTTTGAAACCGTCTGCCACACCAGAAGTAGAAGCTGTTCTCTTAAAGAACTTCTCACAATAGTTACTGTTTCTTCATTATGCTTATCAAAGAACTGCCTTGTCCTTTGAGTTTCCCCCCTTTCCTTCAACCATTAACCCCACCCATCCCCAAACTTCAGACCGAAATTGAAGAAAGTAGGGAAAACCACTAGACCATTCAGGTATGACCTAAATCAAATCCCTTATGATTATACAGTGGAAGTGAGAAATAGATTTAAGGGACTAGATCTGATAGATAGAATGCCTGATGAACTATGGATGGGGGTTCATGACATTGTACAGGAGACAGGGATCAAGACCATCCTCATGGAAAAGAAATGCGAAAAAGAAAAATGGCTGTCTGGAGAGGCCTTACAAATAGCTGTGAAAAGAAGAGAAGTAAAAAGCAAAGGAGAAAAGGAAAGATATCAGCATCTGAATGCAGAGTTCCAAAGAATAGCAAGAAGAGATAAGAAAGCCTTCCTCAGCGATCAATGCAAAGAAATAGAGGAAAACAACAGAATGGGAAAGACTAGAGATCTCTTCAAGAAAATTAGAGATAGCAAGGGAACATTTCATGCAAAGATGGGCTCAATAAAGGACAGAAATGGTATGGACCCAACAGAAGCAGAAGATATTAAGAAGAGGTGGCAAGAATACACAGAAAAACTGTACAAAAAAGATCTTCACGACCCAGATAATCACAATGGTGTGGTCACTGACCTAGAACCAGACATCCTGGAATGTGAAGTCAAGTGGGCCTTAGAAAACATCACTACAAACAAAGCTAGTGGAGGTGATGGAATTCCAGTTGAGCTATTTCAAATCCTGAAAAATGATGCTGTGAAAGTCCTGCACTCAATATGCCAGCAAATTTGGAAAACTCAGCAGTGGCCCCAGGACTGGAAAAGGTCAATTTTCATTCCAATCCCAAAGAAAGGCAATGCCAAAGAATACTCAAACTACCACACAACTGCACTCATCTCACACGCTAGTAAAGTGATGCTTAAAATTCTCCAAGCCAGGCTTCAGCAATACATGAACCGTGAACTTCCAGATGTTCAAGCTGGTTTTAGAAAAGGCAGAGGAATCAGAGATCAAATTGCCAACATCTGCTGGATCATGGAAAAAGCAAGAGAGTTCCAGAAAAACATCTATTTCTGCTTTATTGACTATATGGATCACAGGAAACTGTGGAAAATTCTGCAAGAGATGGGAATACCAGACCACCTGACCTGCCTCTTGAGAAATTTGTATGCAGGTCAGGAAGAACAGTCAGAAACGACATGGAACAACAGACTGGTTTTAAATAGGAAAAGGAGTACGTCAAGGCTGTATATTGTCACCCTGCTTATTTAACTTATATGCAGAGTACATCATGAGAAATGCTGGGCTGGAGGAAGCACAAGCTGGAATCAAGATTGGCGGGAGAAATATCAATAACCTCAGATATACAGATGACACCACCCTTATGGCAGAAAGTGAAGAAGAACTAAAAAGTCTCTTGATGAAGGTGATAGAGGAGAGTAAAAAAGTTGGCTTAAAACTCAACATTCAGAAAACGAAGATCATGGCATCTGGTCCCATCACTTCATGGGAAATAGATGGGGAAACAGTGGAAACAGTGTCAGACTGTATTTTTTTGGGCTCCAAAATCACTGCAGATGGTGACTGCAGCCATGAAATTAAAAGATGCTTACTCTTTGGAAAAAAAGTTATGACCAACCTAGAATAGCATATTGAAAAGCAGAGACACTACTTTGCCAACAAAGGTTCGTCTAGTCAAGGCTATGTTTTTTTCCAGTGGTCATGTATGGATGTGAGAGTTGGACTGTGAAGAAAGCTGAGCACCGAAAAATTGATGCTTTTGAACTGTGGTGTTGGAGAAGACTTGAGAGTCGCTTGGATTTCAAGGAGATCCAACCAGTCCATTCTGAAGGAGATCAGCTCTGGGTGTTCTTTGGAAGGAATGATGCTAAAGCTGAAACTCCAGTACTTTGGCTACCTCATGCAAAGAGTTGACTCATTGGAAAAGACTCTGATGCTGGGAGGGATTGGGGGCAGGAGGAGAAGGGGACGACAGAGGATGAGATGGCTGGATGGCATCATTGACTCGATGAACGTGAGTCTGAGTGACCTCCGGGAATTGGTGATGGACAAGGAGGCCTGGCATGCTGCGATTATTGGGGTCGCAAAGAGTCAGACATGACTGAGTGACTGAACTGAACTGAACTGATCTCCAAACTGGAGTATGGACTTTCAATGACAGAATCCAAATGTTACACCCTAACTGACTCACTGCACATGCCTGATGATCTTGTTAACCATGGCATACTCCTGTGCATGTACCAAGGATTATGTACCCCAACCATACAAGACGTAACTTCCCTTCTTTTCACTCTCCTAGGAAATTCCATAGGAAAAAAGGAATGAACATGTCATAAAAAATAAATTCCTCATAACTATTTATATAAGGTTATGGAGTCACCTATGAGTAAAACTACTGTCCCAGAGCTTGCTGTCTCAATAATAATCAGCTGGCATTTATGATCAAGACCAGGGCACCTGAAACCTCCCCTTCTCAATAAGATTTCCTCTTCCTTCTCAGGAATATCTCCTACCCTACATCCAGTAAGAGATTCCAAAGTGACCTCCTTTCTTCTGTCTATCCTTTTTAAATTTGTTATCCTCTGACTGATCTTTAGAGGACAAATCATCTGTTCAGCTTCTCCAAGAAATTTCCACCTCCTCATTCACTAGGAATCATGATGTGGGTATAGAGAGTAAGGCAGTCATGATTTCCTGGCTGCAAAAATTACTTGGCAATATCTATCATATCTGGCCAGATATTAGCCACTGTTCTACCACAATAGGCAGATATTACCTTTGAACAAGTGTCCTACTAAACCCATACCCAACACTAGTTGGTATATTATCCAAATCAAGTTTGCTACTTGTACCAGCTCCTAGTGTGTGATTAGTATTTGTTCTAAGAATTAACACTGTTGCCTCTAGAAAATTTTAAACTTTACTTCTTTCAATTAATTATGGTTGTGTACATTTTTTATTGAAATATAGTTGATTTACAATGTGGTATTGGTTTAATATATGTATATATTTGTTTTCAGATTCTTTTCCCATATAGGTTTCTACAAAATATTGAGTATAGAGCCCCAGGCCATACAATAGGTTCTTATCGTGTGTCTAGTTTATATATAGTGCTTTTCTGGAGTGATGTTTACTGATGGCCACTGAAAAAGCTGATTTTGTGTCTTATTCATCAGATGTATGTTAAAATGGTGTGGGCAATTTTGGACAGAAAGGAAGAATTTTTAATTACTGTATGTAATTATAAAATGTTGTGGAGTATATACTTTCAAAGATTTATTATGAATCATTTCAGCTCTATTTTGAACCTAAGGGACAATATTGTACATTTGAAACAGAAAGTGCTGGGACTTACCTGAGAAAGTCCCTCTGTCTTATTGCTGGGTGGTACCTGTGATAGAATTTCTAAGATCTGGCGTGCAAGTTCAATGTTCTTCGCATTGGATGTAAATCTGTCTAAAAAAATCCATGGCTTCTCATATCTTAAAACCCTTTTCATTGAGGATGAGTGTCTTAGAAGTCACATCTGTGCCCTGACTTCATTAATACTACCTCTAACCCTTACCAGCTTGCAGCTCCTCACATAGCCCTGTTTGCTCACCTAAGAGAGAAAACAGCAGATTTCTGGATTTGTGTGAACTCCCTATGAAGATAATAGGATTTACATGTGTATACAGAAGGAGAAAACAGGTTTTATTTTACTGCTACATTAACTGTTCTCTCATTTTCCCTGAAATAAAATTCTATGATCATTTCCCTCCAGTTCTGTGGGTTTGCACTGTTGGCCTAATTTAACTATCTTTGCTTTGGGGCTGAGGTCCCCTATGATGCTTAAATGCAAAATCAATGGTTGATGACAGATACTTTGTGTTCATTTAATATATGAATTATATTCCTCTTTGCCTTTTTAATAGATGAGCTGTTTGCCATCCAGAGCATCTTCATTTCCAGTTTCACCCACCAATATTCTCATTTCTTCCTTCATTGGTCTCTTGCCTTCCTGACAGTAGAAACACTTTGTGAAGTTGTATGTAGCATTGCTTTGTATTTTTAATGTCTTCCTTTGCCCGTGAGTTAGGATTTTGATTGTTTTTCTGAATATATCTCTCAAATGTTTGTAAAATCTAAGAAGATTTGACTCATTTCCTTTTAATCTCATGCTTCTCCTTTATTTCTCTTCTATAGCAGTTTTTATTATACACCTTGAAGGAGTCCTTGGGCCTAGAAAAGAAAACAACAGTCTCAAAGGTCCTTGCTGAATCATCTAACTTCGGGGAAGGCAAAACCAAACTTTAAGTTCCGCCCTGATGCTCCAGGGCCGGTTGCATCTACCTGGGACTTATCACCCCCTGCCCAGAAACCTTTCACCCCCTACATCTGTCTGGGGACTTATCACACCTGCCTAGGGGACTTATCACCCCTTGCCCAAAACCTCCCACCCCCTGTTCAACTACAAATGCCATCTCAACTCCAGAATACCCAAAATGTCCCACCTAACATTTCCCTTATCGCTTCCACAAACCTCCCTTTAAATATGAAGCCTCCCTGATCCCACTTGTGCTCAGCCTGGTCATTAGGCTGACTGTTGCCCCTCCTTGCCTGAATAAAGGTAACCTACATCCGTTGAGGTCGTCTCTCCTTCTTTTCTGCCTCTGCCTGAACTATACCTTACACACATTAGAAAATTTAAATGCAATCATAATTCTTTAATTATTCTTTTTGTCATAGTAACCTACTCAGTTTAAAATTTTGGTCTTAAGGCAGGGCAGGAAAAAATATATGTTTGACTTTTTAAAAACATGATGAATTCACAAGTTATATTTAAGTTGCCTCATGCAGGAAGAGTACTGCCGAGTATCAGGAGACCTGATCTCACATCATGGATTTGCTGCTAACAAGTTTGTGTCTTTGGGCAAATAACTACTCTCTGAATCAGTCTCTGTTTTGGAGTGAATTGGATTTTTGGTTCTTTTCAGTTTTGTAATTCTATATGAGAAAAAGCCTCTTTGCTTTTATAATGTATCAACTGAGGATAAGACAGGGGAGAGAAAAAGGGAAGGATTTTCTTGGATACAACACTAAATTGCCAGTCATATGAATGCTTTTATCAAGATTGCACCTCCCAAGGGTTGTGTTTGGGATAAAAAGACAGAATAAACCTCCTTGAGATCTAGTTCTTTTCTCTTTCACTTCATCCTCAATGTTTCCAACATGAATAGAAAACCATTATATATTAGTAGGGAAGGTCAGGCCAGAGTTGGAGGTCGGGGAGGAGAGGGGAGATTAGCAAAAGTCCTTTGTGGGATGTGGGGAATAAGGGGTAACTAAATAAGGGTGTGTTTCTTCCATTAAAATGGCCTCTATAACCTTGGCCAGAAATAGCATTTGAGACTAGAAGAGAATTAATGTTCAGTAATTTTTGAATCCTTATTTAAATGTGACTTTCAAATATCTTTCCTAAGAGGAGCACTTAAAAAGATCCATCAAAAGCAATTGTGCTAATAACCTGCCCTGGGACCTGGGCAGTAGGTTAAGAGACTCACCTCTCATTAATTAGGTGAAGGATTCACAGTGTTAGGCGTGCACCTGAGCCTGCTATTCATTTTCAGGAGAGCAGTCTATCCGGGACTGAAATGATATTGGAATTATCGAGCATCCAGACAAAAGGAGAAGGGAACAGAAAATTTTTAAAAATCTGAAATTCATAAATTTGAAAATAGTGACATTGTTTTCTGTTTAAATTGTTTAAAGGGGTATTTACAATGGAATCATTTTGGCATTCACTTGAAAGCAAAGAGTGTCTTTGTGTGCATGTGTCTTGGAAATGGAAATCCTAGTGGGTATTAGCAATCAATTTCTAAGTGAACACCTAGTCCTAGCAGCAGCTCTGAATTTCTGAGTCCCATGTTACCATTTCACCTTTTGTCTGTAGGGTCCATGAGCCACCAATAAAATCTGCCATAATTACCTTGCCTGGGTGGTCCTCCAAGCACTCCAGGGAGGTGCTGGTGGGTATTTAAGCCTATGGCATTTGTTAATTTATTCAGTCCCTTGAGATGTCGATTTGAAGGGGCAGAATGTGAGATGTAAGAAGAAGAACAGCTGGAAACAGCAAAACTCCTATTCTCTGGCCCTGAGGAAGTCAGGTCATATCTTTACAGGATCAAAATTATTTATCAGAGACATAATCATATTTAGCAGTGACCACAGAAAGAATGATTTATCCACTGTACCAAACCTAGGAACTGTTTTGCTTGTTTGTTTTATAAATTCTGACTTTGCAGAAACTACTATTCATTCACTTGGAAAAATACATAGAATTAAGTTAATGGAAAAGTTCAACAATATTTTGAAAGATATTTGTCAATAAATCACCTGTAAAACTTTGGTCATTAAAGGAAATTGTGTAGCAAAGGATGAATGCTAAGAGTTGGGCTGCTTTGTTCAGAGCCTTCACTGTCCTTTCCCAGATCCCGCAGTTACTGTACCATCTCTAGTTATGTTAGACTCTTAAAGTACACAAACGGCCTTTATTCAAGCAGGAAGGGATGAGGAATCCATTAAGGTCAACTGGGTACTTTTAATTTTCCTTATGTTCTCTGGAGAGTTCAGATCAGTATGAAACTAGGGGATGAGAGAAACAAATATGACACCAGTAACCACAACAAGTAACCTCAATTATCTAACATGGCAGTGTGGCCGTGATGATGAAGGTGTGCCCGAGTAAGAAGTCAAAAGGTCTGCAGAAGTGGTTTCCTATGTCAATTTAAACTGGCTGGGTTCATACAAAATCAATTCACACTTCTTTTAAAGAACCAACCTTTGTGGTGGTCTATGATCTTAATTAGCAGGCACAAGGCTCCTTCCACTCTTCATATGTCTAAAACATAATTGCACAAATATTAAGAATGGCTAAGTTATTAAGACTGCTGGGGAACACGTCATTTCTTTTCTAGTTCTACAGCCAGTTTTTTGCCTATTAACATTTCTAGACTAAGGCAGAAATGGAGTTGGGAGTATACAAGAGGTTCATAACTTTGCTCATAGATCAGAAACCTTACCCTTGACCTTGCAAAAACACTGAAAATCTCTTCTATGTCCAGCCAACACTAGAGACTTGGAATCTAAGAAGAGCATATGTCCATGAAACGGCCATAAAATTCTTATGTCCATAAAATGTTTCCACACACACTGCTGTTGCTGCTAAGTCACTTCAGTCATGTCCGACTCTGTGCGACCCCATAGACGGCAGCCCACCAGGCTCCTCTGTCCCTGGGATTCTTGAGGCAAGAACACTGGAGTGGGTTGCCATTTCCTTCTCCAATGCATGAAAGTGAAAAGTGAAAGTGAAAAGTGAAAGTGGTGTCTGACTCTTCGCAACCCCATGGACTGTAGCCTACCAGGCTCCTCTGTCCATGGGATTTTCCAGGCAAGAATACTGGAGTGGGGTGCCATTGCCTTCTCCATCCACACACACACACACACTCACACACACACACAAAACACATTGTTGAATTTTCCCTGAGCTTGAATTTTTCTGAAACAAATTCTGATAAGCAGTGAAGTTGAAAGGAATCCCCTTACCCTTATTTATTCTGAAAAAACATTTACTGCAAAGAACCAGCCAATGATTCAGATATAAACTTTGATAATGTTCTGGGATGCCTCCTTTAGTTTACCTTTGATAAGGCCCGACTGAAGCTCAGGGCAACTAATTGTTTGCTAGGTCAAAACAATTAGCTGAACTACTTGTTTCTCCCCTAATTAAAAAGAACAAAGTTTTGCTAACCAAATTTGAGGTAGGATTGTCTTCTTCCCCTAAATCCCTGAACTCTGTCCTACCCTGAGCCAGGCGGCTTTAGCGGTAAAGAACCCACCTGCCAATGCAGGAGATGCAAGAGACACGGGTTTGATCCCTGGGTCAGGAAGATCCCCTGGAGAAGGGCATGGCAACCCACTCCAGTATCCTTGCCTAGAGAATCCCATGGACAGAAGAGCCTGGCAGGCTTCAGTTCATATCATTGCACAGACTCAGATGAATGAAGCAACTTAGCATGCATACAAGCCTGATTCAGCACAGAATCCTTCTTAAGAGTCCCTCCAGAAAATAGAAAAGTAGACTGGCCTCAGTGTGAAACTTCCTCTGATCTGTCTGATCCTACCACCTGTCATCCCACGTCCTCACATCCTGCCCTAAGCCTTGTTGACTCCTCTCTAGAACAGAAAAATCCTTTCTGCCTAACTCTTGAGACTCTTGAAACAGATCTTATGACCACAACTTCCTGTTGCCATAGTCCTCCTCTTCCTATTCCTCTTATAATTATTCTTTTGAATAAAGTCTCTCCTTAGTAAATCCAGAAAAGTTCTTTATGTGCTAAAGGCACACAAGTTTGTTCTAAAAATAATTTTTGTATATTTTTATCTGTGGTATCTGGGGGGCATTTTTTTCTATGTTTCAAGTGCAATTTAAATACTTATTTTACATATCAACTATCTCTATGTCAATGTTGATAAAACAGAGGGCTAAGGAGTAGATCTCTCTGGAGTTTATCTGTTTCATATATTAGGAACTGCTTCTGAAAGAAACTGGGCCTAGAGGAGCAGGTATCATTAAATATCTTTTTCAAAGACTCCTCAAAGCTTTGGAAAACCAGACAAAAAACCAGCTAGAATGGGTTGACAGCTTGAGACATTTCTAAATCTTTTGAACATTTAGAATTTACCCAGGACTGGGAGAGAATCCATGATTATATTGCTGGATATGGGATACCATTTACCAGTAATGAAAGAGCAGGAAAACAACATTACTTATTCAAGTCTTTCAGAACCAGGGATTTGAAGGGGAAACTGACACAAAAAGTGCTTCCTGAGACAGACGCCAAGTTCTGGCAAATTTTACAGCAGTGAGGTTTCATTTGTAATTGTTTTCATTGAACAATAGAAGCTTTTGAGTCCTGGCATGTGGTAATTATGAGATTAATGACTTAAGAGAACATGCTGCTGTTAAGTCACTTCAGTCGTGTCCGACTCTGTGTGACCCCATAGACGGCAGCCCACCAGGCTCCCCCGTCCCTGGGATTCTCCAGGCAAAAACACTGGAGTGGGTTGCCATTTCCTTCTCCAATGCATGAAAGTGAAAAGTGAAAGTGAAGTCGCTCAGTCGTGTCCGACTCTTAGTGACCCCATGGACTGCAGCCTACCAGGCTCCTCCATCCATGGGGTTTTCCAGGCAAGAGTACTGGAGTGGGGTGCCATAGCCTTCTCCAAGAGAACATGCTATGTAAATACAAAGTGGGTTGAGTCATTGACTCAATCACTGCATAAACCTAGAAGCCTTTGTGTTGTTTAGTGCAATCACTGCCTCGAAAAACCAGCACTCACACCAAGCTGCAGTCCTTGAGCTTTTTCAACACGTTAAATCCTCCCGTTCCACTGTTTTTACTAGTGGCTTCCCTACTGAGTCTCCAGAGAAACAATGGTTGAATATCCAACTATGCTTGGGGCAAGGTGTTGATTACCATATAGTCAGAAGCAAAATAAACTATCTGTAGATATATCAGGAAACAAAAAGTTTGGCTTTGGAACAATGGAGAAAAATTGTGATTAGGCTTTTTCTTGCCTATTTGCAAGCTTGGCTTTGCCCTGTATTATTTATT
This sequence comes from Bos mutus, assembly GCF_027580195.1. NCBI lineage: Eukaryota > Metazoa > Chordata > Mammalia > Artiodactyla > Bovidae > Bos > Bos mutus. The sequence goes on from NC_091617.1 coordinate 46,119,229, forward strand.
GTGTATTGTTGTCTATTGGTGTTTTGGCCTATCACAATGCTTTTTGCATTTTGATAGAATGGTAATAAAAGGGCAAACTTATTTATTACTTTTGTCTCTTAATTGAATGTCAGTCACTTCCCATTCAAAAAGCAATGGCTTTCTTTGTAATTGAGCACTTCACTGATCTTTCCCTATTCTGCTCTAATATTTTAGTACACACATTTCCTTTTATTTTACTATTCATAAAGTCATTATAAATCAAACCAATTGCAGCATAACAGGAAATGCTTGACATTTTCTATCTCAAAGACTCATTCATAATTTCTCAATTACATGTAGTTTAAATACATAGCATCCAATCTGCAGTCTTTGAAATGGTGCCAAATTCCATCTGCTTTCCTGAATATTACCACAGTTATTTCTGAGCATGATGTGAGAGAGGGCTTCTGAGAACTCTAACTTGAACACAAGCCTCTCTTGATAGAACCTTACTGTTAATCTTGCACTTTTCTGTTCAATAAACCTCTCTTACATAAATACACAGTTTTATTGATTTCCATATCTGGATGCTTACTTACCTCCACTAACAATCTACCAGCATTTCTTTTCCATTCAGACAAGGATGAGCCCATTCCTCTTCCAAGATTGTCTCAAATTCACAAAAGGTTGATTCTGAGGAAATGCCAATGAAGTTGCCAAATTAAGTGTTATTGGCATAACACTTAATCTTTTGATGGAATTCTTGGGTTAGGTCTCAAAATTCTACCCAGAAATATGGAGAATTTATACTTTGAGAAAATAAACCTAAAACTGTTCTACAGACAGTGTCACTAGTAAATTATCTGTATTATTTCAATTTTTCTTCACTATTTCTTGGTTTATCCCCTGCTGATAGCATTGATTTTCTAGAGTACTTGTGGTGTAATACATAATGTATGCTTGCATTTTAAAAAATAGGAACATTGGGTTGACTTTGAGAATTTAATATTCCTCTGGAAAATTATAAATATTCTAGTGCTAAAGTCTGATATCCCACAGACACACCAAAGAGCTGAAACAAGTGAGAAAAATATCTTGCCCTTGATGCATTAAGGCTAAATCATGATAGATTTATTACATAATCTCTAACACATTCTATGTTGAAATCATAGCAAAAGCTCTATCATTCCTTAAAAATTTGACATGTGATTGCTTGTAGGCATACCCAGGTATTTTCTCATTCATTAAAAAATTTTTGTTTATTTTGCATTTGATTTTTATGAAAATGCTAAAAGAAATATTAAATACTTAGAGCACATGCTGCCTATATGATTTCTTTCAGTTTTTAGATGAACTTTTGGAAGTTGGGCCCTTCATCTGGGCTTCTATATCCCTCTCCATTGATCAGTATCTTCATGTCTTATACAAGTTGTTTGACTTTTCAGAATTTTCTGTCTCTCATCTCTTTAGCAATATCAACCTCCCTCCAAATCCCTCTAGCACAGTTCTTTCTGTAGCAGAGAAGGATGGTTGTCCATCCATGTTAGCAACAATCTTTAAGTATGGTGCAAAAATCTCTGGGAACAATTTATACTAGTTAGAGAAGTTACACAGTGATGATTTTCCATTACTTAGTCAGTTTGGCTGGAGAAGGCAATGGGATCCCACTCCAGTACTCTTGTCTGGAAAATCCCATGGGTGGAGGAGCCTGGTAGGCTGCAATCCATGGGGTCACTAAGAGTCGGACATGACTGAGTGACTTCACTTTCACTTTTCACTTTCATGCATTGGAGAAGGAAATGGCAACCCACTCCAGTGTTCTTGCCTGGAGAATCCCAGGGACGGGGAAGCCTGGTGGGCTGCTGTCTATGGGGCTGCACAGAGTCAGACACAACTGAAGTGACTTAGCAGCAGCAGCAGCAGTCAGTTTGGTATAGATTCCAACTAGCTATGGGCTTCCCTGGTGGCTCAGATGGTAAAGAATCTGCCTGAAATGTGGGAAACCTGGGTTTGATCCCTGGGTTGGGATGATCCCCTGGAAAAGGGAATGACAACTTACTCCAATATTCTTGCCTGGGGAATTCCATGGAAAAAGGAGCTTGGCGGGCTACAGTCCATGGGTCATAAAGAGTTGGACATGACTGAGTGACTAGCATATATACACATATGGATCTCAGGCTAGAAACTTGGTTTTGTAAGAGACACTGTATTTTTTTTTCATTGTTTGTGATAACAGTATTTTTATTCTAAGCCCTTATCTAGCTGGCTAGTGAGATATTCAAGCTTTGTTATGCTTTGGGCTTCTCTCTACACCCCAAAATGACAGTGTTTTATGCAGTGCCATCTGTATTTTTGGTAGGGAGGAAGGTGGCATCCTCCAGTAATGATTGTGAGATCCCCCAAGTAATTATCAATATGTTCATCAGAGCAGCCCACTCAGACCCAGCTCCTCTCTGGACGGAGTTATTTATGGGCTGGGTACTCCCATGTCCATGTTTCCTCTTTTTAGAAATAGCACATGTGTTCTCTTTTGTTGTCTTTCTGGAGTGCTGATCTAGGATCCATGTCCTCCTCTTTGCCGTCCCAAAACTCTAGTCTCCACACTGCACAAAGATTCAGAAATCCCTATCTCCAAGTAGTCTTTTCCTGGCCCTGGACTCTCCTGAAATACATTACAAGGGATCTAGGTGTCTGGCCAGCAATACGAAACAGATGGAGAGCAGAGGGACTCGGCATTGTGGGGATAGGCTGTCCCCACAATGCCTAGGAAGGCAAGGTGTATCCACAGCATCTCAGGCACCTGGGAATGGGCATGCCCAGACAAAATAAAACATGAAATAAACAGAAACTATGTCAGGAACTTAGAAAGAAAAAAAAAAAGGGACAAAGCCAGGTTCTAAAAGCCTGTGAGCATTACTGAAATACTGATCTGGTGCTCGATTAAAAGTCTCAGGGTCACATCTGAGTCCTCTTGAGAGTATGATCTGTGTTTAAAACTGGCCCGACAGGCTAGTCTGAGAGAGTTGATCAGATGTGGTCTGGACCCTGAGACGTGACTAATTTTTAGAAGGGAGATCATAGATCACATCCTCATAATTACCTGATGGTAGAGTAAGGGCCCTGAACGTTTTCTGTAAAGAAGAATGTGGTTCATATAGAGCCTGCCATGAAATTCTTGAATTACTTCCCAGTCTCTTTTCGTATCAAGGAAGGGATTAGAGTTGACCACTTTGTAATGGTTTCCATATTGGCAGGGCAGTTGCCTACAATAAAACATAAAGTTACAAAATCAGATATCTAAATAGTAAATTCCTCTCAAATTCAAATCCTCCAGCCCTATCTTCCCCCCTTTCAGGCATAGAAGTATTCCACTAGCACCTTCCAATTCCTCCTTCCCTTTAGATCTTCTGATGTGTACCATCAGAAATGCCTGTGTTTTAAACAGGCACTGGAATGTCCTTTTCCAGTTTTTTTTTTTTTTTTTTTAACTTGAATGACATTTATTCTTCCTCTTTCTGGGTTAAGGTTACTTCTAGATCTTTAATATCAATTCTATTTTTTTCTGGGCATTGACATCCTCCTGCAATGAATTCATAGGATAATACTTCTAAATCAATTTCACATGTTGCAGCAAAGTTAATATTTCCCCTGTAAGATCTGAATTTTTCCATTGTGGAAAAAGAATTTGAATGTGGCATAGTGAGGTGGGATCTTTCAATATAAGCAGAAGGTCATGGGACTTCTCAATAGCTTTTATAGGATTTTACCTTATAGGAGATGAAAAATAGTAGAAAGACAGCATATCATGAAAGGAAAAGTAGGGGCATTTAACACAGAGAAGAAAAATTAAATTACCTTAGGGAGTAGAACTTGGGAGAATTATTCTGCTTAAAATGTTCATAAGGAATAATGACAGAATCTAAGGAATGGATTAGTAAATTTTCAGGGTCTTCTGGGGAGAAAACATGTAGGTATGAGGCTTCCTAACATCACCTAAATTGAAATCTATTTCATATGTGCATGTGACTGACTCTGACAAGCTACTATTAGAGCTACTGGAGCTTAAAAATTTGTCTTACTATCTGATTCAGTGTCTACTGTTTTTTAAATTTGTAAGGTGCTTAATTCAACAGCTGAGTTGCACACAATATGAACACAATAAATCATAGATATGTTTCACCTTTTTCATTCTCCTTGATGGGCTTCTCTCCTAGCTCAGTCAGTAAAGAATGAGCCTGCAATTGAAGGAGACTTGGGCTTGATTTTCGGGTTGGGAAGATCCCCTGAAGAAGGAAATGGCAACCAACTCCAGTATTCTTGCCTGGAGAATCCCATGGACAGAGGAGCCTGGAAGGCTACAGTCTGTTGGGTTGCAGGAGTTGGCCACAACTTAGCAACTAAACTACTACTATTACCCGATGGATATTAAAATAATTTGATCAAATTTGAAAAAAATCACTGATATATTCAAAGTAATTTCATGACATAAAGCAAGGTAAGTCTTGCAATGAAGCACGATAAAGAAGAGGTAGGAGAGAAGGAACTATGAAATAACTGGATTGAAAACAACGTAGAAGATAGAGACAAATAATATATTAAATTTAGAAAACACTGTCTTTGAGGAAATCAAGATTCTAACATGTAGCCTTGTCAAAAAGTTATCTAAACGCTCTCAATGGCCTTTTTAAAATCTCATCTGTTCTTTGAACCTTTAGTTTCACATGTTTCTGGCAGTCATGTGGGGTGTTGGGAAGGTTTAGGGAGAGTGTTTGCATAGCACAATATACTGTTAGTTACTCTTTTCAGAATACTTCTGATTGGTTAACATTCACAGATGCATTGACTTATTTGAACAAAACACATCAGCATTCTAATTCAAATGGAACAGAGATGAATGATTCAATCTTAGAAAAGGCATGTGAGAGACATTTCATAACTGACCATACTGATTCCCCCTTTTTTATTTCTCTTTCTTTCAGTTCTGATCCAACATAATCCACCAGATTGTCACTATTCACCTTGCTTATTATCTATTTAGTGAGCTGAGTTGAGTCCTTGAAGACCTGTGGGAAAAGCTCTTTGACTTAACAGACTGTGTTGCTAAGGTCAAAGGTGTTAACACAGATTATGACCCCTCAAGTAAAAAAGCACTTAAAAAGATGCAACCAATAAATGATTCAATTAGTGTAATCTCCCACCTGCCCTTTTTAAGAAAAGAGATTCCTCTCTCATAGCAATAGCCCAAGACCATCTTCTTTGTCCACACTGCATAGAGTGGAGTTGTTTCTCCAAGCTGATAGCATTTGTAGGACAGATCTAAGTGTACAAACAAGAAAAAAGGGCTGCTGATCATCTGAGATCAGAACTTTTTAAAAATGACTTGAACTATTTACCATCAGATCCTATACCACTAGATTATAAATTGTTAAAAACAACATCAGCAACAACAAAATTAGCTTGGCGTATCAGTGATTTGACTGCTTTCATGATAAGAATTGAGTTTACTAACAAATTGTAGATTCCCAGCCTTTCACATTACACAGTAATTTCCAGGCAGTTTAAAACCACTTCTGGCCTGCCCTCTTTCCTTGAGTCTACTGCTGAGTCTAAAAGCCTTCTTGATTCCCCTGTGTTTATTACAGATTCTTTTTCCATTTGAAGAATCAATACTAAATGCAAGCATAGAAAGACAGCATTTTATACTTGACATTTGGAACAATGGGAGGTCCTCATTTATCAGTATTTTTTCAGGCACTAGAACATTATAAGATGAACTAAATTTGTAGATTAAATATTTTTTCAGTTACATTGATTATGGCTCATCAACTTCTTAACTATATATATATATATATATATATATACGTATTTAGACACAGAAAGCCTTGATAAATTGTGTAAAAACTATCTGAAATGAACAAACAGTGTTACCATTGTAAAACTGAGGAAAATATTTTGTCTGCTTACTTCAATTTTATTAAAGAAATCTGAAAGCAAGAGATGCTTGAGGAATAAGACAATGGGACAACATCTTTAAAATTTGTTAAACAGCAAGGATCATGATTTACTTTTTGTGTGTGTGTGTGTTTAAGTTTGATATTTGGGGCACACTTTGGGGAATTCACTAGCTCATACTGAATGTGAGATACTGATAAGCTTATTTTTATATTCTCAATTTCAACAATATTCATCTATGATTTCCATAACCTGTCACTCAGCAATACACTGGGAACACAAATGGTCTCATTAAAATACTCCTTTCAAAATGTTTTCCCTGAATAGACATTGGAAGAGGTTTCCAGCTAAATTGAATACAGAATAAAGGGACAAAGTAACAAAACATTGAAGCTGGAAATGCCTTATTAGAGTTTTAATTTTAGATTTAGTGTATTCATCAGATGTCAATCAAATCTGCTTTCTGTATGTTTCCAAATCATGTCTCCTTACAAAGTATATCCCAATTGAGTAATTATCTTTTAAAAATAATCATCTAGCTCCTGTTCTTGCATCTATGTGAAGAGAAAATTGAAGACTGAGAAGAATCTGAAACTATATGTTTTATCCCTCTGTACACTTGATACATATGCCTCTGACAAAATGTTCTAATAATAGTTACAGAAGTAAGAATGGGGGAAGGAAACCCACATTTCATAAACTCATACAATGCACTAGGCAACAAATGAAGTCTTTACTATATTCTAGTTTCTTAAACCTTCTTACAACAATCTTGTGAACGATGTTGTTCATTTTGCACATGTGGATGCTAAGGCTCAGATATATTGAGTGACATGTTCCTGCTCCTATGCTCAGTTGGAGGTGGAGCAGATAAAGCCAGAACTTTGCTACTAAATCCTTCCTTTCATCCAAAATGAACTTTTGAGAAACAGTTTTTGATGTGTCCGTTATTGGATCACCAACCAGGAAGATAAAACATCATTTGTTTGGAAAGTACACTTTTATTTTTATTGCAAGTTATCTCATGACTATAACTTAGAAAAAAAATAATGCCCACCTATTTGGTGCCTTGGTATTGCATGAAGGAATCACTATGATCAGGGCTTCCCTTGTGGCTCAGCTGGTAAAGAATCTGCCCACAATGTGGGAGACCTGGGTTCAATCAATTTGATCACTTTGATCAATTCTCTCAATGAAGTCATTCCATCTGCCTCCTTTACCTTTGACATCTAGAAAGGCTCTCTAGATGACTTGGACAACATTTCCCAAGGATTTAGCTTTTTTGGTCTGTTTCCCAAATTGCCCCATGGGCTTAAAAAAGTTTTCTCATTTAAAAAGTCAGATGACATCTTAGCAGGTTCTTCTGTGAGTACCAAACATTGCCCATCTTACCTAAGCAATCAGTTCTGGAACTGCTGACTTACACTCAATTTAACAAATAGCTATTCCTAAAATCCCAGTCAACTGATTTTCTCTCCCATGCAACATGAACAATTTCTGTCAGTGTAAACCTATGTTTCATTACTAAATAAGGGGGAAACCATTTTACTTGAAGCATATACCAGTCATTGAAAAATCTAAGAGTGGAGGGAAGTTAATACTACTACTGCTCCTATTTTCTTATCCATCACCACTACCACACTACCAGTCTGAGCACTTAGAATCCAACAGGCATGGTTCAAAGGACTCTATTTGCTTTATCTTATTGTGTCCTCACAAAATTTCTACTGAGAAAGTACAGTTAACCCTTGATCAACATGGGTTTGAACAGCACAGATCTACTTATTACTGGATTTTTTTTTCAATAAATTTTAACTTTGCAAATCTTTAAATAGTGTAGGGAAAGTTTGCCTTCGATTAGAAATCACAATATGTGGAATCAAAAGAGCTAGGGTTTAAGTTCTGATTCTGTCCAAACTGTTTCAGCTTCTTGCCCTTGGGTGAGTCATTTATTAATTCCTTTGTTTTTGAGGCAGAGATGGCAGTATGTGGATGTTTAACCGTGTGTGGGGAGTGGGTTGCCTTAACACGCTTGTTATTCAATGGTCAAAAGTACTGTTAGAACCCCTCCCATTTTATAGATGGTAAAATGTATTAAAACCTCACAGGGTTTGGAAAATTTGCCTCAGGTAAAAGAGGTATAATTGCCTGCCTGTGTATTAAAAAAACCTCTTTCAGGAAAATGAACCAGGGGAGCCTTGTTAATGATGATTTCAGCTCTGTGTGGATCTTCTTGTGCTGGAACACCCCTTTTATCCTAAACTCTCTGTGGCATATTTAATGCCAGAGGTAATTTCTACTGCCAGGCCTCTCTAGATTGTACTAATTTTTACACAAAATCTTAGCAAAACCTATAGTTACATTTCAATTACCCTTGAGGAGTGATCCTTGTGGAAATTATGTGGCAGTTATACTAAAATATTATTTTTATTTAAATAAAAGTATAATATTAACATATTTTTATTATCTTAGGAAGTAGAACAATGAGAATATTATCTATAATTTTTATGTTTCCACCCTATGTTTCAGTTTTAATTACATCAAACTGAATCTATAATTTTACATTTAGCTCTTTCACTCATTATTATATAAAAACTCCAGTTCATTACTAAGTTCTCTATATTTTACCTCCTAATTATCCTCTGCTGCTGGTCATTTCTCTCCATATTTTCCACCACCATCCTAATTTAAGCTGCTAGGTTCTCTTCCCTGAACTTCAGCAATACCTCCTAACAGTTTTACATTTTGGCCCATCTCTATTCTGATGTTAGAATGTCTCTCTCAAAAATGTAAATCTAATCATGGTATCATTCTTAAAATCTTTCCAAAGTTTTTTCATCGTTCTTGGTATAACAGCAAATCTTCTGTAGAGAGCCTTTCACCTGCTCCTCAGTTCAGTCACTCAGTCGTGTCCGAGTCTTTGCGATTCCATGAACCTTAGCTCGCCAGGCCTTCCTGTCCATCACTAACTCCCGGAGTCCACCCAAACCCATGTCCATTGAGTCGGTGATGCCATCCAACCATCTCATCCTCTGTCATTCTCTTCTCCTCCTGCCCTCAATCTTTCCCAACATCAGGGTCTTTTCAAATGAGTCAGCTCTATGCATCAGGTGGCCAAAATATTGGAGTTTCAGCTTCAACATCAGTCCTACCAATGAACACCCAGAACTGATCTCCTTTAGAATTGACTGGTTGGATCTCCTTGCAGTCCAAGGGACTCTCAGAAGAGTTCTCCAACACCACAGTTCGAAAGCATCAATTCTTTGGCACTCACATCCATACATGACCACTGGAAAAACCATAGCCTTGACTAGATGGACCTTTGTTCAAGCCTCATCTTAACTAGATTTTCCCCCTTATTCTCAATTTCAGTCACATTGCTTGTATTAGTCTGTATTAGGTGGCTATAACAAAACAATAGATTGGAGGCCAGAAGTCCAAAATTACAGTGTCAGTAAGATCTTAATCTTCTGAATTCTTGAAGAGAGAATCATTCCTTTCTTCTTCCAGCTCATGGTGGCATCTGACATTTCTTGATTTGTGACAGCATAACTCTAATCTCTGTCTCTGTTTCCACAAGTTCTTCTCTATATAATTCTGTGTCTTCTCCTTTTCCTATAAGGGCATTAGTCATTGGATTTAGATCCCATCCCAAATCCTAGACAATTTATTTCATCTGAAGATCTTACTTGCAAAGACCCTATTTCCAAATAAGATTCCATTCTGTGTTTCCAAAGAATAGCAAGGAGAGATAAGAAAGCCTTCCTCAGTGATCAGTGCAAAGGAATAGAGGAAAACTATAGACTGGGAAGGACTAGAGATCTCTTCAAGAAAATTGGAGATACCAAGGGAACATTTCATGCAAAGATGGGCACAATAGAGGACAGAAATGGTATGGACCTAATAGAAGCAGAAGATGTTAAAAAGAAGTGGCAAGTATTCACAGAAAAACTATACAAAAAAGATCTTCATGACCCAGATAACTGAGATGGTGTGATCACTCACTTAGAGCCTGACATCCTGGAATGTGAAGTCAAGTGGGCCTTAGAAAGCATCACTACAAACAAAGCTAGTGGAGGTGATGAAATTCCAGTTGAGCTATTTAAAATCCTAAAAGATGATTTTGTGAAAGTGCTGCATTCAATATGCCAGCAAATTTGGAAAACTCAGCAGTGGCCACAGGACTGGAAAAGGTCAGTTTTCATTTCAATCCCAAAGAAAGGCAATGCTAAAGAATGTTCAAGCTATCGCAGAATTGCTCTTATCTCACACGCTACCAAAGTAATGCTCAAAATTCTCCGAGCCAGGCTTTAACAGTACATGAACTGTGAACTTCCAGATGTTCAAGCTGGATTTAAAAAAGGCAGAGGAACCAGAGATCAAATTGCCAACATCCGTTGGATCATCAAAAAAGCATAAGAATTCCAGAAAAACATCTACTTCTGCTTTATTGACTGTGCCAAAGCCTTTGTCTGTGTGGATCACAACAAACTATGAAAAATTCTTTAAGAGATGGGAATACCAGACCAACTTACCTGCCTCCTGAAATCTGTATCGAGGTCAGGAAGCATCAGTTATAACTGGACATGGAACAACAGACTGGTTCCAAATTGGGGAAAGGAGTACGTCAAGGCTGTATATTGTCACCCTGCTTATTTAACTTATATGCAGAGTACCTCATGAGAAATGCTGGGCTGGATGAAGCACAAGCTGGAATCAAGATTGGTGGGAGAAATATCGAAAACCTCAGATATTCATATGAACCATCCTTATGGCAGAAAGCGAAAAAGAACTGAAGAGCCTCTTGATAAAGGTGGAAGAGGAGAGTTGAAACAGTTGGCTTAAAACTCAACACTCAGAAAACTAAGATCTTGGCATCTGGTCCCATAACTTCATGGCAAATAGATGGGGAAACAATGGACACAGTGACAGACTTTATTTTGGGGGCTCCAAGATAACTGCAGATGGTGACTGTAGCCGTGAAATTAAAAGACGCTTGCTCCTTGGAAGAAAAGCTATGACCAACCTAGACAGCTTATTAAAAAGCAGAGACATTACTTTGCAACAAAGGTCCATCTAGTCAAAGCTATGGTTTTTCCAGTAGTCATGTATGGTTGTGAGAGTTAGAGTAGAAAGAAGGCTGAGTGCTGAAGAATTGATGCTTTTGAACTGTGGTGTTGGAGAAGACTCTTGAGAGTCCCTTGGACTGCAAGGAGATCCAACCAGTCAATCCTCAAGGAAATCAGTCCTGAATATTCATTGGAAGGACTGATGTTGAAGCTGAAACTTCAATACTTTGGCCGCCTGATGTTAAAAACTGACTCCTTTGAAAAGACCCTGATGCTGGAAAAGATTGAAGAAGGATGGAGAAGGGGATGACAGAGGATGTGTTGGTTGGATGGCATCACCAATTCAATGGTCATGAGTTTAAGTAAGCTCCAGGAGTTGGTGATGGACAGAGAAGCCTGGCGTGGTGCAATCCATGGAGTCACAAAGAGTCAGACACGGCTGAGCAACTGAACTGAACTGAACTGTGTTTCCACATAGACATGAATTTTGCAGAGAAACTATTCAATTCACTTTGAATATAATACCACTTTATCATATATCACATACATAATACCTACATACAATGAAATGCATAAGGATTCCTTGAAAAATATTTTAATGGCCAAAACAACTAGGTTCCTCAAATTACTCTCTTGTTTTTCTGATACTTTCTTACTTACCATTTGTACTTTGGCTATTTTTCCATATGAATTTTATAATTATTTGTTTATTTCTAGAAAATAATCATGCAGATAATTTTGTGAAAATAATTTTAAATGTATAAATTAAATTAGGGGCAATTAGCCATCTTTATGGTTTTGCTATAAAGTTATCTATATGTCAATGTTTCAGATCTATTAGCATATTTTACATCAAAATAACCTCTTTAAAATTTTCCTCTGGTTTAATTGTTATATTTCTGTCGTGATTTTTAGTTTGTATATTTTACAATGTGTATGTACTTAGTTGCTCAATTGTGTCTTACTTTTTGTAACCCCATGGACTATAGCCCACTAGGCTCCTCTGTCCATGAAATTTTCCAGGCAAGAATGCTTGAATGGGTTGCCATTTCCTACTTCAGAGGATCTTCCCAAACAGGGATTGAACCTGCATCTTCTGCATCTCCTACTTGGCAGGCAAATTCTTTATCACTGTGCCACCTGGGAAGCCATATTTTTTAATAATAGGGTTGTTTTTTGCCTTAATATACATGATATTAAATGAATTTAAGCTTACTCTCTTTGTTAGCTTCAAGTGATCAGTCAGCAAGCTTGATAATACCTATAAGTCAATCAGCATGCTTTATCTTTTATTGATTTTATCTCTTCTCTTCTCAATTTTTATTATGTTATTTCTGCATGATCAGATCATGTGTTTCTTAATATTATTTTGTCACAATTTCTACATCTTCTAATATTGGTAACTTAGTTAAATATATTTAACACTAAACAGAATATCTTAGGTTGACTATTCTGAAGTTATTTTGTAGTTGTCTACAGCTTATTTTCTATTATATTTCTCAGGAAAACCTCCTAGTATCAACATTCTTAGGCTCTTGTATGTTAATAACTGTCTAAAGTCTCCCTGTTGACTCAGATGGTAAAGAATCTGCCTGCAATACAGGAGACTTGGGTTCAATCCCTGGTTTACCCTGGAGAAAGAAATGGCTATCCACTCCAGTATTCTTGCCTGGAGAATTCCGTGGACAGAGCAGTCTAGCAAGCTACTGTCCATGGGGTTGCAAAGAGTCAGACGCGACTGAGTGACTGACACTTTCACTTTTCATGATCTTTATACTTGAAAGACAGTTTGGCTGGATATAAATTTTTTACTTATATTTTCTTCCCTTAAAAATAGTTTCTTTGATGGAGTTCTCTGGCAGTCCGATAGTTAGGACTTGGTGTTTTCACTGCTATGGCCTGGATTCAGTCCCTGGTTAGGGAACTAAGATCCTGCAAGCCATGCGGTGTGGCCAAAAAGAATTTTTTTCTTTGAGAACTCTAACAGAAATCCAATTTTCTTATTAGTAATTTGAATTTCTTTGTATGTTTATATAACTTCTTTTATTAAAGTCTCAATGTCTCTCATTTGAATTCAATTTTCACAAGTATACAGTGTGCCTTTTATTTCATGTGGTCTTTTATTTCAGGATTTACTGCTCTAGCAACTTGTTTAAAACACACTTGAATTATTAGCAACATGAAAAAAGTATGAAAAGAATGTGAACCCATGGAAAAAACATAAATGACATACTTTTTAAAAAATATATCAACTTATTGCCTATTCACTTGACAAAGCTAGTTGTAGTAATATTAAGATGACTCTGGTAATCAGTATCATTTAGTAGCAAAGTGCACAGATATTGCTGTTAAACTGCCTGAATTTAAATACTAGTCTTATTGCTTTACTAGCTGTACAATCTTAGGCAATATATTTTCTTAACATTGCTTCAATTTTATCACTATAAATGAATAGTGCATTTTTATAAAATTAAATAAGACAAGCCACATACAGTGCTTAAACATTGATAATGCTGATACCAAAATGCTATAAGGGCTATAAGTATTCATTTTCAGTACAGACTTTAATGAAATCCATAGGCTATGATCATCAGATAATTTCAGTCTTCAATTTTTTTGTGTAATCACAAAATCCATTTGTATAAGGGATGAAGTGTAAGGTAATGAAAAGCAGATGAGCCAAAGTAGAGGAAATATAACTTGCAGTTTGGGGGTTAATTACGTGCTCGAGCCCATCTATTAATTATTAATATTTGTAAGATGGGCACAGTATTTTCACTGACCTCTGTTTCTCCATCTTTCCCAGGCATCTGTCTCATTCTCTTTGACTGGCTATCTTGTCCTTATCATTGATGAATCTGGAGGTAATAACTTCCTTCACTGGGTAAGATCCTCACAGTATACTTAGGGACTCCCAGAACACTTACTAACTTTTACTTTAATTCTCTCTATATTCTGTAGCGATTTTCTGATTACATTTTCTGATTACATTATCCCCCACTAGGAGCAACTTAAAGCGAAGAATGTGTTTTTAAACTAGTTTCTACAATACCTGATGTTTTGTGGTTGAACAATATATTTTTGTCAAATTTATATTCTCTAAAGAATGATTGTAAGGACAAAATGGAAAAATATAAATGGAGTTTTCCTGGAAACACATTTAGTGTAAAATGTTTAATAATTATAAATAATGGAGCCCAGCTTTAGAGATTTGAACTGAAGGAAATGTGTCATTCAAAATCTAAATAGATTCACCACTGTACATAGAGGAATCAAGGACAGCCACTTCACTTTAATATGCCTTTTCAAACCAAACAATAGTAGTGTACTAAATAGCTTTAAAATATCAGAGTTGCCTTTTTAAGAGGCAGATACATCTTTATGTGTTAGTTTATCAAGTTTTCATTTGTTTGAGGAGCAAACAATAGGCTGTTAAATTTACCTTCCTCTGTGATATGTATAAACATCTCCAAAAACCTACACACCTTATCTCTGAGCTCCTTAGCATGGCCCAAATATAAATGCAGTTGTAAATCTCTCTGCTCTATTAATGAAAGTGCAGACCACTTCTCCTATTAATGTAGGGTATAAACTTTCCACTGGTAACCTTATATTTAAGGTAAAGGAGACACACACGAAAACATTGTTGATAAAATGTAAAAGCTGTACAGATGGAAATTATTTGGAAAATATTAACTCAGTACTGTAAAACTTTTCATTATTTTTTTTCACATCTGTCTTAAGTATCTCGTCCATCCCCAACATGTCTATTATTATCATAGTAGTAATGGCATGCTGCAGTTCATGGCGTCGCAAAGAGTTGCACATGACTGAGCGACTGAACTGAACTGAATGTTCTAGCAGATTGGGCAATGAGTCTTAGAGAATAATTCAGTTCAGTTCAGTTCAGTCACTCAGTCATGTCCGACTCTTTGCAACCCCATGAATCGCAGCACACCAGGCCTCCCTGTCCATCACCATCTCTTGGAGATCACTCAAACTCATGCCCATTGAGTTGGTGATGCCATCTAGCCATCTCATCCTCTGTCATCCCCTTTTCCTTCTGCCCCCAATCCCTCCCAGCATCAGAGTCTTTTCCAATGAGTCAACTCTTTGCATGAGGTGGCCAAAGTACTGGAGTTTCAGCTTTAGCATCATTCCTTCCAAAGAAATTCCAGGGCTGATCTCCTTTACAATGGACTGGTTGGATCCCCTTGCAGTCCAAGGGACTCTCAAGAGTCTTCTCAAACACCACAGCTCAAAAGCATCAATTCTTCAGTGCTCAGCTTTCTTCACAGTCCAACTCTCACATCCATACATGACCACAGGAAAAACCATAGCCTTGACTAGATGGACCTTTGTTGGCAAAGCAATGTCTCTGCTTTTCAATATGCTATCTAGGTTGGTCATAACTTTTCTTCCAAGGAGTAAGTGTCTTTTTAATTTCATGGCTGCAATCACCATGTGCAGTGATTTTGGAGCCCCCCAAAATAAAGTCTGACATTGTTTCCATGATTTCCCCGTCTATTTCCCATGAAGTGATGGGACCAGATGCCATGATCTTCGTTTTCTGAATGTTGAGCTTGAAGCCAACTTTTTCACTCTCCTCTTTCACTTTCATCAAGAGACTTTTTAGTTCCTCTTCACTTTCTGCCATAAGGGTGATGTCATCTGCATGTCTGAGGTTATTGATATTTCTCCCAACAATCTTGATTCCAGCTTGTGCTTCTTTCAGCCCAGCGTTTCTCATGATGTACTCTGCATAGACGTTAAATAAGCAGGGTGACAATATACAGCCTTGACTAACTCCTTTTCCTATTTGGAACCAGTCTGTTGTTCCATGTCTAGTTCTGACTGTTGCTTCCTGATCTGCATATAGGTTTCTCAAGAGGCAAGTCAGGCGTTCTGGTATTCCCATCTCCTTCAGAATTTTCACAGTTTATTGTGATCCACACAGTCAAAGGCTTTGGCATAGTCAATAAAGCAGAAATAGATGTTTTTCTGGAACTCTCTTGCTTTTTCCATGATCCAGCAGATGTTGACAATTTGATCTCTGGTTCCTCTGCCTTTTCTAAAACCAGCTTGAACAACTGGAAGTTCAAGGTTCACGTATTCCTGAAGCCTGGCTTGAAGAATTTTGAGCATTACTTTACTAGCATGTGAGATGAGTGCAAATGTGTGGTAGTCTGAGCATTCTTTGGCATTGCCTTTCTTTGGGATTTAAATGAAAACTGACCTTTTCCAGTCCCGTGGCCACTGCTGAGTTTTCCAAATTTGCTGGCATATTGAGTGCAGCACTTTCGCAGCATCATCTTTAAGGATTTGAAATAGCTCAACTGGAATTCCATCACCTCCACTAGCTTTGTTCGTAGTGATGTTTTCTAAGGCCCACTTGACTTCACATTCCAGGATGTCTGGCTCTAGGTGAGTGATCATACCATAATGATTATCTTGATAGTGAAGATCTTTTTTGTACAGTTCTTCTGTGTATTCTTGCCACCTCTTCTTCTATTTTTTTTTCTTTTTTTAATTTTATTTTATTTTTAAACTTTACATAATTGTATTAGTTTTGCCAAATATCAATATGAATCCATCACAGGTATACATGTGCTCCCCATCCTGAACCCTCCTCCCTCCTCCCTCCCCATACCATCCCTCTGGGTCGTCCCAGTGCACTAGCCCCAAGCATCCAGTATCGTGCATTGAACCTGGACTGGCATCTCATTTCATACATGATATTTTACATGTTTCAATGCCATTCTCCCAAATCTTCCCACCCTCTCCCTCTCCCACAGAGTCTATAAGACTGTTCCATACATCAGCGTCACTTTTGCTGTCTCGTACACAGGGTTATTGTTACCATCTTTCTAAATTCCATATATATGCGTTAGTATACTGTTTTGGTGTTTTTCCTTCTGGCTTACTTCACTCTGTATAATAGGCTCCAGTTTCATCCACCTCATTAGAACTGATTCAAATGTATTCTTTTTAATGGCTGAGTAATACTCCATTGTATATATGTACCATGGCTTTCTTATCCATTCATCTGCTGATGGACATCTAGGTTGCTTCCATGTCCTGGCTATTATAAACAGTGCTGCGATGAACATTGGGGTATATGTGTCTCTTTCCCTTCTGGTTTCCTCAGTGTGTATGCCCAGCAGTGGGATTGCTGGATTATAAGGCAGTTCTATTTCCAGTTTTTTAAGGAATCTCCACACTGTTCTCCATAGTGGCTGTACTAGTTTGCATTCCCACCAACAGTGTAAGAGGGTTCCCTTTCCTCCACACCCTCTCCAACATTTATTATTTGTAGACTTTTGGATCGCAGCCATTCTGACTGGTGTGAAATGGTACCTCATAGTGGTTTTGATTTGCATTTCTCTGATAATGAGTGATGTTGAGCATCTTTTCATGTGTTTGTTAGCCATCTGTATGTCTTGTTTGGAGAAGTGTCTATTTAGTTCTTTGGCCCATTTTTTGATTGGGTCATTTATTTTTCTGGAGTTGAGCTGGAGGAGTTGCTTGTATATTTTTGAGATTAGTTGTTTGTCAGTTGCTTCATTTGCTATTATTTTCTCCCATTCTGAAGGCTGTCTTTTCACCTTGCTGATAGTTTCCTTTGATGTGCAGAAGCTTTTAAGGTTAATTAGGTCCCATTTGTTTATTTTTGCTTTTATTTCCGATATTCTGGGAGGTGGGTCATAGAGGATCCTGCTGTGATGTATGTCAGAGAGTGTTTTGCCTATGTTCTCCTCTAGGAGTTTTATAGTTTCTGGTCTTATGTTTAGATCTTTAATCCATTTTGAGTTTATTTTGTGTATGGTGTTAGAAAGTGTTCTAGTTTCATTCTTTTACAAGTGGTTGACCAGTTTTCCCAGCACCACTTGTTAAAGAGATTGTCTTTAATCCATTGTATATTCTTGCCTCCTTTGTCAAAGATAAGGTGTCCATATGTGCGTGGATTTATCTCTGGGCTTTCTATTTTGTTCCTTTGATCTATATTTCTGTCTTTGTGCCAGTACCATACCCCCTCTTCTTAATACCTTCTGCTTCTGTTAGGTCCATACTATTTCTGTCCTTTATGGAGCCCATCTTTGCATGAAATGTTCCCTTGTGTCTCTAATTTTCTGAAGAGATCTCTAGTCTTTCCCATTCTGTTGTTTTCCTCTATTTCTTTGCATTGATCACTGAGGAAGGCTTTCTTATCTCTTCTTGCTATTAGGAGATAGTAATAGTATAAATTGCATTAGCTTGTACAGTGGTTTCATATTCCTTAATAAAAAAAGTTTAGCTTATTTAAGAATTCAATGATTATTTTCATATCTTAAAAATTTTTCAAATGTATTACTCTATAATATTCTGCTCTCATACCTCAATACCTATTAAATGTTTACCTGTTCTATAAGACACACTTCCATGATTCTTTCCCTTCACTTCTGCCTTCTATTTTTCTATTTTATGTTTATTTCTGAGTTGTCTCTTGTGTGACAATTGTCATTAATTTCTTTATGAAAGCCATATCACTGGGATTCCTATATGCAATGCACAGTGCTTGGCACTAGCAGTTCAACTGGAAAGTAGAATTACACAGTCCCTGATAATCTACGGAAGCAATGAGTAGTCAATAGAAGTTAGGTTTTCCTGCATTCTGGCACTGTACCAGACATGCCACAGATTTTACTCTTCATCACTTCCCTGTCTCCACACTACCTTCTTAAAAGAATCTGCATTTTCCTTCTTTTTAAAAAGTCTATATCCAGAACAACTGATAAGTAGGCAGTGGATCAGGTGATTCTATAACGTAACCATTGGAACAGAGATATAGTTATGATCCAAGCTGAAGCAAAACATTTCCCTCTTCAGGATCTCAGAATCTGAACTCGAAATTGATTTAGTTTCTTTGGCACTTCAATGACAAGATGATAAAAAGCAAGAAGCCTATATAGTGAGTCCTTGCTATGTTAATAAAGAATCAGAAAAAAAAAATCCATGAACAGAATTGTCAAAAGAAATAGAAAATTAAAGAATCTTGCTTCCTAATATTTTCACTTTGGGAGTCTTGGCAACATCTCTAATGTTCTTCTGATACATTTTCCAGTTTTGCTTGAGTTAAATGAGTTTGTGTATCTTTCTACCAAATGTTAACATGACAGAATTTTATCGGACAGCAGGGCTATAAGGAGCAAACTTCTGGGAAAAATTGTAGAGCATTAAGAAAGTGAAAATCCCTTCATTTGAAGCAGGGGAATGATCTTACTTATGGATGATGAAACAGTAAGCTGTTTCCTGTATTTTTTTGGTACAAACGAAGACTGGATCTTACCGAAAAGATAATTTCCCAGCCCAAAGAAGGGTATAGCACTGTAAAGATAAAAATCTCTTATGAAAATCTTTATCAGTCTAAGTTGTCTAAAAATTCTGAAATTGTTGAAATGCAGAGCAAGAAATCAGTTAAATGCCATATTGAATTGCAGCTGTTGAATTCTCTGTCCTTTCACACATCTGTGGCCAAACTACACAGTTCAGCAAGAAGCAGGATTCTGACTTTTGGATTGGTATGAGTGTGAAGGTACAGGTGATGAAGAAGCCCAATTTTGCTAGGTTATTCAATGTTTTTCTTGTATGCATCTCAAATTGAATAAACTTGACACAGTTTCTCAATGCCTTCAATAAATTGGGCTAGAATTCAATATGGGCCTTTGGGGAACTGGCATTCCTCACATATTGTGAGAACACATTGTAGAACTGTTCATTATTATCTCGCCTCTGTTGACTGTATCATCCATTTATTTATTCATTAATCTTCTCATTCATCAGTTTTCTTTCTTTTTTTTTTGCATCTCAATTATCTTTTATTTTCAGCTACATCCTTGCAAGCCTGCCCACTTAAACTTTTACATCACTTTCCTATCTTATTACCTCAATGTTGTGGTTTGGTACTTCAAACAAACACTTTTTTTTTTTTTTCCTTCTTCTTTTTTTTTTTGGCTTTAAAATACACACTTTAATTAGGAAAAACAACTGAGTTAAGAGTCTCAGGCAAATTTTGACTTTTACATTTACTGCATGTTTAAATGGAAACCTTGATATTGTACTTCTGAGGATTTGCTACCAAGGCAAATGTATGCAGATACCTTTCGGGATTTTCCTTGCCCCCATCTCTGACCTCACTGCATTCCATTCTATTGACGACTCCTTTTTGTTGTTGTTGTTCCTAATTTTATTTTATTTTTAAACTTTACATAATTGTATTAGTTTTGCCAAATATCAAAATGAATCCGCCACAGGTATACATGGGTTCCCCATCCTGAACCCTCCTCCCTCCTCCCTCCCCATACCATCCCTCTGGGTCGTCCCAGTGCACTAGCCCCAAGCATCCAGTATCGTGCATCGAACCTGGACTGGCAACTCGTTTCTTACATGATATTTTACATGTTTCAATGCCATTCTCCCAAATCTTCCCATCCTCTCCCTCTCCCACAGAGTCCATAAGACTGTTCTATATATCAGTGTCTCTTTTGCTGTCTCGTACACCGGGTTATTGTTACTATCTTTCTAAATTCCATATATATGCGTTAGTATACTGTATTTATGTTTTTCCTTCTGGCTTACTTCACTCTGTATAATAGGCTCCAGTTTTCTTTTGAACAGTGAGTGGGTTCTTGGAACTCTTTAGAGCACAGAGAATGCAATAGTGAATAAAACAAAATTTCTTTGTAGAGCTTATATTCTAATAGGAGAGAGATTTCAGACAGTATGAAGAAAATAAAGTAAGGGAATAGAAAGTGATCGTTGGGGTGGAGGAGATAATACATTATCTAGGGGGAATCAAGGGAATTCTCTATTGCAAAACTAAGCTGATACTCAATAAGAAAAAGTCAAAGAGCATTTTAAGGAACAGAAATACAAGAGTAAAGATGCTGAAATAGGAACTTACTTAGTGTGTTCTCCTGGAGGAAAGAAGGTTCAGAATACCTGGAGCCCAGGAAAAGATGGTGAATTCTGTGAGAGATTATATCAGAAACATTATCAAAGACACATAATATACAATCTATTAGCACTGTTAATGCAGTTGGATTTTATTTCAATTATGACTGCACACATATTAAAGACATAAACAGAAGGATAATATAAACTCAATTAAGCTTAAAAAAAAGCATACGTTATATGCTTTGAACAAAAGGAAATGAAGTGGGACAAGAGAGGAAGGTAGACATTGCAATATTCTATGCGACAGGAAAGTGGCTTGGGCTGCAGTGGAGATGCTGATAAGTGACAATGAGAATACACTGGATGTGAGGATGAAGTAGAAGAAAATGACTAATGACCTTTAGACCTGTTGCCTGAGCGTGTTTGTAGATATGATGCGACAACAGAGACTGAAAAAGGTGAAAGAGGAGGGAAGGATGTCAAGAACTAGGTTTTAAATTATGTAAGACTTGGGATGTCTATTCACAAGCCAAGAGTAAAGGCTGAGGAAACAACTGGATTTATTGGAGCTCATAGGTGCCTTTTGGGTACAGAAATAAATTGTGGAATCATCAGCATATAGATAACATTTAAAACCAAGAGCAAGACTGGATGAATGAATGAGTAAAGTTTGCTACTGCTGCTGCTAAGTCGCTCCAGTCATGTCCAACTCTGAGTGACCCCATAGATGGCAGCCCACCAGGCTCCCCCATCCCTGGGATTCTCTGGGCAAGAACACTGGAGTAGGTTGCCATTTCCTTCTCCAATGCATGTAAGTGAAAAGTAAAAGTGAAGTCTCTCAGTCGTGTCCGACTCTTGGCGACCCCATGGACTGCAGCCTACCAGACTCCTCCACCCATGGGATTTTCCAGGCAAGAGTACTGGAGTGGGTTGCCATTGCCTTCAGATAAGGCTATCTATGATTGTGCTCTCAGACACTGAAGTGTTTTTAGTCAGGGAGAAAAAGAGAAGCCAGTGAAGGACACTGGGGAGTATTACACAGTCAGAGCAGATGGTAGGAAAGGATATCTCAAGGAAGTGTGGTCAAGAGGTTTGGTAAGTGGAGAATAGAACTGACCATATGATTTGGTCAAAAGGGATGCCATAAGTGACCTGAATAAAGAGATGTGAGCCCAGCTTGAGTGGTCTTTAGGAGAGGAATAGAGAAGTGGAGTTAGTAATCATAGATAAATCTTTTGAGGATTTCTGTGCTGAAGAGTTATGGAGAAATGTGGAGAAAAATCAAAGAAGGTCCTTATTTTTTAAACAGAATAAAAAGTGACTTTGTATGCTGATGAGAATGATCCAGGAGTGAGAGGGAAACTAATGTTGCTGAGAAAGGGAAGGGTGGAAAATGGCAGAGGAGGATACTATGAGAAGGCAAGAAGAGACAGGCTATGGAGCAGTACTACAAAATGGACACATAATCTGAGCCACATATGTAAAAAAAATTTAAAATTTTTCTAGTAGTCGTATTTATTAAAAGACATAATGTACAATATAATAAGTATGATTAATATTGCTGTGTGTTAATACATAAAATTTGTTAAGACAATAAATCCTAAAGGTTCTCATCATAAGGAAAAAAATTTTTTTCTATTTCTTTAATTTTGTATCTACTCAAGATGTTGGATGTTCATGAACTTACTGTGATAAAAGTTTCATGATGTATGTAAGTCAAATAAGTATGTTGTTGTTGTTGTTAGATCACTAAGTCCTGTCTGACTCTTTGCAACCCCATGGACTGTAGCACACCAGGCTTCCCTATCCTTCACTATCTGTCAAAGTTTGCTCAAGCTCATGTCCATTGAGTTGGTGATGCTATCCAACCATCTCATCCTCTACCACCCTATTCTTCTTTTGCCTTCAATTTTTCCCAGCATCAGGGTCTTTTCCAATGAGTTAGCTCTTTGCCTCAGGTGGCCAAAGTGTTGGAGCTTCAGTATCAGTCCATCCAATGAATATTCAGGATTGATTTCCTTTAGGATTGACTGGTTTGATCTCCTTGCAGTCCAAGAGACTCTCAAGAGTCTTCCCAGTGCTACAGTTTGAAAGCATCAGTTCTTTGGTGCTCAACTTTCTTTATGGTACAACTCTCACATCCATACACAACTACTGGAAAAACCATAGCTTTGACTATACAGACCTTTGCCCACAAAGTGATGTCTCTGCCTTTTAATATGCTGTCTAGTTTTGTCATAGCTTTTCTTCCAAGGAGTGAGTGACTTAATTTCATGGCTGCAGTCACAGTCTGCAGTGGTTTTGGAGCCCAAGAAAATAAAATCTGCCACTGTTTCCACTTTTCCCCCATCTATTAGCCATAAAGTGATGGGACTGGATGCCATGATTTTAGTTTTCTGAATGTTGAGTTTTAAACCAGCTTTTAGTTAACTCTTTAGTGCCTCTTCATTTTCTACCATTAAAGTTGTATCATCTGCATATCTGAGGTTGTCAATATTTTCCCCAGCAATCTTGTTTCCAGTTTGTGAGTCATCCAGTATGGCATTTCACATGATGTACTCTGCATATAAGTTAAATAAGAATGTTGACAATATACAGCCTTGACCTACTCCTTTCCCAATTTTGAGCCAGTCCATTGTTCCATGCTACACCTTAAATTTATACAGTGCTGTGTGTGCTAAGTCTCTTCAGCAAAGACTCTTTGGGACCATATATACTGTGGCCCACCAGGTTCCTCTGTCCATTGGATTGTCCAGGCAAGAATACTGGAGTGGTTTGCCATTCCCTTCTTCAGGGGAACTTCTTGACCCAGGGATTGAAGCTGCATCTCTTATATCTCCTGTGTTTGCAGGTGACATCTTTACTACTAGTGTCACCTGGGAAGCTCATATGGTGCTGTGGTTCAAGTATATTTCAATAAAACTTGAAGAAAAAAATGTGAAATTAATTAAATTTTGTATTTAATCATGAATATTAAAATATTATTTCAACATGTATTTAGTATTAAATTATTGAGATAGTTTTAATTATTTTTATCATATTAGGTCTAAAATTTGGTGTGCATTTTACACTTATAGCACACATCAACTTTGATTATGTATTGTGTATTAAGTGACTAATAGTCACATAAAACTAATGATGACTGTATTGGACAGTACAGATCTAGAGTATAGCTAGAAGATTTGACATGAGATAAATGTATGGAAATTTTATCCATGGTCCCATCACTTCATGGCAAATAGATGGGGAAACAGTAGAAACAATGGCTGACTTAATTTTTCTGGGCTCCAAAATCACTGCAGATGGTGATTGCAGACATGAAATTATGATCTAATGTATATCCAGAAAACTAAGATCATGGCATCCAGTCCCATCACTTCATGGCAAATAGGTGGGGAAACAGTGGAAAAAGCAGCTGACTTTATTTTTCTGGGCTCCAAAATCACTGCAGATGGTGATTGCAGCCATGAAATTAAAATACACTTGCTCCTTGAAAAGAAAGTTATGACCAACCTAGATAGCATATTAAAAAGCAGAGATATTACTTTGCCAACAAAAGTCCATCTAGTCAAGGCTATGGTTTTTCCAGTGGTCATGTACGGATGTGAGAGTTGGACTATAAAGAAAGCTGAGCACAGAAGAATTGATGCTTTAGAACTGTGGTGTTGGAGAAGACTCTTGAGAGTCCCTTGGACTGCAAGGAGATCAGTCCTGGGTGTTCATTGGAAGGACTGATGTTGAACCTGAAACTCCAATACTTTGGCCACCTGATGCAGAGAGCTGACTCATTTGAAAAGATCCTGATGCTGGGAAAGATTGAGGGCAGAAGGAGAATCAGACGACAGAGGATAATATGGTTGGATGGCATCACCAACTCAATGGACATGCGTTTGGGTGGACTCCGGGAATTGGTGATGGACAGGGAGGCCTGGCGTGCTGTGGTTCATGGGGTTCCAAAGAGTCAGACACTACTGAGCAACTGAACTGAATTGAACATGAAGAAAGATAGAAATCCATATGTGAAAACTATGTTTGGTGGTAGGAGTTTGAGGTGATTTTCATTTGACTGTATGTTTTTATACAAGGTTTTTTTAAAAGTGTTAAAGATTTTAAAGGAAGAGGACAAGGGAGAATTGTGAAATTTTGGAGAGTAGACTGTGGATCTAACATTAGGCTTATTAGCTGTAAAACACTGGAAATGGGTAAAGTTCTAGTTCAAGTTTTTACTTACACAAAAGCTTATTAGTAGTGGCCAGATTTGACTTTTTCCTTTGGAGGGATGGCATGTCATAGAACAGTAAAGCCTTGAAAGATATTTAGTATTTAATATTTGCTTGTCATCAGTGGAGACCTCTAAGCAATATTTAGTGTCTCGGCAAAAAAAAAGAAAAAAGTGTGATGAATAGAGGCCAATGCTTGAACTCAAGTCCCCATATCCTTTTTCTTTCTAGCCTGTGTCTAGAATGAAGCATAATAGAACCAGTGGGTAGAGGATAGCAATTTTCCACTATGTGAATAGAAAAGTGGAAGAAGCTTCCTTGCAGAAAGATTGAATGAAGCACGTGTAAAAAGAGTGAGAAATGAGACCAACAACCCCAAGAGAGATTTGAGAGAAAAATTTTGGTTCCAGTCCCTGGTTCTATTTCCTTTTCAAGTCTACTGCTTTTCTTGGTTTTGAGTTCCAAGACATAGCCCCTATCCTACTGATAAATCACTTCTGTTTTTATTGTCCTAGTTGAAGTGATTTTTGTGATTTGCAGCCCTGCCTTCCTCCTGTGGAGGGATAATGAAGTCCTGAGTTTAATGTGGATTTAGTTGGCCATTTGTCAAGAACGACCATACAAGGTGCTGACTGAGGAGATGGGACTGGCGTGTAGTCATGGACTAGAGAGAACTCATGGTGCCTACCACTTCATCTTGTTTTAAGAATATTTATCTATTGGCCCAATTTATGCATCATCATTTTAGAATATAAAGATAATGCCACAGGTAAAATTACCAAAAAAAGCCTATAACTCTAATAAACAGAATTGACCACTATTTTCTTTTTGACAGATCATTTACTGAATTGAATCTGTTCATATAGCTTTTTGTCACAAAAATCAGGGAAGAGAGATATTTCGATTATTGTAGAAACACATTACTGCAAAGAACTCTACTCATTCTCCTTGCTTCCTTAACTGTATTTGACCTCTTTCTTTTCCCGGAGAATTCTTATTTAGCCTTTATTTCTAAATTTTATTTATTGCTCTCTTCACAATGGAAGTCCTTTTTCACTCTGGAGTTGTAGTTATGCTCTTGGAATCTTGGTGCAAAACTTGGCTCAGGCTCTTGCTGGATCCTCCATAGAGACAGGGCAACTGCTGTCAGGGAGATTTCAAGACTAAGAGTATTTGAAATTTCCTCAGCATAGAGCAATGTTTCCTTGGGAGCTGCTCTAATGCCTCAGCTTAGAGACAGCCTCTGGAACTGAAGGTCAGCTCAACATAGCTGTCACTGTAATAGTAGCAACCTAAGATCCCCTGGAGAAGGAAATGGCAACCCACTCCAGTATTCTTGCCTGGAAAATCCCATGGATGGAGTCTGGTAGGCTACAGTCCATGGGGTCGCAGAGTTGGACATGACTAAGCCACTTCACTTCACTTCAAACAGAATCTTGGAAAAAAAGAAAGCATTGACAGAGGGTTTCTGCAGTTTCTTCTGTGGAATGTAACTAGTCTGGGGCTTAACTGAGGCTAAAACAGCATCCCAAGAAGCTAGAGTTAAATGCCAGAGACTCCTGAAACAGAAGAAAGGCTGTCCTCAATTTCAAGGTCTTTGCTTTTGGCAGCTCCTGTGGTTGTGTGGTAGGAGAAGAAATTTTCTCTGGACTTGGCACTGTGAAGAGTATGAACTGTGAGATCCTTTTTTTAATGTCAATTTTCTGTTACTGCTGCTGCTAAGTCACTTCAGTCGTGTCCGACTCTGTGTGACCCCATAGACTGCAGCCCACCAGGCTTCTCCGTCCCTGGGATTCTCCAGGCAAGAACACTGGAGTGGGTTGCCATTTCCTTCTCTGCAATTTTTTTTTTTTCTACAGTGAGCTAAATAATGCAACCTATTCACCAGCCCAGAGAGGTTTTCAATTTTGTTTTTATTATACTGAAAACTCTCTTGATACTCACAGTGAGTCTGTAGGGGAGCAGTAACACAACCTGTATCTGCTTCTTCAATTTAGGAAATCTTGTTGAATATGTAATGGGGCAGCTGGGATGGATTTTTACAGAAGCCACATGCATACATATGAAGCCAGGCATGTTTTTCTCACTCACCTCTTTTGTTAGCCAGCTTTCTTACTCTGTCAGATTTGTCTGTGCAAGTGTCAAAATACTACAGTTTATGCCAAATCACGCACATTTGTTTTCCATTTAGAAAAGACACACCTACATGCAGGTGATAGTTTACGGTACGTACAGGGGATTTTCTTTTCTTTATCTTGAATGCACTTCTTATTCCTGTAACAAACAAAATACTAGCTGCAGTTTACTGAACATCTATGCATTTATTATACTGTCTTCTAGCATGATTCATGAGGTCAGGGATTATCTCTGCTTGTTCACTCCTGAACTATATTGCTTGTGACACTACAAAAGTTTATTGAATGAACAAATTACAGGCATTCCTTGGAGATACTGTGGGTTCAATTTCAGACCACTGCAATAAAGAGAATATGGCAATAAAGCAAATCACACAAATGTTTTTGTTTCTCAGTGAAAATAAAAGTTATGGTTACGCTATACTTTGGCCTAAGTGTGCAATAGCATTATATCAATGAAAACAACATGCATACCTTAATTTAAAAATACTTTATTGCTAAAAAATACTGTCACCTGACAATGCAGGATTGCTTCAAAGCTTCGATTTGCAAACAACACAGTATCGGCAAAGCCCAATACAGCGAGGAATGCTTACACTTGTATTCACAGGTTGAAACACCCTTGCATAAATAGAGTTTACTCTCTGCATTTCATAAAAGGAGAAACAAAGGTTCAGATAAGTTACCACTTGAAAGTCACACAATGAATGAATAAAGAAAGAGTTGGCCTTCAAACTAGTTTTGCTTGCTTCTATCATCATCCTTCCTACCCCACTGTGCTTCCCCAAACATAAGTTTGATGTGGAAGTCAACCATTTTTTTGACGGGTTCAGGGTTAATTCCATGCTCTATTACATTTAAGGGAGCCATAATGACGTTTCTTCACCATTCAAAAATTAGAGAAAGGGAGATACTTGCTGATTTTTCTCAATTACTCAGACATACAAATGAGATTTTATGTAAATGTGTTAACTCAGTTGTTTAGGTTCAAATTTGCGTTAGAAACTGAGTTAACTGCTCCCTTTTCCTGTGCTTCTCTTGTAAGCCTGTCTTGTTGCTCTACCTACCACATCTTGCTCTCAGACCCAGTTCCTAGGGGTTCCTCCATAAGTTTCCACAATAGTGACAGGATTTGGTTGATAGTCTTTTCATGAACACAACCTGAAAAACTCCAACATTTTAATGAACAAAAGTTGGCCTGATTAAGATTCTTTATTCATTTTAATTTCATAAAATCCTTACCATGAAAAGTAACAGTAAAATATACCAAGACACCTAGATACCAGAAACCTTATTTTCATCTAGTTACTACCCTCATTTTTCTCTGTTGAATTCCTACGTTGCTTGAATTGTTTATTCTGTTCACTTGAAACCATTTGAATTTCTCCGGTATTACCTATTTGCATCCTCCTTTTTAAGTCCCAGCTCAATTCCATGTTTGTTTCGGAGTTATTTATTTTTGCTATCCTCCTTCGCTTCCCCTTCATGGGATTTTTCTGCTCCTATAAAAGCCACATTCAATTCTCTCTTCTTCTGTATATATTTAATCTGCTGCTTGGAAAATACCTTGAATAGGAAGAAAAGGCTGCTGGCTATTTCTCCATTATCACTCAAATATAACATCACCAACCACTCTAGCAGCACACACATATACACAAACTATGCAAAAAAGATATGAAGACATGTTTGTATAGTTTATTTCTTAGGGATCTTGTTTTTCTTCTCTTTACATTCCCATTTTTGGCTACTACATCATCTATCATTATGCCATATTTCCTTTGTAATGCTTTCATTGCTTTCATTCATTTTTCCCATAATACTTTATACTATCTAAAATGATTAGATCATGTTAAAATCATTAGGATTTTGCTGCATTTTATCTCCCCAGAAGCTAGGGAAGAAAGCTGCTTGCCGTTTTGATATTTTCATTAAGGCAAATAAGCCAAATCAGGAGAGGATATATTAATGCTGGTAGTCTAGTTTCTATGTGGATTATGACATGTTCTGATTTTTATCTTCTCCAGATATCACTTTTTTCTTTTTTTCGGCAAAGATGATATGAAGGTGCTGAGATTCTGAGAGTTGTGGAAATTAAAAACTAATTTGATCATTTGATGAGTGGCATGAATATCAGTGCCTCTCACATTTGGCATCATGAATATTTCTGAGTACCAATACAAACACATTCAATTGTTGGGTATTAGCTATGTCTACTCAAGAATATTGCCAGCAGGTTAGAGCAAAAATCTTGAACTTGGGGTGTATGATATTATTCTGATGGAAAACCCACTAGACAGAGATTAATATAGTCATTAACAGGGATCCAAAAACCTTATTGAGAAGAGATTTAGGACATATGGTCCTTTCTTCAAGACTTGCTTGTGTTCCAGGACAAAGAAACACTTTCATCAATTGGCTTTGTATAAACCTTATTCTCTTTACCTTTACCACATATTGCTTTTTGTTCTTTATACTCTTATGCACTATGGGACATAAATGTCCTATCTTTAAAATAAAACAACCCAGTTCTCTAATTATCTCTATCCAGGGTTTTACACATAATTCATTCTTTAGAAATCATAGTTTATAAAGATAATTACCACTCAATTTCCACTTAAATTTAAGCTTTAGTTGTATTTTATTTATTTATTTTTTTACCTCTAGTTTATAAAGTTTTTCTTATTTTTTTCACTTATTTTTCTTTGTTCAAATCTTTGGGAAGTGTGAGTTTTAAATTTGATTTTAAGGAGTTCAAGAGGAAAAAACTTACAATCTGAAGACAGTAGCTAATCGTCCAGGGCAGTCTAAGGAATAATTTGTAAAGGAAACAATGAAGAACATAAGGCTAAGTGCTAGAGTGTTAAGGTAAATAAAAGTTGGCTGGTTAAGTGGAAACAATTGATAAAGGTATCGCTCTCCTAGTTTTGTAAGACAGAAACTAGAAACTATTCTTGCCTTTTTAAAACTTTATTCTCATCACTTTCAATGACCTGTCAGTTGTAGTTCTAAATATCTCTTGAATCTGTCCAGTTATCTTTATGTTCTGTACCTCTATTCTTGTCAACATTTCCACATTCCCTCAGTGGAATCCTATTATAGCATCTTAATTGTTCCTCACTCATTTACTTGTTTGTTTATTATTTCATTCACACATTATTGAGTACCTGAGTAGGAATACATAATGCACAAGAAAGATGCTTTCTTTGCTTTAATCAGGTGGTTTATTCTTAACAAAGAAGCTGAGCAAAGTGTCATGAATACTGTGACATAGAGAACTCAAAGGCTGGCCTTTTCTAGCTATGGGTTCTCTGAATTACAGCCAGGGTGAGTATCTTAAAATTCAAATTTACAAATATAATTCAAATATAAATATAAAATTAAAATGTAAATTTCTGTGATTGAAAATCTCACAGTAGTTTAACATTATCCTTCAAGTGGATGTGGCTCTGCTGGCTGCTTACTTTTCTTACCTCTTCTCATCTCTTTACAATTTTTTTTAGGTTTTCTCTCCCATGACACCATTTTTTACGTTAAAGCCTTTTCAAATGCTCTCATCTGTTTTTGCAAATTTCCCCTCCATCACTTTCCACTTAGGTCTCAGTTTAGATTTTATTTCCCCAGCAAAATATTCCCTAATCTCCAGTCTACATTTGGAAGCTCTGCTCTCTGCTGCCATAGCAACCTATCTTACCCCAATAAAATACTCAGATTCCACTGTAAAGGCTTCTTTAAAGTTCTGCCCCTCCTGTTAGGCCATGAGTTCTATGTACGTTCTAGTTAGTTTTATCCCTAGGGACTAGTAATCTGCCTAGGTAAAGCACTGAAGAAATAAGTGAACCCACTTCATTCAATGTTATTGTTATGAGTCCATTTTTCCTCTTGAGAGCCTTTCAAATTAGTTCCTTCCTTTCATCATCTTCTACCTCTTTCCTTCAGCCTCTAGTGATAACAAGGCTCTCTGAACTAACTTTACATTTAATTGGTGTGAGTCAATTCTGTATGTTTCATTCAGAGTGAAATCCAAGTAGCAAATATGACCATACTATTTCATTGCTTTAAGAAAGCATTTTCTTAAATTCGTCCCATTGCCTAGGACATAAATTTCCAAATTACTGTATGGCATAAGAGGCCCTTTAATTTTCCCTTGGAGTACTTGCATTTTGTTGGCTCATGCTGTTTCATACCTCTTTTGTTCCTATTCTCTACTCAATTGTCTGTTTGGAAATTTTCTACTCATCACAAAGAACTTTCTTAACTGTATGTTCTCATTGTAAGATCTTCCCCCAGTGCTAAGGGAAGTTAGTCTTTCTCTCCTTTGTGCTACCAGTGTGCATTGTTCATCTCTATTACAGTGCCTGGTACATGCCATTTCAAATATTCATAAAGTTTTTTCTTCTCTCCTACCTGACCATTCTTTCATTCTCAGTGTTAAAAATTAGACAGTGGACCCCAAATGGAGTCACTTATGCTAACCTCCACCTCACTTAATTGAAACTTGATTATAGTTTCAGTCTCCCAGAAATGGAATCAAAGCAGTCAATCAGAAATCACCTGATAAACACTAATTAGGTCACCTGTCTTATAGACCCCTGCCATCACCTAAGGGAAAGTATCCTTACAATAACCAATGTGCTTTTTTTTTTTTTTTTGCCTAATATAACGTCCTTGTTTCTACTCCCTTTTGCCTATAAAAACATTTCATTTTGTATAGCTCTTCAGAGCTCTTTGCTGGATGAGATGCAGCACAATTCATGAATTATTGAATAAAGACAGTAAAATCTTTAAAAGGTACTGAATGAAAAATTTGAAAATACAGAGCAAACTGCTGTAGCAGCTATAATAAAATTAAGATATATTATTATAGTTTCATTATCTAGACACTTTTGGCAAAAGACGATCCTTCCAAATTAAATCACTGGCACAGAAGTTACCTATAGGCTAAGATGCTGGGAAAGATTGAGGGCAGGAGGAGAAGGGGACAACAGAGGATGAGATGGTTGGATGGCATTACCAACTTGATGGACATGGGTTTGAGTGGACTCCAGGAGTTGGTGATGGACAGGGAGGCCTAGCGTGCTGCGGTTCATGGAGTCCCAAAGAGTCGGATGACTGAGTGACTGAACTGAACTGAAGATGTCATCAGTCTTTCTTTTATGACTAAATGATGTTCTTAATACAATTTTCATTGCTGACCTTTGGCATAGGGATATGCCTATAGGCTCACAACTCTGGTGAACTCCTTTTTTTGCATATCTTTACAAATATATTTCTGGTAGTACAGTGGGTCTGGGGGAAACTTCTATAGCTTTTCATAATAACAATTGTTATTATTAAAAATTCACTTAAATACTTCAGTAACCATTGTTTTGGTGCAATATAGCTCCAAAGTAAGGCTGACTATACATAAATCCCAACATAAGGACAAAAAAATTAGCAACACCAACAAGAAACATGTAAAAAAATCATGTATCTTGTCTGCACTCAGTATCAGGATCTCTTAATTATTTGATCAACATACTGCTTGCTTGTCTTCACTCACATCCTGCCATGAGAAAGGACAAAACAAACAGATGATCTGTCAGTCTTATCCTAAGTAGTGTTTGCATATAATTAGATTTGAGTGGAACTGTCATTCTCTGATTTACAAATTTTCATGGATCTTAAAATTCTCAAGGACTGGAGAAATGGTCATAGCAAAAGAAGTACTCAGTTCAGTTTAGTCACTCAGTCGTGTCCGACTCTTTGCAACCCCATGAATCGCAGCAAGCCAGGCCTCCCTGTCCATCACCAACTCCCGGAGTTCACTCAGACTCATGTCCATCGATTCAGTGATGCCATCCAGCCATCTCATCCTCTGTCATCCCCTTCTCCTCCTGCCCCCAATCCCTCCCAGCATCAGAGTCTTTTCCAATGAGTCAACTCTTCGCATGAGGTGGCCAAAGTACTGGAGTTTCAGCTTCAGCATCATTCCTTCCAAAGAAATCCCAGGGCTGATCTCCTTCAGAATGGACTGGTGGGATCTCCTTGCAGTCCAAGGGACTCTCAAGAGTCTTCTCCAACACCACAGCTCAAAAGCATCAATTCTTCGGTGCTCAGCCTTCTTCACAGTCCAACTCTCACATCCATACATGACCACAGGAAAAACCATAGCCTTAACTAGATGGACCTTTGTTGGCAAAGTAATGTCTCTGCTTTTGAATATGCTATCTAGGTTGGTCATAACTTTCCTTCCAAGGAGTAAGCATCTTTTAATTTCATGGCTGCAGTCACCGTCTGCAGTGATTTTGGAGCCCCCCAAAAATAAAGTCTGACACGGTTTCCACTGTTTCCCCATCTATTTCCCATGAAGTGATGGGACCAGATGCCATGATCTTCGTTTTCTGAATGTTGAGCTTGAAGCCAACTTTTTCACTCTCCACTTTCATCAAGAGGCTTTTTAGTTCCTCTTCATTTTCTGCCATAAGGGTGGTGTCATCTGCATATCTGAGGTTACTGATATTTCTCCCGGCAATCTTGATTCCAGCTTGTGTTTCTTCCCACCCAGCGTTTCTCATGATGTACTCTGCATAGAAGTTAAACAAGCAGGGTGACAATATACAGCCTTGACGTACTCCTTTTCCTATTTGGAACCAGTCTGTTGTTCCATGTCCAGTTCTAACTGTTGCTTCCTGACCTGCATACAGATTTCTCAAGAGGCAGGTCAGGTGGTCTGGTATTCCCATCTCTTTCAGAATTTTCCACAGTTTATTGTGATCCACACAGTCAAAGGCTTTGACATAGTCAATAAAGCAGAAATAAATGTATTTTCTGGAACTCTCTTGCTTTTTCCATGATCCAGTGGATGTTGGCAATTTGGTCTCTGGTTCCTCTGCCTTTTCTAAAACCAGCTTGAACAACTGGAAGTTCAAGGTTCACGTATTGCTGAAGGCTGACTTGGAGAATTTTGAGCATGTTGCTGCTGCTGCTAAGTCACTTCAGTCGTGTCCATCTCTGTGCGACCCCATAGACATAAGCCCACCAGGCTCCCCGGTCCCTGGGATTCTCTAGGCAAGAACACTGGAGTGGGCAGCCATTTCCTTCTCCAATGCGTGAAAGGGAAAAGTGAACGTGAAGTCACTCAGTCATGTCTGACTCTTAGCAACCCCATGGACTGCAGCCTACCAGGCTCCGCCATCCATGGGATTTTCCAGGCAAGAGTACTGGAGTGGGGTGCCATTGCCTTCTCCAATTTTGAGCATTACTTTACTAGCATATGAGATGAGTGCAATTGTGTGGTAGTTTGAGTATTCTTTGGCATTGCCTTTCTTTGGTTGGAATGGAAACTGACATTTTCCAGTCCTGTGGCCACTGCTGAGTTTTCTAAATTTGCTGGCATATTGAGTGCAGCACTTTCACAGCATCATTTTTCAGGATTTGAAATAGCTCAACTGGAATTCCATCACCTCCACTAGCTTTGTTCGTATTGATGCTTTCTAAGGCCCACTTGACTTCACATTCCAGGATGTCTGGCTATAGGTGAGTGGTCACATCATCGTGATTATCTGGGTCATGAAGATCTTTTTTGTACAGTTTTTCTGTGTATTCTTGCCACCTCTTCTTAATATCTTCTGCTTCTGTTAGGTCCATACCATTTCTGTCCTTTATTGAGCTCATCTTTGCATGAAATGTCCCTTTGTTATCTCTAATTTTCTTGAAGAGATCTCTAGTCTTTCCCATTCTGTTGTTTTCCTCTATTTCTTTGCATTGATCGCTGAGGAAGGCTTTCTTATTTCGTCTTGCTATTCCTTGGAACTCTGCATTCAGATGCTTATATCTTTCCTTTTCTCCTTTGCTTTTTGCTTGTCTTCTTTTCATAGCTATTTGTAAGGCCTCCCAGACAGCCATTTTGTTTTTCTGCATTTCTTTTCCATGGGGATGGTCTTGATCCATGTCTCCTGTACAATGTCATGAACCTCCATCCATAGTTCATCAGGCACTCTATCTATCAGATCTAGTCCCTTAAATCTATTTCTCACGGGGGGAGGAGCTAGGATGGCGGAGGCGTAGGACGGGGAGAACACT
The DNA here is from genome assembly GCF_027580195.1 of Bos mutus. NCBI lineage: Eukaryota > Metazoa > Chordata > Mammalia > Artiodactyla > Bovidae > Bos > Bos mutus. The sequence goes on from NC_091617.1 coordinate 46,154,560, forward strand.
TTCTCCCCCACAAATTCATCAAAAGAACATTTAAACGCTGAGTAAATTCCACAAAACAACTTCTGAATGCCGGCAGAGGACACCAGGCACCCAGAAAAGCAACCCAAGTCTTCGAAAGGAGGTAGGAAAAAATATAAAAGACAAAAAAGAGACAAAAAAGGGAGGGATGGAGTTCTGTCCTGGGAAGGGAGTCTTAAAAAGAGAGAAGTTTCCAAACACCAGGAAACCTTCTCACTGCCGAATCTGTGCCGAGCCTTGGAAGCACAGAGGGCAACATAACAGGGAGGAAAAATAAATAAACACTTAAAACCTGCAGATTACGAGCCCTATGGTAACTGCCCCAATGGAGAAGCAGCGCAGACACCTGCACACGCCACTAGCAAGCAGGGGCTGGGCAGGGAGGCGTGGTGCAGGCTGCATCGCTTAGAGTAAGGATCTGGCCTGAATACCCCGAGCGCTATCTGAGCGAAATAATTTGGATTAGCAAACCAGACTGTGGGATATCTACCATGCAAAAAGCCAGCCCTAACCTAAGACACTGCCAGGCCCGCACACGGAACAAAGGACTGAACAGAGATAGCCGGCTACAGACAATCCCCCTCTGCTGCCAGGCAGCCAGAGCTGGAATGGGGCATTTGCAGCCCCCGAGAGACATTATCTATAAAACTGTAAGCAGGCTTCTTTGCTAACTAACACTTCTTGGGGGTCTGGACAGTCAACATCCACCTGAGAAGGTGTGCCGGTTGTACACCTAGATAACTGAGTGGTGGGGAGGCAATAAGTCACAGCAATCGCGCTCACCAAACACCTCATCACCTGAGCTGCTCGGACCTGGGAAGGGCACAAAACACAGGCTCAACCGAGTGTGAGCCTCTGAGGACTACCCGAGTGCCTAAACCTGAGCAGCTTGGACCCGGGAGGTGCAAGCAGCCCAGGGCCAGACACAGATGGTTCCCAGCGGAGCAGCCTAGAGCCTGAGCAGTGTGGGCAGGGAGGCTACACGCGCCGTGAGCGGGGGCAGACCCAGTGTGGCTGAGGCACTGTGAGCACACGCCAGTGTTATTTGTTTGCAGCATCCCTCTCTCCCCACAGCACGACTGAACAAGCGAGCCTGAAAACAAAACAAAACAAATAAAGTGTCCTCCACCGTCCCCTTTGTGTCAGGGCGGAAACCAGACACTGAAGAGACCAACAAACAGAAGAATCTATAACAGAGGGAACCGCCTTGGAAGCTACAGGCAATAGATTAAAACTCTGTGGTTAGTACCGACTACATAGGAAGGGGCCTATAGATCTTGGGAAATATAAGTTGGACCAAGGAACTAGCCGAAAATGAACTGAACCCACAATACCCACAACAAAACTAGAGAAAGTCCTAGATATATTTTAACCAGTTTTACGATCATTCTTTCTTCTTTTTTTAATTTTTTAAAGAATTTTAAGTCCTCTATTATTCCTTTAATTTTCACTTTTATAACCTACTATTACTTAGCCAAAAAAAAAAAGACCCTATTTTTTTTAAGCAAACTTCATATATATATATATATATATATATATTATATATTTTTTTGACTTTTTCTTTTTCCTTCTTTTCCTTAACATTGCATTTTTGAAATTCCAAACTCTATTCTAGATTTTTAATTTTAGCTTTTTGGTATTTGTTATCAATTTTGTACCTATATTTTTTTTATATAATTTTTGTGACTTTTTTTTTCTCTCTCTTTCTTTCTCTTCTTTTATATAACATTGTATATCTGAAATTCAAAACTCTACTCTAGATTTTTAATTTATGCCTTTTGATATTTGTTATCAATTTTGTACCTATACTTTCTTTATAATTTTTGTGACTTTGTTTGTTTTTGTTTGTATGTTTTTTCTCTCTTTTTTCTTCTTCTTCTTTTTTTTTAACATTGTATTTTTGAAATTCCAAACTCTACTCTAGATTTTTAACTTTTGCTTTTTGGTATTTGTTTTCAATTTTGTACCTATATTTTCTTTATAATTTTTGCGACTTTGTTTGTTTTGGTTTGTTTGTTTGTTTTTTTCTCTCTTTGTTTTCCTTCTTCTTTTCTTTAACACTGTATTTTTGAAATTCCAAACTCTACTCTAAATTTTTAATTTCTGCTTTTATGTATTTGTTACCAATTTTGTACCTTTAAGAACCCAATCTAAAAAAAAAAATAAAAATTAAAAAAAAAAAAAAAAGAACCCAATCTTCAGTACTCATTTTTCACTAGGGAGCAAGATTACTGGCTTGACTGCTCCCTGTCCCTTTGGACTCTCCTTTTTCTCCACCAGGTCACCTGTGTCTCCTTCCTAACCCCTGTCTACTCTACCCAACTCGGTGAATTTCTGTGTGTTCCAGACGGTGGAGAACACTTAGGGAACTGATTACTGGCTGGATCTGTCTCCCTCCTCTTCATTCCCCGCTTTTATCCTCCTGGCCACCTCTGTCTCCTTCCTCCTTCTTCTCTTCTCTGTATAACTCCATGAACATCTCTGAGCGGTCCAGTTGTGGAGTGCACATAAGGAAGTGATTACTGGCTAGCCCACTCTCTCCTGTATTGATTCCACCTCATCTCATTCAGGTCACCTCTAACTCCCTCCTCCCTCTTCTCTTCTCCATGTAACGCTGTGAACCTCTCCGGGTGACCCTCACGGTGGAGAAACTTTTCATCGTTAACATAGATGTTTTATCAGTGGTGCTGTATAGAAGGAGTTTTGAAGCGACTATAAAAATAGGACCAATAACTGGAAGCAGGAGGCTTAAATCCAAACCCTGACTCCAGGGAACTCCTGACTCCAGGGAACATTAATTGACAGGAGTTCATCAAACGCCTCCATACCTACACTGAAACCAAGCACCACCCAAGGGCCAACAAGTTCCAGGGCAAGACATACCAAGCAAATTCTCCAGCAACAAAGGAACACAGCCCTGAGCTTCAAGATACAGGCTGCCCAAAGTCACCCCAAAACCATAGACATCTCATAACTCATTACTGGACACTTCATTGCACTCCAGAGAGAAGAAATACAGCTCCACCCACCAGAACACCGACACAAGCTTCCCTAACCAGGAAACCTTAAAAAGCCACCTGTACAAACCCACACACAGCGAGGAAACACCACAATAAAGAGAACTCCACAAACTACCAGAATACAGAAAGGGCACCCCAAACTCAGCAATTTAAACAAGATGAATAGACAGAGGAATACCCAGCAGATAAAGGAACAGGATAAATGCCCACCAAACCAAACAAAAGAGGAAGAGATAGGGAATCTACCTGATAGAGAATTCCAAATAATGATAGTGAAATTGATCCAAAATCTTGAAATCAAAATGGAATCACAGATAAATAGCCTGGAGACAAGGATTGAGAAGATGCAAGAAAGGTTTAACAAGGACCTAGAAGAAATAAAAAAGAGTCAATATATAAAGAATAATGCAATAAATGAAATTAAAAACACTCTGGAGGCAACAAATAGTAGAATAACAGAGGCAGAAGATAGGATTAGTGAATTAAAAGATAGAATGGTAGAAATAAATGAATCAGAGAGGAAAAAAGAAAAACGAGTTAAAAGAAATGAGGACAATCTCAGAGACCTCCAGCACAATATTAAACGCTACAACATTCGAATCACAGGGGTCCCAGAAGAAGAAGACAAAAAGAAAGACCATGAGAAAATACTTGAGGAGATAATAGTTGAAAACTTCCATAAAATGGGGAAGGAAATAGTCACTCAAGTCCAAGAAAACCAGAGAGTCCCAAACAGGATAAACCCAAGGAGAAACACCCCAAGACACATATTAATCAAATTAACAAAGATCAAACACAAAAAACAAATATTAAAAGCAGCAAGGGAAAAACAACAAATAACACACAAGGGAATTCCCATAAGGATAACAGCTGATCTTTCAATAGAAACTCTTCAAGCTAGGAGGGAATGGCAAGACATACTTAAAATGATGAAAGAAAATAACCTACAGCCCAGATTATTGTACCCAGCAAGGATCTCATTCAAAGCACCACCAAACCAGCTCTCCAACAAATACTAAAGGATATTCTCTAGAAAGGAAACACAAAAACGGTGTATAAATTCAAACCCAAAACAATAAAGTAAATGGCAATGGGATCATACTTATCAGTAATTACCTTAAATGTAAATGGGTTGAATGCCCCAACCAAAAGACAAAGACTGGCTGAATGGATACAAAACAAGACCCCTACATATGTTGTCTACAAGAGACCCACCTCAAAACAGGGGACACATACGGACAGAAAGTGAAGGGCTGGAAAAAGATTTTCCATGCAAATAGAAACCAAAAGAAAGCAGGAGTAGCCATACTCATATCAGATAAAATAGACTTTAAAACAAAGGCTGTGAAAAGAGACAAAGACGGTCACTACATAATGATCAAAGGATCAATCCAAGAAGATATAACAATTATAAATATATATGCACCCAACACGGGAGCACAGCAATATGTAAGACAAATGCTAACAAGTATGAAAGGAGAAATTAACAATAACACAATAATAGTGGGAGACTTTAACACCCCACTCACACCTATGGATAGATCAACTAAACAGAAAATTAACAAGGAAACACAAACTTTAAACGATACAATAGACCAGTTATACCTAATTGATATCTATAGGACATATCATCGCAAAACAATGAATTTCACCTTTTTCTCAAGCACACATGGAACCTTCTCCAGGATAGATCACATCCTGGGTTATAAATCTAGCCTTGGTAAATTTAAAAAAAAATAGAAATCATTCCAAGCATCTTTTCTGACCACAGTGCAGTAGGATTAGATCTCAATTACAGAAGAAAAACTATTAAAAATTCCAACATATGGAGGCTGAACAACATGCTGCTGAATAACCAACAAATCACAGAAGAAATCAAAAGAGAAATCAAAATTTGCACAGAAACGAATGAAAATGAAAACACAACAACCCAAAACCTGTGGGACACTGTAAAAGCAGTCCTAAGGGGAAAGTTCATAGCAATACAGGCACACCTCAAGAAACAAGAAAAAAAGTCAAATAAATAACCTAACTCTACACCTAAAGCAACTAGAAAAGGAAGAAATGAAGAACCCCAGGGTTAGTAGAAGGAAAGAAATCTTAAAAATTAGGGCAGAAATAAATGCAAAAGAAACAAAAGAGACCATAGCAAAAATCAACAAAGCCAAAAGCTGGTTCTTTGAAAGGATAAATAAAATTGACAAACCATTAGCCAGACTCATCAAGAAACAAAGGGAGAAAAATCAAATCAACAAAATTAGAAATGAAAATGGAGAGATCACAACAGACAACACAGAAATACAAAGGATCATAAGAGACTACTATCAACAGTTATATGGCAATAAAATGGACAACGTGGAAGAAATGGACAAATTCTTAGAAAAGTACAACTTTCCAAAACTCGACCAGGAAGAAATAGAAAATCTTAGCAAACCCATCACAAGCAAGGAAATCGAAACTGTAATCAAAAATCTTCCAGCAAACAAAAGCCCGGGTCCAGACGGCTTCACAGCTGAATTCTACCAAAAATTTAGAGAAGAGCTAACACCTATCCTACTCAAACTCTCCCAGAAAATTGCAGGGGAAGGTAAACTTCCAAACTCATTCTATGAGGCCACCATCACCCTAATACCAAAACCTGACAAAGATCCCACAAAAAAAGAAAACTACAGGCCAATATCACTGATGAACATAGACGCAAAAACCCTTAACAAAATTCTAGCAATCAGAATCCAACAACACATTAAAAAGATCATACACCATGACCAAGTGGGCTTATCCCAGGGATGCAAGGATTCTTCAATATCCGCAAATCAATCAATGTAATACACCACATTAACAAATTGACAAATAAAAACCATATGCTTATCTCAATAGATGCAGAGAAAGCCTTTGACAAAATTCAACATCCATTTATGATAAAAACTCTCCAGACAGCAGGAATAGAAGGAACATACCTCAACATAATAAAAGCTATATATGACAACCCCACAGCAAACATTATCCTCAATGGTGAAAAATTGAAAGCATTTCCTCTAAAGTCAGGAACAAGACAAGGGTGCCCACTTTCACCATTAATTTCAACATAGTTTTGGAAGTTTTGGCCACAGCAATCAGAGCAGAAAAAGAAATAAAAGGAATCCAAATTGGAAAAGAAGAAGTAAAACTCTCACTGTTTGCAGATCACATGATCCTCTACATAGAAAACCCTAAAGACTCCACCAGAAAATTACTAGAACTAATCAATGATTATAGTAAAGTTGCAGGATATAAAATCAACACACAGAAATCCCTTGCATCCCTATACACTAATAATGAGAAAACAGAAAGAGAAATTAAGGAAACAATTCCATTCACCATTGCAACGGAAAGAATAAAATACTTAGGAATATATCTACCTAAAGAAACTAAAGACCTATATATAGAAAACTATGAAACACTGGTGAAAGAAATCAAAGAGGGCACTAATAGATGGAGAAGTATACCATGTTCATGGATTGGAAGAATCAATATAGTGAAAATGTGTATACTACCCCAAGCAATTTATAGATTCAATGCAATCCCTATCAAGCTACCAACGGTATTCTTCACAGAGCTAGAACAAATAATTTCACAATTTGTATGGAAATACAAAAAACCTCAAATAGCCAAAGCAATCTTGAGAAAGAAGAATGGAACTGGAGGAATCAACCTACCTGACTTCAGGCTCTTCTACAAAGCCACAGTCATCAAGACAGTATGGTAGTGGCACAAAGACAGAAATATAGATCAATGGAACAAAGTAGAAAGCCGAGAGACAAATCCACGCACCTATGGACAACTTATCTTTGACAAAGGAGGCAAGAATATACAATGGATTAAAGACAATCCCTTTAACAAGTAGTGCTGGGAAAACTGGTCAGCAACTTGTAAAAGAATGAAACTAGACCACTTTCTAACACCATACATAAAAATAAACTAAAAATGGATTAAAGATCTAAACATAAGACCAGAAACTATAAAACTCCTAGAGGAGAACGTAGGCAAAACACTCTCCGACATACATCACAGCAGGATCCTCTATGACCCACCTCCAAGCATATGGAAATAAAAACAAAAATAAATAAATGGGACCTAATTAAACTTAAAAGTTTCTGCACAACAATAGAAACTATTAGCAAGGTGAAAAGACAGCCTTCAGAATGGGAGAAAATAATAGCAAATGAAGCAACTGACAAACAACTTATCTCAAAAATATACAAGCAACTCCTACAGCTCAATTCCATAAAAATAAATGACCCAATCAAAAAATGGGCCAAAGAACTAAATAGACATTTCTCCAAAGAAGACATACAGATGGCTAACAAACACATGAAAAAATGCTCAACATCACTCATTATCAGAGAAATGCAAATCAAAACTACTGTGAGGTACCATTTCACGCCAGTCAGAATGGCTGCAATCCAAAAGTCTACAAGCAATGAATGCTGGAGAGGATGTGGAGAAAAGGGAACCCTATTACACTGTTGGTGGGAATACAAACTAGTACAGCCTCTATGGAGATCAGTGTGGAGATTCCTTAAAAAACTGAAAATAGAACTGCCTTATGACCCAGCAATCCCACTGCTGGGCATACACACTGAGGAAACCAGAAGGGAAAGAGACACATGTACCCCAATGTTCATCGCAGCACTGTTTATAATAGCCAGGACATGGAAGCAACCTAGATGCCCATCAGCAGATGAATGTATAAGAAAGCAGTGGTACATGTACACAATGGAGTATTACTCAGCCATTAAAAATAATTCATTTGAATCAGTTCTAATGAGGTGGATGAAACTGGAGCCTATTATACAGAGTGAAGTAAGCCAGAAAGAAATACACCAATACAGTATACTAATGCATACATATGGAATTTAGAAAGATGGTAACAATAACCCTGTATACGAGACAGCAAAAGAGATACTGATGTATAGAACAGTCTTATGGACTCTGTGGGAGAGGGAGAGGGTGGGAAGATTTGAGAGAATGACATTGAAACATGTGTAATATCATGTATGAAACGAGTCGCCAGTCCAGGTTCGATGCATGATACTGGAAGCTTGGGGCCTGTGAACTGGGACGACCCAGAGGGATGGTATGGGGAGAGAGGAGGGAGGAGGGTTCAGGATGGGGAACACATGTATACCCGTGGTGGATTCAGTTCAATATTTGGCAAAACCAATACAATATTGTAAAGTTTAAAAATAAAATTAAAAAAAAAATCTATTTCTCACTTCCACTGTATAATCATAAGGGATTTGATTTAGGTCATACCTGAATGGTCTAGTGGTTTTCCCTACTTTCTTCAATTTATGTCTGAATTTGACAATAAGGAGCTCATGATCTGAGCCACAGTCAACCTCTGGTCTTGTTTTTGCTGACTGTATAGAGCTTCTCCATCTTTGGCTGCAAAGAATATAATCAATCTGATTTTGGTGTTGACCATCTGGTGATGTCCATGTGTAGAGTCTTCTCTTGTGTTGTTGGAAGATGGTGTTTGTTATGACCAGTGCATTTTCTTGGTAAAACTCTGTTAGTCTTTGCCCTGCTTCATTCCGTATCCCAAGGCCAAATTTACCTGTTACTCCAGGTGTTTCTTGACTTCCTACATTTGCATTACAGCCCCCTATAAACACAAATTGGAATCAAGATTGCTGGGAGAAATATCAGTAACCTCAGATATGCAGATGACACCACCCTTATGGCAGAAAATGAAGAGGAACTCAAAAGCCTCTTGATGAAAGTGAAAGTGGAGAGTGAAAAAGTTGACTTAAAGCTCAACATTCAGAAAACAAAGATCATGGCATCCGGTCCCATCACTTCATGGGAAATAGATGGGAAACAGTGGAAACAGTGTCAGACTTTATTTTTTTGGGCTCCAAAATCACTACAGATGGTTATTGCAGCCATGAAATTAAAAGACGCTTACTCCTTAGAAGGAAAGTTATGACCAATCTAGATAGCATATTCAAAAGCAGAGACATTACTTTGCCAACAAAGGTTTGTCTAGTCAATGCTATGGTTTTTCCTGTGGTCATGTATGGATGTGAGAGTTGGACTGTGAAGAAGGCTGAGCACCGAAGAATTGATGCTTTTGAGCTGTGGTGTTGGAGAAGACTCTTCAGAGTCCCTTGGACTGCAGGGAGATCCAACCAGTCCATTTTGAAGGAGATCAGCCCTGGGATTTCTTTGGAAGGAATGATGCTGAAGCTGAAACTCCAGTACTTTGGCCACCTGATGCGAAGAGTTGACTCATTGGAAAAGACTGTGATGCTGGGAGGGATTGGGGGCAGGAGGCAAAGGGGACTACAGAGGATGAGATGACTGGATGGCATCACTGACTCGATGGACGTGAGTCTGGGTGAACTCCGGGACTTGGTGATGGACAGGGAGGCCTGGCGTGCTGCGATTCATGGGGTTGCAAAGAGTCAGACATGACTGAGCGACTGATCTGATCTGATCTGATCTGATAATGAAAAGGACATCTTTTGGGAGGTGTTAGTTCTAAAAGGTCTTGTACGTCTTCATAGAACTGTTCAACTTCAGCTTTTTCAGCGTTACTGGTTGGGGCATAGACTTGGATTACTGTGATATTGAATGGTTTGCCTTGGAAACGAACGGACATCATTCTGTCATTTTTGAGATTGCATCCAAGTACTGCATTTCGGACTATTTTGTTGACCATGATGGCTACTCCATTTCTTCCGAGGGATTCCTGCCCACAGTAGTGGATATAATGGTCATCTGAGTTAAATTCACCCATTCCAGTCCATTTTAGTTCGCTGATTCCTAGAATGTCTACATTCACTCTTACCATCTCTTGTTTGACCATTTCCAATTTGCCTTGATTCATGGACCTGACATTCCAGGTTCCTATGCAATATTGCTCTTTACAGCATCGGACCTTGCTTCTATCACCAGTCACTTCCACCGCTAGGTATTGTTTTTGCTTTGGCTCCATCCCTTCATTCTTTCTGGAATTATTTCTCCACTGATCTCCAGTAGCATATTAGGCCCCTACTGACCTGGGGAGTTCCTCTTTCAGTATACTGTTCATGGGGTTCTCAAAGGAAGAATACTGAAGTGGTTTGCCATTCCCTCTCCAGTGGACCACATTCTGTCAGAAGTACTACAAAACCTATAAACAAGCAGAAAATGCACAGCCAATGCTAGCATAATCTCTAAGAAACTTTAATGGACATTCTTTTAATTCACAGGAAAAGGTGGTCTAAGTAATTTATGAAGTACTAGTCAGAAATTAACTATGCATCAGCTTCCGTTATAATAGGCTCTACTTAAAATGGACTATAGCATGAAATATATTCCTCAAATTGGAGTCAAGGTCAAAACATATTTTTGTGATTATATGGCATATAGAGGAAAGCTTGATAGCAAAGGAATGTGCTTTGTTGAAAAGAAGGTTCTGATAAGGTTAAGGTTAAAATAATTCTGCCAAGCATGCCAGCAGCTAGGCAGATTTTGAAATTGTTATCCTGAGTCATTTTCTTTCTATCACCTTTAAAGGTTCAAAAGGTTTGACTTAGCCCAAAAACTACTGGAGAAACATCAAATTGCCCCTTGGTGTAGTTCAACAATCACTGAAGCTTCTCATCTTAGAGAGAAATTTCCATTTCAAAAACACTCTTTTTATTTTTGATGAAAAGAAACATGGAGATCACATATTTTAAAATCTCATTTTCAGACAAGTGTGAAGATACCCAGAGAATTCTAAAACTGGCTACAGGGCCACAACTAAAAATATGTGTGGTGTAACCAGACTCTTTCAATGGAATTATTTCTACTATTCCTTTGACATTTTCACATAAGAAAAACAAATCAGTTAAGATTAAAAGATTTTAAATAATTTAGATAGAGACTAAGTTGTTATTTACTTGCTTGGCAAGTTCTTTCTTTAAAGACAAAGAAATCTGAAGCTTTTATATACTATTTTTGGCTAGAAAGGATAGAAATATTCCTTATGCATAAAGAAAAAACTCTCCATACATGTGCCTCACCAGTAATTATTCCCAATGTAGACAAATTGTTTCACTACATTCTCTAATAAACTTTTCAACTTTCATTTATTATTACACTCTAAAAATGAAACTATTATTTGCTAGATTATTTAGACTGTTCATAAATACTTATCTCATGATTATATTTTATTCCTAACTGGAACTGTCTCATTTTATTCTACATTCATAAAAATCTCCTTTACATGGGAGTTCCAAATATAAATATCGGTCTCATGGTGGTTTGGTTTAAAAAACTGTATGGTGTACTAAATCTAGTCACTTCCTTGGTAATCAAATGCGTGCTTCCTTCTTTTGCTGCCATCCTCTATGAACATGGGTATCTCACCATATCATTTTGATGTAAAATTTGCAGTTAGGGAATACCTTTATGTAGTCCACATACAGTTTCTTAGGAGGACACAAAGTTTTCTAATAAAGGGTCTTTGCCTCAAGGAACTAAAAATCTTTAAAGAAGATAAATGAACTAAAAAACAAAAAAACCACCCAAAACCTTCAGTACCAGGAAGTCTGTATTAACTATGTGTGGTTAAATAGATTGTTACTGGAGGATTGGTGAGGACTTCATGGAATAGGTGGCTTTGGGTTTGAGCTTGGAAGGGTAAATAGGGAAGAAGAAGGGAACATAGTAGGGTAAGATACCCTACTTCAAAAGAAATGAAGATTAGGAAGTATAAGATATGGCTGGTAGTTCCTGCCTAGGGAAAGGGAGGTGAGATGGCATACTTTTAAATGGATTAAGATACTAAGACATCGCAAGAGTTGCCGTGCACCATTCTTTTTAAAATGACAGCCTGTATGACTCATCATTCACATTTCTCTGTAGGGAATATGCTATGCACAGGCCTTTACTATAATTAACAGGGCTTCTTTGAAAAATAAGAATGACTTTTTCATCACTCCCAGCCGAAGGGCTAGGAGCAGTAAAAAGTACATCCTGGAAAGCCATCTTGAAAACAAGATGTTGAAGTACTGATGTGACTGATGGAAAACCATTTGTGACTGTTCCTATAACCAGAGCCTTGAGGGAGTTGCTGAAAAAGGGCATCACTAGCTGAAGGGCTAAACAAAGTCCTGAAACGCCTGAAGGTTTGACTTTGAAGACTGTGCACTGAGATTGTAAAGAACAGATATCTCTAGAGCATGAATAAGGAAGTAGAAGTTAACAATAAAAGGCATGCAAGGATTAGGATCTGGGCTTTTGCCTGGGAATGACTTCAGCCCCCTGATCCCCACTTTATTTCTGAATCTTCTTTTCCTTATTCTTCTGTAGCACCTCTCCCTCAGATAGGTTCGTTGTTGGGCTGGTCCCAACATTCTCCAATATAATTCAAGTTTTTCTTCTCTGTGTGTAGTTAGAAAACTCTATAATTAAAGAAAATTCAGCCCTACCAAGGAACAGCCAAACCTCACAATCAATGAGAATTTTATAACAAAAGAAGTGAATAACACATTGCTACTCAAAGTGTGTTCTGGACCATTTAAACTATTGGTAACCAATCCACAAAAGATAAATGTATAAATTGAGTAGGGTTTTGAAAGTCTTTTGTCAGGACAGTATGACCCCAATATTCATGCTCATGATCAGTAGCCTTGTTTTGTTGAACAGGGTCTATTAATAGAACGGTTTGAGTATATTGAACTCATCTCCTGGTTCATAGGTGAAACAAGCTACTACATTTTGATTATATTCAGGGAACCACATTTCATTCTGTGGAGGGTTAAAAATGAAAAAAAAAAAAATTTTTTTTTTTTTTTTTTTACCCACAGATAGCTAGACAATGGCCTCAATAAAGAGTTAAGAGGGACATTGATTCATCTATTTTATGAAAATATTTATCTCACACCTACTGTACACTGATTTTTAGTTGTAGATGAGTATGTTTCATTCACAGGGTTTGCTGGGAAAATACTTTTTTAGCTTTTTCTCCTAAATTCAGCTACCTTTTGGACTGTGGTAACTAGAGATGAGATGCTGTTGTCCTAATAAATCCCTGAGCAATATGCATATAATAACACTGTAAGTTATTGAGCACTAACCATGTGCTATGCAATGTACTAAGCATTTTACAAATATTCACTATTGTATGTCAGGGCACAGTCAGAAAACTAATAGGTGTTTGAGTAGGGGCCTTTTAACCTAGAGAATTGGTTATACAGGTGTGAGAGAGCTGGAGAAGGAAACAGATAATAAACATATGGAAGCAGCGACATGTATTTTACACCCTAACAAGTGAACAGTAGAATTGAGTTTACCAGAATCTGGTAGATTGCTTAAGGGTGCTCAAACTTTTGATGAGAAGGTTACTCAGCTATAGTTGACATCTTATGAATCTGAGAAATGGCCCATAGAACCAGTGCTTTGTTCTCTGAAGCAATGGCAAGGACAGACTATTGCTAGCATCAATAAGAGTGCAAGTGTGTTAAAATAAGACGGAGGCTCAACACCAGGGTCTCCATGACACAAGCAGCTGTGCCACCTTCACACTCAATCCTCAATGGGCCAGAGCTGCCACAGGCAAAAAAAATAAAAGGTGTCGAATCTATGCATTCAGGGTAGCTTCAGTCATGTCCAACTCTTTGTGACCCTGTAGACTGTGGCCTGCCTGGCCTCTCTGTTAGGGGGTTTCTCTAGGCAAGATACTAGAGTATATTGGCCAATATTGGTTGCTATGCCCTTCTAGAGCACTATATTTCCTACCACCATAGCTGCCAACTCCCCTGAGTACCTGGTGCTGCCAGAACTGCTGTGACCCAAGCAGCTGCACCACCTCTGCACCTGGCCCTCACAGGGCAGACACAAGTCCTCCAGGGTAGCCTCAGGAGCAAACCCCAGTGGATGACCCATATGCAGAGTTAGAAATAAAACCACAATTGAAACCCAGGAGCAGTGCAGCTAAGGAAGAAGACCTGAAACCTCTCCACCAGCTGTACAAGCTGCAGATTAAATCCACACAGTCAACTAGGCGGGCTGTGTCTATGGAAATAAAAAAGGTCATTGAGAGCTCCCACAAAAGAAAACACACAAGTTCTGATAGCTGTGGACATAGGAGGCAAGAACACGCAGGAGTAGGACCAGATTAGAATCTGAGCTTCCCCCACAGTGAGTCCAGAAACCAGCACAGTGTTGGAGGGCATCCTAGGAAGGTGAGAGGCTCCTAGGTGTGACTAGGTGTGACTCCCAGTGAAGGAAAAGATACTGACAGTAGTGACTCAAGAAAAACATTTATTATTCTTGTGTTTTGACTTGTTCTGTAGTTTCTTTTGGATTTTTTTTTTTTATTTTTCTTTTTTTCCTTTCCTCCCCACCCTAATCCCCCATTGTGGTTGTCAATTTTATTGGCATTATGAAATCTAATTGAGCTTTTGCATTTTTTTTCAATCATACTTTTTATTGTTGTTATAAACGTCTGCCTCTATGTTGGGCTTTTGCAGTTCTGTGGAGTTTTCCTTTTTTTTTCTTTCTTTTTTCTTCTTTTTTAATTTAAAATTTTTAAACCTATTATTATTTTTCCTACATTTATTCCTTTATTTAATAGCTTAGTTTGTAAAGAATCCACCTGTAATGCAGGAGACCCTGATTCAATTCCTGGGGTCAGGAAGATCTGCTGGAGAAGGAATAGGCTACCCACTCCAGTATTCTTGGGCCTCCTTTGTGGCTCAGCTGGTAAAAAATCTGCCTGCAATGCAGGAGACCTGAGTTCAGTCCCTGGGTTGGGAAGATACCCTGGAGAAGGGAGAGGCTACCTGCTCCAGTATTCTGGCCTGGAGAATTCCATGGACTATAAAGTCCATGGGGTCACAAAGAGTCGGACACAACTGAATGACTTTCACTTGCTTTTCTTACTGTTCTTTTCCCCTTCAGTTAATCTTTAATGTATATAAATCTTCTTTATCTACCTCTATTTAGTTTTGCATTCTTTCTTCCCTTTCATTTCAAGATATTTGTTAGCTTTGCTTTCATTGCTTTATTCCCCAGTTGGCACCTTGGTTTAGTTTTGTTTTCCAGTTTGTACTTTAGTTAGCTTTGTTCTTAATTGGTAGATAAAATTTTTGGTTTCCTTTGTTTGCCAGGTCAATCTATTGTACTTTATTTTTGTTGGACTGTTTTTATTTTGCTCGTGTATGTGTATATTCCATTATTTTAATTATTATTTGCCTGATTTTATATTTGCCTTTAGTGTGGGGTTCATCTTTGTTTTCTTGATTTTGGGTCTGTGTTTTAATCTCACTTAATGCCATAACAAACCACTTGTGGAATCTTCAATCCTGGCCAGAGATCAAATCCTGAGCCTTTGGAGTGGAAGTACTGACTCCAAGACCCTAGACTATCAGAGAATTAACCCTAGGGAGTATCAAATTGTGAGAACTCCCACAAAAGAAACTACTTGAATATAAGACCCAAATCACCCAACCACCAGTAGCACCCTGTGCAGGATGCCTCATCCAAAAAACAAACAAAACAAAAATACAAACCCAATCATCAACATACAGGATTACCACCTCACTCAGCCTTGCCCTTCAGAGGAAAAACAAAACACACACAAAAAAACTTAGCATAAATCTCACCCTATACGAAGCTTACACAAACCACTGTACCAACCTTAGGGGGACAGAAACCAAAAGGAAGAAATAATTCAACCTTGAAGCCTGGGAAAAGGAGACCTCAAACACAATAAGTTTAAAAAAAATAATTAAAAGGTGGATAAATACTGCACAAATGAAGGAACTAACTAGAAACACAGAAGTCCAAATAAGTGAAGAGGAAATAGTCAAACTATCTGAAAAAGAATTCAGAATAATGATAGTAAAGATGATCAAAAACCTTGAAAACAGAATGGAGAAAATGCAAGAATCAATAAACAAAGACCTAGAAGATTTAAAGAATAAACATACAGAGACAAACAACACAATTACTGAAATAAAAATACTCTAGAAAGAATCAATAGCAGAAATTCTGAAGCAGAAGAACGAATCAGAATGAGCTGGAAGACAAAATGGTGGAAATAACTTCTGAAGAGCAGAACAAAGTAAAAAGAATGAAAAGAACTGAGGATAGTCTCAGAGACCTCTGGGACAATATCAAACACACCAATATGTGAATTATAGGGGTCCCAGAAGAAGAAGAGAAAGAAATGGTATGAGAAAATTTTTGATGAGATTATGGTTGAAAATTTCCCCAATATGGAAAAGGAAATCATCAATCAAGTCCAAGAGGCACAAAGAGTCCCATACAGAATAAACTCAAGGAGAAACACGCCAGGACAAACGCTAATCAAACTAACAAAGATTAAACACAAAGAATATTAAAAGCAGCAAGGGAAAAGCAACAAGTAACATACAAGGGAAACCCGATACACTTAACAGCTGATCTTTCAACAGAAGCTCTGCAGGCCAGAAGGAAATGGAAGAATATGTATAAAGTACTGAAAGGGAAAAATGTACAACCAAGATTACTGTACCCGGCAAGGATCTCATTCAGAATTGATGGAGAAATAAAAAGCTTTTCAGATAAGCAAAAGTTAAGAGAATTCAGTACCAGCAAGCCAGCTTTACAACAAATGTTAAAGGGACTTATATATAGTCAAGAAATATCAGAGAAGAAAAAAGATCTACAAAATCAAACACCAAAAAATTAAGAAAATGGCAATAGGAACATATATATCAATAATTGCTTTAAATGTAAACAGATTAAATGCTCCAACCAAAAGACACAGACTGGCTGAATGGATACAAAAACAAGACCCATATAAGCTGTCTGTAAGAAACCCACTACAGAACTAAAGACTCATATAGACTGAAAGTGAGAGGATGAAAAAAAAACTCCATGCAAATTGAAAGCAAAAGAAAACTGGAGTAGCTATCCTCATATCAGACAAAATAAACCTTAAAATAAAGACTATTACAAGAGATAAGGAAGTACACTACATAATGATCAAGGGATCAGTCCATGAGGAAGACATAACAATTGTAAATATCAATGCACCCAACATAGGAGCACCACAAAACATAAGACAAACACTGACAGAGATAAAAGGAGAAATTGACAGTAACACAATAATAATAGACTTTAACACCCCACTTACACCAAGGGACAGATCATCAAAACAGAAAATTAATATGGAAACACAAGTCTTAAATGATACATTAGATGAGATGGATCTCATTGATATCTTCAGGACATTCCATCCAAATGCAGAAGAATACACCTTCTTCTCAAGTGCACATGTAACATTCTCTGGTCTGGACAACATCTTGGGTCACAAATCAAGCCTCAGTAAATTTAAGAAAATTGAAATAATACCAAGCATCTTTTCTGACCACAGAACTATGAGATTAGATATCAATTACAAGAAAAAAAAAAACTGTAAGAAACATAAATACATGGAGATTAACCAACACATTTCTAAATACCCAACAGGTTAATGAAGAAATCAAAAGGGAAATAAAAATATTTCTAGAAACAAATGACAATGAAAAGATGACAACTCAAAACCTATGGGATGCAACAAAACCAATTCAAGAGGGAGGTTTATAGCAATACAGTCCTACCTCAAGAAATAGGAAAAACATCAAACAGACAACCTAATGTTACAACTACAACAACTGGAAAAAAGAAAAGAACAACAAAAAAGCCCCAAAGTTAGAAGGAAAGAAATTATGAAGACCAGAACAGAAATAAGGGAAAAAGAAGTGAAAGACACAATAGTAAAGATTTATAAAACTAAAAGCTGGTTCTTTGAGAAGATAAACAAAATTTACAAACCTTTGGCCAGACTCATCAAGGAAAAAAGAGAGAGGAATCAAATTAACAAAATTAGAAATGAAAAAGGAGAGGTTACAACAGACATTGCAGAAATACAAAGACCATAAGAGACTATTATGAACAATTATGTGACAATAAAATGGATAACCTGGAAGAAATGGACAGGTTCTTAGAAAAGTTCAATCTTCAAAGACTGAACCAGAAAGAAATAGAAATTATGAACAACCCAATTACAAGCATTGATATTGAAGCTGTGATAAAAAATCTCCAAAAAAACAAAAGCCCAGGACCAGATGGCTTCACAGGAGAATTCTATTAAACATTCAGAGAAGAGCTAATGCCTATCCTAAAACTCTTTTGAAAAATTGCAGAAGAAGGAACACTTCCAAATTCATTCTGCAAGGCCATCACCCTGATACCAAAACCAGACAAAGACAACACAAAAAAGAAAACTACAGGCCAATATCACTGATTAACATAGATGCAAAAATCCTCAATAAAATTTTAGCAAACAGAATTCTATAGCACATTAAAAAGCTCATACACCATGATCAAGCTGGGTTTATTCCAGGGATACAAGAATTCTTCAGTATACTCAAATCAATCAACGTGATACACCATGTCAACAAATTGAAAGAAAAAGCTATATGATAATCTCAATAGATGCAGAAAAAGCCTTTGACAAAATCCAGCACCCATTTATGATTAAAACTCTTCAGAAAATGGGGATAGAAGGAATCTATCTCAATGTAGTAAAGACCATACATGATAAGCCCAAAGCAAACATTATTCTCAATGGTGAAAAACTGAACAAGACAAGAGTGTCCATTTTCACCACTATTATTTAACATAGTTCTGGAAGTCCTAGCTACAGCAATCAGAGAAGAAAAGAAATAAAAGGAATCCAGATCTGAAAAGAAGTAAAGCTCTCACTGTTTGCAGATGACATGATACTATATATAGAAAACCCTAAAGATGCTATCAGAAAATTACTAGGCTAATCTGTGAATTTAGCAAAATTGCAGGATATAAAATCAATACACAGAAATCACTTGCGTTTGTATATACTAACAATGAAAAATTAGAAAGAGAAATTAAGGAATCAATCCCATTCACCATTGCAACTAAAAGAATTAAATGTCTAGGAATAAACTTACCTGAGGATACCAAAGAACTGTACCCAGAAAATTATAAGACACTAGTGAAAGAAATCAAAGATAACATAAACAGATGGAGAGATATTCCATGTGCCTGGGTAGGAAGAATCAATATTGTGAAAATGACTATACTACCAAATACAATCTGCAGATTCAATGTGATCCCTATCAAATTACCAATGGCATTTTTCTCAGAATTAGAACAAAACATTTCACAATTCATATGGAAACACAAAAGACCTCGAATAGCCAAAGCAGTCTTGAGAAGGAAGAATGGAGCTAGAGGAATTGACCTTCCTGACTTCAGATTATACTACAAAGCTACACTCATCAAGACAGTATGGTACTGGCACAAAAACAGAAATATAGACCTAGGGAATAAGATAAAAAAACCCAGAAATAAACCCATGTACCTATGGGTAGCTTATTTTTGACAAAGGAGGCAAGAATATAATTATGTAAAGTTTAAA
This sequence comes from Bos mutus, assembly GCF_027580195.1. Lineage (NCBI taxonomy): Eukaryota > Metazoa > Chordata > Mammalia > Artiodactyla > Bovidae > Bos > Bos mutus. The sequence continues at coordinate 46,174,045 of NC_091617.1, forward strand.
AATAAAATAAAATTAAAAAAAATTAAAAAAAAAAACAATGGTGCAAAGACAGCCTCTTCAATAAATGGTGCTGGGAAAACTGGACAGCTACATGTAAAAGAATGAAATTAGTACACTTCCTAACACCATGCAGAAAGATAAACTCAAAATAGATTAAAGATCTAAATGTAAGACCATAAACTATAAAACACTTGGAGGAAAACATAGGCAGAATACTCAATGACACAAATCAAAGATCCTCTGTGACCCATCTCCTAGAGTAATGGAAATAAAAACAAAAGTAAACAAGTGGGACCTGATTAAACATAAAAGCTTTTGCACAGCAAAGGAAACTATAAGCAAGGTGAAAAGACAACCCTCAGAATGGGAGAAAATAATAGCAAATTAAACAACTGACAAAGGATTAACTTCCAAAATATACAAGCAGCTCACACGACTCAATACCAGAAAAACAAATAACCCAATCAAAAAGTGGGAAAAAGACCTAAACAGACAATTCTTCCAAGAAGATACACAGATGGCTAACAAACACATGAAAAGATGCTCAACATTGCTCATTATTAGAGAAATGGAAACCAAATCTTCAGTGAGATATCACCTCACACTGGTCAGAATGGCCATTATCAAAAAGTCTACAAACAATAAACGCTGGAGAGGGTGTAGAGAAAAGGGGACACTCTTGCACTGTTGGTGGGAATGCAAACTGATACAGCCACTATGGAAGATGGTATGGGATTCCGTAAAAAACTAGGAATAAAGCCACCATACGATTGTCACCCTGCTTATTTAACTTATATGCAGAATACACCATGAGAAATGCTGGGCTGGAAGAAGCACAAGCTGGAATCAAGATTGGTGGAGAAATAGCAATAACTTCAGATATGCAGATGACACCACCCTTATGGCAGAAAATGAAGAGGAACTAAAAAGCCTCTTGATGAAAATGAAAGTGGAGAGTGAAAAAGTTGGCTTAAAGCTCAACATTCAGAAAATGAAGATCATGGCATCTGGTCCCATCACTTCATGGGAAATAGATGGGGAAACAGTGGAAACAGTGTCAGACTTTATTTTTCTGGGCTCCAAAATCACTGCAGATGGTGACTGCAGCCATGAAATTAAAAGATGCTTACTCCTTGGAAGAAAAGTTATGACCAACCTAGATAGCATATTAAAAAGCAGATACATTCTTTGCCAACTAAGGTCCGTCTTGTCAAGGCTATGGTTTTTCCAGTGGTCATGGATGGATGTGAGAGTTGGACTGTGAAGAATGCTGAGCGCTGAAGAATTGATGCTTTTGAACTGTGGTGTTGGAGAAGACTCTTGAGAGTCCCTTGAACTGCAAGGAGGTCCAACCCAGTCCATTCTGAAGATCAGCCCTGAGATTTCTTTGGAAGGAATGATGCTAAAGCTGAAACTCCAGTACTTTGGCCACTTCATGCAAAGAGTTGACTCATTGGAAAAGACTCTGATGCTGGGAGGGATTGGGGGCAGGAGGAGAAGGGGACGACAGAGGATGAGATGGCTGGATGGTATCACTGACTTGATGGACGTGAGTCTGAGTGAACTCCTGGAGTTGGTGATGGACAGGGAGGCCTGGCGTGCTGTGATTCATGGGGTTTCAAAGAGTTGGACACAACTGAGTGACTGAACTGAACTGATGACCCAACAATCCCACTCCTAGGCATATACCCTGAGGAAACCAAAATTGAAAAAGACACATGTATCCCATTGTTCATTGCAGCACTATTTACAATAGCTAGAACATGAAAGCAACCTAGATGACTATCAACAAATGAATGGATAAAGAAGTCATGGTACATATACACAATGGAATTTTACTCAACCATAAAAACGAATGCCTTTGAGTAGGTTCTAATGAGGTGGATGAATCTAAAACCTATTATACAGAATGAAGTAAGTCAGAAAGAGAAAGATACATATTGTATTCTAATGCATATACACAGTATCTAGAAAAATGGTACTGAAGAATTTATTTGCAGGGCAGCAATGGGCAAACAGACATAGAGAATAGACTTACAGACATGGGGAGAGGGGAGGAAAGGGTGAGGTGTATGAAGAGAGTAACAATGAAACTTACGTTGCCATATGTAAAATAGATAGCCAATGGGAATTCGCTGTATGTTTCAGGAAACTAAAACAGGAGCTCTGTATCAACCTAGAGGGGTGGGGTGGGGAGGGAGATGTGAGGGAGGTTCAAAAGGAAGGGGGTATATGTATACCTATGGCTGATTCATGCTGAGGTTTGACAGAAAACAACAAAATTCTGTAAAGCAATTATCCTTCAATTAAAAAAAAAAAAAAAAAACGAGATGGAAGCTCAAATAAATGGACATAAATAATGCTGACAAAACAGCCTAAAACACGAGGAGGTCCTTTCTTCCTCCTCGTATTTTCCAGTCTGCCTCTTTGTGCCTCCTGCTGGTAGAACAATGAGATGTCCATTGGCAAAGGGATAGAAGAAGAGTAGTTTGTAGAGTCCCTCTTCAGCACCAGAAATCAGAAGAGAAAAGAACAGATTTGGGCTGAGAGACAATAGACAAAAACAGGCACAATCATTAACCCCACATATCCTGTGAGGTAGGTGCTATTATTATCTCTTTTCAGATAAATAAACCAAGAGCCTGAGATTTTAGGTTAGTTGTCCAAGGCCAACTGGTGGCAGCAGTGGATATGAACCAAGGCCGTCTGACAGGAGGGCTCCTGCCCTTGCCCTGTGTGCTATATTGCATCTTTGCTAAGCTGGGTAGTATGTCTGTTAAAGAGATTAGCTCATAAACACCATGTATTTACATAAAAATATCACTATTTCTCTGGTTTTATGATTCCTGTTAGAGTTTTTCATTTTGAAGTTTAATATCTTTGAATTATTCTAGAACATTAAAATGATTCCCCCATTATTCTATCTATAAAGAAGAGAAAATGGGAAAAGAAGATTTATATTCTGATGTATGTGAAGCTTTATATTTCTCATAAAGCTTTACCTTATTGTTAATATGTCTTAATATGTTTAATTTTATGTATATGTGACTGGAATGTTATCAGGTAATGGGGCACAGTGTTAGTAGGGCTTCTTTATTCATTTATTTAATATATAAAAAGCCTCTTGATGAAGGTGAAAGTGGAGAGTGAAAAAGTTGGCTTAAAGCTCAACATTCAGAAAACGAAGATCGTGGCATCCGGTCCCATCACTTCATGGGAAATAGATGGGGAAACAGTGGAAACAGTGTCAGACTTTATTTTTTTGGGCTCCAAAATCACTACAGATGGTTACTGCAGCCATGAAATTAAAAGACGCTTACTCTTTGGAAGGAAAGTTATGTCCAACCTAGATAGCATATTCAAAAGCAGAGACATTACTTTGTCAACAATGGTTCGTCTAGTCAAGGCTATGGTTTTTCCTGTGGTCACATATGGGTGTGAGAGTTGGACTGTGAAGAATGCTGAGCGCCGAAGAATTGATGCTTTTGAGCTGTGGTGTTGGAGAAGACTCTTGAGAGTCCCTTGGACTGCAAGGAGATCCAACCAGTCCATTCTGAAGGAGATCAGCCCTGGGATTTCTTTGGAAGGAATGATGCTAAAGCTGAAACTCCAGTACTTTGGCCACCTGATGTGAAGAGTTGACTCATTGGAAAAGACTCTGATGCAGGGAGGGATTGGGGGCAGGAGGAGAAGGGGACGACAGAGGATGAGATGACTGGATGGCATCACTGATTCGATGGACATGAGTCTGAATGAACTCCTGGAGTTGGTGATGGACAGGGAGGCCAGGCGTGCTGCGATTCATGGGGTCTCAAAGAGTCGGACACGACTGAGCAACTCATCTGATCTGATCTGAACATATATTTATTGATTTATTCATCTATTTCACATATTGTAGATGGTGTTGAAATGGCAATGAATAAGACAGATATGGTCCCAGGTTTCATGAAGCTTATATTCTGTTTGTTCAATAAAGTAGACTGGTGGATTAGTAAAAGGCATTACAGTGAGTTGCAATGTTTTAGTGGCTTTTTTTGTGTTCTTAGTCACTCAGTCGTATCTGACTCTCTGAAACCCCATGGACTACAGCTCACCAGACTCTTCTGTCCATGGGATTCTCCAGGCAAGAATCCCAAAATGGGTAGCCGTTCCCTTCTCCAGGGGATCTTCCCAACCCAGGGATCAAAACCTGGTTTCCCACATTGCATGTGGATTCTTTACTATCTTAGCCACCAGGGAAGTCCAGTGGCTTTATTAATTTATCATTTATTTACTTTAATGAATAATTGGACCAAACACCAAAGTTGATTTAAAATGTAGACTCAATTTTTTCTGTCTGTGCATCCCAAGAAAGAACAGGGAAGTAGGGTGATGGTCTGACTGGAAGTGATCATTTCTTTAGAAGTTCAGAATATAACACACAAAGATGAAGGTCTAGCAATGGCTTCATGGGAAAGTGCTCTAAAGTAATCAGAAACATTTAACTGGAAATAGGTTGGAAATAAAGGTAAAGTCTATTTAGTAATTTTTTCTTTGCCAAAGGAAACACATAGCTCTCAACAATATAAGTTCAAGATAAAGGAGCAAGCAATTGAAAAATTTACCAGTGTTCCATCATTAACTTCAGAGATTTTCAACCAGAGTCTGAAAACATTGGCACATGCCTTAATTTATGGTAGTCAAGCATATTTAATCACCAAGACATAAAATGAATCAGGCTAAATTGATTCATGGTTCTCTATGCTAGACTTTTGCCATGTTTCTAGTTATGATGGGAAGATCTGAGTTTGTATGTTTGAAATATCAGCATTTCTGGAACAACATTTTTTTTTGTGAAATTAAGAGAATTTTTACATGAGAAATATATTATAAAATTAGTATGATATTCCCATCCTTCATATAATGCTTATACTGTCACAACTAGCTTTGCCCTTTACTCCAAAAATTTTTGTAAATATGTTAAGGCAGAAGCTTGGAATAAAGACAAAAACATACAAGAATATACATTATAAAGATGAGATCTAGGCTGAGCTAAGAAATTGGAGAGACATCCCCTCCAGTTCTCCTATGACAAGGTAAGAAACTGAAAGAAGGAACCTAAATCCAGGAATCTCAAAGCAAATACCAGCAGTACATGCGTGCTCGGTTGTATCTGACTCTTTGGGACTCCTTGGACTATAGCCCACCAGGCTTATCTGTCCATGGAATTTTCCAGGCAAGAATACTGGAGCAGGTTGTCATTCCCTACTCTAGGGGATCTTCCTAGCCCAGGACTGAACCTATATCTTCTGTGTCTCCTGCATTGGCAGGTGGATTCTTTACCACTGAGCCACCTGGAGATCCATCAGAGGTACTGCCAAGTTTGCATGTTGTTGACTTGTTTGAGCAGACACCTGTGAAGTCCATTACCATGATACAGCACTTTTCCAGATTTTATCTAAAGGTAAAATGCTCTCATCTGCAAAACCTTCTTTTTATTATCAACTCATTCCTTTGGGACATTTTTTATTTTTTCCATTGTCCATGGAAGTTTTTCTATTTCTTTAACTCTTCAGCTTTAAGGAATGATTGATGACTTTCTTGAAAATTGACCTTTAACTATATTTCCTGGTTCCTGATTTTATATCTTTCCTTTGGCATGGTGACTCTAAAAATTAATCCTTTGGCTATGGAGTTATTTGGCTCAGTTGGGTTTCCCATGCACCTGAGCTGCCATTACAGACAGCCTTATGGAGGCCCGGGACACTTACTGAACTAGTTACCAAGATCTTTTAGCTTGAACTTGTCTATATGCCTATGGTGTCGTAGGCAGCAAAATAAAATTTGTCTATAACTGATATGTATCCTCTTAAGCTCTCAAACTTTAACATTTTAAACTAGTTTTGATTTTAAAAAAATCTGAACATGTTTCACAAACTTTCTTGCTTTTGTAAGCAGAGTATGATGAGCAAAATTTAAGCATTTCTTGAGGATTCATTTTAATTTTGAAAATTAACTACTATGCCAGAACATAAAAGAGAGTAAAGGCACTATACTAAATGGTCCCAGACAGCTATGTATTTTGCATGCTTATGGCATAATTATTTTGTTTCTTTTCTAGTTGTTAAGCTATCAAATAAAATATTCTCCAAGATTTCCCTAACTTAGGGAAATGTTGTTTATAATTGAAAAAAACCAGATAACCAAACTGATTAAAATGACATCACTCATAAAAGTAGATGGTCTCTGGGTGATGGCTAATGGACTTTACTTTTAGCAAAATGAAACATATTGAATACCTGAGCATTGACATTTATTTTGCCTATGTCAGAGACCTTTTCAACTTATACCTTTTGGTCCTCAGATTCTGGAAACTTTAGACCCCAGACCTTCAGAGAGTACTGTAACTTTTATGATTTGATAAAGAGTCAACATACAGTAACAGGGACAGGTAGATAAAGGATTTAAGTCTTGTTTCTGTTACTTCCTAGCTTGAATAAGTTACACAGGACTTAGGAGCTTCATTTTAGTCATCTGTAGAACAGTCATATGAATGGTGATTGATGTCAAGGGTCTTATAATGTTTATAACTCAAATATCCTTTGTAAGATTCTTGGTGCATACTAGAGGCTTAAAAATTATTGCTTGAACTACTACAGGGAGACTGAGTGATCTTATATGAGGGCAAGACCAACTTTACCACATATCTTGAAGACAAAGATAGCATACAGCACCTGGAGTAGAATAGACTGGTTCACAAACTGCTTTGTTTACCATATGAAAAGCCATATGAGAAAGGCACTTTTCTCAGTTTTAGCTATCTATAACAAATAGAATTATTCAGAATTTTTATCATGATAATCTCTGTCCATTCTTTAGACCATTACTCTAGTGATGACCAGATGGCCAGGAGCTTGCTGCTAAGTTGCTTCAGTTGTGTCCGACTCTGTGTGACCCAGTAGACGGCAGCCCACCAGGCTCCCCTGTCCCTGGGATTCTCCAGGCAAGAACACTGGAGTGGGTTGCCATTTCCTTCTCCAATGCATGAAAGTGGAAAGTGAAAGTGAAGTCGCTCAGTCGTGTCTGACTCTTAGCGACCCCATGGACTGCAGCCTACCAGGCTCCTCCGTCCATGGGATTTTCCAGGCAAGAGTACTGGAGTGGGGTGCCATTGCCTTCTCCCCACTCCTCCACCCCACCAAGTGATTATCCTTTCCAAAAGATACTTTTAGTGAGTCAGAGCCTGTTAAAGACCAGTGAGGATAATTTAATTAAATCCAGGAGCTTGGGATAGGCAAGCCAGTGTTAAGGCTGTAAGACTGTGTGGCACTGGTTTGAAAGTGAAGTTGCTCAGTCGTGTCCAACTCTTAGCGACCCCATGGACTGCAGCCTACCAGGCTCCTCCATCCATGGGATTTTCCAAGCAACAGTACTGGAGTGGGGTGCCATTGCCTTCTCCCATATATGCATTAGTATACTGTATTGGTATTTTTCTTTCTGGATTACCTTTAAGACATTTCATAGCAACAGCAACAACTAAAAGACACGTACGTATATGCTATAAACTAGTATGTTTAAGTAAGGATGTTTAAACATTTTTCAGGTATATCCATGAAATTCCAGTATTATATTAATTCCTGAGTGTTGAATCTCCTCATTTGGAATGAAAACAAAGGATTTAACCATGGGCACATTCTCAGGAAGCATTCAGAAATAAAGTCCTTTTGGACATTGCCATTCTAAAGCCACATGGTGGATTTATTTAGTCTTTATTCCCTTGGGAACACTTAGTAATATACCTGGGCTAATATTTGTTGTGGCTCAGGTCATTTTTCTTCCTTTATCCTGCCGAGAGGGAATGGCAATGAGAAGGAACATGCTGCTCCCATACTGTGTGACTGCCGGGAAAAGGGGAAAAAACTATAATCATTCACTTCTCTTATGCAAGGCATGAGTGAAGGAATAACCAAGAAACAGATTTATCAAGTGCCCCTCTGTGCAGAGTGCCCCATGCTTAATTTAGCTAAATACACATATACATCAAAGGCACAGCCATTATTCTGTAGGAGCTTGAGCCTGAAATCAGAATGTGAAGGTCAGACTGGTATGTATTTCTGACTCCAGAAGGGAGCCCTTGGTCCTGTTCTGTCTTTCTCTCTGACTGAGCAAACAGGGGCCAATCTCTGCTTCCATGTTCTGCTGGTTCTGGAGCACAATAGGGGGTTCTTAGGGCATCATTCTTGCCTCTGGACTTCTGTCCACTCTGGGCCTTTACCAGGAATACCCTATTCATTACATCCCTCTTAGACAAATTCTGTGCTAGACTCAAGAATCCAGAAAAATGCCCACTTTAAAAAAAAAAAAAAAAAAGTCTGCCTTACACACACCAGATGACTCATCTAACTTCTTCTTATCATTTGATCCATTGAATAGGGTCTCCTTATATTTTCAGTTTATATTTTCTTTAAGTATTTTATTTGTGTTAGTCCTAATCTTTCAATTAAATATAAATTCTTGAGGTCGATAAAAGGCTGTGCCTTTATTTCTAATTGAAAAATTCTAGCTTTATATCATTTACAGATACATACAAACACACGCACATAAAGCTTATCCTCATTATTCACAGATGTTGTATTGTCAAATTCAATTGCTTGCTAAAATTTGTTTGTCAATATAAAATCAATACTCGTGATACTTTTTTGGTCATTTGTGGACAAGCAGAGTCCACAAAAATTGTGAGTTGCTTGAAGTACATGTTCTAATCACATACTGTAAACAAGTGTCCTCTACATGATCTAGTTAGTGTCATGTCTTGGTATTTTGGTGCGTTTTGTTGGTGCTTTTGTCTTTTAGAATGCCCCTAAGTATAGTGCAGAAGTGCTGTTGAGGTTTCCTCAGTGTAAGAAGGCTTGGATATGCCTTACAGAAAAATCATGTGTGAGATAAGCTTTGTTCAGGCATGAGTTATAATGCTCTTGGCCAAGAGTTCAATGTTAATCATGTTATACATTAAGCAAGATGTCTTTGAGCAGAAACACACATGAAATAAGGTACTTTATTGATCTACTGATGAAAATGTGACCAGAGGCTCACAGGAACCTAACTCTAGGAGCAATTGTTTGATATTCACTAGTTCAGTGTTCCCAGTGACTTTATAGAGCAGAATTACTGCTACTATGAATAATTACTAACACTGTGAATAAATCTCTCTCTCTCTCTCTCTCTCTCTCTCTCTCTATATATATATATATATATATATATATATTTTCCAAGAAAGCTGTGGTTATTTCTGTCTTCTCAGGAACTTTTCTGTACACTTTATGGACCCGTGAACTTGCAATACCTGTCTTTAGTTGTTCACTTTCCCATTCTAAGCTTCCTGTCTCTTTCCAGATATACGCTTCTGTCTTTGGGTTAGTAGTTAGACAAACAGCTGAGATCAAAAGCAGCATGTCATTTGGTTATTGTAAAAGAACCTAATGCTATCTGTCTGTTGTCAAACAAGAGTTTTCTCTCCATTTCAACATGAATCACCAGCCTTCCAATAGTCAGAGGAAAAACAGGCTTTCATTCAGAGACGATAAATGCACAGTCCACTCTCTACCTTTCCCTTCTTGTTCATGATTCTTGTTGCTAATTGCTTGTGGTACTCCTGCTGCTTCTAGACATTTTGGCTAAGATGAAGTACAGTATGGGGGCTTCCCAGGTGGCACAGTGGTAAGGAATGCACCTGCCAATGCAGGAGATGCAAGAGACACAGGTTCTATCCCTGGGTCAGAAAGATCCCTTGGAGTAGAAAGTGGCAATCCATTCCAGTGTTCTTACCTGGAGAATCCCATGGAGAGAGGAGCCTGGTGGGCTACAGTCCATGGGGTCACAAAGAGTTGGACACAACTGAGCATACACACTTCTGCCTCAGCCTGATGTAATTATATAGAATCATCCTCAGCACAGTGCTGTAGGAGGCCACTAATAAGGATTTGAAGTGGGGATGCTGATTGAAACTGTTTTCCATAATAGCAAGCATAATATGTTTTCATCTGCTTTGATAGACTCTAAATTGTATGCACAGTATGGATTTTGTGATACTCAATAAAAAGCTTCTAGGAAACAGTTCTGAATGGGCTGTTTATTACTGAGTCATCACATGTAATACAGGGTTGCAGCATAAACTTGTATTGGCTCCTGCTGTGATTAGGCAATCTTCAGAGTATACGGAGGATGTGCTCACAATAACCAATGACACCAGCCAACATTTCCAAGAATGTAAGTTCATCCTGCTGCTCTTCATTGCAAAGATGAGTGATGTTGGATCAGAAAAAAACTTAATTACCATGCCCTATTTGTACTGTCTCATTTCTTGCTCCTAAACTTGATTTCCATAACTGCGATAGAGTATCTTCATTTTATAAGGAAGTTCAAAGTATAAACATGAATGTACTTCTTATAATATAATATTAACTCTAATTTGGAATTTATTTAAAATTTACTATAAAATCTAATGTACAATACTGAATGTTATAGGGATATTCTGCATAAATGAATAGGAATATTTTGAATACATAGATGTATAGAGCAGCTTTTGATAAGATATATTTATTTTTCCAGTTTTCAGGATGGCTTAGATTTAAGGAACACATTCAGTAGAGTTTTCTATTTCTCCACTGTTGGCTTTAACTAATTATGTTTGAATCTCCATTCCTCATATGTTGAAAATAATTTGGGAAAATAACATAACTTGTCTGTTATGTTATTAGGATAGAATACTGACTATCCTCTTTAGATTTAAGTTGTCCTATTTGATCTAAAAAATAAAATAAAATTCTGTCCTCCATGCAGTGGAAAGTTCTGTCTCTGCCCAGGTCAAGGCTGACCAAAGGCTTCCCTGGAGGACAGTGCTGGGACAGGAGGACAACTTTGTTTCTTTCAGTATTTCCTCTTTCAACTCTGTGTGCTCTTTTGCTTCAGGCAGGTCCCTTTGAGTACAAGGTAATGGGGTATTAGAAGAAAAGGCAAAAAAAGTGATTTGCCTGTCTCTATTTCTGATTCTTGATTGTTTGCTTCATGGTCTCCATCAGGCACCACTCTCTTATGAAGGACTTTTGACGGTTTTTAAGAAACACCACTTCTATTCAACATAGTTTTGGAAGTTTTAGCCACGGCAATCAGAGAAGAAAAAGAAATAAAAGGAATCCAGATTGGAATAGAAGTAAAACTCTCACTGTTTGCAGATGACATGCTCCTCTACATAGAAAACCCTAAAGACACCACCAGAAAATTACTAGAGCTAATCAATGAATATAGTAAAGTTGGAGGATATAAAATTAAAACACAGAAATCCCTTGCATTCCTATACACTAACAATGAGAAAACAGAGAGAGAAATTAAGCAAACAATTCTATTAACCATTGCAACAAAGAGAATAAAATACTTAGAAATAAGTCTACCTAAAGAAACAAAAGACCTATATATGGAAAACTATAAAACACTGATGAAAGAAATAAAAAATTACACAAATAGATGGAGAAATATACCATGTTTATCCATCAGAAGAATCAATATAGTGAAAATGAGTATACTATCCACAGCAATCTATAGCTTCAATGCAATCCCTATCAAGCTACCAACGATACTTTTCAGAGAACTAGAACAAATACTTTCACAATTTGTATGTAAATACAAAAAACCTCAAATAGACAAAGCAATCTTGAGAAAGAAGAATGGGACTGGAGGAATCAACCTGCCTGACTTCAGACTATACTACAAAGCTACAGTCATCAAGACAGTATGGTACTGGCTCAAAGACAGAAATACAGATCAATGGAACAAAATAGAAAGCCCAGAGATAAATCCACGCACCTATGGACACCTTATCTTTGACAAAGGAGGCAAGAATTTACCATGAAGAAAAGAAAATCTCTTTGACAAGTGGTGCTGGGAAAACTGGTCAACCAGTTGTAAAAGAATGAAACTAGAACACTTTCTAACACCATACACAAAAATAAACTCAAAATGGATTAAAGATCTAAACGTAAGACCAGAAACTATAAAACTCCTAGAGGAGAACATAGGCAAAACATTCTCTGACATAAATCACAGCAGGATCCTCTATGACCCACCTTCCAGAATATTGGAAATAAAGGCAAAAATAAACAAATGGGACCTAATTAAAATTAAAAGCTTTTGCACAAAGAAGGAAACTATAAGCAAGGTGAAAAGACAACATCACAGCAGGATCCTCTGTGAATTTCCATTATTCACCTCCCAGAATAATGGAAATAAAAGCAAAATTAACAATGGGACTTAATTAAATTTAAAAGCTTTTGCACAAAGAAGGAAACTATAAGCAAGGTGAAAAGACAGCCTTCAGAATGGGAGAAAATACTAGCAAACAAAGCAACTGACAAATAATTAATCTCAAAAATATACAAGCAGCTAATACAGCTCAATTCCAGTCAAAAAATGGGTCAAAGCACTAAACAGACATTTCTCCAAAGAAGACATACAGATGGCTAACAAACACAGGAAAAGATGCTCAACATCACTCATTATCAGAGAAATGCAAATCAAAACCACAATGAGGTACCATCTCACGGTGGTCAGAATCAGATCAGATCAGATCAGTCGTGTCCGACTCTTTGCGACCCCATGAATCGCAGCACGCCAGGCCTCCCTGTCCATCACCAACTCCAGGAGTTCACTCAGACTCATGTCCATCGAGTCAGTGATGCCATCCAGCCATCTCATCCTCTGTCGTCCCCTTCTCCTCCTGCCCCCCATCCCTCCCAGCATCAGAGTCTTTTCCAATGAGTCAACTCTTTGCATGAGGTGGCCAAAGTACTGGAGTTTCAGCTTTAGCGTCATTCCTTCCAAAGAAATCCCAGGGCTGATCTCCTTCAGAATGGACTGGTTGGATCTCCTTGCAGTCCAAGGGACTCTCAAGACTCTTCTCCAACACCACAGTTCAAAAGTATCAATTCTTTGGTGCTCAGCCTTCTTCACAGTCTAACTCTCACATCCGTACATGACCACAGGAAAAACCATAGCCCTGACTAGACGAACCTTTGTTGGCAAAGTAATGTCTCTGCTTTTGAATATGCTATCTAGGTTGGTCATAACTTTCCTTCCAAGGAGTAAACATCTTTTAATTTCATGGCTGCAGTAACCATCTGGAGTGATTTTGGAGCCCAGAAAAATAAAGTCTGACACTGTTTCCACTGTTTCCCCATCTATTTCCCATGAAGTGGTGGGACCGGATACCATGATCTTCGTTTTCTGAATGTTGAGCTTTAAGCCAACTTTTTCACTCTCCACACACTCACTTTCATCAAGAGGCTTTTGAGTTCCTCTTCACTTTCTGCCATAAGGGTGATATCATCTGCATATCTGAGGTTATTGATATTTCTCCCGGCAATCTTGATTCCAGTTTGTGTTTCTTCCAGTCCAGCGTTTCTCATGATACACTCTGCATATAAGTTAAATGGCTGCTATCAAAAATTCTACAAACAATAAATGCTGGAGAAGGTGTGGAGAAAAGGGAATCCTCTTACACTGTCAGTGGGAATGCAAACTTGTACAGTCACTATGAAGAACAGTGTGGAGACTCCTTAAAAAACTGGAAATAGACCTGACATATGACCCAGCAATCCCAGTGCTGGGCATACACACTGAGGAAACCAGAATTGAGAGACACATGTACCCCAGTGTTCATCACAGCACTGTTCATAGTAGCTAGGACATGGAAGCAACCTAGATGTCCATCAGCAGACAAATGTCTAAGAAAGCCATGGTACATATACACAATGGAATGTTATTCAGCTATTAAAAAGAATGCATTTGAATCATTTCTAATGAGGTAGATGAAACTGCTGCTTTTGCTGCTGCTAAGTCGCTTCAGTCGTATCCGACTCTGTGTGATCCCATAGACGGCAGCCCACCAGGCTCTCCGTCCCTGGGATTCTCCAGGCAAGAACACTGGAGTGGGTTGCCATTTACTTCTCCAATGCATGAAAGTGAAAAGTGAAAGTGAAGTCACTCAATCATGTCTGACTCCTAGCGACCCCATGGACTGCAGCCTACCAGGCCCCTCTGTCCATGGAATTTTCCAGGCAAGAGTACTGGAGTGAGTTGCCATTGCCTTCTCCGGGATGAAACTGGAACCTATTATATAGAGTGAAGTAAGTCAGAAAGAAAAACACCAATACAGTATATTAATGCATATATATGGAATTTAGAAAGATAGTAACGATAACCCCATATGCAAGACAGCAAAAGAAACACAGATGTAAAGAACAGACTTTTGGACCCTGTGGGAGAAGACAAGGGTGGGATGATTTGAGAGAATAGCATTGAAATATGTATATTACCATATGTGAAATAGATTGCCAGTCCAGGTTCGATGCATGAGACAGAGTGCTCAGGGCTGGTGCACTGTGATGACCCTGAGGGATGGGATTGGGAGGGAGGTGGGAAGGGGGTTCAGGACGGGGAACACATGTACACCCATGGCTGATCCATGTCAATGTATGGGAAAAACCACTACAATATTGTAATGTAATTAGCCTCCAATTAAAAAAAAAAAAAGAAACACTCCCTACTCTCAGTCTCTTTCATCTGTGCTGAAGACCTCTGTCCTGTAACCTACAGTTCTTCCTCAACTCCTGCTCAGGATTTCTTCCAGGGACTGCTTGTTCCAGCAAGAAGCCTTTCAAAGCAAGATCCTTTTTTAAAGCCCAGTTCTTTTCCGCAATGTCTACTTGGCTTATAGGAAAACTCAGGATCCTTGTTCTGCTGAACTCTGGAAATGTGTGCCACTCACACAGCTCTCTCTGCTTGCTTTCGGCAAGGATCACACACTGGTTATCAGGCTTTCCAAATTCCAAGGGACATTCCTCAAAGTTTCCAAAGACCTCTTTCGTTGCATATAGCCATGGTTCTCTGGTGGTGTCCTAGTCCATGTGGGCTGCTATAACAAAATACTACAGACTGGGTGGCTTATTAACAACACATATTTCTTTCTCACAATTCTGGAAACAGAGAAATCCAAGATCAGAGTGTTGGCAGATTTGATATCTAGTGAAGACCCATTTCCTGTTTTTTCCAGTGGTCATGTATGGATGTGAGAGTTGGACTGTGAATAAAGCTGAGTGCCGAAAAATTGATGCTTTTGAACTGTGGTGTTGGTTAAGATGCTTGAGAGTCCCTTGGACTGCAAGGAGATCCAACCAGTCCATTCTAAAGGAAATCAGCCCTGGGATTTCTTTGGAAGGAATGATGCTAAAGCTGAAACTCCAGTACTTTGGCCATCTCATGCAAAGAGTTGACTCATTGGAAAAGACTCTGATGCTGGGAGGGATTGGGGGCAGGAGGAAAAGGGGACGACAGAAGATGAGATGGCTGGATGGCATCACTGACTCGATGGACGTGAGTCTGTGTGAACTCCGGGAGTTGGTGATGGACAGGGAGGCCTGGTGTGCTGTGATTCATGGGGTTGCAAAGAGTCAGACACGACTGTGCGACTGAACTGACTGAGCTGAACTGAACTGAGGAACCACTTCCTGGTTCATATACAGCTGTCTTCTTGCTATGTCCTCACGTGGCAAAAGGGACGAGGGAGCCTCTCAGTCACTTTGACAAGGGCACTACTCACATTCATAAGGGTTCCACTCTTGTGACCAATCACTTCTCAAGGCCCACATCCTCATTCTATCACATTGAGGATTTCGACATATACACTGGGGAAGGGGACACAAACATTCAGTCTATAGCAGACAGCATCTGACCCACAGTCCCAAAGCTCCAGAAATACTAAGTCTGGAGGTCAATATTCCTTTCTTCTGAATGTCCCTCAGTTTCATTTTCAGAGGTTGACTTGCTCCCATTTAGCCTGGAATTTGAAAAAGACAGTCTCTTCCCTATGTCACAGTATTCTTTATTTTTATTAATTCCCTTCCATCATCCTTTCCTCTCTTATCAACCTCTCTTGAATTTCTTATCATGTCATTAAGGGCAGAGGAAGAACATGGGCTAAGGGTTACAGAGGCAATTTTGTCCACCTCTTAGAATATCCAGCATGAAAGCTGTATCTGCATGTGTGATCCGTTGCCCTCAGATTTGGGACCTCACTAGAAAACCAGAAACATAACATACACATATGGACTGAGTATGCTCCTTCCAGATTCATATGTTGAAACCCCTAATACCAGCCCAAATGGGATGGTATTAGGAGACAAGGCCTTTGGGAGATAATTAGAATTAAATGAATGGGATTAGTGTCCTTATGAAAGTAACAAGAGCACCTGTTTTCTCTCTCTGCTCTCTACTACGTGAGGATACAAGGCAAGTCTGGCAGTCAGCATCAAAGAAGAGGATTCTTACCAGAATTTGACCTTGTAACATATTGATGTTGGACTTCCAGGCCACAGAACAGGGAGAAATGAAATTTTGTTGTTTATAAGCCAACCAGTGTGTGGTTTGCAATAGCTGCCTGAACCGAATAGTGTGCGTATAAAGCCAGCGAAGCCCACTACTATTTCAGTTTGTTTTACAATACATTTTATAGACTCACAGGAAAGATAAGGATAGTAGATGTCAGTTAATTCACCCACATAATGGTTAACTTTCTTCAGCAATATCCCTGACAATAATTCATTTGGCCTCAATATCTTCAGTCGTGGTGAAACCTCAATCTGTTTGGGAACCACTCCAGTTTTTTCTGTCCATGGATCAAGCCAAAGTCTGCTTCTTTCCAATTTCCCCCCAATATTCCTCCTCATTATGTTCTTTTAGCTAAATAGGACAAGCTGTTCTCTCTCTTTTACACAAGAATCTTTAAATGTCGAAGAAAAACACAAATGTTTTTCCTTCTTTCTTCCTTGAAGACTCTGTATTCCCATTGACTCCACTGAAAAAGAGCATTTCAAATCCTGTCAGAACAGAGATCTCTTTTGGACACTGTTTACTTGTCCAAGTAGAGTTCAACTTATACTGAGTAGAATGGGAGAATCGTCACCTTTGTTTTTGGATATCCTGCTTCTAAAATCCCCTCCTGCCACCCATGAGTCACCTTCTCCTGGGGGAATCTTATCTCTTCTGTGGAATTCAGACATCATCCTCTACATCTCCCCATCCCCCTCCTCTGTTGTTAAAACCACTTTATATATACACTTTTATTTTGCATATATCGCATTGAATGGTGATTTATTTATTTGTTCATTCGGTCATTATTTATTTATATCTGTGTTCTCATTAAATGCTAAGCTCCCTGAGACGAGGACAAGGTGTTACTCATCACTGGGTTCCCCTTTATGTTAGGCACACGCTAGAGATTCAGTAAACGATGTCGACTAAATGGATAACTGACTATGGACTAAGACTCCCTTCAGCCTTTTTTAGCAGTTGTAGCACATGGTTGAGTCGTGTTGAGCCCCTTGCCAATTTATATTTCCAAAACGTTTTCACTTTTGCTCAGCTGAACCAGGTTTTCTCTATCACACTTACACCTATATATGTATATTTTAACTTTACATATGTGTTGAAAAAAATAAGATCTGAGGAGTATATTTTAATTAATATAATTATTAATCCAACAATTAATCCAACAACAAACTGTGGAAAATTCTTTTTTTTTAATTTTAATTGGAGGCTAGTTACTTTACAATATTGTATTGGTTTTGCCATACATCAACATGAATCCACCACGGGTGTGCACGTGTTCCCACTCCTGAACTCCCCTCCCACCTTCCTCCCCATACCATCCCTCTGGGTCATCCCAGCATACCAGCCCTAAGCACCCTGTATCCTGCATCGAACCTGGACTGGTGATTCGTTTCCCATATGATATTATACATGTTTCAATGCCATTCTCCCAAATCATCCCCCCCACCCGCCGCCCCACAGAGTCCAAAAGACTGTTCTATACATCAGTGTCTCTTTTGCTGTCTTACATACAGGATTATCGTTACCATCTTTCTAAATTCCATATATATGCATTAGTATACTGTATTGGTGTTTTTCTTTCTGACTTACTTCACTCTGTATAATCGGCTCCAGTTTCATCCACCTCATTAGAATTGATTCAAATGAATTCTTTTTAATGGCTAAGTAATACTCCATTGTGTATATGTACCACGGCTTTCTTATCCATTCATCTGCTGTTGGACATCTAGGTTGCTTCCATGTCCTGGCTATTATAAACAGCACTGCGATGAACATTGGGGTATATGTGTCTCTTTCAATTCTGGTTTCCTCAGTGTGTATGCCCAGCAGTGGGATTGCTGGGTCATATGGCAGTTCTATTTCCAGTTTTTTAAGGAATCTCCATACTGTTCTCCATAGTGGCTGTACTAGTTTGTATTCCCACCAACAGTGTAAGAGGGTTCCCTTTTCTCCACATCCTCTCCAGCATTCATTGCTTGTAGACTATTGGATCGCAGCCATTCTAACTGGTGTGAAATGGTACCTCATTGTGGTTTTGATTTGCATTTCTCTGATAATGAGTGATGTTGAGCATTTTTTCATGTGTTTGTTAGCCATCTTTATGTCTTCTTTGGAGAAATGTCTATTTAGTTCTTTGGCCCATTTTTTGATTGGGTCATTTATTTTTCTGGAGTTGAGCTGGAGGAGTTGCTTGTATATTTTTGAGATTAGTTGTTTGTCAGTTGCTTCATTTGCTATTATTTTCTCCCATTCTGAAGGCTGTCTTTTCACCTTGCTTATAGTTTCTTTTGTTGTGCAGAAGCTATTAGTTTTAATTAGATCCCATTTCAAACTGTGGAAAATTCTGAAAGAGATGGGAATACCAGACCAACTTACCTGCCTCCTGATAAATCTGTAGGCAGGTCAAGAAGCAACAGTTAAAACCACACATGGAACAACAGACTGGTTCCAAATCGGGAAAGAAGTACGTCAAGGCTGTAATAAGAGACGTGAGTTTGGTCCCTGGTCTAGAAGTTCCCCTGGAAGGGGGCATGGCAGCCCACTTCAGTATTCTTGTCTGATTTATGTAAAACTTCATGAAATGTAAGGCATCAAAAACTGGAGAAACTACAAAGCCAACAAGGTTAAGAAGATTTTTTATTTTTGCTTTTGCTCTATTTTGATAGCAGAAAGAAGAGTGAGGGCAGAGCGAGTTTTCACTCCTGGCCCCAAGCCTGTATTTTGGGCAGTGTGATCCCTTTGTGGCTTCGTGTCCATAGCATATCAAATAGAGTCCTTTACTGTATTTCTGTGTCTTTTCCTCCCTGAAGCTCAGATCAACATATTTGGCATAAAGTGCTACAAAACATCTGAATAACCAAAGTATGTTTTCAAGCCATAGAATGCTGGACAGATATAATAGAGACTCACTTCCCCATTTGGGATTTTCTGTTCCTTTGAACTTCCTTTATTTTTCTTTGATTTTTCACGTGGTTGGGAAAAAAATAATCCTGGTTAATTCCATTCATAATTTCTATGACACGTCTACTTGGTGCGTAGAGTTTATTATGATCCATCATATTTTAAAGTCTATGTATGGTGTGAGAGCTATTGTCAAAAAACCTTATAATTCTACTTTAACCATTTATCATAAAATTATCGTTTTTCCATTAACCATGTCATTATTTACAGGATGCTCAAGTTTGCTTTGTTTCTCTTCTGGATCTGTGCCCTCCTCCCTACACCCCACCCTGGGAGTAAATGCTTCTAGTTATATAATAGATCTCCATGGGAAAATCAGATCAGGTTATATTAAACTTATTGGACTTCGCTATTCAACATTTCTTATCATAAGTGCCTGAGAACACAAGAAAGAATGAGAAATAAATGTGAGGAATCAGGTAAAGATTAGGAGAATGTGTTGAAATGACTCTAAAATATCTTTATCTGTGGTCTAAACTATCGCTTTAACATTTTTAGATCATTCATCTAAGGGTCCTTTTTCTACAAACAAAGACAATTTTTCAGACCCCTTCATGATTATATTCCCTAGAAACAAAAGTGTGTTCCAGTAGTAGTCTGATTTCTATTTATATGTCATCAAAATTTTAAGTAGTTTTCCTCTATTTCCTAGTCCTTGTAAACTCTCTAAATTCAACTTTTGCATTCTCTCAAACATTTAGCACATCACTGGTGCTTAATAAATGTTTAACAGTCGCAATACTTTAACAGCTGCAACATTGACTCTAAGGACAGCTGCATTTTAATGATGTGTGAAATGATTTATATGTAAGCTGCTCAAACTCATAACTAAAGCACTTAGCACTTTAGGCTCCCCTGGGATGAAAGGTGATAGATTAAGGTAAAATGTTATTATTATTTAATTCCGAAAGAGGTAAATTACACTGGCAAAATGCTATTTGATGTTGCTGGCAAACCGCTGTGGTCTAATGCTTCGCTGACACCAGGAAACATGGTCCAGTGGTTGGAGCTGTGGTGTAGGAGGCAGGAGTCCTGGGTTCTATTTCTGGTTAGTTCACTGACTTCCTGGGTGACCTTGGTCAACTCACTTAACCTCTTCATGCCTCAGTCTCCCCCCTTTGGAGTGGAGAAGGACAAAGCTTTTCAAGATTCTTCTCTGAAGGGACATTTTAACAGTAAAACTTTGACATGCTTCATTAATAGTATTTTTGTGGTAATGTATTTGTCTGTTTTTCTTATAGCTGTGCTGTTGGCTATAGGAAGGCAGTACATATTAATATGCTCTTAGCTGGAACACACAGCACTCAGAATGGCCACGGGCTCAGGATTCTATATTTCAGAACAGACCCCCCACTCTGTTATCACTGCCTCAAGACACTTTGATTCCACACCTAGTCCATGCACAGGTCTTACCACTCTGTCCTCACCATTTAAAAATAGACTTTGAAGAAAAGAAATAAGCACTTTTCCTGAATCCATGGTGCTTAGAACAGTCTGGATTGTGAATCAATTCTGGCAGTAAGAAGGGAAGAACTTGTTCATATATTTGAGGAAAATAACAAACAAGCTCCCAAACTTAAAGTTTCTGTTGACTCCTAAGTTGTAGAACAGAGCCAGTAGGGGATCATTATTTCTGTCTGTTTCAACCTTGTGCACCTATTGAATGAGGATGTCCTGTAGTGGAAACAGAGAGCATTTCAGATTTTGTAGGAAAGAAAGCTGAGTGCTGAAGAACTGATGCTTTTGAACTGTGGTGTTGGAGAAGACTCTTGAGAGTTCCTTGGACAGCAAGGAAATCCAACCACTTCATCCTTAAGGAAATCAGTCCTGAATATTCATTGGAAGGACTGATGCTGAAGCTGAAACTCCAATACTTTGGCCACCTGATGCAAAGAACTGACATTTGAAAGAGACCCTGATGCTGGGAAAGATTGAAGGCAGGAGGAGAAGGGGATGACAGAGGATAAGATGGTTGGATGGCATCACCGACTCAATGGACATGAGTTTAAGTAAACTCTAGGAATTGGTGATGGACAGGGAGGCCTGTTTTGCTGCAGTCCATGGTATTGTAGAGTCGGACACGACTGAGTGACTGAACTGAACTGATCTTGAATTCTGACCACTTTTCTTCACTCTGAATTCCTGGAATGGCTATTTAGGCTGCTGTATAGCTAGACAGACATATAGCAATTTATTCACACCACCTGTCAGATGTAAGTTCTTTAGGAAATCGGTAGTAAGAGATGTGAAGTATAAAGAAGAAAAAAAGAGAGGATAAGAGAAGATCAGTATATAAAATAAATTCAGTTTTCTTGATTAATTGACTGAAAATTTCCAATGAAATTCTTTCTTGATGACTTCTTATCACTTATAAAAATGTATTGCACTTTTCTTAGGGGTATGAAGATCTATAACTAACTTGGATTTTTATTTTAACTATCTTTAGAAAGACAAAAATTTGATTGCCTTGATTTCCATCTTCACTCCTAGATCCCAAGGTGGTCACTTGGAGATGGACCCAGGGAGATGCTGGGCACCTAGTATATTTGTGTCACAGAGAAAAAAAATCCAATCTTTAAGAGGGGTTACAGAAAACTTGCTCAACCTTTGCCCAGAGGAAGACCTCACTATTTTTTTTTTTTATCTTTATTATATTGGGCAGCAAATAAATCTGCCCTCTGCCTAGGAAGGTGATGCTATTTCTATATCCCAAGGCTTTTCCACTCTTGAAAAAAATGCCTTGAAAATACATTTTTGAAATTATTGTTGTTGTTTAGTCATTTGTGTCCGACTCTTTGCAGCCCCATGGACTGCAGCATGCCAGGCTCCTCTGTCCTCCACTATCTCCGAGAGTTTGCTCAAACTCAAATGCATTGAATCAGTGTTGCTATCCCAGTAGTCATGTATGGATGTGAGACTTGTATCATAAAGAAGGCTGAGAACTGAAGAATAATTGAAATGATAGTCTGGAATAAAAGTTATCAGTGACTCTGCTCATAGTGAAAGTGAAAAAGTGAAAGTTACTGAGTCGTCTCTGACTCTCTGCAACACCATGGACTATACAAGTCCATTGAATTCTCCACATCAGAATACTGGAGTGGGTTGCCATTTCCTTCTCCAGACTCTGCTTATAAGACATGTATATATACAAAGGGAAACAAAAAAAAAATTACCTCAAAATATATTTTCTATAATCCATGCTAAATTAATTGACATTAATTTAATTCTGTTGAAATTAATAGGCAAATCTTATATTTTCTATTTTATAGATTTTTATACTTATACAATGATTCTCTGAGTACTAATGTAGCTTTCATAACCTAAGAATAATTTAGTTGATAAAATATATATACAGTTGTTTGGGAAAAATCCCAAGTATACAAATCGATGTTTAAAGGAAATAATTCTTATACAACAAGAAAGCTGTGGTACATATACACAATGGAGTATTACTCAGCCATTAAAAAGAATACATTTGAATCAGTTCTAATGAGGTGGATGAAACTGGAGCCTATTATACAGAGTGAAGTAAGCCAGAAGGAAAAACACCAATACAGTATACTAACGCATATATATGGAATTTAGAAAGATGGTAACAATAACCTGGTGTACGAGACAGCAAAAGAGACACTGATGTATAGAACAGTCTTATGGACTCTGTGGGAGAGGGAGAGGGTGGGAAGATTTGGGAGAGTGACATTGAAACATGTAGAATATCATGTAAGAAACGAGTTGCCAGTCCAGGTTCGATGCGCGATACTGGATGCTTGGGGCTGGTGCACTGGGACGACCCAGAGGGATGGTGTGGGGAGGGAGGATGGAGGAGGGTTCAGGATGGGGAACACATGTATGCCTGTGGCGGATTCATTTTGATATTTGGCAAAACTAATACAATTATGTAAAGTTTAAAAATAAAATAAAATTTAAAAAAAAAAGAATTAGTATAAATATTTTTATCTAATACTATTTTATATTCTTTGTTTATTTTTTACTAGCTACTTGACCAGGGGTAGAGATGCTAAGTGTCCCAGGGTATGTATTGGGATCACTGGCAATCGAAGAAGGACTAGAAATAAAGATAATGCACTTCCTACTTTATATAATAAGTTACTAGCAAAAGATGATCTGAACTGATACCCAATGGAAGACTATATTTATTATGTCAAGCAACAAAAATCTATATTAGAATACCATCATATGCATAATGTATTTATTTCCCAGATTCTAAGGTGTGTAACTTCTAAATGTGCTCAACTTGGGACTAAGGCACCCTCTAATTATGGGAAGAATTTGAACCTAAATGAATGTGGTCTACTCCAGGAATTTCAAAGGAATTAAATTCCTATTACTAGGCTATTTTATTTAGACAAGGCAGGTTAGATTTTAGCGCATTGTGATGGACAGAAACTAAACCACAGAAAATTATTTGTCTAACATTAATAAGCAAAGAAGTAATATTAATATGATGTTGCTGTGTGGAGGATATGTGAGAATTGGAGATAGGAAAGCTCACGTTTTCTATTGCAGCTGCTACCTAAAAAGAGGCAAGGGAAGAAGTGAGTCACAGGCAGCTTGAGGTGAATTAAAGCAAGCAGCCATAGGGCAGTAAATGGTGTTGATCATTTACTCAGAAGCACTCTTTGGAGCTGTGGCTATTTCAACACCAAATGAGATTATTGTTTCTCATTGTGGGTAGACCTTCTATTACTATTGATGACTGACACAAGCTGAAAAATGGCCACAATCGTACAACATCCAAAATATGTTTGTAATAAATTTCGAAGATTTGGCCTTATCCATCATTTGAATAGGTTGTCCTAAATACACAAGATCATTCAACCCATAGCATCTTTGTAGCAGTTGACAAGCTATCCTAGTTCAGTGGGACATTTAAACCTTGTCCTTCAGCAATGTGAAATGAGAGGAATGTTCTCATCAGAAGTCAAAATCTAAAAAGCAAAATTTGATCTGTCAAATGGTCAAGTATGTTAAAGCTGAAAACTATAGCTGCCAAGACACTTAGGTCTTTTTTTTAGACTGTTGTTTTCCTGGCAAGTGAGGTGTCCTTTTATTCACAATTCACTCTCCTTTATAGTGACAATTCATAATTCTTTGTTCACCTACATGTAAGCTCTGGGCTAATAACATTAAAGTCAAGTTAACAAACTTACAGGCTTCTAATCACTATGTGATTATCAGTCTATATTTTCAAACCTTGTCTGCTTCCTACCACTTCTTAGCTCTAGACTCATCACAGAATGAATGAGAGTTCCCTATGAAAAATCAATATTGACTTTGAATCAATGTCTAAGATATTACCATTATTATTAATTATTCTTTTTATGGTGTTTGTCATACCACCACTGTAATCATGGTCATGGTAGTGAAGACGATACAAGTAATATATTTCTCTCACAGACAGCTTCACTTCAGGTTAGTTCTAATAGAAACTTGTCATCTAAAATTGTGTTATTACTTGGGAGTGAGGTAAAGTTGTCAAATAAAAAATACAAGATGGTCAATTAAATTTGAATTTTAGATAAAGGATGAATTTTTTAAATTTTGGTGTATCCTAAATATTGCATGGACATCCTTATACTAAATAGTTGTTAGGTGTTTAAATTTGACTGTATCTATCTACCTATATCAATATCTGCTTATATCTGTGTGTGTTAGTCACTCAGTCATGTCTGACTCTTTACCACCCCATGGTCTGTAGCCTGCCAGGCTCCTCTGTCCATGGAATTCTCCAGGCAAGCGTACTGAAGTGGGTAGCCATTCCCTTCTCCAAGGGATCTTCCCCACCCAGGGATCAAACTTGGGTCTCCTGCATTGCAGGTGACACTTTACCATGCACTCACCTATATCACCCCAAACAAGAACTAAAACACTTTCATCACCCCTGAAAATTCCATCTGTCCTGTTACGCTTTTATCCTATCCTTCCACCCTCAAGCAATAACTTTTCAATTTCTGTCAGTGTGTTCTCTAATCACTAAGTCACGTCCGATTGTTTTGTGACCCCATGGACTGCAGTCCAGTCTGTCCAGGGGATTCTCTGTCCATGGGATTCCCCAGGCAAGAATACTAGATTGGTTGCCATTTCCTTCTCCAGGGGATCTTCCCGACCCAGGGATCAAACCTGGGTCTCCTACATTGCGGGAGGATTCTTTACCATCTGAACCACCAGTTAAGCCCAATTATATATTAATTTGGCAACCTTAGTGTAGGGGGAAACAGATGCTTGCAAAGAGAAAGATACCTATTGAAGTCTCAAACAGAAAAGCTGAGGACGCACTTGTAAAGACAGCAAGGCAGCTCTGGAAAGGTTTCCTCTTTCTTTCTCTTTTTCACAAGGAAGATGGAAGCTGTTTACTAAGGCAAAGAACACTTGTCCCTATCATAGTTCTGGCTCATTTAGACAAGAACTGTCTATCTCTGCAGGACACTGGTTTCAACTGCATGGGTCAACTTAAACGCAGGTTTTTCTTTTCAATAAATATAGTACGTGTATTTTCATTTTACAGATTTTAAAATTAACTCAGTGTGGGAAAACGTGTGTGTTCCATTAGAGATCACAATATGTGAAATGAAAAGAACTAGGGTTTGAGTTCTGATTTGGTCTAAACTGTTCCAGCTTCCTGCCCTTGGGTGAGTCATTTATTAATCCCTTTGTTTTTGAAGCTGATATAGCAGTGGCCTCCTTTCAATTGCAGGGGTTGGGCAGCCCCTAAACACCACATCATTCAAGTGCCAACTGTATTCTCTTTTTCCCTAGAACTAAAAAAATAAACACATCACTGCACGAGGAGGGAGACGGAGTTAGTATTTTTCTCCGAGTGTCGTGAAGCCACTAGATGGCAGTATCAGCTCATCATACCCCCACCCCCTCCCCAGCAATCTGGAGCCGATTTTCTGTACCTTGTCCTCTTTCTCTTTGCAGGTTTCAGCTTGTCACTTCTCTTCTCCCTCTTTGTTTGCTATTTTTACTTTTATTCAAATGCCAGGAAAGCCAGCCGGTGGAAGAAATCGTGCGGTGGTCCACACGTTTAGTCACAGGGTACTGTGATTGAAAAGCGGGGCTGCTGGAGCTGAGTCTCAGGCAGGAGAGCAAAGGGGCCTTTGCACTGGAAGTTGTGGCAGAGTAGATGAGGACATGGAGTTCTGTGCTTTGCTAAGTCTTGTGGACCCAAGATCCAGCCTCCTGTGTGTGGGAATCCGGCTCAGCTGTTGGCAGACAGCCAGGTGAGAGCAGTAGATGGGGACAAAACCTCACCTGAGACTTCTGAAGACTGGAGCTGAAAGTTTAGTAGTGGTAAGGTGCTTGCTCTCAAGACATGAAGTCTATTTTTACAGAAAGAGAACCATTGAATTGCAAAACTGTACACATGGAAGGGTTTGGAATTGATGTTGAATTTATAGAGTGTGTACTCCTTGCAGATTTTTCAAGTCACAGGAGAGCTCCATTTTGTTGAAAGGCAGAATGCCCTAGGATTCTTTCTGAAAGGAAGGAGAGGGATAGCAAATACTGTGTAGAAAATGTGTTAAAGGAGTTCTCATTCCATTCTCATTCTTACTAAGAGCATGTTACCTACGTGGTGAGTGTGCCCCTCACGGTGAAATTCCTTTCACTCCCATCTCTTGTGTTGGTCCCAGCCATGGTGATGCCCAATAAGATCTGCATGAGGCGAGATCTATGCAGAAGTCTTTGGTATTGATATTGGCTAAAACCCCTCTCTCAGAATCTATACTTTAATTCTTTCCAGGGATACAACTTCTTTCATTTGACTATTTCAAAACAGATTATGAACACAGTTAGAGTCTTACTTGTACTACTTCATTGTTCTTTATGTTTGCCAACCTAAAACTAGATATGATATTTTTTTTAGCTTACTATTTTTTCTTGTCCTTCTTTCATTCAGTGGAGAAAAATAGGTACACCATTCATCTGACATGTTAGATACAGATGCATATCTCCTGAATTCTTTTCTGAGCTTGGAAACAGTAACTCCTACCAAGAGAGTCTTGTGTAAGTACAGAAGACCTTATCTTTACCACCACTGACAACCAGCTGCTTAGTAATGAACATATCTGAGGAAAGGGGAGCACCTGTTATAAACTCCTAGAACTCGCCATGGTGGCCAAGCCTCCATTTACTTTAGATCTTCCATCAAGAATCGTCAACCCCTGGGTTAACTCCTGGCTCTAGGAATATGTCCACTGTCAGGTCCTTCTTGCCTGGAACATTTTTTAAAAATGAACTCTGTATGTAAAATTCTATTTTGCAATTATTCACAATTTATTTATTTTATTCTGCACTGATAATTATGAGAAAACGGTTTTCCTTAAAGGAGCCTTTAATACCATACATCAGGAGATTGACAAATGAAAAAACACACATTACTTTTCAAAAATATTTCCCACTAATTGATAATTCACGGCCATTTTTCATTCATTCATTTATATCTTATTCACTTATTTGACAAATACTTATTAAACATCTTCTATGTGCCAAGCGCTGTACTAAGAGTTGAGAAAACAAAATGCAAAGATTGAAATGGATATCGCCCTAGCCTTTGTAGAACTTAAAGTACACAAGATAGTTTATTTTAATGGGTATTGTGCATGCACTTAGTGATTTTAAAATCAGAATCAGCGTAATGTTGTGGAGAGGAAAACTAACAATTTATATATGCTTCCTATTTTATGCATATGTTAATCTTATTTTGCACCTTTCACTCTAGCACGCCATCTTATGTCATGAAAGCCTATATCAAACACATTTACCTCTTTTAAACAGTTGTTTTTAAAGTTTATCTGGTTGGAAATTGTCAGTGTATTTCCTAACTATAGTTTCTATCCATATACTTATTCAACCACAAACATTTGTTGAAAGACTATCAAGTGTCACATATGCTCTAGATGTAGTGAATGGAGCAATAAGCAAGATGGACATTATTCCTGCTGTCATGGAGATATCTGCGTAGCCATAACAATTATACATTGGAACTAGGAATTTTACTGTTCTAGTATTAATTAAATGGAGAAGGCAATGGCACCCCACTCCAGTACTCTTGCCTGGAAAATCCCATGGACAGAGGAGCCTGGTAGGCTGCAGTCCATGGGGTCGCTAAGAGTCGGACACGACTGAGTGACTTCATTTTACTTTTCACTTTCATACATTGGAGAAGGAAATGGCAACCCACTCCAGTATTCTTGCCTGGAGAATCTCAGGGACGGGGGAGCCTGGTGGGCTGCCGTCTATGGGGTCACACAGAGTCGGACACGACTGAAGTGACTTAGCAGCAGCAGTATTAATTAAAACTAATTCATCTTCTTAGTGAAGAAGAGATATTGTTTTTTCCTGTGGATACTGGATTCTTATATCTATATTCCAGAAATCAATGAACCTATTCTCAGCACAGGAGAGTAAGTGTGTGAGAAAGTGGAGACAGCAGTCTTCTTCTGTGTTGAGATTTCCAGAAGAATGCAGACTGGAGGTGTGATGCCCAAGATGAAATGTGTATTCCCTACTCCTCTACCCACTTCATAATAAAGGTATATCAAAAGAGGAGACAGGATTTATAGAAATAAATAGACATGTGCCCACTCTCTTCTCTAAATGTTGAAAAGTGATTGTTAAAATGACTTTTTTTAAAGGTCCGTCTAGTCAAGGCTATGGTTTTTCCTGTGGTCATGTATGGATGTGAGAGTTGGACTGTGAAGAAGGCTGAGCACCGAAGAATTGATGCTTTTGAACTGTGGTGTTGGAGAAGACTCTTGAGAGTCCCTTGGACTGCAAGGAGATCCAACCAGTCCATTCTGAAGGAGATCAGCCCTGGGATTTCTTTGGAAGGAATGATGCTAAAGCTGAAACTCCAGTACTTTGGCCACCTCATGAAAAAAGTTAACTCATTGGAAAAGACTCTGATGCAGGGAGGGATTGGGGGCAGGAGGAGAAGGGGACGACAGAGGATGAGATGGCTGGATGGCATCACTGACTCGATGAACGTGAGTCTGAGTGAACTCTGGGAGTTGGTGATGGACAGGGAGGCCTGGCGTGCTGCGATTCATGGGGTCGCAGAGTCGGACACGATTGAGCAACTGAACTGAACTGAATAATAATTTTTACATTCAAAACAATGTTTGGTGGGTTGTCAGATATCTACTCATTTACTTCTCTTGAGGCTCTCCCTCTCTCTATTTGATCACTAAGAGGATTCAAGAAACTTCTCCTAGAATCCAGAGAGGTGATCGAGCATCCTATAGTATAAATTGTTTAGCGATAGGTGGCGAAGAAACTTTCTCACAAGGATATTGACATAAACTTTCCTTTCAAAATTCAGCTAACATGCTCGTAGACAATTTTCTTTACAGGCAGAGCATGATGGGCCTGCAGGTTTTATGGTTTTCTGAAATCATATGGATTTTCATTGTCTCTCAGGCCAAGACTTCAGAAAACTTTGCTCTTATTTCATCCTAAAACTTGAGCTTGCAAACTCAGTACAGCTAAATATAAATGTAAATGTGGATGGAACTTTTACCCCTTAACATAAAATGCTTTTCATCTGATTTCTCTTCATAGCTGCCAAGATGAGTGGATAGATGCATTGCGGCTTAAGATTTTTTAGATTTTGTTGCAAATGTTGGAGCAAGAGGTTGATTGATTGGTATAAACATGTAGCAATGGCAACAGCTGCTTTAAAAAAATCATAAAAGGGAATGAAATGATTTAAAATAAACAGTAGTTACATTTATGACAAACATACTGCCTGAATATTTTTAATTTTCCTTGCCTTTACTAAAAATGAAAACTGGTACAGATAGCAGTAAAATAACTGCATTCTAAATTCAAGTGTTCATGCCTCAGAAGTGTGAGCCTTCTTTCAGATCTTTTTAAAAATTTTATTTCAGTGCCTTTCTCTATTGAATTAGTCTTAATTTTCTAGTAAATGGGATGATATATATTTGCATTTTGATATATGGCAAAACCAATACAATATTGTAAAGTTAAAAAATAAAATAAAAAAAAAGATAATGTAGCAAATTTACAACAAGTTGTAAGACCTTCCTTAATCTTTACCTTTATAAAGTAGATAATATCAGTGAAAAAATTATTACTAAGTATTCACCTTTTTATAATTAACTACCTCTTATTATCATCAGTCAATGATGTAATAAGTCATAGAACAGCTGTCATCTGAAGTGGAATTTTCGTTTTACAAAACTTTTCTAACTTTTAAGGGTGGATCTTTGAGTGATCTTCCTTTAGGGTATGGAAACTTGTACCCAGGGGCTGCTGCTGCTGCTGCTAAGTCGTTTCAGTCGTGTCCGACTCTGTGCGACCCCATAGACGGCAGCCCACCAGTCTTCCCCATCCCTGGGATTCTCCAGGCAAGAACACCGGAGTGGGTTTGCCATTTCCTTCTCCAGTGCATGAAAGTGAAAAGTGAAAGTGAAGTCGCTCAGTCGTGTCCTACTCTTCGCGACCCCATGGACTGCAGCCTACCAGGCTTCTCCGTGGGGTGCCATTGCTTTCTCTGGTACCAGGGGGCAGTTGGGTTTAAATAGTCTGATATGTAAAAGGAATTTTACTTTTTCTACTTTGGGATTGGCAAAAAGAACAATTGTCTTTAACGTCTTTTTTAAATGAGTGTTTTCTGGTTGTCTTGTTCACAAAATGAAAGACTGTGGAATCAAGATAGACATTAGAGACCAGGTGGTCTCAACCTCCATTATTCTGTTGTGAGTCTTACTGACCAGAGACATTGAAGGACGTTTCTAAACCCTAAGTATCTAAAGTAAATAAGGGAAGGAGCCAGAATTAAAGCCCAAATTCCAGTAGTCTTTTTACATTTTTAAAACTGTCTTCTCAAGGTATGATATCAACCAAAAGGTGTTTCTTCTTCCTAAAATTTTACTCACACAGAGACATTTGTGGCCTTTTGCACTCAGAAAAAATAAAACCAAGTCTTTAATTTTAGGTCTTAATTATCCTTTTCATTTATCATCTTTTCCTGGGAAACAAGTTGAATTGTTACTTCTGTATTGCTGACAAAGAAATTGAGGTACTAAAAAAAGAGGTAAGAAGCACAATAAGACCCTTCAAGTTCTGATTGAGGGAAAGGTTTTCTTTTAAAAGGACTTTTGTAAATCTCTAGTTTGCAACTCAGAATTCATTTCCCCATAAAAAGTCAAATTATATATGATAGTTGAGTTTCTCAGGGAAACATCCAGAATACCTATTTAATATACTTTTTACCCAGAACATAGCTCTAAATGTAGATTGATGTGGAATGTAATGTAATGACATTTCTATGCGGAAAATGGATTCAGAATTTCATCATGGAAAATACAGGGTTGCATAGAATGTCGTTTACATGACTAAAATGAGATACAATATAATCATTGTTATAAGATTTGGCATAAATTATATGGACTTCCCAGCTGGTGCTAGTGGTAAAGAACTCGCCTGCCAATTCAAGAAACATAAGAGATGCAGGTTCAGTCTCTCGGTCGGGAAGATCCCCTGGAGAAAGGCATGGCCATCTTCTCCAGTATTCTTTCCTTGAGAATCCCATGGACAGAGGAGCCTGGCAGGCTACAATCCATAGGGTCACAAAGAGTCAAACATGACTGAAGTGACTTAACACACATAGACTAGGGTATATTGGCTTTTCATTCCCATCCCATTCCTTTGTACATCTTTTTGTCTAAACTTTTGTCACACACACAAGAAAATGGCCTTTATCAGGTCTCTTGGTTTGGTCCTGCCTCCAAACACATTGAGAGTGAAGGAGAGCAGAGCGAATGGAAGGAATGGGTGTTTCAGGTTAGGTTAAGTAGAAGGAGCTGATTTCACATGTTTTTTAAAGGGTTGGGAAGGGGTCTACCCAGATTTTTAAAAATGTTGAAGATTGTATACATTTTGGTGGGCTCTCTTCAAAATTTTTTGAATTCATAAATATAAAATTAGGATAAAAGTAAATATTTATTTAATATGAAAACAAAAATAAACCAAGTTAAGGATTTTAAACAAAGGAGAAATACCACAAAAATCCGATATTTAAAAAATCTAACATTTTAATTAATAAATTCTCTATTGCAACTTTATAATACTCCTTTTCTCTACATGTAAATATTTATACATACATATATATATATACATATTTGCTGTGTTCTTTTTAGCACTTTATATAAAAATGACTTTATAGTGGCACTTCTACATCAAGAATAGAAAAATCTTTCCTTTATCATGAGTGATTAAAATTTTTTTATTAATATTGAGGGTATATAAACATATGTGACCTCATATATTTGTGATCTCAAACACAGAATTCCATGCATTGCATTTAATATGATTCCCATAATAATGTATTATTCATTTATACTTATATATGATGCATTCTTAAATATTTTCTTCATAGATGGAACATACAGTTTGACTAGGTGTTAATGAGAAATGATTCTTGTGCTTATAATTTTACATCTATGATGACTGGAAGAACTTTCCATAAACTATTTTCTAACACATTATCTTTCAGATCTTTATTCCCTACTTATCACTTGCTCCTGGTGCAAGGCACTGGGAGAAGTACTCATATAGCAATCTGTCAAAGCACAGAGGAATCAACAGAGGAGGTAATAGAAATATTTGAGAAATCCTTCCTACACTAGGATGGCTAGCAACAACTTATCAAGAATGGGAATGACTATGAAACCACAAAAATAATACACTTACTATATACCCAGACTGCCTGCCTACCAGAGTTCCTCCCTTCCATCCTGCCTCCTTCTTTTCTTCCCTCATCCCTCTCCTTTTCCTCTTTCTTTTCTTCTCTTTTATTTACATTTTGAATTTAAGAACTTCAGAAATACAGAATTAGTTTAATCATAATTTTAGTTCATTATGCATCATTATCTTTTATATATATTATCTTTTTATAATGTTTTATTTTGCTTTTTAAATAATATAATAACATAATGAACATTCCAATGGATATCTAAAATAAATCAACAATTCACACAAACTTTTTTCCTCCACTAGCCCTCAACTTCCCCATGGAGATCACTGCTATCCTAAATTTTGTGTTCATCATTCTCTTGAACATCATTATATATCTAAAGAATACATTGTTAATTTTACTTGTTATTGAACTTTATAAAAGAATGTCATACAGTTATAGTCTTTGGGGGCTTAGTTTCATTGTTTTGTATTATTAAAATCACTCTGTGTGATTCCATACCACAACATTCGATTGTGTTAAATTGCTATATTATAGTTACTAATCTTCCCCTTTGTGGGAATTTATATTGTTTTCAGTCTCAAATAATTACAATTAGTGTTGCAGTGAATATTTTTATCTCATGATGCTCATATGTAAGATACCCTTGTATTTTCCCAGGAGTGATATTATGGAGCCGTAGTCTGCCATTGTTTAGCAGATAAATCTTAATTTGCTTTTAAGACAACTTATACCCATCACATTCATATCTGTAGTGTAAAATAAGATCCTCAATCTATTTCTCCTTCAACACAATATTGTTAAACTTCATTTAAGTTGATTAAATAAGGGGGTTTAAAATGATATCTCATTGTGGTATTGCTTTCCTAATTACAACTGAGATTTTATCTTCATATTGCTCAAAAGGATTTTGTTTTGCCCATGTTGTTATTGTTGTCTTTCAAAAATCTTTTTTAAAAGGTATTTATATGAGTTCTTTGTATGTTCTTGATACTAACCCTTTGTCAGTTGCTGTGTATTATAATTATTTATATATATATAAATATACAATTATAAAATATAAATATTTTCTTTGAGTGTGACTTGGGTTTTTCATTTCCTTCAAAAATGTTTTAATTAATACAATTGATTAATATATGTATAATATTCATCTTTTTTTCTGGTCAGTTACTTTTTGTGCCTTGTAAATAAAATGTTATTAAAACAAAGTAAAATATATGAATTTATTTAAATCTTTAAAAAAAGTTTTTTTTCACATTTTAAAGTCTCCGTCTGTTTGGCATTGATTTTCATTGCTGTGCTTTTAATTCCATTTCACTGCTATATAGAAAACTGTATTTCCAATTTTTATTTATTGAATCATTTTCTACCACTGCCCTTTCCAGTGACTTGTATGATCTCACACTTCATATATGAAACTTGCATAAATTTGAGATTGGCTTATAGGCTAAGCTATCTTCTATTGGTTAGACTATTCCTGTTCCAAACTATACTGTTTTTATTGTTACAGATTATAACAATTTATAACAACATGCCAAAGAATAGCAAGAAGAGATAAAAAAGACTTCTTCAGCGATCAATGCAAAGAAATAGAGGAAAACAACAGAATGGGAAAGACTAGGGATCTCTTCAAGAAAATCAGAGATACCAAGGGAACATTTCATGCAAAGCTGGGCTCAATAAAGGACAGAAATGGTATGGACCTAACAGAAGCAGAAGATATTAAGAAGAGATGGCAAGAATACACAGAACTGTACAAAAAAGATCTTCACGACCCAGATAATCACGATGGTGTGATCACTCACCTAGAGCCAGACATCCTGGAATGTGAAGTCAAGTGGGCCTTAGAAAGCATCACTACGAACAAAGCTAGTGGAGGTGATGGAATTCCAGTTGAGCTATTCCAAATCCTGAAACATGATGCTGTGAAAGTGCTGCACTCAATGTGTCAGCAAATTTGGAAAACTCAGCAGTGGCCACAGGATTGGAAAAGGTCAGTTTTCATTCCAATCCCAAAGAAAGGCAATGCCAAAGAATGCTCAAACTACCACACAATTGCACTCATCTCACATGCTAGTAAAGTAATGCTCAAAATTCTCCAAGCCAGGCTTCAGCAATATGTGAACCGTGAACTTCCAGATGTTCAAGCTGGTTTTAGAAAAGGCAGAGGAACCAGAGATCAAATTGCCAACATCTGCTGGATCATGGAAAAAGCAAGCGAGTTCCAGAAAAACATCTATTTCTGCTTCATTGACTATGCCAAAGCCTTTGACTGTGTGGATCACAAGAAACTGTGGAAAATTCTGAAAGAGATGGGGATACCAGACCACCTGATCTGCCTCTTGAGAAATTTGTATGCAGGTCAGGAAGCAACAGTTAGAACTGGACGTGGAACAATAGACTGGTTCCAAATAGGAAAAGGAGTACATCAAGGCTGTATATTGTCACTCTGTTTATTTAACTTCTATGCAGAGTACATCATGAGAAACGCTGGACTGGAAGAAACAAGCTGGAATCAAGATTGCCGGGAGAAATATCAATAACCTCAGATATGCAGGTGACACCACCCTTATGGCAGAAAGTGAAGAGGAACTAAAAAGCGTCTTGATGAAAGTGAGTGTGTAGAGTGAAAAAGTTGGCTTAAAGCTCAACATTCAGAAAACGAAGATCATGGCATCTGGTCCCACCACTTCATGGGAAATAGATGAGGAAACAGTGGAAACAGTGTCAGACTTTATTTTTCTGGGCTCCAAAATCACTACAGATGGTTACTACAGCCATGAAATTAAAAGATGCTTACTCCTTGGAAGGAAAGTTATGACCAACCTAGATAGCATATTCAAAAGCAGAGACATTACTTTGCCAACAAAGGTTCGTCTAGTCAAGGCTATGGTTTTTTCCTGTGGTCATATGGATGTGAGAGTTGGACTGTGAAGAAAGCTGAGCGCCGAAGAATTGATGCTTTTGAACTGTGGTGTTGGAGAAGACTCTTGAGAGTCCCTTGGACTGCAAGGAGATCCAACCAGTCCATTCTGAAGGAGATCAGCCCTGGGATTTCTTTGGAAGGAATGATGCTAAAGCTGAAACTCCAGTACTTTGGCCACCTCATGCGAAGAGTTGACTCTTTGGAAAAGACTCTGATGCTGGGAGGGATTGGGGGCAGGAGGAAAAGGGGATGACAGAGGATGAGATGGCTGGATGGCATCACTGACTCGATGAACGTGAGTCTGAGTGAACTCCAGGAGTTGGTGATGGGCAGGGAGGCCTGGCGTGCTGCAATTCATGGGGTCGCAAAGAGTCAGACACGACTGAGCGACTGATCTGATCTGATCTGATAATATTTTAATATAATTGGTATCTGTTAAGCTGAGTTCCTTTGACATTTTTTTTCTGTTGTGTGTTTATGTGTGTTTTCTATCCACAGCTACACTAACATGAATACTTTTTAAAATCAAGATCCTTAATACATTTGCAGTTATGATTTTAACAGAATCCTCAGGAACTGGGTAGGTTCAGTTAATGGGGTTAAGGTGTAGGTCAGTTAATGTCTCCTATATATAGTAGTTGGAAAAAAGGCCTGAGTCTTCTTACTGCCTTAGATGACAGGTGTTCAAGCTTCATTCAGCCTGCCTTAAAAATCAACTGAATGGCTTGTTCAACTCAAGATTGATGGGTCCCATCCACGTATTTTCTGATTCAGAGACTTGGATGAGGCCCAAAGATTGCGTTTTTTTTTTCTCGAGAATTAACCCTGGCAAAGTTAATTCTGCTGGTTTGGGGACCCTACACTGAGATTGACCAAACAGAACTAACTTTGCCTGAAAAGTCCTTATGAAACTTTGTTTTTATTCCTGTTCTTGCTGGCCATGGTTTCAGTATCTGTTTTTTCATCATGTGGAGGCAGCGAGTTGTGTTAAATTCTGCTTCTTTGGGAAGATGGAGAGTCTGCTGAACATTATCTCCCTAGGAAGATAATTTAAATATTTAAAATAACAGGCGATTTGTTGACCTTGCAGCATAATAGCATGTAACACTCCTTGCTGGCTGCAACAGCTTGGGTTTTTACCCTTCAACCATTTCACATCCACTGTTGGAAATAGTATAGAGGGGACTTGAGTTCTATAGGGGAGGCTATGAAAAACAAGAGGAAATTCACAGCTCATGTTCTCAGAGGAGAAATGGAAACATCTATTCTAGAATAACTATTCATAGGTGACTATCCATTTATAAAGCAGTTACTTAAGCCAGTTAAAGGTAATTTGGAGATTTAGAGGATATTCCCAGGATTTTGGTACTAGCAGCTTCTTGACCTTATTAGCTATGCCTATAATTTATTTGCTTTGGTTTCAGCAGAGTCTTGCTCTAACTGAACGTTGTGATTAATAAAATCTTCTTCACACTCTAGCTATTAGCTTTGCAATTGTATTTGAAATTGAATGAAGGATATAGAACTTTAACCCCACCAGTTGAATTTCAGATTCATGAATGCTGAGTTCAATTTAGTTTTTGAGCCACTTCAGGGAGGTGTACCTTGGAGAACTTATTTATTTATTTTTTTGTAAACTCAGTTGTTCTATTACAATCGTACATAAGAGAGGAAATCATCTTAATAAAATAAACCCTATTATTCATGGATATGGTAAAAATTAAGTAAATGCCACCCTGTGCCAGGTCTTCTGTATGGCAGTGGTGATAAAATGATGAGCAGGACTGAGATATTCCTTTCTGGCCTTAATCTCATATTCTTGCAGGGAAGACAAAGTGAATATCAATACTTACCAAGAAAACACTGTATGGTAAGTAAAATGGTAAACGTATTCCAGGTTGGGCTGATGAGTCAAATGGTATCTAGCAGTGAAGAGATCCAGAAATGCTTGCCATCATGAGGAATGTGACACCACACACACACACACACACACACACACAAGGAAATGAGAGGCATTCAGCGAAACCTCAGATAAACAAATTGCTACCCTTTTTCATACAACCTTTCTTTTGCTTTTTTGCTCTACAAGCCCTGTATTTACCCAGCCCCAGCACTGAAGAAAGAGCCTGGAGTCAGCAACAGAGACATTGTTAAAGCCAAACGCTCCGGGATACAAACTCATTCAGAAGGACAGTGTGGATAGTGGAGTGCAGTTTATTACACTGCAGTCCGAGGCAGAGTTTCCTCGTTAGCCAGGGACCCTGACTGACTTCTCTTATATGTTTTAAGTGTATGTGTTTAAGCCCACACCCCCAAATTCCTTAAACCTAGCCTGGAAAATGTTAAGGGGAGATACAGTCAGGTTACAGCCATGATTCATAATCAGAAGGGTCAGCTGGTTGTACATTGTAACCACACCAGTGGGTGCCATCAAGGTTACAAAGGTGATTGACTACATAGGGGATTATTACTTTCTTTCTGGTGAAGGGAAATCTTGGTATGGAATCTGGTGTCTGTCAGTCAGGGAAGCCTGTTTGGCCATAGGTATATGATCTCCTTGGCTACCAGGCACATAGTACAAACTTCACTGGGAATGTAAGATGGAGTTTCCTTCTTTTTCAAGATGGAGTGAGCTTGGCCTGTTCCTTTTCTCCTTCAACATCAGTGGTTTAATAGAAGATTTTTACATGTCTGAGGCAAAAGGGTCCTGGAGAGACACCCCACTATGAATGGCTGATAGCAGGAAGGAAGCACAGCAGCAGTCTTTGCTGGGAAAAGTGGGGTGGGATAAGGAGACTACCCAGCCTACCAGTTATTGGGGGAATTGACTTCAGATTGGCTCATCCATTACCCAAGAAACCAGCAAAGAGGCACTTCCCTCTTGGCCCCTGGACTCCGTACCTTCATGGAACAGAGGCTCTCCCTTTGTGGGCCACTCTAAAGATTAGAACAATGACTAGCAGGTTGGGGGTGGAGGATGTGAATAAGTTTGCAGGTATTTACTGATTAGGCTTTATGATTAAAAGGGAAGTTCAGTCATCTGAGTAAGGTGTATAATGAGGCAGGGGCTGGTGTGGCTAAGGATGTACAGAGAGCAAGAAAACAGCTGTTGCAAATGGCCTAAATATGCATGTTCAAAGCTGCCAAACTTTTATAATCAATAAACATTCATGAGTAAGTGTATTGTATGGAATTCTATCTCAGGCAAGCAAAGGAGACATACATCCCTCAGGAATAGTTAGTATT
Source organism: Bos mutus (assembly GCF_027580195.1). Taxonomy (NCBI): domain Eukaryota; kingdom Metazoa; phylum Chordata; class Mammalia; order Artiodactyla; family Bovidae; genus Bos; species Bos mutus. Next base: position 46,213,338 of record NC_091617.1, read on the forward strand.
CCCATAAAGAAGAGCAGGAACAGGCTCTTGGTTTAGATAGCAGGAGCTAGGTAATCATCAACCAGCTAAAATAAAAATGGAAGTTCAGAAAGACTTAATGGCCTGCTAAAGTGGAGCATTTGGCAAAGCTTGTCCAAGAGCAAGTAGGTTTTAGAGTGTTGGACCCCCTTACTCTTTCTTTTTTTTTTTTTTAATTAATTGTATCTGCAGCCTGAATTTCACAGCAGTGATCAACTGTTGTAAACCAGAGATATAGCATCTTTGGCAGAATTACTTGCAAAAATAACAGGGGAATAGCAGGATTCCTGCCATAAGCACTCTAGGGGGTTGAAATGCAAAGCTTCCAGTACTTGTAAGATAATGGGATAAAATTCCCCTTGACCACCCATTGTGCAAAATAAGGTCCCTGGTGGGATAACGTCCCACCGCCAGCCTGCCCTTCTTTACCAGCCTTGTCATTCTTCCCACCTTGCCTTTTGACTTCATTTTTTGTTGTTGTTGTTCAGAAATAAAATGCAAATACCTTAGTCTTGCAATAATTAATATGCTTCTATTTTTAAATGAACATCTGCAATTGCAGGAAATATTCATAAAACCTGTCTTTTACTTGATCCAGCATCGTCAACTCTGGTACTGTCATCTTTCTTCAAGTCCCTTGTCAAAGAGGTGCCTGAATGACTGACACTGATAAAGCGAAAGAGTGTTTTAGAAGGGTAGCAAAAGAAGAAATGCAAATCTCTCCTGTAACATCAACACATTTCACCATGCTTGCAGACTTCATAAATCAGATTTGGTAATGAGGGTTGCAGGCACACACTATATGAGAGGAAAGGATGGTAAACTCATGTCTGAGAACTGAAGCGTTCTGATGATGAACTGAGAATTCCTGAGTTAATCAGAAATTAATGTTAAATCTGTGTAGGTATGGGGTATAAGGATCATATCTTTCTCTTTGTATTATGTATATCTTCAGTGCTCTAAAAATGTTTAGTATTACTATTTATAACATTATTCTGAAAGTCATAGCATTTCAGAGACAAATACAAAACTATTGTATGGCCCTTGAGGTATCAATCTAACAAATCACTAACAAGTAAGAAAAATGCCTATACACACATCTTTAGATATTAAAGCTGAAATATAAACCTGTGTACCCAGGTAGAAACATGATCCAGTGGGAAAAAAATGGGGTGGGGGATGAACATTGGTTTCTAAAAGTTCATTTTGCATCACATAATTATTCCACTTATCTTTCTTTCCACTATCTGAAAATCAAATGTATAATTTTTTTTTCTGTGACCATTCCAGACACAACTTAGTGTTTGAACATGCATGCACACATTCTGGGCTGGGGTTAATTGCAAATGAATTTCATAATCTTGCACTGGAGGTGTTCCTTTGTACTAAACCTGAAAAATTATGTCATGTAGTTGATGAGAACTTTTCAAGGTATAGTAAATTAACACTTTGGGTCTCTGCTCCTGAGGAGCAACATCTGGATCTTGACTGGCTAGTGGTCAGGAGTGCAAGAAATCTTGCCAGCCTTAGCTTTTCACTAAGTCATGTTAGACTCTTTTGTGACCCCATAGACCATAGCTTATTAGGCTCCTCTGTCCGTGGGATTTTCCAGGCAAGAATACTGGAGTGGGTTGCCATTTCCTTCTCCAGGTCATCTTCCTGACCTGGGGATCAAACCCTGGGGTCCTGCATTGGCAGGTGAATTCTTTACCATTGAGTCACCAGGGAAGACCCATTGATTGATTTAGTACTAGGCAGTTAGAGACACGAGCAAACTTTTCTCAACCTACTGTTAATAAGGCATCATGATGCTGATTCATTAGGTTCATAACTAACCCTGGGGCATTTATTAATACTACATTGGTACAAAGGTCTAGGGCATGGGATTATAAATCTTTTTGACTCTTCAAATCAAATTGGCCAAAGTCCTACTATTGCAGTCCCTCTACACCCTGAACCTAGTATTTTCTCAGTTAGAGAACCATGAAGATATTGAAATGGAACTTAAATCTAGACTCTCTCTTCAATGGACATGGATGCACTGAAAAATGAGGCTGAAAGGGAGTATCTAGATTCATCTTCTAATTTTTAAATTTTTAGACCATGTAATCTATGACTGTGGCTCAGATCATGAACTCTTTATTGCCACATTCAGACTGAAATTGAAGAAAGTAGGGAAAACCACTAGACCATTCAGGTATGACCTAAATCAGATCCCTTACAATTATACCGTGGAAGTGAGAAATAGATTTAAGGGCCTAGATCTGATAGATGGAGTGCCTGATGAACTATGGAATGAGGTTCGTGACATTGTACAGGAGACAGGGATCAAGACCATCCCCATGGAATAGAAATGCAAAAAAGCAAAATGACTGTCTGGGGAGGCCTTACAAATAGCTGTGTAAAGAAGAGAAGTGAAAAGCAAAGGAGAAAAGGAAACATATAAGCATCTGAATGCAGAGTTCCAAAGAATAGCAAGAAGAGATAAGAAAGCCTTCCTCAGCGATCAATGCAAAGAAATAGAGGGAAAACAACAGAATGGGAAAGACTAGAGATCTCTTCAAGAAAATTAGAGATACCAAGGGAACATTTCATGCAAAGATGGGCTCGATAAAGGCCAGAAATGGCATGGACCTAACAGAAGCAGAAGATATTAAGAAGAGATGGCAAGAATACACAGAAGAACTGTACAAAAAAGATCTTCATGATCGAGATAATCATGATGGTGTGACCACTCATCTAGAGCCAGACATCCTGGAATGTGAAGTCAAGTGGGCCTTAGAAAACATCACTACGGACAAAGCTAGTGGAGGTGATGGCATTCCAGTTGAGCTATTTCAAATCCTGAAAGATGATGCTGTGAAAGTGCTGCACTCAATGTGCCAGCAAATTTGGAAAACTCAGCAGTGGCCACAGGAGTGGAAAAGGTCAGTTTTCATTCCAATCCCAAAGAAAGGCAATGCCAAAGAATGCTCAAACTACCACACAATTGCACTCATCTCACATGCTAGTAAAGTAATGCTCAAAATTCTTCAAGCCAGGCTTCAGCAACATGTGAAGTGTGAACTTCCTGATGTTCAGGCTGGTTTTAGAAAAGGCAGAGGAAGCAGAGATCAAATTGCGAACATCCGCTGGATCATTGAAAAAAACAAGAGAGTTCCAGAAAAAACATCTATTTCTGCTTTATTGACTATGCCAAAGCCTTTGACTGTGAGGATCACAATAAACTGTGGAAAATTCTGAAAGAGTTGGGAATACCACAGCACCTGACCTGCCTCTTGAGAAACCTATATGCAGGTCAGGAAGCAACAGTTAAAACTGGACATGGAACAACAGACTGGTTCCAAATAGGAAAAGGAGTACGTCAAGGCTGTATGTTGTCACCGCACTTATTTAACTTCTATGCAGAGTACATCATGAGAAATGCTGGGCTGGAAGAAGCACAAGCTGGAATCAAGATTGCCGGGAGAAATATCAGTAACCTCAAATAAGCAGATGACACTATCCTTATGGCAGAAAATGAAGAGGAACTAAAAAGCCTCTTCATGAAGGTGAAAGAGTAGAGTGAAAAAGTTGGCTTAAAGCTCAACATTCAGAAAACAAAGATCATGACATCTGGTCCTATCACTTCATGGGAAATAGATGGGGAAACAGTGTCAGACTTTATTTTTCTGGGCTCCAAAATCACTGCAGATTTTGACTGCAGCCATGAAATTAAAAGACGCTTACTCCTTGGAAGGAAAGTTATGACCAACCTAGATAGCATATTCAAAAGCAGAGACATTACTTTGCCAACAAAGGTCCATCTAGTCAAGGCTATGGTTTTTCCTGTGGTCATGTAAGGATGTGAGAGTTGGACTGTGAAGAAAGCTGAGCACCGAAGAATTGATGCTTTTGAACTGTGGTGTTGGAGAAGACTCTTGAGAGTCCCTTGGACTGCAAGGAGATCCAAGCAGTCCATTCTGAAGGAGATCAGCCCTGGGATTTCTTTGGAAGGAATGATGCTGAAGCTGAAACTCCAGTACTTTGGCCACCTCATGCGAAGAGTTGACTCATTGGAAAAGACTCTAATGCTGGGAGGGATTGGGGGCAGGAGAAGGGGACAATAGAGGATGAGATGGCTCGATGGCATCACTGACTCAATGGACGTGAGTCTGAATGAACTCCAGGAGATGGTGATGGACAGGGATGCCTGGCATGCTGTGATTCATGGGGTCGGGAAGAGTTGGACACAACTGAGCGACTGAACTGAACTGAATCTATTGATATAATCTATTAGAATCAAAGTATTTGATGTGTAGAAAGCAAAATTTTTCGATGATGAACTCTGAATCGAAACATACTATCAAATACTTTGGAGTTGAGTACTCAGCTATTGACCCTGTTAGGGAATTGATCCTGAGACTGAATTTAAGACTGAAGTTTAAACCTATGCTCAAGGCTAAGCACATAACAGTGATATAATATAAATTTGTTTGAGAAAATTATGTATGAAGTTGAATAACTTTTTAATGCAAATTTCTCCATAGCATCCCATTTATACTAACCTCTGCTATGAAACAACTCTTCACAACATAAAATATAAAAACCAACAACCAAAAACTATTAAACACCTTTGATTAGATATTATTCCTCCTGCTTTCTTTTTCTAATATTTGAAGTAATCCTGAGCTACATCAGTCTGTGTTTCTTTTCTGATGAATATATGTATTTATACATATCATTTGTTCTTTTTTATTGGAACATATTTGACATAAAATTTTATGTCATTTTCAGGTGTACTATATACTGATTTGATATTTGTGATACAATCACTATGATAAGTCTAGGAACCATATGTCTCATACCAAGTTATTACAATATTATTAATATAGACCATATTCCTTATGCCATTTGTTACATCCCCATGATTTATTTATTGTATAACTGAAGTTTTGTACTTCCTAATCCCCTTCACCTATTTTGCTCACTCTTCCACTGTCTTCCTTTCAGGCAAACCCTATTCTCTGTATCTATGAGTCTGTTTTAATTTTGTTTTGTATTTAGATTCCACATATAAGTGAGATCATAGGGCATTTGTCTTTCTCTGTCTGACTTATTTTACTTAGCAACATATACATATACATATATACATATACATATACATATCAGGGGTCCCCAGCCCCCAGGCCACAGACTGGTATTGGCCTGCTGTCTATTCAGAACCTGGCCACAGAGCAGGAGGTGAGCAGCAGGAGAGTGAGCAAAGCTTCTTTATCTGCTCCCCATTGCTCCCCATCCCACTTACTCACATTACTTCCTGAACCATCAGTCACATTCCTGCCTGAATCATCTCCCCTCCCTCAACCATGAAAAAAATTGTCTTCCACAAAACTGGTCCCTGATGCTAAAAATGTTGGGGACTGCTGCTCTAGAACCATCTGTGTTGTCACAAATGGCTAGATTTCATTTCTAATGACTAAATCATATTCTATTGTATGCATATGTGTATGTATATGTGTGTGTGTGTATGTAACATCTTCATTATGCAACATCTTCATTATGCATTCATCTATTGATAGACACTCAGATTGCTTCCATATTTCCATATCCTGGCTGTTGTAAATAATGATGCAATATACACTGGAGTTTATATGTATTTTTAAATTAATGTTTTACCTTTTTTTAGGTAAATACCCAGAAGTGAAATTGCTGGATCATATGGTAGTTCTAGTTTTAATTTTTAAGGAAATGCTATACTGTTTTCCACAGTGACTGCACTAATTTACAACCCACCAACGTGCATGAGGGCCCCCTTTTCTCCACTTGTTATTTGTTGTCTTTTTGATGATAACCATCCTTATGGCTCAGACAGTAAAGAATCTGCCTGCAATATGTAATACCCAGGTTCGATCTCTGGGTCAGGAAGATCCCTTGGAGAAGGAAATAGCAATCCACTCCAGGATCCTTGCCTAGAGAATTCCATGGATAGAGAAGTCTGACAGGCTACAGTCCATGGGGTTGCAGAGTCAGACATGACTGAGCAACTGTACTTTCACTTTCATCCTAGCATGTGTGAGATAATATCTCATTGTGATTTTGATTTGCATTTCCCCAATAATAAGTGACATTAAACATCTTTTTCATAAGCCTGTTTGCCATCTGTGTATCTTCTTTGGGAAAATGTTTATTTAGATTCTCTGTTCATTTTAAAACTGCTTTTTGATGTTGAAGTATATGAGTATATTTAGTACATTTTGGATATTAATCCCTTATCATATATGTCATTGCAAATATCTTCTTATTTTCCATAGGCTATTTTTCATTGTGTTGATAGTCTCCATCACAGTGCAAAAGCTTTTTATCTTGATGTAGGCCCATCTGTGTTTTCTTGCTTTCCTTAACCTTGCCTGAGAAGACATATCCCACAAAATATTACTAAGACTGATGTTCAAAGAGCATACTACCGAGATTTTATTCTTGGAGCTTTATGGTTTCAGGTCTTACATTTAAGTCTTTAATCCATTTTGAGTTTACTTTTGTATATGGTATGAAAAAGTAATCCACATTTATTTTTTGCATTTAGCTGTCCAGTTTTTGCAACACCATTTATTGAAGAGTATATACTTTCTGCATTCTATATTCTTGACTTCTTTGTCATAGATTAATTGACCATATAAGTGTAGGATCATTTCTGGACTTTCTATTCTGTTCTGTTGATCTATGTGTCTGTTTTTGTGCCAATCCCATAGTATTTTGATACTGTAGCTTTGTTGTATAGTTTGAATTTGGGAGTGTGATACCTCCAGATTTACTTTTCTTTCACAAGTTCATTTTGGCTAATTGAAGTCTTTGTATTTTCAAGAAAATTTTAGAATCATTTGTTCTTTTCTGTGAAAAGTCCCATTGGTATTATAATTGAGATTGCATTGAATCTGTAGATTATCTTGGGTAATATGGTCATTTTTTAACAATATTACTTTGCCCAGTCCATGAGTATATCTTTCCATTTTTGCGTCATTTTAAATTTCTTTATCAGTGCCTTTTATTTTTCCAAATACAAGTCTCTTACCTCCTTGGTTAGCTTTATTTCTCAGTATTTTATTCTTTTTGATGCAATTGTCAATGGATTGTTTTCTCAGTTTCTCTTTCAGATAGTTCATTGCTAACATATAGAAATGTAATAGATTTCTGTGTATTAATTTTTTATACTTCAACTTTATTGGATGAATTTATTATTTTTTTTTCCTGATAGTTTTCTGAAGGGGTTTTGGAATTTTCTGCTTATACTATGATGTCATCTGTGAACAGTGATAGTTATACTTTTTTCCAATTTGGATTTCTTGCATTTCTTTTTCTTTTCTGATTTCTACAGTTAGGGCTTCTAAGATTTTGTTGAATAAAAGTAGTGATAGTAGGTATCCTCATCTTGTTCCTAATCTTAGAGGAAATACTTTTGTCTTTTCACTGTTGAATATGATGCTGGCTTTAGGTCTGGCATAGACAGTAAGCCCCCTACATATAAACACATTCTGTCTTTTTTTTTTTTTTAAACTTTACATAATTGTATTAGTTTTGCCAAATATCAAAATGAATCCGCCACAGGTATACATGTGTTCCCCATCCTGAACCCTCCTTCGTCCTCCCCTCCCCATACCATCCCTCTGGGTTGTCCCAGTGCACTAGCCCCAAGCATCCAGTATCGTGTATCGAACCTGGACTGGCAACTCGTTTCTTACATGATATTTTACATGTTTCAATGTCATTCTCCCAAATCTTCTCACCCTCTCCCTCTCCCACAGAGTCCATAAGACTGTTCTATACATCAGTGTCTCTTTTGCTGTCTCGTACACAGGGTTATTGTTACCATCTTTCTAAATTCCATATATATGCGTTAGTATACTGTATTGATGTTTTTCCTTCTGGCTTACTTCACTCTGTATAATAGGCTCCAGTTTCATCCACCTCATTAGAACTGATTCAAATGTATTCTTTTTAATGGCTGTGTAATACTCCATTGTGTATATGTACCACTGCTTTCTTATCCATTCATCTGCTGATGGACATCTAGGTTGCTTCCATGTCCTGGCTATTATAAACAGTGCTGCGATGAACATTGGGGTACACGTGTCTCTTTCCCTTCTGGTTTCCTCAGTGTGTATGCCTAGCAGTGGGATTGCTGGATCATAAGGCAGTTCTATTTCCAGTTTTTAAAGGAATCTCCACACTGTTCTCCATAGTGGCTGTACTAGTTTGCATTCCCACCAACAGTGTAAGAGGGTTCCCTTTTCTCCACACCCTCTCCAGCATTTATTATTTGTAGACTTTTGGATCGCAGCCATTCTGACTGGTGTGAAATGGTACCTCATAATGGTTTTGATTTGCATTTCTCTGATAATGAGTGATGTTGAGCATTTTTTCATGTGTTTGTTAGCCATCTGTATGTCTTCTTTGGAGAAATGTCTATTTAGTTCTTTGGCCCATTTTTTGATTGGGTCATTTATTTTTCTGGAGTTGAGCTGTAGGAGTTGCTTGTATATTTTTGAGATTAGTTGTTTGTCAGTTGCTTCATTTGCTATTATTTTCTCCCATTCTGAGTGAGTTCTTAAGTCCAATTTGTTTGTAAGTCCAACAAAATTAGCCTAGGTAGCCAATTAACACAACTGGCCATATAGTACCATATAGTAATAGGTTTCAAATATTCTTCACACAAATAATATGTATGTAAAAAACAAACAAAAAATAAAGAAAAAATTTTAAATCGTATAGTACAGTACCTTATAAAGTACAACAGTACAGTTCAACAGCTGGCATGTAGGGACTAATGCACAAGTTAGCAACTTTGAAAGGTCACAGTTTGAAGATTCACATGTAGGGGACTTAACTGTATTTTGTTTCTGTTTTCATTTTTCTTTAGATGTTCTTAAATTTCCTCTTTGATTTCTTTAGTGAATATTGATTGCTTTAGTTGCATATTGTTCAGCTTACAGGTATTTGTATTTTTTTTTTTTTTTTGGTATTTGTATTTTTGCAGTTTTTTCCCTATAGTTGATTTCTAGTCTCATAGTGTTATAGTCAGAAAAGGGACTGCAATGAGATCCAACCAGTCCATCCTGAAGGAGATCAACCCTGGGATTTCTTTGGAAGGAATGATGCTAAAGCTGAAACTCCAGTACTTTGGCCACCTCATGCAAAGAGCTGACTCATTGGAAAAGACTCTGATGCTGGGAGAGATTGGGGGCAGGAGGAGAAGGGGACGACAGAGGATGAGATGGCTGGATGGCATCACTGACTCGATGGACGTGAGTCTGAGTGAACTCCGGGAGTTGGTGATGGACAGGGAGGCCTGGCGTGCTGCGATTCATGGGGTCGCAAAGAGTCGGACACAACTGAGTGACTGATCTGATCTGATCTGATGATTTCTATCTTAAATTTATTGAGATTTATTTTGTGGCCTAGCATGTGATCTATCCTGGAAAATGTTCCTTGAGCACTTCAAAAGAATATGTATTCTGTCGCTTTTGAATGAAATGTTCTGTGTGTGTGTGTGTATGTGTGTGTGTGTGTGTGTGCGCACATGTATACAATCAATTTGGAGTAAGGTATAATTTAAAGCCAGTGTTTCCTTACTGCTTTTCTCTCTAGATGTCTGGATTTTCTGTCTGTTTATATAAGTGAGATGTTTAAGACCCCTATTACTTTTGTGTTACTGTAAATTTCTCCCTATATGTTTTTTACTATATACTCTATATTTTGGTTCTCCTATATGGGGTGCCTATATATTTGCAACTTCTTGTTGGGTTGGTTGATTCTTTTACCATTGTATTATATTCTTCTTTGTCTCTTATTATAGTCCTTCTTTTAAAGTCTATATTGTCTGATATAATTATTGCAACCTCAGTTTTTATTTCCATTTGCATGGAATATCTTTTCCATCTCTACATTTCTAGTCTGTGCGTGTCTTTAGATCTGAGGTGAATTTCTTATAGGCTGTTCTCTCTGCCTGGCAAAGCACAGTAAAGCATCTGCCTTCAACGTGGGGGTCCCAGGTTCAATCCCTGGGTCAAGAAGATCCTCTGGAGAAGGAAAAGGCAACCCAATCCAGTACCCTTTCCTGGAAAATCCCATGGACAGAGGAGCCTGGTATGCTACAGTCCATGGGGTTGCAGAGTCGGAAACGATTGAGCAACTTAATTTTCACTTTCTTATAGGCTGTTCCTATATGGGTCTTGTTTTTTTGTATCAGTTCAGCTATTCCTTCCTTTGACTGGAGAATTAATCCATTTACATTTAAAGTAGTTATTGTATATATACTTACTGCCATTTTATTAACTGTTTTCTAATAGTTTTTGTAGTTCTTTTTGTTGTTGTTGTTGTTCCTTTCTTCTTCATTTGCTCTCTTCTCTTATGATTTAATAACTATCTTTTGTCTTTTGTGTTATGTTTCCATTTCTTTCTCATTTTTGTGTTTGCTTTCAGGATAGGTTTTTGGTTTGTGGTTACCATGAGGTTTATATATAGCAGCCTGTATAAATATGCGATTATTTTAAATTGATAATCTCTCAAGTTGAAAGTATTATAACAACTTTGCATGTTTACTACCCCTCTTGTATTTAATATTTTTGATATCATATTTCATGTATTTTTTTCTGTGTATAATTTAACTACTGTTGTTTGGATATAGATGATTTTATTATTTTTGTCTTTTAACTTTCCTACTAGCTTTATAAATGGTTGTTTTTCTACCTTTACTATGTTTGCTTTTACCAGTGAGATTTTTCCTTCTGTAATTTTATTTTATAATATATTGTGTTCTTTTCTTCTCCACTTAAAAAAGTTCATTTAACACATTTTATAAAGACAGTTTAATGGTACTGAACTTTTTAAACTTTTACTTCTCTGTAAAACTCCTGTCTCTCCTTTTAATCTAAGATAAATATAGAGTATTCTTGGTTGTAGGCCTTTTTTCCTTTTATCACTTTGAATATACTGTGCTATCCCTTCCTGGCCTGCAAAGTTTTTATTGAAAAGTTAGCTGATTGATAGACTCATTCTGAGAGTTTCCTTGTATATAAGTTATTACTTTTCTTTTGCTCTTTTTAAGACTATCTTTTTTATCTTTATTTATTTATTTTTTTGCCATTTAAATATAATGTGTCTTGGTGTGGTCCTCTTTGGGTTTCTCTTGCTTGGAACTCTCTGTGCTTCTTGGATTTTAATGTCTATTTCCTTTCCCAAGTTAGGAATATTTTTAGTGATTATTTCTTTACGTTCTCTCTCTTCAACTTCTGGACCCATAGAATGGAATTGTTAGCATTGTTGAGATATCCCAGAGGCCTCTTAAACTGTCATTTAAAATAAATCTTTTTCTCTTCATTTTAGATAAACTACTCTGTCTCTTTTTCTGTTCCTCTGTATTATCTAATCTGTTGATTTCTTCTAGTGTTGTATTTTTATTTCAGTTATTGTATTCTTCAGCTCTGTTTGGTTCTTCTTTGTATTTTCTACTCTTTGTTGAAATTCTTACTGTGCTTACCCATTCATCTCTCAAGTTTGTCTAGCATCTTTATGACCATTACCTTGAATTATTTAGCATATAAATTACTATTTTTACTTTGTTTATTTTGTTCTCTGAGGTTATGTCTTTTTCATTCATATGAAACATCTTTGTCTGTCTCCTCATTTTGCCTAATTCTCTGAGTCCATTTCTATGCATTAGGTAGGTCTCTTACATTCCCCAATTTTATAAAAGTGACTTTATGGAGGTAATGTTCTATGGGACCCAGCAGCACACTCCCCTCTGGTTACCAGAGTTATATACTCTAGAGGTGCCCTCTATGTTGGCTACATGGGTACTTTCATTGGCAGGTTCGGTTAATGTGGGTGTGCTAGTAATTATGGTTGGCTGTGAAGTCCTGCCTTATGTGATGGTTGCTATTCCACTGGTAAGCATGACAAGTTGCATGGCCCAGAGGGCTCTTGGGTGATACCAGCCCTTTGGTGGGTAAGGCTGTGTCCTGGGGAAGTCATCTTCAGGACTGGGGGAAATTCTAGGATTGGTGCCTACATAATGAATAAGTTCTGGTGCTAATAGACTAGAGAGAGGATTCCAAATGATGCTCGCCAGCATGAGTTTTCTCCTGGTAGAATAAGCTCCTCCAAATGACTGTCACCTGTATCTATGTTCCAGGGGTATTCAAAGTTACCTCCTGCTTCTCTGATGGTCTCTTCAATATCAGCAAGTGGGTTGAACCCATGCTCTTTTCAAATGAATGCCTCTGCATTGGAACTCAGAGTGTGTGAGATTTTTGTGCATGCCCTTTAAGAAAAGTCTCTGTTTCCTATAACTCTCTGACTCTCCCATTCACAAGCCACATGGGCCTTCAAAGCCACATGTTTGGGGGCTCCTGTTCCTGGTGCAGGAGCCCAGGCTGGAGTGCCTAATGTGCGGCTTGCACCACTCATGCCTTGGAAAGAACTTTTGCAACTGTGATTATCCTTCATTTGTGGTGCCAAAAGGTATGGATCTTGACTATCATGTGTCTTCACCCTTCCTACCAATCTCATTGTATTTGCTTCTTTTTATCTTTAGTTGTGGGAGTCATTTCTGGTATTTTTCAGGTCATTGTCATAGATAGTTACTCTGTAAAGTGTTATAATTTTGGTAAACTCATGTGCTCATCAGAGAAGATGAGCTTAGCGTCTTCCTATTCTGTCATCTTGGCCACACATCCCCCTTACATATATTTTAAAGGTGTGTTAAACTTCTAAGATAATAAGACTGGAAGCAGTATATCTTGTTTTCATGATATCTAAAATAACCTGCATATTATAATGACACAAACTGCCTTTCTATTTTTTTTTTTTTTAGCTCTGGAAGTTACAGAGTTGCCCAGAGGCTAATAAATGATTGGTGAATCTCATAAGTGTAATAAATACATGATGACTAAGTAAATAAATAATAGATATATAGTTTTGATATTGGCTTTTATGAGAGATACTTGTATGTAGAAAGAAGAGATACAGGTTAACAGTTTTTAAATTCCTTTATGAAAGGAATCATTTAAATATAATATGTTATTATTATTCTAGAGGCAAATAATTCCCTGTAAGTAAAGGGTCTGTCAACATTTCTATTGGAAGCCTTCATTTTAAGGGTGTGTAACTCAACCGTAAATTGTGCTGCCAACTGAAATATGGTATATAAAGTTTCAGTGTTATTGCCATTTGTTTTCTATATTCCAAATCACAAAAGCCCACTTTTTTTCACTTGTGGACATTAATCTAAAGCAGAAGTCAGTAATTGCCAATGCTATCAAATTTTATTCTGTCTGAATTAGATGATATTTCCTAAGAAATCAAGGCTTCCAACACTAAGGAGCATATATAAACAGAATTTTGTGATTCTGCTTAATGTCAGTGTTTTGGTCAAATATAATGTGTAGGTGGATGCTGTAATTCTGGCTTCCAAGTCATTTGGAGAAAAATAATTATGCCTGGAGCACTGGAAAAATTTCAATTTTGAACTAGAGATGTGAAAGTATTAACAATCACGCCTACTGAGATGAACTATCTACTGGTGACATTTAAAACTAGCCTATTCATTTCTATTCTTTATGGGCTAGATGTCTATTTCAGGAATTTATGGCAACCATCTGATCCAAAAGTAGTTATGTTCTTGACAACAAAAAGTGATAAAGAAGCTGTAGAGAGCAATGAAAATTGATGGGGAACGAGAGCGATAAACAGCAAAAAAGACCCATTAAGGGCCAAATGATTGGTAAAGCCTGAGGAAAGGGGACTCAGAGGTAAATTGGAGTGCAGGTGGATCATTTCACAGGTGCAATCATTCAGTTCTTACCCAGTATTTCTGGTTTGTTCAGAATTGAAATCTGAAGGCACCTTATTAGAGTTTGGGTCTGACGTCATTCTGGACATGTGAGAGGAAAACAAGGACCATGACTCCTGTGTTTATGGAACTTACTGTAATAAAATCAGCAAGTTTCAAGGCAAGTTCAAAGAGTATTTTTTTTAACAAGGATTGGGAAAAATAAAATTAAGTAGAAATGAGAAATGTAACTTTCCTGGAGTGTGTGATTTCTAATGAGTTCTTACTTTTAAAAGGATAGTATGACCTTCTATTCAGATATTAGGGGCTCATATTTAGTCAGTTTTCCTTTCAAGAGAAAAGTTAAAGCACAGCACTGATGTTTAAGAAGTTAACTTTAAGAATTATCTTCTCTTTCCTTTCAGCAAAAAAACACAAATACCTCATCACATTTACTTGTCAGTCTCATCACCACTGTAGGAAGGAATTTGATTATGTTTCAGAAGCAGATAGATAGAATGCCTACTAACTTGCTGGTGTTTGGGGCATATTAATTAATCAATTCTATTCATATATATCTATATGAAGAAAAAATTCAGTTCAGTCTCTCAGTCGTGTCTAACTCTTTGCAACCCCATGGACTGCAGCACGCCAGGCCTCCCTATCCATCATCAACTCCCAGAGTCTACCCAAACTCATGTCCATTGAGTCGGTATGCCATCCAACCATCTCATCCTCTGTCATCCCCTTCTCCTCCTGCCCTCAATCTTTCCCAGCATCAGGGTCCTTTCAAATGAGTCAGCTCTTCGCATCAGGTGGCCAAAGTATGGAGTTTCAGTTTCAACATCAGGACTGATCTCCTTTAGGATGGACTGGTTGGATCTCCTTGCAGTCCAAGGGACTCTCAAGAGTCTTCTCCAACATGACAGTTCAAAAGCATAAATTCTTCGGCGCTCAACTTTCTTTATAGTCCAAATCTCACATCCATACATGACCACTGGAAAAACCATAGCCTTGACTACATGAACCTCTGTTGACAAAGTGATGTCTCTTTTTTTGAATATGCTGTCTAGGTTGGTTATAACTTTCCTTTCAAGAAGTAAGTGTCTTTTAATTTCATGGCTGCAATCACCATCTGCAGTGATTTTAGAGCCCAGAAAAATAAAGTCAGCCAGTTTCCACTGTTACCCAATCTATTTCCCATGAAGTGATGGGACCAGATGCCATGATCTTAGTTTTCTGAGTGTTGAGCTTTAAATCAACTTTTTCACTCTCCTCTTTCACTTTCATCAAGAGGCTCTTTAGTTCTTCACTTTCTGCCATAAGGTTGGTGTAATCTACATATCTGAGGTTATTGATATTTCTCCCAGCAATCTTGATTCCAGCTTGTGTTTCTTCCAGTCCAGCATTTGTCATGATGTACTCTGCATATAAAGTAAATAATCAGGGTGACAATATACAACCTTGACATACTCCTTTTTCTATTTGGAACCAGTCTGTTGTTCAATGTCCAGTTTTAACTGTTGCTTCCTGACCTGCATACAGATTTCTCACGAGGCAAGTCAGGTGGTCTGGTATTCCCATGTCTTTCAGAATTTTCCATAATTTATTGTGATCCACACAGTCAAAGGCTTTGGCATAGTCATTAAGCAGAAATAGATGTTTTTCTGGAACTCCCTTGCTTTTTTGATGATCCAGCAGATGTTGGTGATTTGATTTCTGGTTCCTCTGCTTTTTCTAAATCCAGCTTGAACATCTGGAAGCTCATGCTTCATGTATTGCTGAAGCCTGGCTTGGAGAATTTTGAGCATTACTTTGCTTGGGTGTGAGATGAGTGCAATTGTGTGGTAGTTTGAGCATTCTTTGGCATTGCCTTTCTTTGGGATTGGAATGAAAACTGACCTTTTCCAGTCCTGTGGCCACTGCTGAGTTTTCCAAACTTGCTGGCATATTGAGTGCGGCACTTAAGTAGCATCATCTCTTAGCACTTGAAGTAGTTCAACTGGAATTTCATCACCTCCACTAGCTTTGTTTGTAATGATGCTTCACATTCCAGGATGTCTGGCTCTAGGTGAATGATCACACCTTCATGATTATCTGGGTCATGAAGCTCTTTTTTGTACAGTTCTTCTGTGTATTCTTGCCACCTCTTTTTAATATCTTCTGCTTTTGTTAGGTCCATAGCATTTCTGTCCTTCATTGAGCCCATTGTTGCATGAAATGTTCCCTTGGTATCTCTCATTTTTTTGAAGAGATGTCTAGTCTTTCTCATTTTATTATTTTCCTCTATTTCTTTGCACTGATCACTGAGGAAGGCTTTCTTATCTCTTCTTGCTATTCTTTGGAACTTTGCATTCAAATAGGTATATTTTTCCTTTTCTCCTTTGCTTTTCACTTCTCTTCTGCCTCCTCAGAGAGCCATTTTGCCTTTTTGCAGCTCTTTTTCTTGGGGATGGTCTTGATCACTGTCTCCTGTACAATGTCACGAACCTCTGACCATAGTTCATCAGGCACTCTATCTATCAGATCTAGGCCCTTCAATCTATTTCTCACTTCCACTGTATGATCATAAGGGATTTAGGTCATACCTGAATGGTCTAGTGGTTTTCCCTGGTTTCTTCAATTTCAGTCTGAATTTGGCAATACGGAGTTCACGATCTGAGCTACAGTCAGCTCCCAGTCTTGTTTCTGCTGGCTGTATAGAGCTTCTCCATCTTTGGCTGCAAAGAATATAATCAATCTGATTTTGGTGTTGGCCATCTGGTGATGTCCATGTGTTGAATCTTCCCTTGTGTTGTTGGAAGAAGGTGTTTGCTATGACCAGTGCGTTCTCTTGGCAAAACTCTGTTAGACTTTGCCCTGTTTCATTCTGTACTCCAAGGCCAAATTTACCTGTTAATCCAGGTGTTTCTTGACTTCCTACTTTTGCATTCCAGTCCCCTATAATGAAAAGGACTACTTTTTTGGATGTTAGTTTTAAAAAGTCTTGTAGGTGTAAAAGGTCTTAAAGCAAAATTTACTTCCCATTTAATTAGATGAGGAAGCTTAAGCTCAAAAAGGTGAAAGTTTCCTGGCATGTTCACATAGCTGGTATATTACCAGAGATGATTCTGGCTTCACTGTTCATTCTCTTTTTATGAAAGCTAGTTATACACCATGTTATGCAGGAATTGTTAAACTGATATGTTATTTTTTGAATTATGATTTTCCTGAAAAGTTTAAATCTATTGATTTTTATTTCAGCAGTTTTAGTATTCACTAACAAGCTGGGATCAAGACTGCTGGGAGAAATATCAATAACCTCAGACATGCAGAAGACACCACCCTTTTGGCATAAAGTGAAGAGGAACTAAAAAGCCTCTTGATGAAAGTGAAAGTGGAGAGTGAAAAAGTTGGCTTAAAGCTCAACATTCAGAAAACGAAGATCATGGCATCTGGTCCCATCACTTCATGGGAAATAGATGGGCAAACAGTGGAAACAGTGTCAGACTTTATTTTTCTGGGCTCCAAAATCACTGCAGATAGTGACTGCAGCCATGAAATTAAAAGACGCTTACTCCTTAGAAGGAAAGTTATGACCAACCTGGATAGCATATTCAAAAGCAGAGACATTACTTTGCCAACAAAGGTCTGTCTAGTCAAAACCATGGTTTTTCCTGTGGTCATGTATGGATGTGAGAGTTGGACTGTGAAGAAGGCTGAGCGCCGAAGAATTGATGCTTTTGAGCTGTGGTGTTGGAGAAGACTCTTGAGAGTCCCTTGGACTGCAACAGAGATCCAACCAGTCCATTCTGAAGGAGATCAGCCCTGGGTGTTCTTTAGAAGGAATGATGCTAAAGCTGAAACTCCAGTACTTTGGCCACCTGATGCGAAGAGTTGACTCATTGGAAAAGACACTGATGCAGGGAGGGATTGGGGGCAGAAGGAGAAGGGGACGACAGAGGACGAGATGGCTGGATGGCATCACTGACTGGATGGACATGAGTCTGAGTGAACTCCGGGAGATGGTAATGGACAGGGAGGCCTGGAGTGCTGCAGTTCATGGGGTTGCAAAGAGTTGGACACGACTGAGCAACTGAACTGAACTGAATACATGCATAGCATTTAAATATTTACAAAGTATCTTTTAAAATATTATCTCATTTGAAACTCATGACATTTTTCTTTTTTTTTTTTATAGGAGTGTTAATTACTTCCAGGCACAAATATAGTCTTCTTTTTCTTTGTAACACTCCTTTTCTTAACTTCCCATGCTCTACTGGGCTTGAAATAGATTCTCAAAGAAAATTTTCTCGATAAATTTACTTGTCATCTGATAGCCTACAGAAAGAAATAGATGGTTATGTAACTTCTTTTGTATCTACCGTGAAGTATCATCTCTCTCTGTTTTATTTTCCTTTAGAATGTGGCAGATGCCTGCACTTGTGTTGAGACTTGTCTTTGAATCAACTTGCCCATCGCAACAGGATGTTCATTGTCTATTGTCTTCTCTGTGCACCCTGGCTTCTGGATTGAGCTTGGGTTCAAATATAAAACCCCTTTGCTCAGCTGAAGTGTGAAGAACAAAGAATGGCATGCCAATGGACACAGAATCCTTTGCCTTGGATAGAAAGCAGCTTTTGGCAGCTGTGTAGGTTCATGTGGTTTCTGGACCATGAAGTCCTGTACTAGCCCTTTACAAATTTCCTGTCCAGTGGGGAGGTAATAGGAATGGAAAACAGGATGGAGCCAGAAGAAGATGGATGCCAAAGACAGCGATTTAGGTCTGGAATCAGGGATCATACAGTTAATAGCTTTTTCAGCAGGCCCCTGACTTTGGATAAATCCCTTTTCTGAACAGGTCCTTCCTGGCACCTCCTCTCTTAAAGGTATCTCCCAAAGATAGAAATGTATTTCTTCCTCAGAGTCAGTCAGAAGACTGGGAGTTTAATTACCATTGATTCTATTATGAAGATACACTAGAAATCTACATGTTTGTTTAACCTGTGAAAAGATTTTCTCAGATTCAAGGTATGTTGAAAAATGCTGTTTACCTAATCTTATGTTACATGAGTTTGAGTGAACTCCGGGAGTTGGTGATGGACAGGGAGGCCTGGAGTGCTGCAATTCATGGGGTCGCAAAGAGTCGGACTCAATGAGCGACTGAAATGAACTGAAACAAGGAAAATTGTAACAATTTTCAGTAGTTGAATTTCCATTTTACAAACATGCTTGTGCCTTCCTTTACCTGTCTCTCCAAAATTAAATAGTAAGACAATTTAAAGAATTTCCTGTACAATGAAATACTTAATCCCAAAATGGGATTGCTTGAATTGGCATGAATCTCTTTTAATGTTCTATTCTGAAGTAATTTTTAGAAAGTAATAGCATTTTATGTTTTATGAATTTTAATTCACAATGGCTACTGAGTATAGGGAAATAAAAAACCTTCCTGTGTGGTCCCCTGATTTTCCAAATCCCTGTAATCTAATAATCTAGGTGTGACCAGAACAATATCTAGCAAAAGGGACACTCAAGGCACTATGCTAAGACCTGAAACTTTGATGTTAGACTTGGAATGCAAAAGGAATAGTGTCCTGGAGAAAATGGGCCATGTGTGAGGTGAATGGCTCTTTGCTTCCCTATTTTATTCTTTTGTGTTATCATACTGACAGAAGCAACGAAAGAAAGGAAAGGAAATGGTATGAAATTTTATTTTATAATATGTTAAAGAAGACAAGTGCCTTCTGGACTGAAAATGAACGTAATATATACTAAGTTTCAGCTGAGAGCAATTTTTTCCCTTGTAGACAGTTATAATAAGTTTGTTCTGGAAGCTTATGGGTTTTATAATGGAAATGCTGAACCAAACTTAACAGAAGCATCATGTGAAAGCGTGGATATAATAACAGCTCCAAAACCTCCAGAACAAGAGGACGATGAGATCCTCAGTGAGTAGGAGGGAAAGACTGAGAAGTACATAAAAAATGCATGCCAAAAAAAGAACAAATATGTGTTTTCAGTATTGCAGCCCAACAGTTGGAATTATTTGGGGGGGATGATTTGGGTGGCTGTCTTTACAATGGAGTGAAATTGGTTTCTTATTTTAGCCACTGCATTGGTTCAGCTTCACTCTGTTCCATTCTAAAAATGCACCAGCGTATCAGTCAGCTGCAGGGCACTTGACTCCTTGTGCGTGCCTGCTATGAGACTAGGGTAAGTGGATCAGAAGTTGAGAGCACAGATTTTGAAAGTTTAATATGATAGGTGGTCTGAAGAAGCTAAGCAAGGCAAATCATGGCAAGCCTCAGTCTCTACCACTTGTCATAGCATTAGCTATATTTTGAATGGATCCACTTGACTTGCGTCTTTTGGGTTATGTTACACTGAACATTTATCCACAGCTATCTTAAACACTTAAATTTTATTGTTGGATTTCCTGCTTATTAAATCATCAAATAAAATAATGATGTTTTAGTAAGGAAGTCAGTTAAAACAGAATATACTAATATAACTGAAGACTATCAGAATCGTCTTTTTCCCTTTAAATTTGTGCAACCTCACATGTGTGTAAGCAGTCACAGATTAAACAAGCAATTAGTCTGAACAGGGAAAACATGAAACTGATGCTTAATACACCAACAGACTGTGAGCTTGAGAGCCTCCATTTTTGGTATAGCTGTCAGCAGAATTGCAAAAATCTGTTCTATCAAATTCCATCATTCTGATCAGATTAAAAAAGACAGTTCTGGTAAATTGCATCCCTATGTCATAAATCCACATTTTTAGAGATTTATGGACCCTGGAGTTAACTGACATGATGATTTATATCATCTGTGATTAAAACCTGAAAGGCTTTATTTAGCTTAATGTTGCTTCCAAAGAATTATACTCCTAAAACAACAAAATGTCAAAGATCAGCATTTAGTGCTTTTCTCCATAGATGACTTCTACAGGGCTTTGGAACCTGTTTATGAGCAAGTGGTGCTAGGGGGAGGGGAAAAAAGTAGGATGACAATTGTATTTACTGAAGCAAAATGTATGGAATTGTTTAATGCAAGCAAATAGAGGAAGAAAATTAAGGCAATTTTCATACTGTTGTTTCCTATTGTTCTTTTCTTTGCTTCAGTCTTTTGATTTCTCTTCTGCTCCACTGACTTCTCACTCCCCTCATCCCATCTATACACACACACACACACACACACACACTTAATAGAAATCTGTTAATTAGAGGTGAATAGAAATTAGATTGAGGAGAAGGTGATGGCACCCCACTCCAGTATTCTTGCTTGGAAAATCCCATGGACAGAGGAGCCTGTTAGGCTGCAGTCCATGGGGTCTGGAATAGTCAGACACGGCTGAGTGACTTCACTTTCACTTTTCACTTTCCTGCATTGGAGAAGGAAATGGCAATCCACTCCAGTGTTCTTGCCTGGAGAATCCCAGGGACGGGGGAGCCTGGGGGGCTGTCGGCTATAGGGTCACACAGAGTTGGACACGACTGAAGTGACATAGCAGCAGCAGAAATTAGATTCTACAGGTATATCTCAGTCCTCATGCTCAATTGCAATTGATGATTCTGAAAGATCTTAAGTTTCTGAAGGTGATTCTGAGCAGATAAAGTGAGCAGAATGTGTAAGTTACTTCTTGAATTACTGATGAAATCCACTAATTTAAGGTTTTCTAAGTTATGAAGGAAGAATGTACCAGTACTTCTGAAGCAGCCTTTCTGCTCACTGGTCATCAGATCTAGGGCAGAAACCATTGATTTAATTGTTAAAAATCATCACCTCCCCCCCATTAAACTGGAGTGACTTTTCAAATATGTTTGGTGGAATCTTTTCTTCAAATACCACTCTATTTTGAAACTGAGTAATATTTAAAAAATTAGATATTAAAGAATAAATTGTCTGAAAATAGCTAAGGCAATTATCAAAGCAGAAAAATAGTGGGGAGAGGCATGCTTGATCAGTTATTAAAATATACTTTAAAGACATAGCAGTAAAAACAGTGTCTTGTTAGGACTGGATCAGAAAAAATAAGGAGTGAATTAGAATATAGAACCCAGACAAATAAGACATGATAAAGATTCATCTGGTAAATAATAGTTTTGCTTAATCAGTCGCTCCACCACAATTGGTACTCTTTCAGAAAGAAAATAAATCTAGATTTTCTTCATATAAAAATTAAGCAATGGATGAATTATGTATTGAAATTTAAATATTTAAAAATTATATGAATCTATGCATAACCTAGAAGTTTGCAAAGCTTATATAATAAAGACATAAATCTCTACTGGACAATGCAAAAACAAAAAACAAAAAAAGACATATTTAACCACATAAATGTTCAAAAAATATTTCTATGGCAAAATACACCATAAACAAAGCCCATAACAAATGATTGACTGAGGGAAGTAGTCACAATACCTATGAGAAATCAACAACTTTTGAATAAAATGAGCCCTTACAAATTAATAAGAAAATCAAGAAAAAATATAAAAATGAACAAAGTTCATCATGAATAGATCACAGAAGAATAACCCCAGAGAGCCAAGAAACATTCTGACAGAGGTCCAACCTCACTGGTAATAAGGAAAAGCTTAATTTTTAAAAAATGACATATTCCTATGCTTATAAGATTAATAAAAATTGTAAGAGATGACATTCTTTGTCAGGTCATAGTATAAAGAGTAGATTCATCCTTTGCAAGTAGAAATGTTATTTATGATAATCTATAAACAGATCTGGAAAAAGTATTAAAATTGAAAAAATAAAAACTCTTCAACTTCAGCTGAGAATTTATTCCACAGAAAAATAACCCATTAGGATATATGATAATTTTAAAGTGGCTGTCTCTCAAAAGGAGAATGATTGAATTAATTATTGTAAATTCACAACATTTAATAATACAGATAAGAAAAATAAAAGATTTTCTCTGGGACAGTTAACTTGGGAGAGATTTCCAAGGTGTAATACTAAATGACAAAAGCAGAAGACAGATAAGCATATGAAAAGTAGGCATAAGATTATAGTCACTGTTAGTAAAAAGAAACTCTTATAATTTTATGTTACTATTGTGAGTTACAAAGGGCATATACCAGGTTGTCAATACTGGCTAGTCAAGTGAGTAGCAAAGAGAGGAGAAAGGTGAAGGTGTAAAAGAAAAGGGAAGAAATCAATGGTAAGAATAATGTGTTTGCTATAATCTTGATTGTGGAAATGTTCAACATGCTGGTAGTAATTTCAGAGCAGTGAAATTTCAGGGGATTTATATCTCTTCAGATCAGATCAGATCAGATCAGTCACTCAGTCGTGTCCGACTCTGCGACCCCATGAATCGCAGCACGCCAGGCTTCCCTGTCCATCACCAATTCCCGGAGTTCACTGGGACTCACGTCCATCGAGTCAGTGATGTCATCCAGCCATCTCATCCTCTGTTGTCCCCTTCTCCTCCTGCTCCCAATCCCTTCCAGCATCAGAGTCTTTTCCAATGAGTCAACTCTTCACATGAGGTGGCCAAAGTACTGGAGTTTCAGCTTTAGCATCATTCCTTCCAAAGAAATCCCAGGGCTGTTCTCCTTCAGAATGGACTGGTGGGATCTCCTTGCAGTCCAAGGGACTCTCAAGAGTCTTCTCCAACACCACAGTTCAAAAGCATCAATTCTTTGGCGCTCAGCCTTCTTCACAGTCCAACTCTCACATCCATACATGACCACAGGAAAAACCATAGCCTTGACTAGACGGACCTTTGTTGGCAAAGTAATGTCTCTGCTTTTGAATATGCTATCTAGGTTGGTCATAACTTTCCTTCCAAGGAGAAAGCGTCTTTTAATTTCATGGCTGCAGTCACCATCTGGAGTGATTTTGGAGCCCAGAAAAATAAAGTCTGACACTGTTTCCACTGTTTCCCCATCTATTTGCCATAAAGTGGTGGGACCGGATGCCATGATCTTCGTTTTCTGAATGTTGAGCTTTAAGCCAACTTTTACACTCTACACACTCACTTTCATCAAGACGCTTTTTAGTTCCTCTTCACTTTCTGCCATAAGGGTGGTGTCATCTGCATATCTGAGGTTATTGATATTTCTCCCAGCAATCTTGATTCCAGCTTGTGTTTCTTCCAGTCCAGCGTTTCTCATGATGTACTCTGCATATAAGTTAAATAAACAGCATTGACAATATACAGCCTTGACGAACTTTTCCTATTTGGAACCAGTCTGTTGTTCCATGTCCAGTTCTAACTGTTGCTTCCTGACCTGCATACAGATTTCTCAAGAGGCAGATCAGGTGGTCTGGTATTCCCATCTCCTGAAGAATTTTCCACAGTTTTTTGTGATCCACACAGTCAAAAGCTTTGGCATAGTCAGTAAAGCAGAAATAGATGTTTTTCTGGAACTCTCTTGCTTTTTCTATGATCCAGCGGTAGGTCCTTATTGGTTGTCTGTTTTATATATAATGGTGTGTCTATGCTAATGCATACATCTTAAATCTGCCCCCTCTACCCTGCCACCTTGCCCTTTTGGTAGCCATAAGTTTGTTTTAGTGATATGATATTTGTCTTTCTCTAACTTACTTCACTCAGCATGATAATCTCTAGATTCATTCGTATAGCTGCAAATGGCATTATTTCATTTTTATGGCTGAGTAATATTCCATTGTATTTTGGTCATCTGATATGAACAGCTGACTCATTGGAAAAGTCCCTGATTTGGGGAAAGATTGCGGACAGAAGGAGAGGAGAGTGTCAGAGAATGAGATGGCTAGATGGCATCATCAGTGCAATGAACATGAACTTGGGCAAACTTTGGGAGATGGCGAGGGGCAGGGAGGCCTGGCATACTGCAGTCCATAGGGTCACAAAGAGTTGGACATGACTGAGTGACTGAACAACAGCAAATGGTATTCCATTGTATGTATATGTGTGTATATATATATGCACCACATCTTTATCCATTCATCCGTTGATGGACACTGAGTTTGCTTGCATGTTTTAGGTATTGTAAATAGTGTTTCAATGAACATTGGAATTCATGTACTTTTTGAAGTATGGTTTTCTCTGGATATATGCCCAGTAGTGGGATTGTTGGATCATATGGTAGTTCTATTTTTAGTTTTTTAAAAGAAACCTCCACCAATTTACATTCCCACCTACAGTGTATAAGGTTTTCCTATACTGTTTACTGTTTGTGGACTTTCTGATGATGGCCATTCCTACTAGTGTGAGGTGACACCTCATAGTAGTTTTGGTATGCATTTCTCTAATAATTAGTGATGTTAAAATATATTTTCATGTGCTTTTTGACCTTCTATATGTTGCTTATTTAGATCTTTTGGCCATTTTTGAATTGGGTTTTTTGTTTTTTTGATATTGAACTGCATGGACTGTTTGTATATTTTGGAGATAAATCCCTTGTCAGTCACATCATTTGAAAATATTTTCTCCCATTCTGTGAGCTGTCTTTTTGTTTTGTTTATGCTTTCCTTTGCTGTACAAAAGCTTTAAGTTTAATTAGTTCCCATTTATTTATTGTTTTTATTTTCATTACTTTAGGAAGTGGATCCAAAAAGACATGGCTATGATTTATGTCCAAGAATGTTCTGCCTATGTTTTTCTCTAAGCTTTTATAGTAACTGGTCTTACATTTAGGTCTTTAATCCATTTTGAGTTTATTTCTGTGTATGATGTCAGAGGCTTTTGAAGTTTCAGCTGTTGTGATACCATGTAACTTTTAGGGCTAAAATGGAGTTTCTGGAGTTCATAAGAAAATTGATTGCCAGATACCCACTGCCTTTTGGCCAAGAGGCAGAACGTAAAGATTCTTGAAAGAGGACAAAATCATGTATTGAGATCTTCCTTTGCACTAACATCTATTTCTTCCACCTAATAATTTATCCAATACAAAGATTCACCCTTTAAATGATCTGAGAAGGAAGTGAAATGCTCTGATGAGGTCATGAGGGAAATGAAGAGAATTTGGTTCATTGACTTGTTTTATATCTAGGAATTATTCCTTATATAAGGGTATAATTATATTCTTTTTCCTAAAGCTGTTAAAGGAATGGGTAAAAGAGAAAACAACCCAGTTTAGAACCATGCAAATGAACTCTCAAACAGGAAGGTTGGTTTGAGTCACTTGTTCACTCATTTAATCTGTCCATCAACAAAAATTTAGAGTATATACTACATTTCAGGTATTAGTTGAAGACTAGAAAATATAGTGAAAAACAAAATCAATGAAGGCTGTGCCCCCCCACCCCGATCTTACAGTGTAGTAGAATTGAGAACAATAAACAGATAAGATTATATTTTTATAATTTTAAAAAATACATTTTAAAAATAAATGTAAAGCAGAGGAAACCGAGCATAATGGACAGGTGATATTTTTATGTGGTGTCATCTGAAATGGCAGTCAAAACCCAAATAAATAAGGAAGTAAATCTTGCAGCTTTATGGGGAAAAGCAGAGGAAAGAGTAGGGACAATACCCTTAGGCATACTTGGTATTCTACAGGAATAACAAGAGAGCCTGAGAATAGAGACGTGGATGAATTAGTCTGAGAGTGCTAGGAAATAGTCAGATAGATAGTCTAGGTGGATCTTGTATTATGATGCTACAATGTTGTGGTCCATCTTAAAACTCTAAAGTCTTATATAACATCTTCAAGGATAGGAGAGTCACTTCCCATGTTATCTTTACCCAAGATTGCCCTTCACTTATTCTCTCTTGATTATGGAATGTTGATAATAAATATCTATAAGAATAGACTCTGGAAAGATGAGGATTTGACAGAGCAAAAATACCTTTGTCCCAATAGGACAATAGGAGTGAACTCTTGCGACACAAAAGGAAAATAATTTGGAAAAGAAGGATAGAATGGCAATTTACAACTAAATTAGTTCTTTTCTATTCCTTTGTGAACTGCAGAATTGACAAAGTTCATTGACAGGGAATCACAATTTGGTTAAAACCAAGCCAGTAAAGTAGCATGATTTTATATGGCCAGCTCATTGAAAGGCAACAATTAAAGGAATTGTCTTCCAAATGCCTGAGAGACTGGTTGGTAATGGCTGAACACAAATGATTGTTCAATAGGAAAAGATTGTGTCTCTGGCATAAAAATCTCTCAGATTCTCTGTAGTTCTGTTTGTAAGAAGTGGAAGGGTCTGAAGCAGAGCTTTCCATTTCATACCAGGAGAGCCCAGAAAAATGGACATGTGTGGCAAACAGCATATCCCTCCAATACTCGAATGTGAATGTGATAGGTGGGTCCAACTAATCAAAATCATTCTGGGATTCTCAGTTTATGGCCACATATTAACTGTGCACTTAATGCTTTACACCAGTGTTATACAGCCATAATTTGTATTAGCTAGACCTTGAAATTTTTCTATCATGTGATGTGGGGGAAGGGGTTAACTGTCTTTCTCTGATGTTACTGCACTCTTCTTTGGGAGATATTGTACATGGCTTTCTTTTATAAACTATATAAATTTTAGCTTCTGTAAGAGTCAAGATGGAGCTGTTTTTTACCCTGTTATTTGTCATTTTAGTCATTTATTTCTCTCTTGCAAAAGGACTATTTCTTCTGTTTTATTGATTAAATATCACACACACACACATATACACATACACACACATATATGGACATCATAATCACCCCAAAGAAGCCCATAGTTTACATGATGGTTCACTCTTAATGTTGTACATTCTCTGGGTTTGGACAAATGTATAATGACATGTATTCATCGTTATGGTGTCACGCAGAGTGTTGTCACTGCCCTAAAAGTTTTCTCTTCTTTGCCTATTCATCTCTCCCCTCAACTCCACTTCCAGCTCCTGATCTTTTTATTGTCTCCATAGTTTTGCCTTTTCTAGACTATCATAAAGTTGGAGTCATACCATATCTTGCCTTTTCAGATTGGTTTCTTTCACTTTCAGTTCAGTTCAGTTCAGTTCAGTTCAGTTACTCAGTCCTGTCTGACTCTTTGCAACCCCATGGGCTGCAGCACTCCAGGTTTCCCTATCCATCACCAGCTCCCAGAGCTTACTCAAACTCATGTCCATTGAGTCGGTGATGCCATCCAATCATCTCTGTTGTCGCCTTCTCCTGCCTTCAATCTTTCCCAGCATCAGTGTCTTTTCAAATGAGTCAACTCTTCACATCAAGTGGCCAAAGTATTGGAGTTTCAGCTTCAGCATCAGTCCTTCCAATGAATATTCAGAACTATTTCCTTCAGAATGGACTGGTTGGATCTCCTTGCAGTCCAAGGGACTCTCACTCCAACACCACAGTCAAAAGCATCAATTCTTTGGTGCTCAGCTTTCTTTATAGTCCAGCTCTCACATCCATACGTGACTACTGGAAAAACCAGTAGTTTTGACTAGACAGATGTTTGTGAGCAAAGTAATGTCTCTGCATTTTAATATGCTGTCTCAGTTGGTGATAGCTTTTCTTCCAAGGAGCAAGCGTCTTTTAATTTCATGGCTGCAGTCACCATCTGCAATGATTTTGGAGCTGAAAAAAATAGTCTATCACTGTTTCCCCATCTATTTGCCATGAAGTGATGGAACCAGATGCCATGATCTTAGTTTTCTGAATGTTGAGTTTTAAGCCGACTTTTTCACTCTCCTGTTTCACTTTCATTAAGAGGCTCTTTAGTTCTTCACTTTCTGCCATAAGGGTACTGTCATCTGCATATCTGAGATTATTGATATTTCTCCCAGGATTCTTGATTCCAGCTTGTGCTTCATCCAGCGTGGCATTTCTCATGATGTACTCTACATATAAGTTAAATAAACAGGTGACAATATACAGCCTTGACATACTCCTTTCCTGATTTGGAGCCAGTCTGTGGTTCCATGTCCAGTTCTAACTGTTGCTTCTTAACTTGCATACAGATTTCTCAAGAGGCAGGTCAGGTGGTCTGGTACTCCCATCTTTTGAAGAATTTTCCAGTTTGTTGTGATCCACACTGTCAAAGGCTTTGGTATAGTCAATAAAGCAGAAGTAGAGTTAAGAAGATGCATTTGAGATTCCTCCATGTCTTTTCATGACTTGTTGTTTCATTTATTTTTAGCATTAAATAACATCCCATTATCTGGATATGCCACCATTCATTCATTCACCCACTGAAGGACATCTTGTTTGCTTCCAAGTTTTGGCAATGATAAACAAAGCTGCTGCAAATATCCATGCTCAGGTTTTTGTGTGGGCATAAGTTTTTACCTCCACTGGGTAAATATCAAGTAGTGTAATTGATACATCATACAGTAAAGACCC
This sequence comes from Bos mutus, assembly GCF_027580195.1. Classification (NCBI taxonomy): domain Eukaryota; kingdom Metazoa; phylum Chordata; class Mammalia; order Artiodactyla; family Bovidae; genus Bos; species Bos mutus. Next base: position 46,242,425 of record NC_091617.1, read on the forward strand.
TGATGCTGGGAAAGATTGAAGGCAGGAGGAGAAGGGGATGACAGAGGATGAAATGGTTGGATGGCATCACTGACTCAATGGACATGAGTTTGAGTAAACTCTGGAAGTTGGTGATGGACAGGGAGGCCTGGCATCCTGCAGTTTCTGGGGTCACAAAGAGTTGGATATGACTGAGCTACTGAACTGAACTGAACTGAATGGTAAGGGTATGGTTAATTTTGTAAGAAATTGCTAAACTGCATTCCAAAATGTTCCAAATTTTTCATTCTCACTTCAGTGAATAGGAGTTCCTCTTGCTCCACTTCCTTGCCAGTATTTGGTGATGTCAGTGCTCCAGTTTGGCCATTACAGTAGATGCAAAGCTCAATATTAAACAAAAATAATTGGCCTATGAAATTCCAAAGGATAGCAACTCTTATTCAAAAGTTTTTTTTTATAAATTTTTTTTAAATTTCTTTGTATCATGGGTGTTTTCTTATATAAAATATAGGCATAGGAGTAATATTCATTGTAACACCAAATATTTTATGAAAGTATTGAGTGAAAGTATAAATATTTAAATGAAAGAAGATGTAAAAAGAAATGGGTTTAAAACATTTATACTGTCTTTATACGAAGATCTTGATGTGATCAACACTTGTAGATCAACATTTCATTGTTTGTTTAGGACTTAAGAGATTTGATTCCTACACTTAACTAGTCACTGGCCAATCGTATAACTCTTTGATCTGGTTTAGTCCTTCTGAGCCTCAGTTTTCTAATCCCCTGAGTAAGAGAGGAATAATCTTATGATTTCTTAGGACAACTTCATTGCCAATATTCCATAATTCCTGGCCAATATAGTCAATATGGTCAGTTTCTCTTTATCTATTAAATTCAGTGTGGGTATTAATTGTTAAAACAGTTGACTAGTTTACTGTTTTCCACATTGGGCCATTTGTTACATCTGTCTGAGGGATAGAAGATTTACATTTATGTATTTGGGGGACAATATTAAAATGCGTAAGCATTCCCTAAACATCTAAGCAATATTCATAGTAGAAGAGACAAGTCAGTCTAGCATTGTTAATTCTGAATTTAATTGAGAGTAGATTGAATTATACTGTTTTATTTGCTTTTTTCTGTGTTCCTACAAGGTTCACAGTCTTTGAAAAATAGCAGTGAGTCCAAGTTCTAAGCACCAGATTCTAATAGGAATTGATTGAGTACTTACCACATGCCAGGTAGTTAGTACCAAATCTATGAAGTAGGTATTATCATCCCTCTTCTACAGATGAGCAGTCGAAGCATGGACTGATTAAATAACTTGCCGAAGTTCACATCAATTATAATGAAAGCAGGCAATATATGAGCATAGGATGGAACACATTAAAGCGTGTATTAAACTCTATTGCCAAGTAGCTGTTTTCACACAGAACAGGGCTCATCATATACTAAGTGCTCAATAATGTTGATCATTTTTATCTGCTAAAGAGATACAAATGGTGATCATTGACAAATTGCTTGATTTTTCTAAGATTTATTTTCATTTGTCACTCAGGTTCTTGGCAGAGAGCATAAGGCATACACAAACAGAATAATTAAAGGGAATTTAACAAAGGTACTCATCAGAACACTGTGGGAAAGGTTAAGGAAAACCACAGAGGGATGTTGCTTCACCTCTGGGCTAACAAGAGCTGGATTATCACCAGCATATCTGAAGGGCCAGGGGAGCGAGTAGTTCCCGGGACTTCAGAAGAGCTATAGCTACAGCTACAGCTGCCTGACAGGTGCTGTGACCTTCCACTGAGCAAGGCAGCCACTGCCAACTCCCTGAGCAGGAGTGATGGAGGCAGGAAAAGAACTTGGATCTCTCTTTCGCCTACCTTTAATCTCCTGCTACCTTTCTGCCCTAGCCAGATCCCATGTGAATCCAGAGGGAAACGGTCCCGCCTGAAATAGTCTACAGAGGTCGGCTTCCTGAAGGCCCAAGGCAGAATAGAAAAAAGGAGAAAGATCCAATGGGACACAGAATTTGCTGGTGCGTTTACCTTCTGCACAATGAATTTGTTACCCAGTACTTTTGTAAGTCTCCCAAAAACTGTTAAGTGCTCTGGAGTATTTCAAAGGTAAAAGATAATGTTTATGCCCTTGAGGAGCTTAAGTTTTAGAAACAGAGTTTGATATGGCACCGATATGTAGTTAAAGCATTAAACTCTAAATGTTAAAACTTAAAAGTGCAGGCTCTGGTGTTAGGATGTAAATTTGAACAGTTAACTTAAAACATTTAGACGTCAATGTTCTCATCTTGAAAAATGAGAACAGAAACAGTACCTTTCTCACTGGCCTATGTTGAGGTTAAATAAGCTGATTTATGTAAAGCATCTGGAACAATACTCAACATAATTGTAAGACTTCATAATATTGACTATTATTATCTGCCTAATGTGATACAGAAGGTGTGAGCAAAACCTTAGAACTATTCCCTGAGAAGACAGCATGACCCTGTAGGGGCTGAGCTAGACATCTCTAAGGTCTATTCTATGTCCTGAGGTTTCATGGCAGTTCCTCAAGGTCACTCTGTAGATATAAGCAATGTTAGAAATACTGCCAGTTTCCGATATGCATTTAACCACCTAACCAGGCTTCTTCCCTTCTCTGAGTCTATAGACTGCTGAAACCAGCCTTCTTCAAAATGGTCATAAATGAAATACTGCATCAGCTATTTAGATGTCTTAAAAAGCATATATTAAGGATGATGGTATTGATGATACTTACTGGCACTTGAACCCAAGGCAGTTAGGCATTTTATAAATCATCCAACATCCCTTGTGCTCCTGGAACTAAATTGTGAGTTCTTGGGCTATACATCACAGATGTCTTTTTGGCCTCTATGCTTTTCTCCTTGGAAGGCAATTTATTATTTTTATCAATATTAATGTTAGTTGCCATTATGATTTTAGATGAAGTGTATGGCGTATCCATATGTGGCTTGAACAAATTTCTTTTGGATCAATTAGAAGCATGCTGTTGGCTTTTTCTTTCTTTTTCTCTGCAAAAATGTTCAAATGTTTATTGCTAATGTCTTTGTTATTGTTGTTAAACCAAGTATCATTACGTAGTTTAAGTTTTAATTTGATTCTGTACTTTGATGAAGAATAATATCTAATCAGTGAAACAACAGGACTTATCCTTTTGCAAGAGAGAAATAATCTTCTAACTACAATGGCAGAGTAGAGAAGCCAACCCCCTCCTTCCCCAGCTGCAATGTTCTGAAGGCGTGGTTTTCTCCCATGGTTCTGCTATGCACAAGTGTGGTAAGAAAGCAAGCATGGGTAGTCCTCGCTCCCATGCTATGATTTGCTTTATTAAGTGACAGTGATCTTTAAAAAAAAAAATATTAAAGTCCGGAAGGAAGCTGAGAAAATTCTGAAAGAAAATCCTGCCTTTACTTGGTAACTTAGTTTGGCCGGCTTTAAAATTTTTCTGTTGTTAAGATTGCTGAATGGTAGGTATAAAAATGAACTTAAAGCAAGTTCTTAGGACAAGCTTTTGCCCAACAGCAGTCATAGCATTTATAAGCAGCAACCCTGTCCACATGGAAGACAAAAGAGCTCAAAGTGAAAATTACATCATCCCTTCCACATTAGACAAGTTAATTAGTTGGTCCATAATCACAGACTCTGCTTCAAATGAAAAGAACAGCTTTTTTTTCTTTTGAACGGGAAAGGCACAGAAGGTGTAATACCTGCATAATTCATTAACAGTAAGAATGTTTTGGAAGAAGAAGTTCTGAATTTAGATTACCCTGAAATTCTACTTGTAATAGCGAAGGTGGTACTGAGACCTCTGCAGTTTCCTCAAAGAAATTTAAAATGTGAGAATTTCTTTTCTGCATATCAGAAGCAGTCTAAGTCATTTGGAAGCTTTATGAGATTTCTTGTTTTCTGTTTGTTTGTTTAAGATATTAGAACACTAGTGTGCTGATAAGCTATGGAGCTTTGTAATCAAAGAACAGTTAATCATGTCAGATCCAAAGTAGTTCCCAAAATAACTTGAAAAATGGGAAATTCTGGATCTAGGTTTCTGAATGTAATGTGTCACACCCTCACCCCATCTAGAACAATTTAAGGACTTCATGTGTATAGTAATATCTAAGACTTCAGAAGTTTGCATCACCAGAAAAAGAGTGGCTTGAAGGTCATGGAAACACCTTATGGTAGCTAGAAAGATGATGCTGACTGACAATAAATTTAGGAAGCCAGAAGATTGAACTGTACAAAAGGGAGGAGCCAGTGCTTTGCTGTTTGGAAATAAACCTGATCAATCATTTTTCTAAGTCTAGGTAATATTGGCTGAACTTTCCTCTCATCCTTCCTATTCCCAAATAAAAGAGGCAGAACAATCCGAAAGAATGGCATTTGGTTCCTAAGAAGAGAGTGAACTAGCCCATTCTGTTGCTTTGTTCCTCAAATCTACCTGGAGAAACAGAAGCCAAGAGAAGCCTGGACTTGGAAAAGATATAAGAACTCTGAGAGATCCCTGAGGAGTAAATGCATCAGCAGAGGGTCAAGGGCAGTCTGACTGAGATGCAACTGTGGGAGGAAAGTTTGAGAGAGAGGTTTTCAGATATCCTCAGCCTTGCTCTACTGCAACCTGGGACTGTTGTCTCAAAATGGGCACAGAAATTAGCAGCAGCCTGGACTTAGCAGTGCCAAGGGGTAATGTTAGAGTGCAAAAACTCTGGCTGGGGTGAAGTGCTCATGGAACAGATGTCAACTATGAGGGATCTTACTTCCCTGCCCTAGTTCTCTTTCAGTGTTAGGGCTAGGGGATTTCCCCATCTTGAAAATGATGCTGAAGATTTGTCTGGTGGAACAGCGGCAAACAGAAGTGACTGAGAGAGACTCTTAGATACACTGACACCCACTCAGTCTCACCATTTCTTTTGTTTAAATTCATCAGGAGGAATATAACTTAGGCCCTTCCCTAATTTTTATGTCAGACAGTGCCATGAAGTCACAGGGAAAACAACGAAAACAGGAAGAACAACCTATAAAAGAAAGATGACAAATAGATACCATTTGAAACGGAATTCTTAGAATAGATGGACTAACAATTTAAAATAAGTGTAATTGAAATAATGAGATGAGAATGATGTTAATAAAATGTTGAAGTCATTAAAAAAGAACCAAATGAAAAAAGTAAATATGAAAACGATAATAGTTGAAGTAAAGAACAGAATAAACAAGAAAAAGAATCCAAATGATGCTGCTGAAGAAATAATTTGTTTGCCAGATGATCAGATTGAGCACTCACGGAAGGTAACAGAAAAGAAATTGAAAGAGAAACTACAACAATAAACTATAGGATTTGGAGACTAGAAATAAAAGTTCTATTATACAATTAATAATATTATTAGCATTAATGTACAAGAGAAAGATGCTGGTGGTCATAGTGGGAGACAAAGGGAAAATATTGAAGAAATAAAGAATATTTATTTATCCCAGAGTTAAAACAAAATGGCAGACTTCTTACTTGAATAAGGTAAACCATTTATATCTCAGTTTACCCACCAATAAAATGAGGATAGTATAATGGTTCCCTTACTCTTAAAAAATTAATGTGAGGAGTAAGTGAATTAACTTATATGTAAAAAGCTCTTAGAAAAGTGCCTTGTTCATAATTGCTATTTTAGTATTAGCTATTATTACCTAGATTTATTTAATTAAATTCTAGAACATCAAAGACCAAAGGAAAATGCTTCCAAAGAGAATAGCGTATTACCTAACAAGGAAAAGTGTTTAGATTGATATCAGACTTTGTAACACCATAATTACATAGTAAAAAAATAAAGATCATTATATATAGTCAGGCCTCAAAATACTGACCATATGGAAACCCACTTTGAAAGGCTTTTAGAGAATGTATTAAAATAAAAAGATACATAAAAGTGCAAGGGTGCTACAAGAGATACATGAAGTAATGGTGGCCAAAAGACCAGAGGATATCATGGTTATTTTAAAAAGCTTAGATTGAGGAAAATAACTTATAAGGAACATCAAGGGTATGTTAGAGGTGGGAGGTAGGGAGGAAGAGCAAAATAATGTGAAACCTTCAAGATACTAGTATTGTTCTATTTAAGAAACTAATAAAGGAAACATAAGGAGAAAATCTATAAATGTAGATCTTAAATTAGGAGCAACTGCCCTGAGAATAAAAATAACCAGTAAGGATTTTCACATATTTCTGGCAGGATTAACACAGCTATTCTGGGAAGCCTCCTAATAGTTTTTTTGTCAGATAAGTGCATATAAACTGTGGCCCAGCAGATTTATTCCTGGTTCTGCAGCACGGAGGGATAACCACAGGGGCCCATGTGGGGACAATTAAGGAAGATACAATTGGGGTCTCCTAGACTGACACCGGATGATGGATGAATCAAGCAGAGTGACATCCAAAGCCACTTCAGCAGCAGTGCTGGAAGCCCTGAAACCAGTGCATGGTTGGGCAGTGACTTTATTAAAGCACCATGTGGCATATACAACCTGCGCAGGGCTCTTTTGGGGTGCCCACTAGGTAACTCCCTACTAGATTAACTCCCTAGAAGTAGCAACATAGATGGAGAGAGGAAAGCCATGATGGGCCATGAACCGGATACTGACAAGACGTGGAATCAGCCTGTGCTTAAGTTGGAGCCGTATGGTTGTACTGGATGATGTGTTTTTGTAGACTTTGGGCTTCACACGCTCATCAGTATTACATTGCTAACAGCAGAGCCACAAAACAACAAGAGGAAAACTGAGGAAAATAAGACTCGTTTCATCACTCGATAGATTAAGGCAACCTGTTCAAACTTGAACTATTAGAAGGGGTCTTAAATATGTATTGGTGTTTTCAAACAGATTTAGGATAAAACAACACCCTTAGTTCAAACTCCCAATTTCTGCACATTTTTGAATTGTTAAAAATGGTAAAAATAGCAATCCCAAAATCTTGCAATAATGTGAAATCAATAATTTTATTGGTACAAACTTAGCTAATTCCTAGTATAAGACCCATAGTGTAGTGGTGAATTGCCTGACTCTGGAAACACATTATGTGAGTTTAAAGCCCAGGTCTATCATGTACTATTTTAATGAAATAATATATGGAAAAGACCTGGTACTTACTGTCAAAACCAATTTTTTCCTTATTGTATTTAATTATTAATCTGATTCAAAAGGTAAACCTTCATGTAGGTGATTCATAAATCACATTTAATATCTGTGTCCAGATTGTGCAGAGTTAAAAGTGTTGAACTCATCTGATGCTTACTACACAGTTTGGGTTCAATTTAAGATCTAGATTAGTCTCTTGAGAGGATTTAGGTCAGTTAAACAGAATTTTGGATTTTATGTTTTATCAGTTTATATGGATCAGATCTTTGTTCTATTATTCCATAGTGGGCTCTGAAATTCTTGGTTAATGAAAAGCTATGCAAGTTGCAAATAGTCATTTAAGGTGTGACATGAATTTATACCATTATCCTCATGTATCAATTTATAATGCTAAAGTATATAGTTATAAAATTATTATTGTCATTTATAACTTTTAAATATGTATTTTTAAGCAAAATTAAGTACCTACTCTACTCTATAATTTTTAATCACTTCAAGTATCATGTGTAACTACACCCTTTTTGACATTAGGATGTGGAATATCATAGTTTATGATATATACAGTGATGTTTATTGCATCTTTACTCTTTTCTCTAGCTTGAAAGGGTATACTTATATTGCCAATTTAGCATGAAAAACAGCCTAGAAGTTCAAAATGAGGAAAATGCTGGAAATAATAATTATATTTGTCAAAGCATATATAAACATTAACTAATAAAATTTATAAAGATTTAGGTGCTTAGACTTGATTTTAGGCTATTCCAATAGTAGGGGGAGACCAAACTGCTTTAATAGTGGAATGTGTAATACACACAAAGAAATGGATGTGAGGAGTCTATCCTCTTTTTTTTTTTTTAACTTGGCTTTTGTGTGTGTATGGGAAAAAAGGAAGATATGTTTAAGAAGGAAAAGAAGATAGGTTTAAGTTACTTTCAGTTTAGCTGATTATTTACAATTTGGAGAATGTAAATAGAACTCATAATATTCTCAAAGATAGGAAAGAAGGCGGAGAAAAGCAACCAGAGCTTTGGTTATGTCATAATTATGATATGAAATAAAATTCCTTTTCCTCTGGGAAGTTTTCCCTGGTAATCAAGAGGAAGTTATGTCTTCCACTTCTGACTTTCCAGTGTATCTCCTAAAGTACTTAGAACCTTGTATGGTAGTGATTTATGGATACTCTCCAGGGTCTTATGATACTGCAAGGTTATAGACTGAGTATAAGATTTATATCTGATTCTGCCTCAGTGTGGAAGGCAATGGCTTCTAATAGAGGAGCATGTCATTTAGAGTCAGAAAGAACCTAGTTTCAAGCCAAGCTCTTCTACTTCCTAGCTGTCTGACTACACATTAATTTTTCTGTGCTTCAATTCCCTTGTATGTAAACTGATGACAATGATAATTAAGTTTATAGCATTTGGGAAAGATTTCATGAAATAGTTCCTGCACTGCTCCTATTCCTTGCATATGTTCAATAAATGTTAGCTCTCTTCTTTCATGTCTCTGATAAGCATTCCTTTCCTCCATGTGGGAGGCGTTCCTATGAACAAGGAATGAATCAGTCATTTTGCAGCTGTATCTCTCACTATTGGAAAGGCAATGTAACCATTATGTTTGACAGGTATAGCTTGTGGGATATGATCATAAAGCGCTTTTATTCCTTGCTTCCCCCACCCCACCCAACACACATTATTCTTTTAGTTTGTTCAATGGGACTAGTATTTCTCCTTCTCTTAAATAAAATTTAGGGGAAGTCCCATGATTTTTCTGATCACTTTTGGACAGTCAAGTTCTCTGGCCAGCAATATATAGGTCTCATTTCATGTGATAATTAAAACTTCAATCTTAATTTTAGTTCCACCTCAAAGGAGCTGTTTTCAGCTCAGTTCTATTGCCTGTTAGTCATGGCCTAAGGGATAGGTGGAGGGAGGAAATTATTGGCCTCTTACTTATGTATCTAATTTGAAAGAGGCAAGAAAATTATAATTTGGCTAATATTGTCAGAAATTGGTGCCAGATTCTCAGATTATTGATGTTATTTTGTTATATATTTAATTTTTTTTAATATAGAATTTTATCTTTGAGAACAGTTTTAATGGCTTCTTCAGAGAACATTGCAACCTAGGCCCTCTCCATTGCTGCAGATTTTCTATCTGCATTTCCTTTGATGTGAATGAGATACTTTTCTCTGGCTGAATATGAGGTCCCCATTGGCCTCAAATTACTGATGGGTCTTTCACACTTGAATTCATATAATATTTCTTGAACTACTATATATCACGTAGTAGTGTCACCAGTCTTCTAAGTAGGTCAATTAATGAACAAAGATTTCTACCTTGGGAACATGTATTTTAAAGGAAGAGACAGAATAACAAACAATAGACCTAATATGTAAATATCACAGCATGCTAGAATGTGACATATATTATGTAAACAAAAGCAGGTTAAAGGGGATCGGTAGTGCTTGCATGTGTGCTAACTTGCTTCAGTCGTGTCAGACTCTTTGTGATCCTATGGACTGTTGCCCACCAGGCTCCTCTGTCCATGGAATTCTCTAGGCAAGAATACTGGAATGGGTTGCCATTTCCTTGAGTGGGGCTAAATTTTCATTTTAAATAAGGTGATCACTTCAAGTCTTATTGACAAAGTAGATTGCAACTCTTCCCTTTCCTGTATGCTCTGCTGCTGCTAAGTCACATCAGTCGTGTCTGACTCTGTGCAACCCAAAGATGGCAGCCCACCAGGCTCCTCTGTCCCTGGGATTTTCCAGACAAGGATACTGGACTGGGTTGCCATTTGCTTCTCCAAAGCATGATGCATGTTAAGTCGCTTCAGTCGTGTCCGACTCTGCGCGACCCTATGGACAGTAAACCACCAGGCTCCTCTGTCCATGGGATTCTCTAGGCAAGAATACTGGAGTGGGTTGCCATTTCCTTCTCCATTCCTGTATGCTCAGCCCTTTGCAATGTGATTTTGCTGCTTCAGCTGTAGAACCTCTCCCTCCATCTTTTGAACAGAGGCTTGACCTTGTGATTTGCTTTGACTAACAGGCATTAACAACCATGAAAAAACCCAAAGATTTAAAAATGCTTGTGCATTGGGTTTGCCCTCCCTTGCTGCTAGGAAATCCTCTACCACCAAGTGAAGAAGTCTAGTTTTGCCTACGGGAGGATGAGAACCCAAGGAGTGTTAGAACTCTCAGCTTTCCATATCATTTTAGCTAACGTCCCAAATGAAGCTGAATGCATCCAACTGAGGTCTATTCTAGAACAGGTTTCAGCTGAGCTGACATAGACAAGAAGATTAAACTTAGCCAACCCACATAATCATTATCAATAACAAACTGCAATAGCTTTAAGCTACTGAAATTTATGGTAGGCTTTCCCAGTGGCTCAGTGGTGAAGCATCTGCCTGCAGTTCAGGAGATGCAGGAGACTTGGGTTCCATCTCTGGGTTGGAAAGATCCCCTGGAGAAGGGAGTGGCTACCCACTCCAGTATTCTTGGCTGGAAAATCCCATGGACAGAGGAGCCGGGTGGGCTACAGTCCATGAAGTTGAAAAGAATTGGATACCACTGAGCATGCAGGCACCTTACTGGTAAGATGACATTTTAACAAAAAGGATGGTTATCCTTCAAGTTGGAAGTGGGTTAGCTTTCTCTTAGTACCTTGATTTGTGGATGAGGTTGGCTACTTGAATACTTTTCAGGTTCTGTTTGGTAGAAAGAAGATCTAAATTATGCTTGGTTGGTAAGAGTACCCAACTGCTGTATATCCCAAACAGCTACAGAAGAGGAGAATTAAACTCAGTCTGGGTGGTAGAGATGGATAAGGAAATGAGTCTATATTGGGGTAACACTTAAAATGTAGGTTGGAATTCTAAGTAGCAGTTGGTCAAGACAGTTGTGAGTAAAAGGGCAATGAATCCTTACGTGGAAGTGGACAGCTTGTGGAAGGAGCAGTGGTTGGTGAATCATGGGACTCTGAAGGAAATGCAAGTTAGTTGGCTTGTCTGAAGTAGAATTGTACCCAGATGTTTGTAACATTTATCTGAAGGAATTAATCATCTTTGTCTCTGGTACAAAGAAAGATCCAGGAACAGGAATATTGAACTTCATCTCTGATAGCATTTCCTGAAAGATTTCCTGGAGAATTTGATGCCCAGGGAAGGCCTATGCAATGGGACTTGTATCAGCTTACAAGTAGTATCTGATATGATATTCCCATGCAGACGTAGAACAATTTCCATTGAACATTTCTTTCAGAAGAAATATTATTGTGAAGGACCCAAGAACTCTGAGTCTAGACTGAAAGACTTTGAGTCCCAATCCTGCCCTTTTTAGCAGATTGGTTTTGGTAAGTTTATGTAACCTTTCTGTTCCTCAGTTTCTTTTTCTGTGAAATGGGCATAATGGGTTTCCTTCCTGTTACCCACTGCCATCCCCTGCCCTTATTTCCAGAGTCTAAAGTATAACATTTTATGACCTGCTAGTGCCTAGCTGCTTGACTTGGATGCAAATACTTATTCTTTTTTTAAATCTTCCTTATATGGCGGATGTCAGGATTCATGCTATTTGCATATCTGTTCTTGCTCTGCATAATCATACAAAAGGATTTCCTTCCCTATAACCTCATGAGAACATTTAAGAATTGAATTGATTGCTCCTGCTCTGAAAGCCGTTTCCTTCATCTATTCCAGTCTTCCAGGTTCATAGAATCCAAATATGCATTTCACTTATTTTTAATTGGTTAAATTGCATTTTCTAAAACAATATGCTCAAATTCTAATCCCTGGTGCCTGCAAAAGTACCCTTTCTTGGGAATAAGGTCTTTGCAGATATAATACAGTTAATATGAGACCATCCTGCATTAGGGTGGGCCCTAAATGTAAAGACCAGTGTTTTTAAAAGAGAGAGAGATTTGGAGACATACAGGCACTCTCAAAAGAAAGAAGGCCATGTGATTACAGAGAACGGTTGGGGTGATATAGTTATATGCCAAGGAACACAAAGGGCTGCTGGCAACCACCTGAAGCTGGGAAGAGTTGAGAGATTCTTTCCCAGAGTCTGCAAAGGGAGGATGGCCCTGTTGAACCTTGATTTTGGACTTCTAACCTCCAGAAATGGAGAGAAGAAATTTCTGACATCCAAGGTTGTTAACATCCCCACTTGAAAACAAATTTACCTATGTTGAAATGTGCAAAGACTCTAGATAATAGGCTCTAATAGTATGTATTAAATCTATTGGGTATAAAAGCCAGGTTTTTATATCACTCTACTGTGATTGTTACAAAAGCTATTATCAATATTCTCATCAGGAAGAAATGGATTATGCAATAAATGCAGCATTTGAATAAAGACATGAAGACTGTTGGCAAGAAATAAGTATTTTTCCCTTTGTATCTTACAGCTACAAGATAACCTTTCTGCTGCCAAAACTGATATTTATCATTATCTTTTTCTTAAATATAAAAACAATTCTATTAATGATCCTTTCATTGTATCAGATTAGTTGGGTTGGATGAGAATAATAATAGCCAGATCATCATAAGATAGCTTTATCAAGTTTTGTTATTTTTCAGCAGACTTAATGAAGCAAATCAAGATTTACCAGTCCCCTGGATACGTCTTTATTCTTTAGCAAAGGAATTTGAATGTAACAGTTACCGATTCAGAATGACAAAGTATTTTGGTTAGTGCACATAAAATTGTTGTTTGTTCAACTTACAACAAATACATTTTAAATTTAATTTCAAGTTTCCTCTTTCTTTTCTCTATGAACCTTTGCTCTGAAATGCTTCTCACAGCCAAGGTTCTTTCCCAAATGGGATAGACACACCATTGCTTCTGAGACCAAATCAGCCTCCTTGCTGAGCTGCCTGGTGTTCATACTGCCAGCACCACCCTGGCCTACAGGTCAGTTGCCAGTATGGAGCAGTGTCCGGGGAGATATCAGCTCCCTAACTGATGTCCCCCCACTTCTCAAACTAATTATTTGGAGACCTTCAAGCTTTCCAGAAATATCTGCCATTAGTCAGATGGTGTCTAGGGCTTTGTTGAGAATTACAAAAGGAAATTTATCAAGACCATTTGGTCTAATCTCTCTCATCATCTTCCCTGTAGATTTTTCTTCCTCTCTCTGGAGAGTTAGAAAGGAAGTATCATGGTTATTATGTAATTACAGAGAATAATAATGATTATGCTTGAAATTATTTTTATACCATGAAGAAGATTGAAGTGTAAAGATAAATCCTTGTCAGATTTAGAAAGATTTTCTTCTGGAAGCTCAAACAATGAACACTTCCTAGAAACTGTGTATATTACAGTATACAGGAAAATCCTCAGTATCTGATTTTATCCAATTACATTTCCTTTTTACTCAGTGAACATTTTATCAACTCTTTGCCTAAACAGTAATATTATTTGATTTTTCCCCATTTTATTTTCCTATGCCATATCTTAATAGAAAACTTATGAGTAGTGAATTATGCAGAAGTCACCATGTGGTAAAGAAAAATAGGCGATATAAGCACCTTGAAGAATCATATCCCTCCAAACATGAACTCAACCAGAAAGGTTTTTGAGAGAGATTATTTAAATAAAATAATTGAACAAATGCCTACAACACTTATATTTGCTTTATTTTCTCAAATGCTACTTTTGTGTTCATTTGTATAAGATAAAATTATGGATTTTTTTCATTTGTGAAGAATTATGTTAGAAATTTTGGAAGATGGGAAAGAATTTAAAAGCACTGTCCTTGCCTTAATTGGAAGCTATCACACATTAATTAAATGGCATAAAGGCAATGAAAAAAGAGCATCTGTTGTAATGACAGATATTCTAGGTTTCAAAAAATTTTATGTTTTTTTTCCTGGTTTTTATCTAATTAGACCACTCATCTAGTTCAGCATCTAATTTCTCTGTGCAAGGATCCAGAGTCACATTTTGAAGCCCCTTTTTCTTACACAGAAAAGCTGTATTTTGAACTTGAACTTTTATCTTGTGACTATATATTTTCTGCTAGTATCCCCTACTGAATTAGAATAGAGCTGAGGGTTCAGTTCCTGGCTGAGGTTCTATGATAAAATGATTAACAGTGCTTTGGAACCCAAGGTTCTGGTTAAAATCCTAGCTCTACACTTCAGTTGAATAACCTCAGCAAATTGCTTAGCCTCTGTGCTTCCGTTTTCTGATTTATTAGATATAGATATAATAAAATATAGATTCATTAAATGTGAATATCAAATATTGATATGGTATGTAACTCATAAGATTATTTTGAGGACTAAAAGACATTACTTATATAAAACTATTAGAACAGTGCCTGACACATAGTAAATATTCATTAAATATTTATTATTATTTCTTTCTTTTAATTCTGTTAGAGTTATAGGGTTATGTAGTCCTATATAGTTAGAGGATTTAATTAAATTAAGCTTTTGCCTTTGTGTAATTACTTGGGGATAAGTTACATCCTGCTTCTGCTGTTGCTGCTGCTAAGTCACTTCAGTCATGTCCGACTCTGTACGACCCCACAGATGGCAGCCCACCAGGCTTCCCCGTCCCTGGGATTCTCCAGGCAAGAACACTGGAGTGGGGTGCCATTGCCTTCCTAGCAGGTGACATTTGAGAAGGTTTTAGATAAGTCCTTTTTAAGTTTATGAGCATGCTGTGTTATGTGTCCTATATTTCAGAATGAAGAGAAAAATACTTTGGAAGGAAAAGGAGGAAGAAAAGGGGAGAGAGTGAGTTTGGGCCATGCTTTGATGCATGGTGCGTCAGAAGAAAAGAGACACAATGTACTCAAGACAAGTACACAGTGTTCTCAATGTACTCAAGACAAGCGTCTTGGAAGATTTTTTAAATAAATTTTTCCTAGTGAAATACTATGATCCACAGAATGTGGTGCTTCTCTTTTCCCAAAGAAATTTTCAATAAAGTGACAGAGTCCTAATATATTTCGTAAACTGTGCTTCTAACGGAAGAAGAGGAAGGCACTGAGCCTAAAGCAAAACATTTACCATTTGTGTTACATATACAGTCTGTGGAAACCTGTCAGTAAGAAAAAGCATTTTGCAATTCTATTTCTGAATAAAGGTGATGGGAGCAACCAGAGTTAGTGAGATCTTCAGTGCAACACAATGTTCTTTAGTAAATATGGACATTTTTCAAAAGAATTCTGGTTTTAAGATCTAGGCAAAATCTCTTCCAAAACTACTGGATATATGATAAATAAGTTATGTAAAATTATGATTGTCAGGACTGATATTCAAGAAAAATATGGTCAACATCTTGTATTATAATTTTTCCATTAATATATTTAGGTCCCAGATTACTTATCTCACTGATTGATGGGGCTTACTTTGCAGGAATAGTGTTGATTTTAGTCTATCTCTTGGTGTCTGTTTATTCTCTATTCTCCAACTAAAAGTGACTCCTTGAAGAACAAGAGTATATCTTATTGCTTTGTATTCTCATTATAGAAAAATATCTTGCATAAAGTATGTGTTTCATACATGTTTGTAGAATAATTTTTAATATTTGAAATCTTGATCCTGCCACTGGAACATGTGTTATAGAAGAAAAACAATTGAAGTAGTTCAATTTAAGTCTGAATTAAGAGACCTAGGATGGCAGTTTCTATGGTTATAGTGAGATACTGATTTATCCTTTGCTAGACTTTTCAGCAGGAACTCTCTGCAAGATCTCACAGAGTCCTCATACCAGGAGTAAGCACTATTATTTTAATAGTATGAAGTCGGAACTTTCAGTGCTTTTTCTATAAAAATATCTTCTCCAGTCCTTTCTGTCATTGTTATTTTCCCCTGCTTTTTGCACATGGCCCTTTTTATGTTTTGTTTAATATTCAGAAATGGATTTACAATAAATTAAGGAAAACTTACTTTAACAGACTCCTTCCAAAACTCCAGGAATTTTATATATGTAAATATGTTTTATGTATATAAATATATACATATGTATGTATATAAAACCGTATATATGGTTTTTCATATTGCCAATTTGGCGGAGTTCTGGTTTTTTGAGTGCTTACTAAATTGCATATATTTAGGGTCCCACAAAGCCTGGATAAGACCTTGCTTATACAATATTTATTTAAGTCCAAGACTATCTTCCTCATTAGAATGGAGAATGCTTTTTTGAATGTTTCCCCCTGCAAAAAATGTGGAGCTCATAAACTTGCTCATAGTGGGTGTGAGATAAATTTAGGATGAATTCAGCTTCAGTAGCACCAAGGATTACTTACAAGAGTCAGAATTTTCCAGAGCAGAAAAGGTAAATACATTATAGCTTGGATGTTTTGTTTTCCCTGTCATGTAATGTGTATTGATAAATAAATCCTAATATGTTAATTTCATTTTCCACCTGCATACTTTTCAACACATTCTAATTGGTATATATTGAATTCCTACACTGAGTACGGAACAACAACAACAACAACAAAAAACCCTCTGATTTCTTATACTTCGAGAAGACTAGGTTAGATTTCTAGCTCTTCAGTCTAGGAGACTTCCTCTAAAATAGTGTTGTCCAATAGAACTTTATGAGATGATGGAAATGTTCTGTAACATCTGCACTGTCCAATATGGAAGGCATCACCTTTAAACATGATGACACATGACAAGTGGCTACCATTTTGGATAGTACATCTCTAGATGATTACAAACCATGCGACCGATGTGGGAGGGTTTAATTAAATGAATAAATAAATCACTTATAAACAAATGATGAAAGATCAAGTTTGGACAATAGTGCAGTCCACTGTTCCAGCAGAAAATGTGGATATCATGCTTCAGTTCAGTTCAGTTTAGTCACTCAGTCATGTCTGACTCTCTGCGATCCCATGGACTGCAGCATGCCAAGCTTCCCTGTCCATCATCAACTCCCAGAGTCTACCCAAACTCATATCCATTGAGTTGGTGATGCCATCCAACCATCTCATCCTATGTCATTCCCTTCTCCTCTTACCCTCAATCTTTCCCAGATTAGGGTTTTTTCAAAAGAGTTAGCTCTTCACATGAGGTGGCCAAAGTATTGGAGTTTCAGCTTCACTATCAGTCCTTCCAATGAATATTCAGGGTTGATTTCCTTCAGGATTGACTAGTTTGATCTCCTTGGAGTCCAAGGGACTTTCAAGAGTCTTCTCCAACACCACAGTTCAAAAGCATCAATTCTTCAGTGCTCAGCTTTCTTTATAGTCCAACTCTCACATCCATACATGACTACTGGAAAAACCATAGCCTTGACTAGATGAACATTTTTTGGCAAAGTAATGTCTCTGCTTTTTAATATGCTGTCTAGGTTTTCCTTCTTTATCTTTTAGCTACCGCCATTCTGGACTCCTTTTTCCTATTCTATCTACCTAACATTTGTAAAGCAAAATTAGCATAAAAATATCATGCTTAGCTGCATGCAAACTTGAGAAAGGAAATTAACACACAGCAAGGTAATGAATTGAAAAGGCAGTTTCAAAGCAAATGTAAATAACATTCAATTTTTTTAAAAAAGCCATGCTAAAATGAAGACAGAAGGGAAAAAATTCTTTCAAAGGTGAACGGAGCCAAGAATTCACAGTAAAACATCTCTCTTTCTCTTACTCAGCTAGAGAACAGGAGCAAAACAAGAGAGAGATTAAGAAGGCCTATGGATATGCCAGAAATCTCATTGTTTCATTGTGTGCAAGTATTTATGTGGGATGGGAGAAATAGGGCTAGTGGCTACAAAAACAATAATTTGAAAAGGTATGAGCCAACAGAGACCTATGGTCCAAAACATTATTACCACTGTTATCTCCCAAGCCTCTGGAATTTGCAAATTGGACTATTTTACTTTGCTAGCATGACAGGAGAAATGTTCCAAATGATACGCTAACTATGGTTAGCACTTTAAAGTTAATGTTCTAATGTTTCCTGGCTTAAAAAAAAATAGAAACACAAACAAAAACATCCTAGACTTCTCATTTTTGTAATCAGTCATGGCAGGTTATGAGTATAAATTCTTTGGCAAGAAGATAAAAATCTATCCCCAGGATGCAAATTAAATTAAGTGGCCCTGAAATCTTCATTTGGTATTATTTTAGAAAGCACTGGCATCTGTCATTGCTATTTAGCACATTTTTTTTTTTTTTTTTAATCATATTCTTTCAGTGTTGATGGTGGGTGTTTGGTCAAGAAGGTAATCTTTCACATGCAGTTTTTGCAACTTATTTTTACTCCTGTAAGTATTATTTGGTTACTTTTTGGATTAAATATTGGCTTTTAAATAGATGAATATTTCAGCATGCATTTCTAGCTGCAAATGAGAAAAATGCATATTTTGTTGTTCTACTTTATTACATATTGTTGATATTTTGTTGTTGTTTGAATCATTGAATCATAATGAGAAAAATCTCATTATTTGACTACTTTTTTATAAAAGTGCACACAGCATAGCCTGAAAGCACATAAAATTTTCTGGATGGGTTAAAAAATAATTGAACATGTGCCTTGCATCCTAAAGGATAAATAGCATGGGGATGTCCATGATGTGGGTTCAGAATTTCTTCTCAGCGTGGCTTGTGAAATAAAATGAATGACTCCTATTAGGCATTGGGACCCACTGTGAAGTAAGGCCAAGTTATGCAGAGGAGAGCGTGTTACCTAACTGGAAAGTCCATTTGGGTTTTGCTTGTGTTACAAAGCCAGTCTTTCCTTCTATAAAAGCCAGTAATAAATGAATATTCAATAAAATTATAGTACTAGAACTTATCTCTTGCTCCTATTTTAGTTAATCTTTTAAAACTGTTTTTGTGTTTAGGCTTATTTTATGTATCTTCAGACATTTTCAATAATTACTGTTTCATATGGCATTAAATGACTAATTTGTTTCCAATTGCTTTATAATTTTAGAAACATTATTTTCTTAACAGCTACATATTATCAACGGGCTTCCCAGGTGGCTCAGTGGTAAAGAATCCACCTGTTATGCAAGAGATGCAAGAGATGCAGGTTTGATCCCTGGGTTGGAAAGATCCCTTAGAGGAAGAAATTGCAACCCATTCCAGTATTCTTGCCTGGGAAATCCCATGGACAGAGCATCCTGATAGGCTGCAGTCCATGGAGTACATGAGAGTTGGACGTGACTTAGTGAATAAGCACACACACATATATTGTCCAAAAAAAAAAAGAATCCAGTAACTGAATGACTAACTTAAAGATTCAAAGAATTAGTATCTAGTTTATGGATTATTTGTAACTTAATGTCTAAAATTCCCCTGCTTGTTACAATCTTTAATAATAAGAAGAAAAGAATATGAGCTAACATCAGTAAAATTTCCTTTTCAAATACAGTCTAGCTGATTCACCTCTTTTAGAATGAAGACAAAACTAATTTCAGAAACTGACTTTGATTGTAGACTCATACTCATTGTTGATGTTTCTCCAGGTGATCTTGATTCCAGCTTATGATTCATCTAGCCTGGCATTTCACAATGTGTACTCTGAAAATGAAAGCGAAAGTCGCTCAGTTGTCTGACTCTTTGCGACCCCATAGACTATACAGTCCATGGAATTCTCCAGGCCAGAATACTGGAGTGGGTAGCCTTTCCCTTCTCCAGGGGATCTTCCCAACCCAGGGATCGAACCTAGATCTCCCACATCACAGGCAGATTCTTTACCAGCTGAGCCACAAAGGAAGCCCAAGAATACTAGAGTTGATAGCCTATCCCTTCTCTAGCAGATCTTCCCTACCCAGGAATGGAACTGGGGTCTCCTGCATTGCAGGCGGATTCTTTACTAACTGAATATCAAGGAATGCATCTACATATATGTTAAATTAGCAGGGTGAAAATATACAGCCATCATTTTTATACTCCTTTCCAAATTATGAACCAGTCTATTGTTCCATGTCCGGTTCTAACTGTTGCTTCTTGAACTGCATACAGGTTTCTCAGGAGGCAGTTAAGGTGGTCTGGTATCCTATCTCTTTAAGAATTTTCCACAATTCATTGTGATCCACACAGTCGAAGGCTTTAGTGTAATCAATGAAGCAGAAGTAGATGTTTTTCTGGAAATCCCTTGCTTTTTCAATGATCCAACAAATGTTGGCAATTTGATCTCTGGTTCCTCTGCCTTTTCTAAATTCAACTTGTACATCTGGAAGTTCTCAGTTCCATATTAACTGGGCTGCCATTTACTATCTTCCTTCTCTATTAAGAAAATAGGGGTGGTCCTAAGATGGCGGAGGAATAGGACAGGGAGACCACTTTCTCCCCAACAAATTCATCAAAAGAACATTTAAACCCTGAGTAAATTCCACAAAACAACTTCTGAATGCCGGCAGAGGACATCAGGCACTCAGAAAAGCAGCCCATTGTCTTCAAAAAAGGAGATGTTTTATCAACAGTGCTGTATAGATGGAGAAGCCTTGAGACTACTGTAAAAATAAGACTGAAAACCAGAAGCAGGAGGCTTATGGTTTTTTAAGTCCAAATCCTGAGAACACCAGAGAACTCCTGACTCCAGGGAACATTAATCAACAGGAGCTCATCAAACGCCTTCATACCTACACTGAAACCAAGCACCATCCAAGGGCCAACAAGTTCCAGAGCAAGACATACCATGCAAATTTTCCAGCAACACAAGAACACAGCCCTGAGCTTCAATATACAGGCTGCCCAAAGTTACTCCAAACCCATTGACATCTCATAACTCATCATTGGACACTTCATTGCACTCCAGAGAGAAGAAATCCAACTCCACCCACCAGAACTGACACAGGCTTCCCTAGCTAGGAAACCTTGACAAGCCACCTGTACAACCCCACCCACAGTGCGGAAACTCCACAATAAATAGAACTCCACAAACTGCCAGAATACAAGAAAGGCCACCCCAAATACAGCAATATAAAGAAGATTAAGAGACAGAGGAATATCCAGCAGGTAAAGAAACAGGATAAATGCCCACCAAACTAAACAAAAGAGGAAGAGATAGGGAATCTACCTAATAAAGAATTCTGAATAATGATAGTGAAAATGATCCAAAATTTTGAAATCAAAATAGAATCACAGATAAATAGCCTGGAGACAAGGATTGAGAAGATGCAAGAAAGGTTTAACAAGGACCTAGAAGAAATAAAAGAGAGTCAATATATAATGAATAATGCAATAAATGAGATAAAAAACACTCTGGAGGCAAAAATTGTAGAATAATGGAGGCAGAAGATAGGATTAGTGAAGTAGAAGATAGAATAGTAGAAATAAATGAATCAGAGAGGTAAAAAGAAAAACGAATTAAAAGAAATGAGGACAATCTCAGAGACCTCCAGGACAATATTAAACGCTACAACATTCGAATCACAGGAGTCCCAGAAGAAGAAGACAAAAAGAAAGACCATGAGAATACTTGAGGAGATAATAGTTGAAAACTTCCCTAAAATGGGGAAGGAAATAATCACCAAATCCAAGAAACCCAGAGAGTCCCAAACAGGATAAACCCAAGGCAAAACACCCCAAGACACATATTAATCAAATTAACAAAGATCAAACACAAAGAACAAATATTAAAAGCAGCAAGGGAAAAACAACAAATAACACACAAGGGGATCCCCATAAGGATAACAGCTGATCTTTCAATAGAAACTCTTCAGGCCAGGAGGGAATGGCCAGACATACTTAAAGTGATGAAAGAAAATAACCTACAGCCCAGATTACTGTACCCAGAAAGGATCTCATTCAAATATGAAGGAGAAATCAAAAGCTTTACAGATAAGCAAAAGCTGAGAGAATTCAGCACCACCAAACCAGCTCTTCAACAAATGCTAAAGGATATTCTCTAGACAGGAAACACAAAAAGTGTGTATAAACTCAAACCCAAAACAATAAAGTAAGTGGCAACAGGATCATACTTATCAATAATTACCTTAACTGTAAATGGGTTGAATGCCCCAACCAAAAGACAAAGACTGGCTGAATGGACACAAAAACAAGACCCCTATATATGTTGTCTACAAGAGACCCAACTCAAAACAGGGGACACATACAGACTGAAAGTGTAGGGCTGGAAAAAGATATTCCATGCAAATAGAGACCAAAAGAAAGCAAGAGTAGCAATACTCATATCAGACAAAATAGACTTTAAAACAAAGGCTGTGAAAAGAGACAAAGAAGGACACTAATAATGATCAAAGGATCAATCCAAGAAGAAGATATAACAATTATAAATATATATGCACCCAACATAGAAGCACCGGAATATGTAAGACAAATGCTAACAAGTATGAAAGGGGAAATTAACAATAACACAATAATAGTGGGAGACTTTAATACCCCACTCACACCTATGGATAGATGAACTAAACAGAAAATTAACAAGGAAACACAAACTTTAAATGATACAATAGACCAGTTAGACCTAATTGATATCTATAGGACATTTCACCCCAAAACAATGAATTTCACCTTTTTCTCAAGCGCACATGGAACCTTCTCAAGGATAAATCACATCCTGGGCCATAAATCTAGCCTTGGTAAATTCAAGAAAACTGAAGTCATTCCAAGCATCTTTTCTGACCACAATGCAGTAAGATTAGATCTCAATTACAGGAGAAAAACTATTAAAAATTCCAACATATGGAGGCTGAACAACACGCTGCTGAATATCCAACAAATCACAGAAGAAATCAAAAAAGAAATCAAAATATGCATAGAAACGATTGAAAATGAAAACACAGCAACCCAAAATCTGTGGGACACTGTAAAAGCAGTCCTAAGGGGAAAGTTCATAGCAATACAGGCATACCTCAAGAAACAAGAAAAAAGTCAAATAAATAACTTAACTCTACACCTAAAGCAACTAGAAAAGGAAGAAATGAAGAATCCCAGGGTTAGTAGAAAGAAAGATATCTTAAAAATTAGGGCAGAAATAAATGCAAAAGAAACAAAAGAGACCATAGCAAAAATCAAGAAAGCCAAAAGCTGGTTCTTTGAGAGGATGAATAAAATTGACAAACCATTAGCCAGACTCATCAAGAAACAAAGGGAAAAAAATCAAATCAATAAATTAGAAATGAAAATGGAGAGATCACAACAGACAACACAGAAATACAAAGGATCATAAGAGACTACTATCAGCAATTATATGCTAATAAAATGGACAACTTGGAAGAAATGGACAAATTCTTGGAAAAGTACAGCTGTCCAAAACTGAACCAGGAAGAAATAGAAAATCTTAGCAAACCCATCACAAGCACGGAAATTGAAACTGTAATCAGAAATCTTCCAGCAAACAAATGCCCAGGTCCAGACGGCTTCACAGCTGAATTCTACCAAAAATTTAGAGAAGAGCTAACACCTATCCTACTCAAACTCTTCCAGAAAATTTCAGAGGAAGGTAAACTTCCAAACTCATTCTATGAGGCCACCATCACCCTAATATCAAAACCTGACAAAGATGTCACAAAAAAAGAAAACTACAGGCCAATATCACTGATGAACATAGATGCAAAAATCCTTAACAAAATTCTAGCAATCAGAATCCAACAACACATTAAAAAGATCATACACCATGACCAAGTGGGTTTTATCCCAGGGATGTAAGAATTCTTCAATATCCACAAATCAATCCATGTAATACACCACATTAACATATTGAAATTAAAAGCTATATGATTATGTCAATAGATGCAGAGAAAGCCTTTGACAAGATTCAACATCCATTTATGATAAAAAAAAATCTCCAGAAAGCAGGAATAGAAGGAATATACCTCAACATAATAAAAGCTATATATGACAAACCCACAGCAAACATTATCCTCAATGGTGAAAAATTGAAAGCATTTCCTCTAAAGTCAGGAATAAGACAAGGGTGCCTACTTTCACCACTACTATTCAACATAGTTTTGGAAACTTTGTCCACAGCAATCAGAACAGAAAAAGAAATACAAAGAATCCAAATTGGAAAAGAAGTAAAACTCTCACTGTTTGCAGATGACATGATCCTCTACATAGAAAACCCTAAAGACTCCACCAGAAAATTACTATAGCTAATCAATGAATATAGTAAAGTTGTAGGATATAAAATCAACACACAGAAATCCCTTGAATTCCTATACATTAATAATGAGAAAATAGAAAGAGAAATTAAGGAAACAATTCCATTCACCATTGCAACGAAAAGAATAAAATACTTAGGAATATATCTACCTAAAGAAACTAAAGACCTATATATAGAAAACTATAAAGCATTAATGACAGAAATCAAAGAGGACACTAATAGATGGAGAAATATACCATGTTCATGGATTGGAAGAATCAATATAGTGAAAATGAGTATACAACCCAAAGCAATCTATAGATTCAATGCAATTCCTATGAAGCTACCAATGGTATTTTTCACAGAGTTAGAACAAATAATTTCACAATTTGTATGGAAATACAAAAAACCTCGAATAGCCAAAGCAATCTTGAGAAAGAAGAATGGAACTGGAGGAATCAACCTACCTGACTTCAGGCTCTACTACAAAGCCACAGTTATCAAGACAGTATGGTACTGGCACAAAGACAGAAATATAGATCAATGGAACAAAATAGAAAGCCCAGAGATGAATCCACGCACCTACGGACACCTTATGTTTGACAAAGGAGGCAAGAATATACAATGGAGAAAAGACAATCTCTTTAACAAGTAGTGCTGGGAAAACTGTCAACCACTTGTAAAAGAATGAAACTAGAACACTTTCTAACACCATACACAAAAATAAACTCAAAATGGATTAAAGATCTAAATGTAAGACCAGAAACTATAAACATAGGCAAAACACTCTCTGGCATAAATCATAGTAGGGTCCTCTATGACCCACCTCCCAGATTATTGGAAATAAAAGCAAAAATAAACAAATGGGACCTAATTAAAATTAAAAGCTTCTGCACAACAAAGGAAACTATAAGCAAGCTGAAAAGACAGCCTTCAGAATGGGAGAAACTAATAGCAAATGAAGAAACTGACAAACAACTAATCTCACAAATGTACAAGCAACTCCTGCTGCTCAATTCCTGAAAAATAAACGACCCAATCAAAAAATTGGCCAAAGAACTAAATAGACATTTCTCCAAAGAAGACAAACAGATGGCTACCAAACACATGAAAAGATGCTCAACATCACTCATTATCAGAGAAATGCAAATCAAAACCTCTATGAGGCATCATTTCACGCCAGTCAGAATGGCTGCGATCCAAAAGTCTACAAGCAGTAAATGCTGGAGAGGGTGTGGAGAAAAGGGAACCCTCATTCACTGTTGGTGGGAATGCAAACTAGTATAACCACTATGGAGAACAGTGTGGAGATTCCTTAAAAAACTGGAAATGGAACTGCTTTATGACCCAGCAATCACACTGCTGGGCATACACACCGAGGAAACCAGAATTGAAAGAGACATCTGTACACCAATGCTCATTGCAGTACTGTTTATAATAGCCAGGACATGAAAGCAACCTAGATGTCCATCAGCAGATGAATGGATAAGAAAGCTGTGGTACATATACACAGTGGAGTATTCAGTTCAGTTCAGTCGCTCAGTCGTGTCCGACTCTTTGCGACCCCATGAATCTCAGCATGCCAGGCCTCCCTGTCCATCACCAACTCCTGGAGTTCACTCAGACTCACGTCCATCGAGTCAGTGATGCCATCCATCCATCTCATCCTCTGTCGTTCCCTTCTCCTCCTGCCCCCAATCCCTCCCATCATCAGAGTCTTTTCCAGTGAGTCAACTCTTCGCATGAGGTGGCCAAAGTACTGGAGTTTCAGCTTTAGCATCATTCCTTCCAAAGAAATCCCAGGGCTGATCTCCTTCAGAATGGACTGGTTGGATCTCCTTGCAGTCCAAGAAGACTCTCTTCTCCAACACCACAGTTCAAAAGCATCAGTTCTTCAGTGCTCAGCCTTCTTCACAGTCCAACTCTCACATCCATACATGACCACAGGAAAAACCATAGCCTTGACTAGACGGACCTTTGTTGGCAAAGTAATGTCTCTGCTTTTGAATATGCTGTCTAGGTTGGTCATAACATTCCTTCCAAGGAGTAAGCGTGTTTTAATTTCATGGCTTCCGTCACCACCTTCAGTGATTTTGGAGCCCCCCAAAATAAAATCTGACACTGTTTCCACTGTTTCCCCATCTATTTCTCATGAAGTGATGGGACCAGATGCCATGATCTTCGTTTTCTGAATGTTGAGTTTTAAGCCAACTTTTTCACTCTCCAGTTTCACTTTCATCAAGAGGCTTTTGATTTCCTCTTCACTTTCTGCCATATGGGTGGTGTCATCTGCATATCTGAGGTTATTGATATTTCTCTTGGCAATCTTGATTCGAGCTTGCGCTTCTTCCAGCCCAGTATTTCTCATGATGTACTCTGCATAGAAGTTAAATAAGTACAGTAACAATATACAGCCTTGATGTACTCCTTTTCCTATTTGGAACCAGTCTGTTGTTCCATGTCCAGTTCTAACAGCTGATTCCTGACCTGTATACAGATTTCTCAAGAGGCTCGTCAGGTGGTCTGGTATTCCCATCTCTTTCAGAATTTTCCACAGTTTATTGTGATCCACACAGTCAAAGGCTTTGGCATAGTCAGTAAAGCAGAAATAGATGTTTTTCTAGAACTCTCTTGCTTTTTCCATGATCCACCGGATGTTGTCAATTTGATCTCTTGTTCCTCTGCCTTTTCTAAAACCAGCTTGAACATCAGGAAGTTCATGGTTCACGTATTGCTGAAGCCTGGCTTGGAGAACTTTGAGCATTACTTTACTAGCATGTGATATGAGTGCAATTGTGTGGTAGTTTGAGCATTCTTTGGCAATGGAGTATTACTCAGCCATTAAAAAGAATACATTTGAATCAGTTCTAACGAGGTGGATGAAACTGGAGAATATTATACAGAGTGAAGCAAGCCAGAAAGAAAACCACCAATACAGTATACTAACGCATATATATGGAATATAGCAAGATGGTAATGATAGACCTGTATGTGAGACAGCAAAAGAGACACAGATGTATAGAACAATCTTTGGGACTCTGTGGGAGAGGGAGAGGGTGGGATCATTTGGGAGAATGGCATTGAAACATATATAATATCATATAAGAAACGAATTGTCAGTCAAGATTCAATACAAGATACAGGATGCTTAGGGCTGGTGCACTGGGATGACCCAGAGGGATGGTACGGGGAGGGAGGTGGGTGGGGGGTTCAGGATAGGGAACACATGTACACCCATGGTGGATTCATGGTGATGTATGGCAAAACCAATACAATATTGTAAAGTAATTAGCCTCCAATTAAAATAAATAAATTTAAATAAAAAAAAGAAAACAGGGAATACACAAAAATTAATGAAGGCAGTAGATATTGATTACAATTTGGGGGATCTAAAATGTATAAGGGGTTAGGGAAAAAAGATAGGCGGTGGCAACATCCATAAATATCCTTTTAAGATAAAGATTATATCAGTTTTGTTGTTGTTGTTGTTTTTGCTACTGTAAGAATTTGCACAAATTTAGTGTCTTACTATAATCCGGTTATATAGGACAGAAGTCTAACATGGGTCTCACGGGACTAAAGTCAAGGATTAAAATCAGTAGAGATGAAATATTTTCTGTAGGCTCAGATGAAGATATATTTTCTTACCTTTTCTAGCTGCCAGAGGCCACAAACATTCCTTGGCCTATGGCTTCTTGTCAACATCATTAAAGCTAGCAAAGAAAGTCAGGTCCTTCTCATGTTGTTTTTGTCCTTCTTGACCTTGCTTTTGTTGTCACATAACCTTTTCCTGCCTCCCTCATCATCTTTAAGGACCCTTGTGATTATATTAGGATCACCTAAATAATCCAGGCTAAACTTTCTGTCTCAAGATCTTAACTTAATCTTGTCTCAGTTCAGTTCAGTTCAGTTGCTCCGTCAAGTCTTACTCTTTGTGACCCCCATGGACTGAAACACACCAGGCTTACCTGTCAATCACCAATTCCTGGACCTTGTGCAAACTCATGTCCGTAGAGTTAGTGATGCCATCCAACTATCTCATCCTCTGTCGTCCCCTTCTCCTCCCACCTTCAATCTTACCCAGGATTAGGGTTTTTTCCAATGAGTCAGTTCTTTGCATCAGGTGGCCAAAGTATTGGAGTTTCAGCTTCACTATCAGTCCTTCCGATGAATATTCAGGGTTGATTTCCTTCAGGATTGACTAGTTTGATCTCCTTGGAGTCCAAGGGACTTTTAAGAGTCTTCTCCAACACCACAGTTCAAAAGCATCAATTCTTCAGTGCTCAGCTTTCTTCATAGTCCAACTCTCACATCTGTATGTGACTACTGGAAAAACCCATAGCCTTGACTAGATGGACCTTTGTTGGCAAAGTAATGTCTGTGCTTTTTAGTATGCTGTCTAGGTTGGTCATAGTTTTTCTTCCAAGGAGCAAGCGTCTTTTAATTTCATGGCTGCAATCACCACCTGCATGATTTTGGAGCCCAAGAATATAAAGTCCGTCACTGTTTCCATTGTTTCCCCATCTATTTCCCATGAAGTGATTGGACCAGATGCCATGGTCTTCATTTTTTGGATGTTGAATTTTAAGCCAACGTTTTCACTCTCCTCTTTCACTTTCATCCAGAGGCTCTTTAGTTCTTCACTTTCTGCCATCAAGGTGGTGTCATCTGCATATCTGAGATTATTATTTCTCCTGGCAATCTTGATTCCAGCTTGTGCTTCATCAAGCCCAGCATTTCACATGTTGCACTCTGCATATAAGTTAAATAAGCAGGGTGACGATATACAGCCTTGATGTACTCCTTTCCCCAATTTGGAACCAGTCTGCTGTTCCATGTCCAGTTGTAAATGATGCTTCCTGACCTCTATACAGATTTCAGGAGGCAGGTAAGTTGGTCTGGTATTCCCATCTCTTTCAGAATTTTCCACAGTTTGTTGTGATCTACACAGTCAAAGTTTTTGGCATAATCAATAAAACAGAAGTAGATGTTTTTCTAGAACTTTTTTGATGATCCAATAGCTGTTGGTAATTTGACCTCTGGTTGCTCTGCCTTTTGTAAATCCAACCTGAATATCTGGAAGCTCATGGTTCATGTACTGTTGAAGACCAGCTTGGACAATTTTGAACATTAATTTGCTGGTGTGTGAGATGAGTGCAACTGTGTGATAATTCGAACATTCTTTGACATTGCCTTTCTTTTGGATTGGAATGAAAACTGACCTTTTCTAGTCCATTGACCACTGTTGAGTTTTCCAAATTTGCTGGTGTATTGAGTGCAACACTTTCACAGCATCATCTTTTAGCATTTGAAATAGCTCAACTGGAATTCCATCACCTCCACTAGCTTTGTTCATAGTGATGCTTCCTAAGGCCCACTTGACTTCTCATTCTGGGATGTTTGGCTCTAGGTGAGTGATCACTCCGTCATGGGTATCTGGGTCATGAAAATCTTTTCGTATAGTTCTTCTGTGTATTCTTGCCACATCTTCTACAAAGTTCCTGTCTTTGTAGTTCTGTCTACAAAATTTCTTTTACCAAGTAAAGTAACATTCACAGGTACTAGGATCAGGAGATTATTATTCTCAGGCTTCATTAGGAGATTGTTATTCTGCTTGCTGCTGCAAATGTGTGTAAACTGAGACAGAAGAATTCAGTGAGAATCAGATTGAATTGCTGAAAATAGAAAATATATTCGTAGCAGTGAGTTGCTGCAGAAGTCCAAAAGGGCAAGTTAACCTGAATCAGAAAGTGTAGGTCATCTTGGCTATCAGTGGAATGAAGGCAGATGCAAAACATGCATATAGACATAGATATACAATTAGACATATATACATGTAGACATAGATATACACTTAACCCATGAACAACACAGATTTGAACTGCATGGATCCATTTCTATGCACATTTCTTTACAATAGAAAATATTTCATTACTACAGGATTCTCAGTTGAGACTGTGGATGTGAGCAGTATATATGAAACATGTGTGGAGAACTTTTGTATATAGAGTGTTGACTATAAATTATGCATGAATTTTGACAGTGCAGGGTTGGTGTCCCTAATCCCATTGTTTTTTCAAGGGTTAGCTGTATATCTGTATCTATCTACACACACACACACACACACACATACATACATATAAAGAGAGGAAGAGAGAGAGTTACTAAAACAGAAAGGGTAAAAGCTGGAGATCAGAATACATGATCAGTGAAGGTGACAATGTAAGATGAAAAGGTGCAGAATGAGAGGCTTCAAGGGAAAGTTAGTCTTAAACGATGTTTTGGGGCCTTGGAGAATTTTTAAAAGGATGCATAAAAACATGGCAAGGAACATTCAGGATCCCAATGATGCTTAGTAGGATAAATGTATGGTGGGTCAAATCTTCATGGTTCTAAATATTCCTTCAACTATGCTGAACCCAAGCAGAAACAAAGGAAAACAAAACTCAGGAGAGGCTGAGGGATGAGAGATGATGTGTAGTGCTTTCACAAGTGGCCTAAGCAGCTTGGAATACACTGATATTAACTAAGGCACTGAAGTTTCACAAGTTATTCTTGGTTACATCTTATAAATAGGTAAGAAAATTTAAGAATTTAATTAAGGAATCTGAGCTTTAATTTTATAATTATATTTTATATGAAGATTTCTATTATCTCCAGAGTTAAATGTGTATCCAAATCCCTAAATGGACTCACTTGAGAATATAGGAGCATTGGCTTTGAATTCAAAAGTACCCATATTGGAGTTTTGGCTATCACTAAGTAGCTAGTCATGCAAATTGATGAATTATAGCCTTAGTTTCCTTATGTGTAAAGTAGAGATCATGTTTAACTTGCTAGGTTTTAGGATTAAAAGGAATATAACATTACTAATAATATTTGAAATACAGAAGATACTTAACCAACTATTTTATGCTATTTTTATAGCAGCATAAATGGAAAAAGTCTAAAAATCTTTATTATACTTTTGATAAATCTACCTGTCTGAAATGTTGTTAACCAATTCCAAGAAGTTCTTTTATTCTTCACTTTTACATTCAATAAATGATACATTTGAGAGATTTCCTTTGGGTTTCACAGCAAATTGGCAAAGTAATGATTTTACATTTAGTTCTATTCTTAATGTCTAATGGAAATAAAATAACTTCTAGAGTATTTCAAATGCACTGAAAACATAAATAGCAATAGCTTGCCAGCTGCAAATTGATTCTGAAGGTACTTAAATGGCACATAGGATGTTGAATGCCCATAATCACAAGCTGATTGAGTGCTGCCACTTGGCTGAAAACATGAGTTAATATTTTAAAGTAAGTAGAACAGGAGTAACACTTCTCCTTTAAAGTGGTCTGTTATAGTGCAGTACGAGATCTTTGAACAAGCACATACTTTATATGATTTGTATCAGTTCCTGAGTTTCTTCTTGTTTTCTTCCCAGTAAACCCATCCCAAGTAAATTTTAAGGATTATATGGGCTTCCTTGGTGGCTCAGAGGGTAAAGAATCTGCGTGCAATGCAGGAGACCCAAGTTTGATCTCAAAGTTGAGGAGATACCCTGGAGAATGGAATGGCTATCCACTCCAGTATTCTTTCCTGGAGAATCCCATGGACAGAGGAGCCTAGTGGGCTACAGTCCATGTGGGTCACAAAGAGTCAGAACTGAGATTTCACTTTTCACTTTCATACTTATATGGTGCTTGACCAGCCTCTAGATGACACTTTTCCTTTCTTGATGATTGTATTAGTGGTTAGTTTTCTCCGTGAATAGACTTGCAGGTGACACAAGACATACATCCCATTTTTTCAAGTGAATTAACACTGAAGTGTGTATATGTGTGTGCATGTGCGCATGTGTCCGCATGTATACTCAGTTGTGTCCAACTCTTTGCAAGCCCTATAGCCAGTTGTAAGCCCTTTGCAACTCTGTAGCCAGGCAGGCTTCTCTATTAGTGGGATTTTCCCAAGAATAAATACTTAGGGGGTTGCTATTTCTTTCTCTAGGGGATCTTCCCAACCTAGGGATCAAATCCACACCTCTTGTGTCTCCTGCATTGCAGACAGATTCTTTGCCACTGAGCCACCATTGTGTAGGTAAATTTGCATATTTCACATATATGCACAATCTTAGAATATCATGTAAATAAAGCCCCCCACCATGAAAATTTGGTGTTAATGGAAAAGTTATTAAATTTTAACACTTGCCATTCTACCTCCTCTGTAAATTTTTTGATGTCTCTCAGATAGCTACAAAATAAGCAAAACAAAAAAGTTTTATATATTTCTTTTGGTTAGAAAATACATCAATTTCTTTTTGTTAACATGTCCTCAAGATCACTGTGGAGTGACACACTTGTCAACAAGGCTGCTGGATCAGGATTCACAGCTTTGCCTTCATTTAGTTAATGAAATACTTAGATTATGCATATGATGCTCTTATTATATTCCTTATTAGTATCCCTGGTGTGAACCTCATCTCTGCCCCTTTTATGTATCATCTTTCAAATGCATAGTACTTCTTTCCCTTTATGATCCTAAAATGCCATAATCCGGTGATAAATAATGGGTAGAAATCCATTATACAGGTCAGCCCATAATCAGGTTTTTGTCCCCTCCCATACTTTCATTTCTTCCTCAATACAGATAAAACTTAAAGTAGAGAAAATTAGTATTGAAACTATATAGAAGTATTTTTTTGCACAGATTTCCTTGCTAAAAAACTATCTTATTGCTATGAAAATCTCTCTATTTGTGCTTCTGTCTTCACTTTCACTCCCTCAAGAACATGGCAAGATATTGGGTCCTTTCCTCTACCATTTATCTTTAGCTACTGTGCTTTTTACTAGCTCTTGGTCTGTAAAATTCTCCAATCTTTCTCACCCTAAAGAACAGCAAAGCAAGTTTTCCCTATATCCCATCTTTCCTTTTCATTATAGTTTGATTTATTTCTTTCTAACAAAGCCTTTGTTCCTAGAAAATAAGATACATTTGTTATCTCAAGTCCTTCAATTCCCATTAATTTTCAATCTGTGAGTAGGACATTTATTGGAACAACAGAAAGCTTATTTTAAAACACATATTTCCTCTGGCATATTGCATTTTGACATTTCCTTTGAGAAAGAGGTACTTCAATTCTGAAAAGTACTCCCTAGCTGATTTTCATGTGAGAATAACTATCTTAAGGCAATGTTTTGTAGTTAACACTCAACATTCCTCAGTCTTTTTACTAAGATGGCTCCCAACTGGCAAACTCCAATGCTACTTTCCAGTCCTATTGTGGTTGAGCTTCCTGAAGCCTTTGAACTCCTTGACTTCTTTGCAATCCTTTCTTACCTAAGCTTCCTTTGTGCCACTTCTTTTCTGTTTACAGTCTGCTAGTACTGCTGTTCCTCCACCTACTCTTTCTCACTCTCTATGCTCTCCTTAAAGGGTCTGTGTATGCATACATCTTTAGTTCACTACATATGCCTACAACTCTCAAATATATTAATATCTGTCTAGGTCACATCTTCTTCCTGGGCCCTAGATAAATATATATTACTGCTTCATGATAGCTTGAAATAAATCCAACTTCTGCTCAAATTTCAAATTATTTAGCTTAAATATTTTAATTATTTACCTGTTTGTCCTTCCTACTATTCTGCTAATTCTTTAAAAGCAGAAACTAGGCTATATTTATCCTAATACTCCCAGTACCTTTCACTGTCCTGGGTGAAGAATAAAATATTAGAAAAAATATTTCATAATCATCTTGTCTATGTTTATAGTGAATATAAACTTTCTATTGAGTGGTCAATTAATATAAACACTTTCTTGAGAATTCTCAATTAACAGAGAAGTAACATAAGAATGTCCTATGAGGTAAATGATGAAGAAATAGTTTAATTGAATTTTTATAGACATATTCATAACTGTTTAAAATTTTTATTTCATGATAGCAATAGATAGTAATAGCCTCTCAATTTAGTGTCTATAAGCTTTTTACAAAGGAAGAAAAACTGATTAAATTGAAACAGTTTTGGTCTGATATAGGGGTCAGCAAACTATAGCTTATATTGGCAATACAAATGTGATCTGTGGCTTGTGTTTGTATGGCTAATGGGCTAAGAATAGTTTTTACATTTTTTAAAGGGTTATCAAAAAAAGTAGAAGAAAGAGGGACAGGAGGAGGAAGAAGAATAGGAGGAAGTGGAAGAAGAGGAGGAGAAAGTGGAAGAAGAGGAGGAGAAATAGAAGAAGAGAAAGGAGGGAAAAGAGGTAAGGTAACAGATTCTTTGAGTTGGTCACATTCAGCAGTGTCACATCAGAGTTGATAGATATAAAATACATTTATTTCCAATACACAGCCCAAGTCAAAGTGATTAACTCAAGATGAATACATATCTACTTATTAGTTTTATCAAGTAATTAAATGCACAACCCATCCTATTAGATATCAGATATATCCAAAACATAACAGTCTTTCTCATACCAGACAAAGGCCACAAATACATTATATTTTAATGTTTAATAAAATATGAGAAAATACTTAGTGTCTGTACATAAGGATGGAGAAGGCAAAGGCAACCCACTCCAATACTCTTGCCTGGCAACTCCCATGGACGGAGGAACCTGGAAGGCTGCGGTCCATGCGGTCGCTAAGAGTTGGACACGACTGAGTGACCTCACTTTCACTTTTCACTTTCATGCATTGGAGAAGGAAATGGCAACCCACTCCAATGTTCTTGCCTGGAAATCCCAGGGATGGGGGAGCCTGGTGGGCTGCCATCTCTGGGGTCACACAGAGTCGGACATGACTGAAATGACTTAGCAGCAGCAGCAGCAGTACATAAGGAAGTTGTTGAATATCACTGAAAACATTAGAAAGTATAGCTGGTCAAATAAATAGACAAACAAAAATTTATTGTAAATTTGGTTTAGATTTATTTTACCAGCTATTAATTAATTAAATTTACTTATTCTTAATTTTTAAATTCACAAAGTGAATGATAAAATTTTTAAAAATTAATTATTTTAACAAATGAAAAATTGGAATTAAGAGAGCCAAGACTCTATGACATCCTATGAAATGTAGAAGCACATATTCTGCAACTGGTAGCATTTATTGCTGATTTTATCCACTCCTAGATAATCTGGTGAGGTTTAGAGGAATGGTTTTGTGCTTGATTTATCTTTTGAAGCCTAGTCTGTTGTCTAAGTCATTAGGCACTCAGGGGATTGCTTAGCTACCACCACAGTGGCAATTTTGCTGTACATCAACCCAGATCTGCATTTTCCTTACATATCCTTTAATGTAGTAGTGTTAGTTGCTCAGTTGTGTCTGACTTTTTGTGACCCCATGGACTGAAGCCTACCATTCCTCTGACCATGGAATTCTCCAGCAAGAATACTGGAGTGGGTTGCCATTCCCTTCTCCAGGGGATCTTCTTGATCCAGGGGTGGAACCCAGGTCTCCTGCACTGCAGGCAGACTGTTTGCCATCTGAGCCACCAGGAAAGCCTCTATATCCCTACATGCTTCTTATTGAAATACCAATTGAAGATTGTGGCAGAAGAGGCCAATGAAGCATTCTGTGGCATATTCAGTATTTTTGGCTCTACCTCTCCTTCTTTAGGCTCCCCTCAGCTTATCCCTATCCGTATCTTGGCTATATGGCCCCAGGACTAACATTCTGAAGAGTTAGATTTGATGATGACTTACATGGTTCTCAGAGGTTGGAGAGTTTTTCCTTGTCTTTTTTTTGGCCTGGGAACCAACAGGTTTATAGCTGACATATTTGTTTTGTGATTTAATTGAATGAAAATGATCGTATAAAATGACAGTTAAGTTGTATGAACCTAAATGTAAACAGAGCACTAAAGACCAAAATCCAGTTTTAGAATCATGGCAAGGGCAACAAAAAGTGGAGTTTAAAATTGAAATAAAAATTAATATAGAATCCAGGCTGGGTATATTGCAAGCAGCTGTGTTACATTCAGAACACCTGCAAATGCAGCTCACTGTGTTGAAATCATGGCAAAATTGAACCTATTTGATTGTTGAGGTTTCATTACACAGGAAGTATAAAAAAGGAATCATTGTAGTTTTGTGAAAGGGAAAGTGAGAAATATCAACTGAGGGCATAATGATTTCACCAGGAGTAGAAGAGAGATAGTAGAATCTGAGTTACACTCATGGCATATGTATCAGCTGTATAGAATTTCAGAAGCAAAAGAAGACACCACAAGCTTCTAGATTACAAGCAGAATTTATTGGAATAGGTTCATTTACCTATATCAGGAATAAACATTTTATCATAGCAAAGGATTACAGAGGGTATTTGAAATAATACCACAAAATGCTTTGTGGTTGGTCACCTACAAACTCTCTAGAAAAGATAGTTTACACTTAGCAGTTGATCACATGGAAAATAATAGCTGAATTATTGAAATAAAAAATGTAGTTTGAATGACTATAAGCCTGTTCTACTACCTGGTAAAAATCTTTAGCATTCAAGAGTATGAAATAAGTAATTTACAAGGCTTAGCAAACACGATTCCTTTCCAAGGTTGATGAGAAGTTTAAAAAATCCTAAAAGGGTTTTGAAAATTACTGACTCAAATAGAAAATTCATGAAAGCTGAGACCAAACCAAGTTACATAGGCCCAATTCAATTCAGCATTAGAAAAATTTTTCCAAAATACTTCTCAAGTGAAATGCACAGGCAGCAACTTTGTTTGTATACAAAATCACTCAGGTGCCTCTGGAAATCAGTTACTGTGAAGTGCAAAGCAAAATCTCCCAATTCATGCATATATTATTTGAATTGTATGGCTAGGATGTCCAAGTGTAACAGAATAATGAAAATAATCTGGAGTTATAGAAAATGGGTGAGGCTTTTCAATTATTTTAACCACCAGCGAGCATAAATTCAAATGTATTCTTAAATGTTTACAGTCACAAAAAGTTTTACTAATTTCCACTTTGGGGAAATGTATATTCCCCTATGTAATAAATTCATTTATTAAAAATAATTGAATTTATTTTTTATACACTGAAGCTGTTTTTGAAAAAATCTCAGAAATGGCAAGGATAGTGAGGAATGTTGGTGATGGGTAAGAATACAAGAAAAGTAATGAAGGGAATATTTGTGATAAGGACCTAATTATATAATCATCAAATTAGAGAAAATTAGTGCTTAAAAAGTTTTGAAAGCTGTCAACTAATCTGTCTTCTCTGTCTTTAGGCAAACCGAGTTGAGAAAAACATCCCATACTTTTTTGAAAGGCTAGTAGATAAACAGATTTTTTTTAAGCTTACATTGAGGGCTTAACACATCCCTCTGTCAGCAGATTCTTCCCAAATTCTGACTTAAATCCTATAAGCTTTCATTTAAGTCTATCTGTCCCAGTTAGAACACTGAGAAAATAACTTGTTATCATGTAGTAAAAAAAATGTAAGTATAATTTCAAGAAAGAAAGAACAGTAAATATTCACAGACTGTAACTATCACTCTTTTACGTTAATTGATATCAATTTTTTTGTTCAATCCTTAACCCATTTTTGTAAAAGCACCACTAATTTATGAAACACAATCATAATTTTAATAAGACAATTTTAAAGAATGCAGTAAGGACTCTTGAGGGTGGTATAGCATCATTGTTAAGAGATGGCATACACACAATTCAGCATAATGTGTAAATCAAAAAGATCTTGAATGAATTATAAATCAAGCCATTTGAGAGGCACTGTGTTGGACTGTTAGCTAAGTCTTCCTTCTTTTTCTCTCCATCTGTTCATTTCCTTCTAAGACACAGTTGTTCAGCTTTATTCCCTAATTGTTTTCTGAAACATTGTCTAAGAGAAAAATGCAGAATTGACTAGCATACTTATACTATTAATGATTCAGATCAGATCAGATCAGATCAGTCACTCAGTCGTGTCCGACTCTTTGTGACCCCATGAATCGCAGCACACCAGGCCTCCCTGTCCATCACCAACTCCTGGAGTTCACCGAGACTCACGTCCATCGAGTCAGTGATGCCATCACGTCCATCGAGTCAGTGATGCCATCCAGCCATCTCATCCTCTGTCATCCCCTTTTCCTCTTGCCCCCAATCCCTCCTAGCATCAGACTCTTTTCCAATGAGTCGACTCTTCACATGAGGTGGCCAAAGTACTGGAGTTTCAGCTTTAGCATCATTCCTTCCAAAGAAATCCCAGGGCTGATCTCCTTCAGAATGGACTGGTTGGATCTCCTTGCAGTCCAAGGGACTCTCAAGAGTCTTCTCCAACACCACAGTTCAAAAGCATCAATTCTTCGGTGCTCAGCCTTCTTCACAGTCCAACTCTCACATCCATACATGACCACAGGAAAAACCATAGCCTTGACTAGACGGACCTTTGTTGGCAAAGTAATGTCTCTGCTTTTGAATATGCTATCTAGGTTGGTCATAACTACATAAGACAATTTTATTTCTGCAGCGCTGTCATCACTTGAATCTTATGGAGAGGAAGTTCAGATTCACACTTAAACGTTGCAACACTTTGCAGAAATTTAGCATTTATTGTTTATTATTTTTATTTATATATTTATTTATTTCTGTGATTATTTTGTGGAGTTTCATATAGCTTCATTTTATCTTGTGTTTAGAAACTTAACATCATTGAAACATCACGGATATGGAAACAGGAGCTAGGAGTTAAAAATCTTATCTTCTGAGACAAGTTAATTTCTTGTGTTCTAACTTACAAGGAATATGCCACAAGTTTCCATAATTAAGTTAGGATTTGAACTGTTTTTCCATGAAATTAAATTTTAGAAAAGACTAGACACAGAATTTCACTATGGAGATTGTGATATTCATTTACATATTTCGTTATTTTCACCAACATTCTTTAGGATTCTTCTATTATTTTTTTAAGAAAAAAAAATAAAACAGTAAC
The DNA here is from genome assembly GCF_027580195.1 of Bos mutus. Taxonomy (NCBI): domain Eukaryota; kingdom Metazoa; phylum Chordata; class Mammalia; order Artiodactyla; family Bovidae; genus Bos; species Bos mutus. The sequence continues at coordinate 46,281,511 of NC_091617.1, forward strand.
TGTAACATCATAGCAGTTTGGGGAAATAGGCCTCTACTATGTCTTATGAGCTTCACACTTAAAAAAAATAACATTCTGTTTTATTCTCAGGATTGTGTTATGGTAGTTTGCAATTTTGAAAGGGGCTATAAATAAAAGAAAAATCAAAATAATGGAGTTTCTATTTTGCAAGGAATTTTAACATACGGTTTCATGAACTTCAAAGCATGCTGAACCCGTACTGATAAGCAGCTGTCACTGAATTCCTGATAAGGAAGGGCAAATGTTTACTGACTGTTCTAGAGTTGTATAAGGCAATATCTTTAAAGACTTATTGATATAAGAATGGGAAACACTGACATTTGACTGCACAGAAATTTATGCTATTCCAGAAAAAAAATTAAGCATTTTATTTATTAGACAATCATATGCATTATGGAACAGTCACTAAGTTATTTGTGGAGTCATCATTTGCCTATAATCCTTAGACTTGACTGTTAAGACTGACTCTAACATGCCAGATGTCTTCTTCTCCTTCATTGTTCTCTCATCACAATTTGGGTCCTTCCCAATATATACAATTTATATATACAATATATACAATTTCTTTTAAGTCCTCTTAAGTCCATTGGGTCCACATACAATTGTGAACATAGTTTAAATACTTTCCCAAAGAGGCTATCCTGTTTTTGTATAAATTGAGAGTGTAGCTCATTACTTTGAGGAAAAAGAGGTAGATTTATCTAATTCCACAATTCCAAAGTCCTATTTATTCATACTCTCAAGCCTTAAGCTAATATTCTGCTTTGTCTTATTTCTACTGTTGGGAGAAATACACTTTACCCTTTTATGCTTTTCTGATTGGCCTAAGAGTTAAATTGACATGAGATAGATTAACAGGAGAAAATCAAACAAAGTTTAATAACATGTATACCCAGGAAAACTGGGTAACATGCCAAAATGACAAAACCCCTCACCTTAAATACTATTTTCAGTGAAAGACGAAAGAGGATATTAGGGGTAGTGGTTTGTGATTTTAGAGGAGAGGAAGGCAACTGACATTGATTGAGATGAAAAAGCTAATGTTTGGTAAACAAATGTTTGCTGGGCCCTGTGGAGACAGTGAGACAGAGAAACGAATTTTAACAAACAGACTTTGCTAGGTTCATCTTGATTTACACCCTAAATTCATACTATAGGTACCTCTGGTGATAGCTCCCTTCCTGGAAGAGGTCTTCTGTATACATTCTTCAGGCAGATAGGGGGAAGGTCAAAGTTTCTTCCTGAGTGTTTTGGGCCTTGTTTTTTTTTTTTTTTTTTTTTGAAAGAATCCACTTGCCAAAGAGATATTTTGAGGTGGCTGATTTTTTCCTTTACACCACACATTTGGGAAGAGAGTAACTGTATGTGCTTTGATCTAGTTAACAATATATAAGTGGAAAATCTTGTGTATCACATTTAGCGTGGGAGCATATAAGAAGTAGCCAATGGAACTCCAAGTTTCTACCCTCCTGGGTTAACATAGGTGTGCAAACAGGTGGTTTCAAAACCTTCAAGACATATTAATAGAAGGATGTACAGATGTTCTGTGGCTAAGTGCCTGGCACCATTTTTTTTTTTTTTCCCGAGGCTTCATCTCACCTGCTAATTACCAGGATGCAAAAGTTTTCTCCTGGTAGGGTAAGAGTATCTATTTGAGGTTCATATTTGCTCTAAATATTGATTTTTTTTTATTTTTCTGCATTTATGGCTTTAGATTTTATCTCTGTACTGTCAGTGATAATATTTCAGGAGGTGTATTCACCACAAACCTTAGGGATACTGCTCTTGAGCTCTCTGGCTCACATGGCAGGAAATATTTGATTCCATTTCCTGACAAATTGGATGAGATTTCTTTTATAATGAAATTCACACTGCCAATGAACATGCCATATGTTTAGACACATGGTTTTATTTTTATGATCTTTAAAACATTATTTTATGTAGCCCATGGCTGGGATAATCACTTATAGGTTTCTGAATACTCAGACTGCTGTCGTGTTTGAAGGTACTCTGTTTTAGGTAGGAATGAAAGTATTACTTAACTGCAATGCATGCATTCAGAGAAAAATATATCAATATATTATTATTAATAGGAAACTTCTCAGAAGCTTCATTTTTATAAGCACTTAGGCTGCAGTCCATGGGGTCGCTGAGGGTCGGACACGACTGAGAGACTTCACTTTCACTTTTCACTTTTCACTTTCATGCATTGGAGAAGGAAATGGCAACCCACTCCAGTGTTCTTGCCTGGAGAATCCCAGGGATGGGGGAGCCTGGTGGGCTGCTGTCTATGGGGTCACACAGAGTTGGACACGACTGAAGTGACTTAGCAGCAGCAGCAGCAGTGGTGTTAAATATTATATAGGATAGATATAAGGGAAATGTGCCCATATATTGATTAAGAGAGACAGCTTTACATTGTATTATAGTTTGCCGTCTATGCATTATTGGCCATGCCACTTTAAAAATACATGTTGTAATTGAGTTTAAAAAAAAAAAAAAAAGCAAAGATTATTTTCCCCTTGTTTTAAAGTTGATCATTTCTAAGTCATAGTTTTATTAGGACAATAAATGCACTAGAAAAGCTATGAAATATGATTAAAATAAATTATATTCAGTCTACTCAGGAGAAAGATATACCCATCTGAATGCAGAGTTACACAGAATAGCAAGGAGAGATAAGAAAGCCATTTTTCAAGTGAATAATGCAAAGAAATAGAAGAAAACAATAGAATGGGAAAGACTAGAGATCTTTTCAAGAAAATTAGAGATAGGAAGGGAACATTTCTTGCAAAGATAGGCACAATAAAGGACAGAAATGGTATGGACCTAACAGGAGCAGAAGATATTAAGAAGAGGTGGCAAGAATATACAGAAGGACTATACAAAAAAGATCTTCATGACCCAGATAACCATGATGGTGTAATCACTCACCTAGAACCAGACATCCTGGAATGCAAAGTCAAGTGGGCCATAGGAAGCATCACTAAGAACAAAGAGAGTGGAGCTGATGAAATTCCAGTTGAGCTATTTCAAATCCTAAGGGATGATGCTGTGAAAGTGCTGCACTCAGTATGCCAGCAAATTTGGAAAACTCAGCAGTGGCCACGTGATTGGAAAAGTGGTTTTCATTCCAGTTCCAAGGAGGGCAATGCCAAAGAATGTTCACAAACTGCACAACTGCACATTTCACATGCTTACAAACTAATGCTCAAAATCATCCAAGCTAGGCTTCAACAGTATGTGAACCAAGAACTTTCAGATGTACAAGCTGGATTTAGAAAAGACAAGGAACCAGAGATCAAATTGCCAACATCTGATGGATCATAAGAAAAGCAAGAAAATTCCAGTGAAACATCTGCTTCTGCTTCATTGACTATGCTAAAGCCTTTGACTGTGTTGATCACAATAAACTGGAAAATTCTGAAAGAGATGGGAATACCAGACCACCTTACCTGCATCCTGACAAATCTGTATGCAACTCAAGTAGCAACAGTTAGAACTGGATATGGAACAGTGGACTGGTTCCAAATTGGGGAAGGAGTATGTCAAGAGTTTATATTGTCACCCTGCTTATTTAACTTATATGTAGAGTTCAGTTCAGTTCAGTTCAGTCACTCAGTCATGTCCGACTCTTTGCGATCCCATGAATTGCAGCACGCTAGGCCTCCCTGTCCATCACCATCTCCCGGAGTTCACTCAAACTCACATCCATCGAGTCGGTGATGCCATCCAGCCATTTCATCCTCTGTCGTCCCGTTTTCCTCTTGCCCCCAATCCCTCCCAGCATCAGTGTCTTTTCCAATGAGTCAACTCTTTGCATGAGGTGGTCAAAGTACTGGAGTTTCAGCTTTAGCATTATTCCTTCCAAAGAATACCCAGGACTGATCTTTAGAATGGACTGGTTGGATCTCCTTGCAGTCCAAGGGACTCTCAAGAGTCTTCTCCAACACCACAGTTAAAAAGCATCAATTCTTCGGCGCTCAACTTTCTTCACAGTCCAACTCTCGCATTCATACATGACCACTGGAAAAACCATAGCCTTGACTAGACGGACCTTTGTTGGCAAGGTAATGTCTCTGCTTTTCAATACATCATGTGAAATGCCAATATCGATGAAGCACAAGTTGGAATCAAGACTCTGGAGAGAAATATCAGTAACCTCAGATATGCAGATGATACCACCCTAGTGGCAGAAAGTGAAGAGGAATTAAACAGCCTTTTGATGAAGGTGAAAGAGGAGAGTGAAAAAGCTGACTTAAAGCTCAACATTGAAAAAACGAAGATCATGGCATCTGGTCCCATCACTTCGTGGCAAATAGATGGAGAAACAATGAAATAGTGACAGACTTTATTTTCTTGGGCTCTAAAATCATTGTGGATGCTGACTACAACCATGAAATTAAAAGATGTTTGCTCCTTGGAAGAAAAGCGATGACAAACCTAGACAGCTTATTAAAAAGCAGAGACATTACTTTGCCAACAAAGCTGTATGTAATCAAAGCTATGGTTTTTCCAGTAGTCATGTATGGATGTGTGAGCTGGACAATAAAAAAAAAAAAAACAAAAAACTGAGCATCAAAGAACTGATACCTTTTAACTATAGTGCTGGAGAAGACTCTTGAGAGTTCCTTGGACTGCAAGGAAATCAAACCAGTCCATCCTAAAGGAAATCAATCCTGGTTATCATTGGAAGGACTGATGGCTGAAGCTCCAACACTTTGGCCACCTGGTACAAAGAACCAACTCATTGGAAAAGACCCTGATGCTGGGAAAGATTGAAAGCAGGAAGAGAAGGGGAAGACAAAGGATGAGATGGTTGGATCACATCACTGAGTCAATGGACAAGAATCTGAGCAAAGTCCAGGAGATGGTGCAGGACAGGAAAGCCTGGTGTGCTGCAGTTCAAGAGTTCGCAAAGACTCAGACAGGACTGAGTTACTGAATAATAACAACTCTACTCATGATTGTTTTTGGCAAAGGATCATGTAAAACTGGACTTAGAGTCTTGAGGATAAAATTTCTTTTCTAGCAGATAAGCTAAAACAGTTCTTAATTCCAAAGAGTTATAAGCGTAAGCCCAGCTGAAGGAGGAAACAGACAGAACAGGCTCCATCTTGAAAGCAGGACTCCGTCTTGGCCTGGACTGTGGACTTTGAGCTATATGCCCAGTATCTATGGAAATGACATACCAACTGGGAAACCAGACACCCCAGATGGAAGAGCCCCAGGGCTCATATCTAGACTTTCTGTTGCCTAAAAGAATACCCTAATCATCTGTGTAACTGAATAACATTATTAATTCTATTATTCTTATTGGGGTATGACCACAGGCCTATTGATAATTGTCCACTATTAACTATCTAGGCTTAAGGCATACGAATCATTGGTTTAAGGCATTTGAATCATGGGTTAACTTTGTATCTTTCTTTTCCTTTTTCAGAATACTACTACTACTACTACTACTACTACTAAATCGCTTCAGTCGTGTCCGACTCTGTGCGACCCCATACATGGCAGCCCACCAGGCTCTGCCATCCCTGGGATTCTCCAGGCAAGAACACTGGAGTGGGTTGCCATTTCCTTCTCCATTGCGTGAAAGTGAAAAGTGAAAGTGAAGTCGCTCAGTCGCGTCCGACTCGTAGCGACCCCATGGACTGCAGCCTACCAGGCTCCTCCGTCCATGGGATTTTCCAGGCAAGAGTACTGGAGTGGGGTGCTATTAGTTTCAGAGAATTTCGGGAGGTGGGTTTGAGCAAGTACACTTAGAGTATGTAAGGTTTTCACAAAAACTAGTTGGGGTCTTTGGCTAAGAGGAAACTCTGCCTTGGGCCCACTGGTGTAATAAACTGCGCTCCACTATCTGCATTGTCCTTCTGAGTGAGTTTGTTTCCCGGAATATGTGGCTACAACACAACTATACCAGTTCCTGGTTCTAAAATAATAGATATTTGGAGACCCTAGCTGATGTTCTGGGTGTGAAATAATGAGAAGGACAGAATCTTACCTTGAAGATTCCTGTGGCTACTTTTTTTGACAAGGACCACTATAAGGGGAAAATACTTTAGTGAGGTTAGTGAAGAATCATGCAAAAAATGAAATTTTGAAATGCGAGACCCTATAATATTTAATGTTTATTACAGTATTAATATATATCAGAGTGCTTCCAAAATTTTAGCTTGTGCAAAATTTATTTTTTTAATTAAATATAGTTGATTTTTCATACTGTTCATGGGGGTCTTAAGGCAAGAATACTGAAGTAGTTTGCCATACCCTTCTCCACTGACTCAATGGACATGAGTTGGAGCAAACTCAGGGAAGTAGTGAAGGATATGGGAGCCTCGCATGCTCCAGTTCATGGTGTTGAAAAGAGTTGGACATGAGTTAGCGACTGAACAACAACACAGTTGATTTACAATGTTGTGTTAGTTTTAGGTGTATAGTAAAGCAAACTATATACATACTCATTTTCAGATTCTTTTCACTTACAGGTTATTCCGAGATATTGAGCAGAGTTCCTTTTACTATACGGTAGGTCCTTGTTGGTTATCTATTTTATACAGATAAAAAACATAGATGTTAATTCCAAACTCCTAATCTATCCTTCTTCCTACTTCCCCCTTGTTAAACATGATCTTGTTTTCTATGTCTGTGCATCTATTTCTGTTTTGTATATATGTTCATTTTGTATCATTTTTTAGATTTCACTTATAAGCAATATCATATGATATTTGTCTTTCTCTGGCTTACTTAGTGTGATAACCCATGTTGCTGCAAATGACATTATTGTGCTTTTTATGGCTGAATAATATTCCACATATATATACACACACATATATATATATGGAATATATATATACACATATATATATGTGAATATATGTATATATATATATGTGTGTGTATATATATATATATACTTCTTTATACATTTATATACACTTCTTTATCCATTTCTCTTTTGATGGACATTGGACATTTAGGCTGCTTCCATGTTCTGGCTATTGTGAATAGGGCTGCAATGAACATTCAGGTGCATGTATCTTTTCATATTATTATTTTCTCCAGATATATACCCAGGAATGGGATTGCAAGATCATATGGTAGCACTTGTAAATCTATTAAGGGAGAACTAGGGGTTGAGGATATAAAATTTCAATTCTAATTACATCATGGAGTCTCAATCTTATTAGCTCTATAAAACAAGATAAAGGGATTGTAAATTTTGTAAATTCTATGTAATTTTCCAGTGGATCCCATTAATATTCTTTCTTATTTTGATCTTATCATATTTATCTGAAAAAAGCTCCCTAGAAGATTCCCTCCCTTCTTCCTTCTTCCATCCAAGGCTGCTAAAGATTTTAGCATATTATCACTAATTATTTTATATTTATCAAGTCAAAGGCATGGTCTTATTGGCTATTTCAGAGTATGGTTATTTAATTTCAAAAAGGAAAATCCTCTGTTCCAAGTAAAGTATAAAGTATCTCAAACAAATAGTATTGCTTATTCAGCACTAATCTTTGATATTCAGAATTAAGCTGAATCCAGCCTGTGTACTTTGACATTGAATTAAGTCTCAGACACAGAGTTTTGAGTGAAGTAGAAATGAATTTTTTGCTTTGCCAGGCAAAAGGAGCCATGGTGGGCTAATGTCCTCAAAATTGTGTTCTGACCTGCAGGGGTTGTGAGTAGTTTTATGGCAATGTTTTAAAGAGGATATGATTAGCTTGTGGACACTCTTCTGATTAGCTGATGGTGAGGTAAATATGAGTCAGCATCATCAACCTTCTGGTTCCAACCAGTCTGGGATCTATGTGCCTATGGGCAGCATAGAGTTAGCTTATCCCACCTGGTGGGATTTCAGTACCTGCCAAAAGGTTCAGAGAAACTATTATGAATAGCCCTTGAGGGGGAACCAGGACCCTGTCCCCAGGCTGCAACATTTTTTTCTTGATTGCTCCTCCCTTGTCTCTGCATCCCTTCCCATCCCTAATTAACAACTCTTTGGAATGCAGCAGAGACCATGGAGTCTGAATGAAATCTATTTCATCTAATCAAGAAATGAGATTCATAGAAAGGCTTTTGTGCCCAGGAGCCCCACAGGGTCCTGCTCCGTCTCAGGAATAATAATAATACAATAATATTTACCCAAGGAACAGGCAAGTGATAGGGGCAGCTTTAGGGTCTTCAAAGACAGGCATCTCTTGTTGCATTCTTTATTGCCGCATGAAACATCCACCAGGAAAATAAATCTGTTATTTTCTCAGCTTCTACCTCAGCAATCCTGAGTGATAGGCAGGTTGTCATTATCATTAAGGGCCTACTTGGTGGCTCAGATGGTAAGGAATCCACCTGCAATGCAGGAAACCCAGGTTTGATCCCTGGGTTGAAAGATCCCATGGAGATGGAAATGTCAACCTACTCCAGATTTATTGCCTGGGAAATCCCATGGACAGAAAAGCCTGGCAGGTTACAGTCCATGGGGTCGCAAAGAGTCAGACCATCATTACAGACCCATTTGCTACTTGTGGAAAGTCACACCTTTGTACTAATGCACTAATTAGAATTGGCCGGACAGTCTTGTGAGGCAGAGTTAAGTTTCCAAAGGTGTAAGAAGTATATTTTGTTCTGTCTTTAAAAATGTATTTTTAATGATCTGACACCACTTTTGGAATAGTAAATGATAGGGCCCAAGGGGGTCTCATTATTAAGATGGATCATTATGTTAACCTTGCAAACAAAGAATAAAATTACAGTGATCCTTGAGCCAAATTGCCCAAATGACATTCTATTATCTCGCTGGTGCCTAGCTTCTCAAAACTATGAGACCATCAGATTCCAGACCTCCAGCTATGTGACCACAGGACTCAACTACAGGCTAAAAATTAACCATCCCTTCAGAGGAGTTTTCATTTGTGGATTATAAGACCCCGCCTCAGAAAGGGAGGACACTGGTTCTCCTTAAGGGCCAGTCACCCTCTTGTTGCTTTCTAATAAATTTTCCTTTTCTTGCCTGGCTGCTCGGAGAAGGCAATGGCACCCCACTCCAGTACTCTTGCCTGGAAAATCCCATGGATGGAGGAGTCTGGTAGGCTGCAGTCCGTGGGGTTGCTAAGAGTTGGACACAACTGAGTGACTTCACTTTCACTCTTCACTTCCATGCATTGGAGAAGGAAATGGCAACCCACTCCAGTGTTCTTGCCTGGAGAATCCCAGGGACGGGGGAGCCTGGTGGGCTGCCACTATGGGGTCGCACAGAGTTGGACACGACTGAAGCGACTTAGCAGCTTAGCAGCAGCAGCCTGGCTGCTAGGCTCTCTCTCTTTTTCTCTGCACTTACCTTACAGTAAGCACCTAAGAGTCTATTACAAATTTATCAGTGTGAATTTGATTTGTTCAGAAACATTCTATCTTGCTTCCTAATGTTTTTCCAAGATAAATACACTACTGACTCTAACACAGAGCCAATTACCTTTGATAGACATTTTCGCTGCTTTTAACAGGTTTATAAAAGACAAAGCCAGAAGATAAATTACCTCATTTGGTTACTTTGGTATTCTTTCATAAGCAGTCTATTTAGAAGTTATTCTGCTCAAAAGTAGACATTCTATGCATACACTCCTGAGAAGTTGTTTTGCCTGAGGAAGTTGTGTTTATAATTACTGCTATTTTTTTGTTCAAAATAAAATAATTTATGTTTTATGGAGTAAAATATTGCATCCTTGATTTCTCTCTCTCTCTTTTTTTCTTGCTGGACACTTGAAGTTTATTGTCAACTTTGTTCAAGACACCTGGTTGTGGGGTGTCAGGAAGGCTCACGAGTGCCTTGGAGAGTAACAAGCAGAGTTCTCTCAATCCTTTTTGGTGTTTTGCTGTTCTCATATAAAATAGCACAATTACTTCTGCTGGCTTGGGCCTGCCTAGTCTCAGGGTGGGGCAGGGTGGGACGTGGAGAGGAGGAGCTCTAATAAGCTCAGCGTCTGGGAAAGAATTTTGGCGGTTGGTGGTGACCACTCAACAAGGGCTCTTCCACCCCCTGCAACCCTCCTTGGTTTTGCTGGGCTGACCACCAGGCTCCTACTTCCTTGTGGCTTCCAGAGCGAAGTCACAGCCATGCCGCTGGAAGCCCGGGAAGTTCGGAGTGCTCGGGACTCCTAACAGTGTGGCCAGGAATGGGAAAGCGGACTTGCCAAAAAGAAGCTGCAGTACCAGTGACGCAGGTTGGCCTTGGGGAGATGGGAGTGGTGGGGGTGGCTTTCCCACCGTGCTCTGCATTTCTGCAGGAGCTGATACTGGAAGTGGAATCCAGATGGCATAGGTAGTCATGAGCAAGCTTCGAAGCACACATGTGGGCAGGTGGAAATCTTGGCTGCTCTGCTTCTCCAGCCTTGGTGCATGGTCACGTTCTTGGGTGGTGGGAACAGGGGCAGCTGGCCAGCGTGCCCGTTTGCAAGGAGATTTTGGGAGTCCGCTCCAGTACTGAAACTTACAAGGTTGATCTCTAATTTGTCTGTGCACTGGGCTGCATTAGACCTGTCTGTAAAAGATGCTGGATAACAGATAACATCCCTACAGGGCAAAGGCAGAATGGACTTATACTTAGGTAACGGTCTGCATTAGAGACCTTGACTTCTAGCAAATGACTTTACTCACAATTTTGTTTGTTAAGGAAGAAATTTATGCTCAGATCGCCCTCCTGGCTTCTTTTGCCAAGAATGCAATCTCAAGCTCTGCCACTCATTTTTCAAAGCATTACTTGATGAAGTAAGTGTTCAAGGAGGACTGCTTAAAATCAAGCAGTCTATCTCCTCCTTCTCCTTGGTATAAATTGTATTCCTTGAAGAGAAAACAACTGAAAGCAAGTCATTCAGCTAATTAACACCAGTTGGAGTTACCAGCAGGACCTGCCACTTGTTGATTCTCAAGTGGACGCAGATGGTCGGGGGCTCCTCACTCTTCCGCTGGTCCCTGGGATGTACTTTCTGCCCACCATTTGCCTGGGCAGCTGTTTCAAGGATGAACCTTGAGAGAGTAAATGCCGTTGAGACCATCTGAACTAAATAAGTGACTGAACCCAGGTAAGGCTGTATGATCTTTGAAAACTCTGGCTGGCAGGTGCAGAGATCTACTGGTCTTGCAACTGACCAAGACAAGCCTGGTATATCCTTTGTTTATGAAAACTGCCGCCTACCAATCTGGAGTGGTCTGCTTCTTTCTTAGGCCTCTCCCTGCCCTCTTTGTACAGGGCCAGTTTAAGATTTTACCTCCAAAGCTCTTCATTTTGTGAATCAATATCAGCTCTTTGCAGAGTCTCTGCTTAATTACTGTTCTGAATTGGGCTCTAGCAGAAAGTGAAGAGGAACTAAAAAGCCTCTTGATGAAAGTGAAAGTGGAAAGTGAAAAAGTTGGCTTAAAGCTCAACATTCAAAAAGTGAAGATCATGGCATCTGGTCCCATCACTTCATGGGAAATAGATGGGGAAACAGTGGAAACAGTGTCAGACTTTATTTTTTGGGGCTCCAAAATCACTTCAGATGGTGACTGCAGCCATGAAATTAAAAGACGCTTTCTCCTTGGAAGGAAAGTTATGTCCAACCTAGATAGCATATTCAAAAGCAGAGGCATTACTTTGTCAACAAAGGTCCATCTAGTCAAGGCTATGGTTTTTCCTGTGGTCATGTATGGATGTGAGAGTTGGACTGTGAAGATGGCTGAGCACCGAAGAATTGATGCTTTTGAACTGTGGTGTTGGAGAAGACTCTTGAGAGTCTCTTGGACTGCAAGGAGATCCAACCAGTCCATTGTGAAGGCGATCAGCCCTGGGATTTCTTTGGAAGGAATGATGCTAAAGCTGAAACTCCAGTACTTTGGTCACCTCATGCAAAGAGTTGACTCATTGGAAAAGACTCTGATGCTGGGAGGGATTGGGGGCAGGCGGAGAAGGGGACGACAGAGGATGAGATGGCTGGATGGCATCACTGACTTGATGGACGTGAGTCTGAGTGAACTCTGGGAGTTGGTGATGGACAGGGAGGTCTGGTGTGCTGCAATTCATGGGGTCGCAAAGAGTCGGACACGACTGAGGGACTGAACTGAACTGAATGATACCATCAGCCTGTATTGATATTTGGAGTTGTCATTATGCTTATTATATGGCTGTTGTGAAGAATATTGTTAATTTCATTATACAGTGGCCTTTTTATCCGAGGCCCTAGAAAAAATTTTTGTTTGATCTTACCACCGAGGTGAATTGAACTTTTTTGAGCAGTTGGTTTATTTCATCTATTTTATTGTGATCTATATGACTGATTATTACATCTTCGCCAAAAGAATTGAATTATTATTTTTTTCTCACAAAATATTTTTTAGTTACCTAACTCTGAGCAAAGTGCAATGATGAGTCCGTGAGTTTGTAAGTGGGAATAATCTTGATAATAATAGCTAGTACATTTGACCCTTGAACAACCTGGAGGTCAGGCACATCAATCCTTACCACCCGCCAGTAGAAAATCCAAGTATAATTTTACAGTTAGCCCTGTGTATCCATTTCTACATCTGCAAATTTAACCAAATTCAGATAGTGTAGTTGTATGGGCCATATTCATTGAAAAAAATTCCCATGTAAGTGAATCTGTGCAGTTCAAACCGTGTTATTCAAGGATCAACTCTATTAATTACTTTCTATATTGCATCAATGTTCTTTGCAAGTTAACATATCAACTCCTTGCCACTGTTGTTACTGATTTATAGATAAGGAAACTGAGATGCTAAGAGACTCAAAGAAAATTTTAAAACTTGCTCAAATACATAAAGCTGGTAAGTATAAGAGCTATCATTCATGTCCAAACAGTCTAGTATAGTCACTGCATTATGTTGCCCCTCAATTCAAATGATGATGATATTTGAATTGATGATATTTGATGGCCTATTTTAACTTATCCTCTCTTATGTCACCTATAAAATTCAGAATTGTGCAGTTAGGCATCAATCATTAAATATCATTTCATGGTTTGGAGCACATAATGGACACTCAGTAAATGTTTTTTTCTTACCTGCGGAATGTTGAGACATAATGAAGAAGGTATATGGACCCTAAATCCAAGAGCTTATAAAGTCATTGTCATGCTACTATAACCTTTGTACATCTAAAACAAAATGCTCAAAGTATTTTAAGGAAAAGAGGATAAGAAATGCAAGAATGGGTTTTCTCATGAAACACATATACTTTCTACAGTGAAGTGTATCTCTGGTATCATGATGCTTTATTCTTTCAGATAGTTTTGTCTTTTTTTATTGAAGTACAGTTGTTTTGCAATGTTGTGTTAGTTTCAGGCATACGGAAAAGTGATTCAGGTATACATACATATATATTTATTTTTCAGAGTCTTTTCACTTATAAGTTATTACAGAATTGAGTAGAGTTTCCTGTGCTATTCAGTAGGCCTTTGTTGGTTATTTATTTTATATATAGTAGTGTGTATATCAGAGAAGGCAATGGCACCCCACTCCAGTACTCTTGCCTGGAAAATCCCATGGATGGAGGAGCCTGGTGGGTCGCTAAGAGTCAGACACGACTGAGCGACTTCACTTTCACTTCTCACTTTCATGCATTGGAGAAGGAAATGGCAACCCACTCCAGTGTTCTTGCCTGGAGAATCCCAGGGACGGGGGAGCCTGGTGGGCTACTGTCTATGGGGTCGCACAGAATCAGACACGACTGAAGCGACTCAGCAGCAGCAGCAGCAGTGTGTATATGTTAATCCTAAACTCCTAATGTATCCCTCCCTACTCCCTTTCCCCTTTGGTAACCATAAGTTTGTTTTCTCTGTCTTTGGGTCTGTTTTGTATATTAGCTCATTTTACCATTTTCTTTAAATTCTACATATAAGTGATATCATATGATGTTTTAGTCTTGAATGCATTCATCCCATTTCTCAGAAAAGTGTGTCCTATGGGCCTAGGGACTTTGGTTGTTTGACAATAGCTTGCATTTGACAGCTCTAATATCCTTCCTAAATGTTGTGATAAATTTAATTTTTGAAGGACAAATACTAAAATATTATTGTATTCTCCCACTCTTAGAGTTTAAAAAGGATAGGTTTGGGACTGTTATCTTCAGAAATTCAATGTATAAACTGCTACCGATTTTAAGCTTGAACTCATACGAAGAGCAAAAGCTCACTAGCAGCAGGAGGCTAGTAGTTGATTTGTGCTCAACCAAAATGCGTCAGAAGTTGAGTACTCCCACATTAGTGCTTTTTAGAGTAAGCATTTGACTAATTTAAATAAGCTCAAAGCTGAAAGCTGAGATCTTATACAGTCCAGATTTTTATTCAATGTGTTTCTGGGAGAAGTCTTTTCCAGACAATATGGGACAATCAGAGTGGAAAGGAGTTTTGCTCCCTAGGATCCTTTTCCAAAAGGTAACTGCAGAAGAACAAGTAAAACTCTGTTATTCTTCTACATAGTTCAATAATATGAATCTTTGAACATATATCAGTGATAGCCTTTCTTTTATTTCAATGTGTTCATCAAGTAAGAAGAAAAAAAGACTTTCTGAGAATATATTAATATATCATTAATTTCATTCAACTAATGTTTTCTGAGTACTCTTCCTATGCCAGGTACTGCTCAAAGATCTAGAAATCATATTTCTCAAATTTTGAGATATATTAGTGAACAGAAGAAAAAAATTCTGCCTTCATCATGTACACTAAGCTGAATAATACTTTGTGATAATGTGACTTCAAACTATACTGAAAGAGTATCATGAAGAAGACTTTTTCTAAGTAATGACATAAAGAAAGTGCACAAAATCATTTCTAACTTTGAGGGAATAAAACAACATGAACTAAGTGATAATTGGGTCCTTTTCCCCTGTCAATTGTGTGGCATAATATTTCAGTTTCCAAATGTAGTTCCTGAATTATGTTTCCACACTACCAAGTTTACAGAACAATTTGTAATTCTCTGTATATCAGATTCTTTTTGGCTCTGTCCCTTTACGCTTGTCCTGATACTCAAATAATATAGCTTTCCTACTTTCAATCTTACCTCTCCTTTACGTGGTTAATGATTATCATTTTTCAGAACTCAGACAGCAATTCCTTCAGGAAACCTACTAAGTCCTCAATATTCCCCATCATACCATAGTTACTTGTTGTTCTTCTAATAGCTGTGAAGGACCAAATTAAAGTTTGTATTGGTGTTGTTGTTGTTCAGTTGTTCAGCTGTGTTCAACTCTTTGTGACCCCATGGACTGCAGCATGCGAGGCTTCCCTGTCCTTCACTATCTCCCAGAGTTTGCTCAAACTCATGTCCATTGAGTCGATGATGCCATGCAACCATCTCATTATTTGTCTCCCCCTTCTGCTCCTGCCCTCAATCTTTCCCTGCATCAAGGTTTGTATTATCAGTGCTATAGACAGTACCTGAAACATGGTACATACTTGTTAAGTGTGATTTGAAGATTGACTTTCATTGATAGAATGATTAATATTTAATATTTATATCCCTCCATAATTTGAATTCTGCCCATCTTTCCAACTTTATTTTTTCAGTAACTCCATACACAGCCAATTTATCCCAACCAAACTTATCTACCCACAGCTCCCTGAACATTGCTTTTATTCCTATGTCCATGACATTCCTAAAGCATTTCCAGCAATATTCTATTCATGTGTCAAATGTCAAGTCAAATTCCACTTATTTCATGAAGTTTTTTGTGACACTTTGGATTTATGCAGTGTTTAGTGATGGTGTTGCTGCTGCTGCTGCCACAATTAATAAAAATAATAAATAAAATGAAAATGAGACTACTTGCTTATTAACATGGATCCTCATGGGAAGGCCATCAGCTGTTAAGAGTATTTGCAAACATTTTAGTGGTGTGGTTTACCTTACATTATAAACACTATACAAAGTAATTTTTAAAATCTTTGCCTGTTGTAGAGTTTTCAAGCATTAATTATCATTGAACATAGAAAAGAGAACTCAGAGATATGTACTTTTTTTATCTCATTCATGCTATACTTAGTGTAAAAGGTGATAGAGTTGATACAGTTTTAGATGATGCTTAAAATATAGTTTTTGAGTTAATATTTTAAAATAGTAAAACTTTGAAAAGTTTATGAACCTATTTGTGTAAAATTAGTGAGCTTATCTCATAATTTAAATTGACCATACAGAAAACCTCACTTTACAACTGTTTAAGAAATGAGTGAGATTTGATCATGGATTGACTTATAATCTGTTAAGGGTAGACATAACTTGAATGATTTTACAATATGAGTTTAAGTATTTAAGTATTATCCTAAGACTAATACCAGTGATTTGAGTGGGCTAATTTTGATAGTTGAAAGTGAACAATACCTGGTATTAGCTCTGTTGAACATTGAGAATAATCATCTTGACTCTAAGTTGAACATTATTTGGGTAATAATGCTGGAGTAGTACAAATGATGATCTTATGTATTTCCACAAATCAAGTGGTTCTGGAGTGTGGGTTGCAAGAAGTTTAGCAATGCAACTAAAATTAACTTCAGTAAAAATAAAGTTATCTAATTCACTATATTGACGAAAGGGCTAAGGAACCAAACCTACAGAAGTTAGGCCCCATGCATCTCAAAGCACCTCAAGAATGATGCCAATAACCCTTCTCCTTTCCATCTTTCTTTCCATGACAACTTCAATATCTCTAGCCACTAACCTATACAAAATAGAACTGTGTTGGCTAGCAGTTTGTAAGCTCAGCCCTCATAGCTTTGTGATTCCCTAGAGGATTTGTTTTTCCAACTACAAAAACCAAAAAACGAAAACAAAACCCACAAGCAAAAATATAAATATCAAAACAAACCCTTAGAGAAAGACTCTGGAGCAGCTTAGGAAAGTGTTCACCTGTTGGACTAATACCACAGGTTTGAGGACAGTGTGATGATGATGGGGTCTGTATGGATCAAACAGGATCTCCATGGCTGGATTACCAGTAAATGTGTTCATTGAAAGCCACCACTGGAATCACATAGTTGGACTAGAGGAAGAGACATTTATCAAAGGAGGGAGTTTATTTCTCTAAAAATACAGAAGGAGGTACTTACAAGAAAGGAATTTGTGTGAAGATGGTATGGCCTTGGAATTCTGAGAGACCTCTTGCCACAGGTCATCAGCTAGTGTTTGCTGGGAATGAAGAGAGTGTAGAGGCTACATCACATGGAAGGAAGAGCTGACAAGAGCTAGGAATCAGGCACCGCAAAACAGGTCAGTCAGTCCTCCATTCCCAGAGTCCTGGTAAGGAAGGGAAAATGAGCCAGAAATACAGTTGTGCGCACTGATAAGACAGTTGGTACCCTTACTGGAGTTGTTGGTCATGAATTGTTGGTAGAAGGGTATAATGACTTGGGAGCTTCCAGTTTCATCCCTGATGGGCTTTATATTTGGGTGATTGACATCTGGATCTGATCACCTTGCATACAGACAATGAGGATAAACATTTTTTCCTGGTTAGGATCAGTTCTGGTGGATCCTCTTAGTAACTCCATCTATAGGAGGCTGGGTAACTATCAGGGCCAACAAAAAGATTTTTATCCTTCTCCCTGAGGTCTAATTGAGCCACACAAATATTAATATAAGAGAGATCAGTTAATCAATGGAGACATCAGTGGCTATTGAAATAGTAGTGGTCCTTGGCTACTTGAATGTGCCTAAGATTCAAAGGAGGATTTAATTTGTTCCATACGTTTAATATGGAACAATGGGTGGGAAAAAGCAATGGCTGGATAAAGGAAAAAGAACAGAGCATAATAGTCATTAGTAGAACATATATTTTAAGGAAAAAAAGCTTCTTTTTTGGTCTGAGGGAAAGGAGTAGGAGTCCTGCTAGAGAGTCATGGAAAGTTTCTTTATTCTAAATGTCTTTATTCTAAAATCCTCTCATCTATAAATATTCAAGAAAAACATTACAATGCTACTGAACTCATTTAACTTTGTTTTCCTAGACTTTAGACTTTGATATTTATAGAGTCCCAGATTATTGTGGGGGAGGGGTGTCCCAATGAAGAGCAGGAAAACTACTTAGGTAACTTTTGGGTTGCTGTTTTGTAGTATTGATTTAAGAGTTATTTTTAGTACTTTCTATGGACAGGGAAGCCTGGCATACTGCCATCCATGGGGTCACAAAGAGTTGGACATGACTGAGTGACAGCTGAGCTGAAAGAGCTAGTGGAAAGGATTTCAAAACTGACAAAATATTAGCTATTTTCTAGCTTTCACTCAGGGTGATATATCTCTTATGTATGTACTTATAGAGTTAATGAAATACATATTTGTAAGACATCACATTAATAAAAAAAGGTGATTGGAAAAAGTATCACCTGCATTTTGTTAATTTTCTGTAGGCTCACTCTCCCTGCACCTGGCACATATTTTTAATCTTTTTATTTGGCAGGGGAAAACTGTCTGTGGTGGGGAAACCAGCAGTAGTTTCTTTTCATAAAGGAAGGGATGCTGAAAATCTTAGTAATTACAACCCCATTTCAATTTTACTCACAGCAGTTAAATTATTTAAATGTCTCTTCTGCTGTCAAAATGAATATTTTTTAGTTTACAAATATTTTATTACCATTAGAGCAATTTTGTTTCCATTATCTTAGCTTGCCAATTATGTACATTAAAAATGAGAACCCTCACAAAGTGATACCAAATTAGAGTTCTGGGGTCAGATATTATTTATTGCTTTTCCTTAGTTCTTTGATTAGGGAGACTATGTATATTTTAATAGTTAAGATATATTCTGTTTTATATATATATATATATATATATATATATATATAATATTGAATCAAGAAAGAAACATTATATTTTAGGACAAAAAAGTCTGTTTTGTGCATTATAGTGTTTCTTCATCAGAAGTCTTAATTCAACCCAGTCTTAAATTAGAATTTATGCTGTGACCATTTATAGATTATATGATGAATTTGTCTTGGGACTGTTCATATTTTAAAGAAATAATTAAGCCTTTTCATTTTTATACCATTATCTTTTGTGAAACAAGCTACATTTAATTTTGGAAAAATCATATTTTAATAACAAGAGTATTTACATGGAGGATATGAGAGTAAAGCTTTGATAGGTTTTGGTTAGGCTCACAAGTTTTCAGTTCTTATTCTGTTGATCATGATAAAATAACTTCTCTCTCTCTCTATGGTTGAGAGAAGGCAGCCTTCTTATAAGCTTTCAACAATGCTTGTTGTCTATGTGGAACATCACAATGAGATGATAAGGTAACTAAAATTTTTGTTTTATGTGTAGATTTTTTATAAACTTAAGCTCAAAAAATCAACTATACAAAGAGGTTTTCAGTTTTTCATTTTTTGACATTCTGTATTATTATTTCATATTTTATGGATATTTGCAGTTTTGCATATTGACTTAGAAGCTAAGTATAATTATAACATTATCAATGTTTTGTACTTTTATTTCTGAAGTTGAATCTTAGAGCAGTTAAATATCTCATTGCTTCAGATCAGATCAGTTGCTCAGTCATGTCCGACTCTTTGCGACCCCATGAATCACAGCATGCCAGGCCTCCCTGTCCATCACCAACTCCCAGAGTTCACTCAGACTCACGTCCATCAAGTCAGTGATGCCATCCAGCCATCTCATCCTCTGTCGTCCCCTTCTCCGCCTGCCCCCAATCCCTCCCAGCATCAGAGTCTTTTCCAATGAGTCAATTCTTCGCATGAGGTGGCCAAAGTACTGGAGTTTCAGCTTTAGCATCATTCCTTCCAAAGAAATCCCAGGGCTGATCTTCTTCAGGATGGACTGGTTGGATCTCCTTGCAGTCCAAGGGACTCTCAAGAGTCTTCTCCAACACCACAGTTCAAAAGCATCAATTCTTCGGCGCTCAGCCTTCTTCACAGTCCAACTCTCACATCCATACATGACCACAGGAAAAACCATAGCCTTGACTAGACAGACCTTTGTTGGCAAAATAATGTCTATGCTTTTGAATACGCTACCTAGGTTGGTCATAACTTTCCTTCCAAGGAGTAAGCATCTTTTAATTTCCTGGCTGCAGTCACCATCTAGAGTGATTTTGGAGCCCAAAAAAATAAAGTCTGACATTGTTTCCACTGTTTCCCCATCTATTTCCCATGAAGTGGTGGGACCAGATGTCATGATCTTCGTTTTCTGAATGTTGAGCTTGAAGCCAACTTTTTCACTCTCCTCTTTCACTTTCATCAAGAGGCTTTTGAGTTCCTCTTCACTTTCTGCCATAAGGGTGGTGTCATCTGCATATCTGAGGTTATTGATATTTCTCTTGGCAATCTTGATTCCAGCTTGTGTTTCTTCCAGTCCAGCATTTCTCATGATGTACTCTGCATATAAGTTAAATAAACAGGGTGACAATATACAGCCTTGATGAACTCCTTTTCCTATTTGGAACCAGTCTGTTGTTCCATGTCCAGTTCTAACTGTTGCTTCCTGACCTGCATACAAATTTCTCGAGAGGCAGGTCAGGTGGTCTGGTATTTCTATTTCTTGAAGAATTTTCCACAGTTTATTGCTTAGGGATTAGAAATTAGGTTCTATGTTAGCACTTTGGGATTAGGATTGCTTTGTTTTATCTCATAAGGTAAATTACCTAATAAGGAAAAGCAGGTATGAAAAATAACTAAATTATCTATTTCAGAAGCAAGACCTCTGGAATGACAAAGTAAGAAACTTAAAAATATCTACTTCTCCATACAAGCATTAAGGACACCAGAAAAAATTCTCAAAATCAACTTTTCAGAACTCTGGAAAATGACAGAAGGCTTTTATATTTATCATATATTTAATATAATATCTGAGTCATATTTTAATAAACTGGCTCTCAAATGTATTCAATCCAAGTTTACCAAAATAACTTCCCTATTTCTCTCTCTGTGGCTGGACATTTAGATCTCTCCCATTTACAGATGATACTGTGACACATATTTTGGAGAAAAGTGAAAAAGCAGAAATATCCTGAAAAGTAGACAGCCAGGCAATTAGGAATCATGTTCACAGGCATAGCATATGAACTGTCAGTGCTTGGGAAATATCAATATTTAACAAGAATTGAAAGAAATCTTGTCAAGCCACACCATCAAAGTTCAGCCTCATTCAGGGGCTGATAGAACACAGAACAGAACCCTTGAGTTGAAGCAGTAGGGTTTAATGAAGAAAATCAGAGGCATTTGGGTCCCAGTTCATGTCACATTTCAACCACTTGTAAGCTTTCTGACTTAAATTATTCATGAGTGTGAGTGAGTGTGAAGTCACTCAGTCATGTCCGACTCTTTGCAACCCCATGGACTGTAGCCTACCAGGTTCCTCAATCCATGGAATTTTCCAGGCAAGAATACTGGAATGGGTTGCCATTTCCTTCTCCAGGAGATCTTCCTGATGCAGGGATTGAACCCAGTTCTCCCATATTGTAGGCAGACGCTTTACCATCTGAGCCACCAGGGAAATTATTCATGCTTAACCTCAATTCCTCATTTGTAAAACAGGGACACCAGTAGATACTTCAAAGCTCCACTGTGTATGTTAAATGTGATAACTGTGAGTAAATACCTAGCCTAAGTCCAGCAACCTAATATCTACATCCTATTTCCCCATATCTAAGCTGAAATTAAACACATTACTCAGCCAGTTTCTCATTCTTATTCTACTGAGTTGCACTATGAGAGTCAAATTTATCAGAGTGAATTTCAAAATTTACACCTAGATGTATGAGTAATTTAACCTTATTTGATTTAATTTGACTTGATGCTGGATCTACATTCAACCTCAATTATTAATTAGGTCCCCTTTCTTTCTGAATTTTGCAAATGATCTTATGGTCTATATAATTTACTTTATGCATTATGCAACGATTTGCAGCTCAGTCTCAGGTCATAGGGTCCCTTACAGCCCAGCAGCTTTCTACTTCTCTGCCATTCATAGACCCAGAGCAGGTAAACTGGGCTTTTAGGCTCCAAACTCCCTTGGCACATTGTGTACCTAGTCCTTTCTGCAATTCACCCATTTTTCAATCGAGCTACTCCATAGAGTTTTCCACTATGCTCGGATTTCTCTCTTCTGTCTTCATTCTCAGAGAAGGCAATGGAACCCCTCTCCAGTACTCTTGCCTGGAAAATCCCATGGACGGAGGAGCCTGGTAGGCTGCAGTCCATGAGGTCGCTAAGAGTTGGACACGACTGAGCTACTTCACTTTCACTTTTCACTTTCATGCATTGGAGAAGGAAATGGCAACCCACTCCAGTGTTCTTCCCTGGAGAATCCCAGGGACGGGAGCCTGGTGGGCTGCCGTCTATGGGGTTGCACAGGGTCAGACACGACTGAAGCGATTTAGCAGCAGCAGCAGCAGTCTCCATTCTAGGTAGCTTTGTAGACATTTCCACACTTAAAGGCAGTTTCCATTTGCTTCCCACCAGAGTACATCATGAGAAACGCTGGACTGGAAGAAACACAAGCTGGAATCAAGATTACCAAGAGAAATATCAATAACCTCAGATATGCAGATGACACCACCCTTATGGCAGAAAGTGAAGAGGAACTCAAAAGCCTCTTGATGAAAGTGAAAGTGGAGAGTGAAAAAGTTGGCTTAAACCTCAACATTCAGAAAACGAAGATCATGGCATCCGGTCCCATCACTTCATGGGAAATAGATGGGGAAACAGTGGAAACAATGTCAGACTTTATTTTTTTGGGCTCCAAAATCACTCCAGATGGTGACTGCAGCCATGAAATTAAAAGATGCTTACTCCTTGGAAGGAAAGTTATGACCAACCTAGATAGCATATTCAAAAGCAGGGACATTACTTTGCCAACAAAGGTCTGTCTAGTCAAGGCTATGGTTTTTCCTGTGGTCATGTATGGATGTGAGAGTTGGACTATGAAGAAGGCTGAGCACCGAAGAATTGATGCGTTTGAACTGTGGTGTTGGAGAAGACTCTTGAGAGTCCCTTGGACTGCAAGGAGATCCAACCAGTCCATTGTGAAGGAGATCAGCCCTGGGATTTCTTTGGAAGGAATGATGCTAAAGCTGAAACTCCAGTACTTTGACCACCTCATGCAAAGAGTTGACTCATTGGAAAAGACTCTGATGCTGGGAGGGATTGGGGGCAAGAGGAGAAGGGGACAACAGAGAATGAGATGGCTGGATGGCATCACTGACTTGATGGACATGAGTCTGAGTGAACTCCAGGAGTTGGTGATGGACAGGAAGGCCTGACATGCTGCGATTCATGGGGTTGCAAAGAGTCGGACACGACTGAGCAACTGGTCTGATCTGATGTCCTCAAAACCCAGCATCCTTTCTGTAATGAGTAGACTTTAACCAAAAACGGGCTGTCCCTGAATTAGAAGTTTTCAACTTTACAGTGTTAGTGAAGTAATACACATTCAGGATAAACTGTTCTTTGAAGTTTGAATTCTGATCTCATGCAGCTCTGGAATGTTGGAAAGTGGCAGTGAGCCACAGCTCCCAGTCAACTGCACAACCATGAGGATAGACAATACACTAAACCATTATGGCATTTCTGTTTTTCACTTTTAATAGTATTCAATAAATTACATAAGACATTCAACCCTTTATTATAAAATAGATGTGTGCTAGATGGTTTTGCCCATCTGTAGGTTGATGTAGTGTTCTGACAGAGCCTATTTAAGGTAGGCTAGACTTAACTGTGATGTTCTATAGGAGTGGAGAATTGAATGAAATTTTAACTTAGGATACTTTTACCTTAGGATGGGTTTATTGGAACATAACCCCCTGATAAATTGAGGAATATCTGAATATGAAGCAGTTCTATAATTAAACGACTTCTGCTTTCAGCCCTTTGAAACTTCCTTAAGCAAGGTAATACAGTATCTGACCACATGTTGGAATTTGAGGGTACATGAAAGGCAAATGGAGTGCACGTATACAAACACACATGCACACACACAAACTATTTTATCAATAAATTGCCTTCTGTTATTTGGGAAGAAATATGGTACTGTAAGTCAGACATGACTTAGTGACTAAACCACTGTGATAAAGTAAAATAAACTCTTCTGACAGCATTTCAGTGAAAATTCTAGCACAATACTATGAAAAAGCTGGTCATGACAGACTCATTTTCTAGCTGTAATTAATTACCTCTATATTCCTAATTCTCTTCTTTTCTAAGCTATTTGTAAGGCCTTCTCAGACAACCATTTTGCTTTTTTGCATTTCTTTTTCTTGGGAAGGTTTTGATCACCACCTCTTCATAAAATATTATGAACCTCTGTTCATAGTTCTTCAGTCATTCTGCCTATCAGATCTAATTCTTTGAATCTTTATCACTTGTAATTGTAAGGGATTTGATTTAGGTCATACCTGAATGGTCTAGTGGCTTTCCCTACTTTCTTAAATTTAAGTCTGAATTTGGCAATAAGGAGACCACGATTTGAGCCACAGTCACCTCCTAATCTTGTTTTTCCTGACTGTATGGAGCTTCTCCATCTTTGGCTGCAAAGAATATAATCAATCTGATTTAGATATTGATCATCTGGTGATGTCCATGTGTAGAGTCTTCTCTTGTGTTGTTGGAAGAAGTATTTGCTATGACCAGTGCATTCTCTTGACAAAACTCTATTAGCCTTTCCCCTCTTCATTTTTGTACTCCAAGGTCAAACTTGCCTGTTACTCCAGGTATTTCTTGACTTCCTACATTTGCATTCCAGTCCCCTATAATGAAAAGGACATCATTTTTGGTGTTAGTTCTAGAAGGTTTTGTAGGTCATCATAGAATCCTTTAACTTCAGCCTCTTTGGAAGTAGTGGTGGGGCAGAGACTTGGATAACTGTGATATTGAATGGTTTGCCTTGGAAATGAACAGAAATCGTTCTGTTATTTCTGAGATTGCATTCAAGTACTGCATTTCAGACATTTTTGTTGACTTATGAGGGCTACTCCATTTCTTCTAAGGGGTTCTTGGCCACAGTAGTAGATATAATGGTCATCTAAATTAAATTCACCCATTCCAGTCCATTTTAGTTCACTGATTCCTAAAATGTTGACGTTCACTCTTGACATCTCCTGTTTGACTACTTCCAATTTACCTTGATTCATGGACCATTCCAGGTTCCTATCCAATATTGTTCTTTGTAACATTGGATTTTACTTTCATCACCAGTCATATCTACAACTGGGTGTTGTTTTCCTGTTTGTTCAGCCTTTTCTTTCTTTCTGGAACTAGTTCTCTACTCTTTCCAGTAGCATACTGGGCCTCTACACACCTGGGGAGTTCATCTTTCAGTGTCATATCTTTTTGCCTTATGGCACCACTGTTATAGCAGAAAGTAAAAAGGAATTAAAGAGCCTCTTGATGAAAGTGAAAGAGGAGAATGAACAAGATGGCTTAAAACTCAACATTAAAAACTAAGATTAGGCATGTGGTACCATCACTTCATGGGGGAATAATGGAAATAATGAAAGACTTTATTTTCTTAGGCTCCAAAATCACTTCAGATGGTGACTACAGTCATGATTAAAATATTCTTACTCCTTGGAAGAAAAGCTATGACAAACCTAGGCAGCATATTAAAAAGCAGAGACATTGCTTTGCCAACAAAGGTCCATATAGTCAAAGCTGTGGTTTTTCCAGTAGTCATGTATGGATGTGAGAGTTGGACCATTAAAAAGGCTGAGTGCCAAAGAATTGATGCTTTTGAACTGTGGTATTGGTGAAGACTCTTGAGAGTCCCTTGGACTGTAAGGAGATCAAACTGGTCAATCCTAAAAGAAATCAATCTTGAGTATTCATTGGAAGGACTGAAGGTGAAACTCCAATACTTTGGCCACCTTATGCGAAGAGTTGACTCATTAGAAAAGCCCCTGATGCTGAAAAAGACTGAAGACAGGAGAAGAAGGGGGAAGACAGAGGATGAGATGGTTTGATGGCATCACTGACTCGATGGATATGAGTTTGAGCAAGCTCTGGGAGTTGGTGATTGACAGGGAAGCCTGGCATGCTGTAGTCCATGGGGTCCCAAAAAGTCAGACAGGACTGAGCAACTGAACTGATATTTCTAATTCAGTTTCCCATTATTTACAGAATCATGTGATTGGAATTTCATGGGAAACTTAAGACCTTTTGGGGTGGCCATTAAATAATTGATGTAACCCAATGCTTTGTATGTGGTGAAAGTGAAAGTCAATAAGTCATGTCCACCTCCTTCTGATCCCATGGTATATACAGTCCACGGAATTCTCCAGGCCAGAATACTGGAGTGGGTAGCTGTTCCCTTCTCCAGGGTATGTTCCCAATCAAGGGACTGAAGCCAGGTCTCCCACATTGCAGTAGGATTCTTTATCAGCTGGGTCACCAGGGAAGTCCAAGAATACTGGAGTGGGTAGCCTAATGTTAATGAGATCATTAACATCTGATATTTATATTTATATTTGCATATGTGATGGTTAGTTTTATGTGTCAGGTTGAAGGGTGTTTCTGAAGGAGATAAGCATTTAAATTGATAAACTTTGAATAAGCAGATTGCCCTCTATAAATAGGTAGACCCCATCCAATCAATTGACAGCCTGAATAGAACATAAAGACCTTTCTCCCAAATCAAGAGGGAATTCTCCAGCAGACTACACTCAGACTTCATTTGCACCTAGATTTATCTCCTAGATCTCTAGTTTGCCAACCTATACTGCAGATTTTAGACTCATCAGTATCTGTGACACCTGGATCACTGTCTAATAATAAATCTCCTTCTATATATTTACACTAATTCTGTTTCTGTGGAGAACCCTGACCAATAAATAGAGTATCAACTTTTAGATATGGAATGAAGAAAGATATTATGTTTATCAATGATATAAAAGGAAATACTCGCTTTACTAATTGTTAATGTTGATGCTTCTTGAGCAGAAGGACTTTCAGTTCAGTCACTCAGTTCTGTCCAACTCTTTGTGACCCCATGGATTGCAGCATGCAAGGCTTCCCTGTCCATCACCAACTCCCAGAGTTTGCTCAAACTCATGTCCATCGAGTCAGTGATGCCATCCTACCATCTCATCGTCTGTCATCCCCTTCTCCTCTGACTTCAATCTTTGTCAGCATCTGGGTTTTTCCAATGAGTCAGTTCTTCGCATCAGGTGGCAAAGTATTAGAGCTTCAGCTTTAGCATCAGTCCTTCCAATGAATATTCAGGGCTGATTTCCTTTAGGATTGATTGATTTGATCTCCTTGCAGTCCAAGAGACTCTAAACAGTCTTCTTCAACACCACAGTTCAAAAGCATCAGTTCTTCACTGCTTAGCTTTCTTTATAGTCCAACTCTCCCATCCATACATGACTATTGGAAAAAAAGAAGGACTTTTGGATATACCAAATTGAAATAAGAAAAACATTATCATTTAATATGCATACAAAAGTACAAGTGATATGGGTAGAATCAACACAAGTAAAACCGAGTTAATGTAAATGAAAAAGTGCATGACTTAATATCAGTTTTCTTTTCAGAATGTCAATACTGATATAACGGACTACCCTCTGAATTAACCTGATATTTTAATGTGAAACATTTTCAGAAATCATGTGTCAAACTCTAAAGGAATCAATAAACAATACAGAGATTTTACACCACCTAGTTATAATTTGAATGTCCTTTGGAAAGTTGGAGAGATAAAGTAGCTTTATGCTTTACAGCCTCATTATATTCTTACCAAAGCAAGAAACAGGCACACATGACCTCAAAAGCTTCTCCCATGAGGATACTTTTATTATAATCAGGAAAACTTTGCACCTAGTGCCTACAAGATATTAAAATTTAGAATATCAAATAATAAGATCATATACAACAGTGGTACACTACCATTAACTTCCAATAAATTAAATTTGCAGGAATTAAAGTATCCAGGTATTATGTTTCATTGAAAGGAAATATTAAAATGCATGAGTATTCTAAAGGACACCCTAACTAAATCAGAGTAAATTACTGTTCTGCCAATAAAGAACTAGAAATTTCTAATAGGTCTTTACCATGGAATTATCAGAAGTCAATAAGAAAATAGATATCTTCATTGAAAAAATATGTAGAATTAGCTTGAATGATGGTTATAGAAGATAAAAAAAGTTAGATGGGTAATTTAAAAATAGCTTATATCCTTTATAGCTGTTAGAAAATACCAGCAAAGAGGTTAAAGAGAACATGAAGGGCATTTTAAAATAGTTCAAGGAGAAGAGATGTAAAAAATATTGAAAATAGGCCCTTTTAAAAAAATTATTATAGGAGCCATACAAATTGCTAATAATAATTAGATTTAGAAATAGCATAATTCATAATAGAAAGAATATTGAAATTTTATAAACTGCTGTCAAAATATATATTATAAAATTGAGAAGTAATATGAATTCAGAAAAAGTAAGTCTAAAGATGAAAACTTTAAAAAGTTATATAGAATATTGTTTAAATGTTCTCCTTCAGTAAAGGTATCTCATTGCTAACAATTTCTTTTTTTAATGCTGACAAAATATTTCAGCATTTAAATAGGAATATTCATGATATTCAGGGACATTATAAATCTTTTTATCACAAGGTTTTTTCACTGTTACTATCACAAAAGCATGATAAACTATTGTGCCTGAGTTGCATCAGTCAATTGAACTGACAACTTGATTCACCTTTTAACTTAAGCTTTCTTGCTCATACGCCTTACCCAGGAAGCATGGCTGGTGTATGGATTCATGGTGGGAGATGTTCATAAAGTAATCATTTGGGGATGCTTTAAGTTATTAGATTATTTTGCTTTGGAAGATAGGAACTGTAATAATTAACAAATAGGTTTAAGCTTTTTCTCTTAATGCTATAATTCCTTTTAAGTAGTTCAGTATTTCATTAAAAGATTGAATCTCTTTATAGTCTTGTGGGGCTTGCATTTTATTTACACATTGAGAGAAAGGACTCTGTATGGAGAAATTTAGGATGGTGATTAATTAGCACAGAGCAAGCAGTCACAGTTATGGGATCAGCCATGAGGGCATGCAGTGTTTAAGAACCTTTCCAAGTAAAACAGTTGGGATGGATGTAAACCAATGTTTTCCTTTGTAATGGATCTTAAAGAAAGATCATCCCTGAAAAGGGGAATATGTTGATATGTCTATTGCATATTTGTAATACTTGTTTTAAACTTACTCTTTTTTAGTTATGTAGGTCACTTTAATTTGTTGGTAATAAAAATGCAAAAACATGATTTTGGTCATTAGATTTTAGTTCATTTATAATCTCTGTCACTTAATCTCCTTGAGTTTTCTTATATCCAAGATAGATACTGGATGCTTGGGGCTGGTGCACTGGGATGACCCAGAGGGATGGTATGGGGAGGGGGGAGGGAGGAGGGTTCAGGATGGGGACACATGTATACCTGTGGCAGATTCATTTTGATATATGGCAAAACCAATACAATATTGTAAAGTTAAAAATAAAATAAAAAGAAATGCAATACCTATGTCATTGGCTAAGTATTATGTTCCATGTGTCAGCTTGTAGCAGTGGCTGTCACATAGTTGATAATAAAATGTAATTATTTCCCTACCCAACCTTAGTCTTTCAAAATGACTTAGGAACTTGGAACTGAACTTACAGTGTGTAGAGTCTAATCATTACAGAAGCTGTTAGGGCTGTTGTCTTTCTTCCATAACACTGTCCTTAGATAACTATAACCTAAGGTTGAGTTAGATTTTTCTCTTTCATATTATTTCCTTGTACTGTTCACTTATATTGAAACTTGTATGTCTCTAAAACCCCCAACATTTAATTCTTCTGAATGATTCAAGCCAAGCTTTGCCAATAAATTGTTCAATAAATTCTTTTTAACAGAATACCTTCCATTTCCCTCCAATAACTTCTTTTCACAGTCCTCTGGCTTTCTGCTCCTTCCAGAAGTCCGTGTACTATGTGAAGCTCTCTTGGGATCCCATTTAGCCTGCAGAGAAGAGAAAATCTCTGATTATCTAATGCTGTTGAGAAGTCAATCAATAAGCAACATGGATTTAGTAACAACAAATAAAGCCAAGCACTAAGGCTTTGTTGTTTGTTGCTAAACTAGTGGCATCCTGAAAGAAAAGTATTTCTTTTATACTAGCTGTCAGGTAAACTCTTAAAAAAATAAAGACCAAGGCCAAATTGCATTTAGTGGTGGTTAAGTCATGAGACTTAACAAATAAATAATTGAGGCAAGGATTATTTATCACTGATTTATATAAAAATATAATATGCTTAATTATGAATAACAGTCTTGAGGAAGTGACTTGATGTTCTTGAGCACAGCAAAAAAAAGATATGATGATTATTGTAGGTGAAAAAATTGTAGCTATAGAGAGAAAATGAGCTAAAAACATTCAGACTACAGAAAAGACCAAAAACAAATCAGCTATAAAAGATATTGAAGGGGAAACATCAGATACTCTTTTATAACTCTAAAATGAAATGCAAACAGATTAAGTATAAAATTTGCTGTAGAAAAATTTTGAAATTAAGCATCAGGATTCATCTCAGCATGTAATCAAGAATGTGCGTGTGTCCTAAAATGCTTCAGTCCTGTCTGACTCTATGTGACCCCATGGACTGTAGACCACCAGGAACTACTGTCCATAGAATTCTCCAGTAAGAATACTGGAGTGGGTTGCCATGCCTTCTGCCAGGGGATCTTCCCAACCCAGGAATTGAACTACCTGCATTTCTTACATCTCATATGTTGGCAGGCAGGTTCTTTACCACTAGTGCCACCTGGGAAGCTGTCAAGAATATAAGGAGATTTCTATCAAGAGTATAGAAATGCCCCCTCTTTGTGAGTGAAATCATCATAAAGAGATTGGTTTATTGATATTAGTGTGTTGGTAGGCTCCCTGCCCCTGCAGTTGCTCTGCTTAATTCTCTTCATCTCCCCTTCCTAAGGATTCAGTCATTGGAACTGATTTCTATGAAAAAATGTTTGACTTCTAAAATGTTATAATTCCAAATTACAACAGTACATTTAATAAGAAGTTTATATTTGCTTACTGAATTATTTAAATTTTTGTTCTGGTAAACAATGACATTTGTCTATTATGGTTTAGGTTGGGTTCTTCATTCTAGTCTGGATCCTTATCTGTAAGGATGTAATTGTTGTTCAGTTGCTAAGTCCTGTCTGACTCTGTGCAACCCTATGGACTGTAGCATGCCAGGCTCCTCTGTCCTCTACAGTCTCCCGGAGTTTGCTCAAATTCATGTCAATTAAGTCGGTGATGCTATCTAACCATTGCATCCTCTGCTACCTCCTTCTTTTGCTTTCAATCTTTCCTAGAATCAGGGTCTTTTCTAGTGAGTCAGCTCTACGCATTGGGTGGCCAAAGTATTGGAGCTTCAGCTTCAGTACCAGTCCTTCCAATAAATATTCAGGGTTGATTTCCTTTAGGACTGACTTTTGATCTCCTTGTAGTCCAGGAGACTCTCAAAAGTCTTCCCCAGCACATCAATTCCAAAGCATCAATTCTTCAGTGCTTAGCCTTCTTTATGGTCCAACTCTCACATCTGTACAGTTACTGGAAAAACCGTAGCTTTGACTTTACCATCCAAATATCTCTAGAAAGTTGGAGCAAAGGGAAGCCATTCCTATAACATTCTGTGGAAGCATATCTAAGAAAGGATCGCAGATTAGAAAACCAAAATCATTAAAGGTAAATTCATGCCTTGAGCATGAAGAGCTGAGGGTAGATGCCAGAAAGAATAGCAGGACAGGCAAGTGAGTGGCAGGCAGAATTAAAATTTGGCTTGCTCAAAAAGAAGACTTAGGTGAGATAGTTATGCATTTGTTATCCAAGAGTAAATCATGACGATTGCTCTTAGGAGCTCCTGTTGTTGTGTGCATGTCCGCTTAAAGCAATTGTATGTACATCTTTGGGGAGCATCTTTAATTGAGCACATTCTTCTACCTCACTAGCCTGGTACCATGAAAGTGAAATCAGTGAAAGTCAAAGTCACTCAGTCATGTCTTTGTGATCCAGGCCAGAATACTGGGGTGGGTAGCCTTTCCCTTCTCCAAAGGATCTTCCCAACCCAGGGATCAAACCCAGGTCTCCCGCATTGCAGGTGGATTCTTTACCAACTGAGTCACAAGGGAAGCCCATGAATACTGGAGTGGGTAGCCTATCCCTTCTCTAGGGGATCTTCCTGACCTAGGAATTGAACTGGAGTCTCCTGCATTACAGGTAGATTCTTTACCAACTGAGCTATCAGGGAAGTCCCAGCCTGGTACTATTAAATGAGATTATGCTCCATTATTACTGGACATGTTTAGTGGGTGGATTCATCCCTGATATCCTTCTGGGAAATTAGCATGTCTTTAAAGGAGAAGACCCCTATTTTTGCTCTTGAAGTTTCTTAGAGCAGTAACCCTACTGTGCTCTGGTAAAGTTCCTTCATTTCCTCTGATCTGTGTTTTTGGTCTTGTTTGGAGCTGTGCCAAGCCCATGCCCATTCCTTTACATGTATTTTTCTATTACAGGAGGTGAAAGTAAGGTCAGGACTGTTCAAAGGTATTAATATGCATGCATATTCTTCCTTAGAAAGATGCACATATTCTAAGTACAGATGACTTACAAAATTCAGATTTTGAGAGGAAAAGTAAATTGATGAGTAAATACAAGATTTTCCAATTCTCTATGGGTACTTCTCTGCTAAGGAAAACTGTTAAAGTTAATAGACCAAAGAGCAAATCCCTCTATCTCTAAAATTTTCCTGAAGAACAGTAAGAGAGGTCTGTTCCTTACATATGTATAAACTGAAGAGTTCAATTAATCCACCCAAACAGATCAAAGAATGTCTTCCCTAAAAACAAATGCTTTTTCTATCCTGGCATATAAAGTGAGATTTGTGACTCTCAAAATGGCAGTCTTCCAACCTCAAAATGGAAAATGACATTCTTTATCATATGCATCATTGTAAGGATATTAAAGAACTAAGCACTGAGAATTGATAAGCCTGAGTCTGATTGTTTCATAAGTGGAAATATTGACTTCATAGGATCCTCCTTTGAGTTTAGTTTTCTTCCTAAATGTGAAGATTGTATAGCTAATCTGTTAATTTATGGTCCTGATGTGGGACATGGTTTCAGTGATAGTCTTAATTCCTTTAGAAAATTTATAGCTCCTACAGATTTGTGATGTTTTCTTATTGGGGCATGGAATGAGTTACATAGAAAAATCTCTAATTTTTTCCTCCAGAAGTAGCTATGCTATAAACATTTATATCCATGGCTCTATCTATATCTATGCCTTATATGTTTAAAAGATAAAGTTATTGTTTATTTTTATAATTACATTTTTGGACTCCTTTAGGACTACTTTTGGAAGTAGATAGATTTTCTTGGTACTGACTATAATTATAACATCATTAGAAGTTATTCTGTCCTTTCAGATGCATATGAACTTGGTTTACATCCTCTATTTTATGTCCAATAAAAAGTCCACTGCTTTCTCCAACACTTCTGTGAATTTCCAGGAGTGTGCATTTTCAGTCACTTCTAATTTTAATTTCTGATTCACTCTGAATGTAATCTAGCTTTTTGTTATTCTCCTAGCTGCTTTTCTTTCATGATCTATTCAAACAAGGAACATTTTCCATGTATTTAAGTTCTCTCATGTACCACTTACAGAGAGCATTTGTATATATAGCAGATTATGCTGAAAATTTAGAGTTAACAGGGTATGAGAGAGGACGCAGCAGTGCTATACAGTAGTTCACGTAAAAAGTAGAAGATGTCCTGTTCTTTGAAGTTTTTTGCTTACTATTCCACCTTTTGCATCAACAGCCAAAAATTTGTAACGGCAACATTTTTCTATGGGTTCCACTGGGGTAAGTGGATTTTCATGTACAAAGTATTTTCTGAAATAAAATAGAGAAAATAATTAAGCAAGTCAACTTTTTATAGAGTACAGTTAATCTATTAACATTTTAAATATCATTTATTAAACTTTTTATGTAGATTTTAAAGTTATATTCCATTTACATTTATTGCAAATTATTGACTATATGGTGTTGTACAATACATCCTTGTAGCTTGTCTTACATCCAATAGTTTGCATCTTTCATTCCCCCAGCCCTGTATTGCACCTCCCCCACCACAGGTAGCCACTAGTTTATTCTCTGTACTGGTGAGTCCTTTTCTTTCTTGTTGTATTCACTAGTGTTTTGTATTTGGAGATCCCACATATAAGTAATATCACATATATTTGTATCTCTCTGGCTTATTTCAGTTAGCATAATGCCCTCTGAGTCTATCCACATTGCCGCAAATGCTAAAATCTTGTTCGTTTTTATGGTTGAGTAGTATTCCATTGTGTGTGTGTATATACACATTATAAATATTGCTGCTATGAACACTGAGGTCCATGTATCTTTTTGAATGAGCATTTTTGATATTTTGGGATATATATATATATGCTAAGTCGCTTTAGTCATGTCCAACTCTGTGCGACCTCATAGATGGCAACCCACCAGGTTCCCCTGTCCCTGGGATTCTCCAGGCAAGAACACTGGAGTGGGTTGCCATTTCCTTCTCATATATATATATATACACACACACACACACACACACAGACGTGTAATTGCTGGACCATGGCATCTGGTTCCATCAGTTCATGGGAAATAGATGGGGAAATAGTGGAAACAGTGTCAGACTTTATTTTTCTGGGCTCCAAAATCACTGCACATGGTGACTGCAGCCATGAAATTAAAAGACACTTACTCCTTGGAAGGAAAGTTATGACCAGCCTAGACAGCATATTCAAAAACAGAGACATTACTTTGCCAACAAAGGTCCGTCTAATCAAGGCTATGGTTTTTCCTGTGGTCATGTATGGATGTGAGAGCTGGACTGTGAAGAAGGCTGAGCACCAAAGAATTGATGCTTTTGAACTGTGATGTTGGAGAAGACTCTTGAGAGTCCTTTGGACTGCAAGGAGATCCAACCAGTCCATTCTGAAGGAGATCATCCCTGAGATTTCTTTGGAAGGAATAATGCTAAAGCTGAAACTCCAGTACTTTGGCCACCTCATGCAAAGAGTTGACTCATTGGAAAAGACTCTGATGATGGGAGGGGTTGGGGGCAGGAGGAGAAGGGGACGACAGAGGATGAGATGGCTGGATGGCATCACTGACTCTCTGAGTGAACTCCAGGAGCTGGTGATGGACATGGAGGCCTGGTGTGCTGCGATTCGTGGGGTCGAAAAGATTTGGACACGACTGACTGAACTGAACTGAATTGCTGGATCTTGCAGCCTACTCCAGTATTCTTGCCTGGGAAGTCCCATGGACAGAGGAGCTTGGCAGGCTGCAGTCCATGGTATCCCAAAAGAATTAGATATGACTTAGCAACTAAACAACAATAGTAATTCTATTTTGCAAAACCTCCATACTGCTTTCTACAGGAGGTGCACCAGTTTACATTCCCACCGACAGTGTCCAAAGCTTCCCTTTCCTCCACATCCTCATCAACATATATTATTTGTATACATTTTGATGATAGCCGTTCTGACAGATGTCAGGTGATATCTCTCTGCAGTTTTTATTTGCATTTCTTTGATGATCAGTGATATTGAGCATCTTTTCATATCCTTGTTGGCCATCTGTAATCTATTTGGAAATATGTCTATTCAGTTCTTCTGCCCATTTTTTAACTGGGTTGTTTCTTTGATCTTAATGTGTATAAGCTTTTTAAATATGTTGAAAATTAATTAATAATAATTAATCTCATTTGCAAATGTTTTATCTCATTCAGTAAGTTGTCTTCCCGTTTAATTGATGGTTTCCTTTGTGTGCATAAACTCTTAAGTTTAATTAAGCTCCATTTGTGTATTTTTGTTTTTATTTCCTTTACTTTATGAAATAGGTTTAAAAAATATTGCTGCAATTTATGGTAAAGAGTGTCGTACCTATGTTTTCTCTAGGAGTTTTGTATCTGGTCTTACATTTACGTCTTTAATCCATATTTAGTTTATTTTTTTACAAGGTGTTAAGAGAATGTTCTAATTGCATTCTTTTACGTGTAGCTGTCCAGTTTTCCCAGCAACACTTATTCAAGAGAATAAGTTTTTACCTCCTTTCTTGTAGGTTAATTGTCTATGGGTGTGTGGGTTTATATTTGGGCTCTGTATCCTGTTCCATTGATTTGTGTCAGTTTTTGTGCCAGTACCAGGTAGCTCAGTTAGTAAAGAATCTGCCTGCAGTGCAGGACACCTGGGTTCGATCCCTAGGTTGGGAAGATCCCCTGGAGAAGGAAATGGCAACCCACTCCAGTACTCTTGCCTCGAAAATCCCATGGACAGAGGAGCCTGGTGGGCTGCAGTCCTTGGGGTTGCACAGAGTCAGGCACAACTGAACAACTAACAGCATGCATTTTGATTACTGTAGCTTTGTAGTATAGTCTGAAGACAAGGCATGTGATTTTTCAAGTTCTTTTCTTCTTCCATAAGATTGTTTTGAATATTTGAAGTCTTTTTGTTTGCATACAAATTTGAAAATTTATTTGTTCTATTTCTGTGCAAAATGCCATTGTTATTTTGATAGGGATTACACTGAATTTATAGATTGCCTTGGGTAGTATGGTTTTTTTTTTAACAATGCCTCATCATGTGGTCACCTCTACTCTCATCCTTTATTTAAATCTCTACTTGGCATACTCTCCAATTTTCATTGTATCTTATGAAGAGCAGCTTAAAGAGCTTTTCATCTCCAGCTAAAACCCTACAGTTTCCCACCTAAAGCAATATGTTCTGCTAGATATAAGACCATATAACCTGGAGAGAAATTGCCCCTTTCCTTAGGGGCAAAATTAATTACAGAAGGTTGTGGTGCTCCTTGAATGAGTGAATTATCCTGTTCTATTTCCCTCTGTGCTTATTCCAGTGGCATCTTCATTTGCCTCCCCATCCTCCAGCAGTCTTTCCAAGTGCTTCTCTTTGCATTTGCTTTTCTTGTTCCTAGTTTTATTAGGCTCTTGTTTTCTGTAGAACAGAATATTTCTACTCAGGAACCTCCTTACTCTACTACAGTCTGTGTATTTATTGCTTGAGGGGATTTTCAGGGCTGGAGCTTGCTGGTAAAGATGATTCTGGACACTTCTTTCCAGGTAGTCCTGCTCATATGATGCCATGTGTACATGTTATTTCATTTGTATGTAAGGCTGGCCTTACAGATCCAAACCTTTGTGAGAATAAACTTTACAGAATGTACTATACTTAAAACCTCTATTCAATGTGAAGAATGTATTAGAATGTGCTTTTATTAATCTGTTTTCTCAAAGCTAAGCATATAGAATATAATCTTGTTTCTTCAGTAAGCCTGATAGCCATTGTATTTTCTTAATATTCACAACAAATTGCATAAATGATAGAATTTTATCTCATCTGAAACATCCTGTTAAGTTTACAGTTATATTTAAGTATAAAATACTCATCTTGTTGTTGTTTAAAGCACATGCACATATTTGAGTGGGGAGATTTATTTATTTATTTTAAAGTCCTGATGTGAATCCATTCAACCATACTTTCTTGCTCCAAGCTCTAGCCTACGCACAGTTTTTCACTGAAGTATTATTTGAACTGAGGACATTTGCAATTATCTGGAACATATTTTCTCCATTACTTGATTTTAACCTCTCTATACATCTTTACCAACATTCCTGGGGGTTCAGATGGTAAAGAGTCTACCTGCAATGCAGGAGACCCAGGTTTGATGCCTGGGTTGGGAAGATACCCTGGAATAGGAAAAGGCTAAACACTCCAGTATTATTGCCTAGAAAATTCCATGGATAGAGAGCCTGGCAGGCTGCAGTCCATGGGATCACAGAGTCAGACACAACTGAGTGACTAACATGTACACAAACATCTTCAGTTCAGTTCAGTTCAGTCGCTCAGTTGTGTCCGACACTTTGCAACCTCATGAGCTGCAGCATGCCAGGCCTCCCTGTCCATCACCAACTCCCAGAGTTCACTCAAACTCACATCCATCGAGTCGCCATCTCATCCTTTGTTGTCCCCTTTTCCTCCTGCCCCCAATCCCTCCCAGCATCAGAGTCTTTTCCAATGAGTCAACTCTTTGTATGAGGTGGCCAAAGTATTGGAGTTTCAGCTTCAGCATAAGTCCTTCCAAAGAACACCCAGGACTGATCTCCTTTAGAATGGACTGGTTGGATCTCTTTGCAGTCCAAGGGACTCACAAGAGTCTTCTTCAACACCACAGTTCAAAAGCATCAATTCTTCGGTGCTCAGCTTTCTTCACAGTCCAACTCTCATATCCATACATGACTACTGGAAAAACTATAGCCTTGACTAGATGGACCTTTGT
Source organism: Bos mutus (assembly GCF_027580195.1). Lineage (NCBI taxonomy): Eukaryota > Metazoa > Chordata > Mammalia > Artiodactyla > Bovidae > Bos > Bos mutus. Next base: position 46,319,919 of record NC_091617.1, read on the forward strand.
TGGCAAAGTAATGTCTTTTAAATTATATTAAAGTATAATATAATACTCATATTATACTTTACATTATTACAATGTAACAATTTTTTCACAATATGCTTTTTAAGATTGTTTTTCCTATTAATATTTGCTGGTACAATTTATTCATTTTTTAGTGTATAAGGATTTCATTGTATGAACACAGACGAATTTATTTCCCTTTGTCTTATTTTCCTTAGTTTTTTTCACATTTCTAGCAGTTGCACTTTAAGAGCTCTTTGATACAAAATCATATGAGCTTTAATAAATGATTACTTTTTTAAGCCATTGAGATTTGAAATGGTTTGTTACACAGCAATAGTGCTAATTCCTTCAGTTAAAAATAATAGAGTATTTCTTATTAATCCCTGAAGCACTATCTGTTTTTCATTGGATCCATGTTTGTAATGTCTTTGATTGTGGTTATTGAGGGTCTCTATCTTAGTTCACCACTGAAATGTGTTTTGTTTGTGGGATGGGCCTGGAATCTCCATTTAACTGTTTATTCCCCTACACCATTACTCCTTACTTGGCAGATGTAGCAGTTATTTTATTTCTAAAACAAGTTAGTATTAAAATAAATTTTGTTAATGTTTTTATTTTCTACAAAAGCCTATGCCTAGCTTTCATTTAAAACTGGTATGCCCACATTTCCTGAGTTTTTCTAGGCTCAGTGCAGATAAGCAAAAAAAGCCTATTTTTGGTCCTTTCTTCACCCTCTCCAGTGCTTTCCACTGATATTTTTCTCTGCTGTCTCCAGCTTAGTCTTCTGGGGTCATAAGAGCTTCCTCAGAAGTGATGAGAAGTATATTTTATTGATGATACCACCAACATTTTTTTTTTTTCCCTTTCAGCCTGAGACCATATTCTGGACTCTTAACTCTGAATTTAGCACAGCATGGTCTTTTATATTTAGGGTCACTCGATTTTTAAGACAATAAATTTATATATTTGTTGTGTTTCCTATTGTGACTTGTGATTTATCAGTTCAGTTGAGTTGCTCAGTTATGTCTGAAACTTTGTGAGCCTGTGGACTGCAGCATCTCAGGCTTCCCTGTCCATTACCACCTCCTGGAGCTTGAACAAACTTGTGTCCATTGAGCTGGTGATGCCATCAAACCATCTCATCCTTTGTGGTCCCCTTCTCCTCATGCCTTCAATGTTTCCAAGCATTATGGTCTTTTTCAATAAGACTTCTTCCCATTGGGTGGCCAAAGTATTGGAGTTTCTGCTTCAGCATAAGTCCTTCCAATGAATATTCAGGACTGATTTCCTTGAGGATTGATTGGTTGGATCTCCTTGCTGTCCAAGGGACTCACAAGAGTCTTCTCCAACACCACAGTTCAAAAGCATCAATTCTTCAGCACTCAGCTTTCTTTATAGTCCAACTCTCATATCCATACATGACTATTGGAAAAACCATAGCTTTGACTAGATGGACCTTTGTTGACAAAGTAATGGTTCTGCTTTTTAATATGCTGTCTAGGTTGGAAATAACTTTCCTTACAAGGAGCAAGCATCTTTTAATTTATGGCTGCAGTCACCATCTGCAGTGATTATGGAGCCCCCAAAAATAAAATCAGCCACTGTTTCCATTGTTTTCCCACCTATTTGCCATGAAGTGATGAGACCAGGTGCCATGATCTTAGTTTTTTTTGAATGTAGAGTTTTAAGCCGACTTTTTCACTCTCCTCTTTCACTTTCATCAAGAGGCTCTTTAGTTCTTCTTCACTTTCCGCCGTAAGGGTGGTATCATCTGCATATCTTAGGTTATTGATATTTCTCCTGACAAACTTGATTCCAGCTTGTGCTTCATCCAGCCCAGCATTTCACATGATGTACTCTGCATATAAGTTAAATAAGCAGGGTGACAATATACAGCCTTGACATACTCCTTTTCCTATTTGGACCCAGTCTGTTGTTCCATGTCCAGTTCTAACTGTTGTTTCCTGACCTGCATATAGGTTTCTCAAGATGCAGGTCATGTGGTCTGGTATTCCCATCTCTTTCAGAATTTTCCACAGTTTATTGTGATCCACACAGTCAAAGGCTTTGGCATCGTCAATAAAGCAGAAATAAATGTTTTTTTTTTTTTTTCTGGAACTCTGTTGCTTTTTCTATGATGCAAGGGATGTCGGCAATTTGATCTCTGGTTCCTCTGCCTTTTCTAAAACCAACTTTAACATCTGGAAGCTCATGGTTCATGTACTGTTGAAGCCTGGCTTGGAGAATTTTGAGCATTACTTTGCTAGCACGTGAGATGAGCACAATTGTGTGGAGATTTGAACATTCTTTGACTTTGCCTTTTTTTGGGATTGGAATGAAAACTGACCTTTCCAGTCCTGTGGCCACTGCTGTGTTTTCGAAATTTGCTGGCATATTGTGTGCAGCAATTAAACAACATCATCTAGTAGGATTTGAAATAGCTCAACTGGAATTCCATCACCTCCACTAGCTTTGTTCATAGTGAGGCTTCCTAAAGCCCACTTGACTTCGTATTCCAGGATGTCTGGTTTTAGGTGAGTGATCACATCATCATGGTTATCGGGGTTAAGAAAATCCCTTTTGGGTAGTTCTTCTGTGTATTGTTGCCACTTCTTCTTAATATATTCTGGTTCTCTTAGCTCTATACCATTTCTGTCCTCTATTGTGCCCATCTTTGCATGAAATGTTCCCTTGGTATCACTAATTTTCTTGAAGAGATTGCTAGTCTTTCCCATTCTGCTGTTTTCCTCTATTTCTTTTCATTGATCACTAAGAAAGGTGTTCTTATCTCTCCTTGTTATTCTTTGGAACTCTGCATTCACATGGGTATATCTTTCCTTTTCTCTTTTGCCTTTAGATTCCCTTCTTTTCTCAGCTATTTGTGAGGGCTCTTCAGACAACCATTTTGCCTTTTTGCATTTCTTTTTCTTGGGGATGGTCTTGATCACTGCCTCCTGTACCATGTCAGGAAGCTCTGTCAATAGTTCTTCAGGCACTGTGTCTCTCAGATCTAATCCCCTGAATCTATTTATCACTTTCACTGTATAATTGTAAGGGATTTGATTTAGGTCATACCTGAATGGTCTGGTGGTTTTCCCTGGTTTCTTCAATTTAAGTCTGAATGTGGCAATAAGGAGTTCATGATCTTAGCCACAGTCAGCTCCAAGTCTTGTTTTTGCCAAGACTTGGAGACCTTGTAGAGACCTTCTCCATCTTTGGCTTCAAAGAATATAATCAATTTGATTTCAGTATTGACCATCTGGTGATGTCCATGTGTAGAGTCTTCTCTTGTGTTGTTGAAAGAGGTTGTTTGCTATGACCAGTTCGTTCTCTTGGCAAAACTCTGTTAGCCTTTGCCCTGCTTCATTTTTTACTCCAAGGCCAAATTTGCCCATTACTCCAGGTATTTCTTGACTTCCTACTTTTGCATTCCCATCCCCTATAATGAAAAGGACATCTTCTTTGGGTGTTAGTTCTAGAAGGTCTAGCAGTTCTTCATAGAACCATTCAACTTCAGCTTCTTCAGCATTACTGGTTGGGGCATAGACTTGGATTACTGTGATATTGAATGGTTTGCCTCAGAAACAAACAGATCATTCTGTCATTTTTGAGATTGCATCCAAGTACTGCATTTTGGACTCTTTTGTTGACTATGAAGGCTACTCCATTTCTTCTAAGGGATTCTTGCCTACAGTAGTAGATATAATAGTCATCTGAGTTAAATTCACCCATTTCAGTCCATTTTAGTTCACTGATTCCTAAAATGTTGATGTTCACTCTTGCCATCTCCCATTTGACCACTTCCAATTTACCTTGATTCATGAACCTAACATGACATGATGGTGGAGTATAAGGATGTGTGTTCATCTTCTCCTGCAAGTACTCCAAAAGTACAACTCGCTGCTGAACAAGCATCAACAGGAGAGTGTTGGATCCCACCAAAAAATGATACCTCACGTCCAAGGGCTCAGGAGAAGCCTCAGCAAGACGATAGGAGGGGTGAAATCTCATTTAGAATCAAACCCCATATCTGTCAGAGACACTTGGAGGGCTGAAGCAAAACCTTGAGCACAACAGCAGACCCTATAGAGACTGAACCAGACCTGCCTCTAAGTGTTTGAGTGTCTCCTGTGGATGTATGGGTCAGCAGTGGCCTGCCGCAGGGGCAAGAGCTCTGGGTACAGCATACCTGGGCATGGCATAAGCCATCTTGGAGGAGGTCGCCATTAACCCCACCATAGAGCCAGAAGAACTTACCTGGGACTGGGGAAACAGACTCTTGGAGGGCATAAACAAAACCTTGTGCTCACTAAGACCCAGGAGATAGGAGCAGTGACCCTATGAGAGATTGACCCAGATTTTCCCATAAGTGTCCAGGAATCTCCATCGGATGTATGGGTCAGCAGTGGCCTGCTGTAGTGTTGGGGGCACTGAGTGAGGTAGTGCGTGCATGAGATCTTTTGAAGGAGGTTGCCATTGTCTTCATTACCGCCACCATAGTTTGGTTGGCCTCAGGTCAAACAACAGAGAGGGACCACAGCCCCGCCTATCAACAGAAAATTGGATTAAAGATATACTGAACATGTCCCTGCCCATTAGAACAAGACCCAGTTCCCCCCTCAGTCAGTCTCTCCCATCAGGAAGCTTCCATAAGCCTCTTATCCTTATCTATTGGAGGGCAGACATAATGAAGACCACAGTCACAGAACACTAATCAGACTGATCACAGGGACCACAGCCTTGACTAACTCAGTGAAACTATGAGCCATGCCATGTGGGTCACCCAAGATAGACGGGTCATGGTGGAGAGTTCTGACAAAATGTGGTCCATTGGAAAAGGGAATGGCAAACCACTTCAGTATTCTTGCCTTGAGAATCCCATGAACAGTATGAAAAGGCAAAAATATAGGACACTGAAAGATGAACTCCCCAGGTTGGTAGGTGCCAATATGTTACTGGAGATCAGGGGAGAAATAACTCCAGAAAGAAAGAAGAAACAGAGCCAAAGCAAAAAGAACACACAGTTGTGGATGTGACTGGTGATGGAAGTAAAGTTCGATACTGTAAAGAACAATACTGCATAGGAACCTGGAATGTTAGTTCATGAATCAAGGCATATTGGATGTGGTCAAACAGGAGATGGCAAGAATGAACACTGACATTGTGATTTATAAGAAATATGTATTTGGTCATTTAGATGACCAAAATATCTTTCATATATATATACACATACATACATACTGCTGCTGCTAAGTCACTTCAGTTGTGCCCAACTCTGTGCAACCCCATAGACGGCAGCCCACCAGGCTCCCCCGTCCCTGGGATTCTCCAGGCAAGAACACTGGAGTGGGTTGCCATTTCCTTCTCCAATGCGTGAAAGTGAAGTCGCTCAGTCATGTCCAACTCTTCACGACCCCATGGACTGCAGCCCACCAGGCTCCTCCGTCCATGGAATTTTCCAGGCAAGAGTACTGGAGTGGGGTGATATATATATATATATATATATATATATATATATATATATATATATTTGTCTTAATCCACAGTTCCTTGCTCTCAATTGCTAAAACCTTTTGAATTTTTAAACCTTTAAAAGTGAAAAACAGTCCTTTATCATACCGGTAAGGCAGCTTTTGAAAGTATCTAAGGGTAGAGGCTGATTGCTGGGGGAACCAGTCAGGTTATTAGAGGGTTGAAATTTCAGTCCTACTCTCTGATCTCCTAGGTAGCAAGAAGGCTAGAGGTTGAATCAGTTCCCAATGGCCAACGATTTAATCACCTATGCCTATAATAAAGTCTCTATAAAAATCCAAAAGGACAGGGTTCAGAGAACTTATGGGTGGATGAACATGTGGTATTTTGGGGATAGCGGCCAGCCTGAGAGGACATGAAAGCTCTGAATCCTTCCCTTTTGCCTCACATCATCTCTTCTGTCTGGATGTTCCTGAATTGTATCCTATTACAATAAATTGACAATGTAGTAAGTAAATTTTACTCTGGTTTTGAGTGTCTCTTGCAAGTTAATTGGACCTAAGGAGGAGGTCATGAGAATCTTTTATGGTTCTGTGGGTCAAATGTACAGATGATAACCTGACCTTGAGACTAGAGTCTGAAGGGGGAAGTCTTCTAAGACTTAGCCTTTAACCTGTGGAATCTGATGCTATTTCTGTGTAGACAGTCTGAGAATTGAGTTAAATTGTAGGACACCGTGCTGGTGTGTGAGAATTATTTGGTGTTGTGTACCATCTTCTCCCCTTCCTGACTGCTGCCTCCCCCCACTGCCCCACAATACATTGGAATTTGGATCCTGGAACCTAATTTACCTACTTATCTTACATCTTCCCTGGTGGCTCAGAGGTTAAAGCGTCTGCCTGCAATGCAGGAGACCCGGTTTCGATCCCTGGGCTGGGAAGATCCCCTGGAGAAGGAAATGGCAACCCACTCCAGTACTCTTGCCTGGAGAATCCCATGGAGGGAAGAGCCTGGTAGGCTACAGTCCATGGGGTCACAAAGAGTCAGACACGACTGAGCTACTTCACTTCACTTCTTCATCTTACATCTTGGTATTTGGAAGTGAACTTAGAACTATTTCTTGAACAAATTATTGACTGATTTTGTTATTTGATCCACTGGTAAATTTTAACTTGACAAACTTTGCCCTACATTCTTTGCTCCTTGACTCTCTCTAATCCCTCTGAGAAACCATTTGATTCAGTAATTTTTCTGGTATATATTTACAAATGAAAACATCAATATTTGTGTCTTATAAACATTCTTCCCTTTTATTCTTTTTATTTTTACTAAACACTATATCTTTTATCAGTTGTTCATTTTGAGTAGCAAGTTATCAGTTTTATTGCTTTAATCACTGCCTTAATTTGGCCATTAATATGACTTAAAATTACTCAGCTGCAAACAATCCATTGCTTTATGCTTGAATAATATGAGGGTAATGGAAAATGCCAGCCTCAACATTGTAATTTTTGATTTGATATGTTCAATAGATATGGCCCATGTTGAAATAAAATATTCTGGCTTTGCCTTTCTTCAGGAAGATATTCACTGTGTTTTCTAATTGTGATAGAATTATTACTTTATGATTTATCATTTTAGACATATCACAATCCTATTGTCTATAATCACAAGATGTTTAATCCTTAGTGCATGATTTAAATTTTTCTTTATTTATAGAAACTTTGTGATATCCTTACTACTTTTGCTATTTTTCTAGATATACTGAAACTCTGACCCAGTTATATTTTTCTTTAAAGAATAGGTGGTTTATTGTGGTCCATGTTGTACTCTGCAAGAGCCAAACATGCTAAGCCATCTCTTCTATGGTCTATTTTCTTATCCTGAATACATATGATGATCAGGAATCAAGAAGCAATGAGGAAGAATGTTTTCTTTAAAAGCTTCTTCTTTACTGATTAACTCTGTTCCCCAGAAAGTGCAAGTCTCTATGGCTCTCAGAATTATTTAGATATCACCAAGAATGGACTCATATAACTATAGAGTATCATGTCTGGTAAGGATCCTAAAGTCCACTTAATAAAATATTATATTATCAAGGCATAAATTGAATGAAATTCTCAAAATTTGATTGGTTTTGTCTTTCAAAATGTAATTTTAATATGGTTCATCTCATAGATGAAGTGAGGAGGCCCCAGTAACTTGCCAGTGAGACATGTCCAGGACAGGAACACTACACTATGATCTCAGTGATGCCCCTCGCTGTATCACTCATCTTGTTTACCTATCATTAAAAGAATAAGAAAGTTGATATATATTTGGAATGGAAAAAGGGAGAAAAGAACCACACAAAAAGTTTTCCCAAGGGAAATCAGGATAGTTCCAATAAAATGAACTACCAAGATATATTAGTGTAACTCTTTGCCAGCAGGGAAGCACCCTGGATCATTTCCTTTGTTTCAAGCAATTCTGTTCTTATCTCAATAGACTCTTCTCAAGGGATGAGTGGGGAGCAGTTCAAAAATAGCTTATGAGTTCTTCTAGATCTTGGAGGGCATTTTTCTATACAAATAACAAAATAAATGATTATTATGTTCCCTGACCAATATGTTGAGGTAATTTAAACACGCAAGATACCTAAATAAACTGGATCTGTTCTAAATACATCTACCATATATCTCATTATTTCTATGGGACAATTACTTTAAGTCTTGTCCCATCCGTATTAGCAGCAATTTCCAGCATTGATGTAGAACAGGGTCTTCACTGGAGACTGTACTCGTGAGTAACATGCAGTCTTAGAATTGTATGGAAATGATTTATGATACAATTGATTATGAAGTGAGAGCCATCTGATCCTTGATTTCTATATGCTGGACCTCCTATGTTGATCTCATTTTAAAAGTTATGCTATTTTTTCACTCAGTTCAATTCAGTTCAGTTCAGTTGCTCAGTCATGTCTGACTCTTTGCAACTCCATGGACTGCAGCACACCAGGTCTCCCAGTCCATCACCAACTCCTGGAGTTCACTCAAACTCATGTCCATTGAGTTGGTGATGCCGTCCAACCATCTCATCCTCTGTCGTCCCCTTCTTCACCTGCCTTCAATCTTTCCCAGCATCAGGGTCTTCTCCAATGAGTCAGTTCGTTGCATCAGGTGGCCAAAGTACTGGAGTTTCAGCTTCAGCATAAGTCCTTCCAACGAATATTCAGGAGTGATTTCCTTGAGGATTGACTGGTTGGATCTCCTTGCAGTCCAAGGGACTCTCAAGAGTCTTCTCCAATACCACAGTTCAAAAGCATCAATTCTTCAGTGCTCAGCTTTCTTTACAGTCCAACTCTCACATCCATACATGACTACTGGAAAAACCATAGCTTTGACTAGACAGACCTTTGTTGACTAGCTTGTGAAAATTTGAGTGCTGCATTTAATTAGAGCAGTAAATTATTCTGAATTACTTCAGTATTTCTTGGAACTGAACTTTTCAAATTGTTTTTTATTCAACCTAATGCTATATTTTCATTCAACTTCATGACTTTTTTGTAGTGTGCACTGTGGTAGCAGGAACTTTCTAAATTAAAATTAACTCTGAGTTTCTGAAACAAGCTTAGTTTCTGAGAGTAATTATTTGCAATAATTGCTCCACTGTTTTATGAAAAAGTAAGATTCCTGGTGTCACATGGCAACCTCATCGCTGGGTCTCCTGCTGGTTCTTGTCAGATTATTGCATGCTACTCCCCTGCTGAAAAGCCCAATGGATTCTCTTCCAGGCCACCTGTGAAGGAAGAGAGGGTTTTTAATTTTTTCTTAAATTTCCAAGAGAATGAGAATATCTAGAATGTGAATTGAAGGACAAAGTATCGTTTATAGTAATGCTATTCTTGAGAATATTTAGTCTCAGGAAGAAAATACACTGAACTCTGGTCTCACATTATCTTACAGTGTCTCTTGAAGAAATTGACAAGATTTTGTTGTATCTACATGTACTCCAGAATCTGCTCAGATCTTGCTGTCGTCTACTTCCTTATTTTAAATCAAGTTGTCTTTAAGAAGGAGTAAATATTGGCTCTTGGTAAAGGTTGAGAAGATTCAGACATGAATCTGGTAACTAGGTTGATAATATCTTTACTTTTTTCCCTCTTTCCATTATTATTAAAACTTTTATCAAAGTGAAGCCACCATTGGTGAACTTTAGGTGCTAGAACTTCTTTCTCATTGTTTTCCCTTGTTGGAGAGGGAAGGCATTTGCAGGTGGGGATAGCTACATTTTTGTCAGGCAGTGTCAGACTACACTTCCTTGTAAAGACCACAAGACCAGTATGGATCTGAAATACCAAATGTGCCACCTGTGAGCACTGGATAAGTCTTCTGGATCTGCCATAAGAGGTATTTGAAATCAATTGCAAACTCTGCTGGAATGTCTTTTATGAAAAGCTCAACTCTGGCCTCCCAGAATATTTATTTGTTTCTTTATTTCCTCTATTTCAGCAGACTCCTTTCTCTGCAGTTAGGTGAATTTTGTGAAGATGAGTTGGGTTTTGATGTGGGAAGGTCTTTATGAGTCAATCCTTATGGTTTCAAGAATTAGGCCCTTTATGAATAAAATTTCCAGACAACATATTCCTCACTTCTGGGGTAAGTGTTAAGTTTAAATATTTGTTGACTGAAAAAAATATGTAATAACTGACATTTGCTAAAAATTTAGTAAAGCTTTTGATTGTATTTTATTAATCACCAAGTCATTTAACATATATGATAAGAGTATATATGTGTGTGAAGTATATTTTAGTCAGTCTACAATGTTGAGAGAGCAAATTAGTGCTATGATCTTTCATTCTATCCCATCATTGCTCCCCTAAGGCACCGAAAGGTTGCCTCTTACTGTGGCATAAACTGTGATTGTGTTGTTTATTGGGGCTTTGCTGCATCGCTTCAGTGGTGTCTGACTCTTTGCGACCCCAGGGACTGTAGCTTGCCAGACTCCTCTGTCCATGGAATTCTCCAGGCAAGAATACTAGAGTGGTGTTAGGGCTTTACATATATGCTAATAATTTATTTATGAGATGAGTCATGTACTGTAAAATATGTTCTATGTGAAATATACTTCTTAACTTTCTAGGGAAAATTAAAAGAAAGATAAGATGATTTAAGGTTGTAGTTTATATCAGATCTGATGTTTGTTACAATGTATGGACCTTTATTCAACCCTGATTCTTAAGCAAATCCATGTCTTATGTGTATGTGAACCGTTCTTTCCTAAGCCCCACCTTCTTATCGCTTAGGAAGGCTCAGCTCCCTTGCTAATTACTCATAATATTTGACAAAGAAATTATTTTCATTTCTTAAATTTATGTCTGGTGAATTGCTATTAACAGTCATTTGCCTTACTGGAGACCTAAAAGGAATTTCCACCAGGTTTATGTGCTTGACTTTGCTGATACATGCTGTTAGCAGGGAGCGTGCAAGGCTGCTAGCCCGGCCTAGCCCAAGGTGAACCCTGCTCATTTCTTCCCAGATTCTTATAGATTCCTGTCTCCTGGTCAAAGAGTCTTGCTCTTGACTTTTTGTTCTGTGAGTGTAAAGTTTCGTGTTTACATGAAACTGGGAAAATATTCTTTCCCTTAATACCCGATTGTGACTTAAGTCATAACTGCTTCTGGAGATACTTCTCTAGGGTAGGGAGTGTGCCTATTTTGCCCATTCTCATATCCTAAATGACTGGAAGAGGAAACCAAACCTATTAAGTCTCAATAAATATTATATGAATGAATGAACCAAAGCTCAAATGACTCGAGTAGCAAAACTCATTTCAGTATATATTATTTTCTGAGTCCTTAGATTATACTACTCCTCTTATCTATTCATGGAGCTAAGTAATTGTGAAGAATAGGTATGCTGCTTCTACTGCTGCTAAGTCGCTTCAGTCGTGTCCAACTCTGTGCGACCCCATAGATGGTAGCCCACCAGGCTCCCCTGTCCCTGGGATTCTCCAGAAGTCTAGGCATAGGGGCCACTTTTTTTTTTTTTTTTTTTGCTTTACAGAATCTAGATCATTATCTTACAGGATGGCTATTCTCTCTTTTGCAAATGCAGTCGCCTGATTTTGGTATTGGTTTTAATAAATGGTTTGTGGATATTAGCTCTTATTTGATTTTTTCCATAAGACTGCATGCATTGGAATGGACCAAAGACAGAGTTACATCAGAACTTAGTGATTTTGGAACTCATTTTTACTGGTGAGCAGCTCTGGCAGTGATAGATTGCTCATTTAATGGAAGGATCTATGATGGTATGTGCTGAAATCAACACTATGCACCTAAGTAGTGTACATGAAATTACAACTTTATCAAATGATAATATGGCTATTAAAACATTGATGCTCTTGTGTTTCCCTTCTCAAGGAGTCATAATAGATTCCCTGGGCACAACTGAAAGTAATTCTGTAGAGACAGGAAAAAATGCTGTGTTTCTTTCTCTTGCATTCGCCCTCTTGCTATCACAGCTATGGAGAAAGGATATGCCTACAGCAAATAGGATGCTTTTTTTAGTGACACTTATCACAGTGGCATGACCCACTCAAAAGTTTATAGGATATTTTGCCGAAGCACCACCGGGCTGTCCTTTTGCTCAGCTCCTAATAGGTTTTGGCAGTTATCCATGTCGGGAAGCCTGGAGGCTCTGAGAAAGGTCGGGGTCTTCATAGCTTCTCAGACACCTTGCTGTGACTTGGAATGAAATTGATCTGCTCAGCAGCCAGAGAAAGGGGAGAGGAGAAAATTTTGATAAAAATCTTCATCTACCATTGAGATTTTTTTCTTTCTTTCTTTTTTTTTTTCCTTGGAACCTTGCTTGTCAGAATTTGGAGGATTTAAGGAAAAACAAATGTCCAAGTCTGTTATAAGGTTGTATATGAAAGGTACATCTTTGCAACATGACATAGTAAAAGGTCAATTGAATTGACATATTATGCCTAAGGAGAGATTTTATTTATGCCTCTTGCAGAAGAAAACATTGATAACTTTCAACTCTCCCTTGAATACACTTGAGTTGCCATTAAACATGAGAAAAATAATCAAGGTCCTATTTATTAAGGTTGCTTGTCAATCTCAATTATTGAGCAGAGTTGTCATGACTGTCACATATATGCGTATAGGATATTTGATAATGATAGAAATATTTCAGGGACTAATAGCAAATATTGGGTTCTGATGGCTAAATCCCTGGGATTAAAAGAGCAACTAAGTGATATCTGTCAATACTGAGGTCTTCAGAGAAACATGCAAGATAAGCAAGGTTATTTTTCATCCATTTATTTAGCAGAATGATCATATTCAGAAGTGAGCATTTTTATGCCTCTGAGAGTGAAAAAGCTGGCTTAAAGCTCAACATTCAGAAAACTAAGATCATGGCATCCCTACATCACTTCATGGGAAATAGATGGGGAAACAGTGTCAGACTTTATTTTGAGGGGTTCCAAAATCACTGCAGATGGTGATTGCAGCCATGAAATTAAAAGACGCTTACTCCTTGGAACAAAAGTTATGACCAACCTACATAGCATATTTAAAAGCACAGACATTACTTTGCCAACAAAGGTCCATCTAGTCAAGGCTATGGTTTTTCGGGTGGTCATGTATGGATGTGAGAGCTGGGCTGTGAAGAAAGCTGAGTGCCGAAGAATTGATGCTTTTGAACTGTGGTGTTGGAGAAGACTCTTGAGAGACCCTTGGACTGCAAGAAGATCCAACCAGTCCATTCTAAAGGAGATCGGTCCTGGGTGCTCTTTAAAAGGACTGATGCTAAAGCTGAAACTCCAATACTTTGGCCACCTCATGCAAAGAGTTGACTCATTGGAAAAGACTCTGATTCTGGGAGGGAATAGGGGCAGGAGGACAAGAGGACAACAGAGGATGAGATGGCTGGATGGCATCACCGACTCGATGGACGTGAGTTTAAGTGAAATCCGGGAGTTGATGATGGACAGGGAGGCCTGGCGTGCTGCAATTCATGGGGTCGCAAAGAATCGGACATGACTGAGCGACTGAACTGGACTGAACTGAACTGAAACTCAGAGAATCTGGTTTTCGTGGGATTTAAATGATTGTGGTATTTTTTGTGAATATGTGTGTACTGTGAAGGCTTCCCAGTGAACAAAGCTGCTTTGACTAAAAAGAGCTAGGCATTATCTGGGCTCTTTCTGGCCATAGTTATTGTTAATGTTTCACAGAGATTACATCGACAAGAAGTATGCACTGATGGTGTAACTTAGCTTTCATATTACCTGCTTACTTGTGCTGCTCATGGTAGATTTTGAGCATTCATAACTATGGGATTTTTTTTTTTTTTTTAACATTGTAATACCTCTTTCTGTTCCTTACCTCTCCTACCAACAATGGGCTTCTTTTCCTTTTCAGTAGCTCCTACATTTTAGCATGAATAAGAACCACCTTGGAAACTTGTTATAATGAGATTTTAATTTAGTAGGCAGGGATGATCTCAGGAATTGCATTGAAAAGAAACTGTCTGAATAACTCCAGTGAATAACCCCACACTTGGAGAAACAAAGTTTAGATCATTCTTTGGCTAGCATCCTTCTGATTAGCATTGAACTGTGGATTCTTCGGGCTCTTAGCTGCCTTGTTGTTTGCCACCTATACTTTGTAAAACTACAGATAGGTTAAAAATAGTGAGATTGAAGATCAGTGTTAATCCCTTATGATTATACAGTGGAAGTGAGAAATAGATTTAAGGGCCTAGATCTGATAGATAGAGTGCATGATGAACTATGGAATGAGGTTCGTGACATTGTACAGGAGACAGGGATCAAGACCATCCCCATGGAAAAGAAATGCAAAAAAGCAAAATGGCTGTCTGTGGGAGCCTTACAAATAGCTGTGAAAAGAAGAGAAGCAAAAAGCAAAGGAGAAAAGGAAAGATATAAACATCGGAATGCAGAGTTCCAAAGAATAGCAAGAAGAGATAAGAAAGCCTTCCTCAGCGATCAATGCAAAGAAATAGAGGAAAACAACAGAATGGGAAAGACTAGGGATCTCTTCAAGAAAATCAGAGATACCAAAGGAACATTTCATGCAAAGACGGGCTCGATAAAGGCCAGAAATGGTATGGACCTAACAGAAGCAGAAGATATTAAGAAGAGATGGCAAGAATACACAGAAGAACTGTACAAAAAAGATCTTCACAACCCAGATAATCACAATGGTGTGATCACTGACCTAGAGCCAGACATCCTGGAATCTGAAGTCAAGTGGGCCTTAGAAAGCATCATTACGAACAAAGCTAGTGGAGGTGATGGAATTCCAGTTGAGCTGTTCCAAATCCTGAAGGATGATGCTGTGAAAGTGCTGCATTCAATATGCCAGCAAATTTGGAAAACTCAGCAGTGGCCACAGGACTGGAAAAGGTCAGTTTTCATTCCAATCCCAAAGAAAGGCAATGCCAAAGAATGCTCAGACTACCGCACAATTGCACTCATCTCACACGCTAGTAAAGTAATGCTCAAAATTCTCCAAGCCAGGCTTCAGCAATATGTGAACCGTGAACTTCCTGATGTTCAAGCTGGTTTTAGAAAAGGCAGAGGAACCAGAGATCAAATTGCCAACATCTGCTGGATCATGGAAAAAGCAAGAGAGTTCCAGAAAAGTATCTATTTCTGCTTTATTGACTATGCCAAAGCCTTTGACTGAGTGGATCACAATAAACTGTTGAAAATTCTGAAAGAGATGGGAATACCAGACCACCTGATCTGCCTCTTGAGAAATTTGTATGCAGGTCAGGAAGCAGTTAGAACTAGACATGGAACAACAGACTGGTTCCAAATAGGAAAAGGAGTTCATCAAGGCTGTATATTGTCACCCTGTTTATTTAACTTATATGCAGAGTACATCATGAGAAATGCTGGACTGCAAGAAACACAAGCTGGATTCAAGATTGCCAGGAGAAATATCAATAACCTCAGATATGCAGATGACACCACCCTTATGGCAGAAAGTGAAGAGGAAATAAAAAGCTCTTGATGAAAGTGAAAGTGGAGAGTGAAAAAGTTGGCTTAAAGCTCAACATTCAGAAAACTAAGATCATGGCATCTGGTCCCATCACTTCATGGCAAATAGATGGGGAAACAGTGGAAACAGTGTCAGACTTTATTTTTCTGGGCTCCAAAATCACTACAGATGGTGACTGCAGCCATGAAATTAAAAGATGCTTACTCCTTGGAAGGAAAGTTATAACCAACCTAGATAGCATATTCAAAAGCAGCGACATTACTTTGCCAACAAAGGTTCGTCTAGTCAAGGCTATGGTTTTTTTCCTGTGGTCATGTATGGATGTGAGAGTTGGACTGTGAAGAAGGCTGAGTGCCGAAGAATTGATGCTTTTGACCTGTGGTGTTGGAGAAGACTCTTGAGAGTCCTTTGGACTGCAAGGAGATCCAACCAGTCCATTCTGAAGGAGATCAGCCCTGGGATTTCTTTGGAAGGAATGATGCTAAAGCTGAAACTCCAGTACTTTAGCCACCTCATGCAGAGTTGACTCATTGGAAAAGACTCTGATGCTGGGAGGGATTGGAGGCAAGAGGAGAAGGGGACGACAGAGGATGAGATGGCTGGATGGCATCATTGACTCAATGGATGTGAGTCTGAGTGAACTCCGGGAGTTAGTGATGGACAGGGAGGCCTGGCGTGCTGTGATTCATGGCGTGGCAAAGAGTCGGATACGACTGAGCGACTGATCTAATCTGATCTGATCTGACCTTATATGGCAAGAGGAACTTCACAGTGTGATTAAATTAAGGATTTTGCAATAGGAAGATTATGTTGGATTGTCCCACTGGGCCCAACATAATTACAAGAGAGAGAGAGAGAGACAGAGACAGATGGTATGAGGCTGGTCGTGAAAATGGAGGAAGGGACTAGGCAAACTCTTCTGTAGACCTTCCAGAAGGAACATTGGCTTGCTAACACTTTGATTTGGGGCCAGTAAAACTGATTTAAGACTTCTGACCTCAGGAAGTGTAGATAATTCATGTTGTTCTAAGCCACAAAGTTTGTGGTAATATATTGTAGTAGCAAATATGAGGCTAATAGTTTGTCTTTAAACTTGTTTGTTGAGTTCAATGAAAAAATAAGAATGACAACAATTCCTATTTCTTAGAATTTTTGAGCAGATCATCATATGAGATACATCATATAAAATATATGAAAGTGTTGGTCGCTGTCATGTCCAACTCTTTGTGACACCAAGGACTGTAGCCCATCAGGCTCCTCTGTCCATGGAATTCTCCAAGCAAGAATACTGGTAGCCATTCCCAGTGGCTACTGGGAATGGGTAGCCATTCCCTTTTCCAGGGGATCTTCCCAACCCAGGGATTGAACCTGGGTCTCCCACAATGAGGGTAGATTCTTACCATTTGAACCACCAGTAAAACCTGTGAAATATATGGGTGCATATTAAATACATACTGCTGCTGAAGATGATGGTCATGTGAAGATGCCAACAGTGCTGCTTCACTTCTAGCTAAGCAGAGCCTTATTGTTGTTGTTCAGTCACCAAGTTGTGTCTGACTCTTTGTGACCCATGGACTGTGGCACAGCAGGCCTCCCTGTACCTCACCATCTCCCTGAGTTTGCTCAAGTTCACATCCATTGAATCGGTGATGCCATCCAACCATCTCTTCCTCTGTCATCCCCTTCTACTCCTGCCTTCAATCTTTCCTAGCATCAGGATCTTTCCCAATGAGTTGGATGTTCATATCAGGTAGCCAAAGTATTGTCCTTCCAATGAATACTCAGGGTTGATTTCCTTTAAGATTGACTAATCTCCTTGCTTCATGGGCCTCTCAAGAGTGCTCTTCAGCAGCACAGTTTGAGAGCATCAATTCTTTGGCGCTCTGCCTTTTTTATGGTTCCCCTCTTACATCTGTAGATGATTACTGGAAAGACCATAGCCTTGACTCTACGGATCTTTGTCGGCAGAGTGATGACTTCACCCACTAATAAAAATGAGGGTTATTCCTAACTCACTTGATTTTAGATCACTACTACTTTCAGCTGTCTCCTGAGATAATAAACTCTCTCCATTTTGTGTGTTTCTAGGAAGAGGCAGCCATGTTCTTGTTCCCATATTAAAGCAATCCAATTAACAAGACTTTTTGATTATCTACAAACTACCCACAATTATATATGCTAGGGATCAGTTGGCTCAATCATATTTTCCTTGACTTTCTATAATTTACAGTTTGAAGGTTGTTTGAGGATATTTTTCCTTGCAGATAGAGATTTTGCAAGTCTTATGGTCCCATGACTCTCTACTACTTCTCTGTATCAGCATCTAGCATTTTCTGAAATGAAGTAAATGATTTTAAAAAAGTTATTTTCCTCTCAAGGAGCTGACCATCTATTGTTATAAGTGTAACATGATCAGGTACCAATTAAATGGAATATGATTGAAGAATGGTAAGAACTCAGAGAAGAGGAGCTGTATATTGATAGCTTTGGAAAAAGCTTTAGCGAGGAAGTAAGTCTTGAGCCCTGATTTGAAGAATGCATATAATTTGGATAGAAAAAAGGAGTGAGGCAAAGTACATTAAATTAGGGGGACAATGAAAAATCCATTGAGGCCATTTACAGATGAAGGTGAGCAGGGATTGCATTGGAGAGGATCAGTTGATAGGGAGCTGGAATTTGGCTGACTCGCTAAATGCTCAGGCTTTACAGGTCTTGTAAGCACTGCTTATTCCATTGTATCCTTGAACCTCTATAGAAATCCATACTAATGCATCTGTAAGTTGAAATCAAAATATATTTGCTTCTTTTTCTTTTGTAACAATTGGATACAATAGTGTATGCTGTTATTCATCCACACTGATTCTCAGCTTGAGATACCAGGGTTAATTGACATTCATCTTTTCTCCTGACAAACAGCCTGAACCCTTTAATACTGAATGTTGTTAATGGTGATGAAGTTTAAATTTTAGATAGTTTTAAAAGGAAAAAAAAATCTGATAGGCATCCAGAGTAGAGAGCAGGACTATTCTAAGTATCAAGGGAACCGTTTTGGAGAAGGACCAAAGCAATCAGCAGTTTGTTTCTGCTTCTCTCCAGTCACATTAATCTAAAAGGGGCCAATGCCTCAATGGAGTAATAGCGCAGGAGGCATTAGCACCAGCAACCCTGGCAAACTCCCAGCTGCCTTCTGGATGGGGGTAAAAGAACAGGAAGCAAATGAGATAATTCAAGAAAAGAGCAGAGATGGTGAATCAGCATAGTATTGGGCTGCTTCAGGGGGGAATTTATGTTCATGCTCAAAACACAATGACTCCTTCCTCAGAAACACACAATCAAATAAATAAATAATGGAAAATACTCCATTTCATGAGCCCAGGGTACGTAAGGGAAGACATGGGATTTTTAGGCAAGGGGCACCTGCAAGTCCATTTCTGAGATGTGTCAGAAGAGGTAAGGAATTCCCAGGCACTGGGACTGCATTGGCTATGGCAAGGCGCTTCCCACATACTCCCCTTCCTGAGGCTTTCATGAGTCTCTCACTCTATGCATCAAGGTAAAATTAATCAGCACAATGCTTTGAGGTTTTTGTTGGCATTTTAACACTTGAAGAGTATAACATACAAAAAAATACTTAAAGCAAACAACTTGCTAGCAAATAATCATAAGATAACCACAAATGGCATTCATAGTATAGTGTTGTTAGTAGCACAGGTGCAGCTAGTGCCCCTACTAGGCCCTTCACATCCTAGTCCCTTCTCTCCCCCAAAGGTAATCACTATCCTGAATTTCTTGGCAGTCACTTTGTGTTCTTCTTTATACAGTTGGCACTTATGCATATATTCCATAAACACTGCAATTTTGTTTTCCTTGTTTTCTTAATGTTATATAAATGGAATTGTATCATAAGCATTCTTTTGTGTATGGCTTTTCTTTTATCCTTTTAATGTTATGTTTATGAGATTCATCTTTGTTGTTGCTTGTGGTTCTTGCTGTTGTTTTTGAAGTCACTCTAATGGATATAGGCAGGCCTCAGAACTAAAATGGGTTTGGTTCCAGACCACTGCAATTAAGTAAATATTGAAATAAAGTGAGTCACACAGACATTTTTTCCAGAGTGAATTCAAGTTATGTTTACATTACACTGTAGTCTATTAAGTGTGCAATGGCATTATATCTGTTGGAGGAGTTTGTAAGGCCCTTGGTTCTGTCTTGCTGCAGCAAAAATTTGAAGCAATGGATGGACCAGTATTGCAGCTCAGTTTTATTTGGCAAGTAAAGGAAAATCATCCTCAAGGTGTGAGGGCAGACTGACCCAAAAGACACGAAGAGAAGAGAGAAGCCCATGGCTCAATTTTGGCTCCTCTTTTTATATGTTATTTCTCCTTCCCCTATGTAAACTGGGCTAGCCAGGAAAGCTGTTTGTTTCACCTGAGGTTTTCACTCCGGTCCTCAGACCTTCCTTTGTTCTATTTGTTCTATTTTTGTGGGCTTTTCCCTGCTTTGTCTTTTAGCCACCACTATTCTGGACCTTTTTTTTTTTTTTTTGGATTCTAACTACCTAACATTACCCACTAAGAGATGGGAAGCCCAATTCTTTGAGAATAGGGCTGTTGAGATCTCTCTGGCTATTTCCTGCTGAACTGGGATTGTGAGAGGCATTGGGCCTCCCCCTCTTGCTAGTCTCAAGCCTCAGAGTCCTTATAACAGTGTCCATCTAAGGGTAGTTCTGAATAGGTATCTGAGATCTCCCAGGGGCTCACAGGTGTATTGAGTGTCCTCTTCTGTTTTCTTCCGTGGCTTGACTCGTGAGTAGTGACTCCAGGAGTTGTGTCCTGGTATCTTGACTGCTGTGGGAGTAGAAAGTATTAAAGGGTAGGCAGCCCCTCCATGTGGGCTGGAGCTGAGGCTTTGGGGACCCATCTTTCCAGACTGTAATTAGGACTTGAGTCCCTACAGCATAAAGTGGTGGCTCTTTAGAATATTTTAGGTTCTGGTTGACACCCCACAAGCGTATATCCTGTTGGAATTGTCCAGTGGCCATGGTATAAGACTGGAGGGTCTGAGCCTCTGGAACTAGGAGGCCATTGACATAAACAAAAGGTCTCCCATATAGCATCTCATAAGGACTAAGACCAACCTATTCCTTAGGGGCAATACGCATGCGGAGGAGAGCTATTGGTAAATCCCCCTTCCATTTCTGGGTGGTCTCCTGGCTTATTTATTTATTTTTTATCACTGATTTTAAG
Organism: Bos mutus; assembly: GCF_027580195.1. Taxonomy (NCBI): domain Eukaryota; kingdom Metazoa; phylum Chordata; class Mammalia; order Artiodactyla; family Bovidae; genus Bos; species Bos mutus. The sequence continues at coordinate 46,340,661 of NC_091617.1, forward strand.
AATTGGCTGGCTCTTTTTACTTTTCCTGAAGACTGAAGCCTCCAGGCACAATGGAGATAATCAGCAATGCTCAATGATTTAGAGACCCCTTGGGTGGCCTGTGAAGAAAGCTGAGCCCCAAAGAATCGATGCTTTTGAACTGTGGAGTTGGAGAAGACTCTTGAGAGTCACTTGGACTGCAAGGAGATCCAACCAGTCCATCTAAAGGAGATCAGTCCTGGGTGTTCATTGGAAGGACTGATGCTAAAGCTGAAACTCCAATACTTTGGCCATCTCATGCGAAGAGCTGACTCATTGGAAAAGACTCTGATGCTGGGAGGGATTGGGGGCAGGAGGAGAAAGATACGACAGAGGATGAAATAGCTGGATGGCATGACCGACTCGATGGACATGAGTTTGAATGAACTCCGGGAGTTGGTGATGGACAGGGAGGCCTGGTGTGCTGCGATTCACGGGATCACAAAGAGTCAGACACGACTGAGTGACTGAACTGAACTGAACTGAACTGGATGACCTTAAAAGTAAATGATGTCCCATTGTCAGTTTGTAATGACTTGGGCAGACCAAATCTCAGACTGATTTCATGGAGCAGTTTTTTTTTTTTTTTTTTTTTTTTTTACCACCTCCTCAGCCTTCTCAGTCCAGGTGGGAAAGCCTTCAATCCATCCTGTGAATGTATCTATCATGACTAATAGCTATTATACCCTTGAGAAACTGGCATCTGGTTGAAGTCCATCTGCAAGTCCTCTCCTGGGTAGGTCCCACATAGTTGGACAGGCTGGGCCAGCTGGAGTCTTTGAGTTCCTTGGGGGTTGTTTAATTGGCAAGTGGGATAAGAGGACTCAACTTGCCTTATACTTGTTTGGAGGCCTGTTCCCCTAAATGAGTGGTGGCATATAAGGAGTTAACCAACTTCCATTGGAGGTTCCCAGGCAGAAAATAAGAGTTGCTCCTTTTGAAATCACCCCATATGATCTTCTTGAAAGCCCCTACTCTTAGCTTTAAGAGTCTCACCTTCAGTATATGAAGGAGTTTCTGTCAAATTAGTCTGTGGAATTAAGGGGGCAACTCCTGTTAGGTCATTATTTTGTAATGCTGCTCTCTTAGCTGCCTGATCAGCTGTTTGGTTCCCTTGTGCCACCTCTGTTCTCCCTTTTTGGTGTCCTTTACAATGGGCGACTGAAACCTCAGTGGGCAGATGGACTTCCTCCAAGAGCCTAAGGATTTGATCACCATATTTTATTGGGGAACCTCGGGTGGTCCAGTGGCTTCTTTCTTTCCAAACAGTAGCATGTGCATGTAGCACGAGAAAGGCATACTTGGGGTCAGTGTAAATGGCTATTCTTTTTCCTTTTCCCAGCTCTAAAGCTGGAGTTAGGGCTATGAGCTCAGATAATTGGAAGGAGTGATGTTGAAGCTGAAACTCCAATACTTTGGCCATCTGATGTGAAGAGCTGACTCATTTGAAAAGACCCTGATGCTGGGAAAGATTGAGGGCAGGAGGAGAAGGGGACGACAGAGGATGAGATGGTTGGATGGCATCACTGACTCAATGGACATGGGTTTGGGTGGACTGCAGGAGCTGGTAATGGAGAGGGAGGCCTGGCATGCTGCAGTTCACAGGGTCGCAAAGAGTCAGATATGACTGAGCAACTGAACTGAACTGAACTGAACCAGGTGGCAAAGGTTTAGCCTCTATGATCTCAAAATTGGAGACTACTGCATATCTGGCTCTTCTGTTTCCATCCAAGACAAAGCTGCTTCCATCAGTGCACCAAATTTTCTCAGGATTGGTCACAGGATCTTCTGAGAACTCCTCTCAGGGTTTTGTTCAATGATTTAAAGTTTCTAGGCAAGAGTGGAAGGGGAGAGAGCCCTCAGGGGTAGGCAGGAGGGTGGCTGGGTTAAGAACCTCACAAGGGGAAATAGTCAGGCCTGGATTTTCCATCAGCACTCCTTGATATCTGAGGATCCTTTAATCAGACATCCATAAATGGCCTCTCCCATTCAGGAGTTGTTTCACTTGGTGGCTGGTAAAAATAGTTAGTTTGCCCACAAAAGAGAGTTTTAAAACATATTCTAACAGGACTAGAATAGCTGCAAGATTTCGAAGCAGGGAGAGATATCTTCCCAATAAGGGAGTAGGACACTCAGGAACCACTGGAAACTGGTGGAAAAATATTTGTCCATCCCAGCAACAAAAAGTACTTGGGTGAATCTTTTTGTAATTGTTTTTCCTGTAGCATCCCAAATGGTACAGGTTTGGGAGGAGAAGGAGGTCAGGATAGATTAGGTAGCCCCTGTGTCAAACAAGAAATTCTCAAACCTACCTGCCACGTCCAGTGCACCCTTGGCTCCAACCTTCGGAGGTTATCTGTGACAGGTGGGCTGGCAGGAGTGGGCTGCTTCAGTCCTGTTGAACCATTGTGTGGGAAGGCTTGGCACTTGACAAGTGGTCTCCAGGGCAGAGTGCCGCCCAGTGTTCCACTTGATAGCATTTGTAGCAAGCCATTTTAGACTTGTCATGGTTTGGACAGTCTTTGGCCCAATGTCCCACCTGTCTACATATTAGATATTTGCCCCATGCCTTGTCCTCCAAGGACTTGGGATTTGCCATAGGGCTTCCCTGTAGGGTGGCCAGCATCTGGGCATGCCTTGTCTCTTTCCTTTTCTCCCTTTCCTGGGCCCTGGCCTTCCTCTCCTGTTCTCTGTTGTACAAAGGTATTGGTGGCTGGACCATCTCATGTAAAGAGGCAGCAGGGTCCTGCTGCTATAGCTGTTGTAACTTTATTCTGATGTCTGATATACACTGGGACAGGAATTTATCTTTTAAAATCACCTGTCCCTCATAAGAGTCCAAGTCCAGATTGGTAAACTTTTGGAGGGCCTCTTTAAGCTTTTCCAGAAAGACAATGGGTTTTTCATTGGGTTCATGAGTTATTGCTGAGACTGGGTACGGTCCCACAACTAATAGGCTTCCTTCTATTTCTATGGGTGGACTTCCTTAGGGGTGAGTCTTTCTGAAGCTTATCCTACCCAGTACTGTTGAAACCTGAGAGCTGAGCATCCGCAGATCGCCAGGCAGATTGAGGTGTAACAGCCTCCTGGAGATCAAATCTCTGGGCAGGTCGAGGCAGGTTGGCCTCCTGAGAGTTGGGTCTCTGGGCAGGTGGAGGCATATCCACCTCCTGGGACCCCTGGACTGGGAGATCCCCAAGCAGGTTGAGGTGTGACAACCTTCTGAGGACAAATCCCTAGGCAGGTCAAGATATGTTGACCTCCTGGGAACTCCAGACTGGAGTTGGGCAGCCCCAAGGTCTCCAGCATGACCAGTGCTGGGTAGGATTAAGGGGTTGTAATCTTTTTTTTTTTTTTTTCCCTTTTTTTTTTTTAAATTTTTTTTTTAATTTAATTTTATTTTTAAACTTTACAATATTGTATTGGTTTTGCCAAATATGGAAATGAATCCACCACGGGTATACATGTGTTCCCCATCCTGAACCCACCTCCCTTCTCCCTCCCCATACCATCCCTCTGGGTCGTCCCAGTGCACCAGCCCCAAGCATCCAGTATCATGCATTGAACCTGGACTGGCAACTCGTTTCATACATGGTATCATACATGTTTCAATGTCATTCTCCTAAATCTTCCCACCCTCTTCCTCTCCCACAGAGTCCATAAGACTGTTCTATACATCAGTGTCTCTTTTGCTGTCTCGTACACAGGGTTATTGTTAGCATCTTTCTAAATTCCATATGTATGTGTTAGTATACTGTATTGGTGTTTTTCTTTCTGGCTTACTTCACTCTGTATAATAGGCTCCAGTTTCATCCATCTCATTAGAACTGATTCAAATGTATTCTTTTTAGTGGCTGAGTAATACTCCATTGTGTATATGTACCACTGCTTTCTTATCCATTCATCTGCTGATGGACATGTAGGTTGCTTCCATGTCCTGGCTATTATAAACAGCACTGCGATGAACATTGGGGTACACATGTCTTTCCCTTCTGGTTTCCTCAGTGTGTATGCCCAGCAGTGGGATTGCTGGATCATAAGGCAGTTCTATTTCCAGTTTTTTAAGGAATCTCCACACTGTTCTCCATAGTAGCTGTCCTAGTTTACATTCCCATCAACAGTGTAAGAGGGTTCCCTTTTCTCCACACCCTCTCCAGCATTTATTGCTTGTAGACTTTTGGATCGCAGCCATTCTGACTGGTGTGAAATGGTACCTCATAGTGGTTTTGATTTGCATTTCTCTGATAATGAGTGATGTTGAGCATCTTTTCATGTGTTTGTTAACCATCTGTATGTCTTCTTTGGAGAAATGTCTATTTAGTTCTTTGGCCCATTTTTTGATTGAGTCATTTATTTTTCTGGAGTTGAGTTGTAGGAGTTGCTTGTATATTTTTGAGATTAGTTGTTTGTCAGTTGCTTCATTTGCTATTATTTTCTCCCATTCTGAAGGCTGCCTTTTCACCTTGCTAATAGTTTCCTTAGTTGTGCAGAAGCTTTTAAGTTTAATTAGGTCCCATTTGTTTATTTTTGCTTTTATTTCCAATAATCTGGGAGGTGGGTCATAGAGGATCCTGCTGTGATGTATGTCTGAGAGTGTTTTGCCTATGTTCTCCTCTAGGAGTTTTATAGTTTCTGGTCTTATGTTTAGATCTTTAATCCATTTTGAGTTTATTTTTGTGTATGGTGTTAGAAAGTGTTCTAGTTTCATTCTTTTACAAGTGGTTGACCAGATTTCCCAGCACCACTTGTTAAAGAGATTGTCTTTTCTCCATTGTATATTCTTGCCTCCTTTGTCAAAGATAAGGTGTCCATAGGTGCGTGGATTTATCTCTGGGCTTTCTATTTTGTTCCATTGATCTATATTTCTGTCTTTGTGCCAGTACCATACTGTCTTGATAACTGTGGCTTTGTAGTAGAGCCTGAAGTCAGGTAGGTTGATTCCTCCAGTTCCATTCTTCTTTCTCAAGATCGCTTTGGCTATTCGAGGTTTTTTGTATTTCCATACAAATTGTGAAATTATTTGTTCTAGCTCTGTGAAGAATACCGTTGGTAGCTTGATAGGGATTGCATTGAATCTATAAATTGCTTTGGGTTGTATACTCATTTTCACTATATTGATTCTTCCAATCCATGATCATGGTATATTTCTCCATCTATTAGTGTCCTCTTTGATTTCTTTCACCAGTGTTTTATAGTTTTCTATATATAGGTCTTTAGTTTCTTTAGGTAGATATATTCCTAAGTATTTTATTCTTTCCATTGCAATGGTGAATGGAATTGTTTCCTTAATTTCTCTTTCTGTTTTCTCATTATTAGTGCATAGGAATGCAAGGGATTTCTGTGTGTTGATTTTATATCCTGCAACTTTACTATAGTCATTGATTAGTTCTAGTAATTTTCTGGTGGAGTCTTTAGGGTTTTCTATGTAGAGGATCATGTCATCTGCAAATAGTGAGAGTTTTACTTCTTCTTTTCCAATTTGGATTCCTTTTATTTCTTTTTCTGCTCTGATTGCTGTGGCCAAAACTTCCAAAATTATGTTGAATAGTAATGGTGAAAGTGGGCAAGGGAGTTGTAATCTTAACTCAAGACTTCCCTGGTGGCTCAGGCAGTAAAGCGTCTGTCTACAATGCAGGAGACCTGGGTTCGATACCTGGGTTGGGAAGTTCCCTGGAGAAGGAAAAAGCAACCCACTCCAGTACTCTTGCCTAGAAAATCCCATGGACGGAGGAGCTTGGTGTCCATGGGGTCGCAAAGATCATTACTGGTTTGTCCACTGCAGATGGGAATAGATACCATGATGTAAAGCAATCCAAGTCTGCGCTCTGAGACTGGGAACCTGGTGAAACAGCCATAGCCTTATCCTGTTATTGTTCTGAGGGAATGTAAGTCACTGATTTCCTCCCCTAGTCTTCCATAAGAGCAATTTAGGGTATTTCCAATGCTTCAGGGTAAGCATTTCATTTTCATAGATCCACTCTAGGTAATAACAGAAGTAATGACAAAGGACTGGGTTATCTGGTCCTGTTAGGGACATTAAAGAGTATTTTAATAATAAGGTGGGTGAAGCGATGTTGCCTACAAGTGGGCAGGGTCCTGGTTGCAGGAGTTAGTAAGTGGCTTAATGATAAATTGATAAGAGGCAACAAACCCAGAGTGGAGATTTGATCCAGGGGTATATTTGTAACTTTATGAGAAGGGTGGTAAGGGTTTGGGCCCAAACGGCCTGCAGGGCTAACTCCCAAAGCGGCAAACATTATCCCTGGAAGCCCTATTGCCCTTGAAGGGATGCCACCAACAGATGGACTTCTAGCAGGCATTGTGTGCCTGTCATCCACGCTGGTGGGTTCACTGAGAAATGCTGCTGTTGCACATGTTGTAGGAAACATGGAAGATGAAGACCTGAATATCTAGAGGAATTGGATATTGTACAGTATTTCTCTCCCAAGGGCCACCTATTTTCTGGTGGTCCCTCCAGAAGATTGTAGAGGCAACATTGTGGGCCCAGATGGGGCTCAGGAAAAGAGCATGAAACAGGAGGGAAGGGGACAAGGCACAACTTTTGAAAGAATGATATAGCCCAAAGGCATAACATAAACAGGTTAAAGTCAAATGGGTCCAAGATGACAAGTCAAATTCAACTAAACCTTGATCCTCAAGCTGCAAGCTAAATGACAGTTCCAAGTCAAAAGACCAGGGAGTGGGAGGTTTCCCAGGTGTTGGAGTGATCCTCCCACTCATTAGCATATGAAATCACCCAGCTCTGGAAAACTAACCACACCACATTCCATGGCCAGCGCATGTGATGGCCCACACCCTGTGGAGTCTGCTGCTGCTGCTAAGTCGCTTCAGTCGTGTCCGATTCGTGCGACCCCATAGACGGCAGCCCACCAGGCTCCCCTGTGCCTGGGATTCTCCAGGCAAGAACACTGGAGTGGGTTGCCATGTCCTTCTCCAATGCATGAAAGTGAAAAGTGAAAGTGAAGTCGCTCAGTCGTGTCCGACTCTTCACGACCCCATGGACTGCAACCCACCAGGCTCCTCCATCTATGGGATTTTCCAGGCAAGAGTACTGGAGTGGGGTGCCATTGCCTTTTCTGCCTGTGGAGTGTGCTTCTCTCTAAATCCTAACAAATCCATCTCTTACCTATCACTGTGTCTCTCACTGAATTGTTTTTGCAATGAGACATCAGGAGCCTGGGCTTCATTAGGTCCTAAAATCAGGCACTGTGAGTTATGGCTGGGCTCAAGTCCCAGTTGGATATGACTGAGTGACTAAGCATAGCACAGAGTCCCTGCCATGTGAGTTTGAGTCCCAATCGTAGGTAATGGTTTCAAGCACAACTTTCAGAAATGGAAAGATGATGACCTGCTCAATAATTTGTAAGCAGTGGCATAGATGCAAAGAGGAGATGATGGATGGGAGGAAAAAGCAGTGGGAAAAACGTGCTGAGGAATCCCCTTTATAACCTGCTGGAAAATCCGCTAAATACCTGACCTGTGCTCACAGTTTTCATTGGCTTGATCCTTGGCACAAAGAAGATTAAGGACAGAAGAACCCCCACCCCCTTGGACAATAGCTACTAAGTAGCCCCTGCCAGAATCCCTCAAATGTACCCACTGCTGCTCATCTGTTCATGGGGGGATCAAGGAAACAAGAAACGAGAGATTGTAAGGGAATTGAGATTTTGTTAGCTATATGTCCTTCCAGCCATAGGAGCGAAGACCTCTTACCTTAACTGGAGGTTCTCTGAGACTGAGCCGCATGAGCTTTCTGCCAAGTTTGTTTTTGTTGTTCCACTTTCCAGCACACTGGGCTTCTTGTCACTTCCTCTGCACTGGGTTTTCTTTGCATTCACCTTCCACAGTGGGAGATTTCATCAAGTTGGGCTTCTGCCGTGCATGGCCTCTGCCTCCTGGGGGCTGAGCTGAGGTTGTTTCAGCTAGGTTAAATCCAAGTCATGGCACTATGTATGTCGGGGGAGTTTGTAGTTTCCTTGGTTCTGTCTCACCACAGCAAAAATCTGAAGTGATGGATGGACCAGTGGTACAGCTCAGTTTTACTTGGCAAGCAAAGGAAACTACATCCCTGAGGCATGAGGGTGGGCAGACATGCAAAGAGAAGAGAGAACCCCATGGCTCAATTTTGGCTCCTCTTTTTCTATGTTCTCCTCCCCCTGAGCCTGGCCTGTGTAAATTGGGCTAGCCAGGAGAGCTGTTTGTTTCACCTGAGGTTCTCACTCTGGTCCTTGGACCTTCCTTTGTTCTATTTTCACAGCCTTTTCCCTTCTTTGTCTTTTAGCCACCTCCATTCTGGACTCCTTTGTCCTATTCTAAGTATCTAACATATCTAAAAATAACAATGCACATACCTCAATTAAAATTAATGCTATTGGGAAAATGGCTGATAGAATTGCTTGACTCAAGGTTGCTACAAACCTTCAATTTGTTAAAAAAAAAAATAGTATCTGAGCAACAAAGTGCAGTAAAATGAATTATGTCTGTATTATCATATGTACATGGATTATAGAATAGATGTGTAAATAAGTGGTGCTAGTGGTAAAGAACCCACCTGCCAATTCAGGAGACATAAGAGATGCAGGTTCAATCCCTGGTCAGGAAGATCCACTGGAAGAGGAAGCAACAACCCACTCCAGTATTCTTGCCTGGAGAATCCCAAGGACAGAGGAGCCTGGTGGGCTACAGTCCAAAGGGTGGCAAGAAGTCAGACATGACCGAGTGACTTAGCACACATGTAAATAAGTAGATGTATGTTTCAGATAACATTTCTTCATAGAATTTCAGTTAAGCTCCTTTGGGGGTTGTATTAGTTTTATTTCTGCCTAACAAATTCCCACACATTTAGCAGCTTAAAACATTACCTATGTAGTATCCCACAGTTCTGGAGGTGAGACATTTGGTTGAGCTTGACTGGTTTCTCTGCTCTTAGTCTCACAAGGCCAACATCAAGGTGTTGGTTTGTCTATTCTTGGATCTGAGGCTGTAGTGAAGAAGTCACTTCCAGCTCATTTAAGTTGTTGTCATAATTCAGTTTTTTTTGTGACTGTGGAAATGTTAACAACCAGAGTCTTGGATTCCTTAATCAATAGAAATTGATGAGGCTAGATAAGAAATTCAGGCAAGGCTTTACTGGGACTCCTGCTGCAGCAGGAGGGAATGAAAAGAAGTAACAGTTTCCCTTGCTTGCTCCCTGAGATGGTGGTGAGTGGGATATGGTCCCTTAAATGGGGTGAGACTAGGGGCAGGTCCAGGGGTCAGGCTGGAGGGTAGCTTGGGTGGTTGGCCCACCCTGTTGGTGGTGCTGTGTGCAGTGATCATGCACAGTACCAGTTTTGCTCCCTACACCTCAGAAGTGGCAGTTGGGTTTTTTCTATTTTTGTATCTTGTTTATAATTTGCTCTAAACGCACAATTACTTTAGTCCCTTAGAGTTTTTTTTTGTGCTGTTTTTGGACAAGGAGACATTATATGTCCAGGTGTGTGCACTGCAGCAAAGGGCACCAGGTCTTAGGTCCCAGTCTGTGTCAGAACTAAAGTCCCATCTCATTGCTGACTTTTGGCAAGAAGTCACTCTAGAAGTGGCTCTAAGGTTCTTTCTCGTGACTCCCTAGTCTTCAGAGACAACTATGGCACATCAAATTTCTGGCTTCCAATCTCTCTCATTTTCTCTTAAGAGAAAGCAGGAGAAAGAGAAGGAGAAAATTCCTTGATGTGATTGCATGCGTGTGTGCTCAGTCACTCAGTCGTGTCTTATTCTGTGCAACACCATGGACTGTAACATGCCAAGATCCTCTGTCCATGGCATTTTTCAGGCAAGAATACTGGAGTGGGTTGTCATTGCCTCCTCCAGGGGATCTTCCCAACTCAGGAATCGAACCATCTCCTTTGTCTCCAGCATTGTAAGGTGATTCTTTACCACCAAGTCACCTGGGAAGTTTCCTTAAAGTGATTCTGCTACTGCTAAGTCACTTCAGTCATGTCTGACTCTGTGTACCCCATAGATGGCAGCCCACCAGGCTCCCCCGTCCCTGGGATTCTCCAGGCAAGAACACTGGAGTGGGTTGCCATTTCCTTCTCCGGTGCATGAAAGTGAAAAGTGAAAGTGAAGTTGCTCAAGTCGTGTCCGACCCTCAGCGACCCCATGGACTGTAGCCTACCAGGCTCCTCCATCCATCGGATTTTCCAGGCAGGAGTACTGGAGTGGGGTGCCATTGCCTTCTCTGCTTTAAGTGATTAGATTCACGTAATTCGATTCAGATCAGATCAGTCGCTCAGTCGTGTCCGACTCTTTGTGACCCCGTGAATCGCAACATGCCAGGCCTCCCTGTCCATCACCAACTCCTGGAGTTCACTCAGACTCACATCTATCGAGTCAGTGATGCCATCCAGCCATCTCATCCTCTGTCGTCCCCTTCTCCTCTTGCCACCAATCCCTCCCAGCATCAGAGTCTTTTCCAATGAGTCAACTCTTCGCATCAGGTGGCCAAAGTACTGGAGTTTCAGCTTTAGCATCATTCCTAACAAAGAAATCCCAGGGCTGATCTCTTTCAGAATGGACTGACTGGATCTCCTTGCAGTCCAAGGGACTCTCAAGACTCTTTTCCAACACCACAGTTCAAAAGCATCAATTCTTTGGCACTAAGCTTTCTTCACAGTCCAACTCTCACATCCATACATGACCACATGAAAGAGAATAGCCTTGACTAGATGGACCTTTGTTGGCAAAGTAATGTCTCTGCTTTTGAATATGCTATCTAGGTTGGTCATAACTTTCCTTCCAAGGAGTAAGCATCTTTTAATTTCATGGCTGCAGTCACCATCTGTAGTGATTTTGGAGCCCAGAAAAATAAAGTCTGGCACTGTTTCCACTCTTTCCCCATCTATTTCCCATGAAGTGATTGGACCGGAGGCCATGATCTTCGTTTTCTGAATGTTGAGGTTTAAGCCAACTTTTTCACTCTCCACTTTCACTTTCATCAAGAGCTTTTTAGTTCCTCTTCACTTTCTGCCATAAGGGTGGTGTCATCTGCATATCTGAGGTTATTGATATTTCTCCCAGCAATCTTGATTCCAGCTTGTGTTTCTTCCAGTCCAGCGTTTCTCATGATGTGCTCTGCATATAAGTTAAATAAGCAGGGTGACAATATACAGCCTTGATGAACTCCTTTTCCTATTTGGAACCAGTCTGTTGTTCCATGTCCAGTTCTAACTGTTGCTTCCTGACCTGCATACAAATTTCTCAAGAGGGAGGTCAGGTGGTCTGGTATTCCCATCTCTTTCAGAATTTCCACAGTTTATTGTGATCCACACAGTCAAAGGCTTTGGCGTAGTCAATAAAGCAGAAATAGATGTTTTCTGGAACTCTCTTGCTTTTTCCATGATCCAGCGGATGTTGGCAATTCGATCTCTGGTTCCTCTGCCTTTTCTAAAACCAGCTTGAACATCAGGAAGTTCACGGTTCACATATTGCTGAAGCCTGGCTTGGAGAATTTTGAGCATTACTTTACTAGCGTGTGAGAAGAGTGCAATTGTGCAGTAGTTTGAGCATTCTTTGGCATTGCCTTTCTTTGGGATTGGAATGAAAACTGACCTTTTCCAGTCCCGTGGCCACTGTTGAGTTTTCCAAACTTGCTGGCATACTGAGTGCAGCACTTTCACAGCATCATCTTTCGGGATTTAGAATAGCTCAACTGGAATTCTATCACCTCCACTAGCTTTGTTTGCAGCTATGCTTTCTAAGGTCCACTTGACTTCACATTCTGGGATGTCTGGCTCTAGGTCAGTGATCACACCATCGTGATTATCTGGGTCGTGAACAGTATGAAAAGGCAAAATGATAGGATACTGAAAGAGAAACTCCCCAGGTCAGTAGGTGCCCAATATGCTACTGGAGATCAGTGGAGAAATAACTCCAGAAAGAATGAAGGGATGGAGCTAAAACAAAAAGAATACCCAGCTGTGGATGTGACTGGTGATAGAAGCAAGATCCGCTGCTATAAAGAGCAATATTGCATAGGAACCTGGAATGTCAGGTCCATGAATCAAGGCAAATTGAAAGTGGTCAAACAAGAGATGGCAAGAGTGAATGTCGACATTCTAGGAATCAGCAAACTTAAATGGACTGGAATGGGTGAATTTAACTCAGATGACCATTATATCTACTATTGTGGGCAGGAATCCCTCAGAAGAAATGGAGTAGTCATCATGATCAACAAAAGAGTCTGAAATGCAGTACTTGGAGGCAATCTCAAAAACGACAGAATGATCTCTGTTTGTTTCCAAGGCAAACCATTCAATATCACAGTAATCCAAGTCTATGCCCCAACCAGTAATGCTGAAGAAGCTGAAGTTGAATGGTTCTATGAAGACCTACAAGACCTTTTAGAACTAACACCCAAAAAAGATGTCCTTTTCATTATAGGGGACTGGAATGCAAAAGTAGGAAGTCAAGAAACACCTGGAGTAACAGGCAAATTTGGCCTTGGAATACGGAATGAAACAGGGCAAAGACTAATAGAGTTTTGCCAAGAAAATGCACTGGTCATAACAAACACCCTCTTCCAACAACATAAGAGAAGACTTTATACATGGACATCACCAGATGGTCAACACCGAAATCAGATTGATTATATTCTTTGCAGCCAAAGATGGAGAAGCTCTATACAGTCAGCAAAAACAAGACTGGGAGCTGACTGTGGCTCAGACCATGAACTTAAATTGAAGAAATTCAGGAAAACCACTAGACCATTCAGGTATGACCTAAATCAAATCCCTTATGATTACACAGTGGAAGTGAGAAATAGATTTAAGGGCCTAGATCTGATAGATAGAGTGCCTGATGAACTATAGAATGAGGTTCGTGACATTGTACAGGAGACAGGGATCAAGACCATCCCCATGGAAAAGAAATGCAAAAAAGCAAAATGGCTGTCTGGGGAGGCCTTACAAATAGCTGTGAAAAGAAGAGAAGCAAAAAGCAAAGGAGAAAAGGAAAGATATAAACAGCTGAATGCAGAGTTCCAAAGAATAGCAAGAAGAGATAAGAAAGCCTTCTTCAGCAATCAATGCAAAGAAATAGAGGAAAACAACAGAATGGGAAAGACTAGAGATCTCTTCAAGAAAATCAGAGATACCAAAGGAACATTTCATGCAAAGATAGGCTCAATAAAGGCCAGAAATGGTATGGACCTAACAGAAGCAGAAGATATTAAGAAGAGATGGCAAGAATACATAGAAGAACTGTAATTAGATTACTCACCAGGAAAATTTCTTTTGTCATATTATAATATAATGTAATCATGGGAGTGCTGTATCATATTTACAGATTTCATCCACACTCAAAGGGGGTTTTACAAGGAAAGGATCATAAGGGGCATCTTTGAATTCTTCCTTGTACAGGAGAAGAAAATGATAATTTTATTAATTTAAAATTTAGTGTTTCTAAATACTGCATCTGATGGATCCCACTGTTGCTATAGTTTGGCACTTAAAATGACCAGAGACCAGAGATACTCATACTTCCTGTAAAATTTGTATTTATATTTAACAGGGAAAGCTGATATTTTGTGTTTACTGAGCACATTCCATTAATAAAGTACTGTGGATGAATACAAAGATGATGTGATGGTTACATAAAAACCTATAGAACAATAGACAACTGTAACAATACAAAATTCAGAATTTGATATGTATTCAAGCTATGCAGGTCAGGAAGCAACAGTTAGAACAGGACATGGAACAACAGACTGGTTCCAAATAGGGAAAGGAGTACATCAAGGTTGTATATTGTCACCCTGCTTATTTAACTTATATGCAGTGTACTTCATGAGAAACGCCGGGCTGGAGGAAGCACAAGCTGGAATCAAGATTGCCGGGAGAAATATCAATAACCTCAGATATACAGATGACACCACCCTTATGGCAGAAAGTGAAGAGGAACTAAAAAGCCTCTTGATGAAAGTGAAAGAGGAGAGTGAAAAAGTTGGCTTAAACCTCAACATTCAGAAAATGAAGATCATGGCATCTGGTCCCATCACTTCATAGCAAATAGATGGGGAAACAGTGGAAAGAGTGTTAGACTTTATTTTGGGGGCTCCAAAATCACTGCAATCACAGATGGTGATTTCAGCCATGAAATTAAAAGACACTCCTTGGAAGGAATGTTATGACCAACCTAGATAGCATATTCAAAAGCAGAGACATTACTTTGACAACAAAGGTCTGTCTAGTCAAGGCTATGGTTTATCCTGTGGTCATGTATGGATGTGAGAGTTGGACTGTGAAGGAAGCTGAGCGCTGAAGAATTGATGCTTTTGAAGTGTGGTGTTGGAGAAGACTCTTGAGAGTCCCTTGGACTGCAAGGAGATCCAACCACTCCATTCTGAAGGAGATCAGCCCTGGGATTTCTTTGGAAGGAATGATGCATAAGCTGAAACTGCAGTACTTTGGCCACCTGATGCGAAGAGTTGACTCATTGTAAAAGACTCTGATGCTGGGAGGGATTGGGGGCAGGAGAAGAAGGGGATGACAGAGGATGAGATGGCTGAATGGCATCACCAACTCGATGGATGTGAGTTTGAATGAACTCCAGGAGTTGGTGATGGACAGGGAGGCCTGGCATGCTACAATTCATGGGGTTGCAAAGAGTTGAACACGACTGAGCGACTGAACTGAACTGAACTGAACAAGGGAGGATAAGACTACATTCTGCTGAGGAAGTTAAAGAAGCCCTTAGGTTTCAACCAAAATTTTTCTAATTTAAACTTTTTATTTTATTTTATTTTGGAGTATAGCCAATTAACAATGTTATAATAGCTTCAGGTAGACAGCAAAGGGACTCAGCCATTACACATACCTATATCCATTCTCTCCCCAACTCAGCTCCCATCCAGGCTGCCACATAACATTGAGCAGAGTTCCTTGTGCTCTATACTAGGTCCTTGTTGGTTTTCACTTTAAATATAGCAGTGTGTACATGTCGATCCAAAATTCCCTACCCAAATTTAATACCCATGTTTTGTCTTTGGTTTGTTCCCATCATGTTCTGTTCTCCTCATGAATTTTTAAAATTCATTTGACAAACATTTGATAAATTGTACTTGGGTTTAATGCCCAGTACTATTCTAAACCCTTTATATATATGAACTCATTTCATCTTACAACAACTTTATTAAGTCTTCTTATTTTATAGGTAAAAATAACCTGAGCAAAAAAGTTAAGTAACTTGTGCAAGTTTCAATAACAAGTAATTAGCACATCTAGCGATTGAACCCAGTCTTGCTGGCTCATAATCCTTGCTTTTAAACCACTGTTTAAAGTTGCACTGATTAAATTGCACTGTACTTAAATGAAGATGGAATTCAGATTTAACCATGTAATATTCAGGTTCCTTTCATTATGAACCATGTCGAGCAGTGGTTTTCATCAGAGTCTATTTTTGTCTTCTCCCAACTGAATTTGATGGATCTAGAGACCTTTTTGGTTTCACTGTGACACTAGTGTTTAGTGGGTAAGAGGCTAGTGAAAAAAGTGAGAATGTTAGTCATTCAGTCGTGTCTGACTCTTTTTGACTCCATGGACTGTAGCCTGTCAGGCTCCTCTGTCCATGGAATTCTTCAGGCCAGAATACTGGAGTAGGTGGCCATTTCTTTCTCCAGGGGAACTTCCTGATTCATGGACTGAACCAAGGTTTCCTGCATTGCAGGCAGATAGAGGCTAGAGATGCTGCTAAATATTTAATTCTTTGCCTCCCACAACAAAGAATTATCCAGCCCCAAATGTCAGTTGTGCTGAGGTTGAGACACTCTTGTAGCCCCATGACCCTCAGGATTAAATCAGAGATCTCTCAAACATGGCAAACGAGGCAATTACCTGCATGGCCTGTCCCTCTGTGCTCATCAACCCCTTCTAGTAGTTTATGTGCACAAGGTACATGCACGGTGCTCTTTCTTGACACTGGCTGTATTTATTTTCTCTCTGGAGTGCCTTCTCTCTGCATCCTCTCACCCACAACAATTCCCAGTCAGTTACTTATCCTTCGAGATGAGTTCAGGACGCGGTCATTCTTCAAATCTTCTCTCTATACTCCAGTCAGTGTGAGGTGTCTCCATACTGTGGTTCCACATTGTCCGCTGCCGTAATGAAGTGTTACACTTACGGTACTGAACACTTTCTTTGCTCCTCCCTGCATGAGTTTGGGAATCCTATGGAAGCAGGGACTGTCAGACTCACATCAGTGTCAGAAGCATCTGGTAGAGTGTAATTCCTGACACAGATAAATTCAGTACATCTTAGTTGAGTCAATTAGCGAGTGAAAGTATTATATTCCTCTGCTAGGGCTGCCATAACAAAATTCTACAAATCAGGTGACTTAAACATCAGAAATTTAGTTGTGGATGTTGGGTAGTTCAAGGTCCTGGTGCCTGCTGGTTTGGTTTCTCCTGAAGTGCCTCTCCTTGGCTTACAGACAGCCACCTTTACTCTGTGTCCTCATGCCGCCTTTTCTATGTATGTGCACATCCCTGTCGTTTCCTTTTCTTGTAAAGAGACCAATCCTCCTGCATTAGGGCTCCACCCTTATGACCTTGTTTAACTTTACTTTTCTCTTTAGATACCCTGTCTCCAAACATACTCACATTGAGGGTTAGGGCTCCATTATATGAACTTTAAAGGGACGTAACTCAGCCCATTCCTGGAGAAGGGAATGGCTACTCACTCCAGTGTTCTTGCCTGGAAATTCCATGGATAGAGGAGCCTGGTGGGCTACAGTCCTTGGGGTCACAAAGAGTTAGACAAGACCGAGAGATTAATACTTTCAGCACTTTCAATTCAGTCCATATCAAGTGTGAAGTGAAAAAATACAGGATATAGAAATTGTTTCAGTTTTGATAGGAAAATGCTTCTCAAATACAGTCATTTAATATAATTAAAATACTATTAAAATACTATTTTTGATTGTTCAATTTTTTTCTTTCAAATTAATGTATTTATAACTGTAAATGAAAAACAAGCTTATATCCTTAAACAAAAGGTATCCATACAAAAGCATTTGTTTTGAAAACAAAATAGATGTTCCATTGTAGCCCAAAAAGTGTTGCCAATGGAAAGAACTGGGCTTTCATTTATGCTCTGTTTATTATTAAAAAGATTATGAAATGTTTGTAAAGAGTACCTTGCATCAAAGCAATGCAGTCAGAAAACAGGAAAGAAAACTGAAAAATGAAATGTCATTCTTACCATTTGAGTCAATGCTCTTTCTTCCATATCTTCACCAAACTAGATGCATCCCAAACTTGGTCACAGATTACATTTGGGCCTAGGATGTGTGCTGAGGAGTGTGTGGGCTGAGGCTGATGAGGATGGGGAGGCAAGAGTCAGCGTCCTAACCCATGGCAAAGCTTCTGTGTGTTTACTGGGGTCTGCATTATATTGTATAAACGGTACCTGGATTTCAAGCACCAAAAATTTTACCGAAGATAGTCTTTTAGTACTAAGAGAAATTTGCAGATATACTCTTTAAAATACTGCTAATTTAATTCCTGTTACATAATCATGTTTTATTTTTGGTGGTTTCATACTCCAAACTGGAGAAGGCAATGGCACCCCACTCCAGTACTCTTGCCTGGAAAATCCCATGGACAGAGGAGCCTGGTAGGCTGTAGTCCATGGGGTCGCTAGGAGTCAGACAGGACTAAGCGACTTCACTTCACTTTTCATTTTCATGCACTGGAGAAGGAAATGGCAATCCACTCCAGTGTTCTTGCCTTGAGAATCCCAGGGACGGGGGAGCCTGGTGGGCTGCCATCTATGGGGTCACACAGAGTCAGACACGACTGAAGTGACTTAGCAGCAGCAGCAGCAGCATACTCCAAATAGTGCCTTGGAGTGATGTTGTAGTGATCTATGGTAAGGAGTCTCACATTTGGCATGCGGCAAAATCACCAGGAGGGCTTGTTAAGACAGTTTGCTTGGCCCCCTGATTAGGAGATGTTGATGGGGTCTGAGAATTCCTATTTCTAACAAGTTCTCAGATGCTGCTGATGCTGCCTTTCTGGGAACCCTACTTTGAGAACCACTATTTAATGGTTCTTCTAAAGTACTGCCTTGCCTCCTTGCAAGAGCTGTGGATTAAAAGCAACCCCATATTGCTCGTCCAGACTGAGATATTAAAGCCATATGTAGGTGCAGGTTTTCTGCCAGAACATTTTGGAAGCATCCTTGGTATTTTGAGTGCACTTCCTATTTGGACCTTGATCCAATAGCTGAAGACTGATTTATTGAAATTCTTCATTTGCCAGGTTCTGTGCTGGGTAATTGGTATGCAGCAGTGTGCACTGATAAGGCTGCAGACTTTCTACCAATGATAGTGTTTACAGGCAGCTATGTGGCTATTCTAGTCAATGTGTGAGCTCACAGACCTGGAAGTGAGATTCTGTCTCAGTTTGCCAAAGTCTTAGCTTTGTGACCTTGAACAATTCATGAAACTTGCCTAGATTCTAGATCCCTCTTCTGAAAAATAAGATTAGCATCACATTCAGTGACTTCAAATATTTCTGAAACGCTATGACATCAAAAAGTCTGAAAAATAGACTTTGACATATGATAACCTCACTTTTTTTCTCTATCTTGGTGGCATAATGGTATGAACTGAAACAGTCACTATTAGTAAAACACAATGATAGTTTATATGGTGTTTAAGATTGGTTCATTTAAATCTTGTTTAATCATCAGAATTATTTCTTCTGCTTGTGACCTGATAGAGTAGAAACTATCTGACATGTGTCAAACAGCACTCAAAACAGAAAATTACATTGCAACTATCTGAATCATCCTGCAGTGTGTTCACCATGAAGTCTTTCTTGTCTCCTCTGTGAGAGTAAGTCTACCTGTTGGCAGATCTGCCATATCTGAGCACACATACTGTGAGATAAATCAACTTTCTATCTGCAGGCAACTGTAGGACAGTTATCTAAGAATAACACGTGTAAAACATGTAGCAACATTTGTGACATATTGTAGATGGTAAATGCTATTTTAAAAGTAACTTGTAAACAGAACACTGTTTCAACTAGATTATAGATAATCACTTTGGGCCCAGAAAGGATAATAGTCTAAGAACATGGATTGCTGAAAACAGTTCCTGTACCAATAACTTGAGGCAGAAGCAAGGTTTAGGGAAATATCTTAGTTTGGGTTCTTCTGAAAGCAGAGCCTGAACAATACCTTGGCTATACTAGGAGGTATGAATTAGGTAATGGGGAGAATTGGAAAGGGAATTATCAAAGGTCAATATTCAGGTGTGTTTTTGAGGTTATTACTGTCAGTTCCCCAGGACTGATTCCCCAGGACCTCCTGAGTAGGGTGGGGAACTCCTCCTGTAAGAGTAGCTGAGAGGAGAGCTGCCAGGATCATGGTTGTTCTGGGGCCTTTAACCCACACTTCTGGACCATATTTACATGTGCATTGAGGGAGTTCCCATAATCTTGGGGGAGATGCCTAATAGAAAGTGGAAAGTTCATCTCTGCATCCTTAACAAGTAGAAATGCTGCCAGCAAACCATTGACAGTCTGAGCTGCAGCTGAAGTCAGAGGTTAGCTGAGAGGCTCTGACATGGGGGAAGCCAAAGTGATAAGGTTGCAGTAGTTTTGATCAGAATTCTATAATTCCAGCAACTTTCTAGGATGATACAGCTAGAAGAGGTCCCCCACCTTCACTTTCCAAAATTCCCTAAGGTTATTCATCTTCATGTTCAACTCAATGAGTATTACCTTATTTCCAGTTTAAAAGAAAAGTATATCATACATTTTCAGGTACAATAGTGCTCCTAGGCATAATGATACACTAATAGACATTGGCTAGACAAGTATTTTGGATAAGGTGACCCATAAACTACCAGACTTACCTTTAAGACCTACTACATTAAAATCTTTCAAGATGAGGTATCTTTCCTTTGATAAGCTCTATACTGGAAGTTGGGGACTGATTATGCTATGTCATTTTGTGCTTTGGGTTGTCTTATTTCTTGTTACATGCACTGCTTTAACACATTCCTTCTTAATCCCTTATGTGGTACTACCTTTTATTGAGGGTATGGGAAAATCATTCATGGAGCTATTTTCTTTGGCTGAGTGTACTATGTGTAGATAAGAGATTCCCTCATCTACCCCTTCTAAATGATTAAACATTCACACACTTGACGCAGCTTAGAATCATTCCATCTGCCTGCTACAACAGGGGGAGTGAGATTAACTACATCATTTAAGGAAACCGAGGTTCATAGCACCTGAATGTTTTGTTTCCACCCAGATACCAAAACATAGCTCCAACTGAGATTAGAGCCTTATTCAGTGCCCCAGTTTCATTGGGAAAACAGCTGTCTGGAAAACTGACATGATAAATGAATCATAGGTTCCTTGTTTCATTGTTAAAAGAAGATAACAACTATATACATTTCTCAGAACCCTCTTTTCTCAGGCAGACTATAGTTTTCCTTTCAGGCATTTTATCAAAGTACTTAATCTTATTGAGCATATAGACAGTGGTATCTGACACAATGGACTGATTTAAGAATAAAGAGAATGTTTAAGCTCAGGATGTACTTTCTTGTTAGCTGATGTCACTAGCTAGTTTTATGTAGGGTTTCTAAACATATATTGTCTATGACAGGAAACATGCATTCAGTGTATGGTGGATAAATGTGTAGACTGTAGGTTTCCAAGTTCTCCTTTGTTCAATGCCCTCAGAATGTCCTTCTACTATTTTGGGTTCTGCTGCTAAGTCGCTTCAGTCGTGTCTGACTGTGCAACCCAATGGACTGCAGCCTACCAGGCTTCTCTGTCCATAGGATTCTCCAGGCAAGAACACTAGAGTGCGTTGCCATTTCCTTCTCCAATGCATAAAAGTGGAAAGTGAAAGTGAAGTCGCTTAGTCATGTCCGACTCTTAGCAACCCCATGGACTGCAGCCTACCAAGCTCCTCCATCCATGGGATTTTCCAGGCAACAGTACTGGAGTGGGGTGCCATTGCCTTCTCCATTTTGGGTTCTAGGAGCCCAAATAAGTTTTCTAATAAGATCAGAGTGAAAACTCTATTAAGTATTTGTTCATGGAAGACTTTATGGTTTTATTATACAGTTACACTGTACTATCTTAAGACCGTCTTATGTAGTTCCCTAAATTCCATGCTTTTGATATGTTCACCTTCCAAAAGGGCATCACTACAATGGCAGTATAATGACACAAGGAGAACTTAATGATTTCAAAACTTGATATTTAACAACCATTACCTGTAATAGATAAGAAAGTGAATGTTTGAAATTTTAGATCATACATGGATAATCAAATATTTGGGTGGTAGAAAAGATTAAATAAGTGAGATGGAAGTTACAGAGCTGAACTTCTTTGGGGCTGGTTAAATCTCAGTTTTTATGTAGCTTCATTGTTTTTATGTAGTGCTTGAGTATTAAATATAAAGAAAAAACATAATTAGCTTTTATTTTAATACCTTACTTACCAGGGAGATTCTCACTGAACTTTCACAGTGGTATAGAACCCAACTTAGAACCCAACCCTAAAATTAAAAAGTACTATCCTTTTTTTTTTTTTTTGAGATTAGGTGAGTGAGTGGGTGTAAATGACTATAAACCATTACCCTCTGAGTTTATATAACTGATAGCTACAGTTTTTCTACATTTCTTCCCACTGCCAGACTATAAGCAACTACTTCTTCCTGCTTTATTCTCCTTACCTGTGAAACAAAGATAAATGCAATACTTACTTCTCAATGGAATTGTATATGTATCAGTCAGTTCAGTTCAGTCGGTCAGTCGTGTCTGACTCTTTGTGACCCCATAGACTGCAGCATGCCAGGCTTCCCTATCACCAACTATCAGAGCTTGCTCAAACTCATGTCCATTGAGTTGGTGATGCCACACAATCATCTCATCCTCTGTCATCCCCTTCTCCTCCTGCCTTCAGTATTTCCAAGCATCAGGGTCTTTTCCAATGAATCAGTTCGCATCAGGCGGCTAAAGTATTGGAGCTTCAGCTTTAGCATCAGTCCTTCCAGTGAATATGAAGAGGTTCAGGAATTCATACACCCAAATGGGTGTTGCTGCCTTCAAACTAGTCACCTTGGGAAGATGTGTGTTTAGTCGAGGAAGCTGGCCTTACTCAGAACATTTCTAGAACCCTCCTTGGAGTTATCCACCTGTAAGCTTCCTTAATGTTGTTGGTCTTTGTTCTTTAAGGGTAGATTTCTTTTTTGAGGAATAATTTTTTCTAACAGCCAAAGAGCATTAGAAGATAAGTCTAAGTAAAATGAGTGATGGAGCTTGGGATGACCTCTGGGGAGAAGTGATGTAAAAAATGAAGTCTGACTATAACGTGGTGAGGCCTCTTTTCTTGCATGGCTTCAAAGATAATTCCAAACAGGAAGTCTATGTGGTCTTGGCACATGGAACATTGCAGCTCAAGAGTAAGGTCTCCCAAGGAAATAAGTATGATCAGGGTGACTCTTGAGTGCATATGTTCTAGTTGATTTGGTTAAAAAGGTAGCCGTGTTCATTTTTGTCATACTTCATACAAGCAGAAATGGAAAACTCCATCTCTGTGATTTCTCCCAAGGGAAGGGTCATCATCTACTGCTAGAAGAGTTAAAATGGAAAGCCCTTGGTGTCATGTCAACATTATCCACTTCCCCTCACCATTCCCCCATAAGATGTGCAATGAGTTATCCTTGATACCTGAGTCTCCCCAGTGTGGAAAAGTGAGTAAAGACAGGTCTCTGGAACCTCGGTAAGACCAGTATGTCAATGGGACTGGAGTGTGTTTCCAATGTCTCTATCTACCCCAATAGGCCCACAACACCAACTCGTATGAGAAAATCTGATTGTATACACACACACATATTATGTATATATATTTTTTCTGACATCACACTGTTATAGAGACTGCCTAAACCATTTAGAGGTGATTTGGAATAATTTTACACACAGTGTTAACAATGTTGGCTATTTTATTCCACAGAAAATTTTATTAAAGAGGATATTGACATATAGAGAAACATTGAGCACAAAAATTATCATCAATAATAAAAATACAGCTTATAGATGATACAATCATAGTGCTTACTATGGGCCAAGGCCTGTGAATAATTTGTGTATAAGTTGATTTACTGTTCACAAATCCATTATGAGATAGATAATATTATAATCTTCATTTTACAGATGAGGAAACTAAAACAGAAAATAATGATTGTTCTGACAGTGGGAAGAGAGGCAGAAAAATTGTGATTATCTGGTATATTGATTTAAAAAGTAGAGGTCTCTAGTTACTTATTGGAGGCCAAGGCATCCATCAGTAATTTCTTCAGGCAAAGTAGTGTGTCAGGCAAATAAAATATGTAGGGTTCATAGTGACCATCCTGTGAAACACGCTAAGCAAAAGGAGCCAGTTGTTAGGATCTTTAAAACAAAGAGGTATCTAATATATTTCAAAACTATTTCACTTAATTTTTTCATGTTTTGAAAACTAAAAAGTAAGTTCCTTTTCATTGGTTGGGATATTAAAGAAAGCCTTTCTTCAATCATAGTAAATATAATATTCATTGTAGCTTTCATACATTAAAAATAAAAACAGAATAATAATAATATTATATTATTAAAATAATATTCATAGTAGCTTTCATACATAAAAAATAAAAACAAAGAATAGCAACCACATACACACACTCAAATACACACACAGATACACTCACATATGCACACATAATTTATTGAAATTTAAGGAACTAATTTGAAAATTCCTTTTTCAAAAACAGGTTTAAAAGTCAAGTAAAATTTCTCCTTTGTTTTTCACCGATTCATTTTTCAAAAAAAATAAAAACAAAGAATAGTTTAAAAAAAATACACACAGATACACACACATACGTAAAATTTCTGAAATTTAAGGAACTAATTTGAAAATTCCTTTTTCAAAAACAGGTTTAAAAGTCAAGTAAAATTTCTCCTTTGTTTTTCCACCGATTGTGTTCTATTAGAGCCTGGACACTCTATATCAAGCATGTTTTCGCCATCCATACTTTTCTTTTTAATAATGCCATGATATGATAACTCAGCCATTTATCTAGATTAATATTCACTTTCCTTCAGGTTGATAATAGGAACTACATACTTTGGAATTCATCTGCTCTTTTGGTGTTTAATGTAAGGGTAGACTCAAGAATGTGCCATGGCTGATTTTTAAAACAAGGACCTTTTATGCCTCTGAAATGAGACTTAGGTACTAAGGGCTCTTGGACTTTTTTATTGTCATCTGACCCTACTAAAAAGTAGAAAGATTTGCCTTGAAATTAAGGACTTTTGTTTAACAAAGGTAATCATAAAGGAGTATAAAGAAAGGTGACAGGAAGAATACACTTCTGTATCAAAATAAGGCATGAGATGTAGAAATGTCAAAAATATTTAAGGAACTCTTAGCAATAGGTTATTCAAGAGAAGAGAATACTCAGAAAATGAATAGTAATTCAGAGAAATGGAAATTTCTGTTTATTCTTGCTATTCACAGGGGAAATACAAGTCAAAGGACACTTTGAGTTCTCCAGAATGACAAAAAAATTAAAGTCATGTAATACTTGAACCTAGTGAGGATATAGCAAAAAGAGATCTCATGTACATGACTATTGATGGTATAAATATTGTACAGCAGTTTAGCAGTATCAAGTGCCTGTGATCTAACATTGCATTTTCTGGGCATATTCTTTCAAGACTGTATACTTCATAAGAGAACATGAAGTGGGATTTTCATATTCACCCTTAGATGATAGCAAGAATTGGAGAGTATGCAGTGACTATCACTACATAACAAGAGGAAAAATAGAGTTATATTAGAAACACAGCACAACCCAAATGAACACCCACCAGCAATATGATAACAAGGTTTCAAGGATATCAGTTCAGTTCAGTTCAGTCGCTCAGTTGTGTCTGACTCTTTGCGACCCCATGAATCGCATCACACCAGGCTTCCCTGTCCATCACCAACTCCCAGAATTCACTCAAACTCACATCCATCGAGTTGGTGATGCCATCCAGCCATCTCATCCTTTGTCGTCCCCTTTTCCTCCTGCCCCCAATCCCTTCCAGAATCAGAGTCTTTTCCAATGAGTCAACTCTTCACATAGGTAGCCAAAGTATTGGAGTTTCAGCTTTAGCAGCATTCCTTCCAAAGAAATCCCAGGGCTGATCTCCTTTGGAATGGACTGGTTGGATCTTTTTGTGGTCCAAGGGACTTTCAAGAGTCTTCTCCAATACATATATTGGTATCCAGAAAATACTTGAATGATAGATGGGAAGGACCTATATTACTAGCACTAAAATGTGGTTTGTGGGAATGGGGGCTAGGAAGAGAACAAAAAAGGAGAATCATTTAATTTAACAAAAAAAGTAATGATCATTATTTAAATCAATCATGGGATAAGAATGATTATCTCAATCTGAATATATCCAAAAAAAGTGAAGTGAAAAGTGAAGTCACTCAGTTGTGCCTGACTCTTTGCGACCCTGGGGACCGTGTCCATGGGATTTTCCAGGTAAAAGTACTGGAGTGGATTGCCATTTCCTTCTCCAGGGGATCATCCTGACCCAGGAATGGAACCCAGGTCTCCCACATTGTTGGAGAAGGAAATGGCAACCCACTCCAGTGTTCTTCCCTGGAGAATCCCACGGATGGAGAAGCCTGGTAGGCTACAGTCCATGGGGTCGCACAGAGTCAGACACGACTGAAGCGACTTAGCAGCAGCAGCTCCCGCATTGTAGGCAGATGCTTTACCATCTGAGCCACGAGGGAAGTCTGGTGTCCAAAAATGGAAATGAAAAAACAAGCAACCATCTGTACTGTACTATCTTGTCCCTTCATGCAATTTATATGAATACTCTAGGTGAGGTGGGCTAAGATTGGGGATGATTTTGGAAAAGAGAAGAGGGATTTCTGTGATTTCTGGAAGTCTTGTCCAAAGATCTCTGGTGCTTATTCATGAGCAGATTTCAGCCCTCAGATCAGTTTCATTGGCTTTACAAACATATTGCAGTCTTCCAGAACACTAAACTAAGACTGACCTATTTAATCCCTCTATTACTTTGATGATTCCAAGGGCCATGATTTCTGATGAGTAACCACTGTCACATTACAATGCAGAGCTCCTTTTGGATGATATGCTTAACCTGAGAAAGAATACAGTATAGTTTAACCACCAAATGTGTTAGAATTTGAATTGTAGCCACCATGTACAGATATAAAGTTAAAAACTATTTTTTTCAAGAGTGAAATATTGCCATTGAGTTTATTTTCTACTGCATTTACTAATGATCATGGCATTTGCAGTTCTAATTAGTAAATGGAGTTTATCAAGTAATGCAAGTTTAATATGCCTATCCTAAAAAGATATCAAATTATATTTATCAAGCATTTTATGTACCAATATAAATCATAATTGTATTAATATGTTAATTAACATATTAACATATTAAAGCCTTAACATTAATAGCTTAGAATTGATTTTTAAAAGTAAAATTGTTTTGAGTTTCATGAAATAAAGTCTTATTTGTTTCTAATGGAGAAGCAATAAAAGAGAAATATATATATTGTGTTAAAAACTTTATGTGTTTGGTAGAAGTGAAGAGATTTCATGATGGGATGGTATACTTGAGGAAAAGATTTTTAAATACAACTAAAATAAGCTAAGATTGAAATACTTTTTAAAGCAATACTTATGACTTTGTATAATACCTAGGACTAGTTATGAACTGGTATATAGAAGTTTCAGTGATATAAAAGTGATTGACCTTGACAGTGAATGCAATGACTGAAAACTGGCTACATGAAAATGTGTATTCAGAACAAGTGAGTGTTAGCTGTCAAAAGAAATGGAATATTGGGTATATTCTAAAATAAAATAATTCTGAGAATTAATATTAACCTAAATTCAACAGTGACTGATGACCTATAATAATGCTTGTCATGCAACAGTGTGATCACTTGATGACTGGATTCTCAGACTGTCAAGATTCCTTCAAGCTATGTATTTTATTTTTTTGAGTAAAATAATGAATACACGAATAAATGCATGGATATATGGCTATATTGGTGAAAAGATGAAAACAATGAAAAATTTATTAAGTGGGAAAAGACATGGTTTTATCTATTTATCATTACAAATTGAAGAATTTAGGCTGCATTGGTATTTGGAAATAATTCTTAGTTACAGTTTTAGCTATCATCACATGTAAAGTTTGGAGTCTTACTGAAATATATTTCCTAAAATAGCAATGGAATCAAGGAAAAATACAATAAAAGTATTGTTCTCATAATTTGTAGTCAGTGCTAGAAATCAGCTGCATGAATGAGGTGAGGGTGAGTGTCAAAAGGGGCTGTAGCTAATTTTTAGAAAATAATGGTATTGGAAGCATTTATGATATCTATAAAGGTGTTTTATTTTTGACCAGTGGCAAAGATCAAGGTACATGACAGATTTGGCTATGCTACACTATTTTGGCCAAACATCAAATGGGAGACACAGTCTCTTATTTATTTAATGCAGTAAAAAATATGTTTTGTTTTAATTTGTTGCTTTAGATTAAATATTAAGAAAAAATACTCATGAAAAAATATTTATGATCCTTAATTTGTACTTCAAATAATATGTTATGACAAACACTCCATATAAATCGTATACTCTGGAATGTACATCTAAAAAGGATATCCAGAGGAAAGATATTTTAAAGCATTTTTCTGTGATTTGAAGCATGACAATTAGATTTATTTAAAGGTTTGTATCCCTTATCTTGTTTCCCAAGTGTGTAACATTTTTTGCAAAGTGTATGTAATAAAGGATAAAGCGAAATTTTAGATTAAAGTGCAAGTGAAAATACAATAAAAATATGTAAATGCAGACCGTTTTGTGCATTTGCTACAGATGGATCTTGGAATGACTCT
The DNA here is from genome assembly GCF_027580195.1 of Bos mutus. Lineage (NCBI taxonomy): Eukaryota > Metazoa > Chordata > Mammalia > Artiodactyla > Bovidae > Bos > Bos mutus. The sequence continues at coordinate 46,368,685 of NC_091617.1, forward strand.
GTTTGTCACAGAAAAAGAAAATATATACAATTTTTGTTTGTTGGCTTAAAAACCATTTAAAAATCAGTTTGGTTTTTAATTGCAAAGCTTTTCTTGATATCAGATCTTATAGGAAATTCCCTCATGGCTTCCAGCAAAGATGTTGGAAGCTAATGATATTTGTAAACTTATAGTATGTATCACTGAGTATGTGTGTGTATCCTAAATTCACATATGTATGTATATATAGTGTGTGTGTGTGTATATATATATATATACACAGATGATAGATAGATATGATGTAGTAATAGAAATTCTATTGGGTGGGTTGCAAAATTAATCAGTATAAGTAGATACTCTGATCTCTGATAACACAACTTATTAATCCAATAAATAATTTAGATTGTCTTTAAAGGGTTTCTTACCTCAAGTTGTGTATTATTATGCTAGTTCCAGTGATGGGATGAAGGAATTTTGTAAAGTACCCAAAATTGTATGTTAATACCATATGTACCATTTTGCATTTCCCCTACTTCTAGTATCATACAGCACTCTCAAAATAAATTGTACCATAAAAATTTAGAGAACCATTGTACACCATGTACTTATTAACTGCTTTAATTCTGAATTTAGCATGTATATTTATGTTCTTAGATATTTTATTAATACTGAATTGTTAGCTTTTAAATAATTTTCTGTTGGTATTAACAATATCAGAAATGAAAGCACATTTATTTCATGGTATTCATAATATCTCATTTAAAACTACAGTTTTAGATGCATTATATGATTTTCTCCTAGAATCTTTCCATATAGAGTTTAGCATATTGCTGGAAAGTCTTAACTATCATGAATATTGATTTGTTACTATAAAAGCCACAGATATATTGTTTATGAATCATTATTTACAGAAGGATGTCACTTTTTGTATTTATATTGTTGTAATTAATGAAATTCATTGAATCTGTTTCTTCATATAATATGCAGGAATCTGGATAAATCAGCAATATCAATTAATTTTTATGGTATAAACTATTTTATCCCAGATCAGAATATATACTTGCTACTTTGTATATCATAATCTATTCAGCCTCTTGAAGAAAGTGAAAGAAGAGTGAAAAAGCGGGCTTAAAACTCAACATTCATAAAACTAAGATCATGGCATCCGGTCCCATCACTTCATGGCAAATAGATGGAGGAACAGTGGAAACAGTGGCTGACTTTATTTTTGGGGGCTCCAAAATCACTGCAGATGGTGATTGCAGCCATGAAATTAAAAGACGCTTACTCCTTGGAAGGAGAGTTATGACCAACCTAGATAGCATATTCAAAAGCAGAGACATTACTTTGTCAACAAAGGTCTATCCAGTCAAGGCTATGGTTTTTCCTGTGGTCATGTATGGATGTGAGATTTGAACTATAAAGAAAGCTGAATGCCGAAGAATTGATGCTTTTGAACTGTGGTGTTGGAGAAGACTCTTGAGAGTCCCTTGGACTGCAAGGAGATCCAACCAGTCCATCCTAAAGGAGATCAGTCCTGGGTGTTCATTGGAAGGACTGATGTTGAAGCTGAAACTCCAATACTTTGGCCACCTGATGACTCATTGGAAAAGACCCTGATTCTGGGAAAGATTGAGGGTGGGAGGAGAAGGGGGTGACAGAGGATGAGATGGTTGGATAGCATCACTGACTCAATGGACATGAGTCTGGGTAGGCTCCGGGAGTTAGTGATGAACAGGGAGGCCTGGCATTCTGCGGTTCATGGGATTGCAAAGAGTTTGACATGACTGAGTGACTGAACCGAACTGCTCCTTAAACAGCATATTAAAAAGCAGAGACATTACTTTACCGACCAAGGTCTGCTTAGTCCAAGATGTGGTTTTTCCAGTAGTCATATATGAATGTGAGTTGGACCATAAAGAAAGCTGAACACCAAAGAATTGATGCTTTTGAACTGTGGTGTTGGAGAAGACTCTTGAGAGTCTCTTGGACAGAAAAGAGATCAAACCAGTCAATCTTAAAGAAAATCAGTCGTGAATATTCTTTGGAAGGACTGATGCTGAAGCTTGAATACTTTGGCCACATGATATAAGAGATGACTCCTTAGAAAAGACCCTGATGCTGGGAAAGAATAAAGGCAAGAGAAGAAGGAGACGACAGAGGATGAGATGGTTGGATGGCATCACCTACTAAATGGACATGAGTTTGAGCAAGCTCTGGAGTTGGTGATGGACAGGGAAGTCTGGTATGCTGCAGTCAATGGGGTCTCAAAGAATTAGACATGACTGAGCAACTGAACTGAACTGAACTGAATCTATTTACAATCCCAAAGCCAAGTGGGATGACAGAGGTGGAGGATAGCACAACTGCTAACTATATGCAAGGTAACTGCCTCAGGTGAGGTCATTGCAAATCATTAGACAAGACAGGACTTCTGTCACTGGACACGAGAATAGGCAGTTTTTTTGCTCTTTAGAAAAATTTTTGTTGTTTATGGGTTAAAGTCTTTAGATTCATTATAATTCATCCAAATGCCCCTTTCCACTTTTCAGAGGCCCAGTCAATCCTTTAAATTTCATGAGATCTAGGTGGCTAATAAACCCTTTTATGTTATAATTTAGCAACCCATAGGAGAAGTTTCTGCTCTGCTTTTCAAATTTGACAACCCAACCTTGCATCTACAAGAGACATGAGATACTTTTAGGATAAACATGGGAGCTTTCTTGTTCTTCATTGTTATTTAAGCTGAGAATTAGAACCTTGAACTTACCTTTTTTTTTTTTTTTTTTAAATTTAAAAATCCCCACTGCTATCAGAATAGCCAGACACATTATTGATATTACTCAATCTCATCATAGCTTCCCAGGTGGCACCAGTGGTAAAGAATTCACCAGCACTGCAGGAGATGCAAGTTCGATCCTTTAGTCTGGAAGATCCCCTTGAGGAGGAAATGTCACCCCACTCCAGTATTCTTGCCAAGGAAACCCCATGGACAGAAGAGCCTGGCAGGCTACAGTTCATGGGGTCACAAAGAGTCTGATGTGACTGAGCGACAGCACGTGTGCATGCACACACACACACACACACACAGACACATATTGCCTTCAATGAGCATTTCATTCCAGGGAATTATAGGATAAAAATTTAGGTAACTGTTTCACACATCTGTGAACTAATGGTATCCTGTTTTCCAGCTTCCAAATTAACCAATCCAGATAAGCCAATTCTGTGAGAGTCAATTTCTTGCAACCTCTCTTGTTACCAAATACTCTCTCACGCAATATTACAGGTATTTTAAACACAGAGAGGTTTAGTTCAGGGAATTTGGTGTTCAAATGGTATTAGAATTATTTGGTTAAGAGTTGTAAACACAATGAAACCTTTGATTTAAAGACCATTTATTCCTGAAGTCTGGAAGCTGCCCGTGCTACTACCTCCACATTCACATTCATTTATGACACTGTAACTGATACTGGAACATGAAGTCTACCTCCCACACACACTCATGTCTTTTAGAACTTGTTTGAGAGCTATAGACGGATGCTTTTATTTTATCATACCTTTCCAATATTGCATGAATGCATCTCAATGGCAGAAACAAAATTGTATCTGGAACCTTAGCCAAACAAAGAATCTGTGGAAAGGCCTTTTAGCCCTTGCAACACTGGATAGAGCATGGGAAGGATGTTTTACTCAATCTTTTCAGCATCTCTTGACATAGCTGATAGTTGTCTTTCTTAAAGCACTTTCTGCTCTTGCTCTCCATATTACCATATTTTGCTGTGTTCTCTCCTCATACATTGCCTGCTGTTTCTGAGGATCATTTTCTAGATGAAGTAAATAAGAAAAATGGGGACAGAGAGGTAGGATCAATATCTTGGCTGTGATAACAGGGAAGACTTTTCAGAATAGATACTATTTAAATGGAATACACACAAATGTGAGGTGGGTTTTAGGAATAACACGAAACTTTTTTCTTTCTTCCTTTCTCCCTCCTCTCTCTTCTGTGGCGACTGTGGAGACCAAATGCTGAAGGTGGTACCATCACCAGGTGGAATTCTTCGGCATTCTTGTGTAACATCTTTTTTTTTTTTTTCTTTATTAGATCTTGTGTAACATCTTGAAGGGAGGCCCCATGAGAGAGCTCCCTGTCGTGAAGAACTATATGGACCCTCACATTAAAAATAGGTAATTTTTACTTGTTTTAAGCTGCTTAAAAGAGAGCATTTAGTCTGTTTCATGAAGGTTTGAGGTTTATCAGATAATAATGCTAGAAGGGACAAGAAAAATGTGGGCATAAGCAATATAGTGATTATCATGATAGACAGTGAAATTTAGGTCAAACAGGAACATGTGGTATTGTTGGATAGTTAGAAACTGATAATATCAATATGTTTCTGACACTGACGAGTAATAGCATTGTGAGGATATTTGACCAAGTGAGAACAGTGTGGAGTGCTATTTTAAAATGTATGTTTGCCGTCGAGAGTAGATGGGATATTCATTTTCTTGTGATATCAAGATTGAGTGTGTGATCATAGAAGTGAATGTCTGAGGAGATGTAAAGAAGAGACGAAAACACCAACTATGACAAGAATGGAAAACTGAGAGGTCAGAGTTTTATAGAGGTTCATTTGAAAGACATTGATCTATTCCTGTATTTATATTAAATATTTTTATTGGCTGATGAAGCTAGAATAGCAGAACACTTGTACTGGTCCTCTCTGGGATCTTTGCTATTTATATTTTGTAAACTTTCTTTTGGTGAAGTGAAGACAATGTTGCACGTAAAAACATGGACATTAGTGTCAGACTGCCCAGCTTCTGATTCTAATTTAGTCATTCACTAGTTAAGTGGCACTTGGAAACTGGCTTACTCTTAAAATATTTTCTTTTATGTGGATGAAATATTGAAGATTAATTAAAGACAATGATTTCAAATGTCTTGGCTAATAAGTTGCTATCACTATTGTGTAATATAATGGTTCGTACTTTTCTTGATGACTTGGCATTAAAATCCACCACTAAATTTACTGTAGGGACATTGGCAAGGATGATATCCACTGTACCATTTATTGTTACCCACATAACACCTTAATTCACACACACACACACAAAACAGAAACAGAAATAACCTTCCAGATTGAATTGACAAAAGAAATTTGCTTCCATTGAAAAACTGCTGTGTATTCTCAAATTCTCCACAAATTATCCTAGTAAATATTTGATCCCTTTTAGCTTCAGACTGAAGCGATTTAGTAGCAGCAGCAGCTTCAGAGACTGCATAATTAGAGTCAAAATTGTGGCTTGACTTTAATATAGGAAATAATTATTTGAATATCATGTACACACTCTCTTTCATCCATTAATTATAACCTTTATTTTTATTTTAGATTCAACATTTGATCATTCTTATTGCTTACATTTTCCAAGTCACTTCAGTTCTTCTTTGTGTGCATTTGTGTGTACAAATACCCTCAGTAGCCTAGATTTTGAGACCACAAACTTTTGAAGGAAAATAGATGTCCAGAAGTAGAAGATTTTTACTAGTATAGAAAGATTTTTCAAAAAATAATTAAGTATTTTCCATTTAAGGACTAGGATGGAATAGTTCTCCTGAGCCTGAGTTCCAGTATAACTCTTTCTACATGTCCCATTTTGTATTAAAAAGTTAATTGTGCATTACCTATTGACTTTATTTCTTAATTTGGTCCAATCTATGTTATAATTATTGTTTCTTCATGTCATGATTCCTAGAGTTTAATGAGGGTCCTAGAGCTCTTTGCTCAATTACATCTATATGGATATTTTAATGGTAAAGGGAGATAAAAAATAAGGTGCTGTTTCTTCCTCTACTGTTGAATTAAGCGGATATCATTTTAATAATGTCATATTTCTATCCTTGCAAGTAGAGCTTGCTTTACTGTGGCTGAGACACTATGCTAAGTAGGACAACTGTGAGCATCTTTGAGAAATTGCTCAGAGATTAAATGTCTCTTAATTTTCATACCAGCAAATGAGTTCATCTTTGACCTGTAATTTGACATTCTAAGCATAGGATGTTCTGTATTTTAGTATCATGTGTGATGAAACTCATTGGATTTCATCCAGTGTCCTATTAATTTTGACACTGGGAAGGCTGAGGATACAGCATGAATTTTAAGCTTATGTAAGTTTCCAGGAAAGGAAATAGAGAAGCAAAGAATGTGCAGTTCCTATCAGTCCTGACAATAGCTCTGTGAAGTCGCATACATGATAAACCCCTTAGGGTACTCATAAAGTGTTCTCTTTTGGACAGATTTATGTTTAGTTTTAGGAGACATTTGTTGTATACCTACTATGTGGAAAATTTTAAGTTCTTAAAAAACAAAAGAAATGAAAATGAAATAATACAGGCTTCAGGGAGCACCTCTTCTGTGCATAGTATTTATCCAAGTTCAGAGGGGAAAAATACATTCTCTATAATGTGTATTTGTTGAACTAATTTTTTTGTGAATTTCTAAGTAACAGAAAATTTGGAGTATGAGGTAACTTGGCACTGAGGTAACTTTAGGAAATAGGAGGTCGGGGGCTATCTCAAATAAAAGGTCAGGGCCTAACTCAAGTTCAGAAACACTATTCATTTGCCTGATTTTTGAGTTCTCTAAACTGTGTCCCTACTGTATATTATTCAAACTGATTTTTTTACTGCATTTATTACATCTTATGATTTATTTAGGCTTATGTATTTTAATTCATTCATTAAAAAATAAAATCAAAGGAGAACTAAATAAACAGATATTTCATATCTATGGACAGGAAGACTTGATATTGTCAGGCAGTTCATTCTTCCAAGATCTGCTTGTGTTCATTATTGTTTCCTTTCTTATGCTTACTGTGGATTTAGTTTCCCCTTTTTTTACTTTTCTAAGATTGAAATTTAGATATTGCTTCTTTTCTACTATATGCATTTGATGCTATGAATTTCCTTCTGAGTGCTGATTTTACTGTACCACGTGGATTTGGATAAGTTGTGTTTTCATTTTCATTTAGTTCAAAATAGTTTTTAATTTCTCTTGAGATTTCTTCCTTGACCTATGTCAAAAAAGTGTGTTGCTTAATCTCCACATATTGTGGGATTTTTCATTTATCCTTCTGTTACTGATTTCTAATTTAACTCCATCGTGGTTTGAAAACAGACATTTTATGATTTTTATACTGATAAGTTTGCCAAGGGGTGTTTCATGGTCCACATCATTGTGGTTAATATTCCATATGAGCTTGATGAAAATATATTCTGCTATTGTTGTATGAAGTAATCTATATTGTTGTTCAGTCACCCAGTCGTGTCCAACTCTTTGCGACCCCATGGACTGCAGCACACCAGGCCTCCCTGCCCCTCACCATCTCCTGGGGTTTGCCCAAGTTCATGTTCATTGTATCTGTGAGGCCATCTAGCCACCTTATCCTCTGACACCCTCTTCTTCTGCCCTTGATCTTTCCCAGAATGAGCAACTTTTCTGATATGTCTTCTGTTTACATCAGATGACTGAAATACTGGAGCTTCAGCATCAGTCCTTCCAGTGACTATTCAGGGTTGATCTCCCTTAAGATTGACTGGTTTGATCTCCGTGCTGTCCAAGGGACTTTGAGGAGTCTTCTCCAGCACCATAGTTTGAAAGCAACAATTTTTTGGCATTCTGCCTTCTTTATGGTCTGAGTCTCACAACTGCACATGACCACTGGGAAGACCATAGCCTTGACTATACGGACCTTTGTCAGCAGAGTAATGTCTCAGCTTTTCAGCCCACTGTCTAGGTTTGTCATTGCTTTCCTGCCAAGAAGCAATCATCTTCTGATTTCATGGCTGCAGTCACTGTCCATAGTGATTCTGGAGACCAAGAAGAAGAAATCTGTCCCTACTTCCACCTTTTCCCCTTCTATGTGCCATACAGTAATGGGGCCAGATGTCATGATCTTAGTTTTGGTTTTTTTTTTTTTTTTTAATTTAGTCTTAAGCCAGCTCTTTCACTCTCCTTCATCTTCATCAAGAGGCTCTTTAGTTCCTCTTCACTTTCTGCCATTGGAGTGGTAGAAGTAATCTATCGGTGTCTATTATATCTAGTCACCTGATGGTATTGAGTTCAGCTATGCCCTTGCTCATTTTCCTTTTGCTGAATCTGTCCATTTCTAACAGAAGAATGTTGAAGTCTTTGACTACAATGGTGGATACATCTGTTTCTCATTGCAGTTCTTTTTCTAACTCATGTATTTTGACACTCTGTTGGATGCATATACATTAAAAATTATGTCGTCCTGAAGAAATGACCTGTTTATCATTTATAGTGCCTTTCTTTAACTCTGATAACTTTCATTGCTTGGAAGTATGCTTTGTCTAAAATTAATACAGAGTCTTATGCTTTTGGATTCATGCTAGCATGGTATATTTTACTCCCTTCATTTACTTTTAATCCTTATTTGAATTTATATTAAAGTGGATTTTTGGTAGATGATGTATAGCTGGGTTTTGTTTCTTGATACAATCTGATAATCTGTCTTTTAATTTGTGCATTTAAACTATTGATATTCATAGTGATTATTGTATATTTGAATTAATATCTGCCATATGTGTTAGTATTTTTCTGTTTGTTGCTTTTGTTATTTATTCCTATTTTTGTCTTCCACTCTTTTGTGTCTTTTGTGCTTTTAACTGAGCATTTTATATGATTTCATTTTTTTCTCTTTCCTTAGCATGTTCATTTTCCCTCTGTTTTTAATTATTTTGGTGATTTTAATATATATTCACAGTTAATCCAAGTCTAATTTTAAATATAGTGATTCACAGGTAGTGAGTAACTTATAGTAATAAAACAATCCTTATTCTTTTCTTTTGACCCTTTTATCAGTATTATTCACTTTATTTATATGTAAGCACATCAAATATGCACAGTATATATGATAGAATATAGTGTTACCATTATTATTTTGAACATACTGTTAGCTAATAGATCATTTAAGAATGAGAAAAATATATATTTTTTAAGTTACCTTTACTTATTTCTTCCCTGATATTCATTTGTTTATATGGATCTGAGTTATCATTTGCTGTTTTTATAACATTTCCTGCAAAGTGTTCTAGTTTAATTAATGTTTCAAACATTTCTGTTCTTTTCTTTTTTCTATTGGAATTTTCACTAGGAAAATTTTGGCCATTTTCAGTTGTCCCACATTTTTGGATATTTAGTTTGTCCTGTTTTTTTCCTTCCTGCAGTCCTTTTTCTGATTGCTTTTTAGTTTCAGTGGTTTCTATTAATATATTCTCAAGCTCTGAGGGTGTTGCCTCAGCTCTATCCACTTTGCCAATAATCCCATTAAAGGCACTCTTTGTTTCTGTTTTCTTTTACAGTGATTTTTCATCTCTCTCTCATTTTTTTTCCTTTTGGTTCTTTGTTATAATTTCTCTCTGCCTTCATCGTCCATCTGTTCTTGCATGTTGTGCTTTATCCATTGGAGGCCTTAGCATCTTTTTCACAGTTGTTTTAAATTCCTGGTCTGATAATTCCCACATCCTTGCATTTAGTCTGGTGCTGATGCTTACTGTTTCTCCTTAAACTTTGATTTTTGTCTTTTAATATGTCTTACATCCTTTTCCTCATAGCTGAACATGATGTACTTGTTAAAGGGAATTGCTCCAATTAGGCCTTTAGTGGTTAGGTGTGGGTGGACAGGAATTGTTCCATAGTCTTGTGAGTAGGTCTTAGTCTGTGAATGAGCTTGTCCTGTTGAACTGTGAACTTCACACATGCTTCTCAATTTTTTGCCCCTCTTCATTGGGACATGATGGCTAGAGTGGGCTTATTTGGGCATATCCTTTCTTCTACATGGAAGTCTAGAAGGGGCTGCTGCTAAGTCGCTTCAGTGTGACCCCATAGACTCTGTGCGACCCCATAGACAGCAGCCCACCAGGGTCCCCCGTCCCTGGGATTCTCCAAGCAAGAACACTGGAGAGGGTTGCCATTTCCTTCTCCAATGAGTGAAAGTGAAGTCGCCCAGTTGTGTCCGACTCTTCGTGACCCCATGGACTGCAGCCTACCAGGCTCCTCCACCCATGGGGTTTTCCAGGGTGGGGTACTGGAGTAGGGTGCCATTGCCTTCTCCACTAGAGGGGGCTAGAATTGGGTTTTTCCTTTCTCCAAGTCAGTTAAGCTCTGATTAACTCCAGAAGCTTCAGTTCAGTTCAGTTCAGTCGCTCAGTCCTGTCCGACTCTTTGCAACCCCATGAATAGCAGCATGCCAGGCCTCCCTGTCCATCACTAACTTCCGGAGTTCACCCAGAATCACTTCCACTGAGTCAGTGATGCCATCCAGCCATCTCATCCTCTGTTGTCCCCTTCTCCTCCTGCCCCCAATCCCTCCCAGCATCAGAGTCTTTTCCAATGAGTCAACTCTTCGCATGAGGTGGCCAAAGTACTGGAGTTTCAGCTTTAGCATCATTCCTTCCAAAGAAATCCCAGGGCTGATCTCCTTCAGAATGGACTGGTTGGATCTCCTTGCAGTCCAAGGGACTCTCAAGAGTCTTCTCCAGCACCACAGTTCAAAAGCATAAATTCTTCGGCATTCAGCCTTCTTCACAGTCCAACTCTCACATCCATACATGACCACAGGAAAAACCATAGCCTTGACTAGACGAACATTTGTTGGCAAAGTAATGTCTCTGCTTTTGAATATGCTATCTAGGTTGGTCATAACTTTCCTTCCAAGGAGTAAGCGTCTTTTAATTTCATGGCTGCAGTCACCATCTGCAGTGATTCTGGAGCCCAAAAAATAAAGTCTGACACTGTTTCCACTGTTTCCCCATCTATTTCCCAGCTCTAGCTAAATAATTTCACTTGAGGGCTGACCTTTTAAAGACAAACAGGGTGCTCTGGAGTATTTCAAAATGGCTTCTTTTCCTCTCTGCAGGGAATTTTTCTCTGCTATTCACTGTGAGAACCTGGTTTACCTCCTGGAGGTAAGGCACAAAAATGTGGGAGTCCCCTGATGTTGAAAAACACAGATAGTCTTTCATTTCAGTCTTGGTTTTCCCCATTTTACAGATAACCTGAGGTGCAGGTACGTTTTGTGTCTTATTTTCTTTACCTGAAGTGTGTCCTTTATTATGCATTCTGGTAAGTGATATTGAATTATCTGTTTTTGTCTGTGAAAGTTGTTATTTAGCTTTCCTTTTTGGAAAATATTTTTGCTTGTTACAAACTTGTTGGGTTGATGGTTTTTTCTTTGAGAATTTGAAAGTTACTGGTCAGCTGCCTTTTGGCTTTCATAAAAATTGAGTTGAGTGTGGGTTTTGTTGTAGCTGTAGTTACCCCTAGTGCTTATTTTGCTTCAGATTTTTTCAGGGTTACATTGTGCATAGGGTGGGAGTTGGATTGTCAGAGGATTTTTCCAGTGCTCCTGTTCTCCTATCACCTTTAGATTTGCCCTGTGTGCTTCCACATGAGAATAGGTAGATCTCCATACCTCTCATCCCAGAGATGGACAGCCGCATAGTCAGCACAGAGTAGCCTGGTGTGGGGACGGGAGGGCATTCTCTTGTCCTGGTTCAGTCTCAGGTTTCAATTGGTTTGATGTTCCTGGTTCTGGGAATGGGGCTTTCTCGAAGATGTTGCTCTGCTTCCTTTTGCTAGATGTACATATCAGAGCCGGAGTCTGGAGAGTCTTTTACTCTCCTTTCAAGGATAGAATTTAGTTTGTTTGTTTGATTTCTTGCCACAGAAGCAACTGTTTGCTCTTTCCCTTCCTCTTTCTCCAGCTCAAGAATTTTTTTTTTTTTTTTTTGTCCTGTTGGACAGAAGTTTCTAAACAGGTTTATGCTTTCCTGCAATGGCAGTTGCTTTTCTTGTTCAGGCTTGAACCACCCAGGGGGCCTTTTTCTAATGTCTGACTCAGCTCAAAATTGTTCTTGTTGTCTTGTGACATCCATGGAAAGCTCTGAGATTGAATGTAAAATCCTTGGTGTCTTGGGCTCTTGAGAGTTCTGTATTTTCAGTTTATCCCACTCTTGGTCTTTAGGAATTTATTAAAAGTTTTAGCCGAAATCTTTCTCCTGGCTTATATGTCAGCCCCGATTTCCTACCCCAGATAAGCCATCACTTGTATTTCCTTGAAGGTTTCTTTCCTTAGAGTTGAGCCTACTTGTTTTCTCTGTGATGTTTGCTAGTTTATTAGCTAAGAACAAATTATAATTTTGTAGATTATTTGGCTTTTGCTGCTGTCTGAGTGGGAGCAATGCTCTTTCTACCTTTTTGTATCCCAACTGGAATCCAAGCCTTTCTGGAGAAGAATTTTGGTTTAGCTGGAAACCATTAAAACTGACACCTGCTTCATATAATGAGAAAGTAACTCATAAATGTTTTGGGCTATTGATACTATTGCTTTCATTAGCAGATGTATTGGCATCATCCTTTCTAAATATTGGTCTTTAGAAGGACAGAACACAATTCTTCTATGACTAAAATGTGTATGGGATGCCATCTTGTAAATGTGATGTCTTTGGCATATCATTATTAAACTGTGGGCTTGAAGTTATGTTTTCTAATTAGAGTGACACAAAGTAGATGTTTTTATGTATAAAAAGTCAGAAATTATAAAAATGGCTGTTAACACTATTTCACAGTTAGAAAGTTGATTTGATTATCTGTTCATTTAAATTTTGGAAATTGTACTTATCTTTAGGGAATGTGAGCATAGCAGTTCCTTAAACAATCAAGTGATTAATGTTTAGCATATCAGAATTCTTAATTCTAATGTATTGCATACTTTCCACTGTGTTCCTTTTCATCACTCTGGCCATTATGACATTTAAGTTGACCAATGTCAAAACTACTTGAAAATTCAGTTTATATATATACATATATAAAATATACTAATGCACTCTTGACTTGCGTCTAATGCACTCAGGAAAATGTTTTTGCCAGTGCTGTTATGAGTAATAGACAGAAGTGTTCTGTATTTAGCCAGTTGGGTCAAAAAGCTAGAAACAGAGTGACACTGAAAAATATAACAGCCATATATAATGAATGTGTTATGGTCTCTCATTATCTTTTTATGTTGTCATTTTCAAGAATTAGATGGAGAAATAAAAGTAAAATCAGTTTAACCATGTGTCCTTTATTGATGAGCTAGGTGTTTATTAATTCAATATATTTATTGAGTGGCTCTTATGACAGGTGCTGTTCAAGAAATTGTGAAGTCAGCAGTTACTGAAAGAACAAGGCCTGCTTTATGTAAAGCTTACCATTTTTTCAACAAAATTTAAAAATACTTATTTTTTGTACAATTGGTGGTTTAAGCTGTGACACATTGGAAAAAGTGAAGTCGCTCTGTCATGTCCGACTCTTTGTGACCCGGTGGACTGCAGCCCACTGGCCCCTCTGTCCATGGGATTTTCCAGGCAAGAATACTGGAATGGGTTGCCATTTCCTTCTCCAGGGGATCTTCCTGACCCAGGAGTCGAACCCAGGTCTCCTGCATTGTGGGCAGACGCTTTAAACCTCTGAGCCACCAGGAAGCCCTGACACATTGAAGTATCTTATTATAGTGGAGGCATTTTATTATTGTGTTTTGGAGTCCCCAGAGCCATTCTCACATTAAAAGATTACCTTGAATGGTTCGTGAGGGCTTGAAATAGTTTTGTTCAATGATTTATCACACAGTTGTAGTTAAGGTAAACAGCTGGATAAAGGAAAGCGACATCAGTAGAGTGTGGAGGAGTCTGTCTGCAGACTTCTTATACTCTCCCTCTCATTAGATGTCATGTGGAGCACACTCTTCCCTAGCAATGAAAAGTCAGTAGCATGTGTGCTGTCCTTTTGTTGAGGGGGGCTGACTAGACACGTGTGTCCTAGGTTTTTATTGGGATCTGATCACATAGGCACTCAACTGCCTAGCACACACCAATCTTCCAAACTCCCAGAAATTAAGCAGATGTAGTTTAAAGCACATTGTTTGCACAAATATTTCAGACACAATATACGATGCTTCTCATTTTTGGAATGGGAACGGTATTCTTGAAATCCAAGTTTGCAGACACTGAAGGCCCAATCTTGAAATTAGATCGTTTAAGGATAGCAGTCTTGGGCAAGCCATGTTAACCCTTTTCTACACAGCTAACTTTGTTTCTAGTAGCTGAGTTGTAAAAATCTTAGTTGGTGATAATAATAACCAAGTTTCTAACTATCTCTGTAATGAAAATAACCAGGTTAGAATTATTAATCAGATCTTATTAACCAGGTTATCGTTCTACTCCAGTTCTGATGACTAGGTCATCCTACTCCTTTTCTGTGCTTGCCCTGTTATTCATTTTATGAGTTTAATCCTTCAGTAAATATTCACTGCTCCTGAAGATGTGTGTATTAGAGTATAGAGACTTTGAACTTGTGAAAAAAAAATCTGAGGGGAAGAGAGAGCGACAGAGTTGGATTTGAGTTAGTTCATAAGAAATGAAAGAAGTACTGGGGTAAATTACAAAAATATCTAGAAGAAGTTCCCTCCAAACAGAATTATATGTTTCAGAGGCAGAAACTGATGGAAGAAAGGCAAGGAGGTCAATAAACAATATAGAGGTAGATGTGGTGGTTTAGTTGCTAAGTCATGACCAACTCTTGCGACCGGATAGACTGTAGCCCGCCAGGCTCCTCTGTTCATGGGATTTTCCAGGCAAGAATATTGGAGTGGGTTGCCATCTCCTTCTCCAGGGGATCTTCCCAACTCATGGATCAGACCTGGGTCTCCTGCACTGCAGTTAGATTCTTTATGAGCTGAGCAACCAGGGAATTCCCTAGAGAGTTAGCTAACAGGTGACAGAGGGAAGGGAAAACATATTTTAGGGATTTGTAGTTCCTGTTAACATCTTTAAAATTTCCCCTGAATGAGAGAAATCCTGGAGATTCTTGGGATAAAAGTGCTATGATCTTACGTACATTTTAAAAGTTAGAGTAAATAATAGGCTTAAAGGATGAGGATGGATTACTAGAAGAGAATATACAAAGAGACTATTAGCAATATATTTCAATAATCCAGAAAAAAGTATCATGGTGAGAATCAGAAGAGTAGCAGTGAGTAGAAATGGTTAGAAGATTTGGGCTGGGTATATTTTGATATCAGAAAAAAATAGGAAAATAATAGAACAAAGAAAATCTTTTTGGGTGCTACTGTTAAGATCCTTTAAGATGTTTGCTTGAAATAATTTAAAGAGGTTGATATTAATTGAAGTGAGGTCAGTTGATAGAGAAGTATGCTTTGGGATAATGAACAATTTTTATTTGGATATGTTATGCTTAAGATACATGTTTGATGACCAAGTGGAGATGTTCAGTAAACAGCAAGACCTGGAGGTCCAAAGAATGGTGAAAGTGAGGACTTGGAGATCAAAACTTGGGCGTCATTAGATTAAAGATGACATTTAAAGCTATGAGAATGGAAGACATCACAAATTGTAGTTAGAAAAAGTTACAAGGCCACAGTCATGGGGCATTCTAATTGGTACCAGTAGAAGATGAGAACTGCCTTTAGTGGAGGTTCAGTGGAGTAGTACTCAATGAAGTAGGAGAACCAAGAGAGCGTCATAGTGTCTAGAATCAGTGTGGAGAAAGTCTTTTGAGAAGCGATCAACATTGGCAAATTTTTCTGAATGCTTGCATTAGGTGAAGTTTGAGAATTAACTGACAGATTTAAGGTAGATGTTCCTGATATTGGCAGGAGAAAACTATACATGTTATACTAGCGCTATAAATTCATGTGGGCTCAAGAGGGAACAGGAGAAATGTAAAAATGGACTGTAAATACAGATTGTAGTTTCAAAAATTTGGGAGTCAGAAGGATTTTTTAAGGGTACCAATGCAACATGTTTGATTATGTTAAATTGTTCAGGTGACAGAAAACTGATAAACCTGAAATTAACATCAAAAATAAGTAAGATGGGATGGATGCATAGTTGGAGGGATTCATCTTGGGCAGGAATACTGATACCATAGCAAGAAGAGAGAAGGTAGAGTATATAACAGTCACAGTAGATAGGATGGTGGATGTGGTATTGGGTGTTTCTCAATACTTGTATTGTGTCAGTGAAATATTTACAAGTTGAACACCTCTAAATAAGGAATTCCCTGGGGGCAGGATGATGAAAGAGGTTTTGTTAATTTGAGGATAAAGAAAGTTTGGGTGTATGAATTGACTAAGGAAATACAACAGGATTGAAATTAAGGACAGATCCTGAGAGATATGGTCAGCAATTCAGTGAGTCAGTTCAGGTCCTTCAAGTAGCAGATGCCAAGTTGGGATTGTGCACAATATTTATTGGGGAAGATTCCTGCAAAGAATACAGGGGAGGTTTCGGCATAGGCGAGGGGAGTCTTCAGACTATGATGCAGGTTTGACACCTGTGAAATGAAAGGAAAGACAGGAAAACTGGATAAGAGAGCATGTGACTGAGTGCAGATCTGAGAATGCCTTGACCAGGCCAATGTGAGTTCCCTCAGCAAAGATTGACTATTGGGAGAGTCCACATTGGGCAGAAATAGCCCAGCAAAAGTAGTCTTGCCAGACCCAGTTGCTGGCTGGAAGAAGTCTCAGGGAAGCCCAGCTTTGGTGTGCACCCATGGGAGGACCTGTAGGTGCTGCCAGCAGTGGCTTTGGGTCAGTGTGTTCACTGCAGCAGGTTCTCCTGAAGGTAGAGCTGAGCTGAGCTGAGCATGCATGTCCATGGCTGACACATTTGATGTGCTGATGTTTTCCTCCATCTCTGTTTAGCTGCTCTGAGGTATTTGGGGAAGAAATAAGAATATTAAATTAAAGTAGATTAGAGAATATCCAGGGTAGTGATATGAAGGGAAAGAGGGAAATGCAAATTGAACTATGCACTTTATTTATTTATTTTTTAATTTATAATTTTTATTTATTTTATTTTTTAACTTTACAATATTGTATTGGTTTTGCCATATATCAACATGAATATGCACTTTAAAAGAGGAAACTGTTTAAACTGGTTATGGAAATGAGTGCCTGAGGCACTACTGTTAAAACCATGCAAACTAGAAACTAAGGTGTTTTTAGTAAGGTTTGCATCCTTAATTCCTTAATTTTCTTTGTACATTTCCGGGTATGAAAGTATGAAAGACTTATAATCACATATACCTACATATGTATATTTATATATAAAGAGAGAGAAAAAAAACAATTTTAAGTTATCAATTTAAGTATATACATATGACTTAGATTTAAAAGGAGAATTTGTTGCTTCCTGGTTAGGCTTTAGTTCCCATGTGTTTGTTACATTCTTAAACACAATGTGTTTGATTTTAATTTTCTTCCTGTTATAATGTGTGCCTCGAATTCCAATAAATTAATCGTATGCTCATATGAAGAAGAGAAACTGAGTGCATTAAACTTGTTATTTTGGGAGATGATGTGCAGTTCTACAAAATAATTAATGCTTTACAATGAGAATATGAAGGTTACTTTAGGGAATTTAAGGTTTTCCAGTGACTTCAGGCTTAAGATCAGTAGATCAATTTTGAAACTACTGCCTATACCTGGATTCCCACTTAGTTTGCCTCTACTTGCCTCTTTGGATCTTCCATTCTCCTAATGAACATTGTGGAGGTAGCACGTCCTCCACTACCTGTGACTTTACCTACCAGATGCCAGATTCTAATTGTAAGACTGTATTTTTTTTTTTTTTTTAAACTTTACATGGAGGGAGGAGGGTTCAGGATGGGGAACACATGTATACCTGTGGCGGATTCATTTTGATATTTGGCAAAACTAATACAACTAAAACTAAGACTGTATTTTATTCTGATTTGTCCTGAATTCATCGCCTCAGTTCTTTTCCTACTTTAGTGGGCAGGTCTGCTTTCCAATCTGAACCTTCAATATATCTTGTCCTGCTCCAAATGACAAAGCCATGCCCTACTGTGTTAAATATACTTATGTGTGTACTAAGGGCTTCAGTCATTTTGACTCTTTGTGACCCTATGGACTGTATAGCCTGCCAAGCTCCTCTGTCCATGGGATTCTCCAGGCAAGAATACTGAAGTGGATTGCCATGCCCTCCTCTATTGGCTCTTCCTGACCCAGGGATTGAACCCATGTCTCTTATGTCTTCTGCATTGGCAGGTGGGTTCTTTACCACTATTGCCATCTAGACGTCCATGAAATACACTTATAAGTAAATAACAGTTATAATTAGTACTTCTGTTAAGAGTAGGTCCTGTTTTGAGAGTCTTAAGAAATATTCATATTCAATCCTCATAACAACACTATATTTTATTATTGTTATCCCTATTGGCAGATGAAAAAAACAAAGCCAGGTAATATAACTTGCCTAAATTTTTGCAATAAGTCTTGGAACCACAGAGAAACCAAGCTGATCACAAATTTTTCTTTAAAGTGATATCTTATTCCCTTAGTTTTAGACATTAAATATAGCAATTAATATCTCATGGTTCATGTTTTCAATGCATTCATAGATTTATCTCCTCTTGAAGCTCTCCATTTTAATAGATAAAGAAACAGCATTGTCTGTCTACTTAGGAGGAAAACAATAACATTCACGTGTCAATACAAGGCCATCATTAGGTACCTGTTGATTTCTTTCAGACCCCTGAACACTTGGCTTTCTCCTTACATTTATTGATGCTTCAGGGTAGCTATTTTTGTTTATGGCAATAATCATAACCCTCAAACAGAAGTGTATATAATTTTTTCATTCTAGTTTCAAGTCCTATTTTCATTAGAGTTATTGCTATAGGGCTTGCGTCTTTCCAAATCATAGAGTTGGTCTCCTAAATCAGAGACAGACTCTTCTAAGCATGGTGATGTATGCTTCCAGATGTATATGTCAAAATAAGGAAATATTCTTGTTAAAGCATGATCTTTACTTCTTTATTTCTCTCTTGGTCTGAGTTATACTTTCTAAAACGGCAGTGAAAAATTAATTTCTTAAAATTGCAGTGGCTGAAAAGCAAATTGAAACTTTAGTAAAGTCAGTGATAGTTTTTCACTACTAAAGTAAATCAATTACCTGCAGAGACACTGTTACATTTCTTTAACACTTTTCTATCCATCAACTGTAGGGTCTGTTTCTGAATGTTTTGAAGAAATAGGTTACAGAAGTTAAGTCAAGGATTTTATTTTAAGTAAAGGATTTTATTTGATAGAATTATACAGTCTGTTTTTCTTCTTTTCTCTCATAGTCTTTGTAGCAACTTAGTTTGTCTTATTCTATACAGAATTTTTCCCACTGGATTGAATGTTATGTAAGAATATTTCACTGGCAAACTAATACAAAATTATGTCATATTAATTTTTCTCTTAAATAGGAATTAATAAAACAATTTGAGCTAACTGTGTTTGGAATAATTTAGGAATTAGTTTTGCAGGAAAAACAATAAAACTTTGAACTTGATAAGTATATATATTGTAAGAAATATTTTCTATTTTTATAATGTATTTGAATTTGATATGTATAGTCTGGATATGGAGAAATAACAGTTACAAGGAACAAATAATGCTTTCCTTTTTATATTCTATATTTCTTATGTATCGTGCAACTGATTTTGATTTTACAAATTAAGTGGAAAAAGATAGAAATAATTATTCATATACTATACCAGTTCCCAAAATTAACCATAATATTGGAAAGATAGTTTTACTTCCTGTATGCAATAAATTATCTTAGTTTCTCCCTGTATAGTCTTCAATATGCATTTCTTCCTTTGTGTTATTAATAATACCATCTTAGAATCTGATAACTTTACATTTATGTAACTTCAGTATGCTTATTGTTGCTACCAAACTCTTGCTAGCTTCAAACTGCTTCCAGGTGAATGTTTTTAAAACTTCACTTTCACATCCCTCTTTAAAATTCAGTATCCTTTACTACCCACACAGTCTCCCTTATGGCTCTCTGCCCAGCACTCTTCAGTGAGGACATTCTCTGTGGATAACCATGAACATTCGGGTCAGTTTTGTTGCTATTGTTTACGCTGTTCTCAGATAAACCAGATGCTGCCTTTCCTTTATTTCCAGAACTGGATCCATTTCCTCCATCAAGTCTCATCCAACTGATTTATCTTTAATGATTTTTTCTTCTCTCATTATTATCTCAGACTAAGCCTTGACTTACATCTTCTGGTTGCTTCATGTACTATAATATTTCTCCAGTAGGTTATACATCTTTGAATATTACTATGTTCTCTACCAAGCCTGTATAAACCAGGAAATAGATACTTAAGTAGTTATTAATATAAAACCTTTCCAGTACATGATCTACCATAGTAATAAGATTTATTAAAATACAGTAGCATGCAGCATAATATAGTAAGTGGTAAAATGTTCAACAAGTTGTTCACTGTCTTTTCACTGAAGTACAGTTGATTTACAATATTTGTGATGTACAGTGTAGTGATATAGTATGTTTACAGATTATACTCCATTAAAAGCTTTTATAAGGTGATTGCTATAATTCCCTGTTATACAGCATATCCTTGTTACTTTTTAACTTTATACATAGTAGTTTGTATCTCTTCATTCCTTACCCTAACTTGCTCCTCTCCCTTTTCTTTCCCTTCTGATAACCACTAGTTGTCTATATCTGTGTTCCTGTTTTGTGTTTATATTCAACTGTAGTTTTTAGATTCCACATATAAGCAATATCATACAATATTTGTCTTTGATTTATTTCACTAAGCATAATATTCTCTAGGTCCATCCATGTTGCTACAAGTGGTAAAATTTTGTCCTTTTTTCCTGGCTGAGTAACATTCCTGTGTGTGTGTGTGTGTGTATGTATGTATACCACATCCTTATCCATTCATCTGCTGATGGACACTTGGGTTGCTCCCATGTCTTGGCTATTGTAAATTGTGCAGATATGGACAATGGGGTGTATGTATTTTTTTGAATTCTTGTTTTCTCCAGATATATACTCAGAAGGACAATTAATAGATCATATGATTAGTTCCATCCCTTCATTCTTTCTAGAGTTATTTCTTCATTGATCTCCAGTAGCATATTGGGCACCTACTGACCTGGGGAGTTCATCTTTCAGTGTCCTATCTTTTTGCCCTTTCATACTGTTCATGGGGTTCTCAAGGAAAGAATACTGAAGTGGTTTGCCATTCCCTTGTCCAGTGGACCACATTCTATCAGACCTCTCCACCATGACCTGTCTGTCTTGGGTGGCCCCACATGGCATGGCTTAGTTTCACTGACTTAGACAAGGCTGTGGGCAGTGTGGTCAGATTGGCTAGTTTTCTATGATTGTGGTTTCAGTCTGTCTGCCCTCTGATACCCTCTTGCATCTTATGATGCCCCCATACCATCTTATTTGGGTTTCTCTTACCTTGAACATGGAGTATCTCTTCACGGCTGCTCCAACAAAGTGCAGCCGTTGCTCCTTACCTTGGACATGGGGTATCTCCTCACAGGCGCCTCTCCTGACCCTGGGCGTGGGTTAGCTACTCTCGGCTGCTCCTGCCCCATGCAGCAGCTGTGGAAACAAAAAAGGCAAAATGGAAAAAAAAGGGAAAAAAATGCAAAAAAAGAAAAATGGCTGTCTGAGGAAGCCTCACAAATAGCTGTGAAAAGAAGAGAAGTGAAAAGCAAAGGAGAAAAGGAAAGATATACACATTTGAATGCAGAGTTCCACAGAAGAGCAAGGAGAGATAAGATAGCCTTCCTCAGTGATCAATGAAAAGAAATAGAGGAAAACAACAGAATGGGAAAGACTAGAGATCTCTTCAAGAAAATTAGATTACCAAGGGAACATTTCATGCAAAAATGGGCACAATATAGGACAGAAATGGTATGGACCTAACAGAAGCAGAAGATATTAAGAAGAGGTGGCAAGAATACACAGAGGAACTATACAAAAAGGATTATTAAGACCCAGATAATCACAATGGTATGATCACTCACCTAGATCCAGACATCCTGGAATGTGAAGTCAAGTGGGCCTTAGAAAGCATTATTATGAACAAAGCTAGTGGAGGTATGGAATTCCAGTTGAGCTATTTCAAATCCCAAAAGATGATGCTGTGAAAGTGCTGCTGCACTCAATATGCCAGCAAATTTGGAAAACTCAGCAGTGGCCACAGGACTGGAAAAGGTCAGTTTTCATTCCAATCCCAAAGAAAGGCAATGCCAAAGAATGCTCAAACTACCGCACAATTGCACTCATCTCACATGCTAGTAAAAAATAATGCTCAAAATTCTCCAAGCCAGGCCTTAGCAATATGTGAACCGTGAACTTTCAGATGTTCCAGCTGGTTTTAGAAAAGGCAGAGGAACCAGAGATCAAATTGCCAACATCCGCTGGATCATGGAAAAAGCAAGAGAGTTCCAGAAAACATCTATTTCTGCTTTATTGACTATGCCAAAGCCTTTGACTGTGTGGATCACAATAAACTGTGGAAAATTCTGAAAGAGATGGGAATACCAGACCACCTGACTTCCCTCTTGATAAACCTGTATTCAAGTCAGGAAGCAACAGTTAGAACTGGACATGGAACAACAGACTGGGTCCAAATAGGAAAAGGAGTATGTCAAGGCTGTATATTGTCACCCTGCTTATTTAACTTATATGCAGATTACATCATGAGAAATACTGGGCTGGAAGAAGCACAAAGTGGAATCAAGATTGCTGGGAGAAATTTTCAATAACTTCAGGTATGTAAATGACACCACCCTTAAGACAGAAAATGAAGAAGAACTAAAGAGCCTCTTGATGAAGGTGAAAGAAGAGAGTGATAAAGTTCCTTAAAGCTCAACATTCAGAAAACGAACATCATGGCATCTGGTCCCATCACTTCATGGTAAATAGATGGGGAAACAGTGGCTGAATTTATTTTTCTGGGCTCCAAAATCACTGCAGCTGGTGACTGCAGTTATGAAATTAAAAGACGCTTACTCCTTGGAAGGAAAGTTATGACCAACTTAGACAGCCTATTAAAAAGCAGAGACATTACTTTGTCAACAAAGGTCCATCTAGTCAAGGCTATGGTTTTTCCAGTAGTCATGTACGGATGTGAGAGTTGGACTATAAGGAATGCTGAGGACTGAGGAATTGATGTTTTTGCACTGTGGTGTTGGAGAAGATTCTTGAGAGTCTCTTGGACTGCAGGGAGATCCAACCAATCCATCCTAAAGGAGATCAGTCCTGGGTGTTCACTGAAAGGACTGATGTTGAAGCTGAAACTCCAATACTTTGGCCACCTGATGTGAAGAGCTGACTCATTTGAAAAGAGCCTGATGCTAGCAAAGATTGAGGGCAGGAGGAGAAGAGGAAGAAGAGGATGAGATGTTTGGATGGCATCACCAACTCAACGGACATGAGTTTGGGTGGACTCCGGGTGTTGGTGATGGATAGAGAGGCCTGGTGTGCTGCAGTTCATGGGGTCACAAAGAGTCAGATGTGAGTGAACTGAACTGATGATTGTTCTGTTTTTAGTTCTTTAAGGAATGTCTGTATAGTTTTCTGTAGTGGATGCACCAATTTACATTCCCACCAACATCGTACAAGTGTTCCCTTTTATACACATCCTCCAATTTTTGTTATTTGCAGGGTTTTTGATAGCCGTCTGACAAGTGTGAGGTGATAGTTATGCTGGTTTTGATGTGCAGTTTTTGATTAGTGATATTGAGCATCTTTTCATGTGCCTGTTGGCCATCTGTTTGTAGTCTTTGGAAAAATGTCTATTCAGGTTTTCTGCTCATTCTTTAATTGGGTTGTTTGCCTTTTGATACTCAGTTGTATGTGCTTTTTATACATTTTGGCTATTAACCTCTTATTGTTATATTCTTTGCAAAGAATTTTCTCCCATTCAGTAGGTTGTCTTTTCATTTTGTCAATCATTTCCTTTGCTGTGCAAAGTTTTGAACTTCAGTTAGGTTCCTTTTTTGTTGCCTCAGGAGGCAGATCCAAGAAAATATTATAGTTTATTTCAGTGAGTTTTCTGCCTATGTTCACTTCTAGGAACTTTATAGTTTCTGGTTTTACATTTAGGTCTTTAATCCATTTGGAGTTTATTTTTGTATATGGTGTGAGGAAATGTTCTAATCTTATAGTTTTACAGTGCCAGTGCCATTTACTGAAGAGATGGTCTTTAAAAAATGGTCTTTCCAAAACTGAAACAAAAGAGGGAAGAATATACAAGGCAGAAGACAATTGTATTATTTTTATAGATTGATATGCCTGACATTAGCTACATTTTATTCTTAAATTTCTTCCAAGTAAAAAGTAGCAAGATAGATAGTATCCTGAATTTAACCTTCCCAATTGATGACTAAGTTCAAACATCCCATGTCTAAAATCTCATAAGCTAAGTAATTTTTTTCAACAATGTTTTTTAATTATGTTGATCAAATACAAAAACGTTACACTTAGCTTTTGCTTCTTAATTTTTTGTTTTATATACAATTTTGAGAACCTGATAATTTGTGGACCTGCCTAACATTTCCCCTTTCGAAATGTAATGTACATAAACACAAATGATATTTTCATGCCATTTGCTTTCATATTGTGATGGACATGAGTTTGAGTGAACTCTGGGTGTTGGTGATGGACAGGGAGGCCTGGCGTGCTGTGATTAATGGGGTCGCAAAGAGTCAGACATGACTGAGCAGATGCACTGTGTTGAAAATAGATTTTCTTTGCAAATAATATGAGACAAATTAAAAAAAAATATTGGCAAACCCCAGGTTTGAAAGAAAAATAATGGCTTGTTTTTTGTTTTTTTTTTTTTTAAAGAAGGCATTAATATAATTTGGGCAAGTAAAACCCAAGAGAAAAGTTGATTCTGCTTAAAAAGTATATCTAAAAGTTGCTGTTATTGGCTTGAATCAGTACTTGATATTTTGGGTGTGACTTTGACCTGGCAAAGCTGATGTCCTCTCTAATATGCATTTGAGATTCTTAACTTTTCTTTCTGTTGATAGTAAAAGTTAGTTATCTGATTCAGAGACTTTCCTAGAAGCACATCAAATCAGAATTCTTATAGCACCTATTGCCATTTTGTGTCAAGGAATTCCTGAGTTTCTTCCAAGGCATTCACGTTAGACTATTTTGTTTTAAAACGGATGAGTTCAAATTGTGTGTGTGTGTGTTTGATATATACATATATGTGAAATGTAGCATGCATAATGTTAACTTTAGTAAGAAAATATTTAAATATATACTTTAAAATGGTAGGAAAATTAAAGTTTAAAAAGGTTCTGCAGTATTTTCTGGTATTTTTGGATTTCTTCCTATTAAGAAATTGACAAGTCTTTTTGATTCCTGATTTAAACCTAGTGAAACATTTCTTTCAGTCTTGGATAGGTCAAACACTTGTCCCTATTGACTCCACTAATATTAATATTAACATCTTAATACTAAGATATTAATTGCCTCTTTCATTCATAGTCTCCTGAGTTTTTCATGTCACTCAATCTTCCTTTGGTAGCTCTAAAGATCAAGGGGATAGTGATATAAGTCAAGTGTTCATGCAGTTTTCACAAGACAAACTAATGCATTGCAGCAAACCCATTAGGAGAATGGACTCTTCAGAGATTTGTCTTGGAGTGGTGGCAAGTGATGCTACAGATCAATTCATCTCCACCTGGGTTATTTATTCTTTTGATTTTATCTGGAATCCCGATAGGTCTGAGAAGTCATTAAAATATTTCTTGTTGTCAACTCATATACATACCCTTATACATTTTTTTCCACTTCTAAAACATCAAAATTGAGACTTGCAGAAGTGGTATTATATAGTTTGAATTCTAGCTTCCTTTTTTTGTTTTGACCACTCTCATCTCTCTGATCACACAAATCATAAATGTTGTAGAACCTCATTCTCTTTAACCCACTTCTCCAAGATAAATTATTGATCAAACATGTTCTAAGCTCACTAACTTGGCACAAATCATTTCTGACAGCATTGTAAGTTTGTGTGTGTGTGTGAGCGTGCATATGCACATAATACATATACACACAAACACATAATTTTGCCTAAAGTATATTTAATAAAATTCTGTTATACCCCCATAATGCTTCCCTCATGTATTCTGTATATTTACTTAAATTTCCATTATTCCTATGTAAAAGTTCACCTTTAACATCTTACATCCATCTCTTACAAGTGGTTCCCATCAGTGTCCTTAAAACCCCTCTTTTATTTTTAGCCAAAGGTTTCTGAAGCATCAACAAAGGTGACAACTGAACCTTGTTTTGAAAGATTTACCTCATTTTCTATGGCAAATTTAGCTGCCATTTATAGCCAAGCCAAGAATGTGCTTTTCTCTGACACATTATTCTGAGAGTTAACTTCTGTATTCCTTCAAAACTATTAAGTTCTATATTGTGGCAGTTGAATGTGGGTCCAGGCCACTTCTACTATAGGATCAGTCATTTCCTGAGCTCTTAGGTCAAACTGGCAATAAGTGGGACAGTGATACCTAAATCATTTCTCAAGGACCCTTGGGGTACCCTGAGACCTTTTCAGGGAGTTTGCAATGTCAAAACAAATTTCAAAATAGGACTAAGATTTCATTTGCCCCTTTATCACTGAATTTGTGAGAGATAGTGAACAGTGAAGAGTAGATTTTAGAGGCTATCAAATGTGATATTGCAACTGAATGAAGCAGGTGTGAAAATTCAACAATGCCACTCTTCACTCTAAATGTTGATTTGTAAGTATGGATTTTTTTTTTCGTAAAACATGCAATTTACATTAAAATGTAATGGCTTTATTGATGTTGATTCAACATATTTATTTCACTTAAAAATTTTCAATTTTGATATCTAATATAGTAATGACAGCCGTAGCTTGCATAAACCAAAACTCTTTTGGATCCTGAACACCTTGTAAGATGGTAAAAGGGTTCTGAAGGCAAGTGTTTGAAGAAACACTGTTGTAGAGACTGCCTGCTGTCTTCCTGAATATTTAATCATAGCTAATCTTCTATATGTAATTGGAGAACAAATTATAAAGCCAGCTCTATTCAGTACAAATCCAGGTGTTTGTCCAGATCCTATATCTAGATGGGTTTCTTGGTCGTTTGATCTATGTTTTTGTTTTCCTAGACTTTTGACCCTGGTTGAATTTCCTGTGATTGGAAGACTTGTTTGTATGCCCTTCTGTGCCTTATTGACCCCCAATTTCTAGTTCACTCTCTTGACTCAAGTGTTACCAGGGTTTCAGGAGGAAGACACCACTTGTACCAAAACAAGCTAGAGGAACTCTTGCCTGGATTCAGCTAAGAGTGTATGCCTGCATTTATATATTAGGAAAGTCAGGAGTAATTGACATGGTGAATTGCATATGTATTTATGAATCTACTGGTTGATAGTTCCCTCCCAACAGTATCCATGATGTGTTTGTTGTCTCTTTTTCTCAAAGTCCTAACATTCTTTTATGAATAAAGTTTTTCCTTGCCTCCTCCTTTAACTCATTCATCTGTTGCCCACACCCTCTGGTCTCCGGTCTCCAGGTAGTCTGCTGATTGGTGTCCTGCCCCTGATGTCTAGTCCTTGAAGTTGCACTCACCCTATAATTAGAAGTTCCTGATGTTCCCTAGTTTAGTCCTTTCTTACTCCAGCCTAAAACTAAGATCATGGCATCCAGTCCCATCATTTCATGGCAGATAGATGGGGAAACAATGGAAACAGTGACAGACTTTATTTTCTTGGGCTCCAAAATCACTGCAAATGGTGACTGCAGCCATGAAATTAAAATACATTTGCTCTTTGGAAGAAAAGCTATGACACAATACTGATGCTTGGGGCTGGTACACTGGGACGACCCAGAGGGATGGTACGGGGAGGGAGGAGGGAGGAGGGTTCAGGGATGGGGAACACGTGTATACCTGTGGCGGATTCATGTTGATATATGGCAAAACCAATACAATATTGTAAAGTTAAAAAATAAAATATTAAAAAAAAGCAGAGACATTACTTTGACAAAAAAGGTCTGTCTAGTCAAAACTATTGTTTTTCCAGGAGTCATGTATGGATGTAAGTAAGAGTTGGACTGTAAAGAAGGCTGAGTGCCAAAGAATTGATGCTTTTAATCTGCAGTGTTGGAGAAGACTGTTGAGAGTTCCTGGGACTATAAGGAGATCAAACCAGTCAATCCTAAAGGAAGTCAATCCTGAATATTCATTGGAAGGACTGATGCTGAAGCTTGAATACTTTGGCCATCTGATGTTAAAGAGCCGACTCCTTAGAAAAGACCCTGATGCTGGGAAAGCTTGAAGGCAGGAGGAGAAGGAGATGACAGAGGACGAGATGGTTGGATTGCATCACTGACTCTGTGGACATGAGTTTTAGCAAACTCTGGGAGATGGTGAAGGAGAGGGAAGCCTGGTGTCCTGCAGTCCATGGGGTTGCACAGGGTTGGACCTGACTGAGCGAGTGAACAACAGCAAAAACTACTGAAATACCTAATTGACTAATCTGGGTTTTCTTTGTTACAATTGAAAAATTGAAAAAAAAATTAAGTATAACATGTATATACTTACACAGAAATTATAGTCATGTAGGATGATGAATTTTCATAAATTGAACATATTTAAGAAAACATGGTTAGGATTACATATACACACTACTATATATAAAGTGTTTTTTAGTTGCTAAGTTGTGTCTGACTCTTGCGACCCCATGGACTGTAGCCTGCTAGGCTCTTCTGTTCATGGGATTTTCCAGGCAAGAATTCTAGAGTGGGTTGCCTATTTCTACTCCAGGGGATCTTCCTGACCCAGGGACTGAACATCCATTTTCTCCTGCTTGGCAGGTGGGCTCTTTACCAGTGAACCACCTGAGAAGCCATATATAGAAACATATAAAATAGATAACTAATAAGAACCTGCTGTATAGCACCAGAAACTCTGCTCAATACTCTGTAATGGCCTATATGGGAAACGAATTTTAAAAATAGTGGATATATGTATGTATATAACTGAATCACTTTGCTATACAGCAGAAACTAACACAGCATTGTAAATCAACTATACTACCATAAACATTAAGCAAAACAAAATTCAGCTCAAGAAAGAACACTGCCAGCATTCCAGAATTCCACTCTGTCTACTTCCTGTCACTGTTGCAAAAATAAAACCCATTTTCCTGTCTTGTAACAGTATATATGATTTTACCTGTGTTGGAAATATATATACACATACACACATACATATGGTCAAATAATATAAACTCTTTTCTATATAGTTTCTTTAACATTTATTGTTTGTGAATATCTGTATTTTTGTGTACAGTTAGATTGTTCATTCTCTTTGCTGCATGGAATTTCATTGTGAGAAAACACTGCAGTGTATTTCACCATTTCTCTATTTTTCAGTTTATTTGTAGATTCTGAATAGTACTACCATGAATGTTTTAGTAATTCTTTCTCATGAACATATGCATGCATTTCTATCAGTTATATGCTTAGGAATAGAATTGGGAGATCATTGGATAAGCTTATGTTCAGCTACAGTATACTTATCAATAGCACTTCAAACTGGTGGCACAAATTTGCACTCCCATTGGTAGTATTAGAGTTCTGGCTATGCCATATCCTTGAAACACTTGCTATTTTTTAAGAATTTTTTGGTATAATAGTAATATGTCATGGTTTAGTTTGCATTTCTCAGAATAAATATTTTTTATATATTTGTTAGCCATTTGGATACCCTGTACAACTTTGTGCCCATTCTTTTTTTCAGTTGGCTTGCATGCTATTTTCCTATTGACTTACAATGCTCTATATATTCTAAACATAAGGCCTTTGTCAGGTATAATGTGCACGTATTTTATCCCACTCTGTGGCTCACCTTCTCATCCTCTCTGGGATCATTTTTGAATGAATGAAAGTTCTTAATTTTGTATCGCCTAATCTGTTATTTTTGTTTCCAATTAGCTCCTCTTTTAGAAATTGTTATTTACTTAAGTGTCAGAAAGATGTTTCTCTGTTTTCTTAAAATCTTATTGTTTTCAGTTCAGTCGTGTCCGACTCTTTGCAACCCCATGAAATGCAGCATGTCAGGCCTCCCTGTCCAACACCAACTCCCAGAGTTCACGCAAACTCATGTCCATCGAGTTGGTCATGCCATCCAGCCATCTCATCCTCTGTCATCCCCTTCTTCTCTTGCCCCCAATCCCTTCCAGTATCAGTCTTTTCCAATGAGTCAACTTTTCACATGACGTGGCCAGAGTATTGGAGTTTCAACTTCAGCGTCAGTCCTTCCAAAGAACACCCAGGACTGATCTCCTTTAGAATGGACTGGTTGGATCTCCTTGCAGTCCAAGGGACTCTCAAGAGTCTTCTCCAACACCACAGTTCAAAAGCATCAATTCTTTGGCACTCAGCCTTCTTCACAGTCCAACTCTCACATCCATACATGACCACAGGAAAAACCATAGCCTTGACTAGACGAACCTTTGTTGGCAAAGTAACGTCTCTGCTTTTGAATATGCTATCTAGGTTGGTCATAACTTTCCTTCCAGGGAGTAAGTGTCTTTTAATTTCATGGCTGCAGTCACCATCTTCAGTGATTTTGGAGCCCAAAAAAATAAAGTCTGACACTGTTTTCACTCTTTCCCCATCTATTTGCCATGAAGTGATGGGACCAGATGTCATGATCTTCGTTTTCTGAATGTTGAGCTTTAAGGAACTTTTTCACTCTCCTCTTTCATCTTCATCAAGAGGCTTTTTAGTTCCACTTCACTTTCTGCCATAAACGTAGTGTCATCTGCATATCTGAGGTTATTGATATTTCTGCCCACAATCTTGATTCTAGCTTGTGCTTCTTCCAGTCCAGCGTTTCTCATGATGTACTCTGCATATAAGTTAACTAAGCAGGGTGACAATATACAGCCTTGACATACTCCTTTACCTATTTGGAACCAGTCTGTTGTCCTATGTCCAGTCCTAACTGTTGCTTCCTGACCTGCATATAGGTTTATCAAGAGGGAGGTTAGGTGGTCTGGTATTCCCATCTCTTTCAGAATTTTCCACAGTTGATTGTGATCCACACAGTCAAAGGCTTTGGCATAGTCAATAAAGCAGAAATAGGTGTTTTTCTGGAACTCTCTTGCTTTTTCCATGATCCAGTGGATGTTGGCAATTTGATTTCTCGTTCCTCTGCCTTTTCTAAAACCAGCTTGAAGATCTGGAAGTTTACAGTTCACATATTGCTGAAGCTTGGCTTAGAGATTTTTGAGCATTACTTTACTAGCATATGAGATGAGTGCAATTGTGTGGTAGTTTGAGCATTCTTTGGCATTGCTTTTCTTTGGGATTGGAATGAAAACTGACCTTTTCCAGTCCTGTGGCCACTGCTGAGTTTTCCAAATTTGCTGGCATATTGAGTGCAGCTATTGTTTTACTTTTCCCTTTATTTTCAGTAAATTTTACCATTTAATTTTATCTGTTTTACTTTAAAATTTTGTTTAGATTGCAGTCCATGTGGAATTGATTTTTGAAAATGGCATGGTATAAGGGTCAAGATAATTTTTTATATGAAAATTTAACACAACAGCATTTATTTTATTGATATTTACATACTTAATGTATATTTGTTGAGTGAAATAATGTTTATTGAATGAAATAAAAGGCAAGATTATGTTCTGGGTTCACATTTATTTTATATTTTTATTTGTATGTACTATTCTGTTGCTATCACCAGGAGGTAGGCTCCGTGAAGGCAGGAATTTTTTGTTTGTTTTTTTCACTACTGTATCCTCAGGGCCTAGAATAGTATCTGGCATTCAGTAAATGTTACTGAGTTAATGAAATGATGATTAGGATATTCTCTATCTAATTGTTTTTCTGTTGCCTTCAGTGTGTCTTTTCTATGAACAACATTTCTTTTAAAGACCACTATTTCCACTGCCCTATAGTATTTGCTTTGTTACAAGTTACTTGATTCTGACTTCAAGTATTGTTTTCTAGTTTATTGTCCAGTTGTCTTCTATTGTGCCAATCCTATACTGTTATACTAGTATAGCTTTTTAATAGATTGCCATAATACATAGTATATGTTTTATAGCTTTGAACTTTATTTTGTTTTATGTATTCTTGGCCCTTTATATTTTCTATTGATTTAGAACCACCTTTCACAATTTTCACTGAAATAAGTATAACATTTAGAATTTTGATTGGTATTGCTATAGATTAATTTGTGGCCAATTGTTATATTTAAAACATTGAGCATATGAATCTATGTGTCACATTTATAGTAAGGAAGTTTCCTTTTTATTCCTAGTTTGCAAAAATGAGTTATTATCTCTGAGTAATGAATTTTAATTCTATATGATATAGACTGCCACAAGACAGTTTTTAAAATATAGTCAATAATTATCTACATTTGCTTATACATTTACCCTTTCAGGTGTTCTTTATTCCTTTCTCTATTTTTATATTTCCAGCAGAGGTAGTTTCTACCTAAAGAACTCCCATTTAGTATATTTAATGCAGTCCATCCTGCAACAGATTCTCTCAAATTGTCTGAAAATATCTTTATTCAACCCTTATTTTTGAAGGATGTTTATTATATGTATAGAGTTACAGGTTTGGTTACTTTTTTCTTTTCAAAGATAGATTTCATTGCCATATGTTCTTTTAGCAGATGGCAGTCTTAATTTTTCACCTCTATGTCCATGAACCTTATTAGAGTTTGGACTGGGCAATAGAGAATTGGTTGGTATTAATATTTCTTTTCTCTTCATTTCTTCAATAAAAATTTAATTTCTTCCTTTTGTAAATTATGTATTCTTAAAATTTTTTACTATTGAAGGTGGCCAAGGAAATGTTGATATTTCTTATTATGTATTTCCAATAAAAGACCAAGATAAGCTTTCTCATCTTTGATCTCGTTGATTATTGACCTATCTATCACTCACACATATAAGGGTAATCTTATCCAGGGATGGGCACAGTGAGTCCTCAGCCTCGACAGGAGTCCCTCCCACCCACGGAAGCCAGGTCAATGATTACAATGGGTTTTTTACTGTCTATTCCCAGGGTTTTATTTTTAAATGCCGCTGTGCCTTTAACCATGTTGTAAATATTTTATCCCCTGACCAGAGACATGGTCATAAGATCTGATTCTGGCCCAGAGGTTCAGATGGTGTTGGGGTATTAATTAATGTATTATAAACATTGGCATTTTCTTTCTTTAAATTTGAGATTTTTAAAATACATATCTCCCGATCTTTAAAGCTTTGGGGTGTGATGACAAGGACCAGGCAATCGGGGCTGTGTTGCACATACCTTCTTGGCATTTGAGTAGCTCAGGCATGGGTTTTGGCTGCAGATGCTAAATTTTGATGCCATGTAAACCTATTTGACTCCTTGGACTTGGTCTTTGTTTTTACTGGAGCAGAGGAGTGTGAAGTGTGTCTTTGAGATTTATAACAAGTCGTCTTTTCCAGACACCAGCCTCTACACCTCAGTAGCCTTTAAAATATGCTCTTTATCAATTGAGAGGGCCGGTCTATAGAGGAATGGAAAGAAGACCAGGAGACTTGAGTAATTTTGCACTCAAGAGAATTGGTCAAAGCCCTTCCTCTGGTGATCGCAGGGTCCCTGCTGACTGGAATGGCTAAGGCAGTGCCTTGATTAGCAATCGAGTGCCCCAAATTCTTGCTAAAATGGTTCTACCAGGTGTGGAGTGATGGCAGGGGATCCACTGAGCCTGTCCCCCATGCCTTCACTTGGCTCCTTGGTTTCATTGGCAGCTCTTCCTGACATTTCCCCTCCTTGGTATAACATTTTGAAGAGCAAGATGATACCTACTTTTAGATGGCTATGTTTTTAAAACTAGATTAACACACTTTTTTCTTTTCTTTCTTTCTTTCTTTTTTTTTAAAATTAGAACCCCTTTTAAACTAATAGCACCAGTTCAGATTCTTTAGGGCTTCCCTGGTGGCTCAGCAGTAAAGAATCCTCCTGTCAATTCAGGAGATGTGGGTTCAATCCCTGGGTTAGGAAGATCCCCTGGAGAAGGAAATGACAACCCACTTCAGTATTCTTGCCTAGAGAATCCCATGGACAAAAGAGCCTGGTGGGCTACAGTCCACGGGGTCACAAAGAGTTGGACATGACTTAGCGACTAAACAGCTATCCAAAGATACATTTATTTTCTCGTTCCCTTACTGTTAGCCAGTTGCCTTTTCTTCTTTGTCTACATAATGATTCAGTTACACCTGGGTTCCTGTAGTGTGCCCTCAGGGTCATCAGTGAGATAAGATTGTATGTAATTATTTGCTTTAACAAACCAAGGGATAACCTTTTCCTCCATTCACCTCACCCACCTCCATGAAGGGCATGCGACATTGGGTTTTCTGTTAGGAATATAGCAAAAACTCCTATCCTCCAATTATGCACTTCTATTTTTGTGAATAAAGTGAACACTGTCTGTACCATGCTTTAGAATAGTCTTGTCTAACTCTTCTAATTTACATGTTTCAGAATTTCTTAATTTAGGATCAATATCTGGGTAGTGTCTTAGGAGTAATGACAGATGAAGCAGGCACTTTTTTCTTTTCTCCACATCAGTAGTATTGTGCAGCCACCAAGTCTGTTGTGGAACTCCATTAATTTTTTTTTTTTTACAAATTTAATCTGTTTGCCAGTATTTAACACTAAGCTGGGAAGTTCTCTTTTCTTTCCAAGTACTTGGTTTTTCTGAAAAACGTTTTTTAAAACCAGCCATAATCTCAGTGTGAAGTCATATATGAATCTGGCAATAAGGTCTGAATGCTCTCTTGTCTTCTTAGTAAGAGCGTAAAGAAATGCATACTGTTAAAGGGATATAGCTGTATCTACCATATCATATCTTTAGTTAGTGGCATGTTAGAGGAGGCTATATTTTGATTATCATGTAATTCGACTCAGCTGCTGTTCTTACCATTTTTAATGCTTCAGTGCTGCATTCTATACTATTGTGAGAGAAAGAAGGGATCATTTGTCCTATTTGTATTTACATTTGATTGGCTTTTACTGAACTTAATATATTTTATTCAGGTTGTTAATGAATTAAATGCTAGTTCACCTAACTGTGGGTCAGGATTCATAACTAAAATTCTCAGTTGTGTAATAGCAAAGTTGAGTGTGGTTTTCTCCAAGTCCTCAAGGGGAAAAAAAAAAAAATTGGCTTAAAAACATGAACCATATTTTGTTAAAAGTTCAGGCTCAAAGCTCTTATCAGAGTCTCCTTGCTTAATGGTTTCACTATTTCTAAAGCAGTTGTGAATAAGTATTTCTTCCTATAATTTCTGTTGACTTGCCTTTTCCATATATTAGCTATTGATTGGTTTCCTGTTTCATGATATAAAATTTTTGTTATACCGGAACATGGAAAGTTCAGCCATTTGCTCATCAAAATTTCATTGGTTCTTCCTTTTTCATACTTTTTTGTGATATGTTTATATTTATATTAATATTGTTTATATTGTTTTATTCAGTCAAAGGTCTTTGTGGCAAATAGTTGGAATTATACAGTATGTAGCCTTTTCATACTGGTTTCTTTCACTTAATCATATGCATTTAACTTTCCTTCATGTATTTTTACAACTTGATTGCTCATTTCTTTTTTGATATGGAATAATATTCAACTGTCTGGATGTACCAGTTTATTCACTTACTGAAGGCCATCTTTGTTGCATTCAAGTTTTGATGATGATGTATTTTATTCATCATTGTTGCTATAAAATCTGCATGGAACTTTTTCTGTAGATGTTTTCAACTCTGGTTAAATGCTAAGGTGTAAAATTGATAGACCATATGGTAATTATAAAATTATGTAGGATGTTGCTGAACTGTCTTCCAAAGCAGCTGTACTATTTTGTATTCCCATCAGTAATTATTGAGAGCTCATGTTTTTCTCTATCCTCACCAGGATTTGATGTTGTTAGTGCTCTTTGTTTCGACCATTCTAATAGGAGTACAGTGGCATCTCATTGTTTTAATTTCCATCAAGACACATGATGTGGAACATCTTTTCCCATGCTTGTCCTCTGTATCATTTTTGAGGTTTCTGTTTAGCTCTTTTTGCCTATTTTTAAATTGGATTGTTTGCTTTCTTACAGAGTTTTTGAGTTCCTTGCATACTTTGGATGAGTCTTTTATCAGATATGACTTTTTGTGAATATTTTCTCTGTCATGCCATTTAATTCTCTTGACAGTGTCTTTTGCAGATCACATGTTTTTAATTTTTAGGAAGTCCAGCTTTTTATCCCTCTTATGGATCACACCCTTGGTGTTGTATCTAAAGTTGTCTCTGTGCCCAAGGTCCTCCAGATTTTGTTCTGTGCTATCTTCTAGTTTCATAGTTTTGCATTTACAATGATGTCTGTGATCTATTTCTAATTTTTGTGATTGCATTTGATCTTTTTCACTTATTAGCTAGTTTGTAACAGATGATGTTTAAGCAAGTGTGAGCAACATCAAACACGTGAGGCTAAAGCCTCTATTTCTTAACTATTTTTAAAGTCAACTACATTATCCTTATCTTATCCTAGCCATTTGATCTGTAATTTATATTTTAGGGGCTCAAGCCATTAGGATGCCTGTGACATCTGAGCATCCAGTTAATAATTCTCATTTACCTTAAGTCTCTGCATTTCAGAGATGGAGGAAAGTAATTTCAGGGTCATATTCACACTTATCAGGGTATAAGTTTGGACCCTGTGTTGAATCTTCCCCTAAGAACCTCATGTAATATTTTATTCTTAACACTCTTTTTTAAAAAAGTAATGCTGATATTACTTGTTTTCAACTTCAGAGGCTTGAAATTCTGCAGGTGTCTTATCTCAGCTACATATTTTTCTAATAGGTATCAAAACAGGCATTTTCTTCACTTTCTCCAAAGGCATTCTGTAACATAAGTTCTTTAAGACCTTCAAAAATGAGTGGGGCTGTTTAACAACTTTCAAACTCAAACTTCATTCAACTTAACCAATATACCAGCTAATAAACACTTATTTTAAAAAATACCATTTTAAACTCTTATAATGAATTGACAAAAACAAGTGTTGTTTCATCCATAAATGAATGTTCATATAAACAATGTGCTAGTGGAGGTGCAATTTGGTATCAGTGTTTAACATCATCCTATCAGTGTTTTCACTCACTTTTCAACATTCAGTGGTTCTCCCAGTAGATACTGTGCTAAGCTCTGTTATTGTGACTGGGGAGGATTAATATGGAATGATAGAGGAAGAATATACATATGCAGAAGCAAAACACATCTGCCCTAGAGACAGTTTTAGTCTATTTGTGAAGTATTTGCAATACACATGGAAATAACCTAGGAACATGTTCTGAATAAAAACACTTCTCATTAAAATTCCAAAGTTCTTTAGTAAAGGATAAGAAGGCAAACATATTTTGTACTTTGTTCTGGTTAGATATTATATCAAACATTTTAAGTAGAGTTTAATATTTACTTATAATAATGGTCTCGGTACTTCTAATTTTATAGGAGATTCTAAACATAATTGGATAACCTAAGTTCAAGATTTAAGGGCCAGAGATGCAAAGTTATTTGATCTCATATTTCATTTATCTCAAAACTCATGTTATTTTTACTATTTCCTGTTACATAGAAAAAAAGTTGTTCTAAAGTGTTTATTTTTATTTTTTTACTTTATTTATTTATTTAGTTTTTTGAGGCTAATTACTTTACAATATTATAAAGGTTTTGTCATACATTGGCATGAATCTGCCATGGGTGTACATGTGTTCCCCATCCTGAACCCACCTCCACCTCCCTCGCCATCCCATCCCTCTGGGTTATCCAGTGCACCAGCCCCGAGCACCCTGTATCATGCATCGAACCTCTAAAGTTTTTAAATCACACTGTGGAAAATAAGACAAAATTATTTTTATAATGATTTTTAAAATATATAAAACATTTATACTAAAGTAAAAACATGCCACTCCATCTCTTACTAATGACAATATTCAATGTACATATGAAGACATTATTTAAAATCATGGCCAAATCACCAAGGTTACATTCAGACAAATGTACTAGACTTAGACAAAAAGTCTTATTTTTCAAGTAGTGAAGTAAAAATATAAGTTATTTATATTTAAAAAAAAAAGGCCTCAAGTTTTAGCCAATGTATAGGGTTACTCTGGCTTCCCAGGTAACTCAGCTGGTAAAGAACCCACCTGCAATGCAGGAGACCTGGTTAGATTCTTGGACTGGGAAGATCCCCTGAAGAAGGAATAGGCTACCCACTCTATTATTCTTGGGCTTCCCAGGTGGCTCAGACAGAAAAGAATCCACCTGCAAAGTGGGAGACCTGGGTTCAATCCCTGGTTGTGAAGATCCTCTGGGGGAGGGCATGGCAACCCATACCAGTTTTCTTGCCTGGAGAATCCCTTTGGACCGAAGAAACTGGTGGGCTGGAGTCCATGGGGTCACAAAGGGATGGACATGACTGAGTGACTCAGCATAGCACAGAACATAGGGTTACTCAATTAACATACATCATTGATAATGTTAATCATAAGAACATCCTGAAGAGTGATA
Organism: Bos mutus; assembly: GCF_027580195.1. Taxonomy (NCBI): domain Eukaryota; kingdom Metazoa; phylum Chordata; class Mammalia; order Artiodactyla; family Bovidae; genus Bos; species Bos mutus. The sequence goes on from NC_091617.1 coordinate 46,407,223, forward strand.
ATAGTTGAAGTCACTCAGTCATGTCCGACTCTTTGTGACCCCATGGACTGTATAGATTCTCCACTGGAGTGAATAGCTGTTCCCTTCTCCAGGGGATCTTCCCAACCCAGGGATCGAACCCAGGTCTCTCCCATTGCAGGTGGATTCTTTACTGTCTGAGCCACAAGGGAAGCCCAAGAATACTGGAGTGGGTAGTCTATCTCTTCTCCAGGGTATCTTCCTGACCCAGGAATCGAACTGGTCTCCTGCACTTAGGTGGATTCTTTACCTGCTGAGTTACCAGGGAAGCCCCTAAGAATGTCCTATTAGTAAACAATTAGTTGCATTATAAACTTTGAGTCACTAAATATGTGCTTATTAAAAATGGTCTGTAATATCTTTAGGAAATATTTCTGGCAGGGTATAATGATTATCTCATTGTTTGACTCAAGATTTTCTCAAGTTTTGAACTAAATTAGAACAATCACAAAAATAAGATTTATATCAATTCCCAAGTATTTTAGACTTTTACTAAATAAAATTCTCTAACTAGGATATAAAATTCATAAAGGGAAGAATTAAAACTTTTTGATTTTATTTACTTTTCCATAACATAGTCTATATCATTTGTTTTTCCTTTAATGAATTATTTTGGAATTTAACAACTCATGCTATTCTGGGTCTTTTTGTGCCATAGATACCTAATTGACTAAATTTGATGTATCCATTTTTTACTAGAGTCAATTCTAATGGTTTTCATAAAGATTGAAATCATGATATAATAAACATTGATATAACCTTTGATAATTTACCTAAAATAAGACTATTTCAGTAGATACTACTTGCAAGGAAAGGGATGTGAAACTCATGTTTTGTAGGACATTACAAATTCTTCCTCAGTAAAATTTCTTGGTTTTAGGGTAATTAAGTTAGATAAACTTATTTGGTGATGAAGGCAGTACATATTTTGTCTAATTAAAGAAACTAATGAAAAAAAATCAAATGGGTAGCCTGTCACAAAATAAGATATTTGAAATGAGGTCATTATTTTAAATATTCCTTTCTTTTATTCCTGCTCTGTATTTTACACACACACACACACACACACACATACCCAGGAAAGAAAATGTAAAAATAGGAAGAATATATCTGTAAATTTCTGCTGGACAAACATTTACTGCTATCTTGCCTTCAGGCGTTCAAGTTGCTTCATCACAGACTTTACTTTTCAACCAATTTTGCCACATGTAGATACAGTCTATGAATCTCCTTTGAATCTGCATACATTTTAAATTGAAGGCTACTGCTTAGGGGAAGCGAAGGACATTTTAAGCAGTAAATAAATAATACAAAGCATGCAGAGAAAAATCACCTCTGATTTGGTTTCTATATATAAGATGTTGATCTTCATGTTAAAGCAGAAACAGAAATCAAGAACAAGACTATTTCTAAGAAGTAATGAAACAGGGAAAAACAACTTTGATGTATTCATTGTTTTGACTTCTTGATTGGCAAGCTGACTTTTTGTAGTTTTTTTTTTTTTAAGTTGCAGAAGGCAAACAATAGAAAATAATCCAGATATTACATTATCAGATGATTTAAAGATGAACTAGAATTATATAAAAGTTAACTTTTTGGAAAGGTTAAGGTACTGTTGTGTGAACTAGATAAAAACTTGAGTAACCTGGTAGCCTATACATACTTTCTGTTTTAATGAAAGTAATTGAGTGGAATCTTAGTAGCAGAATTCTTGTGAAAGCAAAAAAGGAAAGAAATAGTACAGTAAATAACATTCTACTATTGGCAACTTGTATCAGATTGCATAGACTTTTGGAAGCTTACTTATATTTATTTGATTATTACATAGTATGTTAAAGCAAATTAAAATATATATACTTCACAGGCCTAACTTAAGCTGTGCACAATTTTGCAGTGGTACCAGTTGCTGTTACAGAAAGTTTATTTATGTAAAAATACAATATTCATCTCTATATTCATGGAAATAGTATATAAGCCACTGAATGCTAAAACAGAAGTTATGATTTTTTGCCTTCATTCTCCTTGTGAGTGGATTTAGGCTTTGGATTACCTATATAAAACATCTCAAATTCATTGCTTTATTTAACTCACTTGCACAGATTTTATAAACATATTATTGAAGAAATATAGAAGGCAATAAGAACAGAAATGTTATCAAGTATAAATGTCAAATTCTTAGTTTGCAGCTTCCAAATATATTTCATTATGGAATCCAAGCTGTCTGTAGTTTTCAGATTGTTCTCCTTCATTATATTATTGGCTGCCTAGTACTGTTACTCACTTGGCCATATTGAATTTAACATTATTTAGAGTGGAATTTATATCATGTTCATTTTCATACTCCTATTCTCACATATCAGTAATAACATACCAAGTAGAATGCTTTATATACCAGAAGTTCCCAATCAAGGTATATTATGTTCTGATGAATTTCAACATAAATGAACATATCAAGTTTTATTTTAGCCTTTCAGTTGAAGAAAACTGTTCTTTGTAACATAGATCTGGTAAAAAGGGATAACATAAAATATGATAACAATAATCTAATATCAAATACAATTCAGCATCAAGTCAAAACAACACTAGAAATTTTATAGAACGATAAAAATTTAAGATGGCTGGTGTTTCTGGTACATGGAAAAAATAGTGTTGGCATGTCATCAGGGAGTGTGTTAGTCACTCAATCATGTCCGACTCTTTGCAACTCCTTGGCCTATAGCCTGTCAATCTCCTCTGTCCACGGGATTCTCTAGGCAAGAATACTGGAGTGGGTTGCCATTTCCTTCTGCAGAGGATCTTCCTGACCCAGGGATTGAACCTGGGACTCCTGCATTGCAGGCAGATTCTTTACCATCTAAGCCACCAGGGGAATCTGTGTAATTATTATTTATCATTGATGAATGATTAATTCTCAGTGCTCCCAGGAAGTAACTTATCTATTTTAGTCTCAATAGGTATTTGATCCTCCCTTCACCTTTGCACATGAAACGTCTTTGGAGTAAAAACAGCCAGCTCAGTCATTTTTCTTAGGGAGTCAACCAATTGGTAATTGTCTATCTCCATTTTGGTGGCAGGATGCATAATTCACGCATTTTGAGCAAACCCATGTGACTATTTGTACTTTTCTGTTGCCAACATTATAGCAACAATGTTCTGTACATTTTCTGCTGAATCTTTCAGACTGCCTCAGTTAAAAAAAAACAAACAAAAAAGCCATTATCAGCAGGAGTAATGTTGATGCATTAGGCAATGATGAAGACTTGCTAAAGGATAGCTTATATGGGCATAGCTTGCAGAATAGTTCCCAAGAGTAGTATTATAAAAGATGGAAACTCCAGGCAGCCTATAAATGTTTTAATACTAACAACAACGAAAAAAAACCCTTAAATTGTCAGCTATTTCTTGAACAGTAAGCACAAGTTACAAGGCATAAGAGAATGTGATTCAAGAATCTGAACATGAATTGTTACCCTATCCCTAAATTCCTGGTTTGATAGTAATGTAGTGTTAAATTTCAAAGAAAATGACAATTTTATAAAATTTAAATCTCTCTTAAAGAAGTAAATTCAATATAGTACTATGACTTAGTAGATTGAAAATTGCATAAATATGGAAGAAATTTGTGAACTTCAAAACACTGTAAAATTAGTGACTTATAATTTACAAAGCCTTTTTGCATTATCATTAATTAACATAGTATTACTCAGTTTTATCCCCTGTACTGTGAGGAATTTTCTATGCCTGCTCCTTTTAGTATATTCACCCATCTGTCTTTCCACCCAATCTATTAGGCTGGGCATAATTTTTCACTTTCCCTGTTCCCTTAATCCTCAAATTAACTGAACAAATAAAACATCTCATTTTCCCTTTAAATTGTTTCTTAATTTCCCTCCTATTAATCTTCTATAACTTATCAAATTCCTTTCAACTTATATTACAGTATTGAAGTTAATTTTTTAAAAACTGAGGTGTAATTGATAAAACATGAATTTTAGTTGTACAACATAGTGATTTGATATTTATATATATTGTGAAGTGATCACCATTATTTAGTTGACATCTGTCATACATAGTGGAAGAAAATTTTTGTGATGAGGACTTTGTACCTACTCAGCAACTTTCAAGTATGAAGAAGAGTATTGTAAAATAGTCATCATGCTCTACAGTACTTCTCCAGAACTTTATTCTATAAGAGGTAATTGTAATTTTGGACTACCTTGACCCATTCACCACTCACCCCACCCATCATGCATGATCTAAGAGCTCTGATTTTTGCTTTTGTTTCTAAATTTCACATGTGGGGTCATATGGTATGTGTCTTTATTTGACTTACTTCACTTAACATTAGCACCTTCAAAGGTCACCCATGTTGTTGCAAATGGCAAGAATTCTTTCTTTCTTTCTTTTTTTTTTTTTTTGTGGCTGAGTAACTTTCCATTGTATATATATCACATTTTCTTTATCCATTCACTCATCAATTGACATGTAAGTTGTTGCCATTTCTTGCCTGTTGATAATAGTAATCATGGGGGTGCATATATATATTTTTTTACTTTTTGTTTTTTTCAGATAAATACCTGAAAGTAGGAACTGGTGGTTCATATGGTAGTTCTATTTTTAATTTTTTGAGAAACTTTCATATTGATTTCCATAGTGATTATACCAATGTACATTTCAACAAAGTGTGTAACAGTTCCGTTCTACACATCTTTGTCAGCACTTGTTATTTCTAGTCTTTTTGATAAAATAGCGATTGCAGTGTGAGATCATCTTGTATTAATATCTTGTGTACTTGTATTTATAGTATTACAGTTACTTTTCTTATTTTCACTTGAATCTCACTTCTATCAATGAACAAAATATGCCCTATTGAATGATCTAATTCAGGATTTCTCAAAATTCAGCATGCATAGAAATTACCTGGTGCTCCTGTTAAAATTCAGATTTGGATCCACTAGTACTCTTGCCTGGAAAATCCCATGGATGGAGGAGCCTAGTAGGCTGAAGTCCATGGGGTTGCTAAGAGTCGGACACGACTGAGCGACTTCACTTTCACTTTTCACTTTCCTGCTTTGGAGAAGGAAATGGCAACCCACTCCAGTGTTCTTGCCTGGAGAATCCCAGGGACGGGGGAGCCTGGTGGGCTGCCGTCTATGGGGTCGCACAGAGTCGGACACGACTGAAGCGACTTAGCAGCAGCAGCAGATCTGGAATGGAGCCTGAACTCCTGCATTCATAAGCTTGCACATGATGCTGATAACATTCTGCAGATCAGACTCTGAAAAGCAAGAATCTTGATTAAACTTTAATTTCTCACACTACTCCCATTCATTAAATTTGTCATGGCAACCTGTCTATGTTGGAATGGAGTCAGCCTTCTTGAGCATGGAATACAGTCATTTAGGATTTTCATCATCAAATCCTTGACATTTACAGCGACATCTTTTAAACTCTGCTCTTTATCAGCTTTAAGTTTTAATATGTAATTTACCAATATAAAACTTGAGTCTTTCTCCCCAAAATGAAGTTGAGTCTTCCTATGTGACTATTGAGTCACCCACTTGTTCCTACCTGGGACTTTTGTTCATTACTGATTTCTTTTGTCCTTCAAGGCTCACTTTGTTACCTCTTCCAGAAAGCCTTTATTGGAAATGTGAAACTTGGTTTGTCTACTCTTACACACACTCCATTATGACTCTGGGTTGACAATTCTGACAGCACTTTAGATTTTTATAAAATGTTTTACAAGTATTTATTCCATTGGCCAATGTGTTTTCATCATTGTGTCCCACAGTCTTTGTCAAGGTACTGGTTCATAATAAGAGCTAGTAAATATTTGCCTAAATCAACTGAAGTTATGTAAGGTCACTTCTGAAACTTGTCCAAATTATACATATGCATAATTATTGCTGGAACAAGTAGGATATTTTAAGTAACATTAAAAAAAATAGCCTTTACTTATTTCCATTTTCTTTTTATGATCTTTAGTAATGTCCCTTTACTGTTGGTATTCACTATTTGTTCTGTCTCCTTTACTTGATGAGAGTATCCGTTTTATTAGGATATTTTCTGCCATTACTTAATGGCAAATAGAGGGGGGGAAGGTGGAAGTAGTGACTGATTTCTTTTTCTTGGGCTCTAAAATCACTATAAATGGCGATTGCAGCCATGAAATTAGAAGACGTTTGCTTCTTAGCAGGAAAGCTATGACAAACCTAGACAGTATGCTGAAAAGCAGAGACATTACTCTTCTGACAAAGGTTCATATAGTCAAAGCTATGGTCTTCCCAGTGGTCACATATGGTTGTGAGAGGTAGACTGTAAAGAGGGCATAGCACTGAAGAATTGATGCCTTCAAATTATGGTGCTGGAGAAGACTCCTGAGAATCCTTTAGCCAGTAAGGAGAACAAACCAGTCAACTTTAAGAGAAATCAACCCTGAATAATCATTGGAAGGACTGATGCTGAAGCTGAAACTCCAATAATTTCATCACATGATGTGAAAAACTGACTCATTGGGCAAGTCCCTGATGCTGGGAAAGATTGAGGGCAGAAGGAGATTAGGGTGTCAAAGAATGAGATGGCTGAATGGCATCACTGATGCAATGAATATGAACTTGTGCAAATTTCTGGAGATGGTGAGGGACAGAGAGGCCTGGTATGCTGCAGTCCATGGGGTCGCAAAGAGTTGGACATGGCTGGGCAACTGAACAACAAGAACAATTTTCTGGCTATATAGATCACCTTTATTATTTTCTAGTTTCTTAAATACTTGTCTTCATTTCTCTCCTTCATTCTTTGGTTTTCTTTGTTCTTTCTTATGAGTCATCCGAAGAATTTTTAGTCTTATTATTTTCTAATGTGTTTAAATCTGTAAATTTTACTCTAAGGCAATGTATAGCTGGACCTTATAAAATTTAATATGTGTAATTATTATTTAATTAAAATGTTTTATAGCTCCTATTGTGATTTCTTCTTGACCTCAAGTTATTTAGAATTTTACTGCTTAATTTCAAAATATGAGTATCATTAACATTTTATTACTGATTTCTATCTTAATTGCTCTATGGTCAAAGAGCATACTTTGTATAATTTTAATCCTTTTAAATTAGATACTTTATGACACTACAAAGGACCAACTTTATTAAAATATTTAATATGAATTTGAAAATAACACATATTTCCCATTTTGTGTGTAGGTTCTGTAATTATCAGATGAGTCAATTTTGTTAATCAAATATTATATCTTTTTTTTCTTTATATCAATAAATGATAGAATATCATTAAAATCTCATTTACTTGGGATTTGTCTATTTCCTACCAAGGGAACCCTAGATTCAAATGCCCAGGTGACCTTGTCTTCTCTCCTTTTGAATCTTTGACATAAACATTTTTTACAATAGTAGACCCCAATTGAGTTCATTTTTAAAGAAAACTTGTTTAATTTTTAAATTTATATTGCCCACATATTTGTAGATGGTGACTGCAGCCATGAAAGTAAAAGACACTTTCTCCTTGGATAGAAAGTTATGAGAAACCTAGACAATGTATTAAAAAGGAGAGACATCAGTTTGCCAACAAAGGTCCACGTAGTCAGTGCTATGATTTTTCCAGTAGTCATGTACAAATGTGAGAGTTGGACCGTGAAGAAGGCTGAACACCAAATAGTTGATGCTTTTGAATTGTGCTGGAGAGGACTCTTTGAGAGTTCCTTGGACAGCAAGGAGATCAAACTATTCAGTCCTAAAGGAAATCAACCCTGAATATTCACTGGAAGTACTGTTGCTGAAGCTAAAGCTCCAATACTTAGGTCAACTGATGTGAAGAACTGACTCACTGGAAAAGACCCTGATGCTGGGAAAGATTGAAGGCAGAAAGAAAAGAGGGAGGAAAGGATGAGATGGTTAGATAACATCACTGACTCAATGGACTTGAATTTGAGCAAACTCCTGGAGATAGTGGAAGACAGAGGAACCTGGCATGCTGTAGTCCATGAGGTCACAAAGTGTTGGAAAAGACTTATTGTTATAACAACCACAACAACTTATTTGTGTAATACAAACTACTCAGCCATTACCAGAGGCCCTGAGTAGCTTTTTAAATCATAGATCTTCTTTGATTTCTAATAATACAAAGAGTCAATAAGTTTATTCTTACTGGTCAGATTTTCTATTTCATATTCTGGTTGGAAATCTGCTTTTTATATTTTCATGTTTTCCCCTTTAGAGTTCTTAGTGTGTGTGTTTTTTTTTTAATCTTTCTGTATACATGAAGACATACATAAAATATCTGATCTTTAGGAACAAAAACATACCCTTTCCAAATGAAATGAATAAAAATAAATGAAATAAAATAAAAATCATATCTAAAGTTAGACTGAATCCAGGAGGTTGGAAATTGAGTACAAATTAAAGAACTGTAAGATTTTTTAATGAATGTATTCTAATAAAATACCTTAACATAAATGCAAACCATGAAATGCTTTGTTTTATTTATATGCTAATTTTGAGAAGATTTGGATGTTAATATGATTCGGTTCCCATTCAGGAATATATGTATTTCTTTTGTTAGTTATTTTGCATATCTCACAGTAGAACTTTCTGAAATTTATTACTACATTTTTAGACAAATTCTGTCAGATTCTTGGCAATTTCTGCTCCCCATTATATGTTCTATAGTATCAAGATCAGACTATAGAATAAAAAAAAACCTTAGACATTATGTTGCATGAAGGATTATGTACAAGATTTCAGTTTTCTTTTTCTTGCATGGAATAAACTTTCTTAACCTACCTGTTCATCTGAAAAAAAAACTATTCACCAATCATTTTTTGACTTACTTCTTTACACTAAGAATTTTTTCTTGATTTTTGATATTGGGCAAGACATTTCTCTTCTCTATTTCATTTATCATAATATGCAACTGACTTCAATGTAATTACTTAGGATTAGTGGCTTTATACATAATTTTTTTTTTCTTTCTCTCTCCAAAAATAAAGAGGCCTATGATTCAACAGTTCTGATATGTGGCTTGTGCTTGTTTTTTTTTTGTTTTTTTTTTTTTTAGCAAAACACTCCACAGGCAATTCTAGTGCAGGTCTGACTGAGGACCACTGCTGGAGATAAGCGCCTCACAAAACGGGCTCTGACACATTCTCTGTTTCATCTTTCAAGTAACACAGTATTAGGCACTCAGTCAAGTCTGACTCTTTGCGACCCCATGGACTGTAGCCTACCAGGCTCCTCCATCCCTGGAATTTTCCAGGCAAAAGCACTGGAGTGGGTTGCCATTTCCTTCCCCAGGGGATCTTTCTGACCCAGGGATCGAACCCCGGTCTCCTACATTGCAGGCGGATGTTTTACCATCTGAACCACCAGGGAAGCCCTTTAGGCACACTGCTGCTACTGTTGCTGCTAAGTCGCTTCAGTCGTGTCCGACTCTGTGCGACCCCATAGACGGCAGCCCACCAGGCTCCTCTGTCCCTGGGATTCTCCAGGCAAGAACACTGGAGTGGGTTGCCATTTCCTTCTCCAATGCATGAAAGTGGAAAGTGAAAGTGAAATCGCTCAGTCGTGTCTGACTCTTAGCGACCCCATGGACTGCAGCCTACCAGGCTCCTCCGTCCATGGCAGTTTCCAGGCAAGAGTACTGGTGTGGGGTGCCAACTAGTGCTCAGTAATTAGTTAACTGAAGAATGAATACACTATTGATTTCTTAGCACGTATTTTATTGTCAGCCACGTTAATGTTCACCCAGTCAGTCAGTGTTATAATATTTTAAACTACTCTTTTTTATTTCGTTTTGCTATGAAATTACATTGAAAATTCCAGAACAAAGTTACATTAATATAAGACTACATGTTTGTCTTCTTTCTTACATTGTTTTTTCATCTGTTTTCAAGTATGTTTTCAGTTTTAGGATATAGTTGACATAACATTGTATATGTTTAAAGTATACAGTGTCATGACTTGATGCACATATTATAAAACATGTGCATATTATATATATATATATATATATATATTTTCAAAATGATTACCACAATAAGGATAGCTAACATATGCATCACCTCATATAGGTAACATTTCTTTTTTTGTTGTTGTTTTGGTGATGAGACCTTTTACCATTTACTGGTCTCTTAGCAACTTTCTTTTTTTTAATATAAATTTATTCATTTTAATTGGAGGTTAATTACTTTACAATATTGTATTGGTTTTGCCATACATCAACTTTCAAGTATAGTGATAGTGTTATTAACTGTGGTCACCATACTATATATTAACATTCCCCTAGAATTTATTCATCTTACAACTGGAGATTTGTTCACTTTGACCATCTTCATCTATTTTCTCCCACCACTCAGTGCCTGGCAACCACCAACCTACTCCTTTTCTGTAAGCTAAGCTTTTTTTTCACATTGCACATATAAGTGATATCATACAGTATGTCTTTCTGACTCATTTCACTTAGCATAACGGTCTCAAGGTTCATACCTGTTGTCACAAATGATAAGATTTTTCTTATGTCTAAATAATACTTCATTCTATAATATTTACTTTGTCCATTCAGTTACTGATGGACACATAGATGGTTCCCATGTCTTGGCTATTGGCTATTGTGAACAGTTCTGCAGTGAGCATGGAGGTAGGCGCAGATAACTCTTTGAGAGCTTTTTGATAATTAGCATCCTAAGAGGTGTGAAGTTATGGCTCATTATGGTTTGAATTAGCATTTCTCTGATGATTAGTGAGGGTTGTTACCTTTTAATATACCTGTTGAGAATTTGAAAATCTTTGAAAATGTTTAGTCAGGTCTTCTGCCCGATAAATGGGTTGAAAATATTTTTTCCAATTCCACAGAAATTGGAAAATTCTTATTTTCTTCATGTTGTTCAACAGAATGTTTTTAGTTTGATGTAGTGCTGGTTTTTCTTGCCTTTGTTGCTTATGTTTCTGATGTTTAAAGAATCTTTGCCAATACAAGTGTCAAAGAGCTTTCCTCATATGTACAAGTTTAGCTATCCCTGCTTTCTTTTGGTTATTATTTGCCAGAAATATCTTTTTCTGTCTTTTCATGTTCAATCTGTTTATGTCCTTAACGGCAAAGTCAATATATTTTTTATATTCTTTTAAATTCATTCAGCTATTCTGTCTACTTAATGGATGCTTTAATCCACTTGCCTTTAATTACTTGTAGGTAAGATCTTACCATTGAAATTGTTTTCTGACTGTTTTGTAGGTCCTCAGTCTCTTGCTATCTTCCTTTGTGATTTGAAAACTTTTTGTGGCATATACTTTGAGTCCTTTATCGTAAGCTTTTATGTATCTGCTGCAGATGTTTCATTTGTGTTTACATGAGGCTTACTTACATAGGATGTTTTAACTGAAGACATTTTAAGTTAATAACAGATTAACTTAGATAGCATATAGAAATGTATGCTTTTACTTTTCCCCTTCATCAGATTTTAGGTTACAAGTTACATCTTTTTTAGAGTGCGGGTTGAAAACCAAATTATTACAATTTTAATATGTTAACTTATAAAGTATATTTGTGATTTATTAACCACCATTAAAATATTAGAGAATCTAACTTTGAATATAAATATATTTATCAGTGTAAATTGGAAAAAATACACAACATGAGTATTGTGAGTTAAGTTTTATTTGGGGCAAAATGAGGACTACTGCTGAAGAAAAAACATCTCAGATAGCACTGACGTATCGGCTCCTGAAGTAAACCTACTTGGACATGGTGAATTATTCTTAAACTTACTTGTAATTGCTATAATCTACTTAGAACTTTTACAATTGTATTTCAAAAATAGTCTATGTATTTTTTTCCTTTTCTATCACATTCCAGTACAAGCATTGCAGTAGCTTAAGAAAAAGTTTTCTAATTTTAGGTTTATTTATAGTTGCTATTTCTTTTCTGCTTCTAGTACTTCTGTATACATTAATTTCTCATATTTTGACTTACACTTGGGTTCTTAAATATTAAGAGAAGTTGTCCATTTTTTGAATTATGGCCTCAAATCTAAACAGGTGCACATGTGCACACATGCACACTTTTGATGCTAAAATGCAACTTGAAGTATATCACCTACTCACCTCACAGAATTGTGGGCTGTGGTAAAGTTAACCTCATCACACACTAGGATAACTACAGACAAATTTATTTTTGTGTGTGTGTGTTAGTGAGCCTTGTGATTTTGAACTCATGTCTTGGTAATATCTGCCTGGGTCATATATACACTAGTAAAAAGAAAATTCAAGCCTTCTGTTTCTAGCTGCGATAGAGTATTGGACTTTCGTTCATGCTTTAAATAATTAGGAAACCACAAAATATATAAAACAACTCTTTTCATGTAGGAAACCAGACAAAATATATAAAGCAACTCTTTATGTATTGGATAACTAGCAAAACTGTACTGTGATCAATAAAGAAAGGATGAACAAATGAAGTTCCTGCAATGACAGCTACTTTCAGCTTGCAAAAAATAGAAATTTCTAGAGATGATAAATACAAGAAATGAAATAAAAATTTTTCTAGATAACCATCAGATTACAGTAGATGAACATCTGCAGAAGAAAAGATCAGTGAACCTAAACACAGCAATAGAAACTATCCAAACTGAAGCACAGCTTAAGTACTAAAGAAAAGAAATGCTCTTTCTTTTTGAATAATATAAAATATCTTAAGTTCCATGTAATATTTAAGACTTACTATATAGAAATGAAACAAATAAGAAGGCTGTGAAGTGACATACTAGATGCATAGGAAAGATAATGTGCATATATACCATAAATACATTTTTTAATGGAAAAACTTGGCAGGTTGCTAAATTTTCAAGATATAAATAGTCATGTAAGGAGGACAACTGCATGAGGAGGAAATATTCTACAAATGAAGGGACTCAGTATAGAATAATAACCTTAATATATGTAAATTCATACTGAAAATGGGCAAAGAGAACAACTGAAGGGTGGATTATTAGTTCATCCCATGTATGTGTATTCTAGAGGAAACAATAGTGTATTTAAATATAAAGTTATGAGCTCAATAATCATATATCATTGGAAATTATTCATTTTTAACAGCTCAGAGATTATATTTAGTTTATATGTAATTGGAAAAAATTCTTCAGTCTACAGTAGGATATGGCCTTAGATCTGACCTAAATGTTTCACTAAGTTCAAAGGAATTCCTGTTCTAAGGTCACCTGTAAAGAAGAATAATACCTCCCATGCATTATATTTAGAGATATATGATATTTTATGATATATGATACATGCCAACAAAGGTCCATCTAGTCAACGCTATGGTTTTTCCCGTAGTCATGTATGGATGTGAGAGTTGGACTGTGAAGAAAGCTGAGCACAGAAGAATTGATGCTTTTGAACTGTGGTGTTGGAGAAGACTCTTGAGAGTCCCTTGGGCTGCAAGGAGATCCAACCAGTCCATTCTAAAGGAAATCAGTCCTGAATACTCATTGGAAGGACTAATACTGAAGCTGAAGCTCCAATACTTTGGCCACCTGATGCGAAGAACTGACTCATTTGAAAAGACCCTGATGCTGGGAAAGATTGAAGGCAAGAGGCGAAGGAGCCACAAAGGATGAGATGGTTGGATGGCATCATTGACTCGATGGACATTGACATGAGTTTGGGTAAGCTCTGGGAGCTGGTGAAGGACAGTGAAGCCAGGCGTGCTGCAGTCCATGGGGTCACAAGAGTCAGACAAGACTGAGTAACTGAACTGAAGCATAGTTTTTTGTTTGTTTTTGTAATGTATAACCCAGAAAATATACTGTAGCAAAATCTTTTCCCACTAATAGTCATTTTAAAGGGCTATATAGATGGCTCAGTGGTAAAGAACCCACCTGCCAATTCAGGAGACTGCAAGTTCAATCCCTGGGTTGGGAGGTCACCTGGAGTAGGAAATGTCAAACTACTCAAGTATTCTTGCCTGTAAAATCCCATGGACAGAGGAGCCTGGTGGTCTACAATTCCTGGTGTCTCAAAGAGCTGGACATGACTGAGTGCATGCACACACACACACACACACACACTCATATCCATTTTAAAATTTGATCAAGGCAGATCCAGTTTTATGATGCCTAAAATGTCTACAGTTTTGGTGGTGGGGAGGATACCAAAGGAAAAGGATACAAAATTATGAATCCAATTAGATATGAAAATCAATGTCTACTTTGTGTGAGACAACAGACTACAATTTTTACAAAGCTGATACCACCAGCAAAAGTTGGTAGCTTTTTTTCTAGTTACATAGCATGTATGGTATGTTTACCTAAAAATGTTTAATTCACATTATTTGCCTCTTATAAGAAATACTTTATATGGTAATCTACATGAAGATTTGTAAAGAAATTGTTTTTCTCCAACCTTCTAAGAGTTTCTTGTTTAGATTCATGGTAGTTAGTCTGTAAAATATGTTTCTTTACAAATATGTACTCAATTTTTGTAGTACTACTGCTAGAAATTTGTGACCTAAATATAGGAATTTTTACAAATGCACTGTGTATATTGAATGCAAAGCATGGTACATTTGTAATTTTGTACACTGAGTTATTGCATGTATGCACGATTCATGGGGTCGCAAAGAGTCGGACACGACTGAGCAACTGAACTGAACTGAATTGAACTGATATATATATTTACTGGGTAAATTTCTCTTGCCTATGCAGTACAAACTGTATTTCCTAGTTAAAATGTTACACATATGATAACTGGAAGAATTTTCTAGAACCTATTATTTATTTATATGCATTTTAAAACTGGTATTTGCTTTCTAATATTTCTGGAGCCTGGATGAATTCTTTGACCTTTCATCTCAGTGTTTGTGTGCTGGGTAAGTCAGTACAGTGGATTATAGGAATATTCTTGACATTATTATTACATAACTACAGCTAACAAAAAATTAACTATACATGAAAGTGACCGCAAACAACATACATACGTATTTTACTCTGCCCATATTTGATGCATTGTCCCTTCACTGGACACACCACTTCATCTGCACCAACAGGAAGGAAATTTTGAGAGTGAAGTCAGAGTGGAAAACACAAGGGTTTCAACTGATTGTAGTTTAAATGTCTTAATTTCGCACATTTTATAAAAATACATGATCCCAGAAATACAATGGTAGTGCCCATGCTAGGGCTCTGAAAGTGAGGGACCCTGAACTGCCGAGTTTCAGAAGCTTTCTGTAGATCTGTCTCCATTGTTAGCTATTCTCACAAGCATACAAATAAGAATCATAATAAAAACATTTAAAGTTTTGAGTTAGGAAGAAAATTCTAGTTGTCCTAACTTTCTTACAGTTGATGGCATTTTGGTTCATAGTAAACTCCATCCTGCTAGAATCTAGTTTCCCATAGAAACACTCGTGTTAATTTCTTAAGGTTCCTCTAGGAAAACATAATTTGAACAATTTATTCTACAGGCAAGTATCTGTATACTTTGATTATTGAATTTCTTTTCTCTTTTTTCCCCCCAAAAATGTACATTCAGTAAAAGGATTGCCTAGTACTGTGCAAAAAAAAAAAAAAAAAAGGTGTTAGACTTTATTCTGTAGATATATGTTTATGTTCAAATGTGAAATTCTCTATCATGAAACATTCCCTTGTTTTATCAACAATGCTAGTCTGAAATTTTAGATTGTATATTTTCTTAAGAAACATTGTAGAATGTTGCTGTCATCTAGTATATTCAAATTTCCCTTATGTTTTAAATGTATATTAGTTTCATAAATATGTATACTCTTGAATGGTTTTGAGCCCCAGACTCTTAATTTATTATATTCCTTGGTGAAATAATGACTAAGTCTTACTTAACTTCATTATGATTTCCAGGGAAATTCAGCCTCTGTGGAGTGAGTCTCAGGATAATTAAGGATTGTAGACTTAAGAAAACATTTGGCTTTCAGTGTTTGATAAAGGAATCCATTTTCTGGAGGCATGATTTGCTTCCCCAGATTGTTTGAGAAAGCATTACATTTCATTAACCAGACTACACTCTTTGGAAGGAAAGTTGTTTCCTTATTCTGCTTGAGTGTTGGATTGTGAGAACCCTTTTGCTTTTGCCAGAAGTGACCTAGTTGATACAGTTCCCTGTCAATTAAGGTGGGAGCCAGGTGTCTCAGGTGTCAGCTCTGCTTTGATAACCATATAAGACAATTTCTGGCTTGTTTATGAGACTACATAGCAGGAAAGAGCCACATTATAAGGGGGATGCTTTTACTTCATCATAACAAAATGTCCTAAAAGAAAATTTTGCCCATGGTGTTAATTTAGTAAATTGGTTAGATATTTACGAGTAAGAAATTATTTGAAATAATTATAGGCAATAATTAGGGCTACCTTCAGAAATAATATTAGTCCATCTAGGCAGGTGGAATAAAATTTTCAAGTTTCAAATGCAACCCCATGTGGCTACTTTAGTTACCTGTTCCAAGATCTCCTAAATATATTCTTTAGGAGAATAGGAAAAGGTCCATTGGTCATCAGAGTTCTGTTGTTCATCTGGTCTCTCAACCAAGCTATGGCAGTATTAACCACTTTAGGCAAATTAGGTGAAGATCCTTGTTGGCCATTATGTTATCCGTTAGTTCTCTAGATTTAGCAGGTATGTTTTACACACATACATTAGAAGTAGAAGACTTTTAAAAAATCCTTTGGGGAACATCACTATATTAAACAGATACCAGTGGCTTTCTATTAATATAGATTTTTAAAATTTTGATTTATACTTTATTTCTACAAAATCTATCAGTAAGAATATTGGTGATGATCCAGTGTAAACGAAACTTTAAAACTGGGTACTATACATTACATAGGCTTATAGCAGATCTTGCAATTAGATAATTTCTAATTTATTCCCTTTCATGACATCAATAAGATCCTCATTCGTATAAGTAATTACTTGTAACTAATAGCAAATATTTCTAGTGTATCTTATATTTCATCGTGGCTAGAAATATGTAAGCTGAACCAAAACAGATACCTTCTCTGTTGCTTTAGTTGTAGTTTTGGCACCTGCAATAAGTGCTAGGAATACAAATATCTGGTTTATTAATTTGTTGGAGATATTAATGTCAAGATAGCAATAATACTGGTAATAATAGTCACTATTTGAGTATCTGTTTTCCAGATAGAAGTATATGTGCTTTACAGGAATTAACTCATCCAATACTACTAATAAAGAAGATAGGTATAGTAGTCCATCTAAAAAATTAGTTAGATTTTCCAAGGTTCAAAACCAGTCAGAGTTGAATTTAATACATTCTTACTCCAGAGGAAACAATTTTAACTGGGAATACTAGGTCACTCAAAATGAGCTAAACTTAAGATACTTTGAATAAAATGATAATTTAAAATTGTGAGGTAAATTTTAATTAAAATAGTTTCATCATTACACTGATCACATATTAAGTTCTCAGTAGCTACATGTAACCAGCAAATACTACCTTTGACAGTGCAGATATAGGACATAGCCATCATCACAGAAAACTCTTCTCAAGTGTCGACCTCAAGAAAGTATTGGAAACCTTTCTCTGTAAAGAGCCAGATACTCTTTAGTTGTTGTAGGCCAGACTTGTCTCTTGTAACTACTCAGTACTGCCATTACATTGGTGAAGACAATATTTAAAATGAATCTGGCTGTGTTCCAATGCCATTTTATTTATGGAAAATGATATTTGAGTTTCATATAGCTTTACATTTATGAATTTTTTTAATCCAGCCATTAAAAGTATTCAGTCCTGGGTATTCTTTGAAGGAATGATGCTGAAGCTGAAACTCCAGTATTTTGGCCACCTCATGCGAAGAGTTGACTCACTGGAAAAGACTCTGATGCTGGGAGGGATTGGGGACAGGAGGAGAAGGGGACGACAGAGGATGAGATGACTGGATGGCATCACTGACTCGATGCACGTGAGTCTTAGTGAACTCTGGGAGTTGGTGATGGACAGGGAGGCCTGGCGTGCTGCAATTCATGGGTTGCAAAGAGTTGGACCCAACTGAGTGACTGAACTGAATTGAAAAGTATAAAAACTGTTCTTAATTCTCAGGTCAGGTAGTAACAGGCAATGGGCTAAAATTTACTGATATCTGTTTTAGAATTTTTCTAATATTTTAATTCTTAAATGCTACAAATTTTATGAAATCCACAAATTTCAACCAAACTATGATCTCTCTTATCATGGAATGTTAATATGAACAATATTTTAAGACTCAGGCTCCCAAGTTTAACATAATTTTAATATTTCAGTATTTTTAAAATTTATTTATTTTAATTGGATGGTAATTACTTTACAATATTGTAGTAGTTTTTGCCATACATTGACATGAATCAGCCATGGGTGTACATGTTTTCCCGATCATTAACCCCCC
Organism: Bos mutus; assembly: GCF_027580195.1. Lineage (NCBI taxonomy): Eukaryota > Metazoa > Chordata > Mammalia > Artiodactyla > Bovidae > Bos > Bos mutus. The sequence continues at coordinate 46,425,650 of NC_091617.1, forward strand.
TCCCACCTCTCTTCCCATCCCATCCCTCAGGGTCATCCCAGTGCACCAGCCCTGAGCACCCTGTCTCATGCATCGAACCTGGACTGGCGATCTGTTTCACCTATGATAATATACATGTTTCAATGAATATTTCAGTATTAAGGGGATTATCAGTTAATTGTCTAAAGACTCATCTCTCAACAAGTTTTGTTCCTTAAGGCTGAAATTCATGTCTAAGATTTGTTGTAGTATTCTCAGAGCTTGATGTATTTGTAGACCGTTAGTAAAAACCTAGCTTTAGTTTCTTGAATTAGTGAGCAAATAAGATTAAAAATTCGGAAATATTTTCACAAGCAGTTGCCTGTTGAACAGGAAATGTTTCACATACCATGACACTTACATAAACAGGGATTGTGCAGTATAATAAAAAGCATTTAAGAATGATATAAAACATTTATAAAATGATATGGAATGGTGAAATAAGAAGAAAATGGGATTGAGATCATCTTTGGGATTATGTCAACTGGCAATATCAATTGACAATAATAAAGTTCTCCAACTTCATATTTTCTGAGTCTAGAGAGTGGCTTACCATTTACATGAAGGTAGTTTTCAAATCATTTAACAAAACTGATGAATATTTACCAGATGTAGTATACCACTGTAACATTCCTTCTACATCTTAGGCAGCAAATTGAAGATTTAACTTGTTTCTGATCATTTCCTGAAAATTCAGAGTATAATGAATATTTTATTAGTGATCCAAAAGAAAAATATGATGTATAAAATTAGACAAATGTTTCTTAAAATGTGATGCTTAAGACCTGCACCCCAACATAAAGTGGTGGGTTGAGGTGGTGACTGGTCTCAAAAATTAACCCTAAGTAGATAGGAGATTCAGAGAAGGCAATGACACCCCACTCCAGTACTCTTGCCTGGAAAATCCCATGGACAGAGGAGCCTGGTAGGCTGCAGTCCATGAGGTCGCTAAGAGTCGGACACGACTGAGTGACTTCACTTTCACTTTTCACTTTCATGCATTGGAGAGGGACATGGCAACCCATTCCAGTGCTCTTGCCTGGAGAATCCCAGGGACGGGGGAGCCTGGTGGGCTTCCATCTCTGGGGTTGCACAGAGTTGGACACAACTGAAGCAACTTAGCAGCAGCAGCAGCAGCAGATAGGAGATTCTAATATGCAACAGGAGTTGGAAATCACTGACTTGACACTACAATCACTAACTTGACAACATATACAATTAAGGCTATTTCTTCAGTTTTTTTTTTTTTTTTTTTGACTTCTCTGATAGCTCAGATGGTAAAGAATCCACCTGCAATGCAAGAGACCCTGGTTCAATTCCTGGATTGGGAAGATCCGCTGGAGAAGGCATAGGCTACCCACTTCAGTATTCTTGGGCTCTCTTCAGTTTTTAAGATGGTAAAATTAGAGTCTGAGCTCACCACAGAATGCATTAACACCCAGGGCACAGCACAGCACTGAAAGAATAAGGGACTAAACACTCTACTGGTGCAGTGATCAATATCTTAATTTACAGCAGACACATCAGATGCTATAAAATAATTTATGGCATATATAAAATAAGATCATAGTAATATAAGAAAGGGCATTCCCAGGTGGCACCAGTGGTTAAAAAAAAATTTTTGTCTGCCAATTCAGGAGAAATAAGAGATTCAGTTTTGATCTCTGGGCCAGGAAGAAACCCTGGAGAAGAAAATGCAACCCATTGCAGTATTCTTGACTGGGAAATCCCATGGACAGAGGAGCCTGGCAGGCTGCAGTCCCTGGGGTTGCAAAGAGTTAGACACTACTGAGCAGGCATGTAAGAAGAAGAAGAAGGATATAAGGAAGCATAAGATCAAAAATTGTCAGACTATCATATTAAAGAACTAACAGATAAAGATACTCAGGATATAAAAATGGTTAGATTAATGTGATTTTTAAATAAATATGGACAGTATTCTGGTTCTTCTTAGAAACTAAAGCATTATAAATGATTTATAGATGTATCAGAAAGTTGAAGTTAGCATTCTCAGGAAATAAATAAAAACAGCAAATGACTTACTGTTAGGATTAATTATTCTGAAAATGATATGAAATCCTTGACAGGAAAATGTCAGTATTAGGATGAAATATGAATCATATTTTCACTTAAAGTATGTAAAAATGTCTAATTTGTGTATGATTAAGAACATTTCACAGCCCTTTCCCCTTAGAAGATAAATAATTAATACTGAATTTTATGTCAGGATATTTTTTCATAGTTATATAACTAGTATTTTGACCAGAAATTTTTACCAAGATCAATTAAAGACATATATTCACAGTAAAAATAGTTATTTCATGACACAAGTACGTGGAATAATTTTGTATAATGTGGTAGACATTATACATGTTAAGGTGACAGTAATTAGTAAAGTAATGTGAAAAGACTTGTAACAAGACACATTTGTATTGTTCTCCTTTGAAAACTTACTTTTTGTGAGTATATTATATTGGATCTCATGTGGACACTTATTATGACTTTATCTGTAATAAGATTTTATGGAATGACAGAAAAGTGAATTATGGTGAAAGTAATAAAGTCTCCAATAACCAAAGTTTGAATTTCCTGGTCTGTTGAGCTTTGAAAGTTTTGCATGTGTGACCTATTTTAATAGGTGTAAAACCCTAGAATGTTAAAACATAAAAGTTATATCAATATAAAGCTAATGATGTGACTAAAAGTCATCAAGGAATCAAATCTGTTGACAGTTTGAATTCTTTCCGTACAATATGTTCTTAACTAAATATTTCGAATGTGCCATTCAAGGATCAATTGTTTTCAGACCTCAGTATTATCCACAGTGCACAAATGGTCCTCCTATTAGGGATTTAGGTATGTAGACATAATTCACTATTTGCTTTTAAATCTTATTATGTCATTCATGTACCATTGTTCTTCAAAGTCAGAGGAAATAATATGGCACTGTCAAAAAGCAATGATTAAGGCTTTCTGATAAATAATTTAATCTGTCAGTATTTTTTTAACGTAACAGATAACGTATAACTTAATAGTTATAAATGAACAGATGTTTCCATTGCTCAGATGTGACTGTGTATTGATATAAGTTAATAACAAATGTAGATAGCATATTCAAAAGCAGAGACATTACTTTGTCAACAACGGTTCGTCTAGTCAAGGCTATGGTTTTTCCAGTGGTCACGTATGGATGTGAAAGTTGGACTGTGAAGAAAGCTGAGCGCCGAAGAATTGATGCTTTTGAACTGTGGTGTTGGAGAAGACTCTTGAGAGTCCCTTGGACTGCAAGGAGATCCAACCAGTCCATTCTGAAGGAGATCAGCCCTGGGTGTTCTTTGGAAGGACTGATGCTAAAGCTGAAACTCCAATACTTTGGCCACCTCATGTGAAGGCTTGACTCATTGGAAAAGACTGATGCTGGGAGGGATTGGGGGCAGGAGGAGAAGGGGACGACAGAGGATGAGATGGCTGGATGGCATCACCAACTCGATGGACATGAGTTTGGGTGAACTCTGGGAGCTGGTGATGGACAGGGAAGCCTGGCGTGCTGTGATTCATGGGGTCTCAAAGAGTCGGACATGACTGAGCGACTGAACCGAACTGAATAAAAAATGTGCTACAGTCAACCTGGAAAACAGAATCTGTGGAGTAGAGAAATGGAGATATGCTATTTTTAAAATGCTTCTTGGTTGTACAAGAGGCCAGCTTTAAGAGAAAGGATAACCGTCTTTCCTTAATTTCTGTTTAGATCTTGCATAGTTTTGTAGTTCCTGAGATTTTGGCCAATTTATGACACACAGAGACAGGCAAGGCAAGAATACTTTCTGGTAAATGAAGCCTGCTGATGCAGTAATTTTCTATTAGAAGATAATGATAGCCTGCCCAGCAGACTACAGTCCATGGGGCCGGAAAGACTTGGACATCATTTAACAACTGAGCACACACACACATACACAATACTCTAAATATATCTTTAATCAGATAAATATAAGCAAGTGTATAAGTTGTGAATCATTTGGACTTGATTTATGAAACTGTCAACACCTCTTTAATACTGTATATTAAAAGTGCTTGGTTTTATTAGAATTTGAAAACTAGAGAAAATATTTTGATGGATCCCTAAATATTTGAATATAGGTCTTAATATTTTTCCAGTTATTATTTCTCTAGATTTTTACAAATTCTGTTTCTCAAATCAGCTTCTGTATTGCTTCCTTATATTTTAGACTTATGTGTTTGAGGTCAGGAAACTTCTCAATAGTGATGGGAACCTGAGATTTTTCACTGTAGCCATTCTCAAATATGATGGTATGGTTTCATATAACTTAATTGGATTGTGTCTACAACTTAGTGGATCATTTCATGCCAAGTGATCTGGTGCCCCTGTGATTTAGTATCACTTGGTAAATGTGCTCCAAAAGAGGTCTAAAATTTCCACAGAAGGTACATTTTAATTCTACTGTTCAATTTTATGACTGAGGTATAAATTACCACTTGGCCCCTAATTTATCTTTCTAACCTGATTTAATACTGTATATCACTCTAAATTCTCTGTATATCACTCTAAATTCTCCATGCCCAACCAATTGTTCTCCCAGCTGTTCCCCTTTCATTCTGTGAACCACTCTGTTTTGTCTCCTCAGGCTTTCTTCTGTTTGGAATTGATACTTTGCACCGCCTTCCTCCTCTTTTCCCTCCTTTATTTTACTTATATGTTTCCTATCCTATTTTCAGGGCCAAGTTTATGTTTCAACTTCTGTGAAGCCTTTCCTTGCTATCCCTGGAAATCCTCCATTTATTTTTTTCACCCTTTGTCTGGAACTTGATCTGTGTGTTGGTTCACGGTCATATTTTTTCAAATATCCATGCCCTGTTATTTTTGAACGACTCTAAAAGAATGCCAAAAACAACTGTATGTCTATAAATTTGGTAATCTAGGCAAAACAGACCTATTCTTTGAAAGATGCAAATAACCCAAGCTCACACAAAGATAAATAATTTGATAGTAAATATATTCTATGTCAAAGAAATTGAGTCAGTAATTGATAACCTTTCAGAAAGGAAAGAAACATGGTTTTACTGGTGAATAGTGCCAAGTATTTAAGGCAGAAGTTATACCAGTTCTCTGAAACTTCACTATATTAATTACGTAGCTAAAGTCCGCATCTACACTGATAAGTATATTGGGAGTACATATTACTGATGTGACATACTGCTGCTGGTGCTATTGCTAAGTCGTTTCAGTCGTGTCCAACTCTGTGCGACCCCAGAGAACGGCCGCCTACCAGGCTCCCCCGTCCCTGGGATTCTCCAGGCAAGAACACTGGAGTGGGTTGCCATTTCCTTCTCCAGTGCACGAAAGTGAAAAGTGAAAGTGAAGTCACTCAGTCGTGTCTGACTCCTAGCGATCCCATGGACTGCAGCCTACCAGGCTCCTCCGTCCATGGGATTTTCCAGGCAAGAGTACTGGAGTGGGGTGCCATTGCCAACAGACATGATCCTTTATTTCTGTGGTTTTACAAAAACAATAATCCCAGTCTAATCATGATTTAAAAAATCAGATTACAATGGAGGGAAGTTGGCCAATACTCCTCAAAACTGTAAACTTCTCAAAAATGATAGAAGTCTGAGAATGTTTTAGCCAGGAGGATCTTTAGGAGAAATAAAAGCTAAATGTAATATATTTGTGGTATCCTGTATACAATATTAGACAGAAAATGGACATTAGGTAAAACCTAAGGAAATCTGAATAAAGTGTGGATTTAGTTAACAATGATCCTATAATTAATAATATACCATACTAATGTAAGATGTTAATATTTGGGGAAAAACAGATGGGGGATAGGCCTCTGAACTGTACTTTGCAAATGTTTCTGTAAACTTAAAACTGTCCTAAAAATATTTTACTTAAAAAAAAGTTCTATTAGATGAGTGTCATTGGCAAATTACTCAATTTCTCTGTTTCTCAGAACAAAGCAATGCATGTGACCTCTGTACCCAGTTTTCTGATCTACAGAATAGGAATAATATTATTCCCTATCTTAGATATCATAAATATCTAAGAAATAAATTGATGCTGGTAGAGAATTTAGAAGGATGTCTTACATATAGTAAGTCCTCAGTAAATTAGTTGCATCCATGATAATGATTTTATTATTGTCAAGAAACCTGACCTAGCACTATCTTTTTCCAAAGAAACCTCCTGTGGTGTCATAAGATAGAATGATGGCACCTGATCTGACCTTGGTCTTCCTCTAGTCTAGAACTGTCAAAAATGGGAGATACTGTTTTTCCCCCTTTTCCTAAGACTGTTACAGCAGAGTGCAGACCTAACTTCAATAGGCTTATTCACCCCAAAGGGTACTATATCAGATGGGGAGAATGAACCTACTTTATCTTTGTTATCAATCTCCTCTCCACATTATATCTTTAAGCCTGATTTGAATGTTCCTTTCTTCTTACTCTGGGCTTCTCTGGTGGTTCAGAGATTAAAACATCTGCCTGCAATGTGGGAGACCTGGGTTCGATCCCTATGTTGGGAAGATCCTCTGGCAGAAGGAAATGGCAACCCACTCCAGTATTCTTGCCTGGAGAATCCCATGGATAGAGGAGCCTGGTGGGCTACAGTCCACCGGGTCGCAAAAAGAGTTGGACACAACTGAGCGACTTAACCTTCACTTTCACTTTTCTTCTTACTCTAGTAGAAATGACTTTTAAAAACACTGATTGCTTTGCAGACTATAGGTCTAACAGATAATTAACATGTTATGTTTTTATGTTTATTATCAAATAATATGTTTGTTTTATATTGCAAACTAACAGATAAAGATACTCAGGATATAAAAATGGTTAGATTAATGTGATTTTTAAATAAATATGGACAGTATTCTGGTTCTTCTTAGAAACTAAAGCATTATAAATGATTTATAGATGTATCAGAAAGTTGAAGTTAGCATTCTCAGGAAATAAATAAAAACAGCAAATGACTTACTGTTAGGATTAATTATTCTGAAAATGATATGAAATCCTTGACAGGAAAATGTCAGTATTAGGATGAAATATGAATCATATTTTCACTTAAAGTATGTAAAAATGTCTAATTTGTGTATGATTAAGAACATTTCACAGCCCTTTCCCCTTAGAAGATAAATAATTAATACTGAATTTTATGTCAGGATATTTTTTCATAGTTATATAACTAGTATTTTGACCAGAAATTTTTACCAAGATCAATTAAAGACATATATTCACAGTAAAAATAGTTATTTCATGACACAAGTACGTGGAATAATTTTGTATAATGTGGTAGACATTATACATGTTAAGGTGACAGTAATTAGTAAAGTAATGTGAAAAGACTTGTAACAAGACACATTTGTATTGTTCTCCTTTGAAAACTTACTTTTTGTGAGTATATTATATTGGATCTCATGTGGACACTTATTATGACTTTATCTGTAATAAGATTTTATGGAATGACAGAAAAGTGAATTATGGTGAAGTAATAAAGTCTCCAATAACCAAAGTTTGAATTTCCTGGTCTGTTGAGCTTTGAAAGTTTTGCATGTGTGACCTATTTTAATAGGTGTAAAACCCTTAGAATGTTAAAACATAAAAGTTATATCAATATAAAGCTAATGATGTGACTAAAAGTCATCAAGGAATCAAATCTGTTGACAGTTTGAATTCTTTCCGTACAATATGTTCTTAACCAAATATTTCGGGAATGTGCCATTCAAGGATCAATTGTTTTCAGACCTCAGTATTATCCACAGTGCACAAATGGTCCTCCTATTAGGGATTTAGGTATGTAGACATAATTCACTATTTGCTTTTAAATCTTATTATGTCATTCATGTACCATTGTTCTTCAAAGTCAGAGGAAATAATATGGCACTGTCAAAAAGCAATGATTAAGGCTTTCTGATAAATAATTTAATCTGTCAGTATTTTTTTTTAACGTAACAGATAACGGTATAACTTAATAGTTATAAATGAACAGATGTTTCCATTGCTCAGATGTGACTGTGTATTGATATAAGTTAATAACAAATGTAGATAGCATATTCAAAAGCAGAGACATTACTTTGTCAACAACGGTTCGTCTAGTCAAGGCTATGGTTTTTCCAGTGGTCACGTATGGATGTGAAAGTTGGACTGTGAAGAAAGCTGAGCGCCGAAGAATTGATGCTTTTGAACTGTGGTGTTGGAGAAGACTCTTGAGAGTCCCTTGGACTGCAAGGAGATCCAACCAGTCCATTCTGAAGGAGATCAGCCCTGGGTGTTCTTTGGAAGGACTGATGCTAAAGCTGAAACTCCAATACTTTGGCCACCTCATGTGAAGGCTTGACTCATTGGAAAAGACTGATGCTGGGAGGGATTGGGGGCAGGAGGAGAAGGGGACGACAGAGGATGAGATGGCTGGATGGCATCACCAACTCGATGGACATGAGTTTGGGTGAACTCTGGGAGCTGGTGATGGACAGGGAAGCCTGGCGTGCTGTGATTCATGGGGTCTCAAAGAGTCGGACATGACTGAGCGACTGAACCGAACTGAATAAAAATGTGCTACAGTCAACCTGGAAAACAGAATCTGTGGAGTAGAGAAATGGAGATATGCTATTTTTAAAATGCTTCTTGGTTGTACAAGAGGCCAGCTTTAAGAGAAAGGATAACCGTCTTTCCTTAATTTCTGTTTAGATCTTGCATAGTTTTGTAGTTCCTGAGATTTTGGCCAATTTATGACACACAGAGACAGGCAAGGCAAGAATACTTTCTGGTAAATGAAGCCTGCTGATGCAGTAATTTTCTATTAGAAGATAATGATAGCCTGCCCAGCAGACTACAGTCCATGGGGCCGGAAAGACTTGGACATCATTTAACAACTGAGCACACACACACATACACAATACTCTAAATATATCTTTAATCAGATAAATATAAGCAAGTGTATAAGTTGTGAATCATTTGGACTTGATTTATGAAACTGTCAACACCTCTTTAATACTGTATATTAAAAGTGCTTGGTTTTATTAGAATTTGAAAACTAGAGAAAATATTTTGATGGATCCCTAAATATTTGAATATAGGTCTTAATATTTTTCCAGTTATTATTTCTCTAGATTTTTACAAATTCTGTTTCTCAAATCAGCTTCTGTATTGCTTCCTTATATTTTAGACTTATGTGTTTGAGGTCAGGAAACTTCTCAATAGTGATGGGAACCTGAGATTTTTCACTGTAGCCATTCTCAAATATGATGGTATGGTTTCATATAACTTAATTGGATTGTGTCTACAACTTAGTGGATCATTTCATGCCAAGTGATCTGGTGCCCCTGTGATTTAGTATCACTTGGTAAATGTGTCCAAAAAAGAGGTCTAAAATTTCCACAGAAGGTACATTTTAATTCTACTGTTCAATTTTATGACTGAGGTATAAATTACCACTTGGCCCCTAATTTATCTTTCTAACCTGATTTAATACTGTATATCACTCTAAATTCTCTGTATATCACTCTAAATTCTCCATGCCCAACCAATTGTTCTCCCAGCTGTTCCCCTTTCATTCTGTGAACCACTCTGTTTTGTCTCCTCAGGCTTTCTTCTGTTTGGAATTGATACTTTGCACCGCCTTCCTCCTCTTTTCCCTCCTTTATTTTACTTATATGTTTCCTATCCTATTTTCAGGGCCAAGTTTATGTTTCAACTTCTGTGAAGCCTTTCCTTGCTATCCCTGGAAATCCTCCATTTATTTTTTTCACCCTTTGTCTGGAACTTGATCTGTGTGTTGGTTCACGGTCATATTTTTTCAAATATCCATGCCCTGTTATTTTTGAACGACTCTAAAAGAATGCCAAAAACAACTGTATGTCTATAAATTTGGTAATCTAGGCAAAACAGACCTATTCTTTGAAAGATGCAAATAACCCAAGCTCACACAAAGATAAATAATTTGATAGTAAATATATTCTATGTCAAAGAAATTGAGTCAGTAATTGATAACCTTTCAGAAAGGAAAGAAACATGGTTTTACTGGTGAATAGTGCCAAGTATTTAAGGCAGAAGTTATACCAGTTCTCTGAAACTTCACTATATTAATTACGTAGCTAAAGTCCGCATCTACACTGATAAGTATATTGGGAGTACATATTACTGATGTGACATACTGCTGCTGGTGCTATTGCTAAGTCGTTTCAGTCGTGTCCAACTCTGTGCGACCCCAGAGAACGGCCGCCTACCAGGCTCCCCCGTCCCTGGGATTCTCCAGGCAAGAACACTGGAGTGGGTTGCCATTTCCTTCTCCAGTGCACGAAAGTGAAAAGTGAAAGTGAAGTCACTCAGTCGTGTCTGACTCTAGCGATCCCATGGACTGCAGCCTACCAGGCTCCTCCGTCCATGGGATTTTCCAGGCAAGAGTACTGGAGTGGGGTGCCATTGCCAACAGACATGATCCTTTATTTCTGTGGTTTTACAAAAACAATAATCCCAGTCTAATCATGATTTAAAAAATCAGATTACAATGGAGGGAAGTTGGCCAATACTCCTCAAAACTGTAAACTTCTCAAAAATGATAGAAGTCTGAGAATGTTTTAGCCAGGAGGATCTTTAGGAGAAATAAAAGCTAAATGTAATATATTTGTGGTATCCTGTATACAATATTAGACAGAAAATGGACATTAGGTAAAACCTAAGGAAATCTGAATAAAGTGTGGATTTAGTTAACAATGATCCTATAATTAATAATATACCATACTAATGTAAGATGTTAATATTTGGGGAAAAACAGATGGGGGATAGGCCTCTGAACTGTACTTTGCAAATGTTTCTGTAAACTTAAAACTGTCCTAAAAATATTTTACTTAAAAAAAAGTTCTATTAGATGAGTGTCATTGGCAAATTACTCAATTTCTCTGTTTCTCAGAACAAAGCAATGCATGTGACCTCTGTACCCAGTTTTCTGATCTACAGAATAGGAATAATATTATTCCCTATCTTAGATATCATAAATATCTAAGAAATAAATTGATGCTGGTAGAGAATTTAGAAGGATGTCTTACATATAGTAAGTCCTCAGTAAATTAGTTGCATCCATGATAATGATTTTATTATTGTCAAGAAACCTGACCTAGCACTATCTTTTTCCAAAGAAACCTCCTGTGGTGTCATAAGATAGAATGATGGCACCTGATCTGACCTTGGTCTTCCTCTAGTCTAGAACTGTCAAAAATGGGAGATACTGTTTTTCCCCCCCTTTTTCCCTAAGACTGTTACAGCAGAGTGCAGACCTAACTTCAATAGGCTTATTCACCCCAAAGGGTACTATATCAGATGGGGAGAATGAACCTACTTTATCTTTGTTATCAATCTCCTCTCCACATTATATCTTTAAGCCTGATTTGAATGTTCCTTTCTTCTTACTCTGGGCTTCTCTGGTGGTTCAGAGATTAAAACATCTGCCTGCAATGTGGGAGACCTGGGTTCGATCCCTATGTTGGGAAGATCCTCTGGCAGAAGGAAATGGCAACCCACTCCAGTATTCTTGCCTGGAGAATCCCATGGATAGAGGAGCCTGGTGGGCTACAGTCCACCGGGTCGCAAAGAGTTGGACACAACTGAGCGACTTAACCTTCACTTTCACTTTTCTTCTTACTCTAGTAGAAATGACTTTTAAAAACACTGATTGCTTTGCAGACTATAGGTCTAACAGATAATTAACATGTTATGTTTTTATGTTTATTATCAAATAATATGTTTGTTTTATATTGCATTTTAATTAATGTAACATGTTTAAGTTATTGTTATGTTATTTTCTATCTCTCTGCCTCTCCTACTAGAATGTGAGAGATCCATTGGGTTGGGGACCTTTACTTAATTTTGTCACTTAAGTGTTCCAAGTGTCTCTACAGTTTATGCCATTTTATAGATATCTACTAGGTATTTGAAGTACATTGAATAAATATATAATTATATTCTATTATGTGGCTTATATTTCTAATTTGTTTTGTTGTATTTTATGATATTGAAGATTTTAAATATTATTTCTTTACAAGGTTAAATTTTATGATTAGGCTTTTGCTGTCATAAAACATCTTTCCATAATCAGTATCAAGGGTCTTATTTTCTTTTCTAAAATTACTTACTTTTTATTCTTTATGTGGAAATTTTAAAAAATGGGACAATTTATTATTTTTCGATATGGTAAATCAGTTGTTCCAAGAGTATTGAATGTACCCTTTTCCTACTGACTTTTGTGCTACAAAATCTTGTACCATATTTCTAGATAAGCATTAGTCTTATTCTGTTCATTTTTTTTTATGTCTATCATTTGGACTTCCCTGGTGGCTCAGATGGTAAAGTGTCTGCCTACAATGCTGGAAATCTGGGTTCGATCCCTGGGTCGGGAAGATCCCCTGAAGAAGGAAATGACAACCCATTCCAGTACTCTTGCCTGGAAAATCCCATGGACAGAGAATCCTGGAGGGCTACAGTGCATAGGGTTGCAAAGAGTTGGACATGACTGAGCGACTTCACTTCACTTCATCATTTGGCTAATGCCACATTGTCTTAATAACAAAAATTGCGTTTTCTTTTTCTGTTTTCCAAAGCTATGTTAAGCCAGTATTCTTGAATTTTTACTCTTTGATGATAATCTGAGAAATACCTTGCCATTGTTTATGAAAAGCTCCTTTAGAATTTCATCAGTAAAAAACTATTTTCCCAGTATTCAATCTTCCTAGCTTCCTATTTTTAAACTTTTTCATTGAGATATAATTGAAATATGTTGATTTCAGGTGTAAGCATAATGACTTATACTTGTATATATTGTGAAATGATTGCCATAGTAAGTTTAGTTCACATCCATAACTACAGAGAGTTAGTTTTTCCCTTTTGATGAAAGCTTTCAAGATCTACTTTCTTAGCAACTTTCAAATATACAGTACAGTATTATTAACTATAGTCTCCATGCTGTACGTTACATGCTGTGACATTTATTTTATAACTGAAAGTTATACCTTTTACTTCTCTCCAACCATTTTGCCTTCCCTCACCCCCTGCCTCTTGGTAATTTTCAATCTGTTCTCTGTATGTATAAGTTCAGTTTCTGTATTTGTTTTTTAGATTCCACTTTGAGATCTTAGGTATTCACTTTCTCTGACTTACTTCACTTAGCAAAATGCCCTCAAGGGTCATCCATGTTGTTTCAAATGGCAAGATATCCTTTTTTATAGCTGAATAACATTCTGCTGCATGTATGTATATGTATGCATGTATGTATGTGTATATATATATATATATATATATATACACCAAATTTTCTTTATCCATTCATACACTGGTGAACATCTAGATTGTTTCATGTCTTGGCTACTTTAAGTAATGTTGTGTGAATATGAGAAGTGGTGGTGCTGGGTCATGTCCGACTGCGACGCCATGGACTATAGCCCACCAGGCTCCTCTGTCCATGGGATTTCCAGGCAAGAATACTAGGGGTGCATATATCATTTCAAATTAGTGTTCTCATTTTCTTAAGATAAATACCCAGAAGAAGAATTACTAGATAATTTTGTAGTTTAATTTTTTGAACAATCTCTATAGTGATTTTACCTTATTTACAATTCCACCAATAATGCACAAGATTCCCCTTTTTACCTCATCAACACTTGTTATTTATTCTCCTTTTGTTGATAGTTATTCTAACAGGTGTGAGGTGATTGTGGTTTATATTTGCATTTTCCTGATAATTAGTGATGTTGAAAGTCTTTTATGTACCTGTTGGCTATCTGTATATCTTCTTTGGAAAAAAATGTCTATTCAACTCTATCCACTCATTGCTTTCTTGCTGTTAAGTTCTTTCTATATTTTGGATACTACTCTTATCAGATATGGCTTGCAGGTATTTTCTCTTGTTTGGTAGTTCACTTTTTGTTGATGGCTTCCTTTGCTTTGCAGACTCTTTTTAGTTTGATGTAGTTCTGCTTGTTTTTGCTTTTGTTGCCTTTGCTTTTGGTGTCAAACCCAAAATCATTGTCAAGATTGATGCTGGGGAGTTTATTGCTTATGATTCCTTCTATGAGTTTTATGGTTTAGCATCTTACATTCAAATCTTGTATCTCTTTTGAGCCAATTTTTATGTGGGATGTAAGATAATGGTCCAGTTTCATTCTGTTGCATATTACTATGCAGTTTTTCCAGTTCCACTTATTGAAGAGTACATCTTTTCCTCATTGTACATTCTTGACTCCTTTGTTATAAATTAGTTGATCCTATATGCATGTTTTTTCTGGATTCTTTATTCTGTTCCATTGATATATGTGTCTGTTACGTCAATACCATATATCTCAATTACTATAGATTTATAATATAGTTTTCAACTATCTCCATATTTTCTCTCTACCATAGGTTTTCTTTTGAGGTTGCCAATTATTCATTTAATTTTACCCAAGCATTTCTTGATTATATGTTGGTTAAATTACTCCTAACTACTTATAGTATGTGTTGCTCTAGCTAAGAGTATTTTCCTTAAATCCTACTACATTTTAAAAAAGACTTTATTTTTTAGAACAGTTTTAGGTTTACAACAAAACTGTGAGAAAGGTACAGAGATTTTTCTGACTTTCTGCCCCCATGCATAAATGATCTCCCCCGTTACAGACATAGATCACCAGGATTGTCCCTTTTTTCTTTTTAACCAAAGATGAATATACATTGACATATAATAATTACCTGAAGCTCACACTTTGCCTTAGAGTTCACTCTTGTTATGGTACTTTTTAATGGGTTTGGACAAATAAGAAGTGGACTGTATCTATCATTGTAGTATCATAGAGTATTTTCACCTAAAATTCCTCTATGTTCTGCCTATTCATCTTCTACTTCCACTCTGGTACCACTGGTCTTTCTTCTTATCTTAAGTATTATAATCTCCAGAATGTTTTGTAGTTGGAATTATAGAGTGTATAGTCTCTTTAGTTTGGCTTCTTTCACTTAATGATATGCATTTTATGTTCCTCCATGTATTTTCATGGCTTGAGAACTTATTTATTTTCAGGACTTATATCTGGATTTATCATGGTCTTATTTATTTTTAGTCCTGTATCTGGATTTATCATGGTCTTTTTTTTTTAATTTAATTTTATTTTTAAACTTTACATAATTGTGTTAGTTTTGCCAAATCATTCACCTTCAGAAGTGTATCTTGGTTGGTTCAACATTTTAATGCTTCTGATTGGTATATTCTGGTCTGCCATGGTTTCCCAAATCATTTTGGGTATAGCAACTTTCTTCTTCAGAGTCATTTAATACCTTCATGATTATAGGATAAAATTGTATGGGTCTCTGTTTTCTATTGGGTCTATATTGGCTATTTATTGAAGATTTCTGATTTAAAAATTACTTGTTCTGGCTCCAAACATCAAGTAATAAAATGTATTCAGAAAAACCCAAGTCTCTGCTCAGAGATACTGATCTTTAGATATTATAGACAAACCAGAAATATATTGATGAGTTTCAAAGCCAAAAAAAGTGGATTTGTATTCATGTCTGTCTATTCAGTTCCCAAATATAATATGATAATTAAAATATTAACTAGACTTTATTGACTTTTATCTGATGATTGAGTATTGAGTTTTAATTGTGGTGGTTTGATTTCATGTTAAGCTTGATATCAGGTCCAGACATTTTATTTGTTTTTAGTAAACAAAACTAGAGATGAACAGTATTTCCAAGGTGAATTAGCATTCATGACAACAGAGATACTATAAACTGTCAATTTTTAAGAAAAGAAATAGCTAAATAATGGAGATGGACAAAAGGCTTTTTCTTAGTTCCTGTTGGAAATGAGATTTTCATGTGGCATTTGAGATTGGGGTATCATGCATAGTTGATAATGTAAGGGGACACTGCTAATAATTTGGAGAGTCTATTTCTGTTATTGCTTGATTCAAGACATGGTGCAATGCCCAAATACTGCTCAATCACTTTCTGTGTTTCTCCCTGATGAAAGTTGCTCTCAGTGGATAAATCGTTAGTCAGGTCTGAGAATAGTTGCAGCTGCTATGCATATTTAAATACTGCCAAGGAATGAAATTACCAAATTGGACAGAAACCTGGTTTTTGTACCTTTCTGTACAGAGACAATAAATCATTTTCCAGGTTATTCTGTTTCAAATTGTCTACTCAACACCTGTGAACAACATAAAGAGAAGGAGTAGTAGACACAGATAATGTTTACTCTGATGGTGGGAGCCAGAATTTTGTAATCGTGTCATTCTTTGGAGAGTCTTCATGGTCTTGCAGAAGATAATATTTTTCTATTAAACAGAGAATACATAGCAGTCTTTTTCTAATAGATGAATCCGATCAGTGAATATTTAAAAATTTCCTTTCATTCTACCTTCTTCTTATCATCACTTTTCATTATTTTGTAATTTCTCCCATTTTGAGGGGAGGTTTATCTAGTTACTGAGGTGGTGGGAATTTCCTGTATTTGCATTTTTTAAGTTTTAATATTTTAATATATTTTGGAACTCTAATTTACATGAAAAGATTGGTATTTGGGATTGTGCAGAATTATTCCTAAAAGGCAAGTGCCTGCTTTTAAACATTTTTTTGACTTGTTTTCTACCCATTAATTGGCTTTTTACTTCTCTGACATTAGCATCGTTAATGCTTTCCCCTTTAGAATAGTAATTCTTCTTTCCTTTTGTCTTAATATCACTAAAATAAACTTTCAGTTCAGTTCAGTTCAGTCAATCAGTCGTGTCTGATTCTTTGCAACCCCATGAATTGCAGCACGCCAGGCCTCCCTGTCCATCACCAACTCCTGGAGTTCACTCAGACTCACGTCCATCGAGTCAGTGATGTCATCCAGCCATCTCATCCTCTGTCATCCCCTTCTCCTCCTGCCCCCAATCCCTCCCAGCATCGGAGTCTTTTCCAATGAGTCAACCTTTTGCATGAGGTGGCCAAAGTATTGGAGTTTCAAAATAAACTTTAGACATTATCATTTAAAATTCTAAAAACAATTACTTTTCTATCAAAAATAAAATATTAGGTGAAAATAATGCTTAGACTTCACTATTTTCTTACTTAGATAGCCAAATAATGTAGAAGGTGCTCTTCTTACTGATTCTGTAATCATAAAAGCTGTGTTCAAAAAGAATCAGTGGCAGAAATTTGAACTAAATGAAAAAAACCTCCTCCAAAGATTTAATGTACCACTTTTTATTGTGATTGAGTAGTATATGAAGGTGTAAAAGCAATGATTTGAAAATTTTGCTCCTTAAATAAGTATCACATTGTTACTGGTATTCATTCCAGTTCTTCCCTTATTTGTGTGTCCTCCCTGTATCAATTCTGGCTTCCTCCATTTTTTCGGCCCTTTACTTGTAAAGAATGAGTTATTTGGTTGGCTTTGGGACATGTTAATTAGCTGCACTCAATTCTAGACTGTTGCCTGATTTGTCAGTCTTTACTGTTTTTCCTGTAAATGGGAATTAAGAAATCATCAGAAAAGAGTAATTTTTAAAATCTTTTTATTTTGTGTTGGAGTACAAATGATTAACAGTGTTGTGACAGTTTCAGGAGGATAGCAAATGACAAAGTGTGATTATTTAGGTGAATTGTATTGATATTTAGCATCCTCGTTAAGGAACTCAGCTGTTTACTATCACTTACATAACTTGTGATGATGGTTCATTCCTATAAGTGTTCTCAGAGGATTCATTTTCCAAAATTCATTGGCAAAAATGGTAAGTTCATTACATATCTGAAATTACTATAAAAATGCATAGTTCTAAAAGAAATTACTTTGTCTTAGTCTTTATGATTTGATGACTCAGTGAAACACGCTTTGTTTGCTCTCAGAACAAACCCAAGAATCTTCTAATATTTCCTTAATAGCAAGCATGAAAGAGATAAGTGAAATGAAGATGGAGGGAAAGACGATGACAGTGAAGAAATATTTTTACTTTGTACGAAATTATGTGATAATGGCATTTGAAAAAGACTGCCCATTTCAAATATTTTTGCGGAATTAATGTCGATGACACAGGCTTGGAAATTGTGACTGGCCATCTAAATTTTCTTTGTAGATGAGTGATTTATTTAGGCTTTTAGCACATTAAAATACTTGCCATATCCATGCGGGATAAGTGTGCTTTGTCATTGCAAAACTCAGCTTGACAGAACTCTATATTTTATGGGGTCAATAGTAGATGATATGGTTTAAAAGGAGCACAGAGGAACAAGATTTAAGGTCCCTGTCTTGGTTATTGCTCCATGGCTGTTCCTATGTAGTAAATAGGACATGAGTAAATATTGACATATGACATGTACTGAGAGTTAACTTTTTTCCAAGTAATATGCTAAGTCTTTACATGCATTATCTTATATAGTGTTAATAAATTGCAGATGAGCAAAGAGAAAGAGGTTCAGAGAGAAGTGACTTACCAGATTCATGGAGATTGTTAGTGCATTGGAGAGCTGGAATTTTAACTCAGGCAGTCTATTCCAGAGCCCTCATTGCCTCTTTGCACACCAGTGGGTGGGCTTGGAACTGCCAATATTGACCAGCTCTGTTGCCGATCAGGTTTCCATTGTACTTTGAAAGAGCACCACCAGCCTCTGTCAGAGCATGCTCTTGAGGATACTACTACGTTATAACATACAGAACAGATCCATGTTTTCCTTTGTTAGACTAATGTTTAGGAAAATAAAAGTCAGTTATATCTAGGTAAATTTCTTAGGAAAAGTAGCCAAACCAATAATGTCATATCTATTGCCCTTTTTGTATTCTAACTTTGTGAAGGGCTTCCCTGATGTCTCAGTTGGTAAAGAATCTGCCTGCAAAGCAGGAGACCATAGCTCAATTCCTGGGTCAGGAAGATCCCCTGGAGAAGGAAATGGCAACCCACTCCAGTACTCTTGCCTGGAAAATCCCATGGACAGAGGAGCCTGGTGGGCTACAGTCTTTGAGAGTATAGAGTCAAACATAACTTAGTGAGTAAACCATCACCATCAACTGAAGCAAACCCTCCTAAATACAGTCATCATTCTTTCCTTCATAATAGCAATCTTATATTAAACACACATGTATACACTTGTATTCAATGGACTAAATTTTCAAAACTGGGAATACTGTATAAAGCTTTATTCTCAGTATAATGAGAAAAAAATGTAAGTTTTTTTTTTTTTTTTTAAAGAGACAAACGGTAGGAAAGTAGCTTTAGTTGGAAACTTTTTCAGGCAGAAACGCTTACCTTTTTTGGATTCTGTGTATATATATATTTTTTTTTTTTTGTTTTAGAAAAATGTATATACTGTTGAAACTCCCTATTACAGCTGAATAAGTCATGTGCCTGTTTATCATTAGACTTAGTATAGCTACCGTGTAACATTCATTTCCAATAATGTAGTTAATGACTTATCTATGTTAACATACTAATCTAGACTCTTCATGAGCAAAAGACTGTGCACCTCTAATGCCTTTAACAGATTCTGGTTTAGGGTAAGCATTCAATTAATGTATGTTAAATTAGTAAAACATAGCCATATCATATATAAATGAGTATTTATATATTCCTTTTAGTTAGGGGATTCCATCTTGTGTAAAAACATATGGTAAGTTAAGAATAATTGTATAACAAATAATAATTATTATATATTTGATTGCAACTAATTGTAACTTACACTATATTTTAGAGTATATAATTTAGGGATTGTCTTTATTTATTTTTTTAAAGGCTTGTAAGGCCCTGCTTTGCTCATTCTAGTCTTTCTAAGGGAACTAGATACAGGTACAGATAGGATAAAGACCACATATGCACACAAACATATAATTCATGTTTAATACCTCAGAGCAAAGGAAAAAATGATTTACAATACTACTCAGTTTTCTTAACTATGGTAAAATACTCAAATTATAGTTTAAAAATGACTCAAAATATTCAAACAATTTGATTCCCCACATAAATAATCTTAATGGTCTGAAATATGTAGCATTCCTCTCTCAACCCTCATTGTCCAGTTCACCTATTTTTCATTTTGTCGAACTACCTATTACAACACCATGTATGAAGAATAGGTCAGATACTAGGGAAGTGCTTGTATTCTGGATCAGGTCTTTTTTTTTTCTGTTTTGAGTTGAGTAATTCTGCAGTATGAATGTTGTTACAATGAGATAAGTCACTTGAAATAGGGCCCAGTTACTGCCTTGGGTATATTCATGATGTGTACATGAATGTGTATAGCAACAAAGTGGCTCTTTGTTTTATATTCACAATTGATGCTATTTTGTTACTACAAGATGAATCATTGTTTTAATACTTAAGAATTCATTCAGGCATGTTCAATCGATTGGAAATGTATTGAAGAGCACAGAGCTTTTATTTTGTCATTTCTAATTTTTAAAACATGTTTTTGATGAAGTGTTCCAGATCGGCAAACAATCTTAAAGACTGATGGAGTTGAGCTGTAGGAGTTGCTTGTATATTTTTGAGATTAGTTGTTTGTCAGTTGCTTCATTTGCTATTATTTTCTCCCATTCTGAAGGCTGTCTTTTCACCTTGCTAATAGTTTCCTTTGATGTGCAGAAGCTTTTAAGGTTAATTAGGTCCCATTTGTTTATTTTTGCTTTTATTTCCAATATTCTGGGAGGTGGGTCATAGAGGATCCTGCTGTGATGTATGTCGGAGAGTGTTTTGCCTATGTTCTCCTCTAGGAGTTTTATAGTTTCTGGTCTTACATTTAGATCTTTAATCCATTTTGAGTTTATTTTTGTGTATGGTGTTAGAAAGTGGTCCAGTTTCATTCTTTTTACAAGTGGTTGACCAGATTTCCCAGCACCACTTGTTAAAGAGATTGTCTTTAATCCATTGTATATTCTTGCCTCCTTTGTCGAAGATAAGGTGTCCATATGTGTGGGATTTATCTCTGGGCTTTCTATTTTATTCCATTGATCAATATTTCTGTCTTTGTGCCAGTACCATACTGTCTTGATAACTGTGGCTTTGTAGTAGAGCCTGAAGTCAGGTAGGTTGATTCCTCCAGTTCCATTCTTCTTTCTCAAGATCGCTTTGGCTATTCGAGGTTTTTGTATTTCCATACAAATTGTGAAATTATTTGTTCTAGCTCTGTGAAGAATACTGTTGGTAGCTTGATAGGGATTGCGTTGAATCTATAAATTGCTTTGGGTAGTATACTTATTTTCACTATATTGATTCTTCCAATCCATGAACATGGTATATTTCTCCATCTATTAGTGTCCTCTTTGATTTCTTTCACCAGTGTTTTATAGTTTTTCTATATATAGGTCTTTAGTTTCTTTAGGTAGATATATTCCTAAGTATTTTATTCTTTTTCCGTTGCAATGGTGAATGGAATTGTTTCCTTAATTTCTCTTTCTGTTTTCTCATTATTAGTGTATAGGAATGCAAGGGATTTCTGTGTGTTGATTTTATATCCTGCAACTTTACTGTAGTCATTGATTATTTCTAGTAATTTTCTGGTGGATTCTTTAGGGTTTTCTATGTAGAGGATCATGTCATCTGCAAATAGTGAGAGTTTTACTTCTTCTTTTCCAATTTGGATTCCTTTTATTTCTTTTTCTGCTCTGATTGCTGTGGCCAAAACTTCCAAAACTATGTTGAATAGTAATGGTGAAAGTGGGCACCCTTGTCTTGTTCCTGACTTTAGAGGAAATGCTTTCAATTTTTCACCATTGAGGATAATGTTTGCTGTGGGTTTGTCATATATAGCTTTTATTATGTTGAGGTATGTTCCTTCTATTCCTGCTTTCTGGAGAGTTTTTATCATAAATGGATGTTGAATTTTGTCAAAGGCTTTCTCTGCATCTATTGAGATAATCATATGGTTTTTATTTTCAATTTGTTAATGTGGTGTATTACATTGATTGATTTGCGGATATTGAAGAATCCTTGCATCCCTGGGATAAAGCCCACTTGATCATGGTGTATGATCTTTTAATGTGTTGTTGGATTCTGATTGCTAGAATTTTGTTAAGGATTTTTGCATCTATGTTCATCAGTGATATTGGCCTGTAGTTTTCTTTTTTTGTGGGATCTTTGTCAGGTTTTGGTATTAGGGTGATGGTGGCCTCATAGAATGAGTTTGGAAGTTTACCTTCCTCTGCAATTTTCTGGAAGAGTTTGAGCAGGATAGGTGTCAGCTCTTCTCTAAATTTTTGGTAGAATTCAGCTGTGAAGCCGTCTGGACCGGGGCTTTTGTTTGCTGGAAGATTTTTGATTACAGTTTCAATTTCCATGCTTGTGATGGGTCTGTTAAGATTTTCTATTTCTTCCTGGTCCAGTTTTGGAAAGTTGTACTTTTCTAAGAATTTGTCCATTTCTTCCACGTTGTCCATTTTATTGGCATATAATTGTTGATAGTAGTCTCTTACGATCCTTTGTATTTCTGTGTTGTCTGTTGTGATCTCTCCATTTTCGTTTCTAATTTTGTTGATTTGATTTTTCTCCCTTTGTTTCTTGATGAGTCTGGCTAATGGAGAACAGTGTGGAGATTCCTTAAAAAACTGGAAATAGAACTGCCTTATGATCCAGCAACCCCACTGCTGGGCATACACACTGAGGAAACCAGAAGGGAAAGAGACACGTGTACCCCAATGTTCATCGCAGCACTGTTTATAATAGCCAAGACATGGAAGCAACCTAGATGTCCATCAGCAGATGAATGGATAAGAAAGCAGTGGTACATATACACAATGGAGTACTACTCAGCCATTAAAAAGAATACATTTGAATCAGTTCTAATGAGGTGGATGAAACTGGAGCCTATTATACAGAGTGAAGTAAGCCAGAAGGAAAAACATAAATACAGTATACTAACGCATATATATGGAATTTAGAAAGATGGTAACAATAACCCGGTGTACGAGACAGCAAAAGAGACACTGATGTATAGAACAGTCTTATGGACTCTGTTGCAGAGGGAGAGGGTGGGAAGATTTGGGAGAATGGCAATGAAACATGTAAAATATCATGTAGGAAACGAGTTGCCAGTCCAGGTTCGATGCATGATGCTGGATGCTTGGGGCTGGTGCACTGGGACGGCCCAGAGGGATGGTATGGGGAGGGAGGAGGGAGGAGGGTTCGGGATGGGGAACACATGTATACCTGTGGCAGATTCATTTTGATATTTGGCAAAACTAATACAATTATGTAAAGTTTAAAAATAAAATAAAATTAGAGGAAAAAAAAAAAAAAGAAAATTCAATGTTAAGTATATCAGCTGTTTAAAGGTATTCTAGTAATCAGATACTAGATACACAGTTTAGTGTGTTTATTCAAAACTTAGAAGGAATTGTGGAGAAATTCAAAATAGTCAATTACATTAAAATATAGAACACATAAAATCAAAAAAAAAAAAAAAGACTAATGGCCTCTTAAATGCCCTGAAACACAACCGTTGGAGGATGATTGCTCCATGAAATCCCAACTCTGTTTTGGAAAATAAGCTTTTAGAAGCCATGGAAAGAAACATTGTTTTAAAAACTCTTTAGCACCCTTTGAGTCTTTGGGGTTCCTGGAGGATATGTACCTTTCCCTCTCCCTTCTTCCATTCTTCCTTTTATGTATTTTTTTCAACAAATCGATTGGGCACTTAACATATTTTAGGCCCTATGCCACATTCTGGAAATGCAAGTCTGAAAAAGACACAGTTCCTATCCTTTAGGGTCTTATAATCTATTTAGTAAGATGAATAACTAAGAAGAAAATCCCCAGTAGAGCATCACATGCTCACTGGTAGATTTTACCTGTTATTTAAAAAACTAAACACTTACTTCAAAAGCTTTACCAAAGGTATGTCCCATATTAAAATTGTTGAAGAGCCTAGCAAACATATCTTCAAAAGAAAGGTAACCTCTTACTATAATTGAAAGCTAGGTTTTACAAAACTTTGTCATAATTTTAATGAGTAAAATCTCAATATATTTGTACATTTTTGTTGTAGTATAGTTGATTTACAGTGTTGTGTTTCTGTTGTACAGCAAAGTGAATCAGTTATACATATGTCCACTTTTTTTTTTTTTTACCCTTTTCCCATTTAGGTCATTAAAGAGTATTGAGTAGAGGTCCCTGCGCTATACAGTCAGTCTTTATTATCCATTTCATATATAGCATTTTGTGTATGTCAGTCACAGTCTCCCAGTTTATCCTTCCCTATCTTTCCCCTTCGGTAACCATAAATTTCTTTTCTGCATCTGTGACTCTCTGATTTGTAAAAAAGTTCATTTGTATCATTTTTTTAGATTCCACTTATAAGAATGCTATATTTGTCTTTCTCTGACTTAATTTAGTATGGTAATCTCATCTAGGATCAATATAGATCCATTGGTGTTGCTGAAAATGCATTATTTCATTCTTTTTTAAGGCGGAGTAATGTTCTATTATATACATATGTGTGTGTATATCTTCTTCATCACACCACATCTTCTTCATCCATTACTCTTTTGATGGACATTCAGGTTGCTTCCATATCTTGACTGTTGTAAGTAGCTGCTATGAATATTGGGGTGCATGCATCTTTTTGAATTAGAGATTTCTCTGGATATATGCCCAGGAGTGGGATTGCTGGATTGTATGATAGTTTTATTTTTAGTGTTTTAAGAAACATTTATACTATTCTTTGTAATAGGTCCTACACTGTTGGGGCAAAAGCTAGATGTTTTAATAACATGCCTAATGAGGAGAACTTTTTTAAGAAATTGCTAAATCCTGAAGATCTCTCTTCTCTGAATTAACACTATAGGAATGAGACTAGGTTGTGGTATATAGAAACAGCTGACATAGCAGAATATTGAATCTGAAGTATTTTCAGCCCTGCCCATGCCACGCTAGTACCCAGTATCTACTCTGTAGTCTTCCATGTGGAGATTAAAATGGTTCTTGGATATATTTTTAGTTTTATATTGTCCCCTTTGAGTCCTTGTTTATGCACCATTTATGAATTTTTACACCTCTTCAACTTATGGTAAGAAGTACACATAACTAATGGTTATGGTAATCAATCTCAAATTCTGGATACAAGCTGATTTTTCGTGTGAAAAATCAGGAAAATTTTCTTTAGGAGATGCTCAAATATTTCTAAAAGCAGTCCTCAATTTTGCATATTTGTTTACTAATTGGCATCTAATTTGAAATTTCTAAAAAGGAATTATAATCAGTCTACTTATATCCCAAGATTTGTGAGGTGGGATAGAGAATTCAAGAATTTCTTTTCATGTTGCATTAATCTGTTATTATGAAATGGGCTTTTAAAAGTATTTCCCTGAATTATATAAGCATTTAAAATGTGTAATAATCCTAACAATAAAACTGATATTTAACCACTAATAGTTTTTTAACATAGGTATTGGTATTCATATATTTTTTTTTCATAATGGATATCATACTGTATATAGATAGTGAAGTCACTCAGTCGTGTCCAACTCTGCGGCCCCATGGACAGTAGCCAACCAAGCTCCTCCGTCCATGGGATTTTCCAGGCAAGAATACTGGAGTGGGTTGCCATTTCCTTCTCCATGTATATACACACAGTATTAATTTGTTTTTTAAAATTAGAATGAGGTTTTTTTCCCTTATCTTAAAGAGTCCTATTTAATGTCCACATTACATTTATGATATGGTTCATTTCACATATCTTGGATTTTTAAAGTTGAATCCATATTCAAAATAGTTGATATTTTATTTCATTATTTCAAATTTTCTATACACTCTCCTCTCCCCTTTGTCATCTGATCTTTTGCCAGAATTAAGGAAACACCCTAATCTTAACAAAGGTCAGTCCTTCTTCCACCTGTGCTCCAGGTGCCATCCTATATCATCTTCTAAGGTTATTAATCCTGAAATTTCTTCTGCACCATCAATTACTTCCCATTTATTATACTCATTGACATAGAACATTTATTAAGTTCTTCCATCTATAAAAAAAAAAACAAAAAAAACTTGCTTCTTTTGAAATATACCCGCATTTCTTTCCTCCCTTTTATAGCACAGCTTCTTCATTGAATTGTCATGTAGTTTTGTTAACTTTCTCATCTGCATTTTCTCTTCATCAAATTCGGCCAGACTTCTGCTCTTCACTAGCCCACTGAACCTGCTCCTACTAGACCACCAGTGATCATGATGTTACCAAATAAGTGACCCCTGCTCAGCTCTCAAATTACCTCGTGACTAGGCTCATTCTCTCTAGTTTGACCAGTCTCCATTTTCTGAAAATACATACTATTCTTGGTTTCTTGAGGCCAGTGGATTTTCTCTTGACTGCTCTCTCCCCCCTCAACCCTGCCCCTGTCCATCTCCATTGCTGGCTGCTTTTCTAGATCCGTTTTTAGGATTCAAATTTGTTACCATTTCCATCTCTATTTATAACCTCCTCTAGAAAATCTTATCCACTTCCATGCCTTAAAATACATAAGTGCTAATTAACACTCCAGGCTTGATCTCTCATCTGAACTCCACACTCATAGCCAGCTGCTACTTTACATCTCCACTTAAATATCTTGTAAATATCTGAAAGTTAACATGGTTAAAGGAAATTTTCAGTCCACAAACACCTCTGGTTATGTACTCCTCAGTAATATTGTCACCAGCGACTGGTTGCTTAAACAAAAATAGCAATAACAAAAATAATGGGTACCAACTGACTCCTCTCTTACCTTAATCTCCAAGACCAATCTGCCAGGAAACCTGCCATTTGGAGCTCAAGACCATTCCAAAATATGTAATTCTTTTCTATGACTATCTTTGTCTCTCTCTACAACTCTACTCATTGGTTATCTAGTTTTCTTCCTTGGCTTCTTATAATTCATTTATAAGAATTATCCTTATAAAACACAAATGACACATTTTTCATTCATCAGCTAAGCTGCCTTCATTGTTCCCTGTTGTATTTACTCAGAAGATCCAAAGTCAGTACTCTGAGCATTTGGATCCCAAATTAATCATATCTCGAATCCCCTATGACTTTTTCTCAGACAATTTTTCTTGCATTTACTTTTTCTAGACATACTGTCACTTTTCTTCTTCTTGCTCTTACTTTAACATGCTAACTTTTATAACCTTTATGTCTTTCCTACATGTGGCCTGTGTCTCCTTTTCATATTGCTGGCTCCTACTTTTTATTTATTTCTCAAAAAATGTTACTGCTCCACTAAGTCTCTCCTTTAATGCTTAATAAAAAGCAGCTCCTCAGTGTCTCTTGCATTATCTGGTTTTATTTTCATCACAAAATTAATACTTCCTTATTTATTCATTTATTATAATGAAACATTTTTGTGTTTTATGAGAATGTAGATTCCATGAAAGCAAGGATCTACCTTAAATAAAATGATTGGGTTCTAGCCAATTGTCTTTTAGGAAGTTTGTACCTATATTAGGGTTTTCAGAGTTAACAAAAAAATAAATATAAGACTACCAGTTAAATTTGAATTTTAGATATAGTATTTTAATTTGAATAATATTTTAATATAAGTATATGTTTTATGCTGTATTTAGGACACACTTATACTAAAAAATTACTCATGGTTTTTCTGAAATTTGAATTTGGGCATCTTTTATATGACCTAGCACTAGCAATGCTATCCTTTATGCACTCCCAATAAATGTGGGTAAAAATATTGTGGTCCCCTTTTACCATCTAGAAAATACACATACACATATCCAACACCACCCCCAACCCAGACACTAGACCACTAAAATTAATAGAAATGTCAAGTGTGTACTTAGATTATAGTCTGTTTCGCAAGATATAACTTTTATTTCGTTGAGATCCAGCTTGCAGCCCTAGTGATTCTGTATAAGTCACAGGTGCTCAGTACGTCTTTCTCATATCTAGGTATGAATATTGGTTGGATCATAAACTTGTGTTGATTGGAATGGACCTGAGGAAATATCTTTCTCCCTAGATAAGCAAGTGGAGAAGGAATTGGGAACCCACTTCAGTATTATTGCCTGGAAAATCCCATGGACGGAGATGCCTGGCAGGCCACAGCCCATGGGTTCACAAAGAGTTGGACACGACTGAGTGACTAACACAGAGATAAGAAACTACGTAGAGGGACTCTGATTCTGACTGGGATGTGTGATATGGGATGGAAAAATGACTCAGGGGCCTAGCATTTGCGGAGTCCAGAAAACATTAGAAGAACTAGAGTCTGTGGAGTGTTAGGTCACTGAGTATGCTCAAAGAAAAGAAAAAAAACACAACCTTTGGGATGGTAGTTTGTGATGTAGAACTTCCTAGATATTCATGAAATACTTTGCAAGTATTTTTGGTTTTTCTTTAAAGAAATTTAATCCTATAAAGAAATATGGAAAATTTTTTTTTAAGAACAGCTAGTAAAGAAATCTCTTGCGTTATCAGCACATGGGGCTCCTCGGTGGAGAAGGCAATGGCACCCCACTCCAGTACGCTTGTCTGGAAAATCCCATGGATGGAGAAGCCTGGTAGGCTGCAGTCCATGGGGTCACGGAGAGTTGGGCACGACTGAGTGACTTCACTTTCACTTTTCACTTTCATGCATTGGAGAAGGAAATGGCAACCCACTCCAGTGTTCTTGCCTGGAGAATCCCAGGGACGGGGGAGCCTGGTGGGCTGCCGTCTCTGGGGTCGCACAGAGTTGGACATGACTAAAGCGACTTAGCAGCAGCAGCAGCAAAGAAATAATCATGCTTAACGTCAACTAAAACTTTCCTTTTGCTGTTGTGTTTTTGTGTTATTGTAAACTCATATAAGAAAGATGCTGACTAAAATGTGAGAATGATATCAAAATGTATTTTGTCATGTTTTTCTCCATTAATCCACAATAAAGCTCTAATGTGTTAGGAACTTGAAAGGGAAATATAAAAACCTGGGAACCACATTACATGAAATGACAACATGGAAAAGTCTGAAATAGAAAAGGATTCTCCTTAGGGGGTCTTTGCATTTTAAAAGCCTTAAAATTAAAATTGCTGCAAGTGATTTTCATAAATAGCTGAAATTTTGAGTTTATACTAGATTAGAGGTGCTGAATTAGGTGCTGAGAATATCCTGACTATTGTCCTCAACCAGAAAGGCTTCACTATTTCATTTAGCATTTCCATAAAATGGTAAGAACTCAGAAAATATTACACTATTTGTTGGCCACTGCCTTTCTATCATCTATAAGTAAAGCTAGCAGGGTTTGTCATTATCATGAGAAAAGAAGGAAAGTACAAAGAAGCTACAGAGCGCCTGGCCTCTCCAGTTTGTAACTGTTTACCCTTACATTCAAAATTACAGAATAGGTAATTATATTTCAGTTCCCTGTTTATTAGATAATAGTTGCAATTGTTAATATACT
The DNA here is from genome assembly GCF_027580195.1 of Bos mutus. Taxonomy (NCBI): domain Eukaryota; kingdom Metazoa; phylum Chordata; class Mammalia; order Artiodactyla; family Bovidae; genus Bos; species Bos mutus. Next base: position 46,455,030 of record NC_091617.1, read on the forward strand.
TTGAACAGTATATTAAATGTTTATGTTTTTATATTTAAACTAGTATCTGAAAAGATAAGCTTTCTTTTCCACTTATATCTAAATGAATGTTGTATAGTAAAAACCACCTTCCAGAAACCCTCCATGAATTCATAAGTAGTAGCTAGTGACCGGTTCCTCTTTTTCTTTATACCTTTATGTATCATAGTATTCATATTCAGGGTACTAAGGAGCTAAGTCTCTGGTCTTAGAAAATGTGGGCTTGAAATCTATTATTAACCACATGTTGGTAATAGCTATAATTCACAATGTTTCAAACATTATAAGTCTCAATGTTTATTTGTTACATGGAGATGTGATTAATGAGAAAAAGGTGAATATCTTAATAAAAACATTTATTACTTGATAAGTGCTTGATATGTGAAGTAGGAATCCAAAAACTAATACTTTACTTTCTTCTTTTCGCAAGGAAATGTCCTACAGCCACTACACCTTCTATACATTATTAGGTGCATGTTATGTGCCAGACAACATATAATTGCTTTTTATATATTGTTTTGTTTAATCCTCACAATGCTTTTATGAAATAGTTTATGCTATTTTCATCATTCCCATTTTACTAAGGAAGAGAGTGAAATACCGAAATTCAAAGAGATGAGTCATTCTCAGGCGTATCTTACTCTGCTTTGGCATTCTTATCCATCAGGTGTTGTAAAATGTGAGCCTACAATCATTTTAGATATACATCACACTAAATACTCTATCTTTCCATCACCTGTATTTAAATTCAAGGATTCAAAATGTCTTAACTGCCTAAGTATAATGTCCTGTTAGACTCTGTGGAAAAATACACTTCTGACTAAGAGTTTCTGTCCTCACGGAACTCAAAATTGGAAGCAATTTATTAGTTCCAACAGCAAACCCATTGATTAAAGAATGAGGTTTATTCTGTGATCACTAGAAGAAAACAACAATGTTGTATTGTTTTGGGCTATTAGAAATTAGAAATCGTTCATATAGATAAATTGCCATGACATGCAGCTGAGAACTTATCCACATGCAAATAAATTTTGGTCATCAGGGCAATTTACTGATGTTAAAGCAACTCAGATAAAAAAAATAATGGATATGAAATTTACTCAAAGAAATAACCATAAATTCAGATACATAAAGTTTCATTTTCTTCATGGAATTTCAGGAGGAGGTCATAAAATTTAGACCTGAATTTATTGGCATTTAATCCCAATCGTAAGAACTGGAAGAAAACTAAAGCTAGTTTGATTCTGTTTTTGGTAAATGTTGGACTTTTGAGATAAGATAGTTTTTTTAACACATGAAAATCAAATGTTCTCTGATTAGAAGAGAAGCCCCAGACTGATATATTAATACAATGTAATTAGAAACTTGATAAACTGGTAAACTTTGCACAGCTTAAAATAAACCTCATACAGGACAATAGATGTGGAATGAATGCAGTTTTCTGCTGTCATCTCTATGCTGTTCAGGGCCAGAGTACCAGAATTAGTTTAAGTTTGAAAATAATGAGGGGTATTAGACTGAGTGACTTTAAAATATTGAGAAGTATATATTCACGTTATGAAGCAGAAATTCTATTTTACAAATTGTAATAAGAACTAGATTGTCAAGTAAGCATTTGGAATAGTCATTTATTTCAAACAAGATGTTTTCACTTTCAATATAGTACAGTTGTCTCCTTCCTTTGTTGGTTGCCTAGAATATTACCTACTTGATTTTGTGCATAGTTACAGACAATGATTTATCTACCCTTCTTAACACAGAAATTTGATTATAAATAAAAGAGACAAAAATACCTCTGACAGGACCTTTGACCTGTCCTTTCCTACCCACCATAATATTCAAGTCTCCATTAAAGACTAAAAACAGTTTTTGGCTAAATAGTAACATAGTTGAATTTTAATTAAATGTGTCAGAATATTAACAACCATACTAGCTTTTTGTCTCAATTTTATTTCCCAGGATGCTAAGTACTATTTGTCAGTTGTTTTGCAATTGCTCAAAACATGTGGTAAACTAATTTTTGGAAATCTACTTTTACAACTGGAATCATGTTTACTTGAGTATTCAAAATTGTGGTAAATCTACCATAATATATACTTCTAAATAGGAAAAAGGTTACATAATATATGTCAGGGAAAAATTATAATTCTACACCTGAATATATGTGTGTGTGTGCTGTGGAAAATATTTTGGATGGATAAATACAGGAATATTAATTGTAATTTGGGAGAGTGGATTAGAAAATGGAAAGATATCTAAATTTTACTTCGTATTTCTTGAAATTATTTTAATTTGAAAAATGTGCAACATATAATTGAGAAAATTGATCAATGGAGTTATATTTAAAGAAATACATAGAAAGGAAAAATGCAAAACAGAAAAAAGCCTTTCTTTCCACAGGATACAAATACCACATTGACTCAACTTGGTTCGAGATTTTGTTAGCAGGATATAATTTTTAATCTATGAGTAAACTGTTATCAACATTTCTGTGTGATAGTATTTCTTGGTGTATGCAGTTGCTAAAGGCTATACTGTAGGATATGTGGGCTTCAAGGTGAACTAGATAACATAAAAGGGTGTGGTAAGCTGAATGCATTGAAGTATAAAGTCATTGGATCTTGTCATTTTATTTTATATTTCTGATGATTTCCATGAATTTATTGTGCATGAAGAAGACATTTCTGAAGTAGCTTAGGTAACACTTCTGATTAAGTGTTTTTTGTTTGTTTGGCTCTGTCAAATCTTAGTTGCAGCATGTAGTATCTAACTCCTTGACCAGGATTAGTCCGTGGATCCACTGCATTGGGAGTGAGTAGTCTTAGCCACTGCACCACCATGGAGCTCCCTGATAAGAGGTTCTTTTTAAAATTAACTTTTTATTTAATTTTAATTGGAGAATAATTGCTTTACAATGTTATGTTGGTTTCTGCTGTAAAGCAGTGTGAATCAGCTATAAGTATACATATATCCCCTCCTTCTTGAGCCTCCCTCCAGCACCCTGCCATCCCACCCCTCTAGTTTATCACAGAACACCAATCTAATTTTTCTGTGCTACACAGCTGCTTCCAGCTAGCTTTCTATTTTACATATGGTAGGCTACAGTGCATGGGGTCACAAAGAGTCAGACAAGACTGAGTGACCGGGGCATGCAGCAAGTGTGTGTATTAGTCATTTTAAATAAGTCTTATTATGCAGAACATCTCATACCATTTTCTTTCCTGATACATATTTTGCATTGGTTCTGTTATTCTTTTTGGACACTACTGTCTTATAATTATCTTTTCTAATGTCAATATGTAGTACCTTTTGTTTACAATTCAAACAAAATTTGAGTTGAAGTATTATGCATTTATGCTAGAAAAAACTTGTTTTTCTATAGCCATTTATAAGTTTAAATAACAGAAGAAACAAAACAGAGAAACTACCTTCATGACTATTGAAAAGATACTTTTTGGACATAGCAGAATATAGGATTAGGGTTCCCTAAGAAACCATCTCAAAGTGAGAGATGAATTGTACTAATTGGTGGTCCAAATATTGTTGCTCTGTTGCTGTCATGTCTGACTGTAAATTCGTGGACTGTAGCCTGCCAGGCTCTTCTATCCTCCACTATCTCCCATTTGAGTCAGTGATGCTAACCATCTCATCCTCTGCTGCCCCTTCGCCTTTTGCCTTCAGTCTTGCCAAGCATCAGGGTCTTTTCTGTAATCTTCAGTAATTATGAATATTTTCTTAGTGAAACCTGCCTCAGGTAATGTTATGGATTGAATTGTGTGCCTCCAAAATTCATGTGCTGAAGCATTAATCCCCAAGGTGACTATATCTGGCAATAGGGCCTTTAACAGGGTAATAAAAGTTAAAGTGAAGTCGTAAGCACGGGGCCCCAATTTAATGGAACAGATGTCCTTATAAGAAGGAGAGGAGACACCAGGATGCATGCATGCAGAGGAAAGGCCATGAGAGCTCAACAAAAGGCAGCTAGCTGTCAGCAAGCCAAAGAGACCTCATGAAAAAGTCAAACCTGCTGACCCCTTGGTCTTGGGCTTTGAGAGTTTTGGACAGAGGGAAATTTTTTGTTGTTGTTTAACCTGCCCAGTCTGTGTTACGGTAGCTCTGGCAAATAACATGGATACCTTGAACTGAACTTAAACCAATGGATGAGAGCTTCTCATATTTGGATTTCAAATGAAGTCTGCTACAGAGGAATACTTAAGACATTATCATTAAATAAAGGGCTGCCATTAAAAAATACCAAAAAGCTAGGTAGCTTAAGCAATGGAAATTTATAGTTCCAGTGTTCTGGAGGCTAGAAGACTGAAATCAAGCTATTGGCAGGGTTGGCTTCTTCTGTGTGCTGTGAGGTAAGGTTATAATTCAAGGCTCTCTCCATGGCTGATTTGCATGGTTAACTTCATGTTCATATGACCCTTTTTCTGTAGGTATTTCTGTCTCCAAATTACCCATGTTGATAATGACACCCATTATATTGAATTAGGTTCTACTCTGTTTGCTTTATTTTAACTTTATTATCTCTGCAAAACTTCATTTCCAAATATGATAACACCCTGAAATCTGAGGTTAGGATTTCGATTTATTAATTTGGGGATCACAATACAACCTATAACAAGGGCACATGTTTTAAGAATTTTGATTGAGAGAACTCTTGCAATATTTTTTTCTGTCTTTTTGGTTTAGTAAAATTTGAAAGTGAACCAAAACTTTTAAAATGTTTTTCAAAATCTAAATGTCAATCTTCAGAATTAACATTTTAATGAAATGTCAATGAATTATTTTAATGAAAGATTTTCTAGGTATATGGTTTTGCTTATATATTTAAACTAACCTCTGCCTTGTATCTGAAGTGATTAGTGTTTGTTTACAATATATTCATAACCTGCAACAGGATTATAATAAGATGAGTGGGGGAATCCCAAAGCTCTTATCCCCAAATCATTCTTGAATTTAGTCTATGCAGAATACAGAAGCTGAACTGCACAACAACATGAGCTATGGACTAATCTGATACATATTTTATACATTTTTAATGTTTAATTTATAAATGATTTTTACTATGGCGTTTATTACCTGTGTGTGTGTGCGTGCTCAGTTGCCCAGTCATGTCTGACTCTGCCACTCCATGGACTGTAGCCTGCCAGGCTCCTCTGTCCTTGGAATTTTCCAACAAGAATACTAGAGCGGGTTGCCATTTCCTTCTCCAGGGGTGCCGGGGTCCAGCCCTGGCTGATCCAGGGTATTCGAAGTGGGCACGGCCTCGGCGAGGGTCAGGATACCATAGCTTCAATTAGATATTAGTTAAAGATATAAAGAGTAATAGAATAAGGATAGCTCAGTAGGAAAATTCAGTGGAGAAAAGAGGCTGAGTAGCTTGGTTTACACGGGAGACCAATAAAACTTCAAGGCAAGAAGTTTGCATCACTTACGTAGGCCACAGGCGTCCTTCCGTTCTCCCAAAGGAGAGGACACACTGAGGCCTCCCTGGTAGGATCTTAGAAGCCCAGGCATAATTAGTAAGCATGATGGGTTCCACGCTCCAGATGGAGACTCAGCCAGAGTGAGAGAGAGAGAGACATGGGGAGACCAGTATTTCGAGACACTGATCCCAATTCTTTATTTTCCAGAGTCTGTTTTTATACACTGAGATGTTATACAAAAGTCACATGGGGACAGCAGTCCTGACTTTTATTAAAGTCAGGTGCTTCATACAAATGTATACAGAGGTCTTAGGGGTGTTACATCATCTTCTGGCCAGGGGGCCTGCTGACAATTTATGACCCTCTCCTTGTGACAGTGGTCAGTCAACCAGAACACTTTTTTCTCCAAGGGTGATTATTCTTAAAACAGACGCCACCCAAATAAAGTTACATTCCTATAGGGTGAGGGTGTAGTGGGTTTTAGTTAAGGAAAGAATTTACTTAGCCTAAGGTCTAATGTGATTAATATCAAAGGTTAATACTTATTTCTTCTATATATTCACTAATGTGTGTAAGGGCAGGGGATGTGGAGACTTAGCAACAAACATTGGCTCAACAAATGAAAAACCCTTCACCAATACAATTTCTAATCAGCCCATTATACTTATACTAATAGTTTTCTAACTTTTCTAAGGAACCTGTTTTTAGAAGGTTTAAAGCATCTCGTGCCTCTCACGGTTGGGAGGCTGTGAGTGATCACATGTAGCCGGACAAGCCTGTCAGGTAGGCCAGAGAACCTTCAGAGGAGTTTGCAGGTTAAAACACTCTTGTCACACCCAGGAGTTTTTATTAACTGGAGCTCTAAATTAACTCCTTCTCTGAAAGAGGTGGTGGGGGACAGCCCCCCGTAAAGTCAGAGGTGTAGATGAGCACAAAGTAGTAAAGTAGGCAGGGTCTGGTTATGGGGTAGATGCTCGAGGATTTCCAGGGGGACTCCTGAGGCTCGATCCCGCCTTTGCATATGTCGAGCCTCCTTCCTCATGACCTTTGTCACGGGCGGAGTACCTCACTCTGGCCCCCAACACAGGGGATATTTCTTTAAAATAGAGAATCAGTGCCTTATTGACTGTGCTAAATTGATATGTATCAAGTTGGTGGTTGTCATTATGTGTGAAAAATACAGGATAAGGAATAGCAAGGATCCCATATGAGTTGTGAAAGTGAAAGTGAAGTTGTTCAGTCGTGTCCAACTCTTTGCGACCCGGTGGACTGTAGCCCACCAGGCTCCTCCCTCCATGGGATTCTCCGGGCAAGAATACTGGAGTGGGTTGCCATTTCCTTCTGCAGGGTATCTTCCCAACCCAGGGATTAAACCCAGGTCTCCTGCATTGCAGGCAGACTTTTTAACCTCTGAGCCACCAGGGAAGCTGTGGGTATCCATTATTAGTTTATAAAAATTATTAACGGATTGCCAGTCCAGGTTTGATGCATGATACAGGATGCTTGGGGCTGGTGCACTGGGATGACCTAGAGGGAAGGTATGGGGAGGGAGGTGGAAGGGGGATTTAGGATGGGGAACACAAGTACACCCATGGCAGATTCATGTTGATGTATGGCAAAACCAATACAATATTGTAAAGTAATTAGCCTCCAATTAAAATAAATAAATTTATATTGCAAATACAAAAAATATTAAAGTATTAAAGAAATAAATTATGAGTGCACATTGAGGAGATTAAGTCAAAAGGAATAATGATTAGAAATGGCTAAGTTTGGTCCTAAAGAAATCCATGGTGGTCTTTAGGGTGTGGAACTGGAGAAAGTTTAACCTGAATTACAACAGAGTGTTTTTATAATGATTGAAGTATGATTTACATGCAATACATTCTACATATCTTCAGTGTTGAGTTCAATGATAATTTTAAATCTGTACAATACAGTCATCACCCAAATATACAAGACATTCCCTCACTCCAAAACCATGCTTGTGTGTAGTTTTTGTCATTCCCAGTCTTCAAAAGAATCCCATTGTTATATTAATCATTACAGATGATGAGTTCTGCTTGTTCTTAAATTTCATATAAATAGAATCTTACACTTCGTATTGCTTTGTGTCTGGCTTCTTCTCAGCATAGTAAGTTGATATTCATTCTTGTTATTTTCTATATCTGCATTCTTTTTGTTTCTGAGTACAATCATCTGCAAGGAGATCCAACCAGTCCATTCTAAAGGAGATCATTCCTGGGTGTTCATTGGAAGGGCTGATGCTAAAGCTGAAACTCCAATACTTTGGCCACCTCATGCGAAGAGTTGATTCATTGGAAAAGACTCTGATGCTAGGAGGGATTGGGAGTAGGAGGAGAAGGGGATAACAGAGGATGAGATGGCTGGATGGCATCACTGACTCTATGGACATGAGTTTGAGTGAACTCCAGGAGTTGGTGATGGATAGGGAGGCTTGGTGTGCTGTGATTCATGGGGTTGCAAAGAGTTGGACACAATTGAGTGACTGAACTGAACTGAACAATCATCTGAAGATTTCAATTTTATTTTTTTCTAATCCCATTTAATGGAAAGTTCAGCTGTTTCCAGGTTTTAGATATAATAAATAAGGTCTCTGTGAGTATTTGTTTGCAAATATTTTCATGGACACATTTCCTCTCACTTTTCTTGGATAAGTACCTAGGGGTGGAATCCCTAGTCATAGGGTGAAGTGAAGTGAAGTCGCTCAGTTGTGTCCAACTCTTTGTGACCCCATGGACTATAGCCTACCAGGCTCCTCCCATGGGATTTTCCAGGCAAGAGTACTGGAGTGGGTTGCCATTTAGAAACTACTAATCATCTTTCCAAAGCTGTATGATTTTACATTCTTACCAACAACATATACATGCATATATGTGTGTTAGCATATTTATTTTGCTTTTATTTTCCTTTTTCCCTAAGAAACTGTTGGAGCTTTTTGAAAAAATCCAAAGACAGTAAAATTTCTATAAGGCAGTAAGAACACAAACAGCACTTCTCTCTGACTTATACAAGAGTGAGACACAACTCAAGTGGGAGTAAAGTCAACCTTTCCTTCTATACCATTCCCCATTGGATCACATTGTTGTAAAATGGTTCATAACAGTGGCTGAAGTTATTTCCAGAACACTTGCATGAATAAGGTGTAGAAATGTAAGAGATGACAGATTTTTCACAGTGGAAAAGTGTTAGTCACTCAGTTGTGTCTGACTCTTTGTGATCCCATGGACTGTAGCCCGCCAGGCTCCACAGTGGAAGAGCATGACAGTAAGGACTATTTTATTGCATATGTGAGACAACCTGAAGGTGTCTTCAACTAGTAGAATAGGTTGTAGCTAGGATTTCAGAAATTCTTCCAAAGAAAGCTTAGTTAGTAAGTTAGTTCAGTCACTCAGTCATGTCCGACTCTTTGTGACCCCATGAATCGCAGCACACCAGGCCTCCCTGTCCATCACCAACTCCCAGAGTTCACTCAAACTCACATCCATCGAGTCAGTGATGCCATCCAGCCATCTCATCCTCTGTCATCCCCTTCCCCTCTTGCCCCCAATCCCTCCCAGCATCAGTCTTTTCCAATGAGTCAACTCTTCTCATGAGGTGGCCAAAGTATTGGAGTTTCAGCTTTAGCATCATTCCTTCCAAAGAAATCCCAGGGCTGATCTCCTTCAGAATGGACTGGTTGGGTCTCCTTGCAGTCCAAGGGACTCTCAAGAGTCTTCTCCAACACCAGAGTTCAAAAGTATCAATTCTTCGGCACTCAGCTTTCTTCATAGTCCAACTCTCACATCCATACATGACCACTGGAAAAACCATAGCCTTGACTAGATGGACCTTTGTTGGCAAAATAATGTCTCTGCTTTTCCATATGCTATCTAGGTTGGTCATAACTTTTCGTCCAAGGAGTAAGCATCTTTTAATTTCATGGCTGCAGTCACCATCTGCAGTGATTTTGGAGAATCACTTAGAAAGTTTAGTCAGATAAAATATTGCTACTGCTTTCCAGAGTGTTAAACGAAGAGACTAATATGTGGTTGAAGCTGGAGTGGTGTCTGATAGAGACAGGTACATGTACCTGTATATGTTTTGTGTATGGCTTGGACATATAAACAACTGTAGAAAGAAATACGACTTTTATGAAAGCCAGAGTTCCTTCTTTATTACTTGACTTAATATCTAATTGCTGAATACTTACAGTGGCTGAACAAGAAGTGGGGGTAAACATCACGATTATCCCTACAGTTGACCTTTAAGTCACCTAAAGGTTTTATATTAGGTCTAAGAAAAGTTTTTTGTGATGGTCTTTGGTTAATTGAATAGCAAAGAGTGAATTAAAATAAATAAGCATCTTGTATCTTTATCACATATATTATGACTTTTGAAATTTATAGTAATTGGAAAGTTATTCAACCCAAAATATTAATGCAGAAAATTTTTACAGAATAAATAAATTGTCATTGAAAAACTGCTGCCTCAAATATTTTCACTTTCTAGGACAGGCATAAAATGTAGACATCTTCATATTTATAATTTTTTCAAAAGTTCATTTATAAATTGGTTACTGGACCCTGAATATGTTTTCATATAAGTTAAATGCCATGTAGTTGTTAGGTCAAACTCCAAACTGTATCATCATACATTGAACTATAATAAAAATCACAAGTTGTGTGGATTGGAAAAGATTATTCTATAAAAGTATGGATAATACTTGGACTACAGTGAAAACAATTTCTAGCCCCAGTTAGGTTCAAGGAATATATTAACCATTCCCTAACAGTAGTAGGTAAAATTCACACAGATTTCTTGCACCCTATTTACTTTAGTTTGGCTCCTGTGATGTCTTTAGTAATGGGAATGGTACTAAGGTGCTCTGTGGAGTAAGTTATAAGAAAATAAATGCAACTAGAGATTATTATAAGTGAAGTGGCTCAGTCGTGTCCAACTCTTTGCAACCCCAGGGACTGTAGCCTACCACACTTCTCCGTCCATGGGATTTTCCAGGCAAGACTACTGGAGTGGGTTGCCATTTCCTTCTCCAAGGGGTCTTCCCGACCCAGGGATTGAACCTGGGTCTCCCTCATTGTGGCAGACGCTTTACTGTCTGAGCCACTAGGGAAGTCATTATATACTAAGAGAAGAGATTATTACACTAAGTGAATTAAGTCAAAATAGGAAAGACAATGCATATGATATCACTCATGTGGGGAATCTAAAAGATGACACAAATGAACCTGTCTATGAAATAGAAACAGAATCAGGGATACAGAGAACAGACTGGTGGTCATTTAGGGGGAGGGGTTTGGATGGATGGAATTGGGAGGTTGGGCTTGGCAGATGTAAACTTATATATGCAGAATGGATAAACAACAAGTTCCTACTGTATAGCATGGAGAATTATATTCAATAATCTATGATAAGCCATAGTGGAAATGAATATTAAAAAAAATGTATATGTATATTTGTCAACAAAGGTTCGTCTAGCCAAGGCTATGGTTTTTCCTGTGGTCATGTATGGATGTGAGAGTTGGACTGTGAAGAAAGCTGAGCGCCAAAGAATTGATGCTTTTGAACTGTGGTGTTGGAGAAGACTCTTGAGAGTCCCTTGGCCTGCAAGGAGATCCAACCAGTCCATTCTGAAGGAGATCAGCCCTGGGATTTCTTTGGAGGGAATGATGCTAAAGCTGAAACTCCAGTACTTTGGCCACCTCATGCGAAGTGTTGATTCATTGGAAAAGACCCTGATGCTGGGAGGGATTGGGGGCAGGAGGAGAAGGGGACGACAGAGGATGAGATGGCTGGATGGCATCACCGACTCGATGGATGTGAGTCTGAGTGAACTCTGGGAGTTGGTGATGGACAGGGAGGCCTGGCGTGCTGGGATTCATGGGGTCACAAAGAGTCGGACACGACTGAGCGACTGATCTGATCTGATCTGATCTGTTATATATTTTAAAAAAAAGAAAATAAATGGTGTGTCAGCACCGACCTTGCCAACCAAGATAATATCCTGTACTAAGAAGATTGTATGAAACGTTAAAAAAAATCATAAAGTTCAAGAAGAAGTTTCTTTGTAACCACATGGATTGGAATGGAGAAGATATGTCATTGGTATAAATTATCAGTTGACTACAGGCATTCACAATTTGGAAGCTCTTTCTCTTGCTTTCACTTTATTGGTAGTGGAATTTGAGAGTCTCATTCAGGTTTCTCAGGGAAAACAAATGTATTAAAACCACTTATTCCCTACTTATTTTACTCACCTCAAGATTCAGAGTCCATGGAAAGAAATCCACCTGTCCAAATTAAGATCCAATATTTGAAGTACAGGGAGAAAAGGCTCTAGTCACCAGAAAATGACAGTGAGGAAGATGCAGTTGTAATTCTCTAAAGGAAATTGTATAGAATCAGAGAGATGAATGGATATTGAGGACCTCAAACAAGAAAATTCTCTAAAGCTCTTCCAAACCCATAATCCTTAATTTTTTTTTATTCTGAAGCCTCTCTTGGCTTGTGCATGGTGTTTTCTTCCTCTGAATTCACATGGTCTCTCTGTGCATGATTGTGTCCCATTAGGACACCAGTCCTGTTATCTTAGGGCCCATGTTAACTACTTCATTTGACCTTGATTACCTCTTTAAAGAACCTGCCCTTCAACACAGTTACATTCTGAGGTGGAGGTGTTAGGACCTGAACATCAGCATTTGGGGGAGAAGGACACAATTCAGCCTATAACAATGGTATCTCTGGAAATTTATTTATGGAAACTGAATTTGAGAACTTTACCCTCTGGGGAAAATATTCACTGCATTCTTCTAAGTTCTTGGAATTACATGTTAATTTGTGAAAGAAAGGTGATAATGAAGTGTTTTTAAAAATTCATTCAATTTCCAGTGAATGGAAATCCTGATCAGATACTTAATATTTTAATTAAGACAGTTTTTAAAATATGTATGTCAATATAGTTTATGTCTTAAGTTTTTCTCTGAGCATAAGGTAGCTTTGCTGACCAAGTATTATTAGATACATATCAAGCAGTTCTTTAAAGAGCATGCACACCATCTGATTGATTAATGGATCTATGATTCATATTAGATTGTGACAGTATATTGTGATTTTTAAAAATATTATCCATTCTTAATATGCCCTGAAAATTCATTGAAAAATCACTTTATCAGTGACACCACAACTACTTTATAATACACAAATAGCTGTTTCACTCTGGAGAGCTTATGTTTATAATTCTTATAAAATTTATAGATCATTTCTGTCCAAATCAGTCCTTGACTTGGCATTTTATTGACTTTAACATAATTTTGTAAACTCTACTCAAGACTCTTTATTTATAAATGATTTATTTGGTGCTGATGACAATCTCCTGTTAGGTGTGAAATTCACGAGAATATGTGATAGATATCTATGCTTAAAACATCTGTTCAGTGCTTAAATACCAGTCACCTTACTTTAAATCTATGCATAATGTAAAAAGTCAGTAAGGAGTGGATCAAAATGATAAAGTGTGTGTTTTGACTGTTTTAAAGATTTTCCAAGTGAAGGATTCTTTACATAAATGCCAACTATACTAAAATGCAAAGCATCAACCTTATCAAAGAGCACATAGGGCTATTCAATTAGATTATCCTCTCCCTGTTAAAGGAGAACTGCAACTAATGGATGTAATTGCCTCTGAGAGCTTGGGACATTTTTATCCCCCACCCTGCATGCTTTATATTTAATTTGAGCAAGAAGAGCTTTCCATAATAATCTTACACATTAATTGGAGAATTGAAGTCTGATTTTAATGTTCAAACAGCCCCCTAAAATGGAATTTGTAAATATTTTTTGAAGAAGCAATGCCAGCAGAATTCTGCTAAACTCTACTGGTAAAATATTATAAATATAGCATGTGCTATGTTTAATTAACTTCCATTATCTATCATAAAGGCTGCATACCTGTCAAAAATACTGAACAGATAGAAGAAACTCTTGTTAAAAAATTCCAAAGACGTTTCTCAGTATGTGCAGCCTCCTGCTACAAAATCTGACACTTGAAAAATTGTGGCAAACAGTGTAAACTTTGTACAGAAAGATGAATTTTGTTGTCTCTACAGCATGGGTCTAGGTTTCTTCCTCCTAAACATTTAAATTAAATCTAGTTTTTAGGGTATGGCCACCTGATGTGAAGAACTAGCTCATTTGAAAAGACGCTGATGCTGGGAAAGATTGAAGGCAGGAGGAGAAGGGGATGACAGATGAGATGGTTGGATGGCATCACCGACTCGATGCACATGAGTCTGAGTAAGTTCCAGGAGTTGGTGATGGACAAGGAAGCTTGGCATGCTACAGTCCATGGGGTCACGAAGAGTCAGACACGACTGAACTGAACTGAAACAATACCCATGCTGCAGTGTTATCAGATGAATTTAGGAAACAAAGTGTAACAGGAATAACCCTCCCCCAAACTGCCATTTTTTCTCTTTTCACTGAAAGAATAAAACTGTGTAAATATACATGCATATCCAGCATATGTAACAAAAAAGCAAAATGGCTGTCTGAGGAGGCCTTACAAATACCTGTGAAAAGAAGGGAAGTGAAAAGCAAAGGAGGAAAGGAAAGATACACCCATTTGAATGCAGAGTTCCAAAGAATAGCAAGGAGAGATAAGAAAGCCTTCCTCAGTGATCAATGCAAAGAAATAGAAGACAACAATAGAATAGGAAAGACTAGAGATCTCTCCAAGAAAATTAGAGATACCAAGGGAACATTTCATGCAAAGATGGGCTCGATAAAGGACAGAAATGGTATGGACCTAACAGAAGCAGAAGATATTAAGAAGAGGTGGCAAGAATACACAGAAGAACTGTACAAAAAAGATCTTCTTGACCCAGATAATCATGATGGTGGGATCACTCACCTAGAGCCAGACATCCTGGAATGTGAAGTCAAGGGGCCTTAGAAAGCATCACTATGAACAAAGCTAGTGGAGGTGATGGAATTCCAGTTGAACTATTTCAAATCCTGAAAGATGATGCTATTAAAGTGCTGCACTCAATATGCCAGCAAATTTGGAAAACTCAGCAGTGGCCACAGGACTGGAAAAGTTTAGTTTTCATTCCAATCCCAAAGAAAGGCAATGCCAAAGAATGCTCAAACTACCGCACAATTGCACTCATCTCACATGCTAGTAAAGTAATGCTTAAAATTCTCCAAGCATGAACAGGGAAATCCCAGATGATCAAGCTGGCTTTAGAAAAGGCAGAGGAAGCAGAGATCAAATTGCCAACATCTTTTGGATCAAAAAAAACACAAGAGAGTTCCAGAAAAACATCTATTTCTGTTTTATTGACTATGCCAAAGCCTTTGATTGTGTGGACCACAATAAACTGTGGAAAATTCAGAAAGAGTTGGGAACACCAGACCACCTGACCTACCTCTTGAGAAATCTGTATGCAGATCAGGAAGCAACAGTTAGAATTGGACATGGAACAACAGACTGGTTCCAAATGGGAAAAGGAGTATGTCAAGCCTGCTTATTTAACTTATATGCAGAGTACATCATGAGAAACCCTGGGCTGGAGGAAGCACAAGCTGGAATCAAAATTTCCGGGAGAAATATCAATAACCTCAGATATGCAGATGACACCACCCTTATAGCAGAAAGTGAAGAAGAACTAAAGAGCCTCTTGATGAAAATGAAAGAGGAGAGTGAAAAAGTTGGCTTAAAACTCAACATTCAGAAAACTAAGATCATGGCATCTGGTCCCATCACTTCATGGGAAATAGATGGGGAAACAGTGGAAACAGTGTCAGACTTAATTTTTCTGGGCTCCAAAATCACTGCAGATGGTGACTGCAGCCATGAAATCAAAAGAAATGTACTCCTTAGAAGGAAAGTTATGACCAACCTAGATAGCATATTAAAAAGCAGAGACATTACTTGGTCAGCAAAAGTCCATCTAGTCAAGGCTATAGTTTTTCCAGTGGTCATGTATCATGTGAGAGTTGGCCTATAAAGAAAGCTTAGCACAGAAGAATTGATGCTTTTGAACTGTGGTGTTGGAGAAGATTCTTGAGAATCCCTTGGACTGCAAGGAGATCCAACCAGTCCATCTTAAAGGAGATCAGTCCTGGGTGTTCATTGGAGGGACTGATGTTGAAGCTGAAACTCCAATCCTTTGGCCACCTGATGCAAAGAGCTGACTCATTTGAAAAGACCCTGATGATGGGAAAGATTGAGGGCAGAAGGAGAAGGGGACGACAGAGGATGAGATGGTTGGATGGCATCACCAACTCGATGGACATGGTTTTGGGTGGATTCTGGGTTGGTGATGGACTGGGAGGCCTCCCGTGCTGCGGTTCATGTGGTCACAAAGAGTCGGACATGACTGAGTGACTGAACTGAACTGAAGTGAACTGAACTGGTCGAGGTACATACTTTTATATTTAAAGTTTGTTCTGCCAGGTTGTTTCACTTAGCGTATATTCAATTCAGTATTGGGTATTATATTATTCAGAATAAATGAATTATTATTCAGAATAAATGCTGAAAGACCGTACTATATTCATTGAATTGTGTAATCATTGGTTCTTGTGTAGGAAGTGTTAAGAATCAGGGTATCTCTATTTTCCAAAGTCTTCTGTAGGCTGTATCCCTATGAGAGTTGAGTTGGAAAATGAAGATACCCAGAATATCTGTTACAAAGACTGTCCTCATGCTTGCTCTATTTGGCAAGGTTCTGTACAGGAAACCTCCCTTAATGGTGTCACTCCATTTAATGATAATCCATGTCTCCATCACTAGTATTTAGGCTACCTGGCATGCTTAGAAACTGTGATAGCAGTACCTACACAGAAAGAACAAACGAGAGAAAAAGAGAGAAAACAATCAATTAAGGAAAGGTCATTCTTTAGCTTTTGCAATTATCACTATTTCTGATTGCTCTCATGAAATCTGTTAACACTCAGGAATGAATTTTTCCTACAGTGAGTGCTCCAGAGTTTCTAGAAGTAAGGCACTTGCTATTTTCTTTTCTTTCCTGCTCTGTATCTCTGCTATGCCTTTTACCAACAAACAGGGAAAGGACTGAAAAAAGGAGAAGATAGATAAGAGAAAATATTGATAATAAAAACAGAAATGGAGAAGGAAGGGCATGTGGGCTGAGACAAAGGTAGACAGTAAAAAAAGGAATGAGGATGGTATGGGATGAGTGAGTTTTGTAAGGTAATTGACTGTATTTGTGATCTCATCTTATTTGCCTGATGTCCACTTTGAGTACACCATATATCTGCAGTGTCACGAATGACACTAATTCCTGAAAACAACAATCCATGTGTCTGGAGATTTGAGAGCCAAGAAACCTACAGGAGGCACCCTCAAGTAATGGACAAATTTCTTGAGCCCCTGGTTCATTTGATTTCCCTCCTCACAATGATCCATCATTTTTAAATTCCAGTCATGAGGAAGAAAAGCAAAATGGGATTCTCCAATTCTCATAAACCCTTAGTCCTTCATCAAGATATCCCTCCTGTGGCCTGGCCCAGGGATGGTTTGACAGCACTTCTGAGATGATAGTCTAACTTGTCTCCTGGCAGTGCAACTCTTTTTACCTGCAACTGTGTTTAGATAAATGTTTATGAAATTCTGCTTCTGATCTGTCACCTCCTATGGATCATTTTAAAATGGATTTCTATTACAAGATAAAATACAGACTCCGAGTCTGAAAGGCAATACCCGCTACCTACATAGTCTGCTTACTCACTACCTTCATAAACATTTCCCCAGCTAGTTCATCTCTTCCAACAGAAACTCTCCTCCCCTCCCAACTCCCCCATCTCCTGGATCTGCCAACTGAGCTACACAAATCACTTCCACACCTGAGTCTTTGCTTGGCCTGCCTCCCACCAGAGCTCCTCTCCTTCCTTTCCTCATTCACATCCCAACTACTCTTGTTGGCAAAATTTGTGTCACATTTTCTCTGAGATGCTGTCTTCAGGCTGTCTAGGACTCATTTCCTAAGCTCCCACTGCACTTCCTTAGTGACCATTTATGTAGCACTTGTATATTGGCGATAAACATGCTATGGCCAGCTTTTTCCTCTAAAAATATAAATTTTGTGATAAATAGTCTTAGAATCTTTATAGAACCTGGTAGGGTATAATATACATAGCATGTAATTATAGATTATTAAGTTAGTGTATACAGGCATCAAAATTGCTTTGGTTTGAATCCTATAGATAAATGTTTAAGGCTCCCAAATTAAGTATTATAATCAAATAATCATGAATTAAGAATGTAATAAATATTAAAACTAGTTTGTAGATGTGTGTAAGAAGGCAGTGACTACCCTCTTCAGTATTCTTCCCTGGATATAAAAAGGCAGTGACTACCCACTCCACTATTCTTGTTTGAAGAATTCCATGGACAGACAAGTCTGGCAAGCTATATATAGTCCATGGGGTTGCAAAGAGTCGGACACGACTGAGCAACCAACAGTTTTACTTTTTCACTTTTTTGAGTTACTGTACAAAATGAGAATGATTTATGAAATTTTAAATTTAAAATATAACCTGAAAATTTCACTGAATTTGATACTGAAATTAGAAGAAAAATTCATAATATCATGTGTTGATTTATAATACATTCATATAACTTTAGCACCCAAAAAAAATAGGTTGACCCACAGTTAATTGGCATTACTCCAAGAAAGCAAATCATATTCCTAATAAAAAAATAACAGCAAAATAACAAGACATGTAACCAGACCATATTTGAAAATTGATGAGGATTCAAATATTCTAAAGTCTGAAAGTTTTCAGCTAAACTATTAAAGTAATTGGATTTTGTTCTTAATTCCAACATCACAGAAATATACATTGGGATGCCTTTCACAAACACAGTGATAGAATAAACCATTTGTTCCTATTTTGTTATTATAGTTGATATAAGAAAATAGTAATAAAAGGGTTTCTGCTATCTACAAGAAAAATGCAGCTAGATCATTTTCCCCTTCCTAATAGAAACTTCAGAAAGCTATCTTTTCTTTCTCTCTTTCTTTTAATCACAAATACAATCTGGAACAGAAGCCAAGAATAAACTTAATCTCTTGGTGAGTTTCAGGCATTTGACAATTACATAGGTTGGCTCGTCAAGTAGACATTGATTGTTAGCATTAGCCAGGAGTATATAAACATTTATAAATATTGCATACAGAAGAGAAGCTGCACTTAGATGGATGATTAATAGTTCTGTTGTTGGTAATCTGTTGTATCTCTTTTGCATGGAAAAAGCAATTAGAAACACATTTCCGACTATCCCAGGCAGACCTTAGATGTTTCACAGCGGAAAATTAACATTTTAGACATTGCAAAGAATGTAATAAATGTAGCTTCATTCACCACATGGTAATGGTACCTGGGGGACCTGGACGAGATCTTAAGATCACCATTTGACTTACCTTTCTTCCTTTTGATAATCTGTTTTCATAAAGTCATGAAATTATTTACTTTGGTAGTAGATTTGTGTGTGTGTGTGTGTGTGTGTGTGTGTGTTGTGAGCAAGCTAGGGGAAGGAGACAAAGAAAACTCACTTCAGAAAACTAAATACTAACGCACAGGAAGTGGCAACTTTGACAACTGTACAGTAATAAACCTATATGCATGCAGGCCAGGAGTGTAGAACAACACTCTAGAAATGAATTTTACTATCAAAATTCCAGAGTCTTGTTATAACCTGTGAGTAAAATTGATTTTTTTAATATGAAAAGAACCTTTTATTATATCCTTATAGTTTTTCATTATATCCACTATAAATTAGGTATTATAAATCAGGTTAGTCATTCCAGGCTAAAAAATGCCATATCAGGTTTCTGTCTGAAGGAGAATTATGCTTCATATTATTATTATTATCACACTGAAGAAATGCTCACATTCTAAGAAAACTTTAAAAAATCAGTTTAAAATGTGCAGAGAGTATTGAACTAAGTTCATGTTATTAAGAATTCATTAAAACTCTTTCACAGGTATTTCTTTTCCTTTTTAAATTGCCATAGGATAACTAGATTTTTTTTATAGTCGAGAAATTGGGTCTACAGAGGGCAAACGATCTGAATTCAATTCCCACAAATAACTACTTTTCTTGATTGTTAGGTGTCATATGTTTATTATATCTGAATAAATAAAAAATGGAGAAGGGGATGATGTTTTGGAACTATTAGTTTTATCATCCACTTGACCTAGGCTGGATCCCTGGGTTGGGAACATCCCCTGGAGAAGGGAAAGGCTACCCACTCCAGTATTCTGGCCTGGAGATTTCCATAGATTATACAGTCACAAAGAGTCAGACTAGACTGAGTGACTTTCACTTCACTTCATTTTTCAGACAATACCCTTTCATGTGTGTGTGTGTGTGTGTTTGTGTGTATGGATATATGCATTTTCAAATTCTAAAGATATATATATTTCAAGTTCTGAATGGTATAATGGTAGCATTTTGTATTAACATAGCAAGATTTTATTGTTATGTTAATAAAACCTAAAATTTATGCAGTACTTCTTTCCTCTGTAACCTCCAACTTGTAAAACAAAGCACTAAATTGGACAAACATGAATGTTGAGATTAATAGTAATGAATATGGAAGGGAGTGGATGAATTTGCTGTTGATTTAACTTGGAAGTTTGTTTTTTATGTATTGTGGTCACCATATCAGTCCTACATCAGGGTCTATGTCTCTGATAACAAAATTTATTTCAGAGAAAAAGAAATGACAAGACAAGACAGTGGCAAGGAAGAGAGAGGGATGAGAGTATATGATTACAGATAATAAAACGACACTTACAAAAGCACATCTGATTCATATTATGCTGTAGTTAAATTCACTTAGCTGTGGATCCTGCTGTATTCCCAATTAAGAATACAGTTGCCACATAGAATAAAATACTAAATCCACTTTATTTTAATTAATCATGTAGTGTGTTTTCCCTCGGAGAAGGCAATGGCAACCCACTCTAGCACTCTTCCCTGGAAAATCCCATGGACGGAGGAGCCTGGTAGGCTGCAGTCCATGGGGTCACTAAGAGTCAGACACGACTGAGCGACTTCACTTTCACTTATCTTTGATAAAATATTTAAATAAATAGGTCGCCGACGCCGTCCCCGCTTCGAATACCCTGGATCAGCCGGGGCTGGTCCCCGGCACACTTTCATGCATTGCAGAAGGAAATGGCAACCCACTCCAGTGTTCTTGCCTGGAGAATCCCAGGGACAGAGGAGCATGGTGGGCTGCCGTCTATGGGGTCACACAGAGTCGGACACGACTGAAGCAACTTAGTAGTAGTAGTGTGTTTTCCTTAGTCTATGATGAGTGGAAACAAAACTCTGTAAAATGTATTGACCAGTAAGAAGGGCTTATCAATTAAACCAAAAATGCTTGAGTCTTTATACAGCAACTTTCTTGTTAGTTTTATATTTCTTTAAATAATTCTCTAATTAGTTCTATAATTAATGTTAGTCCTACAAAACATGCTTTAATGGTATAACTTTTTTGGTCAGATCTGATTGGGGTTTTTCTGGATGATCCTTGGTGCTTCCTAGTTTTAATATTCTTAACAAGGTCGGCCTGGCGTGCTGCAATTCATGGGGTCGCAAAGAGTCCGACACGACTGAGCAACTGATCTGATCTGATCTGATCTGAACAAGGTCAAAGGCTACATAATAAACCTTTTGGGTTGGCTTGACAGATGTGATTTTTTTCCAGCCCAAGTAGATGGCCAATCTAACTGCTTCAGTAGGGCCAAAAAGCCTGGCTCAATAGTAGTTATCAGTTCTCATCAGAAAACAGGTTACCAAGACAAGGCTTCATTTGGAAAAAACACCTCTTGTGCTGTCCAGAGAGAGGCAGAGACACGGTTCAGGTTACAGTTTTGTGGCAAAGCTGTATTCCTTAATTGCCCATCTAGCCGGGAGAAAGCTTTATTAGATACATTTATTGTTCCCATTGCATGGGGTCTTCTGCAGTATTACTCTCTAAGCCAACTGTGTAGCTGTTTTTTTGGGGCCATGTGAATAATGCACCACTGAAACAGTCATCGGTCATTTTGTCTATAGGAAGAACCTGATTGCATTGATTTTGTGGTAGACTCATTGTTTGCTAAGAATTTGACTTACGTTGAAAAAGTGAAATTAACCAGTAAGTGGTTGATTTCATATCTGTTTTTCTTATACAGGTACCTACAAAAAGTCATTTATAGTAAAACAAAATATGGCCACAGTTTAATCACAGTTCTCAGATATGCATAGATACACACAGCCTCCCTCTGCCTCAGCTCATTTCTTTGCCTACTCTTCTAATGGCATTTAAAAAACTGCTTTTCTTTTGGAATCTGAAGGAAAGCAAAGCTTTGGGCCACTTCATCTCTGGAAATGATTCTATCCCTTGCAGCTTCTGATCCCTCTAGTGCTATTTTTCTGAATGGATTTGTTTTTGTTTAGCAGTGTTTAGAGTACACAAACCAAACAGCATGTGAAATATTGCCTACCTACAAAAGCTCTCAAGGGGCAGTAAATGAGGTAACCATGCCATGCAAGAATGATTGTTTCTGATACAAGAAGATGGAACTATACAAAGGCAAAACTCTAGGTAAACTTGAAATGAGTCATTTGACATATTTCAAGGGGCAAACAGAACAGCTTCAAAAAGCCTTGTTGTTTTTTCTTTTCTTTTCTTTTTTTTAATTTTTAAAAAAATTTTATTTTATTTTTAAACTTTACAATATTGTATTGGTTTTGCCAAATATCGAAATGAATCTGCCACAGGTTAATAGCAGAAAAAAAAAAAAAAAAGAATTTGACGGAGCTATGCATTTGTTTGCTCAGAATGGTTTCACATTTTTCAGCCCTAAATATTAGCTTTTCCTTCCTTCCTCCCTCCTTTCATCCCTTCCTTTTTTCCCAATCAAGATTTTCCCAGTGCAAATCTCCGTCCCTAAAAGGATGTGACAGTTCCTCTGAGTTCACTGTGTTCTTTAGACACAAGTTCAGTCCCTGGGTTGGGAAGATTCCCCTGGGTTGGGAAGAGTCCCCTGGAGAAGGAAATGAGTAACCACTCCAATATTCTTATCTTGAGAATTTTTCAGAGGACCCTGGCAGGCTATGGTCCATGTAGTTGCAAAGAGTTGGACATGACTGATCGACCAATACTTTTCACTTTTCCTTGAAATACCCATTGAGATTATCTATATATTTTGTTACATGATTTTACATTCTTTGTGGCTCAGCTGATGAATCCGCCTGCAATGCAGGAGACCTGGGTTCAATCCCTGGGTTGGGAAGATCCCCTGGAGAAGGAAAAGGCTACCCACTTCAGTATTCTGGCTTGGAGAATTCCATGGACTATATAGTCCATGGGGTTGCAAAGAGCTGGACACGACTGAGCGACTTTCACTTATTACCATATTTTTTTCTCTGTGAAGTATTTCATAGGCAGAAAACTATTTATATGTTCCATCAAAGAATAGCGAAAAATCAATGTCCATATTACCTAGCTTAAGCTTAATCATCATGATTTTGAAGCCATTATGTGAGTTATCTTTTATGTATTTTTCCAAGTTTCTATTAAATTGCTTTCTTACTGTTTTGAAGGAGTTAATATTCCAAATGAATCCTTCTCCACTTGTGTGTTCAAAATCTTATCTATGTTTTTGGCTTAAAAATTCTTTATTTAAAATAAAAGATAGGAAGCAATTCTTAATGAGCTGGGGATAAGAAAAGATTGCTTTTAAATAAGACATAATAACCCAAATCATAAAGAAAAGGGTAGAACATTTTTACTGAATTAAAATTAAGAATTTAATTACAAAGTTAACAGAAAGAAGAGAACAAAATCATACCAAAAACAATTGGGGAGCTACTTTTTCTCATCACCCTAAATGCATTACTTTATTCTCTTCTGACTTCCTTTTTTGTTATGGAGACTGTCTGATTGTCATTATTTTATATGTTAACTGGTCTTATTTATTGCTTTTAAAATCTCCTTTTTTCTTGTTTTACTCTCCTATTTTACCATGGCATGTCTAAATGTGGATTTTTTTGTATTAATCTTGCCTGTGAGTCTTTGAATTTCCCAAACCTAAAGAGGGTCATCTTTCAGAAAATCTAGGATACTATTTATTATTACCTTATTGAATATGGCCTTTTCCCTAGTCTTCCTATTCTCAGGTCCTCAGAGTATGATTAGACAGAGTTTAGGCTTATTCACTGTATCTGCCCTGTTTGCATTTTTTCTATCTCTTTGTCTTTTTTCTATAGAACTATATTTCCCTTCATTAATTCTTTCTTCAGCTATGTCCAATTGCTTGTAACTTAAAGAATTAAGTAACAAAATTTGCAATTTTAGTATTTTTATTGTAATACTAATTTATTTGTGTTAACATCATTGTATTTTTCATATTTTAAATTTTAATTTGTGTTTTTGCAAAATTTTCAGAATATTTTGTTGACCATGATAACGTCAATGCCCTTTGTTTCTTTACATGTATATATATTTATTTCATATACTTATATGATGACTCCATCATCTGCAATTTGGGAATGTGATTCTTTAGTCTGACTTTTGATGTGTTTATGTGACTATGCAATTCTCGATGCGTTTCATTATCTTGAATGGGAGCTACGCTTCAGAATTTCATCAATGGGAGTCCTTTATTTAAAACATTTTCCTCCAGAGAATATTTGTTTTATCCAAATTCTTGTAGGCAATCCAGCATAGGAATGTATTTGATTACATTTTCATTTTCATATTTTAATGCAGAAATGTATGATTTCATGATACAAATATGTGATTATGAGGTTAAGGTTAGAAAAGATTTGTTTTTCTTTTTCTTTTTTCCTTTTCCCTTCTACTGAGTCTCAACTCCGGACCAAATCAGGCAGGAGTGCTTTTTCAGGGATTGGATTTGTTTATTTTTGGCTTGCTTTCCTAACTCACTTACTAAGCATGTTATCCTTTTGGGATATTTTATTTATTTGGAGAATTCTGAGTTGATATTATTTCTTCTTATTCATTTTCCTGGTCTGTGATATTTTAACCCTCATGTGTGGCCTCTGAAGATTGACAGATGATTTTCAGCTAAATGTTACTTTTATTAGTACCTTGTTCTTATTTAATCACACATTCTCCTTTTTCTGGCTTCTATTTTCCTTACAATACTATACAGTCCATGGAATTCTCTAGGCCACAATACTGGAATGGACAGCCTTTCCCTTCTCCAGGGGATCTTCCCAACCTAGGGATCGAACCCAGATCTCCTGCATTGCAGGCAGATTCTTTACCAGCTGAGTCACAAGGGAAACCCAAGAATACTTGAGTGCGTAGCCTATCCCTTCTCCAGTGAATCTTCCAGACCCAGGAATCAAACCAGGGTCTCCTGCATTGCAGGTGGGTTCTTTACTAACTGAGTTATCAGGAAAGCCCTACTGCTAGTGCAGACATGATATAATATGCATATATTAAATATTGCAGGTTTTTGTGTTCTGTCCCAAGAGGGGTTTCTCTTTTTTGGTTCTGGCCCACTGTTTTTTTTTTTTTTTTTTTTTTGTAGTTATAAACTGTTTTTGTGTACAAATGTTATCATAGTTATTGTTGAAGTCTAAAGTATTTCTAGTTCAGCTTGTTTAGTTGTGTATTCGGAAGATGCTAAATTTTCTGAAATCTATTAATGTTATTATCTACTTAATGGACTGAAAATCTTGTATATGAGTTGCACTCTTCACTCTTGAATACTGGAAATGTGCATCAAGTAAGTATGATCTCTGTGTTGAGAACTTATTCTCTGCAAGGTATTGTGTCAATTCTGTGATCACAAGAGGCAACAGCTGAACTCAGTTGGCTAAAAGTAGTTTAAGCTGAATGTGAAGTCTCCCAAAGGAGTAAAAGAAAATATCTTACTCATTTTAATTTTAAATTTTGTACAGTTTTGTCACAATTCCCGATGCTGGAAACATTTTTAAAAATTATATGTCAGACTGCCTAGTTGAGACGTCATTTTCTTTTTGATGACCAGTAAGATCTTAAAATACATTTCATTACATTTTTTTCTGATTTAAATTTAAAGTACTAATTTACTTCTTCAGAGTTAATATCAAGAATTCAATGTAAGTTAAAAGTTTTTCCAAAGATTTTGACTAAGTCCAAGCATTTGCTCTCAGAAGGAAAGGCCAAGATTAGCTCAATCTACCAAAAGTAATATGTAACAATAAAAGAATCCAAATGTACTTGCTTATCTGAATCAAAGCAGAAAGTTGCTAATGTGACTTTAACTTCGTAAATATTACTACAGCACAATATTTGAAAAACTCAATTCAAGCACTTAAAACTGTCAGTGAAATAATCATGTAAAGGGTCCATTTAATGTTTACAGAGTCAAATAATGTTTTTACTTATTTTCACTACTGAATAGAGTTTCTGTTGCTTTTTAAAATTTTTTTATTTTGGAAAACTTTTACAGGTACACATTTTGCGAGAATATTCTAAGGGGTCCTACATACCCTAATTTTTGCTTCCTCTATGGTTACCATTACTGTGGTACAGTTGTCTCAACCACTAGGCTAGTACTAATACATGATTAACTATAGTATATATTTTGATTTTTGTTTTCTTAGTTTTCACATCTTGTCTTTTCTCTGTCCCAGTATCCATCTTGGTTACCATGTTATACTTAGTCATCATGTCTCTATAGGTTGCTCTACATTGACAGTTTCTCAGACTTTCCATGTTTTTGATCACTTTGACGTTTTTTGGGAGTTCTGGACAGACATTTTTTTAATGATGACCTTTAATATGTTTTTCTCATGATAAGACCAAGTTTATTGTTTTAGACAATGTAACAGATAAAGTATCATTCTCACCATAATATCGAGGGCATATGTTATTAAAATGTCTTATCAGTGTCTACAATAGAATTTTTCTTTTTTTCTTGCTTCCTTCCATACTATACTCTTGAGAAGGAGGTCATTACATACATTCCAAGGTTAAGATTTGGGAAGTTATATTCTACCTCCATAAGGATGGAGTTCCCATCACTCTACTGACATTGGAAATATGGTACAACTTAATGTGTCTTCCAGTTCAAATAAATGATCAATAAAATACTTTAATAGGTACATTTTAAATGATTGTGGAGCTGGTGCAAAATAAAATAGTTTGCCAACATGAGATTCAAAATAAAAAAGAGGACATTAGTTGGTAAGGATATCTTTCATTTTGGAGGTTTCTTTTGAGTCCTGGACATGATGAGGTTTCACTTTATTGGCAATGGGAAAAAGGATAAACTTAGTAAAGGGTAAACTTAGTAAGCCAATCCCTGGACTCTGTGATGCGCAATCCACCCTTGCCTTCATTGAACAAGTTGCCCAAGCTGCTGAGACTGTTGTCAGTAAATCAGTAGATAGTTGTACAGGGTCAGAGAGTCAGGGGATGCCTCAGGGCTGGTCCACATCCAGTGATCTCCAAAAGCTGATGCCAGTGTACAGAGTCTCTTTTAACTTCTGAGGACTTCCCTATGGGCTATTCTAAATCCACCACAGAGACTTTCATTGGGCCTACATTGCTGTAGATCAGCTAATCCCTCTGCAATTCCGTTTTCTTTCTCTTACAAATGGTCTAATCCTGAATGAAGTAAGTCAGGCAGAGAAGGAGAAATGTCATGTGACATCTCTTATATTGTTGTTGTTCAGTTGCTAAGTCATGTCCAACTCTGCAACCCCATGGACTGTAGCAAGCCAGGCTTCTCTGCCCTTCACTATCACCTGGAGTTTGTTCAAACTCATGTCCATTGAGTTGGTGATGCTATTAAGCCACCTCATCCTCTGTCATCCCCTTCTCCTCCTGCCCTCAGTCTTTCCCAGCATCAAGGTCTTTTCCAGAGTTGGCTTTCTCATCAGGTTGCCAAAGTACTGGAGCTTCAGCTTCAGCATATTTCATATGTGGACTCTAAAAAGAAATGATACAGATGAACTTAATTTCAAAGCTCTTCTTTATTAAACATCCTGTATGTTAACTTCTCAGAATCTGTACTTCAGTAAAAAAAATTCAAGTCCATATATAATTTTTTGGAATTTGCATTTTTCACTGAATGTTATGTTTATAAAATCCAACTGTCATCTTGTTTTCACATAAATAAATTCTAGCTCTTGATAAGAGAAGCAGCAAAAGGATTTGCATGTGACAAAGGGAAGTAAACACAAGGAAGGAAGAAATTTAAAGTCATAAAACAATCTATCACAGTTCAGTTCAGTTCAGTTGCTCAGTCATGTCTGACTCTTTGCGACCCATGGATTGCAGCATGCCAGGCCTCCCTGTCCATCACCAACTCCCGGAGTTTACTCAAACTCATGTCCATTGAGTCAGTGATGCCATACAACCACCTCATCCTCTGTCGTCCCCTTCTCCTCCCATCTTCTATCTTTCCTAGCATCAGTTCAGTTCAGTCACTCAGTTGTGTCCGACTCTTTGCAACCCCATGAACCACAGCATGCCAGGCCTCCCTGTCTATCACCAACTCTCCCAGCATCAGCGTCTTTTCAAATGAGTCAGCTCTTCGTATCAGGTGGCCAAAGTATTGGAGTTTCAGCTTCAGCATCAGTCCTTCCAATGAATATTCAGGACTGATCTCCTTTAGGATGCACTCGTTGGATCTCCTCATAGTCCAAGGGACTCTCAAGAATCTTCTCCAACACCTCAGTTCAAAAGCATCAATTCTTTGGCACTCAACTTTCTTCATAGTCCAACTCTCACATCCATACATGACTACTGGAAAAACCATAGCCTTGACTAGATGGACCTTTGTTGGCAAAGTAATGTCTCTGCTTTTTAATATGCTTTTTTTTTTTTAATATGCTTTTTAATCTACCCACAACTAGAGGTTAAACTTTATAAGATAACATCAAATAGCTTTCCTAGGTCTTTAATTAACTTAAAATTTCCCCAGCAATGTGTAATAGATTCTATTGCAAACTTGTCTGACTGCTTAATTTTGTCAAACAGAAAGGATGTTAGATTATGTATCATTTTTTGTATTAAATTAACAGTTTCTACTTACCTGGAGCATCATTTCATAATTTACTATCCATGTAATTCCTCTTTTATAAAATGCCTTATCTATTGGATTGTTTGTTTTTAAAAAACTAGTTTATAACTGCTTTGTACTCTTGAAAATGTTTTATCTATAATACGTCTTGCAAGTATTTGCTTCAAGTATGAACCTTAGTTTTTGACTACAAGATCTTCATAGAAGAGAACTTAATATTCACATAAATTAATTTATTAAATATTACATTTTATTTTAGAGATTTAGGTATTTTTTAGGAAATGTTTTTTAACCTCAGAAAGATATTTAGTTATATTTTTAAACTTTCAAAAGTAAGATTTCATTAAGTTCTTAGTCTTTCTAGAGTTATCTGTATCTCATCTTTCACTTTTTTTTTTTTTTTTTTATTGTGCAGTGAGAGGTAAGAATCTAAAAATTTTTCCCCCATAAGAAAAAACTTTTCTGGCACTTTTAAAATAATTTGTTGTTATATCTTGGTCAGCTACTCAAACTCTGGATATGTATGTTTCTGTTACCTAGTCTGTCCTGTTTCATTCAGCATGTAGCCTATGCTACACCAATACCAAGCATCTTATTTAACATGGATTTATAATCATCTTCACATTATGGTAAGGCAAGTAAACCTATACTCTTCTTCAGCAACAGTGACTTGCTCTTCCATACATACTTGAGAAAAAATTGTTCCTATGTTATTAAAAACATTGTTAAGATTCTAGATAAAGTTTCGGTAAATCCATACATCCACTGGGGTAACTGACATCTTAATGTTATTAAGTCTTCCTCAGTTCAGTTCAGTTGCTCAGTCGTGTCCGACTCTGCAACCCCATGGACTACTGCACGCCAGGGTTCCCTGTCCATCACCAACCCCTGGGGCCTACTCAAACTCATGTACATCACATCAGTGATGCTATCCAGCCATCTCATCAGCTGTCATCCACTTCTCGTCCCACCCTCAGTCTTTCCCAGCATTAGGGTCTTTTCCAAAGAGTCAGTTCTTTGCATTGGGTAGCTAAAGTATTGGAGTTTCAGCTTCAACATCAGGCCTTCCAATGTATATTCAGGACTGATTTCATTTAGTGTTTACTGGTTGGATCTCCTAGAAGTCCAAGGGACTTTCAAGAGTCTTCTCCAACACCACAGTTCAAAAATAGCAATTCTTCAGCGCTCAGCTTCCTTTATAGTCCAACTCTCACATCCATACATGACTACTGCAAAAACCATAGCTCTGATTAGAAGGACCTTTGTTGGTAAAGTAATGTCTCTGCTTTTTATATGCCGTCTAAATTGGTCATAGCTTTTCTTCCAAGGAGTAAGCGTCTTTTAATTTCGTGGCTGCAGTCACTGTCTGCAGTGATTTTGAAGCCCCAGAAAATAAAGTCTCTCACTGTTTCCATTGTTGCCCATCTATTTGCCATGAAGTGGTGGGACGAGATGCCATGATCTTAGTTTTCTGAATGTTGAGCTTTAAGCCAACTTTTTCGCTCTCCTCTTTCACTTTCATCAAGAGGTTCTTTAGTTCTTTTTCACTTTCTGTCATGAGGCTGGTGTCATCTGCTTATCTGAGGTTATTGATATTTCTCTCGGCAATCTTGATTCCAGCTTGTGCTTCATCCAGCCCAGCATTTCGCATGATGTATTCTGCATGTAAGTTAAATAAGCAGGATGGCAATATATAGCCTTGACGTACTCCTTTCTGGATTTGAAACCAGTCTGTTGTTCCATGTTCAGTTCTAACTGTTGCTTTTTGACCTGCATACAGATTTCTCAGGAGGCAGGTCAGGTGGTCTGGTATTCCCATCTCTGAGAATTTTCCACAGTTTATTGTGATCCACACAGTCAAAGGCTTTGGAGAAATCAATAAAGCAGAAGTAGATATTTTTCTGGAACTCTCTTGCTTTTTCAGTGATCCAGCGGATGTTGGCAATTTGATCTCTGGTTCCTCTGCCTATCCTAAAACCAGCTTGAACATCTGTAAGTTAATGGTTCGTGTATTGCTAAAGCCTGTCTTGGAGAATTTTGAGCATTACTTTACTAGAGTGTGAGATGAGTGCAATTGTGCAGTAGTTTGAGTATTCTTTGGCATTGCCTTTCTTTGGGGTTGGAGCATAGGATTACTATCTGTTTTACCTTTCTATCAGGAGAGAAACACAGTGTAGTCCAAATAGCATTCCATTACTCTGGAATAACTTGGCTTGGGCTTTAGTCATTTTCTCCATTTACTTCGTTTGCACTTAAATTTAGATTTTTTTTTTCTTTTTTACAATTCTGAGTCTTAATTGTGAAAAAAATTTAATATCTACTTCACAGTTTCTATTTTAGTACAAATTATGATGCATAATTCTTTTGGAGATAACTGGAAAGTTCTGTGTTGGACATATTTCTTTCTTGATTTAATTCTTAGATTGAATGTATACAATAATATGTGACATATGCAGCTATTTCTTTGAAACAACAGACCAATTCCATGATAAAATAGATGAAAGTAATTTTTTGTTAGTGTTGTTATAGACAAAAATGTGTATAGTGGTTTGTTTTCACATTTCAAATATGGGTAGTCAATTCAATCAAAGATTCTTAAAGTATATATTATTAATGACATTTATAGCTCTGAATTTCTAGCTGTAATTATTATCTATGTCATTTTTTTGTTAATGGGATGATTATCACCAAAAATAAAAAAAAAATTGACATAGTGGTGTGAGCTATGTATAATTTTAAAAAAGTCAAGAAAACTGCTACTCAAAAATATGTGAAAATCTGACTTATGCAGAATTTAAATAAGAGAATCTCAGAATTTCATAAACAGTTTAATGCTTAAAATAAGCCTAGCTCTAGTACTGTAGTAATAACAATAGTCACCATGTTGTACATTAGATCCTTAGAACTTATAACTGGAAATAAATGCTGTTTGGCCTACATCATCCCTGGGAGTATATCTTAAGCATTTATCACATATACATACATGCTCATAGGCACACACATTATTATATGTTAACTATGTGAAGTAGTGGACATATCTTGATCTTGTTACCATTCTGAAATGCGTGTGTGTATGTGTGTATAATCATAATGTACATTTTGAATATGATTGTATTTGTGAGTTATTCCCCAGTAACGTTAAAAAAATAAAAATAGGCCTATGTCATGAAGAATTGTAAAGCTAGTCCATGGTGTGCTTTTGAAAATGAGAATAGCTTGAAAACATGTTTTCTTTGTTTTCTAAAACAAAATAAAGGAAAACTGCATTTCTTTATTCTGCCAAATACGTATTAACGTTACTTGGAAAGCTTTGGAGTGACATTAATAATATTGCCTCATAAGAACCATCATATTTCTCTTTAGCTATGTTGAAGTATAATTAACAGAATTGTAAAATA
This sequence comes from Bos mutus, assembly GCF_027580195.1. NCBI lineage: Eukaryota > Metazoa > Chordata > Mammalia > Artiodactyla > Bovidae > Bos > Bos mutus. The sequence goes on from NC_091617.1 coordinate 46,486,975, forward strand.
TTTAAGGTGTACACCTGATGATTATATTTACACATGCATTGTGAAAGGATTCCCCCTTTGACTTAATTAAAACATATATTACCTTTTTTTGGTGAGAACTTTTGAATCGATTCCCTTGCCAACTCTCAGTTATATAAGAGCTGTAATATTTTTAACATGCTTTTAGATTTTTGACCTAGATTTAAAACCATGGAGATTATCAAAATTTCTGTTTGTCTCTTATATCTGATAATTTATAGGCTATGGGTACTAATTCTTTAATGATAAGGGAAGTAAGAACTGTTAGGTAATGTCCTCTAGTATCCTAGAGTCAGTGTTTCTTGTCTTTGACTCTCTAACACAGTCCTTGGCAGGATATGGAAAGTTCTTGTTAAAAAATAAATTGAGGATATTTATTCACAATGATGCTATTTCCTAAGACCTGGAAAAGTAATGAGAAATATCTTTTATACATTGAAATTCCAAGTGTTTTTGCTGCAATAAATCTGTACAGAAGGTTTGAGAACCCCTTCTCTAGCATGTCTTGAATTATTTGGATTCAGTACATCAGCTACCAGGTAAGGTCATCAGCTACCAACTAAAGTCATCAGCTAGAGAGTTTTTCCCAAACTTCACACAAGAGGATTTGTACAGTGGTTCAGTTCAGTTCAGTCCAGCAGTCGTGTCTGACACTTTGCAACCCCATGAACTGCAGCAGGTCTCCCTGTCCATCACCAACTCCCAGAGTTCACCCAAACTCATGTCCATTTAGTCAGTGATGCCATCCAACCATCTCATCCTCTGTTGTCCCTTTCTCCTCCTGCCCTCAATCTTTCCCAACATCAGGGTTTTTTCAAATGAGTCAACTCTTTGCATCAGGTGGCCAAAATATTGGAGTTTCAGTTCAGCATCAGTCCTTCCAATGAACACCCAGGACTGATTTCCTTTAGGATGGACTGGTAGGATCTCCTTGCAGTCCAAGGGACTCTCAAGAGTCTTCTCCAACACCACAGTTCAAAAGCATCAATGCATTGGTGCTCAGCTTTCTTTATAGTCCAACTCTCACATCCATACATGACCACTGGAAAAACAATAGCCTTGACTAGATGGACCTTTGTTGGCAAAGTTATGTCTCTGCTTTTTAATATGCTATCTAGTTCAGTCATAACTTTCCTTCCAAGGAGTAAGTGTCTTTTAATTTCATGGCTGCAATCACCATCTGCAGTGATTTTGGAGACCCAGAAAATAAAGTCAGCCACTGTTTCCACTGTTTCCCCATCTATTTGCCGTGAAGTGATGGGACCAGATGCCATCATCTTAGTTTTCTGAATGTTGAGCTTTAAGCCAACTTTTTCAATCTCCTCTTTCACTTTCATCAAGAGGCTCTTTAGTTCTTCTCTTTCTTCCATAAGGGTGGTGTCATCTGCATATCTGAGGTTATTAATATTTCTTTTGGCAATCTTGATTCCTGCTTGTGCTTCATCCAGCCTGGCGTATCTCATGATGTACTCTGCATATAAGTTAAATAAGCAGGGTTACAATATGCAGCCTTGACATACTCCTTTTCCTACTTGGAACCAATCTGTTGTTCCATGTCCAGTTCTAACTGTTGCTTCCTGATCTGCATACAGGTTTCTCAAGAGGCAGGTCAGGTGATCTGGTATTTCCATCTCTTTAAGAATTTTCCACATTTTAATGTGATCCACACAGTCAAAGACTTTGACATACAAAGGTATAAACATTCTTTCCTATTTTAAAAGCATGTTAGTTGCTCAGTCATGTCTTACATTTTGCGACGCTATGGACTGTAGCCTGCCAATATCTTCTGTCCATTGGATTTCTCTGGGAAGAATACCAGAGTAGGTCACCATTTCCTTATCCAGGGGATATTCCCACTCCAGGGGTCAAACCTGGGTCTCCTGCATTGCAGGCATATTCTTTACCCTCTAAGCCTATCATTGGCAAATGCTTGGTTGATTTTCATTTCATCCTTTCATCAAAATATTCCCTGGTTTATCTACTTAATAAAAGCCATTACTTTCATATTTGAGTAGAGATGCTATTTTTGTGTCACATACTGTTTATATCTCCTTTAACCATCATCACCAGTCCACAAATCCAGAAGACTGTTAAGTCATGATATCAAGTATTTTGAGCATTGATAACTAATCTATGTCCAGCTGACTGTTTAATGCCTATGTGGCTTTCAGTTCAGTTCAGTCACTCAGTCGTGTCCAACTCTTTGTGACCCCATGAACCACAGCACACCAGGCCTCCCTGTCCATCACCAACTCCTAGAGTCCACCCAAACCCATGTCTATAGAGTTGATGATGCCATCTAACCATTTCATCCTCTGTTGTTCCGTTCTCATGTGGCTTTATAACCCTAATAATCCCATTATTCTATAGAGGAACAATGTGGCCCAAGGAGATGAAGTGACTTCCCCTGAGTCATGCATATGACTCAGATGTGAAGCAGAGTGGGGCCTAGAATGTGAGCATCGTAGATCAGATTTGCATGGCATGGGATTCTGAGAGGACACTGACTCTGAGAAGTGGAAAATGATGGTAGTCTATGTAATGCTGATCCAATCAGTGTATTTTCTGGAAACAAGAATGAAAGGAAGGACTGTGGCCTTTGTCAGTAATGCTATAAAGGTATACATGAGCCTCTTAAGTGGGTTCTAGTATTGAGGGGAGCATGAGAGAGGAATCTCTTCTGGGACCAGATGGAATGGAGGATAGGAACCTGAGTGACAGGAAGGGGGAAATAGGCCCTCTGTCTGTCCTAAATGTGGAGCCTTTTGATCCTAAATGTGAGGCCAGAGGGACAATTACATGAATCATAGAATCCTGAGAATAGGAGCTATGAGTCTCTTCTCTCTTTTGATTACTAGGAAGAATGTATACTTTAGTACCATACATATAGACATTACTGCAGTTGCTAAGATAATGTTTGCAATAAAATTCAAATGATTAAAACAGGAGCATGTAATTCAAATAGAAGTATAAAATATTTCACAATGAAACAGTGAAAAGAACCAGTTTCAGAACTTACATATGTAATAGCAAAATGTTCAAAGGACTGCACTGTGTACTTGTCATACAGTTTTTGAAATTTTAACTAAATAAATGAAGTCATTTAGTGACTAGGAAATATCAAAAGAATAGCAAGTTCAGTTGCAGATATTGCATTTCCCAGTGTTTAAAATGTAAGACTTATTAAAATGTAGTGATATCTCAAGAATGAACAGTCTCTGGTACAAAAATTGTGCTCCTCTCTGCCATAGAAGATATTAGATCTGAGATCACTGGAAACATAAATGTCCTCTATGCAAGATCATAGTGCTATTCAGGTGGAAATTATCTGAGATTCACTCTAGTTACTGGGAATACACATTTTATTTCTTCATTTGAAACTAGATATATTGATTTTTTTAAATGTATTTATTTTTGATTGGAAAATAATTGCTTTAAAATAGATTATTTTTATAAAAATAATTTTCTGATACACATTTGTAGATTAATTTTATATAGAGTAAGATTTTGATGACTTACCTACAGTGAAATGTTAAATCTAGGAGTAACTGATGACACAAAAAAATATTTTCTTCAATTCTGTCAGAGTAAAATTAACTTTGGGAGCTTCATTTTATGTCTACTCTCACACTTTTGTAGCCCACATGAGGCCAAACAACAGATCTTGGGTTAGGTCTTCAGAGCTATAAGGAACTCGGAAACTGAGATGATTGCAGATTTTTTTTTTTTTTTTTTCTGTAATAGTAAGTCACTTCAAGAAAGCATAGGTTTAGGCACTGAGGTACCTATAATATTTCTTCATATCGGGTGCATTCCTCAGATACATATTCTTTTTTTATTTTTTTTTATTTATTTTTTTTTTATTTGTAAACATTTGACCCACATTTCAAGGTCAAATATTTACTTAATCATTTGTGATATTATTCTATTGAATTCTAAGATGAGAAAACTTTTAGTATCTCAACTCTCTGTCTAAAAATAGGCCACCTCATCTTTAAGTTTGGACATTAATGAGCTGCCTACATTCCTGTGGCAAGACTCCCCACCACAGCAACAGCAAAACCTTCTCACTTAAAGAAGATCAATAGCCATATACATTTTTCTTTTATGCAGTCCAGTTTACAAATCACTTTTAATATCATTTAAAAGTACATAAGCATATCCTACATGACATTTTTATTACCATTGTAATATCTCAAGTTTAATTTTTGGCAGTAAATATAGTCTGGTGCAAACTTAGAAGTGAAGGAAAAAATGAGTTTAAGTATATATTTTTGATTTATATGATAGTCTGACTTTTGGGGGTGAATATTATCTTTGTAGAAGACACCTGTGCATGTGACAAGTCTGAAGTAATTGGATTTTCAAGTGAGCTCTGGAACTTTTATTTTTTTTTAAATAGATACTCTGGGAGTTGGTGATGGACAGGGAGGCCTGGCATGCTACGATTCATGGGGTTGCAAAGAGTCGGACACAAATGAGCGACTGGACTGAACTGAACATTTTAGGAAACCTGCCAAAGTTAAAAAGTTTATTTTTGAAAGGTTTCACGTGGTTATCATTGATGGTGATGCTATTTAGTTGCTAAGTCATGTCCGACTCTTTTGTGACCCCGTGGACTATAACCCACCAGGCTCCTCTGTCCATGAGATTTCCCAGAAAGGAATACTGGTGTGGGTTGCCATTTCCTTCTCCAGGGGATCTTTCTAACCCAGGGATCAAACCTGTGTCTCTTGCATTGGCAGGTATGTTTTTTTTTAACCACTGAGCCACCACGGAAGTCCCTAGTTATCATTGTCACATCAATGGAATTTAAATGACCTAGTCTGCTAATGTATATTTTTTAAAATCCCCCAATTAATAGCAGAGTCTAAAGAACTGAAGATGATTATTTTTCCTTTGAAGATAACATTTAATCATTATACAGATGTTTAGAATCTGTTAAAGTTTCTAAAACAGGTTAAAAACCAGGACTCTGACATCACATAGACTTTAGGTTTCAGTTTCTGCCCTACAGCTTAAAAGTTGGGTATTCAAAGGAAAATAAATTATTCTTTCTAAAGCTTAATCCCCTAATCTCTTAAGAGAAGACAGGTTGTAAAAATAGTCTTGACTTCATAGGGTTGTTGTAAAAATAATGTAATAATTCAACTAAAGAGCACAGAGTTTACAGGAAGTAATCGTCACATACCAAATGTTTCCTATTATTGTCTCACTTAACTCAGCAGTGGCCACAGGACTGGAAAAGGTCAGTTTTCATTCCAGTCCCAAACAAAGGCAATGCCAAAGAATGCTCAAACTACCGCACAATTGCACTCATCTCACACGCTAGTAAAGTAATGCTCAAAATTCTCCAAGCCAGGCTTCAACAATATGTAAACCATGAACTTCCAGATGTTCAAGCTGGTTTTAGAAAAGGCAGAGGAACCAGAGATCAAATCGCCAGCATCTGTTGGATCATCGGAAAAGCAAGAGAGTTCCAGAAAAACATCTATTTCTGCTTTATCGACTATGTCAAAGTCTTTGACTCTGTGGATCACAATCAACTGTGGAAAATTCTTAAAGAAATGGGAATACCAGACCACCTGACCTGCCTCTTGAGAAACCTGTATGCAGGTCAGGAAGCAACAGTTAGAACTGTACATGGAACAACAGATTGGTTCCAAATAGGAAAAGGAGTACATCAAGGCTGCATATTGTCACCCTGCTTATTTAACTTATAGGCAGAGTACATCGTGAGAAATGCCAGGCTGGATGAAGCACAAGCTGGAATCAAGATTGCTGGGAGAAATATCAATAAACTCATATTTGCAGATGACACCACCCTTACAGCAGAAAGTGAAGAAGAACTAAAGAGCCTCTTGATGAAAGTGAAAGAGGAGAGTGAAAATGTTGGCTTAAAGCTCAATATTCAGACAGCTAAAATCATGGCATCCAGTCCCATCACTTCACGGCAAATAGATGGGGAAACAGTAGAAACAGTGGCTGATTTTATTTTTGGGGGCTCCAAAATCACTGCAGATGGTGATTGCAGCCATGGAGTTAAAAGATGCTTATTCCTTGGAAGGAAAGTTGTGACCAACCTAGTTCAATTCAGTTCAGTCACTCAGTCATGTCTAACTCTTTGAGAATCCATGAATTGCAGCACGCCATGCCTCCCTGTCCATCACCAACTCCCAGAGTCCACCCAAACCCCTATCCATTATGTTGGTGATGCCATCCAAACATCTCTTCCTCTGTTGCCCCCTTCTCTTCCTGCCCTCAATCTTTCCCATCATCAGGGTCTTTTCAAATGAGTCAGCTCTCTGCATTAGGTGGCCAAAGTTGAAGTTTCAGCTTCAACATCAGTTCCTCCAATGAATACCCAGGACTACCTAGACAGCATATTAAAAAGCAGAAACATTACTTTGTCAACAAAGGTCCATCTAGTCAAAGCTATGGTTTTTCCAGTAGTCAGGTGTGGATGTGAGAGTTGGACTATAAATAAAGCTGAGTGTCAAAGAATAGATGCTTTTGAACTGTGGTATTGAAGAAGACCCTTGAGAGTTGCTTGGACTGCAAGGAGATCCAACCAGTCCATCCTAAAGGAAATCAGTCCTGAATATGCATTGGAAGGCCTGTTGCTGAAGCTGAAACTCCAATACTTTGGCAACCCGATGTGAAGAGCTGACTCTTTTGAAAAAACTCTAATGCTGGGACAGATTGAGGACAGGAGGAGAAGGGGATGACAGAGGATGAAATGGTTGGATGGCATCACTGACTCAATGGACATGAGTTTGGGCTGACTCCAGAGTTGGTGATGGACAGGGAGGCCTGACGTGCTGCAGTTCATGGGGTCGCAAAGAGTCAGACACGACTGAGCAACTGAACTGACTGACTGACTGTCCTCTTTGTCCTTCGGTTCAGAAATGGATTGGTAGAGACTGATGAAAAGTGAGGCTCTCCAGGGGAAAACACACAGTAGGTTAGTACTTTCTAGGGTGAGTAAAAACTTTATTTATGAGGACTAAGATCCAACCAGTCCATTCTAAAGGAGATCAGCCCTGGGTGTTCTTTGGAAGGAATGATGCTAAAGCTGAAACTCCAATACTTTGGCCACCTCATGCGAAGAGTTGACTCATTGGAAAAGACTCTGATGCTGGGAGGGATTGGGGGCAGGAGGAAAAGGGGATGACAGAGGATGAGATGGCTGGATGGCATCACTGACTCAATGGGCATGAGTTTGAGTAAACTCCGAGAGTTGGTGATAGACAGGGAGGCCTGGTGTGCTGCAATTCATGGGGTCACAAAGAGTCGGACACGACTGAGCAACTGAACTGAACTGAACTAAGAACTCACACCATAGGGCACTCTGCCATCATCTTGGCAATGTATAATAATGGTTCCCGAACTTTGTAGGTAAACCAAAAGAGTTCTACCTGCTTAGGCTGCTTTTCTGATTCATGATTCCGGTACCCCAAAGAGTCATCAGAATTAAACAGTGATGTCAGTTTGCGTTTTCAAAATTTAGAAAATACTAAAACATGGTAAAATGTACACTGATCTAAGAGTCACAAGAATAATGATAAGTATTAATGTTACTAGACTGAAGTGACTTAGCAGCAGCAGCAGCAGCAAAGCTATTAAATCTTTATAAATGTAGGACAATAATACTTGTCTTTTTTTGGTCTTCTTTGTCTCACTTTTTTGTTATTAATTAAAGCTTACACATGAAAAATTCTGAACCCCTTTGAGCAGAACAATGAAACTATAGAAATATTATTGTTACTGACCTATTTTGTAGAAAAGACACAAAGCATGCATAGAAATTATAGGAATTGTGGAATTATATAAATTGTGTATTTGAAAGAACTGACTTTTCAATAACTTAATATTCTAAAGAATTTTACTTAGTTTTGTATCCAAGAAAACTATGGATTTCTGCAATAGTTGCATTTTGACACTCATTTTGACCATTATGGGTTTCTGCAATCCAGTCAGCAAAGCTTTTAATTTCTTACTGTGTTTGGAAGCTACTTTGGCCAAAATTTGGAGATCCAGCAGTGTAGAGTCCACTTCTTCTTGGCATCTAGTAAAGAATGGTTTAATGATTGGATTCTCACAGCGTGCTCAGTCTGAATCATTAGCACTATGTAAAAACCTTATGATTTACTTAATGTGCTTTCTGTGCTGCATATTTTATTATTTTTAAATAGTAGCTTGCCATGGCTGTTTTAAGTCATGTCACCTTAAAACTTGCTGGTTTCTGTACATTATCAACTTAGGATATTTTTTAAAAAGTACGGAACACATTTGAGTTTTCAGTACAGTTTTCAAGTATATTTATTACATAGTAAAATTAGTTATATGAAGTACTTACATTTGAAATTATATAAAGATGTATGGAAATGAATGAGATGGTTGTATCATTGACTTCAATGAAACATGATTTGGAAGGAATACCACACAAACATATTGCTTAATAGTATGCAGAAGGGATCTACAGTAACTATATTAACTTTGTGAGGCCATCTTTCATTCTGTTATCACTTGTGCTATCATGGTACTGTGGTCACAGTGCCTGAGAGAGAGAAGTGCTTTGAAAATTGTCAAAAGCTCTTTTCCCTGAAATGGTATGTATTCCTTTCAAATTATGTAAGGATGCATTTACAGAATGTTATACACAAAATGATCAGCAATCAACCTCCTTATTGACCACTCTCCTCCAAAAAGCTGTGCAAATGAGTTTTTATTCCAGGTGTTAATGATTAATATTTTTTTCTGATACACTTATACTTTTCATTTAAATATCATCTCAAAATAAATTATATATATGCATACATATTTATAATCATTACATTGAAGTTGATGCTCATTAATTTTTTCTTTTAGGTAATAAAAATTAATAGCATTGATTTCAAGTTTAAGTATATCCATTTTATTGCCATTTCCATTTATTTACTATTAGAATTTCACATGGGAATTGTGGGTAGAGGTATGAAGGAACATCTGTTGACTCTAAATACTCTAGTAATTATAGATATAAGGAAAATGGGCCTTTGGAATGTTAGTTAAAATATTGTTTTGTTTATATTTTGACTTTGCCTATAGTGGATTTTGCCTTGTAGATTTAAATATATATAAATAGTTGATTTTCATATATAAAGAATACCTACAATTACCATTAAAGCAAGACAAAAATCTAAGAGGAAAATAAAAAAAAGAACATTTGGGAACAAGCAGCTCATAAAGAAAGAAATAAAAATGACTCAAAGGATTAAGCTCTGCTCATTCCTGCATACAATACAAAAATATACTCACACACACTGTCTATATATGTGTGTGTGTATACATATATATATATATATATATATATAAAACTGGTACATGATGATCTGATATATCTATCTACTCTGATTGTCATTGTCATTTAGTTGCTCAGTTGTGTCCAACTCTTTTGTGTCCCCATGGACTCTAATCCACCAGGCCCCTCTGTCCATGGAATTTTCCAGGCAAGAATACCGGAGTGGGTTGACATTCCATTCTCCAGGGTATCTTCCCAACCCAGGGATTGAACTGACATCTCCTGCTTGGCAGGCAGATTCTTTACAACCAAGCCACTTGGGAAGCCCATTTACCCTGATTATGTGTGTTGAAATATGTACATATAACGGGAAATATATATATTATACATTTATATATATTTACCTGACATATATATTTATCAGGGTCCTTAAGATCAAAGTGTCATCTGTCTATGTAGACAAACAGACAAATAGGTCAGATTAGAGTAACTTCAGAAATACATAGGGAATAAATCACATTGGTGCCCAGGTTATAGTGAAACAGAAACAATTGTATACTACTTGTTTCTGTGTGGGCAGCTTGAGTAATTAACCACTATGAAAAGTGGTTTGGCAGAACTGAACATAATTATAAAAATACCTGCTCTTTGACTTCCCAAGTAAATTTTTTAAAGATTTTAGCCTGGAGAGACATTTTGTACTATGAAATGATGTTTATAAACAGATTAATTAGAAATTTAAATTCTTTGTGCTATACTGGAAAGATCTCTAGGATTTCTTGTAGAGGAAGAAAGAATAGCTGTGCAGATGAGGCTAATATCAGTTTTGTGGGGTGACAAATGGGTAGATATGAGAAGGGAACTTTTTGATGTATGTCCTTTTGTACCTTTTCGTATTGGAATCAATGTCTGTACTATATGTGAAAAAAATATTATGAAAATAAAATTTAAAAATAGAATAAGGTGCAGCTTAATTAGCTGGGGTATTCTTACTTCCAGATCATTGTTCTTTGTAGACAGAAAATCAACATTGATACCTACATAAAATGATTGCTTTATAAATCATACACAGATAATATATTAACCAAAAACATTGGTAAGTAAAAATAGATTTACAATTGACAAATATGGGGGTGAGGATTGATATGCTAAAATTTCACATCTCTTTGTCTTTACATAGGCTATTCAGTGTGCCTAAAATTTCCTTCTCCTGTGTATTCTGTATTTTATTTGAGAACCACTATTCCTTCTCTCGGAGAAGGCAATGGCACCCCACTCCAGTGTTCTTGCCCGGAGAATCCCAGGGATGGGGGAGCCTAGTGGGCTGCCATCTATGGGGTCTCACAGAGTTGGACACGACTGAAGCAACTTAGCAGCAGCAGCAGCATTCCTTCTCTAGCACTTAGCTTAAACAGAATTTAAACCGAAGCTCCCATACCATTAGCTTCTTTTGTTCTTTCCTAACAACTCTGATTATATATTTATTTTAGCATAAATAATCTTTTACTGTATTTTTGTTTCCTTTATTTTCCTCTAATATGCTGAAAACAGGGATTGTACCTTTTTCTTTTTGTCTCAGCATTGGCAATGTCTGGCACATAGTAGAAGACCAATAAATATGTTTGAAATAATTGAACAGTAAATGTAATGCAGAAGATGATCAAAATGGTTGATTGCATGAATAAAAACTATTTTAAAGAAAAATATAAGAATATAAAAGAAGTCTTTTTCATACTGAGACTTTTTTATGTTTACAACCATTATGAGTTACAGAAGAGTACAATTAAAGGAACACAGCAGCAATGTTAATTTTAAACAGTGAGCTCAGACCTTTACATTATTCTGGCTTTGTAGGTTAGTTAATTGAGATGAATAAAGGTTAAATAACTTTTCCCAGTTAAGACAATTAAAAAATTGAATAGATTAGAGAACAGTCTATATTTCCTCCATGGTCTCTACTGTCAATAATACACAGATACTCTGAACCAGGATGATAAAAATGACAGAAGAACAGTATAGACTCCAGGAATTACCTAGAGATAAACCTACAAATATTTATGCTACCAGTGGGAAACCATTTATTTAGTGACAAAAGCATGTAAGTGACCAGTTAGTACCACATTTTCTGATTATTTTTAGCTGTGGCTACATGTTATGCTCAGCATTCATGGAGCACGGAAGAGAGGACAAGATGAAACCGAAAACCATGATTTTTTTTCACAATATAATTCCTGAGAGAATGAAAAAGTGACAAGGGTAACTATGAGACTTGGTGAACATTGTAATGAGTTAGTCTTTTTAAGGTAGTAGATGAGTTGATGACTAATATGCTTGGATTTACTTCTGTCAAAACATAGGTTGGTGAGTTGTTAAAATTCTGTCTTGCAGTTTCTTTATTCAGTCAGTGTTCTGAGCATTAAGTGAAGAATTCAGTTTTAGGTCTCAATCCCTGTGCTAGTTTCCCATTCTTTATTTATAGCTTTAAGATTTTCTTAGTCATACATTCCAAAACTAATATTTATTTTGCCTGAGATATATTACCACTACATTCAGCTAAATTTCTCCATCGTTGAATTTTGTTGGTTTATATGTAGTCAAGAAGTGGTTTTTTTTTAATTTGATAGAGATTGGTGAAAATGCCTCTATTGGTGAATATATCTGTATCTAAATATGTTTTGATAGAGTAAAAAAGGTAAATCCAAAGCATGTTGAAAAGAAAAAAAATGATAAAAATAACAAAAACAAGATACGAGACACAATCTTGACTAGAAAAACCACTTTTGTTTATTGTTTAATTATGTGAACATATTGAGTCTAATTTTTCCTTCCATAGTTTTAGACTTAATAAAACTGAAAATGAAATGAGGAGTGACTACAAGTGTTAATTAATATATTTGTTACCTGTAATTAGGCTATCTTATATTGTTTAAAATCAATAAAATCATTATCTTAAATTACTGACACACTGGAAAAAAACCTGATGCTGGGAAAGATGCAGGGCAGGAGAAGACGGTGGTAACAGAGGATGAGATGGTTGGACAGCATCATCGACTCAATGAACATGAGTTTGAGCAAACTCTGGGAGATAGTGAAGTACAGGGAAGTCTGGCATGCTGCAGTCCATGGGATCACAAAGAGGTGGACATGACTGAGCGACTGAATGACAACCTTAAATTATAGGAATGATACACAAATTTGTATGTTTATTAAATAGTTTGGAGTTACTATCTTTTATTATATCAGAGATTTACGTTTATTACTTTTATACATGACTGACATTTATGACTTTTTTGATGTTCGACATATGTTTACTCTAAAAGTCATGGGCTCTCCTCTGACCTTGAGAAACTGAATTTTTTCAGATAAAGGCTTTTTCAGCCATATTAAAATAGATCACTCAAAAGTTTATCAGATAATCAGCCAATGCAATCTGTATTCTCATAAAGGTTCATTTCCTACTGAAAATTATTCTTTTGGTCATACAAATCCATCAGAAGTTAAGAAAAGGGAAGAAAATAAGTTTCACTATTTCAACAGTCTCATCTTAAGTATTATTCTTTAAACTCTAACCACAGACCATGAACTAGCTAAATCTTGGTTTGATATAATGCAATGAAAAATTGAGCAGAAAATGGAATGGATAAACTTGGGAGGGAGGCCAGAAAGGAATAATTCCTATTTCCATAGTACATTTTTTGAAGGAGCTCAGGGCAAGTGATGAAAATGAATGACACTATATATGAACTAATTTTCTCTCAGAGACCTATAAACTAGGAATACAAACTAGGAATTCCTAGTTTATTCCTATAAACTAGGAATACAAAATACTTACACATTGCATTGTGTGCTGAGGAAACTTCATAGGCCCTTTTTTACCCAAGATCTGATCCGGACACAATAGAATGGTAAGGTAGGATGTGTGTACATCTGATTCAGCCCTCACTCATTTTTCAAGGCTTGTTTAAGCCCTTTCTTCCATTAAACCCTCTTGAAATGCCTCAGCTCAAACTGCTGTATTCTCTCTTGAAAGGTCACCTAAAATATTAGTCAGTTAAAACCTCATATTTTAGAATGAACTAGCAACTACTTTGACATCAAAACAATTGTTTATTGAAGGAAAATCCTGGTTAAGCAGCTTTTGTTATTATTGTTTAGGGACCCCTCACCAAAAACATACCATATCTTTTCTTGCTAGAATCCTAGAGACTTTGTGTGATCATAATGCTTGAAGTTTCAGCTTAACTAGGTCATATGGTTAGCAGATATATAAACACTGTTTTGGGTGTGTCTGTGAGGGTATGTGTCTTGGAGGATGTTTCTGGATGAGATTCATACTGGTATTAATAGAGTGAGTAAAGCAGATTGCTTTCCCCAAAGTGAGAAGACTTCATCCAACTAGTAAAAGCCTGAAGAGAACACAACAATGCTGAGCGAGAGAGTTTTGCTGTCAATACCAGACAGTTATGTTTCCCTCCAACCCTTTGGAGAGTTTTTCTTTCCTTTTCTTCTGATTCTCACACCTTCAGACTCAGACTGGAACTACCGTCATTGACTAATCTGGTTATCAGACCTTCAGACTGCAGATTTTAGGCCTTCTCAGCCTCCCCAATCATATGAGCAAATTCCTTATAATAAATCCCTTTATTTTATATCCTGTTAGTTCTGTTTTTGTTTTGGAGAACCCTGACTAATACAGTGATCAATGGAGAATGAGCTTTTAAAAGTATATGTTTTGGGAGAGAGAAGGCAGGGAGGGATGGAATACAGGGAGAGAGAAACAATCATCGCCATTTCAGGATGTTTCATTAAAAATTCTAGTATTGATTTCATATAGTATAAATTAAATGCCATATTTTAACTTAACACATTTGTGGAAATCTAAGAAATTATGGGAAAATTCAATTGATCCAGATTTTCAAAGGCAACTAAATTATGCAGCATTAATCCAAATGTATAACAGAAAAGAACAGACATACTTTCGCATCCTCTCTGCAAGGTTAATGGACTTCACTCCCTTCTCTTTTGCTCTTTTTTTTATATACATAGAATAAAGGAAAGACATCAACACTAATTTTTAGCTCTCTTCTTTATCATAAGATCCTTATCTTTTAAAATAATATATGACAAAGAAGAAAAAGCAGAGCTTCAAGAAACCTCACTGGGAAGAAGGTTATCAAGATTAAGCTTAAACATTACTTAGATAGAAGATATTTTTCATTCATTGTACACTTTCTTGTTCACAACTAACAGTATACCTTACATATTATTGACTTATATCTATCAAGTCTTATTCTATACCAGCATTTATGACTTTGGTCAACAGTATTAAAACTGGATTTTGCATATCCTTGTGGGCTTCTGTCTCTACAAGATGTATGGAGAGTTTTAAGGGAATAGGATATACATTTTTTTAAACCCTGTTCTAATGCTGAACCTATGAGGAAAGGCTTAATGCTTTTCCATGCTGCTCTTTTGCAATCTCCTCTTCTTGAGAAAGACACGAGTCTAACCATCTTGAAATGTATTACAATGTGTTGTCTCCTGAGGATGCACTGAATTTCATCATTTCACCATGGTCCTTAATCAAGTCACCAACACTTTCTTATCTCAGTCTTTAATATGTGCATGTGCAATGATTGTTTTGCATAATTTTTAGCAAAGTTTGTAATTTTGTTGTTTTGATTCAGTTGTATATTAAAAGTGTGTACTAGTTATAGTGTAACTGTAACTCAAGGTAAAACCCAACACCGAATATGAATTTTTGTTCTGTTAAGTATGTTATAATAACCAGTAGAAATTCCTTTGGACTTCCAAGGTAGCTTAGTTGGTAAATAATCTGCACTTAATGCAGGTGATTTCGGTTCAATTCCTAGCTTGAGAAGATCCCCTGGAGGAGGGCTTGGCAACCCACTCCAGTATATTTGCCTGAAGAATCCCTACGGACAGAGGAGCCTGGTGGACTAGAGTCCATGGAGTCACAAAGAGTCAGACACTACTGAGTCACTAAGCTCAGCACAGCACAGAAATTCCTTTGAGCAAACAGTTACAGTTGTCCTTCAGTGTTCACAACGGATTGCTTCCAGGACCTACACGGATATCCAAATTCATGGATACTCAAGTCCCTTAGATCAGATCAGATCAGATCAGATCAGTCGCTCAGTCGTGTCCGACTCTTTGCGACCCCATGAATCGCAGCACGCCAGGCCTCCCTGTCCATCACCAACTCCCAGAGTTCACTCAGACTCATGTTCATCGAGTCAGTGATGCCATCCAGCCATCTCATCCTCTGTCGTCCCCTTCTCCTCTTGCCCCCAATCCTTCCCAGCATCAGAGTCTCAGCTTTAGCATCATTCCTTCCAAAGAAATCCCAGGGCTGATCTCCTTTAGAATGGACTGGTTGGATCTCCTTGCAGTCCAAGGGACTCTCAAGAGTCTTCTCCAACACCACAGTTCAATTCTTCGGCGCTCAGCTTTCTTCACAGTCCAACTCTCACATCCATACCTGACCACAGGAAAAACCATAGCCTTGACTAAACGAACCTTTGTTGGCAAAGTAATGTCTCTGCTTTTGAATATGCTATCTAGGTTGGTCATAACTTTCCTTCCAAGGGGTAAGCGTCTTTTAATTTCATGGCTGCAGTCACCATCTGCAGTGATTTTGGAGCCCCAAAAAATAAAGTCTGACACTGTTTCCACTGTTTCCCCATCTATTTCCCATGAAGTGATGGGACCGGATGCCATGATCTTCGTTTTCTGAATGTTGAGCTTTAAGCCAACTTTTTCACTCTCCACTTTCACCTTCATCAAGAGGCTTTTTAGTTCCTCTTCACTTTCTGCTATAAGGGTGGTGTCATCTGCATATCTGAGGTTATTGATATTTCTCCCAGCAAACTTGATTCCATTTTGTGCTTCTTCCAGCCCAGCATTTCTCATGATGTACTCTGCATATAAGTTAAATAAATAGGGTGACAACATACAGCCTTGACGTACTCCTTTTCCTATTTGGAACCAGTCTGTTGTTCCATGTCCAGTTATAAAATGTCATAATATTTCTACTTATTACTTATACACATCCTTCTGAACACTTTAAATCGTCTCTGATTTACTTATAATACCTGAAACAATGCAAATGCTATGCAAGTAGTTGTAAATCCTATGTAAAAATTCAACTTTTGCTTTTGTTGAGCTTTTTGGATCTTTTTCAAATATTTTTCATTCATGGTTGGTGAATCCCTAGATGTGGACCTCACAGATAGGGAGGCCAACTGTATATTGTTAGAGTAAAATTTTGTGGAGTAATTGGAATATAAACATTAGCTTAAGATAAATTACAACTTCAGACTGTTAAAGAAGAGCTTGTTTAAATTTGCTACCGAATACCTGATTGTAGATATCAAGCCACAATAGTTACAGTCTACTCTATTGGGTGTATTTAAGAGTAATGTGCATCTACCATTCAGATTGTTTTCTCTAACTAGAATTCCTGTCTGAAAAGAACCAAACATTTCTTGGATTGAAGGCTGATTTTAAGTCTGATTCAGAAAATACATAAAATGTATAAAACAATTACTGAGACAGCTTTTTTTATGTGACAGAAAGTGAGTAAACTGTTAAGCAAAAGAGACAGAAAATACAATGGGTCATGCCAAAAATAAAAGGCAGCTTATGACCAAAGATTGCTGTCACCAATAGAGAATACAATTAATTTAAGAATATCGAATGCAGATTAAATTGTCCATATGCTAAGTAAAG
This sequence comes from Bos mutus, assembly GCF_027580195.1. Taxonomy (NCBI): domain Eukaryota; kingdom Metazoa; phylum Chordata; class Mammalia; order Artiodactyla; family Bovidae; genus Bos; species Bos mutus. The sequence goes on from NC_091617.1 coordinate 46,504,028, forward strand.
GAAAAGAAAGCCAGCAGAAAATTTCCAAAACAATTCTTTAGGTTCTGTCACAGCTTATTGGAGTACTAATAACTTACTCTAGTATTTGGATATTTAGAAAAAATTATTAACCATTACTCCTACATTTCTTAGGCAAACTGTATTTTAGGCTAAGCTGAGAGTCACAACTGTTAAAGGAAATTCCCCTGTATAGAATTCCAGCTAATGAATGTGAATGGAACTGTATAATTATAAAAATCACTATTTTACATCCTCTGCTTAATTTTTAGTAGCTCAGTTGGTAAAGAATTCACCTGCAATGCAAGAGACCCCAAATCAATTCCCAAGTCAGGAAGATCCCCTGGAGAAGGCATAGGCTACCCACTCCAGTAATTCTTGGGCTTAATTTTTAATGAGAATTTTAATTTATTTTTATTGGAGTATAGTTGCTTTATAATGTTCTGTTAGTTTCTGCTATAAATTGAATCAGCTATATATATACATATATCCCCCCCCCCTTTTTTTTGATATTTCCTCCCCATTTAGGTCATCATGGAGCACTGAGTAGAGTTCCCTGTGCTATATAGTAGTTTCTTAGAGTTATCTATTTTATACACAGTATTAATAGTGTATATATATCAACCTCAATCTTCCAGTTCCTCCCCAGCCCCATTCCCCCTTGGAATCTATACATTTCATTTTTTAAAGATAATCATCATCAACAGATGAAACTGTAAAAAGAAGAGATGATCAGTTCAGTTCAGTTCATTCGCTCAGTCGTGTCCGACTCTTTGCGACCCCATGAATCGCAGCACGCCAGGCCTCCCTGTCCATTACCAACTCCCGGAGTTCACCCAGACTCACGTCCATCGAGTCAGTGATACCATCCAGCCATCTCATCCTCTGTTGTCCCTTTCTCCTCCTGCCTCCAATCCCTCCCAGCATCAGAGTCTTTTCCAATGAGTTCAGGAAACTGTCTGTCAACATTTGACCCCACTGAAATTTTTGTATCCCTAAATGTGATGCAATAATTCTTTGTCCTAATAATATGCAATGTAAAGCACTTGGCGTACCCTTTGAGGCATTCATTCCAGAATATTCTTACCTAATTTTATCCTCGATAATAGTTAAATGTATGGGAAATATAGGGGATAAAAGAACAAACAAAATAATGCACAGAGGCAAATTGATGAATTCAGAATGCATCATTCTAGAGGTTAACTGGTTCTGTTTTGTAAACAATTAGCGGCACAAGAGATGAGAAGGAAAGAGGAACTTGTATGATTAAAAAGATTTAAAATTTACAGTATCCTAAATGGGAAGGAAATCCAAAACAGGTGGGATGTATGTACACATATAGCTGATTCACTTTGCTGTACAGTTGAAACTAACACAGCATTGTAAAGCAACTATACACCAATAAAACTTAATTTTAAAAATTAAAAAAAAAAAAAACTAGACCTACAAATATGCATCTTTGGGTAGATCTTAATTAGAAGAAAATAACTTTAAAAAGATGTTCTTTGAGACAAATAGAATAAATTGGTTATTAACTGCTCTCAGATGATACCAAGGACTTATCCTTAATTTGTCAGATATGAAAATGGTTATAATAGAAAAGTGCATATTATCTATAAATGCATATTGAAATAGAGTAAAATGACATGATTTCCGGGATTTGTTCAATAATGCCTCAAAAAGGAGGGGAAAAAAGTTTTAGATGCAGGACGATGCAAATATTGAGTCTGGGTAGTGGATAGGGAGAAATCAGTGTACTGTTCTCTTTGGTGTAGTTGATATTTCAATATTTTTCCAATAATAAATTTTAAAGTATTGATATCTATGTATTTCAGAAATATATAATTTGTAATTAGATAAACATATAACAAATTTTGCATTTCTACCTAATATGTTAAGTGTATACAGTTTTTCAAAATTATTTTGAAGCATGCACAAAGAATTTTTAAGAATCTGGTCACAATATACTATAAAACCTATTCAACAGTGCTGATGGTCTGAACTTGAATATAAATTTGACATCTATGAACTGTTTAGATACCATACCTATAAAAAGGGCTTCCCTCATAGCTCAGTCAGTAAAGAATCTGCCTGCAATGCAGGATACCTGGGTTTGATTCCTGAGTTGGAAATATCCCCTGAAGTTTGGAGAAGGAAATGGCAATCAACTCCAATATTCTTGCCTGGAGAACCCCATGGACAGGCTACAGTCTGTGGGGTCACAAGAGTCGAACATCACTTAGCAACAAAACCACCACCACCACCCATTAAAAAAACAGTTAATATTGCTGCAAAGATTCTAGAGCTATGTGTTTATTTACTTATTATGTATTAATTGGTTGATTGACTTCCAGAGTTTTCCATTTTTGGAAGCAGAACCCTGGGATATTTTTAACTCTGTTTCAGTTTCCTGTAGAACTTGAAGTTAAAATTGTAAATTTCTTTCTTCTTAAGGTGTCATATGCAAATGATAATCACTTTCAAGTGGAAATTGGGGTTATGAGTTGTCAATTTATCTGTAAGATATTCCTTTTTCTATCAGAAGAAAGAATATCTCCAAATATGATGTACATTTGGGCAAAGTACATGATAAAATACTGTCAAGGGCTTTCCTTTAAATACCTGTTTTTGAGTGGGTGTCATGTATGAAATTACAAGTAACTACTTTTTATTGGCCAGTAGATGGCAAAATTTAGCATTAGTTGCAGCATCAAAATATAAGTCCTCAGCCATGTTGCAATGAAATGGCATTTCTTGGGCAGCAAATGCAAATAAATTGGGGCATTAAGCACCCAAATTCTAAGACAAAAAATAGTGAGAGGAAAATGGATTTCGTATTTGCAGTTATAACACACAGACTTTACCACACATCTCTCACTTGAATAGGGCACAGCTGCTTCTGTATTATAAGTGTGAAGGAGAAAAATGCTGTGAAAGATATGCGTGCCATTATTTCATGTTGAAAATGTTTTTCATTGTACACTTCTGAAAGGATCTACCACTTGAAAAATATGTCATGGTAAACCTGGAATATAGAGTGCTGGTGTGCTCTTTTATTGTCATATTAAGGTAAAAAAAAATCATGGGATTAAGCAGTTCAGGAGGGAAGTGTGGGTCCCTTAACACATTGACCTCACACCAGTAATTTGCAAAGTCAGTACCCAAGACTTGAATTTCATGATGCAGAATCTGCTGAAAACAAAGTATAAATAAAGTCTCAGAAACAGCAGGAGTGGGAGGAAAAAGGTGTGGTGCCGCTTCTATAAAGCACTCTGTACCCCGTGTTCATGTCTGATCTACACAATGCTCATACAAGGAGAGTGAAACTTCACAAACTAAGATGTTAGAGTACTCCAAAACCATCTATGGAATGTTAGAGGAACTTAGTAAGCTTAAAAGAAGCATCTGCCAATGTCTCCCAAAATGTACAGCTGAGTCTTGATTTAGGTAGTCATTAAATGAGGCTAACAAAAGACCTTGAACCAAGACATACCATTAAAGTGAGACTTTTCTGTAGGTGAAGTAGGTTGTTTCTTTACAGTGTGAATTAGAGGGATTTACAAGGACTCTGTTCCCCAAATGTCCTTTTCTTTTACACACTCATATACCCCCACTCCAGGACACAGAGACATGATGCAATGAGATTGTTTAAGTCCCTTGCACAACTCAGTTTTTGTGTTTTTGTAATCAACCGTTTTCTCTGTGCAACACAATGCTCTTCCTCCTCAGTCTCATCTGATACCCACCTTATTCTTATCCTTTGAAATTTTATTTCTAAATTACCTATGGAGATATTTTTAAGATTGTCATATTCATTAATCTCTTACCTTCAATTTCCCCTTTCTTCCAAATTAGGAGTTTATGCTACGCAAACAACCGCATAAGATTCCCCTCTTAAAGTTTAACCACCTCCAGTTTTCCCTGCCAGAAATCTCCATTCAAAGCATCCCCAAAGTCTTTTGTTCACTACAAAGCTCCTGAATCTCTTGCTCATCTTTGAATTTCTGACAAATGTAAATCATTGTGGACTGACTACTTTGCTGTAGTAAACTTTGAATTCAAATGAAAAAGTAATAGGTTGTGTTTTTTTGTCTTTATTTCTGCATAATTCAAAAACAATCTGAGAAACATATGCATTTTGTAGATTAAGAATATTGGCATAAAGTCAAACAGTTTTTGTTTTTCCCCCAGGATGGCAGAGGGAAATTGGGAAAGAGAAAAAGAAAGGGAAAGCTATGAACTTACACAGGATGGGACTTAAATTTCAGACCTACAAGAATTATTTTGCCTTATTGTTACCTGACCCTCACAGAATTGTAAAATAGCTTTGATAGGATCCTTATCAGACAATTCTGAAGTGGGTCCTCCAAGATCTCCACAATGCATAGTTTTCCACTGTAACATGCATTTTTCCTATGTACCCTTTAGCAAAACCTGAGTTCTGAGTAAGAAAAACTAGCTATATGACAGGAGTAAGTAAGGGGTTCTTTTACCTCATTGTTCTTGGGGGCACTCTTATTTCTTACAGATCTCATGCCCTCAGGTTACCTACACGATCACCACCAGTGACTTGTTCAATTCCAAATTGAAAGGCCTCTTATATTTTTATGAGGCAGGACAGATTTTGCTAGTTTTTTTTTTTTTTTTCTAGAAATAAACTGCGAAAGTTAGTGTAAGTATATTCTGATATATGGGGTATAGTGCCTGGCTGGACCCCACATAGAGAGCTCCAAGTTACATCCTCTTTACTTTAAAATCTGGCTTTCCTGATAGTTCAGCTGGTAAAGATTCCACCTGCAATGCAGAAGACCCCAGTTTGATCCCTGGGTCGGGAAGATCTGCTGGAGAAGGGATAGGCTACGCACTCCAGTATTCTTGGGCTTCCTTTGTGGCTCAGCTGGTGAAGAATCCGCCTGCAATGCAGGAGACCTGGGTTCGATCCCTGGGTTGGGAAGATCCCCTGGAGAAGGGAAAGGCTACCCACTCCAGTATTCTGCCCTGGAAAATTCCTGGGGTCGTAAAGAATCAGACATGACTGAGCAACTTCCACTTCACTTACTTTAAAATATATGATTACATTTATACCCATGGTTCCCTGTCAAGACCAGTGTCTTACTAAACACATTTTCATGGCACAAATTGTGTGTATTTGAAATAAAACAAGTCCACCCCCTAAATTAAAGAGAACAAACTAACAAAAATGAGCACTAGTTGAATAAATGTGTCAAATATTAACAAATACATATTAATAAATTATGTTTGGCAATTGATGTTGCAATTATAACTTTGAGTCTCTGGATGGTCCTTTGTCATGGTAAGTGACCCTCCTGTTCTGCCTTAGTTTGCTAATTGCTTGTATCTACTCATTAGAGTTTATATTACTGCTTATAGGTATAGTCATCTGGTATTTTACTATAACAGAAGTAATTTTTTTTAATCTCCAATTCTCCATCAGTGATGTGCAGACAAATAGAGTTTCAGAATCTGAACAGTACTATCTACTGGTATGAACTTTCTCTAGTTTAGCTCTCTCCCAAGGCTTTGAAGGAATGCTAAGTCGCTTCAGTCGTGTCCAACTCTGTGTGACCCCATAGACAGCAGCCCACCAGGCCCCCCCGTCCCTGGGATTCTCCAGGCAAGAACACTGGAGTGGGTTGCCATTTCCTTCTCCAATAATCTCCATCTAATTGCATTAGGTGATTGACACCTAGGTTCCTACCAGCCTAACAGATTGCTGAACAACTTTCATTCTTTCTCACTGCCTTTCTTGTAGACTTCTGCTTTTGTGAAGATAAGAGATTTTCTCAATAAGACTGTAAATGCTACTACAAATGTCAGGTTGTAGTGGTGAAGTTATTGGAATCATTTTTCTCTTCTAATATGCCAGCTTGTGAGGTCATTAACAGTTTCATGTAGAACTTTACTGCAGGCTGATCCTCACTAAGAATCACTTTGTAGAAATCATTGCTTGACATAATTTAGTGTTGGATAGTGAGCATAATGGCACCCCACTCCAGTACTCTTGCCTGGAAAATCCCATGGATGGAGGAGCCTGGTAGGCTGAAGTCCATGGGGTCGCTGGGAGTCGGACATGACTGAGCAACTTCACTTTGAATTTTCACTTTCATGCATTGGAGGAGGAAATGGCAACCCACTCCAGTGTTCTTGCCTGGAGAATCCCAGGGACGGGGGAGCCTGGTGGGCTGCCATCAATAGGGTCGCACAGAGTCGGACATGACTGAAGCGACTTAGCAGCAGCAGCAGCAGTGAGCATAAGCAGAACTGAGGTTTGTTTTTCAACAAAAGGTTACATGCTTCAACAAAAACTTCATCACATCATATACAATAATAATTATAAATTTATTAAATATTACTATGCAAGTTATGTTTAATTTTCTCCTTTGGGTCCTGTGAAGTATATAACACATTTTATAATGAGCTTTTAGTAAAATAATGGAGAAGATATATTTTAAAATTACTGTAAATCAAGGCAACATATTTTGTACTGTAAGAGCACTATTTATTAACCCTAAGGACTGTGGGTCTCCAGGAAGAGAAAGACCATATCTTTATATAGTGCATGATTTGGGTAGGTGTCTATGATGCATGAGATTTTGAGAGACAGAATGTTGTAAATGGAAACACTATATTGGAGCTGGTAAAGCTCAAGAGATGTCTAGAGAAATGGAAGTCATTTTGTTGTAGGGTAGGTTCTGTCTGGGAGGATGATAGGCTATTGTGTTTCTAAACAGAGGAAAGGAGATGGGGGAGGAACTTTCAGTGATATACTGAGAATTTACATATTTTTTACATAGGCAATAGGGTGTCACTGAAACATTTAAAGCAAACAACTGGCATAATGTGTCATTATTATATTTTAGAAAAATTAGTCTGTGGGTTATGGGCAGGATGGATTATAAAGGGTTGGCATGAGAATAGAGCAAATGAGTCCAAGTTAAGGGAAGGTATGATAGTTTCAGAATATGATATTTGTCTTCTCTTTCATTTGATTATCTCTCTAATAATGCCATACATTTTAATGTATTATCATTTTAAACCTGCTTATTGAGAAACCAAATAAATAGGTTAATTAAAATAAAAAAGAATAAACATATTTGACATGGCATTTTTTGAAGAATTATGGTAAAAATTAAGAGGTTGATTTGGATGGCTGCATAGTTTTACTTTTTTAGATTGACTTAAGTATAGTTTATTTACAATATTATATTTTGAAGGCATACAATACAGTGATTCACCATTTTCAAAGGTTATACTTCCTTTATAGTTATTATTAAATATTTGCTTTATTCCCTGTATTGTACAATATATCCTTATAGCTTATTGTATACATGATAGTGTGTGCCATTTTGTCCCCTGCCCCTATACTGCCCCTTTTCCCTTCCTTCTCCACACTGCTAACCACTAGTGTGTTCTCTCTATATGTGAGGATGTTTCTTTTTTGTTGATCAAGAGTTTGTTGCATTTTTTAGAATCCACAGGTAAATGATGTCATACAGTATTTGTCTTTCTCTATTTGACTATCTCAGCATGTTACTCTCCAGGTCCATCCATGTCATTGCAAATGGCAAACTTTCTTTTTTAATGGCTGAGTAGTGTTCCTGTGCGTGTGTGTGTGTGTGTGTGTGTGTGCATGTGCGCATCACGTCTTCTTCCATATGTTGGAAATGTTAAATAATGCTGCTATAAACATTGGCAAAAACAGTATTTTTGCCAACAAAGGCCTGTATCATCAAAGCAATGGTTTTTCCTGTAGTCATGTATAATGTGTGTTGGATCATAAAACTGAGTGCTGAAGAATTGGTGCTTTCCAATTATAGTGTTGGAGAAGACTCTTGAGAGTCCCTTGGACTGCAAGGAGAGAAAACCAATCAATCTTAAAGGAAATCAACCCTGAGTGTTCATTGGAAGGACTGATGCTGAAGATGAAACTCCAGCACTTTGGCCACCTGATGTGAAGAGCCAGCTCATTAGAATAGACCCTAGTGATGGGAAAGATTGAAGACGGGAGAAAGGCATGACAGAGGATGAGATGGTTGGATGGCATAATTAGCACAATGGACATGAGTTTGTGCAAGCTCTGGGAGGTGGTGAAGGACAGAGAAGTTGTGCTGCTATCCATGGGGTCGCAAAGAGACATGCTGAGCAACTGAACAAATGAATATTGGGATGTGTGTATCTTTTCAAATTAGTGTTTTTGTTATTTTTCAAGTATATACCAAAGAGTAGAATTGCTGGCTTCTATGGTAATTATTTTTAGTTTTTTGAGAAATTTTCATAAAGTTTTCCATGGTGGCTGCATCAATTTGTATTCCCACTAGCAGTGTACAAGGGTTCCCTTTTTTGACATCCTCGCCAGCATATTTGTTTTCTTTTTGCTCCCCTCTCATCACCCAAGCTGTATGCTCTAGGGACTCCCCCTGTGAGGGATGCCTTTGTTCTTCTGTTGCAGCATGATGACAGTGTGGGCTTGATTGGCCCCTAGTCTGGTTGGTTGCCAGGTCCTGCCTTGTGCAGAGGCTGCCAACTGCTGGTTAGCAGGGCCTGATCACTAGTCAGCCGACTGCAAACCTCTTGGGTGATTTGGCGCTAATGGTGGCTCACTGGTGGGTAGAATCAGAGTCAAGAAAATTCTAAGGCTGTGGTTCACCTATTGATGGGTGAAGGCAGGTCTTAAGGTTAGTGGCAGACTACTGGTGGGCAGAGCTGATTCCTGTAGTCTGGGTTCAGGGCTGAGGAATTCCAGAGCATGTGTTAGATTACTGGTGGATAAGGCAAGTCTCTGACACAATCAAATAGGGGGATGTGCAATCTCTTAAAACTTGTGTTAGCCTGCTAGTGGGCAGGGCCATAACCCAAGTGATCCCAGGGCAGTGTCTGGCCTGCTGTGTGTACTCTGGGTCCACAGGCTATGAGATTGTGGTTTTCTTGCATCTGGTTTCTGCCTTCTGGTAGATGAGGCTGGTCCAAAGGCTAGAGTGGGATTCCTGACCACTGGTGGGTAGACATGGGTCCTGGTTCTCTGGTGGGCAGTAGGGTATCTAGAGGCATATCTGGAAGTGGCTGTGGTCTCAGGAAGTCTTTAGGCAGCCTGTCACCTAATGGGTGGGGCTTGTGTAGCCACCCAGTTAGTTGCCTGGCCTGAGGCATCCCAGAACTGATGCCTATAAGCTCTTAGGTAGGACCAGGTCTTGTGACTAATGAACTAGTCAAAGGATTTCACAATGGTACCCGCCAGCACCAGTGTCCACACAGTAGAAAAAGAGCTCCCCAGAATGGCTGCCATCAGTGTAAATGTCCCTGGGGTCAGCTGTAGCTGCCTCTCACCTCCCTGGGAGACACTGCAAACAGGGAGTCAGCAAATAGATCTGGTCCAAACTCCTATGAAATTGCTTCTTTCATTCTGGGTCCTGGAGCATGTGAGACTTTATCAAGTCCCCGTTTAAGAGTAAACTCTGCATTTGCCTCAGTCCTTTGGGACTCTAGAAACTAAGCCCTCTGGCTTAAAAGTCAAGGCTGAGGGCTTATCTTCCTAGTACAGGGTCCTTGGGCTTGGAGCCCAAGATGGGTCTCAGAACTCTCCTTCCTTTGGAAGAACCTCTGCAATATATTTATTCTTTTGTTTGTGGGTTGCCCAGCCTGGGCTATGGGATTTCATTACATTGTGAGTATAATACCTCCTACCCATCTAGTGGTTCCTTCTTTATGTCTTAATTGTAGAGGATTTGTTCTGGTAGGTTTCTGTCTTTTTCATCTATGGTTGTTTTGCAGATAGTTGTGATTTTGTTGTGTTCATGAGACAAGGTAAAGTTGAGGTCTTTCTACTCTGCCATCTTGGCCAATTTCCCACATATTTTGATTTTAAATGTCAGGGAAGAGTATGGCAAAATAGAAAAGTTATCTGAAATGTGCTTAGAAGGCAAAATAATCAATTGTAGACCTGCTGAAATTGGGTGTCCTAGGACATCTACCGGAGAAGGCAATGGCACCCCACTCCAGTACTCTTGCCTGGAAAATCCCATGGACGGAGGAGCCTGGTGGGCTGCTGTCTATGGGGGTGCACAGAGTTGGACACGACTGAGCGACTTCACTTTCACTTTTCACTTTCATGCATTGGAGAAGGAAATGGCAACCCACTCCAGTGTTCTAGCCTGGAGAATCCCAGGGATGGGGGAGCCTGGTGGGCTGCCGTCTATGGGGTCGCACAGAGTCGGACACGACTGAAGCAACTTAGCAGCAGCAGCAGCAGGACATCTACTGCAATGTTTGCACTTAGAAATATTACTAGAAATCTAGGTAGTGCAAAGCATTAATAATAAAAATTTGAATGTTTTCAACATAGACTTTAACATTGAATTTATGAGACTATATTAAATTACTTAGTGACATAAATTACACACATTTACACATACATTTTCTTTTAAGCTTTCAATACAACCCTGCACATTAAAATATTACCTCATTCATTTGCACTACTCAAACAAGAGTTTTTGATAACTTGAAAACATCTATGCCATCTGTGAAAAACAATGTGCCAACTAAATCCATTGGGTAATCAGATTTTTAGTTTGGGGAAGGAATAGTAAACTGCTCAGGAGAACACATTGTTTTCAAATATTTAAATGTGTTACAGGAAAGCAATCATTAAGATAAAAGAATTATATATATTCTTTACTATATTATAGACTTTCAGAAATCATGAGCAGCATTTTACATGTAGATCTGGCATACTAGTTGAAATACCTTGAGTAATTGTAAAATATTTGTTGATTGAATAAATGATACTTTTCAAACACTCTTTTCAACATATGTGATAGCAGGTAAAGAGCTAAAGATGTAAAGGCTGTTAGACATGAGTTGGAAGACTGATTATGGCATTAACTAGGGAAAAGTAACTATTAAACAAATGTTGTAGCTATTTCATATATTTATTGGTAATAAAATAATGCTTGTTAATAAAATAATGCTTGTTAATAAAGTAATGAAAATATAGTTGATACTAAGTTTAAGATGAAACCAACTCTTTGATAATGTTAATAGATAGGAGCTCACTGGTTCCTCCACTCTGGCCTCATTCTACTTCTCAAGAGAAGGTAACTAGCTATGTATTGGCTATATATACTATGTGAAATACAACAGTGTGTAAGTGCCATTCAGTGAAGCTCCCAATATTCAGAAAGAAGGTAAAGTTCACACCCACATGGGGCTAAATTTTGGCATGCTTGGTGTTTTTAATGAGACTGGAAAACAGAGTCAGGTTTAGAAATATTTCTACTTTGGTATCTGTCTCTCCATAAGGATACATGGGGTGGAAGCCTAGGACAGCTCTATTCTAGGTATTTGTGGAATAAGTATTTATTCATCTTTACCTATCTTGTTCTTCAGCAGGCATCTTGATAGCTCATATATTCTTCCTGGCCTGGTCTTTTATGCCACCAGAATTGCAGTTGCTAAGTTGACTATTACTATGGACTGAGGGAAGGACATTTTGAAAGTGATTGCCCTGCCACTCGGAGAAGACAATTGCACCCCACTCCAGTACCCCACCCTGGAAAATCCCATGGGTGGAGGAGCCTGGTAGGCTGCAGTCCATGGGGTAGCGAAGAGTCAGACACAACTGAGCGACTTCACTTTCACTTTTCACCTTCATGCACTGGAGAAGGAAACGGCAACCTACTCCGGTGTTTTTGCCTGTAGAATCCTAGAGACGGGGGAGCCTGGTGGACTGCCGTCTATGGGGTCACACAGAGTCGGACACGACTGAAGTCACTTAGCAGCAGCAGCAGCAGCCCTGCCACTATCATTTTCAGGCCTTAGAACTGACTCTACTCTGAGTAAAAATATTCATCCTAATTGTTCAACCAAAACATATAAGATAATACATTGGTATTTGGCCAGCTTTCATAATATAGAATCAAAAGGGGGAGAATGGAGAGGTTACCATGATTTCACCAAAAAAGGCACTTGAGAGTTTTTAATATCTTCCTATCTCTATTATGTTGGTATATTTATTCATTCCACTTATAATATAGTGTTTTTATGTTAGTTTCTGTAATGACACATATACAAAACCAGATATATTGTGTATAACAGGTATTCATAACTTATCTATAATATATTTCTGTTTCATAAATATTTATTTTCATCTCTTTTTAAGTCAATATGCTAAAAATTCTGAAGCAGGTCAAAGGGAAAAATGAGTCTCTGTTCTTATGAAACTTTCAGTATAATGTGAGATAAAAGTCAAATAAATAATACAATAGGATGAGGGCAAATATTTTTAAATTTGAAAATGGTGATGGCAAAAACTTAAAAATAGGTACCGTAGCTCCTTGAAATAGAAGGTGAAGAATTCAGATATACACCCAAAGTTTGAGTTACAGGCAGTATAAATAAGTAGATAGAGATATTTAATAATTAGTTGGATTACAAAGCTGGAACCATGAGATGTCCATGTTAGAGTGGAGCAAGCTAAGGAGTATATGACAGCAAAATAAATCCACAAAGTCAGAATGTAGAGGAATCCTTTCATTGGATAGCAGAGTAATATTCTTTTCCAACAAGTTCTGGGGTTATTCTTCACATGCATTCCTTAAAAAAAAATTTGAGCATCTATATAATACATCAGGTACCATGGAATTTGGCAGTGAACAAATATAGTTGACCCTTGAACAACTCAGAGGTTGGAGGTGCTGACACTCTGTGTAGTTGAAAATTCAAGTATAATTTTGCAATAAGCCCTTGGTATCTGTGTTTCTGCATTCAGAGGTCCAGCTAAACTTGGATTGTATGGTGGTGGTGGTGGTTTAGTCACTAAGTCATGTCTGACTCTTGTGACCCCATGGACTGTAGCCTGACAGGCTCCTCTATCCATGGGATTCTCCAGGCAAGAATACTGGAGTGGGTTGCCATTTCCTTCTCCAGGGAATCTTCTTGACCTAGGAATCAAACCCTGGTCTGCATTGCAGGTAGATTCTTTACTGACTGAGCTATGAGAGAAGCTCTTATTACAAAAGTCCTGGAAGCTAGAGCCAGTACTCTCTTCCCCTATGGTGGTGGTTTGGATTGTATACTATGTACTTACTGAAAAATGTTCACATGTAAGTGAACTTGGGCAGTTCAAATCTGTGTTGTTTAAGCGTCAGCTATCATCTAAAATCCCTGTCCATATGGAGCTTATAGTCTGACATATGAACCCCCCCCAAAAAAAAACCACCACCAACAACAAAAATATATATATATGTACATATGTACTATAATGATAAGGGCTGTGAAGAAAAATTTTAGCAGTGTCAATGGATGGGGAGCACTGTAATTGGGAAGGAGGAATTCTAGTGACTATGAAAAGGTGCTAAGCAAAGTAAAATATTTGAGGGGTGTGGGGTGGTATGTGGATACCTAGGGAAAGAATATTTCTGGCAGAGAGAATAAGGCACAAGGTTCCTGAAGTGGAGACATGTTAGAAATATTCCTACTCATAAATATACCAATGAGGCTAATGTAACTGAAATGCAGTGAGGGTGGTGGAGAGGAGTAGGTGCCTGCACGGAAGTTAATCTGAGGGTTATATTGGGTAGAGATAAATTTTAAGAATGTTGACTTTTTCTGAGTGATGAGTGGGTAGGATGTCATTTTGAGCCAGAAGAGTGAGTGGCATGATCTGAATTATATTCTTGCTGAGTGCGAAACAGAATGTAAGGAGAGAAAAGACAAGTGCTGGGCGATGAGTTAAAAGCTGATAGTGACTCAGACAAATGATGAGGATGGCCTGACCCAGCTTATTAATGTGAAAAAGGTTGAAAACAATGGTTTCACAGTGATTTTGAAGGTTGAACAAATTGAATTTGCTGATGTGCTGAGTTTGTAGTTTGGTCACGTTTTTTGCTCCAGGCAACTGGAATAAGTGGAATTGCCATTTACTGGGATGGGAGAGAAAACACATTTGGGGGAATATCTGGAATTTTGTTTGGGAGTCTTAACTTTGAGATACCTATATTCAAGTAGAGTTGTCAAAATATCAGTTTGATGTTTAACTCTGGATCAAAAGTCAGGACTAGAGATATAAATGTGGGAGATGTCAGAGAATAGATGTTATTTAAAGCCTTGAAACTCGATGAGTATAAAGAGAGTAGGAGAGAGTAAACCAAGTATCTGCAGACTGGATGAGAAACCCCAGGTCTCTTCAATGTTTACAGAATTTGAGTTCAAAGTATGAAAATTAGTGCAATGAGTTCACAAGGAAGAAAATCAATACATTGGAATTGCATATTGAACATTTAATAAATATAGTGAGCCAGGATAGGTATTTTCAAATATGATTAAGGCATAGTTTTCTGCCAATGAGTAATACAAAATATAGTAGTTGAAATGATAGTGTATGAAAATTATATTCAGTGGCACTATATTCTACAGTTATTGTTTTATCTTTTTCAATTTCCAATAGCATACAAAATATGTTTTAATTTACTCCAGCAATTTAAAGACATCTTTTGGCCCGGTAACTTTCTTCAACTGCTATTACTTTTCTAGCAGGAAACCTCAAAGTCATTATCTCTATGTTATCTGTAAGGATTATCTATTGCTGCATAACAAGCCATACCACAACTTAGTGACATAAAACATTTCTTTTTATCTAAATCTGAAGTCTTAGTATCTATTATCTTTAGTTTTTTGTTAATTTATCTATGTCATTCCAACTTTTGCATTTAATATCTATTTTTGATGATGCACATATTTTCGTGTCAAGTTCAAATACTTCTATATTGCCTTCAACGTATTGATCTGTTTATCTATTAAGCATCTCATATCTATGTCCAAATATGTCCCCCCCACCAAAACTGCTTATTTCATGATCATCCCTATAATATACAATAAACTCATTCTAGATGATCAGATCAAAAGTACTTTTCTCCATTTTTTTTTTTTTGTATTGCATCCTGAATCAGAAAATGTGTTGGCTGTATACTTAACTGTCTTATGTCACTGGCATTGCTACCACTATGGTTTAAGCTAATATCCTTTCTTTTCTAAAATTCTTTCAATTCCCCCTAACTGCTTAAGACAGTTATACACTTCTTATATTTAAATACAAATCCACTCTTCATGCCCGATCTGTGACAATGGTCTAGACTCTAGGCATTTCTCCTTTATGGGGCGCATGATGTTTTGCTCTGTCAGTAGAAGATGCCGGAGGGACATTTTAGGAGGAAATTCTTCTTTTCTTGATTCACATGTAGTCTATTTCTGCTTTTTACTTTTGTCATATGCTCTCTTACTGGTATGGGCATGTGGGGACATCTGGTCACTCATGTGCCCAAATGGTCTTTTCTGGGTTGACCACTTTCCTGCTGCCCTTCCAATATGGACATTGCACGTTCCTGACCTTCCACCTGCAGCAACTTCTTGACTCCCTCTGTGTGCCCAGAGGGCATATCAGGTTTGTCTTTTTTGTTCCCCAGAGGGTTTGTTTTTATGGTTGCCCAGTGCTTGTGAATCAGTCTTGGCACTGGCAAACCAGTGAACTTCTTGGTCATCCAGTGGACTGCAATCATACCTTCCTCTATATGGTATGATGCTCATTTGAAAGGAGGAAGCCACCCTTCCACTTTTGTCTTTCCTTAGGTCTTTTCCTGGAGCCCTTATCATTTAGGGTACTCTTTACTTCATTTATACTTACTTTTCTATTACTGATTCAGAGGTATTAATTATTAATATTAAACTTACACATTGCTATGTGCTTTGTGTCTCCTCATTGGACCCAGACTGCTACATTCCTCTTGCTACTTCCACTAGTTGCTCATAATCTTTTCACTGTAAAGCAACCAGTGTGGGCATGCTCAGTCACTTAGTTGTATCCAACTCTTTGTGACCCCATGGACTATAGTCTGCCAGACTCTTCTGTCCATGGAATTTTCCAGGCTAGATACTAGAGTGGGTTGCCATTTCCTTCCCCAATACAGCAACCAGAGGGAGTCCATTAAAAATCTGACTTAAAGGTCTGTTAAGTCATTCCTGGGAATAAAGCTCTCTAATAGGTTTCTTTTTCACTGAGTGTAAAAGTCAAAGAAACATTTATTATCTGATTTTTCTACTACCCAAA
This sequence comes from Bos mutus, assembly GCF_027580195.1. NCBI lineage: Eukaryota > Metazoa > Chordata > Mammalia > Artiodactyla > Bovidae > Bos > Bos mutus. The sequence goes on from NC_091617.1 coordinate 46,520,142, forward strand.
TGATGTCATTCTCTACCCTTTATTCTTTGGTATACTTTGACCTTGCCATTTGCCTGTCCTTGAATATCTTTTGTCCAGATATCCATATGTTTCAGTATTTATTCTTTTCAAAGTCAGCCTCTCTGATAGACTTTTCCTTGACTGTGTGAAAGAGCACTCCATCCTGGACCATCTCACCCCACTCTCTCTCTCTCTAATCCTGCTTTATTTTCTCCATGGCACTTAGCCCTACCACAAAGGGCTAAGTCAATTTTTTTTTAAAGGTAAAAAACAATTTTGTCAGTCTCATCCAACTACAATACAGGGTAGATGTTTCATTTTCTTTGTTTCCCCAGGACCTAAATAATTCTTGGCACATAGTAGGTGTTCAATACATATTTGTTGAATGAATGAATTTATTTTGGACATTATTCACTTTTGAATATTCTCAGAATAATAAAGACATGAAGCTGTCATTTTGACTCTTACCATATGAGATCTTACTTCTTTGTAGTAAATTATTTGAAGACAAGGGCAGTATCTTAGTCATATCCTCCTCTCTGGTTTCAAGCATAGTTGAGCTGTAGTGTGTATATTTTGACTACTTTAAAAATATATATCTATTTCATTGATGTATAATTGATAAAATTGTTAGATATGTGAAGTATGCATCTTGGTGATTTTGATAGAAGGGAATAATGTGAAAAGATTCCTCCTATCTACTTACTCATATATTTATCTTTTGGGGGAGAGCTGATGAGTAATTTTTCTTAGCAAGTTTCAGTTGTGCTATACAGAGTTATCAACTATACTCCCCATGTCGGGAAGATCCCCTGGAGAAGGAAATGGCAATCCACTCCAGCACTCTTGCCTGGAAAATCCCATGGATGGAGGAGCCTGATAGGCTACAGTCCATGGGGTCGCAAAGAGTCGGACATGACTGAGTGACTTCACTTTCCTTTCCTTTCCCCATGTTTTACATGAGATCCTCAGATCTTAAAGCTGAAAGTTTGTACCCTTTGGCCAACATCTATTTCCCTTAGTCCCCAGCTCCTGCAGACAATTTTCTACTCTCTATTTCTGTGAGTTTGACTTTATTTTTAGATTTAACACGTAAGTGATATCAGCCAGTGCTTGTTTTCCTCTGCCTGGCCTATTTCACATAGCATAATACTCTCAGGGCCCATCCACATTTTTGCAAGTGGCAAGATTATTCTTTTTTTTTTTCCTCATGGCTGAATAATATTCCATTGTTTATACATACAACATCTTCTTTATCCATTCATCTATTGATGGATACTCTGGTTGTTTACGTATCTTGGCTATTTTGAGTAACGCTGCCATGGCCATGGGAATGCATACATCTCTTTGGTATCTTTAATTTTCATTGAATACATACCAAAAAGTGCAATTGCTAGATTATATGAACTATATTATGTGGTTCTAGTTTTAATTTTTTGAGAAACCTTCATAGTGTTTATAATCTGTTGTCAAATTCACTTGGAATTGTATCAAGACTATGGGAACTTATCCTTTATGTAATTCCTTTTTTTTAAATATCTGTAGACAGTACCCTTTTAGCTAAGACAGCTACAAAATCTTGTTTCCAGTGTAGTGGTGGCTCATAACAGTATCTTTCTCTGAATTATTTTTTCAAGTGATGCTAGTGTCCTAACAATTTTCTAACTGATGTTTAGGTTGTGAAATAAACTAATGTTAAGGACATGTGATTTAGCATCTGTCTGCTCATATCCTTACATTCTTTTGTGTTCTGTACTTTACTCTTGATATTTCAGTGATTTCCAAGTCTATAAAGTAGAACAGAACACTCAACTGAATATCCTATTTTAAAGTTGAAGGTGGTAGGTAATTATGTCATAGCAGGAGAATATATATAAAAGGGCATTCTTAGCTATGTTTATCTTCTCAGAAAAAAAAGCTTATATAGTGCCTTGAATAAAATTACAATTTTATGTTGTAAATGATGGTACCCTTCAAGAATGATTATTTTTATTTCATTCTTAAGAAATATTTCTGGGATGTCTGAATGATCTACTTCTTTACTGTTCTTACATGTATTTAAGATCACTGTTCTTACATGTAATTCCAGTTCAGACAGGTTAAATCTTAAGAGAGATTCTACAGGCAGAGATAATAGGATGAAAGGGAGAGCAGGCACGTTGGCTGATAGAAGAACTGAAAACAATCAAGGTTCTAAATATTTCTTAAGGCAACAGAAAAAATTCTTTTTTGTTGTAGAATCAAACAGTTCTGGTAATACCAGCCACCAAAGAAACAGCTACTTGATTTATTGGTAATATAGAGAAAACCCTAAATTTGAGGTGAAAGTTACTATTCTTGTAGACAAATGGTTTTATAAATTGTATGTAGTATTGTCACTGAAAGGAACAATGCAAGTGATTTGAAAATGCACCAAGACACAAATCTATTTAATAGTGAGCTGTGTTAGAGTTATGAAGGTCACTCAGTCATGGCTGACTCTTTGCAACCCCATGTACTGTAGCCTTCCAGGCTCCTCTATCCATAGAATTCTGCAGACCAGAATATTGGAGTGGGTAACAGTTTGCTTCTCTGGGGTATCCTCCCAACCCAGGGATTGAACCCAGGTGTCTCCTGCATTGCAGGCGAATTCTTTACCAACTGAGCCACCAGGAAACTATAAAACTCTTTCCTGGTCCTGTAGTGGCAGCAAGTTAGAACATTTGTACATTCACCATTAAAGCAAAGTGCTTTCATGATATGCACCAGTAGGGAGAACTTCAGGTGAAGTGAAGTCACTCAGTTGTGTCCGACTCTTTGTGACTCCATGGACTGTAGCCTACCAGGCTTCTCCATCCATGGGAGTTTCCAGGCAAGAGTACTGGAGTGGGTTGCCATTTCCTTCTTCAGGGGTCAGGTGAAGATAGTTGAAAATTTAAAAAAAAGTGTAATGATACAGCTTTATTTGATTCGAATTCTGTAAACCAGAGTTTACAAAATGAGTAAAACCTGTCTCTAAAACTCATTTTATTTACAAAGATACATAATTTTTGTGACATTTATCAAATGATAGGTATATGAATTTTGATTATTAAAGAAAAACTAACTTAAGCTTCTGGGTATATGGTGTGAAGATTAAGTTTATTTTATGAGTATTCAGAAAATTTAAAATTGATGCACGTAGGAACTTGGCCAGAATTATAGAGAAGAAATTGTCTAATTTGTAACTGACGTGGTGTACAATGCTTGGTAAGACTGAAGGGCATGCAATTGCAATTCAGGATAGTTTGATTGGCACTAAAAATTATTGCAAGTACATAATGAGAATAAACTTTCTTGATGAAATAAGCAGATAATATATAGTGTCTAACAAGACAATAGAACATATAATTGGTTGTTGTACTGTGTTTCCTGCTGTAGATTAGGTGAACGTGCACAAAAGTGTTACTATCATGAACATCAAAATTGGATTTCAGCTCTAAATTCTTAAATGTATTAACAATGGAATAAAAAATAGCATTAGTTTAAAACAGTTTTAAAAGAGGAATAAAGGAAAATACTGTGATTATTGACAAGTCATTCCTCCATGTAAAGACTTTAAAAATAGAATCAAAATTGGTCTCTATTTCAGTAATAAAGTATGGGATAAGAAGATTCTTAGTGTGTTCATTGCTCAGTCGTGTCCAACTCTTTGCGATCCCATGGACTGTGGCCCGCTAGGCTCCTCTGTCCATGGGATTCTCCAGGCAAGAATACTGGAGTAGGTTGCCATTCCCTTCTCCAAGGAAGATATTTAAGCACTTAGATTTGACAATGGAACAGCATTTTAGAGGAAACTGACTAGGAAGGAAATTGGGAAAGTTATTGTGTGTAATCTTTTGTATTGTAAACATATAGGAAATGTGTTGAATAGAATTAGTACATAAAAGTACTTTTCCTGCTTAAAAGAGTGTACCTGTTAAAAATTACTAGATTATTAAGAGATTCAGTTATGAAAGTATTCAGTATAGACAATATCTAGGTAACTGACAAAGACTCTTGAGAGTCCCTTGGACTGCAAGGAGATCAAACCAATCAATCCTAAAGGAAACCAGTCCTGAATATTCATTGGTAGGACTGATGCTGAAGTTGAAACTCCAATACTTTGGCCACCTGATGCAAAGAACTGACTCTTGGAAAATACCCTGATGCTGGGAAAGATTGAAGGTGGAAGGAGAAGGGGATGACAGAGGATGAGACGGTTGGATGGCATCACCGACTCAATGGACATGAGTTTGGGCAAGCTCCGGGAGATGGTGATGGAGAGGGAACCCTGGCATGCTGCAGTCCATGGAGTTGCAAAGAGTTGGACACGATTGAGCAACTGAACTAACTAACTAAGGTAATGAACTTTATTTTACTTTTTTACACTTTCAAAAGAGTCATGTATCATTGAAGACAGTGCCGCAAATTACTGAAGAGGAAATCTTGGAGATTTGAATTGCTTATCCTAAAGAAAATACCAAGAAGGGAGTTGATTAATCTTTACTGTATTTGAAGCATTTCTATCAAAATCTTGGAGATCAATTTTTTTAAGATGTCTATATAGTATCAATAAAAATAATGTAAGCTTAAACTAAAATCCAAACATTTCTCATTAATTACTTTCAAATGCTCAGTTAATTGAACTGCTGACAGGCAAGTTTGTGGCGATTCCATCTCTAGACATCATAAGAAAAGCTGGAAATAGATATAGTGTAGACAAGATCAAACATCTGTACTTACATTTCTAAAATCTAGTTCTGGGTGAGGCATAGAGAAATAATATTGTGTAAACACCAAATGATATGTTTCGTTACAATTTTATTAAAAATTTTCAAGATACCATTTAGAACTTTTAATGTGCAGTTGAATATGTTTACACAGTACTTCAGAGAACAAGGACTACATGGGCAGTTGTGGGAGTATTAAGATATGACATCACTGGTGCCAAGAATAGCAGTCATACAATGGGCATTGAAAAAAGTGGGCTGATGGGCAGTGGTGGGTGACCGGCCTCATTGAAAGTGACAAGAAAGAAAGGAAAAAGGTATCCTTTTTATCATATCCTATGATATGCAGGTATCATAGGCTGACAAAGAGGATTGTTTTGTGAGCTCATAGGAAAGAGCATTTAAAAAAATTTTCTATGTTAGAGTTGTATGGGGGTGAAGGATATCATTCCCATAGATTCTGAGTGAGACTTTACACATGTTTTTTTTGTTTGTTTGTTTGTTTTGTTTTTATTAAATTTATTTATTTTAATTGGAGGTTAATTACTTTACAATATTGTATTGGTTTATAATAAAATATCAGTGAAGCATGTATAATGACAAATTGGATAGTTTGCCCAGAGTGTCTGCTCCCGTTGCACTCACACATTTAATGGCCTCTTTGTCAGCTTGATTCATAGCAATTGACCTGCTTTAGCCAATGGCACATGGCAGTGCTAAGCCCAAGTCTAATGTGTCTCTACTTATCCTCTTTGTATGTCTGCCATCGACATGAGAAGATTAGCTCATGAAAGTTCAATTTTGCAGAAAGCTATGTTTCTAGAAGTGGCAGATATTACTAGATCCCTAATAGGTTTTGGAGGACCTGACATTCATTACTGATATGGACAGAAAAAAACATGTGTTTACTCTGCTCAATATTTTCCAAAATAAGTTTATTCTTACATCCATCCCCTGGGTAAATACTGCCCATCAGTAGGAGCCATAGAATAGACACGTATACAGCAGTGCTGCCCTCATAATCTGGGAGAACACTCAGCTGCTTTGGCCTAAAGCTGACTCACCCACAAAGCCTGGTCTGGATCAGAAGAACTACTCCAACCCCTGGGTTTATGAGAATAAATGATATTATTTGAGATGCTGAGTTTTAGGGTGGTTGATGATGTGATTTTTCTTGTGATAACAGTGGATTGATAGCTATTTTAAATGTCATCATGGGTTTTGTAGTTATTATTACAATGCTAAGAAATCATAATAAGAAAATAGCCTCAAAGATATAAGAAAATGCAATTTTTCTTCCCTCTGTCAAGAATTTTTGATTAGTTGAGTATTTTTGCTTCAGGATGTAGGTTGGTTTCAGGTCTCCCCCATCTGTCTCTCAATCTGGGAACAGGACATGATCTTTTCATGAGCAGAAGACAAAAGGGCAAGAGGGACGTCAATCATGAAATCATTTAATATCTCTCTTATATTGTGTTTGCTTATTTTCCCTTTCCCAAACAATTCATGTAGCCTTTCCCATTTTGGGGGAGAGTGGCATGAATTACAGCTTGCAGTAGAATAGAAGGAAGTGGCTATTAAATATTAGCTGAACAATAATCTATCATATGAGTTTGAAAAAGCTCTGGGAGATGGTGAAGGACAGGGAGGCCTGGCATGCTGCAGTCCATGAAGTCACAAAGAGTTGGATACTACTGAGGGACTGAACAACAACAATCTATCACATCGTACATTACTTGTGTGTTGAGGGTTCCAGGTAAAGTTTGAGGAGAGGATATTAGAATCCATGATCTTCAGCTTATTTTTCTCTCTTTCAGGTTGGGTGGCCTGAAAGATGGGGAGAGTTGATGTTCTTTGAGGAGGCCTTATTTTCAGAATGGAGAAAGAAATGGCAACCCACTCCAGTATTCTTGCCTGAAAAATCCCATGGATGGAGGAGCCTGGTAGGCAGCAGTCTATGGGGTCGCTAAGAGTCAGATACAACTGAGCGACTTTACTTTCACTTTTCACTTTCATGCATTGGAGAAGGAAATGGCAACCCACTCCAGTCTTCTTGCCTGGAGAATCCCAGGGATTGGGGAGCCTAGTGGGCTGCTGTCTATGGGGTCGCACAGAATCAGACACAGCTGAAGTGACTTAGCAGCAGCAGCAGCAGCAGCATTTTCAGAAAGGTACACTTTCACTAAGAACCAAGTTCTGGGCAGATTTTTAGATAATCATTATCAGACATATGTTCTCCTCTAAGAATTCCATGGACATCTTTCCAGATTCAGGGCAGTCTTTCTTTCTGTATAGCTATAAACCTGATATTAAATATTACTATTCTTTTTTTGTTTTTGTTTTTTTTGTCTTTTCTATCTTTGTAGCACCTGTTCTTTCATACTGAAACTAAACAAACTCATCCTGATTCTGTACATTGATTTTTAGCATGTAGTATATCATTTTAGAGGTATTAATGTCCATGTCTGTCAGACATTGTTGAATCTTAAGTTCCCTAAAAGCAAAGGAAATACATTGTTCATTTTCACCCCCAGTGTCTGGATTATTCTGACCCTTTATAAGTGTTCAATGGAATAGAAGAAATTCTTTCTCGTATCACACAGATGCTCTTGTGTTAAAGTTCAAAAAACCACATAAGCACAAACTCTGAGAATGAGTAGAATTGATAATTTTACTCTTTAATTAAACACCATATATAGTCTCCAGATATATAGCCTTTTCTATGATCACTTGACTTGTTCGTTTTTACCGTGCCAATTCAATAAATTCAAATGTACGTGTTTTGGATCCTATCATAGGATTTCTTCTACATTATCTTCACATTCATTCTTTTATTTATACTCCCTCTGTTTTAGAACCCAATGAATATTTAGGCCTTGCCTCTGGCTTGTACGTAACCTCACCTTAATTTTTCTTCAGTTTGTTTTTTCACCTGCTTCCAAATTCCAGGTTTTGAAATTTTTGTCTTTCATTCTAAATCATCTTCACTGTTACATTTTGTTGCCTCTTGCCACCAAAGGCTGCCCATTGCAAACCTTTGATCTTCTTTTAAGGACAGTTATGACTCTTCCTTCCTTGCTTGATATTTTGATGCTTCTGAGGGCTCTTTGATGTTAGATTTCATGAGAGTCCCTTAAAAACAACATTTTTTTTTCCACTTCTTGGCATCAATCTAGGGTTTTAATTAAATATCTCATTCTTTCTGGCCTAGTTCTGAGGTTATTTCATCTTAATCCTGACTTTATTAAAAGTTAAATATAATATATTCATTCTTCTGCTTGGCTTCTTGAGTCTAGTTTATCTCTGCATGACTGTAATTATTGTATTTTGGTGCCACAAAGCTCTGATGTCAATCATAATAACACACTTTCACTATAACCATACCCATATATTTTATCCTTCAGTTTTAGTTTTATACATGTCATTAGGAAACCACTTTTAGATGTCCTAAAAAATAAAAAAAAATATACTTAATTTTCCTTCCAAATTCATTCCACTACTTTAAATCGCATGTAAACATTCTTCCTCTTCATTTCCCCATTAGACTTTAAATTAACTGAATTACTGCATAATTTCACCTTTGAGCCTGGCTACCACTTCTTCAGTGTTTCTGAACACAGAATCTCCCTGGAATAAATATAAAACATACTAGATTTTGTGTCTCTCTCATTCTCCCATTACTTGGGAAAATCTGGCAAATGTACTGATAGTTTGGTTCTCATCTATCTGAATAATTTCTTTCTCTGTGGTTTTCTCTTTGTTCAATTCAGTTCAGTTCGGTTGCTCAGTCATGTCTGACTCTTTGAGACCCCATGAACCGCAGCACACCAGGCCTCCCTGTCCATCATCAACTCCCGGAGTCCACCCAAACCCATGTCCATTGAGTCGGTGATGCCATCCAATCATCTCATCCTCTGTCATCCCCTTCTCCTACTGCCCTCAATCTTTATCAGCATCATGGTCTTTTCCAATGATTCAGCTCTTTGCATCAGGTGGCCAAAGTACTGGAGTTTCAGCTTTAGCATCAGTCCTTCCAAAGAACACCCAGGACTGATCTCCTTTAGAACGGACTGGTTGGATCTCCTTGCAGTCCAAGGGACTCTCAAGAGTCTTCTCCAACACCACAGTTCAAAAGCATAAATTCATCAGTGCTCAGCTTCCTATATAGTCCAACTCTCACATCCATATATAACCACTGGAAAAACCATAGCCTTGAAGATATACCTTTGTTGACAAAGTAATGTCTCTGCTTTTCAATATGCTGTCTAGGTTGGTCATAACTTTCCTTCCAAGGGGTAAGTGTCTTTTAATTTCATGGCTGCAGTCACCATCTGCAGTGATTTTGGAGCCCCCCAAAATAAAGTCTGACATGGTTTCCACTGTTTCCCCATCTATTTGCCATGAAGTGATGGGACCAGATGCCATGATCTTAGTTTTCTGAATGTTGAGCTTTAAGCCTACTTTTCCACTCTCCTCTTTCACTTTCATCAAGAGGCTCTTTAGTTCTTCTTCACTTTCTGCTATAAGAGTGGTGTCATCTGCATATCTGAGATTATTGATATTTCTCCCAGCAATCTTGATTCCAGCTTGTGCTTCCTCCAGCCCAGCGTTTCTCATGATGTACTCTGCATAGAAGTTAAATAAGCAGGGTGACAATATACAGCCTTGACGTTCTCCTTTTCCTATTTGGAACCGATGTGTTGTTCCATGTCCAGTTCTAACTGCTGCTTCCTGACCTGCATACAGATTTCTCAGGAGGCAGGTCAGGTGGTCTGGTATTCCCATCTCTTTCAGAATTTTCCACAGTTTATTGTGATCCACAAAGTCAAAGGCTTTGGCATAGTCAATAAAGCAGAAATAGATGTTTTTCTGGAACTCTCTTGCTTTTTCTATGATCCAGCAGATATTGGCAATTTGATATCTGATTTGTCTGCCTTTTCTAAAACCAGTTTGAACATCTAAAGTTCCCGGTTCATGTATTGCTGAAGCTTGGCTTGGAGAATTTTGAGCATCACTTTACTAGCATGTGAGATGAGTGCAATTGTGCAGTAGTTTGAGCATTCTTTGGCATTACCTTTCTTTGGAATTGGAATGGAAACTGACCTTTTCCAGTCCTGTGGCCACTGCTAAGTTTTCCAAATTTGCTGGCATATTGAGTGCCCCACTTTCACAGCATCATCTTTCAGGATTTGAAATAGCTCCACTGGAATCCCATCACCTGTACTAGCTTTGTTCGTAGTGATGCTTTCTAAGGCTCACTTGACTTCACATTCCAGGATGTCTGGCTCTAGGTGAGTGATCACACCATCGTGATTATGTGGGTCGTGAAGATCTTTTTCGTACAGTTCTTCTGTGTATTCTTGCCACCTCTTCTTAATATCTTCTGCTTCTGTTAGGTCCATACCATTTCTGTCTTTTATTGAGCCCATCTTTGCATAAAATGTTCCCTTGGTATCTCTCATTTTCTTGAAGAGATCTCTAGTCTTTCCCATTCTGTTGTTTTCCTCTATTTCTTTGCATTGATCAGTGAGGAGGGCTTTCTTATCTCTCCTTGCTATTCTTTGGAACTCTGCACTCAGATGGATATATCTTTCCTTTTCCCCTTTGCTTTTTGCTTCCTGTCTTTTCACAGCTATTTTTAAGGCCTCCTCAGACAGCCTTTTTTTTTTTTTTGCATTTCTTTTTCTTTGGGATGGTCTTGATTACTATCTCCTCTACAATGTCATGAACCTCCATCCATAGTTCATCAGGCACTCTGTCTATCACATCTAGTCTGTTAGATTTATTTCTTATTTCCACTGTATAATCATAAGGGATTTGATTTAGGTCGTACCTGAATGGTCTAGTGGTTTTCTCCACTATCTTCAATCAGTCTGAATTTGGCAATAAGGAGTTCATGATCTGAGCCACAGTCAGCTCCTGGTCTTGTTTTTGCTGACTGTATAGAACTTCTCCATCTTTGGCTGCAAAGAATATAATCAATCTGATTTTGGTGTTGACCATCTGGTGATGTCCATGTGTAGAGTCTTCTCTTGTGTTGTTGGAAAAGGGTGTTTGCTATGACCAGTGGGTTCTTTTGGCAGAACTCTATTAGCCTTTGCCCTGCTTCATTCTGTATTCCAAGGTCAAAATTGCCTTTTATTCCAGGTGTTTCTTGACTTCCTACTTTTGCATTCCAGTCACCTGAAATGAAAAGGACATCTTTTTTGAGTGTTAGTTCTAGAAGGTGTTGTAGGTCTTCATAGAATTGTTCAACTTCAGCTTCTTCAGTGTTACTGGTTGGGGCATAGACTTGGGTTACTGTGATATTGAATGGTTTGCCTTGGAAACAAACAGAGATCATTCTCTCATTGTTGAGATTGCATCCAAGTACTGCATTTCGGACACTTGTTGACTATGATGGCTACTCCATTTCTTCTAAGGGATCCCTGCCCATAGTAGTAGATATAATGGTCATCTGAGTTAAATTCACCCATTCCAGTCCATCTTAGGTAGCTGATTCCTAGAATGTTAATGTTCACTCTTGCCATCTCCTATTTGACCACTTCGAATTTGCCTTGATTCATGGACCTAACATTCCAGGTTCCTATGCAGTATTGCTCTTTACAGCATCAGACCTTGCCTCTATCACCAGTCACATCCACAACTGGGTATTGTTTTTGCTTTGGCTCTATCCCTTCATTCTTTCTGGAGTTTTTTCTCCACTGATCTCTAGTAGCATATTGGGTACCTACCGACCTGGGAGTTCATCTTTCAGTGTCCTATCTTTTTGCTTTTTCATACTGTTCATGGGGTTCTCAAGGCAAGAATACTGAAGTGGTTTGCCATTCCCTTCTCCAGTGGACCACATTCTGTCAGACCTCTCCACCATGACCCTGTGCATCTTCGATGTCCCCACATGGCACTGCTTAGGGTCATTGAGTTAGACAAGGCTGTAGTCCATGTGATCAGATTGCCTAGTTGTCTGTGATTGTGATTTCAGTGTGTCTGCCCTCTGATGCCCTCTCTCAGTGCCTACTGTCTTCACTTGGTTTTCTCTTACCTTGGATGTGTGGGGTATCTCTTCATGGCTGACAATTTTTCAGTGTAGTCTCTGGCCCTCTCCTCATTGCTTTCTTTGTTCCGGAAGAAAACTTCTCTGTTCCCATCAACATATATGCTTAATTAGTCATGTCAAAATTTGTCTTTTATTCCCCCTCTTTATAGTGTCACATCTCTACCATCCTGTCAACTCTTTCTACAAAGGCACCTTCCTATGCCCCTTAGACTCTGGGTGTCTGCCACAAACATTCCCACTAATTTGTATGACTTAATTTATTCATTTCCAGTAAGAATCTTTGTTATTCCTCTACTTAAGATTGAAAGCCTCCATTTATAGTAACTTATTTTCACTGAGCCCTTGCTACATTGTGTATACTATATATCCTTTTCTTACATAATCCGTCCTTTGGAGGACCAGTGTATTTCCTTTTCCTTATCTAGATCCCTATCAAAAATATATTTCAGTAGAAATATATTCAGTTAAAATATTTTAAACCCTAAATACTTGAAAAGATATTCCACCTGTTATACATTTGTTCATCTTGTAGGCTGCTACCATTGGAATGTCTCAGCTTAGTTCTGAAACAACTTCTCTCCTATATCTCTACTTGCTCCCTGTAACCTCTTAGATGATAAATATGCACAAACTTGTGTTTCCAGCACCAGCCTCTCCCCTGAAGTCTAGTCACCTAGTACCCAAATTTCTGTTCACCGTCTTTACTTGGATATCTCAAAACTTGACCACCAAATTCCTGGTCCTCATTTTCCATAACCATGCCCAAAGCCCTTTTTCATCAGGAGTCTTCATCTCAAGAGATGACGTTTTCACTCTTCCAGTTGTGCAGACCTTTAAAAAAATTCATGACACCTCTTATCCTGCTGCTGCTGCTAAGTCACTTCAGTCGTGTCCAACTCTGTGCAGCCCCATAGATGGCAGCCCACCAGGCTCCCCTGTCCTTGGGATTCTCCAGGCAAGAACACTGGAGTGGGTTGCCATTTCCTTCTCCAATGAGTGAAAGTGAAAAGTGAAAGTGAAGTCGCTCAGTCGTCTGACTCGTAGCGACCCCATGGACTGCAACCTACCAGGCTCCTCCATCCATGTGATCCAGGCAAGAGTACTGAAGTGGGGTGCCTTTACCTTCTCCAGACATCTCTTATACTCCCAAACAAACCCTGTTAAAGATCTCTTTATCTCTTATTTTGATGATTACAAGAGCATCCTAACAGGGCCCCTGTTTTTTCAATCTTGCTCACCTACAGCCTGGTTTCTACTCATTAGGCAGAGTGATCCAACTAAAACCTCCTATGCTCAAATCACTGACGTGCCCTAAAATGTCCTGTCAGACCCTACCACTGTTGACTTCTAGCTCTCTCTGTCTCTCTGACCACATTTCCTATCATTATTTCTTTTGTCAACATCAGTGATTCTTAAAACAGGGGGTGAGTGGTGGGAGATTTTGGCTCCCACCCTCCCAGGCAGGCACTTTTACCAAATTCTGGAGACATTTGATTTTCACAACTGGAGGTATGGGGTAAGTATGGAGGTTTGCTGCCGCATCTAATCATCCTATAATGTACAGGATAACCATCCCCCCACAACAAGTGACTGGTCCAAATGTCAGTGATAAAGAGTTGAGAAAAACTATGTTACACCTACAATAATGCCCTTGAAGTTTTCATATTCAAAGTATCTTAAAAACCTATGAAAGTGAAAGTGTTATTGACTCAGTCATGTTCAACTATTTTCGACCTCATAAACTGCAGCATGGCAGGCTTCCATGTCCATTGCCAACTCTTGGAGCTCGTTCAAACTCATGTCCATTGTGTCAGTGATGCCACCCAACCAGCTTATCCTCTGTCATCCTCTTCTCTTCCTGACTTCAATCTTTCCCAGCATTAGGGTCTTTTCCAATGAGTCAGTTCTTCACATCAGGCGGCCAAAATATTGGAGTTTCACCTTCAGCGTCAGTCCTTCCAATGAACATTCAGGACTGATTTCCTTTAGGATTGACTGGATTGATCTCCTTGCAGTCCAATTCTCCAACAACCACATTCAAAGCATCAATTCTTGGGCACTCAGTTTTTTTATGGTCTAACTGTCATATCCATACATGACTACTGGAAAAACCATAGCCTTGACTATATGGACCTTTGTTGGCAAAGTAATGTCTCTGCTTTTTAATATGCTGTCTAGGTTGGTCATAGCTTTTCTTCCAAGGAGCAAGCGTCTTTTAATTTCATGGCTGCAGTCACCATCTGTAGTGATTTTGGAGTCCAAGAAAATGAAGTCTGTCACTGTTTCTATTATTTCCCCATCTATTTGCTATGAAGTGATGGGACTGTGTACCATGATCTTCATTTTTTGAATGCTGAGTTTTAAGCCAGTTTTTTCATTCTCCTTTTTCACTTTCATGAAGAGGCTCTTAGTTCCTCTTTGCTTTCTGCCATAATGGTGGTATCATATGTATATCAGGTTATTGATATCTCTCCCAGCAATGTTGATTTTTATACTTTTATCTTGATCTTTATATGTTTTTAAAATATATTTAATATGAAAACCTTTTTATAGTATGAAAAGATTTTCATATTAAAAGTCTATTAAAAACATATAAATAATGCCACACCCTTTGGCCTTTTCTCTAGATGTTGTCTTTCTCTTCTTTTCCTGATGTCTCTCTCAAGAACATTTCTTTACTGAGAGGTTTATGCCCTCATTTTATTTAGCTCTTTCTCAGATACCACCTAAAAGTCCTCTTATAAACCTTCCTATTAGCTATCATTAATCCTATTCTGTTTTCTTTATTACACTGATATGTGGTCAATGTATTATATATTACTTGTATATTTGGCTTTTTGGAGAAGGGAATGGCAGCCCACTCTGATATTCTTGCCTGGAGAATCCTATGAACAGAGGAGCCTGGTGGGCTGCTGTTCATCGAGTCGCACAGAGTCAGACATGACTAAAGCGACTTAGCATGCATGCATGCATTGGAGAAGGAAATGGCAACCCACTCCAGTGTTCTTGCCTGGAGAATCCCAGGGACAGAGGAGCATGGTGAGCTATCGTCTATGGGGTCACACAGAGTTGGACACAACTGAAGCAACTTAGCAGCAGCAGCAGCAGCATTTGGTTTTTGCCTTTTTCTGTCCCCTGGAACATGAGCTCCATTATAGCAGTCGGTGTCTTGATTGCTACTATATCCCTTATCACTGGAAACTAGAACAGTGTCTGAAACCTGTCAGACACTAATAATATAATTGAATAGAGATGAAATTGATTACTTATCCAAAGTCAACTCATCTTATCCTATTCATTTTTTTCTGTGTATTTTTAATAATTTAACTCCCAAAGTTTTAAGGATATTTTCCTTCCTTCTTTTGTTTTTATTGCTTTCTACTTGCACTTGTTCTTCAAATTTAAAAATGCCATTTCTTTTTCACATAAAATTGTCAGAGTTTTCATTTGTAATTTTACTGAGCCAGGAAATGCCCATCACAAATGACTTATCCTGTGTAGTTTAATAGTTCACTGCTTCATAAAGTCTATTAGTAAAATTTCTCTGAATTACCAAATTCAGTTTCTGCATTAGGTATTATTTACCTGGTTGACTAACCATAATTTTTATAGTAGCATATACTTTTTAAATAGGTCTATAACAGTCTTTTGTAAAAAACCACAAGCTGTGACAATATTGACTCTAAGTATCAAATTATCAAAAATATCCTCTTGATATTAAGAAAAAATGTTTCAGACTCATATCTTAAAAAGTTACACAAATTATACAGGCCATGAAAAACTTTGCTCTTTCTTCAGATATATTTTGTTTTCATCTATAAGACTTGAGCATCTGAAGTTTCATATTAATTAATGAATAGATGCTACAGTCAGTAAGATGGATAGTGATTAAATAGATGAACAATCAATTTTAGATAAAGAATAATTCTGTAATCCTGGAATGTGCAAGCCTTAATATGGAAAATAGGTGAATTTTGAGTCCTGGTGTCCTGGATATGGAAAAATTTTATTCTGTGATAAAGTAGAGAACAATGTTAGAGACCTTTATACTTTCATGTCCTTCTTACAATAGGTGTTTGTGTGTGTATGTACACATACACACACATATATTTATTTATATAGATGCTATGTACCACCCCGCAGCTTTCATTTTCATTTTTTATTTTCCTAATAGTATATTTTGAAGAGCAGAACATTTTCATTTTTAAAAGTCCAATTTATCAATTTTTTCTTTTATGCTTTGTGTTTTGTATCCTGTTATCTTTGTCTCACTTATGGACAAAGGATTTTCCTCAGACCTCTTATGGCTTTAGCTTTTCCATTTCAATGTATGATAAATTTGAGGTTAATTTTTAAATAATAATTATTAACTACTACTAATAATATGACAACAAAAGTATTGATCCTCACTCCCGCCAGCCCCAATCTTTTGTGGGTAGTTAGTTGTCTCTTCTTGAAATATATTGGAAATCTGATAAAATCAGTCAATCATGTTTATTTCTTATTCTGTATTCTTTATAGTGTTAATTTAATTCATGTATCTAAGCTCACACCACACCACACCATTTCAGTATTAAATGGACAAATCTTACATGTAATTTTTCAAGTGATTACTAGGTAATTTGTTATAGTGACTCAAGCTTGGACACCATCATTATTTATACATTTTAAAAATAGGTTTCTTCTGTAAGGAAGAAATGTCTTCTATCTCTCGTTTATTTAAATTTTAAGTTTTTTTTATGTCAGACCTGACACAAACACATTTATTTTATTGTATGGTATTTATATCCATTTAATTTTGTTTTTTTGACCAGCCTATTTCAGTTCTGGCCACAGAGAGCTTTTTCAAGTTTCCTCCTTCATAATTTGAAAATACTTTTATCCTTTTATAGAATTTCTTTATTTTCTAGTACCACAAAAATTTCATCTTTTGTCTTCCTCTTCCAACACTGAAATCAGCAAGTTTTTTTTTTTTTTTTTATCCCTACTTCTTTTTGTTGACTAGTAACATATAAAAAGCAATATGAAGATGTTAACTGTAGTCTTTGCTATTGGACTATTATTGCTTTTATGCCTTCTTAGCTGACAAAGCATGTATAAGTGTGTGTGAATATATATATATAAACACATATATGTTACATATGTATTTATACACACATATATGCAAATGTATATATTTGTATACATAGTTTAAAAAGGGGCTTCCCAGGTAGCTCAGCTGGTAAAAAAAAAATCTACCTACAATGCAGGAGATCCCAGTTTGATTCTTGAGTCAGGAAGTTCCCCTGGAGAAGTGATAGGCTACCGACTACAGTATTCTTGGTCTTCCCTGGTTGCTCAGACAAAGAATCGCCTGTAATACGAGAGACATGATTTTGATCCCTGGGTTGGGAAGATCCCCTGGAGGAGGGCATGGCAACCCACTCCAATATTCTTACCTGGAGAATCCCATGGACAGATGAGCCTAGCAGGCTGCAGCCCATGGGGTCACAAAGAGTGAGACAGGAGGACTGAGCAGCTAAGCACAGCATACTGGTAATGCTAATTCCTGTTCAAAACCACAGAGTTATTCTAGCCTTCCCATATTCTTTATATGTTACTTCTCTATAATAGTGAAAATTTGGCTCTTTTACTCTATAATACATTTATTTATTTGTTCAATCCAGTGAACTCATAGTTACAGAATTTACACTAATTTCCCTGTGAGTCACTGTTTTGTAGCCTTCTTGGAATATTATACATAGACAGTCATATAAATCTTTATGTACATATATATGAATATAATTTTATCTTTTCCTGTCTAATATATCCACTTTTTTCATTCTTTATTGCACTATCTAGCACTTGTGTTCTGAAAGAACAGCCTTGTCTTGTTCTCAGTTTTTTAATGTTAAAGATGTTCAGTCCTGAGTGCTCATTGAAAGGACTGATGCTGAAGCTGAAACTCCAATACTCTGGCCACCTGATGCAAAGAACTGACTCATTTGAAAAGACCCTGATATTGGGAAGAATTGAAGGCAGGAGGAGAAGGGGACAACAGAGGATGAGATGGTTGGATGGCATCACCGACTCAATGGACATGAGTTTGGGTAAACTCCGAGAGTTGTTGATGGACCGGGAGGTGTGGCATGCTGCAGTCCATGGGGTCACAAAGAGTTGGACATGACTGAGCAACTAAACTGAACTGAATGCTATAAACAAAAAATAAATTTCTGCTATTTTTGTGTTAAATAATCATTTATTTGTTAGACCAATTAAGAGTTAGGAATAAATGAATTTAATTTCAACTTAGTTCAATTTCTTCTCTTCCACAAATCTCAGAGAAGCAATTTTCTGTAAGAAATACTTTTTTTTTTTCCTTTGTCTCTGACCCAGAAATCTCAGATTCTTAGGTCTTCTAGAATATCCATGAAATCTGATAGATGAACAGCTCAGGTATTAATGCAAAGAGTATATATCTGGTACTAGTTAATTCCTTCATGACTGGCCTTTTTTATAGTTTTGATTTAAAATTTTTAATTACATTTATTTAATTTAAATTAGTTTTTATTATCAAAATTGTGTGTCTTCCTTAGTTGGCTTTCTTCGTTATTCTAGCAAAGTAAGAAAGTGTTCTTTGACTTGCTTATGTAAAAAAAAAAAATATTACTATGGCCATTTCATAACACTAGAACATTCAAACTATCTCCACTTGCTTCCTCTTGACTTTTGCATTATGTAATATAATTTTTTATTTTATATTTTTTATAATTTTATAATTTATATATTTTATTGCTTTGTATGGATAACATTTGTTAGTATTTATCTAGCTTTTATTGGTTGCCTTTATTATTTCCTGCACTTCCAACTACAGAGAAAAATGCCATAGTAGGAAATAAAACAAAGCAAGGAAGGAGGAATGGAAGGTGAAAAGTTAGTTACATCCTTCTGAGCCTACTCAAATTAGGACAATTTCACTTAGAAACAGAGAAACAGATGATCAAGTCTTAAGTAAGAGGATGATGGTTAGAATTTTTGCAAATATGTATTTTTGAGATTAAATATGTATTAGGGAATCTGGAGTGAAACACATCATCATCAATTTGATTTTATCATTAAGTCTTTACCATAAGGAATCATTCCTACATTGAGTTAAATAATATGGAAGGGATATCAAAGATCATACCTTCAGTTTTATAGAATGTGTTCAATAAGATCTTATTAGAGGCAACAAGTTATCTTGATCACCTCTCAAGAAGAATACCAGGTCCAGGAAAACTTGTAATAATAAAGAAATTCCTCTTTCAGTTGTGATTCTGTGAGACAGCTCTATAGTTTGGGAACAAGGTTAACAATTTGGAACCTTAAAACATAAACAGTAGGGAAAAAAGGCAAAAAGCATCAGTAGAACTATATCAACACCACAGTTAGAAATGTAAGTATATTTCTTACATTTCTTACATAAAAAATCAAATTTGCAATTTATCTTCATGTCTAATTAAGATTTTTGGCAGTAAATTGATTTCTGGCAAAACACATAGTATAATTCTGGTAATATAAGGATCGCAGAGAGTTGGACATGAAAGCTGAGGGCCGAAGAATTGATGCTTTTGAACTGTGGTGTTGGAGAAGACTCTTGAGCGTCCCTTGGACTGCAAGGAGATCCAACCAGTCCATTCTGAAGGAGATCAGCCCTGGGATTTCTTTGGAAGGAATGATGCTAAAGCTGAAACTCCAGTACTTTGGCCACCTCATGTGAAGAGTTGACTCATTGGAAAAGACTCTGATGCTGGGAGGGATTGGGGGCAGGAGGAGAAGGGGACGACAGAGGATGAGATGGCTGGATGGCATTACTGACTCGATGGACGTGAGTCTGAGTGAATTCCGGGAGTTGGTGATGGACAGGGAGGCCTGGTGTGCTGGGATTCATGGGGTCGCAAAGAGTCGGACACGACTGAGCGACTGAACTGAACTGAACTGAAGTGACTAAGCATGCACACTTGCAAAACTGTTTTGTTATCAGGTAAATTAATATAACACCTGATAATTTTCTGTATATCACACATGTAATTACCAAAGGCTATTGGATTTTGATTAAATCTTCTACTTAATTTTTTCCTTAAATTGGGATTTAAAACCCAGTTTTGGAGAGGTGGTAGTTGAGCAGATAATTTTATTTTGCAAGCATTGGAGTCACCGAAGATTCTGTTGTAAACAGTCTGCTGGTATTAAAAGGAAAGAAGGAAAAGTATCATCTGCATTATAAAGATATTTTCAGCATGAGCTAAAAAAGGTGCAAAAACAAAACAAGATGTTTTCACTATTGTTTTAGATTCTAATAGCCATTATTCTCTTCAACAGAGGAATTTCAAAATAGTAATGAAATAATTAGGGACATTTTAAGCAGTTCCTACTATCCAACTATCTTTAAAGGCAATTGACTTATTGGATACAGATAAAAATGACAAATTTAATTATTAACTAAATTTCCCTAAGGTGCAAATTAATCTTTAGGAATAAGGCAGGTCCTTGAAAGTAACACAAACTTATGAAGGTGCACTGAGATTTCTTTTTATAATATTGTTGTATTATTAAAGGGAGCCTAGAAGAGTCAAATAATTAGTTAATTTTTCTTCATGTCAATGTTACTCTTGAGAATATATACATATCATTAGTGGAATATGACTGACCATAATTCTTTTTTCCTGGTATCCACCCAACATCCCAGCTTAATAGCTGGATTTCTCACATCTTCCTAGGACTGTCTTCATAGTAGAAATTTGATTTTATTAGTCTTATTTTTTAAGTTACATAAAAAAATGCTGTTTGTTTTGCCAGATGCTTAAAATACTTGACAAGGAAAAATACGAACAGATGAGGATGGAAAGGAAAAAAATACAATTAAGATTACTTTAGTTGTTTTTAAATCTAGGTCATCTTTGTCATATAACTAACCCCAGTAATGAGTACAATTAGTGTTAATGTGATAAGCCAAAAAGAACTCTATAATACCTAGCCTCTGCTAATATCTTAAATAAAACTCCCATTATCTTCACCTGTCAGGACAAGAAAAGCATGGTCCTAAAATCATATCCTATTCCTGACATGGCAAAATATTTGAAAGGACATAAACCTTGCATATAAACCAGATTATTTCCAGCAATGTGCCTGCATGAACCAAGGGCTACTTTGTTGAATTTCTGTAGCTACAAAAATACTGTACCACTGTCCTTTGGATTATTGTATGTTCATCGCTTACATAATGAAAGAACACAGGCAAATTTAAGTCCAATAAAGAAATCAAGTGTCAAACTCTGACTTAATATTGTAATGATAAATTATATAGAGATACAGAAATTCAAACTTGATTCCTCTGATATTTCACTCACTCCCACCTTTGGAAGCAGAATATCATCCTAGGAATGGTAACTGAAGTAATCTAATTGTTTAGACCAAAAAATGAGTTGTGAGCCTTAACAGAAAGCTAATTATACTTTCATAGTCATTATTTGGATAAAATGGAATAGCTACATGCAAATCTGGGGAGGTGAGATTTTTGACATTGTGCTAAATCTGGACATTTTGAACTGTGTACTTAAGTACATGTGTTCATTTTTGTAAGAGCGTGAATCTCTAATCATCATATTTAATTTTCTTTTCCTCTTGAATCACTTTCTCCCAAGCACAACAAATTGGCTCAGTGCTTGACTTACATTACTATGATGGCCATTACTTGTATCTGATTTGCAAAAATTCTTGATCATTTCCAGATCTATAAAAAAATAGTGCTGACAGTTTAGCATGTCAAAACTCCCACTCCGTTATTAACATGTCCTGCCAGATGTCCCCAGTAATGTTGTGACTACAAAGTGCTCTCTTTCCTAATTTTAGAATGGAAGAATATTAACCCTTACCATAGTACCCAGTGGAAATGATGCACGGGACAAATGAGTTTTTTTTTTTTTTCCTGCTGTTATAAAGTGTTGTCTGAAATGCAAATTTTTGAAATTGAGAGGCAAGAATGTCCCACTCCATGTTTAGTAAAATAATTGTAACACAATTACTGTTGGTTTAGTTGCTAAGTTGTGTCTGACTCTTGCAACCCCAAGGACTGTAGCCTGCCAGATTCCTCTGTCCATGGGATTTCCCAGGCAAGAATACTGGAGTGGGTTGCCATTTCCTTCTCCAGATAGTCATGTTCTTTTTCTATTTTATAAAAAAATATCTTTTTGCATTATCAAACAATAACTCACCTATTGAGAGATTGTTGGAAGTTCAGCATTGTTTTTTTTGAGATCAGTATAAATAGCTACCTATCCGACAAAGGAAAGATTTTGTCCTTCTAAAAGATTAAGGTAGAAGTGATGGATTTTTTCTGGAAGTCACATTTAAGAAATTATTATAATTACTCTAATTTTCCATGATCCAATGTAAAAAACTGCATCATCGAAATTAAGGAAGAAAACAAAATCACAGAACTTTTAAAGAGTTTTTTTTTTTTGAAAGATGGTCAACTTATGAATCGATCTTAGGCTTCCTTAAGTTTCTTATTTACCAAAGAGAAAGAATCATGTATTCATTGTGATAGGCATGTTCAGTGAATGAGACAGAGCATTCAGCTTTTTATTTCTGAGCATATTTAAGTTCATTCTGAATGATTTCAGTTAGGTTTTGCTCAATGGGTAATAAATATAAGAAATAAGGAGGAACATAAGGCAATTAAGGCAAATGATATAAATAAGTTTAAGAGGAAATTAGGCATTTTTATTGCAAAAGAATGTTACACAGAAAATAGATTGAGTACAAAGATAAGGGCAGCAGGTGAAGCTGATTTATTACATGGAGGCAGGAACAGGGGACATGTGGCCATTTTTCTACCCTGTAATTTCTTTATGTCTCACCGGGAGAACCTGTATTTTAAGATAATTATGTACAGTCATGAAAATGGTAACAGCTGCATTTTGGCAACTCAGCATGCAAATTACTAGCGCTACTCAGGCCATGTAGGCATGAATTGATGAGACATTTGAGAGAGAAGGACTGTCAACAGCTTCTGGTTGGAAGACCTAAAGAGCACTGAGAAAGTTACTGAGATGGTGATGACCTAGTGCTGTCTGCAAAGGCCCCTGAGTCCAAAAACAGTTGGGTCAAAGTCATAAAATAGCAGAGTTTACACATTTACCATTGTTACATAACCTACTTTCTCATATAGGTTATATTTTCTTTAAGTTTCATTTACTGGATTTAATATGATCTCAGTTTGAAACAGCTGCAAATGGTATATAATTAGGTCAGAATGCTTTGTTTTCAGGATTCTCAGTTGCTTACATTGGCTTATGAAAAGGTCATTGTGAGAAAAGGGATCTGAATATCAAAGAGATTCCAGCTGGTTAGCTATTATTCTAATTATGTGATGGAATCAGCTATTTCCCTGCCAATATCTAAAGTTACTTATGGAAAAGTTATTCAGAGATACTGTGAAGATACTTTTTATATTCTTTTCATCACATGTCATAAATCCATATTTTTTCAGCTTCTCTGTATGTTTGGAACTTCCTGCTGAATAATGTCTATCCATGCATTCTTTCAACAGTAGTTATTGTGGGGCTATGATATACCTGTCACTATGTGTAATCCTCATTATCAGGGAATCTGTAGTCTATTTTGGGAGATGAATTATACAGTAATTATAAAGCACAAGATGAACCCCTCCAAGCATATAATTCTAGTTTAATTTTCTACACTTTTTAAAAGCTCAGTATTTAGAATCATGAAAAATCAGAATCCTTTTTCTTCTCTGTTTTATCTTACCTATAATACTCAAATTTGCATTTTATTCTAATCTTCAGAAAGGAAAAAGATGAAAAACAAAACTCAGGACTTCCCTTGATACATGTTACTGAGCTTTAGGATGTTGCTCTGTGACTTTAATTAAACTTAAAATTTAAAAATAACTGTCACATGAACCACCAATTAATGTGTAGGAGTTTTTTAAGGGTTACTTGAAGAAAGGCAGGAGAAATTAATATTTCTTTAAAATCAATTCAGTAAATAGGTAATTGACAGAAGAAGGTTGACTACAGGTCTTACTTACATATAGGCAATGATTTGGTAGTGGGCAGAGCAGAAGATGAGCTCCACATTCCTTATCATAATACACAATTACTTTGAGTTCTTATAATGGTAGGACTTATTGGAGGAACACTGGAATAACTAGGTTAGTAAGATGACAAGACTTTTTATTTTATTTGTTTCAGGACTTTGGCTGATAATATCAGTATATAACCCTGAAAGTAAGTTTAAGACCTGTCTTCAGATATGATTTTTTTTTCCTGTTATTCTCTTTCTAATCTAATTAAAATAATGTCTTCATTGTCTAACTCCCTCATCTTTGAGTTTTTCATGAATTCTATTTCTGGAATTCCATTCCTCTTCTCTTCTGCCAATCAGATCTCTTTCAACCTTTGATCCATCCTCCTTGAAACTCACAGCATTGGTTTCTGCTTTGTTCTTGTCTTCTTTAACTTTTTGGTGATCCCCAGAAGTTTATGTCTGGAATTCCTTAAATCTTTCTAAGAAATAGATACATAGATTACTTAAAGACCTACTTTTTGAAGTTCTATGTTTATAAGAATTTGCCTTGAGTATATAATTCCTATATAAATAACAATATATTATATATGCAAAAATAGGTGGTTATTCATAATTAACTCCTATAAAATAGCATACAGTTTCTTTAACAGTAACAAATTGCATCCATGGTATCTATAAAGCAAAAAATGGCTGAAGGTAGAGTTATACCATATGATAGGCAATCACTTGTGCTGGAGAGATACAAGTTCCTGAGGGACATACCATGGGCCATGCCTGGCAAAACCAGCCTGGCAAGAATTTATACATAATAATCCATACATACAAGTGAATTTCTGTTTATCTCTCAATACTCTGTATATTACTGGCTAATCTGAGAAAGAACCTTTAGATCTTGACCACAACTCTAGGGAATAATTACTAGATTCTTATTTTACTGTTCTATCTTGCACATAGCTTTAGAAAACAGCCAAGTACATTTACTGAAATTGCTTATTACTTCTTCGTTAATTCAGTAAAAGTCTGAGATCATAAACCACAACTTTATTTGCTCAGTACAAATCAGTATTCAAAATATTTACTTATTAAATTAGAAAAGGAATTTTGAAAAGCATTTTATTACTTACATATTTTATATTTTTCCCTGATTTTATGTATATAAAAAAATGAGGTTTAAAAAAAACTAAGTGGGATTAAAGTATTCATATTTATTTAAAAATTATTACTATTTCTGTGCATTATATTTCCCCCTCTAAGATGATAAAGATAATGTGAAAAGATTTATTACTAAATGAAGATTAAAAAAATGAGGTGTAGGGGGATTTTATTTTTTGTCTGGGCATGTGGTGCTATTAATCTCCATGGGGGTGGACACTAGTAAGTGCTATAGATCACAAACACTTCTATTTAATTCCTGTTGATTTTATTTTCAGAGCTGCTTCTTCACAGATTGTTTAGAAATATATGACTATGTGGGGGAGGATCGACCATCATTGCTATAATGTTAAACACAGGCATTTACATTCCCAGAACCCACAGAACACAGAATGTGCTGAAGCACTGGAGTTTTCTTTTTTCTGATAGCAACTTAGAAGATAGGAGGATGGCAAAGTTGGCAGTTGGGTTATAATACTGACAAAAGCAGAGCAATTCCTACAAAGCATTTCCTGTGAGTAGGTCTGAGACTGACATGTGTGATCACATTTTACCTCTATTGGCAGTGCAATGATTTTGACATTAAAAAGACTAGATATACAAAAATGTTAAGTTTGAAAGCATCACAAAAGACATTTTATAATTAAATGTGTGGGTTCCCAATTTAACCAAGTCTCACTGGAGAAGTGTGGGTTAATGGTGATATTTAATTTAAAATTTCAGTTTGGTATAGTTTGGCTTTATGGTTTACTCAGTTTGTAAAAGGTAAAAAATATATATGATAAAACATAATATATAAATATATATTGTATATAAATATTATTATATAGCAATGTTATACATATATAAGTTTATTGAGTTTGTAAAGGGTAAAATATATATAACAATATATATAAATATTATATGTATAGCAATGTTTTGTATATATTATTTACTCAATTTGTAAAGGATAAAATACATATATAACAATATATATGCATAAATATTATGTATATATATATAGCAATAATTTTTTTTTTGTTCAAATTGGCTCATTAGTGTACCCAGTGAAAGTTCAGCAAAATATGTATAAATTCCTCAAGTTTAATCACTTACATTTCCTAATCTCAGTTTTGATGAAAGATTAGGCCAAAAGAAAGTGATTCAAGGTCTTGGTCATTAAGTAATAAATAAAACTTTGATGTTAATATATTTTAATCACTTTTATTGTTTTAAGTTCCCCTTAAGCACCTTAAAATGGTGAAACTTTGCTTAAATTATAAATTGTATAAATCAAGCATATATTTAATGTGGATATTCATATTAATGTGGGAGCTGGCTCACTGACTCAAAATATTCTACTTCACCTTCAGATGGAGAATAATCAAAGCAACACAATGCATGTACCATTCAGATGCCATGAATTTAAGACTATTAATAAATGTTCTACAAACTTCAAAGATGCATAGGTCATTGAAAGAAAAATATACAAGATAAAATAGTTCAGGAAAGTTTCACCTCCATCTAGTGAACCAGAAGTATAGACACATAAATGAAAAGGGGGAGAATCCAGAGTTATTTGCTTGAAATTTTCACTAATATCTCTGTTTGAATTTTTATTTGAAAGATAAAATATCAAGGAAGATGAGCTAATTAGGGTAATAAGTAGGCAATAATATGTTGCACTGGAGAATTTGGAATCAACATTGTAGAAATATGGGATGCACAAAATATCCTGTGAATTTATACTTCTTTGTATATTGTATAAGACACATGAAGCATTATAAACACTTTTCAAATGTGCAGGAAAATTTATTCTATACTAGTTAAAAGACTTGTGTGAATATTTTGTATCCAGTATATCCTCAATCCAACAGTCTTATTATGCTCAATTGGTTGCAGAGTAATTTCAACAGGGTCAGTACTTCAAGGTCTTATGTTTTCTGTTTGGGTCCCTAATATGTCCATATCATAAACACAGAGATTATAAAATATAAATAGAAAAATTAATTGTTGATGTTCAGTTGCTCGGTTGTGTCTTACTCTATGACCACATGGACCGCAGCACGCCAGGCATCCCTGTTCATACCATCTCCTGGAGCTTGCTCAAACTTATGTCCATTGAGTCAGTGATGCTTATCCAGCCATCTCATCCTCTGTTGGCCCCTTCTCCTCCTGCCTTCAGTCTTTCCCAGCATCAAGGTTTTTCTGATGAGTCAGCTTTTTGCATTAGGTGGCCAAAGTATTGGAGCTTCAGCTTCAGCATCAGTCCTTCCAATGAACATTCAGCACTGAATTCCTTTAGGATGGATTGGTTTGATCTCTTTACAGTTCACAGGATGCTTAAAAGTCCTCTCCAACACCATAATTCAAAATCATCAATCCTTTGGTGCTCAGCCTTCTTTATGGTATAACTTTCAGAAGCAGAAGATATTAAGAAGAGGTGGCAAGAATATACATAGGGAAGTGAAGTGAAGTCACTCAGTCATGTCCAACTCTTTGCGACCCTGTGGACTGTAGCCTACCAGGCTTCTCCATCCATGGGATTTTCCCGGCAAGAATACTGGAGTGCATTACCATTTCCTTCTCCAGGGGATCATCCCGACCCAGGGATCGAACCCAGGTCTCCCACATTGGAAGCAGATGCTTTAACCTCTGAGGATAAGAACTGTACAAAGAAGATCTTAATGACCCAGATAATCACGATGGTGTGATCACGCACCTAGAGCCAGACATTCTGGAATGTGAAGTCAAGTGGACCTTAGGAAGCATCACTACTAACAAAGCTAGTGGAGGTGATGGAATTCCAGTTGAGCTATTTCAAATTCTTAAAGATGATGCTGTGAAAGTGCAGCACTCAATATGCCAGCAAATTTGGAAAACTCAGCAGTACCCACAGGACTGGAAAAGGTCAGTTTTCATTCCAATACCAAAGAAAGGCAATGCCAAAGAATGCTCAAACTACCGCACAATTGCACTCACCTCACATGCTAGTAAAATAATGCTCAAAATTCTCCAAGCCAGGCTTCAGCAATATGTGAACAATGAACTTCCAGATGTTCAAGCTGGTTTTAGAAAAGGCAGAGGAACTAGAAATCAAATTGCCAACAACAGTGGAAACAGTGTCAGATTTTATTTTTTGGGGCTCCAAAATCACTGCAGATGGTGACTGCAGCCATGAAATTAAAAGACACTTATTCCTTGGAAGAAAAGTTATGACCAACCTAGATAACATATTCAAAAGCAGAGACATTACTTTGCCAACAAAGGTCCGTCTAGTCAAGGCTATGGTTTTTCCAGTGGTCATGTATGGATGTGAGAGTTGGACTGTGAAGAAAGCTGAGCACCGAAGAATTGATGCTTTTGAACTGTGGTGTTGGAGAAGACTCTTGAGAGTCCCTTGGACTGCAAGGAGATCCAACCAGTCCATTCTGAAGGAGATCAGCCCTGGGATTTCTTTGGAAGGAATGATGCTAAAGCTGAAACTCCAATACTTTGGCCACATCATGCGAAGAGTTGAGTCATTGGAAAAGACTCTGATGCTGAGAGGGATTGGGGGCAGGAGGAGAAGGGGACGACAGAGGATGAGATGTCTGGATGGCATCACTGACTCGATGGACATGAGTCTGGGTGAACTCCGGGAGTTGGTGATGGACAGGGAGGCCTGGCGTGCTGTGATTCATGGGATCGCAAAGAGTCGGACAGGACTGAGCAACTGAACTGAACTGATCATAGCTTCTCATCAAGGCAGAGATACAGGTGACTCAGATTCTACCCTTATGATGTAATTAGTGCTTCAGATTCATTACTTGACACCAGAATATGGAATTGGGGGTTAGACTAAATATCTACATCTTTTCTGCTTTTTCTTATATTGACTGTCTTGCGTATTTTCTGTCTTGACCTTGAATTTCTTACTTCTTTTTCAATCTTGCTTTCCTTATTTTCCCCTCCAGAAACTGTATGAAAAAGAATAATAGAGACTGAAGTCAGTAATACATATCTCAAGATCAAGGAGGTTCATGCTTCTTTTTCAGACCACTTGTCTGAGGGACTGAGTCAATTAAATCTGTGTTTGAACTTGACCTGATATTTGTTGTGTCTTCAATTAGAATCAGTTCAGAACTATCTTTGAATATTTTGAACCTCTTATTCAAGGTTTTGGAGAAGGGCATGGCAACCCACTCTAGTATTCTTGCCTCAGAGAATCCCATGGACAGAGAAGACTTGTGGGCTACAGTCCATACGATCGCAGAGTCAGACACAACTGAAGCAAGTTAGCACACACACGTACAAGGCTTAGAAAATAAGGACTGGAAACATTATAGAGATTTCTATTATTTTATGGGCTTGCTGCCAATTTGGGTTTACCAGGGACTTATTTATTCTTCAGGCTTGCCTTTGTATTATTGAACCTTGAGAGATCTCCTTCCATGCAACTGACTTGCCTCCAGCCTTTGGGAGGTCACAGTAGTGCATTTGACCAAGGCTAGAGTATTTCTCTCCATCTTTTGACCAGAGTCAGCCTTCAAGCAGCTACTACACTGCACTTAGGGGAAGCATTGCCTATAATACCATGGTAAATGTCTCCCAGGATTCCTGCCTAGACTTGACACACTAACCCATGGTTAAAGTCTGGTGAACACTTTAGGATGGAGGATGAGAGAGTGTGTTGATGGGTATGTGAAGACTACTCCACAGCTCCTTAGGATTTAAATTTGTCATTCGGCCCACTTATGACTGGTAAAATATGTTAAAAATTCATTTTGTTTCTACCTCCATTTCTGGAGAATTCCCTCTGCTTCTGCTATTCCAACAAGTATGAAAGCAGCCCATGTGAAGCGTCCCCCACATTCTATAATTTAGCACATTTGGCTTTCTTTGCATCCTCAACTTTCTGATGTTTTGCTGCCCAATAATGTAGCCTTATGTGACATGGCTGTGTATACATAAATTTAATTAAATGTCAATAAAATTTAATTTCCTTAGTTGTGCCAGCTGCATGTGTAGCATTAAACAGCCATGTGTGACTAGGGACTATCATGTTGGACAATGCAAATATAGAACATTTTCATTATCACAAAAGTTATATTGGATAGCAGTGCTCTGATGGGTTAAAACTAAGTAAAATTTTTTGTGTTGACCAGCTTGTGTAATGGTTAGTGTGAGAATAACAGTTTCTCCCAACTTCTAATATCATGATCAGAACTGGAAGTCTTTCCATCGTTTTCCCAATGGATGAACAAAGTTTTCTTGAGTGTGTTCATCAGTAGATAGGCATAGTTAGCTACATTATTTTCTATTCTTTTATAATTTTATTTTTATTTTTGTGTTTAACACAATGGTCTTCCCTGATAGCTCAGTTAGTAAAGAATCTGCCTGCAATGCAGAAGACCCTGGTTCAATTCCTGGGTTGGGCAGATTTGCTGGAGAAGGGACAGGCTTCCCATTCCCGTATTCTTAGGCTTCCCTCATGGCTCAGATGGTAAAGAATCTGGCTGCAATGCGGGAGACCTGGGTTTGATCCCTGGATTGGAAAGATCCCCTGGAGAAGAGAAAGGCTACCCACTCCAGGATTCTGGCCTGGAGAATTCCACAGACTGTGTAATCTGTGGGGTTGCAAATAGTTGGACATGACTGAGAGTCGGACATGAAAGGACATGACACTTACCTGTAGCTATAATATAGTTTTGAATATAAAAACTTTTATTGCTAATGTGCTTTTATTGTTTAAAATTAAGTATCCCAACACAATTGAATGCATGGTATTTTCTCCTTTATGCTTTTATGCCACTATATTATATAACACATTTTTATAAATATGAGGGTCTGTTACCTTAGAGTTATCTTTCAACTTTAATTTCAATATCATATTCATTTTATTATTTTAGCTTGATAATACTTTTTACTAACCAATAATGTAAACCTACATCATTTTATACCATTTTACTGTATTTTCAATAATTTTTAATATTGTCAAAGGTAGTCTCTTTTTTTCTTCAGAAAAATTTTAAAATCACTCTCTGAAGCCTTACTTCCTTCACGATAACAAGCAAACAAACGCAAATTATGATGGATATTTTTATTTAAGGTTAATAAATTTTTGAAATAATTTGTAAAAATACATCAGTTCAGTTCAGTTCAGTCGCTCAGTCATGTCCAACTCTTTGTGACCCCATAAATCGCAGCACGCCAGGCCTTCCTGTCCATCACCGATTCCCGGGGTTCACCCAGACTCACGTGCATTGAGTCAGTGATTCCATCCAGCCATCTCATCCTCTGTCGTCCCCTTCTCCTCCTGCCCCCAATCCCTCCCAGCATCAGTGTCTTTTCCAATGAGTCAACTCTTCGCATCAGGTGGCCAAAGTACTGGAGTTTCAGCTTTAGCATCATTCCTTCCAAAGAAATCCCAGGGCTGATCTCCTTCAGAATGGACTGGTTGGATCTCCTTGCAGTCCAAGGGAATCTCAAGAGTCTTATCCAACACCACAGTTCAAAAGCATAAATTCTTCAGCACTCAGCCTTCTTCACAGTCCAACTCTCACATCCATACATGACCACAGGAAAAATCATAGCCTTGACTAGATGGACCTTTGTTGGCAAAGTAATGTCTCTGCTTTTCAATATGCTATCTAGGTTGGTCATAACTTTCCTTCCAAGGAGTAAGTGTCTTTTAATTTCATGGCTGCAGTCACCATCTGCAGTGATTTTGGAGCCCCAAAAAATAAAGTCTGACACTGTTTCCACTGTTTCCCATTCTATTTCCCATGAAGTGATGGGACCGGATGCCATGATCTTCGTTTTCTGAATGTTGAGCTTTAAGCCAACTTTTCACTCTCCACTTTCACTTTCATCAAGAGGCTATTAGTTCCTCTTCACTTTCTGCCATAAGGCTGGTGTCATCTGCATATCTGAGGTTATTGATATTTCTCCTGGCAATCTTGATTCCAGCTTGTGTTTCTTTCAGTCCAGCATTTCTCATGATGTACTCTGCATATAAGTTAAATAAGCAGGGTGACAATATACAGCCTTGATGTACTCCTTTTCCAATTTGGAACCAGTCTGCTGTTCCATGTCCAGTTCTAATTGTTGCTTCCTGACCTGCACACAGATTTCTCAAGAGGCAGGTCAGGTGGTCTGATATTCCCATTTCTTTCAGAATTTTCCACAGTTTATTGTGATCCACACAGTCAAAGGCTTTGGCATAGTCAATAAAGCAGAAATAGATGTTTTTCTGGAACTCTCTTACTTTTTCGATGATCCAGCAGATGTTGGCAATTTGATCTCTGGTTCCTCTGCCTTTTCTAAAACCAGCTTGAACATCAGGAAGTTCCCGGTTCACGTATTGCTGAAGCCTGGCTTGGAGAATTTTGAGTATTACTTTACTAACATGTGAGATGAGTGCTATTTTTATCCCAAATGTGATTTATTTAATATCACATTTATATTTCTGATAAAGGATATCTTTAAGGTTTTGTATGTTTGGTGTATTTTGAATGAGATAAATTTCTAATTTCTAATTGAGTATTTAATGAAAGACACTTTTTAAAATTTATTTATTTTAATTAGTGGCTAATTACTTTACAATATTGTATTGGTTTTGCCACTTTTTGATTTCTAAATATTTACTTTGTGTCTAGTCAGTTTGCCAGAGAAGGCAAATTGTACTGCCCCTCCAGTACTCTTGCCTGGAAGAATCACTTTCACTTTTCACTTTCATGCATTGCAGTAGAAAATGGCAACCTAGTCCAGTGTTCTTGCCTGGAGAATCCCAGGGACGGGGGAGCCTGGTGGGCTGCCGTTTATGGGGTTGCACAGAGTCAGATACGACTGAAGTGACTTAGAAGCAGCAGCAGCAGCAGCAGTCAATTTGCTGATCTCTTTGTTAACGTTGTACAATTTTCTTTCAGTAGAGAGCTAGGTAATTAATTAATGATAACTGACTCTTTTATGCTCCTGTCTCTTTGCCTTATATTCATGTTTGGGCTGATATAAACATATCTGCCAGGTGTTGTCATCCAGCAGGGTCAGTGTATATGCAAACATGTACAGTTTAATGACAGCTTTGGCAGTCATTAAAAGGTGCTGACTTATTGAGCATTTATGTCAATTTATAAATTTATAGTTTTAATTATTTGAACAATACAGAATATTCCTGTCCCTAGATTATAATTGTATGAGTTCAGGCCAATGTCTCATTCAGACATTTTATCTCCAGCTCCTCATGGTCCTGATAAACATAAGCAGCTGAGTATTTATTCCTTTGAATGTGGAAGTTGTCCAGCAGATAAGCTTGTCTTTAGTAGGAGAGCCCTTTGAAAAATGATGAGTGGTGATAGTGTTGTACTGACATTATTAGCCAGTCTCTATTACACATAAATGAGTGTCTCCGTTAGATAATTAGTCACCTTCTTGTGTCATAAATTATCACAAAAGCAAAATCTATTGAACTTAGATTTCCTTTTGACACTTCATCATTTAATTTACTAGCTAATACTTTCAAAAATTTATGTTTTCATAAACTTACACATATATTTTAAAAAGTAACTCACACAAATGGAATATATTCATATAATTTTTTATGTTCCTTTAAATAATATATTGAATACATTGAAAATAATTTCTGTTAAGAAAACTAGTTTGTAAGCTTAGAAACTATCTTACTTTATCAATAATGTGTGATATTCATTGGAAAATCTACCTTCTTGCCCTTGACCAAGGAAGCAAAGATACACAGAAAATATAAATTTAAAAATCTAAACTTTCTGATGTTTTTAGGATCCAATCTTAGCTTGAGAGTCTAGGACTCAAAGATTTTCTCTTCTCTTGAAGATCAGCCACATTTATAGAGGGTTGAAAACCAACATGTTCACTTCATTATAATCTTGGAGACATTTTTCTCAATTATCTTGATTACCACTATATTCCCAAGACACAGAACCATACCTGGTACATAGCTTTATTAGTAAGTATGTGGTGGGATGATGGGAAAATTAATAGAGAAAACTGAAGTACATCGGGAAGAAGGTATTAGAAGAGAGAGAGATGCTGAATGGTCAGTTATGTGAAATGCCCATGAAATGTCAAGTAAAATGAAGATGAAAATTTCATTGACTTTAGTAACTCTAATGAGAGGAAGTTTAGTGATAAAGTGTTTAAGTTAACATATGATGATGAATTGAGAAGAAAATTGCTTAAAAAATGAAGACAGCTGCAATCAGCAACTAATGTCCAGAGTGAAACATCTTTTTTCCTCCTCAGTCTCAGCAAGCAAGAATAACAACCATTAGCCATCAACTCAAAGGTCTTTCCATAACTTGATTTCATAGAAAGTGAAATCATCTCCAGGAATGTTTCTTATTTTCTCAAAATTTGTCAGTTTTTCGAATCTCCCTGAAGTTGCGCAAAATATTTTAGCATTCCCTGGTGTGTATGACATGAGCATATATTTGAATTAGAACACTTAGCTGAGGAAACCGCATAGAGAAATATGCAATAAAAATCTACTTAAAGTGAAACATATGATGTATTATATAAGAATCAAGTTTAAGGTGAAAAGCAAAGTAGTCTTTTTTTGTTCTTTTTGCTTTTCCTTTTGTGGTATGATGGTTTTCTTTTGAATTCCTTTCATCCTTGAGTTCCTTTATTTTTATTTTTTATGATTATATTGTATATTTTTGATTTGTGGTTACCTGAATTATATGTTGACCCATAACTGAATCTACTTACTCTAAATTGATAGTCATAAGAGTTCAAACACATTCTAGAGGATGTACATTTTTATCTCTCTTCCTCACACTTTGTGATTTCAGTGTAGTGTTTTACATCTTCATGCTTATCATTTGCTGTTAACTGTAGTTACAATAGGTTTTACAAACTTTTAAAAAATTTTTTCGTTTTAATTTAGGTACTGGCTTATTTAAGTGGTCTTCACGTTCACCTTTCACTTTCATGCATTGGAGAAGGAAATGGAAACCCACTCCATTGTTCTTGCCTGGAGAATCCCAGGGACGGGGCAACCTGGTGGGCTGCCATCTATGGGGTCACACAGAGTCGGACATGACTGAAGTGACTTAGCAGCAACAGTCCTTTCATATGTTTTCCTTTCCTATTGTGATTTTCCATTCTTTTCACTTTAGAGAAGACGTGTCAGTATTTCTTTAAGGGTAGGTTTAGTATTGCTGAGTTTTTGTGTTTTTTTTTTTTTTCAGTTTTTACTTTATGAGAAATTGTTTATCTGTTATTTCTTCTAAATTATAGTCTTGTTGAGTTGAGTATCCTAGCTTGAATGTTTTTCCCTTTCATAACTTTGAATATATCATGAGCCTTCCATCTCATCTTCAGAGTTTCTGCAGAGAAATCGACTGATTCCCCTATGGGGTTTCCCTTGTAACTGACTTTGCTTTTCTCTTATTGCTTTAAGAAATCCTTTTGGAGACTTTATCCTGTTAGGGACCCTCTATGCTTCCTGTACCAGATTGTCTGTTTCCTTTAATTTAATTTCTTCTAATACATTTTAATTGCCCCTTTCTCTTTCTCTTGTAAAAAAGACAAGACCTACAAGACCTTTTAGAACTAACACCCTAAAAGATGTCCTTTTCATATAGGGGAATGGAATGCAAAAGTAGGAAGTCAAGAAACACCTGCAGTAACAGGGAAATTTGGCCTTGGAACATGGAATGAAGCAGGGCAAAGGCTAATAAGAATTTTGCCAAGAGAACCACTGGTCATAGCAAATACCCTCTTCCAACAACAGAAGAGAACTCTACACATGGACATCACCAGATGGTCAACACCAAAATCAGACTGATTATATTCTTTGCAGCCAAACATGGAGAAGCTCTATACAGTCAGCAAAAACAAGACCGGGAGCTGACTGTGGCTCAAATCATGAGCTCCTTATTGCCAAATTCAGACTTAAATGGAAGAAAGTAGGGAAAACCACTAGACCATTCAGGTATGACCTAAATTAAATCCCTTATGGTTATACAGTTGCAGTGAGAAATAGATTTAAGGGACTAGATCTGATAGATAGAGTGACTGATGAACTATGGAATGAGGTTCGTGACATTGTACAGGAGACAGGGATCAGGACAATCCCCATGGAAAAGAACTGCAAAAAAGCAAAATGGTTGTCTGGGGAAGCCTTACAAATAGCTGTGAAAAGAAGAGAAGCGAAAAGCAAAGGAGAAAAGGAAACATATAAGCATCTGAATGCAGAGTTCCAAAGAATAGCAAGGAGAGATAAGAAAGCCTTCTTCAGCAATCAATGCAAAGAAATAGAGGAAAACAACAGAATGGGAAAGATTAGAGATCTCTCCAAGAAAATTAGAGATATCAAGAGAACATTTCATGCAAAGATGGGCTTGATAAAGGACAGAAATGGTATAGACCTAACAGAAGCAGAAGATATTAAGAAGAGGCGGCAAGGATACACAGAAGAACTGTACAAAAAGATCTTCACAATCCAGATAATCACGATGGTATGATCACTCACCTAGAGCCAGACATCCTGGAATGTGAAGTCAAGTGGGCCTTAGAAAGCATCACTACGAACAAAGCTAGTGGAAGTGATGGAATTCCAGTTGAGCTATTTCAAATCCTGAAAGATGATGCTGTGAAAGTGCTGCACTCAATATGCCAGCAAATTTGGAAAACTCAGCAGTGGCCACAGGACTGGAAAAGTTTAGTTTTCATTCCAATCCCAAAGAAAGACAATGCCAAAGAATGCTCAAACTACTGCACAATTGCACTCATCTCACACTGTAGTAAAGTAATGCTCAAAATTCTCCAAGCCAGGCTTCAGCAATACGTGAACCATGAACTTCCAGATGTTCAAGCTGGTTTTAGAAAAGGCAGAGGAACCAGAGATCAAATTGCCAACATCCACTGCATCATGAGAAAAAAGCAAGAGAGTTCCAGAAAAACATCTATGTCTGCTCTCTTGACTATGCCAAAGCCTTTGACTGTGTGGATCACAAGAAACTGTGGAAAATTCTTCAAGGGATGGAAATACCAGAGCACCTGACCTGCCTCTTTAGAAACATGTATGCAGGTTAGGAAGCAACAGTTAGAACTGGACATGGAACAACAGACTGGTTCCAAATAGGGAAAGGAGTATGTCAAGGCTGTATATTGTCACGCTGCTTATTTAACTTATATGCAGAGTACATCATGAGAAACGCTGGGCTTGAAGAAGCACAAGCTGGAATCAAGATTGCTGGGAGAAATATCAATAACCTCAGATATGCAGATGACACCACCCTAATGGAGGAAAGTGAAGAGGAACTAAAAAGCCTCTGATGAAAGTGAAAGAGGAGAGTGAAAAGGTTGGCTTAAAGCTCAACATTCAGGAAACAAAGATCATGGCATCCGGTCCCATCACTTCATGGGAAATAGATGGGGAAACAGTGGAAACAGTGTCAGACTTTATTTTTTTGGGCTCCAAAATTACTGCAGATGGTGACTGCAGCCATGAAATTAAAAAAATTAAAAGACACTTACTCCTTGGAAGGAAAGTTATGACCGACCTAGATAGCATATTCCAAAGCAGAGACATTACTTTGCCAACAAAGGTCCATCTGCTCAAGGCTATGGTTTTTCCAGTGATCATGTATGGATGTGAGAGCTGGACTGTGAAGAAAGCTGAGCACCGAAGAATTGATGCTTTTGAACTGTGGTGTTGGAGAAGACTCTTGAGAGTCCCTTGGACTGCAAAGAGATCCAACCAGTCCATTCTAAATGAGATCAGCACTGGGTGTTCTTTGGAAGGAATGATGCTAAAGCTGAAACTCCAGTACTTTGGCCACCTCATGCGAAGAGTTGACTCATTGGGAAAGACTCTGATGCTGGGAGGGATTGGGGGCAGGAGGATAAAGGGACGACAGAGGATGAGATGGCTGGATGGCATCACCAACTCGATGGATGTAAGTTTGAATGAACTCCGGGAGTTGGTGATGGACAGGGAGGCCTGGTGTGCTGCGATTCATGGGGTTGCAAAGAGTTGTACATGACTGAGCGGCTGAACTGAACTGAACTTGTCGTTCTCTTACCCCTCTTGTGTATAGGTTGGCACACTTTATTATCTCATTAATCTCATTTGTTGCTTTGATTTCTTTTTCATTTGTGTTTCTGCTGTTTTGACTGGGTTATTTCCATTATTCTATCTTGCAGGTCAGTTAGTTCTTCCGTTATTTAGCCTGTGTTTCATTGCTTCTAGATTAAGTTTTTTTTATATTGGCTATTGAATTGTTTAATTTTGATTAGTTCCTAATTCCTTATAGTGATCTGCATTTCTGTTGATTACTTTTCTTAAGTCCTTCAGCATTTTTATTCCCTCCTTTTTAAATTCTGAGTCAAATTCATCTAACTTTACTCATTGTGGTTTATTTATTTATCTATTATTTTCGGCTGCAGTGGATCTTCATTACTTTGCTGGCATTCCCTTGTTGAGGCGAGCACAGCAGGGGTACCCTTTGTTGTGGTGCACTCTCATTGTGGTGGCTTCTCTTGCTGTGGAGCACAGGCTCCAGGTGTGTGGGCTTCAGTAGTTGCAGCAGCAGGCTCAGGAGTTGTGTTTTGAGGGTTTCTAGATCACAAGCTTGGCATCTATGGTCCAAGGCTAAGTTGTTCCATGGCATGTGGAGATCTTCCCAGACCAGGGATCGAACTCATGTCTCCTGCATTGGCATGTGGATTCTTACCCACTGCACCACCAGGGAAGTTCACTCATTGTGATTTTGTAAGAGTTAGGTGATTGTAGTTTATAGTATATATTCTGTTGAAATCTTTATATATGGAAATGTTTAAAACTTGAAAACATTCTTCTGAAGGTAAAATTAAATATATTGTATTTAATATGTTTGTGTGTTAGTTATTCAGCTGTGTCTGACTCTGTGACCCTGTGGACTGTGGCCCACCATGCTCCTCTGTCCATGAAATTCCCCAGGCAAGAATATTTAATATAATTAAATGAATTAATTGATATTATCATGGGAAATTAGAAATTCAGATCCTGTGTGCAATTTAGCATTTGAGACTTTTCTAATATTTTGATTTTGTTTCCTTTTGGTTTTTATTTTGTTTTAATGACCTGCTAGATAAAAGATAAACCAGACATGTATGATACTATCTCCTTCAGAGTTCATTTTTAAAATCTGTTTTCCCTCTCAGTAGTGTTTCAGTTTTGGGAAAAGGTCTCTAATCAGGCTTTCTTCCTCATTATTCTGTAGTATTTTTCTGTGTTGCCAGAATGTATAGCCTTCTAAAATTTGTGCTTTGAACATCTAATGATTGAAGATGCTTCCAGGTTTTATAGGCACTCTACTGCAGAGGGAGTATGTGGCCTTTATCCAACCAAAGAGAGACAACATTATTATTTCCGTCACCAGATAGTTGTGTGTCTTGGCCAGTTCACGCAGACTTTTCAAACCACAATTTTTTTCATAAGTAAAATGTCAGTAATAACGTTTAATTCTTACAGTAGTTTAAAGGTATATAAAATTTTTAACATACAAGCACTCAATTAGTTCATTTCTTTACTCGGACTGCTGGCCTACTTCCTCCTCCCAAAATATTGCTAGCCTTTGCCTCTTATTTCATTAGTTTTTGTGGTTTTTAGATTAGCGATAATCATTTCCATATCACTATCCACCTCATTCCCAAGGATGCACTACGCCCTCATTGCTTGCCTGCCTTATCTTCCCTGTGCTGCATAAGAATATGCTAATTCCTTTCTGGAACTAATGCAAATATGTCTGTAAATGCATGTCTTTTATTAGATATCATCTTTCCCTGATTCCTTTACTCTTAGTGTCAAGGACTATGTTTTATTTGTCTTTACATTTGCAGCTCATTATGTAATGTCTGCAGAGTATAATTACTTAATAAATTAGATAGCATCATGTTGTAAAGTTATTGAGATCATAGGTTTTGTAACTGAATATATGTGGGCCAAAATCAGGAATCTTCCACTCAGCTGTGTGAAGTGGGACAGGTGTTAACATTATTTGGTAAATTTTAAAACTGGTATAATGATATTTGTTTAACAGAATTGTTTAATTAAATATGAAATGTTTATAAAGCTTTTAGTACACTGTCTGAAAAAGTCTAAGTGCTTATAAAATTCTCTGTTACTCTTTTATTGTGAAAGAATGAACAATTAAATTTAAAATGGTTTGTTGAAAACTTCTATTGATGATACATATAAGGGTACAAACTAATGAGAATACAAAATATTCTCCCCAAGTCATATCTTCATCATGATTTCCCCTTTTACTACTTCCCAAACATCAAAACTTTGAAGAAATTTTCTAAGTTCCTCTCCTTCATATCCCTTGGGTAAGAGACATCAGTCTCATACATTCACTCATTCAATGGAATGGGTCTAGACAGTGACTGACATTATAAATATTACCTTCATTTTAGACCACAAAGCTTGCATAATAAATTGGGCATGCTAATATGCTTCATTTTATTTCTACAAACATTGTTCAGCATTTTCCTTGTGTTTAGTCCTATTCAGTTCAGTTCAGTTCTGTCGCTCAGTCGTGTCTGACTCTTTGTGACCCCATGAATCACAGCATGCCAGGCCTCCCTGTCTATCACCAACTCCTGGAGTTCACTCAAACTCATGTTCATGGAGTCAGTGATGCCATCCCGCCATCTCATCCGCTGTCGTCCCCTTCTCCTCCTGCCCCCAATCCCTCCCAGCATCAGGGTCTTTCCCAATGAGTCAACTCTTCGCATGAGGTGGCCAAAGTATTGGAGCTTCAGCTTCAGCATCAGTCCTTCCAATGAACACCCAGGACTGATCTCCTTTAGAATGGACTGGTTGGATCTCTTTGCAGTCCAGGGGACTCTCAAGAGTTTTCTCCAACACCAAAGTTCAAAAACATCAATTCTTCAGCACTCCGCTTTCTTCACAGTCCAAATCTCACATCCATACATGACCACTTGAAAAACCATACCCTTGACTAGACGGACCTTTGTTGGCAAAGCAATACTTTTTATTTTAAGGAAGTTAACCCTAATAAAAGGTAGTTTATGAAATATATTTCAGAGTTAATTTTGTAGAACCAGGCATTACTCTAGTAGTTCAGAATAATAAGCAATTGATTAGGTTGAAGTTTGTGAATAAGGCACAGTTCAAAATAGAGGACTTAAATTGGTCTTTAAGTTGTGGACAAGACTTAAGACACTTGGTGTGCCTCACACATAAAATAGATTTAATCATTTGTCCTTTTTATTGAATACCTACTTACTAAAGGCCAAAGAATAATAATGCTTCAGCTGAGAGAATCTACCAGAATGTTTAGACTCCATGGTACTTGAAGAAAATGTGACACAAACACTTTATTAATGTTTTAAATTTAAACTTGGCAGGCAGCCACTGTATTAGTGCTTGAAATACTTCTTCACATAGTATGATTTTGAAAATTAGCTTTTAATAAGAAGGGAAAAAACCTGTAACATTATTTGTTAACCAGAACTTCCCATTAATAACAAATATGTTCAGTAGCTTCCTATAGGAGATGGATATATCTATCTATCTATCTCTCTATACATATGAGTCTTATTTTTATTAGTTTTTATTGTGTAGCTGCTTTAAATATTGTGTTGGTTTGCTGTACAGCAAAGTGAATCAGCTATCAAATTGTGAATATGGATTAGGAAAATGTTTGGGGTGAGACCTCTTTCTTTCTGGCTTAACCACATGGGGATTTGATGAAGATTTGTATAGATCTATAGTCTTTCATTGATATTTATGATTCTTCAGAGAGTGAAGAATCCAAGTTATACTTATAAATTTATTTCTGACTTATCTGATACATTTAATTAAGCACATTTATATAACCTAATGCACCCTTGCAAAACATTTTCAAATATAATTAGATCTCAAAATCATATTAAATTCATAGGCATTGAAGAGTTCCAAACTGAGTTATTCAGATACTTTGCTCTATATGTTCATCTATGTATCTACACACACACACACACACACACACACACATATCTAGTTTTTCTTTTTCTGCCCTTGGATTCTGTCCTTGAAAAGACATCTCCTGGATCTGCAGGCCACACCGGTCAACACTCTGTGTCCTAACACCAGTTTCAGTCAGTTATTTTGATCTCATGTGTTTAACCAAATGCTGTTTATATTCAACATTTAGCAAATCAGCCAGGTCCTCAAGGGCTGTTTCTTCTAGAATATTTCTCTCCTTCTAATCCCAGAAGGCTGTGTTTCTAACTATGTTAACTACTAAGACTTAAAAACATCTCATAATACAACACCATACACTTACTGTCTATGCCACAGTTAACACATGTATCCTCAGCTTTTTTTTTTTTTCATGTTTATTTGTATATAAATTTTAAAGGTTACACTTCATTTACAGTTATTACAGAACATTGGCTGTATTCCCTGTGTTGTATAATACTTCCTTGTAGCCTACCGTACACTGAAGTTTGTACCTCCTGCTCCCCCTACCCTATATTGTACCTCCCTTTCCAGCTCCCTACTGGGGACCACTAGTTTGCTCTCCATATATGAGTCTGCTTCTTTTTATATTCACTAGTTTGTAGTGCTTTTCAGATTCTACATATAAGTGATATCATAGCATATTTGTTCTTCATCTGACTTGTTCAACTTAGTAGAAAAGTGAAAGAAAGTGTTAGTCACCCAGTCATATCTGACTCTTAGAACCCCATGGACTGTAGCTCCTCTCTCCATAGGGTTTTCAGGCAAGAATACTGAAGTCGATTGCCATTCCCTTCTCAAGGGATCTTCCTGACCAAGGCATAGAACCCAGGTCTCCTGCATTGCAGACATATTCTTTACCATCTGAAGCTTCCAGGGCTTCATTTCACTTAGTACAGTGCAACCCAAGTCCATCAATAGTGCAGCAAATGGCAAATTTCAATTTTATGGCTGAATAGTCGTCCATTGTGTGTGTATTTATGTGTGTTCCATTCTTTTCACTTTAGAGAAGACATGTCAGTATTTCTTTAAGGGTAGGTTTAGTATTGCTGAGTTTTTGTGTTTTTTT
This sequence comes from Bos mutus, assembly GCF_027580195.1. NCBI lineage: Eukaryota > Metazoa > Chordata > Mammalia > Artiodactyla > Bovidae > Bos > Bos mutus. The sequence goes on from NC_091617.1 coordinate 46,563,179, forward strand.
TTTTTTTCAGTTTTTACTTTATGAGAAATTGTTTATCTGTTATTTCTTCTAAATTATAGTCTTGTTGAGTTGAGTATCCTAGCTTGAATGTTTTTCCTTTTCATAACTTTGAATATATCATGAGCCTTCCATCTCATCTTCAGAGTTTCTGCAGAGAAATCGACTGATTCCCCTATGGGGTTTCCCTTGTAACTGACTTTGCTTTTCTCTTATTGCTTTAAGAAATCCTTTTGGAGACTTTATCCTGTTAGGGACCCTCTATGCTTCCTGTACCAGATTGTCTGTTTCCTTTAATTTAATTTCTTCTAATACATTTTAATTGCCCCTTTCTCTTTCTCTTGTAAAAAAGACAAGACCTACAAGACCTTTTAGAACTAACACCCTAAAAGATGTCCTTTTCATATAGGGGAATGGAATGCAAAAGTAGGAAGTCAAGAAACACCTGCAGTAACAGGGAAATTTGGCCTTGGAACATGGAATGAAGCAGGGCAAAGGCTAATAAGAATTTTGCCAAGAGAACCACTGGTCATAGCAAATACCCTCTTCCAACAACAGAAGAGAACTCTACACATGGACATCACCAGATGGTCAACACCAAAATCAGACTGATTATATTCTTTGCAGCCAAACATGGAGAAGCTCTATACAGTCAGCAAAAACAAGACCGAGCTGACTGTGGCTCAAATCATGAGCTCCTTATTGCCAAATTCAGACTTAAATGGAAGAAAGTAGGGAAAACCACTAGACCATTCAGGTATGACCTAAATTAAATCCCTTATGGTTATACAGTTGCAGTGAGAAATAGATTTAAGGGACTAGATCTGATAGATAGAGTGACTGATGAACTATGGAATGAGGTTCGTGACATTGTACAGGAGACAGGGATCAGGACAATCCCCATGGAAAAGAACTGCAAAAAAGCAAAATGGTTGTCTGGGGAAGCCTTACAAATAGCTGTGAAAAGAAGAGAAGGAAAAGCAAAGGAGAAAAGGAAAGATATAAAACATCTGAATGCAGAGTTCCAAAGAATAGCAAGGAGAGATAAGAAAGCCTTCTTCAGCAATCAATGCAAAGAAATAGAGGAAAACAACAGAATGGGAAAGATTAGAGATCTCTCCAAGAAAATTAGAGATATCAAGAGAACATTTCATGCAAAGATGGGCTTGATAAAGGACAGAAATGGTATAGACCTAACAGAAGCAGAAGATATTAAGAAGAGGCGGCAAGGATACACAGAAGAACTGTACAAAAAAGATCTTCACAATCCAGATAATCACGATGGTATGATCACTCACCTAGAGCCAGACATCCTGGAATGTGAAGTCAAGTGGGCCTTAGAAAGCATCACTACGAACAAAGCTAGTGGAAGTGATGGAATTCCAGTTGAGCTATTTCAAATCCTGAAAGATGATGCTGTGAAAGTGCTGCACTCAATATGCCAGCAAATTTGGAAAACTCAGCAGTGGCCACAGGACTGGAAAAGTTTAGTTTTCATTCCAATCCCAAAGAAAGACAATGCCAAAGAATGCTCAAACTACTGCACAATTGCACTCATCTCACACTGTAGTAAAGTAATGCTCAAAATTCTCCAAGCCAGGCTTCAGCAATACGTGAACCATGAACTTCCAGATGTTCAAGCTGGTTTTAGAAAAGGCAGAGGAACCAGAGATCAAATTGCCAACATCCACTGCATCATGAGAAAAGCAAGAGAGTTCCAGAAAAAAACATCTATGTCTGCTCTCTTGACTATGCCAAAGCCTTTGACTGTGTGGATCACAAGAAACTGTGGAAAATTCTTCAAGGGATGGAAATACCAGAGCACCTGACCTGCCTCTTTAGAAACATGTATGCAGGTTAGGAAGCAACAGTTAGAACTGGACATGGAACAACAGACTGGTTCCAAATAGGGAAAGGAGTATGTCAAGGCTGTATATTGTCACGCTGCTTATTTAACTTATATGCAGAGTACATCATGAGAAACGCTGGGCTTGAAGAAGCACAAGCTGGAATCAAGATTGCTGGGAGAAATATCAATAACCTCAGATATGCAGATGACACCACCTAATGGAGGAAAGTGAAGAGGAACTAAAAAGCCTCTGATGAAAGTGAAAGAGGAGAGTGAAAAGGTTGGCTTAAAGCTCAACATTCAGGAAACAAAGATCATGGCATCCGGTCCCATCACTTCATGGGAAATAGATGGGGAAACAGTGGAAACAGTGTCAGACTTTATTTTTTTGGGCTCCAAAATTACTGCAGATGGTGACTGCAGCCATGAAATTAAAAGAAATTAAAAGACACTTACTCCTTGGAAGGAAAGTTATGACCGACCTAGATAGCATATTCCAAAGCAGAGACATTACTTTGCCAACAAAGGTCCATCTGCTCAAGGCTATGGTTTTTCCAGTGATCATGTATGGATGTGAGAGCTGGACTGTGAAGAAAGCTGAGCACCGAAGAATTGATGCTTTTGAACTGTGGTGTTGGAGAAGACTCTTGAGAGTCCCTTGGACTGCAAAGAGATCCAACCAGTCCATTCTAAATGAGATCAGCACTGGGTGTTCTTTGGAAGGAATGATGCTAAAGCTGAAACTCCAGTACTTTGGCCACCTCATGCGAAGAGTTGACTCATTGGGAAAGACTCTGATGCTGGGAGGGATTGGGGGCAGGAGGATAAAGGGACGACAGAGGATGAGATGGCTGGATGGCATCACCAACTCGATGGATGTAAGTTTGAATGAACTCCGGGAGTTGGTGATGGACAGGGAGGTCTGGTGTTTGCGATTCATGGGGTTGCAAAGAGTTGTACATGACTGAGCGGCTGAACTGAACTGAACTTGTCGTTCTCTTACCCCTCTTGTGTATAGGTTGGCACACTTTATTATCTCATTAATCTCATTTGTTGCTTTGATTTCTTTTTCATTTGTGTTTCTGCTGTTTTGACTGGGTTATTTCCATTATTCTATCCTGCAGGTCAGTTAGTTCTTCCGTTATTTAGCCTGTGTTTCATTGCTTCTAGATTAAGTTTTTTTTATATTGGCTATTGAATTGTTTAATTTTGATTAGTTCCTAATTCCTTATAGTGATCTGCATTTCTGTTGATTACTTTTCTTAAGTCCTTCAGCATTTTTATTCCCTCCTTTTAAATTCTGAGTCAAATTCATCTAACTTTACTCATTGTGGTTTATTTATTTATCTATTATTTTCGGCTGCAGTGAATCTTCATTACTTTGCTGGCATTCCCTTGTTGAGGCGAGCACAGCAGGGGTACCCTTTGTTGTGGTGCACTCTCATTGTGGTGGCTTCTCTTGCTGTGGAGCACAGGCTCCAGGTGTGTGGGCTTCAGTAGTTGCAGCAGCAGGCTCAGGAGTTGTGTTTTGAGGGTTTCTAGATCACAAGCTTGGCATCTATGGTCCAAGGCTAAGTTGTTCCATGGCATGTGGAGATCTTCCCAGACCAGGGATCGAACTCATGTCTCCTGCATTGGCATGTGGATTCTTACCCACTGCACCACCAGGAAGTTCACTCATTGTGATTTTGTAAGAGTTAGGTGATTGTAGTTTATAGTATATATTCTGTTGAAATCTTTATATATGGAAATGTTTAAAACTTGAAAACATTCTTCTGAAGGTAAAATTAAATATATTGTATTTAATATGTTTGTGTGTTAGTTATTCAGCTGTGTCTGACTCTGTGACCCTGTGGACTGTGGCCCACCATGCTCCTCTGTCCATGAAATTCCCCAGGCAAGAATATTTAATATAATTAAATGAATTAATTGATATTATCATGGGAAATTAGAAATTCCAGATCCTGTGTGCAATTTAGCATTTGAGACTTTTCTAATATTTTGATTTTGTTTCCTTTTGGTTTTTATTTTGTTTTAATGACCTGCTAGATAAAAGATAAACCAGACATGTATGATACTATCTCCTTCAGAGTTCATTTTTAAAATCTGTTTTCCCTCTCAGTAGTGTTTCAGTTTTGGGAAAAGGTCTCTAATCAGGCTTTCTTCCTCATTATTCTGTAGTATTTTTCTGTGTTGCCAGAATGTATAGCCTTCTAAAATTTGTGCTTTGAACATCTAATGATTGAAGATGCTTCCAGGTTTTATAGGCACTCTACTGCAGAGGGAGTATGTGGCCTTTATCCAACCAAAGAGAGACAACATTATTATTTCCGTCACCAGATAGTTGTGTGTCTTGGCCAGTTCACGCAGACTTTTCAAACCACAATTTTTTTCATAAGTAAAATGTCAGTAATAACGTTTAATTCTTACAGTAGTTTAAAGGTATATAAAATTTTTAACATACAAGCACTCAATTAGTTCATTTCTTTACTCGGACTGCTGGCCTACTTCCTCCTCCCAAAATATTGCTAGCCTTTGCCTCTTATTTCATTAGTTTTTTGTGGTTTTTCGTTAGAGATAATCATTTCCATATCACTATCCACCTCATTCCCAAGGATGCACTACGCCCTCATTGCTTGCCTGCCTTATCTTCCCTGTGCTGCATAAGAATATGCTAATTCCTTTCTGGAACTAATGCAAATATGTCTGTAAATGCATGTCTTTTATTAGATATCATCTTTCCCTGATTCCTTTACTCTTAGTGTCAAGGACTATGTTTTATTTGTCTTTACATTTGCAGCTCATTATGTAATGTCTGCAGAGTATAATTACTTAATAAATTAGATAGCATCATGTTGTAAAGTTATTGAGATCATAGGTTTTGTAACTGAATATATGTGGGCCAAAATCAGGAATCTTCCACTCAGCTGTGTGAAGTGGGACAGGTGTTAACATTATTTGGTAAATTTTAAAACTGGTATAATGATATTTGTTTAACAGAATTGTTTAATTAAATATGAAATGTTTATAAAGCTTTTAGTACACTGTCTGAAAAAGTCTAAGTGCTTATAAAATTCTCTGTTACTCTTTTATTGTGAAAGAATGAACAATTAAATTTAAAATGGTTTGTTGAAAACTTCTATTGATGATACATATAAGGTACAAACTAATGAGAATACAAAATATTCTCCCCAAGTCATATCTTCATCATGATTTCCCCTTTACTACTTCCCAAACATCAAAACTTTGAAGAAATTTTCTAAGTTCCTCTCCTTCATATCCCTTGGGTAAGAGACATCAGTCTCATACATTCACTCATTCAATGGAATGGGTCTAGACAGTGACTGACATTATAAATATTACCTTCATTTTAGACCACAAAGCTTGCATAATAAATTGGGCATGCTAATATGCTTCATTTTATTTCTACAAACATTGTTCAGCATTTTCCTTGTGTTTAGTCCTATTCAGTTCAGTTCAGTTCTGTCGCTCAGTCGTGTCTGACTCTTTGTGACCCCATGAATCACAGCATGCCAGGCCTCCCTGTCTATCACCAACTCCTGGAGTTCACTCAAACTCATGTTCATGGAGTCAGTGATGCCATCCCGCCATCTCATCCGCTGTCGTCCCCTTCTCCTCCTGCCCCAATCCCTCCCAGCATCAGGGTCTTTCCCAATGAGTCAACTCTTCGCATGAGGTGGCCAAAGTATTGGAGCTTCAGCTTCAGCATCAGTCCTTCCAATGAACACCCAGGACTGATCTCCTTTAGAATGGACTGGTTGGATCTCTTTGCAGTCCAGGGGACTCTCAAGAGTTTTCTCCAACACCAAAGTTCAAAAACATCAATTCTTCAGCACTCCGCTTTCTTCACAGTCCAAATCTCACATCCATACATGACCACTTGAAAAACCATACCCTTGACTAGACGGACCTTTGTTGGCAAAGCAATACTTTTTATTTTAAGGAAGTTAACCCTAATAAAAGGTAGTTTATGAAATATATTTCAGAGTTAATTTTGTAGAACCAGGCATTACTCTAGTAGTTCAGAATAATAAGCAATTGATTAGGTTGAAGTTTGTGAATAAGGCACAGTTCAAAATAGAGGACTTAAATTGGTCTTTAAGTTGTGGACAAGACTTAAGACACTTGGTGTGCCTCACACATAAAATAGATTTAATCATTTGTCCTTTTTATTGAATACCTACTTACTAAAGGCCAAAGAATAATAATGCTTCAGCTGAGAGAATCTACCAGAATGTTTAGACTCCATGGTACTTGAAGAAAATGTGACACAAACACTTTATTAATGTTTTAAATTTAAACTTGGCAGGCAGCCACTGTATTAGTGCTTGAAATACTTCTTCACATAGTATGATTTTGAAAATTAGCTTTTAATAAGAAGGGAAAAAACCTGTAACATTATTTGTTAACCAGAACTTCCCATTAATAACAAATATGTTCAGTAGCTTCCTATAGGAGATGGATATATCTATCTATCTATCTCTCTATACATATGAGTCTTATTTTTATTAGTTTTTATTGTGTAGCTGCTTTAAATATTGTGTTGGTTTGCTGTACAGCAAAGTGAATCAGCTATCAAATTGTGAATATGGATTAGGAAAATGTTTGGGGTGAGACCTCTTTCTTTCTGGCTTAACCACATGGGGATTTGATGAAGATTTGTATAGATCTATAGTCTTTCATTGATATTTATGATTCTTCAGAGAGTGAAGAATCCAAGTTATACTTATAGAATTTATTTCTGACTTATCTGATACATTTAATTAAGCACATTTATATAACCTAATGCACCCTTGCAAAACATTTTCAAATATAATTAGATCTCAAAATCATATTAAATTCATAGGCATTGAAGAGTTCCAAAGTGAGTTATTCAGATACTTTGCTCTATATGTTCATCTATGTATCTACACACACACACACACACACACACACACACGTATCTAGTTTTTTCTTTTTCTGCCCTTGGATTCTGTCCTTGAAAAGACATCTCCTGGATCTGCAGGCCACACTGGTCAACACTCTGTGTCCTAACACCAGTTTCAGTCCAGTTATTTTGATCTCATGTGTTTAACCAAATGCTGTTTATATTCAACATTTAGCAAATCAGCCAGGTCCTCAAGGGCTGTTTCTTCTAGAATATTTCTCTCCTTCTAATCCCAGAAGGCTGTGTTTCACAACTATGTTAACTGCTAAGACTTAAAAACATCTCATAATACAACACCATACACTTACTGTCTATGCCACAGTTAACACATGTATCCTCAGCTTTTTTTTTTTTTTCATGTTTATTTGTATATAAATTTTAAAGGTTACACTTCATTTACAGTTATTACAGAACATTGGCTGTATTCCCTGTGTTGTATAATACTTCCTTGTAGCCTACCGTACACTGAAGTTTGTACCTCCTGCTCCCCTACCCCTATATTGTACCTCCCCTTTCCAGCTCCCTACTGGGGACCACTAGTTTGCTCTCCATATATGAGTCTGCTTCTTTTTTATATTCACTAGTTTGTAGTGCTTTTCAGATTCTACATATAAGTGATATCATAGCATATTTGTTCTTCATCTGACTTGTTCAACTTAGTAGAAAAGTGAAAGAAAGTGTTAGTCACCCAGTCATATCTGACTCTTAGGAACCCCATGGACTGTAGCTCCTCTCTCCATAGGGTTTTCCAGGCAAGAATACTGAAGTCGATTGCCATTCCCTTCTCCAAGGGATCTTCCTGACCAAGGCATAGAACCCAGGTCTCCTGCATTGCAGACATATTCTTTACCATCTGAAGCTTCCAGGGGCTTCATTTCACTTAGTACAGTGCAACCCAAGTCCATCAATAGTGCAGCAAATGGCAAATTTCAATTTTATGGCTGAATAGTCGTCCATTGTGTGTGTATTTATGTGTGTATGTATATACATATACATACACACATACACCTTCCCTGGTGGCTCAGACGGTAAAGCATCTGCCTGCAGTGCGGGAGACCCGGGTTTGATTCCTGGGTTGTGAAGATCCCCTGGAGAAGGAAATGGCAATCCACTCCAGCATTCTTGCCTGGGAAACCCCATGGACAGAGGAGCCTGATAGGCTACAGTCCATGGGGTCGCAAAGAGTCGGACATGACTGAGCGACTTCACTTCACTTTGAATATACAAATAATGTATATGTAATGTATATATGATGTTGTTTTTCATTCAGTCATGTCCAATTCTTTGCAACTCCATGAACTGCAGCGTGCTAGGTTTCCCTGACCTTGCTCAAACTCATGTCCATTGAGTCGAAGATGCCATCCAACCATCTCATCCTCTGTCACCTCCTCCTCTTGCCCTCAATCTTTCCAGAATCAGGGTCTTTTCCAATGAATCAACTCTTCACATCAGGTGGCCAAAATATTGGAGCTTCAGTCTTTCCAGTGAATATTCAGGATTGATTTCCTTTAGGACTGGCTGGTTTGATCACCTTGCAGTCCAAGGGACTCTCATGTGTCTTAAGCATCACAGTTCAAAAGTATCAATTCTTTGGCACTCAGCCTTCTTTATGGTCCAACTCTCACATCTGTATATGACTACTGGAAAAATAGTTTTGAGTATATGGACATTTGTCAGTAAAGTGATGTCTCTGCTTTTTAATACACTGTCTAGGTTTGTCATAGCTTTTCTTCCAAGGAGCAAGTGTCTTCTAATTTCAAGGATGCAGTCAACATCTTCAGTGATTTTTCAGCCCAAGAAAATAAAGTCTGTCACTGTTTCCATTGTTTCTCCGTATATTAGCCATGAAGTGATAGGATTAGTTGACATGACCTTACTTTTTCTAATGCTAAGCTTTAAGCAAGCTTTGTCTCTCTCCTCTATCACCCTCATCAAGAGGCTTTTTAGGTCCTTTACTCTTTCTGCCATTAGTGGTATCATCTACATATTTGAGGTTGTTGATATTTCTCTTGGCAATCTTGATTCCAGCTCGTGCTTCATCCAGCTAGCATTTTACATGATATACTCTGCATAGAAGTTAAATAAGCAGGGTGACAATATACAACCTCAACATACTCCTTTCTCAATTTTGAACCAGGCTGCTGTTCCATGTAAGGCTCTAAATTCTGCTTCTTGACCTGCATATAGGTTTCTCATGAGGCAGGTAAGGTGGTCTGGTATTCCTAGCCCTTTAAAAACATTCCACAGTTTGTCATGATCCATACAATGTTCATAGCAACATCATCTACAGTTGCCAAGATATGGAAGCAACCGAAATGTCCATCAGCAGATACATGGACAAAGATGTGGCATGTGTGTGTGTGGTTGCTCCCATATCTTGGCAATTGTAGATGCTTCTGTTGCTATAAACATTAAGTGCATGCATTTTTTTTCAAATTAGAAAGAATTTTGTTTCTTTTGGATATATACCCAGGATTGGAATTACTGGGTCATATGGTACTTCTATTTTTAGTTTTTCAGAGACCTCCATATTGTTTTCTACAGTGGCTGCACCAATTTACATTCCCACCAACAGTGTAGAAGGGTTCTGTTTTCTCCATATCCTTACCAACATTTGTTGTTTGTGTTCTTTTCGATGACAGTCATTCTGACAGGTGTGAGGTGTTGCCTCATTGTAGTTTTGATTTGCATGACGATTTTTTTTTTTCCCCGTGAGTCAGCTCTTTTTTTTTTTTTTTTTGTTATATTTCCCTGATGATTAATGAAGTTGAGAATTTTTTCATGTTCCTTTTGGCCATCTGCATTCCCTCTTTGGAAAAATGTCTATTTAGTTTTTATGCTTGTTCTTTAATTAGGTTTTTATTTATTAAAAAAATTTTTTTTGATGTTGAGTTGTATGAGCTGTTTGTATGTGTTGAATATTAACCCATTATCCGTCATATTATTTGCAAATATTTTATCCCATTTTGTAGGTTTCTTTTTGTTCTGTTGATTGTTTCTTTTACTATACAAAATTTTTAAGTTTAAATAGGTTCCGTTTATTTATTTTTGCCTTTATTTCCTTTATTTTAGAGGATAAATATGAAAATATTTCACTGCTACTATTTTTTTTAACCTTTCTCACATCACTGAAAAACTTTGAGAGAGGTCAAGTTCCTCTTTGCTCTCTGTGGTGCCTAACATATAGTTAGAGCTCTTTTCCTCAAAACAGCTCCATGTTGCCTTCATTTCAGTTAATTCTCAAGTAAGTATTCAAGGATATTTAAGATCTGTTTCTGTTTACTTGTTTGTCTTTATGTTTTTTTTTTTTTTTTTTCATTCTCAAATGTTTATTGTGTAATCTCTACAAACACATTCTCCTACCTAATCACAATACAGTAATCAATGTCAGAATATTGACATTAAAACATCACTACCATTTATGTTTAACTTTTCCATTCCACAGTAGTTTGGGTCACATTACTTTCAATTTCACAGATTTGTCATTCTCTATTTTTCTACATGGCCTTTGCTCAGGCTACTCCTTCTTACTGAGGCATCCTTCATTAATTGGCTCTGCACCATTCATTAAGGCTGTTTTTTTCTTGATACTTATGTCCATTTTCTAAAGATATTACATGTCACCTTATCCTTAATTCTGAAATTAATTAAAATTAATTTGTTTTAGAGAATTTTGTGACAGCTCTTGAGATAATTGGAAAGCAATTGAACCTTGAATTCTATATACTGGAAAAGAAGGCTATGTTTACAGATTTAATCCCTGCCAAGGAAAATATATTTTAAATGAAAAAGCAAATCTTTTGTATAGATAGTCTTCCAAATACCCTTTATTAAATCTTAGTACTGCTTCTGGGTAGGGAGGCTTGAAGAGGACCTGTGGGCCATGGTTCTTGCTTAGGACACAATCTGAGGTCTAACCCGTGGCAAAAACAAATTTATTAAGGAAAGAAGAGAAACAACAGAAAGAATACCTCAAGGCAGAGGTGGGCCAAGCCAGGGGAGGCACTGGCCTGATAATGATGAGGTAGGTGAGTTGTTCAAGACAGTTCAGTTCAGTTCAGTTGCTCAGTCATGTCTGGCTCTTTACGACACCATGGACTGCAGCACACCAGTCCTCCCAGGCCATCACCAACTCCTGCAGCCTACTCAAACTCATGTCCATTGAGTTGGTGATGCCATGCAACCATCTCATCCTCTGCCATACCCTTCTCTTCCTACCTTCAATCTTTCCCAGCATCAGGGTCTTTTAAAATGAGTCAGTTCTTCGCATCAGGTGGCCAACGTATTGGAGTTTCAGCCTCAGCATTAGTTCTTCCAATGAATATTCAGGTCTGATTTCCTTTAGGATGGACTGGTTGGATCTCCTTGCAGTCCAAAGGACTTTCAAGAGTCTTCTCCAACACCACAGTTCAAAAGCATCAATTCTTCGGCCCTCAGTTTTCTTTATAGTCCAACTCTCACATCCATACATGACTACTGGAAAAACCATAGCTTTGACTAGACAGGGCTTTTACATATTCATCTAGGCAGGCTTGGACTGACAGATTTATTGATAATTGCAAGTTACATAACAACAGATCTATGTCTTTCCCATAATCCTGTTTGTTGTATTCAGATGTCTGTATGTATAGAATATTCATGAACCCTTAGTAGGCTCCACTGGGCTTCCCTGATGGCTTTAGTTGTTAAAGCGTCTGCCTGCAATACAGGAGAACTGGGTTTGATCCTTGGGTGGGAAGATCCCCTGGAGAAGGAGATGGCAACCCACTCCAATACTCGTGCCTGGAAAATCCCATGGACAGAGGAGCCTGGTAGGCTACAGTGACTTCATAGTCATCCTAGGCTCCTGGCTGCCTAAGATCACTTGAGTACACAGCTGTGCATCAAGGGCTTGGGCGCTAGAGTTGGAGAAGCCTCTGTGGTTCATTTGCATTCACTGTGTGCCTAGGACACATGGAGTTGGAAAAGTATCTGTGGTTATTTTGTAGCATATCTGTGAGCTCTCTTGGGTGCACTAGTACATATCTGGGGTGGGGTTTAGGATCAACTTGAATCTTTTTGCACTAGGCCACCCCTCCTTGCTCATACCTAACTTCCTACCAAACAATACTGGGATGGAAGAAATACACATTTAAACATAACTAAGTTTGATTTTCAGCTCTACCATTTGTCATGTCTATGATTTGGACAATTTTGTATTCTAATTTGTGTAAAGCAGTTGCTTACTGGCAACTTTATGTATTTAACCAAAAACTTAACACATCCCAAGAACATAGTAATAATTCAATAAATATTAGGATAGTCATATTTTCGGTAGTCGTTCCCATATTAAACTAAATTCTTACTACTCTATCTGGTTCACTGTGTATATGTCCTTTTTATCAACTCTGCTGTAAGTTATTTAATAAACCAAAACCTTGGTTTATTAAGCTTTGTCATTTGTCTTTCTCCATCCATTGCTCCTAAATGCCAACCATTCTTTGCCCAGAAGTGAATGTATAATTAATACTGCTTGCATGAATATAAAATGAATGTATGCCTGGCCATATTGTTAAAAATAAGCTTTATGTTTTACCAGAACTTTAAATTCTTATAAGGCCTACACATTTTATAGAAACATTCACAAATATATATCTTACTGGTCACTTTCATTCCTCTGGTTTGGGCTGATATTTATAGATTAACTGTTACCTTATATGTGAATTAACTCAAAGATATTATTTAAAACTTAAATCAGCAGGACAGGAACATGTATACAGGGAACGCTTAGCCATCTCAAAAGTTTTGGATCATTAAAAAATGTATGCTATAATTTTTCTATCATAATCTCCTATTGTAAGTGCATCAGACCTCTGCATAGCAGATTTATACAACATGTGCATGGGAAGAGGCATACCTCTTTCAAAAGAGCCCATTATGTAATAGTCACTAGAAAAGAATAAAGAGCTACAAGAAAGTCGGAGGAAGGGGACAAGTTAATACAACTTACGTGAATCATGGAATGTTTCATGTCAAAAATAAGAAATTAATCAAAGTCCAAAATGCATTTATAAAAATGTATGCTGTTGTACTTTGATAACTTCACATTTCAACTACTCTGAGAATAACACACATTACTGATGTTTCTCCCAATGTGCTATGTAATTTTCACTTATAATCACATGTGATGTTCAAAATATGTATAGTGGCATGGCATCCATTCTTCTTTTAGTATCTTCTTAAAAACTATTTGCATCTGCTTCTGTGTTAGCACTCAGAATCCTCTGTAAAGTACAATTATGACTTTAGATTTTATAGTAAACAATCAAAATGTCTTTAGTTAATTCAACTGATATTTCAATACAATAAAACCCCAGAAATGGAGCCACCAATTATTGCAACAACTGCGTGCTACTTGTAACAGTATATTGTACATGTTTTCATATAGTCATAACTCATGTTTCTTATGTATATATGTTCTCTTTTAAGAAAATAGATTTTCACTTCAATATTAGGTAAACACTGAATTTTCATGGAGAGTTATTCAATTTTAACTTATTTTTGCCAAAGCTTTGTTTTTTCTTCTGTTGTAAAAAGTCATCCCCTCATTACCTTATAGAAAGTGGTTCACTGATAGAAGCAGTAATAATTATGAATGTGAATTACTGCTCTCTTAAAGCATTTATAAGAGATTATACACTAGTGGATTCAAAGTGTAATTAGGCATATTTAATCACATAGAATTATAGTTCTTTAATTCCTTTCAAATGGAACATTAATGACCACTGGATCCATAAGTAAGTAAATAGAGAATAGAAGAAGGTGGCAGGGCAATGATGTTACAAAAGGAGGAGAGGCAAAATCTGAACACTGCAGTTTCCATTTAGTCAGGCCACCTTTCTGGCCAACAATTCACTTCAAAAGTCTATTAATGATTGAATGATCAAGAAGCTAGACTTTATTCTCTAGAACAAGAAATCTAGCCATTGTATTATTTTATAAAAAAGTTCAACAGCAGAAGCTTCAACAGCAGAAGCTTAAACACACTTTTGACATATTTCCTTTTTCTTTCAAAGTTGGTATATGAACATTATTTTTCTTGTATCAGAGGGACTTAAATGTGGCACCATCTCCCTGTCTTCCCTGACTTTGCCAAACAGAGGAGTGAATGAATGGGTGAGCTGAAAGAGAGAATACTGGAAAACTTGATAATACATAGTGAAAAAGGAGACATTGATGTCACAGGACTGAATTTGTATTTTGGCTACTTTTATTAACATGAATGTCTTATTCCTATGAAATTGAATGTATACCATATAAATTATTATTGAATTAATACTGCATGAAATAAACTATACAGTATAATCTAAAGAATGGCTTAGAATTTTTCTGACTCCCTTAAATAAAAAGTGAAACTTTTATGTAAATATCACATACAAAATTAAAAAGCTGACAGGATTATGAATCTCTTAATGAACTGGCTTTTTTATCTTGGGAAAAGTCTCTTATCTAATTAATACTATTTTTAGTGATTGCAGTAGAACTGTCAAATTTTTAAAAAATATATTGATGTTAAAAATCTAAGTGTGATAAAATTGTTTTTAAATTAATTCCTTAACAATATATATTTTTAAACAAAAGGAGTTAAAAATGCCTCACTTACTGTCCTCTTAAGTCATATGACACTGCTGCTAAGTCACTTCAGTTGTGTCCGACTCTGTGCGACCCCATAGACGGCAGCCCACCAGGCTTCCCCGTCCCTGGGATTCTCCAGGCAAGAATACTGGAGTGGCTTGCCATTTCCTTCTCCAATATGACACTATCTGAGATATATTAGTAAAAATTCTTGTCTGATGGTCAACTAGGATGGTGCACTTTCCTGGTGATGTCATAGCCTCTTGAATTTCCTTTATTGTCTTAGAAGGTCAGTTGGAAGGCAATGTGTGGAGAATGATGGGAAATTTAAATTTAAATATGTGCATATTGGTCAAATGGATTTCCCAGGTGGTGCTAGTGATAAAGAATCTGCCTGCCAATGCAGGAGACAAGAGACCTGGGTTCAGTCCCGGTCAGGGAAGGTACCCTGGAGGAGAGCATGGCAACCCACTCTAGTATTGTTGCCTGGAGAATTCAGTGGACAGAGGAACCTGGGGAGTTACAGTCCATGGGCGTCACAAACAGTCAGACATAACTGAAGTGACTTAACACACACATATTGGTCAAATATCATAATAGGAAGCTGAATGTCAAAGTTAAATCAGAGACAGGAATATAAGAATGCATCCTTGGATAACTGTCCATTGCTTTTCTCATGTGTCCATATATGTTTTTGCCATCTCTCTGTCAATGGATTCCAGTAAACATATTCTGGTAGGCTATTCAAGGTTTGTCATCACCAGCAGTATTACACCTTGTTGTTGTTATTTAGCTCTAAGTTGTGCCTGACTCCTTTGCTATCCCAAGGACTACCAGGCTCCTCTGTCCATGAAATTTTCCAGGTAAGAATACTAGAACAGGTTGCTACTTACTTCTCCCTCAGCCTAGTCATAAAACCTACATCTCCTGCATTGGCAGGCAGATTCTTTACCATTGAGCGACCAGGGAAGCCCTTTGTTGTTGAGTCAGTCGTGTTTTTTTTGCTGACTGTATAGAGCTTCTCCATCTTCAGCTGCAAAGAATATAATCAATCTGATTTCGATATTGACCATCTGGTGATGTCCATGTATAGAGTCTTCTCTTGTGTTGTTGGAAAAGGGTATTGCTATGACCAGTGCATTCTCTTGGCAAAACTCTGTTAGCCTTTTACCTGCTTCATTTTCTACTCCAAGGTCAAACTTACCTGTTACTCCAGGTATCTGTTGACTTCCTACTTTTGCATTCCAATTCCCTATGATGAAAAGGAGATCTCTTTTTGGTGTTAGTTCTAGAAGGTCTTGTAGGTCTTCATAGAACCTTTCAACTTCAGCTTCTTCAGTGTTACTGGTTGAAGCATAGACATGTATTACTGTGATGTTGATAAGTCTGTCTTGGGAGCACACTGAGATCATTCTGTCGTTTTTGAGATTGCACCCAAGTTCTGCATTTCAGACTCTTCTGTTGACTATGAGGGCTACTCCATTTATTCTAAGGGGTTCTTACCCACAGTAGTAGATATAATGGTCATCTGAATTACATTCACCCATTCCAGTCCATTTTAGTTCACTGATTCCTAAACTATCAATGTTCACTCTTGCCATCTCATATTTGACCACATCCAATTTACCTTTGATTCATGGACCTAACATTCCAGGTTACTATGCAATATTGTCCTTTACAGCATCTGAATTTATTTTCACCACCAGACACATTCACAAATGGGTGTCATTTCCACTTTGGCTCAGATTCTTCATCCTTTCTGGAGCTATTTCTCTGCTCCTCTCCAGTAGCATAGTGGTCACCTACCAACCTGGGGTAGTGGGGTGGTTGCTCATCTTTCAGTGTCATATCTTTTTGCCTTTTAATAGTGTTCATGGGGTTCTCAAGGCAAGAATACTGATGTGGTTTGTCATTCCCTTCTCCAGTGGACTACATTTTGTCAGAAGTCTTCCACCATGGCCTGTCTGTCTTTGGACTTCCTGCACAGCATGGCAGTTTCATTGAGTTACACAAGGCTGTGATTCTTTGGTTAGTTTTCTGTGATTGCGGCTTTTGTTCTGGAGGCCTTGGGGTTGAAATTCTTGCTTCTTCTGTCTTCCCTCTGATGGATGAGGATAAGAGGCTTGTGTAAGCTTCCTGATGGGAGTCACAGCTTGTGGGGATAACTGGATCTTGCTCTTGTGAGCAGGGCCATACTTAGTAAACCTTTAATCCAATTTTTGCTTATGGGTAGGACTATGCTCTCTCCCTTTGGTTTGGCCTGAAGCTGCCCAGTCCTGGAGTCTTAAGTCTCCATAGTAGGGCTGTAGGCTATTTGGTGGGCTTCCCTGGTGGCTCAGACACTTAATGGTGATCTTCTTCAAGAGTACTTATGAAAACATCCCCAGCCTCCCAGGACTGCTGCTGCCAGTACCCCTGACCCTGCAACAGGCAACTGTCGACCCATGCCTCCCCTGGAGACTCTCCAACACTCACAGGCAGGTCTGGCTCTGTCCCTTGTGGGGTCACTGATCCTTTTGCCTGGGTCCTGGTGTGTACTAGGTTTTGTTGTAAAGGTTTTAGGTCCCACATGAGACTTCCCATCCTGGAGATCCAGCAAAGGGACTGGGAAATCCTAGGGAATCTTACAGAAAGTCAGCGAGATTTGATTATAGAACTTCCTTATGACTGGGGAAACAGACTCTTGGAGGGCACTAGAAAAACCTTTCTCAGTGCCACTCTTCAGACCTTAATTCATGTGATCATGGATGTCTCCAGACAAATATGAAATGGCTAGCTGAAAAAACAGAAGAAACAAAGTTGTTAATCTGATTTAGAAGATTACACTGATTTAAAAGATTAATCTGACTTAGAAGATTACTCCATTGTCATTCTAATTCTGTTCCTAGTCCTTTTGCCTGTTTCTTCTGCTTGAGCCACATTATACACTGTGTTTATTCCTGAAAGCCTGGCATAGTTCTAGTTCAGATTATTTTTAAGTGTTATTCCTCCAGTCTTGGATTGTATTCCTTCAGATATATTCATAACTCACCCTCTCAGTTTAAATCTATACAGAAACATTACATCATGGAGTCCTTTACCCATTCTTTGTAAAATTGCAGTGTCTTCACTCTTGAAAAGAACAGATTCCTCCTTAGCACTTAATATTTACTACTGCTTTATATTTTCTCCTTAGCACTTAATACTATCTATCACATCAAAAAATCATGTGATTATTAGTGATTTTATTAAGTTTGTGTTTAAATATTTTGTTCTTTTCTATTAGTTGTTTCTACTATTGTGTATCTTAATTACCTTATTAATCCTAAAGCACTCTGTTACAACCTATAACATCATTTTATGTAATACTTTGAGAAAAAAGCTACCTGTTAATGTCATTTTTAGTGAAAGCTGCATTATGGTCTCAGAAATACTAAAATATTCATGGAATTACAGATTGACAATCACCAAAATGGAGTGTATAACATGTTTCTCTGCTTTCCTCACTAGAATGAAAGTTTCATGAGGGCAGAGATTTTCTTAGTCCTTTCTTCATTGCTATCGACTTTTATAATGTCTATTATTCCTATTATGTAATAGGATGTACTTGATCTATACTTTTGACATAATAAATACTTGAATAGATTTTAGTTGTTTTAAGTTTAGTTATTCTGATTACAGTGGTTGCATACTTTTCTGTGTCTTTTATCTTCTCTCTTCCATGCAGGACCAGGGAAAGGCACAAGTTGTAAAAGCAGTTGTTGATTAAATTGTATCACGTTGAGGATCCTTACTTTGTGGCCTTGGGCTTATGTGTGTTTCTGTATGCATTTGACTTCAGAAAGCATGATTCTTTGTGATTAGTTACAGTTTAACTTGTGAGTGGCAAAATGGAGAAGTTTAAGTAGGAGTATGATAGGCTGCTGCTACTGCTAAGTCACTTCAGTCGTGTCCGACTCTGTGTGACCCCACAGACGGCAGCCCACCAGGCTCCACCTTCCCTGGGATTCTCCAGGCAAGAACACTGGAGTGTGTTGCCATTTCCTTCTCCAATGCATGAAAGTGAAAAGTGAAAGTAAAGTTGCTCAGTCGTGTCCGACTCTTTGCGACCCCATGGACTGCAGCTTACCAGGCTCCTCCATCCATGGGATTTTCCAGGCAAGAGTACTGGAGGAGGTTGCCACTTCTTTCTCTGTATGATAGGCAATTATGGCCTATTTAGTTCCTCATGATGCCCTACTATGCCTGACTTCCAGGTTACAGTTCAATTCATAGTCTAAGAGAACCAAACTTGCTCCATTTCTCTCTTCTCAAACCTGCCGGAGGTAGAAGTACCAAAGTGGGGATATAGCCCATACCATTTAGAGACACTTCCTGAAAATTGCACCTACTTTTTCTAGTTAGATCTTATTTATCAGAGGAATCTGACCACATACAGTGCTAAGGGAAGATGAAGAATTTAAAATTATTTGTCTAGATGACCAATATACTAACTATTTCTTAGAAGAGTTAATTAATTTTGTGGAATAGTATATTCCACATGGAAGAATCTATAAATATCTTTCCTCCTAGAGTTAGAATATAGTATGACTCCCTAAGAAAGACATCATGGAGTCCTATAGAGTTATTATTTTGAGCTCGTAGTCCATGTTTTCTCAGGGATATAGATATCCCTGAGAAATATATAGACCCTGGATATAGACCTTCATATTCTAATAACCTGTAAACTATATTACAATTTAAAATCTTCTGAATATTGCATTCCTACTAACCAGGTTTAGGGGCAAAACAAATATGATGAAATTAAGAATGGATGAAGGGAAATATGCAGCAGCCACTAGTCAGCTTTTATCACATCCTATAGGGCAAGAATAAAAAAGAATCCCTTCTATGACAGGAGATCATTTCCTGCAGGTTCCATCATCTGAGTTTGACAGTGGAGAGTACATGATGGTTTCTCAGCTTTTATAGTGGGTTTCCTGCTAGTCTACAATTGGGCTTGCTGTTTCTTTATGGTGTGAGAAATTACAACCTTTATCAAGGTTGTGGTTTTGACAGTGTAATTTCCTGCAAAACTTAATAGGTTTCCAGTCAATTTTCTTCTAGGACTTTCCATGTGCAAGCAATTGCTGCTGAGGATTTTGCTGATATATATTAATTGAAGCTTAAAGTCTCTTGTCTTTTATTTGTCACCCTCTTGCTTACTGTACACTACTTTGAGAATTCCTGAAACAAGATTAGGTGGAAAAGAAACCACCTTGTCTGGTCTGCTCTACAGAGAATAAAGTGTGTTTTAAATAGGCTTGGGGAAGTAGTCTTATCATGTTGAATTCTGTGTTTGAGAGCCACCATTAATAAAGACTTTGGTTTGAACTACCAACATATTTGTTTCTTCAGTCCTCTAAGTCCTCAAATTATTGGACTTTCAATCAATGAAAATTGCCTAGCACAGGCCTAGATTGCTTTCTCAGGCAGGATGGTGATCTTTCCAACTCTGCTTTTTGGGTGGTAAATTCTAGTCTGAGAGTATTACTCTCCATGAAGCAACTAGAAATGGCTAATGAATATCTACAGTTTGAAAATCTGAATTTCTCTAGTGCAAGAGCACATGATCTGTTTTTGAACAAAAACGAATATACAGTTGTGCCACATATTTTGAAATAACATAGCAGGTATTATTAACTTCTAGTACCAATCCTTCTCATCCAACATACAACAAATTTAAGTAATCCAACAGTGTATGCTTAAGTTCTGTTACTTGTAGCACTATAATCCAGGTACCAAAATTCTGGTTTACTTAAGGTTAGGTTTAGCTGTGAGTGTCAGAATACCTGTATTGAAAGTTATTTAAACTTGAAATTCCAATAGGCAGTCATTGCATTTAGGGTCCTTCTATCTAAGGGCAGTAGGATATGGCAGATGAGAGCATGATTTTTGGTGCAATAATGACTTTGTTGAAGTTTTGTGTCACTACTCTCTGTGTGGCCTATGCCTTATAAATCTATCTTCATGTTCTTTAATTTTTGCAACTATAAAATTGAGATAATATGAAATAGCTCATAAAGGAGTTGTGAGAATTAAGAAGGTTAATACCTATAGTGACCTTGGAATACTTCCAGGTACAGGGTAAATTATATACATGTGAGCTTGTGATCCATTAGCTTTAGCTATGTAACTACCATCCTAGAACTAGTGTTTTATTTTTATTTATTTATTTAATTTATTATTATTATTTTTTACTTTACAATATTGCATTGGTTTTGCCATACATCAACATGCATCTGCCACGGGTGTACATGTGTCCCCCATCCTGAACCCCCATCCCACCTCCCTGCCCATACCATCCCTCTGGGTCATCCTAGTGTACCAGTCCCAAGCTTCCTGTATCGTGGATCGAACCTGGACTGGTGATTCATTTCTTATGTGATATTATACATGTTTTAATGCCATTCTCCCAAATCATCCCCCCCTCCCTCTCCCACAGAGTCCATAAGACTGTTCTATACATCTGTGTCTCTTTTGCTGTCTCGCATACAGGGTTGTCGTTACCATCTTTCTAAATTCCATATATATGCATTAGTATACTGTATTGCTGTTTTTCTTTCTGGCTTACTTCACTCTGTATAATAGGCTCCAGTTTCATCCACCTCATTAGAACTGATTCAAATGTATTCTTTTTAATGGCTGAGTAATACTCCATTGTGTATATGTACCACTGCTTTCTTATCCATTCATCTGCTGATGGACATCTAGGTTGCTTCCATGTCCTGGCTATTATAAACAGTGCTGCGATGAACATTGGGGTACACGTGTCTCTTTCCCTTCTGGTTTCCTCAGTGTGTATGCCCAGCAGTGGGATTGCTGGATCATAAGGCAGTTCTATTTCCAGTTTTTTAAAGAATCTCCACACTGTTCTCCATAGTGGCTGTACTAGTTTGCATTCCCACCAACAGTGTAAGAGGGTTCCCTTTTCTCCACATCCTCTCCAGCATTTATTGCTTGTAGACTTTTGGATCGCAGTCATTCTGACTGGCGTGCAATGGTACCTCATAGTGGTTTTGATTTGCATTTCTCTCATAATGAGTGATGTTGAGCACCTTTTCATGTGTTTGTTAGCCATCTGTATGTCTTCTTATGACCCAATCAAGAAATGGGCCAAAGAACTAAATAGAACTAGTGTTTTAAAATATCAGCCATTTATGTTGCTCATTTTTCTTTGAGTTAGCAATTTGAACTGGTTACAGATGAGCCTGGCTGATATCTAGGTGGGATTTGCTCATCAATCTGTGATCAGTTGGTAGGTCCATTGAGGCTGGCTTGTCTATAGTGACCTCACTGAGAAAGCTGGCCCTTTATTGCTGTGTTTGCTCATCCTCCATAGAGTTGGAATGAGAATCTTCACATGACATTGGTGACAAGGCCAGCTTAAAAGAAGATGACAGAGCAAATTTTAGTGTACAACATTTTTCCAAATCTGTGTTTGTATTGTTTGCTACTGTCTCACTGGCCAAAGGGAAAAGCAAGTTCATCCCATACTCAAGAAGTAAAGATGCTGTCATCATTGATGGGGGAGGAGTTATGAAGTCATATTGCAAAGGTAGAAGAAAATTTTGTAGCAATATTTGCAGTTGATTACCACTATTATTGTTGCTGTGTCTTGAGCTCTACAGTGAATGGTCTCATTCTCAAATTAACATGACAATTCACTTCCAATCATCAATTTTGCATTCCAAGAGTAAGACGACAATGAGAATTAAGGTTATCTGGTGATGCTGATTGAAGGAAATTATCCTGGGCTATTAAAATGAGTCCAGTATAATCACAAAGGTATCTAAAGTGAAAGAGGAGGCTGGAGGCTGGAGCTAATGTCATAGTCACAGAGAACTAAAGATAGTACTCTGCTGATTTCAGAGATGAACAAGGAGTACAGAAAACATCTAGGTGTTGGGAAAACAAAGGTAACAGATGCTCTCTTGAAATATATAGAAGGAACAAGAACCTGTTGAAACCTTGATTTTAATACAGTGAGGCTGGGTTAAAGTCAGATTTCCAACTTCCAGAATTGTACGATAATAAATTTATGCTTGTTTAAGCCACTAAGTTTTTGGTAATCTGTTATAACAGAAATAATTAAACAGTCTAATTCTGCTTTCATTGACTAAAACTTTGTAATGTGTCCATGTCTAACTACAGAAGAAGTTGAGGAACGTGGGCTTTTTTTTCGGAGTGGCCATGCACTTAGCTAATTTCAGAAGTTTCATTTCTGTGGAAAAAAGAGAGAAAATATACTGTGGGACAAACAGTAATCTCTGATATAATGACCTTACTAGTCTCATCAACTTAGAGCTCATGCAATTATTAAACATTTTAAAAATATTAAACTTAATTACTAAGAACCTGGTTACCAGCATAAAGTGAAAGATAAAAGCCTTAAGATATATTGGGACAATTATATAAATATGTGCAAATAAAGATATCCATTTAGGAGTTTTAAATGAGTTCAGTTCAGTTCACTTCAGTCACTGAGTCATGTCTGACTCTTTGCAACCCCATGGTCTGCAGAAGCCCAAACCCCCTTGTCCATTGCCAAATCCCAGAGTTTACGTTCCAGGTTGCTATGCAATATTGCTCTTTACAGCACTGGACTTCACGTCTATCACCAGTCACATCCATAACTGGGAGTTTTTACTTTGGCTCCATCTCTTCATTCTTTCTGGAGTTTTTTCTCCACTGATGTTCAGTAGCATATTCGGCTACCTACTGACCTGGGGAGTTCATCTTTCAGTGTCCTATCTTTTTGTCTTTTCATACTGTTCATGGGGTTCTCAAGGCCAGAATACTGAAGTGGTTTGCCATTCCCTTCTCCAGTGGACCATGTTTTGTCTGAACTCTCCACCATGACCTGTCTGTCTTGGGTGGTCCTAAAGGGCATGGCTTATAGTTTCATTGGGTGAGACAAAGTTGTGGTCCCTGTGATCAGATTGGTTAGCTTTCTGTGATTGTGCTTTTCAGTCTGTCTGCCCTCTGATGGAGAAGGATAAGAGGTTTATGGAAGAGGCTTATCTCTTCCTGATGGGAGAGACTGACTGAGGGGAAAACTGATTCTTGTTCTGATGGGCGGGGCCATGCTTAATAAATCTTTAATCCAATTTTCTGTTGATGGGTGGAGCTTTGTTCCCTCCCTGTTATTTACCTAGGTTCAAATTATAGTGGAGGTAATGAAGGTAATGGTGACCTCCCTCAAAAGGTCCCATTCACACACTTCTACACTCGGTGCCCCCAACCCTGCAGCAGGCCACCACTGACCCATGCCTCTGCTAGAAATGCCTAGACACTCATGGGCAAGTCTGGGTCAGTCTCTTGTGGGGTCACTGCTCCTTTCTTCTGCATCCTGGTGCACACAAGGTTCTGTTTGTGCCCTCCAAGAGTCTTTTCCCCAGTCCTGTGTCAGTTCTGGCAGCTCTGTGGTGGAATTAATGGTGACCACTCCAAGAGGGTTTATGCCATACCCAAGTCTGCTGCACCCAGAGCCCCTGCCCCTGCAGCAGTCCACTGCTGACCCGTACCTCCACAGGAGACACTCAAGCACAGTTTTGTCTCAGTTTCTGTAGGGTCTCTGGGTCCTGGTGTTTGAGCCCTCTGAGCGACTCTGGTGGGTATGGGGTTTGATTCTAAACATGATTTCGCCCCTCCTACCATCTTGCTGGGGCTTCTCCTTTGCCCTTGGATGTGGGGTATCTCCTCAAAGTCGCTCCAGCACGGTGCAGGCACCGCTCCAGCACCTACCATCTTGCTGGGGCTTCTCTGTCCTTGGACGTGGGGTATCTCCTCACAGTCGCTCCAGTGCCACTGTATCTTGAAACCTTACAATAATTGCTTATTAGCTCCAGGATGTTTGTCATTTTTTTCAAATTTTTATATGGATGATCGTGTCAACTTTAAACAAAGATAGTATTATGTCTTTCTTCCCAATATATATATTTTTTATTTCCTTTTCTTATTGAAATAGCTAGAACTTCCAGTATGATATTGAAAAGAGGTGATCAGAAGAGACATAATTTCCTTGTACCTAATCTTAGCTGGAAAGTTTCAAGTGTCTTACTACTAAGTTCTGGTGTTAGCTGTAGGGTTTTTGTAGATACTTTTTATCAAGCTAAGAAAGTTTCCATCTATTTTCAATTTAGTGAGAAATGTTATCATAAGTGACTATTAGTAAAGTAAGTAAAGTCGCTTAGCCATGTCCGACTCTTTGTGACCCCATGGACTGTAGACTACAAGGCTCCTCTGTCCATGGGATTTTCCAGGCAAGAGTATTGGAGTGGGTTGCCATTTCCTTCTCCAGGGGATCTTCCTGACCCAGGGATTGAATCCTGGTCTCTAGCATTGCAGACAGATGCTTTACCATCTGAGCCACCTCTTGTGGCTCAACTGGTAAAGAATCCGCCTACAGTGTGGGAGACTTCAAATGTTCAAATGTGAAAAACTTCAAATGTTAGTTTTTGCATTGTCTTTCCTCTTTGCTTTGTTAGCCTGGCTACAGTCTTCTCAGTTGTATTGATCTTTTCAAAGGACAAGCATTTGGTTTCTTTGAGTTTTCTGTATTGATTTTCTATTTTCAGTATCACTAATTTCTGTTCTAATTATTATTTCTAATTTTTTAACTCTGCCACATGACATTGTTTTTATTATATTTCTCAGTTGTAACTCTTCCATTTAGAATATAGAAACCATCTTCTTAAGAAGCTGTTATTCCCTCCTTCCCCCAAGTTTATAGATAATTTGAATAGTTTATAAATTCTTAAGTTGTACGCACATGAAAATTTTATAGCAACTTGTAAAAATTGTCTTTTTCTAAAAACTATCAAACATGTTGTTCAAACATGTAAGTTGTAGCTTACATGTATATGAGTTCTGAAAATAAAATGACACTTTTAAAATAATGTTTTATGCTATAAAAATTCTACATACATGCATATGATCAAAATAAATTTTCTCACTTGGGAAATTTCCTATGCACAAATAGTGAAAAAATAAGTTATGAAACATATCAATTTATGCACTGTTAAGATTACTGAGTGCCACCTGGAGTGGAATTTTTGCAGCTACTGACTTTACAAATTCAAAATTGTTATTAAAATCCAGGTTCAAAACACTGAGTTTTGAGAATGCTTTTTTGTTGGTATGTTTATAGTAGGAAAATAAAGTCATGAAAAGAATGTATATGCTGTCAAAATTAGCAAAACATTGCCACATGCCACTTAAATATATAAAATAGAACTATCTTGCTTCAAATGTAGATTTCTCCCTCTCTTACATTGTGTCAAAACCTCAAAGGAATATCTTGGTAACTAGAGTATACAGGAAGACACTGTACAGTCAACAAGCTAATCAAAACTGGCTTAATCATGCTCCTTAATGGAGTAAAGGGCCAATGGTTTATTCAAAACATCCATTTACTTACCAGAAGCAGTCAAAGTCAGAAAGGCTTTTTTCCCTCCTTTTAAATAGAAAATGGGATCTTTTAAGTTCCATTGTAGCAAAAGAACAAAGTGGGTTTAACATTTTAGTTAAGATATTTGGCATTACCAACCTTTAAAGAGAAGCAGATGCCTGAGAAATAAATCAGTCTGCTTTAACAAGTTTCTCTCACACTAATAAAATTATAATCTTTTTTAACCAGATCATAGTTTAAATCCAAATTATAAAACAATCCTCAGAAAAATTGTAACATAAAATGTTAGTTCAAATTAGATATTATCATAATTTCTTTATCATTTCAAATGTCATCAAATGGGTTATGTATATACCTCCCAGACCAAATGAAATTGTATTTATTGAATTTAAGCACACTTGAAAAGCCATCTAGCTTTATCTGCATTGTATTTTAAAATTATACCAACTTTGTTATCTTAGTTATCCATAGACTAACCAATATGATGTCAGAGGTATTTATACAAATTTTTTCCTCAGTCACCCCTTGATGTGATATAACATCTTTACGCCATCAAAACACATCACTTCTAATTATCCATTTCGCAACACTTTTTTATTTGAGCATATATATTCTTGTCCGTCCTCTTTGAACACCAGCTCTTTTTTTCTGGTTCATTCTCATTCTTACCTCTGCATTTGTTTTTAACTTTATTCTTCAGCATGCTAGTAATTGTGGCCTTAAGGTATTTATGACTCTTATTCAGGCAACAGAGATTCTTCAAAAAAGAATCTTCAAAAGTCTTCAGGTGCTATATAAGACAGCAAGTGGGGAAAGCCAGATCACTAAGCACTACAGAGTCTCAAAACTCAGTTTTTCTGAAATCTCTTGTGTCATTATTCTTTTCTTCTGCTTATGTGGATTTTATGTGCTATTTTTCCAGTTCCCTCAGGTGAAAATTTAGATCTTCTTTTCTAATATATGCATCAAGTGCTATAAATTTTCCTCTTAGTACTGCTTTCACTGAATCCCACATATTTTGACAGGTTGTATTTTCATTTTGTTCAGAATAGTTTTTAATTTACTTGAAATTTCTTAATTGATCCATGTATTAACTAGAAATATATTGTTTAATCTCCACATATTTCGGGATTTTTCACTTATCTTTCTATTACTTATTTCTAGTTAATTCCATTGTGGTCTGAGAGTAGACACTGTGAGATTTCTATTTTTTAATTTTGTTAAAGTATGTTTTATGGCCCAGAAAAATATTTCAGTTTTCCATGTGAACTTGAGAAGAATGTATATTGTTGTTCTTGTAAAAAAAGTAGTTGATGGATTGTTGAGTTCACCTGTGTCCTTACTGATATTCTGCCTGCTGCATCTGTTCATTTCTGTAAAAAGGTGTTGATGTCTCCAACTATGATAATAAATTCATGTATTGGTATTTCTCATTTTAGTTTTGTTGGTGTTTGCCTTACATGGTTTGATGCTCTGTTTCCTGACACATACATGTTAAGAACTGTTACATCTTCTTGGAGAATTAACTCCTTTACCATTAGGTTGTGTTCTTCTTTAGCCCTGATAAATTTTCTTGCTTGCAAGGATGCTTAGACTGAAATTAGTATAGTTACTCCTGCTTGTTTTGATTAGTGTTAGAATGGTATATTTTTCTCCATTAATTTGCTTTTAACCTGTCTGTGTCTATATTTAAAGTTAATTTCTTGTAAACAACATAAGAATGAGTCTTGTTTTCTTGCTCCACTCTGACAATTTGTTTAATTGGTGCATTTAGCCTACTGATCACAAAGTGATTATTGACATAATTTGATTAATATTTACTGTATTCCTTACTGTTTTCTAGTTGTTGCTTTTGTTCTTTTTTTACCGACTGTTTTTCTGCCTTTTGTAGTGTTTTTTTTTTTTTATATTTTTAATTAAGAATTTTTTAGAATTCTATTTTCTGTCTTTTTATAGTGTTTACTTGTTAACTTCTTTTTAAGTGGCTGCCCTGGAGTTTGCAATATAAATATACAGGTATCCAGATCCATTTCCAAATAATGCTACATCACTTCATAGGTAGTGTACCTTCTAATAACAAAATAATTATAATTTTTCCCTTTTGTGCCTTTTAAATTGCTATCATTCATTTCACTTATATATAAGCATGCATACACATGCATACATAGAATTACTTTTTTTTGGTGATAAGAATTTTAAGATTTTTCTTTCATAGCAACTTTTGAGTATACAGTACAATATTGTTAAAACTACTGATCATGCTTTAAATAAGATACATACACAAGCATACGTAATCTCTACATTGTTGGCCTTATTATTTTGAACAAATTGTTGATTGTTACATCAATTAAAAATTTAAAAAAAAATAGTGGATTTTACTTTGCTGTGTGTGTGTGCATGACTGCTTAGTTGTGTCCAATTCCTCATGAAACCATGGACTGTAAACCGCCAGGCTCCTTTGTTCATAGAATTTTCCAGGCAAGAATACTGGATTTGGGTGCCATTTCCTTCTCCAGTGGATCTGCCTGACCCAGGGATAAAACCCTCATCTCCTGCAGCTTCTGTGTTAGCAGGTGGGTTATTTACCTTTGAGCCACCTGGGCTGACCCAAGTGATTTTACTTTCTCTTCACTTGTTACTTTTAATACTCTTCTTTATCTTCTTTATATAGATCTGAATTTCTGATCCATATTATTCTTCTCCTTAAAGATCCTTTCTTTCCCAGTTTTATTGAGATATAATTTGTAACATTGTGTGAGTTTAAGATGTAGAGTGGGATGATTTGATATACATCTACATAAAGAGAAACAATTACCACAAAAGTTAACATATCTATAACATCCACCACCTCATAGAATTACTTTTTTTTTTTTTTTTTTGAGATGAGAACTTTTAAGATTTACCCTCATAGCAACTTTTGAGTATACAGTAAAATATTGTTAAAACTACTGATCATGGTTTACATTAGATCCTCAGAACTTATTTGTCTTATAAGTGGAAGTTTGTGCCCTTTTACAGCTTTTATCTCTTTCCTCAACCTTCCCCACTTCGAGTTCCAAGCTGTGGTGTGAGGTAAGCAGAACTGGAGCACTCCCACTGGGAACGGAGCTGCTTTGTATTTCAGGGGCTCTCCACCAGGCAGGTGAGAGTCTGTGATGTTCGTCACCACCCCTTGTGTGCGCCAACAAAGTCGGCTGCTTCTGGACCTGCCTCTGGACTTGCCCCTGTTGAGGAAGTGCTGGTTTTGGCTTTGATGTCAGCCCTGCTCCCAGCCTGTGCATGCTTACAAAGCCTCCTGCCTCAGAGCTGCACCCTAATATGGGTATGCTGACAACTGGGGTCCTAACGCAAACCCACACCCCACCCCATGTACACTCATAATGGGTCTTCTATGGTGGTCTGACCTCCCTCTCTTGCTCAGTTTAATGATGGCAGCCCGGACCACACTACAGGCCATTTGAGCTGTTAAAACCGTGTCCTGTCCCCAGTTTGTGCGCAGAAGCCTAAGTTTCAGTACCTGGCCACTGTGCATACTAGCAGGGGGAAAGCTTTCTTAAAACTTTGGTTCTATAAGAGATCTTATACCAGCAGGTAGCTGATATTCTGTGAGAATCGTTTCTACATGTGGATGTATTTTTGATGTGTTTGCTGAGGAAAGTGAATTTTGTGTCCTTCTACTCTGTCATCTTGATCTCCTCCCCCAATCCTAGAGATTTTTGTACATTAATTTTTAATCCTGCAGTTTACTGAATATGTTAAGTAGTTTTACAGTTTTTTGCAGAGTCTTTAGGATATTTTACATATAAAACTTTATCATCAGAGACAATTTTACTTCTTCTGTTCCATTTTTTATTTTATTCCATTTATTAACTTCTATATCTGTTTGTTTATTGTTTTATTTACCTGCCTATTACTTATTTTTACCACTTATTTTTACCTCGTTGTTCTAGTTAGGGCTGCTAGTAATGTGGTTAAATAGGACTGGAGAGTGGGCACCCCTGTCTTGTGCCTGATCTTAGGAAAATAGCTTTCAGCTTTTTTACCACTGAGTATGATGTTGGCAATGAGTTTGTTATAAATAATTCTTACTGTATTGAGGTATGTTCCTTCTATATTCAACTTATTGAGGATTTTATCATTCCTTCTATACTCAATTTATTGAGAAAGAATAGTGTTAGATTCTTTTTTTCTGCATCCATTAAGATGATATTATATGCATTTTTCATTCTTTTAATGTGTTGTATCACATTGATTTTATGTATTTTGAACATTTGGAAATTCCAGTGATGAATCCCACTTGCTTGTGGTGAATGATTTTTGTAGAGTACTATTGAACTCATTTTGCTAGTATTCTATTGATAAATTTTGCATCTGTATTCAACTGGGATATTTTGTCTGTAGTTTTCTTTTCTTGTAGTTTCCTTATCTTATTTTGATATCAGAGTAATTAATGTTGGCCTCTTAAAATGAGTTTGGCTTCTTTAGGGGAAAAGTTTGAGAAGGACTGGTGTTAATTTTTCTTTAAAAACTTGGTAGAATTCACCAGTTAAGATCATCTGGTCCTGGGCTTTTCTTAGGTGGGAGGTTTTTGATTACTGATTCTTACTCATTATTTGATCAGATTTTTTGTTTCTTCATGATTCAGTCTTGGTAAATTGTGTATGTCTAGGGATATATCCATTTCTTCTACATTGTTCTGAAAGAACTTCCTTATATGTTTCTTGTAAGTAAGGTCTGCCTGCAATGAATTCCTTCCATATTTGTTTGTGAGAAAATATTTCTCCTTTACTTCTAATGAAAAATTTTGTAGAGTATACAATTACAGTTTGTTGTTGTTGTTGCTTTCTTTCTCTCTCAACAGTTTAAATATTTCACTCAACTTTCTTCTTGCTTGCATGGTTTCTGGGGAGACATTGGATGCAATTCTTATCTTGTTTCTTTAAATATAAGATGTTTTATTTCTCTGGATTTTCTTAGGACTGTATCTTTGACTTTCTATAGTTTGAAATAATATGCCTAGGTGTAGTTTTTTTTTTTTTTTTTTCCTTTTTTATTCTTCTTTTTCGTTTATCTTGCTTGCTGTTCTGTACTTCCTGGGTCTGTGGTTTCGTGTCTGACATTAGGGGAAATTCTCAGCCAGTGTCGTTTCAAATATTTTTTCTGTTTTTTCCCTCTTTTCATTTTGTTCTTTCCATTATGCATCCTGGAGAATGAAATGGCATCCCACTTCAGTATTCTTGCCTGGAGAATCCTATGGACAGAGAAGCCTGGCAGGCTATAGTCCATGGGGTCACAAGAGTTGGACATGACTTAGTGACTAAACCACCACCACCATTGTGCATATGAGGGCTTTCCTGATAGCTCAGTTGTTTAAGAATCTGCCTGCAATGAAGGAGACCCTGGTTTGACTCCTGGGTCAGGAAGATCCACTGAAGAAGGGAGAGGCTACCTACTCCAGTATTCTTGGGCTTCCCTTGTGGCTCAGCTGGTAAAGAATTCACCTGCAATGTGGGAGACCTGGGTTTGATCCTTGGTTTGGGAAGGTCCCCTGGAGAAGGGAAAGACTACCCACTCCAGTATTCTGGCCTGGGGAATTCCATGGACTGTATAGTCCACAAGGTTGCAAAACGTCAGACATGACCGAGTGACTTTCACACCTTGTGAAGTTGTCTCATAATCATTGTGTATCCTGCTCCTTTTTTCATTTTTTGAAACAAAAACCTCTGTTCTTTTTTCCTTTCAATGATGCTATTGATATATATCTAGCTCAAAGATACTTTCCTCATTGGATCCCCGTCTACTAAAATGTCTATCAAGGCATTTTCATTTCATCTTCAGTAATTTTTTAATTCCTAGAATTTCTGCCTGGTTCTCTCTTAAGATGTCCATCTCTCTGTTTTTATTGCCCATCTATTCATGCATGCTAATTTGTCTTTCAGAACACTTAGCATATTAATAATAGTTTTAAATTTCTGGTCTTACATTTCCCACTTTCCTGCCATGTATGGTTCTGGTACTTGCTCTGTCTTCTCAAATTGACGTAGACTCAATTTGAGTCTCAATTTGGTGCAACTTTTAATTTTTTTCATGATAGCCGGACATGATGTACTGGATAAAAGGAAGCACTATAAATAGGCCTTTAAAAATCTGGTGGTAAGTCTATAGACCTAATATTAAGTTTTAGTCTTTTAGTGCACCTATGCCTATGGACTGTGAACTTCAGAAGATGCTTCTGGGTCTTTTTTACCTTCCTTCAGGTGGGACAGTTTGGCTAGAGTAAGTTTGAGTGGAGTGTTTCCTTTTCTCAATGCAGTGAAGCTCTAATAATATCCCAATAAACAGGCACTGGTTAACTAGCTTCCCCCTGAGGGAAGAACCTGTTAGAGCTCCAGGGCATTTATTTATTTATTTTTATTTTTTAACTTTACAATATTGTATTGGTTTTGCCACATATCAAAATGAATCCGCCACAATGGGTCTTTTTTCCATTTCCCTGCCTGAAGCAAGAGGGTATTTTTATTTTTCTGGTATTTACTGTGGGAACTTGGTCCATTTCCTGGTTGTAAATTTTACAATATTGTGGGGGCTATCAATGAGTAGGTTCCCCTGGTGTTTTTAATGCTCAGACTTGTTCACGCTGAACCTCCAGCAGCTCCCCAGCTACATTTCATGTTTTCCTACTTCTGCTTTGCTGGTTCCATGATGTTTCTGCCTCTGAGTCTCCACTCTTTCCTTACTTTGAGGGTCATGTTATTCATGTGTCTGCTGATTTTTTTGTCTGTTCGGTGTTCTACCTATTGTTCGGATAGAGTGGCAACAGAAGCTCCTTGTGTGTGAAAATGAAAATCCTATTTACCTGGATTGTTTTTTCACTTTTATGATACTGTCTTTGGAAACTTGAATGATTTTTAATTTTGATGATGCCTAATTTACCTATTTTGTTTTTCATTGCTTAAGTTTTTGATGTCATATCTAAGAGCCTGCTGGCTGACTCGAAATAATTGTGATTCAGTCTTGTGTTTTCTTCTAATAGTTTTATCTTTTTAGCTCTTACATTTAAGTTTATGATCCATTTTAATTAATTTTTGTACATGCTGTAGCATTGGTAAATAACTTTATACTTTTGTAATAGGCTGCTCCAGAACCATTTTTTTGAATCATAGATATTTCTGCACATTATATTTAGATGCTCACTTGAGATGAACACACTTCCTTAGAAATAGTCTTTCTTCTGTTCCCCAAACAGAAATGTTTAAAAAATGGGATGAAAAATGTTCTAAAAAAGTGTACCTTCTCAATAGTGGATATGTTCTCCATTTTCTTGAAATAAGTGTCATAAGAACTGAAATTTAGTTTGGGTTCTGTGGTGTGCTTTATTTATAAGTTTAGACGTAGGCAGAGGCTATCCCTTTGGAATTTGGCATGAATGCGCAACTACCAATAATAAATACTTTTTTTTCCTACTTGTCTGTGCATCTATTTTATCTAGGGCCTTATAAGAGTGTGTGTGTATGGATAGTCAAGGGCAGGATTTGGGCACTTGTGGATACCATAGCCCATAAAACATGTTTTTTTTCACCTATTTCATTGTTCTGCCCATATGAGAAAAATATTTTAATGGAGATAAAGCAGGTGTATATGAAAGGATTCTTACCAAAATATGAAGCACAATTATAGAAACTCACAATGGGGTAGATTACAATAGGTACTACTTGTATGTACAAATAATAGGCTAAGGAAAAGGAAAGAGAAGTGCAAATAAGCTATGATAAGTCCTCCAGAACACTCTGGTTGCTTCTCCATGTTGAGCACAATATAAACTACTATGCAGAGATGTAATGCAGAATTTGAGAAAACATAGTCCTTTGAGGAGAAATAGACTTGCTTTTGATTTCTGGCACTTCTAACTATTTGAATGATGACAGAGATTTTACTCAATCTCTCCCTCAGTTTTCTCTCCAGAAAAACTGAAATAGAAAATATTTGGAAAGACTTTTAACATTTATTTTATAAATACTGAAGTTTCAGTGTAGTAATAAGCAAATGAATAGTAAAATGCCTAATGCAAAGCTTATATAGTGTGCTCAACTCAGACGCTATATCTTTTGAACACTTTATTCTTTTTTTTCTAAATGCTTATCAATCACCAGCTGAATTTATGTTATGTATTTTTAATTTATTTGTCTGTCTCCTCCAGCTATAGGAACCATGACAGCAGGAGACTTGCCTATTTTGTTCATTTCCTTGGCCCAAAATTTAGAATCATGCCTGTAACATACTAGGAACACAATACATATTTGTAGGGTAATGGGTAAATGATAGTTATTAGTAATAGGTAGTCTTATTTTAATTTAAGCATTTTGGAATTTAGGATGACGACTGCACATGACCCTATACTTACTCACTCTGCTTTGTTTGTTAGCAAAAGTAAACCCTTCTACCTGGATTATTAAAAATAGCATTTGTTATCTTATTAAAAAAAAAAAAAACAAGTTATTAGAGTGAGACAAAGCTAGAATTTCATTGACATAGTTCAACATTGTGAAGGTAGGAATAACTCAGTGCAAATAAATATAATTGCTATTGTTGGTAATTATCAAGATGTTATGGGTTGAAATATACCCCCACACAAGATACATTGCAGTTTTAAATCCCAGTATTGGGTCTTAGCAGAGAGTGAATGTTTAATCATGTCCACCAATTTACCATGCAAATTAAGCTGCTCATCATAAACTGAGTGCTATTCAGCTTACTAAACCATAAGACTGGGTGTGCACAGCAGCACTCAGGTATCAAATGGAAGTGCTACATATGAGCTCAGGGTCAGCAGGCCCTGAAGACATAAGTAAGTTAAATAAAAATGTTACTCAAATGCCCATGGTCCTAATTCCTGTTACACTTTTTTTCTGGCCCACACCTTTGGTCCCATGGGGAACACCAGTCAATTAGCTGAGGAAAATAAAGTCTGAGCCTGGTTTACAGATGATTCTGCAGATATGTAGATATCACTCACAAATGGAGAGCCTCACCACTACAGGCCCTTTCCTGGACACCCCTGAAGGGCAGTTCTCCCCATGGGCTAAGTGAACACCCCCAATGTCCTGTGAGAGGCACAGAATCAAGCCACAGGGGACTGATTGTTCTCAAACTTTGATGTCTAATGGGAATATTGCCCTGCTAGAATTTAGAAGTGCATAGGATCCATGACCCTTGTTTTCATTCTAGTTTCTCTCTTTTAGAATGGGAATATCTATCCTATGACTGTCCTACTATCGTATTTTGGAAGCAGATAAGTGGTCTGGTTTCACAGGTTGATAGAAAGGAATTTTGCTCCAAGATGAATACTTTCTTGAGTCTCATTCATAACTAAGATGATATTTAAAATAGTAAGTGATTGATATTTAGATGAGATTTTTCACCAATTGTTGATACTGAATGGTTAGGACTTTTGGGCATGTTGGGTTCTGCATGTAGTCATTGTTGTCACTGTTTAGTCACTCAGTCATGTCTGACTCTTTGAGACCCCGTAGACTGTAGCCCACCAGACTCCTCTGTACATAATATTTCCCTGGCAAGAATACTGGAGTGTGTTGCCATTTCCTTCTCCAGGGGATCTTCCCAACCCAGGGATCAAGCCCATGTCTCCTGCATTGGCAGGCAGATTCTTTATCGCTGAGCTATCAGGGCCCATTCTGCATGTAGGCAGGCCTTAAATTTTGGAAGCCAGAGGTGAACTATTAAAGATTATATTGTGGCCCCTGAAAATGTTTATCTAACCCCCATTTCTTTAGAATGTGGTGCTGTTTGAAAATAGGATCATTGCAGATGAAAATTACTGAATTGAGATGAGGTTGTACCAGAGTAGTGTGGACCCTTAATCTAATATGATGAGTGGCCTTAGAAGAGGGCAGACCCAGGAGGAGGGAATGCTAAGTGAATATGGAGGCAGAGATAGAACTTAGGCTGCCACGAGCCAGAAAACACCTGAGGCTATCAGAGGTTAGAAAAGGCAAGGAAAGATCCTGCTCTAGAGACTCCAAGAAAGCATGGCCCAGTCAACACCTTGATTTTGGACTTCTGGCCTCCAGAACTTTGGGAGAATAAATATCTGTTGTCTTAAGCCTACCAGTCTGTGCTGCTCTGTTATGACAGTGCTAGGAAACTGATACACATGCTTTATATAAATATAGCACTTTTTATTTTTGGAAGTATTTAATTCTGTATTTATCTAAAGGAAAGTGAGTTTCCTCAGTTGTGTCTGACTTTTTGCGACCCCATGGACTGTAGCCTATCAGGTTCCTCTGTCCATGGGATTTTCCAGGCAATAGTACTGAGTGGATTGCCATTTCCTTCTCCAGGGGATCTCCCCTACCCAGGGATCGAACCCAGGTCTCCCATATTGTAGACAGATGCCTTACCATCTAAGCCACCAGGGAAGTCTTGATTCCCATAAAAGCATTCTAAGGAATTACTATCATTATACAGAAGACAAAAATTATTCAGTCCAAAGAAACCTAACAGTCCTTCTGAGAGCTAAAACATAATTTTCTGCCTTTAATTTCTAAATGGTATTTTAAAATAATAAGTTAACAGACATCCCGAGAAATTGGAATCATGCAAACAAATTCATATGTATACTAGTTCCCCAGGTAGGTATGACTGGTTAGAGATGGTATAAAAAGACAAGAGGAAAGTTAATAGGTTAAAAAAAAAAGTTAAGGCAATATCTCTACCATAATTTCTGCCTTCATATTAAGAAATATAATGGGTGGTTTCACTACTATGTCTATAGTAATTGAGTATAAATGTGTTTTTCATTAGGGATGTACTTTGTTATCCCCAAATTCAGCATATAAGAAGTAGATTATTATAATTTTCACCAGTATTTCCCTAAAAATTTCTCTTTGCTGATCTTGAAGATACTGATCTTTTGGTTCTCAATATTAGTGGCATATCCTCAGGTCTATAAAGTTCATGGAAAATGTGTGGAGGAAGTTGAAGATATAAAGAAATAAAGGAGATGGAGGACTTTACAGATTCTTTTGTGGTGTGAAACTTTGCTCTTGAATACAAAACATTGTTTTAAATCCAAACATGCCAAAGCACTTAAGAAAACCTAAACTTAGAAACTTATGTGTTATTATCTACATAAAAAATGGGGGAAGAAAAATAAGGAATCAAGAGGTTAAGTGTTTTATCTGAATTACAAAAATCCAGAACAGAGCAGTAAGTAGGTGTAAAAATTCATATTCTGAAACTTATAGTTACAGCTAGAAATCACTGGACCTTTCTACCAATGATAAATTTTCCTCTCAAGGAGCAGTGGAGCAGACAACTTTTTTTTGTTGACAAGATCTGGAAGGGTCTGGGATTTTACCCTGTTTACAAGCTAAATAATTATCCTATTATTGTTTTATATGGCCTTGCAGAAAACATAGGAGTCTTTGATGGAAGACAAAGGACTTACTATTCATAGTAAGAGAAGCAGCCAGAAATTCACATTGATCTGTGTTGGTTCTCATGCTCCCCTAACCCATGCTTTTGTTCAGTTGTTTAGTCGTGCCAAGTCTTTGCAGCCCCATGAACTATATAACCTGCTATGTTCCTCTGTCCATAGAATTTTCCAGGCAAGAATAATGGAGCTGGTTTCCTCTTCTTACTCTAGGGGTGGAGAAGGAAATGGCAACCCACTCCAGTATACTTTCCTGGGGAATCCCATGGACAGAGGAGCCTGGCAGGCTACAGTCCTATGGGGTCATAAGAGTTGGGCACAACTTAGCAGCTAAACCACCACCACCACTCTAGGGGATCTTCCTGACCCAGGGATTGACCCTCGGTCTCTTGCATTTGCAGGTGGATATTTTTTAACCACTGAGCCACCTGAAAAGACCCTCCCTTAACCTATAGTAAGATATAAAGGGTCTTTTGTAGATACCTGCACACCCCTGTGGGCTGTATTTCCTGAGGTAACTCCCAAACTGGGAGGGCTTACTGCTTTTATAGGGATTAGAAGCAAACCTGCTCTTTGGGAAGGGTTGTTTCCTCCTCAAAGTTGCTTTCTGAGAACTGACCCAAGTAAAGGGCAATCAGAGGCTATATTCTTGGCATACCCAGGAGGAATATGCAAGTGCTTCAAAGCCCAAAGCAGGTCATCCTTTCTAGGAATCTACCCCCTGCCCTGCATGTTCTCAGCAAAACTCACATTTTCAATATGCCACTCTGTCAAACACTCTGGTTAATTTTACCCAGCAGACTGGTATAAAATCAATTCTGTTTTTACTAATATGATATTTTGGTTATAATCAACAGGACTCCAAGCACCAGGTCAAGCTCAGTACTGACGACTTCAATTTTGCTCAGTAGGACACAGAATCAGCCATCTATAAATATGTCTAAGGAAAGAACAGTTAATTTTACTTTAGCAAACCAGGCTATATCTTAGGCCAGGATACTATCTGTTGTGATGTAGGCAAGGCAGGTTAGACGGACCTACTGATTTTTGGTGTTGCTATAGTTAATGTTTATATTCCCCCAAATTCATACATTATAACCTAATCCCCAGGAAAATTGGTATTTGGAGATGGAGCATTTGGTCAAGAATTGGGTCAAGAGGGTGGAGTTCTCATGGTTGAATTAATGCACTTAATAAAAATGTCTCCAAAGAGTTCTCTTACTCCCTCCACAATGTGAGAATATAGAGAGAAGAAGGCCACCTATGAAAAAAGAAGCAGGCCTTCACCATACACCAATTCTGCCAGCATTCTGATCTTAGACTTCCCAGTTTCCAGTCTATGAGAATTCATGTGCGTCATTTAAGCTACCCAGTCTATGGCATTTTTGTTATAGCAGTTCAAAGGACTATATAGGTATCACCACCAATAAAATTACAGGGCTAATAGATGTGCCAAAAATCAACCTCCATACCTAATGAAAAGATATTTTATGGGGACATTTTGCATGTATATAAATATATAACTGGGGTGGGCATGGGTCACTAGAGTTCATATTGTATTTCATCATTATATTGCTTTGGTTAAGCCATATGGTCAATGTCATGGTGTATTTTCACCTTCAGTTATCATACATGGCACAACATGAGGCTACTCAGACATAGAAAACACCCTCTTCTAACAACACAAGAGACAATTTTACACATGGACATCACCAGATGGTCAATACCAAAATCAGATTGTTTGTATTATTTGTAGCTGAAGATGGACAACCTCTATACAGTCAGCAAAAACAAATCCAAGAGCTGACTGTGTCTCAGATCATGAACTCATTCTTGCCAAATTCAGACTTAAATTGAAGAAAGTAGGGAAACCCACTAGACCATTCAGGTATGCCCTAAATCATATCCCTTATGATCATACAGTGGGAGTGACAAATAGATTCAAAGGTTTATATCTGATAAACAGAGTGCCTGAAGAACTATGGATGGTGGTTCTTAACATTGTACAGGAGGCATTGATTAAAAGCATCCCCAAGAAAAAGAAATGTAAAAAGGCAAAATGGTTGTCTTAGGAGCCTTACAAATAGCTGAGAAAAGAAGTGAAAGACAAAAGAGAAAAGGAAAGACATACCCATCTGAATGCAGAGTTCCAAAGAATAGCAACAAAAGATAAGAAGCCTTATTAAGTGAACAATGCAAAGAAATAGAGGAAAACAATAGAATGGGAAAGACTACAGATCTCTTAAAGAAAAATAGAGATATCAAAGGAACATTTCACACAAAGATGGGCACAATAAAGGACAGAAACAATGAAGATCTAACAGAAGCAGAAGATATTAAGAAGAGGTGGCAATAATCACTACATAATGATCAAAGGATCAATCCAAGAAGAAGATATAACAATTATAAATATATATGCACCCAACACGGGAGCACCGCAGTATGTAAGACAAATGCTAACAAGTATGAAATGAGAAATTAACAATAACACAATAATAGTGGGAGACTTTAATACCCCACTCACACCTATGGATAGATCAACTAAACAGAAAATTAACAAGGAAACACAAACTTTAAATGATACAATAGACCAGTTAGACCTAATTGATATCTATAGGACATTTCATCCCAAAACAATGAATTTCACCTTTTTCTCAAGCGCACATGGAACCTTCTCCAGGATAGATCACATCCTGGGCCATAAAAAGCTAGCCTTGGTAAATTCAAAAAATTGAAATCATTCAAAGCATCTTTTCTGACCACAATGCAGTAAGATTAGATCTCAATTACAGGAGAAAAACTATTAAAAAATCCAACATATGGAGGCTGAACAACACGCTGCTGAATAACCAACAAATCACAGAAGAAATCAAAAAGAAATCAAAATTTGCATAGAAACTAATGAAAATGAAAACACAACAACCCAAAACCTGTGGGACATGGTAAAAGCAGTCCTAAGGGAAAGTTCATAGCAATACAGGCACACCTCAAGAAACAAGAAAAAGTTGAATAAATAACCTAACTCTACACCTAAAGCAACTAGAAAAGGAAGAAATGAAGAACCCCAGGGTGAGTAGAAGGAAAGAAATCTTAAAAATTAGAGCAGAAATAAATGCAAAAGAAACAAAAGAGACCATAGCAAAAATCAACAAAACCAAAAGCTGGTTCTTTGAAAGGATAAATAAAATTGACAAACCATTAGCCAGACTCATCAAGAAACAAAGGGAGAAAAATCAAATCAATAAAATTAGAAACGAAAATGGAGAGATCACAACAGACAACACAGAAATACAAAGGATCATAAGAGACTATTATCAACAATTATATGCCAATAAAATGGACAACGAGGAAGAAATGGACAAATTCTTAGAAAAGTACAACTTTCCAAAACACAACCAGGAAGAAATAGAAAACCTTAACAGACCCATCACAAGCATGGAAATTGAAACTGTAATCAAAAATCTTCCAGCAAACAAAAGCCCAGGTCCAGATGGCTTCACAGCTGAATTCTACCAAAAATTTAGAGAAGAGCTAACACCTATCCTGCTCAAACTCTTCCAGAAAATTGCAGAGGAAGGTGAACTTCCAAACTCATTCTATGAGTCCACCATCACCCTAATACCAAAACCTGACAAAGATCCCACAAAAAAAGAAAACTACAGGCCAATATCACTGATGAACATAGATGCAAAAATCCTAAACAAAATTCTAGCAATCAGAATCCAACAACACATTAAAAGATCATACACCATGACCAAGTGGGCTTTATCCCAGGGATGCAAGGATTCTTCAATATCCATAAATCAATCAATGTAATACACCACATTAACAAATTGAAAAATAAAAACCATATGATTATCTCAATAGATGCAGAAAACCTTTGACAAAATTCAACACCCGTTTATGATAAAAACTCTCCAGAAAGCAGGAATAGAAGGAACATACCTCAACATAATAAAAGCTATATATGACAAACCCACAGCAAACATTATCCTCAATGGTGAAAAATTGAAAGCATTTCCTCTAAAGTCAGGAACAAGACAAAGGGTGCCCACTTTCACCATTACTATTCAACATAGTTTTGGAAGTTTTGGCCACAGCAATTAGAGCAGAAAAAGAAATAAAAGGAATCAAATTGGAAAAGAAGAAGTAAAACTCTCACTATTTGCAGATGACATGATCCTCTACATAGAAAACCCTAAAGACTCCACCAGAAAATTACTAGAACTAATCAATGATTATAGTAAAGTTGCAGGATATAAAATCAACACACAGAAATCCCTTGCATTCCTATACACTAATAATGAGAAAACAGAAAGAGAAATTAAGGAAACAATTCCATTCACCATTGCAACGAAAAAGAATAAAATACTTAGGAATATATCTACCTAAAGAAACTAAAGACCTATATATAGAAAACTATAAAACACTGGTGAAAGAAATCAAAGAGGACACTAATAGATGGAGAAATATACCATGTTCATGGATTGGAAGAATCAATATAGTGAAAATGAGTATACTACCCAAAGCAATTTATAGATTCAATGCAATCCCTATCAAGCTACCAACAGTATTCTTCACACAGCTAGAACAAATAATTTCACAATTTGTATGGAAATACAAAAAACCTCGAATAGCCAAAGTGATCTTGAGAAAGAAGAATGGAACTGGAGGAATCAACCTACCTGACTTCAGGCTCTACTACAAAGCCACAGTTATCAAGACAGTATGGTACTGGCACAAAGACAGAAATATAGATCAATGCAACAAAGTAGAAAGCCCAGAGATAAATCCATGCACATATGGACACCTTATCTTTGACAAAGGAGGCAAGAATATACAATGGATTAAAGACAATCTCTTTAACAAGTGGTGCTGGGAAAACTGGTCAACCACTTGTAAAAGAATGAAACTAGAACACTTTCTAACACCATACACAAAAATAAACTCAAAATGGATTAAAGATCTAAACATAAGACCAGAAACTATAAAACTCCTAGAGGAGAACATAGGCAAAACACTCTCTGACATACATCACAGCAGGATCCTCTATGACCCACCTCCCAGAATATTGGAAATAAAATAAAAAATAAACAAATGGGACCTAGTTAACCTTAAAAGCTTCTGCACATCAAAGGAAACTATCAGCAAGGTGAAAAGACAGCCTTCAGAATGGGAGAAAATAATAGCAAATGAAGCAACCGACAAACAACTAATTTCAAAAATATACAAGCAACTCCTACAGCTCAACTCCAGAAAAATAAATGACCCAATCAAAAAATGGGCCAAAGATCTAAATAGACATTTCTCCAAAGAAGACATACAGATGGCTAACAAACACATGAAAAGATGCTCAACATCACTCATTATCAGACAAATGCAAATCAAAACCACTATGAGATACCATTTCACACCAGTCAGAATGGCTGTGATCCAAAAGTCTACAAGCAATAAATGCTGGAGAGGGTGTGGAGAAAAGGGAACCCTCTTACACTGTTGGTGGGAATGCAAACTAGTACAGCCACTATGGAGAACAGTGTGGAGATTCCTTAAAAAACTGGAAATAGAACTGCCTTATGATCCAGCAATCCCACTGCTGGGCATACACACTGAGGAAACCAGAAGGGAAAGAGACACGTGTACCCCAATGTTCATCGCAGCACTGTTTATAATAGCCAAGACATGGAAGCAACCTAGATGTCCATCAGCAGATGAATGTATAAGAAAGCAGTGGTACATATACACAATGGAGTATTACTCAGCCATTAAAAAGAATACATTTGAATCAGTTCTAATGAGGTGGATGAAACTGGAGCCTATTATACAGAGTGAAGTAAGCCAGAAGGAAAAACATAAATACAGTATACTAACGCATATATATGGAATTTAGAAAGATGGTAACGATAACCCTGTATACGAGACAGCAAAAGAGACACTGATGTATAGAACAGTCTTATGGACTCTGTGGGAGAGGGAGAGGGTGGGAAGATTTGGGAGAATGGCATTGAAACATGTAAAATATCATGTATGAAACGA
Organism: Bos mutus; assembly: GCF_027580195.1. Lineage (NCBI taxonomy): Eukaryota > Metazoa > Chordata > Mammalia > Artiodactyla > Bovidae > Bos > Bos mutus. The sequence goes on from NC_091617.1 coordinate 46,606,506, forward strand.
GATGCCAGTCCAGGTTCAATGCACGATACTGGATGCTTGGGGCTGGTGCACTGGGACGACCCAGAGGGATGGTATGGTGAGGGAGGAGGGAGGAGGGTTCAGGATGGGGAACAACAACAAAAAAATAATAATAAACCATGTTTGTTGTTCCTTTGTCAATTAAAAAAAAAAAGAAATAGAGGAAAACAATAGAATGGGAAAGACTAGAGATCTCTTAAAGAAAAATAGAGATATCAAAGGAACATTTCACACAAAGATGGGCGCAATAAAGGACAGAAACAATGAAGATCTAACAGAAGCAGAAGATATTAAGAAGAGGTGGCAATAATATTCAGAAGAACTATACAAAAAAGATCTTTATGACTTGAATAACATGATGGCGTGATCACTCATCTAGAGCCAGACATCCTGTGGTGTGAAATCAAGTGGGTGTTAAGAAGCATCACTATGAACAAAACTAGTGGAAGTGATGAAATTCCAGTTGAGCTATTTCAAATCCTAAAAGATGATGCTGTGAATGTGCTTCACTCAATATGCCAGTAAATTTGGAAAACTCAGAAGTGGCCACAGGACTGGAAAAGGTCAGTTTTCATTCCAATCTCAAATAAGGGCAATGCCAAAGAATATTTAAACTGTTGCATAATTGCATTCATTTCCCATGCTAGCAAGGTCATGCTAATTAGCAAAGTCATGCTCAAAATCCTGCAAGGAAGGCTTCAACAAAACATACACAAAGAATGTCCAGATGTTCATGCTGGATTTGAAAAAGGCAGAGGAACCAGAGACCAAATTGTCAATATCTGTTGAATCATAGAAAAGGCAAGAGAATTCCAGAAAAACATCTACTTCTGCTTCACTAGCTATGCTAAAGCCTTTGACTATGTGTATCACAATACCTGTGGAAAATTCTTCAAGAGATGGGAATACCAGACTACCTTACTGCCTCCTGTGAAACTATGCAGGTCAAGAAGCAACAGTTAGAACCAGACATGGAACAATGGATTTTTTCAAAATGGGAAAAGAGTATATAAAGGCCATATGTTGTCATCCTGCTTATTTAGCTTATATGCAGAGTATATCATGCAAAATGTCAGGCTGGATGAAGCACAAGCTGGAATCAAGATGGCCGAGAGAAATATCAATAACTTTAGATATGCTGCTGACACCACAGTTATGGCAGAAAGGGAAGAGGAACTAAAGAGCCTCTGGATGAAGGTGAAAGAGGAGAGTGAATAGCTTGACTTAAAACTCAACATCCTAGAAACTAAGATCATGGCATCTGATCCCATCACTTCATGCCAAATAGATGGGAAAATAATGGAAACAGTGAGAAACTTCATTTTCTTGGGCTCTGAAATCATTGAAGATGGTGACTGCAGCCATGAAATTAAAAGATGCTTGCTCCTTGGAAGAAAAGCTATGTCCAACCTAGACAGCGTATTAAAAAGCAGAGACATACTTTACCGACAAAAGTCCATCTAGTCAAAGCTAAGGTTTTTCCAGTACTCATGTGTGGATGTGAGAGTTGGACCATAAAGAAGACTGGATGCCAAAGAATTGATGCTTTTTAACTGCAGTGTTAGAGAAGACTCCTGAGTGTCCCTTGAACTGCAAGAAGATCAAACCAGTTAATCCTGAGATAAATCAACCCTGAATAGTTATTAGAAGGACTGATGCTGAAGGTCTAATACTTTGGGCACCTTATATGAAGAGCTGACTCATTGACGAAGACCCTCATGCTGGGAAAGATAAAAGGCTGGAGGAGAAAAGAATGACAAAGGGTGAGATTTTTGGGTAGTATCACTCAATGGACCTTAGTTTGAGCAAACTTTGAGAGATAGTGAAGAACAAGGAAGCCTGGCTTGCTGCATTCCATGGGGTCGCAAAGAGTTGGACATGACTGATCAACTGAACAACTATTCAGACATCAGAAGTATATGAATTTATGTCATTCATGCAGAAACAAAGTGGTGTTAGCTGAACACACCAACTTTGTGAGTTACCATTAGTAGCCTCAACCAAAGCAGAATAATTCAGGACTGGTTATGTCCACATGAATTTTTCTATAATGTGTGGAGAGAAATGACAAAACCTCAGACTGCCAACCTCAGCTACCACTAGAGTCAGATAGATCCAGGGGACAGATAGAGCATTAGTTTCCCTTTTCCACTTCCAACATTTCCTAGGCCTGCTGCTGTTGCTGCTGCTGCTGCTGCTAAGTCGCTTCAGTCGTGTCCGACTCTGTGCGACCCCATAGACGGCAGCCCGCCAGGCTCTGCTGTCCCTGGGATTCTCCAGGCAAGAACACTGGAGTGGGTTGCCATTGCCTTCTCCATTGTGTGAAAGTGAAAAGTGAAAGTGAAGTCGTTCAGCGGCGTCGGACTCCTAGCGACCCCATGGACTGCAGCCTACCAGGCTCCTCCATCCATGGGATTTTCTAGGCAAGAGTACTGGAGTGGCTTGCCATTGCCTTCTCCTAGGCCTAAGATGTTCATTTTACAGACACTGGAATTTTTTGAGCGAACTCTGGGAGATGGTGAGGGACAGGGAAGCCTGGTGTGCTGCAGTCCATGGGGTCGCATAATGTCGCACACAACTTGGCAATTGAAAACAAACACCATCACAAATTGCCATGTCCCAATTAATCAGCTATAAATTCTCCTTTTTCTCCTAACCTGCACTTTACTTGCACTCAGACTGATTATCCAGAAAGGTTATAGGGGAATATGAAATTTTCACAATACGTCTCCATAATCCCATTCTGTACTGATCATTAATAGCTAGCAGTCAAAGGGGAAATAGGATGGAATAGGCTGCATATCAATAACCTCAGATATGCAGGGGGCAGGAGGAGAAGGGGGTGGCAGAGGATGACATGACTGGATGGCATTGCTGACTCCATGGACATGAGTTGAAACAAACTCCAGGAGACAGTGAAGGACAGGGAAACATGGCATGCTACAGTTCATGGGCTTGCTAAAAGTCAGACACGACTTAGTGACTGAACAACAACATGTCATTTACAGGTATTCTGCCTTGTCCATCAGAAGTATCTCTGACTTCTGTCCAGATCTGGGTAGTATCAAATTAGTGTCCTCCAGTGAGACCTAGAGCCAGACATCCTATAATATGAAGTCAAGTGGTCCTTAGAAAGCAACACTACTAACAAAGCTAGTGGAGATGATGGAATTCCAGTTGAGCTATTTCAAATCCTGCAAGATGATGCTGTGAAAGTGCTGCACTCAATATGCCAGCAAATTTGGAAAACTCAGAAGTAGCCACAGCACTGGAAAAGGTCAGTTTTCATTCCAATCCCAAAGAAAGCCAATGCCAAAGAATGCTCAAACTACCGCACAATTGCACTCATCTCACATGCTAGTAAAGTAATGCTCAAAATTCTCCAAGCCAGGCTTCAGCAATACGTGAACCGGGAACTTCCTGATGTTCAAGCTGGTTTTGGAAAAGGCAGAGGAACCAGAGATCAAATTGTCAACATCTGCTGGATCATGGAAAACAGAGTTCCAGAAAAACATCTATTTCTGCTTTATTGACTATGCCAAAGCCTTTGACTGTGTGGATCACAAGAAACTGTGGAAAATTCTGAAAGAGATGGGAATACCAGACCACCTGACCTGCCTCGTGAGAAATCTGTATGCAGGTCAGAAAGCAACAGTTAGAACTGGACATGGAACAACAGACTGGTTCCAAATAGGAAAAGGAGTACGTCAAGGCTGTATATTGTCACCCTGCTTATTTAACTTATATGAAGAGTACATCATGAGAAACCCTGGACTGGAAGAAACACAAGCTGGAATCAAGATTGCCAGGAGAAATATCAATAACCTCAGATATGCAGATGACACCACCCTTATGGCAGAAAGTGAAGAAGAACTCAAAAGCCTCTTGATGAAAGTGAAAGAAGAGAGTGAAAAAGTTGGCTTAAAGCTCAACATTCAGAAAATGAGGATCATGGCATCCGGTCCCATCACTTCATGGCAAATAGATGGGGAAACGGTGGAAACAGTGTCAGACTTTATTTTTCTGGGCTCCAAAATCACTGTAGATGGTGACTGCAGCCATGAAATTAAAAGACACTTACTCCTTGGAAGGAAAGTTATGACCCACCTAGATAGCATATTCAAAAGCAGAGACATTACTTTGCCAACAAAGGTCCATCTAGTCAAGTCTATGGTTTTTCCTGTGGTCATGTATGGATGTGAGAGTTGGACTGTGAAGAAAGCTGAGTGCCGAAGAATTTATGCTTTTGAACTGTGGTGTTGGAGAAGACTCTTGAGAGTCCCTTGGACTGCAAGGAGATCCAACCAGTCCATTCTGAAGGAGATCAGCCCTGGGATTTCTTTGGAAGGAATGATGCTAAAGCTGAAACTCCAGTACTTTGACCACCTCATGTGAAGAGTTGACTCATTGGAAAAGACTCTGTTTAGTGCCTATGAAAACAACAACAGAAAGATAAGACCCCCTCCAGACAGGGGAACCTTGAAGATCATATCTAGGTTACTCATCGCCTAAGAGAAAATAGACACTAATCACCCCTTCCTCCAGACAGGCCATAAATTGTTCTGTATCAGTTGGAGTGTAACCTCGGGTTTATTGATTATTGGCTAATTGTTTGACTGTTTGAGCACATAGCACGTGAATGATGGGGTTATTGGATTGTATTTTCCTTGGTTTATGTAAGTCTCAAGGAATTTGGAGTGGTGTGTTCAGACATGTACACATGGGGTATAAAAGATTTTCACAAATGCTGGTCAGGGTCCTTGGCTAAGAAGGAGACTCTGCCTTGGGCCTGCCTGTGTAGTAAACTGCTCTCTACTAAAAAAAAAAAAAAAAAAAAAGACTGATACTGGGAGGGATTGGGGGCAGGAAGAGAAGGGGATGACGGAGGATGAGATGACTGGATGGCATCACTGACTCCATGGATGTGAGTCTGAGTGAACTCCGGAAGTTAGTGATGGACAGGGAGTCCTGGCGTGCTGCGATTCATGGGGTCGGGAAGAATCGGACATGACTGAGCGACTGAATTGAACTGAACTGAATGAGTCCTAGTGTACTCTTCAATATACCATAGTAGAAGTTAGTAGCAGCTTAGTCACTAAGTCATGTCTGACTCTTGTTACCTCACAGACTATAGCCTGCCAGGCACATCTGTCCATGGGATTCTCCAGGCAAGAATAACGGAGTGGGTTTCCAATTCCTTCTCTAGGAGATCTTCCCAACCCAAGAATTGAAACCAAGTCTCTGTTTTGCAGGCAGATTCATATGCATTTCAGGCAGATTCAATGTACCATGAATTAATTTAAATATCAGAGATTATAAATTATTTGTGTACAATAATCATAAAAAAATGTTTATGATTTTTGAAGCTTAGTCAGTTCAGTCTCAGTCATGTCTGACTCTTGCAGCCTCATGGACTGCAGCACGCCAGGCTTCCCTGTCCACCACCAAAACACGGAGTTTGCTAAAGCTTATGTACATTGAGTCAGTGATGCCACCCAGCTATCTCATCCTCTGTTGTTCCCTTCTCCTCCTGCCTTTAATCTTTCCCAGCATCATGGTCTTTTCCACTGAGTCAGTTCTTCACATCAGCTTCAGTATCAGTCCTTCCAATGAATATTCAAGACTGATTTCCTTTAGGATGGACTAGTTTGATCTGTTTGCAGGGCAAGTGACTCTCAAGATTCTTCCCCAACACCACAGTTCAAAAGCATCAATTCTTCAGTGCTCAGCTATCTTTATGGTCCATCTCTCAAATCCACACATGACTACCTATGCTATGGAAAAAACATAGCTTTGACTAGACAGATCTTTGTCAGTAAAATAATGTCTCTGCTTTTTAATAAACTGTCTGGGTTAGTCATAGCTTTTCTTCCAAGAAGTAAGTGTCTTTTAATTTCATGGCTGCAGTCACCATCTGCAGTGATTTTGGAGCTCAGGAAAATAAAATCTCTCACTGTTTCCATTGTTTCCCCATGAATTTGATATGAAGTGATGGGACCAGATGCCATGATCTTCATTTTTGAATGTTGAGTTTTAAGCCAGATTTTTCACTTTTATCTCTTTTTTCATCAGGAGGCTCTTTACTTCCTCTTCACTTTCTGCCATAGGGTGGTGTCATCTGCATATATGAGGTTATTGATATTTCTCCCGGCAATCTTGATTCAACCTTGTGCTTCAACCAGCCCAGCATTTTGCATGATGTACTCCGGATATAAGTTAAATAAGCTGGGTGACGATATAGAGCCCTGACATAATCCTTTCCCAGTTTTGAACCAGTCCATTGTTCCATGTCCAGGTCTAACTGTTGCTTCTTAACCTGCATATAGATTTTTCACGAGGCAGGTAAGGTGGTCTCATATTCCTTTCTCTTTAAGAATTTTCCACAGTTGTTGTGATCCACATATCAAAGGCTTTGGCCATAGTCAATAAAGCAGAAGTAGATGTTTTCCTGGAATTCTCTTTCTTTTTCTATGATCCAGCGGATGTTGGCAATTTGATCTCTGGTTCCACTGCCTTATCTAAATCAAACTTGAGCATTTGGAAGTTCATGGATCATGTGTACTGTTGAAACTTCACTTGGAGACTTTTCATCATTACTTTGCTAGCATATGAGATGAGTACAATTGAAAGGTAGTTTGAAGATTCTTTGGCATTGATTTTCTTTGGGGTTGGCATGAAAACTGCCCTTTTCCAGTCCTGTGGCAACTGTTGAGTTTTCCAAATTTGCTAGCATATTGAGTGTAGCAGAAATAGATGTTTTTCTGGAACTCGCTTGCTTTTTCGATGATCCAGCAGATGTTGGCAATTTGATCTCTGGTTTCTCTGCCTTTTCTAAAACCAGCTTGAACATCTGGAAGTTCACAGTTCACTTATTGCTGAATTTTGAGCATTACTTTACTAGCGTGTGAGATGAGTGCAATTGTGTGGTAGTTTGAGCATTCTTTGGTATTGCCCTTTGGGATTGGAATGAAAACTGACCTTTTCCAGTCCTGTGGCCACTGCTGAGTTTTCCAAATTTGCTGGCATATTGAGTGCAGCACTTTTACAGCATCATCTTACAGGATTTGAAATAGCTCAACTGGAATTCCATCATCTCCACTAGCTTTGTTCGTAATGATGCTTCCTAAGGCCCACTTGACTTCACATTCCAGGGTATCTGGCTCTAGGTGAGTGATCACGGTATTGTGATTATCTGGGTTGTGAAGATCTTCTTTGTACAGTTCTTCTCTGTATTCTTGCCACCTCTTCTTGATATCTTTTGCTTCTGTTAGGTCCCTACCATTTCTGTCCTTTATTGAGCCCATCTTTGCACAAAATGTTCCCTTGGTATCTCTAATTTTCTTGAAGAGATCTCTAGTCTTTCCCATTCTATTGCTTTCCTCTATTTCTTTGCATTGATCAAAGAAGAAGGCTTTCTTATCTCTCCTTCCTATTCTTTGGAACTCTGAATTCAAACGGGCATATCTTTCCTTTTCTCCTTTGCTTTTTGCTTCCCTTCTTTTCACAGCTATTTATAAGGCCTCCTCAGACAGCCATTTAGGTTTTTTGCATTTCTTTTTCTTGGGGATGGTCTTGATTCCTGTATCCTGTACAATGTCATGACCTCCATCCATAGTTCATCAGGCACTCTGTCTAACAGATCTAGTCCCTTAAATCTATTTCTCACTTCCACTTTATAGTCATAAGGGATTCGATTTAGGTCATACTGGGATGATCTAGTGGTTTTCTCCTCTTTCTTCAATTCAATTCTGAATTTGGCAATAAGGAGTTCATGATCAGAGCCACAGTCAGCTCCCAGTCTTGTTTTTGCTGACTGTATAGAACTTTTCCATCTTTGGCTGCAAAAAATTAATCAGTCTGATTTTGGTGTCAACCATCTGGTGATGTCCATGTGTAGAGTCTTCTCTTGTGTTGTTGGAAGAGGGTGTTTGCTATGACCAGTGGGTTCTTTTGGCAGAACTCTATTAGCCTTTGCCCTGCTTCATTCTGTACTCCAAAGCCAAATTTGCCTGTTACTCCAGGTGTTTCTTGACTTCCTACTTTTGCATTCCAGTCCCCTATAATGAAAAGGACATATTTTTTGGGTGTTAGTTTTAGAAGGTCTTGTAGGACTTCATAGAACTGTTCAACTTCAGCATCTTCAGAGTCACTGGTCGGGGCATAGATTGGATTACCATAATATTGAATAGTTGCCTTGGAGATGAACAGAGATCATTCTGTCATTTTTTGAGATTGACTATGCCAAAGCCTTTGACTGTGTGGATCACAATAAACTGTGGAAAATTCTGAGAGAGATGGGAATACCAGACTACCTGACCTGCCTCGTGAGAAGTCTGTATGTAGGTCAGGAAGCAACAGTTAGAACTGGACATGGAACAACAGACTGGTTCCAAATAGGAAAAGGAGTACGTCAAGGCTGTATACTGTTACCCTGCTTATTTAACTTATATGCAGAGTACATCATGAGAAATGCTGGGCTGGAAGAAACACAAGCTGGAATCAAGACTTCTGGGAGAAATATCAATAACCTCAGATATGCAGATGACACCACCCTTATGGCAGAAAGTGAAGACGAACTAAAGAGTCTCTTGATGAAAGTGGAAGTGGAGAGTGAAAAAGTTGGCTTAAAGCTCAACATTCAGAAAACGAAGATCATGGCATCCAGTCCTATCACTTCATGGCATATAGATGGGGAAACAGTGGCTGACTTTATTTTTCTGGGCTCCAAAATCAGTACAGATGGTGACTGCAACCATGAAATTAAAAGACGCTTACTCCTTGGAAGGAAAGTTATGAACAACCTAGACAACATGTTAAAAAGCAGAGACATTACCTTGCCAACAAAGGTCCATCTAGTCAAGGCTATGGTTTTTCCAGTGGTCATGTATGGATGTGAGAGTTGGACTGTGAATAAAGCTGAGTCCCAAAGAATTGATGCTTTTGAATGTGGTGTTGGAGAAGACTCTTGAGAGTCCCTTGGACTGCAAGGAGATCCAACTAGCCAATCCTAAAGAAGATCATCCCTGGGTTTTCATTGGAAGGACAGATGTTGTAGCTGAAACTCCAATGCTTGGCCACCTAATGCGAAGGGCTGACTCATTTGAAAAGACCCTGATGTTGGGAAAGATTGAGGATAGGAGAATAAGGGGATGGTAGTGGGTGAGATGGTTGGATGGCATCTCCGACTCAATGGAAATGGGTTTGGGTGAACTCCAAAAGTTGTTGATGGACAGGTAGGCCTGGTGTGCTGCACTTCATGGGGTCGCAAAGAGTTGGACACAACTGAGTGACTGAACTGAATTGAACTGAGTGTAGCACTTTGACAGCATCGTGTCTTAGGATTTGAAATAGCTCAGCTGGAATTCCAAGGCCCACTTGACTTCACACTTCAGGTTATCTGGTCTAGATGAGTGATCAACCATTGTGGTTATCTGGGTCATGATCTTTTTTGTATAGTTCTTCTGGGTATTCTTGTTACCTCTTCTTAATATCTTCTGCTTCTGTTAGGTCCATTCTGTTTCTGTCCTTTATTGTGCCCATCTTTCCATGAAATGTTCCTTTGGTATCTCTAATTTCCAGAATATATAAATATACTTATTAAAAATAAGGTACTGTACCTCATGCTGGTGCTCAGTCACTCAGTCGTGTCTGATTTTTGTGACCCTTTAGACAGTAGCCTTCCAGGCTCACCTCTCCATGGAATTTACAGACAAGAATATTGAAGTGATTTCTATTTCCTTATCCTGAATACTGTACTTACTACCACTTATGATTGTTCAAAATACAGAACATGGTAATGTTAAAACTTAATTGCGGGGGAGGAGCCAAGATGGCGGAGGAGTAGGACAGGGAGAACACTTTCTCCCCCACAAATTCATCAAAAGAGCATTTAAACGTCGAGTAAATTCCACAAAACAACTTCTGAATGCCGGCAGAGGACATCAGGCACCCAGAAAAGCAACCCAACTCTTCAAAAGGAGAGAGAAGAAATACAGCTCCACCCACCAGAACACCGACACAAGCTTCCCTAACCAGGAAACCTTGACAAGCCACCTGTACAAACCCACACACAGCGAGGAAACGCCACAATAAAGAGAACTCCACAAACTGCCAGAATACAGAAAAGACACCCCAAGCTCAGCAATGTAAACAAGATGAAGAGACAGAGGAATACTCAGCAGATAAAGGAACAGGATAAATGCCCACCAAACCAAACAAAAGAGGAAGAGATAGGGAATCTACCTGATAAAGAATTCCGAATAGTGATAGTGAAATTGATCCAAAATCTTGAAACTAAAATGGAATCACAGATAAATAGCCTGGAGACAAGGATTGAGAAGATGCAAGAAAGGTTTAACAAGGACCTAGAAGAAATAAAAAAGAGTCAATATATAATGAATAATGCAATAAATGAAATTAAAAACACTCTGGAGGCAACAAATAGTAGAATAACAGAGGCAGAAGATAGGATTAGTGAATTAGAAGATAGAATGGTAGAAATAAATGAATAAGAGAGGATAAAAGAAAAACGAATTAAAAGAAATGAGGACAATCTCAGAGACCTCCAGGACAATATTAAACGCTACAACATTCAATCATAGGGGTTCCAGAAGAAGAAGACAAAAGAAAGACCATGAGAAAATACTTGAGGAGATAATAGTGGAAAACTTCCCTAAAATGGGGAAGGAAATAATCACCCAAGTCCAAGAAACCCAGAGAGTCTCAAACAGGATAAACCCAAGGAGAAACACCCCAAGACACATATTAATCAAATTAACAAAGATCAAACACAAAGAACAAATATTAAAAGCAGCAAGGGAAAAACAACAAATAACACACAAGGGAATTCCCATAAGGATAACAGCTGATCTTTCAATAGAAACTCTTCAAGCCAGGAGGGAATGGCAAGACATACTTAAAATGATGAAAGAAAATAACCTACAGCCCAGATTATTGTACCCAGCAAGGATCTCATTCAAGTATGAAGGAGAAATCAAAAGCTTTTCAGACAAGCAAAAGCTGAGAGAATTCTGCACCACCAAACCAGCTCTCCAACAAATACTAAAGGATATACTCTAGACAGGAAACACAAAAACAGTGTATAAACTCGAACCCAAAACAATAAAGTAAATGGCAACGGGATCATACTTATCGGTAATTACCTTAAACGTAAATGGGTTGAATGCCCCAACCAAAAGACAAAGACTGGCTGAATGTATACAAAAACAAGACCCCTACATATGTTGTCTACAAGAGACCCACCTCAAAACAAGGGATACATACAGACTGAAAGTGAAGGGCTGGAAAAAGATTTTCCATGCAAATAGGGACCAAAAGAAAGCAGGAGTAGCAATACTCATATCAGATAAAATAGACTTTAAAACAAAGGCTGTGAAAAGAGACAAAGAAGGTCACTACATAATGATCAAAGGATCAATCCAAGAAGAAGATATAACAATTATAAATATATATGCACCCAACACGGGAGCACCACAGTATGTAAGACAAATGCTAACAAGTATGAAAGGAGAAATTAACAATAACACAATAATAGTGGGAGACTTTAATACCCCACTTACACCTATGGATAGATCAACTAAACAGAAAATTAACAAGGAAACACAAACTTTAAATGATACAATAGACCAGTTAGACCTAATTAATATCTATAAGACATTTCATCCCAAAACAATGAATTTCACCTTTTTCTCAAGCGCACATGGAACCTTCTCCAGGATAGATCACATCCTGGAACATAAAGCTAGCCTTGGTAAATTCAAAAAAATAGAAATCATTCCAAGCATTTTTTCTGACCACAATGCAGTAAGATTAGATTTCAATTACAGGAGAAAAACTATTAAAAATTCCAACATATGGAGGCTAAACAACACGCTGCTGAATAACCAACAAATCACAGAAGAAATCAAAAAAGAAATCAAAATTTGCATAGAAACGAATGAAAATGAAAACACAACAACCCAAAACCTGTGGGACACAGTAAAAGCAGTCCTAAGGGGAAAGTTGATAGCAATACAGGCACACCTCAAGAAACAAGAAAAAAGTCGAATAAATAACCTAACTCTACACCTAAAGCAACTAGAAAAGGAAGAAATGAAGAACCCCAGGGTTAGTAGAAGGAAAGAAATCTTAAAAATTAGGGCAGAAATAAATGCAAAAGAAACAAAAGAGACCATAGCAAAAATCAACAAAACCAAAAGCTGGTTCTTTGAAAGGATAAATAAAATTGACAAACCATTAGCCAGACTCATCAAGAAACAAAGGGAGAAAAATCAAATCAACAAAATTAGAAACGAAAATGGAGAGATCACAACAGACAACACAGAAATACAAAGGATCATAAGAGACTATTATCAACAATTATATGCCAATAAAATGGACAACGTGGAAGAAATGGACATATTCTTAGAAAAGTACAACTTTCCAAAACTCGACCAGGAAGAAATAGAAAATCTTAACAGACCCATCATGAGCACGGAAATTGAAACTGTAATAAAAAATCTTCCAGCAAACAAAAGCCCAGGTCCAGACGGCTTCACAGCTGAATTCTACCAAAAATTTAGAGAAGAGCTAACACCTATCCTGCTCAAACTCTTCCAGAAAATTGCAGAGGAAGGTAAACTTCCAAACTCATTCTATGAGGCCACCATCACCCTAATACCAAAACCTGACAAAGATCCCACAAAAAAAGAAAACTACAGGCCAATATCACTGATGAACATAGATGCAAAAATCCTTAACAAAATTCTAGCAATCAGAATCCAACAACACATTAAAAAGATCATACACTATGATCAAGTGGGCTTTATCCCAGGGATGTAAGGATTCTTCAATATCCGCAAATCAATCAATGTAATACACCACATTAACAAATTGAAAAATAAAAACCATATGATTATCTCAATAGATGCAGAGAAATCCTTTAACAAAATTCAACATCCATTTATGATAAAAACTCTCCAGAAAGCAGGAATAGAAGGAACATACCTCAACATAATAAAAGCTATATATGACAAACGCACAGCAAACATTATCCTCAATGGTGAAAAATTGAAAGCATTTCCTCTAAAGTCAGGAACAAGACAAGGGTGCCCACTTTCACCATTACTATTCAACATAGTTTTGGAAGTTTTGGCCATGGCAATCAGAGCAGAAAAAGAAATAAAAGGAATCCAAAATGGAAACGAAGAAGTAAAACTCTCACTATTTGCAGATGACATGATCCTCTACATAGAAAACCCTAAAGACTCCACCAGAAAATTACTAGAACTAATCAATGACTATAGTAAAGTTGCAGGGTATAAAATCAACACACAGAAATCCCTTGCATTCCTATACACTAATAATGAGAAAACAGAAAGAGAAATTAAGGAAACAATTCCATTCACCATTGCAACGAAAAGAATAAAATACTTAGGAATATATCTACCTAAAGAAACTAAAGACCTATATATAGAAAACTATAAAACACTGGTGAAAGAAATCAAAGAGGACACTAATAGATGGAGAAATATACCATGATCATGGATTGGAAGAATCAATATAGTGAAAATGAGTATACTACCCAAAGCAATTTATAGATTCAATGCAATCCCTATCAAGCTACCGACAGTATTCTTCACACAGCTAGAACAAATAATTTCACAATTTGTATGGAAATACAAAAAACCTCGAATAGCCAAAGCGATCTTGAGAAAGAAGAATGGAACTGGAGGAATCAACCTACCTGACTTCAGGCTCTACTACAAAGCCACAGTTATCAAGACAGTATGGTACTGGCACAAAGACAGAAATATTGATCAATGGAACAAAATAGAAAGCCCAGAGAAAAATCCATGCACATATAGACACCTTATCTTTGACAAAGGAGGCAAGAATATACAATGGATTAAAGACAATCTCTTTAACAAGTGGTGCTGGGAAATCTGGTCAACCACTTGTAAAAGAATGAAACTAGACCACTTTCTAACACCATACACAAAAATAAACTCAAAATGGATTAAAGATCTCAACGTAAGACCAGAAACTATAAAACTCCTAGAAGAGAACATAGGGAAAACACTCTCCGACATACATCACAGCAGGATCCTCTATGACCCACCTCCCAGAATATTGGAAATAAAAGCAAAAATAAACAAATGGGACCTAATTAACTTTAAAAGCTTCTGCACATCAAAGGAAACTATCAGCAAGGTGAAAAGACAGCCTTCAGAATGGGAGAAAATAATAGCAAATGAAGCAATGGACAAACAACTAATCTCAAAAATATACAAGCAACTCCTACAGCTCAACTCCAGAAAAATAAATGACCCAATCAAAAAATGGGCCAAAGAACTAAATAGACATTTCTCCAAAGAAGACATACAGATGGCTAACAAACGCATGAAAAGATGCTCAACATCACTCATTATCAGAGAAATGCAAATCAAAACCACTATGAGGTACCATTTCACACCAGTCAGAATGGCTGCGATCCAAAAGTCTACAAGCAATAAGTGCTGGAGAGGGTGTGGAGAAAAGGGAACCCTCTTACACTGTTGGTGGGAATGCAAACTAGTACAGCCACTATGGAGAACAGTGTGGAGAGTCCTTAAAAAACTGGAAATAGAACTGCCTTATGATCCAGCAATCCCACTGCTGGGCATACACACTGAGGAAACCAGAAGGGAAAGAGACACGTGTACCCCAATGTTCATCGCAGCACTGTTTATAATAGCCAGGACATGGAAGCAACCTAGATGTCCATCAGCAGATGAATGTATAAGAAAGCAGTGGTACATATACACAATGGAGTATTACTCAGCCATTAAAAAGAATACATTTGAATCAGTTCTAATGAGGTGGATGAAACTGGAGCCTATTATACAGAGTGAAGTAAGCCAGAAGGAAAAACATAAATACAGTATACTAACGCATATATATGGAATTTAGAAAGATGGTAACAATAACCCGGTGTACGAGACTGCAAAAGAGACACTGATGTATAGAACAGTCTTATGGACTCTGTGGGAGAGGGAGAGGTTGGGAAGATTAGGGAGAATGACATTGAAACATGTAAAATATCATGTAAGAAACAAGTTGCCAGTCCAGGTTTAGTGCACGATACTGGATGCTTGGGGCTAGTGCACTGGGATGACCCAGAGGGATGGTATGGGGAGGGAGGAGGGAGGAGGGTTCAGGTAGGGGAACACATGTATACCTGTGGCGGATTCATTTTGATATTTGGCAAAACTAATACAATTATGTAAAGTTTAAAAATAAAATAAAATTAATTTAAAAAAAAAGATATATATATATATATAACTGACTTACTTTTCTGTACAGCAGTAATTAACACAACACTATATAAAAAATAAGTTAAAAATTAAAATAAAAGTTAAGAATGCCAAAAAAAAATAAAATAAAATAAAATTTAAAAAATAAATAAATAAAATAAATAAATAAATTTATATTAAAAAAAAAACCATAATTGCAACCTTACTTTCATTAGCTCTTAATCATACAGAAACAAATTATTTTTGGCTTTGTGAAAGTAGGGGGGTGGTCTATGTTATGAAGATCTTAGATTCTATAAGAATAAAAGTTTCAAGGTTACTTCTTCACAACTTAATATAGTTAATATCAGTCAAAATTCCTATACAGTGAAACTGTTAGCTAAAACCTGAAACTCCAGGATCTCAGTCATATTGGCTAATATTGTCATCTTATGTCCACTTGTGAATATAGGTCTGTATTCACCAGCCTACCAAAGATTCTTTCCTCAGTTTTATGTGTGTACATGACTCTCTAAGGTTAAACTAACACGAGCTTTCTGACTTTGATAAATGCCATCTCCTTTATGTTAATAATTCAACCAAGCCTGACCTATCCTCCTGTTTCATACTAAAATGAGATATGGAATCATTATTGGATGGCTTATTAAAAAAGGAAGTTAATACAAATAAATCACTTTGTATCTTTTTCTTGGTTCAGGTTTCATATAACTACTATACAAAAGCAACCTTAAATTTTACTTTCAACTACTTTTTCGCTGATAAGAAAGAACTAGTCACATTGCAAATTTACTGATCTCTTAAGCAAAGTGAACCCCAACGCTCTCAGACCATCCTAACCCCTAAAGTCCTCTCAGTTCTGTTCAGTTGCTCAGTCATGTCTGACTTTTTGTGACCCCCATGGACTGCAGCATGACAGGCCAACCTGTCTATCACCAACTCCCGGAGTTTACCCAAATTCATGTCCATTGAGTTGGTGATGCCATCCAACCATCTCATCTTCTGTTGTCCCATTCTCCTCCTGCCCTCAATCTTTCCCAGCATCATGGTCTTTTCAAAATGAGTCTGCTTTTTGCATCGGGTGGCCAAAGTATTGGAGTTTCAGCTTCACATCAGTGCTTCCAATGAACACTCAGGACTGATCTCCTTTAGGATGGACTGGTTGCATCTCCTTGCAGTCCAGGGGACTCTCAAGAGTCTACTCCAACCTCACAGTTCAAAAGCATCGATTCCTTGCCATCAGCTTTCTTTATGGTCCAACTCTCACATCCATACATGCCTACTGGAAAAACCATAGCCTTGACTAGACGGACCTTTGTTGACAAAGTAATGGCTCTGCTTTTTAATATGCTGTCTAGTTTGGTCATAACTTTACTTCCAAGGAGTAAGTGTCTTTTAATTTCATGGCTCTACTACTGCACAATTACACTCATCTCACATGCTAGTAAAGTAATGCTCAAAATTCTCCAAGCCAGGATTCAACAGTATGTGAACCATGAACTTCCTGATGTTCAAGCTGGTTTTAGAAAAGTCAGAGTAACCAGAGATCAAATTGCCAACATTCGCTGGATCATGGAAAAAGCAAGAGAGTTACAGAAAAACATCTATTTCTGCTTTATTGACTATGCCAAAGCCTTTGACTGTGGGGATCAAAAGAAACTGTGGAAAATTCTGAAAGAGATGGGAATACCAGACCACCTGACCTGCCTCTTGAGAAATCTGTATGCAAGTCAGAAAGCAACAGTTAGAACTGGACATGGAAAAACAGACTGGTTCCAAATAGGAAAAGGAGTATGTCAAGGCTGTATATTGTCACCCTGCTTATTTAACTTCTATGCAGAGTACATCATGAGAAACGCTGGGCTCGAAGAAGCACAAGCTGGAATCAAGATTGCTGGGAGATATATCAATAACCTCATATGCAGATGACACCAGCCTTATGACAGAAAGTGAAGAGGAACTAAAAAGCCTCTTGATGAAGGTGAAAGAGGAGAGTGAAAAAGTTGGCTTAAAGCTCAACATTCAGAAAACGAAGATAATGACATCTGGTCCCATCACTTCATGGGAAATAGATGGGGAAACAGTGGAAACAGTGTCAGACTTTATTTTTGGGGGCTCCAAAATCACTGCAGATGGTGACTGCAGCCATGAAATTAAAAGACACTTACTCCTTGGAATGAAAGTTATGTCCAACCTAGACAGCATATTCCAAAGCAGAGACATTACTTTGCCAACAAAGGTCCATCTAGTCAAGGCTATGGTTTTTCCTGTGGTCATGTATGGATGTGAGAGTTGGACTGTGAAGAAGGCTGAGTGCTGAAGAATTGATGTTTTTGAACTTTGGTGTTGGAGAAGACTCCTGAGAGTCCCTTGGACTGCAAGGAAATCCAACCAGTCCAATCTGAAGGAGATCAGCCCTGGGATTTCTTTGGAAGGAATGATGCTAAAACTGAAACTCCAGTACTTTGGCTACCTCATGTGAAGAGTTGACTCATTAGAGAAGACTCTGATGCTGGGAGGGATTGGGGGCAGGAGGAGAAGGGGACGACAGAGGATGAGATGGCTGGATGGCATCACTGATTCGATAGACATGAGTCTCAGTGAACTCCGGAAGTTGGTGATGGACAGGGAGGCCTGGGGTGCTGCGATTCATGGGGTTGCAAAGAGTCGGACATGACTGAGCAACTGAACTGAACTGAATTGAAAGCCATTTAAAATTGATCAACTTCAATTCATCTATCAACTCCCACATAACTTCAGTTCATATTTTCCTGTTGTAATTTTCCAAAATCTAAATTGGTTGTATCATGAGTGTTGACACTAGATTACATTCAGTTCTGCACTATGTGTCATTTCATACTGCTGGCTTATATTACTGATAGAAGGAAAGGAAGAAATGGAGGCAAAAATTTCTTATGAAGAAAGATAAACTGATAATGTTGATGCTGACAATGTTTTCTTTAACCTATGACACTTTTCTGGTAGATCAGTTGTAAAGAATCTTCCTGCAATGTAGGAGACCCAGTTGGATACCTGTGTTGGGAAGATCCCCTGCAGGAGTGTATGACAACCCACTCTAGTATTCTTGCCTGGAGAATTCCATGGACAGAGGAGCCTGGTGGGGGCAGTGCACAGGGTCACACAGAGTTGGACACAACTGAGTGACTTAGCAGCAGCAGAGTGATTCTGAACAACAACTGAGAGACCCAATACATAGTAGATATGGAATAAACATATGTGTCTTGTGAATAACTAATTAATTCATAAATGAATAGATTACAGTAATATAATTGCCTAAATTCCCAAATTTTATTTACTTTATCCTTGTGGCACAGGTTAAAATACATTGTATGTTCTTTTTCTCTCTGATTACTGTGAAAAGAGGTGAGTGATTTGCCACTGATGGTTAAATACTGATTTTTATCTTTAAAAAAAAACAAGCATTGATATCATATTGAATTTGTGATTTTTAAAGTATTTAAAGCCTATTATTATACCTATGAAACAACCCCAAATCACCCTACTATACATCTAAAACTAACACAATATTGCAAGTTAACTGTACTTAAATTTAAAAAACATATTATGTCACTTGTAATCAGACGTAAGAACAAGTAAATATTGACTTAATTTCTCTTAAAAGAATCCACTTGTGATTTTTTGTTTGTTTTTCCATACATTTAAACAGAGAAAAATTATAAATTCAATTTATATTTGACAGTTTATTTATTCCATGGTTACTGTTAGAATTAGGAAAGCCATTTTTAAAAGTTCAATGACCCTGTTAGTAAGCTATGATCACAAGCAGGTCTCATTTTGAAAACTCTGTTTCTATGGAAACAGTGAGTAACATTATTTATTACAGTCTGATTCTAGTAAAGAAAATTAACCACACATCTGCTGAAAATTGTTTTTGGGAAGGAATTTTGATTGTCATTAGTAGTTATCAGTAGACAAAATCACTAGAGAAGATTCTGGTTTGGAATTATGATTTGGTATATGTGCTGCTGAAGCAAGCACTGGGATTATGATTTGGGATTGCACAGAGAAGTTCAGTTGAACCTGACAAGTCTTTTTTTTTTTTTCCTCTTGTAATATTTTTTTTTAATTTTATTTTATTTTTAAACTTTACATAATTGTATTAGTTTTGCCAAATATCAAAATGAATCCGCCACAGATATACATGTGTTCCCCTACCTGAACCTTCCTCCCTCCTCCCTCCTCCCTCCCCATACCATCCCTCTGGGTCGTCCCAGTGCACTAGCCCCAAGCATCCAGTATCGTGCATCGAACCTGGACTGGCAACTCGTTTCTTACATGATATTTTACATGTTTCAATGCCATTCTCCCAAATCTTCCCACCCTCTCCCTCTCCCACAGAGTCCATAAGACTGTTCTATACATCAGTGTCTCTTCTGCTGTCTCGTACACCGGGTTATTGTTACCATCTTTCTAAATTCCATATATATGCATTAGTATACTGTATTGGTGTTTTTCTTTCTGGCTTACTTCACTCTGTATAATAGGCTCCAGTTTCATCCACCTCATTAGAACTGATTCAGATGTATTCTTTTTAATGGCTGAGTAATACTCCAAGAAGTTCAGTTGAACCTGACAAGTCTTAAGAAAGTGCCCAATGTATTCCAGAGTCTCAGGCAATTTTCTTTCCTGTAAAAACAATGTTCTTTGCTATTCTTTACTCAAGAAGAGATAATTGATTTCAGTATTTATTTCTCTAGAAAGGTTCAGAGAGAGATTCTCCAGCAGGAAAATCTTCCAGTTCCTTGATAGATGTTTTCTTTTTCGTGCTATCTCCTTACTGTCCACACAAAGCTGCAAATACTGTGGTGGTGGTTTAGTTGCTAAGTCATGTCCAACTCTTGCGACCCCATGGACTGGGAACCTACCAGGCTCCTCTGTCCATGGATTCTCCAGGCAAGAATACTGAAGTGGGTTGCCATTTCCTTCTCCAGGGGATCTTTTTGACCCAGGAATCGAACCCAGGTCTCCTTTTACAGGCAGATTCTTTACTGACTGAGCTACAAGGGCAGCCCTGAGCTACAAGGGAAGCAAACACTGAAGTGGACTTAAATCCCCACTGAGGGCCAACAGTCTGACCATTTACCAGCAGATTTATTAGAGCTGTGGAGACAGTTTAGCCTGGCAAATTCTGGGCTTGCTATAAGTACCACATATTTCTTGGAAGTTTTCGTGAATTGATACTGTGACTGAACCTCTTAGCCATAATTTCAGTGTCCAGTCTCCTCTTCACACTTAAAGATAAGATACTGCTTTCATGAGGAGTGATGTAACCAACTGAAAGTATATTTCTAGGCCTCTGTTTGAGACAGGGGTAGGCATGTGACTAATGCTTTGGCTCAGTCAGTGCTTTTTACATGATAAAAAGTGATGCAGTGGGGCTTCCAGCAAAGCCCCCAAATTTAGGTTGCTTCAACCAGCAATTTCCTTTCTGTCTGTACTCATTTCATCTTCCTCTACTTGCAGTGAGAATATGATGGGACAGGGTGGAACTTCATCCAGTGCAAATATGAGGAAACTGCGCAGAAAGGCACATAATGCTATAGGTGGGGAGACAAAGAAGGAAGAGGATTTGGGGACACTCTTGACATCGCAGACTTCCCTGGTGGCTCAGATGGTAAAGCATCTGTCTAAAATGCGGGAGACCCGGGTTCAATCCCTGGGTAGGGAAGATCCCCTGCAGAAGGAAATGGCAACCCAGTCCAGTATTCTTGCCTGGAAAATCCCACGGATGGAAGAGCCTGGTAGGCTACAGTTCAGGGGGTCGCAAAGAGTCGGACATGACTGAGCGACTTCACTCATTCACTTGACATTACAGAACCTCTGTACCGCCCCTAATCTACTATATCTTGTCTTCATTTTACATGGGGGAAAAATGAACATCAGTGTTTTAATCAACTGTGATTTTAGGTCTCTCTCAGCAGCACATAAACATATTTTTCACTGACTTTCATTACATAAAATAAAGTGTAGATTATAAATTCCCTTTTGTTACTCTGTACTGTTTTGCTTTCTGAAGTTGCTTCAGACTGTATTGTCACATGGCATATAGCTTGGCATAGTCTTCATTTGCTCAGTACTGTTTTCACTGAATATCAGAAGAGTAATATCTCTATTCTTTTTCATGATATTTACCAGAAATAAAATACATGTCATTAGAGAAGAGTTATACCTAGAGAATCCCCATGTTCAGAGAAGCCTGGAAGCCTGCAGCTCATGGGGTCACAAAGAGTTGGACACAACTGACCAAGTAAACACAGCACACAGCATAGAGAAGGGGAAGGGAGACGGGGAGAGGAGAGGAATATTGAGAAAACAGGCCAAGAAACAGCTGTTACTAAAAATTCAACATGAGGGAGATAGTTATCAGTTTTAGGAGGCCATGATTTTGTTTGGAGTTGTATCAAGTTACTTCCTTATTTTCCAGCTTTATAAAGTGAGTTGAAATAGGTTATCTGAGACAAATTTAGATCAAGAAACAAAGTTTTATAATTTATTATCCTAGATAATATACTGTTTAGGTTTCACATCTAGATGTTTAGCTAAGGTGATAACAAACAGTTTATTCCAGATAATGTCCGTAATATATCAATCGGTTGGTGACAGCCCACATTTCCACTTCCAAGAAATGGAAAATTTAAAGCTTTTCAAAGGGCATTTTTATTGTTGTTGTTTGCTTTTAAGTGAGATAAGGTACTTCTTTCCAGCAGGCAAATAAAATTTCCAGTAGCTAGAAAGATACTTCTGACAGAAATTCCTCAAAATATTAAAAGATCCTCCACAAGAAAATGTATACATATTACCTCCTTCTCTTCTCTTTCCAATATTTTTCACTTAATATTTATATGAAAGGTTTTAATAGACACATCCTATATTAACTATTCCCTTCCTCAGGAGTAATACATTTCTTATTAGTGGGTCACATTGTCATCTAAAATAAAAATCACTTTTCTGCTCTCCCACTGCTTAATAACTAGGTGTAGCCAGTAGTTTAAATTCCTCCAGTAAAAATAAGCAGACATGTAAAGTGGCATTAAGGGACGTTTCCTAGATAGAGAGGAAAAACTCTTTCTCCTTTCTTAATATAATGACACATCGAACCAAGAAGAGGTGGAAGACACAGGCTAAAGACGGCAGAATAGAGATGAGACTTGGTAGAGGGCCTGAAGCACAGAGCCCCACCCCACCCACCCATCAGCAGGGAACAGACCTCTGGATGTCTTTTAATGTGAGATTCTTTATTCTCTCTTTGCTTCCTTCCTTCCTTTCAAACCTAATCCTAATTGATACGGTACCTATATGCTATAGTACCTATATCCTATATCCTACCCATATCTGAGCAGCTTCCTGGGCAGCTCAAATGGTAAAGAATCTGCCTGCAATGTGGGAGACCTAGGTTCGATCCCTGGGTGGGGAAGATCCCCCGGAGAATGGCATGGCAACCCACTCCCGTACTTTTGCCTAGAAAATTCCATGAACAGAGAAGCCTAGTGGGCTACAGTGCATACGGATGCAAAAAAATCGACCTGTATCTAGTATCTGCCTCTATGGATCACAGAATATACAATGCATATTTCCTGGTTATCTGAGGCAGACTTTTACATGTGAACATGAACTTGTATCATTATCTTAATTCCCTGACTCATAGACTGATTACAAATTTGTAACACATTGCCTTTTTTTAAAAGAAAAATAGTTATTTTTAGTGAACATTTTGGAGAGGCACACAAACATTTTACTAAATGTTTAACACCTAAATTAAGATGTTCACAGAGATAGGAAAGATTATAAATCCATCAATAAATTATCATACCTAATCTATTTCTTTAAGTTTTAAAAATTGATCTGAAATTTTGTCTCCCTTAAAACTTTCTGAACTGAGGTTTATAGAAACAGAGAACATTGCATATAGTAGCCAAAAATAAAATCTAGGTACCATTTTTGTCCAAGTCAGAGTAGGCAATGGCAACCCACTCCGGTACTCTTGCCTGGAAAATCCCATGGACGGAGGAGCCTGATAGGCTACAGTCCCTAGGGTTGCTAAGAGTCGGACAGGACTGAGCGACCTCACTTTCACTTTTCACTTTCATGCATTGGAGAAGGAAATGGCAACCCACTCCAGTGTTCTTGCCTGGAGAATCCCAGGGACGGGGGAGCCTGGTGGGCTGCTGTCTATTGGGTCACACAGAGTCGGACACGACTGAAGTGACTTAGCAGCAGCAGCTTAGCAGCAGAGTAAGAAAAATGCAAAGCAGTAAAATAACTACTGTTTTAGAACTTAAAGGAAATTATTTTGAAAAGCTATGGATGTGGAGGAGTATTACCAAATTGGTTGATGTTTCATATCCCTCTGAAAAGCCCTGGATAATTTTTATCCTGAAATTATCCTTGGAGAGAAATTAGATCTAAAAATAATCTTTCCATGTGTGTCTGCATACGTGGGAAGGTTTGTTTTCCATTTTCCATGTAGTGATATGAATAAATGTTCATGATGATGGTGTCTAATTGTATACATATATTTAGGTATATGTTGCTTTAAATATTATTCAAATTATAGATTTTGTAATAATTTAGTAATTTTGAACATCATCATTTTTAACATATATGAACTTTATCACATAGTTCATTAAAATGGGAATATGATAATTATTGAGGCCTATGAAACAGGTAGGCTCTATAGGTCATGTATTTTAATTATAATTATGTAATTCTGGACTCAATTATCTTTTTATTCATTTAAGATCTCAGAACAAGAAGAGAGTCAGGATTTAATTCATAGTGACACTCTTTCCACTCTGTTGCAATAACTTTATAGTTTCAATTTTATAAGCAAATAAAGAAAACAACTAAGTAATTGATATATAGAGAATATTCCCTGGTGGCTCAAATGGTAAAGAATCTGCCTGCAAAAATGTGGGAGAGGTTCAATTCCTGGATCAGGAAGATCCCCTGGAGAAAGGAATGGCTACTCTCTCCAGTATTCATGCCTGGAGAATTCCATGGACAGAGGAGCGTGGTAGGCTACAGTCCATGGGTCAGAAAGACTCAGACATGACAGAGTGAGAAACGCTTTCACTTTTCATTTTCACTTATATATTCCTGTTGCTGAAATGTTACTTTTTGAGCCTCTCAATCAAGTGGACAAGTCAGCAACATTGATGGGTAGAAACCTGTGCCCACTGCAGATTGAATAAACAATGGCTTTAAAAAAAACTCCCTAAACACTAAAATCATCCTTTTAAGAGCTGAACTTGCAAACCTAAAAATATAAAGTGATGACAGTATTATCACAGACTGCTTAGAACTTGAAAGAATTCTCCTAAGTGTGATGCCTAGTGTTTGTTTTGACAGAGCTAGAGAGCTGATAATTCCTTCTCACTAATCTATATTTTTCTAAACAAACCCTTCTGTCCAAGAAATGCTTCCCAATAAACCACAACCTTTAACTTAAAAAACCCAAGTAACAATACAACTGGAAAGGGAAATGTGTTGCTGTACATTACTTTTCATCCATATAGATTCTATAATTTAGTGGCTAACAGACATTAGAGTTTGCTCTAGAATAGCCTGAGCAGATTTTTTAAACTGTAGATCCCTGTACCCTACTATCAAAAATTCTATTACAGTAAGTGGACTCTGACCCAGAGAGGCGTGTATGTGTGTGTAATATATATTAATATACACATACACACATTTATATATATATATATATACATATATTTAACAGATAGACCTGGAGGTTCTCATGAAAATGGGACAAAGAACACATTTTGACAATTACTGAGTCAGTCTACATGTTTATTCTGTTTGTGTCATAGTATATGCTTTCCTGGTGGCTCCTGCAATGCAGGAGATGAGTGTTCGATCCCTGGGTAGGGAAGATCCCCTGGAGAAAGAAATGGCAACTCACTCCAGTATTTTAGCCTGGGAAATTCCAAGGACAGAGGAGCCTGGTGGGCTACAGTCCATGGGTTGCAAAAGAGTTGGACAGGACTTAGTATCTAAAACAGTAAACATAAAAGCATGAAAGTTTATATCTAAATGAAACCAATGACTATGAGAATCCTTAATTTACTAATGAAAATACAGCTCAGTTGAATGTTGTAAACACAGTTGGATGTGTAGGATCTGAGAGTTTTTCTACTGGCATTCTAACAAATTGGCTTGCCATAGTTTCATGGGTGCTGGCAGAACACATTATCTCCTGAGTCAGAGAAAAAAGACTTTATCATTTACTCCATAAGAAGAAGAATTCTCCTAACAATGAATTTTCCATTTTTAATTGGGTATTTTACAAGGTATAATCACAGGGATTTCAGCATCCTATCTCAGACCTAGTGTGATTCGTTTGTTTTGGCCTCTCCCCAAAGATAGATACAAACATTTCTCACCACATTTCCAGGAAAGAATACTGGAGTGGGTTGCCATTTCCTTCTCCATAATCTCACTAGATTTCTTTAATATTATGGAAGATTGGTCACTCAATGTGGTTACACAAGGAAAAAGACAAACCTTAAATTCTGACTTTTAATACTGAAAAGGCATGGGGAAAAGAACATATTTACCTCTTCCCGTTAAAGCCACCTAAATGATAATATCCTGCCATAGATATTTAACACATTCAATTTTTTGCTATTGTTTTTATTTGATCAAGACTATAGGTTCAATCCAAAGCCAAACTTCTAGAAGGATAAGTTCAGAAAATAAAGTTAATACCTAGTACTGGATACATTTTCATTTACTAGATTTTTCAGTCATTCAGTTCAGTTCAGTCACTCAGTCATGTCCGACTCTTTGCAACCCCATGAACTGCAGCACACCAGGCCTCCTTGTCCATCACCAACTCCCAGAGTCCACCCAAACCCATGTCCATTAAGTCGGTGATGCCATCTAACCATCTTATCCTCTGTCGTCCCCTTCTCCTCCTGCCCCCAATCTTTCCCAGCATCATAGGATTATTTATTGGGGACCTTTCATTGCATGGATCTGATTGATGGTGAGATTATTTTATATTTGGAACACACATGATAAAAGCCACTATGTTATGCAACATACCTGACCTCAAAAGGCTTGTAGCATATCGGAGAAAGCCTATTTTACACAGATAACTCTAAGGCAGAGCCCAAGTGCTGCTTCATTAGAGAGTATAATTTCTTGTTGCTGCTGTAACAAATTACTACAGTGTATGGGGTGAAAACAACACATATTTATGTTTTTGCAGCTCTGGAGGTCAAAGGTCTAAAATCAGTCTCACTGGACTAAGTTCATGGTGCCGGGAGCATTGCCTTCCTTCTGGAGGTTCTAGGAGGAAATTAATTTCTCTCTTTTTCCAGCTTCTAGGGAATGCCTACATTTTCTGTCTTGTGGCCTTTTTTCTTCCAGTATTTATATTATTCCAGGTTCTGCTAACACTGTCATAGCTCCTTCTCGGACTCTGGCTCTCCTGCTTTCGTCTGTTCCCTTAATTGGACTCTTGTGATTACACTGAGCTCCACCAGATAATCCAGGATAAACTCCCCCATCAAGTTCCTTAATTTAATAACATTGGCCAAATCGCTTTTGCCATATGGGGTAGTATAATCTCTGTTATGGAGATTAGTGTATACATCTATTTAGCAGACCATTTGTCCACCTAACACAGAGAGGTATATATCTTTGTAGTCACTAAGAATAAAAATCCTATATTTTAATGAAATATTTGGTTTGATATCTGTAAAAAAGCTTAATAATTATGTTTATGAACAGTGTAGGTAACTTGTTTGTATAGCAGTCCTCTCCCCACCCCCACTGAAATGCTGCTGAAACTGAACTAGGCCATTCAGAAAGACAGACAGACAGACAAAGAAAAGCAGATGGAGACAGACAGACTCAGAGAGAGGAACTCTGTGTTTTCTCGTATCTCCTCATGAAGGTGAACTGCTTATTCACTTTAAAAAGAGAACTCTTTGAACACGTTTTAATACCCTAGTGAGAAATGCTGTTAATGAAACAGTAGTTAAAGTAGTCTGATATAATAGCTTCTGAATTTGTTGACTGCTTATTAATTTCTTTAGCTTATTTCCTAATATTCTGTTCACAAGTTCAGTAGCCAAATCTTGAGTGTGATGACTACAACCCTTTCCAGAACTTGATGATAATTTCAAAGGGAGAAAGAAACAGGTGAGCTTCCTATCACAATATGGTAATATTTTGACATTACTGTCTGCCCTGAAGTCAGAAGACGGGAAAGAGCATACCCTTGAAGCTTCTTTCTGATGTCACAATGTGATTCAAAGTAATTGAATGAATATTCATGTTTTCTAGCATCCGAGATGCTGTCATGGTCCCATCAGTCATTAAATAATGACAACATGATGTTGTTTTGATGATTCTTATTTTATTATTCCTACCAACAGTGGTAACGCAGACTTGAGCATTCAAGCTCTATCTCCTAATTAAAGTTGACTTATTACTTTAATGACCTTGTAAAATAGCTTGTAATTCACAAAATAACATAAAAATATAGGGAAATTATAACAAAGGAGCATGTACTTCTTCTAGCTTTAAAGACACCATTAATTTTTGCTTCCCCCCAAAAATGGAGTAATGGAGATGAAATTCACCCTTTTACTTGAAATAGATGAAAATCAGACAAAATATGTTAACCAGTTGTTTTCAAGACAGTGATCAGGGAAGAACTGTGATCCTTGATTAGTATGAAAAAAGTGAGGTATACATCGGGATTGTCTGAGCTTTACTCCATTGAGAAGATTTTCAGGCCTCGATCCAGAGAGAACTTATGCAGAGCCTGAACATTCACTGAGGTGATGAAAACAGGGTGTCTCAAGTTTGAAAACCAGAATACAATACAGGAAGAGGCTGCACAGAGAGAGAATTCCAGAGGTCAACACAAAGTCCTTCTCAGGTATTCAACCCAGTACTGATGTTATACATCTGTGTGAAGGAGTTATTTAAGAC
This sequence comes from Bos mutus, assembly GCF_027580195.1. Taxonomy (NCBI): domain Eukaryota; kingdom Metazoa; phylum Chordata; class Mammalia; order Artiodactyla; family Bovidae; genus Bos; species Bos mutus. The sequence continues at coordinate 46,634,810 of NC_091617.1, forward strand.
TGGAAAAAGAAACACATAAGAGAATAAAATGAACAACCCATGATGCTTTCACAGTGACAGGAATAGTGTTAATCCTGCCAGGCATATTGGAAAGCTTCATAGTTCAGGGAAAATTGAATAGGGTACACAGAATGGAAATGTCTCAGGTGAGGGGAATGATTAGTACTAACCTGAGCACTGTTCCAGTCCCACTTAACACATTTTAAACCTGGAATGAAAGAATGGAGCTATTTCCAAGAAATCCAACTTTATCCCAGAACAAAGATCAAAATATTTATTGAAATGTGAACTACGTATCACCTATAAAATAAATTAATGAGATACGGTATCCTATAAGAAATTACTTGACATGTGAAGAAACAGTCAATTAAAACAGACCCTCTGGGGCAAAAATGTTAGCTTTAGCAGAGAGAAAAATTTAAATTTACTTTAACTGTATTTCATATGTTCAAGAAGTTAAGAGTAGGAAAGTTATTTAAAAATTAAATTTCTAGAGATGAAAACTAAAATACCTGATACACTGTAGAAAAAATATACTAGATAGTGTTAGGGCAGGCAGATTGCTAGATATGAGCAGAGAAATGTGGGCACAGGTCAGGTGGCAGGAAACCATACATCTGTGAACAACAGGGATTGTTGGGTAGGCAAGGAAAAGCATGAACCTCTGGATGGATAGGAAACCACACATCTTGGGGTGACAAGGGTCCTGGAGGCAGACAAAAAAAGGTGGGAAAAGGTAGGAATCTCCTGTATTTAAATATAACCTTTTCCTCATTATGCCATCATTGCAATAAAATTAGCCTTGCAGATAAGAAGTACCCATCATGTATCTGTATCATGACACTTCTGATTAAGACTAAATAAGGACAAAAACCCTTCCTTCCCTAGGAAAGGTGGAGCTGGGATGAAAATTAGGAATTATGTTCCCAAATCCCTCCTCCTCAATGAATATTCACCCATTCATTTTCACACCCCATATAACCAGCTTGCCAAAGAAACTCAGGGCAGCTAGTTACCTGAATCTGCCCCCTCTCCCCTTGAGAGCAAACTGTTGCTTAATAAAATCTCCCTTTACTTTCCTGACCTACATGTCTTGTCTCTGAATTCCTACAAAAAGATAAGAACTATTCTCTGATAAGAATGGGATTAATGGTGGATTAGAAATTGCAGAAGAATTAGTGAACTTTAATACACAGAGATAGAAATTTTAGCAAAAGAAAAAGTAAGAGAATTTGATAATGAACAGAATACCAGTTAAGAGTAGGAAAACTTTAAGCAGCATAATCTATGTGTAATTGGAGTCCCTAAAGTTAAGAGGGACTTAAAAAAGACATCTATTTGATGACAAGGTCTGTAAAGTCAAAATGATAGTAGTCATGTATGGATGCGGAGAAGGCAATGGCGCCCCACTCCAGTACTCTAGCCTGGAAAATCCATAGAAGGAGGAGCGTGGTAGGCTGCAGTCCATGGGGTCACTTAAGAGTCGGACATGACTACCCGACTTCACTTTCATGCATTGGAGAAGGAAATGGCAACCCACTCCAGTGTTCTTGCCTGGAGAATCCCAGGGATGGGGGAGCCTGGTAGGTGGCCGTCTATGGGGTCAGACAGAGTTGGACACGACTGAAGCAAATTAGCAGCAGCAGCAGCAGCATGTATGGATATGAGAGTTGGACCATAAAGAAGGCTAAGTGCTGAAGATTACATGCTTTTGAATTGTGGTGGGGAGAGGACTCTTGAAAGTCCCTTCTCCAGAGACTGCAAGGAAATCAAACCGGTCACTCCTAAAGAAAATCAACTCTGAATAATCATGGGAAAGACTGATGCTGAAGTTCCAGTACTTTGGCCACCTAATGCAAAGAGCCAACTTGTTGGAAAATACTGTTGCTGGGAAAGATTGAGGGCAGGAGGAGAAGGGGGCAGCAGAGAATGAGAGAGCATCACTGACTCAATGGATATGAATCTGAGCAAACTATAGGAGATAGTGAAGGATAGGGAGGCCTGGTGTATTGCAGTCCATGGGATCATGGAGAGTTGGATATGACTGAGCTACTGAACAACAGAAACAAAAGTTTAAAAAGGCAGGGGACAAAAAAATATTTAAAGAAATAATGAATGAAATGTGTCCAAATGTAATGAAACTCACAGATAGAAGGTCCTCAGTGTTCCCCAAACAAAAGAAACGTGAAGAAAACAGTACAAGCCTTATCATAAATGGCTTGAAACAAGAGATGAGGAGAAAACTTTACAAGCAATTGGATAAGAAGACTTCATGAAGAAAGGAATACAAAGGAGAAAGGTTCTGCAGAAACAAAAGCTTGTCAAAATAGAATTAGTTACCCAGCAAAATTTTCATTTGATAAAAAAGGAGGAATTAAGGTTTTTTCAACATGCAAAAAATGAAAGAAATTATCACTATCAGACCTATACTACAAAACAATTTTAAGAAATGTCCTTCAGATAGAAAATTATACCCGATGAAAATATGTATGTACAAAAAGTATGGTGAGAGTCAGAATTGATACCTCCATGAGTGAATATAGAGGATTTATTAGTTTAAATCTTGTAAAATTCCCCCCAGATAATTGACAGAGCCATAAGATATCAATGTCATATTCAATGTAAATGGTTTAAGTACATTAATTAAAGGAGAGATTGGGAGAATGGATAAAAGCATGATCTAGCTATTTGCCATCTATAAGAAACTCAGTTAAAATATAGTAACATAGGTAAATTAAAAGTGAAAGAATAGAAATGATATATCATACAAATATTAGCCAAAGGAAAGCAAGGATAGCTTTATTGTTATCAGATTAAATAGACTTCAGAGCAACACAATTTCTAGAGACAAAGAGGCACATTGAAAAATGATGTGCCAATCAACACGAAGACAGAGCAATCCTAAGTGTTTACACACCAAAAAAAAGCTTCAAAAGATGTTCAACAAAAGCTGATAGAACTGACAAAACAAAGACAAATGTCCAATTATAATTAGAGACTTCAGCACTTTATTACCAAATGATTAAACAACTAGACAGAAAGTAAGCAAAGATATAAAGAATTCCTTAACACCATCAGAAACAGAATCTAATCTACATTTGCAGAACACTCCAACCAGCAACAGAAAAATATACAGTATTTTTAAGCTTTCACAGTATATGTACCAAGATAGATTATATTCTGGTCCTAGAATGAATTGAAATCATGTTAGAACTGGTGTTTGACCACAGTAGGAATCAGTAATAGGATAACAGGAAAATCTCTAAGTACTTGGAGACTAAATACATTTATAGTAAATTCTCAATATATTTAAAATACTTCAAGTTATGCCAAATATATTCTCTGACACATGTTATTAAAATAAAAATCAATAACAACATAAGGGAAAGATCTCTAGAATATCCTCAAAAATATGGAAATAAAATAAAAAAAAGTTCTGAATAAAACATAGATCAAAGTAGTAGTCTAATAGAAATTCAGGGAAGTATTTCTAACTACACTGAAAATGAAAAATCATATTAAAATTTTAAGTTTCCATCAAATTAGGAATTAAAGGCTAATTAATAGCACTAAGTAAAGATGAAGAAATATTAATATTTATATTAGAGAAGAAGAAAAAGTAATTTTTCAGTGTCTTTCTTAAAAAAAAAAAAAAAAAAAAAAGAAACCCTGAAAATCAATAAAGATACAAATAAAATTTGAAGTAAACAGAGTTCAGAAATGGTGAAAATTATGGCAAAAATCAGTGACAATGAAAACGAACAAAAAAAAAAAAACCCAAAAATATCAATAGAACTGACCTAGAGTCAGACATCCTGCAATGTGAAGTCAAGTGGGCCTTAGAAAGCATCACTATGAACAAAGCTGGTGGAGGTGATAGAATTCCAGTTGAGCTATTCCAAATCCTGAAAGATGATGCTGTGAAAGTGCTGCACTCAATACACCAGAAATTTGGAAAACTCAACAGTAGCCACAGCACTGGAAAAGGTCAGTTTTCATTCCAATCCCAAAGAAAGGCAATGCCAAAGGATGCTCAAACTACCGCATAATTGCATTCATCTCACACGCTAATAAAGTAATGCTCAAAATTCTCCAAGCCAGGCTTCAGCAATATGTGAACCGTGAACTTCCAGATGTTCAAGCTGGTTTTAGAAAAGGCAGAGGAACCAGAGATCAAATTGCCAACATCCGCTGGATCATGGAAGAAGCAAGAGAGTTTCAGAAAAACATCTATTTCTGCTTTATTGACTACGCCAAAGACTTTGACTGTGTGGATCACAATAAACTGTGGACAATTCTGAAAGAGATGGGAATACCAGACCACCTGATCTGCCTCTTGAGAAATTTGTATGCAGGTCAGGAAGCAACACTTAGAACTGAACATGGAACAACAGACTGGTTCCAAATAGGAAAAGGAGTACGTCAAGGCTGTATATTGTCACCCTGTTTATTTAACTTATATGCAGAGTACATCATGAGAAACGCTGGACTGGAAGAAACACAAGCTGGAATCAAGATTGCCAGGAGAAATATCAATAACCTCAGATATGCAGATGACACCACCCTTATGGCAGAAAGTGAAGAAGAACTCAAAAGCCTCTTGATGAAAGTGAAAGAAGAGAGTGAAAAAGTTGGCTTAAAGCTCAACATTTAGAAAACTAAGATCATGGTATCTGGTCCCATCACTTCATGAGAAATAGATGGAGAAACAGTGGAAACAGTGTCAGACTTTATTTTTCTGGGCTCCAAAATCACTGCAGATGGTGACTGCAGCCATGAAATTAAAAGACGTTTACTCCTTAGAAGGAAAATTATGACCAACCTAGATAGCATATTCAAAAGCGGAGACATTACTTTGCCAACAAGGGTTCGTCTAGTCAAGTCTATGGTTTTTTCTGTGGTCATGTATGGATGTGAGAGTTGGACTGTGAAGAAGGCTGAGTGCCGAAGAACTGATGCTTTTGAACTGTGGTGTTGGAGAAGACTCTTGAGAGTCCCTTGGATGCAAGGAGATCCAACTAGTCCATTCTGAAGGAGATCAACCTTGGGTGTTCTTGGAAGGAATGATGCTAAAGCTGAAACTCTAGTACTTTGGCCACCTCATGCGAAGAGTTGACTCATTGGAGAAGACTCTGATGCTGTGAGGGATTGGGGGCAAGAGGAGAAGGGGACAACAGAGGATGAGATGGCTGGATGGCATCACTGACTCGATGGACGTGAGTCTGAGTGAACTCCGGGAGTTGGTGATGGACAGGGAGGCCTGGCGTGCTGCGATTCCTGGGGTCGCAAAGAGTCAGACAGGACTGAGCAACTGATCTGATCTGATCTGATCTGAAACAATTTAGAAACATATTTTTAGAGTGTACAGAACTTTCTATTGTTTCTTTTTCCCAATGCTTCAAAAATGTCATTCCTTATATTACAGTTTATAGTTCCTGAGGAATCTGTTACATTTTGTTGTTGTTGTTGTTGTTGTTTTCCCTTTATATAATGTTTCTTTTTTCTTTGTTAGCTTTCCACTTATTTTCTTTATTTGTTTATCAACATTTTGTCTATTATATGTCAGTCACTTTAAAAAAATGTATTTGCGCTACTTTGATTTCTCTGAGTTTCTTGAAACTGTATTTTAACTTTGGAAATTTCTTGGCAATTTATTCATCAAATTTTTGTTGTACCTCACTCTCTCTTTTTTTATCCAGATACACAGATGATAGTCTATTATTTATTATCCACAACGCTTGGATACTCTGCTTTTATTTTATTTATTGTTATTTTCTTTTGTTGACTTCCCTGGTGGCTCAGACTGTAAAGTGTCTGCCTACAATATGGGAGACCTGGGTTCAATCCCTGGGTTGGGACAATCTCCTGGAGAAGGCAATGGCAACCCACTCTAGTATTCTTGCCTGGAAAATCCCATTGACGGAGGAGCCTGGTAGGTAGGCTACAGTCTATGGGGTCACAAAGAACTGGACATGAGTGAGCGACTGCACTATCACTTTTCTTATGTCTCACTGTAGATAATTTCTGTCAACGTATATTTAAATTCTCTTTGTTTTTCTCAGTTATACCCAGTCTGTTCTTGAGTTCATCACAGGAATTCTTTATTTATGGTATTATATTTCACCTAGCACTTCCTTTTGGCTTTTTGTGTAGTTTCTACCTCTTTACTAAAATGCTCCATGTTTTCATGCATATTGTTCACCTTTCCCACTGGATCTGCTGTCATATTAATCATAATTATTTTGTACTCTCTCTCTGATACTGGTAGCATCTGCATAATCTCTGAATCTACTTTTATTGATTAACTTCTTTTTGTAAATGTGTTTATTATCTTCCTCTTTTTGAGTATCTCATAAAATTTTTTACTTAACAACTGATAATGTGTGAGGAAGAACAGTAAGAAATGAGAGGACTCATAGTTGTACTGGGGTACATCTCTTCTTCTGTCAGGCCGTCACAGAGGACAGTTGCTGCTGGCTGCTGTTACCTTATGCTTGAATGGGGTGCCCCCCATTCAAGTGCTAGCGACCTTTTCTTAGAGTTCCTACTCCACTCTCATTTTCACAGGTTACTGCATATATGTTATCTTGGAGTGGAGCTTTCTCTGTAATTCTTCCCTCTGGCAGATGACAGACTTCTGCTGCTTATTCCACACAGGGATGCCAGGAGGGGTTCCTTATTATCTTGTATCAGACTGTTTTAGGCAGGTTCTATGTGAATATGCCTAAGGGTATGGGTGCCTCAGCTGTCTCACCCCTCCAGTGCAACTTAACTCTCTGACCTGTGATTGATTTTAGGTAGTAGGGATTTTTTTTTTTGCCTCCTCATTAGCAGTAGCAGATCTCTTCTTGGTACTGATTCATATTATTGGGCCCAGGGATAGAGGGTTCTCTTTTTTCTTTACCTTACTTTATTAGCAATGAATTCTTGATTGTGTTGTTAATTGGAAGTGTTTTCTACCCATCTTCCAGAGGCAAGCAAATTTCATTTTTTCCATTCCAACAGAGGCAATGGATTTTGTATGAAAGCTGTGAGTGAAATGTTTTGTTATTCCTGCACCATCAGTTTGAAACCTTTACTTCCTGTGAGGGAAATCTCTAGAGAAGCAGGTAAGATATCACGCCTGTCTTCCAGTGGTTCCCAATCATAGCCTGCATGTCTGACACCAAGTGGTATTTCTCCTCAGTCCCATATCTTACTCCCAGTCTTTCTGGTAAGCACTGGTGGAGGTCTATTAAAATATCTTTATATTTATTAGAACTGTCTTTGTTTCTGGATCTCCCGGTTATGCTACATTGGTATGCTAGCCCACACTTGACCTTTTAAAATTTTTATGACAGTATCAGCTGGTTTTGTTTTATCCACATTTATGGTAATCACCTCTTTCCTTGATGCTCTTAAAAAATGTATGACTTCTCCATCCAATAGGATGGATTTCACCCTTTAATATATAAGATTTAAAAATTTTCCTCTAAGCCTAAGAAAAATTATGATTTGTGTAGATTGTTTGGTTTATCTATTTTTTTTTTTTTTTATGTTCAGGATGACGGTCTGAGAGCTTTCTATGTCTTAAGTGGAAGCACATCTCTCCTTTTATATTTTATTTACTATTTCCATGGATTTTCAATAGCCTGTGCATAGAAGCAAGACCTTTTCATTTAATATGAACCAAAAACTAGACCCTAATTTTAAACAAAATTAAGACACATGAGATTACTGGGCTACTTCCAGTAGTCATGTGCAGATATGAATTTTGACCATAAAGAAGGCAAAGCACTGAAGAATTGATGCTTTTGAACTGTGGTGTTGGAGAAGATTCTTGAGAGTCTCTTGGACAGCAAGGACATCAAACCAGTCAATCCTAAAGGAAATCAACTTTGAATATTCATTGGAAGGATTGGAGCTGAAGCTCCAATACTTTGGGCACCTAATATGAACAGCAGACGCACTGGAAAAAAAAAAAAAAAAAAAACCCTGATGCTGCGAAAGACTGAAGGCAGATGGAGAAGAGGGCAACAGAGGATGAAAAGGTTGAATGACATCACCGATTCAATAGACTTGAACTTGGGCAAATTCCATGAGTTAGTGAGGGATGGGGAGGCCTGGCATGCTGCAGTCCATGGGGTCACAAAGAGTCAGACACGACTTAGTGACCAAACAGCAAGACCTGTGAAACATCTGGTGAAAAATGAAAGAAAGTGAGATAATGCTTTAGAGTTAACATATGTTCAGACTGAAGATCATATTTTAGTGTGTATGTAGAAGAGTTTGTAAACATATCAGGCTTTAGTGTTTTAATATTGCTTAAATGGAAATGATCCCTACAACCAATTAAAATCAAATCAAATGAAATCAGAACTTGCTCCAGCCCCTTCAGTAATTACATATAACTCCAACTGGCAATAACTTTGTAAACAGTACCTCGTGGCTTCCAGGCTTCGTCTCATCTTATATAATGGACAATGGTTAAAAATTAAAACCCCTATATAGAGAAACTAACTCAACTTTGAAATTCTTGGGAGATGTTGCAAATAGATGTCACCAAATGGCCTAAATTATTAGTTAGATATCAGTCTGTTTTCACAAACCAGAAATCAAAATAGATTTTCTTATCAAGGATGCATCTCTTTTAATATCCTTATCAACCTCAAATTAATGTTAGCACTACAACCAATGATAGTCTACTATCTTTTCAAGTGATCACTTTGTACATATAAAATAATACTTAGAGTATATCTTAAGGAAGTACAGGTCAACAGTTTATCATTAGAATAAAAATATGTATAGTATTTGCTATCATTTCCCAAGTTCATTAGTTCTTCAACAAATATTCAGTGCTTCTTCTGTACTCATATATATCAGTTTTGATACAAAGGATAAACTGTAGGGGGCAAGTGGACATGGTTGCTGTTTATTTGTGTTTGTGATCTGCAGGGGTAAGAAAAATGTGTGCAGAAAATACCACAATGTAATTAATGCTACAAGATGGAGCATATCTGATCCAATATGCTCCAATATGGAGCATATTATTTAAGCAAGGAAACAAAGAAATGCATTTCATTTTTACTATTATTATTGAAATTATTTGATATACAATATTAGTTTAAGATTTAATAGATTTGACATTTGCATACATTATGAAATAATCAAGAAGCAACATTTAGATCTATTCATAGAACAAATGACCAGTTCAAAATTGAGAAAAGAGTACTTCAAGGCTGTATATTGTCACCCTGCTTATTTTACTTATATGCAGAGTAAATCATGCAAAATGCCGGACTATATGAAGCACAAGCTGGAATCAAGATTGCTGGGAGAAACATCAATAACCTCAGATATGCAGATGATACCACACTTATGGCAGAAAGTGAAGAGGAACTAAAGAGCCTCTTGATGAGGATGAAAGAGGAGAGTGAAAAAGCTGACTTAAAACTCCTTATGCTGTATATTACATCCTTGTGGCTAATATATTTTATAACTGAAGGTTTATACTCTTTATTCCCTTCATCTATTTTATCTCCTAAGCCCCTTTTCTCAGGCCATCACCCATTTTTCTATGCATCTCTAAGTCTCTTTCTATTTTGTTTTGTTTCTTAGATTACACATATAAATGAAAGCATATGATATTTGTTTTTCTTTGACATTTTTTACATTTTATTCATTTATTTTTACTGAAAATATACTTAATCTTCAAAATTATATGTTTCAGGAAAACACTATAGTAATTCAGTATTTTTACAGATTATACTCCATTAAGTTATTATAAGATAATAGCTATAAATCCCAGTCCTATATAATTCATCCTTTTGGCTTATCTATTTTATAGTCATCTGTATCTCTTAATCCATACTTCTGTCTGTCCCTCCCCCTTCCCTCTCTTCTTTGGTAACCACCAGTTTATTTTCTATATCTGTTAGTCTCTTTCTATTTTGCATACACATTTTATCTTTTTTTTAGATTCCATCTAAAAAATAGATTCCATTTTTTAGAAGTGACATCATGTAATATTTGTGTTTCTCTGACGTACTTCACTAAGTATAATATTCTTTAGCTCCATCCGTGTTGCTGTAATGGTAGGATTACATTACATTGCTTTACATGGATGAGTAATATTCTATTATATATATATTATTATGTATAAATGTATATGTGTATGTAGTATCACATTGTCTTTATCTATTCATCTATTGTTGGACACTTGGATTGCTCCCTTATCTTGGCTGTAATAAATACTGCTGCTGTGAACATTGGAGTGAATGTATATTTTTAAATTAGTGCTTTTATTTTTCTTCATATATATACAGGGGTGGAATTGATGGATCATATTCTATTTCTATTTTTAGTTTTTTGAGGTGGCTCCATGCTGTTTTCCATAGTGGCTGTATTAATTTACAGTCCCGCCAAGAGTGTAAGAAGGTTTGCTTTTCTCCATATCCTCTTAAGTATTTGCTATCTGTACACTTTTGATGATAATCATTCTAACCGGTGATAACTCATGGTTTTGATTTGCATTTCTCAATAATTAGGTTGAGCATCTTTTCATGGGCCTGTTGATACAGGTACATCTTCTTTGGAAAAATGTCTATGTAGGTCTTCTGTCCCTTTTTTGATTGGGTTGTTTCTGTTTTTTGATATTAAGTTGTATGAGCTGTTTATATATTTTGGATATTGCCAGTTACATCATTTGCAAATATTTTCTCTCATTCCATAGGTTTTTTTGTTTTGTTTTGTTTTTCAGAGCAAGACATGCCTTGCAGAGTAGGCATGGCAGCCTCTGTGTTCTCTCTGAAGGTATTGGGGGTGAGTTGTGGAGGAGTGGCTACTGTCTAGAAATCTGAGCAACTTCTGGGGTGCCTTTTGAGTAAGTGCCAACAGTAGCCACTGCTGCCTTACCTGGGGTTTGCCTCTTGTGTACTACAGTTGAGTCTTTTCCTCTGTCCTTGCTGTCCCAAACCCAATGTCATATTGTGGTATGGAGTGAGTGGAGCCCAAGCATTCTCTGACAGCTTGGGCTGGGGGTGGAGTATATGATGAAATTGTCACAGAACACCTGGCAGCAACTAGAACAGATCTCTCTCCAGCCTGCTTTTGGAGCTAGTCAGCACCTACACTGGTCAAGAGTGCAAATACAAGGGGTTGTATTTGTCACAGAAGTCTATGAGCCAGCCAAGAGCACTTATCTACACCAAGTAGAACCCTACTACTGGGAAACCCAGCTGTGGCTCAGTCACTTCACTCCCCATGGCACATGTCCACCCTTGTAATCTCCCTTTTCCTCTGAATTCTCTCCCAAGGGGCACAGGTTCTGACCTGATCACTTTTCTTCCCTTCCTACCTGATTATGTGTGTATGTTTCTTGCAGTCTTGGCTGTACAGGAGTCCTTTTACTAGTTTCCAATTAGTTTTCAGTGAGAATTTTTCCACTTGCAGATGTTTTTTTTCATGTGCTCATGGGGGAAGGTGAGCTCCACCCTTTTTTTCTGTCAACTTGATCTCTCTCCCCGTCTCACATATTTCACTTAGCAAAATACCACCTGGATCCATCAGTGTTATTGCAAATGGCAGGATTTCAGTGTTTTTTATTAATATGGGTGAATAATATTCCATTGTATGTGTGTATATATACACATATATTATTGTGTGTGTGCATGTATGTATATATATACATATATATATATCACATCTTCTTTATTTATCAATTGATGAATGATTACTTCACTCTCATGTCTTGGTGATTGTAACAGTGCTGCAATGATCATGGGGATGTGGATATCATTTTGAATTAGTGTTCTTGTTTTCTTCAGATAAATACTCAGAAGTGAAATTACTGGATCATATGGCAATTCTGCTTTTAATTTTTTGAATAATGTCCATGCTGTTTTCCATAGAGGCTTGGCCTATTTACAGTCCTACCAACAGTACATATGGTTTCCCTTTTATTCACCTCCTTGCCAACACTTATTGTTTGTTGTCTTTTTGATGATCACCATTTTGACAGGTGTGGGTGCTGTATTATTATTTGATTTACATTTTCCTAATGCTTAGTGAGGTTGAGCATTTGTTGATGTGTCTGTGGCCATCTATACATCTTTAGGAAAATGTCTATTGTAAGACCTGAAACCATAAAACTCCTAGAAGAAAATGTGGGCAGTGTGTTCTCTGACATCAGTCTTAGAAATATTTTCTTGGGCCTCTTTCTAAGGCAAGGGAAACATAAGCAAAAATAAACAAATGGCACTCTGTCAAACTAAAAAGCCTGTGCATGGTAAAAGAAACTCTCAACAAAATGATAAGCCAGCATATTGAATGGGAGAAGATATTTCCAAACAATAAGTGCCATAAAAACAATAAAGTAATATAATATGTTAAAGAAGAAATATATACTGAGCTGGAGTTGAGGATTTTTTTAAATTTTTATTTTATATTGGAATATAGTGGATTAACAATGTATTAGTTTCAGCTGTACAACAAAGTGATTCAGTTATACAGATACATGTATCTGTTCTTTTTTCTAATTCTTTTCCATTTAGATTGTTACATAATGTTGAGCAGAGTTCCCTCTGCTATACAGTAGGTCCTTGTTGGTTATTCATTTTAAATATTTCAGTGTGTAGATAAAATGGTCAGAGAAGACATCTCTGAAGAGAAGACATTTGAATGGTAGTTTAGCAGAGACCTGAGTGATGCTCAAAATCCATCTTGCTGGAAGAAGATCATACAAAGTACAGGCATTAAAATCTATAAAGTCTCTGAGTTTAACTCTCTTAATTGACAGTAGGAAGCATAATTAATTTCAAATATAGAGAACAAGAGATAAATTAGTATAATGTTAACGTGCAGAAGTAATTAGAAAACTTACCATACATGGCCTTTGAGCATTCCAAGGAGTTTGGTTCATTCTAATTAAAAAAAAAATTGGATATTTTTGATGAAAGATGAGGTATTCTGAGTTATAATTTCACAAGCCTATTTTTAGCATACTCTTCCCCAGTTCAGTTCAGTTCAGTCACTCAGCCATGTCTGAATCTTTGTGACCCCATCAACCATAGCATGCCAGGCTGCCCTGTCCATCACCAACTCCCAGAGTCCACCCAAACCAGTGCTGAGTTTTCCAAATTTGCTGGCATATTGAGTGCAGCACTTTCACAGCATCATCTTTTAGGATTTGAAGTAGCTAAACTGGAATTCCATCACCTCCACTAGCTTTGTTTGTAGTGATGCTTCCTAGTGCTCACTTGATTCGCATTCCAGGATGTCTGGCTCTAGGTGGGTCATCACACCATCATGGTTATCTGGATCATGAAGATCTTTTTTGTATAGTTCTTCTGTGTATTGTTGCCACCTCTTCTTAATATTTTTTTCTTCTGTTAGGTCCATACCATTTCTGTCCTTTATTGTGCCCGTCTTTGCATGAAATGTTCCCTTGGTATCTCTAATTTTCTTAAAGAGATCTATAGTCTTTCTCTTTCCATAGTTTTCCTCTATTTCTTTGCATTGATCACTGAGGAAGGCTTTCTTATCTCTCTTTGCTCTTTTTGGAACTCTACATTCAGATGGGTATATCTTTTCTTTTCTCCTTTGCCTTTCACTTCTCTTCTTTTCTCAGCTATGTGGAAGGACTCCTCAGATGATCATTTTGCCTTTTTGCATTTCTTTTTCTTGGGAATGGTCTTGATCACTGCCTCCTGTACAATGTCACAAACCTCTGTCCATAGTTCTTCAGGGACTCTGTCTATCAAATGTAATCCCTTGAATCTAGTTGTCACTTTCACTGTATAATTCTAAGGGATTTGATTTAGGTCATCCTTGAATGGTCTAGTGGTTTTCCCCACTTCCTTCAATTTAAGTCTGAATTTGGCAATAAGGAGTTCAGGATTTGAGCCACAGTCAGCTCCCAGTCTTATTTTTGCTGACTGTATAGAGCTTCTCCATCTTTGGCTGCAAAGAGTAAAACCAATCTGATTTTGGTATTGATCATCTGGTGGTGTGTAGAGTCTTTTCTTGCATTGTTGGAAGAGGGTGTTTACCATAACCAGTGAATATTCTTGAAAAAACCTTGTTAGTCTTTGCTTGCTTTATTTTGTACTCCAAGGCCAAATTTGCCTGTTACTCCAGGTATCTCTTGACTTCATACTTTTACATTCCAGGCTCCTATAATGAAAAGGACATCTTTTTTGAGTGTTAGTTCTAGAAGGTCTTGTATGTCTTCATAAAACTGTTCAACTTCATCTTCTTCAGCACTACTGGTTGGGGCATATACTTGGATTACTGTGATATTATTGGTTTGCCTTGGAAATGAACAAAGATCATTCTGTCATTTTTGAGGTTGCACCCAAGTACCACATTTTGGACTCTTTTGTTGACTATAATGGCCAGTCCATTTCTTGTAAGGGATTCTTGCCCATAGTAGTAGATATAACGGTCATCTGAGTTAAATTTGCCCATTCACCGATTCCCTAAAATGTCAATGTTAACTCTTGTCATCTCCTGTTTGACCACTGTAATTTACCTTGATTCATAGATCTAACATTCCAGGTTCCTACTCAGGGTCAGGAATTTTGAGTGATGCTAGGGATGAAAAACCTATATGGCTTGGACCCTCTCATCCAGCTATTGAGTTTGTTGGTCTTTCAATCTCCTTTCAAGCACCTCAGTGACCTAAGAACCATATGTGGAACTACTGGGCCACACATGGACACACTTGTGATGTACTTGGTTTCCCAGGATGGATCTTAATGCCTTGATTTTTAAGAGTAATGTGTTTCAGACTTTTTAATAGTGATGATTTCCATCTATTATTGCCTCTGTTACCAGGGAAACTCACAAAACAATTTGTTTCATGGAAAATTATTCATTATTATAGATTTAGAAAGATCAAAAGTTGTATCTTACTGTCATTTATGTTATAATTTTAGTAGCCATTATTATTGGTTATGGAATAAAGTAAATTCTAATAACTACTACTGTATTCTAGTTTTAAAATAACTGATTTATTTAAAAAAAAATAGAGGTATTTTCTACTGGAGTTGGTAAGTTTTTACTTTAAAGGAATCCTGATGTGTCTATATAAATGCTGTGAAATATTTCTCTATTACCTGTTTTTGGCTTGAGAAATATTCACAAATGACTACTATTTTGCATAAAAGTCCCTTGTGGCTTAGATGGTAAAGAATCTGCCTGTAATGCAAGAGACCCAGGTTCAATCCCTGGGACGGGAAGATCCTCTGGAGAAGGAAATGGCAACCCACTCCAGTAATCTTGCCTGGAGAATTCCATGGACAGTGGAGCCTGGAAGCCTACAATCCATGGGATCACAGAGTCAGACATGACTGAGTAACTAGCACTAAGTAGCAAAAGAAAAAAAAAATCTTGCAATAGCTTGTTTTGTTTTCTGGTTCTTATTTTTTTAGACAAAGAGTTGCTTCATCACAAGAATTTAGAATCCCCTGCAAAGTGCAGATATAATTCAAATTATATTACTGCTTGTATTTGTGTTTTAATAATCAAAGAAGAGAATAAAAAAGATGCATAAAAACTCAAGATAGCAAGTGAATATTTCCCCTGAAGCCATAGAATAACTAATATTGTAGACTGAATAAGTTATATTCATCATTTTCTTGCATTTGTAATTTCACATCAAACAGAATATTTGTGGAATGTCAAAGGTAGCAGATATGAGATTTTAAAATATAATATGTTAAATTTGATTTTCCTTTCTTCTTCATCACATATCATTGAATGTCTGTACAGTAATTTAGTATCTAGTAAAAGCTCTTAAGAACAATATATTTGTTGTCTAAGGGTTAAACAGAAAGCAACATAAGCATACTGCACTCTTCTAAAAATGTTGTGCTAAAAGATGGGAAACTTTCTACACCCAGCAAAAACAATTAGTTAAATTTAACATGCCCAAACTTTGACCATAATTGTAATATAAATGTTTGTGTAATATAGCGGTCCAGAGATGTGCCTTTCAGACCTTGAACCACAGAAAACCTAATTGGTCAAGGGTAACAGCAGCTGGGGTCTGAGATCCATCTCTGCAGTTGTGGTGAAGCCAATACCAATGGGCTTTCCCCAGCCGATGACTGAACACTATAGACATCTCTATTGCAGACATGGTGCTAGAAGGCAGAGGATTCTGTAACAGCCTTGCCAAACGTTTCTCAACCCATTCAGCATACTTCACTGTGGCTTACATTTGCGTTGCAGTCTGATGGCTACCCCAGTCTTCTCCAGTTTCCTCCGCATTTCTCCTCATTGCCCCCAAGTTGTCCTCATTTTCTCACAGGCATTTCTCTTAGCTGAATCCTATATGTTTAATCCTATCTTTGTGTCTGCAGAGGAGAGTACTTGGTCTAAAATAAGTAGTTAGTATTTTAACATAATTTTACATATATGATCAGTGTGATCATATAATGGCTTCCATGAAAATGGCAAAAGAATTATTATTACTCAACAGAGGAAAGATGAGATGATCCAGTGGTATTCCGGATTTCACATGATTCAAAAATGACAGATCATTGCTAAAAAGCCAATTTCAGCAGAGTGACTCTTCAGTTATTAACTCTTGTTTGATATGAATTAAATACAGTTTAACATTGAATTAAATATTTTTTAGTTTCATTTGTTTATTAATTGGGGGATAATTGTTAGTTTCTGCGGTACAACAATGTGAATCAGCATATGTATGCAAATGTCCTCTCCTTCTTTAGTCTCCTTCCCATCCCCCAACATCCTACCCTTCTAGATCATCACAGAGCCCCAAACCCTACTTTTCTTTATGTCAAGAAGAGTTTAAAGAAATCACTCACGGACACTCACTGATCTTTGAAATGGAAAAATAATTATACAAAGAAAAATGTGGATAAAAGAAACAATGCAATATTGTATCTAGACATTAAATCAGTCTTTTTCTTATCAATTCTATTCTCTAATTCAGTTATCTTTATGTAACTGAATGGGTTTAATGACATCATATCAATCAACTCAATAATCTTCTTTATAGAACCTGTTGGGCCTGTCACCTTTGATAGTCAAGGTGATGGGGAAGGCTTCACAGGATCAATGACGTCTGATAGGCTGTAGAGGGATTAGCATGAATCCACATGGAGGGTTGGTGGCAGGGTAGGGGGTACTGGTATCATACAAACAGATATGCATGTGTATAAATATAGTTAGTTTTTATTATAATACTCTGCTTGCTTTTTTTTTTCTGTTTTATTTTTTAAATTGGGGTATATTGCTTTACAATGTTACATTGGTTTCTGCTGTACAGTGAAATGAATCGGCTATTATCCCCTTCCTCTTGAACCTCCCTCCTACACTGCTCCATCCCAGCCATCTAGGTCACTACAGAGCACTGAGCTCCCTATGCTGTGCGGCATCCTCCCACTAGCTCAATGTTTTACACATGGTAGTGTATATATGTTAATCCCAAACTCCCATATCTATACATCCATACTATACATCCATATCTATACATCCATACTCCACATCTGTGTCTGTATTCCTGCCCTGCAAATAGGCTCATCTGTACCATTTTCTGGATTTCACATATATGTTGGTATGATATTTGTCTTTCTCTTTCTGACTTATTTTGCTCTGTGTTTCAGACTCTAGGTCCATCCATGTCTCTACAAATGATCCAGTTTCATTATTTTTTATGGCTAATATTCCACTATACACACACACACACACACACACACACACACCCCCCACATTTTCTTTATCTGTTCATATGTCGATGAACATTTAAGTTGTTTACATGTTCTGGCTATTGTGAATAGTGCTGTAGTAAACATTCGGTTACATTTGTCTTTTTTTTAATTTTAATTTTTAAATTTAAATTTATTTATTTTAATTAGAGGCTAATTACTTTACAATATTGTATTGGTTTTGCCATACATCAACATGAATCTGCCACGGGTGTACACGTGTTCCCAATCCTGAACCCCCCTCTCACCTCCCTCCCCATACCATCCCTCTGGGTCATCCCAGTGCACCAGCCCCAAGCATCCCATATCCTGCATCAAACCTGGACTGGCGATTCGTTTCTTATATGATATTATACATGTTTCAGTGCCATTCTCCCAAATCATCCCCCCTCCCTCTCCCACAGAGTCCAAAAGACTGTTCTATACATCTGTGTCTCTTTTGCTACAGGGTTATCATTACCATCTTTCTAATTCCATATATATGTGTTAGTATACTGTATTGCTGTTTTTCTTTCTGGCTTACTTCACTCTGTATAATTGGCTCCAGTTTCATCCACCATTAGAACTGATTCAAATATATTCTTTTTAATGGCTGAGTAATACTCCATCGTGTATATGTACCACTGCTTTCTTATCCATTCATCTGCTGATGGACATCTAGGTTGCTTCCATGTCCTGGCTATTATAAACAGTGCTGCGATGAACATTGGGGTACACGTGTCTCTTTCAATTCTGGTTTCCTTGGTGTGTATGCCCAGCAGTGGGATTGCTGGGTCATATGGCAGTTCTATTTCCAGTTTTTTAAGGAATCTCCACACTGTTCTCCATAGTGGCTATACTAGTTTGCATTCCCACCAACAGTATAAGAGGGTTCCCTTTTCTCCACATCCGGTCCAGCATTTATTGCTTGTAGACTTTTGGATCGCAGCCATTCTGACTGGCGTGAAATGGTACCTCATTGTGGTTTGATTTGCATTTCTCTGATAATGAGTGATGTTGAGCATCTTTTCATGTGTTTGTTAGCCATCTGTATATCTTCTTTGGAGAAATGTCTATTTAGTTCTTTGGCCCATTTTTTGATTGGGTCGTTTATTTTTTTGGAATTGAGCTGTAGGAGTTGCTTGTATATTTTTGAGATTAGTTGTTTGTCAGTTGCTTCATTTGCTATTATTTTCTCCCATTCTGAAGGCTGTCTTTTCACCTTGCTTATAGTTTCTTTTGTTGTGCAGAAGCTTTTAATTTTAATTAGATCCCATTTGTTTATTTTTGATTTTATTTCCAATATTGTGGAAGGTGGGTCATAGAGGATCCTGCTGTGATGTAAATATGTCGGAGAGTGTTTTCCCTATGTTCTCCTCTAAGAGTTTTATAGTTTCTGGTCTTATGTTTAGATCTTTAATTCATTTTGAGTTTATTTTTGTGTATGGTGTTAGAAAGTGTTCTAGTTTCATTCTTTTACAAGTGGTTGACCAGTTTTCCCACCACGGTTTTCTTAGGGTATATGTACAGCAGTGGAATTGCTGCATCATATAGTAGTTCTATTTTTACTTTTTTAAAGAACCTCCATACTGTTCTCTATAGTGTCTGTATCAGTTTACATTTCCACCAACAGTGCAAGAGTGTTCTGTTTTCTCCACGCCATCTTCAGCATTTATTGTTTGTAGATTTTCTTTTGATAATGGCTGTTCTGACCACTGTGAGGTGATACCTCATTGTAGTTTTGTAATATATGGTGAGCATTTTTCTGCAACCTTAGATGTTAATTGAATATATGTTGTTTTAATCCTCCATGAGAGACAGATGCTCAGAAAGCTTAAGTGTCTGGATCAGACCACATATACACAAATATGTATCATATTATTTTCATGAATCTTTATTAGATTTGGATGCCAGTGCATTCCTGTTCTTCATAATGTCCAAGATACTTCAGCCAGAGCAAATAAAGGATAAAGACAGTTAACTGGGTTATTCAGCCACTTATTATGCAAGATTTATAAATTTGTACCTGTTTATTGTAATCAATTTTGGGAAAACACATAAAGATCAATTACAGTGTTTCTTTTGTTGTATTATCCCTCCTTTAGAAGATGTTACAATAGGTGCACTAGTAAGAAATTATTCTCCATTTCTATTTAAATAACACTTCAAAAGTATTATTCTGTATAAATGTTATTTACTGTAAGGGTCTGAAAGTAATGACTATCTCAGTGATTCATTTAGAATAAAATTAGCAATTAGAAGAAACTGAAAAGTCTATATTTGTCTCCAACACATCTTGAGAACTACATTTTTTAAGACATGTATGATGAGAAAATGTGCACCATTCTGAGTCTGCTTTCGTTACCTTGTTTAGTCTGAGTTTTACCCATAAGGTGACTGTCATCCTTCAATGTATGATTATGTTTCTTTGAGACAGAAGCTGTGTGAGTTTATCTTGATCTTTCAAGAGCTAGTTTACTTTTCATGGTTCACGCCGTGCTTCCTGGCTGACCATCCCAATAGTGGGTGTTAGATGATAGCGTTGTGAAGATTGCTGAAATGGTTAGTGAGATTTTTTTCTCAGTATTAAGCTCACTGCAGCCTGTGAGAAATATAATAAAGACCTGGGGTTGTGGCAAGAGGGAAAGCAGAAGGGGAGCTGGCAGAAGAAAGGAAAGGGATGAAGGAGGAGAAAAGAGAGGGTAATTGGTGCAGTTCCACAGCCCAGTGTTCACAGGGACGTGTTTCAGTGGTGTCTGTGTCTGTGGTGTTCAGCAGCATGGGTACAATTCTGTCTTAGAAACACAGGTAGTTACTATGCCAGTTTTTTCTCTTCCCTATCAAATGTTTCACTGATTCTGAATTCTGTGAACTGTTTAAAGCCATTCTATGCTAAGTTAGTTCAGGCTTGTCTTCTGATTAATGAGGAAATGATTACGTTTTTCTTCTTAGGTGAGTGGTGTTGGAAGCACTTTTGCTATAATGATTGCTGTCACTTAATGCCTCAATATATGCCCACTTTTCTCCAACCTTCTTTTTCAAGTTGGAATTTGTGCTATAATATATTCATGATGCCTATATTTGTAGGTATTAATTTCTCCAATGTGACCATAAGAGCTGAGCTAACCATTTATAGATTTAGACAATGACATAGCTTAGGATAGCTTAATTTTAGTAATATACTTTGCAGGGGGGAGGGGATGTGTTATTTTATAGCAATCCTTTTTTTTGAAAGTTGAGATTTTTCAGTAAGGTCATTAATGAAATGTCTTAGTTTTGTCTTTGCTTTCTTTAACATAAGCTTTCAGAAAAGAAAACATTTGACAGTAGAAAGAGCCAGAAGATAAGAAACTTGGGTCTGGTTACCATAGTGGTAACTGATTGCGTGCCTTTAGGCTAGGTCTTACTCTTTAAGCTATTATACGTTGGAGCTAGACCAACTAATCTCTAGGGTTCCTTTCAGCTTTAGACTTTTAAATGTTATTTCTTCCACTTATTCTTAAAAATGTGGGCTGTTAATAAGTGGTAATATAAAAAGCGGACAGAGGCATAATATATTGAATAGGTATCAAAGAAGGAACTTGATAGAAGCGATTTTAGGTCCAACTCGTTTACCAACTGGCTGCAGGATGGTGTTTGAGTCACTTAAAGTTTTTATCAATTTCAGAGTTTTGTTACTAGAGTTGAAATAAATGCTTTAGAGACAAACCAAACACTGTATGAAGCAAAGCCTTCTGAAGCTGGAAGCTATTGATTACTTACTCGGTAAAGGACTTAATATGCCAGCAAATTTGGAAAACTCAGCAGTGGCCACAGGACTGGAAAAGGTCAGTTTTCATTACAGTCCCAAAGAAAGGCAATGCCAAAGAATGCCCAAACTACTGCACAATTGCACTCATTTCACACGCGAGTAAAGTAATGCTTAAAATTCTCCAAGCCAGGCTTCAGATGTTCAAGCTGGTTTTAGAAAAGGCAGAGGAACAAGAGATCAAATTGCCAACATCTGCTGGATCATGGAAAAAGCAAGAGAGTTCTAGAAAAACATCTATTTCTGCTTTATTAACTGTGCCAAAGCCTTTGAGTATGTGGATCACAATAAACTGGAAACTTCGGAAAGAGATGGGAATACCAGACCACCTGGTATTCCAGACCAGAAATGCCTCTTAAGAAACCTGTATGCAGGTCACAAGCAACAGTTAGAACTGGACATGGAACAACAGACTGGTTCCAAATAGGAAAAGGAGTACATTAAGGCTGTGTATTGTCACCCTGCTTATTTAACTTATATTCAGAGTACATCACGAGAAACGCCAGGCTGGATGAAGCACAAGCTGGAATCAAGATTGCTAGGAGAAATATCAATAATTTCAGATATGCAGATGACACCACCCTTATGGCAGAAAGTGAAGAAGAACTAAAGAGCCTCTTGATGACAGTGAAAGAGGAGAGTGAAAATGTTGGCTTAAAGCTCAACATTCAGAAAACGAAGATCATGGCATCTGGTCCTATCACTTCATGGGAAATAGATGGGGAAACAGTGGAAACAATGGCTGACTTTATTTTTCTGGGCTCCAAAATCACTGCAGATAGTGATTGCAGCCATGAAATTAAAAAACGCTTACTCCTTGGAAGGAAAGTTATGACCAACCTAGACAGCATAGTAAAAAACAGAGACATTACTTTGTCAACAAAGGGCCATCTAGTCAAGGCTATGGTTTTTCCAGTGGTCATGTATGGATGTGAGAGTTGGACTATAAAGAAAGCTGAGCACCGAAGAATTGATGCTTTTGAACTCTGGTGTTGGAGAAGACTCTTGAGAGTCCCTTGGACTGCCAGGAGATCCAATCAATCCATCCTAAAGATCAGTCCTGGGTGTTCATTGGTAGGACTGATGCTGAAGCTGAAACTCCAATACTTTGTCCACCTGATGCGAAGAGCTGACTCATTTGAAAAGACCCTGATGCTGGGAAAGATTGAAGGCAGGAGGAGAAGAGGACGACAGAGGATGAGATGGCTGGATGGCATCACTGGCTCGATGGACATGGGTTTGGGTGGACTCTGGGAGTTGGTCAGGGACAGGGAGGTCTGGAGAGCTGAGGTTCATGGGGTCGCCAAGAGTTGGACATGACTGAGCTACTGAACTGAAAAGGACTTAATGTATCTTAGAATTTCACTTGACTCCTACCTCCTATTATCTGTGAATTCTGTGTAAAATTATAAATCACATGAACAAGCACATATTTTATCTTATTGTAGGATGACTTTTGCCTCTTTGCTTTTGGTTTCCTAGAGATGGTCTGTTTTGTTTTTTTTTTTTTTTTCCTGTTATACTTTTACATGTTCTGACTTGATAATTTTAGTTACAGTTCCCTAAAAATTTCTTCCTCTTACCTCCAAATTGCTCTCATTGCTACTCCTTCTATCTCTAAGCCTCTCTTTGCCTGTGGTCCATTCAAATAATTTCCACCTCGTAGAGTTAAATTTAGTTTTGAATTAACACCTCCTTTTCCCATGGTATCTTTAATTACTATCCTAGTTAATTGTGATACCTGCCTCCACAGACTCCAGGAATTTTTGAGAATTATATTTCTTCACAGCATGGCACAGTTTATGCTGTATTTATTAGATTTTTAAAAATACGTTTCTAATACTTTAATAGCATATTATTCCATATGTATGTACATATTACATACTACTGCATATATAAAGATTGAAGGCAAAAGGAGAAGGAGGCAACAGAGGACGAGATGGTTATTAGATAGCTTCACAGACTCAGTGGACATGAATTTGAGTAAACTCCAGGAGATATTGGAGGACAGAGGAGCCTGGCATGCTGCAGTTCATGGCATTGCAAACAGATGCACCCAATCCAGTGACTGAACAACATATATAAAACATACCATTGTACTCTTATGAACCATGCTTTTAATCTTTTTATTTTGAGGACATTTTAGAAAATTAGTAAATTGCAAATATATTATAGGTACCATTCACCCATTTCTCCTAATGTTCACATATTGTATAATCATAATATGATTATGAAAACTAAGATATTGAATAGATATAGCTGGATCATTGAAAAAGCAAGAGAGTTCCAGAAAAATATCTATTTCTGCTTTATTGACTATGCCAAAGACTTTGACTGTGTGGATCACAATAAACTGTGGAAAATTCTGAAAGAGATGGGAATACCAGACCACCTGACCTGCCTCCTGAGAAATTTGTATGCAGGTCAGTAAGCAACAGTTAGAACTGGACATGGAACAACAGTCTGCTTCCAAATAGGAAAAGGAGTATGTCAAAGGCTGTACATTGTCATTGTGCTTATTTAACTTATATGCAGAGCACATCATGAGAAATGCTGGGCTGGGAGAAGCACAAGCTGGAATCAAGATTGCCGAGAGAAATATCAGTAACCTCAGATATGCAGATGACAGCACCCTTATGGCAGAAAGTGAAGAGGAACTAAAAAGCCTCTTGATGAAGGTGAAAGAGGAGAGAGAAAAAGTTGGCTTAAAGCTCAACATTTAGAAAACTAAGATCATGGCATCTGGTCTCATCACTTCATGGGAAATAGATGGGGAAACAGTGGAAACAGTGTCAGACTTTATTTTTCTGGGCTCCAAAATCACTACAGATGGTGACTGCAGCCATGAAATTAAAAGACACTTACTCCTTGGAAGAAAAGTTATGACCAACCTAGATAGCATATTGAAAAGCAGAGACATTACTTTGCCAACAAAGGTCCGTCTAGTCAAGGCTATGGTTTTTCCAGTGGTCATGTATGGATGTGAGAGTTGGACAGTGAAGAAAGCTGAGCGCCAAAGAATTGATGCTTTTGAATTGTTGTGTTGGAGAAGACTCTAAAGAGTCTCTTGGACTGCAAGGAGATCCAACCAGTCCATTCTGAAGGAGATCAGCCCTGGGTGTTCTTTGGAAGGAAGATGCTAAAGCTGAAACTCCAGTACTTTGGCCACCTCGTGCGAAGAGTTGACTCATTGAAAAAGACTCTGATGCTGGGAGGGATTGGGGGCAGAAGGAAAAGGGGACGGCAGAGGATGAGATGGTTGGATGGCATCACTGACTCGATGGATGTGAGTCTGAGCGAACTCCAGGAGTTGGTGATGGACAGGGAGGCCTGGCGTGCTGTGATTCATGGGGTCGCAAAGAGTTGGACACGACTGAGCAACTGAACTGAACTGATAGTTTTATTAGCTAAATTCCAGAGTTTATTTAGATTTTATCATTATTTTCATTAATATATATTTTTTCTGTTTTGGGACCCAATCCAGTATTTCACTTTAAATATAGTCATTGCATTGCTTTATTTATTCAATTGTTTATTATATCAGGATAGAATCATAAATATTTATTTTATTAAATTAGTTATTTTTCAATACTAATCTTATTTGTTTTCAAATTTATCCTATGAAAAATCTTCCATATTGTTCCTATGACCTTTGGACATGCCCCAATTCTTTCAGGAGTTCTTCCTTCTTTTCTCAAACCAGGTTCCAGATTCACTTTGTTTTTCCTGCTCCAGCTCTGGAATCAGTTGTTTCTCAAAGAAGTCCTAATTCTTACTGCAAGATGTTAGTACTTGGAAACCCAGATCTGAGTATTAGGTGTGCTCATTGCCACTCATATATTATTGCTTCTATGCCCTCTCAGTGAACAGGCTAGAAAATATATGCATGGTACTAGCATATGCACATATATAGAAAAATACATATATTTGTGTGTGGATGTGTGTGTGTGTGTGTGTGTTTAAATATATTGTTGTTGTTCCGTCACTCAGTCATGTCCGACTCTCTGAGACCCCATGGACTGCAGCAGGCCAGGCTTCCCTGTCCATTATGTTCCAGAATTTGCTCAAACTCATGTCCATTCAGCCGGCTATGCCATCCAAACATCTTGTTTTTGGTTGTCCCCTTCTCCTGCCTTCAATCTTTCTAAGCATCAGGGTCTTTCCCTAAGAGTTGGCTCTTCCCAACAGTGGCCAAAGTATTGGAACTTCAATTCAGCATTAGTCCTTTCAATGAACATTCAAGGCTGATTCTTTAGGACTGACTGGTTTGGTTTCCTTGTTGTCCAAGGGACTCTTAAGAATCTTCTCTAAACAACAGTTTGAAAGCATCATTTCTTTGGTGTTTCAGCCTTGTTTATGGTCCAACTCTCACATCCATACATGACTACTAGAAAAACCATAGCTTTGACTAGTCAGTCCTTTGCTGGTAAAGTAATGTCTCTGCTTTTTAATATGCTTTCTAGGGTTGTCATAGCTTTTCTTCCAGGGAGCAAATGTCTTTTAATTTCATGGCTGCAGTCACCATCTGCAGTGATTTTGGAGCCCAAGAAAATAAAATCTGTCACTGTTTCCATTGTTTGCCCATCTATCTGCCATGAAATGATGGGGCTGAATACCATGATCTTCTTTTTTTGAATGTTGAGTTTTAAGCCAACTTTTTCACTCTCCTCTTTCACCTTCATTGAGATGCTCTTTAGTTCCTCTTCACTTTCTGTCTTAAGAGTGGTGTCATCTGTATATATGAGGTTATTGATGTTTCTCCCTGCAATCTTGTTTCCAGCTTTTGCTTCATCTAGCCTGGCTTTTCCCATGATGTACTCTGCAAATAACTTAAGTAAGCAGGGTGACAATATGCAGCCTTGATGTACTCCTTTTCAATCTGGAACCAGTCTGTTGTTCCATGTTTAGTTCTAACTGTTGCTTCTTAACCTGCATCCAGACTTCGCAGGAGGTAAGTTAGGTGGTCTGGTATTCCCATCCCTTAAAGCAATTTTCAGTTTGTTTGATCCACACAGTCAAAAGCTTTAGTATAGTCAATGAAGCAGAAGTAGATGTTTTACTGGAATTCTCTTGCTTTTCGATGATCCAATGGATGTTGGCAACTTAATCTCTAATTCTTCTGCCTTTTCTAAATCCAGCTTGAACATCTGGAACTTCTTGATTCATGTACTGTTGAAGCCTAGCTTGGAGAATTTTCAGCATTACTTTGCTAGTATGTGAAATGAATGCAATTGTGTGGTGTCTTGAACATTTTTTGACGTTATGCTTCTTTGGGATTGGAATGAAAACTGACTTTTTCCAGTCCTGTGGCCACTGTTGAGTTTTCCAAATTTGCTGGCATATTGAGTTCAGCACTTTCACAGCATCATCTTTTAGAATTTGAATAGCTCAGCTAGAATTCGTCACTTCCACTAGCTTTGTTCATAGTGATACTTCTTAAGGCCCACTTTACTTGCACTCCAGGATCTCTGGTTGGCTCTAGGTGAGTGATCAAACCATCATAGTTATCTGGGTCATTAAGAGCTTTTTTTATGTAGATCTTCTGTATATTCTTGTCACCTCTTCTTAGTATTTTTTGTTTCTGTTAGATCCATACCATTTCTATCCTTTATTGTACTCATCTTTGCATGAAATGTTCCCTTGGGTCTCTAATATTCTTGAAGAGATCTCTAGTCTTTCCCATTCTATTATTTTCTTCTATTTCATTGCATTGTTCACTGAGGAAGGCTTTCTTATCTCTCCTTGCTATTCTTTGGAACTCTGCATTCAAATGGGTATATCTTTCCTTCTCTCTTTTGGCTTTCCCTTCTCTTCTTTTCTCAGCTAATTATAAGGCCTCCTCAGACAACTATTTTGCATTTTTTTTCTTGAGGATAATTTTGATCACTGCCTCCCATACAATATCATGAGTCTCCACCCACATTTCTTCAGCCACTGTATCAGAGCTAATTGCTTGAATCTATTTGTCTCTTCTACTGTATAATCATAAGGGATTTGATTAAAATATTTTTTGGGCATCTCCTGCTTGGCAGGCAGTTTCTTTACCACTGACCCATTTGGGAAACACCCCCTCTTTTACTCTTTAGCCTTATAGTAAAATATTATTTTCTAAGTTAGGTTAAATGTCTTATTTGCTTGTAGTTTGGCTGTTACGGATTGGTAACATAGTTAGACTTGATTGTTGCAATTTTCATTCATTTCCTCACTTATCATAGTTGATTTTTATTTATTTTATTTTTGGCCACCACATGCAGCTTATGAGAGTTTAACTCCTCAACTGGGAACTGAACCCAAGCCCTCAGCAATGAAAGCATAATCTTAACCACAGGAACACCAGAAAATTCCCCATATTTGATTTTATTTAAGTGACAAATGTTAAAACTTACTCATTGTGGTGGACTGTCTATGGGCTATGACAGAGCATGAAGTTATGTATCCATGATCACAAATCATGATGTAAACTATTCTAACAAGCCAAAAATTCTCTCATGCTGCCAACTGTTATCTATCCTTCTTCTTATCCCTAACTGCTGGCAACCAGTGATCTGATTTCAGTCCCTATAAGTTTGCCTTTTCTAGAAATTTCATATGAATGGAATCATATAGTATGCAGCTTCTGAGTCTGGCTTCCTTCACTTTTCAAAATGTGTTTAAGATTCACACATGTAGCTGCATTCAACAGTTAATTCTTTTTCATTGTTGAGTATTATTCTGTGTATGGACCTATCATATTTATCTTCTCCATTTTTGAGGTTGTTTCCACTTCAGAGCTGTTGTGCTCTGCTAAAAAAATTCACATTTTTGTGTGTTTTCTTAAATTTTCATTTGTCTTAAGTAAATAGCTAACAGTGAGATTGCTGAGTTGCAGGTTATTTGTGTATTAAGGTTTTTAAGAAACAAGAATTGCTTTTCAAAGTTGTTGTACTATTCTGCATTCTGACCAACAGTGAGTAAGGGTTTTAGCTGCTCCACATTCTTGCTAGCTTTTGCTATTTTAACTTTCTTTGATAGTAGTAATTATAATTAATTCATAGTGGTATCATATTGTGCTTTCAATTTGCATTTCCCTGACTAATGATATTTAGCATTTTTTCATATGCTTATTTTCCATTTTGTATATTCGGTGGTAAAATGTCTGTTCACATACTTTCCCCATTTAAATTTTTTCCTTATTTTAGACTTGTTTTTCTTATGGTTATGTTGAGAATTCTTTATATAATTTGGATTCAGTTTTCTTGTGAGAAATGTGATTTGTAAATTTTTATTTTTGGTCTGTCACTAGTCTTTTCATTATCTTAAACCATGAATTATGCATACAAGAAAGCTGATAAGACAATGCTCCTAAGTACTGTTGAAGTAGAGTGTGTACAGAATAAGGGCATATATTGCAAAGTCCCCAATGATATCTGTGTGTTGGCATATGTGTGTTTATGCCAGGAGAGTGATTCAGAGGTTTTCTAAAGTCAAGTCACAAAAGTGATCCACCAAAGGAAAAAAGTCAATTATAAACATCAGCAAGATCAAATTTCAGATGTGTGTGTGTGTGATCAGTCACTCAGTCATGACCAATTCTTTTGTGACCCCATGGACTGTAGCCAGCCAGGCTCTTCTGTATGTGGGATTTCACAGGAAAGAGTTCTGGAGTGGGTTGCCATTTCCTCCTCCAGGGGTCTTCCGGACCCAGGATCGAACTCACATCACCTGTGTCTCCTGCATTGGGAGGTGGATTCTTGACCTGTTTATTAAGAGTTGTCCTGGTAACCTGTCTTCTCTCCTGACCCTTCAGAACAGGCTCCTGAATGGGGATGGAGGTAAGGAAATCAAAGGTTGACCCAACTCTAGTGCACCAGCGGCCTTCCCAGGAGTTAAAGTAAGTTTGTATTAGGCAAGAAGAGATGGTTATCAGATGAGACTGAACCTTTAAGTGTCAAAACTTGTGTGCTTTCCTTCTGTAAGTTACTATAGAAATATTTATAATCTGTGCAAGATTCAAAAGCGAATGGAACCATCTTAAGTCTCAAGTTGTGAAGGGAGAAAAAATAATAAAATTTAAAGAAACAGTAGAAGGAAAAATGACTTGCTTTGTGAATACAGGTCATGATTCCTATTTGTTCAGTGTAATTAGTATAATTTCTAGAAAGAATATCACATTCCTTTTTATGTGTTCCTTTGTTAAGGATGTACCATAATTGATTTTACCCCTGCTCTGAGGACATTTAGATTATTTTCAATTTTTATTTGATAGAGGTAATTCTACATAATTAACTTTATATGTATGTCATTTTAGAGGAGTCTACCTCTCAAGAAATATTCTTAGATATGAAATTGCTGAGGTAGGCATTGCCAAAATGCTCTGAAATTTTGTGGCAATTTGCATTTCCATCATGAGTGTATCAACTTTTCCATATCTTACAATGAATTATTTGAAATATATTCATTTTATCAGTCTGATAAGTTTTAAAAGGCAATTTTGTAATTACACTAACATCACTCTCATTTTGAGGGAATTAAAATATTTTAATTTAGATCAGTTATATAAAATTTCCTGTGATATATCTTTCTATATCTTGTCTTTGCATGTCTTCCTTATAATCTTGTTCTTATTAACTTTGATTAGCTCTTTATATATTAGAGAACTGAGTCCTTTGAGGCATGAGTAGCAAAAATTTCCCACTGTGATATTTGTAATTTGATTTTGATAATGTGGATTATGAATTTTAGTTTTTATATAATTTAATTCATCAGGCTGTTATATAATGCTCTGATTCTGGATATAATTATAAAAACCTCTTTAATATGTATGTATATATGTACATACATGTAAATATTTCATAATTTTGTCTAATACTTTTATGTTTTTATTATTTACATTTAACTTTTGCTGCTGCTGCTGCTAAGTCGCTTCAGTCATGTCCAGCTCTGTGCGACCCCATAGACGGCAGCCCACCAGGCTCCCCTGTCCCTGGGATTCTCCAGGCAAGAACACTGGAGTGGGTTGCCATTTCCTTCTCCAGTGCATGAAAGTGAAAAGTGAAAAGTGAAAGTGAAGTCGCTCAGTCGTGTCCGACTCTTCATGACCCCATGGACTGCAGCCTCCCAGGCTCCTCTGTCCATTGGATTTTCCAGGCAAGAGTACTGGAGTGGGGTGCCATCGCCTTCTCCACATTTAACTTTTAGATTCACTTAAAGTTTGTGTTGCCTAATATGACATATATCTGCCTTTAATTTTTTCAACTATCTGCTCTTTTCCCAAACTATTTCACATATTCACTTTAAATACATTTAATTTTAAATTCATTTCTTATATATTACATTTCCAAATATGCTTATGTGACTTACAGGCTTCCTTGTCTACTCTTCAATTTATGTCTTTATGTATTATTATATATCAGTTACTGTTTATTTTGTATTAAGAATTCATTTATACATATTAATTTTAAGAAAATTCTTATAAGTTTAGTGCAACTTTGTTATCTATTACTCTTATTTTTCAGAAGTTCACAGATAGATCTTGCTTCTCTACATAACTTTTTGAGGTAATAAAGTCAGGAATTGAGGCTAAAAGTATTTATGTTTAATGCAATGAATAGCATAATGCCTAATGCCTAAACTATTGTAAGTAAATCATTGAATATTTGAATTAAATTGTAATTGCTTATTTTACAATTATAGCACTGGCAAACTGGTCTTTCATCTAGGGAAGTGGGTAGGGGATGCCAATTTGAATTTTTTTTGTCCAGATAACGTGCAATTTCCAGAGAAGAAAGAAGTAAAGGCATGAAATAGCAGAATCCCACAAGTTTTGTGGTACTTTTTTTTTTTATTTTTAATTTTTTTTATTATTTTTTTTTCTTTACAATATTGTATTGGTTTTGCCATGCATCAACATGCATCCACCACGTGTGTACATGTGTTCCCCATCTTGAACACCCCTCCCACCTCCCTCCCCGTCCCATCCCTCTGGGTCATCCCAGTGCACCAGCCCCGAGCATCCTGTATCATGCATCGAACCTGGACTGCTGATTCGTTTCTTATATGACATTATACATGTTTTAATGCCATTCTCCCAAATCATCCCCCTGCCCTCCCTCTCCCACAGAGTCCAAAAGACTGTTCTTTACATCTGTGCCTCTTTTGCTGTCTTGCATACAGGGTTGTCGTTACCATCTTTCTAAATTCCATATATATGCATTATTATACTGTATTGGTGTTTTTCTTTCTGGCTTACTTCACTCTGTATAATAGGCTCCAGTTTCATCCACTTCATTAGAACTGATTCAAATGTATTCTTTTTGATAAATGGATGCAGCAATCGCAACCTTTCTGGAGAAATATGTTAGTTGAATTAATAGATTACTTTGAAACTCATGCAATACCTTACTAGTAAACTGTCAATAAGCATTTTATCCAATTATACTACTTGTCAAAGGTAAATTCTGAAAGATATTGTTTTGCTGAAATATGCAAACATTTCTCATTTTTCTGATAACAGGACTATCATTTACTTTTGAGAATCCTCTTTTCCATCTTCATTTTACATGATTCTTTTGGACTTGATTAAAACCCTACCTCCAGAGTTGGGTATAAAATCCAAGCTTTGTTAATCAACTCCTAATCACTCTCCATAGTGGGCAGTAACTAACATGCTTGACTCAAGGCATGCTATCCTGCAATACTCAACTGAAGTTCTATAGAAACTAAAGGGAGAAATATTTGTTACTTTCACACTATATACTGTGAGAATGTAGGGCTGTGGTGCTGGGGGTCCATCAGATTGCAATAGGTGGTCTGAAAAATGAAATGAAAGCACAAAAAATAATAAATCAGCCCAGTGGGATAGATTATACTCCAGATGTCATCACTTACACCCCTGAATCCAGCTATGAGTTGAGGTTTCATTTAGGTATGCCAGTAATTTCAATAAAAAATGACAAGTTTGATTTGAATTTTTTTTCATTTGCAGCTGAACACCTTGGCTACACACCATTCCAATGATGATATTTGAAATAGTTCTCAAGCTATTTTGTTCATGCAGGCTTGTGTATTTATGTATATATATTTGTGTATGTTCTCTTTATGAAACAGATTGTATTTTTTCCTAAATTCTCAATAGAGTCCTCTGAACATCCTGGCATTGTTACTTGCTTCTGATGGAGTTCCACTAGATACTTGCCAACATCATTTATTTTAAGAAGTATGTATAGATTTTCCTTTTTTACCCCCATGGATTTGCATAAACCTTTCTTATCCCTTACAGCGATTTTAAGAAACATAAAGCTGACAATTCACACCTTAAAATTCAGTGCTGTGAAACATCGCTTTTTGGAGTCAGTTCTCCAGTTGGGCAGAGAATAGACCTAAAATATTCAAAGATTTGCTAAAGCCTCCAGAAAATATATTTAGCAACAGGATTCAGGAAAGTTTATGGAGAAGTAGATAATTTTTCAATCTTTTATAAAGAAACCATCCCTACTACCCTTGGTCCATTATTTGATCTTTCATACATGAGGAAGGTCTAGGGTAATTTAAAAAATACATCAATGTGAAGCTGTACCAGAGATCCTGGCACAAGATAGTGTTTGGTGTTTTAAAACTTGACAGCAGCTTAGAATACTACCCTGTGACTTACGGTGGTATGAGTTTTACATGTGCTAGTGGTCAGAGATTTTTCAGATTTGTTTTACTATGTTTACTACTGAGGACTAGTTATGCCAGGTTATGTTATTGTGATTCATGTTCAGGGGACATGCAATCCATAGGCTGCAAAGAAAGGAATGGCAAACATTAAAACTATGGGGTACTTACTAATTTCTAAAAATGCATACAAGACAATTAGGAATATGTGTTAAAATACCATATTTGTTCTTATTTCTGAATCATAAAATATTGCTTCCCTGTGACTCTGCCTTGGTGCTCTAGCTCTCTAGGCAAATCATTAATGCCTGTGACAAAGACACATGCAACATCTGCTATGTTCTTTAAGCCAGTAAAAACAGCCATTAAAAAAAAGGAGATGAAAAATATGAGTGATGATTTACTGTTTTTCCTCCATTATCTTTTGTTTTAAATTTTATTTCCCTTTGGTCTCAGGTGCATTGTTTGTACTCTGGAGTAATCAATTCTATGTCATCAAATGATAAGTGTACACCTGCCAGCTAGCATAGTGAGACTGGAAATATCCACACCCCACATCAAGTGTTCTCTGACAGACACAGTATTAAATCATTGTTGTATCTCAGACCTGCTCCACCAAAGAGGCAGTGATTGCATGGTTCTGTTGTTGAGAAGTATGTTTGTGTGCTTTAGAATTTTTGTATATGCTATTGTCCCCTGAAAGCTTACATAAGATAAACTTACGAGTTAAAGGTTTCTAAAATGCCAGTTTTTTCACACAATTCTCCATGGAATGTTTTACTAATCTTCACTCTTTAATATGTTGTATCACATGTATGGGGATTTAAAGAATAAAAATATCACAAATGAGAAAATAACCACATTCAAAGTGAGATACCTCTGTGATTATTAATTTATCAACTTTTCTGCTTTAGTTTCTTGTGCTACCAAGAATGCGAACACTTTAATAATGGAAGCATGTAGGAATAAGTTGGATTGGATGGGCAAAAAAAAAAACAATAAAAAATAATAAAAGCTCTCATCTATGTAAAGCATTAGAACATCTATCCAGTAGGATTTGCCATCTGGTTCATGGCAGTATGATGCTGGGAGATGGTCCCTGGAAGAGATGTGGTCACAAGCACAAGGAATCCTCATTTACTAATGTGCTTTTGTACTTTTTTGTCCCATTTCCTCAGCTCACCCATTTTCAGTGATTGCTTGCATTCACAAAGAAGAGGTTCATGAAGACTTTCTAAATATTCTGGCTGTGGTTTAAAAAAAAAAAAAAGAGAAAACTGACTCTGACTATAAACTAGTAGAAGATTCACCCTCTATGAGTAATCTCTTTAATAAGATTTCTTCATGAAGCTGGCATGGTGACTAGTATGAACAGATTCCACAGATTTATCTATACACTAATAGAAATACAAGGGAAATAAGTGAGAGGGACTTTTTTTTTTCCTGAAGATATTCTTTCTCTAGTCTGCTACCAACAAGCAAAGGACTCATGATCACTGTGGAAGCTCCAAAGAAAACAAACAAAAACCAAAGCAACTATAATGTGTTACAGAGAGTAATTTATAGGTGATGGAAAATTTTTTCTTTTTAACCAAGATGGAAAAACTTAAAAAAGATTATTTTATGTAATTATAGAAGAAAATGCAAACAAGTTATACAGAGAAACAGATTTTGACTTAGTATTAACTAAAGATTTTTTAACAGGATTGCTCAATATAAAAAGTAAGTCCCTTGATAGACTTTTTCAGATGGTGGGTGAATCAGCCTTCAGAGAATTCTACATGGATTCTTATATGAAACTGATTGTTTCTTTCAATAATAAAAGTGCAAATTTCTAATAGTTATTGTTTACCATTTACAAAAACATCACTTCATCATTTTTTTTGTAAGTTAGCTCATTTGATCCTTATAGTTACTTTACTAGTTGTGGAAAGCAATGCACTGAAGAAAGGAGAGAATGAAGACTGGGGAGAAGTAGGCGCCACCACAAAGCCTGAACCAACTCTGCAGATTCAAGCTGAGGATGGCCCTTTAGGTTTTCCTTATTGATGCTACCCCATTGCCTCAAATCACTATTACCCCTGTGTGCATCAGCCAGTCACTGGAAAGGGCTTCTTGGGAATGACTTTTAGGGTAGGAGCTTCCTTTAGCTCAGTAATTTCTGGTGGAGCTTCACAACTGGCACATGAGGGAATAAATCCCTCAGTCACGAAATGGACATCTGACCTTGGTTCACAGCATCCATGACACCAGTGCAATAGCTTAATATCCTAACTATCTCAAAGTGAGTTTCTTCAGTGCCCCTTAGTTAAAAGAAATCCTTTTAAATTAACATTATATTTCACTGATGGCTCGTTCTTTATGGTGACATCTCAGGCTGTGTACTATGAGTGTCATGGCCTGAGGAGACTTGGTTAAATTTCATCATTTAACCAAGTCTCCTGCCACACATTCACTTAACAAACATCTATCAACTCTAAGTGCCGGGTCTCTTTCTAGGCACTGAAAGTGAAAGTTAAGTCGTTCAGTCGTGTCCGACTCTTTGCAACCCCATGGACTATAGCCTTCCAGGCTCCTCCATCCATGGGATTTAGAAAAGATAAAAAACATTAGGCTTGGAATGTACACTGATGATATTTCTCAAGCAAATGAGTGACAGAGTGGGGAAATAAATAATGAACACTTCTGCTTTTTTTCCTACTTACTGTGAACCAGGCACAGTTGTGAATTCTTTGGATATATTAATGCTTTAAACTCTTGCAAGATTCCCCTGAGACAGATACTGGCGTTAAGGAAGTTAAGAAACTGGAGTCGGGAAGTTAAAGAACTTTCAGTAACAGCCCAGAATACCTGGTGCAGCCGGCATTCAGACTGTCTGCTTCTGAAGTCTGTTCTCTCATCCACATGTAATTAGTAGTGACTATTGTGCTTCACTGTGCTTATGAAGGATTTCAGATGTCCAGGGCTAGATTTCCACTAGTAGTGAAAATAAGTGGTTTACCAAGAATTATAAATTAGTTATTAGTTTATAATTCCAGGTAAAGAGTCTGCAGAGATTTGATTTTTTGACAGCATCTGAATATCAGTATGTACTTTATTCCATGTGTATCAGTCATTTACCCCTAAAAATATTTGGGCATGATATTTCTGAAGTGTTCTGATTCCCTCATCTGACACACATGATCATCTTTCGGTGCTGGGATCTGCAGCCCCTTAAGCACCCCAGTGCTGAGGGTATCTTAACATGGTGTTGCACTAGTGTGATGAAGTCTTCCTGGTTCCTCAGGAAATAGTGGAGACTTCCTCAGTCTGGGAAAATTGAAATGGTATCATACTCTATGTTGAACCCTCATTCTTGTTGCTGATATCATTGCCCCCTACCTCATGGGGAAAATATTAAAGAAAGTCAAGCTATTTGACTTGAAGAGGAAAAATGTCCTTTTGGACTTCCATTAGGAAAAGGAGTTGATGGTGAGGAGGAGCAGAAGTTTGAGACCTCAAGGTCTAACACCACAGTCTTGGTATGCTGCCCGAAGGAGTGTTGGCTGGAGCCAGCTGGGTGCCCACCTGCCCCCAGGAATTTCTAAAAATACCCTACAGCACTTTCCTGCTTACCCATATTTCACACCCCTGTGTCTTCTAGAATCAAAAAAGAATGATATTTTTTCCAGATTTACAATTTCAATCTAATTACTAAGCATCAATAGTTAGGCTTATGCCTGCTTTTAATAGCTAGGATAATGTCTGATCAGAAACTTTCATGAAAAGTTCAGATCATGGAATTTTATAAGCCTTGTTTCATTTTAACTTGCTGTATTCAGAAAACAGCAAAAAACAAAACAAAACAAAACAAAAAACTGTGTTTTTATTGAAGCTGTGTGATTTTGTAAATGATTACATGATTTTAATACTTTATTAGAAAAATAAGACAATGTCTTATGGAACATTCCTGTCAACAAAATAGGAATTTTGGTTACAGAATGTTAAAAGGAGTGTTTCAAGCCAAAAATCAATAAAAACACAAAAAGATGAAAGATGACTAATGAGAAAATCAAGCCCTTTACACTTTGATGAATGCCACCAGAATGTGTCAAAACTTGCAATGTATTACCAGATGAAAAAGAGTATAAAACATGAAGAAAATCTAATTAGGAAAAAAAAAAAATATGACAACAAAGGCAACTTGAAAATGGCTGATGAGATAATTACATTGAACAGTCAAAGAATACCAAAGTTCTGAGATTTGTGATACTTGTTTTGTCAGTGGATGAAGGTAAAATTGGGGACTCAGACACCAGAATTAGGTACCTCAGTTAAATATATGTTGGAATGACTTTGTTTTAACTTATGTTAAAGAGTAATATAAGCTCTGCTCTATTGATAATTTCTTATAAGCTATTACCCATAGTTATATTTGCTAGCTCATGATTTGAGAATCTTAGAGGATAAATGAATTCAATTATATGAACTTACCATCATATGTCCTGGTTCTTTCATTAAATTTACAAACCAATTGCAGTTAGATGCAGGAGTTATAAGAAATTTGAATGCTTTCCTTATAATAAAACATTAGAGAGAAATACTGCTGCACTTTTAAAAATATATTATTATTATTATTTTGTCCCACATACAATCAGAAAATTGTATCTTGGAATTTTCAATTCTGGTTTCTTCTGAAAAGGCATAGACTGGGCTTATACACAGTATTGCAGTGTCAGGGATGACTATGATGTTTTTAATCTTGGATTCTTGGGTGTCAAACTTGGGTCAAAGTAGCCTATTTTTAAAATTTGATCAGAGGTTGTGTTCAAGTTCTTTCTTCCTGTGAGGCTTCAATTTCATTGATTTCTAAGCAAATACTATTGAGATTGTGGTCCAATTTCTTATTGCTGTCTATAGTAAAAGTGAACGGAAGGAGATACATGGAGGAAAGTGCTGGTTAGCAAAAGGAACCAGGAAATGATGATTTTGGAAATTCTCAGATTATCCAGATTGCAAAACATGCCAAAACTAAGTCACTACTAGAAAAGAATGCTTTGGACATAGTCCAAGCTGTGGCTAGGCAATCATTTCATAATGTCTCAGGATTTGAAGTTCAGGGTATTCAGTCACACAGAGGGCTTTGTGAGATTAGATGTGTGACATACCGATCCTCTCAGCAGAAGATAGGAATAGATATAAGCTTATCCAGAAAGGTCTGTGGGAGAAACTTTAGTCTAACAGGGTTAGTCCATGGGAGACACACCAGGTACTTGAAATTTTTAGAGAAGAGGAATACTGTCAACTTCTAAAGGGACAGAAAGATGACAAAATGAAAGGCTGTCAGACAAAATCCTGTAGGTTCAAAATAGTGATAGAATCACAAAACTTCAAATACATTCTACCCTTCATGAAAAGGAATAATGACTTCAAGAACAGAGCCCTGAGCCCAGTAGGTGGAACCTTCAGCAACAAAGTGTTATTCCCAGACCTTGAAACCTAATATTGTTTTCCCAGCTGGGCATTGAAATTGCTTAAGACAAGTGACTCATTTTTTTTTTTTTTCTTGCTGTTTTCCTTTTTGACTGGCAATCTCTATAACTTGTTAATCTATTCCTGTACCACCATTTTTATTTCCTTAGGGAACAGTTTCATAGGACTAGTTTCTCAGGTCCACAGATAAAAACTTTTTGATTTTTGCTTTAGGATGGATTATACCCACAGTCTTATCAATACCTAATTTAGCTGCATTTAAGTAATGGCATCTGAAAATTTTGATATGAGATTTAAAATTTGAGGTGATGTATTTGGTTGAGTCTTTTGGTGACCCTGGATAGAATGAATGTATTTGTATATGAGACGGATGTGAATGTTTGGGTGTCAGATGGTAGATTGTTGTAGGCACAATAATGGCCCCTGTGTATGTCCAGGTCAGTCCTCAGAACCTATGAATATTATGTAACATGGAAAAGGAGCATTAACTTAGAAAATGGAATTGATTGCTAATACATTTACATTAAGGTGGGGAGATTATCCTGAGTTGTTATGATGAGGCCAGTGTAATCTCAAAGGTCTTTATATCTGAAAGGGGGAAGCTGGAGAGTCAGCCGTTAGAGTGATGCCCTGTAAGACTCTTCA
Source organism: Bos mutus (assembly GCF_027580195.1). Lineage (NCBI taxonomy): Eukaryota > Metazoa > Chordata > Mammalia > Artiodactyla > Bovidae > Bos > Bos mutus. The sequence goes on from NC_091617.1 coordinate 46,674,065, forward strand.
GTTATTGCTGGCCTTAAAATATAAGGAGGCCCTATGCCCCAGGATGTTGGGTAGCCTCTAGATGCCAGGAAAGGCAAGGGAATGGATTCTTCTTAAAGTCTTCAGGAGGGAGGTGCATCGGCCTATACTTTGATTTTATCTGAGAGACACTATTTGAACTTCTGAACTCGAGAACTGTAAGAAAATAAGTGTGTGTCATTTAAACTATTAGGTTTGTAGTGATCTTCTTCAGCAATCACAGAAAACTAGTACATGCCCTTAAGACAGTGGGAGTCTTTATTCATTTATTGCTTGTTTTTTTTTTTTTTTTAATATTTTTCATCACTTAAGCAGTTGTTTTGCCATGAAGACAGTTCTGTGGAGTTCTACCATTTCACCAGTGGCTCAGCAGTAAAAGAATCTGCCAGCAATGCAGGAGCCACAGGAGACTTGAATTCTATCCCTGGGTGTGGAAGATCCCCTAGAGGAGGGCATGGCAACCCAGTCCAGTATTCCTGCCTGGAGAATCCTCATTGACAGATGAGCCTGGAGAGCTACAGTCCATGGGGTCTCAAAGAGTCGGACACAACACACACACTCTACTGTTTCAGAAATCTTCTTGTAAAACATATCCCTTCTTAATGTTTGGAAGCTACTTTTTGGTGTAAAAGTTTAAATAAATAGCTATTTTACTTTAAAATGTCATTCCATTGTTTAACAATTCCATGGAATTTCTTATTGTTATTCTAAGCAGCCTACTGTAATTTCGATTTTCATTCTCTGGTAGCTTTCAATGTATGTTCTTACTTTGGTTTTCAGAAGTTTCACAATAATGAACTTCTGTAGATATGTGTGTGAGCACGTGCTTTATTTAGACTTTTGCTGTTTGCTGAACTACTAGGGTTTGTAGTTTGGGGCCTTGGCCATTATCTCTTTAAAGACTCCTTTTGCTTTATTCTGTTTCTCTTTTACTTCTGGAATTTTATTTTCAAATTTATTAGATTGTATCCTAGAGCTCTTGGAAACATTTTTTCACTCATTTTTTCTCTCAGTGTTTCTCTTTGTGTTTGTTCTATTGATCTATGTTCAATGATTCTTTTCTTTGCTGTGCTGAGTTTATTATATTACTGTATTGAGTGTATCTAAGGTGGTGTATCCTTCTATTACTAAATCTTTCCCTTTGATTGTTTCTTATTTCTCTCTTTCTGTCCCCTGTCCATTCACATTGTCAGTCTTTTCTCCACTGACTTTTACATATAGATCAACCAGCAATGAAACACTATATAGTTATCAAAAATTCTCTGTCTGATAGTTCCAACATCTGGGTCATTTGAGTGGTTCTGTTGAGCCAGACTTAGTCTCTGAACAGTGTGTTGTTTTTGCCGTGTTCTTTGTGTATCTTGTAGTTTCTGATTGAATGCTAGACATCTTGTATAGGAGCATAATGATCGATGTGTCATATTAATACCTGGGAATGTGAAACTACTTCTTTTTGCTCAACCTCTAGTGTGAGAATTTGAGCTTTCTAGTCAGAAGATGAGCTACATTATTGTTGTTGTTTTATGGTTGTTGTCGTTGTTATGGTTACCTTTATTGTATTACCAACTTGAAACTTTTCTACCTTTGCTTTTTGTGTAGTGTGAGGCTGGTTTTCTGAAAGATTTTCATTATTTTCTCCATTCTCTGCTTTAGATCTTACTTTAGCAGTTTTATGTTAGATATTTCTCCCCAATTTTACTTTTTTCCATGTAGTAGACTGATGTTATTCATCATGCAACTTTTGATTATGTGGTTGTGGGAGTGGAAAGAACTGGTCTTAGGTAGACAATATAAGGTTTGTCTTAAGAGTGTAAGGATCTCCTTCTCAGGGATCCTACCCTTTTTCCCCAGTGGATAATTTCTAATGATATGAGACTTGAGTATTTTTCTGATGTTCCTCATAAGTAGAGGTGATTTTTTAAGTTTCCTTCTCCTAAATGAAAAAAAAATTCACCTATATCCTGAGAGCAATATGTTTTACTCATTTATGCCAGTGGCTTAAACTTTTATTCCCAGGGTACAGCACTGGAGGTTTTGAGTGGACTTCACGTCTTTCCTGCATGAAACTCCCTCCACTTGGCATGCATAATGAGGGGTGCTCCCTGTTTCATACTTTGACTAATTTTTTCTCACAATTGCCTTTTGAGGTTTGTAGAGAAAACATTACAAATTGTCATAAATTACCTTTGTGTCAGCTCCTAGGTTTTCTGTACATTCACACTAGCTCATACTCATTATTCACCAATTCACATTTTAGCTGAACTGATTCCTTGAATTTTTATTAATAGCTTACTACATCCTAAAGGAAATCAATGCTGAATATTCATTGGAAGTACTTATGCTGAAGCTGCAATACATTGGCCATCTGATGAAAAGAGCTAATTAATTGGAAAAGACCCTGATGCTGGGAAGGGTTGAAGGTAGGAAGAGAAGGGGATGACAGAGGATGAGGTAGTTTGATGGCATCACTGACTTAATGGACATGAGTTTGAACAGACTTTGGGAGATAGTGAAGCCTGACATGCTGCAGTCCATGGGGCTGCAAAGAGTCAGACACAATTTAGCATCTGAACTATAACATTGACCCAGGTGAGTGAGTACTGTGTCATATCTCTTTGGAAGACCCTATGTTTTCATAGATGGTTCGTTGGTGTGTTGCTCTGTGACCTCAGTTCTCTGAGTTAAGAAAATTTTGGTTTGTATATCCATCTATTTATGTTGCTGTGGTAGACGTGGGAAACTATTTTTTTTTTTTTTTTAGTATTATACATCCTAAGTAGAAGTGTGAAATTCTGTTACCCTTGTCCAGAAGGTTCTTATTTGATTCTCACCAAATGCTTAGTATTACGCAACTAAGCTTTTTAGTTCTTTAGTTCTTCTTCACTTTCTGCCATAAGGGTGGTGTTATCTGCTGAATATTCATCGGAAGAACTGACGCTGAAGCTGAAACTCCAATACTTTGGCCACCTGATGCAAAGAACTGACTCATCTGAAAAGACCCTGATACTGGGAAAGATTGAAGGCAGGAGGAGAAGGGGATAACAGAGGATGAGATGATTGGATGGCATCACCGACTCAATGGACATGATTTTGGGTAAACTCTGGAAGTTGGTAATGGACAGGAAGGCCTGGTGTTCTGTAGTCCATGGAGTTGAAAAGAGTCAGACATGACTGAGCAACTGAATTGAATTGATGAAGCTAAGCTTAAAGCAAACTGTAGGAATCATTCTGGGGAGTTCCTGTGTTTGGATAAACACAAAGAAACGTATAGATAATGGTATAATGTTAAAGCGAGATGCCAGGTTCTACAAAATAGAAACTGAGTGCAATTTGAGATCCTCTCTGTCTCTGCCTTCACACTGATCTTCAAAAGGTGTTTCTTCCTCCTTTAGAAAGCCTCAATCTGTATAAATTTCTTTCCTGCTTTCTTCCTTGATTTCCCTTAGGGAGAGAGATAGAGAGACAGAGGAAATCTGATATTTGGCAAGCTCTTTTCAAACAACAAAAATCTAGTCCCAAGTGAGGAGATCAGGTCCTTGACCTTGAGAAATCTACAGGCTAAAGTTATACTTTATGGGATAGCACCTCAAGTTAGACAGAGCGAGATGGCTCATTTAATACTCACCTCTTTAAGCTTTGAAGGGTTCACATCTTTTTTTTTTTTTGGAAAACTTGGATCACATTTCATCAATACTTTATTATGAGGACATATTTTACTATAAACTTTCAGAAGTGAAGCAATCATATTCATTTGTTCTTCTCTAATCTTACAGGGTACATATTCTATACACATACTGTATATGTTCAACAAATGTTTCAGATTCATTAGACCATGTGTATAAGTACTACTCCTGCACAAACATAAGTATTGTTCATGTACTGAAATTAATAGTTCATTTGTAAGGTTGATTGCCGAAGTTTAAGGTTTATGAATTGATATTAGTCAAGGTAATCTTTTGTTCATTTCATTTTATATTTTTAAATATCAGTCATTGAACACTACACATTTTTAATTTCTCATGGGTAGAAATTGAATTAATATGCTTGAAATCATTTCTTTTCTAGTTGAATCCACAATTATGCAAATTTGCAACTTACCCAGCCTGTATTGTTCAAATAGGGATTAAACCCCAAAGATATTTGTTCATTCGACAGTGGAAAGCAAGTTTATTTGACAGTGTGAAGCATGGGGGACTGAGTTATTACCCTCTGTCCTGTGTCTGATAGCTCTTTGTTATAAAGTTTGAGGGACAAGTCACTGATGCTTTAACTTGTGGAGTTTCTTGATATAGTGTTTGAAGTTCAATAAACTCTATTAAAGAACATTCCTCTATTTCTTCATATGGATTTGATAATAAGTCAAAATGAAGTCTCTCAAAGATACATGTTTTCACTTTTTTAATTGATCTCTTCATTATCCTACAAGAAGAGGAAAGCAGTATGGATGATTATGTATTATTAATATTTAAGTGAAAACTAATAGCAAAAAGCTTTCTGCAGGAAAAAATAGAAATCTATTTAGCTTTAACATCCTCAGTTTCTTCTGTTTCTTCTTGTATCCCTCTCATGGCAGAAAATGGACAGCATCTACATAAACTGGTGTGCTTAGACCTTTGCATTTCTATGCCTGATGACTGTCATCTGCCACAGGAAAGGTAGGCCCATTTTCCCCTTAATTTATTTGCTTATTATGCTGTTGCTTGTTTTATTTATGGTATCAGCTTCTGATAGTTTATAACAATTCTTTTCAACAAAATATTAGTTAATCTGAACTTTCAATCTCAATGGAAACTTGAAGGTATGAGTTATACAGTGTGGTAATCTGCAGAAATAAAACTGGAATTAATGGAATTCTAATTAAGATATCAAAGTTTTCTCTAGTTTGAATATATATATATGTGTGTGTGTGTGTGTGCGTGCGTGTGTGTAAATTTAGACCAATAAGCACATAAATAATATTAGATGTTTTATTATTAGTTTTAATAGATTTGAAATAATGATGTGGCATACTCAACCTTTTCCTAGTCCTTGGCATGTAGGAGAATTTTTTTTTTTTTAAAGGAAACTCAGTTTCAGACCTCTCCCATATAATCCATGAGTAGAATAAGAGTTTGCAGCTATATTTTGGGTACAGATTAGGCATTTTCAATACAGTGTCTGGGATTTTAGCTAATATACATGCAAGTAGGCATTCTTTAGCCGTGCTCATCAAGGTGATTACTTATGGTCCAGCATGCACTCTTCAATACATTTCTGGTATGAGTTTGGTAGAAAAGTAAAAGGTAGCTGAAAAAGGAAAGGACAGATAAGTCAAGATAATTATCCAATTCTACCCTTCCTACTATTGTAAATGTGACAGATGGAATCATCTAATGAACATTTATTTAAATTCATATGTGACCAGATTTCTTGTTTTGACCAAGTGCACAGAAGAAATCTGTGACACAGATCTGATTTGATAGGTCAGGAAGAATTTTTCCCGGTGTTGCATCGTCTGTACTGGTAAGAACATGTTAATTGCTACTTCATGCAATTCTCTAATGTGTCTATTGAAGAATTAGAGGGAAGAGTTTGAGCAGTCAAATCAACTCAGCTGCCATAACTAAGAAATATTTCTAAGCCATTATTAAGTTGTTAGTACAATCCTGGATTTCTGACTAATATGAAAATATATCTTGGTAAAATGATCCAGAAATGCTTCTACTCATGTAATAGACATCTCACTATATACAAACCAAGAGGCATACCAACAGAATGTTTATTTCTTTGAAGATCAGTAAGAATTGACTTTAGTTTTCTTCTAATGGCTCTTCTAACTCTCTATCTTAGGGATGAATGACACATTGCTATGGAGATAAAACAAAAGAGCTTGGAAAAGTCAGACTCAGACAAGCCCATCTAATTTACCTTTCAACTTTCCTATTGCTTCTCTGTCTACCATGGTGCCCAATTTGGTTTCCACCTAGCACAAGGAGTTTTAACTGTCAGTCATACAAAGGGCCAATTAGGTCATCAAGTCATTCTTTTCACCAGAGTAGGATAGATCTATGGTGTTACATTTTTTTCTGCTATTTTACCCTAGGCTAGAATTGAACATATTTCTTGTTATTTCTTGAAGGTAAAGAATTTAAAAATCAATAATAAAAGTAGATATGGGCTTAGGAGGACAGGTGTCTTAAATGGTGAGGGGACATTTCACTTAATTATTTGCTGAGAACTTTTCATTCCATTGGGTGGTAAATGACCTTGAGCTCATTTTTCCTTAACCAGCAAAAAAAAAAAAAAAAAAAAAAAAAAAAAAAAGGGCATTTTATCACATACAAAACTCAGACCTAGAATTCTATCACTGGCATACATTTCCCTAGGGAAATATATCTGCACAGAATTGTCCTGATCTGCTGACAAATTTTTTTCGATTGCTCTTTTGCTTAATAAGAGTATTTTGAGTGTTGGATTTCCATACTTGGATAAAGAGAAAGAGTGGTAGGGGTATTAGGAACATGTGCATGTCTGTGAGTATGTGTGGTGTGTATATGGTGTCTATGTGTATAAGTTTGTCTTTTGAAGACTATCATTTAGATTAAAATAACACATAGTGATGGATTTTTCCTCCCAACGGACATTAGCACTAGAGTGATGCTTAGAAGAGCTGAACTAAACTGACAACTTACAGAAAGACTAAGTTTTATTTGATAAGGTTACCAAGTGGGACTGAAGGTGATTCTGGACTAGACCAGACTTCCTGATTTCTAGTCAAGTGTTTGCTCCTCAACACTAATCTTGCTCAAGATTATTTTTCATCTTTATCAAAAAGAAGGAGATTTCTGAATTATAAATGCTATAGCCTGAAGGAATGAGATCAGAACAGGGAAAAATATTTTGTGTGTCTATAGCTCAGATATGCTTTGAGAAGTCTTATCTTCTGCAGGGAATATTCTTTAAGCCAGACACAGAAGAGATGGACATCTGTTATTTAAAAGCTGATTCTTATGATGTCATATATGGAGTAAGACATCAGGCATTTTAGCAAAGAAATGGAGAAAAGTTGAAAGGATCACAATTTAAAACAATATGACTGCTTAATATAACATTGTACCTTTCTGGAATGGTATTGAGTAAAACATTGATAAAATTCATCTTTGAGCCAAATTACCTATAGTGGTATATCATCTACAAACAAGTGAAAATAATATTTTGTAGTTATACAACAAAATGTGCTGGACTCTAATTCATCCAACCCTCTTTGTTAAAATTCGTCAGTACTCAGCATTGCTGAGTCCATTTTCATATTCTGATTTCTGTATGACTGAGCAGGTAAGAGAAGATTAAAATTAAAATAGGAATATGTATCTCTAATGATAAATTACCTCAGGATCTATTAGAGTTATGATTCATACTAGGCTTCATAATTATCCTTGATTATATATGCTATGTTCCAAGAATGATCTTATAATAAGGTGTTTCTATTGGATTATGATTGTGAATAAATGTTTTAAATACAGAGGATAAACCATGAATACTTACTAATATCACAACTACTGCTTCTCCTAAAATCACTATACCTACAATAGTAGTAATTGCAACCAGAGCACTTTACACTTACTGACATTATGCATGGTGCTTATCTTTCTTTTTCAAATGAAGACATAGAGGCTAAGAGAAGGTAAGTAATGTAGCTGAATGTGTATACTTAGTAAATGATAGATCTGACTATAAACCCAGGTAAGACAGACATCAGAATCTACAGCTTTAAACTCCACACTCCAGTGTGTGTGTATGTGTGTACACATGTGTATACTTGTGTGTGAATAGACATGGTGCATTCAGTAGGGAGAGGAAAGATGATATGAAAAAGACAATGAGGTGACCAGGTAACATCAGCAGCACAGCTGTGATCAGTTTTACTTTTTGTTGTTGTTGTCACTGAATAGAAAGTGCTACAGATTGTATTTAGGTGATTAGACATGAAAACTGATTAATCTTATTAATACTGTATGATTACTGTCATTTAAAATAAGGCAGTCAATCAATATCCTACTTGGTAATTTGCTTGATTTTTATTGTTTAAACTTTTCCTGGAATTTGCTTGGATTAAAAAATAGAGAAAGGGAAATATATGTCTAAAATATCTCAATATAAAATGTTAAGCACATAACTACCATATGTAAAGTGTTATGTCTATGTTTCTGTAATTTCTAGTCTATAGGGATTGGGTTTTCACCATCTTTGGCAAAGCTGTTTAACAAAATAAGAAATAAAATACTAAAGGGAACACATTTTGAAGAAGTAAAGTAGAAATAGAGCAGAAGTCATTTTGTAAATGGAGAATAAAAAAGGTTTCTGTTTGTCAGCATATGAAAAGTTTAAAATAATTTCAGTTCATGAAGAGTTAGACTTTAAAAGATTATAAAATTACTAATGGTGAGAGTAACACAAATAAATATATTAAAGTTCTGTTGGTATCATTTATACATTCAATAGTTTATATATTATTTATTTGCTAAGATAATGCATTTTGCAATTAGAGCTATTGTCCTATTTGGTTTAATTTAATTCTGTATTAAACTGCATTTAAATAAAACTTCAAACAATTTAGTCTGTATATATCACAACTGAGGATGGCAGGTGTCTGGGGTATAATATAGGAGACTTTATTTATTTCCAGCTTCTTGCTTGATAAAAAAGATTCAGAATTAATTATCAATCCAGCCTGAAGAGAACTCTTTAAAATTTTATCTTTCCAGTAAAATTTATTCAATCAAAATGTTCCTTTTACCTTCACCATATCCCTGCCTCAACTAGTCCACTTTCTGTTAATGTTATTGATGAGACTTTGAAGAAATATTTGAGCTTCCTAATTCTTAGCTGTAAATTTTTTTTTAATTGCCAAAATATGAGAATATATCTATAGCATGCAGTTGTATTTGGTGGGGGAAGGTGGGCTATGTGGTAGTAATTCCTCCTTTTTAATTACAATCAGATTTCTTGTTCCTATTCTGTGCAGTATGCTGGGACTCTTATGTGCACTCCTCTGCCTTTGGAAATATTCAATTTGTGATACAACCAAGGTCAATTAGAATCAGAAACTTGAGCATTCCACCATGAAAAAATGCACACACACTTAAGTTCATTTCATTTGAGAAGAGGCTTTCAGATTATATCACCTACCAGAAGACCTATGCCTTGCCATCCAGAATTTCCTATCTAATATTGAGTGTAAGTCTCCCATCTTACCACCAATTGTGTATTTTTCAAAAATTATAATAAAATTATTTTCTTGGTTTAGGTAAGCTGTAGCTAGATTCTGTGATTTGAAACTAAAGAACACCAGTATCTCTAGATCCTGGCATGTGTTGGTGTGAACTTGAAAATGCTGTAATCGGAAGCAATGTGCTAGCTAGCATTTGTCAGTGTATATCATTCAGTTGTTGAAATATGTTCCCAAGATCCATATCAAAATTCTGACTCTGGGGGAAACCCATTCTATTCAGCCTAGATTTAGTATGTGGCTTTGTACCATATGACTCCTCATGAAGAATGTTCTATTTTTTTGGCCAAGGATTTCATTCTCTAGCAAAAGAGAAAATAAAAAAGCAAATAAAAGCAAAAATAGAATATGAATACTCTATGGATAAATTTAATGTTTCCTGACAAAACATTAGCAAGATCTTGAAGTTCAGTGAAGTTTAAAATACAGTAAGTTCCTTAAAATAGGCACAGGTTCCTTTCAGTCTGTAGCATTTTATTGCTAATATTGACTTCATTAAATAGTGTTTGGTCTGAATTATTCAGATGCTAACTGGGCCTATGATGCAAAGTCAGATATTCTCAGTTAAAAATTGTGTCAGTTAGTGACACAATTTTATATTTGGAGCTTGGTGGGCTGCCATCTGTGGGGTCGCACAGAGTCGGATACGACTGAAGTGACTTAGCAGCAGCAGCAGCAACATAGATCTAACAGCATATGTGCATTTACAAGTTGAGAGTGTTTCTAGGAAAAATCAGTACAAAATTTATGTGATAATTTTTCTTTGAACTTTACATAACCAAAAACACAAGTTAAAATTTCTAGATTTACCTTGAATCTATCCTTTCTGAATTGTGATCTTAGTATTTTGGCTCATTTTAAAATTTCTGTTTCATGCTCTTCCACTAACTTAAAACAATATTGTTTTAAGCATAGATTGATTCAGATTATGGCTCCAGAAAATTAGAGCAAATACTAAAATAATCCGTGTAATTATATGGTAAATGTGACCTTCCTGAGCTGTAAAATGGTGGGCAAAGAAGATCAACATGAATGGCTAGCATGCCCATATTTTAGCATCTTGTTCAAATGAAGGTGACTAATTAGCTGTTCAATCACAAGTATGCAAATTGAGTCCTGTTTTGAAACCAGAAGGATTTTTGTTAGTACTGCCGAAAGTACACCACAGCGTGTAAAACAAATCCAAACAAAAATAACAAAAGCACTTGCTAAATATGTTTTTGTGATGATGATAATGTTTATCCATTTGGCTTTTTGCTGACAGGTCTTACATCTTTGAATGCTCTTCCTTTTATAGATGACATCTGAAAATGGTACCTGTTTAATCCATCATGGGATTGTGAAGGTTAATTTTAGAGGAAAATTGGTACATGGACTCAGAAATTGTTATTATTTTCTTGTTTCTTGTCTGAGGCTTTATCTACAGTCTTGAGCTGTCATTTTATAATTCTGAAAAAAATATAAGAGCTATTACCAGAGAGGTGGTTTACCACTAGGTATAAAACATAGTTTTTATTATTGTTGTTGGTTTTTCCTTTTTTAAGTGAGTACTAAAACTGAGGTGATTTCCATATCTGACAATTATGTGGGAGTGGATGAGCTATGCGATAATTAGAGGTTATAACTTATTATCTAGAGGCAATAATATGTGGACAGCAATTCAACACATAGCCAAATCAAATACCTTTTATTTCTACTCCAAATTATTTTTCTAATTAAAAGAAATTTTAGGTACATAATTGAATCAAAAAGTGAACTACAATTGAGATACTTCCACAATCAAGGGCAGGTCCATAGTACACCATTCATCATACTTGCTAGACTCAAAGCAGGATGGTAGGAAGGAAAAAAAAAAAATCTATGACAATCACAGTTTTTCATCATGAACTGTGGTATTTTATGTATATACTTTATGTCTCCCACTTGATAATAAATTTCCTGAAAGCAGAGGTTTGATAAAATAGTTTTGATATCCTCCTCTTCAAATGGCACCTATAGAGTGAATATAGTGACGTTTTTATTTAAAGAATAAGCAAGTGGTAATCGTAACTTCAATAATGACAATAATAAAATGATGGTTTAGATCATATAACAGCTTACCATGTGTCATACATTGTTCTAATAGGTTTAAATTGATGAATTCATTTAATCTTCTCAAAAACCATATAAGATACTCTCATTATGCCCACTGTACAAGCAGACAAATACTTGCCAAATTAACTCAGTAAGTGGTGAAAAGGGGATTTAAATGCAGGCATCTTGCTCCACAGACTAAAATCTTAACCATTATTTCTTTACTTTTTTGCACTTCAGTGGAAATTATGATTATGGCTATATTTGACGACTACATTCAGTTCAGTCTCTCAGTCGTGTCCGACGCTTTGCAACTCCATGGACTGCAGCATGCCAGGCCTCCCTGTCCGTCACCAACTCCCAGAGCTTGCTCAAACTCATGTCCATTGAGTTGGTGATGCCATCCAGCCATCTCATCCTCTGTCATCCCTTTCTCCTCCTGCCTTCAATCTTTCCCAGCATTAGGGTCTTTTCAAATGAGTCAGTTATTCGCATCAGGTGGCCAAAGTATTGGAGTTTCAGTTTCAACCTCAGTCCTTCCAATGAATATTCAGGACTGATTTCCTTTAGGATTTACTGGTTGGATCTCCTTGCAGTCCAAGGGACTCTCAAGAGTGTTATCCAACACAACAGTTCAAAAGCATCAATTCTTCAGCAATCAACTTTATAGTCCAACTTTCACATCCATACATGACTACTGAAAAACCATTAGCTTCCAATTATTTCTATAACATTTTATCACAAATTCCTTTTCTTAAAGCAGCCCAAATTCAATATCTTATAGTCCTGGAAGATAATATCCCTAAAATCAATGTATTAACCAGGCTGCATTTTTTTCCTGAAGGCTATAGGGGAGAATTTACTTCCTTGTCAAGCTTCTAGAGGCTGCTCAAATTCCTAGGCTTGTGGCCTCCCTGTAGGAAGTCAAATAATCACAACCTCGGCTTTTTTTTTTTTTAATAATTCACATCTCCCATTGTGTAAGTTTAAGATACACAGTGTATTGGTTTAATACATTTATGTATTTCAATATGATTACCACCATAGCATTAGCAGCATTCTTACTCCAGGGTATATACCTGAAGAAATTAAGAAATTTCAAAAAGCAATGTACACATCCATGTTCACTGAAGCATTATTCACAATAGTCAAGATATGGAAATAAGCTAAGTTCCTGTCTACAAATGAATTGATAAAAAAAAAAAAAAGATTACCTCCCCCCCACCCACACAATGGAATATAATTCATTCATGAGAAAGAAGAAAATCCTTCTATTTATAATAACATGATGGACCTTGGGAGAATTATATTAAGATAAGTTAGTGAAATACAAATTATATCACTTATAAGTGGAATCAAAAAAAAAAAAAAACACAAACTCATAAAAATAACCTTTGTTTATGTGTTATCTCTTCCTCTAATCCTGACTTTCCTACCTCCTTCTTGAAGAACTCTGTAATTGCATTGGTCCTTCCTGGATAATCCAGCACACTCTCCCCACCTCAAGATTTTAAATTAATCATATCCACAGAGCCCCTTTTGCAATGTAAGATAACATCAACAGGTTCTGAGTATTAGAACTTGGGTATCCTATTGTTTTTCAGCCTACCACCATAATCAGTAAGTATGTAAACATTTTAGTAATAGCAGTCACAGTCTTACAATATTAATCTAAGCAGAGAAAGAATATGCTTCTGTTACCAGAATCAGAATTTTGAGACTTTATGAAAATGTTGCAATTCAGTAGAATTGAAATCATGCTTTCTTCCTCCTACTCACAAGTTAAATGATTTTAACTTAATCAAAAAAGAAATTAGTATTTTTTCCTAGAGGTTTCATAACAGGGTTTGGACAAAAGCAATTGCAAATAACTGAAAATAGCTGTGCTTCACATAAAAGCTATAAAGTCCAATGTCTGATCCTTTTAACTGTTTACACCGTATGTCACTTTTTCTGTCCACTAGTATGACTGCTCAGAAGATAGAATCTAGTAAATAGCTAGATGAAAATAAGAATAATAAAAACAGTGTCAAATTCTGATGCTACTCAAGAACATTTTTCAAATGCAAAGGAAATGTTAAGGCTATAATTTTAATGTATGACATTGATTAAAACACCTATATAGGCATTAATTTTTGCTAAATGTTTTTACATACATTGCTCCTTTCCAACATCACATTAGGTGGGTAACTGGTACTCATGATCATCTTATAGCCAATAAAATTGTTCACCTTATATACTCAGAAGGAAGTAGTTGATCTTAAGACTACAGTTCATTTTATGATTTTTATTCTTAGTCAATTCCTAAAGATTATATGTGAACTTCTAAAATGTGACCTGTTTAGTTCAAAATTTTCTGTATTTATCTTGTTGTTTGGCAAAAAATAAATTGTTGAATCACTATTGTATAACTGGAGTGGGTTGCCATTTTCTTCTCTAGGGGATCTTCCTGACCCAGGGATCGAACCCAGGTCTCCCTCATTGCAGGCAGACGCTTTACCCTCTGAGCCACCAGGGAAGACTCCTAAAAAATGTATGGATACTCTAAAAAGCCATTTGGGTAAAGTAATCACTAAATTAAATTAAACAGAGGGAAATCTTACAGCTATCAATATCAGACTCATATATCTGTATTTAGATATATGTACTTATTAAGTCAGAGAAGGCGATGGCACCCCACTCCAGTACTCTTGCCTGGAAAATCCCATGGATGGAGGAGCCTGGTAGGCTGCAGTCCATGGGGTCACTAAGAGTCTGACACGACTGAGTGGCTTCATAATTAAGTTCAGAGGGAAACATATTTCTGAATGATGTATTAATTTCTGAAGAGTTAAAAAGAAATCTAAATGCATCCCATCTTTATTTTCATCCTTCCTTGGATTTCCTTGGTTTCTTCTTTGAGGTATACCACCTTAGTGTCCTGGTAGTTCAACCTTTGTCAAGTATTAGCTCACACTTTTTCCTTAATTTCTTTGTAATAGTATTATTATTCAGATAATAAATCATCATATGTCAAGCCTTATAACAAGCCCTGGAACCCTCCAGAGATAGAAAGATGAAGGAGTCCCTGCCCTTCAAGAATTTATTAGAGACTAGGGATGATATTGCATGCAGACATAGCTGGGTACAATAAAAGATAAAATGAAAGCACAACATGAGTAGAAATATATAGCTTTATATTTGCAGTTTTTATTTTATATTTGCAGTTTTTATCATCCTTTTCTTGATGCCTTGGTCTCAGCTATTTATGGAGAAAAGATTTCTGATAAAATATTTTAACAAAGGGGTTGAAATTATTTTTATCACTATTATTGATACCGACTTACTCTTAATAGAAGGGTAGAAGAAAATATATAAAGATGGCTTGATTTAATCTGAAGAAATAAATCTTACAAAATGAAGCTTTAGGTTCTTTGGTAGATTTATAGTTGTGTTGTCTTGTCGTATGGGGAGAAATTCTAGTACTCTTTAAATCACATGAGAAAGTTGCATGTTTGAAGAAACACTGAATCCTGTCTATAAATTTTTAGGACATGGTTCTGTAGAACTTCCCTAGTGGCTCAGATGGTAAAGTGTCTGCCTACAATGCGGGAGACCTGGGTTTGATCTCTGGGTTGGGAAGATCCACTGGAGAAGGAAATGGCAACCCACTCTAGTACTTTTGCCTGGAAAATCCCATGGATGGAGAAGCCTGGTAAGCTACAGTTCACAGGGTCGCAAATAATTGGACATGACTGAGTGACTTCACTTTCACTTCTCTGTAGAACAGCATCTGACTCAGAAGGATAGTGTGTGTGTGTGTGTGTGTGCGCGCGCGCACACGCGCGTGTGCATGCTCAGTCTCTCAGTCATGTCCAATTCTCTGCAACCATGGACTGCAGCCTGCCAGGATCCTCTGCCCATATTCTTCCAGGCAAGAATACTGGAGTGCATTGCTATTTCCTACTCCAGGGTATCTTCCTGACCAAGGGACTGAACCCTTGTCTCCTACATTGGTAGGCGGATTCTTCACCACTGAGCCACCTGAGAAGCCAAAAACCTGCAGAGCAGCAAAAACGTTTGCTGTGTGTAAGAAGCATCTAGAATGCTTATCAATGAATACATAGATACATAGATGCTTGTTAGTTAACTTTATTCAGAGGGGCTCAGGAATATGCCTTAATGATAAGCAGTCCAGTAATTCTGACATGTGATCCAAATAACTCTTTTTGAGAAAGCCTGTTTTGAATATCCATAGAAAACAAAAAAGTACAAAATGCCAGTTGTTCTGTTGCTATGACTGTGTATACATATGTCTCCCAACAATCTCGAAAACATTCAACAAATTGCCCATTCTGCTTAGTCACTCAAAATGCCTTTTAGATATAAGCCCAGAGTAAGGTCCTTAGGAACAACCTAATTTTATTTGGCCTAAAATTCTAAATCCCCTTATTGAGGCAAAGTGATATATGATGTTAGACTCCTAGTTTCCAGGAACATAAGCTTGGCAGTCACATTGATATAGCCAGTTCTACATAGAAATTCTAGTCAGTACTAAAACAAGCACATTTTCCATCTGAAATTCATCCCAGCCTAACATAATGCCTGTCTTCCAGTTGATTATTGATGGGCCTGGCAATTTTTTTCCTTTTTTATTGGCAAAGCCATTTGGATTGAATTATCCAGGCAGATGGCTTACAAATGAGTGACATGTCTCCACCTTCAGATTTTCCAACGAGTGACATGCCACTATCCTTAGATTACATATATTGCCCATTTTCATTCATTCTTTGTCACTTACTGTTGTCTATTGTCCTTTATCTATATTTAACACAGATCAGTCTTCTAATGGTAGGAAACAATGATATTTAACTTCAGAGAAGCAAAAAACAAATCATTTATAAAGAGGCTAAGAAAATGCTCCATAAGTATTTCCAAAAGTCAGACTAGAAAAAAGAATCTTGTGTCACAGAAACAGGTGATGGCAAGAGAGACGGTTAAACAATATTATTTATTTTCCAGTGTTATTTCTATGTTACTTTTAAATACCTGTGCACTTTAAGGGAATTAATTCTCTCAATTTTGCATTAGTTTTCATTGACAAAAAAAATTTATTAGGACAACATTCTATGTTAAAAATTGTGCTCCTAAGATTTTATGAATGAGGCTAATATTTTATGTTTGATTTTAAGAAGCAAGTAATACTGTTTTTTGAATAATTTTCTAAAAATGATATAGAGAAAAAACAAGCATAGAAAGATAGAATTTGAAAAGAAATGGTACCATTTTTAAAAACTTCTTAGTGCAGGAAAATAATCCAATACAATTATTCTGAGACTTTAGAAATAAGAAAAAGAACCCCTGTCTCCTAATATTGATCAAGTTATGAAACCTTGATATGGTTCCTTTTCGTTTCCTCAGATAGCCCTTATAAGGTTCACACTGCCTGAGTTATCCCGTTGTGGTGAGGATCATGTAGAGTAAGCCATTGTTGCCTGAAATTCTCTAATGAGAAGCATCAGCTTCTAATGATTATGGAAGATTTAACTGCCTAGACCCTCCCCTGGAAATTCTGATTTAGAGGGGCAGGGGTATGACTCCCCATATTGAAGTATTCACATGAGGTCCAAGTGAGTTTTACCATTAGGGCAATTTACACAATACGGCATCATGGCACTTCATGGTATAGATGGGGAAACAGTGGAAACAGTGACAGACTTTATATTTTTGGGCTCCGAAATCACTGCAGATGGTGACTGCAGCCAAGAAATTAAAAGATGCTTACTCCTTGGAAGGAAAGCTATGACCAACCTAGACAGCATATTAAAAAGCAGAGACATTACTTTGTCAACAAAGGTCCTTCTAGTCAAAACTATGGTTTTTCCAGTAGTCATGTATGGATGTGAGAGTTGGCCTATAAAGAAAGCTGAGCATCGAAGAATTGATGCTTTTGAACTGTGGTGTTCAAAGGAGATCAGTCCTGAGTGTTCATTGAAAGGACTGATGTTGAAAATGAAACTCCAATACTTTGGCCACCCCATGCAAAGAGCTGACTCATTTGAAAAGACCCTGATGCTGGGAAAGATTGAAGTTGGGAGGAGAAGGGGAAGACAGAGGATGAGATGGTTGGATGGCATCACTGACTCAATGGAGATGAGTTTGGGTAAACTCCAGGAGTTGGTGATGGACAGGGAGGCCTGTTGTGCTGCAGTCCATGGGATCGCAAAGAGTGAGACATGACTGAGTGACTGAACTGAACTGAACTGATACCACACTGAAAGGATTATTTAAAATTTTTTACTCTGGGGAAAAAAGCAGCAAAGGGTTACAGGCAAGAGTAACACTTAGCCAGAACTCATTGGCCTGGCCTTAGAAGTTACAGTAGTGAAAGTCTTCTGATCAGGTTTTCAAACAACCACTCCTGGCAACAGCCACTCCTTCCTCCTATCACCTAGGTCCTTCTGTTCCCCATTTCAAAAACCAACTGAAAAATTAATGGCTGTCACATTGGGTGGCCCGCAGACATCCATCTAGGCTTTAGCTACAGGTTTTCTGGATTAGCTCTTACTGTGCCATATTGGTTGCTTTTTTTTTTTTTTAATAATCAGCTCCTGGATCAAGGCATCTGTTTAGTAAATCCACGGAGAGGTTGTCCAGCACCTTTGAAGTCATACTGCGTATGGTTGCTGGAGAATGTAAGAAAAGCTTAGAAACAAATGAACAGTACACAGAGAGAGTACCTATGTTATTTCTGAGGTTTTTGTTTGGGAGGTAGGTGTTTTCCTCCAGTTTTGGAATATATTTCGGGGGAAAATGACTAGTTATTCTTGTCCTGAATAAATTTAGTCAGGAAGATAACACATAGAAAAGGAGTGAAGAGCAGTAGGCAAGAGTAGGCATCTTTGAAGTAGATGACTTGAATGCTGGCAGGACAGAAGAGCCTGGTGAGCTACATATAAGTCAATGGGATCACAAGAGTTGGACATGACTTAGTGACTAAACCACCACCACCAGCTCGATGAAAAATCATCAGCAAAGGAGAGACAAAGACAGAGATCTCTTCCTGTTGCTGCTGCTACTAAGTCGCTTCAGTCATGTCTGACTCTGTGCGACTCCAGAGATGGAAGCCCACCAAGCTCCCCCATCCTTAGGATTCTCCAGGCAAGAACACTGGAGTGGGTTGCCATTTCCTTCTCCAATGAATGAAAGTGAAAAATGAAAGGGAAGTCACTCAGTCGTGTCCGACTCTTTGCGACCCTATGGACTACAGCCTACCAGGCTCCTCCATCCATGGGATTTTCCAGGCAAGAGTACTGGTGTGGGGTGCCATTGCCTTCTCCGGTTCTCTTCCTGGAAATACAAAAATACACAGAGGGCCAAATAATGAAATATGTGAAGTTTGAAAGTTACAGGATATGAGAAACGTGCTGTGAAGATGGTTGTATTCTTTTTTTTTTTTTGTAGAAGGTTAGATTTTATTTTATTTTTTAAACTTAGAGATTTTATTTTATTTTATTTTATTTTACTTTACAATATTGTATTGGTTTTGCCATACATCAACATGCATCTGCCACGGGTGTACACGTGTTCCCCATCCTGAACCCCCCTCCCACCTCCCTTCCCATAGCATCCCTCTGGGTCATCCCAGTGCACCAGCCCCAAGCTTCCTGTATCCTGCATCGAACCTGGACTCAGATGGTTGTATTCTTGAGAAATAGCATCAAGAGCAACAGAGCTCTCAAATAATTATTGAATAAATTAAAAGCTTTTGAAACTGCTATAATTTAAATTATAAATATGCATGACATGTATGATCACTTACTCTAGGATTTCAAAAATTTAAAATTTTTGGAATGCATCTAAATTTGTCAGGGCATGGGAAAAGACTGGGGGTGCAGTGAACAAGCAGTAGGGAAGTTACCCTGGGAGATTTTCAGTGAAAAGGCTGAGGGATTTTGAATTGCAGAACAATGAGAGAGGGCAAGGGAATGGGAGGGGTATGGTTCGAAGAAAGCAGTGGTGCCAGAATCTGTGGTCCTGAGACTGTAATAGGACACCTTAGGGCAGGGAGACAGGCCTGCAGCATCTACGAGTACTGCTTATAGACTGATAAGTTGGGAGCCCACACAGAGCTTACATGGACAATAACAGATACAGGAGCTGCTGTCTGCAGGAGATTTTTAAGGCTTTTATAGATTTCTGACCTCTTCATCTGTGGATACATTGACTGTTTAAAGTGCCAAGGACAAATGAAAATGAGACATAATGATCCCTTACTAACACTCTGGTGAGGAGAATGCAATTGTTAAAGCTCATCTCATAACTGAATGTGCCAACAATTAGTTAGGAAATTTAACTTAACTGCTTGGTAAATCTGCCCTTAGGTGTATGTGTAACATGACTAAGTTGTCTCCAAATGGTTCCTCTCTGCTTGAATTTGTAAATAATACATATTAGGTAATATATGAAGTGAAGATGCTGAATGTGGGAGACCACACAATTATCTAACTACTGGGCCAGTGCCCAGGGTGGGGCAGCTTGACTTAAACCAATTCTACTTTAATTCCTGTAAGGAAACCTAAACAATTGTCAAAATATAAAGATGTTAGTAAAATTTCATGATCTCTCTGAGGTTAAATTGTGATTAATGTTCAAATATCTTCTATGACTCAATAGAATCATGCATTTGGTGGTTCCAGGTTGTACTACAACTATTGATGAAACATATGTTAACTCAAGAATCTGCCTGAGAGATTCAATATAACCCACAGCCTCATGCTTAAATTCAACAATATATAGAGGATTTCTTGCTGTTCAGTTCACATTATGTCCATGGACCTAATTTTTCGTTTCATGTTGCTGCTGCTGCTAAGTCGCTTCAGTCATGTCCGACTCTGTGCGACCCCATAGATGGCAGCCCACCAGGTTCCCCCGTCCCTGGGATTCTCCAGGCCTTGCCTGGAGTGGGTTGCCATTTCCTTCTCCAATGCATGAAAGTGAAAAGTGAAACTAAAGTCATTCAGTTGTGTCTGACTCTTAGCGACTCCATGGACTGCAGCCCACCAGGGTCCTCCGTCCATGGAATTTTCCAGGCAAGAGTACTAGAGTGGGGTGCCATTGTTCACTAAATAACTTTAGATCTAATATATGCTCATTGAAAAATTTATCTTCTCACACATCTACCGAGTCACAGAAAATTTCTTCTGCTCCTAATTTTCTGTTAATATTAACATGGCTCTGCAACATTTTTTCCCTATCCAAAGTAAAATATCTCCAAATCTACCAAGTTCTAGCAATTCTGACTATGTGTATGCTTGACAATACCCTAATTTATTTTTTCACATATTTAATTTCTCCTTTATTAAAAATGTTTTCACTAAAGACTTTGTCTTTCTGCCACAGACATTCTAAAGTTTCTCACATGTTAAAGTTTTATTTTCCAACATAATTACAGGGAGACAATTCTCCATGGATATCTCACATTTCTGTATGTCTTGCAAATCAGGCATTGATTGACTTTATTTTGGAGTATCTTTTCAAGGATGTTTGTAGAGCAAATAGCTGTGGAAGAAAGAGATAGTGTCTCCATCTGGAATAAAGAAAGATTTTTTTTTTTTTTTACTGTGTAGTATAATAATAATGTCTCCTTTCATGACAAAGGTCAAAAAAGCTTATGATCCTCTATAAGTGGGTCCATAAGCTCTGAGTTTTTCCTTTATAATTAAACCCGTTGTATGTGCAAACATTTCACCTGGCACCTCAGCTGGCTGTCTGTGAGAAGCGGTGCTCAGGGAACACTTGCAAATGATGGTTCTCTGCTGATACAGCTATTGTCGTGAATAGTGGTGGTGGTTTAGTCACTTAGTCATGTCTGATTCTCAAGACTACATGGGCTGTAGCCCTCCAGGCTTCTCTCCATGGGTTTCCCCAGGCAAGAATACTGGTGTGGGTTTCCAGTTCCTTCCCCAAGGGATCTTCCTGACTCAGGGATCAAACCAATGTCTCCTGCATTGCAGGTGGTCTCTTGCATTGCAAGTGAATTCTTTTACTTCAGTTCAGTCTCTCAGTTGTGTGAGATTCTTTGCAACCCCATGAATCGTAGCACCCCAGGCCTCCCTGTCCATCACCAACTCCAGGAGTTTACTCAAACTCATGTCCATTGAGTCAGTGACGCCATCCAGCCATCTCATCCTCTGTCGTCCCCTTATCCTCCTACCCCCAATCCCTCCAAGCATCAGGGTATTTTCCAATGAGTCAACTCTTCGCATGAGGTGGCCAAAGTATTGGAGTTTCAGCTTTAGCATCATTCTTTCCAAAGAACACCCACGGCTGATCTCCTTCAGAATGGACTGGTTGGACCTCCTTGCAGTCCAAGGGACTCTCAAGAGTCTTCTCCAACACCACAGTTCAAAAGCATCAATTCTTCGGTGCTCAGCTTTCTTCACAGTCCAACTCTCACATGCATACATGATCACTGGAAAAACCATAGCCTTGACTAGACAGACCTTTGTTGGCAAAGTAATGGCTCTGCTTTTGAATATGATATCTAGGTTGGTCATAACTTTCCTTCCAAGGAGTAAGCGTCTTTTAATTTCATGGCTGCAATCACCATCTGCAGTGATTTTGGAGCCCCCCCAAAAAAGTCAGCCATTGTTTCCACTGTTTCCCCATCTATTTCCCATGAAGTGATGGGACCAGGTGCCATGATCTTAGTTTTCTGAATATTGAGTTTTAAGCCAACTTTTTCACTCTCCTCTTTCACTTTCTTCAAGAGGCTTTTTAGTTCCTCTTCACTTTCTGCCATAAGGGTGGTGTCATCTGCATACCTGAGGTTATTGATATTTTTCCTGGCAATCTTGATTCCAGTTTGTGCTTCTTCCAGCCCAGCATTTCTCATGATGTCCTCTGCATACAAGTTAAATAAGCAGGGTGACAATATACAGCCTTGATGTACTCCTTTTCCTATTTGGAACCAGTCTGTTGTTCCATGTCCATGTCTAACTGTTTCTTCCTGACCTGCATATAGGTTTCTCAAGAGGCAGGTCAGGTGGTCTGGTATTCCCATCTCTTTCAGAATTTTCCATGGTTTATTGTGATCCACACAGTCAAAGGCTTTGGCATAGTCAATAAAGCAGAAATAGATGTTTTTCTGGAACTCTCTCGCTTTTTACAGTGATCCAGCAGATGTTGGCAATTTGGTCCCTGGTTCCTCTGCCTTTTCTAAAACCAGCTTGAACATCTGGAAGTTCACAGT
Organism: Bos mutus; assembly: GCF_027580195.1. Taxonomy (NCBI): domain Eukaryota; kingdom Metazoa; phylum Chordata; class Mammalia; order Artiodactyla; family Bovidae; genus Bos; species Bos mutus. The sequence continues at coordinate 46,696,657 of NC_091617.1, forward strand.
TCACGTATTGCTGAAGTCTGGCTTGGAGAATTTGGAGCATTACTACTTTACTAGCGTAAGTAAAAAAATATTTTTCCTCTCTTCCAAGAGTCTGTATCTTCTGCCAGCATTTATGAAACTGTGATAGGATAACATTTTAACTTGCAAATAGAGTAAATTCTCAGACATTTCACAGTTCACGATGGGAACATGCCTTCAGGTACCATTTCATATTGCTCACTTTTTTTCACCATCCTGATCACCAAAGAATAACTTATGTGCCCTGCTTCCATGTCCTTGTGTGTCATTCACTCTTTAATACAATAAAGTCTAACTGCTCCTGTACCGTTACTGAAATTTCTTTCTTCAATGACATAAAATTATCTTATAGTATTAAATCCAGTGTTCTTTGAATGACTCCTAATTTTCTCTGAACTTGCTAAGGCACTTGTTATGTGACCATCGTTTTCTACTTGAAATCTTCATGGTGATTCCCGTTTTAGTTCTAAATCAGTTCCTTCTTGGTTGCTCTCAATATCCTCACTTTCATTAACATCTCATTAAAGAAATTATACTTCTCTCTCTTTGATCAGTCCTTTTCTGGTAATTCATTAGTAGTTTAAAAGTGTTCAGCTCAAAACTGTGTCTCAAGTTTATCTTTCCAAAAGCCTTACTTACTACACCTGCCAATAACTTCTACCTAAATTTCCCTGTCTCCAAACCCCTCAAACTCAGTATATACAGTCAGATGTCATTCAGCTTGAGCCAAAGTAATGCATTTATGAAAAGAATGTTATTATGTACTTATTTCCCCTAATTTTAATATTGAGAAACATCTTTTCTTTCTTTCCTTATCTGAACTTATTGTCTTACTGATCCTTCATTATTAATTTTCCATGTACTTTCTTGTTTCTATTCATTATTTCATCATCCTAAATCATTATCTTTTATTTCATTAGTATCATTCTTGGCATACTACATGTATTTCGTAGCTGAGAATCAATTTTCTTCTATTTTATATATTATTAAACCACTGATGATGCATTTTCCCAAGATACAGCTGCAGTTTTTCCAAGTTCCAGCTCAGAAAACATTCTTATCTTTAGATGATAACCATCTTAAGTTTGAAATATCTACTATTATATATCAAGTTGTTTCTCCATTTTTTCTCTTATATATCTGCTCTAAATATATATATATATATATATATATATATATATATATATTCATCATTCATTTAACAAAAGTTTATCATCTATTTTTCAGGCACTTTACTAAAACTTGGGAAGCAAAGATGAACATTACATACTGCTTGTTCTTAAGTACTAAGGAAAAATAAATATTGAACAGGATGTATTACTGTCAAATGTTATAAAAAAAAATATTGGCTTTTTATACTCTTGATTATGTTTTCTGTTACTGAATGTCATCATTGTGTCCCTACTGATATATTTTACTTTTTTTGGCAAAAAGAATGCAATGCTTATCTCTAGTTTTATTGTATGAGTTTTTCTTCCATGACTAGAACTCTAATCTCTGTAGTAATTAATATCAATTTAAACTCAGCATGAGTTATTTCACTTATTATTAGTCTTTTTCTGGGGCTTTTGCTTCTAACTTGTGTAAGATTATAAGTATTTCCAGGCAACTATGTTAGTTAAAACTAATGTTCAATAATTAGTAAAACCAATACAATATTGTAAAGTAATTAACCTCCAATTAAAATAAATAAATTTATATTAAAAATAAATCAAAAGGACTCTGAAAAAAAAAGTTTATTTTTCTTGTTACACAAGAAAAGGAAATTAAGGATTTTCTGTGTTAAACAGCTCAAGGGTATAAATACTGAGGTTACTGTAGTTTTACCAGCCCTTCAGCTGTGATCTCCAGATGGCTACTCCAACCATAACAAAGATCTTTTTCCTTTTGCTAACTAATGAAAAAAACAACGTGGTAGAGGGTAATGCCAAAATTAGGAAAGAAACAGGTTTGGAGCACATGAATCCAAAAGAGACACTTTTTTAAAGTCCAGAGATAAACTCTGTGTTCCTGAGTTTGATTTATATCAGGTAGCTGTCCTTAGCTGAAAGGAATTCTTAAAAAATACAAACTGTAGCTTGGACATGTTGCTACTTACTACAAAATTGTAGCTCTGTTATTAGGTAAAAGAGGAAAATGTTCACTAGTAGGATTTATCACAGTAGAAGAGTGTTTCTATCACTGGCTACTGATATTCACTAAACATTTACATAAGTCACTAGAAGTGTGTACTGTATTTTCTACCCTTTGCTGATAGATCTGTTTCCATAGATATGCCTGTCATTTGCAGAAATTACAGATTTGGAAAATAGATCTTCAAAAACTGAGAAAAAGAGAGCTCTAGTTATAAACAGACTTGTTTAACTTTTTTTAAAGAGAGAGGAAGTAATGTTATGTTCACACACACAGATGTACAAAAACAGAAAGCTAGAAACTCTGATCTTAAAACCTCAACCACAACTAAAGCTTGTACAGAACACAGTCAGTCGGTCATGTCTCTGAACAATTTCTAGTGTGTTGCTGCTCTTCTGGAAATAGACTTGTCAGAAAGTCACAGGTGATGACAGAGGTACACTTGTGAAGTTCCTTGATCTAAGGTTCATTCTTCAAAAAGGCACACATTTTTTTTCTTTATTTTTTTCTCCTATTGATTTGAAAAATGTGAGCACATAGTGGCAAGTAAACAGGATTAGCAACAATACTGTATGTCAAGAGGCATGAAAGTCCTCAAGATAAATAACACAGACATTAAAAGATAATGACATATTGTAAATAAATGGGGAATAAAAGAGTGAAAACTAAAACGTCTTTACTTGAAATACTTAATATCAGAAAGGAACAGTTTATTCAATTTCTTAACAGAACATTGAACACAGCAGAAGAAAGGATGAGAGAACTTAATATAAGTCAATAGAAATTATCAAAGGAAAAGAAATAATAAAACATATAAAGGGAACACAGGTTCTCAGACCTGTGGTACAATATGATGTTTTGTTTTTTTTTTTTACAGTGTAAGAGGGTTCCCTTTTCTCCACACCTTCTGCAGCATTTATTATTTGTAGACTTTTGGATCGCAGCCATTCTGACTGGTGTGAAATGGTACCTCATAGTGGTTTTGATTTGCATTTCTCTGATAATGAGTGATGTTGAGCATCTTTTCATGTGTTTGTTAGCCATCTGTATGTCTTCTTTGGAGAAATGTCTATTTAGATCTTTGGCCCATTTTTTGATTGGGTCATTTATTTTTCTGGAGTTGAGCTGTAGGAGTTGCTTGTATATTTTTGAGATTAGTTGTTTGTCGGTTGCTTCATTTGCTATTATTTTCTCCCATTCTGAAGGCTGTCTTTTCACCTTGCTAATAGTTTCCTTTGATGTGCAGAAGCTTTTAAGGTTAATTAGGTCCCATTTGTTTATTTTTACTTTTATTTCCAATATTCTCGGAGGTGGATCATAGAGGATCCTGCTGTGATGTATGTCAGAGAGTGTTTTGCCTATGTTCTCCTCTAGGAGTTTTATAGTTTCTGGTCTTACGTTGAGATCTTTAATCCATTTTGAGTTTATTTTTGTATATGGTGTTAGAAAGTGTTCTAGTTTCATTCTTTTACAGGTGGTTGACCAGATTTCCCAGCACCACTTGTTAAAGAGATTGTCTTTAATCCATTGTATATTCTTGCCTCCTTTGTCAAAGATAAGGTGTCCATATATGCGTGGATTTATCTCTGGGCTTTCTATTTTGTTCCATTGATCTATATTTCTGTCTTTGTGCCAGTACCATACTGTCTTGATAACTGTGGCTTTGTAGTAGAGCCTGAAGTCAGGTAGGTTGATTCCTCCAGTTCCATTTTTCTTTCTCAAGATCGCTTTGGCTATTCAAGGTTTCTTGTATTTCCATACAAATTGTGAAATTATTTGTTCTAGCTCTGTGAAGAATACTGTTGGTAGCTTGATAGGGATTGCATTGAATCTATAAATTGCTTTGGGTAGTATACTCATTTTCACTATATTGATTCTTCCAATCCATGACATGGTATATTTCTCCATCTATTAGTGTCCTCTTTGATTTCTTTCACCAGTGTTTTATAGTTTTCTATATAAAAGTGTTGTTGAAAACTTAGAGAAGGAGGAGAGAATGGGGTGGAGGCAAGATATTGATAGAGAATTTTCTGAAGTTGATGAAAGATATCAGTCCACAGATTGAGTACATTTAGAAGCATCCAATTAAAATAAATGCAAAAAAAATACCACTGAGGAAAGTCAAAGTCAAACTACTAAAATATTAATATATGTAAAAAAAAAATACAACCAGAAAAAATTGCTTATATTTAGGTGAACAATAAGAATGATGGGTGACTACTCAGAAAAAGTGAGAGGCCAGATGACAACAAAATTATACTTTTTAAGTACTGTAAAAATTTTGTAAAGTTCTAAAAATGTTTAAACTGTCATATTGAAACTGTCATTCACAAATGAAAGCATAATAAGGCATATTCATACAGAAGGTAAGAAAATTTGTCTCTTGCAGAGTAATCACAAGTATTAAAGCAACTTTAAGTCACTGTCTCTTAAATGGCTTAAAGTTAAAATGCTGGTTATGAAAGTTAAGTAGTTCGTAAGGTTTGTAAGTTGTAGAAGTAAACTATTGACAACAACACAAAAATTGAGAGACATGGATTATGCTGTTTTAAATGTCTTGCATTATTGGTGAAGCATTATAATATTTATTTTAAAATAGACTCTGAGAAGTTAAAGATATATATCGCAATTCCTAGAGAAACCACTGAAAATTTTGAGATACAGCTAACAAGTCAATACAGAGAATGAAAATTGAATACTAAAATTATTCAATTTGAAAGAATGCAAAAATCCCAAAATATGTTGAATGAAGTATCAGATACCAGTGAGTATATCCTGTGTGATCCTACATATGTAAAATCCAAAGACAGTCATATTAATCTAAGCTGGTAAATATCAGACAGTATAGATGATAGTTGCTTAGGAGGTGGGGTTGTGGGCACATGAGTTTCTGATCAGAATGGACAAGAATAACCTCCTAGGGGAATGGAAATAATCTATATCTTAATTTGCATAGTTATTATATGAGTGTTTGATTGTCAAAAGCAAACAGTTGTACACAATATCTAACTTCATAGTACATACATTTTAATCTCAAAAATGTAAATAAATTTAAAAAATACCAAGACTCTTTTATCTATTAGAGGCTATATTAGTTTCCTGTTGCTGTTGTAACAAATTAACACAAATTTAGTTGCTTAAAGCAATACAAATTTATTGTTATTTTTTCTGGAGAATGGAACTTTATTTTTTTCTTCTTTTATTTATTTATTTTTATTATTTTATTTTATTTTTAACTTTACAATATTGTATTTTGTTTTGCCATATATCAACATGAATCCGCCACAGGTATACATGTTGTGCCGTGAAAAGTGACATATTCATGGATTCCAATGATTAGGATCTGGATCTCTGAGGTGATGGTAGGGTTGTGCGGGGGGCGGGGAGTATAATGTGTGGCATCATTCTGTCTACCACAGAGACCAAATGATCAGGCTAATTAAAAACAAATTCCCAGGGTTGCTGACAACCAGGGGAAATGAAAACAGCTGTGCACAAATCAGAACCATTACCAGACTGATCCAAATATTAGGAACTATCAACCACAGTAAAATCTCATTCTTTGCATGAGATTTTCCCCCTGGGATTGAGAATGGTACGCCTGGGTGCAATTATTGTGAAAAGCAGTATAATCATCCATGCTGCTATCCTATACTATAGAATAGTCACTATATTTCAAAAAGGAGCATAGTCTTGTCAGGCAGGTGATTCCTCCTGTGCATCTTAGTGAAATCACAGCTGTGTACCTTCATAGTGGCATACCTAGCATCCAGTATGTGGTCAATAAATATTTGATAATGATCTCAACAAGGAGAATGACTGTATTACTGTTGATATCAGTTCAGTTCAGTGGCTGAGTCATGTCCAACTCTTTGCGACCCCATAGACTGTAGGATGCCAGGATTCCCTGTCCATTACCAACTCTCAGAGTTTACTCAAACTCATGTCCATCAAGTCAGTGATACCATCCAACCATCTCATTCTCTGTCAACCCCTTCTGTTCCTACTTTCAGTCTTTCCCAGCATCAGGGTCTTTTCCAATGAGTCAGTTCTTTGCATCAGGTGGCCAAAGTATTGGAGTTTCAGCTTCAACCTCAGTCCTTCCAATGAATATTCAGGGCTGATTTCCTTGAGGATTAACTGGTTGGATCCCCTTACTTTCCAAGGGACTCTCAAGAGTCTTCTCCAACAACACATTTCAAAAGCATCAATTCTTCAGTTCTCAGCTTTCTTTATAGTCCAACTCTCACATCCATACATGACTACTGGAAAAAAACATAGCTTTGACTAGATGGAACTTTGTTGGCAAAGTAATGTCTCTGCTTTTTAATATGCTGCCTAGGTTGGTCATAGCTTTTCCTCCAAGGAGCAAGTGTCTTTTAGTTTCATGGCTGCAATCACCATCTGCAGTGATTTTGGAGCCCAGAAAATAAAGTCTTTCACTGTTTCCATTTTTCCCCCATCTATTTGCCATGAACTATGGAACCGGATGCTACGATCTTAGTTTTTTGAAGATCTTGAGTTTTAAGCAAGATTTTTCACTCTCCTCTTTCATTTTCATCAAGAGGCTCTTCAGTTCCTCTTTACTTTCTGCCATAAGGGTGGTGTCATCTGTTGATATCAATGGAATGTATTCATAGAGATCAGCAGAGGGTGTGATGCTGTCCTGAACTCATGCATTATTCCCAGAGGCACTTGGATTGGAAAACATGTCAAATTAGTAATATTTTGCCAAACACCTTGTAGCTCAGCTGGTAAAGAATCTGCCTATAATGCAGGGGACCCTGGTTTGTTTCCTGGGTCAGGAGGATCCGCTGAAGAAGGGATAGGCTACTCACTGCAGTATTCTTAGACTTCCCTGGTGGCTCAGCAGGTAAAGAATCTCCATGCAATGTGGGAGACCTGGGTTTGAGCCCTGGGTTGGGAAGACTCCCTGGAGAAGGGAAAGACTACCCACTTTCCATTCTGGCCTGGAAAATTCCATGGACTGTATAGTCCATGAGGTCTCAAAGAGTTTGACATGACTTAGCGACTTCAGCTTTGCAAAAAATGATGTTAATCTCTGTGTGAATTTAATTCATTGTTTTAAAAATAGTTTGTTTCTTCATGGAAAGCCACAATTTCTTATTCTACTTTTCTTGCTCCCAAAGTCATTTCGTGGATACTGATTCTAGGGGGAGTAAGGCCTGATTAATTATTAACTTTCCAAGAATTCAGTCTCCATCAAAGATTGTACTCAACAAATCCCATTCTATTAACACTTGGAGTCTGTTAAAACAAGCAGAGAGCTTTCACCATTTCAATTAAGCTAACCTGACCAATTTAGGAGTTACAGATACATTAGCTCCACAAATTAAGCTTTTTGTTCCTATGGGTCTTTTCCTGAGCTTATTTATTCAGCTTAAGTTTGTGAGAAGAGTTGTCTGTCAGCTCACTCTTCTTTAAACCCATATGTCTCTTGGGAAATTTTATCTTAGAAGCCTTCATATACATAATTACTTATTTTCTTTTCAGAAGCACAAAGCATCTAGTCATTTTTTACTTTTAATGTAACATATTATTGCTGTAGTTTTTGCAGTGGCAGAACTTTAAATCAACTATTAACTATTACTTTTCTGTACTCCCTAGAATGGTGATATAAACATTCCCAAGTTACTAGAGAACAGCTGTTTTAAAAAGTACATTTTTTTTCTGATTTGTTTCTGTATTCTTGGTTAACCAAGAACCAAAGATAAAGACTACAATAACTGTATCTTATGTAATTAAACAAGTCACCTGTGAATTTGAGAACAGTTTTGGACTTAAGGGGTCAATTCTCTAACAGCCAATAAAAAGAGTAATATCTTTTGTTGCTGTACTGGCTCATTATGATTGAGAAACCAAGTGTATTTGACAAGAATTACAAGTAAACTAGTAGGAAACAGAGTTTTCTCTCTTACCCTTGGAGAATGCTTTTAATCATTTTTCATTAAGAAGAGGTTTGTGGTTTGAGGTAGAGTTTTCTAGGCAGTCATGAGATTTTCTTGTACATTAGTAAAGAAATGGCTTTCTTAAATTGCACGTGCAATTTTGTGAAAACTGGGCAATCTTTTAAAAGAATTATAGAACTACAATATAGTGGATGATTTTAATAACTTAAACTATTGTCCCTCATCCTCTGACTGCAAATTTTATGGCTTCAAAATAAAGCCAGACCATTAGACATCCTATCTCATATGCAGAGATCTTCAGAAGATATCTCATAATCTAGCTGAGTAGTCCACCCACATGCCTAACAGCCCTCATACTCTTCCCAATGAACTGATTTCCTGTGGTTTCACCACAGTGGAATTAGAGAACAATAGGTCAACACAACACTGCAATGAATCCCTAAAATCAAATAGGTAAAGGCCCTTGTTTACTCAGCTAAAACTAAATAGCATCCTGTTTCTTCAGCCTCCTTAAACTTAATCTTATTTTAGAAACTCATTTAATCAACATACTGGTTTTCTTTAAAATTTCCATGATCTTCTTGAATTTACTTATTTTATAATTTGCATGTGTTACTATATCTCCAACTCAATAAATCTGAAAAATCAATACCTCTTTTTCCAAATTAGCTTCTCCTCCTTAATTATCAATTAACTTTCATCATACTATCATCTTTTATATGTGCGTCGGTGCATGCTCAATCATGTCCGATTCTTTGTGACCACATTGACTGTAGCCCACCAGGCTCCTTTGTCCGTGGAATTTTCAAGGCAAGAATACTGGAGGGGGTTGCCATTTCCTACTCCAGGGGATCTTCCCGACTCAGGGATTGAACCCATGTTTCCTGAAGTAGCAGGCAGATTCTTTACCACTGTACCACCAGGAAAGCCTCATTATCTTTTATATACACATGACCAAACTTTTAGGGGTACAAATGCTGCATTCTTCCAGGTTCCATCTGTAGTCAAATAAGTGTCCAAGTCCCTGTTAAACCTTCTAAATGCCTTTATTTAGCATCCTCTATATTTTCTCTCAGGCAGTATCTTTAGGATCATGTTGCTTTTTGAGTAGACTACTACTACAACAGTCTCTTTTTACACTAATATGCATTTTGTCTCTTTTCCTTTATTATTTATTAACTCCATGAGATTAATTAGAGTGCATTATAACCAATGTGAGGGACTCTTGTAGGATTCAGCCTCAGGCCCCTTTATACAGAGTTCTTATGTTTTTTTTTTTTTCCCCTATCTCTAAGTAACAACTTTCTTTAAAGTCTGAAAATTGCTTTTCCAGCTTTCTATACATCTAGGGCATGGGCATATAACCCAAAATCCACCAGTCAAACTCACCATGGTGAAGTGTTGACTCTTGAGTAAGAAATGTGAGGGTTCATATACTGTGTACATTTCAGTTAAGAAGGTAGTAGAGACGTTTGGTTTTCGGGGCATGGGTGAATGCAAGGGGTCTTTCTGAAACAGAACTGGTGCAAATGCAGAAAATGCAGTGGTGGCAGTTATATTTATTTCCTGGTACAGAAATGGTAGATATGCACAAAATTAGGTAGTGGTAGTGTCCTCATACTGTTCGCCGACTCAATGGACATAAATTTGAGTAAACTCTGGGAGTTGGTGATGGACAGGGAGGCCTGGTGTGTTACAGTCCATGGGGTTGCAAAGAGTTGGACACAACTGAGAGACTGAACTGAACTAAAGTGTACTCATAGACCTCTTCTGTAGCCCAGTTCTGGTTTATTCCTGGAGGGCTACCCAGAGTTTCATCATGTAGTTGCTAGACAATTCTCTCAGCTACACTACTGTAGGTTGTCTTTTAATGTTTCCTTTGCTGTGCAAAAGCTTTTAAGTTTTGTTGGGCCCACTTGTTTATTTCTGGTTTTATTTCCATTACTTTAGGAGACAAATCCAAAAAGATGTTGCTGTGACTTATGTCAAATAGTGCTCTGCTTATGTTTTCCTTCAAGAGTTTTATTGCGTGTGGTTTTATATTTAGGTCTTAAATCCATTTTGAGTTTATTTTTTAATGCATGATGTTAGAGAATGTTCTAGAGAAGGCAATGGCAACCCGCTCCAGTACTCTTGCCTGGAAAATCCCATGGACGGAGGAGCCTGGAAGCCTGCAGTCCATGGAGTCGCTGAGGATTGGACACGACTGAGTGACTTCACTTTCACTTTTCACTTTCATGCATTGGAGAAGGAAATGGCAACCCACTCCAGTGTTCTTGCCTGGAGAATCCCAGGGACAGGGGAGCCTGGTGGGCTGCCGTCTGTGGGGTCGCACAGAGTCGGACATGACTGAAGTGACTTAGCAGCAGCAGCAGACTATTACTTGAATTAGAGGCGCCTTATTTTTGCTAATTTATGGCCAGGAAATGACTTGAATAACATAGTTCAGCCTCAGTTCAGTTCAGTTCAGTCACTCAGTTGCATCTGACTCTTTGTGACACCATGGACTCAGCACATCAGGCCTCCCTGTCCCTCACCAACTCCCAGAGTTTACTCAAACTCATGCCCATTGAGTTGGTGATGCCATTCAACCATCTCATCCTCTGTCGTCCCCTTCTCCTCCTGCCTTCAATTTTTCCCAGCATCAGGTCTTTTCAAATGAGTCAGTTGTTCACATCAGGTACCAAAGTATTGGAGTTTTAGATTCAGCATCAGCCCTTCCAATGAATATTCAGCCTACCATTACTCTAAATTCCTCAGCAATTTATATTTGTTATGTTTAGGCAATATTATCTATCTCAATCTCAGTTGCTTATCATAGCAAATATTTCTTTTTTTTTAATTTTTTAAAATTTTATTTTATTTTTAAACTTTACAATATTGTATTAGTTTTGCCAAATATCGAAATGAATCCACCACAGGTATACCTGTGTTCCCCATCCTGATCCTTCCTCCCTCCTCCCTCCCCATACCTTCCCTCTGGGTCATCCCAGTGTACCAGCCCCAAGCATCCAGTATCGTTCATCGAACCTGGACTGGCGACTCGTTTCACACATGATATTATACATGTTTCAATGCCATTCTCCCAAATCTCCCCACCCTCTCCCTCTCCCACAGAGTCCATAAGACTGATCTATACATCAGTGTCTCTTTTGCTGTCTTGTACACAGGGTTATTGTTACCATCTTTCTAAATTCCATATATATGTGTTAGTATACTGTATTGGTGTTTTTCTTTCTGGCTTACTTCACTCTGTATAATAGGCTCCAGTTTCATCCACCTGATTAGAACAGATTCAAATGTATTCTTTTTAATGGCTGAGTAATACTCCATTGTGTATATGTACCACTGCTTTCTTATCCATTCATCTGCTGATGGGCATCTAGGTTGCTTCCATGTCCTGGCTATTATAAACAGTGCTGCGATGAACATTGGGGTACACGTGTCTCTTTCCCTTCTGGTTTCCTCAGTATGTATCCCCAGCAGTGGGATTGCTGGATCATAAGGCAGTTCTATTTCCAGTTTTTTATTCATTGTAGGTGGCCAGAGTTTTCTTCCATCTGGTGAACAGATAAATACTCTTATATTTTGTAATGCTTCTATTTTAAGACTTGGCCCACATGACATGGAAAAATAGTCATAGAAGAGACATATCAATCTTTAATCTACCTTGGGCTTAAAGTGGCATATGTCACTTCTGTTCAGTCTGTTGGCCATTACTAGTGATAAGCCCTTAATAAAACAGCATAAAGTGAAGTTGCCCAGTCGTGTCCAACTCTTTGGGACCCCATGGACTATAGCCCACCAGGCTCCTCCATCCATGGAATTTTCTAGGCAAAAGTACTGGAGTGGGTTGCCATTTCCTTCTCCAGGGGATCTTCCCAACCAAGGGATTGAACCTGGGTCTCCCACATTGCAGGCAGATACTTTACCCTCTAAGCCACCAGGGAATCCCAAAACATCATAAGATGATAAGAAATGTACAGGAACATATGGAATATTGAAAACTGCTTTTTATGGCACACAATCTGAAATTAATCTGTTGTGTTTTAAGTATATTTATAATTTAAGTAACAGTGCAAACAAGCTCCAATATCTTCTGTCTTCTAAATCCTTATGTTTTCCATAAATATACCATGCTTCTTTTTAGTTTATTTCATATTTTACCTGCTGTGAATTTTTGTATTTAAAATTATATCCCTTCCACTCATGGTTTATTTATTTTTGAAATGTACTTAAACCCCACATCAATTCCCTTACATTTACAAGGCATCCCTAGATACTTCTGAACTCATTAGTTCCCCCTTTCCAAATGGCTATAGCACTTAATTTACTTTTAAGTTTTGTGGCTTATCTTATCCTTCTGTACAAATACTATGTATAGGAAAACCTAGGGAATAAAAAATATGATCATAAGAAATTCTATGTAGATGGCAAGTCATGTAAGAGGACTTGGTCAATAAGTGGGACACTAGTAGTGGTTACTCTTGGTAATAAGTAAAGAGACTCAAAATGGTAACTTTTGGCTACATTAGATGATATTATAGAAGTCTGAGAAAGGAATCTTTAATAATTGTGTGCGTATGTTTGTGTGTGTGTACTGGGGGCAGGGGTTTCCTCCCAAATTCTAAATCAACAGAAATGCACAATTGAGTCAGATAAGAAGATCAAAATATTAATTTTATTAGTTGTAAAGCTGATACCAGAAAGAGACTAGAATTACTGACACAAGCAGACTGGCACTCCCCATGTCCTTTATTAATCATACCTGCTTGGTTACAGGCAAAACTGAGTGAATGCAGATCTTTCTTTCATTTAGGGACCTGTTAGTTATTGCAAAGGAGAGGAGAAGGAGTCTAATTTAAGAGCAGGCTGCTTCAAAAAGAGAAAACTATAAAGGGGTTGAGCCTAAAGATGTTTTCCCTTTTCTCTAACAATCAGGTAAATCACTTTTCCTCTCAAGGTAAGAATTCAGAAATGTCTGTGGAAAAAAAGAGTTGAAAGGCACCTCCAAAATCTTTACTCCAGGGTAGAATTTTCCTCCCCTCCAGAGAAAAATGAAGATGAGGACTGAACGTTTCCTGTTTACACAGAGCACCTCACTAGCATGTGGAACTGGAGTTGCTCTGTAAATTTGGAGTAATGTACATCACCTGATCACTGGTGTAGAGACAGGGAGATAAAGTCAATGCTCAAGTAGCAAGACTATCTTGGAATATTTTCTCAAAAAGGGTAGGTTTTTGTCTCATTACCCCCAAATTCGTGTCTGACATCTTCATTTGTTTGGCATGAGCTTTTTCCCTAAACACATCATAATTCCACTAAAAAACAATCATTGTGTCACACATTTGAATTTGTTCCTCCAAAACTCCTACATCAGGACACAGGTCAATTGATGATAAATCAGTTGACCTGTGTTTCATTCCTCCCACACCCATGCTCTCTTTTCTAGTCATTTATCAAGGCCTGCCAGTTTTCCTCCATGGAGTTTTACATAACTGTCCTTAACTCTCTTCCAGACCCACCCTCTTCTACTTTAATCAAGGCCACCATCAGATAATCCCAAGGCTATTACAATTATCTGCTAATTGAACTGCCTCCCTCAAGACTCTTGGTAATGCAATCCATTGCATAATACATTGCCTGATTAATCTTCCTCAAATGGTATTTGTTCATGTCAGGCCCTGCTTGAAAATCTGTACATATCTCTATAAAACAAGTCTAATTCTTGAGCCTCAAATTCAAAACACTCACAAGTTGGCTGCTACTTCCTTTCATTCAAAATATACTGAGAGGCTAGTACATTAATTAAATCTGAGTACTTTCATTTTCTTTGTTTAGTTTAAAAATTGAGTTTATTACAGTTCAGTCTATACCTTAAAAATGTATCAGTTTTGGTCCTTAAGTTCATTCATAGACTCCTGTAAAGATTATTTCCTAAGGGAAAAAGTGAATATGCAGAAGTTTCAGGTCTACCTCATTAAGGCTCATTTTTACAACACAACCTCATGAAATTAATATTTTTAAAATGCTTATTGCATGTAATGGGAGAATGACCTATATCTTCAATTTATTCTTGTTTTATGATCATGTGTAAATGAAAATAAAATAAATAATGCTAAGGATCATTTATATATACAAACTAAGCATTGTTTTCTTTTGCTAACCAACAGAGTCAGTATATTTAAAAATATGAATGGATATTCTCTCATTTTTTGTTACTAAAAATTAACATGCACATTAAAAATACATCAATCCTAGGAATCAATGGATACTCGGACATAGCCATGGGAAGAAATATGTAAAAAATAATGACAGCCAAATGTATATAAAAATAATTGTGAGAATATAGAGGAAAATAGTTGCAATATTTAATTAGTAATTCATTTGGATATATTTTAAAGTTTTTCTTTTGATTACCCAAATTAAATTTGCCTATGAGCATGCATTTCTTTGAATTCTTTAGCAGAAATTATTACAGGAGTTAAACAAGAGAGCATTGAAAGATTTTTATACACATTAGAGTGAGTTTTCTGTTACAACCATTTCAGTCTGTGACAAGAGATAACATGCTTCCTCATGAGACTTACTGTAATTTCCTGGTTGCTATGATGTCTCATGTTTAGACATGGCCAAGGCATGAAAGGAGAGGCTCAGCATTATCAGAGTCACACTGCTCTAAAGTTACATGCCCTTTGCTTCTTTCACATACCGTACATACATATACACAGGACACGCGCATTTTGAAAGCTGCTTTCCAAAGCTGGAGAGAAGGAATGCATGCTTCAGGCAATAGCTCAAAGACTTCAACTTCATCTGGATTTGTCTATTTTCAGTGAAGAATTGGCTTTGAGGGTAGAATCAGAGCTGGATGTGTTCTTACCTTTTGTGGTCTGAAGGGCAGACATGCACACTAGCTCCATTCTTAGAGGTAGGGAAATAGGACAAATTTTATAAATTTAAAATTAAACTGAAATAAATGTCTTACAAATTTAATAGAAACATGATTAGAATTCTAATTATTCACCTTGGGCAGAAATAGTGTCTTTATTTAATTATTTTATGATCTTGTATATGAACAAATACAAAACATAGATTAGAAAACAACATACACTGATTAAATGTAAAACCTTGAACAGAATTATAATAATTATAATCACTACTTTTGCATTAATTTCTCAATTATTTCTAGATGCCCCTTGACTGCTCTTAGAAAAATTGTGAGAGAGGTATCCTTCCTTGAGATGTTCTTAACCACTGCTTAGAGCATATGTGGAAATATAAATCTCTACTACTCACAACTCTTCCTCTTAAATCTCTTCTAAAGGCCTTAGTCTCCTATATGTGATGATACACAATCATTATTTTACTAATTTCACTCCCTGGTACTATCAAATTTCAAGATGCCAGGCAGGAAACATCATGCCATCTTTTGTACCTCCATTTCCTATATCCTTTGCCATCAGATCATTTTCCCATTTTCATAATCTACCAGTGAGCTGGCTCAGGTATCTATCAAATCACATTTTGTTCCTGTTTCCCATTCCTAATGTTATGATGGGCTTTCCTGATATCTCAGTTGGTAAAAAATGCAAGAGACCCCGGTTCAATTCCTGGGTTGGGAAGATCTGCTGTAGAAGGGGTAGGCTACCCACTCTAATATTCTTGGGCTTCCCTTGTGGCTCAGGTAGTAAAGAATCCACCTGCAATGTGGGAGACCTGGTTTTGATCCCTGGGTTAGGAAATCCCCTGTAAAAGGGAAAGGCTACTCACTCCAGTATTCTGGTCTGGAGAATTCCATGGACTATATATTCCATGGGGTTACAAAGAGTTGGAGACGACTGAGCGAACTTCACTTTCACTTTCTTTCAATGACACTTATTTGGACCGACAGCACTTCTCACTTGTATGATAGTGATCACTTTCTAACCAATTACTCAACCGTAATCTCTCTTAAGTTCAGTTCTCACTTCAAAGTACTGCTTTAGTTCTGGGTTATAATACTCTCTGCTCAAAAACCTTTCCTATGAATAGAAAATTAAAAATGCAATTAAGACAGATAAAAATGCCTTCTCTTCTCATGGAACTATTATTCATTTGATGAGAAAGTTTTATAAAAACAAGTCAAAATAGACATATTCAAAATGTTCTAAGTATTATTTTTGCCCAGAGAAGTTAAATACTATTTTATAGAAAATGTGATAGTTGATCTAGGCCTTAAAAAATGAGTAGAAGTCCAGGTATTAATTAGAAAAGGAAGAGAGCAAAAGGATATTTGAGGTATGGAGAAATCATATGAGCAAAGGAAAACTATTTCAAAGATTTTTGGGAAATAAGATTTACATTAGTATGCATACAGCTATGTTTCCCAAAATATGTTTCAAGGAATATCAGTCCTATAAAAGATCCCATGAGAATAAATGGGAGGATGATGAGATCCATGATTAACTTACTTTGTGAAATTCAGCAACTTAGGTTTGTCTATTTGTTTATTTGGAAACTAATGGTGAGTTAACACAGTAAAGGCTCTGAAAGACTTTTACTTTAAAACTTATCCAGAATTTTGCAAGTATTTGAATCATGTCTCCCTATTTTAAAAAAGATAGCTTTTAATATCGCTTTGAGTTTGTGTTGTTTTTGTTTAATCATTAAGTTGTGTCCAACTCTTTGCATCTCATGGACTGTAGCCGACCAGACTCCTCTGTCCTTGGGATTCTCCAGGCAAGAATACTGGAGTGGGTTGCCATTTCCTCCTCCAGGAGATATTTCTGACCCAGGGATTGAACCTGTGTCTCCTGTTTGGCAGGCAAATTCTTTACCACTGAGCCACCTGAGAGGCCCCTTGAATTTATGCTACATGTATATAAACTGTTTTGATTGCTATATTTAAAATAGATAGATCCAACAAGGATCTACTGTGTATATATAGCACATGGAAATCTGCTCTGTTACATGGCAGCCTGGATGGCAGGGGAGATTGGTGGAGAATGGATACATGTGTATATATGGCTGATACGTGTGTGTCTTTGCTTTTCACCTGAAACTATCACAACATTGTTAATCAGCTATACCCTAATACAAAATAGAAAGTTTAAAAAATTTAAAAACGTTTTGGAAAATTGGATTGGATAAATACAAATAATTCCTGGAATTCTTTCACTAAAACAAATATACAAGTGTTATGAAACAACAAAGACAGTTTTTATGCAGCCTGAAACACTTGATGAGAGTACATACATAGGTAGCCTAATACAGAGTGTTCTATATTAAGGACATAGCATTTTCTATTTAGTCTTACTTTAATTTTTGTGAAGGAAATTTGGCAACATGAATTACAAACTATAATAATGTCTTTTCCAACGTATAAAGAGATAGGTTTGGGGTTTGAGGAAAGAGTCAGTCAATAGAGAAGGGCACTGGTTACTCTAACTGACATTAGCCAACATTCATGCATTAACTTTTCTTGTGAAATTTATATAAAAAAGGGAATATCTAGCAATTTTATTGCAGATAGAAGAGGGTAGTTATAACTGCACTATTTCAATTGCTAAGTTGAGTATCACTGAGTACAGAGGGGTCAGAATTAAGCAGTGGTATATCATCCTGCATTTACACTGCTTAAGGACCTACTTGAATTTCATCCACTTCCACCACTTTTTCATATCAAACAGATTTTCATATTATTGCAAATAATTTTTCATCTTCCAAAGACAGATAGCACTCAAGATAATTTTGCATAACTCACACATGCATATTTAAACTATATTCTAAGGCAATTTATCTAACATCTTCGGTAGTTCCTTAACTAGGAAACATGGGAAATCATAGTAACTACCCCTGTGGAGTTTGGTGTCAATTAAATGAAATAATATATGGAAAGTGCTTGGCATGGCCTCTGGAACATCATTACTCAATGCATATAAATTACAGTGCTGGTCACAAACATGTTAATGGTATTGCTCAAGTCCTGTCAAATGAATAGGATTTATAAATGTTTATATTCTTAATTGTTTGACTTGGGGTATCTAAGGTTCACACATGAAGACACTTGGTCTGGCAAAGCACTTAATTTTAATTTGTACAAGTATATATATTAGCTATATGAGAAAGGGCTTTTCAACATAATTATTTGGTGTCATTTAACTTGTTTGGGTTGTCAATCCTAAATATATCTTGAGGAAATCCTCACATTGTGGATTTATAGCCCCCTGAATTTTGTTTGATGTATACCTTCCTGAAGAGGTAGACAGAAACACAAGATAAAGGCGAAGCTGAAGAGAGGAAGATGATGATGAAAAATGCCTCTACTTCTACAAACAACACAAAGGTTGATTTTTTTTTTCTTCTCTCCAATTCAAATACTTACAGTCCTTGGTTATTTATAAAGATTTCAGGGGATGCAAGGATAACATATTCTGGGGTCTATTTCCTGGCCATCAATATCCTTCTTACTATGCTTTCCTAGCAAGACACACCCAATTATTTCACAAAACCTCCCATTGTTCATTTATTTTGAAATGTTGAAATTATAAGTCACTCCTAAGGCATGGTAAAGAAAACCTATGGAAATGAGGATGGAGGCAGGCACCCTACTGCTGCAAAGCAAGGGAACACATCTCTCCTGATAAGGAAAGAAAGTCTGCATGAAAGATACATAGGCCTTAATAAATATGAGATATGCAAGCAATATTTCTGTACAATGAGAATGACTTAATTCAGAGAAGATGAATTCAGTGTTCGATTTCTGGGTGATTAAAGAATATACATACTGGATTCAGGGTTATAGCTGTCCATCACAATACAGTTCTAGGTGTCATGGCCATTCCATTTCTGTTCACTTATGTTCTCCAGTTTTGTTTTTTTTTTTAAATCATGACTAAATGAGAACAGAGTACCATAAACAGGATGTTTCTTGAAGGGTTGTTCTTCCTTCTGAAAGGAAATTTCCCTTTCTCTCTAGTTTTAAAATAGACTATAACTCCACTTAACCTCTCCCACGCCACCATCATGAACATGAGCTTCATGTAGTCAGTCAAATTGGCCAGGGACACCAAGGTGCTAGGTGTTACAGGCTCATGGTAAGTGCTGGTTGGGTGTACATGGAATTTGTGGAGGAAATAAGCAGATTTATCATCCCAAACTTAAAAGACCCCTTGTGTGAGGGTCACATTTTCATGCTGTTGGAGTTGGAGCAGGAGGCTGTAGGACTGTGGTGGGCCCTAGAGACGTAGTTGAACCTGCTGGCCCATGAGAATCATCTATGACTGTCAAGTGGTTATGTTTTAAGTAAAAAGTAATAGTAAAAAAATTAAAAAGATGTGGATGTCATAGATGGTGCACCCTGCTTTGTCAATCAAGGAAGGAAGTATGAGAGAATAGAGATAATTCAAAAAGAAAATCAAAAATTAATAGTCTCTTGGCATTCTGGACCATGGTTCATCCATCCCCAGAGCCAGAATTACCCTATCCCTCCTAAAAATTTGACGTTGATTCCATAACTCTCTTCTTTATGTTTATTGGTTTAAATTGCCACATGAAATGCCTGGAATAATAAAATGATGGTAAAACATGAAGCAGTTTTGTAGCGTATGTTGATGCTGTTTTGCTGTTGTTATTATTTAACTTATAATTGTTCCTTAGTAACTTTAGTTGAATATATTTAGGAAAATTACTTATACTCTTTTTGAAAGTAGAATCCTTCAGTTGTCTTGAGATTTATCTAGGATGTTATTTTTTCTTATATTTTTAAATGGAAATATAGTTGATTTACAATGTTGTACCAAGGTCTGCTGTTCAACAAAGTGACTGTTACACATGTATATACATTCTTTTTGTATCCTTTTCCACTATGGTTTATCACAGGATATTGAGTAGACTTCCCTGAACTATACATTAGGACCCAATGTACATTTACCCACTCTAAACTCCCCATCCCTCCTCCACCCCTCCCCCCACCCTTGGCAACTACAAGTCTTTTCTCTATGTCTTTGAGTCTATTTCTGTTTTATGTATAGGTTCATTTGTGCTGTATTTTAGATTCCACATATAAGTGGTATCATGTTACCACTTATGTCTTTCTCTTTCTTACTATGATCATCTCTAGTTACATTCATGTTTCTACAAATGACATTATTTCATTCTTTTTTATGGCTAAGTACTCTTTCACTGTATTTATATACCACATCTTCTTTATCCATTCATCTGTTGATGAACATTTACGTTATTTCCATGTTTTGGTTACTGTGAACATTGTTGCTATGAATATAGGGGTATATGAATCCTTTTGAATTTTAGTTTTGTCTGGGTATATTCCCAGGAGTGGGATTGCTGGATCATATGACAATTCTATTTTCAGTTTTCTGAGGAACCTCCATCCTGTTCTCCATAGTTTCTGTACCAAAATACCTTCCCACCAACAATGTAAGAGGGTTTCTCCGGTTCTTGTTGTTTGTAGACTTTTTGATGAGAGCCATTCCGACTAATTCTCTAATAATTAGTGATATTGAGCATCTTTTCATGTGCCTACTGTCCATCTGTATGTCTTCTTTGAAGAAATGTCTATTAAGGTCTTTTGCCCACTTTTTGATTGGGCTGCTTTTATTTGTGATGTTGAGTTGTATGAGTTCTTTATATATTTTGGAGATTAAGTCCTTGTCTGTTGCATCATTTGCAAATATTTTCTTCCATTACATAGGTTGTCTTTTTGGTTTTTATTGTTTATGATTTTCTTTGCTGTGTAAAACTTCTAAGTTTGATTAGGTCCCATTTATTTTCATTTTCATTTCTACTGCTTTGGGGGACGGACCTTTGGCCATTGCTATAATTTATGTCAGAGAATGTTTTGCCTATATTCTCTTCTAGGAGTTTGATGGTGTTATGTCTTATGTTTAGGTCTTTAAGTCACTTTGAGTTTATTTTTGTGCATGGTGTGAGGGTGTGTTCTAACTTCACCAATTTACACACTACTGTGCAACTATCCCAGCAAAATTTACTGGAGACTTTTTCCCATTTTATATTCTTGCCTCCTTTGTTAAAGTAGAATGTTACATTTTTAATCTCCTTCAATTTATTTTTGTGTATCAGAGTTTTCTTCATTGCTACTATTAAATATATTGCTTAAATAACAGTAAATTAATCATGGGAAACAGTTAAATTATTGAATAATTTTATGATATGGTACCTATAAAATATTTTATCCTCTGAATTAGTATTACACATATTCAAATAACCAATGAACATAATATTTTTCAAACAAGGTGTATTTTAGCTCTGAGATGGTACATGTGATTCTCCAGTTGCCATGATGTGCTTTTACAAAAGCACAGATGTATGAAGGGAAAAAAAAAACAAGAAAATGGCAGTTTTTCCAGAAATGGCACATTTTGTTTAATCCAAATATTAAATTTCTTTTCTTTGCAACTGATAACTTTTTAATCTCTATCATAAATAAAGCATGAAAAAGAGATTTTAAACTAGATTTTGCAATGCATTTTAAATAGAATTCAAGTAAGTTTGGATGATGTACTAAATGACCTTGGATGATATCAAAAGGTGGCTAGTTACCTGATTAGTCATTCTCTGTATTGTCAGGTTTCATTTTAGGTACTGATGACATTTACAAAATGCTTCTGAAATCTATTGTGTTATAGAGAATGGTCATTCTGAAACAAAAATGGAGATGTATTTTGGCTTTTTCTGTATTGACTGAAATATTGTCCTGTGTAAATCTCATTAACAAAGTGATGCTAATACTCTGTTCAACAAGGAACACTGTACTTCTGTCTTTTCAGTTCAGTTCATTTCAGTTCAGTCTCTCAGTCATGTCCAACTATTTGCGACCCCGTGGACTGCCGCACACCAGGCTTCCCTGTCTTTTACCCTTATAGATTTCCTTATGCCTTTATAATAATCACATTAAATATTAAAAACTAAAATACATTTAAATGTAGAACAGTTGTAATCAAATTTTGAGGTCAGTTCTAAAGCATTGACTTTTGTTTGAAAAGCCAATCCTTATCTTTTTTTTTTTTTTTTTTTTTACTAACTTTGCTTCGTACTATTATATAATTATATATCTGTGTGTGTGTGTATATATATATATATATATAAATACACATATTTATATATATCTTTGAAATATTTCTAATCCAAATAAAATAAAATGTTGAGGTATGGTTAATCTCTATGTTGCACAAATGTACATAGTACATTTTTGAGCCAATGCAATTTTGATATATCTTGTATCATTATATGATATCTATTTCTTAACTCCCTATAAATTGAAACAATCAGAGTGCTCAATAACCAAACTCCTCACATATCTCAAAGGCAAAGTCCTTTTCTTTACATTAACCCTGAGTCAAAGGTAATTGGATATCACTTTTCTTTTCAGCTGCCAACAGGACACTTTTTTTACTCCAGGAAATACCTCTTAGTCTTGCTACATGAAATTCCATGCTGTTGACCAAATCTATGGAAAAGTAGCAGAATAAATTATCTTTTTTCCCAGTTCTGACACTTGAACTTTTTCATCCTCAAATTTCACCTGATACCCCTTGCTTCCACAGAAGTCAGTGTGCTGAGGGGCCCTGAGTGTGTTGTGATAATGTACTTTGAAATCTTTCATTTGAGAGAGTGATTTTAAAATATGAATAAGCAGTTAATGTCTTCTCAATTCAGAAATTAAGTATTATGTAATGAAAACATACAATTAATGTATGTGCTATCTATATATTTAAAGAAAAAAAAGGAAAATTTGTTATGGAAAATAGAATTTGATCTACAAAATGAATCACAGGAATATTTCAGTCAGTACAGGTAATTCTGTATCTCTAGCATTTGCTTTTTAAAATCTACCTCTCCAACTGCTGGGAGCATGGTCAAAATTACAGGCATTTCTTAGAGCTTTGTAACTCAAAAGGTGGTTAATGGACCAGAAGCATCAACATCAGGAGTTTCTTTTTTGTTTTGTTTTTTAGAAATACATCATGGTAGGCCTTAGAGGAACTAAAAAGCCTCTTGACGAAAGTGAAAGAGGAGAGTGAAAAAGTTGGCTTAAAGCTCAACATTCAGAAAACGAAAATCATGGCATCTGGTCCCATCATTTCATGCCAAATAGATGGGGAAACAGTAGAAACAGTGTCAGACTTTATTTTGGGGGGCTCCAAAATCACTGCAGATGGTGACTGCAGCCATGAAATTAAAAGACGCTCACTCCTTGGAAGGAAAGTTATGACCAACCTAGATAGCATATTGAAAAGCAGAGACATTACTTTGCCAACAAAGGTCTGTCTAGTCAAGGCTGTGGTTTTCCCAGTGGTCATGTATGGATGTGAGAGTTGGACTGTGAAGAAAGCTGAGTGCTGAAGAACTGATGCTTTTGAACTGTGGTGTTGGAGAAGACGCTTGAGAGTCCCTTGGACTGCAAGGAGATCCAACCAGTCCATTCTAAAGGAGATCAGTCCTGGGTGTTCTTTGGAAGGAAAGATGCTAAAGCTGAAACTCCAGTACTTTGGCCACCTCATGTGAAGAGTTGACTCATTGTAAAAGACCCTGATGCTGGGAGGGATTGGGGGCAGGAGGAGAAGGGAACGACAGAGGATGAGATGTCTGGATGACATCACTGACTCGATGGGCATGAGTTTGAGTGAACTCCGGGAGTTGGTGATGGACAGGGAGGCCTGGCGTGCTGTGATTCATGGGGTCGCAAAGAGTCGGACACGACTGAGCAACTGAACTGAACTGAACTGAACTGAGGCCTTATTCAAGACCTGCTCACTCTGAATCTGCATTTTAACCAAAATACTCAGTGATTTTTTTTTTTTTTTTTGTACATAAACTATGAGAAACTCTTCTCTAGAGCAGATGTAGATATCTATCACTTGTCACCCTCTTCTGTCTGGATCCCAAATGATCACAAGCAAAATATCTAACAGCTCAAAAATCCATCTGCAAGTGTTTATGTACCTGGAACACTGGATTGGAATGAAAGATAAGAGCAAGTACGTTTAGCTCCTTTATGGGCACAGTGTTCATTGCTGTCACATAGGTTTTCTTTTTTCTTTTTAATTTAAAATCCTTGGATCAATCTTTGGCAGGTAATATGCCTCACATTGTCATTGCTATTGTTGTTAAAGTTACAGAATACTAATATAAACACTAAACTTACATAATACTAATGAAACGGAGGCTCACAAAGGTCAATTAAGATCCCAACTAACTTTCCCAAGATTGCATAACTTGGAAATTCTGGATATTTCCTTAGGATTATTGAATAACTTCCCAATTGGTCTCACTGGTTACAATCTTACTATTCTTTACACTGCTACCAGAATAATCCCTCTCCTATTCAAAACTATTTATACCAGTTATCTACTTAAAATTTTGTGACAGATTCCCATATGATTTAGGAGAAAGTCTTTCTAACTTTTCTGTGTATAACCTTCTTTCTCTATAGGTAACTACTATAATTTTAGACTTTTCCAAACTAAATTATTTCTTGTTTTCACAACTTGAATGTGTTCTTCTTGCTATTAGAATTTTATTTCCCTTTATTCATATGCTCAACTTATTTTTTTTAAACCTATTTCATTATGTCCTCTACGAAGCCTTCCCAAACATTTCCCTCTGTTATACATGCATACTGCATGTATACTTTATCAGCACTTATCTCATGCTATTAGGATTATTTCACTCCTATCAGCTTTACCCTTGGAACTACAAGTTTTTGAGAGCAAGAAACTTATTTTATGTCTTCTTTTCTTGTCAGCTTTTAGCAAAGAACTTGGCCTACAAAAAGGCTTTAATGTTTATTGTGTGAACTAAGGTAATGTGAAAATGAATTAAGAACCATTTAAAAGTCAAAGGATGGTGGGGACACATATGCACCCATGGATTATTCATGTCGATGTATGGCAAAAACCATCACAATATTGTAAAGTAATTATCCTCCAATTAAAACAAATTAATTAATTTAAAAAAGAAAAATAAAGGATACTACCTTCCACCTCCAGTTTTTCTACCTGTTGGCATTTTTACTCTTTTCAGCAACAAATCTGTATTCACGTAGATTGTGACTGGTATACTTACTTGGACAACTTGTTAGCACACCTAAGTGAGTCAAAGCCAGTTGTCCATGTGGCACAAATTTATTTTTATAATTTAAATCTAAACATACTGCTAAGGTATTAAATAACCATAAAATGTGGAAAACATTTAATTTAAAATATTGAGTTAAATAATATTCACTTATATTTCACATGTTAAATTTTAATATACAATGAATTTTTGAAGCTAACTTTAAAAATCTCAAAATAGAATTTTAATGGAAATGCTAAGATATTCTCATGTATAAGCTCATAAAAGCTGCAGCTTTTTTAAGAAGACCATTTTCATCATGGTTTAAAACATATGGCAGGTCTTTCTGGGAAGTTTTCTGATGGTATGTAGAATTTGTAGTTACAAATATTCTGCCATTTAAATTAACTCACTCAACTTCACCTTTCTGAATTAGCAGAACTTAACTATTCATTGTCAACTGATTCATGAATATAGAACCAAACTTCATTTGGAACATATGGCCTAAAGATAATAAATTTAAGTGCCTGATGTAAAGTAAATTAGAATTGGGATTGTAATGCTGATAGCTTTTTCTGCAAGACTCTTATAACATCTGTCCAGAAACTTTAATTTTTTTCAGGTGTTTTTCACACATGCTGTTTCAAATCTTATATAGGTATTATAACTTTCCTTCATGAGAATAATTGCAAAAGGTTATTATTTAAGAATAAAATGGTGAACATGACAAAATAAAATTGTATAATCTTATAATTTTTGCAAGAGCCTTAAATTTTAACAGTAGACCAAGAAACAATATTAGGAGGAAAAACTAAATTGTGAGTTGAGGTTTGAGGACGTAAAAAATGTTCAAAATGAATTTCTATATAAAATATAACAATCTTCCTTTCTAACCTTTCACATCTATGACAGAAATTAGACTTTAGAAACTGTATTTCTCATTATCTCCTGGCCGTGTGGTTCTATCCACCAATGAGAGGAACCCTCAAATGTTTGCAAAATGAGAGAAAAGCGGAAGTAATTATTTTTTAGCCAATAGCTGTGAGCAGGCATGTGGCTTGGCAGATTTAGTTATGAATTTTTGCAAGAAACCTCCATTTGTTCTCTGAGAGTCATCCAGTTTGTTGCTGAAAGCTGTTGAATGCTGTTGAGAATATCAGTGGCAGTTGAATACAATCACTACTGTTACCAGTGTTGTGAAATCGGTTTGGAGCTTCCTAATCTTCACTGCCGTAACTCTTGCAAACCTTTCATTTCTTGTGTTAAGTACTTTCCTATTTGACAAATATGTAGTACTTTCTATATTGATGATTAACTGACTGACATTTACTATTATGAGCCTGTAATTTACTTCAAGAAGTTATATTTCTTTGGAAATATTTTTATACATACAAATAGAAATCATCTTTCTAATAATTCAAAGGATTTTCATCAACAGGTTTTTATTGATATATAATTTTTAATGTGTTAAAATTTCATTGACATTAATAACATCATTAGAAATTACTACTGTTGTGAATAGATCCTTAGTTATCAGAATTTACCATTAAAGTCCTTGTGTTATAGAACTTCAGAGTACATCATTCATATCCCAGACTGCCTAAATGGTACCTATGAAGTTGTGTAGGGCAGTCTATGTAGCTACCATCTATCACTGTCTCTAAAAAATACATGCTTCCCAATGTAATATGTTTTCAGTTGGATACAATTTGCTGTTGCTGTTGTTGTTCAGTCGCCAAGACATGTCCAACTCTTTGTTACCCAGTGGACTACAGCACGCCAGGCTCCTCTGTCCTCCACTATCTCCCAGAGTCTGCTCGAATTCATGCCCCCATTGATTTAGTGATTCTATCTAACCATCTCATCCTCTGCCTCCCCCTTCTCCTTTTGCTTTCAATCTTTCCCAGAATCAGGGTCTTTTTTAATGAGTCTGCTCTTCGCATTAGGTAGCCAGAGTATTGGAGCTTCAGCATCAATATTTAGGGTTGATTTCCTTTAAGATTGACTGGTTTGATCTCCTTGTGGTCCAAGGAGCTTTCAAGAATCTTCTCCAGCACCACAGTTCCAAAGCATCAAATCTTCAGTGCTCAGCCTTCTCTATGGTTCAACTCCCACATCCATACATGACTATTGGAAAAAACATAGCTTTGACTATACAGAACTTTGTAGGCAAAATGATGTCTCTGCTTTATAATATGCAGTCTAGGTTTTTGGAACTTTCCTTCCAAAGAGCAAACATCTTTTAATATCATGGCTGCAGTCACTTTCCACAGTGATTTTGGAGCCCAGGAAAATAAAATCTGTCATTGCCTCAAAGACTAATAGAGTTTTGCCAAGAAAATGCACTGGTCATAACAAACACCCTTTTCCAACAACACAAGAGAAGACTCTATACATGGACATCACCAGATGGTCGACACCAAAATCAGACTGATTATATTCTTTGCAGCCAAAGATGGAGAAGCTCTATACAGTCAGCAAAAACAAGACTAGGAGCTGACAGTGGCTCAGATCATGAACTCCTTATTGCCAAATTCAGCTTAAATTGAAGAAAGTAGGGAAAACCACTAGACCATTCAGGTATGACCTAAATCAAATCCCTTATGATTATACAGTGGAAGCAAGAGATAGATTTAAGGGCCTAGATCTGATAGATAGAGTGCCTGATGAACTATGGAATGAGGTTCGTGACATTGTACAGGAGACAGGGATCAAGATCATCCCCATGGAAAAGAACTGCAAAAAAGCAAAATGGCTGTCTGGCGAGGCCTTACAAATAGCTGTGAAAAGAAGAGAAGCCAAAAACAAAGGAGAAAAGGAAACATATAAGCATCTGAATGCAGAGTTCCAAAGAATAGCAAGAAGAGATAAGAAAGCCTTCTTCAGTGATCAATGCAAAGAAATAGAGGAAAACAACACAATTGGAAAGACTACAGATCTCTTCAAGAAAATTAGAGATACCAAGGGAACATTTCATGCAAAGATGGTCTCAATAAAGGACAGAAATGGTATGGACCTAACAGAAGCAGAAGATACTAAGAAGAGGTGGCAAGAATACACAGAAGAACTGTACAAAAAAGATCTTCACAATCCAGATAATCACGATGGTATGATCACTCACCTAGAGCCAGACATCCTGGAATGTGAAGTCAAGTGGGCCTTAGAAAGCATCACTATGAACAAAGCTAGTGGAGGTGATGGAATTCCAGTTGAGCTATTCCAATCCTGAAAGATGATGCTGTGAAAGTGCTGCACTCAATATGCCAGCAAATTTGGAAAACTCAGCAGTGGCCACAGGACTGGAAAAGGTCAGTTTTCATTCCAATCCCAAGAAAGGCAATGCCAAAGAATGCTCAAACTACCGCACAATTGCACTCATCTCACACGCTAGTAAAGTAATGCTCAAAATTCTCCAAGCCAGGCTTCAGCAATATGTGAACTGTGGACTTCCTGATGTTCAAGCTGGTTTTAGAAAAGGCAGAGGAACCAGAGATCAAATTTCCAACATCCACTGGATCATGGAAAAAGCAAGAGAGTTCCAGAAAAACATCTATTTCTGCTTTATTGACTATGCCAAAGCCTTTGACTGTGTGGATCACAATAAACTGTGGAAAATTCTGAAAGAGATGGGAATACCAGACCATCTGACCTGCCTCTTGAGAAACTTGTATGCAGGGCAGGAAGCAACAGTTAGAACTGGACATGGAACAACAGACTGGTTCCAAATAGGAAAAGGAGTACGTCAAGGCTGTATATTGTCACCCTGGTATTTAACATATATGCAGAGTACATCATGAGAAACGCTGGACTGGAAGAAACACAAGCTGGAATCAAGATTGCTGGGAGATAGATCAATAACCTCAGATATGCAGATGACACCACCCTTATGGCAGAAAGGGAAGAGGAACTAAAAAGCCTCTTAATGAAAGTGAAAGTGGAGAGTGAAAAAGTTGGCTTAAAGCTCAACATTCAGAAAACGAAGATCATGGCATCTGGTCCCATCACTTCATGGGAAATAGATGGGGAAACAGTGGAAACAGTGTCAGACTTTATTTTGGGGGGACTCCAAAATCACTGCGGATGGTGACTGCAGCCATGAAATTAAAAGACGCTTACTCCTTGGAAGGAAAGTTATGACCAACCTAGATAGCATATTCAAAAGCAGAGCCATTACTTTGCCAACAAAAGTTTGTCTAGTCAAGGCTATGGTTTTTCCTGTGGTCATGTATGGATGTGAGAGTTGGACTGTGAAGAAGGCTGAGCGCAGAAGAATTGATGCTTTTGAACTGTGGTGTTGGAGAAGACTCTTGAGAGTCCCTTGGACTGCAAGGAGATCCAACCAGTCCATTCTGAAGGAGATCAGCCCTGGGATTTCTTTGGAGGGAATGATGCTAAAGCTGAAACTCCAGTAGTCTGGCCACCTCATGTGAAGAGTTGACTCATTGGAAAAGACTCTGATGCTGGGAGGGATTGGGGGCAGGAGGAGAAGGGGATGACAGAGGATGAGATGGCTGGATGGCATCACTGACTCAATGGATGTGAGTCTGGGTGAACTCCGGGAATTGGTGATGGACAGAGAAGCCTGGCATGCTGTGATTCATGGGGTCGCAAAGAGTCAAACACGACTAACTGAACTGAACTGAACTTTCCCTTTTTACTTTCCTTGAAGTGATAGATCAGATGCCATGATCTTAGTTTTTTGAATGTTGAGTTTTTAGTCAACTTTTTCACTCTCCTCTTTCACCCTCATCAAGCGGCTCTTTAGTTGATCTTCACTTTCTGCCATTAAAGTGATATCATCTGCATATGTAAGTTTGTTGATATTTCACCCAGAAATCTTGATTCCAGTTTGTGATTCATCCAACCCTGAATTTTGCATGATGCTCTCTGCATTTAA
The DNA here is from genome assembly GCF_027580195.1 of Bos mutus. Taxonomy (NCBI): domain Eukaryota; kingdom Metazoa; phylum Chordata; class Mammalia; order Artiodactyla; family Bovidae; genus Bos; species Bos mutus. The sequence continues at coordinate 46,726,711 of NC_091617.1, forward strand.
GTTAAATAAGCAGGATGACAATAAACAGCCTTATTGTACTCCTTTCCCAGCTCTGAACTAGTCATTCCATGTCCAGTTCTAATTGTTGTTTCTTGACCTGCATACAGATTTCTCAGGAGAAAAGTAAGGTGGTCTGGTCATTTCTTCTTCTTCTTCTTCTTTTTTTTTTTTAGTATTAAGTAAAGGAACAACTCAAGAGTTAAGGAAAGGTAACTGAGAAAGCTGGCAGTTCAGACTTGTATTGAGTATATTTCATAGATGTTAAAATGATCCTTAATTCACTCTCAAAATCTCTGACAGGCACATAAAGTTGCCTTCCTCCAGACAAATTCATCTGGGAACATGAAACAATTCACAGATTTACAATATTGTGTAGCATTCTTTAGTACAATAAATTCTTATGTTATATGACTTACGCAGTTAGGATCTTCAGAAAGGAGAAAGTTATAGATAAAAGCAAATGACAAGTATTTATTTGATAGTTAAATTGATTAAATGATCATTTTTTTCTTTTAATCTTAATCTTCTCTTCTTTTTCCCATCTCTGTCTCTCTAGAATACCATTTGACTATTGTTTCTAGAACCTACAATGACTTAAGCAATTTTTGTTAAAATATATATCATATATATTATTTATCATATATGGGGAAGTGAGGCTTTAAAAATCACCTCTGCAACTACATGGCAATATTAGCAACAATGGAAAGAAAGAAGCCCTTGAAAGAAAAATAAATAACAAAATTACTATCCCATAAAAGCAGGACTTTTATGAAAGCCAGAAGATACTGCACCATTTGGATTTTATCCAGTCTTGATGAAAACATCAGTGAGAAACTTCAATACCGTATGTTTTGTCTCATTTAATCACTGAAGTTGAACCAAGAGAAAATCAATAAAACATCATGGGAAAATAGTATGTAATTTTAAATCTGAATAGTTAACACAGCAGTAGCAGTATCAGATCTCATGATTTTTTTTCTTTTCAGGAAGTATAAAAATGAGGTAATTGCATTTTATAGATCTCATGAATAGTTTCAAAATCACATGTGAATTATTATGAGAAAACCAAAAAAAAAAAACCATTTGCTCATATTTTTTCTTTTGATGAAGTGAAATTATCCCTTTTTCTTTTTTTCCTTTTTCTTTCTGCTTTTGTTCCACAGATTTGTAAACAACTACCGTGAGCATCCATACCACCTTTTCTCAGTAATATGGGAATGGGAAAAGGATCTGTTACAGTCAATGAGCTATTTTCTATTTACTAATAGTGCAAAGAGAAGCCTTCTATGCAACTCCTCATACTCTGTGCTCTTAATTGATCTCCATTTCAGTTTATATCACGCTTCTGTAGGAAAAAGACATATGACACAGATGATTCCTAGCAAATGCAAAAACATTTTAAAATAGAATAGAAAATTTATATACACAACCAACCACAATCTCCCAACATAGTATAAGACATAAATTCCTTCTTTTTCATGTAAACTTTTCGAATGTTTTTTCAGTATGAGTTCATGATAAATTCAGTCTCTGCTCAAATATTATCGATAATATTTAATAAGGTAATCCATATACTTCTGGTATAAGTCACATATGCAATAAATGGACCCTATTAGAATAGTATTGCTATAATTTTATGTAGAAGTTCAACATTATTTCATTCTTTATGTAGATAATATACATAATTTCACCAGACATAAAGCGTTTTGTTACCTTCAGTCAAGTCACATTTGCCTAAACATATCAATTTAGTTTAAGAAGTATATATTGAGTGCCTAGTTTGTTCCATGCACTTTTCTAAGTGTTTGTATATCTCAGTGAATGAGACAAAAAAATCTGTATGTTGTGATATTACATTTTGAATGTACTTTAATATTTCCACCTAGATTTTTTTTACCTCAAATTCAATATAATTAAAATCACATTAGTCATCTTGAGTAAAGTGTTACTATTTTTGCCTTTCCTAGTTTTATAAACACCATAAACACCTGAAATGAATTTGTAATCTTTTCTATAACTTCTTTTGCTATCTCCAATTCTTTCAGTTCATCATTTTTTCCCATCTATCTTAATAAATGGTGTTTCCTTTTCTACTTATCCACGTCTTTATTTCAGCCATTAACTTATTGAACAAATGTGTATTAAGTATTTATATTCTGTGTTAGATATCATACCTGAATTATTACAGTAGTTTTTTAATGGATTTCCTCATCTTCAAAACCTTTTCTCATCTATTCTTGATGTTATTGCAAGATAAGTTCTTTTAAAATTAGATTCATTAACATCAATTTTTTTCCATCAACTATCAGTGACACCCCTGTGACAGCACGATGAAGTTCATAGTGGTTAATTGAACAATATCTTGACATTTTCTTGTCCCAATGCCTGTTTTAACTTTATTACCTTCTTTATTTACAGGGGCCTTTGTCTCAGTAGGATGGTCTCTTTTTTAGCAGTACTCAAGTATGCCTTTCTAGTTTTCTCCTGTGTATGTTTTTCAAATGTAAAGTTACTTTCACCATTTCTCTTTCTGTCTAAAGCTGATCAATCACTCAAAACCAAGCTTAAATCATGCCTCCTCTGTGGTCTGTCCTGACCATTTTAACACAGTGTAACTGTACTTTTATTACATTTCATTATTGCTTAGCAGCTTTGTTTTATACTAAATCTTATACTATTTGGATTTCTATCTGTAGTTGTGCTTCTCACTGTGATGCACATCTAAAAAGATGCCCAGTATTACCATCAATTTATATGGCACTTTATTCTTAATGAGTTTGATTCCATAAATATTGTGAGATGACAAGATGAATACAATTTTAGGTGAGAAATCTGGCATCTCATGTAAATAAATTTTGAAAAAAAAGGAGATAAAGATAAAAGTGTGTGCTTGAACAGAACATGCAATAAATTTGACTATAATATCTATATAGCCAGGAGAAAGAGTCTTTCATGATTGTTTCTATGATTCACAATGTATTAATAGAATAACTGACTGAAATATTGCTCAGAATCACAACCCTGTTACCTTAATGAGAAAAAATAAATGATTCTTATGCAACCTTATAGAGTCCAATATGTAATGAAGTGAAAAATATCCTTAATCATTAAAAAAAATAAACTACAGAAATCAGTTACTTAGAAATTGTGTTGTTTTTTTTTTTTGAAAATAGCTTTTCAAACTAAGTAAGTGAGACCTGGTCAAAACATAGCTCAGTAAATATTATTACACTGGGATACTACTGAAAGTTTCATATATGAACTTCTTACATAGCATTGTTGTTCAGTCGATCAGTTGTGTCCAACTCTTTGTGATCCCATGGACTGCAGGCCTCTGGGCTTCCCTGTCCTTCATCATCTCTTGGAGCTTGCTCACAATCATGTCCACTGAGTCAGTGATGCCATCCAACCATCTCATCCTCTGTCATCCCCATATCCTGCCTTCAATCTTTCCCAGCATCAGGGTTTTTTCTAATGAGCCACTCTTCCCATCAGGAAGCCAAAGTATTGGAGTTTCAATTTCAGCATCAGTCCTTCCAATGAATATTCAGGACTGAATTCCTGGTTTGAATTCCTTGCTGTCCATGGGACTCTCAGGAGTCTTCCCCAACACCACAGTTCAAAAGCATCAAATCTTCAGTGCTCAGCCTTCTTTATGGTCCAGCTCTCACACCCATACATGACTACTGGAAAAGCCATAGTTTAACTACACAGACTTTGTAGGCAAAAGTAATGTCTCTGCTTTTTAATATGCTCTCTAGGTTGGTCATAGCTTTTCATCCAGGGTGAATAAACATCTTTTAATTTCATGGATGCAATCACCATCTACTGTGATTGTGGAACCCAAGAAAATAAAGTCTGTCACTGTTTCCATTGTTTCCCCATCTATTTGCCATGAAGTGATGGGACTGGTTGCCATGATCTTCATTTACTGAATGTTGAGTTTTAAGCCAGCTTTTTCATTCTCCTCTTTCACCTTCATCAAGAGGCTCTTTAGTTCCTCTTTACTCTCGGACATAAGGGTGGTGTCATCTGCATATCTGAGGTTATTGATATTTCACATAGCAGTTTTGATTCCAGTCTGTGCTTCAACCAGCCTAGCATTTCCCATGATGTACTCTGCATAGACATTAAATAAGCAGGCTGACAAAATACAGCCTTGAGGTACTCCTTTCCCAATTTGGAACCAGTCCATTTTTCCATGTCTCGTTCTAACTGTTCTTTTGCTTCTTGACTTGCATACAGGTTTCTTAGGGGCAGGTAAGGTGGCCTGGTATTCCCATGTCTTTAAGAATTTTTAGTTTGTTGAGATCCACACAATCAAAGGCTTTAGCATAGTCAAAGAAGCAGATGTTTTTTCTGGAATTCTGTAGCTTTTTATATGACCCAGTGGATGTTGGCTGTTGGATCTCTGGTTTGTCTGCTTTTTGTAAATCTAGCTTTTACATTTGGAAGTTTTCAATTAATATACTATTGAAGTCTAACTTGGAGGATTTTGAGCATGACCTTTGATAGCATGTGAAATGAGGGCAATTTTGTGGTAGTTTTAACATTCTTTGGCATTGCCCTTCTTTGGGATTGGAATGAAAACTGACCTTTTGCAGTCCTGTGGTAAATGCTGAGTTTTCCAATTGTGCTGACATATTGAGCATAGCACTTGAACAGCATCATCTTTTAGGATTTGAAATAGCTCAGCTAGAATTCTGTCACCTCTACTAACTTTCTTCATAGTAATGCTTCCTAAGGTCCACTTGACATCACAGCTCAGGATGTCTGTTTCTAGGTGAGTGATCACATCATTGTGGTTATCTGGGTCATTACAATCTTTTTTTGTATAGTTCTTCTGTGTATTCTTGCCACTTCTTCTTGATATATTCTGCTTCTGTTAGGTCTGTACCGTTGCTGTCCTTTATTGTGCCCATCTTTGCATGAAGTCTTTCTTATCTCCCCTTGCTATTCTTTGGAACTCTTACCTAGCATACACATAGCATAATAATTTTAGGGTATGTTCAAGATATAATGGAATATATATTCCTCATAATTCTATAATTAAAGGGATTTTCAATAGCAATTTGATTGAGATCAATTTATGTCCTACATGCTGTCAGTAGAATATAACCATATGTAAAATGTGACTGTATTTTATTCTAAAAAAGGAACTCTTAATTGGAGAGGAAATTGTGTGCTGTTTTGCAATGACTACATTTTGAAATTGCAATAAATAGAAATCTAATTTGAATTAAATTTAAAACTTTATTAAATTTATAATTTTTGAAATAATGTTTGAGTGATATGATAGCAATACTTTATATCTAATAGACTAAATGGCAACCCACTCCAGTACTCTTGCCTGGAAAATTCCATGGATGGAGAAGCCTGGTGCAGGCTACAGTCCATGGGTCACAAAGAGTCGGACATGACTTCACTTTCACTTTCACTTAATAGACCAACTAAAAAACTCTCATAGCATACTAACACAACTCAGAACTGGGAAAACCAGATGAAAAATTTAATCATAAATATGTATTTTATTTGTAAGTTTGATATATCAATTAGGTATAAGCACTTTCAGAGTTTAAATAGCTAAGGAAAAAAAAGAAAGGAAAAAACAAAGAAACAAAAAAAACACACAAAAAACTAAAAGCAATTCCTTTTCTTCAGTTCCAGCATTGGATAGGAAAGACGTAGTTAAATAATTTGAAAATAATAGTCACTCAGTTGTGTCTGACTCTTTCCAACCCCATGGACTGTAGCCCACCAGGCTCCTCTGTCCGTGGAATTTTCCAGGCAAGAATACTGGAGTGGGTAGCCCTTCCCTTCTCCAGGGGATCTTCCCAACCCAGGGACTGAACCTAGATCTCTTGAATTGTAGGTAGATTCTTTACCCATATGAGCCACAAAAGTTGACCTGTAGGAAAAGATTGGAAAACAAGAAATGAAACAAATTTTAAAAGAAAAAGTAAAAAATAAAAAGTTTAAAGCCAATTTGGAAATATAAGATTTAATAAATAAGTGTATCTTTGAGAAAAGAAAACATTTGGAATGTCTCTTAAAAATACATGACATTTTAAAAGACCTACCAAAACAAATTGTCTTAAGAAGGTTGAATATAAATAGTGTTCAAAGATACAATAAATAAATAAAAAAAAAAAATTAAATTAAAATCATGTGTCAGGGTATTAAATCATACAAATTTAGTATTCCTGATAAATATAATCAAATAAAAAGAAGTAGCTTTTTAATTGTTAAAGGAAATAGTCCAATAAAAACACATAAATATAATGAACTTTATACAATAAAGAAGCAAAATGTTTATAAAGAAAACCTGATGAAATTATAAGAACAAATTAAAAACAAAATTATAATAAATCATCAAACCATTGATATTTTTTAGAAGAGAAAATTAGTCTTAACAGTGGACACACAAGTGTATTTTGCAAAGCAGAGTCAGGGATGGGATGCTTATTTGAGATCAGTGATCTTAATATTAAGCAATTCAAAAATAAATAATTATTAATAACACTGTTAATTTTTCTAAGTTAAATCAAAATGTCCTTCTATCAAAAGAGGAATGTGGAAAGAGTCTGTGTCAAATGGCCACTTGGAAATCACCACATCAAAATGTTCTATACCTAGAAATATTTAAGGCCTCTTGTTTGGGGGTAATCTTACTTGGCTTTTTAGCCTGGAGTTATATCAGTTTTATATTTCCTCCTGAAATCAGTATTTTTTTTTTAACCACAATATGGCTGGTAGATTTTAAAATAATTTTTTGTTAAAAAATTTGTTTAAATTTTCATTCATTTTGATGAAGTATTCTTTCATATCTTGAAATGCATTATCTGATTTATTTGTTAGTTCATTTCTGCAGTCACTTCTATTGCCAATCTGATAAATCAACCTCATCCATGCAAATTATCTTATTTTTCATTATCTTATCTTTTTTGCTGTGTAACCATTCAAGCTATTTTTCACTCGATATTTTATATTATTTATCATGACTTTTGCTGCCAGCAAAGTTAATGTATTTGTCTTTTAAATGAATTCTGAAACCATTCCAAATCCCCTTTTATCTCTTATTTTATAGAATTCATTAAAATTTCCTTGAGAATGCAGTTATAACAAATTTCTTTTCTTACAGGGTCTCCTTTTCTATCATTTGCATGTTACAAATATTTGAAAAGTCTCATATGTTTTATTTTTCTCTTGCTTCTATTAACATCTGCAATTTTCACTAAAAATCACTGTTTAGATACGTTCATCACTGTTCCCTTTTCTGTTTACTTGGGTGTGATTTGAGTCTTCTCTGTACCATAAAGGGGTACTTGAATGCCAATGGTTTCCCAAGACCTGTCAACTAAGCAATTTCTTGTAGCAAGGGTTAAAGGCCTGGGTTTGGGGATAACCATATATGGGAAAATGTGTTTCTCTCTGCACTTGGCAAAAAAATTGTGTTAAAAGCTCTTTTATGGGACACCTTTGCTAAATGGAATATATGCCCAATGTTAGAGATATGTTTTTCTTTCAAAAACATATTTGTTCATTGTTTTATGGTGTGTCAGCCTTTTTAGTGGTATGTTGAGTTTGGGAATGCTTCATAATTCATCAAATTTTCATTTGGTTTTCCACACTGAAATGAAAGTATACTGTATGAAAAATATAGAGAGATCAGATCTGATACCAACTCTTAAAAAGAATTGAAGCTGGAGAACAATCCATTAAATCAGTTAGCCTTAATCACAAAAATGCAACATTCTAAAGCAATGGTAATAGGTTTAATTTACAATAAGATGTATCCATAATATGATAAAACATTTTAAAGATGAAGTTAGTTAGGGTGTGTTCATTACAATGGGAGTTAGGCAGAGTAAAAAACATTCATTTATAAGAGACTGGGCTTATCCATTCTTATTAGAAGTCTAGTGGAACTGGTGTTGAGTGAAGCGTTCCTTGCTTTTACATCTTGATGAGAGCCAAGTGCCATAGGAGTAAAATTTCTTCTTAACTTCCCCATCCTTTGTCTTCTCAGGCTAAGCTTTTAATGTGATTCTGCCTTTTACAAGTCAAAGTAAACTGTAGCAATCAAAACATTGATATTCCAGTGTGATCCATGGCTATTTGGTCAATAATTCTACTGATCATGGATTGTTTGATATGCGTGCTGGCAATAATTCTGTCATTTGCACATTGTCAATTATTTTGATCTGTAGTAGCTTAGTCATAACTTTATGATATAGCTGATGGTTATATAGGAGATTTTCTTTTCTTTGAAGATATGCCTATTATTAGTATGTTAAGGTAGCTAATTAGTACTGTCATTTTTTGACAATATATGATAAAATACTGTCTCCTGAATATAAATTGAATAATGTATAATGAATGGATATACAAATATAGCTTTTCCTACTTACAATATGTATAAGACTGTATATACAATTAAACAACATAAATTCATAAAAATAATAAAAGTTACTCTGAATTTACCTTTACTAAATTTTATTAAAAGAAAACAAAACTGTGTTTTATCTTATGGGATTAGCCAATTCTACAGTTGTATGGATCCTGGCTCTTCATTTACTTACCAGCTTGTGAGTTGATATCTTATGGGTACAGATTGAGGAAGCCTGAAAAATAGGATCTTCTCTCCTTCCCCACCCCAGATGGGAAACAGACACTTGGAGAGAACAATGTAGACCTAAACAATAAACCCAAAGGATTGTAAGATAGGCAAACATAATAATAATAATAATAATATATGTTTTTAACTCGAGCCTGCCAGGTGAAACTGACATTCAAAACTGATTCCAGAGGAATAAAAGAGACTAGTAACAGTGGGAAAAGTGGGAAATTTTATGACAGAAAGAAAGAGGAAGGAGGGAAAGGCAAAGGGAAAAGAGGAAGGGAAGGAAGGTCCAGATGGTTTTATAGACAGCCTCACTCCAAGGCTCTTGGCATCTCTCAGTGGAGCATAGTAAGTACTTTCATAATGTAGCTGCTTTAGGAACCATCCAACTTTAGAAATATTTCCCCTCTCTGGATCAGGCCTAACATTAATCCTTAGACTGTAGTTAGGCAGAAAGTTTCAGAATACCAGGGGACAATTTTTAATGTCCTTTTTATTCCTCACCCACGGAAATACTAAGCAGTGTTTGGCTCAGTTGTTCAGTAGTAATATGGTGGAGTTTGACTTCTCCACAGCCAACTGCATGGGTACCACTGGGGGACTGTTTGGTGGTGGTTTAGTCTCTAAGTTGTGCCTGACTCTCTGTGACCCCATGGACTGTAGCCTGCCAGGCTCCTCTGTCCATGGGCTTTTCCAGGCAAGAATACTGGAGTGGGTTGCCATTTCCTTCTCCAGGGGATCTTCCCCACCCAGGGATTGAACCTGGATCTCCTGCATTGCATGTGGATTCTTTACCAACTGAGCTACCAGGGAAGTTTAGATAGAAAGAAATGTGTTCTGACCCCTTTAATCATCTCTGTTAGGACAGACTATAACACTACAATGTTGTCTAATCATAAACATTTTCAATCAATAGCAAGTTTATGTTCTCTAACAGAATCATAGATAGCAAGTCAGCTTGATCTCTGAACATGCAGACTTTGAGCAGAGATTCTACTGATTGTACATTTCCTGCTTTCTTCTGGAATAGGGCCATGAATATCTCACTGTAGTATCCTTAAGAAAAACAGACATTTTAAAATTTATTTATGTCTTAAGAAAAAAATATATACATATAATGTCATGGTGTGAGAGGACCTTGGGATTTTTCGGTCTGCCATAACACTGACCCTAACCTCCTCCTTGGTCCTTATTGCCTTCTTTTCCATTCCCTCTCTATGTAATGGTCCTGGAGAAAGTAGACTCACAATTCCTACAAATGTAGTGGTTTTCTCCGTGTCTTAGTCTTGAGCTAACAATTGTTGTCTCCTTATCCACTTTATCAATCTTCTCCACCTACCCCAGAAGTCATATCTTCTGGGAAGCCTGCTCTGCCATTCCTTCCAGACAGATAGTTAAACCGTCTCTGTGGTGTTGTTGTATCTTGTACTATTTTTGTGATTATACTTTTCACAGTATTGTAATTATTTGGCTGTCTTATATTACTTTATTGGCAGGGTCTTTGTACTACTTCTACTATCTCTAATATCTAGAGGAATGTAGAATCCTCTGATAGCTCAGTTGGTAAAAAATCTGGCTGTAATGCAGGAGACTCCAGTTCAATTCCTGAGTCAGGAAGATCCACTGGAAAAGGGATAGGCTACCCACTCCAGTATTATGGCCTAGAGAATTCCATGAACTGTATAGGCCATGGGGTCGCAAAGAGCAAAGAGTCAGACGTGACTGAATGACTTTCACTTTCACTCAGTAATTTGGTTGAATTTAATTAAATATTTTAGTGCCTGCTGGTGTATAAGCAGGACAAATTGAAACACACACACACACACACACACACACACACACACACAAACAAACTAAAAACCCAAACAGGTCAATGATAGTTTCGTTGTTATTCTGACAATTTGTTGTTCAGTCACTCAGTCATGTCCGACTCTTTGCGACCCCACGGACTGCAGCATGCCAGGCTTCCCTGTCCCTCGCTGTCTCCCAGAGTTTGCTCAAACTCATGTCCATTCAGTTGATAATGACATCTAACCATCTCACTGTCTGTTGCCCCCTTCTCCACTGCCTTCAATCTTTCCCAGTATCAGGGTCTTTTCCAATGAGTTGGCTCTTTGTATCAGGTGGCCAAAGTATAGGAGCTTCAGCATCAGTCCTTCCCATGAATATTCAGGGTTGATTTCCTTTAAGATCGACTGGTTTGATCTCCCTGATGTTCAAGGGATTCTCGAGTCTTCTCCACTACCACAACTTAAAAGCATCAGTTCCTTAGTGCTGCTGCTGCTGCTAAGTCGCTTCAGTCCTGTCCAACTCTGTGCGACCCCATAGACAGCAGCCCACCAGGCTCCCCCATCCCCGGGATTCTCCAGGCAAGAACGCTGGAGTGGGTCACCATCTCCTTCTCCAATGCATGAAAGTGAAAAGTGAAAGCGAAGTCGCTCAGTCGTGTCTGACTCCTAGCGATCCCATGGACTGCAGCCCACCAGGCTCCTCGGTCCATGGGATTTTCCAGGCAAGAGTGCTGGAGTGGGGTGCCATTGCCTTCTCCCTCCTTAGTGCTAAGGCTTCTTTACAGTTCAACTCTCATATCCATACATGACTACTGGAAAAGTCATAGCTTTGACTCTACAGACCTTTGTAGGCAAAGTGATATCTCTGCTTTTTACTATGCTGTCTAGGTTTGTAATAGTTTATTTTCTAAGGAGTAAGCATCATGGCTGCAATCATTGTCCTCATTCATTTTGAAGCCCAAGAAAATAAAGTCTGTCATGGTTTCCATGCTTCCTCATCTATTTGTCAAGAAGTGATGGGACCAGATGCCATGATCATTGTTTTCTGTATACTGAATTATAAGCCACCTTTTTCACTCTCCTCTTTCACCTTCATCAAGAGGCTCTTTAGTTCCTCTTCACTTTCTGCCATTAGGGTGATATCATCTGCATATCTGAGGTATTGATATTTCTCCTGACAGTTCTGACTCAAGCTTTTTCTTTATCCAGCCTGGTATTTCACATGATGTAGTCTGCATAGAAGTTAAATAAACAGGGTGACAATATATAGCCTTAATGTACTTCTTTCCCAATTTTCAATGAGTCCATTTTTCCATATTCAATTGTAACTGTTGCTTCTTGACCTTCTTAGAAGGCAGGTAAGGTGGTCTTATATTTCAATCTCTATAAGAATTTTCCATAGTTTGTTGTGATCCACACATTCAAGGGTTTTAGCATTGTCAGTAAAGAAGAAATATATGTTTTTGTTTTTTTTTTCTGGAATTCCCTTGCTTTTTCTATGATCCCATGAATGTTGGCAATTTGATCTCTTGTTCCTCTGCCTTTTCTAAATCCAGTTTGGGCATTTGAAAGTTCTCAATTCACATACTGTTGAAGTCTAGCTTGAAGGATTTTGAGCATGACCTTTCTAGCATGTGAAAGTGAAGTTGCTCAGTCATGTCCGACTTTTTGCGACCCCATGGACACCAGGTTCCTCCGTCCATGGGACTTTCTAGACAAGAGTACTGGAGTGGGTTGCCATTCCCTTCTCCAGGGAATCTTCCTGACCCAGGTATCGAGCCCAAGTCTCCTGCATTGTAGACAGACACTTTACCATCTGAGCCACCAGGGAAGTCTAGCATGTGAAATAAGTGCAATTGTGTGGTAGTTTGAACGTTCTTTGGCCTTGCCCTTCTTTGGAATTGGAATGAAAACTGACCTTTTGCAGTCTTGTGGCCACTGCTGAGTTTTCCATATTTGCTGACATATTGAGTGCAACACTTTCACAGCATCATCTTTTAGGATTTGTAATAGCTCATCTGGGATTCTATTACCTCCACTAGTTTTGTTCATCATAATGTTTCCTAAGGTGCACTTGACTTCACTTTCCAGGTTTGTCTGGCTCTAGGTGAGTAATCATACCATTGCAGTTATCTGGGACATTAGACTTTTTTCTTTTCTTTCCTTTTTTTTTTTTAACAGTTCTTCTGTGTATTCTTGCCACCTCTCCTTAATATCTTCTGTTAGGTCCATACCATTTCTGTCCTTTTTTGCACCCATCTTTGCATGAAATATTCCCTGCTAAGTCACTTCAGTTGTGTCCGACTCTGTGTGACCCCATAGACATCAGCCCACCAGGCTCCCCTGTCCCTGGAATTCTCCAGGCAAGAACACTGGAGTGGGTTGCCATTTCCTTCTCCAAGGCATGAAAGTGAAAAATGAAAGTGAAGTCGCTCAGTCGTGTCCAACTCCTAGCGATCCCATGGACTGCAGCCTACCGGGCTCCTCCATCCATGGGATTTTCCAGGCAAGAGTACTGGAGTGGGGTGCCATTGCCTTCTCTGGAAATATTCCCTAGGTATCTCTAATTTTGTTGAAGAGATCATTAGTCTTACCCTTTCTATTGTTTTCCTCTATTTGTTTGCATTGTTCATTTAAGACAACTTTCTTAAATCTCCTTGTTAATCTTTGGAACTCTGCATTCAGATGAGCATATATTTCCTTTTATCCTTTGTCTTTCACTTCTCTTCTTTCTTAGCTCTTTGTAAGGGCTCCTCAGAAAACCTCCTCAGACAACCTTGTTGCATTTCTTATTTTGGGGGATAGTTTTGGTCACAGCCTCCTGTGCAGTGTTACAAACCTCTGTCAATAATTCTTTAGACACTTTGAGCATGTCACACATTAATTTGAATGAAACTAATACAAAAGTTTCATTTTTATTAGACATGTATTATATAGAAAAAAAATAGCTTTCTTGAGCCCACTATACCTATACTATTTACCATGTTCTAGGCATGGTATGAGGTACCTGACCTGCTGTTCCCACTTAATTTTCACTATAATCTTTCCAGAGGGAAGGAATGGAGCTCAGTTTATAAACATAGAAATAAGACCAGAGAAAGATTTGTTCAAGGCTACTCTGGAACTTTGTCAAACCTATCACTATTTGCCTTTTATCCTCCTGATTAGGAATTTTGGTTTCATAATTTTGAAAACACAAATTTGTATAGATTCGGACAAATTTAATATGATTATATATTTTAAAGAGAAATATACAATGATTATGAATTTTACAATTTCAGATAAGCTAATTTTAGCTTTTATCTATATGTTTATACTTGGATAAAGCAGAATATATTATATTTTGTGATATGTTTTTTATATAACAGTATACCATGAATATATATGTCCATAAGATATATTCTACTGCTTCATCATTACTATTTTTGGGTAGATTTTCCTTTATTCAGTGTATCCCCTACCACCAGATGTTTAATTTTTATTCTGAATTTACTCTTAAATACATTATTATAACAAGCTTAATGGTTCATGTGTTTCATACATCTTGTGCAAATAATAACTTATTTCTTTGGGCTACATTCCTTAAAGTAGAATTGCAGTTTTGGTGTACTCCAAGGTTTTTATATTTACAGTACATATTTGTGGCTGCTGTGGATTATAAATTTCTCAAGGAATGATGTTTTCTTAAGCCTTTATCTCAGCTATGCATCGTATTTTGTCTTTAAAATGATTCCATTTCTCTTCAGTATCTTTTGTCCTAGATATTAGCAGCTTATAGAAAAATGTATAGGTAGCAAAAAGCATCTAAGGAGCTTAGTTTTATTGCAGAAACTACATTAAGTATATATTTGTGATTTTTTTTTTTTGTCATAGATCTTTTCATCTGGCCTAACTTTTCTTTTCTTTTTTTTTTTTCCATTGAAATCTTTAAATGTGATTTTTCCTGTTGAAGAATAAAATTCAGTTTAGTAAAAAATGAATGAGGAAAGTGAAATAGAGCAAACTCTTTTCACTCATCAAAAAAATTATGTGTGTTCAGTGGATGTTTATGGATGAATCAGTAAGTAAACCAGTTGATCACTGAATGAAACAGAGAAAATCTGTCCCTGTCCTTCTTTTCTCCAGATGCTTTCCTATTTTCCCTCACGTATTAGAAGGGGTCAAAGGCCAAGTGGGAGGTGGGAAGAATTCTAGGAGGCGACAGGAGTTGCCTTAGGCTAGTGACTTCAGTTCAGTTCAGTTGCTCAGTCGCATGTGACTCTTTGCGACCCCATGTACTTCAGCACGCCATGCCTCCCTGTCCATCACCAACTCTCGGAGTTTACTCAAACTTATGCCCATTGAGTTGGTGATGTCATCCAAACGTCTCATCCTCTGTCATCCCTTTCTCCTCCCGCCTTCAATCTTTCCCAGCATCAAGGTCTTTTCAAATGAATTAGGCTAGTGACTTTACACTGGTGAAATCATTGCTGTTGGAAGCTTCCTGGTTCTGTGGTTTACTAACTCTTGACAAAGTGGAGACTCCCTGAAGTTGTCTTTATCAACAAATTCTTTTGAAACAATAATATTAAGTTTCAGCAGCTGAAGTTCTAAAATGCTTGACTTCTTTCTCAACTTGAACTTCTTGCCCCCTCCTCCCTCCTATCTTTTAAAACAAATTTCCTATCAAGTTACATTTTACTTTATACTCACTTTTAACAAGTATAGAGGCCTGTGACTAATCCAGAGATAATTATAGTGCCAATCCTATTGGCAAAATCGAAATACTGAAATAGAAAAGCATACATTTCCACTCTCTTTTCCCAATAATATTAACCTGTCACTTTGGCGCTATATCAAAAATCCCCTGGCTTCTTTCCTGAAATCAAATTTGCCCAAAGCCATGAGAAATCATATTTTCATAAGCAACTTAGTCAGGGTACATCCACAAGGTCCTAGAGTGAGATTACCACATTGCCCCCCATCAAAACCTTCTCTAATGTGATATTAAGAACGTTGAAAACTGACTTGTGCTTCCTTACTAAACTTATCCTCAGGATTTAGGGGTTTCTTAATTAGTTTCTTATGCTCTAGTTAATGCGCTAACCGGGTGAGTTTCCATTTCAAAGGCAATATGATGGAAATGTGCATGTTTCTCATTTAAGAACTATCACATTCATATCACCACAATAATTTTGTATGAAAACTCAGCATCATGAAAAGTATAGCAACAGTGAGAGCTATAAACTTGAAGACAAATTTGCAGAAAGGGAAGAAAACCATTTATACCTTGTTATCTAATTTGAATTTTAATAGGGAGACTCCTACAATAGTCACATGCTAGAAGGAAACATTGATTGAAAAGAGTCAAAGAAGATATTACCAGATAATTACCATACAATTTAAAATGCACATTCCATTGTTCATACAGTGCTTTTTTTAGAGGTTAGAGCAGCCATGTGATATTCAATGCAAAGTAAAATTATAAATCTCTAGATAATGAACTTTTTCTTTTCCATTATATAGCAGTTAGGCAACCAAAACAGCCCTTGATGATTAAGGCAAATGCAGTGGCACTAAATATTACATCAAATGCAAAAATACAGATGTTTTCTATAATATTGTACCTTGCAGAGCTATATACCACCCATGAAAAAACACTGAGGCAGAGGGCCTGAGAAAGAGAAAGAATGAAGGCAGTCCAGCAGAGCAATGAGAGTGAGAAATGCACAGTAAAAGCATCTAAGGGCTTGTGATTAGCAGGGGGATCAATAAATATCCAACAGTCAATGTAAGACCATTTCAAAATCTTTTAAATGCTCCTGCCAATTGGTGGACCCATTACCAGCAAAAATCTCCTGAAAACACAGGAAGAGTACTGTTGCCTAAGCAAACCTAAAAGCAAACTAAAAATGAATGTCCTTGGTTTCCTGTGGTGAGTCCTGCCTAAGACATCAGGAAACACCTGTAGCTACCTGCCTCACAACCGGAACAACATGTTCATACGTGCACACACCCTCCATGTATCACTTGCAATCACACTGGAATCCTAGGTGCCTAAACTTGGATCACCAAAGAAGCAGTGGATAAAAAAACTTTTCTTTAAAAGAATGGCTTCTGCAGATAAATAATATGAGAACTTTGATTAAAAAATCTGTTGAAAATAGAATTGATTTTTAACTTATTTTAGGAAGCAAACAGCAGATAGCACATAAAGACAGTGTTTGTCTTAGCATGACTGTTTCTCCTTCCTTTAGTATGTCTTTATATATTAACCACATGTAGATTATGCATGCACCCTCAGTCACTTCAGTCATGTCCAACTCTTTGCAATGCTAGAGTCCGCCAGGCTCTTCTGTCCATGGTATTATCTAGGCAAGAACACTGCAGTGGGTAGCCATGCCCTCCTCCAGGGGATCTTCCCAACGTAGGGACTGAACCTGTGTCTCTTATGTCTGCTGCATTGGCAGGCAGGTTCTTTATCACTAGCACCATCTGGGAATCTATAATGTAGATTATATATATATATATATATATATATATATATATAAATATATATATAAAACTTCACTTACATATATTTTGAGTTTGAGTTTGAGCAAGCTCCAGGAGATGGTGAAAGACAGGGACGCCTAGTGTGCTACAGTCCATGAAGTCACAGAGAGTCGAACACGAATTGAGTGACTGAACAACTTTACTTGATCATGGTACAATAGGGTTTATATACTATAATTATTGTATTAATTTACATATCATTTTATACAGTAATAGGAAAAAAGGAACACAATTTTAGAAATAACCTTTTCTTCAACAGCTGAACACAAAAATCCCTTTATAATTGAAAACAAACAAACAAACAAAAAAAGATTGCCCAAATCTCACACATATTTAGGTACTTATAGAGAAAGGAAACAAAATTAAGAGTATATGTATCAGATAACCTGAAAGAAATTGCATAATGTTTAGGGTTTATGTTAAACAAAGTTCCATCTCTGCTTTTAGGAGATTTACTATGGTTTTTACTTTTTCAGTCAATAAATGGATAGTGTTTTTTTTTTTTTTTTTCTAATTGTAATTTTTAGATTTTAAAGGAAGATGCTATTGTGTTTTTCTAAAGTCTTAATACGGTCACTCTTTTGTTTTGGTAGCCAGGATGCCTTGGAATGGGAGTTCTTACTTAAATGTTTTTCTTTTGCCATCACCTCAAATACTTGGCTTTTTATTTGGCTTTTTTTTTTTTTTGGCCATACCACATGACTTTGGGACTTTATCTCCCCGATCTTGCAGTGGAAGCATGGAATCCCAACAACTCCACTGCCAGGGAATTCTCTGGAGAGTGTTTTATATACTGTAAGACTAACTGACTGAAGGCATATTCTCTTGTCACTAAGGAGGGTAAAGAAAAATGTGCACTTCAGAAATGCTTTGAATAAAAAGACAACTTCAAACATATGTAAACAGTATTTTTTTAGACCACTGTGTTATATGAAATTTGTATTTTAAAGAGAAGCTAGTTTTTTCCCTTATATTAGTTTTGCTAAAAGTTTATAAAATATAAATTTAAGTGCTGTCACTTTTCATGCAGACTTCTTTTTCTCAAATATCCTACCTATATAAGTACATACCATATTTACACTGTCATCAGTCACATGAAATCTGTGTTGCTTGAGTTTCACACCATGTAAGTATAATCCCTCAGTGACCTGCATCTTTGAATAGTATGAACTGTACAATGCACCTGTATTTCTGAGTGTTGTTAAAAGTATCTGAAAGAGGAGTGCTTGTATTTTCTACCCTGGGATTGACTATTATGTCAGGCTCGTGAATGATATATCTTCAAAGAGATATTTGTCAGAAGCAGAATACATACTTACTTACCAAGAGTAGGTTAAACAGAAATGGTAGCTTTGGCCTATCCTGTGTAATATAATCAGATCAGAACAGATCAGATCAGTCGCTCGGTTGTGTCCGACTCTTTGCGACCCCATGAATCACAGCACGCCAGGCCTCCCTGTCCATCACCAACTCCCGGAGTTAACTCAAACTCACGTCCATCGAGTCGTGATGCCATCCAGCCATCTCATCCTCTGTCATCCCCTTCTCCTCTTGCCCCCAATCCCTCCCAGCATCAGAGTCTTTTCCAATGAGTCAACTCTTTGCATGAGGTGGCCAAAGTACTGGAGTTTCAGCTTTAGCATCATTCCTTCCAAAGAAATCCCAGGGCTGATCTACTTCAGAATGGACTGGTTGGATCTCCTTGCAGTCCAAGGGACTCTCAAGAGTCTTCTCCAACACCACAGTTCAAAAGCATCAATTCTTCGGTGCTCAGCCTTCTTCACAGTCCAATTCTCACATCCATACATGACCACTGGAAAAAACATAGCCTTGACTAGATGAACCTTTGTTGGCAAAGTAATGTCTCTGCTTTTCAATATGCTATCTAGGTTGGTCATAACTTTCCTTCCAAGGAGTAAGCGTCTTTTAATTTCATGGCTGCAGTCACCAACTGCAGTGATTTTGGAGCCCAGAAAAATAAACTCTGACACTGTTTCCACTGTTTCCCCATCTATTTCCCATGAAGTGATGGGACTGGATTCCATGATCTTCGTTTTCTGAATGTTGAGCTTTAAGCCAGCTTTTTCACTCTCCTCTTTCACTTTCATCGAGAGGCTTTTTAGTTCCTCTTCACTTTTATAAGGGTGGTGTCATCTGCATATCTGAGGTTATTGATATTTCTCCTGGCAATTTTGATTCCAGCTTGTGTTTCCTCCAGTCCAGCATTTCTCATGATGTACTCTGCATATATGTTAAATAGTACGGTGACAATATACAGCCTTGACGTACTCCTTGTCCTATTTGGAACCAGTCTGTTGTCCCATGTCCAGTTCTAACTGTTGCTTCCTGAACTGCATACAGATTTCTCAAGAGGCAGATCAGGTGGTCTGGTATTTCCAACTCTTTCAGAATTCTCCACAGTTTCTTGTGATCCACACAGTCAAAGGCTTTGGCATAGTCAATAAATCAGAAATAGATGTTTTTCTGGAACTCTCTTGCTTTTTCCATGATCCAGTGGATGTTGGCAGTTGGATCTCTGGTTCCTCTGCCTTTTCTAAAACCAGCTTGAACATCTGGAAGTTCACGGTTCACATATTGCTGAAGCCTGGCTTGGAGTATTTTGAGCATTACTTTACTAGCATGTGAGATGAGTACAATTGTGGGGTAGTTTGAGCATTCTTTGGCATTGCCTTTCTTTGGACTTGAAATGAAAACTGACCTTTTCCAGTCCTGTGGCCACTGCTGAGTTTTCCAAATTTGCTGGCATATTGAATGCAGCACTTTCACTACTACAAACCTATTCCAGAATAAAGGTGAAATGGCATTGAAAAGACTTGAAACTTGTGTTTAAACACACTTGAATTCTACTATATTATTTTACTAATACATGAGTCTTTAGATTCTATCCTCTTCTCATGTAAGATGAAATACTACCATCATGTTATCTTTTTTACTCACTTCTCTAGTATTTGTACACGAATGTTTAGTTATAACTATATTTTCATCTTGTGCTTATGCTGTCATTTCTAACTCTTTGCGACCCTATGAACTGTAGCCTGCCAGGCTTCTCTGTCCAGGCAAGAATACTGGAGTGGATTGCCATTTCTTCTTCCAAGGATCGAACCCATGTCCCCTGTGTCTCCTGCATTGACAGGTGGATTCCTTACCACTGACCAACCTGGGAAGCCCCTATATCTTCATCTATTAATAAGTATTTACTGGTGAATTGCTTGTACAGCAAACTTTGCTTTATACAAGAATATAAAAAAAGGAAGAAAATAATAACAAATATTTGGTCTCATAAACTAATATTCAGTCTCATAATCTATTCCCAAAAGACTGAGAATTAAAAGGTAAAATTTTGCAACGGATTTTCAAAAAGATGGTTTTATTCAAATAGTATGTTAGTCCTACAGATAAAAACCTGAATCTATCCTTTGTGGTCCAGGAAGTCTTCCTGAAACTGGTAGACTTTGTTCTAGACCTTACTTTCATAATATTTGAAAAGCTATAAGTGTACAAGGTGTACTTTTCTTTTCATTCATGCCTAATTCTGTTCCCTGAATGTCTAGAACCAAACAGGTAAGCCATGATGGTTTATCTTGTATATCAGCTTGATGTCACCACAAGTGCCCATATATTTGGCAAAATAATATTCAGGGTGTTTCTATAAGGATGTTTTTGGGTGAGATTAGCACCTATACTGCTGGACTGAGTAAAAATTGCCCTTATTAATGTGGATGAGTTTCATCTAATCAGTTGAAAGCCTGAATAGAAAGAAAGGCTGCCTTTCTCTGAGTAAGAGAATTTTTTCTACCTGACTGCCTTTAATCTGAGACACTAACTTTTTCCTGCTTTCACACTAAACTGAAACACTGGCTCTTTCTTGGTACTGAGCCTGTGGCCTTTAGACCACTGAAACTATATCATCAGTTCTGGTTCTCAGGTCTTCAAACTCAGGCTGAAGCTACAACATTAGCATTTGTCTCTTTCCAGATTGCTGATTTACTCTGCAGGTCTTGGGTTTTGTCAGCCTCATAATCATGTGAGCTAATTCCTTGTAATAAGTCACTTTCTTTTTGTATACATACATGCTACTTGCGTTTTCTCTGGAGAGATCTAATGCAATAGCCGAGCAATTTTGCTTCATCCTTATTATTTATACCTGAAGACTTCACATAGGCCAGCTAACTCCTGGTATGTAGTGAGGAAGGTGGTTACAGCAGGATGTCAAATTCTGTCCTTCCAAATCTCTGATTTGATTGTTCAGTCTTTCATACTCTTTTCCTAGGAGAAAGAGAAAATACTGTTCATATTCCTGTTATACTGTTGTATATGTGTAAAAGATTCTTAATTCCAGTATGAATCGATATAATAATCTTATTTATACATTCATTGTACAATATTTTGAACATCTGCTATATTCTAGGATCCATCCATAGTCTCTGCATACACAGGTAAACAAAACAACGTTAGCAGTTCCTAGGGGAAGCATGTTTATTGAGTAAAGATAAAGGATTAGTGTGATAAATCAACAACTGAAAGCTAAATGTGAAGCCCAGAGGGCTTCTCCAGCATCAAGAACTCTGAGGAGTCTAAGGTTTTACCCTACTGTTTTTTTTTTTTTTTTAATTTTTTATTTTATATCGGTGTATGCTGCTGCTGCTGCTGCTGCTGCTGCTAAGTCACTTCAGTTGTGTCCGACTCTGTGTGACCCCATAGACGGCAGCCCACCAGGCTCCTCTGTCTCTGGGATTCTCCAGGCAAGAATACTGGAGTGGGTTGCCATTTCCCTTGATTAATAATGTTATGTTAGTTTCAGATGTACCACAGAGTGATTCAGTTTTATGTATACAAATAAGTATTCTTTTTCAAATACTCTTCCTATTTAGGTTATTACACAATATTGAATAGAGTTACCTGTGCTACAGTAAGTTCTTGCTGTTTATATATTTTATATATAATAGTCTGTACATGTCAATACCAAATTCTGAATTTATCCCTCCATCTACCATTCCCCCCCAACCATTCTGCCCTGTTAACTATAGGTTAGTTTTCTAAATCTGTGAGTCTGTCTGTACTATTTAAAATAAGTGGATTTGTATTTTTTTTCTTTTAGATTCTGCATATAAGTAATATTGTATGATAATCCTCTTTCTCTGATTTACTGTACTTAATATGATTATCTCCAGATCCATCTATATTGCTGCAATGGCATTATTTTATTATTTTTAATGGTTGATTAATATTCCATTATGTATGACATTTTCATTATTCATTCATCTGTCAGTAGACATTTAGGTTGCCTCTATGTCTTGGCTATTGTAATCAGCCCTGCAATGCACAATGGGGTACATGTATTCTTTTGAACTATGGATTTCATAGGATATATGCCCAGGAGTGGGATTGCTCAATCAAATGCTAGCTCTATTTTTAGTTTTTTAAGGAACCTCCCTAATGTTCTTCATATTGGCTGTACTAATTTATATTCCCACCAACAGTGTAAGAGGATTCCCTTTTCTCCATACCCTCTCTAAAATTTGTTAGTAGATTTCTGATGTTGGCCATTCTGAGAGGTGCTGTCTCATTATAGTTTTGATATGCATTTCTCTAGTAATTAACAACAACAATAATTAGCTATAGTGAGCACCTTTTCATGTACCTCTTGGTCATCTGTATGTCCTCTTTGGGGAAATGTCCATTTAGGTCTTCTGCCCATTTTTTGATTGGGTTGTTCATTTTTGTGACATTGAGCTTTGCGAGGTGTTTGTATATTTTAGAGATAATCTGCCAGTCAAATTGTTTACAACTATATTTTCTCCCATTCTGAGGGCTGTTGTTTCATTTTGATTATGGTTTACTTTGCTGTACAACAGATTTCAGTTTAATTAGTTCTCATGTTCTTGTTTTTGTTTTTGTTTTTATTTTTATTTTTTTTGTTTTTGTTTTTGTTTTTATTTCCATTACTATAGGAGACAGATCAAAAATTATATTGCTATGATTTATGTTGAAGACCATTCTATGTTTTCCTCTAAGAGTTTCATAGTATGAGGTGTTACATTTAGGTATTTAATTCATTTTTAGATTATTTTTGTATATGGTGTTAGAGAATTGTTGTTGTTATTTAGTTGATAAGTTGTGTCTGACTCTGCATCCCCATGGACTGCAGTGCCCCAGGCTCCCCTGTCCTTCACTATCTCCTGGAGTTTGCTCAAACTCATGTCCATTGAGTCAATGATGCCATCCAACCATCTCATCCTCTGTCACCCCCTTATCCTTCTACCCTCAATCATTTCCAGCATCAAGATCTTTTTCTAACAAGTTGGCTGGTGGCCAAAATATTGGAGCTTCATCGTCAGTCCTTCCAATGAATATTCAGGGTTGATTTATTTTAGGAATGACTGGTTTGATCTACTTGCTGTCCATGGGACTGTCAAGAGTCTTCTCCAGCACCACAATTCAAAAGCATCAATTCTTTGTCACTCAGCCTTCTTTATGGTCCATCTCTTACATCCATACATGACTACTGGAAAAACCATAGCTTTGACTATACAGACCTTTGTCAGCAAAGTGATGTCTCTACCTTTTTACTATGCTGTCTAGGTTTGTCATATCTTTCCTTCCAAGGAGCAAGCATCTTTTAATCTCATGGCTGCACTCACCATCTGCAGTGATTATGGAGCCCAAGAAAATAAAATATGTCACTATTTCCACTTTTTGCTTCTCTGGTGGCTCAGTCAGTAAAGAATCCACCTGCAATGCAGGAGACTCAGGTTCGATTCAATTTCATCAATTGTAATTGGTCTGCTCATATTTTCCATTTCTTCCTTGTTCAGTTCAGGAGATTATACCTTTCTAAGAAACTGTCCATTTCTTCTAGGTTGTCCCTTTTCTTAGCATATAGTTGTCTGTGGTAGCCTCTTATGATTATTTGTATTTGTATGTTGTCCATTGTAACTTCTTTTTCATTTCTAATTTTATTGATCCGAGGGCTCTCCTTTTATTTTCTTGATGAGTCTGTCTAAAGATTTATCAATTTTTTCTATTTTCAGAGAACAAGCTTTTAGTCTCATCCATCGTTTCTAACATTTTATTCATCTGTATTTTATTTATTTTTGTTCTACTCTTCTACTAACGTTGTGTTTGGTTTGTTCTTCTCTCTCTAGTTGCTTTAGGGGTAAAGTTAGGCTGTTTTTTTTTTTTTTTTTTTTTTTGAGATTTTCCTTGTTTACTAAAGTGTGAAGTCACTCAGTCGTGTCTGACTCTTTGCGATCCCATGGACTGTAGCCTACTACGCTCCTCAGTCCATGGGATTTTACAGGCAAAAGTACTGGAGTGGGTTGCCATTTTCTTCTCCAGAGGATCTTCCTGACCCAGGGATCGAACCCAGGTCTCCCACTCTGTAGGCAGATGCTTTACCATCTGAGCCACCAGGGAAGTCCTTGTTTACTAAGGTAACCTTTTATTGCTATAAATGTCTTTCTTAGAAGTGATTTTGCTGTGTCCATATGTATTATATCACCATGTTTTCATTTTTATCCTTTTCTATGTTTTTTTCTACTTCCTCTAATATTTCTTAAGTGATTTATTGGTTGTTTAGTAGCTTATTGTTTAGCCTCCATGTGTTTGTATTTTTTATAGTTTTTTTTTTTTTTTTTGTAGTTGATTTTTAATCTCATAACATCATGGTCAGAAAAGATGCTCTGATGCTGGGAGGGATTGGGTGCAGGAGGAGAAGGAGATGACAGAGGATGAGATGGCTGGATGGCATCACTGACTCAACGGATATGAGTCTGAATGACCGGGAGTTGGTGATGGACAGGGAGGCCTGGCGTGCTGTGATTCATGGGGTTGCAAAGAGTTGGACATGACTGAGTGACTGAACTGAACTGAACTGAAATGATGTGATTTTAATTTCTTTAAATTTGCTGATGCTTGCTTTGTGGCCCAGCTTGTAATGAGTCCTGGAGAATGTTCCTTGTTCACTTGAGAAAAATATATATTCTGTTGCTTTTAGATGGAATGATCTGTAAATATCAATTAAGTTCATCTGGCCCACTGTGTTGTTTAAGGCCTGTGGTATGTTATTGATTTCTGTCCAGATGATCTGTCCATTGATGAGAGTGGGGTGCTATAGTCTCCATTATTATTATCACTTCTTTTATGTCTGTTAATATTTGCCTTATATATTGATGTGCTCCTATGTTGTGTACATATTTATTTACAACTGTTACATCTTCTTGGATTCATCATAATGTAGGTTTCTTCTTTGTTTTTTGTTACCAGTCTTTTTTAACATCACTTTTGTCTGATGAGTAATGCTACCCCATCTTTATGTCGATTTTCATTTGTGTGGAATCTGTTTTCCATCACCTCACTTTCAATCTGTATATTTCCCTAGTCTAAAGTGGGTCTCTTGTAGAGAGTATATATTACAGGTCTTGGTTTTTTTATCCGTTCAGACAGTCTACATTCTTTGGTTGGAGCCTTTTATTTGTTTGTGTTTATGGTAATTATTGGCATGTATGTTTTTATTGTTATTTTGTTAATTGTTTTGGATCTGATTCTGTAGGTCTTTTTTTCCCCTTCCTCTTTTGTTCTCTTGTCCTATGATTTGATGACTACCTTGGATTGTGTTTGGATTCCTTTTTTCATTTTCATATGTGTATTTATTGTAGATTTTTGGTTTGTGTTTCCCATGAGGTTTTGTATAGCAGTCTATATACAAGCAAAATTATTTTCCATTGGTGGTTATTTAACTTCACATGCATTTCCAATATTCTGCATTTGAACTCTTCTCACAGTCACTGGTTTTGATATCATATTTGTGTGTGAATGATTCCTATCCTTATGCTATGATTGTTTTTACTGGTGAGCTTTTCCATTCATAATTTTCTGTTTGTAGTTGTGCCTTTTTTATTTTTCTTTAGAATTTGTTGCAATGCTTCTCAAGTTGTGCTGAATTCTCTTAGTTTTTTCCTTGACTGTAAAGTTTTTCATTGTTCAGTCAAATCTGATTGAGAAACTTGCTGTGCAGTGTGTTCTAGCTTGCATGTTTTTCCTTTTCATCCCTTTCAATATATTGTGTCACTCCCTTCTTGCCTGCAGTTTGTTCTGAGAAATCAAGGGAGTGTCAAGTAGTGTGTTTAGTGGATAGCTGTAGGCTCAGGAAGACTTTAGACAGCCTGTCTGCTGGTAGGTGGGGCTGTGTTCCCATCATGTTTGTTGGCCTGAGGTTTCCTAGCATTTGAGCCTACAAGCTGGTCTTGGTGAGAAAATGGCAGCTTCCAAGAGAGCTTATGCCAATGAGTACTCCCACAACTACCAATATCAGTCAATGTCTTTGTCCTCTCAGTGAGCCTTAGCCACCCCCTTCTTCCCCATGGGGCCTTTC
Organism: Bos mutus; assembly: GCF_027580195.1. Lineage (NCBI taxonomy): Eukaryota > Metazoa > Chordata > Mammalia > Artiodactyla > Bovidae > Bos > Bos mutus. The sequence continues at coordinate 46,753,052 of NC_091617.1, forward strand.
AGTACTAGCAACTAGGTCTGGCCTAGTCTGGTATCAGGACACTGATTTTTTTTCCTGGGTCCTGGTACACATGAAACCTCTCATGCACCCTCCAAAAATGGAGTTTCTTTTTCTCCCTGTTTGAAAAGTCAGATTCTCAGCAGGGGGTCTCCTCCTTCTGATGCCAGACTTCCAGTCTGGGGCGCCTGACATGAGTCTCAAAACTTTCACTCCTGTGAAAGAATTTCTATGATATAATTATTTTGCAGCTATACAAACATCACATAATCTGGAATGAAGATTATGTGATTTACTCTTAAGTTATGCATGTGAGTGATCTGTGGAGAACTGTTTGCCAACACTAATAGCAAATAAAGGGACTCTAATCTCTAAAGCAAAAGGGAAGAAACTGCTAAATAGCAAGTGTAGGATCTATTTATAGGACAGAAGTTTGTGTTCTCAAGCTGCATGAGCCTCTTATGTCAACATCAAAAGCTTAATGGGGAAGGCGTTGGACCCCAAAATAGGGCATTGGAATATTGGTTGATATACTTGAAAAATCTCTGAAGCCCTTGGGCTCACAGACATTGTCCATTCCTCTCTTTAAAAGACTAGTGTTCTCTCCTTTTTAATAATGATTTCGGGGGCCTCTAACTTGAAAAGTATCAGTATATCTATTTCAAGATATTTCCCCACTTCTCCTAGGCACTAGATGAATATGTTTTATTAGGTCACAATCCAATCAGGCAAATTTTTGTAATGCTTAGAGAGGAAAGTACTGTATATGACTGAGCCTCAGTATTTAGTCAACATTATAAAAACTATACAAGTTTGAAAAACTAGGAGGACTTGAGATACCACAAGATATATTCACAAATAATAGTTGTAAAAGATACTGTATAACAAGAGAAAGAAAACCCAGGCATATAACAGAAATCTGAGACTTCCAGCTGTAGCTACATGGACCCTCAGTCATATAAGATGAACATTATCTTCAGAACATGAACTTAAAAGATACACATTAGGTATTTTGATCTCAGGAGGTGCCAAGGCACCTGAGGAGTCATTTATGCTCCACTTATAGCTAAAATAGGCCATATGAATCTAGATGGTAGATTTTATTCCTCTCTTGACCAAGAGTTAGTATCATGGTTCCAGATATTACTGAGGATAAGCATAGAACTACCATACACAAGCTTCAAGTTAAGTCTACCCTTACTGAGTTCACCTCTTCCCCATGACCCCATTCTTAGTTACAAATATTCACCATTTTAAATTTTGAATCCTTTACATTATTAAAATCATATGTAAGTTCTAGTCAATACAATATAGATATTACTTCAAAGCAGAGTTCTGTAAATTATGGCATACTAATCACATCTGACCCATAGGCAGGCTTTTTGCATAGCCCTGTAAATAAGAATATTTTTTAGTACTTTTAAAGGATGATAAAAACAAAGATATTAAAATAAGGAGATATTTTGTGTCGCCACAAAAGTCTAAAATATTTACCATGTGGACTTATAAATAAAACCTTTGCCAACCCTTAGTTTATTGGCACATTTCAATCCTCTAAATATTTAAATATGCATTGTTAATAATCATTCAAAAGGTGGGCAACTCTTTTATCTCTTTTCACCAATGAAAATTTAATTCTATGAAGGGTATCAACAGATTGTTTCAAAATTTGAAAACTAGCATTATATTTAAGATTAATTTGATTATAACAAATATAATATATATATATTATCAAATGCATTCAAAAATTGAATTAAAATCCTTAATGATCTTCTGTATTTATTAACAAGAGAAATAATTATATTTTATTAGTAATCAATTCAATGCCATGGTTATTTTATGATTTAAGCATTGGTATGGCAACTAGGCCAACTCATCTCTACTTGTTCATTAAATTTTTAGTAGTTCTAACTTCTCCCTCATTTCTGAACCATTTTAACTACTTGCAAATTTTCTTTCAGTTGTTATATTTTCCCTGTTTCTTTTATGGACCTTCCCTTTTTTGAATGATCCTAATGGAGTACATCAAGGCTGTATATTGTCACCCTGTTTATTTACCTTATATGCAGAGTACATCATGAGAAATGCTGGGCTGGAAGAAACACAAGCTGGAATCAAGATTGCCAGGAGAAATATCAATAACCTCAGATATGCAGATGACACCACCTTTATGGCAGAAAGTGAAGAAGAACTAAAGAGTCTCTTGATGAAAGTGAAAGAGGAGAGTGAAAAAGTTGGCTTAAGCTCAACATTCAGAAAACGAAGGTCATGGCATCTGGTCCCATCACTTCATGGGAAATAGATGGGGAAACAGTGGAAACAGTGTCAGACTTTATTTTTGGGGGCTCCAAAATCACTGCAGATGGTGATTGCAGCCATGAAATTAAAAGACGTTTACTCCTTGGAAGGAAAGTTATGACCAACCTAGATAGCATATTCAAAAGCAGAGACATTACTTTGCCAACAAAGGTCCGTCTAGTCAAGGCTATGGTTTTTCCAGTTGTCATGTATGGATGTGAGAGTTGGACTGTGAAGAAGGCTGAGGGCTGAAGAATTGATGCTTTTGAACTGTGGTGTTGGAGAGGACTCTTGAGAGTCCCTTGGACTGCAAGGAGATCCAACCAGTCCATTCTGAAGGAGATCAGCCCTGGGATTTCTTTGGAAGGAATGATGCTAAAGCTGAAACTCCAGTAGTTTGGCCACCTCATGTGAAGAGTTGACTCATTGGAAAAGACTCTGATGCTGGGAGGGATTGGGGTCAGGAGGAGAAGGGGACAACAGAGGATGAGATGGCTGGATGGCATCACTGACTAGATGGATGTGAGTCTGAGTGAACTCCGGGAGTTGGTGATGGACAGGGAGGCCTGGCGTGCTGCGATTCATGGGGTCGCAAAGAATTGGACATGACTGAGCCACTGATCTGATCTGATCTGAATATGTTTATATTCTTCAATCCTATTTGTGGGAGATAAAATAACAGGTCTTCCAAAGCTTCAGTTATTAAGCACTGAGCTTCTAATGATAGTAGAATCCTACATATGCACCTGTTGGAAACCATGAAAGCACCAATCATCATTCAGGTCAATGGTATAAAAATAGAGGACATTTTATCACCAAATGTCCAATCCAAAGTTTATTACAGTCTCAACATTTCAGCAACCTCAGAAATAATGTGCCATTGTAAAGTAAAGTTGGACAATTCTTCCTCCCAAGGTATGATTTATATACCCTCACTTTTATCCATCTCAACATATTGAGAATTTGGCCACATTTTTGCAAAAGTTACAAGTAATGAGGATCATGAATAGGACAAACATGTTCTTCCATTGTGCAGCACCTAATATGAAGAAAATAACTCCTTGTGGCCAAAATATAAAATCCATTTTAATATTGAGTTCTCAGAAATCTATTCATATTGGTCTACAAAGAGACTTACATCTTCGATTAAACAGCTTCCAGATTATTTTGTCTTAATTTCTCCTTTAGCTATATATATATATATATATATATATATATATATATATATTTTTTCTCCTTTAGCTGTATATATATATATATAAATATTAACTTCTCCCTTTAGCTATGTATATAGCTATATATATATATTAATATATATATCAATTTCTCTCACTTTAGATATATAGCTAAAGAGAGAGAGACATTTTTTTAGTGTTTATTGGTCAGAATGAGGGGGAATTCAGATAAAAATGGAAATCTTCACAACCTCTTTTTAGCATAATGTCTTACCCCATTATAAAGAGTCATCAGTTGGAATATAGACGTACAGGCCTCAGGCTCTTTTTCAATTATTTTCATTATCATCAAAAAGGATTCAAAAGCATTCAAAGTACAAAAATATTGCCTGAATTCCCATCAGTCTGAATGTCTTTTGTAGTCCACTGAACACTTTTCCACACTGTGGCTCTACTTTGAAGTTGCATTCTTATTTTTCCTTCCATCATTGGTCTTTGCAGTTTAGCAGCCTCAAGTCAAGGGTGGCCTTGGAGCCAGAGTTAACTCTTCATTACCTTCTCCTCATCTCTCATTCTCCGAAAGAAGTCTTTAGTTGATATTTAATCATAAAGTTGGGGTTGTTTGAATTATCACAATACAAACTAAAAAATTAGTTAATTGAAGGTCTCAGAAAAGACCACTGGGTATATTCAAATAATGTTTACTGAAAAATACTATTAAACATGAGGAATAATAAATCAATAAACAGTTTTCAAACTTCCAGGTGAAATTTTCAGGGTTGTTTTATTTCTTATTTGTTAGATTAAACTTTATTTTGAATAATTGCAGATTCATCCGTCTAGTCAAGGCTATGGTTTTTCCTGTGGTCATATATGGATGTGAGAGTTGGACTGTGAAGAAGGCTGAGTGCCGAAGAATTGATGCTTTTGAACTGTGGTGTTGGAGAAGACTCTTGAGAGTCTCTTGGACTGCAAGGAGATCCAACCAGTCCATTCTGAAGGAGATCAGCCCTGGGATTTCTTTGGAAGGAATGATGCTAAAGCTGAAACTCCAGTACTTTGGCCACTTCATGTGAAGAGTTGACTCATTGGAAAAGACTCTGATGCTAGGAGGGATTGGGGGCAGGAGGAGAAGGGGACGACAGAGGATGAGATGGCAAGATGGCATCACTGACTCGATGGACGTGAGTCTGAGTGAACTCCGGGAGTTTGTGATGGACAGGGAGGCCTGGCGTGCTGCAATTCATATGGTCGCAAAGAGTCGGACAGGACTGAACGACTGAACTGAACTGAACTGATGCATTTGAAATACAGAGTCTGGGTACTTTGTTTCCCCAACAGTAACACCTTAAAAATTAAATAAAACATCATAACCAGGAAATTGACATGAATATATTTTACTAATTTTATTGAGATGTCCCAGTTTTACTTGCACTTATTTATTTCTGTGCACTTTTGTCATGGTGAGGTTTATGAATTCACCACTATAGTCACAATATACTTTCATTAACATGAGAATCCTTTGTGTTGCCCTAATATAATCACAACCCCTTTTCTCCTGTCCCTCGACTTCCATTATCTTCTCTCCAATTCTACGATATCATGTCAGTTCAGTTCAGTTCAGTCACTCAGTCGTGTCCAACTCTTTGCGACCCCATGAATCGCAGCACACCAGGCCCCCCAGTCCATCACCAACTCCCGGAGTTCACTCAAACTCACCTTCGTCGAGTCGGTGATGCCATCCAGCCATCTCATCCTCTGTTGTCCCCTTCTCCTCCTGACCCCAATCCCTCCTAGCATCAGAGTCTTTTCCAATGAGTCAACCCTTCGCATGAGGTGGCCAAAGTACTGGAGTTTCAGCTTTAGCATCATTCCTTCCAAAGAAATCCCAGGGCTGATCTCCTTCAGAATACATTGGTTGGATCTCCTTGCAGTCCAAGGGACTCTCAGGAGTCTTCTCCAACACCACAGTTCAAAAGCATCAATTCTTCAGCACTCAGCTTTCTTCACAGTCCAAATCTCACATCCATACATGACCACTGGAAATACCATAGCCTTGACTAGACAGACCTTTGTTGGCAAAGTAACGTCTCTGCTTTTCAATAAGCTATCTAGGTTGGTCATAACTTTCCTTCCAAGGAGTAAGCATCTTTTAATTTCATGGCTGCAGTCACCATGTACAGTGATTTTAGAGCCCAGAAAAATAAAGTCTGACACTGTTTCCACTGTTTTCCCATCTATTTCCCATGAAGTGATGGGACCAGATGCCATGATCTTCATTTTCTGAATGTTGAGCTTAAGCCAACTTTTTCTCTCTCCTCTTTCACTTTCATCGAGAGGCTTTTTAGTTCCTCTTCACTTTCTGCCATAAGGGTGGTGTCATCTGCATATCTGAGGTTATTGATCTTTCTCCCAGCAATCTTGATTCCAGCTTGTGTTTCTTCCAGCCCAGCATTTCTCATGATATACTCTGCATATAAGTTAAATAAACAGGGTGACAATATACAGCCTTGACGAACTCCTTTTCCTATTTGGAACCAGTCTGTTGTTCCATGTCCAGTTCTAACTGTTGCTTCCTGACCTGCATACAGATTTCTCAAGAGGCAGGTCAGGTGGTATGGTGTTCCCATCTCTTTCAGAATTTTCCACAGTTTCTTGTGATCCCCACAGTCAAAGGCTTTGGCATAGTCAATAAAGCAGAAATAGATGTTTTTCTGGAACTCTCTTGCTTTTTCCATGATCCAGCGGATGTTGGCAATTTGATCTCTGGTTCCTCTACCTTTTCTACAACCAGCTTGAACATCTGGAAGTTCACGGTTCATGTATTGCTAAAGCCTGACTTGGAGAATTTTAACACTTACTTTACTAGTGTGTGAGATGAGTGCAATTGTGTGGAAATTTGACCATTCTTTGGCATTGCCTTTCTTTGGGATTGGAATGAAAACTGACCTTTTCCAGTCCTGTGGCCACTGCTGAGTTTTCCAAATTTGCTGGCATATTGAGTGCAGCACTTTCACAGCATCATCTTTCAGGATTTGAAATAGCTCAGCTGGAATTCCATCACCTCCCCTAGCTTTGTTCATAGTGATGCTTTCTAAGGCCCACTTGACTTCACATTCCAGGATGTCTGGCTCTAGGTCAGTGAACATACTATCGTGATTATCTTGGTCATGAAGATCTTTTTTGTACAGTTCTTCTGTGTATTCTTGCCACCTCTTCTTAATATCCTCTGCTTCTGTTAGGTCCATACCATTTCTGTCCTTTATCAAGCCCATCTCTGCATGAAATATTCCCTTGGTATCTCTCATTTTCTTGAAGAGATCTCTAGTCTTTCCCATTCTGTTGTTTTCCTCTATTTCTTTGCATTGATCGCTGAGGAAGGCTTTCTTATCTCTTCTTGCTATTCTTTGGGACTCTTCATTCAAATGCATGTATCTTTTCTTTTCTCCTCATGTCAAATGTTATATAAATGAAATCACACCATATGCCACATTTTGGGTTTGCTTTTTTCACTCAGTGTATATCCTTTGAAATCCATCCAAGTTTCTATGTGAACCATTACTTGCTCCTTTTATTGCTGAGTTATATTTCATGGTATGATTTTTGAATGTTGAACAAATTTTTCACATGTGGAATAAATCCCCCTTGCTATGGTGTTTAATCATTTTATATATCGTTGGATTTTATTTGCTAATATTTTGTTGAGGTTTTCTGTCTCAAAGTTTATGACAGATAACTTGTTTGTAATTTTTTATTGTTTATTTTTGGTATTACAGTAATACTGGCCTCAATAGTGAGTTTGACAGTGTTCCTTTCTGTTCTATTTTCTGGAGAAAATATGTGAAGTTGGTAGTACATCTTCTTTAAGTACATGATAGTTCTCTCTAGGGCCTAGTGATAACTTAGTTGGGAACTTTTAAGAATTGAATAACTTTAATGGCAATAGGTGGAGAAGGCAATGGCAACCCACTCCAGCACTCTTGCCTGGAAAACCCCATGGACGGAGGAGCCTGGATGGCTGCAGTTCTGGGGTCGCTAGGAGTCGAACACGACTGAGCGACTTCACTTTCACTTTTCACTTTCATGCATTGGAGAAGGAAATGGCAACCCACTCCAGTGTTCTTGCCTGGAGAATCCCAGGAACAGTGGAGCCTGGTGGGCTGCCGTCTATGGGGTCGCACAGAGTCGGCCACAACTGAAGCGATTTAGCAGCAGCAGCAGCAGCAACAGTGACGGCAATAGGACTTTGCAGATTATGCATTTTGTCTCGGTTGAATTTGGCAGCATATAAAGATTTTGAGGAGTTCATTCATTATTTCTTAGTTGTTGAATTTATAAACATAAGGTTTGTGTTCCCTTACTATGCTTTTAATAGATGCAGGATCTGTAGTGATATACTGTTTCATTCTTGATATTGATTTTTGCCTACTTTTTTTTTTTTTGGTCAGTCTTACTAGAGTTTTAATCATTTCATTGATTTGGGAGGAAAAAATATTTTTGTTTCATTGATTTCCTCTATTCTTATTATGTCCTGAATTACATTAATTTCTGCTCCTACTTTTATTAATAATTCTACTTGCTTTGAGTATTTATTTTGTATTACTTTTTCAAGTTTCTTGAAGTAGGAATGCATATTACTGATTTGACATGTTTCCTTACTTTTAAAAAATAAACTCATTTTAACAGTTTATATGTTTTCAACATTTAAGAAGATATTAGAGTAATTCCATATATTTTCTATCCAGTTTCTCCTATTATTAGCATTTCACATTAGTGTACCACATTTCTTATGGTTAGTGAACCAGTATTGATATGTTACCTAATGTCCATACTTTACTAGAGTTTATTTTTGACTGTCATTTTTCTGTCCCAGGACTTCATTCAGAACACTGCATTACTTTTATATATCACAGAGAATTACACTGGACTGTGCAATGTCTCAAAGGTCCACGTTTTTTATGACCTTGACAATTTTGAGGTGTACCGGTCAGTTGTCTAGTCAGAATGTCCCACTCTTCAGAATTTATCTGATTAGAATGTATGGATTTTTAGAAAAGACCAAAATGTAAAGTGCTATTTTCATCATATCCACAAGGTTACCTACTATAATGCTTGGTTAAGTGGATTCAGTAGTGTCTGACTCTTTGCAACCCTATGAACTGTAGCCCACCAGGCTCCTCTCTCCAAGGGATTCTCCAGACAAGAATAACGAAGTGGGTTGCCATGCCCTTCTCCAAGGGATCTTCCTGACCCAGTGATAGACCCTGAATCTCTGTCCTCTGTATTGGTAGGTATGTTCTTTACCACTAGCACCACCATATACTGTTAATCTACCATTAAAACCATTGATATTTGGTATTTTTCAATTCCTTAATAGATATGGGCCTATTTAGATTATCTAGTTTTTTTATGTCTGAGTTTTGTTAATTTATGTGTTTCAAAAAATTGGTGCATTTCATCAAGTTTATCAGACTTGTGAGCTTAGAGTTTTTCCCATTATTCCTTTACTGTTTAAGGTTTATTTATAATGTTCATGCACTTGTAGTACCAACTATTCCTCCATTTCTAATATTAGTAATCTATATCTTTGCTAGTTGTTTCTTAAATGGCTGAGGTTCATTGATTTTACTGTTCTTTTCAATGATTCTGCTTTTGACACTGATTTTTGCTATTGTTTCTTCATTTTCCATTTTATTTATTTTCTAATTTTTATTATTCCCTCTGCTTTATTTAGGCAGAAAATGTATTCTCTTTTGTTTCCTGAGGTGGATGATTTTAGATTCCTGATTTTCTGTCTTCTTTTCTAATATGCACTCAATATTTTAATTTTCCATCTAAGTACTGCTATCACTGCCTAGATCTGACAGATAGAGTGCCTGATGAACTATGGAATGAGGTTTGTGACATTGTACAGGAAACAGGGATCAAGACCATTCCCATGGAAAAGAAATGCAAAAAAGCAAAATGGCTGTCTGGGGAGGCCTTATAAATAGCTGTGAAAAGAAGAGAAGCAAAAAGCAAAGGAAAAAAAGAAAGATATAAACATCTGAATGCAGAGTTCCAAAAAATAGCAAAAAGAGATAAGAAAGCCTTCTTCAGCAATCAATGCAAAGAAATAGAGGAAAACAACAGAATGGGAAAGACTAGGGATCTCCTCAAGAAAATCAGAGATACCAAAGGAACATTTCATGCAAAGATGAGCTCAATAAAGGACAGAAATGGTATGGACCTAACAGAAGCAGAAGCTATTAAGAAGAGATGGCAAGAATACACAGAAGACCGTACAAAAAAGATCTTCATAACCCAGATAACCACAATGGTGTGATCACTGACCTAGAGCCAGACATCCTGGAATGTGAAGTCAAGTGGGCCTTAGAAAGCATCACTACGAACAAAGCTAGTGGAGGTGATGGAATTCCAGTTGAACTATTCCAAATCCTGAAAGATGATGCTGTGAAAGTGCAGCACTCAATATGCCAGCAAATTTGGAAAACTCAGCAGTGGCCACAGGACTGGAAAAGGTCAGTTTTCATTCCAATCCCAAAGAAAGGCAATGCCAAAGAATGCTCAAACTACCACACAACTGCACTCATCTCACACGCTAATAAAGTAACGCTCAAAATTCTCCAAGCCAGGCTTCAGCAATATGTGAACTGTGAACTTCCTGATGTTCAAGCTGGTTGTAGAAAAGGTAGAGGAACCAGAGATCCAATTGCCAACATCCACTGGATCATGGAAAAAGCAAGAGAGTTCCAGAAAAACATCTATTTCTGCTTTATTGACTATGCCAAAGACTCTGACTGTGTGGATCACAAGAAACTGTGGAAAATTCTGAAAGAGATGGGAATCCAGACCACGTGATCTGTCTCTTGAGAAATCTGTATGCAGATCAGGAAGCAACAGTTAGAACTGGACATGGAACAACAGACTGGTTCCAAATAGGAAAAGGAGTTCGTCAAGGCTGTATATTGTCACCCTGTTTATTTAACTTATATGCAGAGTACATCATGAGAAATGCTGGGCTGGAAGAAACACAAGCTGGAATCAAGATTGCTGGGAGAAATATCAATAACCTCAGATATGCAGATGACACCATCCTTATGGCAGAAAGGGAAGAGGAACTAAAAAGCCTCTTGATGAAAGTGAAAGTGGAGAGTGAAAAAGTTGGCTTAAAGCTCAACATTCAGAAAACGAAGATCATGGCATCCGGTACAACCACTTCATGGGAAATAGATGGGGAAACAGTGTTAGACTTTATTTTTCTGGGCTCCAAAATCACTGTAGATGGTGACTGCAGCCATGAAATTAAAGACGCTTACTCCTTAGAAGGAAGATTATGACCAACCTAAATAGCATATTCAAAGGCAGAGACATTACTTTGCCAACAAAGTTTCATCTAGTCAAGGCTATGGCTTTTCCTGTGGTCATGTATGGATGTGAGAGTTGGACTGTGAAGAAGGCTGAGTGCCGAAGAATTGATGCTTTTGAACTATGGTGTTGGAGAAGACTCTTGAGAGTCCCTGGGACTGCAAGGAGATCCAACCAGTCCATTCTGAAGATCAGCCCTGGGATTTCTTTGGAAGGAATGATGCTGAAGCTGAAACTCCAGTACTTTGGCCACCTCATGCGAAGAGTTGACTCATTGGAAAAGACTCTGATGCTGGGAGGGATTGGGGGCAGGAGGAGAAGGGGATGACAGAGGATGAGATGGCTGGATGGCATCACTGACTCGATGGAAGTGGGTCTCAGTGAACTCCAAGAGTTGGTAATGGACAGGGAGGCCTGGCATGCTGCGGTTCATGGGGTCACAAAGATTCGGATAGGACTGAGCGACTGATCTGATCTGATCTGATCACTGCATCACACAAATACTGATGTTTTATCATTTTATGTAGTTTAAAATATTTAAAAAGATTCTTGGGACTTCTTTCTTGATCAATTATCTTTAATCTCTAAATATCTGAGTGTTTTTAAATAACTTTCTAGCATCGGCTTATAATTTAATTCAATTCTGGTCTGAAAAAGTATTTTCTATAATTTCTATTACTTGAATTTTGTTTTAAGTGTGTGGGCTTTTTAATTTAACATTTTTAGTTTAAATATATTTGATTAGTATATATAAAGAAAAGTGATTGTTTTACATATTTCCATTGTTTTTCAGATTATTTTCACATACATATTACAGAGTAATGAACAGAGTTCCTTGTGGTATACAGTGGGTCCTTGATGATTATCTATTTTGTATATAGTAGTGCATATATTGTTAATCCCGTATCCTAATACATCCCTAACCTTACCTTCCCCTTTGGTAACAATGTTTTTTTCCTTAACTCTATAACTCCATTTCTGTTTGGTAAATAATTTCATTTGTATCAGTTTTTAGATTCCACATATAAGTGATATGATATTTGTGTTTGGCTTATTTCATGTAGTAGGTCCATCCATGCTGCTGCAAATGGCATTATTTCATTATTTTTATGGCTGAATAATATTCTGTTATATATATATATATATATATATATATGTATATTACCTTTTTATCCATTACTCTGTTGATGACCATTTAGAATCCTTCCAAGTCTTGGCTATTGTAAATACTGTGACTGTGCAAACTGAAGTACATGCTTCTTTTTGAATCAGATTTTTCTGTAGATTTATGCCCAGGAGTGAAATTCCTGGATTATATGGTAATTCCCTATTTTTAATTTTTGATTGAACCTCCAGATCATTTTCCATAGTAGTTGCATGAACTTACATCCACCAATAGTTTAAGAGGGTTCTCTTTCCTCCATAATAACTCCATGTTTGTGTGTAGACATTTTGAAGATCGCCATTCTGACTGGTGTGAGGTGATATCTCATTGCAGTTTTTGATATGCATTCTTCTGATAATTAGTGATGTTGAATATCTTTTTATGTACTTTCAGCCATCTGTATGTCTTTGGAGAAATGTCTATTTAGATCTTCTGCCCATTTTTAATTGAGTTTTTTTTTTTTTTTATTGAGCTATATGAGATGTTTGTATATTTTGAAGATTAATCCCTTGTCAATACACTTTTTTACAAATATTTTCTCTCCCATTCTGTGGGAGAAACACAGGTGCTTTTGGATGGTATGCTCTATAAATATCAATTAAGTCCATCTGAACTACTGTGTCATTTTAAGGCTTTGTGTTCCCTTATTGATCTTATGTCTAGATGATCTGTCCCTTGATGTAAGTCAAATGGTACAAGCACCCCCACTATTATTGTATTACTGTCAGTTTCTCTTTTTATGGCTGTTAGCATTGGCTTTATATACTAAGGTGCTCCCATATTGAGTGCATATATTTTTATATATTTTCACTTGTTATACCTTCTTCTTGGATTAATCCTTTGATCATTAAGTACTGTCTTTGTCTTTTGTAACAACCTTTATTTTAAAGTAGTTTGTCTGATATAAGTATTGTTACACCAGCTTTCTTTACATTTGCATGAAATAGCTTTACATTCCCTTGATTTCAGACTGGTTGTGTCCCTAAATTTGAAAATGGTCTCTTACAGACAGTATGTAAATGGGTCTTGTTTTTGTATCCATTCAGCCAGACTGTGTCTTTTGGCTGGAGCATTTAATCCATTTACATTTAAGGTAATTGCCAACATATATGTTCTTACTGCCACTTTGTTAATTGTGTTGGATTTGTTTTGTAGGACTTTTTTCTTCCCTTCCTCTTTTGTTATCTTTGTGATTTAATGACTAACTTTAGTACTGTGTTTACATTCCTTTTGTGTGTGTATCTATTATAGATTGGCTTGTTTTTACCATGAGGTTTGGTATGTATATGTACATATATATGCATATATACACACACAGTTGTCATATGTTGATGGTCTTAATTTCAAATGCATTTCCAATATCCTGCATTTATACTTACATCATGGTTGCTTGTTTTGATTTCATATGTGTGGATGATTTCTTACCTTTACTGGTGAGCTTTCCCATTCATAATTTTCTTGTTTCAAATTTTGGACTTTTTTTTATTCCACCCAGAGAACTTCCTTTAGCATTTGTTGTAACACTGGTTTGGTGGTGAAGAATGGTAAAGAATCTGCCTGAAATGCAGGAGACTTGTGTTTGATCCCTGGGTTGGGAAGATACCCTGGAGCATGGAATATCCCCACTCCAATATTCTTGACTGGAGAATTCCAGGGACAGAGGAGCCAGACAGATTCGGAGGCTACAGTCCATGGGGTTACAAAGAGTTGGACATGACTAAGCACCTTTCACTTCAGTGGTCTTGACATGTTTGTCTCTGGGTTTATCCTGCCTGAGATTCTCTACACTTCCTGGACTGGGTGACTGTTTCTTTTTCCATGTTAGGGAATATTTTAGCTATGATCTCTTCAAATGATTTCTCAGGTCCTTTGGTGTAACACCACCAAACCAGTGTTGCAACAAATGCTAAAGGAAGTTCTCTGGGTGGAATAAAAAAAAGCCCAAAGTCCTTTCTTCTCTGTCTTGGATCCCTGTAATGTGAATATTCGTGCGTGTAATGTTGTCCAGAGGAGGTCTACTAAACTGTTCTCAATTCATTCTTTCTTTCTTCTGTTCTACAGCAATGATTTCTACCATTCTGTACTCCAGCTCACTTATCTATACCTCTGCCTCAGCTATTCCACAATGGACTCTTTCCTGTGTATTTTTCATTTCAGTTATTCTATTGTAAATCTGTTTGTTCTTTATATTTTCTAATTATTTAGTAAACATTTCTCTCCCTCTATGCCCCTCTTCTTTTTGTGAGGTCTTGGATCATCTTTACCTGAAAGAGAATTCAGAGTAATGATAGCAGATTGTGTATTTCCACATAATTTATACAGAAGAACTATACAAAAATATCTTCATGACCCAGATAATCATGATGGTGTGATCACTCACCTAGAGCCAGACATCCTGGAGTGTGAAGTAAGTGGGCCTTAGGAAGCATCACTATGAACAAAGCTAGTGGAGGTGATGGAATTCCAGTTGAGCTATTTCAAATCCTAAAAGATAGTGCTGTGAAAGTGCAGCACTCAATAGGCCAGCACATTTGGAAAACTCAGCAGGGACCACAGGACTGGAAAAAGTCAGTTTTCACTCCAAGCCCAAAGAAAGGCAATGCCAAAGAATGCTCAAACTACTGCACAATTGCACTCATCTCACACAGTGGTAAAGTAATGCTCAAAATTCTCCAAGCCAGGCTTCAACAATATGAAACCATGAACTTCAAGATGTTCAAGCTGGTTTTAGAAAAGGCAGAGGAACAAGAGATCAAATAGCCAACATGCACTGGATCATCAAAAGAGCAAGAGAGTTCCAGAGAAACATCTATTTCTGCTTTATTGTCTATGCCAAAGCGTTTGACTGTGGATCATGAGAAACGGTGGAAAATTCTGAAAGAGATGGGAATACCAGACCACCTGATCTGCCTCTTGAGAAATCTGTATGCAGGTCAGGAAGCAACAGTTAGAACTGGACATGGAACAACAGACTGGTTCCAAATAGGGAAAGGAGTATGTCAAGGCTGTATATTGTCACCCTGCTTATTTAGCTTATATGGAGAGTACATCATGAGAAATGCCGGGCTGGAAGAAGCACAAGCAGGAATCAGATTGTTGGGAGAAATATCAATAACCTCAGATATGCAGATAACACCACCCTTATGGCAGGAAGTGAAGAAGAACTAAAGAGCCTCTTGATGAAAGTGAAAAAGGAGAGTGAAAAGGTTGGCTTAAAGCTCAACATTCAGAAAACTAAGATCGTGGCATCTGGTCTCATCCCTTCATGGCAAATAGATGGGGGAACAGTGGAAACAATGGCAGACTTTATTTTTGGGGGCTCCAAAATAACTGCAGATGGTGATTGTAGCCATGAAATTAATTGTCGCTTGCTCCTTGGAAGAAAAGTTATGACCAACCTAGATAGCATATTCAAAAGCAGAGACATTACTTTGCCAACAAAAATCCATCTAGTCAAAGTTATGGTTTTTCCAGTAGTCATGTATGGATGTGAGAGTTGGACTATAAAGAAAGCTGAGCACTGAAGAATTGATGCTTTTGAACTGTGGTGTTGGAGAAGACTCTTGAGAGTCCCTTGGATTGCAAGGAGATTCAACCAGTCCATCCTAAAGGAAATCAGTCCTGTATGTTCATTGGAAGACTTATGTTGAAACTGAAGCTCCAATGTTTTGGCCACCTGATGTGAAGAACTGACTCATTTGAAAAGACCCTGATGCTGAGAAAGATTGAAGGTGGGAGGAGAAGGGGACCACATAGGAGGAGGTGGTTGGATGGCATCACTGACTCAATGGACATAAGTTTGAGTAAACTCCTGGAGTTGGTGATGGATAGGGAGACCTGTTGTGTTGCAGTCCATGGGGTCTCAAAGATTCAGACAGGACTGGGCAACTGAACTGAACTGAATTGAAATTAAGTTGTTGTTCTGGGGTTTTATTTTGTTCCATTTTCAGGAATGTACTCTTTTGCCATCTCATTTTGTTCAGCTTCCTTGGTTTGCCATCCCCTCATGCTACAAGAGGAGAAGGCAATGGCACCCCACTCCAGTACTCTTGCCTGGAAAATCCCATGGATGGAGGAGCCTGGTAGGCTGCAGTCCATGGGGTCGCTAAGAGTCGGACATGACTTCACTTTCACTTTCACTTTTCACTTTCATGCATTGGAGAAGGAAATGGCAACCCACTCCAGTGTTCTTGCCTGGAGAATCCCAGGGGCAGGAGAGCCTGGTGGGCTGATGTCTATGGGGTCACACAGAGTCGGACACGACTGAAGTGACTTAGCAGCAGCAGCAGTAGAAGCATGCTACAAGATTATATTTCTTCTTGCTGGTGTCTGCCCACTGGTGGAAGAAGCTGATCTAAGAGGGTTGTGCAAGCTTTATAGCGTGTGGGGCGAGACTTGGTAGTCCTTACCTAGTGATTGTTAGGGTTGTGTCTTGCCTTTCTGGTGAGCAGAGCAAAATCAAAGTTTGTGTTTACAGGCAGCTCTGGCTTAGGAAGGCTTTAAGCAGTCTGTCTGCTGATGGGTGATGCCATGTATACACCTTCCTGGTTGTTTGGTCTGCAGGATTGGAGCTTTGGGCTATTGGGCAGGGCCACATCTTAGCATCATAATGGTGGCCTCCAGGACAGCTCCTGCCATTGAGTAACCTTTGCTACCCATGTCTTTATCCCTGCAGTGAGACAGAACCACCTTCCCCATCTCTACCAGGGAACCCTCTAAGACCAGCAGGTAGGTCTGATGCAGGTTCCTATGAATTCATTGTTTTATCCCTTGGTGCACATGGGAAATATATATATAATATATACCTTCCAAGAGTGGTTCTGCTTCATCCAGACCTGTGGAGTTCCTGCAGTTAAGTCACTGAACTTCAAAGCCTAGTGCTCTGGTTCCTCTTTCTTTTCTAAAACCAATTTGAACATCTGGAAGTTCACAGTTCATGTATTGCTGAAACCTTCAGGTTAGCTATATACTAATTTTCTGGCCATGTAGCATATCAGTTACTGAAAGAGATGTATTGAATTATCAAAGTATAATAATAGGTTTGTTAAATGTTTTCCTCAAGTGCTTAGCATTAATATATGCTTTTGTAAGTAGCTTTTGGAAGGAAAGAACTCTTTGAAAGAAAGCACTATCTCCAAGAGATCCCTTTTGTCTTGCCATTTTCTCAAAGCTATATTGTAACTAAGCTTAGAGCAGCACCCCAAGTTTTGCCCCTTCCTGGCCCTCTAAAATATTTTTATTTTACAATACCTTGCCTAACCTGTTAATCCTTTACCTAGATAGGTGTAGTAGTAGCTCAGTTGTGTCCGACTCTTTGTGATCCCACAGACTGTATCCTGCCAGGCTTCTCTGTCTGTGGGATTCTTCAGGCAAGAATGCTGGAGTTGACTGCTATTCACTTCTCCAGAGGATCTTCCTGATCCAGGGATCGAACCTGGGTCTCCTGCATTGTAGGCAGATTTTTTTACCGTTTGAGCTATAGAGAAGACCTTGGATGAGAGAAGAGTTACTTAAGTGACCAAGATAAGAGAAGTAAAAATAAGTCAATAACAGATTACCATATTTCTTCCCAAGCTTTCCTTTCTAGTAGTCTTGTGAATCAACTATGAACAAGATAGCATCTCTTGAGTAAGATCATGAGGAGTCAACAAGCCTGCACACAGTGGGGACTGGTGATGACTCTGATCCCCTGTCTCAGAGATTAATTGAGTTTACATACCTTTTCCCATTTAGAGACTTTCATAGTTGAAGAGGATCCTCAGTTGGTTTTTGGATGCATGATTCTGCCTTCTCCCCAGATGCTGTTTTTTCTGAAGAAAGCAACTTTCCTTTCTACCAACATTTACCTTGGGAGTATTGATTTTTGTGTGGCAAGCAGCTGGACTTGAGGTTGGTAACACCCTTCAAAAATAACTCTATTAATGTAAATCATAGAAAGGCATTTGTTATGAATAAGAGGATGCCCACTCACCTTTTTGGCTCTGCAGAATTTTAAGAGTTGAGACCAAGAAACCAAATATTAGAATAAAAAAAAGGAAAAGAGACACAGATGTATAGAACAGTCTTTTGGACTCTGTGGGAGAGGAAGAGGGTGGGATGATTTGGGAGAATGGCATTGAAACATGTATAATATCATATAAGAAATGAATCGCCAGTCCAGGTTTGATGCAGGATACAGGATGCTTGGGGCTGGTGCACTGGGATGACCCAGAGGGATGTTATGGGAATGAGGTGGGAGGGGGGTTCAGGAAGGGGAATATGTGTACACCTGTGGCAGATTCATGTTGATGTATGGCAAAACCAATACAATACTGTAAATTAAAATAATAATAATAAAGAAATGATAAATGGTTAAAAAAAAGAATGCTCCCATTGAGATGACTCAGATCAATAAAATTAGACATGAATATAGAAAAGTTAAAAATGACATCACAGCTATACAAAAATCATAAGAGACTCCAAGCACTTATACATGAATAAAATGGACAACCTAGATTAAATAGATAAATTCTTAGAAAGCTACAATCTCCAAAGACTGATTAAAGCAACTATACTTCAATAAAAATTAATTTTAAGAAATAATGAAAACTAAACTTAAAAATTCTACAAACAATAAATGTTAGAGGGTGTGGAGAAAAGGGGACCATTTTACATTGTTTGTGGGAATGTAAAATGGTACAGCCACTATGGAGAACAGTATGGAGGTTCCTTAAAAAACTAAAAATAGAGCTCTAACACAGGATTGTGTAATCCCACTCCTGGGCATATATTCAGAGGAAATCATAATTTGAAACAGTACATGCAGCCTAGTGTTCTTTGCAGCACTGTTTACAATAGCCAAAGTAAGGAAGCAACCTAAATGTCCATCAACAGAGGAAAGAATAAAAAAGATGTGGTACATACATATACGATAGAATATTAGTCATAAAAAGGAGTGAAATAATGCCATCTGCAGCAATATTGGATGGACCTTGATATTGTCATACTGAGTAAAGTAAGTCAGATAAAGACATATCATATAGTATCACTTTAAAACTGGCACAAATGAATTTATTTATGAAACAGTCACAGATGTAGAAAATAGATTTGTGGTTATCAAGGGAGAAGTGAGGAGATAAGCTGGGCATTTGGCATTGACATATACACACTACTGTATATGAAATGGATAATAATGCTGCATAGCACAGGGAACCCTTCTCATTACTCTATAATGACCCAAATGGGGAAACAACCTAAAAAAGAGTGGATAAGTATAAAGCTGATCTACTTTACAGTACAACACAAACCAGTCCAACATTGTAAATCAGCTATATTCCACTACAAGTTAAAATGAAATAGAATGCTTCCATTACTCAGAAAATTCCAAGAGCTGGGAAGCTATGAGCCAATGTGATCTGAATAACAAAATATATATACTTCTTATAAATCACAGTACCATACACACAGGGTCGAAACTGTGTGGTTTGATAGTTTTAACTCTGGCAATAACAGAAATGTGACTACATGGTAGGAGAAGACTCAGCCAGAGTGCTTGTTTGCTAGAGTTGTTTCACACTCTCCCTGGAAGATCAGTAGAATAAATGTGTAACCCCCACATCTGTTGAGCATTAACTCCACAGTCACAGCTTTCTATTTTCTTTCCAGCTGTGTTCCATATGAATCTGGGTTGAAATGGAGAAATAAATAACAGTATCAAATACAATGAAATACAAATAGTTGGCTATTTAACCTCTTGGTCACTATAAAATTCAAAATTAATCATGAGTCTATATTTTTGCCTTCAAAAATGCTTATTTTCCTTTCACCTAATAAAGGTTTTGTGTTCATTGTCAGAATTGCAATGCCCCCTTTTTCTTATTTTCTTCTCTATAGGCCCTATGAACAGAGCTGCTTTCTACTGTGGTACCAAAAGGAAAACCATCCATTTGTTTAAAATAGAGTGCTGCTTCAAAGTGTAAAATATCTTACAGAACACAGGAGCTGCAGAACAACAAAACAGATTAGAGGAGAAGCATTTTGTACCTGAATAATACAGCGGTTTCTTTCGGAGTTAGAGAATGTTAAGAAAACTAAGCAAGTTTCATTACTGGTAAAGAGTATAGACATTTTAGAAACAAAATATGCAGCTCAATACCAGAAAAATGAAAAACCCAGTCAAGAGGTGTGCAGAAAAGCTAAATAGACATTTCTCCAAAGAAGACATACAGATGGCTAATAAACACATGAACAGTTGCTCAAAAGGACTAATTATTAGAGAAATGCTAATCACAACTCAGTGAGGTATCACTTATACTGGTCAGAACGGCCATCATCAAAAAGTCTACAAATAATAAATGCTGGGGACAGTGTGGAGAAAATGGAATCTTCTTACACTGTTGGTGGGAATGCAAACTGATACAACCACTGTGGAATACAGTATGGAGATTGCTTTAAAAACTAGGAATAACACTACCACATGACTCAGCAATCCCACTCCAGGGCCTATACCCTGAGGAAATCAGAATTGAAAAGACACATGTACTGCAATGTTCACTGCAACACTATTTACAATAACTAGGACATGGAAGCAACCTAGATGTCCATCAAAAGATGAATGAATAAGGAAGTTGTGATACATTTACACAATGGAATGCTACTTAGCTATAAAAAGGAACACAGTTGAGTCAGTTCTAATGAGGTGCATGAACTTAGAGTCTATTATACAGAGTGAAGTCAGAAAGAGAAAGACAAATACTGTATATTAACACATATATATGGAATCTAGAAAGATGGTACTGACAATCCTGTGTACAGGGCAGCAAAGGAGACACAGCCATAAGAACAGACTTTTGGACTCAATGAGAGAAGGAGAGGGTGAGATGATTTGAAAGAATAGCATTGAAACATACACATTACCATATGTGAAATGGATAACCAGTATGAGTTTGATGTATGAAGCAGGAAACTAAAAACTGGTGTTCTGTGACAACCTGGAGGGATAGGGTGGGGAGGGATAGGGAGGGACGGGGGATACTTGTATACCTGTGGCCGATTCATACTGATGTATGGGAAAACCTACAATATTGTAAAGTAGTTATCTTCCAATTAAAATAATAAAACAAAATAGTAGAGGGTAATTTCTATAAGATCTTGAATTGTAGCAAATGGTTATAATTCTCTTGACCACTCCTTTGTCCAAGTTGATTTTTAATTTTCTTTTGATAACTAAGAACTACTTTAGAGGTGCAAAAAGCCACAGCAAGTGCCCGCAGGGTTGAAGTATTAAGATATTATGAATGAATACATTTTAAATAAGAATTTCAACTTTCTTTCAGTCCAATGAGTCTCTCCCCTACTTTCAATTTTCTAAGTCTTATCATCTGATAAGCCAACTTCCAAGCCTACTCTGTAACCACTAACATCTTATTAACCATGGTAACTGACATAGAAGTGCCAGACATTTCAGATAAATTCTTTCCAGGTGGTATTTCTAAAATATTGTCAATGACTTGAGAGAGTCAGAGAAGTGTAAGAATTCACAGTGTAAACTCTGAAAAACCTTTGAAAATCATCTTTTTAAAAGGGTATGCTAAAGAAATACTTTGAAAACAATAAAGAGCTAGAGAATGTCATTAAATAGAAGAATCTATTACTAGATTCTTATTATTCTTTCCTATTAATAGTTTATTTCACTTTCCTGGTTTTCTATGAGAAGTGATAAAAAGCATTTGAAGACAAACATATCCATATTTAAAATGAAAATATTTGGGGGGATCATTGAAACCTCACCACCTTTGTATCATTCCAAGTTTCTTTCATACTTACATATTATACCACTGTCGTAAGACAGGGCAAAGAAAAGTGTGTCAGATTTCTGTTATGCAACTTAAGTATAATATTAAACTATATTAATGACATGTATTATATTTTATTAAAATTATCTTTGTATGAAATTTCATATAGAAATTTGATAAATGTAAATTATACTGGTTTTTGCATAATCTTACCAAATTCCTCCCACTTCAGTGAAGTACAGAAGTTTATGACTTCCATGAATTTGGTGATATTATACAGAACTTGGAAGAATTTACATTTACTCAATGAAGAATATATTTTCAGCTTCAACCTAACAAAAATTCCTCCTTGATTGCAGAGATCAATACAGACACAGAAATAGTGAACATTCAATATTTAGTAGTGTTTCTCAAATTGCAGAGCATACTCAATTGCATCAAACTTATCTTAGGATTCTATTACACCAGCATTTTGAATGCAACCTGGGAGAGGTAGTGCAACAATATCTTAGAGATAAACTGAAGTAGAGAAAGTTAGGGAGATGGAAACCCATCATGGTTTCTAGGTTCAAATGCAAATATATACAACATCATCTTTCAGTGTCTATTTAAATAAGCCAACCTCAATATTTATTAAGATGAAACTTAACTGGCATTTGAAATAAGTTTTAACCAATTATATATGACTGGACATATTCTGTATCTAGTAATTAATACCATGACAAAAATGATTGTGTAGATTATTATCACAAACTATAACAAAGATACAAGTAAGAATCAGATTTTTTAAATAAAGGAGGAGATGGAGATAAGATGGCAGAGTAGGAGGATGTGAGCTCATCTCCTCTAATGAAAATTCCAAAATCACTATGAATTGCTGAATGGTCATTAGCAAAAATTCTGGAACCTATCAAAAAGATATCCTAGTCAAAGAGAAGGAAGAAGCCACAATGAGAAAGTAGGGGGTGAGAAGTTAGGAGGGGTTCAACTGAGATAAAATCCAAATTCCATACCTGTAGAGTGGGTGACCCACAAACTGGAACATAATTATATTTCAGAGGTTCTCCCACAGGACTGAGAGTTCTGAGTCCCACATTAGCTCCTCAGGCTGAGGGTCTGGCAACAGGAGGAAGATTTTCCAGAGAATATGCCTTTGAAAGTCAGTGGGATTTGATCACAGGAATTCCACAGGACTGGAGGAAACAGAAGCTCCCCTTTTTGAGGATGCATACAAGGTCTCATGCATACCTGGATGCAGGGGAAAAAAGTAGTTACTGATAAGAGACTGGGCCAGACAGCTCCTAGTATTGGAGGATCTTATGGAGAGACAGGGTGGCTGTGGCTCCTTACAGGGACAACACTTGCATTATAGGAGTCCTAGAAGGAGATGAGAAAGAAAAAAGACCTCAAAAATATTTTAAAAGATAACAGCTGAAAAATTCCCTTATATGGGAAAAGAAACAGTCACCAAGTCTAGGAAGCTGAGAGAATCGCAGGCAGGATAAGCCCAAGGAGGAACATATATATAGTATTCAAATAGGCAAAAATGAAAGACAAAGAAAAAAATATTAAAAGCAATGAGGGAAAAGCAGCAAATAATTTACAAGGTAATTCCAATAAGGTTATCAACTGATTTTTCATCAGAACCTCTATAGGCCAGAGGGGAGTGGCACAATATATTTAAAGTGCTAAAAGGGAAAAACCTACAACTTAGAATACTCTACCCAGCAAGACTCTCATTCATATTCAACAAAGAAATCTAAGGTTTTACAGACAGTAAAAGCTAAGAGAATTCAACACAACTAGACAAGTTTTGCAGCAAATTCTAAAGGGATTTCTCTAGGGAGAAAAGGCCACAGCTAAAAAGAAATTTATGAGTGAAAAAAGTTCACTGGTAAAGTCAAACATAAAGTAAAGGTAGAAAATCATCCACACATAAATATGATACTAACCAGAAATCATGAGAAGAGTACAAACACAGGACATTGGAAATTCATTTGACATTAAAAAAGACAAAGTTAAACAATCTTGTATATATACAGATTGCTGCATCATAACCTTATGGTAACTGCAAATGAAGAATCTATGGTGCATAAACAAACAAACAAAAAATGATAAGGAATCCAAACACAATACTAAAGTTAGTCATCACATCATAAGACAACAAATGAGGAAGAAAAGGAAAAAGACCTACAGAAACCAATCCAAAACAACAAAATGGCAATAACAATGCACATATTGGTAATTACCTTAAATGTAAATGGATCAGATGCTCCAACCAAGACAGCCTGGCTGAATGGATACAAAAACAAAACTCATGTATAAGCTGTCTGCAAGTGATCCCCTTCAGATCTAGGGACACATACAGACAGTGAGTGTATGGAAAAATATATTCCATGCAAAAGGAAATTAAAATAACCTGGAGTAGCAGGGACTTTAAAGAAGACTTTAAAATAAAGTCTGTTACAAGAGAAAAAGAGACTACATAATGAATAAGTGATCAGTCTAAGAAGAAGATACAACAATTGGTTATACACACACACACCCAGAATAGGAGCACCTCAATATATACAGCAATACTAATAGCCATAAAAGGAAAAATCAACAAAATCGACAATAACACATTAGTACTTGGACTTTAGCACTCCATTTATACCAATGCAAAGATCATTTACACAGAATATAAGTAAGGAAACGTAGGCATTAAGTGACACATTCGATCATATGATATTTAATTGATATTTATAGAGCATTCCATCCAAAAGCAGTAGAATACATATTCTCAAGTCCACTTGGAACATTCCCCAGGATTGATCACATTGTGGGCCATGAAGCAAGCCTTGATAAATTTTAAAACTGATGTCATACCAAGTGTCTTTTCTGATCACAATGCTGTGAGATTAGAAATTAACTACTAGGGAAAAAAACTATAAAAATACAAGCACATGGAGGCTAAACAATATGCTACTAAATAACCAATGCATCATTGGAGAAATCAAACAAGAAATTAAAAATGCCCACAAACAAATGAAAATGAAAGCACACTGATCCAAAACCAATGGGACACAGCAAAAGTTCTAAGAGTGACACTTAGAAATAGAAGCTTACCTCAGGAAACAAGAAAAATCTCAAGTAAACAATCTAACCTTGCACCTAAAGAGACTAGAGCAAGATATCTTTTTCTGTCCATCTCCTCGAGTAAGGGAAATAAAAATGAACAAATGGGATATAATTAAACTCAAAGCTTTTTGCATAGCCAAGGAAACTATAAACAAAAGGACAACCCACATAGTGGGAGAAAATATTTGCAAAATATACAACTGGCAACTGATTAATCTCCAAAATATACAAGCAGCATGCAGCCCAATACCAAAAAAAAAAAAAAGCACACAACCCAATCAAAAAATAGAATACCTAAATAAATATTTCTCCAAAGATATACAGATAATCAAAAAACACATGAAAAGATGCTCAAGATCACTAATTATCAGAGAAATGCAAACCAAACCTGTATTAAGATATCTGTTCACACTTGTCAGAGTAGACATCATCAAAATTCTGCAAGCAATAAATGTTGGAGAAGGTGTCGAGAAAGGGGAACCAAACCCTCCTACATTGTTGGCAATGTAAATTGATACAGCCACTATGGAGAACAGTATACAGGTTCCTTATAAACCTAAAAATTGAGCTACCATATGATCCAGCAATCCTACTACGCGATGAATATACAGAGAAAACATGGTTCAACAGAATATGTGCATCCTACTGTTCACTACAGTGCTGTGTACAATAGCCTAGACATGGAAACAACCTAAATGTCCATCAGCAGTTGAATGAATAAAGATGTGGTACATATACACAATGGAATATTACTCAGCCATTAAAAAGACCAAGCTAATGCCATTTGCATTCTAGTTGGAAAAGACCCTGATGCTGGGAAAGATAGAAGGCAGGAGGAGAAGGGGATGTCAGGATGAGATGGTTGGATGGTGTCACTGACCCAGTGGACATAAGTTTGAGCAAGCTCTGGGAGGTGGTGAAGGACAGGGAAGCCTGGCATGCTGCAGTCCATGAGGTTGCAGAGTTAGATATGACTGATCAGCTGAACAGTGATGCCATTTACAGCAACATGAATGAACCTGAGGATTATATTAAGTGAAATCTGTCAGACAAGGAAAATTATATATCTTTTATGTGGAATATAAAAATAATGATACAATTTAACTTATTTACAAAATAGAAACAGATTCACACACTTAGAAAACAAACTTAATGGTTACCAAAGGCAAAAAGTGGCAAAGAGAGGTAAATTGTAAGTTTGGGAATGACTTATGTACACAACTATATTTAAAAACAATAATCACCAATGATCTAGTATTTAGCACAGGGAGTGCTGCTTAATATTCTGTAATAACCTAAATGGGAAAATAATTTGAAAGAGAGTAATCATATCTATACATATAATTGAATCACTTTGCTGTACACCTGAAACTAACACATTATAAGTCAATTCTAGTCCAATATAAAATAGAAGTTAAAAACATAATGATTATCATTGTCTACACTAAGGCAAGTACTATCTCTTACGTGTAATAAGTTGTTAATATACTTTATTTTGCTTGTAATCATAGAAGCCCCCTTTATGCTCCAGGTATACCTGAGTTCATGAGACTTGGAGGGTGACAGATTCCATCACTTGTCTTAGGTACTGACTATACCAGGTAGGTTTTCAACCTTTGTGGCAGTTAAGGTTCAGGCAGCTAGGATCTCCTAACCTGATGGATCAACCCCAGTGATCTGGTTAAACACAGGTAAATAAGGAACTTATGAAAATAGCAGCAGAGACCAAAGAGATGCCTTTTTTTCCCTTGATTTTGCAATTAAAGGAAAATTAAGTCCTGGTGCAACAGGGATAGCGTTGGTGACAGTGGTTCTGCTTAGAGTAATACAATGCTTTGCAGTATA
The DNA here is from genome assembly GCF_027580195.1 of Bos mutus. Classification (NCBI taxonomy): domain Eukaryota; kingdom Metazoa; phylum Chordata; class Mammalia; order Artiodactyla; family Bovidae; genus Bos; species Bos mutus. Next base: position 46,779,793 of record NC_091617.1, read on the forward strand.
GAACCACCACACTAGGTCTACTACCTGAGTCAGGGCTTGGTATCCTACAGCCTCTGATCATGCTTAAAGAACCTCAGTGATTCTGGGAGCCAACAAGTATCCATTTAAGAAGTTTATTCTCTGCTTAAAGCAATCAGAGGCCATTCTGACTGCTAATAATTAAGATCTGTGACAGGTGGGTTTAATAGGAATTTTTATATAAATATTTTCTTATTTACAGGAAATTTGAAATATTAAATTTTTATACATTTAGTTATCTCTTGTTTTTTTATTAAATTAATATTACTTATAAATTGTTATTTTGTAGTACAGAGTTAAATACTTTTTAATGTAGAAAAAGCTGGCTTAACTGAATACGTGTGCATGCTAAGTAGCTTCAGTCATGGCCAACTCTATGACCGCTATGGACTGTAGCCTGCCAAACTCCTCTGTCCATGGGATTCTCCAGGCAAGAATACTGGAGTGGGTTGCCATGCCCTCCTCCAGGGGATCTTCCTGACCCAGGAATCAAACCTGTATTTCCTGTGGCTCCTGAACTGCAGGCAGATTCTTTACCACTGAGCTACTGGGGAAGCCACTATTCTGGCTAATATCACTCATTAAAATTGACTTCAAATTATTTTTTTATAAATCTTATAAGCTTTGATACTCCATTTAGAGAAAAGAAAAAATAATACAAACAAAATTTATATTGTATATCCATGGTCACAAAGCCAGGAAATGGTTGTAGAACCAATGCATTTTGTCAAAAACTCCTGGATTTTAAAGCTATGTCATGGTGCCTTTAAAATGAGTTTCAAGGAAGAGAGAAAAAAAATATCTGTGTAAAGGGAACTCTAATTCTTGACCATAAGATTAGACAAAGTAAAGTTTACATTTAAAATTTCATCTCTCTATATATTTATATCTTCAAAGTCTTATAGACTCTTAACAGACTACCATGTTTTATTTGGTGTCATCTTAAAAACCTCTGCCCAAACTTCTCTTAGAGAAGGATTAGAAAATTTGTGTCTATCAAGATGAAAGTGAAAGAGGAGAGTGAAAAATTTGGCTTAAAGCTCAACATTCAGAAAATGAAAATCATGGCATCTGGTCCCATCACTTCATGAGAAATAGATGGTGAAACAGTGGAAACAGTGTCTGACTTTATTTTTTGGGGTTCCAAAATCACTACAGATGGTGACTGCAGCCATGAAATTAAAAGATGCTTACTACTTGGAAGGAATGTTATGACCAACCTAGATAGTATATTCAAAAGCAGAGATATTACTATGCCAACAAAGGTCCATCTAGTCAAGGCTATGGTTTTTCCAGTGGTCATGTATGGATGTGAAAGTTGGACTGTGAAGAAAGCTGAGCACCAAAGAATTGATGCTTTTGAACTGTGGTATTCAAGAAGACTCTTGAAAGTCCCTTGGACTGCAAGGAGGTCCAACCAATCCATCCTAGAGGAGATCAGTCCTGGGTGTTCATTGGAAGGAATGATGCTAAAGCTGAAACTCCAATACTTTGGCCACCTCATGTGAAGAGCTGACTCATTGGAAAAGACCCTGATGCTGGGAGGGATTGGGGGCGGGAGGAGAAGGGGATGACAGAGGATGAGATGGCTGGATGGCATCACCGACTCTATGGACATGAGTTTGAGTGAACTCTGGAAGTTGGTGATAGACAGGGAGACCTGGTGTGCTGCGATTCATGGGGTCACGAAGTGTCAGATATGACTGAGCGACTGAACTGAACTGAACTGAATCTTAAAAAGTAAACAAAATTCACATTATTGTGGATTTTCAATAAAATTCCAAGAGAAGAAGAGAGAACAACAAAAACATTATTTCTGATTTTGCTTCATTGTGGCCTAATGCATTTTTAGGGGTTGATATATGAAAGTAAATGAACATTAATCATCACAAGATTTTAAAAATTTCCTTCAGTATGCAGCCTGAGGCACCAGTAAGAGTTAAGAAGTTGTGAAGGAGTAGCAGTGTTTCCTAAAGGCAAACAGTCACCACTCTCTTCTCAACTTTTCTTTCCTTCCCTGAGTACACCTTCAACTCCCATTCCCACACCACTCTAGAGCAGTTAATGCTTGTAATATTCGGCTATACTTGCAACAACCAGAGTCATGGAGTTCTATTGCAGTACCATGCCCCAAGCCTCTGTTCTTATGAAAATATCCTAGAGGGCAGCATGGAAGCCATTTTTGCTTTCTAACTCAAAACCACCAAATAGCTGAGGCTATCTCTGCACTCACTTTTGCCAATTTTCCAGAGTCATCAACTTTGTATTTCTTGTGTTACAGCTGCTGTCTGTCCTTACTTTGATCTTAGTTGTTTGAGCCAACACACAAAAACACACATGGGTTAGACACATAAACACATCTGTATTATCCCAGCTTTCAAATATACTCTAATTCATATTACTAATTTGGAAATATAAAAACCAATTTGGCTGTATAGTAATCATTTAATAGGGATGGGCCTCAGGCTTGGCCTTTGAATTTCAAAATGTTTCCAGCCTGTAACATTACCAAACCATGGTGCTTTTGGCTGGAACAGATAGTCTTTCATTGCACTGTGGGCATAAGACAAAAATGACTTGTGACCCAAGGACTATCAAACATCTTTATCTGACACACTGCAGCTCTTAGAGGTTCTCTTTGCAGTTGCTACTTTGATACCTGATCCCACTTTTTAAGAGTTTGTCAGAGGCACTGCAAGGTTGTCACAGGCAACTGTTAAATGGAGAAAAAAATTAACTGCGAGGGGTCATAATTCTACCTATTTCATTTCTTGTTCTCTCAGCCTAAAGGAGAAAAAAAATACAAAACTATCTTTAACCTTTATCACTCATTTAGCATATCTTGCTAGCTGACAAGGAGAGGTATAATGTTCTGAGAAGTGGAAATGTACCTAGAGTTGAAAGTTTTAGCAGCCATGACATAACATCATAAGTTTCTCAGAAGAGTGGGAGTGTTCAGAGAAATTGTAGATTAGAGTAATTTATTAAAATGTCTGTTAGAAAGTCATACCCTCTTTAATTGCACAAGATCTACTTAAATCTAAAGGAAGGGGAGCTGTTGCCCTCTTTCAGCTCTACCTCATCAGTACTTTTCAAGTTTATAGATTAGAATTACAAATCTTTATTGGCCAAATGCCAGGATAATTTAAGACACCATAATCACAGGGCTTTGAACTCTCAGAGGAATTAATGACCACCACGAAGAGTATGAATCAAAGCTTGGAGAGGCAGGGGTATGGACCTATTCCCTTTCTTTATGAGTGTATAATTCATTTTCCTTCCTTCACTTTTTTTGAGAATATGTAATTCATGGCATATTTCTTGATAAATGATAGAACCCATAATGCATTTTTTCTTTTGTTATCTAACTACATTGTTATTTGAAAAAATATTTTTGCTTTAAATTTTATTTCATGTGTTATTTATCTTTTGATTAGTTTTGAATATTATATTTCTTTTTTCATCTCTTTATTTCTACCTGCTTTATTTTGCTTCAGGTGTATCTCTTTTAAATATATATAGCTGTTTTGTTTTTCTTAAAATTGTCATTTTTACACAATGAACTAAACAGTTCATTTCTTCATGTGTGATGATTGCTGATGAATTTGAATTCATTTATACAGTATTTGTACCTTCCCTGCTGGCTCAGATGGTACAGTGTCTGCCTACAATGCAGGAGACCTGGATTCGATCCCTGGTTGGGGAAAATCCTCTGGAGAAAGAAACGGCAACGCACTCCAGTAGCCTTGCCTGGAAAACGCCATGGATGGAGGAGTGTGGTAGACTACAAACATGGGGTCCCAAAGAGTCCGACAAGACTAAGCGACTTCACTTTCACTTTGTACAGCCTTCCCTTTACATAATTGTATTAGTTTTGCCAAATATCAAAATGGATCCGACAGGTATACATGTGTTCCCCATCCCGAACCCTCCTCCCTCCTCCCTCCCCCAACATCCCTCTGGGGTCCCAACCAGCCCCAAGCATCCAGCATCATGCATCGAACCTGGACTGGCAACTCGTTTCCTACATGATATTTTACATGTTTCATTGCCATTCTCCCAAATCTTCCCACCCTCTCCCTCTCCCACAGAGTCCATAAGACTGTTCTATATTTAACTTTTTAATTATCATTTTCTGTGTTTAGCTTTATATTCTCTGTCATATTTTATTAGCTTATCTATTTATCTTCCTTAACAATACTGATTGGAAAATCTTTTATCATATGTTTATTCTTTTCCAAATATTTCAGTTCAATTCAGTTGCTCAGTTGTGTCCGACTCTTGCGACCCCATGAATCGCAGTACGCAGGCTTCCCTGTCCATCACCAACTCCTGGAGTTCACTCAGACTCACATCCATCGAGTCGGTGATGCCATCCAGCCATCTTTGCCATCCAGCCATCTCAACCTCTGTCGTCCCCTTTTCCTCCTGCCCCCAATCCTTCCCAGAATCAGAGTCTTTTCCAGTGAGTCAACTCTTCCCATGAGGTGGCCAAAGTACTGGAATTTCAGCTTTAGCATCATTCCACCCAAAGAACACCCACTGCTGATCTTCTTCAGAATGGACTGATTGGATCTCCTTGCAGTCCAAGGGACTCTCAAGAGTCTTCTGCAACACCACAGTTCAAAAGCATCAATTCTTCAGCACTCAGCTTTCTTCATAGTCCAAATCTCACATCCATACATGACCACTGGAAAAACCATAGCCTTGACTAGACGGACCTTTGTTGGCAAAGTAATGTCTCTGATTTTCAATATGCTGTCTAGGTTGGTCATAACTTTTCTTCCAAGGAGTAAGCATCTTTTAATTTCATGGCTGCAGTCACCATCTACAGTGATTTTGGAGCCCCCCAAAATAAAGTCTGACACTTTCCACTGTATCCCCATCTATTTCCCATGAAGTGATGGGACCAGATGTCATGATCTTCGTTTTCTGTGTGTTGAGCTTTAAGCCAACTATTTCACTCTCCACTTTCACTTTCATCAAGAGGCTTTTTAGTTCCTCTTCCCTTTCTGCCATAAGGGTGGCGTCATCTGCATATCTGAGGTTATTGATATTTCTCCTGGCAATCTTGATTCCAGCTTGTGCTTCTTCCAGCCCAGTGTTTCTCATGATGTACTCTGCATATAAGTTAAATAAGCAGGGTGACAATATACAGCCTTGACATACTCCTTTTCCTATTTGGAACCAATCTGTTGTTCCATGTCCAGTTCTAACTGTTGCTTCCTGACCTGCATATAGGTTTCTCAAGAGGCAGGTCAGGTGGTCTGGTATTCACATATCTTTCAGAATTTTCCACAGTTTCTTGTGATCCACACAGTCAAAGGCTTTCACATAGTCAATAAAGCAGAAATAGATGTTTTTCTGTAACTCTCTTGCTTTTTCCATGATCCAGCAGATGTTGGCAATTTGATCTCTGGTTCCTCTGCCTTTTCTAAAACCAGCTTGAACATCTGGAAGTTCATGGTTCATGTATTGCTGAAGCCTGGCTTGGAGAATTTTGAGCATTACTTTGCTAGCATGTGAGATGAGTACAAGTGTGCGGTAGTTTGAGCATTCTTTGGCATTGCCTTTCTTTGGGATTGGAATGAAAACTGACCTTTTCCAGTCCTGTGGCCACTGATGAGTTTTCCAAATTTGCTGGCATATTGAGTGTAGCACTTTCACAGCATCATCTTTCAGGATTTGAAAGAGCTCAACTGGAATTCCATCACCTCCACTACTTTCTCCATAGTGATGCTTTCTAAGGTCCACTTGATTTCACATTCCAGTATGTCTGGCTCTTGGTGAGTGATCACACCATCGTGATTATCTGGGTGAAGATCTTTTTTGTACAGTTCTTCTATGTATTCTTGCCACCTCTTCTTAATATCTTCTGCTTCTCTTAGTTCCATACCATTTCTGTCCTTTATTGAGCCCATCTTTGCATGAAATGTTCCCTTGGTATCTCTAATTTTCTTGAAGAGATCTCTAGTCTTTCCCATTCTGTTGTTTTCCTCTATTCTTTGCATTGATCACTGAGGAAGGCTTTCTTATCTCTTCCAAATATTTAACATGCCCAAATAAAAAATATTAATATTATTTTAAGATAATCAATCTATTACTTTCTTTGAGAACAACAACAAAAAAACATTTAGAATGTTTTAAATCTACATTCTCTATCCTGTCTTACATTGAAATTTTTCCTTGTCATTTAATTATGTATTATGCTGCCCTCCTCCAAATTTAGTATTTTTCTTGTTGTTTTATGTGTAATATATTTAAGATACTCCCAATATTTAAGAATTTGTTATATTTTTATAAAGTATTTTATCTTACTTTTTCACCCTGAATAATAGATTAAGTTCCAAAAGACAATTTTATATTTTTTCAGCCAATGAATCTTATTCATTGTGAATTGTTTGTGTATACACATGTGTGTTTGACCTCATATATTTAAAATCTTTTTATTGTGTACTGGGGTATAGCTGATTGACAATATTGTGATAGTTTCAGGTGAACAGCGAAAGGACTCAGAGATATATATACATGTAACCATTCTCTGCCAAATTTCCCTCTCATTCAGTATGCCACATAAAATTGAGCAGAGTTCTATGTGCTGTGCAGTAGGTCATTGTTGGTTATCCATTTTAAATATAGCAGTGTGTCCATGTCTATCCCAAACTCCCTAACTATCCCTTCCCTCCTCACCACAAGCAACCATAAGTTTGTTCTCTTTCTGTTTTGTAAATCCATTACTATCATTTCTTTTTAGATTCCACATATAAGGGATGTAAATCAGACACAGAAGAAATATTGTATGACCTCAGATTTGTGGAGCTTTTCTGTCAGTAGGTACTATGCCCTGGGTAGACATGGGAAGTTCGCTCAATTTGAATCTGCCTGATCTTTGGTATATCTGAGTTGACTGATATTTTCTAATGCATCTGATGTTTTCATTGTGTGACTTAATCTTCTATATAAGTTCAATAGAAGTCGACGTAACATGCTAGCATTTTCTTCCACCAGAATTGCATTTCTCCTTTCAAAATTAACATAAATGTTTTTAGAAAAATGTAGCAATGAACTATAATAAATCAAACTCAGTTTGTTGTTACAGGTCATTATAAATCCCAATAAAATTGTTATATTTCCTAATGAAAACATTACTGAAAACTATGACTCAATCTTATTGCTTTGCCCATGGAGGCATGAAAAACAATATTAAAAATAAAATTATTTTTCTGCTTTGCTAGTATTTATTTTCAAAATCCAATTACAAAAACTCAAACTATGAAAAAGTAAAAACACATATTAATTTATCAGGAACAGCTTGTCCAACTCTGTAGTGATAAAGTTTTCATTCCTGAAAGAAGAAGTTTTCATTATAAAAAATTATAAGGCTATAGCAATAGAATTTTAATTTAATAAATATTTATCAAGTGCCTAGTTCAACTTCAGTATTATGTTAAGACATTAGGCGGGCAGTCAGACATTGCTCCTGTTCTCAGAAAGTGTTATAAAATAATGATTGTAATGATAGATGTATAGATTTTCAAGGTTGTACAAAGCGTAGGCTTTAATTCTGTTGCAGGATTGAAATATCTATCAGTTCCGTTCAGTCATTCAGTTATGTCTGACACTTTGCGACTCCATGGACTGTAACGTGCCAGGCCCCCCTATATATCACCAACTCCCGGAGTTTACACAAACTCATGTCCATTGAGTTGGTGATGCCATCCAACCACCATCCTCTGTGGTTCCCTTTTCCTTCTGCCTTCAATCTTTCTCAGCATCAGGGTCTTTTTCAATGAGTCCATTAATCACATCAGGTGGCCAAAGTATTGGAGTTTCAGCTTCAACATCAGTCCTTCCAATGAATATTCAGAACTGATTTCCTTTAGGATGGACTGGTTGGATCTCCTTGCCATCCAAGGGACTCTCAAGAGTCTTCTCCAACACCACAGCTAAAAGGCATCGATTCTTTGGCACTCAGCTTTCTTTATAGTCCAACTCTCACATCCATTCATGATTCATGACTATTGGAAAAACCATAGCTTTAACTAGACAGACATTTGTTGGCAAAATAATGTCTCTGCTTTTTAATATGCTGTCTAGGTTGGTTATAACTTTTCTTCCAAGGAGTAAGCATATTTTAGTTTCATGGCTGCAGTGATCATCTGCAGTCATTTTGGAGCCCAAAAACGTCAAGTCTGTCACTGTTTCCCCTGTTTCCCCATCTATTTGCCAACTTTTTCACTTTCCTCTTTCACTTTTTTCATCAAGAGGCTCTTGTTCTTCTTCACTTTCTGCCATAGGGGTGGTGTCATCTGCATCCCTAAGCCTATTGATATTTTTCCCGGCAATCTTGATTCCAGCTTGTGCTTCTTTCAGCCCAGCGTTTCTCATGATGTACTCTGCATATAAGTTAAATAAGCAGGGTGACAATATACAGCCTTGACATACTCCTTTTCCTATTTGGAACCAATCTGTTGTTCCTTGTCCAGTTCTAACTGTTGCTTCCTGACCTGCCTATAGGTTTCTCGTGAGACAGGTCAGGTGGTCTAGTATTCCCATTTCTTTCAGAATTTTCCACAGTTTCTTGTGATCCACACAGTCAAAGGCTTTGGCATAGTCAATAAAGCAGAAATAGATGCTTTTCTGGAACTCTCTTGCTTTTTTGATGATCTAACAGATGTTGGCAATTTGATCTCTTGTTCCTCTGCATTTCTATATCCAGCTTGAACATCTGGAAGTCACTGTTCATGTACTACTGTTGAAGTCTGGCTTGAAGAATTTTTAGTGTTACTTTGCTAGCGTGTGAGATGAGTACAACTGTGCAGCAGTTTGAGCATTCTTTGGCACTGCCTTTCTTTGGGATTGGAATGAAAACTGACGTTTTCTAGTCCTGGACCACTGCTGTGTTTTCCAAATTTGCTGGCATATTGAGTGAAGCACTTTCACAGCATCATCTTTTAGGATTTGAAATAGCTCAACTGGAATTCCATCACCTCCACTAACTTTGTTCTTAGTGATTCTTCCTAAGGCCCACTTGACTTCACATTCCAGGATGTCTGGCTCTAGGTGAGTGATCATACTGTCATGATTATCTGGGTCGTGAAGATCTTTTTTGTACAGTTCTTCTGTGTATTCTTGCCACCTCTTCTTAATATCTTATGCTTCTGTTAGGTCCATACCTTTCTGTCCTTTATCAAGCCCATCTTTGAATGAAGTGTTTCCTTGGTATCTCTAATTTTCTTGAAGAAATGGCTAGTCTTTCCCATTCTATTGTTTTCCTCCATTTCTTTGCACTGATACCTGAGGAAGGTTTTCTTATCTCTCCTTGCTATTCTTTGAAACTCTGCATTCAAATGGGTATATCTTTCCTTTTCCCTTTTGCTTTTCACTTCTCTTCTTTTCACAACTATTTCTAAGGCCTCCTCAGACAGCCATTTTGCTTTTTTGCATTTCTTTTTCTTGGGGATGGTCTTGACCCCTGTCTCCTATGCAATGTCACGAACCTCCATCCACAGTTCTTCAGGCACTCTGTCTATCAGATCTAATCCTTTGAATCTATTTCTCATTTCCACTGTGTAATCATAAAGGATTTGATTTAGGTCATACCTGAATGGTCTAGTGGTTTTCCCCACTTTCTTCGATCTAAGTCTGAGTTTGGCAGTAAGGAAATATCTATAGAGAATCACAAAAAAGCAATTTGCCTCTTAGAAGTGGGTTATAATGTTATTTCCAGGAGAAAAAAAGTAAAAACGCACAGAAACATGTAACATTATGACATAGCAGGTGAAATAAAGTTATGTGATGTTGCTTGATATATGGATGAGTGGGAAGCTCTAAAAGATGGGTTTGGAAAGAGGGTATATGGCCATATTTTGTAAGTGATGATTTGAGGGCATGAAAAGTCATAAGGAGCTTATTTCTCCAGGTTAAATCACAATTTTACAATTGGCCATTTGGCAGTAGACATTGCTACCTAGTCATAAGTTCTTCAAATCAAGGTATTGAGAACAGGAGAAGGAAAGTAATAAGTTATTTTGAGAAGAAATATTGGCAGTAATTTGGAGCACATTTAACAAAATTTGAAAATATTCTCTGATAGTTAGAGAAATGACTGCAGAGGCTGATCAAATATTTCCCAGGACTGATAACCTTTGACCAAAAGGCATTTCGTAGCATGCCTGGGTACCAACTGACAAGGTCAGATTGTGGTAGTCTACATTTTTGGTACTTAATTAAAGATTAAAGAATACTAGTAAAATGATGTCAGCCTATTTTACAAGAATGTGTTTGCCATCAGAAAAAAATCATGTTTTTAATAATTTTTTTCTTCATTCATTTAATATTTTGGGTACTTACATTCCATGTGTATGGATCACATATATTAATATGGATGGATTTAGTCTTTGCTAGTATTAATGTTGTACTATTTAAAAGTATGGACTCTGTAAATAGGAATCCCAGAGTTTAAATTTTGGCTTTCCTATTTGTTAAGCATATGAATTTGAACAAGTACTTTCATTTTCCTTAATTTCAATTTTTTTCATTTTTTAAATAGGGATACATGTAAAATGTCACTTCCTTGTCCAAGACATAGCAAATGCTGATTGTTCCTGTTTTTGGAATAGTACTATTTTTATCATTAAGGTTTTGTACAGAAAGCACTTTACCAGTTTTACCAATGATCTACTACTAAAAACCATGTATCAGTGGAAACCAATATTTTGTTATTTGTCCACACCATGTATAAAAAGAAAATAACTTTATGAATATTCTCTATTTGCCCATATATCTACCCATTAATCTCTTTTTTAAACTTTCTACATGTATTCCTACAATGACATCTCAAAGGACATTAGAGAATATAAAAGCTACTGTTTATAAATTCTGTTTCAGTCATTTTGGTAATCTTGGGGAGCTACCTTTTTATCAAGTTTTAATGAATTATTCATATTACCTTAATATGGCTAATAAAATTCCTACTCTTGTGGTAAGAGAAATTTCAACTCTTTTTTTTTTGTTTGTCTTTCCAATATTAGCACTATCTCTAATCTTCAGTTTCTTTTAGGAGACCTATGTCTACTTGGTATGAGTGAACTTAGTTAAAATTAAATAGCATAATATATATAATATATCAAATTAATTAGCACTCATGTAAGCAGTAATATATAGCTATATGCTGAAAGTTAATCCTTGAGTATGTTATTCTTGATTCCTCTTTGATTTTTCATTCATTCAGAAGTATTTCTTGTGTGCCTGTTAGATGCTTGGAATGCTTTTATAATCTAGCATTGAAATAACATGAAATCTATTGGGCAGAATCAGATCATTAGAAAACATAAGTAAAATATCTAATATGTTAGAAGAACTTAAGTATCATTAAGAAAAATAGGACCAGGGGAAAGAGAGTGGGAAGATGTTCTCGGTGGTTTGGCAGGGATGAGAGATGGTGAAGAACAGCTTTGAATAAGGAGATCAGGGAAGAACTCCCTGAGAAAATAACACTTAAGATCTGAAGAATAAGGGAATAAGCCTTATGAATAGCTGAGAGAAGAAGTAACATAAGATGCCTCAGTGTGGTATGCTGTGGATGTTTTCGAAATACAAGGTCAGTGGTTGCAGGTAGAGGAGTAGGACGCAGGATCAAAGGGTCATAGGGATAGATGATGAAAAGCCTTTTAGGGTACTGTAATGACTTGTTTCACAACGTTGTTAGGAAACTTTCTCAAAAGGTCCTTATATACCATCTGGGCTGCATGATCATATGACATTTGGACTTATTAAGAGAAGCAGTATGAATATAGTAAACAGTAGAAAATGCAAGTAGTTATTGTGTAGATAAAAATTAGATATAGATTTTTTGATTTCTTTGTTTAGGTGCTAAGTTGTGTCTGACTCTCTTGCAAACAGTGGACTGTAGCCCACCAGGCTCCACTGGGATTTCTCAGGCAAGAATACTGAAGTGTGGGCTGCCATTTCCTTCTCCAAGGGGATTTTCCTGACCCAGGAATAAAACCCATGTCTCCTGCATTAGCAGGTGGATTATTTACCACTGAACCACCAAAGTTGTATTTTCTAGCTTACTATGCAATTGCTTGCACAGTGAAGTGAGCCGTGTGTGTGTCATTCTGCAGAAGCTATGTAGCAATGGAAAACACAAAAATACTGTGAGCCATGCCAAATTCTCTTACTGCCAAAGATGAAGGGGATAACAGAGGCAAAATAATAGCAGACATTTTAGAGATCATTAAAAAAGTCAGAATTAAATATGCAGACTACACAAACTCCTATTTTCACCTTTCTGCAAACATTTCTTCAACAAATAATTGTTTTGTCTTAGTCTATAAGAGTAAGGATAAGAAAGAAACCCTTGTCAACAACAATCAGATAGAGGGATAAAGTAACACAAGCAAAGGCTGAACCATTCGAGAAATCACTCAAAAAAAAAAAAAAAAAAAAAGAAAGAAATGGAGGAAGACATTACATAAGCATGTTACTTAGTTTCAAAGAAATCACAAGTGATATCCTTTTTCTAAACAGAGTCTAAAAGTTCATAAAAGAATTTGTAAGAGAAGGCCCTTAAAGCAAACCATCCATTTGGGAAAAAAGAAAAAATGTTTTAGAGATGAAATTCATTAAGCAATAAAAATAGAAAAAAGAGAGTGAGAACATGTAAGTGGCATGAGGAGAGGCTTTAATAAATTGTAAATAATGAGATGGAAATAACAGTGATTATAAAATGACTATAAAGAAGATGATGTATATGGAAGACAAACAAAAGTGACATAGCCAACCACAGTGAATGTGAAAAAGAAAACAGAGTAGGGAATATATCCAAAATATAAGAAAATAAAGCTTTTCTGGACAAAAAAAACTAAAAACCAAAATCAAAACAAAGGTGAATTTGTGTACAGATAGGACATGGAGTAAGCCAGAAAAAGAATAATGCAGAATGATTAACTTAAGCACATATCAGGACAAATTTACTGTACTTTTAGGATGAATAAAATGTTATTACTTGCAGCAGAAAAGTGAGCCATGCAGAAGAAGGAAACCTCAAGAAGACCTCAGGCTTCTCCACACCTATCCAGAAGAGGTCTGCTGAGGTCTGGGGAAGGATGTGTTTCAAGCACTGTTTTCCTAATAGTTTTTCAAGAATAAAGCAAAAAGTATTTTTACATATCCACAAAATCCAGGGAATGAAGTAATCATGATTTCTACCTGGAAAACTACTAGAAATAGTAACAGATCAAATAGACAAATCAAAATAATCAATTAAGTAATAGAGGATTTGTAATAAAATGATTGACAATAATTGCTAGATGTATTGAAATATCCAACTAAAACTGATCAATCATGTCATTCATGGTAGTTTATTAAATGAGTGTATTTTAGACACCAAGAGATCCACCTGGCATCCTGAAAAATTCACCTTCTACTAGGTAGTCTGACTTTACACACACTTAATCACCAGAGTCTCCAGCAGCATTATTTCCATTGGTGGAAATGGGTAGAGGCCACTATTTCTAACAGTAAGGCTGCTAAAGTCATTAAAAAAAGGGGCTACTAGCCTGAGGTGGCTCTAATGCTTTGGTAGCCTATGTAAGCAAACCAAAACATAAGCCAGAGTAAGTTCATATTAATGCATTCGTATCCCAGAAAGTGAAATTTTCTTCCCAGGTGGCTCTTTGGTAAAGAATTTGCCTGCCAGTACAGGACACATAAGAGAGACAGATTTGATCCCTGGGGTGGGAAGATACACTGGATGAGGAAATGGCAACCCACTCCAGTATTCTTGCCCAGGAAATCCCATGGACAGAGGAACTGGGTAGATTACAGTCCATGGGGTCACAAAGAGTTGGACATGACTAAGCATGCACATACACAATACAAACTAGGCTTTCCCAAATGAAGCAACTTCTTAAGCTATCAGTTCACTCACTCAGTCATGTCCAACTCTTTGCGACCTCATGAACCACAGCATGCCAGGCCTCCCTGTCCATCACCAACTTCCGGAGTTTACCCAAACTCATGTCCATCAAGTCAGTGATGCCATCCAACTATCTCATCCTCTATCATCCCCTTCTCCTACTGTCTTTAATCTTTCACAACATCAGGGTCTTTTCAAATGAGTCAACTCTTCACATCAGGTGGCCAAAGTATTGGAGTTTCCACTTCAACATCAGTTCTTCAAATGAACACCCAGGACTGATTTCTTTTAGATGGACTGGTTGGATCTCTTTGCAGTCCAAGGGACTCTCAAGAGTCTTCTCCAACACCACAGTTCAAAAGAATCAATTCATCTGTGCTCAGCTTTCTTTATATTCCAACTCTCACATCCATACATGACTACTGGAAAAACCATAGCCTTGACTAGATGGACCTTTTTTGAAAAGTAATGTCTCTGCTTTTTAATATGCTGTTTAGGTTGGTCATAACTTTCCTTCCAAGGAGTAAACGTCTTTTAATTTCATGGCTGCAATCACCATCTGCAGTGATTTTGGAGCCCCCCAAAAATAAAGTCAGCCACTGTTTCTACTGTTTCCCCAACTATTTCCCATGAAGTGAGGGACCGGATGCCATGATCTTAGTTTTCTGAATGTTGAGCTTTAAGCCAAACATTTTCACTCTCCGCTTTCACTTTCATCAAGAGGCTCTCTAGTTCTTCTTCACTTTCTGCCATAATGATGGTGTCATCTGCACATCTGAAGTTATTGATATTTCTCCTGACAATCTTGATTCCAGATTGTGCATCATCCAGCTGAGTGTTCCTCATGATGTACTCTGCATATAAGTTAAATAAGCAGGGTGACAATATACAGCCTTGACACACTCCTTTTTCTATTTGGAACCTGTCTGTTGTTCCATGTACAGTTCTAGCTGCTACTTTCTGACCTGCATACAGGTTTCTCAAGAGGCAGGTCAGGTGGTCTGGTATTCCCATCTCTTTCAGAATTTTCCATAGTTTCTTGTGATCTACACAGTCAAAGGCTTTGGCATAGTCAATAAAGCAGAAATAGATGTTTTTCTGTAACTCTCTTGTTTTTTTGATGATCCAGCAGATGTTGGCAATTTGATCTCTGGTTCCTCTGCCTTTCCTAAAAACAGCTTGAACATCTGAAAGTTCATGGTTCACGTATTGCTGAAGCCTGGCTTGGAGAATTTTGAGCAATACTTTACTAGTGTGTGAGATGAGTGCAATTGTGCAGCAGTTTGAGCATTCTTTGGCATTGTCTTTCTTCAGGATTGGAATGAAAACTGACCTATTCTAATCCTGTGGCCACTGATGAGTATTACAAATTTGCTGATATATTGAGTTCAACACTTTCACAGAATCATCTTTTAGGATTTGAAATAGCTCAAATGGAATTCCATCACCTCTACTAGCTTTGTTCTTAGTGATACTCTCTAAGACCCATTCGACTTCACATTCCAGGATGTCTGGCTCTAGGTGAGTGATCACACCATCATGATTATCTGGGTCATAATGATCTTTTTTGGATAGTTCTTCTGTGTATTCTTGCCACCTCTTCTTAATATCTTCTGTTTCTGTTTGGTCCATACCATTTTTATTTTTTATTGAGCCCATCTTTGCATGAAATGTTCCCTTGGTATCTCTAATTTTCTTGAAGAGATCTCTAGTCTTTCCTACTCTATTGTTTTCCCTCTATTTCTTTGCATTGATCACTGAGGAAGGCTTTCTTATCTCTCCTTTCTATTCTTTGGAACTCTGCATTCAAATGTGTGTATCTTTCCTTTTCTCCTTTTCTTTTTGCTTCTCTTCTTTTCACAGCTATTTGTAAGGCCTCCTCAGATAGCCATTTTCCTTTTTTGCATTTCTTTTCCATGGAGATGGTCTTGATCCCTGTCTCCTGTACAATGTCATGAACTTTCGTCTGTAGTTCATCAGGAACTCTATCAGATCTAGCCCCTTAAATCTATTTCTCACTTCCACTGTATAATCATAAGGGATTTGATTTAGGTCATACCTGAATGGTCTAGTGGTTTTACCCACTTTCTTCAATTTAAGTCTGTATTTGGCAATAAGGAGTTCATGATCTGAGCCACAGTCAGCTCCTGGTCTTGTTTTTTCTGACTGTATAGAGCTTCTCCATCTTTGTCTGCAAAGAATATAATCATTCTGATTTTGGTATTGACCATCTGGTGATGTCCATGTGTAGAGTCTTCTCTTGTGTTATTGGAAGAGGATGTTTGCTATAGCCAATAATACTTAAGCTATAGCCAATTAAATACTTGCCTTGCATTGTGTCTGCTTTGTAAATGTCTCTCCCCTACCTTCTGTCAACGTAGTGCTCTAGACCACTCCAAGTTTGGCACTGCCCAATTAGAATTTTTTGTCTAAATAAACTCTTGAAAATTTTAATGTGCCTCAGTTTATCTTATAACAGAATTAATTGGGCTTCATCTCAGACAGCTGAATAAAACTCATTATGTTGGTACTATTTTGGACCCTAGAGTTATAAAACAACACAACTTCATCCTGGTTCCTTCTTTGGCTTTGTTAAGTGGTTTTGCTGACTGTTATGGCCCCTATAATCTTAATGATGGATGCTTTTAAATGAATCTATAATTTTAATTGAACTCACAATTCTTTTGTGTGACATACCTAAAAAAAAAATTAAAATTTTAATTCCCACATGAATGGCTTCTAATAGCTGGTAAGTAATTCAGTTTGGAAAAAATAATGCAAGTTCATGGGCACATGAGACATTCTGGAGGCAAGTAACCAGGTATAAGAACAGAGTAGCCAGAAATGAAGTCATGCTATCTTTACATGAGAATAGGCCCAGTATATTCCCTTGGTGATTTTCATACTGCTGGATTCCTTGTGATGTATGACATCACAACACACTGGCTCTTAGCTAGAGGAACTGACCCTACTTATCACTGGAAGTTAGATTGCATTTTGACTTCTCCCTGCTTGCAATGTCAAAATCACCCTTATGGAAGTGATTCCCATTCAATTTGTAGCTTGGTTTCCTGGATATTGGAGGCACTTCATTACCCATCTTTAGAAGTTTTACTTGGTATGCTAAGTATTGTGAAGCACAGTTAATATCTAATTCAGTCCCAGAGAAGGCACAGATTTTGAGTATAAAAGCAGCCTATTACTCTGCCTGTTAGCTGCAGTCAGAACAAAGGAATACTCCTTAATTCTGTGCTCCAGAGTCATACCAACTCCTAAGTTATAATAGTATTTTTCAATACCAGAATGATCCTATAACAAACATATTCCCTAAACCATCATTAACAACAGCAGTGTTCTCCTTGGTTACTAAGAATTGAAATTAAATAGAAGGCCCCAGGATACTTTAATATTGGACATTTCTATGCTTAGGATCATTAGGATTATTACTACATAAAGCCAGTAAGTTAATGATTGGTGTAATATGAGTATTTTATTTATGGTTCAGTGAAAATAATGAAGGGCCTTAGGACATGTAACCAGTTATGATAATACAATGGATGGAGAAACAAAAAGTTCTTTCAAAACTAAGGAAAATATAATTTCAAACTCTGTTCTTTATACTTATTATTAAAGTCATGAAAGTCCATCTAAATATCTTTGTGAGGATGTAAAAAGAGAAGTCAAGATGGAAAATGTAATAAAACCAAAGGATAGAAATCACAAACCAGGAGAAAAAAAAAATCGCCATACAATACGGTCTGAAGTTTTCCAATAAAATTGGTTTGGAGCAGCTACATAAACCAATTTGGTTCATTGACTTTTTGATGGTGTACATTTTGTCCTTTCAGATCTTATATTGAACATAATATATCACTATATATGGAATGGATATAGTTTTTATTAGAGAGAGAAAGCTGGGTTTCATTAGATCATATCAAGCTGAAAAATTGTGAACTACAGGAAAAAAAAAAATGAGTCTCCCTTCCAGACCCTCAAAAAAAAAAAAAAAAAAACTCATTTGAAATGTTGAATTGCAGAGTTTTTATCAGAGCACATATTTGATAAATATCTCTATATGAAATTTCATAAAAGTATCACTTTTGTCAGCTATAAATTGATTGATTTTAGATTTTAAATATTGCAGAAAATACAATTACATGGTGTATATCAAGTGTTGGAATGTTTGCTCTTTAGTAAATTTACTTCAGTATTTGAAATTTTAAGGAAAAAAAAAAACTCCTTGAAAATCCAAACTCAGTATTAAATATACTTTTGAAACAAGAATTACCTCAAATTTCACATCTGACATAATTAGTCACTTGAGATAATAAAGGACACATGCATTTTCTAACACATCCAGGGTGGCCAGAGGCAACAGTGTGGCTTGGGAACCCTCTGCTCCAGCAACAACTCCAAAAGGGCCTTGGTCCAGGCCCCCAGGTGCAAGTTGACCAATACCCAGTGGCCATTGAAGATTTAGGTATTCAAGAGGATCAGCAGTGGGACAATCAAGGCTCTGAGCATGTTCTTGGGATATGTAGAACAGCTAGTCAGGGGCTGACAAAATGTGGTCCACTGGAGAAAGGAAAGGCAAACCACTCCAGTATTCTTGCCTAGAGAACCCCATAAACAGTGTGAAAAGGCAAAAAAATAAAAATAAAAAATAAAAAAATGACACTGAAGATGAGCCTCCCAGGTCAGTAGGTGTCCAATATGCTAACTGGAGAAGAGTGGAGAAATAACTCCAGAAAGAATGAAGTGGCTGAGCCAAAGCAGAAGGATGCCCAGTTTTGGATGTGTCTGGCAGTGAAAGTAAAGTCTGATGTTGTAAAGAATAATATTGCATTGGAACCTGGAATGTTAGGTCCATGAATCAAGGTAAATTGGGTGTTGTTAAACAAGAGATAGCAAGAGTGAACATTGAAATTTTAGGAAACAGTGAACTAAAATGGATGGAAATGGGCAAATTTAATTCAGATGACTATTATATCTATTACTGTGGGCAAAAATCCCTTAGAAGGAATTGGAGTGGAAGAAAGAGAGTAGCCCTCCTAGTCAACAAAAGAGGATGAAATGCAGTACTTGTGTGCAATCTCAAAAACAACAGAATGATCTTGATTCATTTTCAAGGCAAACCATTCAACATCACAGTAATTCAAGTCTGCCCCAACCACTAATGCTGAAGAAGCTAAAGTTGAATGATTCTATGAAGACTTACGAAACTTTCTAGAAATAACACCCCCCCAAAAAAAAATTCCTTTTCATCATAGGGGACTGGAATGCAAAAGTAGGAAGCCAAGAGATACCTAGACTAACAGGCAAGTTTGGCCTTGGAATACAAAATGAAGCATGGCAAAGGCTAACAGAATTTTGCCAAGAGGATGCACTGGTCATAGCAAAAACTCTCTTCCAACAACATAAGAGACAACTCTACACATGGACATCACCAGGTGATCAATACCGAAATCAGATTGATTATATTATTTGTAGCTGAAGATGGAAAAGCTATATACAGTCAGCAAAAAACAAGACCTGGAACTGACTGTGGCTCAGACATCAGCTCCTTATTGTAAAATTCAGGCTCAACTTGAAGAAAGTAGGGAAAACCATTAGGCCATTCAGGTATGACTTAAATCAAATACTTTGATTATACACTGGGGGTGATGAATAGATTCAGGGGATTAGATCTGATAGACGGATTGCCTGAGGAACTATGAACAGAGGTATGTAACATTGTATAGGAGATGGTGGCCAAAACTTTCCTCAAGAAAAAGAAAGGCAAGAAGGAAAAGCATTTTTCTGAGGAGGTCTTAGAAACTGCTGAGAAAAAAAGAGAAGCAAAATGCAAAGGAGAAAGGGAAAGATACAACCATGTGAATACAGAGTTCCAAAAAATAGAAAGGAGAGATAAGAAATCTTAAGTGAACAATGCAAAGAAATAGAGGAAAACAATAGAATGCATAAGGGTAGAGATCTATTCAGGAAAATTAGAGATACCAAGGGACAATTTCATGCAAAGATGGGCATTATAATGGATAGGAATGGCAAGAAACTAACAGAAGCAGAAGAAATTAAGAAGGGGTAACAAGAATACACAGAAGAATTATACAAAAAAGTTATTAATGACCCAGATAACCATGATGGTGTGGTCACTCACATAGAGCCAGACATCTTGGAGTGTTAAGTCAAGTGGGCCTTAGGAAGCATCACTACAAACAAAGCTTTTGGAGGTGATGAAATTCCAGGTGAACTATTTCAAATCCAAAGGGATGATGCTGTGAAAGTGGTTCACTCAATAGGACAGCAAATTTGGAAAAGGCAGCAGTGGCCACAGGACTGGAAAAGGTCAGTTTTCATTCCAATCCCAAAGAAGGGCAATGCCAAAGAAGGTTCCAACTACTGCAAAATTGCACTCATTTCACATGCTAGTAAATTCATACTTAAAATCCTTCAAGCTAGGCTTCAACATTACATGAACTGAGAACTTCCAAATGTACAAGCTGGATTTAGAAAAGGGAGAGATGAACCAGATGTCCACCTGTCAACATTCACTGGATCATAGACAAAGCAACGGAATTCCAGAAAGCATCTATTTCTGCTTCATTGACTATGGTCAAGCTTTTGACTTTGTGGATCCCACAAACTGGAAAATTCTTAAAAAGATGGGAATACCAGATGACTGTACCTGCCTCCTGCGAAAACCTGTATGCAGGTGAAGAAGCGACAGTTACAACTGGACATGGAACTTCAACAGGTTCAAATTTGGGAAAGGATTTATGTCAAGACTGTATATTGTTACCTGTTTATTTAACTTACATGCAAAATACATCATGATAAATGCCTGATTGGATGAAGCACAAGCTGGAATCAAGATAGATGGGAGAAATATTAGTAATCTCAAATATGCAGATGACACCATCCTAATGGTTGAAACTGAAGAGGAACTAAAGAGCCTCTTGATGAGTGTGAAAGAGGAGAGTGAAAAAGAGGAGAGTGTAAAACCTAGCTTAAAACTCAAAATTCAAAAGACTAAGTGAACAAAAAAAAAAAGCTACTTTTTTTTTTTTGAGTTCTGGATTGCCGGGAGAAATATCAATAACCTCAGATATGCAGATGACACCACCCTTATGGCAGAAAGGGAAGAGGAACTCAAAAGCCTCTTGATGAAAGTGAAAGTGGAGAGTGAAAAAGTTGACTTAAAGCTCAACATTCAGAAAACGAATATCATGGCATCCGGTCCCATTACTTCATGGGAAATAGATGGGGAAACAGTGGAAACAGTGTCAGACTTTATTTTTCTGGGCTCCAAAATCACTGCAGATGGTGACTGCAGCCATGAAATTAAAAGACACTTACTCCTTGGAAGCAAAGTTATGTTCAACCTAGATAGCGTATTGAAAAGCAGAGACATTATTTTGCCAACAAAGATCCATCTAGTCAAGGCTATGGTTTTTCCTATGGTCATGTATGGATGTGAGAGTTGGACTGTGAAGAAAGCTAAGTGCTGAAGAATTGATGCTTTTGAGCTGTGGTGTTGGAGAAGACTCCTGAGAGTCCCTTGGACTGCAAGGAGATCCAACCAGTCCATTCTGAAGGAGGTCAGCCCTGGGATTTCTTTGGATGGAATGATGCTGAAGCTGAAACTCCAGTACTTTGGTCACCTCATGCGAAGAGTTGACTCATTGGAAAAGACTCTGATGCTGGGAGGGGTTGGGGGCAGAAGGAGAAGGGGGCGACAGAGGATGAGATGGCTGGATGGCATCACTGACTCGATGTGAGTCTGAGTGAACTCTGAGAGTTGGTGATGGACAGGGAGGCCTGGCGTGCTGTGGTTTATGGGGTCGCAAAGAGTCAGACACGACTGAGCGACTGAACTGAACTGAACTGAACTGAACTGAATGAGTTCACCCCAGAGCTGCCATTGTCAGTGTCTTTGTCCCTATAATGACCACAGCTAATTTCCACTTCTGCAAGATAACCTCCAATACTAACAGGTAGGTCTGATCCAGTCTCTTATCAGGTCACTCTCTTTTTCCCCCAGAGTCCTGGTGCACATGAGACTTTGTGTGCACCCACTAAGTGGATTTTCTGTTTCACCCAGGCCTGTGGAGTTCCTGGGCTTTGTACTGGAAAAACCATCCCCAAAATTAGAGAAAGAAACACTAAATACTGCTATGCCAGTGCTTTCCTGGTGACTCAGATAGCAAAGAATCTGTCTGTAATGAGGGAGGCCCAGGTTCAGTCCCTGGGTAAGGAAGATCCCCAGAAGATGGAAACGGCAACACACTCCATTACTCTTGCCTAGAGAATCCCATGGGCAGAGAAGCCAGTGGGCTATGGTGCATAGGGTCTCAAAGAGTCGAACATGACTGAGTAACAAACACTTACACTTCTCACCAAAGAGCACATCAAATAAAATAGTGTAAATGGGTAAAGAATTCACACTGTATTGCTAAAGAGGAAATACCAATACGTAGGATATGGGTTTATGAAACACACTACAACAGGAGGGACAGAGATAAGATGGCAGAGTAGAAGGATATGAGCTTAAAATTTCTTATTGAAACACCAAGATGACAACTAATTGCTGAACAACCATTGACAGAGAAATGCTGGAACCTACGAAAAGAGGTACCCTGCATTCAAAGACAAAGAAGAAGACACAAAGAAATGGTGAGAGGGACATAATAACAATAAAAATCAAATTCTATTCCTGCTGGAAGGGTCATCCACAAACTGGAAAATAAATAATTATACCACAGAGCTTCTCCCACTTTAGTGAAATTTCCGAGCACAACATCAGTCTCCCCAGCCTACAAGTCTGGCAGTAGAAGTAGGATCCTAGGGAATCTGGTTTTGAAGACAAAGCAAGGTTTTAACCAGGAATTCCAAGCTGGATAAGACCCAGATCCACCTGCCAATAGACAGGTAGCTCCAGTAGGCACCCAGTTCCACCTGCCAGTCGGCAGGTACCAGTCCCTCCTACTAGGAAGTCCTCACAAGCCTATTAGCATCATCCATAAGGTGGCAGACAGCAGAAGGAACAAGAACTACAATTCTGTAGTCTGTGGAAGAGAAACTGCAATCACAGATAGTTAGGCAAATGAGATGGCAGACATGTATGTCCCATATGAAGGAACAAAATAAAGCCCTGGAAGAACAACTATGTGAAGTGAGATAGACAACTCACCCAAAAAATAATTCAGAATCATGATAGTAAGGATGATCTAAGATCTCAGGAAAAGAATGGAGGCATAGATCCAGAATATACAAGAAATATTTAACAAAAACCTAGAACAATTAAAGAACAAGTAGATGAACAGTACAGTAACTGAAATGAAATATACACTAAAAGGAATCAATAGAGAAGTGAGGTGGAAAACAGACAAGTGAGCTACAAGTTAGAATGGTGGAAATCAATACTATCACAAAGAAAAAAGAATGAAAATAAATGATAACAGTTTAAGAGACCTGTGGGAAAACATTAGATGAACCAACATTCACATAATGGGGGTCCCTGAAAAAGAAGAGGGAGAGAAAGGACCTGAGAAAATATTGAAAGTGATAATAGCTGAAAACTTGTCTAATATGGAAAAGGAAACTGTCATCAAGTCCAAGAAGCAAATAACATGCAAGGGAATTTCCTTCAGGTTATCAGCTGATTTCTCAGCAGATAATCTGCAGATCAGAAGGGAGAGGCTTGATAAACTGATGAAAAGGAAGAACCCATAGCCAAGAATACTCTACCTAGCAAGACTCTGACTCAGATTTGATGGAAAAATCAAAAGCTTTACAGATAAGCAAAAGTTAAGAGAATTCAGTACCACCAGGCCAGTTTTGCAATGAATTTTAGAGGAAGTTCTCTAAGCAGAAAAGAAAAGACCACTACTAGAAACAAGAAAGGAGAAGGCAATGGCACCCCACTCCAGAACTCTTGCCTGGAAATCCTATGGACAGAGAAGCCTGGTAGGCTGCAGTCCATGGGGTCGCTAAGAGTCGGACACAACTGAACAACTTCACTTTCACTTTTCACTTTCATGCATTGGAGAAGGAAATGGCAACCCACTCCAGTGTCCTTGCCTGGAGAATCCCAGGGATGGTGGAGCCTGGTGGGCTGCCATCTCTGGGGTCACACAGAGTCGGACACGACTGAAGTGACTTAGCAGTAGCAGCAGAAACAAGAAAAGTGTGAATGACGAAGCCTATAGGTAAAAGACAATGTAGTAAAGGTAGGAAATCATATGCACACAAATATTCAAAACCAGAAATTATGAGGCGAGTACAAATGCAGGATATTGGAAATGCACTTGAAATTAAAAGACTAACAATTTAAAACAATTTTATTTATATACAAGCTACTATATCAAAGTCTTATGATAACCAACACCAAAATATCTACAATAGATACACATACACACAGAAAAAAATAATTCAAACACAACACTAAAGTTAGTAATCAAATGACAAGAGAATAAAAGAGGACTAGAAGAAAAAAGAGTTATAAAACAAATCCAAAACAATTATAAAATGGCAATAACATACATATGGAAAATTACCTTAACATTAACAGATTAAGTGCTCCAACCAAAACACATAGACTAACGGAATATATACAAAAATTAGACACATATATATGTTGTCTACAAGTGACTCACTTCAAATCTAGGGACAAATACAGACTGAAAGTGAGGGGATGGGAAAAGTGATTTCATGCAAATGGAAATCAAAAGAAAACTGGGGTAGCAATACTTATATCAGACAAAATAGACATTAAAATGAAGACTGTTACAAGAGACAAAGCAAGACACTACAGAATGATGAAGGGCTCAATCCAAATAGAAGATATAACAACTGTTAATATATTATGGACCCAACATAGCAGCACCTCAATATATACAGCAAATACAAACAGCCATAAATAGAGAAATTGACAGTAACACAGTAGTAAAGAGTAACTTTAACGTCCCACTGTCATCTAGAGACAGATCATGCAGACAGAAAATCACTAAGGAAAACATAGGCCTTAAATGATAACATTTAGGGCTTTTCATTCAAAAGCTGAAGAACAAAGATTTTTTTCTCAAATGTGCACATGCACATAGAGCATTCTCCAGGATTAATCACATGCTGGGCCACAAAGTAAGCCTTGGTAAATTAGAGAAAATTGGAATTATGTCAAGCAACTTTTTTAACTGCAACACTATAAGATTAGAAATCAACTACAAGAAAAATAAATAAAGCACAAACACCTGGAAGCTAAAATATAAGCTACTAAAGAACCAATGGATCACTAAAGAAATCAAACAGGAAATCAAAGAATACCAAGAGACAAATGAAAATGAGACCACAATGATCTAAAACCTTTGGGACATGACATCACTAATTAAAAGAGGGAATGTTATAGCAATATAACTTACCTCAGGAAACAAAGAAAATCTAAAAAAAAAACAAAAACAAAAAACGTATAAAGCTACTAGAGAAAGAAAAACAAAATTCACAGTTAGTAGGAGTAAAGAAATCATAATGATTAGAAAAGAAATAAATGAAATAGAAACAATGAAAGCAATGGAAAAGATGACTGAAACTAAAGCTGATTCTTTGAAACAATAAACAAATTGTTATTGTTAAAACTTTAGCCAGATTAATGAAGAAAAAAGGGAGGGGGCTCAAATCAATACAATTTTTAGAAAAGAGGCTACAACTGACAACACAGAAATACAAAAAATCATAACAGAATACAAGCAATTGTACACCAATAAAATGGACAACCTGGAAGACATGGACAAAATCTTAGAAGAATACAGTCTCCCAAGACTGAACCAGGAAGAAATAGAAAATATGAACTGAAATAGGATATGAAATAGAAAATATGAACCGATCAATCACAAATACTGAAACTGAAACTGTGATTTAAAAACTCCCAACAACCAATGTCCATGACCAGATAGCTTTACAGGTGAATTATATAAAACATTTAGAGAAGGGTTGACACCTATCCTTTTGAAACACCTATACTGCAAAAAATTGCAGAGGAACACTTCCAAACTCATTCTTTGAAGCCACCACCATCTCAATACCAAACCAGGCAAAGATAGCACACAAAAAATAAAATTACAGGCCAATGTTCTTGATAAGCAGAGACACAAAAAATCCTCAAAAAAATATTAGCAAACAAAATCCAGCAATACATTAAACGGATCACACACCATATTCACGTGGGATTTATCCCAGGGATGCAAAGATTTTTCAATATCCATAAGTCAATCAGTGTGATACAGTAATCAACAAATTAAAGGATAAAAACCATATTATCATCTCAATAGATGCATAAAAAGATTTTGAGAATGACAGTTAATTATAATAAAAACTCCCCAGAAAATGGGCATAGGGAGAACCTATCTCAACATAATAAAGACCATATATGACAGACCCACAGCTATCATATTCAGTGGTGAAGAGTTAAAAGCATTTCCTCAAATATGAGAAACAAGACAAGACTGTCCACTCTCACCACTTCTTTTCAACATAGTTTTGAAAGTCCTAGACACAGCAGTCAGAGAGGAAAAATAAGTAAAAGGAACCCATTTTGAAAAGGCAGAAGTAAAACTGTCACTGTTTGCAGTGACACTGGTTGCAGATGACATGATATTATAAGAGAAAATCCTAAAATGCTATCAGAAAACTACTAGAGCTTATCAATGAATAGGGTAGATTTGCAGGGTACAAAGTCAATGTACAGAAATGTTTTATTTCTACACATTAACAATGAAAGATATATGGCAAAATCTATCACAATATTGTAAAGTAATTATCCTCTCATTAAAATAAATAAATTTATTTTTAAAAAAGAAGATGTGTTACATATATACAATGGAATATCAAGCAGTCCGGAAAAAGAATGAAATAAAGCCATTTATGGCAGCATCAATGGACCTGGAGATTATCATGAAGTAAGTCAGACAAAGACAAATATCATATGATAACAGTTATATGCAGAATCTAAAATGAACATATTTGCAAAGCAGAAAGACTCACAGAGTTAGAGAATGAACTTATGGTTATCACGGGGGAAGAGTGGGTGAAGGAATAAATTGGGAGTTTGGGATTGACATTTACACACTGCTATATTTAAAATATAGTGAATATTTAAAAGAAAGTGAAGAGGAACTAAAGAGCCTCTTGATGAGGGTGAAAAAGGAGAGTGAAAAAGCTGCCTTAAAACTCAAAATTAAAAAATTAAGATCACAATATCCCATTCCATCATTTCATAGCAAATAGAAGGGGAAAAAATAGAAGCAGTGATAGATTTGCTTTCCTTGGGCTCCAAAATCACTGTGGATGGTGACTGCAGCCAAGAAATTAGAAGATAACTTGCTTCTTGGAAGGAAACATGAGACAAACCTAGACAGTGTATTAAAAAGCAGAGGCATACTTTGCTAAGAATGGTCCAGAGGTGGGCCATCAAAAAAGTTAACAAAGTTAAAGAACTGGTGTTTTTGAACTGCAGTGCTGGAGAAGACTGTTGAATCCCTTGGACTGCAAGGATATCAAACCATTCGATCCTGAAAACAATTCAGTCAATCAACCCTGAATATTCATTGGAAACACTTTTGCTGAAGCTCCAATACTTCGGCCACTTAATGCAAAGAGCTGACTCACGGTAAAAGACCCTGATGCAGGGAAAGACTGAAGGCAAAAGAAGAGGGCGGCGGAGATAAGATGGTTGGATGGCATCATTGACTCAATGGACATGAGTTTGAGCAAACCCTGAGAGATAATGGAGGACAGGGAAACCTGGTGTGCCACAGTCCACAGAGTTGCAGAGCTGGACATGACTTAGTGACTGAACAATGCAACAATATTTAAAATAGGTAACCATCCAAGTACTACCATACAGCAAAGGGAACTCTTCTCAATATTGTATAACAATCTAAATGGGGAAAGAATTTGAAAAAGAAAAAAAATAGGTATTTGTATATATAAAACTGAATCACTTTGCCATATACCTGAAAGGAATACAGCATCTTTATACTATTTTACAATGTAAAAAACAAACAAACAAACAAAAATAGTGTCATAACAAAGTACCACAAAATGGGTGGTTTCAGAACAATAGAAAAACAATGTCTCTCAATTCTAGAGGCCTGCAGTCCTCCTGAAGTCTGCCTCTCTCCTGGCTTTTAGAAATTTGACTGCAAACTTTGGTGTTCCTTGGCTTCTGCTTCACCATTTTGATCTTTGCCTTCATCTGCACCTTGAGTTCTCCCTGTGTGCCAGCTTGTATCTAAATCTCTCTTTTTTATAAGGACACCAGTTATAGTAGATTAGGGATCCTAATCTACACTACTCTGGTAGGGTCTTATCCTGATTTAAGTGCTTAGCTATGACCATTTCCAGTAAGATCACAAAATGGGGTTTGGGAGGTTAGAATTTCGACATATAAATTGTGGGGAAACACGATTCAACACATGATAATTTTAAAGCACATAAATACACACAATTCAGTTCAGTTCAGTCACACAGTCGTGTCTGACTTCTTGTGACCCCATGGACTACAGCACGCCAGGCTTCCCTGTCCATCACCAACTCCCGGAGTTTACTCAAAGTCATGTCCATTGAGTCGGTGATGCCATCCAACCATCTCATCCTCTGTCGTCCCCTTCTCCTCCCACCTTCAATCTTTCCCAGCATCAGGATCTTTTCCAAAGAGTCAGTTCTTCACATCAGGTGGCCAAAATATTGGAGTTTCAGCTTCAAAATCAGTCCTTCAAATGAATATTCAGGATTGATTTCCTTTAGGATGGACTGGTTGAATCTCCTTGCAGTCTAAGGGACTCTCAAGAGTCTTCTCCAACACCACACAGTTCAAATGCATAAATTCTTTGGCATTCAGCTTTCTTAATAGTTCAACTCTCACATCCAAACATGACTACTGGAAAAAAAACATAGCTTTCACTAGACAGACCTTTGTTGGCAAAGTAATGTCTCTGCTTTTTAATATGCTGTCTAGGTTGGTCATAACTTTTCTTCCAAGGGTCAAGTGTCTTTTAATTTCATGGCTGCAGGCACCATCTGCAGTGATTTTGGAGCTCCAAAAAATAAAGTCTGTCATGAAGTGATGGGACCAGATGCCATGATTTTAGTTTTCTGAATGTTGAGTTTTAAGCTAACTTTTTCACTCTCCTCTCACTTTCATCAAGAGGCTCTTTAGTTCTTCTTCGTTTTCTGCCACAAGGGTGGTATCATCTGCATATCTGAGATTATTGATATTTCTCCCAGAAGTCTTGATTCCAGGTTGTGCTTCATCCAGCCCAGCATTTTGCATGATGTACTCTACATATAAGTTAAATAATCAGAGTGACAACACGCAGCCTTGACGTACTCCTTTCCCAATTTGGCACCAGTCTGTTGTTCTACATCCAGTTCTAACTGTTGCTTCTTGACCTGCATACAGATTTCTCAGGAGGTAGGTCAGGTGGTCTGTGATTCTCATCTCTTTAAGAATTTTCCACAGTTTGTTGTGATCCACACAGTCAAAGGCTTTGGCATAGTCAATAAAGCAGAAGTAGATATTTTTCTGGAACTCTTTTGCTTTTTTGATGATCCAACAGATGTTGGCAATTTGATCTTTGGTTCACACAAAAACTTCAAATCTAATTTGAAGAGTAACAATATGATAATTAAAAAAAATAAGTATTTATGTTATTAAATGATGATAAATCACTTTCATAAAGTCCTGGTGACTTTATACGTCTGTGATGTCTTCCTAGGTTGGGGCTGAGAAGGGAGGAAACATATTACTGTCTACCAAGTGTCTCCAAATAATGTATTTGGATGAATCAATTAACATGTGTAAATATCCTCAAAGAACATTTTTAAAGCAGCTATGTGTTTTATAGAAAGATGTTCTTCAAAACATTTATTTATAAAATATTGGAAATGTAATTAACTTTAGGAACTGATTAAATAAATTGGTTATATGCATAAATAACTAAATGCTAAATAATTTTAGCTAACTTTTATGTAGTACCTACTATGTGCCAAAAATTAAGCATTTTATATATGTTCACATAGAGAATCCTCACAAGGACCCTCTGAGGCACATGCTATTATATCTGCTTTATTTTTGGTAAAGTTTAAATGTAAAAAATCAAAATAACTTGCCTCCTAATATCATTCAGCTTTGTAAGTAGCAGTGCTGGGCTTAAAAGCAGGGAGTCTGGTCTCACAATCTATTTCAAAAAAGCTTTGCTATATTTTTACAAATTGATATTAAAATATGCATGACTTAAGACTGTTTAAAGGGAACAACATAGAAAATTGTAGACACATTTTTCAATATTTTCACTGAAAAATAAGTCAAGAAGATATGCCAAGATGCTAATAATTGTTGCCTTGGAGTTATGTGATTATCAATGATTTTTCACTGCAACTTTTGCTTTTGTATTGTTTCTAATGTATTCAAAATTTTTAAATAAATATACTTAATAGGTGTTCATACACATTTTTGACATTTATTTACTAGATTGAATTGAACAGTAAGATATTTGGTAATTTGAATGTTCATTTCTTTCTAGGTAAACTTATTTAATTCAAGGTTGAGGTTGTTGAATACACTGACAAAATATAAATAGGTTACATGTTTTATGTAATTGACCAGGGGTCACTCTCAGAATTTAGTTTGCATATCTTCCTTGTACAACTATGGAATACTCCATAGTTGTGTAACCTGTTTAACCTGTAACCTGTGTAACCTGTTTTCATATATGGTCCCGTGTCCCTGATAGAGGGGCATATGCCAAAGAAATTTTAGCCTGTTGTCAGGTTTCTGGATACTTAATTTCAGTTACTACCACATAGAATCTTCCCAGGTGGCTGCGGTGGTAAAGAATCTGTCTGCCAGTGCAGAAGATACGGTTCAATCCCTGGATTAAAAAGATCCTCTGGAGGAGGAAATGACAACCCACTCCAGTATTCTTGCCTGAGAAATCCATGGACAGAGGAGTCTGGCAGGCAAAGAGTCCAATACGACTGTGACTGAGCGGGTAGACACACGCACAAGCGCGCGCACACACACACAGAATCAAATTCACTAAAACATTTGAGAAGGGGTGGATTGGAGATTTGTAGCATAGACTAACAAGCAGTCAGTTAAGCACACTTAGTCCAGCTAGATTAAAAAACAATCGAAGAAAAAGTAGAATAATGTGAAATCGAGAAGAGTGAGGAAACAGGACTGTCCACTTTTCCCCCAATTTTACATTGTGTTTCCCAGCATAAGTGCATATTACACTTATTGCATATTTTTTTCTGTTCACCTAGAAATGTCTGCTCATCCTTAATTGTGGTGGTGGTTTAGTCACCAAGTAGTGTCCTATTCTTGAGACCCCATAGACTGTAGCCCGCCAGGCTCCTCTGTCCATGGGATTCTCCAGGCAAGAATACTTGAGTGGGTTGCCAGTTTCTTCTCCAGGGTATCTTCCCAACCCAGGAATCAAATCCTGGTCTCCTGCCTTGCAGGTAGATTCTTTACCAACTGAGCTACAAGGGAAGCCCATTAGGCTTATTGCTTGAGTATTAAAAGGTGATGGAGGGAGGAATTAGTTAAACTGATTCTTAAACAGTTATCTTTGTTTCTGGTCTTATCATGACAAAGACAAAATATGACACTATCTGGTCCTGATACGAACTGCTACGTTTCCAGTTGTATGCTTCAACCCAGCATTTTTTTTTTTTAATTTACTAATTCATTCAAAATTTCTTGGTAGGAATGTGATAAACTGTAATGTAATAGGGGCTTACATCTCTAAAATAATTTAGGAGGACTTAAGAGAAGTCCCTGGAGAAGGCAATGGCACCCCAGTCCAGTACTCTTGCCTGGAAAATCCCACGGATGGAGGAGCCTGGTGGGCTGCAGTCCATGGGGTCGCTAGGAGTCGGACACGACTGAGCGACTTCACTTTCACTTTTCACTTTCATGCATTGGAGAAGGAAATGGCAACCCAGTCCAGTGTTCTTGCCTGGAGAATCCCAGGGAAGTGGGGAGCCTGGTGGCTGCCGTCTCTGGGGTCACACAGAGTTGGACACGACTGAATCGACTTAGCAGCAACAGCAAGAAAATTCCCTAAACCTTGAAAACAATTCCAAGCATTGGCCAGTCAGTAACACTTCTGAGAATACAAAATCAGAGTTACCACAAGGGTGGTAATTTGAGTGCCAAGATTTTGCCCAGATAGTGCCTTCTGAATCATTTAAGGAAAAAGTGAAAAAAAAAAAAAAAAAAAAACCTACTAACTAGAACAAAGCTAAATGAGTTTTGCTGATGAGAGGAAGCATGTGAAGGTATTGTTGCCTATACTGTACAAGACAAAATGTGAAAGAATAGAGCTTTGTCATTGCTTCTAAAGATTGGACCTATAAGATATCCTTCCTGCAAAATGTTCAGGACTAGTCTTAGTGAAAGCTGTGAGTTTGGTTAAGTTTATCTTTATTCAGCTTGGCTTTTCAATTATGGATCTTCTACCCTTTTGTTGCACAACTTAAAGTCTGAAAAACACACAATGCTAACCATTCACACTACTATGTGGATTTAAGGACATCATTGCTTTGTATTTCTTCTGTGAGATATTTACATTTTATATTAAATTGATAAGAGAATTTTCTCTTTTAAAGAAAGTTCAGGCACAGGTGAGAAGAGAGGGTGAGATAATAAATTTTGGCTTGAAGCTCTTCCTGGTACTATAATCATCTCAAACAATAATTGTGCCCTCTATCTCACATAAAACTAGCCTTGAGTTGGATGATTCAGACTAGATCACTTTTATCAATATTGTCTATGCTCACATTATTAGATTAATGGGTTGATTGGGTCAGCTTTCATTTTAATATGGAAAATATTAACATAATCTAAGGCATATAATTTTAACTTACTATACCAAAGATGTTAGTAAGGCCAAAGGTATTAAGAAATGATCCTGATTCATATAATATATATGCAGAGTGCCAATCCATTATTTATAATGTGAAACAGCATGGATCAGATAATTTTTTTCTTTACGTATACTCAATTTCCTTCATTTAGAATCAATATTTCCTTCATTCAAATATCAACATTTAGCCACATGTGGCATATATTACATCTATCTGTCACCTGTGATAGCTTATTGTTCACTATGGCTTAGATATGAGATAGAACACAACCAACTTTCCAAGTGTAATGTCACACTTCACATGTCAAAATTTAGGGCCAATTAAACCATGGAAGAAAGAGTAAAAAAGAAAAACTGTGTAAATATGAGTTTAAGAAGTTAACAAAAAATACATGTAAAAAGGAGAATGTGGATTGTGCCAGATTCTGACTGATACCCTATTTCCCTCCTCTCCCAGACTTATTAGCTATTTTACGACAATTTGACTTTGCCCTCAAGTCTCAAACCTAACCATTGAGTTTTTGCTCTCCTTTTCTATTCTAAAAACTCCCCTTGATTACCTGGTAACTACAATTCAGATTGATTTATCCAAGTTTCTGGGGTTCATGTCCATCCTCCGTCTTCACACAGAGTTTCAAAACAGACAATGCTGAACATTTTTGTTCATCTATTAACATATATTAATGCCTCTTATGTGGCATTAATAGTAATGTGGCATAGATTATTATATATTAGGGATGCAAAGATATAATCACTCAATAGGAGTTGAGTGAAGTAGTTCTGTCTACAATAGAAAGTTTTACCATGTCTAGGTGTATCCCAGATTTGAGGGAGGAAACCCAGAGAACCATGAGGAACATGTAGGGGCACCCAGGTTAGGTTAGTGAGAGATGGGGCAGCATTAGAAGTGAAACATTGTTAAAGAAATGTCTTGAGGAAAGATGATGCTTCAGCTGATCATGTAAGAAGTGCTTTCCTGCCGGTGTTATGAGTTGACTTTGTTAAATTAACATTTGTTAAGTGAGTCACAGGGTATAACAGTGAGTCAGGGTTCAAGAGAAATATTACTTTCAAATCCTGCAAGAAGTACACAGCATGCCATGAGAACTCACACAGGCAGGTTAAAGCAGGGGAGAAGTAGAGAGAGCAATTGGACCTAGGTACATGCCTTTGTTAGAATCCATGGATGCAGTGCTTTGGAGTTCCCCTAAGGTTGAATTGGTGAATTCCAAGTAATATGAACAGGGTTTTAGAAAACTCTATATCTAAGGAATGTGGAAAGGAGGGAAGACCCTGGGGAGGCAGGGGAGACTACTGATCACACATACTATTGGGGAAGGCATGACGGAACCTACTTTTTGCTTGTGACTGGTGGGCTCTTATCTAGGTCATGTGTTTGCATGAGAAAGCTAGTGTCAGTTTAAAGCCTGCAAAGACCACTTGGCCCAAGAAAATGGAGGTGAAGGCAGCAATACTATAGTTTAGTTAACTCTCAACAGGCAGACTCACTTCTTCTTATCAGTCAGTTGGAAAAGCTATAGCTCTGTTTGGTATTTAAAATCAGCAATAAACTTAAAAAAGTAATGGGAGATTCTCCCATGAGTGGGTAGATGAGAGGAGCATTGAACCAGGTACTATGTATCAAGATCTTTTAGTTCAAATTCCAGTCTTTCTTTTGATAAACTTTTCAACCGAGGGCAAATTCACATTTTCATGTTTAAATTTTCATCTAGGTAATGCCAGAGATTTGGTGTTCTCTGAAATCTTATATTTCCTGAGCTACCTTTCAAAGGTCTTCCTGGGAGGCTGATAACATTTCTGGTAGTAGCATTAGGAGGGAAATCTCATTAATAAGCTTTGGGTCTTTGTGCCATATAACTTACTTTCCCTTTAGTCTAACAAGAAAAGATAAATATAACATCAACTGGCCAGCCTTTGCACTGTGCTTGACTGATAAGAAACATATTGACCTGGGATCTTTCTCACTATCAACAGAGCTTTCCAGGGGAATATGTTAAAGAGAGTTTTAAAAAATATATTTATGTGAAAAAATGTGAACCAACTGTGAGGTTCTCTTTACCTGTCATTCATTTTCAGAATCTTGTACCACATAGGTATTACCTTACAATACTAACAGAATTATAGAGACTATAGCAGAAATATTAAAAAAAAATCAAAAGCCAAGAGCAGAAATGAAACCATGGAATCTTTGGATTTGATATTGAAAATTACAATTTCATCAGTGTGGTCATAGAAAGAGCTTCAGCTCTAATAGCACAATTTTAGAGGTATTTCAGAACATCAAGTATGAGAGCTGAGCAAACACAGAACAAGGCCACTTCAGACATACACTTTCAAATACTTGGAAGCTTAAGTCAGCTCTAAAGCTATTATGTGCATTACAGGATACTGGATGCTTGGGGCTGGTGCACTGGGAAGACCCAGAGGGGAGGGTATGGGGAGGGAGGAGGGAGGAGGGTTCAGGATGGGGAACACAGGTATACCTGTGGTGGATTCATTTCAATATTTGGCAAAACTAATACAATATTGTAAAGTTTAAAAATAAAATAAAATTAAAATTACAAAAAAAAAAAAAAATAAAGCTATTATGTGCATTACAAAAGTTTCAGTATCACCGCTGCACTCTTGATGATGATAAGTGTCCCAAGTTGGTTGGCTTAGGATTCCACACCCAGAATACTTATTTTAGGTACTGCTTATTCATGTAACTAATTTGATACCCTAACTTAAGGGTCAGAAGCAAAGGGAAAAAGAGATTTGTCACGGGGTGGGAAATATTATAGAATCAATATTTGTAAGTTGCATTTCTACTGTTCAGTCAATAAACTAGGCCATGATATGAACTTATTATCAGGAAACCAATACTGAATAACTGAAAAAAAAAAAACATTTCCAGAACTGAATGCTCTGATGACAGTAAAAATCAATATCTATTCACAACCTAGAAGCTTTAAAGATTGGAAAACTGGATCCAATTATTTACATAAAATGCAAACTAAGAGACTCCTGCCTGAAGAACTGTGAAGGATATGAGATTTTACCATTTTGGGACACTTAATTTAGTCTGCTATAGTTTTACGCATGTTGGCAGAAGACATGAGAATCCTGGGACAGAGAAGAGAGTTTTGTCATGGCGCAGCCTGAGTTTAACATTTATATCAGTTTTTCTCATTCCCCAAGACTCACAAAGGCAACCCAGGATAGCTCAGGTGGATGCTGCTCACCTAGTGGATTTGCATCATGGTTGAGTAATCAATCCTGAGTTTACTTAATGCCATTTTTTTTTTAATTGGGCTGCAAGCAATCTTGTTCAACCTTTACTCACTCAAGAAAGGCACTATGTCTCCCAAGGCTATTTGTAATATAAGCATCCTTGAAAAGATAGTCCAAACCCAGAGCTATCATGCCTCTGTTCATAACACTGAAGAAAGGTAGGAGGAGAACTGTCTCTCTGGAGACCTGTCTCCTAAAGTGCTCGTGCTTTGGAAAATTTTAGTGCAGCAGGCATGCCGTTGGTTAGTTTATTAAGCTGTGGGCTTATTTCAAAGTGTTAAAAACTTATTCTCCAATTTTCCTTATTATCTTTTTTTTTTCCTATTGTTTTGGTCTTTCCATGTTTCATAGAATTGTCTTGCACATGGGGCCATTATTCTGCTGAAAATCATTTTTGTGATTATATTCTCAGTTATTTTGGGTTATTTGGTTGTGAACTCAGTAACATTTCTAATTGCCGTAAGACTGCTACTTCTGTATATCTTGCTATTACTCTGAATATCTTAATAGTTCTAGTTTTGTAATTGAGAGCTGCTAATGCTTATATAAGTTAGCATGTGTGTCTACCTTTCTATATTAATTTTAGAAAAATAATGCAAATCAAAATGAAATATGCATCCAATTTTTCTAGAAAATTTTGTCATCCTTTTTTTATTTAAACAATATGGCAAGAGCAGGATGAATCATTAGAGATGTCCATTTTAATACCACCCTGGTGTGCAATGGATAAGAAAATACCTGAGCCTCAAAACATTTGTATCCAGCAAATGTCACAGCAGAGTCACAGTTACACTGACGGCTTCTGTTTCAATAGCAAGATGAATGACTTGAGACAACAATGTTATTTTTATAACTTCCTCAAAAGCATATCGGTACAAGCTATCTCTCTTAGAAGACAATACCTAAGTGTTTGCACATGATATGAACAGTAATTTGTTAACAGATACATTTAATGATTTTTATTTATCCATATGATGTCAGTTATTTATTTCTTACACTGGGTAGATTACGAGTGGCTTGTATAACAGGGTTTCAGAACCAATCTGAAGTTAAGGACAATGACAAAACCTTTAGTCACATCTGAACATCCTGTGCAAGTCCTCTACTATAATATTCATCTCACTCTCACTCTAGTGAGGTCAAATCATAATTAAAATGATCAAACTACTGTTTCCATGCAAAGTATGTAGATATATTGATTAGGGATTACTAATTAAGATACTTGCAGGACTCAGACACTCAGATGAATCAATGAAATGGGTCAGCAGAAAAGGAAGTTCACATAGAATTCAGTGTCAGAGTGATAATAAAGAATAGTGGAGATATGGAAAGTGCACTCTTTGTCTAATGAAGAGCATTTGTCACCCAGATTCAATTATGAGAATGTGGCATGTTAACAGTTTTCCAATATTTAAGATAATTCAAATTTTTATACAAAATTACATTTGTTTTAGGTTAGCTTGTGAGCTGCCAGTTTGGGGTCCTTGTTTTTGATAGGAAATAGTACTTGGAAATAGGTGCTATGAAATCCTTTCATTTACTAATGAGCTATGAAATTAACTGTCTTGGTCTAAAGAGAGTTCAGGCTATTTCTGAGAATGTAGAATGCATCATACCTCCAGGGCTGGCTTATCATGCACAGCTTTGATCTTGCAAAGAACGCCTAAATTATTAGTCTTTCTCATGTGTGTTTTTTGGAATCAAAGTTCTTCAATTGACAGTGGAAATAAATGGCAAGACTATTTAAAAGCAAAAATTAATTAGTTTGTTGAACTAATATCCTCAGTGTCATTGGACAAAGTGAGGTCCCCAAAACATAAAACAAGTACCTTCTTGCATAGATCCCTTCAAATTTGCGCTTGGGAATGGTTGCAAAGGAAATCCACACATGGTTTTGAACAAATTCAATTGATTTACTGACCTCTGAAAAGAGCCCACTTTCAGTTTACATGTTAAAATACAGAATCCAACCAATGACAAAGATTACATAGCCCATTCCCCTAATAGGGATAACTAAGTTTAGGTGTTAGTCAAACTTTACTTTAGATGCAAAGTTTTTTTCTTTTTCTTTTATTTTTGTATTAAACAGGTAAACTACCTTCTAAATTTTTTCTTAACTATTATATAATGTTTTGGAAGTGCTTGTAAAAATTTCCACAATCAACCTGAATCTTAATAACGGGGAAATTAATCCTTCCAGGTATTAATGTGTAAAAAAAAGCTCTCTGGGGTTTGAGGAGGTGTTTGTTATAGCACTGAATTATTAAATAGTAATTATAGAATATAGTGAGCAAGATGAATATTGCAATCACTGCTACTTACAGAATATTCTAATGTGAAATGTTCTGATAGTCTGCCTGTGGTTGGCTCTCAGCCAATAGGAACTCATAGAAAAAGGGGAGAAAGCAAGCATATTAAAAGAAATAACTTAAAAAAAAAACAATTGTATTTATCTTCATATTGCTAAATCTGGAATCACTAATATGCTGAAATGTTCAGAAGGAAATGCATGAAATTAAGATTTGAGGGATGTCACCTCAATGTCTTCAACCATTGTATTTCTTCTCTACATTAGAGGTGTGTTTATTTGACTATCTTAGGGGGTCTAACATAATTCTAACTATGTTATTCCAACAGGATGGTATTTTTCGGGCATGAGTTAGCTAGCACTGAGAAGGCTATAAATATCCTAATGATACAATATGATATGATTAAATGGAGATAGATCTAGAATACTAAGTCACTTGCAGGAAGTCTAATCTCTCCACTCTACTTGGAAAAATCAGAAAATTTCACTTCTCTGAAAACTTGCACTCCCAGTACTCCTTTTATAATTCTCTATATTCATATTTAATTTCTCTTCGTTTTCCTTTAAACATAATTAAGTTTTCTATAATCTTAAAAAACAAACAAAAACACCTTTGACTCCCTCACTCTGAAACCTCAAGTATCTCTTTTTACCCTCACAGTCAAACTGCTTAAAATAATTGTTTATATTTTCTACCTGTATGACCTTTTGTTCACTATTCAGACTGTTTCATTATGGTTTAAATGCCCATCAGTTTACATACATAGCTCTACTATATTCCAAACAACTTTCTTGTTTATGGGTCTTAATCATATCTCTTCTTCAAAAAGCAAGCATAAAATCTGTACTCAAGGTTTTTAGGAAAATATTTTCAAACAATTCTCTTTCCATGGAGGAACCAATGGATGTTGTTACATGTTATCTGCTTAGAGGGGTTATCTTACTTGACCTCTCTGCTACATAATGTACATTCTTCTATTTGTACTAAGACTTAGTAGCTACTGTATTACATAGCATAGCTCTAAGCTTTTGCCTAGTGGATTCATAGTTATTTTTGTCATCTCATCTTCGGCACTATTTCTCAAAAATGTCTTCTGTGAAAATCTAGTTGTCTATTTTGATATATAATGTTATAATATCATTTCTTCTCATTAATAATACTCATTTCATTTTAAAGTTTTACATTTATATAGAACAATAATTTGACATTTTATTAAAGCAGAAAATATGCCTTTTTTCCACTCTTCTCCAGACCTTCAGCTTAATATCTGAGTCCTGATAGGGATCCAAAATACACATTATATTAATGGATGCACAATGACAAAATAATTGAATGTGAAGGAGGGAAATAGAAATACTGAAATGGAAATGCAGTGATAAGACACATTCTATGATATAAAATAAATAGTACATATTGCTATATTTGAAATAGAAAGCCAACAAGGACCTATTGTAAAAAATAAAAATAAAACAAATGGTATGGGCTTGTACTGAGATGGGCTTAGATTCTCATCCTTTAGCTGGGTAATTTGAGCATGTTCCTTAGCATTACAACTGTCATTAGTGCTGGATCTAATTAGGTAAGTAAAAACATAAAATTGATTAAAACAGTGACATAACAATTGATAAAGACACTTTGCTGTGCTGATATTTATCTGGGCACTACTGACAGTTGAACGTTTGCCAGGAGGATAGCCTGGGATGCTGTTAAAACTCATTATGCAAGAATAGGCAGATGTAAGCATTCATTATATTTTGAGTCCTTCTTTGATTCACAGGAAGGACTCTGAGGATTCAAAAGCTGTTATCCCATGATTACAGTTTAATGCAATTAAAGGATACAGGTTAAAATCACAAAGGGAAAAGGTATATGATGTAGCATCTGGTAGAAACCAAGTGCAAGCTTCCAGTTGTTCCTTCCCAGTTTGGTTGCACAAGCCTGCTTAATTTTTCCAATAAGAAGGTGTGACAATATGCACTAAGCACTATCAGTACAAGATGCTCACCTAAGGCTTTGTGTCCAGATTTTATTGGGGGTCAGTCAGGTAGGCTAACTGGACTCCAGATCCCCACAGCAGAACTGGATGTTCATCATAAATCATGTTGCTATCATAAACAATCTGGTCAAAGTGGTCTAACGCAGCCCCATGCCTCAGGCTTGCAAAGACTCTTATCAGGCAGAACATTTCAAAAGCTGTTCCTCAGCAACAAGAAGCTGGCAAATAGTCCTGAAAATAGGGCTTGTGGAAATGTACAGGATTTGACCAACATAAGCCTGCTGAATTAACCCTTTCTTGTACAATATCTAAACTCAGCAATACCAAAAAGAAAGGGATTTTCAATTCTAGTGTCTCTTTCTCAACAGCCTAGAACACATCCTCAGAGTATTTTAAGTTCCCTACCTAAAAATAATTCCAGCCAACAGAAATGGGATATCATGATTGGCTCTAATTTTAAATTAATAAACTCCTTATTGCCAAATGCAGACTTAAAGTGAAGAAAGTGGGGAAAATCACTAGATAATTCAGGTATGACCTAAAACAAATCCCTTATGATAATACAGTGGAAGTGAGAAATAGATTTAAGGGACTGGATCTGATAGACAGAGTGCCTGATGAACTATGGAATGAGGTTCGTGACATGGTACAGGAAACAGGGATCAAGACCATCCCCAAGAAAAAGAAATGCAAAAAAGCAAGGGGCCGTCTGAGGAGGCCTTAAAACAGCTATGAAAAGAAAAGAAGTGAAAAGCAAAGGAGAAAAGGAAAGATATACCCAATTGAATGCAGAGTTTCAAATAGTAGCAAGGAGAAATAAGAAAATCTTCCTCAGTGATCAATGCAAAGAAATAGAGGAAAACAATAGAATAGGAAAGACTAGAGATCTCTTCAAGAAAATTAGAGATACCAAGGGAACATTCCATGCAAAGATGGGCTCAATAAATGAAAAGAAATGATATGTACCTTACAGAAGCATAAGATATTAAGAAGAGGTGGCAAGAATACACAGAGAACTATACAAAAAGATCTTCATAATCTAGATAATCTAGATGGTGTGATCACTCACTTAGAGCCAGACATCCTGGAATGTGAAGTTAAGTGGACCTTAGGAAGTATCACTAGGAACAAAGCTAGTGGAGGTGATGGAATTCCAGTTGAGCTATTTCAAATCCTAGAAGATGATGCTGTAAAAGTGTGGCATTCAATATGTCAGCAAATTTGGAAAACTCAGTAGTGGCCACAGGACTGGAAAAGGTCCGTTTTCATTCCAATCCCAAAGAAAGGCAATGCCAAAGCATGCACAAACTACTGCACAATTGCACTCATCTCACATACTAATAAAGTAATGCTTAAAATTCTCCAAGTCAGGTTTCAGCAATACGTCAATTGTGAACTTCCAGATGTTCAAGCTGGTTTTAGAAAAGGCAGAGGAACCACAGATCAAATTGCCAACATCTGCTGGATCATCGAAAAAGCAAGAGTTCCAGAAAAATATCTATTTCTGATTTATTGACTATGCCAAAGCCTTTGATTGTGTGGATCACGAGAAACTGTGGAAAATTCTGAAAGAGATGGGAATACCAGACCACCTGACCTGCCTCTTGAGAAACCTGTATGCAGGTCAGGAAGCAACAGTTAGAACTGGACATGAAATAACAAACTGGTTCCAAATAGGAAAAGGAATACGTCAAGGCTGTATATTGTCACCTTACTTATTTAACTTATATGCAGAGTACATATGAGAAATGCTGGGCTGGATGAAGCACAAGCTGGAATCAAGACTTCCAGGATAAATATCAATAACCTCAGATATGCAGATGACACCACCCTTATGGCAGAAAGTGAAGAAGAACTGAAGAGCCTCTTGATGAAAGTGAAAGAGGAGAGTGCCAAAGTTGGCTTAAAGCTCAACATTCTGAAAACTAAGATCATGGCATTTGGTCCCATCACTTCATGGCAAATAGATGGGGAAACAGTGGAAACAGTGGCTGACCTTATTTTGGCAGGGGCGGGGGGGGGGGGTCCAAAATCACAGCAGATGGTGACTGCAGCCATGAAATTAAAAGACTCTTACTCCTTGGAAGGAAAGTTATGACCAACGTAGACAGCATATTAAAAAGCAGTGACATTACTTTGTCAAAAAAGGTCTGTTTAGTTAAGGCTATGGTTTTTCCAGTAGTCATGTATGGATGTCAGAGTTGGACTATAAAGCAAGCTGAACATCAAAGAATTGATTCTTTTGAACTGTGGTGTTAGAGAAAACTCTTGAGAGTCCCTTAGACTGCACGGAGATCCAAGCAATCCATCCTAAAGGAAGTCAGTCCTGGGTGTTCATTTGAAGGACTGATGCTGAAGCTGAAACTCAACATTTTGGCCACCTGATGCAAAGAGCTGACTCATTTGAAAAGACCCTGATGTTGGGAAAGTTGAAGGCAGGTGGAGAAGGGCACGAGAGAGAATGAGATGATTAGATGGCATGGACATGAGTTTGGGTAAACTCTGTGAATTTGTGATCGACAGGGGGGCCTGACGTGCTGCATGCAGGTCATAGGGTCTCAGGGAGTTGGGCACGAGTGAGCAACTGAACTGAACTGAACTGAGGGGGATACTAAGAATAATTGGTGCTGTGTTAGGGTGGGGTAAGGGGAGAAATGAATATCGAAATAGGCAAATAGGTTTCCCACAGCATGCTTTTTAATACTGTTGATTCTGATAGAACAAAATGTAGAGGTATAAACAATGAGACTCTTTTTGGACTATTTTAACATAAACACACACATATGCACATAATATACACACACACACACGTTCATTACATGTATGTTAAGTGAAAGTTAAAATCACTCAGTCATGTTCAACTCTTTGCTACCCTATGGACAATACAGTCCATGGATTCTCCAAGCCAGAATCCCCCTTCTTCAGGGGATCTTCCCAACCCAGGGATTGAACCTAGGTCTCCCGCATTGCTGGTGGATTCTTTCCCAACTGAGCCGCAAGGGAAGCCCAAGAATACTGGAGTGAGTAACCTATCTCTTCTTCAGCAGATCTTGCCGACACAGGAACTGAAGTGAAGTGAAGTCACTCAGTCATGTCCGATTCTTTGCGACCCCATGGACTGTAGCCTACCAGGCTCTGAGGAGCCTCTCAGTCCATGGAATTTTCCAGGCAAGAGTACTGGAGTGGGTTGCCATTTCCTTCTCCAGGGGATCTTCCCAACCCAGGGATTGAACCCAGGTCTTGAGTACTGCAGGCAGATGCTTTACCATCTGAGCCACCAGGGAAGCACTACAGGAATTGAACTGGGCTCTTATTACCAACTGAGCTATCAGGTAATCCACAACATGTATGTATAAGCCCATCAATGTGTACATATATGTATATATTGAGGCTTCCCTCGTAGCTCAGTTGGTAAAGAATCTGCCTGCAATGCAGGGGACCTGGGTATGTACATCTTTTTCTATATACCGATTTAAGTAATGCTCTGTGTTAGAAGATAACAGAAATAATCTGAAATCCTATAATAGGTTGCTTTTATTTAAATATTCTTGTCAAACTTTGAGATCCTTTGCATTACCATCTTTTTTTTTCCTGAATAAACTAACTTCTCATTTTTATATCCTTATCTCTAAGCTTCTTTTCATTTCCCTAGGAAATTATTGTTAAAAACTCATGAAATATTAATGCCCCTCTGGATCTAGCTTCACTCATTCCCAGTAGCTTATGTTCCTTTATCCAAGCTTTTAGAGAAAATTGATGTACATCAAAATTATCTCCTGTCCTGAATACCTTTTATTTATCTTTTAATGCTTCCTGCTACTACCCTTTGTCCTGGTGACTAATGCTC
This sequence comes from Bos mutus, assembly GCF_027580195.1. Taxonomy (NCBI): domain Eukaryota; kingdom Metazoa; phylum Chordata; class Mammalia; order Artiodactyla; family Bovidae; genus Bos; species Bos mutus. Next base: position 46,824,110 of record NC_091617.1, read on the forward strand.
TCATCATCCAATCTAAAAATGAATTAATATATATATTTTTATCTTAAAATGTCTTTATTCCTTGCTCACAATTATTTAACATTTTGCCTGGATATACAGTTCTAGTTTGAAAATCAGTATCTCTCAGAACTTTGAAATTATGAAATTATGAATTTTTTAAAAATGTGCTTGCAGTGTTTACAGAAAGCTCCCAGGTGATTATGGTATATGGCTAGGTCTTTGTATTTTTGCATCTTGTTATATTTCTAATCTAACTTTATAGATATTTGAAAATTTTAAGTTTGAATTAAAAAATGATGAGAGTTTGACTCAAAGTAATAGTTAACTCTTTTTAAACTCTAAATGAACAGTTTAAAAGGGTTATCCTCAAATGCAATAGTTAAATACAAACTACACAAAATTCTTCATATATTCCTTGCCAAGCTGGCTATCTATTGTTTTCTTGCCTTCCCCTTTAGAAAGATCTCAACTATAACCTTTAAAAACATGAGGAAGTTAGAAAATTAAAAAAAAAAATCTTGTTGAGAAGATAGTATATGTAATTACAAATCAGAGTATGACTGAAGAATTTAAGGATTTTCATAATTGACCTCAACGTGCTTATCTAACTGATGTGACTGAACTTTGTCCCTTTTATTCCTCTCACCTCCACATTGCACATAGACCTAAATTACTAATTCCTCAGTGGTCTCAGGAGTTTTTTCAGTCTTTTATCTCTTTTCAATTGCTACTTCCTCTGACTGGCCTGTCCCTATCTATATTATCTTTTTTGCTTGATGCTGCTGCTGCTGCTAAGTCGCTTCAGTCATGTCCGACTCTGTGCGACCCCATGGACTGCAGCCTACCAGGGTCCCCCATCCATGGGATTTTCCAGGCAAGAGTACTGGAGTGGGTTGCCATTGCCTTCTCCAATCTTGTTTGCTTAGATAGCTCCTATTCTCCTTTTATTTGTTAGCTGATCCATAACATTTTGCCAGGGACTTTTTGATTTCCCTAGACAGAATTGCTTATAGTCCTTCTTCTGAGGTTACACATGATCAAGTGTGAATCTCCACAAACTTGTTTCACATTATATACACATTTGTAGGGCTTCCCTTATAGCTCAGTTGGTAAAGAATCTGCCTGCAGAAGACCCCGGGTTGATTCCTGGTTCCAGAAGATCCACTGGAGAAGGGATAGGCTACCTACTCCAGTATTCTTGGGCTTCCCTTGTGGCTTAGCTGGGAAAGAATCTTCCAGCAATGTGGGAGACCTGGGTTCGATCCCTAGGTTTGGAAGATCCCCTGAAGAAGGGAAAGACTACCCACTTCAGTATTCTGGCCTGGAGAATTCTATGAACTGTACAGTCCATGGGGTAGGGTAGCAAAGAGTCAGACACTGCTGAGTAATTTTCTTCAACCCTTCAATACTTAATGAAATATCAGGCTCATAGTAGATGATCAGTAAATCTGTGGACTGAGAGAATTTTAAAGAAATTCTATGAAGATAAAATACCAAGAGCTGTTATAATTTAGATAAGATAGTGATTCATATGTGAGTGGGGAGGAGAGAAGTCTTGTGACTTAGAGATGTCTTCACAAGAAGTAATCTGCTATAGTGGTCCTTATAAATAGAATTCTGAAGCATTTGAAGAACTATAGGAAGAATATTATAAATAGGAATTAATAGAATAATTTATTTCATTAATTATATATTTTTTCTTTTAGCAACAGAAACTCATAAGGACAGCTTAAATAAGATAAATCTGTTAGGAAGGTATATACATATATGTTCCTCACAGAACCAAGGCAGGGCTTACAAATGTCCTACCTGAGGGAAGCAGACTCTTCTGAGGCTTACTCTTTCTCTTGATTACCAATTTTCTCTGTTATTCTAGTCCACTCCTGTTTGCTTAGGTACAGGTTATAAGAAGAACATGATTTTAAGTCAGTCATCTCCAAAAGCATCACCTTCAGTTCAGTTCAGTCACGCAGTCGTGTCCGACCCTTTGCGACCCCATGAATTGCAGCACGCCAGGCCACCCTGTCCATCACCAACTCTCAGAGTTCACTCAGACTCACGTCCATCGAGTCAGTGATGCCATCCAGCCATCTCATCCTCTGTTGTCCCCTTCTTCTCCTGCCCCCAATCCCTCCCAGCATCAGAGTCTTTTCCAATGAGTCAACTCTTCATATGAGGTGGCCAAAGGACTGGAGTTTCAGCTTTAGCATCATTCCTTCCAAAGAAATCCCAGGGCTGATCTCCTTCAGAATGGACTGGTTGGATCTCCTTGCAGTCCAAGGGACTCGCAAGAGTCTTCTCCAACACCACAGCTCAAAAGCATCAATTCTTTGGCACTCAGCCTTCTTCACAGTCCAACTGTCACATCCATACATGACCACAGGAAAAACCATAGCCCTGACTAGACAGACCTTTGTTGGCAAAGTAATGTCTCTGCTTTTCAATATGCTATCTAGGCTGGACATAACTTTCCTTCCAAGGAGTAAGCATTTTTTAATTTCATGGCTGCAGTCACCATCTGCAGTGATTTTGGAGCCCCCCAAAAATAAAGTCTGACACTGTTTCCACTGTTTCCCCATCTACTTCCCATGAAGTGATAGGATTGGATGCCATGATCTTCATTTTCTGAATGTTGAGCTTTAAACCAACTTTTTCACTCTCCACTTTCACTTTCATCAAGAGGCTTTTTAGTTCCTCTTCACTTTCTGCCATAAGGGTGGTGTCATCTGCATATCTGAGGGTATTGATATTTCTCCCAGCAATCTTGATTCCAGCTTGTGCTTCTTTCAGTCCAACCTTTCTCATATGTACTCTGCATATAAGTTAAATAAACAGGGTGACAATATACAGCCTTGACGTACTCCTTTTCCTATTTGGAACCAGTCTGTTGTTCCATGTCCAGTTCTAACTGTTGCTTCCTGACCTGCATACAAATTTCTCAAGGTACAGGTCAGGTGGTCTGGTATTCCCATCTCTTGAAGAATTTTCCAAAGTTTATTGTGATCCACACAGTCAAAGGCTTTGGCATAGTCAATAAAGCAGAAATAGATGTTTTTCTGGAACTCTCTTGCTTTTTCCATGATCCAGCGGATGTTGGCAATTTGATCTCTGGTTCCTCTGCCTTTTCTAAAACGAACTTGAACCTCAGCAAGTTCATGGTTCACATATTGCTGAAGCCTGGCTTGGAGAATTTTGAGCATTACTTTACTAGCGTGTGAGATGAGTGCAATTGTGCAGTAGTTTGAGCATTCTTTGGCATTGCCTTTCTTTGGGATTGGAATGAAAACTGAATTTTTCCAGTCCTGTGGCCACTACTGAGTTTTCCAAATTTGTTGGCATATTAAGTGTGGCACTTTCACAGCATCATCTTTCAGGATTTGAAATAGCTCCACTGGAATTCCATCACCTCCACTAGCTTTGTTCATAGTGATGCTTTCTAAGGCCCACTTGACTTCACATTCCAGGATGTCTGGCTCTAGGTCAATGACCACACCATTGTGATTATCTGGGTCATGAAGATCTTTTTTGTACAGTTCTTCTGTGTATTCTTGCCACCTCTTCTTGATATCTTCTGCTTATTGGAGTGGGTTAAATAGGAAGCCTCAGAGAGTCCACAGGTACTCAAGAGCACTTTGATCAATAAATGAGATCCCATATTCTCTATACTTGTCCTCAGAATTAACCCTTTATCTGGCTGAGGCCTGTTTTCATTCCCCTTCACCCCCACCTCCTTTAAAATATGCACATTTTTTCTCTCTAACATTTATCTTATATATGGCCACCTATTATGGATTTACTGTGTTTGGTTCCTCCTCTAAACCTTTCTTAACCTATTTCTAATGGTATATTCAGGAAGTTTCTTTGAGCCTATCAACTGAGCCTCACTAGCCAGACTGTCAACCTGGTCAACACTGCATTAAGGTCAAAAAAGGCTACCAGAAACCTCTTCTTTATCAGCCTCTGTTATTAGCCTAAGATTTATGTCATGGTATTTTGTCTAAGAATTCCTTTTATTCTCAGAGCTATTTTACAATCCATCATTTTATGCAGTAGCTACTAGCTACAGGTTTTCTTTTTTCAGTTTAAAAATTAATGAAAACAGTATAAAATTAGAGCTTCAGTCCTTCAGTTATGTTGGCCATATTTCAAATACTCAATATCCAGAAAACTCTGTTGGTACCATTGCCTTCAAGAATAGAATTAATGGGCCTAGTCACCCTTTCAGTCTCCAAAGAACCCTATATGGAGTTCTTAAAAGAAATTTTATTTTTACCAACCATATTTTTAAGGTGAATTTTCCATATTCTTCACAGAGATGTGCCTGGGCACTAAATAATCTGTACTGTAAAATTAATATGAAATTATTATTATATCACCATAATCCTATGGACAGAGAAGACTGGCAGGCCACAGCACACGTGATTGCGAAAGAGTTGAACATGGTTTGGCAACTAAACAACAACCATATAAGGCTCAGTGGTAAAGAATCTGCCTGACAATGAGACACAGGTTATATCATGGGGTTGGGAAGATCTCCTGGAGGAGGAAATGACAACCCACTTCGATATTCTTGCCTGGAAAGTCCCATGGACAGAGGAACCTGGCTGGCTACTGTCTATAAGGTTGCAAAGAATCAGAGATGACTCAAGTGACTAAACAACAGCAAACCATGAGACATTAATATAGGATAATTTGGTAATTGCTTTTTCCCTACTTGTGACATTTTTTTTCTATATGAGTAGAAGTTTAACAGTATAAACATCCTGGCCATACTCAGCTCCACTAATTATTTCTATTTAGGAAGGAAGTGTTTACCTGATTTATTGATTTCCCTGGGATGAGGAACTGAACAAACTGCTATGGCTCTTTCTCTGGGAAACAAGTCTGCCCTTCATGGAGCATATACTGTCGACTGTTTTTAGTCAAGCAATGTTCCTCCCTGGTGGGGATACCTACAGTGGTCCACGGCCACTGGTGACCAAGTCTGTCAGCATCAATAAGCCCACTAGACCAGAGATTTCCAATATCCACCTAATCACTAATCATTAACAAAGGTGATTGCTTTTATCTGTCCTATTTCTTATCTTTTAATTTCTTGAAAATTCTCATAGGCAAGAATCTTCCTATTAATGAAATACCACCAAACCCTGACAGACAAGATAGGAATTTCTCTGAAAGGCAATCAGGTGCTATTATTAAAAATAATATTGCTTCTACATGTTGTTTCCATTTTTTGAAGAATGTTCTCCTATTATACAAACTACAAATATTTATATTTACTTTTGAAGAGAAGTGAGGAAATTACCTCATCATATAGAATTTTAAATATTTATAAACTCATTCACCTCTTTAGGAAAAATGAAATAATTCAACTGCTGGTCTTTTCAGACTTATAAAGTATATAAAATTCCTTTATCCAAACTAAAACAGGTTATTTGCAAGCAACATATTTTCTTACATGCATTCTAAATTGTCAAAACATCACTGTTTTTTTGTTGTTGTTGTTGTTGTTTGTTTGTTTTTAATTTGACCTGTCTAGCCTCTAGGTATGGAAAAAAGTTAAAGTTTTTTTTTTCTCTAGATTAAAATCAATAATCAAAAAGAACTTGTCAATTTCTTAATAGGAGAAGTCTGAAAATACCAGAAAATACTGCAAGACCTTTTTGAAATTTAATTTTCATAACACTTTAAAATTAAAGTGTAGATTTAATTTTTTTTGCTAAAATAGTATAATGAATTTCACATTGAAAAAAATTATACACACACACAATTCTACTTCATTAATTTGTAAAAAAAAAAAACAAACAACAACAACAACACAAATCTAACTCACCTTTAGCAGAAAATAAGAATTCCCTGACAAGAGTTAACCTTAGCTTGGCAATAGGAGCTATAGGAATTCTGATTTGATGTGCTCCTATGAACCTATGTGATTCAGATTACCAATTTTTATTATCATCACTGAAATGACAAGTTAAAAACCTAAATTGCTGATTAAAGATGACATAACCTTTGGCCATGTCAAAGTCAAATCCAAAATATAAACTTATTATTCAAGCCAAATACCAGCAACTTACTCATTTAAGTATACTTGTAAGCAGAATTAACTTTCCTCTTTTCGGTTTTACTTGTCCAATTTGCATTTAGGCCCTTTTTATTTCATTTCATACTTGGAGTATGGCGATATTCTTTTTTTAACTTGACCTTATATTTTTGCTTCCCTTGTAGTTGTAGTTCAGCTGTTAATGAATCCACCTGAAATGCAGGAGACCTGGGTTCGATCCCTGGGTTGGGTTCTCTGCAGAAGGAAATGGCAACCCACTCCAGTATTCTGGCCTGGAGAATCCACGGACTGTATAGTCCATGGGGTCGCAAAGAGTTGGACATGACTGAGCTACTTTCACTTATATTTTTTGCAAAAGAAATCTATTTCCAATACAAACTAAAGCAAATGGCATGAAAATATTGTGTAATTATGTTCATTTTATGTGCAAAGGGTGAAATATTAGACAAGTCTGTAATTTATCAGTTCGTAAAATTGTATATAAAACAAAAAAATTAAAAGCAAAAGCTGAACTTTTTTTCTTATTTGATTAACACAATAAATTAAAAATTATTGTTGAAAAATATTTTACTCAGCCTATGAACTTTTGGACATATAATGGTGGAAATTGGTCATTATTTTTGCAGGTTTAATTCAGGATACTAGCTTGCTACTTTTTACGTGGAAGAAGATAACAATAAGATGCAGCTAACTTCAAGTATATTAATATATAATGACATGTACTTCAAAAAATTGTGAAACAAAGGACCCAAGAATATGTAATGGAGAAAAGACAGCCTTTTCAATAAGTAGTGTTGGGAAAACTGGACAGATACATGTAAAACAATGTTAGAACATTTCCTCATACCATATACATAAATAAACAGAAAATGGATTAAAGACCTAAATGGAAAAACTGAGATCATAAACTCCTAGAAGAAAACATGAGCAGAACACTCTGACATGAATTGTAGCAATTTTTTCTTGGATTTGTCTCCATTTTGCATTTATTGGGGACAAACATTGTCCCCAATAAATGCAAAAATAATAAATGCGAAAGTAAGTGGGACCTAAACGTAAAACTTGGCATAGCAAAGGAAAGTGCAAGTTATTAGTCACTCAATAATGTATGACTCTTTGCAACCCCATGGACTGTATGTAGTTCACCAGGCTCCTCTGTCCATGGGATTATCCAGGTGAGAATACTGGAGTTGGTTGCCATTCCCTTCTCCAGGGAATCTTCCCCACCCAGGGATTGAACCTGGGTCTCCTGCATTGGAGGCAGATTCTTTACCACCTGAGCCATCAGAAAACCCTATAAAACCATTGACAAAGACAACCTACAGAACACTAGAAAATATTTGCAAATGATATGACTGACAAGGAGTTAATATCCAAAATACATAAAAAGCTCATTAAAAAAAATATCAAAAAGGAAAACCACACTCAAAAAATGGGCAGAAGACCTGAATAGATGTATTTCCATAGAAGACATACAGATGGCAAATGGGGACATGAAAAAATGCTCGACACCGCTAATCAAAATATGCAAATTACCAATGGCATTTTTCACAGGAAGAGAACAAAAAATTGCACAATTCATATGGAAACACAAAAAAACCCAAATTGCCAAAGCAATCTTGAGAAAGAAGAATGGAGCTGGAGGAATCAGCTCCTTCCTGACTTCAGATTATACTACAGAGCTACAGTCATCAAGACAGTATGGTACTGGCACAAAAACAGAAATATATACCAATGGAACAAGATAGAAAGCCCAAAGATAAACCCATACACCTATGGGTATCTTATTTTTGATAAAGGAGGCAAGACTATACAATGGGGCCAAGACAGCCTCTTCAATAAGTGGTGCTGGGAAAACTGGACAGCTACATGTAAAATAATGAAATTAGAATACTTCCTAGCACTATACACAAAGATAAACTCGAATTAAAGACCTAAATTTAAGACCAGAAACTATAAAACTCTTAGGAGAAAACATAGACCACTCTGTGACATGAATCATAGCAAGATACTCTATGATCTCCCTTCTAGAGTAATGGAAATAAAAACAAAAATAAACAAGTGGGGCCTAATTAAACTTAAAATTTTTGCATAGCAAAAGACTATAAATAAGGTAAAAAGACAACCCTTAGAATGGGAGAAAACTATAGCAAATGAAACTGACAAAGGATTAATTTACAAAATTTACAAGCAACCCATACAACTCAATACTAGACAAACAAACAACCCAATCAAAAAGTGGGAAAAAGACATAAACAGACATTTCTCTAAAGATAAACAGATGGCTAACAAACATATGAAAAGATGCTCAACATCATTCATTATTAGAGAAATGCTAATCAAAACTACAATGAGATATCACCTCACACCAATCAGAATGGCCATCATCAAAAAGTCTACAAACAATAAATGCTGGAGAAGGTGTGGAGAAAAGGGAACACTCTCGCACTGTTGGTGGGAATGTACACTGATACAGCCACTATGGAAGGCAGAATGTAGAGTCCTCAAAAAACTAGGAATAAAACCACCATATGACCCAGAAATCCCATCCTAGGCATATACCCTGAGGAAGCCAAAATTTAAAAAGACACATGTACCCCAATGTTCACTGAAGCACTGTTTACAATAACTAGAACATAGAAGCAACCTAGATGCCCATTGGCAGATGAATGGATAAAGAAGCTGTGGTACATATATATAATGTAATAGTACTCAGCCATAAAAAGGAGCACATTTGAGTCAGTTATAAGGAGGTAGATGAACCTAGAGCCTATTATACAGAGTGAAGTAAGTCAGAAACAGAAAAACAAATATTGTATACTAATGCATATGTATGAAATCTAGAAATACGTTACTGATGAAATTATTTGCAGCATAGCAATGAAGATAGACATAGACAACAGGCTTATGAACATGGCAGCGGCAGGAGGAAAGTGAGGGTGGGACGTATGGAGAGAGTAACAAGGAAACATACATTCAGTTCAGTTCAGTTCATTCGCTCAGTCGTGTCCGACTCTTTGCGACCCCATGAATCGCAGCACACCAGGCCTCCCTGTCCATCACCATCTCCCGGAGTTCACTCAAATTCACGTCCATCAAGTCAGTGATGCCATCCAGCCATCTCGTCCTCTGTCGTCCCCTTCTCTTCCTGCCCCCAAAATCTCCCAGCATCAGAGTCTTTTCCAATGAGTCAATTCTTTGCATGAGGTGGCCAAAGTACTGGAGTTTCAGCTTTAGCATCATTCCTTCCAAAGAACACCCAGGGCTGATCTCTTTTAGAATGGACTGGTTGGATCTCCTTGCAGTCCAAGGGACTCTCAAGAGTCTTCTCCAACACCACAGTTCAAAAGCATCAATTCTTCGGCACTCAGCTTTCTTCACAGTCCAACTCTCACATCCATACATGACCACTGGAAAAACCATAGCCTTGACTAGACGGACCTTTGTAAAATAGATAGCCAATAGGAATTTGCCGTATGACTGAGGGAACTCAAACCAGGGCACTGTAACAACCTAGAGGGATGGGATGGGGAGGGAGGTGAGAGGGAGGTTTGAGAGGGAGGGGACCTATGCATACCTATAACTGATTCATGTTGATGTTTGGCAAAAACCAACACAATACTGTAAAGCAATTGTCCTTTGATTAAAAATTAATTTTTAAAATGCAAATAAAAACCACCATGAGATGTCACCACACACTTGTCAGATGGCTATCCTCAAAAAGTCTACAAACAACAAATATTGGAAAGAATGTGGATAAAAGTGCATAGTACTTTGTAGATTGCTGGTGGGAATGTAAATTGGTGCCACCACTTTGGACAACCATTATGGAAGTTTCTTTAAAAACTAAAAATAGAACTATCATATGATCCAGCAATTCCACTCCTGGGTATATAACTGGAAAAAAATGAAGTCACTAATTAAAAAAGATACATGCATCCAAATATTCATAGCAGCACTTTATCAAGATATAGGAGTAGTCCAAGTGCTCATCAACAGATGAGCAGATAAAGATGTGGTTATGTATTTTATATATATATATATATACACATATACATATAAATATATATGTGTTATATATAATACATATACATACATATAATGCAATTACTCAGCCATAAAAAGAATGAAGTTATATCATTTGCACCAACATGGATGGACCTAAAGAATAATATGCTTAGTGAAATGAACCAAAGAAAGATACTTATATGTGGTATTTAACAAAAAGTGTAAGTGAATATATATGCAAAACAGAAACAGACTCACAGGTAGAGAAATCTAGTAACTACCAGAGTGGAGAAGGAAAGGAGTAGGGGCTGGATACAAGATTAAGAAATACAAGGTACTACATATAATATAACAAGAATATATTGTATAGCACAGGGAATTATTGCCATTATTTTGTAATAAATTTCAGTGGTGTATAATCTGTAAAAACATTGAATCACTACACTGTACAACTCAAATTAATATTGTATGTCAACTGTACTTCAGTTTAAAAAGTCAGCACCTTGTTGAACATTTAACCATTTATTGTCTTACACTGCCTGCTACTGTACTCTAAGAAATCTTATTACTGTGGTAGACCATATATTAGAATGTTTTATAATTACTTAAGCATCTGTTTCCCAGTGTTCACCAAGTCTTAGTAGAGAACATAGTAATACTGTAAGATGAATAGCCTACTTGGAGAAATAATCTGGTATATGAAGCAGCTAGAAAACAATATCATCCAGAGTCCGGTTTGAGATGATATAGTATTTAGAGAAGAGAACATCAAACAGACATATCAACTGGATGAGACTTGAAGGAAATGGACGTAAAGGAAAGGCAGCATCTGGCTTATCCAAGGAGCAGCATAAACAATAGCATCAACATTCGAACATTCATGGTTATCCACAGAGATACTAGCCTCACTGAAGGGTGCTGGCAGAGCATCGTTAAGTGAGACTGAGTGTGAACTGAAGGATAAGGAATATTAAAGAGGGACAACCTAAGTAAAAGTGAGGTTTGGAAAATATCCACCTGGAAGCAGTTTGAAAATAGCAAGGGTTTGGTGGCAGCAAATATCACTAGAAGTTTATTGTAGTTATAGAAATGCAAAGCTATCAAATGATATTAAAAAATGTAAAGGAAGAAACATACATGAGAAACTATAAGAAACGTATTAGGTAAATAATTGCACATAGGAAGTAAAAATATCTTCCTAATATTATAGTTAATTCTGAGCTCTGCTATATTACATGAGTAATTATATCCTTTTTACTTGATCTTTCAATTCAAAATCAGTTGCATCTTATGTAAGGAACACAGAATACAGACATGAAAGCATTATTTTTTCCTTTTAACTTATTTCTCCATACCCAGACTCTTTATATCAAAACCAGAAATGTTAAAAATAGAAATATTTCTTACAAAATATATATTTACCAAGTTTAAGGTTTTTATTATCTGTTTCCTGAAAAATTAATTCCTAAATTAGTCCAAACATGATTTGTTCAATTTTTTTATTAATTTCCTATGTAATAAAAAAAAATCATGTGATACCTTTAATTCTGTAATAATTTGCCAGTGAAATCAATACTCATAGGCAACATTCAATCCAGTAGGGAAAAATTTGGTACATAAAAAAACAAACTCAGGTGCTACAAAGCCTGAGGCAAAGCAAGGAAAAGACTGTCTAATTTTATCAAATAGAACTCTTTACTTAAATGCTATAAACTATTCCTTCACAACATTCAGACTCAGATGCCACAACTGATGGCTAGAAAAGAGTTAAAGAAACAGGACAATGTGTCTGACAGGTAATTGATTTACTTCAGCGGCAGAAAACTATTACTGATTTCAGTAAAGTTTCAATTAGCTTTTCATCCATTGAGATTTTAAAAAATAATTTTCAATATAGTTTTGAAAAAATATAACTCAGACCAAGAAAGAGAAATAGGTCAAAATGATCCTTTAAGAAGAATTTTGCTTTATTTTGACATACACATCTGGAAGCATATATCACCCTGTGGAAGAATCCTGTTTCTGATTTAGGAGACCAGCTTTCATGATTTGAAAAGCCTCAATCCCTACAGCAATAATTCTAATGAAACTAGAAGGAAAAAAAATTACATACACTTCTGTTGGAGGGTTATGATTATTGCCATAACCAAAACTAGCTACCCTGGAGCAGCAATAAATGTAAGCACTAAGCCATGTGTTCAGGGTTTGAAAGAAATCAACAAGTAACTAATGATAGCCTTGCACAGACATGTGATTGTTATTTTTTTTTCTGTAAGTAGATAATACTGTTTATGTATTAAAATGGAGAACTTCAAGAGGAGATAAATCTGTGAATGCACTGAAAATGCAGGCCATGAGACATTTATAGATTGATATATTTAGTGTCAAGCATTAAGGGTATAAGTTGGTAATTAAAAGAAAAATTTGTATTCAGCTTGGTTTCTCTATGGCTCCACAATTTATTGCATGAATTAAGGCAAGTAATATTACCTAGGTTTCATTTTTTTTCATCTGTCAATAGGGATAAAATATAGTTTATTATGAGGATTGAATATGAATATTTCTAAGCTTCCTAGAGCAGGACTTCCTGGCACTTGCTGGTGACAGCAGTTCTAATTATATAATAACTATTATTATTTATTTAGGAATATGTCTGACACAGCCAGGCATGGCGTTGTCAATTGGAGCATCAAAAGATATACTGAAGAAAGTTCAGATGTGAAATTACATCTGCTCATTGAAGTAGGAAAAGAACTGAGGTGATGGACTCAGGACAAATGGGAATAAATTCCAGTCTTGCAGTTAGAACTCGACCTGTGGTGGGCAAAGTCGCAAGTAAGTGGGGACTTGCTAACTCTACAACACTCACTGAGAGTGGAGGATCCAAATAGACAAGAAGAGGTAAACTAAGTGGGGATCCAAGTTTGGCAGTAGTTTCAAGGCTGATCTTACACTGGGGTGTAAACCTGAAGTTATGGGAAAACTTTAAATTTCCTGAAGTATTGTATTTCATATCCTCATAGCAAAGCACTATTTTGTAGAACTACGTATCACCTCTCAACCTCTCAATATAACAAGTTCAGTGGATTTGTTTTCTCTTCTTTCGAGCATATGATGAAGCAATTCATTGGAATTTGAGGACCATATTACAACAGATACAGAAAATGAAAATCCAACTCAGAGCGGTTAAGAGAATAAGAGACACATGGGAATTGAAACTTAGGAAGGAAAAATTCTTCTTGCCCCTCTGTTACATCTAAGTCTTATGTACATACTTAAATTGATAACTTTTGAATTCTCTCTCTCTCTCTCTATATATATATATATATGTAGGTATATGTGATTATAAGTCTTTCATACTTTCATACTCTGAAACTTTCAAAGAAAATTAAGGAATTAAGGATATGAATCTTACTAAAGACACTCCAGTTTCTTGTTTGCATGGTTGGAACAGTAGTGCCTCATGTCCATAACCAGCTTAAACTGTTTCCTCTTTTAAACTGCCTAGTTCAATTTGAATTTCCCTCTTTCCTTTCATATCACTACCCTGGATATTCTCAAATCTACTTAAATTTAACATTCTACTTCCTTCCTCAAATACATCAGAGCCACTAAACACAGATGGAGGAAAACATATCACCACATCCAATGTGTCAGCTGTGGACAGGTGCGCTCAGCTCAGTGCTGCTCCCCTTTCAGGAGAACCTGCTGCAGTGAACACACTGACCCAGAGCCTCCGCCTGCAACACCTGCAGGTTCTCTCCTGGGTTCACAGCAAATCTGGGCTTCTCTGAGGCTTCTTTGAGCCAATCATTGGGTATGGCAGGACTACTATTGCTGGGCTATTTCTTCCCAATGTGGACTCTCCCATCGTTAGCCTCTGCTGGGGGACCTCACATTGGCCTGACCAAGACATTCTCACATCTGCACTGCAGTCAGAAGCTCTCTTACCCAGTTCCTGTCTTTCCTGTCATTTTACAGGTGTCAGACCTGCATCACAGTCTGAAGACTCCCCTCACCTATGCTTAACCTGTCCCTGTATTCTCTGCAGACATTTTTCCCAATAAATATCATGCATGTTTAATTCCAACTTGGCATCTGCTTCTTGAAGGACCTGAACTGACTCACTAACTCTAAATTCCTGGCCATGTCTCTCAGAATCTGTCTTTAATTTCAATTCTTTTGTGTTTCCCTAGTTAATTCAGATACCCTATGTTCCTTTCTCCTCAAAGTAACAAAACCTCTTCCACCATCCTGCTCCCGGGGAATTCCTTATTTTCAGATATTCACTAGTAAATATTTCACTGACAAAATAGTAGCATTCAGAAACACCCAATACCACATCCAGCATCTTACCTACTGTGATTCTCATGTAGTCTATTTTCTCTCCTCCTGCTGCTGTGCATTTATTCCTGCCCAAGATGAATGCCTCCAACTATGTATTGGATTCCAGTCTGTTTCACTTATTTGTGATACTGTTTGCTTTACTTTCTGATTTATAAGATTTTTATCTCTCTTAAATAGTTTGTCATAATCAAACATGCTGTATTAGTACCTATTAAAAATCCTCCTGACCCTCCAAACCTTCTGAAGCTACCATCTATATAGTCCATCTTTATAGTCCACCTATTTTCTTGAATCCACACTAATTTATCATTAGTATTATGTATTGGGTTGGGCAAAAAGTTCATTCACATTTTCCCATAAGATCTTACAGAAAATCCAGTATATTATTTTCTCTTTTGGACAACTCAATGTATTATTTGTTCTTGCAAATATCAGGATCATCTACCTTAAATCTTTCAGTTAATTCTCACACTTCACCTCATGCAAACAATCAGCAACATTTGATAATGCTGATCACTTCTTCTTGAAAAACTTTCTTCACACTGATTCTAGACATCATTTTTTCTTAGTTTTCTTACTTCACTTACTGCTTCTTTCAGCCTCCAGGCTGAACAGGCAGTTCTCATCTTCCACTCTGGTACCAATTAAAATGCCCTATCCCTTTGCCCCTGTAACTTCTTATAACTACATGTTGTGATGTCTTCCATTACCATAGCTCTAAAAGTCATCTTTAGGACTTCCCTGGTGGTCCTGTGGTTAAAAATCTGCCTGCCAACGCAGAGGACACAGGTTCCATTCCTGGTCTGGGAAGGTTCCACATGCCGCAGGGCAGCTAGGCCACATGTCGCAACTACTGAAGCCCGCACACTCTAGGGCCTGCACACTGTAACCACTACTGAAGCCTGTACTCAGCAACAAAAGAAGCCACCGCAGTGAGAAGCCTGCACCCTGCAACTAGAGAGTAGCCCCTGCTCACGGCAAATAGAAAAAGCCTGTATGCAGTAATAAAGACCCTCAACAGCCGAAAATCAGTAAATAAATAATACATAAATAAAAAATGTGTAAAAGTCACCTTTAATTTGATGACTCCCAAGTTTTGGGAACCTCTGAGTTCTCACCTCTGCCCATCTTCAGAACTCCTATACCCCACTGCTTATGCAGCATCTCCAGTTGGTCATCAAATATGTATCCCAAACATAACGCATCCAAATATAAATTCTTGATCACCCCCAAGCATGCTTTTCATTTCCTCATTTCCATCAATATCAGCAACTTTCTTCCAGTTACTTCAACCAAAAACCTTAAAGGACCTTGAAAATGTTATCCACAAATATTCTTTGTTCTATTATTTTCCTATTGACTCTGAAGTCAAAATAAACCCAGCTCAAATATTCTTACCACTTCCACTTACTGTTACCATTATGATCCATAACACCATCAACACCATCTTTTTCTATGTATTATTGAAATGTACTGCAAATACTCTTTTATATTATCTCCTAATATTTCATCCTCATCTTTAAATGTTATTTACTTTTTTTAAATGTGCAAAACATCACTTTTTTCCAAAAAATCTCCAAGATTCGTATCATTGAGGAAAATTTAAGTTAACAGGTCCTACAGATACCTACAAAAGGGTTTCCATTTTTCTCTGATGTCTCTGATGTCACCTATTAGATAACTCACTACCTTAGTTATTCTATATCAGGATGTCGAACTCTTTGTCTTTCTCCCATCAGTTTTTGTCTCTGGAACATGGACTGGAGGGAATTTCCTATAGATATCTGTATAATTTACTCCTGTACTTCTTTCACTTCTATGTTCAAATATCTAGAGAAGCTGTCCCTGAAAATAACATACAAATTAACTCAAATCCAACTCTGTCACTCTGTCTTCCCCTTAGATTAGAAAATCTCTATACTCCAGTACGCATATCCTAACCACACAAAAGTGTAAGTTCCTTTATGGAAGGTATTTTGTAGGATTCTGTACTATATATTTTGAATTTTGTTGATGGCGTATATAGCAGTGGATATTTATTAAAGGGGTAAATGCATAAAGTAAACAATGGGACAAGCACAGAGAAGAAGCAGGGTGAACTAGTCATTAGAACTGGAGTAGAAATTAGAAAGATAACCTGGTTAATAAGGACTGATTAATAATTCTAACCCGGTTATTCTAATTAAGGTACAGAAATAGTTACAACTTGGTCATTATTGTTAGCATTTAAGATTTTTACAACTAGGCTACTAGAAACAAAGTTAAATGTGCTGAAAAGGGTTAACATAACTGCACAAGACCACTATCCCTAGAAGGCCTACTTATAAGGTTAACCCTCTGCCCTTGGTGTCTGGGAACTACGATATCAAAGGTATTCCTACCATCTCCAATGACAAAGGTCATGTATCATGTCTGCAGTGTTTGTGCAAGCAATGTGCTTTAAACTAGTCTGCTTTTCTGGGAATCTGGAAGATTGGTATGTGCTATGCAGGGAGTGCCCAATGAAAACCTAGGACAGAGTCGCTAGTCAGCTTTCCTTAGCAAAAAGACAGCACACATGCCACCGCGTTTTCATTGTTAGGGAAGAGTATGCTCCATGTGACACCTAATGAGAGGGAGGGCATAAGACGTCTGCAGACAGACTCCTCCACACTCTACTTATACCTCTTTCCCTTAAGTTGTTTACCCTAACTACGTCTGTGTGATAAATCTTTAGGAGTAAAACTATATTTTAAGTCCCACGAATCATTCTAGGGACTTTTAATGTGGGGATGGTATTGTGGACACAATCACTATTAACAAACACCTGCAAAACATAATAATAAAATTCATCCACAGTAACAAACTCTGAGATTGAGTGCAAAATCTATGCCACTCCACCTACAAATGATCAACACAGATTTGATCCCTGGTACAAGAAGATTCCACATGATTCTGGGCAGCTAAGCCCACATACCGCAATGTACATCCTAGAGCCCCTTCAGATTTTAAGCCACCAACTGTTAGACATTCAGGTCTCAACTCTCTAGAAAATTTAAAAATTAGTTCTCACAAATGAAATAAGATCTGTGTTCAGTACAACACAGGAAAACCAAAACCCAACATGGTATAATGTAACTTTGAATCTAGATGTGACCAAGAGACCTATTCTTCACATTTCTGAGACTATTAAAAATCTAGTATCATCTAATGTGCACAAGAGTACTGAGAAGAACCACACAAATACCTTAAACCAAAAGAGGAAAATCAATAAATGAAACTTTGCATAAACGTTTTCTTAAATTTTAATCAATTATTTTATGTTCTGTTCTTTAATTTTATTGACAACTTTAGAGAAGAATATATATACATTCCTATAAACTGTTCACATGCAAAAATATAGTTATCTATTCTAGAGAAATGATATAGCAGTCAACTGCTAAAAGTTATAAATGAAAAAGCCATCCAACTTGATATCTCATCAGCAGAGTTAATATAAAAGTATAGTAAGTACTTTTAAATTTTGTTGGAAAAAATGAAGATCTTTATCCAAAGCAGAGCTTGTTCTCTCAGTCACTGCTGACTCCACAATTCCTTGAACAGCATCTGTCAAGAGTCACTCAATAAGTCACTCAATATTGAATTAATGAACATCTAGCTCACAAATAAGGGTCACATGGTTAAACTGATTTTACTTTATTCTTATTCATCCAATTCCTGAAAATAACATAAAAAAATAATGAATGTTAGACATAACACATTCATTATATATGGCCATTACATTTTTACAGTGTCACTCTGCTTCTAGCTTTTTGACTCAGCTGAGTAAATACAGAACACTTCTGTCTATTACTCATAACAGCTTACAAACAAACAAACATTTCCCTGAGTGCACTAGACTATTACTCTATCAGAAGTCAAGAGTGCATTAGTATCTTTTATATAAACTGAACTTCCAAGTAGTTTGACACTGATCAAGTTAAATGTGATAATGGCAAGAGTGATGAAATGATAGTAGAAATGATGTAATACAATAGAATTAGGAATTCTGGCATGCTAAAATTAATTGTCCAAGGGAGTACTGTGCTCACATTACAAAATGTTTTTAAGATAAAATTTCCAAAATTTAAATGAACAAGTAATAAAATCAGCTTTCCAATTGAGAGACTGTGTTAAAATAGCTATTTTTATAATTTCTGGGTTTTTTATACATGAGAACATCCATTTTATGTGTCATGCTACTAATAAAAAATAAAATGCAACTTAAAGGCTACAGTTAAAAATGGTATGCCAAAGGCATCACATTTATAAAATGACATCACATATACAATTTGGTCTTAGAAAAATTGTGTTCTGCCATTTTAAAAACCTAAATTGTCAAAGTGAAAGTGAAAGTTACTCAGTTGTGTCCGACTCTTTGCAACATCATAGATGACACAGTCCATGGAATTCTCTAGGCCCGAATACTGGAGTGGGTAGCCTTTCCAGGAGTGATGTCCCTTCTTCTCCAGGGGTGATGCCAATACAATTGTTAACGAAAATAATGACCTCAACAGCTCAAAACAATCGTAACTTTTTCGTTATATGGAACAGGGATCAGTTTTAATGGTTTCCAGCTGAACAAAAACTTCTCCAGAAAGAGTAGCTTCCAATTAAGATGTAGAAAGTATTGCTTCCACTCAAGCAGGAAAAAGCCAAATAGTCCACAAAATTATAATTTGCTCTTACCTAATACAATAACTGAAGTCACAGAGGAAACAAGTAGGCTGAAATCTGAGGAAAGATAGGCACCTTCAAGGAAATACAAGTGATGACGTATCTGGGGCAGAACATAGTACGAAACTTGGGCTGACATATAAGCCAGTAAAAAGATTTCAGCTAAAAATTTTAGCAAATTCTTAAAGACCAAATGTAGGATATCCTCAGAACATAGAACTCTCCAGGGCCCAAAACACCAGGGATTTTACATTCAATCTCAGAAGTTTTCATGGATGTCACAAGGCAACAAGAACAATTTTGAGCAGACTGAGACACTAAAAAAGGCCCTCTTTGTGCTTCAACTATGAATTAGAAAAGCAGCTGCCACTGCAGGAAAGCACAATATTCTGTCTGGAAACTTCCCTCCTACAGGGAAGAAATTTTTTGAGCTGTAATTAGGGAAAGAGGAGGGGGTGAGTAAACAGTTGCAATTAGGGCAAAAAACAATACAAACAAAAAAATTCTACCCTTGGGATGAAAGTTGACTCTCCAGACCTGGTTATTAGAGGTACCTACAGCCTAGCAAGAGGGACTAGAGTAAGATCGTGGGGATATTCCCATTCCCAGAACCAGGAACACTAAGCCTATCTAAACCTGAGACTGAACCAGAACAAGAGAATACCCTCCCATGCCCCCACCAGACTATTCTGTGGTGACTATCCAGCTGTCTGTACCTAGGGTGAGAGATATGGAGAGGCATCTATTATCATGTGGAAGAACACAGTAAGTTCAGTTCAGTCTCTCAGTCGTGTCTGACTCTTTGTGACCCCTTGGATTGCAGCATGCCAGGCTTCCCTGTCCATCACCAACATCCGGAGCTTACTCAAACTCATATCCATCGAGTCAGTGTTGCCATCCAAACATCTCATCCTCTGTCATCCCCCTTTCCTCCTGCCTTCAATCTTTCTAATTATCAGAGTCTTTTCCAGTGAATGAGTTCTTCAAATCAGGAGGCCAAAGTATTGGAGTTTCAGCTTCAGCATCAGTCCTTGCAATGAATATTCAGGACTGATTTCCTTTAGGATGGAATGGTTGGATCTCCTTGCAGTCCAAGGGACTTTCAAGAGTCTTCTCCAACACTATAGTTCAAAAGCATCAATTCTTCAGCGCTCAATTTTCTTTATAGTCTAACTCTCACATCCATACTGGAGAAGGCACTGGCAGCCCACTCCAGTACTCTTGCCTAGAAAATCCCATGGATGGAGGAGCCTGGTAGGCTGCAGTCCATGGGGTTGCTAGGTGTCAGACAGGACTGAGCAACTTCACTTTAACTTTTCACTTTCATGCATTAGAAAAGGAAATGGCAACCCAGTCCAGTATTCTTGCCTGGAGAATCCCAGGGATGGGGGAGTCTGGTGGGCTACTGTCTATGGGGTCAAATAGAGTCAGACATGACTGAAGCAACTTAGCAACAGCAGCAGCACATCCATGCATGACTACTGGAAACACATAGGGAAAGTCTAAAGGTAATAGGAGAACATGAGCACTGTAAAAACTCCTCTGACAATCCAACTTTCACCCTATGCTGAAAAAAACTAAAGCAAAATAAGCATTAGGGGTAACTACAGCTACAACAAAACCCACACTCAATTTTTATGCAAGCCTAAAGACCTACGACCAGCATCTTTCAAGTTCTGAAAGAAAAACAATCCAAGAACTTTGCAACATGAAAATAGTTTCCAAAGAGGAAAGTTAAATAATGACTTTCATAGACAAACTAAAACAGAGAATTCAGTACCATTTTTTAGGACACATATCAAAGGACATCCTTCAGGTAAAATAAACATGATACAAAACTTGTCTGCATCTCAGGTAATCTGTAAAGTGGGGAAAAGCAAGGCTGAAATAACAGACTATCTGTTGTTTTTAACATCACAGAATCCCCACATATTTGGGTCTTACCTCCAGGAGGTAGATGAGGCTCTCACAGTGAAGAACAGAGGAAAATCCGCTTGTGCTTCTGGCAAGAGAAGAGGAAAAGGAGCTATTTTGAAATATGCCAGATCACACTGTTTGTCTTTAAAAATATCTCCCCACAGGTGAAACTATTTAGCTAGAGTCCAATATGCCAGAATTAATCAGAGCTTAATTGATCTGGAGAAGGCAAAAACCTAATTCTAGGTGCTTTTAGCTTTCCATATAAAAGAAAACACATACCAAATACAGCCCAGTGTAGACAACTGTGTCCCTAGGAAGAGGGGCAAAAAACCCCAGAAGTGTGTGTGAAGTTCACAGTTCACAGGTACAAGTTCACTCAAAAAGAAAGAGGTGAAGGAAAAAAACAAAAAACAAAAAACATTCTAAAAGAGAAATGAAGAATGCCCTTCATTGCATTATTGATAGACAAGATATAGGTGAGAAAAGATTTTCTGAACTTGAGGATATCTTAATAGAAACCACTGAAACTGAAAAGCAATGAGAAAAAGGACTAAAGAAAAAAATAGAACAGACTAAACTAAATATTCTAAACTGTGGTACAACTGAAAAGAAAAATATAACACATATTGAGTAGGAATTCCAGAAGAAGAAAGAGAAAGGAATGGAAGGAAAGTCTGAAACAATAATGATAGTAGAATGCCTTGCAGAAAATGTTAAAAATAAATAAATTCTTCAGAGCTAGGGCAAGTGATTAAGGGCAGAAACTCAGATCCATATAAAGAAAGGAAGAGCATCTGAGAAGGAGTAAGTAAAGGTAAAATTAAACATTCTACTTTTCCTATTCATCATCTGTTAGATAAGAGTATGTGCGAAACAATAACTGTAACAGTATATTCAATCATGTGTCCTCATATATATGTGTGTGTGTGTGTATATATATATATATATGCCTATAAAGCATATATATATATATATATATATGCTTATGTATAAGCAAAGTGAATGACAGCAATGATAAAACGGACAGAAGTAAGGAACAAGGATTATTTTGTTATTATGAAGTACTCACTACTTGTAAATCAGTATAGTGTTATTTAATAGTGGACTTGGATTAGCTATAAATGTTATTGAAAACTCTAAAAATGGTAAAAACAAGTAAAATGAACTTGCAAAATGAAATCATGTAAAGTACCAATTATAAACACACAAAAAACTGAAAATGAGTGGAACACAAAAATAGGAATAAAGATCAAAGGTGAGAAATAGGAAAATACTAACAAATATGGTAGATATTAATCCAACTATAGTGATAACAATTTTGGATATCAACAGTTTAAATGCACAAATTAAAAGTTTGTCACAGTATATAGAAACAAGTACAAACTATGTATTAGCTAAGAAAAACACTTTAATATAAAGACAAGATTAAATGAGTGAAGTAATACATACCATACTAACATTAATTCAAAAAAATAAGAGTATCTGTGTTAATTTCAGATAAAGCACATTTCCAAGGAAGGAAAGCTATTAGGGTTAAAGAAGGGCAATACAAAATGATAAACAGATAATTTGTCCAACAAGGCGTAACAACCTTAATGTGTAGCACCCAACCACAGAGTATCACAATATATGATGTAAAAACTTAGAGAATTTCAAACAGAAAACATAGATGAATCCACTATTATAGTCAAAGTCTTCAACACCCCTGTATCAGAAATGGAGAGTTTAAACAGACAAAATAGCAGGAAGGATATAGTTGAACTTAACAATCAACTGGATATTACGGACACCTCAGACACCTATAGACTACTTCCAGAGAAGGCAATGGCAACCCACTCTGGTACTCTTGCCTGGAAAATCCCATGGACGGGGGAGCTTGTCCATAAAGAGTCGGACACGACTGAGCAACTTCACTTTCACTTTTCACTTTCATGCATTGGAGAAGGAAATGGCAACCCACTCCAGTGTTCTTGCCTGAAGAATCCCAGGGACGGGGGAGCCTGGTGGGCTGGCGTCTATGGGGTCGCACAGAGTCAGACACCACTGAAGCGACTTAGCAGCAGTAGCAGCAGCAGCATAGACTACTTCCTACAACAGCACATACACATTTCTGTCAAGTTGGTATGGAATATTTACCAGGATAGGCCACATTATGCACCATAAAATATAATTTAGCAAATTTAAACATATAGAAATCATTCAATGTCTGCTGTCATCCCACACATAATTAAATTAGAAATCAGTAGTGGAAAGGTAACTGGAAAATCCCAAGATATATATGGATTAAACAACAAATTTCTGTAATAATAGTCAAGGAAGAAGAAAAATTTATTTTCAACAAAATGAAAATGAAAACAGCTATCAAGATCCATGGGAGGCAGTGAAAACAGTGCACAGGGGAAAATGTATAGCATATATTAGATGCATATATTAGAAAAGAAGAAAGATCTAAGTTTCCAACTTAGAAAATTGAAAAAAGAACAAGTGAAATGCAAAGTAAGTAGGAGAAAAGAAATAATAATGAGCATGAGCAGATCTCAGAAATGGGTTTCAAAACTCCTTCCTGTGACTGGTAGCCTGCTTTCCAACCTGCTATGTCCCAGGTACTCCCTCGAGTCCTTTGGGGAAGTTCCTGTTCACTGGATAAATTCACTTACCAGAAAATGTATTGCAGGTCTCTAATGTGTAAAGAGTTACCCTAGGAGATATGGATTAACAGCACATAATTCATTACTGTTTCAATTCATCTGCTCTTATTACTTTTCTCGTCCAGAAATAAATTATCTTCTACCTTCCAACTAGTTAAGCATATGTATTGTCTAAGGTTATGTACTTTATTGAGCCCATCTTTGCATGAAATATTCCCTTTGTATCTCTAATTTTCTTGAAGAGATCTCTAGTCTTTCCCATTCCATTGTTTTCCTATATTTCTTTGCACTGATCTCTGAGGAAGGCTTTCTTATCTCTCCTTGCTATTCTTTGGAACTCTGCATTCAGATGGGTATATCGTACCTTTTCTTCTTTGCTTTTAGCTTCCCTTCTTTTCACAGCTATTTGGAAGGCCTCCTCAGACAGCCATTTTGCCTTTTTGCATTTATTTTCCATGGGGTTTGTCTTGATCCCTGTCTCCTGTACAATATCACAAACCTCCATCCATAGTTCATCAGGCACTCTGTCTGTCAGATCTAGTCCCTTAAAACTAATTCTCACTTCCACTGTATAGTCATAAGCGATTTTATTTAGGTCATAACTAAATGGTCTAGTGGTTTTCTCCACTTTCTTCAATTTCAGTCTGAATTTGGCAATAAGGAGTTCATGATCTGAGCCACAGTCAGCTCCTTGTCTTGTTTTTGCTGACTGTTTAGAGCTTCTCCATCTTTGGCCGCAAAGAATACAATCAATCTAATTTCAGTGTTGTCCATCACCATCTGATGATGTCCATGTGTAGAGTCTTCTCTTATGTTGTTGGAAGAGAGTGTTTGCTATGACCAGTGCATTTTCTGAGTTAAATTCACCCATTCCAGTTCATCTTAGTTCACTGATTCCTAGAATGTCAATGTCCACTCTTGTCATCTCCTGTTTGACCACTTCCAATTTGCCTTGATTGATGGACTTAACATTCCAGGTTCCTATGCAATATTACTCTTTACAGCATTGAACCTTGCTTCTATCACCAGTCCCATTTACAAATTGGTGTTGTTTTTGCTTTGGCTCCGTCCCTTCATTCTTTCTGAAGTTATTTCTCCACTGATCTCCAGTAGCATGTTGGGCACCTACCAACCTGGGGAGTTCATCTTTCAGTGTCCTATCTTTTTACCTTTTCATACTGTTCATGGGGTTCTCAAGGCAAGAATACTGAAGTGGTTTTCCGTTCCCTTCTCCAGTGGACCACATTCTGTCAGACCTCTCCAACATGACCCTTCCGTCTTGTGTGGCCCCATACGGCGTGGCTTAGTTTTATTAAGTTAGTCAGGGCTGTGGTCCAGGTGATCAGATTGGCTAGTTGTCTGTGATTGTCGTTTCAGTCTATCTGCTCTCTGATCCCCTCTCTCAGTGCCTACGGTCTTACTTGGGTTTCACTTACCTTGGACGTTGGGTCTCTCTTCACAGCTGCTTCAGGAAAGCTCAGCCGCTGCCCTTTACCTCGGACACGGAGGTAGCTCCTCTCTGCTGCCGCCCCTGACCTCTGGCCCAGGGTAGCTCCTCTTGGCTGTGCTCATGCACCGTCGCAGCTGCCTAGCTCATGTGCTGTTGCGGGAACAAACAAAAGCAGAAGATATTAAGAAGAGGTAGCAAGAATACACAGAAGAACTGTAAAAAAAAGATCTTCACAACCCAGAAAATCACGATGATGTGATCACTCACCTAGAGCCAGACATCCTGGAATGTGAAGTCAAGTGGGCCTTCAGTTCAGTTCAGTTCACTCACTCAGTTGTGTCCGACTCTTTGCGACCCCATGAACGCAACACGCCATCACCATCACCAACTTCCGGAGTCCACCCAAATCCATGTCCATTGAGTTGGTGATGCCATCCAACCATTTCATCCTCTGTCGTCCCCTTCTCCTCCTGTCCTCAATCTTTCCCAGAATCATGGTCTTTTCCAACGAGTCAGTTCTTCACATCAGGTGGCCAAAGTATTGGAGTTTCAGCTTTAGCATCAGTCCTTCCAATAAACACCCAGGACTGATCTCATTTAGGATGGACTGTT
Organism: Bos mutus; assembly: GCF_027580195.1. Classification (NCBI taxonomy): domain Eukaryota; kingdom Metazoa; phylum Chordata; class Mammalia; order Artiodactyla; family Bovidae; genus Bos; species Bos mutus. The sequence continues at coordinate 46,849,854 of NC_091617.1, forward strand.
TGGATCTCCTCGCAGTCCAAGGGACTCTCAAGAGTCTTCTCCAACACCACAGTTCAAAAGCATCAATTCTTCACTGCTCAGCTTTCTTTATAGTCCAACTCTCACATCCATACATGACTACTGGAAAAAACATAACCTTGACTAGATGGACCTTTGTTGATAAAGTAATGTCTCTTCTTTTCAAAATGCTGTCTAGGTTGGTCATAAGTTTCCTTCCAAGGACTGTCTTTTAATTTCATGGCTGCAATCACCATCTGCAGTGATTTTGGAGCCCAGAAAAATAGTCAGCCATGGTTTTCACTGTCTCCCCATCTATTTGCCATGAAGTGATGGGACCGGATGCCATGGAAAACAATAATGTCCTAGAGTCAGCCTCCTGAAAACCACACAAAATTCATTTTCTGGGACCAAGGGTCAAACTGAGAACCAAATTCCCATGGAAATAATTTCTACAAGAGGATGTCTTTCAGTTCAGTTCAGTTCAGTCACTCAGTTGTGTCCAACTCTTTGCGACCCCATGAATTGCATCATGTAAGGCCTCCCTGTCCATCACCAGCTCCCGGAGCTCACTAAAACTCATGTCCATCGAGTAAGTGATGCCATCCAGCCATCTCATCCTCCGTCGTCCTCTTCTCCTCATGCCCCAAATCCCTCCCAGCATCAGTCTTTTCCAATGAGTCAACTCTTTGTATGAGGTGGCCAAAGTATTGGAGTTTCAGCTTTATCATTAGTCCTTCCAAAGAACACCCAGGACTGATCTCCTTTAGAATGGACTGGTTGGATCTCTTTGCAGTCCAAGGGACTCTCAAGAACCTTCTCTAACACCAGAGTTCAAAAGCATCAATTCTTTGGTGCTCAGCTTTCTTCACAGTCCAACTCTCACATCCATCCAGAAGCATCAAAACGAACAAAGCTAATGGAGGTGATGGAATTCCAATTGAGCTATTTCAAATCCTGAAAGATGATGCTGTGAAAGTGCTGCACTCAATATGCCAGCAAGTTTGGAAAACTCAACAGTGGCCACAGGACTAGAAAACGTCAGTTTTCATTCCAATCCCAAAGAAAGGCAATGCCAAAAATGCTCAAACTACTGCACAATTGCACTTATCTCTAACACTAGTAAAGTAATGCTTAAAATTCTCCAAGCCAGGCTTCAGCAATATGTGAACCTGGAAGTTCCAGATGTTCAAACTGGTTTTAGATAAGGCAGAGGAACCAGAGATCAAATTACTAACATCCACTGGATTATCAAAAAAGCAAGAGAGTTCCAGAAAAACATCTATTTCTGCTTTATTGACTATGCCAAAGCCTTTGACTCTGTGGATCACAATAAACTGTGGAAAATTCTGAAACAGATGGGCATAACAGACCACCTGACCTGCCTCTTGAGAAACCTGTATGCAGGTCAGGAAGCAACAATTAGAACTGGACATGGAACAACAGACTGGTTCCAAATAGGAAAAGGAGTATGTCAAGGCTGTATATTTTGACCCTGCTTATTTAACATATATGCAGAGTACATCATGAGAAATGCTGGGCTGGAAGAAGCACAAGCTGGAATGAAGATTTCTGGAGGAAATATCAATAATCTCAGATATGCAGATGACACCACCCTTATGGTAGAAAGTGAAGAAGAACTAAAGAGCCTCTTGATGAAAGTGAAAGAGGAGAATGAACAAGTTGGCTTAAAGCTCAACTTTCAGAAAACTAAGATCATGGCATCCTATCCCATCACTTCATGTGAAATAGATACTGTTTCCACTTTCATGGAAACAGTGGCTGACTTTATTTTGGGGGGCTCCAAAATCACTGCAGATGGTGACTCCAGCCATGAAATTAAAAGACGCTTACTCCTTGGAAGGAAGATTATGACCAACCTAGGCAGCATAATAAAAAGCAGAGACGTTACTTTGCCCACAAAGGTCCGTCTCGTCAAGGCTATGATTTTTCCAGTGGTCACATATGGATGTGAGAGTAGGACTGTGAAGAAAGCTCAGTGCCAAAGAATTGATGCTTTTGAACTGTGGTGTTGGAGAAGACTCTTGAGAGTCCCTTGGATTGCAAGGAGGTCCAACCAGTCCATCCAAAAGGAATCAGTTCTGGGTGTTCATTGGAAGGACTGATATCATAGCTGAAACTCCAATATTTTGGCCACCTGATGAGAATAGCTGACTCATTTGAAAAGATCCTGATGCTAGGAAAGATTGAGGGTAGGAGGAGAAGGGGATGACAGTGGTTGAGATTGTTGGATGGCATTGCTGACTTGATGGACATGGATTTGGGTGGACTCCGGGAGTTGGTGATGGACAAGGAGGCCTAGCATTCTGCGGTTCATGGGGTCGTAAAGAGTCGGACACCACTGAGTGACTGAACTGAACTGAAGGTTATGTACAGTAAAATTTATTTCCTCTTCTCCCATTCACCATGTATTCTCCATTTTCTAAATACTACATTGAATGTTTCTTTAATAAATTCCTATAATGTAGTAGTCTGCATTTCTTTATATTGCTATTTCAAGTGTTCTCTTTTATGAGCAATAGCTTCTATTTCTTTGTGTGTGTCAGTCCCTCAGTCATGTCCAACTCTTTGTAAAATCATGGACTGTAGTCTTCCAGGCTCCTCTGTCCATGTAGTTTTCCAGGCAAGAATACTGGAGTCGGTTGCCATTTCCTTCTGCAGGGGATCTTCCCAAACCAAGGATTGAACTTTGGTCTCCTGCATTGGCAGGCAGATTCTTTCCCATATGAGCCACCAAGGAAGCCCAAAACACTGAGTAAAGGAATCATATTAAGAAATATGCTTTTACTATTTTATCCTATAGTTTATACAGAATCAAATGTCTTCTTTTCTTAAAACCCTCTAAAGCTCATATTTGCTTTCCCTGTTTCTAGGAGTGGTTACTGCTTCCTGTAGTTGCTGCCTTTGAAACACCATCTCTTCAGCTACCCAGCTAATGCTGAGCAACTTCCACAAAACAACTTCTGAACACTTGTGGAGAATACCTGGCACCCAGAAAGGCAGCCCATTCTCTTAGAAAGGAGCTAGGTCAAAATATAAAAGACAAAAACAGAGACAAAAGAGTTAGGGATGGAGAGCTATCCTGGGGAGGGAGTCTTGAAGGAGGAAAAGTTTCCACACAGTAGGAAACCCTCTCATAGGTGGGTCTGTTGGGAGTTTTGGAATCTTAGAAGGCAACAAAACCAGGGGGAAAATAAAAATGATAACAACAACAACAACAAGAACAAAACTACATAGGCTCTAACCTAACAACTTAACCTGGCCCTCTCACAGATCAAAGGATTGAGCAAATACGAAAGGAGAGCTAGCCTGCTACATACCAGCCCCTCCCTGCTCTGAGGCAGAGAGGCAGGCTTGTGACAGCTGGAAGTCAAGGGGCTGGTACAATATCAGCCCCAGAAACACCATCTTCCACCAAACTGTGAGCAGGCTCCCAGCTGCTAACCATGTCTTCCTGAGATCCTGGATGGTTGACATCTGCCAAGAGGGTCACAGCCTGAAATCAGATCTCCAGAGGAGACATATTGCACACCTGAGATGGTACTCCATGGCACACCCTAGAAACCAAGCATCCAGGACTAGGAAGGTGATTAAGACACATGGTCCACCTGGGACAGTGTGCTTGCCAAGCACCTGGTTGCCTGAGCTGCTCAGACATGGGAAAGGCACAAAAGGCATGCCTAACCCACAGAGACTGAGCCAGAACTGTGTCTGAGTGTCTCCCGTGGAGGTATGGGTCAGCAGTGGCCTGACATAGGGGCTCTGGGTGCAGCAGACCTTGGTATGGCATAAGCCTTCTTGGAGGAGATTGCCATTAACCCCACCATAGAACCACCAGAACTTAAACAGGACTGAGGAAACAGGCTCTTGAGGGTCACAGACAAAACCTTGGGTGCACCAGGACCCTGGAGAAAGGAGAAGTGACCCCCATAAGAAATTGACCCAGACATGCCCATGAGTGTCCAGGAGTCTCTGGTAGAGACATAGGTCAGCACTGGCCTGCTGTACGGTCAGAGGCACTGAATGCAGCAGTGCATGCATGGGACCTTTTGAAGGAGGTCACCATTATCTTCATTACCTCCACCATAGTTTGGCCTCAGGTCAAGCAACAGGGAGGGAAAACAGCCCCACCCATCAATGGAAAATTGGATTAAAGATTTGCTGAACATGGCCCTGCCCATCAGAACAAGACTGTTTCCCTCTCATTCAGTCTCTCCCATCAGAAAACTTCCATAAGCCTCTTATCCTTCTCAGTAGAAGGACAGACAGAATGAAAACCACAAACACAGAAAGGTAACCAATCTGATCACATGGACCACAGTCTTGTCTAACTCAATGAAACTATGGGCCATGCCATGTACAGCCACCCAAGAGGGACGGGTCATGGTGGAGAGTTCTGACAAAAAGTGGTTCACTGGAGAAGGGAATGGCAAACACCTCTGTATACTTGCCTTGAGAACCCCATGAACAGTGTGAAAAGCCAAAAAGGTACGACACCAAAGATGAACTCCCTAAGTCCGTAGGTGCCCAATATGCTACTGGAGATCAGTGGAGAAATAACTCCAGAAAGAATGAAGAAATGGAGCCAAGGAAAAAAGAAACACCCAGTTGTGGATGTGATGGGTGATTAAAGTAAAGTCCAATGCCATAAAGAGCAATACTACATAGGAACTTGGAATGTTAGTTCCATGAATCAAGGCAAATTCATATTAGTTTAGTCTCTTAGTCATTTCCAACTCTTTGCAACCCCATGGACTACAGCATGACAGGCTTCCCTGTCCATTACCAATGCCCAGAGCTTACTCAGACTCATGTCCATTGAGTCGGCTATACAATCCAACCATCTCCCAGGACTGATCTCCTTTAGAATGGACTGGTTGGATCTCCTTGCGGTCTACAGGATTCTCAAGAGTCTTCTCCAACACAAAGTTCAAAAGCATCAGTTCTTTGGTGCTCAGCTTTCTTTACAGTCCAACTCTTACATCCACACATGACTACTGGAGAAACCAAAGCTTTGACAAGATGGACTATTGTTGGCAAAGTCTTGTCTCTGCTTTTGAATATGCTGTCTAGGTTGGTCATAACTTTTCTTCCAAGGAGCAAGTGACTTTTAATTTCATAGCTGCAGTCTCTGATTGTTTCCACTGTTTTCCCATTTTTTGTCATAAAGTGATGGGACTGGATGCCATGATCTTAGTTTTCTGAATATTGAGTTTTAAGCCAGCTTTTTCACTCTTGTATTTCATTTACATCAAGAGGATATTTAGTTCTTCTTTGGTCTCTACCATAAATGTGGTGTCATCTGCATATCTGAGGTTATTGATATTTCTCCTGGCAATCTTGATTCCAGCTTGTGCTTCATCTGGCCTGGCATTTCACATGATGTACTCAGCATATAGGTTAAATAAGCAGGGGGAAAATATGCAGCCTTGATGTACTCCTTTCCTGATTTGGAATCAGTCTGTTTTTCCATGTTTAGTTCTAACTCTTGCTTCTTACTGGCATACAGATTTCTCATGAGGCAGGGCAGGTGGTCTGGTATTCCCATCTCTTTAAGAACTTTCCACAGTTAGTTGTGATCCACACAGTCAAAGGCTTTGGCATAGTCAACAGAGCAGAAGTAGATGCTTTTATGGAACTCTCTCACTTTTTTGATTATCCAATGGATGTTGGCAATTTGATCTTTGTTCCTCTGCCTTTTCTAAATTCAGCTTGAACATCTGGAAGTTCATGGTTCATGTACTGTTGAAGACTGGCTTGGAGAGTTTTGAGCATTACTTTGCTAGCATGTGAGAGGAGTGCAGTTGTGTGGTAGTTTCAGCAGTCTTTGGCATTGCCTCTCTTTGGGATTGGAATGAAAACTGACCTTTTCCAGTCCTGTGGCCACTGTTGACTTTTCCAAATTTGCTGGCATATTGAGTGTAGCACTTTCACAGCTTCATCTTTTCAGATTTGTAATAGCTCAACTGGAATCCCATCACCTCCACTAGGTTTGTTCATAATGATTCCTCCCAAGGCCCACTTGACTATACATTCCAGTATGCCTGCCTCAAGGTGAATGATCACACCATCGTGATTATCTGGGTCATGAAGATCTTTTTTGTACAGTTCTTCTAGTATTTTTGCCACTTCTTCTTAATGTCTTCCTTTTCTGTTAGGTCTATACCATTGCTGTCCTTTATTGTGCCCATCTTTGCATGAAATTTTCCTTTGGTATCTCTAATTTTCTTGAAGAGATCTCTAGTCTTTCCCATTCTATTGTTTTCCTCTATTTCTTTGCATTGATCACTAAGGAAAGCTTTCTTATCTGTCCTTTCTATTCTTTGGAACTCTGCATCCAAATGGGAATACCTTTCCTTTTCTTCTTTGCCTTTGGCTTCAAACTGACAAGTTGGACATGGTCAAATAAGAGATGGCAAGAGTTAACAACCGTAATTTTAGGAATCAGTGAACTAAAATGGACTGGAATGGTTGAATTTAAGTAGGATTATCACTATATCTAATACTGTGGGCAAGAATCCCTTAGAAGAAATGGAGTACTCATCAAAGTCAATAAAAGAGTCCAAAATGCAGTACTTGGATGCAATTTGAAAAATGATGGAATGATCCTCTGTTCATGTCCAAGGCCAACCATTCAATATCACAGTAATCCAAGTCTATGCCCTGACCAGCAACACTGAAGAAGCTGAAGTTGAACAGTTCCATGAAGACCTACAAGACCTTCTAGAACTAACATCCCAAAAAGCTGTCCTCTCCATTAAAGGGGACTGGAATGAAAAAGTATGAAGTCAAGAGCTACCTGGAGTAACAGGCAAAATTGTTCTTGGAGTACAAAAAGAAACAGGTCAAAGGCTAACAGAGTTTTGCCAAAAGAATGCACTGGTCATAGCAAACACCCTCCTCCAACAACACAAAATAAGACTCTACACATGGACATCACCAGATGGTCAATACTAAAATCAGATTGATTATATTCTTTGCAGCCAAAGATGGAGAAGCTCTATATCATCAGCAAAAACTAGACCAGGAGCTGACTGTGGCTCAGTCACGAACTCTTATTGCGAAATTCAGATTTATATTGAATAAAGTAGGGATAACCACTAGACGACTCAAGTATGACCTAAATCAAACCCCTTACAATTATACGGTGGAAGTGACAAATAGATTCAAGGAATTAGATATGATAGACAAACTGCCTGATGTACTATGGATGGAGATTCGTGTCATTGTACAGGAGGCAGTGATCAAAACAAACCCAAGGGAAAGAAATGCAAAAAGGCAAAATGGTTGTCTGAGGAGACCTCACAAATAGTGAGAAAAGAAGAGAAGCTAAATATAAAGGAGAAAAGGACAGACATATCCATTGAATGCAGAGTTCCAAAGAACTGCAAGGAGAGATAAGAAAGATTTCCTCAGTGATCAATGCAAAGAAATAGAGGAAAACAATAGAATAGATCTCTTCAAGAAAATTAGAAATTAATCAGCAGTCCAGGTTTGATGCATTATACATGGTGCTCAGGGCTGGTGCACCAGGATGACTCAGAGGGATGGGATGGGGAGGGAGGTGGGAAGGGGGTTCAGGATGGGGAACACATGTACACCCATGGCTGATTCATTCAATTAATGGCATTGTGAATACAATATTGTAAAGTAATTAGCCTCCAATTAAAATAAATAAATTTATATTAATAAAAAAAGAAAATTAAAGCTACTAAGGGAACATTTCATGAAAAGATAGGCACAATAAAGGACAGAAAAAGTATGGACCTAACAGAAGAAGAAGATATTAAGAAGAGGTAGCAAGAATACACAGAAGAAATATACAAAAAAGATCTTCATTACCCAGATATTCACAATGGTGTGATCACTCACCTAAAGGAAGGCATACTGGAATGCATAGTCAAGTGGGCCTTGGGAGGAATCATTATGAACAAAGCCAGTGGAGGTGATGGAATTACAGTTGAACTATTTCAAATCCTAAAAGATGATGCTGTGAAAGTGCTGCAGTCAATATGCCAGCAAATTTGGAAAACTCAGCAGTGGTCACAGGATTGGAAAATGTCAGTTTTAATTCCAATCCCAAAGAGAGGCAATGCCAAAGAATGCTGAAACTACCACACAACTGCATTCCTCTCACACACTAGCAAAGTAATGCTCAAAATTCTCCAAGCCAATCTTCAACAGTACATGAGCCGTGAATTTCCAGATGTTCAAGCTGCATTTAGAGAAGGTAGAGGAACAGAGATCAAATTGCCAACATCCATTGGATAATCAAAAAAGTGAGAGAGTTCCAGAAAAATGTCTACTTCTGTTTTACTGACTATGCCAAAGCCTTCTAGTGTGTGGATCACAACTAACAGTGGAAAGTTCTTAAAGAGATGGGAATACCAGACCACCTGCCCTGCCTCATGAGAAATCTGTATGCAGGTCAAGAAGCAAGAGTTAGAACTGGACATGGAAAAACAGACTTATTCCAAATCGGGAAAGGAGTACGTCAAGGCTGCATATTTTCCCCCTGCTTATTTAACCTATATGCAGAGTATATCATACGAAATGCTGGGCTGGATGAAGAACAAGCTAGAATCAAGATTGCCAAGAGAAACATCAATAACCTCAAATACACAGATGACACGTTAGAAAGCAAAGAAAAATTCAATATCCTCTTGATGAAAGAAAAGAGGAGAATGAAAAAGTTGGCTTAAAACTCAATGTTCAGGAAACTAAGACCAGGGCTGCCTGTCCCATCACTTCATGGCAAATAGACGGGGAAACAGTGGAAACAGTGAGACTTTATTTTTTGTGCTCTAAAGTCACTGCAGATGATGACTGCAGCCATGAAATTAAAAGTCATTTTTTTATGCATCGAACCTGGACTGGTGACTCATTTCATATATGATATTATACATGTTTCAATGCCATTCTCCATACAGGGAGGGAGGAGAGAGGGGGATTTGGGATGGGGACATGTGTATACCTGTGGCAGATTCATGTTGATGTATGGCAAAATCAATATTAAAGTAATTAACCTCCAATTAAAATAAATAAACATATTTTTTTTTAAAAAGTCACTTTTTCCTTGGACGAAAAGTTATAACCAACCTAGCCAGCATGTTAAAAAACAGAGACATTACTTTGTCAACAAGTTAAACTATGGTTTTTCCAGTAGTCATATATGGATATGAGTTAGACTATAAAGAAACCCGAGCTGTAAAGAATGATGCTTTTGAACTATGGTGTTGGAGAAGACTCTTGAGAGTCCCCTGGACTGCAAAGAGATCCAACCAGTCTATCCTAAAGGAAATCAGTTTGAATGTTATTGAAAGGACTGATGCTGAAGCTAAAACTCAAATACTTTGACTGCCTGATGCAAAGAACTGAATCTTTGGAAAAGACCCTAATGCTGGGAAAAATTGAAGGCTAGAGGAGAAGGGGATGACAGAGAATGAGACTGTTGGATGGCATCACTGACTCGATGGATATGAGTTTGAGTAGCCTCAGAAGTTGGTGACGGACAGGGAAGCCTGATATGCTCCAGTCCATGGGGTCGCAAAGAGTTCAACACGACTGAGTGACTGAGCTGAACTGAAAGCTCCCCTGTTAGAGGACTGACTGGATTTCTTTACATGGCTAAAAGACTTATCCATAGGACATGTAGTTAGACCTACATGTTTTACAATGTAAAACTTGTAGACCTACATGTTCTACAAGTTTGTTTTACAATATTTTACAACTATAATGTAGTAGTGTATGTGCTTGGTATTGTAAATAAAAAATCACTAAACCCAAGGTCATCTCGACTTTCTTCTTTATTACCTTCTAGTTTGACATTTTTGCATTTTACATTTAGGTATGTGAATAATTTTCAGTTCATTTCTACAAACAAATTTCAGTTTGTTTCTATGAACAGAGTGTAAGCTCTGTGTTTAGATTCCTTTTCTTTTTTAATTTGAATATCTAATTGTACCAGAATCTTCTGTTAAAAAGACTTTCTTTTCACTATTGAATTGCTTTTGTTCCTTCACCAAAAGTTAGTTTACTGTATCTAAGAGGGCTTATTTCTGACATCGCTATTCTGTTCCATTGATCTATTTTTTATATTCTTTTTCTAATAACAGACTGCCTTGATTACTGTAACTTTGTAGAATGTCTTGAAGACAAATAATGTCAGTAACTCGACTTTGCTCCTCACTTTCAATACTGAGTTGGTTATTCTGGGTCCTCTACCTCTCCTTAGAAACTTTAGAATTAGTTTGTCAGTAAAAAAATACCTTGCTGGGATTTTGATTGAAATTGAAATGAATCTACAGATCAAGTTGGAAGAATGGACCCTGTAAAAATATTGAATTGTCCTGTCCATGAACATGAAAATACCTTTCCACTCATTTAGTTCTATTTCAACACATTTTTAATGAATGAAATGAAGGGCATAGGCCCAAATGAATCAGAAGATATGTATAAATTCAGTAGAAAATAAGATTGAATAATATACAAAGGGACAGATTTTAAAGAACTAAAAAAGAAGGCAAACGAATGGTGAATTTAAACTTGAGTTACGTTTCTTAAGCCCATGATCCCTTATTTTCTAAAGTTACCTCACAGCCAAGGGGTATATAACTCATAGTTTTGTATTACTTAGAAATTTGTAAAAATTACTTCATCAGGTTCACATTATAAAGAACACATTTTTTTTTTTTTCCCTCTAAACTTGAGTAATACCATGTACACAAGGGGTACTCCTTGAAGCCTGGATTATTCTGTTTTCATTTCCTCTGTCTTTTAAGAACTGTTCTCCACACAGTAGGTATAAAAACTAAATATAAATCCGTCCAGAAGAGGACAGTTTATGAATACCCTTAACTGGTTTATCATGCATGAGACTTCACAAATCTATTGTCAGGATTGATAGGAATTGCACTTTATTTGGTTCTTTATTTGGCTTCCTTGAAACATACACAGGCTTAAATTTCCATGCTGTATCCTCAGCCTTCCCAGTGTCAAAAATTAGAAGTTGGATGAAATCCACTGGACTTACTTAACGTTTAGTATCAAGTCATTCTTGATACTAAAATACAGAACAATTTAGAGAGTAGCACTGAAACATATATATAAAACACAGAACCTTTTATAATTAGAATCTCAAGTTATGGGTCAAAGATGAAATCATTTGGGGGTATAAAAAGACACTTAATCTCTAAGCAATTTCTCAGAGATTGAGCAGTTTCTCAGAGATTAAGATACCAAAGTTGTCCTACTTAACATTCTGTCTCAGCCACAGTGCAGCAAGTTTTACTTGTACGGATGGAAGTAGGATGTCATTAAAATGATACTCTGCTTAATTCAACAGTAGAGTAGGAAATAGCACCTTATCTTTATTTCATCTCTCTTTACTGTTAAAATAGCATATAAATACAGCTAAAAATATGCTCCAGAACCCTTACTAGGCTCTAGGAATCACAATGTAAAGAAATAACTATAACATAGGTTGTAACAAATTAAGAAACAAAGTCAGGAGATGATACACAACTAGCTTTTTAAATAAAACTGTGACATGTAGGAAAAATCATATTGGAACACAGGTTCAACTTGCCCCTCACAAAAAAACAGCTTCAGTCTAGTTTTTAAATGAAAAAAAAAATTAAAAAAATCCTTCTATAGCAGTATACATATTCTTCTGGACATCTATTTTTCTTCAATAGTTTGTGGTTTCAAAATCTAGGATATTGAGGTTCTTCATACGTACGTATTCACATGGAGAAAAAGTGAGATAGCTCAGAAAATGTATTCAGTAAAAAATAAATATTCAATCTAAAATAAAAGAGAAAGGTTATAATTAATGGAGGGACAGGAATGTTTATATGATATTCTGAGTCTTTTTCTATGTTAAAGTTAAGTCAATGTTTTGACTCTAATTACATAATCTCCAAAACTAAAAGGGATTGGATATTTGTTAACATGATTTGTGGAAAATTTGAGAATACACAATAATTTTTCAGTAGAAACAAATTTCTTTTGAGATTTCAATCACAAAAGCTATTGTTTTTGTTTTAAGTGTGTCTGTGTATATGTAGTAGGAATTATATAGATAACCTTAATGATATAGTGGATACTGTCCTCACCAATGCCCCTACAGTAAATTTAGTGGTGAATTTTAATCCCAAGGCATCAAGCAAAATAGGAAGCCCGAATATTGCACAATGATGATAGTAATTTAATGACCAATATATTAGAAATCATTGTCTTTAATCTTCAAAATTACTTTAACATTAGGGAAAAAAAAATGTTTCAATAGTAAGGCAATTGCCAAGTACCACTAAACTAGTAAATGATTTAACCAGAATCAGAAGCTGTGCAGTACGACAGCAATGTCCATGTTTTTATATGCAACATTATTTTTGCCTTGCCAGAAAGTCTGTAGAATAAAAAGAGTAAGGGGAAAGAAAGTACTAATACAAGTTTTCTGCTATTGTGGCTTCATCTACTAATAAAATTAGAAAATTTAAACAATATTGGAATAGATGAATGTCTTCCAAATGATCCTCCATAAACCTCTGGTCTTAGCTTGTTCATCTCCTCATGGCTGGTGTTTTCGTTTCTCCTTTTCATCTCCTGGCATTCACTTCTGTGATTACGCCCTTGACCTTGATATCACAAGAAAATGAACATTGCATCAACTCTTGACAGCAAATACATACCTTAAAACAGCATTCCACATTCTTCTTCTCACTTGGTCGAATACCCTCATAATCCTATTACCTGTCAGTGTTATAAACATATTTGACACTATCACTTTCTAACTATCCATCAATACCACCCATTCTTATTTGATGTAAATTTCATTGTCTACTGTGACAATCACTGTATTGCTTATACCAACATTTTTCTGACCTCCTTCTAGCATTATTTTCTGACAAACCTCAAACCTTCATGAAATGGATAGGCTAAATGTTCCATTTTGTTTTATGTGGCTTAAAACAAATTATCTTTAATACAATAGTCCATATTGTTCTTCACCATAGGTAGCTCTCTCTTGTGAGGACTCCCTTCAAGAAGTTACACAAGGATGCTAAGGAATTCCACTTTGCAATGCTACTACCTTCAGCATTTTGTCTTCACAGTCACCAAAGAAGAGAAAGAAGGGGGAAAGGAAGAAAGAAAAAAGGTTGATATTATTCCTAAAACCCACCTCACATTTGTATGTGTGCATACACACACACACAACGCACACACAGACTTCTAGACTTCCATTTAAATAGTACCTATTCACAGAAGTCTTCCCTGCCATCATATTAAAGATGATGGACCTATTCTTTTTTTCCCCATTTTCTTAACACTTCATGCAGAAAAGGATCTTCAGAAGCTTCAGGCAACATATGAGGAGAGAACACAGCAAAATGCTTATATGGAGAGCAAGAGCAGAAAGTGCTTTAAGAAAGACAACCATCAACAATGTCAAGTTATGCTGAAAAGACTGAGTATAACAGATCCTTCCCATGGTCCATATTGTGTTGCAAGGGCTAAAAGGCCTTTTCTCAGATTCCGTTTTTTTTTTGGTTGAAGTTCTAGATAAAATTTAGTTTCTGCCATTGAGATGCATTCATGCAAGATTTGAAAGGTAGGAATAAAACAGAAGTCATTCTTCCACAGTTCTTAAACAAGTTCTAAAAGACATGAGTGTGTGTGGGAGGTAGACTTCACATTCCATCTCCTGCTGCTGCTGCTAAGTCGCTTCAGTTGTGTCTGACTCTGTGCGACCCCATAGACGGCAGTTCACCAGGCTCCCCCGTTCCTGGGATTCTCCAGGCAAGAACACCGGAGTGGGTTGCCATTTCCTTCTCCAATGCGTGAAAGTGAAAAGTGGAAGTGAAGTCGCTCAGTCCTGTCCGACTCCTAGCGACCCCATGGACTGCAGCCCACCAGGCCCCTCCATCCATGGGATTTTCCAGGAAAGAGTACTGGAGTGGGGTGCCATTGCCTTCTCCGATTCCAGTATCTACAGTACCATAAATGAAGGTGAAAGTGAAGATAACAACACTGATAGCAGCAGTGTCAGCTTCCTGACTTCAAGATTAAATTATTTGATTTTTAAATAAAAACAATTTGGTTTATAAATCCTACGTTAATGATTTTTTAACTGTTCTTAACCAACCAATTCTAGTGACAGTTGACCACTAAATTCCCTGAATTCAACCTCTCTGTGTTAAAAAATACCTAGCACTTTGCCTAAGAAAGTATTTGGTAACCAGAGAGGTTGCAGGAAACTTATTTTCACAGAATTGGCTTATCCAATTTCATTGTTTTAGAAGTTTGAAAATGTAGTACTATTAGCCCACAGATGTGTGCTGAAAGAGTTAAAAGTTATTATCCTGTAATTCCCTGGAATTAAATAGTCATTGAAGGCAACCTCTGGCAGACCAGCTGGCTGTTGTGGTTGGTTGTTATATGACAAGACTGAGTGATACAACTTATGTGATTGGCTATTCTGACACAGTAGACATTTTTAATTAAAAAAAAAAAAGGTAAAAAACAATGTTTACCCTAAAATAATCTCATATATCTTATAGATATATGAGTTGGGTTATATGCAAAGTTGGGTTATATGAGTTATATGCAAAGTTGGGTTACTGAACTTAAAAAGCATTGCAGAAAGTTTTCTTTCAGTTTGATAATTATAACATAAAAAGATTTATCAGTCCCCCGTCTCATAAATACAGAAGGCAATGGCACCCCAGGCCAGTACTCTTGCCTGGAAAATCCCATGGACGGAGGAGCCTGGTAGGCTCCAGTCCATGGGGTCGCAAAGAGTCAGACACGACTGAGCGACTTCACTTTCATATTCACTTTCATGCGTTGGAGAAGGAAATGGCAGCCCACTCTAGTGTTCTTGCCTGGAGAGTCCCAGGGACAGGGGAGCCTGGTGGGCTACTGTCTATGGGGTCACACAGAGTCGGACATGACTGAAGCAACTTAGCAGCAGCAACATCTTATAAAATTTAAAGGATTGACTAGATCTCTGAAAAGTTGAATAAGACTAATTCCATTCGGATGAATGATAATGAATCTAAGGACTTTAACCTACAAAAACAAATAATAAAAATATACTAAAGAGCAGAAAAAGTACCCCTCCTTCTGTCTATTAGTAGAAGTGCTGCCTTGTGTGATGATTTGCAATGACCTCACCTGAGGCAAATATCTTGCATGTAGATAACTGTTGACCTGTTCTCCACCCCTGTCATCCCACTTGTCTTGGGATTGTAAGTGAATTAAGATCCAACATCTTAAAAGTAGCAAGTATATAAATTTTGATTTGGGAGAAAACAGTTTGCACCATAAAATTAAATTATCTTGCTGGTTTATAGACAGATACCGGGGTATTATATGAAGAAATAGATTGAATTAATTTTATTAATTGAGACAATATGAGTACAAAAATGTGAAATCTTCTCCAAATACTTTTCATAAGCAATTCATCTGTAGTTTATATTATAGCACATTAATCTCCATGAAGATTTTCCATTCATATGCTGAAATCTATAAGGGAAGAACCTAGGAGAAAATCCTACAACTCATCTAAAAACATAATTTTAAATAAAATATCATTTTTTTTCCTTTGCTGTGTAAAAGCTATTAAGTTTAATTAGGTCCCATTTGTTTTTTGTTTGTTTGTTTTGCTTTGTCTACATTCAGTTCAGTTCAGTTCAGCTGCTCAGTTGTGTCTGACTCTTTGTGACCCCATGAACCACAGCATGCCAGGCCTCCCTGTCCATCACCAACTTCTGGAGTCCACCCAAACCCATGTCAGGTGATGGATCGAAAAAAGCATTGCTGCAAATTTATGTCAAAGAGTGTTCTGCCTATGTTTTCACCTCAGAGTTTTGTAGTATGCAGTTTTACATTTAGGTCTTTAACTCATTTTGACTTTTTGTATATGGTATTACAGAATGTTTTAATTTCATTATTTTACATGTAGCTGTCCAGTTTTTCCAGCACAACTTATTGAAGAGGCTATCTTTTCTCCATTGTATATTTTTGCATCTTTTGTGTAGATTGATTGACCATAAATGCATAGGTTTATTTCTGGGCTTTCTATCTTGTTCCATTGATCTATGTGTCTATTTTTGTGCTAGTATCATACTCTTTTGATGACTGCAGCTTTGTAGTAAATCTGAAGACAGCATGATACTTCCAGTTCTGTTCTTCTTTCTCAAGATTATTTTGGCTATTCAGGTCTTTTGTATTTCCATACATATTTTTTTTTTTTAATTGTTCCAGTTCTGTGAAAAATGCCATTGATAACTTGATAAAGACTGCACTGAATCTGTGGATTGCTTTGGGTAGTATGGGCATTTTAACAATATTTATCTTCTAATCCAAGAACATGGCATATCTTTCCATCTGTTTGTGTCATCTTCCATTTATTTCATCATCATTTTATAGTTTTCTGAGTTCAAGTATTTTGTCTCCATCAGTTCAGTTCAGTCCCTCAGTCATGTCCGACTCTTTGTGATGCCATGAACGGCAGCACACCAGGCCTCCCAACTCCCATCACCAACTGCCGGAGTTCACTCAAACTCATGTCCATTGACTCGGTGATGCCATCCAACTACCTCATCCTCTGTGGTCCCCTTCTTCTCCCGCCTTCAATCTTTCCCAGCATCAGGGTCTTTTGAAAGGAGTCAGCTCTTAGCATCAGGTGGCCAAAGTATTGGAGTTTCAGCTTCAGCATCAGTCCCTCCAATGAATACTCAGGACTGATTTCCTTTAGGATGGGCTGGTTGTATCTCCTTGAAGTCCAAGGGAATCTCAAGAGTCTTCTCCAACACCACAGTTCAAAAGCATCAATTCTTCTGTGCTCAGATTTTTTTTTAATTATTATGTAAGTTAATTTTATTTTTTATTATTTTTTTAATTTTATTTTATTTTTAAACTTTACAATATTATATTAGTTTTGCCAAATATCAAAATGAATCTGCCACAGGTATACCTGTGTTCCCCATCCTGAACCCTCCTTCCTCCTCCCTCCCCATACCCTCCCTCTGGATCGTCCCAGTGCACCAGCCCCAAGCATCCAGTATTGTGCATTGAACCTGGACTGGCGACTCATTTCATACATGATATTATACATGTTTCAATGCCATTCTTCCAATTCTCCCCACCCTCTCCCTCTCTCACAGAGTCATGACTACTGGAAAAACCATAGCCTTGACTAGACAGACCTTTGTTGGCAACGTTATGTATCCATAGGTAGGTTTTTTCCTGGGTATTTTATTCTTTTTGATATAATGGTAAATGGCATTGTTTCCTCAATTTCTCCTTCTGATATTTTGTTGTTAGTATATAGAAATACAATAGATTTCTGTATATTGATGTATCCTATATAGCTATTTATAACATATGCAGAATCTGATAAAATGATACAAATGAATATATTTATAAAATAGAAAAAGACTCATAAAGATAGAAAACTAATGGTTACCAAATGGGAAAGGTAGGGTGGAGGGACAAACTGGGAATTTGAGAAAAACAGATACATACTATGTATATACATAATAGATAAACAGCAAGGACCTAATGTACAGCACAGGGAACTATATTCAATATCTTATAATAACCTTCAATGGCAAATAATTTTTTAAAAATATATATGTATATATGACACTGAATCACTTTTCTGTATACCTAAAACATTGTAAATCAATTATACTTCAATAAAACAAATAAATTAGATTAAATTAAAAATTAGTGATTAACCCTTGACAAATAAATCCATTAAATGCCATATAATGTAGAAGTCATTCTGATTTTTCACTACTATTTTATTAAAACATCGAATAAAATTAATTTTACAATAAAACTGCATTTTGTGAATTTAATATTTGATTTTGAGAGTAGGCAATAAAACATTACAACTTTCTTACAACTTTACATCATTGCTTTGTAGACATCCCAATATCATACCTCATATTACATAGTAAACCTTTCTAGAGCTAAGGACAAGGCTTCTAAATGTGAGATGGTTTCTGTGAAGAACAGAGCATTTATTTGGAGACACCTAAGAAGTACCTGTTTATACTAAACATAAGAAAATCTCACAGGTATATTTACTCTGTGTCTTGATGTTTCCAGTTTGAATGTCTGAAGATTTCTAAATACATATGAATGTCTTGAAATTATGCAAATTATTTCTGTATGTATTTTTCTTTTTCTGCCCCATTTATTTTTTGATGGGGTCATAGACACATGCCCTTAAAATCAGAGCTAAAAGGACTTTTCAGGCCTTCTATAGTTAGAATATAGTGCAAGCATTGCAGTTTTCTGTAGGCAGCTAAAAATTCAGGGTACTACTTCTCTTGAAATAATTAGAATTTGCCCTGCTTCTTCTGACAAGTCTTTCTCTGAAGGATTAACTGTAACCAATGATCAAGGCAGGTGTTTACAGTTATATAGTCCAGATCCTCTCACTCTGTTTCCCTAGACAAGTACACCCAATGTGTTGTTTATAAAAAATGAAGTTGTTAAAACTTTTTATTAAGGAGAGGATACTTTGGTAATAAGCATAATTTAACTCAATGTGAAGTTTTTGGAGCTTATTCTATTTTAGACTGCATTTAAAACAAACTGTTGTCATATCAGTACAAAATAAATTAACCAAATATTTGTCAAACACTATTCTGTTTTATATGCTATAAAAAACACGTCACTGACACTTTTATGTTTCTAGTGCCTGAGGACGATTCATTTAGAAAAGCAAAGAAGAAGTGCATGGGGACAAAATGCATGCTATTAAATATTCAATAACAATTGGCACAGGCACAATTAGGCAAGGAAGCAGTCAGCGAAATGTGAAACAGTTATGTGCTTCTAAAGAAATACATTTAGATAGAGAGGTTAGTGGTCAAATTATTCAGGTTACAATTACAGCAAGAGTAATATGATACTCTTTAAAGGTTCATAAAGCTGCCCTTGGGATACTTAAATCAAAGAGAAGATGACCAAGCAAACCTAACTGGTCTATACTTAGCTTTCTCATTACAAGTACCAAATTCTTTACTATATGTCAAGTTTTTACTTTTAAATGTATATTATCTAGCCTTGGAAAAGCAACTAAGATGTGTGAAAACTAGCAAGGTGCCCAGGATTTTAAAATTTCATTATTTTACTTTCCAGAGCAGTCAGGAAAGAAAATACTTTAGAAGAAGCATCAAAACATCAGTAGAACATACTGCTTCCCATGGAAAATTTGGTACACTGAATTATATAAAAGTGATGTCTTTGTATTTATTCAACTCATTTTTCCTCCTGAAGAATACGTGATGATTCATTCCTCTATAAATTAAACCAGGGCTATAATGCATATTAAAGCGTGTGTGGAGTGGCTGAAGAGAAAGAATTAGTAGCTTTAAATGGATAATGGAAAGAGTGGTTGAGATTGACTATTTTGCATAAATTTCAAAGATGACACATACAAATGTAAGAGATTTTTTCATTTTCTGGGCTTCTAAGCCTATGAACAATGTTTTGTTAGGTAATTCCCTTAACACTCGATATCTTGATGGGAAGCAAAACCTGTCTGGCATGACTGAAGCTGAAAATGCTAGATATATTTTCTCTTCCCTGGGATTAGGTTGTGATCCTGCAAGAATCAGAAATAATGTCAGCATCATGTTTCCAGAGATACCTGTAACACTAGTTACAAGTTCTGAGAGGAAGACATAGTTCCAAAGAAGCCAAGGAACAAAACAGATTTAAGAAATATGACAGTGAGAGAACTTAGGGTATATTTATGTCAAGGAAGCTTGCCTATATGAAGTAAATCAGAAGCCTACTGTGATTCTGAAGGGATAACATTGCCCCCAAATTAGGTGCCTGTCCTAACAATTATTTGAATGATTGAGTCTTAAAACAATATTCTGCCCTACAAACTTCAGAGAAGGAAGCCAGTATCAAAAGCTGCTGCTGCTGCTAAGTCGCTTCAGTTGTGTCCGACTCTGTGCGACCCCATAGAGGGCAGCCTACGAGGCTCCCCGTCCCTGGGATTCTCCAAGCAAGAATACTGGAGTGGGTTGCCA
Organism: Bos mutus; assembly: GCF_027580195.1. Taxonomy (NCBI): domain Eukaryota; kingdom Metazoa; phylum Chordata; class Mammalia; order Artiodactyla; family Bovidae; genus Bos; species Bos mutus. Next base: position 46,869,938 of record NC_091617.1, read on the forward strand.
TTTCCTCCTCCAATGCATGAAAGTGAAAAGTGAAAGTGAAGTCGCTCAGTCGTGTCCGACTCTTAGCGACCCCATCGACTGTGCCCCACCAGGCTCCTCTGCCCATGGGATTTTCCAGGCAAGAGTACTGGAGTGGGGTGCCATTGCCTTCTCCGATCAAAAGCTAGGCATCCCCAAAACATCCACTTTAGATGAAGTCATAGAGGATAATTGGGGGCAGGAGAAGAAAGGGACTACAGAGGATGAGATGGCTGGATGGCATTACTGACTCGATGGACTTGAGTTTGAGTGAACTCTGGGAGTGAACAGGGAGGCCTGGCGTGCTGCAATTCATGGGGTCGCAAAGAGTCGGATACGACTGAGTGAGTGAACTGAACTGACTGAACTGATGGAGAATAAGAGACAAACCGATGATTCTTCCAGAGGTTGAGAGCAGGTGTCTGGGATAATAAAGGACTAAGGAAGTCCCTCTCAGAGAACACAATCAGGTACTTCTAAAGGAACATTCCTCATTCTAATGTCTTCTCTATAAAATTCCATTGTCACTATGAATCAGTAATAGATGTCTCTTATTCATCATTTTTTCTAATGGAAGTTTTTAATTCCTATTTTGTCTGAATTATACCACTGTATATGAGGAGAGGGGTACTGAAAATTTGCTTTTTAAAAATTTTTCATACAAAAATTAAAGAAATCTCATCTAGATCTGATGGAAGAAACTCATTTACAAGAAAATTGAACAGAATGCCTTAAGTAGGTGTAACTTCAGATCATCTCCCCAGTGTGTGGATGGGCTTATGTTCTGGGACAGAAGTGCTGTTCATGGGTGTTTCGTAGCAATATTCAACACATGTGGCTAGCTGTGACCAGATTTATGCCTTTTTTCATGGACTACAGTTTCTTCTGGGAAGATGCTACAGTCAAGAACTGTATTTTCAAACTTCCGCTATCCTAACCCTCAATCATGAAGTATACAGAACAATACTTGTCACTGAGGACAAAGGAGTAGAGGTATTGGGTATCATTTTGGGGTTAATACCAATTAGAAGCTTGTGTGCTTTCTCTGTCCTCTCTTTTTTTAATAGTCAAGCTTCCAACTGTCAATGTTGAGTGCAACCTGGGATTCATGTAGTGAAGTAATAAGGCCTGTGTCAACCTGTAACCTTGAATGATTGCTAATATTGGCCATCTCCACCCCTACCATCAGTCAGAAACACCTCATTACATACAGGCACACCTCATTTCATTGCTCTCCACATTACTGCACTTTACAGATACTGAATTTCTCACAAATTCAAGGTTTTTGGAACCTTATATTGTTAGATAATGGTGAGCATTTTTATCAATAAAATATTTTCATTGAGGTATGTACATTGTTTTTTAGAATTAATGTTATTGCACACTTATTAGACTACAGTATAATTTGAACATAACTTTTATATGCAATGGAAGAACCACAAAATTTGTGTGACATGCTTTGTTACAATCTTCATTTTATTTCAGTTGTCTGGAACTAAATCCACATTACCTCCAAGGTATGCCTATACTATCTGAATATAAAAAATGGTCTAATGGTACAATTCACAAGTATATCGAGCTATTAATCTAATCAAAATGTAACACCCTAAGAGAGAGACACATCAAATGACTATTCTCATAATCAGCTTATGCTTATAAGTTGAAATAGCAAAATGGCTAATAAACTTGATAATATATATATTTTTTCCTGAAATACAGAATATATTGTTAATACTATTTCCCCCAAACTTTACATATCAGTCAAGACTTCAGCCAGGAAAATAGTCACTACAAATGTTATAGAAAAAGATTTCATCAAGGAACTAGAATTTCCTTGAATATGAATAAAGATGGGGTAACGGATATCTAGAAGTGGGAATCAATGCATCAGAAAAAAACAGTCACTGGTAAAGCCATGCAAAACACTGATGTGGGTAGACAAAATAGAGCCAGAAGGAAAAATCAAAAAAACATTCAGATCTAGACACTGCAGTTTTGAGCCATAGGTTGCTCATAGAGGGATGTGTAAACTGTCACCCAAGTGGACTCTGTTTTCTGGAAATTGCTGCCTTGGTGGCAACATCTAATTCAATGGAAATTGCTGCTTCCATAGGACCCCAGTCATGCACCTGGTGGTGAGTTTGGGACTGCTGTTGGCCAGCAAGGCCAGCAACCAGAAATTAAGGTGGGATTTAAGGGAGAAAGGGAATAAAAACAAGCTAGATCTCATGAGAAAACACTTCATTGTCCATAGTTATTTATGACCTTTGTAGAGAAACCTCATGAGAAAGATGACCTCTCTTCCCTTATTCCTTCTGAAATATGCATGAGTTTCTGTAATTATTTGTTTAATCTGGACTCTAGAGGATTCTGGTGAAAACAGATTCCCAACCTTAGACACAAAGTTATTCACAATATTTGTTTATTCCTTATTTTCTTTTTACTATCTGTTGGATCTTTTCCTCTTCAGTCTTAATAATGATACTTTGTGTTTTCTCTCTTTGATTACATTTGATCATACCCTAGGGTTTATCAATTGTGGTCAACTTTTTCATGGTCAAGGAACAAACTTTAAAGTTGTTGAATATTTGTTGTATTAATCCATAGTCTATTTTTAAAATTTCATCAATTATTTCTTCTGTTGTGTCATTAAAAAAAAAAACTAATTGATTCTTTCATTGTAACATCTTAAATTTTATATTTAAACTATTATTTTTATACCTTTCTTTTTCCTAATATTAGCTTTAAATCTAGGTACTTCCCTATTAGCACAGCTTTAGTTATACCCCCACAAAGTTTGATATATTATCTCCTTAAATCATTCATTTAAAAATTTCACTGTGATATCTTTTCTGGCCTATAGGTAATCTGAAAGTAGTATTTTCTTTAATTTACAAATATTTGGTAAATATTGCTTTGCCTTGACCTTTAATATTTAAAAGTTTGCATATGATTTAAATATTTTCAACTATATTACATAACTGATGGACCAGAACATGACTGATATCATGCATGTTATATGTGAATTTGAAAATAATGTGTTTTCTACAGTTTCAGAAGTTTTGATTTATAAATTATAGGTGAAGTTGGCTTATATTGTTTAAATCTTCTCTGTCTCTATTAAATTTTGTGTACCCCTTCCTTTTTTGGATGAGTTACAATTAAGATAGAATGCCAAAGGATTTAGGATAGGTAAACTGGTTTGAAAGTGAAGACAAAAGCTGGAATACTTACCAAACAAGATTTTAAGAACGAAAGCTACTTGAATCCAATGTGATAGCTGCATAATGACTGAAATACAAATCAGTGGAACAGAATACACGGTCCATAAATAGATCTGCACTTATATGGTTAATTGATTTTTCACAGATGTGCCAAAGCAACTAAATAGAGAAAAGATAGTTTTTTCAACAAATATTGCTGAAACAAGAAGATGTGTAGGAAGAAAAAAAGTAACCTCAAGGTTTACTTTTATTATACACATGTTAGTTTAAAATGAATCATGGTTCTTAATTTAGAAACAAACCACTGAATTTCAGAGAAAAGCATGAGACATTTTTGTCATATTAGATTGCTTTCCCAAAAACTACATCAAAAGCAAAAGTTATATCTTAAATTAGTTGATAAAATGAACATCATAAAATTAAAACATTTTGGCTTTCTGAAAAAAATGGCAGAGTAGAAGGACCTTGAACTCACCTCCTTTTAGGAACATACCAAAGTCACAACTAAATGTTGAATGGCCATCAATAAAAAAGACTAGAACCTACTATAAGATATTCTGCTTCCAAAGACATAAAGTGAAAACCAAATAAGATGATAGGAGGAACACATTCATGATATAATAAAATTCTATACCTCTCAGGTGGTTACATGCAAACTGAAGAATATACTGCAGACATTCTCTAATAAGCGTGAGAGTTCTGAGCCTGATATCAGGCTCCCCAACCTGGAGATCTCAAATTGGATGGAGTCCCCAGAGCATTTGGTTTTGAAGGCCAATGAGGCTTGACTGCAATAGCTCCATGGGACAAACAGAGACTCCACTCTTGCAGGGCACACACAAGGTCTCATGCACACTGGAAGCCAGGGCAAAGTCTGATTTCATATGACCCAGAGCCAGACCTACTTTCTTGTCTTAGAGGGACACCTGAGCAGGTAGGGGCTGGATGTGGCTCACTCTGGGCACAAGGACCCTGATGGTCGAGGTATCAGGGAGTACTCACTGGCATGAGCTCTGCTGGTGACTGATATTTTAGCACCAAGACCTGGTCCCACCCAACAACCTGCAGGCTCCAGTGCCAGGACACCTCAGGCTTAATAACCCACAAGATGAGAATACAGTTCCATTTAGTAGCAGATAGACTGTCTAAAGATTGAGTCCACATTTGTCTCTAGACACATCCTTGCCCACCTAAGGATCAAGACCCAGCTCCAACCAACAGTGGGCAGGCTCCAGTGCATCCCACCAAGAAGCCTGCACACAAACCTCTGGACCAGCCTCACCCATCAGGGGCAGGCACCAGAAGCAAGAGAACTACAATTCCACAGTCTATAGACATGGGTCTGTTAACACAATTCAGAAACTATTCTGGGATCAGCTGTTCCCTGGAACTCTCACCCTAAGTTCACTATACCACTATTTACAATAGCCAAGACATGGAAGCAACATAAAAATTTACCAACAGAGGAATGGAAAAAGAAGTGGTGTGTGTGTGTATATGTGTACACACACACACACTAGAATATTAGTCACCAATAAAAAGAACAAAACAATGCCATTTGCAGCAACATGGATGGACCTAGAGGTTGTCACATTGAGTGAAGTAAGTCAGACACAGAAAGACAAACAACATATGATATCACTTATATGTGGAATCTTAAAAAAGGAGGGTACAAACTTATTTACAATATAGAAATAGAGTCACAGACGTAAAAAATAAACTTATGGTTACCAGGGGATAAATGGGGAGAGGGATAAATTGTGAGATTGGGACTGACATATACACACTACTATATATAAAATAAACAAGTACCTACTATATAGCTTAGGGAACTCTACTCAATATTTCATAATAACTCATAAGGGAAAAGAATCTGAAAACCATAGAGGATATTTAATATAAGAAAATTGCATGTCATAAATATGAAAATAATTTACAAAACAATGTCTACCAGAGACCTTATATCCAAAATGTATACAGGACTTCTAGAACAAGAAAATATTATCCAACAAAACTAATAGCAAACAAAATAGACATCTCAAAAAATAAGATATACAAATGTGTAATATCGCCCAAAGAAACTCTCATCATTACTGGTTTTCATAGAAATACGAATTGAAACTACAAGAGACCTACACATACATGTGCACATGTATACACACAAATACACACAAGTATACACCCATGCATACGAACAAACAGCAAAAGTAAAAAGATTAACTCAGTGTAGTTCTGGCAAGGATGTGGAGCCATCACATCCCTCATTCTTGGCTCATGGTGATTCAAAATTCTAGAGCCACTTCGAAAAAAAGTATGGCATACATTTACTGTAAAACACAACCATTCCACTTCTAGATATTTATCTAAGCAAAATGAAAAGTTATGTATACTCAAAAACATGTATACTAATACTCAGAATAGTTACTACAGCCTCAACAAAGCAACCCCAAATCTCCATTAAATGGTGACTGTATGATTTCATTATTGTCTATGCTTACAATGGAATTTGTAAGCAATTTATTTAGCAATAAAAAGCAACAATTTTTATTAAAGTACAGTTGATTTACAATATCATGTTAGTTTCAGGTGTACAGCCAAATGATAGAAAAATATATATTTTTCATTATAGGTTATTATAAAATATTACTATGATTCCCCTCTGAAATATAGAAAATCCTTGTTACCATAAATTTGTTTTCTATGCCTGTGATTCTGTTTCAGTTTTGTAAATAAGTTCATTTGTATTATGTTTTTAGATCCCTCATATAAGTAAATTATATGATATTTGTTTTTCTCTGTCTGACTTACTTCACTTAGTATGGTAATCTCTAGGCCCATCCATATTGTTGCAATAGCAATATTTTGGTTTTTTATGGCTAAGTAATATTGGGTTGTATATATATACTGCATCTTCTTTGTTCATTCATCTGTTGATAAACAGGTTGCTTCAGTGTCTTGGCTATTGTAAATAGCCACTATGAACATTGGAGTACATGTTCTTTTCATGGACTATCTTTTCGATTTAGAATTTTCATTTTTAAGGATATATTCCCCAGAATGAGAATGCTGTGTCTTATGGTAGCTATTTTTTTTTTTTTAAAGGAACTTCCATATTGTTCAAAAGTAGCCATACCAATTTACATTCCTACAGAGTAGGAGAGCTCTTTTTTCTCCACACACTTGCAACATTTATTTGTTAACTTTTTAATGGTGGCCATTCTGACAAGTGTAATGTGATGCCTTATTGTAGTTTTGATTGCATTCCTCTAGTAATGAGAGCTGTTGAGCATCTTTTCATGCATTTATTTTTCATCTGTATGTCTTCTTTTTTATGCTTTATTGACTATGCCAAAGCTTTGACTGTGTAGATCACAATAAACTGTGGAAAATTCTGAAAGAGATGGGAATACCAGACCACCTGACCTGCCTCTTGAGAAACCTATATGCAGGTCAGGAAGCAACAGTTAGAACTAGACATGGAACAACAGACTGGTTCCAAACAGGAAAAGGAGTACTTCAAGGCTATATATTGTCACCCTGCTTTTTAGCTCATATGCAGAGTACATCATGAGAAACTCTGGGCTGGAAGAAACAAAAGCTGGAATCAATATTGCTGAGAGAAATATCAGTAACCTCAGACATGCAGATGACACCACCCTTATGGCAGAAAGGGAAGAGGAACTAAAAAGCCTCTTGATGAAAGCGAAAGAGGAGAATGAAAAAGTTGGCTTAAAGTTCAACATTCAGAAAATGAAGATCATAGCATCTGGTCCCATCACTTCATGGGAAATAGATGGGGAAACAGTGTCAGACTGTATTTTTGGGGGCTCCAAAATCACTGCAGATGGTGACTGCAGCCATGAAATTAAAAGACGCTTACTCCTTGGAAGGAAAGTTATGACCAACCTAGATAGCATATTGAAAAGCAGAGACATTACTTTGCCAACAAAGGTCCGTCTCGTCAAGGCTATGGTTTTTCCAGTGGTCATGTATGGATGTGACAGTTGGACTGTGAAGAAAGCTGAGCACTGAAGAATTGATGCTTTTGAACTGTGGTGTTGGAGAAGACTCTTGAGAGTCCCTTGGCCTGAAAGGAGATCCAACCAGTCCATTCTAAAGGAGATTAGCCCTGGGTGTTCTTTGGAAGGAATGATGCTAAAGCTGAAACTCCACCACTTTGGCCACCTCATGTCAAGAGTTGACTCATTGGAAAAGACTATGATGCTGGGAGGGATTGGAGACAGGAGGAGAAGGGCACGACAGAGGATGAGATGGCTGGATGGCATCACTGGCTCGATGGACGCGAGTTTGAGTGAACTCCGGGAGATGGTGATAGAGAGGGAGGTCTGGCGTGCTGCGATTCATGGGATTGCAAAGAGTTGGACCCGAATGAGTGACTGAACTTAACTGAACCTATGTCTTCTTTGGAGAAATGTCACTTTAGGTCTTCAGCCCATTTTTTAAATATTTCTTCTAGTTCATAGATTGTCTTTTTTCCTTTATTTATGGTTTAAAGGGGAACAAAATACTAATGAAATCAGCATGGATGAATCTTGAAAATATTATACGAAATGAAAAAATCAAAAGAGTATGTACATTAAGAAATTCTAAGAAAAACAAACCACAGTGACAAAGAACAGATCAATGATTGCTTGCAGTTGGGATTCAGGAAAAAAAAAACTCATTTCAAAGCAAGAATTTAAAATGTTTCGTATCATGAGAGCTATTCTCTAATGTAATGCTGTTTACTCAATTTCATACTGTTACCAAAATTCAACAAACTTTACATGTAATATGGGTAAAATCTTTAATTTTATTGGAATATAATTGCTTTATAAAGTTGTGTTAGTTTCTGCTGTATACCAAAGTGAATCAGCTACAAATATACATATATCCTCTTTTTAGGATTTCCTTCCCATTTAGGTCACCACAGTTCAGTTCAGTTCAGTCACTCAGCTGTTCCTGACTCTTTGTGACCCCATGGACTGCAGCCCACCAGCCTTCCCTGTCCATCACCAACTCCTGGAGTTTGCTCAAACCCATGTCCATTGAGTTGGTGATACCATCCAACCATTTCATCCTCTTCTCCTCCCTTCAATCTTTCCCAGCATCAGGGGCTTTTCCAGTGAGTCAGTTCTTCACATCAGGTGGCCAAAGTATTGGTGTTTCAGCTTCAGCATTAGTCCTTTCAATGAACATTCAGGACTGATTTCCTTTAGGATGGACTGGTTGGATCTCCTTGCTGTCCAAGGGACTCTCAAGAGTCTTCTCCAACACCACAGTTCAAAAGCATCAATTCTTCAGCCCTCAGCTTTCTTTATAGTCCAACTCTCACATCCATACATGACTACTGGAAAAACCATAGTTTTGACTACATGGACCTTTGTTGGCAAAGTAATGTCTCTGCTTTTTAATATGCTGTCTACGTTGGTCATAGTTTTTCTTCTGAGGACCAAGTGTCTTTTAATTTCATGACTGCTTTCACCATCTGCAGTGATTTTGGAGCCCCCCAAAAAGTCTGTCATTGTTTCCATTTTTTCCCCATCTATTTGCCATGAAGTGATGGGACCAGATGCCATAAAATTTGTTTGCTGAATATTGAGTTTCAAGCCAATTTTTTCACTCTCCTCTTTCACTTTCATAGAGGATATTTAGGTCTTTGCTTTCTGCCATAAAGGTGGTGTCATCTGTGTATCTGAGGTTATTGATATTTCTCCTGGCAATCTTGATTCCAGCCTGGCATTTTGTATGATGTAATCTGCATATAAATTAAATAATCAGGGTGACAATATACAGCCTTGACATACTTCTTTTCCTATTTGGAAGCAGTTTGTTGTTCCATGTCCAGTTCTAACTGTTGCTTCTTGACCTGCATACATATTTCTCAGAAAGCAGGTCAGGTGGTCTAGTATTCCCATCTCTTTAAGAATTTTCCATAGTTTGCAGTGATCCACAAAGTCAAAGGCTTTGGCATAGTCAGTAAAGCAGAAATAGATGTTTTTCTGGAACTCTCTTGCTTTTTTGATGATCCAACAGATGTTGGCATTTTGATCTATGGTTCCTTTGCCTTTTCCAAATGCAATTTGAACATCTGGAAGTTCACAGTCCACATACTGTTGAAGCCTGCTTAGAGAATTTAGAGCATTACTTTGCTGCTGTGTGAGATGAGTACAATTGTGCAGTAGTTTAAACATTCTTTGGCATTGCCTTTCTTTGGGATTTGAGTGAAAACTTACCTTTTCCAGTCCTGTGGCTACTGCTGAGTTTTCCAAATGTTCTCACATACTGAGTGCAGCATTCTCACAGCATCATATTTTAGGATTTGAATTAACATAAGTGGCATTCCATTACCTCCACTATCTTTGTTCATAGTGATGCTTTCTAAGGCCACTTGACTTGGCATTCCAGGATGTCTGGCTCTAGGTGAGTGATCACACCATTGTGGTTATCTGTGTTATGATGATCTTTTCTGTACAGTTCTTCTGTGTATTCTTGCCACCTCTTCTTAATATCTTCTGCTTCTGTTAGCTCCATACCATTTCTGTCCTTTATTGTGCCCGTCTTTGCTTTGTACAGAGCACTGACTATTATGGATATATTATATTGTATGTAAATAGTAATTTAATAAACAAAAGAAGGACAAAAGCCCAAAAGATCAATTTATTTTACAACATTAATCCAGAAAGGATGGGAAAAACAGCATTACCTGATAGATAGATTTACCAATTAATAATGGAAGAGAATTATAAGTACAGCAAAAATAAGAATGAACAAAAATTACAGCAAATACCATATTTAATGGTGAAATACTGTCATCAGGCTCAGCTTGGGAAAAAACAATGATGATAATTATTACCACCTTTAATCATTTTTATTACACTAGAGACCAAAAAGTTAAGGAAAAGAAATAAAAGATTATAGATTGGAAGGAAGACATAAAACTCATTATTTGCAGAATTCATAGCTGAATACACAGAAAATTCAAAACAATATATAAACTTTTAGAATAAATAATTAAATTTATCAAGGTTTTTATATATAAGTCAATATACAAAAAGTTTTAGATTTTCCTGTCCATTCAGATAGAGTAACCCCATTTGTCCAGCTCTTCCTTCTCACAACAGCAAAAATAAAACAAAATAAAACCTGGACATAACACAATTAACAAACTTAGGAAGGTGCAGAGAAGAAGGCCAATAGCCTAATCACCTGAGACAGCACTAAAGAGGAAAAGCAGGTGAGTTCTCTGTTTCTCCTTTCCTGTCTGCACACCTGGGGAAACCCTTGCAGATACCTCAAACATGGATATGCAGGCAGGCACAAAGTGGGGAGCAAGAGCCCCAAGTAAAACTATTTCTTTCAAGCCAAAATGTCAGAAAAATGATCACCTGAGCCTGGAAAACATTTCTTGCAAATCCTACCCTCCTCCAACTGACCCATAAAGGAGAAAAAACATGTCTTCCTCCTGTGCTTCCAGTTTCTGATCGGAATTGATTTTCCACCCTTCTTCCATCTGCACGTGGAAGGATGTTCTAGTGCCCCCAGGCCCCTACTTGGTGGCAGTGGCAGGTTATAGAAGGAGCTAAACCTGTAATAGCGCTCAGATCCTCACTATTCACCTGAGGGTTGAGCCTCTGAATGAGCAGAAATTAACTTTCTAGCTGGCAGTCAGCTGCAAAGTTAGTGTTGGCTGCACTGAGGAGGCAGGTTATTTTCCATCAATTGCACAATTGCCCTGCTGGGATGGTATATTAGGAGGGCTGAACTGGGAGCTGGTTTATCTATCTTCCATCCGGCAGAAGAAGCAGATACCCTTAACTCTCCTTCCAGAGTAGACTCAGCAGGGCTGAGCAGGAAGCTGATCTTCTATTCCTTCTCTGGCAAAAGCAGGAGTATCCAGTGGTGAGCTGGATCACCAGGTCTACCAGCAGCAATGAGGCAGCAAAAGTGCTGTAAAGAGGAATGGCTGAGCTCTCTACTTCTACCTTCCCTCTCGGTGGTGGTGGGGAGCTGAGCCTCTGCCTGGGGCCTGCAGCAACCTGGCAGTCAGCCAGCCCTCTGCTCCTCCCACTTGGTGCCAGTAGGGCCCAGTGGAAATCTGAGCATACACACTCACTCAGCCTTAATGCTACAGCACAGCAGAACTGCATGCCTAAAGAAGAGGATTAAATAAGACTCAAGAGTCTAGAATATAGCACCCAAAATTTTAGGATCCAATTGAAAATAACTCCAGATAGCAAGAACCAGGAAAATTATATCTTAAAAGAGAAAAGACGATCAAAACTGACTATATTGAGTTGAATCAAATATTGGAATTATCTGGAAAGGAAACATCTATAATAAGAAGGACCCAACAAGAAATTACAAATTCTCTTGAAACAACATTAACATAGAAGTAAAAAAAAGTAAACAAATTTATAAAAATGATAAAGGTAAAGGTAAGGAAATTAAGGTAAAGGACCTTAGAGGAAAGTGATCAAACATCGTTAACAATACACCATAACAAGCTATGTATGTATATTGTAGTAACTACACAATAGGAAGCCATACTAAGCACATAATGTAAAAAAAAAAAAAAAAAATAGTGTAAAAAAAAATCAAGATAGATTCTAAAAATATTTTTCAAGTAACCACAAAATTTTTTAAAAAGCTAAACAGAAAAATGAGACAAAGGATGAAAATTGAGAAATATAAAATAAATAAATAGGGAGGAGCCAAGATGGTGGAGGACTAGGACGGAGAGAACACTTTCTCCCCCACAAATTCATCAAAAGAGCATTTAAATGTCGAGTAAATTCCACAAAACAACTTCTGAATGCCGACAGAGGACATCAGGCACCTAGAAAAGCAAACCAACTCTTCGAAAGGAGGTAGGAAAAAATATAAAAGACAAAAGAGGGAGGGACGGAGTTCCGTCCCGGGAAAGGAGTCTTAAAAAGAGAGAAGTTTCCAAACACCAGGAAACCTTCTCACTGCCGAATCTGTGCCGAGCTTTGGAAGCACAGAGGGCAACATAACAGGGAGAAAAAATAAATAAACAATTAAAACTCGCAGATTGCGAGCCCCACGGTAACTCCCCCAGCGGAGAAGCAGTGCAGATGCCTGCACACACCATTGGCAAGCGGGGGCTGGGCAGGGAGGCGCTGCGCGGGCTTCATCGCTTAGATTAAGAATCTGGCCTGAATACCCTGAGCGCTATCTGAGCAAAATAATTTGGGCTAGCAAACCAGACTGTGGGATATCTACCACGCAAAAAGCCAGCCCTAACCTAAGACACCGCCAGGCCGGCGCACGGAACAAAGGACTGAACAGAGATAGCAGGCTGCAGACCTTCCCCCTCCAGTGACAGGCAGCCAGAGCCGGAAGGGGGCAATCACAGCCCCAGAGAGACATTGTCTATAAAACTGTAAGCAGGCTTCTTTGCTAACTAAAACTTCTTGGGGGTCTGGACGATCTACATCTGCCTGAGAAGGTGCACCAGTTTTACACCCAGATAACCAAGTGGCGGGGAGGCGATAAGTTGCAGCATTGGCGCTCGCCAAACACCTAATCACCTGAGCTGCTCGGACCTGGGAAGAGCACAAAACGCAGACCCAACTGAGTCTGCGCCTCTGAGGACTACCCGAGTGCCTGAACCTGAGCGGCTTGGACCTGGGAGGTACATGCAGCCCAGGGCCAGCCTCGGATTGTTCCGGGCGGAACAACCTAGAGCCCGAGCAGTGTAGGCAGGGAGGCTACACGCGCCGTGAGCGGGGGCAGACCCAGTGTGGCTGAGGCACTGCGAGCGCACGCCAGTATTATTTGTTTGCAGCATCCCTCCCTCCCTCCCCACAGCGCGACTGAACAAGTGAGCCTTAAAAAAAAAAAAAAGTGTCCTCCACCGTCCCCTTTGTGTCAGGGCAAAAACTAGACACTGAAGAGACCAGCAAACAGAAGAAGTTGTAAGAGAGGGAAACACCTCGGAGATTAAAACCCTGTGGTTACTACGGACTACATAGGAAGGGGCCTATAGATCTTGAGAAATATAAGTCGGACCAAGGAACTAGCCAAAAATGAACTGAACCCACAATACTCACAACACCACCAGAGAAAGTCCTAGATATATTTTTATTATTTTTATGATCATTCTTTCTTTTTTTTTTAAATTTTTTTAAAACAATTTTAAGTCCTCTATTGTCCCTTTAATTTTCACTTTTATAACCTATTACTTTGCAAAAAAAAAAAAAAAAACCTATTTTTTTTCTTCTTCAGCAAACTTCATATATATATATATATTTTATAATTTTGACCTTGTTTTTTTTTTTTTTTTCTTTTCTTTAACATTGTATTTTTGAAAATCCAAACTATACTCTAGATTTTTAATTTTAGCTTTTTGGTATATGTTATCAATTTTGTACCTATAGTTTTTTTTTTATAATTTCTGTGACTTTTTTTTCTCTGTTTCTTTCTCTTCTTCTTTTATATAACATTGTATATCTGAAATTCAAACTCTACTAGATTTTTAATTTATGCTTTTTGGTATTTGATATCAATTTTGTACCTGTATTTTCTTTATAATTTTTGTGACATTGTTTTTTTTTGTTTGTTTGTTTTTCTCTCTTTATTTTTCTTTCTTCTTTTTTTTAACATTGTATTTTTGAAATTCCAAACTCTACTCTAGATTTTTAATTTTGGCTTTTTTGGTATTTGTTATCAATTTTGTACCTGTATTTTCTTTATAATTTTCATGACCCATTTTTTTTTTTGTTTGTTTTTTTCTCTTTCTTTTCCTTCTTCTTTCCTTTAACATCATATTTTTGAAATTCCAAACTCTACTCTAGATTTTTAATTTTGGCTTTTATGTATTTGTTACTTTTGTACCCCTCCCAATCTTCAGGACCCATTTTTCACTAGGGGCGAATTACTGGCTTGTGCTCTCTCCCCTTTGACTCTCCTTTTTCTCTACCAGGTCGCCTGTGTCTCCTCCCTAACCCCTCTGTCTACCCAACTCTGTTTTCTGTGTGTTCCAGACGGTGGAGAACACTTAGGAACTGATTACTGGCTGGATCTGTCTCCCTCCTTTTCATTCCCCCCTTTTATCCTTCTGGCCACCTCTGTCTCCTTCCTCCTTCTTCTCTTCTCTGTATAACTCCGTGAACATCTCTGAGTGGTCCAGTTGTGGAGTGCACATAAGGAAGTGACTACTGGCTACCCCACTCTCTCCACTATTGATTCCACCTCATCTCATTTGGGTCACCTCTAACTCCCTCCTCCCTCTTCTCTTCTCCATGTAACACTGTGAACCTCTCTGAGTGACACTCACAGTAGAGATACTTTTCATCTTTAATGTAGATGTTTTATCAATGGTGCTGTATAGAAGGAGAAGTTTTGAAACTACTGTAAAAATAAGACCGATAACTGGAAGCAGGAGGCTTAAGTCCAAACCCTGAGTCCACGGAACTCCTGACTCCAAGGAACATTAATTGACAGGAGCTCATCAAATGCCTCCATACCGACACTGAAATCAAGCACCACACAAGGGCCAACAAGTTCCAGGGCAAGACATACCAAGCAAATTCTCCAGCAACAAAGGAACACAGCCCTGAGCTTCAAGATACAGGCTGCCCAAAGTCACCCCAAAACCATAGACATCTCATAACTCATTACTGGACATTTCATTGCACTCCAGAGAGAAGAAATACAGCTCCACCCACCAGAACACCAACGCAAGCTTCCCTAACCAGGAAACCTTGACAAGCCACCTGTACAAACCCACACACAGCGAGGAAACGCCACAATAAAGAGAACTCCACAAACTACCAGAATACAGAAAGGACACCCTAAACTCAGCAATTTAAACAAGATGAAGAGACAGAATAATACCCAGCAGATAAAGGAACAGGATAAATGCCCACCAAACCAAACAAAAGAGGAAGAGATAGGGAATCTACCTGATAAAGAATTCCGAATAATGATAGTAAAATTGATCCAAAATCTTGAAATTAAAATGGAATCACAGACAAATACCCTGGAGACAAGGATTGAGAAGATGCAAGAAAGGTTTAACAAGACCTAGGAGAAATAAAAAAGAGTCAATATATAATGAATAATGCAATAAATGAAATTAAAAACACTCTGGAGGCAACAAATAGTAGAATAACAGAGGCAGAAGATAGGATTAGTGAATTAGAAGATAGAATGGTAGAAATAAATGAATCAGAGAGGAAAAAAGAAAAACGAATTAAAAGAAATGAGGACAATCTCAGAGACCTCCAGGACAATATTAAACGCTACAACATTTGAAACATAGGGGTTCCAGAAGAAGAAGACAAAAAGAAAGACCATGAGAAAATACTTGAGGAGATAATAGTTGAAAACTTCCCTAAAATGGGGAAGGAAATAATCACCCAAGTCCAAGAAACCCAGAAAGTCCCAAACAGGATAAACCCAAGGCGAAACACCCCAAGACACATATTAATCAAATTAACAAAGATCAAACACAAAGAACAAATATTAAAAGCAGCAAGGGAAAAACAACAAATAACTCACAAGGGAATTCCCATAAGGATAAAAGCTGATCTTTCAATAGAAACTCTTCAAGCCAGGAGGGAATGGCAAGACATACTTAAAATGATGAAAGAAAATAACCTACAGCCCAGATTATTGTACCCAGCAAGGATTTCATTCAAGTATGAAGGAGAAATCAAAAGCTTCTCAGACAAGCAAAAGCTGAGAGAATTCTGCACCACCAAACCAGCTCTCCAACAAATACTAAAGGATATTCTCTAGACAGGAAACACAAAAATGGTGTATAAATTCAACCCCAAACAATAAAGTAAATGGCAACGGGATCATACATATCAGTAATTACCTTAAACATAAATGGGTTGAATGCCCCAACAAAAAGACAAAGACTGGCTGAATGGATACAAAAACAGAGACCCCTACATATGTTGTCTACAGGAGACCCACCTCAAAACAGGGGACACATACAGACTGAAAGTGAAGGGCTGGAAAAGATTTTCCATGCAAATAGGGACCAAAAGAAAGCAGGAGTAGCAATACTCATATCAGATAAAATAGACTTTAAAACAAAGGCTGTGAAAAGAGACAAAGATGGTCACTACATAATGATCAAAGGATCAATCCAAGAAGAAGATATAACAATTATAAATATATATGCACCCAACACGGAGCACCGCAGTATGTAAGACAAATGCTAACAAGTATGAAAGGAGACATTAACAATAACACAATAATAGTGGGAGACTTTAATACCCCACTCACACCTATGGATAGATCAACTAAACAGAAAATTAACAAGGAAACACAAACTAAATGATACAATAGACCAGTTAGACCTAATTGATATCTATAGGACATTTCATCCCAAAACAATGAATTTCATCTTTTTCTCAAGCGCACATGGAACCTTCTCCAGGATAGATCACATCCTGGGCCATAAAGCTAGCCTTGGTAAATTCAAAAAAATAGAAATCATTCCAAGCATCTTTTCTGACCACAATGCAGTAAGATTAGATCTCAACTACAGGATAAAAACTATTAAAAATTCCAAAATATGGAGGCTGAACAACACGCTGCTGAATAACCAACAAATCACAGAAGAAATCAAGAAAGAAATCAAAATTTGCATAGAAACGAATGAAAATGAAAACACAACAACCCAAAACCTGTGGGACACGGTAAAAGCAGCCCTAAGGGTAAAGTTCATAGCAATACAGGCACACCTCAAGAAACAAGAAAAAAGTCAAATAAATAACCTAACTCTACACCTAAAGCAACTAGAAAAGGAAGAAATGAAGAACCCCAGGGTTAGTAGAAGGAAAGAAATCTTAAAAATTAGGGCAGAAATAAATGCAAAAGAAACAAAAGAGACCATAGCAAAAATCAACAAAACCAAAAGCTGGTTCTTTGAAAGGATAAATAAAATTGACAAACCATTAGCCAGACTCATCAAGAAACAAAGGGAGAAAAATCAAATCAATAAAATTAGAAACAAAAATGGAGAGATCAAAACAGACAACACAGAAATACAAAGGATCATAAGAGACTACTATCAACAATTACATGCCTATAAAATGGACAACTTGGAAGAAATGGACAAATTCTTAGAAAAGTACAACTTTCCAAAACTCGAACAGGAAGAAATAGAAAATCTTAACAGACCCATCACAAGCACGGAAATTGAAACTGTAATCAAAAATCTTCCAGCAAACAAAAGCCCAGGTCCAGATGGCTTCACGGCTGAATTCTACCAAAAATTTAGAGAAGAGCTAACACCTATCCTACTCAAACTCTTCCAGAAAATTGCAGAGGAAGGTAAACTTCCAAACTCATTCTATGAGTCCACCATCACCCTAATACCAAAACCTGACAAAGATCCCACAAAAAGAGAAAACTACAGGCCAATATCACTGATGAGCATAGATGCAAAAATCCTTAACAAAATTCTAGCAATCAGAATCCAATAACACATTAAAAAGATCATACACCATGACCAAATGTGCTTTATCCCAGGGATGCAAGGATTCTTCAATATCTGCAAATCAATCAATGTAATACACCACATTAACAAATTGAAAAATAAAAACCATATGCTTATCTCAATAGATGCAGAGAAAGCCTTTGACAAAATTCAACACCCATTTATGATAAAAACTCTCCAGAAAGCAGGAATAGAAGGAACATACCTCAACATAATAAAAGCTATATATGACAAACCCACAGCAAACATTATCCTCAATGGTGAAAAATTGAAAGCATTTCCTCTAAAGTCAGGAACAAGACAAGGGTGCCCACTTTCACCATTACTATTCAACATAGTTTTGGAAGTTTTGGCCACAGCAATCAGAGCAGAAAAAGAAATAAAAGGAATCAAATTGGAAAAGAAGAAGTAAAACTCTACTATTTGCAGATGACATGATCCTCTACATAGAAAACCCTAAAGACTCCACCAGAAAATTACTAGAACTAATCAATGATTATAGTAAAGTTGCAGGATATAAAATCAACACACAGAAATCCCTTGCATTCCTATACACTAATAATAATGAGAAACAGAAAGAGAAATTAAGAAACAATTCCATTCACCATTGCAACGGAAAGAATAAAATACTTAGGAATATATCTACCTAAAGAAACTAAAGACCTATATATAGAAAACTATAAAACACTGGTGAAAGAAATCAAAGAGGACACTATAGATGGAGAAATATACCATGTTCATGGATTGGAAGAATCAATATAGTGAAAATGAGTATACTACCCAAAGCAATTTATAGATTCAATGCAATCCCTATCAAGCTACCAACAGTATTCTTCACAGAGCTAGAACAAATAATTTCACAATTTGTATGGAAATACAAAAAGCCTCGAATAGCCAAAGTGATCTTGAGAAAGAAGAATGGAACTGGAGGAATCAACCTGCCTGACTTCAGGCTCTACTACAAAGCCACAGTTATCAAGACAGTATGGTACTGGAACAAAGACAGAAATATAGATCAATGGAACAAAATAGAAAGCCCAGAGATAAATCCACGCACATATGGACACCTTATCTTTGACAAAGGAGGCAAGAATATACAAAGGATTAAAGACAATCTCTTTAACAAGTGGTGCTGGGAAATCTGGTCAACCACTTGTAAAAGAATGAAACTAGACCACTTTCTAACACCATACACAAAAATAAACTCAAAATGGATTAAAGATCTCAACATAAGACCAGAAACTATAAAACTCTAGAGGAGAACATAGGCAAAACACTCTCTGACATACATCACAGCAGGATCCTCTATGACCCACCTCCCAGAATATTGGAAATAAAAGCAAAAATAACCAAATGGGGCCTAATTAACCTTAAAAGCTTCTGCACATCAAAGGAAACTATTAGCAAGGTGAAAAGACAGCCTTCAGAATGGGAGAAAATAATAGCAAATGAAGCAACTGACAAACAACTAATCTCAAAAATATACAAGCAACTCCTGCAGCTCAACTCCAGAAAAATAAATGACCCAATCAAAAAATGGGCCAAAGAACTAAACAGACATTTCTCCAAAGAAGACATACAGAGGGCTAGCAAACACATGAAAAGATGCTCAACATCACTCATTATCAGAGAAATGCAAATCAAAACCACTATGAGGTACCATTTCATGCCAGTCAGAATGGCTGCGATCCAAAAGTCTACTAGCAATAAATGCTGAAGAGGGTGTGGAGAAAAGGGAACTCTCTTACACTGTTGGTGGGAATGCAAACTAGTACAGCCACTATGGAGAACAGTGTGGAGATTCCTTAAAAAACTGGAAATAAACTGCCTTATGATCCAGCAATCCCACTGCTGGGCATACACACTGAGGAAACCAGAAGGGAAAGAGACACATGTACCCCAATATTCATCGCAGCACTGTTTATAATAGCCAGGACTTGGAAGCACCCTAGATGTCCATCAGCAGATGAATGGATACGCAAGCTGTGGTACATATACACAATGGAGTATTACTCAGCCATTAAAAAGAAAACATTTGAATCTGTTCTAATGAGGTGGATGAAACTGGAGCCTATTATACAGAGTGAAGTAAGCCAGAAGAAAAAACACCAATACAGTATACTAACGCATATATATGGAATTTAGAAAGATGGTAACAATAACCCTGTGTACGAGACAGCAAAAGAGACACTGATATATAGAACAGTCTTATGGACTCTATGGGAGAGGGAGAGGGTGGGAAGATTTGGGAGAATGGCATTGAAACATGTAAAATATCATGTATGAAACGAGATGCCAGTCCAGGTTCGATGCACGATACTGGATGCTTGGGGCTAGTGCACTGGGATGACCCAGAGGGATGGTATGGGGAGGGAGGAGGGAGGAGGGTTCCGGATGGGGAACACATGTATACCTGTGGTGGATTCATTTTGATATTTGGCAAAACTAATACAATTATGTAAAGTTTAAAAATAAAATAAAATTTAAAATAAATAAATAAATAAATAGCAGACTTAAGCACTAACACAGCAGTTAGTATATTGTATCTAAATGGTCTAAATACAGCAAATCAAGGAAAGATTGATGATCAATAAAAAATACTATTCAATAATACATGCTTAATTAGAAAAAGACTTTCTACTGCTTAGATCCTGTTTTAAAAATAATTTAGAAATAACTAAACACATAGTTTCGGAGAAGGCAATGGCACCCCACTCCAGTACTCTTGCCTGGAAAATCCCATGGATGGAGGAGCCTTGTAGGCTGCAGTCCATGGGGTCCCTAAGAGTCGGACACAACTGAGAAACTTCACTTTCACTTTTCACTTTCATGCATTGGAGAAGGAAATGGCAATCCACTCCAGTATTCTTGCCTGGAGAATCCCAGGGACGCGGGAGCCTGGTGGGCTGCCGTCTATGGGGTCTCACAGAGTCGGACACGACTGAAGTGACTTAGCAGCAGCAGCAAAAGCAGCAGTGATGTCAAAAGAGCCGAAAGGGTTTCTGATGTTCTGATACTGATATGACTTTATTCTGAGTATGGCTATACTTATTTGATGTGATTTATTTGGAAAAATTCATCAAGCTATATTCACACATATGGGTATCTTTTTGTATATATGTTACACTTTAAGGAAAACTGTTTCATTATAGGGCTTCCCTGGTGGCTCAGATGGTAAAGAGCCTGCCTGCAGTGTGGGAGACCCAGGTTCATTCCCTGGGTTGGGAAGATCCCCTGGAGAAGGAAATGGCAACCCACTCCAAAATGCCATCATTATGTAATACAATCATAAAAATAATTACAAATAGATATCACTTTCAATGTATCATTGAGCTTCCTATTACTATATAACTCACACAGCTATATAAGCGTGCACACACAGGCACACACACACACTTCATCTTATAATCCAAATTGCACTGCATAGTGTTTAAACTCTAGCCCAGAAAATTTACATGACCTTGGATAACAAACTCTCTAAATTTTGCTTCTTATTTTTAAAAGAAGAGATTTAGATTGACATCTCTAAAGTTCTTCTCATACTCAAAGCCTATGTTTGCAAATCATACTGTTTATATAAGCTGTTTGCAAAATATTTGAAATACAATACCTATTTAATTCAGTTTATATCCTAAAATTTTAAATACTTGAGTAAATTTTGAAATGGCCCTGTATTTAAATGTATTTTTTTACATAACATGTTATCTTCTTTGCAAATTTGAACAAAATGTTTGTTTCTCAGCATAAAAGAATTGTGAAACATATCAAACATCTTGAGGTGATCACTTTAGTTCTAGTTCTGACATGAAGCAGCTTTGTAACCTTGCAAAAGTCACAAAAACTTTTTTTGTCTCAGATTCCTAATTCTTTGAATGAATAATACATCCCCTGACACTTTAGATGCCTCATGGGTGGATTAAATGAGAAAACATAAATGAATTAAAATCTTTACAGCAGTCTACAAATGCAAATATAGTTATTGTTATTACTTTGCTTTTATAGGCTTTTATATAAATTTATATTTTCTCCATTTTAAGGGAGAGAAAGTAGAGTGACTGTACTCAGTTGCACATGTGTATACACAAATACCCTTAATTAGGTTGTGGGAAAGGAAATGAGGTAAATTTTGTTTTCCTTTTTGTGCTACTAGAGCTCTGCTTTGCTCATTACCCTTCCATTACTTTCCCTTCATTTTCCTCCCATGGAGCAAGGGAGATAAGCTCCTGTTGATAGTTCATGAATTTCAATTTATATACCCAGGGGCAGGGCACTTTTGATGAAATGTCTCCAATGTTAGAACTTCCTGCCGCTTGTGCTTTCAGAGGGTTCATGTTTAAAGCTTCAGGCCAATATGTAAATCTGTTTTTATTCCTTTAAACAGAAGACTTGTGGGTGTTTTCAAAATATATATGCATTAAATAAGTATTTATTCGACATTCTGGATGTTAGAACTAAGAGACTTTCTCAGGGACAAGTGAATGAGACAGCAGGGACGGAGGCTGCATTTCCAAGCGTCTGGCCCTCAGTAAGTGTCCAACAGGAAAACGTAGTAGAAAGAGATCACACTAGATCACACATGAAAAGGAACATGTGCACATGCACAAGGACAGGCACTGATGTTCAGTCCCAAAACGCTTATGGCTGTTGTCTCAAAGCATCGGGGTTTCAATTTGCATTTTCTTGCTCCGTTACACCTTTACATAGTTAAAATTATTTCACATTTAGTACGCAATTTTTATATAATTAAAAACTAAATGAAGTTATTTAAAAATTTTAAAAATATTTATTTTTAATTGGAGGATAATTGCTTTAGAATGTTGTACTGGTTTCTGTCATGAATCAGCCACAGGTATACATATGTCCTCTCTCTCTTGAGCCTCGCTCTCACCCCATCCCACCCATCTAAGTTGTCACAGAGTACTGGGTTGGGATCCCTGAATCATACAGCAAATTCTTGCTGGTTATCTACCTAAATGGTTGTAATGCATGTTTCAATGCTACTCTCTCAATTTGCCCCACCCTCTCCTTCGCCTGCTGTGTCCACAGGTCTGTTCTCCATGTCTGTGTCTCTATTGCTGCCCTCCGTGAAAAATAATAATGTTATTTCAATACAATCCAAAAGCCTTATAATAAATAGTTTATTTTATAAACTCATTATAAGAACTGTTTAAAGAAAAAAGTAAGAAATGATTATTTGGGCTGTACATTTTCTCCAGAGAGTGAAACACAGGCAACTCTGACTTGAATTTTGTTTTCAGAGAATTCTTGTGCTTTTCTTTGTGTAAACTTACATATGGGTATATTCATAACTAGCATAGTGTTTAGAGTTGAATTTTAAAATTTAATACATCATAATCCATTCTCTATATAAGTTTATGTAACTTTTTTTCCCGTTTGATGTTGACTTTGTGACTTGTCTCTTTTGCAACATGTAAC
Organism: Bos mutus; assembly: GCF_027580195.1. NCBI lineage: Eukaryota > Metazoa > Chordata > Mammalia > Artiodactyla > Bovidae > Bos > Bos mutus. Next base: position 46,893,101 of record NC_091617.1, read on the forward strand.
AATCCTTATTTATTTTTTTCACTGTGTTTCTTTGAAAGAAGAAAGTGCATTTTACTTATCCATTCTACTGCCACTAAAAATGCTGCTAAAATAATTATTCTACAGATATTCTCATGCACGTGAACAAGAGTCCTTACATTACATATATGGAATGAATGTACAGGGTCAGAAGATACATTCAGCTTCATAGTTGAATACCCATTATCCTTGGAGGGCACAGCAACCCACTCCAGTATTGTTGCCTGGAAGATCCCATGGACAGAGCAGCCTGGTGGTCTACAGTCCATGGGGTTCCAAAGAGTTGGACACGACTGAAGTTACTTAAGCATAGCACAGCACAGCACAGCATGCCCACTATCAACTGTATTGTCCCTGACTGTGTTGATTTTCACTATTGTATGTTTCCTATAGCATTATATTCTGATTATATTATTTTATGGTACTTTCATGCTGTATTTTTGGGTGTATATTTTTTTCCTTTTCTAAATACTCAGTTCATATGTGTAAGGGATGAGAAGTTGGTTTTTATTCTTTTCTAATTCAAAGCTTGGAGAAGGAAATGGCAACCCACTCCAGTATTCTTGCCTGGAGAATCCCAGGGATAGGGGAGCCTGGTCGGCTGCCATCTATGGGGTCACACAGAGTCGGACATGACTGAAGTGACTTAACAGCAGCAGCAATTCAAAGCTAAGGATTTAAAGGTCCTATAAACACTGAAGTAGCTCCATGCTACAAGTTTTGATGTATATAATTTTTGCTTTCATTTATTTGTGAATATTTTAGTATTTACAAATGAATTTTAAATTTAAAAATAGAATGATATTCAATTTTTGGATGATGTATACTTAAAATTTTGTAAAATTGTAAAATGTTTAGAATTTAATTTAAAAAATAAAACAAATTTTAATTCATTAATTTAAAATTTTAATTCCAGTAAGAGCAGAGGATATAATCTATGGTGAATTGACTCTCTTGGTAACAATTATTGTAAATATTAGGTTTCCTTGAGATGAAAGCAAAAGTATTTCTATAAGTTAGATACAAATTCTGTACCTTTGACTTAATATGGTAAAACTTTTAGCTTTTATTGTTACTCTGTGGTCTATTTCAAACTAAGGTTCAGTGTGTTTGTTCATTTATTTCCCATGTGGATATCCAGGTGCCCTAGACCCATTTTCTTATCCCAGAAAACTGCTTTGAAATATTTGTCAAAAACAAATACATATATATATATTTATAGACTCTCTATTTATCTCCTTAATCTGTATCTCTATCTTTCTGGTAACAATACACTCTCCTGATTACAGTAGCTTTTAGTAAGTCTTGAAATCAGGTAGAGTAAATCTTCCAAATTTGTTTTTCTTTCCTATTTATTATTTTTTTCTTTCACTGTTTTAGTTGTTTCATGAATATTTTACAAATAATTTATCAATTTCCTTTTAAAAGCTGCAGGAATTTTCAGTGCAGTAACTTTGATGTTAATTGGGTGGAATTAAAATTCTATAAATTTGAAATGCTTCTAAATCATGAACATGGTGTATGGCTCTATTTAGTTTATCTCTATTTTCTCAAAATATATTTGAATTTGTTGCCTGGAAAACTTTTATGTCTTGTAAAAAATGTATTCTTTTATATTTAATGTTTTGGTGATATTCTATTAGCTAAATGTTGAGGTGAGTACATACAAATTAAAATTGAGCTTTAATATTAACCTTGTATCCTATGACCTAGAAAATTAAATTCTTATTTTTTCTTACTTATTCATAGATTTCTTCAGATTTTTATATAAAATAAACATACCACTGGTAAATAGAAAACTGTTAATATTTATTTCTTCATTACAGAAAAAAATACATATATATATATATATAATATACAGACATATATGTATATATTTTATTTGCCCTGTTGCAATGACTGGAACTTCCAGTATTATATTTAATATATATGATTTGAGTAGGAACTCATGCTTTTTTCCAAACATAGCAACAGAAATTTGATGTTTTACCATTAAGTATAAAGGAAGAGGTAAATGATTAAATGATACCTTGCTAGCTTAAAGAAACATAGAAACTTATACAAATGAATCTACTGTCATTTAAAAGTATGTTTGAAAACTAGACATCATATATCCCCAAACCACCATGACTGTGATTAGTGACACAGTGGCTTATTTAACTTAATATATTTGATTTTTATATCTGAATACACAGAACTGTACAAAAGAGCTCTTAATGACCCAGATAAGCACAGTAGTGTAGTCACTCACCTAGAGCCAGATATCCTGGAGTGTTAAGTCAAGTGGGCTTTAGGAAGCATTGCTATGAACAAAGTTTGTGTGGAAGTGATAGAATTCCAGCTGAGTTATTTCAAATCCTAAACGATGATGCTGTTAAAGTGGCGCATTCAATAGGCCAGCAAATTTGGAAAACTCAGCAGTGGCCTAAGGACTAGAGAAGATCAGTTTTCATTCCAATACCAAAGAAAGGCAATGCCAAGGAATGTTTTAATTACCATACAATTGTTCTCATTTCACATGCTAGCAAGATTATGCTCAAAATCCTTCAAGCTAGGCTTCAACAGTACATGGACTGAGAACTTCCAGATGTACAAGCTGGATTTAGAAAAGGCAGAGGCACCAGAGATCAAATTGTCAACATCCACTGGATCATAGAAAAAGCAAGGACATTCTAAAATAATCATCTCCTTCTGCCTCATTGATTATGCTAAAACCTTTGACTGTTTGGATCAGAACAAACTGTGGAATATTCTCAAAGAGATGGAAATACTAAACAATATTACCTGCCTTGTGAGAAACCTCTATGCAGGGCAAGAAGCAACAGTTAGAACTGGACATGAAAAAATGGACTGGTTCAAAACTGGGAAAGGAGTACATCAAGGCTGTATATTGTCACCCTGATTATTTAACTTCTATACAGAGAACATCATATGAAATGCTGGGCTGAATGACTCAGAAGCTAGAATCAAAATTGCCTGGAGAAATAACAATAACCTCAGATATGCAGATGATATCACTTTAATGGAAAAAAGTGAAGAGGAACTAAAGAGTTCCTTGATGAAAGTGAAAGCAGAGTGAAAAAGTTGGCTTAAAACTCATCATTCAACAAGTGAAGATCATGGCACCTGGTCATATCAATTCATGGCAAATAGATGGGGAAAAATTGGAAACAGTGTCAGATTTCATATTATTGGGCTCCAAAATCAATGTAGATGGTGATAGCAGCCACAAAAGTAAAAAGACATTTGCTTCTTGGAAGAAAAGCTATGACAAACCTAGACACTGTATTAAATAGTAGAGACATCACTTTGCCGACAAAGGTCTGTATAGTCGAAACTATGGTTTTTCCAGTAGATATATATGGATGTGAGAGTTAGATCATAAAAAATACAGAGTGCCAAAAAATTGATGCTTTTGAACTGTGGTACTGGAGAAGACTCTTGAGAGTCCCTTGGACTGCAAGGAGATCAAAACAGTCAATCCTAAAGGCAACCAATCCTGAATATTCATTGGAAGGACTGACACCGAGGCTGAAGTTTCAATACTCTGGCCATCTGAGCCAAGAGCTGACTCATTGGAAAAGACCTGGATGCTGGGAAAGATTGAGGGCAAGAGGATAGGGGGGGCGACAGAGGCTGAGATGATTAGATGGCATCACTGACTCAATGGATATGAGTTTGAGCAAAACTCAGGGAGATAGTGAAACAGGGAAGCCTGGCGTGTTGCAGTTCATGGGGTTGCCGAGTTGGACATGACTTTAGCAAGGGAACAAAATATATATATGTATATACATATTATATATATATAATATAATGTATCTATTAAATTATATAAATTATATATAATATAAATTAAAGAATATATTTAAACTTTACAACTTCAGAATACCATACTGTACTAAGTTAGCTTTCTGTACAATATATTTCTCTCCCTAAGAATTAACTAATTAAAATTCTTCCAGCCCAAATTTCAGGCATAACTCATCCAGTTTATAATGAAAACTAGATTAAATGAAAAATATAATTATGTCACCACAGAGGGGAAATTATCATTTACTAATAAGAGTTATTAATATTTTCCTCATTATATATGTGTACAAGAATATATTTTATTTATCATCAAAAGCCATAATTTCTTTTGGAGTTATTCAGTAGGTAAAACTCAAATGAGTAGTATTGTGATTTATCACATTAGAATGTCTAGGGTGTTTCTAAAGGAGGTAATTTTTTTTTATTTTTCATATTTTTGGTCTTACTCTTCTTAAATCCCTATATGCTTTCATTATTCTCTGTTTACTGTTAGTAATATTATAATTCCATTTCAAAGTAACTGAACCAATTCTAGCCACTTGAAACAACAAGAATCAGAGGAAAAATAATCAAGAATATAAAAGTAAAAAGTGTTCAACCTAGTTAATTGATTTTCCTATGCATAAGTAGTGTGTGTGTTCATAAGATACATAGAGTTTACCTTTATATTTCATCTTAATACAAATAATGAGAAAAATATATATATAATAAAATGAAAATAAAAGAAAATGCTTCCGATTTTATTCACAAGTCCCAGTCACATCTTTTCTGGAATGTCAAACAAACTTGAAAGACACAAATACCATATGAACAATACACATTCCTAAAATGTAACACCTGTTCTCTCGTGAATAGGCTATGACATTTTTATGCTTAGGTGTTAATGCAATATGTTGCTTTTTTGTGCTATTACTCTGGAATATCTAGAAAGAAACTATGTACACTTTGAACTTGGCTGTAGCATGTCTGCTCTGAGTCTTTCTGTGCATATTTTTCCAATTAGACTCCTTCACCTTTCATGCTTTCTGAATTATGAATGTCACTGCATTGTTGTTTAAATGTGAGGACAACACTAATGGAAAGAAATTTAGGTTAATGCAGGCATAGTTAAAAAAAAAAAAAAAGAGAGACTTAGATTTTAGTATACCTTTTTTGGGAAATATCAATGGCATAACTAGCACAACTTTTTGGTACCATATGTTTAGATAATGCTAGTAAAAGTAGAGAAAGGTGGGGATAAGTACTGCTAATTAATAGTGCAAAGAGTTCAATTCAGTTCAGTGGCTCGGTCGTGTCCAACTCTTTCCGACCCCATGAATCGCAGCACGCCAGGCCTCCCTGTCCATCACCAACTCCCAGAGTTCACTCAGACTCATGTCCATCGAGTCAGTGATGCCATCCAGCCATCTCATACTCTGTCGTCCCCTTCTCCTCCTGCCCCCAATCCCTCCCAGCATCAGAGTCTTTTGCAATGAGTCAACTCTTTGCATGAGGTAGCCAAAGTACTGGAGTCTAGAGTACAGCCTAAAATATATAGAAAGTTGCAAAATGTCAACTACTTTGTCCCTCATCTTCCACTTTCTTTAGGTTTATACAGTCCAAGATACAAAAGGATGTGTTTGGATTTAAGGGCCACATTTCAGAGACAGAATGGGTAAAAATGAGGCAAAGTTTCAGGATTAGATGAAATTATTTTGAGCCTTTACACACTCTATGATCTTGAGAGAGTTACAAAAAATTGTCAAGCCTCAGTTTCACCCATGAAATGAGGATTGTAATGGAAACAGCTTTCAGGATACTATGAATATATATTTGTACAGTATTTGGCAAACTGAGTTTCAATATAATTTTCAACTAAATATATGTAGTGCTTACAAAGCCCCTCACACTAAGCCCATTACATCATTTATCCTTATAACAACACCAAGTGGAAAGTACCATTGTCATCCCCATTTCACAGAAAAGGAAACAGAGGCACAAAGAAACAGAAAGACCTGGCCAAGGTCATACTATTAGCAGAGCAGCCAGGACTTTGCACAAGCTTACCTTCTTACCTGTTTTATTATAGGTGGTTCTTTCAAGTGAACGCAACCTTGAGATGATAATCGTTTCACCATCTCCCACCACACTTTCTTGCTTCCTTGAGGTCCTTGAGAACCGGCCCCTAGAAGCACTGGTATATCAACTCCACAGTGCTTATTGTGAAGAGACTTTTCCTGGAAATGAAAAATAAAATTTGCTTACATTCTGGTTTTGTCTAAAGTTAGTCTCAACTGTCAGGAATTTGGACATCAAGTAAGTGCTGTAAGGCCAGAGTGGGCTAGACACTTAGCAGTGGTGTCATTTCAATAGGTTGACAGCTGACTCTTTAAAGACAAACCCCTCTGTTAGCACAAAAACTCCTAACGTGCTGTTCCTATGCTAGCAGCTTATCTAGGCAGGAGGATGTCATCTTTATCAGCAGTGGAAGGAGAAGCAGGTTCCTGTTTCCATTGCTTGCTTTGCTCCCTCCTTCCTTTTTCTTAATAAAAAGCTATGATCCTGCTTCTCCTTCATAACCTATGTGACTTCTGTATGGGTCTGAATCAGAGAAAGGAGATGGCCTTAAGCAGTGGTCCCCAACCTTTTCGGCAATGTGGACTGGTTTCGTGGAAGACAATTTTTCCATGGAGCAGGGTAGGGGTGGTGGTGGTTTCAGAATGATTCAAGTGTATTACACTTTGTTGTACACTTTATTTCTATTATTATTACATCAGCTCCACCTCAGATCATCAGGCATTAGGTCCCAGAGGCTGGGACTTCTGGGCTAGAGGAAGCACTGCCTGCTACAGTGGGTAAGAGACACTCCCTGACATTTACTAAGTAGTTATACTTTTTACTGTAATTCCTGGAGTTCAACTTCATTGTGGTTTGTCAGGACTTTCTATATCTTCACTTCATAAAGCAACTCAATTTCTTCTGTCTCCCTATTCTTGCACTGTTCTGGAATAAATCCTCCTAAAGTTAAGAACCCTCTTTATCCTTGGAGTATACACTTTATTTTATCCTAGATCTGCCTTATACTTATGTGATATCTTTCTTGTTTTACTCAACAATATATGTGTCCATAGAGCAAATATTATACCTCCCATAGTCCAAGTTTTTAGTTATGCTTCAGCACTGATTACTTTGATTATATCAATTCACAAATAATCTCTTCTATCGTACTGTTTTTACGATTATAGTCATGCCATAATTCAAAATTTAATTGTTCCCTAGTGACTTGTCCTATATGTAAGCTTTAATCTCTTCAAACCCCTTATATACCTTACATAATAAGAGATACATCATGAGTTTTCCCATAAGTGTCTTTTTATTGAAACACTGGCTAAACTTAAAAAGTGAACTTGATTCTCATTAAATGAAGGCAGGGAAAATAAGATTTCTTGAAATGACAAAAATATAAAGGAAAGAAGCAAAAGACCAGCTGTGCCAAATGTGTCTGTGACAGATGCTTGAAGACTGCAAAAGAGACCAGAGAAGTCAATGGCAACCCACTCCAGTACTCTTGCCTGGAAAATCCCATGGGCGGAGGAGCCTGGTAGGCTGCTGTCTATGGGGTTGCACAGAGTCGGGCATGACTGAAGTGACTTAGCAGCAGTAGCAGCAGCAAAAGGGACAAAGTCAAAAGTGAGAGCTCTCTTAACCCAACTCCAGCAGTCTTTTCAACCAGCTATAAAATGTGACACCGTTTTCTTCTCTACTTTTCAAAAGTTTGGAATGAATTTTGGACACATTCCCTCTCTACCGGGAGAGATGCTGGCATATAAACCTCAACATTTATTTTTTTTTTTAATTTTACAAAAGAATCTTTTAAAGTACCATTTACTTGTGATGCCCTACATGCTGTAGTAACATGTTTTCTACCACTCATTTCTAACATATAAAAAATTTAGCTACTTCCCTGAAATGCAGTTATATTAATGCAGAAAATATCATTTCACAAGACAGAGAAGTAAAAATGCATCTATTTATGAGATATATATTTATTTCTATAGGCTTTAATTCTTTTGTCTCAGTGTCCTCAGATTAAAAATCTTGGTTCTGTAGTGATTTCTCCTAGCCTTTGACATCTACAAATGTCAGAATCAATCTGCCTCAACTATTGCACTCCTCTACCTCATGAGGTTTCCTCTGCACCTTTACACACTTGCTTTAAACTTTCTAGTGTTGCACTCTATAAATATCACAGTCAAAGCCAAGCTACAAAGACTGAATCTTGGTTTTATGTACTGCATGGCACATATAAAATTTTTTAGCTTATTTTGATTGCTTTTCCTTTGTTTCATTTCACCTACATATCTCACATATTCTACTTAAAATGTGTACTTAGTTTTCATTTTCTGAGATCTTGGCTCAGTGCCAGGTTTAACTACATTTATAATCATTTGCTATCTGTAATTATCATACTTGAAGTCTGGATCCATTAGTTTGATTACTATGTGCATGACCTAATGTTGAATAAATCTATACTTTCTAACACCTTTATTAAAACAGTAGAATGTATAAAAATCATATTATCCTAAAGGCAAACATTAATACAATGTGCACATGCTGTTACTGCTACTGATGTTGCTTAGAAAACATCAGTAGCAGCATTTTCGCCATCTCCTAGGACATGTCAAAGTGATTGTGAAGGCAGAAAATTATAGGCAGCTTCCTATGTCTAGCAAGGAAAGTATTGATTTCTGATGCTTTGTGGAATCACTATTTATGATCCACTGAATATAATTTTTGTCTCCTAGATTATTCCTGTTGTTTTGTTGTTGTTTAGTTGCTAAGCTGTGTCTGACTCTTTTGCTACCCCATGACTGTAGCCCTCCAGGCTCCTCTGTCCATGGGATTTCCCAGGCAAAAATACTACAGTGGGTTGCTGTTTGCTTCTCCAGGGGAACTTTCTGATCCAGCAATCGAACCCACATCTCCTGAATTGCAGGCAGACTCTTTACCACTGAGCCACCAGGGAAGCCAGATTACACCTATATTATCATCAAAATCAATCTCAATGTTGGGATTTCTTATCATTTTCATGGCATCAATGAAATTTCAAAACAAAAGATTCAGATTTAATGAATTTAATACTAAGGATTTATCTACTCTTGGATGACCTCAAAGATCCATATTAGGAAGTAATTTATAATTTGGCTGAAGGATGGCTTAAATTGCAATAACTGAAAATATTAGTAAATAACCCCATTAGTCACTAGCACCACTATGAAAAATTACTTTTATGCTCCTCCTTGTTTTGTGTAAATGTCTTGAGAGAAATCATTAATAACTTGTAACAGAGGTGTCTCAAGAAATCTCAGTTGTGCTATAGAATCCACTTAAGACACATTTTGGAGTCTATGCAGAATTTCAGAAAGACTCATTTTGAAATATCTGTAAGTTGAGGCAAACTGCTAATTTATGCATTTTGTGGATATGCAGAGGTTTTCATAATAAGCTTCAGGTTACTAACTCTATGGAAAAGTTCATATGTCAGAATTTCTGAAGGTATGTGGTGAAATATCCATTTATCTTGAATTTTAGATAATTATAGCATTCCTGAGATTAATGCAGTTCTGACTACATTATTACACTGCTGTCATTCTTATAGAGCATAGTTCTTAAGAAACTGGTTAGGACAGTTGTGTTGAAATTATAGAAAATACAAATAAAATACCTCTTATGGGTAGATTTTCCTTAACTAGAATGCAACTTTCCTTAGACAATATGCCTCCCCCAAAGCAATCAATAGTAACCTGTGAGAAGGATATCTAAGTTCAAGTCATAATTTCCCAGTTCCTTCACAGCAAACTACAAACTGCAAAATTCTAACGTGGTGAAGCTTTCCCATGACTTCCAGAGGGGATGTTCAGCCTAGCGTAGAGAGCATGGCTTCTGAGTGATGAGTTAGAATCCTGGCTCTAGCACACACTGCTCTTTAATCTCAGACAATTTATTTAACTGCTGTGAAACCCATTTGTCTCATCAGTAAAATGGAAGAGAATAATGTCATTACTAGGATGACTGAGAAAATATAACTAATAGAAATAATACATGTAAAACCCTCAACATAGAGTTGATACAAGGTTCGTTCTTTCCAACATTTTAGTTTGCCTAAGTCTGAATCTGACATCACAGTGAAAGCTGCTGTTTTTAATCTCTGTATCCACAGCCCTTAGCACAGGGCAGGCAATGTAAATTGTGAAAGTACTACAAGAGTCGTGTTGTTTCCATGGTGACTGTCAAGACTACCTGCTGGATATACATGTACATTCTTATTCATAAAGTATTATAAAATGACATTGTTGACATTGCTAATGTAATTATATAATGTATATTTTGTGAGATATTTTTGTCTCTGGGGAAGACAGAAATAGTTGAGAAATAAATCTGGCCAAAATATTTCATGCAAATTTGAGATCACTGCAAAAAATTGTGTTACCTTCAAAAGATATATTTGAAGTAGAGAGGCACAAGTTTCTTGAAAAATATGTTAATTGCAGGTTTTTTATAGATTGAGTGTCACAGGGTACAACGAAATTGAGCAAAAGAGGAGAAATAAATACTTTTATGATTTCATGGAGAGACAAGACAAACTAATTTAAACACCACCTGTAGTCTTTGTGTGTCAAGGTAATTTTATTGTGTTACATTCTCCTGATCAAGGTGCTGGGGGCATCAAATACACAATTAAAATGAGATAATAACAATAAACAATAGTTAAAATATCATAAAAATCCATATTGGAGATAATAAACACAAGAATAAGGAAGTCTGGGAGCGGGAAGCACTCTTTTAATTCAATTCTAATGCTCTACCAATCTATTTCCTGGCATGAGTGTCTGATAATGTGGGATCCATTTGCCTTGAGTAGAGCTTGTAATTGTAGTTGTCTTAAACCTCTCTGTCATGATTAGGAAACATAGATTATAATAGGCATGCATGTGAAGATTCACACAGAGATTAAAATATTCAGACAACTCTGATTTATCATTGTAACTTGTTATGGTTTAGTAGTGCTATTGGCTGCTGTCATTATCATGATTTTGTATTTCAAAAGAGCTTTAGTTAGCAATACTGCTATTCCTATAAAGTGTTTCTAGCAACTTGAGATATTAACCAAGGCTGGCAGAAAATTACTCCATTGTTGTTAAGCAAGATCAATTGTTCAAAGATGTTACCTTTAGTGATTGTTCAGGACCTGAACTAAAAATGAATGTGTTTAGTTATAAGATTTTCAAAAATATCTTGGGTCACAAGGAAAGAGATTAGACCCTGAAGAAAAGGGATTAAACTGTAACAAATGAGGTTTTCTAAAATATAAGGCAACAGAAATAATAGTTTTGAACCTGTGAGAACTTTTGAGATCTGTGAGGTTAGAGAGTGGAGGGTACATGATTCTGGTGGGAAAAATGCATTTTTCTTTTTAGCAGTCTCTAAGTACAATTTATCATTTCTTTTGACTATTAATATGGGCAATGAATCATAATAGTTAGCAATATTGTGACTTCAGAAGCTAAGAAAGTCATGGTCAAACAAAACTTCAATATTAATAAAATATCATCACCTCTCAGAAACTAACAAAGAGAAATTTCTGTAATAACAAACAATCCCCTCTTTTAAAACTTAGAGAAACTAAAGGTAGATGATATTATGCTAGATAGCATCTCTTCACGTAGCAAATACTTATCAACATAGAAAAATATGCTGAAACAGTGCCTGTTTTGCTGCCTTCTTAAATTAGATGTAGAATAGCCTGCTGGGTTAGAAAGATCACCTACCATAATTGTATTCTAAGTTCTCTTACAAAGCTGCTATTTGACTTTGCTAGTATCTAAACTTTCAGAACTTTTATCTTCAGTTATATACTGAGGAAACTGGACATTTTAGCTCTTTCAGATCTTAAATTCTACTTCAAGTGTCAATAATCTCATGGTTAAAACAATTTTGCTTTTATTCCCACTAAAAGTAATAGGATTTTATTGTACTGATCCTTCTACAATTGCAAATGTTAATACTACTCATCTTTTCACTATTAGCATTAATTAGATATTAACCATAGTCACATGTTGCAAAAACTGGTAATGTGTCTTAAGATCTTCTACCTATTTATTAGCTGCTCATGCAGATTTCTCCCCAGAATCAGCACATGGATTATCCCTGAAGAATTTTAGTCTTTTATCTAGTACAAATTGGCAGGGCAGTTACTTTGATCAACTGAAAATTTTGCATGCTACTTGGGAAAAAAAAGGTATGTTTCTGAATCTTTCTCAATTTATTAATAAGACGCTTTCTCTCTTAAAGAGATTTTTCAGAGTGCAACTTAAAAAGATAACTATTTAATCTCAGATTTTCTTCCCCGTATCTCTTCCTGGATGGGCAATGATACGTGTGAATTAATACATATTGAACTTAGAAATTTGATAAATTAGGAGTAATATTTGGAGTTGTGATCTTTTAATTATTCAAGAAGACATTGAAGTTCTTGAAAAGTTTTGCATATGCATGTGAAGTTTCCTTATGAAATTTTATATTAACCTACTTTTCCTATTAACCTACTTAGCATTTTATAAAGTCTTGAAGTTTTAGATTTTTCTGAATATATTAATATGATAGTCTGCCTATAGAATCCAAGTTTACTGTGTTTAAATAAAATACTGAGAATAAAAAGAGATAAGTTTAAGATTTTTATCTTTTTAAAGGACTTTCTAGTTTCTATAGCTAAATCTCTTCTAATTGTTCTTCTCAAATGAATTAGGTTGAGTGTGGAGGAGGTGCTGGGGTGGATTTGAGTCTTTTTATAGCATAGTGAGTGGGTGACTTTACCAAGGCATTTCTGTTCCTGTGGCCTTAGTGTCTTGGATAATGACGTTAAAATAAAATATCTGCCCATAAGCCTAGTCATGAAATAATAGACAAACAAGGACAAGTATATCTTGAGAATGACAGACAGTTGTAAATATGTGTTAATTCACAAATTGCTTTCACTTAATTAATTAATGTTTGCAAAGCACTTTGAGGATGAAAGGAATGATATAAATGCTAGAAATGTTTAATAGACTCGAATCTCTCAAAGAGTTTGAGAGCTTGCCAACTGTCCAACTTTCCAGATGAGGACAGGAGAAATGGCCTTCTAGAACTTCTCCAGGGCAGCATGAACTGACCCTTCCCATATTCTGGCATCTGAGCTTCTTTAGAATTAAAGAACTTCCCTTTCTTTTTACTTTACTAATTACAAGGGAACCTCTTTGAAAGTCTTTCTTTTTTCTTTTTTTTAGGGAACCTCTTTGGAAAGAGAAAGTGAAGTTGCTTAGTCCTGTCCAGACTCTTTGCAATCCAGTGGACTGTAACCTACCAAGCTCCTCTGCCCATGGGATTTTCCAGGCAAGAATACTGGAGTAGGTTGCCACTTCCTTCTTCAGGGGATCTTCCTGACCCAGGGATTGAACCCAGGCCTCCTACATGCAGTCAGACACTTTACCATCTGAGCCATCAAGGAAGCCCAAATGGAAAGAGGAAAGAATATTACAAATAGTAAAGAAGATAAATAAATTAGAGGAGAGGGCACTTATCAGCCCTCTTTTTTCCTTTCCAGGTTAGACCTGGGGTAAGTTTTTTCATCTCCTTCTATCAGATAAAACTTTTGTAGTGGGAGGAAGAGAGTGTGTGAGGCAGAGAAAGAATGGTTCCCTTTGATGTGGTCTCCTAGTGGCAGTCTTTGTATCTGAGATAGCTAATTAAATAACAAATGCGTTAATTAGGATTTTGAACATTGTCACCTGAACTGCTTTTGTTTTAGTCATTCTTTCAAAAAAAAAAATGAACAAACAGGAAAAAAAAAAAAACCATGACTATTACTATAATGTATAATTCCATATACTTTTTGTTAAACTATGCAAGTGAGCAGATTCATACAAGGATCATCAGTTGATTTTCAATGTGATCAAAATCCAGAGAAGTCATCTTAGAAGCCTCAAGATATTACTATGATTCTAAAAGTAAAATTAATACTTCTGTTTTATAATGGCCTGTGTTTTAACTCTACTTCAGGAGAGTTAAACAGAATATAAAAAATTAATGTTATTTCAATCAAAAAATCTTAACTAGAAAATAGCTAATTTACCAGCCTGCTCATTACATTCAATGGAACAAATCTCTGCTCAATTCTTAAAGGAATTAGCTGGTCAAAATTTTTTTTTTTTTTATGGTTGCCTTTAGACTTTATTTGTTTGTTTGGTTTTTTTTTGCTTTTTAATTTTTTTTTTTTTTTCCACCACAGGTATACATGTGTTCCCCATCCTGAACCCTCCTCCCCTCCTCCCTCCCCATACCATCCCTCTGGGTCGTCCCAGTGCACCAGCCCCAAGCATCCAGCATCGTGCATTGAACCTGGACTGGCATCTCGTTTCATACATGACATTTCACATGTTTCAATGCCATTCTCCCAAATCTTCCCACCCTCTCCCTCTCCCACAGAGTCCATAAGCCTTTTCTATACATCAGTGTCTCTTTTGCTGTCTCGTATACAGTAAATCCAGATTCTCTCCAATACTGGCATTCTGTCTTGAAGTTTACATCCTGTATTTGTTCTTGGTCGTCTCCTCAGCCCTTTAAAGTAGCCTCACTTTAATAACATTATTCTGGTAGAAGCAGCTGCAAAAACCGAAGGGAGAATGAATATTCTTTATTGAGACTGGATTGAGAATAAAACAGAAACCTTAAAACACAACCCTAATGGAATGAGGGTCTCAAAGAGTTGGACATGACTGCATGCATGCATGCACACACACATGCACACACAAAATGCAATGGAATGGAAATGTATGGATTCTTCACGTTCCCACTTCAAAGTAATAACACTCAATGTCTTTGCTGTTCTTCACTTTGAAACTTTTGGTGAAAGTGGTCTACCCTGTGTTCACTCCCTCACCTCTCGTTCACCCCTCAAGTTACTGCAGCTGCATTCCATCCTACATCACCCCGCTGAAACATTGATGTGATTAATAATCTCCTAATTGACAAATGTGACGTATAACTTTCAGTCTGCCTCTAATTTGATGTCTCCACATTTTTGTTTGCCTCTGTTGATCCTCTCTCCTTGAAAATCTTTCCTTCTGTGTATTGTATGACCCTGAAATCTCTTAAAAGTCTTCCTCCTCTTTTAGATTCTCCTTTTCACTGTTTTTAATGTCTTTTCTTTCTCCACTACCATTTATATGTTGGTATCCCCAGAGGTCCCATTCATGGCTGCCTTTTCTACATCATAAGCACTTTAGATGATCTCCTTTCATACTATGAGTTTAACTAGTGCAGTAGTATTGAGTGATAGTAATTCCAAAGTTTATACTTTCAGCTGGGACTTCTCTCCTCAAATTTGGATTGCATATTTCTTATTACCTATGTGATACATCTTTTATCAACATAACTAAAATCAATGCACTCATTATGTTTAAAGATGAATTTATTTCATTCTTTTCCCCACAAAACACCTGGACCCCCCTCCTGTATATCCTGTCTTAGATAATGAGGGCATCATATGCCTTCCAGAAATCTAGAATTTACTTCCAATCTTTTTTTTTCTGCATGTGTAATTAATCACTGCTACCTGCTAGGTCACTTCAGTCGTGTCCAATTCTATTCGACCCCATAGACGGCAGCCCACCAGGCTCCCCCATCCCTGGGATTCTCCAGGCAAGAATACTGGAGTGGGTTGCCATTTCCTTCTCCAATGCGTGAATGTGAAAAGTGAAAGTGAAGTTGCTCAGTCATGTCCAACTCTTCGCAACCCCATGGACTGCAGCCTGCCAGGCTCCTCCATCCATGGGATTTTCCAGGCAGGAGTACTGGAGTGGGGTGCCATTGCCTTCTCTGAATTAATCACTAGGCCCTGTCAATTATAACAAACATCTCTCAAGTATATTTTGTGCTCTCCATTTCACATACCATTGCTCACATAACTTCCACCAATTCCATCCTCAAAATTGTCTTTCTAAAATATTGATCTGAATCTTGGAACATACCTGCTTAAAATCCTTTATTACATAGAAAATGAAGTGCAAGCTCCTTAGGAGGCCAATAAGGTTCCTCTCACAAGAAAATTCTTTCTTCTGTATTACCATGCACTTCAGTCATAACTCTCTTATCGCCCTTGGTATATTGCATGTGCTTATTATGTGGACTGGGCTTCTCAGGTGGCACTAGTGGTAAAGAATTTGCCTACTGACGCAAGAGACACTGGTTAAATACCCTTGGAAAGATCCCTTGTAGTAGGAAATGGCAACCTACTCCAGTATTCTTGCCTGGAAAATTCCATGCACAGAGGAACCTGGCAGATTGCAGTCCATGGGGCCGCAAAGAGTCAGACATGATTGAATGAGCACACATTATATGATTGTGAAATGGATTGACAAACTTCTTGAGAACAAGGGTTGTTTCTTTTTCCCTTTTGTATTTCCAGTGCTAAACACATGGAATAGAATGATATTTAAATATAATGGGGTAATGGATGAACTGGACAAGAAATGCTAAAAGATTCTCTCTGCAAAATGACAAAGACCAAAAGATCAAAGTATGAGAAATAGATGCAGAGGTGTGGAAATTGCAAAAATGAGAGGTCACCAGATTATAGAAGTTCATTAACTGGGACATTGGAAAACTTGTCATTCTAGAATCTTCCCTATACTTTCCTGTGGGCTGCCTCCCTAGTGGTTTTAAAATATGCAAATTCTTGACACTTCTCCCTTCAAATGGTAGAGCCTAATTCTCCCTCTGTCGAATGTGAGTCAGACTTAATGACTTGCCTCTGACATTAGTGTGTGGCAGAAGTGTTGCTATATGACTTCCAAGGTTATGTCGTTGAAGAATAGCTTCTGCCTGGATCTCACTCTCTTTCTCTCTCAAATCCCTCCCTTCCTCTGTGGAGTACTAGTCACCGTGTTGTTGAAGACATTCAAGCAGCCTATGGAAAGGCCCTTGCAGGGAGGAGTGGAGACCTCCACCAACAACCAGCCCTACCTTTCCAGCCATGTGTTTCTCACCTTGAAGGAGAATCTTCTTGCCAGTCAACTCTTCAAATGACTGCAGCCCCAGCCAAGATCTTAAGGGCAACCTCACGAGAGGTCCCAAACTGAAATCACCCAGCCGGGCTGCTGCTGAATGCCAAACCCACAGAAACCATAAGGACAGTAAAGGTTTATTTTTGTTTTAATCTACTAAGTTTGCATCTACTACATTTGTTACATGGCCGTAGATGACCAATACACTCTCCACTCTCAGTCTTTTAGAATCCTATGATTCTTATTTTTTAAAAGATTTTTTTATATGGACCATTTAAGAGTCTTTATTAAATTTGTTACAATAAAAAAAAAAAAAAGAAAATAGCTAATTTAAAAACACAATTTTGATTTACAATCCTCACACATAAAATTTATGTATTTTGAAGTAAATAAGTCCAGGTCCCATTGTTGAAGCACTCCTAAAGGAAATTTAAATATGTATATTTGTTGATCTCTATTCATAAAAATGAAACAGTGGTGGAAAAATCTTTGATGATGTCTATTATATATTTGGAGCCTTCTTATGAGCTGCTGGAAATCATCCTTTTTTTTAATAGGATGGAACATATTGTCAAAAGAAAATGATTATTATTCAAATAAAATATGCTCCCTAGGTGACATAAGCACTGTAATTTACTTTTCAAAGTTTGCAGTGGGGAGGGGATTTTAGCATTCTCTTTTACTTAAAGAAAAAAAAAAAAAAGAGGAAAACCTAAAAGCCTATTTATGTTACAAAATTCAGATAAATAGTTGACTCCACAATAGCCAAATCCTTCAGATCAAAGTTGCTGAGTATAAATAAAACAATATTGAAAATTTAAATATGGACAAAAAATAAGGCCCATCAATAGGAACTCCATTTTTTTTTTTAAGATTTATTTTTGATGTGGGCCATTTTAAAAGTCTTAGCTGAATTTGTTACAATTGCATCTATTTATTTATTATTATTATTATTTTTTGCTTTGGTTTTTTTTGGCCATGAGGCATGTAGAATCTTAGTTCCTGACCAGGGACTGAACCCACACTCCTGCATTGGAAGGTGAAATATTAACCACTGGGCTACCAGGGAAGTCCCTAGAAACTCCAGGTTTTTTGGAATTTGTGCATGCACATGGCTGAAAACACTTGGACATTAGGTAGGTTAGGAGAATAGTTTCAGAATAGAACTAAAGGTTTAATTTAAATTTGTTTGCCATATTTAATAGTGAACTTAAAGAGATAGAACATTTACTTATAAATGAAAGTGCTTTTCTATCCTTCAAAATTTATTTTCTTCTGAACAAAATTAGGCTTTTTTTTTTGAAGAGTTGTAAAGTGCCAGGAAGTTTGGCTGTTGAGAATGTGGAATCAGAAATGACAATATGCAGATAATGAACTGTGGAGCCACAATTGACTAGTTAAGGACTGTGGTTAAAAATTACCTAACCACTGTGTACCTCAATGTCCTCAGCTGTAAAATAGGAATAACATACCTATTATGTTATTATACCCTCTATGCCTGGTACAGAGTAAACAATTAATAAATGTTAGTCACTAATCCATGGCCCCAAAGCTAGTAGAGTATACTGAATAAGGGCATGGAGTTTGGAGCCAGACTGCATAGGTGGGAACCCCAGCTCTAACACTTAGCAGCCATCTAATCTTGGGCATATTATTAAAATCTTCCTATCTGTTAAAAGGAGCAATAGTACTTGCTTTTGTATTGTTAAGGATTAAATATGTTAATATATGTAATTCATTTTCAAAAGTATCTGGTGTTTGTTAAGCACTATATAAATGTTAGGTAGTAAAACTTCAAATCTATTATACAGGCAATTACATGTGGTTTCGAGGGTGTCCAGGTTTCAGTCTTGTATAATTGTTTGGATTTAATCACTAAATTAGAGAAAACTAAAAGACTCTAGGTTTGAGGAGAAATTAATGAGTTTGATTATGTATGTGGTTAGTCTAGCTCTCTTTGAGACAGACATCCAAGTGCAATATTGAGGAAGCATTTGGATATACTGGTTGGGAGCTTAGACAAGTAGACAAGTGACCTGAACTAAATTTAAACAAAATGGTGGTGGTGGTGGTAAGAAGGTGGTCACTAGGAAACAGAGAAAAACTGAAGCTATGTCATGGATGACAGTCTACACTAGGAAGCCTGGAGGGGGAGAAAAATGAGATTTTTAATTAAGACTCAAAATACGGTTTCTTTAGAAAAAGCAGATATTTAGGCCAGAAATCAAACTCATATTTCTATGGATTCTAATGGCCCATAGTGAGTGGATCCTAGGAGAAGTAGGACTGATTTCAGATATGGGTGTAGTCATTGGAAATAGAGCTTCTTGCTTTCTTCTTCACTAATGGGGCACTGGGAAAATAATTATCAGCTTCTTGGCTATGAGCCACTGCAGGTAGTTCTTGACACTGTTGGGACACCAGTTGTAATAGTATAGCTTGGAGACTGAAAAGCTAAGGACTGGTGAGGCTCAGGTAGTAGAATGTTGTTGTTTAGTGGCTAGGTCTGTTTGTTTGAGTCTTTCGCAACCCCATGGACTATAGCCCATCATCAGGCTTCTCTGTCCATGGGATTTTCCAGACAAGAATACTGGAGTGGGTTGCTATTTCCTTCTATAGGGGACCTGAGTCTCCTGCATTGCAAGTGGATTCTTTTACCACTGAGCCTACGACCCCTGTAGTAGAATAAAGACATAAAATTGAATTACAGAGCCAAAAGTTGAGACTCAGGGATGAGAGTTTTCACATTTCAGTAATCATTTGCCTGGGGTTCATGATCAAATGCCTTTTATGGATTCTCTGGATTCTATTCCGCTCTGGGTATGTGGCATTTGTTCAAGGTTTGACCCAACTCTTCCCAATTATGTTTCAAATAGTTTGCTTCAGAACAGTTTTCCCCCTCCTTTTGCTGTCTATCAATATTTCAGTGTTCTATCCTCCTGTTTTTAATGCAATGCAAATTCCTTTGAGGATTTATTTTCTTGTAACAAATTTTCATGACAATAGAAATCAGAAAATAAAACTATTTCCCTAATAAATGTCTCCTTTCAATATACTTTTAATCTTCAATGACTTAGTTGCACAAAAAAGATACATGGGATTAGATTTCTGACAACTTAGTCATATATTATACAATGTGACTGTGATATTAAATGATTTGCCTTGGAAACAGAGATCATTCTGTCGTTTTTGAAATTGCATCCAAGTACTGCATTACAGCGGAGAAGGCAATGGCACCCCACTCCAGTACTCTTGCCTGGAAAATCCCATGGATAGAGGAGCCTGGTAGGCTGCAGTCCATGGGGTCGCTAAGAGTTGGACACGACTGAGCGACTTCACTTTCACTTTTCACTTTCATACATTGGGGAAGGAAATGGCAACCCACTCCAGTATTCTTGCCTGGAGAATCCCAGGAACCGGGGAGCCCGTTGGGCTGCCGTCTATGGGGTCGCACAGAGTCGGACACGACTGAAGCGACGTAGCAGCAGCAACTGCATTACAGACTCTTTTGTTGACTATGATGGCTACTTCATTTCTTCTAAGGGGGTTACTCACAGTAGTAAATGTAATGGTCATCTGAATTAAATTCACCCATTCCAGTCCATTGATTCCTAAAATGTCGATGTTCACTCTTGCCATCTCCTGTTTGACCACTTCCAGTTTGCCTTGATTCATGGACCTAATTTTCCAGGTTCCTATGCAATATTGCTCTTTACAGCATGGGACTTGATTTCTATCACCTGTCACATCCACAACTTGGTGTTATTTTTGCTTTGGCTCCGTCTTTTCATTCTTTATAGAGTTATTTCTCCACTGATCTCCAGTAGCATATTGGGTACCTACTGACCTAGGGGGTTAAGCTTTTAGTGTCCTATCTTTTAGCCTTTTTATACTCTTTATGGGGTTCTCAAGGCAAATACTGAAGTGGTTTGCCATTCCCTTCTCCAGTGGACCATGTTTTGTCAGAACTCTCTACCATGACCTGCTGTCTTGGGTGGCCCTATACGGCACGGCTCATAGTTTCACTGTTAGACAAGGCTGTGGTCCATGTGATCATTGGTTAGTTTTCTGTGATTGTGGTTTTCAGTCTGTCTTCCCTCTGATGGAAAAGGATAGGAGGCTTATAGAAGCTTCCTGACTAGAGAGACTGACTGAGGGGGAAACTGAGTCTTCTGATGGGCGGGGCCATGTTCAGTAAATCTTTAATCCAATTTTCCATTGATCTGTGGGACTGGGTTCTCTCCCTCTTATTTACATGGGGGGGCCAAATTATGGTGGAGGTAAAGAAGATAATAAAATTTGGAAAACTCAGCAGTGGTCACAGGAATGGAAAAGGTCAGTTTTCATTCCAATCTCAAAGAAAGATAATGCCAAAGAATGCTCAAACTACCACACGATTGCACTCATCTCACACACTAGTAAAGTAACACTCAAAATTCTCCAAGCCAGGCTTCAGCAATATGTGAACCACGAACTTCCAGATATTCAAGCTGATTTTAGAAAAGGCAGAGGAACCAGAGATCAAATTGCCAACATCTGCTGGATCATCAAAAAAGCAAGAGAGTTCCAGAAAAACATCTATTTCTACTTTATTGACTATGCCAAAGCCTTTGACTGTATGGATGACAATAAACTGTAGAAAATTCTGAAACAGATGGGCATAACAGACCACCTGACCTGCCTCTTGAGAAACCTATATGCAGGTCAGGAGGCAACAGTTAGAACTGGACATGGAACAACAGACTGGTTCCAAATAGGAAAAGGAGTACATCAAGGCTGTATATTGTCATCCTGCTTATTTAACTTATATGCAGAGTACATCATGAGAAACACTGGGCTGGAAGAAGCACAAGCTGGAATCAAGATTGCTGGGAAAAATATCAATAACCTCAGATATACAGATGACACCACCCTTATGGCAGGAAGTTAAGAGGAATTAAAGAGTCTCTTGATGAAAGTGAAAGAGGAGAGTGAAAAAGTTGGCTTAAAGCTCAACATTCAGAAAACTAAGATCATGCCATGTGGTCCCATCACTTCATGGCAAATAGATGAGGAAGCACTGGAAACAGTGACAGACGTTTTTTTTTGGCTACAAAATCACTGCAGATGGTGACTTCAGCTATGAAATTAAAAGATGCTTGCTCCTTGGAAGAAAAGTTATGACCAACCTAGACAGCATATTCAAAAGCAGAGACATTTTTTGCCAACAAAGGTCTGTCTAGTCCAAGCTATGGTTTTCCAGTAGTCATGTATGGATGTAAGAGTTGGACTATTAAGAAAGCTGAACACCAAAGAATTGATGCTTTTGAACTGTGGTGTTGGAGAAGACTCTTGAGAGTCCCTTGGACTGAAAGGAGATCCAACTAGTCCATCTTAAAGGAAATCAGTTCTGAGTATTCATTGGAGGGACTGATGCTGAAGCTGAAACTTTGCTCCTGATGCAAAGATCTGGCTCATGTGAAAAGACCGTGATGCCAGGAAAGATTGAAGGCAGGAGGAGAAGGGGATGATAGAGGATGAGATGGTTGGATGGCATCACTGACTCGATGGACATGAGTTTGAGTAGACTCTGGGAGTTGGCGATGGGCAGGGGGTAATGGCATGCTGCAGTCCATGAGGTCGCAAAGAGCTGGACATGACTAAGCAGCTGAATAAACTGAACTGACCCAATGTGACACTAAATAACTTGCATGAAAAGACCTGGGGGAGAAAAGTTCTAGGGGTTGTTAATGTGAATGGCCTCAGACCTAGAGAAAAGTATTGGTAATGAAAGATGGGGGGCAGAGGAAAATGAAGTTTATTTTTCTCTTTTCTCACCTTCTCTTTACCACTGTAGCAGTCCACAAGGCATGCCTTAGAGGTATTATATCTTTACACACCTCCCTGTGCACAAGTACACACTATCATAATGTAAAAGCACACAAATTGCCACTGAGAATACTGATGACTATTAGTATTATCTGTAATCTTAATAAATTGCTTTACGTCAGAGAATTGGGTTTCTAACTGTAAGGTTAAGATATCTTAACTGAAGGAAAAAAAATGGAGATTTTCTAAATTTCATTTGTTTTTTGAATAATACATGATCTTAATTCCTCATTTTTCTCCTATATCCCCTTGTATAATGCAAACTAAACTTACAGTGATAGCCAATCTTGGACATTTTTGCTGGCTGCTTGTGGCTGAGCTGAAAACTAGCTTTACCAATGTCTGAATTCTTAGCAAAAGTTAGAAGAATTGTGAAATCATCTATTTCTGATGGCTAATTAGCAATGTCTGGGGCCATTTTAAGTGTTAGCCTTTCATTTCTCCAGAACTGAAAAACTGCATTTGGGAATACACATCTATAGTGCTCTTTCCTGGCTCCTTATCAGAGAGAAGATACTTGGTTCTTGGTGATTATGGAAAGGTTGTGATTAAAGGTGAATTATTTTAGAGACACTAGCAATACAGAGGAGAAGGAAATGGCAACCCACTCCAGTGTTTTTGCCTGGAGAATCCCAGGGACGGCGGAGCCTGGTGGGCTGCTGTCTATGGGGTTGCACAGAGTTGGACCTGACTGAAGCGACGCAGCAGCAGCAGCAGCAGCAGCAATACAGAGACTACTACAATTCAAAAACTTGATTTGCTTGACATATACATTTCTTTGTAACAAGTAGCTTTGGGTTGACTTTAATAAATATTCTCTTAAATGGCAATTGGTGACTCTTATTCTTGCATAAGGAATAGCATAAAATAGGACATAGACCCACATAGTCTGAAGAAAAGGGTTAACTAGAAACATGGAGATTTTATAGATGCGTTATCAAGAGGATTCCAGAAGACAGTATACATTAGGTATCATGCCTTATGCATAAAGAGACTTTACATACAATGATTGTCATTAGGACATGCATGTTAATCCTGAGGCAAGAACCCTAATAGTTTCCAACACATGATTATTTGTTTATACACTTTAGGCTTTTAATTCATTCTTGTTTCTCTCCCCTCTAACACATTTTCCCCCATACTTACCTAATACTTGCATTTTCATCTTGTTCCTTCCTACATGTTGACCAACACACAACTCTGGTTCTGGTAGTAGAACCAGATGACTTAAGAGGTCATTTTTCCTCCCACTTAGCAGACTCGAGGCATTGCACTTGTATTCTTCTATCTATCAGTATTTTTTACAATTTCCCTATCCATTTCTGAGGGCAGAGCTGTGAACGGTGACCCTCACAACACTGTAAGTACGATAATGAGGAGAGATGGGCAAGAAAAGGTCGAATGAGACATAGGATTGAATTTCGCATTCACTGTATGAAAGACTTTTGCCCACTATCATTTTTGTAAGATAGATGTACTAGGGACTTATGAATAGGTAGTGGGTTGGCCATACTTCTGAATAAGATTATTTAAATGGATTCCAATAATTCCATGTTTCTTCAGTGGAAAGCCTTTTTATTACCTCCCTTCTTTTCCTTTTCTTTTTTTCTCATTGTCTTTCTTCTCTTTAATGCAGCTACCATTAATCACCTTTAAAGATTCCCTTGTGGTTTCTCTGCAATTACCAGCCTATATCCTATATTACATCCTATTTCTACCTTGTTAAACTTATCATTTGACCCTTCAGTCTTAAATATTGTACTTTCCTATTTCCAACTTGCAATTGCTTCTCATTTCTATAGATCCCCTCTTGTACATACAGGGCAAAGTCATGACTTTACATGAAATCTTTCAAATTTTTGCCCAATCTGCATCTCAGATACTGTGGTCATGTAACCCCATACAACAAGTGTTTTTAATTCTTCCTTATTTTGAACTGATTTTTTTTTTTCCTGAAACTAGCTACAGATACTTAGGTTCCAATTTCAGGGCAACCTCAGATAGTCAGCTGCATCTGAGAATATTCCAGGCTTCCACATCAGAATTATCTGTGTTCAAGTCTACCTCATTCAAAAAGTTGTAAATCCCTGAATATAAGACCCTATGTTTATTGGTATTTTTCTCTCCAGTGGTTTGCACTTTCCTGAACTCTAATTTAGTACTGAATGAAAATATTGAATTAAATGATGAATGGGATATTTCCAAAGTTGTGAGAAGAGGAATAGAAATGGGATATAACATTCTGCGACATGAAAATAAAGGTTCGTTAAGTGCTCAGGCAGAGCCAGAACAAACCACTATAATGAATCTTAACTGTTCTAATTGTTCTAATGTGTCTAGACCAATGCTGAAATGTTGAAAAAGAAAAATAACCACATTCAGGCACATTACTAATTGTCTATTATAACAGGATGGCCTAAATGAAAGAAAACTTTCTGACTCCATCAATACTGCAAATGAGCCTTTCCTATACTTATGAGTAAGAAAGAGCATTTATTTTATCATTATTTGTTTTATTACTAATAAAGGCTCTTTATGCCTACACAGGAGAATGACAATAGCAAAAGAAGCAATCACTGGGAAAAACACAGACTATACATAATACTAGCATCTTTATCATGCATTAAGGATAATTCAATAAATTGTCCTTGCCCTCAAAATCAAGTCTTCCTCCCAGGGTTATAGAAGGAAGAGCAAATTTATCAAACAGTTTCTGCTTTGCCATGAAAGGCAATCATTAGCAATGAGGTTAGACCACTCAAACATTTAATAGAAATGTAAAGTGCTTTGGAGATTTTCTAGTTAATAAAATTAACCTATAGTGTAATTAGACATGTCTGAATTAAAGTCCTTTTTCAATGATAATATCTGCAATGAAAGTAGTCTCCAGGGATAAAGAGATTAGCATTCGCATCAGTGGTAAATTTGCTATCAGAACCACATTCTTTTGGTCTTTCATCCCTGAAGGATTCTACAGCTGGGTAGATTCATAGGTTTGCCCTTTATCATCAACTAATTTTTTTATTTAAAGAATACTGACTTTCATCATAATTTCCTAATCTGAAATCTAATGACAAAATAATCTGCCTTGTCTTTTTCCTGCTCCAGTTAGGAAATGCAAAGATGGTACAAATATAGTACAATCTCTCCAACTAGCTTGACATTGGCAAGGACATTTTTAAGAAATCAATTAAATCATTTAAGCCAAATTCATACTGGAATTTCTAAAGATGATCGAAATACCTGTACCCACACTTCATCCCTTTTAGGCAATCTTCCCAAACTAATTCCAAGAGTGTAGATAACTTCAGGATACCCAGTAATATTTCAGCATCACCATGTTTATAAAGAACTAAGAACTAAGATGTACTTATTTACCTGTTTATAATATCTACACAATACAAATATGTGCACATATAATTTCCATGTATTTTTAAAAACTAATTTTATATCAATTTATAGGTTTCCCAAGAAGTTCCTTATGTCATCACTTCCTCAAAATTCCTTTCTGTATTATACTCTTTGTACACTCAGATATGTAGATAATAACACTCTAATGGCAGAAGAGGAACTGAAAGCCTCTTGATGAAAGTGAAAGAGGAGAGGGAAAAAGTTGGCTTAAAACTCAACATTCAGAAAACTAAGATCATGGCATCTGGTCCCATCACTTCATGGGAAATAGATGGGGAAACAGTGGAAAGTGTCAGACTTTATTTTTTGGGGCTCCAAAATTACTGCAGATGGTGATTGCAGCCATGAAATTAAAAGACACTTACTCCTTGGAAAGAAAGTTATGACCATCCTAGATAGCATATTAAAAAACAGAGACATTACTTTGCCAACAAAGGTCTATCTAGTCAAGGCTATGGTTTTTCCTGTGGTCATGTATGGATGTGAGAGTTGGACTGTGAATAAAGCTGAGTGCCAAAGAATTGATGGTTTTGAACTGTGGTGTTGGAGAAAGCTCTTGAGAGTTCCTTGGACTGCAAGAAGATCCAACTAGTCTGTCCTAAAGGAAATCAGTCCTGGGTGTTCATTGGAAGGACTGATGCTGAAACTCCAATACTTTGGCCACCTTATGTGAAGAATTGATTCATTGGAAAAGACCCTGATGCTGGGAGGGATTGCGGGCAGGAGGAGAAGGGGATGACAGAGGATGAGATGGCTGGATGGCATCACTGACTTGATGGACGTTAGACTGAGTGAACTCCGGGAGTTGGTGATGGACAGGGAGACCTGGTGTGCTGTGATTCATGGGATTGCAAAGAGTCGGACACGACTAAGTGACTGAACTGAACTGAACTGAATGGCAGAAAGTCAAGAGGAACTGAAGAACCTCTTGATGAGGGTGAAGGAAGACAGTGAAAGAGCTGGCTTAAAAGTAAATATTAAAAAAAAAAAAAATCTAAGATCATGACATATAGCCCCATTGCTTCATGGCAAATAGAGTGGAAAAAAAGTGGAAGTAGTGACAGATTTCCTCTTCTTGGACTCTAAAATCACTGCAGATGGTGACTGCAGCCATGAAATCAGAAGATATATGCTTCTTGGCAGGAAAGCTATGATAAATCTAGACAGTGTGTTGAAAAGTAGAGACATTACTCTGTCAACAAAGGTCAGTATAGTCAAGAGTATGGTCTTCCAGTGGTCAGGTACAGTTATGAGAGCTGTACAGTAAAGAAGGCAGAGCACCAAAGAATTGAGGCCTTTTAATTGTGATGTTTGAGAAGATTCCTGAGAGCCCCTTGGACAGCAAAGAAATCATAACAGTCAATCTTAACAAAAATCAACCCTCAATATTCACTGGAAACTGAAACTACAGTATTTTGGTCACTTGATGCAAACAGCTGACTCACTGGAAATGTCCCTGATGCTGAGAAAAATGGAGCACAGAAGGAGAAGAGGATTTCAGAGAATGAAATGGCTGGATGTTGTCACTGATGCAATGGACAAGAACTTGGGCAAACTTCAGGAGATGGTGAGGGACAAAGAGGCTTGGCATGTTGCAGTTGATGGGGTCGCAAGACTTGTACATGACTAAGCAACTGAACAACAGTTATCCCAAGAAGTCCCTTATGTCAGCAGTTCCTCAAAATTCCTTTCTGTATTATATTGCACTCTTTGTGCAAGATGAGTACCATATGAGCTGGTAACACTGAATCTCTTTTATTTGCCATTCCGTCTAGTCAAGTTTATGGTTTTTCCAGTGGTCGTGTATGGATGTAAAAGTTGGACAGTGAAGAAAGCTGAGCACTGAAGAATTGATGCTTTTGAACTGTGGTGTTGGAGAAGACTCTTGAGAGTCCCTTGGACTTCAAGGAGATCCAGCCAATCCATTCTAAAGGAGATCAGTCCTTGGTGTTCATTGGAAGGACTGATGATAAGGCTGAAACTCCAATATTTTGGCCACCTCATGCGAAGAGTTGACTCATTGGGAAAGACCCCGATGCTGGGAGGGATTGGGGGCAGGAGCAGAAGGGAACAACAGAGGATGAGATGGTTGGATGGCATCACCAACTAGATGGACATGAGTTCGAGTGAACTCTGGGAGTTGGTGATGGACAGGGAGGCCTGGCATGCTGCGATTCAGGGGGTCACAAAGAGTCGGACATGACTGAGCGACTGAACTGAACTAAACTGAGGCAGCACAAACCATACATTCTTTCTTGGGAAGGCTTTCAAACATTTCTGCACCTGTTTGGCCTCAGAGAGCCGTATATGAATTACATTCATTGTTGTATTTAGTTCAGAACACAGGACTGTGAGTTGAAGTTTAAAAGTTGAGGTTTAAATTATGTCACAGAATAGTTACATTAACTAAATTCTCAGTCATTCAGGATATGCATGACTTCTAGGAATTGTAGACAACCTCACAAACAAAAACTACGTATTATCTCTAGCTCTCTGTGTTGTAGAATGATAGTGTTATCCACCCTCCCTCTTAAGAATCTTTGTGGCTAAATAAGATATGATGTCACCCTCTTCTGGACCTCCGGGTTTCTTTGTTTATATAAGTTCCCTTGTTCTACTTTATGCCATATTTATGTCATGCTCTATAAGTTATATTCTACAGCAAATTTATAATTCCACACAGGAACTTTGTTATAGATATTTTGGACTTTTGTTATAAGCTTATTATTTGAACTTCACAATTTTTGTTGTGAAGATCAA
Source organism: Bos mutus (assembly GCF_027580195.1). Classification (NCBI taxonomy): domain Eukaryota; kingdom Metazoa; phylum Chordata; class Mammalia; order Artiodactyla; family Bovidae; genus Bos; species Bos mutus. Next base: position 46,922,050 of record NC_091617.1, read on the forward strand.
GTAAAATAAATCATGTGAAGTTGGGAACCATAACTGGCTGTACAATTGCAAGGTAGCACATGTACTGAATACATGTTGACTATATAAGGAACATTTGCTTTTCTTCATTCAAAAGTGGCTTCATAAAAATAAAAGATAATGGATATGTATTCTGTTTTAGAATGTGCCAAAAGTTGTAAATTATCAAGCTGATCAAGTATCTCCATTCCCTGATGAAAAAGTTCCAAGAGGGTAGGTAAATGTTCAAGTCTGCAGTATAGATATCTGTACTCTATTCACTCTCGGTTCTTCTGACAACAATACTCATGATCTTCTTCTGTTCTGCATTAACTATGTGTTACAATTAATATGTAAATAAACTAATACATGGCTCTTTTTAATATAAAACACTATATGAATTATTTTCTCTATGAAACTCAAGAAAGTCTAAACAATGTTGTATTCTCATAATTAGGGTAAATAGAAGACTGTAAGTTTACATAAACAACCTCTAACTAGAAAGTCCCTTAAGAATTAGTTTATGGTCTAATCAATTACATGGTATTACTGTAAAGGTTTTTGGACCCCATCTATAGAAATATGTCTCCAATTTATAGATGAATGACTGAAACTTCATAATGATGGAATTGTGTCTTTGATACTGTGTCTAATCTACTATTTGGCCCATAGAATGTACTCAACAAGAGAACACTCATTGAATGGGCAAATGAGGGAACTATGTGAAGGAATAAAGACAGTAGTATACTAAGGGAAATCAACCATGATGGGTAACTGGGTAACTTGGCTAGTAGATCTGAATCATTTACTAACTACCTGATTACTGTCAAAGTTATTTAATATCTGAGCTTCTGTTTTCTTATATTTAAAATCTTATGTCTGTAATATCTCTTATTACATATCATATATCTAATATCCAACTCAAATGTTTTCTAATTATCTGGATTGCTCAAGAAGTTACTGATATCTTTGGTTCCTTCAATTACAAAATGTAAGTTTATACATAACAGACCACAATCCCTGATCAATACTGTAGCCTAGGGGCTGTATCCCAATTTCCACCTTCTAATGCCTCCTGGAACATTTCTCTGATCATTTGTCTCATCTATCCTTAACCTATAATACTGCTAACAAAGCCTCAACTGTTGTTATAAAGATGAACATAAATGCTAAAGGAGGTATCAATGGTTAGTGCATTAGAATACTTTAGGTTATTTTACAGTAACAAATGACTCCTTCCAAATCACAATATCTTAAAATAAGACAATAATAGAGAACCATGAAGGGCCTGAGATTTTACCCTTTCATTAAGCTAATGAAGTAAACTATAACGGTTTCATGTATGCTGGCAGAACACACAAGATTCCTGGGTTAGAGGCAAAGTATTTACTAATCAAAGCACAAGAGCCTGCATGAGCTATGTTTGTATCAGTTACTCTTTCTCTGCAAGTCCTAAGAAGATGACGACAAGTGTCTCAGGTATACTCAGCATAGATACTCACAATGGGTCTATGCCAAATGAGGAAACCTGAGCTTAGAAAAACCTCATTATTATAAAAGCAATTGCAAGCAAATCTGCCCAGTTTCTCTGTAGAGGGACATTATTTTCCTGGTCAGGAAACAAAGCTGTCTTCTGCTCTAGAGAAAGATACTACTTATGTTATCCTGGGGTGTTTACATATAAATCCCATAAAAAGATACTCTAGGACAAAACAACTACAAGACAGTTGCTTCCCAATAATGTGTTTCTTACTTAAGCTACATATCTATCTTGGGTTGGAAAGGTTCACTGTCTAGTGTGGTCAGAGACTAAGACTGACAGAGTTCCATCTAGTTATTTGTTTTGTAGAGTATCATTAAAGAGGAAGAGAATGCAGCAAATACTGACACTTTTAAATTTCTACTCACATGCCACTTCGACCTTTATTTTGTTAGCAAAAGCAAATTGCTTGTTTAAATATTTTTCTATGATTTACTTAAAAAGTTGACAGCTAGGAAAATATCAAATGTTTAGCACTAATATTGTAGACAGTTGAATTCCAAATTGATGAACAACCATACCCAAATTATGCTAACAAGTTAGTTTTTCCTGAAAACTTCAAACAACTACAGTGATCTGCTTTTGGTTTCCATGAATTATTGGGATAATTTTTTTCTTACATGAATAAACTTGTAAGAAAAATGTCATATATTGGATGAAAAACCTCTCTAGGCAACACTTGCTGCATGCTAAGGGTCAAACAGTGATTAAGGAAAAACGTCTGCCTTCAGAGAGTGAACATCAACATGTGAGGGACATAAACAAAACAAACAAAATAATTATAGCGTATACTGCTAAGAAGAAAATAGAGTACCCCTAGTTAAGTAGGCTAGGGTTATCAGATAATTTCTATGAAAATTTTGATGGGAAACATCAAATTAAAAACCTCTGTATTGGAATAGAGGTAGACTTGTGATAAACACTAAGTAGTAAACGTGTGACAACATGATGTCCCCAAAAGTCTGAAAAAGTTGAGCAATTCATCCAAAAAACATGTAGTGGGACTAAATATAAAACCCTTGCTCTTTGGTGCAATCACCTATACCAAAAGTTGGAGCTATAAGGCTTAACAGTAGCACATATAAAAATGACCTTGGAAATTAAATTGACTATGATAGCAGTATGTTTTAAAATAGAATATACAAAGATTGACTCAATGACATAGATATAGTATCCAGAAGAAAAAATAAAAGGATAATTCCCCTATGTTCTGTAATTTATATTTCACTAAGTTCTAGAAAGACATTAGTTTTGTGAAAAGCTGGAATTCATTCAGAAAAGTGTTAATAGGCTAAGGATGTTTGTAGTTTCAATCATAAATATACCAAACCCAGTGGATGTTTAGAAATACATGAGGGCTATTTTGTTGTCACAATGAGTTATAAATGCCACTTGGAATTTAAGAAAAGGAGCAAGAATGCTAAGTATCTGGCATTACATTGGTGAATTCCATACAATTAAGAACTGTCTCTCCCCAAATTTCAATAGTACCCTCTTTAAGAAATACATCCATCTATCTATATATCATCTAAAATGATATTTTAGCTTTTGTGGAAAGACCAGAGAACATTATTTTGAGAAAGGGAGCAACTGCCAGCTCATATAGAGACCAGTCAAGTAGTGAAATCTTCTGTGTAGCAGAAGATTGTAATGAGGTTAATAGAAAGAAGTTACTGGAAAGGAAAGGAAAAAGCAGATTTTAACTTGATATGAGGAAAAAATATTTAAGGTTTATAATTATAACCAACCTAGATAGAATATTGAAAAGCAGAGACATTACTTGGCCAACAATGGTCCATCTAGTCAAGGCCATGGTTTTTCCAGTGGTCATGTATGGATGTGAGAGTTGGACTGTGAAGAAAGCTGAGTGCCAAAGAATTGATGCTTTTGAACTGTGGTGTTGGAGAAGACTCTTGAGAGTCCCTTGAACTGCAAGGAGATCCAACCAGTCCATTCTCAAGGAAATCAGCCCTTGATTTTTTTGGAAGGAATTTTTTTGGGATTTCTTTGGAAGGAATGATGCTGAAGGTGAAACTCCAGTACTTTGGCCACCTCATGCGAAGAGTTGACTCATTGGAAAAGACTCTGATGCCGAGAGGGGTTGGGGGCAGGAGGAGAAGGGGATGACAGAGGATGAGATGGCTGGATGGCATCACTGACTCGATGGACCTGAGTCTGAGTGAACTCCGGGAGTTGGTGATGGACAGGAAGGCCTGGCGTGCTGTGATTCATGGGGTCACAAAGAGTCGGACATGACTGAGCGACTGAACTGAATTAGAGACAAAATATGGGAAAATGGTCACTTCTGATTCATTAGTTTTCTTTTAATAGTAACCATTTTAGCAAGTTTCAACTTATCTTCACTTAACACAAATGAGAAGACTTTGACTATCTAAAGGAGATCTAAAATTTCCTAATTTTGAAAATTTTTGCTTTGTCTATGATGAAGGTCAGCTACAATTAAGAGGATTGATTCCTTAACTTTTCCCTCCCAGGCTATTTGTCAATAGCCATTCTCAATTTATAGAGAAAACAAGAAAAATCTTAAGACTCTGATTTTACAGGCACTATTTTTATAGAATAACCTTACTTAATGTAGACTTGATTCTGTGAAAGTTGTACTAGACCTTGCTATTATTTATTTGACATTTGGAGCATTTGCAGTATCTTGATTCTTTCTGTTCATAGAGAATATTATTTTTAAATGTGTTTGACTAATTATTACTGAATAATTATTGGTATCCAAATATAGACTTGATTTTCATGCAATGCTTGTCTAAAGTTTGACAAATAAAACACAAGCCATTGACAAAGGTACTAGAACGTTAGGTATAATTTATATTATATAAGTTTAGCTTTAAATAGAAAGTTTTAATTCTGTTATCAAAAACAGTGAAAGCAAGAAGGCAGTGGAGCAACATCTTTAAAGTACTAGAGGGAAAAGCAAAACAAAATCAACTTATTATTTGATATTTTAAGATATGTAAGGGCTGAAAAGATTACTCACATTGTAAGAAGTCAAAGAATTAAAATATTACAAAAAAAAGTTTTCTTACAAAAGAAAATGTTACTGAAGCTATCTTGGGTTCGCTTGCCTAGGGTGCAGTAAAACCAATCTACTGACACGGGGTTGTAGTGAAGGAAAGTACAGGGCTTATTACAAGGGACATAATGCGGGGTCAAACATGGGGAATGGGCACTTCATGCTCAAAAGGGCCAAACTCCCCAACGGCTTTCAGGGAAGGGATTTTTAAGGCAACATTAGGGGTGAAGGTCGTGGGTTGCCTGACCAGCTCATAAACATTCTTCTGATTGTTTGGTGGTGAGGTAACAGGTGGTATTTTGGGAGTTAACATTACCAACTTTCTGATTCTAACTGATCTAGGGTCTATGTGCTTGTAATCAGCATGTGGTTAACTTCTTCCAAATGGTGGAAGTTTTAATTTATCTACAAAAGAACCCAAGGATATGCTTTGAAGAGGAACTAAAGGTCCTTGACATTGTTTTATGAGTAAATTATTATTATTTTATCTTACTTGACTGTTTTTCTTCGCTTGTGCATTTTTTTCATTTTTCTGATGAAATTTTTTCTTTGGGATTTGGGGAAGGCCTTAGGAAGCCTAGAGATGTCTTCAAGTAAATTAGAGATTGCAAGGGAACATTTCATGCAAAGATGGGCTCGATAAAGGACAGAAATGGTATGGAACTAACAGAAGCTGAAGATATTAAGAAGAGGTGGCAAGAATACATAGAAGAACTATACAAAAAAGATCTTAATGACCTGGACAACCATGATGGTGTGATCACTCACCTAGAGCCGAACATCCTGGAGTGTAAAGTTAAGTGGGCCTTAGGAAGCATCACTTCAAACAAAGCTAGTGAAGGTGATGGAATTCCAGGTGAGTTATTACAAATCAAAAAAGTTTTTACAAATCAAAAAAGGTGAAATATGCTAACAAATTTGGAAAACTCAGAACCGGCCATAAGACTGGAAAAGGTCAGTTTTCATTCCAATCTCAAAGAAGGCAATGCCAAAGTATGTCCAAACTATTGCACAATTGCACTCATTTTACATGCTAGCAAGGTAATGCTCAAAGACCTTCAAGCTAGGCTTCAACAAAACACGAACTGAGAACTTCCAGATGTACAAGCTGGATTTAAAAAGGGCAGAGGAATCAGGTGTCAAATTGCCAACATCCCTTGGCTCATAGAAAAAGCAAAGGAATTCCAGAAAAAAAAAAATCTACTTCTGCTTCATTGACTATGCTAAAGCTTTTGACTATGGATCACAACACACTGTGGAAAATCCTTAAAGAGATGGGAATATTAGATCACCTTACCTACCTCCTGAGAAATCTGTATGTAGGTCAAGAAGCAACAGTTAGAACCTGACATGGAAAAACAGACTGGTTCAAAATAAGGAAAGGAATATGTCAAGGCTGTATATTGTCACCCTGCTCATTTAACTTATATGCAGAGTACATCATGAGAAATGCTGGGCTGGATGAGAACAAGCTGGAATCATGATTTCCAGGAGAAATACCAATAACCTCAGATATGCAGATGATACCACTCTTATGGCAGAAAATGAAGACGAACTGAGGAGTCTCTTGATGAAGGTGAAAGAGGAGAGTGAGAAAAGCTGGTTTAGAACTCGACATTCAAAAAATGAAGATTATTGCATCCAGTCCCATCACTTCATGGCAAATAAATTGGGAAAAAATGGAAATACTGACAGACTTTATTTTCCTGGGCTCCAAAATCACTGAAGATAGGGACTGCAGCTGTGAAATTAAAAGACACTTGCTTCTTGTAAGAAAATCTTTGAGAAACCTAGACAGCTTATTAAAAAAGCAAAGACACCACTTTGATGACAAAGGTCCGTATAATCAAATCTATGATTTTTCCAGTAGTCATGCATAGATGTAAGGGTTGGACCATAAAGAAGGTTGATCACCAAAGAATTGATGATTTTGTACTGTGGTACTGGAGAAGATTCTTGAGAGTCCCTTGGACAGCAAGGAGATCAAACCAGTCAATCCTAAAGGGAATCAATCCTGAATACTCACTGGAAGGACTGATGCTCAAGCCTTCTCTCCTGGCTCAATCCAGTAAAGAACATGCCTGCCAATGCAGCAGACACAAGAGATGTGGGTTTGATCCCTGGGCCAGGAAGATCTTCCGGAGAAGGAAATGACAATCCACTCCAGTATTCTTGTTTGGAAAATCCCATGGACAGAGGAGCCTGATGAGCTACAGTCCAGGGGGTCGCAAAGAGTTGGACACAACTGAGCAACTAAACCACCACCACTGATGCTGAAGTTGAAGCTCCAATACTTTGGCTACCTGATGCAAAGAGCTGATTCATTGGAAAAGACCTAATGCTGGAAAAGATTGAGGGCAGCAGGAGAAGGGGGCAACAGAGGACAGATAGTTAGATGGCATCACCAACTCAATGGATATGAGTTTGAGGAATCTCTGGGAGATAGTAAATAACAGGGAAGCCTGGTGTGCTGCAGTCCATGAGGTCGCAAAGAGTCAGACACAGCCGAGTGACTGAACGACAACAAGGAGGCTAAAACTTTTCTACAAACAAGAGGTGGGGAGTATTTGGCTAGGGGGTCATGGAGAGAATGTCTATCCCAGAAGGGTTCTGACCAGTTTCAGATTTAAGGCCACTGATATTGATTATCATACTGTTAAACATAAAAGACTTTTTTAAAAATAAATACTTAAATCTTTTAAAACTCCAATTATTTAAATAAAAATGACAATGTATTGTGGGATTAATAATATATCAAAAGTAAAACAAATAATAATACAAATGTCAGGAGAAGAGAAATGGAAGTACAGTGTTTTAAGCTGTTAGTACTAACACTGAAGTAGAATATCCCTCGAACATAGACTAGGTGAAGCTATGAATGTATACTATAAAAAACAAGGCAACTGGAGAACATACAGGGCAAATAGAAAACAAATAGGAAATGGAAGTCTTAAACCCAGTCATATTAACAGTCTTATTAAATATAATTTGTCTTTTGTCCTAATTTTCAAAACTTTTTTACTGTTATTATTTATTAAAATTTTAGATATCAAAACATCATGTCAAAAAGTTTTATCTATTGTTGACTGAAATAATATATCCAACTTAAAATTTAATATGCAATTCATTTCAAAGACAAATATATGCATGGTTGTAATTTACTTGTCAATGAAACATGCACTGTTTAGCATGACTAAAAGCTTTTTCTTTTATCAGGAAAAAAATAAAATTTTGCCATATATGTATTTTCGGAAAGTCTGTATTCTGGTGTGAGGAAGTAGTTTGTAATTTCACTTAAAATAATGACATACATTTGAAAAAAGTAAAAAGAAGTGATTTGGAGACTAATCAAGCCCATTAGTCTTAAAGGGCTAAGAGGTGAAATACATTAGTCCTTCTATGTGAACTGGCTCTGCACCTATGCATTTAATGGATGCCTAAAATTATTTGAAAAAAAAAAAAATTCCAGAAAGTTCCAAAATCAAAACCTGAATTTGCTGCTTTCAGGGAACTATTTACATTGCATTAGGTATTGTAAGTAACAAAGAGAAAATTTATAAGGGAAGATGTGCATAGTTCACTTCAGTTCAGTTCAGTCGCTCAGTTGTGTCTGACTCTTTGCGACCCCATGAATTGCAGCATGTCAGGCCTCACTGTCCATCACCAACTCCCAGAGTTCACTCAGACTCACGTCCATAGAGTTGGTGATGCCATCCAGCCATCTCAGCCTCTGTCATCCCCTTTTCCTCCTGCCCCCAATCCCTCCCAGCATCAGTCTTTTCCAATGAGTCAACTCTTCGCATGAGGTGGCCAAAGGACTGGAGTTTCAGCTTTAGGTTATATGCAAATACTACTAGGCTATCTTGGGCTTCCCAGGTGGCACTAGTGGTAAAGAATCCATCTGCCAATGCAGGAGATGTAGGACATGGGATTAGATCCCTGGGTCTGGAAGATCCCTTGGAGAAGGGCGTGGTAACCCACTCCAGTATTCTTGCCTGGAGAATCCCATGGACAGAGGAGCCTAGTAAGTTGCAGTTCATAGGGTCTCACAGAGTTGGACATGGCTGAAGTGACTTAGCATGCAAGCACTATGTTATTTTACATAGAGACTTCAATATCCTCAAATTTTGGTATCTGCAGGGGGTCCTGGGACAAATGCCTGCAGATACCAAGTGATGACCATAAATAGAGGTGAACCCTATATTTATTACACTTTTTGCCCCTCAGGGCATTTGCTATTTCAAATCAGGAGGCATAAAAAAGAATAGAAAACTGTGTAAATAAAGCTTGTGGAAGACTTTCTTGACTGAGAAGAAAAAGACTAGATTCTGGTTCTACAAACAGTCAAGATTTGAGAAAACAGGTTTCCAGACTGATATTATTATTTAAAATTTAAAATATATATGTATGTATTTAATCTTCATCCCCCTTCCTGGGAGCATTTCCTAACCCTTGTAATTTCCTAAATGGTAAGAACCATAGGGGCATCTTTGTTAAAATGTTTTCTATTTTGTCCTCAGTTCCTGAAATTGCACCATAGCAATAAGGGTTAATGAATTGTCCTTCGATATTCATAACAAGCTCCTTTCAACCATTTATGCTAATACGTCTATTTTTTATAAAGTCCTTAAATAACCAAAAGATGGAGACAGGTTTCCAGGGAAACCATCCATGTGGTTAGGGGATTGAAGATTTCAGCCCCGCCACAGACCTCAGTTTTAGAGGGACCGTGGAACGAAACTGTTGTGATCCACCCACACAGTCAAAGGCTTTGGCATGGTCAATAAAGTGGAAGTAGATGTTTTTCTGGAACTCTCTTGCTTTTTCTATGATCCAGCGGAAGTTGGTAATTTGATCTCTGGTTCCTTAACCTTTTCTAAATTGAGCTTGAACATTTGGAAGGAACGATGCATGTAATGTTGAAGCCTGGCTTGGAGAATTTTGAGTATTATTTTGTGAGCAAGTGAGATGAATGCAATTGTGTGGTAGTTTGAACATTCTTTGGCATTGCCTTTCTTTGGGATTGAAATGAAAACTGATATTTTCCTGTGGCCACTGCTGAGTTTTCCAAATTTGCTGGCATATTGAGTGTACCACTTTCATAGCATCATCTTTTAGGATTTGAAATAGCTCGATTGGAATTCCATCACCTCCACTACCTTTGCTCATAGTGATGCTTCCTAAGGCCCGCTTGACTTTGCATTCCAGGATGTGTGACTCTAGTTGAGTGATCACACCCAGGTGGTTACCTGGGTGATGAAGATAATTTTTTGTTTAGCTCTTCTGTGTATTCTTGCCACCTCTTCTTAATATCTACTGCTTCTGTAGGTCCATACTGTTTCCGTCCTTTATTTTTCTCATGTTTGCATGAAATATTCCTTCATATCTCTAATTTCCTTGAAGAGATCTCTAGTTTTTCCCATTCTATAGTTTTCCTCAATTTCTTTGCATTGGTCACTAAGGAAGGCTTTCTTATCTCTCCATGCTATTTTTGGAACTCTGCATTTAAATAGGTATATCTTTCTTTTTCTCCTTTGCCTTTAGCTTCTCTTCTTTTCTCAGCTATTTTTAAGGCCTTCTCAGACAAACATTTTGCCTTTTTGCATTTCTTTTTCTTGGGGATGGTCTTGATCACTGCCTCCTGTACAATGTCACTAACCTCCATCTATAGTTCTTCAGGCACTCTATCTATCAGATCTAATCCCTCAAATCTATTTCTCACTTTCACTGTATAATCATAAGGGATTTGATTTGGGTCATACCTGAATGGTCTAGTCATTTTCCCTACTTTCTTAAATTTAAATCTGAATTTGGCAATAAGGAGGTCATGATCTGAGCCACAGTCAGCTCCCAGTCTTATTTTTGCTGACTGTATAGAGCTTCTCCATCTTTGGCTGCAAAGAATATAATCAATTTGATTTTGGTATTGACCATCTGGTGATGTCCATGTGTAGAATCTTATTTGACTGTGTTGATCAAAAAAAAAAAAAAATGTGGACAATTCTTAAATAGATGGGAATACCAGACCACCTGAACTATGTCCTGAGAAATCTGTATGCAGGTAAAAAAGCAACAGTTAGAATTGGACATGGAACAACCGCTACTGCTGCTGCTAACTCACTTCAGTCGTGTCCGACTCTGTGCGACCCCATAGATGGCAGCCCACCAGGCCCTGTGGTCCCTGGGATTCCCCAGGCAAGAATACTGGAGTGGGTTGCCATTTCCTTCTCCAATGCATGAAAGTGAAAAGTGAAAGTGAAGTCGCTCAGTCACGGCCGACTCTTCATGACTCCATGGACTGAAGCCTACCAGGCTCCTCTATCCAGGGGATTTTCCAGGCAAGAGTACTGGAGTGGGGTGCCATTGCCTTCTCCGTGGAACAACAGACTGGTTCCAAATAGGGAAAGGAGTACATCAAGGTTACATATTGTCACCCTGCTTATTTAACTTATATGCAGAGTACATCATGAGAAATGTCGGGCTGGATGAAGCACAAGCTGGAATCAAGATTTCTGGGAGAAATATCAATAACCTCAGATATGCAAATGACACCACCCTTATTGCAGAAAGTGAAGAAGAACTAAAGATCCTCCTGATGAAAGTGAAAGAGGAGAGTGAAACATTGGTTTAAAACTCAACATTCATAAAGCTAAGATCATGACATCCAGTCCCATCACTTCTTGGCAAATTGATGGGGAAAAACTGGAAACAGCAAGAGACTTTATTTTGGGGGGCTCCAAAATCACTGCAGATGGTGACTGCAGCCATGAAATTGAAAGATGTTTGGTCCTTAGAAGAAAAGCTATGACCAACCTAGACAACATATTAATAAGCAGAGATATTACTTTCCCAACAAGGGTCCCCTTGTCAATGCTATATTTTTTTCCAGTAGTCATGTATGGATATGAAAGTTGGATTATAAAGAAAGCTGAGTGCTGAAGAATTGATGCTTTGGTGTTAGAGAAGACTCTTGAGAGTCCCTTGGACAGTAAGTAGATCCAACCAGTCCATCCTAAAGGAAATCAGTCCTAATATTCATTGGAAGGACTAATGCTTAAGCTAAAACTCCAATATTTTGGCAACCTGATGCAAAGAACTGACTCATTTGAAAAGATCCTGATGCTGAGAGATTGAGGCCAGAAGGAGAAGGGGACTACAGAGGATGAGATGGTTGGATTGCATCATTGACTCGATGGGCATGAGTTTGCATAAGCTCCAGGAGTTGGTGATCAACAGGAAAGCCTGGCATGCTACAATCCACGGGGTCACAAAGAGTTGGACTTGACTGACTGAACTGAACTGAAGAGAGAAACTGAAGATTCAATTAATACTTCCTATGTAATGCAGCCTCCATCAAAATCCTAGATAAGAAGTCTGGAGAACTTCCAGGTTGGTGAGCACTTGGAGGTGTACATGGGAGGGTTCCATGCCTAGACAGGGCCTGGAGCTCTGCATCCCTTCCCACACACCCTACACTCAGCATCTCTTCCACCTAGCTGTTTCTGAATTGTATTCTTTTATAATAAGCCAGGGATCAAGTAGGTAAAATATTTTCCTGAGTTTTCTAGCAAATTATTGAACTCAAGGAGGGTGTCAAGAGAACCTCTCCATTGGTAAGAAGTAGCAGTGACTCCCAGGATATGGGATTAGCATGTGCAGTGGGGACAGTCTTTTGGGACTGAACCATTAACCTTCAGCATCTGTGCTAAGCCCAGGTAAATAATGTCAGAATTGAATTGTAGGACAACCAGTAGGTGTCAAAGAATTAGAAAACAGTTTGTTGTGTAACTGCCCCAACAGACGCCCCCCCATTTGGTGTCAAAGTGATGGATTTCGTAATCCTATACAGAAAACAGTATTTTTTTTTTCCCACTCTCTTTTCTTTCCCAGACCAAAAAGGAAGCCAGAGAAATTAGCTTATATTCTGCCTGCAGCTTTTTCCTCAACACATTTTCTGATTTATAAGCTGTGCATGTCAGAAACAAGAAAGAAAGAAAATGATGTTGAGGAGGAAGATAATAACAATAGATGAAATAAAACTGAATAACAAATCTGCTAAAAGGCTAAATATCCAAACAAAACTTTTTCTCATAAAAATCTGAAGTCTATCATTGAAACGTCTTAATTTCATTCTGTATCAGGTCATTAATTTGTATTTTATCTCTCTGCTTGAAGAAACTTCTATTCTATCTAAACATGTTCATACACATTCTTAGCACTCAATATAAAATTAATCAACATTTCAGACAACATGACCAGATGAATGAAATCACAAGGAAAAGATAAATCAATAGAAATAAACCCACACACAATGTAATTATTGATGTTGTCAGATATAGATCTCGAAATAATTGATATCTATTATTTTAACTTGCTATTGAATGATAACATATGAACTTTATACATCTTAAATGTAATAATGGATGTAACTTTAAAAGTATATATCTCTGTAATGCCCATATCAAGGTAGAGAAAACTACTAGCTTATCATAAATATTGATTATGCTCTATTCTAGTTGGTAGTAGCAAATGTTAATCATGATAAATGGCTATCAACAAAAATTAGGTTTGTTGAGGGGAGGGCAACTATAAATAATGAGATAAAAGTATCTTGGAAAATGTTTATGAATTTGAAAAAAGTTTTTTTTTTTTTTAAATTAAAGAATCACTTGCAACTGATGTTTTATTTATTAAGTTCCAGGATTGTATTTGGAGTCTCACATTGAATTTATCTGGCTTGTCTCTAAATTCTTTTATTCTGGAACAGTTTCTGACATTCTTCGTTTTTCATGACATTGATAGTTTGAGAGTACAGGCCAGTAGTTTAGTAGAATTTAACTTTATTTAGGTCCATGTGACATTTTCTCATGACTATATTCAGATTATGTAGCTTTGACAGGAAATTAGAGAGTGATGCTTTGTCCTTCTTAGTGTCTCATATGAGGAGACACAGACTGTTGGCTGCTCCATTATTTATGATGTTAAATTGATCACTTATGTAAGGTTCTATCTGCCAAATTTCTTTACTAAGATGTTACTGTTTCCTCTCTAATTAATATATCATTTATAAAAGTACTTTGAAACTATGCAAATATTGTATTCCTTGTCAACTTTGTCCCACTAGTTTCAACACCATAAGTAATAAATGCCTGAATAAATTATAATCATAATTACAAAATGCTCTGTGATAGTAAACTGATTAAGGAAAAAAACTGATAAAATAAACTGTTTTTTACCTTAAGCTTACTTTTTAATAAAAATATCAATTTAACATTTTTTCTAAAATAAATTAATATTTAATTCTTCTAATCCTAGAACATGGGGTACTTTTCAGTTTCTTTAAATCATCTTCAGTTTCCATGTTTCAGTGTTTTATAGTTCCTAGCATATGCCTTTCACCTATTTGGTCAGGTTTATTCTTAAGTATTTAATTTCTTTTGATGTGATTTTTAAAAGGTACTTTTTTTTTAACCTTCCCTTTCTGATATTTCATTGTTAGTGTAGAGAAATGTAACTGATTTCTGTATGTTAAGTTTGCATCCTGTTACCTTGTTGAATTAGTTTATCAGTTCTAGTAGTTTTTGTATGGTGTCTTAGGGTTTTCTATAGATAGCATGTCATCTGCATACAATGACTATTTTATCTCTTGCAATCCAATTTGTGTACCTTTTTTCTTTCATTTTGTCTAATTGCTGTGACTAGGATTTCCAGTATATGTTGACTGTATGATCCATATCAAATATTTTGATAATTAGCCCACACACCTCTTGTCAATTAAACTTCAACAGAGAAGTCGAGAATATACAATTGGTAAAAGACAATCTCATCAGCCAGTGGTGTTGGAACAAACAGCTGCATGTAAATCAATGAAGTTAGAAGTCACCCTCTTACCATACAGAAAAATAAAGTCAAAATGGTTTAAAGACTTAATTATGAAGATATGACAACATAAAACTCCTTGAAGAGAACACAGGCAAAACATTCTGTGACATAAATTGTAGCCATGTTTCCTATAAATTGTAGACATGTAGGTCAGCCTCCCAAGGCAATAGAAATAAAGCAAAAATAAACAAAAGGAACCTAATCAAATTTATAAGCTTTTGCTCAGCAAAGAAAACTATACACAAAATGAAATGACAACCTACAGACTAAGAAATGTGTGCAAACAAAGCAACCAACAAGGGATTAATTTCTAAAATATACAGACAGCTCATACAGCTCTATACCAAAAACAAACAACCCAATCAAAAAATAGGCAGAAGACCTAAATATGCATTTCCTTAAGACATACAGATGGTCAACAGGCACATGCAGACTCTATGGTCTTTATGTAGTTTGTTATCATCTTTATATAGTCTTTCATACAGTTTTTTATTGAGCCTATGTTTCAGGACCATGAATTCCACAAGTTTCTCAGCTTTTTTTTCCCCCTACCTCCTTAGCTGGGATGGGTGGCTAGAATATGGTGGATTGGGGGTATTTCTCTTTCTTTAGTCAGGCTCCAATAATCCCAGCTGGTTAGGATCTGCTTAATTAGTTTTTTTTGAGAGCAAGCCTTATTAAGAACAAGCGCTCTGGTGTATGTCTAAATGATACATTTCCCCTCCCCTTGCTGAGAGCTTAGAAAGGGAACTTATTCTGAGAATCCGGTCAAATTTCTTAAGGCAAATTTCACAGTAATGCAAGGGCCCTCCTATAACTGGATTCTTTTACCCTTTTTAAGTCTTGCAGTTGTCCCTATTGAGCTTCCAGCAACTTGTCGGTTACAGTTGAGGTTTTCCTGTCCCAGTACTGGTTCCGTATGGTTTCCACCTGTGAGTATATTTCAGTATATTATCAATACTTGCTGTATTTGCCTGTCAGTCTCTCCATTTTGAGGGTGATGGTTTACCCTGTATTTCCCTTTCTTGTAGATACAAGAAGTTTTTTCAGTCTTTTAAGCTTTTTCTTTGTAATTATGATGGAGTGGTGACTTCTAAGCTTCTTACATGCAGGTCAGGAAACTGGAAGTCCTCTGACAGTTTTTGTTTCATGTATTTTAGGACTGTTTTAACAGGTGCTATGATACTTACACAGAGATGCCATAATAAAGTTATCACAAAATGAGTGGATAAAACAGGAACATGTTGACTCAAGTTCTGGAGGCTTGAAATCTGAAATCAAGGTATTGGCAGGGCCCACCTCCATAAAAGCTATATAGGGAAAATGCATCCTTGCTTCTTCCTCACTTCTGGGGCCAACACCTGGCCTTTCTTGGTTTTTAGCTACACTGAGAGCACTTCAGTCTTTGCCTTTGAACAATGGTGTTCTCCCCTTGTGTCACTGTCTCTGCGTATTGCTTTTTTTCCTGAATAAATGTTGTGCAGATTACTAAAATTCTTTAATTTCCAGAATTCTGAAAATGTTGAGACTGACAATTTTGCCAGTGTTCTCACTGCTTTAATGGAGAAGATTTCAGGTTGATTACTCTACATTTCCTGTATATATTGTTCCCTAATATTTTTAATTGTGTGATTTAGGATCTAGACTGCTTTGGATTAAATCAGGATCTGAAATATCTTATTATATGCCATTGGGCAAGTTTTTTTTTTTAACTCACTGTATGAATTTTCTTATCTGTAACATGTATATAAAAGGCATCATAGAGTTTTTATAAGAATTAAATGTCAGACTAAAATAGGAAAAGCACACAATGCATCACAAATAAAAATGCAATTTACCTATTGTTAGTCTAAAAACATCAATTAAGTATACGCAAATAAAGAATAAATATGTAATCCCTGATATTACAGTTTGTTTTTGGCCTTTTTGACACCTTATGCCATACTCCTAAAGTTTTAGTATCTCTTTTGGAATCTTAATCTTTTACACAAAATAGTTCCTAGGTTCATTTTTTTTTGACCACACAGTTCTTAAATGTACCATCTAGTTTGAGCTGACTCCCTGGAAAAGACCCTGATGCTGGGAAATATTGAGGGCAAGAGGAGAAATGGGTGACAGAGAATGAGATGGTTGGATGGCATCATGGACTCAATGCGTATGAGTTTGGGCAAACTCTGGAGATAGTGAAGGACAGGGAAGCATGGGGTGTTGCAGTTCATGGGGTTGCAAAGAATCAGGTATGACTTAGCGAAAGAACAACAACAAAAAGTTTCTTATGTAAATCAATTAATTACCCAAATTGAATATATCAAGAATGAGTAGAACAGTATCTCATAAGAAACTTCCTTACAGATTAACATCATTCAAAATTGAAAATTATTTTAATATTTCATTCAAGAAGATGTTATTTTCCCTCCCATGTTCCTTTCTTAAAAGAAACAAACAACAAAACATAAAGATTTGAGATGCTGTGGGAGAATAATACCAGTAGAGCTACCAAAAATGAAAATAACTCAGGTTAAGAATTAAAAAAATTTTAGTCATATCATGTTGTTTCCTTTTAGAAATGTACATATCAAAAATCAGTTTTATAAAATTTTAGTGTAGTCTATAAGCCTTTAATCCTTTTTCCAAAGTTTTAAAGACTTTAGTTTTAAAAATGGTTTTTAGCCTTAATTAATTAACCGTCATGGTAAGGAAAATAACAAACCTATTTAAAGTATGAACATCTTGAGGTGCATGGACTGTAAATCACTGACTTATCAAAGTTCACATAACTAGCATAGGGAACAGGTGAGGCAGTTTGGAGGTGGAGACGATTATCAGGTTGCCTGTCTTGTTTGATATTGTTCACCCTGACTCCTTTTCCCTTGATGTAATCATATTTATTAATAAAACCCCATAATGGAACCTGAGGAAAAATTTGTTAAAATACTGAACTTAATGCCTGATGCACAGTTTGTATTTGAAATGTGTTTGCTGAATGAAAAATGGAAGAATGAATCAGAATATGGACTTTGACACCTTTTTCCACTGCTTTTTATTTGCTTTCTTGGTCAGTTGTGTCCAACTCTTTGTGACCCCATGGACTGTCGCCTGCCAGGTTCCTCTGTCCATGGAATTTCCTAAGCAACAATACTGGAGTGGGTTGCATTTCCTACTCCAGGGGATTTTTCTGACCCAGGGATGGAACCCGCCTCTCCTGTGTCTCCTGCACAGGCAGGCAGACTCTTTACCACTGTGCCATCTGGGAAGCTCTTTATATACTCTCATTCAGATCTATTCCCATTGTTCCCTACATCTCATTGATTCAGGATGCTTTAAGTAAATTATTTTGCTTTTGCTTTTGGAATAAGATATTCCAAAAGTTCTATTAGTCACTTATTTCTCAGCTTACACCAAATGTTATTTTTGTGTTTGTCTTAGTAGAAGCTAAAGAGTGAGCACTTTAAAAACAGGTATTATAATTATCAATCTTTGTATGACAGCATTTGTAATACAAAAATTACTCAATAACTTTTTCAATTAATGAAACTTAAAACATTTGTTTAAAGTAACAGCCATTTCACAAAGTTAATACATAGTGCATTTATTTCTTATATGAATAGATAAGAATATAAAATGTGTCAGTCAATTTGGATGGCTATAACAGAATCATAGATTAAGAAGAATAGAAATTTATTCCTCACAGTTCTGAAGGCTGGGAGTCCAAGATCAGCGTTCACTTTCCAATTGTAGGTTGCCAACTTCTCATTGTAATTTCACTGAGAGCAGAAAGTCACATGCTATCCTGTAACTCTAAGAGCACTAACCCCATTACTAGAGTGCCACCCTTATGACCTCATCTGATCCTAATTTCGGCTTCTCTGGTGGCTTAGCTGGTAAAGTATCCCGCTGCAATGTGGGAGACCTGGGTTCATTCCCTGAATTGGGAAGATACCCTGGCAGAGTGCATGGTGACCCACTCCAGTATTCTGGCCTCTAGAATCCCCATGGACGGAAGAGTCTGGCAGGCTGTAGTCCATGGGGTTGCAAAGAGTCAGACATGACTGGATGATTAAGCACACACAGATTTTAATTTAGTTCCAAAAGTCCGACCTCCTAATACCATCACATTCATGGGTAGGGTTTCAATTATAGATTGGGACAGGCAAGCAGGAGGGATGCAAACATTCAATCCATACCAAAACTATATACATGATATTATGATCTATAATATCTTATTACATTATATGTATATGTGGTAGTAAAACATAATATTTAAGGTTTTACTTACATTTTTAGTAATTACAGTCTTCATCTATACACAGTATTGAGATTAATAATGTGAGAAAATAGAGATATTAAAATATAAAAATAATTTATATAAACAGTCTGAAAGTACTAATATATTTAGTTTTTAGTAAAAGTTTTAAAATTTAATCAAATATTTAAAACTTTTATTTAGCTGCTTATATATGAGGCCAGTACTTTGGCCACCTCATGCGAAGAGTTGACTCATTGGAAAAGACTCTGATGCTGGGAGGGATTGGGGGCAGGAGGAGAAGGGGACGACAGAGGATGAGATGGCTGGATGGCATCACTGACTCGATGGACGTGAGTCTGAGTGAACTCTGGGAGTTGGTGATGGACAGGGAGGCCTGGCGTGCTGCGATTCCTGGGGTCAAAAAGAGTCGGACACGACTGAGCGACTGAACTGAACTGAACTGAATCAGTAAACACTTTAAATTCTTAAAGTACAATTTATTAATTAGCTATTCCTCATAAAATGGCTCGGGCTTCCCAGGTAATGCTTGTGGTAAAGAACCCACCTGCCAGTGCAGGAGACTTAAGAAATGCAAGTTTGATCTGTGGATAATGAAGATCCCCTGGAGGAGGAAATGGCAACCCACATCAGTATTCTTGCCTGGAGGAACCCATGGTCAGAGCAGACTGGCTGGCTACAGCCCATGGGGTTGCACAGAGTCAGACATGACTGAGCAACTAAACACACACATGCACAAAAGGCCTCAGTAAATGAGGCTTGTTCTTCCTCTTCTATAAATTAAGACATTCAACCATAAGTGGGTTAATTTCACATGACACCTAAGCAGCTGTTTGTTTGTTTTTTCTTTAATGGGTGGGATGGCTTATAAAATATTTTTCTAATAACTTTTTAAAGTGCATTATTTTAAAGATATTGGATATTGGATATCCGTTGGATATCTATCTCTCAATAGATATTTGAGAGACAGGTGCAATGTCCAGTTTAATAAACATGTATTTAAAGGCCTAATTCTCTATTTCTTTCTCCTATATGTCTACCTATGTAATTTCACACATTTTCACATTTTTTAATTGCTTAAAAAGTGTCTTACTAAATTAGAAGAGCAAACTTGGGCTAATTTCTTGCTCTGGACCTCAGTTTATTATATAAAGTTCTATCAATTTTACAGAGTTGTTAAACTGACAATATAAAGTCCCTAGCACAGGCAATGGCACCTTGCCTCCAGTACTCTTGCCTGGAGAATCCCACGGTTGGAGGAGCCTGGTGGGCTGCAGTCCATGGGGTCGCACAGAGTCGGATAGGGCTGAGGGACTTCATTTTCACTTTTCACTTTCATGCATTGCAGAAGGAAATGGCAACCCACTCCAGTGTTCTTGCCTGGAGAATCCTAGGGATGGGGGGGAGCCTGGTGGGCTGCCGTCTATGGGGTCACACAGAGTCGGACACGACTGAAGCAACTTAGCAGCAGCAGCAGCAGCAGCAGCACAGTGTTGGACACATATTGGATATTCCTCAATGGGTGAGTTCTTTCCCCTACATCTCTTTAGCAGTTCTCTGTCTATCCATAATCAGGATCCAGGGATGGATGCAATAGTGTACTGGTGACTTGAATAAACCTAATCATGAATAATTAACTGGTGTAATATAGGTTCTTTGGCTAAAGGCTTGAGCTTCAAACCATAGTTATGTCTGTAAACTATCAACTCGTGATGAACTTCATGTGTATCTCCTTTTGTCAAATGCCTGTATGAATTGTTATTTTCTCAAGTAGCTAAATTCAACTGCAATTCTTTTTGCTTCCTCAATAGACACAATTACTATGTCTTTTGCAAAAAAAAATTTCAGGTGACATAATATGAACTCTGTAAACTTTCTACTCTTCAACTTGAGTTTTTCTATCAGTTTATCCTTATTTATGCACAGCTATATTCTAGAGTATAGTATAAGGATAGAAAATATCCTGTGATGAGAAATAACAACTCTATCCACCAGTCAAGATGTTGAGAGAACAGAAAAAAGCAAAGATTTTTAGTCTATAACTGAAAACAAAGTTTCAATAATTTTTTTTTTTTTGCTTAGATATTTCCCTCACAGTGATATAGAGTGATGTTATAACGTGGCTTCTCCCTTTGTTCATGATTTTGCCTAGGTGGGCAGATTTATGGCAGGGATATGAACTATAAATTAAAGTCTGCCATGGTTAATCTAATAAATGTGCCACAGAGTTGGCACAATCATGTGCTTATAAGAGGAGCAATATTCTCCACAGTGTGTGTTTGTTCTGTTGAAACTATATTCAAAGTCTAAACTGAAAATATATCTAAAATTTAATCATGTGTAAAAATTGTTTTAAAAGCACATATTTAGAAAGTAGAGTGCAGATAAACTATAATTCTTTCCATAGGGTGCATACTGTAGAAAACATGCAAATTGTATAGCAAAAATTGGGGGACGTCTAGACTCAAAAATGAAATGAACTAATAGGTCCACCTGCCAGCAATGCTGCAATTCTGACTAGCAGATGATCATTTGGCACCTTAGAACATGGGAATGATTGACTCTACATGATCAACATTTCACAGACCCTAAACTGGTGCAGGTAGAGGTGGGTAATTACTGCAGCCACCCAAGGGGAAAAGAGGGAGCAGGTGTTAGGCTGCTAGCAGAGCTTGAGTTTCAACTCATTTCAGATACAATGTGGCTAGTGGTAAAAGCCAAAAAATTTGGGTCAGTTGAAGTTTTTGCCATCTCAAATTTGTGGATAATAATTGAGTTTTTGCCTCTCTGACCTGATTCTTTCTAATGTATTTCCCATATTGGTGACTTTACATTTTAACTTTTCCCCAAGCTCTTTGTGTTCTTGTCGAGTCATCCAGTGTAGAACTTACATGCTGTTTCAGTAACAACTGACAAATTTGTCTTTTGAAAGATTTACTGCATCAGTGTGCTTGACAGAGAGCTGATCACTGAAAAGATAGATTTGTCTGTTTCATGGAGTTCTTCATTCTCTGTTATCACTATAGAAGGACTGGAGGAGGGAAGGCAGAGTGAGTGAGCAATTGCAAAGGAAAGTGATTTTTTTTAATGAGTAAAATAAAATGATGGGAAAGAATCTAGGTAGGAAAAAAGTGATCATTTTTTTATCTAAAAAAAAAGTAGGAAAAAATTAACAGTCAAGTGCTCAATGTGATTGATCCTGATTTATTACTCAAAATGACCTATTATGTCATAGGATCTCATTAACCTTTTCCTCTTGTTCCTACTTATTGATATGTGTGTTCACACTGTGTCTTCCTGTAAAGATGTCTCATTTTCCAAGCACATTTCTTGCTGACTGAGGCTTGTCATCTTAAAGGTCAAATTTGGGCACTGAAGGGTGTTTATTTGCTAACTTTCATGGTGAGTTATTCTTAATGGGGAAAAAAAAATGTGCTCTCTTCAGTTCAGTTCAGTTCAGTCACTCATTCATGTCCAACTCTTTGCAACCCCATGAACTGCAGAACACCAGGCCTCCCTGTCCATCACCAACTCCCAGAGTCTACCCAAACCCATGTCCATTGAGTTGGTGATGCCAGCCAACCATCTCATCCTCTGTTGTCCCCTTCTCCTCCTGCCCTCAATCCTCCCAAGCATCAGGGTCTTTTCAAATAAGTCAGCTCTTTGCATCAGGTGGCCAAAGTACTGCAGTTTCAATTTCAGCATCAGTCCTTCCAATGAATATTCAGGGCTGATTTCCTTTAGGATAGACTGGCTGGATCTCCTTGCAGTCCCAGGGACTCTCAAGAGTCTTCCCCAACACCACAGTTCAAAAGCATCAGTTCTTCTGTGCTCTGCTTTCTTTATAGTCCAGCTGTCACATCTATACATGACTACTGGAAAAACCATAGCCTTGATTAGACGGACCTTTGTTGACAAAGTAATGTCTCTTAAAAGTATTATATTGCGTGTTTTACTGTTTTTATAACAGAAACTACTGAGTGTAATTTGCTTTTTTTAATGACACAGAGATATTAATATGAGCACATTTCCTTTAGTAAACTGTCATACCTATGTATCCTCAGAGGCTACTGAGGAATCAAAACTATTTGCCTTAAAATAAACAAATGTGCTTCACAAAGTTCTTTTGTGTTTAAATAGATATTTTCTCACTTCAGTTTCAAGTGGTAGGTTTTGTACTTCTTACAACTGCTTTACAAGTGTTTCTTTCTACACCCAATAATTTGCCCCATGAAACATGCTCTGCTCTGGGAAAAAAAGATACCTGCGTTTATAGAGCTGTAAGCAAAATTCTCTTTGAAAATCTCATCGAAGAGCTAACCACAGAACTTTGTGCATTATTTTACTGCTAAAAGGAAAATTTCTGTTTTTTTCTGGTTTACAGTCATACTCCAGAGAGTTAAGTTTATTGAATATCAAACCTTAAAAAAGTGAGATATTAATTTTTTAATTTGTATTTTTACTGTATTCTCTTTTTAATTTAAGTATATTTTACTTGATATCACTTCATACTTGGACTTTTCCTCATTTGTGATATAAAGTTGATATTTTATCTTCTAGCTTCCAGAGGTCTCATCTGTTACAGTGGCTCAATGACTGCCTGGCATTAATTTATGTGTGAAAATTACTCTGAGCCATGTAAATTTTTCTTTAGCATTATTTTATGTATTTATCAGATTTTATTATGATTAAGGCTAACATTGTCTCTTTTTAAAATGTAGCATGTATTAAACAAAACTTAGTCTAATTCATTATTCATACATAATTTGTAACTTCCAAATTCTAATTTATAACTTTCAATGTCTGATTTTTTTTTGGAACACAATCACCAATCAAGAGTAGATTCTAAGATAAGGAAAATAATGAAATTTAAGAGGTCCCTGGAAGTTTTAATACATAAAATTTCTAATTTCATATATCATTATCAATATATTGACATGTGCATTTTATGGGAATGTATTTAAAATTTAACAGGGAGTGTTTTCAGAAACTTTGTCTCTGATAGTAACCCTACCACAAGTATTTGGCTATATAGATTTTAATTTCAGTCTTACCTCCTTCACTTATAAGTGTGTAATCTTGAGAAGTTGAATCAATTCTCTGAGGGTCCATTTCTTCTTCCATAAAATGATGGTAATATTTATTTTAGAGAATGAGATGTTGTGTACAAATATCTAGCAAAAAACTGTGTAAATGGTGGTGGTTTAATAATTCAGTTCAGTTCAGTCACTCAGTCGTGTCTAACTCTTTGTGACCCCATGAATTGCAGCACACAAGGCCTCCCTGTCCATCACCAACTCCCGGAGTTCACTCAGACTCATGTCCATCGAGTCAGTGATGTCATCCAGCCATCTCATCCTCTGTCATCCCCTTCTCCTCCTGCCCCCAATCCCTCCCAGCATCAGAGTCTTTTCCAATGAGTCAACTCTTCGCATGAGGTGGCCAAAGTACTGGAATTTCAGCTTCAGCATGATTCCCTCCAAAGAAATCCCAGGGCTGATCTCCTTCAGAATGGACTGGTTGTAGTCCAAGGGACTCTCAAGAGTCTTCTCCAACACCACAGTTTAAAAGCATCAATTCTTCGGCGCTCAGCTTTCTTCACAGTCCAACTCTCACATCCATACGTGACTACTGGAAAAACCATAGCCTTGACTAGACAGACCTTTGTTGGCAAAGTAATGTCTCTGCTTTTCAATATGCTATCTAGGTTGGTCATAACTTTTCTTCCAAGGAGTAAGCATCTTTTAATTTCATGGCTGCAATCACCATCTGCAGTGATTTTGGAGCCCCAAAAAAAGTAAAGTCTGACACTGTTTCCACTGTTTCCCCATCTATTTCCCATGAAGTGATGGAACCAGATGCCATGATCTTCGTTTTCTGAATGTTGAGCTTTAAGCCAACTTTTTCACTCTCTCCTTTCACTTTCATCAAGAGGCTTTTTAGTTCCTCTTCAATTAACTTTTCATGATTTGACTGCTTCAAATTTTCTCTATTATTGTTTAAATCCAGTGTATATATTTTATTCTCAATGGATTTGGAAAAATTAACTTAGCATTTCCCATAATAACACTTTAATGATTGTTGATCAACTTGAACTGTGACTCTTCTTCAGCTATGATTGTTTCTCAATGTCCTTATGGAATTTGGAAGAGTACTTACTAAATCTGTGACTTTGGGCTGGGTGTATAAACTGTTGTTTCTGTGATTTCAAATGTGAATGGAGATAACAAATACCCACCTTTTAAGTGTAAAGATTGAATAAGTTAACATACATAAAAACTCATAACACAAAGCCTCCCAAATGAGGTACATTCACAAACAGTACCTTCCTTCTTGTAAGTCTGTTTTGGGGCCTAGAGCAGATATCACACAAAACTTTCAACAGGAATTCTCTATTCTGATGCATGGTACTAATGAAGATGGTGGTACTAAAGAATAGGAACTAAAGTGCCTCTTGATGAAAGTGAAACAGGAGAGTTAAAAATCTGGGTTAAAACTCAACATTCAAAAAATGAAGATCTGAAGAAAAAAAAAAAAATCTCAAAAAATGAAGGACGGAAGGCAGGAGGAGAAGGGGATGACAGAGAATGAGGTGGCTCAATGGCATCACCAACTCAAAGAACATGAGTTTGAGCAAACTCTGGGAGATGGTGAAGGACAGGAAAGCCTGGTGTGCTGCAGTTTATGAGGTCGCAAAACATTGAACATGACTGAGTCTGAATAACAACATTCTGATTCCTATAATTTGTTCAGGGCCTTTCTGATTTATGATTTTATAAGTCCTTTTTTCCTGCAGTATATCATTCTTTTTAAAATTTATTATTTTAATTGGAGGATAATTACTTTACAATATTGTGATGGCTCTATGGCAGGATATTATTCTAATGCTTAAAACAGGTTTGATTCACTGGCCTCCCCCCATAGTTATGATTATTACTCTCCTCCTAATTGTGCTATTTTTGATAGTTTTGGTCAAACTTATTTTTTGTCCAGTCCAGGATTACCTATACTCAACATAGTCTGACCACTCACAAACTTATTCAAATATGGACAGCCCCATAGTGGTGAGGACTTAGAATACATTTTCTTTCTCAAATTCAATTTCTACATTTCTGAATTTGTAGTACTCACCTAGATGAAACACTTTCAAATGGGAAAATCAGAATTCATTTATAAAATTTTGATAGGAATAATAACCAATCTGGAAATTGCCACATAAGGAATGGTGGTCAAAATCTAAAATTGCTACAATATGGAAACAACTACTTATCTCTTTCTCTAATAACAGAAAATGGGTTTAAGTCATATGAATGAAAGTATTACAGATGAAATAAAGCACAATATGAAAAGATAGAAATGCAAATTTTGTAAGGAACTCCTTATCACATAAGATATACAGCAGAAAATGAACAATACTTCTTCCTAATCCTACCACCGGAGGGTAAGATGTGGAGAATATATAGAGAGAATGAACACCAACAGCAGATTATTAGGATAATAAGGTATGTTCAATACCAATATTCTCCAATCCTAGTTGACCTTTTAGAGACAGGACATAAGAAAATAGCATGTGATCTCCACTTATGATGTGGAGAGATTTAACTCATCAAAAAGTAACTAATCTTCAAAATACACAACTCATAAAGCTAGTAGAAAAAAAAATCCAATCAAAAAATGAGCAGAAGAGCTAAAGAGACATTTCTCCAAAGATGTACAGATGGCCAATTAACACATGAAAAGATGCTCAACATCACTAATTATTAGAGAAATGCACATCAAAACTGCAATGAGGTATCACCTCACACCAGTCAAAATGACCATCATCAAAAAAATCTACAATCAATAAATACTGGTGAGAGTGTGGAGAAAAAGGAATCCTCCTGCACCACGAGTGGGATGTAAATTGGAATAGCCACTATGAAGAACACTATGGTGGTTCATTAAAACACTAGAACTACTCTAGGACCCAGCAATGCCACTGCTGGCATACACATGAAGAAAACCATAATTCCAAATGATACATGCACCCCAATATTTTCAGGTATGCTAAATTGCTTCACCCATGTCAAACTCTTTGCAACCCTATGGACTATAGCCCGCCAGGCTCCTCTGTCCATGGGATTCTCCAGGCAAGAATACTGGAGTGGGCTGCCCTTTCCTTCTACAGGGGATCTTCCTGACTCAGGGATGAAACCTGTATCTCTTATCTCATGTCTCCTACGTAGGCAGGTGGGTTCTCTATCACTAGTGCCACCTGGGAAGGCCCAGTGTTTGCTGTAGCACTATTTGCAATAGCCAAGACATGGAAACAACCTAAATGTCCATCAACAGAAAAATGGATAGAGAAGATGTGACACATATATACAATGGGATAATAGTCATAAAAAGGAACAAAAATGTGCCATTTTGCAGAGATGTGGATGGACCTAAAATCTGTCATACAAAGTGAAATAAGTCAGGAAGAGAAAAATATATATATCATATATAAATGCATATGTGTAGAATCTAGAAAAATGGTACATATGAATATATTTGCAAAACAGAAATAGAGACACAGATGAATATATTTGCAAAACAGAAATAGAGACACAAATATGAAAACAAACATATGGACAGCAAGGAAGGGGGAAAGGAGATGGGATGAATTGAGAGATTGAGTTTGACATATATATACTATCAATACTTTGTATAAAATAGATAACTAATGAGTACCTATTGTATTATAACACAGGGAATTCTACTCAATACTCTGTCGTGGCCTAAATGGGAAGGAAAGTCAGAAGAGAGGATATGTGTATACATATAGCTGATTCATTTTGCTGTACAACAGAAACTCACACAACACTGTAAAAAAGTATATTTCAATACATTTTTAAAGTAATAAGCAGAAGTTATACATTAACCTAATGTTATGACCAACCTAGATAGCATATTAAAAAGCAGAGAGACATTACTTTACCAGCAAATGTCCATCTAGTCAAAGCTATGGTTTTTCCAGTAGTCATGCATGGATGTGAGAGTTGGACAATAAAGAAAGCTGAGTGCCAAAAATTGATACTTTTGAACTCTGGTGTTGGAGAAGATTCTTGAGAGTCCCTGGGACTGCAAGGAGATCCAACCAGTACATCCTAAAGGAAATCAGTCCTGAATATTCACTGGAAGGACTGATGCTGAAGCTGAAACTCCAGTATTTTGGCCACCTGATGCAAAGAACTGACTCAATTGAAAAGACCCTGATGCTGGGAAAGATTGAAGGTGGGAGAAGAAGGGGATGACAGAGGATGAAATGGTTGGATGGCATCACTCACTCAACGGACATGGGTTTGAGTAAACTCTGGGGGTTGGTGATGTACAGAGAGGCCTGGCATGCTGCAGTCCATGGCACTGCAAAGAGTCAGATACGACTGAGCAACTGAACTGAACCGAACTGAACTGAATGGTAGACCCAGGTGACTCAGTGGTATAACCCACCTGTCAAGGCAGGAGACACAAGATGAAGGTTTGATCCCTGGGTTGGGAAGATCACCTGAAGGAGGAAATGTCAACCTACTTGATTATTCTTCCAGGAGTCTGGCAGGCTACAGTTCATGGGGTTACAATGGATTGAGAATTTACAATGGTAGACTGTAGAGAATAGGTATGGAATTCAGGATGTGCCTCCTAAGAAATGATAGGCATTGACTGCAACTACTTTTTAGCCTGGGATAATAAAGTAATTGGCATTTTCTATCTGTGAGTTTGATACTTAACTATTAATAATTATAGAAAATATGCCTTGTAACAAAACAAACAGACTTTGTAAAACATTTGATATTAGTAATATTACTAACAAATAATAGTCAAAATACACATCTAAACAATTGTACATAAATCACTAAATCAATGACAGATATCTTTTGTGAAATATTTTATAAAATATTTCCACTAAACATACAAAAATAATAAGCATTATTATTTTATAAGCTGTAAAATGGATATCTCTTGAAAATTAAACTAGTACAGCACTATAACTTAAAATATTGGCTGACAGGAAAAGCCTGGAGGAGACTGAGTGGGGAGGGGAATTTTGAGTTACTTGGATTAGCTTGCTGCTGCTGCTAAGTCACATCAGCCGTGTCCGACTCTGTGCGACCCCATAGACAGCAGCCAACCAGGCTCCTCCGTCCCTGGGATTCTCCAGGCAAGAACACTGGAGTGGGTTGCCATTTCCTTCTCCAATGCATGAAAGTCGTCGCCAGTGCCTTCTCCGTGGATTAGCTTAGGGTCTCGTGATTTCTCTTATACAAGAACATTGTTCAGGAAAATGTAAACTACCTCAACTTGTAATTTAAAAGGTTAGGAGTGTCCTGTCCTGGGTTATTGAAAAAGAGATTACCCACATGAATTAGTTCTAATGGGCTGTTGTCAGCTCTGTTAGTGACAAATGGGTTCTCCCCATTTTGCTAATGATGGAGGATTCTGGCAAGAATAACACATTAAATCCATCTACCTACCTACCTACCTGCCATCTATCTTTGTAATCTATCATCTGTCTATCCAGATAGATATCCAGATAGATTTCTTGAGTAGAAAAAAAAAAATTGCCTAACTCTCTCTGTGGTACTGGCATGTGCCTTGGGAAAAATGGACCTCATATCTCTGAGTGTGGGAAGCCTAATTGATTAACTCAAATGCTGTGCCCTAAAATGCAGCATTGTGTTTAGGTTGAGGACACACTTCCCACTGGCCACTGTCAAGCAGTAACTGAGCATGGCCAAGGAATGGACACATTCCTGAAAAATGAGAGACAGTTTTAATGACAGACTTTGAGTGTAGAAGGTTCTGTCAGCCTTGCTAAATATGCATAGTTCTAAGATGCAGTCTAAGAAGTCAGGAGAAGAAGAGGACATTCTTTTTCATAAGGGACAGACATGTAAAGAATCCACCTGCAATGCAGGAGAACGGGGTTTGATGCCTAGGTTGGGAAGATCCACTGGAGAAGGGAAAGGCAACCCACTCCAGTATTTTGGCGTGGAGAATTCCATGGACT
Organism: Bos mutus; assembly: GCF_027580195.1. Taxonomy (NCBI): domain Eukaryota; kingdom Metazoa; phylum Chordata; class Mammalia; order Artiodactyla; family Bovidae; genus Bos; species Bos mutus. The sequence goes on from NC_091617.1 coordinate 46,951,805, forward strand.
GTATAGGTCATGGGGTCGCAGAGAGTCGGACACCACTCAGTGACTTTCACTCTCACTTTCAGACCTGTATGGCAGACAGATGGCTCCTGGCTCTATCACCAATTTTTTTCTGACATGCTTCACCAAAATCATATTGAATATATTCTTTGCAGCCAAAGATGGAGAAGCACTATATAGTCAGCTAAAACAAGACCAGGAGCTGACTGTGGCTCAGATCATGAAATCCTTATTGTCAAATTCAAACTTAAATTGAAGAAAGTGGGGAAAACCACTAGACTATTCAAGTATGACCTATATCAAATCTCTTATGATTATACATTGGAAGTGAGAAAGAGATTTAAGGGACTAGATCTGATAGACAGAGTGCCTGATGAACTATGGATGGAGGTTTGTGACACTGTACAGGAGACAGGGATCAAGACCATCCCCATGGAAAAGAAATGCAAAAAAGGAAAATGGCTGTCTGGGGAGACCTTACACATAGCTATGAAAAGAAGAGAAGTAAAAAAGCAAAAGAGAAAAAGAGAGATATACACATTTGAAAGCAGTGTTCCAAAGAATAGCAAGGAGAGATAAAAAAGCCTTTCTCAGTGATCAATGCAAAGAAATAGCAGAAAACAATAGAATGGAAAAGACTAGAGATCTCTTCAAGAAAATTAGAAATACCAAGGGAACATTTCATGCAAAGATGGGCACAATAAAGGACAGAAATGGTATGGACCTAACACAAGCAGAAGATATTAAGAAGAGGTGGCGAGAATAGACAGAAGAACTGTACAAAAAGCATCTTCACGACCCAGATAATCACATAATCACTAACCTAGACCAGACATCCTGGAATGTGAAGTCAAATGGGCTTTCAGAAGCATCACTACAAACAAAGCTAGTGGAGGTGATGGAATTCCAGTTGAGCTATTTCAAATACTAAAAGACAATGCTGTGAAAGTGCTGCACTGAATATGCCAGCAAAATTGGAAAACTCAGCAGTGGCCACAGGACTAGAAAAGGTCAGTTTTAATTCCAATCCCAAAGAAAGACAATGCCACAGAATGCTCAAACTACCAGACAATTGCACACATATCACACGCTAGTAAAGTAATGCTCAAAATTCTCCAAGCCAGGCTTCAGCAATACATGAACTGTGAACTTCCAGATGTTCAAGCAGGATTTAGAAAAGTCAGAGGAACCAGAGATCAAATTGCCAACAACCACAGGATCATCAAAAAATCAAGAGAGTTCCAGAAAAAACATCTATTTCTGCTTTATCAACTATGCCAAAGAATTTGACTGTGTGGATCACTTAAACTGTAGAAAATTCTGAAAGTGATGGGAATATCAGACCACCTGACCTTCCTCTTGAGAAACCTGTATACAGGTCAGGAAGCAAAGTTAGAACTGGACGTGGAACAACAGACTGGTTCCAAGTCCAGAAAGGAGTACATCAAGGCTGTATATTGTCATCATGATTATTAACTTATATGCAGAGTACATCATGAAAAATGCTGGGTTCGATGAAGCACAAGCTGGAATCAAGATTGTTGGGAGAATTATCATTAACCTTAGTTATGCAGATGACACCACCCTTATGGAAGAAAGTGAAGAAGAACAAAAGAGCCTCTTGATGAAAGTGAAAAGAAGAGTGAAAAAGTTGGCTTAAAGCTCCACATTCAGAAAACTAAAATCATGGCGTCTGGTCCCATCACTTCATGGCAAATAGATGGGGAAACAGTGGAAACAATCACAGACTATTTTGGTGGGCTCCAAAGTCACTGCAGATGGTGACTCAGCCATGAAATTAAAAGACACTTTCTCATTGGAAGCAAAGTTATGACCAAATTAGACAGCATATTAAAAAGCAGAGACATTACTTTGCTAACAAAGGTCCATCTAATCAAGGCTATCGTTTTTCCAGTAGTCATGTATGGATGTAAGAGTTGGTCTATAAAGAAAACTGAGCATCGAAGTATTGATGCTTTTGAACTGTAGTGTTGGAGAAGACTCTTGAGAGTCCCTTGGACCTCAAGGAGATCCAACTAGTCCGTCCTAAAGTAGATCAGTCCTGAGTGTTCATTGGAAAGACTGATGTTGAAGCTGAAACATCAATACTTTGGCCACCTGAACCAAACAGCTGGCTCATTTGAAAAGGCCCTGATGCTGGGAAAGATTGAGGGGAGGAAGAGAATGGGATGACAGAGGATGAGGTGGTTGGATGGTATCACGGACTCAATGGACATGAGTTTGGGTATATCCCGGGAGTTGGTGATAGACAGGGAGGCTGTTATTATTAAAATTATATTATAAAAAATATTAAATTATTATTAAAATTTAAAATTATTAAAATTATATTAATATGGCTTGATTTAAGTTTTCATTTAGTGATTAATTAGCTGATATACAGGAAGATATAGGCTTATGCAATTAAAAAGTGACAGACAAGATCAACTTTTGGCCTTTTGTATAATACTTAGGCATGACTGAATTAAAAAATAATATAAAACAATGTAAAATAGCAGAATAAAAAGAGAAAATTATATACTCTTAATAATTTTCCCTATCTAGATATATAAATATTTAAAAGTTTTGTATGCCTGTGTGAAAACAATCTCAGAATTCATCTATTTTGTCAAAGCTAACACCTGGAAATATTGTTATTGGTTTTAATTTTGTGTTTTGTTTTTTTTCAACTATTTTATTGTGATGTGAAAGGCATTTTATTTGCTATATTGGATAATTCAAAGCCTTCCTAGAATCCTATTTGTTACCAAGCATAAAAGGTCATCATGAATGTCATTTGCTGTATTAAGCACAGCAACATGCACCATTGAGGAGAATAATCTCATATTTAGAGTATAAATTTTTTCTGGGACTGTCACCCAGCTGTCTGCTTCTAACTGTGACATTAAAAGAAAACTGAATTAGAAGAATCATGAACAATGCTAGAAATATTTAAGTAGCATTAGATAAAATTGGGGGATATTGAAAGTTTAAGATCAATTTCCAAGTCATTACACACACATACACAAAACACCTTAACTTCTAGTCTCATTCGAGCCTCTTAAAAACAGAAAAAAACTTAGCATTTTGATGCCCTTATTGTCTCGATCAGAGAGAAAGAAATAATTGCTCTTACAGTGCCTTTCATTCTGTGACCTCTGGAGTCAAAGCCAGAGTCATATATAACTGGTATTCTTTTGCAAAGTTACCTGGCTAATTGCTTAACAACATATTTAACTTAGGCAAGATAAAATAGGCTGGAGAGAGAAGAGGATTACAAAAAGCTTTACTAACAAATATTCCCTTTTTAAAAAATTTATTTAACTAGAGGCTAATTACTTTACAATATTGTAGTGGCTTCACCACGCACTGACATGAATCAGCCATTGGTATACATGTGTTCCCCATCCTAGAATTTAGGTGTCAATATAAAGAGGTTTTACTGTATCAAAATGTATTTAGGAGCATTTCTTTGGCTCTGGTTTACAGATAGTCACTATCTTGATTCATAAATGAAGGTAAAGTTGATATCATATTCCATGTCACTGAACACTCTGAAAGAAAAAAAATTATAAAACTAAGAAAAATATAAAATTGATACCAATGATTTTTAATTAGATAGAAATAATTATTCCTGAAGATAACATGCTGCATTTTGAGTTTATTTTAGGACGTAGTTCAGTTCAGTTTAGTTCAGTTGCTCAGTCGTGTCCGACTCTTTGCGACCCCACGAATTGCAGCATGCCAGGCCTCCCTGTCCATCACCAACTCCCAGTTTACCCAAACTCATGTCCATTGAGTTGGTGGTGCCATAAAACCATCTCATCGTCTATTGTCCCCTTCTCTTCCTGCCCTCAATTTTTCCCAGCATCAGGGTCTTTTCAAATGAGACAGCTCTTCACATCAGGTGGCCAAATATTGATGTTTCAGCCTCAAAATCAGTCCTTCCAATGAATACCCAGGACTGATCTCCTTTAGGATGGGCTGGTTGGATCTCCTTGCAGTTCAAGGGACTCTCAAGAGTCTTCTCCAACACCACAGTTCAAAAGCATCAATTGTTCTGCACTCAGCTTTCTTTATAGTTCAACTCTCACATCCATACATGACTACTGGAAAAACCATAGCCTTGACTAGACAGACCTTTGTTGACAAAGTAATGTCTCTGCTTTTTAATATGCTGTCTAGGTTGGTCATAACTTTCCTTACAAGGAGTAAGTGTCTTTTAATTTCATGGCTGCAATCACCATCTGCAGTGAGTTTGGAGCCCCCCAAAATAAGGTAAGCCACTGTTTCCCCTGTTTCCCCATCTATTTGCCATGAAGTGATGGGATAGATGCCATGATCTTAATTTTCTGAATGTTGAGCTTTAAGCCAACTTTTTCACTCTCCTCTTTCACTTTCATCAAGAGGCTCTTTAGTTCTTCTTCCCTTTTGCCATAAGGGTGGTATCATCTGCATATCTGAGGTTATTGATATTTCTTCCAGCAATCTTGATTCCAGATTGTGTTTCATCCAGCCCAGCATTTCTCATGATGTACTCTGCATATAAGTTAAATAAGCAGGGTGACGATATACAGCCTTGACGTACTCCTTTTCCCATTTGGAACCAGTCTGTTGTTTCATGTCCTGACCTAGAAAACATTTAAAGCAGACTATTTTTAAATTGCTTCATTTTTGGTAGTTTTTAGTTACATACACATTTCATACCAGGTTTTAAAAATAGTCTATTACCATATAATTTATTATTGTGGTAACTGAAAGTAGCAAGGGTGTGTTACTGTATGTTATTTTTTTTCTAGCTTTGGAAAATGAAGGAAGTGCTAACTAAAAATCTAACACACACTCATATACAAACCCATGCATGATATTATGATTGAATACATTAGTGGACTGATATGTAGATATTCATTTATGTGTTATAGATAATATTTTGTTGAAGTAAATTATTTTTATCCCAAAATATATTTTTGCCTGGCTTTTACTGAAAGTTTTATCATTAGTGGATTATTCAGCTTGTTATATTGGTCATTATCATTAAAGCACAAATCAAATTGTTAGAGGCTATGTAGTCACTTCAGCAGTAAAGGATCTGCCTCCATTACAGGGGATGTAGGATCCCTGGGTCAGAAAGATCGCTTGGAGAAGGGAATGGCAACCCACTCCAGTATTCTTGCCTGGAAAATTCTATGAACAGAGGAGCCTCATGGGCTACAGCCCATGGGGTTGTAAAGAGTCGGAAATGACTGAGCCACTAACACTTTCACGCTATTAAGTCACTTAATAGGGCTTTGGTATAGTGAGATAGGAATCACGTAAAGTTTATTTCAGAGTCACAGAGGTCATAATTACTATTCATTTTCTCAGTGATTCCCCTAAATATAAGCCCTCTGTTGAATCTAGAAAAAATAATCTGATTGATTTCACTCACATTATAATTTTAATTTTTGTTGTTCAGTGCCTAAGTTGCATCTGACTCTTTGCAACCCCATGGGCACTTCTATAACTATGAGTGAGGTTGAAAATGTTCATGTGTTTGAAGGTTATTCATATATCTTTCTGAGAGTTAGGTGTTTTTATCTTTCAGTCTCCTTTCCTATGGAATTCTTGGTTATTATTTTTCTTAATTTCTAGAAGTAGTGTACATATTTAGGGAGGGGGTGAAAATTTTATCTGCAATATAAACTGAAAAAACTTTTCCCCATTAATTTTTTGTCTTTGAACTTTGTGCTTTTTTTCTTATATCAAAGTTTGTTTTCTTTAATGTCACAATTAATAATATTTCATTTTAGGAATTCTAATTCTGAGTCATAGAAAAAACTTCCATGTTTTGAGGTTCCATAGGAATTTGCCCATGTATTCTTTTGGTATATTTATGAGTTAAATTTTTTAATTTATTTGTAATTGTGGAAAAATATTAAAAAATTATCATTTTAGCTAGTTCTAAGGATATTATGCAGTGGTGTTAAGTATATTCCACTGTTGTGCAGCCAGTCTCTGAATACTAAGAAACAGACACATCATTTTCAGGCCTCTTTAGACTTTGGAGATAGTATGCACCAGACTTAAGAATATAGTAAAAATTACTTGTTAGGTATCTTAGAAGGACCATAGCTTTGAAAGGGGCTCAGAGTATAAGATGAGGCTTTGTAAAAAGCTGGTCTACAATACAAGTGGACTCTGATTCTAGGGACATGTGACCCAACAGATCACATGTGTTATACATATCTATGGTATATGAGGACTTTCTCTGAATATCTAAAGTCCTTTTGGGAGTATTTGAAGCACAAAAGGCTAAAGGTTCTGGAAAAATGCTATAACACCTTCACCAGATAAAGATTTACCATCTGAAAAGCAGCTTCTTTTATGGCCCTAGTCCCTAAGCACGTGCTGAACACCTGACATGAGACATCAAATAATTATGTGGTCAGAAATGGTCTGCCAAGTCATAAAGCCAGGTGAGGATAAAGGTAAACCATAGTATGGTAGAGTGGTTTATTCAGGATTGGCTCTGAGCTGACTCAGAGGACTTAGGTAAATTAAAAAGAGAAATGTCCACAGAACTCCAAACTACCTACCACTGTTTGAGCCTCTTGTTCAATATACACCTCATAGTATATGCAGTGTAGTGTACAACCAAACTGTAGGTTGATGGATTTGGGATAAAAATCTAAACCTGCTTCATGTTTTAGATGGCTTGATATATTGGTGACAGCTGAAAATGGACTGTTGCTGTACCACAGCCTCACAAAAAAAATGGTCCTAAAAGATAGCATTGTCTTTGAGTAATTTATGGGGTCATAACTTGGTATGAAAGGAGAAGTGCCCTGAATTAACTGAACTTCTGGGCAGTTAAAAGAGCTTAGCTGATGCATCAAGAATTTGGATGGAGGAACAATGGAAGACTGAAGGCAAAGAAGCTTGGGAATCTGTAGAGTAGTAGTGGGCAAGAAGTGTGTAGATTGTTATTTCTCAGGTCAGTGACCACCTACAGGCTGCTCTCTGAAAAGACACCTATACATAAGTTTTAGAACCTTGAGTATAAATTGAGATTGGGTTTGTGGGAACTTATAGACAGGGGGGCCTGGTGTGCTGCTATTCATGGGGTTGCAAAGAGTTGGACACTACCATGTGACTGAACTGAACTGAACTGAAAGACCTATATATCAAGATCTCTCTTTTCTGAGTAGTATAGCAAGTAATGGCCTTAACCCCTTCCTTTGATGTGTGTCAAAAGTACAATCAAAATTTTTTGCTTGTTTTTTAATTGGTCCAAATATGACTGACTCAGCTCCTTTGTATATTTCTCTTTTCATGCCCACCTTTCCTTTAAAAAATCTATTTTGGAAAACATTTATAGCTTGCTGATATTGCCTTGTGGACTACCATGCTATATTGGTCAGGTCACCCTAAGCTTGTCTATAGCTGAATAACAGATAAGTGACAGGATGCTTATGTCAGTCAGTAATAACTTGGGGGCGTATAATCAGTATACAATACTCTGAACTCAATAAGCAATCTTGAGATAACTCAATGTGCTGAATTGCCCACATGTGTACTGTGCTTGTGATGCTGCTTAAATTCCAAAAGAAACGATGAAAAAAAAAATAATGCTCATATTGGCATGGTCAAAGAATGAGCAGATGGATTCCTATTGCCAGTCATGGTTTGTCTAATATCTTGTTTCCTTCTTTAGGGACTGACTGGTGTTTGAGGATGTTAGCCATGAGAATGAGTAAAACTTGGAGTTGGATGTGGAACAAATTTTTAAAGCATCTGCCAATTTTGATACAATCAAAAATTATATCTGTGAAATCACAGACATAACAAATTTTCTACAAAACATCTTGCACTCTTCCTTATGAAAAGAATCCTTTTAGGAGTTCCTTCTTACTCACCTTTGCAAATGTGTTCTCCCAGGTTGGAGAGAACAGGTTCTCTGAAACCTGATCACCACTCCTCCCCCACTGCCACAGCCTTGAACATTTGCATTAGTGCTTCTGTTAAAATTTGGTTCTAAAAGCAATCTTCACTTTGAATGCTGTATAGATGGCCCCATTTTTCTTAGATTCCCAAGGCATAGGTCACTCCACTCTGCTAAAAACCAACTCAGCCTCCCATTTTTCCAGCCAGGCTCAGTACCCTAGAGGCTTTTCTTGCTGGGAGAGAATTTTTAACAGAAAGAAAGTCTTTGTGTTATATGTCTATTTATTTCTGTTGCCTAGAATTGCTAGCACAAAAATAGTGGGCAGTAAATATTTGCTATGTGACTAAATAAATAAACAGAGGAATGAATTATTCAGCTGGAAGTGTAACATTATTCTTCTGGAATAATGCTATTAATTTTGGTGACATAATCTTTAGGCTGTAAGTGGTTCTTTTACCATTATGCCATGGAAGCCAGAGTATGTACATTCCATTAGAATTAAAGCTGAGGAAAAAACTGTTTTAGAAACAGCAAAATATGAAGATCAGGGTATTCTATAGTACGTAACTGTAGTCTTAGAAAAAATATAGAACTCAGAACTTAGAAAAAATCTGGAACTCAGATTCTGTCTCCTTTCAACCCACCTTGAACCCCTTTTCTCCCTTTACTCAAAGAAGGAGAAAAACCCTAGTGAGCAGGTAAAGCTAAGGACATCGATGGGGTCTACTGGTTGGATCTATCAGCGTGCTGAGGGTTGAGATTAAAGATTTTATTCACTGTGTGAGTTGGCCTACTCGGATGAATGGATTTATCAAGGCTGAAACACTAGATTCAAAAAAGATGGTGCCTATTCAGAATCCTCTATGCCTTGAAAGTCCCAGGGGGAAATACTGGGGCCACTCTGGACAGAGGAGCCTGGTAGGCTACAATCCATGGGGTCGCAAGAGTCAGACATGACTTAGCGACTAAACCACCACCACGACTCCAAAACTTATAGTTGTTTTTTTTTTTTTTTTTTCCCTAGCTGCTCCTTCTGTGGCTTTAAGGTCTGTGTCTCTAAGCACCCTCAAACTCTTCCTTTACACAGTCAGAAAGTTAGTCTGAAATTCAGGTGGGGCTAGAAAGGAAGGGTGATAAGGAAGCTATCTGACCTACTTTTAGTTTGTAAATTCTTTGTGTCACTAATGACACATGTCAGATAAGTTCTCCATGTGGGTTAGCACAGCACACTATGGGACACAGTTTGGAAAAGCTCTTATGGAAATAAATAGCATTAGTGAACATTTATAAAGGATATTTTGTATGTGCTTTATATTTACTGATGTAATATTATCTCACAATGTACCTATGGACAAAAGTTCTATTATCATCATCATCCTTATTTTGAGTATTTTGAGACAGAAAATAAAGAAATGTGCTCAATTTCACAAAACTGTTAAGATGAGTAACTTGAATAACAGAACAAGTAGTCTGACTCCTCATTCCATGCTCTTAATTTCTTCACTGTAATCCTTCTCCATAATTTGTTTATGGAGACCTTGATTTCTGGGTAAACTTATCTCAGGTATGTTAAAAGTGGGGAATGCATATGAAATTACCAGATAAAAATAATTAAATCATTTACTTTACAAATACCTGTTTATTGCTTGTTTTATGTTTCATTAGTGGCCTATATTTCTGGCCAATAATCTATACAAATAAATGTCCTATACAAACAATAATCAGAATGATAATATAAGACAACAATAACTTTGTCTTTTTTAATGTTTAAGTAAAACAATTGAAGAAACATTAAACATGTAAATTAGTAAAATATAATTTTGGATATAGCTATTAATACACATTGAAGAGGTAAATTAGAGAATTGGAGTCAAATTGTATTTCTAAGCTAGAAAATAGTATAAGAAGTTGAGATTTATGAAAGTAGAACAAAATCACTTTTTGATGTATGCTTTAGTGGTGCATGCGTGCATGCTGAGTCTCTTCAGTTGTGTCCAACTCTTTGCAACCCCGCCAAGCTCCTCTGTCCAAGGGATTCTCCAGGCAAGAATTCTGGAATGGGTTGCCATTTCCTTCTCTACGGGATCTTTGGGACCCAGGGATTGGACCAGCATCTCCTGAGTCTCCTGGATGGACAGGCAGATTATTTATCACTGAGCCATGTGGGAAACCGATTACTCATTTTTTGAATCCCTGATGCCATTTGATGAAATCTGACCTTTGTCCCTTCCACCCAAGAGTCCTAAACTAAAAGGTTCTATTTCTTTGTACATGGATAGCAATATTTATCTCTCAACCAAAGTTTCTGCACTGCAAAACTGAAAATAAGTACTTTAAGCAAAACGTTTAGTTACTACACTTGTTCCATCTTAGAACATCTTTGACAGCTTAGCATTTATTTACTCTGAGTTCTGCAGTGAATTCTTATTTGGTTCTAAGAATCATAAAAGAATGGTTCTCCCCAAAGAACTCTCTCTCCAGACTCCTTACCATAGTAATTCCCAAAGTATGGTCTCTGGACCAGCAACTTTGCAATACCTGGAAAGTTGTTAAAAATGAAATTTTGTGTTTTAGTTTACTGAAGCAGAAACTCTGGGTTAGTAGCTGGAGTTAAAAAAAAAAAAAAAAAAACTCTATGTATTAATAATCCTGATGCAGTTTGGGAACCAGTGATGTAAATTATGTATTTTAACTCCTTTATGTTCTAGTATTTCCATGTGTATATTTCACTTATCATATTTAATATGATTCATTTATAATAGCTGTTTATTTAATCTAAATTTACCAGTCAATCCTCCTGTACCTTTTTAAAATTTTTTTTTCTTTTTTTTTATTTTATTTTTAAACTTTATATAATTGTATTAGTTTTGCCAAATATCAAAATGAATCTGCCACAGGTATACATGTGTTCCCCATCCTGGACCCTCCTCCCTCCTCCCTCCCCATACCATCCCTCTGGGTCATCCCAGTGCTCTAGCCCCAAGCATCCAGTATCGTGCATCGAACCTGGACTGGCATCTCGTTTCTTACATGATATTTTACGTGTTTCAATGTCATTCTCCCAAATCTTCCCACCCTCTCCCTCTCCCACAGAGTCCATAAGACTGTTCTATACATCAGTGTCTCTTTTGCTGTCTCGTACACCGAGTTATTGTTATCATCTTTCTAAATTCCATATATATGCATTAGTATCCTGTATTGATGTTTTTCTTTCTGGCTCACTCTGTATAATAGGCTCCAGTTTCATCCACCTCATTAGAACTGATTCAAATGTATTCTTTTTTAATGGCTGAGTAATACCCTTTTTTTTTTTTAAGGGAAATAATCATGTATTCTGTAATTTATATATTCCATAGTGACTAGTAGATTTTCTGTCAAATCTAGGGGAGATATTTGTCTAAGATAAATTTTTTTTAATTAATTTTATTTTATTTTTAAACTTTACATAATTGTATTAGTTTTGCCAAATATCAAAATGAATCCGCCACAGGTATACATGTGTTCCCCATCCTGAACCCTCCTCCCTCCCCATACCATCCCTCTGGGTCGTCCCAGTGCACCAGCCCCAAGCATCCAGTATCGTGCATCGAACCTGGACTGGCATCTCGTTTCATGTCTAAGATAAATTTTTAAAGTGATGTTCTTATCTCTATTTTCTGTATAAATGATTCTAACACTTGCTTCTCAAGTTATGTCTTAAAGGATTAAAAAATCTGATGACTTAGAAAAATGTGCTAGATTTACTAGAAAAACAATGCATGAAAGTTGGTGTGACTTTTTTTTTTTTTTTTAAAGTACGTGCTGATTTCCAGTAATAAACAAAATGGAGTAGACACACCGTTCCTTAGTCCTGCCAATAAGTACAGCTAAAAACCCTTGACATCATATACAAAACTAACTTAAGATGGCTATAAAAAAGAAGGATAAGAAGGCATAACAGCTATTTCCCTGGGTTCTGGATATTTTTCTTTATATTTCATTGGGTGCTGGAGAAGTAGGCAAACTGGTAATAGCAGTGAATGTAGACCAAAACACATTCTTAAGAATTGCCTGTTCTCAAAAGCCAAAGACAAGGAAAAGTACATCCTAAACAATAACCATTCAGATCTAAAAAAACACCATAGAAAAAATCATGGACCTCATACTTTCAATTTACAAACAAAAGGAGAAGGGTAACCTAGACTTTCACACTGTCTTGGCTATTGTAAGTCACTCCTCTTCATCACAGTAAAGTCACAGAAGATCAGGTAGGGAGCTAAGACTTTTATCCCTTCCTTACTTGTTCAATGTTTGAAACTCCATGCAACTCATCATATTAACACAGGCTAAAAATTGCATGATAATATTAACTGACACAAAAAGTACTGAATAAATTTTACCAGTCATAATAAAAACTATTAAAAACTCTAGGAACAGAGAGAACTTCTTCAATTTGATAATGCACTTTTAAAGAAAAAACTTACTTCTAAACTTGTACTTAATGGTATAAGATTGAATGTTTTCCTTATAAAATTGGGAACAAGCAAGCATGCCAACATTTACCAATCTTATTAAATATAGTAGTGATGTTCTAAACAGAGAGTAAAGCAAGAAGAATAAGTAAAATGTATACATCTCCAAAATGAAGAAATGATATTTGCAAGTATAGAAATGAAATTCTCTGTATTTGCAAATGAAATGCTGCTATATGTACAAAATCCAAAGAATCTATGAAAAAAAAAAATCACAGAACTAATTGAGTTCAACAAGATCACAGATATAAAATAAAAATTAAACCAATTGTGTATCTATATATTAGTAGTGAATATGTGGGGAAAAAAATTAAAATACAGTACCATTTATCAGTTCAGTTCAGTCACTCAGTCGTGTCTGACTCTTTGTGACCCCATGACTGCAGCACGCCAGGTTTCCTTGCGCATCACCAACTCCTGGAGCTTACTCAAACTCATGTCTATTGAGTTGGTGATGTCATCCAACCATCTCATCTTCTGTTGTCCTCTTCTCCTCCTGCCTTCGATCTTTCCCAGCATCAGGGTCTTTTCCAGTGTGTCAGTTCTTTGCATCATGTGGCCAAATTATTGGAGTTTCAGCTTCAACATCAGTCTTTCCAATGAGTACTCAGGACTGATCTCATTTAGGATGGACTGGTTGGATCTCCTTGCAGTCTAAGGGACTCTCAAGAGTCTTCTCCAACACCACAGTTCAAAAGCATCAATTCTTCTGCACTCAGCTTTCTTTATAGTCCAACTCTCACATCCATACATGACTACTGGAAAAACCATAGCCTTGAGTAGCCAGACCTTTGTTGGGAAAGTAATGTCTCTGATTTTTAATATGCTGTCTAGGTTGGTCATAACTTTCTTTCCAAGGAGTAAGTGTCTTTTAATTTCATGGGTGCAGTCACCATCTGCAGTGATTTTGGAGCCCCCCAAAATAAAGTCTGACATGGTTTCCACTGTTTCCCCATCTATTTGCCATGAAGTGATGGGACTGGCTGCCATGATCTTAGTTTTCTGAATGTTGAGCTTTAAGCCAACTTTTTCACTCTCCTCTTTTACTTTCATCAAGAGGCTCTTTAGTTCCTCTTCACTTTCTGCCATAACGGTGGTGTCATCTGCATATGCGAGGTTACTGAATATTTGTCCCAGCAATCTTGATTCCAGCTTGTGTTTCATCCAGCCCAGCATTTCTCATGATGTACTCTGTGTATAAGTTAAATAAGCACAGTACAATATACAGCCTTGACGTACTCCTTTTCCTATTTAGAAACCAGTCTGTTGTTCCATGTCTAGTTCTAACTGTTGCTTCCCAACTCTTTGCGACCCCATGAATTGCAGCATGCCAGGCCTCCCTGTCCATCACCAACTCTGGAGTTCACTCAGACTTATGTCCATTGAGTCAGTGATGCCATCCAGCAATCTCATCCTCTGTCGTCCCCTTCTCCTCTTGCCCCCAATCCCTCCCAGCATCAGTCTTTTCCAATGAGTCAACTCTTCACATGAGGTGGCCAAAGTACTGGAGTTTCAGCTTCAGCATCATTCCCTCCAAAGAAATCCCAGGGCTGATCTTCAGAATGGACTGGTTGTCTTTTCCAATGAGTCAACTTTTTGCATGAGGTGGCCAAAGTACTGAAGTTTCAGCTTTAGCATCATTCCTTCCAAAGAAATCCCAGGGCTGATCTTCAGAATGGAGTAGTTGGATCTCCTTGCAGTCCAAGGGACTCTCAAGAGTCTTCTCCAACACCACAGTTCTAAAGCATCAATTCTTCGGCGTTCAGCTTTCTTCACAGTCCAACTCTCACATCCATACATGACCACTGGAAAAACCATAGCCTTGACTAGATGGACCTTTGTTGTCAAAGTATTGTTTCTAGGTTGGTCATAACTTTTCTTCCAAGGAGTAAGCGTACATCATGAGAAATGCTGGGCTGGATGAAGCACAAGCTAGAATCAAGATTGCCAGGAGAATTATTAATAACCTCAGATATGCAGATGACACCACCCTTATGGCAGAAAGCAAAGAAGAACTAAAGAACCTCCTGCTGAAAGTGAAAGAGGAGAGTGAAAAAGTTGGCTTAAAACTCAACATTCAGAAAACTAAGATTATGGCATCTTATGATGCTATGAGAGTTGATCATAAACAAGGCTGAGTGCGAAGGAGTGATGCTTTTGAACTTTGGTGTTGGAGAAGACTCTTTAGAGTCCTTTGGAGTTCAAGGAGATCAAACCGGTCTTCCCTAAATGAAATCAATGCTGAATAGTCATTGGAAGAACTGATGCTGAGCTGCAACTTCAATACTTTGGCCACCTGATGCGAAGAACTGACTCATTGGAAAGGATCCTGATGCTGGGTAAGACTGAAGGCAGGAGGAGAAAGGGATGACAGAGGTTGAGATGGTTAAATGTCATCACCAACTCAAAGGACATGAGTTTGAGTTAGCTCTGGGAGATGGTGAAAGACAGGAAGGCCTGGTGTTCTACAGTCCAGGGGGTCGCAGATTTGGACACGAATGAGCAACTGAACTGAACTGAACTAAACTAACAGGGTAGCTGGAGTGGCATAAAGTTGTAGTGAAAAAAAATAGTTTTGTTGTTGAAACAGTTCTGTGTCTTGATTTCAATGGTGACTGCATGCAGCTACACATGCATTTTAATGTAGTGGCGCAGAAATAAGCAAACTCATCGCAGTACTGTAACTTCATCTTCTGATATCAATCTATAATTACTGAAGTGTAACCATTTGGGGAATCTGGGTGAAGGGTAAAGAGTACCTCTCCAGTATTTTTCAGAACTTTCTGTGAATATAAGAAAAACATAAAATAATAACATAAAAATAATAAAAATATATGTTAGGAAGATGGACAACTGAACTGGTCTTCTGGGCACAGTGACTGTGAAAGTCTATGAAGAGATGAAAGGTAAATGACACTTAAAAATGCCTGGTTTTTTCATTAGTCAAGAGTGTGCTTTGCTCCAGTCTGAACAAGAAAGTGACTTGCACATCAGATAAATACAGGGCATAAAAGACAAACATTTTTAGGATCATATTTGAATAAAAAGATAAGAGCCTGAGAAGAGATGATAGTCTTTAAGTCAGAAATTATTTCAGGGAAATGCTACCAAGCTCTAGAAGAATTCCTGAACAGAAAAGTTAAGAAGGTTCTCACACTTGCTCCTATCTTATTTAGCCACGACTGCTATTTTTAAGACACTCTGACTACAAACAGACAATATCTTATTCCTTCAGACTTGAAGGAGTCAAGGGATAGCCCCCAGATCTCAGCTCCTTCCCTACATGGATTTAGGGAAAGGCTGACTTGTCATAACTCATTTGTGCTTCCAAGGGTAATGACACCTGTTGGACTATCAGAGAAGATCTTGGTGGAATCTTGAACCCCTCTCACACATTAATTTAACTTTTAAAGATCCCTTTCCCTTTGAATGAAGACTATGTGAATTAAAGAGGCATTTAATGAAAATCAAGCAAAATGTTCATTCCTAAGCATTTTATTTCCTCTAACTTGTTTGTTATGCTGCCTGTCTGGAGCAGATGGCTGGATGACTGGTACCTTCTCACAATGTTAATAGTCATTATCACTGTGTCATCTGAAGTGTTGCTTCCATCCTGTTTATGTCTTCTGCTTTCTCTCTTATGTGCATTTTCCTTTCATGTGTGCCACAGATCCCTGATATTCTTTTATACCCGTTTTCACTTGCTATGGAAATCTTTCTAGATATGGAAAGAAAGTGATAATAAACCTGTGATGTATGAGGTGACTAATGAAGTGTTAAACTCAACAACTGCTTTCTTTAAAATTCTGGAGGCATGAAATTTGTATTTTTCTCATCAGCAGTCATACCAGCAGGATTATTGCATGGAAAAATTAAGATACTCAGAACAACCTTCCATTTTATGACACTTAAAGAAGTTGGCATTAAGATGTGTATTCTGTGACTTGTGCTGCACCTAAAATGTAAAGGTGATTTATGTAATTAAGTGATACTGAATCAATGCTAATTCATAAATAAAATTGCTAATTTATGGATGCTTCTTGAATCTTCCATGAACCTGTCAAATCATCATTTTAAAAAGCACTATTTGGTACTAAACCTTATTTTCTTATACATTTTCCTACTCTTCAGTCCCTCTGTTAAAAAAATCTGACAAATAAGGAAAGTATAATTTTCACCACTAGTGAAATTTACATGTTCTTTTGTGGCAGAATATTCTTCAAAAAATGGCAGGCCTAATACACAGTGTCATTTTAAAGGGAAAATGTAGTCAATTTGGGAAGAAATGCTCAGTGTACAGGACTAGAATATGTGTGCTAGAAAGCAGAAAGAAGTGTGGATGATAATGAATGCACCCTATAGGCCAGTGGAATAAGATAAAAAGAACATGTTGTGGATAGAACTTTTCCTTCTCCTGAGAACATTTAAAATTCACAAATCCCATCATTTAACTTTCCCTCTAATGCTAAGCGTAGGGTGGTATGCCAAGGCAGTTTTAAATATAAATACCTGAGCTTATCTCTAACAGTCATTTGTATTATACACAGATCATTGTGCTATTTTTAAAATTTTCTATGGGATTCTAAAACAATTTCTATGTGTTTTTTCAAATATAAAGAGCTTTAATATGAATAATATTATCTGTGAATCCCCATAATTTGCAAGTACTTTATGGTTTTATTTTAAATAATCATAAAATAACTTAAAGTTTTAAGTATTGTTATAAAATTTTCAATCTCTAAGTCACAGAAAATGTTACAACTTGGCAAATCATAGTTCTTTTCTTCTGTGTGATTAGCATCCATAGCAGTTTTACAAGGTATGCTCCGTGTGTAACACAAAAAGATACATAGTGGAATTTTAAAAATCCATACAAAATATTTAAAATGTCAGGCTTGAATTATAGTTTGGAAGAAATTCCATTTACACAGGTAGCATGACTGCTTAGCAAAGTAAAATTAAATGTGAATAATTTATTTCTTAAAAGCAGTTTAGAACATTCTTCTAGCCATGTTTCACAACATTGACTGATTGATTTTTATCTATGATTCTCTTAATAAAAAGTAAAGTCTGTAATGAACTACATTTTAATAAGTTATATTGGAAATAACAACTGTGAAAAAAGATACATGTAGGTATTAATTGTCTTTAAAATCAGGCACACTAAGACAAATTAAGAATTGTTTATTCATTTAAATGCTACAAAATATAGTATTTAACTTGAAAATCAATTCTATATCCAGAAACAGAAATGATATTCTAATACATCTATCAAATTCAATCTAAAATGCATTGATAAACCTGTTTAGACAATTCATATAACTCTCCCAGTTTTCCAATTTAAAAAGTATGTATATAACTTTTGTGGAAAGATATATCAAGGTCTTTTTTTTTTATTGGATTGCTTTCATTTTTTTTACTCATATAATACTACTTAAGTAGGTAGTTAGACATTAACAAGGAGGTGATGGAAGCAAACAACAACAACAACAAGAGAGGAATAATCAAGCTAAGCTCCACCTTTCTGGGGATTCTCCCTTGACAGAAGCAGCAAAGAAGTGATGTGGGCTAAAAACAAGAGGGAACAGTCCAGCTAAGCTCCAACTATCTGAGGACCCTCCCCTGACCTTACCCAGAACCAGCGAAACTAAGATCAGGTGCTGAGCAACTTATCCTGATAAAGAGGCAACACAGGGACATGAGAGAACTTGCCTGGGCTGTGCATGCCCAGACTGGACAGGTGTGAAACCTCTAGGAAGCTCAAACTCATAGCAACATTATAGTAAAAACTACAGGTGGTTTTGTCCTCCCCCAGGTGGGTGTTTCTCAGCAACTCAAGGGTGAGGGCATGCACAATAATAATAACTTGTTACATAACTCTGGGCAGTCAATCAAATAGCAATCTCTTGTCACTCCCCCGTGATGGCACCCTGCCTCCACCCCCTGTCGCTCATCCAGGATCCTACTCTGCCTCCTTGCAGAACAACTCCTTAAAAACACCCTTAAGTCTGTATGGGAAAGTCAGTTTCATTTCACAGAATCAGCCCACTCTCCCTCTGTGAATGTATCTATGCTTTAATAAACGTTGCTTTGTGTATAAGCCTGAAGTTTGCAATTTTTTTGCTTGCTATTCTGCATGGCCTAAATTGCTCCTCAGGGTCTGCCATTGACCTCCTAAGTTTCAGTTCCCTGACAAAATGCATGCCAAACTGGTAACACTACTACTTTCATATAAAAAATTTACTGGGATTTTTGCAGTCTCACAGTTTTCCCTTTGCCAATTAGCAAATTCTTCATCATAGAATTAGTGATAATATCACTACAAATTTTTTCTTGTTAGAAACGTGTTATATGAAGTTAACATACAATAGCTGTGAAAATAAGAGAAGTGAAAAGCAAAGGAGAAAAGGAAAGATATAAGCATATGAATTCAGAGTTCCAAAGAATAGCAAGGAGAGATGAGAAAGCCTACCTCAGTGATCAATGCAAAGAAATAGAGGAAAACAATAGAATGGGAAAGACTAGAGATCTCTGCAAGAAAATTAGAGATACCAAGGGAATATTTCATGCAAAGATGGGCTCAATAAAGCACACAAATTGTATGGACCAAACAGAAGCAGAAGATATTAAGAAGAGGTGGCAAGAATACACAAAAGAACTGTACAAAAAAGATCTTCATGACCCAGTTAATCATGATGGTGTGATCATTCACCTAGAGCCAAACATCCTGGAATGTGAAGTTAAGTGGGCCTTAGGAAGCATCACTATGAACAAAGCTAGTGAAGGTGATGGAATTGCAGTTGAGCTATTTCAAATTCTAAAATATGATGCTGTGAAAGCACTGCACTCAATATGGCAGCAAATTTGGAAACTCAACAGTGGCCACAGGACTAGAAAAGGACAGTTTTCATTCCAATCCCAAAGAAAGGCAATGCCAAAGAATGTTCAAACTACTGCACAATTGTACTCATCTCATATGCTAGCAAAGTGATGATCAAAATTCTCCAAGCCACACTTTAGCAATATGTGGGTGAAACACAAGCTGGAATCAAGATTGCCAGGAGAATTATCAATAACCTCAGATATGCAGATGACACCACCCTTATGGCAGAAAGTAAAGAAGAACTGAAGAGCATCTTGATGAAAGAAGAGAGTGAAAAAGTTGGCTTAAATCTCAACATTCAGAAAATTTAGATCATGGCATCTGGTCCCATCACTTCATGGCAAATAGATGGGGAAACAGTGGAAACCGTGGCTGACTTTATTTTGGGGGGCTCCAAAATCACTGAAGATGGTGATTGCAGCCATGAAATAAAAAGCCTCTTACTTCTTGGAAGGAAAGTTATGACCAACCTAAACAGCATATTAAAAGGCAGAGACATTACTTTGTCAACAAAGGTCTGTCTAGTCAAGGCTATGGTTTTTCCAGTAGTCATGTATGGATGTGAGAGTTGGACTATAAAGAAAGCTGAGGGCCAAAGAATTGATGCTTTAGAACTGTGGTGTTGGAGAAGACTCTTGAGAGTCCCTTGGACTGCAAGGAGATCCAACCAGTCCATCCTAAAGGAAATCAGTCCTGGGTGTTTCATTGGAAGGACTGATGTTGAACTTGAGACTCCAGTACTTTGGCCACCTGATGTGAAGAGCTGACTCATTTGAAAAGACTCTGATGCTGGGAAAGATTGAGGGCAGGAGGAGAAGTGGACGACAGAGGATAAGATGGTTGCATGGCATCACCGACTCAATGGACATGAGTTTGGGAAAACTATGGGAGTTGGTGATGGACAGGGAGGCCTGGAATGCATCAGTTCATGGGCTTGCAAAGAGTCAGACACAACTGAGTGACTGAACTGAACTGAACTGAATGTATAAGGTGAAGATATTTTAATGCTTTGGAGAGAACAAGACCTAAACAGAAAGAAGAATGATGGGAAAAATTATAAATCACAAGTGGGCACCAACATAAACAGCATGACTTTGCCAGTGATAAAAACGGATAATGAATTGTAAAGAAATGATTTCAAAAGAGAACAGCTATATAGACGATTTCATGTAGGCATCAGGTTGGATCACAGAAAAAAAGAAGAAAGAACGGACACAGGGAGGGCAGGTGATGTTTCTTGGAGAGTTATCTTGGGCCTAAGAAATATCTTAGACCGAAGACGTTTAGCAGGTCAGGTCCTTTCTGACCTGCTTCTTTTAAATCATCATTAACTCACTGTCAATATATGCTACCTGATTAAAAAATAACATTTTTCTTCCTCTTCCAATTTTTATCTGAAATTTTTGTACTTTGCAAATTTTGTTCTTTCTGGGACAAAGCTTAGATATTACAAAGTGAAATAAGTGACTTTCTGTAGCTTGTGGTACTTTTAATAGAGACTCATGGAGGTTTTACAGGGGGCCTTCTCAACATGGGAGACTAATGCTGGGGTGTGCTGTGTGTTTAGTTGCTCAGTCTCTTCCAGCTCTATGAGACCCCATGGACTGTAGCCCACCAGGCTCCTCTGTCCATGGGGATTCTTCAGGCAAGAATACTGGAGTGGGTAGCCATGTCCTCCTTCAAGGTATCTTCCCAACCCAGGGATCAAACCCAGGTCTCCCACTTTGCAGGTAGATTCTTTACCATCTGAGCCATCCCTTGGGTGCTTTTACTCAACTATGACTGTGAAAGTGAAGTCTCTCAGTCGTTTCTGACTCTTTGTGACCCCATAGACAGTAGCCTGCACCAGGCTCCTCCGTCCAGGCAAGAGTACTGGAGTGGGTTGCCATTTCCTTCTCCAGGGAATCTTGCCGACTTAGGGATCAAACCCAGGTCTCACATTGTAGACAGACACTTTACCATCTGAGCCACCAGGGAAGTCCAGCTATGACTGTAAATTCTGGTAAATCTATTGAAAATGGATGCTCTGTCTTGTGAGAATATATGTCTTGAACATAAGAGGGCAAATAAAACGTTCTCCTTATTACATCTCTTCTACAATATGATATTTTTGAAAAATAACTCCTTTTCTATCATCTCCCATATAAATTAATCTCATTTTTAAAAAATTATTTGGCTTAAAAAGGTCTGAAGTGAATTTGTTTTTTCTATATCAACAAAAACAACAAATAATCACTCAGTGGAAATATTTCCAGTACATTTCTTTCTTGATGGAGAAGTCACTGTAAACTGCTTCCATAAATTGTTTCAAACTGAGCTTAAATTTTATCAATATAGTTTTCAAGATCATAATCATCATACACTTCCATTGGTTTTGTCTTTATTTTTTCATTTGCTTGTATATTTTCATATACAAAACATAAATTTAATCCAAATCAGTTTTCAATATCAGGACCAAAGCAATGGAATTTAATTCAATCAAAATAGTTCATCTCTGACTGCCATTTTGAATTATCTTCACAACTGTTCTCAATCAGAATATGATAATACCATAAAATACCAGGGCAGAAAAAAAGTTAAGAACTAATCTAGTTCTAACCCCACAGAGGACTCCATAAAATGCCATTATACACCTGGTTTTGTGTATTCTTGTCTGTACACAGAATAACCTGCTTTTGCGATCTAACAAATTATCACAAATATAGTGACTTAAAACAAACAAACAGAGAACCTATCTCACTGTTCTGTAGGTCAGATATCCAACCCAGGACTCACTAGGCTAAAATCAACACTCCTTTGGAGGCTCTAAATAAGAATCTCTTTCTATGTTTTTCAAATACTTTAGAGGCTGCCCACATTCCTTGGTTCTTGGCGACCTTCCTCTATCATTAAACACAGTAGCATCACAAGTTCTAAATGGAAAGGCTGGTTAGGACTCACATAATTAGATTAGGCCCATCATGAAAATTCCAGGATAATACGCCTATTTCAAATTTCTTAACCAAATTGGCATCTGCAAAAGCTTCTTTTATCATGTAAAATAACTCACAGGTTCTGGAGGAATAGGACGTGAATGTCTCTGGATGGCAATTATTCTTTCTACCACAGTAGAATACATCAAATCCCAGAATGTTTGTGTAGTGATAATTTAGAGTATTTAGCAAAAAATTTTATTTCTAAAGTAAAAAGCTGTGTTGAAAATCTTACACTTTATAATAAAGGAATATTCAACTTACTAGATGCTATATAAATATTTCTCTAACCCTGTGAAAGCCATAGACTAGGTGGTTATATAGTACAACTTTTTAATGTCACATTTAAAAATGAATAAAAATATGCAAAATGGACCAATTAAAATTTCATTTCTGACACTAAAATGATTAGTGATTGCCAGGTATTTGGGGGTAGGAAGGGATGAATAGGCAGGGATAGAGGATTTTTAGGTCAGTGAAAGTATTCTGATGATTAAATCACAAATAATTTATTCTTCTATTAGAGTTGATAGTTTTAATAGCAACAAAGTACACAGTGGTGGAAAACTGGCACAGAACCTACAAGAATTTCAATCACAATAAGGCTCTATCTGTTCAAACTTGATGTCCATTTTCTACTGACCATTTTGGGAAAAAACCCTATTCAGACCTTAAAACACACATACTCTTTCATACACACAGAGACACACTAAAATCTCTCCTTTTGTTTACAGTATGTTGAGAACAGTACATTTTGCTTATTCAAATTGATTGCACCCCATCTGTTTATTTCCAGTTAGAAGTGGGAAGAAACAATTCAATTATAAAGAATATGGTAGATACCCATCATTATATATTTCTCAAAACCTACAGAATTCACAACACCCAAAGTAAACCCTAATGTAAACTATATTGGTTCATTGTTCTAACAAATGCACTTTGGTTTGGGACCTTGATAGTGGAGGAAGCTATGCATGGACAAGAGCAGTGGATACAAGGTAACTCTGTATTTTTCACTCAATTTTGCTGTGTACCTAAAATCGCTCAAAAAAATAAAACCTATTCAAAAAGAAAAAGTAATCACTGTTTGATTCCATCTTTTATCACTTATTAAAGAAAATACAATTAAATATTCCTGACTCCCTAATAACCTCTTCTACCCTTCTTTCTATATACTCTTTTAACTTGCATGCCTCCTACACTGCATAAATTCTTGTTCACCGTTTCAGCCCTTGAAACAAAACAAACTCCTTCTCTGCCCAGCCTGTTAGATTTTACTCTTTTCTTCATAGATTAACTCTTTTTACAAGGTCATTTGTTCTTTATCTCATATTCTATTCTTTTTTTGTCTAATATATACAATCAAGACAGGGACTTCCCAGGTGGCACAGTGGTAAAGAATCTGCCTGCCAATGCAGATGACCCAGGTTCAATCCTTGGGTTGGGGAGATATCCAGAGTAAGAAATGGCAACCTTTTCAAATATTCTTGCCTGGAAAATTCCATGGACAGAGTTTCCTGGCAGGCTACAATCCATAGGGTTGCAAAGAGTCAGACACGACTGAAGCAACTTAGCTTGCACACATCCACACACGAAAGGTGCAAGTGGGGGAAAAGATTGAATTGGTCAGGTAAATTGCTAGTCGCTGTGTTCTCTTTGGACCAGTGAGGGAGACTGGTGGAGAGGAGATTTTTGCAGCTATTATCATGGTAATGTATTTATCTATATTTATCTCATTACACAATGAACTGGGTCTAATTGTTAGTCAAAGCAATGGTGAAAATCCTTTCCTGAAGTGGTAAAAATAGTAGTTCCTCATTAGGAAATTCTTTCCTCTCTTTGTTGCATATTGAAATTTGTCCCATCTTTTGCATCAGAGTATGGCTCTTAAGAATACATAACTGAATTCATTGGAAGGCTTTTCAGTCTTTTCTCAAACATGCTTCTCTATTTTGTTTTCTTTGTACAGTAGCCCTCTGATGCTGTATCTCTTGTTCTAAACCCAACATCCACAATCCAATTCTGTCTTTTTTGATAACTATCTTTTATTTCCCCACTAGATGCTGTTTTCTGCACATTGTGGTGCAGAAAAAAGCTGTTTTTAAGCAGTTAATTTGAAGGAAAGGCCCTTATTGCTGAGTCTAATGGAGGAAAATGGATCTTCCAATGCAGATTAACAGACATCGTGTTATTTTTTAAAACAAAACATCATTACATATTGTCCAGGCAACAGTATTTGAAGAGAAGTTCAAACCTCATCGTCTTTGATACACTATTCAATAATGTAAAAGAAGGGACTGTCAACCTGCAGCAAATATTTTAGAAGAACATTGCAAAATGTTAGAGTAGATGGAGGATCTTTTAAAGGGAGGAAGAGTGGGGTAAACTCTTTGCAACAAGGAAAGAAATAGAATACAAGAGAACACCATAGAATACAGACATGATAAACGGTTTTACAATAGGTAGGTGGATAGATAGATAACTCTACCCTAAAGTTTCCTTACACACAAATAAGATGGATAACTGGCTGAATTATGTATTTATTTAGGAGAATTAATTGAGTAGGTAGGTCTTGAGAACCTACCTAAACTAGTCATTTTGTCACAATTTCTTGAGAAAAAAACAAAATGAATTGGATACAGATCCTGCTTTAAGAAATATATAATGTATTGGAAGAAAATGTTGCACATAATAATTAATACTCTTGACTCTCTAAATGTTATATAGTCTAGAGTGGGAAAGGATTCTGCCTGGGAAGATCAAGAAAATCAGTGAATTGACAAGCTTTGAATTAACAGGACTGAAACATCAGAGGTAGTGAGGGAACAATTTAGAAGGGAGTAAAAGTAGTAATACCAATCACAGCCAAGAGTTTACCTGCATATATGAATAAGAGGTATCTATGAGGATGCTTCAAGCTGTGGTAACAGAAAACTATATTGAAGCTGACTAAACCATAAGGGGATTTGCTGTTTCATGTATTAAACTGTCCACTGGTAAGCAGGCTCCAGCCAGAGCAATTTCAAGTTTCAGTTAAATTTCTTTGCAAGTTTTTCAGCTCTTTTTTTTTTTTTTTCCAGATGCTAAAACTCCATTATGGCTACAAAGTGGCAGCTATAATCCACTGGGATATTAAATATGTTTGTTATTTACCTCTGGAAGAAGTAGGGTAGAAAACGTCACACTTAACCATGAAATACAAACCTTTCCCCTCTAGTCCTCTTGATTTACTTTACATCTCTTGACTTTCCAAGGATAGTAAATGCTGTTGAGCTATTACCACAGTGATTTGCTTAGTCTAAAATGCACCGTGCTCTCAAGACAGGAAAAAGTTAGGCACTAGATAAAAAACAGAGTTTTGTCAGGAAGGTGGTATGACAGGACATAAACACTGTCCTCTCCCAGGATATTCAGAGCTATACTACGGCTTCATGAAACATCAAGAAACGGAATTAGGATGTATTATTAAATACTATTTTTCAGTTTTTTGAGAATGGAATAACAAAAATTGAATGGTATTTTGAAAACAGTAAAACAGCCAGAGGGGTATAATGAATTATAACTGGTGGCAGGAGGAGAGCTGGGATATTAAAAAAAGAAAAAAAAGAAAGAAACATTGATACAGTAATGAAGGAAACAGATTGATTCAAGTGGATATGAAAGTGGAGAAGATATGATGAATGCAATACATTTTATGGAAAAAGAATGAGAGGATTTTTAAACCAATTTAATTTAAGGGCAAGGGAAAATAAAAGTTAACTGCATCACCATCCTGTTAGTCAAACATTATCTAAGATGGGTACCATTGAAAAGTAGGGTATGTGGGCAGCAGGGGAGATAATGAGTTCCTCTTCAACTCAGTGAATGGAAGGAATTAAAGGGCATCCTTCTGGCATTCTGGTGGAGAATCCATAGACTCTTGGAAAATGAAGAATGGAAAAAAAAAAAAGAATGAAGGGGAAAGACCATCAGGGTGTGATGATTTTGAAAGAAAAATCTGAAAGAGAATCTTTCACAGAAATATGGAGAGAGAGAAATATGGAGAGGGGGAAATAGTTCATAAAAGATTTATTAAATACATTCTTTAGTATTTTTATTAATGGTGACGTTAGATGTATAAAGGTCTTCCCTGGTGGCTGAGACAATAAAGAACCTGCCTGCAATGTAGCAGACCCAGGTTCGATCCCTGGGTTGGGAAGATCCCCTAGAACAGAAAATGGCTACCCACTCCAGTATTCTTGCCTGGAGACTTCCATGGACAAAGGAGCCTGGCAGGCCACAGTCCATGGGGTCACACAGAGTCAGACACGACTGAGCAACTAACACATAGACGTATATAACATATGCACATACATATTTTTAAATATTCATTTTATACTGGGGTATAGTTGATTAACAACGTTGTGTTAGTTTCAGTTGTACAGTAAAGTGATTTAGTTATACATACACATGTATCTATTCTCTTTCAATACTTTGGCCACCTTATGTGAAGAGTTGACTCATTGGAAAAGACCCTGATGCTGGGAGGGATTGGGGGCAGGAGGAGAAGGGGATGACAGAGGATGAGATGGCTGGATGGCATCATGTCAACTCGATGGACATGAGTTTGAGTAAACTCCGGGAGTTGGTGATGGACAGGGAGGCCTGGCGTGCTGTGGTTCATGGGGTGGCAAAGAGTCGGACATGACTAAGCAACTGAACTGAACTGATTCTCTTTCAAATTCTTTCCCCATTTAGCTTATTACAGAATACTCAACAGGGTTCCTTGTGCATTACACTAGGTCTTTATTGCTTATCTATTTAAATAAAGCACTATGTACATGTCAATTCCAAACTCCAATTTATCCCTTCTCACCACCCTTCCTCTGTGGTAATCATAAGTTTGTTCTCTAAGTCTGTGAGTCTGTTTCATAAATAACTTCATTCGTATCATTTTTTTTAGAGTCCACATATAAGTGATATTATATATTGTCTTTCTTGCTCTGACTTACTTCACTTAGTTGTTTTTCTGGGGCAAGACATTTCTCCGCTGTTTCATTTTGTCTAACTTTCTGTGACTGTGGTTTCTGTTCTGTGGGTGGCAGGATTGTATTTCTTCATGCTTCTGCTATCTGCCCTCTGGTGGATGAAGCTATCTGACAGTTTTGGATGAAAGCCTCCAAATGTCTTTTTTTTCCCCCAGAAACAACTTAGAACTGAGGTTCAAGATACTTTTGCACTGACTGATTTGAAGTGTGAACAAATCAAGAAAATGCCCTTGACAGATGTCTTATTGGGGCCCCAGGTTCAGCTCCAGAAGCCTACATTGCTGCAAGTAGGCAGCCTCTGGGATGGCCTCTAGGGCAAGGCACCGCTCCACTATGCCTCTGAACAGGGAGAGAAGCAAGTCATCCATATCAGGTGGAGTTTGCTCCTACATATATACTTTAATAAAAATAAGTACAGGATAGCATGTACTAAATTTAGAGACAACTTGGAAGTTTATACTCTGCTTTCCAAATGAAAATTAAGATTGAAGTTTTACTACTTAACTTTGATGTTGTCCTTGTTCAGTTGCTCAGTAGTGTCTGACTCTCTGTGACCTCATGGACGGCAACACGCCAGGCCTCCCTGTCCTTCACCACCTCCCGAAATTTGTGTAAACATCTGTCCATTGAGTCAGTGATACCATCCTACAATCTCATCCTCTGTCATCCCCTTCTACTCGTGCCTTCTGTCTTTACCAGCATCAGGGTCTTTTCCATTGAGTCAGTTCTTTGCATCAGATGACCAAAGTAATGGAACTTCAACCAGCATCAGTCCTTCTAATGAATATTCAGGGTTGGTTTCCTTTAGGATTGTCTGGTTTGAACTCCTTGTGGTCCCAGGGACTCTCAAGAATCTTCTCTAACACCACAGTTCAAAAACATCAATTCTCTGGCGCTCAAGCTTTGTTAGGGTCCAACTCCCACACCTATACATGACTACTGAAAAAACCATAGCTTTGACTTAGATGGACATTTATCAGCAAAGTAATGCCTCTGCTTTAGAATACAATGTCTAGGTTTGCCATAGCTTTTCTTTCAAGAGCAAGCGTCTTTTAATTTCACGGCTGCAGTCACCATCTGCAGTGATTTTGGAGCCTCCAAAAATAGTCTGTCACTGTTTCTATTGTTTCCCCATCTATTTGTCGTGAAGTGATGGGACCGGATGCCATGATCTGTGCTTTTTGAATGTTCTTGTTAAACCAGCTTTTTCACTCTCTTCTTTTCACCCTCATCAAGAGGTTCTTCAGTTCCTCTTCACTTTCTGCCATAAGGGTGGTGTCATCTGAGTTTCTAAGGTAACTGATATTTTTCACCACTGTCTTGATTCCAGATTGTGCCTCATCCAGCCCAGCATTTCACATGATGTAATCTGCATAGAAGCTAAATAATCAGGGTGACAAATCACAGCCTTGAGGTATTGTATCCCAATTTGGAACCAGTCAGCTGTTCCATGTCTGGTTCTAACTGCTGCTATTTGACCTGCATAGAGGTTTCTCAGGAGGCAGGTAAGGCGGACTGGTAGTCCCATCTCTTAAAGAATTTTCCAAATTTTGCTGTGATCCATGCTGTCAAAGCCTTTAGTGTAGTGAAGCAGAAGTAGATATTTTTCTGGAATTCTCTTGCTTTTTCTATGATCCAACGAATGTTAGAAATTTGATGTATGGTTCCTCTGCCTTTTATAAATCCAGCTTGTACATCTGGAAGTTCATGGTTCATGTACTGTTGAAGCCTAGCCTGGAGGATTTTTAGCACAACTTTCTAGCATGTGAAACAAGTGCATTTATGCAGTAGTTTGAACATTCCTTGGCATTGCCTTTCTTTGTTATTGGAATGAAAACTGACCTTTTTTGGTCCTGTGGCCACTGCTGAATTTTCCAAATTTGCTGACATATTGAGCACAGTACTTTAACAGCATCATACTTTAGTATTGAAATAGCTCAGCTAGAATTCCATCACCTCCACTAGCTTTGTTCGTAGTGATGCTTCCTAAGGCCCCCTTGAGTTCGCACTCCAGGATATCTGACTTTAGGTGAGTGATTACATCATTATGGTTATCTGAGTGATTAATACCTTTTTTGTATAATTCTTTAACGTATCCTTACCACTTCTTAAAATCTTCTGCTTCTGTTAGGTCCATATCCCTTCTCTCCTTTATTGTACCCATCTTTTCATGAAATATTCTTTTGTTATCTCTAATTTTCTTGAAGATCTCTCTAGTCTTTCCTATTCTGTTGTTTTCCTCCATTTCTTGACATTGTTCTGTTAGGAAGGCTTTCTTATCTCTCCTTGCTATTCTTTGGAATTCTGCATTCGGATAAGTACTACTTTCCTTTTCTTTTCCATTCTCTTCTTTTCTTAGGTATTTGGAAGTCTTCCTCAGACCACCATTTTGCCTTTTTGGATTTATTTTTCTTGGGGATGGTTTTGATCACTGCCTCCTGTACAATGTTACCAGCCTCTGTCCGTAGTTCTTCAGGTGCTCTATCAGATCTAATCCCTTGAATGTATTTGTCACTTACTGTATAATCAAAGGGATTTGATTTATGTCATATCTAAATAGCCTAGTGGCTTTTCCCACTTTCTTCAATTTAAGTCTGAAATTTGCAATAAAGAATTTGTGATCTGAGCATCCCTTAGTGCCCAGTCTTGTTTTTGCTGACTGTATAGAGCTTCTCCATCTTTGGCTGCAAAAATATAATCCATCTGATTTCATTATTGACACTCTGGTGGTGTCCATGTGTAGAGTTGTCTCTCGTGTTGTTGGAAGAGGGTGTTTGCTATGACCACTGCATTCTCTTGACAAAACTCTGGTAGCTTTTGCCCTGCTTCATTTTGTACCCCAATGCCAAACTTGCCTGTTACTCCATGTATTTCTTGACTTCCTAATTTTACATTTCAGTAAGTAAATTACTAAGTAATTTACTTAGCTTCACTTTCAAAGAATGTCTTGATTCTAATCACCATAGTAAAATTATCTACTTCTTTTATACTCAAGATGAATATACTAATTTCAAATATCAATATCAATTTTACCATTAATAAAAAGAGACACAGCTTGGGCTGTCCTTGTCATTAGTATTTGTCTAAAAATGTATAATTATAAAGTCTTTGTCTTGAGACCTAAAACTTTCCCTTAGAATTTCCTTTCAGATATATTTATCATATAATTTGTAGATGGAAGCATAAAGGTCCTTTAAGAAAAATGGTCAAGATGTTTTCATTTTTTAATTTTGTAGGACTATAAAGTACTATAATGCTAAAGATCAAGATGAACTAAGATAACACAGTTTGCTTCCTAATGTTTCTGTAATCCATAGTAGAAATTGTGAAAGCATTGGCAAATAAAAAAATCTGTTTTTTTAAAAGTGAAAGAAATAAGAATTGAGTCAAACAAACTGTCAACATAAAAATGCCTGTCATTCACTATCCTTTTTTTTTTTTCCTTTTTGGACCAAAAGAGAATATTTTAGATGAGAGATTGAGACACTAAGGCATTGCCATCATGACTGTTAACTTCTTGTTATAATTCATTCTCCTTATCAGAAGTTAAGCCTGAAAATCAGAAACAGAAACAATCTTCTCTTTTGGGTGACTATGATTGCCAATCTAATTCTTTCTCTGCTCCAGTGAACCTAAATTACTAAAAGTAATATAATGGGATGAGTAATTCAATGGGTGTGAACAAATGTATCCCAGTGCAAATGGTTTCACATTATGAGGTGACTTTTTCAAACCCCTGTAAGTATCATTTGATTAATACTTGGCCTGGGTTCAATTGCTCCCATTGCAGTCTTCTACATGTTGCAATCTGAAGTTTTCTTTCTAACTTGAAAATAATACAGAATAAGCAGTCTACTTAAAATTTGACTCACTACTAATATTTAATAGGTCATAAAATAAGAAATGGATGCTGCTTGTTTTATGGAAACTGTTACCTTTTAAAGCCATCATTAGGGCTATGTTTTTGACCATAACATATAAAACTCAATCTTTTCTCACCATGATAGTTTTGTTAATGGTGAATCTATAGAGTGGTTTAAGTGCAAAGAAATTGCTGTTCAACAGTTGATGACTTTATGTCTCTGCCTCCTACAGTCTCTGCCTCTCTCTTATAATTTCCTCTGTTTTTGTCCTTTTTTCTTTTTCTTCTTTTTTCTCCTCTCTTTATGTCTTTTTTAAAAATCTTCTCAACTTATTTAATGTTTATCTTCATTTCTGTAGTAAATGATTTTGAAACACTATGATGAGAGATATGACTTAAGGTTCATTAAGGAAAAAGAATCAATAGTAACAGTGACATATAAATGAAAGAAAAAGGATAACCAAGCAAAGGCATGCTTGTGGTAAGGAAGCAGGGCAAAGATACGAACAAAGGTGAAATTAAATCATCGAAATGGTGCAAGGGGTTGACAAAATCTCTAATGAATATTGGCTTAAATTGTTAAGAATTTCATGGATTTGGAGTATACTATACATTTGTATGTTAAAACAGAGATTCCATCTGTTACTTTGTTGAGGAAAGAGCAGCACTTATACCAAGGGTGTAGTGCTTCCATCAATAATGTATTGGTATTCTAATTAACCTACTCTTTAGCTTAAGTTTTGATAGTTTCTGTATTTGTTATAATAGAGAGACACAAGAAACATTAAAGAGTCTTCAGTAGTGTTTATATAAATACATGAATGAATAAAAAAAGAATCTGAAAAGTCATTTTCAACAGAGGTTTCATAACTCTGAAAATGGCTACAGAGTAAAACTAGAACACTTTGAGGTAGCTCTGGGTAGTTAGAAAAAACTGAGTTTATACAACTTGATGTGCAGAAATTAGGAATTAGCATTTATAACTGACTATTGAATGCAATGAATATCTCAAATGCATTATATCTCACCTGTAAATGCTTTATGCTTATTTTTATTCTATAATTCTTCATTTATTAAACTGATTTTACCTCAAATGTTATATAACAAGAATATGCTAACCTATGAATGTGTTGGGGACTTTATAGAAGGTAAAATCAATATGTAGAGGGCTTCAAGACAATTTATTAATTGTTTAGCCATTAAGAATTTCACATTAAGCTAATGAAGAGAAATAAAATGTAAATGATTAAGGGGGTGGAGAAAAAATAGTAGTAAAAATTAAATACAGCAAGAGAAAATATTTTTAAAAAATTAAAGATTGTTCTTGATAACAATCTAATCACATTTTTAACAAAAATTATGAGCATGAAAATATGTTTAATTATGCTGTGAAATATTTGTCATGCTATTTTCTATACATTTTTCTAGGTTATAATCAACTTATTGTCAGTCAAGTTTTCAAGTGTTCTAAAGCACACTGAATAGCATTTTATGTGTTTGCTTTCTTATGCTTCCTTTCTTTTTTTGAAACTTCTGCTCACTTATAGGAGGACTAACTTCATGCCTATTGAGCCTAAACTATTTTAAGTCAAAATTGATAGATGATAAAAATATGTGCTGATAGTAAACCCTAGCCACTGGTTACATAATAATGGAGTGCGCAATGGCACCCCACTCCAGTACTCTTGCCTGGAAAATCCCATGGATGGAGGAGCCTGGTGGGCTGCAGTTCATGGGGTGGCTAGAGTTGGACACGACTGAGAGACTTCACTTTCATTTCTCACTTTCATGCATTGGAGAAGGAAATGGTGACCCACTCCAGTGTTATTGCCTGGAGAATCCCAGGGACGGGGGAGCCTGGTGGGCTGCCGTCTGTGGGGTCGCACAGAGTCGGACACGACTGAAGTGACTTAGCAGCAACAATGTAAGTACTGCTCTCTGGATTTATCACAGTTACACAGTAATGAATCAAAATGTTTAGAACTGTTTTTGGTGTAAACAAATATCGCATTCCACATTTTCCTATTCTCAAACTCACTCCAGACTATCACATTTTTTTTTCAAAAAATTCAAAATTCCATATAAAGTACTGCTGCTGCTACTGCTGCTGTTGCTGCTAAGTCGCTTCAGTCATGCCCAACTCTGTGCGACCCCCATAGATGGCAGCCCCACAGGCTCCCCCGTCCCCGGGATTCTCCAGGCAAGAACACTGGAGTGGGTTGGCATTTCCTTCTCCAATGCATGAAAGTGAAAAGTGAAAAGTGAAAGTGAAGTCGCTCAGTCGTGTCCGACTCTTTGCGACCCCATGGACTGCAGCCTACCAGGCTCCTCTGTCCATGGGGTTTTCCAGGCAAGAGTACTGGAGTGGGGTGCCATTGCATTCTCTGATATAAAGTACTATATTTTATTTATTGATTCATCAACTATAGAAAATATTCATTTACTCTCCAATGTGCAAATAGTGTTTTATCTCATTCCTCTCTCTTCTCTTCTATACAATGTATGAGATTGTATATTTATTTTATTTTTCTATTCTCTTTGAATTACTGTCACTATTATTATCAATTTTTATGTCTTTGTGGTTTTCTGTTTTCAAGGCCAAAATTCTGTTGGTGGAAAAACAAAAATACTTTCTAAGTTTTGACCATAAAATGGCTTAAATTCTTAAAAATTTTTATTTTGTATTAATGTGGGAGAATTACATTTTGTTTGCTAAAAGTCTCTTATGGACTAAATTTTGTTACCCCCAAAATATATGTGTTGAAGCCTTAGTATATACCCTGTTACTATATATGCAAATATTTGCTTATCATTATCATACTGTTGTCATGATTTTCTCCTTAAACTAGGTTCAGCTGCTAAGTCACTTCAGTCGTGTCTGACTCTGTGTGACCCCATAGACGGCAGCCCATCAAGCTCCCCCATCCCTGGGATTCTCCAGGCAAGAACACTGGAGTGGGTTGCCATTTCCTTCTCCAATGCAGGAAAGTGAAAAGTGAAAGTGAAGTCGCTCAGTAGTGTCCGACTCTTAGCGACCCCATGGACTGCAGCCTACCAGGCTCCTCCTTCCATGGGATTTTCCAGGCAAGAGTACTGGAGTGGGGTGCCATCGCCTTCTCCATAAATTAGGTTCATTAAACCCTAATTCAATAATACTCTTTCTGTGGCCTAATGTCACTGGATCTTATGGAATTTTAGATCTGAAAAGAACTCAGAGATGCAAATACTTGACAAAAGTATAATCAGGAATTTGAAAGTATAGCTCACCCAAATTCTCAAACATTAGACAAATAATGTCAATGTAAATATATTTGAGTTTTAACCAAAGAATCATAACTTGGGTAGTGAAAAATATAAGTTGTAGAAGAAATTACAAGAGAAAGAGAAACATAATGAAGTAAACAAGTCGTAGAGTTGATAACATGCTTTTTCCCTCTTTTTATGGTGTTTTGAATTTTATTTATGGCAACAAAAATAACCCTTACTCTATCCAGAATTTCCATAGGTGCCTTTAGAGTGGTAATTAATTGCCTCTATGGCAAATGAAACCTATACAGGTTAATAATATTGATCACATTTATTTTATTTACTAACATAAGGATTAAAACAACAAAAAGTACCCAAACTAAATTCTCTCTCCCACTGTGAAACTTTCCCAATGAAACCTAAACCAATAAGGAATCAATAGAAGGAAAATCATGCCAGCTGCCTTTATATTCACTATCAATTACTAGCTTCTGTCTATCTATTTTCATGCTTTAAGAATTTTGACATTGCTATCTTAAATAAGTTTTTTTTTGGGGGGGGGGTAAGAGCATTAAAATATCTAATAATGAGAAGTATCTTGAATCATTATAACAATACTATTCTGGCAGGCTGACAGGCTTGATTTCACTGTTGCAGTGTAGTGAAGTGCAAACCTTTACAAGACCTGCTTCACCTAAATTCTAGGGCAGGCTTAGGACTGTCTATTTCTGCTGACCTTGGGCAAAGCTTATACATTCTGTGAGACTCATTCAGCTATTTCATCAGAATATTTAGGAGTTTAGCAAACTAAGTCCTGTACTTAATAGAAAGCTTGTAAACTATTATTACCATTTAAATTTTTGTTGGATTAGATCATTTTTACTGTTCTCTATAACTCTATACATCTTATCATTTCCTTAAAGATTGGTGCCAGGATTTCTTACTGATAAACCTAAGAAAGAATAAAAATAATATAGCCTCCTTTATGAGGAACTTTCAGTCTCTTAGACTTCAGAAAATAGTAAATAATGTGTTCAAATTCTATTAAAATGAGCTTTCAGCTCATAATCTTACTCTCCAATTTAGAATATGTAATATTGCTTAATGATGAGGGTGTTTGTATTTCTCTATTAGCATAAAAATAATGATTTTTCATTATAATAAAATATTCTTCTATTGCATATCTATGTCTTATGAATTACTGTACACATATTTTGTGTCAATTATAGACTGCAGAATAAAAGGTAACACTTCAGCCTTCAGGCTGAATCATTTATTTGGAGCTCACTGATGTGTTCTTAATTCAGTTTGGAATCTCTCCCCACCCACAGTGTGTGGAGAAAGAGATGCAAACATTTTTCTTCATTGGCAGTGGCTTGAGAATGCATCAACATGACAAATATTTTCCAGGAGAGGGGGGAAAAAAAGGTATACTCTGTGAATAACAATTTCCCTGTCTCTCTCAAAGAAAAAAGAAAGTTAATCATAGCAATTTGTATAACATTTCTTTTATTTCAAAAGAGGCTCCAAGCATTTTAGAAATGTTAACGACGAACTGGTTCTGTGGGATTCACACCTTCTCTCACTGAAATGGATTCATGTTTAACAGTGCATGGGGATGACAGGCCTTGAAGAAATCTCTCCTGGATTTATGATCACATCTGTAAGGCTGAAAGGAGAGCACTACTTATTCCAAAGTGCCCATGCTAGGATGTGTATCCATCACATAATCAAAGGCATGGCCTCCCTGCACATGCAAAATGTAACAGATAACATAATATTCACCTCCTCTTGGATAAAAGTATTGATGTGGCATCACATGATACTTTGTGCATCACCATCTAGTAATGGAAATGTCATTATACCTGTTAATAAGAGCATTAATAGTCATTTAAGAATATTTAATGTTTTCATGTGAATTAACATTATTATTGCCTCTTTTTAAAATGTATTAAATTCAGAATCCCATAATAGTACACCCATAGAATAATCTAAGTGAAAATGAAAGTATTAGTAGCTCAATCATGTCCACCTTTTGCTACCCCATGGACTATAGCCTGCTAGGCTCCTCTGTCTGTGGAATTCTCCAGGCAAGAATACTGGAGTGGGTTGCCATTCCCTTCTCCAGGGGATCTTCCTGACCATGGATTGAACCTGCGCCTCCTGCACTGCAGGCAGATTCTTTACCATCTGAGCTGCCAAGGATATGAATATTTATCTGTTGTTTCTTAATTCCTTTATATACACTATATGGCTGACCTAAACAATGATGATATGCTATAAATTCTAAATAATGTGGAACATCACTTGCACAATTACTAACAGGTTTTGAGACTTTATAAATACAAACATACATACCTACACACATGTGTAATCATATATCTGTGCATATTTAATATATATTAGTGTCACAAGGCTTTGATTTAGACCATGTGCTATTAATTGGGCTTCCCAAGTGGAGCTAGTGGTCAAGAACCCACCTGCCAATGCAGGACACATAAGAGATGTGGGTTTGACCCCTGGGTCAGGAAGATCCCCTGGAGGAAGATTCCTGGAGAATCCCATGAATGGAGGAGCCTGGAGGGCTACAGTCCATAGAGTTGCAAAGACTTGGATATGACTGAAGCAACTTAGCATGCATGCATACTATTATTTATCTTACAGCTACTAATAGTTAAAAAAGGAAAGAAAAAAATATATGTAACTATATTCCAGTTTTTACATTCTATCATTATTCATGCTATTTTGGACAAATTTTATTCATTCATATTTTCATTCATCATATCGAAGTCTTACTCATTATATATAGAAAACATTTATTCAGTTAGTTCAGTTCAGTTCAGTTGCTCCATCATGGTCTTCAGGAAGATCATATTCTTCTGGGAGAGATACATATGAAAACAGTAAATAGAGCACCATAAGTATATCAAACAGGCGGCTCATAACTCTGTAATTCAGAAATGAGGCAGGGGTGATTTTATAAAGAAGCCAACATTTGATTTGAGTCTTGAAGACTGAGTAGAGGATGCCAGCCAAAGGAAGCATTTTGTCAGGGTTCTAATTGCAAAATTAAAACAAACTTCTAGCATTGACTGTGGTAAAGATATAACCCCAGCCATATCAATGTCAAGTGAGTAAAAGATAAGTAGTTGTTACGAGTTGCATTGTATCTCTCCAAAAAGTTATGTTGCAATCCAAGTTGCCAGGGCTTCAGAATGTGGCTCTATTTGGAAATAGGATGTTCTTAGAGGTAATCAATTTAAAATGAGGTCATTAAGGTGGGTCCTAAACTATGACTCTTGTCTTTATGAAAAGAGAAAATTTGTACAGAGATAGACATGTGCAGAGGGAGGATGATATGAAAAGATACAAGGAAAATACCATGTAAAGATCAAGACAGAGATTACAGTGATGCTGCATCTACTACCAAAGATTGTCAGCAAGCTATCAGAAGTTAGAGGGAGGCATGAAACTGATTATCTCTCCCAGCACTCAGAATTCATCACCCTGCCAACACTGTGATCTGGAATGTCTAGCCTCCAAAACTGTGAGCCAGTAAATTTCTGTGGTTCATAGCCATCTAGTTTATGCCAACTGGGTCATGGCAGCCTCAGTTCAGGTCAGTCACTCAGTCGTGTCTGACTCTTTGCGACCCCATGAATTGCAGCATGCCAGGCCTCCCTGTCCATTACCAACTCCCAGAGTTCACTCAGACTCACGTCCGTCGAGTCAGTGATGCCATCCAGTCATCTCATCCTCTGTCGTCCCCTTCTCCTCCTGCTCCCAATCCCTCCCAGAATCAGAGTCTTTTCCAATGAGTCAACTCTTTGCATGAGGTGGCCAAAGTACTGGAGTTTCAGCTTTAGCATCACTCCTTCCAAAGAAATCCCAGGACTGATCTCCTTCAGAATGGACTGGTTGGATCTCCTTGCAGTCCAAGGGACTCTCATGAGTCTTCTCCAACACCACAGTTCAAAAGCATCAGTTCTTCGGTGCTCAGCCTTCTTCACAGTCCAACTCTCACATCCATACGTGACCACAGGAAAAACCATAGTCTTGACTAGACGGACCTTTGTTGGCAAAGGAATGTCTCTGCTTTAGAATATGCTATCTAGGTTGCTCATAACTTTCCTTCCAAGGAGTAAGCGTCTTTTAATTTCATGGCTGCAGTCACCATCTGCAGTGACTAGCAAACTAGAACAGATGCTTTCTAGTTTCACTGCCTCTTCTTAGATGTGGTTCACCACCCTGCATTATGGAAATGAATGCCTTCTTCCCTACTAGATGTAAGAATTAGAAGTGGCAGGTACTGTGTCTTATAAATTTATATTTCTTTGAAGCTATAGCCTATTGTTTTGCACACTACAGAAATGGAATTAATTTGGGCTAAATATATTTTAAAATGGGAAAATACAATGAAGCTATTGAATAAAAGAACTCAGTTTCACCGAGAGGGGAAAGAAAACAAGGATAAATGGATGTGAATAGTCATGGAAAAACAAAATTATTTCCTTCATTTTGTTTAATATATATATACCTACATATATATGCGTATTTTCTAAAAAATCATTAGTATTTATGACTATGAACTTTCAGTGAAAGCAGATATATTTTGCAGAAATACTCTAATGCCATATATTTATGATTTTATGAGAACTTGTTTATTTCATGAATATTAATTATGATTTTAATCTCACTCTATATGAATGCAAGTGAAAATACAGTGTTGATTATTACATTGTTTTGTATTATATCATAATACTGTTTTAGCATCAATGAATCTAGCCTTATTTAGAATACATTAATGTAAGCAGAACCACAAATTAATTTGAAGGTTAGTAGTTAAATATATCAAAACTACAATGCTACAGACTAATTGGCCCTCTATAGTATGAATTGTCTGTATTATTATTATTACTGAGACTTTTATTAGCTCTCTTTTAAGCATACTTATTTGACTGGAAAATTGGTTCAGTACTAATGTATCACCTATTATGTTGTACTTTAAGGAAAGTAATGTCATACTGGTATAGGGCCCTTGTGAATAATAAAGACAGAATATATGATTTCTTATAGGAAGTCTGAGGTGATATAGAAAATTAATTTTTCTCTTACCGTAAGTAAAAACATTATTGTATGGTGTCTATGATAACAACTGCTTTAGCCAAATTCACTTAAAAAAATAAAAGCAAAATCTACTTAAAACATAGAATTATATGTCTTGAAAGAGATTTTAGGGAACAATTTAAAAACAAATCTTAAGCCATTCAATCAAACAGAATAATTTGTCTAAACTTAATTCCATGCTATTCCATTTTGACATTATTTAGACACATCCGAAGAAATAGATACATTATAATGCATGATGGTGGAAAGCAGTAGAGGATGAATATTATATGGAGATAACTTTTTGCTGTATGATCCTGTTTTTTTTCTTAGTACAAGATCAAATATTCAGTTACTGTTGTTGAATTTGAAGTTCAAATTGAACATTAGCTGAAAGAAAAGCCTGAATTCATATTGGAAAATCTTTACTCTATTCATATAATTAAGAAAAAGTCATAAAGATCAATTTAATTATTAATAAATCTAATTGTGTAAAATTAAAACAAAAGTAAAAATCCTTTAAACTACTTTTTGCATGAAATAAATTTGGAAGTAAAATAATTTGATTTCTTATTGGAGATAACAAAGGGAAGAAATCAAATTGACTAAGGTTGACTGCTGATTACTTTTTTGGAAATTATTAATATAGTTTCCTGAAAAATGAATATATACTCCACTTAATTGAACATCTAGTCCAAGAGCTGTTATGATACATGACTTGGACATACAAGACAGGTAACTGGGATGTATTCTATACAAATGCAATTATTATAAAACAGGACAAGTCAGTGTATAAATTAGAGCTGACTTATGTACCAATAGTTCATACTTAGGTAGATTAGACTCTAAGTGTTTTGGAAGTGTATTCCTCCATTAAATTCTCATAG
This sequence comes from Bos mutus, assembly GCF_027580195.1. Classification (NCBI taxonomy): domain Eukaryota; kingdom Metazoa; phylum Chordata; class Mammalia; order Artiodactyla; family Bovidae; genus Bos; species Bos mutus. Next base: position 46,992,217 of record NC_091617.1, read on the forward strand.
AACTTCCACCTCTGTAAGGAGGGATGAGTTCCATCCTATGTAAGTACATAAAGGTTAACCACACTCACTCTTCTCAAGGATCTTACACACTATGAGGGCTTCCCCCGTGGCTCAGTGGTAAAGAGTTCTCCTGCAATGAAGCAGATGCAGATTTGATCCCTGGGTCAGAAAGATTCCCTGGGGAAGGAAATGGCAACCCACTCCAGTGTTCTTGCCTGGAGAAAGCCCATCCAAAGAGGAGCCCGGGTGGGTTACAGTCCAAGGGGTCACTAAAGAGTTAGACACAACTTAGACTAAATAGCAACAAGCTTTATATGTAGACAAAATTACAAAAGGAAGTGGCAAATTGCATATTTCACAAGAAATGTAGAAGAGTGAAAAAGGAATTTTAAAAAGTAAGAGGTCAATACCGACTGGGATGATGATACAAGTTTCTTAGAAGATACAATAATTATATGTACTATCTGTTTTTATATTTCTTTCAAGTCTGTGCTATGTGACTTTGAGGAAAGTCCCTTCAAAACTGTGGCTTATGGTTTTCTCAAATATCTGAGGTAGTCTGAATGATTTCTGCAATTCCTATTTAGCTCTGAATATCATATGCTAAATCACCTTCTTTCCAAAGCAGTGAGATATAGACTGTTTACCATCAAAAGGAGGAAGAACATAATGTCATAGTGGGTTCTAGGTATGGAGCCAGGAAAAGAGGAACTCAGAGAGTGCTGACTCCTAGAGACTGTTATAATGTGTAAGGATTAATCCTATCTTTTAGACCAGTATACAGATTTTCAGTGAGATTTTATCTAATTCCCAAATCTGTTATTTTCTCATTTTACTTGACGGATTTTATTAAACAAGTACTTGTTAATAAACTGATGGTCAAATAAACAAAAAAACTGCTATAAATAATCTGACAAAATATAATTCAAGTATAATTTATGTTATTTGGTTTCTATGTTTTATCTGTTAATTTTATTGAGTTTTCAGCTATTATACTTGTAAGCACTTTGAATTATTCTCTTTGTACATGTTTCACAGTGAAATATTTTACCTATCAGTACTCCCAGAGTCACATGCTGATGTGTTAAACAAAATAGGGTAGCTAAAGCTAACTTTTGGTAAAGTTTTTATAAATTCCATTCTTTAGAAGCTAAGATTTAAATCATGGTTTGACACTGAATAATTTACGCCTATAGTTATAAAATTCAGAGTTTAATAAGCTGGCTTTGAACAACAAATTACTAATAGTAAATCACTCAGTGTAACACAAACTAATTTTTGCTGTTCAGTTGGTAAGTCGTGTTTGACTCTTTGCAACCCCATGGATTGCAGCATGCCAGACTTCATTGTCCTTCATTGTTTCCCAGAGTTTGGTCAAATTCATGCTCATTGAGTTGATAATGCTATCTATCTCATCCTCTGCCACCCCCTTTTCCTTGTGCCTTCATTCTTTCCCAGCATCAGGGTCTTTTCTAAAGAGTAGGCTCTTCACATCAGGTGGCCAAAGAATTGGGAGTTTCAGCTTCAGCATCAATCCTTCCAATGAATGTTCAGGGTTGATTTCATTTAAGGATTGATTGATTTGATTTCCTTGCAGCCCAAAGGATTCTCAAGCATTTTCTCCACAATTCAAAACCATCAATTCTTTAGTGCTCAGCCTCTGTAGTCCAACTCTCACATCCATACATGACCAATGGAAAAACCATAGCTTTGACTATATGGGCCTTCACTAGCAAAGTGATGTCTCTGATTTTTAATATTCTGTCTAGTTTGTCATAGCTTTCCTTCAAGGAGCAAGCATCTTTGAATTTCATGGCTACAGTCACCATCTGCAGTGGTTTTGGAGCCGAACAAAATGAAATCTGTCAGTTTGCATTTTTTTCCCCTTCTATTTGCCATGAAGTAATGGGACTGGATGCCATGATCTTAGTTTTTTGAATGTGGAGTTTCAAGCCAGCTTTTATACTCTTCTCTTTCACTCTCATTGAGAGGCTCTTTAGTTCCTCTTCATTTTATGCTATTATAATGGTATATGATATGTATATATGAGGTTGTTAATATTTCTTCTGACAATTTGATTCCAGCTTGTGATTCATCCAGCCCAGCATTTCACATGATGTACTCTGCATATGAGTCGAATAAGCAGGGTGATGATATAAAACCTTGTACTCCTTTACAAATTTTGAGGCAGTCTGTTATTCCATGTCATTTTAACTGTTGCTGTTTGACCTGCATACAGGTTTCTCAGGAGACAGGTAAGGTGGTCTGGTAATCCCATCTCTTTAAGAGTTTTCTGCAGTTTGTTGTGATCCACACAATCAAAGACTTTAGTGTGACAAGTGACACAGAAGTATATATTTTTTGGAATTCCCATGCTTTCACTATGATGCAGCAGATTTTAGCAATTTGATCTCTGGTTTCCTCTTCCTTTCCTGAATCCAGCTTGTACATCTCGAATTTCTTGGTTCACATAATGCTGAAGCCTAGCTGGAAGGATTTTGAGCATAACCTTGCTAGCAAATTAATAAGAAAACTGAAAAACTCAAGTAAAAGCTCAAATTATTTCAAAATTATCTTTTTATATAATATTTATTTTGTATATGTAAGAAATAGAAACTTGATGTGGCCAGTTTTCAAGACAAAATTGAAGCCTGGACTCTTTAGATAAAGTTAGGATTGGAGAGAGAGATTAGACTGGATCCTAAAGAGATAGGACTCCATCCTTTGCCTGTTCCCTGGTTCTAAACTTGCTAAGGACTTGCAGACCTGACATAGTTCATGTACCTGGAGGTTCCTTAGGCAAACAAGATGTTGGGGGAAGGGATACATTAGCAAGAAAGTCTTTTTTGAAAAATGTGGATGCAAGTTAGGAAGGGAGAAAGAAGGACACTCTATAAGAAAATAATGAAACTTAGGCGACCTCCAGGAAGATTGCACACCCCATAGTATTCAGCAATGAGGAACCAGGGGGAAGGACCTGAGTGTTAGGGAATAAATTGCTGTTGTAACTGCCCTGGGTTTACCTGCCCATCGGACACCTGATCTTGCAAGACTGTCATTAAAATTTTCACTTTCACTGTGCTTTGTGTCTCAGAGTCCATCCTTTGGTTTTGGGCTGGTGTGCGTGTTTTTCACAGTATATCTATCTATAAGAATTTCTCCTTAGGATAAGTTACTGCTTTCTTAAAAATTAAAAAAAAAAAATCTGTGAATTTTCTCAGCACAATGAAGCCTTGTTATCTAATACCTCCATCTACCTCTAAAAGGGAAAATAAAACAAGAAAATATATCATGAGACCACTGCTAACAAGTTTTGTTGGAACATCCAAAATATGAGTATAAAAATAATTTATACATCAACACAGTAATTGCTTTCTCAAGCCAACCTCCTAAAAGTTTCATGTTTAGAAACTACATGATGAATACTATTTAAATTGAATAAAATGTTGCTTTTCATTATGAACAATTTGAAAAAAACAACATATGGATATTCCCTAGCCATGAGAGAAAGAACAGATATTTAAATATACTAATAATGAGAAAACAGAAAGAGAAATTAAGGAAACAATTCCATTCACCATTGCAACGGAAAGAATAAAATACTTAGGAATATATCTACCTAAAGAAACTAAAGACCTATATACAGAAAACTATAAAACACTGGTGAAAGAAATCAAAGAGGACACTAATAGATGGAGAAATATACCATGTTCATGGATTGGAAAAATCAATATAGTGAAAATGAGTATACTACCCAAAGCAATTTATAGATTCAATGCAATCCCTATCAAGCTACCAACAGTATTCTTCACAGAGCTAGAACAAATAATTTCACAATTTGTATGGAAATACAAAAAACCTCGAATAGCCAAAGTGATCTTGAGAAAGAAGAATGGAACTGGAGGAATCAACCTGCCTGACTTCAGGCTCTACTACAAAGCCACAGTTATCAAGACAGTATGGTACTGGCACAAAGACAGAAATATAGATCAATGGAACAAAATAGAAAGCCCAGAGATAAATCCATGCACATATGGACACCTTATCTTTGACAAAGGAGGCAAGAATATACAATGGATTAAAGACAATCTCTTTAACAAGTGGTGCTGGGAAATCTGGTCAACCACTTGTAAAAGAATGAAACTAGAACACTTTCTAACACCATATACAAAAATAAACTCAAAATGGATTAAAGATCTCAACGTAAGACCAGAAACTATAAAACTCCTAGAGGAGAACATAGGCAAAACACTCTCTGACATACATCACAGCAGGGTCGTCTATGACCCATCTCCCAGAATATTGGAAATAAAAGCAAAAATAAACAAATGGGACCTAATTAAACTTAAAAGCTTCTGCACATCAAAAGAAACTATTAGCAAGGTGAAAAGACAGCCTTCAGAATGGGAGAAAATAATAGCAAATGAAGCAACTGACAAACAACTAATCTCAAAAATATACAAGCAACTCCTACAGCTCAACTCCAGAAAAATAAATGACCCAATCAAAAAATGGGCCAAAGATCTAAATAGACATTTCTCCAAAGAAGACATACAGATGGCTAACAAACACATGAAAAGATGCTCAACATCACTCATTATCAGAGAAATGCAAATCAAAACCACTATGAGGTACCATTTCACACCAGTCAGAATGGCTGTGATCCAAAAGTCTACAAATAATAAATGCTGGAGAGGGTGTGGAGAAAAGGGAACCCTCTTACACTGTTGGTGGGAATGCAAACTAGTACAGCCACTATGGAGAACAGTGTGGAGATTCCTTAAAAAACTGGAAATAGAACTGCCTTATGATCCAGCAATCCCACTGCTGGGCATACACACTGAGGAAACCAGAAGGGAAAGAGACACGTGTACCCCAATGTTCATCGCAGCACTGTTTCTAATAGCCAGGACATGGAAGCAACCTAGATGTCCATCAGCAGATGAATGGATACGCAAGCTGTGGTCCATATACACAATGGAGTATTACTCAGCCATTAAAAAGAATACATTTGAATCAGTTCTAATGAGGTGGATGAAACTGGAGCCTATTATACAGAGTGAAGTAAGCCAGAAGGAAAAACACCAATACAGTATACTAACGCATATATATGGAATTTAGAAAGATGGTAACGATAACCCTGTATACGAGACAGCAAAAGAGACACTGATGTATAGAACAGTCTTATGGACTCTGTGGAAGAGGGAGAGGGTGGGAAGATTTGGGAGAATGGCATTGAAACATGTAAAATATCATGTATGAAACGAGATGCCAGTCCAGGTTCAATGCACGATACTGGATGCTTGGGGCTGGTGCACTGGGATGACCCAGAGGGATGGTATGGGGGGAGGAGGAGGAGGAGGGTTCAGGATGGGGAACGCATGTATACCTGTGGTGGATTCATTTTGATATTTGGCAAAACTAATACAATTATGTAAAAGTTTAAAAATAAAATAAAATTAATTATAAAAAAATAAAATAAATAAATATGAACCATGCTTTATTTGCTATTCAATAGGCACTATTTACTGGAGATAGAGCCTAAGTTACATTAATGTATATATAATAGATTCCCTTTCTGCCTTACAAATGATAAAAAGTTTCTACATGCAAACCTATAAAAATGTGCAACACATACACACACAAATCTACCTGTCTTTATGAACTTAAGCTGTAATTATGACTTTATATTTTGTACTAACAATATCATTATGTGTATTTCGGTGTGTAATATCTCATCTTACATTATAATTGGATATTAAGAAAACTACTTTCTTTCAATAGCTATATATCATATTAATTGCATTTTTAAAGTTACATCTGATTGGGCTAATAAATTTTAATCTTTAGGAGTCACACTAAAAAGTCATGAGATTAAGAATTTTAGGCCTGAGTGAGTTAATTGGGGTTATCTGAGGCAGAGCTGATTATATTTCATAGCAAATTATAATGAGTCTGTCAATAATTTCATGTAGACAAATCCATTTTTTTTTTAAAGAGGATCAAAGGAGAAGTGTCAAAGTAGAGAGAAAAAATAAAGGGGGAGAAGAAAAATGTAAACACAACAAACAATCAAGGAGTGGTAGCTTCTTGCCTGCATTCACTGCCCTTGATTCTCTGTTTCTAATTTTGTCCAAATATTTCTTTAACCATCTTTATTCAGTTCAGTTCAGTTGCTCAGCTGTGTCCAACTCTTTGTGACCTCATGGACTGCAGCACACCAGGCTTCCATGTCCATCACCAAATCCTACAGCTTACTCAAACTCATGTCCATCAAGTTGGTGATGCCATCCAACAACCTCATCCTCTGTCGTCCCCTTCTCCACCCACCTTCAATCTTTTCCAGCATTGGGGTCTTTTCAAATGAGTCAGTTCTTCGCATCAGGTGGCCAAAGTATTAGTTTCAGCTTCAGCATAAGTCCTTGCAGTGATTATTCAGGACTGATTTCCCTTAGGATGGGCTGGTTGGAAATTCTGCCGTCCAAGGGATTCTCAAGAGTCTTCTCCAACAGCACAGTTCAAAAGCATCAACTCTTCAGTGCTCAGCTTTCTTTTACAGCCCAACTCTCACAACCATCCATACATGACTACTGGAAAGACCATAGCTTTGACTAGACGGACTCTTGTTGGCAAAGTAATGTCTCTGCTTTTCAACATGCTGTCCAGGTCTATCATAGCTTTTCATGCAAGGAGCAAGTGTCTTTTAATTTCTTGGCTGCAGTCACCATCTGCAGTTCTTTTGGAGCCCAAGAAAATAAAGTCTGTCACCATTTCCATTGACTCTCCATCTATTAGTCATGAAGCAATGGGACCAGATGCCATGATCTTAGTTTTTTGAATGTTGAGTTTTAAGCCTGCTTTTTTCACTCTCCTCTTTCACAATCCTCAAGAAGGCTTTTAGTTCCTCCTTGCTTTCTGCCATAAGGATTGTATCATCTGCATTTCTGAGGTTATTGATATTTCTCCCAGCAGTCTTGATTCCAGCTTGTGATTCATCCAGCCTGGCCTTTCATATGATGTACATGGCATATAAGTTAAATAAGCAGGGTGACAATATACAGCCTTGATGTACTCCTTTCCCAATTTGGAACCAGTCTGTTCTTCCATGTTCAGGTCTAACTCTTGCTTTTTGACCTGCATACAGATTTCTCAGGAGGCAGATAAGGTGGTCTGGCATTCCTATCACTTTAAAAGGTTTCCATAGTTTGCTGTGATCCACAAAGTCAAAGGCTTTGGCATAGTCAATAAAGCAGAAGTAGATGTTTTTTCTGGAACTCTCTTGCATTTTCTATGATCCAGTGGATGCTGGCAATTTGATCTCTGGTTTCTCTGCCTTTTCTAAATCCAGCTTTAACATCTGGAAGTTCATGGGTCATGTACTGTTGACACCTGGCTTGAAGAATTTCGAGCATTACTAGCGTGTGAGAAGAGTGCAAGTGCACAGTACGTTGACCATCCTTTGGTATTGCCCTTCTTTGGGATTGGAATTAAAACTGACCTTTTCCAGTCCTGTGGCCACTGCCAAATCTTCCAAATTTGCTGGTGTATTGAGTGCAGCTTTTTAACAGCATCATCTTTTAGGATTTGAAATAGCTTAACTGGAATTCCATCACCTCCACTAGTTTTGCTATAGTGATGCTTCCTAAGGCCCATTTGACTTCACATTTCAGAATGTCTGGCTCTAGGTGAGTGATGATACCATCGTGGTTATCTGGGTCATGAAGATATTTTTGTATAATTCTTCTGTGTATTCTTGCCACCTCTTAATATATTCTGCATCTGTTCGGTCGATACCATTTCTGTCCTTTACTGTGTCCATCTTTGCATGAAATGTTCCCTTGGTAGCTCTAATTTCCTTGAAGAGATCTCTAGTATTTCCCATTCTATTGTTTTCCTCTATTTCTTTGCATTCATCACTGAGGAACACTTTCTTATCTCTCCTTGCTATTCTTTGGAATTCTGCAGTCAAATGGATATATGTTCCTTTTCTTCTTTGCCTTTAGCTTGTCTTCTTTTCTCAGCTATTTGTAAGGCCTCCTCAAACAACCATTTTGCCTTTTTCCATTTCTTTTTCTTGGGGATGGTCTTAACCACTGCCTCCTGTACAAAGTCATGAACCTCTGTCCATAGTTCTTCAGATACTATGTCTATCAGATCTAATCCCTTTAATCTACTAGTCACTTCCACTGTATGATCATAAGGGATTTGATTTAGGTCTTCCTGAATGGTCTAGTGGTGTTCCCTACTTTCTTCAGTTTTAGTCTAAATTTAGCAATAGGGAGTTCATGATCTGAGCCACAGTCAGCTCCCAGTCTTGTTTTTGCTGACTGTATAGAGATTCTCCATCTTTGGCTGAAAAGTATATAATCAATCGAATTTTGGTTTGACCATCTGATGATGTCCATGTGTAGAGTCTTCTCTTGTATTGTTGGAAGAGGGTGTTTCCTATGACCAGTGCATTCTCTTGGCAAGACTCTGTTAGCCTTTGATCTGCATCTATTTGTACACAAAAGCCAAATTTGCCTGTTACTCCAGGTGTTTCTTTACTTCCTATTTTTGCATTCCAGTCCCCTAAAATGAAAAGGATATCTTTTTTGGGTGTTAGTTCAAGAAGGTCTTGTAGGTGTTCATGTAACTGTTAAACTTCAGGTCCTTCAGTATTACTGGTCAGGACATAAACTTGGATTACTGTGATATTGAATAGTGTTCCTTGGAAACTAACAGAGATCATTCTGTTGTTTTTGAGACTGCATCCAAGTACTGCAACTCAGACTCTTTTGTGGACTATGATGGTTACTCCTACTTCTAAGGGATTCTTGTCCACACTAGTAGATGTAATAGTCATCTGAGTTAAATTCACCCATTTCAGTCCATTTTTAATTCACTGATTCCTAAAATATCGATGTTTACTCTTGCCATCTCCGTTTGACCACTTCCCATTTGCCTTGGTTCATGGACCTAACATTCCAGGTTCCTATGTAATATTGTTCTTGACAGCATTGGACTTTACTTCCATTTGCTGTCACACCCACAACTGGGTGTTGTTTTTGCTTTATCTTCATTTCTTCATTCTTTCTGGAGTTATTTCTCCTGTGATCCCCAGTAGCATATTAGGCACCTACAAACCTGGGGAGTTCATCTTTCAGTGTCCTATCTTTTTGCCTTTTCATACTGTTCACGGGGCTCTCAAGGCAAGAATACTTAAGTGGCTTGCCAGTCCCTTCTCCAGTGGGCCATGTTTTTTCAAAACTCCCTACCATGACCCATCCATCTTGGGTGACCCTATAGGGCATCACTCATAGTTTCATTGAGTTACACAAGTCTGTGTCCATGTGATTAGTTTGGTTAGTTTTCTGTGATAGTGGTTTTCATTCTGTCTGCCCTCTGATGGATACAGATAACAGGCTTATGGAAGATTCCTGAATAAAGCTTACATCTTTATTACTATCACCTATTTAATGCATGGTTATTTTTTTTTGTTTTCATTAAAGAGTTTCCCCTCTTTCACAGTCTACACTTCAAGTTCTATAAATCTGTTAGGTAACTTTGACATGCACGTGGATACAACATTGCATAATAGCCTCATATCCTGCTTCTACAAATCTGGCAATTTTCACTGCCCTCTTCCTTCAATTTCTTTGACAAAATAACCCTGGGGGTCTATTTTATAATTATTTGCTCTTACTGTTTAACTTGCTTTTCTGCATGCTGTTAAATGACATCCTACTGCGCTTATCTCTTCACAGGTGGTTGGGATTTTGTTTTTGGATGCTCTAAACACAGGTACACCAACAGCTCTGTTTCAGCTGGACTTTTAAAACATTTAAAAAAAATTGTGAATCTTTAGAATAGCAACTTTATAACTACATTTCAATTATCTCTAATTGCTATGTCTGTATTTTCCTATGCCAGCATCACATTGTTATAATTATTGAGAAAAAAAAAATACTGTCCCTCGAATTTTAATTGTTTTTTAAATTTTCTGGTTATTTTTATACATTTATTCATCCTGATTAGTTTTAGAAAGTTTTGGCATGTTGCAACATTATCTTAAAGAAATTTCAAATGAAATTGCATTTTACCTATATATAGAAAATTTGGAGTAAGTGACATCCCTTAGACAGTGATTCTTCCAATTTAATAATAATATGTTTTTCTATGTATTAAATACTTCATTTATGCTATGCATTTTATTACTTTTATATAGATTTTGCACTTATTTTCTTAAACTAATTCCTAGACACATACTTGCTGTAGGAAATGTCATCTGTTTCCATGTTATATTCTCAAAGGCCTAATTTTTCTTATAGGGTAGAAAAATATTTCTGTATATTTATTTCTAACTACCTTACTAAATTTTCATAATACCTCTAGTAATAAAACATTAGCAATTATAGCATCTGCAAGGAATACTGTTTTTCTCTTTCAGAAGTAATACCATAATATCTGTGTTTTGATTTAATGTCATATTGATTAGAAATATCAAATAATGTCAATGTCAGCAATCATAATTGAAAATTTATTTTGTTGCTGATAGTAACTGAAATATTTTCAGATATTTACTGTAAAGCAAATATACACTGATTTAATTTTATTCCTTTTATTTGAAATTATTAATGCTTATTTTACTAGCTTTTGTTGTTAGTCTTATAAGACAAGTAAATTTTAAATTTCATTAAATACTTTTTCAGGAATTACTGAGATGGTTCATTTTTTACTTTGATATCACTGGCTGTGAAATATATTTATAAATTCCCTAAAATTGAACAATCTTTGAATTTCTTAAATATATTTTATAATTTTTGAATACTTTTGTTAGCTTTTATTTTCTAATGTATGTAATATTTCAGTTCAGTTCAGTCGCTCAGTCATGCCCAACTCTTTGCGACCCCATGAATCGCAGCACGCCAGGCCTCCCTGTCCATCACCAACTCCCAGAGTTCACTCAGACTCACGTCCATCGAGTCAGTGATGCCATCCAGCCATCTCATCCTCTGTCATCCCCTTCTCCTCCTGCCCCCAATCCCTCCTAGCATCAGAGTATTTTTCAATGAATCAACCCTCTGCATGAGGTGGCCAAAGTACTGGAGTTTCAGCTTTAGCATCATTCCTTCCAAAGAAATCCCAGGACTGATCTCCTTCAGAATGGACTGGTTGGATCTCCTTGCAGTCCAAGGGACTCTCAAGAGTCTTCTCCAACACCACAGTTCAAAAGCATCAATTCTTTGGTGCTCAGCCTTCTTCACAGTCCAACTCTCACATCCATACATGACCACAGGAAAAGCTATAGCCTTGACTAGACGAACCTTTGTTGGCAAAGTAATGTCTCTGCTTTTGAATATGCTATCTAGGTTGGTCATAACTTTCCTTCCAAGGAGTAAGCATCTTTTAATTTCATGGCTGTAGTTACCATCTGCAGTGATTTTGGAGCCCCCCAAAATAAAGTCTGACACTGTTTCCACTGTTTCCCCATCTACTTCCCATGAAGTGATGGGACCCGATGCCATGATTTTTGTTTTCTGAATGTTGAGCTTTAAGCCAACTTTTTCACTCTCCACTTTCACTTTCATCAATAAGCTTTTTAGTTCCTCTTCACTTGCCGCCATAAGCGTGCACCGGTTGCAGCCGCCTGCCATTAGTGCGCTGGTCGCAGCTGCCATGTAATATTTACATCAGTATTAATAAATCATATTTTCTGTGGTTTCTTTCATACTATTTTAGTCTCAATTTTTTCTATAATCTGTAAATGCTTATATAACTTGAGAATTAGTCATTTTTAAAGATTAGTAACTGCATAGCCTAGATATTTTTCTTGTAATAATTCTATAAGAATAATTGGTAAAACAACTATTGGTATTAAATTTCAAGTCTATAATAACTCATACCTAGCCCTCTATCTTTTACTCACTCACTCCAGTCATAATGGCCTTCTTGTTATTTCTTAATATATAAGGTCACTCTATGTTATACTGTCTGCAATTGTGCTTACCTCTACAGGTAAATGTTATCTCTCCCCGTGTTAGAGTAGCTCACTTAACTCACCCAGTTAGGGACCACTGTCTGAAGTCACCTGCCCTGGAGTAAAGTCCTCTCAAAACAGAAATTCTCAATAAGGAACACAAGCTTTTTCCTGCTGCCAAAACAAACAGGAAGAATTTGGGAGGGGCCAAAAGGAAGGATTCTCCGGTGCCACTAGAGGTAAAGAACCCACCTGCCAATGCAGGAGAGGTATGAGATTCCGGTTCAATTCCTGGGTCAGAAAGATCTCCTGGAGAAGGGCATGGCAACCCACTCTGGTTTTCATGCCCGTGGACAGAGGAGCCTGGTAGGCTACGGTCCATAGGGTCGCAAAGAGTCAGACACACCTGATGCAATTTAGCATGCACAAAAGGAGGGAGGAGAAGCCAATGGATAATACTTTCTGCCAACCTCCCAGAAACCCTTATGCTACAGTCCATGTTGACTGAAAGACATGGGCACCGCCAGGAAGGGCCCTGAGTATGACCAAATATGTGCATGAGTAAGACGACTGGCCAGAGACAACCCAGAAAGCTAACTTTACCACAATAAACCCTGAAACTGCAAGCTATGGGGCAAAGCAGTTGTCCTCGTTTCCCTTATTCTGCTGTTCTCTGCTCAAGCACCTCTTTTCAATACATCCTTTTGCTTTGTCAGAACTGTGTCTGCTCTAATAGTGCAGTTACGAGTATTAGACAAGAGCTCACTCTCAGGACCTTGAAGGGGTCCCTAACCCCAGCAACAACTTCATTCAGAGATCTACTTTAATTTTATAATTTTAAAGGGCCATTCTTAGCCACTATCTAGATATCCTGTGCTTTCTTTTCTTTCAAATCCCCTCATATTCCTTGCATATAGGGACTTTTCATCCATTATAAATCAGTTTAATGGTTTATATTTCTTTGAAAGTAATTCATGCTATTAATATTTACATTTACTAACATTGTGAGTGATCTACAGTATTAAAAGTTTTATATTCTTTCTCAAAGATATATGTAATTGTTACAGCTTTTTTCTTACTAATTTAACATTTTATTTTTTAAAATTTTATAATTAAATGTCACATATTATTACTGTTTGTTTTCTATTTTCTTAGTCTTTTGAATTTCATAAATACTAAAATTTGCTATTTCTTTATCAATGTCTTCTTAATTATTTCTTTCCCCCCCCCTGTTTATTTTGATGATTGTTTTTAAGGTATTCAAACTGACTTTTTGTTCCTGTAAGTTGTCCTTTGTTTGAGTCTTTAACATGCAGTTTTCTGTAACAAATGCTTGCATTAGATTATTTGTGATATATAATAATTCTATATGATTACCATTTTCTTTTCAGAATAGTCTATAACATGCCACCGAATCTCCTATTTAACAGAAGATATTTAGAGAGGGTTTTATTTTTAAATTTCCTTGTAGGTTTTATTTTATGTTTATGTTTGAGAATATGGTTGATACTACATCTATATTTTATGGTCTTTCTTAAAATTTTCTTGAAGTTTATAGACTATAATTTTCAAAGAAGATAAAAAGCAAATATAAATAAACACTTTTCAGAAATTTTAATGAACATTCATTAGTAAGAGACCCAGGAACATGATAAGATGATTTAAAGCATATTTTTAAAGCTAGGTGTATATAGGCAATTTAATAAAGTCATGTTCAGAAAAACATCCTGGCTTAGATATTAAACTTGCTGTTGACTAATGGACCCAAAACCTACAATTACTGTGGTTATTTGCATCTCAACCGTACAAAGTCTACAATTTAAACTGTTCTTGCACATATGCATATTCGCCAGAAAAAAAAAAAGTCATGATGATATCAGTAATTTCTTTTATTTGAGTTTTGCATAATTAACATTCTTGCATGGGGAAATAGCCCCAGCCCAGTAAAAGATTAAGATTTGATCAGATTAGAGAGTGACTATCTTCATGCACACTTTATCACCATGACAAAAACTCTCCCATATGACAGTGAATTACAGCTAAAAATACTGCACAACACAGACCCCAAAGAGGTATTCTTAGAGTAGCTCAAAGGTAGCAGGGGACACAAGAAAAAGGATACACCAAAATTTCTAGTCTCTGGTACCTACAGCTACATAAAATATTTAACATTGCTCAACTCCTAGCCAGATTGGCAAGTTACCTCATATTAAGTGGATATTTATTTGGCGTTCCTGATAGCTCAGTTGATAAAGAATCTGCCTGCAATTCAGGAGACCCCAGTTTGATTCCTGGGTCAGGAAAATCTGCGGGAGAAGAGATAGGCTACCCACTCCAGTATTCTTGGGCTCCCCTTGTGGCTCAGCTGGTAAAGAATATTCCCGCAATGCGGGAGACCTGGGTTCAATCCCTGGGTTGGGAAGATCCCCTGGAGAAGGGAAAGGCTACCCACTCCAGTATTCTGGCCTGGAGAATTCCATATAGTCCATGGGGTCACAAAGAGTCAGACACGATTGAGTGACTTTCACTTACTTGTCTTCCTATACCCAATAAATGATACATACTTTAAACAAAAAGTACAAAGCTTGCTGACAAGTAAGAAAAATGCAATCTATAAAGACAAAGTAAGCATCAGCATAAGGCTCAGCTATGCTACAGATGTTGGAATTATCAGACAATGAATTTAAAATAACTTTGATATGTTAATGACTATAATAGTAGACAGCATGCAAGCACAAATGAACAATGAAATTAGAAATATGGAGACTCTAATAAGGATTCAAGAGGAAACACTAGAAATCAAAACACTGTAACAGAAACTTAGACTGCCTTTGATGGGCACAGCTTTATACTGGACACATCAAAGAAAGAATCAGTGAGTCTGAAGATAGACAAATAGTCACTTTCAAACTGAAATACTAAGTGAAAACAGAATGAAAAAAGATAGCAGAGCATCAAAGAACTCTGGTACAATTTCAAATAATGTAACATGTACATAATCTGAATAACTGAAGGAGAAAAAATAAAGGGCTAGAGGGAGTATTCACTTTTCACTTTCATGCATTGGAGAAGGAAATGGCAACCCACTCCAGTGTTCTTGCCTGGAGAATCCCAGGGACGGGAAGCCTGGTTGGCTGCCGTCTGTGGGGTCGCACAGAGTTGGACACGACTGAAGCAACGCAGCAGCAGAGGGAGTATTAGAAGCAATAATGAAAGATAACATTAAAAAATCAATGAAAGGCATGAAAACATAGGTCCAGGAATCTCAGAGAACACCAAGTAGGATGAATGAAAAAGCGCAACTAGTCTTACCAAAGTCAAGCCGTAGTCAAACCAAAGATGATGACAAATCTTGGAAAAAAAAAAAAAATGCAGAAATAAAACCAATTTACTTATGGAAGAATAATGATAAAAATTACAGTGGCCATCTCAGAAAGAATGTATTAAGAGAAAGGAGTGAACTATTTAAAGTTTTGAAAGAGAAACCCTGCCAATTTATATTCTGCCATATGTATGTGGGTGTATATATATAAGAAATTTGGATATACATAAAGAATAGAATAGTAATAAAGAAGGAATAAATATAAATTATTATACAGGTTTTAAAATAATTTCTTAATAATTCCAACAGTTTTATGCTTAAATAATAGCAAAGTATTTGATGATTATAGTATATGGATAGTTGAAATAAATAACAATAATATCACAAGGGATGAGAGTGAGGAATTGGGAGTACTCAATTATAAGGTACCTGTGGTACATATAAGTAATATAGTATTCCTTGGAAGTGGACTTAAATTTTTTAAAAAACACATATTGTAAAATGAAACTATGTATGTCTTAGAATTGCTTAGATTAAAAACAAAACAAAACTGTCAGTCCAGTGTTTGGCAATGATGTGGAAAAACTGAGTCACAGAATCATTGCTGGTGAGGATGTAAAATGATACAGACACTTTGAGAAACATTTTGGTGGTGTCTTAGAAAGCTAAAATTTGTCTTATCCAATTATCCATTAATTGTGCTTCTAGGTTTTACCAAAATACTTGAAACTGTATGTCTACCCCAAAACCTACACATGGATGTTTATAGCAATTTTATTCATAACACCCTCCCCCCAAACTGGGACTACCTAAGCTGTCCTTCAATAGGCAAGTGGATAAACTTGGTATAGCCATACAATGATTTTGCTATGGTTGTTCAGTCGGTAAGTTGTATCCAACTCTTTGGCCACCCCTGGACTGTAGCCCACTAGCTCCTCTGTCTATGTGATTTCCCAGGCAAGAAAATGGGAGTGGGTTGCCATTTCCTACTCCAGGGGTTCTTTCCAACTCAGAGCTCAAACCAGCATTTCCTGCATTGGCAGGTGGATTCTTTACCACTAAGCCACCAGGGAAGCCCATGAAATGATAAACTCTTTAATAATTAAAATAAATAAATAACTGAAATGAGATATCAAGCTACTCAAAAATATGGTTAAACCACTTGGTAAGTGAAAGCTGCTAGTCAAAAAAGACCAGTGACTGTTTGACTCCATTTATATAATAAGGTGGAAAAAAGCAAAATTTTGGATATATTACACAGATGAGTCATTATGGGTTGAAGCCAGGAGATTAATTCAGTGAGACTATTCTGAATGATACTAAAATTGATTGTAGATACACAAGGGTAAACATTTGTGAAAACTCATAATTTTACAGCAGAAAATATGTGGCTTAATGTATGCAAATTTAAAAAATATTTTTAAAAAGCAGATTTAACAACATAGCTAGCAGACTATCACTAAAAAGTTACTTAGTGCCAGACAAAGTAACTTTGGAAATAACTGAAGCCTAAGAGATTAAAGGCAGCTGTAAACTGGGCTGGGAAGATCCACTGGAAAGGAAACAGCAACCCACTCCAGTATTCTTTCCTGGGAAATCCCATGGACAGAGAAGCCTGGTGGGCTACAGTCCATGGGATTCCAAGAGTCAGACATGACTTAGTGACTAAACCATTACCACTGAACTAAGAGAAGAATTTAAGTTGATAAAACTAGTTCCCATTGGGGTAGAAACTAACAATTATAAAACCTTTATATATTTACACTGGAATTGAAACACTAAAGGAATGGCTGACATATGGAGGGAGTTAGTTTTTCCATCATTGGAGTAGGAGTTAGTAGATGAGTAAGGAAAGGAGACTGGAAAGAGCCATTTGAGTTACGGTTGCAGACATCTTTTTGAAATCATGTTTGAATTAATATAGATACAGATGGAGACTATACACATACGGATGATATAAGTACACATGATTAGTGTACATACATATATTTTCTTCCTTCTTTTAGCTGAGAAAGCCTAGAAACAATGACGATCTAGTAGCAATAAGCCTATTTAACGCCTCATTCTTGGTTCTAAAATCATATTCCAACAAGGAAAAAATTCTCTTTGGAGAAATGGCTGATTAAAGGACAAGGGCAGGGAATATACAAGATAAGTCAGGAGAACCTTATTATGCTGAAAATTTAAACACACACACAAACACACACACACAAACAAAAACTACAAACCAACCAACCAATCACAGTGATGAAGGCTATGTCAAAAGGATACAGAAGTGAACCAATACAGCTCTCAATGACCAAAACTGGAACAATTTGAATAACAAAATTTATTTGTATTAATGTAATTAATTAATGTAAAGTAATATTTCCTACCCCTTAAATGTAAAGTAAAATGTAATGTAAATCTACATTAATTGTATCAATGTAATTAATTAATACATTAATAAAACATAATGTATTAATGTATTTATTTGTATTAATGTAATTAATTAATGTAAGCTGTGTCCGACTCTACTGTTAATTAAAGTAATTAACGATACATGTTAAAACTGGTTACTTTAACACATATGCCACAGGAATGTAAGATGTTGATAAAAGAGCAGAAACTTTGTTTGGGCTTTGAGAACTGTCTGTACTATCTTTATAATTTCTATAAATCTAAATCTTTTCTTAAAAAAGTTGACTAAATTTTTAAATGTTATCAATACAAAATACTTTCATTAAAATTAGGCTGGACTGCTAAAAAATTTTCATTATCATGACTGATATTATGTAAAATTGCTCACACAATCACAGAAATAATATTTCCTTTATGACATATTTCTTTTTATTTTCATGATTTCAACTCAAGAAAAAGTGATATTTTTCTTCATAAAACAATCATACTTTATTCATCTTCTTAATCAAATATGTGCCATGTTATTATTTCTACTTATTCATATCTGCTTGTTTAACTCTTGAAGTTGGTGATTGTGGATGAGATCTCTTGAAATATTTTCAGAATTAAATAACATAAAGCCCAAACTAACTCCCCAAGTTGTCACAAAATTTACTCATTTCCTGAAATGATGCTTATGAAGATAAGCACAGTTAGGTATTCAAATCTTAGAAAAATGATGAATTTGTTCAGAGCTTGGGTGAGTTAACTAATTCCTGGACAGTTCACCCAATCTCATGTCCATTGAGTTGGTGATGCCATCCAACCATCTCATCCTCTGTCATCTACTTCCCCTCCTGCCCTCAATCTTTCCCAGCATCAGGGTCTTTTCAAATGAGACAGCTCTTCACATCAGGTGGCCAAAGTATTGGAGTTTCAGCTTCAACATCAGTCCATCCAAAGAACACCCAGGACCCATCTCCTTTAAGATGGACTGATTGGATCTCTTTGCAGTGCAAGGTTCTCTCAAGAGTCTTCTCCAACACCAGAGTTCAAAAGCATCAATTCTTCAGTGCTCAGCTTTCTTTATAGTCCAACTCTCACATCCATACATGACCACTGGAAAAACCATAGCCTTGAGTAGACAGACCTTTGTTGACAAAGTAATATCTCTGCTTTTTAATATGCTATCTAGGTTGGTCATAACTTTCCTTCCAAGGAGTAAGCATCTTTTAATTTCATGGCTGCAATCACCATCTGCAGTGATTTTGGAGCCCAAAAAAATAAAGTCAGCCACTGTTTCCCCATCTATTTGCCATGAAGTGATGGGACCAGATGCCATGATCTTAGTTTTCTGAATGTTGAGCTTTAAGCCAACTTTTTCCCTCTGCTCCTTTACTTTCATCAAGAGGCTCTTTAGTTCTTCTTCACTTTCTGCCATAAGGGTGGTGTCATCTGTGTATCTGAGGTTATTGATATTTCTCCTGACAATCTTGATTCCAGCTTGTGCTTCTTCCAACCTAAATCCTTAAACTCGTTCCCAATAGCAAAAAAAAATAATTTTCTAAACTAATACATAAATTCATAATAAAAGATATGAGAAAGTTTAAGCCTTGTGAAAATTTCTCATTTATTAGATATATTTTAGAACAATCTGGAATACATCTAAAGAAATGTGTGCAAGGAAATTCAGAGACAAAATAGAGGAGGCAATTATTTAAATGAAATATAAATCACAGTTTTAGTTCTTTTCAGTGGTTAAATACAGATTTTTTTCCCTCTAATTTTCTCCTGCAATCAATTTATTTGAAACTTCCTCCATTCTCCTTGAGATGATAAAAACAAATGATGTTGTATGTTCTACTTGAACATGTGTGATTTCTGGGTCACTCTTTACCCCACTAAACATCAGGCTGTTGATATGGCATGTTTAATAGTGACTAAGCATTGCTCTGGTCAGAATTTGTATCCTTATCCTAGATTTGTTTGTGATGCATCATAGCAAATCTCCACTAACTGAACTAACCAACATCATTGCTTCCTTTCCACCACACCTAAGGGAAATATCACTTTATTTCTACATATTTTCAATGTATTTTATATTTCTTATGATATCTTGTTTGACAGAACATTAGTCAGCTTTAAAAAAATTTTCTCATGGATTTGAAAGCCAGAGTTTTGTAATGCACTCAATATTGTGCCTCTAGATCTGGCAACAAGATTAAATCCTGTGAAAAGTTTCTTTGTTCATACTATGGGCAGGCATAGGGATCTATGCAAAATATATGAATAAAATAAAAGGACATGTAGAAATTTAAAATTGAAATTTGAAACAAAAAATATATCACTGACTATATGAATTTCAATGTGATATTTTACAGACTTGTCTATACATATCTCTTTATTTTTCTCACTTTATCAAGATGCAATTAATACAATTATTAAATTTAACTTAATTTAAAATTAAATTATTCATTTTAATTTATTTATTAATTGATATACTTATTAATTTATTAAATACATTAAATTTATTTAAATTAATTTAAATTTTTAATTAAAATTAATATTTAAAATGAAGCAGGCATCATGAGGATTTGATATACATATATAGAGAGAAAGATTCTAAAATGATTGTGAAGTGAAAGTCACTCAGTTGTGTCTGACTCTGCAACCCCATAGACTGTAGCCTGTCAGGTTCCTTTGTCCATGGAATTCTGCAGTCAAGAATACTGGGTTGGGTAGCTGTTCCCTTCTCCAGAGGCTCTTCCTGTCCCAGGGATCGAACCCAGGTCTCTCACATTGCAGGCAGATTCTTTACCATCTGAGCCCCAAGGAAGCCCAAGAATACTAGTGTGGGTAGCCTATCCCTTCTCCATGAGATCTTCCCACCCCAGGAACTGAACTGGGGTCTCCTGCATTGCAGGTGTATTCTTTAGCAACTGAGCTACCAGAGAAGCCTCTGAATAACATATATATAGATATAGATAGATATATACACTATATATATACTATATATACACTATTCAATAGATCCCCAGAAATTAATTATCTTATAACTGCAAGTTTGTTGACTTATTCATTTGTTTTATCATTTAAATTTTTTGAGTTACTAGTGTCAACTGAAAATCAGACACAGTTCCTTCCTTTGGGAATGCATAGTCTGGTAGAAGAAACAACTTTGAGAAAAGTAAGCTATATTAATGGCAAACATATAATATTACATGTTGAAAGGGCTGTTCAAGCTCAAGAAAGAGAGTAAGAAAATAAGTGGATAAAAGAGATTATGTTATATAAATTGTATAAACATTTTAGTTATAATTTTAAATTATTTATTGTTCCATAATTTTCTTTCTTTAGAGATTCTAAACGAAACAGAAATATATCTCTCTTATAGATAATATTGACTCTTTAGTTTAGTCTGGTTACTTATTTAAACTGCTAAATTTAATCTTATTTGTAAAACAGTGTTGAATGATTTATAAACAATATTGAAGCTCTAATATTTTAAACACATGTTCTTAGTTTTGACACATTTTTCTTATCTTAAAGCTAAGAACCTAAAATTTATAATTTCAGATATCTTGTTACTTTATGCCTTGCGTAACTCATAAAGTTATGATTGCAAATTAATAATGTTTGCGACAGAGTCAAAATATATTAATACTTAACATTCAAACTGGCATAGATGAAAATTGAAAAATGATGTCTTTTTTAATACTTATACTTACTCTTTTTATGGCTCATGTGCACAAACATGCATTTCACTTTGTGCAGTTTACTTTACCTCATCAGTAACATTTCGATTAAGTATGTTGAGACCAACTTCGTTTTTCTCCAACTTTCATGATGACTGCCCTTCCCCATTCTTTGTATGCTCAACAACCAGACCTGCATAAAAAGGAAAAACTACATCTGGGTATCTTCTGCCAAGAAATGGAGTTTCACATGTAGCAGCTGGCTGAATGCAAGTTTCTGAGCAAATGATTTGTGATTGGATTTGCCTCTCCTTTATGGACTCTACCATTGCTTTCAGTGCCCTGTTCAATATCAGATTATAAAAGCCTGAAAGCAATCACAAGGTGAATTTCAATAAATTGAATTTATGATGAGTGTGAAAGATAATTTGCTGACAGCTTTAAATTGTAAGCACTTCTTTCAATGGTAAATATATCCAAATTGCTGTGTTTTTCTCATAAGAGATTCAGCACCTTGAAACAAAGATTTGCTATAAAACAAGATCTCCAGCAAACATCTGCTCCCTGTCTCTAAAGCCCTCAGACAGGTGAAATAGGACTCTGGCTGTATAAGCTATATTTTAAAGCACTGGCGTTGGAAAGGAATTCGTTCTTTACATTTGTGTCAGTAAAATGATTAACATTCTTCTTTGAAAAAAAAAATCAGATCTATTTTCAAATACACTTATCTAACGTACAAACTCCAGTCCAACATAAATCTAAAATGATATAAATCTGATTAAAATATTTGATGATCCTACTTTTATTCTGCTTAAATATTTGTGTGTTTAATTTTGAGAGAGAATCATCAGGTATTTTTACTAAAAATATGACTACTGCTGCTAAGTTGCTTCAGTCGTGTCTGACTCTGTGCGACCCCATAGACGACAGCCCACCAGGCTGACTACATATTATAAAAGTAGAAGTGTATAGAGAATTTTAGTTCTGAAGGGCTCTATGATTTTCCAAGTGTTCACTTGTCAATATTTGTATAAATGTAGGCCATTTATAGGAGAAGGCAATGGCACCCCACTCCAGTACTCTTGCCTGGAAAATCCCATGGACAGAGGAGCCTGGTAGGCTGCAGTCCATGGGTCTCGAAGAGTCAGACACGACTGAGCGACTTCATTTTCACTTTCATGCATTGGAGAAGGAAATGGCAACCCACTCCAGTGTTCTTGCCTGGAGAATCCCAGGGACGGGGGAGCCTGGTGGGCTGCCACGTATGGGGTCGCACAGAGTCGGACACGACTGAAGTGACTTAGCAGCAGCAGCAGCTGGCCATTAATAGAAGATGCTAGGCAAAATAGTATACAGACCAACAAATATGAAAGTGCACACAAGTTACTAGTAAATAATTAGTTACTAGTAACTAGTATCTACTAGTGAATAGATAAATGCATTGAACTATCACTGTATATTCACCAGTTTAACAAAAGCTAAAGTGTGAAATAGAAACCAAAAGAAAAGATGTGGAGAAAAGTGTAACTCTTATGTGCTACTAAGGAAAGCAAAAATTGTTACAACCATTTCTGAAACATTTTAATGTTCTCTATTAAAGGCAAAGATACATGTAAACCCATGACTCAATAATTCCACCCCTAATCATATACCTAAGAGCAACTCTGTTGAATAGGAATATAATGTAAGTCCAAATATAAATTTAAATATTCTAATAATTAGGTTCAAAACAAAAATTAATAGGTGATGCACATTTTAATGGACTTCCCAAGTAGTACTAGTGGTAAAGAACCCACCTGCCAATGCAGGAGATGCAGGAGACTCAGGTTCAATCCCTGCATTGGAAAGATCCCATGGAGGAGGGCATGGCAATCTACTCCAGTATTCTTACCTGAAGAATCCCATGGACAGAGGAGACTGGAGGGCTACAGTGCATAAGGTCGCAAAGAGTCGGACATGACTGAAGTGATTTAGCGTGTAAGCACCCATGCACACACATTTTAATAGTGTTGGGTTGGTCAAAAATTTGTTCAGGCTTTTCCGTAACAGTGTACAGATAAACTGAACGAATTTTTTGGCCAACCCACTATTTTTTTATTTAACTCATTATATTTAAAGTATTATTATTTCAACATGTAATCAATTTAAAAACATAAGATATTCTACATTCTTTTTTGGTACTATCTTCAAAATCAGGCATCTATTTTATACTTAGAGCACACCCAAATCTAAAAAAAAAAAAAACTCTTTTGAAGTACTTAAAGTACATGTGGCTACATGGCTGGTGTTTACTGCAATGGACATTCAGCCTTAGAAAATGTTTCCATATATACATTGGGAAGCATACAAAAGAATGTTCATGAATGTGAAAGTTGCTGAATCCTGTCTGACTCTTTGCGACCCCATGGACCCTAGCCCACCAGACTCCTCTGTCCATGGGGATTCTCCAGGTCAGAATACTGGATTGGGTTGCCATGTCCTTCTCCAGGAAATCGTTCAACCCTAGGATCGAACCGGGGTCTCCTGCATTGCAGGCAGATTTTTTATCAGCTGAGTTATCAGGAAGCCCAAGAATGTTCATAATGACATTATTTGTCGTCTATATTGGTCAGGACTGAGTCAGTAAAACAGTCCCTGACAGTGACCTGATAAAGAGAGTTTAAAACAGAAAGATATTTAAGTTATTTTGGGAAATGCTGAAAGTGAAGTCGCTCAGTCCAGTCTGAGTCTTTGCAACCCCATGGACTGTAGCCTGCCAGGTGAGGCGTCAATGGGATTCTCCAGGCAAGAATACTGGAGTGGGTTGCCATTTCCTTCTCCAGGGGAGCTTTCCAATCCAGGGATGGAACCAGGGTCTACTGGACTGCAGGCAGACTCTTTAGCGTCTGAGCCACCAGGGGCAGCCCAGGGCCAGCTCATATGGGAAGTGCTGAAAACCCTCCAAATCAAATAAACCATGTGCCAACCAAGAGATAAGCAACAGCAGTAAGCAACTACATCTCTCAGTGTTAACCACTCAGTGTCTGACTCTTAGCGACCCCATAGACTATATAGCCTGCCAGACTCCTCTGTCCATGGGATTCTCCAGGCAAGAAAACTGAAGTGGATAGCTGTTCCCTTCTCTAGGTGATCTTCCGGACCCAGGATCCAGTGCAGGTCTCCTGCATTGCAGGCAGATTCTTTACCGTCTGAGCCACCAGGGAAGCCCACATCACCCAGACTGATAGAATAAAAGAATGTGGTATTCCTTAAAAAAAAAAAAAAAAGAATGTAGTATTCTTTACAAAATCCAAACTGCTTCGAGTCTCTTATAAAACTTTTAGTTGATCTTTGCCTTCATGTTTCTCCATTTTCAATCCCTGCAAATTCCCAACTCTCTCTATATCAGCCTACCTCATTTCCCAGAATATGTTCTTTTGCTTCTTTGTTTCATATCTTTGTGCCATTGTATATGTAGTTTAAGTCACCTGAAATATTCTTAGTAACATTCCTCCCAATTGATCAATCACCTTCTGCTTTCTTTAACCTTGCTGCTGCTGCTGCTGCTGCTAAGTCGCTTCAGTCGTGTCCGACTCTGTGCGACCCCATAGACGGCAGCCCATGAGGCTCCCCACTCCCTGGGATTCTTCAGGCAAGAACACTGGAGTGGGTTGTCATTTCCTTCTCCAATGCATGAAAGTGAAAAGTGAAAGTGAAGTTGCTCAGTCGCGTCTGACTCTTAGCGACCCCATGTACTGCAGGCCACCACGCTCCTCTATCCATGGGATTTTCCAGGCAAGAGTGCTGGAGTGGGGTGCCACTGATGTCTCCTCTTTAACCTTCTTCTTCCCTTCGCTCAGTCGTGTCCGACTCTTTTCGACCCCATGAACAGTAGCCTACCAGGCTCTGCAGTCCATGGGATTTTCTAGGCACGAATACTGAAGTGGGCTGCCATTTCCTTTTCCAGGGGATCTTCCCAACCCAGGTATCGAACCCGGGTCTTCTGCATTGCAGACAGACGCTTTACCGTCTGAGCCACCAGGGTAACCTTGCTGCTAAGACGTTTCAGTCGTGTCCGACTCTGTGCGACCCCAAGAGAGGGCAGCCCACCAGGCTCCCCCGTCCCTGGGATTCTCCAGGTAAGAACACTGGAGTGGGTGCCATTTCCTTCTCCAATGCATGAAAGTGAAAAGTGAAAGTGAAGTCGCTCAGTCATGTCCAACTCGTCGTGACCCCATGGACTGTAACCTACCATGCTCCTCCGTCCATGGGATTTTCCAGGCAAGAGTACTGGAGTGGGTTGCCATTACCTTCTCCAGGGTAACCTTCAGTTCAGTTGTGTAAATGTCTTCAATGAGAATAGTGTACCTATCTTCTTACTCCCTACTTGTCATGCTGGGTTAACCACACTTGTATACAGCCATAGCACCCCTAGGCATACTCTGATTTAAACTTCTCATATCTTTGTAGAAACTTCCCTGGTGGCTCAGACGGTAAAGCATCTGCCTACAATGCGGGAGACCTGGATTAGATCCCTGGGTTGGGAAGATCACCTGGAGAAGGAAATGGAAACGCACTCCAGTACTCTTAGAACATTGGTCTTACTTTCTCCACTGTACCACAAAATATTTGAGAGTATTTCAGTAATATCTGTATTGCCAGCTACGTGCATGTAGCAGGTATGAAAGTAATATTTACAGATGGACTGAATAACAGATAATCAAATTGAAAAAATTGTAACACAAACATGCTTTTCAGTTAAGATGATTAGCTTTCAATATGTTTTCCAAAATTATATTAGTTGCGATGATTTGGACTGTCTATACAATCAGCCATATCATTAGTTGGGACAGAGACAAACTGTAATGAAAACTTTGAAGTGAAGTGAAGTCGCTCCTTTGTGTCCGACTCTTTGCGACCCCATGGACTATAACCTATCAGGTTCCTCTGTCCATGGGATTTTCCAGGCAAGAGTACTGGAGTGGGTTGTCATTTGTCTATTTAATCTGCAAATTGTGATTTAATTACTTAAACTGTTAATTCTTCATTTAAAATATTTATAACTACATAATTCATCATAGTTAATGGATTTAAAGTAACATAGCATAGGAAGTAGTTTTTACCATCAGGAAAATAATAAAGTAAATATTGAAATTTCCTTGCAGCTATGACAGCAATCTGAACAACAAATAAAAGAATACAAATTCCTCTTTAAAAATTTTAGCCCATTTCCCACAAGCCCCTCTCCTCTTCCGGCGCGGCCGAGGCGCCGCCGACGGCTTCCGGGTTTGGGCCTGGCTCCGCGACTGAGGCAGCGGCGGTGGAGTGGGGCACGGGAGGTGGGAGCTGGGCACCGGCATGGACGTTTCGGGGCAGGAGACCCGAAACTGGCGGAGCCCCACCTTCCAGCAGAAGCTGGTCAGCCAAATCGAAGATGCCATGAGGAAGGCTGGCGTGGCCTTTCTTATATTAAAAAAAATAATAAAAATAAAAAAATAAAAATTTTAGTGAAAGGGTGAAGTTGTTATTTAAACTTTCCTTAACTTTATTTGTTATATGTTACATAAAAATAACTTCTATTGGGAAATATTTATCTCTTTTGTTATACTCAGGAGGACCAGGGAGGAAAGTTTTCAAATAACTCTGAAAGCTTTATGACTAATGTGAAACTTTGGAATCAGACCTGAAAACTGATTGGGTTTTTCTTCTGGAATTAAGTCTAAAAGAGATGCCAAATATAAATAAAATGATTTAAAGACTGAAGGATTATGTGGAAAAGTAACTTTCATCTATTTTAATACTCTATTTCCTTGAATATAATTCTCTTTGCTTCCATCTTTAGAATGAAAGAATAATGAATATGTTAATTATTTTTATCAGAAATACTTTGGGAATGTCAATAAAATTAATAAATACAATTGCTTTGGATAGGTTGATACATATTTGTCATTTTCTTGGGATTAAAACAAATGATGTTTTTCTAGCAGCCCTGGGAAAGTGGAGCCATTTGAAAACAGTGCTTTTGTAGTATGAGTGTGTGGGCGACTTAGTTCAATTTTGAGCATCTTTAAAAATTCTGATTAGGGACCACAGGTAAAAACATGCATTTATGTAGCAAAAGCAGACACAGAACTTCAAACATTTTCCCATTATTTCCATAAATGTGTAAGTTTGACTTGATAATTCTCTTTTTAAAGTAGGCAGATTTAAAAAATTTGTTTCATCTTTTTTATTTGGCTGTTTCTTTACATCAAAAATACCAGGTGGGTTTCAACACTTTAATTCACTTTTTTTTTTTTTGTTTTTTGTAGATTTATTTTCTTTAGCAAAACAATGTTTTAAGCAGGTGAAATATCTTAAAAAAAAAAAAAAAAAAAGGTCATCTAGGGTATGTGACTGTAAAGGAAATACATCTAGCCAAAGTCAAGTATCTAGAATAATCCTATCTAGCTAAGATCTTTGAAGTTGTTTGTGTCCTTCATTCTCTATCTTTTCCTTGTTGCTTGTTTTAGTGCTAATTGTTGAGTACTTGTCTTCTTCCTTGAATTTACTCAGAGGAAATTAAAGCTTTTCTTCTTTTTGGCTTAAGAGATTTACCACTCTCTGGAGCAAGAATCACTTCAAGAGATTTCTCCTGGTGCCACATATGACCATGATGGAGCTAAGGATCTAGTCAGATGGGATACCTTGAAAACCTGTGTTCTCCATGGTTTTTATTGTGAAAAGTGATTTTCTACACTTCAAATTTTGTTAGTTTGATTTGTGTGGCTTGGATTCCTTTTTAATTTTGATTCTTTAAAAAAAATCTTGGCATTTTAAAATATTAAAGTAAGTTTGACTTATTAAGGGATTAATTCTGCTTAGTGTTTTATATGAATAGATTTGAGAAACTTCAACTTTATGAATATTTTAAAAAACTACTTGCAAAATATACTGTTCCCAAATTTTATGTTGGTGTATATAGAAATGTATGTACATAGATGGCCAAGTCCCGGGTCTCCTGCATTGCAGACAAACACTTTACCATCTGAGCCACCAGGGAAGCCCTTCAGTTCAGTTCAGTTCAGTTGCTCAGTCGTGTCCGACTCTTTGCGACCCCATGAATCGCAGCACGCCAGGCCTCCCTGTCCATCACCAACTCCCGGAGTTCACTCAGACTTAACGTCCATCGAGTCAGTGATGCTATCCAGCCATCTCATCCTCTGTTGTCCCCTTCTCCTCTTGCCCCCAATCCCTCCCAGCATCAGAGTCTTTTCCAATGAGTCAACTCTTTGCATGAGGTGGCCAAAGTACTGGAGTTTCAGCTTTAGCATCATTCCTTCCAAAAAAATCCCAGGGCTGATTTCCTTCAGAATGGACTGGTTGGATATCCTTGCAATCCAAGGAACTTCAGCCCTTAAACTTCTTTTAAAAATTTAAATAGAGAGACTGTTCCCAGAATAGAGCTATCACCAGAGCTAGCAAAAAGATTATGGGTTAAGTATGGGAGGGAAGAGACAATAGGCAAGGCCCAGAGATCAGGATCCACCCTGTCCAATTGTCTGCAGGGCCCAGAAAATGTTTCTTTACTAAACAATCGCTTTTTCACCTCCCTTTGAAATGCCTCTCTCCCAGTGATTTGGAGTCTTAAGCCACTGCACCCAACATTATCTTTTGTCTTTAACTGAAGATGGCATTTACACTGTTTTCCTGGGTCTTTCCCATCTATCCATACTTGGTTTTCCCCTGTTAACCTGTCTCATGTCAGTTTAGTTCTTAGACCAGCTAGAAGAGCTTAGAAGGACAGAAGAAAATTTCTTCCTCCCAAACATATGGAATTTAAAAGTTTAAGCTCCTTTTCAGTCTTCATGCTGTGCTCTGACTCTTTCATAATAAGGGAAAGTAATAACAGTGACATAGGTAGACAATCAGCACATATGGGACTTACCATGTGTTGGGTAATGAAAGTGAAAGTCATTCAGTCCTCTCCAACTCTATGGATTTGAGAACCCATGGATTATATAGTCCATGGAATTCTCCAGGCCAGAATACTGGAGTGGGTAGTCTTTCCCTTCTCCAGGGGATCTTCCCAACCCAGGGATCGAAGCCAGGTCTCCTACATTGCAAGTGGATTCTTTACCAGCTGAGCCACCAGAGGAGCCCTAGTGTACATTAAACTTTCTATTCTCACAAGAATAGATGATTAAAATAAAATGATATTTCAAACACAACCCATATGAATATATTTCTAGTCTATTACTTTTTATGTTGTCCAACATTTCTACAAGGCACATATATTAAGTTGATTTTTATATTCAGAGAAAAGAAGAAAGGCTATACTATTTGCTGAATGCCTCCTAATAAAAAGTTAGTTTTCTTCTATTTATGTTTTAGACTATATAGATAATAGGAATCCAATTATAATGTCCAAAATTCTCTAAGATTTTAGAAAATTTAAAAATAAAGGAATCAGTTACCAAGGAAATAACTTATAAAATTATGCTCGGGCTCTTAGCAAATACAATGTAATAAAAAAAGACTTTTTATACTTCTTTAGGTCAAAGAGCAAATCATTTTAGCACAAGATTATTTTATTAATATTTTATTTTTACCTCTAAAAATAAATTCTACTGGTATGAATTTCAGATACCATTTTTGCTACATGAAACCAACAACATAATTACTATTAACTTTTTAAAGCATAAAATCAAGTAAATGGAATTAAATAAAAAATGCACCTGTGTGCTTTTTAAAAACAATCTGATTTATCAGGGAACCCAGGACAAGTGACTTATTGGCAAGATGGAAAGAAGGGGAAACACAATAGCTGAATGAATACAAAAATATCAAACTATGGGATTATATATTGCATCATATAAACCTTCTGGACTATGTCTTCAAGCAAAATGTATCTTTGCTCTCAGTTCTGATGGTGCCATGCTACAAAATTTGTAAATTATTCCAAACTTTAAAATTGAAGAAACAATTAAGAGAAGGAGAACATGCTGCCCAAAGAAATAGGCTAATTTTAAAAGCACACTTCACCATTATTATATTTAAATGAGGTTTTCAATCACTTGATTTGACCCTACATGGTGCATAGGAACTGCAGTTGCACAATATGTTTGAATGAGGATTATTATAATTTACTAAGAAGTGCTGCAGGGGATTAGGAAACTTGGAAGGCCGGCACTGCACTTCCATAACAGACATCCCTGCCAGATAATTAACCTTGCTGTTTGTTTAGCATCTATTGAATACTTCATTACTGATTCAGTCAATTATCTCCTGGTAATGACCGCTAAAGAAGGTAGAATTGCTTAATTAAAATTATTTAGACCAAAGAGGAACTTTGATTGGGCCATGCATATTAGAAAGGCTTGATTAATTTTGATGAGATACACAACACATTTAAAGCTTTACTTTATTATTATCAAAATGCCAAATTCATTTTTTTTACCCATCAAAAATAATTTTTCCTTTGCCAAATACATTTAAAAATAAGACAGCAAGGCAGTAGATGAAAAACAGCCTTTTCAATGCTAATTTTAATATAGAGAGGCTTGAAGAATGAAGTAGAACCCTATTTATTTTATAAGATGCAACTGATATAAATTAGAATTACTTATTGCTGGAAGGGATGGTATATATTCAGAAGGACAAACTTAGCACTGTGCATACACACCACTTAAAAGATGCAAATACATTTCATCTTCCGTTTTCTTCATATGTATCCACAGGTGAGTCCCTTAGTCCTTTTTTTGTTCTATGTGGCTACTTGATTTGACCATTGGCCAGATGATACAAGGTGCATAAGTCAAAATACACTGGTTTTAGAACAAAACTCTTTCATTTCAGTACCAGTAGCAGTTTTATCAACTCTATAGTTATCTTCCCTTGAGTAAAGAATGCCTTTTTTTCCCCCTAAAATGAAGATAGAATTCATTGTTTTGTCCATTTCCAGCTGTAGCTAGAGAAAATAACAGTATTTCATCTTCTTGGCTTCTCAGATATGGATTCCTAAGTGGATTTTTATTAAAGTGCAGTCAACTTTAATAAAACTGCATTTTTTGTTTGTTTTTCTTTTTTTAGTGGGGAGAGAGTTTTTGTTGGTTGGCTTTACATACTGTGCTTCATTTCAAATTTCTCCAGAACTTTAAGAAGATGCTGATAATAATTGTATAAGTTTTCCATAAATAGTTTTATTTTTTTTATTTTTAAACTTTTTATTTTGTGTTTGGGTATAGTCGATTAACAATATTGTGATAGTTTCATGTGAACAGTTAGGGGACTCAGCCATACATATACATGTATCCATTTTCCCCCAAACTCCCCTCCCATCCTGGCTGCCACATAACATTGAGTAGAGTTCCATGTGCTATACAGTAGGTCCTTATTGGTTACCCATTTTAAATATAGTGAAGTCGCTCAGTCGTGTCCGACTCTTTGCAACCCCATGGACAGTAGCCAACCAAGCTCCTCCGTCCATGGGATTTTCCAGGCAAGAATACTGGAGTGGGTTGCCATTGCCTTCTCCAGGGGATCTTCCCGACCCAGGGATCAAACCCGGGTCTTCTGCATTGTAGGCAGACGCTTTACTGCCTGAGCCACCAGGGAAGGCCATTTTAAATATAGCAGTGTGCAAATACATTTATTTTTTAATGAGTCAAAAGTCACTCTTAACTGTATATATTATGCCACAAATAAATGAATTTCTTCCAAAGTTCCCTGAACCTAAGTAGAATTTAGGAAACAAGTGTTCAAAGGTAATGAAAGAGCATCCTAACAGGTCACAGACAATGTGACACAGATTCCTCCATAACATTCTCTCCCTCTGACATCGGAAGGTTCAACCAGCATTTAAGTGTATACTGTGAATACAAGATTGACAAGATACAAGTGCAAGATAATTATACTACTTGAGAGTTAAAACAGACAGGCAGATAACACTTCAACATGAAATCTACATTGTGATCATCACAAACTCTAGATTGTTCTTACTTGAAAATATGCACAACCAAGAGTCAAGAAAAATGTCCTGGGGGAAAATACCATAGTAATGTTTTACTTGAAAAGGCAATTACAGGCAGAGTTTTATTTCCCCTACAAGTAGGAAACTAATAGCACTCTTACATGCTATAATAAAAAAAAAATAACAAAAAAGAAACCAGCAAAAATATTTCAAAGTATAGTTCTAAATGAATGCAATCCTCAACATTTTGCAGAATCATATACTAGCTTTTGTCAAAAACTATAGAGAGGAGGGATACACTGGGAAATTAGCATTGATATATACACACTACTGTATATAAAATAGATAACTAATAAGAACCTACTATATATCCCAGGGCACGCTAGTCAGTACTATGTAATGGCCTATATGGGAAAAGAATCTAAAAAAGAGTTGATATATGTGTGTGTGTATATATATATATATAAAAAACTGATTCACTTTGAAGTACACCTGAACCTAACACAATACTGAAAATGAACTACACTCCAGTAAAATTTTTTAAAAAGATGGGCTTTGATGAGCTAGCAGCGAGGCCCTGTTTGGGCATCAGAACTAGAAATTGGAATTTTCATTAACTTTATCTAAAACAAAAGGTAATGAGATTCTTCAGAAGGCATACAGGAAACAAATGCTTCAAAGGACAATACACTCTACAGTATTATGAGGAAATTATTTTCTACTGGTACAAAGAATAATTGCAATATAAATACCAATGCTTCTTTACTAAAATAAATATATATGAAGTATCCACATATATATGTTCATAAATATATTTTACTCACATACATATGTTCATATATATATATATATGAATAGTGATTATTTGCATCCTGCATGTCAGCAGCAAAATCATTTGATGATTTTTTTTTTCACATTTCTTGCCTGGAAAATCCTATGGACAGAAGAACCTGGAAGGCTACAGTCCATGGGGTCACAAA
The DNA here is from genome assembly GCF_027580195.1 of Bos mutus. NCBI lineage: Eukaryota > Metazoa > Chordata > Mammalia > Artiodactyla > Bovidae > Bos > Bos mutus. The sequence continues at coordinate 47,025,482 of NC_091617.1, forward strand.
GAGTTGAAAACGACTGAAGCGAGTTAGCATGCACATACGCTTCCATATATGGTATGTAGATACACACTAGTAATACATAGACATTGATGCATCTATAGAAGATGACTTGGCTAATCATTTTTCCATTTATATGAGAAAGTTTATTAACATTAATATGCTGCAGAGCTATAATTTTTATTGACTGCATAATATTCCATTTTATGTCTGCACTGAAAATCCTGTATCCACTTCTATAATGTTGACCTTTAAGCTTCTTCCATTCTATAAGTAGTATAAACAATATTGTGATAAAATAATTGATGGTATATTTAAAATAGCATTTTGATATTTTAAACATTTTTTTCAGGTAAGTAACGCTAATGAACAAGTTTACTCACTCTTAGAGAGACTAAAATAAAACTGTACTCCTGTACATAATAAATGACACATTTTGGGGAAACAAATTTTGTAATATATTGTTCTAACAATTTACCTTAGGAAAATTATGATATAAAGGTTCAAACTACAATGCACAAGTTTGTTTATTGCAGTAACATTTATAATATGGCAGATAAATGTATAATGTTTATTTGAATAGAATTAAAAATATTATTTATATTCATAAATTAGAGTTCAAATTTATTTAAAATAATGATGTAAATTTATACTAATTGAATTGGAAAAGCAAAAATGGAAGGTTTAGACCTATATATAATATACGAACTAAAAATATTTATGTAAACGTGACTATATGTGTTTATGTAGATGCATTTTTGTGGTCTGTGCACACAGAGTGGAATTGGGTATTCTCTTGTCTCTGCTTGTCATCTACTAAACAGAATTGCTTATTTATAACTTGTGTTTCCTTATGGCCTTGGGAAACTAGAATTTTCCCTTAGTTGATGCACAAAATCATGTAATTGCCTAAATCCATCTAATAAGGACTGAAAAATCATACTATATTCTAAGAGCTAAAATGTCAAGTAGGTCCCAAATCATTGAATGCTTATAAGTATGGAGGATGACTACATACCAAGAAATTAGAAAAAAAAAATAGACATTAGAAACCTCAGAATATACTGTTTACAAAAACAACATCGGGTTGAAGATCAGATGAAGAATGTTAATCTATTTTTATTATGAAAGAAAAAAGGAGATAGGGCTTTGTCTGTTTTCCCTACTTTTTAATCCTGTCTATTATTTATTTCCTAAATCTATTTTCATAGTTTTACTTATGTCATTTATTCCTCCAAGAATGTCATACAGTTTCTCAGTTCTCAACAATGGCCGCCTACAGCTTTTTAAATCTTTTCCTGAACACTTTAGCTCTTAGCAATTTTCTGTCCTCCGTTATCTCCTGGAATTTGATCAATTTCATGTTCATTGAATCAGTGAAGTTACCTAACCATCTCATTCTGTGCCACCCCCTTCTCCCTTTGCCTTCATCAATGTATTTTTTAATGAACTGTCTCTTTGCATCAGGTGGCCAAAGCAACAGTCGTTCTTTTATCTGGACTCCCTTGCTTTCTCCATGATCCAACAAATGTTGGCCATTTGATCTCTGGTTCCTATGCCTCTTTGCAACTCAGCTTATACATGGGGAAGTTCTCAGTTTGTATACTGCTGAAATATACCTAGAAAGATTTTGAGCATAACTTTGCTAGCATGTGAAATGAGCACAAATGTACTGTAATTTGAACATTCTTAAGCATTGCCCTACTTTGCAATCAGAATGAAAATAGACGTTTTCCAGTCCTGTGGCCACAGCTTAATTTTCCAAATTTGCTGATGTATTGAGTGCAACACTTTAACAATATCATCTTTTATGATTTTAAATAGCTCACCTGGGATTCCATCAATTCCAATAGCTTTGTTCATAGTAATGCTTCCTAAGGCTACTAGACTTCACATCACAGGATATCTGGCTCTAGGTGAGTAACCACACCATTGTGATTATCCAGGTCGTTAAAACCTCTTTTTGTATAGTTCTTCTGTGAATTCACGTCACCTCTTCTTAATCTCTTCTGCTTCTGTTAAACCCTTACCCCCTCTGTTAAGCCCTTGCTGTTTCTGTTCTTTGTTGTGCCCATCTTTGCATGCAATATTCCCTTGGTATCTCTAATTTTCTTGAAGAGATCTCTAGTCTTTCCTATCCTATTGTTTTCCTCTATTTCTTTGCATTGTTCATTTAAGAAGGCCTTCTTCTTTCTCCTGCTTTCATTCAGTTGGGTGTATCTTTTCTTTTTCCCTTTCACTTCTCTTCTTTCCTCAGTTATTTGTATAGCCTTCTCAGACAACCACTTTGCCTTCTTGCACTTCTTTTTCTTTTCATTTGGGATGGTTTTGGTCACTGCCTCCTGTAAAATGTTACAAATCTCCATCCATAGTTATTTAGGCACTCTGTCTACCATACCTAATCCCTTGAATCTATTAGTCACCTCCACTGTATCGTCAAAAGACGTTTGATTTAGGTCATATCTGAATGGCCTAGTGGTTTTCCCTGCTTCAATTTAAGCCTGAATTTTGCAATAAGGAGCTCATGATTTGAGCCACAGTGGCTCAGATGGTAAAGAATCTGCCTACAATGTGGGGGACCTGAGTTCAATCCCTGGGTTGGGAAGATCCCCTGGAGGAGAGCATGGTAACCCCTCCAGTATTCTTGCCTGGAGAATCCACATGGACAGAGGAATCTGGTGGGCTACAGTCCATGGGTGGCAAAGAGTTGGACATGACTTAGTGACTAAGAACAGCTGAGGTCTTATTTTTGCTGATTATATAGATCTTCTCCATCTTTGGCTGCAAAGAACGCAATCAATCTGATTTCAGTATTGACCATCTGGTGATGTCTATGTGTAGAATCATCTTTTTGGTTATTGGGAAAGGGTGTTTGCTATGACTAGCATATTCTCTTGACAAGACTCTGTTAGCCTTTGCCCTGCTTCATTTATACTGCAAGGTCAAACCTGCCTGTTATTCTGGGGATGTCTTGACTTGTACTTTTTTCATTCAAGTCCCCTACAATGAAAAGATTTTTTTTTTTTTTTTATGGTGTTGGCTCTAGAAGGTGTTATAGGTCTTCATAGAGCCATTCAGCTTCAGCTTCTTTGGCATCAGTGGTTGGGTCAAAGACTTGGATTACTGTGACATTGAATGGTTTGCCCTGGAAACAAAGGGAGATCATTTTGCTGTTTTTGAGACTGCACCCAAGTACTACATTTTGGAGTCTTTTATTGATTATGAGGGCTACTCCATTTCTTATCAGGGATTCTTGCCACAGTAGTACATATAATGATAATCTGAATTAAATACACCCATTCCCATCCATTTTAATTCATTAATTCCTAAGATGTCGATGTCTAATCTTGTCATCTCCAGCTTGACCACGTCCAATTTATTTTGATTCATGGATCTAACATTCTTAGGTTCCTATGAAATATTGTTCTTTATAGCATTGGACTTTGCTTTCACCACCAAATACATCCATAGCCATATTAGTTTTGTTATACTTCATTCTTAATGCCAGTAACACTCATCATTATGTACTACAGTGTGTATCAATTTTTGTGTGTATACACATACCTACATATTATTCCTAACAAGATATAAGAAAGCCAATATGTGTAAGAATCAGTAGTCAAGTGCCAACATGATGACTTACTCAAAAAAGTTCTTTACTTAGGGGAAGAATCAAAGTCCATTGCCTAAGTAAGGCATTTTATATATGTGTAGCATATAGAGGTACAGGTTGTGGGCAATAGCAATCTAAGAAATATACTCAAAAAGTTCTTTACTCAGTGGAAGAAGCAAAGTACATTGCCTAATTAAGTCATTTTACATATCTGTAGCACATAGAAGTGCAGGTCGTGGGATAACAACAATCTAGGAAATATAAGTTTGTTTTTATTTTTTATGCCTTCTCTAATGTCTTATAAATAAATTTGCCTGCAAAATAATACATAATTAACTACATTATCAGTATTAGCTGCAAGAAGAAATCACAGTAAGATAGTTATGAATGCAGATATGTGTTACTTTTTCTCCATGATTCACAGGCACATTACTAATTTCATGAAAACTAAAGTTTTCACTGTAGATACACTATTCGTGATATTTTAAATAAGCTCTCATCATTCAGGGACTGATTTGCAACTGTGTCCTTTTTTTTTTTTTTCTTCCAAATACAATCAACTTAAAATAGAAACTGGAGAGAAAGAAAAATGGATTTAAGTAAATCTATAATTTCTGTATAAAAAATAATAAATACAATGTAAGTCACTTCAAATCTTATTTCCTCCAGAAAAAGGATGTGATCAGAATGTAATGAGCATTGAAATTAATAAATTAAAGTTAAATGTCCATAAGAGAAAAATGTATTTCAATCAGGCTGTAATCATGTTTTCAATATTGTAAATTAATTCCCCAAGTGAATATCTTTCAGTGTGCACAATTTACTGTCTATTCTCATATTTTTATCTAAATCTCAGTGTTTCTAAGTTGACTAAACCATCACATTATCAAAAAAAAAATTAACACAAGAGGTGTTCATTAATGTATCCTCTGGAATTCTATCAAGTTTCTTGCTGGTTTTAAATGTTGAAATATCATTAGACTGTGTAATATTTTTTTCAGTGGTGACACAGAACAGATGGAGCCATGTGCAGTGAAGTTTTTGATGGACAATCTAAATAAATTAATATCAACTCATTGAAAAATGAGTAAGGATGATACATAAGGTATACACATTAAACAAAATACTCATTTTTCTTTTACAAAACAATTTAGTATATTGGTGAATTGGTTGGTTATATAGTCAGATTTGATACCATGGTTTTGATTTGTAGATTTATCTTATACCAAATCATAGATAAGCTACTTCCTTCTCTTTGCTCAGTATCTTCACCCAGAAAATTCATGAGAAATAAATTTTTGTATCATAGAGTCATTATGGTTAATAAATTTGGAATTTTAAAACAGCTTTTAGCTCATTATCCACCAAAGAGTATGCACCTTAAACATAACTATTTTTAGTTATTAAATTAATTCTTTATGCTGTATCTCTTTCATTTTGTTATATTGTGACTAGATGTGATGCAAACAATCATCTTAGACATCAGTTTCAGATGTGCCTATGAGAAATATTTCAATATTGCTATAGATACGTTAACAATTCAGTCATTCAAAACAATGGAAGAAAGTTTCTGGAATGCCAATGGAATGAATGCCAGACAGGACAGTGGACTAATGCAGTGAGAAAGTTTAATGTGCTTTATTAAAAGCAAAGAAAGGTAATAAAATGTTAAAAACCCAGTTTGGGGGTCAAAAGTAATCTCACTTGCAAGATTAAAGACTGACTTCTAATTTTGTGAGGTAAAGTGGAAAAGCTCTATGAGCACTGATAAGCTTGTAGTTTGTGAAATTATACTGTTTATCAATTAGATAAAGAAGGAACAGTCTATGCTGGTCTCTGTGTTATTTTAAAAAGAGCACTGGAGAAAATATTATAGTATCTGACCTCTAAATATCTAGCTCTATTAGAAATTGTATGCCCTTGAAAAATTCATCTTGTGGGCCTTAAACTGTTCTAACTAAAAGATTTTGGACATAAAGCAATGACCTAAGTTTCTCCAAATTTAGTGATATTATAACTTAGTGTGGTAGTTCTCTAAATGTTGTCAGAGGACAAAGTATAAATATGTATGTGAGGTGGGATTTTCACCTCATACCAACAAAAGTCTGTTACAATAGATATATAGAAGCGAATGAAGTAATCCAGCTGTCTCATATTAAGCTGTTCGTTACATAGGTTTGAAAAAACAGAAAACAATTCTATAATTCCAAAAATTAATTTTTCTTTGAAAATGATAGTTATTTTTATTTTTTATTTATTTATTTATTTATTTTTTCTTACATGATATTTTATATTATGGGCTTTCCTGTTAGCTGTTATATGATTATGCCATGGGTTTATTTTATTATTGCTGTTCAGTTGCTAAGTCATGTCCAACTGTTTGAGACCCTATGGACTCCAGCACGCCAAGCTTCCTTGTAATGCACTGTCTCCTAGAGTTTGCTCAAATTCATGTCCATTGAGTCAGTGATGCTATCTAATCATCTCATCCTCTGTCATCCGCTTCTCCTTTTGCCCTCAATCTTTCCCAACATCAGGGTCTTTTCCAACAAGTCAGCTCTTTGCATTAGGTGGCCCAAATATTAGAGCTTATTATTAAATAAAAATAATTATTATAAACATTTTCTTATTTAAAAATTTTAATATAGTAAGAATTGATAGATATAATTCCTATAAACAGAGTAATTTGGGGCCTTCAAATTATATTTGTCTTTTTGCTGAAAGTTATTAATTACCTTTTGACTTGGTTTTTCCTACTTACTCTTTCCCACAATGGTAATTTATATTCTGAATTATCTTCTGCCTTTCAATAAACTCAATCTGATATTTTGAAATACAGTATTATTTCCAAAAAGGTAAACTCGTTGAAAATTTTCTTTAAATACCAAATACTATAGAATTACATTTGACACTTTACTCAAAGAGGAGTTTCTATTCTCCCTAGAAACACTGAAAATATAAGGTTTTCATGGAGAAAATATGAATTATTTGTTCAGAATATAGCTTGTTATATAAGGGAAAATATCTTACATGTGAATTTTAATAATATTGCTATACTGACTTTTTTCAGATTCTAGCCCCAATATCTAAATATACCCCCAGGAAATAAAAATAACCATGATTATCAATTATTTTTCAGTGGTATTTAAAGTTCATTTTATTTTATTTATTTATTTTTTTCAAAAGCCTTGGGAATATGAGCCAATATCATGCACCAGTGAGATCTAAGGATGAACAAGGGAGGAGTATCTGTGTAGAGTAATTTCTATTTGATTTTCAGGAAGACTGAGCTCAATTTTTGCAAGTCTTAGCCTGATGAGGCTATATTTCTTCTGCTTCCAATCTATGTAAGTCAACTTGTTTACCTTCTTTCTTTTGTTATTTGTTATTATCAAACGTTTACAATGAAATCTAGTATTGGAAAAATAACAGACTTCTCCTTCTCTACTTATATATTTCAGAAGCCAGGTAGAAAATTAATTATTTCTAAGATACTTTTATCCTAAAATCTAACCACTATCAAGAACTCTGGAGGGTCTGAGATTTTAAGCTTCTTGCAAGATAACCTATTAGCAAACAGTGGTTTCACAGATGCTGGCAGGGGCATGAGACTCCAGGGTCAGGACAGAGGACTTCACTCCTTATGGAACAGTAGGCACCATGAACTTCATGTTCACACCTGATCTCCTTGCCCCCCAAGTCCTAAAGTCTCATGTGATGCAGTCTAGTGGTTGCTATAAATTGCAGATTTGCATCACATCTGAAGAAATCTGAGTTTGGGAAACCATTGATATTATAAAGGAGCTTTTAACAAAACTCCTCAACATTTAGCTCAGACAGAGACATATCTTTATTCTCCTGGATAACAAATGAATTTGCCTTCTTCTCCCTCTACCCATGGTCCCTATCTTCCAAGGTGGTTTGAAATTCAATCATCCTTGAACAAATACTTCACAAGAAGAGCTGTGAATACTACTGCTCTGTAGACTTGCATAAAGAGGTGAAAATAATCTTCCTCCAATAATATGTATGGCCCCAGGTCAACTATTGCCCTCTTTCATTGGAAATATTTCTACCATTTTTCCCATCCCTCTTCTATGTCATTCCTTGATTCATGTAAAGGCTATACAACTCAGGTTATAAATAAAAGGAACAGTCTGAACTAATGCCCAGGCTGTCCTTCCAAAAAACAGTAACTAACCTGCTATTCAAACTGAAGTCACAATCTTAAAGTCTGCTAGCCAGCCAGGGGACCACACTGAAGGCACTCTCAACACATCCCCCAATTTATGTCAGTACTACCTAGAAGGTCGAAATGACTGTAAACAACATTTTGTTTCCAAAGTCCCCACTGTGCCAATGGGATTGCATTTAGTATATGGGAGCCAAGCACTGCTTTGCCTCTCTTTGAAAAATATGAAACTTGCACCTAAAGAGTGGTCATAAGAAAATGTCAAGTGTTGAAGAAACATCACGTCAGCCTTAGAAGTCATTCAGATCAGCCTACACTCACTAGCCAAGGTTTTTATGGATGATAGATTTACTCTAGAATTCCTCCTTTCAGACTAACGTGAAGTCTGTGCATATCCTAACACATTCTGAAGTACCTAGATTAATGTCTCAGAGTCAATGAAAAAGTTAATACAGAATTGTAAGGAAAAACATCTTTTTGTAAGGTAGACTCTGATGGTTTTGAAGGAGACTCTAATGGTTTGCTAAGCTGGGACACTAGAGTGGCATGCTGCTGCTGCTAAGTCACTTCAGTCATGTCCGACTCTGTGCGACCCCAGAGACGGCAGCCCCCCAGGCTCCACCGTCCCTGGGATTCTCCAGGCAAGAACACTGGAGTGGGTTGCCATTTCCTTCTCCAATGCATGAAAGTGAAAAATGAAATTGAAGTTGCTCAGTCACATGTGACTCTTAGCGACCCCATGGACTGCAGCCTACCGGGCTCCTCCGTCCATGGGATTTTCCAGGCAAGGGTACCAGAGCTAGAGTGGCATAGCTGACATCAAAACTGCAGCTTAGCCTCATCTGCTACATGATCTTCTGTTGACAGTAGCCAAAATTAAATGCTGTGTGAAAAATGAACAAATCTGTCCTAGCCCATCAGTTAGACTTATTAAAGTGGATGACGGACTGCAGTACTCACACAACAATTTCCTGGAAGCTATTGTGGTATGGAAATGTGGGATGGAAATTGTTGCAAGACAATTTTTCAGACTTCTGAGAAGAAATGTTGCAACATTTTCTTCTTGAATGCTTGCCTGTTACTCATGGAAACTTCCTCTTGTTTACTATGACAAGGCAGGATACAGACCTTCCAAACTCCCTTTCTTTGCCTTATAAATGATTAACCAAACTGTTACTGTAGATCCACTGACCAATCTGGACAAAACACCGAACTTGACCAAGCTTTACTTAATCTTTTTTCATTTCTCCAGATCTCCAGATTCATAACCTTTTATCCACTCCCAGTCTAAGTAAGCATGCAATTTCTCACTGATGGCCCCTCTTGAGTATAGACTAATGGCAAGGGAATATATTCTCTGATCAACAGTCTAAATGCCCTCCCCCACCCCCATTTCCTATTCTTTATAGCATTGCTTAAGCCTCCCTATGAAAGAAAAGTCCCTTTCTGTCTGACTTCTGAGACACATACAGGCCTTCTACTCAGAATGTTCTCCTTGTTGCAATGACCTTTTTAAACATATTTTATTAGCATCATTTCCCATATTGCAACAATCTTTTTGAATAATATATTTCCGTAGTTAAATCCAGATATGTTTTTATTTAAGAAATTTTCTATGCTGTGACTCAAATGACACACCAACCACTCTGCAGACCATGCTGTATTAATTCTGGTTTTTAAGACCCTTCATGTCCTTCCCTAGCTGGGGAAATCCAGACCCACAGTAGTCAGTCATGACTCCTAATATAGTTATCCAAACATGTGTCTGTTGTAGAATCATAAGAAATTATTTAGAACACTCTCTTACACATCTAGTCAAGGCTATGGCTTTTCCAGTAGTCATGTATGGATATGAGAGTTGGACTATAAAGAAAGCTGAGTGCCGAAGAATTGATGCTTTTGAGCTGTGGTATTGGAGAAGACTCTTGAAAGTCCTTTGGACTGCAAGGAGATCCAACCAGTCCATCCTAAAGGAAACCAGTCCTGAATATTAATTGGAAGGACTGATGTTGAAGCTTAAACTCCAATACTTTGGCCACCTGATGTGAAGAACTGACCGATTTGAAAAGACCCTGATGCTGGGAAAGATTGAGGGAGGGCGGGAGGAGAAGAGGATGACAGAGGATGAGATGGTTGGATGGCATCACCGACTCAATGGACACGAGTTTGGGTAAACTCTGGAAGTTGGTGATGGGCAGGGAGGCCTAGCATGCTGAAGTTCATGGGGTCACAAAGAGTTGGACACAACTGAGCGACTGAACTGAATTGAACTTACACTATACACAAAAATTAAGTCAAGATGGCTTAAACACTAATATAAATCATGACATCATAAAGCTCCAAGTAGAGAGCATAGGCGAAACATTCTCTGACATAAATTGTACCAATATTTTCTAAGGTCAGTCTCCCAAGGCAATAGAAATAAAAGCAAAAAGAAAAAATTGGTACCTAAACAAACCTATAAGCTTTTGTACAGCAGAAGAAACCTTAAACAAAACAAAATGACAAACTGCAAACTCAGAGGAAATATTTGAAAATGATGAGACCAATAGGGCTTAATTTTCAAAATATATAAATAGCTTTATGCAGCTCAATATAAAAATCAAACAGCCCAATCAAAAAATGGGCAGAAGCCCTAAATAGGCATTTTTTTCAAAGAGATAAACAAATAGCAAACAGCCACATGAAAAGACACTCAACAGCACCAATTATTACAGAAATGCAAATCAAAACTACAATGAGGCGTCACCTCAATGGGTCAGAATGGTCATCATTAATAAGTCTACAAATAATAAATGCTGGAGGGGCTGTGGAGAAAATGTCCTTCTAATCTGTTGTTGGGAATGTAAATTTGTACAGCCACTATGGTAAACAATATGAAGTTTCTTCAAAAAACTAAACAGAATTACCAAATTATACAGAAATTTCACTCCTGAGCACATAGTTAAAAGAAAACTCTAACTTGAAAAGATACATGTACCTCACTGGTCGCTCAGATGGTAAAGAATCTGCCTACAATGCGGGAGACCTGTGTTTGAACCCTGGGTCAGGAAGACGCCTTGGAGGAGGGCATGGCAACCCACTACAGTATTCTTGCCTGGAGAATCCCTATGGATAGAGGATCCTGGCAAACTACAGTACATGGGGTTGCAGAGAGTCAGACATGACTGAGCAATGAAGCACGGCACAGCATTATTTACAGAAGCACTATTTACAAAAACCAAGACATAGAAGCAGTCTAAATGTCCACTGCCAGCAATGTAAGTATCTAATGGATCAAGATGTGGTGTGTACATATGTATGCATTTATATATACATATATGTATATATTTTACACATATAATGTGTGTGTTAATATGGATCAGATCAGATCAGTCGTTCAGTCGTGTCCAACTCTTTGTGACCCCATGAATCGCAGCACGCCAGGCCTCCCTGTCCATCACCAACTCCCGGAGTTCACTCAGACTCACCTCCATCGAGTCATTGATGCCATCCAGCCATCTCATCCTCTGTTGTCCCCTTCTCCTCCTGCCCCCAATCCCTCCCAGCATCAGAGTCTTTTCCAATGAGTCATCTCTTTGCATGATGTGGCAAAGGACTGGAATTTCACCTTTAGCATCATTCCTTCCAAAGAAATCCCAGGGCTAATCTCCTTCAGAATGGACTGATTGGATCTCCTTGCAGTCCAAGGGACTCTCAAGAATCTTCTCCAACACCACAGTTCAAAAGCACCAATTCTCCAGTGCTTAGCTTTCTTCACAGTCCAACTCTAGCATCCATACATGACCACAGGAAAAACCATAGCCTTGACCAGATGGACCTTCGTTGGCAAAGCAATGTCTCTGCTTTTCAATATGCTGTCTAGGTTGGTCATAACTCCTTCCAAGGAGTAAGCGTCTTTTAATTTCATGGCTGCAGTCACCATCTGAAGTGATTTTGGAGCCCAAGAAAATAAAGTCTGACACAGTTTCCACTCTTTCCCCATCTACTCCCCATGAAGTGATGGGACCAGATGCCATGATCTTCATTATCTAAATGTTGAGTTTTGAGCCAACTTTCTCACTCTCCTCTTTCACTTTCATCAAGAGGCTTTTTAATTCCTCTACACTTTCTGCCATAAGGGTGGTGTCATCTGTATATCTGAGGTTATTGATATTTCTCCCAGCAATCTTGATTCCAGCTTGTGCTTCTTCCAGCCCAGCATTTCTCATGATGTACTCTGCATATAAGTTAAATAAGTAGGGTGACAATATACATCCTTGACGTACTCCTATTCCTATTTGGAACCAGTCCGTTGTTCAATGTCCAGATCTAACTGTTGCTTCCTGACCTGCATACAAATTTCTCAAGAGGCAGGTCAGGTGGTCTGGTATTCCCATCTCTTTCAGAATTTTCCAGTTAATGTGATCCACATGGTCAAAGGCTTTGGCATAGTCAATAAAGCAAAAATAGATGTTTTTCTGGAACTCTCTTGCTTTTTCAATGATCCAGCAGATGTTGGCAGTTTGGTCTCTGGTTCCTCTGCCTTTTCTAAAACCAGCTTGAACATTAGGAAGTTCACGGTTCATGTATTACTGAAGCCTGGCTTGGAGAATTTTGAGCATTATTTTACTAGCGTGTGAGATGAGTGCAATTGTGCAGTAGTTTGAGCATTCTTTGGCATCGCCTTTCTTTGGGATTGGAATGAAAACTGACCTTTTCCAACCCTGTGGCCACTGCTGAGTTTTCCAAATTTGCTGGCATATTGAATGAAGCACTTTTACAGCATCATCTTTCAGGATTTGAAATAGCTCAACTGAAATTCCATCACCTCCACTACCTGTGTTCGTAGTGATGCTTTCTAAGGCTCACTTGACTTCACATTTCAGGATGTCTGGCTCTAGGTGAGTGGTCACACCATCGTGATTATCTGGGTCATGAAGATCTTTTTTGTACAGTTCTTCTGTGTATTCCTGCCACCTCTTCTTAGTAATCTTCTGCTTCTGTTAGGTCCATATCATTTCTGTCCTTTATCGAGCCTATCTTTGCATGAAATGTTCCCTTGGTATCTCTAATCTTCTTGAAGAGATCTCTAGTCTTTCCCATTCTGCTCTTTTCCTCTATTTATTTGCCTTGATTGCTGAGGAAGGCTTTCTTATCTCTTCTTGCTATTCTTTGGAACTCTACATTCAGATGCTTATATCTTTCCTTTTCTGCTTTGCCTTTTGCTTCTCTTCTTTTCACAGCTATTTGTAAGGCCTCCCCAGACAGCCATTTTGCTTTTTTGCATTTCTTTTCCCTAGGCATGGTCTTGATCGCTGTCTCCTGTACAATGTCATGAAACTCAGTCCATATACCCACGTTAAATTGAATACTTCTCAGCCATAAAAAAGAACAAAATAATGCCATTTAGATTATCATACCAAGTGAAATAAGTCAGACAAATGGCATATGGTATTACTTATATGTGAATTTAAAATATAATACAAATGAACTTATTTATGTAACAGAAACAGACTTTTAGATATAGAAAACAACTTATGGTTACCAAAGAGGGAAGGGGGAGATGCAATTTAGGGGTTTGGGATTAGCAGATACAAACTACTATATATAAAATAAACAATAATGTCCTATTGTATAGCATAGGGAACATATACACTATCTTGTCATAAACTATAATGGAATAGAACATGAAAAAATAATATATATATATATATATATATATGTATATCACTTTGCTATACACCAGAAACTAATAGAACATTGTAAATTAACTATATTTCAATTAAAAAATAAAGGAAAAAGTGTATAACATAGTGATTTAAAAAATATATTTTCTTTCAGAAAAAAAAAAAAAAAAACAAATTTTTTTTTTCTTTTTTGCCTTTTGTAAAGCTGCATTTTTTCTTCTTCAGCTCCTTTAACCCAGAATCATAGGGTTAAATAAGTAGGGTGACAATATACATTCCCCAAACTCCGAGTTGAGATAGGGATACTTTCTGATCTTTTAAGCTAGGGATTATGTGAGAAAATTAACTGAGCAGGGCTCTCTCCTAGTTCCATTAAACACTTATCTTTGATTTAATTATCAAAGGCCATGGGTAACCCTCACTCCCTCCTCTTTTTCTTAGTGACTACAAGCTCCACCATTATGGGACTCATTCAATTCAATATCTCCAAAATGACATTTTATTAGACACAATTCACCATGGATGTGGTGGGATATCTGAACACTCTTCAAACTGCTCATCTAAGACTTCTCTTTTCCCATTACTCTCCCTACTCCCTCCTTGTTTTCCCCATATTCCATCTCCTTTTCAGTTCCCCTGAGTCCTTTGATTTGTTCACCTTTAACAGCTCTGCCTCCTCCTTCCTTCTGTTTGCCTCTGTCAGGCCTCCCCCTCCCCACAATAACCCATGAGTTCCCATTGGTTATGCCAGCTTTGATGCTTCTCTCATTAATAAGGGGCTCTCAGGAATTTCAGAGACACCAAGAGAAGTTACCTGAGGCTGGAAAATATAGCTAGAAACAGATTAGATGTTTTATTTTCCATATAAGATTTTGGTCTTGCTCAAAATTTAGGTCACAGATTTCATAAGATTACACATCAGGAAATGTGTAAATGTGTAAATATTTCCTCCACGAGCATTGGCAGGACTGCTTATTAAGCAGGTGAACCTCAACTGTCCCATCTTCCAGAAACATAATCCTGACAAAACATAAAAGTGAGGTAAAGACAAAAGAAAGCTCTTTTATATGAACCAGTGAATTGAAATTACAGAATTGAAGCTACTAATATAAGCACTTCATTTTTGCCTGTATTTATATATACATATGTTTGTGTTGGCTTCCCAGGTGGCACTAGTGGTAGAGAAGATGCATGCCAATGCAGGATACATAAGAGACCCAGGCTGGATCTCTGAGTTGGGAAGATCCCTTGGAGGAGGGCTCTGGCAGCCTACTCCAGTATTCTTCTCTGGAGAATCCCCTGGATTGAGGAGCCTGGCGGGCTATATTCCACTGGGTCATGAAGAGTGGAAGAAAATCAAAGTGACTTAGCTTGCATGAAAGCATATATATGTATGTTTGCATATATGCATATGCAGGTTGTGAATGTGTGATATTTACCAATCTTCCCTTGGTATTATCAAGTTAGATTATAAAATCTCTTTCAGGGGCTCTATTCTGATATTTTTTATAGAGCTAAACACTTATTACATTTAATATTGCTAAAACTCTCAGAAATTAAACATATCTAACTTTCAATAATTTCAAAAGTATTCTTATACTGACAGAGACTAACCTTGATGCTTTAAGAATTCAAGCTTACATAATGTTGGTAAATTTTAAAATTCATTGAATATTATTGGTTTAGTAAAATGAGGTATGTCTACTGAATTATCAGTGTTAAATACAACACTAACATACATTTTTGTTTTAAACCCTAAATTTACTCAGGCCTTAAATATAGGAAATGGTTTACACTTCCCTTGTTTATATGGCTAATGTATTGGCACCCTTTAGCTATTTGCTTAGTCAGTTCTTTAGTGAGTACTTGCACTTCTCCATCCTTCTTCATCAGACAGCAGACAGACTGAAACCACAATGACAGAAAGTGAACCATCTGATCACGTGGACCACAGCCTTGTCTAACTCAATGAAACTATGAGCTTTGCCATGTAGGGCCACTCAAGACAGAGGGATTATGGTGGAGTGTTCTGACAAAACATGGTCCACTGGAGAGAAGAATGGCAAACCACTTCAGTATTCTTGCTTTGAGAACCCCATGAACAATATGAAAAGGCAAAAGACAGGACACTGAAAGATGAACTCCCCAGTGTTGGTAGGTGCCCAATATGCTACTGGAGATCAGTAGAGAAGTAACTCCAGAAAGAATTAAGAGACAGAGCCAAAGCAAAAACAACACCCAGTTGTGGATGTAACTGGTGATGGAGGTAAAGTCTGATGCTGTAAAGAGCAATATTGCATAGGAACCTGGAATGTAAGGTCCATAAATCAAGGCAAATGGGCAGTGGTCAAACTGGAGATGGCAAGAGTGAACATCGATGTTTTAGGAATCAGTGAACTAAAATGGACTGAAATGGGTGAATTTAACTCAGATGACCATTATATGTATTACTGTGGGCAAGAATGCCTTAGAAGAGATGGAGTAGCCATCATAGTCAACAAAAGAGTCCAAAATGCAGTATTTGAATGAAATCTCAAAAACGACAGAATGATCTCTGTTCATTTCCAAGGCAAACCATTCAATATCACAGTAATCCAAGTCTATGCCCCGACCAGTAATGCTGAAGAAGCTGAAGTTGAACAGTTCTATGAAGACCTACAAGACCTTCTAGAACTAACACCCCCAAAAGATGTCCTTTTCATTATAGGGGACTTGAATGCAAAAGTAGGAAGTCAAGAAATACCTGGAATAGCAGACAACTTTGGCCTTGGAACAAAATGAAGAAGGGTAAAGGCTAACAGAGTTTTGCCAAGAGAATGCAGTGGTCATAGCAAACACCTTCTTCCTCAACACAAGAGAAGATCTACACATGGACATCACCAGATGGTCAATACTGAAATGAGATTGATTATATTCTTTGCAGCCAAAGATGTAGAAGCTCTATACAGTCAACAAAAACAAGACTAGGAGCTGACTGTAGCTCAGTTTCTGAACACCTAATTGTCAAATACAGACTTAAATTGAAGAAAGTAGAGAAAACCACTAGACCATTTAGGTATGACCTAAACGAAATCCCTTACGATTATACAGTGGAAGTGTGAAATAGATACAAGGGACTAGATCTGATAGACAGAGTGCCTGAAGATCTATGGTCAGAAGTTCATGACGTTGTACAGGAGGCAGGAATCAAGAACATTGCTAAGAAAAAGAAATGGAAAAAGGTGTAATGGTTGTCTGAGGAGGACTTACAAATAACTGTGAAAAGAAGAGAAGCTAAAGGCAAAGGAGAAAAGGAAATATATATAACCCATTTGAATGCAGAGTTACAAAGAATAGCAAGGAGAAAAAAGAAAGTTTTCCTCAGTGACTAATGTAAAGAAATAGAGGAAAACAATAGAATGGGAAAGATTAGATATCTCTGCAAAAAATTAGAGATACCAAGGGAATGGTTCATTCAAAGATGGACAAAATGAAAGAAAGAAATGTTATGGACCTAACATAAGCAGAAGATATTAAGAAGAGGTGGCAAGAATTATACAAAAAAGAGCTGCAGGACCCAGATACCTATGATGGTGCTATCACTCGCCTAGACCCAGATATCCTGGAATGCAAACTCAACTGGGCCTTGGGAAGCATCACTACGAACAAAGCTAGTGGAGGTGATGGAATTCTAGTTCAGCTATTTCAAATCCTAAAAGACAATGCTGTAAAAGTGCTGCACTCAATATGCCAGCCAATTTGGAAAACTCAGCAGTGGCCACAGGACTGGAAAAGGTCAGTTTTCATTCCAACTCTAAAGAAAGACAATGCCAAAGAATGCTCAAACTAATGCGCAATTAGACTCAACTCACTCAACCCATCACTTCATGGCAAATAAATGAAGAAACAGTGGAAACAGTGGCTGACTGTTTTTCTGGGCTCCAAAGTCACTGCAGATGGTAATTGCAGCCATGATATTAAAAGATGCTTGCTGCTTGGAAGGAAAGCTATGACTAACCTAGACAGCATATCAAAAAGCAGACACATTCCTTTGCCAACAAAGGTCCATCTAGTCAAGGCTATGGTTTTTCCAGAGGTCATGTATGGATGTGAAATTTGGACTATAAAGAAAGCCGAGCACCGAAGAATTGATGTTTTTGAACTGTGATGTTGGAGAAGACTCTTGCGCGTCCCTTGGACTGCAAGGAGATCCAACCAGTCCATCCTAAAGAATAATCAGTTCTGGGTGTTCTTTGGAGGGACTGATGTTGAAGCTGAAACTCCAATACTTTGGCCACCTGATGCAGAAAGCTGACACATTTGAAAAGACCGTAATGCTGGGAGGGATTGGGGGCAGGAGAAGAAGGGAACGACAGAGGATGAGATGGCTGGATGGCATCACCGACTCGATGGATATGAGTTTGGGTGAACTCTGGGAGTTGGTGATGGACAGGGAGGCCGGGTGTGCTGCGATTCATGGGGTCGCAAAGAGTCGGACACAACTGAGCAACTGAACTGAACTGAACTGAAAGTTATTTTAAAAAAACCTCTTATTTTATCTTATTAGTAGGTGAAGAAATTAATAACAGAGAAATTGGAAGTCAACCAAAAACATTGTAGACAAGAAAGACATAAAAGAGATGTACAACATCTAAATTTTTGAACATTTTTCTATTATTCAATTTTTGATGAATATTGTGAATAATTATTTTATCAAATTTTTATTTTTATGCAATATAATCACATATAAAATTGATTAATCAATAGATGATGATTAATAAACCAGTACTTTTTTTTATGTTTGGTTTTCTAGGGACCTTAAAATCTTACATTCATTTTCTAATTGATGAATGTAACATCCTTCCAAAACTTATATGGGTCAATTATTACTCTTCCTATCAGAGATTTAGGAATGATATCTAAACTATGACAGTTATAAATGCTATACAAAATCATAATGATGCTTTGTATTAGAGTATACATATTCTTATATCACATTTTCATTACTTTTCATCAACAATAAAATAATTTAAAAGATTATACATATACATATTTGCTAATAAATATATAGGCTGTAATCAAGATCAGAATATTTCTTAGCAATCTAACCTCAACAGTTGTTCAATGACTGTTCTGTTAATATCATAGAAAGAAAGCCCATATGATTCTCAAAACAAAACTGACAAGTCTATCAGCAGCTTATCAGACTGAGAGAAGTCATCTTTCAGTTCAGTTCAGTCACTCAGTCATGTCCGACTTTGCGACCCCATGAATGGCAGCACGCCAGGCCTCCCTGTCCATCACCAACTCCTGGAGTTCACTCAGACTCACCTCCATCGAGTCAGTGATGCCATACAGCCATCTCATCCTCTGTCATCCCATTTTCCTCCTGCCCCCAATCCCTCCCAGCATCAGAGTCTTTTCCAATGAGTCAACTCTTCGCATGAGGTGGCCAAAGTACTGGAGTTTCAGCTTTAGCATCATTCCTTCCAAAGAAATCCCAGGGCTGATCTCCTTCAGAATGGACTAGTTGGATCTCCTTGCAGTCCAAGGTCGTCTTTAAACTTTCAAATTTCTCATGGGTTGAGAATACCAAATCCAATCTATTGCTTCATGATTTATTTTAGAAAATTGGATTTTTTTTCAATGATTGATTCTCTGAATGCTTACATGGTAGTAGTAAGATTTGCAGCTTCCAAAACCATCATTAAAAATTATAACGCAAAGAAGAAATTATGCCTATATCTACATTCACAACTAACTTGAATGCTTTGAATTATTGTTGTATTATTCACTGTCACTTTTCTAGTCAAAGGTTGCACAGATAGAAATCAAACTACTTTTTTGTCTCTTAAATACATTGGTTGCATTAATTTCAAATGGCCTTCAGACTATTTCTTTGTTGTGATTTTTTATTCCAAGTCATCAAGTGTTATGTGCTTTCCTAAGGAGTAATTTTTACTAAATTGTGATATTAAAATAAAATAAAATATGGTATCCTTTAGACTAAAATATTTTCACACATTTATGCAATAGATGGTCAGCTACTATGATTGGCCATGGTTAAACAACTTCAACAAGGTCTCTACTATTATGGAGCTCTCATTTGGTGACTGAGAAAGACTAAAAGTAGATAACTAAATTTTATAAATTTAATTTCATATAATTACTATGACATAAACTATAAATAAGGAGTATTTTGGTGGATTTGTCTTATAGTTAGGGAACTAGGCATTCATTCAGTCAGTTCAGTCGTGTCTGACTCTTTGCAACTCCATGGACTGAGGCACACCAGGCCTCTCTGTCTATCATAAACTCCCAAAGTTTACTCAGACTCCTGTCCGTTGTGTCCATGATACCATCCAACCATCTCATCTTCTGTCAGCTCCTTCTCCTGCCCTCAATCTTTCCCAGCATCAAGGTCTTTTCCAATGAGTCAATTCTTCACATCAGGTGGCCAAAATATTGGAGTTTCAGCTTCAACATCAGTCCTTCCAATGAATATCCAGGACTGACTTCCTTTAGGATGGCCTAGTTTGATCTCTTTGCTGTCCAAGGGATTCTCAAGAGTCTTCTCTAATACCACAGTTCAAAAGCATCAATTCTTCAGTGCTCAGCTTTGTTTATAGTCCAACTCTTATATCCATACATGACTACTGGAAAAACCATAGCTTTTACTAGATGGACTTTTGTAGGCAATGTCTCTCCTTTTTAATACGCTGTCTCGGTTGATCATATCTTTTCATCTAAGGAGCAAGTGTCTTTTAATTTCATGGCTGCAATCACCATCTGCAGTGATTTTGGAGCCCCCCAAAATAAAGTCTGTCACTGTTTCCACTGTTTCCCCACCTATTTGCCATGAACTGATGGGGCCAGATGCCATTATCTTCGTTTTCTGAATGTTGAGTTTTAAGCCAACTTTTTCACTCTCCACTTACACTTTCATCAAAGGCTCTTTAGTTCTCCTACACTTTCTGCCATAGTTAATAGTTATTCCCATATTTATATTGAACAATTGAAATAATGTTTTCTTATTAAATGAATTGCTCATTGAAACATAATAAAAGTACAAATAATTTAAAACAATTTATAAACTTTAAATATTCCATACTCCAGTATGTGTTTTATTTGATCAACTCATTTAATTATCATAAAATATAACTGAAGTATTTGTACAATGAAGATAATATTTTACAGATGATAAAACTGAAGCACCAAGAGGATAAGCAACTGGTGTGAGACCACACAGCTTGTAAGAATCAGCATTGAGACTTGAACCCAAGTTGTCAAACTCCATAATCTATTCTGTTTATCATGCCTCTCACTAACTCATGAAATTAACAGAATTATGAAAAATGATGTGAAATTGGAGGAAAAAAATACCTTTTTGATAAGGATTTGCTTGAATGGAAATTTCATGGAATATAACTGGTTAGGAGACCACAGTCATGTACCATCCTCACTTTTTAATTCTTTGAAAATTTAACAATTGAGGCATTATGAAACTACCACAATCAGAAAGCAAGAACAGTGATAATGGACCTAGTGACTTGTCTCTTACTCCTGAATTCATTACAGATTTTTAGGTGACATCATGACCGGCACATAATAATTGTCATTAAATTTCACATTAAGTCTCAAAGTGAAGGATTCTAATATTCCCTTCTTTTCAATGACATTAGATTCTCTTCACTACCACCGTTAGTTCAATATCATTCCCTTAGACATAAAATTAAAGCAGTGAACTTCAGAAAACCAATGCAGGTATTCTTATCTCTTTCAATGTATCCAAGATTTTATAAACCACATTTGATCAGATAAATTTTAAGAATTTCAAAGTAATCAATTTAGGTTCTTCAGAATGGAGTAATCAATTTAAGTTCTTTCCATACTTTATCCCCTATATTTTCATTTATAAAATCACTTAGATTCATAGATACCATTTCTATCACTGTTTTTTTCCTATCAATTCACATGTAAAACTTGAGACACCAAGATCCTCAAGATTTTCTGATTAAAATCCTGAGCTGGGAACCACAATTTCATTGAGATTCTAATTAAATTAAATAAAAGGAGTTGCTGGGCTTCCCTGGTGTCTCAGTGGGTAAAGAATCCACCAGCAATTCAGGAGACACAGGATACATTTGTTTGATTCTTAGGTTGTGAAGATCCCCTGGAAAAGAAAATGGCCACCCACCCCAGTGTTCTTGCCTGAAAAATCTCCTGGTGGGCTACCATCCAAAGAGTTGGACATGACTGATTGACTAATCAAGCATCTTTATAGATTGGAATGGCAAACTTTGAACAAGTCCTGAATCAAGACTTTGTATTTGTCTTTCATACTTTTGACTAAGTACAAGAGAAAGGGTATTACTGACTAGTCAAGGTTAATACATACTAGACAATTGGACTGCTGACAAAATATTTATGAAATATTTATGAAAATATTTACATAAATGCAACAGATAAATAAGAACATTAGGATATAATAATTTTCTATATTTTTTATGGAAATCTTTCCTCATGTAAACACAAAGGAATTTGGTTGTACTTTGGAAGTAAGGAATAATATCAGGACACTGAATCAAGCTCCCAGTACTTCACATTCATGTTAATCATTTGAAAATTCAAAAGTTTATCCTTATAATCATCTTCTTATGGCAAAATAAAATTTCTAAGTAAGATAAAATGGCCTCATCAGAAATCTTCATAGAAAAAATAATTATCCTGAAGTTTTTACTGATGGGCTTCAAGGTCTAACATCAATCTATCATCAAACAGCTATGTAGTTCCTATTCAGAAAGAGATATTGACTTGTCTCTAATGCTGGATTTCCACCCAAATAGGTAAGATATATATTATTTATTAATATCTCCTAAACAATAAGTTTAGTGATTATAATGGTAGATACCAAAACTCCAAGATAACCAAATCAACTGTTTAAATCCTAATGAGGTGTCTGTTTTCACCTAGCAATTCATTACAAACCTTCTCCTCCATGTAGTAATAATCACTTTCCTTCTAGTTATTACCGTGATTTAGTTGCTAAGTTGTAGACACAACTTAGTCTAAGTCTTAGTCTTAGCCTAAGTTGTAGACTCTTTTGTGACCACATGGACTGAAGCCCACCAGTTTCCTCTGTCCATGGGGTTTTCTCATGGTGAATAGTGAAGTAGGTTGTCATTTCCTTCTCTAGGGGATCTTCCTGAGCCGGGGATTGTACCTGCCTCTCCTGCATTAACAAGAAGATTCTTACCACTGAACTGCCAGGGAAGTCCTTCCTTTTAGTAGCCAGTGTAAAACCAAAGCCTAAAATTGAGCTGGTCTGAATTTGAACCACAGAGCATGTCCCATCACTACCTCTCAGTGGAGAGGGGTTTGGTTCATTACTAAACCATGGAAACAACCTTGGATCTCTTGGCTAGTTTGGTCATTCTGGGATAAATCAACAGTGTCCCTGTGGATTTACTATGTACATTATACTAGCTGCATCCAAGCAAGAGACTTGTTTTCAAATAGTCTTAAATTTTGAAAGAAAAAAAAAATGAACAACTTTAAGATAACTTGAACATTTTAAAGACTGTTATTTTTCCATATGACATTTTCATCACTATTTGTATCTTGAGACGATCTATCACTTTTAAGCTTTTTGGTTTTTTGACTTTGTTAGACTTAGCAACAGCAGAGCAAGCAAAAGTGTATAGAAAAAAGACCTTAGTAATGAAAAGTCTGTTTGAAACAATCAATGGCATTTGGACAACAGAAAGCATAGTTCAGAAAATAATCATTACTTGATAATTATAAATCTACAGCAGTGATGAGAGTTTATCAGCTAAACCTAGTAAATTTAAAATATTGTTTCCCTGTACTGTTTCTTCATGAAAGGTTGTACTATGCTCCCGTAGAGCTTGCTTGATTTACTGGGAAAAATAATACGTACTTTTAAAAATGAGTTCTGGGAGCACTGATGGAAAACACTGAGCAAGCACAGAAGGGGTGGTTATAGTTGGCTGTGCAAATAATGTGTTAGAAATCTGTTCCTGTTCTAAAACACAAGTAAAGCTTTCCTAACAATACTAAAAATGTTAATTTTTAATATCTTTGTCAATTAAGAGTGCCACCATCATTTTTGCTTTTGAAAATAGTAACATTAACTATTGTAAATTTAGGGCTTCTTTGGTGGCTAGATGGTAAAGAATCCACCTGCAATGCAAGAAACCTGGGTTTGATCCCTGGGTTGGGAAGATCCCCTGGAGGAGGGCATGGCAGCACTCTTGCCTGGAGAAGCCCCATGGACAGAGTAGCCTGGTGGGCTATATTCAATGGAGTCACAAAAAAGTTAGATACAACTTAGCAGCCAAGCAACAACAACTTGAAGGAAAGTGATTATTATTATACGGAGGAGAAGGTTTGAAATGAGTTGATGTTAGGTGAAAGCAGACACCTCTGAGTCAGACACCAAAGAGTCAGACACGATTGAGCTACTAAGCACAGCAGATTGTAAATTTAATGACCAGTTTTTAAATAATGGTATTTAAAAATGGATTTTGACATAGGAAATTATTTCCCAGAGAAATTATTTACCCTTAAAAAATGAATGCATTTTAAGGGTAAACTTTCAGGTCATATATTCTGTTATAGAATTTGGAAGTTTAGAAATTTGGGCTTAAATATAAAGCTAAGATGACACCACCCTTATGGCAGAAAGTGAAGAAGAACTCAAAAGCCTCTTGAGGAAAGTGAAAGTGGAGAGTGAAAAAGTTGGCTTAAAGCTCAACATTCAGAAAATGAAGATCATGGCATCTGGTCCCACCACTTCATGGGAAATAGATGGGGAAATAGTGGAAACGGTGTCAGACTTTATTTTTCTGGGCTCCAAAATCACTACAGATGGTGACTACAGCCATGAAATTAAAAGACACGTACTCCTTGGAAGGAAAGTTATGACCAACCTAGACAGCATATTCAAAAGCAGAGACATTACTTTGCCAACAAAGGTCCGTCTAGTCAAGGCTATGGTTTTTCCTGTATGTATGGATGTGAGAGTTGGACTGTGAAGAAGGCTGAGTACCAAAGAATTGATGCTTTTGAACTGTGGTGTTGGAGAAGACTCTTGAGAGTCCCTTGGACTGCAAGGAGATCCAACCAGTCCATTCTGAAGATCAGCACTGGGATTTCTTTGGAAGGAATGATGCTAAAGCTGAAACTCCTGTACTTTGGCCACCTCATGCAGAGAGTTGACTCATTGGAAAAGACTCTGATGCTGGGAGGGATTGGGAGCAGGAGGAGAAGGGGAAGACAGAGGATGAGATGGCTGGATGGCATCGCTGACTCGATGGAGGTGAATCTGAGTGAACTCCGGGAGTTGGTGATGGACAGGGAGTCCTGGCGTGCTGTGATTCATGGGGTCGCAAAGAGTCGGACACGACTGAGCGACTTATCTGATCTGATCTGATCTGATAAAGCTAAGAAGCTGAGTTCACAAAATAACCCATGAATGAACCTGGCAAACCATTCATATTTGGTTTACCAAAGAAGTTAGTGTGAATTAATAAAATAGTTTCATGGTAGGAAATTTGTGAAATAAAAAAAAAATGTAAAATGTTTAATTTACATAGCAATTTAGCCAAAGTTAATTTAATTTCCCTATATTTTTCAAAATCTGTCATAATTACTAGATAAAAATCATTTGTAAAATATGTAAATAATCAATTTTAAGGGGCTGGTATATTTTTTCTCTTAGCATATTATAATTTTTTTAACTTAGTTATATTTATTTTATTAACTAGTATTTCCTTCAATCTGCAAGAGCTGGGCTTATAATCATGCCATAGTAGACAATAATAATAGTTTAATCAGAAAACTCAAATTACAATGCATGATTCATGCTGCATGCATGATTTTAAGAGTACTGCAAATCATATTTGTTATACATCATTATTTCATTCTGCAATGGAAGTTTATCAATTCAGTATCTTCTTTATTTTCTTCCTGTTTTCTGAGTTCACTACTTCTCTTACCTCAAATAGAAGTAATCTTGAATTTTTGAGGTTTTGAAAGAGTTTCAAAATTTGATTTTTTTAATACTTTTCTACTCTCTCAGTAATGTTCCAATTTCAATTAAAAAATCATTGCTTTATTCCTTCTAATATTTTAAAGATGACTTTCTGAAAACTCATATCTTAGAAAATTCTAGTTTAGATTAGGGTGCCAAAGACAGAACTATAATACTCTATGAATGGTTCACAATGCCACAGTGTAAATCTCTTCCCTGACAGAAAAGGGGTTTTTGTTTGATTTCTCTGCAGAGCACAGATTGAAAGTGCAAGAAGAAATTCTATTAATACATATGTCAAAATGCATACATCAGAAACTCAGCCTCTACCTCTTATCCCCTAGTCATGAAAGCAATGTAATAATCTGGATGCAGTATCTTTACATGCATTTTTATGTTTGTATAGCTACGGGTACCTGACTTGGTGCTAAGTACCTTCATTAGTTATTTCACTCAATTCTCCTCAACAGCTCTTTGAGGCATGAGCCTTCACTATCATTTCCCAGAAGCAGAAAAACATTAAGATTAGAAAAAAAAAATCATTTTCAAAAATTGGAAGTGTAAGAACAGAATTTAAACTCAGATCTGTTTGATTCTTGAGCATTCTATCTGCCTCTCTACAGCCCATAGTCCATTAGGTGAACCCCACTCCACTCTGAGGAGCCTCAAGCATGGCTCTGTTAGGTAGGTAGAATAGGGAAAAGGAGTCCAAAATGGCGGTGGCTAAAAGACAAGGAAGGTCCGAGGATCAGAGTGAAGACTTCAGGCAGAACAAACAGAACAAACAGGACTCCTGGCTAAGCCCAATTTGCATAGGGCAGGCCCAGGTGGAGGAAAAAACATATAAAAGGAGGAGCCAAAGCACTTTCTTGTGGACTCTCTCTCTCTCACGTGCATGTGCGCGCTCTCTCTCTCTCTTTCTCTCTCTCTCTTTCTCCCTCCCCATGCACTCCTCCACTCTCTTCTCTTCCAGTCTTGGATTCTCCTGCTATCTTCTAAATAAAATGGAGCTGTAACACTGATTTGCCTAAGAGCTGTAACACGGTTTGTCCAAGACCTGAGAGCTGTGATGCGCCGAGGGCTTTAATGTCCGTTGCTCCAAATCTTTGTTGTGACGAGACAAACAACCAAGGAACATACACTCGCGTGACAGCTCCAATGCTGATTGACACTGTCTTTGACAAACTGGAGGATGCATATTAATATGAACCAGTAGATACTCTCCAGTACAAAAAATAAAAATAAAAAAGATGTAGAACATCATTACTCTGAGAAAATTCAGAGCAAGTTTAGCCATATGTATGAAAGGAAGAAGCACTCAAACAACTTAATTCTATTTCATATAACATGACTGCATGTGTCTACATTTCTATCTCCACCCACGGTCCTCCTTCTTTATAAAGGTCCATGGCACAAATAGCACTTTATGTTTCTATGCCGTGCCCCCTCAGTAATCTTGGTGGAAAGTACAACTGGTACAGAAGTTTACCGAGTGCAAATAGTGCAGGAAACAAGGCTTTAAGTAGCACTCTATCAGGGAGAGTTTTGTGTGGAAGCAAGCACACTCAATTGATATTTCATCCAGTGATGTTGGAGGTTTGGATCTCAGATAGCTCTGAGAGACTGCTCCAAAGCAGGAGAGGGGGAAAGTCAATATATAAGGTTTTGATGAAGGGGGCGTTCAATACCATGAAGCGCTCATTTTACAAAAGGGTTTTTGTTAGTCATGAGGATCTGATGTCACCATGAAGGGATTTAGTGCTTCTCTAAATAAAAGGAGATGCAAGGATTGAGATCATAAAATCTGTTTCTAAAAACATCGAACTATCTAAAGACTCGTCCCACCAGATTCCCTGGAGCACAGAGAGCCTCACTCCACCCTGAACTCCCTCAGGGGTTGTTGAAGGTCAACAGCTATAGTAGTATGGGGTTCAATCTCCTAAAGGCAGATGGCAAATGCCTCTGTGGTTCAGTCGTTGGCAATGCTCTTGGTAAGTGCCAATTTGTAGTTAACAAATGTTATAAGAAAAATGGCCTTAAGCTAAAAGAGATGTTTTCATTAGTTTATGTCCTTTGTATTTACTCATCTCCACCAGTAGGTGACAAGCCCAGATTCTGCTGTTCATTCACCCAGTTTGGTTCTGTCACTGATCTCTTGATTTAAGGCCCAGTTCTAATATGGTTACAGTATCATTGCCGTTGATAGAGAACAATAAGGAAGGAAAATTAATGTTTGAACTCAAAGTTAGGACAAAGAAATCAAGGATACCTCACAGTTCAGTCCCTCAGTCGTGTCCAACTCTGCAACCCCATGAATTGCAGCACACCAGGCCTCCCTGTCCATCACCAACTCCCAGAGTTCACTCAAACTCATGTCCATCGAGTTGGTGATGCCATCCAGCCATCTCATCCTCTGTCGTCCCCTTTTCCTCCTGCCCCCAATCCCTCCCAGCATCAGAGTCTTTTCCAATGAGTCAACTCTTCGCATGAGGTGGCCAAAGTACTGGAGTTTCAGCTTTAGCATCATTCCTTCCAAAGAACACCCAGGGCTGATCTCCTTCAGAATGGACTGGTTGGATCTCCTTGCAGTCCAAGGGACTCTCAAGAGTCTTCTCCCAACATCACAGTTCAAAAGCATCAATTCTTCAGCACTCAGCTTTCTTCACAGTCCAAGTCTCACATCCATACATGACCACTGGAAAAACCATAGCCTTGACAGGACAAACCTTTGTTGGCAAAGTAATGTCTCTACTTTTCAATATGCTATCTAGGTTGGTCATAAATTTCCTTCTAAGGAATAAGCATCTTTTATTTAGTTTTGAATGGATGGTTGTTTTTTAAATATAAATTTATTTATTTTAATTGGAGGTTAATTACTTTACAATATTGTTTTGGCTTTGCCATACATCAACATGAATCCACCACAGGTATACACGTGTTCCCCATCCTGAACCCCCCTCCCTGTGTCTTAATTTCATGGCTGCAATCACATCTGCAGTGATTTTGGAGCCCCCCAAAAATAAAGTCTGACACTGTTTCCACTGTTTCTTCATCTATTTGCCAAGAAGTGATGGGACTGGATGTCATGATCTTCATTTTCTGAATTTTGAGCTTTAACCCAACTTTCTCACTCTCCTCTTTCACTTTCATCAAGAGGCTTTTTAGTTCCTCTTCACTTTCTGCCATAAGGGTGGTATCATCTGCATATCTGAGTTTATGGATATTTCTCCCAGCAATCTTGATTCCAGTTTGTGCTTCTTCCAGCCCAGCGTTTCTCATTATGTTCTCTGCATATAAGTTAAATAAGCAGGGTGAGAGTATATAGCCTTGGCATGCTCCTTTTCCTATTTGGAACCAGTCTGTTGTTCCATGTCCAGTTCTAACTGTTGCTTACTGACCTGCATACAGATTTCTCAAGAGGCAGGTCAGAGGTGATCTGGTATTCCCATCTGTTGAAGAATTTTCCACAGTTTATTGTGATCCACACAGTCAAAGGCTTTAGCATAGTCAATAAAGCAGAAATAGATGTTTTTCTGGAACTCTTTTGCTTTTTCGATGATCCAGCAGATGTTGGCAATTTGATCTCCGGTTCCTCTGCCTTTTCTAAAACCAGCTTGAACATCTGGAAGTTCACAGTTCACATATTGTTGAAGCCTGGCTTGGAGAATTTTAAGCATTACTTTACTAGTGTATGAGATGAGTGCAATTGTGTGGTACTTTGAGCATTCTTTGGCATTGCCTTTCTTTGGGATTGGAATGAAAACTGACCTTTTCCAGCCCTGTGGCCACTGCCAAGTTTTTCAAATTTGCTGGCATATTGAGTACAGCATTTTCACAGCATCATCTTTCAGAATTTGAGATAGTTCAACTGGAATTCCATCACCTCCACTAGCTTTGTTCGTAGTGATGCTTTCTAAGGCCCACTTGACTTCACATTCCAGGATGTCTGGCTCTAGGTCAGGGATCACACCATTGTGATTATCTGGGTCGTGAAGATCTTTTTTGTACAGTTCTTCTGTGTATTCTTGCCACCTCTTCTTAATATCCTCTGCTTCTGTTATGTCCATATTATTTCTGTCCTCTATCAAGCCCATTTTTGCATGAAATGTTCCCTTGGTATCTCTAATTTTCTTGAAGAGATCTTTAGTCATTCCCATTCTCTTGTTTTCCTCTATTTCTTTGCATTGATCGCTGAGGAAGGCTTTCTTATCTCTTGCTATTCTTTGGAGCTCTGCATTCAGATGTTTATATTTTTCCTTTTCTCCTTTGGTTTTTGCTTCTCTTCTTTTCACAGCTATTTGTAAGGCCTCCCCAGACACCCATTTTGCTTTTTTGTATTTGTTTTCCTTGGGGATGGTCTTGATCCCTGTCTCCTGTACAATGTCACAGACCTCAGTCCATAGTTCTTCAGGCACTCTATCTATCAGGTCTAGTCCCTTAATCTATTTCTCACTTCCACTATATAATCATAAGGGATTTGATTTAGGTCATACCTGAATGGTCTAGTGGTTTTCCCTACTTTCTTCAATTTTAGTCTGAATTTGGCAATAAGGAGTTCATGGTCTGAGCCAGAGTCAGCTCCTGGTCTTGTTTTTGCTGACAGTATAGAGCTTCTCCATCTTTGGCTGCAAAGAATATAATCAATCTGATTTCAGTGTTGACCATCTGGTGATGTCCATGTGTAGAGTCTTCTCTTGTGTTGTTGGAAAAGGGTGTTTGCTATGACCAGTGCATTCACTTGGCAAAACTCTATAGCCTTTGTCCTGCTTCATTCCATATTCCAAGGCCAAATTTGCCTGTTACTCCAGGTGTTTCTTGACTTCCTACTTTTGCATTCCAGTCCCGTATATAATGAAAGGACATCTTTTTTTGTGTTAGTTCTAAAAGGTCTTGTAGGTTTTCATAGAACCATTGAACTTCAGCTTCTTCAGCATTACTGGTTGGGGAATAGACTTGGATTACTGTGATATTGAATGGTTTGCCTTGGAAATGAACAGAGATCATTCTGTCATTTTTGAGACTGCATCCAAGTACTGCATTTTGGACTCTTTTGTTGACCATGATGGCTACTCCATTTCTTCTGAGGTATTCCTTCCCACAGTAGTAGATATAATGGTCATCTGAGTTAAATTCACCTATTCCAGTCCATTTTAGTTCACTGATGCCTAGAATGTTGATGTTCACTCTTGCCATCTCCTGATTGACCACTTCCAATTTGCCTTGATTCATGGACCTAACATTCCAGGTTCCTATGCAATATTGCTCTTTACAGCATTGAACTTTGCTTCTATCACCAGTCACATCCACAGCTGGGTATTGTTTTTGCTTTGGCTCCATCCCTTCATTTTTTCTGGAGTTATTTCTCCACTGATCTCCAGTAGCATATTGGGCACTTACTGACCTGGGGAGTTCCTCTTTCAGTGTCCTATCATTTTGCCTTTTCATACTGTTCATGGGGTTCTCAAGGTTCATGGGATACTTCACAAGTTATATCAAATACTACAGGATATTGAATGAGAAAGAAATATGCCAAACAAATTGAGCTTTATATGGAAACCATATGGGGCAGCTGTATATGATGTATATATCAATCTGTCATAAAAACATGTATTGTCCAAAAACTAGAACCTTTTTATCTCATGTGATATCTTTAAACCTTCCCCAATACCAGTTGCCTGCTTCTGGACTTGGTGATACCCTCAGAGCTTGATTTCCTTTTCCAACCATTGCCTTTACATGTGGTAATTATCACCTTCTGGGTATTACTGCCTTGTGGATTTCCTTTTTTCATCTCACTTGCTGGTCTCTATGCCTCCTTTTGACTATTTCCTTCTGAAACTGTGTGAAAATTAGTGAACACATACATATGAATTGGACAAATGTTACATTTCTGAGTGACTCAGAAAGAAACAAATCTTGTTTTCTGCAGAAAATCAAGATTTAAATTACATTCAAAGCTATTATAAATCTGTTAGGTAGTTAGAATAGGAAAAAGGAGTCCATATGGTGGTGGCTAAAAGAAAAAGAAGGGAAAAAAAACCTGCATAGAACAAAGGAAAGTCTAAGGACCAGAGTGAGAACCTCAGGTGAAACAAACAGCCCTCCTGGCTAGCCCAATTTACATAGGGCAGGCTCAGGTGGAGGAGAAACAAAACATAAGAAGAGGAGCCAAAATTGGGCTTCTCTTCTCTTCGCAACTTTTGGCTCAGCCCACCCTCATGCCTCAAGGATGTATTTTCCTTTGCTTTCTAAATAAAACTGAGAATAACACTGGTTTGTCTGTTGCTTCAAATTTTTGCTGCAGCAAGACAGAACCGAGGAAATTACAAACTTCTCAACAAATCCGACTAACAAGCCTCAACAATAACGTAAATGTAATAATTTAAAATCTAAATTAATATCTACAAATATATAACCGAGACTTATAAAATTTATAATAATTTAAATTAAACACAATATTTAAATTATATTTAAATTAAACTCATATATTATATAATTTTAATATGTGTTAAATATGTAAAAATATAATTTAAATAAATATATAAAATCTATAAATATAAAACCTGAATTAATACTGCATTTATATTACATAGTAAGTCTTTTTATTTTGCATGTTACCATACTAGTTCACTCTACTAGGTGAAGTAAAATAGGCATTGTCCCAGCTTTCAAGTAGCCTGTAACCACCAGAGATGACAGTAACTATCATGAACAGAGAATAATAACCTGGAGAATAAAAGTCATTACTTCAAGTGTTGTAAGTCAATTTCTAATTAATGTAGCTCATAGGGTTATTATACTGAAGTTCAAAGTATTATGCAACTACATTGGAGGTGTGTGCAGTACAGATGAGTGAACTGGAAGCAGAAACCATTGACAGATTCTCCTCTGATAATTCTAGGCAATCTTTATGGGGAGGTGGGATAAGGTAGTTAGACTGATGCAGCCAAGTA
Organism: Bos mutus; assembly: GCF_027580195.1. NCBI lineage: Eukaryota > Metazoa > Chordata > Mammalia > Artiodactyla > Bovidae > Bos > Bos mutus. The sequence goes on from NC_091617.1 coordinate 47,057,937, forward strand.
TTTCAAGCCTGGGTTATTAACACTATTCTAGGAAAGTAGAATTAGGTAAGTAGATAAACTATTTGAGCTTGTTCAGAGAGACAGATAAAATGGACATGCTGATGAAGGATTTTCTATCAGTAGGAGATTCACTGAATATTTACACTCATATTAATTATAACTTGATATAGCTATATTTAGTCCTTGAGTCTAGAGGAAAAGTTACTCTGTTTCAGTCTTATTTGGAAGAGTAGGAGGTTAGTTTGAAGATTTAATTAAGCAAGGAAATTTACAGAATCTGATTGTCTAAAACATAAGGATGAATGGATTTTCTGAATACACTTATTCAACAAATCAATCTGTTTTTGTCTCTGTGAAGCAAACTTTGACCACTGCTTACCTCCAATAACCATTTTCACTCATTTAAAATTATATCTAGTAATTAATTTGGTTATAAGATCTTGCTGGAAAGAATTTCAGACTTCCAAATGTTCAGTCTATTCCTGTTAATTTGCTAATCTCTGAATCTCTCCCTACTTAAAAAAAAAAGAAAAGAAACTGCAGAGGAGGCATTTAAAATTAGCTTTGTGTGAGGTTCTTTTAGGTAATGTTAAAGAACTGATAGCTATAATTTTTATTCCAGTCTCTGTGAATATGTGTCTATAATATTAGCATAAATAATATTCTACATGGAATAATATTAATAGTTCTAATTGTTTCAAAGTTTGATTGATTCATGCGACTGGCCTATGTGATGTATTGAACATACAGGTAGATTTATATGTGGCCAAAGCAAAAACGGATATTCATTATTGTCATTATCCTTGCCTATATCTCTAGAATACAAATAGAGGGTAGATTACTTATTTCATTTACATGACCCATGATGCTTAGTGGGAATATCAGTCAAGATGCATCTTACTTTTAATGGGTACTGAAATGAGCAAAATCAATAGCAAAACTATAAAAGCAGTCATCAGTCTTATATTCTCCTGATAAAAGCTGAAACATTTAAGAATCAGAAGAAGAAAGATAGAGGATTTCTTTTTTTCTGAGAATGTGTCTCTTTAAATTAGAAAATTTTCTATTATTCACTTCAGGACATGTAGGACAGGTCACCCACCCCCCACCTTTTCTGCATGTATTTTTCTTTCTCTTTATGTAGTAATAAGAATCAGACAGGTGGTATTTTGTCTTCTTGGATATTGGATATTTTTTCTTGTTTAACCTTGGTGGATAACTATATCCTCTTTTTATGGAAAAGTTTTTAAAAACTTAAAATATATATCATAATATCAAACATCAACATATTTGCTGATAATATAGGCTTTTCATATTTAATATGTCATAATTTTGTTGGTTCAAGATGCAATCTTTTGGCACTTATTAACAAACTGCTCACTGTTAGATTATATAATACCATCTAATGATTGCATAGCTTTAAAAATACTTCTTAAAGTATTTTTGACATATATTATTTCACATATTCATGCAGTAATGGATTATTGTCCCTAATATAATCACAGGAGAAAGCTGAGCGTAGTCTTACTAGGCTCATATTTGTGGTAAAGCTTGCCTTGGTATGATGCAGTCCAAGCCACTCCCATCACCTCTGTCACCTTAAACTTATCCTTTATCCGTTTCCTGTATTCTCCTTATTCCTGAATGCTAATATGTGTGTTAGTTGCTCAGTCCTGTCAGACTCTTTGCAACCCCATGAACTGCAGCCCACCAGAACCCTCTGTCCATGGAATTCTTCAGGAAAGAATACCAGAGTAGGTTGCCATTTCCTTCTGTAGGGGATCTTCCCAACCCAGGGATCAAACCTGTGACTCCTGTATTGTAGGCAGATTCTTTACCATTTGAGCCACAAGAGAAACTCAAATGCTAATATAATACATGCTAGCTAGAATTTGCTTCAAAGAACTTCGTGTTTGTAATTCTAGGAAAATAAATGAAAAATTAAAATAGCTACTACCAATTCTAAACGCTCAAAAAGTGTGAAGGTATCTTTTTGTAACCTACATTAAGTTGACAATTTGTTGTTGTGTCACTGTCATGTCTGACTCCTTGTGACCCCATGGACTACAGAATACTAGGCTTCCCTGTCCTTTGCTATCTCCCTGAATATTCTCAAACTCATGTCCATTGAGTTGGTGATGTCATCCAACCCTCTCATTCTCTGTCATCCCCTTTTCCTGCCTTCAACCTTTCCCAGCATCAGGGTCTTTTCCAGTGAATCTGTGCTTTGCATCAGGTGGCCAAAGTATTGGAGCTTCAGCTTTAGCATCAATATTCCAATGGATATTCAGGGTTGATTTTCTTTGGGATTGACTAGTTTGATCTCTTTGCTGTCCAAGGGACTCTCAAGAGTTGTTTCCAACACCACAGTTTGAAAACATCAATTCTTTGGCACCCAGCCTTCTTTTATGGTCCAGCTCTCACATTCATATATGATTACTGGAAAAACCATAGCTTTAACTATACAAATCTTTGTTGGAAAAGTAATGTCTTTGCTTTTTAATAGATTTGTCATAACTTTTCTTCCAAGCAACAAGCGTCTTTTAATTTCATGGCTGCAGTCACCATCTGCAGTGATTTTGGAGCTCAAGAAAAGAAAATCTGTCACTGCTTCCACTTTGTCCCTTTCTATTTGCCATGAAATGATGAGAATGGATGCCATGATCTTAGTTTTTTTGAATATTTAGTTTTAAGACAGCTTTTGTACTCTCTTCTTTTACCTTCATCAGGAGGCTGCTTAGTTCCTCTTCACTTTCTGCCATTAGAATGGTTTCACCTGCATATTTGAGGTTGTTGATATTTCTCCTGGCAATCTTGATTCCAGCTTGTGATCCATCCAACCTAGCATTTTGCATGATGTACTCTGCATAGAAGTTAAGCAGGGTGACAACATACAGTCTTGTCATATTCCATTCCCAGTTTTGAACCAGTCAGTTGCTACATGTCTGGTTCTAACTGTTACTTCTTGACCAGCATACAGGCTTCTCAGAAGACAAGTAAAGTGGTCTATATTCTCATTCCTTTAAGAATTTTTCACAGTTTGTTGTGATACACACAAAGTCTTTCTAAACCCAGGTTTTACATCTGGAAGTTTTCAGCTCACATATTGCTGAAGCCTGCCTTGAAGGATTTTGAGCATACCTTTACTAGTGTATGAAATGAACACCGCTGTACGGTAATTTGAAAATTCTTTGGCATTGCCCTTCTTTGGGATTAGAATGAAAACTGACCTTTTCCGGATTCCTGTGGCCACTGTTGAGTTTTCCAAATTTGCTGACAAATTGGGTGCAGCACTTTAACATCATCATCTTTTAGGATTTTAAATAGTTTAGCTAGGTTTTCATCACCTCCACTAGCTTTGTTCATATTAATGATAGAAAAATATCTTCATTATCACATTGGGTAGTGATAACAACTAAGTTTGCACTTGTTTGTTTTGATGAGATGATGCTTGCAGAAGAGTTTAATAGCTAGTATAAAAGTTTGGGCATTATCATCACAATATAATTAGTGTAGAAAATTAATATCTCCATTTTACAGAGGTATCTGGCCCAAAGCCTCATAGCTTCAACAGTTACTCTAGTTCATGTTACAAAGTTAGCCCCATCTGTTTCTAATTAATTTCTAGTTACTCTCCCTGGTCACCAATAATGGAGCATGCTGGTCCTTGATGTGAGAAGAATTCTGAGTAGCATAGAAATGGAAGAAAACTAGTCCATGGATCTTTGTCTATAAAATATCTAAAATTTTATGATTGTATTTAATAATGAATTATGTTCATGAATTCCAGGAAAGCTTACATTAAATAATCCATTAACATAACTAATCATAAGAAAGTCCAAATATTGTATACCTGTTTCTATAAATGAGAAAATTCCACATATTTGTTCTGTTATAATAATTCTGTTAGTTACATAGGTTATATTAGCTTTATAAGATGAATTTAAACTGTTATTTTCCCCGGCCTCTTTCTTGAAGCAAAAACATAGATATATCACAAGCAAAAATACATATGCATTAATTATTTTATAATTAATAATAATTATTATTATTATTAGTTTTTCAGATTTTCTAACTTTTTCCATAAGAGCAAACTTTTTTTCCAGATACTTGACCTGCAAAAATTGTCCCAAGCAAATAGTGAGATTCTTTAGTGATTTACTGACTTATCTTCCTGAGAACAAATTATCCAGAAAGAGAATTCTCAGAGACATGGGTGGTCTTATATATCAGTACTAATAGACTGGGTGATGTTCATCGAAGTCATCTCAATTCTTAAGTAACAAACAAATCCTTTAGGTTCTGGACAGATTAAAAAAATCTGTCAATGAGACAAGGTATCTAGAAATACAGAGCAGAAGAAATTCTGAGAACCTGGGGACTATCTCCATAACCAAAGGCAATACAGGAAAAATAAAAACAAAATACCATGTTGGCTGAACAAAACTTAACTCTCCAAATTTGCTGTCAGTCTAGCAGTATATTTCATATACAGTATGTGATATTCACTTCTTCATCTTGTATTCATTCCTCATCACACTACCATCTGCTGTTTGCCTCTTACTAATACAAAATATACATTTTATATTAAACAATAAAATGATCTTGGTTAATTCAAGGACCATTTTTGGAGTTTCAAGCTTATTTGATTTATTTTCAGCATTTATGCTGTATTTAGTTGCTCAGTGGGGTCCAGCCATTTGAAACCCCTTGGAGTGTAGCCCACCAGGCTTCTTTGTCCACGGGGATCCTCAGGAAAGAATCCTGGAGTGGGTAGCCTATCCCTTCTCCAGGGGATCTTCCCGATCCAGGAATCAAACCAAGATGTCCTGCATTGCAGGTGTATTCTTTACCAGCTGAGCTACCAGGGAAGGCCCATCTTCAGCATTTGGCATAATATTTCTATAATTTAGATATTTATCTCAAAATAATGATTTCTTAAAAATTTCATTGTCTTATTTAATTTTGACTATTAAATTGCTGTTAACCATAAAACGTTTTGAACTATTACTTCATACTTTAATTCTGTTTATTATAATTTCTTACCCTTAAATGACAATTCACTAACAATAGCAGCTACTATTTATTCATTCACTAAGCATTTACTGAATGACTTTCAATTTCTAGATTTGTTGTTTTCAAGCTTAGATCTTATTAGAAACAAATGTTGAACTTTTAAAAAATGCCTAAACTAATCCTGCTTCCCTGGTGGCTCAGATGGTAAAGAATCTGCCTGCAATGTGCAGGCTTAGGTTCGATCCCTCCATTGGGAAGATCCTCTGAAAGAGGGCATGGAAACCCACTCTAGTATTCTTGCCTGGAGAATCCACATGGATTCTGGCTGGCTACAGTCCATGGAGTCGCAAAGATTTGGATAGGACTGAGCAATTAAACACTACACAGCACAAACTAATCCTACAGAAATGCTAAATTAATTAACCTAATATGTACCTTGTTATTATTATTTTTTAAATATTTTGTACGTGATTACATCTAAGACTGAGAGCTACTCCAAGCTTTGGGGTTAGAGACACAAACTAGGTATGGTTTCTTTATTGTAGAAGCTGTATGATCCCTCATCTTGCTCATTTCTCTCATGAAGTGCATAATGAACTGTGTCCATGTAATCTGTTTAATGGATCCTTGGTGCAATAAAATCACATTTTATTTCAGCTCACATAATATGCACTGATATTTGAGGCAAACTCCCATTATAATGAATGGTTCTGCAAAAGAAAAGTCCCATTGATTAAATTGCTTCTATGTCCTGGCATATGTAACCAAATGGCAATGATTTGTTGATCTTGTTATAATATAATTCTGCCATGAATAAACAGGTATTGATATTTGTCAGAACAATGGCTTTGGTTTTGTAAAATGTATTCATTTTTTTTTTCTTCTAACATTTGCGGAATGAATAGTTTTTGCTAAACACAGGACTGTGCACTGGGAAACATTTAAAACAATATGTTTCTTATTCCTCTGTTGAGAACATTTCATAAATGCATATATGTTTATTTGCATTCAATTTTTTACTGAAAAAGAACAAAGAACAGTGAACATATGTATTTATTATTCTGCTTCAACAACTGTCAACATTTCACCATGCTTGCTTCATCTATTCTTCTAGCACATTTTTGTTGTTGAAATATTTTAAAATGAATTCAAGACATTTAAACATTTCATCCATAAATATTAGATTACACACCTCAAAAACTGCATTTCATTACATAAACTACATATTGATATTATTTCTAAAAAACCTAAGATAATTATGTAGTATCACCTATTACCCAATCAGTATACAAATTCCCTAAATAATACGTGATTTTAATAGATCATAGTTTTTGAAAGAGAATACAAGAAAGGAAACAAGTTTCCTTTGTCAAAAATGATTGTATCTTTTGTATCATAAGTTTATTTTAGATATTATATAATCTAGAAGGATTTCCTCAATATTTTTATTTTACTTTTATTGACTTGAAGTTGATGAAGTTTTCTTTAAAGGCAATGTTACATTCAGGTAGAATGTGTGTGTGCATTTTAATCTCTTATCCCACTAGAATGAACTATTTGTCAAGTCCTTGTTCTTTTTCCTGAGAATTTAATTGATTTGTATAATGATGTTAATGATATAGGGTTTCTAGTATTTTTGCATAGGTACATATAATAAGAAAAACATATTTTTAGAAACTACAAGATCCCACCAATAATTCTAATTCAGATGTAAGATTATAGATATTTTACATACTTAATTTTATATGGTATATTTTTATGTTGAGAAGGCTCCTAAGAACATGGTTATAATTATTATTTTATATATTCTACAATAAGATGTTTCAAAATAACAAATATTATGTAATAACTGTAAAATACTTCTAATAAGATTAGATACTAGAACTTTTTTTTTTTTAAAGAGGATGATACTATTGAATAAAATCTAGTTCCTTTTTTAGTCCTAAGAAAATATCCAACTGGAGAGAAAAATTGAGAATTTGGAATTGGCAAGAAAGAGTACTGTTTGCTTTTCAACAGAATGCTGGAGCCTCTAAGGACTATTTGATGCCACTGAGATATGCATCTTTATGTGAGTAGGCTTGTTACTGAACCAAACTGGAATCCACTTGCCTGAGAGCAGTAAAGTCAATCTACTGACACTGGTTTGTGGGAAAGGAAGTGTATTCTGCAGGTGCCAAGCAAGCAGTCCAGGCAGCTGATGCTTGAAAGTCCTGAACTTTTGGATAGGTTTCTGGGAACCATTTTTAAAGGCAAGGCAAGGATGGGGAACACATGTATACCTGTGGCGGAGTCATGTTGATATATGGGAAAATGAATACAATATTGTAAAGTTAAAAAATAAAATAAAATAAAAAATAAAGATATTTAGGATTGAATCTAAAATAAATAAATAAATAAAATAAAGGCAAGGCGAGGAAGGGGAGTTTCCAGGGTATATGATCAGCTCACACACAGTGTTCTGATTGGTTGATGGTGAGGTAACAGGGCAGAGTCAGAGGGGTTAACATTAATCCTTAAGCTCCAGCTGGTCTGGGGACTATGTGCTCATGGTCATTAAGTATTAACTTCTTTTTGGTAGGGGCTTTGGTATCTATGGAGAAGGCAATGGCAACCCACTCCAGTGCTCTTGCCTGGAGAATCCCTTGGATGAAGGAGCCTGGTGGGCTGCAGTCCATGGGGTCTCTGGGAGTAGGACACGACTGAGCGACTTCACTTTCTCTTTTCCCTTTCATGCATTGGAGAAGGAAATGGCAACCCATTCCAGTGTTCTTGCCTGGAGAATCCCAGGGATGGAGGAGCCTCGTAGGCTGCTGTCAACAACTCAGAAATGTGCATCAGATAGTTTTATCTATGTACTTTAGAAAGGAACTAAAGATTTTGTGACTGCCATATGACTGACTTACTGTTTAAATTGCTACCAGTTCTCTTGACCCAACTGCTATTTTTGTCACTCTATGTTTACAATGTTTCAATCATTAATTTTTGAGGTAAGATTTTGTGCCTCATGGGAGGCCTAAAATTATAGTTTTCTACATACAAGAGGCAAGCAGAGAACACGAGGTGGGGCAGGGTCTGTCCCAGGAAGATATCACAGGGTCAAACTAGAAATTAACCTATAGAAAATTGACATTGAAAATATTATTGTACATATAAATATAAATTACTTGTGTCCAGTAGAATCCAAGTATTTATTGCTCAATGAATAAATCAGTTTTTAAGTACTGACTTAAATATTTCTTTACTAAATATAGATAAGTGATTCTTTGACTTCTTTAAATTTGTTGTAATATCTTCCAGTTCTCTCATTAATTAATAACATTAAAATTTATTTGTGTAATTCTCCAAAGAAGACATACAGATGGCTAACAAACACATGAAAAGATGCTCAACATCACTCATTATCAGAGAAATGCAAATCAAAACCACTATGAGGTACCATTTCACGCCAGTCAGAATGGCTGTGATCCAAAAGTCTACAAGCAATAAATGTTGGATATGGTGTGGAGAAAAGGGAACCCTCTTACACTGTTGGTGGGAATGCAAACTAGTACAGCCACTATGGAGAACAGTGTGGAGATTCCTTAAAAAACTGGAAATAGAACTGCCTTATGATCCAGCAATCCCACTGCTGGGCATACACACTGAGGAAACCAGAAGGGAAAGAGACACGTGTACCCCAATGTTCATCGCAGCACTGTTTATAATAGCCAGGACATGGAAGCAACCTAGATGTCCATCAGCAGATGAATGGATAAGAAAGCAGTGGTACATACACACAATGGAGTATTACTCAGCCATTAAAAAGAATACATTTGAATCAGTTCTAATGAGGTGGATGAAACTGGAGCCTATTATACAGAGTGAAGTAAGCCAGAAAGAAAAACACCAATATAGTATACTAACGCATATATATGGAATTTATAAAGATGGTAACAATAACCCTGTATACGAGACAGCAAAAGAGACACTGATGTATGGAACAGTCTTTTGGACTCTGTGGGAGAGGGAGAGGGTGGGATGATTTGGGAGAATGGCATTGAAATATGTATAATATCATATATGAAACGAGTTGCCAGTCCAGGTTCGATGCAGGATACTGGATGCTTGGGGCTGGTGCACTGGGACGACCCAGAGGGATGGTATGGGAAGGGAGGAGGAGGAGGGTTCAGGATGGGGAACACATATATACCTGTGGCAGATTCATTTTGATATATGGCAAAATCAATACAATATTGTAAAGTTAAATAAAAAAATTAAAGAAAACAAATATAATATATATATATATATATATATATATAATCTGTATATATAAATCTGAGGAAGAGGAGAGACAGAGGTGACCAGGAGGAAAAAAGGGAGAGTCAAAAGGGAAGAGATCAATCAAACCAGTAATCAAATCCCTCTTTTGTAGCACTGTTTACAATACCTAGAACATGGAAGTAACCTAGATGTCAATTGGCATATGAACGGATAAAGAAGTTGTGGTATATATGCATGATGGAATATTATCAGCTATAAGAAGGAACACATATGAGTCAGTTCTAATGAGGTAAGTGAAACTGGAGCTTATTATACAGAGTGAAGAAAGTCAGAAAGAGAAAGACAAACACTGTATATGAATTCATATATATGGAATTTAGAAAGACAGTACCAATGATCCTACACAAAGGGCAGCAAAGGAGACACAGATGTAGAGAACATAGTTTTGGACTCAGTGGGAGAAGGTGAGGGTGGGATGATTTGAGAGAATAGCATTGAAACATGTTCATTACCATATGTAAAATAGATGGCCAGTGAAAGTTTGATGCATGCAGCAGGGCACCCAAAGCTGGTTCTCTGGGACAACCCAGAGGGATAGGATGGGGAAGAAGGTGGGGGGGTGTTTCAGGATGGGGGCACACGTGTATACCTGTGAACAACTCATGTTGATGTATGGCAAAAACCATCCCAATATTGTAAAGTAGTTATCCTCCAATTAAAATAATTACATTATTAAACAAAAAAAATATCTTTGAGAGCCATGATTTTAACTTCTTTCAAAATCATTTCTTAAAATGCACAGTCAAATGATATTCTTTCCCTTTGTGATTATTCCTTCAACTTGATAAAAAAAAGTTGTGACATTTATTTTAATGACTTTTCAGTTCAAAGGATTACTTCCTTTTAAATTTAATATTTGGATCATTGAAAATGCTTAGATAATTTCAAAGTTACAATCACAAAATAAAAGTCCAGATTCTATAATGACAAAAGAAACTGAATTTTAGATACACTTTTGATGTCAACACTTACCAAAACTGTACAAAATATTTTAAACACATATGATTTCAAGACACCAGTGGGCTACAAATGCATATAAATTGTGCAATCAAGATGAAGGAGAGGAGAGAAAAAAGATAATTTGCCTATTTCATGTGTTATTGAATATATGATAAAAGCTTTAAGTAGACTTAGAGGAGTTGAAATCAAGAAATTTCTGAGAGAAGGATAAATGATAGGTACCAGAAAGTTGGGTTTAGGACCTAACATTAAGGTAAATAGGACCATACATCAGGGGATTCAAAATCCAGAATCAAATCATCATAATCATTTATTTGTTTAACATTATCTGGGATTGTTGATAGACCACAGTGATGACAGAGATGCTTTATATAATCAGATAAACTTACTCAGAGTCTCAAAATATTTTCTTATACACTACACTATTTTTTATAAAATGGCCAACACTCAGTAAAAAAATTAGAGGTATGAAATGGCCAAGACAATGAAAACAAAATCCAGAGGAACAAAAGACATAGTCTTCATAAAAACCCATATACTATAGATGTTAGAAACTTTAAATAACAATATTAATATATTTAAAGGAATAATTATCAGTCAAACATTGTGGATAAGATTGGAAACTATAAAATTCTAAGGTAGGAAATATAATATGAAATACATAATTTAATGGATGGTTTAAACAGGCAGAGCTGAAAAGAAATGAGTAAATAGAAGGTTGGCTTGAAGACAGAAGCAGTGAGAGAAAACAGGATGAAAATATCAAAGGTAACAAAATCCATATGAGATAATGGGCAAAGTTCTATCATGTGAGTCCTAGAAAGAGAGAAGGAAGAGAATGAAGAAGAAACAACATTTTTTAAGGAAAAATACTTTAAATATTCAAATTGTGATAAGAAAATATAAGTAACAGATTTAATAGGAGCTACAAACCACAAGCAGGATAAGTACAAAAATATACCTTGATAAAACTGCAAAACCAAGCAAAAACAATTAGAAGAGTCTTAAAATCATCCAGAGAAAATGAAATGTTAACACTCAAGGAAGTAATAAGATTCACTTAACAGAAAAAACAATAAAAGTCCAAAGTAAATAATAATAAAATGATCAGTATAGAATTCTATACCCAGCATAATCTCTCAAAATATAGAAATAAAAAGGGATTTTTAGCAAAAAAAAAAAATGCTAATTCTTCTTAAAAGAAATGATAAACATATTCAGATGTGTCAAATATAAATGAGAAATGTATTAGGCACTCTGAATTAAAAATGTAGGTTCTCCTTAAAGTTATCAGTATTTTGTTGGCTGTATGTTGAAAGACACAGCAAGCCAAACCAAACATTTATTTTCTCTGATTCTGCTTTCCAGTGTCTCTGTATTGCTCCTCATTGGCAGCAGGTAACAGGGCACTGGCTGACAGAAGACAAAAGAAAATATTGAATCCTGTACCCAGAATCACATTACTTCATTTGGAGCTTAGAAACAGTATAATTACCACCATGTCCTCAGGTTTAATCCTCATTATATGCCCAGAAAATGTGTAAACATGTGTGTGAAACAAAACATGTATGAAAAACAGTTGCAGTCAAAACAAAAATAAATAGTAGGATTATGATACGTGGGATGATAAACTGTGGCATATTCATACAATTAATTCTGTATAACAATGAAATATAATTAACTAATTATGAATGCAAGGTATAAATGAGTATGACAAAAAACATTAAGTGATAGAAAGCATACAAGTAGTATATACCTTAGGCTTTTATTTGCATAAAATCTGTATAGTATTAAAATTGAAGAGGAGAATGAGTTCCTAAGTTTCTTAGGATTGCCTTGACAAAGTGCTTCACACTGAGGGGGGGATGTTAATTTAAACAAAAAATTCATTCTCTCACAGTTCTAGAGATTAGAAGTCTGAAATCCAGGTTGAGGCTCTAAGGGAGACTATAATCTATGCTTTTTTCTTAGCATCTGGTGGTTGCTGGCAAGTCTTGGTGTACTTGACTTGCAGACACACCACTCCCGTTTCTGCCTCCATCTTCACATGGCATTCTATCCTGTGTGTCTCTGTATCTCTTTTGTCTCTTCTTACAAGGACACTGTACACTGGATTAGGGCACATCCTAGTCCTGTATGATGTCATTTTAAGTAATTATATCTGCAATGACCTTATTTCCAAATAAAGTCATATTCTGAGGTTTTGGTTGAACATGGATTTGGGGGGTGGGGCAGTATTAAATGCAGTATAGGTCATGAGAATTCTTCTAGGGCTACTGTTAATGTTAGATATCTTGACTGGTATGGTACTTTCAGAAGCATATTCAGTTTGTAATTATTATATCAGGCTGTGCATTGTTCCTGTGTGTTTATTTCAATAGTTGGTGGAAGATAGGTGAAAATATGACATATCAATCTCACATGTTAGCAATGATATGAGGCAATAAAAAGGAAAAACCTCTCATACATTCCTGGTGTGGTTATAAATTAAAACAAATTGCAAAACTGTTGGGCATTATCTACCAAAGAGGAAAGTGTCCATGCCATATCCCATAGATATTTTATTCCTAGATGAAAAGTGAAAATAATTGTGTGAATATGTGAACCAAAATACTTGTAGAAGAATGTTAATCACAACAGTGCTCATAGTAGCCCAAATATGGCAACATTCAAAGAGAAATTTAGCAATAGAATAGGTAGATAAATCATAATATTTTATGCAATAGAATAATCTACAGTAATTCAAAACACAGTATAAAAAAGGATTAAAGTTCTATTGCGCACAACCTGGATGAATCTCACAACCACAGAGTTGACAGAAATAAATCTGGATTCAAAACAATATGTACTTTGTTTTCACTTATAAATCAAAAATAGCTCACCTTACAAAAAGAGAAAAATAAGAAGAGAGATGGATAAAGAGAAGCAAAAAGATAGTGGTGGTCTTGGAGTCACTGGCAATAGAAAGATAGAACCAAAGGAAAGTTATCATATGGGCATCATGGGGCTTTTGTACTATTCTATTACTGTTCTGGTTTTATACTAGAAGTTGCATACCTGTATATTTTCACTGTATGAAAATGCAAGCCTTATACCAAAGTTTGATTCATTTTCCTCTTTGTACATTATTTTTAATAAGAACTTTTTAAAGTAATAGGAAAAATTATATACCAAGGACATTCACAGAAATATCACTTCCATTACTTTTCTCATTCTTGTTCTGCTTCCACCTTACTTTCAAAGGAAACTTTTTTTTTTTTTTACTATTTTTAACCTTTCTATCACTGTTGCTTGCAAATATTATGTGTATATACACATACACATATATTGCCACTTCTTACACTAAATGTTGCATGCAGTCTACAAAGTTCTATACCTTGAGTCTTTCACTTCACTATAAATCTTTGAGATACATCCATATACTCATTCTACATCACTGCTGCATTATGAGAATGTATTGTATTTTATGTGATATGTCTCCTATAGATGGATACCTATGATGTCTGAATAATATGCTATTATAAATATTGTAATGCTTATTTGAATAAATTTTTAATGCCATTTTATATTTTGTGAGTATAACTTTTTAATAGATTCCTACTAAAAGTGGGATTTCTGTGTCAAAGTATTAACATAAATGTATTTTTGTAAGACATTGCCAAATTCTCCTTCAGAGCTAATGTATCATTTTACATTTCCATAAAAAAATATATGAGAAGGAAATGAGAGAGGGAAAAGTAATGGATAAAACAGTTTCTCAGTGAGAGACTTGTTCTTTCACTATTCTTCAGTGCCTAATATAGTACAAAAAGTTTAAGATTTCTTTAGTATGTGTTTACTGAATTAAAAAATGAGGCAACTTTTTGTTTGTTTTGTATTGATATAAACAGAAGGTTTGTTGTTATTTAGTACTAAGAGAATGGTAAAGAGAAATTACTGCTAGGAAAGATAAAAATTTGTCCCAGTAGGTTGGCAGTTAAAGACCAGTCAGCATTTATTAAGGAAAACACCATGTCTTGGAAGTCACTTGAAAAAAAAAAAAATCCCGCAAACATATATTGATATCTACTAAATGGCTACCCATTCCAGTATTCCTGCCCAGAGAATCCCATGGACAGAGGAGCCTGGCGGGCTACCGTCTGCGGGGTTGCAAAGAGTCGGACACGACTGAGCGTCTTCACTTCACTAGTGTCTCAGCAAAACAGCTCAGGCTGAGAAACAAGTGAAAAGCCACAGAAAGAAAAACTATCTCTTGGAAAATTTTGCATCCTGGAGGATAAAAAAAACCATTGTATTTTCTAATAAATTAAAAAAAAAAAAGAAAGAAACCTAAAGATCCTTATTATCCAAAGTCTAAAATTTTGCTAACAAACCTGAATTTCAGAAATAAAATCAGAAATATCATGAAAAGAGGCAATTCCAAGTCCTCAAAAGCAAATTACTATCTCATAGGGCCAGATCCAAATAATCTAAACATTTTAATACTTAGATATTTTGGAGATCCATTCTTTTTTTTTTTTTTTGGAGATCCATTCTTTTAAAGTTCCCACATATGTTTACATTGTACAAAACCTACCAAAGAAAAAAGTGAAAAAATATGGCAAGATTCTTGCAGCTGTTCCCCAATGAGAAAGGAAGATGTTATCTCCAACGGAGCAGGGAGCTAACAGGTCAGTGTACAAACAAAACTTATTTTCTTTCCTTAAGATAAATAATGAGGTCTATGTTACCATAATTTCTAGTTTCCTCAGAATCCAATCTGTAAGTCTGGAGATGGAGGACTTAAATAATGTGAGGACTAGAAAGAAAAAAAAATGCTTGGAGAAAACTGTTTGCATTTTCATAATTGCATAAATGTTTATCACATATAAATAATTTATTGATTTATATCACATGCTAATATTATGTCTGTCTGAATGATGTAATAGTTAAAATTTGAAATGCCTAACAGAGTATAAACTATACTCACCAATACACTAACAAAATTTTCTTCAACAAAAAACTGTATAATATCCTAAAATATGTAGTCATTAACTGTGTCTTACTTGTGTACCTGCATCCACTTAATCATTCAAAGATGTGTATTGATTTCCTCTGAGTATTAAGAATCAGAGGTCGTGAATATATCTTATTTATTATTTCATTACTTATCTGTCCCATTTTTTCACTCATCACTGTTTCAGGGATAAATTACACATAGGCTTTGACAAATTTACGTGGTTAAAACCAGAGAGATTCTTACTTGTGTACTTCACGGTGTGCTTCTTATTCCTTCGGGGGCTTCTTTGTTACTTCAATGTAGGATGCAAAACGAACATCATTTAGCATTTGTGCATGTGCAATCAGTAGATATACAGATACTGATGTACACAAGGTCTCCTTTGACTAATAGGGGGCAGTGCTAAAGAAGAAATCTCTTCCTAATTCATATTTTTACTAATAGTCTCTGAGATTCATTTCATAATAATCCTGAGATTTCCCATGCAAATTGAACACCAATATTTCACAGGTGTGAACAACTATTCTTGCAGCCTTGTTTTCATTTTCCCTCCTTAACTTTCCAGATCACCAGTGTTGTTCACCCACATTTTGAAGCAAATTGACAACAAACTACATTTAAGCTTTTAGCTTGAATGGTTACCTAGGTGAAGATAATCGGTAATCTTCATATGGAATTCTGAAGCTGTATCATTTACCTGGCAGCAGGGTATAAAGGATGTATGGCTTTGGTAATTCAGAATGATGATCATCACGTACTTGTGGTAACACCAAAATGATTGAGTCTCACCTGAAACAGTTGAGACAGGTGTAGGGAGAAAATAAGCTGTTGAGTTACAAGGAAGATTTGGCATTTAAAATGAAGATACAAGGATTATATAAGGACTGTGCAATCGTGGGATTTTTATAAACTTCTTTTGAAGCCTTTGGTTCAGTCAGTTCAGTTGCTGAGTCAGGTCTGACTCCTTCTGCCTTCAATCTTTCCCAGCATCAGGGTCTTTCCAATGAGTCAGTTCTTTGCATCAGGTGGCCAAAATATTGGAGTTTCAGCTTCAGCATCAGTCCTTCCAATGAATATTCAGGACTGATTTCCTTTAGGATGGACTGGTTGGATCTCCTTGCAGTCCAAGGGACTCTCAAGAGTCTTCTCCAACACCACAGTTCAGAAGCATCAGTTCTTTGGCGCTCAGCTTGCTTTATAGTCCATCTCTCACATCCATACATGACTACTGGAAAAACCATAGCTTTGACTAGATGGACCTTTGTTGGCTAGGTAATGTCTCTGCTTTTTAACATGCAGTCTAGGTTGGTCATAGCTTTTCTTCCAAGGACCAAGTGTCTTAATTTCATGGCTGAAGTCACCACCTGCAGTGATTTTGCTGCTGCTGCTGCTGCTGTTAAGTCACTTTAGTCATGTCCGACTCTGTGCAGCCCCTTAGACGGTAGCCCACCAGGCTCACCTGGGATCCCAGGCCCACCTGGGATTCTCCTGGCAAGAACACTGGGGTGGGTTGCCATTTCCTTCTCCAATGCATTAAAGTGAAAGGGAAGTTGCTCAGTCGTGTCTGACTCTTCACGACCCCATGGACTGCAGCCTACCCGGCTCCTCCACCTATGGGATTTTCCAGGCAAGAGTACTAGAGTGGGTTGCCACTGCTCTCCAGCAGTGATTTTGGAGCCCCCCAAAATAAAGTCTGTCACTGTTTCCATTGTCTCCCCATCTATCTGCCATGAAGTGATGGGACCAAATACCATGATCTTAGTTTTCTGAATGATGAGTTTTAAGCCAACTCTCCTCTTTCACTTTCAAGAGGCTCTTTAGTTCTTCTTTGCTTTCTGTCATACCAGTGGTGTCATCTGCATATGTGAGGTTATTGATATTCCTTCTGACAATCTTGATTCCAGCTTGTGCTTCATCCAGCCCAGCATTTCTCATTATGTACTTTGCATATAAGTTAAATAAGCAGGATGACAATATACAGCCTTGATGTATTCCTTTTCCTATTTGAAACAGTGTGTTATTCCATATCCAGTTCTAACTGTTGCTTCCTGACCTGCATACAGATTTCTCAAGAGGCAGGTCAGGTGGTCTGGTATTCCCATCTCTTTCAGAATTTTCCACACAGTTTGTTGTGATTCACACAGTCAAAGGCTTTGACACAGTCAATAAAGCTGAAGTAGATGTTTTTCTGGAACTCTTTTGTTTTTTTGATGATCCATTGGATGTTAGCAATTTGATCTCTGGTTCCTCTGCCTTTTTTAATCCAGCTTGAACATCTGGAAGTTCACAATTCATGTACTGTTGAAGCCTAGCTTGGAGTATTTAAGCATTACTTTACTAGCTTGTGAGATGAGTGCAATTGTGCAGGTAGTTTGAGTATTCTTTGGCATTGCCTTTCTTTGGGACCGGAACGAAAACTGACCTTTTCCAGTCCTGTGGCCACTGCTGAAGCCTTAGAAAACATAAAATAGTAAGCTTTGGTCAGCTATCTAAATAACTCAAGGAAACTCCATACTGTTCCCCAAGATGTCTGAGCCAATTTACATTCCTACCAAAAGTACCCAAATTTCCCTTTATATCACGTCCTCCTGTGCATTTGTTATATTTTGCTTTAATAATAGCTTCCTTAACAGTTTGAGGTGATATTTTATTATAATTTGCATTTGAATTTCCCTGATTATCATTGATATTGTGAGCCTTTGCAACCCTTCATGTTTCTTTTGGCCAAATATATGTCTTTTTTTGAGAAACGTCTATTTAGGTATTTGTCCATTTTTCAATCAAATTATTACATTTTTTCCTATTGTATTGTAGTTCTTTATATATTTTAACCCCTTTGGCAGTAAAGTATTAGTTGCTTAGACAGTCTGACTTCTTCTGACCCTATGGAGTATAGCCTGCCAGGCTCCTCTGTTGATAGAGTTCTCCAGGCCAAAAAAAAAAAAAAAAAAGGAATTACTGGAGTGGGTAGCCATTGTCTTTCCAGGGATCTTCCCAACCCAGGGATCAAATCCAGTGCTCTTAAATTTCAGGTAGATTCTTTACCACCTGAGCCACCAGGGAAGCCCTTTAACCCCTTATCATATATACAATTTGCAAATATTTTCTCCCATTTTGTTGATTGCCTCTTTAGTCTGTTGCTTTGTTTCTTAGCTTTTAAGTTTGATGTAATTCTACTTTAGTTTAGCTTTCGTTTCCTATACTTTGAGTATCATATAGAAAAATATTGTCAAGTTCAAATCTAGGAGCTCTTTCCTTATGTTTCCTTCTGGCAGTTTTATGGTTTAAGGCCTTACATTTAAGTTTGTAGCTTATTTTCAGTTGACTTTTGTATATTGTCTAATATATGTATTCAGTTGCATTCTTTTAAATGTGGATATCCAATTTCCCCAATGCTATTTATTGAAGAAGGTATTCTTTCCCTATTTTGCATTCCCAGTGCCCTTGTTGAAGAGCAGTTGACTGAATACACATGGATTTATTTCTCTGTTCAGGATTTTAAAATATTTTGGATAGTTCCTTGTTAGTACATATAAACAAAACTTTTTTTTTTTTAATGTTGCTTTTGTATTCCATAACTTACTGAATTTGTATACTAGTTCTAACAGTTTCTATCTTTTTTTTCTTTCATAAAGTATTTAGGGTTTCCTTTATATAAGACCATGCTATCTGCAAACAGAGACAATTTAACATGTTTCTTTCTTATTTGTATGCCTCTAATTTCTTTGGTTTTGCCTATTGCTATAAGACTTCCAGTACTAAGTTGAATAAAAGTGGCTGGAGTCAGCATCCCTGTGTTTCCCAGGTTTTGGAAGAAAGTCTTTCAGCTTTTCACCCTTGAGCATGATACTAGCTGTGGGTGTGTCATCAGTTCAGTTTGGTTCAGTTCAATAGCTCAGTCACGTCTGACTCTTTTGTGACCCTATGGGCTGCAGCACGCCAGGCCTCCCTGTCCTTCATAAACTCCCGGAGTTTACTTAAATTCATGTCCACTGAGTCAGTGATGGCATCCTACCATCTCATCCTCTGTCATCCCGTTCTTCTCCCGCCTTCAATCTTTCCCAGAATCAGGGTCTTTCCCAGTGAGTCAGTTCTTCACAACAGGTGGCCTAAGTATTGGAGTTTCAGCTTCAGCATCACTCCTTCCAGTGAAGATTCAGGACTGATTTCCTTTAGGATGGACTGATTGGATCTCCTTGCAGTCCAAAGGACTCTCAAGAGTCTTCTCCAACACCACAGTTCAAAAGCATCAGTTCTTCGGTGCTCAGCTTTCTTTATAGTCCAACTTCATATCCATACATGACTAAGGGATAACAATAGCCTTGGCTAGCTGGACCTTTTTTTGGCAAAGTAATGTAATATGCTCTTTAATATGCTGTCTAGGTTGGTCATAATTTTTCTTCCAAGGAGCAAACGTCTTTTAATTTCATGTTTGCAGTCACCATATGCAGTGATTTTGGAGCCCCCCAAAATAAAGTCTGTCACTGTTTCCATTGTTTCCCCATCTATTTGCCATGAAGTGATGGGACTGGATGCCATGATCTTAGTTTTCCGAATGATGAGTTTTAAGCAAAGTTTTCACTCTCCTCTTTCACTTTCATCAAGCGGCTTTTTAGTTCCTCTTCACTTTCTGCCATAAGGGTGGTATCATCTGTGTATCTGAGGTTATTGATGTTTCTCCTGACAATCTTGGTTCCAGCTTGTGCTGCATCCAGCCCAGCATTTCTCATAATATACTCTGCATATAAGTTAAATAAGCAGGGTGACAATATACAGCCTTGACGTACTCCTTTCCCTATTTAGAACCAGTCTGTTGTTCCATGTCCAGTTCTAACTGTTGCCTCCTGATCTGCATACAGATTTCTCAAGAGGCAGGTCAGGTGGTCTGGTATTCCCATCTCTTTCAGAATTTTCCACAGTTTTAATCCACACAGTCAGAGGCTTTGACATAGTCAATAAAGCAGAAATAGATGTTTCATTCGAACTCTCTTGCTTTTTGATAATCCAATGGATGTTAGCAATTTGATCTCTGTTTCCTCTGCCTTTTCTAAATCCAGCTTGAACATCTGGAATTTCATGGTTCATGTACTGTTGTCATACAAGTCTTATATTAAGTTGGGATTCCCAGTAGTTCAGATGATAAAGAATCTGCATGAGTTTGAGCAAGCTCCAGGAGTTGGTGATTGACAGGGAAGCCTGGCTTGCTCCAGTTCATGGGGTCACAAAGAGTTGGACACGGCTGACTGACTGAACTGAACTGAATTGAACTGCAATGCAGGAGACGTGGGTCCCATCCCTGGGTTAGGAAGATCCCCTGGAATAGGAAATGGCTACCCACTCTAGTATTCTTGCCTGGAGAATTCCATGAACAGAGGAGCCTTGTGTGCTACAGTCCATGGAGTCACAAAGAGTCAGACATGAATGAGGGACTAACACTGAAGTTGAGGTATATTCTTTCTTTACATGTTTTGTTGAGAGTTTTTATTATGAACAGATACTGAGCTTTATTAAAAATATTTTTCCACCTTCAGAGGTGATCACATAATTTTTATTTTTCCAAGGAACTAAAACCAGGATCAAGGAGAGATATGTGTACCCCTGTGTTTATTGCTGTATTATTTACAGTGACTAAGACACAGAAACAATCTAAATGTCCATTGATGGGTGAATGGTTAAAACATATATTATATATATATATATATATATTATATAATATTATTTAGCCATTAAAAAGAAGGACATTTGGCAATTTGCAACAACACAGATGGACCTGGAAGGTATTATGTAAAGTAAAATAAGTCACACACAGAAAGAAAAATACTGTCTCATCTCACCTATATGTTGTTGATTTAAAACAAACTGACCACCAGATAATTTTCCAGGAAATATGGATTTATTCTCTCATCTGCCATCTCATCCTCTGCCACCCTATTCTCCTTCTGCTTTTAATCATTCCCAGCATCAGGGTCTTTTCCAAAGAGTCAGCTGTTTGCATCAGATGGACAAAGTACTAGAACTTCAGCTTCAGCATTGATCCTTCCAAAGAGATTTCAGGGTTGATTTCCTTTAAGAATGAATGGTTTGATTTCCTTGCTTTCCAAAGTACTTTTGATAGTCTTCTCCCACACCACAGTTCAAAAGTATCGAATCCGTAATACTCTACCTTCTTTATTGTCCAGCTTTCACATCTGTACCTGATTGCCAGAAAGACCAAAGCTTTGATATATGGACCTTATTCAGCAAAGTGATGTCTTTGCTGTCTTTGATGTCTTTCCACTTTCTATATTTTTCATAGCTTTCCTGAAAAGAAACAGTTGTCTTCTAGTTTCATGGCTGCACTCATTACCTGCAATGATTATAGAGCCCAAGTAAAGGAAATCTGTCACTACTTCCATTTTTTCCTCTTTTATTTGCCATGAAGTGATGGGAACAGATACCAAGATCTTCAGTTCAGTTCAGTTCAGTCGCTCACTCATGTCCGACTCTTTGCAACCCCATAAATCGCAGCACGCCAGGCCTCCATGTCCATCACCATCTCCCGGAGTTCACCCAGACTCACGTCCATCGAGTCAGTGATGCCATCCAGCCATCTCATCCTCTGTTGTCCCCTTCTCCTCTTTCCCCCAATCCCTCCCAGCATCAGAGTCTTTTCCAATGAGTCAACTCTTCGCATGAGGTGGCCAAAGTACTGGAGTTTCAGCTTTAGCATCATTCCTTCCAAAGAAATCCCAGGGCTGATCTCCTTTAGAATGGACTGACTGGATCTCCTTGCAGTCCAAGGGACTCTCAAGAGTCTTCTCCAACACCACAGTTCAAAAGCATCAATTCTTTGGTGCTCAGCCTTCTTCACAGTCCAACTCTCACATCCATACATGACCACAGGAAAAACCATAGCCTTGACTAGAGGAACCTTTGTTGGCAAAGTAATGTCTCTGCTTTTGAATATGCTATCTAGGTTGGTCATAACTTTCCTTCCAAGGAGTAAGTGTCTTTTAATTTCATGGCTGCAGTCACCATCTGCAGTGATTTTGGAGCCCCAAAAAATAAAGTCTGACACTGTTTCCACTGTTTCCCCATCTATTGCCCATGAAGTGATGGGACTGGATGCCATGATCTTCGTTTACTGAATGTTGAGCTTTAAGCCAACTTTTCACTCTCCTCTTTCACTTTCATCAAGAGGCTTTTTAGTTCCTCTTCACTTTCTGCCATAAGGGTGGTGTCATCTACATATCTGAGGTTATTGATATTTCTCCTGGCAATCTTTATTCCAGCTTGTGTTTCTTCCAGTCCCAGCATTTCTCATGATGTACTCTGCATATAAGTTAAATAAGCAGGGTGACAATATACAGCCTTGACGTACTCCTTTTCCTATTTGGAACCAGTCTGTTGTTCCATGTCCAGTTCTAACTGTTGCTTCCTGTTGCTGCTGCTGCTGCTAAGTCGCTTCAGTCATGTCCGGCTCTGTGCGACCCCATAGATAGAAGCCCACCAGGCTCTGCTGTCCCTGGGATTCTCCAGGCAAGAACACTAGAGTGGGTTGCCATTTCCTTTTCCATTGCTTGAAAGTGAAAAGTGAATGTGAACTTGCTCAGTCCCAACTGACTCGTAGGGAGTCCATGGAATGCAGCCTGCCAGGCTCCTCCATCCATGGGATTTTCTAGGCAAGAGTACTGGAGTGGCTTGCCATTGCCTTCTCTGACTTGCATACACATTTCTCAAGAGGCAGATCAGGTGGTCTGGTATTCCCATCTCTTTCAGAATTTTCCACAGTTTATTGTGATCCACACAGTCAAAGGCTTTGGCATAGTCAATAAAGCAGAAATAGATATTGTTCTGGAACTCTTTTGCTTTTTCCATGATCCAGCAGATGTTGGCAATTTGATCTCTGGTTCCTCTGCCTTTTCTAAAACCAGCTTGAACATCAGGAAGTTCATGGTTTACATATTGCTGAAGCCTGGCTTGGAGAATTTTGAGCATTACTTTACTAGCGTGTGAGATGAGTGCAATTGTGCAGTAGTCTGAGCATTCTTTGACATTGCCTTTCTTTGGGATTGGAATGAAAACTGACCCTTTCCAGTCCTGTGGCCACTGCTGAATTTTCCAAATTTGCTGGCATATTGAGTGCAGCACTTTCATAGCATCATCTTTCAGGATTTGAAATAGCTCAACTGGAATTCCATCACCTCCACTACCTTTGTTCATAGTGATGCTTACTAAGGCCCACTTGACTTCACATTCCAGGAAGTCTGGCTCTAGGTGAGTGATCACACCATCGTGATTATCTGGGTTGTGAAGATCTTTTTTGTACAGTTCTTCTGTGTATTCTTGCCATCTCTTCTTAATATCTTCTGCTTCTGTTAGGTCCATACCATTTCTGTCCTTTATGGAGCCCATCTTTGCATGAAATGTTCCCTTGGTATCTCTAATTTTCTTGAAGAGATCTCTAGTCTTTCCTATTCTGTTGTTTTCCTCTCTTTCTTTGCACTGATCGCTGAGGAAGGCTTTCTTATCTCTTCTTGCTATTCTTTGGAACTCTGCATTCAGATGCTTATATCTTTCCTTTTATCCTTTGCTTTTCACTTCTCTTTTCACACCTATTTGTAAGGCCTCCCCAGACAGCCTTTTTGCTTTTTTTGCATTTCTTTTCCATGGGGATGGTCTTGATCTCTGTCTCCTGTACAGTGTCATGAACCTCCATCCATAGTTCATCAGGCACTCTATCTATCAGATCTAGTCCCTTAAATCTATTTCTCACTTCCACTGTATAATCATAATGTATTTGCTTTAGGTCATACCTGAATTGTCTAGTGGTTTTCCCTACTTTCTTCAATTTAAGTCTGAATTGGCAATAAGGAGTTCATGATCTGAGCCACAGTCAGCTCCTGGTCTTGTTTTTGCTGACTGTATAGAGCTTCTCCATCTTTGGCTGCAAAGAATATAATCAATCTGATTTCGATGTTGACCATCTGGTGATGCCCATGTATAGAGTCTTCTCTTGTGTTGTTGGAAACCATGATCTTAGTTTTATTAATATTGAGTTTTAAGCCAGCTTTTTCATTCTCCTCTATCACTCTCAATAAGAGGCTCTTTAATTTCTCTTTGCTTTCTGCCATTAGAGTGGTATCTTCCATATATCTGAGGTTGTTTATTTCTCTTGGCAATCTTGATTCCAGTTTGCAACTCATCCAGCCTGACATTTTGCATGATGTGCTCTGCATATAAGCTAAATAAACAGGGTAACAATAAACAGTTTTGTCGTATTCCTTTTTTAATCCCAAACCAGTCAGTTGTTCCATATAGGGTTCTAACTGTTGCTTCTTGACCCACATACAGATTTCTCAGGAGACAGGTAAAATGGTCTGGTAGTCCCATCTCTTAAGTTTCCCAGTTTGTTATGATCCACACAGTCAAAGGCTTTAGCATACTCAATGGAACAGAAATAGATGTCCTGGAATTCCCTTCTCTCAACATGTAGCAGATGTTGGCAATTTGATCTCTGATTCCTCTGCCTTTTCTAAACCCAGATTGCATATCTGGAAGTTCTCAGTTTGTGATTTGAACACTCTTTTGTACTGCCCTTTTTGGGTATTGGGATGAAGATTGACATTTTCCATTCCTGTGTCCACTCCTAGATTTTCCAAATATACCGACATATTAAGTTCAGTACTTTAATAGCATCATCTTTTAGGATTTTAAATACCTCTGCTGGAATTCCATCATCTCCATTAGCTTTATTGGCAGCAGTGCTTCCTAAGGTGCACTTGATTTCACATGTCAGAACGTCTGGCTCTGAGTAAGAAACTACACAATCAGGTTATCCAGGTCATTAATATCTTTTTTTGTACAGTTCTTCAATATATTCTTTCCATCTCTTCTTAATATCTTCTATTTCTGTTAGGGCCATACCATTTCTGTCTTTTATTATGTCCATCTTTGCATGAAATATTCCCTTGATATTTCTAATTTTCTTGAAGAGACATATAGTCTTTCCCATTCTATTGTTTTCCTCTATTTCTTTGCATTGTTCACTTTATATGACATGATGATTATTTACTATTCATTAAGAAGTGGAGGTGATGGAATTCCAGTTGAGCTATTTCAAATTCCAAAAGATTGTTAAAGTGCTGCACTCAATATGCCAGCAAATTTGGAAAACTCAGCAGTGGCCATGGGACTGGAAAATTTCAGTTCTCATTCCAATCCTAAAGAAAGGCAAGGACAAAGAGTGTTCAAAATACCACACAATTGCACCCATCTCACATATTAGCAAAGCAATGACCAAATCTCCAAGCCAGGCTTTAACAGTACATGAACCATGAACTTCCAGATATTCAAGCTGGATTTAGAAAAGACAGAGGAATGAGAGATCTAATTTCCAACATCGTTGGATCATCAAATAAACAAGAGAATACAAGAAAAAAACATCTACTTCAGCTTTATAGATTATGCCAAAGTCTTTGACTGTATAGATCACAAGCTGTGGAAAATTCTTCAAGACAGGAACACCAGACCACCTTACCTGCCTCTTGAGAAATCTGTATGTAGATCAACAAGCAACAATTAGAACCAGACATGGTATAACAGACTGGTTCCGAATTGGAAAAGGAGTACATCAAGGCTGTGTATTGCCACCCTGCTTATTTAACTTATATGGAGAGCACATCATGTGAAATGCCAGGCTGGATGAAGCACAAGCTGGAATCAAGATTGCTGGGAGAAATATCAATAATCTCAGATATGTAGATGACATCAACCTTATGGCAGAAAGCAAAAAAGAAATAAAGATCATCTTGATGAAAGTAAAAGAGGAGAGTGAAAAAGTTGGCTTAAAACTTAATATTCAAAAAAAGAAGATCATGGCATCTGGTCCCATCACTTCAAGGCAAATAGATGGGGAAACAGTGGAAACAGTGACAGACCTTGTTTTCTTTGGTTCCAAAATCACTGCAGATGGTGTCCACAGCCATGAAATTAAAAGACACTTGCTCCTTGGAAGGAGAGCTATGAAAAACCTAGACAGCATATTAAAAAGCAGAGACATTACTTTCCCCACAAAAGTCTGTCTATCAAAGCCATGGTTTTTTCAGTAGTCATGTATGGATGTGACAGTTGGACTATAAAGAATGTTGAGCATGGAAGAATTGGTGCTTTTGAACTATGGTGTTGGAGAAGACTCTTGAGAGTCCCTTGGAGATCCAACCAGTCCATCCTAAAGAAAATCAGTCCTGAGTATTCATTGGAAGGACTAATGCTGAGGTTCAATCTCCAGTACTTTGGGCATCTGATGTGAAGAATTGACTCCCTGGAAATGACCCTTATGCTGGGAAAGATTGAAGGCAAGAGGAGAAGGGGATGACAGATGACAAGATGGTTGGATGACATCACTGACTCAATGGACATGAGTTTGAGCCACTCCTGGGAGTTGGTGTTGGACAGGGAAGCCTGATTGCAGTCCATGGGGTCACAAAGAGTCAGACAAGACTGAGCAACTGAATTGAAAGTAGAACTTGATCATCATGAAGGTCTTTCTGTTCACAGTCTCCATGTTTAATAAGCTGAGGATGGGTTAGTCTTGCTGTTTTAGAGATGGCAGATGTGCAACAGGTGGAGAAGTTGGAATGGGAGGCTGGTGTAACTTTAGGGAAATATATAGTAACTTCTGTGTTACATTTTGCTTTGTTTTTCTATGCGGCTTATATATGACACCAATCCTTCTCCCACCATTTCCTTTCATTTCAGTACATGTATCATAGAAGGGTCCATGTCATAAAGTAGGTAAAAAATAGTCTTGAATAATCAGAAATCTTCTGCCACATTTGTACTGCCAATTAGTTTCTGGCACTGTTTCTTTTCCATCTTCCTCATCATTTGGCACTGATTTAGAAGCAGTCATCTCAATTAAACTATCTTCTGTTAATTCCTCTGGTGTGGTGTCCATTCACTCATGGATTCCTCCAAGATGCATATCTTAAAATTCTTCACCACCCCCACCCTTTATTGTTATATCCAAAATAGCTTTCATGATTTCCTTTATTAGCTTGTCATAAATCCGATGAAACCTATGAAGTCATGCACAGCATCTGGACGGTTTTTTCTGGCAGGAATTTATTGGTTTGAGGTTAATGTCTTTCATGACTTTTTTTTTTTTCTAATTTAAATTTATTTATTTTAATTAGAGGCTAATTACTTTACAATATTGTATTGGTTTTGCCATACATCAACATGAATCCACCATGGGTGTACACGTGTTCCCAATCCTGAACCCCCCTCCCACGTCCCTCTCCATACCATCCCTCTGGGTCATCCCAGTGCACCAGCCCCAAGCATCCTGTATCCTGCATTGAACCTGGACTGGCGATTCATTTCTTATATGATATTATACATGTTTCATGGCCTTTTAAATACCAAGATGATATCTTCAATAGTGTGATACTTCCAGACTTCCTTGGTGGCTCAGATGGTAAAGCATCTGCCTACTGTGCGGGAGACCCAGGTTCAATCCCTGGGACAGGAAGATCTCCTGGAGAAGAAAATGGCAACCGGCTCCAGTATTCTTGCCTGGAAAATCCCATGGATGGAGGAGCCTGATAGGCTACAGTCCATGGGGTCACAAAGAGGCAGGCATGACTGAGCCACTTCACTTTCTTTCTTTCCATATTTTCATGATGGTTCTCTATTGTGGTTCTGTTTCATAATGTTTATAATTGTTTACATAGAGTATCATGTATAATGAGTATAATGAGGCTTAAAAATCCTTATAACTTCCTCTCTATAGGGTGAATTTGAAACATTGTGTTTCCAGGCATAAACATTCTGTCCTTTACATTCACTCCAAAAAACTCACTCCTTAATAATTATCTGCACACAAGCCTTTTACTCAAAGTTTGTTTTTAAGGAAATCTAGCCTAAAGGAATAAATAAAATAGATATGGCCTCTACCCACATTGGGGAAGGAAATTTAAGGAATCCACTTAAATATCTTACCTGAGAAATCCCATGGACAGAGTTGTCAGGGGGGCTACAGTCCATGGGGTCTCAAAGAGTTGGACACAACTTAGCTTTTGGAGGTCTACCAACATTGCCTTTTGTCTAGTTGAGAAAACAAAAAGCTGAAACACAGAAGGATAAGTCAACCATTAAAATAGTGATTATGATTTAAAAGAAATGCTACAAATTAGGTGGACAATTCAGGGAAGGCCTGAATTAAAGTGATAGGCCCTTATGAAGTGATATATAAGCTGAAAATTGAGGAATTGTCTGGAGTTAGCTTTATGTAAAGGGCTGGAGCATGAGCTGTTGAGTAACACAGAAAAGGCTGTCTAGCTAAAACAATGACAGCAAGCAGGACACGTGATATGATTGCAGTAAAGGGCAATGGCCAGATAATAGAAAGCATGGTATGCCATATGATAGATATTAAATTTTATTTTAAATTATAGTGGTGCACATTAAAAATAATGAAATAATGCCATTTGTAGCAACATGGATGAACCTAGAGAGTACATTCTGAGTGAAATAAGTCAGACAAAGAAAGAGAAATATTGTATGACACTCCTTATATGTTGAATCTAAAAAGAAATGATACAATTGAACTTGCAAAACATAGAGACTCACAGACTTAGAGTATGAACTTATGGTCACTAGGGAGAAGGATGGGGGAAGGGATCGTTAGGGAGTTAGGGATGGACATGTACGCACTGCTATTTTTAAATGGATAACCAACAAGGACTTACTGTATAGCACATGTAACTCTGTTCAATGTTATGTGGCACCCTGGATGGCAGGGAAGTTTAAGGGAGAATGGATATATCTATGTGTATGGCTGTTCACACACTGTGTCCCTTTGCTGTTCACCTGAAAATAGCACAGCAATTTTAATCTTCTATACCCCAAAACAAAATAAAAACTTAAAAAAAATTAAAGATAGGTCCAGTTCGTTAAGGAAAGCTTCAATAAATTCTTAAAACACATTTCAAAAAATAAATACAGTGTGGGAAATCTGAAAGGTTTGGATCAAGAGAGTATATAAAACTGTGCTTGAAGCTGACTATAGCCAGAATTAGAGAAGAGGTTAAGCGGCCTTAAGAAGCATTATTATGAATAAAGTAAAAAAGTTAGTGGAGGTGATGTAATTCCAGGTGAGCTATGTAAAATTCTGAAAGATGGTGCTGTTAAAGTGCTGCAGTCAATATATCAGCAAATTTGGAAAACTTAGCAGTGGCCACAGGACTGGAAAATGTCAATTTTCATTCCAATCCCAAAGAAGAACAATGCCAAATAATATTCAAACTATCATACAACGGTGCTCATTTCACATTGCCTGAAAGGTGCTGCTTAAAATCCTACTAGCTAGGTTTCAGCAGTATGTAAATCAAGAATGTCCAGATATACAAGCTGGGTTTCAAAAAGGGAGAAGAACCAGAGGTCAAATTGCCAACCTTCATCGAATCATGAGAAAAGCAAGGACATTCCAGGAAAAAAGAAAATCTACTTCTGCTTCATTGACTATACTAAAGCCTTTGACTTATGTGGATCACAAAAAAACTGTGGAGAATTCTTAAAGAGATGGGAGTACCCAGACCACCTTAACCTGTCTCCTGAAAAACCTGTATGCAG
This sequence comes from Bos mutus, assembly GCF_027580195.1. NCBI lineage: Eukaryota > Metazoa > Chordata > Mammalia > Artiodactyla > Bovidae > Bos > Bos mutus. Next base: position 47,087,851 of record NC_091617.1, read on the forward strand.
GTCAAGAAGCAATAATTATAATCCTGTATGGAACAACTGACTGGTTCAAAATTGGGCAAGGAGTATGACAAGGTTGTATATTGTCTAACCCTGCTTATTAAACTTATATGTAGAGCACATCATGTAAAATACTGGACTGGATGATCTCAAGCTGGAATCAAGACTGCCAAGAGAAATACCAACAATCTCAGATATGCAGATGATACCACTCTAATGGCAGAAATCTAGATAGCATATTGAAAAGCAGAGACATTACTTTGCCAACAAAGGTCCATCTAGTCAAGGCTATGTTTTTTCCAGTGGTCATGTATGGATGTGAGAGTTGGACTGTGAAGAAAGTTGAGCGCCAAAGAATTGATGCTTTTGAACTGTGGTGTTGGAGAAGACGCTTGAGAGTCCCTTGGACTGCAAGGAGATCCAACCAGTCCATTCTAAAGGAGATCAGCCCTGGATGTTCTTTGGAAGGAATGATGCTAAAGCTGAAACTCCAGTACTTTGGCCACCTCATGAAAAGAGTTGACTCATTGGAAAAGACTCTGATGCTGGGAGGGATTGGGGGCAGGAGGAAAAGGGGACGACAGAGGATGACGTGGCTGGATGGCATCACCAACTCGATGGACGTGAGTTTGAGTGAACTCTGAGAGATGGTGATGGACAGGGAGGCCTGGCGTGCTGTGATTCATGGGGTTGCAAAGAGTCAGACATGACTGAGCGACTGAACTGAATTGAACTGAACTGAACTGAATGGCAGAAAATGAAGAGAAACTAAAGAGCCTCTTGATAAGAGTGAAAAAGGGGAGTGAAAAAGCTGACAATAAACCACATTCAAAAAACTAAGGTTATCACATCTGGTCCCATTACTTTATGACAAATAGATGGTGAAAAAGTGGAAACAGTGTCAGATTTTACTTTCTTGGGCTCCAAAATCACTGAGGATGGTGACTGTAGCCATCAAATTGAAAGATACTTGTTTCTTGGAAGGAAATATATAAGAAAATTAGATAGTATATTAAAAAGCTCAGGTTATCATTTTGCCAAAAATTGTCTGTATAGTCAAAGCTATGGTTTTTCCAGTAGTCATATATGAATGTGAGAGTTGTACCATAAAGAAGGCTGAGCACTGAAAAATTGATGCTTTCAAATTGTGGTGCTGGAGAAGACTCTTGAGAATCCCTTGGACTGCAAGGAGATCAAACCAGTCAGTTCTAAAGGAAATCAACCATGAATATTCATAGGAAGGACTGATGTTGAAGCTGAAACTCCAATAAATTTGGCCACCTGATAGGAAGAGCCAACTCATTGGAAAATCTTTCCCTGATGCTGGCAAAGATTGAAGGCAAAAGGAGAAGGGGGCAGCAGATGATGAGATGGTTGGATCACATCACTGACTCAATGGACATGAATTTGAGCAAACTCTGGCAAATAGTAGAGACCCAACAGCCTCATGTGCTGCATGGGGTCTCAAAGAGGCCTGACTTAGCAACTGAACAGCAACAACAAAAGTTCTATTTTAAAAAAACACTTTTAGCATAAAATACTTTTAAAATTGTACCTAAAAACAAAACAATGAATATTATGGATACCATAATTTGACTTATGGAGAAGGCGATGGAACCCCACTCCAGTACTCTTGCCTGGAAAATCCCATGGATGGAGGAGCCTAGTAGGCTGCAGTCCATGTTAACTTAGATATTTATTTTTTCTCTTAATTATTTCTCCCATCTCTTTCTCACATATATCCACATTCTTATTCACTGAATTTTGTCTATATATTTTTCTGTCAAAAATAATTTTACATACATGTACAATATCCCTAAAAAATAATTTTTCTCATGACTTCAGATGCAAAGGGCTTAGTAAAAAAATATTTCTATTCTAAAAAAAAAAATATATATATATATATGAATCAATTTGAACTCTGAATACAGTTTTTTCTAAATTTTGGAAACATGGAATAGGAGTAAAGAAGTCCTGAGGTTAGTTATGCGACATAGTCACATATATATATATATAAATATATATATATATAATAAATATATAAATATTTTCCTAATGGGATTTGACATATTTACCAACAGTTTTTAATGAATATGTATCTGGGTAAATTACATAGACAGGTAGATGAGCTATTTTAAATCAATTTGGCTATCTTAATACAGGTTGCTCCTTGGAAGAAAAGTTATGATCAACCTAGACAGCATATTAAAAAGCAGAGACATTACTTTGCCAACAAGGGTCCGGCTAGTCAAAGCTATGGTTTTTCCAATAGTCATGTATGGACACGAGAATTGGACTATAAAGAAAGCTGAGCGCCGAAGAATTAATGCTTTTGAACTGTGGTGTTGGAGAAGACTCTTGAGAATCCTTTGGACTGCAAGGAGATCCAACCAGTCCATCCTAAAGGAAATCAGTCCTGAATATTCATTGGAAGGACTGAAGTTGAAGCTGAAACTCCAGTACTTTGGCCATCTGTTTCAAGAACTGACTCATTGGAGAATACCCTGATGCTGGGAAAGATTGAAGGCAGGAGAAGAAGGGGACGACAGACAATGAGATTTTTGGGTGGCATCACTGACTTCATGGACATGAGTTTGAGCACGCTCTGGGAGTTGGTGTAGGACAGGGAAGCTTGGTGTGCTGCAGTCCATGGGGTTGCAAAGAGTCAGACAGGACTGAGCAACTGAACTGAACTCACTGAAATATGAAAAGGAAATTTAAAATATCATAATTATATCTTGTTTTACACTCTGGTAAGGTTCCATAATATTTGTTTTAAATTTATATATCTTTATTTTTTATTTATTTATTTATTTTATTTTTAACTTTACAATATTATATTGGTTTTGCCATATATCAACATGAATCTGCCACAGGTATACACGTGTTCCCCATCCTGAACCCTCCTCCCTCCTCCCTCCCCGTACCATCCCTCTGGGTCCTCCCAGTGCACCAGCCCCAAGCATCCAGTATCTTCAAAGTTATATATATATAAAAAGAAACTGAGTTGGACACAACTGAGTGACTGAACTCAACATCTAGATCTGCACTATAATAATATGGTTATCAAAATGAGCATGTGGCTTTTTAAATTTAAAATGACTGAAGTTTAATAAAATTAAAAAAAAAAAAAAAAAAAAAAACCTAGTTTCTCAGTGCCCAGGCCACATTTCAAATTATCTATGATCACATTTGACTTGCAACTATAGTATTGACAGTGCAGATGTAGACTATTTGCATAATCAGAGAAAATACTATTGGAAAGAACTGTTCTTGAACTTTTGTGATAAAATTACTTCCCCAAAAAAGCTTTTCAAAATATTTCTGAACTACTGTGGAGCTGTCTTAAATGTACATTTAAATTCAGTTGATAAAGATCAGATTTCTAAACTGTGCTCGATTGCTCTCAAATTCATATAACATCCTTTCCCTTTTTCACTCTGTAAGTCAGAAAACTGAATTTAGCAGGATCTTTTACCCTTTAGCATGGGGTTAGGTGTGGCCTGAACAAGAAATTTCCTTACTTCATAGCATGTCTTGCAGTGACTGACTCTCCTCCCTACCTCTAGCTTTTACAGTAGGTCCCTCCCTGCAAGGTCTTAGTTCTGTTTAATGAAATAGAGTCTGCCTGCTAAGATTCTAGCTCACATTTCATAGTCCTATCTTCTCTGCCCCGGTAACAGCCCCTCCATCTTTGTTTTTCAACTCTGTGTAAATTAGCAGCTTTCTGTTTACAAATCTCTGGAGTAATTTATCTCTTATGTGTCTCCTCAGCTCTTTAAAAACTTGTCAACCAATTCCCTGTATTAAATCTCCACCCCCCTGCCTTTTTTTTTTTTCTAACTTGTTGAAAAACTGGACTGATCTCTCTTTTATTACTAGATCCTGATTAACACATAGACTAATCTCAATAAGTCACAAATTTTTGCTTTTAATAAGCCATGTGATTTAGAATAAAAATTACATAATGTTCTCAAGACAAAAAACACTGAATGGTAGAAAAATGAGCAGCTTAAAAGAAATCCTATTTTATTTTACTTTATATGTTTTTTGAATAAGAAATGACTTTGAATTACTCTATTCAACAACAACAACAACAATAAAATAACAGTGGTTTTCATATTGAGGTTTTTAAATAGAAGTTATAATAACTCAAATTTCCCAGAAGTCATTTCTGAATTCCTTAGGGGGTCTTTCAGCTAAAGTCTCTTTCAGTGTTACCCTCTGTGAAGAAAAAAAAAAGAGGTTAAGTACATGAAAAATAAAATGTGTTCTTTTTTTTTTTTTCCATAAAGAGAGTTCCGAAATTAGTATGTTGCTTTCATGTACTTTCCAATGGCAAAATATTTCAATGTTTTTGTTATTTATTTAAAAAGTCAGTCTAAGATGTAAACTGGGGATAATTACATTCCCTTAACAAAGGAGAAAATTTTCAGAGACATTTAGAACAATGATAAAATTTTGTTTTTATTAAATGAAATGGTTACTGAGAAGTTTTCTAATTATACCAAGGTTTGTTTTGGTTAAAAAACTCAATTAAAGCAAATCACAGAAAAGACTGAAAAATTCTTTTTATTGGCAATCTGTCCCTTATTTTTCTAATATAGTGCTTATTTTCCATAAACTTTTTCTTCCAACATTTTCATATTTTCACAGTCTAATTTCATCCAAAAATATATATTTAGACATTTGAGGACCTTGGGGTGTGCTATACACCCACATGCTCATCCAGAAAAATGAATATGATTTTTTTGGATGTGTTTCCAATTTCCAAGTCTGTCACTATGCATATTGTTGACTTCTGATGTTTTATATAAATATATATACATATGTTGTTTTTAACATTCTCATTACCACTAATCAGTTACTGCTGTACTTCAAAAGTGACATTTACCAAATTTCAGAATCAAGTATACATTTTAAATTGATTTCAAAATCTTCTGAATCCTTATTTTTTGGTTTAAATTTGTTCTGAACCACTAGATTCAATCCTTCTAAATTATATTGCCTCTCATACACGACATTCATAGTAGCTCCATGAGTGGGTCTTTGTGATATTAAATCTGTGTTGTAAAATGTAAAAGCCAGTAAAGGAGTCAGAGGTCTCAGCTTACATCTTGAATCCTTCTTGACCAAACCACTAATGTTACCTCTGTCTTGAAATGAGGCTAGAGCAATAGGTGAATAGTAGAATCCTTTGTACTTTTGAATATCTATGATTAAATACAACAATGACAGAAAAGATTAATTATAAATCCTTAGTTTTGCTAAACACACACACACACATTTTCCTTGAGAAACTCAGGTCAATAATGGTTCATTAGAGCAAGGTGACTGAGATCATGACCTCTGGTTAACCGTGAACTGACTTGATATTCTCATTCTACTACTGACTTAAAATGAGACTTTGAGAAAATATTCTAACTTGTTACTTTACATGTTTAATGGGGATTAAAAAGAGTACTTTATGTATGTCTTCATATATGTCTGTAAGTATATGTGAGGGAGATAAAGGGAAAGATAATTAACTGAATTAAAACATATAAAGCACTCAGAAAAGTACCTGACACAAGTAAATGCTCAAAATTAAATAATTACAATTACTATTATTATTCAATAAATATGAATTTGGATCCTATTATTTGTAGTATATTTTGTCAGTGGCCTTATACAAATGAAAATAAGTTATAGACATTACGCTTATGGAGGAAATGGCAATCCACTCCCATATGCTTGCCTGGAGAATCCCGGGGACAGAGGAGCCTGGTGGGCTGCCATCTATGGGGTTGCAGAGTCGGACATGACTGAAGCAATTTAGCCGCCGCAGCAGCATTACGCTTCAGTTTCAATTTTCACTTAAAGAGGAATATTGTATATGTATATCTATATCTATAATATTCAAATATATATATATATTTAGAATCTAGTTTATAGAGGTATCAGAATTATAAACATAACAATAGGTCAAGGAAGAGAAGAGATAGTGATGACTTAATGTCAGGTCAATCAATAAAATAAAATTTTATAGACCAAAGAAGAGCCTAAAGAGAGCTTTGAAGAATAAATAGGCTTTCATAATTAATAAAATAATGAGAAAGACATTTAATATGGAGAAAAAAAGGAGTGTAAAAGAGTACAGCTGACATAGTGCATAGGGTTAGGGAGAGGCTATGGGAAGTTGTGCTATAAAATCTCTGTTGTGAAATCTAACTCCCAGTAGGTCAACACAGAAAGGGCAGAAATGCACAAGAAGTAGCAGCCTGAACTTTGGGAAATGAGTTCAGTACTAGGAAGAAGCAGATGCAAGAAGCACAGTAAGAGTGGTGAATTTATTTATTCTTTTATCTTTCTATTTTTTATATCAAGATATTTCATTTATTACTTCTGAACATAAATAATGAAGTGATTCAAGTTATTTAGTAATATAATCTTCAAATAGCCAGATGAGTGGAATATCTGAATTAGTAGTAGTCAGCTGGAGTTGAGGGTTACTATCAGGAACCCTGATGAACCAAACCTCCTAATAGTTATACCCTTGTTTAGATACCACCCACAATAACTGGCTTAGCCATAGGACTGGCTTTGGCCTCTGGGATATGGCAATGGAAATCTAGATGTACACAAAAGTCTATTATGTGTTTATACATTAGGGCTTGAGTTCTTGAAATACTCATATTTGAAACCAGAAACTTAAGTTAGCTTTTTAGAAAGCCCACACAAGACTGAAGAAGGTTCCAAACTCTGAGCTACCCTAATCAAGATGTCAGATGTGTAAGTAAAGCTATCTCAGACCTGACTATATGAATTGAACTACATAAAAACTTATGGAATCCTAGGTGAACTTTCAGCTGAGACTCTGTCAAAACACAGACTCAAGAGAAATATTAATATGATTGCTTTTTTAGTGACTAACTTCCTGAGTGGTATGTTACAAGTCATAGATAACAGAAACAATGGCAGAAGACTGCCAGATAACTTCTGAACATGCAAAACTTAGGGAGGTGTACAACCTGTTAAAATTCTCCTAAGATTCTAAACAACAAACATGAAATAGGCCCAAGAAAGTAAACCCACCCTGCTACCAAAAAAGGCATCGCATAAATCGTTTAAAATTAAGTCAATGAGGTAAATAAATAATGATAATTATGGAATATGGCTTTAATAAATGGATAACAATGTTGCAATGAAGAGATTTACAAGTGACACATTAGGGGGAAAATTTTTCTGCATTTTAAAATGCCTAGTGGGCTTCACATTGTTGAAGATGTGACTTGAACAAGACACTTTCTCTTCACATAAAACTTCATTAAAGTGATAGAGTAATAAAATATCCATAAAAAAAGAATATCAGTAAGCTATTTTTTCCAATGATGGAAGATGACAATTGGTAAGGAAAAGTGACAGATTAAGGAGAGTGAAGAAAACAATTTCTCAGAGAGGCATTCTAAAGTAGAATGAAGCAGATCACCCAGCAGAGCGCCATGAACCTCCAGACCCTGAAGCCACAGGTATCATCCATGACAGATATAAAGTAATAGGCTGAAAATGTAAGTACAAAGTAATGTGATTGCTTTATGAATTATTTTACTTTCCGACCTCCATTTAGTCTTTTTTTTTTTTTTTGCTTTTTATTTTTTTTATTTAAATTTATTTATTTTAATGGGAGGCTAATTACTTTACAATATTGAATTGGTTTTGGTATGCTGCTGCTCAGTCGTGTTCGACTCTGTGCGACCCCATAGACCACAGCTCAACAGGCTCCCCCGTCCCTGGGATTCTCCAGGCAAGAACACTGGAGTGGGTTGCCATTTCCTTCTCCAAAGCATGAAAGTGAAAAGTGAAAGTGAAGTCGCTCAGTCATGTCTGACTCTTAGCGACCCCATGACTGCAGCCCACCAGACTCCTCCATCCGTGGGATTTTCCAGGCAAGAGTACTGGAGTGGGGTGCCATTGGTTTTGCTATACATCAACATGAATCTGCCATGGGTGTACACGTGTTCCCAATCCTAAACCCTCATCCCACCACCCTCCCCATACAATCCCTCTGGATCATCCCTGTGTACCAGCCCCAAGCATTCTGTATCCTGCATCGAACCTGGACTGGCAATTCATTTCTTATATGATATTATATATGTTTCAATGCCATTCTCCCAAATCATCCCACCCTCTCTCTCTCCCACAGAGTCCAAAAGACTGGTCTATACATCTGTGTCTCTTTTGCTGTCTCACATAGAGGGATATTGTTACTATCTTTCTAAACTCCATATATATGCATTCAGTTCAGTTCAGTTCAGTCACTCAGTTGTGTCTGACTCTGAGACCCCATGAATCGCAGCACGCCAGGCCTCCCTGTCTATCACCAACTCCCGGAGTTCACTCAGATTCACATCCATCAAGTCAGTGATGCCATCCAGCCATCTCATCCTCTGTCGTCCCCTTTTCCTCCTGCCTCCAATCCCTCCCAACCCCCCCAAAATAAGGTCAGGCACTGTTTCCACTGTTGCCCCATCTATTTGCCATGACGTGATAAGACCAAATGCCATGATCTTAGTTTTCAGAATGTTGAGCTTTAAGCCAACTTTTTCACTCTCCACTTTCATTTTCATCAAGAGGCTCTTTAGTTCCTCTTCACTCTCTACCATAAGGGTGGTGTCATCTGCATATCTGAGGTTATTGATATTTCTCCTGGCAATCTTGATTCCAGTTTGTGTTTCTTCCAGTCCAGCGTTTCTCATGATGTACTCTGCATATAAGTTAAAAAGCAGGGTGACAATATACAGCCTTGACGTACTCCTTTTCCTATTTGGAACCAGTCTGTTGTTCCGTGTCCAGTTCTAACTGTTGCTTCCTGATCTGCATACAAATTTCTCAAGAGGCAGGTCAGATGGTCTGGTATTCCCATCTCTTTCAGAATTTTCCACAGTTTATTGTGATCCACACAGTCAAAGGCTTTGGCATAGTCAATAAAGCAGAAATAGATGTTTTTCTGGAATTCTCTTGCTTTTTCGATGATCCAGTAGATGTTGGCAATTTGATCTCTGGTTCCTCTGCCTTTTCTAAAACCAGCTTGAACATCTGGAAGTTCACGGTTCACATATTGCTGAAGCCTGGCTTGGAGAATTTTGAGCATTACTTTACTAGCATGTGAGATGAGTGCAATTGTGAGGTAGTATGAGCATTCTTTGGCATTGCCTTTATTTAGGATTGGAGTGAAAACTGACCTTTCCAGTCCTGTGGCCACTGCTGAGTTTTCCAAATTTACTGGCATATTGAGTGCAGCACTTTCACAGCATCATCATTCAGGATTTGGAATAGCTCAACTGGAATTCCATCACCTCCACTAGCTTTGTTCACAGCATCTTAGTGATGCTTTCTAAGGCCCATTTGACTTCACATTCCAGGATGTCTGGCTTGAGGTCAGTGATCATACCATCGTGATTATCTGGGTCATGAAGATCTTTTTTGTACAGATCTTCTGTGTATTCTTGCCACATCTTCTTAATATCATCTGCTTCTGTTAGGTACATACCATTTCTGTCCTTTATCGAGCCCATCTTAGCATTAAATGTTCCCTTGGTATCTCTAATTTGCTTGAAGAGATCTCTAGTCTTTCCCATTCTGTTGTTTTCCTCTACTTCTTTGCAATGATCACTGAAGAAGGCTTTCTTATCTCTTCTTGCTATTCTTTGGAACTCTGCATTCAGACACTTATATTTTTCCTTTTCTCCTTAGCTTTTCACTTCTCTTCTTTTCACAGCTATTTGTAAGGCCTCCCCAGACAGCCATTTTGCTTTTTTGCATTTCTTTTCCATGGGGATGGTCTTGATCCCTGTCTCCTGTACAATGTCACGAAATCAGTACGTAGTTCATCAGGCACTCCATCTATCAGATCTAGTCCCTTAAATCTATTTCTCACTTCCACTGTATAATCATAAGGAATTTGATTTAGGTCATACCTGAATGGTCTAGTGGCTTTCCCTACTTTCTTCAATTTAAGTCTACTGTATTGGTGTTTTTCTTTCTGGCTTACTTCACTCTGCATAATCAGCTCCAGTTTCATCCACCTCATTAGAGCTGATTCAAATGCATTCTTTTTAATAGCTGAGTAATACTCCATTGTGTATATGTACCACTGCTTTCTTATCCATTCATCTGCTGATGGACGTCTAGGTTGCTTCCACGTCCTGGCTATTATAAACAGTGCTGCGTTGAATATTGGGGTACACGTGTCTCTTTCAATTCTGGTTTCCTCGGTGTGTATGCCTAGCAGTGGGATTGCTGGGTCATATGGCAGTTCTATTTCCAGTTTTTTAAGGAATCTCCACACTGTTCTCCATAGTGGCTATACAAGTATGCATTCCCACCAACAGTGTAAGAGGGTTCCCTTTTCTCCATACCCTCTCCAGCATTTATGGCTTGTAGACTTTTGGATCGCAGCCATTCTGACTGGCATGAAATGGTACTTCATGGTGATTTTGATTTGCATTTCTCTGATAATGAGTGATGTTGAGCATCTTTTCATGTGTTTGTTAGCCATCTCTATGTCTTCTTTGGAGAAATGTCTGTTTAGTTCTTTGGCCCATTTTTTGATTGGGTCATTTATTTTTTCAGGAATTGAGCTGCAGGAATTCCTTGTATATTTTTGAGAATAGTTGTTTGTCAGTTGCCCTGCAGAAGATGCCTGGACAAGAAAGCACTGCTCACACTCTGCTGCCTAAGTCATGTGCCAGGGCTACCTCTGTCCACAGAAAGAGTTGTCTCTTTCTAATTTGGCCAAAGGCAACTTACAGCTAGAGGTATTCTTCTTTTGAATCATAATTTATGTCTCATATACTGTCCTTAAGTGAATCCTACTATTGAATGGAGATTACAATCACTCCATTATCCTTTTTTTTTTAAATATGAAATTATAGAAATTATAGACAGAGGTTATTGGACTCCATAAGAAGACACAACAAATGCAAGATTTAGAAAATATTAAAAAGAAAATATAAATTCAAACACATATTTAAATAATATATTTGTATTATATAATTAATATATATTTATACTAAATATAAAAGAGTTGAAAATATGTTGCTTTCAAAAAATAAGAAAATGCCATAATTCAGGCATAAAGAACCAAGAAAAAGCTATTTAAATGCCTGAAAATGCTGCATATTAAATTGTTGGATAAGAGGTGAAATCATTGTTTTTATACTTTTCTAAATTTTGTAGTCTTTCTACAACAATCATGTGTTTATTTTATAATCATAACTTTTTAACGGCCATCATACTTACTGACACTGTACACTAAGGATTTGTTGTATTTGTGCATGTTTGTATGCAGCTGTGTTTCTTTGTGTACATCTGGGATTAGTTGTCTGGAGTCCATAATTTGAAAAATGCAATTTTTGTGTATCTCTTAGATATACAAGTAAAGATGTGAAATAGTTACCTATATTGCATTGAATTTTTTAATACATTTCTGTATTAGAGATAAAATTTTGGAAATCATCTATTTACAGATGGTGAGTAAAGTCATGGAATTGGATGACTTCAGGGAGAATAAGAAGTGAGAAGACATTTCTATATTCTAAAGATACATTCACAAAGTTTAAACATGCACTACAGATTGGGTGCCAAATATTCAAAGTTTCATATAACACCAGAATTTTATGTAAAAAAAAAATACAGTCTCCAGAGAAAGAATAACAATTTCTTGTTTCTTTTGAAACCCAAGCACAGTGCTTGAATTAAAAAACAAACAAACAAAAAAAGCTGAAATACTTAGAAATATGCACCAGGTATCAATTTGTTGTACTGATACTTAAAAAATTAGTCTTTATAAAAATTACAATTTTTTGAGGACTTTTACCTAACAAATCTTAGGTTTAATCTACATCCTTAGTGTCTAAATGGTCCTTAAAAGGTAAATGATGCTTTACTTACTGCCTCTGTTTTTATTCTGTATTTATGGTAACCTCTATTTTGAAGAATTTAGAATACCATTAAGATGGAATCTAGAACAACCTAATGTTATGTGGTTAGGTTAATATGGGTAAAATGAGAACATTAAGTGGATTTCAGAACAAGAATGTTTCAGAAATTTCAGGACCCTTTGTCAAAGTGAATATACAAAACACTGGAGCTTTTGTTTTGAGGAGCTAGAGGAGAAAATGAATAATAGTTTATAAAATGAAGCATTATAAGTGATAAAAAAAAAGACAGCTAATGAGAGCAGACTGGATGGCCCCTTAGCACCATACTCTATATTTTTCCCAAAGTATTTCATTATTTTTCATAAAGAAGAAATTATCTGAAATTACTTTTTGAAAGAAACAACTAAAAAGTATCATCATTTTAAAGCACATTCTTTTTCTTTCTTATTTGTGATTGGGTTCTGCCACAAATATTTTTGAAATACAAAGGACAAAACCAAACTTTCAAATCTTTGTTTTGAGTAATCTATAAGAATTCGAGATTAAGTTGGCACTATGCTGGGATCTCATATACACCTTTAAAGAAAATGCCTTATTCAAGAATTATGACTTTAAGCAAGAATCATGCTCTTGGAAGCTGAAGTGTACATCTCTTCATCCAGTATTCCCTCAAATATCTTCTCCATTGTTCATCAGCATTTCTCCTGGGTTCTTTATGAATGCCACACAAACTTCCATTCTTGCCAGTTATAAATACAGTACTGGGTACTATAATTTATGTATGCAGTTTTTACTCCCTTACTTGACTATAAGCATTTTGGGAAGAAAGTTTAGCTTGCTCCTGGAGTTAAGATACAGTGATAATTACAAGATACTAAAGATATTCTCTATACACGGACATCACCAGATGGTCAACACCGAAATCAGATTGATTATATTCTTTGCAGGCAAAAATGGAGAAGCTCTATACAGTCAGCAAAAACAAGACCAGGAGCTGACTGTGGCTCAGACCATGAACTCCTTATTGCCAAATTCAGATTTAAATTGAAGAAAGTAGGGAAAACCACTAGACCATTCAGGTATGACCTAAATCAAATCCCTTGTGATTATACAGTGGAAGTGAGAAATAGATTTAAGGGCCTAGATCTGATAGATAAGAGTGCCTGATGAACTATGGAATGAGGTTCGAACATTGTACAGGAGACAGGGATCAAGACCATCCTCATGGACAAGAAATGCAAAAAAGCAAAATGGCTGTCTAGGGAGGTCTTACAAATATCTGTGAAAAGAAGAGAAGTGAAAAGCAAAGGAGAAAAGGAAAAATATAAACATCTGAATGCAGAGTTCCAAAGAATAGCAAGAAGAGATAAGACAGCCTTCTTCAGCAATCAATGCAAAGAAATAGAGGAAAACAACAGAATGGGAAAGACTAGAGATCTCTTCAAGAAAATCAGAGATAAGAAAGGAACATTTAATGCTAAGATGGGCTCGATAAAGGACAGAAATGGTATGGACCTAACAGAAGCAGAAGATATTAAGAAGAGGTGGCAAGAATACACAGAAGAACTGTACAAAAAAGATCTTCACGACCCAGATAATCACAATGGTGTGATCACTGACCTAGAGCCAGACATCCTGGAATGTGAAGTCAAGTGGGCCTTAGAAAGCATCACTACGAACAAAGCTAGTGGAGGTGATAAAATTCCAGTTGAGCTATTCCAAATCCTGAAAGATGACGCTGTGAAAGTGCTGCACTCAGTATGCCAGTAAAATTGGAAAACTCAGCAGTGGCCACAGGACTGGAAAAGGTCAGTTTTCATTCCAATCCCAAAGAAAGGCAATGCCAACGAATGCTCAAACTACCGCACAGTTGCACTCATCTCACATGCTAGTAAAGTAATGCTCAAAATTCTCCAAGCCAGGCTTCAGCAATATGTGAACCATGAACTTCCTGATGTTCAAGCTGGTTTTAGAAAAGGCAGAGGAACCAGAGATTAAATTGCCAACATCCGCTGGATCATGGAAAAAGCAAGAGAGTCCCAGAAAAACATCTTTTTCTGCTTTATTGACTATGCTAAAGCCTTTGACTGTGTGGATCACAATAAACTGTGGAAAACTCTGAAAGAGATCGGAATACCAGACCACCTGTATGCAGGTCAGGAAGCAACAGTTAGAACTGGACATGGAACAGCAGACTGGTTCCAAATAGGAAAAGGAGTACATCAAGGCTGTATATTGTCACTCTGTTTATTTAACTTACATGCAGAGTACATCATGAGAAACGCTGGACTGGAAGAAGCACAAGCTGGAATCAAGATTGCTGGGACAAATATCAATAACCTCAGATATGCAGATGACACTGCCCTTATGGTAGAGAGTGAAGAGGAACTAAAGAGCCTCTTGATGAAAGTGAAAGTGGAGAGTGAAAAAGTTGGCTTAAAGCTCAACACTCAGAAAACGAAGATCATAGCATCCGGTCCCACCACTTCATGGGAAATAGATGAGGAAACAGTGCAAACAGTGTCAGACTTTATTTTTCTGGGCTCCAAAATCACTGCAGATTGTGACTGCAAACATGAAATTAAAAGACACTTACTCCTTGGAAGGAAAGTTATGACCAACCTAGATAGCATATTCAAAAGCAGAGACATTCCTTTGCCAACAAAGGTTTGTCTAGTCAAGGTTATGGTTTTTCCTGTGGTCATGTATGGTTGTGAGAGTTGGACTGTGAAGAAGGCTGAGTGCCGAAGAATGGGTGCTTTTGAACTGTGGTGTTGGAGAAGACTCTTGAGAGTCCCTTGGACTGCAAGGAGATCCAACCAGTCCATTGTGAAGGAGATCAGCCCTGGGATTTCTTTGGAAGGAATGATGCTAAAGCTGAAACTCCAGTACTTTGGCCACCTCATGCGAAGAGTTGACTCATTGGAAAAGACTCTGATGCTGGGAGGGATTGGGGGAAAGAGGAGAAGGGGACGATAGAGGATGAGATGGCTGGATGGCATCACTGACTCGATGGACGTGAGTCTCAGTGAACTCCGGGAGTTGGTGGTGGACAGGAGGCCTGGCGTGCTGCGATTCATGGCGTTGCAAAGAGTCAGACATGACTGAGTGACTGATCTGATCTGAAAGATAAATTTTGGAGAAGGCAGTGGCAACCCACTCCAGTACTCTTGCCTGAAAAATCCCATGGACAGAGGGGCCTGGTGGGCTGCAGTCCATGGGGTCCCTAGGAGTCCGACACGACTGAGCGGCTTCACTTCCACTTTTCACTTTCATGCATTGGAAAAAGTAATGGCAACCCACTCCAGCATTCTTGCCTGGAGGATCCCAGGGATAGGGGACCCTGGTGAGCTGCCGTCTATGGGGTTGCACAGAGTAGTACATGACTGACGGGACTTAGCAGCTTAGCAGCAAAGATATGTTTATTATATGACTAAATGGATAAGAAATGGACATTGTTGAATCATGTAAAGACAACTGTTCTGCTGAAGTCTGTGAAAGAACAGAGGTATTCCAAATGATCTTCTCCCCACTCCTTTACCTGGGACAGAGGAACTAACTCGAGTATAAAAGGACAACAGAATGACAAAGAAATTAAAAAATGACAGAACAGTAGAGTTTAAAAAGGTTTTCAAGTTGACTTATCCTATTATCTAATCTTATGGAGGATCAAGTGTTTTAAGTGACCTCCCAAATTACAGTATTTTTTAGCATAGAATTATGTCTAGTTTTTAGATTCTAAAGTCCATTTTTATATCCCCAACTTCCAAACTTGTTAAACAAAGTGGCTTTTATTATTTTGCCCCTAGGTCTTATGCTTTGAAATACTATTTCTATCAAACAAGTGATTTTTAACTAACAAAGGCTTTTTTGGTTTTTAACTAAAAATAATAACAGCAACAATATTGCTTAATATGACATTTTGTCAACAGGCAAAATTAGTAAAATGAGTTAATTTATGATTTAAAAAGAAAATACACTGCTAGTTTATAAAATATTTTAAAAATTCCAATTCATTTTAGTTTTTACAAAAATATTAAAGATAGTTCAGACTTATGATTAATTTTGGAAAGCTTAAAAATCCACAAATTTTGAACTGGAATTCTCTCACTGTATTCTAATACTTTGCAAATGTTACTTTCCATCATTTTGCTTTCACCATTGCCGAAAGACTGGTAAGAAAATTTCTTACACAGTGACCTTACATTCTGATGGTGTTTCTATGCCATTTGGTTTTTGAATAGTGTGGAGTTTAAAAGTAATGATATTCAGCGAGAATATCAGTGAAGACTGTTCAGTGAGAATACCCAGTTAATATTCAAATAAATTTTTGTCATGGCAACTGTAATAATTTTCCATTTTAGAACTTGTTCATTTGATGTGAAACAAGAAAAATCATCTTCCTATTCTACTTTTCATAATAAATGAATACAAGATGTGGAAAAATTCAGAAAAGAAGTCACATTTTAATGAAATAAAACATTTTTTTAATGTGTCACAAGGCTGGATTGACTGATGAAATGAGTAAACTGGATGTCATAGGACGAATGTGCAATGTTTAACTTCCATTCTGGCCCCATCCCTCTTTCACATATACCCTATAAGAAATGCCATTACTGTCAAATAAGCAGCAGGAATGGTCTTTATATTTTGGAATCTCTTGCCTAAAAGTAAAGTCTCTACATTTTTTAGGAAATTAAATTATCCTAGGTTCAGATGATATCAATTAATTAGACACTGGATATGCCAAATAAGTGCCAATCTACAGACACTCTCTCTACACTTTCCATCCCTGATTACCAGATGAAGAAGTACAAGATCCAATAGAGAGAATGATTTATTTTTTTATTTACTTGATTGTCAATCCATCCTCCCTTCACATTTTACAACACTGGGGTGAGGATCATACAGGACAATGTACTGCTAATTAACATAAGCAATTAGCTTAAATCATTAGTTAAACAGAGATTAAATAAGAACTAGAAATGCTACTGTATCTAATGCAGTGGATACTGCTCCAAACTCCCTGCTTCAGGACCTAGGTACTGATTTCCCCATTAGCTTGTTCATTTTGTCTACTAATAGACAAAATTAGTCTACTAGTCTAATAGACTGTAAGTCTATTCTATCTAATAGACTGTATGTCTACATCATAGCTGGATGCTGCTTGAGGAATTACCCTCAACCAAAAATAACTGCCTGTTTTCAATAAGGTTGACATGGGGGTAAACTGTAACTATTCTTTAGATCAACTGGAGACTGTTTGAAGACCATGTGACTTGTTAACTCCCCATGGGATCAACAGTGGTCTATATCACAATTGTAACATAATTCAAGTTGTCCTTTATCCCAACATGGTTTCATCTCCCACTTTTAAGTAGTATTCCTGAGAATAACCTCCAGTAAACTTCAAAAATCTGTATATTAGAGTCATTTTCTGGGAATCTTGACCCAGGTATATCTTAATAGCTACTGTGGTTTTCATTATTAATCGAGCCATTCCTTATGTGACTAAGGATTTCTTTACTATAGTGGGAAGATGCGATTTTAAGCATTTAACTAGAAATGTCTTAATTATCTTCTAAGAGTTTATTCTTGAAGAAATAATTTTCACATATCTTATTTAATGATAAAAATTTTCCTTTGGTCATAAAAAAACAGATGCCAGACCTGAAATAGCTTAAAGAAATAAGAAAATGTATTATAAAGAGAAATGGAAATTAGTTAAAAGTCGGAAACAATGATTGTGAGGACTTAAAATCACCATGTCTTTCCTTTACTGATTCTCTCTGTGAGACTGCTTCAATTTCTCCTCATTAAATTTTTCTTCAAACTATATGGAAGATATTGCTGCCAATAACTCCCATGTAGAAATTTTACAGTCAATTCACTCGTAGAGAGAGATGGACATTTCTTTTTAGATTCCCTTATGAATATCACAGAAAAAGGACTCTCATTTCCATGACTGAGTCAGATTCTCTCCCCTGGAAAGCAATCAGCTATAGTCATGTTTAGCAGACATTTTATTCACGTGGTAACTCTAATAATTATACAGATGGTGTGTGGGACAAAAGAGATTTCAGATTAAGGCAGAAGCAGGCAGGGTGAAACATGAATTAAATAATAGATATTATATCATGGTGTATGCCTTAACGTAAAAAAGAAAAAAGGAAGAAAGGAAAGAAAGACAGACTTTCTTTAGTTCATGGAATTCATCAGGAAAAATCCGTAGTAATAGGCAGAAGACTGCAACACTGATCACTTTGTCCTCATAAACTAGATTAGGGCAAAGGGCAATCAGACCCACTGATGAAATTCTTAGTGACCTCATCTTCCATCTTAAAAAGAAACCCTTAATATCACCACCATACATTAAAAGCTGTATTTCACTGTATTATTCTAGGAGGAAGATCTTAGTAGTTGTTCTTTCCTGAGGTTATGAAACAATAAGGAGACAAAGCATGCTTAACAATTATTCTGAAACCAAGAGGACATGGATTTTTTATGTCATACTTCAAAGAAAGTGAAAGTGTTAATCGCTCAGTCGTGTATGACATTTTGTGACCCCATGGACTGTAGCCCACCAGGCTCCTCTGCCATGGGATTCTCCAGGCAAGAACACTGGAGTGGGTTGCCGCTCCTTTCTCCAGGGGGTCTTCCCGAACCAGAGATTGAATCCAGGTCTCCTGCACTGCAGGCATATTCTTTATTTTTTTTTTTTTTTAATTAAATGTTTCAATAACAGCTGTTGGGCAGTTGCACCCCTTGTGACTGTCCCTATGACACAGTCATAGGTAGAGGTGGCCTTGCTTGTCTTTCTGCCACTCCTGAAAATTGCGGTTTGGCTGCCTCACTTCACTGAAGGACTTTTTCTCTCTACAATTTGGAGTCTGTGCAGATCATCATGCATTTTGTACTTCTCTTTGAAGATCATCTAAACCAACTCACATAAAACTAGTGATAGAATGATCTATCAGCTAAAATGCAAATAGGGATACACACTGTAGGAATTGGATGTTATTAAATATTCAGTAAGTAAACTCACTAAACATATATGAATACTAACAAAATAGATGCTAATTTTAACACTGGCATTACTTCATATACTATCCTAAAATTTTCATGAGTGTACATATGAATATATATATATATATATACACACACACACATACACACACACACCTTACTGGATACTCTACAATAATAAAAAGTATATAAACTAGTGTGTATATATATATTAATATATGTGTTGTTGTTCAGTTGCTCAGTCATATCTGACTCCTTGCAACGCCTTGGACTGCAGCATGCCAGGCTCCTCTCTCCTCCACTATCTCCCAGTTTTCTCAAATTCATGTCCATTGAGTCAGTGATGCCATCCAACCATCTCATCCTGTCATCCCCTCCTCCTTCTGCCTTCAACTTTCCCAGCATAACGGTCTTTTCAAATGAGTTGGCTTTTTGCATCATGTGGCCAAAGTATTGGAGTTTCAGCATCAACCCTTCGAATGAATATTCATGGTTAGCACTGTAATTTGAAAGCATCAATTCTTTGGCACTCAGCCTTCTTTTTGGTCCAACTCTCATATCCATACATGACTACTGGAAAAACCCTAGCTTTGACCATACAGACATTTGTTGGAAAAGTGATGTCTTTGCTTTTTGACATGCTGTCTAACTTTGGCATAGCTTTCTTTCCAAGGAGCAGGAGTGTTCTAATTTATGGCTATAGTCACTATCCACAGTGATTTTGGAGACCAAGAAAGTAATATCTGTCACTGTTTCTACTTTTTCCCTTCTATTTGCCATGAAGCAATGGGGCCAGGTGGATCACAATAAACTGTAGAAAATTCTGAAAGAGATGGGAATACCAGACCACCTGATCTGCCTCTTGAAAAATTTGTATGCAGGTCAGGAAGCAACAGTTAGAACTGGGCATGGAACAACAGATTGGTTCCAAATAGGAAAAGGAGTACGTCAAGGCTGTGTATTGTCACCCTGTTTATTTAACTTCTATGCAGAGTACATCATAAGAAATGCTGGGCTGGAAGAATCACAAGCTGGAATCAAGATTGCCGGGAGAAATATCAATAACCTCAGATATGCAGATGACACCACCCTTATGGCAGAAAGTGAAGAGGAACTCAAAGCCTCTTGATGAAAGTGAAAGTGGAGAGTGAAAAGGTTGGCTTAAAGCTCAACATTCAGAAAACGATCATGGCATCCGGTCCCATCACTTCATGGGAAATAGATGGGGAAACAATGGAAACAGTGTCAGACTTTATGTTTTTGGTCTCCAAAATCACTGCAGATGGTGACTGCAGCCGTGAAACTAAAAGACGCTTACTCCTTGGAAGAAAACTTATGACCAACCAGATAGCATATTGAAAAGCAGAGACATTACTTTGCCAAAAAAAGTCCATCTAGTCAAGGCTATGATTTTTCCAGTGGTCATATATGGATGTGAGAGTTGGACTGTGAAGAAAGCTGAGCACCGAAGAATTGATGCTTTTGAACTGTGGTGTTGGAGAAGACTCTGAGAGTCCCTTGGACTGCAAGGAGATCCAACCGGTCCATTCTGAAGGAGATCAGCCCTGGGATTTCTTTGGAAGGAATGATGCTAAAGCTGAAACTCCAGTACTTTGGCCACCTCATGTGAAGAGTTCACTAATTGGAAAAGACTCTGACGCTGGGAGGGATTGGGAGCAGGAGAAGAAGGGGATGACAGAGGATGAGATAGCTGGATGGCATCACTGACTCGATGGACATGAGTCTGAGTGAACTCCGGGAGTTGGTGATGGACAGGAGGCCTGGCATGCTGCGATTCATGGGGTCGCAAAGAGTTGCACAAAACTGAGCAACTGAACTGAACTGAACTGAATGGGGCCAGATGCCATGTTCTTAGTTTTATGAATGTTGAATTTAAAGGCAGATGTTTTGCTCTCCTCTTTCGCTCTCATCAAGAGGATGCAGCTTCTTTTCACTTTTGCCATTAGAGTGGTATCTGCACACTTGAAGTTGTTGATGTTTCTCCTGGCAGTCTTGATTCTAGCTTATTATACATCCAGCCCAACATTTCAAATTATGTACTCTGCATGTAAGTTAAATAAGCAGGATGATGATATACAGCCTTGTGGAACTCCCTTCCCAATTTAGAACCAGTCACTTGTTCCATGTTCTAATTGTTGCTTCTTGACCAGCAGCATACAGGTTTCTTTGGAAAGTGTATGTATTTATATATAGACATATATATATATATATATACACATATATATTGGAGAAGGAAATGGTAACCCACTCCAGTACTCTTGCCTGGAGAATCCCATGGATGGAGCAGCCTGGTCAGCTACAGTCCATGGGGTCGCAAAGAGTCGGACAGGACTGAGCGACTTCCCTTTCCCTTTATACATATATATATATGTATAAATATATATATTTATACATATATTTATAAATATTTATATATATATTTATTTGTATATTTATAAATATATATAATATATATAAATATACTCTACTAGATTAATTATATTTTATAATTATATATATTATATGTATGTATTAATTATATATATATATTTAATCTAGTAGAGTAAGGGTAATAATACAGTCTTAAACAAGTATTATAAAATCATGGTGTTTTGCTAACCACACAGCTGAAATGAGATCAAGTATGGGATAAATGGGGATATATATATATAGACATGAATAATGTTCAACACCAAGCCTGCTTAGACTAAAAAAATCATGCAGTATTGTTTTTCCCCAGATCTAGACAAAGTCTTTGGTGGGACACTGACATTTAAGTCCCATTTGTACAATATCACCAAGTGAACTTATTTCCACATATACTTACTGTGATAGGCTGAAAGTATATATGTTCACTTTCTTAATAGAAAGAGGTACTTGCAAAGGAATTAATAAGGCACATGCGAAGAAAAAAGTCAAATGCTACAGCAGTAATTATAAATAATAAAAATAATAATCCATCAACCCACTCCCTGTCATTAATATGCATCATCTATTAAGAGGTACTCTAGTGGTAATTTTGTATTTCTAAGTGGTATTTAATGACTTTACACAGATCCTACTAACCATATGAAAGATGAGGATATAACTCATATATAACTCTCTTCCACTCTTTCCTCTTTATTTCCAATTAAAAAAAACTGCATTATTCTAAATAGGAAAGATTCTCATTATAAATAATTTAAGTAGAAAAAAAAAACAGTCTGGGTTCAATGCATGAGACAGGATGCTCAGGGCTGGTGCACTGGGATGACCCTGAGGGATGGGATGGGGAGGGAGGTGGGAAGGGGATTCAGGATGGGGAACACATGTACACCCATGGCTGATTCATATCAATGTATGGCAAAAGCCACTACAATATTGTAAAGTAGCCTCCAATTAAAATAAACAAATTAATTAAAAAATATATTTCTAATCATGCTGAATCTGATAACACATTCATCAATGTATCATTTTTATATTTTGAAAGAGATGGATAATGAGAAAGGAACAATATACAGATGTGCTCATAGAAAGATGATATCATTCTACTTAAAATTAAAGAAAAACAAACTGTGTTTAAGAAAAAGAAACTGATGATGTTTTTCTTTTAAAAAATTGCCCAAGATGACTATAACTTCATCTCAGAAGATGGATGTTACTTCCCAAACTTTTTTTTTCCAAACTTTGATATATCTTTTTCATTTAAATTTCATTTGTGAAAATTCCATTTTCAATTAAATTTTTCATCTAAAACTCCTTGAAGCAATTTTATGTTTCCTGTAATAGAAGATGGCTCCAGGGCTTGCATGGTGGCTCAGTGGTAAGCAATCCTCTTTCCAGTGCAGGAGACATGGGTTTGATCCCTGATCTGTGAAGATCCACATGCATGGAGCAATTAAGCCTGTGCTTGTGCTTGTGCTCAGTTGTGTCCAACTCCTTGTGACCCTCTCAGACTGTAGCCCACTAGGCTTTTCTGTCCATGGGTTTTTCCAGGCAAGAAAACTAGAGTGGGTTGGCATTTCCTTCTCCAGGAATGAAGTCTGTGTGCCACAACTATTAAGCCTATGCTCTAGAGCCTGTGATCTGCAACAAGAGAAGCCACTGCAATGAGAGCCTGTGCACCACAACTAGAGAGTAAGCATGCTCGCCACAACCAGAGGAAAATCCATTCATCAATGAAGACCCAGCGAGCCAAAAATAAAAGTAAAGTAAACAAGAAAAATTGTATTTTGCTATTTGATTTTTTTTTTAAATCACTTAGGTTTTTTTAACTACAAATTTAGAAAAAAAATTGGACCTAAATAATATTACTTTTACACCCATTTGACAGTAATTTAAAATTTCACACTTATACTTTAGTACTCTAATTTTCATCTTTGGGACCTGGCACCTATTTATTTAAACACATCTGTTCAAATAGGGGTTAGATGTCCCCATTTAAAAAATTAAAAAAAATTTAAAATAAAATGCCTTTGTTCTCTATCTGCTAAAGCAGTCTCATTGGCATTTGCTCATATTATTCATTTACAAAGAAAAAATTAGTTGTGAAAATTAAAGGAGCAGTTATTTTCATGTGAAAAAGAATTCGAGAAAATACTTTAGTAGCATGATACTTTCTAAACACCTTAAACTTTACATAGTAACAAGAAAATATGTAGCTGTATTGTTAAAATGTCTTTATCATTTTATAGGGCATTTACTAATCAATAACCATATTTGTGAGTGGCCTAACTATGTAGTTCTACCTTTAGGAATATTCTATCATGATCTTTTCTAAAATTGTTTATTCATTGATTAGAGTTTCACATGGATGAGAATATTTCATCTCTTTTAATTATGAAATTTAATTAGCCACTAAATTAGCTATACACAAGCCATGCATCCCTGTTCAACATTTCCACCATCCATCTTTTCATTATTTGCTTGTCATTCCTGAATTTCTAAACTTACCATCAATTTTCTATTAAGACAATTCTCAAAGACTTTCTCTAGTCTATTGTACTCTTTCACCTTCATCTTTCCGTCTCCACTCCTTGTTTGAAGGTCTTTAAACCTAGTCTTTTCTGTTTAGAATACTCCCTTCTTTCAACCTGTTTTACCCAGCTAATTCCAATTCATACTTTGGACCGTTTTTTAAATATATTGCCTAAGAGAAACTCTCCCTGACATCCACTAAACTACAAGCTGAGAACTGTTATACATTCTCAGATTAACTTTCCTTCAAAACAGTTGTCAACATTTGAATAAATAATTTATTTTTATGGTTAGTATTTTCATTCATCTCTGGACTATTACTTTGTCTATCTTAGTGACAGATGAAAGTCTAATGCTAGTACATAGTAGATAAGTCTTGTTCAACATAGAAGGAATCAGTTGGGATAGGGAGTGAGTAAGCCTATAGAAGAGGAATTTGGCAGTAAAGTTCAGGATAAAAGAATGGTTGTAACAATAACCCTGTGTACGAGACAGCAAAAGAGACACTGATGTATAGAACAGTCTTATGGACTCTGTGGGAGAGGGAGAGGGTGGGAAGATTTGGGAGAATGGCATTGAAACATGTAAAATAGCATGTATGAAACAAGATGCCAATCCAGGTTCGATGCACATACTGGATGCTTGGGGCTAGTGCACTGGGACGACCCAAAGGGATGGTATGGGGAAGGAGGAGGGAGGAGGGTTCAGGATGGGGAACATATGTATACCTGTGGTGGATTCATTTTGATATTTGGCAAAACTAATACAATTATGTAAAGTTTAAAAATAAAATAAAATTTAAAAAAAATAAATAAAAGACATATTTGACATAAAAAAAGAGAATGGTTGTAAGTATTATTAATATAAGAAAACATAAAATACATACTGTGAGCATTGTAGGACTGTGTGGAATCAGAAATGGTGTCATTATTTTAGATGTTTATAAGTTGTATGTATGGTAATATTATGACTGTCACACTGTCAATTTTCAGTGCAAATCACATCATTATAATCTTGTAATTAGACCTGTAATCCTGGATTAGACCTTAGAGATTCAGTATAACTTTATAACTTGATAAATAAGGATCCTCAGTCCAGAGAAAATAAATAATTCTCAATTTCTTAATGGATTTGTCAATAAAATAAACAAGCATGGATAATACATTGCTTACAAGATAAGCTGAAAATTGTATTTACAATATATAATGCTGTAATCAAGTGTTAATATTTTCATAAAATGATATAGTGGTAATAGTGCTATTAGAGTTTGTATTTCCAAAACAGATTTGCTTTTAAGTGGGTCTGCTCAAATTAATTTGAATATGTTTTTGGTTCTTGAGGTGAATTAATGTTTTAAT
Source organism: Bos mutus (assembly GCF_027580195.1). Classification (NCBI taxonomy): domain Eukaryota; kingdom Metazoa; phylum Chordata; class Mammalia; order Artiodactyla; family Bovidae; genus Bos; species Bos mutus. Next base: position 47,113,109 of record NC_091617.1, read on the forward strand.
ATTTACTGTTACTGATTAACAATGACTTTAATGTAAATAATGACTACCTATCACTGACTTGATATACTCATATACATTTGTATTGATTTTTGTTGCCATTTTTCAGTTTAAATAAGTTTGAAAAATTTCATTTGTTTCTATTTCAGGATGCAAACTGAGGGGAATATAGAAATAATAAGTATGGAGTATCCTCACATTTTTGAAGAAAATCATGTACAAAAAAGTAAATTACTTGCTATTTGGATGTTTATATGCTGAAATATATTATTTAAATGTGGACTCTCAAGACTATAATGTTTACTACTTTACTTTTCAGAGGCAGTGACCTTTTATTTTTCATATTTGTTGAAATAATAGTAGGACTTGTTTGATGTTTATAGAAGGCAAAATTCTTTGTTTTTTATTCAGTAATAAAGTCTTCTTTTATTGCCTATTCTGTTTCACAATAATAATTATATAACTTTGAAATCCTCCTGGCATTTTGTAAGTAACAGAACGAATAAAACCATGTCAACTTTTTGTGTTTACTATAAAATTCTAGCACTTGAAAGTTGTTGATGAGGGACTATAAAGCTCAAAGTGTTTGTAATAGGAAAAATACAATCTAACTCTTCAGCAGTATTTCAAACATGACTTAGGACAATAATGACAAAGTTACTAACTACCTCAATAGTAGTTATCCATAAGGAAAATATATATGTAACAATGACTAAAGATATATAAAGCCATTTGGGGTATAATATTCCAAGGAATGTACATTTTCTTCAGCGATGCTGCAGAAGAGATATGTTTATAATTTGTAAGTAAAAAAGGTTACCAGAGTTATTTGTAAATGATTTTGAATTGACAGTTGTCTTAATATACTTTTTTAGTATAAGCCAATCATTTTCAAATTTACTGTAGCTGGATTCAACATAGTTTAAAAGCTCTCCTGGTGATTCTGATAGGAATAGAGCTGAGAACCTCTGATTTAAATGGACATGATTTGTTTGCATTATCTATCATGTTGCTCATACATAGTTGTTGTTCAGTCGCTAAGTTGTATCCAACACTTTGCAACCCCACGGACTGCAGCACATCAGGTTTCCCTGCTCTCTACTGGAATTTGCTCAAACTCATGTCCATTGAGTTGGTGATGCCATCCATCCATCTCATCTTCTGTCACTCCCTTCTTCTCCTTCCCTCAATCTTTCCCAGCACAAGGATCTTTTCTAATGAGCTGGCTCTTTGCATCATGTGGCCAAAGTATTGGAGCTTCAGGTTCAGTATCAGTCCTTCCAATGAATATTCAGGGTCGATTTCCTTTATAAGCTGATAGTAACTATTCATGACTTGAGATCCCCAGGAGGATTTAGTGGTAAAGAAACTGCCTGTCAATGCTAGAGACATAGAAATGAGGGTTCCATCCCTGAGTCAGGAAGATCCCCTAGAGAAGGGCATGGCAACCCACTCCAGTATTCTTGCCTGGAGAATCCCATCGGCAGAGGAGACCTGTTGGCTACAGTCCATAGGGCCAAAAAGAGTTGGACACAACTGAAGTGACTTAGCACGCACATGCAGTCACACACAACTATTCATTATTAATGGCGATGATTGTAACAATTGTAATTTAAGTTTGGTAACATCCTGGGTCATAATGCTTGGTGTGAGGATGTGTTCAGATTGGTCCTGTTTACAATTGTGGTTTCAAGGTGCAAATTTGGCTCTCAGATCCTACTAGTCCCTCTGAATGCAACCATTGGAACAATAAGCAATAGCTAAAATGCAGTGAAATATTTTTTATTAACAACTGTACAAGCACTCCATTTTGCCTTAGTATAGGATCTCTCACATAAGTCTTACCAGGCTCATAATATAGGGTGGGCTGCCATCTATGGGGTCGCACAGAGTTGGACACGACTGAAGCGACTTAGCAGCAGCAGCAGCAACTTGTCCTTTAACTTGAGGTGACTTGAGTCTAGACAGCAGATCCCAGTCTTCTTAATTAGATACATGGATAGGATGCATGAATGACTATCCTGGGAGAAAAGTCCTGAGCCTAGAAGTCAGGATAATGTATGAGAGAGAAAGGAGGGAGTGATGCTCCTTTCTTTGAAGAACAATATTATTTGTCCACTATTAAACCTGACACAAAATGTGAGTTGGGCTTTGACTAACTTCTCAAAATTTCCTCCTATCAAGTGAGAATGACTTGTCAGCTCTGCATAAGAGACCAATGAATATTCAAGGCTAACAGTTGGTTAAGCAGAACCTAATCATAGAAAAAGAAGAAATTATCTCACATTTTAGTTCTGCTGCTGCTGCTGCTGCTGCGTCACTTCAGTCGTGTCCAACTTTGTGCGACCCCATAGACAGCAGCCCGCCAGGCTCCCCAATCCCTGGGATTCTCCAGGCAAGAACACTGGAGTGGGTTGCCATTTCCTTCTCCAATGCAGGAAAGTGAAAAGTGAAAGTGAAGTCGCTCAGTCGTGTCCGACTCTTCTCGACCCCATGGACTGCAGCCCACCAGGCTCCTCTGTCCATGGGATTTTCCGGGCAAGAGTACTGGAGTGGGGTGCCACTGCCTTCTCAGCATTTTAATTCTATTAATGTTTAATTGTTGTAGATTTTTGTTGCTTTGGAGACAATGTCAGAAACAAAAGTTATACATATACAGTTTCAAATCCTAACTTTCCCACTGACTAAAATTCACCTTGAATAGAATTTTGATATATCTATTAATCCCCTCTTCCATCCATAAATTGGTTCCAATATTAGTCATAATGCAGGAATTTGATAAGAATCAAATAAGATAAATAGATTTCGAGAAGTGAGTCATACATTATTTATATGCATTAATAATAAAAGTGTTCTATAGTCAAATATGTTTGAGACAAACTATCCTTTCTTCGGTATTTAACATATGTTTTAATAGGCATTGTAAATCTTCAGAGGAGGATGTGGCAGGATTCTTTCCCCAAAATTATTTATACATATAACTTATTTTCCAAAGAACATCTCAGGGAATTAAAAATTTGTTGAAAAACTTTTGGAAAATAGATATGATAAGTAGTGACTAAGAAAGCACTTAATGTAATGAAATTTTTGTATTACATTATTTGTAACAATGAACATTTTGTGTTAACTATACTTTTTACATTATTTAATTGAAATCATTGAAATGGCCACATTTGTGTGGAATATATAAATTATGTGCATTGAATATTTCAGAAGAGAGCAGTGGGCAACACAGTTCTTCCAGGAAAGAGCAGTGGGGTATGAGACATAGGGATAAAAGTTCTATTCATCTGAAGGTCTCTTAATCTGAGCTTTGATAAAATTTACAAGAAAGGGGGAAAAACGGGGCATGGTTTTTCATCCATCAAGGGCTTAGAAACAAGAGTTTTAAGAAAGGCCCATGTTGATGTATGGCAGAAACCAACACAATTTTGTAAAACAATTATCCTTCAATTAAAAATAAATAAATTAAAAAAAAATAACTGTTACAACACAAAAAAGAAAAGACTGGGTTAAAAGTAAGGTAGAATTGAGCACAAAGGAAGGAAGGGAGGGAGAGAAGGATTAAGCAAGGAAGGAATAAAGAAAGGAAGGGAGGAGGTAGGAAAGAAGCTTGTTGGCTCATCTCTGGGATATAGGAGAATGATAATAGGTTATGAAGTAAGCAATTGAGGAGAATCAATAATGCATTCCAGAGCCAATAAATCTCTTTGAAAATTCCCAGAAAATTTTTTCTCTTGAATTGTATGAATCTAGACTCTATTATTCTCTTTATATACACTATTTATTACTGGGAAATTCTTATCAGATCAGATCAGATCAGTTGCTCAGTCATGTCCGACTCTTTGCGACCCCATGAATCGCAGCATGCCAGGCCTCCCTGTCCATCACCAACTCCTGGAGTTCACTGAGACTCATGTCCATCGAGTCAGTGATGCCATCCAGCCATCTCATCCTCTGTCGACCCCTTCTCTTCCTGCCCCCAATCCCTCCCATGATCAGAGTCTTTTCCAATGAGTCAACTCTTCGCATGAGGTGGCTAAAAGTACTGGAGCTTCAGCTTTAGCATCATTCCTTCCAAAAAATTCCCAGGGCTGATCTCCTTGAGGATGGACTGGTTGGATCTCCTTGCAGTCCAAGGGACTCTCAAGAGTCTTCTCCAACACCACAGGTCAAAAGCATCAATTCTTCGGCACTCAGCCTTCTTCACAGTCCAACTCTCACATCCATACATGACCACAGGAAAAACCATAGCCTTGACTAGACGAACCTTTGTTAGCAAAGTAATGTCTCTGCTTTTGATGCCTAGATATGGAGAGAATTGGAGAATACTGTGACTAAAAGGGCTGAAACTGCAAGAAGACCTCTTCCTACTGTGCTTGAGCAGTAACAGTTTTAGGTATAAAAATAATAACACTGATAATAGAAAAAGGACCCTCCATCAAAATGTCCAAGATATGTTTCACGGCTGTCTTATATTCCACCTTCACTGAGAAACAGTTAACATCTTTGTTTCCTTTAGTTCAGTCTGGTTTGGTTCAGTCCCTCATCATGTCTGACTCTGTGACCCCATGAATTGCAGCACGCCAGGCCTCCCTGTCTATCACCAACTCCTGGAGTTCACTCAGACTCACATCCACGGAGTCAGTGATGCCATCCAGCCATCTCATCCTCTGTTGTCCCCTTCTCCTCCTGCCCCCAAATCCCTCCCAGCATCAGGGTCTTTTCCAATGAGTCAACTCTTCGCATGAGGTGGCCAAAAGTATTGGAGTTTCAACTTCAGCATCAGTCCTTCCAATGGGCACCCAGGACTGATCTTTAGCATGGACTGGTTGGATCTCCTTGCAGTCCCAGGGACTCTCAAGAGTCTTCTCCAACACCACATTTCAAAAGCATCAATTCTTCATCACTCAGCTTTCTTCACAGTCCAACTCTCACATCCACACATGACCACTGGAAAAACCATTACTGCTTATTATTTCTCATAAGCTAGGTACCAAAAAGTAGAATGATTCACTAGAACTTACTAATTTCTTAGTTCATCTGTTCTTCCACTTTTATACTAGAATGATAACTTTTTATCACCAAAATATAGTTTGGAATATTAGAGAGCTAAAAAAAAAATCACATGAATGTAAACTCTTATTTTAACCAAAATCTAGGTCAAAGGAAAATAGACAATTGAGATCTGGCTTTAAAAACTGTGTCTTATTGTTATACAGCCCCATCTGCACTCTATTCTACTATGTGCTGCTGAGTGATTTCACAATCCATTTCCCACTCCACTCTGTGTAACTTCAATGAGCATAATTTCAGATCTGTTACAAGTAGAGTGTTTTGATGAATAAAAAGATATTCTAAAGAGGTGGGGAGAGGGAGGAAAACCTATGATCCACTTCAAGGAAAGTATGCCAAATACTATTTCAAATGCTAGTATTTCTCATCCAGAAACCAATGTAAACTAAAATATGGATAACGTTATTCATGTTCCATTTAATAAAGTTTCTTCATTCCACAAGGCAAGACACCCTAGATTTACATTTAGTTTTTCAGTAAGAGAAACTGCAGTATTGTGCAAGAGCAGGAAAAATACGATTTTATATTGTTCTCTTAAAAGTCTATGAGTTGTATTGCTGCTAATTGTCTTTTCATCCTCAGGAGTCAGGAACTAGAGCTTCCTGATGTGAAAAGCTATGCATATACCAAGATAAACATAGGAAATGCTAAAAAAAAAAAAAAAAAAAAAGTATTGTCCTAGAAAGGAAATTTAAAAGAAATACATGGCTTGTGCGTTGGTGAATTTTAAAAATATTCTTAGAAACCCAATTGTATGAATATTTTCTATATTAACTCAATATAACCTGTATCTGTATATCAAGATTGTTGTCAAAGGAAATGGAAATTCTCACTGTCTGTAATATTTCTCATTGAAAGGAATGGGATTTCCAACAGTGAATTCTTGGATTGTATTACTAGGGTCTCTCACCTCAGAATGCTGCTGTTCTACCCACTGCTCCTTGAGAAAAGTGAGGCTTTGTTAGAAGGAGGACGTCAAAGAGTGCTCTGTGTCTGGACTCAGTCCTGTGGGACAGCCCCATTTCTTTTCTTCAATCTCACTTCAATTTGCTTGCTTCTTTGAGAATGATCTCTCACTAATGGGATTCTTCCTTAGCTGCAATAAATTTAAAACAGTTTTCGTTAGTCCTGTGTTGAGAGTTCAATTTCATGTCCTGACTCAGAATTAAAGAGTTAGTAGGAGAAAAATCTTTGCTCTGCATTTTCTAACTCCGATAACCTCTTTCCTCATTTCCTCCTGAAATGCAATTAGCTCTTCCAGTTTAATAATCTTGGCTCCTCTTGGTATCTACCTGCCTAAATATTTTCAATTATGGATCTATTTGTAATGACACCCACTGGTGATGTTCTTTGATATTTTTTTCCCATAGGCAGTTCTACCATATACCCTATGGACAGACCTAGAGGGCACACATTTGCTGACCCATTCCATGAAACTCTTCCTTAAATTTGCTTTTATAATTGCAGGTCCTGTTGCATGAAGTAGCTTCCACAAGGCATTACACATAATGCTTATGATAGTTTTTCACTCATTGCTTCTTCATTTCAAATCCACTTAGCATTGCAAAGAAGGATCTCAACTTGTTGAACGCTTTTCTCTGTTAGCTGTCAAGGTATAAAGCTTTGTCAGTAGTGGGTGACAGAGATAAATACAGGAATCAGAGCTTTTCATTCATGGTTCTAATGTTTTCCTCGCAGGCTCCTGCAGTATATTAGGCTTTGGCAATATCCACTCCCAGCATGTGGATAGTTTCCTAGTGCCTGGCATTGCAGCACGAATAGTTTCTTTAGCAAGTGGTTTCTGTGTGGGAGAGTGGTTTCTCCAGTGCCCTACTCCTGCTGCCAGGCAGCTTCTACCTGCTGTACCCAGTTCCCCTAGACATGCAGTAAGCAGCATCTGGTGACCAGGATTTCATTTCAGCAGTTCCATAGGAGAATGCCTTTGATGTGACATGCATCTAGGTCTTGGGCTTTCCTGATAGCTCAGTTGGTAAAGAATTCACCTGTAATGCAGTAGACCCTGGTTCAATTCCTGGCTTGAGAAGATCCACTGGATAAAGGATAGGCTACCCACTCCACTATTACTGGACTTCCCTTGTGGCTCAGCTGGTATAGAATCCACCTGCAATGCGGGAGACCTGGGTTCGATCCCTGGGTTAGGACAATCCTCTGGAGAAGGGAAAGGCTACCCACTCCAGTATTCTGGCCTGGAGATTTCCATGTACTGTATAGTCCATGGGGTCACAAAGAGATGGACACGACTGAATTACTTTCACTGTTCACTCACTGCTTCTAGGTGCCACAGAAACCTAGAAGGCAAATTTCAAGAAAGTTCCACTGATGCAGCAATTCTGCTGCTTCTCTTCCATCCAGTGAGGAATAGCCATTCATTCATCAACAAGATCTGGATGTCAGCCCTGGAGAAAGGAAGGTCTCTTCTTTAGGTGTCCTATCTTATCTGAATGGGTATTATCTACCTTTTCTATCGGGTATTACATTCTTTAGAGTTCTCAATTACTTATTCTTAGTTATGATGGTTAATTTTGTGTGTCAAACTAGCTAGAATATGCTGACCAGTTGTTTGTCAAACACTGCTCTAGACATAGCTATAGAAGTATTTTTGGATACAATTGGCATTTATAATTAGTTGCCTTTAAGCAAAGCAGATTGTTCTCCATAAGGTGGTGGGCCTCACCCAATCAGTTGACAGCTTTAAGGCAAGAAGACAGATGATTCCTAAACAAGAAGAAATTCTGAATGTTCGGTCTTTGGACTCAAAACTGCAACATAAACTATGACCTGAATATTCAGCCTGCTGGCTTGCCCTATAGATATTGAATTTGGCAGCCTCCACAATCTGATGATCCAATTCCTTAAAACAAATCTTTCATTGTATTCATCTCTATGGCCTATTGATTCTGTTTTCTGGAGAATCATGACTAATACACTAGGCAATCCCTCATTAATCAAATCCTTTCTTAGTGTTAATTATCTCAAATTAAAGCTTCTCTACAATTGTCATTGTGCTTTTTTTTTTCTCTCCTGATTGGACACAGCTAATCCAATGCTCTTGCAAAATCTACTGACTTGCATATATGACTGCAAAATGAGAGAAGTTTATGGTAATAGAGTTGGGATGACATCATCCAGTATGTAGAGGTATTTCACAAGTTTCTTTTTTGTCTATCCCTGATTATGCCATTCTAGCCCTCTGGTCATCTTGTTTTGAGATAAGGTGGGTAAGTACAGGCAACAGGAAACCAAAGTCATTATCTAAAACAATCATGGTTACACATATACTTTAAACATGGAATTCGAGTTAAATGGCTATTGGTTTTGCCAAATATCATTTTACTGATTTTTACTGTGAGTATATTTGAAACAAAACAGAAAAGATAAAGAATAACAATCATTCTCTAATTACAGACAACATATATTCTAATATTGTAGATAAACAGAATTATCAGAAGTGATAGAGTAAGAAAAACAGCTCATAATTATAAACAAACATAGAAGAGCTTGCGATTGGAAACAAAAATGAACAGAAAATGTCTTATTTTTTTTCCCAATTTTCAAAGAGGTAATTCTATGGGAAAAGCAACTTAGAGAGTCACCTTATTATTTTCTATCTATATTAATATACCTCCAGTAACCAAATATCTGGGAATCATTTTTTTAATCACCTCTCTTAAGTTGCTATATCTAATAATTCACCAAGTTTAATACCTGTTAGCACAAAATATTTGAATTTATTTAAAATAAATTCCATTCTCTTTAATTGGTACACATGCTAAATTAACCTTTAAACTATTATCATTAGCTAATGTATTTATGTACAATACCCATGAATTATTAGTATTGGTTAACTATCATTACTGCTTTGGTTTCATAATAGCTTCCTAGATTTTATCATTGCCTCCTTCAGTCCAATCACTTCAACGGATATTTGAAAATATCATTTTCCAATTTTAAACCCATTGATAACAGATTCGAAAATGAAAATTGAAGTATTTAACACAAACTCAAACAAAAGCAAAAATAACATCAAAAACTAACATTTACTGTGCTTTTATCTTAAGCTGTGTACTAAGTACTTGCATAAATCCTAAGTACTCTACATATATTAAATAATTTATATTTCATAGCAGCCCTATGCTTAATATTATGTAGTTTTTATCATCTCCCTCATCTTCATGATGCCATAAATGCACAAAACAGGCACAAGAAGATTAAAGAATTTGCGCAAATATTCAATGTTACTGTCAGAATTCCAACACAGTCTTACCCCAGAACTGCCACTATTAATTTACATGCTTTATCCAGATTGTTTCTCAGCACAATTCTGCATAGGCACCTAATGCAGCTCTCCCATCTTCCTATGCTCTAACCACACTGGTATTTTAAATATTTCAACAATGTGTAAAACTTCTTTTTCATTTTTCTCGTATGCCATTCCTCCCACTGTCCATATGATTATTTATACTTATCCTTCAGGAATAAATTTAAATGTCACTCCTCTGGAAACTTACAGGATCACTGCCCAATCTATAAAAAGATCCTATAAGTTACTCTACAATAGAACCTATAATTTTTAATGTATTGCACTTATGATTAAAAGTATATATTTACATTGCACTTGATCAATTTCTCTCGCCTCAGGTAAAAATGTGTAAGGGTGAGGATGGAATCTGTTTGCACTAAAAGGTTTCCAGTGCTAAGCAATAAACAGTTTATGGATGACTATGAGGTGTGGAGGCAGATCTCTTTATAGGAAGCTAAAGTGTTTCCCATCTGGCAGCTTCTGTTATTTCTGAATACAGGATCTTTTTTCTGTGAAGAATAGAAAAGAGTTGGATATGTGAGAAGCATGATAAAGTTTAATACACTGTTGCATATAAGGTGAAGAATGAATACATGGTGCTAACAATCTGTCTCACGGTATAACTGATTTTGTTTGTTTGTTTTAACTATCATTCACTTTGGTGAGATGAGAGAAGAAAGCAAGACAGCAGGTATTTGGGTTTAGTCATATTTGGGTTTTGGAAAAACGGTTAAAATGAGAAGACAGAGGTCAAGAAGCAATACTGAACTAGGAGCATTAGAAGTGATGCTGTACCTTAGGGTGGAATGCAAATGTTAAGACAAGCTAATGTTCCAGTCATGTTTGAAACAGTTGTAATTAGAGTGGTTGGGCAAACAAATGAGAAAGAGGAATGTTGTGATAAGAGTAGAATATCTGAGCTCATGGAATCAGTGAAGTTCTTTTGGAAGCAGGTGGCTGAAGTCTAATAGAGATTGTTGTTGGAAAGAAAGATGTTGGAGAACTAGAGGCTGGTGTGCATGGCTGAGTGGTCCACGTTGAGGTTGAAACACCCCACGATGAAGAGAGAAGTTGAGATGGTGATAAAAACTATGAGGTAAAATAAACTTTCTGGTTTTACAAAGGGCAGAGGAACCAGAGATCAAATTGCCAGCATCCGCTGGATCATGGAAAAAGGAAGACATTTCCAGAAAAACATCTACTTCTGCTTTATTAACTATGCCAAATCCTTTGACTGTGTGGATCACAATAAACTGTGGAAAATTCTGAAAGAGATGGGAATACCAGACCACCTGACCTGCCTCTTGAGAAACCTGTATGCAGGTCAGGAAGCAAGAGTTAGAACTGGACATGGAACAACAGAGTGGTTCCAAATAGGAAAAGGAGTACATCAACTCTGTATATTTTCACTTTGCTTATTTAACTTATATGCAGAGTTCATAATGAGAAACACTGGGCTGGAAGAAGCACAAGCTGGAATCAAGATTGCCGGGAGAAATATCAATAACCTCAGATATGCAGATGACCCCACCCTTATGGCAGAAAGTGAAGAGGAACTAAAAAGCCTCTTGATGAAAGTGAAAGAGGAGAGTGAAAATTTTGGCTTAAAACTCAACATTCAGAAAACTAAGATCATGGCATCTGGTCCCATCACTTCATGGGAAATAGATGTGGAAACAGTGGAAACAGTGTCAGACTTTATTTTCTTGGGCTCCAAAATCACTGCAGATGGTGACTGCAGCCATGAAATTAAAAGATGCTTACTCCTTGGAAGGAAAGTTATGACCAACCTAGACAGCATATTAAAAAGCAGAGACATTACTTTGCCAACAAATGTCCATCTAGTCAAGGCTTTGGTTCTTCCAGGGGTCATGTATGGATGTAAAAGTTGGACTATAAAGAAAGCTGAGCACTGAAGAATTGATGCTTTTGAACTGTGATGCTGGAGAAGACTCTTGAGAGTTCCTTGGACTGCAAGGAGATCCAACCAGTCCATCCTAAAGGAGATCATCCTGGGGGTTCATTGGAAGGACTGATGTTGAGGCTGAAACTCCAATAGTTTGGCCACCTCATGAGAAGAGTTGACTCATTTGAAAAGACCCTCACTCTGGGAAATATTGAGGGCAAGAGAAGGGGATGACAGAGGATGAGATGTTGGATGGCATCACTGACTCAATGGACATGGATTTGGGTGGACTCTGGGAGTTGGTGATGGACAAGGATGCCTGCTGTGCTGCAGTACTTGGTGTCACAAAGAATCGGATATGACTAAGCAACTAAACTGAACTGAACTGAACCTCCCACTCTATCAGTATACATGTTATTTATATATGTATATAATATATATATATATATTTAATATATGTATATAAAATTAATTGGAGAATGAAATGGCAACCCACTCCAATATTCTTGCCTGGGAAATCGCGTTGACAGAGGAGTCTGGCTGGTTAAAGTCTATTCAGCTGAAAATAGTTGGATATGATTTAGTAACTAAACCAACAACATGTATAGTTAATGGAAAAAACAAACATGTTAATTTTGAATATTTCCATATGAGATAAATTTTAGTATAATATATTGATGGTAAAACTAATTTTTTAAAGAATTATTGAAATCCATAATAAAATTATTTATTTTATCATATTTTTAGAAATCTACACAACATAAATAAAGAAAATAGAGCTGATCATTTGTTTTGAGATAAGATAGCTACCTATACAATAAATTTGTTTGTCTAATACGTCCTTGGAATTAGAGCTATGAGTATGAATAAGATGATTTATTTTTCTTGTACAGCCACTTGGGAAAACAATTTGAGAGATTCTTATGAAGTTAATCAAACATTTGCCATACAAACTAACAATCCCTTTCATAGAAATTTTTCAAACAAACAAAAAAAAATTATGTTTTTCAAAAGCAGATTATGAATGTTTATAGAGGTTACATTAATGTTTATCTCAAATTAGAAATAACCCAGATGTCTCCTGAAAGGAACCAGAATAAGTAAGGCCAAATACGTCACTTTGGCATCTGGACCATTTTGAGTTGAAGGCAATCAAGAGCCAGGAAACTCAACGTAAAAAAAAAAAAGAAGACAAATTATTTCTACCTTAGCTACCTAAAAGGAATTTAGACAGGGTCCTGGCTCCTTCAGAGTGACAGCTATTACCAGAGATAGTATCATATGAGTGACCTATCCATATGGCAGTGCAACATCTAACTACTAAACATATCTCTTTCTTTTTGTCCTGCAAATTACCTCCCTCCCCTTTGAAGACTTAGGCCTTCAAATCATTTCTTAGCTCAGGAAAGTTTATAAGCCTCAATTGCTCAACTTGCCCTTGTGCCTCATATACTTATGGGGCTACTATGCATACATAATTAAATTTGTTTTTCACCTGTTAAACTTACTTGACAGTCCCTAGCAAGGAGATCAAATTGGTCAAGCCTAAAGTAAATCAACCCTGAATAGTCATTGGAAGGACTGATGCTGAAACTGAAGTTCCAATACTTTGGGCACCTGATGGGAAGAGCCGATTCATTGGAAAAGACCCTGGGAAAGAACGAAGGCAGGATGGCATCACCGACTCAATGGATATGAGTTTGAGCAAACTCCAGGAGATGATGAAGGACAGGTAAGCCTGGAATGCTGCAGTCCCTTGGGTCACAAAGAATCAGATAGGACTTAGTAACTAATAACAACAACAAATGGCAATTTAATTAATGGACCAACCCAAAGAAACTAGGAGGTTAGAGGAAAAATTTTTGTCTCCTCTACCCGCATTAAGGAAGGATAAACAAATCACTACAGCCATAGGAAAAATTCTACTCAGTAATAAAAAAGTAGCAATCTTAATTTGTATAATAACATGAATAAAATTTAAATGAATTATGCTAAGTATAAGAAGCCAAATTTAGAAAGTTAGATACTGTATGATTGTATTTATATGACATTTTTCAAAGGCAAAACATAGGTATTAGTTGTTTCCATAGGATGGAGATTCATCCTGGGGATAGGATGAATTATTGAGTATACAACAGCACACAGAATTTTTAAATTGATGGAAATACTGTGTATATTATGGTAATAATCACAAGCATCAAGTTTGTCAATACTAGCAGAAATACATGCTAAAAGAGAATATTACTGTATATAAATTATGCCTGGATATTTTTTCTCATTCATTTTTATTCTGTATATTAAGCAAAGCACACTGATAATGCTATTTTGAAGAAGCAGTATCACTCCTGATAAGTATTTATGAATAGTTTACAAGATCATCCACTTTAAAAAATGCAGATTGTGCCATGGTTTGGTGAATGGAAGGTCTTTATTCTTTCATTTTATACTCGTACACATGTGCATGGCTAGTTACTTCAGTCATGTCCAACTTTTTGTGAACCTGTGGACTGGAGCCTGCCAGGCTCCTCTGTCCATGGAATTCTCCAGGCAAGAATAATGGAGTGGGATGCCATGCTATCCTCCAGGGCATCTTCGAAATCCAGTGGTCAAACCTAATCCCTTATGTCTCCTACATTGGCAGGCAGATTCTTGAACACTACTGCCACTTGGGAAGCCCTATTTTATACTCAGAAATATTTAATTTCTAGCATGTATATTATGAAAAATAATATAACATATTTATCTATTTGGTGGTATGACATCTAAAAGTTACATTAGATAAAATTATATTTTAACTATGATAGAGGTCGGAGAAGACAATGGCACCCCTCTCCAGTAGTCTTGCCTGGAAAATCCCATGGACGAAGGAGCCTGGTGGGCTGCAGTCCATGCAGTTGCTAAAAGTAGGACACGACTGAGTGACTTCACTTTCACTTTTCACTTGCACGCATTGGAGAAGAAAATGGCAACTCACTCCAGTGTTCTTGCCTGGAGAATCCCAGGGACGGGGGAGCCTGGTGGGCTGCCATCTATGGGGTCGCACAGAGTCAGACACGACTAAAGTGACTCAGCAGTAGCATGATAGAGGTAACTGTTATGTTTGTTAGGTAGTTAAAGTAGGAAAAAGGAGTCCAAATGGTGGTGGCTAAAAGACAAAAGGAAAAGCCCAAGAAAAGGGAATAAAGGAAAAATCATTGGAACCGAGTGAGAACCTCAGGCAAAACAAACAGGCCTCCTTCCTGGCTAGCCATAATTTGCATAGTGCAGGCTCAGAGGGAGGAAACAGAACATATAAAAAGAGGGAGCCAAAACAGATTGAGGCCTACCCTTTGGGGTCAGCCTGCCCTCATGCCTTGAGAGTGTACTATCCTTTGTCTGCTGAATAAAACTCTCAGCTGTAATCGAGCTGTAACACTGACCCACCATTTCAAATCTTTGTTGTGACGAGATAGAACTGAGGAAATTATAAACTCTCCCGACATATCTATCCATAGTGTCTAGTCATCCAGGCACTTCAAAAAATATTAAAGAATATTTACAATTAAAACATACTAAGCAATATTAAATTGAAAACCTACTTTAAGATACACAAAAAACCTACTTCCATTTCTATGACTGTAACAAATAACTTTTTAAAATGTTATACAGTCAAAGAATTCTTATCCTTTGCTTTCAATCTTATCCTACAAGAAAAGTATGCAGACAAAAGGTAAAAATCTTTTTGTTGCCATCTCAATTTGCTGCACAGGGTTCACTCATCCTGCATTAAGGGAGTGACACAAATTAAGCATGATTGTGGTATATTAGTCTTATAATTAGTACTTTCTAAATCTATTCACAGGAGCCAACCACCTAGTGTTCTTAGTCACATCTGATCTACAAAGCAAGAAATTTGCATGTGGTAAATGACAGCACTTTCCAAAAAGCAGTTAATTATTAAGGGGGAAAAAGCCTCTTGGCATTTATTGTTCATAGCACAAGAGAAAGGTATTAATATGGCTGTAATATGCAATTCCAAAAGAATTTCTTCACTGTTTAACACAGATTAATGCATAAATTCCATTTAGTGTTTCTATATATTTCTGTTAAAGACAAGCACTATTCTTATACAAAACGACAAAATTTTTATGCTGAAAATACAGGTCAGGTAACATTTTGATGTACAAAGAGGCAATCAATGATTTAAAACTACAGATTTGTTATGCTACAGAAAAATAAGAGAATTTCTATGCTGGTTATTAACTGAAAAGTTAGGCTGTCTGTAGTACTTCTGTCTCTAGTCACCTAAGAAGAAATGGTCATCATGAGGCTCTTAACCTTTGAAAGGAGAGAAAAGGCCATTCCAGAAGCCTAGACAAGCCATCTTTGTGTCAATAGCAGGAATTGAAACAAATGGGAAGACTCATCACCAGCCTATTATCTGGGAATAACATCAAGGGCATCAGGCAATCTGTACAAAAGCAAGTAAGGCAACTGTTAGTCCATTGATGTTTGTAAAATTAAAGTGGTAAAAGATAGGAGCATGAATATACACTGTAATTGGAAGAAGTAAGGTCCTCTGTAACAGTAAGTGATATCTTGAGACAAAAATGAAAATTGGATTAATTTTTACTTTCCCAAATCTCAGACGTTGTTTCATATTCATTGCACTATTATCAAGTCAATTTTTTTTCTTTCCTAATTACTTATTGCTTATTCTCTCCTTCACTGTCTCCTTCTTTTCTGTATCTTTCATTATTCCCAATTCCTCTCCCCACCCAAATATACATTCTTCAGGAAGTAGTATACTTGGGCAGTTTTTAAGATATGCTACACTCTGAATCTGACTTATGGATAAAATCAAGAACATTATAAATCAATCTTGGCTCCAAATGAAGGATTTACATATTGAGACTAGAGTGGACACAAAGAAAGAAAATGGTAGTAGAGATTGCCAAACCACATGACTGTAGACACTAATCAGCCTTAAAAGGAAGTATCCTTTAAAATCAAGATGCCCTTCCTTCTCTAAAAGGCTTCTTAACAACGAAATTCAACTAAGTAAATTTGAAGACTTATATGCTTTATTAAACAAATCATGAATTGGGCAATATCACATCTAGCACAGAGAAAGGAGTTCCAAAGAATTACAGAAAAAGGAAAGGTTTTTAAAGACAGAGGAAGTCATAAAATAAAAAAAAAAAAAGATTATTTTTAGGCAATGTCACCTTGTTTTGGGGATTGTTGACTTAAAAAAGATGCACAACATAAGAGTTGGGAGTTAAATTTTATGTGGGGCAAAATGAGGACTGCAGCCCAGGAGACAGCACCTCAGATAGCTCTGAGAAACTGCTCCAAAAAGGTAGTGAGGAAAGGTCAATATATGTGATTTTGGTGAAGGTGAATTGCTCAATGCAACTAAGTAATTATCTTTGTGTTAGTCACAAGTGGCAAATATCACCTTGAAGGGATTTAATGCTTTTCTAGATAAAAAGAGATGCAAGGATTGGGATTGTGAAAACAGTCATTGAAAATATCTAACTATCTAAAGACATGTTTCACTAGTTTCCCTGGAGCACAGAGTGCCTCACTCTCCACCCTGAACTCCCTTCAGGGTGTGTTGAAGGTTAACAGCTGCAACAGCAAAAGAAGAGGGCAGTTACCTTTGGGGAGGATCAATTTGTAGTTCACAAGATCAAAAGAGTCCATTAGGTGGGTTACCTCACTGGTGCTGACAAGAAAATTTTAGACTTACTGGTTAAGAGTACATTCTTGCTGCTGCTGCTGCTAAGTCCCTTCAGTCGTGTCCCACTCTGTGCGACCCCATAGACGGAAGCCCATCAGGCTCTCCTGTCCCTGGGATTCTCCAGGCAAGAACATTGGAGTGGGTTGCCATTTCCTTCTCCAATGCATGAAAGTGAAAAGTGAAAGTGAAGTTGCTCAGTCGTGTCCTACTCTTAGCGACCCCTTGGACTGACTGCAGCCTACCAGGCTCCTCTAGCCATGGGATTTTCCAGGCAAGAGTACTGGAATGGGTTGCCATTGCCTTCTCCAAGAGTACATTCTTGGCTAAGGGTAAAACTACAATTAGGTTAGGGATTAAGTTGATTTAATGACAGGGACTCAGCACTTCAGTTCAGTTCAGTTCAGTTGCTCAGTCGCTCAGTCATGTCCGACTCTTTGTGACCCCATGAATTGCAGCATGCCAGGCCTTCCTGTCTATACCAACTCCCGGAGATCACTCAAACTCACGTCCATCGAGTCGGTGATGCCATCCAGCCATCTCATCCTCTGTCGTCCCCCTTTCCTCCTGCCCCCAATCCCTCCCAGCATTTGAGTCCTTTCCAATGAGTCAACTCTTCGAATGAGGTGGCCAAAGTACTGCAGTTTCAGCGTTACCATCATTCCTTCCAAAGTACACCTAGGACTGATTTCTTTTGGAATGGACTGGTTGGATCTTGCAGTCCAAGGGATTCTCAAGAGACTTCTCCAACACCCCAGTTCAAAAGCATCAATTCTTCGGCACTCAGCTTTCTTCACAGTCCAACTCTCACATCCATACATGACTACTGGAAAAATCATAGCCTTGACAAGACAGACCTTTGTAGGCAAAGTAATGTTTATGCTTTTGAATATGCTATCTAGGTTGATCATAACTTCCCTTCCAAGGAGTAAGCGTCTTTTAATTTCATGGCTGTAGTCACCATCTGCAGTGATTTTGGAGACCAAAAAATAAAGTCTGATACTTTTCCCACTGTTTCCCCATCTATTTTCCATGAAGTGATGGGACCAGATGCCATGATCTTTGTTTTCTGAATGTTGAGCTTTAGGCCAACTTTTTCAATCTCCTCTTTCACTTTCCTCAAGAGACTTTTTAGTTCCTCTTCACTTTCTGCCATAAGGGTGGTGTCATCTAAATATCTGAGATTGCTGATATTTCTCCAGGCAATCTTGATTCCCGATTGTGGTTTATCCAGCCTAGCATTTCTCATGATGTACTCTGCATATATGTTAAATAAGCAGGGTGAAAATATACAGCCTTGACATACACTCCTTTTCCTATTTGGAACCAGTCTGTTGTTCCATGTCCAGTTCTAATTGTTGCTTCTTGACCTGCATATAGATTTCTCAAGAGGCAGGTCTGGTCTGGAATACCAGGTGGTCTGGTATTTCCATTTCTTTCAGAATTTTCCAGTTTTTTGTGATCCAGTCAAAGGCTTTCGCATAGTCGATAAAGCAGAAATAGATGTTTTTCTGGAACTCTCTTGATTTTTCAATGATCCAGCAGATGTTGGCAATTTGATCTCTGGTTCCTCTGCCTTTTCTGAAACCAGCTTGAACATCTGGCAGTTCACGGTTCACGTATTGCTGAAGCCTGGCTTGGAGAATTTTGAGCATTACTTTACTAGCGTGTGAGATGAGTGCAATTGTGCGGTAGTTTGAACATTCTTTGGCATTGCCTTTCTTTGGGATTGGAATGAAAACTGACCTTTCCCAGCCCTGTGGCCACTGCCGAGTTTTTCAAATTTGCTGGCATATGGAGTGCAGCACTTTCACAGCATCATCTTTCAGGATTTGAAATAGCTCAACTGCAATTCCATCACCGCCACTAGCTTTGTTCATAGTGATGCTTTCTAAGGCCCACTTGACTTCACATTCCAGGATGTCTGGGTCTAGGTCAGTGATCACACCATCGTGATTATCTGGATCGTGAAGACCTTTTTTGTACAGTTCTTCTGTGTGTTCTTGCCATCTCTTCTTAATATCTTCTGCTTCTGTTAGGTCCATACCATTTCTGTCCTTTATCGAACCTATCTTTGCATGAAATGTTCCCTTGGTATCTCTAATTCTCTTGAAGAGATCTCTAGTCTTTCCCATTCTGTTGTTTTCCTCTATTTCTTTGCACTGATCGCTGAGGACGGCTTTCTTATCTCTTCTTGCTATTCTTTGGAACTCTGCATTATATCTTTCCTTTTCTCCTTTGCTTTTCACTTCTCTTCTTTTCACAGCTATTTGTAAGGCCTCCCCAGACAGTCATTTTGCTTTTTTTGCATTTCTTTTCCATGGGGATGGTCTTGATCCCTGTTTCCTGTACAATGTCACGAACCTCCATCCATAGT
This sequence comes from Bos mutus, assembly GCF_027580195.1. Lineage (NCBI taxonomy): Eukaryota > Metazoa > Chordata > Mammalia > Artiodactyla > Bovidae > Bos > Bos mutus. The sequence goes on from NC_091617.1 coordinate 47,132,508, forward strand.
TTATCAGGTATTGTATCTATCAGATCTTGTCCCTTAAATCTATTTCTCATTTCCACTGTATAATCATAAGGCATTTGATTTAGGTCATACCTGAATTTAGGTCTAGTCGTTTTCCCTACTTTCTTCAATTTAAGTGTGAATTTGGCAATAAGGACTTCATGATCTGAGCCACAGTCAGCTCCTCGTCTTGTTTTTGCTGACTGTATATAGCTTCTCCATCTTTGTCTGCAAAGAATATAATCAATCTGATTTCGGTGTTGACCATCTGGTGATGTCCATGTATAGAGTCTTCTCTTGAATTGTTGGAAGAGGGTGTTTGCTATGACCAGTGTGTTCTTTGGCAAAACTGTATTAGCTTTTGCCCTTCTTCTTTCCATATTCCAAGGCCAAATTTGCCTCTTACTTCAGGTGTTTCTTGACTTCTTACTTTTGCATTCCAGTCCCCTATAATGAAAAGGACATCTTTTTTGGGTGTTAGTTCTAAAAGGTCTTGTAGGTCTTCATAGAACCATTAAACTTCAGCTTCTTCAGCGTTACTGGTTGAGGCATAGACTTGGTACTGTGATATTGAATGGTTTGCCTTGGAAACGAACAGAGATCATTCTGTCATTTTTGAGACTGCATCCAAGTACTGCATTTCGGACTGTTTTGTTGACCATGATGGCTATTCCATTTCTTCTAAGGGATTCCTGCCTGCAATAGTAGATATAATGGTCATCTGAGTTAAATTCACCCATTCCAGTCCATTTTATTTCGCTGATTCCTAGAATGTCGACATTCACTCTTGCCATCTCCTGATTGACCACTTCCAATTTGCCTTGATTCATGGACCTAACATTCCAGGTTCCTATGCAATATTGCTCTTTACAGCATTGGACCTTGCTTATATCACCAGTCACATCCATAACTGGGTATTGTTTTTATATTTTGGGCCTGTTGTTTCTTTTCTTAACACTTTTTTGTGACAGTGCTTTAAAAGCTTATTTAAATGTAGGAAGAAATATAAAATGTTTAGTTACTAGTATTAGTAATATGCCCCATACTGCTAGCTAGATGTGTTTTTTTTTTTTTTTCTTCCTTTTAACCGTGCAACATTTACACATTTTTATACACTGTAATTTCAGCCAATTTGTAAATAAGAGCAATGGAAACTAGTGCCTGTCTTATTTTCTTTTATTATCTTTGAAACCATTTTAAAACAGAAAGAAATAAAAAGCAAATTCAGAGTAAATGTATTTTCAAGAAGATATATTCAGTTTTTAAAACCTTTAAATTTGTAAAATGGGGATAATATCTAACTAAACTGCTACTGAGACTGAGCAGGGACTTGTGGATCTCCCAGGCATAAAAGCCTTTTCCCTGAGATCCAAAGGATGGATTCCCTTGATTCCTTGCTAATCAAGGAAGAAACTACCTGAGGTGAGATAAGGGACCAGAGGAACTCATCAAGATTAAGAAACCTGCCCATCGGAGATTAAGAGATTGCAAGACCTGCTCACAATATTAGAAACCCTGTCTTTGAACCACTCTTATAAAACCCTTCATCAAATCCTCTGGGGTTAAAACACATAATTTTTCAAGGCAGAAGCCTGGTGTGTCTCCTTTCGCCAGGCAAAGCAAATAAGCTATCCTTTTTCTACATCACCCAAAACTCTATTTCCAGGATTTGATTCATCACCAGTGTACAGAGAGGCCAAGTTTTCTGTAACACTGTTATACAGATTAGGGCTTTCCTGGTAGCTCGGCTGGTAATGAATCTGCCTGCAATGGAGGAGACCTTCATTTGGGAAGATCTCCTTGAGAAGGGATAGGCTACTCATGCCAGTATTCTTGGGCTTCCCTGGTGGCTCAGACTGTAATCTGCCTGCATGAGGGAGACCTGGCTTCGATCCCTGGGTTGGGAAGATCCCCTGGAGAAGGGCATGGCAACTTAATTCAGTATTCTTGCCTGGAGAATCCCCATGGACAGTGGAGCCTGGTGGGCTGTAGTCAATGGGGTCGCAAAGAGTCAGACAGGACTGAGCGACTAAACACATTATGTGGATTGCATAGGATTTTAAAACTTTTCCAGATACATAGGAGGTGCTGTACAAATATCAAACACAAACTGATCAATAATAATTACATTTTATAAATGCAATACAAACCTATAGATATTCAATATATTTTAGACATTTGCGTAAGAAACATTTTGTTACATGTCTAGACAGATTTTCACAATTTCAAGTGTATTTTCTAAGCATTAGAAATACATTTCTTTCAAAATCAGTTAGAAAGTCTAACTTTTTTTCCAATACTGTGAAATACACACACACATATATACAGAATGCAAATTCTGGAGAAAAGTATTTCTTTATATGTCTTTTATAATTATGTAAAAAGAGTAAGCAAAATGTACAATAAAGGAGACTTCACCTGATTAAAAAATCTAGAAATACTTATATCTCTAAAGTAAAGAACATTTGGAATTCTTTCTTTATAATATGAATCATCTTGTTTACCTATTGCTTTTTACAACACTGAACCAGATATCATGATGGCGTGATCACTGACCTAGAGCCAGACATCCTGGAATATGAAGTCAAGTAGGCCTTAGAAAGCATCACTACGAACAGAGCTAGTGGAGGTGATGGAATTGCAGTTGAGCTATTTCAAATCCTGAAAGATGATGCTGTGAAAGTGCCGCACTCAATATGCCAGTAAATTTGGAAAACTCAGCAGTGGCCACAGGACTGGAAAACGTCAGTTTTCATTCCAATCCCAAAGAAAGGCAATGCCAAAGAATGCTCAAACTACCGCACAATTGCACTCATCTCATACACTAGTAAAGTAAGGCTCAAAATTCTCCAAACCAGGCTTCAGCCATACATGAACTGTGAATTTCCAGTTGTTCAAGCTGGTTTTAGAAAAGGCAGGGGAACCAGAGACCAAACTGCCAACATCCACTGGATCATCAAAAAAGCAAGAGAGTTCCAGAACAATATCTATTTCTGCTTTATTGACTATGCCAAAGCCTTTGACTGTGTGGATCACAATAAACTGTGGAAAATTCTGAAAGAGATGGGAATACCAGACCACCTGACCTGCCTCTTGAGAAACCTGTATGTAGGTCAGGAAGCAAGAGTTAGAACAGGACATGGAACAACAGACTGGTTCCAAATAGGAAAAGGAGTACGTCAAGGCTGTATATTGTCAACCTGCTTATTTAACTTATATGCAGAGTACATCATGAGAAATGCTGGGCTGGAAGAAGCACAAGCTAGAATCGAGGTTGCTGGGAGAAATATCAATAACCTCAGATATGCAGATGACACCACCCTTATGGCAGAAAGGGAAGAGGAACTAAAAAGCCTCTTGATGAAGGTGAAAGTGGAGAGGGAAAAATTTGGCTTAAAACTCAACATTCAGAAAATGAAGATCATGGCATCTGGTCCCATCACTTCATGGGAAATAGTTGGGGAAACAATGGAAACAGTGTCAAACTTTATTTTTTTTGGGCTCCAAAATCACTGCAGATGGTGACTGCAGCCATGAAATTAAAAGATGCTTACTCCTTGGAAGGAAAGTTATGACCAACCTAGATAGCATATTTAAAAGCAGAGACATTACTTTGCCAACAAAGGTTCATCTAGTCAAGGATATGGTTTTTCCTGTGGTCATGTATGGATGTGAGAGTTGGACTGTGAAGAAGGCTGAGCACCGAAGAATTGATGCTTTTGAACTGTGGTGTTGGAGAAGACTCTTTAGAGTCCCTTGGACTGCAAGGAGATCCAACCGGTCCATTCTGAAGGAGATCAGCCCTGGGATTTCTTTGGAAGGAATGATGCTAAGGCTGAAACTGCAGTACTTTGGCCACCTCATTCGAAGAGTTGACTCATTGGAAAAGACTCTGACGCTGGGAGGGATTGGGGGCAGGAGGAGAAGGGGACAACAGAGGATGAGATGGCTGGATGGCATCACTCACTCGATGAACATAAGTCTCAGTGAACTCCGGGAGTTGGTGATGGACAGGGAGGCCTGGCATGCTGCGATTCATGGGGTCAGAAAGAGCTGGACATGACTAAGTGACTGAACTGAACTGACAGGCTGGTAGCCTGATGCATGTTGATGTTTTTTTCTTTAGTGGTAACCAGTTTCATAATAAATAAATAATTTTTAAGGAGAAATACTTTCTTCTATAATGTATTCAGATTATCTTTTGGGGTTTCTAAAATGAATTCAAATAGTTTATAAGATGGACTGAATGCATGTGTTAAACTTTGAAAAGTCTAGATCTTTTTGGAACTAAAAAATGAAAAGTAAGGGATAGCAAGTTAGAGAAAAATTGTAGAAAAATAAGCTCTTGAATTTGAAACTAAGAAAGAATGGCAATCATATGCTGCTGCTAAGTCGCTTCTGTCGTGTCCGACTCTGTGTGATCTCATAGAAGGCAGCCCACCAGGCTCCTCCATCCCTGGGATTCTCCAGGCAGAATACTGGAGTGGGTTGCCATTTCCTTCTCCAATGCATGCATGCATGCTAAGTCGCTTCAGTCGTGTCTGACTCTATTCGACCCCATGGACAGCAGCCTACCAAGCTCCTCCGTCCACAGGATTCTCCAGGCAAGAACACGAGTGGATTGCCATTTCCTTCTACATTGCATATAAGGATGACAAATTTTATCGTGTATGTTACCCTAGCGGGTCTGGGACTATGTCAGAGAATACATGCCTCTCCAAGGGCTAAGCCCAATGCCTAAGCTTGATGGTATCATCACTTTATATTTGGCACAAAGAGTGTGATACCTGTGCTGTCCAATCTAGTAGCTACAAGCCATTTGAGTACATAAATGTGACAAATCAAAATAAACACCTTATTTCAAAAACCTAGTTTTTTAAAAATGATAACACCTAGGACATATTGGGTTACAAATAATATATCATTAAAATGTTTTCACTTGTTCATTTTGGATTTTTGAAAAGTGACTATACTGGACAATTCAAAACTATATGTGCTACTCTGTCTTGGTGCTCACATTATATTTCTACTGGACAGTTCCTGTATAAAATGAAAAAAAAAAAGCCATAATTGTGATTAGTTTTTGACAGGATAGCAATCAGAAAGCACAGATCAAAGGACGTTGCATTCCAGATAGTTCCAAGATTCCATAGCAATGAGAAACAAAAAGCAAGGGATACTGGTAAAATAATACTGAGGTATTTGAACATTTCAACCTCTTATGGGTATTAAAGATTTAGCACCGTAGGCCACAGTATTTCCGAGAATTTAATCTCAATGTCTAATTATCTCAGGACAGACTATGACAAGACACATGTATTAAAAACCAGTATGCCAAGTTTAATGGAGACAGGAATTTTACCAAGGAGTTAATACAACTTAACATTTAGGACTCTTCCTTTTCAAGTCTTCTTTACTAAGACCTGAAAGATGTCTTTTAATTTTGTACTTGTGTATCTTTAGTTATTTAAATATTCTTTTTCTTCAGGAAAATTCTCAATAGTGTAAGTTTTAGGATCCACAAAGCCTGTACCAGCCCCTGGTACACCAAGGAGTTGATTGTATACTGCAATCATGCATCCACATTTATGTACCCATAAATATTCACTGAATGTGCCTGGGAAAAAGCAGTGACACCATAAACTGTTGACATTGCTCTAATAGAGCAAGTGCAGTAGCCAGAGAAGAAAGATAACAGACATGTTATGATTGATTACTAGACACCATAAACAATGAAAAAAAAATAGTATTATAAAGAGAATTTTCCACCCAGGAGATAGGCATACTTCTTTTCCCTGATTGCCTGATGTTTAATATATACAATTTGACTGCCAAGATACTGCACACAAATAAGACAGTCATTCAGTTTCTCAGAGTAGACCAGATGCTAATTAGAAAAATGAATACTCTGAATGATTTCCATAGTGTGTATATAAACTTGAATATGTGTGCACACACATACACATAAAGTATGCATTTTATTATGGGATTATGGATTTTTTGTTTGTTTTCCTCTTTATGCTTTACTATGTTTTAAATTTTTGGAATAAATAGGTATTATATTTTATCAAATAAATACTACTAAGACCCTAAGTTTTCCTTATAATATACAGCAAAAGTGTTTCTCAAAATCTATCACAAGAGCATCATCGATTGAGAATATTGCTTGCATTTGTATTGGTACCCAGGCAGAATTTCATAGACTGTACTGCAGTTAAAATTTTGCCAGGATTCAACAGTAAGCTTCACATGCACTAGTGATTTTCCTGGCCACCTGGGAATGATAGATGCTCAGGAAACGAGAGTGTTGCTCCTCATTTTTTTGTTTCTCTAAGTGACTGTGTAGATAATTTCTTTCTGTTGATCAAACTTTCTCCACATAAGGCTATTTACTTTAAGAAGCAAGCTTTTATAGAAACCAAGGGAGAAAATGCATAATTGCAAAAGCAGATAAGATAATTCAAAAAAGGAGATGAATAATGAGATGTATATTTTTTAAATATTTTCATTTTATTTAGTAAGCAGAATGAAAGGAAGAAAGATGTAGACTCCTGACAGATGCAACAAGAATTGAACACAGGTACCACAGAGCAAAGGATATGGTCCAATTGTATGAGTGATGATAATAAAAGCAAACATCACTTTGGAAATCATTTATATTCATTCGTTAGAATTAATGAATGAGACTAACATGAAAGTAATAGTCAACTAAAATTATGTTTCCTTGTTTGATTAAAATGATTTTGGGGTGCTGACAGTGAACATCATTTTCTCTATACTTTCAGGTATTTGTATGATATATGACTAAAAATAAAAATACAGTTTTGTTGGAACAGAGCCATGTTCTCCCATTATGAATTATCTTTGGCTACTTTGGGGCTACAAAGTTGACTAGTTGTGTCTGACAGAGTATATAGCTTGAGTAGACTAAAACATTTACTATTTGTATATATGGACATCACCAGATGGTCAACACCAAAATCAGATTGATTATATTCTTTGCAGACAAAGATGGAGAAGCTATATACAGCCAGCAAAAACAAGACCAGGAGCTGACTGTGGCTCAGATCATGAACTCCTTATTGCCAATTCAGACTTAAATTGAAGAAAGTAGGGAAAACCACTAGACCATTCAGGTATGACCTAAATCAAATTCCTTATGATTATACAGTGGAAGTGGGAAATAGATTTAGGGAACTAGATCTGATAGATAGAGTGCCTGATGAACTATGGATGGAGGTTCGTGACATTGTACAGGAAACAGGGATCAAGACCATCCCCATGGAAAAGAAATGCAAAAAAAGCAAAATGACTGTCTGGGGAGGCCTTACAAATAGCTGTGAAAAGAAGAGAAGTGAAAAGCAAAGGAGAAAAGGAAAGATACAAGCTTCTGAATGCAGAGTTCCAAAGAATAGCAAGAAGAGATAAGAAAGCCTTCCTCAGCAATCAATGCAAAGAAATAGAGGAAAACAACAGAATGGGAAAGACTAGAGATCTCTTCAAGAAAATTAGAGATACCAAGGGAACATTTCATGCAAAGATGGGCTCGATAAAGGACAGAAATGGTATGGACCTAAAAAAAGCAGAAGATATTAAGAAGAGGTGGCAAGAATACACAGAAGAACTGTACAAAAAGATCTTCACGACCAAGATAATCATGATGGTGTGATCACTGACCTAGACCCAGACATCCTGGAATGTGAAGTCAAGTGGGCCTTAGAAAGCATCACTATGAACAAAGCTAGTGGCGGTGATGGAACTGAAAGATGATGCTGTGAAAGTTCCGCACCAATATGCCAGCAAATTTGGAAAACTCAGCAGTGGCCACAGGGCTGGAAAAGGTCAGTTTTCATTCCAATCCCAAAGAAAGGCAATGCCAAAGAATGCTCAAACTACCACACAATTGCACTCATCTCACACGCTAGTAAATAATGCTCAAAATTCTCCAAGCCAGGCTTTAGCAATACGTAAACCGTGAACTTCCTGATGTTCAAGCTGGTTTTAGAAAAGGCAGAGGAACCAGAGATCAAATTGCGAACATCTGCTGGATCATCAACAAAGCAAGAGGGTTCCAGAAAAACATCTATTTCTGCTTTATTGACTATGCCAAAGCCTTTGACTGTGTGGATCACAATAAACTGTGGAAAATTCTGAAAGAGATGGGAATACCAGACCACCTGACCTTCTTGAGAAACCTGTATGCAGGTCAGGAAGCAAGAGTTGGAACTGGACATGAAACAACAGACTGGTTCCAAATAGGAAAAGGAGTACGTCAAGGCTGTATATTGTCACCCTGCTTATTTATCCTTATGCAGAATACATCATGAGGAACACTGGGCTGGATGAAGCTCAAGCTGGAATCAAGATTGCTGGGAGAAATGTCAATAACCTCAGATATGCAGATGACACCAACCTTATGGCAGAAAGTGAAAAGGAACTAAAAAGCCTCTTGAGGAAATTGAAAGAGGAGAGTGAAAAAGTTGGCCTAAAGGTCAACATTCAGAAAACGAAGATCACTTCATGGGAAATAGTGGGGAAACAGTGGAAACAGGGTCAGACATTATGTTTTTGGGCTCCAAAATAACTGCAGATGGTGAATGCAGCCATGAAATTAAAAGATGCTTACTCCTTGGAAGGAAAGTTATGACCAACTTAGATAGAATATTCAAAAGCAGAGACATTTCTTTGCCAGCAAAGGTACATCTATTCAAGGCTATGGTTTTTCCTGTGGTCGTGTATGCTTGTGAGAGTTGGATTGTGAAGAAAGCTGAGTGCCGAAGAGTTGATGCTTTTGAACGGGGGTGTTGGAGAAGACTCTTGAGAGCCCCTTGGACTGACTATAACGAGATCCAACCAGTCCATTCTAAAGGAGATCAGCCCTGGGTGTTCTTTGGAAGGATTGATGCTAAAGCTGAAACTCCAATACTCTGGCCACCTCATGCAAAGAGTTGACTCATTGATAAAGACTCTGATGCTGGGAGGGATTGGGGGCAGGAGGAAAAGGGGATGACAGAGGATGAGATGGCTGGATGGCATCACCAACTGGATGGACATGAGTTTGAGTGAACTCCGAGAGTTGGTGATGGACAGGGAGGCCTGCTGCTGCTGCTGCCAAGTCGTTTCAGTCGTGTCCGACTCTGTGGGACCCCATAGACAGCAGCCCACCAGGCTCCTCTGTCCATGGGATTCTCCAGGCAAGAACACTGGAGTGGGTTGCCATTTCCTCCTCCAATACATGAAAGTGAAAAGTCAAAGTGAAGTCGCTCAATCGTGTAGGACTCCTAGTGACCCCATGGACTGCAGCCCACCAGGCTCCTCCATCCATGGGATTTTCCAGGCAAGAGTACTGGAGTGGGATGCCATTGCCTTCTCCACAGGGAGGCCTGTCATTCTGCAATTCATGGGGTAGCAAAGAGTCAGACATGCCTGAGCGTCTGAACTGGACTGATATATTCCTTTACAGAAAATGTTTATTCCCCACCTTTCTCAGTCCCCAGAGTGTCAGTTACTCCTGGGAACTGAGTTCTCTACTGCTGAGGCAAATCCTTAGCTGACAGCCAAAAACTGTCTTCTGAACTAATTGGTCAGCTGGAAAGGAAATCTTTCTGTGTTAACATTTGGTGGCAAATCCCTGTATCTACCGTATTGCTAATTTCAACCAATCACATATTAAATGAAAACTATTTAAAAAGAACATATCAATTTTAAAATACTATCACTTCTGCAGTTATTTCAACATATTATATGAGCAGAGGTGTTAGGATTCCAGGGAAAAATAACTTTTTTTAAAGTATCTTCCTTCAAAAAGTTTGGACCTCATTGGTTATGCTTAACATCTCAAAGACATAAATGTTTATTTTATAATTCTGTTGGCCTTAGAGATTTATTGAATGAGTGTTAAATAAGTTCAGTTCAGTTCAGTCGCTCAGTAGTATCTGACTCTGCGACCCTATGAACTGCAGCATGCAAGGCCTCCCTGTCCATCACCAACTGCTGGAGTCTACCCAAACCCATGTCCATTGAGTCAGTGATGCCATCCAACCATCTCATCCTCTGTCATCCCCTTCTTCGCCTGCCCTCAATCTTTCCCAGCATCAGTATCTTTTCAAATGAGTCAGCTCTTCGCATTAGTGGCCAAAGTATTGGGGTTTCAGCTTCAACATCAGTCCTTCCAATGAACACAGAAGACTGATTTTATTGAGGATGGATTAGTTGGATATTCTTGCAGTCCAAGGGTCTCTCAATAGTCTTCTCCAAGACCACAATTCAACAGAATCAATTCTTCTGCGCTCAGCTTTCTTTATAGTCCAACTCTCACATCCATAAATAACTACTGGAAGAACCATAATCTATTAAAAAAAAAAAAAAAAAAAAACTACAATTTTCACTATTCCTGGAGTTTCAGCAAATGCATTTATTTAGGTTTCTCATCAACCATTTAATTATTACACACAATCATGTTGAAGAGAACAAGTGTGTTATATGACTTTTCAAATATCAAATATGGTACTGTTGTAAGAATCAGCCTTGTAAACTATTCCTGAGTCCCAAAATGTCACATTGCTTTAGCTCTTTCTCCTTGATTATTGTTCTCTCTTGTTCCCTTAGATGCTTTCATGGATTTTACTCTAAAGCTTTTCCCTATAGTAGTCTTTGCTTTTGTCACTATTTTCCTTTAGAAATCAGAGTCAGTTCTCCCTTTCTTCCCCTTAATTGGCATTTTTGGGTATAATTGCAGTACTTTTCATTAATTCTCACAAAATACATGAGCTTGAAAGAGGGTTTTCACTGTTGCTTTATGGAGAATAATATGCAGACTTCTAATAAGTACTGTCCATTTTGAGAATATCTTTGTTCAAGTCCCAATTAGTCCATTTGAAAATTAGCCAAAAAGACCATATCAAATTCAAAGGAACAGTTTGGTATTGGCACAAAGACAGAAATATAGATCAATGGAACAAAATAGAAAGCCCAGAGAAAAATCCACGCACCAAAGGACACCTTATCTTTGACAAAGGAGGCAAGAATATACAATGGAGAAAAGACAATCTCTTTAACAATTGGTGCTGGGAAAACTGGTCCACCACTTGTAAAAGAATGAAACTAGAAGACTTTCTAACACCATTCACAAAAATAAACTCAAACTGGATTAAAGATCTAAACATAAGACCAGAAACTATAAAACTCCTACAGGAGAATATAGGCAAAATATTCTCCGACATAAATCACAGCAGGATCCTCTATGACCCACCTCCCAGAATATTGGAAATAAAAGCAAAAATAAACAAATGGGACCTAATTAAACTTAAAAGCTTCTGCACAACAAAGGAAACTATAAGCAAGGTGAAAAGACAGCCTACAGAATGGGAGAAAATAATAGCAAATGAAGCAACTGACAAACAACTAATCTCAAAAATATACAAGCAACTCCTACAGCTCAATTCCAGAAACATAAATGACCCAATCAAAAAATGGGCCAAAGAACTAAATAGACATTTCTCCAAAGAAGACATACAGATGGCTAACAAACGCATGAAAAGATGCTCAACATCACTCATTATCAGAGAAATGCAAATCAAAACCACGATGAAGTACCATTTCACACCAGTCAGAATGGCTGTGATCCAAAAGTCTACAAGCAATAAATGTTGGAGATGGTGTGGAGAAAAGGGAACCCTCTTACACTGTTGGTGGGAATGCATACTTGTACAGCCACTATGGAGAACAGTGTGGAGATTCCTAAAAAAACTGGAAATAGAACGTCCTTATGATCCAGCAATCCCACTGCTGGGCATACACACTGAGGAAACCAGAATTGAAAAAGACACATGTACCCCAATGTTCATCGCAGCACTGTTTATAATAGCCAGGACATGGAAGGAACCTAGATGTCCATCAGCAAATGAATGGATAAGAAAGCAGTGGTACATATACACAATGGAGTATTACTCAGCCATTAAAAATAATACATTTGAATTGGTTCTAAGGAAGTGGATGAAACTGGAGCCTATTGTACAGAGTGAAGTAAGCCAGAAAGAAAAACATGAATACAGTATATTAACACATATATGTGGAATTTAGAAAGATGGTAACGATAATGCTGTATGCGAGACAGTAAAAGAGACACAGATGTATAGAACAGTCTTTTGGACTCTTCTGGATAGGGAGAGGGTGGGATGATTTGGGAGAATGACAATGAATCATGTATACTATTATATAAGAAATGAATCGCCATTCCAGGTTTGATGCAGAATACAGGATGTTTGGGGCTGTTGCACTGGGATGACCCAGAGGGATGGTATGGGGAGGGAGGTGGGAGGAAGGTTCAGGATGGGGAACACGTGTACACCCATGGCGGATTCATGTTGATGTATGGCAAAACCAATACAATATTGTACAGTAATTAGCCTCCAATTAAAATAAATAAATTTAAAAAAAGGAACAGTTTAGACTTCAGGTTCTAAGATACAAAGAAATTAATTATACCATAAATTTCATTCATAGGATTTATAAGAAGGTAAAGAATCCACCTGTAATGCAGGAGACCAGAGTTCAATTCTGGGGTTAGGAAGATCCCTGGGGAAGGAAATGACTACCCACCCCAGTGTTACTGCCTGGAGAATTCTATGGACAGAGAAGTTTGCAGGCTGCAGTCCAAGGGTTCGCAAAAAGTCAGACATAAATGAGTGACTAATATTTTCACACATTTTTTACATATTTGTATAATTTATTCATTTAATACTTCTACTACTAGAATAAAATGCAAAGAATACAGGGAAAAAAATAGAATGGGAAAGACTTGAGATCTCTGCAAGAAAATTAGAGATACTAAGGGAACATTTCATGCAAAGATGGGCTCAATAAAGGACAGAAATGTACCTAACAGAAGTAGAAGACATTAAGAAGAAGTGGAAGGAAAACAAAGAAGAATTATACAAAAAAGATCTTCATGACCCAGACAATCACAATGGTGTGATCACTCACCTAGAACCAGACATCCTGGAATGTAAAGTCAAGCAGGCCTTAGGAAGCATCACTACAAACAAAGCTAGTGGAGGTGATGGAATTCCAGTTGGGCTATTTCAAATCCTGCAAGATGATGCTGTGAAACTGCTGCACTCAATATGACAGCAAATTTGGAAAACTCAGCAGTGGCCACGGGACTGGAAAGGTCAGTTTTTATTCCAATCCTAAAGAAAGGCAATGCCAAAGAATGCTCAAACTACAGCACAATTGCACTCATCTCACATGCTAGTAAAGTAATGCTCAAAATTCTCCAAGCCAGGCTTCAGCAATATGTGAACCATGAACTTCCAGATGTTCAAGCTGGTTTTAGAAAAGGCAGAGGAACCAGAGATCAAACTGCCAACATCTGCTGGATCATGGAAAAAGCAAGAAAGTTCCAGAAAAACATCTATTTCTGCTTTATTGACTATGCAAAAGTCTTTGACTGTGTGGAAAATTCTGAAAGAGATGGGAATACCAGAACACTTGATCTGCCTCTTGAGAAATTTGTATGCAGGTCAGGAAGCAACAGTTAGAACAAGACATGGAACAACAGACTGGTTCCAAACTGGAAAGGAGTACGTCAAGGCTGTATATTGTCACCCTGCTTATTTAACTTATATGCAGTGTATATCATGAGAAATGCTGGGCTGGATGAAACACAAGCTGGAATCAAGATTGCCAGGAGAAATATCAATAACCTGAGATATGAGGATGACAACACCCTTACGGCAGAGAGTGAAGAAGAACTAAAGAACCTCTTGATGAAAGTGAAAGAGGAGAGTGAAAAAGTTGGCTTAAAAGTCAACATTCAGAAAACAAAGATCATGGCATCTGGTCCCATCTGCTGCTGCTGCTGCTGCTGCTAAGTCGCTTCAGTCGTGTCCGACTCTGTGTGACCCCATAGATGGCAGCCCACCAGGCTCCTCTGTCCATGGGATTCTCCAGGCAAGAACACTGGAGTGGGTTGCCATTTCCTCCTCCAATGCATGAAAGTGAAAAGTCAAAGTGAAGTTGCTCAGTGGTGTAGGACTCTAGTGACCCCATGGACTGCAGCCCACCAGGCTCCTCCATCCTTGGGATTTTCCAGACAAGAGTACTGGAGTGGGGTGCCATTGCCTTCTCCATCTGGTCCCATCACTTCATGGCAAATCAATGGGGAAACAGTGGAAACAGTGGCTGGCTTTATTTTTTTTTTTTTTGGCTCCAAAATCACTGCAAAGGTGATTGCAGCCATGAAATTAAAAGACATTTGCTCCTTGGAAGGAAAGTTATGACTGACCTAGACAGCCTATGAAAAAGCAGATATATTACTTTGTCAACAAAGGTCTGTCTAGTCAAGGATATTGTTTTTCCAGTAGTCATGTATGGATGTGAGAGTTGGGAGTATAAAGAAAGCTGAGCACTGAAGAATTGATGCTTTTGAACTGTGTTTTTGGAGAAGATTCTTGAGAGCCCCTTGGACTGCAAGGAGATCCAACCAGTCCATCCTAAAGGATATCAGTCCTGGATGTTCATTGGAAGGACTGATGTTGAAGCTGTGACTCCAATACTTTGGCTACCTGATGCAAAAGATGACTCATTTGAAAAGACTCTGATTCTGGGAAAGATTGAGGGCAGGAGTAGAAGGGGATGACAGAGGATGAGATGGTTGGATGGCATCACCGACTCAACGGACATGAGTTTGGGTAACCTCTGGGAGTTGGTGATGAACAGGGAGGCCTGTGTGCTGAGGTCCGTGGGGTTTCAAAGAGCCAGACACAACTGAGTGACTGAACTGAACTGAACGGAATTACTAGAGTGTGAAGGCAGTAGTCATACTGACTTGCTTACCACTGTATACCTGAAAATACTAGGTATTGAATAAATATATATTGGGTTAAAAATATCTAGAGACAAAGTTTCCTTTCAATTTAACTTATAATATTTGAAGTCTCATAGTATATGAACTGACCTAAGGACGATGCTAAAAAAATCAGATTTGATAAAAGAATGTAAAACAAGTATAGCAAGAAAAAATAAAGAACAAAGCAAAAAAGAGTCTACGGAGGAGGATGATGGGCTAAAAGCCACTTCTACTGCAATTTGTATGTACCTATCACTTGATTTTTACCTTTTAAGAAAACTTAGTTTCCGCTATTCAGGTAGAATATTTGAGCAAGTTTCAGCATCTGATTTCAAGTGTATAGAACCTTCATTTGACTCACATGACCATGAATCAATAGTTAAGAAACTTAATGGATATTTAGGATGTACTTGTTGAGCTTCCCTGGTAGCTCAGACGGTAAAGCATCTGCCTACAATGCAGGAGACCCGGCTTCGATCCCTGGGTCGGGAAGATCTCCTGGAGAAGGCAATGGTAACCCACTCCAGTACTCTTGCCTGGAAAATCCCATGGACAGAGGAGCCTGGTAGGCTACAGTCCATGCGGTCGCAAAGAGTCAGACACAACTGAACGACTTCACTTCACTTCACTTCCCTAAAAATATGCTATTTCCCAACATTCCCTAGGAAGCACAGATAATTACATAAAGGAAAACATTGCACTTCGTTACTAGTTGTTCATGAGATTACAGTTGTCCTGAAAGAGTTCTTTCTACATTGCTAATATCCACAGGGTATTTTAGAGCAGTGCAATCTTCTTTCAGTATCTTTGAAGAATGGTTTTATTGATTGCCTCTAATACCAAAATCTTTGGATGAGCAAGTCCCTTTTAAAAAATGGTAATAGTATTCACATAAAACATACAGATATCCTTCTCTATAGTTTAGTCATCTCTAGATTACTCATGATACTTAATTCAATATAAATGCTATGGGACTAGTTATGACTATAATCTTAATACTATGTAAACAGTGACCTATTGTGAAAGTCATTCAGTTGTGTACAACTCTTTGTGACCCCATGGACTGTACAGTTCATGGAATTTTCCAGGCCAGAATACTGGAGTGGGTAGCTGTTCCCTTCTCCAGGGGATATTCCCAACTGAGGGATTGAATCCAGGTCTCCCATACTGCAGGCAGATTCTTTACTAGCTGAGCCCCCAGGGAAGCCCAGGGAAATAGTGGCTAGCCCATGGTAAATTCAAGTTTTGCTTTTGGGAATTTTCTGAATATTTGATCCCAGTGGGTTGAATCTCTCAGTTCAGTTCAGTTCAGTTACTCAGTCGTGTCCGACTGTTTGTAACACCATGGACTGCAGCACACCAGGCTTCTCTGTCCATCACCAACTCCCAGAGCTTACTCAAATTCATGTCCATTGAGTCAGTGATGCCATCCAACCATCTTATCCTCTGTCATCCCCTTCTCCTCCAGCCTTCAATCTTTCCCAGTATCAGGGTCTTTTCTAATGAGTCAGTTCTTTGCACCAGGTGGCCAAAGTATTGGAATTTCAGCTTCAGCATCAGTCCTTCCAATAAATATTCAGGACTGATTTCCTTTAGGATTGACTGGTTTGATCTCCTTGCAATCCAAGGGACTCCCAGGAGTCTTCTCCAACACCACAGTTCAAAATCATCAATTCTTTGACCCTCAGCTTTATTTATAAGTCCAACTTTCACATCCATACATGACTACTGAAAAAACCATAGCTTTGACTAGACGGATCTTTGTTGGCAAAGTAATGTCTCTGCTTTCTAATATGCTTTCTAGGTTGGTCATAGCTTTTCTTCCAAGAAGCAAGCCTCTTTTAATTTCATGGCTGCAGTCACCATCTGCAGTAATTTTGGATTGGATTTTGATTTTGGTTGAATCTTTACCAGAAGTCTTAAAGTATTTTCTCATTGCAGTGTGTAATGATCCTTTTTTAATACATTGCTGAATGTTGTTCATAGATTGACTATACAAATTATTATCTAAAATAGGTGTATTGACAATAAAAAGTAATAATATTAATTATCATGGCAGGAAAGCAGGGTGAAAAAGAATTTTTCCTGTCACATTAAGCATGGTGAAACAAATTATTCATGTACCCCTATTATCTTTTACAGTACATGAACTAAAGAAAGTTAATTTAATCTCTCTAAACTTTGATTTTATACTTTATAAAACATTCACACTCTTACTGGGGAAGGAAATGGCAACCTACTCCAGTACTGTTGCCTGGAAAATCCCATGGGCAGAGGAGCCTGTAGGCTACAATCCGTGGGGTGGCCAAGAGTCAGACAGGACTTCACTTTCACGCATTGGAGAATGAAATGGCAACCCGCTCCAGTATTCTTGCCTGGAGAATCCCAGGGACAGAGGAGCCCTGTGGGCTCTCTTCTATGGGGTCACGCAGAGTTAGACACGACTGAAGCGACTTAGGAGCAGCAGCAGCAGCAGCCCGCTCTTAGAATTGTGTTAATGATTAAATATAATCATGTAAATAATCTTAAGCTTATTAAATGATATTTGTATTTATATTTGTATATATACAAACTATATTATTTGCAATTATTATTTTATTATTTAAAGTGTAAATACTAAGAGAATAGTATTTTGTCTTAGCACTGATACTATGTAACATCATTTCTAGATGACTGGCAATTTACTCTCACTTTTCTTCTAAATTTTTCAAGACAATTAGGTATAACTCTATCTATGAAATAAAAACTATTGTGTTTTTTTTTTTTTTTTGTAGTGTTCATTCTCTGAAAATTGGTAGCCATTAGTAAAAAGACACAGAGATAGCAATAGCTGGAAGCAGGAAGATGGGATATGGAAAAATAAATTACAGAAAATATCTTGAGAGAATGCTTGTCTATTACCCATTGCACAAATTACTTAATTGTAGATTAGACATTTGAGAAGCAAGTGTACTTCTCTGTATGTCGTCACAAATGTGAAAGAGGGCCCTCATCAGACTATTCTGGTTACCTGATTTCTAACTTTCAGCCTCCAAAACTGTGATAAATAAGTGTCTGTTGTGTATAGCACATCCAGTCTATGATATTTTCTCATAGTTGTCCAAATGCATGAAGACAATATTATAAATGCAAAAATAAAGAAGAAACAGGAATGGTTCCATATAGTTATTGATGGTATAATTTTTTCTCACAAGTTTCTTGACGAGAACAATATATTACACAATAAAAAGGGTTCCATTGTCAAGTAAATTTGGAAAATTTTCATTAAACAAATATGAAGATGCTAAAATTTATTTATTTTTGTTTGGCTTCTCCCCTATGGTTTCACAGAAACTTTAATATGTGTTATATTTCCAGAGAGATAGAGAGAGCATGGAGATTTTTTCAGAACACATTTTGAAAAATCTGTGTTGAATGTCTTGCTGTGTCCTAAGGAGACAAGTGAGTCATTTACCCAGACTTTGAAACTCCAACTGGGTTCACAAAATCTGGTCACTCAGAATCTGTTCTTCTCTTGACTTTTGTAGATATAGAAAGCCTAATTCCTTCAGTTTTCTATTCTAAAATCTATTAAACTATTCAGCTTTATCCCTTTTACTCCCAATTATACTGAAGTATAATTGACACATGACATTAGTTTCAGGTGTACAGCATCGATGATTTGATTCATGTATATTATTGCAAAACAGTCTAGTTACCACAATAAGTCTAGTTAATATGCATCACCACACATTTTTACTTTTAAACTGTGAGTGAAGACATCTGATCACAATTGATATCTTTCCACAGTGATAATCTACATACTAGAAATAGCACTTAACAGATTGGCTAAATTGTGTCATCTACATAATGTAATGCCCAAATAAAGAAACTTTTCAGAGGTACTATTTATTTCTTAAATTTGCATTGCTTTCCATTTTTCCATTCTCTTAAGTTCTCTCTCATCCTGGAAAAATACAAAGGTATGACTGGATGAGATAATGTGTTATGACTCTACAATATCTTTGGTCCTGATTTGCAAATTTTCTTCAGTATTGCAAGAGGAGAAAGCTGGTCTTCACTAGTAATTGCTTAGTAAATAAAGACTTCCTTCCCAGGTATGAACTCTATTCATGCTAATAAAATTGCTCTATTTGGGCAATGAATCAGAATCTTTAAAGTTACTAAAGCATTACTATTAATTTTTGCCTATTCCAAGGTTATTTCCATTCTAATAGAGTCTAGCATTTCACAAAGAGTTTTACTTCCTGAGTTATACGCTGTCCAACACTCGTCAAATTCTCAGCAGCACAGGTTGTAAGAATAGATCAAGTTCTTCCTAGATAAAGTGTCTGTGAGCATGCTTCACACAGACAATTTCAATAGTCAGCTATTCTACAGAAATGTTTAAATCTCCCCTGTTGCCCTCTTTAATGTTTGAGGGCCTCACACCTAAAATGGTCTTCCTGCCTTTTAACCTCCCCTCAGACCCAATCTGTACATTGCAGCAAAGTTATAAGCAAATAGCTGATCATGGAATCCTCCCACTTAAACAAAATGGCTATCTGTTATCTACTGAGCAACCATTTATCAAAGGTCTGCTTACCTCCCCCAAATCACCCAGGCTTTTATTTCTTTGGTGTCATTAAGCAAAGAAATAAACTTTTACTCCAAACCCAGCTCAGAAATCTTTGTGTTTTTTTTTTTTTCCATTATTTATTCAGCCAAAAGTTTTGAGTTCCTATTATTTACATTCACACATTTATTTATTCAGTGAATATTCATTCAATGACCCTTTTGTGCCAGGCACTATTGAAAACATTAGGGATATATAAGAAAACAAACCAGCTTCATAGAGTTTAGATTTTAGATTCTACTGGGGATAGTAAGACAATAAGTGAAATATATGTGAAGTACATAATATATTATAAGGTAATAAGTACTGTAGATGAAAGACAAGGAAAGGGGCTAGAGTGTACCGGAAACTGTACAAACGTTGGCTTAATTGTAAGTAACACAGTTAGGATAGACTACTCAAGAAGTTAACATTTCAGCAAATGCTTTCAGGGTCTGGCTGGGCCTGAGAAGGTGAAGCTATATGTGGGCCTTTAGGTGAAAGGCTTCTGGGGCAGAAGGAAGAGCCAGTGCAGAAGTCTTTGGGTGGGAGAAGGCCTGATATGTCTGAAGGATAATAAGTTAGATCATTGTTCCTTGATCAAAATGAATAAGGGAACTTATAAGATTCAAGACATAAGGAAGGTTCAGGTGATATAGTACCTATAAGGCTATTAAAAGATTTGGCTTTTATGCTGAGTGAGGTGGTGAGGTACATCCAACCAGAAGATACAAACCTGGGTATTAGAGCCAGGAGTAAAAAGCTTTTCCAGGTATCTTTCCATCTGATATTTCTAATACTTTGAGTATTAAAGTATAAACTATAAAGCTACCGGGCTTCCCTGGTGGCTCAGAGGATAAAGCATCTGCCTGCAATGCAGGAAACTCAGGTTTGATCCCTGGGTTGGGAAGATCCCCTGGAGAAGGAAATGGCAACCCACTCCAGTGTTCTTGCCTGGAGAATCCCATGGACAGAGGAGCCTGGTGGGCTACAGTCCACGGGGTTGCAAAGAGTCGGACAAGACTGAGCGACTTCACTAATACTTTGAGTACACATTATTTGAAGCTTTCTGTTTCTCAAAACTGGTATCTTAAAAAAGATGCTCTATGCTTGATACACAGTAGGGACTGTGTAAGGAATTTACTGAACAGCTCTACCAGTTAACACATTATTTATTAAGGACAATTTACCTTAATAATTAATATCAAAATATGCCAAAAACTAGATACCTGTAAATCTAATTAGATACCTGTAAATCAACTGGATGATGAAAAATTGTCTGAAGCATTCTAGTTAGTTCATTTTGTCTGCAATATTTTCCTGCTAGATAGCATACTCTGTTAGGACTAATTATACAGCAGTTCCAAAGCAGTTTTCACTGAATTAAATTCCTTCATAATGGTTTGTTATGAAATGTAAGTGATATTTTTGGTTCTAAATTATTCTAACCTCACAAATATGACCAAAACACATTAACTAATATTTTGACCTATAAACACAAAATTGCCAATTTAGAAAACTCAAGGGAATATTCACAAACTAATTTATTTTTTACTTGTCCTATTATAACTAACAGCATATGAGTCTGATACTTGACAGCACAAAAGAAATCTATTTGTAAGTCTGAACATTCTTCATTTCTATGTTTTAATTGAGGAATAAAATGAAAAGAAATAAGAAACATTCCTCCCTCAGGATTGAAAATAATGAAGCATTTAAAATAACATTCAGTAATTAACTTTTGGGTGACCATTTCTGAAGACATGTTTCTAATCATTTTTCATTCATGGACACAGATGTCTTTAGTACCTAACATTTGCACTTGAGTTTCTTATTTGGTTAAATCATATATTTAGCCACAGAGTTCTTAGCCAGAGAATATATAATATGTTCTTATTGATCCTATCAAATTCACACCAATGCAAGAAAATAAGACCAGTTAATGGCACTGAAAGTATTGCAGTGAACAGACTAAATTCTCTTGGTTCATATAATTTATCTTTTAATTAAGGGATAAAGAATAAATTAAATAAAAACCATAAGTTAATTATACAGAGTGCTAGTTTGTTAGTACATTATCAATTATGAAATTTTATTGAAGGTTCTTCCAGGAATTGTTTGCTTTCATAGGGATAGCTAAAGAGTTGAAAATGGATTTTTTAAATGGCTGAGTCTTTCCTTAGTAGCTCAGAAGTGAAAGTGTTAGTCTCTCAGACATGTCAGTGTCTTTGTGACTCTGTGAACTGCAACCTGCCAGGCTTCTCTATCCATGGAATTCTCCAGGCAAAAATATCAGAGTGGGTAGCCATTCCCTTCCCTGGGGATCTTTCTGACCCAGTGATCGAATTCGGGTCTCCTGCATTGCAGGCAGATTCTTTACCATCTGAGATGCCAGGAAGCCCTTCCTTAGCCTGAGTCCCCTAAAAATAGAGTCTGAAGCAAAGACTTCTGTATGTTAATCTAGTACAGGGTATAGTCCTTGGGAGCAGGAATGAGAAAGAGTGAAGTAGAGAAGGAGAGAGAGAACAAACATGGGGGTTTATTTCTTAACTGGCTACTTTATGATATCAACAGCACTTGATTTCTCCCTTTTGTAAAGTTATCTTCTAAGAGGCTACTTAAATAACTGCTCCATGGACAGTCCCTCACTGAAAAGTAAGAGGAAAAATGATCCAGAGGCTTCCCTATTTAACTGGCCTAAGTTTTGCTTGGAATTTGTATATGAGTTGGTGTTGACAGGGAAGCCACAGATCTGGAGACAAGAGGCTCATAGAATGAGTGTGCGGCAGGGCTTTGTCACATGTGTGATACACATGTCACATGTGTGTCATGGGTTTGCATGAGGATAGAGGGAAATATATGAAACTAGTCACCAGAAAAACTGAAGCAAGAGACAGGCCAGCCCATAGTGGTCTGAGTAGGCGCTTAGACAATGCTTGAGATGGCCTTCAACCCTACTTTAGGTAAAGCAGAAAAAGATTTTATATATTTAAGTATCCTATGCAAGTCAAAGTTGCTCAGTCATGTCCAACTTTTTGCAACCCCATGAACTTCTCCAGGCCAGAATACTGGAGTGGATAGCCTTTCCCTTCTCCAGGGGATCTTCCCAACCCAGGGATCAAACCCAGGCCTCCTGCATTGCAGGCGGATTCTTTACAAGCTAAGCCACATGGGAAGCCCAGTAATAGTGGAATGGGTAGACTATCCCTTCTCCAGCGGATCTTACCAACCCAGGAATTGAACCAGGGTCTCCTGGATTGCAGGTGGATTCTTTACCAATTGAGCTATCAGGGAAGCCCAGACAAGCATCCTGTAAATTGCACCAAACAAAGAACATTTAAAACCATGGATCTGTCTCAGGACTTAATTATTTACAGATGAAGAAACTGAGGTCTAGGAAAATAAAATAACTTGCTATTGGTAAGTCAATGAAAGTCAGTATTGAGTCCTGCTGAGGAGTACATAACTTGGGGTTTACTGACAGAGTATCCTTCATAAGTATCCTCTATTACTTAGATAGGTTCAGTGTCTTCTATAAGACATGTGGATCATATGTAAAAAAGGAATATTAACAGATACCTGATTCTTCAAAAATAAATGAAGTCTCAGGTGTTTTGATTCATATAATTCATATTTTAGTCAATAGGCAAATGAGCATACTAATGTTGGTTGTAATTAAAATTTTCAGATTGAAAGAGTTTATGAATTATGTAGGAAGACCAATATTCATCCTTTTCACCAAAATGAAGTGTTTTATTCTATCCCCAACTAGATGGGAGCTCCCTTTATTACACTTTGCTCATATGCTTATTTGGCCCTTACTTACTGAAAATAGCCATTTTGAAGGTTTTAGCCTTTCTATCAGTTTGTGAGCACCTGTACCCTGGAGGAAAAAGGAACTGGATTTGGCAATATATGATAAAAGAATAAGTCTCTGTACATATATTCATGCTTCCTACTTGAGTAGATTAAGCCACATTGTTTCCCTAAAGCTCATTTTCTTTATATATAATAAATATTTCACTATCTATAATACCCTCAACAGAAAGTTTTTATTCAGATCCCATTAATTAAACTATGGAAAGTATGTGTAATGTACTGTTTAAATACTATTTCAATGATTACTTAGTCTGAAAAACATTCCATATAATGAATGTCTTTTTTATGTAATTATATCAAGACAAAATATTTAAACAATATTTAGAGAGATTAGACATTGATTTATGAAAAGATTGGGTGCATTCAGGGTGATATGACCATAGACTGGAAATTGAGTTCTGGACCAGTTGTTGACTGAAATTTTATCTGGACAAAATGGAATAAAGTCTAAATTTAAAATTCTTGAAATATCTTCAAATAGCTTCCATGGTACAAACATTAAAGCCTCAGTTTAATTTAAGTATATACCATTTTATGTTTTGATAAATTTTCTCAAATGCTTGGCAGAATCAAATAAATACTTTTAAGATAACATGAAATATTTCTTGAATAACTTTGAAAACTCAATAAAACAATTTGATCCTGATGTTAAAATTAAAAAGTATGTTTTAAGATTAAATCTTGAATCATTTTGACATACAGGTTATTTATAATGGATTTTGCAAGCAATCTACTTACTATTAAAATAAAATAACATATGTATTCATAAAGTATCTACAAATGTTTCAACATGAAAGTAAATATTATAGCTTGGGGGTGGGGTGGTCATACCAAGAGGCTTGTGGGATCTTTTTTCCCACACCAGGGATTGAACCCAGGGCCAAGGTAGTGAAAGTGCAAAATCTAGCCACTGGATGACCAGGAGATTCCATATATTAACAATCTTAAAATAGATCACCTTTGCCAAATATGTTGTACTCCAGATCTGGTTCTTATACAAAATAATATTTTTTTCATGTATTTACTTTTTTATTACCAAATCTGGTGCCTGAATAATTTTTGCTCATATACAATGTGCACAAGTATTCTCATCATTTCTGAAAACAGAGAGGGAGAACTAATATAAACTTGAACATCAATATGTAAGTAGAAGTTTGATGATAACAAAGAGATGACCAAAGCATTTTTGCTTTTAAAACAAAAATTCTCATACAAAAATTTTTGTAAGTCATTGCTGTCCTAAAGGAATCATGAAGTGGAAGGATGGAAGACTTTGTGCCATACAGAATCATAATTTAATAATTGTTTGTCTTTCGATGACATTGCTTAGATTACTTGGTCTCTGAGCCACAATTTCCTAGTTTGTGATATTACATGAACCAGGAAATGTGAACAAGCTTCCTGAACTGGAACACACTGTGCAAAACATAGAATTACATTCAACAAAATTCATACTGCTGGCATAACACATACATTATGATGAAAAGGATCAATAGGTTTCAAGAAACCTCTGAAACAAAAAGTACAAATAGAAAGGCAATAAAGTTATCAAAAGGAAAAAAGAACAACTATTTAAAAATTACAGCCCTAAAGCATTTGGTATAAATGGCACTGCATTTTCTTGATAATGTTTTTAAAATATATATTCTTCTAGACTAAGTAAATGTTTCTTTCCTAATAGCTGATCTGTACTTCAAGGCAAATAAAAGGTCAGTTAGATTATACTTTCTCACTTCTACTTTTTTGTAAGTTTCAGTCATTGGCAACTGATTTTTAGTTGTCATCTGTCAATGAATTAGAAATTACAGAATAAAATAATGGCCTTAAATCTAAACATTTGACAGATGTACTAGACACCAAAGCTTTCATATCTGGTTGTTAGGACAATGTACAAATAATTGCTAGTTAATAAGTGTCCCCAAAATGATATTTTGATAATTTGGGAAAACCTCATATATCTTTGAAGTATCATCATTCATTTACCTACACATGATTGATTAAACATTCATTAAACATCTACTACCTGAAAAGTATTATTAAACATTGAAAGGAAAGATAAATATAATCAACATCTCATGCCTAAGGAAATTTCTAGTCTAGCATCAAGGACAGAAAAACAGACCCATGACTATAATATTAGGAGATAACTGCCATAAGAGAAATATCATATTAGTTCATTTACCAAAAAAAGTCATAAAAGAAGGTATCTGTAAGTAAATCACAAAATTCTATTCATTACGCTTAAACTTGTCAAAATGGCCTTAAACATATATACATACATGTGTGTGTGTGTGTGTATATATATATATGTATATATATAGCCCATAATAGCATTTAATGCCAAAATTAGCTATTGATGACTCTGCTGCTTAGATACCTGAGAATTTTAATAATTATTTATATAGATCGATACAATAATGTTGAGAATTTGAGAGAAGGAAGTGGATTCAAGAATAAACTAAGAAGGCATCAGTTCAGTTCAGTTCAGTCGCTCAGTCATGTCCGACTCTTTGCGACCCCATGAATCGCAGCACGCCAGGCCTCCTTGTCCATAAATATTCATTATTCTCATATCAATTTATCTCCCACCCCATAACTGAGATGAATATGTTATATGTGTGTGTGTGTGCATGCTTAATACACAGTATGTAAGGACTAAATCCATAAATCAATAAATCCACTAAACCCATAAATCAGTCTTAGCCCATTCCTTTTTGCTTCCTTTTATTTTTGAGTGATGAAGGGTCCTGACCAGTCTTATCACTTCAGGTGTGCTTTGAAGCCCCCTTTCTAAGTTTCTTATGGAATTTGTTCTTTTGATTATATCCTATATCTTAAATGAAGTATCCACAGACATTTTTTTGTAAAGGGCCAGATGGTGAATGCTTTAGGCTTTGTGACCCATTGGACCTCTGTTGCAGCTATTCAACACTGCGTTGGTGGCATGAAAGCAGCCATAGGCCATATGTAAATTAATTAGTTTGGCTGAATCGCAATAAAACTTCATTTGCAAAAATGGATGGTGATGTGGATTTAACCAGTTGATAGTAGTTAATCACCTACCTTAAATGATAAATTTCTCTTTTACTGGGTTATTTTTATTTTTCTCAGATAAAACAAAGATTTATTTCCAGCCAAATACTGTGTTATTTTTAACTGCACCCAAATCCATTCTAATATCACCAATCATAAGCTTAAAAAAGGCAAATGTGTTAAAAAAAAAATAACTTCCCTCCAATTTGAAAAACATAGTTTTATAAACACCTTAAAAGTCAAATTTATTTAAAATTGTTGGTCTGTTTGAAGTTCCACATCAGAAATGACAGTAGAGAGAGCAATACTTTTCCATCCCCTTTCATTTCTCAATCCCTCCTTTTCTCATTGAAGGGCACAGATTCACCACTCCTCATACTTAGTAGAGTATGGTTTACTCTCAGGAGAAGCAAGGAGTCTTCTGCAAGTTCTGGGGCAGGTATGGGGACATATGACTAGAGATCCAGAGTCCCTGAAATCCAGAGTGCGATGAGAAGGGATAGCGTGATCCATGACTGGACATATCTATCCTCTTGGCTACATGGTGTCTCCTTACACAGTAGGGAAATGTAAGGCCAAGGGAGGGCCAGAGTTGGAACTGCTGAAGCACAGGCCCAGGACAGGGCCTCTCTCTATGGGGTTGAAATATACTAATAAGCTCAAGAGAATATCTGTGTTTCAATTAGAGAAACATAATAATTTTCACCTTCTGCTATGAGTTTAACTCTATATCCCCAAGTTCACAAGTCCTAACCCCCAAAACATGACCTTATTTGGAAATAGAGTCACTACAGATATAATTTGTTAAGATGAGGTTACACTGGAGTAGTATGGATCCCTAATCTAATCTAACTGGTATACTTGTAAAAAGGGAAAATTGGGGCACAAATATAGACACAGGGAGAAGTCATGTGAAAATGAAGGCAGAGTTCAGGGTGACTCTCCTAAAGGTCAAAGAATGACAAAGAGTGCCAGAAAACTATCAGAGGCTAGACAAGTGTAATGGAATAGGTGTTCATACTCCTCAGAAACAACCAACTCTGATGACACCTTGATTTTGGACTTCTAGCCTCTGGAAGTGGGAGATAATAAATCTGTTGTTTGAGCCATTCAGTTTTCAGTACTTTGTCATGGTGACCCTAGTAAACTAACATATCTTCAAAGAGCCTTTCTTTTTTAATTGGGGGATAATTGCTTTACAATATTGTGCTGGTTTCTGCCATATATCAACATGAAGCCGCCTCAGGTATACATATGTCACCTCCCTCTTGAGTCTCCCTCCCACCTCCC
The DNA here is from genome assembly GCF_027580195.1 of Bos mutus. NCBI lineage: Eukaryota > Metazoa > Chordata > Mammalia > Artiodactyla > Bovidae > Bos > Bos mutus. The sequence continues at coordinate 47,160,152 of NC_091617.1, forward strand.
ACCCCATTCCACCCCTCTAGGTTGTCACAGAGTATTGGATAGAGCCCCCTGTGTCATACAGCAAATTCCCACTGGCTATCTATTTTATATATTGTAATGCATATCTTTCAATTCTACTCTTCCAATTCATCCCACTGTCTTCTTCCCCACCCCCTCCTCCACCCCCAGGTCCACAAGTCTGCTCTCTATGTCTGCATCTCTACTTCTAAACTATATATAGGTTCATCAGTACCATTTTTCTAGATTCCACATATATGCATTCATATCTGATGCTAGTTTTTCTCTTTCTGACTTACTTCACTCTGTATAACAGGATCTTCCCAACCCAGAGGTCAAATCCAGGTCTCCCACTTTGCAGGCAAATTCTTTACTAGCTGAGCCACAAGTAAGTCCAAGAATACTGGAGTGGGAAGCCTATCCCTTCTCCAGCAAATCTTCCTGACCCAGGAATCAAACCAGGGTCTCCTGCATTGAAGGCGGATTCTTTACCAAATTAACTATCAGGGAAGCCCCTAGGTTCATCCACCTCACTACAACTGACTCAAATTAATTCCTTTTTATCAATGATTAATATCCCACTGTATATATGTAGAATAACTTCTTTATCCATTCATCTGTTAATGGATGTCTAGGTTGTTTCCATGTCCTGGCTATTGCAAATAGCATTGCAATGAACACTGAGGTACAAGTGTCTTTTAGAATTGTGGATTTCTCAGGGTATATGTCCAGTAGTGTGATTGCTGGGTCATATGGTAGGCTACAGGACTAGGAAAGGTCAGTTTTCATTACAATGCCAACAAAAGGCAATGACTTATTCAAAGGACAGATTATGAAGCTCCAATACTTTGGCCACTTGATGCAAAGAGTTGACTCATTGGAAAACACCCGGACCCTGGGAAAGATTGAGAGCAAGAGGAGAAAGGGGTGACAGAGGAAGAGATGATTGGATGGCATCACTGACTCATTGGACATGATTTTGAGCCAACTCCAGGCATAGTGAAGGACAGGCAAGCCTGGTGTGCTGCAGTCTGTGAGTTGCAAAAATGTCAGACACAACTTAGTGACTGAACAACAACATCAATGGTAGTTTTATTCTTATTTTTTAAAGAAATCTCCATACTGTTCTCCACAGTGGCTGTATTAATTTACATTCCCATCACTAGTATGAGAAGGTCCCACTTTTACACACTATCTCCAGTATTTATTGTTTGTGGATTTTTGTTTGTAGATTTTTTTGATATTGGCCATTCTGTTGTGAGGTGATATCTCATTGTAGTTTTGATTTGCATTTCTCTAAAAATAAGCAATGTTAAGCATTTTTCATGTGTTTTTTAGCTATGTGTATGTCTTCTTCAGATAAATCTCTATTTAAGTCATCTATCCATTTTTTTTGATTAGATTGTTTGTTTTCCTGATATTGAGCTGCCTGAACTGCTTATATATTTTAAAGATTAATCCTTTTTCAGTTGCTTAATTTGCAATTATTTTCTCCCATTTTGAGGGTTTCTTTTCATTTTGTTTTTGATTTTCCTTGCTGTGCAAAAGCTTTTAGGTCTAACTAGATCTCATTTTTTAATTTTTGTTTTTATTTCCATTACTCTAGGAGGTGGGTTGTAGAGGATCTTTCTGTAATTTATGTCAAATAGTGTTCTGCTTATGTTTTCCTCTAAGGGTTTTATAGTTTCTGGTCTTACATTTAGGTTTTTAATCCATTTTGAGTATATCTCTGTGTGTCGATAGTGCGTGAAGAACTATGGACAGAGGTTTTGTAACATTGTACAGGAGGCAATGATAAAAACCATCACAAAGAAAAAGAAATGCAAGAAGACAAAATGGCTGTCTTAGGAGACCTTACAAATACCTGAGAAAAGAAGAGAAATGAAAGACGAAATAGAAAGAGAAAGATACACCCAACTGAATGCAGAGTTACAAAGAAGAGCAAAGAGAAATAAGAAACCTTCTTAAGTGAATAATGCAAAGAAATAAAGAAAAACAATAGTATGGGAAAGACTAGAAATCTCTTTAAGAAATTAGAGTTACTAAGGTAACATTTCATGCAAAGATGGACACAATAAAGGACAGGTATAGCAAGGACCAAAAAAAGCAGGGGATATTAAGAACAGGTGACAAGAATACACATAAGAACTGTAAAAAAAAAAAAAAAAAAGTCTTAATGTCTAAGATAATGACCATAGTGTAGTCACAAATCTAGAGACAGACATCCTGGAAAAGAGAGTCAATGGGCCTTAGGAAACATTACTATGATCAAAGCTAGTGGAGGTGATAAACCAGCTAATGTATTTAAAATCCTAAAAGATGATAGTGTTACATTGCTGCACTCAATATGATAGCAAATTTGGAAAATTCAGTAATAGCCATAGGACTGAAAAAGATCAATCAAAGAAGGGCAATACCAAAGAATGTTCAAATGACCATACAATTGAACTCACTTCACATGCTAGCAAGGTAATGCTCAAAATCCTTCAGGCTAGGATTCAATAGTACATGAATCAAGAACTTCTAGATGTACAAACTGGACTTAAAGGAGGCAGAGGCCCCTGAGATCAAATTGCCAACATCCATTGGATCATAGAAAAAGCCAGAGAATTTAACAAAAACATCGACTTCTGCTTCATTAACTACGTTTAAGCCTTTGACTGTATGGATCACACGAAACTGAAAAATTCTTACAGAGACGGAAGTACCAGACCATTTTACCTGCTTCCTGAGAAACATGTATGCAGGTCAAGAAGAAACAGTTAGAACCAGACATTGAACAATGGACTGGTTCAAAATTGGGAAAGGAGTGAGTCAAGACTGTGTATTGTCACCCTGCTTATTTAACTTATATGCAGAGTACATTATGAAAAACGCTGGGCAGGATGAAGCACAAGCTGGAGTCAAGATTGCCAGGAGAAATATCAACAACCCCAGATATGCAGAAGATAACACCCTAATGCCAAAAAGTGAAGAGGAAATAAAGAGCCTCTTGATGAAGGTAAAAGAGGAGAATGAAAAAGCTAACTTAAAACTAAACATTCAAAAGCTAAGATTATAGCATTTGGTTCCATTACCTCATGGCAAATAGATAGGGATAAAATGAAAACAGTGGCAGGTTTTATTTTCTTGGGCTCCAAAATCACTGTGGATGGTGACTGCAGCAATGAAATTAAAAAAATAAAATAAAATAAAAGCTTGTTCCTTGGAAGAAAAACTATGAGAAAATTTGACAGCATATTAAAAAAACAGAGATCACTTTGATGAAAAATGTTCGTATAGTCAAAGCTATGATTTTTCCAGTAGTCATGTATGTATGTGAGAGTTGGACCATAAGGAAGGCCGAGCAGTGAAGCATTGATAACTTTCTAACTGTGGTGCTGGAGAAGACTCTTGAGAGTCCTTTGAACAGTAATGAGATCAATCCTAAAGGAAATCAATTCTGAATATTCATTGGTAGGACTGATGTTGAAGCTGAAGCTCCAATACTTTGGCCACCTGATGCAAAGAGCTGACTGATTGGAAAGAACCCTGATGCTGGGAAAAATTTAGGGCAGGAGGTGATGGGGCGATGGATGCTAAGTCGGTTGAAATGGCATCACCAACTCAATGGACATAATTTTAAGCAAACTCTGGAAGATAGTGAAGAACAGGGATGCCTGATGTGTTGCAGTCCTTGAGATGGCAAAACGTTGTACATGACTTAACAACTGAACAACAACATGGTTTAGGAACTGTTCTAATTTCATTTGTTTTACACATATTTGTCCAGTTTTTCCAGCACCACTTATTGAAGAGGCTATCTTTTCTAGATTGCATATTCTTGTCTCCTTTGTCAAAGATAAGGTGCCCATAGGAACATGGGTTTATTCCTGGGTTTTCTATCTTGTCCATTGACCTATATTTTGGATTCTGTGCCTGTCCCACACTGTCTTGATTACTGTAGTTTTGTAGTATAGTCTGAAGTCAGGAAAGTTGAATCCTCAAGCTCCATTTTTCTTTCTCTAGATTGCTTTAGCTATTTGGGGTCTTTCGTGTTTCTGTACACACTGTGAAATTTTTGTTCTAGTTCTTTCTAAAATACCATTTGTAATTTGATAGGGCTAGCATTGATTCTGTTTATTGCTTTGAGAGTATAGTAATTTGCACAGCATTGATTTTTCATGGTATCTCTCTCCAGCCTTTTATGTCATCTTTGATTTCTTTCACCAGTGTCTTACAGTTTTTTTATACAGCTTCACCAACTCAACGGGAGACAGTGAAGGACAGGGAAGTCTGTTGTGCTGCAGTCCATGGGGTCACAAAGAGTCAGACATGACTTAGTGACTCAACAACAAGAATTATATCCTCAAAGAGCTTTTCTTCTCAAGTGTTTCTAACTGGTTGCTTTCTGTTTAGTTTTATAAATAAAATATTATATAATAATGTGTTTTTTTTTTCCCTTTGGGAATATCACAAATTGTAATTATTTCTTATAAACTCATTTGTTAATTATATAGCTATTTCAGAGTTGACTGCCCTATGGGAAACAAATAAAAGTAGAGTAAATTATAGAATGGGCTCTCTAGGTGACACAGGGGTAAAGAATCCACCTCAGTGCAAGAGATTCAGGTTGGATCCCTGGGCCAAGAAGATTCCCCTGGAGGAGTAAATAGCAACCCACTTCAGTATTCTTTCCAGGATAATCCTGTGGACAGAAGGCCCTGGCGGGCTACAGTTCATTGGGTCTCAAAGAGTTGAGCATGACTGAGTGACCAAGCATACACACACACACACACACACACACACACACAGGATACTGAATATACATAGTGTTTGGGTAATAATTTGAAGTGAGGTGGTCAGCAGAGTACTCTTTTAAGGAACTGACATCTGAAGAAAGATATGAAAGAGGTGACTTAGTTATCTTTTTTTTTTTTTTCCTTCTGAGGGTAAAGGATTCCAAAGCGACAGACACAGAAGTTGAGACCCTATGGTAGGAATCTGCATCTACATTGACAAAACAGCAGGGAAACCAGTGTTGTCAAGGGGAAAGAATGAGCAGGAGCGTACTAAGAGATATGCTCAGAGAGGTAATAGGATAGTTGAAGAGAAGCCTTATCATTAAAAAAAAAGAAACAAAAAAGGAACATATTGGTGTTGGAGATATCTTAACAATAACTTAAACTTCTTTTATTTTAGAAAGAAAAGTGAGGCCAGAGATATCAAGATGCTCAAAATCACATGGATAACTGGACCCATTACTGGAATCTGTCTGGCAGAACCACACACTCTCTGCTATACCAGTGAGCATGGTTCTTCTAAAGCAGAGGTTCTCAAGTGGAATATTCATCAAAATCACCTATACCACTTATTAAAACACAGAACGTTCAGCTCCATCTCCATCATTTCTGATTCATTAGTTTTGAGTCCTGAGTATCTGAATTTCTAATAAGTTTCCAGGTCATGCTGATACTGATGATCTGGAGACTACATGGTAAGAAAACATACTATGCCAGCAATACAATAAAAATTATACATTGTAATTTCTTAGCAAATTGCATTCAGTGATTTAGATCAATCATAATTTCATGGAAATGCTAAGAATTTCTTTCATGTTCTGTATCATTATAATATACTTTCCTTTCAGGATTGTTTTTCTAGAACTTGTAGCATCTATTTTTCCATCTATCTGGCTTCTTCATTATCTATTTTCCCAACTGCTTGTCTTCAGTTCCTTTTAGAAAAAGTTTTTGGATCAGACTTTGGACCCAAGAATTAGAGATGTTTTAAAATTCAATGGAAAATACACGAGGATGGAAGTGTCCAACCATTTTTATTTTCTACAATATAGTACATCATACATCTTTCCCTCAATATTAGACAATATTCATTTCTGTATGGATTTTTATATCATTATGTAAAGCCATAGGAGGAAAACCTCAATAGATTAGATAGGAAGAAAAAAAAAAGAGTCCTGAGAATTAACATCAATGTCAAGAGAGAAAATGATTTCAAACAAATTTATCCAAATGGTTTCCCCAGGCTCTTAGGCAGTGTCCAATTATCTTGGTTAGACATTTTGGAGGGCTTTTCTGACTTTCTTCCATGAAGAAATCTAGAAAGTCAGAGGTTGAGAAAAAAAAAAATAGTAATCTGAGTAAATTAAATTTAGAAAATATTTGTCTAAGGGGCAGCCAATATATTAATAAATGCTGTTATTTATACTTCCTAATCATATTTAGAACCTGTGTTTCTGTCTTCCTATACACCTTGCTGCCTTTATAATATTTTTATTAGATATCACCATGTCTCCCCTATGGCTTCAATTAAGTACTTCTTTGAGAGGCCCAATATGTATACTGTTCTCAATTTGTTTTTCAAAACTGAATATGTTTTCAATCCAGTTGTTTAATTGAGGTCTTTCAGCAGTTCCCTAGAATATAACAGATAAAATCCCAAATTATCAGGCTTTGTGCTGTGATGTGCTTGAAATCTGTTTACCTCTTCAGTTTCAATATTGTCTCTCCCTCCTTGAAATGAAAATTAGTCAATCTGAACTAGTTCTGTATTCCTGAGTATACCATTTGCTGTTTAATACCACAGGCCTTTTGTACAGCTGTTTACCCTCCCTGGAGTACCCTCCCTTTTCTCATCTTCATGGTAAACCCTTATACATCCTTCTGGTAATACTAGGACATCTTGAAAAGCCACTGTTCCACATTCTATAGATCAAAACTAGTCACAATGTTGACTACGAATCTAGGGAGTTACAGAAATAAATCTCAAAACTCTGTATATAAAGAATGTTGTGATTATGAAGAAGAATCTGATTCTGTATTTTTAATAGGATATGTTTTAATAGTCAAAGTGATCAGTAATTTTAATACGATTTTTTTTTAACACGAATACATGAAAAATGTGGGTTGGCTTGGCAGAGAAGTCACCGATGTTCCAAATGTCATGTCAAAAAAAATTATATCAATCTTCTTCCATATTTGATCCATTTTTATAACAAGTAAAATCTAGTTGTAAAATGCCTCCTTTTAAAATATTCTACTTGTGGAGTGAACAACAACTATTTTTGATGCCAAAAAATTAACAAATAAGCATCTTTTGTATAAAATCTACTTTTAATTTAGTTTCTTCAAAAATATTTATCATGATTTTATAGATAGAATTATTCCTGGTGAAGCCTCTTAGACAATATTATTTTGATAGAAAGAAATGCTATAATTTAAATTGAATCTTAACATTCTGCTTCTAATATATAAAAGGGATGATACCACACTTACTCCCCATTTTTGAGATTTTGGCTGAAACTTCCTATTTTGGTTGCAAGAGTTGAAATTAGCTGTCTGAACTTTTTAATTCGATGTGTGAAGTATTCATCTTCCAAAATGCATATACCTTCTTTCTTGAGATATTCATAGCTGTAGTACAAGAGCTTCCTATGGGAGTATGTTTTTATCTAAGCTAACCTAAGTAAACTAAACGGCAGAGTGTTTCTGTGTGCTCTGTACTCAATTTGTTTAGATAGATTTCTAGTCTACTTCCAAAATCAAAGTCATAAATAGCTCATAATGGGAAAATTCAGGTGATTAAGCCTTATCAAATATTTAGGCAATAGCATGTTGATGAACTGCATGCTTTAAGCAAGTTGTTCTAAATCAAAGATTCAAATTTGATTTTGCTGTGATAAGTAGAAATTCTACAAAATTCAATATTGAGACTACATGATCAATTTGAGCAATATTTAGTAGAAGTGATTTTGCATATCATTTTTGAAAATAGATTAGAGCGGAAATATGCAGTCTGTCTTTGCATTTACTGCTATTCAGCATTTCCTGAACACCCACTATAGGCTAAGAAGTGTATAATAAAATGAGCATCCACAGCTTTAGTTACATACAAATACAGAACTCAGTGAGATATAGAGAGTTTAAAGAAATATTATTTACAATATTTTTAAAATGTCATTGCCTTGTAATTTCGGCACTATTGTCTGTGTGTGTGTGTGTGCATTTTGTACCCTCGATTAAACTCTTTGATGTATGGGTCAGGAAAAGATAATATATGGAAGAAAAGATGAGAATAAACATTAAGAAATACATAGGCCAGAGAGAGAATTAAGAATAGATACAAAGACAAATTTTCGATGCATCAACTATCAACAAGGGTTAAAAGCACTGGGTAAATGGGATTCATATGAAACAGGAAGTACTGTAACAGAAGAAAGCCATACAAAGAAACAGTCTGATAAAGCCCAACACATAAGAGACTGTGAGAGAAATAGAATCATAGACAAAATGAAGATGAACAGCCACAGGGAGACAGAAATCAAGGTGACATATTGTCAGTGAATGAAGGCCCTCGAGGTGGATGACAGTAGTTAACAGTGGATTGTATTTATATTAGTCTACTAGTCAAGTTAAATAAAAAGTATTCAGTTTAACAATAGAGAGTTGGTTGATAAACTGATACGGTTTTAGTGGAATCTTTGCCAATAGTGTATTATTAACAAGAGGTGTGGGAGACTGAATAACATTGTTATAACTGAGAAAGTGAACTTCATCAAAGAGTTAAGAGATAAAGTAGTAGCAAAATCCAGTGTGAAATAATGGGAAGCTTTCATTTTTGTTTTAAGGTGGGAGAAAATGATCATATTTAAAATCTGAGGGAAAGATTCAGTAGTGACAGATTCCTGAAGAAAGTGTATAATTGAAAATTCAAACACCTTAAAGTGTAAGAAGTGGAGACACTGATGGAGAAGCCAGAGGAATGATGCAAGAAAAGACAAGGATAAAGGAAATTCTGGCACAAATATAAATAATACTGTTTGGAAGCCTGATACTTTTTATTCACAATGTTGAGAGCAACAGGAGAGTTGGAGGGATAGGAGCTATCATCAAAAATGAAACACAACTGAAAGGGAAAGAGAAATTACTTAATAATGATGAAGGCTAAGCTAAGAATGAAGACCATGAAATTTTACTGGTGAGAATTTACATCACTATGTGATTGTTTTTGCCAGCTAATATCATGGCAATTATTCCAGTAGCTTTTACCAATAGTATTTTAAAGACAGATATGTGGAGAGTAATACAACTTTAAGTCCAGTTTTCCAGCTGTCTTCATGTATTCTTATCTGCTCTGTCCTAGGTCTTAATTTTGCTAGGCCTTTTATGCCCTATCACCATAGACTACTTAAACTTTCAAATAAGAAAGGCACTTTATTTTTCCAGAGCTTGGTAACTATCTCTTGATACTATCATTGCCAAGGATTATTTTGACTGGAATTCTTCTATCTTTTGCTATAATCTACAGCAGTTATATATGTAACATAATTTAGTTTGGGTTTGTGCGGAAGAATTTACTATTATAATGTGTCATTTGGAACTGAAACATACAACAGTATAGAAGGAGGAGTCATTCATAGGTCGTCTTACAATAGGGAGACAAAACATTATAACAACTCATAGGTTTTTGGACAATACAGAAAAATCTTTAGAATAGTCATAGAATTGTGTGTGTGTGTTTATAAGTGAGATAGAAAACAGGAGAAATTATCTCTCAGCTATAATACATAGCAAATAATTTAATACAATTTTTTCAGTTAAATTTTTTGTTACAGTGAGAAATATTTAAAAATTTTTTTTTGAGAAAAAATAAATGAGTTTGGATTCAAGAAGTGATTACATATTGTTGTTTCAGTGGCTAGGCATAAAACATCAGGCTAAAACAGCATCCACTTATTCTTATATATGGGGAGAATTGTCTGTATATAATACATTTCAGACTATACATGATACCAATAAATAATACCTAAAACAATTCAGATTTAAAATCTTGGAATTATCTATGACTTTTCTAAGTCCTTGAATCTCATATCTAATTTGTCTCCAAATTCTACTTTAACTTCTTTCACAGTTTCACACACTGCTGCCATTCTAATTTGAATCTGAATAACTTCATACTTAAAGTAAAAGCTTCTTTTTTTTTTTTTTTTTTTTTGGCAGCCCTGCCCAGGGAAGGACGCGGACTGGACACAGAGAGGACTAGCTTCCGCCGCGCAGTTAGGACTGCGCTCCGGGCCCGCAAGCTGAAGATCTTCGACTAAAAGCTTCTTGACTAATTTCCTTAGAAGCAGCTCATCTGCCTACCCTCCCTTACGTATAACAATCTGATTAATTGGTTAAAATGCTTGTTCAAACAAAATACTCTTCTGTTTAGAAGACTTGACTATCCATTAGAATATCAAAATTTGAAATGGTGAAGATACTTACAAAATTAAACTCTTTGGCATGTAGAGGAGAAAATTGAGGCCCACAGAAAGGAAGCTAAATTGCTCTTATGTACAAAGGACTCTGAAAAGTAGTATGTATAACTCTGAAAGGTAGACTGCATGTAGTATTGAGTAAAATATAAAAAATCCTTAACCTCACAGAACTTACACAAAAGTGTGGAAAAGAAGAAATAAAGCACATGACTAGAAAATGTGATGGCAAGTTTTGACTACCGTTACAAAAAAATAAATACATTTTTGCAGTGGGAGGGGTCACGGTGTGTGTGCATGTGTGTTGGATGTTGATGTTATTTTAGAAACTGGTCAGCGACAGCCATTCAGAAGAGGTGATTTTTGAGGAAACAACAATGAAACCCTGCAGATAGCTATGAATATTTGGGGAAAGAGCATTTCTGCTGAAAAAATAAAGTACGAGTCCTGAATTAGGGACATGATTTATCTGTTTGAAGAACAGCAAAATGGCCACTATGCCTAGAGTGGATGAAGTTTTGGTGGGGGGAAGTGGTTGGAGGGAAAGACATTATATCAGAAAAGTAATTGGTTAGAGATTATACAGTTAAAGCATTGCAAGGACTTACTTTTATTAATATTTTACATTTGATGGCATGCCAGTGGATGATTTTAAGTAGGTTGGTGACATAATCAGATTTACCTTTCAAATAGGGTAATAGACTGTGAAGAAGGCTGAGGGCCGAAGAATTGATGCTTTTGAATTGTGGTGTTGGAGAAGACTCTTGAGAGTCCCTTGGACTGCAAGGAGATCCAACCAGTCCATTCTGAAGGAGATCAGCCCTGGGATTTCTTGGGAAGGAATGATGCTAAAGCTGAAACTCCAGTACTTTGGCCAACTCATGCGAAGAGATGACTCATTGGAAAAGATTCTGATGCTGGGAGGGATTGGGGGCAAGAGGAGAAGGGGACGACAGAGGATGAGATGGCTGCATGGCATCACTGACTCGATGGACGTGAGTCTGGGTGAACTCCAGGAGTTGGTGATGGACAGGGAGGCCTGGCGTGCTGCGGTTCATGGTGTCGCAAAGAATCAGACAGGACTGAGCAACTGAACTGAACTGAACTGAACTGAATAGACTATGACAGGCAAAACGGGAGCTGAGCTGAAAGGTAGTTGTGGTAGCATGGTGGTGCTGAGAAGTGGTTATATTTTGGCTAAACAGATTTTCTATTAGACTGTATGTAGAGTATGACAGAGAAAAGTCAAGAGGGAATCCAAGGTTTAGGGCCTTGAGCAAATGGATTTGGAGAAACTGCAGAAGGATCAGGCCTGTGGGAATAATTTAAGATTTTTAATTTTGGCCAAGTTTGAATAAAACATCCATCAAACATCTAAGTGGAAGTATTCAGCCGGTAGTTGGATGATTTGAGAGAAATTAAATTTTGGAACTTCCCATTTAGTTGTTTATATCAGGAATCCCACCCCCCCACCCCCATCTGTGGAAAAACTGTCTTCCATGAAACCTGTCCCTGGTGCCAAAATGTTGGGTGCCATGGGTCTACACAATATCCATTTATTGTTCTACTTTACTAATAGAATGCTTTTATTACCAAGAATAATAATATGCATTTCTAACCTCTTTTGCAGATCAGGGTGTTCAACAGGGTATTCCCATAAATTCTTGGGTGAGACTTCCAAGAAGCCCCTTTAAGGGAAATAATTTATCCAGCAAGCTTATTTCTGTGACTTTTCTTACCTATCTTCTCCCCAGAGAAGAACCAGCAAGAGTAGATCCAGCAGCCTGACTGATTTTAAGGATGGAAAAAATATTGTTATTAAAGCCAGAGTCACAGATGCTCTACATTGGTTACTATTAGGCTTTTTTTTTTTTTTTTAATATGAGATAAAATTATTCACCTTGCCTAAGCCACTTCTTGTGGTGAACCGTAGTTTATGAGAAGTTTAAGCCAGCCACAACACATTTAAAGTCACATGGTTGCATGAGATAAACAAGGAGTGGATGTAAGTAAGATCAAAGAAAGCTGAAGACAAGCCTTGATGCACAGCGATATATTCTAACACTGAACACTGAGGTGGAGTAGAGGGAAGTTCAAGAAAAAGAAACCTGATGATTGACTGACATTGAGGACATATTCCACTGAGGACAAAGGAATGGCAGGAAAGCACTACTTCTTGAAGATCAAGTGCAATATATATATATATATATATATATATATATACACACACACGTGTCAGTTCAGGCACTCAGTCATGTCCCTCTCTTTGGGATCCCATGGACTGCAGCAGGCCAGGCTTCCCTGTCCATCAGCAACTCCTGGAGCTTGCTCAAACTCATGCCCGTTGAGTCAGTGATGCCATCCAACTATCTCAACCTCTGTCGTCCCCTTCTCCTCATGAGACTTTTAATGGACACACAGATTTTTAAATTTATTATGGTATGGATGTGTCATAAATTATTACATATATATATATATATATATATGTAATTATCTGTGCTAAGATTTTTTTTTAAATTGACAGATCTCATGAGAAATAAGTGGTCCCAACAGAGACTTTATCTGAGGGACTTATGGACCCCTATTTACAATTTCTAATCTCTGTCTTGTTTGGTTTTGCTTCTTTGTTGTAGTCTCAACAATTTTATAAGTATCAGAAGAGGGATATGACAATTAAAAAAAGAAGAAAAAGAAAAACTGGAAAAGGCAAAGTTAAGATCTTAGTATATATACCATTATTCTTCTTAAATTTCAAATATAGAGATTAGACATTTTCTATGGCATTAAATTTATTACTAAAACATGCTTTTAATGGACACACAGATTTTTAATTTATTATATGAATGTGTCATAAATTGTATTTAGCTTAAACTAGAATATTTGTAAGAGAAGAAGTGAAGGAAAGAGTGAAGAAGAAAGATATGTGACATGTTGGCCATTCTAAGATCAATGTGTCATACAATTCCTGCTAGAATTCCATGTGCCTTATACATAGTTTATTGAGTTTACAAGAGATCAGCAACTACAAAACTGTGCTAAATGATTTGCTAATTTAGAATACTTATTTATAGGTTTAAATGACTATTTTTCCTATTTTAACAGAACTTAGTACAATGCAAATGCTCATAAAAGAGTCAAATTAACTTTGCCTCTTATTCTATCAAGAAATTTCAGTAGAATATTTTTAGAATTATGTTCCTCATCTAAAATATACTTATTAGATAAGGCAGAAACTTCATCATTTAGAAAACAAAAATAAACAGGGAGCCTCATGAAGGTGAGAAGGTGATATCATGTAGTCTATGCTTGAGAAGTCTTTCCTACTCACATAGGTCATTTCAGAAAATTAAACCCCATTGCATTATTTTCCCCAAATCCTACAATCTACAAGTTGGTATACAAACCCAACCTCTTCCCTATATCTTCTCATTAACTAGAGGTAATATTTTTCACTCTATTTTCTGACCTGCTCTCTTAGCCCATGGTATCACATATTTTCATATTATACTTCACATATCTCTTATCTTTAAACTGTTAAACATATGTAAGTCACATTTGGGGCTTCCCCTGTGGCTCTGTGGCAAAGAATCCTCCTGTCAATGCAGGAGACGTGGGTTTGATCCCAAGGTTGGAAAGATCCCCTCTCCTAGAAAAGGGAATGGCAACCCACTCCAGTATTCTTGCCTGGGAAATCTCATGGACAGAGGAGACTACCAGGCTATTATCCATACGATCGAAAGAGTTGGACACGACTGAGTGACTAAATAACAACAAAAGTCACATTACCACACTGAAGTTTCCTTACTAAAGCATGGCAAGGCTTCATCATTATCATGGGTATGAAAAATTGGGTTTTATTGTTCATATCAGTGTTTTTTGCCTTTTTCATACTGTTCATGGTGTTCTCACAGCAAGAATATGGGGTGGTTTGCCATGCCTTCCTCCAGTGGACCACGTTTTGTCAGAATGCTTCACTATGACCCGTCTGTCTTGGATGGCCCTGCACAGCATGCGCCATGGCTCATAGCTTCATTGAGTTATGCAAACTCCTTCACCACCACAAGGTGGTGGAATATTCACAACCCTGAATATTCAATGGAAGGACTGAAGCGAAAGCTGAAGCTCCAATATTTTGGCCGCCTGATGTGAAGAGCCAACTCACTGGAAAAGGATCTGATTCTGGGAAAGATTGAAGGCAAAAGGAGAAGGGGGCAGCAGAGGATGATGGTTCGACAGCATCATTGACTCAATGAACAGGAATTTAATCAAACTCCGGGAGACAATGAAGGACAGGGAGCCTGGTATACTGCAGTCCCTGGGGGTCACAAGGAGTCGGACATAGCTAAGCAGCTGAACAACTATTAGTGTTTTTATTTATTTTCCCCTGCTTATTATTCAGATGTTTATAGGAAAAAACTCCACATAATAACCCATGAAATAATATTTTACTAAGAATCTATAAATTACTCTTTCCAAGTGAAAGAAAGTATCAGCCATTCTCAAAGATTTCTTTTTTTTTTTTTTTTTTTTAATTCAGTCACTATAAGAGAGACAGAGACAGAGAGGATGGATGGCAAGGGATTAACTCCATACTTTGACAGGTTTTCTCCATGAAAAGTCTCTGAAAATCATCATTATGTGATTTTTTTTTTTTGCAAGCAATTCCTAGTTGTGCCTAAATATGCCAGAATATTATTAGAAATTAAATTAAATATTAAATAATTTTGTCATTTTCTGAATAGTTTAGTAGCTGATAATATTGTTTTGAAGTACAGAAGCATCTGTTCTTAATCTATCATTAATTTTATTAGTAGAATAATGTACCTTATGGGTTCTTTTTGATAGTTTACATTCTTTGTTTTTTTTTTTTTTTTTCCCCTAGGCTTTAGCTCTTCTCTATTAAGAACACTCTAATTGGATGGGTACTTTTTTTTCTCTTTCTTTTTTAAAATAAAAGAACCCTATTTTCTATCATTTGTGTGTGTGTGTGTGTGTGTATCTGTGTGTGTGTGTGTGTGTGTGTGTGTGTGTGTATAATGCAACAGAAGCTAATTAACACAGGGGATTCGCCAAGTAATGTATAAGATATTCTGATGATAAATTTTTGAAATATCTATGTACTCACTGAAAGCAAGTGCGTGCTTTAAACATTAAACCACTTAATGTTATGGAATGTATTTCCTATTTTATGACATAAAAACAGCTTACAAAATGGTATTTTAGTAGGGTTACATGTTTGTAGTTAATATGTAGATTTAAAAAAAATCTACCAGGAAGCAATGCTCACTCAAATGTTTTACATAATTTTTAATTTTACGCAGTGTAGAAGCACTATTTTGAATTAAAAAATACTTATTAAATGATACATACAATTAAACATAAAATAATTCAAAGGACCACATAGTTTTGGATCATTTGATTTTAAAAATGACAATCCTTACTATCTCTGAATCTGATCATATGGGTTTGATTTTTTTTAAGTACAGTGCAGAAAATTGAATTCCCAGAGATTAAGGTTGAAATGCATGTGCAGATGGTACAACTCCCAGAGACATTTGTTTCCTTAGGCACCCTTGTGTCTGCTGCCAAGATAGTGTCAAACCAGTATTTTGGAGTAAAGTCTATACATCACTTTCAAATGATGATGTCACATGTGCACTTGGTCTCA
This sequence comes from Bos mutus, assembly GCF_027580195.1. Classification (NCBI taxonomy): domain Eukaryota; kingdom Metazoa; phylum Chordata; class Mammalia; order Artiodactyla; family Bovidae; genus Bos; species Bos mutus. The sequence goes on from NC_091617.1 coordinate 47,176,072, forward strand.
TTAATACAGCCTCTGACTAATTATATTAAGCTTCAGTGAACCATGGAAATGTTATATACATGAGATGGCACTCTCAAGAGATACACACTGACTTAACATCAGCAATGGATAAACAAGGCCCCAGTCTTAGGACACCATATGGAGTAATGAAATGCTACTTGGGATGTGGTGAAGCAGAGACTGAATTAGGGGTTCATGAAGCATGACTGATTCATCCATGTAGAGACAAATCTTATTTTGAGCCCATATTTTACTTTTCCCTAAGTGTCTGAAAATCAGAGAGTGTGAAAAAATGCTCCTGAGAATTGAAATTCAATGTAGAAAATGGTACAATAAATAAAACTCCATGCAACCCATGGACAATTTTGATCATACAGAGCATTCTTGCTAATGGCTCCAAAGATTTAAGACACAAGCCATGAAAAAAGCACTTTCTAGTAAGGGCCCTTGGCTTTGATATTCCCTTTCCTCCCCAGGCTGACATAGTCCTAATTTACTGATGGTCAGGAATTCATGATGCATAGTTCTACTTTATGTATCAGTCTCTAATTAAACAGGAGGAACTGACTAGGAATAAAAAGGCTTATAAGCCTGATTTTTTACTTTTTCTCTTTGTTGACTGGAAACCTAAAAAGTGTATTTATTTAGTGCTTCATGAAACAAATTAACTTAATAATTTGGAGTTCTGTTTGAAGGTGAATTTATTTCATCATTATAATAGACATATGATAGGTAGTTTTATTGTAAATTTCTGTCCATTTACTTTGAATTTAGTAAGACTCTTCTCTACTGGATGAGGTTCTAAAATACTATCTCTTTTTATTAAGAACTTTTCCAGAAATAAAATACCTTTACTCAAAAATTTGTCATGGTTAGCCTGCCAAGTATCTTGCAATAATGCTGATGCTTATTTACAACAAAAATGCTTAACTGGAGAATATATAAATGCCTGCTCTTATTACCTTGAACACTTTCTTTCAAAAAGTTTATATCTCTGGTATATTCAGGATATTTAAGAAAGCTGACAAAGAGGTTAGATGTTGTTATCACATGAAAAGGATCTATTTTGATTAGAACATTTTGTACACATGTTACAAAATTCAGTCATAGTAATCCCTGAAACTGTATTTTATTGAGCACCTAATAGTACACTGAGCAGGAACTTTATGTTTAATATATGAATATATAACTTCTGTTAATATAACTCTACCAATGGAGGTATTTTTCTATTGTAAGTTTGAAGTTTGGAGTTTTGCTAGTATTTATTGAGTATTTAAGAGTTTTACAATCTTTGTTGACTTGAATTTACAACATAGTACCTTACAGATAAGAAAATTGAGAATCAGAGGACTTGAATTGTCTTTCCGATGTCACACAGTTAGTAAGTGGTCGAGATGTTAGCCAAATTCTCTATGTCTCATTCATTTTTTTTTTCCAGCAATGAGTCTTCCTTTTATGGATTTCCTTTTCAATATTATTTATGAACATCCTAGCAGAGTGTATGAAGTTGTGAAGAAAAACACACTCTATTTCTGTTTGTGTTGACATACTATGTAGAAGAGTACCTTATACACAATAAGACTTCCCTGAAAGTTAATTAAGTCTAAGGTAACATTATGAATCAGGAATTTATATGATTAATCATTTCCAAGCATACTGAGCATTAGTCACTTAACAGATCCATTGCAAAGGATCATTTTGTTGGGCCTACACAGTCTCTGTACATGAGGCTTGGTGTGTGTGTATGTGTTTGTGTGCGTCCACAAATGTGCATGTATTCACAACTTGAATGAGTTCCAAAGTAATTTCATACAAACATATGCAAATACTGTATTTCCAGTTAACTCTCAGCCCATCTTTCCCCATGGCAACAATTTGCTATAGATAAGCAGCTGACTTGTTTTCAGAGAACATGTGCTCTCCAGTTCACCACAGTCCCCACTTCTTTTAACCTTTAGGTTACCCTTCTGGTCCTATAGGTAACTGCTTTAGTGATTTTCTGCTATGCAATTGTTTAAAGCTATGTATTTCCTAAACTGATAAAACAGCAGAAATTTTTAAAAAATCCACAATCATGCTGTTTCAATATTATGTTGTGATATGTAATATTTGTATTTTAGGGGCACAATTTTATGTTATACTTGACATTATCATAAAATGGTAAGAAATTAACATTAAAGCTGATCTTTTTAATAAGACACTGTGTCCAGATTTCCACAAGAGGTAGGAGAAAAGACAATGCTAGTAGAAAGTCACTTTTATTTTGAATAAACTATTTACTCAGCTTTTATGTGTGGTTGTGTTGAAACAGCAGATGCAATCTGATGTAGAGAAGGCTTTTGTGCATGCTGCTGCTGCTGCTAAATCACTTCAGTCGTGTCCGACTCTGTGCAACCCCATAGACGACAGCCCACCAGGCTCCTCTGTCCCTGGGATTCTCCAGGCAAGAACACTGGAGTGGGTTGCCATTGCCTTCTCCAATGCATGACAGTGAAAAGTGAAAGTGAAGTTGCTCAGTCGTGTCCCACTCTTCGCGACCCCATGGACTGCAGCCTACCAGGCTCCTCCATCCATGGGATTTTCCAGGCAAGAGTACTGGAGTGGGGTGCCATCGCCTTCTCCTTTTGTGCATGAGTAGGACACTAAGAATGGCAATGGGACACCACGAGAGGGACAGATATATGCTCGCAAAATGGCAACAGCTGCTCTACCGTTCTCTAAGCCACAGAGCGTACCAGAAGGTGTTTGATTTTTTGCAATATATTTTTATAATGATGGATCTCTGCATATTTAAAGTCCTGATAAATACCATTTCTTAGGCTTGAAGATTCCCTTTTGTTATTTGAGTAAAGATAACTTGCTTTCTAGAACAGAAACTTAACATTAGATAACCTTGTTTCAACTTTTACTTGAAGAGATGACTAAAACACTGTTTCAGTTTTCAAATGAAATTTACTGTCTAAATATTCCAGATACAGAAAACTATTCAAATGTTAACTTAAATATATACAAAGTTTGAGTGACACATTTTAGTAACTGAAATGTTTCAAAATCTCAAATCTTGAAAAAAATCAGAAGGGATTAGTAAGGATTTTATTTTTCTTTGCTCTGTCATCACCTAGATATGCACGAAGACACTGTGCATGTAAAAGCCCATGAAAGCTTCAAATGAAAGGAGGGCTGTTTCATGCGGCTCTGCAAAGTAGCTATACAGAAAAGTATGTTATTTAGCTTTATTAAATAACATACATTATAGATTGCAGGTTTAGATTTTACATGAAGGCATTCTCTTCTCCAGTGTAGATCTATCTTCATTAGAACTAGCAGGGTGCTTAATTTACTGGAATTGATAAAGATAGTGATAATCATATAATGTAGGAACAAATCTCTTAAAAAAAAACACACAAAACTCTCGTGTTTGCTGTTCAGGTAGCAACGAAGTTTAACCAAGTTTGGTATTGTTCTAAGAAAAGTCACACATGTAAGTGTTGTAGACTTCTTTCTTTCCTTTGGAACCTCTCTTACCATAATTGAAACAGTTATGTTCATGCACTAGCTAAGCTATGTCAGCTTTCTGGACTTCATCTGCCCATAAATAAATGGTAATAAACATACATTCCTGGTTTAAATCAGATGGCAGAATTCACAGAGCTGGCACAATCCCTTAAAAATTTAGCCTTACAAACTGTATTTTCAATAGTCAGTGAATGTAGCCAGTTTTAAAAATATATGTTTTTAGTCTGAATCTTGTGATGGCTTCACACACATTTAAGATCATAGATTTAAGACTGAACTGGTGTAAATTTTTTTTTTTCTTAGAAACTACCTTTGCCTTTTTCTAGTAGTACCCCAGAAGCACAATTAGACATAACCCAGATTTTCCTTGCAATGATTATTAATTCTTTCTTTTTTTTCAGTTAGAAGCCTGAAGCAAATGCAATGTGCAAAAACTGAAAAAAAAATTATGTGCAGAAAAAATGTAGTGTTTGTAACAGAGAACTAAAGAAATAAACTCCTTAAACCCTAAAGTTCTAATTGGATAGCATAGACTGAATTATTATTCCCAAAGTGTCTGTATATCTAGTGTTTTGCACTTAGTAGGTACTCAGTAAACACCTATGAAATGAGTGAAGAAATAAATGAAAAATATATTTAAAAAAAGAATATTACTTCTCCATAGATGGAACTACTCCATAGAACGGGTTCATTGATTTAAAAATAACAAACATCTTAAGTGTTCTGAGTTCTGAGAGGAAAATGATAGAAAATGTGATCCATGGCCTCAATATCTTACCTGTAAAAGATGACATAAATACTTGCAAACATTAATACCTCCTCCATAATGATCTACTTAGGAGTTCTGAAAAATAACTGTAGAAATATTACTAGACAGTATACAATTTATTGCCAGTGACTGAGTAATCACTTCAGGCTGGATTGGTCATGGGAAGCTTTTAAAGAATCAGTAATGGATTACTAGTTTTGAAGAATGGATATAGTAAGTTTAAAAGAAAAGAACAGGGAATGCCATTCTGGTTTAGAGAATGGCAATCGAAAGTGAAATTTTTAAATAAAAAACCAGTTATGTTTTGGAGACTCAACAAATCAGTTTAGGAAATGAGTACTAGTTGATAAAGTGAAGGATAAGAATAGAAACATGGCAGGTTGAACCTTAAATAAAAGCTTATAGAAACAGTCATTTCTTATATTTGGTTTGGACTTGAAAGCAAAATATACTGAAATGCCATTATAGCACCCAGTCTTTGTACCCAAATTCACTGTATCATTTTGTTCCTTCTCCCTTTCCCTATTATTTTCTAAAATTATCTATGCTCAATTTTATTTCAAAAGTAGACCCAGAAGCAGAGTATTAGCATTGTACATTCAAGAAAAATAAGAAGATTCCATTATGCTAATGCAATCCAGTCACCATAGGCAAATTCAGTAATATTGTAAGCTATTCTATATACATTAATTTTTCAGTCTTTCCCCTTAAAAAGCACTAATAAAAAAATCAGGATTTTTTTTTTTGATGGGTTCTTCTTTGTTTATGTTATGTCGAAGATTTGCTTATATATCAAGAAATATTTAAAGTATTTGCCAACATTTATGTGCTTCTCAAAGGATTCAAAGCCACTAGAATCATCTATTAAAATGAGTCCTAGACAATTCAAGTGGCTTTGAAACTTTGTCATGAATATTCAAAAATTTCTGGCAAATAGCTGATTGTCAGCTATAAGGAATTTCAGTCTTTGTGTGTATATATAGATGGGGAAACAGTGGAAACAGTGTCAGACTTTATTTTTCTGGGCTCCAAAATCACTACAGATGGTGACTGTAGCCATGAAATTAGAAGACGCTTACTCCTTGGAAGGAAAGTTATGACCAAAATAGATAGCACACTCAAAAGCAGAGGCATTACTTTGTCAACAAAGGTTCGTCTAGTCAAGGCTATGATTTTTCCTGTGGTCATGGATGGATGTGAGTTGGACTGTGAAGAAGGCTGAGCACCGAAGAACTGATGCTTTTGAACTGTGGTGTTGGAGAAGACTCTTGAGAGTCCCTTGGACTGCAAGGAGATCCAACCAGTCCATTGTGAAGGAGATCAGCCCTGGGATTTCTTTGGAAGGAATGATGCTAAAGCTGAAACTCCAGTACTTTGGCCACCTCATGCGAAGAGTTGACTCATTGGAAAAGACTCTGATGCTTGGAGGGATTGGGGGCAGGAGGAGAAGGGGACGGCAGAGGATGAGATGGTTGGATGGCATCACTGACTTGATGGACGTGAGTCTCAGTGAACTCCGGGAGTTGGTGATGGACAGGGAGGCCTGGCATGCTGCGATTCATGGGGTCCCAAAGAGTCAGACAGGACTGAGCGACTGATCTGATCTGATATATATATAGCCATTATAAAAGTATAATATAATAGATTGTCAGCAGTCCTATATAGATACTACTTGCACATAAAAGTGATTGATAAATTGACTGTTTTAAAATTTTAGTTAGAATTTTGCCTCAATGAAATTATGATGTAGGTTCAGATAATTGTTGGCGTCTGAATTACCAGGTCTTTCCCTAATAGTCCTAGTTCAAGTTTAATCTACTATGGGATCAGTCCTGGGCCTTGGCTCTTATTCTAACTCTTGCACTAACTCCTACTTCTGCCAAACGTGTGGTGGTCAACAAGTTATTCCTTCTGCTGAACTAAATCTTTCCTTCTATTATTTCATAGTATTTTGCTTAAACTGCTCTAAATTCCCACTGCTGCTGCTGCTGGTAAGTCGCTACAGTCGTGTCTGACTCTGTGCGACCCCATGGACGGCAGCCCACCAGGCTCTGCCGTCCCTGGGATTCTCCAGGCAAGAACACTGGAGTGGGTTGCCATTGCCTTCTCCAATGCAGGAAAGTGAAAAGTGAAAGTGAAGTCACTCAGTCGTGTCCGACTCTTAGTGACCCTATGGACGTCAGCCCACCAGGCTCCTCCGTCCATGGGATTTTCCAGGCAAGAGTACTGGAGTGGGGTGCCATTGCCTTCTCCAAAAATTCCCACATATATTTTCATATAGTATGTCCAAAGATTTTGTGTACTGTATTTTCTTATGTTAGAGTTGCTTGTGCAAGAATTTTTTTTTGTCCAAATTAAATTGTGAAATATCTTTCAGGGAAGAAAATAAGTTTTCTCTGTGTTGTTAAATTTCCAACAATTTGTTTAAAATGACAAAAAATAACAGTTTCTTTAATTTTTCTTAAGCCCTTAACTAACCAGTTAATGTTTTCCTTATTACTAAGATCTTTATTGTTTTCCTTCATTGCAACAAGTACACTTTGCTACTACTTTGACAATTTGCATATACATATATATTTAATGACTCTCCCATGCTTTAGAATATAAAACTTGTGAGGTCAGAAACCATGTTGTCTTTCCATGCTTGTTCACCTTTTCACATTTAAATCTTGTAAGGCATAACTTCATTCTGTACAGGGCCTCATAAGCTGTTGATTCATTTCAATTAAACATATAAATGTTAAAAAAAATAAAGAAAAAATAACAGAGGTAGCCTAAAGTTTTAAAGGGAATGAGGAAGATTAATAAATAGCCAGACAATATGAAAGTGAAGTATCTCAGTCATGTCCGACTGTTTGTGACCCCATGGACTGTAGCCTATCAGGCTCCTCCATCAGTGGGATTTTCCAGGCAAGAGTGTTGGAGTGGATTGCCATTTCTTTCTCCAGGGGATCTTCCCGACCCAGGAATCGAAACCAGGTCTCCTGCATTGCAGGCAGACGCTTTACCGTCTGAGCCACCAGACAAATGTGGCAAGTGTTATAATTCAGGTGACACAGCCCAGTACCACACGATTCATAGTACACTTTCCCATGAGTAATTGTGCATTAGAAGGAAAGATGGAAGGGGGGAAAGAAAGAGAAAAGGGATGGGTTAAAGAAGAGGACTTTCCTTATTTTGGTATTTACAAAGCACAAAATTTTAAATTTACCAACTATATTTTAGTAAGTTATTAGTAGTTTTTGCCCATGATTTTGCCCCAGAAATATGATATTCACATATAAATATTAAAATTTTCATAAAATTTAAGAAATTATTGAATTGGTAGCATGACAATCCCAAGACAACAATCTTCAAGCAAAGTACACCTTTTTTAGTATTGTTATAATTAATGTTTTCTCTTAATCCATAGAGAGTATCACATTTTACTTGAAACTACTTCAGGGTAATTTTCAATTCAAATGAACTTTACAAAAATATACATTATTTTGTTTTTTTTCCTTATAAAATCCACAGATGCTTGAAAACCTGGTGAAGACATTGTTTATATCTGCAATTGCTTTGTCGCTCTGACAATATAGGTTAGTTTGACAACCATGCATTGTTCATCTACATGGTACCCTCATGCCCAAAATTGCAGAACTTCCATTCAGTAAAAAGACAATGACCAATTCTTAAGGATTTCACTCGATATAAGTTGCTGTTATCTGGTTGTAGTTGCAGATTTCTTTCTTTCTCCTTCTTTTTCTCCTCCTTTTCCTTTCTACTCTCCTCCCTCTCCTGCTCCCTACTCACAACCTTTTATTACTTTATCTTCTCCTTGTAGTTTTGTGTATATCTAATTATCTGGGAAAGTGAGAAGTAGATTCCTCTACCAAACATGAGTAGTTTAAGTTTGACAGTCTCATTTGCAGTGAAAGACTGAAGAATTGTAGCAGCTGGTAAATTATTTTACTCAAGAATTTAAAACTTTAGCTATCTAAAGTTTCCTATTGCTACATGTCCTAAGATATTAAAGTGTAAATTATAGGTGACCTAAGAGACACCCTCAGAGAAGGCAATGGTAACCCACTCCAGTACTCTTGTCTGGAAAATCCCATGAACAGAGGAGCCTGGTAGGCTGCAGTCCATGGGGTCGAGAAGAGTCGGACATGACTGAGCAGCTTCCCTTTCACTCTTCACTTTCATTCATTGCAGAAGGAAATGGCAACCCACTCCAGTGTTCTTGCCTGGAGAATCCCAGGGATGGAGGAGCCTGGTTGGCTGCCGTCTATGGGGTTGCAGAGAGTTGGACACGACTGAAGCAACTTAGCAGCAGCAGCAGCAGGGAGACCCTATTTACCATCATTTTACAATATGATCTTAGGGAAAGCTCAAAAGTGTACTGTGTGTATATGTATAAATACCCATCTTCTTGATGTGCTCGGATTTATATACAAAATTTTGACTAGCATTAGTGGAAGTTATATACATACATGAATAATTAGTCTCTTCAATTTCAGTTCAGTTCAAGTTTGTTCAGTCGCTCAGTTGTGTCCGACTCTGTGACCGAGTCAACTCCTTCCAGCGCTTTCAGAATTTTCAATCATCATTAATGTTCAGTAAAGACTTAAGCTATGTCTCTACAGTCAAAGGATCTGGAAAATTTACTAGATCCAAAAAATTCAGATATATTTGTTTCATGTTCAGTTCAGTTCAGTTCAGTCACTCAGTCATGTCTGACTCTTTGCGACCTCATGGACTGCAGCATGCCAGACTTCCTGTCCATCACCAACTCCTGGAGCTTGCTCAAACTCATGTCTCATGTTACAACCATGGAAGTTCACCATGTGAGGATACAACATGAAGATTAACATTTAGAACGTGTTTCTCACTAGCATTCAATCATGCTGGCACCCAGATTTGGGTTTTCAGACTCCCAAAACTATGAGAAATGAATTTCTGTTGTTTATAATCCACCCGGGCTGAGATATTTTGCTATACCAGTGCACATGGACTAAGACAGACCATTTCATAGGTGGTAACCTATGAGCTGTAATCTGTGCTCTAAAGTGAAGTGGCCTGAGTCTTCTAATGCTAGAAGTCAAAACCAAAGAGTAATGTAGGTGGGCACCACAGATGCTGGACTTTTAAGAGCTGTCAGAAATCCTGTCCATGTCTTTCAGTTGAACCAGTTGTGAAACAGTAACCTAAATGAATAAGACAGTATTCTCAAGTTGACACAGAACATAAATTTTATAATGTTTGTTCTCATTAAAGAGGAAATTTTGTATGCTGGGGAAACATTTTATATATATATAATGTATATATAATATGTATAAACATATATATAATATAAATTATATATAAATAAATATATAAATTATACAATTATATATAATATATAAACATATTATATAAATATATAATATAGAAATTATATATATTATAATATTATATAATATACAGTTTTAACTAGAATATACTTTTATTAGAATAATTTAAATTGTTCTTCAAAGTGTTCTCTGAACTGAACTGAAGTAAATTTTTACATACACCTTATGTGTTTTGAGTTCCTGTTTTATCTGTTGCTGCTTCTACTTTGTGAATTCAGAGGAACTCTTCATTTATCCCCCTCTCTTTTCCTCTTTGGTCTGTGTCACTTAGAGCAGAGGAAGTGCCAAATAGACCTGACTGAGAAGTAGTATAAAAATACGTGTAAGTATTGCAGTGCTCTTTCAACAGCTTTTCCTATAGTTTATCCACCTTGGCTACTATTGAAGTCTCTAACATGCATCAGTAATTTAAAAATCCACAGCAGCTTGCAGAAACAAATATTCTATCATTCTCTCTTGTTATAATATATACCACAAGTCTTTCCATCATAACTTTACTCAAAGGCCTACTATATATGAACTCAATTTATTATAGTTTGTCACATACATATCCATTTTAAATTATTGTGTAAGCATTCAATGTTTGATGTAATACGAGACTAAGAAATAATGTATCTTGCAATGTATATTATCAAAAGTAGAGAAAAAATAACCTTTTACTAACATTGTGAGAGAGAGTGATCATGAGATAGTAAATAGGCAAAATTCTCAGTAAACATTAATCTTTATCACTAATGAAATAATGTAAAATGCTATTATTTTTAATCCCTCAATTTAGCATGCAATCTATGTTTCTATTCTCTTTAAGCATGTATAAGTGATATCTATCTATCTGAACCTTCATGGTTTATCTTTAAAAATAATAATATTAATACAAAAGATAGAGGACCTCTATTGTGTCAGGCACTATTTTAACTACATTAAAACATACTTACAAGAGCTTCATGATATAGATACTATTTTCATTTCCACTGTTTCCTGTTTTGGAAATTAAAGCACAGAAAATTTGAGTTTTTTCCTTCAAATCATGTAGCAAACATGCACCAGATCTAGACCAGATGTCCCAGCTCTGAAATTATTAGGTTGTTGTTCTTGACAGGTTAGTACCACTGACTACTCATCCATCACACAGAAGCTTTATGAAGAACATTAATAACAAATGCTGCATTTAGCACAAAGAAGAACAAAAATAAGAATTTTAAAAATGTAGATCCATCACTATTAAACTTACAGAAAGAGACTTCATTGTACTTCAGAAGAAAATATGTATTTTCTTCATACATACTAAGATTTGAGTATCAGTATCCCAAGTAGCACTAATGGTAAAGAATCCACCTGTCAATGCAGGAGACGTAAGAAACACGGGTTCATCCCTGGTTCGGAAGAATGGCCTGGAAAATGGCATGGAAACCCACTCCAGTATTCTTGCCTGGAGAATCCCATGGACAGAGGAACCCGGCAGGCTACAGTCCACAGAGTCTCAGAAAGACAAACACGACTGAAGTGACTTAAACACAGCACAGCACATAGTTAATAACATGGCAAATATTCTTGAAGCCTCTAATATAACTCAGGCACTCTGGTAGACAGTCTAACTGATATACCTCACTATATTGAAGCACTACTTGAATCCTACAAGTTATTTTCTAACAATCATATGTTATGTGTAAAGAATTAAGGTTCATGGAGATTATTCAAGAATCTTTTAAAGTGACACACCCAGTTAACTATGCCATTGTAATAAAAACCTAGATATTTCTAACTCCACAGAGACATTTGAGAACTACTGCAACGACAAGGAATAGAGCTGAAGGTCTTATAAGTCTCTCATTAGCCCCACTTCTTATCACAGTAGCCAATTAATGACAAAATGAGACTTCTGTATTTTCCCTAACACAATTTTATTTCTTTTTATGAAATTTATATGTACTTCATTATATATTATATCATGTTTTAATTAGAATGAAAACCATGAAAGAGGGAAGTTTATTTTGTTCAAGGAATATTTATCCATGAATAAGAACTTAAGAAAATTATATTTAGGCAAGAAGTACCTCAGTGTTAACTATGAGTATAGATATTATAGCGCTTGCTTTTTATTTAAAAATAACATTAGTGCTCTGGCTAATGTCTACTTGGGAAAGAAAACTCTGCTTCATAAGATAAACAAAGTTTTCTTAAAACTAATATTTTATATTAAAATGAATGCATCATAATTAATTAATTAATTATCATATAGTAGAATAAGTGAAGGCATTCTAATATTTGGAGAACAAATATCAGATGCCCAGAAAGATAAGGCTATTTTGCTTTTTCACTTTGCATCTCATAGAAAATGATACAAAAAAAGCACACAATAAGATAACAATCTGCCAATATACACCTGTTATTTAAAAGCCAAGAACCTGGAGATGGACAACACCAATTTTAGAGGTTATACACAAAAATGAGTGTTTTCAAGGAATATAAATAGAGAAAAATGAGGTTTATGGGAGTCACATTAAATAATTAATAACTTAGCAAACTCACCAGTTGACCATAAGTGACTGAGCATGAACAACAGAGAACAATCAAGTCTGGGCCTGAATAGAAAAAAATAGCCTGTCTGACCTGCAGACTAATAAGTAAACAAATGTTGCTGTTTTTATCCACTGAGTTTTGGAGGATCATGTATTACATGGAGTTATTGCTGTAATTAATAACTGATTCACCAGCAAAATTTCACTAAAAGTTCTTATCTTAGTGTTCTAAGTCTGTCATTAACAGATGAGGTGAATTTAAATGAACTACTTACCTTTTACTTCTTAATTTCTACAATGTCAAAAAAAAGGTATGGAGATTTATTCAGATGACTTCTAAAACCTTTTTTTCTGTTTTTTTATGGTTCTAGGAAATTGAGGAACTTTAATTCTAGAATGCAATCTATAAATTAAACCTTTCAAAAAAATAAACTTCTGTCTCTTAAAAATAGTGATTAGAGAAACTATTTCATTACTAACATATTGTATCTCATTTCTAGTGTTTATAAATAAAAGCAATAAAAAATGACTATTGAAGTTGGAAGACATTTGCCAGTAAAAACATTAAAAGACTCTAAAAGTGAATGAGCTGTTTGCCCAGCCAGGGGAAGAACAAAATCAAATTAAAATATTGGAAGTACATTCAACTACTTATGGATCAAAAAAGAAGCATGCAGGCAAGCAAAGTCAAAGCCCCTGAAGATTATATAAATATATTTGGCTCTTATAGACAACAAACAAATGTGTAGAATTATAAAAATGATAATATTGGTATTCTAAAAATATAGTAAAGAGTCATATATGTTTTATAGGAAACAGCATATTAACATAATATCATTCTGGCTCCTGGATAAAAGGAACTCCTATATCTTAAAGAAAGTGAATTATGATGCATATTTATCTGAGTCATATTTTTAAAATTAAATTCACAATACTTGGTAAGCATTGGTATTAAGTGAAAGGGATAGACCAAGAACAAATTATAACAAAGGTAATTGTAACTTCCTTTTACAGACTTTCATTTAAACTAAGTGGCCAAATAGCTATTTTAACAGATAAAGTTATTTTAGGGCAGAGATTACTGGGTAATGATTCTACCTCTCCATGATAAGGTTTTTACATTTTTATAAGATTTTATAATATCTTAACCTAAAGGAATAAACACCTATGGGAGAAATCAGTTAAGACTGAAATTTTGGGATAACAGCCACTCTTTCCACACCATGATGAGCCTCATTATGGAGAAACATCTACCTATATGCAGAAAATAATATGAATAGAAACAAAGTTGATTTTGCACTTTAATTATACTGATTGATAAAATAACTTATGAACCTTTTTCCTAATTATTTGCACTTTCTGAGCTCTGGACAATGACTAAGCCATATAATTCTATCTGTTGTTTCTTTTAGCATCTGCACATCACTAATCTACCTTATTGTTTCTTCCAAATCAAACTTTTCTTCCATATTATTTTAAGAGAAGCTAATTGTTCAACTACTCAAGGTATATGTGTGTGTGTGCATATATATATATATATATATATATATATATATACATACATATGTAACATATAGCACTAGCATATGGGAAATATATAATTATGTAGATTTAAATATATATATATATACACACACATATAAAATTTAGAATCAGGAAAAAATTCACAGTGCCTTAAACAATAAGCTCATCTTGAGGTCCAAAAATAGAGCAGACTTCAATCTTCGAATCAGTCAGTGGCCCAACAGTGTTATGATCATGGCTTCATTTTCTGGGAGTCGTCTACTGGCAAGGCTGGATCCCCTCTGCTCATAAATCACTGGAATGGCAGTGGGACTATATTGTTTTTTACTCTTTTCCCTGTGATTGGGTTTGGTTCAGGTGTTCAAACATGACTTAAAATTTCAGCCAGGTGGGTAACAAATGGGAATTAAGTTAAGAGGTTTTGAACCTATCACTTTCAAAGGGTTTGAAATTCCTATAATTAGATAAGCTATACAAAAACTCAGGTATTGTGGATGGTATGCTCTTTCTTGACACATATAGACTGCATTTTAAAAAAGTAAATGATTGAACAAAATTGAAGTTTTGTCATGAAGGAGGATGGTGAGCATGGATGATGAGGCAGACAAACAACTGTTGCCATAAAAATATTTATCTTACAGAGTCTGAGGAAAGACAGTATAAGTGTTTTCAAATATTGAAGAATAGCAGCCTGGAAATTGATAACATACAATTAAAATTATATCCCATTTCCAGAGAGATGAGCATGATTATCATACAAAGAAAAATCATTACACTAAACTAAATGATTGTACTAACTGATCTATATTTTTAGGCAAATTAAATTTTGCATGACTTCCTATAAGGATATTTAAGTAAATTGTATATTATTGAAACATTAACTTAAGATTTCTTAGATTCAAGATTAAGATAGACTATCCAGACAAGATAGACATAAATCCATGTGAAATGACTGTTACATATATGCCTACAAATCAGTGATTACACTGCCAATAACACTTGAATCATTACATATGCCACTCTCAATTATTATCTCTCACTTTAGTTAAATCAATAGATAACTTGTTTACATCACAAGCAAGTGGGATTTATCCAGGTATGCAAGACTAACTCAACATGCAAAAATCAATTAAGTAATCTATCACATCAATAAATTAAAAAAGAAATATAGCATCATGGTATCAATAGATGCAAAATACCTTATCTACTCATGACAAAATATCTCAGTAAACTAGATGTAGAGAAGTTTCTCAACTTGATAAAGAATATGTACAAAAGACCTATGACTAACATAATACTTAATGGTGGGAAACGTGAATCTTTTCTACTAAGGTCAGAAACAAGATAAGAATGTCCCCTCTCACTACAGCTTTTCAACATTTTATTGAAAGTCCTAGCTAATGCAATACAAAAAGAAAAAATAAATACAGATATATAGATTGCAAAGGAAAAATAAAACCAGCTTTGTTCACAGATGACTTAATCTTCTATGTAGAAAATTTGAAAGAACTGACCAAAAAAGCAAACAAACTTCTGATTCTAAAAAGCAATTATAGTAAAATTTTAGGATACAAGGTTAAAACATAGAAATCAATTGTTTTCTTATATAACAAACAAACAAGTAGAATTTGAAATTAAAAACACAATATAATTTACATTGGCATACCTAAAATGAATACTTAGATAAACATCTCACAATATATATGCAAGATCTTGATGAGGGAAACTACAATATTCAGATGAACAAAATCAAAGAAGTAAGTAAACAGAGATATATTCCAGGCTTATGAATGAGATCAGATCAGTCGCTCAGTCGTGTCCGACTCTTTGCAACCCCATGAATCGCAGCACGCCAGGCCTCCTTGTCCATCACCAACTCCCGAAGTTCATTCAGACTCACATCCATCGAGTCAGTGATGCCATCCAGCCATCTCATCCTCTGTCGTCCCCTTCTCCTCCTGCCCCCGATCCCTCCCAGCGTCAGAGTCTTTTCCAATGAGTCAACTCTTTGCATGAGATGGCTAAAGTACTGGAGTTCCAGCTTTAGCATCATTCCTTCCAAAGAAATCCCAGGGCTGATCTCCTTCAGAATGGACTGGTTGGATTTCCTTGCAGTCCAAGGGGTTCTCAAGAGTCTTCTCCAACATCACAGTTCAAAAGCATCAATTCTTCAGTGCTCAGCCTTCTTCACAGTCCAACTCTCACATCCATCCATGACCACAGGAAAAACCATAGCCTTGACTAGACAGACCTTTGTTGGCAAAGTAATGTCTCTGCTTTTGAATGTGCTATCTAGGTTGGTCATAACTTTCCTTCGGAGGAGTAAGCGTCTTTTAATTTCATGGCTGCAGGAACCATGTGTAGTGATTTTGAAGCCCAGAAAAATAAAGTCTGACATTGTTTCCATTGTTTCCCCATCTATTTCCCATGAAGTGGTGGGACGGGATGCCATGATCTTCGTTTTCTGAATGTTGAGCTTTAAGCCAACATTTTCACTCTCCACTTTCACTTTCATCAAGAGGTTTTTGAGTTCCTCTTCACTTTCTGCCATAAGGGTGGTGTCGTCTGCATATCTAAGGTTGTTGATATTTCTCCTGGCGATCTTGATTCCAGCTTGTGTTTCTTCCAGTCCAGCGTTTCTCATGATGTACTCTGCATAGAAGTTAAATAAACAGGGTGACAATATACAGCCTTGATGAACTCCTTTTCCTATTTGGAACCAGTCTGTTGTTCCATGTCCAGTTCTAACTGTTGCTTCCTGACCTGCATATAGGTTTCTCAAGAGGCAGATCAGGTGGTCTGGTATTCCCATCTCTTTCAGAATTTTCCACAGTTTATTGTGATCCACACAGTCAAAGGCTTTGGCATAGTCAATAAAGCAGAAGTAGATGTTTTTCTGGAACTCTCTTGCTTTTTCAATGATCCAGCAGATGTTGGCAATTTGATCTCTGGTTCCTCTGCCTTTTCTAAAGCCAGCTTGAACATCAGGAAGTTCACGGTTCACATATTGCTGAAGCCTGGCTTGGAGAATTTTGAGCATTACTTTACTAGCGTGTGAGATGAGCGCAATTGTGTGGTAGTTTGAGCGTTCTTTGTCATTGCCTTTCTTTGGGATTGGAATGAAAACTGACATTTTCAGTCTTGTGGCCACTGGTGACTTTTCCAAATTTGCTGGCATATTGAGTGCAGCACTTTCACAGCATCATCTTTCAGGATTTGAAATAGCTCAACTGGAATTCCATCACCTCCACTAGCTTTGTTCATACTGATAGTTCCTAAGGCCCACTTGACTTCACATTCCAGGATGTCTTGCTCTAGGTCAGTGATCACACCATCGTGATTATCTGAGTCGTGAAGATTTTTTTGTACAGTTCTTCTGTGTATTCTTGCCATCTCTTCTTAATATTTTCTGCTTCTGTTAGGTCCATACCATTTCTGTCCTTTATCGAGCTCATCTTTGCATGAAATGTTCCTTTGGTATCTCTGATTTTCTTGAAGAGATCCCTAGTCTTTCCCATTCTGTTGTTTTCAAAGTCAATATTATTATGATATTTGTTTTTAATATTTGATCTGTAGATTTCATACAATATCAGTCAAAGTTTCATAAACAAAACAAAAAAGAGAACCCTCAGGATGGGAGAATATATTGCAAATGAAGAAACTGACAAGGGATTAATCTCCAAAATATATAAACAGTTTATGCAATTCAATATCAAAAAACAAATTACTCAATAAAAAAATGGGCAGAAAATCTAAATAGACATTTCTTCAAGAAAGACATACAGATGGCAAAAAAGCACATAAAAGATGCTCAGCATCACTAATTATTAGAGAAATGTAAATCAAAACTATATATAATGAGTTTTCACACTGGTCAGAATGACAATCATCAAAAATCTACAAATAATAAATACTGGAAAAGGTGTGAAGAAAAGGGAACACTTCTACTTTTTTGGTGGGGATGTAAATTGATATAAGTACTATGGAGAACAGTGAAAAGGTTCCTTAGAAAACTAAAAATAGAATTGCCATATGACCCAGCAATTTCATTCATAGGCATACACCAGAGAAAACTATAATTTAAAGATACATGCACTCCAATTGCAGCACTAGTTACAATAGCCAGGACATGTGAGCAACCTAAGAGTCCAATAACATAGGAATGAATATACAAGATGTGGTACAATGAAATATTACTCAGCCAGGAAAAAAGAATTAAATAAGGCTATTTGCAGCAAAATGGATGGAATTAGATGTTGTCATATTGAAGGAATTAAGTCGATACAGAAATACAAATATTATATCATGATATTGATTATTGTGGAATCTAAAAAAAGGGTACAAATGAACTTTATAAAACAGAAGTAGAATCACAGATGTAGAAAACAAACTAATGGTTACTAGAGGATTTGGGGGGAGGGATAAATTGGGAGACTGGTGTTGAAAACACTTACTACTTTACATATAGTAGATAACTAATAAGAACCTGCTGTATACCACAGGGAACTCAATACTCTCTAATGGCCTATATGGGAAAAGAATAAAAAAATTTTTGAATAAACCTATATGTATAACTGATTCACTTTGCTGTATACCTGAAACTAACACAATATTGTAATTACTCCAATAAAATTTTTTAAAAATCTAGCAGGTTATGTTGTGGTTATCAACAAATGATTATGAAGCATATATAAAGAATCAAAGACTCTACCAAATATTAAAGGGGAAACAAGTTGTACTTTAAGACTTGTTATTAAAGCTTCAATAGTCAAGACGACATTGTTTTGACAAAAGGGTTTATTGACAGAATAATGAAACAGAATAAATAGCCCAGCAATTTACCTACACAAATATAGTCAACTGATTTTTGACAAAGGAGTAAAAGTAAAGCAACAAAATAATCTTTTCAGCAAATGGTTCTGGAACAACTGGACAGTTTTCATTCAAAAAATGAATTCAGATACAGATCTTATGGCCTTCACAAAAAAATAATTTAAAAAGGATCACAGAACCTAAATGTAGAACCCAAAAGTATGACATTTTTAGAAGATAACATAGAAAACCTAGATGACTTTTAGTGTGGCAATAACTTTCCACAAATAGCAACAAAGACACAATCCTTATTTTAAAAATAAATGGTAAGTTAGACTTTATCAAAACTAAAAACTTCTGCCCTGTGAAAGACAACATGAAGAGAATGACAGAGAAGCCACAGATGGGAAAAAATATTTGCAAAAGACATATTTGAGAAAGGACTATCATACAGAATATATAAAGACATCTTGAAGTGAAAGTCGCTCAGCCGTGTCCGACTCTTTGAGACCCCATGAACTATAGAGTCTATGGAATTCTGCAGATCAGAATACTGGAGTGGGTAGCCTTTCCCTTCTCCAGGGAATCTTCCCAAACCGGGGATTGAACCCAGGTCTCCCGCATTGCAACTTGGCAATAAGAAAACAACCTGATCAAGAAACGGGCCAAAGATCTTAACAGATATCTCAGCAAAAAAGATGTAAGTATAGTACATAAGCATATGCAATGATGTTTTACATCATTTGTCATCAGGAAAATGCAAATTAACAGTGAGTGGAGTGGCCAAGACAGCAGAGTAGAAGACCCAGAGCTCATCTCTCCCTTGGGCATACCAAAATTGCAACTATTTACAGAGCAACTACAGATGAGAAGGACTTCAGGACTAACAGATGAGATCTTTAAGCTGAAGAAATAGAGATGGAACAACAGTGAGTGATACAGGTAGAACGGGCAAAGACACAGTATAGTGCCGACCATATCCCTAGGTGGACAACCCACAAAAGGGAAGATAATTACAATTGCAGATGTTCTAACCAAGGGGTGAGTGGTCCTATCCCACTCACCAGCTCCGTCTTAGGCTCACTAGTTCCATGGTCTTCCACTGGGAAGCCCACTTGGGAAGATAAGAACCAATAATTTCTGCCTTTGAAGGCCAGTGTGGCTTGCATATGGGAGGCCCAGAGAACTGTGGAAAATAGAAACGCAACTCATAAAGGGTGTGCACAAAATTTCACATGCTCTGTGAAAGGCCGAGTCGTAAATTGAAAGGAATATGAGTTAGACCAACTTGCTGATCCTACAGAGCATTCTGGAGAGCTAGGAGGCAATTGAAATTCACCCTGGGGACACAGGCACACAGGCACTGGCAGAAGTTGATTCTACCATGAGGACACTGGTGCTGATAAATACCACTTTGGAATCCTCCCTCTAGTGTGTTAGTGCCAGAAACCAGTCCAGTGCATCAACCAGTTGGCACCAGTCTTGGGATGCCACAAGCAAAGCAGCTGGCACAATCCACCAGAAGCCCCAGGATGTGGCCCCACCCATCAGTGGGCCATCACTAGCCCTGGATCCAGGCCTCAGCCATCAGGCAAAGGGCACCAGCCCTGGACACAATCACCTGTGAGCCTGCACTAACTTCAGGATCTGGCCCCATCTACCAGAGGTGCAATGGCACCCCACTCCAGTACTTTTGCCTAGAAAATCCATGGACGGAGGAGCCTGGTAGGCTGCAGTCCATGGGGTCGCTAGAGTCAGACACGACTGAGCGACTTCACTTTCACTTTTCACTTTCATGCACTGAAGAAGGAAATGGCAACCCACTCCAGTGTTCTTGCCTGGAGAATCCCAGGGACAGGGGAGCCTGGTGGGCTTCTGTCTATGGGGTCGCACAGAGTCGGACACGACTGAAGCGACTTAGCAACAGCATCAGCAACCAGAGGTGCAAAACCAGACTCCAGATCCCCTGGAACTCAGCCCCATTCACCTCCAGGCCAAACAACAACTCCAGTACCAATCATAGAGAATATATACTGTATGTATTATATATATCTACATATATATCTACACACACACACACACACACACACACATATATATGCACATACTATATGTGTGAAAAGTGAGAACCCTATTAAATCCACATTTTTAAGTTCCCAGGTCTTAGGAATCCAAGCTAACATCTCAGGCTCACCTAGGAAAACAAAAACAAACAAACAAAAAAAAAAAAACAAAAAAAACCAAGATAGATTTGCATATAGATGCTCAGCAAAAACCAAAACTAAACTAACCTTTTTCATTGTACTATACACATTGTGGGGTAAAAAAAACTTTCAATTTTACCATTAAAAATGAAATTTGACAAACTTCATGGCAAATAACTCTGAGAAAAATGAAATGCCATTATAATTATACATCACATGCTAAGAGTCTACTATTAAATAATAACCTGGGAGCAAGCTTTTATGGGAAAGTAAAAGCTGAGAAGCATAGCTGTGCTCAGAGAGGGCATGAGTCTTGTATATCTCAGTTATTGCAATCATAAATACCTTGTCACAGGTCTTGGCAAATACTAGACATTTATCTCTTGTATGTGTGAACATCTGCAAAATTAATGAGTGACTGCAAAAAAAAAGAAAGAAAAGGCTGGGGGGCAGAGGATGTGGTAAAGCATTTAAAATATTTGATCTGGGTGACTGGAAAAGGTAATACAAGATTATTTTCATTATTTCTGTATCAGAAAAGAGATAATTTGGCTGAAGTTTCCAGTTTCTCAAACTGTTCCCATAAATGTCAGAAAATAAAGCTATTCAGGATTCTTAATCTGGACAATATGTTGTGCCATCATGTCACCCCTACTCTCAGATTTATGGACTGTGACAAAAGAACAACAGCAACAGCAATGATAAATTTTACTTAGAAGACAAAAGAGGTTTGAGAAGAGAGGTGGGAGAATAGTTCAGTGGCCCAGTAAATCATAGGATCTTAGTGATTCTTAGGCACATATATTATAGAAAATAAAGAAAATCCTGTTTAATGTTACCAATCCCTGATGAAAACATTTGCATAGCAAAAAAGTTATCACAAAATTATCCAAATATGACTTTAAAGGTTTGTATTTAGCCTTATAAAGAAAAAAATTATACCAAATAAATACCTAATTTATATTACTGAATTAATTTAAATGGCCCTGCCTTTTAAAATATGTATGTTGCTATATATCCAGTTTATAATAATATTATAAATGCTCAATGTAATCACATATAAATATATCAAGCACTATATGTTTGTTTTTAGAAGTAACTTAGATGTGGCCATTCCACAACTATACTTTAAAGCAATCATCACTGTTCACATGGATTATTAAATCTCCTTATTGACACTATTTTTCTTTATTTTTCTCCATACACTCAATTCTCCAGAGAACAGCAAAAGTGAAACTTTTAAAATGTAACTCTTACTATGCATTTCTTGTGAAAAAAAGCATTTAGTGGCTTCCTGATTTATTTAATACAAAATCTAGAATATTGATTGTGACTTAAAAGGTCCTACGTTGTTTCTAAGTTTGGTTATAAAAATTTTATAGCATGTGTTACTAATGAATGTCTTTTAACAACTCAAAATTAGTTTCTCCATAAGATGCAGGGTATAAATTGACTGCTTTCTAAAATACCTATAGTTGTCTCTTAACATTAAAAATTAATTTTTTTCCACAATTAATCTAAATCTTCAAGGCCCCTGTGTAATAAATCAAATCTTCAAAATGCCTTTCTGTGTTCCCAGACTTTCTCCATTTTTCCATTGATGGATCTATCTAATCCTTCAAAAATAATAATGCATCCATCTCTAAATCTCTAAACAACTGGTTTCTGACAAAGAAATTCTCCAAACCTTTTTTTGATCAAAATTATTCTGATTTTCTTGGTTTATTTTGTCTAGATTAATTTTACAATTTAGAATTAGTTTGAAATTTAAAAAATCTTGATGGAATTTAAATTAGATTGATTCATATAGATAAACTTTGAGAATAGACTTAAAAAATTGTTTCATGTTTATAAACAAGTCATATCTTGAATCCTTTTAAATAGTTTTATTAAAATTAATTTCCCATAATTCATGCACTTTTAAAATGCATCTGTTGCTATGGTATATGATATTATTCAGAATTTATTGCTAGTATATTATAAGGGAATTCAGTTTTGTATCAGTTCAGTCGCTCAGTCGTGTCTGACTCTTTGAGACCCCATGAATCGCAAACGCCAGGCCTCCCTGTCCATCACCAACTCCCGGAGTTCACTCAGACTCACGTGCATTGAGTCAGTGATGCCATCCAGCCATCTCATCCTCTGTCGTCCCCTTCTCCTCTTGCCCCCAGTCCCTCCCAACATCAGAGTCTTTTCCAATGAGTCAACTCTTTGCATGAGGTGGCCAAAGTCCTGGAGTTTCAGCTTTAGCATCATTCCTTCCAAAGAAATCCCAGGGCTGATCTCCTTCAGAATGGACTGGTTGGATCTCCTTGCAGTCCAAGGGACTCTCAAGAGTCTTCTCCAACACCACACTTCAAAAGCATCAATTCTTCAGCGCTCAGCCTTCTTCACAGTCCAACTCTCACAACCATACATGACCACAGGAAAAACCATAGCCTTGACTAGACGGACCTTTGTTGGCAAAGTAATGTCTCTGCTTTTCAATATGCTATCTAGGTTGGTCATAACTTTCCTTCCAAGGAGTAAGCGTCTTTTAATTTCATGGCTGCAGTTACCATCTACAGTGATTTTGGAGCCCCCAAAATAAAGTCTGACACTGTTTCCACTGTTTCCCCACCTATTTCCCATGAAGTGATGGGACCAGATGCCATGATCTTCTTTTTCTGAATGTTGAGCTTTAAGCCAACTTTTTCACTCTCCACTTTCACTTTCATCAAGAGGCTTTTGAGTTCCTCTTCACTCTCTACCATAAGGGTGGTGTCGTCTGCATATCTGAGGTTATTGATATTTCTCCCAGCAATCTTGATTCCAGCTTGTGCTTCTTTCAGTCCAGCGTTTCTCATGATGTACTCTGCATAGAAGTTAAATAAACAGGGTGACAATATACGGCCTTGACGAACTCCTTTTCCTATTTGGAACCAGTCTGTTGTTCCATGTCCAGTTCTAACTGTTGCTTCCTGACCTGCATATAGGTTTCTCAAGAGGCAGATCAGGTGGTCTGGTATTCCCATCTCTTTCAGAATTTTCCACAGTTTATTGTGATCCACACAGTCAAAGGCTTTGGCATAGTCAATAAAACAGAAATAGATGTTTTTCTGGAACTCTCTTGCTTTTTCAATGATCCAGCAGATGTTGGCAATTTGATCTCTGGTTCCTCTGCCTTTTCTAAAACCAGCTTGAACATCAGGAAGTTCACAGTTCACATATGGCTGAAGCCCGGCTTGGAGAATTTTGAGCATTACTTTACTAGTGTGTAAGATGAGTGCAATTGTGTGGTAGGTTGAGCGCTCTTTGGCATTACCTTTCTTTGGGATTGGAGTGAAAACTGACCTTTTCCCGTCCTGTGGCCACTGCTGAGTTTTCCAAATTTTCTGGCATATTGAGTGCAACACTTTCACCGCATCATCTTTCAGGATTTGAAAGAGCTCAACTGGAATTCCATCACCTCCACTAGCTTTGTTCGTAGTGATGCTTTCTAAGGCCCACTTGACTTCACACTCCAGGATGTCTGGCTCCAGCGGATTGTGATTATCTGGGTCTTTAAGATCTTTTTTGTACAGTTCTTCTGTGTATTCTTGCCATCTCTTCTTAATATCTTCTGCTTCTGTTAGGTCCATACCATTTCTGTCCTTTATCGAGCCTCTTTGCATGAAATGTTCCATGTTCCATAAGGCAACAGTACTAACATTTATTACCTTTAACATGTTTATTTATATTTTATGTTGTTTCAATGTTAACATTTAAGTATTATAAATGCCATAGCACTCTTAATGATATTAACAATTATTACTGGTTTTATTGTGATCTCTTGTCATGTTCAAATTTTTCCAACTGTGTCAATTTTTTTTTTTTGAAAAATGGTTTCTTACAGTTAAGTTCCAAACAAACTTTACATACTCCCTTCCTCTTTACTCTTTGGTTATTTTTTCACTGAAACAAGAAGTAACTTTGCTGTTGCTCTGAATTCTAACATTGTCCACTTGTTACATGGTGTTATATAACTCATCCTTCTATAACTTATGTTTCTTGTACACTGGAAGTTAGTTCTTACGTTGCTGTTGTTTTTTTCGCTAAGTTGTGCCCAACTCTTTTGTGACCCCAAGGACTGGAGCCTGCCAGAAAATTCCATGGACAGAGGAGCCTGGCAGGCTCATTAAGAGTGCTATGGCATTTATAATACATAAATGTTAACACTGAAACAATGTACAATATAAATTGTACCTGCAATATAAATAACTGTTCTAACTGTTGCTTCCTGACCTGCATACAAACAGTTAGAACTGGACATGGAACAACAGACTGGTTCCAAATAGGAAAAGGAGTACGTCATTTCCTCCTCCAGTGGATCTTCCTGATGGAAGGGGCAAACCTGCATCTCTTACATCTCCTTCATTGGCAGGTGGGTTCTTTACCACTAGCACCACCAGGGAAGCCCCTTATAGACCACATAAAAGCTGCATTTTCAGTATGCAATAAAAATTGTATTTCACAAAAAGTACAAGACTTTTGCAACTACCAGCATGGCTGCAGTGATGACTTCACAAATTTCCTTTACTTCTATACAATAGTCCATAACCTGAATTCATTTATCTTCAAGTGCTGGGCAACTAAATCTGAAGACCTCAATCTATGGTACATATCAAGCAATTCAACTTTTTATAGCAATTTTATAACTTTTCTCTGCTTCTTGGGAGCATGTCCAGCATCACTTGTGGCACTGTATGGGTTACAATGCATTATTTCATGTTTAGGGTACTATATTCTATATGATGAAAACTACACGAGAACCAGGAGAGATCATTTTTTCCATGATATTCAATTTACTGAAAAGATGAACTACTCATATGGAGATGACTAGAATCATATGTCCATTTTAAGCTGATACTGGGATTCCCTGTTGGCTCAGATGGTGAAGAGCCCACCTGCAATGCGGGGAGGCCTGGGTTTGATCCCCTGGTCGAGAAGACTGCCTGGAGAAGGAAATAGCAACACACTCCAGTATTATCTCCTGGATAATCCCGTGTACAGAGGAGCCTGGCAGACTACAGTCCATGGAGTTGCAAAGAGTTGGACACAACTAAAGCAACTTAGCATGCGCGCACAGCAATATTTGAGCTCACTGAAATAACAACAGTAAGTAACTATGAAATTATTACAAGAATAGAGTACATAATAGGGTTAATTTTACGTAGCTATGATGACTACTATTTACATTTCTTTTAACTGCAAATAGTGCCATGCATAGTCTCTGTGACCATAAGTTATGATAAATGGCAATCTTTTATAATAGATTTGTGTATATTTTAATATAGTGAATGATAAAATAGATTAATATCTACATGTATTTTATTCTTTCATGACATAACTCTTTTTTCAGTATTTCTAGCTTATACAGCCTATAAGATTTTTCAAATTGTTAAGTTATCAAAATTTTCTCTAATCTTTTTGGCAAAAAATTGATGTATAAGTGAATCTACACAATTCAAACCCATAGTGTGTAAGAATCAACTATATTCTATCCATTTAAACACAACTTTGAAAAATATTTTAGTAATATGAAAAAAAATATTTAATATCTAAGTTTTTCATCTAGCTATAAAAATATGAGTGAAGAGATATTGAGAAGCAATGTCTTTGCAAAGCCTTACATCTATACCTTAAAAGAATAAATAATGGAAAATTTCTGGGAGCAAAACAGAAATAATTAAGAGGCCAGAGGTATATTAAGCACAATGAATCCCAAAATACCAGTCTCTACTTCACCTTTAACAGAAACTTAAATTTAGGAATTAAACCTAAATTGTAAGAAGTTAAATTTTATTTATTCTGTCAAGTATGTTCCATTTAATTTAAAGTACTACTAGGAGATTCCATAAAGATCCCTTTAGAGTGTTAATCACCACCACAATTTCACTTCTTCAGTACACAAATATAAATATTTAAGTAAAAATGAAAAGTATTCAGCATTTTCTAATATACATAGTGAAGGATCAGTTCAGTTCAGTTCATTCACTCAGTTGTGTCCGACTCTTTGAGACCCCATGGACTGCAGCATGCCAGGCTTCCCTATGTACAACCAACCCTCAGAGCTTGCTCAAACTCATGTCCATTGAGCTGGTGATGTTATCCAGCCACCTCATCTGCCATCCCCTTCTCTTCCCACCTTCAATCTTTCCCAGAATCAGGAACTTTTCCAATGAGTCAGTTCTTCTCATCAGGTGGCCAAAGTATTGGAGCTTCATCTTCAGCATCAGTTCTTCCAATGAATAGTCAGGACTGATTTCCTGTAGGATGGACTGGTTGGATCTCCTTGCAGTCCAAGGGACTTTGAAGAGTCTTCTCCAACACCACAGTTCAAAAGCATCAATTCTTCAGCACTCAGCTTTCTTTATAGTCCAACTCTCACATCCATACATGACTTCTGGAAAAACCATAGCTTTGACTAGACAGACCATATAAGGTTTAAGAAATTGGTAAGTTATTTTCAGAATTCAAGTCTATTGAAAACAGTAAGAGAATCACAGATGAATTCACTATAGGGATCCAGTTAAGATGTAAAACGTTGGACAGTGATGCCAATTGATCTGCGCTAGAGAAGAACAATGCTAAAGATTGAATTTCTTGTAGACTGATTTGAATAAATGATGTTAGATCAGCTTGTGCAATGTGCTTCTGTTCAGAGAAGGAAATGGAACAAGTGTCATATTTTTTCCTGAGATATAATGTATAATTTCCAAGAGAAATCATGGTGAACATCCTACAAGGAATCAACTGAAATTTCTAAAACAGAAATGCATTGAAGACAGACTGGATTTAGCGCCATTATAGCATTATTTTTCTGAATGTTGAGCTTTAAGCCAACTTTTTCACTCTCCACTTTCACTTTCATCAAGAGGCTTTTGAGTTCCTCTTCACTTTCTGCCATAAGGGTGGGGTCATCTGCATATCTGAGGTTATTGATATTTCTCCCGGCAATCTTGATTCCAGCTTGTGTTTCTTCCAGTCCAGCATTTCTCATGATGTACTCTGCATATGTTAAATAAACAGGGTGACAATATACAGCCTTGACGAACTCCTTTTCCTATTTGGAACCAGTCTGTTGTTCCATGTCCAGTTCTAACTGTTGCTTCCTGACCTGCATACAAATTTCTCAAGAGGCAGGTCAGGTGGTCTGGTATTCCCATCTCTTTCAGAATTTTCCACAGTTTATTGTGATCCACACAGTCAAAGGCTTTGGCATAGTCAATAAAGCAGAAATAGATGCTTTTCTGGAACTCTCTTGCTTTTTCCATGATCCAGTGGATGTTGGCAATTTGATCTCTGGTTCCTCTGCCTTTTCTAAAACCAGCTTGAACATCAGGAAGTTCACAGTTCACATATTGCTGAAGCTTGGCTTGGAGAATTTTGAGCATTACCAGCGTGTGAGATGAGTGCAATCGTGCGGTAGTTTGAGCATTCTTTGGCATTGCCTTTCTTTGGGATTGGAATGAAAACAGTGTCAGACTTCATTTTTCTGGACTCCAAAATCACTGCAGATGGTGACTGCAGCCATGAAATTAAAAGACGCTTACTCCTTGGAAGAAAAGTTATGACCAACCTAGACAGCATATTCAAAAGCAGAGACATTACTTTGCCAACAAAGGTTCATCTAGTCAAGGCTATGGTTTTTCCTGTGGTCATGTATGGATGTGAGAGTTGGACTGTGAAGAAGGCTGAGCGCTGAAGAATTGATGCTTTTGAACTGTTGTGTTGGAGAAGACTCTTGAGAGTCCCTTGGACTGCAAGGAGATCCAACCAGTCCATTCTGAAGGAGATCAGCCCTGGGATTTCTTTGGAAGGAATGATGCTAAAGCTGAAACTCCAGTACTTTGGCCACCTCATTCGAAGAGTTGACTCATTGGAAAAGAGTCTGACGCTGGGAGGGATTGGGGGCAAGAGGAGAAGGGTTCGGCAGAGGATGAGATGGCTGGATGGCATCACTGACTCGATGGACGTGAGTCTGGGTGAACTCCAGGAATTGGTGATGGACAGGGAGGCCTGGTGTGCTGTGGTTCATGGGGTCGCAAAGAGTCGGACATGACTGAGTGACTGATCTGATCTGATCTGATAACATTATTTATTTATTGATCTTTACAGTTACTATTTATTTATTAATGTACAATTAGGGTAAAATGAGCAAAAAATAAACAAACATGATAACAATAATAACTAAAAAAAATTGTATAATTGTTATGTGCTAGTCACTGAGGTAAGTTATCCTATGTTGTATTGTACTTTGATGTGTACACTTTCATTATCACAATTTTTCCTATGAGGAATCTGTGACATAGAAAATTTAAATAAATTATCAATGTCCACAAATTTGAACCTAGATTTTCTGACTCTGGAAGCGTTTCATATCTGCTTATTAATATTTTAAATAACAAATATTGTTTATATAAAATTACAAAGAGTACAGGAATGTTTATCTGAAGATTTTCTATATTCAAATTTTGCTTTTCAGAAATATTAATAATTGAATTTAACACTTTTTTTTAACTCTCCAGTAAGTTAACACATCTATCTATCTATGCCCTTACCAAATCAGCATCCTGTTTTATATATCAGTGCACCATTATTTCCCATTCTAAGCTTTTGTAATTGTATAACTATTGTGTAGAATATAAATTGTTAAGATTAAAAACATATTTAAAAATATAAAGTCCCAGAGCTATACTAAAACATATTTATATATTTTTTTTAATTTAGTTTTTTGTTCTTTATTGGTTCTCTACTTACTTAGTTCCAAATTTTTATTTATAATTATATTTAATTTATAATTTATTTATTTATTATTTTATTTATTATATTATTTATAATTATATTTAATAGTGATTTTTATTTAGCTGAATTTTGTCATTTGGTAATTTTTTAACCTACTTATTTCTCAGATAAGAGGCTCTTGTGTAGTTGAAAATGTCTTTCTCCTACCAATATTAAAAAAAAAAAAAACATAAAATTCAAATCGTACTCCATTTTCTCTCCATCCAATCCTATACTTCTCTGTTCCCTGAAAATGAATATTAGTATGGAAAAGGCCAACTTCAGAATGTTATTATACCTGTCAGGTGTTTTTCCTTTTTTGTCTGTTTGTGATTAGTCAGTTTCATTTCAATTGAAGTTCAGAACTTTAAAAGATATATCTCAGCATAAATCCTTCTATGTGAATTTTTCTGGTTTTTAACATATCTATTCAATAAGTAATTAATTTGATAATTTTATTCAGTGTAATTTCAGTGATTCTTCTCTTTATTTTCTATCTTAGAATCAGCTACTCTATGTGTGTTGAATTTCTTTGGTATTTCTATGTTGCTTCATGAAATGTAGTGTAGCATAAGGGTTAATCATCTCCACTCTGATAAAGGTGTGAATAGGTTTCAATGGCAGTTCCATAATTTAGTTGCTGTGTAACCACAGGATAATTTACTTAATCTTTTAGCCTCAGTTAATCCACTGATTTTATCATCTGTAATGTGGAAACACCAAGGCAATTTTCCTCTGAAGTATTTGTGATAATTAAATAAGTTGATATGCATAAGGTTCTTATAACAGAGCCAACAAATGGTCATACTACATAGGAGTTGGTCATTATTATTTCTGTTCTTTGTGTCATCATTTATTTTTTTCTGTAGTGACTTTTATTCTCTCATCTTTCTCCCTGTATTCTACTTATTCCTTCAAATATCTTCATACAAATCATTGCTTTTAGTAACCTGTATCCTAATATCAATATTTTATAACTTATATAGTGGTTTATTATTATTTTTAATTTGCTGAGATCTGACAGGACAAAATGATTTTTTTCTATCTATAAAAATCTATAGGAGACTCTAAATTCTTGTTGCTTTTATATTTGCAAAAACAGTTCTTTTTTTAACTAATTTGTTTTAGACTGTTGTTGAAGCATTTGTGTAAATGTTTAAGTAAAGTATTTTTATGTTTCTAGGGCCAAAATTTATAGCTCCTCCATACTTTTAAAATTATTCTTTCCTTTAATATCTCTTTAATATGTGACATTAGCAGCTATGGTGAGGAACAAGGACGCTACAGAAAAACTAAGCCACACCTCCACAACCCTAGTCATCCTATTTTTATAAAGAATTCTCTGAAATTATTTACTATATGAAAAAAACAACTTTACTAAGCAAACTATCTCTATTCAATAAATACAAATAGAATTTTTTCCTTTGTTTCTTCTTTTTGATCATTTGAAAGATTTCAAGTGTAGGAGTTGAGAAAGCCTTGGCTCCATCATATTTTATTTAGTTGGCATGTGATTTTTTTAAAAAAAAAAAAGAAAAAAAATAAATAAATAAATAAATCCAAGAGATTTAAAAAAATAAATAAATAAAGCACTTTGCCTTTTCACAAAACAATACTGAAAAGCAACATTTTCAAATGTTTGAATAGTACAAGTAATAAGAAGGCCTTGATCATTATTTTGGATGTGGTATCATAAGGATCTGTCATTTGTTTTCAGATAGAAATAAATGGTTTAACCCAGTGCTATGTTTTAATCTGCAATAAGATAAAAACTTATAAATATTTACAGAACAATTAATTTGGAGATTGTCCTATGATGAATCAGGGTACATAAATGTGTATATATACATACATATATATGTATATATATATATATATATATATATACAGACACACATATGTATGCATACACACACATATGTGTTAATGTAAATGGCAATGTACTTGTTTTTCTCTATCCCTGGTCTCAGGGGCCATCATGTGTGAAATATATATTGGTCTCACAGGAATAGTCTTGAGTATCTGTAATTCTTTTTTTGTTTTAATACATAGTAATATATTGCCAGGATTCTCCAGATAAATAGAAAATAATGTGTATGTATCTATAACTATATCCATATCTGTGTTTATATATTTACTGTTAAAAAAATTTACTCAGGATTATGAAGGGTGGCAAGTACAAAATTAGTGAGGTGGACACTAGGTAGAACTGTTACTGTAGTTTTAGTCCAAAGGTTGGTAGTCTGGAGACCCTGTAGAGCCAATGTTCCAGGTCAAATCTGAAGGTCATGCTGTAAAGCCAGGAGTAACCAACGTTGCAGATGCCATCCAAAGTCAGTCTACTAAAGAAATCCTTTCTTGCTGGAGGGAAGCCAGTCTTTTAATTGTACTCAGGCACTCAGCTGATTGGAATGAGGCCTGCCCATATTATGGAGAACAATCCATACTCCTTAGTGCTTTGCTCAAAAGCTACTGATTTGTATGTTAGCCTAATGTAAAACTTCTCTTAGAGAAATACCCAAAATAACATTTGATAAAATATCTGGGCACCCCATGATCCAGACATGGACACACAAAATTAACCATCACAATCTCAGGGATTGAAATGAATTCTCAGTTAATGAGAGCCCTAATAATTAATTTTGCTGATTTTGAGCAATCATAAGTCAATGAAAGAATGTAAGAGCCAGGACATGGAAGCAACCTAGATGTCCATCAGCAGATGAATGGATAAGAAAGCTGTGGTACATATACACAATGGAGTATTACTCAGCCATTAAAAAGAATACATTTGAATCAGTTCTAATGAGGTGGATGAAACTGGAGCCTATTATACAGAGTGAAGTAAGCCAGAAGGAAAAACATAAATACAGTATACTAATGCATATATATGGAATTTAGAAAGATGGTAACAATAACCCGATTATACGAGACAGCAAAAGAGACACTGATGTATAGAACAGTCTTATGGACTCTGTGGGAGAGGGAGAGGGTGGGAAGATTTGGGAGAATGACATTGAAACACGTAAAATATCATGTAGGAAACGAGATGCCAGTCCAGGTTCGATGCACGATACTGGATGCTTGGGGCTAGTGCACTGGGACGACCCAGAGGGATGGTATGGGGAGGGAGGAGGGAGGAGGGTGTAGGATGGGGAACACATGTATACCTGTGGCGGATTCATTTTGATATTTGGCAAAACTAATACAATTATATAAAGTTTAAAAATAAAATAAAATTAAAAAAAAAAAAAAAAAAAAAAAGAAAAGAGCATTGGTAGAATAGAAAAGATGTTCTATTTAAGTTGGTGCAAAATTAATTGCTGTTTTGTGTTATTGAAATTTGCCATTTGATCCTGGAGTATATTCTTAAATAAAAGTGGTTATATTATGCATCCAAAAAAAAAAAAAGAATAAGAAAAAAATAAAATCCCTTTCTTTCTAAAACATGAGCATACATTCAATGTTTTTTTTAATGAATAAATAAAAATATAAAGTCTGTGTATAGACATCAGCCTATTTACAAATAGTCCTTCTGAAAACTGGCAGTTGCATTCTGCCCATGTAGGAGTAAAATCCATTCCATAAAGAGATAACAACTTATACATAAACATCTTCAAAAAGATATTCCCTTCAATTGCTTAAAAAATTAAGCAACTGAATTTTTTATTCAAAATCAACATGTTCTTTATTAAATTTGTTGTGTTTGACTCACATTTTCCAAATCCAGAATTTGATTAAAAATAAAATTATCATATTTGAAGCCCAGGAGGAAGGTTTTCTTTTATCTTTATATCCCATCTGTTAATTTTCAGACAATTTGGCCAATTTACAAATGAACTAGTTTTGAGATGTATTTTTTTAACATTATGAAATAAACACACTGCTGATTGTCATTTCTTTCTATCATATCTATGATCTATTACTATTCAATCATCTGTATCAATTGAACTGATGCTGACTTGGCAGCTAAAACACAGCATTCTATTTCCACACGTTGGTACCAGAAATATTTGGATAAAGTCACTTGAAATGTCTTTCATTCAGCTCTTCTGAGGTTCATTTTTCAAACATTCCATTGAGATATTCAGAGAATGAGGTGTTAATAAAACATTGTGATCTTTGTAAACTCTTACATAGTACTGAACACTTGTTTAAGTACTTATCATTTGAATTATATATCAATATATAGTACACTTAATTCTCACAGTTAATCTATGAACTAGGTATGGGCTCATGCGCATTTTAAAGTCTAAGTGAATGAGGTACAGAAGGTTAATTACCATTCCTAAGTTCACTGTGGTAGTAAGAGATGGAACCATGATTCATATACCTGTAGTCTAACTGCTCAGTCTATGGTCTTACTCACTTCAGTTTACTACTTCTACACCAAAGGTACTCATGTAACATTGCTATCAGCTCGTATTTGATATTAATAAAGAGCTTAAAGCTCAACATTCAGAAAACGAAGATCATGCCATCTGGTCCCATCACTTCATGGGAAATAGATGGAGAAACAGTGGAAACAGTGTGAGCCTTTATTTTTTTGGGCTCCAAAATCACTGCAGATGGTGACTGCAGCCATGAAATTAAAAGACGCTTACTCCTTGGAAGGAAAGTTATGACGAACCTAGATAGCATATTCAAAAGCAGAGACATTAATTTGACAACAAAGGTTCGTCTAGTCAAGGCTCTGGTTTTTCCTGTGGTCATGTATGGATATGAAAGTTGGACTGTGAAGAAGGCTAAGCACCGAAGAATTGATGCTTTTGAAGTGTGGTGTTGGAGAAGACTCTTGAGAGTCCCTTGGACTGCAAGGAGATCCAACCAGTCCATTCTGAAGGAGATCAGCCCTGGGATTTCTTTGGAAGGAATGATGCTAAAGCTGAAACTCCAGGACTTTGGCCACCTCATGCGAAGAGTTCACTAATTGGAAAAGACTCTGATGCTGGGAGAGATTGGGGGCAGGAGGAGAAGGGGACGACAGAGGATGAGATGGCTGGATGGCATCACTGACACGATGGACATGAGTCTGAGTGAACTCCGGGAGTTGGTGATGGACAGGGAGGCCTGGTGTGCTGTGATTCATGGGGTCACAAAGAGTCGGACACGACTGAGAGACTGAACTGAACTGAACTGAACTGAAAGAGCTTGCTTAGTATGGCTTCCTTAGTAGGGCTTCCCTGGTAGCTCAAAGGGTAAAGAATCTTCCAGCAATGCAGGAGACTCGGGCTCAATCCCTGGGTTGGGAACATCACCTAGAGAAGAGAATGGCTATCCCTCCAGTATTCTTGCCTGGAGAATCCCATGGACAGAGGGGCCTGGCGGGCTACAGTCCATGGGGTTGAATGACAAAGTCAGACATGACTGAGCTACTAACACTTTCATTTTCACTTATTATGGCAAAGATAAAGATACACAAAAATAAAGATGCCTATATGGCAAAAATAAAAATGTATATCCATACATAGCAGGGGAATGCAAAATAGGCCCTGAGAGAAATTACGTTTTAGGCACCATGAGAATGGGAGTGTAATATCATCAAGGGATAGCAAGTGGTAAAATCATGGTAAAATCAGAACATTTGTATATTTTTGACAGAGATGTAAGATAGTGTGAATATTGTTAAAAAACAAAACAAAACAGAAAAACCTGAACAATTTGACCTGCCTATTAAAATTAGATATGCATATACTTTCTGTGTCTGCCTTTGACATCTGACCAGCAATCCCACCCCTAGCTGTATGGCCTAGAGAAATTTGCATGTGCTGGAATTATTTTCCAATTTTCCCCATCAAACTTCCAGTTTAATAAAATTCAGGAGGAATTTCTTTGGTAGAGGCTGCCAGAAATAGTCATTTCAGAAGTTTCCAGGTGGTATTTTCTGGAAGACACATTGTGGTTCACTTCTCTAGTATATTCAAAAGACTGCTAACAGCTTTGTTATCTCCTAATGTGTTTGGACATTTGACTTATTCTGGATCCTTGTATCAGGATCTTTTTCTCTAACTCTGGCCTTCTACTTAACAGTGACACAAATGCTGCGTTTCTAACTCCACTCATGTTCTTTTAAAAATGTCTTCTCTTAACTTTACACCTAAGACAGCCTGTCTACAGGATCAAAAAGCAGTGTGCTCTGTGGTACAAGAATGAGTTTTAAAAATGTTTATTAGATAATACTTAATAATTCTAAGCCATGTGCTCATTAATGAAATCACTTAATGAAATATTTTAAAAGTAACTTTTGTGTGGAAAATTTAAGCATTTTCCAGTAACCTCATTCATGTTTATAGTATTAGTATAAACTAAGTGACAAAATTAAGATAAATAATGAAAGGGATAAAGTATTACAGATAACAAAGTGGGAAATAAGCATCACACTTACTGGATAATATATATAAATGTGTGTGTGTGTGGCTTCCCAATGGCACAACAGAAAGGAATCTGCCTACAATGAAGGAGATGAGGAAATGATCCTTGGGTTGAGAAGATGCCCTGGAAAAGGAAATGGCAACCCATTACATTATTCTTGTCTGGGAAATCCCATAGTTAGTAGGCCTGGTGAGCTACAGTCCAGTGTTGCAGAGTTGGGCACATCTTAGTGACTAAATAGAAAAAAAAAAATGTGTGTGTGTGTGTGTGTGTGTATATACACATAAAATGAAATATTACTCAGCCATTACAAAGGATAAAATAATGCCATTTGCAGCAACATAGATGGAACTAGAGACAATCATACTAACAGAAATAAGATAGAAAGGCAAATACCATAGGAAATTATTTATTTGTGGAATGTAAAATATAACAAAAACATAACTACAAAGCAAAAACAGACTCAGACACAAAGAACAGACTTGTGGTTGCCAAATGGAGAAGGATGAGGAAGAGAAACATTGGAAATTTGGGATTAGCAGATGAAAACTATTATATACAGGATGGATAAACAAGGTCCTACTGTATAACACAGGAACTATGTTCAATATCCTGTGATAAACCATAATGGAAAGTAATACGAAAAATAATCCATAAAACTCCAGAAGAACATCTACTTCTGCTTTATTGACTGCACTGAAGCCTTTGACTATGTAGATCACAACAAACTGTGAGAAATACTTCAATTCAGTCAGTTCAGTTGCTCAGTCATGTCCGGCTCTTTGCAACCCTGTGAATCGCAGCACGCCAGGCCTCCCTGCCCATCACCAACTACCGGAGTTCACTCAGACTCATGTCCAACAAGTCAGTGATGCCATTCAGCCATCTCATCCTCTGTCGTCCCCTTCTCCTCCTGCCCCCAATCCCTCCCAGCGTCAGAGTCTTTTCCAATGAGTCAACTCTTCACATGAGGTGGCCAAAGTACTGGAGTTTCAGCTTTAGCATCATTCCTTCCAAAGAAATCCCAGGGCTGATCTCCTTCAGAATGGACTGGTTGGATCTCCTTGCAGTCCAAGGGACTCTCAAGAGTCTTCTCCAACACCACAGTTCAAAAGCACCAATTCTTATGCACTCAGCTTTCTTCACAGTCCAAATCTCACATTCATACATGACCACAGGAAAAACCATAGCCTTGACTAGACGGACCTTTGTTGGCCAAGTAATGTCTCTGCTTTTCAATATGCTATCTAGGTTGGTCATAACTTTCTTCCAAGGAGTAAGCATCTTTTTAATTTCTTGGCTGCAGTCACCATCTGCAGTGGTTTTGGAGCCCCCCAAAATAAAATCTGACACTGTTTCCACTGTTTCCCCATCTATTTCCCATGAAGTGATGGGACCAGATGCCATGATCTTCGTTTTCTGAATGTTGAGCTTTAAGCCAACTTTTTCACTCTCGTCTTTCACTTTCATCAAGAGGCTTTTTAGTTCCTTTTCCCTTTCTGCCATAAGGGTGGTGTCATCTGCATATCTGAGGTTATTGATATTTCTCCCGGCAATCTTGATTCCAGCTTGTGCTTCTTCCAGCCCAGAGTTTCTCATGATGTACTCTGCATATAAGTTAAATAAGCAGGGTGACAATATACAAAAAATATAATCAATCTGATTTTGGTGTTGACCATCTGGTGATGTCCATGTGTAGAGTCTTCTCTTGTGTTGTTGGAAGAGGGTGTTTGCTATGACCAGTGCATTTTCTTGGCAAAACTCTATTAGTCTATGCCCTGCTTCATTCTGTTTCCAAGGCCAAATTTGCCTGTTACTCCAGGTGTTTATGACTTCCTACTTTTGCATTCCAGTCCCCTATAATGAAAAGGACATCTTTTTTGGGTGTTCATTCTAAAAGGTCTTGTAGGTCTTTATAGAACCATTCAACTTCAGGTTCTTCAGCATTGCTGGTTGGGGCATAGATTTGGACTACTGTGATATTGAATGGTTTGCCTTGGAAACGAACAGAGATCATTCTGTCGTTATTGAGATTGCATCCAAGTACTGCATTTTGGACTCTTTTGTTGACCATGATGGTACTCCGTTTCTTCTAAGGGATTCCTGCCCACATTAGTAGATATAATGGTCATCTGAGTTAAATTCACCCATTCCAGTCCACATTCACTCTTGCCATCACTCAAGCCCCACGGGCATGGCTTAGTTTCATTGAGTTAGACAAGGCTGTGGTCCTAGTGTAATTAGATTGACTAATTTTCTGTGATTATGGTTTCAGTGTGTCTGCCCTCTGATGCCGTCTTGCTACACCTACAGTCTTACTTGGGTTTCTCTTACCTTGGACATGGGGTATCTCTTCACGGCTGCTCCAGCAAAGCACAGCTGCTGCTCCTCACCTTGGACAAGGGGTATCTCCTCACCGTCACCCCTCCTGACCTTGAACATGGAATAGCTCCTTTAGGCCCTTCTATGCCCACGCAGCTACCGCTCCTTGGGCGTGGGGTTGCTCCTGGGAGAAATACTTAAAGAGATAGGAGTACCAGATCATCTTACCTGCCTCCTGAGAAACCTATATGCAGGTCAAAAAAGAACAGTTAGAACCAGACATGGAAAAATGGACTGTTCAAAACTGGCAGAGGAGTACATCAAGGCTGTATAGCATCACCCTGCTTATTTAAAGTCTGTGCAGAGTACATCATGTGAAATGCCAGGCTGGATGAAGCACAAGCTGGAATCAAGATTGCTGGGAGAAATATCAATAACTTCAGATATGCAAATGACATCACCTTTATGGCAGAAAGCGAAGAGATACTAAAGAGCCTCTTGATGAAGGCAAAATAAGAGAGTGAAGAAGCTGGCTTAAAACTCAATGTTCAAAAAGTGAATATCATGGCATCCGGTCCCAACACTTAATGGCAAATAGATGGGAAAACAATGTAAACGGTGACAGACTTTATATTTTTGGGCTCCAAAATCACTGCAGATGGTGACTGCAGCCATGAAATTGAAACGCATTTGCTCCATGGAAGCAAAGCTATGACAAACCTAGACAGCATATTAAAAAGCAGAGACATTACTTTGCCAAAAAAAGGTCCGTATGGTCAAAGCTATGGTTTTTCCAGTAGCCATGTGTGGATGTGAGAGTTGGACCAATAAGAAGGCTGAGCACTGAAGGATTGATGCTTTTGAACTGTGGTGCTGAAGAAGACTCTTGAGAGTCCCTTGGACTGCAAGGAGATCAAATCAGTCAACCCTAAAGGAAATCAGTCCTGAATATTCATTGAAAGGACTGATGCTGAAGCTGAAGCTCCAATACTTTGGCCACTAGATGTGAAGAGTTGACTCATTAGAAAGGACCCTGATGATGGGAGAGACTGAATGCTGGGGAGTTGAAAGGGACGGTAGAAGACAAGATGATTGAATGGCATCACGGACTCAATGGACATGAGTTTGAGCAAGTTCTGGGAGGTGGTGAAGGACAGGGAAGCCTGGTGTGCTGCAGTCCATGGATTCTCAAAGAGTCGGATGTGACTGAGGGTCTGAACAACAACAACGATATTTATAACTGAATCACTTTGCTGTACAGCAGAAATTAACACAACATTGTAAATCAACTATACTTCAATAACATTTATTAAAAAGAAAAAAATTATTGGCTAAATGAGAACATGATTTATTACAAGGAAGTGTTTGTTTTATATTCAACACATCATATGTTTTGTTTTCCTGGATATAGACTGGTAGTAGGTCAGAGCTTTATTATGTGTCTTCTAGAACTCATGAAAACTTTAAAGTTTTTGTAAGTGGGCATAACATACAAGTGACTTAATTATGCCATGTAGTATACATAATTCAGACGTTCAATCTTTCATAATTTAATTTGAAACAAAAACAATACAGGAGAGAATAATTGATGGTAAAGGAAAAGACAGATGTGTGATAAAGTAAGCATGCTAATAGCTAGGTAGTGGATGTATGGGTTATAATTATACAATTATTTTAACTTTTCTGGATGTTTGAAATTTTCATAACAAAATGTTGTAGCAAAAGGGAATACACAGCATTTACAGTGGTTGAAATTGCCTTTGTTCTAACTGGCATCCTGAAAGATAACA
Source organism: Bos mutus (assembly GCF_027580195.1). NCBI lineage: Eukaryota > Metazoa > Chordata > Mammalia > Artiodactyla > Bovidae > Bos > Bos mutus. Next base: position 47,216,080 of record NC_091617.1, read on the forward strand.
TGCCTGCAGAGAAGGTCTGAAAGAACAGGCTGCTGACATAAGATGACCTCCTTTCAGGGAGTAGGAGAAAAAACAATAAAAATTAATTTATGTCTCTCATATTCATGATTACCTATAAAGATCACAGATATTACAAGCCATCCTTGAGTATGTACTAGGGTAAAGAAAGTTCAAACAGTTTAAGCAGACTTTACAAATGTAAATGAATGTGGATGAATTCTTTGACCAAAATTTTGACTGAATTTAAGGCTTTGCAGTCATCAGTTAATGCATATTCCATCTATTTTAAAAATTCTTTGCCTGTTTAAAAGATATTTACATTTTATGCTGTCATCTATTGCCCTATAAATCATTCTTGTAAATCACAACAGGGCATTTTGCCTATAGTATATAATTATACTAGGAGGTTCAACTTACATTTTGCCTAAAATCATAAATACAGTTATGTATCCTAAAAGTGAAAAAAAGAAATGAAAAGGATCAGAAAGGAATCTACCTAAATAAAGAGAAAAGCACAAGAGTGAGGAAAGGAAGAAAGATAAAAAGAAGAAGGTAAAAGAAATATTAGGTTCTCCCTAGAATGAATGGAAATGGCAAATTTCAGTAATGTTTAGCTGGACTTAATGATTTCATTTTGGGTACATATTCAATTTGAGACTCAAACTCTATGCTGAGTATCTTTATATTTCCTTATCTTTCTTCTCTCACATTTCCCATTAAAATATTTTTTAAAAGTTGATTTTGAATATCATGCAAAATGTTGTATTCTACAATGATAGTCAAGTTATTTGGCTCCCAGATGATTCTATGTCAGACTGTTCTTGAACATTGTCTCATAACACTTGATATCTCTCTTTTTGTTACTTTACAAGCTATCAGCTGAATTAACCAGGACTGTTGCAATTGTTCTCTCAGCACAATCAGGACTTTCTCTCCTTGCCTTTTCAACCCCTACTTTAAGAATTACTAGGCACACCTGCATCTTAAAAGTGCAGATTCTCTAAAACCCATGAGGTGTGTGCCTCATGCCATCTCTGATTTCAGCAGTGACCCTGTAACTAGTTATGCAATCACCTCACTAATCACCAATTCTACACTAAAGCAGGTGCATAGATTTTCAATTATCAGTTATCTTTACATGGAAGTATGATGTCATTCTTACGCCACATAGATTCCTAAGTGCCTGACACACGTGCTTCATTCTGCATGAAATACTCTGATACTGTTTCTTCCAGGATCTTATATAAGATCACATGCCCATCTGCTTTATTCTTTCCTCTTAATATGAGGTTTTTCTCTTCTCAGTGATCTCCACTTTCCCTTTCTGGGATCAAAGTTTGAAGCAAAAAATTATGAAAGTCTGGTTTTCTGATAGATATAAATAGTTGTTTTGTTTTTGTTTAACCTACCAAAGCTCTCTCTACTTACCTTACCAGCAAGGGTCCTTTTTTCCTTTTGTTTCTAAGCAGAATCCACCCATCTTCTCTATGGAGTGACAGTGTATCAAGGTCTTGTTTTAAGGGTAGGAAGACAGTAAAGGAGGAAAAAATGCTGAAGGAAATATATCCAGGGATTTCACGTAAGTATTAATACTACCATTAAATTATTTACATTATGCTATATGCCATTATTTACAAAAATAAAGGCAAACAATTTATGCTGCTGCTGCTAAGTCGCTTCAGTCGTGTCCAACTCTGTGCGACCCCATAGACGGCAGCCAACCAGGCTTCCCATCCCTGGGATTCTCTAGGCAAGAACACTGGAGTGGGTTGCCATTTCCTTCTCCAATGCATGAAAGTGAAAAGTGAAAGTGAAGTCGCTCAGTCGTGTCCGACTTGTAGCGACCCCATGGACTGCAGGCTACCAGGTGCCTGAATCCATGGGATTTTCCAGGCAGAAGTACTGGAGTGGGTTGCCACTGCCTTCTCCGAAACAATTTATAAATGTCCTTTAACAAAACTATTATGTGTCAATCTTATTTATTTTCTGCATCTTCACATCAAGAGTGTAGAATGCAGAACATGTCAAATTACCAATAAATATATATACTAATTCAAAAGTAACACAATATTATCTTCCTACATTGCTGACAAAATCCAAAGTCAAATCTATGAATTTTAGTATATGGTTGATCACCGCTTTCTTATCAACAAACAGGGTATACTTTTCATTAAAACACAAACTTACTAAAGTTGCTTATGAGTTTGTTCTACTATTCCGCAATTCTTTCAGGGATATACCCAAGGAAAATGCAGGCCTGTGTGATCAAAGGACATGTACAAATTTGTCTTATCAGCTTTATTCCTGATGTTCAATACTGGAAATAACTCAAATGTGGATGAGTGATAAAAATGGGGTCTACATCACAATCTGAGGGATCTCACAGGTATGCTCAGAGAAAGTAAAATATCTCATTGCTGTGAGAATACATTTATGTGAAGTTCAAAAACATATAAAGCTAATTTATGGTCATAAATAGAAAATGTATTACTTCTAACATGCCAAGGAAAAACATTTACAAGTCTTTTTGTGATGCTAGGTACGTTCCATATCTTGACAAGTAATAGCTACCTGAGTATCTATCTATCCATATAAATTTATCAAAGAATATACTTATCAATTGATAAATTTTGCACACTTCACTATACTAATATTTTATTCCTCCTCTCCAATATATATATATGTATTTATGTATGTAAATGCAAGCAATAAGTTTTAAACTGATGTGTTTCTGGAGGAATGGTAAATTACAGAGGATTTCATGATAAAACATTAACCTTCTTCTGGAAAGGGTTAACCAGCATTTAAAGCATAATCATATTAGTGTCTGAATTTATTGCTACTTTCCTCCTTCCCTTTAAATGTTATTAATGCCAAGAGGACTGACATGTAAGTCTAAATAACTCAGAATGTTTAGATAAATTCTTAACCTTACTGTACTTAAGATCAGAGCACATGGAAATTTCAGGGTCTTTAGAGTGGACCTACTTCCTAGAATGATGATCTTTTCACGTTCCAGCTGTGTTAAGCTTGAGCACATCCTTTAACCTCACTGCCTATCCTTTAGTTTTCTTATTTGGAAAATTAAATACTTAAATGAATACTTATAATATCTACTTTACAGGGTTGTTTTGAGTTAAAAGGAAAAATAGATTACATGGACCAAATGATAAAATGCATTACTTAATATGTAGTCAGTTTTCTATTCTTTGTTAAATATCACCCCTGAATATTTTCAGACAGAAGTAAAGTGGTGAGGATAAGAGTGGAAGTGGGGGTGAGTCTGGATAGAATGATAAATAAGACTGAGCTTCTGTTCTTTGTCCATTTACAATCAGTTAGTCATAGTGAAACTAGGACACACATGTCTATAATCAACAATATATTAAAATAATTATTCAATAAGTGATGCAAAGCAGAGGGCTATCAGCATGGAAGTGTTTCTCTTCTTTGGGGCTCAGGAAAGATCATCCAATGGACAAATGCAATTGGGGCCATCTTTTAAATATAATAGATGTTTACACAGGTGCATTAAGAAAACAGCATATAATGTAGAATGAACAACACCTCTAGGAAGCACACAGTTTACATTTATCATAAATATTTAACACATGTAATGAATATCAGAAAGTAAAGTGGAATATATGCAGGTCACAGGCATATTGTAAAATAACAAGTTTCATGTTATATCATTGGACAACATATGTCCATACATATTTTGTAAATGAAGTAACACAAATATTATTATCATTTCCCTCCTTCACTACAGAATTTTTAGTAAGGGTGTTACTTACAAATACAGTAAAATATTAATAGCAGTAATGAGAATGAATGTAGGAAAATACAAAATAATCATTTTTTAAAGTCATAAGAATGTAAGCAATTGACCCTCTCAGGATTGCAAGAAAATACCTATATTTTTTTCTAAAATAGATTTCTTCATTTCTACATCCAGATCAAGAGCAGTCTCTAGATAGGATCTGGTGAGAAGTACTGACTGCTGCTATAGACAATGAGTTCTCGTGTTGAAACCTAATCTCCAGTGTGATGGTATTTTAAGCTGTGGCTCTTGGGAGATGACTTGGTCATGAGGGCAGAGCCTTCATTAGGGATTAGTGACCTTATGAAAGAGAACATAGAGAGCTCCTTTGTGCCGTCTGCCATGTGGCAGACACATGCCATGAGGACACAGCAAAAGAAGGCCATCTAAGAATCAGGAAGTGGACCCTAACTAGACATCAAATATGCTGAAGCCTTGATCTTGGATTTAGACTGCAAAATCTTGAGAAATAAATGTTTGTTGTTGAAGTCACTCAGTTTATGGTATTTTTTGTTATAAAAACCCATACAAACTAATATGACTGCTAAAACTAACTTGGAGAAGGCAATGGCAACCCACTCCAGTACTCTTGCCTGGAGAATCCCATGGACGCAGGAGCCTGGTGGGCTGCCGTCTGTGGGGTCGCACAGAGTCAGACACGACTGAAATGACTTAGCAGCAGTAGCAGCAAAACTAACAGAGACCTACAGCCTGGACTTTTCTTTAGACTGTTGAATATGATTCTCAAATTTCTAGACAGATTCTGTTCAGTAACAAGTTTGTGGGTCCAGACACCTCAAAATGTTGAGACAGATAGCACTTTGCTTTCCCTGGAGTTCCTACAATAATAACAGCATGTTAATTCAGCAATTGAGAACTCCCATCTCTACTCTCCCTGTCTGATCTGCCTTCTTCCTTCTTGCCTCAGACTCTAACTTGTTATCATTAACCATTATCCCTCTCTCTCACCCACTCTCTTCCCAGCACACAAACACGTATTTCAGCAGTGTAACTATTATTTGATATTTGTTCAACATATCTAAAAATACAGTTTAGTCTCAAAAGTTAAACTTAACTTCTTTCTTTAAAGTCAAAATATTTATTGACTTTATCAGTGTTTTTCTTCAAATTAGAAATAGTCTCTTAAAATAATGGCTTACTGAGAGAATTTAATAAATGATCAACACTAGAGGTATGAATGTTAGGTGTGAAAGTGTTAGTTGCTCAGTCGTGTCTGACTGTTTGTGACCCCATGGACCGTAGCCTGTCTGGTTCCTCTGTCCATGGAATCCTCCAGGCAAGAATACTGGAGTGAGTAGTCATTCCCTTTTCCAGGGGAATCTTTCTGACCTCAGGATTGAACCCTGGTTTCCAGGCAGATTCTTTACTGTCTGAGCCACCAGAATATGAGTAGTGCTGCTGCAATTCAGCTATTTGTGAACAGTTATTGATTCGCATTTCTCAGTCTGATCTAAAAGCAATAACAGCAACTCATTTTCTTTTTTAGAGTCTGAAAAGATATTGCAGAACACTTTGAACATAGGTGATTTGAAACGCCTTATTAACATGGCCACAGGTTAATACTAGGGGGGAAAAAAAAGCAAGAATCATTGACATTGATGATGACAATGTTTTTGTTATTTCTGTTTGTTACCTTAACTTGGACTATACTATCTTCCTGTGTGGATCTAAGTTTTTGAGCCTTGAAATGTATAAAACTGTTGGACTCTCTACAAGTATACAAAATTATAAATACAAAAGTGGGTACATGCCTTGAAAGGGACAGTACAAGAGAGAGATCCTAAAGTTTAAATTTTGTTAGATTCAGAACAAATTCATCCCAGTACTCCAATAAAAATCTGAACAACTCATTTCTGACTACACATAAAATTGTTCTAAGGCTTTCTTATATTTCCTCTGATCAAAAAATTTTGAGAAAACCTGTAAACGAATAATATACTCCATTGTTTGTCAGAAGTCTCCTGATCACTAAGAATTTGAGTCTAATATTTTTAAGGTGAAATAATGTGTATTTAATTTTGTAAGCTAGACTTATACATATCCATGTCCTTACCATTAATTTTGTTTTATTTTAAAAGTAACTTTTCTACATATTTCAATAATCACAGAATATATTTTCTTTCAAATGACTTTTTACTTATTATTCTTAGTTTCTGTATGACCTCTACTCATTATCATTTATATTGAAAACTGTCACATATTTTGCTTCTCTCTTTTAACACATAGAACATTCTATTTATTTGTCCAATTTCTTGACACATGAACTCTTGATCTTATATAAAACAAGATTCCTAAAGTGATTATTTGGCTTCACTACGTGAGAGAGTCTGGGAAAAAAAAAAAAAAAGACATTCTCTTCTAGTTGGTTTTGAAATTTTGTTTGCTTGCCTCTCTATCTTTTCTATACTCAAAAAATGGCTTCATTCTTTCCCTGAACATTACATCAAATCAACTTCAGGCAAAAGCTTTTTCTGAATTGAAGCTGAACTGGGTTCTTCTACTTGTCTGTATTTTAATATTTTATTCAGAATTGCTCAGAAGAGAGGATTTAGCTAGCTTCCTTTGCCTTTTAGCTTATTATTGATGGTACTTTTTCATTCTTCTTTGTTATCCCAACCATTATTCAAAAGATATGCAAGAAGATCTCACAGCTGGAAACACAGATAGTCTCTCACTTACAAGCTACTAACTTCGCTAATGTGCCCTTTATCATGAATAATATCAAATTCTCACTAAAAATCAATAATGATTGCAACAAAAATAAACCACAGAATCCAGAAAATAGTTATCTTGAGGCACATTGAAGGTCTCCACATGACTTATTTTTTATTCACATATATTTATAAATATATGAAAATGAAAAAATGAAAACCTTAGCAAAAACTGAGAATTTAGTATATACTGGCCAAATATCTTGGCAGTATAACATTTTTTTTTTTTTTTTGCAATGTTTGGTCTGTTTACTTTTAATAATGCAAAAGTGACATTTAAAATAAATTTTTAAGATGGAATGGTATTTTGTACTAAAAAAATCCTCAATAATCTCGCTACCTATGCAAAATCAACAACATTTGTAAAGGTTAAACAGATTTCTTTGGTAAATGTTAAATTACATTGATCTCATTTCAATTTATTTAATGCAATTCACTGAGTAAGTATAATTAAGCATTATTTATTTCACTGAAATGGATAATGGAGAGTCTCTATAATGGAGATCCTCTATCATAAAGGAGATTATTATCTTTTGAGAAAACATACAAATCAAAAATAAAATAAAAAATTGAACAATATTTTACAGACTTGAAAAGTATATATTTTTAATCATGTGCTACACAATGTTTTAGAGGACTTCAAATTGCCAATAAGAAGGATAATTCAAAGAAACTGATGTAACAAAATTTTGGAATATCTGTGCTAAAACACGAAAGTTATATCTGGTATGAAAACAGATTTTTGAATTCATGTACACACATAGCATACCAATTCTACTTTACTTGAGATATAACTGACATATACCACTGTGTGACTTTAAGGTATATGATCATTTGCTACATTTATACTTTACAATACAAATTCCACTGTAGCATTAATTAACGTCTCCATCAGGTCACATGATAATTGATTTTTGTGGTGAGAATATTTAAGATATTCTATCAGCAATTTAAGATACATAATAGAGTATTATTAACTATAATCACAGTACCATACGTTAGATATCCAGAACTAATCAATAAACTTACCTTCTAAGAATTTCTTCTTCAGTGTCATAGGTTTGGGCTTGCTGTTTTTTTCATTTACATTTGTTTTTTGAGTTTTTTTTTTTTTTTTGTAGTTTTTGCCTTTCTTTTTTTTTTAGTTTTATTTATTTATTTTATTTTATTTTTAACTTTACAATATTGTATTGGTTTTGCCATATATCAACATGAATCTGCTACAGGTATACACGTGTTCCCTTGGATGGGAGAAATTTTTAAATTTACCTTTTATTTTCTTACTTAATTCACTGGTTGTTTAAAAGTGTATTGTTAAGTTTTCATGTTTGTAAATTTTACAGTTTTTCTCTTAATGTTGATTACTAGTTTTATACCATTGTTTGAAAAAGATTTCAACCTTCTTAAATTAAGACTTTTTAAGACCTATCATCCGATTAATACTTGTGAATATTCTGTGTGCATGTGAAAAGAATGTGTATTCTGATCCTGTTGAATGGGATGTTATCTGTATATCTAATAGGCTCATTTATTGAAGGCAAAATGGGAAGAGGGCAGCAGAAGATAAGGTGATTAGATAGCATCATGGACTCAATGGATATGAATATGAGCAAACTCCAGGAGACAGAGAAAGACAGGGAAGCCTGGTGTGGTGCAGTCCATGTGGTTGTAAAGAGTCAGACACGAATTAGAGATTGAACAACAATGATTCAAGTATATCTTTTCTTTGTATTTATGTCAGGGTTTCCCAGGTGGCTCTAGTGGTAAAGAACTCACCTGCCAATAGAGGAGACACAGGTTTGATCTCTGGGTCTCGAAGATCCACTGGAGGAGTACATGGCAACCCACTCCAGTATCCTTGACTGGAGAATATCATGGGCAGAGGAAGCTGGTGGGCTACAGTACTTTGGGTCGCAAGGAGTAGGACACGACTGAACCGACTTAGCATGCATGCATGCAGGATGATCTAGCTATTGCTGAAAGTGGGGTACTAAAGTTCTTTACTGTTTTTGTCCTGTTGCCTGTTTCTCCCATCAGATCTGTTTATATTTGCTTAGTATATTTAGGTACTCCGATGTTGGATGCATATATTTAAACATTTTATATCATCTTGAGTTTGTTCCTTTTATCAATACATAAGGATCTTTGTTTCTTGTTACCGTTTTTAGCTTAAGGTCTAAATTTTTTTTTTTTCTGATATAAGTGAAAGTAACTCACTGTCTTTGGTTTCGACTTGCATGAACAGCCTTTCCATCTCTTCACTTTGACCATATCAGATCAGAAAGATCAGATCAGTCGCTCAGTCGTGTCCGACTCTTTGCGATCCCATGAATCACAGCACACCAGGCCTCCCTGTCCATCACCATCTCCCGGAGTTCACTCAGACTCACGTCCATCGAGTCAGTGATGCCATCCAGCCATCTCATCCTCTGTCGTCCCCTTCTCCTTCTGCCCCCAATCCCTCCCAGCATCAGAGTCTTTTCCAATGAGTCAACTCTTCGCATGAGGTGGCCAAAGTACTGGAGTTTCAGCTTTAGCATCATTCCTTCCAAAGAAATCCCAGGGCTGATCTCCTTCAGAATGGACTGGTTGGATCTCCTTGCAGTCCAAGGGACTCTCAAGAGTCTTCTCCAACACCACACTTCAAAAGCATCAATTCTTCGGCACTCAGCCTTCTTCACAGTCCAACTCTCACATCCATACATGACCACTGGAAAAACCATAGCCTTGACTAGACAGACCTTTGTTGGCAAAGTAATGTCTCTGCTTTTGAATATGCTATCTAGGTTAGTCATAACTTTCCTTCCAAGGAGTAAGCGTCTATTAATTTCATGGCTGCAATCATCATCTGCAGTGATTTTAGATCCCCAAAAATAAAGTCTGACACTGTTTCCCCATCTATTTCCCATGAAGTGATGGGACCAGAAGCCATGATCTTCATTTTCTGAATGTTGAGCTTTAAGCCAACTTTTTCACTCTCCTCTTTCACTTTCATCAAGGGACTTTTGAGTTCCTCTTCACTTTCTGCCATAAGGGTGGTGTCATCTGCATATCTGAGGTTATTGATATTTCTCCCGGCAATCTTGATTCCAGCTTGTGTTTCTTCCAGTCCAGCGTTTCTCATGATGTACTCTGCATGTAAGTTAAATAAACAGGGTGACAATATACAGCCTTGACAAACTCCTTTTCCTATTTGGAACCAGTCTGTTGTTCCATGTCCAGTTCTAACTGTTGCTTCCTGACCTGCATACAAATTTCTCAAGAGGCAGGTCAGGTGGTCTGGTATTCCCATCTCTTTCAGAATTTTCCACAGTTTATTGTGATCCACACAGTCAAAGGCTTTGGCATAGTCAATAAAGCAGAAATAGATGCTTTTCTGGAACTCTCTTGCTTTTTCCATGATCCAGCAGATGTTGGCAATTTGATCTCTGGTTCTTCTGCCTTTTCTAAAACCAGCTTGAACATCAGGAAGTTCACGGTTCACATATTGCTGAAGCCTGGCTTGGAGAATTTTGAGCATTACTTTACTAGCATATGAGATAAGTGCAATTGTGTGGTAGTTTGAGCATTCTTTGGCATTGAGCTTATGGGTGTCCTTAAATATTAAATGACTCTCATGCAGGCAACATATAGCTGAGTCTTCTCTGTTTAATGTACCCACCCAGATGTTTTATGACTTTAGACTGGTGAAATAATGTCATTTATATTTATAGTAATTATCGGTATGTAAGGACTTACTAATGCCATCTTATTAATTGTTTTCTGGCTGTTTTGTAGTTCTAGTATTCCATTTTTCTTCTCTTGCTGCCTAACGTTGTGGGTTGGTGGTGTGCTGTGGTTTCTTTCTCTTTCTCTTTTGTGAATATAATAGAAGTTTTTGCTTTTTCATTACCATGATGTTTATATAAAACACCGTGTTGATCTAACAGTCTATTTTATACAGATAGTAACTCAACTTTGGACTCATGCAAAAACTACTCCTTGTTTTTCTACCTTATGTTTTTAATGTCACAATTTATATTGTGCATTATTTAAATTACAGTATATTTTAACTCTTTTTTAACTTTTGCACTATAGTTAAGAGATTAACACCCTTTTATATTGTAGAATAGAGTTTTCTGAAACAGACTATACTTTACTATATATTGTGTGTGCTCAGTCCCTCAGTTGTGTTTGACTCTTTGTGACCTCATGGACTGTAGCCTTTGACTCCTTTGTCCATGGGATTTCTCAGGCAAGAACACTGGAGTGGGTTGCCATTTCCTTCTCCACATTTATTTTTACCAGTATGCTTTATTATTTCATTTGTTTTTAGGTCACTAATTAGTGTCTTTATTTCAGTGTGAAGAACTCCCTTTAGCATTTCTTCTAAAGCAGGACCAGTAGTGACAAACTCCTTCAGCTTTTGTTCGTCTGGGAAAGATTTTATTTTTTTCTCCTTTCTGAAGCACAACTTTTCCAGATAAAGTATTCTTGGCACCATTTTTTCTTTTTCCCCTCCTTTGAGGACTTTGAACATATTTTTTCACTCTATACTAGCCTCTAAGATTTTTTACTTTTTTATGAGCATTCCACTGATAGCTTAATGAGGGTTTCTTTGAAGGTTACAAACTTTTTATCTCTTTCTGCTTTAAGATTTTCTCTTTGTCTTTATTTTTGACAATGTTATTATAATTTGTCTTGGAGAAGACCTTTTTTTTTTTTTAAATAATGAAATAATCCATTGATTTCATTAACTTTCATGCCAAATTTCTGCCCAGGTTTGGGAAATCCTCAGTCATTTGAGGATACAGCAAGAAGGTTGTTATACATAAACTAGTAATATGGCCATCATAAGAAACCAAACCTTGCCAGATCTATTTCTTGGATTTTCAGCCTCTAGAATTCAGAGAGAAGAAAACATCTGCCAAGTCACTCATTCCATGGCATTCTCTTATGACAGCCTAAATTGACTAACCCAAGAGTTCTGCCCAAGGCCAGGGGCGGTGGCCCGGAAGACCAACCCCACATCCAAAGAGCAGTGGCTGTGCGGGCTCAGGAGGGCCTAGAGGATCTATCCCACATTGAAGGTCAGGAAGGGCGGCAGTGAGGAGATACCCCTCGTCCAAGGTAAGGAGCAGCGGCTGTGCTTTGCTGGAGCAGCCGTGAAGAGATACCCCACGGCCAAGGTAAGAGAAACCCAAGTAAGACGGTAGGTGTTGCAGAGGGCATCAGAGGGCAGACTCACTGAAACCATACTCACAGGAAACTAGTCAATCTAATCACACTAGGACCACAGCCTTGTCTAACTCATTGAAACTAAGCCATGCCCATGGGGCAAACCAAGACAGGCGGGTCATGGTGGAGAGATCTGACAGAATGTGGTCCACTGCAGAAGGGACTGGCAAACCACTTCAGTATTCTTGCCTTGAGAACCCCATGAACAGTATGAAAAGGCAAAATGATAGGATACTGAAACAGGAACTCCCCAGGTAAATAGGTGCCCAATACGCTACTGGAGATCAGTGGAGAAATAATTCCAGAAAGAATGAAGACATGGAGCCAAAGTAAAATCAATACCCAGCTGTGGATGTGACTGGTGATAGAAGCAAGGTCCGATGCTGTAAAGAGCAATATTGCATAGGAACCTGGAATGTCAGGTCCATGAATCAAGGCAAATTGGAAGTGGTCAAACAAGAGATAGCAAGAGTGAATGTCAACATTCTAGGAATCAGCGAACTGAAATGGACTGGATTGGGTGAATTTAACTCAGATGACCATTATACTACTACTGTAGGCAGGAATCCCTCAGAAGAAATGGAGTAGCCATCATGGTCAACAAAAGAGTCTGAAATGCAGTACTTGGATGCAATCTCAATACGACAGAATGAACTCTATTCGTTTCCAAGTCAAACCATTCAATATCACAGTAATCCAAGTCTATGCCCCAGCCAGTAACACTGAAGAAGCTGAAGTTGAATGGTTCTATGAAGACCTACAAGACCTTTTAGAACTAACACCCCAAAAAGATGTCCTTTTCATTATAGGGGACTGGAATGCAAAAGTAGGAAGTCATAAACACTTGGAGTAACAGGCAAATTTGGCCTTGGAATACGGAATGAAGCAAGGCAAAGACTAACAGAGTTTTGCCAAGAAAATGCACTGGTCATAGCAAACACCCTCTTCCAACAACACAAGAGAAGACTCTACACATGGACATCACCAGATGGTCAACACCAAAATCTGATTGATTATATTCTTTGCAGCCAAAGATGGAGAAGCTCTATACAGTCAGCAAAAAAAAGACCAGGAGCTGACTGTGGCTCAGATTATGAACTCCTTATTGCCAAATTCAGACTTAAATTGAAGAAAGTAGGGAAAAGCACTAGACCATTCAGGTATGACCTAAATCAAATCGCTTACAGTTATACAGTGGAAATGAGACATAGATTAAGGGACTAGATCTGATAGAGTGCCTGATGAACTATGGACTGAGGTTCAAGACATTGTACAGGAGACAGGGATCAAGACTATCCCCATGGAAAAGAAATGCAAGAAAGCAAAATGGCTGTCTGGGGAGGCCTTACAAATAGCTGTGAAAAGAAGAGAAGTGAAAAGCAAAGGAGAAAAGGAAAGATATAAGCATCTGAGTGCAGAGATCCAAAGAACAGCAAGAAGATAAGAAAGCCTTCCTCAGCGATCAATGCAAAAAAATAGAGGAAAACAACAGAATCGGAAAGACTAGAGATCTCTTCAAAAAAATTAGAGACACCAAGGGAATATTTCATGCAAAGATGAGCTCGATAAAGGACAGAAATGGTATGGACCTAACAGAAGCAGAATATATTAAGAAGATGTGCAAGAATACACAGAACAACTGTACAAAAAAGATCTTCATGACCCAAATGATCAGGATGATGTGATCACTGACCTAGAGCCAGACATCCTGGAATGTGAAGTCAAGTGGGCCTTAAAAAGCATCACTACGAACAAAGCTAGTGGCAGTGATGGAATTCCAGTTGAGCTATTTCAAATCCTGAAAGATGATGCTGTGAAAGTGCTGCACTCAATATGCCAGCAAATTTGGAAAACTCAGCAGTGGCCACAGGACTGGAAAAGGTCAGTTTTCATTCCAATCCCAAAGAAAGGCAATGCCAAAGAGTGCTCAAACTACCGCACAATTGCACTCATCTCACATGCTAGTAAAGTAATGCTCAAAATTCTCCAAGCCAGGCTTCAGCAATACGTGACCCGTGAACTTCCAGATGTTCAAGCTGGTTTTAGAAAAGGCAGAGGAACCAGAGATCAAATTGCCAACATCTGCTGGATCATGGAAAAAGCAAGAGAGTTCCAGAAAAGCATCTATTTCTGCTTTACTGACTATGCCAAAGCCTTTGACTGTGTGGATCACAATAAACTGTGGAAAATTCTGAAAGAGATGGGAATAGCAGACCACCTGACCTGCCTCTTGAGAAATCTGTATACAGGTCAGGAAACAACAGTTAGAATTGGACATGGGACAACACACTGGTTCCAAATAGGGAAACGAGTACATCAAGGCTGTATATTGTCACCCTGCTTATTTAACTTCTATGCAGAGTACATCATGAGAAACGCTGGACTGGAAGAAACACAAGCTGGAATCAAGATTGCCAGGAGAAATATCAATAACCTCAAATATGCAGATGACACCACCCTTATGGCAGAAAGTGAAGAGGAACTAAAAAGCCTCTTGAGGAAAGTGAAAGAGGAGAGTGAAAAAGTTGGCTTAAAGCTCAACATTCAGAAAATGAAGATCATGGCTTCTGGTCCCATCACTTCATGGGAAATAGATGGGGAAACAGTGTCAGACTTTATTTTGGGGGCTCCAAAATCACTGCAGATGGTGATTGCAGCCATGAAATTAAAAGACGCTTACTCCTTGGAAGGAAAGTTATGACTAACCTAGATAGCATATTCAAAAGCAGAGACATTACTTTGCCAACAAAGTTCCATCTAGTCAAGGCTATGGTTTTTCCAGTGGTCATGTATGGATGTGAGAGTTGGACTGTGAAGAAGGCTGAGCACTGAAGAATTGATGCTTTTGAAGTGTGGTGTTGGAGAAGACTCTTGAGAGTCCCTTGAACTGCAAGGAGATCCAACCAGTCCATTGTGAAGGAGATCAGCCCTGGGATTTCTTTGGAAGGAATGATGCTAAAGCTGAAACTGCAGTACTTTGGCCACCTCATGCGAAGAGTTGACTGACTGTAAAAGACTCTGATGATGAGAGAGATTACGGGCAGGAGGATGAGGGAATGACAGAGGATGAGATGGCTGGATGGCATCACTGACTCGATGGATGTGAGTCTGAGTGAACTCCGGGAGTTGGTGATGGACAGGGAGGCCTGGTGTGCTGCGATTCATGGGTTCACAAAGAGTCAGACACGACTGAGTGACTGAACTGAACTGAACTGAAGAGTACCAAGAAAACAGCTTAGCTTCTACATGCATTGCGTTTGAATTGTGAAGAAACCCATATTGGTAACATGTGTAAAACGTATTAATGTGACAGAAAAGTCTTTCACTGGTAAGATATATTCAGTTCAGTTCAGTTCAGTTGCTTAGTCATGTTCGACTCTATGTGACCCCATGAACTTCAGCACACCAGGCCTCCCTGTTCATCACCAACTCCCGGAGCCCACCCAAACTCATGTCCATTGAGTTGGTGATGCCATCCGACCATCTCATCCTCTGTTGTCCCCTTCTCCCCCTGCCCCCAATCTTTCCCAGCATCAGGCTCTTTTCAACTGAGTCAGCTCTTTGCATGAGGTGGCCAAAGTATTGAAGTTTCAGCTTCAACATCAGTCCTTTAATGAACACCCAGGACTGATCTCCCTTAGGATGGACTGTTAGGAACTCCTTGCAATCCAAGGGACTCTCAAGAGTCTTCTCCGTCACCACAGTTCAAAAGCATCAATTCTTTGGTGCTCAGCTTTCTTTATAGTCCAACTCTTGCATCCATATGTGACTACTGGAAATACCATAGCCTTGACTAGATGGACTTTTCTTGGCCAAGTAATGTCTCTGCTTTTGAATATGCTTTCTAGGTTGGTCATAACTTTCCTTCTAAGTAGTAAGGGTCTTTTAATTCCATGGCTGCAATCACCATCTGTAGTGATTTTGGAGCCCCCACAAATAAAGTCAGCCGCTGTTTCCCCATCTATTTGCCATGAAGTGATGGGACCAGATGCCATGATCTTAGTTTTTTGAATGTTGAGCTTCAAGCCAACTTTTTCACTCTCCTCTTTCACTTTCATCGAGAGGCTCTTTAGTTCCTCTTCACTTTCTGCCATAAGGGTGGTGTCATCTGTATATCTGAGGTAAGATTATCAGTGGCTTCCAAAAATGGCATCATTATATAAAAATTGTATTTATTATTATATATGATATATTACAGTCTTCCCAGATGGCACTAATGATAAAAAACCTACTCACCAATGCAGGAGATGTAAGAAATGCATGTTCGATCCCTGAGTCAGGAAGATCCCTTGGAGAAGGCAATGACAACCCAATCTGATATTCTTGCCTGGGGAATCCATGACAGAGAAGCCTGGTGGGCTACAGTCCATAGGGTCACAAAGAGTTGGATCAAACTGAAGCAACTTAGCATGCGAGCAGGATAAATTATATATTTTATATAAAATAAAATAGATTTGTTCAGACATTTAGATTATTTGAGCTTATTTTTACTGTGATTTTCTTTTCTTTTTTTTAATATGGGTGATTTCTCAAAAAACAGAATGTATGGAGATTGAAGACAGTGCAAATAGGTCATGTAATTACACAAGATTAAGAGCTAGAAAACAGTCCAGCTTAATGTCAGACTACTACAACCTGATTCACTGGAGATATAGAACTGATGATTAATTTTTTTTTGGAAAAAATTAAGACACTTTTCTATTTGAGGCTAATTTTATTTGTGATAAAGTTATGATAAATCATCTAGGGGCGAAAATAATTTTAAAAATCTGCTTCAAGAAACAGTAGAAATGCATGCCAAAATCTGCTCAAATCAGAATTATATTCATATGACTTTCAGATGTTCAGAAAATGACAATATTAATTAAAACCATAGTTTTCATGCTTTGGTCTCTAATTTCAACTTAAATTTTATAATAACATTTTTAGTTTTTAAAAAGCTATCAAGTTCAAGCCTTCATCTTTAAAATAAGCTACTGTATTATTTAGTAGATTTTTTTTGGAGTAAGTTTAGAAATATGAAGATAAAATATTTTTGATCCATTTAAACTATCACTGATTTATTCTTGGCCCCAGTTATATGTATGCAAAGGACAAACAGAAGTCTGGTTAAGGACAGGTATTACCTTTTGCAGTGAGACAGATTCACAAACTTCTTACCTGCCTAACCCCCAACTCATGTTTTACTCGTCCAGGGAAGCTGAGTCAATATGAGTCATATCCTATCATCCAGCAAGATGATTGCAATAAAGCCAGAAGCCTCACCCATGATTAGATAATGTTTTGGGGAAACTTTATTATCCACTGATCCTGTAAAGAATGGCATAGAATGCAGAATAAGAATCCTGGCAGCCTGTGCCATGGCTTCTGAAACAATATGGTAACTCAGGGAAAAATGTATGGTGCTGGGCTGAACTGTGTATGCTTTTCTCCTCTTCTCTCCATATCCACCATTTTAAAAATTTAGGTTAAATTACACTGCAAAGCATATTAAACAAATTTCAAGGAATTTCACTAGTTTGATTTTTAAATTCCAAGACAATGTCAAAGTAGTAATTATATTTTAGTTTGCTTCTTTTCTAAGGAAAACTATATAATTTTCTTTCACCAATATTATACAACCACAGGTAGCTAAATATACAAAGCAAAATATAAAAACTATATTTGTCCCAACAAGGGAATCAGTTTATTAGCTTTCTTTCAGATCACTTTTCCTAGAATCACATATCATCATTATAAATGAGATAAGAACAGGTAAACTATATATATGTTAAGGATGTCTGAGGAGTATAAATAGTGTGAACCTAGACAGCAGTAGTGACAAAATTTCTACTTTCTTCTATGATTGAAGAAGAAATGAATGTTATTAATTGTACTTCCCAAGAAAAAAAGACCAGTTAAACAGAAATTATTACAAAAAAACTGATGATCTTCTCAGCAGAGAACAAAATGGCAGAGGAGGAGGCAGATGTGGAGTACATCTCTCCCTACGGATACATCAGGAATACACCTTCAGACATAGAAGTGTATGCAGAACACCAGCTGAGAGCAGACAGGGGTACTTGACCAGTGGAAAAGATTATATAGAACCAAGCAAAACTTGGTAGGACAAAGGAACTAGGAAGAAAAAACAGGAGTGTTAGTAGGACTAGACCTGCCCCCGGAAGGTGGGGGAACTGAAGCAGGGGTTCGATCCCAATAGCAGGGCAATTGTCTGAGTCAGAGGAGAAACATTTAAGGCTGAGAATGAAACAGCTGATCTGTGGCAGACTCCTCTAAACAAATAATAAAATAAAAATACAAACTCAATCATCAGCAGACAGGATTACCACCTCACTCAACCTTGCCCATCAGAGGAAAAACAAAGAAATAAATAAAAACTCAGCACAAATCTTACCCTATATGAAACTGACACAAACCAAACCACTGGACCAACCTTCAGTTCAGTTCAGTCGCTCAGTCGTGTCCGACTCTTTGCGACCCCATGAATCGCAGCACGCCAGGCCTCCCTGTCAATCAGTAACTCCTGGAGTTCACCCAAACTCTTGTCCATTGAGTCCGTGATGCCATCCAGCCATTTCATCCTCTGTCGTCCCCTTTTCCTCCTGCCCCCAATCCCTCCCAGCATCAGAGTCTTTTCCAGTGAGTCAACTCTTCGCATGAGGTGGTCAAAGTACTGGAGTTTCACCATCAGTCCTTCCAAAGAACATCCAGGACTAATCTCCTTTAGAACGGACTGAGTGGATCTCCTTGCAGTCCACAGGACTCTTAAGAGTCTTCTCCAACACCACAGTTTAAAAGCATCAGTTCTTCAGTGCTCAGCTTTCTTTGTAGTCCAGCTCTCTTATTCATATGTGACTACTGGAAAAACTATGGCTTTGACTAGACAGACCTTTCTTGTCAAAGTAATGTCTCTGCTTTTTAATATGCTGTCTAGGTTGGTCATAGATTTTCTTTCATGGGGCAAGTGTCTTTTAATTTTGTGGCTGCAGTCACAGTCTGAAGCTATTTTGGAGCACACGAAAAGAAAGTATCTTAGTGTTTCCATTTTTTCCCCATCTGTTTGCCATGAAGTGATGGTACTGGATACCTTGATGTTAGTTTTCTGAAGGTTGAGCCTTAACTTTTTCACTCTCCTTTTTCACTTTCTTTTCTTTTTTTTTTTTCCTTTTTCACTTTCATCAAGAGGCTCTTTAGTTCTTTGCTTTCTGCCATAAGGGTGGTGTCATCTGCATATATGAGGTTATTGATATTTCTCCTGGTAACCTTGACCCCAGCTTGTGGTACATCCATCCTGGTATTTCTTTAGATGTACTCTGCGTAGATGTTAAATAAGCAGGGTTAAAATATACAGCCTTGACATACTCCTTTACCAATTTTTAACCACTATGTTGTTCCGTGTCCAGTTCTAATTGTTGCTTCCTGACCTGCATATAGATTTCTCAAGAGGCAGATAAAGTGTTCTGGTATTCCCATCTCTTAAAGAATTTTCCACTGTTTGCTATGATCCACACAAAGTCTTTGGCATAGTCAATAAAGCAGAAATAGATGCTTTTCTGGAACTGTCTTGCTTTTTTAATGATCCAAAGGATGTTGGAAATTTGTATCTCTGGTTTCTCTCCCTTTTCTAAATCCAACTTGAACATCTGGAAGTTCGTGGTTCATCTACCATTGAAGCCTCACTTAGAGAATTTTGAGCATTACTGTTAGCGTGTGAGATAAGTGGAATTGTGTGGTAGGTTGAGCATTCTTTGGCATTTCTTTTTCTTTGGGATCAGAATGAAAACTGACCTTTTCCAGTCCTGTGGCCACTGTTGAGTTTTCCAAATTTGCTGGCATATTGAGTGCAGCACTTTCACAGCATCATCTTTTAGGACTTGAAATAGTTCAACTGGAATTTCATCACCTCTACTTAGTTTGTTCATAGTGATGTTTCCTAAAACTCACTAGACTTAACATTCCAGGATGTCTGGCTCTAGGTAACTGATCACACCATCGTGATTATCTGGGTCATGAAGACCTTTTTTTGTACAGTTCTTCTGTGTATTCTTGCCACCTCTTCTTAATATCTTCTGCTTCTCTTAGGTCCCTATCATTTCTGTCTTTATCGTGGCCATTTTTACATGAAATGTTCCCTTGGTATCTCTAATTTTCTTGAAGAGATCTCTAGTTTTTCCCATTATATTGTTTTCCTCTATTTCTTTGCATTGATCACTGAATAAGGCTTTCTTATCTCTCCTTGCTATTCTTTGGAACTCTGCATTCAAATAGGTATATCTTTCCTTTTTCCTTTGCCTTTCATGTCTTTTCTTTTCTTAGACATTTGTAAGGCCTCCTCAGAGAACCATTTTGTCTTTTGCATTTATTTTTCTTGGAGATGGTCTTGATCACTGCCTCCTGTGCAATCTCATGAACCTGTGTCTATAATTCTTAGGCACTCTATCAGATCTAATCCCTTGAATCTATTTGTCATTTCCACTGTATAATTGTAATTAATTTGATTTAGGTCATATCTTAGTGGTCTAGTGGTTTTCCCTATTTTCTTCAATTTAAGTCTGAATTTGGCAATAAGGAGTTCATGATCTGAGCCACAGTCAGCTCCCTGTCTTGTTTTTGCTGACTGTATAGAGCTTCTCCATCCGTGGTTGCAAAGAATGAAATCAATCTGATTTTGGTATTGACCATCTGGTGATGTCCATATGTAGAGTCTTCTCTTTTGCTGGTGGAAGAGGGTGTTTTCTATGATTTCTTTCCTTCTACTACTTTGTTGTTGTTGTTGTTCTTTTTCCAGGTTTTGTAGATTCTGTATTCCATGTTTTACTTTTTTCTTAAGGTAGAATTGTATTGTTATAAACTTCTCTCTTAGAACCGCTTTCACTGCTTCCCATAGGTTTTGAGTTGTTGTGTTTTCATTGTCATTTGTTTCTAGAAATATTTTGATTTCCCTTTTGATTTCTTCAGTAACTTGTTGGTTATTTTAAAACGTGTTGTTTAATCTCCACCTGTTTGTGTTTCTTACAGTTTTTTCTTTTTTTCCTTGTAATTGATATCTAGTCTCATAGTGCTGTGGTCAGAGAAGATGCTTGATATAATTTCAATTTTCTTAAATTTATTATTGTGTTACTGTCAATTTCTTTCATTCTTGTTAGTGTTTGTCTTATGTATTGATGTGCTCCTATGTTGGGTAAATAGATATTTACAACTGTTATGTCTTCCTCTTGGATTGATCTCTTGATCATTATGTAGTGTCCTTCCTTATCTCTCGTAATCTTCTTTATTTTAAGGTCTACTTTGATATGAGGATTGCTACTCCAGCTTTCTTTTGCTTCCCACTTACATGGAATATATTTTTCCATCCTCTCACTTTCAGTCTATATATGTCTTAAAGTCTGAAGTGGGTTTCCTGTCACAGCATATATATGTGTCTTGTTTTTTTTTATCCCTTCAGCCAGTCTGTGTCTTTAGTTGGAGCATTTAGTCCATTTACTTTTAAAGTAATTATTGATATATGTGTTCCTATTGCCATTTTCCTAATTGTTTAGGGTTGATTTTGTAGATCTTTTTTCTTCTGTTGTACATCTTGATTATGGAAGCCCTTTTAAATTTTGTACATCTTGTTTGATGGTACTGAATTCTCTTAACTTTTGCTTGTCTGAAAAGGTTTTATTTCTTCTTCAATTTTGAATGTGACCTTTGCCAGGTATTGTAGTCTTGGTTGTGTATTTTTCCCTTTCAATACTTTAAATATATCCTGCCATTCTCTTCTGGCCTACAGAGTTTCTGCTGAAAAATCAGCTGTTAGCTTATGGGGTTTCCCTTTTATGTTACTTTTTGCTTCTCTCTTGCCACTTTTAATATTTTTTCTTTGTGTTTAGTCTTTGTTAGTTTGATTAGTATGTGTCTTGACATGTTTCTCCTTGGGTTTATCCTGTATGGGACTCTTTCTACTGCTTGACCTTAGTTGAGTCTTTCCTTTTCCATATTGGGGAAATTTTCAAATATAATCTCTTCAAAATTTTTCTCATACCCTTTCCTTTCCTCTTCTTCTTTTGGGACCCATATAATTTGAATGTTGGTGCATTTGATATAGTCCCAGAGGTCTCTGGGGCTATCCTCAGTTCTTTTCATTCTTTTTATTTTATTCTGCTCTTAAGAAGTTATTTCTACCATTTTATCTTCCAGCTCACTGATTTGTTCTTCTGCTTCAGATAGTCTGCCATTGATTCATTCTAGAGTATTTTTAATTTCAGTAATTGTGTTGTTTGTCTATATTTATTCTTTAATTCTTCTTAGCCTTTATTAATTGATTCTTGCATTTTCTCCATTTTGTTGTTGTGGTTTTTGATCACCTTTACTATCATTATTCTGAATGCTTTTTCAGGTAGTTTGCTTATTTCCTCTTCATTTATTTGGAATTTATGTGTTCCTAATTTGTTCCTTCATTTGTGTAGTGTTTCTCTGCTTTTTCATTATTATTATTATTTTTTTAACTTAATGTGTTTCAGGTCTCCTTTACCCAGGCTTCAAGGTTGAATTCTTTCTTCCTTTTGGTTTCTGCCCTCCTAAGGTTTGTCCATTGGTTTGTGTCAGCTTCACATAGGGTGAGATTTGTGCTGAGTTTTTGTTTGTTTGTCCTCTAATAGGCAAGGCTGAATGAGGTGGTAATCCTGTCTGCTGATGATTTGCTTTGTATTTTCTTTTTTTGTTGTTGTTTAGATGAGGCCTCCTGCATAGGGCACTACTGGTGGTTGGGTGATTCTGGGTCTTATATTCAGGTGGTTTCCTTTGTGTAACTTCTCACTATTTAAGATTAGTTCTAGAGTTTGTTCTCTGGTTGTCTAGGGTCTTGGAGTCAGTGCTCCCACTCCAAATGCTCAGGGCTTGATCTCTCTCCAAAGACCAGCTTATGTCCAATCTACCAAGAGAAATTTCACCTGAAATGAAAGGAACTTTACTCAAGTTCAAAAAGCAATGCACAAGAACACAATGGAGTAGCAGAAACTCGGTATTGCCTGCCCTGTGGACAGGCCTCCTTGGATTGAAACAGATGGCTACAGGGTCTGTCTTTGGCTGTGGTCAGCAGAACTCTGGTATTTATTAACATTTATTTTTATTTCTATCAGGTACTCAAAACTTACACAATCTCTTCTAACAGAAACAAGACATTTATACAAGTTAGTTTATGGAAATGGACTTGCGCAGAGAGATACAAGTCTTCATAAAACTGTTTCTATTTTAATATAAAAAAGAAGAGAGTGTTTGACAGAATAACAACAAAAATAATCATGGGATTTCAGAAATTACAAAGGGATAGATGTGGATGACAAATATGCAGGCTCATTTCAAGTCTCCCCTCAGTCTCCTGTGGATATTGCCTCAGCCTAAGAGTATGTCATAACTCAGTGAAAAACGTGGCATAAGTTTTTTGACAGGTTACCAGTAGCACTCCATCCCATTTATTTGGGTCCATGATATAGTCAAAGCTTTGTGATTTTTGATTACTGAGAATAACTTCAACATGGTCATGACCAAGAGGAAATCACTTACGTTGTAATTAATTCTGCTTCAGTACATTCCTTAGGAAATATTGCAACCTGACAGCTGTCCTTCATCCCTAGTTTTCCTGGTCATTATTTACAATGAAGTCAACCAAGCACTGTTGAAACTGAATGTTAGGTACAGGGTGTCCCCTTCCTTTAGCACGAGCTGTTTTATACACAATTGTGAAAATGCTAGATTTGCCTTCAGTGCTTTTCTGCCTTCACAATCATATTTGGTATCTCTCTGTACCCTATACTACCTGTTAGCCACCTTGCTACCTAAAAATAACTGTCAGATAATATAAAATTTAATAAACTAATTCAAGTTCAGGCATCAATGTTTCAAAATGATTAATAATATATAAATATTTTGAATAATGGTTAATATTTTAACCAAAAGAAATACATCTTATATATGTCATTACATTCTTTTTTCTGAAACTATATTTAAGCAATAACAACTTTTTGCACATCACTTACATCAGCATTTTCCAACTCCAGTGTGCATTTGGGTTCTATCACTTAGAAGAACTTATAAAATACTGATCACAGGGCTCCTCTAGAGACTGATTTGGTACACATGAGAGTAAGGGCTTTGGAGTCTGTGTTTACAAAGAACAGCCAGGATTGAAGGCAGCTGATTAAATCACATCTTTGAACAGCAGCAGCTTAGACTGTATGAATTTAAGAGTGGTGTGGGTGATTTGATTCGTTTTCTACAAAGTGATTTGATATGAATTTGCTTTATTGCATATTTGGGTAAATTCAGGAGATTCTGCATGTTGAATTAATGATAAGTAAGATGAGACGATAGTGGATCATCTCATTTCTATGGTGTTACATGTCTGGTCAATGATTTCACCTTCCATCAATGTCCATAGTTTCTCTGTTGAAATAGTTCATTGTCATTATGCTATTGCAGAAAGGTAGATGCCTCTAAATGGCTTAATATATGTTTTTAAAAAACTTTTTTTAACATCAGAATATCAGATTCTCAGATGTGATTTTAGGGAGAAAACATATTGGTAAAAATGCCTATGTATTAATCCTTTAAACTGTAGTTTTATAGTGTTCATTAGAAATACATTTTCAAATAGTGTTGCATATTTGTGTGCTATCCAATCTCTTTATAGAAGATTCACACAGGTATTCACTAGAGATTAATAGGTAGTTAAATTCTGTCCCACCCTCCACTCTCCACCTTCATTCAAGGTCTTGTGGAAATTGTGGTTCATTAGACCACAGCAAGTTTACATAGATGTGTTTATTCTAATCAATGTGTCTGAGAAAAGTCACACACCAAGAAACAGATGGCATCCTGGATTTTAGGCAACCACAGTAGTTTAGGAAATGCTTTATTTAACTTTTGTTATACCTGCTCCTACAAAATCCAAGCAATTTTTTATTGTTTTGATTCTGCTTCACAGTTGAATATTGTTGTATTATTCTTTAAATGTTCAGTTTGTTCTCACTGCTCATCTGTATCATAATCAACTATTTTCTGTAACTAGAGAAATCTCAAAACAGGTGTTTAAAAATGCTGCTATTTTCCATTTGGCTTCCAAAAGGAGAACAATACAAACAATCATTTCCCTCAGCTTTGGCTCTGCACCAGGGAGAAAGTGCCATAACAGAAGCGATCACTCAGAGAGAAAGTAACATGTATTTTCTCTTTTGGGAAAGCTATGGGGCACTTGAAAGATGACTTGTTTGTGAGACAAGTACTGCAGAAAGGGAATAATCAGAACCCAGCTGTCATTATTATTAGGATAAGGAAAGATCAGGATAAGGAACAGGTGGAAATACATTATGAATTATACATAACATTAAAATACATATGTTTAATGACACTAGTTTTAAGGGGCCATTATATCTTTTCTTTTTTTATATCAGTCTACAGAAGAGGGAAAAACTCAGGTTATCCAGTATCCCTTGCACTCAACTTTTGCATGAATCTTCAAATACCTGTACTCTTTATTTGATCCCTTCCCAGCTCCAGAATTGCTTTCCTTTTGCTTTCTAATATTCATCCTCAAACTATTTCCTGATAGTTACTTACTTACTTACTCTAAAATGTTGCTCTCCCTTGAAGCCACTTATATTCCCAGCAGCTCTCTCAAATTCTGCAGTTTTTATTTTTTATTTCCACAACCACAACACAACTGAGTTTAGAAGTAAGGCAGGGGATATCCTTCACTCCTTTCCATGTTTAATTCTCAGCAGTGTGCTAAAACTGTTCTTGCCAAGTACACGTTTGTCTTGGTTTTTTTTTTTTTTTTTTTGTCTTCGTTTTTTAAAATTCACTATTATTCTTCATGTTTATGATTAGTTTTCATCTTTATTGAATTTAAAAGTGACATTGGATCCAGTAGATGATTCTGTTCTTGGATTTACTTTCTTCACATTGCATTGAGAAAACCACTATCTCTCCCCTGCCCCCGACCCCCGACTACATCACTAGTGAACCCTTATCAGTTTCTCCTGATGATCTCTTCTCTTTGACATTTGTTGACATCCAATGGGAACTTACAATTATTCCTGGAGTAATGCTCAGCTTCTTTCTCAAACCCTACATTAGTTCATCATGAGATCCTCTTAGCTCTACTCTCAAATATCTCCCAATATGGTCTTCAGCGTCACTTCCCTATTCTCAACTTCTCCTACCCAGATCAGTGCAATAGGTACAGCCTAGGAAGTCTAATTATTTTCACTTTAATCTCTTGAATAAGTTATGGACTGATTTAGAGAGAAATATTAAATTCTTTGATTGTAAAACCTGAGAATAATAGATTCTATATGACAGTCTTAATTTTCAACTTTAATATCAAAGAAGGGCATAACTGCTGCTTAGGGTCAGAGACTGGAGAAAACAACAGATATCTTTTAAAAACTTAGCCGCATCTGAGAAGACCATGTATCTGTTCACAATTATCAGCAGAGAAAAAAGAAAAAAATTAGCTCTACTTCTCTTTCCCTTTCTGACCATAAATTTTAAGATCACTAATTACACAGTAAATTTCTAGCTATCAAACCTCATTTTCTGTATTAGCTTGTATTCCATAGTTCCCATATTTAATAGGAGAGACTATTACATTCAAAATACTATAAGTGGCAATGCCTTTAAAATACAGAATTTGGAAACAGATAATCATAGAACTTGATATTGACTCAATTATAATTCCACCAGAACCATGCTATCAGAAAGGGAGTTATTTTTAAGCTCATAATCTAATCAGTAATGACAGCAGTTTACTATTTTGATGCTATAAAGTAATGTGGATTGCTGTGCTTCACTGTGCTTAGTCATTCAGTCATAAAAGAGTTTTTGCAACCCCATGGACTGTAGCCTGCCAGACCCCTCAATCCAAAGGGGATTCTCTAGGCAAGAATACTAGAGTGGGTTGCCATGCACTCCTCCAAGGGATTCTTACCTACCCAGGGATAGAACCCAAGTCTCCCACATTGCAGGCGGATTCTTTACCATCTGAGTCACCAGGGAAGCCCAAGAATATGGGAGTGGGTGGCCTATTCCTTCTTCAGGGGGAATTCCAGACCCAGGAATTGAACCAGGGTCTCCTGAATTACAGGTAGATTCATTACCAGCTGAGCTATCCGGGAAGCCCAATGTGGATTGCTAGCAAAAACAAGACTGGGAGTTGACTGTGGCTCAGATCCTAACTTTTTATTGCAAAATTCAGACTTAAATAGAAGAAAGTAGGGAAAACCACTAGACCATTCAGGTAGGACCTAAATCAAATCTAATAAAATTATACAGTGGAAGTGACAAATAGATTCAAGGGATTAGATCTGATAGATAGAATGTCTGAAGAATTATGGACTAAGGTACCTAACATACCCAGAGACTGTGATCGAAATCATTCTCAAGAAGAATAAATGTAGAAAGACAAATGGGTTGTTTGAGGAGACCTTACAAGTAGCTGAGAAAAGAAGAGAAGCAAAAAAGCAAAGGAGGAAAGGAAAGATACATCCATATGAATCAACAAAAAGTGAAGTTGCTCGTGTCTTACTCTTTGTGACCCCATGGACTGTAGCCCACCAGGCTCCTCCATCCATGGAATTTTTTAGGCAAGAATACTAGAGTGGGTTGCCATTTTCTTCTCCAGGGGATCTTTCTGACCCAAGGATTGAACCTGGGTCTCTCGCACTGTGGGCAGATGCTTTACCCTCTGAGCCACCAGGGAATGCCAACACCAAAGAATAGCAAGGAAAGATAATAAAGCCTTCCTAAGTGATCAATGTAAAGAAATAGAGGAAAACAACAGAATGGGGAAGACTAGAGCTCTCTTCAAGAAAATTAGAGATACCAAGGGAACATCTCATGCAAAGATGGGCACAGTTAAGGACAGAAACGGTATGGGCCTAAAAGAAGCAGAAGATATTAATAAGAGGTGGCAAGAAGACACAGACCTGTACAAAAAACATCTTCATGACCTAGGTAACCTTGATGGTCTGATCACTCACCTATAACCAGATATCCTGGAGTGCAAATTTAAGTGGGCCTTAGGAAGGATCACTATGAACTAGGTTGGTGGAGGTGATGGAATTCCAGCTGAGCTATTTCAAATCCTAAAAGATGATGCTGTGAAAGTGTTGAGCCCGATACACCAATGAATTTGGAAAATTCAGCAATGGCCACTGGACTGGAAAAGGTCAGTTTTCTTTCCAATCCCAAAGAAAGGTGACGCCAAAGAATGCTCAAACTACCGCACAATTGCACTCATCTCACATGCTAGCAAAATAATGCTCAAAATTCTCCAACCGGGGCTTTAACAGTAAATGAACCTTGAACTTTCAGATGTTGAAGCTGGATTTAGAAAAGACAGAGGGATTAGGATCAAATTGCTATGATCCATTGGATCATAGTAAAAGCAAGAGAGTTCCAGAAACTTCTGCTTTATTGACTAGGCCAATGCCTTTGACTCTGTGGATCACAACAAACTGTGGATAATTCTTCAAAAAATGGGAATACCAGACCATCTTACCTGCTTCCTGAAAAACATGTATACAGGTCAAGAAGCCACAGTTAGAACCAGACATGGAACAACGGACTAGTTCCAAATTGGGAAAGGAGTACATCAAGGCTGTATATCATCACCCTGCTTATTTAATGTCTATGTAGAGTACATTGTGGGAAATGCCAGGCTGGATGAACCACAAGCTGAAATCAAAATTGCTGGGGAAAATATCAATATCCTTTATTGATATTTTTGAAGTATCAAGATATGCAGATGATACCATCCTTATGGCAGAGAGCAAAGAGGAAATAAAGAGCCTCTTGATGAAAGTGAATGAGAAGAGGCAAAAAGCTTGCTTAAAACTCAAAATTCAAGAAATGAAAATCATGGCATCTGGTCCCATCACTTCATGGCAAATAGATTTGAAAACAATGGAAACAATGACAGACTTTATTTTGGGGGGCTCAAAAATTACTGCAGATGGTGACTAAAGCCATGCAATTAAAAGATGCTTACTCCTTGAAAGAAAAGCTATGACCAACCTAGACAGCATATTCAAAAGCAGAGATATTACTTTGCCCACAAAGGTCTGTCTAGTCAAATCTATGTTGTCATATAGGGATATGAGAGTTGCACCATATAAAAAGGCTTAGTGCCAAAGAATTCATGTTTTTGAACTGTGGTATTGGAGAAGATTCTAGAGTCCCTTGTACTGCAAGGAGATCAAACCAATCAATCCTAAAGGAAATCAATCGGGAGTGCTCATTGGTGGGACTGATGCTGAAGCTGAAGCTCCAGTTCTTTGGTCATCTGATGCATAGAGCTGACTCATTAGAAAGGACCCTGATGTTGGAGAGACTGAAGGTAATAAAATATTGGATGACAGAGCATGAGATTGTTGGATGGCATCACCAATTAGATGGACACGTTTGAGCAAGCTCCAGGAGTTAGTGATGTAAGGAAGCCTGGTGTGCTGCAGTCCATGGGGTTGCAAAGAGTCGGATATGACTGAGCTATAGAACTGAACAGATAATGACTGAAACTCTCTATAGAGCTTATAGACAACACATTGATGATAAATTTTCACTCATTTAAATTTTAACTCCCTGAAATTAAAAGTACTCACAGTTTGGTATGCTTTCCTATATACATTTGTCTCTTCTTGAAAATTAAATACTATAAATGTACAAGCTATGCTTTCTTGAAAATTAAAAATCAAATCATGTTAAACATACCACTATAAAGATTGATTTTTAAAATTTAACAACAAATCATAGATATGTCTCTGATACATCCATAAAGATCTAACCCACTTTTAAAACCTTCTATACTATTTTCCATTATGAATGGATTATATATTATTTAATCATTCCTGTATTACAGAACATTCAGGTTTTTTTTTCAGGCATTTGCACCTTCAAAAAATCTGTTAATAGAGCTTCCCTGGTGGTTCAGTGGTAAAGAATCTGCCTGCCAATGCAGGAGACACAGGTTCAATCCCTGGTCCAGGAATATCCCACATGCCCCAGAGCAACTAAGCCTGTGTGCCACAACTATTGAAATTGTAGTCTAGAGATGGGAGCTGCAACTACTGAGCTCACGTGTTGCACCTATTGAAATCCAAGCATCCTAGATTCAGTGCCGCACAGAACAGAAACCACTGCAATGAGAATATCATGCACCACAACTGGAGAGTTGCCCCTGCTCACGACAACTAGAGAAAAACCCATACAGCAACAAAGACTCAACACAGCCAAAAATAAATAAATACAATTTAAAAATAATTCTTTTATAAATATATATAAATATATGAATAGATAAAGTAGATGTATAGAGTAGATAAGATTTAATATTAATATAGATATTTTCTTAGCTTATTATCTGTAACAGCCTCTATTTGAACTTATGCAAAATATTGAATAGATTTTAATGTTCATATTTTCATGGCATTAATTTGACTATAGCTAAACTTTTTCCATTTATAGTATAATTTAATTGTTTAAGCTGAGACCATCAGCAGCACTTTTACTTAAACTTTATTTCTAACAAAATACATTGATTAAAATTACCTTAATATAAAAAAAATAGGCAAAAATGTTAACCTGCTATCACTCCCTTGAAAGTGTTTGGTATTTTAATGTGAAATGTCTACTTTGCATTATAGACATCGACACATTTAACTAAAATATAAGTGGCTATTCAGCTGGCAAAGTTCCTAAATAATGTAGTTTTCAAAACAGCAGAAATCAGCAAAGAAAATTTAGTTGAAATTCATTTTAAGCTTTAAATCATTTCTTGAGGACAAGGAAATCAGGATGAAGACAATTTAATCCATGGAAAGTATCTTTAAAACTTTTCTTAAAATCTTACCCACTCAATTTTCTCTACATATTGAAGTTTTTCTCATCAGAGTTCAACAGCCGTACAAAAAGTCTGTTATCCAGTTCATGAAGCTTTTTTCTTTCATATCACATCACTTTTCCTCAAACCCTGTAATTTCTATCCTATTCTGAAGCAAGTTCCCCTCTTTGTTTCTTTTTCCTATTGTTCCTAATCAGTTACACAAAATACCTAAGAATATGTTGAGGAAGAATACAGATGCTGAGAATACTCACAGGTCAATATTTTTTTTTCCAGTCATATTGATCTTAGAAGTCTTTAGTTGTTAGTCGCATTATTCTGAAGATTTTCTTATGATGGTTGATTTTATTAGAAGGGTGATTTTATATAGGAGGGTGATCACCTCAAAATTGATTCAGTTATTATGTTCAAGTATTTTTAAGTAGAGGGATGTATTAAATTTTCTTACAAATTTAAGAAACATCATAAACATGTTTCTTTAATAAACATATTTCCATAGTCTAATATCAGTAACACAATATATTATAGATATAGAAAATTTTTCAGATGCTTATAGATGGTAGAACAATTAGCACATCAATTAATTAGTGCTTTTACTTTATATTTCTATCAAAAAATTAACATTTAAATATTATCTATTTATGAATACAGATATGAAAATGTTACTCTTGATGAAAGGTTGGTAAAAAAGTTAAATATTTTCTCTTATATATGACAGATAAAAATGACTAATAAATCTAGAGTCATTTGTTCCAATAAATAGACTAATTAATTGAGATAAGTTTGAAACTAATTAATAATAGGTTAGTAAATCAACAGTTTGAAAATAACTACTTAAACATAATCATATACAATCATGATGCAGCCATTTTACCATTAGATATAAAAGTTATACCTGACCATTATCTTAACATAGTCTGCTCTTTATATATATCATTAATCCTCTGTAAAAAGAATTAAATATTTTAAAAAAGTTAGTAGATGGGCAAATTATAATATTAAATAAGGTTTCAAAAATATTTCAAACTCTTAGATTGGATATAATAAAAGTGATATTATTCTCTTGAGTGTAGGTTCAAATATAATTACAGGACAAAATAAAAACAGATTTTATTCATTTCTTTAACTTTTAAGGAAATTTAATTGGTAAATTAGTTATTCAATTAATATTGGTTAATTGGAACTTCTTTGATAAATGAGACAATCTTACAAAAATATTGATCCTGGATGAAATAAAAGATTATTGAATAAGTTATGATTGATGAAGGTGATCCTTCCTTAGAAACTCAATAGTTTTCTGCTCTCAGATAATTCATTTTATTTTAAATGGAACTTTGGGTTTTATGGGTAAAGTATGGAACAAGAATACAGTCAATAAGTCAAAGTATTAGAAAACGCAATTCCATAACTACTTATTGAACATCTGCCTTTAAGGCTCTCTACTAGGCACATCACAATCTTTTGACAAAATGCTAGGTAAAGGAAGGCCTAAACTGAACCTTTTTTAAAAAACAAATTATTTTTAATTGGAGGATAATTGCTTTACAATATTGTATTGGTTTCTGCCATATATCAACATGAATCAGTCACTGGCATACATATGTCCTCTCCCTCTTGAACTGATAATCTTTTAAAATTGTTACTATGCCATCCAAAAAGCACTTTCTTAAAGGAATAACAGGGAATCCAACATGTAGATAATAAAGACAACATTTCTGTGTTTGTTATATATTTGTAAATTTTCTGTTGTTTAACATGGGGAAGCAAATAGTTTTCTTTTCCCATTTTAGGGTCCCTGTCTGGCCTGAAAATTAAACCAGTTAAACAGGAAAATAGCAAAAAAAAAAAAATCAATATAAATTTTATAGAGTCCCTTGGACTCCAAGGAAATCCACCCAGTCCATTCTGAAGGAAATCAGCCCTGGGATTTCTTTGGAAGGAATGATGCTAAAGCTGAAACTTCAGTACTTTGGCCACCTCATGCGAAGAGTTGACTCATTGGAAAAGACTCTGATGCTGGGAGGGATTGGGGGCAAAAGGAGAAGGGAACGACTTAGGATGAGATGGCTGGATGGCATCACTGACTCGATGGACATGAGTCTGAGTGAACTCCGGGAGTTGGTGATGGACAGGGAGGCCTGGAGTGCTGCGATTCATGGGGTTGCAGAGTCGGACACAACTGAGCGACTGATCCGACCCAACCCGATCCGATCCGATGGGAGGTTTTGGGAAATAAAGACCAAAAGAAACAATAAAACCTGGGTATTTTAATGCTAGGTTTGACAAAGAATGGGCAGTCATGAAGAAATACAATAGGGCAAAGAGTATGAGGTAGGTGAAGTAACCTGGAAAACAGTGCGGGCTGTTTGTTCACTTTTCTCAGTATGCTTCTGTCTCCAGAGATAATGATTCTCCTCTCCCCTGCGTATACAGAGGGCATATATCACATGAGGGCCTTATGGTCTGCTTCAGAAGAGAAAGGCAGAGTGAAAGTTAGAATACCCTTCCTTCTCAGTCTTCCCAGGTTGTCCAGTGCTCCCAATGCAGGAGGCCTGGGTTTGATCCCTAGTGAGGAAACTAGATCCCTCAAGCTGCAACAGTTCACATGCCACAACTAAAGATTCCACATGCTGCAACTAAGACCTGGCACAGCCAAAATAAATAAATATATATATTTTAAAAATAATGGCTTTCCTTCTTCTGCTATTTTTTTTCAGATTCTTTCAGCTGAAAATATTCAATATTTCAAGCTGCTATATTTTTGGGTGGTATGTCCAAAATTCCATCACTAGGTACTGGATATGATTCCATCAATGTGACCTAGTTTATCCCATAACACTTTGTTGCTTTCTATAAGAAATTCTATCATCAGCCATTTATTCCTTAATATAATTTAGAAAAGCACTGGAGGTGATATGTGGTTGATGTGGCCATTGTGGTTAAGTGGTATTAAGGAGCAACATGAATAAAATACAACCACTAAACCCTGACTGTGGAGGATGGCACGATAGTTCATCTTTGGATTTTATGCCACCTGTCAGCATTTACTTTATTCATTGTAGCTTGTGCTACCCATTAAAGCATCATTAAAATAAATTCTATGAAAAAGCACACTCATCTTTGCCTCTGATTACAAAGAGTGAAGACTGTATTTCAACGCAGATTTTAAATATTTGTATCATAATTGGACACAAGCTGCTCTGAACATCTGCTTGTTATCAAGAACAAGAATGACGTATCTCTTGCTCTAGATTTGTTTAATGGATAAATTCAGAAATGATGCCTACAATATGCTGAGACTTTGAGCCAGACCCTTCATTTTTTACAAGAATGAGTTGCAGGAACTTAAGTGAGAAAAAAGATGCTGCCTCCAGCAGATATAGACAGTTTAATTCCACAAAGTTATCATTCATGAAGAAATTTTTATTTTGAGTCTCTTAGTCTAAGGTATAACATTCTGTAATTAAAATTTTGTTGGCTCAAATACCCAGGTGCATAACCACTCATTATTCATATCTCCTGAATCCATTAAAGTTGTCATTAGTAATAATATATCCTTGTTTATTTTTTATCAATTTCCCCAATATCTCAAGCATTTTTTGATTAGTTTAATAAGTCATCACTTGTTACTTAAGATGCATACTAGACAAAAATGTTTTTAAAAAACCCTAACTATATATTACACAAAGATTTACTCCATCACCTGATGCTGATTTAGAATTTGTTAAGCAAAACCTTTTCAACTATCAACAAATTAGTTCATTTATTTATTCAAAACATATTGGTTGAACATTTATTATGTATCTGACAAACATGCTTGGCATGAGAGAGTCTGTGCTGAACAAAGAGATATGAACCTGTTTCTATAAGGAAAAGAAAAAAAATTGAGTGATCACTAAATGATGTATAACACCATCTGCTATGTGTTAGGATGGAAAGAGCTCAGTCCTATGAGATTACTGACTTAAACTTGGAGGTCATGAAAGACACCTCTGTATGATTAAAACTTAAGCTGAGTTCTTAAGGATGTTAGAAAAAGAGAAGGAAAAAGACCAGAGGTGGTGTAAGAATTTTTCAGATGCAGAACAACATGGGCAGCAATTATACGGTAGAAGAGAGCTCACCACCCTATAGGAATGAAAAACAGGCTCATGTGGCTGAAGCATGTGGTGCCAAAGGGAGATGTTGTGAGAAGAGGGTGGAGAAGTAAATAAGGGCTATATTAAACTATAGTCATGTTGAAGATACAAGTCTTAATTTTTCAAGCCATAGAGATTATTGATTTAAAAAGGGATATAATTTTATATTTAAACTTTGATAATATATGCATTTCCCTCATAGTTCAGTTGGTAAAGATTCTGCCTACAGTGCAGGAGTTCAGTTCAGTTCAGTCGCTCAGTCGTGTCCAACTCTTTGCGACCCCATGAATCTCAGCACGCCAGGCCTCCCTGTCCATCACCAACTCCTGAAGTTTACTCAAATTCATGTCCTTCGAGTCGGTGATGCCATCAATCCATCTCATCCTCTGTCATCCCCTTCTTCTCTTGCCCCCAATCCCTCCCAGCATCAGGGTCTTTTCCAATGAGTCAACTCTTCGCATGAGGTGGCCA
Source organism: Bos mutus (assembly GCF_027580195.1). Classification (NCBI taxonomy): domain Eukaryota; kingdom Metazoa; phylum Chordata; class Mammalia; order Artiodactyla; family Bovidae; genus Bos; species Bos mutus. The sequence continues at coordinate 47,251,336 of NC_091617.1, forward strand.
AAGTACTGGAGTTTCAGCTTTAGCATCAGTCCTTCCAATGAACATCCAGGACTGATCTTTAGAATGGACTGGTTGGATCTCCTTGCAGTCCAAGGGACTCTCAAGAGTCTTCTCCAACACCACACTTCAAAAGCATCAACTCTTTGGTGCTCAGCTATCTTTATAGACCACTCTCACATCCATATATGACTACTGGAAAAACCATAGCCTTGACTAGACGGACCTTTGTTGGCAAGTAATGTCTCTACTTTTTAATATGCTGTCTAGGTTGATCATAACTTTCCTTCCAAGGAGTAAGTGTCTTTTAATGCCATGGCTGCAGTCACCATCTGCAGTGATTTTGGAGCCCCAAAATATAAAGTCAGAGACTTTTTCCACTGTTCCCCATCTATTTGCCATGAAGTGATGGGACCGGATGCCATGATCTTAGTTTTCTGAATGTTGAGCTTTAAGCCAGCTTTTCCCCTCTGCTCCTTCACTTTCATCAAGAGGCTCTTTAGTTCTTCTTCACTTTCTGCCATAACGGTGGTGTCATCTGCATATATGAAGTTATTGATATTTCTCCCAGCAATCTTGATTCCAGCTTGTGCTTCTTCCAGGCCAGCATTTCTCATGATGTACTCTGCATATAAGTTAAATAAGCAGAGTGACAATATACAGCCTTGACATGCTCCTTTTCCTATTAGGAATCAGTCTGTTTTTCCATGTCCACTTCTAACTGTTGCTTCCTGACCTGCATACACATTTCTCAAGAGGCAGATCAGGTGGTCTGTTATTCCCATCTCTTTCAGAATTTTCCACAGTTTATCGTGATCCACACAGTCAAAGGCTTTGGCATAGTCAATAAAACATAAATAGATGTTTTCCTGGAACTCTCTTGCTTTTTCGATGATCCAGCAGATGTTGGCAATTTGATCTCTGGTTCCTCTGCCTTTTCTAAAATGAGCTTGAATATCTGTAAGTTCATGATTCATGTATTGCTGAAGCCTGGCTTGGAGAATTTTGAGCATTACTTTACTAGCATGTGAGATGAGTGTAATTGTGCAGTAGTTTGAGCATTCTTTGGCATTCCCTTTCTTAGGGACTGGAATGAAACTGACCTTTTCCAGTCCTGTGGCCACTGCTGAGTTTTCCAAATTTGCTGGCATATTGAGTGCAGCACTTTCACAGCATCATCTTTTAGGATTTGAAATAGCTCAATTGAAATTCCATCACTTCCACTAGCTTTGTTCGTAGTGATGTCCTAAGTCCCACTTGACTTCACATTCCAGGATGTCTGGCTCTAGGTTAAGAAGCACAGCATTGTGATTATCTGGGTCGTGAAGATGTTTTCCTGTACAGATTTTCTGTGTATACTTGCCTCCTCTTCTTAATAGCTTCTGCTTCTGTTAGGTCCATAGTATTTCTGTCCTTTATTGAGCCCATCTTTGCATGAAATGTTCCCTTGGTATCTCTAATTTTCTTGCAGATATCTCTAGTCTTTCCCATTCTATTGGTTTGTTCTTTTTGTTTGCATTGATCACTGAGGAAGGTTTTCTTATTTCTCCTTGCTATTCTTTGGAACTCTGAATTCAATGGGTATATCTTTCCTTTTCTCCTTTGCTTTTTGCTTCTCTTCTTTTCACAGCTATTTGTAAGGCCTCCTCAGACAGCCATTTTGCTTTTTTGCATTTCTTTTTCTGGGGGATGGTCTTGATCCCAGTCCTCTGTACAACGTAACAAACCTCCATCCATATTTCATTAGGCAGTCTATCAGATCTAATCCCTTGAATCTCTTTGTCACTTCCATTGTATAATCATAAGGGATTTGATTTAGTTCATACCTGATTGGTCTAGTGGTTTTCCCCACTTTCTTCAATTTAAGTCTGAATTTGGCAATAAGGAGTTCATGGTTTGAGCCACAGTCAGCTCCCAGTCTTGTTTTTGCTGACTATGTAGAGCTTCTCCATCTTTGGCTGCAAAGAATATATCATCTTTGGCTGATTTTGGTGTTGACCATCTGGTGACGCCCATGTGTAGCATCTTCTCTTGTGTTGTTGGAAGAGGGTGTTTGCTATGGCCAGTGCATTCTCTTGGCAAAACTCTATTAGCTTTTGCCTTCTTTCATTCTGTACTCCAAGGCCAAATTTGCCTGTTACTCCAGGTGTTTCTTGACTTCCTACTTTTGCATTCCAATAATGAAAAGGACATCTTTTCTGGGTGTTAGTTCTAGAAGGTCTTGTAGGTTTTCACAGAACCCTTCAACTTCAGCTTCTTCAATGTTACTGGTCGGGGCATAGACTTCGATTACCATTATATTGAATGGCTTGCCTCAGAAATGAAGAGAGATCATTCTGCAGTTTTTGAGATGGCATCCAAGTACTGCATTTCAGACTCTTGTTGACCATGATGGCTACTCCATTTCTTCTAACGGATTCCTGCCCACAATAGTAGATGTAATGGTCATCTGAGTCAAATTTGCCAATTCCAGTCCATCTTATTTCGCTGATTCCTAGAATGTTGACATTCACTCTTGCCATCTCCTGTTTGACCACTTTCAATTTGCCTTGATTCATGGACCTAACATTCCAGGATCCTATGCAATATTGCTCTTTATAGCATCTGACTTTGCTTCTATCACCAGTCACATCCACAACTGGGTATTGTTTTTGCCTTGTTTCCATCCATTCATTCTTTCTGGAGTTATTTCTCCACTGATCTCCAGTAGCGTATTGGGCACCTACCAACCTGGGGAGTTCATTTCTTAGTTTCCTATCTTTTTGCCTTTTTGTACTGTTCATGGGATTCTCCAGGCAAGAATACTGAAGTGGTTTGCCATTCCCTTCTCCAGTGGACCACATTCTCCCAGACCTCTCCACCATGATCCATCCTTTTTGGGTGGCCCCACATGGCATGGCTTATTTCCATTGAGTTACACAAGACTGTGGCCCATGTGATCAAATTGGCTAGTTTTCTTGACTGTGGTTTCAGTCTGTCTGATCTCTGATGCCCTGTCTCAGTCAGTTCAGTCAGTCAGTTCAGTCGCTCAATCGTGTCTGACTCTTTGCGACCCCATGAATCGCAGCACGCCAGGCCTCCCTGTCCATCACCAACTCCGTACCTACCATCTTACTTGGGTTTCTCTGACCTTGGACGTGGGGTATCTCTTCAAGCCTGCTCCAGCAAAGTGCAGCTGCTGCTCCTTACCTTGGACGTGGGATATCTCCTCACAGCCACTGCTCCTGACCTTGGACATGGGTCATAATCAGTCAGGTAAGAACAAAAATGAATGCATGTAAAAGTATTATATTTACCAGTATCTCGCAGATACCAATTATGATGGTTAGACTCATTAGTAAATGGTGGTAAAGTGCTCATACTTGTCCTCTAGAACTATATAACTTTACTTATAATCAAATATTCCATTTCATAGTAATATTCAGACTTTTGCTTCCATCTTGCTGAGGACAGCTACAGAAACAATGTCTTGCTGACGGGAGTGACTCCTGGATCTTCTTGGAACCTATTTAACATATATATAAACACATGAAAAATTCCTTCAAGAAGGCTCTCAGCCTGCCTTTGGATGCTTTTCTTTTCACTATACAATTAGATTTCTCAAATCTCTACTTCATTTAGTGACGTATACTGCCAGGTCCAGATTTCTTGCCAAACAGCTGAGCGATCTGTCAGACTTTCTCCCAGAATCTGTGGTAAGTGTACCCATACTAATGTGTTTGACTTAATTTAAATTTGTGTTTCATTTTACTTGTTCTAACACCACTAAAACTATTTTTATACATAGTTATCAGGTCACTTCCTGTATTAATTCACAACATTTTACAATTACTTTGCTATGTAAGCTTTTATCTCCTGGGTAAGCTTTTCTACTTGTATATTCAGAGTATACTTGAACCTGAATTACTTGAATTTTACTTGAATCTGGGTAAGATTTTCTGCTTTTACGTTTAGAGTACACTTGCCTCCCTGGTGGCTCAGATGGTAAAGAATCTTCCTGCAGTGCGGGAGACCTGGGTTTGATCCCTGTATTGAGAAGATTCCTTGGAGAAGGGCACAGCAACCCACTCCAGTTTTCTTGCCTGGAGAATCCCCATGGACAGAGGAGGCTGGTGGGCTGCAGTCTATGGGGTCACAAAGAGTTGGACATGACAGAGTGACTAAACACATGAATATGAAACTAGTTAATTTTTTCTAAAGGAAATATGAAGTGGTAGAGATTAGCCCTTGGGAAATTTGGAGTCAACTTTCTAAAACAAAATAGCAATTAAATAGAAAAATAAGAACAACAGTAACAATAAAACACTGCATGGAGTGAGGTCTAAGCATGGTAGGAATAAATTTCTTAAACAAAAAATTAGGGGGGAGGAGCCAAGATGGCGGAGGAGTAGGACAGGGAGAACACTTTCTCCCCCACAAATTCATCAAAAGAGCATTTAAACGTCGAGTAAATTCCACAAAACAACTTCTGAATGCCGACAGAGGACATCAGGCACCCAGAAAAGCAACCCAACTCTTCGAAAGGAGGTAGGAAAAAATATTAAAAACAAAAAAAAAGAGACAAAAGAGGGAGGGATGGAATTCCATCCCGGGAAGGGAATCTTAAAAAGAGAGAAGTTTCCAAACACCAGGAAACCTTCTCACTGCCGAATCTGTGCCGAGCTTTGGAAGCACAGAGGGCAACATAACAGGGAGAAAAAATAAATAAACAATTAAAACTCTCAGATTGCGAGCCCTATGGTAACTCCCCCAGCGGAGAAGCAGCGCAGACGCCTGCATCCGCCATTAGCAAGCGGGGGCTGGGCAGGGAGGCACGGCGTGGGCTGCATCGCTGAGAGTAAGAATCTGGCCTGAATACCCTGAGCGCTATCTGAGCGAAATAATTTGGGCTAGCAAACCAGACTGTGGGATATCTACCACGCGAAAAGCCAGCCCTAACCTAAGACCGCCAGGCCCGCGCACGGAACAAAGGACTGAACAGAGATAGCCGGCTGCAGACCTTCCCCCTCCGGTGACAGGCAGCCAGAGCCGGAAGGGGGCAATCGCAGCCCCAGAGAGACATTATCTATAAAACTGTAAGCAGGCTTCTTTGCTAACTAAAACTTCTTGGGGGTCTGGACGGTCAACATCTGCCTGAGAAGGTGCGCCGGTTTTACACCCAGATAACTGAGTGGCGGGGAGGCGATAAGTCGCAGCATTGGCGCTCGCCAAACACCTCATCACCTGAGCTGCTCGGACCTGGGAAGAGCACAAAACTCAGGCCCAACTGAGTCTGCGCCTCTGAGGACTACCCGAGTGCCTGAACCTGAGCGGCTTGGACCTGGGAGGTGCATGCAGCCCAGGGCCAGCCTCGGATTGTTCCCGGCGGAACAACCTAGAGTCCGAGCAGTGTGGACAGGGAGGCTACACGCGCCATGAGCGGGGGCAGACCCAGGGTGGCTGAGGCACTGCGAGCCCACGCCAGTGTTATTTGTTTGCAGCATCCCTCCCTCCCTCCCCACAGCGCGACTGAACAAGTAAGCCTTAAAAAAAAAAAAAAAAAAAGTGTCCTCCGCTGTGCCCTTTGTGTCAGGGCGGAAACCAGATACTGAAGAGACTAGCAAACAGAAGAAGATATAACAGAGGGAAACACCTTGGAAGCTACAGGCAATAGATCAAAACCCTGTGGTTACTATGGACTACATAGGAAGGGGCCTATAGATCTTGAGAAATATAAATCTGACCAAGGAACTAGCCAAAATGAACTGAACCCACAACACCCAAAAAAACCCCAAAAAGTCCTAGATATATTTTTATTATTTTTACGATCATTCTTTCTTTTTTTTTTTAAAAAAAAAAAAAAACTTTAAGTCCTCTATTGTTCCTTTAATTTTCATTTTTATAACCTATTACTTTGCAAAAAAAAAAAAAAAAAAAACCCTATTTTTTTTTCTTCTTCAGCAAACTTCATATATATATATTTTATAATTTTTTGACCTTGTTTTTGTTTGTTTTGTTTTTGTTTTTTTTCTTTTCTTTAACATTGTATTTTTGAAATTCCAAACTCTACTTTAGATTTTTAATTTTCGCTTTTTGGTATATGTTATCAATTTTGTACCTATAGTTTTTTTTTATATAATTTCTGTGACTTTTTTTTCTTCTTCTTCTCTGTTTCTTTCTCTTCTTCTTTTATATAACATTGTATATCTGAAATTCCAAACTTTACTCTAGATTCTTAATTTATGCTTTTTGGTATTTGATATCAATTTTGTACCTGTATTTTCTTTATAATTTTTGTGACATTGTTCGTATTTGTTTGTTTGTTTTCTTTCTTTATTTTTTTCTTCTTCTTCTTCTTTTTTTTTTTTTTTAACATTGTATTTTTGAAATTGAAACTCTACTCTAGATTTTTAATTTTTGCTTTCTGGTATTAGTTATCAATTTTGTACCTGTACTTTCTTTATAATTTTCATGACCTTGTTTGTTTTTGTTTGTTCGTTTTTTTCTCTCTTTCTTTTCCTTTTTTTCTTTAACATCGTATTTTTGAAATTCCAAACTCTACTCTAGATTTTTAATTTTTGCTTTTATGTATTTGTTACCAATTTTGTACCTTTAAGGACCCAATCTTCAGGACCCATTTTTCACTAGGGAGCGAGATTACTGGCTTGACTGCTCTCTCTCCCTTTGGACTCTCCTTTTTCTCCACCAGGTCGCCTGTGTCTCCTCCCTAACCCCTCTCTACTCTACCCAACTCTGTGAATTTCTGTGTGTTCCAGACAGTGGAGAACACTTAGGGAACTGATTACTGGCTGGATCTGTCTCCCTCCTTTTCATTCCCCCCTTTTATCCTTCTGGCCACCTCTGTTACCTTCCTCCTTCTTCTCTTCTCTGTATAACCCCGTGAACATCTCTGAGTAGTCCAGTTGTGGAGTGCACATAAGGAAGTGACTACTGGCTAGCCCACTCTCTCCACTATTGATTCACCTCATCTCATTTGGGTCACCTCTAACTCCCTCCTCCCTCTTCTCTTCTCCATGTAACCCTGTGAACCTCTCTGAGTGACCCTCACTGTAGAGAAACTTTTCATTTTTAATGTAGATGTTTTATCAATGGTGCTGTATAGAAGGAGAAGTTTTGAAACTACTGTAAAAATAAGACCGATAACCGGAAGCAGGAGACTTAAGTCCAAACCCTGACTCCAGGGAACTCCTGACTCCAAGGAACATTAATTGACAGGAGCTCATCAAATGCCTCCATACCGACACTGAAATCAAGCACCACACAAGGGCCAATAAGTTCCAGGGCAAGACATACCAAGCAAATTCTCCAGCAACAAAGGAACACAGCCCTGAGCTTCAATATACAGGCTGCCCAAAGTCACCCCAAAACTATAGACATCTCATAACTCATTACTGGACATTTCATTGCACTCCAGAGAGAAGAAATACAGCTCCACCCAGCAGAACACCGACACAAGCTTCCCTAACCAGGAAACCTTGACAAGCCACCTGTACAAACCCACACACAGTGAGGAAACGCCACAATAAAGAGAACTCCACAAACTGCCAGAATACAGAAAGGACACCCCAAACTCAGCAATTTAAACAAGATGAAGAGACAGAGGAATACTCAGCAGATAAAGGAACAGGATAAATGCCCACCAAACCAAACAAAAGAGGAAGAGATAGGGAATCTACCTGATAAAGAATTCCGAATAATGATAGTGAAATTGATCCAAAATCTTGAAACTAAAATGGAACCACAGATAAATAGCCTGGAGACAAGGATTGAGAAGATGCAAGAAAGGTTTAACAAGGACTTAGAAGAAATAAAAAAGAGTCAATATATAATGAATAATGCAATAAGTGAAATTAAAAACACTCTGGAGGCAACAAATAGTAGAATAACAGAGGCAGAAGACAGGATTAGTGAATTAGAATGGTAGAAATAAATGAATCAGAGAGGATAAAAGAAAAACGAATTAAAAGAAATAAGGACAATCTCAGAGACCTCCAGGACAATATTAAACGCTACAACATTCGAATCATAGGGGTTCCAGAAGAAGAAGACAAAAAGAAAGACCATGAGAAAATACTTGAGGAGATAATAGTGGAAAACTTCCCTAAAATGGGGAAGGAAATAATCACCCAAGTCCAAGAAACCCAGAGAGTCCCAAACAGGATAAACCCAAGGAGAAACACCCCAAGACACATATTAATCAAAGTAACAAAGATCAAACACAAAGAACAAATATTAAAAGCAGCAAGGGAAAAACAACAAATAACACACAAGGGAATTCCCATAAGGATAACAGCTGATCTTTCAATAGAAACTCTTCAAGCCAGGAGGGAATGGCAAGACATACTTAAAATGATGAAAGAAAATAACCTACAGCCCAGATTATTGTACCCAGCAAGGATCTCATTCAAGTATGAAGGAGAAATCAAAAGCTTTTCAGACAAGCAAAAGCTGAGAGAATTCTGCACCACCAAACCAGCTCTCCAACAAATACTAAAGGATATTCTCTAGACAGGAAACACAAAAATGGTGTATAAACTCGAACCCAAAACAATAAAGTAAATGGCAACGGGATCATTCTTATCAGTAATTACCTTAAACATAATTGGGTTGAATGCCCCAACCAAAAGACAAAGAGTGGCTGAATGGATACTAAAACAAGACCCCTACATATGTTGTCTACAAGAGACCCACCTCAAAACAGGGGACACATACAGATTGAAAGTGAAGGGCTGGAAAAAGATTTTTCATGCAAATAGGGACCAAAAGAAAGCAGGAGTAGCAATACTCATATCAGATAAAATAGACTTTAAAACAAAGGCTGTGAAAAGAGACAAAGACGGTCACTACATAATGATCAAAGGATCAATCCAAGAAGAAGATATAACAATTATAAATATATATGCACCCAACATGGGAGCACCACAGTACGTAAGACAAATGCTAACAAGTATGAAAGGAGAAATTAACAATAACACAATAATAGTGGGAGACTTTAATACCCCACTCACACCTATGGATAGATCAACTAAACAGAAAATTAACAAGGAAACACAAACTTTAAATGATACAATAGACCAGTTAGACCTAATTGATATCTATAGGACATTTCATCCCAAAACAATGAATTTCACCTTTTTCTCAAGCGCACATGGAACCTTCTCCAGGATAGATCACATCCTGGGCCATAAAGCTAGCCTTGGTAAATTCAAAAAATAGAAATCATTCCAAGCATTTTTTCTGACCACAATGCAGTAAGATTAGATCTCAATTACAGGAGAAAAACTATTAAAAATTCCAACATATGGAGGCTGAACAACACGCTGCTGAATAACCAACAAATCACAGAAGAAATCAAAAAGAAATCAAAATTTGCATAGAAACGAATGAAAATGAAAACACAACAACCCAAAACCTGTGGGACACGGTAAAAGCAGTCCTAAGGGGAAAGTTCATAGCAATACAGGCACACCTCAAGAAACAAGAAAAAGTCAAATAAATAACCTAACTCTACACCTAAAGCAACTAGAAAAGGAAGAAATGAAGAACCCCAGGGTTAGTAGAAGGAAAGAAATCTTAAAAATTAGAGCAGAAATAAATGCAAAAGAAACAAAAGAGACCATAGCAAAAATCAACAAAACCAAAAGCTGGTTCTTTGAAAGGATAAATAAAATTGACAAACCATTAGCCAGACTCATCAAGAAACAAAGGGAGAAAAATCAAATCAACAAAATTAGAAACGAAAATGGAGAGATCACAACAGACAACACAGAAATACAAAGGATCATAAGAGACTACTATCAACAATTATATGCCAATAAAATGGACAACGTGGAAGAAATGGACAAATTCTTAGAAAAGTACAACTTTCCAAAACCGGACCAGGAAGAAATAGAAAATCTTAACAGACCCATCACAAGCACGGAAATTGAAACTGTAATCAAAAATCTTCCAGCAAACAAAAGCCCCGGTCCAGAAGGCTTCACAGCTGAATTCTACCAAAAATTTAGAGAAGAGTTAACACCTATCCTGCTCAAACTCTTCCAGAAAATTGCAGAGGAAGGTAAACTTCCAAACTCATTCTATGAGGCCACCATCACCCTAATACCAAAACCTGACAAAGATGCCACACACAAAAAAAGAAAACTACAGGCCAATATCACTGACGAATATAGATGCAAAAATCCTTAACAAAATTCTAGCAATCAGAATCCAACAACACATTAAAAAGATCATACACCATGATCAAGTGGGCTTTATCCCAGGGATGCAAGGATTCTTCAATATCCGCAAATCAATCAATGTAATACACCACATTAACAAATTGAAAAATAAAAACCATATGATTATCTCAATAGATGCAGAGAAAGCCTTTGACAAAATTCAACATCCATTTATGATAAAAACTCTCCAGAAAGCAGGAATAGAAGGAACATACCTCAACATAATAAAAGCTATATATGACAAACCCATAGCAAACATTATCCTCAATGGTGAAAAATTGAAAGCATTTCCTCTAAAGTCAGGAAAAACACAAAGGTGCCCACTTTCACCATTACTATTCAACATAGTTTTGGAAGTTTTGGCCACAGCAATCAGAGCAGAAAAAGAAATAAAAGGAATCCAAATTGGAAAAGAAGAAGTAAAACTCTCACTATTTGCAGATGACATGATCCTCTACATAGAAAACCCTAAAGATTCCACCAGAAAATTACTAGAAATAATCAATGACTATAGTAAAGTTGCAGGATATAAAATCAACACACAGAAATCCCTTGCATTCCTATACACTAATAATGAGAAAACAGAAAGAGAAATTAAGGAAACAATTCCATTCACCATTGCAACGGAAAGAATAAAATACTTAGGAATATATCTACCTAAAGAAACTAAAGACCTATATATAGAAAACTATAAAACACTGGTGAAAGAAATCAAAGAGGACACTAATAGATGGAGAAATATACCATGTTCATGGATTGGAAGAATCAATATAGTGAAAATGAGTATACTACCCAAAGCAATTTATAGATTCAACGCAATCCCTATCAAGCTACCAACGGTATTCTTCACAGAGCTAGAACAAATAATTTCACAATTCGTATGGAAATACAAAAAACCTCGAATAGCCAAAGTGATCTTCAGAAAGAAGAATGGAACTCAGGAATCAACCTGCCTGACTTCAGGCTCTACTACAAAGCCACAGTTATCAAGACAGTATGGTACTGGCACAAAGACAGAAATATAGATCAATGAAATAAAATAGAAAGCCCAGAGATAAATCCATGCACATATGGACACCTTATCTTTGACAAAGGAGGCAAGAATATACAATGGATTAAAGACAATCTCTTTAACAAGTGGTGCTGGGAAATCTGGTCAACCACTTGTAAAAGAATGAAACTGGACCACTTTCTAACACCATACACAAAAATAAACTCAAAATGGATTAAAGATTTCAACGTAAGACCAGAAACTATAAAACTCCCAGAGGAGAACATAGGCAAAACACTCTCTGACATACATCACAGCAGGATCCTCTATGACTCACCTCCCAGAATATTGGAAATAAAAGCAAAAATAAACAAATGGGACCTAATTAACCTTAAAAGCTTCTGCACATCAAAGGAAACTATTAGCAAGGTGAAAAGACAGCCTTCAGAATGGGAGAAAATAATAGCAAATGAAGCAACCGACAAACAACTAATCTCAAAAATATACAAGCAACTCCTACAGCTCAACTCCAGAAAAATAAACTACCCAATCAAAAAATGGGCCAAAGAACTAAATAGACATTTCTCCAAAGAAGACATACAGATGGCTAACAAACACATGAAAAGATGCTCAACATCACTCATTATCAGAGAAATGCAAATCAAAACCACTATGAGGTACCATTTCACACCAGTCAGAATGGCTGCGATCCAAAAGTCTACAAATAATAAATGCTGGAGAGGGTGTGGAGAAAAGGGAACCCTCTTACACTGTTGGTGGGAATGCAAACTAGTACAGCCACTATGGAGAACAGTGTGGAGATTCCTTAAAAAACTGGAAATAGAACTGCCTTATAATCCAGCACTGCCACTGCTGGGCATACACACTGAGGAAACCAGAAGGGAAAGAGACACGTGTACCCCAATGTTCATCGCAGCACTGTTTATAATAGCCAAGACATGGAAGCAACCTAGATGTCCATCAGCAGATGAATGGATAAGAAAGCAATGGTACATATACACAATGGAGTATTACTCAGCCATTAAAAAGAATACATTTGAATCAGTTCTAATGAGGTGGATGAAACTGGAGCCTATTATACAGAGTGAAGTAAGCCAGAAAGAAAAACATAAATACAGTATACTAACGCATATATATGGAATTTAGAAAGATGGTAACAATAACCCGGTGTATGAGACAGCAAAAGAGACACTGATGTATAGAACAGTCTTATGGACTCTGTGGGAGAGGGAGAGGGTGGGAAGATTTGGGAGAATGGCAATGAAACATGTAAAATATCATGTAGGAAATGAGTTGCCAGTCCAGGTTCGATGCACGATGCTGGATGCTTGGGGCTGGTGCACTGGGACGGCCCAGAGGGATGGTATGGGGAGGGAGGGGGGAGGAGGGTTCGGGATGGGGAACACATGTATACCTGTGGTGGATTCATTTTGATATTTGGCAAAACTAATACAATTATGTAACGTTTAAAAATAAAATAAAATGAGAAAAAAAAATTAGGGATTTTGGCTAATAAGGACAAAATTATTGGAAGGACTAGAGTAGGAGGGTCTTATTTTCAAATTCCATGAATATCTTCCAGAACTGACTCACCATGGAAGCAACTCTGACTACCAGTTTGAATTCTTGAGAACTGTATATATTTAAAAATGCAATACAGAATTTAATCAAAAGCCATTGCTACCACTCTATCTTTTGATAACCATAAAGCTGGAGAGTAGACACTGAAATGTAGTCACAGAGGATTGTCATGTTAACAAAAATTTTCTTACAAAAAGGAAAAATCAAAGCATGTTCAAAGAACCAAGTAGAAGGCTTCCTCTTTTCATTTACCTCTACTTTTCAAATTCCAGATACATTTATAGATAGAACCACTTAGTAGATAGAACTTAATTTACTCTTTGTGAAAGAATGGAATGATGGCTAAATTACATAATCCAGAGTGTCCACCATACTATACAAGAAAAATCAAAGCATCCTATCAGATAATTGCAATGATAATTAGAAAATGTAGCTATATACACTGGAGAAGGCAATGGCACCTCACTCCAGTACTCTTGCCTGGAAAATCCCACGGACGGATGAGCCTGGTAGGCTGCAGTCCATGGGGTCGCTAAGGGTCGGACATGACTGAGCGACTTCACTTTCACTTTTCACTTTCATTTTTGGAGAAGGAAATGGCAGCCCACTCCAGTGTTCTTGCCTGGAGAATCCCAGGGATGGGGGAGCCTGGTGGGCTGCCGTCTATGGGGTCGCACAGAGTCGGACACGACTGAAATGACTTAGCAGCAGCAGCTATATACACAGTTGTATGCATGTGTGCTAAGTCACTTCAATCATGTCCAACTCTTTGCATCCCAGTGGACTGTAGGCCACCAGGCTCCTCTGTCCATAGAATTCTCCAGGCAAGAATACTGGGCTGGGTTGTCATGCCCTCCTCCAGGGAATGTTCCTGATCCAGGGATTAATACCAAATCTTCTTTGACTCCTGCATTGAAGGTGGATTCTTTACTGCTGAGCCACTGGGGAAGCCCCACAGAGGTGTAGCCATACATTTATATGAAGACTTTCCAATTTGTAGCCATGTACCATAGTGTCAACATGGTTTGCTCCTAAAGATATTTCGCATAGATAGAAATAATTTAGGCATAATCATGAAAAACATTCCTTTGATGTATGTCAATAATTTCATTGCTATGTCACTAATGAGAAGACAGATGGATGAGTACTGTGACTTCCACTGGCGGCCTGTTGTGTAACTTGCAATTAAACCTTAATATCATTCTTAGTAGAGTAGTGCTGTGTTTAGTTGTGTCCAACTCTTTGCAATTCCATGAACTGTAGCCCACCAGGCTCCTCTGTCCATGGAATTTCCCAGGCAAGAATACTGGAGAGGGTTGCCATTTCCTTCTCCAGGGGATCTTCTTGACCCGGGGATTTAAACTGTGTCTCTTGTGTCTTCTGAATTGGCAGGCAGATTCTTTACCACTGTGCCACATGGGTGTATTCATATTCCACATTATTGTATGAAAGGGCAGCTGGAAATTCAGTTTTTAAACTGAAATAGTTACAAAGCTGGCCACAAATAAGCTATAATGCATAAATATTTATGATATCTAATATTCTTCTATGCATTTTAGCCAGAATTTTTATTTATTTACTCATCTAGGCATCATTTTGGATTGGTGACTTCTCCATTTTAATGAGAGAAGAGTTGGCCTTTTATACTTAGTGATGTAAATTGTTTCCTATAAAGTGGAATTTAAGTAGCTAAAACTGACCTCTAGACAAATGTTTCCTACCAAATCTCTTACAGTTCCTAAGGTTCTGGTTGTTAGCATCACTTCCTAAAACTTAGCTAGATTGACACAGCTGGAGGGGTAGGTTATTGATTTTTTCTATAAAAGCTGTTGCAGTTTAAGAGATCTCAGGATGTCAAAAAACTGAGATTAACTACTGGTAAAATTAGGAATAATGAAGGTCAGGATTCTGGTCTTGTATGGTATGAGAAAGGTATTATTAGTAGAGAACTGTTCCCAACATAGCAAAGTGTTATGGGCTCCAGTAATCATCTTTAAGTCCTAAATTCTAGGACCTCAGAATGTGACTGTATCTGGAGAAAGGTCTTTAAAGAAGTAATTAAGTTGAAGTGAGGTCTTGTGTTGGGCCTTGGTCCAGTATGACTCATGTCCTCATAAGAAGAAGAAATTAGGATACAGGTGACAGAAGGAACACTATGTTAAGACATAATGAGCAGCTCATCCATAAGTCAAGGAGAGACGCCTCAGAGCAAACCTTCAATCACCTTGATCTCAGACTTTTAGCCTCCATAATTGTGAGAAAATATATTTCTATATTTAATCTACCTAGTCTGTGGTACTTTGTTATAGCAGCTTTAAGACATCTACAAGGGAATGCCAAGTACCTTGGTTAGGGTGTGCATGCTTAGTCACTCAATCCTGTCTGACTCTTTGCGACCCAATGGACTGCAGCCCACCAGGCTCCTCTGTCCATGGGGAATCTCCAGGCAAGAATACCAGAGTGGGTTGCATGCCCTCCTCCAGGGGATCTTCTCAATCCAGGGATCGAACCCAGGTTTCCCACATGGCAGGTAGATTCTTTACCAACTGAGCCACCAAGGAAGCCCTGGCTAGGATAGGATTGAATATAATGTTAAGAATTTTTTTTTTCTTAAATTATTAGCTGAAAGAGTCTGAAAGAGAAAAATTGAGTGTGCTTTGTTGTTGTTGTTGTTGTTGTTGAGTCCCTAAGTTGTGTTCAACTCTGCAACTCCATGGGCTGCAGCAAGCCAGTCTCTTCTGTCCTCCACTATCTTCTGGAGTTTACTCAAATTCATGTCCATTGAGTCGATGATGCTATCTAATCCTCTAATCCTCTGCCACTCCTGTCTGCTTTTACTTTCAATCTTTCCTAGCATCAAGGCCTTTTCCAATGAGTCCACTCTTCCCATCAAATGGCCAAAGTATTGGACCTTCAGGTTCAGCAAGTCTTTCCAAGTCTTTCTGAAGGTTGATTTCCCTCAGAATTGACTGCTTTTATCTCCTTGCAGTCCAAGTGATGCTCACAAGTCTTCTCCAGCACCACATTTTGAAAGCATCAGTTTTTCAGTGTTCAGTATTCTTTATGGCCCTCCTCTTGCATCTGTACATGACTAATGGAAAAACCATAGCTTTAACATAGCTTTAAGTGTGCTTACTCTGGAACTATTTGCTCAGGAACTATATTTAAAGCACAGTATAGCCTACAGTTACTGAGAGTTCATTCAACATATTATATCACATTTAAGAGAATCTCAACACTATTATCATCATGGTTTCTACTAAGAAGATCTGGATTTACCAATCCACACACACATACTCCATCACTCACTCACCCTGGCTCATACAAGTAGAGATGGATTGACCTGAAAGCTGTTGATAAAAATGTTAGGCTTCAAGGCTGTCATGTGCTCACATCTTTTCAAGTCACGGTACTTAATTTTGTGTTTATAATTTTACATTACTCCAAGAATTAGAATCCCTATCCCCAAAGTAGTGTGTCCCTCTGTGCATGTGTGTGTGTGTTCTGTTGATAAAAACTAGAATGATGACTGGTGTTTACATACTCCCTCTCTAGGTTGTCAGTGGATGACTTCCTAATAGTAAGGACCATACTGTATAGTTTCCAAAAAGCCTAACAGTGTATCTGACCTACAACACCATTCTACAAATATTTGTTAGTGAAAGGGAGAAAGGAAAAGAAGACAGCATAATAAAAACAAAAACAAATATATTTTTTTTAAAAATAAAAGTGCTATAGATTTTTGAGTCTAAAAAAAAAAAAGAAAAGAGTTACAAGAACGCAGCAGCATAAAGTTTTAAATGTACTATTTGAGCAAGATGATCTCATTATGAATGGAGATTATACAGTCTCACTTACGACCCTGAGGTTTTAAATTGTTTACTTTTAATAAGCACAAAAATCAATCTACTGAATTTATTTTGTCCAGTTACTATTATTTCACATTTAAATATTAGGCAGATTTCATCGATATACACTTAAAAATAAATTTTTATGTGTCTTTCCAATATGATAGATTTCTTCAGGAAAGTGTTAAAGATATCCACTAGCTTCAGTGATGCCTGCTTCTGTGTGCACTCTATTTGATTTTGTCATCACTTGAGAAAGCTTCAAAGAGACATAGATCTAAACTCAGGAGATCATTAATGGAAACCAAACCCAGCTTATTGTGTTACAGTCATAAAACTTATGTTCAAATTATAGCTCCATCCTTTATAGTTCAACTAATAAGTTAGGTGAGGAGACAACCACATAGTTCAGCCTTGATACAATTCATATTTCCTGGAGCATAATAAAGAACAGACAATGAAATAGGATATCAGCTGCCAAAGTGACTGAAAAAAAAATGACATGTAAAAGTTTTATATCTGTAGAAGTATCTGTTTTCATTGCCTGATCGCTCTGCAGTTCATGGGGTCGCAAAGAGTTGGACACAACTGACAGACTGAACAACAAAATGATTTCTGAAATTAAAGTATTGCATATTTGGATATTTCAAAATGATGTAACCTTAATTTATAAGCACATGGGAACAAGAATCAGAATAAAGAATGGTCATTTATCAATAGTGCTATTGGAGGATGCTGGTATCTTTTTTCTTCCTTCTCTATGTTTTTGATATATAGAGATGATAAGAAGAAAGGAGATGGTCATTAACATATTCATTTACTTTATTAATGTGATTTAGAAGCAATGGTTTAAAATACTGGGGTCATATATATCCTCTTATCTTTTAGCCCCATACTTAGTTTTCAAAAGAAGTTGAACTAGATCATCTCTAATTAACTGTACTAACTGTATTTTATTTTTCAGTAAGGACTTTGCCACCCAAAGAGAACTTCATAGAAAAATTGGGAGGTAATAGGCAATATGATTATCCAACCAATCCCTATATCAGCCTGTAGGGTTGCACTTGGCCTTTGAATGTATGAAAGTAAATTACACACACACTGACACATAAATACACAAACATTACTATTGTCTTTTTTCTAGTTACTGTGCTTTTTTACAACATGATATATAATGGGGAATATTTTGGAGAATCATTAAATTCTCTGTCAGACCTCAATGGTTTAGAGTACCAGAAGTAGAAAAAAAGGCATGAACTTCCAGGCAGGGGGGCAGGAAGAGAGGGAAGAAGGGAGAGAGAGAGAAAAAGAGAGTGAGAGGAAATCATTATGTCTGCTGGCATTCCACACTGAATAGGGTTGATTACCATAAAAGCAGGGCATCAGTTCAGTTCAGTTCAGTTGCCCAGTTGTGTCCGACTCTTTGTGACCCCATGAACTGCAGAATGCCAGGCCTCCCTGTCCATCACCAACTCCCAGGGTTTACCCAAACTCATCCACTGAGTCGGTGATGCCATCCAACCATCTCATCTTCTGTTGTCCCCTTCTCTTCTTGCCCTCAGTATTTCCCAGCATCTGGGTCTTTTCAAATGAGTCAGCTCTTCTCATCAGCTGGCCAAAGTATTGGAGCTTCAGTTTCAACATCAGTCCTTCCAATGAACACTCAGGACCGATCTCCTTTAGGATGGACTGGTTGGATCTCCCTGCAGTCCAAGGGACTCTCAAGAATCTTTTCCAACACCGCAGTTCAAAAGCATCAATTCTTTGGTGCTCAGCTTTCTTTATAGTCCAACTCTTATATCCATACATGAGTACTGGAAAAACCATAGCCTTGACTAGATGGACCTTTGTTTTTTTTTTTTCCTAATTTTATTTTATTTTTAAACTTTACATAATTGTATTAGTTTTGCCAAACATCAAAATGAATCCGCCACAGGTATACATGTGTTCCCCATCCTGAACCCTCCCCCCTCCTCCCTCCCCATACCATCCCTCTGGGTCGTCCCAGTGCTCTAGCCCCAAGCATCCAGCATCGTGCATCGAACCTGGACTGGCAACTCATCTCTTACATGACATTTTACATGTTTCAATGCCATTCTCCCAAATCTTCCCACCCTCTCCCTCTCCCACAGAGTCCATAAGACTGTTCTATACGTCAGTGTCTCCTTTGCTGTCTCGTACACCAGGTTATTGTTACCAACTTTCTAAATTCCATATATATGCGTTAGTATACTGTATTTATGTTTTTCCTTCTGGCTTACTTCACTCTGTATAATAGGCTCCAGTTTCACCCACCTCATTAGAACTGATTCAAATGTATTCTTTTTAATGGCTGAGTAATACTCCATTGTGTATATGTACCACAGCTTTCTTATCCATTCATCTGCTGATGGACATCTAGGTTGCTTTGTTGACAAAGTAATGTCTCTACTTTTTTTTTTTTAATTTTATTTCATTTTTAAACTTTACAATATTGTATTAGTTTTGCCAAATATCGAAATGGATCCGCCACAGGTATACATGTGCCTCTACTTTTTAATATGCTGTCTAGGTTGGTCATAACTTTCTTTCCAAGGAGTAAGAGTCTTTTAAAAGCAGGGCATGCTGCTGCTGCTGCTGCTAAGTTGCTTCAGTCGTGTCCAACTCTGTGTGACCCCATAGATGGCAGCCCACTAGGCTCCTCTGTCCCTGGGATTCTCAGGGCAAGAATACTGGAGTGGGTTGCCATTTCCTTCTCCAATGCATGAAAGTGAAAAGTGAAAGTGAAGTCACTCAGTCGTACCCGACTCTTAGTGACCACATGGACTGCAGCCTACCAGGCTTCTCTGTCCATGGGATTTTCCAGACAAGAGTACTGGAGTGGGTTGCTATTGCCTTGGTTCATCAAATCATTCTGAATGTGAAATAATACAAAATGTGAGTCTAAATGGAAGCAAAAGACTTGGAGAGCATTTAAGGATGTTATTCTCTATGAATGTGCAGATTTCTAAACTCTGGGTAAGAAAACACAGGAGGAAAAAGTGTCAAAATGTTTAAGGATTAAAGGTCAACTAAATAAACAGATACAGGCTTCTAGAGATGGACTTTACAAATAAGGTTGAGCGCTGAAGAGTTGATACTTTTTAACTGTAGCTATGGAGAAAACTCCTGAGAGTGCCTTGAACTGCAAGGAGATTAAATCAATCTTAAAGGAAATTAACACTGAATATTCATTGGAAGGACTGATGCTGATGCTGAAGCTGAAGCTCCAATATCTTGGCCACCTGATGTGAAGAGCCGACTCATTAGAAAGATCCTGATGCGGGGAGAGATTGAAGGCAGGAGGAAAGGGGGATGACACAACCAACTCAATGGACATGAGTTTGAGTGAACTCTGGGAGATGGTGAAGGACAGGGAAGCCTGGTGTGCTGCAGTCTGCTGGACAGAACTGAGTGATTGAACAACAAGCCATTTAACCAGGGCTTCCCTGGTGGGTCAATCTGTAAAGATTTTGTCTGCAGTGAAGGAGACTGGGTTAGATCCTGGGTCAGGAAGATCCCCTAGAGAAAGAAATGGCAACCCACTCTAGTATTCTTGCCTGGAGAATCCCACGTACAGAGGAACCTGGAGGACTACAGTCCATAGGGTCTCAAAGAGTCTGATAAGACTGAAGCAACTTAGCACACATGTAAGCCATTTAATTAAGATAATATTGTCTATAGTCCATACATTAATACAAATGTATAGATTACAAAATCACTCCTTTTGATTAATGAAGGTGCCCACCTCTTTAAACTTTACTTACATGTATTAAGAGCAAAAAATCATTCTGAATATAGCAGCTCCATGTAAGCTGCCATAGTATACAGAAAAAAATTACACATTTTCCAAATCACTGCAATTAGACAGTTTCTCAGAAGAATATAACCTAAAATAAACTATGTCTTTGAAAAAGAGAGCACAATTTGAAAAATATTTTAAAATATGTTTTTCATTATCCAAGTGATAAAACATTACAGAATAGTTTAAATTTAATGACAACTTAAATATAATTGTTGAAGAGCATTAAACCATTTATTTTTATTTGAGAAAACTTAATGTAGACAGTGTGAATTAATGCTTATGGACACTAACTCTATTATTAATACTTTAAGGAATTGAAGAATAATGATACTCCCATATAATGCATACTAAATGAAGTTCATCACCTCATCTATTTGTATAAGCCAGTTATTTGAGTTTTATAGTTAACAGAGTATTATTGTCCCCTTTTTTTTTTTTTTTTTTACCAGGCTAGAGGGACAATCACAAACAAAGTGTAGACATAAGTCCACTCTATATACTTGCATGCTTTAGCTCTTTGTAAGTCTCTCACATTTACTATGAGAGAGTAAATGAGAGACTCACATATATTCTTTTCACCGAACTTATAAATCTCATCTCTAATTGGATTTGATTCTTTTAGGCTTCTAAATCAGACTGACATAAGTGATTTTTTTCTTAAAAAGTGTGTGCTTTTATAGGGATAATATTCCTAACATGGAACAATTCTTAAAAGATTTTAGAAGAATATGGTATTGGGTGGGAGTTGATGGGTGCCTCCATCCCTGCTAAAACAAAGAAACAAACAAACAACAGGTATGTCCATTTTCTAATATCTGGAACCTGCGAATCTGAATTTGAAAAAGGGACTTTGCAGATGGAAGTAAGTTAAAGATCTTGAGATGAAATCTCACTGGATTTAGGGCCTATCCAGTGACAGCTGTCCTAAGACTTTACAAGAAAAAGTAGAGAGAGATTTTGGACACAAAGACACTGAAGCAAGTCATGTGACAATGGATGCAGAGCTTGAGTTATGCAGCCCCAAGCCAAGGGGCATCTGGAGTCAGTGGAAGTTAGAATAGGCGAGAAAGGGTTTTCCTCTAGAGCCTCTGAGGGAGTATAGCCCTACTGACACCTTGATTCAGACTTCTGACCTCCAAAATTATTAGAAAGTAAGTTTCTGTGGTTTTGCTTAAACTACCTTGTTTCTAGTAAATTGTTATAGCAACCCTAGGAAAAATACAAAGGGTATTACTTAAAATGGAAATTTATAAGAAATTATAAATCATTCTTTTTTCCCCAAGATACTTTCAAAAATCATTTGCATATTTGCCCAAATATTATCTTTTATTTGGGCTAAAATCTACATAATTCAAAGTTCTAGACAGAAAATTTGGGCATATTACAGAAAACGTAGTTATTTATCTGTTACAAATAATATATGACATTTGTCTTTATATTCTAAAATACTATATTTAAAAAATTGAACAAATGTTCATAGGGCATGCATGATCATATTTTGCACACAAAAATGGATATTTTAAGCCTAACTTCAAATGAGCATTAGACAGTTTCAATCCATGTGTGTAATAACCTGCTTTCGTGCTTCTGAGAAAGCAACTTATACTTAGAGTGTATCAACTCACATCTGTTCCTCATAAAATTTTTGCTCTGCTGGAATAGATAGGACTTTCTGAATAAAATTTGCTACATTCTACAAGCAATAGAGATCTCTCATCAGTTGTTTCAAGTGGTCAAATTTGATAAAACCAATTATAGCCTGAGCAGTGATGATCATTTCCTACCTAATAAAGTAGATAGAGTAAGTAAACATTACAACTCAAAAACAATTTATAGCACTAGGCATAATCTGTGAGGTTAGAGGCAGGGGACATTTCTAACTTGGAATGATTAAGTATTCAGCTTGAGCCAAGGAATATTATTTATAAAGCCAAAATCAAGCAGCAATGTGAATGTTATGAAAATGGAATCTTTCTTATATTCAGTGTAGTGTTTAATGGTTTCACAGGACTCTACTGGGCAGTACTTCAGTAAAAACACATATTATATTTCGTATCAGTTAAGGTATCTTACTCATGATTTTTAAAAATAATTGTTTTAAACTTCATAGATCCTTCCACAGGCATCACTTGAGACTAGAAGTTTACTGGTGTCTGCTGAATTGATTTTATTGCTCTGAAATTGGTAAGGATTTTCTCCTAAGGAAATAAAGTTGTGCACATAGCATTGTCCTTATTTTACAGAAATAATATAGACATGTGCGTGCTATTGATAATTGAAATATGATGAAGTCAGTTTTCTTGTATCCACTGTCCCTGCATTGCATGCTTCTAGAGTAGTTCTAAGGTTTTGAAAGATACTTGCTTTTGCATAGCTGTTTATGTGGAGTTTTTCTAATATTTCTTTTTTCTTTATTGCTTGAATTTTGCTAGAATATGATCTCTTTTGACCCATTCAATCATTCTGTGAAAGGACATTTTAGAGCAACTATTATTGTAACTCACTTTTTTTTTTTCAAATTTGTCATTGAAGACTATGAGAAATTTATAAACTGCCTAGCTATATGATGAGATCAAAGTGAGGGCATCTCCACTCTGATGCTCTTTTAAATCCCACTCACGAGAGCATTCTGATGAGATGATAAAGGATGTTTGGACTTTAAACCAGATACTTGTGTAATACTTAGGATTACCTCAAGGAATTTTTGCTAGTTACCTGAATCTGCAGTAATCCGAACCAAATTTTTTTATATATTATACCTTTAGATATCAGTATTTAGATTTTAAAATATACTTAGGATATAGCATTTCTAGTAAATCTGAATATAAGGCCACAAAACTAAAAAAGAAACCAAAAATTAATCATACACTAATGTGGTCAGGATAAGTTAGATTTTGTTGTGGTTAAAACAAACAAACAACAAACACAAACTTAGTGACAGAAAACAACAAAGATTATTTCTCATTCACAAAATAACTGCACATGCAAATAGACTGTGTGGAAGGGAAGAAGGGTTAGTGGAAATTATTCTTTGTGGTCACCCAGGGATACGGGCTGACTGAAGCTTCATCTCAGCACATACTTCCATGATTGTCATGGCACAGAAAGAAAATAGTTAGAAGCTCTCTATTCTGCGATTAAATACTTTGTCATGGAAGTGCTTTACATTATTTTTATCCCATATTCATTCACCAAAATTCATTGCGTTCATTGCGTGCAAGCTCAGTCGTGTCAGACTCTTTGTGATCTCATAGACTGTAACCTGCCAAGCCCCTCTGTCCATGGGATTTTCCAGGTAAGGATACTGACATCCATTGCCATGTCTTCCTCCAGGGCATATTCCCTACTCAGGGATTGAACCCGCGTCTCCTGCGTCTCCTTCATTGCAAGCGGGTTCTTTATCTGCTGAGCCACTGGAGAGGCTTCACCACAATTAATCACACCTAATTTCAAAAAGGAGGGGGATGCTTCCCTGGTAGCTTAGCTGGTAAAGAATCCACCTGCAATGTTGGAGATCCCGGTTCCATTCCTGCTTTGGAAAGATCCCCTGGAGGAGGACATGGCAATCCACTCCGGTATTCTTGCCTGGAGAATCCCCATGGACAGAGGAGCTTGGCGGGCTGTACAGTCCATAGAGTCACCAAGAGTCAGACACAACTGAGAAACTAAGCACAGCACAGCACAATTTCAAAGGGAGGGAAAAATACAATATTCAGGTGTGCCTGGAAGGGAGTGAAGCCAGATGTTAGTGAGCATGTTTAAATGTGTGTCACAGATGTAAAGGTAGACTTTTATTTATTTACTTATTTTAAAATTAGGGCTTATCTTTTGGAATATAACTGTGGATGGTTCAAAGTAAGATGCAGGGTTTGAGAAGTGAAAGAAGCTTTGGCATTTTATTGGGTCTATGTAGAAATTCAACGTAGAAATTTCTTCTTAAATCCTCTTCATGAATTCTCCTTGAATAATTCCAGTGATGATGTGTTAACTATTTAACCTGTTAGCTGTTATTCTACTGGACAACTCTATTATTGAAGCCTATTATATTGAAATCTATGAAACTGAAGCTCTCTCTTATCAATCCTCATCCTGCCTTCTGAGCACCATCAGTTCAGTTCAATCGCTCAGTTGTGTCCGACTCTGTGAACCCATGAATTGCAGCACGCCATGCCTTCCTGTCCATCACCAACTCCCGGAGTTTACTCAAACTCATGTCAATTGAGTCAGTGATGCCATCCAATCATCTCATCCTCTGTCGTCCCCTTCTCCTCCCACCTTCAATCTTTCCCAGTATCAGGGTTTGAGCACCATATAACACAACAAATTGACTTGACAACGTCCACAAAACTAGCTGAAGTAGAATTTAAGGAACTGCAGACTATAGGGCTAATTCTTGACCACCAGTGACATGTACCCTACAAGGTTACAGCTGGCCCTTAGGATATAATATTTTATTTCTCTACCTCATCAGGTGGTCTACACCCCTCATGTTGTTGTTAATTCCACAGAGGAACTCAAAGTTTGAAAATATAATTTATCATATCTTTATACTCTTAAAAATGCAATCCTAAAAATAGAATTAGATGCCAATTATAGCCAGTAGGATGGCTATCAAAAAAGATACAAATAGTACTTGTCAATGATGACATGAAGAAATTGGAACCCTTGTGCATTGTTGATAAGACGTATAAAGCTGGTACACCCTTTGTGGAAAACAGTATGGTGGTTGCTCAAAATATTAAACATAGAATTATCTTATGATCCAGCAATTCTACTTCTGGATCTAAACCTAAGATAACATAAAGTGAGAACCTGAACAGATATTTGTACATTCCTGTTCATAGAAACACTATTGGCAATATCTAAAAGGAGAAATCTATTCAAATATCCATCAACAGATGAATGGATAAACAAAATGTGGTATATACACACCAATGGAATGTTATTTAGCCTTAAAAACACATGAAAATATATATGCTACACTATGGATGAACCTTGAAGACATCATGCTAGTGAAATAAGCCAGAGATCAAAGGACATACATAGGGTTGATTCTACTAATATGAGGTATCTAAATTTGTCTAATTCATTAAAAATGGAAAGTAGAATGTTAGTCACCAGTAGCTGGTGGGCATGGAGAATAGGGAGTTACTATTTGATATGTATAAGCTTTCATTTTGTGAACATAAAAAAGGTTATAAAAATGGATGATGGGGATGGCTGCACACCAGTGTGAATGTACTTAATATCACTAAACTATATACTTAATAGTGGTTAAAATGGTAAACTTTTTGTTATGTATATATTTTACCACAATATAAAAGGAAAAAAATGCAAGCCTGTTTCATACTTTAAGAACTTTTACAGGCTTAGGGAAATAATTTTCTAAGAGATTTAATCAGATGTGCTTCATTCACACGTGCAAAATATACAGGTAATTAAATAGAGGTCCAAAGAATGTCAGTGTAAAATGAAGATCTGGTAAAAAAAATAAAAATATTCTGTTTAATTCTAAGCATTCTTGATCATAATTTAGCCTGTGAAATGGATCACCTATTGCTATACTACTTATAATATGCAAATAGTTGTTTATATAGGATCTGCTCAAATTATACATGGGTTTCTAAATTACCAACACATCAGGAAATGATAGCAAGGATGAGTTTTAGTTATTATATTCCTTACTTAGAGTCCATCAGTCCTGCACTGTCTGTTAAATAAGAAGACTCAACCTGACCCTAATTCCAACTAAAAAAATGCCAACAATACTAATACTCCACCAAAATTACTCGGCTCCAATTAATACATTCAGCGTTTCCTCTCTTGACTGAAATGAGCTGCTATTATTTATCTTCTTTCTCCAAACAGTGTATTTTCTTGGTGGTTTATTGCTTTAAGAATTTGGAATCCAAGGAACAAAACAACTTATAATCATTAGTCCATTTAGAGAACTGATGATCCATGTAAACTCCATTTGCCTGCATCTCTGGATTTCACTTTCAAAATCAAGTTCCCTGGTATTTTTGGATCAATACCTGACAATACCTAGGAGATACTGCAGGTTTACTTCCAGACCACCTCAATAAAGAGAATATTGAATAAAGTCAGTTATATAAGTTTCTTTTTAGGGGGAGGTCCCAGTGCAAATAAAGTTATGTTGGCACTATACTGGTTTATTAAATGTGTAAATAGCATTATGTCTTAAAAAATGTACATACTTAATTTAAAAATGCTAAAAATGCTAATCATTGAAGGAGCCTTCAGGAAGTCATAATCTTTTTGCTGGTCTTGTGTCTCTGTCGATGGCTGCTGAAGGTTGGGTGGCTTTGGAAATTTTTAAAAATAAGACAACCATGAAGCTGGCCACATCAATTTACTCTTCTTTTCAGAAACAATTTCTCTGCAGCGTTCAATGCTGTTTGATAGCTTTTTACTCACTGTAGAACTTTTTTTTCAAAATTGGAGTCAATCATATCAAACCCTGTCATTGTTTTATAAACTTAACTTATGTAATAGTCTAAATCCTTTGTTGTCATTTCAACAATCTTCACAGGATATTCACCAAAAGTAGATTTCATCTCAAGAAATAGGTATCTTTGCTCATCCATAAGAAGTAACTCCTTGTTCATTTAAGGTTTATCAAGAGATTTAAGCAAATCAGTCACATCCTTAGGTTCAACTTCTAATTCTGTTTTTCTGGCTATTTCTATTGGATGCATTTGCAGTTACTTCCTCCACTGAAATCTTGAACCCTTTGAAGTCATCTCTGAGGACTGGAATTGACTTCTTCAAAATTCTTGTCAATGTTGATATTTTGTCCTCTTTCCGTGAATCACAAATGTTCTTAATAGCATCTAGAATAACTAATCCTGTCCAAGTTTTTAATTTACTTTACCTAGATACATCAGAAGAGTCACTATCTATGGTAGCTATGGCTTAAGGAATCTATTTATTAAATAAAAAGACTTGAAAGTCAAAATAAATCCTTGATCTAAGGGTTCCATAATGGATGTTGTTTTTACAGGCATGTTCAGTTCAGTTCAGTTCAGTCGCTCAGTCGGATTCAACTCTTTGGACCCTATGGACTGCAGCAACTGTCCATCACCAATTCCTGGAGTTTATTCAAACTCATGTTGATTGAGTCGGTGATGCCATCCAACCATCTCATCCTCTGTCGTCCCCTTCTCCTTCTGCCTTCAATCTTTCCCAGCATCAGGGTCTTTTCAAATGAGTCAGTTCTTTGCATCAGGTGGCCAAGGTATTGGAGTTTCAACTTCAGCATCAGTCCTTCCAACGCATATTCAGGACTGATTTCCTTTAGGATGGACTGGTTGGATCTCCAAGGGACTCTCAAGAGTCTTCTCCAACACCACAGTTCAAAATCATCAATTCTTTGGTGCTCAGCTTTCTTTATAGTCCAACTCTCACATCCATACATGACTACTGGAAAAAACATAGCTTTGACTAGATGAAAAGGCATGAGAATAGCATTAATTCATCATACATCTCATCAGACTTCTTGGGTGAACAGATGCATTATCAATGATTGATAAAATTTTGAAAGAAATATTTTCCTGTCTAATTAGTAGATCTGAATAGTAGGCTTAACATATTCAGTAAACTATGTTGTAAACAGATGTGTTGTCATCCAGGCTTTGTTGGTCCATTTACAGAACATAGGAAGAGCTGATTCAGCATAATTCTTGAGGGTTCTAGAAAATCAGTGATTTCCACTTAAAAGTCACCAGTTGCATTTGTGCATTAATTCCTAACAGGAGTCAGTCTTTTTTTTGGAGTTTTGAATCCAGGCATTGACTTCCCCTCTCTAGTTGTGAAAGTCCTAGATGGCATCACCTTCCAAAAGAAGGTTGCTTTGTCTGCATTCAAAATCTGTTGTTTAGCATAGTAATTAATAATTCATTAATTATTTTAGTTAAATCTTCTGACAACTTGCTGCAGCTTCTACACAGTACTTGCAGCTGCATCTTGCTCTTTGATG
This sequence comes from Bos mutus, assembly GCF_027580195.1. Classification (NCBI taxonomy): domain Eukaryota; kingdom Metazoa; phylum Chordata; class Mammalia; order Artiodactyla; family Bovidae; genus Bos; species Bos mutus. The sequence goes on from NC_091617.1 coordinate 47,279,816, forward strand.
TTATAGAGATGGCTTCTCTCCTTAACCTCATGAATCAACTTCTGCTAGCTTCAAATTTTCTTCTGCAATTCTCTCAGCCTTCACAGAGTTGAAGAGTGTTACGGGGTCTTGCTCAGGATTAGGCCTCAGCTTAAAAGTATGTTTTGTCTATATTGATCTTCTATACAGACCAGTACAACTTTCTCCATGTGAGCAATGAGGGTTTTTTGCTTTCTTATCACTCTTGTGTTCATTAGAGCAGCATGTTAAATTCCCTCAAAAACTTTTCCTTTGCATTCATTGCTTGGTTAACAGTTTGGTACAAGAGGCCTAGGTTTTGACACATCTTGGTTTTTGACATGTCTTCCTCAGTAAGTTTAATCATTTCTAGCTTTTGATATAATGAGAGATGTGTGACTCTTTCACTTTCACACTTAAAAGCCATTGTAGAGCTATTAACTGGCTTAATTTCAGCATTGCTGTAGCTCAGGGAATAGTGAAGCCTGAGGAGAGGAAGAGAGATGAGAGAAGGGTCAAGTAGTCAGAACACACACATTTATTCATTAAATTTGCCATGTATACAGGTATGGTGTGGGGTTGGTCACGTAAAAAAATTAAAATAGTAACATCAAAGATCATTGACCACAGGTCACCATAACAACTATAATCAAAACAAAAAAGCTTCAAGTATTGTGAGAATTACCAGAGTGTGAGATAGAGACACAAAGTGAGCAAGTGCTGCTGGAAAAATGGCACAGACAGACTTGCTGGATGCAGGGTTACCACAACTATCTTTGTAAAAAATGTGATTTCTGCCAAATGCAACAAAGCAGAGTGCAATAAAACAAGGATTTGATTATTGGCAGAAGGTGAACAAATCTTTCCATTCCTAAAACATGTGGGTAAGAAAGTACTCCTAGGTAAAGCAATGCTGCTAAAAAAGAAAACCTAAATCCGCCAAATAAGATGTAAGAATAAAGTGGTAGTATAGAGGGGAGTAAGCAAGGAGAATTTGAAATGAGGACACAAAGATTGAGCCAAAATGAAGGGGGAAGGGGCCAAGGATGGTCGGTCTCTTGTGCTATTAATAAAGAAGTAAGTTCAGAAAAGAAAGATTACAGAGTTGGTATAGGAATTATTAAATAAAGGTGTTTGGAACTAAGGGTTTTTTGCAGGTGAATCACACACAAGATTTTTCTTTATTAGTTCCACCTCTTGAACCTTTAATATTTTATCCTTTCACTTTATTTCCATTATTTTATTCATCTCTCCTTCCTGTCTTCAGTCTTCTCTTTTTTATTCTCTCTTTTCTTTTGTTCTTTTAAAAATCTCCCTTTTATTTGCTTTTCACTCAACATTTTGCACCACTTTCTCCTTATTCAAATTTAGAATTAATTCTGTCCTCTACTTTCCACCAACCCTGCTCTGTGGCCCACAGATTATATTGTTTCTCTTTCCCTTGTCCTTCCCTCCATCCCTTGTGTTGTATGGTAGCTCTTCACAAACATGGATATTTTTAAATAACACTTTGATTTGAACTTAATGTTTATAACTCAACTGCTTTATAAGTGTAATTTTCAGTTTCACATAAGGAATACATAGTAAACAAACTTGATGATTATTTTTGTTTGTTGGTTGGTTTATGTGTAACTTCACATTGGCTTGCCTGATGGCTCAGCAGTAAAGAATCTGCCTGACAATGCAGGAGACATGGATTTGATCCCTGGGTCAGGAAGATCCCCTGGAGAAGGAAATGGCAACCCCACTCCAGTATTCTTGCCTAGGAAATCATAAACTAAAAACTGGTGCTCATCAAGGGCATTTGCCATCTGTCTCTGCTGAGACTGAATCCTGTGCTGCTATAGCTATTGACCTTTGACTCTCCCTGAAGAGGGTGGAGAAATGAGGTACTTTGTGCTTCAGGGAACTTGGAGGAACAAGTCTTTTCAGATCAGTTCAGTCACTGAGTCATGTCGTGACCCCATGGATTGAAGCATGCCAGGCTTCCCTGTCCATCACCAACTCCTGCAGCTTGCTCAAACTCATGTCCATGGAGTAAGTGATGCCACCCAACCATATCACCATCTGTTTTCCCCTTCTCCTCTTAGCCTTCAATCTTTCCCAGCATCAGGTTCTTTTCCAATGAGTCAGTTATTCGCATCAGGTGGCAAAAGTATTGGAGCTTCAGCTACAGGGTCAATTCTTCTAATGAATATTCAGGATGATTTCCTTTAGGACCGACTGGTTTGATCTCCTTGCAGTTCAAGGGACTAGCAAGAGTCTTCTCCAACACCACAGTTAAAAGCATCAATTTTTCAGCACTCAGCTTTTTTTATGGTCCAACTCTTACATCCATACACAGCTACTGGAAAAACCATAGCTCCAACTATACAGACCTTTGTAATGAAATGTCTCTGCTTTTTATTATGTTGTCTAGGTCATAGCTTTTTATAGCTTTTCATGTCATAGCTCTTCTTCCAAAGAGCAAGTTCTTTTTAATTTCATGGCTGCAGTGATTTTGGAGTCCAATAAAATAAAGTCTGTTACTGATTCCATTGTTTCCCCATCTATTTGCCATGAAGTAATGGGACCAGATTTCATGATCTTAGTTTTCTGAATGTTGGGTTCTAAGCCAGCTTTTTCATTCTCCTCTTTCATTTTCATCAAGAGGCTCTTTAGTTCCTCTTCATTTTCTGGCGTAGGGGTGGTGTCATGTGAGGTTGTTGATATTTCTCTGGGCAATCTTGATTCCAGCTTGTGCTTCATCCAGTCCAGCATTTTTCATGATGAACTCTGCATATAAGTTAAATAAGCAGTGTGACAATATACAGCCTTGACATACTCCTTTTCCAATTTGGAACTAGTCTGTTGTTCCATGTCTGATTATAACCATTGCTTCTTGACCTGCACACAGATTTCTCAGAAGGTAAGGTGAAACAAATCTTTAAATAGTTAGGTGTTTTCAGGAACTGGTTACATGATTCCAATCCTTTCATCTCTTCATATCTTTGTTGTTTTTCAGTCACTCAGTCATGTTTAACTCTTTGAAGCACCATAGACTGAGCATGCCAGGCTTCCCTGTCCTTTACCGTCTCCTGGAACTTGCTCAAACTCATGTCTATCGAGTTGGTGATGCCATTCAACCATCTTGTCCTCTGTTGTCCCCTTCTCCTCCTGCCTTCAATCTTTCCCAGCATCAGGGACTTTTCTAATCCCTTCATGATGACATCAGCTCTTCTTAATTATCAGAAAGTCTTTTATAAAATAAGTGTTTGATTGCACTGAACTCCCCTTCACCAAATTTTATATATTGACCTTCCCCTACTACCTCGTTAGGACAGTTTCTCAGAGCTATCTGAGGTGCTGTCTCCTATGCTGCAGTCCTCATTTTGGCTGCAACAAAACTTAACTTTCAACTCTCATACTGTGCATCTTTTTTAGTCCAAAAATCCCACTGAAAGAGCTGTCTGGCAGCCTTTGGCCAGTGGCCACAGTTTGTTGTATAGTTCAGGGGGCCTCAAAAGAGTTGGACATGACTTAGCAACTAAACAACAACAACAACCTCACAAGGGGGATTTCATGAAAATTCAGTTTAAACAAATTAATTCTGTATTAGTTTTTGATGGCTGCTATAACAAATTACCATAAAGTTAACAAATTGAAGCAATCCAAATATATTATCTTACAGTTCTGTAGATTAGAACTCTGACATTGATCTTACCAGGCTAAAATCCAAGTAGCAGCAGCTACATTCTTTATGGAGGCTCCAGAAGAGAATCCTTTCCTTTCTCATTCATATTTTTGACAAAATTCATGTTCCTGCAGTTTTAGAACTGAGTTTCCCTTTTTCTTGCTGGGGTTCCCAGCTTCTACATGTTATCCTCATTCCATTGCACACAGTACACTTCCTTCATCTTAAGAGCCATTAGTGGTGGTTCAAATCTCTCTCACACCCCAAGTCTATTCTGTCTCTTCCTTCTATTGTTCTTTCTCTCTGACCTAATTTTCTCCCTTCCTCTTCCGCTTTTAAGGACTCGTGTGATTAAACTGGGCCAGCCAATATAATTCCTGATAACTTCATAACCTTTCTTTAAATATCTCAGATTTTTCTGCTCTATTTATTTTCATCACAAGTTTAATTTCAAGACAATATATGTAATCATACGCAAAGACTTACAAGAATTGCCAGGCTCTGGAGAACCTTGATTGTGTCACTTAGAATCAAAGAACGAAGAAAAGAGTTTTGAGGAAAAATTGTTGAAGGAAACCAAAATGCCACGAGTCAAGGTTTAGCAAGAATGAGAAAGCATTAAAATTCTAGGACTCTACAATTGTTCCAGATGGACCTATTTCCAGGGCAGGAAAAGAGATCCAGATATAGAGAATGGACAAGTGGGAATGACAGGGAGTGGGGGCAGGAGAGTGGGACGAATTGTGAGAATAGGATTGACATATTACACAACCATGTGTAAAATAGCCAGCTAGTGGGAAGCTGCTATAAAGCAGAAAGAGCTCTGCTTGGTGCTCTGTGATGACTGAGAGGGGTGGGTTGGGGCTGGACTGGGAGTGAAATCCAAGAGGGAGGGGATATATGTATAAATATAGCTGATTCACCTCACCGTACAGCAGAAACTAATACAACATTGTAACATGATTATACTCACAAAAAAAAAAAAAAAAAAAAAAAAAAACAAAAAAAACCTAGGCCTAAACAGGAAGCAATAATTATGAAATTGCTGGAGTCTTGGGAGAGATGGAGACATAGAGGGAAGTGCTAATTAACCTAAGTTATATATTGATATTTGTGTTTGTAGTCAAACACAAATACATTCAGAAATAGGATAACAGCATACTCAGGGAGTGGAAAAAAGAAATATCTCCACATCTCTCTCCTTCAGCACTCTGATCTTGCCAACCTTTCTCTCTAGGCAGACTTCCTATGGAAAACTAGAGCTATTGGAAAGTAAGGTAATGGAAACTATGAAGGTCAAAAACTCCTCTACCCAAGGAATAGTGCAGTATAATAGAGGGTGGAGATTAGATATATGTGAGGGTTGTGGACTAAAAGAAACAAACAAGGTTAACCCCAAGTTGAGGATAGGTTGGCAAACTTTTCTATACATGGCCAAAGGGTAAGTATTTTAGCCTTTGTGGATTACACAGTCTCTGTTGCAATTACTGAACTATGGGTCTATAGAGAAGAAAGTAACTCTAGATAATACATAAACAATGGCTATGGCTGAGTTGCAAAAGAACTTTGTTACAAAAATAGAAGGTTGGGTGGATTTGGCCAGTGGCCACAGTTTGTTGTATTCTTCAGTTGCTAAGTTGTATCCAGCTTTTTGCTACCGCTTGGATCGCAGCACACCAAGCTTCTTGTGCTTCACTATTTCACGGGGTTTGCTCAAACTCATGTCTATTGAGTCAGTCATGCCATCCAACCATCTCATCCTCTGTCACTCCCTTCTGCTCCTGCCCTCAATTTTTCCCAGCAGCAGGGTCTCTTCCACTCAGACTCTTCACCTCAGATGGCCGAAGTATCAGAGCTATGGTTTCAGTATCAGTCCATCCAATGAATATGCAGGGTTGATTTATTTTAAGATTGACTAGTTTGATCTTGCTGTCCAAGAGACTCTCAAGAGTCTTCTTCAGCACCTCATCAATACTTTAGAGAACTAATTGATCGAGAACATCAATTCTTCAGTACTAAGCCTTTTTTATCATCCAACTCTCACATCAGTACATGACCACTGGAAAAACCATAGCTTTGACTAGATAGACTTCTGTTGGCACAGTGTTGGCTCTACTTTTTAATTCACTATCCAGGTTTGTTGTAGCCTTTTCTTCTAAGTAGCAAGTATCTTTTAATTTCATGGCTGCAGTCACTGTCTGCAGTGATTTTGGTGCCCAAGAAAAGAAAATTTGCCAAAGAAAATGGATGGCTCCATTTTCTTCCCATTCATTTGCCATGAAGTGATAGGACCAGATGCCATGATCTTAATTTTTTTGAATGTTGAATTTAAGTCAGTTTTTTCACTCTCCTCTTTATGTTCATCAAGAGGCTCTTTAGTTCTTCGCTTTCTGCCATTAGGGTAGTATCATCTGCCTATCTGAGGTTGCTGATATTTCTCCCAGCAATCTTGACTCCAGCTTGTGAGTCATCCAGCCTGGTATTTTGCATGATGTACCCTGCATAGATGTTAAATAAGAAGGGTGAAAATATATAGCCTTGATGTACTCATTTCCCAATTTTGAACCAGTCTGTTGTTCTATGTCAGGTTGTAACTCTTGTTTCTTGACCTACATACAGGCATCTAAGGAGGCAGGTAAAGTAGTCTGGTATTCCTGTCTCTTTAATAATTTTCCACAGTTTGCTGTGATCCACACAAAGTTTTTACCATAGTCAATGAAGTAGAATTTTCTGGAATTCTCTTGCTTTTTCTATGATCCAAAGGAAGTTGGCAATTCTATCTCTGATTTCTCTGCCTTTTCTAAATCCAGTTTGTGCATCTGGAAGTTCTCAGTTCATGTTCCAAGCCTAACTTGGAAGATTTTGAGCATTACCTTGCTAGCATGTGAAATGACCACAATTTTATGGCAGTTTGAACAATTTTTGGCATTGCCCTACTTTGGGATTAGAATTAAAATTGACTTTTTCCAGTCTTGTGGCTACTGCTGAGTTTCCCAAATTTTCTGGCATATTGGGTGCAGCATTTTAACAGCATCACCTTTTAGGATTTGAGATAGCTCAGCTAGAATTTCAGCACCTCCACTAGCTTTGTTCACAGTGATGTTTCATAAGGCCCACTTGAATTCACATTCTAGGATGTCTGGCTCTAGGTAAGTGACCACACCACCATGGTTATCCAGGTCATTAAAACTTCTTTGTACAGTTCTTCTGTATATTCATCCACCTCTTCTTAATCTCTTCTGCTTCTGTTAGGTCCTTACCATTTCTGTCCTTTATTGTGCCCATTTTTGCATGAAATTTTCCCTTGTTATCTCTAATTTTCTTGAAGAGACCTCTAGTCTTTCCCATTCTATTGTTTTCTCTATTTCTTTGCATTGTTCACTCATGAAGGCTTTCTAATCTCTCCTTGCTATAGTCGGAGCTCTGTATTCAGTTGGGTATATCTTTCCCTTTCACCTTTGCCATTTGCTTCTCTTCTTTTCTCAGCTATTTGTAAGGTCTTCTGCCTTCTTGCATTTCCTTTTCTTTGGGATGGTTTTAGTCACTAGACTTCCTGTACAATGTACGAACCTCTGTCCATAGTTCTTCAAGTACTCTATCAGATCTAATCCCCTGAATTTATTTGTCTCTTTTACTGTGTAGTCATAGGCATTTTGTTTGATTTAGGTTATAACTGAATGGTCTAAATGTTTTCCCTACTTTCTTCAATTTAAGTCCAAATTTTGCAGTAAGGAGTCCAGAGTTTAAAGACCCCTAAAATAAGGCATCAGGTTTGGAATGGTGGGAAGTGTTAAATCTTTGCTCCACAAATTCATAGCTTAGGCTGTTTGTTAACATCAGATATCCAATCCCTTTACTGTCAACTAAAGATGACATTTCCCAACATTCTTCATACTGAGAAATGGCTCTGTGGCTAAATCCTACCCAGTAGGGTAGAAGTGATGTTTATAACTTAAACATGGCTTTCTTAAAGAGAAATGATGTGTCATCTGCTTCCTTTCTCCTGTTAGCTTGAATTTGGACCAAGAAAAGGTATAGATGATCCATCATTCAAAATGAAGAGAAAAGCAATGTCCTAGAGTATAGTGGAAAAATAAGGTATAAGAAGCCTGTGTTGTTAGCACCTTGGATCTCCCCTGCTGTCCTATGTTTGGCTATCCTGACTTTAAGAAATTTACATGAATGTGTCTCCTATTTAGGTAACAATTTTTTTCCAAGTATTGATTTTGCAATTAAGCTTTTGTCATGTGAGTTGTCTCTAAGACTGATTGTCTTATAAAATAAGAGTATTATGGCCATGTAGCTTGCTGTGGAGCCTAAGTAGCCTTGTCAAGCCAACTGGAACATAACAGGCATTCAGTGAGATAGTCTAGGAAAAAATGATATTAAGAATCCTTGAAGGCAATGGCACCCCACTCCAGTACTCTTGCCTGGAAAATCCCATGGATGGAGGAGCCTGGTGGGCTGCAATCCATGGGGTCATGAAGAGTCGAACACGACTGAGTGACTTCACTTTCACTTTTTACTTTCATGCATTGGAGAAGGAAATGGCAACCCACTCCAGCGTTCTTGCCTGGAGAATCCTAGGAATGGGGGAGCCTGCTGGGCTGCCGTCTATGGGGTCGCACAGAGTTGGACATGACTGAAGCGACTTAGCAGCAGCAGATTATAAGAAATACAAATTGAATATTGGAGACAATGTAACCTAATTTGGGTACATGACTCCATAATTATTCATTATTGTGCCCTCAAAATAGCTGCTTACAAGTTATCTAGAAATCAGACAGTAGGGTATATAATTAGAAAATAAAATTAAATTGTGTATTTTACCAGCTATTCTTCCTTTTCTTCATGATAGGCTTCTGGAAAGCATGCTATAGAGGAAATTATCATAAAGCAAATCACACTCCAACAGAGAAACAACTGAGAGCTTAATCACTGACAAGAACTGTGAATAAAATAATTCATAAATGTGATAAATGCACTTATTTTTTAAAGTATAGTCCAAGATTTGTAAAGGAATGAAACAACTTCTGCAAATCAAACCCTCCCTAGGCATCAGAAATTTAATCCAGAGTCCCAACCTCGCAAGTGAGAAAACAGACCTACAGAGTCTACAGATGAGATTGTAAACTTTGTCTGGATATGATCTCCCTTTTAGAGTAAGACAAAAATTCTTTACAAAATGGTTTTCCAAAGGCAGATACAGGCAGAGGAGAAAAGGAGATACTTGTCCCACAAATTGGTGAGGAAATCTTCTTAGTTATGGAGAGGATTTTGAAGACTTTCCTTATGTTTAGGCTTCCCTGATAGCTCATTGGTAAAGAATCCACCTGCAATACAGGAGACCCCGGGTTGATTCTTGGGTCGGGAAGATCTCCTGAGAAGGGATAGGCTACCCATTCCCATATTCTTGGGCTTCCCTTTTGACTCAGCTGGTAAAGAATCTGCCTGCAATGTGGGAGACCTGGGTTTGATCCCTGGGTTGGGAAGATCCCCTGGAGAAGGGAAAGGCTACCCACTCCAGTATCCTGTTCTGGAGAATTCCATGGACTGTATAGTCCATGGGGTTGCTTCCTTATATTTATATTCCTAAATCACTTCCAATTACATCTTCCCTAAACCTATCCATCTCTATTGGTACTAGAATAGTTATATAGATTTTAGAATATTTAAATAGACTATAAATTCTTATATGACTCATCATAGCCTATAAAATTAAATAATGTTTCTTTGTTACTTTTTCCAAGTGCACTATAAGCCACTTCAGATTCATCTCACTATACCTCCTTTTGTTACCACAACATCTGGCTCAATTTGGTAATGCAAACATATGCAATTCTCTAAATATTCTACTTGTTTTTCATGTAACCAAGCTATTGGTGATATATGTATATATACACCATTAACCAAAATGCTTTGACCTCCCATTATTGTCCCAATTCATTTCTATGTACTTTTTAGGACTTAGTTCAGGGATGTTCTTCTGGTTCTCTGTTTTTAAGTAGAACGTTAGGTGTCTCTTAGCTATTCTACTATACTGTAAAACCATGTTTTATGATGCATTTTTACTTGGCCCCAGTAATGTCTTTCTTTGGAAGGAATGATGCTAAAGCTGAAACTCCAGTACTTTGGCCACCTCATGCGAAGAGTTGACTCATTGGAAAAGACTGTGATGCTGGGAGGGATTGGGGGCAGGTGGAGAAGGGGATGACAGAAGATGAGATGGCTGGATAGCATCACCGACTCGATGGACATGAGTTTGAGTGAACTCCAGGAGTTGGTGATGGACAGGGAGGCCTGGCATGCTGCAATTCATGGGGTCACAAAGAGTTGGACATGACTGAGCGACTGAACTGAACTGAACTGAACTGAACTATTGTCTTTTATCTGGGTATTCTCAGATAAATAGCAGATGTTCAAACAAAGTTCAAGCCACAACTATAATTAGAGATTTAAAAAAAAAATCAAGTTTCTTCACTTTCAATCTAGTTTACCTCTCCTTCTTCCATATTTCCTTATTTGAGTTCTATAAATTAAGTATAAATGACTTGTCAAGAGAATCTCACTGATTTGCATAAATAATATAGTTCTATGTAATCATAATTCCATGCCTTAAAGAATTTAACATTGGATATAATTAACAATAACTTCATTTGTCTTAGGCTTAAGCAGAATCGTGTAATTGGCTTATAGGTGGTTGAGGAAAATTTGACATATATAAATTGAAAAGTTACTTAATAATACATGACCACAATAATAGATGTGAAATGTGTAGAATAAGCCAGTATGTTCTACAGTATGAAAGGAGGAAGAAAAAGCAATAGCCATCATGAATGGAAAGGGCTCAATGGAAAAACATAACCATTGGGCTTAATTGAAAGCTATATACACTTTCAAAAGGTACCAAGGGGGCAGGATTTTCCAGGAATTTTATTATAAATAGAATGAAAAGGGACTTACTTCCCTGATGGCCCAGTGATTAAGAATTTGCCTGCAGATGTGGGAGACATAGGTTCATTCCCTATTCTGGGAACTAATATCCCACATGTGACAAGACAACTGATCCTTAGCGCCACAGCTACTACGCAAGCATGTCACAACCAATGAAGCTCACACACTCTAGAGTCTGTGCTGTGCTCTACAATCAGAAGGCTGTACACTACAACCAGAGAGTAGCCCTTACTCTCCACATCTAGGGAAAGAACACAGGCTGCAACAAAGATCCAGAATAATCAAATAAAAAGGAAAGTAGAAGTTAGAAACAATAAAATCTATTTTTTCAATAGACTTCTCTGAGAAATGTTGAAATCATCATGGTAAATAATCAGCAGTTCAGTTGTTCAGTCGTGTCCAACTCCTTGTGACCTTAAGGACTGAAGCACACCAGGCTTCCTTGCCCATCATCAACTCCCAGAGCTTACTCAAACTCATGTCCATTCAGTCGGTGATGTCATTCAACCATCTCATCCTCTGTCATCCCCTTCTCCGGCCTTCAATCTTTCCCAGTATCAGGGTATTTTCAAATGAGTCAGTTCTTCGCATTAGGGGGCCAAAGTATTCGAGTTTCAGCTTCAACATCAGTCCTTTCAATGAACATTCAGGATAGATTTTTTTTAGGATGGACTGGTTGGATTTCCTTGCTATCCAAGGGACTTTCAAGAGTCTTCTCCAACACCACAGTTCAAAAGCATCAATTCTTCAGCACTCAGCTTTCTTTATAGACCAACTCTCACATCCCTACAGGACTACTGGAAAAAATAGAGCTTTGACTAGACAGACCATTGTTGGCAAAGTAATGACTCTGCTTTTGAGTATTCTGTCTAGTTTAGTCATAACTTTTCTTCAAAGGAGCAAGTGTCTTTTAATTTTATAGCTACAGTCACCATCTGCAGTGATTTTGAAGCCCCCCATAATAAAGTCTATCACTGTTTCCATTGTTTCTCCATCTATGTCCCATGATGTGATGGGATCAGATGCCATGATCTTAGTTTTCTGAATGTTGAGCTTTAAGTCAACTTTTTCACTCTCCTCTTTCTCTTTCATCAAGAAACTCTTTAGTTCTTTGCTTTCTGTCATAAAGGTGGTGTCATCTGCAATCTGAGATTATTGATATTTCTCTCCGAAATCTTGATTCCAGCTTTTGCTTCATCCAGTCCAATGTTTCTCAAGATGTACTCTGCATATAAGTTAAATAAGAAGGGTGACAATATACAGCCTTGACATATTCTTTTCCCGATTTGTTGTTGTTCCATGTCCAGTTCTCACTGTTGCTTCTTGACCTGCATACAGATTTCTCAGGAGGCAGGTCAGGTGGTCTGGTATTCCCATCTCTAAGGATTTTCCACAGTTTGTTGTGATTCACACTTTATTGCCTTTGTCATAGTCAATAAAGCAGAAGTAGATGTTTTTCTGGTAAATTATCATAGTAAATGATTATTGTGATAAATAATGCTGCACTCAATTAATTTATATACACTTACTGATGGTTTCTCTCTGGAACCAGGGTCAGGTTTGCCATTGCAGCATATTTATCAATGTAGCTAACATGGTCTAGGTAAAGACATGAGAAGGTAAATGATATACATATAAATCTCCTTTTATCCCCATCTATTGCATAATTTCTATAAACTCAAACAATTGCTTTGACTCAAATATTCCATTTGTAATAAAAGATAAATAAAGATATTTAATCCCAGGTATGGTAGTTTGTGCTTTTATCCTGTCCAAAAGAAGATCTCAGAGACTTATATTTTGAATACCAATTTTGGGACATATCCCAGCTATTGATGAAGCAATTCATCATAAATCACTGTGGTAATGATACAGATATTTTACTAAGCTACATTTATCCATATTTAGTGAGCATCTACTATATGCTAGCACTGTGCTTGATTTAAAGGTAAAGTGGGCAAGAAATGCAATAAGCTCTGTTTCAACAAATTCATAATCCAGCTAGTTAGAACATATTGATGCAGTGAACTGGCATAAGTTCAAGGTTCCAACTATGCATTTAATTGTCATGCTTTCAGGTGACCCACTAGAATGAGGGAAAATGCTATTGGTCGTAAGATGGCATCTAAGTTAGAGAGCAGCTGGTTCATTTTAGCAAAAGCTAATTTCAGTTAAGTGCCAGAGGGAAATATACTCACATAAGAGACAAACTCCTTGTTTATTTTGATATGTAATCATTGAAAACCAACCCCAACTATATATATGGTTAAAAATCCAAATCTTCCTTTTGAAGCAATTTAATGCATTAAAATGAATGTTGGACAAGTGACAGGGGATTGGACGTCTAGTCCTGAGGCTGTCTAGTCCTTGACTCAGTGGGTGATTGGCAGCCATGCATTTACTTTCTTTGAACTTCAGGTTTCTCACTTGCAAAATGATAAGATATTTGCTATATGAACTTTTGCCTTTCTTCTGCTCAACAACTTCATAAACCTTGGGATTTTCATACAAATGTAAATCTGAATGTTCTCCTCTGTTTAGGGATTCTCTTAAAGTATTTGCACCCTTGTTTATCTAACAAAGTAGTGCTTTTATGCTTATATAGCCTGGTTAGTATTGGATTTGTAAACACAGTTGAGGCATTCTGAGATTGTTCTTTCTACACTGCTTGTTGAGTAAGATGAGAAAATAGAGAATGATTTAAAAGGTTGAAGAAAATTCAGGGAATATTTTTTAAAAAATGATGGAGTGCCTTGATTCACCAATAATACGATAAGCAACTGGAGGTCAGGGACCTTGGCTTTTACTTCCTCTTATTTGCCATAAGAATGAGTATACTAATGGAAGTAATCAAATCTTAGTAAAGTATGAGCTATTTCGTAGGATTAAGAACTATTAAAGATCACCCTTATAAAGGAGCAGAGGTTGAATTCTTAATTAAATACGTGTTTGTTTGTTTGTTTGTTTTTGGTTTGTTTTTAATAGACACCTACTGCCTGTCTCTAAGGTGCCAGAAGACTGCCATTATGACGTCTCTTGTCTTAACAGTTGGAAATACATTCACCAGATCTTTTAGTATATTTCAAAAAATTGATTTTTAAAGAATGGACCTAAATAGCAAACCTAAGTCACATCTTGCACTAGTTATCATATCTTATTTGTGGGAAACTGTTTGGCAGGGTTTATCTGGAACAGATGTAATCTTTAAGTTGAAAAGTTTTCAATCTCATATAACCAGAAAATGTGTTTGTTGATTCAGCTTTACAAGTTATGTTCACTATTATCAACTTGCATTTCTGATTATGATGTCTAGAGAGTAAAACCCTGTCATACAATTGTGTCTGTATTCTAAGAAGCTGAGTGTTGAGGTGGAAATTGTACTCAGAGCCTCTAGGGCTCAATTCATTGACAGGAGAAATCCAGTGTAAGGCTGTATGTCACTGTCTTCTTCCCATGTGTGTCTTATAGTCATTGTAAGATTAGAACTAAAACAGTTCCTTATTTCCACAAAATTGTGTGGGATTCAAGCTCAATTTTCAGTAAAATACATATTAACTTGGAGATTAAAGGAGAATTCAACATGTATTGGAAAAGCATTGTATAGCCTGTCAAACATTTATCTGTTTAAATTCCAAGTGACCCCTTTGTTCTTGAATTTGCCAATCCACATGATGCCATGGTTAAAACTTAGAAAGAGTTCAATTTAAATACTACATTAATGCAACATTAAGGTTGACATTTTTAATCATTAATAGTTCTGAGCCAAATAATTCAGAGTTACCTTTCACAGCCACTGCCACCAAGGCAAGTTTATACCTCATTTATTTTCTAATAAATTCAGCACAAAAAATTGAACATATGTGCACAAACCAAAACAGTTTCTATCCTCAAGAAGCATGTAATTACCAGGACTTTTAAAATATAGCACAAAGGAAAAAAACAATTTCACATTTATCAAGCTCATTTGTGAACTTAAATAAATCCAAAGAGCTGACATGTTGGGACCTGATTTCATTTCTTAAATTTACCAAGTAATTGATAATATTTTCTGTAGTTTACTATGCCAGAATTAATATTTAACTACAATGACAGAAGTTAAGTAATCCATGTTTTGGTTAATTTATAGTTGACTAGTTAGGAGGTAAGATATAGGTATTTACATGGAAATGAAGATGATTTGCATATGCATATAATCTATTCTTGGAAGCATTGTGTGTGTGCTTAGTCACTCAGTTGTGTCAGACTCTGTGACCCCATGGACTGTAGCCTGCCAGGTTCCTCTGACCATGGGGATTCTCCAGGCAAGAATACTGGAATACATGCCCTCCTCCAGGGGATCTTCCCAACGCAGGGATCAAACCCAGGCCTCCCACACTGCAGGTGGATTCTTTACCATTTGAGCCACCAGGGAAGTCCATGGAAGCATTAATTGCAGCATACTGTGGCTACAGGTTAATTGATATCTTAGTTCTTTTGAATTGATCATTAATTAATGTCAAGTTGTTTGAAACAACCCATTTTCAGTCATTTTACCAAATATTATTGATTGTCTATCCATTATCCATTCTTCCCATAATCCTTCCTAAATAATCTCTGATCCTTGTGTGAGTATTTACCTTCTCCCAAGTACCTTACATGTTTTAGACCTGTGTGATGTAGTACGGTAACCATTAGCTACATTGGGTATTTAAATTTAAATTCATTAAAATTATATAAAATTGAAACATATTAGGCACATTTCACACAAGAATAGTAGTTTAGTAACTGTCATATCACATGGACCACAGCCTTGTCTAATTCAGTGAAACTATGAACCAGGCCACGTAGGAACACCCAAGATGGATGAGTCTTGGTGGAGAGTTCTAACAAAACGTGGTCCACTGGAGAAGGGAATGGCAAACCACTTCAGTATTCTTGCCTTAAGAATCCCATGAACAGTGTGAAAGGCAAAAAGAGAGGACACTGAAAGATGAACTCCCCAGGTCAGTAGGTGCCAAATATGCTACTGGAGGTCAGTGGAGAAATAACTCCAGAAAGAATGAAGAGATGGAGACAAAGCAAAATCAACCCAGTTATGCATGGGGACTGGTGATGGAACTAAAGTTCGATGCTGTAAAGAATAATATTGCATAGTAACCTGGAATGTTGGCTCCAGGAATCAAGGCAAATTGGAAGTGATTAAACAGGAGCTGGCAAGATTGAACATTGACATTTTAGAAATTGGCAAACTAAAATGGACTGGAATGAGGGAATTTAACTCAGATGACCATTATATCTACTACTGTGGACAAGAATCCCTTAGAAGAAATGGAGTAGCCCTCATAGTCAACAAAAGAGTCTGAAATGCAGTACTTGGATGCAATCTCAAAAACGGCATAATGATCTTTGTTTGTTTCCAAGGCAAACCATTCAATCACAGTAATCTAAGTCTATGTATCAATCAGTAATGCTGAAAAAGCTCAAGGTGAACAGTTTTATGAAGATCTACAAGACCTTCTAGAACTAAAACCCAAAAAAGATGTCCTTTTCATTATAGAGGACTGGAATGCAAAAGTAGGAAATCAAGAGATAGCTAGAGTAACAGGCAAATTTGGCCTTGGAGTACAAGATGAAGCAGGTCAAAGGCTAATAGAGTTTTGCCAAGAGAATGCACTGGTCATAGAAAGCACCGTTTCCAACAACACAAGAGAAGATTCTATACATGGACATCACCAGATGGTCAATACTGAAATCAGATTGATTATATTCTTTGCATCCAAAGATGGAGAAGCTCTATAGAGTCAGCAAAAACAAGACCAGGAGCTGACTATGGCTCAGATCATGAGCTCCTTATTGCCAAATTCAGACTTAAATTGAAGAAAGTAGGGAAAACCACTAGACCATTCAAGTATGACCTAAATCAAACCTTTTATGATTATACAGTGAAAGTGAAAAGTCAATTCCAGGGATTATATCCGATAGACATAGTGCTTAACGAACTATGGACAGAGGTTTATGACATTATACAGGAGGCAGTGCTCAAGACCATCCCCAAAGAGGGTAAAAAAATGCAAAAAGGCAAAATGGTTGTCTGAGAAGGCCTTACAAATAGCTGAGAAAAAAAGAGACGCCAAAGGCAATTGAGAAAAGTTATAACCATTTGAATTCAGAGTTTCAAAATATAGCAAGGAGAGATAAGAACACCTTCCCCAGTGATCAATGCAAAGAAATAGAGGAAAACAATAGAATGGGAAAGACTAGAAATCTCTTCAAGAAAATTAGAGATGCCAAGGGAACATTTCATGCAAAGAAGCGCACAATAAAGGATAGAAATGGTATGGACCTAACAAAAGAAGAAGATACTAAGAAGAGGTGGCAAGAATACAAAGAACTATACAAAAAAAAAAAAAAAATCTTCATGACCTAGATAACTATAATGGCGTTATCACTCACCTAGAGCCAGACATCCAGGAATGTGAAGTAAACACTATGAACAAAGCTAGTGGAGGTGATGAAATTTCAGTTGAGCTATTTCAAATCCTAAAAGATGATGTGGTGAAAGTGCTGCACTCAATATGTCAGCAAATTTGTAAAACTCAGCAGTGGCCACAGGACTGGAAAAGGTTAGTTTTCATTCCAATCCCAAAGAAAGGCAATGCCAAAGAATGCTCAAACTACCACACAATTGCACTCATCTCACATGTTAGCAAAGTGATGCTCAAAATTCTCCAAGCCAGGTTTCAACAGTACGTGAACCATAAATTTCCAGATGATCAAGCTGGATTTAGAAAAGGCAGAGGAACCAGAGATCAAATGGCCAACATGTGTTGGATCATCAAAAAAGCAAGAGAGTTCCAGAAAAACATTTACTTCTGCTTTATTGACTATGCCAAAGCCTTTGACTGTGTGGATCACTACTAACTGTGGAAAGTTCCTCAAGAGATGGGAATACCAGACCACCTGACCTGCCTCCTGAGAAATCTGTATGCAGGTCAGGAAGCAACAGTTAGAACTGGGCATGGAACAACAGACTGGTTCCAAATCAGGAAAGGAGTACGTCAAGGCTGCATATTGTCTCACTGCTTATTTAATGTATATGCAGAGTACATAATGAGAAATGCCAGGCTGGAAGAAGCACAAGCTGGAATCAAGATTGCCAGGAGAAATATCAATAGCCTCAGATATGCAGATGACACCACCTTTATGGCAGAAAGTGAAGAAGAACTAAAAGCCTCTTGATGAAAGAGAAAGATGAAAAAGAAAGAGGAGAGTGAAAATTTGGCTGAAAGCTCAACATTCAGAAAACTAAGATCATGGCATCCGGTCCCATCAATTTATGACAAATAGATGGGAAGACAATGAAAACAGTGATAGATTTTATTTTATTGGGCTTCAAAATCACTGCAGATGGTGACTGCTGCCTTGAGACTAAAAGACACTTGCCCCTTGGAAGAAAAGCTATGACCAACCTAGACAGCATATTCAAAAGCAGAGACATTACTTTGTCAACAAAGGTCTATCTAGTCAAAACTATGATTTTTCCAATAGTCATGTATGGATGTAAGAATTGGACTATAAAGAAAGCTGAGTGCCAAAGAATTGATGGTTTTGACCTGTGGTGTTGGAGAAGACTCTTGAGAGTCCCTTGGACAGCAAAGAGATCAAACCAGTCCATCCTAAAGGAAATCAGTCTTGAAAATTCATTGGAAGGACTGATGCTGAAGCTGAAACTCCAATACTTTGGCCACCTGATGCAGAAAACTGACTCATTCGAAAAGACCCTGATGCTGGGAAAGATTGAATGCTGGAGGAGAAGGGGACGACAGAGGATGAGATGGCTGGATGGCATCACCGACTCAATGGACATGAGTTTGAGTAAACTCCTGGCTTTGGTGATGGACAGGGAAGTCTGGTGTGCTACAGTCCATGGGTTTACAAAGAGTCGGACATTACTGAGTGACTGAACTGAACTGACTGAACACCTTCTTGCTCTGGGATAGCTTTTGAAAGTTAATGCAGCCATTCACCACATTCTATTTTCCTAATACTAACATTTCTCATAATATCTCAGCATTTTACATTTGAACATAAAGGGCAGAAAAAACAGTATAATAATAAGTTTTTTTCATAAAAATTGAATAATATAAATGAGAAGGAAAACAACTGTCAGTTATATCTAGAGGCATCAGTATGGAAAACAATAAAACAATAAAAATGGTAGTTGCAGGAAAGACAAATAGCATTATAGTTTTGAACTGATATTATGAGATAAAAGAAAACTGTAGAGTGTATTAATTGTAAGTGTATTAACACAAAAAGTTTTAGCTACAGTTCAGTATAATGAAGGAGTAAATTTGCAGTTTCCTAATTAACACAGTCAACCTACAGTCTTAAATTTTATTATGTAGCCCAAAGTGGCTTTTTTCCCATTAATGAAATTCACCAAATAATTTCCAAATTCAGTGTTTATGTATGTGCTGTCTGCCACTGAAATTCACAAATGGCTCATATATTAATACATGTGTATATATACATCAATACTTAATTTATAACATAACAGATAGTTTAATTTGTCTAATCCCCACTTAAATATGTTCACTCAATTAAATTATCTATTCCCCCAAATCTCCTGCAGACATGGAACTACTGATTTACTTTTTCTCATCATTGTGAGTTGTATCGGTCTGCTGTTAAAGACCTGCTAGATAGAACTAGATAGAGACAAAATCAGGTAAATTTATTCTAAAAGCTGTCATATTTAAGAAAGCCTTTAATTCTTTTTCACTTTGAAAGATTTTTTCTGCTGTTTACAAGCCATAGAAGAACAAAGTTGCATAAATTTTACATGGTAATTAAGAGTAAAATTATAATCATTTTATATGCTTTTTCAATGCTGTTAGTATTTCATTATAATTGAATTAATAGTCCAAGATACTACTTTAAATTTATGAATGAGAAACTCATCTGTACATTTTATTCTTACTCTGATTCACTAGTCCCATACTATTGTTTATGTGGAATGAAGCTAATAATCTCACATTAATAATAATAATCTTAAACTAATAATCTGTACACTAAATTCACAAACATAGTTCCTCAGAGCAATAGCATAAGTATGATTAACTCCATCCCAGAAAATACAAAATAACTGGATTCAAAGTTGTTTACCAAGATATATATTACAAAATTGACAGGTTAATACATATTGCAATATCTTTTAAGAATTCCAAATAATTTTGAAATGTTTGCAGGAAAGCCATTTCTTCATGCATGATAGCTTTTGGTTAACTAAAAGTGTTCTTTTACCCTCAGTTCTCCATTTTCTCAGGTTGCATTTTTCACTATTTTCAAGGCGATAGAGCCCATGAATACAGACTAAATTTTGTCAAGTGAACATAACCAATGACAGCTCATTTTGTGACTTGTAAATATCCCTTCATTTTCAACATACTTGCATTGCTTTCAAGTTCCCAGGTGGTGCTAGTGGTAAAGAACCCATCTGCCGATGCAGGAGATGCAGGTTCTATCCCTGGGTCGGGAAGATTCCCCAGGAGGACATGGCAATTCACTCCAATATTCTTGCCTGGAGAATCCCCACGGACAGGGGAGCCTGACGGAATACAGTCCATAGGGTCATAAAGAGTCGTACATGACAGAAGCGGCTTAGCACAGCACACACAATTTGGCAATAGTTTTATACACACACACACACACACACACAATATAGTTCCATATGTGTGTGTGTGTGTATTCCAAGCATTCTAGAACATAAGAGACATTATCATGAAAAGTTCCTGAAATTCAATAAATAAGATATCAGGTTACTTACATGACAATCTAAATACCATAACTTTTGGACTTCACAAAGATAGGCATTATTAAAGTGCAAGGTATTTTAAAGCAGCTTCCCTGTGTGGCCAAGAGCTGTTCAATTTTTCCCTTTAAATGAAGTGAAGGGATGTTGATAGAACCTAAAATAATGTTCTCATCCTGTTTGATTTAGTGTGTAATTTGAAGGCTGCCAGAGATTTGTTCAATGGACCTTGATGGATGTTTCCAATCATTGCTTTTTCTAGCTGTATCAAGGCCAAGGTCCACCAGATGTCAGTACAATATAAATAATCCAAATTCTCTTATTTAAAAGTCAAATATAGAAGACAAAAAGAGAAACTTCCATAAAATAAAGCCATTTCATTGAATTTTAAAAGATTTACCTATACCAAATTGTAGAAGTTGCAAAACTGATCAATGTATGATACCATTTTTAATTGTTTCATTTTAATAGTTATTTGTTAAGGTAATCAGATAAAGCTGATTTTGTATTTTTCCTCATTTTTCCTGCTTTATTATTATTTAGTGGTAGTTTTGCCAGATGACTTCTTTATTCACTGATGATTTTATAAATTAACATTTTTTTTTAAATTTTCTGTTGGTTTTTTTTTTCTATTCTAGAAAGTGTCAAATCATGACAGCAGCATGTTCCCTAATTCTTTTTCCTTGATCACAGTTAAATTAAAGGTAAATGGGAACACCTGCTGACAATGAGTTGAATCCTGGTTGAATCCAACATCTTGGATGTTTAGGTATGCCAATAACTTTTTTCATATATTTTTGATATTACACTTTTAGTTTCTGATGAGAAAGTTGTTAGTTTACATCATTAACACAAACATGCCTACATACAGAGATATGTAAGAAAAAAAAAAAAGATTCAATAGAAGTGAGTGAAAAGTATAACCAAGTCAATCTTTGCCTCTCTTTGTTCATGGATTCTTTGTGTGAGAAGACCATTAAAAAGGTTTGTTCCTTCAGCTCAGTAACAAAGAACTTTCCTTCTCTCAGATTTGGCTTCTTTCTCTCCAATTTTTTTCTTTTTTCTTTTACAATACTGACACCTTTGTCAGTCACACACCAAGTGTGACTACTGCATGAAGATACATAGAGACAGAATGTAAGGACAAAGTAATGGACAGTCAATCCAATTTGTATGCTTCCAATATTTTTGCCAACCTTAGAGTTATGCCATAGGCAGCATCTTCAGCTATGGAGCTCAAACCTACATCTCTTATATCTCTATGTTTCCTGCATTGGCAGACTTTTTTTTTTTTTTTTCCTACCACTAGCACCACCTGGGAAGCCCCATTTTATTTATTTTATTTTATTATTTTTAAAATTTATTTATTTTAATTAGAGGCTAATTACTTTACAATATTGTATTGGTTTTGCCATACATCAACATGAATCTACCACGGGTGTACACGTATTCCTAATCCTGAAACCCCTTCCCGCCTCCCTCCCCATACCATCCCTCTGGGTCATCCCAGTACACCAGCTCCAAGCATCCTGTGTCCTGCATCAAACTTGGACTGGCAATTTATTTCTTATATGATATTATACATGTTTTAATGCCATTCTCCCAAATCACCCCCCTCCCCCCTCTCCCACAGAGTCCAAAAGACTGTTCTATACATCTGTGTCTCTTTTGTTGTCTCACATACAGGGTTATCATTACCATCTTTCTAAATTTCATATATATGCGTTAGTATACTGTATTGGTGTTTTTCTCTCTGGCTTACTTCACTCTGTATAATTGGCTCCAGTTTCATCCACCTCATTAGAACTGATTCAAATGTATTCTTTCTAATGGCTGAGTAATACTCCATTGTGTATATGTACCACTACTTTCTTATCCATTCATCTGCTGATGGACATCTAGGTTGTTTCCATGTCCTGGCTATTATACACAGTGCTGCGATGAACATTGGGGTACACATGTCTCTTTCAATTCTGGTTTCCTCAGTGTGTATGCCCAGCAGTGGGATTGCTGGGTCGTATGGCAGTTCTATTTCCAGTTTTTTAAGGAATCTCCACACTGTTCTCCATACTGACTGTACTAGTTTTCATTCCCACCAACAATGTAAGAGGGTCCCCCTTTTCTCCACACCCTCTCCAGCATTTATTGCTTGTAGACTTTTGGATCACAGCCATTCTGACTGGTGTGAAATGGTACCTCATTGTGGTTTTGAATTGCATTTCTCTGATAATGAGTGATGTTGAGCATCTTTTCATGTGTTTGTTAGCCATCTGTATGTCTTCTTTGGAGAAATGTCTATTTAGTTCTTTGGACCACCTCAACACCCCATTTCTTTAAAGAAATACCAGATTAGAGCTTTCCTCTACTACTTAGGTAAATCTTTTCTCACTACTTTTAGTATGCTCAAAAATACTTTTCTATTTCTTTATGCACCAACATTTGCTTATTCTTTTTATTTGAATACATGAAGTGTCTACTTTCTGTGCCACATTCTGTCCATTCCATGAATTTATATTCAAGGGAAAGGAATCAGTCACCATCCTGGAGGCTGGAGTTGTGATATCATTCTCTACTGGAAATGGTCAACTTGCAAAATGTAAATGGATCAGATTTACGTAAATAATTATGGTGGATTGAGTCCAATAATGTCAAGAAAGTTTAGAGTTCAGGCACCTGAGGAATGATAATCTAGATCCCATCAGTAAAGCCAGACTAACTGGTCAAAATGCCAGCAACACATGTAGGAAAAGCTGAACAATTTTCAAGAAAATACTAGTAAATAAAACTGACTAATCTATAGGAAAACTAAAAAAAAAAAAAACAGGATACTCCTTTTTAAATATATCACACTTGTTAAAAAGAATAATAATCATGATTAAATGGATTAAAATATATTTGATATGATTGAACATTCTTTCCTGATTTCAAAAACCATAGCAAGTAAAAATACATGGAAATTTCCTTAAAGGAAGGGAAAAACAAACAAAACACATACAGCAGTGGTCCAAACCCTTTCCAAAGGTCAAAGAAAATAAAAGAGTACCTGATATCACCATGATTCCTGTTTCAAAATTGTATTATACTACGCGAAGTGAGTCAGACAAACTGATATCACTTATATGTGGAACCTAAAAAACGACATAAATGGACTTTTTTTACATAACAGAAACAGATTCACCACCTTAAGAAACAAATTTAAGTTTACTAACGGGGTAAGGTGGGGGATGGAATACATTGCAAGTTCGAGATTAACATATATACACTACCATATATAGTGTGAATAAGGACCTACTGTGTAGCACAGGGAACTCTACTCAATACTCTCTAATAATCTATGTGGGGAAATAATCTTGAAAGGAATATATGATTATGTATAATTACATGTATAACTATCAGATCAGATCAGTTGCTCAGTCATGATCGACTCTTTGCGACCCCATGAATCGCAGCATGCCAGGCCTCCCTGTCCATCACCAACTCCCGGAGTTCACTCAGACTCACGTCCATCGAGTCAGTGATGCCATCCAGCCATCTCATCCTCTGTCGTCCCCTTCTCCTCTTTCCCCCAATCCCTCCCAGCATCAGAGTCTTTTCCAATGAGTCAACTCTTCGCATGAGGTGGCCAAAGTACTGGAGTTTCAGCTTTAGCATCATTCCTTCCAAAGAAATCCCAGGGCTGATCTCCTTCAGAATGGACTGGGTGGATCTCCTTGCAGTCCAAGGGACTCTCAAGAGTCTTCTCCAACACCACAGTTCAAAAGCATCAATTCTTCGGCGCTCAGCCTTCTTCACAGTTCAACTCTCACATCCATACATGACCACAGGAAAAACCATAGCCTTGACTACACGAACCTTTGTTGGCAAAGTAATGTCTCTGCTTTTGAATATGCTATCTAGGTTGGTCATAAATTTCCTTCCAAGGAGTAAGCATCTTTTAATTTCATGGCTGCCATCTGTAGTGATTTTGGAGCCCAAAAAGATAAAGTCTGACACTGTTTCCCCATCTATTTCCCATGAAGTGATGGGACTGGATGCCATGATCTTGGTTTTCTGAATGTTGAGCTTTAAGCCAACTTTTTCACTCTCCTCTTTCACTTTCATCAAGAGGCTTTTTAGTTCCTCTTCACTTTCTGCCATAAGGGTGGTGTCATCTGCATATCTGAGGTTATTGATATTTCTCCCGGCAATCTTGATTCCAGCTTGTGTTTCTTCCAGTCCAGCGTTTCTATAACTATAACATATATTTATATGTATATAACAAAATCACTTTTCTGTACACCTGAAACTAACATAACACTGTAAATTAACTCTGAAAAGTGAAAATGAAAGTGTTATTTGCTAAGTTGTGTCCCACTCTTCACAGCTGTAGCCTTCCAGGCTCCTCTGTCCCTGGGATTTCCCAGGTAGGAATATTGGAGTGATTTGCCATTTCCTTCTTCAGGAGATCTTCCCTACTTAGGGATCAAAGCTGTGTCCCCTGTATTGGCAAGCACAGTCTTTACCACTGAGTCACCAAGGAAGCCTGATTTAGTTAATGTTAAGAGGCACGGAAATGAAATAACAGAGCAACTTTGTCTTCAGTTACATTTTGCTCTAGAGGTAACCTGGAGATTTAAACATTGTATTGAACTTTTGTTTTCCCACCCCCTCAGTTGGCAAACATGTTTCAAGTTCAAATTAAAGGACTTATAAACCCTTACTGCATAACTCATGTATCTACCTGGGGCTGTCATTCTACGGTGCATCAGGGAAAGGGCAAAGTATTATTTTCATGAGGTTTCATTTGAATATATCAGAGCCCCTACAGTGTGAGGACCTTTGAAAAATCCAAAAATAGATAGTACGTGCTTAATGGAGAAAATTCAGGATTTGAAACTGGTTGTACCTAAGGAAGGATTTAATTCTTTTTTTCTTAAATTGTCCCCTGGGCTATTTTTAAATAGATGGTACCTTTCTTTCATCTTATCTAAGGCTTGCTGATTACTATGTGTCTTCCTCTTGGAAGATGAAGAATTTAAGAACCTGGATGTAGTATAGCAAAGAGTTCAAAGTCTATCATAATCAACCAACATATCTGAGTGCATAAAGAAGGAAACTGCCACAAAAGGAAACCAAGGGAGAAAGTGGGACAGCAATGTAAATTACACAAGTACAGTTTGCAAACTGATGGTGTCTAAAACAATTCAAAGATTTTACTGTAGCTTTGTCTTGAATGTAAAATATGTCCTATCTAGATCTAGCAGATTTCTCGACATGATTTTCTGCCAAGAAACAAAAACAAAACAGTTACTTTGAACGTTTCTATATCTTTGAGTATCTTTTAAAGTTACATGATGCAGTGGAATTTTTCATTGATGAACTAACAGAGAAATATGTTGCATGTGTTAATTTGTAATCGAGTTACCAGAATGGGAAGTGAAGTGAAGTGAAAGTTGCTCAGTTGTGTCTGACTCTTTGCAACCACATGGACTGTAACCCACCAGGCTTCTCTGTACATGGGGATTCTCCAGGCAAGAATACTGGAGTGGTTTGCCATGCCCTACTGGAGAGGATCTTCCTTGGAAAGGAAAAGTGAACTAAAGGTGGAAAATAGTAACAAATATAGATATGCTGAATTGCTGAATAATCCTTCAGGGAAAACACACATGTGTATATATACACACACACACACACACACCCTAAATAAATAGATAAATAATAAAGCAAACAAAAACATCATTCAGTGCTGTATAGTAACAGTGGGTACCTAATCTGTTGAAAACTCCACCCTATCCTTTACTCTGTAGGAACGCATGATTACAACAGCTAAAGTTATAGTCACCCTGCTTATTTAACTTATATGCTTATTTAACTTATATGCTGGTCTGGATGAAGCACAAGCTGGAATCAAGATTGCTGGGAGAAATATCAATAACTTCAGATATGCAGAAGACACCACCCTTATGGCAGAAAGTGAAGAGGAACTAAAGAGCCTCTTGATGAAAGTGAAAGAGAAAGTGAAAAAGTTGGCTTCAAACTCAACATTCAGAAAACTAAGATCATGGCATCTGGTCCCACCACTTTAAGGCAAATAGATGGGGAAACAGTGAAAGACTTTGTTTTCTTGGGCTACAAAATCACTGCAGATGGTGATTTCAGCCATAAAATTAAAAGAGGCTTGCTATTATGAAGAAAAGTTATGACCAACCTAGACAGCATATTCAAAAGCAGAGACATTATTTTGCTAACAAAGGTCCATCTAGTCAAAGCTATGGTTTTTCCAGCAGTCATGCATGAATGTGAGAGTTGGACTATAAAGAAAGCTGAGTGTCAAAGGACTGATGCTTTTGAACTGTGGTGTTGGAGAAAACTCTTGAGAGTCCCTTGGACAGCGAGGAGATCCAACCAGTTCATCCTAAAGGAGATCAGTCCTGAGTATTCATTGGAAGGACTGATGCTGAAACTGAAACTCCAATACTTTGGCCACCTGATGCAAAGAACTGACTCATTTGAAAAGACCCTAATGCTGGGAAAGATTGAAGGCAGGAGGAGAAAAGGATGATAGAGGATGAGATGGTTGGATGGTATCACTGACTCAGTGGACATGAGTTTGAATAAACTCCGATTGGTGATGGACAGGGAGGCCTGGTGCAGTCCATGGGTCACAGAGTCAGACATGACTGAGTGACTGAACTGAACTGAACTGAAAGTTGCAGAAAAACAGAGTAAAATGTTTCAGTTCTTAGGAGCTGAGTACAAACAGCAGCTCTGACCTTTAAATGTCTAGTGACTAAGAGCAGTGTTTCATCCTAGAACAAAAATTTAAAAAGATTAGTAATCAATTAAAAAAATACTGTAGGTTTCTGAATTGAGTGATCATTGACAACTAGTAAATAAAAAGTCAAAATTTTATTTCATCCACTTGCTTGATAGGTGTCCTGCAGAGGGTTTCATGTGGCTGGAAATAGTATACAGAAAGCATTACGCTTTTTACAAGAAAAAAAATGTTTATTCATATTTCACATTATCATACACAAGCAACTTTTAACAACTGTTAAAGAGGGGAAATGCAGAAGTAAATGAATACAGTATGTGCATCAGGGAAAGTTTATCACAGTGACTGAAAAAGCACTTTCAAGTTCATGGTTCTTTTTCAGTGTCAGTGTGTGCATGAAACAACCACTGGTAGCCATTTGATGTCAAAGAAAAGAAGAGAATGAGCCACGGCCATTGGGTCCAGAATAATTAGTGCTGATATAGTTTGTGAACAAGGGTTATCAGAATAAAATAGTATGAAATCCTCCCCTGCTGTATAATGCACACTTAGGATATGTATAGTTCATGACGTAATAGAAAGAATATTTATAAACAGTTAGGACCCTTGCCAACCTCCAAGACCAAAAGCATGTAGTAACAGCTACCTGATTTTTCCCTGATTGACAAGTTGCTGAAATCTAGAAACAAAATTAAATGGTAGACAGTCTTCAGGATTACTCTGGCAAATGCTTTTTTTAACCTGAAAGGAATATACCTTTAAACTATGATACATAAAATACATGTTATATAGTAAAGCTATAAAGATAGAAACTTCCTTTTCATATGTTAGTTTTTTTTCTTTTATCCTAAGTTTGGCAAATAAAAAAGTTTATAATAGCATCTAGATAATTAGTATTTAGAGATTGCTCAAATCAACTGTATTATTATTGTTTTTCTTTATTTCAAAATACAAAAGGTTGGGATTATCTAACAGCCATTCTATGCGATTCAAAGATAGTTTAAGACATAAGGAATGTCTTGTCAGTTTTGTAATTCTGAATATGAGGACTGAGTTTGAGAAAGGAAATATCAAGAACTGAGAGAGAAGAACATACTCAAGAAAATAAATCATAATTTTTCAAGGTTAGGAGACAGTTATAGCCAAAATTTAAAAACCAAATTGTAAGTAAAACTTATTAGGAATTTAACTTTTTTCAAAAATAGAGAAACATTAAATTGAAATAAAAGAATTTCACACATAGAGGGAGTTAACAAAATATTTTGAAAAGAAGAATTTGTGCAGTCTTGAAACAGAATAACTTTGCTGCCTCACAGAAGGAAAATCCATTTTCTTTCCCATTTTGTTTATCATCCATGTAAAAATTTAGAGAAAAATTATTAATAAATTCATACTTACACATAAACCCACTAATAAGCAGCTAATTGTGTTTAATATTTTAAGATATTGTGTTGTTTTTAATTTCATTTTTATATTGATATTTATAAGCTTTTAAAATAATCTTAAGATCATTTTATGTATATGGCCAAACATATACAAATATATTTATATTTACATAAATATATAATAATATTAGAGCTTATATATTTAGATTTATAAGTTTACTTAACTTACTGACACAGTAAACAAAATAATATATATTTAAATATATAAACTTGAGTATAACAATTCTCTAAACTGCCATGCCACATTCATTTACTAATATAAATATTCATATCTTTCTGTAGTTATTAGACATAGTATACTCACAATCATTATATTAATAACCTAGATAGCATATTCAAAAGCAGAGACATTACTTTGCCAACAAAGGTTCATCTAGTCAAGGCTATGGTTTTTCCTGTGGTCATGTATGGATGTGAGAGTTGGACTGTGAAGAAGGCTGAGCACCGAAGAATTGATGCTTTTGAACTGTGGTGTTGGAGAAGACTCTTGAGAGTGCCTTGGACTGCAAGGAGATCCAACCAGTCCTTTCTGAAGGAGATCAGCCCTGGGATTTCTTTGGAAGGAATGATGCTAAAGCTGAAACTCCAGTACTTTTGGCCACCTCATGTGAAGAGTTGACTCATTGGAAAAGACTCTGATGCTGGGAGGGATTGGGGGCAGGAGAAGGGGACGACAGAGGATGAGATGGCTGGATGGCATCACTGACTCGATGGACGTGAGTCTGAGTGAACTCCAGGAGTTGGTGATGGACAGGGAGGCCTGGCGTGCTGTGATTCATGGGGTCACAAAGAGTCGGACACGACTGCGCAACTGATCTGATCTGATCTGATCTGATCTTAAAAGAATAATTAATTTTTGTTTCTTCTTGGTACAAAGAAAAGACAATCAACTGACAATTATGAAGTTTTTATTCATAAACATGTTTCATATCACCTTTAGAAATTTAAAAATTGCAAAAACTCCTTCACAACCAACATTATCTGAACTCATTTAACCATTTGATGATCCCTGGCATTTAAAAATGTGTAAGAGCTAATTTAGGGCTCCCCTGGTGGTTCAATGGTAATGGATCTGCTTGCCAATGCAGGAGATTTGGGTTCGATTCCTGGATCGATGAGTGAAGACAAATGTGTGTCCATAAGTCACTTCCGTCGTGTTCTACTCTTAGGGAAATCATGGACTGTAACCTGCCAGGCTCCTCTGTCCATGGGATTCTCCAGGCAAAATATACTGGAATGGGTCACCATGTCCTCATCCAGGGGATCTTTCCCACCCAGGGATCAAACTCACATCTCCTGCATTGGCAGGTGGGTTCTTTACCACTAGAACCGCCTGGGAAGCCTGAAAAGACAAACAATAGTCTTTAAATCAGAATCACTAACTCACTTTAAATTTTCAAAGATGCATATATTTATCACATCTAATTATATAAAAATGTTCTAACTTAGAAAATCCTGTAATCCCAATACTGAACATATACCCTAAGAAAACTAAAATTCAAAAAGATACATGCACCCCAATGTTCACTGCAATATTATTTACAATAGCCAGGACATGGAAGCAATCTAGATGTCCTTAAAGAGCTAACATTTCTAAAGTTCAAGAAACAAAACTAATTTTTCTTGTTCCTTTTAGAAATTCTTAGCATCTATCTCTACAATTATAGTATGAAAAATATTAGTAGCATTTTATTTGAT
This sequence comes from Bos mutus, assembly GCF_027580195.1. Taxonomy (NCBI): domain Eukaryota; kingdom Metazoa; phylum Chordata; class Mammalia; order Artiodactyla; family Bovidae; genus Bos; species Bos mutus. The sequence goes on from NC_091617.1 coordinate 47,310,130, forward strand.
TAATTTTCAAACTTTTCCAATAAATGATAAAAGGAAATACAATTGAAGAACGGGGATAGAGAAAGATGGAGATAGAAAAGTATAGATATATATGGAGGGGAGAGAAGAGATACAGAAAGGTGGAGAGAAACACAGAAATAACTAATTATAGCTAGGTTAAACAATGACCTGCAGCTTTGACCATGTTATCAAGCCAGAAGATTAAAAGGGCATTGTTCATTAATCTAGGAAGTGTAATAGACTGAAGTGAGAGGGAAGGGTTCTCATATTAAAAAGTCTTTCAAATAGACAAAATGTGCTCATATATATTATTTGTAACTATATATGATATTTATTTATTGGAGATGGAAATGGCAACCCACTCCAGTGTTCTTGCCTGGAGAATCCCAGGGGCAGGGGAGCCTGGTGGGCTTCCGTCTATGGGGTCACCCAGAGTCGGACACGACTGAAGCGACTTAGCAGCAGTAGGAGCAGCATGATATTTATTTATTTATAATTTTTTTCTAAGATGTGGTTCCTGATTTTTCTCAGTGAGATTATACCCAAGTTCAAATATTTGGTACTATTAGTTCCATGACAAATAAGTATGCATAAAACCAGATGCTAGCCAGGAGATATATCAGAAAACCATGTGCTCCCAGCAGCTTCTATAGAAGCTGAGAGATAAAGAATCAGATCTCTCAAATGCTCTCTCTCAGGTTATACTGAGTTTAAGAGTTCTAAGAAATAGAAGAAAGGAAGAGGAAATCATAAATAATATCACCAGGCCAGGGAACCAGTGAAATTGCTCAGTTGTGTCCAACTCTTTGAGATCCCATCGACTGTAGCCTACCAGGCTCCTCCATCCATGGAATTTTCCAGGCAAGAGTACTGGAGTAGGCTGCCATTTCCTTCTCCAGGGGATCTTCCCAACCCAAGTCTCCAACCCAGGTCTCCCACATTGCAGGCAGACAATTTACCATCTGAGTTACTGGGAAAGCCCATTATCACCAGGTCAAATGGTATTAATTAATTAATCTTTTTCAGTGCTCAAACAAAACAAGGCAAATAGTAAACATAGACCAGGATTTAGCTCAGACTCTGGATGGAAGAAACTTGGAAAGAGGAGATGACAAAGACCTCTGGCGTTCAGTAACCTTGCCAAGTCCCCTGGTCGCAGAAGTGAAAGTACTGTCTATCTTGGGGAAAGTGGAGGATGTAATCTCCACATTTTTTAGAGATCCTGCATAAGAACACCAGACAGCAATCAAGAAAATGGAAAGTTTTACATCTACTAGGCCAGAAGATACATTAGGAAAAATCATATTGCTTTAGATTTCTGATATTTTACAGAAATGTTGTAAACTCAAACAATTAAGCAGGTGAAAAGGAAAAGAGAAAGGGGGGGTGTTGTGTGTGGGAAGAGAGAGATATTCTATGAATATTAGTTAATTGTCATCACTTCTTCGAAAGATTGGTCTATGTGCAGGAAAGTGCATTTACAAGATCTGTTAAGCATTCTCAGTTCTAGAAGAAGCTAGCCTAAGAATAAGGTTGTGAAAAATACCTTCTGTGATCTAGAGTTTGTTAAGAAAATTGGCTGCAGAAAGATCTTAACTTTCTACATTCTTATTTTAGAGAGAAAATAGGGAAGTTAAGAAATTTGCCAAGGTCATATCATTTGGAAATGCAAAGCAAAATTAAAATTTGGCTAGAAATAGGGCTAGCCAATAGAAGTTAGATACTTAACAGATATATTTCCATTAAATCCATAAGCAGAGGAAGAAAAAGGCAGGAGTGAAAAAATAGGATACTAAGCTATGGGAAGATGGATTATCCAAGCAAAAGAAAAAAACAGATCAATGAAGGTTGGATTACAATATTATTCTAGTGAACTAGAGTAATGATGTTGATTGGAACAAAACCCTGACCAAACATTCTGTTAGAATATATCTGCCCACTCAATCCCAATAGGCATAACTTGTTTACAAAGAGGTTCCTGAAATCACTATCATTATTCTTATGCTAGAGCAAAGGCATAATAGTTTTGAAAATAGACATGTTCAACCCTAGGATAGTTTCATAAAAACTGGATAAACAGACTTTAATTGAATATTAAAAAGATCTGAATACCAGATGAAAGAAGAATTCTAAGAGGGATGGTATCAGTGAAGTAAGAAAGGATCAAGTCTTTCTAACCTGACAGCATCTGCAGAAATTGGAGTGTCTGATGTTAAGGGCTAATTTGTGCTTAGTCGTTCTTTCGTGACCAGCTCTTTGTGATTTCATGGACTGTAGTCCACCAGGTTTCTCTGTCCATGGGATTCTCCAGGCAAGAATAGTGGAATGGGTTGCCATTCCCTTCTGCAGAGGATCTTCCCGACCCAGGTATCAAATCTGGTCTCCTGCATTGCAAGTGGATTTTTTACCATGTGAGCCACCAGGGAAGCCAGGTAACTGATTCATATTCTCCTCAAAATTCATATGTTGAAGTCTCAATTTCCAGGACCCTCAGAATAGAACCATATTGGGAGCGAGGGCATGTAAAGTAGTAGTTAAATTAAAATGAGACCATTACAGTGAGCCATGCTCCAATGTCACTGATATCTTTACAGAAAAAGGAAATTTGTACACATGAGAAAAACATGGGGGATGCTTGCACACAGAGGAAACATTGTGTGAGGACACAGGGAGAAAACAGCTTTTTGCAAGCCAAGAAGAGCAGCTGAGGGAGAAACCAAACCTACTTACACCCTGATGTTGGATTCTAACCCTCAGAACAGTGAGATGATAAAATGTTATTGTTTGAGCCACTCATCCTTGGTATTTTGCTATGGCAGCTCTAGCAGATTACTATAGTGGGTACCTCAGATTCTCTATCAGTACTAAGACTTCTTCAGCTATTGCTTTTTTTCCCCCTCTCTCCTAGCCATGTTTCTGAGTCCCCAGATATGTGTGTGTGTGTGTTTAATAGCTAAGTTCCACCAGTGAAATGTGTGTAAAGTTGAGTGTTTTAGACCCATCTCCAGAGATCTTATCTTTCTAAATTTGAGGTAAAGCCCAGAAATCTGAAAACTTACAAGTACTTAACTCTGAGATTAGAGTACTAAGAACATATATACTTTTTGAGATCTACTTTCACTAATGGATGTATACATGGAGGGATATTCACATCTAGGGGACTATGTATGCAGGCATTATCTAATGAGTTTGAAGCATGTTAGGAGGGTAGATACTGACTTTGTGCTCTCCTTTTAAAATCATAACTGCAGTGATCCAGACACATTTTTTTCCCATGATTGTATGATGTCCCAGTTTTATGCATTTAATAAATTATACAGTGCATTGCTTTATTATGCAAAGATAGTTCATATGTTATGTCTTTCATGCTGGGATTTTTGTTTAGTTTACATACAGTTTTCTTATCACTATGGTAGAAACATGGCTGGCGTCTCAGGTATATATATGCTGCACAGTTACTCTGCACAAAAAAGGTTGCAACCCTTGGTTTAAAACACTGTTATTGTTATTTTGAAATGCTTCATGATTTTTTAACAAAGAGCTCTCATCTTCACTTTGCACTGGGCCCTGCAAATTATGTAACTACTTTTGGGTGCCAAACTAAATTTATGACTTATTAGAAAGACTTCTATACTTCCTTTGGGTTTCATTTATGTTTTCAGGCTCAGAAACAGAGTTGAATAAAAGCCTCTATGACAGGAGTTACCCTTCATGTTTCATTGTCACTGATGATAGGGAAAGTGTAGCTGAAGAGTTATGTAGTCTTCTGTGTGTTTTTTACATAATAGTGTTAGTGGTTCAGTCACGTATACTCTTTGCAACCCCATATATTGTAGCCTGCCAGGCTCCTCTGTCCATGGAATTCTCAAGACAAGGGTACTGGAATGGGTTGCCATTCCCTTCTCCAGGGGATGTTCTCAAACCAGGGATTGAACCTGGGTCTCCTGCATTGCAAGCAGATTCTTTACCATCTGAACCACCAGGGAAGCCTTATTTTTTCTCCTACACAAAGACGAATAAGAAACCCTGGTTTTAAAAGCCATCAGGTAAATCTGGTATAACCCTCTTTCTTTATTTTTATCAACTATTTTAGAATGTTTTAACCACACGTTTATGGCACAGCTCATTTCTCATACTTAAAATATACTAAGAAAAACCATATTAGGAGTGTCACTCCTACATTTCAAGCTCCAGAACTTCTTTTATCCTTTGTTTTCCCTTCTGTGTTAAGCATAATTATGGAAAATAAGATTTTTATCTTTTCAAATTATATGTTTAGAGAAGAATTAGAGTACCTCTTAAAACAGTTTTCAGTCCTTTTTTGTTCCCTCTCAATTCATACTCGTTATACCCTAAGAAACAGAATTATATATTATAATTTAGAGAAAATTACCTCCTGCAAACCTGTATTATATAAATTTAATTCCAGAGAGCCAACCAAGGATTAAATATGGATTAAAATGTATATACAGTAAGGAGAACTATGATTACAAAAATATCCAATATGTATTTATATTTATTGTTTGTCAGGAAGTTTTCTAAGTGCTTTACCTGTATCAATTTCTAGATCTTCACAAAACATTTTAGATAATGATACCAAATCACCAAGAAGTACAATCAATTGACCTGACACCTAGAGTTATTCATTTCACAGAGGAGACATGAAAACTACATTCAGTATTACTAAGTGTTAATAGGTAGAATATAAACAGAAAATTTTCAAACACTCTGGTTTTTTAATCAATAAAACTACTAACTCGTTTACACTCTTTTGTGCCTGCTTATGTCTGCTAAATATAGCACCATATAGTTTATTACTCAGAACAAAAGTATGTCAAATACCCATGATCAACTACAGCAAGATCTAAGCACCATATCTTGATGTCCTATGTTAATATTTTTAATAATTTATTGAATTAATGTTACTATAGAATAGCATGCCTCAATATGGGTTATTAGCACTCGAGGACTATTTGAAATAACGGGCCGTTTGGGGACTAAAGAGTGAAGTATCTGCAGTGTGTGACACTTTAAATATATTAATGTTCTTAATAAGGGATAATTCTCAAAGCATCAAATTGAAATGTACACTAATTGAGCTCCATAAGCTTAACACTTATGTCACTGCCATTATTGACCCTTCAGTTCAGTTCAGTCAATTCAGTTCAGTCGCTCAGTTGTGTTTGACTCTTTGTGACCCCATGAATTGCTGCACGCCAGGCCTCCCTATCCATCACCAACTCCCGGAGTTCACTCAAACTCATGTCCATCGAGTCGGTGATGCCATCCAGCTATCTCATCCTCTGTCATCCCCTTCTCCTCCTGTCCCCAATCCCTCCCAGCATCAGAGTCTTTTCCAAATGAGTCAACTCTTCGCATGGGGTGGCCAAAGTACTGGAGTTTCAGCTTTAGCATCATTCCTTCCAAAGACCACCCAGGACTGATCTCCTTTAGAATGGACTGGTTAGAGCTCCTTGCAGTCCAAGGGACTCTCAAGAGCCTTAGTGAAAATGAAGTCGCTCAGTCGTGTCTGACTTTTTGCGACCCGTGGACTGTAGCCTACCAGGCTTCTCTGTCCATGGGATTCTCCAGGCAACAGTACTGGTCTCAAGTGCCTTAGGTGAATACAAATATGGAAAACAAAATCTGTGTGTGTGTGTATCCAATGAGGATGACTTTACTCACTCTAACATCAAGTCATATGCAGAAAGAAAGCTGAGACATTCCTGGGATAGAATGACCTGGTCCATATATGAGGTCACTCGGCTTTCAGCAAGGTGGCCTTAGATTCCGGAAGCAGAGGGAGTTAAACTGGAGAAAAGAGAAAGTAAAGCCCTAGATCAGAGCCAGGATGATTTTGCAGATCTATAAGAATGAGGCAACAAAGGAGAAATAAAGATATGAATGAGAATGACTAGGAAAGCTAAATAAACTTGAGTCTGCATGTCAGAACAGAGATGTGGGTCATGGGAAATTATGGGCTAAAGTAGAGACCTGAGAAAAGGTTTTCAACGACTTCCATTGATGTAAGCTGAACATTGTTAAGAGTCTGTCACAAAACAGAATAGTGAGCAGATTAGGGTAAGAGGTGAATTGGTCCTATAAACAACTTTATATATGAGTTAAAAAGTCTGGCATAAAATAGAACATGGGGTGTTACCTCCTCTGCCCGATTCTTATGTATATATGGAGGCATCAACATTAGCCTTAAAAATATGATCTTATTATCTGAAATTCAACAGAAGTAAATAAGAATAGAAAAATTCATTTATTTACCTAGTCAACAAATATTGGCTGAGCATCTACTCTGCCAAGAGTGTTCTAGGTTCTGGTGATATAGCAATAAATTAAGAAGATAATCAGTTCTGACTGGCTAGAATGCTATTCTAGGAAGAATCCTAGAGCCAAATTAGGTCTCCAGATGGGATGAGCCATGATCTTTAGCAACATCAGCGACACACACAGGAAACATACCTGTATGTCTACCTGTGCATCATGTCTGTGTTTTGCTGGGAGGTAGGTCTCACCAGAGATATTGATTGGCACTTGCTTATTCACAAATAAAGAGTAACAAGTTCTGAAATTTCTCCTCTCATTTATCTCCTACTTGTAAATATGTTACATTTATCCTAGCTTCCAAAGTTGAAGTAGGGGGAAAATATCCCTAGATAAAGCATTATAAATGACTAATTTGTGCAGGTGAACTGAAAAATGCTAAACTTATGCTGACAGATTTTGACATTTTAGAGTTACTGGTTCATCTCAATAAGAAGCAGCATTTGGAAGATCTGGAATAAAATTCACTGCATTTGTTAGCTCACTGACTAGCAAATGCAAAGAACTAACTATATATTTTGATCAAACTCCTTTCAATCCATAGCATCCCATATCCAGCAGTGTATATAAATGAGGTCTTTTTGCCTTTCTGAATATTTTGACCCAGATACTAACAATAGTGAAATAGTGTTATTTGCTCAGTCATTTCTGACCCTTTGTGACCCCATGGACTCTAGCTACCCAGGTTCCCCTGTCTATTGGATTTCCCAGGTAAGAATACTGGCATGGGTAGTCATTCCCTTCCCCAGGGAATCTTCCTGACACAGGGATACAACTCCTGTCTCATGTGTTACAAGTGGATTCTTTACTTTCTGAGGCTCCATATCCAGTGGCCAGTATATAAGCCACTAAATGCCTGATTATATACTAGGGTACTTGTTGGAAAGCTTTATATAAATTAATCCACTCGTTTAAAAAAAAATAATTCAGTGGGGTAGATACATGTCATATGATTACTGTGTTTCATAGGTAAAGAAACTGAGGTACAGAGAGATTGAGTAATTTACCCACATTTTCAGTTAGCAAGCATAAAAGCAAGGATATGCCTTTATTTTGGGGGCTCCAAAATCACTGCAGATGGTGACTACAGCCATGAAATTAAAAGACACTTACTCCTTGGAAGGAAAGTTAGGACCAACATAGATAGCATATTCAAAAGCAGAGACATTACTTTGCCAACAAAGGTCTGTCTAGTCAAGGCTGTGGTTTTTCCAGTGGTCATGTATGGATGTGAGAGTTGGACTGTGAAGAAAGCTGAGAGCCGAAGAATTGATGCTTTTGAACTGTGGTGTTGGAGAAGACTCTTGAGAGTCCCTTGGACTGCAGGGAAATCCAACCAGTCCATTCTAAAGGAGATCAGTCCTGGGTGTACATTGGAAGGACTGATGCTAAAGCTGAAACTCCGTGGGAGAGGGCAAGGGTGGGATGATTTGGGAGAATGTCATTGAAACATGTATAATATCATACGTGAAACGAATCACCAGTCCAGGTTTGATGCATGATACAGGATGCTCGGGGCTGGTGCACTGGGATGACCCAGGGGGATGGTATTGGGAAAGAGGTGGAAGAGGGGTTCAGGATGGGGAACACATTTACACCCGTGGCAGATTCATGTTGATGTATGGCAAAACCAATACAATATTGTAAAATAATTAGCCCCCAACTAAAATAAATAAATTTATATTTAAAAAAATTTTTAAAAATAATAAATAAAGCTGAACTCTAATACTTTGGCCACCTCATGCGAAGAGTTGACTTATTGGAAAAGACTCTGATGCTGGGAGGGATTGGGGGCAGGAGGAAAAGGGGATGACAGAGGATGAGATGGCTGGATGGCATCACCGACTCAATGGACATGAGTTTGAGTGAACTCCGGGATTTGGTGATGGACAGGGAGGCCTGGCATGCTGCAGTTCATGGGGTCGCAAAGAGTCGGACATGACTGAGTGATTGAACTGATTGACTGACTGATGAACCTGGTGCGGTTCTCATATGCTCTCAGCAGTTTGCTGTCTAAACTCTACATTCCTGCTGCCTTTTCAATTTAAACCACCTTTACTTATCCTAGTTTTTAATGTCTTTAACCTACTTGTTGATGAAAATGAAGAGAAAGGATAAAAAGAAAAATATAGGAATGAAATTGTTTAATCTATTCAACAAATATTTATTGTGTGCCTACTGTGTTGTACTAAGCACATTTTTGGTGCTTGGGACACAGTGGGGGGAAAAAAAACTAGGTCCCTACTTTTGTGAGATATTCTAATGTTCAAAACAAAGAGATAAATAATATTTTTGAGGTAGCAAAAATTGCTGTGAATAAATAACATAAAATACTATATGAGTATTGAGAGCTAGTAACAGGTGGTCAAAGAAAAAGCCTCTGAGAGACGTCACATGAAGTCAGTAAGTCATGAAAATATCTGCAGAATTTCTTGACAGAGGGAAGAACAGGTACAAAAGCTATAAGGAATAATAAGGAAGACACTTTGAAGAAAGAAGACAGTTTAAATTAATAAGACCTTAGGATAAAGATGGAGGAGGCAATGGCACCCCACTCCAGTACTCTTGCCTGGAAAATGCCATGGACGGAGGCTATAGTCCACGGGGTCGCTGACAGTTGGACACAACTGACCAACTTCACTTTCACTTTTCACTTTCATGCATTGGAGCAGGAAATGGCAACCCACTCCAGTGTTCTTACCTGGAGAATCCCAGGGACGGGGGCTCCTGGTGGGCTGCTGTCTATGGGGTCACACAGAGTCAGACACGACTGAAGTGACTTAGCAGCAGTAGCAGCAGTATGATAAAGAAGTAGCCAGGAGCTACAATAAACACTGAGGCTTGTGGAGCACAGTAACACTGAACTTTATTCTCATGTCAAACAAAACTATAGAGCAAAGAACACAAAGCCCTCATCAAATCTCCTGGTGTGAAAGGCTGAAGTCTAGAGTAGAAGATGAAAAATCACTCACAGACCCTGCAGCTGGGAGTTGACTTGCCAGGTATCTTTGTGATTTTGAAGTCAGGTCTTATTTTTAAGGAATATGAAGTCTTGCTGGCTGAGAGCTTCAGAAAAAGGATTTAAATGAGGCTCATCACAGCCTACAGGGCATGTGTTTGAAAGAAAGTAGAAATGTAAATTTGTAAAACACTGCACTCAGATCAGATCAGATCAGTGGCTCAGTCGTGTCCGACTCTTTGCGACCCCATGAATTGCAGCATGCCAGGCCTCCCTGTCCATCACCAACTCCCGGAGTTCACCCAGACTCACGTCCATAGAGTCAGTGATGCCATCCAGCCATCTCATCCTCTGTCGTCCCCTTCTCCTCTTGCCCGCAATCCTTCCCAGCATCAGAGTCTTTTCCAGTGAGTCAACTCTTCGCATGAGGTGGCCAAAGTACTGGAGTTTCAGCTTTAGCATCATTCCTTCCAAAGAAATCCCAGGGCTGATCTCCTTCAGAATAGACTGGTTGGATCTCCTTGCAGTCCAAGGGACTCTCAAGAATCTTCTCCAACACCACTGTTCAAAAGCATCAATTCTTCGGCACTCAGCCTTCTTCACAGTCCAACTCTCACATCCATACATGACCACTGGAAAAACCATAGCCTTGACTAGACGAACCTTTACGGAAGTGTAAATAATAGCAATTTTTGTTTAAAACATCCATAGCTTTTCATACACTGTCCATATGTCCCCTTCTTTCATAAACTCTTGTTCTAATTACCTGAAGTGAAAATGAAAGTGAAAGTTGCTCATTCATGTGACCCCATGGTCCATGGAATTCTCCAGGCAAGAATACTGGAGTGGGTAGCGTTTCCCTTCTCCAGGGAATCTTCACAACCAGGGATTGAACCCAGGTAACTCGCCTTGCAGGCAGATTCTTTACCAGCTGAGCCACAAGAGAAGCCCTGAATACACAGGTAAAATTTTGGACATGGTTGTCAACTGTGATGACTATACATATTTGCCCCCAAAAGGAAGTCAATAAAAGATTCAGTTTCACTGTGCTTTGTGAATGCCAAAGACAACTAAAAAGCAGAATATTTACTTTTAAAATGGTTATAGGTAGAATTACTTTGAAACTGTCAGCATCTCTACTGTACATATTGGCATCTTGGGGACATATCTGTAAAAAATCATTTAAAAAAAAAAAAAGATGCTATCTATTGGACTCCTACCCTAGTCCTACTCTGCCCTTGGATTTTTGTATTGACAAATCAAAATTTTAGAATAAATAATCCTAACTTCTATTAAAAAGGGTCTTTCTTTAAAAATCATACAGTATAGTTCAATGCACTATTGAACTTGGAAATATAAATAATTATAACTCATTGAATTTTTATCTAGAAACAACTGAGAAGACAGTATTCATTCAAAATGAATGTAGCCATTTCAGATAACTTAACTTCTTATTTCACCAGAATATGTCCGATGATTGTTAGAAGAGTGCTTTACGGGCGCTGGTCGCCGCTGTGGCGTGGGGACCCATGGAGCACCGCATCGTGGGGCCCGGGCCATACCGGGCCACCAGGCTGTGGAATGAAACAATTAAACTTAAAAAAAAAAAAAAAGAAGAGTGTTTTACTAGCTGCATGGATGTTATTATGCACATACTGCTTAGGTTGAGGCCACATCAGCAGTTTTTCGATAATCTCTTTTTTTCACAGTTTTATGGGTGCTATAGTCAAACAAAAGGATATTGGATATGTAAACTGTTTCCAAAATCTTAGAGAAGAAATCATGACTCAAGCTCCTTATTTCCTCTCTCCAGACATCTAACACAAGAGAGCAAAGGTAGCAGTAAATTGAAAACCAATCTGTGGGTACCAATAAAGGAAGCATAAAATCTGACTGCATATATGGCTCCGCAAACACAAATCTGCCTTTAGATCTAAAGTTATGAATCATTTGTAGCAATAACAAAAGGTTTCTCTCTGATGGTGGTTGGCTTCCATCACCAAAGCAAAGCTAATAAAGAGTTTCTAAGGTTTGTATTTCATAAGCTTTACATTGCTGAGTCTTAAGTGAGAGGCATGATTTTTCATTCCTTTTCCATGGTAAAAGGTAGCTACAGAGAGAATTTTTCTGTAGGCAATGCCATGCAAGGAAGGAAAAAAAAAAAGAAAAAATATAGTAAACATAATCTTCATGTTGACCATGTGGGGAGAAATTCTTTAATTTCATCACAACTACAATCTGATAAAAAAAAAATTCCTCAAATAAAGAAGAAAACCCCCATGCAGATAAAAACATTCAAGGTATATCATGAAGTGAAACAGAAGCAAGGACCTTTTTCATCCTGCCTGCTAAGTCGCTTCAGTCGTGTCCGACTCTATGCGACCCCACAGACGGCAGCCCACCAGGCTCCCCCGTCCCTGGGATTCTCCAAGCAAGCACACTGGAGTGGGTTGCATTTCTTTCTCCAATCCATGAAAGTGAAAAGTGAAAGTGAAGTCACTCAGTCGTGTCCAACTCTTCACGACCCCATGGGCTGCAGCCTACCAGGCTCCTCCGTCCATGGGATTTTCCAGGCGAGAGTACTGGAGTGGGGTGCCATTGCCTTCTCCTAGGTGATGGATTGGTCCAAATCCAGCAGAAGAGCTATTCTACCAGGTGAAACTACAGCTAATTTTTATAGGATTGAGGCCATTCTTTGGCTTTGTAGCTACAGTCTGACCTATGATGAAACATTTAAAGACAAAAGATCAACGTGAAGAGATGTGAAAGATAAAATAGACTAACTCCTTTTATTTATTTTCCCTGAAAAAAATGGTAAAGCTACATGTCTTGGTTAGATTAAGCCAAACATGTTTCTACAAAAGACCTTGTATGGGGAGCTGTGTAAAGCACTACTTCCAATGTAAGTCACTGGTGCTTAGAAGCGTAAGCCATAGACAGTCGATTCTCATTATTTGCATAGTTATGATTTATGAAGTTGCATGGAATTCTGAACTAGGGAATATGAATCACTGCTGCTGCTAAGTCGCCTCAGTCGTGTCCGACTCTGTGCGACCCCATAGACAGCAGCCCGCCAGGCTCCGCCATCCCTGTGATTCTCTAGGCAATAACACTGGAGGGGGTTGCCATATCCTTCTCCAACGCATGAAAGTGAAAAGTGAAAAGGAAGTCGTTCAGTCGTGTCTGACTCTTCGCGACCCCATGGACTGCAGCCTACCAGGCTCCTCCATCCATGGGATTTTCCAGGCAAGAGTACTGGAGTGGGGTGCCATTGCCTACTCTGTATGAATCACTACCCCTAGGAAAAAGAAAGTTAGGTGCTTGTTGGGTCACAGTGTCAAATGATCAATACAAAACTTTATATCATGTGTGTTTCTGTTTAATGACAACTTATTTTAATATACTGTTGATCCATGAACATTAAAATCATAGTCGATAGTACTATAGCTCCTGCTTGAGAGAAGCTCATCTTACTGTGTAATTACTTAATAAGACATGCCACAGTCTTCTTGAGCTTTGGAAAACTTGACAGCATTTCAGCACTACACTTGTCAAGGCACTGTAAACAGCAAAATATCACCAACATAGTGCACAAAAATAAAAACAATGGAGCACTAAATAGACTTCAGAAAGGACACTACTTATAGTATGAGAGCTGATGCAAGAAGGCAGAGCTTTGCCTCATTCACACTTGTGTAGCAACTCAAACTTTTTACCACTCTACATATGTGCATGTCCTCAAAAGACCTTAAGAGTATTGTTGTTGAGGATATAAGTAAATTTTAGGAAATGGGCTAATTCACAAATATGGACTTTGGGAACTTAGAATCAACTGTATTCCAAAGGATTAGTTTACTAGAAAACAAAAACTTAATGGAAAAGAACTTTTCAAAATTTATTGAAAAGGTCTAGCATCACCTGTATTATCATTCTAAAATCAATACTAATTACAAATTAAATTATTATTTAGTTAAGTTATATATATTATTTAAAAGTATCCCCAAATTGACTTTATTGACTTTCCTTTAAATTGTTCATTTTAAGTATGCAGATTATGTGAACTATCTCTGCAGGCTATTAGTTGGCTAATTAAAAACACTCTTAATAGTTCACATAAATAAAAATATAATTGTCTCATGTCCATGTGTCACATAATGAACTATTAAATGAAAAGTAAGAACCTATTATATATACATATACAAATATATTATCAAAAAATAACAACTTCTTTCCTCTTATAAGAGATCTTTTTCACCATACCTTTTGAGTCAAATCTCCCAATTGCTAAGGCATAGTAGGTTATCAGCTAGATACATAAAATTTGGATTTCACTGAAATCATATCCATTTGTGGTTGGGGATGGGTGACTGAGAGAAAACTCTAGTTATTCCTCCCCCAGTTCTGATCATTTTTGCTACAGCTACCCCTAATGAAATAATACATTTAATGAGTAGTCTTTTGAAAAGTGATAACAAAAGTATCTTTAGAAAATGTTGCTAGTTTTAAAGTGAGCTATATATATGTTCTAAGTAAAAATAATGTGTTTTTCCATGTAAACATAACTTCAAGATAAAATTCCACCCTCTTCCTCCAACCAGATTTCCATCTCTAAAGATAACATAAAAATTCTACATAGTCCCTGTATACGAGACAGCAAGAGACACTGATGTATAAAACAGTCCTTTGGACTCTGTGGGAGAGGGAGAGGGTGAGATGATTTGGGAGAATGGCATGGAAATATGTATAATATCAAATATGAAACGAGTCAGCTGTCCAGGTTCGATGCATAATACTGGATGCTTGGGGCTGGTGCACTGGGACAACCCAGAGGGATGGTATGGGGAGAGAGGAGGGAGGAGGGTTCAGGATGGGGAACACGTGTATGCCTGTGGCGGATTCATTTCGATATATGGCAGAACCAATACAATATTGTAAAGTTTAAAAATAAAGTAAAATTTAAAAAAATTCTACATAGTTCATGAATTGTCAGAAATTATAAGAGAAATTGTGTTAATTTTCAAGAGAAGTCAGCACCCAATGATTTTCTTTAGCCAGAAGCATGTGGTAAGTTAGAAACCATGATGTGGTTTTAAATAAACTTTTCAAATATATACTGCAATGTGTATTAAAGCCTGAGGAAGTAGTATTTGATGGAACATCTTAAATACACATTTAACCATGAAAGAAAAACAGCTTCTATCAAGTAAATAAAGCAGTCTCTACCACCTCGTGTATCCAATTACCACAAAAGAATAAGAAGGAGAGGAAGAAATTAATTGAAATAATTATACTGTCAATTGGGAATTCAAGGTCACAGACAGAGCTCTATCCTACTTTAAAGGCGAATAGCCAGCTGACTTTCTACTGAGAGTAGTTTATATTGGTAGTCAGGGTATCTTTAATATGGATAATGTCCTCGAGAGTTTACGGGACAAAAATCATTACATGAATCCAATCAGGATATTTAGTTTCTGTATGTACATTGCACATTTGCTTAGTGCAGGGAGAAGCCATATTATAAAAGCAAGCAACTGGGCAAGAACAAATGTGAGGTGTTATAAATAATAAGATAAAATCTCAACTGAAATGCAACTTTGATGTGTGATATTAGTCTAAGATTAAATGAAATTTGCATTAAATAATAAATTATATTTCTTAAGCACCAGCATTCTTTATAATTTATGTGAATGTCAACAATAAATATCTATTGTTATATAAAGGAATCATCTCAAGAATATTAATTTCCTTGATAAAATACCATGTTCTTATAAACAAGGAATTACAAGCCAGCTGTCAGCGTGTGCAGGGAAGCCTTAGGATATTTGTGATATAGTTTGGAGATTTTGTATATGAGATGATTTCTGCTCCCCAAATATTTTTCAAACTACTATAACTGAGCTTCAGATTTCACCTTTGGGAATTCATCGGGTCTCTCTCAATAAATTGTCCATCTCCAAGAATTATTTATTAAATTATGAGGAATCTTAAAAGTGATATCTGAAAATACAGGGAGGATAACAAGCTAAGACTGTAATTCCATGGGAATTACACAGGGCATAAGTGCCTGGCAGGAATGGATAACAGGAGAGTCTTCCAAAAAGAATTCATGGACTTTTAAACTCTGCCTACATGCTGCAGAAATCTGTCAGTCTTGTTTTGAAATATGGCCTACATATACAGTGGAAAAGTGACTAGATCACATGAACAATGTTAAAAAAGGATATTCTAGGAAGAAGGGGGAGAAAGAAGTCCATGTGAATTTTCAAACTAAATTTTAAGAACAAACTTTCATAAATATTTTGTTAAGTTATATCCATGTCTTATCTTCTCAATTCTATTTTATTGTTTTAAAAAAATTTCCTTCTCTACTAACTACTTAGGCTGAAGCCATAAGAAATTAACAACTAGGGCAAAAATGACCACAGTACTTTTCTTGGATTTAAAAGAGTAAGAGCTTCTTTTATCCACATGATTCAAGTGAAGAAAACTGCATTACTTAAAAACAGAAAAGGCATATCTCTCTCTGCAAAATTCCTTATTCTTACCTTCTCAAAGCAATTCTAACCTTACAAATAGCAAGTAAACATGTAGGCATAGTGGGAATTACTACACAATCCTCATTATCTCATTTGATTATTATAAACCATTGAGACTGGTTGGGCACATGTTAGCAGCCAAGAGAAAGCAAGTCTCTAAGTCAAATGTTTTGCCTAAGGTCACTTCATTCTTAGATTTAAAAAATAATAGAATTCAAGGTTTCCTTCAGACCTGTTCTTTTTCTTCTAGTAAAAGCCTTATCAGTCCTCATAAGATGGCTGTTCTATCACTCTCTATGCATCCTCTTGCATAGAGCCTGATCAGGCCCTGCATCAGGCTTAAGTGAATGATTGCTCCCACACCACGCCCTCCCCCCCCACACCCCTGTCTAAGCTGAAAGTTTAATCAGTAACTTTCTGTGTGTTAGGCCAGATCCCCAGCTACTGTTCTAGCTCTCAGACCAGAATGGCTCCAGTATATTCAGTCATCAACTGGAGACAGTAGCCCTTGCAACAGTTGCTAACCCAAAAGAGTTGTGTGGAACCTGTTCCCACAGTTCCCCTGGGCAACCAAGGAGTCTTCTGATGTTGCTTCTGCTGCTAGGTCACGTCAGTTGTGTCCAACTCTGTGCAACCCCATAGACGGCAGCCTACCAGGCTCCCCATCTCTGGGATTCTCCAGGCAAGAACACTAAAGTGGGTTGCCATTTCCTTCTCCAAAGCATGAAAGTTTATGCCCTCTGTAACATACAGCTTCCTCCTCCCATGTGTACAAAATATTTCAACTGTGTCCTACCTGCCATCTGTAGTATATGACGGGGTGTAGCTCCAGGATCCTTGCCTCTGACTTATAAGAGTCCCTGTCCTATGAATCATTGAAGTTTCTGTCACTGATTTTGGATTCTTTCTTTGGTCTCAGGATTGTGCAGGGCAGCCCAAGATCATCATACTATACTGTCTCATTCATATGTTCTTACCAACCTAGGCTTCTTTTATCATTTTTACCCAGTGGAGACAATTCCATATCTTGTAATAATCTTTACTGGCTCTTTCTTTAGCTCCTAGCTGTCAGTGATCCAATCCCATTTTCCTATTTAAGTAATAAATCAATCATTATGAAGAAATAATAGTAAGAAAAATAGATACAAATCCCACTCACTTTCACTGAATTCATACACTGATTGATTTGTACCCATCTGAGGCATGGAGGAAAGGCTATAAGAAATAAAGGATAATTTTGATAAACAAAAGATCACAAAAACAGGAAAAGAAAATTATTAGGACTCATGCTGGGAATAGACTAGTTTATTTTTATAGACTTTCAAAGCACTAAAAACCCTTATTTATTTAGTGGGTTATTTAAATTCCATTCAGCCAATTGAATAACAAAAAGTTGCCCAAGGCCACTGAAGATGAAATTCAGGACACTCATTAGGGGCAGGCTAGCTAAAAATATTTACAATAGATGTGGATTTAGATTTGGTTCCTGTCTGGTCCATGGCCCTGAGTATTTACACTGGCTTCTGCAAAACCTCCACACCTCAGGGCTGCACTTATCCTGATAATTACTCTTTTAAGTGCCTGAGAAGATCATGATTATCTTTTTCCATAGCATTTGAACAACTGTCTATATGTTTAGTTAATTGCTTCTTCTTTTTCTAAATAATAAAGTTTGTTAGTCAGATCTTACATCAGATAAAGAGACAAAGGAGGAGGTGGAGGTCACTGAAAATTAGAGAGCAGTGAGCTTGTTCTGCATGCAGATACTCTGCTGAAGAAGTGATAGCTAGGGTACTCCAGCAGCTAAAATTTTGTATTGTTCCTGAATGACTGGACACATCCGAGGGAAGGAAAACACCAGTAACTCAAAGACTATTACTTGGTGCTGTGAAGATATTTCTTATTATTGAAGGTTAACATAATGAACATATGCACATGCACACACACACACACCCCCTACATAGTGAATGACCATAATTGCACAATAACAGTATCTCAACCTTTAAAAATACATTAACAAAATATTACATTTATAAATAAGCACTTGTCTCCACTTAGCCTATCTCTGTTATTGCCACACTTTTTTTCTGAAATACCACTTTCTGTCCCTTTCCTTATTTTACTCCACCCTCAAAAATGGTAATTCAAAAAGTCTAGTTTTGAGTGAGGCAAGAAGAAAATAAAGAAACCAACATGAGGGGGGAAAAAAAATCAGAAGCCATTGATAGGTTTTTCTCAAGTTGAGGATTCTTTTACTAAATGATAAACTTTTTCTAGGCCAGACTCTGCTTGCTTTCTTTCTTCTTCTTTTATTTCTGTGTTTGTTTCTTCTTCTTCTTCTTCTTTTTTTTTTTTTATTACTGTCTCTCTTTCTTAGATCTACCATAGCATTGAGTCCTAGACTGGGTGCAGATTAAACTCTGGAAGAATACTTCACAAAAATCCCACAAAATAACAGCAAAAAAAACCAGTAGAACAATTCACATATATTATATAGTGATTCCTTTTTTTTAAAGATTTTATTTGTACTCTGAAAATTGAAGCTGTACAACTTTCTAAAATGTTGAATTGACAAAGCTGAATATGATACCACAGTAAACTAAATACTTCTAACATTTCCTCTGTTGGTGTTTATAGCAGAGCGTGGCTATGCTATTCAGGATAGAACTGCTGTGTATAAACCACTGAGGAAAAACATCCCTTTGAAAAAATATCAATAATTAATTCAGAAATGGCTGGTTATGAGTAAGAATGGAATCAGGTACTTTGAAGCTTTAAGGATGGCTCCTAATGAGGTCTCTCGGTCTTAACTGAAGAAGCAGCAAGGTACAGTGAGAAAACAAAGAGTTCTTATGCTGGGGGAGCCCTGACTGCCTTCTCTGTAGAGCAAATCTGAAAGCCTGAAGGTCTCCACAATGTCATCAGAGAGTAAGAGCCAATCAAGTGAATGTGTATTATATAAGAGGTGCTCTGCTGTTGTATATGATACCAAGATCTGCCAATATTTCTAGCTCCAGTCTATTTTTTTTAAAGGGCAGCAAGTGGTCCTGAATATATACTGATGAAATATATGTGGGTTGACATTTTAAAATTCAGGCAGAATAGCTATGCTATCATCTTAAATGATACTCAGTGTCTATAGGGCTTCCTCCAAATGCCATTGGAATTATACTTCTCAAATCCCTGTGAATCAAAATTAAGAAGAAAAACTACCAAAATTTTCACACTAAACTAGCTTATGTCAGAAGATCCTTTTTTTTTTAATTTTATTTTATTTTTAAACTTTACAATATTGTACTGGTTTTGCCAAATATTGAAATGAATCCGCCACAGGTATACATGTGTTCCCCATCCTGTACCCTCCTCCCTCCTCCCTCCCCATACCATCCCTCTAAAGACAGGACTGAATATGTGAGATGGGAAAGCAAATTACACTTAACCCCAGTATCATTGCTATTGCTTTTGGAATTCTTACTGCCTTTTTTAATGGGGATATGTATTCAACAAGGCTCCTCAATTGCTCAATAACAAAGCCATCATTATCAGAGAGTAAATGAGATGATAAAAAGTCACAATAATATTTCAATGTTCCATGATACAGACACAGTATTTTAATAAAAATATTTCCACACATTTTAAAATGGCATCAACTTCAACACCCCAACATACTTTACTGTTTTAATTTTACAGAGAAGAAAAGTAAGATTCATTAGAGAATTTAACCAAGATACCTAGTGGCCTGTAACTGCCAACACACTCCTTACTTTCTGTAGGGATACTCTTTAGTATGTTTGTATGCTTGTTCCCCTAGTTAAAGAACAATGTATACCTCCAAAATGAGAGACTTGAGGATACACAGATTCTTCTTGGGCATTCTTAGGAGTGATCATTTAAAGCAACTTAAACTGTGTTAAAAATTTTCCAATGAGGCAAAGCAGTAAAGAGAAGAGGACTGGCAGAGAGTGTTTTGGAAATACATACTGAACCACTCACATTTCATAAGAAGAGCAGAAGGCTTCAACTCGACATCAATCCTGGGCTTGGAAGGATTTAGACTTGAGAAAAGATAATGTAATATGCAGCAGTTCTAAGCCTCCATCAAGTTTTTGGTGGAACTAAACATTTCAGAACAGCAAAGAAATGTTGAAGAAGCAGCTGGTCCTTTTAGAACATGGCAAAGTCTATAAGGTATTAGAAAAGAGAATCAAACAGAACTAATCTGCCTACCCACCTTCTTAGAAGAGCTTCTGCCTGGGGACATAAGTGAATCTCAGTTAAATCAAATATTCTACAAATACTTTGGTAGTGAACTATTTTGTTCAAGCACTTAAAAATGAAAGTAAGAGGAAGCAATCTGATAACATGTTTTAAAAATGAGGACTACTGAGGGCTTTCCTGGTTCTTCAGTGGTAAAGAATCTGCCTGCCAATTCAGGAGATGCAAGAGACTTGGATTTGAACCTTGGGTTGGGGAGATCCCCTGGAGAAGTGGTATCCCACACCAGTATTCTTGCCTGGAAAATCCCATGGACAGAGGAGCCTGGTGTGCTACAGTCCATGGGGTCACAGAGTTGGATGTGATTGAGCTCACTCACAACAGAATCAGGTTGGGAATTATCTTACTCTCCCTCCAAATAATTTGAAAAACAAGTCTCATTATCTTCAAAGCAAATGCTTTATGATTCATATATGATCCCACCAACAATATTAAGTTTTCCAGAATTTGTAAAAAAACTTCCCATACTGAGATATTGAACTAAATTTAAAAGATTGCTGGGTGTTTTTGAGCAGTATTACATTCAGAATTACAAGTGGAAATGCCTATACTTTATTTAATTTTAATTAGAAAATTTCATGTACACACAAAAACAGTAACAACAAATTTCCAGAAAAATATTGAACCATGAACTATATAGCAAACAATAATCCACAGGACATAGTATGAGAAGGTGATAGAAGTTAATAGATCTCTTTTCTCAATGCCTCCCATGGTTTTAATGACTTCTTTAGTGCCTACTGTCTTTAAAAAACACTAAGCTATATCCTTGCTCAGTTCAGTTCAGTCGCTCAGTCATGTCCGACTCTTTGCGACCCCATGAATCGCAGCACGCCAGGCCTCCCTGTCCATCACCAACTCCCGGAGTTCACCCAGACTCACGTCCATCAAGTCAGTGATGCCATCCAGCCATCTCACCCTCTGTCATCCCCTTCTCCTCCTGCCCCCAATCCCTTCCACCATCAGAGTCTTTTCCAATGAGTCAACTCTTCGCATGAGGTGGCCAAAGTACTGGAGTTTCAGCTTTAGCACCATTCCTTCCAAAGAAATCCCAGGGCTGATCTCCTTCAGAATGGACTGGTTGGATCTCCTTGCAGTCCAAGGGACTCTCAAGAGTGTTCTCCAACAACAAAGTTCAAAAGCATCAATTCTTCGGCACTCAACCTTCTTCACAGTCCAACTCTCACATCCATACGTGACCACCGGAAAAACCATAGCCTTGACTAGATGGACCTTTGTTGGCAAAGTAATGTCTGCTTTTGAATATGCTATCTAGGTTGGTCATAACTTTCCTTCCAAGGAGTAAGCGTCTTTTAATTTCATGGCTGCAATCACCATCTGCACTGATTTTGGAGCCCAGAAAAATAAAGTCTGACACTGTTTCCACTGTTTCCCCATCTATTTCCCATGAAGTGATGGGACCGGAATGCTGAGCTTTAAGCCAACTTTTTCACTCTCCACTTACACTTTCATCAAGAGGCTTTTGAGTTCCTCTTCACTTTCTGCCATAAGGGTGGTGTCATCTGCATATCTGAGGTTATTGATATTTCTCCCAGCAATCTTGATTCCAGCTTGTGTTTCTTCCAGTCCAGCATTTCTTATGATGTACTCGGTATATAAGTTAAATAAGCAGGGTGACAATATACAGCCATGACCTATTCCTTTTCCAATTTGGGACCAGTCTGTTGTTCCATGTCCAGTTCTAACTGTTGCTTCCTGACCTGCAAATAGATTTCTCAAAAGGCAGATCAGGTGGTCTGGTATTCCCATCTCTTTCAGAATTTTCCACAGTTTATTGTGATCCACACAGTCAAAGGCTTTGGCATAGTCACTAAAGCAAAAATAGATGTTTTTCTGGACCTCTCTTGCTTTTTTTTCGATGATCCAGCAGATGTTGGCAATTTGATCTCTGGTTCCTCTGCCTTTTCTAAAACCAGCTTCAACATCAGGAAGTTCACGGTTTACATATTGCTGAAGCCTGGCTTGGAGAATTTTGAGCATTACTTTACTAGCATGTGAGATGAGTGCCATGGTGTGGTAGTTTGAGCATTCTTTGGCTTTGCCTTTCTTTGGGATTGGAATGAAAACTGACCTTTTCCAGTCCTGTGGCCACTGCTGAGTTTTCCAAATTTGCTGGCATATTGAGTGCAGCACTTTCACAGCATCATCTTTCAGGATTTGAAAGAGCTCAACTGGAATTCCATCATCTCCACTAGCTTTGTTCGTAGTGATGCTTTCTAAGGCCCACTTGACTTCACATTCCAGGATGTCTGGCTCTAGCTCAGTGATCACACCTTCATGATTATCTGGGTCATGAAGATCTTTTGTACAGTTCTTCTGTGTTTTCTTGCCACCTCTTCTTAATATCTTCTGCTTCTGTAGGTCCATACCATTTCTGTCCTTTATCAAGCCCATCTTTGCATGAAATGTTCCCTTGGTATATCTAATTTTCTTGAAGAGCTCTCTAGTCTTTCCCATTCTGTTGTTTTCCTCTATTTCTTTGCATTGATCGCTGAAGAAGGCTTTCTTATCTCTTCTTGCTATTCTTTGGAACTCTGCATTCAGATGCTTATATCTTTCCTTTGCTCCTTTGCTTTTCGCTTCTCTTCTTTTCACAGCTATTTGTAAGGTCTCCCCAGACAGCCATTTTGCTTTTTTGCATTTCTTTTCCATGGGGATGGTCCTGATCCCTGTCTCCTGTACAATGTCACGAACCTCATTCCATAGTTCATCAGACACTCTATCTATCAGATCTAGGCCCTTAAATCTATTTCTCACTTCCACTGTATAATCATAAGGGATTTGATATAGGTCATACTTGTATGGTCTAGTGGTTTTCCCTAATTTCTTCAATTTAAGTCTGAATTTGGCAATAAGGAGTTCATGATCTGAGCCACAGTCAGCTCCTGGTCTTGTTTTTGTTGACTGTATATAGCTTCTCCATCTTTGGCTGCAAAGAATATAATCAATCTGATTTCGGTGTTGACCATCTGGTGATGTCCATGTGTAGAGTCTTCTCTTGTGTTGTTGGAAGAGGGTGTCTGTTATGATCAGTGCATTTTCTTTGCAAAACTCTATTAGTCTTTGCTGTGCTTCATTCTGTATTCCAAGGCCAAATTTGCCTGTTACCTAAGGTGTTTCTTGACTTCCTACTTTTGCATTCCAGTCCCCTATAATGAAAAGGACATCTTTTTTAGGTGTTAGTTCTAAAAGGTCTTGTAAGTCTTCATAGAACCGTTCAACTTCAGCTACTTCAGCATTACTGGTTGGGGCATAGACTTCGATTACTGTGATATAGAATGGTTTGCCTTGGAAACGAACAGAGTTCATTCTGTCGTTTTTGAGATTGCATCCAAGTACTGCATTTCGGACTCTTTTGTTGACCATGATGGCTACTCCATTTTTTCTGAGGGAATCCTGCCCACAGTAGTAGATATAATGGTCATCTGAGTTAAATTCACCCATTCCAGTCCATTTTAGTTCACTAATTCCTAGAATGTCGACATTGACTCTTGCCATTTCTTGTTTGACCACTTCCAATTTCCCTTGATTCATGGACCTGACATTCCAGGTTCCTATGCAATATTGCTCTTTACAGCATTGGACCTTGCTTCTATCACCAGTCACATACACAGCTGGGTATTGTTTTTGCTTTGGTTCCATCCCTTCTTTCTTTCTGGAGTTATTTCTCCACTGATCTCCAGTAGCATATTAGATATCTCCAGTAGCATATATCCTTGCTAGTTCACTTATATATTGATAGTTTTAGTCCTTAACATTTAGTCAGACACATGATGTTTATATAATGTTTAGCTGATGGATAGTTGTGAAACTGAAATGAGGAAAAGTAAAGCAAAATAAAAGCACCAGCAGTCATTCCCCACTAGTCAAAATCTTGCCCCCTGTCTCCTTCTCACAACCACCTAAGGTCTCACATCATCATTACCACCACAGCAGGACTGAATCCTTACAGCTCTGCCCTATGCTTACAACCTTCTTCCTCTGCTTTATTTCTTTTTAAGTCCAAGTTCTTTAATATCCTTCAGATAAGAAAAAAAACTAATTTAATACTTTAATAATCTCAGTAAAGAGTCTTCCTAGTAAGAATTAATTGACCTTGTACCACACTTTAATAGGAGTATCTGTCATTTGGATATCCAGTAGCCTTCATTACTTAATTAATCATGAATTTTATACCCAGCAATTTTAGTAACTCACTGCATATTCTAGGGGATTAGATGCCTGTCCAAGAGAAAACAAAATTGACCCAACAGGTTTGTTTGGACTAAAAATAAATAAATAAATAAAATACAATCTTGAGATTTCACTTTTAAAGATTGGATTTCTGGAAAAAATGGTGTATCTGGTAACACTAGCGCTGAATTATATTAAATAGCAAAAATTAATTAGATATGAATTTGGGACTTATCCTTCTTGTGTCTATGCTCTAATTTCTCTACAATCCCAGTTACCTCCTTCATTTTATTTGTCAGCTGCTTTTTGTAGTCATTTGACTTTATTACTTCCACCTACAAATAAAGTTAATAGGACTTCACGAGTTGATTTTTAGGCTTATTTGGTTAGAAAAAAAATGGAAGTAAAATTAAATAATTAAATGTAAAGTTTCTTTGAATTATCATTGGATAGATATAAAGTAGAGATTTCTGTTCAAATAAATTAACAAAAAATCTTGGTAAACATATTCTAGGAAACACAGTAAGTATAGTCATTATAAGCTTTCTAAAGATTTTAGTCATTTAGAGGCAAATAAATACTCCAAAAATCCTGCCTTCTTTGGGTTGATGGTTTCACTGAATATTTAATGTAAAATTTAGACATGATATTTTAAATTTTGCTTTAACAGGACATATGTTTCACACAGCCTCTTTACATTTGAAAAAAATATAATTCACCAAAGATTTATATATTTCTACATAATGCTTTACTTTGCAATACTTAAAGTAGCTTATTACTTTAAGTTATGACAACATAAACTTATTGTCATAGTTATTAAGATGCTCAGAGTCAATTTAGGCTGAAGCAGAGATATCTTCAATAACATTTTTGCACAGAGTATCTTTATACACACACACACACACACACACACATACATACATACTGCCTTTGTTGGCTAAGCAAACATAATGAGAAGCCTGAAAAATATAGCTGTACAATAAAGAAGTTAAAGAGTCAGAAGCTTCCCAATTCAGTTCTTGATCATGGAATTATTCAATTGAGTATTATCCCAATGGTCAAAAATTCAGGATATACTGATTTTTTTTTTAAATATACTGTTTTATCCCTGAATGCACCTGAACCATTTCAGCCCCCTCTTGAGATGAGATATTTTTTAAAAATGTTGTGAAATATTTTAAAACAATTAGAAACATGAAATGCAAAACATTTTAAACTTTATGTTCCATCTTTCCCTTTTCAATAACTCTCCACTACACCTAATGCCAAAAGTTAAGGTATAGGATAAAAAAGTTAAATGAGGGTAGATGAGCCACTTTGAAAAGGCTTGGTATCCATATTTTAGTATATTTCTAAATGTTACTGAATCACTTAAAAACTATTCATAGAGAGATCAATTTTCAAGTTCCTTCTGTTTTGTTTTGTTTTTTCATTTTTGTCACCTTCAAAGTCTATATTGAAAATATTAAAGAATTCAGAAACTGTGATGGGACAAATATATCATTGGCATTAATCAAGATAGACTCAATATATCTTCTCATGACAATTTGTAATAAGCAGTGCACTTTGATGATACTCCTCTTGTATCTGGGTATTTGTCATCATTGTTGATCAGTCAGGTCCTGTCCTAAACTTTGCGACCCCCATGGACTGCTGCACACCAGGCTTCCCTGTCCTTAATTATCTCCCAGAGTTTGATCAAATGTCCATTGAGTCCAGGATGCTATCTAAACATCTCATCTTCCACTGCCCTCTTATCTTTGTGCTTCCAATCTTTGCCAGCATCAGGATATTTTCCAATGAGCTGCCTCTTCACATCAGGAGGCCAAACTATTGGAGTTTCAGCTTCAGCATCAGTCCTTCCAATGAATATTCAGAGTTGATTTCCTTTAGGATTGACTGGTTTAATATCCTTGCTGTCCAAGGGACTCTCAAGAGTCTTCTCCAGCACCACAGTTCAAAAGCATTAATTCTCTGGCACTAAGCTTCTTTATCATGTAACTTTCATGCCTGTACATGACCACTGGAAAAACCGTAGCTCTGACTATATGGACTTTTGTCAGCAAAGAGATGTCTTTGCTTTTTGACACACGTCTAGGTTTGCCATAGCTTTTCTTCCATGGAGCAAGCATCTTTCAATTTCATGGCTGCAGTCATCATCCACAGTGATTCTGGAGCCCAGGAAAATAAAATCTGTCACTGTTTCCACTTTTTCCCCTTCTATTTGCCATGAAGTGATGGGACCAGATGCCATGATCTTAGTCTTTTGAATGTTGAGGTTTAAGCTAGCTTTTTCACCCTCCTCTTTCACTCTCATCAAGAGACTCTTTAGTTATTCTTCACTTTCTGGCATTAGAGTGGTATCATCTGCTCATTTGAGATTGTTATTTCTTCTGGCAATCCTGATTCCCACTCGTGATTCATTCAGCCTGACATTCTACATATAAGTTAAATAAGCAGGGTGACAATATACAGCCTTGTTATATTCCTTTCCCAATTTGAAACTAGTCAGTTGTTCCATGTAAGATTGTAACTACTTCTCCTTGACCCACATAGACATTTCTCAGGAAAAAAGGAAGGTGGTCTGGTATTCCCATCTCTATAAGAATTTTCACAGTTTGTTGCCAGATCACATCTGGGTAAGGAGCTCTACCTATTTGCCAATTTGAGTTTGACATTTGCTTTATTTGTCTGTGCTATATGTTCATGATAAACCCTTAGCATGCATGAGTCAAGCTATTATCTTTCAAGGAAATTTTATGAAGCTAATCATAGATATTTTCAATAAGAACACTAGGAAATAAAAAAGCAAAGTATCAATACTGACAAATCTCATTGGGCTTCCTAGGTGGTGCTAGTGGTAAAGAATCTGCCTGCCAATTCAGGAGATGTAAGAGATGCAAGAAATGTGGGTAGAATCTCTTGCATGTGTGTTGGGAAGATTCCCTGGAGTATGGAATGGCAACCCACTCCAGTATTCTTGCATGGGAAATTCCAGGGACAAAGGCGCCTGCCAGACTACCATCCATGGGCCACAAAGAGTTGGACATGACTGAGAGTTGGACTGTGAAGAAGGCTGAGTGCCGAAGAACTGATGCTTTTGAACTGTGGTGTTGTAGAAGACTCTTGAGAGTCCCTTGGACTGCAAGGAGATCCAACCAGTCCATTCTGAAGGAGATCAGCCCTGGGATTTCTTTGGAAGGAATGATGCTAAAGCTGAAACTGCAGTACTTTGGCCACCTCATGCGAAGAGTTGACTCATTGGAAAAGACTCTGATGCTGGGAGGGATTGGGGGCAGGAGGAGAAGGGGATGACAGAGGATGAGATGGCTGGATGGCATCACTGACTCGATGGACGTGAGTCTGAGTGAACTCCGGGAGTTGGTGATGGACAGGGAGGCCTGGCGTGCTGTGATTCATGGGGTCGCTACTAGTCGGACACGACTGAGTGACTGAACTGAACTGAACTGAACACATAGAACATAAATCTCATTAAATATATAATGCAAAATGAATTTTAGAAATGACAAGTATTCTGTGAACATTTAGAACAAATTCATAGTCTGCTCTATCCACAATATTAGGAGATTAAAAATTAGACTACATTTTATCATTATCATTGTAAACTGTGCTATTTGGCTTGTGGCATATACTTAGGTTTCTGTAAAATGTTCTTATTCAATTTATGTTTTACAACTGCTAACATGTAGGAAAATGGAGAAATACAATATAATTTCCACATAATAAAATGAAAGAATAAACAGTGATGGAAAGTTAGGGTGTTATTAACTTCAAATTTGCCTTCACATGAGGATGTGTGAAAAAGTCAGCATGCATTTTAGCAGGTAGACAGTAATGGGACTGGAATATGAGATATATTGTTGGATAATTTATCTTACCTTGGCCTACCTCTCCTTTCCTATACTGCTATCAGAGTTCAGGCCATTATTACCTATTACCTGAGATATTTTAATAGCTTTTCAACTCATCCCATCAGTTTCAGTCACTTCCTGACTTAGTTCATTTCTTACATACTGCTCTATTCAATATCCTGAAAAATATATTTGTGTTCATTGCTCATCTTAGTTCAAAATCTGAAGGGGTTTCATTGTCCTAAACCTAGAATAGAAATTCTCAGGCTAAATCAAGTGTTTAAATATCCTGACAAAAATCTACTCTTCATCAATACTACTCAATATTCCAAGGAACTTACCTTTCAGGTAAATCCAATCATCATGAAGTAATCACTCATATACTCTTTACTGGAATGGCTTTCTCTACATCAAGGTGTGCAAATCCTACTTGTCACTTAGAGTTTGTTTAAAGTGACAAATCCCCTTTTACATGTTCCTAGAATCCTTACATCTTCTGGGAACAAACTTTCTCTCCTGTAGGTAGAGCTAGAACTCTGCTGCCAGTATTTGATAAA
Organism: Bos mutus; assembly: GCF_027580195.1. NCBI lineage: Eukaryota > Metazoa > Chordata > Mammalia > Artiodactyla > Bovidae > Bos > Bos mutus. Next base: position 47,338,859 of record NC_091617.1, read on the forward strand.
AGTGTTTTCTCCCTTAAAATCCACTTAGTTGGGACTTCCCTGGTGATACAGTGGTTAAGAATCCACCTGCCAACACAGGTGATGCTGGTTCAGTCCCTGGTCAGGAAAGATTCCACATGGAGTGGAGAAACTAAGCCCATGAGCTGCAACTGAGCCTGACCTCTAGAGCCTGCACCCTGCAAAGAGAGAAGCCCTGAAATGAGAAGTCCGAACACCACAACAAAGAGTACCCTTGCTAACTGCAACTAGAGAAAACCCTCACACAGCAATGATGACCCAGTGCAGCCATAAATAAAATAAATAAATAAAATTTAAAATTAGAAAAAAAATCATTTAGTCACAGATATTTATCAAGTAACAAGTACGAGTGTTTACTTGGACCATTTTGTTTACGTCTGAACTAAAACAGAAAACAAAACATTTATGTAAAATACTTGACAGGATACTTTCTATTTTATTAGGTAGTTAGTCAAGAGTATTTTCCTTTCCATGACTGGTTTATTACTATAAATTTCCATAGCATCTAATCTATTTTCTTGTACATAACAAATGCTCAACAAATCTTTGTTGAACTAGCAGATGGTCTTTTTAGCTCTTTCTTCATTTCTTTAAAAACTGTTACATTAATGAAATTAAGTATTGTGTTATTATGATTCATTTATGAAAATGTCCATTTGCATGGACACATACCTGTATATATTGTAATGTACAACTGATAATACTTTTACTTTCCAAGCTCAAAGAACAATTTTAAATATTCATAATTAATTAATTATTTCTAGTAATCAGAATAAATAATTTCTTTTTTTTTGAAGAAAAAATTAAATGTACTATTTACCTTTCAAAAGAGAAACTAACAAAGCTGAAAGTATCTTAAGTACCTGATAATAGATACTGTCTTTTATTATACTTAACAAGGCAGCAGAATTTCCTGTTTCTATTCTATAGCCTTGTGCTGTATAAACCAATTAGATCTGCATACAACTACAAATAAATTCCAATCATTAATTCAGCATATAAATTATTACTTTCAAAGATATTTGTTATCAAGTGAAGTTAATGATCAACTCTTTCCTAAACAGAAAACATACAACAAATCAATATTCAATCATGACTGATGATGTCAATATATAACAAGCATACTGTTATAAAGAAATGAATTTATTACCCCTTTGACACTCAGTTATAGCTAAAACTATGTGATGTTTTAATGAACACCTTCCAAATAATTGCATTAGAATCAACTACATATTTAAATTGTGTTAAAAGGCAACATAGAGAGGGTAAAATTGCCTTCCCCAAAACTCAACAAAAGCATACTTGTGTTTATCATCCCCTAAACTATTTTCAAAGCATTTTATGAAACATATGATGTGTTCAGTAGTATTTTGGGTGTTCTAAAGGATACACAAAATGTATTTGCAGATATCACCTTCAAGGATGTTATAACTTAGTACACACATGAAGCAGATAGCATTTTACACTATTTGATTAAACAGTGAGGTAGGTTGCATGGATTTTATAGCTACTTAGTTTTAAGAAAGTTCCCAAAACAACTTGGAATAGTTCTTTGCAACCGAGTGAATTATTTGGAAATCTCAGGATTATTTATTTATGTTGTGTTTCCTAGAACATGTTTATCAAGATTTTCATTTTCATGAAACTATGCATTCTACATCTATTCAAAGATAATTATATAAAAATTTTAAAAATAAATTATTATTATTATTATTACTAATCTTTTATACTTAAATTTTAAAGAAAAAACGAAATAAAGATTTCTGGTTTTGACTTCAGCCTGAAGAGTGTTTGGAAGTCACCACTCTTGGATGTTTTATAGATTTTAAAGAAAAATGCTGACTAGAAATCTAGAGAGACAGGCACATCCAAAGAGACACAACCAGGATATATCTATTGGAATGGAAACTTCTGGTGACATAAACCATAGAAGACTAAAATGCTAGTGTTGATGATCTGCCAGAGACTGAGTGTAAACTGGTCACAGAGTAAGAAATTTCTGAGAGCTGCAGTCTGAGCAGGGTCCCTACACTTCTGTGAGTTTTCCTTCTAGAATTCCACCAAAATTTCACAGAGAAGATCTAATAAGTATTCCTTCTTGTCTCTGGCAGGGGAAGGGAACAGTAATCATGTGAAACATGCCTACAGAATGCTCCATAACAAAGGCATACTCTCCAGGGATGAAGGCTATGCCAGATCCTTATTCTGCGTGTTCTCAGTCTTTAAGTTGTGTCCAACTCTTAGTGACCCCATGGACTGTAGCTTGCCAGGCTCCTCTGTCCATGAGATTGTTCAGGCAACAATACTGGAGTGGGTTGCCATTCCCTTCTTCAGGGGATCTTCTCAACCCAGGATTGAACCTGCATCTCTTGCGTCTCATGGAGTGGCATGCAAATTCTTTATCACCGAGCCACCCGAACCTTCTAACCTTTGCATATCACATAAGGGGGGGAAAATGCAGCAGGAAAATGCAGCCACCAGGCAAGGCAAAACAGTAAGGGACTGGAAGAAAACAGTCACAGCTCTTGAGAAACAATTGTGAGGGTCAAAGGCCCACTAAGAAATGGAGATTTTAATTGGAAGATTATAAAACACTCCTCCTCACTTACAACTTATTCCACACCAACAAGAGTCTCACTTTATAATAGTTTCAAGACACAGACTGTCTTTAAGGAATAGTCCTCAGGGAAGCCCAAAGTCAAGAAGGGAGACAAGAATTAGGACACTATAGGCACCTAAAGCTATCAGTTCAGTTCAGTCACTCAGTCATGTTTGACTCTTTGCCACCCCATGGACTGCAGCACGCCAGGCCTCCCCGTCCATCACTAACTTCTGGGGTTTACTCAAACTCATGTCCATAGATAACACTAAACACAGACCAATGCCTAGCCATATTAAAATGAATCCTTGCATTAAAATCCTATTTACTTCAGTAGCTATTTCCTGATGTAACACATACAACATTTAACAACAAAAAAGCCATGCCAAAAGGCAACAAAAAAATAGTCTGAAGGGACAACATAATCATCAGAGCCAGACTCAGATAATGACATGAATTTTGGAATCAGCAAATACAAAACTTAGAATAATCAAGAAAAAAGTGTTAAAGAGCTCTAATGGAAAAAGTAGATAGTGGATATGAATGAATGAAAAATGTAAGCAGAGAAATTGACACTCTAATTAAATGTGAAAAGAAAATGCTGGAAATAAAAAATATTGTCATATCAATGGAGACTGCCTTTGTTCAGCAAACCTATAAAGGTCAAAGAAATAATTAATGAGCTTGAAGACTGGTCAAAAGAAACTTTCCAACCTGAAATGCAAAAGGATTTACATGCATTTTTACACAAACTCATCCAGAACATAAAAGATGAAAAACTCTTTCCAAGTAATTTTGTGATGCAAGTATTTCTCTGACATAAAACCAGAAAAAGACATTAGAAAAAGAAATAAAATAGAAAAAGAGAGGAAAATATGTTAGGCAAATATCTTTCATGAACTTTGATACAATAATCCTCAAAAGTTTATGAGCAAACCAAATCCAAAATATACAAAAATAATTATAAAACATGACAAAGTAGGATTTATTATAGGTTTATCAGGCTGGATCAACAATTGAAAACAAATCAATGTAATCCACTATATCATCAATCAAATCAATTGACACACTGTGAAAGAACATTTGACAAAATCCAACACATATTCATGATAAAAATATTCAGAAAATAGGAATTGAAGGAAACTTCCTCAACTTAGTAAAGAACAGCTATAGGAAACTGACAGCTGATATTCTGTATGGCGAATGAATGAATGACACCCTCAAGATTGAGAACAAAACATAGATATCTGCACTCATCAATATTTTTTCACATAATACAGGAGATTCTAGCCACAGAAATAAGGTTAAATAAGTATTATTTACCCATATTGATAGGAAATTAAAAAAAAAAAAACTCTCTATTTGCAAATGATATGATTGTCTACATAGAAAATTTAACTAAAGATTTTTTAAAATTTCCTAGAAGCAACGAGTGAGTTCAGCTAAATTGCAGATTATAAAAGGAACACAGCAAAATCAACATTTTTATACATTGATAATTAGGTCTTCTCTGATGGCTCAGTGGTAAAGAACCCGCCTCCCAATGAAGAAAATTGGATTCAATCCCTAGGTCAAGAAGATCCCCTGGAAAAGGAAATGGCAACCCACTCCAGTATTCTTGCTTAGGAAATCCCATGGACAGAGGAGTCTGGCAGGCTACAGTCCATAGGGTCATAAAGAGTCAGACACATCTTAGTGACGAAGAAACAACATGCTAATAGTGAACATGCAGAAACTAAAGTGAAAAACCAATGTTGTTTATAAGTGCTCCAAAGAAAAGAAACACTTATATACTTACAAAACATGTGCAAGGCCCATAAGTCTAAATTACATTGATAAAAGAAATAAAGAGAATTATATTGAGTGAACATACATTCAGTAAGACACCAGCTTCACTTCAGTTCCTTTCCCTGCCTTCTGAAGTCTAAAAACTCCACAGATGATTTGCATTTGCAATAAATTTTGAAAACATCTCATTATTACTATCATCATTATTATCATCATTGTCATTGTCATCTTTATCATATCATCATCATATAAATCCCTCAGATTGGGGCCTTAGAGCTTCTACATAATTCTAATTTTTTTTTTCCTCATAAGTATTTTCTTAGAAGTAAAAATTACTCATCCCCTGGATCACTGGTTCTCCAAGTGAAGGTACTTATGAAATAGGGAGTTTATTAGAATGAAGATGCTGGATCATTAGGTCAGGATGGGCCTGAGATTCTGCTGCCTTTTCAATGTTTTAAAGGATCCAATAGATCGACCAGATATAAGTTACCAGACTAGTTGCCTCACTGTAGGATAGAGTTATTTCAGAGTTCAATATTAACCTCCAGTGTATATAGGTTGTGTATTTAGTTATGCCTTATACCAATCAGACTGGGTAGGATATAGTCTATGTTGTTAAGCTCATAAGTAAGCTCCAATTCTGCCACCATGACCAGTTTATAGATGAACTCATTGAGAAAGTACTGACATGTCACAAAAAAATATGGTTGCTTGACTATGTAATTAATGATGGCATCTTCTGCATAAAATATAATAATTTATAAATTTGCTTCAGTCATAAGCATTCTCACTATCATTTTAATTTTTTTTTGATTAGCAGATAGTTGCTTTCCAATGTTATGTTTCTGCCAAGCAACAATGTGAATCAGCTTTAAATATACATATATACCCACCCGCCTTGAGCCGTACTTTCACCCTCCCCATCTCACTCTTCTAGGTCATCACAGATCACCAGGCTGAGCTCTCTGTGTTATACAGCAACTTCCCACAAGCTATCTATTTTACACATGGTAATGTATATAATTCAATGCTACTCTCTCAATTTGTCCCACATGTCAGACTTTATTTTTCTGGGCTCCAAAATCACTACAGATGGCGACTGCAGCCATGAAATTAAAAGACGCTTACTCCTTGGAAGGAAAGTTATGACCAACCTAGATAGCATTTTCAAAAGCAGAGACATTGCTTTGCCAACAAAGGTTCATCTAGTCAAGGCTATGGTTTTTCCTGTGGTCATGTATGGATGTGAGAGTTGGACTGTGAAGAAGGCTGAGCGCCAAAGAATTGATGCTTTTGAACTGTGGTGTTGGAGAAGACTCTTGAGAGTCCTTTGGACTGCAAGGAGATCCAACCAGTCCATTCTGAAGGAGATCAGCCCTGGGATTTCTTTGGAAGGAATGATGCTAAAGCTGAAACTGCAGTACTTTGGCCACCTCATGCGAAGAGTTGACTCATTGGAAAAGACTCTGATGCTGGGAGGGTGGGGGCAGGAGGAGAAGGGGACGACAGAGGATGAGATGGCTGGATGGCATCACTGACTCGATGGACATGAGTCTCAGTGAACTCCAGGAGTTGGTGATGGACAGGGAGGCCTGGCGTGCTGCGATTCATGGGGTCGCAAAGAGTCGGACATGACTGAGCAACTGATCTGATCTGATCTCCTTCCTCCACTGTGTCCACAAGTCCATTTTCTATGACTGTGTCTCTATTCTTGCCCTAGAAATAGGTTCATCAGAACCATTTCCCTAGATTCCTTATAAATGTTATTTTCTCAAGATTCATTCACATATCTCTTCCAACAATTTGTTAACAATTCTCTAATTTTCACATTTATCATCATACCAAAATTATTAGTCTGAGAAATGAAATATTTCCTCCCATGTCAGTAAACAAGTATGTCATGTCATCAGCAATTGAAGCCCTTCAATATGAGCCAGTATTTCCTAAGGGCACTCAGGAAGGGGAAGAATACCTACAATCTAGCAGCCATGAGACCAGTCACTCCCTATGGTGAGCACAAAGGGATCTCATGATGTGAAAAACACAGGATACTGACTATGGACTGATGAGATACATATGAAATGAAGTCTGTCACTGGTTCCTCTGTTTCCCCATCTATTTGCCATAAAGTGATGGAACCAGATGCCATGATCTTAAGGGAACCAGATGCCATGATCTTAGTTTTCTGAATGTTAAGCTTTAAGCCAATTTTTTTCACTCTCCTCTTTCACTTTCATTGAGAGGCAATCTTCTTACTGGCACCAGAAGATTGGGATGGGCCTGAGATCCTGTTGCCTTTCTTGTGTTTTAAGAGACCCAATATATTCAACTTGACATAATTTACTAGACTAGATAATTTTTATTTTATTGGTGTTTCTTTTATAGTTTCTAAATATTCTAAAAATTATAACTAAAATATTATTATCAAAACATAATAATATTTTAAAATATTAAGTTATTTGAACTAGTAATTCCATCACTCAAATCTAACCTAATAAACAGAATGAAAAAAAAATGCACATACACATGTTCACTTGCAGTACTATTTTTACTAGATAAAAACAAACAGCTCAAATACTCAGTAATTTAGTGTGGTTAAATATGTCCATATGCTAATATCTAGATTCTTAGACTCTGTTATGTTACATGACAAGAGAGAATTAAAGCATAGGTAGAATTATGTTTGCTAATCATGACCTTGAGGTAAGGAGAGTATCTTGGTTTGTTCAGGTAGGTTTAATGTAATCACAAGGGTCCTTTTAAGAGAAAGAGTGAGGCAAGAGGCCTGGAGTCAGAAAGATTCCTTATGGCTTTGAAGATGGAGCAACGGACCATAAACCAAAGAATGCAGGAGATCTCAAGCACCTGAAAAAGTTAAAGAAACATATTTTTGCCTAGATCCTCCAGAAAGAATGAAGCCTTGATGCATTCAATGATGACACCTTGATTTCTAGCTCAAGGAAAGGCATTTAGAAGCTTTGCTCTCTAGAATTGTAAGATAATAAATCTGTGTTGTTTTACACCACTAAGCAATAGGAAACAAATCTCTCAGTTTTTTTTCCCCCTTTGCTAACTCATCATAGCAAAATCTTATAAAGATATAAGAATCAATTGAGGGAGGAATGGCAATGAGATAAAAATAGTTACTGTGGAAATGTGAGAAACTTTCTCATGCAATTTACTGGAGTTTTCATAATTACTTAAGTCTGATATAAAACATACCACTTCCTCTCTGAAACTGGGAAATGCTATTTTCACAGAAATATATGACTTTGTAGGTTATAAAAGATTAGTTAACATAAAGCAAATAAATGATCTTGGTTACTTAGTATTTCATAGATAATAACCAATTCCTATTAAAAGCTTGATAGAAAAACAAGAGCTAACCTCACAGAATTATGTTTAATTGCAAAAGAAATCAATTTACTTCAAATGTTCTGATTGGGACTTTACAGAATGCTATATTACAAGTTACCTGCTGTAATACCTGCAAACGACCTCTTCCAACAACACAAGAGAAGATTCTCCACATGGACATAACTTGATGGTCAATATTGAAAGACGCTTGCTCCTTGGAAGAAAAGCTATGACCAACCTAGACAGCGTATTAAAAAGCAGAGACATTATTTTGACAACAAAGGTCCGTCTAGTCAAACTATGGTTTTAGTCATGTACATCCATCAGAGTTGGACTAGAAAGAAAGAATTGAGCACCGAAGAATTGATGCTTTTGACCTGTGGTATTGGAGAAGACTCTTGAGAGTCCCTTGGACACCTAGGAGATCAAACCAGTCAATCCTAAAGGAAATCAGTCCTGAATGTTCACTGGAAGGGCTAATGTTGAAACTGAAACTCCAATACTTTGGCCACCTGATGCTAAGAGCTGACTCATTTGAAAAGACCCTGATGATGAGAATGATTGAAGGTGGGAGGTGAAGGGGATGACAGAGGATGAGATGGTTAGATGGCATCACCGATTCAATGGACATGAGTTTGAGTAAACTCTGGGAGTTGGTGATGGACAGGGAGGGCTGGAGTGCTGCAGTCCATGGTGTTGCAAAGAGTCGGACATGGTTGAGCTACTAAACTGAACTGAACACGCTGTTTTAGCAGAGAAGGATGAAGCATAAGAAACCACCATATACCATTTGACTCCTTGTGCTATGTGTGTGTGTCAGTTGCTCAGTCATGTCCGACTCTTTGTGAGCCCATGGACTGAGGCCCGTCATCTTCTTCTGTCCATAGGATTTTCCCGGCAAGAGTACTGGAGTGGGTTGCCTTGCCTAACTCCAGGGGATCTTAGCGACTCAGGAACCTAACCTGCTTCTCTTGAGTTTCCTGCATAGGCAGGTGGATTCTTTACCACTGTGCAAAATGCTTACCATTTCTATCCAGCATCCTGGATTTGGACAATAAGTTTTCCTCATTCATTAGAAAGAGTTAGGAATTAGGGGGTAGATTGTTTGGTTAAATGGGTCTCAGATAAAACTCCTTTTCCTGTACATGTAAATAAATTGTTAGATATTGATAGAAATATTCAGAGGACATTTGAAAATCACATTATATACTTTTTACTTTCATTAAATTTGCTCATCACAATTACTTTGTTTCATGGTCACTAACACAATGAAATAATTAAAAGGACATGTCAGGATGACAATAAAGTTGAAGCTACATATATTAATAAATGGAATGTTATTTGTTTGTGTTAAAGCATCCATAAGCAAATTTAAGTTTCTGTTTTTGAAATAGCAATAAAAAGAAGTATACATATTCCCTGGCTTTCTAATCATTTCTGAGTTAGAATAATGTTAAAAAAATAATCTAGGTATTTTATAAAAGCCAGCAAGTTCATATCATAAAGCTAAACAAAATACTCCTTAGAGGAAACAACAGAATGTAAAAAGGAAGCAAAATTTTATCAACTATTTAGATAGTTTCTTAGGATGAATTTCAGTGTTCAGAAAAGACAAGCAATGCCTTGATATCATCTGGCATATTTTTGAATACTCGGGTAATAATGATAAATTATATGTTGTGAATACATAAATAAAATTTTTAAAATATATGTACTACTTTGAAATCAGACCTCTCTTGCTTTATCCACCTCTTTCATGTCTAGAATGTGTTGTCTAATTTGAGTGAATACCCTTAAGAGCAAGACTGCCCTTCTTAAATATTTGCGATGCCATGAAAAAAAGAATTGCCTCAGTAAATTAGAACTATTAGTAATTATAAATTACTGAATAGTTGATGAGTGATAAATCTTTGGTTTTTCACTTTAACTCATTATATTCATATCAAACTTCAAATGATTATTTGCTTATTTTCAAAGATTTAAATCAATAGCTCTTGAATAAAAACATTTGTTTCACTCCACAGCCATTTCTAATCTTAAATCTATTTGGTTTATGCAAGTCATAATAATTATTAGATTCATAAAAAGTCTATTACAGCAGGATTTTTAAAATATTCTGCAAATCTTCTGTAACTTCAAAGTGAGATCAGCAACCATCATTCAAGGAAAGGCTGAGTGACTGCTGCACTAGGGAGAAACATATTTTATGCAAGGAATTATGAATGGCTTAATGACAATGACTGAGCATGCAGACACACAGGATAAAGAATGGAAGTCTGACTCTGTGAGGTTTTTCTTTCCTTGCAGTCAGTCATGTCCAACTCTTTGGGACCCCATGGACTGTAGTCTGCCAAGCTCCTTTGTCCACAGAATTTTTCAGGCAAGAATCCTCAAGTTGCCATTTCCTACTCTAGGGAATCTTTCTGACCCAGGAATCCAAACCGCATCTCCTGCATTGGCAGGCAGATTCTTTACCAGAGCGCCTCCTGGGAATCTCTTGGAACCAGTGAAAAATACAAAAAGTATGAAAAATAACTCCATGGTTTAAGGAGAAAATATAACAGTGAAGATGATGTTAAGGATAAAACAACCAAAAAATTATTAATAGGACTTTCTTGATTTTCCCACATGGGAGATTTTAACAAAGAATAAGCTGTACAGGCGACAACAGGAGGGATAGAAAAATATTACAGCTCAAACATGCAAAGAAGCTAGAGTCAATTCTTAAATGTAAGGCATGTAGATACGTACACAGTGATGGAGAGAAGTTTCCTATCAAAGACAACATCACAATGGCTGATAAACATGTGACAGTGTGCTCAACATTACTAATCATGGGAATGCAAAACCAGATCATGAGGTACCGCTTCATATCAACCAGAAACGACTAATGAAAGAACATACAAGGTGTTAGAGAACTTTGTGGGGAATCTGGAATGCCTATACATGGCTAGAAGTATAAACCTGTACTTTAGAAAATCTTGGTACTAAAATTGAACATATACACACAGTTTGCTGAGCAATTCCTTTTTTAGAGCTCCCTGGACAAAGTATCACAGTCTGGGCTTAAATGACAAAAGATTTATTTATTTTATTTTTTGATTTTTTTCTCTTGTGTCTAGAGGCTAGATACTCAAGATTGACATTTTGGTAGACCTGCTTTCTTCTGAGATCCATTAGGAAGAATCTGTTTGGGATTCCAAGCCTGGCTTTGAGATGGTAATCTTCTCCACGTCTTTACTTTGCTTTCCTTCTGCCTATGTCTGTGTCCAAACTACCTCTTCTTATGAAGACACCAGTTATACTTGATTAGGACTCACCCATAAAACCTGATTCTAAACTAATCACCTCTCTAAAGACCCTATCTCTAAATAGCTGCATTCTGAGGTACTAGAAGTTAGGATGACTTCAACACATGTATTTTGAAGAAGAGGGTAAATAATTCAGTACATAAAGATACTCAACAGAAATGCCTATCTATTTATCAACATCTATATGTCTCTATATATATCTATATATATAATCCTGCACAAATTGTTTATTGTAGTACTATTTGTAGTATCTCCAAAATATAATTTATCTGAATGAACCTAACAAACAGAATGACCAAGGGAATTTTGACATATTTATATAATGAACTACTATATAGCAATTAGAACATATGAATAGAACTTGCAAACAGAAAGGGGCCAACATAAAGAAGTACACAACCACATGATTTTATTTATGTGAAGTGTAAGAACAGGAAAAACTAATTAATAATGTTAAAAGTCAGGGTGAGCATTTCTCTTGGTGAGGGTATTAAGAAAGGATTGTGACTGGAGGAAGCATGAGGGGACTTCTGAGATACTGGTTAGATTGTTGTTTTGTTGTTTAATCTGTTTGTCTACTTTATGAAAAAACACGAGACTCTTTATTTAAGAATCACACACATTATTGAAAACATTTTATACTATAATAAGATTTTCTTAAAAGAGAATAAATAAATCAACATCATGACATGGATGTTGATTTTAATAACAAGACACAGTATTTTGAAATATTTTAGGGGCATCAGTAGGTGCCCAATATGCTACTGGAGATCAGTGGAGAAATAACTCCAGAAAGAATGAAGGGATGGAGCCAAAGTAAAAACAATACCCGGCTGTGGATGTGTCTGGTGATAGAAGCAAAGTCCAATGCCAGTACTTTGGCCACCTCATGCGAAGAGTTGACTCACTGGAAAAGACTCTGATGCTGGGAGGGATTGGGGGCAGGAGGAGAAGAGGACGACAGAGGATGAGATGGCTGGTGGATGTGAGTCTTAGTGAACTCCAGGAGTTGGTGATGGACAGGGAGGCCTGGCGTGCTGCAATTCATGGGGTCGCAAAGGGTCGGACACGACTGAGCGACTGAACTGAACTGAACTGAAGGTAATGATTTAATAAACACACAGAAATTAAACCTTGATGAAGCATTTCATATTCCATCCCAGGCCCTTAAGTAGATTTATGATGTTGAAAAAATCTTTTAACACTGAAACGCTGATGTCTCCCTCTAAATTAATGATTTCTATAGTAATATCTTTAGAAACCCTCTTTCAACATTAGAATTCTTACATTCTTAATAATTTAGGGACTGAATTGCTGAAATTGAAGAAAACATCATATTTAAATATTTGATTTAAAAAAGGATAAGTTTCCCAACAGTTAAGATAACAATGTATTTCACACTTAACTGTCATTGAAATATAAGGATTAAGATTAGGCTTAGAATTACAGTTAATTATAGGGTTATCCTTTTGGTCATTAATTTTGTATATGTTGTCAGAGGAAATTTATTTATGTAAAAATAATGAAGATAGTAAAGCTTTCTTAATTATTATTTAATAATTTTAAGAGTTCCAATAAAGAATTTCAGTATTGATAATTAAAAATATTGGCAACTATTTTTGAAAAATGTATATTCTTATGTGATAGGAAACTTTGAGACTATTACCAAAACACATGAAAGCAAGATAAATATCAATTAAATATAGCTTCGGACCATCCCAAATACCAGGTAAAAAGAGAAGCATGCAGTGAACGGCTGAGGATTATGAATAGCACTGAAAGAGGGCAGCTGTCAAACACTGACACAGTTAAATTAACTAAAAATAATGGTGGGCTTTTGTGTGAGGGTGATGAATCAGAAATATTTACAGTCAATCAAAATCTGAAGGAAAATGAAACAAAACAATCATACCGGTGTGTAAAGCAAATATCAGCATCTGCAGGCCCTTATATTGAGTGATTCCTGTAGCTAACAGGAAATAGGAAACTATGATTCATGAGTTGCCTCACACATTGCACAGCAAAACTCAAAATGAGACGGCTATGTTGAGATTTTGCATTCAGTACCCTTACAGCAATGTTTTACATTGAAATCTGGTATAAATATAATATCTATGTCACAAAATAAGAAAAAGTATTAGGAAGACATATGAACTGAAGTCACCCTTAAGCAGCAATTGCCAGATATTGCTACATTTGCTTTCCAGAAATATTCATAGAATACAATTGATGTTGGATCCATCAAGATTATTGTGTTTGAAGCCAAGTGGAGAGGGAGAATATGAAATATGATAATAATGAACAGCTTTCTAGTTCTAAATGCAAGCAGAGGTTTAAGTGCTTCACACTTCATTTGAGTGGTCATGCAGTAACCTTTTCAAGCGTGATGACAAACAACCTCACAGTTGGGCAATAATGTTGCCATGTGAAAAATGCCAAAACACTTAAAAAACAAAACCTACTTCTCATCTTTCAAGTTCTTATTTTTTCTCATTTTTTTAACTTCAGTTTACTATTTATATGTTAAAGTATTTTTAAAAAGAAAAAAATAGCAGTGTAAATATTCTAATGGTGACCCCGTGGACTGTAGCCTACCAGGCTTCTCAGTCCAGGGGATTCTCCAGGCAAGAATACTGGAGTGGGTTGCCATTTCCTTCTCCAGGGGATCTCCCGACCCAGGGATCAAACCCAGGTCTCCTGCATTGGAGGCAGACGCTTTAACTTCTGAGCCACCAGGAAAGATAAAAGATATATACAATATTAATTTTTGAGAGAAAGAGAAGAACTTACAGTCACATAGATGTAAACATTAAAAAATATATTTTATCTTATTCCTGATCTTATCTTAATTATTTTATCTTATTTTTGAAGCATAGCATTTGTCCTCAGATAGATCATTTAATTTTTCTTACATGATTTTATCACTATGCAATTAGCTCAGTAATACCTATAACTAACTTTAGAAATTATATGAACAATAAAGATTGAATGGTATAAAAGTCACTGGAAAACACTGTTATTTGAATAGCAGTCATAATACTAGGGGATTGCTAGAATGAGTTCAACTCACAACAATTCAGAGTTGATATTCACATTAGGATATTAAACCTATTCAATTTTTTAAAAAATATTAATATTCTCACTAAATAACAATCTTAGGTTATTTAGGGTACTAAAGGTAAACTAAAACCTTTAGTAAAGGCTTACCAAAGGTTAAGTGAGGTTAACTTAAACATTCCTTAAACAGGTTTAAGGTTACTAAAAGAGCTTTTGCTACATAATGGGGAAAAAATCACTCTTTATACTTTGCTCATTATTCCCACTGCTTAACCATATATTACTCAGCCAGCAGTAGATCATGTGTAGATTCCATTGTCCAGAAGAAATTGTTATAGGATGCAAAAGTCCACTGGGCCATGTTCTCAGCCTTTTTATAATGCTGAAGTAAATGATAGTCTATAGCAGTAATTAACAATTAACTGCTGTAGTATATTACATTGCCCTTGGTTAAAACATGATTGATCAAAATGTAGAAAGACATGGAAGATGTTTCCAGGAATAATTGAGAGTGAATCTTTCTACCTTCAAATAGAAAGGTCATTTCTATTTATTGTCAATAACTATTCATTAAAAGTGCTTCCCGGGTGGTTCAGCTGGTAAAGAATCTGTTTGCAATGCAGGAGACCTGGGTTTGATCCCTGGGTTGGGAAGATCCCCTGGAGAAGGGAAAGGTTACCCACTCCAGTATTCTGGCTTGGAGAATTAGGGTTAGGGTTAGGTTTAGGGTTTAGGGTGGTGTATAGTCCATGGGGCTTCCCTGGTAGCTCAGATGGTAAAGCGTTTGCCTGCAATGTGGGAGATCTGGGTTCAATCCCTGGGTTGGGAAGATCCCCTGGAGAAGGAAATGGCAATCCACTCCAGTACTTTTGCCTGGAAAATTCCATGGACTGAGGAGCCTGATAGGCTACAGTCCACGGGGTCACAATAGAGTCGGACATGACTGAGAGACTTCATCTTCCTTCCTTCATAGTCCATGGGGCTGCAAAGAGTTGGACAGGACTGAGCAATTTTCGCTTCACTTCACATTTATTTAAAAACCTACAATGTTCCAATTGTTCTGGGTTTTGTTGTTGTTGTTGTTCTTAGAACCATCAGCAAATAGATACATATTCTTCTCCTTTAATTATATTTCTTAGTGAAAGAAGACATAAACTAGGTACAAAATAAGGAAATCATAGTGTGTGTTAGCTGTTGATCCAAGTTATGATAACAACAACAACAACAAAATAGAGAAGGGAAAGGGAAACTGGGAGTACAAGGTGGTCCAAGGTAGAGGAGAAAGTTGTAATTTTAAACTGTGTGGTCAAAGCAGTCTCAGTAGTAATTTAGCTTTGAGCAGATTGATACAGGCAAAGGAATTAGCAATTCAAATACCTGAGACAGAAATGTCCTATAAAAGAAAAGAGCCATTATAAAATTCTAAAGTCAGAGCATGTCTTCTGTGTTTAAGGTATAACAAACAGACTTGAAGGAGCAGATATCGAGAGATGAGATGTTCAGGTAATGGCAGCCTACTCATAAGAACCTGCTAAGGCATTGTCAATTCAGTTGAGTTGTTCAGTCTGTCTGACTCAGTGACCCCATGAACCACAGCACACCAGGCCTCCCTATCCATCACCAACTTCTGGAGTCTACCCAAACCCATGTCCATTGAATTGGTGTTGCCATCCAACCATCTCATCTTCTGTCATCCCCTTCTCTTCCTGTCCTCAATCTTTCCTAGTATCAGAGTCTTTTCAAATGTGTTAGCTCTTCGCATCAGATGGCCAAAGTATTGAAGTTTCAGCTTCAACATCAGTCCTTCGAATGAATATTCAGGACTGATCTCCTTTAGGATGGACTGGTTGGATCTCCTTGCAGTCCAAGGGACTCTCAAGAGTCTTCTCCAACACCACAGTTTAAAAGCATCAATTCTTCGGCGCTCAGCTTTTTTTATAGTCCAACTCTCACATCCATACATGATTACTGGAAAAACCATAGCCTTGACTAGACAGACCTTTGTTGACAAAGTAATGTCTCAGCTTTTTAATATACTGTCTAGGTTGGTCATAACTTTCCTTCCACTGAGTAAGTGTCTTTTAATTTCATGGCTACAATCACCATCTGCAGTGATTTTGGAGCCCCCCAAAATAATGTCAGACACATTTTCCACTGTTTCCCCATCTATTTCCCATGAAGTGATGGGACTGGATGCCATGATCTTAGTTTTCTGAATGTTGAGCTTTAAGCCAACTTCTTCATTCTCCCCATTCACTTTCATCAAGAGGCTCTTTAGTTCTTCTTCACTTTCTGCCATAAGGGTGGTGTCATCCACATATCTGAGGTTATTGATATTTCTCCAAGAAATCTTGATACCAGCTTGTGCTTCCTCCAGCCCAGTGTTTCTCATGATGTACTCTGCATATAAGTAATCAGGGTGACAATATACAGCCTTGATGTACTCCTTTTCCTATTTGGAACCAGTCTGCTATTCCATGTCTAGTTCTAACTGTTGCTTGCTGACCTGCATACAGGTTTCTCAAGAGGCAGGTCAGGTGGTCTGGTATTCCCATCTCCTTCAGAATTTTCCACAGTTTATTGTGATCCACACAGTCAAAGGCTTTGGCAAAAGCATTGTAATGATTAATTTTATGCATCAGGTTGACTAGGTCATGTTTTGCCCAGATATCTGGTTCACATTATTTCTGAGTATTACTGTGAAGATATTTCCAGATGAGATTTGCATTTGTATCAGTAAAGTGAATAAGCAGATTGCCTTCCCCAGTGTGGGTGGGAACCATATAATCTTTTGATAGTCTGAATGGACAAAAAGGCACAAGAAGGAATAACACATTCTCTCGATTTTTTGAGTGAGGACATCCATTTTCTGATTATATCATTGACTCTCTGGTTTTCAGGCACAACTGAGCGACTAAACTGACTGGTTCTCATACCTTCAAATGTGGACTAGAACTGTACTACTATCTTTCTTGGGTCTTCAGTTTCAGACGGCAGATTATGGAACTTCCTAGACTCCATAATCACAAGGGCTAATTAATTAAGCTATAGATGTAAACAAATTTCTCAAGAGGCAGATCAGGTGTTCTGGTATTCCCATCTCTTTCAGAATTTTCCACAGTTTATTGTGATCCACACAGTCAAAGGCTTTGGCATAGTCAATAAAGCAGAAATAGATGCTTTTATGGAACTCTCTTGCTTTTTCCATGATCCAGCAGATGTTGGCAATTTGATCTCTGGTTCCTCTGCCTTTTCTAAAACGAGCTTGAACATCAGGAAGTTCACGGTTCACATATTGCTGAAGCCTGGGTTGGAGAATTTTGAGCATTACTTTACTAGTGTGTGAGATGAGTGCAATTGTGCGGTAGTTTGAGCATTCTTTGGCATTGCCTTTCTTTGGGATTGGAATGAAAACTGACCTTTTCCAGTCCTGTGGCCACTGCTGAGTTTTCCAAATTTGCTGGCATATTGAGTGCAGCACTTTCACAGCATCATCTTTCAGGATTTGAAAAAGCTCAACTGGAATTCCATCACCTCCACTAGCTTTGTTCATAGTGATGCTTTCTAAGGTCCATTTGACTTCACATTCCAGGATGTCTGGCTCTAGGTGAGTGATCACACCATCGTGATTATCTGGGTCATGAAGATCTTTTTTGTACAGTTCTTCTGTGTATTCTTGCCACCTCTTCTTAATATCTTCTGCTTCTGTTAGGTCCATACCATTTCTGTCTTTTATCAAGCTCATCTTTGCATGAAATGCAGGTCAGGAAGCAACAGTTAGAACTAGACATGGAACAACAGACTGGTTCCAAATAGGAAAAGGAGTTCATCAAGGCTGTATATTGTCACCCTGTTTATTTAACTTATATGCAGAGTACATCATGAGAAACGCTGGACTGGAAGAAACACAAGCTGGAGTCAAGATTGCTGGGAGAGATATCAACAACCTCAGATATGCAGATGACACCACCCTTATGGCAGAAAGTGAAGAGGAACTCAAAAGCCTCTTGATGAAAGTGAAAGTGGAGAGTGAAAAAGTTGGCTTAAAGCTCAGCATTCAAAAAACCAAGATCATGGCATCCAGTCCCATCACTTCATGGGAAATAGATGGGGAAACAGTGGAAACAGTGTCGGACAATTTTTCTGGGCTCCAAAATCACTGCAGATGGTGACTACAGCCATGAAATTAAAAGACGCTTACTCCTTGGAAGGAAAGTTATGACCAACCTAGATAGCATATTCAAAAGCAGAGACATTACTTTGTCAACAAAGGTTTGTCTAGTCAAGGCTATGGTTTTTCCTGTGGTCATGTATGGCTGTGACAGTTGGACTGTGAAGAAGGCTGAGCACTGAAGAATTGATGCTTTTGAACTGTGGTGTTGGAGAAGACCCTTGGAAGTCCCTTGGACTGCAAGGAGATCCAACCAGTCCATTCTGAAGGAGATCAGCCCTGGGATTTCTTTGGAAGGAATGATACTAAAGCTGAAATGCCAGTACTTTGGCCACCTCATGTGAAGAGTTGACTCATTGGAAAAGACTCTGATCGTGGGAGGGATTGGGGGCAGGAGGAGAAGGGGACGACAGAGGATGAGATGGCTGGATGGCATCACTGACTCGATGGACATGAGTCTGAGTGAACTCCAGGAATTGGTGATGGACAGGGAGGCCTGGTGTGCTGCGATTCATGGGGTCACAAAGAGTTGGACACGACTGAGTGACTAATCTGATCTGATCTGATAGATGTAAACTGCATATATACAGAGAGAGAGAGAGAGAGAAAGAGAGAGAAAGAGAGAGAAAGAGAGAGAGAGAGTCTATTGGTTCTGTTTCTACAGAGAACCTTGATTAAAATGGGAATCATAAGGACTTTATCTTTTATTCTAAAGAAGATGGGAAACCATTATAGATCAATGAGGAGTCATAAATCTTTGACGATGATTGTTTTTTGATAATAGACCATAGAGAAGAAATTTAACAACTGATACTAGAGATGATAGTAGGTTAGTAAAAGGATGTACTGACACAGATGATTAGAAATGGTTGATATTTTATTTATCACAGATAAAGTAACTTCCTTATGCAATAGATAAGAGGATTGAGAGAGAAAGAGAGTGGTTAAGAATTACACCCCATTTTCTACCTGAATAACGGAAGGATACAATTGCCATCAGTAGAGATAGGAAAGATTGGTCAAAGCAATCTCATGTTAGAATCTCTCAATTTCCCATGAGTAACATGATTCAAAAAAAAAAAAAAAAAGCTGCCTTAAAGTATCACTAGACTTAAGACAAATATCATGATACAAAGGTATTTCTTTTAAATTTATTTTTATAAGTATTTGAAAAGAAAAGAGAAAAAAATATCAAAGGAAGACAGATATGAGCAAGATAGAAATATTTTAGAAAATGGCATAATGCTTTTAGAAAAACCAAAGATAAATCTCCCCTAATTAATTATGACAACACCCCCCTTTTTTTTAAGCATTTTAGTTTGCAGAATAAGTAGAAAATAACTCAATTAATTTTTACTACCAAAAGCAAAAGCAAAAAAAAAAAAAAAACACTTTTTGGAACCGTGGTTTTCAAATTGCTTTGTAGAACCTCAGGTTTCTCAGAAATAAGTATGTGCAAAGGAGGAATCAAGCAGGACATGACTTTTGTTTCTTCTTATATACTGAATGTGCTAAGTTACTCACTCAAGTCCAACTCTGCGACCATGGATTTTATTCCACCAGGCACTTCTGTCAATGGGATTTTCCAGGCAAGAACACGAGAGTGGGTTGCCACTTCCTCCTCCAGTGGGTCTTTCCAACCCAGGGATCAAACCCTCATCTCTTATGTTTCTTAAGTCTTACAAATTAGCATTCTACAATTCAAATTATATTCAAAAAGGGCACTGTGTCTTTTGTTAAACTGTGAAAACTACAATTGCAGAGGAAGAAATCTCATTTTATTCCTCCATTGAAAATGCAAACTTACTTTTTTCTCTAATACTATCACAGATTTTGAATTGGAGTAAAGTGGGAATCCAGAGTTGATAATAAGAAATGCATGAATACATGTGAAATACTCATGAGGCTACTTTTAACTATTTTTATTATGAGGGTGACTAAAATTTAGCAGTAATTATTTCTTCGTTCTTATAGAAAAAAATAACAATTGTATGTCAGTATTTTGAAATCTAATTGTCATAGCATTGTTTTTAGCTAATTTATATGGTATTTGAATTTGAAATTTTCCCAACTAAGAGTTTTAAATTATTTCATCTAAGTACGCATGATATTTCCTCCTTAGGAACCATAACTATTATTATAGAGAATGTAAATGGCATATGTATGTCCAATTTCCTCCATGCATATATTCATTTCACAATCTATAATTTTTTTCCAAGGGAAAAAGGCTAATTCTTATTAGAAGTACTATAACATAAAATATAAATAAAAGTTTAAATATAAATAGCAGCATAATTATAACATTTTCAAATTATATAAGCCTCATATTATTCACAGGCTTTCTTTTGAGTTTATATTATTTATAGGCTTTCTTTTGAAACAAAAACAAAGAAGCCTCCTTAATAAAGTAGTTCCATAAGATCCTATTTGTCTTTGTATATTAAGATCTAGTGATTTCAGATCACTTCATTCAAATGAAATACTATGAAATCACAGATCTGTTAATAAAACTGGCACACCAACTTGTATCAGAGGCAAGAAAAAATGATTTGTTTCAGTCCAACTAAGATTTAATCCAGCTGCAATAACATTATTCTCTTTGGAAAGCCTTACTACAGTCTCAGCATACTTACATTTATATTATAAATATCATGTTGCTTTTTAATAAAAACAACAAAAAATAGTTTACCATCTTGTGTCAACAGTTTGCATTTTATGTGTTGGCTATTTGGCAGCAACTGTAGTTTTCTGCATAATTTTTTATACCTAAAAGAAAGTTTGCATTCTGAAAATCCTCATGGCCCTAATGTTTAAGGATAAAAAATTCTTCACTTTTAAAATTTTACTCACATTGTAAGTTGAAATTTAACATACCAGCTAAGTTTTTAAGGTAATTCTCTAAGGAACAACTTATTTAGTAATCAATAATAAAAGTTTTGAAATTATTTTCCATAAGAACAAGTTATTCAATAAAAAATAAAGTGTTTACAGGAGAGAGAAGTGTATTTCTTGGACAGTTTTCACCTCTTTGGTCTCATATTATGAATTATGGCCATGCTATCCATACCAGGAAAGCATTCATATCACTTGATATAATGATTGCTTCACAGATGATTATGCCTTGAGGATTTTCTTTTTATTCATGCAAGAACTGAATTTGGAGTTCACTTTTAGCACAGATCAGGAAGACGAAGTCAAATTATTCTTTTGGTGAGCTTCTGGAATATGTTCCCATTTGCTACTGAACTGTGGAAAGCTAACACCTGAGCCTGAATATACTGCCCTTGTCATTTCTATGGGGAATTTTTTGCATGGAATTAAACTACAACTCTGTGTAAGTGTGCATGTCTCTGTATGCTTATAGTGAGTAGAAAACAAAAGATGGATGGATTCTATGGAGTCAAGCAAAAATGGTTTGTCTCCTACCTAGGTGCAGTTAACAATAAGTTTGCTATTTAATTTTCTAAACTGTAAACTGGTGTGATAATACTTTTCTTGCAGTATTATTGTGAGAATGAAATGATACATAGGTGTATAAAGGACCAGGGAATTAACAGTTCAGTTCAGTCTCTGTCATGTTTGACTCTTTGCAACCCCATGGATTACAGCATGCCAGGCCTCCTTGTCCATCACCAACACCCGGAGCTTACCCAAACTCATGTTCATTGAGTTGGTGACACCATCCAATCATCTCATCCTCTGTCTTCCCCTTCTCCTCCTGCCTTCAATCTTTCCCAGCATCGGAGTCTTTTCAAATGAGTCAGCTCTTTGCATCAGGTGGCCAAAGTATTGGAGTTTCAGCTTCAACATCAGTCCTTCCAATTAACATTAAGGACTGATCACCTTTAGGATGGATTGGTTGGATCTGCTTGAAGTCCAAGGGATTTTCAAGAGTCTTCTCCAAGACCACAGTTCAAAAGCATCAATTCTTTGGAGCTCAACTCTATAGTCCAAATCTCACATGCATACATGACTACTGGAAAAACCATAGCCTTGACTAGACGGAACTGTGTTTGCAAAGTAATGTCTTTTCTTTTTAGATACTGTCTAGTTTGGTCATAAGGTTCCACCTAAGGAGTAAGGGTCTTTTTATTTCATGGCTTCAGTCACCATTTGCAGTGATTTTGGAGCCGAAAAAAATAAAATCTGATACAGATTCCACTGTTTCCCCATCTATTTGTCATGAAATGATGGGACCAGATGCCATGACCTTTGTTTTCTGAATGTTGAGCTTTAAGCCAACTTTTTCAGTCTCCTCTTTCACTTTTTTCATCAAGAGGCTCTTTAGTTCTTCATTTTCTGCCATAGGGGTGGTGTCATCTGCACACATGAGGTTATTGATATTTCTCCCGGCAATCTTGATTTCAGCTTGTGCTTCACCCAGCCCAGTGTTTCTCATGATGTACTCTGCATATAAGTTAAATAAGCAGGGTGACAATATACAGCCCTGAAGTACTACTTTTCGTTTTCCTATTTGGAACCAGTCTAATTTGTTCCATGTCCAGTTCTAACTGTTGCTTCCTGACCTGCATACCGATTTCTCAAGAAGTAGGTCAGAAGGTCTGGTATTCCCAACTTTTGAAGAGTTTTCCACAGTTTATTGTGAACCACACAGCCAAAGGCTTTAGCATAGTCAATAAAGAAGAAATAGATGTTTTTCTGGAACTCTCTTGCTTTTTTGATGATCCAGCAGATGTTGGCTATTTGATCTCTCGTTCCTTTGCCTTTTCTAAAATCAGCTTGAACATCTGGAAGTTCATGGTTCACATATTGCTGAATTTTGAGCATTACCTTACTAGTGTGTGAGATGAATGCAATTGTGTGGTAGTTTGAGCATTCCTTGGCATTGCCTTTCTTAGGGATTGGAATGAAACTGACCTTTTCCAGTCCTGTGGCCGCTTCTGAGTTTTCCAAATTTGAGTTTGGAAAACTCAAATTTGAGTTCAGCACTTTTACAGAATCATCTCTTAGGATTTGAAATATCTCAACTGGAATTCCATCACCTCCACTAGCTTTGTTCATAGTGATGCTTCCTGAGGCCCTCTTGACTTCACATTCCAGGATGTCTGGCTCTAGGTGAGTGATCATACCATAGTGATTATCTGAGTCATGAAGATCTTTCTTGTACAGTTCTTCTGTGTATTCTTGCCACCTCTTCTTAATGTCTTTTCCTTCTTTAGGTCCATACCATTTCTGTCCTTTACTGAGCCCATCTTTGCATGAAATGTTCCTTTGGTATCTCTAATTTTCTGGAAGAGATATCTCGTCTTTCCCCTTCTATTGTTTTCCTCTATATCTTTGCATTAATCACTGAGGAAGGCTTTCTTATCTCTCCTTGCTATTCTTTGGAACTCTGCATTCAAGTGGATATATTTTTTCTTTTTTCCTTTGCTTTTGGCTTCTCTTGTTTTCACAGCTATTTGTAAGACTTCCTCAGACAGCCATTTTGCTTTTTTGTATTTCTTTTTCTTGGGGATGATCTTGATCCCTGTCTTCTGTACAACGTCATGAACCTCTGTCCATAATTCATCAAGCACTCTGTCTATGAGATCTATCCCTTAAATCTATTTTTCACTTCCAGTGTATAACCTAAGGCATTTGATTTAGGTCATACCTGAATTTTCTAGTGGTTTTCCCTACTTTCTTCAATTTAAGTCTGAATTTGGCAATAAGGAGTTCATGATCTGAGCCACAGTCAGTTCACGGTCTTGTTTTTGCTGACTCTGTAGATCTTCTCCATCTTTAGCTGCAAAGAATATAATCAATCTGATTTCAGTGTTGACCATCTGGTGATGTCCATGTGTGGAGTCTTCTCTTGCATTGTTGGAAGAGAGCGTTTACTGTGACCAGTGTGTTTTATTGGCAAAACTCTATTAGCCTTTGTCTTGCTTCATTCTGTACTCCAAGGCCAAATTTGCCTGTTACTCCAGGTGTTTCTTGACTTCCTACTTTCGCATTCCAATAATGAAAAGGACATCTTTTTTGGGTGTTAGGTCTAGAAGGTCTTGTAGGTCTTCATAGAGACCTTCAACTTCAGCTTCTTCAGCATTATTGGTCAGGGCGTAGACTTGCATTACTCTGATTTTGAATGGTTTGCCTTGGAAACAAACACAGATCATTCTGTCATTTTTGAGATTGCATCCAAGTACTTCATTTCAGACTCTTTTTGTTGACTATGATGGCTACTCTATTTCTTCTAAGGGATATTTGCCCACAGTAGTATATATAATGGTCATCTGTAATGGAGACTTAATAATAAACACACAAAATTTAGCAAGTTCTAAGAGCTCAGTAGATGTCTGTTTGATTCCTGGTTTGGGAAGATCCACTGGAGAAGTGATGGGCCACCCACTCCAGTATTTTGGGGCTTTCTTTTTGGCTCACCTGGTAAGGAATCTGCCTGCAATGTGGAAAAC
Source organism: Bos mutus (assembly GCF_027580195.1). Taxonomy (NCBI): domain Eukaryota; kingdom Metazoa; phylum Chordata; class Mammalia; order Artiodactyla; family Bovidae; genus Bos; species Bos mutus. The sequence continues at coordinate 47,363,579 of NC_091617.1, forward strand.
CTGGGTTCAGTCCCTGGGTTGGGAATATCCCTGGAGAAGGGAATGGCTATCCACTTCAGTATTCTGGCCTGGGAAATTCCATGGCATGGTGTTGCCAAAAGTTGGACACGACTGAGTGACTTTAATAAATAAATAAATAACTCAATAGAAATCCATTTCTTTCTTCTTCCATGTGATTTACAAAAGAACACACTGGTTTTTTAGAAAGAATTAGAAATGAAGTCTGCAATACTGAGGAGATCAAAGAGTTAAAACTCCAAAATAGCAAAGGATAGAGGTAGGCCCAGATCTTTCAGAAAGTATTATGGATGGCCACTGCAAGATTCAGAAGGCCAAATAACCTTGAAAACTGGTTAATTTTAATGTGCAGAAGTGTTTTTCTATATAACACTGGTAGTTTCAGGCAAATGTTGCCAAAATATATGAAAAGAATTTTTATAATTTTATAAAATACTGTGGCATAAAGAACAATAAAGTTTTACAATATTGACTGAAAACTAATGAAGTGATAATGTTTTGAGAAGAGACACGTGAGTTGAATATCGTTTCTGGATAGAGATGCTTCTCTTATCAACACAGAAGTAACTACTGTGGAACGGAGGGTGAGAAAAATGAGAAGGATTCTGAGAACTTCTACAATACAATTAGCAGTTATAAGAACACATACAGATGATGCAAATGTAATAGAGCAAGAGCAGCAGTGTAGGATCCCGGACAACAGCAGGAGAGCAATAACGGTACCCAAGGAGGATGACTAGACATTCAAGATCTTACAAAATGAAGGGATGCAAATCACAGGATTTACAAACTCAGTGATTGTGTGCATGGGGTTTAGAATCATGGGGTATATTCACTGATATTTCTGATTCACTCTCTGTTTCAAAGGAGTGACAATATAATGAGTTGTCAGTGATGCTTGGAGATAAACTGATAAATAAAAGAGCTCATATTCACCAACTTAGATGTGTAAAACATTTTTTTCTGTTTTTTTCTAAAAATATTTTAAAAATTGAACATAGATCGCTGAGATTAGAATCTTGGTTTTCCCAATTATTTTCTTTGACACATTACTAAATGCTTTTGCTTCTCAGTTTCTGTTTCTATAAAATGAAGGTGACAGGATAGTTTCAGAGGTTAAATGAATTAATATATATATAAGATACATACTAATGCTCTATAAAATTAGGTATAATTATCTTCATTATGGTTGTAATTATTATTTATTGTAATAACTATTAAAGAGAGCAACTTCTCATTTCAATTTGTAAGTCTGTTTTTAATTTCCATACACTGTTTTTGATCAGTAGCTTCTACTTGGTCACTTCCCAGATTTCTTTTTTATTTAATAAAGTAAAACATATATTCAAGTATTATTCAGTTTAAGTGTAATATTTTACACTCAGAATTTGTGAAAGTGAGTCACTCGTTCGTGTCCGATTCTTTGCAACCCCATGGACTATCAGTCCATGGAATTCTCCAGGCCAGAATACTGGAGTGGGTAGCCTTTCCCTTCAAGGGATCTTCCCAGCCCAGGTATCTAACCAAGGTCTTTTGCCTTGCACACAGATTCTTTACCAGTTGAGCCAACAGGGAAGCCCAAGAATGCAGGAGGGGTAGACTAGCCCTTCTCCAGTGGATCTTCCTGACCCAGGAATTGTACCAGGGTCTCCTTCATTGCAGGTGGATTCTTTACCAACTGAGCTATTAGGAAAGCCCTCAGAATTTGTATATTATAACTATTTAAAGCACGTGGAAAAAGATGCAAAATGATATGATTCAAAGTGATGAACTACTGATTTTTCATAGTAAACACTTATTATATTGATTACCTTTCTGAAATATAAGTATTTCTGGCTTTATAAATAAGAATCATTTGGGTCATTTATGTGCAAACCATGCATTGTTTATAGATAAAAAAGAAAACACCATAGCTGATTAATTCCTTAGACACTGTTTGGTCCAAGATGAACACACAGGCACACACATGCAGAGGCACACATATTATTCACATAAATAACACACATGTGTATAATTTTACCAAATCTCATGGGCAGAGGAGTCTGGTAGGCTGCAGTCCATGGGGTCGCTAAGAGTCGGACACGATTGAGCAACTTCACTTTCACGCATTGGAGAAGGAAATGGCAACCCACTCCAGTGTTCTTGCCTGGAGAATCCCAGGGACCGGGGAGCCTGGTGAGCTGCCGTCTATGGGGTCACACAGAGTTGGACACGACTGAAGCGACTTAGCAGCAGCAGCAGCAGTATATTATTAGGGAATTTTAGTTTGTGCTATGAACTGCTTTATAGGGAAAATTAATTATTTCACAAACAATGATTTTTTTTCCCCCTGAATATAACATAGTGAAAGAGCAAAACAAAACTAAAACCAAGACTCTAATAATGAAAAAAAAAAAAAAAAAAAAGACTCTAATAATGGTGCTAACAGGTTTTTTGATTGTGAGCTGCTCTGCTAGAAATATTCTTTAGAAATACAAAATAATGTAAATTATATAACCACATTGTTCAAATTTATAATTGTATTAATTTTGGAACAATTTTATAATAGGTATAATCTCCACAGTTTGTACTTCTGAAGTCAGTTCATCTAAAGTGTAACTAAAGATTCAAAAATTAAATTAGTCTGTTTAAACTAACACTTTATAGAAATATGTAGCATAATTTGGCCATTCTCAAATATGATACATTCTGTATTACATCAGGCACTCATCATGTTTACTAATCATTCTCCATGAAGGTCCATTAGCAGATAGTTGAATCATAGATTGAAAATAAAAAGAAAGTTTTACACAACTATCTTCTAATCTTTTTCTCTACAGTAAGATTTATTGTAGATTATACATGGTAGAAATCTTCTAAAATATATTCACTGAGGAATAGTGTCAGTGGCTTTTCTTCTGATGTACACTTAGGTTCTGATAAGAAATCCAAATCACAGTACTTAAAATATGTTTCCACCTATTCTATGAAAGACAGTAATCATTTCCTTTACTTATTTCCTTCCTACTCCTATATGTCCCTCGTAGAGAGCATGGTTATATCCTTTTCAGTTTGCTCTAAAAACTCTTCTCAAGGAAGCCTTGATACCACCTTCTGGCTATTGCTGATGTAAGTATTTACCTGTCCCAAGTCAGACTACTGAGGTTCTCTTTTCTACAGAAAGACCACATAGTGACTGGATTCAGACCCTGTTAAGCAAATGAACATGAAGGCCATATAATGCTAAGCAGCCATTTTTTACTATGTGCCCCACCCACCAAAAATGGATTATGTGGAATGATAAATACGAAGAAAATAACATGAATCTTGACTCCTGGTAGCTTGTGATTTATAGGTTTTATCTCCTGTGAAATATTTCAGAATCATATTAACACTTTAGACCTCAGCAAAATTCTCTTAAATTTTCCTTAATAATTATGGTAGTCTTGAGGATATTTGTTACTGATAAACACTCAATTATAAGCCACTAACTAACTCTCTACTAGGTATCAGAGATTGCCGCTTTTGTTATGAGTATATTAGTGGGGTGGTTTATTCAATTTTCTGAAAGATCAAAAAATGAATAAAAGATCAGGGCTGGGAGACTGGAGTTCTGATGTTTTAAAATAGTTGTTTTTGATCCAACCAACACAGATATCAAGAAAATAATATAATAAATTTGTCTCAAGCTTAAAAGAAAATTTGGGTTGGATATATTCTTTTGGAAATCATTATATATATAAACTTTTTTTTTCGAAAAAAGCTGAAGAGTGGTAAGATAAGAAATTTAAGACATCTTCAAGAACTCAACTATTTAAATACAGATAAATAATGATGAGTTGATAAAGACTGAGCAAAGATTAGTAAAGTAAGAAGAATACCTGAGATGTGTGGTATCATTGAAACCAAAGAAAATGTAATTAAAGAGGAAAGATGTGGTGAACTGAGAAATCAGAAGGTTGAAATACATCCACTGGGGTAAGACATCAACAAAACACAGAAAATGCTGTGGAATGATAAAAGATGGTAACAGAAGGGAATGAGTTGGTGGGAACAATGTAAGTAGCATAAATACCTCTTGAAAATTTGGCAGTAATGGAAAAAATGAGTTAAAATGATAATATTTAAAAGACAGTGGAATTTGGAAACTTTAAAATTGTGTTTTACAAAACTTTTTTTTTAAATAAATTTATTTATTTTAATTGGAGGTTAATTACTTTACAACATTGTATTGGTTTTGCCATACATCAACATGAATCCGCCACAGGTATACACGTGTTCCCCACCCTGAACCTCCCTCTCTCCTCCCTCCCCATACCATCCCTCTGGGTTGTCTCAGTGCACCAGCCCCAAGCATCCAGTATCATGCATCAAACAGCAAAAGAGACACAGATGTATACAAAAATTTTTAAATAATAGAAATTTAAAATTTTTTAAATTATAGGAAACTTTTAAATGATAAAAAGGCTTTCATAGACTAGAACGGTAAAGATAAAGGAGAGAGAACAATAATTAATAAAGTAAGGTTTCCTAGGAGACAATATAGACTATAATAGAGAGCCTAAGAGGAAATATGAGCATTAGATGGATGAATATATTTTGGCCCTTAGAAGAGGATTTCCAAATTTAGCAGATAAAAATATACCATTTCCAGTTAAATTGAACTTCAGATAAACAATTAACATTTTTACTATAAGTACCTCTAATATAATATTGGTATCACATTTTTTTACTAAAATTTTGTCATTACCTGAAATTCAAATTTATATAGATATGCTACATTTTTCTGGTAATCTTAATTGAATCCAAGGATACGACTCCCCATCCACATTTTTGGACCTTGTGTTTAGAAAGCCTCTCTATGGCCCTCTTTTGACAATGCTTGAGAGTGCAGAATGAGGAGTCCTTGAGACCAAGGGGACCTATCCATCTGGAACACAAGTCCAGCTCTTATAACAACCAAGATACTGCAATAATCTACAAATGTGGATGAAAATCTACATTCAAGGCTGCTTGGGTCTCATCTTCACATCCTCCTTCCCTATAAGAAGCAGCACTGCCAGTGTGCCCTAGCATGTACAGCCTGAGACACAAGGTACAGCCAAGGGGTAAGTCCTTGTGTGGATATAACAAAATCTTAGCTGTGAAGATGTTTTCCACATATATGATATTCAAATAAGAAGTTGATGAAATTTAGTAATGAGAAGGGAGTGAGAGAGAAAGTAAGTGGGCCAGCTTTAAGAGCAGTGAATGTGTTAGGAAAACTGTCTTTGCTGCCAATTTCCTAGATGGGATTGTGAGGAGTGCAAGAAATCTAAATTAAAATTTTATTTTCTGGTTGTAAACATAAAGTTGTATTTTCAAAGGAAGAAGGAGAGAACATATTTTATTTAACAAACTTCTATCTTGATTTTGACTTCTCTTTCCCAATATTCTGAAAATGTAAATAGTGGGCCTAGAGGAAGATACAATTTCTGAAAATCATATAAAGGAGGTGATGGTCAAGCATCCTTATATCCTTATATACATGGTAGTGTGACATGGGGGAAGACACCTCTGATGGTTTCTGTTTTCCTTGAGGTAGTAGAAAAGACTGCCTTCTAAAAGTAAGTGTGTGTGTGTATACAAATGGTAATCATAAATTTGGCAAGATTTGATATATTTAACCAGAAACAAAGGTGAAAAATGTGACTGAAGAAAACAAGTAGGATTGTTCAGCAGTGAGTGTTGAGTTGACAATGCTGGGCATGACTTTTTACTGAGATTTTAAAATTTCATGTTTGGCACAGTTATATTGAAGAAGGATAAGTACATTCATGCAAGGTGGCAGTTTTAACAGGTTGTAAAAAAAAATGAAAAAATTAGAGATTTAAGGGTATTTGGAAGAAGATTATTGAAATGGTGGATAATGATGATATCTAAGCTAGTTTTGGTAGAATGAGGATAACAAAAAAGTGAAAAGGGGAATTGGAGTATTATTGTGCTAATGAGGATATAAAGAAACACCTCTAAATGTTTCTTAGGCTTCTCTTCCTTTACCTTTACTTTCCTATTTTGTGTTCCAAAAGTCCTATAATTATCATTGTGTAATTGGAGACGAGTAGCTAGAAAGTAATGCTCAAAATTCTCCAAGTCAGGCTTTAGCAATATGTGAATCGTGAACTTCCTGATGTTCAAACTGGTTTTAGAAAAGGCAGAGGAACCAGAGATCAAATTGCCAACATCTGCTGGATCATGGAAAAAGCAAGAGAATTCCAGAAAAACATCTATTTCTGCTTTATTGACTATGCCAAAGCCTTTGACTGTGTGTGGACCACAATAAACTGTGAGAAATTCTGAAAGAGATGGGAATATCAGACCATGTGACCTGCCTCTTGAGAAATCTGTATGCAGGTCAGGAAGCAACAGTTAGAACTGGACATGGAACAACAGACTGGTTCCAAATAGGAAAAGGAGTATGTCAAGACTGTATATTGTCACCCTGTTTATTTAACTTATATGCAGAGTACATCATGAGAAATGCTGGACTGGAAGAAACACAAGCTGGAATCAATATTGCTGGGAGAAATATCAATAACCTCAGATATGCAGATGACACCATCCTTATGGCAGAAAGTGAAGAGGAACTGAAAAGCCTCTTGATGAAAGTGAAAGTGGAGAGTGAAAAAGTTGGCTTAAAGCTCAACATTCCAGTCCCATCACTTCACGGGAAATAGATGGGGAAACAGTGGAAACAGTGTCAGACTTTATTTTTTTGGGCTCCAAGATCACTGCAGATGGTGACTGCAGCCATGAAATTAAAAGATGCTTACTCCTTGGAAGGAAAGTTATGTCCAACCTAGATAGCATTTGAAAAGCAGAGACATTACTTTGCCAACAAAGGTCCGTCTAGTCAAGGCTATGGTTTTTCCTGTGGTCATGTATGGATGTGAGAGTTGGACTGTGAAGAAGGCTGAGCACCAAAGAATTGATGCTTTTGAACTGTGGTGTTGGAGAAGACTCTTGAGAGTCCCTTGGACTGCAAGGAGAGCCAACCAGTCCATTCTGAAGGAGATCAGCCCTGGGATTTCTTTGGAAGGAATGATGCTAAAGCTGAAACTGCAGTACTTTGGCCGCCTCATGCGAAGAGTTGACTCATTGGAAAAGACTCTGATGCTGGGAGGTATTGGGGGCAAGAGGAGAAGGGGACGACAGAGGATGAGATGGCTGGATGGCATCACTGACTTGATGGACATGAGTCTGAGTGAACTCCGGGAGTTGGAGATGGACAGGGAGGCCTGGCGTGCTGCGATTCATGGGGTCGCAAAGAGTGGGACACAACTGAGGGACTGAACTGAACTGAATAGTGTTCAAGCCATCAAGTGTTGATTTCAGTCTCATTTTTCAAACAGTATACATGATCTTAGGAAAAGCATACCTTCTTTGATCCTCAGTTTCCTCACGTATTATATTATTACATTAATACTTTATGATAATATTGCTATGAGATATCTTTGACATGTATTTAGTGCTTAATTGGTGCAGTATACTATTTTCTCTCTTTTTCTGATATATATATATATATGTATGTATATATACATATATGTGTATATATATACACACACACACACACATATATGGAGTTTTCCAGGTGTCCAGGTGGCTCAGTGGTAAAAAAACCCACCTGCCAATAGAGGAGCCACAGAGATGCTAGATTGATCCCTGGGTCAGAAAGATCCCCTAGAGTAGGAAATGGCAACCCACTCTAGTATTCTTGCCTAGGAAATCCCATGGACAGAGGAGTATGGCAGGCTACGGTCTAAGAGTCACAAAGAGTCAGACATGACTGAGAGACTGAGCAAACACACATGTGTGTATATGTGTGTATATACACACACACATATATATATATATATATATATATATATGTATATACTTACACACACACACACATATATATATGTATATATTTCCCCTGAGTGAACTTACTTAATTAACATGTGATCTCCTTATACACTAATGCATTCCCAATGGTAAAAGTCTGCTTCCTGAGTTTCAAACTTACATTTCAAGCGTCCATGAATTATATCTCCCCTAAATGTTCCATCTGTGCCAGGCTGGATGAAGCACAAGCTGGAATCAAGATTGTGTCCTAGTTGCTCAAACGTGTCTGACTCTTTACAACCTCGTGGACTGTAGCCCACCAGGCTCCTCTGTCCACGGGGATTTTCCAGGCAGGAGTACTAGAGTGGTTTGCCAGTACTTTCTCCAGGGGATCTTCCCAACCCAGGGATCAAACCCAGGTCTTCCACCCTGCAGGCAGATTCTTTACCTGGGAAGAATAATTCTGAGCCATGTGGGAAGCCGTGGAATCAAGATTACTGGGGAAAATATCAGTAAGCTCAGATATGCAGATGACACCACTCTTATGGCAGAAAGCAAAGAGGAACTAAAGAGCCTCTTGATGAAGGTAAAAGAGGAGAGTGAAAAAACTGGCTGAAAACTCAATACTCAAAAAATGAAGGTCATGACATCCAGTCCCATCAATTCATAGCAAATAAATGGGGAAAAAAAATGGAAACAAAGACAGACTTTATTTCCTTGGGCTCCAAAATCACTGCAGATGGTGACTGCAGCCATGAAATTAAAAGACACTTGCTCCTTGGAAGAAAAGCTATAACAAACGTAGATGGCATATTATAAAACAGAGACGTTACTTTGCCAACAAAGGTCCATCTCATCAAGGATATGGATTTTCCAGTAGTCATGTATGGATGTGAGAGTTGGGTTGTAAAGAAGGCTGAGCACTGAAGAATTGATGCTTTTGAACTGTGGTGTTGGAGAAAACTCTTGAGAGTCCATTGGACTGCAAGGAGATCCAACCAGTCCATCCTAAAGAAAATCAAAGAGGAAGTGGCATATGAACCGTTTTGAATTTACCAGTAAGACAAAGATAGAAGATTGGACATGCTAGACTTGGAGGCATGTTAGTGCAGCATGTTTGTGGCAGTGAAAAATATTAATAAAGCTGACAGCCTATGGGAAAATAAGTGGTCTGGGAGAAATAAATAGCAAATTTTGGCTTTGAGGTGACCATGGAACATTGGTGGTTGTCCAGTCATCCAGTTGTGTCTGACTCTTTGCGACTCCATGGACTACAGCACTCCAGGTTTCCCTGCCCTTCACCATCTCCCGGAGCTTGCTCAAACTCATGTCCATTGAGTCAGTGATGCCATCCAAACATCTTGTCCTCTACTGTCCTCATATTTTCAATGATTATTTAACAAAAATTAAAAAAAATCATTTCAGAGTTTCACACAAAGAACCCCTATCAAACCGAACCAAAATAAAACAAACAAACAAATATGCTTTTAGATTCAGGAGATCTATTCAGGCTATTCTTCCTAGACTGTGTTTTAAATTCTATCTTCGAATATCTCCAAATGCCAATTTACTTTCCTATATTTGGATTTTCCCTCTTTACACAGTCTCATAGACAGAGTTTTTTCTTAGTCCTGTTTTACCCTTGGACAGGCTTGTGAGTTATCCAGCTCCACACTGTGTCCAGACTCAGATTGTACACTGCCAGCAGGGATTGCTACGGCTCTAAATAGAAATCAGGCTCCTTGTCTCAACTTTTGTGACAGGGATTAATATTTATTGGGGAATGTCTTAAAATTACTTCTTTACACGTCATTGTTCCTATTAAACTTAATTTTCTTAAGTGGCAGTGGATATCTCTTGGGCATCTTTTTTTTCTAGTAATTATGATATAGGAGCCTGGTGGGCTATAGTCCATGGGGTCACAAAGAGTTTGACACAACTGAGCAACCAATGCTTTCATTGTAATGACAATGTCAATTATATCATGATGCTTCAATGGTAACTTTTAAAAAAGTGACTGAATAAATGAAAATGAGTAAAACTCATACACTACCTTAACTACAATTATTCTGGCCATAGGTATTCTTTTTCTGTTCTCACCTTTACACAGGAAGGCCAGTGTATACACCCACCTGCCTTGCCTAAGGCCAGCAGGCTCAATTCCTTCCAACAGAGACTTTCTACTCTAAGACATAAGGAGTGTGGTGTGAGTGTATGCATGCTCAGTCATGTCCCACTCTTGGCAACCCCATGGACTGTAGCCCACAAAGCTCCTTTACCCATGGGATTTCCCCAGGCAAGGATACTGGGGTGGGTTGCCATTTCCTACTCCAGGGGATCTTCCCCACCCAGGGATAGAACCACACACACACACATATATGAAACATAAAAAAGCTCAACAGTCAGGAGATGTTGAAGATATGATGCACATGGAATAACAGCAGCTACCACATTCCTTCAATTAATTTTTTTTTCTTTTAGATTGTTTTGTTTTACTCATGATTTTCTTTTTTTTTAATTAAAAAAAATTGTTTTTTAACTTTACAATATTGTACTGTTTTTGCCATACATAAACATGCATCCCCCACGGGTGTACACATGTTCCCCATCCTGAACCCCCCGCCCACCTTCCTCCCCATACCATCCTTCTGGGTCATCCCAGTGCACCAGCCCCAAACTTCCTGTATCCTGCATCGAACCTGGACTGGCGATTCATTTCTTATATGATATTGTACATCTTTTAATGCCATTCTCCCAAATCATCCCCCCTCTCCCTCTCCCACAGAGTCCAAAAGGCTGTTCTATACATCTGTGTCTCTTTTGCTATCTCGCATACAGGGTTGTCATTACCATCTTTCTAAATTCCATATATACGTGCTGCTGCTGCTGCTGCTAAGTTGCTTCAGTCGTGTCCGACTCTCTGCGACCCCAGAGACTGCAGCCCACCAGGATCCCCCGTCCCTGGGATTCTCCAGGCAAGAACACTGGAGTCGGTTGCCATTTCCTTCTCCAATGCATGAAAGTGAAAAGTGAAAGTGAAGTTGCTCAGTCGTGTCCCACTCTTTGCGACCCCATGGACTGCAGCCTACCAGGCTCCTCCACCCATGGGATTTTCCAGACAAGAGTACTGGAGTGGGGTGCCATTGCTAGTATACTGAAAAACACCAGTAGGTGTTTTTCTTTCTGGCTTACTTCACTCTGTATAATAGGCTCCAGTTTCATCCATCTCATTAGAACTGAATTAAATGAACTCTTTTTAATGGTTGAGTAATATTCCATTGTGTATATGTGCCACAGTTTTCTTATCCATTCATCTGCTGATGGACATGTAGGTTGCTTCCATGTCCTGCCTATTATAAACAGTGCTGCAATGAACATTTGGGTACACGTGTCTCTTTCAATTCTGGTTTCCTCGGTGTGTATGCCCAGCAGTGGGATTGCTGGGTCGTATGGCAGTTCTATTTCCAGTTTTTTTAAGGAATCTCCACACTGTTCTTTTTCTAAAACACTATGATACATTTAGGTGTAGAGATTTTTTTAAAATTTTATTTCAATCTTATTTGCCGTTTATTGAGACTTTTAATCTGTGATTTATGTCTTTTTCTAGCTCTAGGAAACCAATCATTATTTCTTCAAATAATATCCCTCTATCATCTTATTTCTTCAGTGAGCTTTTAATCTCTTTTAGTCACATGTTGACGCTTATGGATATATCCTCTGTTCTTTAAGTTTTATTTGATATTTTCTAACTCATTGTTTGTGTAGCAATCTAGTGATTTTCAATAAGGCAATCTTCTACTTTACTAATTTTCTCTTTAAGCAAGTATAATTTACTATTCAGGCTTCCCTTGTAGCTCAGTCAGTAAAGGATCTGCCTGCAGTGCAGGAGACCTGGGTTCGACTCCTGGGTTGGGAAGATCCCCTGGAGAAGAAAACTACAACCCACTCCAGTATCCTTGCCTGGAAAATCTCATGGACAGAGAAGCCTGGTGGGCTGCAGTCCATGGGGTCGCAAAGAGTCAGACATGACTGAGCAACTAACACTAACACTAACTAATTTACTATTCAATCCCTGAAGAAATTGACACCAGGACTGTAGGCCTGGGTACAAATCCTGAGTAAATTACTTAAATTCTCTGAGCTTCAGTTTCTTTCTCTTTAAAATAAAGGTAATTATAGTATTAACTTTGCCATTTTGTGTTTAATTGTGTTATATAATATATATATATATTTATATATTTATATTTATATTTCTTTCATTTCTTCCTACCTATATAATTATATGGGCTTTCCTGGTAGCTTAGCTGGTAAAGAATCCACCTGCAGTGTGGGAAACCCCAGTACAATTCCCAGGTCGGGAAGATCCTCTGGAGAAGTGATAGGCTACTCACTCTAGTATTCTTGGGCTTCCCTGGTGACTCAGACAGTAAAAAATCTGCCTGAAATGCAGGAGACCTGGGTTTGATTCCTGGATTGGGAAGATCCCCTGGAGGAGGGCATGAAAACCCACCCTAGTATTCTTTTCTGGAGAATCCCCATGGACAGAGGAGCCTGGTGGGCTACAGTCCCTGGGGTTGCAAAGAGTCAGACAGGACTGGGCAACTAAAGACAGTACAGCATATAACTATCTGGACTTTGAACTGTCCATATCTTGTTTCTTCCTTCCTTTATTTATTTTTTTCATTGCATCCCTTGGAAAAAAAATGTTCTTTCATCTACAATATTCATCTTCACCTTAAACATCACTGCCACATATATGTCACTATTTTACACACAATTCACCTATATCTCAGATCTAAAAAAAATCTGGCATTCATAGTTATATTCTCATGATGAAGTTTACATGTCTCAGTCAGGACAATCATTATTTAGACTTCTTTCTACTGATATATTGGAGTAGGAAATGGCAAACCAATCCAGTATTCTCGCCTAGAAAATTTCATAGACAGAGGAACCTGGCAAGCTACAGTCCATGGGGCTGCAAAGACATGACTGAGTGACTGAGCACACACACACTACTGATTTATATTTTTCATATACCTTTACCCAAGCACTTCACTTGTTTGAATGTACATACTCATAGTTCAACAAATGTACCACACACATTCTGCTCTTTATTTGTCTTGTTCATTAACTTGATCATTTACTTATTTATGCAGTCATTATTTATGATTTCATATTTTATTAAAGATGTTGTGAATACAAAGATGAATAAGTCATGATCTTTGCTACATGCTGGAAGTCATAGACATGCAGCAATGTTAATATAATAATTTTAGTACAAAGTGATAGGTACTGTAAAAAACCTTACGCTTCTTTTTAGTAAAGAAATGTTTCATACATATAAGCAATAAAAAGAATAATACAACAAATACCCTTTTAACTACCACTCTGAATTAGCAAACATTAACATTTTGTCACATTTGTTTCAAAACTTATCATTTTAATCAAATTAATTTGGTCCATTTGATTAGTCACTAGAAATAGCTATCCTTCTAATTCCCAAGACATTATAAATTTATTTTATGTGTGCTACTGTAAAATATGGACGAGCCTCTTCATAATTTAGTGAGCTTCATACAGTAAGCTAAGACCAAATATAAGTAATAATGACATTTTTTAGTGAAAGTTTGGTGATAGCTAAGACCACAAGGATAACTTCTTTAGGTCGGTTCTGACTCATCTATACCATTAAAAATTTCCAAGATTGAATGGCTCCTCATATACATTTCATCTTCTAAGCACTATCGTATTTCTCGCCCAACATTTAAACTCTTTCAGAATGAATGATACAATGAATTTATTTCCTTCAGTAGAGAATTCCTTTCCCTATCTCCAATAACGTATTTTGCCTCCAATGAGCCTGACATATGGCTCACTATTTAAAAATAAAATAACATGTTCCTGGAATTTGGAATCAGTCTACTTCAAACAACACCATATTTGCTATATCATCAGCTTTCCTCTAGTAAGCAACAAAATAAAGATTAAGTTTTCATATCATTCCTGTTTTTAGCTCAGTTTTCTTTACCAACTCCTACCAATTTTTTTTTATCCAAATGCACAAAATCCATACATTCACATACATGCCTTCTCAGATACTATGATGGTAGAAAAAATAAAAATAAATATATTTTAGTCAAGATACTTTCTAAATCAAAATAGTAGTGTAGTTTATTTCCTAAATAGGATGCTTAACTACATAATCTGAAGCATCACATTTACTAGGTTGAATCATATGAAATTAGGACACTGACTTTTATCTTTTTTTCTTTTATGTAAACATTATGGTTAATTTCATGCATCAACTTGACTGGGCTAAGTGATATATAGAGTAAACATTATTTCTGGGTATAAGGGTGTGAAGTTGTCTCCAGATAGGAGTAGCATTTGAATCCTAGACTCAATAAAATAGATTGCTTTTTCTCAATGTGGTGGGCAGCATCTAACTTGTTAAAGGCCTAAACAGAACAAAGAAGTGAAGTTAGGAGGAATTCTTCCCTTCTGTTTCTGGCCTTCCTGCTTGAGCTGGAAGGCTAGTCTTCTCCTGCCCTTGCTGCTACTGTTGCTAAGTCGCTTCAGTCGTGTCCGACTCTGTGCGACCCCTGAGACGGCAGCCCACCAGGCTCCCCTGTCCCTGGGATTCTCCAGGCAAGAACACTGGAGTGGGTTGTCATTTCCTTCTCCAATGCATGAAAGTGAAAAGTGAAAGTGAAGTCACTCGCTCAGTCGTGTCAGACTCATCACAACTCCATGGACTGCAGCCTACCAGGCTCCTCCGTCCATGGGATTTTCCAGGCAAGAGTACTGGAGTGGGGTGCCATTGCCTTCTCCATCTCCTGCCCTCACATTGTATGTTCTCTTTGTTCTCAGGCCTTTGGACTTAGATGGGAATTATACCATCAGTTTTCCTAGGGCTCCAGATTGCAAACAGCATATATTGAAGAGCTGACTATGAAACTTGAGCATCCCAGGGTTTTGGTATCATTGGGTAAGTCCTAGAACTGATTCTCTGAGAATACTGAGGGATCAATTCAGTGTGTATGTGTGTGTATGTGCCTGCATGTGTATGTCTGTGGTGTGCTTCTCTGCAGAACTTTGATAAATACAATGGGCAAATATGGTCATTTTCATATAATTTAGGAATTGAAGTACTTCACTGTATTCAGGATTTCTTGAGAACAAAATTTGGAATATGTTTTTTTTCTGAAAAAAAAAATGGAGGAACTAGTCTATCCAGAAATAAATTAATATGTATCTCTCAGAAAATGGAATATACATTTAATATTTTGAATGAATATTTTATTACATCAAAACTTCAGTCATGTCCTCATCAGAGTTTTGTTACAGGCAAACATACAAAATATTATAGTACAAGTACACCTGAATATGTAAAATGATATAGTATATTTAGAATATTTAAAAATCAATATAGTAACATTTAAAAGCAGAGGAAATGTCTAAGTGGACCAATTTGAAATTCAAACCCAACACAATAAATTGAGACTAAAGCCATAAATCTACAGGATTTCTAGGGCAAAAATTTAAAATCTGAATGTTTTGAGTGAAAGAACTCAAGCCAGACATATTTAAGACCAAAAAGTTTTCAAAACTGCATAAACATTATTAAGAAGCAAACAATAAACTAGAAGATATTGGTAATGATAAAACAAAATGGTAAGCACTAGAATATATAAATAGCTTCTAGAAATCAAGAATAAAGAGCAAGCACATATTTCATTGAAGAGGATCTATTTGAAGCCAATGGATATATGAAAATATGTTTGACTTGACTAATAACAAAAGACATGCCAATTAAAATTGTTAATGCACATTCAACAAAAGAGGCGAATATAAAATTTCTCATTGGTATTCTCTATAAAGATTGAAGGAAACTGAACTTTGCATACATTTCAAGTACTAGTTGCTGCTGCTGCTGCTAAGTCACTTCAGTCGTGTCTGACTCTGTATGACCCCATAGATGGCAGCCCACCAGGCTCCTCTGTCCCTGAGATTCTCCAGGAAAGAATACTGGAGTGGGTCAAGTACTAGTAGAAATTTGAAAAAAAAAAAATTTGGAAAACACTCCTGCCAAATTTAGTAAGCATTTAAAATATGCTTACTCGGCAATTCTACTTCTAATTAGACATTTCCATATGCACACAGGAAGCATGTACATGTGTGTTAATGTCAGAAACAATCTTAGAATATAAAACTAAAAATGTATGCTGATATGCAGAATATTTATTATATGACAGTTAAAAATGATTATGCTATATTTAGATAGATAATATTTTTATCAAAGAAAATACATTTTAAAAGGTCAGTGTTGAGGGAGAAATGGACATTAAAGAACAATTTGTTATCATCTATGTAAACTTTAAAACACTGATAATGTGTAAATTTTACATATATATCCTATATGAAATGAAATATATCAAACATACATTAAAAAGCTAACTGTATTGATGGAAATGGTTTCTTCCAGTAGGAGCAAAACTAATAGGATTTCAGGGAATAAAGGGAAAGTTGAGTTGTATTTCTATATATATTCAAAAGGTATTATCAAATGTTATGCTTTATGCTCTTTCCTTTTTTATATGCATTTGTTTTTCATTTTTTCAAACTACACATTTGCTTTTTATGTGTTTGTAAAGCTTTTTCTAATGTCTTTATCTTATTTTTCTTATATTTCCCTCAATTGACTTGTAATTTGAGATTCTGTGACATTTATATTTCTTGTCATTTCCCTTTGATTTAATTTTAATTTTCTCCTGTCTATGACTTTTTCAATCTTCTTGAATCTACATAGTTAATGTTATTAAATTTTTTTTTCTGTTTTCTTTTAGATTTTTTTTTAAATTTAAGTCTTTATTAGATTTCATCTAAAAATATCTGGAGAAAAAAATAAAACTTTGGATAGTTTTCAAATTAGTCACATACCAGGGCTTATATTCATAAGTTTTGAGAAAGACTGCTTATGATAAATGACTTGAATTATATCCTAAAGAAAGAGACAGACAGTACATAAAAACTGACAACATGTGACTTTTCTAATAAGAAAGGAAATACTCAAAGTTTCCTGTTTAGCACATATGTATTCAATGAATAATTCTACAGAATACAAAAATTCATAAACAAATCAAGACATTTCTTTATGTAGTCTGATAAATAGAGATATAGAAAGACTTCCAAGTTATATTCTATCTACCATTTATATTTTTAAGTAGTCCAGGAATATATTTTATTTTTTATAAATCTTAAACTATTTGTACATAAACTTTTTTGTTTGTTTTCTTTCATTAAGCCAATGGAACTATTTTCCTTGTGTCCACATATTTGCATAACATCTTATTTTTACTCACCACTTTGCAAACTACAGTACAAAAGTAAAAACTATTTGGGGGGCTTCAGCAATACGTGAACCATGAACTTCCAGTTGTTCAAGCTGGTTTTAGAAAAGGCAGAGGAACCAGAGATCAAATTGCCAACATCCGCTGGATCATCAGAAAAACAAGAGAGTGCCAGAAAAACATCTATTTCTGCTTTATTGACTATGCCAAAGCCTTTGACTGTGTGGATCACAATACACTGTGGAAAATTCTGAAAGAGATGGGAATACCAGACCACCTGACCTGCCTCTTTAGAAATTTGTATGCAGGTCAGGAAGCAACAGTTAGAACTGGACATGGAACAATAGACTGGTTCCAAATAGGAAAAGGAGTCCGTGAAGGCTGTATATTGTCACCCTGCTTATTTAACTTCTATGCAGAGTACATCATGAGAAATGCTGGGCTGGAAGAAGCACAAGCTGGAGTCAAGATTGCCGGGATAAATATCAATAACCTCAGGTATGCAGATGACACCACCCTTATGGCACAAAGTGAAGAGGAACTCAAAAGCCTCTTGATGAAAGTGAAAGTGGAGAGTGAAAAAGTTGGCTTAAAGCTCAACATTCAGAAAATGAGGATCATGGCATCTGGTCCCATCACTTCATGGGAAATAGATGGGGAAACAGTGGAATCAGTGTCAGACTTTATTTTGGGGGGCTCCAAAATCACTGCAGATGGTGACTGCAGCCATGAAATTAAAAGACGCTTACTCCTTGGAAGGAAAGTTATGACCAACCTAGATAGCATATTGAAAAGCAGGGACATTACTTGGCCAACAAAGGTCCGTCTAGTCAAGGCTATGGTTTTTCCTGTGGTCATGTATGGATATAAGAGTTGGACTGTGAAGAAAGCTGAGCACCGAAGAATTGATGCTTTTGACCTGTGGTGTTGGAGAAGACTCTTGAGAGTCCCTTGGACTGCAAGGAGATCCAACCAGTCCATTCTGAAGGAGATCAGCCCTGGGATTTCTTTGGAAGGAATGATGCTAAAGCTGAAACGCCAATACTTTGGCCACCTCATGCGAAGAGTTGACTCATTGGAAAAGACTCTGATGCTGGGAGGGATTGGGGGCAGGAGGAGAAGGGGACGACAGAGGATGAGATGGCTGGATGGCATCACTGACTCGATGGACATGAGTCTGAGTGAACTCCAGGAGTTGGTGATGGATAGGGAGGCCTGGCGTGCTGTGATTCATGGGGTTGCAAAGAGTTCGACATGACTGAGAGACTGAACTGAACTGAATCATAATGTATTTCTTATCAATGTAACTGCATTTTAGAGAATTCCAAAAGCAGGATATCATTAACTCATTATGTATACTATCAATAGAACAGAGTCAATGTTTAATCTTGGATTCTGGCAAAATATCAATATCAAGCTAATCAAATCACTATTTGAACCACAAATCAAATACAACTACCAGTTGTATCTCCTATCAAGTTAATCAAATACTATTGAGCCACAAATCAAATACAACTACCAGTTGTATCTCCTTATGTTTTCCCACTTAGGGTCTTATGGTTTTCACATTTCCTTTCAAACTTAAAGGTGTTCCCTTGGCTTCTCTCACTGTTTTTTTCTATAATGTCCACTGAAATCATATGTGGAATATTATCTCAGAACATGTGCTGTAGTACTCTCTCAAAATAGTTTTGCTAAATCTTAACTTTATACTAATCCCATATGCTCTCCACAGTGCATCCATATTAAACATCATAGTCAACCATGTGACTTAAAATAGATTTGTCTCTTTGAACAAGATGTCCTTCATTTCTATTTCCTAGTCACAAACACCATTACCCTATATCTTGATGACACCTCTAAAATTCTCATCTCATTTTAAAATTTGCAATTCTCTTTTAAGTCACAATTAATATTTCTGGCCCTCCTTTGTTTTTCACTACTAAAAACTATTGTACTTCGTTTATGTCATGCATCTATAGTATCTGTTAAAGTTTTCTTGATCTTGGTATATCTCACTTTTCTCTTCAAATATATGTTTCTGATCTCACTACACAATCCATATTCTCTTAGGAGTTTATTTTTTTGACAGCAAAATTCATAAAATCCAATATTATTTATGATATCATCTAATACACCACTTATAATTCTTCCTTTCTGAAAGCATCAACCAAAGAAGAGATAAAAATACCACATATATTTCAAAGTTTTTCAATCCATAAACAGGACTTCAAAGCTTGGCTCAACACTTATTCCCACACAAATCAACAAAACGCTGGTTATATTCAATAAGAGTGATGAGTCTCCAGCTGTTCAGCCTTGTGTTTCAGATGTCCATTCTCCATATTACTAGCAGATCTATCCTTCTGAAACAGAAGACTGACTATGCCAGTGCTTGTAAATACATACATAGGACTAGAAAGCACTTCACATACATCTTTGCAGAATCTCAAGTATTACTTTGCATTGTTTATAGTATGTATTTCTAAGCCATTCCTAAAATACCACACAAGAATTTAAATCAATACTGTCCAATTATAGGTCTTGGGCATGGTCATAGTTAAATCACTGTATGTATAAAATGGTGTTGCTAACAATAATCCTCTTGACAGATAACAGTAACATTTCTATTTGTGTCAACACCTATTTTCTGTGACTGACAGAGTATTTTTGAGGAATTCCATGACTACATAAGTTTGTAATTGCCAGAACTAAAAATGGAAGTATTTAGATAGAGAAAGGATAATGGAAGATAGAAGTCACACAGAAGATAATGGATTAAAATAAAAAGAAACTAAAGAAGTTTAATATTACTTTAGTTGATGAGATGCTGTGAACATTTTCTAAATAAGGAGTGACATTATTAGCTTTATATTTTAGACAATAATACTTTCAAGGTAGAATTTCAAGAATACACATGGTAGAATGAAGAAGGGCGAGTTTAAATGCACACTGCTCACAATGGATATGATAAAAGCTTGAACAAAGAGCATAATGCCAGATGATCAAATTATAAGAACTGTGTATAAATAAATGTAAGGAACCTGAGAGGAAAGTAAAAATTATACTATAATTAGAGTAAAGCACAGGCAACTTGAAAGTTGTTGCTGATTTCTTATAAACTTTACATTGTCCTCAGATATGTCATTAATATTATTTATTATATAGTTTCAGTTCAGTTCAGTTTAGTCACTCAGTCGTGTCTGACTCTTTGTGACCCCATGAATTGCAGCACACTAGGCCTGCCTGTCCATCACCAACTCCCGGAGTTCACTCAAACTTACGTCCATTGACTCAGTGATGCCATCCAGCCATCACATCCTCTGTCGTCCCCTTCTCCTCCTGCCCCCAATCCCTCCCAGCATCAGAGTCTTTTCTAATGAGTCAACTCTTTACATGAGGTGGCCAAAGTATTGGCGTTTCAGCTTTAGCATCATTCCTTCCAAAGAAATCCCAGGGCTGATCTCCTTCAGAATGGACTGGTTGGATCTCCTTGCAGTCCAAGGGACTCTCAAGAGTCTTCTCCAACACCACAGTTCAAAAGCATCAATTCTTCAGCACTCAGCCTTCTTCACAGTCCAACTCTCACATCCATACATGACCACAGGAAAAACCATAGCCTTGACTAGACGGACCTTTTTTGGCAAAGTAAGGTCTCTGCTTTTCAATATGTTATCTAGGTTACCTCTGTCCATTTCACATAACTATGAATTAACTGTTACCAGAAAATAATTCATTTGCACATAATTCACATTTTCAGTCCTCTGAAATTAAGAAACAATAAATACATTTAGGAATTTAAGAGCCAAACAAGAGATTGGGAATAACCATGAAATCTGTGGGTTCTGGGATCAGGTTAGTGCCTAACCCATCTGCCTGAAGTACAGCTAGAGAGGTAGTATAAGCTCATACTCTCCTAGGAAATTAGCACCAGGTGTTCCAAGAGAGCAGGATCCCTGATAGGCTTGTTCTTAGCCTAGCTTATATTTGAGATCAAGTCCTCCCAAACTTGATACCAAATGAGGAATAGCAACCAAAGAGATGAATAAAATAAAATTCCGTGCCCTAAGTCCCTGGCATTTGTGCCCAGAATTAACCTTATTCTCTGTCCTGGGTGGATCTAGACAACTTTAGAGCTTTTGCTGGCCCCGAGCCTACCTCTATAGTATTACTCCTGAGCAGAGTGGAGCAGTTGGCACAATAAGGATGAGACACTCCAAAAGAAAGAAATCAGAAGACACTGAGTAACATACAATCAATTCATTCTTAAAGCACTTCTTCATTAGGAGGAAATGAGTGAAATGAGGGAGATTGGGAGAATAATTCATCTTTGTACTTCTGGGAAGAAGAAGATAAATGGGTTCCTCTATTATCAAGTGGTTTCCAATCAGGAGTCACAACCCGGCTACTGACATTCGTTTTCTGAAACAGAAACTGTTTAACATCCTCCCATACAGA
Organism: Bos mutus; assembly: GCF_027580195.1. NCBI lineage: Eukaryota > Metazoa > Chordata > Mammalia > Artiodactyla > Bovidae > Bos > Bos mutus. The sequence continues at coordinate 47,385,250 of NC_091617.1, forward strand.
GCTGTTGTTCAGTTGCTAAGTAAGTCATATGCAACTCTTTGCAATACCATGGACTGCACACATCAGGCTCTTCTATCCTCCACTATCTCTCAGAGTTTGCCCAAACTCATGTCCATTCCAACCATCTCATCCTCTGCTGTCCCCTTCTCCTTTTGCCTTCAATCTTTCCCAGCATCAGGGTAATTTCCAATGAGTTGGCACTTCACATCAAGTGGCCAAAATAATAGAGCTTCAGCTTCATCATCAGTCCTTTGAATAAGTTTTCAGGGTTGATTCTGTTCTGATTGACTAGGTTGATGTCCTTGCTGTTCAAGGGATTCTCAAGATACTTACATGTAAAAGGCATTAATTCTCCAGTGTTCTTTATGGTCCAACTCCCATATCTATACATGACTACTGGAAAAAACACAGCTTTGACTATATGGACTTTTGTCAGCAAAATGATGTCTCTATGCTGTCTGAGTTTGTCATCCTGAGCAAAATGTTAATGGTAACTCCACAAAGAAACATCACTGGAACCTAACTCTTGAAGGGCCCTTTAGTCTCATTAAAAACATAAACTCTTTATTGTCTTTGTAAAATATTATGTATATAACACTAATTTTTTCCTTTATTTGGTGGCATGTTTGAACTCTCTTCTGTGAACTGGATGTGTTATTGAAGATATTAAAAAATCTTGTCATTTATTTACTTATAGAAGTGTTTTTTTTTTTTAAATATATTTACAACTAGGGTCATGTAAAAATAGTGCTTCTAAGATGTGGAAGTTTTATTTTATTTTTTTAATTTATTATTATTTTTTTTTACTTTACAATATTGTATTGGTTTTGCCATAAAATATGAGCTGAACAGAGCATAAAATGAAGCCTAAAGGAATGAAAAGAACAAATTCCCAAACTGAACTTGATTATAGAGGATGTTATACAGTCATTAAAAATACCCAGCTCATCATGATGAGTAAGAATAAGCACTTCAGAATTTTCTCTGATTTGTTCTACTGTTCAAGTGACTGAAATAAGGTTATGTTGCATATCTGTTATTAAACCTATATCAAACAAGAAGAGCCAGCTGTTTTGAAAGTAATAATAATCTTAAAAATCCTGTTAAAATTAATCTCTAATGAGTACAGCTAAAATAATTGGATAAACTAAATTAAATATTTGTTTCTATAGTTATTGTTGCTATTCAATTGCTAAGTCATATCTAACTCTTTCCAACTCTATGGGCTGCAGCATGCCAGATTTCCCTATCTTTAACTGTCCAGTACTCTTGCCTGGAAAATCCCATGGATGGAGGAGCCTGGTGAGCTACAGTCCATAGGGTTGCTGAGAGTTGGACACGACTGAGCGACTTCACTTTCACTTTTCACTCTTATGCATTGGAGAAGGAAATGGCAACCCACTCCAGTGCTCTTGCCTTGAGAATCCCAGGGACAGGGGAGCCTGGTGGGCTGCCGTCTATGGGGTCACACAGAGTCGGACACGACTGAAGCAACTTAGCAGGAGCAGCAACTGTCTCCCAAAGTTTGCTCAAATTCATGTCCACAGAGTCAGTGTTGCCATCCAATATTTCTTCTTCTGTTGCCCCCTTCTCCCCCTTTCTTCAATCTTTCCCAGCATCAGAGTCTTTTCCAATGAGTCAGCTCTTTACATCAGGTGGCCAAAGTATTGGAGCTTTAGCTTCAGCATCAGTCCTTCCAATGAATGTGAAACTTGTTCAGTCGTGTCCAACTCTTTGCGATCCCATGAACTATACAGTCCATGGATTTCTCCAGGCCAGAATACTGGAGCCTTTCCCTTCTCCAGGGGATCTTCCAAACCCAGGGATAGAACCCATGTCTCCTGCATTGCAGGCAGATTCTTTACAAACTGAGCTATCAGGGAAGCCCCAATAGTCCAATGAATAGTCAGGGTTGATTTCCTTTAGGATTTCCTGGTTTGATCTCCTTGCAATCCAAGGGAATCTCAAGATCTTTCTCCTACTTCACAATTTGAAAGCATCAGTTCTTCTATGCTCAGCCTTCTTTATGGTCGAACTGTTGCATCTGTTCATGACTACTGGAAAAACCATAGCTTGACTATACAGACCATTGTTGGCAAAATGATATCTCTGCTTTTTAATACGTTGTCTAGGTTTGTCATAGTTTTTCTTCCAGGGAGAAAGCTTCTTTTAATTTTGTGGCTGCTGTCAAAATTCACAGTGATTTTGGAGCCCAAGAAATTAAAATATGTCACAATTTCCACTTTTTTCCATCCATTTGCCATGATGTGATGGGACCAGATGCCATGATCTTAGTTTTCTGAAAGATATGCTTTAAGCCAGCTTTTTCACTTTCCTCTTTCATCCTCAGCAAGAGGCTCTTTTGTTCCTCTTTGTTTTCTGTCATTAGAGTGGTGTCATTTCTTTGACTCCTGTTAAAATTTCCAGTGTATTTTTTTTTTTAATTTTATTTTATTTTTAAACTTTACGTAAGCTTCCTTGTTTTTCTCTTTACATTGATCTGCCTTTTAAATACTTTCTGGTATTGGAGAAAAATCCTCCACATCCAAACTAAAAATCTTTACTAATCTGTGTTTTAAAATCTTTACTAATCTTTACTATCAAAAGTACTGTTGATGTTGCCTTCATAACCAGAATCTAAGATAATTTTTAGATGATTTGAAGTTAAAATGCCTACTAATATTTAGGATTCGGACAGAGAACTAATACATGTCATATTGTGAGAGTCAGAGAAATTTTTTTTAATTTGGTATATAATAAAGACAGCTAAGTCTGAAATATATTTAGCATATAACAAGTCAAGAAAACACCTACTCAATAAACGAAAGCTGTTTACCAAAAACTTCAACTATGAAAGAAGAAAAATAATGAAAAGTCACAAAGATGAAATAATGTGAAAAGCACTAAGGAAATACATGTTAAAAAATTTCCTAATAAAGTTAGAAATAAGTTGAAACATAAGTATATAATTCAAACTTGGTTATCTGAAAAAACACTAAAATTTCTATAATCTTGCATATTTTACCTTCACTGAACTATACATCTTTAAGATTATATACCAAATAATTTGGAAAATAGTATTAAAGGTAAATATGTTTATAATTATTTAATATATATGCATGTGTGTGTCGTATCATTAAATTTACCTGGCAACAGATGGAAAATTGATAAGTTCTAAATAATAACTATTTTGGTAAAACATGGATTGGAAAAAGTAGTATTAAAATAATGAAACTCATGTAGTTTCTTCTACTTCAAGATTACTTGTTTACTGTTAAAATAAAAAGTTACAATTCCTCAGATTCTGGCTAATTAATTAGTTAAGACACATACAAAAAGCTAATGAATAGTTTCAAAGAATTCTGTGGATTAAAAAATCCTACATTTATATACCCACACATATCATATATTTTAAAATATCTAAATTAGAGAAATGAGGATGGCATCAATGTGTCCATCAATATAATTTTCCTAAATATAATATTATTAAATGCTTCCAAGTAATATAATCAGATATGTGCAGTTTATGTCTCAACTCTCTTAAGACTAAATTTCTCTTTATATCTGCTATGGGATTTTGTCCCTTGGAGGAGGATAGTACCAATTTAACTGTTATGATCCAGTGTTTATTTTTGCTATTGCACTAAACATCATATTGATGAATGTGTAAGACTCATTTTCATTTCTGTCTCCAGTCTGAGATCATCATCATAAATGACAATGGGTGTCTACACTTCCAAAATCATGATAGAAGTTACTCATAATCTATAAAATTTTTATACAAGAAAAAAATCCATGTATGCTTCTATGACAAGAAAATTAGAAAGAAGTAAAACAGCACCATTTTTGTAAAAATAAATCATTTTTAGCAATTTAATCTTCTGTGATACAACAGAAAGCCTGAGAGACTCAAGGGGAAATAATAGATTTAATCCATCTAGATATGTTTGTTTTGAGTTTCAAAGATTGGACATCTCTGGTAATTAAATTCCTCAGTTGAATACCACTTATGCAGTCACTAATGGACAAGGTCTGCTTATGTGCTGGGTCAACTGGCCTATCTGGATATTCTTAACTAGTTTCAATCAGTTTTATCAGTGGGGATTTTTGTTCATTAGGGGGTTTCTACTTATGTAAGAGATTTAGAAGATTCTTCAAATATTCAGATTTAGAATATCTTCACAACTTCAGGTTTAAAAAATGTAATTTCAAAGGCAATTTATAATTGGAAATGTAATATTAATTTATTCCACAATCATAAGAGAACTGCTAATGCTAAGTTGCTTCAGTTGTGTCCGACTCTATGTGACCCCATAGACGGCAGCCCACCAGGCTCCCCCGTCCCTGGGATTCTCCAGGCAAGAACACTGGAGTGGGTTGCCATTTCCTTCTCCAATGCATGAAAGTGAAAAGTGAAAGTGAAGTCACTCAGTAGTGACTTGCTAATGCTAAGTTGCTTCAGTTGTGTCAGACTCGTAGCGACCCCATGGACTGCAGCCTACCAGGCTCCTCCATCCATGGGATTTTCCAGGCAAGAGTACTGGAGTGGGGTGCCATTGCCTTCTCCGCATAAGAGTTTTATATCAATTATAAATCTACAGTCCTATTATGGTTTTGGCTTCCTAAAGCAATTCAATATTTTTAGCAAAATCAGTATTATCCAAAGTGTCTAAATAACTACCACCTTTTATCATTATTAACTGTCTTTAAACTAAAAAAATAAAATAAAATGGTATGCCCATTTCTCCCACCCTCCGCCTCTGTAAGCCACCAATCTATTCTCTGTATTTATGAACTTATTTCAAATTGTGTTTGTTTTTGTATTTCACATATGAGTGATATTATATTACATTTGTTTTCCTCTGTTTGACCTATTTCAGTTAGCATAATCCCCCTGAGATCTATCCATGATGCCACAAATGGCAAGATTTTATTCTTTTTATGGCTGAAAAATATCCCATTGTGTGTATGTGTGTGTGTGTGTGTGAGACAGTTTCTGTATTCATTCATCCATCAATAGACACAGATTATTTTTGACATCTTATTTTTATTTCCTATGGATACCTATCTAGAAGTGAAATGTATGGATCATATGGTAGTTATATTTTATAATATTCTGAGGAACATTTCATACTTTACCAAACTGGTTACACTAGATTACTTTCCCAACAATAGAGTACAAGGGTTTCCTTTTCTTCACATTCTTACAAATACTTATTATTTTTGTCTTTTTGACAATAGCTCTTCTAAAAGGAGTAAGAGCAGCAAAAACCAAAGGAGAAAAGGAAAGATAGACCCATTTGAATGCAGAGTTCCAAAGAATAGCAAGGAGAGATAAGAAAGCATTCCTCAGTGATCAGTGCAAAGATACAGAGGAAAACAATAGAATGGGAAAGACTAGAGATCTCTTCAAGAAAATTAGAGATACCAAGGGAATATTTCATGAAAAAATGGGCACAATAAAGGACAGAAATGGTATGGACCTAACAGAAGCTGAGGATACTAAGAAGAAGTGGTAAGAATACACAGAAGAACTATACAAAAAGATCTTCATGACCCAGATAATCACAATGATGTGATCACTCACCTAGAGTCAGACATCCTGAAATGTGAAGTCAAGTGGGCCTTAGGAAGCATCACTATGAACAAAGCTAGTGGAAGTGATGGAATTCCAGTTGAGTTATTTCAAATCTTAAAAGTTAATGCTGTGAAAGTGCTGTACTGTATATGCCAGCACATTTGGAAAACTCAGCAGTGGCCACAGGACTGGAAAACGTCAGCTTTCATTCCAACCCCAAAGAAAGGCAGTGCCAAAGAATGCACAAACTGTGGCACAACTGCACTCATCTCACATGTTAACAAAGTGATACTCAAAATTCTACAAGCCAGGCTTCAGCAACATGTGAACCGTGAACTTCCAGACATTCAAGTTGGATTTAAAAAAGGCAGCAGAACCAGAGATCAACTTGTCAACAACCACTGGATTATAGAAAAAGAAAGAGAGTTTCAGAAAAGCATCAACTTGTTTTGCTGACTATGCCAAAGACTTTGACTGTGTGGATCACAACAAACTGTGGAAATTTCCTAAAGAGATGGGAATACCATACCACCTGACATGCCTCCTGAGAAACCTGTATGCAGGTCAAGAAGAAACAGTTAGAAGTGGACATGGAACAACAGACTGGTTCCAAATCGGTAAAGGAGTACAATGCTGTATATTGTTACCCCACTTATTTAACTTATATGCAGAATACATCATGAGAAATGCTGGACTGGATGAAGTACAAGCTAGAATCAAGATTGCCAGGAGAAATATCAATTAAAGCATATATGCAGATGACACCACCCTTATGAAAAGAAAGCAAAGAAGAACTAAAGAGCCTCTTGATGAAAGTGAAATAAAGTGCCATTGTACAAATTCTTTAAATATATTTGGATATTAGCCTCTTATTAAATATATGATCTGCATATCTCGGTAGGGTACCTTTTCATTTTATTGATAGTTTCCTTGGCTGCACAGAAGTTTTTTAGTCTGATACAGTTCTGCTTGCTTATTTTTATTTTTTGCTTTTGCTTATGGTGTCAGATTTAAAAAATTCAACAAGACCTATGTCGAGGACCTTAACACCTATGTTTTCTTCTAGAGGTTTTATAGTTTCAGGTTTTATGTTCATGTCTTTAATCCATTTTGAGTTAATTTTTGTGCATGGTATAAGACCATGGTCTATTTTCATTCTTTTGTATGAGGCTGTCCAATTTTACAATACCTTTTATTGAGGAGACCGTGCTTTCCCCATTGTTTATTCTTGTTTCCTTTGTCATAAATTAATTGACCATTTATGCCTGGATTTAATTATTGGCTCTGTGCTTTGTTCCTTTGATCCAGGTGTTTGTTTTTATGTCAGTATAATAATATTTTAGCTACTCAAGCTTTGCAATGGAGACTGAGATCAAAGAGTACGATACCTCTAGCTTTGCTACTCTTTCACACGATTGTTTTAGGTATTTGTGGACATTTATTTTTTCACACAAACTTTAGGATTTTTTGTTATATTTTGTGAATAATGCCATTAGAATTTTGATAGGAGTTACACTGGATTTGTATATTGTAGAATGGACAATTTAACAATATGGATTATCCTAATCCATAATCAGTGACTATGTTTCCACTTATTCTTGTCTTCCTCTTTGTTAACACCTTGAAGTTTTCAATACACAAATTTTTCACCTTCTTGGTTAAATTTTTTTCATAGGTTCAAAAATTTATTATTTTTGATGCAACTGTAAATGTGATTTTTAAAAATGTCTCTTTCTGATAGTTTGCTATTAGTGTGTACAAATGTAAAAGTTATTTCTCCTGAAGTATAGTTGGTACACAATATTATATAAGTTAGAGATTGAAATATGGGTGATTCACAATTTTTAAATATTATATAACATTTATAGTTATGATAAGATATTTGCTATAATCCTTCTGTTTTATAATATATCCTTGCAGTTTATTTTATGCCCAATAGCTGTTACCTTCAGGCCCTTACCTTATATTACCCATCCCCACTTCCTTTTCTCCACTGGAAACCACTTGTTTGTTTTTTATATGTGACTCTGCTTCTTTTCTGTTATAGTCACTGGATTTTTTTTTTATTTTAGATTCCACATATAAGTGATGTTATACAGTATATATTTTTCTCTACTTGACTTATTTCAATTAGCATAATGCCCTCCAAGTCCATTCATGCTGCTGCAAATGACAAAATTGCATTCATTTTTATGGTTGTATACTATTCCACTGTGTATTTTCTGTATATATCAATAACCTCAGATATGCAGCTGACACCACCCTATGGTGGGAAGTGAAAAGGAATTAAATAGTCTCTTGAGGGTGAAAGAGGAGAGTGAAAAAATGGCTTAAAACTCAACATTCAAGAAACAAAGATCATGGCATCCAGTCCCATCACTTCATGGCAAATAGATGGGGAAAAAATGGAAACAGTGATTGATATTACTTTCCTGGGCTCCAAAATCATTTCAGAGACTTCACCCATGAAATTAAAAGATGTTTCCTCCTTGGAAGAAAAGCTGTAACCAACCTAGACAGTATATTAAAAAGCAGAGACTTTACTCTGCCAACAAATATCTATATAGTCAAAGCTATGGTTTTTCCAGTAGTCATGTATGGATGTGAGTGTTGGACCATAAAGAAGGCCAAGCTCCAAAGAACTGATGCTTTTGAACTGTGATGTTGAGGAAGACTCTTGAGAGTCCCTTGCTCTGCAAGGATATCAAACCATTCAACCCTAAATATTCATTGGAAGGACTGATGCTGAAGCTGAAGCTCCAATATTTTGGCCATCTAATGTGAAGAGCCGACCTATTAGAAAAGACCCTGATGCTGAGAAAGATTGAAGGCAGGAGATGAAGGGGATAACAGAGGATTAAATGGTTGGATGGAATCACAGTCAATGAACATGAGTTTGAGCAAGCTTTGAGAGATGATGAAGGGCAGGGAAGCCTGGTGTGCTGCAATCCATGGAGTCGCAAAGAGTCTGACACCACTGGAGACTGAACAACGACATTAGGGGATAATCTGAACAAACTTTTTGCTCAATTCTAAATATCTATATATATATTTATCTATTTAGCTATCAATGAATACTTAAACTGTTGCCATACCTTGTCAAATGTAAATTAAAATTCTGCTATGAACACTGGATTTCATGTGTTTTTTGAATTAGTGGTTTTGTTTTTGATATATACCTGAGTGGAATTCTTATGTCATACAGTACTCCTGGTTTTAGTATTTTGAGAAACTTCATACTGTTTTCCATAGTGGCTGCACCAGTTTACAATTCCACTAACAGTGAAGGTGGGTTCTCTTCTCTGCACATCTTTGCTAACATTTGTTATACTCCTTTTGATGATAGCCAGCTGACAGATATGAGGCATCCTGCAAATTTACTGAATTTATGAGTTACAACGGTTTTTTATTTGAAATCTTTAGAATTTTCTATATATAATATCATGACATTTGCAAATATGTAACAGGTTTATTTACAGGAAAAGTTTTCAGATTTTCTCCATTGACTGTGATGCTAAGTGTGATGTTGTCATATATGGCCTTTATTATGTGAATGTGCATTCTTTCTATGCTCAATTTGCTGAATTTTTATCATAAATGGATGTCAATTTTATAATTTTTTTGCACATCTCTTCAGATGATCATATGATTTTACCCATCCTTTTGTTAATGTGGTGCATCACATTGGTTGACTTGCCAGTGTTGAACCATCCTGGCATTCATGAGATAAATTTCACTTGGTCATGTTGTATGATCCTTTTAATCCATTGTTGAGTTAGTTTAGTTAAAACTTTGTTGAGGATGTTTGCATATATATTCATCAGGGATATGGGTTTGTAATTTACTTTCCTGTGGTGTCCTTGTCTAATTTTTAAATCAGGGTGATGCTAGCCTTGCAAAATGAGTTTGGAAGAGTATTGTCCTCTTCTATTTTTTGGAAGTGTTTGAGAACGATTGGTATTAATTCTTTGAATGTTTGGTAGAACCAGGGGAGTCATCTGGTCTCAGAATGTTATTAAGAGCCTTTTTTTTTCTTCAATATAATAATCAGTTTGTTCAGATTATCTATTTCATCATAATTCAGTCTTAGTATTATAGATTGTTTGCTTCTAGGAATTCATCTCTTCTAGATTGTTCAAATTGCTGGCATATAATTTTTATAGTAATATCTTATAATCTTTTATGTTCTTGTGGCAAAAATTATAATATATCTCCTCTTGTATTTATGATTTTATTTATTTGTATTTTCTGTCTCTCTCTCTCTCTTTTTTTTTTTTTTTTGGTATGCCTGCAATGCAGAAGGCTTGGGTTCAATCCCTGGGTTGAGAAGATTCCCTGGAGAAGGGAATGACAAACCACTCCAGTATTCTTGCCTGGAGAACCCCATGGACAGAGGAGCCTAAAGGATTACAGTCCATGGGGTTGCAAAGTCAGACATGACTGAGCGACTTTTACTCACTCACATGGTTAGCTAGAGGTTTGTAAGTTTTGCTTAGTTTTTCAAAGAACCAGTGTTTATTTCCATTTATATCTATTGCCATTTCAGTCTCTATTTAGTTTATTTCTGTTCTAATCTTTGTTAAGTTCCTTCCTATCACTGACCTGGGGCTTTGGTCATTCTTTTTCTTTCACCATTTCCTTGAGATGAAAAGTTAGATTGTTTACTTGAGATGCAAAGTTAGGTTGACTTTTCTCGTTTATTGATATAGACATTTCTTACTCTATACCTCCCTCTTAGAAGTGCTTTTGCTTCATGCCATAAATTTTGGTTAAGTCTGATCCCATTGTAATGGTCAACATTATTACTCTTCCTCACTCATGTTTTGTGCTTTTAAGTATCACATTATATATCTTCTTCTGTATCCATTAACTGATTATTGTAATGATAGTTATTTTTACTACTTTTTTATTTAACCTCTATATCAGCTTAATAAGTGATTCAGTTCAGTTCAGTTCAGTCGCTCAGTCATGTCCAACTCTTTGCGACCCCATGAATCACAGCACACCAGGCCTCCCTGTCCATCACCAACTCCCGGAGTTCACCGAAACTCATGTGCATCGAGTCGGTGAGGCCATCCAACCATCTGTGATTAATCTACTACACTTACTATATATGCACTTTTTTGGAGATATTTGTTCTGTTCTATGTATTCTTGAGACTATTTAGCATTTTCTCTCTTTTCAGCTTAAAGAATTTTCTTTAACATTTCTTGTAAGGCTAGTTTAGTCATGATGAACTCCTTTAGATTTTGCTTGTCTTAAAAAGCTCTTTTCCTCTCTTTAAGTTTTGAATGAATGATAACTTTGCTGGGTAGAGGGTTCTTGGTTAGAAGCTTATTTGTTGTTCTTTTCTCATTGCACCCCCACCTCGTGTCCCCATCTCCCCATTTCAGCACTTTAACTATATTGTGCCATTTCCTTTGGGCTGGCAAAGTTTCTGCAGAAAAATCTGTTGATAATTTTATGTAAGTCCCTTTGATCATAACACATTGCTTTTCTCTTACTGCTTTTAATATTCTTTCCTTTTTAATTTTTGACATTTTAATTATAATTGTCTTGGTGTGGGTATCTCTAGGTTCTTCTTATATAAACTCTCTGGGACTCCTGAGTCTGGGTGTCTTTTTCTTTCTCCAGGTTTGGAAAGTATTCAGCCATTATTTCTTTAAATAAGACCTGTGACCCTTTCGATTCCCCTCTTCTGGGAGTCCTATGATGCAAATGTTCCTCTGTTTAATCAATGACAAAAGTCACTTTTTTTTTTTTTTTTTCTTTTTGGTGCTCTGATTGAGTTTCACTGCTTTGTCTTTTGAGTTGACTAAATTTTTTTTTACCTAGTCTGTTTTTGAACCCTTCCCATAAATTTTTCAGTTCAGCTGTTGTATTATTCAGCTGTATGACTTTTATTTTGTACTTTCTTGTATTTTCCACCTTTATGAATTTATCACTGTGGTTCATTCATTCTCTGCCTCAGTTTTATGAGCATTTTTATGATGATTAATTTGAATTGTTTATTAGATGAATTTTTCAATAAAATAAATTTTTAATAAAATATTTCATAGTTTTAAAATATACAGTGTTTTGAGGGAGGAGCTAAGATGGCAGAGGAGTAGGACAGGGAGAACACTTTCTCCCCCACAAATTCATCAAAAGAACATTTAAACGCTGAGTAAATTCCACAAAACAACTTCTGAATGCTGGCAGAGGACATCAGGCACCCAGAAAAGCAACCCAAGTCTTCGAAAGGAGGTAGGAAAAAATATAAAAGACAAAAAAAAGAGACAAAAGAGGAATGGACGGAGTTCTGTCCCAGGAAGGGAGTCTTAAAAAGAGAGAAGTTTCCAAACACCAGGAAATCTTCTCCCTGCCTAATCTGTGCCGAGCCTTGGAAGCACAGAGGGCAACATAACAGGGAGGAAAAAATAAATAAACAATTAAAACCTGCAGATTGCGAGCCCTACGGTAACTCCCCCAGTGGAGAAGCAGCGCAGATGCCCGCACACACCATTAGCAAGCGGGGGCTGGGCAGGGAGGTGTGGCGCAGGCTGCATCGCTTAGAGTAAGGATCTGGCCTGAATACCCGAGCGCTATCTGAGCAAAATAATTTGGGCTAGCAAACCAGATTGTGGGATATCTACCACACGAAAAGCCAGCCCTAACCTAAGACACCACCAGGCCCCTGCACGGAACAAAGGACTGAACAGAGATAGCCGGCTGCAGACCATCCTCCTCCGCTGACAGGCAGCCAGAGCCGGAAGGGGGCAATGGCAGCCCCCGAGAGACATTATCTATAAAACTGTAAGCAGGCTTTTTTGCTAACTAAAACTTCTTGGGGGTCTGGATGGTCAACATCCGCCTGAGAAGGTGTGCCAGTTGTACACCTAGATAACCGATCAGCGGGGAGGCGATAAGTCGCAGCAATTGCGCTCACCAAACACCTCATCACCTGAGCTGCTCGGACCTGGGAAGGGCACAAAACGCAGGCCCAACCAAGTCTGCGCCTCTGAGGACTACCCGAGTGCCTGAACCTGAATGGCTTGGACCTGGGAGGTGCAAGCAGCCCAGGGCCGGCCACGGATGGTTCCCGGTGGAGCAACCTAGAGCCTGAGCAGTGTGGGCAGGGAGGCTACACACGCTGTGAGCGGGGGCAGAGGCAGTGTGGCTGAGGCACTGCGAGCACAGCCAGTGTTATTTGTTTGCAGCATCCCTCCCTCCCTCCCCACAGCGCGACTGAACAAGTGAGCCTAAAAAAAAAAAAAAAAGTGTCCACCACCGTCCCCTTTGTGTCAGGGCAGAAACCAGACACTGAAGAGACCAGCAAACAGAAGAAGCTATAACAGAGGGAACTGCCTTGAAAGCTACAGGCAATAGATTAAACCCTGTGGTTAGTACCGACTACATAGGAAGGGACCTATAGATCTTGAGAAATATAAGTCGGACCAAGGAACTAGCTGAAAATGAACTGACCCCACAATACTCACAACAAAACCAGAGATAGTCCTAGATATATTTTTACTATTTTTACAATCATTCTTTCTTTTTTTTTAATTTAAAAAAAAATTTAAAGTCCTCTATTATTCCTTTAATTTTCACTTTTATAACCTACTATTACTTTTGCAAAAAAAAAAACACTATTTTTTTTAAAGCAAACTTCAAATATATATATTTTTATAATTTTTGTGACCTTGTTTTTTTTTTTTTTTCTTTTCTTTAACATTGTATTTTTGAAATTCCAAACTCTACTCTAGATTTTTTAATTTATGCTTTTTGGTATTTGTTATCCATTTTGTACCTATATTTTCTTTATAATTTTTGTGACTTTTTTGTTTTTGTGTTTTTTTTTCTCTCTTTCTTTTTCTTCTTTTTTTTTTTAACATTGTAGCTTTGAAATTCCAAACTCAACTCTAGATGTTTAACTTTTGCTTTTTGGTATTTGTTATCAATTTTGTACCTATATTTTCTTTATAATTTTTGTGACTTGGTTTGTTTTTGTGTGTTTTTTTTTCTCTCTTTCTTTTTCTTCTTCTTTTTTTTTAACATTGTAGTTTTGAAATTCCAAACTCTACTCTAGATGTTTAACTTTTGCTTTTTGGTATTTGTTATCAATTTTGTACCTATATTTTCTTTATAATTTTTGCGACTTTGTTTTGTTTTTTTTTTTTCTCTCTCTCTCTTTCTTTTCCTTCTTCTTTTCTTTAACATTGTATTTTTGAAATTCCAAACTTTACTCTAGACTTTTAATTTTTGCTTTTAGGTATTTGTTACCAATTTTGTACCTTTAAGAACCCAATCTTCAGTACCCATTTTTCACGAGGGAGAGAGATTACTGGCTTGACTGCTCTCTCTCCCTTTGGACTCTCCTTTTTCTCCACTGGGTTGCCTGTGTCTTCTCCCTAACCCATCTCTACTCTATCCAACTCTGTGAATTTCTGTGTGTTCCAGACGGTGGAGAACACTTAGGGAACTGATTACTGGCTGGATCTGTCTCTCTCCTTTTCATTTCCCCCTTTTATCCTCCTGGCCACCTCTGTCTCCTTCCTTCTTCTTCTCTTCTCTGTATAACTCCGTGAACATCTCTGAGCCATCTAGTTGTACAGTGCACATAAGAAAGTGGCTAGCTCACTCTCTGCTCTATTGATTCTACCTCATCTCATTCAGGTCACCTCTAACTCCCTCCTCCCTCTTCTCTTCTCCGTGTAACACTGTGAACCTCTCTGGGTGACCCCCACGGTGGAGAAACTTTTCATCTTTAACGTAGATGTTTTATCAATGGTGCTGTATAGGAGAAGTTTTGAAACTACTGTAAAAATAAGACCGATAACTGGAAGCAGGAGGCTTAAGTCCAAACCCTGACTCCAGGGATCTCCTGACTCCAGGGATCATTAATTGACAGGAACTCATCAAACGCCTCCATACATACACTGAAACCAAGCACCACACAAGAGCCAACAAGTTCCAGGGCAAGACATATCAAACAAATTCTCCAGCAACATAGGAACACAGCCCTGAGCTCCAAGATATAGGCTTCCCAAAGTCACCCCAAAACCATAGACATCTCATAACTCATTACTGGACACTTCATTGCACTCCAGAGAGAAGAAATCCAGCTCCACCCACCAGAACACTGACATAAGCTTCCCTAACCAAGAAACCTTGACAAGCCACCTGTACAAATCCACACACAGTGAGGAAATGCCACAATAAAGAGAACTCCACAGACTGCCAGAAAAGAGAAAGGACACCCCAAACTCAGCAATTTAAACAAGATGAAGAGACAGAGGAATACCCAGCAGACAAAGGAACAGGATAAATGCCCACCAAACCAAACAAAAGAGGAAGAGATAGGGAATCTACCTGATAAAGAATTCCAAATAATGATAGTGAAATTGATCCAAAATCTTGAAATCAAAATGGAATCACAGATAAATAGCCTGGAGACAAGGATTGAGAAGATGCAAGAAAGGTTTAACAAGGACCTAGAAGAAATAAAAAAGAGTCAATATATAATGAATAATGCAATAAATGAAATCAAAAACACTCTGGAGGCAACAAATAGTAGAATAACAGAGGCAGAAGATAGGATTAGTGAATTAGAAGATAGAATGGTAGAAATAAATGAATCAGAGAGGAAAAAAGAAAAATGAATTAAAAGAAATGAGGACAATCTCAGAGACCTCCAGGACAATATTAAACGCTACAACATTCAAATCATAGAGGTCCCAGAAGAAGAAGACAAAAAGAAAGAACATGAGAAAATACTTGAGGAGTTAATAGTTGAAAACGTCCCTAAAATGGGGAAGAAAATAATCACTCAAGTCCAAGAAACCCAGAGAGTCCCAAACAGGATAAACTCAAGGCAAAACACCCCAAAACACATATTAATCAAATTAACAAAGATCAAACACAAAGAACAAATATTAAAAGCAGCAAGGGAAAAACAACAAATAACACACAAGGGAATTCCCATAAGGATAACAGCTGATCTTTCAATAGAAACTCTTCAAGCCAGGAGGGAATGGCAAGACATACTTAAAATGATGACAGAAAATAACCTACAGCCCAGATTATTGTACCCAGCAACCATCTCATTCAAATATGAAGGAGAAATCAAAAGCTTTACAGACAAGCAAAAGCTGAGAGAATTCAGCACCACCAAACCAGCTCTCTAACAAATACTAAAGGATATTCTCTAGACAGGAAACACAAAAAGGGTGTATAAGTTTGAACCCAAAACAATAAAGTAAATGGCAATGGGATCATACTTATCAATAATTACCTTAAATGTAAATGGGTTGAATGCCCCAACCAAAAGACAAAGACTGGCTGAATGGATACAAAAACAAGACCCCTACATATGCTGTCTACAAGAGACCCACCTCAAAACAGGGGACACATACAGACTGAAAGTGAAGGGCTGGAAAAAGATTTTCCATGCAAATAGGGACCAAAAGAAAGCAGGAGTAGCAATACTCATATCAGATAAAATACACTTTAAAACAAAGGCTGTGAAAAGAGACAAAGACGGTCACTACATAATGATCAAAGGATCAATCCAAGAAGAAGATATAACAATTATAAATATATATGCACCCAACACGGGAGCACCGCAATATGTAAGACAAATGCTAACAAGTATGAAAGGAGAAATTAACAATAGCACAATAATAGTGGGAGACTTTAATACCCCACTCACACCTATGGATAGATCAACTAAACAGAAAATTAACAAGGAAACACAAACTTTAAACGATACAATAGACCAGTTAGGCCTAATTGATATCTATAGGACATTTCATCCCAAAACAATGAGTTTCACCTTTTTCTCAAGCGCACATGGAACCTTCTCCAGGATAGATCACATCCTGGGCCATAAAGCTAGCCTTGGTAAATTCAGAAAAATTGAAATCATTCCAAGCATCTTTTCTGACCACAATGCAGTAAGATTAGATCTCAATTACAGGAGAAAAACTATTAAAAATTCCAACATATGGAGGCTGAACAACACGCTGCTGAATAACCAACAAATCACAGAAGAAATCAAAAGAGAAATCAAAATTTGCATAGAAATGAATGAAAATGAAAACACAACAACCCAAAACCTGTGGGACACTGTAATAGCAGTCCTAAGGGGAAAGTTCATAGCAATATAGGCATACCTCAAGAAACAAGAAAAAAGTCAAATAAATAACCTAACTCTACACCTAAAGCAACTAGAAAAGGAAGAAATGAAGAACCCCAGGGTTAGTAGAAGGAAAGAAATCTTAAAAAGTAGGGCAGAAATAAATGCATAAGAAACAAAAGAGACCATAGCAAAAATCAACAAAGCCAAAAGCTGGTTCTTTGAAAGGATAAATAAAATTGACAAACCATTAGCCAGACTCATCAAGAAACAAAGGGAGAAAAATCAAATCAATAAAATTAGAAATGAAAATGGAGAGATCACAACAGACAACACAGAAATACAAAGGATCGTAAGAAACTACTATTAACAATTATATGCAAATAAAATGGACAACGTGGAAGAAATGGACAAATTCTTAGAAAAGTACAACTTTCCAAAACTGGACCAGGAAGAAATAGAAAATCTTAACAGACCCACCACAAGCACGGAAATTGAAACTGTAATCAAAAATCTTCCAGAAAACAAAAGCCCAGGTCCAGACGGCTTCACAGCTGAATTCTACCAAAAATTTAGACAAGAGCTAACACCTATCCTGCTCAAACTCTTCCAGAAAATTGCAGAGGAAGGTAAAATTCCAAACTCATTCTATGAGGCCATCATCACCCATACCAAAACCTGATGCCACAAAAAAAGAAAACTACAGGCCAATATCACTGATGAACATAGATGCAAAAATCCTTAACAAAATTTTAGCAATCAGAATCCAACAACACATTAAAAAGCTCATGACCAAGTGGGCTTTATCCCAGGGATGCAAGGATTCTTCAATATCTGCAAATCAGTCAATGTAATACATCACATTAACAAATTGAAAAATAAAAACCATGATTATCTCAATAGATGCAGAGAAAGCCTTTGACAAAATTCAACATCCATTTATGATAAAAACTTTCCAGAAAGCAGGAATAGAAGGAACATAACTCAACATAATAAAAGCTATATATGACAAACCCACAGCAAACATTATCCTCAATGGTGAAAAATTGAAAGCATTTCCTCTAAAGTCAGGAACAAGACAAGGGTGCCCACTTTCACCATTACTATTCAACATAGTTTTGGAAGTTTTGGCCACAGCAATCAGAGCAGAAAAAGAAATAAAAGGAATACAAATTGGAAAAGAAGAAGTAAAACTCTCACTATTTGCAGATGACATGATTCTCTACATAGAAAATCCTAAAGACTCCACCAGAAAATTACTAGAACTAATCAATGACTATAGTAAAGTTGCAGGATATAAAATCAACACACAGAAATCCCTTGCATTCCTATACACTAATAATGAGAAAACAGAAAGAGAAATTAAGGAAACAATTCCATTCACCATTGCAATGGAAAGAATAAAATACTTAGGAATATATCTACCTAAAGAAACAAAAGACCTATATATAGAAAACTATAAAACACTGGTGAAAGAAATCAAAGAGGACACTAATAGATGGAGAAATATACCATATTCATGGATTGGAAGAATCAATATAGTGAAAGTGAGTATACTACCCAAAGCAATTTATAGAGTCAATGCAATCCCTATCAAGCTACCAATGGTATTCTTCACAGAGCTAGAAGAAATAATTTCACAATTTGTATGGAAATACAAAAAACCTCAAATAGCCAAAGCTATCTTGAGAAAGAAGAATGGAACTGGAGGAATCAAGCCACAGTCATCAAGACAGTATAGTACTGGCAAAAAGACAGAAATATAGATCAATGGAACAAAAAAGAAAGCCCAGAGATAAATCCACGCACTTATGGACACCTTATCTTTGACAAAGGAGGCAAGAATATACAATGGATTAAAGACAATCTCTTTAACAAGTGGTGCTGGGAAATCTGGTCAACCACTTGTAAAAGAATGAAACTAGAACACTTTCTAACACCATACACAAAAATAAACTCAAAATGGATTAAAGATCTCAACGTAAGACGAGAAACTATAAAACTCCTAGAGGAGAACATAGGCAAAACACTCTCCGACATACATCACAGCAGGATCCTCTATGACCCACCTCCCAGAATATTGGAAATAAAAGAAAAAATAAACAAATGGGACCTAATTAACCTTAAAAGCTTCTGCACAACAAAGGAAACTATAAGCAAGGTGAAAAGACAGCCTTCAGAATGGGAGAAAATAGTAGCAAATGAAGCAACTGACAAACAACTAATCTCAAAAATATACAAGCAACTCCTACAGCTCAATTCCAGAAAAATAAATGGCCCAATCAAAAAATGGGCCAAAGAACTAAATAGACATTTCTCCAAAGAAGACATACAGATGGCTAACAAACACATGAAAAGATACTCAACATCACTCATTATCAGAGAAATGCACATCAAAACCACTATGAGGTACCATTTCACGCCAGTCAGAATGGCTGTGATCCAAAAGTCTACAAGCAATAAATGCTGGAGAGGCTGTGGAGAAAAAGGAACCCTCTTACACTATTGGTGGGAATGCAAACTAGTACAGCCACTATGGAGAACAGTGTGGAGATTCCTTAAAAAACTGGAAATAGAACTGCCATATGACCCAGCAATCCCACTGCTGGGCATACACACTGAGGAAACCAGAGTTGAAAGAGACACGTGTACCCCAATATTCATTGCAGCACTGTTTATAATAGCCAGGACATGGAAGCAACCTAGATGCCCATCAGCAGATGAATGGATAAGAAAGTAGTGGTACATATACACAATGGAGTATTACTCAGCCATTAAAAAGAATACATTTGAATCAGTTCTAATGAGGTGGATGAAACTGGAGCCTATTATACAGAGTGAAGTAAACCAGAAAGAAAATCACCAATAACGTATACTAACACATATATATGGAATTTAGAAAGATGGTAACAATAACCCTGTATATGAGACAGCAAAAGAGACACTGATGTATAGATCAGTCTTTTGGACTCTGTGGGAGAGGGAGAGGGTGGGATGATTTGGGAGAATGGCATTGAAATACGTATGATATCATATATGGAACGAGTCGCCAGTCCAGGTTCAATGCAGGATACTGGATGCTTGGGGCTGGTGCACTGGTACGACCCAGAGGGATGGTATGGGGAGGGATGAGGGAGGAGGGTTCAGGATGGGGAACACATGTATACCTGTGGCGGATTCATTTCCATATTTGGCAAAACCAATACAATATTGTAAAGTTTAAAAATAAAATTAAATTAAAAAAATAAAATACATAGTGTTTTAAAAGTTTATATTATCATTTTTATTATATTTATCCATAATTTTAATAATATTTTAATAAAATTAAAAGTATTTTATTACTTTTTTCTGAGGTTCTATCTTGTTCTTTCATTTGGAATGTATTCCTCTAATTCTCAATTTTGCTTAGCTCTTTGCATTGGTTTCTACATAGTAAATGAAGCAACCATGTTGTCTTGAAGGAGATTCTATGAGGAAGTTGAATGCTGTCTTTCAACCTGCCTCAGCTTTCAACTGTTTCTCAAACCTTTATGCTTGCCAAGCAGACTATTATATTTGTAAAAGCTCCCAGTAATTTAGAATGTTTCAAGTCTTATAATTGTCCCAGAGTGTTTGGTCTCATCACTTACGTTCAGGTTGACTGGAAATCAAACCCTCAGGCCTCAAGTTTTTAAAAGTATACATGCAGATTATTCCACTCTAATGGCAGAAAATGAAGAGGAACTAAAGAGCCTCTTGATGAGGGTGAAAGAGGAGAGTGAAAAAGCTTGGTTGGAACTCAACATTCAAAAAACTAAGGTCATAGCATCACTACATGGCAAGCAGAAGGGGAAAAAGTAGAAGCAGTGACAGATTTTATTTTCTTGGGCTCCAAAATCGCTGTGGACAGTGATTGCAGTCATGAAATTAATAGACATTTGCTCCTTGGAAGGAAAGTTCTGACAAATCAAGACAGCATATTAAAAAGCAGGAACATCATTTTGCCAACAAAGATCCACATAGTCAAACTATGTTTTTTCTGGTAGTCAAATATGGATATGAGAGTTGGACCATCAAGAAGCTTGAGCACTGAAGAATCGATGCTTTTGAACTGTGGTGCTGGAGAAGACTCTTGAGAGTCCCTTGGCCATTAAGATCAAATCTGTCAATCCTAAGGGAAATCAACCCTGAATATTCATTGGAAGGATTGATGCTGAAAGTGAAGCTCCAGTACTTTGCCCACCTGATATAAGGAGTCGACCATTAGAAAAGACCCTAATGCTGGGAAGGATTGGAGGCAAAAGGAGAAGAGAGTGGCAAAGGATGAGATTGTTAGACAGCGTCACCAACTCAATGAACATGAATTTGAACGAACTCCATGAGATTGTGAAGGACAGAGAAGCCTGGCATGCTGCAGTCCATGGTGTTGCAAAGTCAGAATTGACTTAGCAACTAAACAGCAAAATGCGTACAGTTGTGCAGGACTGTAAGCATAGTTCCACTGGCTACCAGAATCAGATGATTTGAAGGCATCTCTTGAGGAGCAGTTTATGTGACTGGGGCTCAGATGAGTATATAAGCTCCTTTCTGAGTGATACATGAAAGCTGAGCAAAGCAGAAAGTGAGAACCCAGATGGTGTCCACAGTCTATGTTCCTTGAGAGTGGCTTTGTACCACTAGATGTATGCCAAACCTGAAGACTGCCCCTCAGGCTGAAGGCCCAGAACAAAGGAAGAGACCTCCTTCACAGAAAGACCAGGAGGTGTGCCTCAGTCTGCTGTCCTTGCTATGCCCTTGGGGTTGTAGCCTGCCAAGAACTGTCTCTCCAATTGCCACAGTACTGTAGGACCCGAAAATGCAAGGCTTAGCCACCAGGTAATCCGGGGCTGCCCCCGAGGGCAAAAGTCACAAAAATGGGCAATTTGCCATTTACTACTGGCCCTTTCTTGAAGATACAGAAAAAGTTATAGAGATATTTAACAAATCATTAAACAAAATGCAAAGCAGTGTACGTGTTGTAAAACTTGGGTGGTTAGTCAGAT
Organism: Bos mutus; assembly: GCF_027580195.1. Lineage (NCBI taxonomy): Eukaryota > Metazoa > Chordata > Mammalia > Artiodactyla > Bovidae > Bos > Bos mutus. The sequence continues at coordinate 47,406,965 of NC_091617.1, forward strand.
GAGGTATGAGTTACTTGTTATGGGGAATTACTAGTCACATTGGTAATTAAACATAAAATGAAATATTGGTCTTTCCCCACAGATAGACTGAGAAACACTTTTTGATAATAGTGGTTTGATTTAGGGATGTCACAAGCTAGTCTAAATATTTTAAGTCTATTCTAAATAGAATATTAATAGAAAGTGTAAACAGCATGATGAGAGAAGTTGATGGGGGGAGGTAAACCAAATCTAAATATGATGTCTAAAATACAGATATAAATGGGTTGTCTTAATAGGCATTTTTGAAGACTTGTTAAAATTTTAATGTGCTATAACTAATATAACAATATTATTACATATTTGTTGAATATCTTTATGGCTCATTCAAAACAGAGTGCAGGTCTTTTTTCCCTTATATGTGGAACTTATAAAAGATGAAAAGTAGATGAAACACAAATAGCATTCTTATGGATGACCTGAAACTAAATATATGCTATTAATTCTCTATAATCTTTATCTCAACTTAACACTGTGCCAAAATCTTTTAAAACATTTCACTGCAAACATCTAAAGGGACAGGTCTGAGTCTGTGGAAGAGATATATTCATTGCAAAGATATGATGATGGCATCTATATGTTTAGAACTTTAATAATAAAAAATAATTTTTCCTATGTTATTCCATATGATTCTCACAAAATTCTGCAATACATGGATGTACTTAGATAATCAGCAACAATTTTCATAATATGAAACATTTCTATTAATTTTTATATTTTGAGAAAATAAAATGCAAGACTGTGCATAACCTACCATAGATAAATATATATATATTTTATAATGTAAATATTATATAAATAAATATATAGATATTTATTTATAGATAGATAAATATTAGGTGAATATATATATATATATAAATATATAATATTCTTGCATGATAGTTTACACAGGATAATTTCTCATTTTGAATACAACACTGTATAACATATTTATAATTTAATAATAAAATATTTTCAGCTTGAATGATGAATGTGGTATTCGCAGTCATTAAAATTCCAACTTTTATGAATGATTCATAATTATACTGGTAATTACTGAATTCCACCCTTTCCCTGCTTCAAATAACAGATACCATGGATCTTCTTAAATGACAAATTGTTCTACCATATTCCTGTGCAATGAATTTCTGAAAAGAGCTGTGATTGTTAACTCTCTTCTGATCATGTGGCTAAAAATTAATGATTTATGAAATACTGGCCTTGCTTCTTCATTTCATTATTAATTAATAATGAGGACCAAAAAGGCAAAAAATAAAAAAAAAATTCTTTGATGTGCCAACTTTAGTGCTTTACAGATATCTGCATAACAAAAGTCTGTTATATGTGAACTGTATCTACTTATAAAGGATTAGGCACTGCAAGCCATTTGCCATTTCACTCTAGCTCTTTAACCCCTCTTCTAAAGTATTGCAATATATCTGGTTAATGAGGCTCATACTGTTACGGGCTTCTTTTTGTGATTCCATTTAAAGTCAGAGGATTTCCCTGAAGAAACTGGGTTTTGATCCACATATCCAAAAAACATGCATTTTGATAGTCTGAAAAAAAATGTACTGAATATTTTTGTTAGAATTAAAATAGTGAGAATTTTAGTCCTATTTTAGTGTTTTTGGCCACACAAAGTTAATTCATTTATAATTTTATATAAGATGATAGGCATTTGCATAGGAAAGTATTAAATGTAAATAAAGAACTTAAAATTAGTTAGAGCATTTTGAGATAAAGACAACTGAAGAAACACTCAAATTATTCCTTTTGGCCTGACTTTTCATTCCCATTTATTTCTTACAAGATGGTAATGAAATTAGTTGTAAAATATTTTCTGCTGAGGCTCTAGCCCTCAGGCAACTAAAATAACTAAAGGGATCTCTAGTAAAAGAAAAGATCTTCATCTTTGGGCCACAGAATTGAGATATATCTTATTTCCTCAGATCAGGTGATAATATTTAGGGTTTCATCATTTTGTTTTGTTTTGTTTTGTTTTTTGAAAAATTGAGAACTAAAGCATTATTCATACAGTTGGTGCCAGATAATGTGGCTCTGTATTTTAGAATATTTATAAAAATAAACAAATCATCCTATATCCATAAATATTTTAAATGGAGGAGTGTATATTCTGCACACACATAAAAGGCAGTAGCTTGCCAGACTTAATGAGGAAACAGCATGGAGTGAAGCAGGCTCACCATGAGTTAAAACAATTCACATTCTAGGACACTTATAAATACTTGCAAAAGGGATGTTCTGTTTGCTGGCAAGTAAGCAGCTCTCTGGCAATGGCTACAGCAGCACTTAGTGTGTCCACAGCTGACTTAACTACACTTAGCATTTACTTTTTGAGGACATTTTAATTTGTGCTAGTATTGCTAATTGATTAAATTGATTCTCTATGGAGAGAACATTCATCACTACTCAAAAAGAATGTAAACTGTGCCTTTTCTTTATCCTCCTTTTAATAATGTACAGCCTGCAGTAAGAGGTCTGCTATCCATTTCATTCAGGCATTAACTTTGGGATACTGACAGAGTGGAAAAACAATGCAGTACATTCAGCATAACTGAGGATATAGTAAATTATTGTTTAAGATAAAAAATAGGTTTTTTGAAGTAGATATCATCATTTTATAATTTTGTATACTCACTATATTGGTGGATTCTATGAAATAAATCAAATAAAAGTGGGAAGAAATTTTCTTGCAGTCTCACTCCAAAGACTGAAGTGAACTTCCTCTCTAAAAGCAGATGTTGCCTTCCATTCATTCCTTCCTTCTTTGGATCCTTTCTCCTTCCTTTCCTGCCCTCCTCCTACACTTTCTCCTCCTCTTTCCCTTTTGTCTTTTTCTTCTCTTTTTTCAATTGAGACTTTCTCTTTCTCCTCACTATTACCAATATCTTTACTCCTAAATGAGCTTCTCTTGTGCCTTGGCTGGTAAAGACTCTGCCTGGAATGCAGGAGACCTGGGTTTGATCCCTGGGTAGCAAAGATTCCCTGGAGAAGGGAAAGGCTACCCACTCCAGTATTGTGGCCTAGAGAATTCCATGTACTGTATCATCCATGGGGTCACAAATCAGACATACTGAGTGACTTTCACTTTAACTTTACTCCTAAATACTCGTCCAGGTATGATTGATAGGCCCTAATTGTAAACACTTCAATTACTGTGGTGAGTCAAACAAACATAGATAGGTTGATGACAAAATGTGCTGTTTATCTGAAATTGTGATAGGATAGATAATCCTATTTACCATATTTTTCAGACTCAGAGAATAATAACTTCTGTTAGTTTTGTTCATAAAAGTTAAGCAAAAGAAGAATCATTTCACATATCTTAACCAGAAAAGGGATTTTCAGACAGAAGACCAAATTTGAGAAAAGCAAAATGCATCTGAAAGATTTACTTGTAATCCTATTAAGCATTGTAAGCCTATTATAGGTCAAACCTGTTTTCTCTTCAGAAAACTAAATAGCACACCTACACATTTAAGATAAAAAAGTAGAACTGGTCCATTCATTATTTATCATTGGTATTATATAGGTAATTTGAATGCCCATTCTTCACAAAAGCACTTTTTAAAATGCTACTTGAAACAAAATTTCCTTAAATCTATAAATACTTTGTTTGACATGAATCAGTTCAGTTCAGTTCATTTCAGTCCTGCAGTCCTGTCCGACTCTTTGCGACCCCATGAGCCACAGCTCGCCAGGCCTCCCTGTCCATCATCAACTCCCAGAGCTTACCCAAACTCATGTCCATTGAGTGGGTGATGCCATCCAACCATCTCATCCTCTGTCATCCCCTTCTCTTCCTGCCCTCAATCTTTCCTAGCATAAGGGTCTTTTCAAGTGAGTCAGCTCTTCGCATGAGGTGGCCAAAGTATTGGAGTTTTAGCTTCAATATCAATCCTTCCAATGAACACCCAGGACTGATCTCATTTAGGATGGACTGCTCGGATCTCCTTTCAGTCCAAGGGACTCTCAAGAATCTTCTTCAACACCACAGTTCAAAAGCATCAATTCTTTAGTGCTCAGCTTTCTTTATAGTCCAACTCTCACATCCATACATGATTACCAGAAAAACCGTAGCCTTGACTAGATGGACCTTTGTTGACAAAGTAATGACTCTGCTTTTTAATATGCCATCTAGTTTGGTCATAACTTTTTTAATAAGCAGTAAGCGTCTTTTAATTTCATGGCTGCAGTCACCATCTACAGTGATTTTGGAGCCCCCCAAAATAAAGTCAGCCACTGTTTCCACTGTTTCCCCATCTATTTCCCATGAAGTGATGGGACTGGATGCCACGATTTTAGTTTACTGAATGTTGAGCTTTAAGCCAACTTTTTCACTCTCCTCTTTCACCTTCATCAAGAGGCTCTTTAGTTCTTCTTCACTTTCTGCCATAAGGGTGGTGTCATCTACATATCTGAGGTTATTGATATTTCTCCTGGCAAACTTGATTCCAGTTTGTGCTTCTTCCATTCCAGCATTTTCATGATGTACTCTGCATATAAGTTAAATGATATGATATGAATACTTGGCCTCAAAAAAAATGTATAAAGGTCACTCTCTTAGGCAAATGATAGTTGGGTAGATAGATAGATCCATATATGTACATACATATGTACATGTATACATATATATATATACACACACATATATTAAGATAATAGCTTTAAGATATTAAGATAATAGCTTTGTCTTTAGGATACTTTAAAAAAGAATAATGGGATTAATTTTCCTTTGAAAACAAGATAGATGTCATTTCTCTACATAAATTTATGTTTATTGTAGATAAAAACTCCTTTCTATTTCCTCAGTCTATCTTAGATATTTTCTTTACCCCCAGCAGAGACTCATATTCAGCTCAAAGAATGATTTATCAATTAAGGTTACAGCTTACTATTAATTACTTTTATATCACTTCCAGGAGGGGGATATCAAAGACTGATAATTCATGCATCTAAAACCTTACAAAGAAAAAAGAAAAGAAAAAGAGTAGGTAGAGAAAGAGGAAGAAGGAAGAAAAAGAAAAAGGAAGAAAGGAAAAACGATTTGCAGAGTAAGCCATCTTCTCTGCCCTATGAAACAAGACAAATCATTGTTTATATTCTTTCCACTACTTGAGTTCCCATCACGTTAATATGTAAATGATGCTCCTTCTGGAGGGCAGAGCCCAAGGTAAATGGTGATTGCTATCATTGTCATTTTGAAGGCACATTACATGGAAATCAATCTATCCTAAAATATTTTCCAGATCTAGTTTCTAAGATGTCAGAACTCTCAGAATGTGTTCAACAATTAAACATAATTTTAAAATCAGGCAAAACTGTCAATGGCATTTATGCTTTGCTCATTTTGAGATAAAGGCCTGTACAGAATGACAGCACTGTGTTGTTTTATGGTGGCTTACGAAAGAAGTTGTGTGATATAGAAAAACAAGAGTACTTAAAAAAAAATTAACCTGTCTATTCCATGACAGTTATTAAAACATGACTGTGGCATGAATTTGTTGTTATTTAGTCACTGAGTCGTGTCCCACTCTTTTGAGTCTCCATTTACTGTAGCCCACCAAGCTCCTCTGTCCACGGTATTTTCCGTGCAAGAATACTAGAATGGGTTTCCATTCCCTTCTCTAAGGGATCTTCCCAATCTAAGAATTGAACCCAAGTCTCCTGCATTGTAGGAAGATTCTTTACCATCTGAGCCAACAGGGAAGCCCAACATGAGTTTACATATTTATTTTGAATATCCTTGTGAAATAGAGTGAACCAGGTATATTTCTTACATTTTTAGGTTGGAATGGTAATGGCAATACACATTTATTTACTACTAATCCAAAGCTTTTTTGAGAAGTCTGTAGAGCATATAATCTATTCTTGTCATAAGACTTGTGTTCCATACTCCACGGTACTGAGGAGACATTTAGAATGTCAGCCACACTAGGAGTCTTTGAAGGTGGATTCCCTGCACCTGCCTGGCTGCATATGCTTTCCTATGACAGTAGATCACTGAGAGAACAACTTTGTATGATTGCTTAAAAAACTCACTACAAAGTTTAAACTTCTTAAAGGATTAGGAGAAACTGAGTGAAAGAATGGTGAATAGAAGACATAAATGCTTCCCTATGAGGCTAGTAACCTTGTTTAAAAGATCACTACTAAAAGAAGTTCTAAGATTATTTGAGCAATAAGTTTACCATTAAAGTACATGTATAGACCCAAAGCAAATACTTCAAAAGAATAGTTTGGTGAGCTTTCTGCTTTAAATTTATAAGTAGGTTACTTTCCTTTTTATTTATACTCCGTATTTTGATAAAATAACCCTTTTTAAGCATTTTGGGAAAGTTTCCATAATGCCACTTCTAAGAATTCAAAGGATTATTGACGTCTCCAATGAAAAGTACATTGCAAGACTTGGGAATTAGAAGAAAAAAATAAACATTTGTTTGAATACACTGAGAATATGCAAAGGAAATATCATTTTAGGGAAAGAAATTATTAGTATGAAGGTATCAGATAAGTATACATGATAGGTGAGTATAATTGTATCCAAATATTGTGTATGCATACTGCATTTGATATTTTGATCATAATCATCAAAAGTGTTTTATCATATCCCTTCATTTTTGAAAGATTACATATTTTGATAATTTTGTCCTGACTTTCCAAACACTGTTATTTAAACAACAATAATATTTTCCTGAAACATAATTTCTTAAAACGGTAGATCATGAATACCAAAATGACCTTTTTAGAATAAAAAGATACAGCGTGTGGTTATTGGATAAGAAGGGAATTTTAAGGGAAATATTGCATAGCAAGTACATAATAATGTAAGCCATAAGATCCATGTTGAAAGAAAAAATTCAGTCTTCATAAGATCTTATCAGAGTAACTTGTTAGTGAATGAAACAGTCAATTTATGCTTACAGTTGTAAACTCTCATTTATCTGCCATGTTCTGTGTTTGCTCTGTGAACATCTGGAACAAAAATGAGAAAGCCTTTTCAAATAAAACAATAAACATTTGAGCAGAAATCAGACAGCTTTTGAATAAAAACAAAATATTTCCTTGGAAATGTAGTTTCAAGCAATTCTAGCATATTCAGACACTAATGTCAATATGTCTATTTAGATTTAGGTGGTATTTAACATACATGTTAATGACAATTTCATTAAAATCTGATTTCCTACAGAAGTGGATTTTTAATTCATTTTTGAAATTCAAAACTACTGTTTCCTGTTTGCATATGCACAGCATCATTCAAAATTACAATACATTCCATATAGTTTATTACATGCATGAAAAAACAAACATTTTTCAAATCACTGATATTTACAAGCAGGGAGAATAGAGCAGACCCATATTTGATATCATGAGTTTCAACATGTTCAGACAATTCTATAAGACAATGGTCTGAGTAAAAGTGTCAGAACAGATAGGAGGTCAGATAATTTTTCAGGTAACAAACACAAATGGCAAAAAAAAATAAAAAAAAATAAAAAAAAAAACAAACACAGACCGCATCTTTAGGAAAATAATCTTTCTTATTTCCTACTTTATTATACTAATTAATCAACACTAATATTTAATATCCCAAAGATTTTTCTCACCGGATAAAAAATTAGACATATAGGAGGGGCATCTCACACAGTAGTAAAGTAATGCTTAAAATTCTCCAAGCCAGGCTTCAACAGTATGTGAACCATGAACTTCCAGATGTTCAAGCTGGATTTAGAAAAGTCAGAGAAAGCAGAGACCAAATTGCCAACATTCGTTGGATTATTAAAAAAGAAAGAGAGTTCCAGAAAAACATCTATTTCTGCTTTATTAACTATGCCAGAGCCTTTGACTGTGTGAATCACCACAAACTGTGGAAAATTCTTTAAGAGATGGGAATACCATACAATCTGACCTGCCTCTTGAGAAATCTGTATGAGGGTCAGGAAGCAAGTTAGAACTGGACGTGAAACAACAGACTTGTTACAAATCAGGAAAAGAGTACATCCAGGCTGTATATTGTCATCCTGCTTATTTAACTTATAGCAGAGTACATCATGAGAAATGCTGGGCTGGATGAAGCATAAGCTGGAATCAAGATTGCCAGGAGAAATATGAATAATCTAATATATGCAGATGACACCTCCCTTATGGAAGAAAGCGAAGAAGAACTAAAGAGCTTCTTGAGGAAAGTGAAAGAGCACAGTGAAAAAATTGGCTTAAAGCTCAACGTTCAGAAAACAAAGATCATGGCATCTGGTCCCATCACTTCATGGCAAATAGATGGGGAAACTGTAGAAACAGTGACAGACTTTATTATTATTATTATTGGCTCCAAAATCACTGCAGATGGTGCCTGCAGCCATGAAATTGAAAGATGCTTGCTCCTTGGAAGAAAAGTTATGACCAACCTATAAGGCATATTAAAAAGCAGAGACATTACATTGCCAACAAAGATCCATCTAGTCAAGGTTATGGTTTTTCCAGTAGTCATATATGGATGTGAGAGTTGGACTATAAAGAAAGCTAAGTGCTGAAGAATTGGTGCTTTTGAATTGTGGTGTTGGAGAAGACTCTTGAGAGTCCCTTGGGCTGCAAGGGGATCTAACCTGTCTACCTAAAGGAAATCAGTCCTGAATATTCATTGGAAGGACTGATGTTGAAGCTGAAACTCCAATACTTTGGCCACCTGATGCAAAGAACTGATTCATTTGAAAAGACCCTGATGCAGGGAAGGATTGAAGGTGGGAGGAGAAGGGGACAACAGAGGATGAGATGGCTGGATGGCTTCACCGACTCAATGGTCATGAGTCTGAGTAAACTCCGAGAGTTGATGGACAGGGAGGCCTGGTGTGCTGCAGTCCATGGGGTCACAGAGTCAGACATGACTGAGTGATTGAACCGACTGACTGAAGGGAATCCCAATTGCCTCAATTTACTACTGTACTTCAGTCAGTATAATAGTCTTACTGTAAGTGATCCCTTTACAGAAAACATAAATACAATAGTTCCTAGCATTATGATGTCACGGCACCTATAAATACAAGGTGAAGAGAAATACATCCTTATAAATTGAGATTTTATAGTTCTCTAGTGGATATCTTCCAGCTGAAGATCTATAATTCTTCCTTGACAAAGTAGTTAGAAATCCATGATAGCTATCAGGTATTACAGAAAGTTCCAGATATCCTAATCCATATGATACACTGCTGATTAGGAATTTGACCTAATTTTTATATGCCAAGCAAACTTCCAAACTATTATCTGTAAATGTAAGTGATACTAACAAGACAACAAACCTGACTCAGTAATTTCACTAGGTGGTTACTACCATTCCTATATGCCATATTATTATGCTTACTTATATACAGTTATAAATAGCAATTCAAATTGAAGTTTGTCTTCAGAATAAAAAGAGAAAATGATGGAGTCTGAAAATATTGCTACTAGTAGATTCTTTATCGTCATTTGAAGCAAATTCAAATGGTATATACAGCCGCTTTCTCTACATTCTAATTGGCATAAATGCTTTTTGCTTTACCCATCTGCCCATCTGAAAATTTGCTTTTTTATGATAACCATTTCCGGTTTTTAAATGTCACATTAACAATCTGATTGTAGCTTTAAAATATCAATCAGCAAAATTTCATAATTTTTACTGTATACTACCTATCACCCTTTTGCATTATGAGCATATAATGTAACCATATTAAAGGCCATTTCCACAGTGACCTGTTCAGGTTCATGAGTGATTCATGGATGCTCTGCTACTGTAAATATGCTATTGTATCTCTCACTCCTGTTGGTTTTATGCTATAAAATGGTTGTTTGACAAACATTATCAGTTAATCTTAGGTTTTACAGAAACAACTCTTAAACTAATGCTAAAAATATAGGTGGAGGCTTTTATTATTTACAGAAACTTGAGGATTTAGGAAACAAGTTTTGGGTTATAAGGGGTTTAAATTATTTTATTTGACAATTATAGAATTTGTTGCTGTTCAGTCACTAAGTCATGTATGATTCTTTGCAATCCCATGGACTGCAGCATGCCAGGTACCTCTGTCCTCCTGGAATTCATATCCATTGAGTTGGTGATGATATCTAACTACCTTATCCTCTGCTGCACCCTTCTGCTTTTGCCTTCAATCTTTTTAGCATCAGGGTCTTTTCCAATGAGTTGGGTCTTCAAATCAGATAGACAAAGCATGGAGCTTCAGCTTCAGCATTAGTGTTTTCAATGAATACTGAGGGTTAATTTCCTTGAAGATTGATTGGTTTTATCTCCTTGTAGTCCCAGGGACTCTCAAGAGTCTTCCTTAGCATCACAATTTGAAAGCATCAGTTCTTCAGTGCTCAGAATTCTTTATGGTCCAACTTTCACATCCTCACATGACTACTGGAAAAACCATAGCTTTGACTATATGGACCTTTGTCGGAAAAGTGATGTCTCTGCATTTTAGTATGCTGACTAGGTTTGTCATGGCTTTCCTTCCAAAGAACAACTGTTTTTTAATTTAATCACTGCAGTCACCATCTGCAGTAATTTTGGAGTCCAGGGAAATAAAATCTGTCACTGCTTTCACTTTTTCCCCATCTATTTGCCATGAAGTGATGGGATTGGATGCCATGATAGTAGTTTATGAATGCTGTATTTTAAGAGAGCTTTTTCACTCTCCTCTTTTACCCTCATCAAGAGGTGCTTTAGTTCCTCTTCACTATCTGCTTTAGAGTGGTATCATCTGCACATATGAGGTTGTTGATATTTCTCCTGCAATCTTGATCCCACCTTGTGATTCATCCAGCCTGGTATATTTTATGATGTACTCTGCATATAGGTTAAATAAAGTCTTGATGTAATCCTTTCCCAATTTTGAACCAGTCCATTGTTCCATGTCTGGTTCTAACTAGTGTTTCTTGACCCACATACAGGTTTCTCAAGAGACAGGTAAGGTGATCTGGTATTCCCATTCCTTTAAGAATTTTCCATGGTTTGTTGTGATCCACATAAAGGCATTATCACACTCAATGAAGCATAAGTTGATATTTTTTTGAATTCCCTTGCTTTCTCCATGATCCAAGAATTGTTGGCAATTTGATTGCTGGTTCCTCTGCCTTTTCTAAATCCAGATGTACAAGCCAGATTTGTTCACAGTAATGCTTCCTAAGGCCCACTTGACTTCACACCCCAGGATATCTGGTTTTAATTGAGTGACCACATCATCATGGTTATCTGGGTCATTAAGACCTTTTAGGTACAGCTTTTCTGTGTATTCTTGTAACTTCTCAACCTCTTCTGCTTCTGTTAGATCTTTATTTTTTCTATCCTTTATTTTGCCCATCCCTGCATGAAATGTTCCCTTGATATCTCTAATTTTCTTGAAGAGATCTCTAGCCTTTCCCATACTATCGTTTTCTGCCATTTCTTTGCATTGTTCATTTAAGAAGACCTTCTTTTCTGTCCTTGCTTTTCTCTTGAACTCTGCATTCAGTTGGAAATATCATTCCTTTTCTCCCTTGCCTTTTACTTCTCTTCTTTCTACAGTTATTTGTAAAACCTCCTCAGACAACCACTTTTCTTTCTTTCTTTTTCTTGGGGATGATTTTGTTCACTGCTTTCTGTACAATGTTGTGGACCTCTTTTCATAGTTCTTCAGGCACTCTGCCCACCAGATCTAATATCTTGAATCTATTTGTCGTCTCCACTGTATAATCATAAGGTATTTAATTTAGGTCATACCTGAATGGCCTCATGGTTTCCCCTACTTTTCTCAGTTTAAGCCTGAATTTTTCAAAGAAGAGTTCATGATCTGAACCACAGCCAACTCTAGGTCTTGTTTCTCCTGACTACATATTTCCATCTTTAGCTTCAAAGAACATAACCTGATTTCAGTATTAACCATCTGGTGATGTGTAGAGTCATCTCTCAGGTTGTTAGAAAATGGTGTTTTTTATAACCAGCATATTCTCTTAACAAAACTGTTTACCTTTGCCCTGCTTCATTTTGTACTCCAAGGCCAAACTTACCTTTTATTCACTCTTGACTTTCTACTTTTACATTCCAATCCCCTATGATGAAAAGGACATCTTTTTTAGTGTTAGTTCTAGAAGGTGTTGTAGGTCTTCATAAAATCAGTTAATTTCAGCTTGTTCAATTTCAGTGGTTGGGGCATAGACTTAGATTACTGTGATGTTGAACGGTTTGCCTTAGAAACGAACCAAGATCTTTCTCTTGTTTTTGAGGTTGTACCCAAGTACTGCATTTCAGTCTTACGTTGACTATGAGGGGTACTCCTTTTCTTCTAAGGGATTCTTGCCCACAGTAGTAGATACAATGGTGACCTGAATTAAATTTGCCCATTCCTGTCCATTTTAATTCACAGCAGTCAACTTTGATTCATGAACCTTACATTCCAGGTTCCTATGAAGTATTGCTCTTTACAGCATTAGATTTTTCTTTCACCACCAGACACATCCACAACTGGGTGTCATTTCTGCTTTGGCCCAGCTGCTTCATCTTTAGGGAGTGCTAGTAATTGCACTCAGCTCCTTCCCAGTAGCATATTGCAAACCTTCTGATCTGGGAGGGTCACCTTCTGATGTCATATCTTTTTTGCCTTTTCATACCATTCATGGTTCTCTCATCTTCCCTGGTGGCTCAGAGGTTAAAGCATCTGTCTGCAATGTGGGAGACCCAGGTTCAATCCCTGGGTCGGGAAGATCCCCTGGAGAAGGAAATGGCAACCCACTAAATACAGTATTCTCATCTGGAGAATCCCATGGACAGAGGAGCCTGGTAGTCTACAGTCCACAGGGTTGCAAAGAGTCAGACACAACTGAGCAACTTCACTTTCACTTTTCAATTTCATGGTTCTCTTGGCAAGAACTGGAGTGGGTTGCCATTCCCTCCTCCTCAGTTGAGTTCTGTAGCTCGATTATGTCCAACTCTTTGTGACCCCATGGGTGGCAGCATGCCAGGCTTCCCTGTACATCACTAACTCCTGGAGCTTGCTCAGATTCATATCCATCGAGTTGGTGATGCCACCCAACCATCTTATCCTCTGTCATCCCCTTCTTCTTCTGCCTTCAATCTTTCCCAGCAACAGGGTCTTTTCCATTGAGTCAGTTCTTCGTATCAGGTGGCCAAAGTATTGGAGTTTCAGCTTCAGCATCAGTCCTTCCAATTCCCTCCTGTTATGGACCACGTTTTGTAAGAACTCTTTACTATGACCCTTCTCTATTAGGTGTCCCTGCACAACATGGCTCATAGCTTCACGGAATTATGCAAGTCCCTTCCCCATGACAAGGTTGTGATCCATGAAGGGGCAATTACAGTATAGAGGTGAATTTTAATCCATATCACAGGATAATGATAGACTTTAAATTGTGTGTGTGTGAGAGAGAGACACACAGTTGCTAAATTTCTCATACTTTTTAAATTTTTTTTAAATTTTATTTTATTTTTAAACTTTACATAATTGTATTAGTTTTGCCAAATATCAAAATGAATCCACCACAGGTATACATGTGTTCCCCATCCTGAACCCTCCTCCCTCCTTCCTCCCCATACCATCCCTCTGGGTCGATATCTCATACGTATTCATTCATTTTCTTTGTTTCTAAACAATACTTTTTCAATTACATTTTGTTATAGAAATTAACACTTTAAAAACAAGCAAGAATATTTTACAGTCTCTTGGGTCCAGGTTTTCCCCTCTGAGGAAAATTCCAGTTGTTGTTTATAATTGTGGGTGAGTATAAAAATATTGCATACCTGAGAGGTAGTGATTACTCAGTGAGGTAACTGGATCAGGTTTATTATCTTCTTGATATCACTTGCATTTACCAACCTCATTAGTCTTAAACATCTTTAATAAATGTGGTGTTAGACAGGTATTTGGTATAACAGAAAAAAAAAATATTGGTTTGCATTTTAGAGTTTATGACCAGTGTTCATGTGTGTATTATGGTGATGTCAAAATATCAATTCTTTTGAAGACAGTAGAGGTTTGAGGTATTGTTATTAATTACTCCATTGTCCTTTCATATTAGCCATTGATTCTATGTCAATCCCCTTTTCATTTCTATATTACCTATATCACTTCCCCATCATCTTTTCCTCTTTATCCCTGTATGGTTTGTCAAAAGCCAAATAATTTCCACTCTTATGATATGAAGAGGCACCTAAAATGAGTTTTAAATAAACTATAAATTGTGGAGAGGCATAGTGCTTAGCTACTACGATGAATAGTGAGTAGTTTTCACAGCAAGGAGGAATATAACAGAGGGTTTAAAGTATTTCCATCTGATTTTCAGAATGGTGCTGATTTTCACATTGTTATGTTTTTTGTGTTCATTTCTTATTTCTATATGCTCATTTTCATACTTTGATATAATCAGTATAGCATCTAATGTTTAGTCTTATTGCCTTAACTTCAGGAGACAAAAATGTAGACATACAGACAAACAGGATTTTCATTTAAACTTTTTAGGAAGGGAACTGACACACTTTAAGTGTCCTCTTTGCCTACAGATGCTTTAGATAACATTTCATTTATAGATGTAAAACTGAGATTTATTGATATTAAAAAGTTTGCCAAATTTCACCACTTCTTAAATAATACTGTTCTTTTCCTTATATTTGTCCCACTAATTTTATAACTCTTCTGATATATTTTTTATATTCTAATGATTACTTTTATTGTTTTGCATTTTTTAACATGGAGACTTCTAATATACACCAAAGAAAGACAGTATAATGAGCTTCCATCTAATTTCACCCAACATCAAAGACTATCAAATGGTAACCATGGCTTCCTTTGCTACTCCTAGATTATTTTGAAGCCAATTTTAGACATTTTATCCACACATAATTCAGTATATATGTCTAAAAAACCAAATATGTATATTAAACCAAACTAAAATACCATAAAATAAGTTTAAAATATAACAATAATTATTTTAAATATTCAGTGGACAAATTCTCAGCTGTCTTATAAATGTATAATTTTATAATTATGTTGCCTCAAAATCCAAGGATGTTCCACACATTATGTTTGGTTAATATTTTTTTAACATTTTTTTAATCCATACATTTATCTTCTATGTTTTCCAGTTTTTACTAGAAATTAAATTGTTGAGGATATTATATCAATTTTTTCTGTAAAGTTTGTTAGAATTTTGCTGAATTTTTTCCTTATATTGTAGTTTAAATGTACCTTTTGGCTTTCTATATTTTCCTGTATATACAGAGGACTGAACAGACTCTAGTTTCAATTCTTTTAAGAAAAGTATTGGTCATATTATGTTCTTCTACTATTAAACATATAACATCAGCTTGACTCTTTTATTTTAAATTTTATTTAGTAAATTGTGAGTTTGTTTTATTTTGGGGGGCAGCACAAATCAGACCAGCTTGAGCAAAATCCTCTAGAGCCTCAGGATCAAGGCCAAAAGCCACAGTTCAACTAGAGGTCCTGAACCCAAGACCTGACCCACAGAGCACCTCCGTCTCCTCTCTCTCTTACCATCTGTGCCCAGCTGCAACCTGGTCACAGATTCCAGGTCTGTCTGATTCGTCATACCCATTTCCCTGCCTGACACTCTGATTCTGCATTACTTCTTTCCATCCATGCCCAAGTGACTTGGAAAGTCACTAGGAAGATGTGAGCCTTAGGAGACTGAGGAGAGTGGCCCTTGTCTTGCAAATGGTTTACAGTTTTTTTCAACTAGAAGCAAGATGAAAAAATGGAGGTAGGCTTGCAAGGCAGTTTCAAAAGTTCTGTTTGTTCTGATAAGGAATGAATGTTGTCTGTTTGAAAGTAAAATAAAATGAGAGAGAAGGCAATTCTATTACATTTTCTCTTTTAATCATAAGATATCTTTGAACACATTTAAATGTATGTGTCATACCATTTTGTGTACAAGAAATTATTTTCAAAATGTTAGAAAAACAGTAATTAAGTAATTCTGCAAAATAAAATGGAATAAGCCATTAAAAAAATTTCCATCACCACATAGTTTATTTACTATGCTGTGTTAGTTTCAGGAGTATAGCAAATTTAGTCCATTATACATATACATATACCCTCTTTTTTTAAGGTATTTTTTCCCATAAGGGCCATTACAGAGTACTGAGTAAGTAAAGTTCCCTGTGCTCTACAGTAGGTCCTTATTAGCTATCCATTTTATATACAGTAGTGTAAATATGTCAATCTCCATCTGCCAATTAATTCCAGCTATTACCTCCTGGTAACCATAAGTTCATTTTCTACATCTATAATTCTGTTTGGCACTAAGTTCATTTGTTTCTTCTTTTTAGATTCTACATATAAGTAATATTATGTGATATGTGTTTTTCTCTGACTTAACATTATTCAGTAAGTAAGTTAGGCTGGATGAAGCACAAGCTGAAATCAAGATTGCCAGGAGAAATATCAATAACCTCATATATGTAGATGACACCACCCTTATGGAAGAAAGTGAAGAAGAACTAAAAAGCCTCTTGATGAAAGTGAAAGAGGAGAGGGAAAAAGTTGGCTTAAAACTCAACATTCAGAAAACTAAGATCATGGCATCCAGTCCCATCATTTCATGGGAAATAGGTGAGGAAACAGTGGAAGCAGTGGCTGACTATTTTTGGGGGCTCCAAAATCACTGAAGATGGTGACTGAAGCCATGAAATTAAAAGACACTTATTCCTTGAAAGGAAAGTTATGACCAACAGGACATTAAATAGCAGGACATTACTTTGCCAACAAAGGTCTGTCTAGTCAAGGCTACGGTTTTTCCAGTGGTCATGTATGATGTGAAAGTTGGACTATAAAGAAAGCTGAACACCAAAGAATTGATGCTTTTGAACTGTGGTGTTGGAGAAGACTCTTGAGACTCCCTTGGACTGCAAGGAGATCCAATGAGCCCATCCAAAAGGAGACCAGTCCTGAATATTCATTGAAAGGACTGATGTTGAAGCTGAAACTCCAATACTTTGGCTACCTGATGCAGAGTTGACTCACTTGAAAAGACTCTGATGTTGTGAAAGATTGAAGGTAGAATAAGAAGGGGATGACAAAGGATGAGATGGTTGGATGGCATCACTTACTCAATGGACATGAGTTTGGGTAAACTCTGGGAATTCATGATGGACAGAGAGGCCTGGTGTGCTGCAGTTCATGGGGTCACAAAGAGTTGGACACAACTGAGCGACTGAACTGAACTGACTGCACTCAGTATGATAATATGTAGGTCCACCCATGTTATTGCAAATGACATTATTTGTTTTTCTTTTTTAATGGCTGAGTAAATATTCCATTATGGGCTTCCCTGATGGCTCAGTGGTAAAGAATACCTGCAATACTGGAGACTGGCAGGAGACATGGCTTTGAGCCTTAGGTCAGGAAGATCCCTTGGAGAAGGAAATGGCAACCTATTTCAGTATTCTTGCCTGGAAATCCCTATCAACAGAGTAGCCTTATAGTCCATGGGGTCACAAAGAATCAGACATGACTGAGCAACTAAACGAAAACATCAAATATTCCATTGTATATATGTACCACATTTTCTTTATCCATTTCACTGTTGTTGATGAACTTTTAGGTTACTTCCATGTTCTTGCTATTGTAAATAGTGTTGCAATGAGCACTGGAGTGCATGTACCTTTTCAAATTATAGTTTTTTCTAGATTTATTCCCAGGGCTGAGATTGCTGGATCATATATATGGTAGCTCTACTTTTAATTCTTTAGCAAACCTCTATACTGTCCTCCACAGTGGTGGTACAAGTTTACATTCCCACCAACGGTGTAGGAGGGTTCCCTTTTCTCCACTTTCTCCAGTATTTGTTGTTTGTAAACTTTTTGATGATAGCCAGTCAGTTGTGAAGTGATGCCTCATTGTAATTTTGACTTGCATTTCTCTTATAGTGATTTTGAGGACCTTTTAATGTGCTCTTTAGCCATCTGTATGTCTTCTTTGGAGAAATGTCTATTCAGATAGTCTGTCCATTTTTGGATTGGGTTGTTTGTTTTCTTTTATATTTTGATATTAAGCTGCATGAGCTGTTGGTGTATTTTGGAGATTAACCCCTGTCCATTGCTTCATTTCCAATATTTTCTCCCATTCTGAGAGCTCTTTCCATTTTGCTTGTTTTCCTTTGCTGCACAAAAGATTTGAGTTTAATTAGTCCCATTTGTTTTGTTGTTGTTTATGATGATGTTGTTGTTTGTTTTATATCTCTTTCTTTATTAAAATTTATAATTTGTATTGGGGTATAACCAGTTAATAAAAAATGTGATAGTTTCAGGTGGACAGCAAAGGGACTCAGCCATACCTATACATATATCCATTCTTCCCCAGAACTCCCCTCCCATCCAGGCTTCCACATAACATTGAGCAGAGTTCCTGGACTATACAGTAAGTCCTTATTTATTATCCATTTTTTTGGTCAAGACATAACTATAAAAAAACACAAGAAGAAATATTTTCTTATGTGTATTTCCAATATTAGTTAATGATATTAACTTACTCTCAGTCACTCATGCCAGAGACTTGGGAATCAGTCTAGATAATCCTCCTTTCCCCATACCCAGTCATCAGGTACAATTGTTTTCACTTCCAAAATGTTACATAATTCTTTCCACACCATTTCATTCATTCTATCATCTTGCCAATCTATTACTTTTATCACTTTTATAGTCCCCCACATTAATTGATTAGAATATACAAAACATTGAGTGTGGATTTTTTTTTTTTTTAATTAGGATATGAAGAGGTACTTGAGCGGCAGTCTCCCACTTTTTTTTTTTAATTTATTTATTTTAGTTGGAGGTTAATTACTTTACAATATTGTAGTGGTTTTTGCCATTCATTAATATGAATCAGCCATGGGTTTACATGTGTTCCCTGTCCTGAACCTCTCTCCAGTTTCTCTCCCTGTCCAATCCCTCTGGGTCATCCAGGTGCACTAGCCCCAAGCACCTGTCTCATGCATCGAACCTGGACTGGTGATGTTTCACATATGATAATACATATGTTTCAATGCTATTCTCTCAGATCATCCCACCCTTACCTTCTCCCACAGAGTCCAAAAGACTGTTCTATACATCTGTGTCTCCTTTGCTGTCTCACATATAGGGTTATCATTACCATCTTTCTAAATTCCATATATATGCATTAGTATTCTGTACTGGTGTTTTTCTTTCTGGCTTACTTCACTCTGTATAATAGGCTCCAGTTTCATCCACCTCATTAGAAGGTGATTCAAATGTATTCTTTTTAATGGCTGAGTAATATTCCATTATGAATATGTACCACAGCTTTCTTATCCATTCGTCTGCTGATGGATATCTCGGAGAAGGCAATGGCACCTCACTCCAGTACTCTTGCCTGGAAAATCCCATGGATAGAGGAGCCTGGTAGGCTTCAGTCCATGGGATCACGAAGAGTTGGACATGAGTGAGCAACTTCACTTTCACTTTTCACTTTCATGCATTGGAAAAGGAAATGGCAACCCACTCCAGTGTTCTTGCCTGGAGAATCCCAGGGAAGGGGGAGCCTGGTGGGCTGCCATCTATGGGGTGGCACAGAGTCGGACATGACTGAAGTGACTTAGCAGCAGCAGCGGCTGATGGATATCTAGGTTGCTTCCATGTCCAGGCTGTTATAAACAGTGCTGCGATGAACATTGTGGTGCATGTGTCTCTTTCAATTCTGGTTACCTCGGTGTGTATGCCCAACAGTGGGATTCCTGGTCAAATGGCAATGCCAAAGAATGCTCAAACTACTGCACAATTGCACTCGTCTCACACTCTAGTAAAGTAATGCTCAAAATTCTCCAAGTCAGGCTTCAGAGATACATGAACTGTGAACTTCCAGATGTTCAAGCTGGTTTTAGAAAAGGCAGAGGAACCAGAGATCAAATTGCCAACATCCTCTGGATCACCGAAAAAGGAAGCGAGTTCCAGAAAAAACATCTATTTCTGCTTTTTTGACTATGCCAAAGCCTTTGACTGTGTGGACCACAATAAACTGTGGAAAATTCTGAAAGAGATGGGAATACCAGACCACCTGACCTCTCCCTTGAGAAACACATATGCAGGTCAGGAAGCAACAGTTAGAACTGGACATGGAATAACAGACTGGTTCCAAATAGGAAAAGTAGTGCATCAAGGCTGTATATTGTCACCCTGCTTATTTAACTTATATGCAGAGTACATCATGAGAAAGCCTGGGCTGGAAGAAGCACAAGATAGAATCAAAATGCCAGCAGAAATATCAATAACCTCAGATATGCAGATGACACCACCCTTATGGCAGAAAGTGAAGAGGAACTCAAAAGCCTCTTTTACTTTGATGAAAGTGAAAGAGGAGAGGGGAAAAGTTGGCTTAAAGCTCAACATTCAGAAAATGAAGATCATGGCATCTGGTCCCATCACTTCATGGTAAATAGATGGGGAAACAGTGGAAACAGTGTCAGGCTTTATATTTTGGGGCTCCCAAATCACTGCAGATGGTGATTTCAGCCATGAAATTAAAAGACACTTACTCCTTGGAAGGAAAGTTATGACCAACCTAGATAGCATATTCAAAAGCAGAGACATTACTTTGCCAACAAAGGTCTGTCTAGTCATGGCTATGGTTTTTCCAGTGGTCATGTATGGATGTGAGAGTTGCACTGTGAAGAAAGCTGAGCACCAAATAATTGATGCTTTTGAACTGTGGTGTTGGAGAAGACTCCTGAGAGTCCTTTGGACTGCTTTTACAGTGTCTCATAGGGTTTGGGTTGTTGTGTTTTCATTTTCATTCATTTCTATGCACATTTTGATTTCTTTTTTGATTTCTTCTTTGATTTGTTGGTTATTCAGAAGCGTGTTGTTTAGCCTCCATATGTTGGAATTAAAAATTTTTTTTTCCTGAAATTGAGATCTAATCTTACTGCATTGTGGTCAGAAAAGATGATTGGAATGATTTCAATTTTTTTTGAATTTACCAAGGCTATATTTATGGCCCAGGATGTGATCTATCCTGGAGAATGTTCCATGCGCATTTGAGAAAATGGTGAAATTGATTGTTTTGGGGCAAAATGTCCTATAGATATAGATTAGGTCTAGCTGGTCCATTGTGTCATTTAAAGTTTGTGTTTCCTTGTTAATTTTCTGTTTAGTTGATATATCCATAGGTGTGAGTGGCATGTTAAAGTCTCCCACTATTATTGTGTTATGGTTAATTTCCCCTTTCATACTTGTTAACATTTGCCTTATATATTGCGGTTCTCCTATGTTGGGTGCATATATATTTATAATTGTTATATCTTCTTGGATTGATCCTTTGATCATTATATAGTGTCTTTCCTTGTCTCTTTTCACAGTCTTTATTTTAAAGTCTATTTTATCTGACATGAGTATGCTACATCTGCTTTTTTTCTTTTGGTGTCGGTGTGAAATATCTTTTTCCAGCCTTTCACTTTCAGTCTGATGTGTCCCTTGTTTTGAGGTGGGTCTCTTGTAGACAGCATATATAGGGGTCTTGTTTTTGTATCCATTCAGCCAGTTTTTGTCTTTTGGTTGGGGCATTCAACCCATTTACATTTAAGGTAATTATTGATAAGTATGATCCCGTTGCCATTTACTTTGTTGTTTTGGGTTCGAGTTTATACACCCTTTCTGTGTTTCTTGTCTAAAGAAGATCCTTTAGCATTTGTTGAAGAGCTGGTTTCATGGTGCTGAATTCTCTCAGCTTTTGCTTGTCTGTAAAGCTTTTGAATTCTCCTTCATATCTGAATGAGATCCTTGCTGGGTACAGTAATCTGGGTTGTAGCTTTTTCTCTTTCATTACTTTAAGTATGTCCTGCCATTCCTTTCTGGCCTGAAGAGTTTCTATTGAAAGATCAGCTGTTATCCTTATGGGAATCCCTTTGTGTGTTATTTGTTGTTTTTCCCTTGCTGCTTTTAATATTTGTTCTTTGTGTTTGATCTTTGTTAATTTGACTAATATGTGTCTTGGGGTGTTTCACCTTGGGTTTATCCTGTTTGGGACTCTCTGGGTTTCTTGGACTTGGGTGACTATTTCCTTCTCAATTTTAGGGAAATTTTCAACTATTAACTCCTTGAGTATTTTCTCATGGTCTTTCTTTTTGTCTTCTTATTCTGGGACTCCTATGATTCGAATGTTGGGGTGTTTCACATTGTCCCAGAGGTCCCTGAAATTGTCCTCATTTCTTTTGATTCTTTTTTCTTTTCTGCTTCATTTATTTCCACCATTCTATCTTCTACCTCACTTAGCCTATCTTCTGCCTCTGTTATTCTACTGTGGTTCCCTCCAGAGTGTTTTTGATCTCATTTTTTTGCATTATTCATTATTAATTGACTCTTCCCCCGCCCCCCCTTCTAGGTCCTTGTAAAACATTTCTTGCATCTTCTCAATCCTCGTCTCCAGGCAATTTATCTGTAACTCCATTTTGTTTTCAAGATTTTGGATCATTTTTGTTATCATCATTCTAAATTGTTTTTCAGGTAGATTCCCTATCTCCTCTTTTGTTTGTTTTGGTGGACATTTATCATGTTCCTTTACCTGCTGAGTATTTCTCTGCCTTTTCATCTTGTTTATATTGCTGGGTTTGGGGTGGCCTTTCTGTATTCTGGAAGTTTATGGTTCCTCTTTATTGTGGAGGCTCCTCACTGTGGGTGGGGTTGGATGATTGGCTTGTCGAAGTTTCCTGGTTAGGGAAGCTTGAGTCAGTGTTGTGGTGGATGGAGCTGGATTTCTTCTCTCTGGAGTGTGATGAAGTGTCCAGTAGTGAGTTTTGAGATGTCTCTGGGTTTGGTGTGACTTTGGGCAGCATGTATATTGATGCTCAGGGCTGTGTTCCTGCATTGCTGGAGAATTTGCATGATATGTCTTGCTCTGAAACTTACTGGCTCTTGGGTGGTGCTTGGTTACAATGTAGGAATGGAGGCTTTTGGATGATCTCTTATCAATTAATGTCCCCTGGAGTTCTCTGGTGATTTCAGATTTTGGGCTTAAGCCTCCTGCCTCTGGTTTTCAGTCTTATTCTTACAGTAGCCTCAAGACTTCTCCATCCATACAGCACTGATAATAAAACTTCTAGGTTAATGGTGAAAAAGTCTCCACAGTGAGGGACACCCAGAAAGGTTCACAGAGTTACATGAAGAAGAGAAGAGGGAGGTGGGAGATAGAGGTGACCAGGAGGAGAAATTCAGTTCAGTTGAGTTCAGTCGCTCAGTCGTGTCCAACTCTTTGTGACCCCATGAATTGCAGCACACCAGGCCTCCCTGTCCATCACCAACTCCCAGAGTTCACTCAAACCTATGTCCATTGAGTCAGTGACGTCATCCAACCATCTCATCCTCTGTCGCCCCTTTCTCCTCCTGCCCCCAATCTCTACCAGCATCAGGGCCTTTTCCAATGAGTCAGCTCTTTGCATCAGGTGGCCACAGTATTGGAGTTTCAGCTTCTACATCAGTCCTTACAATGAAAACCCAGGGCTGATCTCCTTTAGGATGGACTGGTTGGATCTCCTTGCAGTCCAAGGGACTCTCAAGAGTCTTCTCCAACACCACAGTTCTAAAACATCAATTCTTTGGTGCTCAGCTTTCTTTATAGTCTAACTCTCACAACCATACATGACCACTGGAAAAACCATACCCTTGACTAGACGGACCTTTGTTGACGAAGTAATGTCTCTGCTTTTTAATATGTTGTCTAGGTTGGTCATAACTTTTCTTCCAAGGAGTAAGCATCTTTTAGTTTCATGGCTGTAGTCACTATCTGCAGTGATTTTGGAGCCCCAAAATATAAAGTCTGACAGTGTTTCCACTGTTTCCCCATCTATTTCCCATGAAGTGATGGGACCAGATGCCATGATCTTCGTTTTCTGAATGTTGAGTTTTAAGCCAACTTTTTCACTCTCCTCTTTTACTTTCATCAAAAGGCTTTTTAGTTCCTCTTCACTTTCTGCCATAAGCAGAAATAGATGTTTTTCTTGAACTCTCTTTCTTTTTCAATGATCCAGCAGATGTTGGTAATTTGGTCTCTGGTTCCTCTGCCTTTTCTAAAACCAGCTTGAACATCTAGAAGTTCACAGTTCATGTATTGCTGAAGCCTGGCTTGGAGAATTTTGAGCATTACTTTACTAGCGTGTGAGATGAGTGCAATTGTGCAGTAGTTTGAGCATTCTTTGGCATTGCCTTTCCTTGGGATTGGAATGAAAACTGACTTTTCCAGTCCTGCGGCTACTGCTGAGTTTTCCAAATTTGCTGGCATATTGAGTGCAGCACTTTCACAGCATCACCTTTCAGGATTTGAAATAGCTCAACTGGAATTCCATCACCTCCACTAGCTTTGTTCATAAGGATGCTTTCTAAGGCCCACTTGACTTCACATTCCAGGATGTCTGGCTCTAGATGAGTGATCACACCATTGCGATTATCTGGGTCATGAAGATCTTTTTTGTACAGTTCTTCTGTGTATTCTTGCCACCTCTTCTTAATAGCTTCTGCTTCTGTTAGGTCCATATCATTTCTGTCCTTTATCAAGCCCATCTTTGCATGAAATATTCCTTTGGTATCTCTAATTTTTTTGAAGAGATCTCTAGTCTTTCTCATTCTGCTGTTTTCCTCTACTTCTTTGCATTGATAGTTGAGGAAGGCTTTCTTATCGCTCCTTGCTATTCTTTGGAACTCTGCATTCAGATCCTTATATCTTTCCTTTTCTCCTTTGTTTTTTGCTTCTCTTCTTTTCATAGCTATTTGTAAGGCCTCCCCCATCAGCCATTTTGCTTTTTTGCATTTCTTTTCCATGGGGATGGTCTTGATCCCTGTCTCCTGTACAATGTCACAAACCTCAGTCCATAGTTCATCAGGCACTCTATCTATCAGATCTTGTCCCTTAAATCTATTTCTCACTTCCACTGAATGATCATAAACAATATAATCAGATATAATCAGATTCTGGTCTTGTTTTTGTTGACTATATAGAGCTTCTCCATCTTTGGCTGCAAAGAATATAATCAATCTGATTTCGGTGTTGACCATCTGGTAATGTCCATGTGTAGAGTCTTATCTTGCGTTGTTGGAAAAGGGTGTTTGCTATGACCAGTGCATTTTCTTGGCAAAACTCTATCAGTCTTTGCCCTGCTTCATTCCGTATTCCAAGGCCAAATTTCCCTGTTACTCCAGGTATTTCTTGACTTCCTACTTTTACATTCCAGTCCCCTGTAATGAAAAGGACATCTATTTTGGGTGTTAGTTTTAAAAGGTCTTGTAGGTCTTCATAGAACCGTTCAACTTCAGCTTCTTCAGCGTTACTGGTTGGGGCACAGACTTAGATTACTCTGATAGTGAATGGTTTGCTTTGGAAACGAACAGAGATCATTCTGTCATTTTTGAGATTGCCTCCAAGTACTGCATTTCATACTCTTTTGTTGACCATGATGGTTACTCCATTTCTTCCGAGGGATTCCTGCCTGTAGTAGTAGACATAATGGTCATCTGAGTTAAATTCACCCATTCCAGTCCATTTGAGTTCGCTGATTCCTAGAATGTCGATATTCACTCTTGCCATCTCTTGTTTGGCTACTTCCAATTTGCCTTGATTCATGGACCTGACATTCCAGGTTCCTATGCAATATTGCTCTTTATAGCATCGGACCTTGTTTCTATCACCAGTCACATCCACAGCTGGGTATTGTTTTTGCTTTGGCTCCATCCCTTCATTCTTTCTGAAGTTATTTCTCCACTGATCTCCAGTAACATATTGGGCACCTACTGACCTGGGGATTTCCTCTTTCAGTCTTCTATCATTTTTCCTTTTCATACTATTCATGGGGTTCTCAAGGCAAGAATACTGAAGTGGTTTGCCATTCCCTTCTCCAGTGGACCACATTCTGTCAGACCTCTCCACCATGTCCTGCCCATCTTGGGTGGCCCCACCCTCATGGCTTAGTTTCAATGAGTTAAACAAGGCTGTGGTCCTAGTGTGATTAGATTGACTAGTTTTCTGTGAGAATGGTTTCAGTGTGTCTGCCCTCTGATGCTCTCTTGCAACACCTACCATCTTGGGTTTCTCTTACCATGGACGTGGGGTATCTCTTCACTGTTGCTCCAGCAAAGCACAGCCGCTGCTCCTTGCCTTGGACGAGGGGTATCTCCTCACCGCCGCCCCTTCTGACCTTGAACGTGGAATAGCTCCTCTAGGCCCTCTGGTGCCCGCGCAGCCACCGCTCCTTGGAGGCGGGGTTGCTCCTCCCAGCTGCAGCCCCTGGCCTGAGGCGTGGCGTAGCTCCTCCCGGCCGCCACCCCTGACCTCAGACGTGGGGTAACTCCTCTTGGCTGCCTCCCCTTGGGCATGGGGTCCTCCCAGCTTCTGCCCTTGACCTCAGATGTGGGGTAGCTCCTCTTGGCCACGCTAAATGCGCCAGTCGCAGCCACCCACGCTAAATGCGCGGGTCGCAGAGTGGGAATCAAAAGGGGAGAGAGCAATCTAGCCAGTAAACAATTCCCCATGTGCTCTCTACAGTCTGGAACCTTTAGAGTGTTTCACAGAGTTACATAGAGAAGAGAAGAGGGAGGAAGGTGATAGAGGTTAGCAGGAGGAGAAAAGGGGGAATCAAGAGGAGAGAGATAGATCTTGGCAGTACTCTGTTCGCTAAGTGTTCTCTGCAGCCCAGAACACCCACAGAGATTCACAGACTTGAGTTGAGAAGAGAAGGGGGAGGGAGGAGATGGAGGTGACCTGGGGGAGCAAAAGGAGAGTAAAAAGGGGGAGAAAGTAATCAAGCCAGTAATCACACTCCTGAGTAAATATGGATACTGAAGATTGGATTCTTAAATGTACAAAATTGGTATCAAATACTATAAAACAAAGATTAAAAATCTACAGTCAAGGTTAGACTCTTAAAAATACAATATTAAAAAAAATCACAAAAAGTATAAGAAATATATATGAAGTTTGCTTTAAAAATAGGGTCTTTTTTTGCAAGGTAATAGTGGGTTATAAAAATGAAAATTAAAGGAGTAATAGAGGACTTAAAAAAAAGAAAAAATTAAAAAATGATAATAGTAATACTATATCTAGGAATTTCTCTGGAGCTGTTGTGGGCAGTGAGAGGTCAGTTCAGTTTCAGATAGTTCCTTACTCCAGCTTATACTTCTCAATATCTATAGGCCACTTCCAATGTAGTTGGTGTTAACTACAGGGATTTTAATCTGTAGCACCTGTCACTTCCAAAGCAGTTCCCTCTGTTTATTTGGCTTCTTCTGTTTGCGGGTCTCTTCAGTGTCTTTTTTGTGCCCTGACACAAGGGGGCAGAGGTGGTCTCTTGTTTAGGCTCACTTCTTCAGCTGTGCTGTGGGGAGGGAGGAACACTGCAAACAAATAACACTGGGGTGTGTGTGTGGGGAGTACTCGCAGTTTCTCGGCCACACTGGGTTTGTCCCTGCTCACAGGTTGTGTGCTTTCCCAGCCTACACTTCTCAGGCTTCAGGTTGCTCTGCAGGGAGTGGGTCCTGAGTTGCGTGTACTTCCCAGATCTAAGCCACTCGGGTCAGGTTCTCAGGTACTCCACAAAGGTGCAGAATCGGTTGGGCCTGCATTTTGTGCCATTCCCAGTCTGAGCAGCTCAGGTGACCAGGTGCTTGGTGAGAGCACTCTCTTCAGGTGCAGTGTGTCTTATCACCTCCCCAGTCCCAGCTGCTAGGATTCTGGGTGTGCCCGTCTCAGGTGTGTGTCTTCTGGGTAGCTGATCTCTGGCTGCGATCCTCCCGGTGGATGTCAACCATCCAGAATCTCAGAAAGTCTTTGGTTAGAAACTGGAAGCCTGTTTGCAGTTTGGTAGGGGATGCCCTCTCTGGCGCTGAGTTTGCCCCTTTCTGGCTCTGGCTGGCACCCTCCTGCCCCATGCATCTGGTGGGGGATAGGCCAGTCCGCAGCCGGCTGGCTCTTCTCTGGTACTGCTCAGTCCTTTGTTCTGTGAGCGGGCTGGCAGTGCCTTAGGTTAAGGCTTTTCGTGGGATAATTCTCTCTCTTTCTCTCTCTCTCTCTGGCTATCCCACAGTTTAGGTTGCTATCCCATGTTAGCTCCCTCACATTGCCCTCAGGGCATTCAGGCCCGGTTCTTACCCTAACAATGTTGACTGTTCCTCTCCCTTAGGGCCCCACTTGCTGGTGGCAGATGTGAGCGTCTGGGATACTTCTCTGCTGGGAGTTGCCTTTAGGCATGTAATCTGTGGGTTTTATTTATTTCTTTTTCTTCCCTGTTATGTTGCCCTCTGAGATTCAAAAGCTTCCCCCAAACCCGCTGGTGAAAGGGTTTCCTGGTGTTTGGAAACTTCTCCTCTGTTAAGACTCCCTTCCCAGGATGGATTTCTGTCCCTAACTCTTTTGTCTCTCTTTTTATCTTTTATATTTTGTCCTACCTCCTTTCAAAGACAATGGGGTGCTTTTCTGGGTGCCTGATGTCCTCTGCCAGCGTTCAGAAGTTGTTTTGTGGAATTTGCTCAGTGTTCAAATGTTCTTTTGATGAATTTGTGGGGACAAAAGTGGTCTCCCCATCCTATTCTTCTGCCATCTTAGGACTGCCCAGTCTCCCACTTTTAAACTGACTTCCATATTGCACCCAGACTTGTCAGTCTAAAATACAATTAGGGCAATCACTTATCACCATAGACCCTTTTAATGATTACTCTTCCCAATGAAATGATACTCAAGTCTATAATCACTCTCTCTGTGCTGATTGCTTGTCCTCAGACTGTCAGCCTTGTAGACACTTCCAGTTCCTCTCAGGAACAACTTGAGACTTTTTGTTTGTTTGTTTGTTTGAATTTCTACCCTAGAGACATCTCCTGAGTCACAGTAGTCTCCTTAAGCCTATGTATTGGTATAGTCACGAAGTATGAAAATAGCTAATGCTTTCAGAATTACTCTTAAATTAATGAGGGCAGGAGGGTGTAAAATTTGGTCTATATCCCTGTAATCTGGTAGTGCAATTTTAAGGTCCTTTTTACACAAATCCTAAGGGGGTTAAAAGTACAGTGGAGTCCCAGTTGTCCACTGCAGAGAGGAGATTGAAAATGGTCGTTTTGACTTTTCTTCCCTCTTCATTCTGTCCTATCCTCCTGATATCCTCACCCTGAAATCAGCTCTGTCCATCTCACCTCTCTCTCTGTATTGATATGTAGGTTTTGCTTTGAAGAGAACTGAAACTAAAGTAACAGAATATGTCAATAGGTACATTGTCAGAGGGCAAACATTTGTTCCTCCTCTCTGATTATCCTGCTCATTAAGGGAAGGTACCCATTGCTGGCCAAACATTAAATAAGGACTTACTAGAAAATATTTACAGCTATCAAGGTATAAACTTTTACACAAGGGAAGGTTGGTGATTATCTACTTAAATTTTTAAAATATTCTATGAATGAGAAAAAAAGTTAATTGATTCCTCTACAATTACAGACTAGGTACAGAAGATTAGATATGTGAGTCAATATTATGTCTCCTATATCGAAACAGTTTTGAGAAATTAAATAAACTAATAAATGAATTAATTAAAAATAATAAGCAGAAAAATATGTAATTGCTCCAATGACTTTCTAACAATATTACTCTGAGCATAAATCCTTATTGGAAAATTCGACTTAAATAGAAGAAAGTAGGGAAAACCTCTAGACAATTCAGGTATGAGCTAAATCCAATCACCTTTGATTATACAGGGGATATGACAAATAGATTCAAGGCATTAGATCTTATAGACAGAGTGGCTGAAGAACTATGGACAGAGGTTTGTGACATTGTACAGGAGGCAGTGCTCAAGATGATTCCCAAGAAAAAGAAATGCAAAAATGTAAAACGTTTGTCTGAGGAGGCCTTACAAATAGCTGTGAAAAGAAGAGAACTGAAAGACAAAAGGGAAGATATACCTCTTTGAATGAAGAGATCCAAAGAATAGCAAGGAGAGATAAGAAAGCCTTCCTCTGTGATCAATGCAAAGAAATAGAGGAATACAACAGAGTGGGAAAGACTAGAGATCTCTCCAAGAAAATTAGAGAAACCAAGGGAACATTTCATGCAAAATGGGCACAGTAAAGAACTGAAATGGTATGGACCTAACAGAAGCAGAAGATATTAAGAAAAGGTGACAAGAATACACAAAAGAAGAAATATACAAAAAAGATCTTCATGACCTGGATAATCACAATGGTGTGATCACTCACCTAGAGCCAGACATCCTGGAATGTGAAGTCAAGTGGGCCTTAGGAAGCATCACTATGAACAAAGCTAGTGGAGGTGATGGAATTCCAGTTGAGTTATTTCCAATCCTAAAAGATGATGTTGTGAAAATGCTGCACTCAATATGCCAGCAAATTTAGAAAACTCATTGGTGGCCACAGGACTGGAAAAGGTCAGTTTTCATTCCAATCCCAAAGAAGGGCAATGCCAAAGAATGCTCTAACTACTGCATAATTGCACACATCTCACATGCTAGCAAATTAATGCTCAAAATTCTTCAACCCAGACTTCAACAGTATGTGAAATGAGAAATTCCAGATGTTAAAGCTGGATTAGAAAAGGCATAAGAACTAGAGATCAAATTGCCAACATCCACTGGATCATCTAAAAAGCACAAGTGTTCCAGAAAAAAACATCTATTTCTGCTTTATTGAATATGCCAAAGCCTTTGATTGTGTGGGTCACAACAAACTGTGGAAAATTCTTAGAGATGGGAATACCAGACCACTTGACCTGCCTCCTGAAAAATCTGTATGTAGGTCAAGACAGTTACAACTGGACATGGAACAATAGACTGGCTCCCAATTGGGAAAGGAGTACGTCAAGGCTGTATATTGTCACCCTGCTTATTTAACTTATATACAGAGTACATCATGTGAAATGCCAGACTGGATGAAGCACAAGCTGGAATCAAGATTTCCAGGAGAAATATCAGTAACCTCAGATATGCAGTTGGCACCACTCTCATGGCAGAAAATGAAGAGGAACTAAAAAGCCTCTTGATGAAAATGAAAGAGGAGAGTGAAAAATCTGGCTTAAAACTCAACATTCAAAAAATGAAGATTGGCATCTGGTCCCATCACTTCATGGCAAATAGATGGGGAAACAGTGGAAACAGTGACAGACTTTATTTTTTGGACTCCAAAATCACTGCAGATGGTGACTGTAGCCATAAAATTAAAAGACATTTGCTCCTTGGAAGAAAAGTTATGACCAACCTGGACAGCATATTAAAAAGCAGAGACATTACTTTGCCAACAAAGGTCCATCTAGTCAAGGCTATGGTTTTTCCAGTGGTCATGTATGGATGTGAGAGTTGGACTATAAAGAAAGCTGAGTGCTGCAGAATTGATTGTCTTGAACTGTGGTGTTGGAGAAGACTCTTGAGAGTCCCTTGGACTGCTAGGAGATCAAACCAGTCAATTCTAAAGGAAATCAGTCCTGAATACTCATTAGAAGCCCTTATACAGAAGCTGAAATTCCAATACTTTGGCCACCTGATGTGATGAACTGACTGACTGGGAAAAAAAAAAAAAAAAAAAAAAACCTTGATGCTGGGAAAGATCGAAGGTGGGAAGAAAAGGGGACAACAGAGGGTGATATGGTTAGATGGCATTACCGACTCCATGGACATGAGTTTAAGTAAGCTCCAGGAGTTGTTAATGTACAGAGAAGCCTGGCGTGCTGTAGTCCATGTGGTCACAAAGAACCAGCCACGAGTAAGCTACTGAATTGAACTTAGTCATGCAGTGTCCAATAAAACATTTTTGTCTTATACATTTTCAACCTTCATATAATTTCAACCTTCATACAATTTCAGGTCTTCATATACAATTTTTTACTTCCCAACCCTCTATTAGAATCCTTCAACTTTTTTGAAGAGAACATCCTGTTCTTCTACTTGTCTCATTTATTTATTCACCTAGCTTATTCTTCATAACTTTTAGATTTGAATTGCAATATTCTTTCTGTACAGAATCCTTTCCTGACCATATGGATTAGGTTATACTGAAACAAAGTTCTTCATAGAACTCAAGTACTTAGGAGTCATTCATAAGTATTTACTGAGTCCTTAACCTATGCCCAGTTCTACTCTGAGGCTGTTGTGAATACAGAATACAAAACCATCTCTCAAGGCAAGTAGGTTACATTCTGCTACATATTTTATTAAGATGTATCTTTTTGCAAGACTCTGCTGCTGCTGCTGCTAAGTCGCTTCAGTCGTGTCTGACTCTGTGCGACCCCATAGACGGCAGCCCTCTGTCCCTGGGATTCTCCAGGCAAGAATACTGGAGTGGGTTGCCATTTCCTTCTCCAGTGCATGAAAGTGAAAAGTGAAAGTGAAGTCACTCAGTCGTGACCGACTCTTAGCGACCCCATGGACTGGAGCCTACCAGGCTCCTCGGTCCATGGTATTTTCCAGGCAAGAGTACTGGAGTGGGGTGCCATTGCCTTCTCCGTTGCAAGACTCTAAGCCCTAGTAAAAGAGATCATGTCTATCCTGCTAACCGCATAAGAGGTTGCTCAAAAAACAGTTGCTGAACTTTGTTTATGTACATAAAATCTTTTGAAAATATGGGCAAGCATCAACAGCATTTATATTTTGTAAGCTCTTTTTGTCTCTTGTGAGTTTATATAAATGCACATATATAAATATACACATATTTAAAATATTTGAGAGAATATCACATATGAGGTACCTCATGAGTAGATGAAGAACTAAATTATTGAGGCCTATTTTTTTAGCAGGTGTCATCCTTAACATGGTCTAACAATGAGCTGTGCTGTAGGTTTAGTTGAGTAGCCACTATGTTAGAACATAAATGTATATGTGTATATGGGAAAGGGGAGTCATGGGGATTCTGCTGCAATGCTCTTATATCTAATACCACCCTATGATCACAGATGCCTCTCTTTACTTTTAAACAATTGCTCTTCTGTCCTTCAGTGTTTTTGATGATTATAATGTCTGTTATGAGATAGCATCAAGTTTATGTGGGAAAAGCCATTTTCAGATGGTAAATGGAAGATGTAGCTTACAGGAATGACAACTGGCTGAGAAGTAAATTATATAATTCTGAAACAAATACAATAGTGAAACATTTTAACATATTTTTTTTTTTTTTTTTCCCCTAGAAGCAATATTTTAACACAATAATTAAGCCTGGTCGCAATAACTTACTCTGAAATTTCATCTGAGTCATTGTTTAGTTCAGTCAGTAGCTTCTTTTATCTCACATACTCTTAGCAAAAACAAAACAAAAATATAATTTAAAAAGAAAGTTACCTAAGTTTGCTCCACTTTGTATCCTTAGGCTATAGGGAAAGAAGTTAGGCTTATCAGAGTTTCACAGGCATCCTGGGAATTGGCCTATTTTGCCACACTGAATCTGTCCTTTCATGATGTATGCTGTCCTATATAGAAGCAGCTGCTGGGTCACTCTCCCGAGTTCCAACAGCAATTGGCAAGCTTCCATTTGGTCACAAGCAAAAACATGACAAATAGAATTTTCTCATCTGTGTGCCACTTCTCCTGGGGCTGTGGACCCTGAGAGGTCCTGCCATTCCCAATGCTTCTAAATAGCTCTGGCTGAGCCACGCTTATTTCATCGTGGAGGAGCCACACTCCTTCTTGGGGAGCAGACTTGGATGTTGCTGCTCTTGCGACATGGCCTCTTAACTATTAAATCCTGTGTGGCTACTTTAGCTGTCTGTGGTAAATAAAGACTGTCACAGATTTTACAATCCACTCTGCTATCACATAGTCCCCAAAGCGCACATGCTTCTGAGGCACTTTATAATTGTGTTACACAATTAATTCAGTAGTTGTTCATGATTGTAAACTATCAGTAGTAAACTTTATTAAATAAACAGCAGCAACAGGCCCCACAAGTAAAAGACTTCCATCCTGATTCTGCTATTTCCATTTTAAAAGAGGCATATTACTTTGATTGTATGCCACATATTTTATTTTTTTATTTTGATGGATAACTTTGAATTGATTTTTAATGTTGTCATGGAAAAGTTCTACAAAAAGTTCTACAAAGTCACTCAGCTACTTTCCTTGTGTATCAGAGACAGAGAAGGTACAATTTATTTCTACTGAATATCTAAAGGAGCTTAAAGCATTTCTTAAATGTCTTAGAAATTCCAGCAATGCAAAAATGGATAAGCCCATAACCTCAGATTTATTTTTACATCTTTCAGGGTGGGTGTTTGATGCTTCTATGAAGTTAACTTTTCTTCACTTTTGAAAAGATTCTGTAACACAATAGGAGGAAGAACAACTTTAGTTCTTCCTCCCCGCCTCCCGACCAAGATCTGGGTTCAAATTCTCGGAGTCATCTACAACCTATTAGACTTTTGAATGTTCAAAGACAGCTCATTTTTCTCCCAGTCTCACTGTTCTCTCTATAGCCTATAGACTTTTTTTAGAATATAAATAGTATAAGAAAATACTGGTTTACTCTAAGCTCTTGATGAATAGTAGCCATTATGATTATCACATACTTCGAGTTCTCTGGCAAGATTTTGATAAATTACTCAAATAAGAAGACCACACAAGATAGTGGTTGAAATAAAGTTGAAGTAAGTAACTGCAGAAAGATAGGCATGTTAGGGCTGTTTGGGTTGCTCTGGAATTCTTGCCATTTTCTGGGTCAATTGAGCTATTCTGTTTCTATTATCTTTCTGCAAGTGGACAGGAGAAAGGGTTGAAGTAGGAAATATCTAATTTGTTTATGAACAATTCCTAGAATAGGCAACCATTCTATCATACACATCAGACTGGCCAAAACTGATTTAAATGACCACATCCAGAAAGAAGGAGGAAAAAAAAAAAAAAAAGGTAGCATTTAGCTGGGTGGTCCCATGCCTATCCAAACTTTATTACTAAGAAAGAAGAGAATGGATATTGGTAGATAATTAGCAGTCTGACAAGTTTGGGTTATTTCTAATTCTGTTTTCTTATTTATTTCCAATACTCTCTAAAAAATAAACCCTGGTTTGTGAATTAAAATGTTCTTCTTCCTGTAGTAGTCATAGCCTTAGGACAATTATTAATATTGTGATTTTATTGCCATGCTACATATGGCATCAGTTAAGAATACTGACTCCAGTTACACTATGCATGCTTAAAATTTGTAGCCCTAACTATTTATAGAAATGTCATCACACCTGTCCATCTTTTCCAGTCTATGTTCTGACAGCAGAATTGGTACTGCTGTAATAATAAGTATGTCATACATTAAAAATAATGATGAAACTAAAGCTCCATTTCATGAATCAGTATATTAAATTCTGTTCATCTACTTCTTCCCAATAATATAAAGGTCTAATCTTAGTCATACTAATACTGCACATTAAGTAATATTTAAAGAAATATGGTCATCATTACATGCTGCTGCTGCTAAGTCACTTCAGTCGTATCAACTCTGTGCGACCCCATAGACCACAGCCCACCAGGCTCCCCAGTCCCTGGGATTCTCCAGGCAAGAACACAGGAGCAGGTTGCCATTTACTTCTCCAATGCATGAAAGTGAAAAGTGAAAGTGAAGTCGCTCAGTTGTGTCGACTCTTAACGACCCCATGGACTACAGCCCACCAGGCTCATTCATCCATGGGATTTTCCAGGCAAGAGTACCGGCATGGGGTGCCATTGCCTTCTCTGCATTATATGCTAGTAGCTTCAGAATCCTTATAGAATATAATTTTTTCTATACTGAAATCTTTTGCATCTCCTCCAATATTCTGTTTCCACACCATGATGCATACATGTCTATTAACACTGAAATTAGTGTACAGTAATTTTCCTCCTGTTCTCTAAGAGAACTATGTTACTGCTTTCCTCTTCTCTCAAATTTTTCTTTCTTCACAAGTTTTTTTTTTTTTTTTCTATTTCACTGTGGAGTGGAATATTCTCATTTGCCACCCTAAATATTTAAGCCACTTTGAACTGAACTATACTATGTATTGCTGTCATCCTTTCATTGAGAATAAAATATATTTTAAGGTTTCTATTTTTCTCTGAATTCAATTAAATTTTGCTTTTTAAAATATTTCCTCTGTAAATTAAGCCCCATGCCCCCAAATCAATATCTGATTCTCTACTGGCTCATTATCATTGACATGCAAACACATTTCCCTATAACTACTGCCATAGAGCAGTAGCTACTTCACCATAATCCAGATAACAACCATATATATCACTGCCTAAATATAGCCATATAACCAGTTCCTTTTTTGGGCCCTTTATCTCTTGACCAATTTCTGTTCTCAGGAAACCACTGACCTACTTTCTGTCACTAATTTTCTGAAACTTTATATAAATTGCACGTGTGCAAAGTCGCTTCATTTGTGTCTGACTCTCTGTGACCCTATGGACAATCAAATAATGTTAATGTTTTTGTCTAGCTTAACTCAGCATGGTTATTTTGAGATTCATTCATGTTTCTGTGTGTATCAACAGCATTTCATTTTTAATGCTGAATAGCTTTCCATGGTGTTGATATGACAAAATTTGTTTATCCATTTGGTGCCAAATGGACATTTGGACTGTTTTCAACTTTTAGCTATTACAATAGAGCATTTATAAACATTGGTATATAAGTGTTTATATGGACAGTTGTTTTAATTTCTCTTGGTTTAACACCTAGAAGTAGATAAGATGGATGATACAAGAATAAACTATATTTTAATTTTTAGAAACTGCCAAACTGTTTTGCAAAGACATCTTGCAATTAACGTTCTCACCATCAGGACAAATTATGGTTCCTCTGCACCCTTACTAGTATTTGGCATGATCAGTAATCTTAACTTTATCCATTCTAATAGATAGGCAGAGACATCTCATTGCATTCCCCGTTTCCCTAATGACTAATAATGTTTTATATCATTTCATACACTAACATCCATATTTTCTTTGGTCAAATGTCTATTCAAAACGTTTGCCTAATTTTATTGTTTACTTATCACTGAGTTTTCAGATGCTCCATGTATTATGGTTACAAATCCTTTTTAGGTGTACAGTTTCAAGTATTTTTCCCCAGTTTATTTATTTGTTTTTCCATTGTTCTAATAGGTTCTTCAAAGACCAGTTCTTAATTTTGATAAAGTCCTATTTCTTTCCTTATGGATCATAGTTTTGGTGTCACAAATAAGAACTATTTCCTTAACCCTAGGTCACCATATTTTCTTCTATGTTTGCTTTCAGAATTTTTAAAGTTTGCATTTTACTTTTGGGATGATGAACAATTTGTATTAATCTTTGCAGGTGTGACATATGTGTCAGGGTTTGTTTATAAATTTTGGATATATGTCATCATACACTTTTTATGTATCAGATGAGATTTAAAGTTTAGTTTTTTGCATACACATATAAAAATTTAACAGAAAGAATTATTGAAAAGACTAATTTCTCAATTAATCTGCCTTTAGATCTTCCCCAAGAATTATTTTGCTTTTATGTATATGTTTATTTCTTGATTATCTATTTTATGCTATTGATATTTGCCAATTTTGATGCTAGTACCACACTCTCTCAATAATGTAGGATAGCATAATAATAAGTCTTAATGTCAGATAGGATAAATTATCTAGCCCTGCTCTTTCAAAATGATTCAGGTATTCACAGATCTACACGAAGTTTAGAATCATCAATTTCTACAAAAGGCTGCTAGGATTTTGACTGAGATTACATTAAAAAATACAGATTAATTGGTGACAAGAATTAGCATTTTAATGGTAACTGGTTTTCCAGTATATAAATACTAAATTATAAGTAACATAGCAATTCATATAAATATATACATGCATTTAATGAATATATTAAATAAATTTAAATAAAATGTATACACATATGTTAATACACAAAAATGATTAAGTGTATATAAAACATTTTATTGCATGTGTATTAAATATATACTATATCCTTCCATTTATTTAAACATTCCTTAATTGTCCTCCGCAAAGCTTTATAGTTTTTGGTGTTCAGGACATGCACATCTTTAGACCAATTTAGAACTTGCTATTGTATTAATAAGCTAGTAATTCTTTTTATTTCAATTTCTGATTATTACTATACATAGAACTATACATAGAGCTATACATTTCTATACATAGAACTATACATAGAACTGTACATTACTATGCATAGAACTAAGTTTGTGCAGGAATACAGAATTAAAGTTGACTTTTGCATATTAATTGGGTGTCAAAACAGTTATAGTAACTTTTTTTATAGACTTTCTACTTTCTTTTTACGTAAACAGTCCTTTCATTTGCAAATACTTTCATGTATTATTTTCAATCTTTTAAAAAAATCACTCTTTCTTTATTTACTTATACTGACTAAAATTCTCAGTCCCACATTGAACAGATGCAGTGAGAAAAAAATATCCTTTTTTCTTCCTGATCTTAACATTACAGTAGTCAGTCTTTCCTTATTAAAGATGGTATAAGCTTTAGGTTTTTATAAATATGCCCTTTATGAGATTGAGAAAGTCTGGTTATAGTCTTAGTTTGCTGAGAAAGTTTGTACCAAGAATGGTTATTGAATTTTGTCAGTTGTTCTTTTAGCATCTATTGGGTAACATAGCTTTAATCTTTTAGTTTATTGCTGTAATGAATAACATGACTTCATTCTCAAATGTTAAACCAATACTGCACTCTTCAGATAAACGCTATTTTACCGAGTTATACTGTCCTTTAAAAAAATCATTGAATATAATTTGCTATAATGTTGATAAGTTTTTTGCATCTATACTCATGAGAGATATTGTTCTCTAGATTTCTTTTCTTATAATTTCTTTTTTTGAGAGGTCTGGTGTGGTTTCATATGAATTTAAGCTTCACAGAATGAGTTGGGAAGTATTTCTTATTCAATTTTCTGGAAGAATCATGTAGAATTGGTAACACCTCTTTCTTAAATGTTATATAGAATTTCCTAGTAAAGCCATGTGGGCCTGAAAATTTTTTTGTTTATTTTTTATTATTATTATTATTTTTTAACTTTACAATATTGTATTGGTTTTGCCATACATCAACATGCATCTGCCATGGTGTACACGTGTTCCCCATCCTGAACCCTCCTCCCACCTCCCTCTCCATACCATCCCTCTGGGTCATCCCAGTGCACCAGCCCCAAGCTTCCTGTATCCTGCATTGAACCTGGACAGGTGATTAGTTTCTTATATGATATTATACATGTTTTAATGCCATTCTCCCAAATCTTCCCCCCCTCCCTCTCCCACACAGTCCAAAAGACTGTTCATACATCTGTGTCTCTTTTGCTGTCTCGCATACAGGGTTGTCATTTCCATCTTTCTAAATTCCATATATATGCGTTAGTATACTGTATTGGTGTTTTTCTTTCTGGCTTATTTTATTCTGCCTGAAGTTTTTTTATGAGAAAGTTTTATTAAAAAATTAAATTTCTTTAATAGATTAGAAGCACTTAGGTTACATATTTATTCTTGAGCAAACTTTGATAATTTTTCTCTTTGAAGAATTTTTCCACTTTATCCAAGTTGTCAAATGAATTTCTTTAAAGTTTTTAATGTTATTCGTTCAATGGATTTTAAATATCTGTGGAATCTTTAGCAATGTTACTTTTCTTATTCTTATTTCCTTTACTCATTTTTGTGATCAGTCTGACTGGATGATTGTTACATTTATTTCTCTGCTTAGCAAACTACTTTTTGGTTTCATCATTTTTTTTTCTGTATTATTTGGTTCTTTTCTTTCATTGATATTCATTTCCCATTATTTACTATCTTCTAGTTTTTGTACTAGTTGTTTTATAAAATTTCGAAGGTGAAAGCTGAAGTAAGTGAGTTGATATCTTCCGTATTTTCTAATTTGGGCTTCCCAGATGACCCTGTGTTAAACAATCTGCATGCCAATACAGGAGATTCAAGTGGAGTAGGAAATGACAACCCACTCCAGTATTCTTGCCTGGAAAATTCCATAAGTACATAAAGTCACAAAGAGTTGAACATGACTGAGCACACATACATGAATGCTTTTTATTTTCGGCATATTACTGTAAACTTTCCTCTTTACTATTTTAGCAGCATACTATAAAATTAGAGTACTTAAAATATATTGAGACTCATTTTATGCCAAAATGTGAATCAGTCTTGATAAATACTACTGTGCTTGTAAACAATGTACATTCTTCATTGCTGGGTGAACTGTTTTATAAATGCCAATTAGGTCAGATTGGCTGATAATATCTTCAAATCTTTGATGCCATTACTGATTTTCTCCCTATATCTTAAATGAATTATTTAATTCAGATTTCTGAAATCTCTGATAATAGTTATGATTTTCTCTTTCTCCTTGCAGTACTAGCAGTTTTTGCTTCGTGTATTTTTAAATTTCATTATTCAATGCATAAAGATTTAGAATTGCTCTGTACTTCATGAATTGGCTTTCTTATAAAATTATGAATTGACCTTCTCTATGTCTGGTAATATTTTGCCCTTTGTTTGAGATAAACATAGCCATTGCAACTTTGTTTTTAGTTGTATTATCATAAGATATTTTTATCCATAATTGTACATTTAACCTATTTGTGTCTTTGCATTTAAAGTAGTTTTCTTTTAGGCAAAACTGATGAAAACTGAAGCACAGGAAATATTAAATGCAGCAACAGAAAGAAAAAGTAATCTACAATGGTGCAACAAATAGACTGGAAGCCAATTTACACAATCTAGGTATGAGAAGGAAAAAAAAAAAAACCAGTTACTTTTCTATGAAAATGTTAACAAGGGCTTGTTCAGTAAGATGTGCTCACTTATAGGTGACACTTAAAAGAGACTAACCCTGAGAGAAAGTAGAGTCAATTTCAGAGCAAACTCTTTATAAATGACAAGTTTTCACTTCATTCCAAAGATCAGGTTTTGATAGAGTGATGCCAATGGTACTAACTGAACATCTAAGAGGGCCCAAATTAGATGGGTTAACAAAATACCTCTAAAAGTATTTTCCTCAAATTTCACAATCTTAAAAATTTGCCTTCTCACACACACACACAAAAATGATTTTGGATTTGTAAAAAAAAGAGAGAGGAAGAAAATTATTATTCTCAATATAATCATCTTGGTCATCAGCTAAAACACTCTGTAAGAGATGTATGATATCTTTGATTAAAATATACAATTCTAGAGATAAAAACAATTGATTTTAGAGAGATTAAATTTTCTAGTATGAATTCTTTAAGAAAACCTCTGTTTTCACATTCTATTCAATCCTTTCTCAAAAAAAAAAATGGTGTTTATCATCTACCAAGTTTGTAAATTGTAAAACTTTTGTATAATTAAATGTATACTTTAGACTGTAAAATGAATAATTATAACATAAAATATGTATATACTGTGGAGTAATGTGCATGCTTCATTTACTACATAGTGAAGCAGATACCCTTTCAATTAAACTCCATGATGTACAATATATGACCAGAAGAATTATGCTTTGACTAGCCAAATCTATAAACAGTCATAAAGTGCATTATATGCATGCCTATAAATCATTCATCAGACACCCTCTAAAGGGGAGCAAAAGGAATAGATGCCTGATTTTAACACTCATTTTACGATATAATTTTCTTTTTGTTCTAGTTGTGCAATGGCTGTGTATTCCTCTAAGGATACAGAAAATTGTTGATAATAAATAAGAAGGCAGGAATGATGTAGCTTTCCATCTGCTGATTAAAACACAGTTCCTGGCACCATGAATTAATAGCATAAAAAATGAAAGAAACACACTTCTTAGTCCTTGATTTAGGTACTGGAAAGAGCTTCCTGTGCAAACAGTACAGGGCAACTGCTGTTGAAGCCTTATGGATCAGCCATATCACCATTTCCAGGTGTGATGCAAGATGCTAGACCCCAGGTGGCTGTAGATGTTTAGAGAAGCAAGTCTCACCCTGTAGAATAAGAATGGTACAGATTCTGTTTCAGTGGAGAACTCGATATGGGGGTCTAAAAATCTAAATGTCAACAAGTCATCAGATGGCTCTGGTGTAACTTGAACAAGAGGTCAGGACTTCTGCTCAGATTTTCATCCGCGTGCTAAATAATACAGAACTGATGGGAGAATGTGCATGGGGGCACATGATGCTCTTCTTGCCTACTCTATCTTCCTTTCTTTTATTCTGAAAAAAAAAAAAGGTGTTAACAACAGTATATTGGAGA
The DNA here is from genome assembly GCF_027580195.1 of Bos mutus. Lineage (NCBI taxonomy): Eukaryota > Metazoa > Chordata > Mammalia > Artiodactyla > Bovidae > Bos > Bos mutus. Next base: position 47,449,218 of record NC_091617.1, read on the forward strand.
AAATTGGGTTTTCTATTACACTATAAAACATCCTCATGGATGTACGTCTTTTGGAATCCTATCCAGGAAATATAGTGATACATGGTTATTAGGCTGTATGCTTTCAATGTCTGCCAAGTTATGGAATTCTGAACAGTCAGTCAGTCAGTTCCATTGCTCAGTTGTGTCCGACTCTTCATGACCCCATGGGCTGCAGCACATCAGGCTTTCCTGCCCGTCACCAATTATCAGACTTTATTCAAAATCATATCCATTGACTCAGTGATATCATCCAGCCATCTCATTCTCTATCATCCCCATCTCCTCCTGCCTTCAATCTTTCCCAGTGTCATGGTCTTTTCAAATGACTCAGTTCCTAATACCAGGGGGCCAAAATATTGGACTTTCAGCTTCAACATCAGTCCTTCCAATGAATATTCAGGAATGATTTCCTTTAGGATGGACTGGTTGAATCTCCCTGCAGTCCAAGGGACTCTCAAGAATCTTCTCCAGCACCACAGTTTAAACATCAATTCTTCAGCGCTCAGCTTTCTTTACAACCAACTCAAACATGACTACTGGGAAAACCACAGCCTTGACTAGACAGACCTTTGTTGGCAAAGTAATGTCTCTACTTTTAAATACGCTGCCTAGGTTGGTCATAACTTTCCTTCCAAGGAGTAAGCATCTTTTAATTTCATGGCAGAAGTTACCATCTGCAGTGATTTTGGAGCCCCCAAATATAGTCTGTCACAATTTCCACTGTTTCCCCATCTATTTGCCATGAAGTGATGGGACTGGATGCCATGATCTTAGTTTTCTGAATGCAGAGCTTTAAGCCACTTTTTTACTCTCCTCTTTCACTTTCATCAAAAGGCTCTATAGTTCTTTTTTCATTTTCTGCCATAAGGTTGGGGCCTCTGGATATCTGAGATTATTCATATTTCTCCCAGCAATCCAGATTCCAAATTGTGCTTCATCAGCCTGGCATTTTGCAAGATGTACTCTGCTTATAAGTTAAATAAGCAGGGTAACAATATACAGCCTAGATGTATTCCTTTTCAATTTGCAACCAGTCTGTTTTTCCATGTCCAGTTCTAACTGTTGCTTCCTGAACTGCATACAGATTTCTCAAGAGGCAGGTGAGGTGGTGTGGTATTCCCATCTCTTTAGGAATTTTCCAAGGTTTGTGGCGATTCACCCAGTCAAAGGATTTGGCATATTCCATAAAGCAGAAATAGATGTTTTGCTGGAATTCACTTGCTTTTTCGAAGACCCAATGGATGTTGGCAATTTGATCTCTGGTTCCTGTGACTTTTCTAAAACCAGCTTGAACATCTGGTAGTTTACAGTTAACATACTATTGAGACCTTGCTTGGAAAATTTTGAGCATTACTTTGCTAGTGTGTGAGATGAGTGCAAATGAGCAGTAGTTTGAGCATCCTTTGGCATTGCTTTTCTTTGGGATTAGAATGAAAACTGACCTTTTCCAGCTGGCATATTGAGTGTAGCACTTTCACAGCATCATCTTTCAGGATGTGAAATAGCTCAACTGGAATTCCATCACCTCCACTAATTTTGTTCGTAGTGATGCTTCCTAAGGCCCATTTGACTTCACATTTCAGGATTGAAATGTGATTCAGGGATTGATCACACCATCGTGATTATCTGGGTCATGGAGATCTTTTTTGTACAGTTCTTCTGTGTATTCTTGCCATCTTTTCTTAATATCTTCTGCTTCTGTTAGGTCCATACCATTTCTGTTCTTTATTGAGCCCAACTTTGCATGAAATGTTCTCTTGGTATCTCTAATTTTCTTGAAGAGATCTCTAGTCTTTCCATTCTGTTATTTTCCTCTATTTCTTTGCGCTGATCACTGAGGAAGGCTTTCTTATCTCTCCTTGCTATTCTTTGGAACTCTGTCTTCAAATGGTTATATCTTTCTTTTTTCTCCTTCCCTTTTCATTTCTCTTCTTTTTCACAGCTATTGGTAAGGCCTCATCAGAGGGCCATTTTGCTTTTTGCATTTCTTTTTCTTGTGGATGATCTTGATCCTCTATTGTACAATGTCACTCACCTCCATCCATAGCACATCAGTCACTCTGTCTATCAGAGCTAGTCCCTTAAAATATTTCTCACTTCCACTGTACAATCATAAGGTATTTGATTCAGGTCATACCTGAATGGTCTAGTGGTTTTCCCTACTTTCTTCAATTTAAGTCTGAATTTGGCAATAAGGAGTTCACGATCTGAACCACAGTCAGTTCCCGATCTTGTTTTTGGTGACTGTATAGGGCTTCTCCATCTTTAGCTACAAAGAATATAGTCAATCTGATTTCAATATTGACCATCTGGTGATGTCCATGTGTAGAGTCTTCTCTTGTGTTGTTGGAAGAGGGTGTTTTCTATGACCAGTGCGTTCTCTTGGCAAAACTTTACTAGCCTTTGCCCTGCTTCGTTCTGTACTCCAAGGCCAAATCTACCTGTTACTCCAGGTGTTTCTTGACTTTCTACTTTTGCATCCAGTTCTGTATAATTAAAAGGACATATTTTGGGGGTGTTAGTTCTAGAAGGTCGTGTAGATCTTCATAGAACCCTTCAACTTCAGCTTCTTCAGCATTACTGGCTGGGGCATAGAGTTGGACAACCGTGATATTGAATTGTTTGCCTTGGAAATGAAAAGAGATAATTCTGTCACTTTTGAGATTGCATCTAAGTACTGCATTTCAGACTCTTTTGTTGACTATGATGGCTACTCCATTTCTTCTGAGGGATTCCTGCCCACAGTAGTAGCTATAATGGTCATCTGAGTTAAATTCATCCATTCCAGTCCATTTTAGTTTGCTGATTCCTAGAATGTCGACGTTCACTCTTGCTATCTCCTGTTCAGCCACTTCCAATTTGCCTTGATTCATGGATCTAACATTCCAGGTTCTTATTGCAATATTACTCTTTACAGCATTGGACTTTATTTCCATCACCAGTCACATTCACAACTGGGTGTTGTTTTTGCTTTGGCTCCATGTCTTCATTCTTTCTGGAGTTATTTCTCCACTGATCTCCAGTAGCATATTGGGCACCTACCAGCTTGGGGAGTTCATCTTTCAGTGTCCTATCTTTTTGCCTTTTCATACTGTTCGTGGGGTCCTCAAGGTAAGAATACTGAAGTGGTTTGCCATTCCCTTCTCCAGTGGACATTTTATCAGAGCTCTCCACCATACCCATCCATCTTGGGTGGCCCTACATGACCTAGCTCATAGTTTCGTTGAGTTAGTCAAGGTTGTCATCCATGTGATTAGGTTGGTTAGTTTTCTGTGATTGCGGTTTTCAGTCTGTCTGCCGTCTGATGGAGAAGGATAAGAGGCTTATGAAAGCTTCTGAAGAAGACACCAGCTATGTGGCAATATAGTGATGTTCATGGATGACTTTCCAATGAATTGAGTTCTTTCCTTTTCTCATCTAACTCCATCCTCACCTGCAGCTATCCATGAGCTGAGGGAATCTACACATGTTCCTTTCTGAGAAGGAAAGCTTTATTCTCTCCTTATGTGGCTTCACTGTGCATAAATATGCAAATAAAAATAAAAACATTGTTTCTAAACAGAATTAGTATATAAGAAGTAAAACAAAAAAAATGCATTTTGAGAAAGGTGTGTTTGCTTTTCATTTTAAGAACAAATTTTGAAATGGTAAATTTGAGTTAGTTCATAGAATCAACATGTATCACTATATAATTTTAAAGAAAATAGAGTAAAAAATCCAGTATTGTAAGTTATTGATATATATGAATAGAAACAACCATGGCATGTTCATTATTAAAATATTCATGCATTATATCTGTTCTCAAAATCAGTGACTAATATATTCAGTTAGCAAAATAATATAGTCTCCTTTCTGGCAGAAATTTGGGGAATAAACTAATTATTTTTTTCTAACACTATTTTAAAGTTCATCATTTAAATTTTCATATCTTTAAATTTTGATCTGGACATTAATTGATGTATCCCAAATGTTATGGAATATATTTTGGACTCTGAAGGAAATCAATAGAGATTTTCCTTTTTTCCTGAATTTACAAGAATGATGGTTTCATAAGAATAAGTCCTAAACTCCTGATTTCCAGCTAATAATCCTCCTAGCACTTTGAAGAGGGAAAAGCCCTGCGAGCCAGAACAAGTTCTTAATAGTGGTCATCAGGAGGAAGGCAAAAAAAGACTAGCATTAATTAATATATATACATAATTTATATATATGTAAATATATGCATATATTTACATATATGTGTAAATATACATAAGTAAATTTTCCTATTTTGTGAGATAAGAAGGATCACAATGGCTGATTGAAAACCCTAAGTCTAATATCTCTGTCATCTCTGTTTGCAGCATTTGATTGACTTTCTAACTCCACTTGAGATCTTTCTGGGTCTTGGGACAATGATGGTTTTTGTTTGAAATTTAAAATTTTCTTATTATGAAATAGTAAATCTTATTTAAACCTTCTAATTTTTCTTGCTTTTTCTGACATTGCTTTGTCATGGAAGTGGGAGTGGGGGTTGCTTGGCTTTCAGGTAGATGTAGAAATTCATGTTTTCCAGTTAGCAACTGCTGACTGGAGGGTAGACTCCTTATTATTGACCAGGGATGGAAGGTCAAGCTCTCCACATGTTCTCCACTGACTTTGTGTGAGATTGACCCTATTATAACTAGGTAGTGGTTAGGAAATGTTGATGATCCACTAGGTCATCCACCACTGAGGCCATTTCAGCAGACATGGGAAGAGATGCCTCATTCCTCAGTGCCCCATCTTTACATTTTATATTTCAAGGGAGCCTCTACTATCATGATGGGTAAGGGAGTGTGACTTCATGCCTATGCAGCAGGGATGAACATCCCAGCTTCCTACTTAGCCTTTTATGACAATACTTCACTAGAGATTTTGGGTTGCCTCATTTCAGACTCATGAGAGCAGACGTTTAGGCTCCCTGTTCAGCCTTTGCTGGCATAGGAGAGATCATGGGCTTTTTGTTTGTTTGTTTTTGTTTTTCCCCCAGTGGTATCTGGTTAGAACTGAAGATACATACAAAAGAAAAAGAATGTCTGTTTTGAATGAACTTATCTTGGTCTTTATTTAACTTATATGCAGAGTACATTATGAAAAACACTGGGCTGGATAAAGCACAAGCTGGAATCACGATTGCTGGGAGAAATGTCAATAACCTTATATATGCAGATGACACCATCCTTATGGCAGAAAGCTAAGAAGAACTAAAGAGCCTCTTGATGAAAGTGAAAAAGGAGAGGGAAAAAGTTGGCTTAAAGCTCAACATTCAGAAAACAAAGTTCATGGCATCTAGTCCCATCACTTCATGGCAAATAGATGGAGAAACAGTGGAAACAGTGGTAGACTTTATTTTTGGGGCTCCAAAATCACTGCAGATGGTGACTGCAGCCATGAAATTAAAAGACACTTATTCCTTGGAAGGAAAGTAATGACCAACCTAGACAGCATATTAAAAAGCAGAGACATTACTGTGTCAATAAAGTCCGTCTAGTCAAGGGAAGGATTGGGGGCAGGAGGAGAAGGGGACGACAGAGGATGAGATGGCTGGATGGCATCACGACTCGATGGACCTGAGTTTGAGTAAACTCCGGGAGTTGATGATGGACAGGGAGGCCTGGCGTGCTGTGATTCATGGGGTCGCAAAGAGTCAGATACAACTGAGCGACTGAACTGAACTGACTGAGTCAAGGCTATGGTTTGCCCAGTAGTCATATATGGATGTGAGAGTTGGTTATAAAGAAAGCTGAGCACTGAAGAATTGATGCTTTTGAACTGTGGTGTTGGGGAAGACTCTTGAGAGTCCCTTGGACTTCAAGGAGATCCAACCAGTCAATCCTAAAGGAAATCATTCCTGAATGTTCATTGGAAGGGCTGTTGTTGAAGCTGAAACTTCAATACTTGGCCACCTGATGCGAAGAGCTGACTCACTTGAAAAGACTGTGATTACAGGAAAGATTGAAGGCAGGAGGAGAAGGGGACGATTGAGGATGAGTTGGTTGGATGGCATCACCGACTCAATGGACACGTGTTTAAGTAAACTCTGGGAGTTGGTAATGGACAGGGAGGCCTGGCGTGCTACAGTCCATGATGTCGCAAAGGGTCAGACAGCACTGAGAGACTGAACTGAACTGAAGTATCTTGGTCCTTGGCTAGAGAGATCTTGCTTTTCTTGGGTTTAAACAACAAACAAACAATGATAAGTCTCTGTTGTCATTTATAATGTGCTTATTCCGTCAGCTCCAAATCTGGGATAAACAAGGCAAAGTGAAAATCCAGGAGTTCACCACTATGTCATTCCTCATTCCCAACTTATCTAGTCAGTCAGCTTTTCCCTCTATACTTTGAAAGGTTTCTTATGTTTATTTTCTACATAATGACCAAAAATTTTAGTGGTACTTAGAACAGGGAAAAGTACACAGACTTTATCTTCTTGAAGTAAAGTCCAATGCAAATTCTTTTTTAGGCTTATGACCAAACTTCAAAACATGAAAAAACAGAAGATGAGATAAGGCCTGAGAAATTAGATAAAAACTATTTCCTGTAATCCCTTGAAAATTCAAACTAATTAGGAGAGAATAGAGTTAAAAGTATTTAGATAAAGGGTTAAGAAATTATTTTACTAAGCAGTTTACAAAATACCTGTGAAATTCCTCTGATTTCACATCTATGAGTTGTATCTGGTGAAATATTTTGCTGGATTCTGAGAAATAACAACAAAAATGGACATTTAGCAAAAAAGAGAGAAAAAGGAAAGGAAGGAAAGTAAAGAAAAGGAAGGGAAGGAGAAGAAGGAAATGGAGAAAGGGAAGTATGGAAATAGTAGAATGGAAGAAAGGGACATTCTGCCTACTCAATCAACTCTAAATTTAGTCGAATGCCTTCGACATCTCCAAGCTGGCATGACAAAAAGAAAGACAACTGTACATATTTTGAAATATGCTTTTTTCCCCTTGAGTTATACTTTTGAGATTCATCTAAGGCACATATTTTGAAGTACCATATAGCAACCAGTTAGCTTGTTATAGCTAGTTGTAGATGGTTATTAGTTGTAGCTCACAAAAGATTAGGAAAATGATGCAAATTTTAGTAACTCAGTAAGCTTATTCAGCGTATAGGAAGTGGCATGGGATTTAGAACTTCCCCATCTACTTTGTAACATCTTCCTCTTATCTATGTGGTTTTATGATGTAGATCTCAAGCATTTTAGAAAGGGAAGAAGAGACAAGGATGGATAAGAAAGGGAGAAAGAACAGGAAAATTACACATCAGAGACGGACTCACTGTTTAACAGGATAAAAACAAATATACCAACTACAGTGACATTTTATTTACAGACATACCTTTGTTTTATAAGTATTTAAAAATTAGAAAATGTATAAATAATATAGTGAGCATTCATAATCCAATCATCATTTAACAAGTTGATTTCAGAATAAATATTAAAAATCCTTTTCTATTTGGGGCTCTTTACAGTGTGTTTTTTTTATTTCTGAGTTTTCCCTCTTCTTATTTTTGTTAAATTTAGATATAATTGACACATAGCAGTATATTAGTTTCAGGTGTACAACATAATAATTCTAATGTCTGGATATACTGAATATGTATATATCATGAAGTGATTATCACGATAAGGCTTAATTAACATCCTTCAGCACCCTTGGTTACATTTTGTTTCCTGTGATGAGAGTTTTTGAGATCTAATATAGCTTCATCACTATAGTCACCATGCTGTATATTACACTCTCAAAACGTATTTCTCTTAAAACTGGAAGTTTGTACCTTTTGACCTTCTACTCTTATTTCACCCATGCTCCACCCCAGACTTCCTTAGTCTAATCAGCTCTCATTATATTTCTTCTCAATTTCTTTTCAGAATTTTTTTGATTTTTGTTTTAAAATACTTTTATAGGTCAAAATGCTCAGTTGAGTATATTGAATGTAGTTGAAAAGTTGTGTTTTCATTTTATTCTACTTTGTGGATGGTTTAGGGAGGAAAGGAATGATCATCAGCTGAAATAGCTTGATTACATTTTTTTTCTCCTTATAGTTGTTTCTTCCAGAGTTTGCTTATTTTTCCCCTAGGCATTCCTTCAACACTGTTACAAGTTCAAGTGTCCTGTCTATCCTATTAGAAGAACCATAAAGGTGGGAATCTGATTTGTATGTGCTGCCGAAAGCTGCATTTACAAAAATAATGTTATGTGTAAGTTAAAGGTTATAATGATTTCTAATAATATTTTGATTGGAAATCACATATTGGTCTTATTATTTTAACTATTTTGTTTATTTTTAATTGCTGGAGTGTTTCTGAAAATGAAAAGATAAAAAATCTTCTCAAAATTGGTTGTATTGTCAGATATCCTATGTTCTATAATGAGGTGGAATGCAAAGTATGTGTGTGTGTGTGTGTGTGTGTGTGTGTAGAGAGAGAGAGAGAGAGGAGAGAGAGACAGAGAGATAGTCATAAGGAGAGGAAGTGGGAGAAAAACAGTTACTTGATTTTGTGCATTGTCTAACAAAAAAGTGTGATCCAAATGCTTCCATTCTCTTTAGAGAGCCTGTAGAAGGAAAAACATACTATAGAAAGAGAGTTTTCAGGGCGGAGTATTTTCTCAGTTTATAGCTAGTCAAGAGGCTTACAGGTCTGCCCTGGCAGATGCTTGCTTTTCCACGACAGGACCAGAGTCCAGGAAGCTGTGTACTGCTGACTCCTATTTGCAAGTCCCTGTGCACTGAAGCACACTAGTTTTTTTTGTGTGTACTTCTGGATGTTTAGTAGTATTTTTCTGACAGTGTGATCATCATGGGGTTAACTCAGCTCTGTGGCAATCAAGACAAGCAATCCTAAAGGAAATCAATCCTGAGTATTTATTAGAAGGACTGATGTTGAAGCTGAAGCTCCAATACTTTGGCCACCTGATGCGAAGAGCCAATTCATTAGAAAACACCCTGATGCTGGGAAAAACTGAAGGCAGGAGGAGAAGGGGATGACAGAGGATAAGATGGTTGAATGGCATCACTGACTCAATGAACGTGAGTTTGGGCTTGCTCTGGGAGATGGTGGGAAGCTTGGAGCACTGCAGTCCATGGGGTCACAAAGAGCTGGACACAACAGAGTGACTGAACAACAACTTGGTGACAACCCACTTGGACGTTATTCTCCTCTGACTTGCTAACAGGTATTCGGGAGTGCCAATACCTAGGTAATTATTATATGACTATGTAAGCATCGCAGATAAACCAGACTGGTCAGGTCTATCACTAGGACAAGTTAGCAGAACCAGTGTGTGCTTGGAGGGTAGCAGAGGAGCTGGTGTTAAGAACAAAACTGTGAACAACGGAGTATCATTGACAACTGATCTCACTAGCCTATGAAGTCTGACACTGATGGGAACATTTCCTACTTCTATTTCCTTTAAAGAAAATTTCTTTAAAGTTCTATAATAATAATTAAGTTGTACTGACTTCTTATTATTGAACACATTTAGATTTGACTAGACATTCGGAGAAGGCAATGGCAACCCACTCCAGTACTCTTGCCTGGCAAATCCCATGGGCAGAGGAGCCTGGTAGGCTGCAGTCCATGGAGTCGCTAAGAGTCGGACATGACTGAGCAACTTCACTTTCACTTTTCAGTTTCATGTATTGAAGAAGGAAATGGCAACCCACTTCAGTGTTCTTGCCTGGAGAATCCCAGGGACAGGGGAGCCTGGTGGGCTGCCGTCTATGGGGTTGCACAGAGTCAGACGTGACTGAAGCGACTTAGCAGTAGCAGCAGACACACATCAGTTGGAGAAAAAAAAATTATGCTGATTAGAATTAACAGTTTTAAGCAAAATGATTCTTCACATGTTGGACTGTGATTTATCTTCACATGTATTTGGAGGGAAAGTTTTTTAGAGTATCTATATAGATAGTCATGTTCAATATACTTCAATGGAAAACAATTTTTAAGAACTCAAGCAGATGGATTTTAGGAATGAAAGAGTTGTCACTAAGATGAAAGAGTTGTCTCTAAGAATAACTGAATTTCCTTTTTTATGTATAGAAAGCCCACAAGGACAACTTTAGTCAAATATGCATTATCAATTAAGTCACTGTACTAATCCTTTCAAGTATATGTAATTTACCATTTTTAAAAAGTTTCTAAATATATGAATATCTTTAGCACAGCTCCACTCCCAGAATCGTTTACTACTGGAATTATTTATTGTTGAACAAATATGTCTGGAGTATTACTAAGTTTAATGGTGCCTCTCTCCAGACAGTTTTAACTTAAGCTGAAACTTTCTTGAAAGAGTGCCTAGACCTTTTCTGTGATGATAAGGGCGTGCATTTCCATTTACTTATATTTTTCTTCATCCCCACTTGGTTAAATATACATATGAATGTATAGCTGGCTGTCCTCTATCAGAGAGAGTTTTGTTTCCCTTTTCTACAGAAGGGGTAATCATATTTCTGGAAAGAAGAAATGGTGCTTTAAAAGAGCTCAATAGCTTTGGTATCTGGATAAGGGCACTTAGAAGTGACACACACTCACAGAAGTTTTCTCATGTCACTGAGAATGTTAAATTTGATTCCTCAGTCAGGGAGATATTAAGCACAGAGAAGTTCCATGGGCAAAGCAAAAATAACTGTTATGTGGGAGCTGTTATACCGGCAGTAGATTGCTATCTAGGGATCTTCATCTCGGCTAAGTTCCTTCTCACACTGTGTAGGAAATGGCAGCAAGAGATATTTTAGCCAAGATATAAAAGAAAATATACATTTCTCACAGTTAAAGGGATACGAAATCAGCCAACTCATTAAAAGCCCTTTGGAAAGCTCAAAGATCATATCCACTTTCAGAACGTTCCACTAGAAGTATCCCAGATGCAACTTACAGCCATAACTCTTCCAACCTTATTCTAGAATAAATGTACTAACAGTATATGTTCCTGATCTCTAGAATTTTAGGGACTTCCTTGTTCTGTGATGATGAAATGAAAGAGTTTATATCACATGTGCTAGATCTCTTCTTGTCCATTTATCTTGGTTATGGGATGGTTGAATTATAATTATATATTAAATCGTGTTGGTTGAAATTTTGCAGAACCATTATGCTAACTATAAAAAGGACTTATATGACTAACTAGAAAGGTGACAATATAATTTACTGTCCAAATTTGAATACTATTAGAGAACAAAATAAGAGCTATTAGTAATTACATTTAAGGCGACATTTGTGAACTGAGCCTCTCCTGGGAAAGCCAGACTATAGGTGATCCCCATCATAAGGGAATTATTTAGATAAATGTGCCATGTTATTCAAAAATAATTGGGTCTCCATAGTGTCCATCAACTCCCCTAGTGAATGTGTTTAGAATTACCAAGGATCTCTAGCAAAATAGTTGAAATTGGCTGGAACAAAGCTGAGAGTTTGATATTTTACTATAATAAGAGGTTTCACCCAGTTCAGTTCAGTCAGTTACTCAGTCGTGTTTGACTCTTTGCGACCCCCATGGACTGCAGCACACCAGGGGTTTAACATTTTACTCTAAAAAAAGGGTCCATCCAGAAGTTGGCATTTAAGCAAGAATAAAACAAGATGTTCAGTTGGTTGTAAATCTGATTGAAAAATAGAAGAATATCAACTGGCTCTTTAGTAAAATATCTGAAATTAAGACAGAAAGTCTTAGCTTCTAGTTTTATTTGAATACCCATTTACAAATTGAAAATTGAATCTTATGCACTTGAAGATATTTATCTGAAAAAGGAAAGGTTTAATATATCATCTTTAAGATTTCTTCCAGCTTTGCTATTTTTGTGATTTTCACTAGCACTTTTTTTCTGGGGTGAATAAGAAGATCCTTGAAGACACTGGAGACATAGGAAATTTATGATGAAGGAACACAGGCAAAGTGAAAAAAGGAAAGTTCAAAGTACCGTGGGACCTTTTAAATTCTGCTATTGCATCATATTCACTTCTCAGTTCAGTCATGCTGAACTACTTGAAATTCTCAACACACCCCTTATTCCTCTATGTAGTTTGTTTCCCATGTTAAGAATGTTCTCTCTTCATCCCCTTTAACTTTAGCTATATCTAACCACTATTCATCATTCAAACATTGATCTAATCTCAGTTTGAATCCTTCCACTGAAAGCCTATAGCCCTTTGGGCATAACTCCATCATACCACTTTTCACGAACTCCGTTATAATTGTTCATTCATTTTACTTTCATGCTGAACTCTGAGCTGTAACACTTCTCTACCTCTGCATCTCCAGCAGCTAACCTAGTGATTCTCCAATAGAAGGCACTCAACAAACCATTAATTGAATTATTAAAAAGAAAAAAAAATTATTCCTCCTTCAAATAGAAATACATCTGTAGGAAGAGAAAAAAAGAAACATTCCTATAGATGCCTATGTAAGATATCCATCATATAAATTATCATATATGTAAATCAAGGTGAAAATAAGTAAAGTTTGACTGTATCCTGTGCTTTATAGAAATTCTTGAGATTTATGCCATTGGAGATGCTTTAAGAAAAATAATTCATAAAGGCAAAAACGTGCTTATGATGACCAAGCTGCTGTGTTAAGCATAATAATTTAGAGACTAAAGTGACATGTTTTCCAGGATAGTCTACCTCACACTAAATTTTGCTCTATTGTGTTTTTCAGAGGTGTTATAGAATTTTTTAAAAAAACCTATTTTATTTTGTGTTATGTTTTCATACCCTCTGCTGCTGCTAAGTCACTTCAGTCATGTCCGACTCTGTGCAACCCCAGAGACGGCGGCCCACCAGGCTCCCCCGTCCCTGGGATTCTCCAGGCAAGAACTTCTAGGCTCCTCCATCCATGGGATTCTTCAGGCAAGAGCACTGGAGTGGGGTGCCATTGCCTTCTCCATTTCATACCCTCTAAATAAACATTTATCATTTTTTATACAACTCATACTCTTCTTTCCAACATATGTACTTGCATCTGCTAATTTTAAATAAGCTTAACAGAAACTTTCTTTAAACACTATTAAACACATAAAACTATTATATATTGCTAATACCTCTCCTCACTAACAAAGTCATATGGAATCGACATCCTTTTATTCAAAGAAGGCTCAGAAATTTCAGTCATTTTTTTAACCTCACATTCTTTCTAACCATTGATCTTTAATCATTTGCCATAATTGGTGAATTGTGAATTTATAATATTTTTCAAAAGTATCCATTGCTTTCCCACTGCATTTGACATTATAAATTACTGCTGACTAATCAATGTTTTCCTAACTGATAACAGTAATATAAAATTTTACTCATTTAATAATTCTGAACATTACTATCAAATTACTTATCTTAAAATACTGCTTTTAGCATCCTAAAAATATTCTAGAAGTATAGTACCAATTAATATCTACAAAATATAGTCCAAATTCAATAATCTGGCCTTTTAAAGGCTTTTTGAAATCTGGCCCCAACCTATTTTTCAATTTCCCCCCTGCTGTGTAACATAAATTCTCCCCTCTAGAGGAATCACTGACCTCCAAATGCTATTTGTTAGGATATATTTACCCCTGTTTTAACTGTTACCACAAACTTTCTCTTTATACTTCTTCCGCTCTCTACACTCCCTTCCTTCCTCTAAAACTGATATTAATGTTCTGTCAGTACTTAAAATGAGAGGCCTATCATTTACCTCCAGTGGTAATTCATTAACAGACATTGTCTTAACTTCCTCCTAATGAGGTTGATTCAAAAGCTATGACTGTGTGCTTCTTAAATTGGAAGAACTTTATACTCTTGACATAAGTGTTCATAACTATGTTCTGTTCAGACAGCTTGATGACTGACTTATATCATAAGGAAAAAAAGGCAGGGTCTTTGTTCCCATATTTAAATGTGTTGTTTTTTTTCCTCATATGATTAAAAAAATATAGCACTTTATTCTCTAGTAAATTGTAACTTTCTTTTTTCTGTGATGACTTCAATAAGTGTCCCTAAAGACAGTGACACTGTTTTTGTTGCTTATCTTTTTCAGTAAATCTTATCTCTTACATAAATTGGGGAGTATCTCAAAAATGATGATGGGGTAAGGGGTGTTTTATCACTTCTTACTTATATCTCTGAAACTCCAATACTTTGGCCACCTAATGCGAAGAGCTGACTCATTTGAAAAGACCCTGATGCTGGGAAAGATTGAGGGCAGGAGGAGAAGGGGACAACAGAGGATGAGATGGTTGGATGGCATCACCAACTCAATGGACATGGGTTTGGGTGGACTCCGGGAGTTGATGATGGACAGGAAGGCCTGGCGTGCTGTGGTTCATGGGGTCGCAAAGAGTCAAACACGGCTGAGTGACTGAACTAACTTACATCTCTGTAGTCTTCTCCCTTGTCTTTTATGTTGGTCTTCAAAGTCCTTATTTCTCTCCTATGCTGTTAATATAACAAAAGCAGTAATATGGTCTAATGTTAAATTAAATGTCACGAGAGTAGTGTTTGGGTCCCATCTGTACTGTAAAATTAAACTGAGCTCTCATATCCTTTGAGCTGAATGTTATTTTTCTCCTTAACAGAAATAATGACTAATGTATCTTACCCTGATAACTTGTGAGATTGTATTATTTTTCCACATCTATTCACTCCTCTTTCTTCTTAAGCACCTTTTGTGTGTTAGTTGCTCAGTTGTGTCCAACTCTTTGAGACCCCATAGATTGCAGCTTGCCAGACCCCTCTGTCCATGGAATTCTCCAAGCAAGAATACTAGAGTAGGTTACCATTCCCTTCTCCAAGGTATCTTTCTAACCCAGATATTTGACACGGGTCTCCTTAATTTCAGGCAGATTCTTTACCATCTGAGCCAACAAGGAAGCCCAGAGGAATACATTTCCCCCTTCCTTAAATTCCCTTAACTTTGTGTTTGGCCAAGTAACTTGCTTCTCAAGGACATGTGGGAAGACATGAAAATATCTGATTTCCAAATTTCTATGAGTGTTATCATTTTCCTGCAATCTACCATAAGAAAGGGCTGCAACTGCTTCAGGAAATTGCTGTTCTTCATCTTGGTCTCCAAAAGACAAGCCTATATAGCAGACCTAACCCCAAGTCTAGTCAAGCTCAACTAAGCCAAGTAGAATCCCAGACAACCTACAGACTCAGGAGTGAAAAATAAATATTTGTTTTAAGCTAATAATTTTTTTTGGATCTGTTGTTTATATAGAATTCTCACAGCAAAATCTAAGACATTTCTTGCAGAGCTAAGATCTTCAAATAGTTTTCTATATACAAACATGATTTATAAATGTTACAGTGTAAAAATATCTTACAGACATTATAGTGGGCAAATAAATCAAACACTAAAAATACATACTGTATAACTGTACTTTTGTAAAGTTTTAGAATAGGCAAAATATGTCCATGGTGATAGAAAGTAATTGCCTCAAGGGTGAGTTTGAAGGGACTTGGAAATAATTTAATTGTACAAACATTAAGGAGCATTTTAGTTATGGAAAGTTTGTAAAATTTGTTTTGGATGTTGAATACATAGATATGTACAACTGTCAGAACTCAACTAACTGAAAAATTGTGTACCTTATTATATGTTAAGTATAACTCAATAAAACAAAACTCATTCAATATCACTGACTCATCCTTGAACTTGACTTTTACATCTACCTACACACTCAACATTTTCACTTGAACATTAACAGGCAACTCACACACAGTGTACTCACAACCAAACTCCTAATTCTACCCACTATTTAAGAAAATTTCTCTTACAACAGTATACTTTATCCAGAAAAAGAAAACAGCTCCATTTCCCTAGTTCTTCAGGCAAAATATATTAAAAACAAAAATTCTGATCTTTATCTCTCAAATACTGCATCCAACTCATTCCTCACTACTTCCTTTGCAAATACTCTGATCTAAGCCACAGTCATTTGCAAGGCTCCCAACTTCTATCTTTGACATTTTGCTGCTCAGATAGTTATAGTGTGCATAGCTGCTTCTCAACTGATATTTGCCAAAGTGATGAATGAATGAAAATGCCTTTTGCATGCTAGCTTTTTCTGTTTAGTCTCATCCAGAATCATCATGATCTCCCAGGATTTATTCTGGCTCAAGCACCAACTCTGCAAGCACTTAGTGCTTGCTCAATCTAATTAGCATTACTTACAAAGGAAATGTAGAACAGCCCGATGCAAGTGCAAAGAAAGCATTAATCAACCTGAGTGCAAAGCTTAAAAGCAAGATAGTAACAGAAGCTTCTTCCCCACTCCTTTAATTATTCTGGCAGCCACAAACAAAACATAATGATGAGAAAGGGTGAAGGGACTAAAAAGAGCACTGCCATGATTCTGTCCCAAGGAAATCATCCTTTCTCCCATTTTGTTCCAGGTTTCTGGCATCTACATGCTATCCAATTCCTCCTCCCCCATATGCATCTAAAGAAGTAGTTTCAAAACTTTACAAAGTGATTTCAATCACTCTAGAGGGGAACATGCTGGAGTTCTAAAATTTTCTCCTGCCTTATATCATAGTAAGTAAAAAAGTTTCATTCAGTACCTTAACACAGAGAGAAGGAAGCAGCAATGAACCCAAAACAATACAATAATGACAACCCAAGTATCTGATCTCATGTTAAGACCAATTTTCCCTCTTCAACTTCTTACCTTCCGGTGCTTCTGGTCATTAATTCACTTAATAATAGCAGTAAAGTATAATTTTCAAAAAGAATAAATTTATGATTTGCACACAAATATAAAATGAACATGTGTAAAATGTCTCAGTCAACTCATTAATTGATGAATGAGCCAATAAACATTTAAACCAGTTCAAATGAGAGTTTACTTACAGATATATGTATTCTGGACAAAATTCATTTCCATCACCATGAACAAATATCATCTGCATTGCTCTAAGCATTACTGTTTTCTACAAGTTAACTTCTATCTACAGAGTTGTTTAATCACTGGTTGAAGACAGTTACACAGCCTTAAGGAATCCAGTACTCTCCAGTGAGTCTGTTAAATGGTGCAAGTATGCCACAATCCTATTTTGCTTATTTCCAAGTCACTGGCAACTTTTCCTGGCATCAGGAAAAGGAATAATCTTACTATAGCTTTTAAAAACAAGTTATACTCTAAAGTCTCCTAAAGTGAAAGATTGTTTACACATCCTTATTATATCAAAGAAACAGTAGTATGCACATGCTTTCTTCTCAGTTCTTCATCTGGTGAAATCATCATTTTTCAGGAGTGTGTGACTTAAAAAAAAAATAGTGAGAAAGCAACAAGAAAATGGTTACAGAAATGCTTTATTTACATTTATTGTTTTCCATTTTTTATTTTCACATGTCAGTAGTCTGAGTGCTTCTGCTGGCAAAAGAAAAGCTCTTTTACTCTTTGGCAAAAGTGAACTCACTGAACAATGAGACATACATTGTACAATACTGTTCTCAAACAGTTGCACTAAGACGTGTAAACATAGATACCTTCATTCTAAGGGGATTGCTCTTTCAATATTTTATACACAGAGCTGCCAGTAAGCATTTAGATTTTAAAGCTCATCATGCTCTCAAATTTTAAATACAATTAGAATTTTACATCTACTTTAACATCTTCTCATCCCAATGGTTTAGAGAATGTCTTCATTATAAATACACACACATACATAGTATAAAAACGTAAATTATTTCAAAAAATAGAAATTGGTTGGCCACCATCACCACTGCCAACAACAACCAAGTAATAAGAAATATATTTTAATAAATTTGCCAGTTTTATATTATAGACAACTTTTATTGAATATCAAATTGTGGAAAGGGTTTGAAAAATCATTATTTGCTACTGCTAAGTCACTTCAGTCATGCCCGACTCTGTGCGACCCCAGAGACGGCAGCCCACCAGGCTCCCCCGTCCCTGGGATTCTCCAGGCAAGAACACTGGAGTGGGTTGCCATTTCCTTCTCCAATGCATGAAAGTGAAAAGTGAAAGTGAAGTCGCTCAGTTGTGTCCGACTCTTAACAACTCCATGGATTGCAGCCCACCAGGCTCCTCCATCCATGGGATTTTCCAGGCAAGAGTACTGGAGTGGGGTGCCATTGCTAAGTACAACTTATTTTCTTGTTTCATTCTTCCAAAGTCAACTTCCTTCTTTTTGTACTATATTTTATACTCTCTCAGGGACATATTCACATCTTTTATTGTCCCATGGAAAATTTTCCTTTGGGTAGCTTGTATCACTGTGATTTTTCCTTATCACATTTGGATAAAATAAAAAAAAATTATGATTCATATAAATCTACACCAAATCATCAATACTAGCATAAAATGTAAGTTCTTTTTGATGTTGACATCAGTTCTTCTCTATTGTTTACTAAGTTAACATCTTACTCATTTTATTTTGCCTGTAGTTTTTCAATTTTGTGCTTGTTATTTAGTTGTCTTATGACAAAATTACTATTTCAATTTACTCCTGACATATGTTTTTGTATGGTTGAATAAATATTGCATACATCATTTATTATTTCTTGATATGCCAAGAATCCATGATGATAATAAATAGTTAAATATGCTAAGACATATTTAAAATGTTCTTTACGGTTCCACACACATTCCTATGTAAGTAAAAGCAGATGTCCACAGAAAGATGAAACACCTCGACTGTGAATGCCAGTGATTTTAAAATTTGTATGTATTTGTACTGCTGCTGCTGCTGCTAAGTCTCTTCAGTCGTGTCTGATTCTGTGCAACCCCATAGATGGCAGCCCATCAGGCTCCTCCATCCCTGGGATTCTCCAGGCAAGAACACTGAAGTGGGTTGCCATTTCCTTCTCTATGTATTTGTACTATGCCATATTAAAATGATTATTTTTAAAAGCATATATGATTAAAATCTAAGACACTATGAAGAAAAATAATTTTTTTCTATTCGTAACATTAAACCTGATGGAGTTTCCATTTCTACCAGTACCTTGCATTGTAAAGTAAATGAACAAATCACTGATGTGAGGGAGAGTATAAAAAGCAAAACAGTCAGCAAGAATAAAAATAACAGATATTTTGAAGGATTCATCTTTACAATTTGCCTGTCTTTAAAGTAATAAAAATGTAACATTTTTGAGGGGATGGAGGACTAACCTCAGTTTGGAGGATGGCATAATTTGTAAGAAAACTGATAACAGACAATCAAGATGTGACTTGAAATTAATGGTTAAAAATATTTTTTGTGTGTTTGTCAGCTGTGCAAAAAGCATTTCTTAGCTGCCTAGCAATTGTATAAAAATTTTCCCCATAAATGTACAGTTCTTTATTTAAATAGTACTATTCAGATCAGATCAGATCAGTCACTCAGTCGTGTCCGACTCTTTGTGACCCCATGAATCACAGCACGCCAGGCCTCCCTGTCCATCACCAACTCCCGGGGTTCACCCAGACTCACCTCCATTGACTCAGTGATGCCATCCAGCCATCTCATCCTCTGTCGTCCCCTTCTCCTCCTGCCCCCAATCCCTCCCAGCATCAGAGTCTTTTCCAATGAGTCAACTCTTCGCATGAGGTGGCCAAAGTATTGGAGTTTCAGCTTTAGCATCATTCCTTCCAAAGAAATCCCAGGGCTGATCTCCTTCAGAATGGACTGGTTGGATCTCCTTGCAGTCCAAGGGACTCTCAAGAGTCTTCTCCAGCACCACAATTCAAAAGCATCAATTCTTCGGCGCTCAGCCTTCTTCACAGTCCAACTCTCACATCCATACTAGTATAAGGTAAAACAAGTAAATTTTACTAACTGAGACACTTAACTTAAAGAGTATCAATACCTTTATCTGCAAAAGTTATGAAGCATTTTTTTCTTCAAACAGAAGTGATATCCCAGTGAAATGTAATGCAATGATTTTACTTAAATCAGTACCAATGCATTTTATATTTCTTTTGATGCTACTTAAAAACAAATAAATATAACAATAGATACAAAACACTAAAAAATAACAATAAAACAAATTATAAACCAAATACAAATGATTCTAAAAAAATAAAAGTCAATAATATACATAAGTTAATATGACAGATTTTGTTTTCCTGAAACGAGATGGTCAACTTCTAAGTTGAAGTTTAAGAACAAACATAGTAGCATCAGGTTCAGTTCTAAAATATGGTGCTTTGGCATATTGAGCATTTTAAGCTGAATGAATTTGAAGAGCAGCAGGTGAAGGACTCTCTGAACTCCCCTTTCTCCCCTGATGCAGGTCATAGGATTTTCATGTAAAAGGTTACTTCTCCATACCCAGAAGATAGAAAGACATTGAAGGAATCTGAATGAACGGGCCTTGCCAAGTTTTCCCCAGTGTGCTATCCCTAGCTCATAGCCTTTGTCCTATCTTTCTCCCCACAGCTTTCCATGTTTCATCAAACCTAGCATAAAGTCATCAAAACATACTCATTTCTTCTGGTCTTCATTTCCTTATGGAAGTCCCCATCTCACACAAAACTTCTACTAACTAAATAAGAAGAATTACATGTGTTTCTCCTGTTGATTTATCTTTGTAAATCTAATTTACAGGCACAGCCTGTAAGGGAGTTAAGGAAACTTTTTTCTCCCTTACATGCCTCTTTTCCTGGACATGATATAATGGCTTAATTTTTCCACTATTTTTCCTTATTTGAACTATTGTATTAACTACAATTTCAGAGAGTATCTTTGGATCCAGGCATGTGGCAAAAATGATGATAATCATTCACTGAATAATTCCTTGAGATACCTAATGATTCAATATTTATTCCAATAATTATAAGTATGTAAAACATGCTTATATATAGTTATTAGAACACAAATAAAAACCTTTCTAAATACTTGTACGGAACTCACTACACTCTGAAAATATGCTTCCTCAGCAGCCCAAAATATTTAGTTAGATAATCCTCCAATGAGGAAAACAATACATGGGCACAGATGAGTTATCATATTGAATTGCTGACAGCTGACAAAGATCCCGTGGAGGAGGAAATGGCAACTCACTCCAGTCTCCTTGCCTGGAAAATCCCATGGATAGAGTAGCCTGGTGGTCACAGAATAGTCCGTGGAGTCCAAAGAGTCAGACACGTCTGAGTGACTGAGTATGAGCACAAGGTAAGGTAAGGATGACTAGATCAAGAGCTCAAGACACTAAGAAATTAGATTAGTTTGAATTCAGGGTGGAGAATCACATGTGTCACAGAAGAATCTCTAGATAATCAGGGGACAGTGTTAGAATGTTGGGCATGCAGAGGACTGTAGTTTAAGAAAAAAGACTAAAGACAATAATGAGAAAAATAAGGGGAAACTTATCATTAAACCTTGGGTAGGCTCTGTAAATTACCCAATTGCTCAATATTTGAGTGTGATCTTAAGAAAAATGAAGGATATAAGTATTTTTTGGAACTAATTCTTTTTTAAGTAGAAATTATATTTTAATTTAAAGAATCACCAACTCTCAGTTTTTGCTCTTTCTTCCTGATAGAATCAAATCTATTTATTCTCTGCATGCTTATAACAATACTTTATAATAATGGATATCAGCTGAATTATGTAGATTTATTAAGTATAAGCATAATTAAATGGACAAAAGGAATTCCTGAAATACGTTTTAACATCTCAGTTAAAAAGGAAGACAGTATTCTGATCAATATTTTTGAAGGAAGCTGTATTTAACTATTGAGATTCAAAGTTATTTGAGCATCTGTTAATCTTTAATCAGGTTCTAAAAGGATAGGTTATAGGCCCAGGGCATAGAAAATAAGTGTGTGAGGGAATATTTCAGAAAGAAGAAGAAAATATTCCTAAATTACAAAAGATGTAAATAATTTTGAGGCCCTGGGTCATTTGTTTGAAAAAAGAAAGGTTAAAGATTAAAGAAATGAATACATTAAATAGATTAAAGAAATGAATACACTATATCTTTTCATGAGATTTTTAAAATCTTTTTTATTTTTAAATTTCTTTTTAAAGTAGACTTCCATCTACTTTATAATATTAATTTTAAAATTCTATACATATTTTTTCACAAATTTGGAAGGAACAGTTGAGGGGCATAAGAGTAGTTGTGTTTATACTGCTCTCTGGAAATGGAACTTTGCTTGTTTACATGTAACCCAAGGGTTCACGTTGAATTATTCTGGGCATGGACAACCATCCTTTCCAATCTGCTGAATACAAATGAAAAAGCTCCTGGCAGGGGACTCTATATGTGTAAAATAGACAGCTAGTGAGAAGTTGCTATATAACACAGGGAGCCCAGCCTGGTACTCTGTGATGACCTAGAGGGATGGGATGAGGGTGAGGGAGGCTCAAGAAGGAGGAGATATATATATAATTATGGTTGATTTTCATTGTTGTACAACAGAAACTAATACAATATTTTAAAGTGATTTTCTTCCAACTAAAAAACTTGAAAAAGAGATGTCCTTTAGTAGATGAATGTATAAATACACAGAATTATATCCAGACAATGAAATATTGTTGTACGCAAAAGAAATGAGCTATCTAGCCTTGAAAAGACATGGAGAAAACTGAAATGCATATTACTAAATGAAAAAAGGCATTCCAAAATATCTACATACTATACAAGATATCCTGGAAAAAGGCAAAACTATGTACACAGTAGAAAGATCAGCAGTTTCCAAGGGATGGGAAGAGAATGAGATGAAAAGGCAGAGCCCAGAGGGTTTCTAGACCAGTGGCAATGCTATATCTGACACTATAATGGCACGGTGGATACATGTAATTATATTTTTTTGTCCAAATACATGTAATGTACAATACCAAGACTCAACCTAAATGCAAACTATGCACTTTGGGTGATAAGTAAGTGAATTCACTCAGTCATGTCCGACTCTTTGCGATCCCATGGACTGTAGTGTATCAGCCTTCTCTGTCCATGGGATTTTCCAGGCAAGAATACTGGAATGGGTTGCCATTTCCTTCTCCAGGGGATCTTCCTGACCCAGGGATCAAATCCAGGTCTGGCACATTGCAAGCAGATGCTTTACCCTCTGAGCCACCAGGGGATTATACACTTTTGGTGATAATAATGTATCAACTGGGGTTTACTAATTAGTTATTAATTGTAACAAATGTACAACTCTGGTAGAGGATACTGATTATAAGAAAAGCTATGCATATGTAGGGAGGCAGTGGGTACATGGAAATTCCTCTTTTATTTGTCTGTCTTTGTCTTGAACTTTTCTAATAAAATCATACCAAGGAACATGGGCAAATAAATTAAATATTTGGTGAAATTAAATATCCTGGTGAAGGGTGATGAATAAACTAAAGTTTAGCTACTTTCATCAAACTTCACAATCACCACCATTCAAAAAACTCTTAGAATAATCCTGTGCTACCTAATTCTTCCTCTAAACCAAGGACAGTTAACTAAAGCAATATTTAAGCTTTAAGTAAGAACTGTGTGGTTTAATTTATGATGTACAATTCTCCATAATGACTAATTTTAGGAGACCTACTAGAATTTAATATATCAGACTTTATGGTTTCTATTTCTATCTATTGGACATTTCCACACATAGCACAACACATACATTATCATAAAAGCTACTTCTTCACCTATTATCTCAGCTAATAATGTTCCTCAAATCCTAAATGTTCATATTTAAGTTCTTTCTTTCTTCATGTTGTCTACTCCTGAAACCATATACAAGCCCCTGTGTCCCTGTCCTTTGAAGACTAAGGCTTTTGCTTTAGTCTCAGGACTCCATGTAATCTCTAAAGGCTGACTCAAGAGTTAATTAGGAAATGTAAAGATATAGAAACAAAGATTAACCATTGGGCTGGGGAACTGGTAACAATTTAGATAAAAATCTGTGGTATAAATCTGCCAGAAAGGAGACTCACCAAACTCACAGTTCCCTGAAAGATACAGATAAAGGCCTGACACACACTCCTAAGTTGTTTTTATGTAAGCAGACGTCCATCAGATGAAAACTGTGGACCTCAAAAACATAAATCTGAGACTGGTTGAAACCAGAAGGTTGATGATGTTTGAAACTTCACCTCAATGCCAATAAACTGAGAATTGTGCACTAGCTGATCAAACATCCTGCAGTCTCCTCCCTTACACTGCCTTTAAAACCCCTTCCACTGCCTTATGATCCAGCAACCCCACTGCTGGGCATACACACTGAGGAAACCAGAAGGGAAAGAGACATGTGTACCCCAATGTTCATCGCAGCACTGTTTATAATAGCCAAGACATGGAAGCAACCTAGATGTCCATCAGCAGATGAATGGATAAGAAAGCTGTGGTACATATACACAATGGAGTATTACTCAGTCATTAAAAATAATACATTTGAATCAGTTCTAATGAGGTGGATGAAACTGGAGCCTATTATACAGAGTGAAGTAAGCCAGAAGGAAAAACATAAATACAGTATACTAACGCATATATATGGAATTTAGAAAGATGGTAACAATAACCCGGTGTACGAGACAGCAAAAGAGACACTGATGTATAGAACCGTCTTATGGACTCTGTGGGAGAGGGAGAGGGTGGGAAGATTTGGGAGAATGGGAATGAAACAAGTAAAATATCATGTAGGAAACGAGTTGCCAGTCCAGGTTCGATGCACGATGCTGGATGCTTTGGGCTGGTGCACTGGGACGGCCCAGAGGGATGGTATGGGGAGGGAGGAGGGAGGAGGGTTCGGGATGGGGAACACATGTATACCTGTGGCGGATTCATTTTGATATTTGGCAAAACTAATACAATTATGTAAAGTTTAAAAATAAAATAAAATTAGAAGAAAAAAAAAAAAAAAACCCTTCCATGAAACTCATCTGGGAGTTCAAGTCTTTTGAACATGAGTTGCCCATTCCCCTTGCTCTGTGCCCTACAATAAATGCTGTACTTTCGTTCACTACAACCCAGTGTCAGAAGATTGGCTTTACTGCCCACAGGAGAACAGACTCCATTTGGCTCAGTAACATTATCACATATGCCAAATAATTTTGCGGTGTCTCTAGATATAGTCATTCTTGTACTATACTGCTTTTCTTTTAAGCTCCTCTCTTCATTAAGCTCTTATATCTTCCTGTTTCCATTCTTTTCTTCTTGGTGTGCACATTGCCCTCATACTGATCATTCTAAATCATACAGTGGATAATAATAGCTATTCCATAGTGCCCTTTTACCAAGAAGAAAAAGTCCAATTTCTTTATTAAGGTCATGGGCTTTTATTTAAGTATATTTGTACAAATTTTCAGATTATTCTCGTAATTTTCTCCCATACTCTCTAATCCAGTTAGAATAAATGGGCACCTAGATCATGTTATTCTTTTATCAGTCTTCATGTTTATTCACAGGTTTCCTCCTCAGTTCAAATTTCCCTCTCCACAGTTTTCACCTAATAAAAGCCTAATTTTACAAATTTCACTTCAAAGTCATCTACTTTTTACAGCCTTTCCTGACTCTCTACAGTGAGACTCTCTGTTCAGCCCCTCAGTGGGCTCCAGCAGACCTTCCTTTATTCTTCTATATAGACATTACTAAGTACAGTGTAATTATCCTCCTCCACGAGGCCTCAGAAGTTAGAAACCATGTTCCATCTGTTGCCAAAGCACAAACTTGGATATACAAAAGTATTTCCCAGAAAAGATGGATTCACTAAACTTATCAGTTATTACAGAGTACTCAATTACTCTAGCTTATCAAAGTTAGAATGGAAAAGGCACATTATTTTATATACTACTAAAAGGTGAAAAAAATTGCAATTAAACTATGACATGTCACTGACAGACACATCCTAATTTCAAGGTTGTTAAAACATGACAATAAATATCTTAAAATGGATAAAATAAAATGCTGCATTTTGAACCCTAAATACTGTTCAAGAAAGACATAATAAACTGAGACATTTTCAATCAGTGTCAATTCGCATACTTAGAGAAGATATTTGTTTAAAAAACTGCAAAATAAAATCATAGTGATAAATAAACAACACAGATGTGACATTTAATTTCAAAGATGCAGCTTCACAACTGAAATTATTTGAAGTAATTGCAAATAAACATTTTAAGTCACTGGAAGTAACTAAAATAGGGTAATCATAATAGACAAAATACAAAAATAAAAACAGAAGTTCTAATGATTTGAGAATGCATTCTTCAGGTATCTATGATACTACACTAATTTAAAAAATCACACAAAGAAAGAAATCCATATTAAACAACTTAAAATGAAGTAAAAATGATATCCTCTGGAATACCTTGTGAATAAATCAAAAACTGCTTTCAAAGATGCTAGCACAGTGTCTGAATTTTTAAAAGATGTTTATTTTTGAGAAAAGATGCTTAAATATTAGATGCATAATTTAATTGTATCATATATGTAAATAATATATGGTTATAAATAATACATACATGATATATATTTATATATATATAATTAATAAATTACTTTAAGTATATATTTGCCTCATTCAGTTACATACATAAAAGCTAACTGAGAAATCTGCATCCTTTTTCTTTATTTGGAAGTCTTTTTTATTCAGACATTTGATATAAAGTAAATTTGAATTCACAATTCTAAGGACACTGCCCCTTCCAAAATAACTTTTTAATAAAAAGGTGTCTTGCCTAAATATTAATTTATGGCCATGTGAATCAGCCAATAAATGATTCATAATGTGCTTCTATAGCTTAAAAGAATATATTGGCATGACGGAAACAGAAAAGAGAAAATATTCAGATGATAAGGTATAATACCTTATTAAAATCAAGTGCTTAATTTTCTTAAATAAAATAATATTAAAACTATGGTATGGCTTATGTAACTTTAAATATGTACCTTCAGAAAGTTGAAATAAAATATTAGGTACAGAAAGATCAGTGGGAAACATATATACATGTAAACATACATAGATAATATAGATATAGATATACTGATATGATAGGTAATTAGCTTGGTAGGTAGATAGATATGATGAAAAGAGCTACTGTATAAGAAGAGAAAATATTCTGACACTTCAGTATGAAGTGTTAAGATCAAAGTGACATCATAGAAAAAGAAAGCTGCTAAATCATTGAAATCATGGCTGAGTTAAAGAGATATATAAATATACAACAAATCTTAAAATTCTAAGATAAAACTTGCAAGTAATTTAGAAAACTTTTTAAAAGTCACATTTTGATGAGTATACAATCTCATTACTTGCCCAATGGATAACCAAAGCAGCTAATTATATAAAGGCAATTATATTCTACAACAACAAATTCCTTAGAACATCTATTTGTAGAAAAGTGTGGGTATAATGGGTCATATATCACAAAAGGACTCTGGAGAGAGGGACGTCTTAGATGGTTCATTAACCAACTCTCTATGTAAGGATGTTACTAAAATTAGAGCTTCAGTTTTTTTCTTTTTTTTTTTTAATCTATAAAATCAAGATAGTAATAGCTGCCTCTTGGTTTGTTCAGATAATTAAATATATGGGTTCTATTATCAGACACACAATATATGGGTTCTATTATCACACACACACACTTACTCACACATACAAAAAGACACACACACACGAACTTCATCATTATTACTTATAATCATGTGAATCATTTATTAAAAAATAAATTTTAAAAGTTTTTTCAATTTTTCTAATTAGCTTATAAGAGTATTTATTATTTTTCTAATTCATTCACTGAAACAAGCTAGAAAGGCACAAACATAGACCAATTTCTAATCCTTGAAATAAATTCTTCATTTATACTCATTTATCTTATCGTCTTATGCACTGTATTCATTATCCTGGATAGCTGCTAACTCTTAACATGTGTTTCATGTGAGTTGACTCATTCTTAACATTCTTGTTTTGTTCTTTACTGAATTTAACAAACACAGCAAAACAAAAGAGAAACAAGTCAGACAGTGGGAGTCTTCTTTCACATATCTTGATTTTCTGGTAAGGAATAGAAAATAAGGCTATATAAACTTGTTAAAAAAAATTGCAAAGATTTTCCTTTTTTACTTTTGTATCCTCAATACAAAAGTATTTTTTTTTACAAAAAGTATACAAAAGTATATTTTTACTTTTGTATCCTCAATCAGATCAGAACAGATCAGTTGCTCAGTCATGTCCGACTCTTTGCGACTCCATGAATCGCAGCACGCCAGGCCTCCCTATCCATCACCAACTCCCGGAGTTCACTCAGATTCACGTCCATCAAGTCAGTGATGCCATCCAGCCATCTCATCCTCTGTCGTCCCTTTCTTCTCCTGCCCCCAATCCCTCCCAGCATCAGAGTCTTTTCCAATGAGTCAACTCTTCGCATGAGGTGGCCAAAGTACTGGAGTTTCAGCTTCAGCATCATTCCCTCCAAAGAAATCCCAGGGCTGATCTCCTTCAGAATGGACTGGTTGGATCTCCTTGCAGTCCAAGGGACTCTAAAGAGTCTTCTCCAACACCACAGTTCAAAAGCATTAATTCTTTCATGAATGGGGCTCCAAGTCAGGTCACAAATTGACAATACCCACTTGACTAGGGATTTTCTAAAGGACCAGAGTTAGGATAAGTAGTGAAAATGCCTGGTAACAGGGATTTATAAGGTGCTCCAAACCTGGTCTATCTACTCAAATACCTGCAAAGTTACTGGTTGTCATCATTACCATAAACTGTAAGTCTGTGTTTTTTTTTTTTTTTTTTTTTTTTAAGACAACCACAGAGCAGGGGAGAGGAATGGGGCAGACCAAGTTATATTTACTAAGTCTCACTGTCCTTTAGATGTTAAGTAACTTTTCTCTTAAAGAAAATCTTAGACTGTATGAAAGTTGGTAGAAGGTATGTGTCCTTAGATTAGACACAAATTTATTACTCAAAAAAGTAATAGGAACAAGGGAAATAAGCATTTTTAACAATTTATAAATAATAATTCCCATAGAATAATGTTAAAAGATCCAGATGACACCTGTACACATACATAGTAAGTGTGTTATAGAAAAGAAACTCTGCGTTTATGCAATCTGAATGTTCTACAGTGGGCATCAAGATTGTGTACGCTTTCCCCCAGATGTTAAACTAGAATGCAAACAAGGGTGCACTTTTCTCTGGAAAGTGCCACCATTTCTATCTTCTAACCCTTCCCTTTGCTCCAGAGATATTTTATCTCTGTCTTCTAAGACTTTACACTAAACAAACATCTTTGAAATGGTGTTCCAAAAGAAAGGGCAATCAGTTCTCTATTTATAAGACGTGCAAAAACCTATGAGACACAGAGAGAATTCTCTCCCAATAATCTTCATGCTATTTCCCCCAGAAAGATCTGCTTTTTCACCCAACATAACTTGCCCTTTTGAGTATATATGTACGTATTTTTATGTATGTATTGATGCATCTCATCACTCAAGGGTTGAGTTAAACTATTTCGAAAAGGAATACATTGATTATTTCCACTCGTCTAAAACTCAGCAGGTCATAAAATTAACGTGTGATTGAAGCAAAAGTATGTGAGATACAATAATAAAGAACAACAAACATTTAACAGACCAAAATTTCAAGGTATATGTATGTACCTGCTAAGCAGGAGTGAGAAGGATAGAGTCAGGAAATAACTCACAGAAGTCCTGTATGGGACTAGTAATACTCTAATCTAAACCTAGTGCTGAAATATACTTTCCCCTGACAAGCTCTAAAATGTAAAATCTTATTAATATGTAATAAAAATGGTCAAATTACTATTCTAATTTTGTTTTAAATCTTTATACTACTACAATCTAGAAGAGTTTGTAAGTGCAGTGTATGGATTGAATTTGTTTGCATACTGTGAGGTTAATTCTATTCAGTGGTCACATATTGCACTGTGTGTTTTCACTCAGTCATGTCTGACTCTTTGTGATCCCACGTCCTATAGTCTCTGTTCACGGAAATCTCCAGACAAGCATACTGGAGTGGGTAAGCCATTCCCTTCTCCAGGAAATCTTCCCAACCCAAGCATCAGACCTGGGGATCCTGCATTGCAAGCAGATTTTTACATACTGCACTACCAACACCGATTTTGGGTTTTTCCAAATTCATACTACTACTCAAAAGAAGATAGTAAAATAATTGCTTATTTGGTAAACATTTAGTATATCTTTGAAGCTGATGGTGCTGCCTATAATCAGTGGCTGTGAGGAATCCTGCATGAGTCAAATTTTTGCATGAATCATTATCAAATTATAAAACCAATACAAATCGTATCCCACCAATCAAGAACAGAAAAGTGCTGTAGACAAAGTGGGATTATATTTTTGTAAAGACATAACTCTAATTAGCCTGATTTTATTAGGAAATAATTTACTTCTCTTCCTCTTAATTATCACGGGCTTAAAATTATGGAAGTTAAGCCTAACTCAATGCAAGTAAAGCATTCTAGGATTATATGATGGTGGCTCCGAAAGACTGCATATTTCCTGAGATGTGGAACAATGAATGGTAGCATTAATTTTTAGACTATAGTATTGTGTGGCTCACTTTTAATTTTTCCCTAATTTATCAACCTAGTAGGCTTTGTTTACCCACTCCAGTGTTCTTGCCTGGAGAATCCCAGGGACAGGGGAGCCTGGTGGGCTGCCATCTATGGGGTCTCACAGAGTCAGACACAACTGAAGTGACTTAGCAGCAGCAGCAGCAGCAGGCTTTGTTTAATCAAATTATATAAAAGTAAATTTCATGAACAATTCTATACAAATTTCATTGTAAAATATCAAAAATATTACCATTTTTATTTCCTATTATGTCAATTCCACTTCTTGTTTATGTACGAATTCCCTGTTTAGAGAATACTGTACTATTTAGTGATCTCCTTAAGCTTAGAGATCTCTAATCGATTGAAGAAATGAATCAGATTCCCATTATAGTGCTTTATGACAAATTTTATGAGGTACACTGCATCATATTCATATTAAAATCATTCTAGAAGTAGCATAAGACTTGAAATTAATGTTAAAATCTGTAGAAATTTTAATAAAGACAGTGAAACATTTTTAAAAGGAATATGTTGAAATACTAGTGTCGTCTGATTTTTTTTTAAAGGTGTGTAACTTTGAGTTAGTTATTTAAATCCTCTTTGGGTCTCAATTACTTATTTTAAAAGAAGCACAAATAGAAATAGAATTATAGGTTTGTTTCACATGTTCACTAGAATATATGCATAGCAAAACTACTCAAGTGGTGTCTGTAACAATGTCGATGCTCAGCATTAAGGGATAATATAATTTTAAAAATATATTTCAATAATTGTAAATAAAAGAAAAGCTGAGATGAGGGAGGACAAGATCACGATTGTATGCACGTGCATATGTAACTCAGAGAAAAATGAAAACATTTTGAAGAAAAGTTTAAGAACACAATCAAATTAGGAATCAAAGTCTGTACAATGACCAAGGGACCCTGTCTTTAGGAGCCTTTAGTGAGACCATATTCTGCACATTTTAAATTCAATATTGAAAACAAATAAAATGCTTGAATGCATTGAAGGAGTAAGAAATACTGGTTTTCAATTCTACACCCAACTGATTAGATTTGCTACTCATTCATATCTTTACTTACCTAGAGAAATACTACTGAGGGGAAAAATCAACATGTATAAACAATATATTGGGGTGTTTGTTATGAAGCATTTAGTATTATCATTGCCCCAAACTGTTACAGGTGAGCCAAGCACCACACCATGGTGAGCAAGAACAGACAATTTTGCAAATTTGGTAAATGGATTAGATTGTTTAATATATTTTTATTTGAATTACACGGCCTATTTGTATCATATTTTGAAGACAAATGTATAATTTTTTTGTATATTATTTTTGTGTGTGATGAACAATAGTAGTAAAACATATGTTATACTCACCAGAAAAGAAAAACTCAGGGAGAGTAAGCAACAGATATCCATGATCTTATATTTTGTTATAATTAAGCAAATTAATTCATATTTAGGAACTTCCTTGGTGAAGGCAATAGCACCCCACTCCAGTACTCTTGCCTGGAAAATCCCATGGACAGAGGGCTTGGTGGGCTGCAGTCCATGGAGTCAC
The DNA here is from genome assembly GCF_027580195.1 of Bos mutus. Lineage (NCBI taxonomy): Eukaryota > Metazoa > Chordata > Mammalia > Artiodactyla > Bovidae > Bos > Bos mutus. Next base: position 47,481,293 of record NC_091617.1, read on the forward strand.
TAAAAGTCGGACATGAGTGAACGATTTCACTTTCACTTTTCACTTTCATGCATTGGAGAAGGAAATGGCAACCCACTCCAGTGTTCTTGCCTGGAGAATCTCAGGGACAGGGAAGCCTGGTGGGCTGCCATCTATGGGGTCACACAGAGTCAGACATGACTGAAGCAACTTAGCAGCAGCAACAGTTGGTGGCTCAGAGAGTAATGAATCTGCCTGCAATGCAGGAGACCCAGGTTCAGTTTCTGGGTTGGGAAGATCCCCTGGAGAAGGAAATGGCAACACACTACTGTATTCTTGCCTGGAATATCCCATGGAGCTGGGCAGGGTCCAGGGGTCACAAAGAATTGGACACCACTGAGTGACTACACTTTCACTTCCACACTGTACTCATATTTAGCACAGTTTGCATGAGTTTAAATTTTTAGAAAGGGGAAAACTTATTTTTCAAATACTTCAAATCTTAAGATTATGCCACTCACAATTCATTAACTATATCATGGATTAATTCAGTTCAGTTCAGTCGCTCAGTCATGTCCAACCCTTTGCGACCCCAAGAACAGCAGCACTCCAGGCCTCCCTGTCCATCACCAACTCCCAAACACATATCCATTTAGGCAGTGATGCCATCCAACCATCTCATCCTCTGTCGTCCCCTACTCATCCTGCCCTCAATCTTTCCCAGCATCAGGGTCTTTTCCAATGAGTGAGCTCTTCGCATCAGGTGGCCAAAGTATTGGAGTTTCAGCTTCAGCATCAGTCCTTCCAATGAATATTCAGGAGTGATTTCCTCTAGGATGGACTGGTTGGATCTTCTTGCAGTCCAAGTAACTCTAAAGAGTAGTCTCCAACACCAACAGTTCAAAAGCATCAATTCTGTGGCACTCAGCTTTCTTTATAGTCCAACTCTCACATCCATACAGGACAACTGGAAAACCATAGCCTTGACTAGATAGACCTTTGTTGACAAAGTAATGTTTCTGCTTTTCAACATGCTGTCTAGGTTGGTCATAACTTTCCTTCCAAGGAGTAAGTGTCTTTTAATTTCATGGCTGCGATCACCATCTGCAGTGATTTTGGAGCCCCAAAAAATAAAGTCAGCCACTGTTTCCCCATCTATTTGCTATAAAGTGATGGGACCAGATGCCATGATATTAGCTTTCTGAATGTTGAGCTTTAAGCCAACTTTTTCACTCTCCTCTTTCACTTTTATCAAGAGGCTCTTTAGTTCTTCTTCACTTTCTGCCATAAGGGTGGTGTCATCTGCATATCTGAGGTTATTGATATTTCTCCCAGCAATCTTGATTCCAGCTTGTGCTTCCTCCAGCCCAGCATTTCTCAGGATGTACTTTGCATATAAGTTAAATAAGCAGGGTGACAATACACAGCCTTGTTGTACTCCTTTTCCTATTTGGAAGCAGTCTGTTGTTCCATGTCCAGTTCTAACTGTTGCTTCCTGACCTGCATACTGGTTTCTCAAGAGGCAGGTCAGGTGGTCTGGTATTCCCATCTCTTAAAGAATTTTCCACAGTTTAATGTGATGCACACAGTCAAAGGCTTTGACATAATAAAGCAGAAATAGATGTTTTTCTGGAACTCTCTTGCTTTTTCAATGATCCAGTGGATGTTGGCAATACAAATAAGTTTCTCAGACTTTCCTTTAAATTATATGATCCTCATTTTCACTTGACAAAAGGTACAGATTAAGACACTATTTTTAAAACTTCAAAGGAGGATATCATTTAAACTGCAGAGTCTAATCCATTTTGGTGTGGGTCTGAGTTTCTTCATTTCTAACAAGCTTCCTACTAATATTTTCAGTCCTGGGACCACACTTTAAGGAGCAAGGCATTCAAGCTCCCCCTTTTTTAAAAAGTGCAGTTATCACAGGAAGCCCTGCAGATCACAGGCAGATAGCTCCACCTCCTCCAAAATCATCCATTTGAAGGTTGCTTAAAGATTATGGAAGGTATAAAGAGTTGTAACAGCAAAAGGCTCACTTATGCCTTCGCCTCAATTCCAAATGACTCCTTTCAGAATGGCTGTAGGGGTGATAATCCAAGAGCTGTTCCCTAGGGATGGATGGTACTGTGTCATTTGGCAAACATTTTCACTGTTTCCTCCCATGCTGTGTAGACATGCCAAAATAAAGAAAATAAAATCCACTCATAACTGACAAAGTCTGGCTTATAGAAAATGTTTCAGAATGTGTTTTAGCTTTTCAAAACACATTTTTTACAAAAACATTTTATCGAAAAATTCATAGCTTTATCTAGGTGCTGTCAACTGTTTCACCACAGACAAAAATCATTCCACATAAAACAATAAAACATATCTCCTAGCATATAAAGTCAATGATGTTTATTTACTTTGTATGTGAATAGACCCAATTCCATTCCAGGTAGAAAACAAAAATATAACTTCCCTCTTCAAGGATAGATGTTTTAAAAATATTTGATTCCAACTGTTATTTTTAAAAAATATTATTTCTGGTGGTATTTGCATAATCTAGCTCCTAGAAACTTGGAGTGAGATGTAGCCTGAGGAGTTGAACCTTCTCCAAAAAAGCAATACAAACAGATACACAAAGCAAAACATCAAGAATCTTCGTTCTGTTGTTTCACTTTCATCCAGTACCTTCAGAGCATTTCTTTTCATCTGTAACTTCAGAAGGAAAACAAAGCCAAAAAAAAAAAAAAGGAAAGAGGAAACATTTCATAAACTTTGACTGTCAATCATAGACTTCTCCCTGCCTACTGCAGAGGACTCTCCACTGCAACTATCCATGAGTAGTTGTTCCACTAACATTTAAGTTTTATGTCCACTGAAAATTATTCAGAGATAACATAGTACATAGCAACCAATATTCATAAAATGAATGAATGTTCATTCAGAAATGGGATAACCACATTAGAGGGAAGCTGAGTAATATTTGGAATAAACAAAAATTTAGTTTCTTTTATGTACAGTAAATCTTATGCTGAATCAAAACATTTTTTTATGATTCCCACTCATTGGTTTTAGAATTTAAAAAATATCTTTCCCAAATGATTGCCATTCAAGCATCTGTCCAAGCTTATCAAGTTCTTCTCATGGTATATATATTCACATTTTTTCTTCACTGCATGGCTTAGTTTCAAGATACTATTCTCACAGACATCCTAATTTTTTAAGGGCTTGTGCCAAGCTTGAGCATTTATTACTATCCATATATCCAGGGTTTTTTATTTCATCTTTTCCTGCATACATCTACTATGTGTTCTATTTCTGTAAGCTATTTCTATAGCTTCTTTTTGTAATAGAAGCTATTATGTGGTTTCTATTCATAATTATGTAGAATTTTCAGACTAAATGGAATCATTTACCTTGAATTTCAAACAAATTGCTATAGTTTTATTTTACTTGATTTTTCCGACCAATGAAAAATATGTTAATATTAACATTGTGTTTGTAATGGAACATACAGATTTGCCCTGCAAGTTTTATACATACTGATTAATAACATGGATTTTATTATTTTATTCAAACCAATGACAGAAACTTTTAGCTCTTTAAGAACAGAATCAAATAACCTCATATGTGAAATTTATTCTGATGATGTTTAAGTATTTTATGAATGTACATAATTTCACTATTAAAAAAAAACAGTTAGAAGGAAAGAAATCATAAAAATTAGAGCAGAAATAAATAAAAAACAAATCTAGCCTTAAGACTATGAAAACTGTAAAAATATTGAGCTTTCAATTTCCTAAACACAATTTCACTGAAATTTTTGGCAATAAAACACACAAAAAACCCTCTACTTTCCTGGACTTTGTTGCAGTGCTAACTGATTGTACTGAATCATGCACATATCATATGTAGATACATATTGGATTCAATTGCAGGAAAGCTGGCAGGTCAAGATTTCAGTCCCAGACTCTAAAACCAAGAAACGCAAGCTTTAAAGAAAGAGCTGACATATCCACAGTGTAGCTCCATTAGTATTATGGTATAACCAACTATAATAAATGGCTAGACACACTGCTTAGCACAGGCCCAGATATAGCTATAAGATTAATAATCTTATATTAATCATCATAGTGATCATCATCATTCTGATCAGGGCAGTGATGGTTATGAGTTGGTCATTTAGTTATGACTATAATCCTTCATTTTAATTCATAATGGTGTAACTATCTGTTCTATAAAATACAAGGAGAATCTGACCTCCATTGTCTTTTCCAGCAGAGGATATCTAATAACCTGCATGCATTGCAGGGACATAATTGTAGGAGAATAATTCAATGTTTGACAGCTTCCATGGAAAATTTCTTGGACTTAATCTTGGGATTTTCCTACCCCGTTCTATCATAATAATTTCCTCATTTTATTCCATAGCCAGTGAAGAACATCAGTAAAATTCAGTGTCCATATCATTAATACTTGATCTTCTAAAAGGAACAATTTCACAATATATCCATAATTTTGACCTTAGTGTCTGCAGTTGTGAATGCTCTATCTATATTGTTCAATATGTAAAATGAATGGAAAGATGAGAAATCAGTGTAAAGTTGAACATATCACTGTGCAACCTTAAATATTTGTGCCAATTTCCAACAACTTCAATCTTTATACCAGTTCTTTTTTTCTCTATATTTCCTACTCATTAGATTGCTTTGCTTCTTTCCACAATATACTAGCAAATTGAATCTAACAGTGTTTAAAAAGAACTAACATCATGACTGGGAAGGATGTATCCTAGGTTTACAATTCTGGTTCAATATTCATAAATAAATTAATATATCCATCATCAACAGGCTAAGAAATAAAAAATCCCAAGATCATATCAGTAGTACAAAGAAGGTATTTGAAAAAAATCAGCCATTTATTCATTGTTTTTTAAAAAAGAAAACTCTAAGAATACTGAGACTAGAGAAGAATTTCATCACTTGATAAACAACATCTACAAAAAAAATACTACAGTTAATATTATACTTAAGGATAAGGAACTAGAATTTTACCCACAAATATCAGGAAAAAAGGCAAGGATGTTTTCTCTCATCACTGCATTTCAAAATCTTACTGCTAATCCTAGGTATTGCAGTAAGACAAGAAAAAGAAATAAAAGGTATACCAGATTGGAAAGAAAAAAAAAACAAAAACTATTTTTTTAATTGCATGATTATCTATCTAGAACATAAGAAAAAATTAACCCAAAGACTCCTGAAATTAATAAGTGATAACAGGAAGTTTGCAGGATACAATGTTAATATTAAGGGACAGGAGATGGGACAGGCTACCTACTCTGGCCTTCCCTGGTGGTTCAGCTAGTAAAGAATCTGCCTGCAATTCAGGAAACCTGGGTTTGGCTTCTGGGTTGGGAAGATCCCCTGGGGAATGGAACAGCTACCCTGTTCTGTATTCTGGCCTGGGAAATTCCCTGGACTCTATAGTCCATGAGTTCACAAAGAGTTGGACACGACTGAGTGACTTTCACTTTCGAATGAGAAAAACTGGAAAAAAATTAAAGAAGAACCAACAACTGAAGACATACTCCATGTTCATGAGTAGAAAAACTCCATATTGTTAAGATATCAGTTCTTCCCAACTTTATGTACAGATTCATTGCACTTTCAATCAAAATCCCAGCAGATTTTGTGAAAATTGGCAAACATTTTATTTTCTTGAAGAGATCTCTAGTCTTTCCCATTCTGTTGTTTTCCTCTATTTCTTTGCATTGGTCGCTGAGGAAGGCTTTCTTATCTCTTGCTATTCCTGGGAGGGATTGGATCCAGGAGGAGAAGGGGACAACAGAGGATGAGATGGCTGGATGGCATCACTGACTCGATGGACGTGAGTCTGAGTGAACTATGGAAGTTGGTGATGGACAGGGAGCCCTGGTGTGCTGGGATTCATGGGGTTGCAAAGAATCAGACACGACTGAGCGACTGAACTGAACTGAACTGATTTTATCTTATTTTTGGCAAAGTGATTTTAAATTTTTGAGGGAAAATACTGAGAAGAGTGAACTTAAATATGAAAAATAATGATTTTGGAGATCTGATCCTATCTAATTTTAAAACTTACTATAAAGACACAATAATCAATACAGTATAATATTGGTGAAATAATAGACAAATAAATCAAACAGAATAGAAATAATAGAAAGCTTAAATAGACCAACATAAATACAATCAACTAATCTTTGAAAGAGGAACAAGGCAATACAGTGGAGCAAATAGTCTTTTCACCAAATGCTGTCAAAGCAATTAAACGCTACATGTAAGAAAACTAATCTAGACAAAGATTGTATAGCCATCACAAAAAATTAACTCAATATGGATTATAAGCCTAAAGGTAGAAAGCAAAACTACAAATATCCTAGATGATAACTTATAAGAAAATCTAAATGGCCTTAGGTATGGTGATAAAATGTTAGATACATCAAAGTATAATCTATGAAATAAATAACTGAGTACTTGAACTTCATTAATACTAAAACATCAGTGAAAGATAACATCAAGAGAAACAGAACAAGTAACAGATTGGGAAAAATATTTGCAGAATATGTATCTGATAGGTTATTGCTATCCAAAATATACAAAGTAATCTTAAAATTCAACAATGCAAAAAAAAAAAAAAAGTCCAGTTAAAAAGTGGGCATGCTACCTGAACAGACACCTCACCAAACAGGATATACAACTAGTAAATAAATATAGAAAAAGATGCTCAACATCACACACCATTAAGGAATTACAAGTAAAATACCAAAGAGATATCACTAACATCTATTAGAATGGCCATTATCTGGAACAGTGGCATCACCAACTGCTGGTGGAGATACAGAGTAACGGGATCTCTCATCACTTGGTAGTGAGAATGCAATATAGTTCAGTCACTGTAGAAGAGAGTTTGGCAGTTTCTTACAAAACGCAATATGCTCTCATCAGATGATCCAGCAAATGTGCTGTCATTTAACCAAATGAGACAAAATCTTTTATAAACACAAATACCTGCACAGGATATGGTATGGTAACTATATTCATGATCACTGCAAGTTTGGATTATTAAATAAATAATCCTTTATTTAATGCATAAATAAACTGTGGTGCACCCAGACAAAACAGTATTCTTCAGCTCTCAAATATGAGTTATTTAATGCCTTAAAAAGGCATTAAAACACCATAAATACAGATTACAAATAAAATAAATCAAAATAAAGAGTTTACATACTGCATTATTTCACTATATGATGACGTTTTGGAAAAACTGAAAATATGGAGAGAGTAAAATGATCAGTGATTATCAGGGCATGGTGGGAGGAGGACAGAATTTGTAGAGAACAGAGGATTTTCAGTTCAGGGAAACTATTATCTGTAATACTATAGTGATGGATAACTACATTGTATATTTGTCAAAATGAATAGAATATACAATATCAAGGCTGAACCCTAGTATAAAATAAGGCCTATGGGTGATGATGATATGTCTGTGTCAGTGCACATATTGTAACAAATGTCCCACTCTGTTAAGGATCATTATAGTGGGGGAAGCTGTGCGTATTTGGGGAGGGGGGATGTGAGAAGTCTATCAGTTCAGTTAGGTTCAGTCTCTCAGTTGTGTCAGACTCTTTGCAACCCCATGGACTGCAGCACGCCAGGTTTTCCTGCCCATCACCAACCCCCAGAACTTCCTCAAACTCATGGCCATTGAGTTGATGATACCATCCAACCATCTCATCCTTTGCCATCCCCTTCTCTTCTTGCCTTAAATATTTCACAGCATAAGGGTCTTCTCTAGTCAGTCAGTTCTTCGCATCAGGTGGCCAAAATATTGGTACTTCAGCTTCAGAATCAGTCCTTCCAATGAATATCCAGAGTTGATTTCCTTTAGGATTGACTGGTTTGAGAGTCCCTTGCAACAAGTCTGTTGTTCCATGACCAGTTCTAACTGTTGCTTCTTAACCTGCATACAGATTTCTCAGGAGGCAGATCTGTCAGTCTGGTATTCCCATCTCTTTTAAGAATTTTCCAGTTTGTTGTGATTCACACAGTCAAAGACTTTGGTGGAGTCAATAAAGCAAAAATAGATGTTTTTCTGGAACTCTTGATTTTTCTATGATCCAATGGATGTTGGAAATTTGATCTCTGGCTCCTCCGTCTTTTCTAAATCCAGCTTGAACATCTGGAAGTTCACGGTTCACGTATTGCTGAAGCCTGGCTTGGAGAATTTAATCATCACTTTACTAGGGTGTGAGATGAGTGCAATTGTGTGGTAGTTTGAGCATTCTTTGGAATTGCCTTTCTTTGGGATTGGAATGAAAACTGACCTTTTCCAGTCCTGTGGCCACTACTGAGTTTTCCAATTTGCTGCATACTAAGTGCAGTACTTCCACAGTATCATCTTTTAAGATTTGCAATAGCTCAACTTGGATTCCATCACCTCCACTAGCTTTATTCATAGTGATGCTTCCTAAGGTCCACTTGTCTTTGGGCTCCAGGATGTCTGGCTCTAGGTGAGTGATCACACCATCATGGTTATCTGGGTCATGAAGATCTGTTTTGTATAGTTCTATGTATTCTTGCCACCTCTTCTTAATATCTTCTGCTTCTGTTTGATCCATACTATTTCTGTCCTTTATTGTGCCCATCTTTGCATGCAATGTTCTTTTGGTATCTCTAGTTTTCTTGACGAGATCTCTCTTCTTTCCCTTTCTGTTGTTTTATTTCTTTGCATTGATCTTGAGGAAGGCTTTCTTATCTCTCCTTGTGTTCCTTGGAACTCTGCATTCAGATGGGTATATCTTTCCTTTTATCCTTTGCCTTTAGCTTCTCTTTTCTCAACTATTTGTAAGGCCTCCTCAGACAACCATTTTGCCTTTTTGTATTTCTTTTTCTTGAGAATGGTCTTGATCACTTCCTTCTGTACAGTGTCACCAACCTCTGCCCATGGTTCTTAAGGCACTCTGTCTAATAGGTTGAATCCCTTGTTTCTACCTGATTTGGTTGTTATCCTAATACAACTCTTAAAAAGTCTTTTAAAAAAGTCTAAGTCTCAGTAGATTCTGTAAGACTGAAAAGTAGAATACAGAGCCATCCAAATTTTTATGCTATAGAAAATTATCAATACATAGTTTCTCTAAAAAATGCTACTTTGAATATCTCTCTACAACATGATTACTTATATAAGTATACTTGTAACAGTGAAAAAACACATACAAGTAAACTAGCTAGATAGCATTATTTGCTCATATTATACACCATCAACTTTAGAAAATATTGTGAAATTATTTTTCAAAAAATTTTTTTGCCCTTTAGGAGTATAAAAACTTCTGCAGCTCTCATCTTGCTAATACATGGTCTCATAAGAAACTGAACATTTGCAATGTGTATAAAGAAAACAGTATTAAAATCTCTTAATAAGGTGTTCATATGTGCATGGATTTATCTCTGGGCTTTCTATTTTGTTCCATTGACCTATATTTCTGTCTTTGTGCCAGTACCATACTGTCTTGATGACTGTGGCTTTGTAGTAGAGCCTGAAGTCAGGCAGGTTGATTCCTCCAGTTCCATTCTTCTTTCTCAAGATTGCTTTGGCTAGTCAAGGTTTTTTTGTATTTCCATACAAATTGTGAAATTATTTGTTCTAACTCTGTGAAGAATACCGTTGGTAAGGATTGCATTGAATATATAAATTGCTTTGGGTAGTATACTCATTTTCACTATATTGATTCTTCCAATCCATGAACGTGGTATATTTCTCCATCTATTAGTGTCCTCTTTGATTTTTTTTTCACCAGTGTTTCATAGTTTTCTATATATAGGTCTTTAGTTTCTTTAAATAGATATATTCCTAAGTATTTTATTATTTTCGTTGCAATGGTTAATGGAATTGTTTCCTTAATTTCTCTTTCTATTTTCTCATTATTAGTGTATAGGAATGCAAGGGATTTCTGTGTGTTTATTTTATATCCTGAAACTTTACTATATTCATTGATTAGCTCTAGTAATTTTCTGGTGGAGTCTTTAGGGTTTTCTATGTAGAGGATCATGTCATCTGCAAGCAGTGAGAGTTTTACTTCTTCTTTTCCAAATTGGATTTCTTTTATTTCTTTTTCTGTTCTGATTGCTGTGGCCAAAACCACCTTATCTTTGACAAAAGAGGCAAGAATATACAATGGATTAAAGACAATCTTTTTAACAAGTGGTGCTGGGAAAACTGATCAACCACTTGTAAAAGAATGAAACTAGAAGACTTTCTAACACCATACACAAAAATAAGCTCAAAATGGATTAAAGATCTAAACGTAAGACCAGAAACTATAGAACTCCTAGAGGAGAACATAAGCAAAACACTCTCCGACATACATCACAGCAGGATCCTCTATGACCCACCTCCCAGAATATTGGAAATAAAAGCAAAAATAAACGAATGGGACCTAATTAAATGTAAAAGCTTCTGCACAACAAAGGAAACTATAAGCAAGGTGAAAAGACAGCCTTCAGAATGGGAGAAAATAATAGCAAATAAAACAACTGACAGACAACTAATCTCAAAAATATACAAACAACTCCTAGAGCTCAACTCCAGAAAAATAAATGACCCAATCAAAAAATGGGCCAAAGAACTAAATAGACATTTCTCCAAAGAAGACATACAGATGGCTAACAAACACATGAAAAGATGCTCAACATCACTCATTATCAGAGAAATGCAAATCAAAACCATTATGAGGTACTATTTCACGCCAGTCAGAATGGCTGTGATCCAAAAGTCTACAAGCAATAAATGTTGGAGATGGTGTGAAGAAAAGGGAACCCTCTTACACTGTTGGTGGGGATGCAAACTAGTGCAGCCACTATGGAGAACAGTGTGGAGATTCCTTAAAAAACTGGAAATAGGACTGCCTTATGATCCAGCAATCCCATTGCTGGGCATACACACTGAGGAAACCAGAAGGGAAAGAGACACGTGTACCCCAATGTTCATCACAGCACTGTGTATAATAGCCAGGACATGGAAGCAACCTAGATGTTCATCAGCAGATGAATGGATAAGAAAGTAGTGGTACATATACACAATGGAGTATTACTCAGCCATTAAAAAGAATACATTTGAATCAGTTCTAATGAGGTGGATGAAACTGGAGCCTATTATACAGAGTGAAGTAAGCCAGAAAGAAAAACACAAATACAGTATATTAACGCATATATATGGAATTTAGAAAGATGGTAACAATAACCCTGTATACGAGACAGCAAAAGAGACACTGATGTATAGAACAGTCTTTTGGACTCTGTGGGAGAGGGAGAGGGTGGGATGATTTGGAGAATGACATTGAAACATGTATAATATCATATATGAAATGAATCGCCAGTCCAGGTTTGATGCACAATACTGGATGCTTGGGGCTGGTGCAGTGGGATGACCCAGAGGGATGGTACGGGGAGGGAGGAGGGAGGAGGGTTCAGTATGGGGAACACATGTATACCTGTGGTGGATTCATTTTGAGATATGGCAAAATCAATACAATATTGTAAAGTTAAAAAATAAAATAAAATAAAAATAAAAACACAAAAAAGTAAAATCTCCTAATAATGTAAAGAAAAGAAAAATGTATCAAATTGAATAAATGTAAATAGATAATTCATGGAGGAAAATTATCAATTGACAATACATATAGGAAAATGCTTGATTTAATTAGAAATAAAGAAAATGTTAACCAAAATGTTAGTTATTAACCCTTACCCAAGACTGGCATTTTTTTTAAATAAGAAAACTAACTACCCTGGAACTCTGAAATTTTACTTCTAAATATGTTCACAGAAAAATAATCTTAAATATACAGAAGGATATGTGCCGGGGTCCAGCCTCGGCTGATCCAGCGAGTTCGAAGCGGGGACGGCGTCGGCGAGGATCAGGATACAGTAGTTTCAATTAGATATTAATTAAAGATGTAAAGAGTAATAGAATGAGGATAGCTCAGTAGGAAAATTCAGTGGAGAAAAGAGGCTGAGTAGCTTGGTTTACGCCGGAGACCAATAAAACTTCAAGACAAGAAGTTTGCACCACTTACGTAGGCTGCAGTCATCCTTCCATTCTCCCAAAGGAGAGGAGACACTGAGGCCTCCCCTGTCAGATCTTAGAAGCCCAGGCATAATTAGTAAGCATGGTGGGTTCCGCGCTCCAGATGGAGACTCAGCCAGAGTGAGAGAGAGAGAAACATGGGAAGACTGGTATTTCGAGAAACTGATCCCAATTCTTTATTTTCCGTGGTCTACTTTTATATACTGAGATGTTATGCAAAAGTCACGTGGGGTCAGCAGTCCTGACTTTTATCAAAGTCAGATGCTTCATACAAATGTATACAGAGGTCTTAGGGGTGTTACATCATCTTCTGGCCAGGGGGGCCTGCTGACAATTTATGACCCTCTCCTTGTGACAGCGGTCAGTCAACCAGGACACTTATTTCTCCAGGGGTGATTATTCTTAAAACAGACGCCACTCAAATAAAGTTATATTCCTATAGGGTGAGGGTATAGTGGGTTTTAGTTAAGGAAAGAATTTACTTAGCCTAAGGTCTAACATGATTTATATCAAAGGTTAATACTTATTTCTTCTATATATTCATTAATGTGTGTAAGGGCAGGGGATGTGGAGACTTAGTAACAAACATTGGCTCAACAAATGAAAAAACCCTTCACCAATACAATTTCTAATCAGCCCATTATACTTATACTAATAGTTTTCTAACTTTTTTAAGGAACCTGTTTTAAGAAGGTTTAAAGCATCTTGTGCCTCTCACGGTTGGGAGGCTGTGAGCAATCACCTGTGGCCGGACAAGCCTGTCAGGCAGGCTAGAGAACCTTCAGAGGAGTTTGTAGGTTAAAACACTCTTGTCACACCCAGGAGTTTTTATTAACTGGACTCTAAATTAACTCCTTCTCCGAAAGAGGTGGTGGGGGACAGCCCCCCGTAAAGTCAGAGGTGTAGGTGAGAGCACAAAGTAGTAAAGCAGGCAGGCTCTGGTTATGGGGGTAGATGCTCGAGGATTTCCAGGGGGACTCCTGGGCTCGATCCCACCTTTGCGTATGTCGAGCCTCCTTCCTCATGACTTTTGCCACGGGCGGAGTACCTCACTCTGGCCCCCAACAGTTATGTGCTGAAACATGTTATAGTAAAGTATTAGAAACAATCTAAATGTCCTTCTATATTAAAATAATAAATGGCTATATTTTTATATGATGGACAGCCATGCAGCCATGAAAATAGTGAATGAGAAATGTGTGTATCAGTACATAATATTATCCAAAGTAAATGTCTACTGAAAAAAGCATTAGGTAGCAAGATATGCATAAGATATCATGTATATTATCAAACCTACAAAACTTTAGTGTACAACGCTTGTGGTTATAACAACATACTAAAATCAAATTAAAATATAAGAATTTCAACACCAAATTTTTGTGAATAATTTCTATTTGTGAGTGAGGTAGAATACTAGGATGATGAAGCCTGCAGAGGACTTTTTTTTCTCCTAAAGAACGCTGCTACTGCACAAAGTAATAAACACTTTATAAAGCAATATGGCAGCCTTGAAAATATTCCTGTCAGATTTTGCATCGAATCAACTGCTGAAATCTGAAATCTGCCCTTGAATTTCTACAAATGTAGTGCTGCCTACACGCTGCTCCTAACAATGACTGAGCACAGAAAGGTACAATCTGTCCTTGGGTGATGTTTCACATCTCTTATAGTGCCTTTGGCTCCAGAAATCCCTGTCAGATGTGAAAATAACTAGAATAGTATTGTAATCTACTACATTTCTTCCTTTCTCCCCTCCCTTTCTCTGGCATGGGGTTCAAACTGCATTATGCTCCAGGATCACTCCTAACGTTTTCTTGCTTGCTTTACATTTTTCCTAAACATCATTTTCTCCAATGAATTTCTTGAAGGTCTAATCCCATCTTGATATCCCTCTGAGAGGATCCAGATTAACACAAGAAGATATGGCAAACTGTTAAAACTCAATCAATTTCTGCACTGGGTACACTGGTAAGTAAGTATTCATTACCACACAGTTGCACTCATCTCACACGCTAGTAAAGTAATGCTCAAAATTCTCCAAGCCAGGCTTCAGCAATATGTGAACCGTGAACTTCCTGATGTTCAAGCTGGTTTTAGAAAAGGCAGAGGAACCAGAGGTCAAATTGCCAACATCCGCTGGATCATCGAAAAAGCAAGAGAGTTCCAGGAAAACATCTATTTCTGCTTTATTGACTATGCCAAAGCCTTTGACTGTGTGGATCACAATAAACTGTGGAAAATTCTGAAAGAGATGGGAATACCAGAACACCTGATCTGCCTCTTGAGAAATCTGTATGCAGGTCAGGAAGCAACAGTTAGAACTGGACATGGAACAACAGACTGGTTCCAAATAGGGAAAGGAGTACGTCAAGGCTGTATATTGTCACCCTGCTTATTTAGCTTATATGGAGAGTACATCATGAGAACTGCCGGGCTGGAAGAAGCACAAGCTGGAATCAGATTGTTGGGAGAAATGTCAATAACCTCAGATATATGCAGATGACACCACCCTTATGGCAGAAAGTGAAGAGGAACTCAAAAGCCTTTTGATGAAAGTGAAAGTGGAGAGTGAAAAAGTTGGCTTAAAGCTCAACATTCAGAAAACAAAGATCATGGCATCCGGTCCCACCACTTCATGGGAAATCGATGGGGAAACAGTGTCAGACTTTATTTTTCTGGGCTCCAAAATCACTACAGATGGTGACTGCAGCCATGAAATTAAAAGATGCTTACTCCTTGGAAGGAAAGTTATGACCAACCTAGATAGCATATTCAAAAGCAGAGACATTACTTTGCCAACAAAGTTTCATCTAGTCAAGGCTATGGTTTTTCCTGTGGTCATGTATGGATGTGAGAGTTGGACTGTGAAGAAAGCTGAGCGCCAAAGAATTGATGCTTTTGAACTGTGGTGTTGGAGAAGGCTCTTGAGAGTCCCTTGGACTGCAAGGAGATCCAACCAGTCCATTCTGAAGGAGATCAGCCCTGGGATTTCTTTGGAATGAATGATGCTAAAGCTGAAACTCCAGTACTTTGGCCACCTCATGCGAAGAGTTGACTCATTGGAAAAGACTCTGATGCTGGGAGGGATTGAGGGCAGGAGAAGAAGGGGACGACAGAGGATGAGATGGCTGGATGGCATCACTGACTCGATGGATGTGAATTTGAGTGAACTCCGGGAGTTGATGATGGACGGGAGGCCTGATGTGCTGCAATTCATGGTGTCACAGAGTGGGACACGACTGAGCGACTGAACTGAACTGAACTGAAAAGATGACTGATTTTGTCTAGAATACTAGTTTTTTGTTTGAAACCACTTGATTGGTGGCCAAAAATATAGCTCAGAATTTTCAATTTTCTCTATTTGGGCATCTTGATTTATAGCTCTATAAGAAGGGTATTATCCAAATGTGCAATCTACTTTTCATTTGTACTTGTTTACACTTGCTTTCCTTTCTTTGCTTACATTGGTCTCTACTGAGGACCCTTTAATACTGCAGACACCAGAAAAGGCTTATGTACCAATAAACAACTTCTTCTTTTTTTTTTTTTTGTTCTTATAGAGTGTGACTATAATACATAAAACTTAATTAGTTTGTTGGAAAGAATGACCTTGCTACAATCCCTAGCTTTGGTTTCTCCCATTTGATTCAGTTCAGTTCAGTCTCTCAGTCCTGTCAAACTCTTTGAGACCCCATGACTCACAGCATGCCAGGCCTGCCTATCACCAACTCCCAGAGTTCACTCAAATTCATGTCCATTGAGTCGGTGATGCCATCCAGCCATCTCATCCTCTGTCATCCACTTCTCCTGTGCCCCCAATCCCTCCCAGTATCAGGATCTTTTCCAACGAGTCAACTCTTCGCATGAGGTGACCAAAATATTGGAGTTTCAGCTTTAGCATCAGTCCTTCCAATGAACACCCAGGACTGGTCTTCTTTAGAATGGACTGGTTTGATCTCCTTGCAGTCCAAGGGACTCTCAAGAGTCTTCTCCAACATCACAGTTCAAAAGTATCAATTCTTTGGTGCTCAGCTTTTTTCACAGTCCAACTCTCACATTGATACATGACTACTGGAAAAACCATAGTCTTAACTAGACGAACCTTTGTTGGCAAAGTAATGTCTCTGCTTTTGATAATACTATCTAGGTTAGTCATAACTTTCCTTCCAAGGAGTAAGCGTCTTTAATTTCATGGCTGCAATCACCATCTGCAGTGATTTTGGAGCCCAAAAGATAAAGTCTGACACTGTTTCCACTGTTTCCCCATCTATTTCCCATGAAGCGATGGGACCATATGCCATGATCTTAGTTTTCTGAATGTTGAGCTTTAAGCCAACTTTTTCACTCTCCTCTTTCACTTTCCTCAAGAGGCTTTTTAGTTCCTCTTCACTTTCTGCCATAAGGGTGGTGTCATCTGCATACCTGAGGTTATTGATATTTCTCCTGGAAATCTTGATTCCAGCTTGTGCTTCTACCAGCCCAGCATTTCTCATGATGTACTCTGCATAGAAGTTAAATAAGCAGGGTGACAATATACAACCTTGACATACTCCTTTTCCTATTTGGAACCAGTCTGTTGTTCCATGTCCAGTTCTAACTGTTGCTTTCTGACCTGCATCTAGGTTTCTCAAGAGGCAGGTCAGATGGTCTGGTATTCCCATCTCTTTCAGAATTTTCAACAGTTCATTGTGATCCACACAGTCAAAGGCTTTGACATAGTCAATAAAACAGAAATAGATGTTTTTCTTGAACTCTGTTTGCTTTTTCGATGATCCAATGAATGTTGACAATTTGACCTCTGGTTCCTCTGCCTTTTCTAAAACCAGCTGAACATCTGGAAGTTCACGGTTCACATATTGCTGAATACTCAAGCCTGACTTGGAGAATTTAGAGCATTACTTTACTAGCATGTGAGATGAGTGCAATTGTGTGGTAGTTTGAGCATTCTTTGGCATTGCCTTTCTTTGGGATTGGAATGAAAACTGACCTTTCCCACTTGATTAGTGATCTGTTAAGGGTAACCCTGGTGCCTTTTGATGTGGCTACATATGCTGGCAAGCACTATGGAGTTCATTTATTTTTTATGGGAAATTCAACCAGTAGGTTTCCTTTTTCTGAGCAAAACTTGTGTATAAATGCAAAGATACAAGACATCCTTTTCCCACAATACCTCAGTAAGTACAAGTTCTTGCCACATACCACAATATATCAATAATATTTAAGGCAAGGTTTTTCAACATGTCATTATGGACTTTTAGAATGAGACAATTATTTGTTAGAGATGAGAGCAGAGTACTCTCCTGTGCATTGCAGGGCTTTTTAGAAGAATTTTGAGCACCTACTCACTAGATGTTGAAAGCATTTCCAGTTGTGACAAATCAAAGGATGTCTCCAGACACTGCAAATGTCCTTTTGGAGCAAAAGATGGCTCAGTTGAAAACCAATGATTTAAGGCAAATTAAAAAAAAAAAAAAAAACTAAAATTTCAAGAAAGATGGATAAGTCTCAATTTTACCTTGATTCTACAACAGTAGTTACTGAAACATACTTTCTGAGTCTCATGTTCCTTTACTGTAAAATTTAGATAAAATTGTTCATACATCATAGCCTACAGCACATCTGCAACTTTTTATGCCTTCCAGTGTGAATACTTTCATTTTCTAGGAGGATTAGGAATTCATTTCTGGAGAAATGTGACAGGACAAGAAGGCTCGGTGGTCTCCTGTTGCTGTGTACATCTAAATCTTTGGTGGGGATTTTCACATCAGAATTAGGGCATATCTGCCTTCAAAAAATCCCCAAAGGAAATCCTCTTCTATAAACCAAAGAAGTCTGCAAAATTAATTTTATGTTTAGGATTTCTAGTTCAACTAAAGCTGAAGATACACAAAAACATTGCAAGTATCTTAAGTTAGCCCCAAAATAGGGGTGCGGGGTGGGGGTGGGAATGTTCCTTTTTCACTCAACTCTGCAGCAAGGAGTTGAAGTTTGTCTTCCTGGAAATAGGATCCCAATTTATAATTATGATCCATCTCCAAATATGCTGCTTTTGCTGCTGCTGCTAAGTCGCTGCAGTCATGTATGACTCTGTACAACCCCAGACGACAGCCCACCAGGCTCCCCCGTCCCTGGTATTCTCCAGGCAAGAACACTGGAGTGGGTTGCCATTTCCTTCTCAATGCATGAAAGTGAAAAGTGAAAGTGAAGTCGCTCAGTCATGTCCAACTCTTCAAGACCCCATGGACTGCAGCCTACCAGGCCCCTCCGTCTATGGGATTTCCCAGGCAAGAGTACTGGAGTGGGGTGCCATTGCCTTCTCCACTCCAAATATGATAGTGCTTTAATTTAAAGAGCAGTAAATCTTAAGCAAAAATACATTTAAATACATAGCTCAGTTGAAGTTTGTCTTTCCAGGCCCAGATGGACTTTGAGACAGTACACAATTTTTCAAAACGTCTAGTCTCAGGGGATGTCTCTTATATTAGTCATATTTGACCATGCTATGTCCTTGGAGAAAAAGATTGCTCTTCAGTCCATAAGCAATAAATCAGATTTGTTTAAAGGAATACTTTGTTTCCACCTTGTGTGAATAGTTCACAGTTTACATTATAGTAGTTTTCAGACAGATTTCAACAAAATATAGACATTGTTGATAATGAACAGTTATCATGACTTGAGTTACTACAGTGGAACACATGTATACCTGTGGCGGATTCATTTTGATATTTGGCAAAACTAATACAAGTATGTAAAGTTTAAAAATAAAATAAAATTAGAAAAAAATAAAAATAAAAAAAAAAGAAGGAAATTAAGTCATCCTCAAAGAATGATAAGCAGGCATTAGTGGAACAGTAACTCTATCTCTCTCTCTCTCTCTTTTTTTTTTTTTTTTTATAGATGAAGCCCAAGAGTTTAAAATCTTAGGAAACAATTCAAGGCAAAGAGACAGCAGTGGCAAATATGGAAGGAAAAGAGCACAGCAGATATTAGAGGATTTATGTCTTTGACATTGTATCAGAGACATAGAGAAAGCCAAGAGGACTTGTTATGAGCATAAATTTGCAAATAAAGGTAAAGATTAGTGGAATTAGAAAATAAAATAGAGGCTGTTTTCCTTATATAGAATGCTTTTTTATACTCTTCTCCTTATATGTCTTTTTTTAAGGGTTAATGGAAAAGTTTGTCACAACAGAGATACTCATTATTTAATCAGTGATTTACCCTGACTCTTACTGCTACTGCTACTGCTAAGTCACTACAGTCGTGTCCGACTATGTGTGACCCCAAAGACGGAAGCTCACCAGGCTCCCCCATCCCTGGGATTCTCCAGGCAAGAACACTGGAGTGGGTTGCTAGTGAGTGCTTATTTATTCTGTTAACACACACAAGTCTGAAGATCTTCAGTGTAAAGGAAGCATGGTTCTTCAGGTGGCATATAACTCTTACATTGACTAGTCATGCTTGGTGTGTAACTGCCACTTTGTGTTCATTTAGCTCTTGAGGCTTGTGAGATCTGAATCTGAAAATGTGTTTCTTTGTAGGAAATATAGTGACAGTGACAGTAAATAACAGTTGACTGATAAGTCATGCAAGATAAAAGACTGTGAAATTTCTTAACAGTTGTTATTAGTTTTAATGGTGAACATCTAGTTTTATAAGAGGGGAGAGGATATTTAGGCAAACTGGATTAGAAACATTGACCAGATGAGTGACAGGTATACAAAATGTAACCTCAGGCTTTTGGCTGACTGAGACTCTCAAAACAACTTCAGTCAATCATTGCTGTTGGGAATTTTTAAATCATCTGAAACAACCTACCTTTGAAATGATACATTCTGGTAGCCCAGAACCACGAAAGTTTCTGTCTCTAGCAGTGTCATGTAGTTACAGCACCATTGTTTTTTGACCTCTCAAAGCAATTCAGAGCATGAATTACTCTTTTCTCATTAATCCTAAACCTTTTCCATCCCTCCATGCTAGGTTTTTCTATGTCTATTTTCTTTTTTAGTATATTGATTGCATTTTTAGCACAACCAGGTAATATTCCAACTCGAGATAAATCTTTCTATCTTCTCTGAACTTAAACACTATTCAGAGAGAAATGTAGCAAGACTCACATATGGGTGCTTCAATATACCCATAGTCTTGGATCCACAAATGGATCCTGGGAATTTTATTATTTTTATTTTTTTCCCCTTTTACATAGCAGATTGGAGAAGTAAATGGCAACCCACTCCAGTATTCTTGCCTGGAGAATCCCAGGCAAGAATCCCAGAGAAGCCCAGCGGGCTCCTCTGTCCATGGGGTCACAAAGAGTCGGACATGACTGAGCAACTAACACACACACATAGCAGATACTTCAAATGTTTCCATTCTTATCAAAATATTTTTCACACTCTATCCATCAGTTTTAATTCATCAGATGCTTTTGCATAATTTTCGCAGAATTATGCAAGGAGATGAGAATTTCAACCACTTCCACCTACAAATATATAGGGGAACTTACCGCTACTTCTCTGATTTTCTACTATAGCATAAAAAGGGTGTTCTTTCTACTCATTATTCCTTTCTAATCCATTCCTCCCCATCACAGTCCTGACTCTTATCCAATCTTGCCATCTTTCAAAGCTCACTGCATTTGTTACCTCAGTTCTTT
This sequence comes from Bos mutus, assembly GCF_027580195.1. NCBI lineage: Eukaryota > Metazoa > Chordata > Mammalia > Artiodactyla > Bovidae > Bos > Bos mutus. The sequence goes on from NC_091617.1 coordinate 47,502,015, forward strand.
CCCTTATGTGTAACTTCTTTCTCTACATTAAAACTGAGAAGAAAATATGTATTAAAGTGTTCATTTTTACATTTTCCCCAACTCCATGTTCAGAAAGGAAATTCACTCCATTTTATATTCAACATCATTAGCCCATGGAACACAAAATGAATGTCCTCCTGGACACAAAAAGACAAGTGACTTTGTAAAATAAGTGAAGGAATAAATACACAAAACATCTATAGACAGGTAAAGAAAATAAGCTTGTAAGAAAATGGTCTGGGGTGACAATGAGGGCCATATTTCAGTTGTCTACATGTTGTACCAAACAAAAAGTAATAACTGTGGGTAAATTAAGCACAAAACACAAAGTTGTGTTAGTTATTAGACTGCAATGGCACTTCAGACAGTCACCATGGAGGCCATGCTGAATTTGAAATTTCAGTTTATAAAAAAGTCTGAACTGGATCTTTCATGTAGAAAACACAATTTATGTGACAATTCTATATCAAAAATCTTAAGTAGTTTAAATGTATATTTTTTCACTTGCAAATTGATTTCTTAAATATATATATATATAGCAAAGAAGTTGATGCTAGGTCTGAGTTAGTTTAATACTGCCATTGTACACTTCCAGTATAGATGGAATTCATGAAAATAATGCTATTAATTGTGGTATTATAATCAGAAAAACTTTAAAATTAGAGAAAGGAATACCACTATTAGAAATATATATGCTATTTATTTCATAGCCTCCTATTTTTGGTGTGTGGATGCAATAACCTCTCATTATCTGAGAATATAAATTAAAATTGTGAAGAACTATCCTGTTTCCTGTTCAATCTGCTTTATTTCCTTGCCATAAGATTGAGATAAATTGTTATTGATATTTATAATTTTTCCCTTTTAATATTCAACAACTATTAAAGACTTGCTTCAATACTAATGAGAAAGAGGGTTCTACATCCAATCTTAGGCAATACTCCTAGTCTTTCCAAGGGTAATAATGTTTGGGGTCAAAGTATAAGCTATATGTTCATAAATACTATTAAAAAGGAACAAAGAGTCTCTTACTATATTATAAGTTGTTTTTTAAAACAATAGCTGGGTTTAGATATTGTACTTAAATTTTCTGGTTCTGGCTTATCTCTGCCATTGTTTTTTATAAATTAGAAGGTATAAGTATTTATGTACAAATGTATACATACATATTGAAGAAGTGCATGACAACCCAGTCCAGTATTCTTGCCTGGAGAATCCTGTGGACAGGGAAGTCTGGTGGGCTACAGTCCATAGGGTCACACAGGTCAGACATGGCTGAAGCGAATTAGCACAGCACACATACATATACACATACGTATTTTGTAAAAGACTGAGCCAAGGTGAATCCCTATAGCATTTTCTTCCACTTCATTTTGTTTACATATTATTAAATGGCTAATATTTTTCACTTTCTTACCTTACTTCAATTCAGCTAAAAGTTACTGAATGCTTTCTATGAGTTAAATACTGATATTATAACAAGAAGAATAAAGATGAACTATTGTATATGCCTCTTTGGGAGATAAAAAATACCAAAGGAGATACACAAATAAAAAAGTGATGTGAATTAAATGATATATGACAAAACTGGGCTATGTATAAAGCACTAGAAGGGGACAGATAAATTATGTGGTGGAATTAGAGGAAGTAGATGGTCATCAAAACTTATATTATCTAGAAAATAAGACAGAAGAAAGAACAAACCATGAGAAAGTTACTGCACAAGCAAAGCATTAAGATATTTTGTTTCATTTTTCTTGGAGAGTCAAAACAAAACAAAACAAATGATCCCAACAAAAATCCCAAAATAGCATTAAATTCCAAACAGGACAGCAGTAAAGAACTATGGCAAGTAAAGAACTATGACTTCTACAACATCTGCAATAAGCCTATGTGAGTATGTCAGTCATGTAAGTATCATTCATTGCCGGGAGCCGGCATATTGCATATTGAGTGCATATTGCATATTGAGTGCAGCACTTTCCACAGCATCATCTTTCAGGATCTGGAATAGCTCAACTGGAATTCTATCACTGCCGGGAGCCAACGTGAGGAGCTCCACCCATGACAAAGGTCATGAGGAAGGAGGCTTGGCATATGCAAAGGCGGGATGGAGCTTCAGGAGTCCCCCTGGAAATTCTCGAACATTTCCACCCAAAACCAGAGTCTGCCTACTTTCTGCTTTGTGCTTTCACCTACACCTCTGACTTTACGGGGGGCTGTCCCCCACTACCTCTCTGAAAAAAGAGTTAGCTTACAGCTCCAGTTAATAATTCCTGGGTGTGACAGTGTTTCAACCTACAAACTCCTTCGGAAATCCTCCAGCCTGCCTGAATAGGTTTTTCTGGCCACATGTGATTGTTCAGAGCCTCCCAACTGTGAGAGGCAGGAGATGTTCTAAACTGTCTAAACACAGATTCTTTTGAGTAGCTAAAAGATTGATTAGAAATTGTATTGGTGAAGGGATTTTCACTTGTTGGGCCAATGTTTGCTGCTAAGTTTCCATATCCCTTACCTGCTGTGTCCCTGGCAGGGTATTGATTAATATAATTGGTGTAAGTAGTAGCTTTAATGTTTGTAACCTGGGACCCTTGAGTTAATTCTTTTTCTTGTTATAGCCCACCACACCTTTGCTCTGTAGGAATGCAACTTTATCTAATGCTTTTGGAGGGTGGCTCCTGACCAATCACCTTTAGAGAAAAATAAGTTTTCTGAAGAAAGGGTCTTAAAATGTTAACAGGCCTCTGGGCCAGAAGATGATGCAAATCACCTAAGCTTTTGCATATGATAAGTTTGCAGGAAGAAAGCCTGGCTTGCTGCATGACTCTACCCCTTCCCCCATTATCCTCTATGCATAACTTAAGGTATAAAAACTACTTTGGAAAATAAAGTGCGGGCCTTGTTCACTGAAACTTGGTCTCCCCATGTCGCTCTCTCTCCCAAATTCTGGCTGAGTCTCCATCTGGAGCGTGGAACCCGCCATGCTTGCTAATTATGCCTGGGCTTCTAAGATCCGACTGGGGAGGCCTCAGTGTCTCCTCTCCTTCAGGAGAACGGAAGGACGCCTACGGCCTACGTAAGTGGTGCAAACTTCTTGTCTTGAAGTTTTATTGGTCTCCCGCGTAAACCAAGCTACTCAGCCTCTTTTCTTCACTGAATTTTCCTACTGAGCTATCCTCATTCTACTACTCTTTATATCTTTGATAAATATTTAAATAAATAGGTCGCCTATGCCGTCTCTCCTTCGAATACCCTGGATCAGCCGGGGCTGCTCCCCGGCAATTCATCAAATATGTCATAACAGAAACACATATCTAGAACACCTATAATGAAACACAAAGTCATACTGAAATCATACTAAGCTTAAACATGACATTCTGTGAGTATTTTATGCAGCATTGCATATATGATTAAGGGAAATAACTTGCCAAAAACAATGGTTAAGTGTATGTATGCATACAGTCACTGTCATATATTTTGTGTTGGAAGAAAAGTGAGGAGGTATTATATACTGATACTTAGCTCAAGGAATAGGATTACTTGATTTATATTATTAAAGGGAAATATCTTCATGTTAATAGCATTGTCTTCAAGAAGAAAAATTAAACAAATACATAATTAGCACAAACTGGTTTCTCGGGATGTTTTATGTCATCTCATTCAATATACAACATGCCATCTTGACATTTTAGTGGACTCCTTGACTCTATGAGGCAGGTCAGGTGAGAAATCTGTATGCAGGTCAAGAAGCAAGAGTTAGAAACTGGACATGGAACAACAGATTGGTTCCACATTGGGAAAGGAATACAACAAGGCTATATATTGTCATCCTGCTTATTTAACTTATATGCAGAGTACATCATAAGAAATACTGGGCTGGATGAAACACAAGCTGGAATCAAGATTGCTGAGAGAAATATCAATAACCTCAGATATACAGGTGACACCACACTTACGGTAGACAACGAAGGAGAGCTAAAGAGCCTCTTGATGAAAGTGAAAGAGTAGAGTGAAAAACTGGGCTTAAAACTCAACATTCAGAAAACTAAGACCATGACATCTAGTTCCATCACTTCATGGCAAATAGATGGGGAAACAGTGGAAACAGTGACAGACTTAATCTTTTGGAGTTCCAAAATCACTGGAGATGGTGACTGCAGCCATGAAATTAAAAGACACTTCCTCCTTGGAAGAAAAGTTATGACCAACCTAGACAGCATATTAAAAAGCAGAGACATTACTTTGCCTACAAATATCCACCTAGTCAAAGCTATGGTTTTTCCAGTAGTCATGTATGGATGTGAGAGTTGGACTATAAAGAAAGCTGAGCACAGAAGAATTGATGCTTTGAACTGTGGTGTTGAAGAAGACTCTTGAGAGTCCCTTGGACTGCAAGGAGATCCATCCAGTCCATCCTAAAAGAAATCAATCCTGAATACTCTTTGGAAGGACTGATGCTGAAACTCCAATACTTTGGCCACCTAATGCAAAGAGCTGATTCATTTGAAAAGACCCTGATGTTGGGAAAGATTGAAGGCAGGAGGAGAAGGGGATGACAGAGGATGAGATGGTTGGATGGCATCACTGACTCAATGGACATGAGCTTGAGTAAGTTCCGGGAGTTGGTGATGGACAGGGAAGTCTGGCATGCTGTAGTCCATGGGGTCACAAAGAGTCAGACATGACTGAGCGACAGAACTGACCTGAACTGAACTGACTCCATAAGGGCTTCCCAAATGGCACTAGTGGTAAAGAAACTGTTGGCCAATGCTGGAGGCATAAAAGATATATGTTTGATTCCTGGATTGGGAAGATCCCTGGAGAAGGAAGTGGCAAGAATTCCAGTATTCTTGCCTGATGAATCTTATGATCAACAGAGCTTGGCACACTATGGTCCATAGAGTCACAAAGAGCTGGACATGACTAAAGCAACTTAGCACCTTAACTCCATGAAGGTGCATTTTTTTTTTTCACTTTGATTGTAATATGCTAACTACTCTACCAATGACCTAACCATAGTCCTTTCTGTGAAAAATTATTTTATTTTAAAAATAAACATAAGCCTTTATATAAAACAGGCAGTTGAATTCATTATATTGCACATTAAACTTCAACTTTAATGCAGCAGAAAAGAAGATAAGAAGAGCAATTACCAGAGGAAAGAAATGCATGAAACTGAAATCTTATCTGATGTCTTGCTCAAACCAGCAAAATCACTTTTAAAAAGAAATATAAACCTATATCTATCCATACACATTCTTACAGATCAAGCCTACCTCAGTCAGATTCTGGGTGATATCTCACACAGAGTAACAGAGATAGACAGAAAATGATCGAGTGCTGTGTGCCTTTTTGTATGTAGCATATTTTATCTGATTTACCCACTCTATTTCTTCTGTCTGCCTCCCTTTCACTGATAGTACAGTTAAGTACAACTTTGACTCTAAGTGAGTAAAAATACAAAACATTAAAAATATATAAAATAAAAAAGATACAAAATTTGAGCAATTAATTATTCCCACTTTTATAACTAAATTCTTAGAGGAATCTCTAAAATGAATTCGTATTTTTATATACTTTTTCCATCCTTAATTAAACTATTTATTCTTTAGGGATTAAGGCAAGTGAAATAATTGAATATTAATGAATTACTATAGAAGAGTCCTTAGACATCAAGGAGATCAAACCAGTCAATCCTAAAGGAAATCAACCCTGGAATTACTCCTGAAATCAACACTGGAAGGACTAATGCTGAAGCTAAAGTTTCAACACTTTGGCTACCTGATGCAAAGAGCAGACTCATTGGGAAAAAACCTGATGATGGGAAAGATTGAGGGCAGGAGGAGAAGTGAGCAACAGAGGATGAGATGGTTGGATGGCATCACCAACTCAATGGACATGAGTTTGAGAAAACTCCCAGAGATAGTGAAGGACAGGGAAACCTAGTGTGCTGCAAAGTGAAAAGTGAAGTCTCTCAGTCATGTCCAACTCTTTGCGACCCCATGGACTGTAGCCTACCAGGTTCCTCCATCCATGGGATTTTCCAGGCAAGAGTACTGGAATGGGTTTCCATGCTGCAGGAGGGTTGCAAAGAGTTGGACATGACTTAGCAACTGAACAACAACAACAATGTTACGCAGAAGAAAAAGACTATGTATCTATACAGAGGGATGGGCTTCCCTGGTGGCTCAGTGGTAAAGACTTTGCCTGCCAATGCAGGAGACATTGGTTCAATCCCTGATCTGGAAAGAACTCCTGGAGAAGGAAACAGCAACCACTCCAGTATTTTTGCCTGGGGAATCCCATGGATAGAAGAGCCTGGCAGGCTACAATCCATGGGGCTGCAGACACAACTTAGCAAGTGAACAACATATAGAACGATATATAGAGATATCTATCTATTTATATATAGATATCTCTATACAGAAGATATTATGAAGAGATGACAAGAATACACAGAAGAACTGTACAAAAAAGATCTTCATGACCCAGATAATCGCAATGGTGTGATCACTGACCTAGAGCCCTACATCCTGGAATGTGAAGTCAAGTGGGCCTTAGGAACTATCAGTATGAACAAAGCTAGTGGAGGTGATGGAATTCCAGTTGAGCTATTTCAAATCCTGGAAGATGATGCTGTGAAAGTGCTGCACCCAATATGCCAGCAAATTTGGAAAACTCAGCAGTGGCCACAGGACTGGAAAAGGTCAGTTTTCATTCCAATCCCAAAGAAAGGCAATTCCAAAGAATGCTCAAACTACTGCACAATTGCACTCATCTCACACACTAGTAAAGTAATGCTCAAAATTCTCCAAGCCAGGCTTCAGCAATATGTGAACTGTGAACTTCCTGATGTTCAAGCTGGTTTTAGAAAAGGCAGAGGAACCAGAGATCAAATTGCCAACATCTGCTGGATCATGGAAAAAGCAAGAGAGTTCCAGAAAAACATCTATTTCTGCTTTATTAACTATGCCAAAGCCTTTGACTGTGTGGATCACAATAAACTGTGGAAAATTCTTCAAAAGATGGGAATACCAGAACACCTGATCTGCCTCTTGAGAAATTTGTATGCAGGTCAGGAAGCAACAGTTAGAACTGGACATGGAACAACAGACTGGTTCCAAATAGGAAAAGGAGTACATCAAGGCTGTATAGTGTCACCCTGTTTATTTAACTTATATGCAGAGTACATAATGAGAAACACTGGACTGGAAGAAACACAAGCTGGAATCAAGATTGCTGGGAGAGATATCAATAACCTCAGATATGCAGATGACACCACCCTTATGGCAGAAAGTGAAGAGGAACTCAAAAGCCTCTTGATGAAAGTGAAAGTGGAGAGTGAAAAAGTTGGCTTAAAGCTCAACATTCAGAAAACGAAGATCATGGCATCTGGTCCCATCACTTCATGGCAAATCGATGGGGAAACAGTGGAAACAGTGTTAAACTTTATTTTTGGGGGCTCCAAAATCACTGCAGATGGTGACTGTAGCAATGAAATTAAAAGACGTTTACTCCTTGGAAGGAAAGTTATGACCAACCTGCTGCTACTGATAAGTCGCTCTAGTCGTGTCTGACTCTGTGCAACCCCATGGACGGCAGCCCACCAAGCTCTGCCGTCCCTGGGATTCTTCAGGCAAGAACACTGGAGTGGGTTGCCATTTCCTTCTCTATCTTCTTTCTCTATGACCAACTTAGATAGCTTATTCAAAAGCAGAGGCATTACTTTGCCAACAAAGGTTCGTCTAGTCAAGGCTATGGTTTTTCCTGTGGTCATGTATGGATGTGAGAGTTGGACTGTGAAGAAAGCTGAGCACCGAAGAATTGATGCTTTTGAACTGTGGTGTTAGAGAAGACTCTTGAGAGTCTCTTGGACTGCAAGGAGATCCAACCAGTCCATTCTGAAGGAGATCAGCCCTGGGATTTCTTTGGAAGGAATGATGCTAAAGCTGAAACTCCAGTACTTTGGCCACCTCATGCGAAGAGTTGACTCATTGGAAAAGACTCTGATGCTGGGAGGGATTGGGGGCAGGAGGAGAAGGGGGCGACAGAGGATGAGATGGCTGGATGGCATCACTGACTCAATGGATGTGAGTTTGAGTGAACTCCAGGAGTTGGTGATGGACAGGGAGTCCTGGCATGCTGCGATTCATGGGGTCGCAAAGAGTTGGATACAAGTGAGTGACTGAACTAACTAACTAACTAACTATCTCTATCCAGGAGAATATCTTCCTACCTGCTGCACCTATGGGGAACACTAGTTGCAAATCCTCTTTCTCTCATCTCTTTAAGCTACATGTGAATGACTGATTATTCTACTTTGTTCCCCTGTTTCACATTAAATCTCAGCTTGAATGGAGTAATTAAATATACAAACTGCATTATATCTGTGTAATAGACATTTATCATTCTTTTAGAACACATGTCATGATTGAATACTTTTAGTATATATGAAAGTTCTCCTAAAGGGAAATACAGAAATCTGTCTTTCTTACCAGAGTGCATAGATTTGATCATGGTTCCACAAATCAAATTCACTGTGTGAAGCCTTAATCTAGAAGCAAGTCTTGTGGATAATCAAGCAACACATGGCATTTTGATCATGTTATGGGAGGCTAACAATGTTCCACTTTCAGAGTCAGTTTGGCAGTAATTCTAGCAGTTGTGCCTGGTGGTAGCATGTGCACATTAAGCTGCAGGGTCTGTGAGTGACTGGCTGGGGTCAGTACATTTCCATTGGAACCATCTTGTAGTTCCATTGTCTTAATGCTCCTCACTATGAGTCATTACAGCCTGGTATTCAGAATTTCTTAAGATTCTGTGGGCTTAATAATAGCAATTGATCAATTCATTTCCTCTAGAAACTATTTAAAGATGTTTTGATTGATTGCAAACACACAAAGAAAAATCCTCTGACTCGTACACTCTAATACAAATTTTAAATCATATAAAATAATTTGTTACTTCATGTTATTTGAAATAAGTAATAGAGAATATGTATCTATAAGAATACAGAGCAGAAGCCATTGAAATCAATATCCTCAGAAAATGAAGTAATATTTTCACTTGCTAGGGAAATATTTTTTTTTCATACTTTTATACTTCGTGACACTTTTATTTTATTTTATTTTATTTTTTTGAGCAGTGCAGCCTTTATTAAGGTCGGGCCCCGGCTTACTTGGAGCTGGTGTACTTGGTCACGGCCTTAGTGCCCTCGGACACAGCGTGCTTGGCCAGCTCCCCAGGCAGCAGCAGACGCACGGCCGTCTGGACCTCCCGGGACGTCAGTGTGGTTCGGCCCGAGTACTGGGCCAGCCGGGTGGCCTCGCCAGCCAGCCGCTCAAACAGATTGTTCACAAATGAGTTCGTGATGCTCATGGCCTTGGAGGAGATGCCGATGTCGGGGTGCACCTGCTTCAGCACCTTATAGATGTACATGGAGTAGGTTTCTTTGCCCCGGCTGCACCTTCTGGACTTCTTGTCCCCAGGACTCCGCCCCGCCGGCCCCCAGACTGCTGCAGCTGTCCGTGCTCGGCGCTCATCCTCCAGTGTACTTCATGACACTTTTATTTTATACTCTGAATGCAATATGCAGTTTAGGTACATAAAGGAAAAAGGGGCTCCATTAGAAATATGGTTAATATATAATTGCAAGTTGTGGCTTATTGTTAAGATATTACTTTGTTCCATACAAACACACCTTTAATCTTTGAGAGAGATGTCTGATGATGTTAATGACTCTCTTTAATTTTTATCTTATAGAAGTTTTCAATAAGTTTCCAAATAAGCTGTGAGCCTTTGCTTATATGGTTGCTTTCTATATACAAATATAATGTAATAATATGGTCAGCTTTCTTTGTAAGGACTCTGGAAAGAAAACAATTCAAGGGCAATGCCCCAAATCATTGTTATTTGTAGATATTTTTTTAAAAAGTATATAGGATGTGTCTTGGTTCAGAAAAAAAATAATGAAGTAAAAAATTTGACAGAGATAGATTTTTGCTATGAAAGGTGATTTAAACTCACCCTCATGCTATGATTTATTTTTTATTTATTTATTTATTTTTTTTACTTTTTCCCCAAAAGCTTTATTTTTTTTCTGTTTTTTTTTTTTTTTTAAACTTTACAATATTGTATTGGTTTTGCCATATATCAACATGAATCCACCACAGGTATACATCCTGAACCCTCCTCCCTCCTCCCTCCCCGTACCATCCCTCTGGGTCATCCCAGTGCACCAGCCCCAAGCATCCAGTATCGTGCATAGAACCTGGACTGGCGACTCGTTTCATATATGATATTATACATGTTTCAATGCCATTCTCCCAAATCATCCCACCCTCTCCCTCTCCCACAGAGTTCAAAAGACTGTTCTATACATCAGTGTCTCTTTTGCTGTCTCATATACAGGGTTATTGTTACCGTCTTTCTAAATTCCATATATATGCATTAATATACTGTATTGGTGTTTTTCTTTCATGCCATGATTTAAAAAGCAATGCTCATTTTAAGTAGAGAACGCAAATAACAGAAAGTGCAGACATTGTATGCTTGATTTAGAATAAAGATACAACATTAAGCAGACATCTCAGGGATTAACAAGCCAATTTAACACTTCTCGGGAACCTAATTACGATCACTGAAATGGGAAGCAGACATCTCAGAGTAGATGGTGTGGATAAGCTGCGAGATGGCACACGCAGCAGAGGATCTTGACTGGCAAATCAGAGTCTACGACTTTCAAATGCTTAGTCTGTAGAGTGCATGCTCAGTTGCTCCATCGTGTCCAACTCTTTGTGACCCCATCAACTATAGTCTGCCAGGCTTCTCTGTCCATGGAATTCTCCAGGCAAGAATACTGGAGTGCATTGCCATTTCCTACTCCAGGGGATCTTCCCCAGATCAAGGATCAAAACTGTGTCTTGTGCCTCCTGCATTGGCAGGCAGTTTTTTTATGACTGAACCACCTGGGAAACAGTCTACAATAGTCAAAACCACTTCTAAAGAGATACCTGTAAATGGAGATTAGAAGCTAGTGTGTCTATCTTTTACGTATTATCCCATATGTGTATGTGGCATTTATAGTTATCGCTATAAAATAATCATTATATATGTATGCATAATCATATTATTATTATACCTTTTGCCAATACCATGGAATTCCAAGAGAAAGATCCTTAACACATGGTTATATGTTAGTTACATGGTTCATGATTCTTGTAGATTCTTTGTGACAACCAGAATAAAGATTTTGGTGGCCTCAGAGCGCATTTTTCTATGTTATATGAGATTGGTTTACACCTAGCTAGTCTTTGAGCAAAACGGTCATAGAAACCTTAAAAATATTTCCAGTAAAGAGAACAAGTATAAGAGCCATGGAAGAAGCATATTTCTCAGGAAGCAAAAGTAGGGAAAACAGAAATGCTAACAACAGTAGAACATGCAAAGATTCACGGTACCTTTTAGTCTGAATAAAAGCAGAAATGTAAGATGCTCCGCATTTGTATGTTGAAACAAAAACAATGCAACATCAACTTTAAGTGAGAGAAGTCAGGAAATAATAGGATCAGAATCCTATTGCAGTTTAATAGTAAGGGAAAGCATTTACTCATTAAACATGATGTTTTGTCCTGATAAAACAATTAGACCAAGGATCTGTTTCCTGAACCTGAATTCTTTCTGTGAAACAGAAGATATGCAAAGCTGCAGTACATTAATCCTTATGGATCCAAAGAGCTTTCCTGAAATATGTAATACAAAGTTGACTTAATGATTATGAAGTTAAAGAGCATAGGAAAGACAAAGCCCATTGTCCTTTCATAAGGAATTTATTTCAATATGGAGTCATTACCTTACTGCTAAGGACTGAACTGTGTTCCACCCAAAATCCCTATATTGAAATTCTAATTCCCAACACTTCAGAATGTGACTTAGCTGGAGGTAGAGACTTTAAAGAGGTGATTAAGTTAAAATGAATCTTTTAGGTTGGGTCTTATTTCAGTATGACTATAGCTCTTATAAGAAAAGAAAATTTGGGCACAAAGAGAGAGAACAGGGATGCACCCACAGAGCAGAAAGGTCCCTGTGAGGACAGAGTGAAAAGATATCCATCTGCAACCCAACCATAGAGGCCTCAAAGGAAATTAAATCTGCCAATACCTTGATCTTGGACTTCCAGCTTCCAGAAGTGTCAGAAAAATAAAATTCTGTTGTTTTAAGCCATCCGGTCTATGCTTTTTGTTATAGCAACCCTAGCACATCAATATATTTACCATTGAATATATTTTGGCAAGACTTATGAATATGACCTATGCATATTATATTGTATTCAATGAATAAGATTCAATTTGGTCTATATATCATTGTCCATCTGTAATATATGCTAATGATTTGTATACATTAATTTTCTAAAAATGTTAACATTTTTCATGAACAAGCGCCATTTCAAAAGAGCTAAAATATAAATATCATTTGTGCCTCTCCATGTCAAAGTGACTAATATCTAGTTTTCTAATTAAGGACATGTTAAATGTACATTAAAAGACACTTACTCCTTGGAAGGAAAGTTATGACCAACCTAGATAGCATATTAAAAAGCAGAGACATTACTTTTCCAACAAAGGTCCATCTAGTCAAGACTATGGTTTTTCCAGTAGTCATGTATGGATGTGAGAGTTGGACTGTGAAGAAAGCTGAGCGCCAAAGAATTGATGCTTTTGAACTGTGGTGTTGGAGAAGACTCTTGAGAGTCCCTTGGACTGCAAGGAGATCTAACCAGTCCATCCTAAAGGAGACCAGTCCTGAGTGTTAATTGGAAGGACTGATGCTAAAGCTGAAACTCCAATACTTTGGCTACCTCATGTGAAGAGTTGACTCATTGGAAAAGACCCTGATGCTGGGAGGGATTGGGAGCAGGAAGAGAAGGGGACGACAGAGGATGAGATGGCTGGATGGCATCACCGACTCAATGGACATGAATTTGAGTGAACTCCAGGAGTTGGTGATGGACAGGGAGGCCTGGCGTGCTGTGATTCATGGAGTCACAAAGAGTTATACACGATTGAGTGACTGAACTGAACTGAACTGTACATTTCTCTTTCAATATGAGTGAATTGAAAGAGAAAATTTAATTGCAAGTTAAATTTTTAAAAGAAAAATACAGATATTATCAGAATTTCTAACCCCAAACAGTATGTTTTAAACTATAAAATATCCTTTATAATGACTAAACATTTTTTATGTTGAATAGTACACAGCAAAATAACAATATTAAAACTCATCCACTTGATTAAAGCTCCCGCTTTATGCTTACTGAAGAATTTCTCTTACTATTTCCTCTTCCTGACCTTTCTTACCAACTTCTAGTTTCAGGATGTACCTATAAAGTCAGTTATGTACAAAGTGATGGCACATTTTTAACAAAGAATGCATATATCTGCCTGATTTATAAGAAAAAAAGAGATTAGTAGTCCTTAGAAATAGTAGTTTTACTAAAAAAGAAATTTGGTACCATGCTTACCAACTTTGGAAAAAAATGATTTAATGAAAACTGATATGGTGATTCCCACCCTGCTCAAACATTGAACATGAAATTCCACTCCCAATACTTTCCTAATGTGTTGCATTATGAATTCTAAAATGTTTGTGAGACTATAGCACTCATTAAAGCCCAGAAACTGACACATAGTCAGGTTTTGGTATGTATGTCTTGAATGAATGAATTGAATATTTTGAAAATTAGTGCACCATGATCTGAATGATCACTTAAACGTTTACACATCTTTGATATAATATGAAGAACTATATGGGCTTCCCAAGTGGCTCAGTGGGTAAAAGAATCCACCTGCAATGCAAGAGAGGTGCAGATTCGATCCTTGGGTCAGGAAGATCCCCTGGAGGACACTGAACCCACTCCAGTATTTCTGCTTGTAGAATCCCATGGACACAGGAGCCAGGCAGGATACAGCCCACAGGGTCACAAAGAGTTGGGCATGCTGAAGTGTCTGAGCACACATGCATGCACTATATAGCTTGCTTTAGGTATGAAAGTGAAAGTGAAGTTGCTCAGTCGTGTCCGACTCTTTGTGACCCCATGGACTGTAGCCTACTAGGCTCCTCCATCCATGGGATTTTCCAGGCAAGAATACTTGAGTGGGTTGCCATTTCCTTCTCCAATGGATCTTCCCGACCCAGGGATCAAACCCAGGTCTCCTTCATTGTAGGCAGATGCTTTTACCGTCTGAGCCACCAGGGAGGCCCATGTAGTTGCTTTAGGTTTGGATACTAAATAAAACTATGATGAAGTGAATTAAATGGTTTTTATGGGCTTAGTCATACTGTGAAGGGAATTGCAAAACTGAATTATCTTTTGGATATATTATCCAGGTTTATTACTGACAAATTGCTTACCATCACTGAGAGCAATATATTATTTCATTCTTGTATTAAAATGTGAGATGAAAATACTGAAACTGTAATTCTAATTGTATTATCCAGCCCCTATATTTAATTGAGAATTTATCATGCATTTTAAAACAGACAACCTTTAGTCCACACAAACTTTTACAAACCATTTGAATGACATGTTAAAACTATTTATAAATTTCTGCGAACTTCTGATGTAAAGCAGGAGTTCCCTATACTACTCCTCACACACTATCTTAGCTCTCTAATTTGTGAATGTTAAAGAAGAATGCTTACCACTGTCTATTTGCTATTAATAAACATCAGCTCAAATTTTGCTTTCCTCTTATACTCTAATAATAATTTTGAAAATCTTTAAGGACAATCTTTTCTCTATTGGACATATTTTTTACGCAAAATCAAAAATTAAATCAAATATTTCACGTTTATTTGACTCTTTGGGATCCTATAAATTAGGGAAAGAAAAATTCAAAACAACAACAACAAAAAAGTGGCCATGAATTTACCACATAATCTGAGGATTATGGCAAAGTGTTGCCCTTAGTATTTCCTGAAAACTAAAACTTAAAGCTTGATAAGTTTGTTCATGGAACGTCTAGTCTTCTCTTGGTGATAAGCTAGTACTTATTTTATACAAAGATGAATGCAACCCAGTTCCTAACTATATTGAATTTACAGTAGAGTATAAATGATGGTTAGTGATTCAGTTCCAAACAACAGTTGAGCACCTTTATAGAACATTCTTCTATGTTCTATGGTGTTATTTAAGATAGCAAAATCTACTAAATAAATGCTCTCAGATAGTGGTCTCTTTGGTAGGTAAGCTGTATGCAATGCCATAAGGAGGGATTCTAGACAGTGGGTAATTGAGTAACAAATTCAGTGGTAGAGACTATGTTTGAGTTCTCAGACCCGAACAGTAAACATACACTTTTAGTTGGACAAATTAGTGAATGCTAACCAGGTTTTCCACACCTCAGTGTTGGCTTAAATCTCCAAACTCATCACTAGAGATTCTTACAAGTAAGAAAAAAAGCTAGCACTGGGAGAGAAGAATTTTATATAAATTGTATAATGACCACTCAATGATGCATTCTCATAAGGTAATAAGATGCCCTGAATGAGTTTTCCCTATATGTTAATGGTCTTCAATTATGCTGCACACACAATCTCAAAATCCATAACCAAAAAAGACATGATTAACTAACAAGGTTTTGTACACCAATTGATAAAGTACCTAAGTTTGCTCCTACTAAAGAAGAAAAACATGATGATGAGGAGGGGCAATGGAAGAAGGAGAGAGGAAAAGAGAAAGAGGAAAGAAGGAGAGTGTGGAAAAGGAGAGTATAAGGAGACACTATAGGAGGAGAGAAGAGGAAATGAGAATGTTTAGGAGGAAGAGGCGAAGAAGGGACAGGAGAGAATAAAATGAATTTAATTTTCATGAGTATTAACTACAATACTAAGTTATCCTATCTTTTGGAATCCTATGTTTGTTTTTCTATTTGTCAGCTTAAATTTACATCATTTTCCAGATTCCTGCTGGGTTAAAATGAAATACAAATTCCTTTCCAGGTCTATGACTTTAATGTTTTAGATTCTACAATCTTTTCAGTTTCTTCACAGATCACTCTTCTTCTTGATCACTATGTTGTAGCCACTAAATTCATTCAGTTCTTGGCTTCTGTGAGTTTTCTCTTCCTTGAAGTCTCAGAATATATTTTCTCTTCTGACATTCTTCCAAGACTGGCTGCTTGAATAGCTAACACCATGTATGCCACATTCTATGAGAGGGTCACAATGTCATTATTATTTAAGGTATCTCTTCATCTGCATATTGCAGTACTATGTCTGTATTGATTATTATATTTTGCAATTTTGTGCCTTTTTCTTTACCTTTATTTAAATTATATCCTTACTATACACAAAAAAATAAGGCAGGGATAATACATGTCTTATTGATCATTGACTACATAATGCTCTAGTTAAGTATGACTCAAAAACTAGATGCTCAATAAAATGTTTTTAAATAATGTAAACAATAGGTAAATTAAGATATAAATAAATAAATGCTTTCTCATTTTTATCCTTATGGTTCCAATTTTCTTATTACCTTAATAGCTTTTTGAGATTTCCAAACTTCCATTTATCCAGAATTATTTAATTATTCTTTGACTTTGACCACATTTTCATTCCAAAATTTGTTTTGATTTTTTTTTTTTTGACCAGAATCCTGAGTCTCATTTCACCATAAAATGCCAAACATGAGAAACCTTTATATACTAACTCATATTTTGAAAACACTGCAGGCCTTTATTAGTACTTAAATAATAACCAATACTTGCTTTTTTTTCTTGTTGGTAGAATTTGTTTACAATATGACAAGAGTAAAAATCTGATAGTCAAAAATGATAGGCCCACTCTTAGCAATGATTGTCTTAGAAGTCTGTAAAATGGCCAAATTTTGACAAAAGAGATACATAAAGAGAAACAGCCTATTATGGATTTTTATGTTCTGTCCAAGCACAAAATAGTTTCCTGTTGGTAACAAAATTTATCTTCAGAAACTGTTATTATATAACTGTGTTATATAATTGCCAGTGATGAACAAACTGAACCATGGACAGATTAAAAAGCTTCAAATGTTTGGCTGATATTATCCCTCTCTCTTTTTTGTCTTAAGGGAGATGAAGAAGGTAGAAAAGATTTGACAGTCTTACATTGTATATAAAAGAACACAGAGTGGGGCTCAACATCCTGAGTGTGACCAGAACAAAGTGGTTTGGAAGACAAAAGGACCTAAAATTCTACCAAGTATTGTTGTTGTTGTTCAGTCGCTAAGTCCTGTCTAACTCTTTGCAACCCCATGAACTGCAGCACGACTATCTCTCAGAGTTTGCTCAAATGCATGTCCATTGAGTGTATGATGCCATCCAATCATCTCACCCTCTGTTGCCTCCTTCAACTGCCCTCAGTCTTTCACAATATCAGGGTCTTTTCCAGTGAGTCGGCTCTTTACATCAGATGACCAAAGTATTGGAGCTTCAGTTTCAGCAACAGTTCTTCCAATGAATATTCAAAGTTTATTTCCTTCAGGATTGACCCGTTTGATCTCCTTGCTTCCAAGGGACTCTCAGGAGACTTCTCCAGCACCACAATTTAATAAATGCATTAGTCCTTCAGTGTTCAGCTTTCTTTATGGTCCAACTCTCACATTAGTACATAACTTCTGGACAAACCATAGCTTTGACTATATGGACATTTGTTGGCAAAGTAATGTTTGTGTTTTTTAATACACTGTCTAGGTTTGTCATAGTTTTTCTAGCAAGGAACAAGTGTCTTTTAATTTCCTGGCTTCAGTCACCATCTGCAGTGATTCTGGAGCCCAGGAAAAGAATGTCTGTCATTCACTGTTTCCATTTTTTTCCCCATCTGTTTGCCATGAAGTAATGGGACCAAATTCTATGATCCTAGTCTTCTGAATATTGTTTTAAGCTGGCTTTTCTGCTCTCCTCTTTCATCTTCATCAAGAGATTCTTTAGTTCCTTTTCTTCCATTCAGGTGGTATCATCTGCATATGTGAAGTTGTTGGCATTTCTCCTGGCAATCTTGATTTCAGCTTGTGATTAATCCAGCCCAGCAGTAATGCTGTACTCTGTATAGAAGTTAAATAAGCAGGGTGGTAATATACAATCTTGATGTACTCCTTTCCCAATTTTGATCCAGTCCATTGTTCCATGCCCAGTTCTAACTGGAAATCTGTACCTGAAGAACAGAGGATGGAGACATCCTTTCAATCATCTTCCAATAATGAAAAACTGTCCTGTTGAAAGCTTAGACTTTTTGTGCTCTAAGAGGACAAAACTACAGTGTAAGTTATAAGAAGGCAAATTTCTTCTGTCCATAAGAATGCATTTCCTAACTATTTAGCCATATAAAATTTTCATGAGCTGGCTCATAAATAGTGAGTTCCTTATTACTGTAGGAATTTGTACTCATATATGGACTGTTATTACTCAGGATTCAGTGACTTTACAGTATTTTTTTTTCTTTCTTTTAAGTGTAACTGTTGATTCCCCACAACTCTCCTGCCCCAAATAAAATCTTGCCTAGAATTCCAGTTTATAAGTCAGGTAAGCACAACAATCCTTAGCTTGGATTGGGGTTAAACTGCCAGTGAACAATCCTTGTATCCCAGAGAACACTACTTGAAAACCATTAAATATTAAGTTTTGGATGAGGACTAGAATCCCTGAGATCCTTTTCTTTCTGAAAATCTATGAACAAATTAAGACATTTCATATAGTGACACTCATCCACTCTCTTGAATTTGGATAAGACAAACAACCTTAAATGTTCAGGTTATTTCTTTCTCCTTTCCCTATCTCTCTTCCTCTCTTATTTTTTGGTTGTACTGGGTCTTCATTGCTGTGCATGGGTTTTCCCTAGTTGTGGTGAGCAGGGGTTATTTATTTATTTATTTTGCATGGGCTTTTTATTGTAGTGCTTTCTTGTGTTACCTTCGTTCTGTCTTAATGGAGCTAAAGGAGGCCAAGAAGAACATAATCAAGCATAAAGATTTTATTTTATATCACTCTTCTTGCCATATTCCACCTTTTCACCTGCTTCTTACCAGGAGAAGAAACAAGAAGTGAGAAAAAATAGGGAGCTGTTTGGCCATTAGCGTCCTAGAGCCTGGTTTCCATACTTTTTCAGAACTGAAGTTTACGCTCCAGAGACTGTGTGTTATTCCATTACATTTTATGTATAAAAAGTATCATTTTGCTTTACCATGGACTTTTAAATGGTTTTCCTCTACATTTTAAAATTGAGGATGAATAAGGGCCTTTTGTTGGATGTAGAGGAAACCAAGACTTTTAAAACTTATTCCACCCAAGTAACAGTCCTATAACTACTGCTGCTGCTGCTATGTTGCTTCAGTCGTGTCTGACTCTGTGTGACCCCATAGACAGCAGCCCACCAGGCTCCCCCATCCCTGGGATTCTCCAGGCAAGAACACTAGAGTGGGTTGCCATTTAACTCCAATGCATGAAAGTGAAAAGTGAAAGTGAAGATGCTCAGTCATGTCTGACTCTTCGCAACCCCATGGACTGCAGCCTACCAGGCTCCTCTGCTGTTGGGATTTTCCAGGCAAGAGTACTGGAGTGGGTTGCCATTCCCTTCTCCAAACCTACTTAAATATTCCTCTGAAAATTCTTTATTTACTTCCAAATGCCATCTTTAAGTTATATATCTTCAAGGATTCTCATCAGCTACCTTCCGTAAAACAACATGGTATCTAATAATAAATAAAACATGACAGATTGGAAAACAGAGAAAGAAACAGTCTCTCTTCATAAGGCTTTAAATGTCTAAATATTTTACCTGTTTCTGATTTTTCTATAATATTTTACCTATAATATCAAGCCGGCACAGGAAAAAAAGTGATCAAAATGGCCAACAGCCAAATTGGGAAACTGAACCTCCAATGCCTCTGCAGCATTCCAGGCCTCCCTGTCCATTACCAACTCCCAGAGTTTACTCAAACTCATGTCCCTTGAGTTGGTGATGCCATCCAACCATCTCAACCTCTGTTGATGGATCAGGAGCATCCCCAAGAAAAAGAAACACAAAAAAAGGCAAAATGCTTGTTTGAAGAGGCCTTACAAATAGCTGTGAAAAGAAGAGAAGTGAAAGTCAAAGAAGAAAAGAAAAGATATACCCATATGAATGCAGAGTTCCAAAGAATATCAAAGAGAGATGAGAAAGCTTTCCTCAGTGATCAATGCAAAGAAATAGAAGAAAACAATAGAATGGGAAAGACTAGAGATCTCTTCAAGAAAATTAGAGATACCAAGGGAACATTTCATGAAAAGATGAGCACAATAAAAAACATAAATAGTATGGACCTACAGAAGCAGAAGATATTAAGAAGAGGTGGCAAGAATACACAGAAGAATGATACAAAAAAAGATCTTCACGAACCAGATAATCATGATGGTGTGATCCCTCACCTAGAATCAGACATCTTGGAATGTAAAATCAAGAGAGCCTTAGGAAGTGTTACTACAAACAAAGCTAGTGGAGGTGATGGAATTCCAGTTGAGCTATTTCAAATCCTAAAAGATGATGCTGTGAAAGTGCTGCACTTGATATTCCAGCAAATTTGGAAAACTCAACAGTGGCCACAGGACTGGAAAAGGTCAGTTTTCGTTCCAATCCCAAAGAAAGACAATGCCAAAGAATGCTCAAACTACCACACAATTGCACTCATCCTACACACTAGCAAAGTGATGCTCAAAATTCTCCAAGCCAGGCTTCAACAATATGTGAAAAAAGAACTTCCAGATGTTCAAGCTGGATTTAGGAGAGGCAGAGGAACCAGAGATCAAATTGCCAACATCCACTGGATCATGGAAAAAGCAAGAGAGTTCCATAAAATCATCTATTTCTGCTTTATTGACTATGCCAAAGCCTTTGACTGTGTGCATCACAATAAACTGTGGAAAATTCAGAAAGAGATGGGAATACCAGACCACCTGACCTGCCTCCTGAGAAATCTGTATACAGGTCAGGAAGCAACAGTTAGAACTGGACATGGAACAACAGACCAATTCCAAGTCGGGAAAGGAGTACATCAAGGTTGTATATTGTCACCCTGCTTATTTAATTTATATGCAGAGTATATCATGAGAAATACTGGGCTGGATGAAGGAAAATCTGGAATCAAGATTGCTGGGAGAAATAGCAATGACATCAGATATGCAGAAGACACCACCCTTATAGCAGAAAGCTAAGAAAATACTAAAGAGCTTCTTGTTGAAAGTGAAAGAGTAGAGTGAAAAAGTTGGCTTAAAGCTCAACATTCAGAAAACGAAGATCATGGCATCCGGTCCTATCACTTCATGGCAAATAGATGGGTAAACAGTGGAAACAGTGACAGACTTTATTTTTTGGTCTCCAAAATCATTGGAGATGGAGATTGCAGCCATGAAATTAAAAGACCCTTGCTCCTTGGAAGAAATGCTATGACCAAACTAGACAACTATTAAAAAGCAGAGACATTACTTTGCCAACAAAGGTTTGTCTAGTCAAAACTATGGTTTTTCCAGTGCTCATGTATGGATGTGAGAGTTGAACTATAAAGACAGCTGGGTGCTGACAAATGTATGCTTTTGAACTGTGGTGTTGGATAAAACTCTTGAGAGTCCCTTGGACTGCAAGGAGATCCAACCAGTCCATCCTAAAGGAAATCATTCCTGAATATTCACTGGAAGGACTGATGGTGAAGCGGAAACTCCAATACTTTGGTCACCTGATGTGAAGAACTGACTTATTTGAAAAGACTGTGATGCTGGGTAAGAATGAAGGTGAGAGGAGAAGGAGATGACAGAGGATGAGATGGTTGGATGGCTTCACTGACTCTTGGACATGAATTTGAATAAATTCTGGACATTGGTGATTAACAGGGAGGCCTGGTGTGCTGGAGTCCATGGGGTCATAAAGAGTTGTATACCACTGCAGCAACTGATCTGAGCTGAACTGAATGCACTCTGCTAAGATACCTCTCACTTGTAGCCAAAAAAGAAAAGCAGATGATAGACGAGCATAAAACAAAATACCATATTATTTTCATATTAAAATGTATAAAACTCCCTCATTACTCGTGTTTAAGTATAGCATAGTGGCTCACCTTGAATCCTGTCTTATTGATTCAGAGTTCTTGTCAGAATATAAAATTTCTAATATCCTTAGGGTTTTTTTTTTTTGAGTATTAGATGTTTCTACTAATTATAAATGTCTTTTGATGGCAAAAAGTATTTGTTGTGTATTTCTTCCAATTTCTAGATTTGATCTCTTTGACTTAGTTTATATATGGTTTTCAAGCTGTTGTCTTATATATATATATATATATATATATGTGTGTGTGTGTGTGTATGTATAACACACATATATAATTTATTTATATACATATACAAGCCATTAGCAACTGACTGAATTTTGTGGGTTTTTTTTTAATTCTTGTACATTTTAAAATAGCTGTGTTGGCACATTTCATTTTCATGACTTCCATTTTTGTTCTTTTGCTTATTTCTGAATTTATGGCATATCATGAATGGCCAACTTTCCAGAAATCTAATCCCACAGTAGAATCTTTGTATGGAATCTAATATTCACAGTAAGTCTACTAAGCATGCATGAAGGTGATTCTGACTTCTTAGACCTCTTTGGCTAATGTTCCAAATATCTCTAGATGTCAAGTCTCCTATAAACATCTCCCATTCTTACACCACTCCTTATAATCCCCAGTGACTCAGTCTTCCACTCATGCTCATATAACTTAAACCCATTTGCATATCATTGTCTTAATAGCCAGAGAAAATATTATATGTTCATAAGAAAATAGCCAAATGTATGTACATCAAGCAAATGCATTTTATTTTTTTTTACTTTACGATATTGTATTGGTTTTGCAAATGCATTTTAAAGTTACCAAATGAATCAGAAAATTCCATTTGATTTCTCTGTAAAATAAATTTTTGTCATTAAATAATTGTGTTGTAACAAAATATTTTGTCTGTATTTTGTATCTCATACTTCATTGACAATCACCATTCTTAGCTGTTTGCTATAATAATCAATATGTTATATTATTTTGAAGTCTGGGTAAACTGATAATTGCAAATAGGAGAAAAGAAAGATATATCTGTTTTTAGAAGCCATTTTAAGCAGAGAAATTAAGGATCTCTCTGTTAATGAGCACTTTTATTCTGATTACGAAGTCATGAATTTAGAATTAAGAGTACAAAGTAAAGCATTATGATTCAGGGATATCTCCTGTGGTCCCAGAGCTTAATCCCACTTAAAATATAAACACACACACCTAGAAACGTTAGTCCTTCTGGAGTTCTCTCACCATCTGGTTAGTCTTTCTTAAGCCTTACTCTTTTAGTTAAAGTTTCAAATTTCAGTAGAGTTTGCTCACAGAGCTCTAACTGTGCCAAAATATAAAACATAAAAGTGTTTTCTCTATAGTTCCACAACATCATCTATAACTGCAGAATTTTTATTTCTTTCCTTATGTCATCAATGTTGCTTCATGTAAGCTTCTATTATTAGATGTATACACATTTTCAATTTTTAAGTCTTCCTAATATATTTTCCCTTGCATCACTCTGATATGTTTCTCTTTATCTCTACTCTGGTAAAATTCCTTGTTTGGAAGTTATATTTACCTATATTTTAGGAGTAATTCCAGACTTATGTGTTTTGTTTGCATACTATATCTTTTTCTATTTGTTTTTTTTTAATAATCTTTGTGTTGATATTTAAGTTTTGCTTTTTAGTATATAGTTATTTATATTCAATTTGTGCTACAGTAACTATGTTAAATTCTACCTTGGACATTTGGAAAATTATGATGATTTTTAATTGCAGTATTTAGACAGCTGAGTCTTCCCTAGTGGCTCAGTGGTAAAGAACCTATCTGCCAATGCAGAAGAGGAGAGCTTGATCCCTGGGTGGGAAAGATCCCTTGAAGAAGCAAATGGGAACCCATTCCAGTATTCTTCCCTGGGAAATCCTGTGGACAGAGGAGCCTGGTGGTCACAGTAGTTCATGGGGTCAATAAAGACTTGGACACGACTCAGCAACCAAAACAAAAACAAATGATTGAATGTAATTAGGGATATAGTTGAATTTAGGCCTACTAAATTTATTTATTTATCATTTGTTTTCTGATTGATCTCTTTTGCTTTTAAGTTTCATCTTTTGCCCTATTTTCTTGATGTTTCTGTATAATGTTAAATTATATAATGGTTCATGGGCTATACTTGCTCTGAGGATTACAATATAAGTATCAGTTCAGTTCAGTCGCTCAGTTGTGTCCTATTCTTTGCGACCCCATGCAACTACAGCAGGCCAGGCTTCCTTGTCCATCACCAGGAGCTTGCTCAAACTCATGTCCATTGAATCAATGATGCCATCCAACCATCTCATCTCTGTCATACCCTTTTCATCCTGATTTCAATCTTTACCAGCATCAGGGTCAGTTTTTTTCCAATAAGTCAGTTCTTTGCATCAGGTGGCCAAAATATTGGAGTTTCAGCTTCAGCATCAGTGCTCTTAATGAATATTCAGAACTGATTTACTTTAGGATTGTCTGGTTAGATTTCCTTGCAGCCCAAGGGACTCACAGTCTTCTCCAACACCACAGTTCAAAAACATCAATTCTTCGGCACTCAGCTTTCTTTATGGTCCAACACTCACATACATACATGACTACTGGAAAAATCATAGCTTTGACTAGATGGACCTTTGTTGGCAAAGTAGTCTCTGCTTTTCAATATGCTAAGTTGGTCATAACTTTTCTTCCAAGCAACAAGCGTCTTTTAATTTCATGGCTGCAGTCACCATCTGCAGTGATTTTGGAGCCCCAAAAAACGAAGCCTGTCACTGTTTCCATTGTTTCCCCATCTATTTGCCATAAAGTGGTGGGACCAGATACCATGATCTTAGTTTCCTAAATGTTGAATTTTAAGCCAGCTTTTTCACTCTCCTCTTTCACTTTCATCAAGAGGCTCTTTAGTTCCTCTTCGTTTTGTGCCATAAAGGTGGTTTCATCTGTGTTCATCTGAGGTTATTGATATTTCTCCCAGCAATCTTGATTCCAGCTTGCACTTCATCCAGCCCAGCATTTCACATGATGTACTTACTCTGCATGTAAGTTAAATAAGCAAGATGACAATATACAGCCTTGACGTACTCCTTTCCCAATTTGGAACCAGTTAGTATCAGTAACGGAGAAGGCAATGGCACCCCATTCCAGTACTCTTGCCTGGAAAATCCCGTGGGCAGAGGAGCCTGGTAGGCTGCAGTCCATGGGGTCACTGAGGGTCGGACATGACTGAGGGATTTCACTTTCTCTTTTCACTTTCATGCGTTAGAGAAGGAAATGGCAACCCACTCCAGTGTTCTTGCCTGGAGAATCCCGGGGACGGGGGAGCCTGGTGGGCTGCCGTCTATGGGGTCGCACAGAGTCGGACACGACTGAAACAACTTAGCAGCAGCAGCAGCTGTATCAATTAACTTACTGTGAAGATTGTACCACTTCTATTAAAACATAAAAGATTTGCAACCATATGCAATCTCTTCTCTTCTCTAGGCCCTTTATGTTACTGTTATGGTATCTCTTACATATCCACACATTGTAAACTTTACCTCTCTTAAATAGAAAAATCAGTCTTTTATATTTATCCAGCTGTTTAGTGTTTTTCTTCTCATTCCTTATTTCCCCTCAATCCATTTTCTCTGGTATTATTTCTTGTAGACATAATAACTTCCTTTTGAAATACTTGCGAAGGATGTTTGCTGTTTTGAATTCTTTTAGCTTTTTTTTCATCCTTTGGGAATGCTTTCATTTCACCTTAATTCCTGAAAGATATTTTCTCAAGATATACAGTTATAGGTTGGAAGGCTTTTCTTTCAGTTTTAAAGACATCATGCCAATGTATTTTGATTTCCATTTTTTTTGATGAGTGATTTGAAGTCATGTGAACTATTACTTCCCTCTATATTATGTGTTATATTCTCTAGCTGCTATGAAGTCTTTCATTTTATGTTTTGGTGTTTGTCAGTTTCGTTATGTCTGTGTATGCATTTTATTTTATTTATTTTTTTTTAGTTTCTTCTGTTTGGAAGTCACTGAATTTCTTGAATCTCTAAGTTTACGTCTTTCAAGTATTTGGGGAAGTTTTGGCCATTATTGCTTCAAAAAAATTCTTTTTCTGCCCTAATATCTTTCTATTCTCTTTCTGAGACTTCAATAGTACTTCTTTTGATATTGTCACATATCTCTGAGACTCTATTTTCCCCCCCCTCCTTTTCTCATTTCTTTCTTCAGATTGAATGCAATTTATTTACCTATTCCCAGGTTCAGTAAATATTTCTTCTTGCATCTACATTCTGTTATCTGAGTCCGACCAGTGATTTTTTTTTTAATTACATTTTGTTTTAGTTTCTACTTCTGCACTGAGAAATTATATCTTTCCATTAATTTAATGAAACATATTTGCAGTAGCTACTTTAAAATATTTGTTTGACATTTAAACTATCTACATTTTTCCAGGTTCAGCATCTGATTGTCTTTTCCCTTAAGGTATTTATAGCTCTTTATATGCTTTATATTGGACTGGAGCTTGGATATTTTCAATATTATACTGGGCACATTCTTTCTCCTTTAAAAATCCTCAGGAAAGTATTGATTTTTTGTTTTGTTTTATTTTTTTGTACAGACAACTGAGTCAAGTTCAGAGAACATTCTGGCAGTACAATTTTCAGTTGACTTTTCAAAGCGTATTCCTCTTTTGAATTTGTCCCCTGAATATACTACTCAGAGATTAGCCTAAAAACTGCATGTGTTCTCAGTCATGTCCAACTCCTTGTGACTCTATGACATGTAACCCTAACCCTAACCCTAACCCTAACCAGGCTCCTCTGTCTAGGGGATCTTCCAGGCATGAATACTGGAGTAGATTGCCATTTCCTCTTCCAGGGGAACTTCCTTACAAATGGGTCATGTCTAAATATCTGGGAATTTCTTTCTGTGCTATGTGTGAGCACTCACTTTTGTGAGTGATCCCAGACATATGTTTATTCATACATAGAATTAGGATACCACCTTCTCTAACACTCCTCTCCAGTATTCCCTTTGCAGACTTCAGCCCGAATAGGCTTCAAGTACTATTTCTTTCTTCAGAAAGACAGGGTTTCTAGGTATTATGGGTTGAAATGTAGTAAATATGACAGAGACCTAGCCACAGGCACTTGTCAATAGAGTCTCTGAAAATGTAGAAGAGATTTAAGTTAGATAATGTCCTACTGGAGTAAGATGGGTCCTTAATCTAAGATCACTGATATCTTTATATGATGAAAAAAGATCAGTTCAGTCACTCAGTCATGTCCAATTCTTTGCAACCCCATGAACTACAGCTCTCCAGGCCTCCCTGTCCATCATCAACTCCCAGAGTTCACCCAAGCTAATGTCCATTGAGTTGGTAATGCCATCCAATCATCTTATCCACTGTCATCTCCTTCTCCTAATGCCCTCAATCTTTCCCAGCATCAGAGCCTTTTCAAATGAGTCAGCGCTTCGCATCAGGTGGCCAAAGTGTTGGAGTTTCAGCTTCAGCATCAGTACTACCAATGAACACCCAGGACTGATCTCCTTTAGGATGGACTGGTTGGATCTCCTTGCAGTCCAAGGGACTCTCAAGAGTCTTCTCCAATACTGCAGTTCAAAAGTATCAATTCTTCAGTGCTCAGCTTTATTTATAGTGTGACTCTCACATCCATACATGACTACTGGAAAAACCATAGCTTTGACTAGGTGGACATTTGTAGGCAAAGTAATGTCTCTGCTTTATAATATGCTCTCTACATTGGTCATAACTTTCCTGACAAGGAGTAAGCATCTTTTAATTTCATGGCTGCAATCACTATCTGAAGTGATTATGGAGCCCAGAAAAATAAAGTCAGCCACTGTTTCCACAGTTTCCCCATCTATTTGTCATGAAGTGATGAGACTAGATGCCATGATCTTAGTTTTCTGAATGTTGAGTTTTAAGCCAACTTTACACTCTCCTCTTTCACTTTCATCAAGAGGCTCTTTAGTTCCTCTTCACTTTCTTGCCATAAGGGTAGTTGTCACCTGCATATCTGAGGTTATTGATATTTCTCCCAGAAATCTTGATTCCAGCTTGTGCTCCTCCAGCCTGGCATTTCTCATGATGTAATCTGCATATAAGTTAAATAAGCTGGGTGACAATATACACCCTTGGCGTACTCCTTTTCCTATTTGGAACCAGTCTGTTGTTCCATGTCCAGTTCTGTTACTTCCTGACCTGCATACAGTTTTCTCATGAGGCGGATCAGGTGGTCTAGTATTTCTATCTCTTTTCGAATTTTCCATAGTTTATTGTGATCCACACAGTCAATAGCTTTGGCATATTCAATAAAGCATAAATAGATGTTTTTCTGGAACTCCTTGCTTTTTCGATGATCCAATGAATGTTGGCAATTTGATCTCTGGTTCCTCTGCCTTTTCTAAAACCAGCTTGAACATCTGGACATTCACGGTTCACATATTGCTGAAGACTGGCTTGGAGAATTTTGAGCGTTACTTTACTAGAGTGTGAGGTGAGTGCAATTGTGTGGTAGTTTGAGCATTCTTTGGCATTGCCTTTCTTTGGGACTGGAATGAAAACTGACCTTTTCCAGTCTTAAGGCCACTGCTGAGTTTTCCAAATTTGCTAACATATTTGTGCAACACTTCCACAGCATCATCTTTTAGGATTTGAAATAGCTCAACTGGAGTTCCATCACCTCCACTAGCTTTGTTTGTAGTAATGCTTCCTGAGGCCCACTTGACTTCACATTCCAGGATGTCTGGCTCTAGGCAAGTTTGAGTGATCAAACCATCATTATTATCTGGGTTGTGAAGATCATTTTTGTACAGTTCTTCTGTGTATTCCTGCCACCTCTTCTTAATATCTTCTGCTTCTGTTAGGTCCATACCATTTCTGTCCTTTATTGAGCCCATCTTTGCACGAAATGTTCCCTTGGTATCTCTAATTTTCTTGAAGAGATCTCTAGTCTTTCCCATTCTATTGTTCTCCTCTATTTCTTTGCATTGATCACTGAGGAAGGCTTTCTTGTCTCTCCTTGCTATTCTTTGGAACTCTGCCTTCAAATGGTTATATCTTTCTTCTTTGCTTTGTGCTTCTTTTCTTTTCAGAGATACCGAGATGGAAATTTCTATGAGAACACCATGTTTTTGAAGACAGAGACACACAGGGAGAAGATGGAAATGGGATAATGTAGGTATAAATTGGAGTGATGTAGCTACAAGCCAAGGAACACCAAAGATTGTTGTAAACACTAGAAACAAGAAAAGCCATGGAAGAAGTCTTCCTTCCAGTTTTCAAAGGAACCTGCAGACACCTTGATATTGAATTTCATGCCTCCAGAAATGTGAGACAAATTTCTATTGTTTCAAGACACCCAGTTTTTGGTATTTTATTAGGATGTCCCTAAGAAACTAATACATTACATTTCTCCCTTTTGAAATTCTCTCCTGGAAGGAAGTTCTGGGATAGTGCCTATACCTGGGCAAATATAAGAGAGAAAATGGGAGAAAAATAACCTGACAAGATCACTTTTCTGTGGATCATTTTTCCAAGTTTTGAAAGCCTTTGCACTCTGCCTGTTTGTTTAAAAGCCCTGACAAATTCATTACTATGCAACAGACTAACACCAACACATGTACAAATAACTTATCTTTAACTTTTAATTTCTGAAATAAACCCATTTTTATATCCCACTTATTTTACATTTTATTGCCATATCATAGTTATTTCTATTATATATTATAATAGTTATATATTTCTATATATTATATATAATACTTATATATTTTAACCTAAAAAATGTTATAGGATTACCTTCTTAGTCTTTCTCTAATTCATTTAAAAATATATGAAATGAGCAAAAACAGAGATCCATTAATGCCATTAAAAATAAATTATGCTCCTATTTATATATCAATCTTGATTAGAATTTGGCATCAAAGAATATAAGCAACATATGAATTGATTAAGAATGGCCTCTGCCAACCCATATCAAGGATTTCATATAACATTTTTATTGGAGACTCTTTCTAAATTCAACACACAACATATCTGAGAGTTCATGTTGCAGCTGCTGCTGCTAAGTTGCTTGAGACAGCAGCCACCAGGCTCCCCCGTCCCTGGGATTCTCCAGGCAAGAACATTGGACTGGGTTGCCATTTCCTTCTCCAATGCATAAAAGTGAAAAGTGAAAGTGAAGTCGCTGAGTCGTGTCTGACTCTTAGCGACCCCATGGACTGCAGCCTACCAGGCTCCTCCGTCCATGGGATTTTCCAGGCAAGAGTACTGGAGTGGTGTGCCATTGCCTTCTCCAGAGAGTTCATTTTACTTTACCAATAATTCTATGATACATATGTACAAAAATGAAATAATCCTAGTGTAGTATACTATAACAATTCTGTATTTTTGATACAATGTACTGCAATATCCAATGAAAAGTTAATAAAAATTCTCTATAGTTCATTAAATTTGGGATATCCTGGGCTATAACATGATAAAGAGATGAGCTTATAAACCGTATGCATTCTCTGAACCTTTCTATGTTAATATGAAAAATGCTTCTGTAAACATACATACACACACAAACACACACTCTACGCTTTATTTTAGCCACTCTAGTACTCTTTCCTAGAAAATCTCACGGACGGAGGAGCCTGGTAGGCTGCAGTCCATGGGGTCGCTACTAGTCGGACACGACTGAGTGACTTCACTTTCACTTTTCACTTTCACACATTGGAGAAGGAAATGGCAACCCACTCCAGTGTTCTTGTCTGGAGAATCCCAGGGACGGGGGAGCCTGGTGGGCTGCCGTCTATGGGGCCGCACAGAGTCGAACACGACTGAAGCGACTTAGCAGCAGCAGCAGGCTTTATTTTATAAACATTTTTGACCAAGGAATTATTTTTATGAGAATATTTATTTATTAATTTTGTAGCAAAATTAATGTTCTTTGAAATATGTTTCAGAGTTACTATTATAGTTAATCCTGTTGGTTATGTTAACTCCTAATGATACCTGTTTTCTATTTTAGCACATCTTCATATATTTTTCCTTAGGGTTCATAAACATTTCAGTTCAGTTCATTCACTCAGTCGTGTCCGACTAGTAGCGACCTCATGAATCGCAGCACACCAGGCCTCCCTGTCCATCACCAACTCCAGGAGTTCACTCAGACTCATGTCCATTGAGTTAGTGATGCCATCCAGCCATCTCATCCTCTGTCGTCCCCTTCTCCTCCCGCCCCCAATCCCTCCCAGCATCAGAGTCTTTTCCAATGAGTCAACTCTTCACATGAGGTGGCCAAAGTACTGGAGTTTCAGCTTTAGCATCATTCCCTCCAAAGGAATCCCAGGGCTGATCTCCTTCAGAATGGACTGGTTGGATCTCCTTGCAGTCCAAGGGACTCTCAAGTGTCTTCTCCAACACCACAGTTCATTTAGGGATAATTATTTGAGTTTGTCAATATGGTTTAAAACATAATGTCTCTAGAAATGTGAGACAAATTTCTATTATTTCAAGACACTCTGTTTGTCTATCTGTTATGAACAGTGGGCTTCCCTGGTGGTTCAGACAGTAAAAAATCTGTCTGCAATGCAAGATACCATTGTTCTATTCCTGGGTTGGGAATATCCCTTGGAGAAGGGAATTGCTACCCATTGCAGTATTCTTACCTGGAGAATCCCATGGACAGAGGAACTTGGTGGGCTATAGTCCACAGGGTCACAAAGAGTTGGATACAACTGATCAGCTAAGCACACATGACTTCTTCGTATTTATTTATTTTGAAAAAATAATGAAAAAATTTACTCTAGCCCTGTATACTACCAAACGGTTTGTAAAATTTATCTAAAACAGTGTTCACCTTCATTTATTGAAATATATTCTCCTTTGCTAACATATCATGAGTTCTGTGCTCATATAACCTCACCTCTTTCATTGCTTAGATCCTCAAAAAATTTTTTTTAATTATTTAATCCTCACACTGTATCAAATGCTTTATTATTTATTTATGCATTATCTTCTATACCAGGGATAATCAACCCCTGGCCACAGACCAGTACTGGTACTCACTCAGTCACATCCAACCCTTTGTGACTCCATGGACTATATACAGTTCTCCAGGCAAGAATACTGGAGTGGGTTGCTATTTCTTCTCAAGGTGATCTTCTTGACCCAGAGATCAAACCAGGGTCTCCCACAGTGCAGGCAGATCCTTTACTGTCTAAGCCACCAGGAAGCAGATTAGCTGGGATAAAACAAAAAACTAACACCCTGGTCCATGGAAAAATTGTCTTCCACAAAAACAGTCACTGGTAACAAAAAGGTTGGGGAATGCTTTTCTATAATATTTTATTACATTAGGCTCAATAATTTTTTTATAAGTTGAGAAGTGTGTCCATAGAAATTCATTTTAGAATGCCAGCAGCAAATTGCAGAATAGTTTGTGCATAAAAGATTGCTCAATATATTTAATAAATTGAGTTGAATTTACCTTATTTCTTCTCATTTTTAGAAGGAGGTTGCTTCACTAGTGTTCAGTAGGGCTTTAATGTCTTATGATTTTGTGTATGTGGGATTTTTCCCCTTGATTATTAAAATACATGCCTGCATTTGTCAGAAGTTTCATGAACAATGTGATGCTGTTGCATGATGCACACTATATTGTTTAATTCACTGTTAAAATTGTCTGTCTAAAAGTATGTTCACTAGTAGTGCTTCAACAAAAATTTGTTGTGCTAATATCAATTTTGAAAATAGTAAACTGAAAAAAGTTAAACAATTTTTTTACTAGAAAATTATCCAGATTTTTCAGTGTGTTTATAAGTAAAGATTTTAGTCTCTCAAATTTATTAAACCCAACAAAAACAAAATAAATAAAATTGATGTAAAATAAAAAGAGAAACTTTATTCCCTATATACATCTCCCAGAACAATACTACTTTAATTATAAACATTTAGTGTTAGCAACTTAGTAAATCAGTATTCAGTAAATGAATAAATCGATTTGGGGAAGGTATAAGAAAATTCAAAAAATGAAACAAAATAAACTTTAAAATGTTTGCTTGGAGATATTGTTTCTTGATTTTTAAAACAATATAAGAAACAGAAAATAAAAACTTCATAAAGGATTCAGGAGTATTATACAAGGGGTATAAATTCTGCAACATTTATTCAGCAGCTTTTTATATTCTGTTTTATAAATAATTATTTTTACCCAAAATATTTCCAGTAATAATGAAAAATGAATTCATTCTTTCTCCATTATTCTTCTCAGCAACTCATCAATCATAGGTGATTTCACACCATAGGATAAACCATTGTAACTATCTTCACCTTGATTAAAACTAATATTTAGAGAATTCTGTGGTGGTCTAATAGTTAGGACTCTGTGGTCTCACTGCCGAGGGCCTGTGTTCAACATCTAGTTAGGGAACTAAAATCTCAAAAGCTGAATGGTGTGGTCAAGTGAATAAATAATCTAACATTTAATTGATCTCTCCCCAACAAATTAATGATAAGAGAGATAATAATTATAAAATTTTAATATTCCTAAACTTCTTATATGATGGTAAACACTAGGTACAGTGGATGATTTGTGTGTGTGTGTGTGTGTGTGTGTGTGTGTGTGTGTGTGTGTGTGTGTTAGGTCTCTCAGCTGTGTCTGACTCTTCATGGCCCCATAGACTATAGCTCACCAGGCTCCTCTGTCTTTGGAGTTCTCCAGGTAAGAATACTGGAATGAGTTGTCATTCTCTTTCTAGTGGATCTTCCCCATCCAGGGATCAAATCTGGTCCCCTGCATTGCAGGCAGATTCTTTACCATCTGAGCAACCAGGAAAGTTCCACAATGGATGATTACTGGATTCTAATTCATAATAAACCACAATCAATCACAGTTACGTCCTGGATTTAATTTTCCTACACATACGATTTATGACCTCCCAAGTTAACAATATACAATTGCATGATTTCAGAAATTTATAGAAAAAAAAAATGCCCTTAATAGAAATTGAGAAAATGTTTAACTTCTGTCAATAGGCATTATGCCAATATTTGTGCTAAATTATTCTTGAAATAATAATTTGTACTCTTCATTTATTCACTGGGCTGAGTATCCTCAGCTTCTTTCCCACTGAAGAATCTAATCAGTCTGAAACTATTTATTATTCCCTGGTCTTATCCATTTATATCACCTTCTTCATCGAGAAATTTCCAGTTGTACTATAAGACATTCATTATAACTTGTTATTGATTCTTGACAATGTGAGTTCATAATTAATTGGGAGTCAAATTAAGTTTTGATAGTGAAATTAATCAAATATTACAAATATAAGGCCCCGTGCCTGAAAATATTTTTAGAAATAAAGCTGAATCTTTTAAGAGAAGCATTTGTCAGCCATTTTTAACACTTAAAAATACATGCTATATAAAGATGATGTCATCCTTAGCTAATCTGATTTCAAAAGAAATGCTGTTTTGAGCCTCCATGTTTCCTCTATTAAGACTTTGAATAAAAGGAGAGATTTTTGGTTTAAACTTGCTAAAACTTTAGCCAGACTCATCAAGAAAAAAACGTGCGCAGGTCCAAAATCAATAAAATGAGAAATGAAAAGGAGACGTAAAAACCAATACCACAGAAATACAAAGGATTATAAGAGACTACCACCAAAAACTGTATGCCAATATAATGGACAATCAAGAAGAAATAAATCTGTAGAAGGGACAATCTCCCAAGATTGAACCAGGAAGAAATTAAAAAAAAAAAATTGATAGATCAATTACCAGTAATGAAACTGAATTAGTAATTTAAAAACTTCAAACAAACAAAAAATCCATGACCAGATGGCTTCATAGGTGAATTCTACCAAACACTCAGAGAAGAGTTAATACCCATCCTTCTGAAATAATTCAAAAAAAAAAAAAATTCAGAGTAATGAACACTTCTAAAGTCATTATATGAGGCCACCATCACCCTAATCACTCTAATTTTCTTGAAGCAAATTAGAGATGCCAAGGGAACATTTCATGAAATGATGGGCACAATAAAGAACAGAAATTGCATGGACCTAACAGAAACAGAAGATATTGAGAAGAGGTGGCAAGAATACACAGAACTGTACAAAAAAGATCTTCACGGCCCAGATAACCATGATTGTGTGATCACTCACCTAGAGTCAGACATCCTGGAATGTGATGTCAAGTGGGCCTTAGGAAGCATCACTACAAACACAGCTAGTGTAGGTGATGGAATTCCAGTTGAGCTATTTCAAATCCTAAAAGATGATGCTGTGAAAGTGCTGCACTCAATATGCAGCAAATTTGGAAAACTCAGCAGTGGCCACAGGACTGGAGAAGGTCAGTTTTCATTCTAATCCCAAAGAAAGGCAATGTCAAATAATGCTCAAACTATAGCATAATTGCACTCATCTCACATGCTAGCAAAGTGATGCTCAAAATTCTGTAAACCAGGCTTCAACAGTATATGAACTGTGAACTTCAAGATGTTCAAGCCGGTTTTAAAAAGGCAGAGGAAGCAGAGATCAAACTGCCAACATTTGCTGGATCATCGAAAAAATAAGAGAGTTCCAGAAAAACATTACTTCTGGTTTATTCACTATGCCAAAGCCATTGACCGTGTGGATCACAACAAAATTATTTAAATTCTTAAAGAAATGGTAATACCAGATCACCTGATGTGCCTGCTGAGAAATCTGTATGAAGGTCCAGAAGCATCAGCTAGAACTAGGCATGGAACAACAGACTGATTCCAAATCAGGAAAGGAGGACCATCAAAGCTGTATATTGCCATCCTGCTTATTTAAATTATATGCAGAGTACATCATGCAAAATGCCAGGCTGGAGGAAGCACAAGCTGGAATCAAGATTGCTGGGAGGAATATCAATAACCTCAGATATGCAGATGATACCACCCTTATGGCAGAAAGTGAAGAGCTAAAGAGCCTCTTGATGAAAGTGAAAGAGGAGAGTGACAAAGCTGGCTTAAAACCCAACATTCAGAAAACTAAGATGATGGAATCAGATCCCATCCCTTCATGACAAACAGATGGGAAACAGTGGAAATTGTGACAGACTTTATTTGGGGGAGTCTCCAAAATCCTTGTAGATGGTGAGTGTAGCCATGAAATTAAAAGACACTTGTTCCTTGGAAGAAAAGTTATGACCAATCTCCCTGGTGGCTCAGAGGTTAAAACATCTGCCTGCAATGCAGGAGACCTGGGTTCGATCCCTGGGTTGGGAAGATCCCCTGGAGAAGGAAATGGCAACCCACTCCAATATTCTTGTCTGGAGAGTCCCATGGATGGAGGAGCTTGTTGGGCTACAGTCTATGGGGTCGCAAAGAGTCGGACACAACTGAGTGACTGACCCCCTGACGCTGAGACAGCATAATAAAAAGCAGAGACATTACTTTGCCAACAAAGTTCCATCTAATCAAAACTATGTTTTCTCCTTTAGTCATGTATGGTTGTGAGAGTTGGACTATAAAGAAAGCTGAGCACTGAAGAATTGATATTTTTGAACTGTGGTGTTGGAGAACATTCTTGAGAGTCACTTGGACAGCAAGGAGATCCAAACAGTCAATCTTAAAGGAAATCAGTCCTGAATATTCATTGGAAGAACACTTTGGCCACCTGATGCGAAGAACTGACTCATTTGAGAAGACCCTCATGGTGGGAAAGATTGAAGACAGGAGGAGAAGGGGACAACAGAGGATGAGATGGTTGGATGGCATCACCGACTAAATTGACATGAGTTTGAGTAAACTCTGGGAGTTGGTGATGGACAGAGGGCCTGGCATATAGCACTCCATGGGACTGCAAAGAGTCAGACACGACTGAGAGACTGAACTGAACTGATCATCAGTCTGATGCCAAAACCAGAAAAAGATATCACAAAAGAAAGAAAATTACAAGTTAATGTCACCAATGAACAGAGATGCTAAAATCCTCAACCAAAAATTAACAAACCAAATCCAACAATACAGAAAAAATATCACACCCCATGATCAAGTGGAATTTGATCCCTGGGATGCAATTTTTTTTTCAATATCCACAAATCAAACAATGTGATACACCACATTAACAATTAAATAATAAACACCAAATGATCATCTCAATAAATATGGTAAAATCTTTTGATAAATTTCAGCATCCATTGTGGAGAAAAGAAACCCTCTTGCACTATTTAAGCAAATTTAAATTGACACAACCACTATATATTGTATGTAGATTTCTTTAAAAACAAACAAACAAACTAGGAATAAAACTACCATATGACCCAATAATTGCAGTACTGCACATGTACCCTGTGTCCCAATGTTCACTGAAACAGTATTTACAATAACTAGGGCCTGGAAGCAACCTAAATGTTCATCAACAGATGAGTAGATAAAGAAGTTGGTATGTACTTCACTCTGTATAATAGGCTCCAGTTTCATCCACCTCATTAGAACTGATTCAAATGTATTCTTTTTAATGGCTGAGTAATACTCCATTGTGTATATGTACCACTACTTTCTTATCCATTCATCTGCTGATAGACATAGGTTGCTTCCATGTCCTGGCTATTATATACAGTGCTGCGATGAACACTGGGGTACATGTGTCTCTTTCAATTCTGGTTTCCTCAGTGTGTATGCCCAGCAGTGGGATTGCTGGATCATAAGGCAGTTCTATTTCCAGTTTTTTAAGGAATCTCCACACTGTTCTCCATAGTAGCTGTACTAGTTTGCATTCCCACCAACAGTGTAAGAGGGTTCCCTTTTCTCCACACCCTCTCTAGCATTTATTGCTTGTAGACTTTTGGATCGCAGCCATTCTGACTGGTGTGAAATGGTACCTCATACTGGTTTTGATTTGCATTTCTCTGATAATGAGTGATGTTGAGCATCTTTTCATGTGTTTGTTAGCCATCTGTATGTCTTCTTTGGAGAAATGTCTATTTAGTTCTTTGGCCCATTTTTTGATTGGGTCATTTATTTTTCTGGAATTGAGCTGTAGGAGTTGCTTGTATATTTTTGAGATTAATTATTTGTCAGTTGCTTCATTTGCTATTATTTTCTCCCATTCTGAAGGCTGCCTTTTCACCTTGTTAATGGTTTCCTTTGATGTGCAGAAGCTTTTAAGTTTAATTAAGTCCCATTTGTTTATTTTTGCCTTTATTTCCAATATTCTGGGAGGTGGGTCATAGAGGATCCTGCTGTGATGTATGTCAGAGAGTGTTTTGCCTATGTTCTCCTCTAGGAGTTTTATAGTTTCTGGTCTTACGTTGAGATCTTTAATCCATTTTGAGTTTATTTTTGTGTATGGTGTTAGAAAGTGTTCTAGTTTCATTCTTTTACAAGTGGTTGACCAGTTTTCCCAGCACCACTTGTTAAAGAGAAGAAAAACACCAATATAGTATACTAACGCATATATATGGAATTTAGAAAGATGGTAACAATAACCCTGTGTATGAGACAGCAAAAGAGACACTGATGTATAGAACAGTCTTATGGACTCTGTTGGAGAGGGAGAGGGTGGGAAGATTTGGGAGAATGGCATTGAAACATGTATAATATCATGTATGAAATGAGTTGCCAGTCCAGGTTCAATGCACGATACTGAATGCTTGGGGCTGGTGCACTGGGACGACCCAGAGGGATGGTATGGGGAGGGAGGAGGGAGGAGGGTTCAGGATGGGGAACACATGTATACCTGTGGCGGATTCATTTCAATATTTGGCAAAACTAATTTGGCAAAACTAATTTGGCAAAACTAATTTGGCAAAACTAATACAATTTTGTAAAGCTTAAAAATAAAATAAAATTAAAAAAAAAAAAGAAGTTGGTATGTACAAAAATATGGAATATTACTCAGCGATAAAAAAGGAACAAATATGAGTCTACTATAGTAAGGTAGATGAAACTAGAGCCTGTTATATAGTGGAAAGTAAGTCAGAAAATTAAAAACAAATACAGTAAAATAAAACATACAAGTGGAATCTATAAATAAGATACTGATGAATGTATTTGTATGGTAGGAACAGAGACACAGACATACAGAATACATGTGTGGATATGTTAGGGGAAGGAGAGGGTGAGATGAATTGAGAGAGTAGCAATTAAACATACATATTACCATGTGTAAAATTAGATAGCTGGCGGGAAGTTGCTATGTAACATAGGGGGCTCAACTCATGCTCTGTAACAACCTTGAGGGGTGGGATGTGGTGGTAGTGGGAAGGAGGCTCAAGATGGAGAGGAAATATGTGTTTATATGGCTGAATCACTTGTTGTATGGACAAAACCAACAGTGCAAAACACTTATTCTGTAATTAAAAAAACAAAAAATCATCATCCATTTATGGTAAACAAAATCTCCAGAAAGTGGGCATACAGTGAACCCATCTCAACATAATAATTGCCATACATGACAAACCCACAGCAAACATCATTCTCAATAGTGAAAAACTGAAAGCATTTCCTCTAAGATCAGGACCAAGACAAAGATGTCCACTCTTGCCACAATTATTCAACATAGTTTTGGAAATCCTAGCCATGATAATCAGAAGAAGGAGAAATAAAAGGAATACAAACGAGAAAAGAAGTAAAACTGACAGTTTGCAAACGGTATTTTATTATATATAGAAAACCCTGAAAATGTTTCCATAGAACTGCTAGAGTTCATTAGTGAATTTGGTAAAGTTCAGTTCAGTTCAGTCACTCAGTCGTGTCTGACTTTTTGCAACCCCATGGACTGCAGCACATTAGGTCTCCCTGTCCATCACCAACCCCCAGAGTTTACTCAAACTCATGTCCATTGAGTCAGTGATGCCATCCAACCATCTCATCCTCTGTCATCCCCTTCTCCTCCATAAGGGCCTATTTACAGCACAGGGAACTTTACTCAATACTATATAATAGACTATATGGGGAAAATAATCTAAAACCAACTGGACACATCTCTATCTATATCTACATCTATATCTATGTCTGTATCTATTTATATCTATTTTAACCCAGCTTATCTAACTTTTATACAGTGTACATCGTGCAAAATACTGGGCTGGATGAATCACAAGGTGGAAGCAAAATGGCCTGGAGAAATATCAACAACCTCAGATATGCAGATGATACCACATTAATGGCAGAAAGAGAAGAGAAACTAAAGAGCCTCTTGATGAATGAGAAAGAGGAGAGTGAAAAAGCTAGCTTAAAACTCAGTATTCAAAAGATGAAGATTATGGCATCTGATCTCATCACTTCATGGCAAACAGATGGGAAAAATGTAGAAACGGTGAC
This sequence comes from Bos mutus, assembly GCF_027580195.1. Classification (NCBI taxonomy): domain Eukaryota; kingdom Metazoa; phylum Chordata; class Mammalia; order Artiodactyla; family Bovidae; genus Bos; species Bos mutus. Next base: position 47,542,446 of record NC_091617.1, read on the forward strand.
AAATTTCATTTTCTTGGGCTGTGAAATCACTGTGGGCTGTGACCACAGCCATGAAATTAAAAGGTACTTATTTTGGGGGGCTCCAAAATCACTGCAGATGGTGATTGCAGCCATGAAATTAAAAGACGCTTACTCCTTGGAAGGAAAGTAATGACCAACCTAGATAGCATATTCAAAAACAGAGATATTACTTTGCCAACAAAGGTCCATCTAGTCAAGGCTATGGTTTTTCCAGTGGTCATGTATGGATGTGAGAGTTGGACTGTGAAGAAAGCTGAGTGCCGAAGAATTGATGCTTTTGAACTGTGGTGTTGGAGAAAACTCTTGAGAGTCCCTTGAACTGCAAGGAGATCCAACCAGTCCATTCTAATGGAGATCAGTCCTGGGTGTTCATTTGACGGACTGATGCTAAAGCTGAAACTCTAGGACTTTGGCCACCTCATGCGAAGAGTTGACTCATTGGAAAAGACTCTGATGCTGGGAGGGATTGGGGGCAGGAGGAGAAGGGGACAACAGAGGATGAGATGGCTGGATGGCATCACCGACTCAATGGACATGAATTTGAGTAAACTTCAGGAGTTGGTGATGGACACGCAGGCCTGGCGTGCTGTGATTCATGGGGTCACAAAGAGTTGGACACAACTGTGCGACTGAACTGAACTGAACTGCTCCTTGGAATAAAAACTATGATGAACCTAGACAGTATATTCAAAAACAGAGACAATACTTTATTGACAATGGTCCATATAGTCAAAGCTATTGTTTCCAGTAGTCATGTATAGATGTGAAAGTTGAACCATAAAGAAGAATGACCACAGTAGAATTAATGCTTTTGAACTGTGGTGCTGGAAAAGATTCTTGAGAGTTCCTTGGGCAGCAAGCGGATCAAACCAGTCAATCCTACAGGAAATAAACCCTGAATATTCACTGCAAGGACTGATACTGAAACTTCAATACTTTGTCCACCTGATGTGAAGAGCTGATTCACTGAGAAAGATAGTAATGCTGTGAAAGATTGAGGGCAGGAGGGGAAGAAGATTAGATGGTTGGATGGCATCACTGACTCAATGGACATGAGTTTGAGCAAACTGAGAGAGATAATGAAGGACAGAGAAGCCTGATGTGCTGCAGTGCATGAAGTCGCAGAGAGTTCAAACGATTTGGCAACAGAAAAACAACAACAACAACACACACACACACACACACACACTAAATGATCTATACTCCAATAAATGCATGAACAAATTGAAGAATAAAACCATATGATCATCTCAATAGATGCAGAAAAAAAAGTTTGATATAGTTCAACATCCATTTATGATAAAAGCTCTCCAGAAGGTTGGCATAGAGGGAACATGTGCTGTGCTTAGTTACTCAGTCATGTCTGACTCTTTGCAACCCCATGGACTGTAGCCTGCTAGGCTCCTCTGTCCATGGGGATTCTCTAGGCAAGAATACCAGAGACGGCTGCCATGCCCTCCTCCAGGGGATCTTCCCAATTCAGGGATTGAACCCAGGTCTCTTGCTTTGCAGGTGGATTCTTTATCAGATGGGCTACCAGGGAAGCCCATAGAGGGAACATGCCTCAACGTAATAAAGGCCATATACGACAAACTCATAGTTAACATCATAATCAGTAGTGAAAAGCAGAATTTCCATTGAGATCAGAAAAAAGTTGCTGATGCTCACTCTCACCACTTTTATTCAACATAATTTTGGAAGTCCTAACCACAGAAATCATAGAAGAAAAATAAAACAAGAATTCAATTTGGAAAGGAAGAAGTAAACCTCTCACTGTTTGCAGATGACATGATAAGATACATAGAAAATCCTACCTAAAGACACAACTAGAAAACTACTAGAACTTATCAATGAATTTGGTAAAGTTGCTGGATACAAAATTAATATATAGGAATCTATATACTAATATTGAACTATCAGAAAGAAAAATTAAGGAAAGAACCCCATCTACCATCATATGAAGAAGAATAAAATACCAAGGAATAAGCCTACCTACAGAGGTAAAAGGCCTGTAATGGGAAAACTGTAAGGCAGTAATGAAAAAAATTGAGGATGACCCAGACAGATGGAAAGATATATCATGTTCTTGGATTGGAAGAATTAATATGATTAAAATGACAGTACCACCGAAGATAATCTATAGATTCAGTGCAATTTCTATTGAAATAACAATGACATTTTGCACAGAATTAGAACTAATAGTTCTAAATTTTCTATATAAACACAAAAGATCCTGAACAACCAAAACAGTTTGGAAAAAGAAAAACAGAGCTGGAAGAATCATGCTCCATAATTTCAAGCTATACTAGAAAGCCATCATAATCAAAACATTATGGTACTAGCACAAAAACAGACACATGGATCAATGTACCATAATACAAAGCCCAGAAATAAATCCAGACAATTATAATAAATAAATCTATGGTAAAGAATCCTCTTGCAATGCAGGAGACCCTGGTTCAATTCCTGGGTCAGGAAGATCCACTGGAGAAGGGATAAGCTACCCAATCCAGTATTATTGGGCTTCCCTTGTGGCTCAGCTGGTAAAGGATCTGCCCACAATGCAGGAGACCTGGGTTTGATCCCTGGGTTGGGAAGATCCCCTGGAAAAGGGAAAGGCTACCCAGTCCAGTATTCTGGCCTGGAGAATTCTGTGGACTGGATAGAAAAACTGAATAGACAATTTTCCAAAACTGAAAGCAGATGGACAACAGGCCCATGAAAAGATGCTCAACATCACTAATCATCAGGGAAATAAATGCAAATCAAAATCATAATGAAATACCACCTCACACTTGTCAGAATGGCTATCATCAAAAAGTCTGTGCTATGCTTAGTTGCTCAGTCATGTCCAACTCTTTTGTAACCTGCCAGGCTCCTCTCTCCATGGGGATTCTTCAGGAAAGAATACTGGAGTGGGTTGACATGCCGTTCTTTAGGGGATCTTCCCAACCCAGGGATGGAACCCAGGTCTCCCACATTGCAGGCAGATTCTTTACCATCTGATCCACCAGGGAAGCCCATCAAAAATCTTCAAATAACAAATGTTAGTGAAGATATGGAGAAAAGATAACTTTTGTAAATTGTTGGGGGAGGGGGATGTAAACTGGTAGAGTCACTGTGGAAAACAGTATAGAAGTTTCTCAAAAAACTGAAAATAGAACTACCTTATGACCCAGCAATTCTATTCCTGGGTATATTTCTAAAAAAAATAAAATAAAACGAAAACACTACTTTGAAAAGATACATGCACCCCAATGTTCATAACAATGTTATTTACAATTGGGCTTCCCTGATAGCTCAGTTGGTAAAGAATCCACCAGCAATAAAGCGGACCCTGGATCAATTTCTGGCCCAGAAAGATCCACTGGTTAAGGGATAGGCTACCCAGCCCATTATTCTTGGGCTTCCCTTGAGGTTTAGCTGGTAAAGAATCTGCCTGCAATGCGGGAACCCTGGGTTCAATCCCTAGGTTGGGAAAATCCCCTGGAGAAAGGAAAGGCTACCCACTCCAGTATTCTGGCCTAGAGAATTCACAAAGAATTGGACATAATTGATCGACTTTCATTTTCACTTTGAGGTATGGAAGCAACCTAAGTATCCATCACCATATAAATGGATAAAGAAGAAATGTATATTTATATATACAATAGAATATTATTAAGCCATAAAATAATGGATTTTTGCCATTCATAGCAACATGAAGGGCATTATGCTAAATGAAATATCAGAAAAAGACAAATGCTAAATGATATCACTTATATGTGAAATTTAAATAATACAAATCAACTAGTGTATAAACCAAAACAATGCAGACTCATAGATCTAGAGAACAAATTAGTGGCTACCAGTGTTGAAGGGGAAAGGGAAAGGTGCGATATATGGGAAGGGAAAAGGGGTCATTATGGAATTATATGAAATCATCTTTGTGACACTTTTGAAAATTGTAAAGCACAATAGAATTTAAAGAATTATTCATTCAATAAAAAATAAATTAATTTTAAAAAGACTTGTTAAAGGGGAGATTCTGTGTTATAATTCTTCCTTTATATTTCACTTACAGATAAAAAATATTGTATTTTAACCTGTGAACTAAGGTTTAGAAAGTAAAATTTATAAGCATGTTTTCAATTCAGGGTTTCTATGTAATTTCTTTCTTATAATCTTTCTAAAGAAACCAAATAGCATTAATCCAATCTAATATCCTCACTCTAAACCTCTAGATTAAATATGAGAGCATTTTTATATATAATGCTATAATTCATGTTATTATGATTTTATTGCATTCCTTAGATATTTATAGTTTTCATATTTGTCTGGAAAATTCACTGTAATGCTTTATTCAATAAATCAATGAGAATATTTCTCTATGTAGGCAATTAAGTGATAGTTAACCAAATTATTTTTAAATTAAGATTTACAAAATATTTAGTCAGCAAAATAGGAAAAATAGCTAAAGTGTTAAATGCATATTGATGAAGCTTCTTCAGTTTGACTAAGGTGACTGAATTTCATTTTTGATCTGTCAAGTGCTTTCTTCTGATAATTTTTTCTTAATTCTGAGCACATCCATATTTCTCTTTATTCATGCCAGTTCTTCAATTACCTTTGATTCTATGTCCTTAAGTAACAGGGCTAAGCATTTAACAAGAACAAAACCTATCATATTTGTTTAATAGTAACTGTCATTAAAGGTGCATAGATTACTTAGAGAGCCTGAATAACAGGAGATACAAGAACAACACACCTACAAGGAGTAATGATGGTGATTTCTCCACTGGAGAAGCGTAGGAGCTGAACCACTGAACAATGAGCATCTTCCTAAAGTGTGAGAGAAGCACATTTTCTTCCTCCTTGAGGAAGGAGGGATGGGTCTGGCATGGTTCTGAAAGACATCCAAAAAATAAACATTTGCTAACAACAGTAAATTGAGATGATATTAGAATTTTAATTTCTTATTTCTCTACTGTCATCTATGACATTACCAGTACATACTGGCAAAATAATAATATAGGAAGACTCATAAAGAACAATCCTAAAATATTCACTAAAATTAGCAGTTTCTAGAAGAAAGTAATTGGTAAGATTCTACAATACTCATTCTAAAGCTAGTACAGGAGTTTAAATGCAACAATCTGGTTTTTGCATTATGGCATGTGGCTGATTTGCATGATGCTATAAATTGGGAAATTGAGACAGAGAAAGCTTGTGACATCAAAGGTAAAATCTCTAACCAAAATACTGATTTTCTTAAAGCTGATAACCTAATATTTGAAGGTAAGGTTGTCAGAGTAATGTACCTGGTATTCCATCACTGTTGATCCTGAGGCAGAAAAAATCACAATAAGCAAAGCAGCCAAATAAAAGCACTCAGAGTAGGAGAAGCAGCCAGAAGCATGAATTATCCTTGCACTGGACGGGGGAACCAGCCATTGCATAATTGAGAATTGACTTTGAATGTTGAATTTTCACTGTGTGGAAATGTGAGCTCTGGAGCCCATAGGTAAAGATTTAATTTACATAGATTAAATCAATAAATAAAAGATAAAAATAAGGAAGATATAAAAAATCCATCTTCAGATAAAAATCATGCTCTTAAGGTTTGTTTAGTTGAATTCTCTTTGGGAGACAAGCTGGCAAACTCTTCTGGTTTTCAAAATCAAATATCTAAGCTACCTTCCTCTATAAAACACAAGAAAATTAGCAAACAGTGCCAATAATTCATTTACATACTTAGAAACTATTTTTCAAGGTATTTCAAAATGCAGTTTTGAGAATAAGATTATAACAGCAGAAAGGTCATAAATTATGAGGTATATAATTTATTAACTTAATGTGTGGCATTTATTTCTTTTATTCCAGTCAAAATGCTGTTTCACTTGGATTTTTTTTTTTTTTTTTTGCATCACAAGTTGAAATTGTGTGATGATAATAATTGTTCCTTCTATAGCTATTTAACATTTTTATTGCTACACTCAATTTTTGAGAAAATTTAGTGAATATTTTAGGATTGCTCTTATGAGTCTTTTATGTATTATTATTTTGTTCTCTTGTATCATAAGTATCTCATTTTTAAAATATTGTTGACTTACGATGTTTATTTTGCAATTTCTTTCATCAAATTCATGACAGGGAAATATTGTTATCTCAACAGGCTCCCAGATGATGAAGTCCATTGCAGAACTGAAATTAAAGCTTTGAATATTAGGCTAATTCTTTTGGAACACATATACAGTTCCTTTCAGAATGTTTTTGCTTGCCTTCTATAACCAATTAACTACATATATTTAAAATCCACAGGGACTTCCCTGGTAGCTCAGACAGTAAAAATTGTGCCTGAAATGCAGGAGACCTGAGTTTGGAAAGATCTCCTGGAGAAGGGAATGACTACCCACTCCAGTATTTTTCCTTATAGAATTTTATGGACAGTGAAGCCTGTCAGGCTGGAAGTTTACAGGGCTGTAACCCATGGGGTCACAAAGAGTTAGACATAACTGAGCCTTTGACATTTTCATACTTTCTCTTAAAATCACAAACACTTCCCTGGGACAAAGGAAGATCACAATATGTGGGTAAAAAAACATTGGAATGTGTACAAAACCACTAAAGAGATTATTTTTAAGCTCTTGACTCTTTAAGGTACTGCTTATGATTTTGTTATTTTGTTTTTCTTGGTTTCATGGAAGACATTTGATTTGTTGTATTACATCTGTATAATATTCATGGATGTAATCATTATTACTTTATCATTATTAATACTTGACGTAGATTTTTTCTTCATTTCTTTCCTGGATAGTTTACCATTTCTCTAAAGTTAATACACAATGTTAATGCACATAATCTTATCATTATCATATAATAGTTTATAATACATCAATAAAACTGCAAGGCTTTCCATGCAATTGCAAAGAATATAATCATACATTTATAAAACTTTAACTGGTCTTAGCATCTCTAGTTCAACCATTTCGTCTTCCAGTGAAGACAATCAGGTTGGTGGATTTGTAAAATTTTCATGCACATCCAAGTTAATGAAAGTGTTGGGAACTGTGTAATTTCCTCTGTCTTGTCACAATAAAAATTTGAAGTGACGGACCAGTGTTACAACTCTCGGATGGAACAGTGTTACAACTCCGTGTTAAAGCTCAATTTTATTTAGAAAATAAAGGAAAATACATCCTCAAGATGTGAAGGCATGCCGAGAGAGAGAGACCCCCAGTCCTTTGGTTCCTCTTTGTATATGTTTTTTCTCCTCCTCCTGGGCCTGCTTTATGTAAATTGGGCTAGCTAGGAGTGCTGTTTGTTCTACCTGAGGTCCTCACTCTGGTCCTCGGACCTTTCTTTGTTCTATTTTCATGGGATTGTCCCTTCCTTGTCTTTTAGCCACCACCATTCTGGACTCATTTTTCCTATTCTAACTACCTAACAAAAGAACAAAATTTAGAATCCAGTCCTCGCGGTTTTTAAGTTGAAGCTAATTAAAGTAATATCCAATTATTTGTGTGCTGTTTACAAAGTGAAAGACATAAAATTGAAGTGACCATAGTAGTAATCAGAGTAGTGGTATGGTTCTCAATCTCTTTTTCATCATGGCGCACGTGGGGAAAGAAGTGAGGTAGCTCATGGTAAGAAGAAAGAACCAAAGGCTCTGGCTATCTCGTACTCCACCCCATTATCCCAAGGACTGTAGTAATAAATACCTAAATATTCCACTCAGTACCAAGCATGCTATGGCACATTATTTGAAAAGCTCTACTGAACTTATTAAAGATTATAAGGTTTCAATTCAAGCTAAAGGATGCTTTATGATTTTCATTCTCTCTAAATTGGGACTATTAAACTAGAAATGAAAGCATAATGGCCTTAAAAGTTTAAATCATTATTGAAGAATATATAGAGAGGTCCATTAGACTAAGAATTACCTCTGACCACTACCATTTGAAAGGTTGTGATGTCAGAAAAAAAGTACAAATAAAAAATAATTAGGTAAAGAGGAAGATATATTGTGAATGTTGTTTATAATTAAAGCCAGACTTGGGTCAGAACACCTTAATAGATATTTCAAGGAATTTGAAAATACAAGAAAACATAGAATCAAACTTTTGTAAAGCAAAAAGTGTGTTTTAATAGGATGATTCTTCTATATTGCACAGAATGGATAAAATGGAGTTAAGCTCAGCAGTTGATTGAATTAAGGCAATACCACTGGGAGTGGTAGATAAGTAGAAATACAATGACTATTTTGGAGATAGGTGAGATACAGAAGAAAGAGGAGAGAAAAAAAATGCCTAAGGTGGATTTATAAGCAGGAGGATAAGTTAGGGGCAACTCATTAGAAAAGAAGAGGAGAATTAATTGAGGGAGAGAAATCGATGAAGTAATTGCATACAATTGTTTTGAATTGATTTGGAAACTACCAGTAAGTAAATGGGCTTCCCTGGTGGTGCTAGTGGTAAAAAAAATAAATCTGTCTGCCAATGCAGGAGACAGGTGTAAGAGACAATGGCTTGATCCCTGGGTCAGAAAAATTCACCGGAGGAAGAAATTGGACCCCATTCCAGTATTCCTACCAGGAGAATCCCATGGACAGAGGAGCCTGGCGGGCTACAGTCCATGGAGTCACAAAGAGTTGGATATGACTGAGCATCTGAGCACAGCACAGTAAATAATTAAATAAATAGCAAACTTCTGGATCCCACTTTAGAATCACCAAAGAAACCAGAGCTCTGAGGGATGACAATGTAATAAGCTCTACTCATGACTCTTAAAGTTTGAGAAACATTGAAATATGCTAATAACAATATTTCTCAGAGTCTTCTGCAAGTCATCAAGGTTCCTACTGATATATTAAATAGTCCTTTGAAAATCTGGCAAATGCAGAGAGAAATTATTAATAGAAGTTTGAATAATTTTCTTTATACATTTGAAAAGAATGGCTAATTTTGACTTTTACAGAGTTCCATATTTTTATAATTATTATTATGTTTTTAAATTATGTACATAAATTTTAAGAACTGTGTTAGTACCTTTCAGCAAATTCATATTTAAGTCATTTGTGTTTGTTTACATTTGTAAAATTTTAAATGATCACTGCTTCTTTTATGAATTATGGTTCATATTATGAATTATGGTAGAATTATGGTTATTTGCAAAAGGTAGGAAGAATTAGGGAGAAGGCAATGGCACCCTACTCCAGCATTCTTGCCTGGAAAATCCCATGGATGGCGGAGCCTGGTAGGCTGCAGTCGATGGGGTCGCTAAGAGTCGGACATGACTGAGCGGACATTCACTTTCACTTTTCACTTTTATGCACTGGAGAAGGAAATGGCAACCCACTCCAGTATTCTTGCCTGGAGAATCCCAGAGACGGGGGACCCTGGTGGGCTTCCGTCTATGGGGTTGCACAGAGTCGGACACGACTGAAGCGACTTAGCAGCAGCAGGATGAATTAATCTCTGAATATCTTGATTTCACATAAGCAATGAAAAAAATAACAACTAGAAGTTGTGAAAATTACTATCTAAAAATGAGATTTATTGTTATTTATCTCAATCACTACTTCTTTGGTAATTTTCTATCATAAAACAAAATCATCTAAGCTTTCTAATAACCTTCTTTGATAAACTGAGATTTCCCATAAGTATTCCTTCCTGGTGGCTCAGGCGATAAAGCATCTGCCTACAAGGCAGGAGACCTGGGTTTGATCCCTGGGTGGGGAATATCCTCTGGAGAAGGAAATGGCAACCCATTCAAGTACTCTTGCCTGGAAAATCCCATGGGAGGAGCCTGGTAAGCCCCAGTCCATGGGGTCGCAAACAGTTGGACACGACTGAGGGACTTTACTTCACTTACTTCTTCCTATCAGGAACAGATAATTTTATCATTAAATGAAAGGAAATAGCAACTTGAAGAAAGATATTATAAGTTTGTATACATCACAGTCAAAAGATTGATAAGGCATAGCATTACCAATAGGAGAAAATCTTGCTACTACATGAATGAAAATGGTTATACCTGAACACTAGATTTATTTTGTTTTATTTTATTTCTCAAGAGCAGTTGGAATTTGTGGTGAGAATGCTTAGTCAAAGAATTTGTCTCTTGATGGTGACACTGATATATCAAAGATAAAAATTGGAGCTGATTTTGACAATTTAATAAAAGGAAAGAGAGATCAGGAATCCATTAACCACTATCTTCCAAGAGGACATATTCAGCCTGCTAGATTTTGTATTTAACAATCTCTGATTTACCACTGACAAGCTATTGACTGATCACTGAAAATAGTCTTTAAGAGAAAAAAAAAAAAAAAGAAAATAGGCTTGAGTGAGAAAAATTTTAATACATTTCAGATGAAATTACAGTTGGAATATCCAAGTGTATCTGACAAAGTGGCCCAACATTACTAACTTCCTCAAAAGCCTATAATTTTAGGCAAACAGTTAAATATAAAGTTAAAGAAACAAACATCATATAAGGACTCTATTTGGCTTATAACCGCTAAAATATTACCCACCTTCTAGCATAAAGTAAGTTCAAGTCTGATTTAGACTGTATTGAATGCATATTTATAGACATATCAGAGACTCTGCTAATCAAATACAATAAGGATGAGGATTGTTAAATACTTATATTAAAAAGAATATTTATTGCTGACCTATACAAAACAGAGCATATCCCCAAACTTTAAACACTTTATACACTGTGCTAAAGCAAAGTTCAAAATAATTCTTTCAAAATATAAAAATACAGAGATGACATCACAGCTCAAACAGTAGTAGTGCCTAAATATCTAGAGTTGTAATACAACTTTTATTTACCGATAGAAGGTAGTAATAGTCTAATTTCAATGGTTTGAATGGGAAGAAAAAAGCTGCAGCTTTGGAAATGATCAAAATAAGCAAAACTTCAAGATAGTAATATTGAAAACTATCTAAGGTAACATCATAGTATGGTATATTCCACTACAAGATCGTAATTTTTACTTAGACTTTACAAAATTCATTACAGTTGGAAACAGTAGCATTAAAAACATGTTCTATTTCAAATTTTATACACTAGATATTTATTTAAATCTAGTAAAAGCAAAATATCTTTAATAAGACTACACACTAAAAAATTATCTTTTTAATTTATATTTTATTTATTTTGTCTTGGTGTGATTAAATCATGTATAATAATGCAGTATCTTGTTCATCTGATAGGGACTGAAGCTCTAGTATACATAAAAATAACCCTTATATATTTCCATACTATACTATTTGTTAACAATTTAATATGTGACATTACAAATATGACAAGACAAACTTTATTAGACTTTATACGTTATTTATATTGGTGATTAAAGTATGCACCAAATATAAATGCATATAAAATTTTGTATGCTGCTGCTGCTGCTAAGTTGCATCAGTCGTGTCCGACTCTGTGCGACCCCATAGACGGCAACCCACAAGGCTCCCCAGTCCCTGGGATTCTCCAGGCAAGAACACTGGAGTGGGTTGCCATTTCCGTCTCCATTGTGTGAAAGTGAAAAGTGAAAGTGAAGTCGCTCAGTCGAATCCGACTCGTAGGGACCCCATGGACTGCAGCCAACCAGCATCCTCCATCCATGGGATTTTCCAGGCAAGAGTACTGGAGTGGCTTGCCATTGAATTCTCCAAAATTTTTGTATAAAATTATATTAATTAACATTGAATTGTTATTGAATAAATAACATTGAATTAATAAAATTTAGAAATAAAATTACATAGTAAATGAAGCCTTTTTAATATCAGGATCTTCTGAGGGAATTTTTGCCTCTTTAAATTGTTTCTTGGTGCATCAATGTTTTGAATGACTTACCTAAATAATTACATGTAGAACTCATCAGATCCCTTTTTATATGATGTTCTTTGGAGTTAAAAGTGCAACTATATGAGGAAGACCACTGGAACTGAAATTAAACATACAGCCAATGTGGGATTCTAGAACTAGGGATATATTCATCAGGACACCATATTTCAAGAAAAACAACTCTTTTCTGTCATCTAGGTCTTAAATCTCAGCTCTCTACACATCCCCACTTGTAGGTCAATATTTCTTTAAAAAATGACACAACAGTGTTCACTTGTCTCACTTGAAATTCATAATCTTGACTCTTGTATGAGCCACTCAGCACTGTTCACATATACATTTGTCTAGTGTGCTTTCCTTCCAAGCCCCTGAGAAGGCTATTTCACACTACCTAGTCCCTACCAAATCATTTCCCAATCCTCTGTCAATTATCTCAGCTAAGATTTTGCCTTTTATTTCATTAAAAAATAAAAAAAGGAATTGAGGAAAGTTTTTATATTCTCACCATCAAATCGGTTAACAAGCTACATCTGTACCAAACAATTTTCCTTTGCTACTGTGCCTTTACTGTAAGTTTCCATTTATTTGATTGCTGAATTTAATTTTCTCTAGAACTAATATCTTGACTATGGTGATTTTATATATATATATATATATATATTTCTATATCATCGATTTTTCAGTCTTTGGATTCATGCTCCCCAGCATACAATATATTTTATTTTTAGGTCTTGTTAAATTTATAAGTTAATTAACTAAAAAGATCTCTGTTGACTATATTCTTACTTTGAAAATTGTTTTGGGACTTCCCTGATGGTCCAGTGGCTACGACTCCATATTCCCAGGGGGTCTGGATTCAATCCCTGGTCAGGGAGCCATATCCTACATGGTACAATTAAGAGTCCTCACACTTCTCAACCAAGATCCAAGATCCAGCACAGCCCTAAATAAGACCCAGCACAGTCAAATAAATAAAAACATCTCAGTGGTAAAAAATCCACTTGTCAATGTAGGAGACATTAGACATGACGCAGTTTTGATCCCTGGGTCAGGAAGATCCCCTGGAGAAGGAAATGGCAATGAACTTCAGTATTCTTGACTGTGAAATAAGGACAAAGGAGCCTGTCAGGCTTCAGTCCATGGGGTCACAAAGAGTCAAATGTAACTGGGTGTGCACACCCAAGGAAATAAATAATATTTTTTAAAGAAAATTGTTTCTCCCCCTTACAATCAAGCTTTCAATATCTCAGCTTTCTGTTTATAGTTTTTAATCTCCCCACTTCACCATCCCCAATTCAACAAAACTTCTCTTTGTTACAGTCATCACAGACATTTATGTTGTAATATCCAATGCTCATTTTCAACACGTATTAACTCTACCTCTAAGCAGCATAAGACACAGTTGACCACTTTCTATTTTCTTGAGGTGTTTTTGGATCACGGTTACCATAACTGCATACTACTCTGATTTTCTTCCCATCCCAAAGCTCTCCTTTTCATTCTCCAATTCTTGTCCTTCCTGCATATGATCAAACTCTAAATACCAGTATGTCTGAAGACTCAGGCCTGGAATTTCTTTTTATCTCTATATTATGTTCAGAAAGGCCAGTGAGGTAAGTTGACAAATGCATGACAGTCAAGCTTGATGTGATGTATTTTATAATTTTTTATCTACATAGAAATGAGAATGATAACTTTCTTATTCAAAATCTCTAATAGTTTTATACTTACACCTAGGCTAAATATCGGAGAAGGCAATGGCACCCCACTCCAGTACTCTTGCCTGGAAAATCCCCTGGATGAAGGAGCCTAGTAGGCTCCAGTCCATGGGGTCGCTCAGAGTCAGACACGACTGAGCGACTTCCCTTTCACTTTTCACTTTCATGCACCGGAGAAGGAAATGGCAACCCACTCCAGTGTTCTTGCCTGGAGAATCCCAGGGACGAGGGAGCCTGGTGGGCTGTCGTCTATGGGGTCGCACAGAGTCGGACACGACGGAAGCGATTTAGCAGCAGCAGCAGGCTAAATATACCTATAAGTATAAATTATACCTTTATACTTATACCTAGGCTAAATTATACCTAGGCTAAATTATAAACACCTTACAAATTCCTCATAAGGCTTAAGGTCATACTCTGCCTTTGTCTCCAATTTCACATCATAGTCTCTGTGTTTATTGTTTTTGTCAGGTATGGACTTTCCTCAGATCATTACAAGGTTGTCTGTGGAGGAATTAGACTACTCTATTGAAGATTTCCACTTCTTTTTCCCCACTGTTATTGCCCTTTATTATAAGTATCTCGTTTACTCTCTCTTAGGACCTATTTCTATTGAAATGATCTTGGTTATTTGCTTACCTACTTTTGTCTTCTTCTACAACATAAGCCTTTCTATCTCCATAGCCAATGTTTAAAAAAAAAATGACTGGTAAAATACCTGCCACAAAACAGTGATCAATATATAGCTCTTAATAAATGATAATAGTTGAAAAGTCTAAAATATTACTATCAAAACATGCTGGAAAAATAATGTTAAGTTGGAATGAAGTAACATTTTTTCAGGTTAGGAAGATAAAAACTAATATTGCTTATATTCTAAAAATAATTGTGAAGGGCATGGCTATAGCAAATATTCCCCTTCATCCTTTCTCAATATAATAGTTTTCAGGGGTCGATTCCATGAACTTTCCTTCAAGTTCATTTGCCAAAAGGTAAATTTGGGGTGCTGCACATGTTAGATTGCAGAATAGGAAACCGACCTGGGACACATAACTCCATACCTAGTAGAGATGAAAAATTAGGATGGTTAACTCACACTTAAGAGTTAACTCACACTTAACTCACACACAGAATCTTGAAAGAAAATATTATATAAAATAATTAAGAATCATTAAAAAAGTACTAGGTGAGAATGCTACATCAAGCATGTTGAGAAATGAATTGGAGAAATATCTAGGGAAAGTTTCTGTATCATAATTGAACAGAAAAGTCTATACACATTACTTAGGAATTTAACTAAGATCAGCAGTTATTTAGAACATAGGAAAGGCAAGCAAGATTTTAAAATGTATATAGAATTTTGGGGGACTTGCTGATAACTTAGAGGACAAGGAGAATAAGAGGTTTCAGTTTTGAGAGCTTGGGCAAACTAGAGAAGGATCATACAAGTGGCTGTGAGATGAGAGAAGGGTGACATCCAGGAAAAATAATATCTTAAGGGGAATATAACAAATTCAGCTTTCAATGCCAATATTAAGACATAAAAGTTCATTAAAATTAAAGTAATATTATGTATGAGACAGAATAGTAGTGTTATCAATAAAGATGGATGAAGTCTTTCTTCCTTACCATAACCTCCAGGCAAATTCAAATTTTGGCTGTCCACTATCCTTATCTTCCTTTTAAACTACATTGTTATTTCATTATTGGACATCAGATATGTGCTAAGTACTCATAGGTACATTTAAAATAGACTTAACTCACTAAAAACACCACTCTCCCCATAATTATATCACAGCATAGCTGCTGCATCCTGTCACTGCTTCCTTTCTTATCATAAACACTGATATGTTCTGGGTCTATTACACTCCAAACAACTCTGTTTTACTTTAAAGCATGGTTTTATTTTTAATAAAATTCAGCAATCTCTCCCCTCTCTCACCTCTTGCCACCAAAACTGAAAGCATCCCCTAGGTCTGTGTGTTTCATAGTCAATGGCCAGTGAATCACTATTAGGAAAAAAGAAATAAAGGAAAACCACAGATAGGGAGATAATCTTGCTCTAGATATTTTTATTTTAGATGTTTGGTACTTTGACCCACAGTGATTTTGTTTCAAAAAGTAAAATAGTTGTCTAATAATAGTAAAACCATCTCCATTCATCTGTGGTCACACACACACACACACACACACACACACTACATATATATATATATTGTGTGTGTATCACTAAGGAGAAATATTTTATCATAGAGCTACAAAGTGACTGACTTTATAATAGGATTGAGGAATATAAAGTGTTACACTGAAGAGTACTTTTACTCTAGAGATTCTTTGGGAAATTCAGTACATAGAGCAAAAAATTGTGTTTAGTTTTAATCATATTTGAAAGTCCCTCAGGGAAACCATGCCTAATACCAACACAGACAGTTTTTTCCTCATTGTTGTATCTAATCACCATTTCTTTATTTGGCAATGCCATGTGATAGCTGTCTATATCTAAGTATTTTTTCTAAAATCCATTTTAAATTATTCAACATTGCATACATAATAAATACAAACTTTTAACAACCAATATAATAAATGCCCATCTGCTCTGTACCCTGTGATTCACTGGTTACATGCCCTGGAGGAAAGTGGTTTTCTAAACAATAGATTTATACCATCATTACACTTAATTTGGAGAAATGCTGATTTTAAGGAGGTGAAAGGCATCTATGACAACTGATAAAAAAGAGAACCAGAGATCCTATCTTATTTACTGGGGTATAAATTCATGGAATGAAAAATCACACAGAGTCTATGACACTATATGAGTTCTTTTGTTTCCTTTCTGTTTTTCAAGAGTATCAAGTTGAATGTATATTAGCTCCTTCTTCTAATTGTGAAATTAGAAATCCTTTTGTCCAAAATACTACTATGTGTGTTATAATAATATACTAAAAGACCAATCAAAAATTAGGGAATCAAATAAGGGAAGAGCAGGAGACTGCTTAGAATTCTAATGGAATATTAGAGCCAGAGAGAGAAATGGAACTGCTGACTCAAGAAAGTCATAAAATTACTTAGATTCAAGAAATAGTGTGGGTATTTAAGCAAATCACTTCCTATAATACAACATATGCAATATATATAAAGAGAAAGACACATTCAGTTCACATTCTAAAGAGAGGATGGTTATGTGGCCATGGCATCACTTATGCCTTCCCTCCTCTTTCATGATATGCTTGGTGTACCCATTCACTGAGTTTGAGTTGTTGATCCTATGATGCTCTTTATGTTGATCTGTGAATATTACTGGATTCCTGCACTCAAGTAGTATTCAGTCTGGTCAGGGAATAAAACATGTAGATGAAGAATTGCACTTAAATGTGAAAAGTGAGAACTGCTTTGAGGACAAGGGAATTAGGGGTCACCTGACCAACTGAGTGCCTCTAGTTGTGAGATCTGACATTTGAAATCCAAAAGAAAGGATAATAATTTAACATCAAGGCCTGCCTGGCTAAAATTCCTGATAAAAATAATCTTTCTAGGAATTTGGTAGTTGATATTTCCCTTGCTATCTGATTCCTCTTACAAAGAATTATCTTTGTTTATAAAACAAAACTGTATAAGAAAAGATATTTCACATCAAACACAGAATCTCACAGGAGACTTCAAAACTACAAAAGGACTTAAGTTTCTCCCTGTTTAAACAGAAAACATTGGGAATTTATTTGAGTTCTCTTTTTGGTTTGTTTTGTATTTGATGACACAGGAAGAAGAGAAAAAAAAAAAGTAGTGGGGTAGATGATGGTTCTCATACTTCTGTATAAAAAGACAGGAGATAAAATTTTGCCTCTTTAAAAGTTGGGATACTAATTCTGGGAAAGATTGAAGGCAAAAGGAGAAAGGGGCAGCAGAAGGTGAGATGGTTAGATAGCATCACCAATTTAATGGACATGAATTTGAGCAAACTCCGGGAGATAGTGAAGGACAGGGAAGCCTGGAGTGCTGAAGTCTATGGGGTCTTAGAGTCAGACATGACTTAGTAACTGAACAATAACAACAACACAGATATTTGCATTGACATGAGTCATAGGTTTCAAAATGGACTGAGTGTTCCAAGTGCAAACAGGCCATGAGCAAGCACTTTGTCTTTTGTAAGAAAGAAAAGGTCAAGGGGTAGAAGCAGCAATTCCAAGATAATGAGAACTCCATACATTTAGCTCAACTGACAGAAGCAGGAACTCTGCCAGAGGTGATATGAGAATGCGCATCTGAGAATTTACTTCGTATTTTACACAGGAAATGGTACTGGGTTTGAGTTTCTCTTCCTTAGATGTTAAATGATAGAGTGACCCAATCTGCATTTGACAATGTTAGTTTCCTTTTGATCATTAAAAGGATAGTTAGGGTCATACCTCTAATTCTATTGGAATCAAAAAGTTAACGTAAGTAGTCACAACTTTCACCTTGCTATCATTGTGGATGTAACTATCTTTTCTTGCATTTCATTTCTAAACTAAGCAGTAGAACACAATGATTTTATTTACCTAATCACTGCCTATGTGTCTACATGTCCTATAGGTCCCAGCCTTTTGAAAATGATGATGGTTGTGGTATAATTGCTAAGTTCTGTCCAACCATATAATGATAGTACATGACAAATTCCTGAGGTACTTCCCTGGCCTGGTCCTTGTTACTCCTGAGAAACAGCTGCAGATGTTTTCCTCAGACCTGGAGCTCTGCTTTTATCAGGTGAAGGACGAGGCATCTATAGTTTCAGGTTCACTCTTATTGGTTAATTCAAAGCATAATAATGAGAATTAGAGTACTAGGAGAGAGTTGGCAGGTTACTTAAGCAGTCAGTTATTTAGGTTTATCTAGGGTTTCAGAAGGAGAAAACCTCATGGATAGGGGATGTCCTGATTTCTCCTCTGGTTGTTTTTTTAGTAGCTGTGTCAAACTGTTCAATTCAGTTCAGTTCAGTCGCTCAGTCGTGTCCAACTCTTTGCGACCCCATTAACTGCAGCACGCCAGGCCTCCCTGTCCATCACCAACTCCCGGAGTTGATCCAAACTCATGTGCATCGAGTCGGTGATGCCATCCAGCCATCTCATCCTCTGTTGTCCCCTTCTCCTCCAGCCCCCAATCCCTCCCAACATCAGGGTCTTTTCCAGTGAGTCAACTCTTCACATGAAGTGGCCAAAGTATTGGAGTTTCAGCCTCAGCATCAGTCCTTCCAATGAACACCCAGGACTGGTCTCCTTTAGGATGGACTGGTTGGATCTCTTTGCAGTTCAAGGGACTCTCAAGAGTCTTCTTCTCCAGCAACACAGTTCAAAAGCATCAATTGATGCTGGGAGGGATTGGGGGCAGGAAGAGAAGGGGACGACAGAGGATGAGATGGCTGGATGGCATCACCGACTCGATGCACATGAGTTTGGGTGAACTCCGGGAGATGGTGATGGATAGGGGAACCTGGCATACTGCGATTCTTGGGGTCGCAAAGAGTCAGACACGACTGAATGACTGGACTGAACTGAACTGAACTGAACATTTATAAATAACAAAACATTTTTTAAGAATGATAGATTCTGCATATGGCACTTAAGAAATACAGTGTTTGACCTTTCACTTTGCAAGCATTTTCTCACTAAAGATTGTTATAAACATATATCCCTATTATTTTTTGACCATTTAAATATTTCCATTATTTTGATGCTACTATAGCATTTTGTTATCTTAGAATATCTCTGACTTGCCATATACATTCAAAACAATTGGTAAACATTAAATGAAATAAAATTCAGAGTGTATGACAGATGAGAATATAAAAACTCTCCCAGCATGCCTTACCCTTATGGTATTTGAAAAATTGACTAATTGGGCTATAAATCAAATCATCAGGAAAACCACTTGAAATGAAATTTTTAAAAAACAAGCTTCATGTAACCATCCTGTCACATGTGACTTCTGATCAAATGTGTCACATCTCACATCTGATCATATGGAAATCATTGCTAATAAAAATATGATCTTCCACAAACCTTCACTTACTGATTTTTTTCATTTGTACAATATCGTTTAATCACCATTTGCTATAAACATGTTTTTTTCTGACTAAACATCAAATCTATAGCAGATATAAACATCTTAAAATGTGTTTTTTTAAGAAATGGTTATTTTCTTATTTGATTCATTGTGCTTTTGTTCTTTATATATTGAGTCCAAAGAAAGTGCAGTGTTAAAGGTAAAGTTTCTATGAAATAAAAAAATAACAATTATATATATTGCCTCTAATTATACTTTTATTCAAATAGCATTTTGGAAAATATTTTCCTCCTCAAGTCACTATGACAGGTTTTGTAATCCTTCCAATCCATTATTGGTTATGCTTGATTCAAAGAAAAGTACTGAAAGAGTAAATGTATATGTTTTATTTTAGGATGATATTAGAAAGAGTAATTATAATAAAAAGTAACCACAATGTAAACTACCATATATACCTAGTTATTTTCACTATGTATTATAATCTAAATCCATCAGGTTTTTCAGTAATAGTATTCTAGTTATATCTTCCAGTTTAGCATTCACATGAATAAATTATGAAATATTGATTATCAATGTATTCACACATTTTAGGAGACCTCTTGTTACTTTCTTTTAAGTTGGTGGCATGTTATAAATTAGTGCTATTTATGTTAAAGTTCTGTCTGCAATTTCACTGCATTCTTTTACTTTTGTACTTCATAATTTGAATGAGAAAAAATACTCCAGCAAAATCTAGGCAAAATAATTCTAGCCTTAGGAAGACATATATTTTAAAAAAGCAAATTTAGAAGGCTTTTTTTTTTTTTTTTGGTGCTGCTGATCATTTGAATTATGCAATTACAATAGGTTTGCTTTTTATTCTTGTATTACTATTAATAAATATATCTGCATTTGAAGTACAAATGTAAGTTTCATTTATTGGAGAGCACTTTGAATTTCTTTTCAAAGGTTTGTGACCTTGGGCAAACCACAGCAAGATTCAGATTGCTGAATAAAGAAAGGAAACTAGCCTGACTATTTGTAGCTCCATATGGTTACTCTTCTCAGGAGCATGTCACCCTTCTAATTTATATATCCCCTTTAGTGTGACTCTTGGCAGAGAGTATTCCTGGGATATAGGGAAAAAAGTGAGGTATTCTGTATATTATTGTTCTGAATATTATTGTCCCCTTACTACCTTGTCAGCCTCTCTAGAAGTTGCATAGATTCTCTCGTGTCTATAGAAAACACTTTAAATTCCTCAAGCAACAATTTTCTAAACAATTAGCAAAGTACCTTGCAATCTTTCATAAATATTTGAATGTACTCCCAAGTTATAAAAAAATTATTATGAGATTAAGCAGTTCATCTTGGGAGAGATCTCCTTCCTCTGTATTTATTTTTATTTCTAAGCAATCAGCCCAATGCTTCTTTTTCATCAGCAATATTTACTAGGACTTAGTAGATGTTCAGATCTATAAAGTCATTAAAGGGGAAACAAAGATAGTTAAGAAAATCCCTTTTGTTTTAAATCTTAGTTGATAAAATGAGATTCAAATACATAAAGCCATTATATCACAATGTAAATCAATTCTGAGCTATCATAGACATGATAGGACCTGAGTTTAGCTCACAAACAAATAAAATTTGCATAAAGAGTAAGGAAGAAGAGAGCATTCTAAAAATTTAGACTAGCAAAGTGTGCTCAGGATACAATGTGAACCACAAAAGAGAGAGAACCTCCCTGACTAAAGCCAGTACTGGGAGAATAGGTAGAATTTGATAAAGAAGACATGAGTTCCAGTTTCATATATGTTTTAACTTTCTCCTGAATTTTAAATAATACATTGTCTAGAGTAATGAGACTTTCTGATGCTAATACTACTCTTTATTTTAACTTATTTGTTCTATGTTAGAAATTTTATAACATAACCCTTCATTTCAAAAAACTCCTTCGGTTTCCTATTATATCTTTGCTTACAGGGAGCTACAGGGAAGATCATATATTTGCTTAAGCTTCCCCAAATACAGTCTCTTCCTCATGAATTAAATGACCTAGCAGGCTGTCAAATGTAAATGCAGCAAACTGAACTCATGATCTATATCCTCTTTGTGCCTTCCCTTCAGAGAGAATTGCATCACCATTCCCCATGGCACTGAAGCTAGAAGTCAAGAGGCTTGCTAATTTAGGCTACAATCTTTGAAATTTTCAAATTTCAAACATTTTTCAGGTCTTCCTCATTCTATTTGCTAAATATTTTCTAAGATAGTGCTATGTTTTTGTTTGTACGTTTAACCTAACTGTTGTTACCTTTTCTCTGGTTCTCATCAGTTATTATCAGGATTATGGTTAAAACTATTCAATTACTACTTTTTTTGTTGTTTTTACATTGAAATAAATCTCCAGCATAATATATAGGTCATGCAGAATCACTTCACTGTCCTCTTTTCAGCTTCTTTTCCCACAGCTCTCTTCCTCCTTAATTACTTTAAACCAGCTATTTAGAGTTAATTCCATGTTTCATAATGAGCCATGCTCTTTAAAGATCTGTGGGTTTGCCCATGCTACTGTTGTATCTTACAAATTAATTCCTCTTCCTTCAATCTGCAACCAACTCTAGTCCTTCAAGACTCCACTTAAGTATCTACCCTCTCAAAGCCTTTTGTGAACCTGTGTTGGATTTATTTATCTAGTTTATTTATTAGATTATATGGCTAACTTTACCATGGCACTTTCAACCTTGGGACAAACTAAACAAATGTAAATCCATTACAGTTATTTGTTTCACTTAACGTTTTGCAAGCTTGAGTTCAAGAACTTTATCCTATTTTCCTGGTAGGCGCATGATGCTTCCCTGTTATATAGTAAATACTCAGTGTGCTTAGTCGCTCAGTCATGTCCGACTCTTTGTGACCCTTTGACTGTACTCCGCCAAGCTTTTCCATCCATGGGGATTCTCCAGGAAAGAATATAGAAGTGGATTGCCATGCTCTCCTGCAGGGCATCTTCCCAACCTAGGGATGGAACCCAGGTCTCCCACATTGCAGGTGGATTCTTTACCATCTATCTGAGCCACCAGGGAAGCAAAAGAATACTGGAATGGTTAGACTATCCCTTAGCCAGGGTATCTTTGTGAGCCATGAATCGAAGCGAAGTCTCCTGCATTGCAGACAAATTCTTTACCAACTGAGCTACCACAGAAGCCCAAATATTAAATACTTGTTCCTTAAATAGGAAAACTTTATTCTACTTCCCTGAAATTTTTCCCAAGAGAAAAAAAAAAAAAGAGAATGTGAGGAGTGGGGACTCAACCAAGGTGAGAAGAAAGCCTCTGTTTAATGGGCCATGACTCCATGCTCCTGGACAAGTCCCTCCATGGAAGATCAGAGGATGTCTCCAAAAATTAAAAACTGTATATGCAAACCGAATGAAAAGCTGACCAAAAGAACAAATTCTTCATATCAAAGGCCAAGTAAGACTGCCTGATTGCATTAAGAAAGATAATACATGCTTTAGACAAGATTATAATTTTATTTTTGAACTTCAACTCTTTCAAAGTCTGCATCTCAATTAAATTAAAGAAATAATTTTCAGCATATGTATCATGTGCTCTCTCAGGCACTTGATATTCTATGAAATGCCCAACATACCTAAGAGGCTGTCAGATTCCAAACACAATATCTTAGTTATAGGATCAGAAGTTCAGAAGTTTTAGGAAAAGAGTTTCAAGGAACAGATACTAAGGTAGTGATTTTCAAATACCAAACTCAAAATAAGGAAATATGGAAACACTTACCTCTGGGGAGGAATTTCAGAGGATTTTTATGTTGGCCTATACAAAGTATGTAGAGTTAGATTTTTAAAACCACTTCACACCTATCCTGCTCAAACTCTTCCAGAAAATTGCAGAGGAAGGTAAACTTCCAAACTCATTCTATTAGGCCACCATCACCCTAATACCAAAACCTGACAAAGATGCCACAAAAAAAGAAAACTACAGGCCAATATCACTGATGAACATAGATGCAAAAATCCTTAACAAAATTCTAGCAATCAGAATCCAACAACACATTAAAAAGATCATACACCATGACCAAGTGGGCTTTATCCCAGGGATGCAAGGATTCTTCAATATCTGCAAATCAATCAATGTAATACACCACATTAACAAATTGAAAAATAAAAACCATATGATTATCTCAATAGATGCAGAGAAAGCCTTTGACAAAATTCAACATCCATTTATGATAAAACTCTCCAGAAAGCAGGAATAGAAGGAACATACCTCAACATAATAAAAGCTATATATGACAAACCCACAGCAAACATTATCCTCAATGGTGAAAATTGAAAGCATTTCCTCTAAAGTCAGGAACAAGACAAGGGTGCCCACTTTCACCATTACTATTCAACATAGTTTTGGAAGTTTTGGCCACAGCAATCAGAGCAGAAAAAGAAATAAAAGGAATCCAAATTGGAAAGAAGAAGTAAAACTCTCACTATTTGCAGATGACATGATCCTCTACATAGAAAACCCTAAAGATTCCACCAGAAAATTACTAGAACTAATCAATGATTATAGTAAAGTTGCAGGATATAAAATCAACACACAGAAATCCCTTGCATTCCTATACACTAATAATGAGAAAACAGAAAGAGAAATTAAGGAAACAATTCCATTCACCATTGCAACGGAAAGAATAAAATACTTAGGAATATATCTACCTAAAGAAACTAAAGACCTATATATAGAAAACTATAAAACACTGGTGAAAGAAAATCAAAGAGGACACTAATAGATGGAGAAATATACCATGTTCATGGATTGGAAGAATCAATATAGTGAAAATGAGTATACTACCCAAAGCAATTTATAGATTCAATGCAATCCCTATCAAGCTACCAACAGTATTCTTCACAGAGCTAGAACAAATAATTTCACAATTTGTATGGAAATACAGAAAACCTCAAATAGCCAAAGCGATCTTGAGAAAGAAGAATGGAACTGGAGGAATCAACCTACCTGACTTCAGGCTCTATTACAAAGCCACAGTTATCAAGACAGTATGGTACTGGCACAAAGACAGAAATATTGATCAATGGAATAAAATAGAAAGCCCAGAGATAAATCCACACACATATGGACACCTTATCTTTGACAAAGGAGGCAAGAATATACAATGGATTAAAGACAATCTCTTTAACAAGTGGTGCTGGGAAATCTGGTCAACCACTTGTAAAAGAATGAAACTAGAACACTTTCTAACACCATACACAAAAATAAACTCAAAATGGATTAAAGATCTAAATGTAAGACCAGAAACTATAAAACTCCTAGAGGAGAACATAGGCAAAACACTCTCTGACATACATCACAGCAGGATCCTCTATGACCCACCTCCCAGAATATTGGAAATAAAAGCAAAAATAAACAAATGGGACCTAATTAACCTTAAAAGCTTCTGCACATCAAAGGAAACTATTAGCAAGATGAAAAGACAGCCTTCAGAATGGGAGAAAATAATAGCAAATGAAGCAACCGACAAACAACTAATCTCAAAAATATACAAACAACTCCTACAGCTCAACTCCAGAAAAAATAAACGACCCAATCAAAAAATGGGCCAAAGAACTAAATAGACATTTCTCCAAAGAAGACATACAGATGGCTAACAAACACATGAAAAGATGCTCAACATCACTCATTATCAGAGAAATGCAAATCAAAACCACTATGAGGTACCATTTCACACCAGTCAGAATGGCTGCGATCCAAAAGTCTACAAATAATAAATGCTGGAGAGGGTGTGGAGAAAAGGGAATCCTCTTACACTGTTGGTGGGAATGCAAACTAGTACAGCCACTATGGAGAACAGTGTGGAGATTCCTTAAAAAACTGGAAATAGAACTGCCTTATGATCCAGCAACCCCACTGCTGGGCATACACACTGAGGAAACCAGAAGGGAAAGAGACACATGTACCCCAATATTCATCGCAGCACTGTTTATAATAGCCAAGACATGGAAGCAACCTAGATGTCCATCAGCAGATGAATGGATAAGAAAGTAGTGGTACATATACACAATGGAGTATTACTCAGCCATTAAAAAGAATACATTTGAATCAGTTCTAATGAGGTGGATGAAACTGGAGCCTATTATACAGAGTGAAGTAAGCCAGAAGGAAAAACATAAATACAGTATACTAACGCATATATATGGAATTTAGAAAGATGGTAACAATAACCTGGTGTACGAGACAGCAAAAGAGACACTGATGTATAGAACAGTCTTATGGTCTTTGTGGGAGAGGGAGAGGGTGGGAAGATTTGGGAGAATGGCAATGAAACATGTAAAATATCATGTAGGAAACGAGTTGCCAGTCCAGGTTCGATGCATGATGCTGGATGCTTGGGGCTGGTGCACTGGGACAGCCTAGAGGGATGGTATGGGGAGGGAGGAGGGAGGAGGGTTCGGGATGGGGAACACATGTATACCTGTGGCGGATTCATTTTGATATTTGGCAAAACTAATACAATTATGTAAAGTTTAAAAATAAAATAAAATTAGAAAAAAAAATAAAACCACTTCATATAGTTTTGTGTGCATACTATATGAAATGCAAGCTAAGAAGTGAAAGAATAGTGTTGGAACAAGCAGATAGCCATGATTATTTTTTGAAAGGGAATTTGAGTACAAGGAATCAGTCAAACAAAACCTAACCATACTCACAATGGAAAAAAAAAATGTTTTGCAATTTAAAGAACTGCTTTGCATTTTCATCATTTGCATGAGTACCCCTATCTATCTGTTAGATTGGAACACAGGTTGAAAGGAAGCTATCTTTCCCCCTGTTCTAAAGGAGCAATTACTTTGAAGATATTTTTATTTTTTTATTATATAAAATATTACAGTTCACACTAAAACTGCATATCCTGCCTTATCACAATTAGAAAGCCCCTTGAAATAGATATATCATCATAATTTATATTAGTAAATCTGGAGATTGTTGATTTTCATACTAATAGAGATGAATGAATACTGTCCTTCAATATAGTCAAAATTAGGTAATTAATAGTTTCTCAGAACTGACTGGCATTGGTTTGAGAGTCTAACATGCATAAATACTGAAAAAAACTATTAACTTATAAACCCATTTCAGAATCAAATAATTTTCCCTTGAATTATGTATAAGAAAAAAACAATTTAAACAAATAAAATTTATTAATAGATGAAAAAAAAAAAACAGTATATTGAATACACATAGGTAGATATTCCATTTTAATACTGACATCTCAGTATCCCAAACTGATTTCTCCTTATACATGACAGCAGCAAAAACATATTTATTTTTTTATAAAATTTTTATTTTACATTGGGTTATAGATGATTAACAATGTTATGATAGTTTCAGGTGAACAGCAAAGGGGCTCAGCCATACATATACATGGATCCATTTACCTCCAAACTCCCCTCTTATGCAAGCTGCCATATAACATTGAGTGGAGCTCCATGTGCTTTACAGTAGGTCCCTGTTCAGTTCAGTTCAGTTGCTCAGGCGTGTCCGACTCTTTGCAACACCATGAACCGCAGCACACCAGGCCTCCCTGTCCATCACCAACTCTCAAAGTTCACACAAACTCACATCCATTGAATTGGTAACCCTATCCAACCATCTCATCCTCTGTCATCCCCTTCTCCTCCTGCTCTTAATCTTTCCCAGCATCAGGGTCTTTTCAAATGAGTCAGCTACTCACATCAGGTGGCCAAAATACTGGAGTGTTAGCTTCAACATCAGTCCTTCCAGTGAACACCCAGGACTGATCTCTTTTAGGATGGACTGGTTGGATCTCCTTGTAGTCCAAGGGACTCTCAAGAATCTTCTCCAACACCACAGTTCAAAAGCATCAATTCTTTGGCACTCAGCTTTCTTTATAGTTCAACTCTCACATCCATACATGACTACTGGAAAAACTATAGCCTTGACTAGATGGCCCTTTGTTGACAAAGTAATGTCTCTGCTTTTTACTATGCTGTCTAGGTTGTTCATAACTTTCCTTCCAAGGAGTAGGTGTCTTTTAATTTCATGGGTGCAGTCACGATCTACAGTGATTTTGGAGCCCCCCCAAAATAAAGTCTGTCACTGTTTCCCCATCTATTTGCCATTAATTGATCGGACTGGATGCCATTATCTTAGTTTTCTGAATGTTGGACTTTAAGCCTTATTTTTCACTCTCCTCTTTCATTTTCATCAAGAGGCTCTTTAGTTCTTCTTCACTTTCTGCCATAAGGGTGGTGTCATCTGCATATCTCAGGTTATTAATATTTCTCCTGGCAATCTTGATTCCAGCTTGTGCTTCTTCTAGCCCAGGGTTTCTCATGATGTACTCTGCATATAAGTTAAATAAGCAGGGTGACAATATACAGCCTTGACATATTCCTTTTCCTATTTGGAACCAGTCTGTTGTTCCATGACCAGTCCTAACTTTTTCTTCCTGACCTGCACCCAGGTTTCTCAAGAGGCCGGTGAGATGATGTGGTATTCCCATCTCTTTCAGAATTTTCCACTGTTTATTGTGATCCACACAGTCAAAGACTTTGGTGTAACATATAAAGGAGAAGCAGAGCTTTTTCTGGAACTCTCTTGCTTTTTCCATGATCCAGCAGATGTTGGCAATTTGATCTCTGGTTCCTCTGCCTTTTCTAAATCCATCTTGAACATCTGGAAGTTCACGGTTCACGTATCGCTGAAGCTTGGCTTGGAGAATTTTGAGCATTACTTTATTAGTGTGTGAGATGAGTGCAATTGTGTGGTAGTTTGAGCATTCTTTGCCATTGCCTTTCTTAGGGATTGGAATGAAAACTGACCTTTCCAGTCCTGTGGCCACTGCTGAGTTTTCCAAATTTACTGGCATATGGAGTGCAGCACTTTCGCTGCATCATCTTTTAGGATTTGAAATAGCTCAACTGGAATTACATCACCTCCACTAGCTTTGTTCATGGTGATGATTTCTAAGGCCCCCTTGACTTCACATTCCAGGATGTCCCTATTGGTTATCATTTTTTAAACACAGCAGTTTGTACACGTCCATCACATACTTTTTAATTCTGTCTTTCTCCATCCTTCCCCCTCAGTGACCATGAGTTTCTTCTCTAACTCTGTGACTCTGTTTCTCTTCTTCAAGCACTGATAAGTTCATTTGTATAATTTCTTTTTAAGTTACACAAATAAAGGATGTCACACAGTATTTCTCAAATCTCTTATGATTATACAGTGGAGGTGATGAATATATACAAGGGATTAGATCTAGTAGACAGAGTGCCTGAAGAACTATGGAAAGAAGTTCATAATATTTTACAGGACGCAGTAACTAAAACCATTCCAAAGAAAAAGAAATGCAAGAAGGCAAAGTGGCTGTCTGAGGAGGTCTTATAAATAGCTGAGAAAAAAAGAGAATTTAAAGGGAAAGGAGAAAAGGAAATATATACTCTACTGAAAGCAGAGTTCTAGAGATTAGCAAGGAGAAATAAGAAAGCCTTATTAAGTGAACAGTGCCAAAAAATAGAGGAAAACAACACCATAGGAAAGACTAGAGATCTCTTCAAGAAAACTGGAGACAACAAGGGAAGATTTCATGCAAAGATGGGCAAAATAAAGAATGGAAACCACAAGGAACTAACAGAAGCAGAGAGGTTAAGAAGAAGTGGTAAGAATACATAGAAGAACTATACAAAAAAATATATACATATACATATACATATACATATATATATATATGTAAAGAGGTCTTAATGACCTGGATAACTACGATGGTGTGATCACTCACCTAGAACCAGACATCCTTGAGTGTGAAGTCAAGTGGGCCTTAGGAAGCATTAACACAAACAATTCCAGCAAAGGTGACAGAATTTTAGCTGAGCTATTTTGAACCCCAAAAAATGATTCTGTTAAAGCACTGCACTCAATATGCCAGCAAATTTGGAAAACTCAGCAGTGGACACAGGACTGGAAAAGGTCAGTTTTCATTCCAATCCCAAAGAAAGGCAAAGCCAAAGAATGTTCAAACTACCATACAATGGCACTCATTCCACACCCTAGCAAGGTAATGCTCAAAATCCTTCAACCTAGGCTTCAATAGTACATGAATCAATAAGTTCCAGATGTTTAAGCTGCATTTACAGAAGGCAGAGGAACCAGAGATCAAATTGCCAACCTCCATTGGATTATAGAAAAAGCAAAGGAATTCCATAAAAACATCTATTTCTGCTCCACTGACTGTGTTAAACCCTTTTACTGGGTAGATCACAACTGTGAAAAATTCTTAAAGAGATGAGAATAACAGACCACCTCACCTACCTCCCAAGAAACCTGTATGCAGGTCTAACAGCAAAAGTTAGAACCGGACGTGGAAAGGACTGGTTCAAAATTGCAAAAGAGGTATGTCAAGGCTGTATATTGCCATCCTGCTTATTTAACTTATATGCAGAGGACATCATGCAAAATGCTGAGCTGGATGAAACACAAGCTGGAATCAAAATCACTGGGAGAAATAACAACCTCAGATATACAGATGATATCACTCTAATGGCAAAAAGTGAAAATGCTGGCTTAAAACTCAACGTTCAAAAATCAAAGATCATGGCATCCAGTCCCATCACTTCATGGCAAACAGATGGGGAAAAAGTGGAAACAGTGGCAGATTTTATTTTCTTGTGCTCCAAAATCACTGCAGATGATGACTGCAGCCACAAATTAAAAGTCACTTGCTCCTTGGAAGAAAAGCCATGACCAAACTAGACAGCCTATTAAACAGCAGAGACATCATTTGGCTGACAAAGGTCCATATAGTGAAAGCTATGGTTGTCCCAGTACAGATAGGAAAGTGGGAGACCATAAAGAAGGCCGAGCGCCAAAGAATTGGCACTTTCAAATTGTGGTTTTGAAGAAGACTCTTGAGACAGCAAGGAGATCAAAGCAGTCAATACTAAAGGATATCAATCCTAAACATTCATTGGAAGAAATGATGCTGAAGCTGAAGCCCCAATAGTTTGGCCACCTGATAGGAAGAGCTGACTCACTTGGAAAGGACTCTGATGCTGAGAAAGATTGAGGGCAATAGAAGAAGAGGGTGACAGATGATGAGATGGTTGGTTGGCATCACTGACTCAATGGACAGGAGTTTGAGCACACTCCAGGAGATAGTGAAGGGCAGGGAAGCCTGGCATGCTGCTTTCTGTGGGTTTGCAAATAATTGGACACCAAACTAGCAACTGAACAACAACAGTATTTTTCCTTCCCTGTCTGAGTTACCTCACTCAGTAAAAGACTCTCGAGGTTTGCCTATGTTGCTACAAATGGCATTGTTTAATTCTTTTTAATGACTGAGTAATATTCCATTTTATATATGTACCACATCATCTTTATCTACTCTTCTGTCAATAGAGCAAAGAGAACTTTAAATACTACCACCCCTTTACAGGCTAGGATTTTTTTTTTCCTACATGACCATTGTAGATAGCTTCATGAGCAATTTAAAGAGATAAGCTTATGTTCTAATGGCTATATGTTTACTTACATGTTAACTAGATAAACAGAAAATGTTTTGATTACCTGAAGGTTTTCCAGTCTAAGCTAGGTAATAAGACATACATAGAAATATTAAATGATTTCTCCAAATTGGTAAATTTCATAGCAAACAGAATAATAGTCTATTTTTTAAATTTTTAAAATAATAATATCCATTGCATTTTTCCATATCCATAAAACTTAAAATTATCATAATAAAGCTATTTGTCTTTCATATTCCTTTACTAAAACTGACTTGAAAAACTCGGCAGTGATATATGTCTTAGATTATTCCAGTCATTCAATTTTCCAGACAATAAAGTATTTTGAACTATAAAAATGGAAGGGAATTATGCCTGCCAATAAATAAAATTGTCATTTCATGTGGTTCCTATAATCCCTTTATTCTTTTAATTGTGTTTTCTTTTATATGTTAAAAATTTGTAAAATTCCATAATACACAAATTGCTTCTTCAGTTATTACTAGAACTGCCAAATTTTCATGGATTTTAAAGCTGACCTTTCAGTCACAGCATCCTTCCAAATGAGTTTAAGATTTGAGCCTACTATCACATAACTGGCATAAAAATTGTACAGGAAACTAAATTGTACCCACGGGCAACTAAATGAATAATTAGTCACTGGAACTTCATGCCAAAATACAAATTAGCCAAAATGCAATCGCACCTGCAACTAGTCACCTGTAGGTTCAATTAGACGCATGCAGTTTTGCCTGGACAATACATATCTGGCACAAAATAACTGACATATTTCTAGAGTAGAAAAAGGTACTTAACCCTTTATAAATTCCCAGAGGAAAAGAGCTCTGGAATATTTTCTTATACCTAAGTATTGCCTGTTCTGGCAATGTTCTTCAAGCATTTTATAATGTAATATTTTGTTTCTATGCTTTCTTTTCTCATATTACTTGTTTAGTTTGGCAGATAACAAAGAGTTGAAATAATCTGTGATAATGTCATAATCTGAGAATTGTTACATCTAACTATCTGTATTCTACCGAATTATGCATGGTATCCTTCTACAAAAACTGATTAGTTACTACTAATGCTTCCTCACGTAACACTGGGATTTTCTAAACGATGCATTTTCATGGAAATTTTATATTTCTTAAGGAATGATTTTATTTCAAGGTTAAGGCTAGAAGGAAGACAGTGATAATGAATTATGTTCTTGTTTATTTTAGTAACTAAACATCTAAATTCTTGTGCAGAACACACCTTTCTTGTTTCTGAAGTGATACTATTCTGCTACCCACCTCAGTATTCTAGCCTGGAGAATTCCATGGACTGTATACTCCATGGGGTCACAAAGAGTCAGACACAACTGAGCAACTTTCACTTCACTTCACTGCACTGCACTGCACCATTCTGTTTTAAAGACTTGAAAAGCAAACTGATGACTCATGCTCTGGGGGAAAAAATCTAATAAAATTGTGAAATAAAAACAGCCATTGGAAATGTGTGTCACCCCCAAAGTTTTAATACAATATTATAGTATACTAGATTATTGAACATTTAAAGTTTATTTCTTCTCAATTCTGATTATCATGAGAAGAGTATATCCTGTGCCCATGAATGCTGAGCTTGACCATTGCATTTGTTATTGTGGAATACATGCAGAAATGACAGATGCCAGTTCTGAGCCTAGGCATTAAAAGGCCTTGTGTGATTCTGCTCATCCTCTAGAAACATAGGACCTCATCAATGAGACAAACCTATGTTACATAATTTCCTGATCCAAGAATAAGAAACACATGTAACTGACTTGAATTTGATCCATTACTGGCAACAAGCCCACTCAAGCCTAGCTTAAATAAGCTAAAATACAATCTACAGATTCATTAGCAAGAAATACATGCTTATTGTTTTATGCCATTAAAAACATAAAAAGAAAAGTAAAATTGTGAAATAGTTTCTTTGTGCCTTTCAAAATCTACACTGTAAACCAAAACCACTGCAGATGGTGATTGCAGCCATAAAATTAAAAGATGCTTACTTCTTGAAAGGAAAGTTATGACCAACCTAGATAGCATATTCAGAGAAGGCAATGGCAACTCACTCCAGTACTCTTGCCTGGAAAATCCTATGGATGGAGGAGCCTGGTAGGCTGCCATCCATGGGGTCGCTAAGAGTCGGACACAACTGAGCGACTTCAATTTCTTTTTTTTTTTTTTTTGCGACTTCACTTTCACTTTTCACTTTCATACATTGGAGAAGGAAATGGCAACCCACTCCAGTATTCTTGCCTTGAGAATCCCAGGGATGGGGAAGCCTGGTGAGCTGCCATCTATGGGGTCGCACAGGGTTGGACACGACTGAAGCGACTTACCAGCAGCAGCAGCAGATAGCATATTAAAAAGCAGAGACATTACTTTACCAACAAAGGTCCATCTAGTCAAGTCTATGGTTTTTCCAGTGGTCATGTATGGATGTGAGTGTTGGACTGTGAAGAAGGCTGAGTGCCGAAAAATTGATGCTTTTGAACTGTGATGTTGGAGAAGACTCTTGAGAGTCCCTTGGACTGCAAGGAGATCCAACCAGTCCATTCTAAAGGAGATCAGTACTGGGTGTTCATTGGAAGGTGTGATGCTAAAGCTGAAACTCCAATACTTTGGCCACCTCATGAGAAGAGTTGACTCATTGGAAAAGACCCTGATGCTGGGAGGGGTTAGGGGCAGGAGGAGAAGGATGAGATGGCTGGATGGCATCACCGACTCGATGGACATGAGTTTGAGTGTTCTCCGGAAGTTGGTGATGGACAGGGAGACCTGGTGTGCTGCAATTCATGGGGTCGCAAAGTCGGACACGACTGAGCAACTGAACTGAACTGAACACAAAATTAAATAGGCAAGATACTGGTGATACAACATTATATCTGTCTGTGCAACCAAATCAAACAAACCATAATGAAAATTAATCAAAACCTTAAAAATAGGCTGTGATCCCTTTATATTCTTTATGCAAGTTTCTAAATTTGTCCATGTATTTGACTGGTCATTTTCTATTGATTAGGGTATTTAATAACTCTAAAAAAGACCTTTAACTGATAGAAAGGCAGTTTCAGTACAAGAAATTCTTGTCCAAATTCATTCAGTAAATATGCAAATAATTGTGTGTGTTGTGTGTGTTTGATCATTTCCTTACTTTTGGGTGCAACAAGATGTTAAAGTTCATCATATATATTACCTGCCCTAGCCCAAGAATCAACCACTTCCTTCTACTGGAGAATATTGTTAGAAATTCATATCTGGGCACTGAACAGTTTCATAAAGTTAAATGGATTTTATTGAGCCCACAGATTATTCATAGGAATCTCTTTTCCAAGCCTATTCTTTGTGGGCAACCAAATATAAGGAAGTTATCATTTCCAACAGAAGAACAAATTGCCTAAAGGAACCATCAGAATGGAATGTGAGCACAGTCTGATGGATCCCTTATGTTATCTGTGGGTTTTACAATCAACTAAAATGTAGTAGTGGAATGCATCTGGCATAGATATGTGTGTGTGTATATATATATATATATATATATGTGTGTGTGTGTGTGTGTGTATATATATATATAAGAGAGAGAGAGAGAAAAAGAGATACATGCTCAACTTTCTTTGTTTCTCATTCTTTCATTCTTGTTTTGCTTTAAAATGGTACGCAATTTAAAAGAAACAGGACATTGGCATCAGGTGGGCACTTTAAAGAAATTCTTAAACAAATATTTATGTAACTCAATATACTCATCCTGCTATACTCCACTCATTGAATGGTGCATTTAATGTAATGTTGGAAATTTTTTGTTTTGGTTGGCATTCTTCTGATTCTATCAATTCCAGTTTGTAACCATTGAAAATCCCTACTTTAGAAGATATTTTTGATTAAATTTGTCTATGTTTATCATTTGGGATAGGGTTTTATAGAATAAGAATTAGATTTTATATTTACTAGTGTAATGTGCTTTCACAAAATTTGTGCGTAAGTGTACAAGATATCTTGTCTTTGTCATGACAGATTCAAATTCAATACCTAATAGAATATAATTACATCCCAGGATGGGCATGCAATAAGAATATAAGAACAAGCTAAAGTTTAGATGTCACAGGTCAAATATTAATAGTAGTTTTATATATATATAAAATAGGTATATTCAGTATACATATATACTGTATATATATGTGTGTGTATATACATATATGGCATACTTTCACATGGTGACTCCTTTCTATTTATTCCTTATTTTGATCTTTCCTACTCAGTTCTACTATGGAAATACAAGAAATTTCCTTCCCATTGACAATGGTATATAATGCATGCTACCTATAATTTACATATATATATATATATATAAAAATACATATATGTATATATAAATATATGTATTTACATATATATATATACATACATATATATGTATTAACATATATATATATATATATAATCACACTGTCTATTCACAATAACCAGAATGGTGCCACCTACACACTTTCTAAACATTAAATACAGAATACTGGGAACTATGTGGCCCTCAAGCAAATTCTTGGTTTTTGATTCACAAAATAGGAACTTACTACCTCTAGACCACTTTTAAAAAATATCTCACTGCCTTTGTTTTCAGAGGTATTTAATGTCAGATAGCAGGTAAATAGTATAATAAATTGTGCCATCATTTGCTATTAGCAGCAGTAAATTGTTTAACAACCTAATTTTATTTTAAATCTCATATGGCTAGGAGTCCATTGAAGCCCACTTTAAAAAGAAATCTAGCTTTCAACCACTTACTAGTGCCTCTAAGTGCCCATAATGTACTCCTGGGACCCTTGCAAAGGCAAGAGCATTACGGTATCTTTTCATTTTCATAAGGGGAGAAACTTGATATGGAGTATACATATTTTCATCGGCAATCATATCACTCAATTCTTTTATTATGGGTGAGGTAAAGTTAACACTGCCATCTTACATATATCTCTTCACATTGTAGCTCTCCTATAACTGCCAGATGTGTTTTAGGAAAGCTACTGGTTATAGCAGCTCATTGCTGAACCTGGAATTTGCTCTTTTATAGAAATATGACCAATTGGGTTAAAATCCCTATAAAAGGGAAAAGAGAACTGATGTCTGCTTTTTAAAATTTTGACATTCTAAATTTTGTTCAAGTACCTTTTGACATTAAAAAAAATACTTTTTTTTCTATACTGAAAAAACTTTGAGATTTTTGAAGCCTCATAGTCTAGTGTAAGATATAAAACATCCTGTGTATAGCCACTTAGACATGTAAAAGTTACTAGGGACTAGAATAAAGATTTCTTCTTGTAAGTATTTTGAAAATATAAGAACAATCATGTCTACAAGTTGAAGGTTGATTCTAGTGTATATTAGGAGGTAAACATACTTTTCAGTGCTTTACCTCTTACTGTTCCTCTTGTCTTATTCTTTCAATATTCCCAGATGCTTTTTCATGGTAAATAAACAAATCTTATGTTTATTAACATGAAAATGTTTTCTGATTTGCCTCTAACACACCTCTATTGGTTTTTTCAGTAAATTTTACTGAGCTTAACATTTACTACTATATCCAAATATATTACAACTGTCATATTTAAAGTTATTTAATATTATATTTCTACTATTCATACTTATGTATTATTCTCTCCCAAGAGAAAATAAAAAAGGAGAGACTACCTACAGTATTAGAACTATAATAAAGCATTATATAGTCAAAGCATTGCTGTTATTTTATCAAGACAGCAAAAAGTAGCACAAAGCTGCTGCTACTGCTAAGTTGCTTCAGTCGTGTCCGACTCTGTGTGACCCCATAGACGGCAGCCCACCAGGCTCCTCTGTCCCTGGGATTCCCCAGGCAAGAACACTGGAGTGGGTTGCCATTTCCTTCTCCAATGCATGAAGGTGAAAAGTGAAAGTGAAGTCATTCAGTTGTGTCTGACTCTTAGCGACCCCATGGATGGCAGCCTACCAGGCTTCTTTATCCATGGGATTTTCCAGGCAAGAGTACTGGAAGCACAAAGCTAGCACTATGCAAATAAATGTTATCACCTTCAGGTGCCTTAATGCAGCCAGGACACACAGAGAGTGACTAAGATCACATTTCTTTCCTACTTAACAACTCCCTTCCCATTCTCCCCACTTCCCTATTTTAAACGATAGTGGTTTAGGAGAGAATTAAAACAATACTTTAAGAAAAAAAATTCTCTCTTTCACTCAGAAATTGCCACCAGCCTGAAATAATATTTAATTCAAACACCTAATCAACAGAAACTGTTTTCGTACTAACAAAATCAGAGTTGAGCTGATCTTTTGGTTTGTTCATTTGTTTTAAAATATATTCATAGATGGTAATTTCAGTGCTCAGGTCAGTGAAATTTCTAATTAATCAGCTGGAATATGGCCTAATGAAACTGACCAGAACATCATGCTTGAGATTAGTCCCACACTATGTAGGATTTCCTTGATAAATAATTCAAAATAATTTATATTCTAAGTTCTGTTGTTCATACTGGAACTTTTAGTTTGAAGATATCTCTTCAGTGAAGTATGGCCTCATGAAAGTCAATAACCAAAATATCTTGAATAGCTACTTTATCAAGAGTTTAATTTCTTCTTTGAAGCACTAAATGCTGCTTATAAGGGTTAGAGATGAGACACTTCAGAATTCATTTAAATTCCTTATCCTCAACTACTTTAAAACATATAAGATGAAGAGATATTGTCATAAGACAGAAATACAGTTAGTGTGTTTGATTTAAAAGTCCTATCTATAACCCTGAAAACTTATAAGGGAGATGAGTTGGAGTTTCATTGATGCTACTCCTTTGGGTTATTCATTTGCTCTTTCTTCATTTTATTCTTTCTCATTTTTGGTCTGAATTTTCTATAGTAAGTAGTTAAAAACTTTCATTAAGCGGTAAAATACTACATCTGGCAATCCAAAGTTGTAAATAAACATAGCTAAGAATTAAGAAGGCATAGAGGAAAACAACATGTGATTTAGCTGTCCTAATAAAAATTAATTTGACTTTAAATTAGCCCATGTCTGTTTAGAATCAGTACTATTGACACCTGATATTACATAGGAATTCACCAGGTTAAGAACAAACCTGAGCAAACATGCTTCCAGTAAAGGACAGTGGTGGATTTGACAGATGCATGCAGGCCTCACTTTATTTGTATTTCAAATGCTACTTCTTCTGAAGACTCAACTACATGTATTTCTCCTTTCCATCAACATGGTGTAGTGGCAAGAGCATGGATTTTGACTACTGACAAAATCCTGAGTCTATTATTTCCTATTATGAAGTTCAGGATGGTTAATCACCCCATACTGACATATTTTATATATCTCTCTTGGTTTCTTTCCATTTTCCTTCTTTAAACCACGTAAATCAACACATAAATAATGTGGTCATTGATAAAAACTTAGAACAACCACTTTAAGTCAAAGCATTTGGCTAAAAAAATGTCAAGGAAATTAAGAGATGGAGTAAAATATATAACATTTTCCTCCAGGGCAGGATTGCCTATAACTCAATGCCTACAGAAATTTTTCCTTAATCTAGGATTTGAAAGTTTATTTTAATATCTGTACATATTCCTCTTAATAGATTGACAAAAGTGGCTCTGATAGACAGTCTGGCAATCCTGCAAGCAAATGCTTTTTGGATTAAGATTACTAGTGAGCTTAAATAAATTAGGATCCACTTTCGTCTACTTTCTCTCTATATATTTTATCAACTATACTATTGGCCTTCTAAGGAACCCTCAGAAAGAATTAGACAATAAGCCAGATTTCTTTTCATGAGTCAGACTCAGTCTTGCTTTACAATCTACTTCTCTACATCATCACCTAAAACAATTCACTTATTTTTGCTGTATATCTAATATGACATCTATTGTTGTTCAGTCACTCAGTCCTGTACAACTCTTTGCAAACCCATAGACCGTGGCACACCAGGCATCTCTGTTCTTCACCGTCTCCTGGAGCTTGCTCAAACTCATGTCCATTGAGTCGGTGATGTCATCCAATCATCCTCTGTCCTCCATTATCTCCCAGAGAATGTTCAAACGCATGTCCCTTGAGTCAGTGATGCTATCTAACTCTGTCATCCTCTGCTGCCCCCTTCTCCTCCTGCCTTCAATCTTTCCCAGCATTAGGGTCTTTTCCAATGAGTTGGCTCTTTGCATCAGGTGGCCAAAGTATTGGAACTTCAGCTACAACAACAGATCTTCCAATGACTATGTAGGGTTGATATCCTTTCAGATTAACTGGTTTGATCTCCTTGCAGTCCAAGGGACTCTCAAGAGTTCTCCAGTACCAAAATTTGAAAGCATCAATTCTTCAGTGCTCAGTCTTTTTTTACAGTCCAAGTCTCACATCCGTGCATGATGTGCACAAAGAAATCACAGCTTTGCCTATACAGACTTTTGTCAGAAATGTGATGTTTCTGCTTTTTAATGTGTTATCTAGTTTTGTGATAAGTTTTCCTTCCAAGGAGCAAGCATCTAGAACAGCTCCATCAATCTAAAAGATTTCCTTAAGCCCTTTGCATCAATCCCATTCCCCTACATCTTGTCCTGAGTAACCACCCGTCTACTTTCTCTCACAGTTCTGCACCTCCAGAATTTCTTACAAATGGAATCATACAGAGTATTCATTTGTATTTAATTTATTTCATAGAGTTAATATAGTGTTTCTAAAATCTATCTATAATTGTGCACATTAACATTTAATTTCTATTTACTGCTAAATAATATCCCATAGTATGAAAATACTGGAATTTAATATTCCCAAATTGGGGTGGTTCCAGTTTAGGGCTATTACAAGAGAAAATGATTCTGCCAACATTTGTGTATGTATATTTTTGCTGTATTGTTTTCTGCTGTATCTGTCCTCAATATTCAAATTTTGCTAGAACACAGTGGAGCTCATGAATTATTATGTTGTTCAAGTGGCATAGCATACAGAAGAAAAGAGTATTTCTCTAAAAGGCAAACAGAGCTGCTGCCTCCACCAAGGCCACTTTGCATTCCCTTAGGTGTGTCGCTTAAAACTTCAATTTAACCTCTACTTGTCAAATGAGAAAAATAATGAATCCTTGCCTTGGAGGAATGATGTGAGGATTTATAACATAATAATGCATATAAAAATTGCTCTGTACTTTTAGGGAAAGAAGTTCAATTTAAATACAACAAATTATTTTCATATTTTATATTGGCTTGTATCTGTTTCTGTTGTCATCTAATTAAATCAGTTTTAACAAAAGTTAAAAAATTATTAAGGTTCTAATGCCACAGAATAATTTTAATGATCCTGAAAAAATTACATCCTGAAGCTAGTCAATAATTACAAAGTAATATTATGTTTTACCACTGAAATATGACTACAAATCTTTCAAGAATATTTTAACAAGTCATAAACCTTAGCTGCTTACTATGACCTGGGAGTCTTGCTGTATATAGAATCAAATGACTCTTGCAGGTCATACTTTTTGTATATTGGTGTGTATACAAAATGATTCCTGAGAAGCACATTAGTCAGTTACATGATATAACTACATTTAATTGAATTCACATGCTTCTCTGCCATAAAGTTGAAATGTCAAAAAAAGAGTTATACACTAATTTACTCTTCTCTTAGTTACAGTGATAAATTGGAACTTCATTTCAGCACCAAATAATGCTCTACTTGCAGTCTAAAAGATGGCAAATTGGAAAGGAAATGGAATGAGAAAAGTATGGAAGTTAGAAGTGATTTGGATCATAGCAAGTAGCACACAAAAAACTGAAATCATGGCATCTGGACTCCATCTGCAGTTATTTTGGAGTCCAAAACATCTAATTCTGCTTCATTGACTACAGTAGATGAAGAGGGTGACCACAGCCATGAAATTAAAAGACGCTTTCTCCTTGGAAGGAAAGCTATGACCAATCTAGATAGCATATTAAGAAGCAGAGACATCACTTTGCCAACAAAAGTCTATATAGTCAAAGCTATGGTTTTTGCAGTAGTCATGTATGGATGTGAGAGTTGGACCACAAAGAAAGCTGAGCACCAAATAATTGATGCTTTTTACCTGTGGTATTTCAGAAGACTCTTGAGAGTCCCTTGGACTGCAAGGAGATCAAACCAGTCAATCCTAAAGGAAATCAGTCCTGAATATTGGGCTGATGCTACAGCTGAAGCTCCAAAACTTTGGCCACCTGATGCGAAGAACTGACTCCTTAGTAAAGACCCTGATGCTGGGAAAGACTGAAG
The DNA here is from genome assembly GCF_027580195.1 of Bos mutus. Classification (NCBI taxonomy): domain Eukaryota; kingdom Metazoa; phylum Chordata; class Mammalia; order Artiodactyla; family Bovidae; genus Bos; species Bos mutus. The sequence continues at coordinate 47,583,876 of NC_091617.1, forward strand.
GCAGGAGGAGAAGGGGACGACAGAGGATGAGATGGTTGGATGGCATTACCGACTTGATGGACATGAGTTTGAGCAAGCTCCAGGAGTTGGTGATGGACAGGGAAGCCTGGTCTGCTACAGTTCATGGAGTCGCAAAGAGTCAGACATGACTGAACAACTGAACTGACTGACTGACTGAAGTAGTACAGTTGAAGAACATTAGAGTTTGAGCCTCTTAAAATTGCTGTGACTGAAATTTAATAGAATGTAGACACAACTTTGCATAAGGGAGAGAGGAGATAGATATAGCAAAATAGTCACATTAAAATACACAGAATTGATTCACAAAAATACCAAGATCATAGAAATTTCAACAGATTGCTTAAGTACAAAGCAAAATGAACACAGCCACTGCATTCATTAAAGTTTAATTAACCTGATAATTGCTTGAATCTAATCAGTATGTCTTCATTCATATTAGAAGATCTCAGAACATAAATTTCCCTCATGAGTTAAGTCTCAAAACTGGCTAAGTATTAGAATCACCTAGAAAATATTTTAAAAATACCAAGGCCCAGATATAATCTGGAATATTAGACTAATATGATTCAGAGAAAGGTTCAGATTTCAGTATTTTTTAATAAAGCCTCCAACTCCATGGTGATTCTAAAATATAGACAAAGGTAAGAACCACTGCCTTGGAGAGAATAAGTTATCTACTTCAGTTCTAAAATTATTCTCAATCTGGATATTAGATGTATATGCTAGCTGCTTTACTTTGCCAAATTCCTAACTAACCAAAAATGTAATATTTCTTCATTGACTTGGCTGCACTGTATTATGGTTGTCCACTTGTCTGTCTCACTATTTTTTGTGAAGGTAGTTGGAAAATAAGCCTATGTAACTCTTATGATGCATACAAAAATCACTGTGATCACTGACAAGGAGGGCCTTGCTGGACTAGTACTTCTGCACACAATCCTGACCAGCACAGTGTCTGGACCGATTGTCTCTTCCAAAGATGGAAAAGTTTGTGTATAAAAAGGAGATAAGAGAAAAGTAGTAGCTCTGGGTAAAGGATTAAGTAGTTGGGTTATATAATAAGGGAACTTTCATATTACATCAACACCTCGGAAGAGACTCAAATATAGGACGATACTGTCTCTTGGCTGGATTATACCATATGCCTGAAAAACTGAAGTCATATATTGCTGACCCCATTGCTGCTTTTGGAACCTGACAGCATCTCATGGGAGCCTAGTGGCCTGGCCCTGGGAGACATTTTAAGATGATATGATGAACTTTGAGCTAAGTTGTTTCAGTCGTGTACGACTCTTTGCAACCCTATGGACCATAACCCGCCAGACTTCTCTGTCCATGGGATTCTCCAGTCAAGAATACTGGGATGAATTGCCATGCTCTCCTCCAGGGGATTTTTGGCAGGCAGATTCATTACTAATAGCGCCACAAGGGAAGCCTGATGATGGACTGGATAGTATATTAACATGAAAATGGGATTCGAGTTAATAAGTCAGTTTCTCTTGACTTAAGATTATTTTACTATAAGAAATCCTTATTATAAGATGAGGGAATGGACTGTGATACTGTGCTTTGTAATAATAAATATATAAATCTCTGTCCTTGTTATAGGTACAGAGTTCTTAAAATCCTTATAAATCCTTAAGGGACCAGAGCCTTAGGAATGAATGATTTTCGTTCTAACGAGATAATCCTGGGAAGACTTTTGGAGGGCTCCTGGATGGAGCTGGTCACCAGAGAGATCAAGCCATAATTAGAAGCTTGAAATTTTCAGCCCCACCACTAATTCTCCTTAGAAGGGAGAGAGGTTGAAAATGGCGTTAATAATTGAGCATGTCTATGTGATAAAGGCTCCATAAAACCCAATAATATGAGATTATGAGAGTTTCTGGGTTAGTGAAAAGATCCATGTACTGGATAGAGTGACACACCTCCAACTCCAGAAGGACAGAAGCTCTTGTGCTCAGGACCCTCCCAGACATCCCCTATGTATCTCTTTATCTGGCTGTTCATCTGTATCATTCATCATGTTTTTTAATAATCTGCTAAATGTGTTTTCCTGAGTTCTGTGAGCATTGCTAGCAAATTAATCGAATTCTAGAATGGGACACTGAAATCTTAGATTTATAGGTGACAACCAAGACTTGTACTAGCCTCTGAAGCAGGGTAGGAGAAGTCTTGTGGGACAGAGCCCTTAACCGTGAAATCTGATATTATCTCCAGTTAGACAGTGTTGGAGGAGAAGGCAATGGAAACCCACTCCAGTACTCTTGCCTGAGAAATCCCATGGACTGAGGAGCCTGGTGGGCTACCGTCTACGGGATCGCAGAGTCAGACACGACTGACATGACTTAGTAGCAGCAGCAGCAGCAGATAACATTGGAATTGTATGAAATAGTAGGAAACCCAACAGATACTACAGAGAACTTCTTGGCTCAGGGAAAACCCCTAAACCTCTGGTGTAAGAAGTGCTGTGAGTGTGGTAGTAGTAAAAGAGTAATGAGGAATGTTTTCCTTTCCAGTTAGCAGCAGAACAGTAATAATGAAATTCTAGTTTATTATAAATAATGTTCTTGTTTTTCTCTGCACACGTTTCCCATACTCATGATCCAAAGTACCTTTAGAGTTTAATATATCTTTGGTTTATTCTATTATTGATGCTTTTATCTGCAGTACACCCAACTCTATACTATACCACCAAGTGAAAGCTATGGTAAGTGAAAAATCACTCAGTCCTGTCTCACTTTTTGTGACCCCATGGACTACACAGCCCATGGATTTCTCTAGGCCAGAATACTAGAGTGGGTAGCCTTTCCCTTCTCCAGGCAATCTTCCCAACCAAGGGATCGGTCCCAGGTCTCCCACATTGCAGGCAGATTCTTTACAAGCTGAGCCACAAGGGAAGCCCGAAAGCTATGGGAAAATAGACTCTAAGTCAGTATTGCCTCTATGTAGGTTCCTGTTTCTCATTTATTCAAACTCTGGATTCAAATTTCAACTTTTGCTCTACCATTTTGATGATTCAATCAGATATATTGTCTAGTTTGCTAGATTTGACCAGCCATTCAAACTGAACTACTGTCCATGAACCTACGAATTTTGGGTTAAAAAAAATTAAATTGTTTTGAAGAAATATAGCAGGAAAATACATAGAAGATTTGTTTTCAAACTTCATCAGAATTGATTTTTTCTTTTTAGTCAAACAAATGCTTTCAAGAACACTCACATAAAGAGAGTGCACACCTATATTCTTAACAGTTAAAACTGAGTAATAATGTAAGAAATAGGGATTCAGCAACAAGAAGAAATGATTATCATTCAACATGTTTCCTACTGTTGAATGATTAGAAAGCAAATATATTGAAACAAAGAATCAGAGAATATTATATAGAGATTGATTGGACTCTAGGAAAATCAAGGCTTGACATTCTCATGTGATTTATATTTAATAATTAAGTCTCATGAAACTCGAAGCGGTATTTAACATTATGTAGTCCAATGGTGACTCAGTATTTTGAAAAACAGATCTACAAGATGGCAATTAAATTGTCTGAAATCAAACAAGTATGAAATGGTAAAACTGGATTAACATTTCCATTTTTGACCCTAAAATCTGTACAGTTAATCTTTGGTGCTACCTAGTTTTTTCTGTCTAATTTTTGACTTGTGGTTGGCTAACTTAAAACAGAGATATGCTAAGAATTCCTTTTATCTAAAAATGAATTACATTAAAAGTAAAATTCAAAACTACAGTAAATGGCAAGAGATAAGAAAGAAGGAGCTTAGATTGTTACATTTGGAGTTAGAGCAAGTCACAATGAAGAGGCAAATAATAATGATCAAATAGAAAAAGATCTATTCTGACAAATGTATGGGGTCAATATTTTTACCATGTTATCATAAATCACCACATTGCTTTCTATCATCTTGCAGAGTTAGAGGCTGAAAGTGGGTTATAAAAGGGAAAAGAAATGTTTTTTACCCTACTGCTCACCTGAAAAATATGGAAATTTTCATTTTTATACCATCTGGATATAAATGGTACCATGCAGTAGTTAGATTTAGATCCCAGTTAATAACCCTGGTGACAGAGCATTCCCTAAGGGAATGAGGTTTAAACAGGAAAATGTCAATTGCTCCATTCAGACAGCTCTAATTTGCTGGGCAATCTGATAGCATTTTAAGTGCTCCTCATTGGGAGGATCTGCTGTGCATGCTGCCCCCCTCCCCGCCCCCACAAAGGGTCAAATCAATATGAAGTGAAAAGGGACTATGAAATGAATACTTGAACAATATATATTGAGTTTATTTTTTAAAGAATACAAATGCAAGCTATTAAAGGTGTTAAGAATTCCCAATGCTATCTCCACATAACCTGTGTTTGCTGGCTACTCAGGCTGCATTATAACTCCAGGTCTCTACTGCTGCACCTCTTGCCTCAGGATCAAAAGAAAATATGCTGGGAGGTAGTGGTAGTTCACTGCTCCCTTTATTCTCTGGCCACACATCTACCTGCTGAGATTTCTCCCACTTCCCCTAGCCAGTAACAGAAGGCTCTAAAAAGAAGGTGGAAGTTCATGTCAATGTTTCTGTGGGTTATTTTAATGCATAATATCCAAAATAACAGAATTAACAGCTGCTGATACTTGAGAGAAAGGAACTCACAAGGTGGAGTTGCTTCACTAATTCCTGCCATGTATGAGTGCTAAGTGCTCCAGTTGTGCCCAGTTTTTTGTGACCCTATGGTCCATAGCCCACCAGGCTGTTCTGTCCATGGAATTCACCAGGAAAGAATACTGGAGTGGGTAGCCATGTCCTCCTCTAGGGCATCCTCCCAACCCAGGGACTGAACCCGAATCTCTTATATCTAACTGCATTGGCAGGTGGGGTCTTTACCACTAGTGCCACCTGGGAAGCCCTATTCCTGCCACAGTGATGTTGAAACACAAGCACTTAGATTTTACCTCGACCATCCCTTCCTATCCTGGAACGCAGCACAGTATCTAAATAGAGTTGGTTGTGGCATCGAAGTCTGAGTGTATAGTTAGTAATGCACTATATGAAGGTATTGTGTCCTTGCTACCTATGCTACCTGTGCCAGACTGGTTAAGAGAAATATGATGGAACTAAATTCAACTTTCAAAAAATGAAGATCATGGCATCCAGTCCCATCACTTCAAGGCAAATGGATGGGGAAACAATGGAAACAGTGACAGACTATTTTCTTGGGCTCCAAAATCACTGCAGATGGGACTCCAGCCATGAAATTAAAACACACTTTCTCCTTGGAAGGAAAGCTATGACAAACCAAGACAACATACTAAAAAGCAGAGACATTATTTTGCCAACAAAAGTCCATCTAGTCAAAGGTATGGTTTTTCCAGTAATCATGTATGGATGTGAGAGTTGGACCATAAAGAAGGCTAAGCACTGAAGAATTGATGCTTTTGAACTGTGGTGTTGGAGAAGACTCTTGAGAGTCCCTTGGACTGAAAGGGGATCAAACCTAAAGGACATCAATCCTGGATATACGTTAGAAGGACTGATGCTGAAACTCCAATACTTTGGCCACCTGATGCAAAGAGTTGAATCATTAGAAAAGACCCTGATGCTGGGAAAGACTGAAGGCAGAAGGAGAAGGGGACAACAGAGGATGAGATGGTTGGATGGCATCACTGATTCGATGGACATGAGTTTGAGCAAGCTCTGGAAACTGGTGAAAGACAGGGAAGCCTGGTGTGCTGCATTCCATAGGGTCATAAAGAGTCAGATATGCCTGAACGACTGAACAACAACAAAATGGGGTGTGGGTTAAGGCCCTTATAATAATGCAGAAAAGGAAAGATAAAAAGACAGGGGATGTAGTCTTCTTCCCTGAGAGCATGCTCTCTTTAAGAAATCCATTGGAATGACTAAAAATTCTAAGGGCAATGAGTCCACATAAATCAGCGGTTTTCAACAGGAGGAAATCTCCTGTTACCGCCCCAGGATGTTTGGCAATGTTTGGAGACATTTTGCTTTCACAGCTTAAAGAGTATGAGTGACTATGTTAGGGAACTAGAGACCAAAACTGCCTGCCTTGGCCAGGCATGATAATAACTGCTGGCATGAGTTGTGTCACAACAGGAGAGGCTTGATAAGAAATATGGGGCTGTCAACAAAACTAGCCGGGAGAATTCAGGAGGGCCAAAAAGAAGGAGGAAACGCTGGTCCATAATTTGCCTTGCCAATCTCCTAGAAACCTTCAAGAATCTATCTTGTCTGTGAGATGCATGCATCACCAGGAAGGACTCTGAGTGGGGACCAAATATGGGCATGAGCAAGATGACTGGCCAAGGACAACCAAGAAAGCTCATCCTATTACCATAAAACCTGAAGCTGCAAGCTTGGCATGGCAGAGTAGATCTCCTGGCTTCCCTTATCCTGCAGCTCTCTTCTTGAGGGCCCCATCCCAGTAATGTCTTCTGCTTTGCCAGTACATGTATCTCCTCAGACAATGCATTTCCAAGTGTTAGACAAGTGTCCACTTTTAGGCCCCCAGGGGTCTCCCTTCTGGTAACAACTGGAGATCTGGGATGGTACCAAACATCATACAATTCCCATGTAACAGAGTTAACCTGTGCAAAATGCCAGCAGTGCTGATATTGAGGAAGAAAAAAGAAGGTGAAGTCGCTTAGTTTTGTCCAACTCTTTGCGACCCCATGGACTATAACCCACCAGGCTCCTCCATGGAATTTTCCAGGCAAGAGTACTAGAGTGGATTGCCATTTCCTTCTCGAGGGGATCTTCCTGACCCAGAGATCGAACCTGGGTCTCTTGCACTGCAGGCAGAGTCTGCAGGTAAAGCCTGGCTTTACCTTCTGAGCCACCAGGGAAGACCCACTGATATTGAGGAACCCCATATGAAGAAAATCAGTATATAACCCTGGTATAAAGTAAGAAAGCTATACCAGGATAAAATTTTTCTGAAGAATAATTACATTCAAAAGAGATATTTCAGAAGGGTTAACACAGAAAATACCAAGCAAAAATGCATTTTTTTTCTACCAAATGAATCTTTACTATATTGTAAAAACTACCTGGATATTTAAGTTTCAGTTTTAATACCAAAATTTAACCTTTCAAGTCTTAGGGAAAGATAAAGAGATTACATTGACCTTGATTTGTATTTTTAATTTTCCATTTCCATAATGTAAATTTCAGTTCATATTTGAAACTCTCAACTGGCCTCAACTGACATGAAGGCTATGAAATCTGTGAACAATTCCTTTTAATACTAAGTATAGTTTGTGATTAAAATATAAATAATTTTTAATTTAATAGAGAATTTAGCTTTATCAAATAAAGACTATTACATGGGAAAATAACCTCTCCCAATTTCTTTCAACCATACTCCTTGTGACTAAATAAAATGCACAATAAGGTCAATTTTCTTACATACAGCTTTTTACTTTTACTCTCTAAGTTTTCCTTAAAAGGAAAACACATTTGATTTCACATCACTTTACTAACTGTAGCCACTTCTAGATAATTGCTACCATCTACTGTGAGATGCCTGGATGGCATCATCGACTTGATGGACATGAGTTTGAGTGAACTCTGGGAGTTGGTAATGGACAGGGAGGCCTGGCATGCTGCGATTCATGGGGTCACAAAGAGTCGGACATGACTGAGCAACTGAACCGAACTGTGACTGTAAATATCAAAATAGAAATATTTAAGTAAAAATAAAGAGCCACTTTCAAGAAAAATGGGTCAAGAGAACACTGACATTCTCAAGTGGATAATTAAGTTTATTTTCTGGATCATTCAAGCTCAAATTATAATCTGAATAAAACATTCAATTTAAACAACACTTATTTAGCACCTGCACTGTACAAATAATACATAATATGCTCTAGAGGATCAAGAAATAATCAAGGCAGTCTTGCCTGTTACAACTCTAGAGAAAGAATGCCATGTTTGAAACTCAGCTTTATGTTTAAGTTCATATTACTTAACCTCTCCCTACTTCAATTTCATCATTTGTAAAATGTTAAGAGTTATAGTACCTATATTTTTCAGGAGTCTGAAATGCTTAAAGCAGTTCTTGGGTCAGTAAGCCATTACAAAAATATTAGCTATTTTTAAGTACACTTCTGAGAGGAAAGGACTTCTAGATTGGCACATCAGCATGAGTAAAAATGCAGAAACAGGAAAATACAAGATATGTTGAGAAATGATAAATGGTTTAGTAAACTTGTATTAATGGGAGTGATTGGAAGATACAGTCAATTTTAATGAGAAAAGCCAACTATGCCCAAAATCCTGAGGGGTTTGAATGTCATGCTGATAAATGTAGATTTGTGAGGGGTGGGGGAGGATAATCAGAGTTGAATAGGACCTTCATTTATCTGAATTTTAAAAGCAACTCTAATGGCTATGTGAAGTCTGAATTGGAGGGGAAAAAATTAAAGGATGGAGAAGAATTTAGAAACTTTATATAGCAATCCCACTTCTGGGCTTATCTCCAGAAAAGATGAAAACTCCAATTTGAAAAGTTACATGTGCCCCAATGTTCATAGCAGTACTATTTAAAATAGCCAAGACATCAGTTCAGTTTCTCAGTCATGTCCAGCTCTTTGTGATACCATGGACTGCAGCATGCCAGACTTCCCTGTCCATCACCAACTCCCCAAAAGTACTCAAACTCATGTCCATTGAGTTGATAATGCCATTAAACCATCTCATCCACTGTTGTCCACGTGTCCTCCTTCATTCAATCTCTTCCAGCATCAGGGTCTTTTCTAATGAGTCAGTTCTTCACATCAGGTGGCCAAAGTATTGGAGCTTCAGCATCAGTCCTTCCAATGAATATTCAGGACTGATTTCCATTAGATGGGCTGGCTGGATCGCCTTCCTGTCCAGGGATTCTCAAAAGTCTTCTCCAACACCACAGGTCAAAAACATAAATTCTTCAGTGCTCAGCTTTCTTTATGGTCCAACTCTCACATCCATACATGACTACTGGAAAAACCATAACTTTGACTATACAAACCTTTGTTAGCAAAGTAATGTCTCTGCTTTTTAATACACTGTCTAGGTTCATCATAGCTTTTCTTCCAAGGAAAAAAGCATCTTATAATTTCATGACTACAGTCACTATCTGCAGTGATTTTGGAGCCAAAGAAAATAAACTCTGTCACTATTTCCTTTCCTCCATCTATTTGCCATGAAGTGATGGGACTGGTTGCTATGATCTTCATTTTTTGAACATTAAGTTTTAAGTCAGATTTTTTTTACTCTCCTCTTTCACTTTCATCAAGAGACTCTTTAGTTTCTCTTCACTTTCTGAAATAAGGTTGTTTTTATCTACATATCTGAGGTTATTGATATTTCTCCCAGCAATCTTGAGTCCAACTTGTGCTTCATCCAGCCTGGCATTTTGCATGATGGATTTTGCATATAATTTAAATAAGTTGGGTGACAATATACAGCCTTGAAGTACTCCTTTTCCAAATTGGAACCGGTCCATTATTCCATGTCTGGTTCTAACTGATGCTTCTTGACCTGCATACAGATTTCTCAGGAGGCAGGTCAGGTGGTCTGGTATTCCCATCTCTTTCAGAATTTTCCACAGTTTGTTGTTATCCACTCAGTCAAAGGCTTTGGCATAGTCAATAAAGCAGAAGTTGATATTTTTCTGGAACTCTCTTGCTCTTTTGATGATCCAACCAATGTTGGCAATTTGATCTCTGGTTCCTCTGAGTTTTCTAAATCCAGCTTGAACAAATGGAAGTTCACGGTTCATGTACTGTTGAAGCCTGGCTTGAAGAATTTTGAGCATTACTTTGCTAGCATGTGAGATGAGTGCAATTGTGCGGTAGTTTGAGCATTCTTTGCCATTGCCTTTCTTAGGGATTGGAATGAAAACTGACCTTTCCAGTCCTGTGGCCACTGCTGAGTTTTCCAAATTTGCTGACATATTGACTGCAACACTTTCACAGCATCATCATTTAGGATTTGAAATAGCTCAACTGGAATTGATCACCTCCACTAGCTTTGTTCATAGTGATGCTTCCTAAGGCCCACTTGACTTTGCTTTCCAGAATGTCCGGCTCTAGCTGAGTGATCACACCATCATGATTATCTGGGTTGTGAAGATACTTTTGTATAGTTTTTCTGTGTATTCTTGCCTCCTCTTCTTAATATCTTCTGCTTCTGTTAGGTCCATACAATTTCTGTCCTTTATTGGGCTCATCTTTGCATGAAAATTTCCCTTGGTATCTCTAATTTTCTTGACGAGATCTCTAGTCTTTCCCATTCTATTGTTTTCTCTGTTTCTTTGCACTGATCACTGAGGAAGGTTTTCTTATCTCTCTTTGCTATTCTTTGGAACTTTCGTTCAAATGAGTATAACATTCCATTTTTCCTTTGCCTTTTGCTTCTCTACTTTTCATATCTATTTGTAAGGTCTCCTCAGACAACCATTTTGTCTTTTTGCATTTTTTTTCTTGGGGATGGTCTGGATTACTGCTTCCTGTATAATGTCACGAACCTCTGATCATAGTTCTTCAGATCTTGGTTTACATGGAACCAAGACATAGAAGCATCCTAAATGTCCATCAAAAGTGAATGGATAAAGAAGATGTGATATGTGTGTGTGTGTGTGTATATATATATATATGATGGAATATTAATCAAGTCATAAAAAGAAGGAAATATTGCCATTTGCAGCAACATAGATAAAAGTAGAGACTATCAAACTAACTTAAATAAGGCACACAGAGAAAGATAAACACATATGATATCACTTGTATGTGTAGTCTAAAATATGATATAAATGAACTTACTTACAAAACAGAAATAGATCTATGGACAGAAAATAAACTTAGGATTACCAAAGGGGAATAGGAGGAGGGACAAATTAGGTGGTTGGGTTTAACAGTTACACACTACTATATATAAAATAAATAAGGAACTACTATATATAACAGGGAAATACATTCAATATCTTATAATAAGCTATAGTAGAAAAAATCTGAAAAATATATATATATATATATATGTATAATGGAATCACTGTGCTATATATTTGAAACATTGTAAATCAAATATACTTCAATTTTATGACCTTTAAAAAAAATAGAAATTGTTTCCACAAATCACATTGGAGATACTAATGTGTGATTTCAAATAATGGAATGAAGAATAGAAAAAGTAGATAATGGAGTTATTATAGCAGAAAAAATGAACAAAATCTTTTTTTTTTTTTTTTTGTGAAAGTAGGGTGGGAGGGAGAGTGAGCCACCTGTACTGTTTAGTTTCTTTTCACCTGTATTATACCAACCAATTTGCAATTCTGCTTTATCCAGAAATATTTAATGGTAACTCTCCAAAGTTATATTGATTTGTTCTTGTTCTCAAAAAGTTTATGCAAAATTCTGTCTTGATTGTTTGGATAAATACTACGTGTTTGCTTTTTTTTTCCCATGTTTCACTTGTAAGAAAATATTTTTAAAAACTGCTAATTGGTCTCTCTGTTCTATCTTATGGCACAAGTGAGCCTTGCCCTGTTGGCTCTTGGCTGGTTAGTGGCTATAAGAAAATATAGGGAGGAGGGTTCAGGATGCGGAACATGTGTATACCTGTGGCGGATTCATGTTGATATATGGCAAAACCAATACAATACTGTAAAGTTAAAAAATAAAATAAAATAAATTTAAAAAAAGAAAATATAAGCAATGCTTCACTAAGCTATAGATGCAGTGATTTTAAAATGGAACATTAAAGAGGATACCCAGAAACTTATGAAATATAACTAATAATATATATTTGTATGCTAAATCCAATATTTTATGCATTAAAGTTTACTTTATGACAGCTGTCTTCCTAACTAACTGGAGATTTGGGACTCTCAAGCCAATATTTTACATGAGAAACAAGTTTGCTTCAGGCATAGTAATTTTACTGCATACCATTATAAATTTCTATTATCCTAAGTAAGAAGAAATATGATCAAAACAATTCTATGATCAATGAAGCCTAAAATACAAGCAGGCAAGAATGTTCCACTGCTCACTTGACAAAAATCAAGTCCACTAGGAAGTTTCATGTTATAAAGAACCAGCCATGGCTCATGAATATTATTGGGTTTTTCTATGGCTACTATACTTACTAATAAAATCTTTGAAAAAACTACAATTTAAAGTCTGCATCACTAAAGTGGAATGCTGTAGTCTCAATGGTGGTCTAAAAGTTCCCACAAGTCAGTAAGGAAAAGGTCAACACCTCAACATGAAAAAGAAATGTGATTTTATAAAAATCATGAAAATTCTAATGACAAAAATCAACAAGTTTCTATCCTATCAGATTGACAAAGAAAAAAAAAACATAATAAAATATTTGGGGAAGAGATATTCTCTTGCACTGTGTATGGAATGAAAGTTGGTAACAATTTTTGAGGCCAATTTGGCAATATCCATCAAATTTAAAAGGTACATAACTCTCTAGGGTATTTGTCCTAGCAGTACTCTCCAAATAGGTTACCAGGATGTTTAGTGCATAATTATAACACCAAGTGCCTGGAAACAATTTATATGTCCATCAGCTGAGGGACTATTATGTCTACCATGGCACCTCATTCAATAGCATAATAAACAAGCATTAAAAAGGATGAGGTTATTCTGTATACACTGATATGAAATAACTTCTAAAATACATTGTGTACTGACAGAAAAACAAGGTACATATTTCTCTGTACAGAAAGCAAATATTGGTATAAAAAATGAATGAATAATTTCATATATGTTTGTATTTAAATAAAATATTTCTTAATGGAGTTACAAAACAATCAGTAAGAGTAAGTATGTTTCACATGGTAAGTTGCATACTAGCTGACAGAGAGAGGAGGCCTTGATACTCATGCTATAAACTTATGTCCATTCGAATTATGTATCATTTGCCTGGCTTTCTCTTTCAAAACACATGCTAAAACACAATGTTTATGAAAACACAAAGGAATAATAAATATTTCCTTTCTGACTTCATTGTAAATGTAGATTGCTACAAATAAAAGGTTTTAATTGTCCTCAGATCTCAAAGGAGTGTCTCTGTCTCTCACTCTCCTTCTCTTCCAAAAGTGCAAAAAAAAAAAAAAAAAAATTACTGTTTTCTTCTCACACTGTGAATTTATATGCCTATAACTCTTTTCATATCTGGACATACTGTTAAGCTCTAAAAAAAAAAATTCTCAACCATATAACACAGTACCCATAAGAAGATCCTCAATAAATGTTATAGACACAGAGAGAGATTATACAAAGGAAAAGATACTTGATTATTACTAAGTTCACTTCAAGGTGAAAAGGACAATACTAAGGCTTAATCAAATCACATGTATGAGAAATTCAAGATTTATGGGAGATAATTCTGAAACTTCAAATAACAATTATAATATGTGCATATGTGATAAGTCGCTTCAGTTGTGTCCAACTCTTTGTGACCCCATGGACTGTGGTCCACCAGGCTCTTCTGTCCATGAAATTCTCCAGGCAAGAATACTGGAGTGGGTTGCCAGGCCCTCCTTCAGGTGATCTTCCCAACCCAGGGATCAAACCTGGGTCCCCTCCATCTCCTGCATTGGCATGAGGGTTCTTTAACACTAGCACCACCTGGAAAGCCCCATATTATATGTTGGCATACATTAATATTATATATATATATATATATGTATAAATATACAAAACAGATAAATAGATGGATGCTAAGACAGTATTTTGTGAGTTGCTTTAGTGGTTTAAGAATATTATCTCCAATCTTTTACATTTTAAATAACTAGTTTAACTAGAATTTGAAAATGTACATGCACCCAATATTCATAACAGCCAATGTCTATAAATGCCGTGACATGGAAGCTCCTACACGTACATGTACATGTATTTCGTTAGAATCTTTATAGTTGCATAGAGAAATGGGGATCATAATGGGTAAACAGCAATTCAGTAAAACCTAACTGGTAGTATTATACAGATTTTGTAGCACCAATAATTTTGTAAATAAATTTGCTATAATGTGAAATTCTAAATATGCTTTTACAGGTGTGAATGGAACAAGGCTGAGAATAGCAATAAGTGTCAATTTTCTGGATTTGTTCAAATTCATGGTCCTGAAAAAAATTCAAGTAATTTATTTAAAATGCACAACATATTAAAAAAAATAGAAAGTCAGCAAATGGATTGATAACTTTCAGTTTGCTAGGGTAAAATTGTCTGAATTTAATGACAGATTTTTCCTGGAGTATCTAAAGAATTTAGCAGCAGCCTGTAAAGTGTTATATTGATGCATCTGGAAAACATAAGCTTTCATTCTAGATTCGCCTTTCATTCTTAATAAAACTTTCCTGCACATGATTGAGAGTTCTAATTTAACTTTTCAATGACATGATTACCACTGGGATTTGGATAATGATGTCTCTTTTCAGGCTAACCTAAACTGGAGGAGCCCAAATGCTGCTTGGGTTGCCTGTTTGGGGTTTTGCTTATTTGTTTAATATGTCTTTAAAAACAATACCCACAGACATATTTTAATTTTTCTAATATGTGTTTCCTCCTTTAAGTCTCCATCCTAAAGTAAACATAATTTTGTACCAAAATACTTGAGAATGTTAGTTCTCTGAAGCTAGAAATTATTCCCAAAATATTTATGAGAACCACTGAGATTTAAGCTCAGTGTGAAAAATACTCTTAAAGCCCTCTCCTAAAATAAATGACAGATTTTTATATTTTGTTTTTGAACAACCTTCCAAAATAGTATAGTTTGTTTAACTGATTTATCATAATATTTCTGCAATTTGGCAAAAAGGTAAATTAAAAGTTATATTTGAAGAAAGAGTGAGTATCCAAGTTTAGAATATTTTTGGAGTCAGATTTCAAAAAATAAAACAACTTTATGAGTGTACATATATGATAGAGGAGAGAATAGCACAAGCTGGAATCAAGATTGCAGGGAGAAATATCAACATCAGATATGCAGATGATACCACTCTAATGGAAGAAAGCAAAGAGGAACTGAAGAGCCTCTTGATGAAAGTGAAAGAGGAGAGTGAAAATGTTGGCTTAAAACTCAACATTCAGAAAACTAAGATCATGGCATCTGGTCCCATCACTTCATGGCAAATAGATGGGGAAACAATGGAAACAGTGACTCACTTTTTTGTCTTGGTTTCCAAAATCACTGCAGATGGTGACTACAGCCATGAAATAAAAAGACGCTTGCTCCTTGGAAGAAAAGATGACAAACCAAGAGAGCATACTAAAAAGCAGAGACATTACTTTGCCGACAAAGGTCCATCTAATCAAAGCTCTGGTTTTTCCAGTAGGCATGTATGGCTGTGAGAGTTGGACTATAAAGAAGGCTGAGCACCGAAGAATTGATGCTTTTGAACTGTGATGTTGGAGAAGACTCTTGAGAGTCCCTTGGACTACAAGGAGATCCAACCAGTCAATCTAAAGGAAATCCGTCCTGAATAGTCATTGGAAGGACTGATGCTGAAGCTGAAGCTCCAATACTTTGGCACCTGATGCAAAGAACTGATTCATTGGAAAAGACCCTGTTGCTGGGAAAGACCAAAGGTGGTAGGAGAAGGGGATGACAGAAGATGAGATGGTTGGATAACATTACCAACTCAATGGAAATGATTTTGAGCAAGTTCTGGGAATTGGTGATGGACAGGGAAGCTTGGTGTGCTGTAATCCATGGGGTCACAATGAGTTGGACACGACTGAGCAACTGAACTGAACTGAGCTGAAGGCATGAGGGCAGGCTGACGCCAAAGCAGAGGCCTCAGTCTGTCTTTGCTCCTTCTTTTTGTGTTTTGTCTCCTCCCCTAGGAGCCTGCCCTATACAAATTAGGGCTAACCAGGAAGGGGGGAGTGAACTAAACTGATCTGAGAGAGATCTTAGGTGAAACTGAACCTGCTGTCATCTTGATACTGGACTCTCAGACTTCAGAATGGTTAGAAAATGGATTTCTGTTGTTTAAGCCACCTAATCTATGGGATTTTGTTGTGACAGCTCCAACTAATTTGTCTTTTTCATGGTTTTTTTTTTTTTTTTTTTTTTTACTATTTCAGAATTTAGCCTAGTGCCATACTAAAACATATATACCTGGAATGCAATGCATAGTAACAAAAAAGATTGTATCTTTAAGAAAATTTTAAATGATTCCAAATCAGTTTCAAATTCATTCAATTCAAAATGAATTCCAAGTTAATTCAATAAATTAATCCCATTTAATCTAATGCTTAATTTCTTACCCTCCTGTATCCTTTTCAAGATACTGGTTCAGGAGAAGATGCCTTACTATTATGTCAATATCAGAACTGTGTGCATTCGGTTTGGGTTCTTGCTGTACATGTTCCTGAAAACAGTAAGTGATTACATGAGGTCTGGACCATACAAATGAGTTATTTCTCTGTGAAACATTCTGACTATATTGATTTTTGTCTGCTGTAGTGTTATCTGAATAAATTGTGTACACTGAGGCCATATTTAAATTTATCTAGACTGCTGGCCTGGTGCAATCTGAAAGGGCCAAATAGCCTCCCTTTGCTGCTTCCAGAGCAGAATGACTCGTCCTCCAGGATAGCAGCATGTGGCCTCATAGCTGAGATTAGGATTTCCTTGCTTATAATCAGGGCACTGGGTTCAACCTCATATCTACCTGAGAGTCATGGAGAACTGAGAGGAAAGAATGTGTCTGCCCTTTCCCATCTAGATTTCCTCAACCTGTTTCCACTTAGTATTCAGGGCACCTTCATTGATCAGAAATAAAAAGATTAAAAACATTTTCAGCCCTAAGTTTTCAAAATTGTTTTAATAAACCATGAAATATCAGCTTTCTCCTTTATATTTTCCCCTAAAAATCAACCTAGCATGTAGAACGCATACTTCCTATGTATACATCACTCTTCTGTCCTTTGAAAATTAGTTTTCTTCATGTCCACTTTCTGACTTGCTACACTCCTCTATAGCATACATTATGCAGTATAGCTGGTGTGGAGGGATGGAAGGGACATAAGATTTTTGTTTTGCATATTCTCCTACCTGAATATATATTTGCTAAAACTAGTATTTACATGTTTATCGGAGCTTGGAGAATAAGGATAATATGAAAGATGTTTATGAGAATGTGAGGAGAAAGATAGATCTCATCACTCTGTTTCATTTGTTTTGAAACAAGTAAATATTTCATAATAAGTGTTTATGAAATAAATTAATGATTAATAAGGAATAAATTAACTTCTAATTACCACAAAATAATTTTATTGGGAAGCTTAAAAATGCCCACCAACATATATGTAGAAATTACCTGCAGAATACAACTTTTGTAAAAATTCTGGACAAACTTGATTGAGTGATATGTTTCTGTAATCTTTATTTTCATTAATGTTTTGTCTTAGATCTTGCTTCTCCTATTGTAATATATTTTATTTCTATGCCCTGATTCCTCCAACCTGAATCTAATAAATATGGAATAGCTATGGTTCAGAACACACTAAGATATCAAAATATCCTTTCAGGAAAAAAAAAAAAATGTAATGCCCCTTTCCATTCTCAAAGTAAAAACACCCACTTCAGGTCTTTAAGGTTAAATTTATCTCTGCATTTTTCACATTCAGTGTGCTTAACATATCTGTGATTTATCAGTTAAGAAAATATTCTGATTTACTTTTTATTTTTAACTGAATCTGAAATCATAATTGATTCAATCTTCATTTTACTTATTAAGGATTTATAAATGTACACCTAGAGTTTTATGATTCTACTTTAATTTTTGACAATTTGATTCCTTCCCTATTAATTTTTACATTGCATAAATGTAACTGACATATGCAACTTAGGTATTATTTACTCTACTGTGAAGTTATTTGTATGAAATATTTTATGTAAAAACCAAAGCAAGAATAAAAATGTGAAGAGTCACCTCTACTTATATAACAACTTGAAAATTAGCATGATCTATTTTATTTCTTGCTTCTAAGAAGTGATAAGGGAAAAAAAGGTCAACAAGTACATTTCCATGAGGTATAACATAAGTTGGAGGATCACTCAAAAAAATAATAATATAATCCTTGTTCATCTGTTAAATAGTAGGCAACACTTCAACTTAAATCATAGAGGATCACAATAACCTTTCAGCTAAGGTAGCATCCCTAAATCATTTTTGCTAACACGTTACTTCAATTCAAAATATTAAAAATAAATATACTTCTGCTTTACAAGATGACTTTTTTTACCTACAGCTTAGAAGGATGTATTAAGCTATGATTTTAGAAAATTTCAATGTGGTTCCACATTTTAAACATTGCATATATGACATAAATTCTGATTTAAAAAATGTAAATATAGATGAGATATCATTAGAGATTCTATTCAGCTTTTTCCCCTATAACACTAAAAATTAATCAGTCCTAAATAATGAGGACCAAACAAATTAAGCATAATACTGAAGTAGATAAATTAACAACTAAATATGAAGAGACTTCAAACATCTATAAATACCCAGAATTAATCTGAGTTTTATCACTGGAAACAAAGTGGAGACTAACATATTATGAAATAGAACTTGACTTTAAATATGCCAATCTTACCTTGAAATTAATACACACAAATATTCCATCTTGCTTTTTATCCACCCTACTTTTTTTTTACCTAAAGCGCACACTCATTTTTCAGTATAACATTCAACTAGGAAACTATTTTAAAAATTGTTCTAAGACCCAAAAGACAGATCAAATATCTAGACAATATAAAACTTTTGGGATGAACTGAAAGAGCACAGTTCTTTACCCTTATACAGAAAACAACCAAGAGTAAAAGTTAACAGGACACCAAGATGTAAAAGATTTACTGAAATAATGCCTGTCTTAATGGACAGTTGACTAGCTGTACACTAGCCTCAAGGAATAGATAATTTGGACGTTAGTGCAGATTTATATGTGTGCATACGTGCATTCATACTCAGTCTTTGTGACCCCACAGGCTGTGGCCCACCAGACTCATCAGTCCATGGGATTTTCCTGGTAAGAATACTGGAATGAGCTGCCATTTTCTCCTCCAGGAGATCTTCCCCACACAAAGACTGAACGCACGTCTTTTGCATCTTCTGCAAGGCAGGTGGATGCTTTACCACTGAGCCACCAGGGAAGCCCACGGTTTCATAGCCCAAGGCCTAAAACTACTTATGCCATTAGATATTAATAATTTAGAGTAAGTCCAAAAGGCCTTATTTGGAATAGTAAATAATTACTTACATAAATCACTTCTTGAAAGTGAAAGTGAGAGTCACTCAGTCATGCCCCACTCTTTGCAACCCCATGGACTACACAGTCCATAGAATATTCAGGCCAGAATACTGGAGTGGGTAGCCTTTCCCTTTTCAAGGGGATCTTCCCAACCCAGGGATCAAACCCAGGTATCCTGAATTGCAGATGGATTCTTTACCAGCTGAGCTATGAGGGAAGCCCTCACAATCACCTCTTAATATAGAATCCAAATATTCTCCTTGGAAGAAAAGTTATGACCAACCTAGACAGCTTATTAGAAAGCAGACATTACTTTGCCAACAAAGGTCTGTCTAGTCAAAGCTATTGTTTTTCCATTAGTCATGTATGGATGTGACAGCTGGACTATAAAGAAAGCTGAGCACTGAAGAACTGATGCTTTTGAACTGTGGTGTTGGAGAAGACTCTTGAGAATCCGTTGGACTGCAAGGAAAGCCAACCAGACAATCGATCTTAAAGGAAATCAGTCCTGAATATTCATTGGAAGAACTGATGCTGAAGCTAAAACTTTAATACTGTGGCCACCTGATGTGAAGAGCTGATTCATTTGAAAAGACCCTGATGCTGGGAAAGATTGAAGGCAGGAGGAGAAGGGGACAACCAAGGATGAGATGGTTGGATGCCATCACTGACTCAATGGTCATGAGTTTGAGTAAACTCCAGAAGTTGGTGACGGACAGGGAGGCCTGGCATGCTGCAGTCCATGGGGTTGCCAAGAGTTAGACACGACTGAGAAACTGAACTGAAAGATTCAAAAAGATATTTATTTTCCTCAAGTTCTGGTATTAGAAAACAGACTAAATCCCTAAAATAGATAACAAATATTTACACCCAATTAACTCATACACACACACACACACACACACACACACCCCTTTAGCTCTGTTCTAATATATTCATAGGTTCACGTGTGATATGACTCACTTGAACTTTAACATCCGGTTACGGCAGAAAAGTTATACTGGACTAGTTTTCTCATAGTAAACAGCCATTAAACTAGAAAAATATTTAATACAGCTTGGGTTAAAATTAGAAAACAATAGTCTAGAAGGCAATGGCACCCCACTCTAGTATTCTTGCCTGGAAAATCCCATGGACGGAGGAGCCTGGTGGGCTGCAGTCCATGGGGTCGCTAAGGGTCGGACACAACTGAGCGACTTCACTTTCACTTTTCACTTTCATGCATTGGAGAAGGAAATGGCAACCCACTTCAGTGTTCTTGCCTGGAGAATCCCAGGGATGGGGGAGCCTGGTGGGCTGCCGGCTATGGGGTTGCACAGAGTCTGACACGAGTGAAGCAACTTAGCAGCATCAGCAGCTACTAACTATAAGCAATGAACAGAAACTATCCTGATGCCAGATCATTGCTGACCCTATCATACGGAGGAAGGGCAGAGTCACTGGCCCTCAAATCTAAGACCCAGTGAGATAAACACAACCTGTGTTTGAAGTTGATAGAGGATAACAGAGCATTTCAATGCTGTATCCATCCCCAGACTAGCAAATAACAGTAACAAGTAACAGAAGTTTATCCCTGAAGCCAAGAATGAGTACCTGGAAAGATACTCTCTTTGAACCAGGAAGTCACAAGAATAACCTAAATCTGAGAGAAGAATAGAAATACTGAGAAAAACATTTCCATTAACCCTGCCCCACAATAAGGATGGATAACACCTGAGGAATTTGAAGCCAGTAGGGTAATAATTGTAATAATAACCACAGTAAAACACAAACACAGCTTGATTCATGACTATATTGACAAAATGTTCCACACTGCAGTTCTAGCAAAGGAAGCATATCCATAAGTTCTGTGATGTAATGTAAAGCATGGTGCCAGTAATTAATAATAAAGCTTTATATACATAAAACTTGCTGACATAGTAGACCTTAAGTGTCCTTACTACATATACAGACAAAAGGTAAATACGTGAGGTGATGGATAGTTTAATTAGGTTAATAGGGAAAATCATCTCACAATGTACACATATATCAAAACATAATGCTGCATACCTTAAATGCATATAATGTATATGAATATATTTGTCAGTTATATAATGACAATAAAGTTAGGAGGAAATTCCCATTTTGAGGGATACGCATTAATTCTGTCTCTTAATCTACAGGTGATTTAGATTTTTTATCCAAAAAATGTGCAACAAAGGAAGTAAGAAAGAACATAAGGGACAAAATAGACAAAGGAGTCAACAGATGTAACTCCAATATGACCTAGGCATTGGAACTTTCAGACTGAGAATTTAAAATAACATGATTAATATGTCAAAGGCTATAATGGAAAGGGTAGACAACATGCAAAAGCAGATGGGTGATATCTTCAAAAAAATGGAAACTGTAAGTAACAATCAAAACGACATGGTATAAAGTAATGATAACAGAGACGAAGACTGTCTTCAATGAGATTATCACTGTCTTCAATGAAACTGACACCTAACCTTGAGAGAACTTGAAGATAAGGAAATAGAAACTTGAACTGAACACAAAGTAAAAGAAATGTGAAAGTAAAAATCAAAGAAGATAGCATCAAGATCTTTGGGAAAATATCAAAAAGTAACACACATGTAATTGAAATCTCTGACAGAAATGAAAGAGGTAACAGGGAGGAATACATATGTGAAAAGATATCAGTCAAGAATTTTCTGAAAAATAATGAAAGGCATCAAGTCACAGGTCCAAGATGCACAGAAAACAAATGGAATGTAAATATAAGCAAAGAAACACCTACTCGCAGAACATCCTATATTAAACCTGCTAGAAACCAATAGTAAAGAAAAAAATCTTAAATGATAGTGAAGGAAGAAAAACAGACATAATGCATATTGAGAAATACAGGTAAAAATTAAAGCAGATTTCTTATCAGAAATCATGGAAACAAGAAGACAATGAAAGGAAGCCTGAGGGGATTCTTCTCAGATATTTGTTAATACTAGGGGAAACTGGCAGAGCTACTGCTGGTAAACCTCATGATATGTGGGGCCTCCCTATGCCTGCAGAGCTCCTGCTGGTGAATCTCATGGTATTTGAGGGTCCCTCTACCCCTGTGGTCTTAGGTTTTTAAGCTCAGAGTTCCACACTGAGCCTCCAGCAATCTTTCAATTACAGTTCAGCTTTTTCTGCCTGACTTTGGTTCCCAGGGTCTTGATCTGTGAGTCTCACTCTGGTTCAACCAGGATGGACTCAAAGCTAATCTTGTTTTGCCTCTGCCTGATACCAGTGATGTCCTGGAGCTGACTTGCTCTGCCTGCCAAGACTCAGTTCCATGTTCCGTTCCAAGAACCAAGATTCTCTTCCCAATTCTGTGTTCAATGACACACTGCTGGGAGTTTGCAGCCAACCATGGTGGGAGTATTTACATCATGGAAATTGGCAAATGCTACAAATCAAGCCTTCTCCCCTACATCCACTTCTGTGCTGGAAGAGCCTGTTGTTAAGGAATTACCAGACACCTGCTGCTACAACTCCCACCTCCCACCCCATAAGATTCTTTTGGAACATCATATTATTTTGTTTCAGTGTGTACACCTAAAATACTACAATTCTTTTAAAAATAAAATCATAATTCCTCACATATTAAAAAGTTAACACTAATTTTAAAAATATTGTCAAATAGCCATTTGGTCAAATTTCCCTGATTAAACAACAACAACAACAACAAAAGGTATTCAAGTATTGGAAAGAAAAAAAAGTCATTCAAGTATTGGAAAAGGGGCAACCTACAATTCTGTATAAAAGTGAAAAGGTAAAAGAAATAAAAAATAATGTGTATGAAAATCAGAAACCCCAATACAATCAAAAACAAAATGAGTAGTTTTATCTTCTTAAAAGTATAATTCCAAAGCAGTGTGCTCATACTGAATATTTTTTAAATATGCAATTTACAAATATTCAAGAAACTTATTATAAATGTGAAATGTGAAATAAGGCAAATGCTATGAGAAAATATATATGAAATATTTATTTTTATTTATAACAGACATGGTTTCAAGGAGGCTTAGAAAAGCTTCATAGGCATAAATGATTCTTTACTTTTCATTTTCACTAAAATCAACAAGCTCAGCTAATATGTTTGCAGTATTTCACTCTTGCTCTGTATCCACAAGTTTATTTCATCTATCAACTTCTTTTTGGTGGATGCAAGCATGTGCTGACTTATCTATTTTGAAGCAATTGTTTTAGGAGAAGCCCTCACAGGAACCATGAGTAATTATGGATATTATTATTAGTGAATCAAATAGACAGCAAATATATGGCTATCTGCCACTGATCAAGAATTAAACATAGGGATGTCATGATATAATTTCAGATAGTGTATTAAATATTTGGAAAAATGTAGAGCTTTAATATCTGAGGCTGCTGCTGCTGCTACTAAGTCGCTTCAGTCATGCCCAACTCTGTGCGACCCCATAGACGGCAGCCCACCAGGCTCCACCTTCCCTGGAATTCTCCAGGCAAGAACACTGGAGTGGGTTGCCATTTCCTTCTCCAATGCATGAAAGTGAAAAGTGAAAGTGAAGTCGCCTAGTCGTGTCCGACTCTTCACCACCTCGTGGACCGCAGTCTACCAGACTTCTCCGTCCATGGGATTTTCCAGGCAAGAGTACTGGAGTTGGGTGCCATTGCCTTCTCCGGCATATCTGAAGAGAAAATCACAAACTGTGCATGCATGTGAAATGCCTTAGACTCATGCTAGGAGGGATTGGGGGCAGGAGGAGAAGGGGATGACAGAGGATGAGATGGCTGGATGGCATCACTGACTTGATGGACGTGAGTCTGAGTGAACTCCGGGAGTTGGTGATGGACAGGGAAGCCTGGTGTGCTGCAATTCATGGGGTCTCAAAGAGTCGGACACGACTGAGCGCCTGAACTGAACTGAACTGAACTGGCAGATTGCTGTTAAATAAGAGCCCAAATTGTTACTCACATCAGTATACATACCAACAATTTCAATTGTCTGTTAATAAACAATACTCATTTAGTAGAGTTAATTGATATTTGGTTGTAGAGTTATTATTTGCTTCATGTTAAAGCCTTTCAAATTCAGATGAAATTGATGAAAGCAGTTTATAATACTAGCCTTGTTCACATATAATTATTTTTCCTTCCATGAGTAACAAACTTAAATCAACCTCTCCTCAAGAAAAACAAAGAGATAAAATTTTACTAACAGTGAGATAATTTTCCATTGTCTGTACCGGTTTCAAAGTCCTCTAAATTAAGAACTCAAAGTTTTATTTTTAATACTTGCGAGTGAAGTTGCTCAGTCATGTCCGACTGTTTGCGACCCCATGGACTGTAGCCTAAGAGGCTCCTCTGTCCATGGGATTTTTCCAGGCAAGAGTACTGGAGTGGGTTGCCATTGTCTTCTCCAGGGGATCTTCCCAACCTAGGGATCAAACCCAGGTCTCCCTCACTACAGGTAGACACTTTACCGTCTGAGCTACCAAGGAACCACTTTAATACAATATATGTACATAAAAGACATTCAAATAAAAGGGTTTTCATTTTAAGCAGGAAGAAAAATTAATTGACCTGGAAAGGAAACAAACTAGGTAACATATGCTTTTAATTAAGCAAAATAAAATAGTTCTCTAACGCTATGTTTGATGCCCCTTCCTTGCATTGGCATTGATTGAAAGGATTATTTATTTTGAACATACTAGGGAAAACACTTCTATTTGTTATTGATAACTATGAAAATTGCCTTACATACAATTGAAAGGGTAAAGAAACAGTTTCATTTTCAATTTATTATTTAAAGAGTTCCACTGAAGAATAGTTATAGCAATCACAGTTGCTTAACTGTTTCACACTTAAGCAATTTAAGGTTTTAGCCTACTGTTTAATTCAGAGATTAAAAAAAAAATGATAAATCTTTTCAAGCTTTCTCTGACCTCTAAGTTTGACTTTTTGGCTGTACATTTTCCACTGCACATCAAGAATAGCTAATTTCTTGAAGTACTAGGAATAAGTAAATGCTGTTGAAAGAATTACTCTAGTTTAGAAAATTCCTCCTTAGCAGCAATTTATTCCATCATAATTTGTGCAAACCTGTGAAATAAGTAGTGACAGTAAGGCTGAACTTTAGACAAACTTCTCTCTTTGCCTTAATAGAAATTACTGATAGATTTTGAAAATGGAGTATTTTTAACAGTCTTAAATAATTTGCCACTCCTCTGTAGGCATGCAAATATCATAGTAAGCATACATATAATCTCTCTTTTCATTAGTTTTTTTTTTTTTAATGGAAAATTATATTGAGAAGGGAAATTATGGGCTGGTTCTCTACAGGCAGATATTAGAGGCAAGAAGTAAGGAAATTAGTAATCAAAGTTTAAAAAACTTGTCAAATGCTCTCAATTTTAAAATAGAGCTTGGACAAGGCCATCTGGTGACAGACTATCATTTTGCCCACTGAGTATTTCATAGAAAGGTGATTACTTTGCAAACCTGTATGTTTTTTGTTTACTATTGGAAAACTGTATTTTAGCTCCTGAATTTTCATTTCTGTCAAAATTTTAGCTTTTCTACTAGGTCTTCCTGAACATGTTCTTCTCACTAACTCTTCACTAACTGAATTCACTTATGACCAGCAAGATTCTAGTCAATAAAGTAGGAATTCTTAATTTACATGTTTCATTTTACAAATAAACTTACATTTATTCATTTACATCTCTAAGAAAGTTTTTATCCTTTACTACTGTTATCTTTTAAAGCATCTAATAGTTTAATATTTATATTTCCTCACAAAAGCTAAAATACTAGATAAATATATACATACATACATACATATATGTTGTTGTTTAGTCACTAAGTTGCATCCAACTTTTTGTGACCCCATGGACTATAGCCTGGCAGGCTCTTCTGTCCATGGGATTTCCCAGGCAAGAATACTGGAATAGGTTGCCATTGTGTTCTCCAGGGGACCTTCTCCACCCAGGCATGAAACTCATGTCTCCTACATTGGTAGGCAGACTTATTACTGCTGAGCCATCAGGGAAGTACACACAATATACATAAAAATTTTGAATTACAGAAAAATTACTCTAAAAATCTTATGTTCTTAGAAATATATTAGATATGTGTTTAAGGTTCAGAACTCTAAATGGCATAAGAAAAATGTCTAACATACGTGAAAATAGAGTACAAATAGTACCCTTTAAAGATCTGTCAGTCTACAAATAGGTGATCAGATGAAAGGAAGGAAAGCTGTTACCATTTTGAATTTTATTATTAAATGCAACAATGGGGTAGGTTTAAAACAGTGTTTTCATTCATGGCAACAGTGGCCTAGGTATAGCCTGCTCTTATAAATTAAATTCATTTGATCCCTCTCACATTCTATCAAGAAAAAACTGTCTATTACACCTACTAAAAGAAATGATATGGACCTAACAGAAGCAGAAGATATTAAGAAGAGGTAGCAAGAATACACAGAAGAATTATACAAAAAAAGATCTTCACGACCCAGACAGTTACAATGGTATGATCACTCACCTAGAGCCAGACATCCTGGAATGCAAAGTCAAATGGGCCTTAAGAAGCATCACTATGAACAAAGCTAGTGGAGGTGATGGAATTCCAGTTGACTTATTTCAAATCCTAAAAGATGATGCTGTCAAAGTGCTGCACTCAAAATGCCAGCAAATTTGGAAAACTCAGCAGTGGCCACAGGACTGGAAAGGTTGGTTTTCATTCCAATCCCAAAGAAAGGCAATACCAAAGAATGTTCAAATTACCACACAATTGAACTCATCTCATATGCTGCAAAGTGATGCTCAAAATTCTCCAAGCTAGGCTTCAACAGTATGTGAACCATGAACTTCCAGATGTTCAAGCTGGATTTCAAAAAGACAGTGGAACCAGAGATCAAATTGCCAACATCCATTGGATCATCAAAAAAGCAAACGAGTTCCAGAGAAAAATCTACTTCTTCCTTATTGACTATGCCAAAGCCTTTCATTGTGTGGATCACAACAAACTGTGGAAAATTCTTAAAGATATGGGAATACCAGACCACCTGACCTGCCTCCTGAGAAATCTGTATGCAGGTCAAGAAGTAACAGTTAGAACTGGACATGGAACAATAGACTAGTTCCAAATTGGGAAAGGAGTACATCAAGGCTGTATATTGTCACTCTGTTTATTTTATTTATATGCAAAGTACATAATGAGAAATGCTGGGCTGGATGAAGCACAAGCTGGAATCAAGGTTTCCAGGAGAAATATGAATAATATCAGATATGCAAATGACACTACCCTTATGACAGAAAGTGAAGAACTAAAGAACCTCTTGATGAAAGTGAAAGAGGAGAGTGAAAAAGTTGGCTTAAAACTCAACATTCAGAAAACAAAAATCATGGCATCTGATCCTATCACTTCATGGCAAATAGACAGGGAAACAGTGGAAACAGTGGCATAGTTTATTTTTTTAGGCGCCAAAGTTATTGCAGATGGTGACTGCAGCCATGAAATTAAAAGACACTTACTCCTTGAAAGAAAAGTTATGACAAAGCTAGACAGCATATTAAAAAGCAGAGACATTACTTTGCCAACAAAGTTCTATCTAGTCAAAGTATGGTTTTTCCAGTGGTCATGTATGGATGTAAGAGATGGACTATAAAGAAAACTGAGTGCTGAAGAATTGATGCTTTTGAACTGTGGTGTTGGAGAAGACTCTTGAGAGTCCCTTGGACTGCAAGGAGATCCAAACAATCCATTCTAAAGGAAATCAGTACTGAATATTTACTGGACGGGCTGATGCTGAAGCTGAAACTCCAATACTTTGGCCAGTTGATGGGAAGAACTGACTCATTTGAAAAGACCCTGAGAAATACTTAAGCCAGGAGGAGAAGGGGTTGACAGAGGATGAGATAGATGGTTGGATGTCATCACCAACTCAATGGACATGACTTTGAGTAAACCATGGGAGTTAGTGATGGACAGGGAGGCCTGGTGTGCTGCAGTCCTTGGGGTCACAAAGAGTCAGACATGACTGAGAGACTGAACTGAATTGAATTAGATTAATGAGATATTCACTCTCAACTAGCTCTGAACATTTTGTTAAATATGATATCTGAGTCTAACTTTTGTGCTATATTGTTTATTTTCTAAGACACTTAAATTCACTTTACCTTTCGTAATTTTAACTTATGTCTTTTTATTATCAGGTAATTAAAACACATTCTGTTGGGAAGCCCACATGCAAAAATTAAAGTCTAATTATACTGTAATAAGAACTTAATGGTCCTTTCCATTACTCTACTTTACCTTGGATAGCGTTTTCAGGTTGGCATTATCTCCCTACGATAGTTGTTTATAGCACTGGTGGCTTAGTCAGTAAACAATGAGCCTGCAGTGCAGACGACCCAGGTTCGATCCCTGGGTCGGGAAGATCCCCTGGAGAAAGAAACATCAACCCACTCCAGTATTCTTTCCTGGGAAATTCCATGGAAAGAGGAGCCTAGCAGGCTACAGTGCATGGTACTATAAGAGTCGTATATGACTTAGTGACTAAATAACAAAGACATAGAGAACACAGACTCCATGAACTGTTTCTGGTAGATGACTTTACACAGTAAGATACCTCTTTATCCATAGAAACCAGACATCATTTGTGAAATATTTTCAAAGTCTTCTGATTATAATTTTAAAAAATTGAAGGAAAGGAATTGTTTAATGTTACAGCAGTGCAAATTACATTATTAGATGGGCTTAAAATTTTAAATTTCATTTAGTTTTAGCAGAGTCTTGGCTTTCCAATTAAGGGTCTTCCAAACATTTTATTTAGTCATGTTCTACTTCACAGCAATCTATTATTGTTTCAAAGGGAGTATGCTCTGATGTTACTTTCTTGAAAGTGGTAAAACTCACTTTCACTTGGATAAAGAAGGGAAAAAGAATCATCAGAAAGACTGATTTTTTTATTACTGAGTATAATCCTTCATTTCCAATTAAAACATCTTTCCTACCCTCATTTTTACTAATTTCCACACTTTTAACATTAATTTTCCTCATATAGTCAAATATAAATCAAATCAAATTTGTTTTCGTATTTTATTTAACCTCTTCTTTAAAATCAACTTACCATTCAACTTTATAATTTATGCAATATTTCTTATTGCTTCCTTAAAATATTCAGCACAGGTGTATATTCACCAGTGTCCTGGAGAGAGAATTTTAAATTATTTCAATAGTGTTGTTTGAGCTCATTTTAAATTAAAAAAAAAAAAAAAAAACACAGAAAAAGGAAATTATTTACATCTACCCAGATAGCAAGATAAAATAATCAAACAATTTTTATACCTTATAAAATATTAAACATTCACTACAAAATCTATGCATAGTCTAAGAACAGAGCATCAAGATCACTTATATATAAATCTGAATTGTTTTATACAGTTCCACTTATAATCTATGCCTTTATATATTAAAATACCAATATTCATAAGAGATTGAATCTGCATACTTCAGAATTTTTCATAAGAATGAAAGAAATGGAAACTTCTGAGTCTACTCTAATGGGTAAAAATGTACTGTGACATTGAAAACTAGTTTGTACAACTATTTTATCTTTGGCTCAAACTAAGAGCTGACTACTATTTTATATGAAACTTTACAATTTGTAAAATAGTATTTTAACAAAGATACAAAAAGTATAGTTCCAAAACACCCAAATCTGAGCATTAATTGGCTGATTCCAGCTGCATTATGCTTAAGTATGTCCTAACTCCAGTGTTCTTGCCTGGAGAATCCCAGGGGTGGGAGCCTGGTGGCCTGCTGTCTATGAGGTCGCACAGAGTCGGACATGACTGAAGCAACTTAGCAGCAGCAGCAGCAGAAATAAAATACTGACAATAGTACGTTTATGACATGCCCTCAAAATCTGACCCTAAAACATATCTAGCACAAGTCATGATTCCACAATGACTGCATACATTGGGTGCACACAATTATCCTCACTTGCCATATTCTTTTTCTAAGTTATGATCCCCCAACGCATATTTCTTCAATGTAAGAAGTTGTTATACAGTATACTAATGCATATATATGGAATTAAGAAAGATGGTAACGATAACCCTGTATGTGAGACAGCAAAAGAGACACAGATGTATAGAAGTCTTTTGGACTCTGTGGGAGAGGGAGAGGGTGGGATGATTTGGGAGAATGGCATTGAAACTTGTATAATATCATACATGAAACGAATCGCCAGTCCAGGTTCGATGTATGATACTGGATTCTTGGGGCTGGTGCACGGGGATGACCCAGAGGGATGGTACGGGGAGGGAATAGGGAGGGGAGTTCAGGATGGGGAACACGTGTATACCTGTGGCGGATTCATGTTGATGTATGGCAAAACCAATACAATATTGTAAAGTAATTAACATCCAATTAAAATAAATGTATATTAAAAAAAAGAAGTTGTTAAAGGAAAAAATACAGATAGTAGTAAGCCAAAAATAGAAGGCCATTTGAGCAAATTTCATATTCAAATAAATACTTTTGATCAGAAATTTCAGTTTTGATGACTAGTTAACTGACATAACTGATCTGGTTTAATATTTCATCAGATAGATCTAGGTTTAATTTTCAAAGTCACCACTATCATCTGTGTGCCTTTATCCTTTTATTTTATTTCTTTTTTTGCCATTAACTTAAAGTCAACATACAATTTTAGATCTCATATTAATAGTATAAAATCTAGTAAAATGATTTATACTAGAGAACTTTTAATTTCAGTTAGTCTTTTTTAAAAAGAAGAGAAAAGATCTTGAAGAATTTGGAATATGTATTTCTGTTTTTATGGGAAAGGAGAGGGTCATATAGTTATCTGTGATGATTTTCAGTAAACCCTCTATTCTCTAAAATATGACCCAAAATGATGTCATTGATATCTAAGGGTACAAATTGGATCCTTATTTTCTTGGTGCAGTGTTTGACTTTTATTTTCATTAAAATGCAAATATCCTAGAGAGGGGGACTCAGTTTTTTATTCACTCATTTATATTTTCCTGTAAACAGTGGATATACAATCAATATTTCTTCATTTACACTGTCAGATGATTTATTAAGAGAAAGTGTGGTTGATTTCAGGGGGGTGGAAGAGAAAAATTCAGAAGCTACTCTCAGTAAGACACATAATGTGGGAAGAAAAAAGTAAAACTGAGAAAAGAATTCATAAACATGTACTTATCATACGATTTTGGTAAGGGTTGATGAATATAATTCAGAGAAAACAGAGTTATTACATGAAACAGTTCCGTATTGTTAGTGATAAAAAAGAGTATCAGAAATAGCTAATATTAGAAAGCATGTTTTATAATATTGGTTAACAAAGAATTTGGGGAAAAAAATGAAAAATGAGTAGCTATTGTAAAATTCCATAAAATCTCAATACTAAGCAAGAGATATCTCTCCCCTTGTGTGAATAAATATGAGAAGGGCAGAAGAAATGGAAGAAATAAGCTTTTCCTCTTTAATAGTCCTTGAAGATAATCGTTTTCATTAGTCCTTTAGTACCCAAATGGAGGTGCTAAAGACAAGGTTTATGTAACCCCATTCCAGTACTCTTTCCTGGAAAATCCCATGGAGGGAGGAGCCTGGTGGGCTACAGTTCATGGGGTCGTTAAGAGTCGGACACGAATGAATGACTTCACTTTCACTTTTCACTTTCATGCATTGGAGAAGGAAATGGCAACCCACTCCAGTGTTCTTGCCTGGAGAGTCCCAGGGATGGTGGAGCCTGGTGGGCTGCCGTCCATGGGATTGCACAGAGTCGGACATGACTGACGCAATTTAGCAGCAGCAGTAGCAAAGACAAGATTTGTATGTCACTGAGTCCCTTCTGCCTCTGAGAACTCACGAACTGCAGCACTCCAGGCTCCTCTGTCTTGCACTGTCTCCTGGTGTTTGTTCAGATTCATGCCCATTGAGTGAGTGAGGATTGACTGGTTTGATCTTGCAGTTCAAGGGACTCTCCAAAGTCTTCTCCAGCACAATTTGAAAGCATCATTTCTTCTGCGCTCAGCCTTCTTTATGGGCCAACTCTCACTTTCATATATGACTACTGGAAAAATCAGTTTTCACTGTACAGAAGTTTGTCAGCAAAGTGATGTCTATGCTTTCTAATACACTGTCTAGATTTGTTTTAGCTTTACTTCCAAGGAGCAAGTGTCTTTCAATTTTATGGCTGCAGTTACTGTCTACAGTGATTTTGGAGCCCAAGAAAAGAAAATCTGTCTCTGTTTCCACTTTTCCACCTTCTATTTGACACAAAGTGATGAGACTGGGTAGATGATCTTAGCTTTTTGAATGCTAGTTTCAAGTGAATTTGTTCACTCTAATCTTTTACCCTTATCAAAAGGTTCTTTAGCTCCTCTTCAAATTTCTGCCATTAGAATGGTGTTATCTCCATATCTGAGGTTGTTGATATTTCTCCTACAATCTTGATTCCAGCTTGACCTTCATCCAAAGAGGCATTTTGCATGATGTACTCTGCATATAACTTAAATAAGCAGGATGATGATATAAATCCTTGTTGTACTCATTTCCCAATTTTGAACCAGTTTTTCTATGTAAGGTTCCAACTGGTGCTTCTTGACCCGCATATAGATGTGGTGTCCATTTGTATTGAGCTTCAGTAGGAAACAAGTTGAGTTATTTGAGGAGAGTTTAATAAAAAGAGGGGTTTGGGGCTTGTTTTTTTTTTTTTAACATTGTTTTTGAATTCTGTAAAATTTACACACAGTAAAATTCACCTCTTTTTTGTAAAGAGGAATGAGATCATACACTTAGACAAACAGCCACCATCACAGAATTCAGAACAATTCCAACACTCAAAAAAACACCTTTGTGTTCAGACCCCCTCCACTCACCTATGCCCTGAAACCACTTTTCTATTTTCTCTGTTGCTACAGTTTTGCCCTTTTTAAGAATGCTTTAAAAAGGAATCACATATGTATAACATTTTGAGGCTGGCCTCCTTCACTTAGCATTCTGCTATTAAGATTCATTCATGTTGTTGCATAACTGATAGTTTGCTTTTGTGTTTTTTTAATTGCTGAATAGTATTTCACTGTGGGGATATATCAAAGTCTACTTTCCAGTTACACATTCACTTGTTGAGGTAGGCCTGGGTTTATTATTTGTGGCAAAACTGAATACTGCTGCTATAAATATTCATTTGAAGGTTTTTGACCATATGCAAGTTTTTATTTCTCTAGTGTAAACAGTTAAAAGTGATATTACAGAGTCAATTGATTTGTAAATCAATCCATGTTATTTACAATAATAATAAAGAAGAAAAACCATATTGTCATAATAATGCATGTATGGGAATTATTTGACTAAATTCAACATCTGTTCATGATGCAAACTTTCAGTGGACTAGGTGTCTAAAATCATTTCAGTTTGTACAAACTGTACCTCTGCCTAGTGAAAAGAGATTGCCGTCTAGTATATGGGAAAAGTCAGTTTTCATTCCAATCCCAAAGAAAGGCAATGCCAAAGAATGCTCAAACTACTACACAATTGCACTCATCTCACTAGCAAAGTAATGCTCAAAATTCTCAAAGTCTGGCTTCAACAGTGCATGAACCATGAATTTAAAAATGTTCCAGCTGGATTTAGAAAAGACAGAGGAACCAGAGATCAAATAGCCAACATCTGTTGGATCATCAAAAAAGCAAGAGAGTTCCAGAAAAACATCTACTTCAGCTTTATTGACTATGCCAAAGCCTTTCACTGTTTGGATCACAACAAACTATAGAAAATTCTTTAAGAGATGGGAATACCAGCCCATCTGACCTGCCTCCCGAAAAATCTGTATGCAGGTCAAGAAGCAATGTTTAGAACTGGACATGGAACAACAGATTTGTTCCAAATCGGGAAAGGCATATGTCAAGGCTGTATATTGTCACCCTGCTTATTTAACTTATATGAGGAGTACATCATGAGAAACGCTGGGCTGGATAAAGCACAAGCTGGAATCAAGATTGCCAGGAGAAATATGAATAACCCCAAATATGTAAATGGCACCACCCTTACAGCAGAAAGCGAAGAAGAACTATAGAGCCTCTTGATGAAAGAAAAGAGAAGAGTGAAAAACTTGGCTTAAAACTCAACATTCAGAAAACTAAGGTCATGGCATTTGGTCCCATCACTTCATGGTAAATAGATGGGGAAACAATGGAAACAGTGATAGACTTTATTTTGGGGGCTCCAAAATCACTGCAGATGGTGACTGCAGCCATGAAATTAAAAGATGCTTATTCCTTGGAATAAAAGTTATGATCAACATAGAGAGCAAATTAAAAAGCAGAGACATTACTTTGCCAACAAAGGTCCGTCTAGTCAAGGCTATGGTTTTCCCAGTAATCATGTATGGATGTGAGAGATGGATGTATGGCAAAACCAATACAATATTGTAAAGTAAAAAAAAATAATAATAATAATAAAGAAAGCTGAGTGCTGAAGAATTGATGCTTTTGAGCTGTGGTGTTGGAGAAGACTCTTGAGAGTCCCTTTGACAGCAAGGCGATCCAAACAGTCCATCCTAGAGGAAATCAGTCCTGAATATTTACGGGACAGACTGAACTGAATTACTCTAGGCTCTTACTCCTTGAAATACTCTATGATAGTACCCAGCTATTTCGTACTGCAAATACAAAATTATTCAAAAATTTTATAGTATTAAGCAGAAAAATACCATGATAAAATATTTCATAGGTTTTGTTCATTCATTTCTGCCACTTGATAAATATTATTTATCTTGTATTTGTGGTAGGAATATGATAAGAATTGAATATTGTTTTCTTGAGTATAATAAAAGCTTTTCCCAAGCATTGCTATTTCCAATTATTTCTTTACAGCCTTAAACATCATTGGTATTGATACTGGTTAGTATAGTA
The DNA here is from genome assembly GCF_027580195.1 of Bos mutus. NCBI lineage: Eukaryota > Metazoa > Chordata > Mammalia > Artiodactyla > Bovidae > Bos > Bos mutus. The sequence goes on from NC_091617.1 coordinate 47,619,139, forward strand.
TGAAGAATTTTAATATGTATAGTTCTACAAATATTTCTTAATGTACAGTTTAATTTTCTAACCAGTGGGTACACATTTAAGATGCTTTGAACTTTGTCATTTCTGTCTTCATCTGTAAGTTATCAACATCACTCCTATCATTCATTTTTCTGCTCTATATTGAAGGCGTATGAACCCCTAAAAATTAAATTTCTCAGTCTCCTCTCCCAGAAAGAACAGAAGTGGAATACACGCTTTATTCAGTTTTCCCCAACTGTTACACCTTACATAATTCTAGTACAATATCAAAATCAGGAACTGACATTTGTAAAATATATGTACAGTTCTATTTCATTTTATCAGTTATATGGATTTATGTAAGCTATACCACAAGCAAGATACAAAAACATTTCAGCACCACAAAGATTTCATTCATTTTATCTGTTATAGTCACTCACATCACTTCCCTACCCCTTCACTTTCCATAACACCTGACAAGCACTATTATGTTTTCCATATCTATTGTTTTATCATTTTAAGAATATTGTCTAAATAGAATCACACATATGTAAACTTTCGGTATTTGTTTACCAAGCATAATGCCCTAGAGATTACTGGTGGGATTTTAGGAGGAAGACGGGCAGCAGGTCAGTGACTAGTGACTGACTTCGGTGCCTTTGTAATCCAGCAGCAGTGGCAGTGGGAGACTGCCAGCAGTTGTTGGAGGTACAGGCTACAGAGGCTTCCAGGAGCTCTAACGGCTAAGGCAGTGAGTAGCTGCAGGCCTCAGCAGCCTTTGGAGGATTTGGCATTGACAGTTTCCAGCTGAGTCAAGGGAAAATATGAACCTTCCTTTGTTTTATACAGCTCTCAGCTGTAGGAGAGGCTTCCTGAAAATATCAATCTCTAGTTGCTCCAATGTCTCCTTTTCACTATTTCTACCCTTTGAACATCTTTGTAATCATTAGACAATACATAGATATATATCACAGTGTATATTTGTTAATCACAAACTCCTAATTTATCTCTCACCTTAATCCCCTTTGATGACCACAAGTGTGTTTTCTGGGTCTGCCAGTCAATTTCTGTTCTGTAAATAAATTCATTTGCATATTTTTTTGTTTTTTAGATTCCACATATAAGTAACATTATATGATATTTGTCTTTCTCTGTCTGATTTACTTCACTTAATATGATAATCTCTATCTATACATTTCAGCAAATGGCATTATTTCATTCATATCTATGGATGAATAATATTCCATTGTATATATGTACCGTATCTTCTCCATCCATTCATTTATCAATGGACATTTAAATTACTTGCATATCTTGCCTATTATAAATACTGGTGCTATGAATATTGAAGTATATGTATCTTCTGAATTAGAGTTTTTATCTTTTTTTGGATATATGCCTAGGAATGGGATTGCAGGATCAATGGCAACTCTATCTTTAGTTTTTTAAGGAATCTCCATACTGTTCTCCATAGTGTCTGTACTAACTTACATTTCCACTAACAGTGCAGGAGGGGTCCTTTATCTCCATACCCTCTTAGCATTTATTGCTTGTAGATTTTTTAATGATATCCATTCTGATTGGTGTGCGGTGGTATCACACTGTAGATGTGATTTGCATTTATTCAATAATTAGCAGTATTGAGCATCTTTCCTTGTTGTTGTTGGTCATATGTATGTCTTCTTTGGAGACTGTCCAATTAGGTCTTCTGACCATTTTTTTTACTTTGTTTTTTTTAATGTTTTTGATAATGAGTTGTATGAGCTATTTTGAAAATTAATCCTTTCTTAGTAGCATCATTTGCAAATATTTTCTCCCAGTCCATATGTGGTCTTTTAGTTTTGTTTATGGTTTCCTTTGCTGTATAAAAGCTTTTAAGATCAATTAATCTACAACAAAGGAGGCAAGAATATATAATGGGAAAAAAAAGTCTCTTCAATAAGTGATGGAGGGAAAACTGGACAGCTGCCTGCAACAGGAAGAAATTAGAGCATTCTCTAACATCATATACAAAAACAAAGTGAAAATGGATTCAGTTCAGTTCAGTTGTTCAGTAGTGTCCAACTCTTCACGACCTCATGAACCACAGCATGCCAGGCCTCCCTGTCCATCAACAACACCCGGGATTTGACTCAAACTCATCTCCATTGAGCCAGTGATGCCATTCAACAATCTCATCTCCTTCTCCTCCTGCCCTCAATCTTTTCCAGGATCAAGGTGTTTTCCAATGAGTCCCATCAGATGGCCAAAATGTTGGAGTTTCAGCTTCAACATCAGTCCTTCTAATAAACACTCAGGACACATCTCCTTTAGGATGGACAGGTTGGAGCTCCTTGTAGGCCAAGGGACTTTCAAGAGTCTTCTCCAACACCACAGTTCAAAAGCACTGATTCTTCGGCACTCAGCACTCTTTATAATTCAACTCTCACATCCATATATGACTACTAGAAAAACCATAACCTTGATTACACAGACCTATATTGGCAAAGTAATGTCTCTGCTATTGAATATGCTGTATAGTTTGGTCATAACTTTTCTTCCAAGGAGCAAGCGTCTTTTAATTTCATGGCTGCAGTCACCATCTTCAGTGATTTTGGAGCCCCCCAAAATAAAGTCAGCCACTGTTTCCACTGTTTCTCCATCTATTTGCCATGAAGTGATGGGACTGGATGCGATGATCTTACTTTTCTGAATGTTGAACTAAAGCTAGCTTTTTCACTCTCCTCTTCCACTTCCATCAAGAGGCTCTTTAGTTCTTCACTTTATGCCATAACGGTGGTATCATCTGCATATGTGAGGCTATTGATATTTCTCCTGGCAATCTTGATTTCAGCTTGTGCTTCATCCAACCCAGAGTTTCTCCTGATGTACTCTACTTATAAGTTAAATAAGCAGGGTGACAATATACAGCCTTGACATACTCCTTTTCTTATTTGGAACCAGTTTGTTGTTCCACGTCGAGTTCTAACAATTGCTTCTTGACCCACATACAGATTTCTCAGGATGCAGGTCAGGTGGTCTGAAAGGAACATCTCTTTAGAATGTTCCTCAGTTTATTGTGATCCACATAGTCAAAGGCTTTGGCATAATCAATAAAGCAGAAAGAGATGTTTCTCTGGAACTCTTGATTTTTCAATGATCCAAATGATGTTGGCAATTTGATCTCTGGTCCTTCTGACTTTTCTAGATCCAGCTTGAGCATATGGAAGTTCATGGTTCAAATATTACTGAAGCCTGGCTTGGAGAATTTTGAGCATTACTTTACTAACATGTGAGATGCCTGCAATTGTGTGGTAGTTTGAGCATTCTTTGGCATTGTCTTTTTAGGGACTGTAATGAAAACTGACCTTTTCCAGTCCTGTGGCCACTGCTGAGTTTTCCAAATTTGCTGACATATTGAGTGCAGCACTTTCACAGCATCATCTTTCAGGATTTGAAATAGCTCAACTGGGATTCCATCATCTCCACTAGCTTTGTTCATAGTGATGCTTTCTAAGGCCCACTTGACTTCACATTCCAGGATGTCTGGCTCTATGTGAGTGATCACACTGTCATGATTATCTGGGTTTCGAAGATCTTTTTTGTATAGTTCTTCTGTGTATTCTTGCCACCTGTTCTTAATATCACCTGCTCCAATTATGTCCATACCATTTCTATCTTTTATTCAGACCATCTTTGCATGAAAATTTATCTTGGTATCTCTAATTTTCTTAAAGAGACCTCTAGTCTTTCCCATTCTACTGTTTTCCTCTATTTCTTTGCACTGATCATTTAGGAAGGCTTTCTTATCTCTCCTTGCTATTCTTTGGAAATCTGCATTCAAATGGGTATATCTTTCCTTTTCTCCTTTGCTTTCTTTTTTTTTTTTAATTTTATTTTATTTTTAAACTTTACATAATTGTATTAGTTTTTTGCCAAATATCAAAATGAATCCATCACAGGTTTTCACAGCTATTTGTAAGGCCTCCTTATATAACCATTTTGCTTTTTTGCATTTCTTTTTCTTGGACATGGTCTTTTTTTTTTTTTTTTTAATACATTTTATCTTTTTTATAAAGAATATTAATAAGAAAATTAGTGAAATTTGAATAAACCCTGTACATGATATCATAGTATTATATCCAAAAATTTTTTTGAGGATTTAATTAATTTTATTTAATTTTTAAACTTTACATAATTGTATTAGTTTTGCCAAATATCAAAATGAATCCACCACAGGTATACATGTGTTCCCCATCCTGAACCCTCCTCCCTCCTCCCTCCCCATACCATCCCTCTGGGTCGTCCCAGTGCACTAGCCCCAAGCATCCAGTATCATGCATTGAACCTGGACTGGCATCTCGTTTCATACATGATATTTTACATGTTTCAATGCCATTCTCCCAAATCTTCCCACCCTCTCCCTCTCCCACAAAGACCATAAGACTGTTCTATATGTCAGTGTCTCTTTTGCTGTCTCATATACAGGGTTATTGTTACCATCTTTCTAAATTCCATATATATGCGTTAGTATACTGTATTGGTGTTTTTCCTTCTGGCTTACTTCACTCTGTATAATAGGCTCCAGTTTCATCCACCTCATTAGAACTGATTCAAATGTATTCTTTTTAATGGCTGAGTAATACTCCATTGTGTATATGTACCACTGCTTTCTTATCCATTCATCTGCTGATGGACATCTAGGTTGCTTCCATGTCCTGGCTATTATAAACAGTGCTGCGATGAACATTGGGGTACACGTGTCTCTTTCCCTTCTGGTTTCCTCAGTGTGTATGCCCAGCAGTGGGATTGCTGGATCATAAGGCAGTTCTATTTCCAGTTTTTAAGGAATCTCCACACTGTTCTCCATAGTGGCTGTACTAGTTTGCATTCCCACCAACAGTGTAAGAGGGTTCCCTTTTCTCCACACCCTCCAGCATTTATTATTTGTAGACTTTTGGATCGCAGCCATTCTGACTGGTGTGAAATGGTACCTCATAGTGGTTTTGATTTGCATTTCTCTGATAATGAGTGATGTTGAGCATCTTTTCATGTGTTTGTTAGCCATCTGTATGTCTTCTTTGGAGACATGTCTATTTAGATCTTTGGCCCATTTTTTGATTGGGTCATTTATTTTTCTGGAGTTGAGCTCTAGGAGTTGCTTGTATATTTTTGAGATTAGTTGTTTGTCAGTTGCTTCATTTGCTATTATTTTCTCCCATTCTGAAGGCTGTCTTTTCACCTTGCTAATAGTTTCCTTTGATGTGCAGTAGCTTTTAAGTTTAATTAGGTCCCATTTGTTTATTTTTGCTTTTATTTCCAATATTCTGGGAGGTGGGTCATAGAGGATCCTGCTGTGATGTATGTCAGAGAGTGTTTTGCCTATGTTCTCCTCTAGGAGTTTTATAGTTTCTGGTCTTACGTTGAGATCTTTAATCCATTTTGAGTTTATTTTTGTATATGGTGTTAGAAAGTGTTCTAGTTTCATTCTTTTACAAGTGGTTGACCAGATTTCCCAGCACCACTTGTTAAAGAGATTGTCTTTAATCCACTGTATATTCTTGCCTCCTTTGTCAAAGATAAGGTGTCCATATGTGCGTGGATTTATCTCTGGGCATTCTATTTTGTTCCATTGATCTATATTTCTGTCTTTGTGCCAGTACCATACTGTCTTGATAACTGTGGCTCTGTAGTAGAGCCTGAAGTCAGGTAGGTTGATTCCTCCAGTTCCATTTTTCTTTCTCAAGATCGCTTTGGCTATTCGAGGTTTTTTTGTATTCCCATACAAATTGTGAAATTATTTGTTCTAGCTCTGTGAAGAATACTGTTGGTAGCTTGATAGGGATTGCATTGAATCTATAAATTGCTTTGGGTAGTGTACTCATTTTCACTATATTGATTCTTCCAATCCATGAACATGGTATATTTCTCCATCTATTAGTGTCCTCTTTGATTTCTTTCACCAGTGTTTTATACTTTTCTATATGTAGGTCTTTAGTTTCTTTAGGTAGATGTATTCCTAAGTATTTTATTCTTTCCGTTGCAATGGTGAATGGAATTGTTTCCTTAATTTCTCTTTCTGTTTTCTCATTATTAGTGTATAGGAATGCAAGGGATTTCTGTGTGTTGATTTTATATCCTGCAACTTTACTATAATCATTGATTAGTTCTAGTAATTTTCTGGTGGAGTCTTTAGGTTTTTCTATGTAGAGGATCATGTCATCTGCAAATAGTGAGAGTTTTACTTCTTCTTTTCCAATTTGGATTCCTTTTATTTCTTTTTCTGCTCTGATTGCTGTGGCCAAAACTTCCAAAAACTATGTTGAATAGTAATGGTGAAAGTGGGCACCCTTGTCTTATTCCTGACTTTAGAGGAAATGCTTTCAATTTTTCACCATTGAGGATAATGTTTGCTGTGGGTTTGTCATATATAGCTTTTATTATGTTGAGGTATGTTCCTTCTATTCCTGCTTTCTGGAGAGTTTTTATCATAAAAGGGTGTTGAATTTTGTCAAAGGCTTTCTCTGCATCTATTGAGATAATCATATGGTTTTTATTTTCAATTTGTTAGTGTGGTGTATTACATTGATTGATTTGACGATATTGAAGAATCCTTGCATCCCTGGGATAAAGCCCACTTGGTCATGGTGTATGATCTTTTTAATGTGTTGTTGGATTCTGATTGCTAGAATTTTGTTTAGGATTTTTGCATCTATGTTCATCAGTGATATTGGCCTGTAGTTTTCTTTTTTTTTGTGGGATCTTTGTCAGGTTTTGGTATTAGGGTGATGGTGGCCTCATAGAATGAGTTTGGAAGTTTACCTTCCTCTGCAATTTTCTGGAAGAGTTTGAGCAGGATAGGTGTTAGCTCTTCTCTAAATTTTTGGTAGAATTCAGCTGTGAAGCTGTCTGGACCTGGGCTTTTGTTTGCTGGAAGATTTTTGATTACAGTTTCAATTTCCATGCTTGTGATGGGTCTGTTAAGGTTTTCTATTTCTTCCTGGTCGAGTTTTGGAAAGTTGTACTTTTCTAAGAATTTGTCCATTTCTTCCTCGTTGTCCATTTTATTGGCATATAATTGTTGATAATAGTCTCTTATGATCCTTCATTATTTCTGTGTTGTCTGTTGTGATCTCTCCATTTTCATTTCTAATTTTATTGATTTGATTTTTCTCCCTTTGTTTCTTGATGAGTCTGGCTAATGGTTTGTCAATTTTATTTATCCTTTCAAAGAACCAGCCTTGGCTTTGTTGATTTTTGCTATGGCCTCTTTTGTTTCTTTTTTGCATTTATTTCTGCCCTAATTTTTAAGATTTCTTTCCTTCTACTAACCCTGGGGTTCTTCATTTCTTCCTTTTCTAGTTGCTTTAGGTGTAGAGTTAGGTTATTTATTTGACTTTTTCTTGTTTCTTGAGGTGTGCCTGTATTGCTATGAACTTTCCCCTTAGGACTGCTTTTACTGTGTCCCACAGGTTTGGGGTTGTTGTTTTTCATTTTCATTCGTTTCTATACAAATTTTGATTTCCTTTTTGATTTCTTCTGTGATTTGTTGGTTATTCAGCAGCGTGTTGTTCAGCCTCCATATGTTGGAATTTTTAATAGTTTTTCTCCTGTAATTGAGATCTAATCTTACTGCATTATGGTCAGAAAAGATGCTTGGAATGATTTCTATTTTTTTGAATTTACCAAGGCTAGCTTTATGGCCCAGGATGTGATCTATCCTGGAGAAGGTTCCATGTGTGCTTGAGAAAAAGTGAAATTCATTGTTTTGGGATGAAATGTCCTATAGATATCAATTAGGTCTAACTGGTCTATTGTATCGTTTAAAGTTTGTGTTTCCTTGTTAATTTTCTGTTTAGTTGATCTATCCATAGGTGTGAGTGGGGTATTAAAGTCTCCCACTATTATTGTGTTATTGTTAATTTCTCCTTTCATACTTGTTAGCATTTGTCTTACATATTGTGGTGCTCCTGTGTTGGGTGCATATATATTTATAATTGTTATATCTTCTTCTTGGATTGATCCTTTGATCATTATGTAGTGACCTTCTTTGTCTCTTTTCACAGCCTTTGTTTTAAAGTATATTTTATCTGATATGAGTATTGCTACTCCTGCTTTCTTTTTGGTCCCTATTTGCATGGAAAATCTTTTTCCAGCCCTTCACTTTCAGTCTGTATGTGTCCCCTGTTTTGAGGTGGGTCTCCTGTAGACAACATATGTAGGGTCTTGTTTTGTATCCATTCAGCCAGTCTTTGTCTTTTTTTTGTTGGGGCATTCAACCCATTTACGTTTAAGGTAATTACTGATAAGTATGATCCTGTTGCCATTTACTTTATTGTTTTGGGTTCGAATTTATACACCATTTTTGTGTTTCCTGTCTAGAGAATATCCTTTAGTATTTGTTGGAGAGCTGGTTTGGTGGTGCAGAATTCTCTCAGCTTTTGCTTGTCTGAGAAGCTTTTGATTTCTCCTTCATACTTGAATGAAATCCTTGCTGGGTACAATAATCTGGGCTGTAGGTTATTTTCTTTCATCATTTTAAGTATGTCTTGCCATTCCCTCCTGGCTTGAAGAGTTTCTATTGAAAGATCAGCTGTTATCCTTATGGGAATTCCCTTGTGTGTTATTTGTTGTTTTTCCCTTGCTGCTTTTAATATTTGTTCTTTGTGTTTGATCTTTGTTAATTTGATTAATATGTGTCTTGGGGTGTTTCGCCTTGGGTTTATCCTGTTTGGGATTCTCTGGGTTTCTTGGACTTGGGTGATTATTTCCTTTCCCAGTTTAGGGAAGTTTTCAACTATTATCTCCTCAAGTATTTTCTCATGGTCTTTCTTTTTGTCTTCTTCTTCTGGAACCCCTATGATTCAATGTTGTAGCGTTTAATATTGTCCTGGAGGTCTCTGAGATTGTCCTCATTTCTTTTAATTCGTTTTCTTTTATTCTCTCTGATTCATTTATTTCTACCATTCTATCTTCTAATTCACTAATCCTATCTTCTGCCTCTGTTATTCTACTATTTGTTGCCTCCAGAGTGTTTTTAATTTCATTTATTGCATTATTCATTATATATTGACTTTTTATTTCTTCTAGGTCCTTGTTAAACCTTTCTTGCATCTTCTCAATCCTTGTCTCCACACTATTTATCTTTGATTCCATTTTAATTTCAAGATTTTGGATCAATTTCACTATCATTATTCGAATTCTTTATCAGGTAGATTCCCTATCTCTTCCTCTTTTGTTTGGTTTGGTGGGCATTTATCCTGTTCCTTTATCTGCTGGCTATTCCTCTGTCTCTTCATCTTGTTTAAATTGCTGAATTTGGGGTGTCCTTTCTGTATTCTGGCAGTTTGTGGAGTTCTCTTTATTGTGGCGTTTCCTCGCTGTGTGTGGGTTTGTACAGGTGGCTTGTCAAGGTTTCCTGGTTAGGGAAGCTTGTGTCGGTGTTCTGATGGGTGGAGCTGTATTTCTTCTCTTTGTTCAGTCGCTGTGGGGGAGGGAGGGAGGATGCTGCAAACAAATAACACTGGCGTCGCTTCATGCAGTGCCTCAGCCACACTGGGTCTGCCCCTGCTCACGGCGCGTGTAGCCTCCCTGCCCACACTGCTCGGGCTCTAGGTTGTTCCGCCGGGGAACAATCCGAGGCTAGCCCTGGGCTGCATGTACCTCCCAGGTCCAAGCTGCTCAGGTTCAGGCACTCGGGCAGTCCTCAGAGGCGCAGACTCAGTTGGGCCTGAGTTTTGTGCTCTTCCCAGGTCCGAGCAGCTCAAGTGATGAGGTGTTTGGCGGCGCCAATGCTGCGACTTATCGCCTCCCGCCACTCGGTTATCTGGGTGTAAAACCGCACACCTTCTCAGGCAGATGTTAACCGTCCAGACCCCAAAAGTTTTAGTTAGCAAAGCCTGCTTACAGTTTTATAGATAATGTCTCTCTGGGGCTGCGATTGCCCCCTTCCGGCTCTGGCTGCCTGTCACCGGAGGGGGAAGGTCTGCAGCCAGCTATCTCTGTTCAGTTCTTTGTTCCGTGCGCGGGCCTGGCGGTGTCTTAGGTTGGGGCTGGCTTTTCGCGTGGTAGATATCCCACAGTCTGGTTTGCTAGCCCAAATTATTTCGCTCAGATAGTGCTCAGGGTATTCAGGCCAGATTCTTACTCTAAGCGATGCAGCCCGCGCTGCACCTCCCTGCCCAGCCCCCGCTTGCTAATGGCGCGTGCAGGCGTCTGCGCTGCTTCTCCGCTGGGGGAGTTACCGTAGGACTCGCAATCTTCGAGTTTTAATTGTTTATTTATTTTTTCTCCCCGTTATGTTGCCCTCTGTGCTTCCAAAGCTCGGCACAGATTCGGCAGTGAGAAGGTTTCCTGGTGTTTGGAAACTTCTCTCTTTTTAAGACTCCCTTCCCGGGACGGAACTCCGTCCCTCCCTCTTTTGTCTCTTTTTTTGTCTTTTATATTTTTTCCTACCTCCTTTCGATTTTTAAGAGTTGAATTGCTTTTCTGGGTGCCTGATGTCCTCTGCCGGCATTCAGAAGTTGTTTTGTGGAATTTACTCGACGTTTAAATGCTCTTTTGATGAATTTGTGGGGGAGAAAGTGTTCTCCCTGTCCTACTCCTCCGCCATCTTGGCTCCTCCCGGACATGGTCTTGATTACTGCTTCCTGTACAATGTCATGAACCTCGGTCCATAGTTCATCATGCACTCTACCATATATAGTCTCTTAAATCTCTTTCTTACCTCCACTGTATAAACATAAAGGGATTTGATTTAGGTCATACCTGAATGGTCTAGTGGTTTTCCCTACTTTCTTCAATTTGAGTCTGAATTTAGCAATGAAGTGTTCATGATCTGAGCTATAGTCAGCTCCAAGTCTTGTTTTTGCTGACTGTAGAGAGCTTCTCCATCTTTGGCTGCAAAGAATATCATCAATATGATTTTGGTGTTGGCCATCTGGTGATGTCCATGTGTAGTGTCTTCTCTTGTGTCGTTGAAATAGGGTGTTTGCCATGACCAGTGCATTCTCTTAGCAAAACTCTATTAGCCTTTGTGCTGCTTCATTCTGTACACAAGGCCAAATTTGCCTGTTACTCCAGGTGTTTCTTGACTTCCTACATTTGCATTCCAGTCCCCTATAATGAAAAGGAAAATTTGGAGGATGTTATTTCTAAAAAGGTCTTATAGGTCTTCATAGAACTGTTCAACTTCAGCTTCTTCAGCATTACTGGTTGGGGCATAGACTTGGACTACTCTGATATTGAATGGTTTGCCTTGGAAACGAACAGAGATCATTTTGTCATTTTTGAGATTGCATCCAAGTACTGCATTTTGGACTGTTGTGTTGACTCTGATGGCTACTTCATTTATTCTAAAGGGATTCTTGCCCACAGTAGTAGATATAATGGTCATCTGAGTTAAATTTTCCCATTCCAGTCCATCTTAGTTAGCTTATTCCTGAAATATTGATGTTCACTCTGCCATCTCCTGTTTGACCACTTCCGATTTGCCTTATTCTTGTACCTAACATTCTATGTTCCTATGCAATACTGCTCTTTACAGCATTGGACCTTGCTTCCATCACAAGTCACATCCACAACTGGGTGTTGTTTTTGCTGCGGCTCCATCCCTTCATTCTTTCCAGAGTTATTTCTCCAGTGATCTCCAGTAGCACATTGGGCACCTACTGACCTGGGGAGTTCGTCTTTCAGTGTCCTATCTTTCTGCCTTTTCATATTGTTCATGGGGTTCTCAAGGCAAGAATACTGAAGTGGTTTGCCATTCCCTTCTCCAGTGGACCATGTTTTGTCAGAACTCTCCACAAAGACCCATCCGTCTTGGGTGGCCCTACATGGCATGGCTTAGTTTCATTGAGTTAGCAAGGCTGTGGTGTGTGTGATTAGATTGGTTAATGTTCTGTGATTGTGGTTTCAGTCTGTCTGCCCTCTGATGCCCTCTCCTGCACCTACCATCTTACTGGGTTTTCTCTTACCTTGGGCGTGGGTATCTCTTCACAGCTGCTTCAACAATGTGCAGCCACTGATCCTTACTTTGGACGTGGGGTACCTCCACACAGCCACTGGTACTGACCTCTGATGTAGGATATCTCCTCTTGCTCGCCACTCCAGTGCCACACACCAGCCAAAGATCTAAATATTAATTAAGACTAGGTACTGAATTTTGTCAAAGGCTTTGTCTGCATCTATTGAGATAATCATATGGTTTTTATTTTCAATTTGTTAGTGTGGTGTATTACATTGATTGATTTGACGATATTGAAGAATCCTTGCATCCCTGGGATAAAGCCCACTTGGTCATGGTGGATGATCTTTTAATGTGTTGTTGGATTCTGATTGCTAGAATTTTGTTAAGGATTTTTGCATCTATGTTCATCAGTGATATTGGCCTGTAGTTTTCTTTTTGTGGGATCTTTGTCAGGTTTTGGTATTAGGGTGATGGTGGCTTCATAGAATGAGTTTGGAAGTTTACCTTCCTCTGCAATTTTCTGGAAGAGTTTGAGTAGGATAGGTGTTAGCTCTTTTCTAAATTTTTGGTAGAATTCAGCTGGGAAGCTGTCTGGACCCGGGCTTTTGTTTGCTGGAATATTTTTGACTACAGTTTCAATTTCCATGCTTGTGATAGGTCTGTTAAGATTTTTTATTTCTTCCTGGTCCAGTTTTGGGAAGTTGTACTTTTCTAAGAATTTGTCCATTTCTTCCACGTTGTCCATTTTATTGGCATATAATTGTTGATAGTAGTTTCTTATGATCCTTTGTATTTCTGTGTTGTCTGTTGTGATCTCTCCATTTTCATTTCTAATTTTATTGATTTGATTTTTCTCTCTTTGTTTCTTGATGAGTCTGGCTAATGGTTTGTCAATTTTATTTATCCTTTCAAAGAACCAGCCTTCGGCTTTGTTGATTTTTGCTATGGCCTCTTTTGTTTCTTTTGCATTTATTTCTGTCTTAATTTTTAAGATTTCTTTCCTTCTACTAACCCTGGGGTTCTTCATTTCTTCCTTTTCTAGTTGCTTTAGGTGTAGAGTTAGGTTGTTTATTTGACTTTTTCTTGTTTCTTGAGGTATGCCTGTATTGCTATGAACTTTCCCTTAGGACTGCTATTACACTGTCCCACAGGTTTGGGGTTGTTGTGTTTTCATTTTCATTCCTTTTTATGCAAAATTTGATTTCTTTTTTGATTTCTTCTGTGATTTGTTGGTTATTCAGCAGCGTGTTGTTCAGCCTCCATATGTTGGAATTTTTAAATGTTTTTCTCCTGTAATTGAGATATAGTCTTACTGCATTGTGGTCAGAAAAGGTGCTTGGAATGATTTCAGTTTTTTTGAATTTACCAAGGCTAGATTTATGGCCCAGGATGTGATCTATCCTGAAGAAGGTTCCATGTGTGCTTGAGAAAAAGGTGAAATTCATTGTTTTGGGATGAAATGACCTATAGATATCAATTAGGTCTAACTGGTCTATTGTATCATTTAAAGTTTGTGATTCCTTGTTTATTTTCTGTTTAGCTGATCTATCCATAGGTGTGAGTGGGGTATTAAAGTCTCCCGCTATTATTGTGTTATTGTTAATTTCTCCTTTCATACTTGTTAGCATTTGTCTTACATATTGTGTTGGATTGATCCTTTGATCATTATGTAGTGACCTTCTTTGTCTCTTTTCACAGCCTTTGTTTTAAAGTATATTTTATCTGATATGAGTATTGCTACTCCTGCTTTCTTTTGGTCCCTATTTGCATGGAAAATCTTTTTCCAGCCCTTCACTTTCAGTCTGTATGTGTCCCCTCTTTTGAGGTGGGTCTCTTGTAGACAACATATATAGGGGTCTTGTTTTTGTATCCATTCAGCCAGTCTTTGTCTTTGGTTGGGGCATTCAACCCGTTTACGTTTAATGTAATTACTGATAAGTATGATCCCGTTGCCATTTACTTTATTGTTTTGGGTTCGAATTTATACACCATTTTTGTGTTTCCTGTCTAGAGAATATCCTTTAGTATTTGTTGGAGAGCTGGTTTGATGGTGCAGAATTCTCTCAGCTTTTGCTTGTCTGAGAAGCTTTTGATTTCTCCTTCATAGTTGAATGAAATCCTTGCTGGGTACAATAATCTGGGCTGTAGGTTATTTTCTTTCATCACTTTAAGTATGTCTTGCCATTCCTCCTGGCTTGAAGAGTTTCTATTGAAAGATCAGCTGTTATCCTTATGGGAATTCCCTTGTGTGTTATTTGTTGTTTTTCCTTGCTGCTTTTAATATTTGTTCTTTGTGTTTGATCTTTGTTAATTTGATTAATATGTGTCTTGGGGTGTTTAGCCTTGGGTTTATCCTGTTTGGGATTCTCTGGGTTTCTTGGACTTGGGTGATTATTTCCTTTCCCAGTTTAGGAAGTTTTCAACTATTATCTCCTCAAGTATTTTCTCATGGTCTTTCTTTTGTCTTCTTCTTCTGGAACCCCTATGATTCAATGTTGTAGCGTTTAATATTGTCCTGGAGGTCTCTGAGATTGTCCTCATTTCTTTTAATTCGTTTTTCTTTTATTCTCTCTGATTCATTTATTTCTACCATTCTATCTTCTAATTCACTAATCCTATCTTCTGCCTCTGTTATTCTACTATTTGTTGCCTCCAGAGTGTTTTTAATTTCATTTATTGCATTATTCATTATATATTGACTTTTTTATTTCTTCTAGGTCCTTGTTAAACCTTTCTTGCATCTTCTCAATCCTTGTCTCCACACTATTTATCTTTGATTCCATTTTAATTTCAAGATTTTGGATCAATTTCACTATCATTATTCGAATTCTTTATCAGGTAGATTCCCTATCTCTTCCTCTTTTGTTTGGTTTGGTGGGCATTTATCCTGTTCCTTTATCTGCTGGCTATTCCTCTGTCTCTTCATCTTGTTTAAATTGCTGAATTTGGGGTGTCCTTTCTGTATTCTGGCAGTTTGTGGAGTTCTCTTTATTGTGGCGTTTCCTCGCTGTGTGTGGGTTTGTACAGGTGGCTTGTCAAGGTTTCCTGGTTAGGGAAGCTTGTGTCGGTGTTCTGATGGGTGGAGCTGTATTTCTTCTCTTTGTTCAGTCGCTGCTGTGGGGAGGGGAGGGAGGGATGCTGCAAACAAATAACACTGGCGTGCGCTTCGCAGTGCCTCAGCCACACTGGGTCTGCCCCTGCTCACGGCGCGTGTAGCCTCCTGCCCACACTGCTCGGGCTCTAGGTTGTTCCGCTGGGAACAATCCGAGGCTAGCCCTGGGCTGCATGTACCTCCCAGGTCCAAGCTGCTCAGGTTCAGGCACTCGGGCAGTCCTCAGAGGCGCAGACTCAGTTGGGCCTGAGTTTTGTGCTCTTCCCAGGTCCGAGCAGCTCAAGTGATGAGGTGTTTGGCGGCGCCAATGCTGCGACTTATCGCCTCCCCGCCTTTCGGTTATCTGGGTGTAAAACCGCACACCTTCTCAGGCAGATGTTAACCGTCCCAGACCCCAAGAAGTTTTAGTTAGCAAAGAAGCCTGCTTACAGTTTTATAGATAATGTCTCTCTGGGGCTGCGATTGCCCCCTTCCGGCTCTGGCTGCCTGTCATCGGAGGGGAAGGTCTGCAGCCAGCTATCTCTGTTCAGTTCTTTGTTCCGTCTGCTGGCCTGGCGGTGTCTTAGGTTGGGGCTGGCTTTTCGCGTGGTAGATATCCCACAGTCTGGTTTGCTAGCCCAAATTATTTCGCTCAGATACTGCTCAGGTATTCAGGCCAGATTCTTACTCTAAGCGATGCAGCCCGCGCTTCGCCTCCCCCTGCCCAGCCCCGCTTGCTAATGGCGCGTGCAGGCGTCTGCGCTGCTTCTCCGCTGGGGAGTTACTGTAGGACTCGCAATCTTGAGTTTTAATTGTTTATTTATTTTTTCTCCCGTTATGTTGCCCTCTGTGCTTTCCAAAGCTCGGCACAGATTCGGCAGTGAGAAGGTTTCCTGGTGTTTGGAAACTTCTCTCTTTTTTAAGACTCCCTTCCCGGACGGAAATCCGTCCCTCCCTCTTTTTGTCTCTTTTTTGTCTTTTATATTTTTTCCTACCTCCTTTCGATTTTTAAGAGTTGAATTGCTTTTCTGGGTGCCTGATGTCCTCTGCCGGCATTCAGAAGTTGTTTTGTGGAATTTACTCGACGTTTAAATGCTCTTTTGATGAATTTGTTGGGGAGAAAGTGTTCTCCCCTTCCTACTCCTCCGCCATCTTGGCTCCTCCCGGACATGGTCTTGATTACTGCTTCCTGTACAATGTCATGAACCTCCATCCATAGTTCATCATGCACTCTACCATATATAGTCTCTTAAATCTCTTTCTTACCTCCACTGTATAAACATAAGGGATTTGATTTAGGTCATACCTGAATGGTCTAGTGGTTTTCCCTACTTTCTTCAATTTGAGTCTGAATTTAGCAATGAAGTGTTCATGATCTGAGCTATAGTCAGCTCCAAGTCTTGTTTTTGCTGACTGTAGAGAGCTTCTCCATCTTTGGCTGCAAAGAATATCATCAATATGATTTTGGTGTTGGCCATCTGGTGATGTCCATGTGTAGTGTCTTCTCTTGTGTCGTTGAAATAGGGTGTTTGCCATGACCAGTGCATTCTCTTAGCAAAACTCTATTAGCCTTTGTGCTGCTTCATTCTGTACACCAAGGCCAAATTTGCCTGTTACTCCAGGTGTTTCTTGACTTCCTACATTTGCATTCCAGTCCCCTATAATGAAAAGGAAAATTTGGAGGGGTGTTATTTCTAAAAGGTCTTATAGGTCTTCATAGAACCGTTCAACTTCAGCTTCTTCAGCATTACTGGTTGGGGCATAGACTTGGACTACTCTGATATTGAATGGTTTGCCTTGGAAACGAACAGAGATCATTTTGTCATTTTTGAGATTGCATCCAAGTACTGCATTTTGGACTGTTTTGTTGACTCTGATGGCTACTTCATTTATTCTAAGGGATTCTTGCCCACAGTAGTAGATATAATGGTCATCTGAGTTAAATTTTCCCATTCCAGTCCATCTTAGTTAGCTTATTCCTGAAATATTGATGTTCACTCTGCCATCTCCTGTTTGACCACTTCCGATTTGCCTTATTCTTGTACCTAACATTCTATGTTCCTATGCAATACTGCTCTTTACAGCATTGGACCTTGCTTCCATCACAAGTCACATCCACAACTGGGTGTTGTTTTTGCTGCGGCTCCATCCCTTCATTCTTTCCAGAGTTATTTCTCCAGTGATCTCCAGTAGCACATTGGGCACCTACTGACCTGGGGAGTTCGTCTTTCAGTGTCCTATCTTTCTGCCTTTTCATATTGTTCATGGGGTTCTCAAGGCAAGAATACTGAAGTGGTTTGCCATTCCCTTCTCCAGTGGACCATGTTTTGTCAGAACTCTCCACAAAGACCCATCCGTCTTGGGTGGCCCTACATGGCATGGCTTAGTTTCATTGAGTTAGCAAGGCTGTGGTGTGTGTGATTAGATTGGTTAATGTTCTGTGATTGTGGTTTCAGTCTGTCTGCCCTCTGATGCCCTCTCCCTGCACCTACCATCTTACTGGGTTTTCTCTTACCTTGGACGTAGGTATCTCTTCACAGCTGCTTCAACAATGTGCAGCCACTGATCCTTACTTTGGACGTGGGGTACCTCCACACAGCCACTGGTACTGACCTCTGATGTAGGGTATCTTCTCTTGCTCGCCACTCCAGTGCCACACACCCGCCAAAGATCTAAATATTAATTAAGACTAGGTACTGAATTTTGTCAAAGGCTTTCTTTGCATCTATTGAGATAATCATATGGTTTTTATTTTTCAATTTGTTAATGTGGTGTATTACATTGATTGATTTGACGATATTGAAGAATCCTTGCATCCCTGGGATAAAGCCCACTTGGTCATGGTGGATGATCTTTTTAATGTGTTGTTGGATTCTGATCGCTAGAATTTTGTTAAGGATTTTTGCATCTATGTTCATCAGTGATATTGGCCTGTAGTTTTCTTTTTTTGTGGCGTCTTTGTCAGGTTTTGGTATTAGGGTGATGGTGGCTTCATAGAATGAGTTTGGAAGTTTACCTTCCTCTGCAATTTTCTGGAAGAGTTTGAGTAGGATAGGTGTTAGCTCTTTTCTAAATTTTTGGTAGAATTCAGCTGGGAAGCTGTCTGGACCCGGGCTTTTGTTTGCTGGAATATTTTTGACTACAGTTTCAATTTCCATGCTTGTGATAGGTCTGTTAAGATTTTTTATTTCTTCCTGGTCCAGTTTTGGGAAGTTGTACTTTTCTAAGAATTTGTCCATTTCTTCCACGTTGTCCATTTTATTGGCATATAATTGTTGATAGTAGTTTCTTATGATCCTTTGTATTTCTGTGTTGTCTGTTGTGATCTCTCCATTTTCATTTCTAATTTTATTGATTTGATTTTTCTCCTTTGTTTCTTGATGAGTCTGGCTAATGGTTTGTCAATTTTATTTATCCTTTCAAAGAACCAGCCTTCGGCTTTGTTGATTTTTGCTATGGCCTCTTTTGTTTCTTTTGCATTTATTTCTGTCTTAATTTTTAAGATTTCTTTCCTTCTACTAACCCTGGGGTTCTTCATTTCTTCCTTTTCTAGTTGCTTTAGGTGTAGAGTTAGGTTGTTTATTTGACTTTTTTCTTGTTTCTTGAGGTATGCCTGTGTTGCTATGAACTTTCCCCTTAGGACTGCTATTACAGTGTCCCACAGGTTTTGGGTTGTTGTGTTTTCATTTTCATTCATTTCTATGCAAATTTTGATTCCTTTTTTGATTTCTTCTGTGATTTGTTGGTTATTCAGCAGTGTGTTGTTCAGCCTCAATATGTTGGAATTTTTAATAGTTTTTCTCCTGTAATCGAGATCTAATCTTACTGCATTGTGGTCAGAAAAGATGCTTGGAATGATTTCATTTTTTTTGAATTTACCAAGGCTAGATTTATGGCCCAGGATGTTATCTATCCTGGAGAAGGTTCCATGTGCGCTTCAGAAAAAGGTGAAATTCATTGTTTTGGGATGAAATGTCCTATAGATATCAATTAGGTCTAACTGGTCTATTGTATCATTTAAAGTTTGTGTTTCCTTGTTAATTTTCTGTTTAGTTGATCTATCCATAGGTGTGAGTGGGGTATTAAAGTCTCCCACTATTATTGTGTTATTGTTAATTTCTCCTTTCATACTTGTTAGCATTTGTCTTACATAGTGTGGTGCTCCCATATTGGGTGCATATATATTTATAATTGTTATATCTTCTTCTTGGATTGAGCCTCTGATCATTATGTAGTGACCGTCTTTGTCTCTTTCCACAGCCTTTGTTTTAAAGTGTATTTTATCTGATATGAGTATTGCTACTCCTGCTTTCTTTTGGTCCCTATTTGCATGGAAAATCTTTTTCCAGCCCTTCACTTTCAGTCAGTATGTGTCGCCTGTTTTGAGGTGGGTCTCTTGTAGACAGCATATGTAGGGGTCTTATTTTTGTATCCATTCAGCCAGTCTTTGTCTTTTGGTTGGGGCAATCAACCCATTTTTGTTTAAGGTAATTATTGATAAGTATGATCCCGTTGCCACTTACTTTATTGCTTTGGGCTCGAATTTATAGAAAACTCTCCAGAAAGCAGGAATAGAAGGAACATACTTCAACATAATAAAATATGACAAACCCACAGCAAACATTATCCTCAATGGTGAAAAATTGAAAGTATTTCCTCTAAAGTCAGGAATAAGACAAGGGTACCCACTCTCACCATTACTATTCAACATAGTTTTGGCCACAGCAATCAGAGCAGAAAAAGAAGTAAAAGGAATCAAAATTGGAAAAGAAGAAGTAAAACTCTCACTGTTTGCAGATGGCATGATCCTCTACATAGAAAACCCTAAAGACTCCACCAGAAAATTACTAGAACTAATCAATGAATATAGTGAAGTTGCAGGATATAAAATCAACACACAGAAATCCCTTGCATTCTTATACACTAATAATGAGAAAACAGAAAGAGAAATTAAGGAAACAATTCCATTCACCATTGCAACGGAAAGAATAAAATACTTAGGAATATATCTACCTAAAGAAACTAAATGGAGAAGGCAATGGCACCCCCCTCCAGTACTCTTGCCTGTAAAATCCCATGGACAGAGGAGCCTGGTAGGCTGCAGTCCATGGGGTCGTTAAGAGTCAGACACGACTGAGCGACTTCACTTTCACTTTTCACTTTCCTGCATTGGAGAAGGAAATGGCAACCCACTCCAGTGTTCTTGCCTGGAGAATCCCAGGGATGGGGGAGCCTGGTGGGCTGTCATCTCTGGGGTCGCACAGAGTTGGACATGACTGAAGCGACTTAGCAGCAGCAAAGAAACTAAAGACCTATATATAGAAAACTATGAAACACTGGTGAAAGAAATCAAAGAGGACACTAATAGATGGAGAAATATACCATGATCATGGATTGGAAGAATCAATATAGTGAGAATGAGTATACTACCCAAAGCAATTTATAGATTCAATGCAATCCCTATCAAGCTACTAACGGTATTCTTCACAGAGCTAGAACAAATAATTTCACAACTTGTATGGAAATACAGAAAACCTCAAATAGCCAAAGCGATCTTGAGAAAGAAGAATGGAACTGGAGGAATCAACCTGCCTGACTTCAGGCTCTACTACAAAGCCACAGTCATCAAGACAGTATGGTACTGGCACAAAGACAGAAATATAGATCAATGGAACAAAATAGAAAGCCCAGAGATAAATCCACACACACATGGACATCTTGTCTTTGACAAAGGAGGCAAGAATATACAATGGATTAAAAACAACCTCTTTAACAAGTGGTGCTGGGAAAACTGGTCAACCACTTGTAAAAGAATGAAACTAGAGCACTTTCTAACACCATACACAAAAATAAACTCAAAATGGATTAAAGATCTCAATGTAAGACCAGAAACTATAAAACTCCTAGAGGAGAACATAGGCAAAACATTCTCCGACATACATCACAGCAGGATCCTCTATGACCCACCTCCCAGAATATTGGAAATAAAAGCAAAAATAAACAAATTGGACCTAATTAAACTTAAAAGCTTCTGTACAACAAAGGAAACTATAAGCAAGGTGAAAAGACAGCCTTCAGAATGGGAGAAAATAATAGCAAATGAAGCAACTGACAAACAACTAATCTCAAAAATATACAAGCAACTCCTACAGCTCAATTCCATAAAAATAAATGACCCAATCAAAAAATGGGCCAAAGAACTAAATAGACATTTCTCCAAAGAAGACATACAGATGGCTAACAAACACAGGAAAAGATACTCAACATCACTCATTATCAGAGAAATGCACATCAAAACCACTATGAGGTACCATTTCACGCCAGTCAGAATGGCTGTGATCCAAAAGTCTACAAGCAATAAATGCTGGAGAGGCTGTGGAGAAAAGGGAACCCTCTTACACTGTTGGTGGGAATGCAAACTAGTACAGCCACTATGGAGAACAGTGTGGAGATTCCTTAAAAAACTGGAAATAGAACTGCCTTATGATCCAGCAATCCCACTGCTGGGCATACACACTGAGGAAACCAGAAGGGAAAGAGACACATGTATCCCAATGTTCATCGCAGCACTGTTTATAATAGCCAGGACATGGAAGCAACCTAGATGCCCATCAGCAGATGAATGGATAAGAAAGCTGTGATACATATACACAATGGAGTATTACTCAGCCATTAAAAAGAATACATTTGAATCAGTTCTAATGAGGTGGATGAAACTAGAGCCTATTATACAGAGTGAAGTAAGCCAGAAAGAAAAACACCAAATACAGTATACTAACGCATATATATGCAATTTAGAAAGATCGTAACGATAACCCTGTATGTGAGACACCAAAAGAGACATAGATGTATAGAACAGTCTTTTGGACTCTGTGGGAGAGGGAGAGTGTGGGATGATTTGGGAGAATGGCATTGAAATACGTATAATATCATATATGAAATGAGTTGCCAGTCCAGGTTCGATGCACAATACTGGATGCTTGGGACTGGTACACTGGGACGACCCAGAGGGATGGTATGGGGAGGGAGGAGGAAGGAGGGTTCAGGATGGGGAACACATGCATACCTGTGGCGGATTCATTTCGATATTTGGGAAAACCAATACAATATTGTAAAGTCTAAAAATAAAAAAAAATAAAAAAAAGAATGTATACATATACGTAAAAAAGAAAAAAAAAAAAGACTGGGTACTATAAAACTCCTAAGGGAAAATGTAGGCAGAACACTCTCAAATCCCGGCAATACTGTTTTGGATCCATCTCTTAGAGTGATAGAAATAAAAACAAAAATAAACAATTGGAACCTAACCAAAAATAAAAGGACACAGTATTTTTGACTGAATAAAAGCACTGTCCATGTATATTTGATAAATAAAAAATTAAAGTCAATGCTCAGAATCAATTGTTTTGAAGTTAATCTGTCTCCCATGATACATCACTTAGGAACCATTCAACTATCGATTTGGTTGAGTTCTATATGTTTAATATTGAAATCAGAATATGCCTCCAATGAAATGTTCTGGGACTATAACACATTGTGAAATGCTGCCCTATCATGCATTTCAGATGCCAAGTCCAATTCAGTACACTTTAACTTGTAAAAATACTTTTCGCATTATATTTTGTTTGCTAAAAAGTCATCTCACTCAACATGAATAGCTTGGTATTGACAGTGGAGGCCTTGTGCAGCTGGCAACTTTTATATGTTTCCTGTACAGCTTAGAGTGACAATGATGCCAGTGGCCTAGTTTAATAATTGATTACTTCTTTGAAGAAAGCTTTCTGTTTGCTTTGACTGGTTATATTTTTTCTAAAAAGCTTTTCTAAAGTAAAATTACATAAAAATGCCTATTAAACAGCAAGCTTTTAATTCCTTAAGTTCTTTAAAAAAAAAAAATTTAACCTGTATCTTAAACATTTAGTTATCTAAATATTCTTAATCAATGGTGGTGGTTGCCATTTATTAATTTCTCCATGAAATTTTAAGTGATAGTTTTAGTCTAAACCAAATTCTTCCTAATAACACTATGTACTATGTATTAACTGTATATTTTGTGTTACATTGTACTATTTTTAACAACAACACAAGAAACTTGTTTTGAAATGGCGATCTATAATAATGTTTTCTGCTAAATTCCTAATAATATGTATTTTATATGTCTACCATGTGTACAAGCTCCTTAAGAAAAAAGTATTATGAAGATATCAATATTTATATATACAACATCTTGACTAATAAAATATTTAACTAACTTGTTTCTACAGCTGTGTTTATTTCTTGTTTACAATTACTAATTTAATAGAGAAGTACTAAAGCATTTGCTCTTAAAATTGAGAACTATGTCACACCAGAACATACAAACCCCTTTCATCATTAATTCCATCTGATTTATGTGCCTTCTGCCATAATGGCTAGTGATTAAACTGGATATTCGTTCAACATCCATTGTCTCAGTTCTAATCCACAAGTGAAAACAAAGCATTCAATGTGACAAACAAGGTCCCTACTCTCATAAAACTTTCACTTGAGAAACATAAATAAGAAAAATAAATAAATAAAAAGATAATTCCTCATGATAATAATGTCATAAAGAGAGCCATTCACAGGAATGAATGAGGACGAATGACTGAATATAAATCAAGAAAGAAATTTTCGTAAAGGACATGAAAATTCAACTGAAAACTGAATCTAGTCAACAGTGTATTCAGATAATCAGAAGAAAGATTTTTGTGCATGGCTACAATGAAGTTCAGAGGCAGGAATATGCTTAACTTTCTTGAAAAATATTTCTTTTCTTTTTTTTTTTTTTTTTTTAAAGGAGAGTAGGTGATCTAGGTTTTATGGCAAGAACAACAGGAAACAAAATTGGCTTGGTTTATGATATGAATGTTATGATGCTGGATCTGGGTGCTGTTGTGAAAACTGAAATAAGAGTGGCAAAATATTAACATTCCTTAGTTCTAGGTAAGAAGTAAGGGTTGTTTAGAATGGTACCAATGAATATAAAGGAAAATAGTCATATTTGCAATACAATGTTGCCCAAATTAAAAATATTTGATAATAAATTAGATATGAGACAAATAGGATAGAAAAGGTTGGGTATACCAATGAAAAATTTAGGGAAGGCTCTTAAACAATGTTAAGAAAATGTATATTTCTGTGAAGTTTCACCACTTATAATCATCTACATCTTAAATAACTTAATTCTCTCAATAATTATATGAAGTAATTATTCTTACTGTACTCTGAAAATGAGTTCACTCAATGCCAGGAAGATTAAGTCAGTGTCTCAAGATAACAGAATTTTCTTTAAGGCAAAATTATTAATACAAAATAAAACTGCAGAATCTATGCTTAAAACTTATGATGGAAATACCACAGAAACATAATTTGGACCTAGTGTCTTTCTAACTGGAGGCCACTGGAGTGGAAAGTTGAGACACGTATCCAATTGTTTTTAGTATACAAGCTCCTCTAACCATGTTCCTCTCAAATATTGGCATGTTAATGTATGTTAGCAAAAATCTCACTAAAATATTTTTACCAAATCATTTGATATGGATTTCTCACATTAAACTTCAAATTTCATGAAAAATGATGATGAAAATAGTTTTTCACTGCCACATATATAATGATATGACAATTTTTACTTAAATCAAGAGTTCATTAGGGATTAATTTAGCAAATTAAGCTTGTAGTGATATCATGATATTACTATTATATGTATTATTAATAAATACCTACTTAGTACCAATTACTTTCTGTAGGTTAATTAATAAAGTTTATGAGATAGAATACATACACATTTTTCCAATAAGTATACTGAAGAGACAGTTCAAGAAACAAGATCAAGATCACAAGGTTATAAATAGCCTAACTGAAATGTGACTCAATTCTAATCCATAGAAAAATCTTCTTAAGTACATAGTACTTTTCCAACATTATGTTCTCAAAAAAAAAATTATAGTGGTTAGAGTGATATTGTTGTTTTGAGATATGTATAAAAAGGCATTTTGGCTTCTGTATATTTAGTTCATTTTCTTCACATAAATATACTCATAATCTTATTCAATAACTTACAGACCTATTTCTAGTGCCTCATGTTCATGTAACACAGAAAACTTGAGATTTTGACATGTATAGCTATGAAACAACACAAGTTAATAGTTGCTTAGGAATATAAATGCTAATTAAATTATTTACTGAAAGTATTGGAAAATGTACAAAATTTAAGTGTGCTACTTAAAACTTTTTATAAACTGAGTATACCCATGTGGACCACCATCCAGTTCATTAAACAGAGTAATTCTAGCAAACTAGAAGTCACACTGCCACCACCACTCCTTTCAATATTTATCCCCTTGGCTCTTAAAAAACTCAAGCCAGTTTCTTCATTTGTAAACATTGGGGATCAGTTTTGCCTGTACAGGGCCCTTAGATATTTATAGTCTTTAGCATGCATCCCTTTGTGGTGGCTTTCTTCTTTCAACATTATGTTTATGAGATGATGTATGTTCATTTATTACATACTCGTTTAGCATTGCATTTTTTTATATGCAGCAACTCATATACACAGTCCACTCTGTTAAACATTTGGGCTATATTCAGTTTGGGACTACCACAAATAATTTTCCACATGGAAACTAAATTGACAAAAAAAATATTTATAGAAAGTTCATTTCTCATTGAACTTTGAATGAGATTGAAATCTCATTGAAATCAAAGAGGACACTAATAGATGGAGAAATATACCATGTTCATGGATTGGAAGAATCAATATAGTGAAAATGAGTACACTACCCAAAGCAATTTATAGATTCAATGCAATCCCTATCAAGCTACCAACAGTATTCTTCACAGAGCTAGAACAAATAATTTCACAATTTGTATGGAAATACAAAAAACCTCGAATAGCCAAAGCGATCTTGAGAAAGAAAAATGGAACTGGAGGAATCAACCTACCTGATTTCAGGCTCTACTACAGAGCCACAGTCATCAAGACAGTATGGTACTGGCACAAAGACAGAAATATAGATCAATGGAACAAAATAGAATGCCCAGAGATAAATCCATGCACATATGGACACCTTATCTTTGACAAAGGAGGCAAGAATATACAGTGGATTAAAGACAATCTCTTTAACAAGTGGTGCTGGGAAATCTGGTCAACCACTTGTAAAAGAATGAAACTAGAACACTTTCTAACACCATATACAAAAATAAACTCAAAATGGATTAAAGATCTCAACATAAGACCAGAAACTATAAAACTCCTAGAGGAGAACATAGGCAAAACACTCTCTGACATACATCACAGCAGGATCCTCTATGACCCACCTCCCAGAATATTGGAAATAAAAGCAAAAATAAACAAATGGGACCTAATTAAACTTAAAAGCTTCTGCACATCAAAGGAAACTATTAGCAAGGTGAAAAGACAGCCTTCAGAATGGGAGAAAATAATAGCAAATGAAGCAACCGACAAACAACTAATCTCAAAAATATACAAGCAACTCCTACAGCTCAACTCCAGAAAAATAAATGACCCAATCAAAAATGGGCCAAAGATCTAAATAGACATTTCTCCAAAGAAGACATACAGATGGCTAACAAACACATGAAAAGATGCTCAACATCACTCATTATCAGAGAAATGCAAATCAAAACCACTATGAGGTACCATTTCACACCAGTCAGAATGGCTGCGATCCAAAAGTCTACAAATAATAAATGCTGGAGAGGGTGTGGAGAAAAGGAACCCTCTTACACTGTTGGTGGGAATGCAAACTAGTACAGCCACTATGGAGAACAGTGTGGAGATTCCTTAAAAACTGGAAATAGAACTGCCTTATGATCCAGCAATCCCACTGCTGGGCATACACACTGAGGAAACCAGAAGGGAAAGAGACACGTGTACCCCAATGTTCATCGCAGCACTGTTTATAATAGCCAGGACATGGAAGCAACCTAGATGTCCCTCAGCAGATGAATGGATAAGAAAGTAGTGGTACATATACACAATGGAGTATTACTCAGCCATTAAAAAGAATACATTTGAATCAGTTCTAATGAGGTGGATGAAACTGGAGCCTATTATACAGAGTGAAGTAAGCCAGAAGGAAAAACATAAATACAGTATACTAACGATATATATGGAATTTAGAAAGATGGTAACAATAACCCTGTATACGAGACAGCAAAAGAGACACTGATGTATAGAACAGTCTTATGGACTCTGTGGGAGAGGAGAGGTGGGAAGATTTGGGAGAATGGCATTGAAACACGTGAAATGTCATGTATGAAACGAGATGCCAGTCCAGGTTCAGTGCAGGATGCTGGATGCTTGGGGCTGGTGCGCTGGGATGGCCCAGGGGATGGTATGGGGAGGGGGGAGGAGGAGGGTTCAGGATGGGGAGCATGTGTATACCTGAAATTTAAAAATGTTTAAAAAAAAAAAAAAAAATCTATAGAACAGAGAATTTTTAGGATATTGAAACTGTTCCATGTGATACTGTATGAGTGCATATATGTCACTGTGCATTTTTGTAAATCCATAAAATGTACAACATGCAGAGTGAACACTAAAAATAAACTGTAGATTCTGGATAATAAAAAAAAAAAAAAGTAAACATCAAGTATTAAAATATCTATGATGAAGAGCTTTATAATACCATAAGTAAAGTTCTATTCCCAAAGCAATGAATCTGTAACAACAAATTAGCTTAGATATTATTATATTTTTGGCAATTAAAAAGCAGAATTTTCCTGAGCCTATATATATGATATTTTAAAGCTTCTAAATAAATTATATCAAAATAAAAAAATAAATTACCTAATTATATTTTCTATTTTTCAGTATAAGTCTTTTATATCTTACCTTGATTTACTTATTCCTAGAATCCCAGGGACGGGGAAACCCGGTGGGTCACTGTCTATGGGGTCGCACAGAGTTGGACACGATTGAAGTGACTTAGCAGTAGCAGCAGGCCTTTTATACTGTTACTGTTGTACCAAATGGTGTGTGCGCGGATGTGTATGCACATGAGTATTCATTTCTGCTTTTAACCTGAAATGCAATCAAACTTTTATGTTGAACTTGTATCCAACATTATTGCTAAAATCATTTTTTAGATCTAGCAACTTACAGGTTGTTTAGATTATTTGCATGCAGAATCATGTGAATGACTCATTCTGTCATTATTAATCCCTGTACTTTTTATTTTAAAATTGTCTTTATTATTAGGCAGTAAAGAATTTTCCTGAAGTGGAGGAGATGCCAGTTTTATCCCTGAGTCAGAAGGATCCCCTGGAGAAGGAAATGGCAACCCACTCTGGTATTCTTGCCTGGAGAATTCCATGGGCAGAGAAGCCTCGTGGGCTACTACAGTTCATGGGGTCACAAAGAGTCAGACAGGACTGAGTGACTAACACTTTATTATCAAACCGGCTAGGTCCTCTAATAGAGTATCAAACAGAAATAATGATAATGGACTTCCATGTCTGATTTCTAATCTTGATGGGATGGTTTTCAAAATGGGGAGAGGGGAGGAGAGGGTGAGATGTATGGAGAGAGTAACATGGAAAATTATATTACCATATGTAAAATAGATAACCAATGGGGATTTGCTGTATTTCTCAGGGAACTCAAACAGGGGCTCTGTATCAACCTAGAGTGGTGGGATGGGGAAGGAGTTGGGAGCGAGGTTCAAGAGGGAGGGGACATATGTACACCTATGGCTGATTCATGTTGATGTTTGACAGAAAACAACAAAATTCTGTAAAGCAATTATCCTTCAATTAAAAGAATAAATTAAAATTAAATAAAAAGTAAATGTTTAGCTCTTAATTTTTTTCTTCAACATTCAAAGTAATTGTTTTTTGTAAGATTTTGTGGATACGCTTTATCAAATACAACTTAACAGTCCTTGAATAACACAATTTTTGTGGTGTATTTTTTTTTCATTTTATTTATTGATGGATTTAATTTACTAATGTTTCATTGACTTTTGCATCTATGTACATACTAGTAAAATACTTACATTTTTTTCCAATGTTTCCCTCCAATCGCAGTGGTGGAAAAGACTCTTAAGAAGTCCTTGGACTTCAAGGAGATCAAGCCAGTCAATTCTAAAGGAAGTCAACCCTGAATGTTCATTGGAAAGGATTTAGAACATTGTCCCCTTTTGTTCATATTCTCTGGAAAACTTTACCATAAGATGGAAATTATTTCTTCCATTTGGCAGCATTCTTCAGTGTAGCACCTTAGCCTGAATTCATCACTGGTGGTAAGTTTTATAGTGCAAATTCTATTTCTTTAACATATAATATAGCTAATTAGAATATATCTTTATCTATGTGTCATTGTTAGTAAACTATATTTTAATTCTCATAAGAATTTTTTCCTGTTTAATTTTTATTTATTTTTTTCCCATGGGGGTTTTCTGGTGAGGATCAGAAAACCTCCTAGACAAATTCTAAAAGAGCTGTAACACTTTCTATTTACTTTTAAAACAGTTATTGGCATTAGTTGTTCACAATGCTTTTTTCAATTTCTTAAAATACTGGAGTACTTGTGTCAGTCACTCAGTCGTGACCGACTCTTTGCAATCCCATGGACCATAGCCTGCCAGGCTCCTATGCTAATGGAATTCTCCAGGCAAGAATACTGGAGTGGGTTGCCACTCCCTTCTCCAGGGGATCTTATCAACGCAGGGACTGAACCTAGGTCTCCTGCATTGCAGGTAGACTCCTTACTCCTGACTCCTTACCCATTCCCTGGAGTATCTGTGGTGGTTTAATAAATGTGTGAAGCTCGGTTGTGTCTGACTCTGTGCAACCCCATGGACTATACAGTCCATGGAATTCTCCAGCCCAGAATACTGGTGTGGGTAGCCGTTTCCTTCTCTAGGAGGATCTTCCCAACCCAGGGGTTGAACCTGTGTTAACAGCTGAACCACAAGGGAAGCCCTTAGTATCTGTAGTCATATCCTTCATTCCTTACTGATGTTAACTATTTCTTTTCCAAGCTCTCTCTCTTCGCTCCATTCTCAGAAAGAGTTCACCCTTTTTTCGCGTATTCAAAGCAATAATTGCTGTTTTTCTCTTTAGTATTTTGGTTATATCGTAGACTCCTTAAAATTTAGTATAAAATATTTTCTAGCTACCATTATGATTTATTTCTTTGATCTATGGATTATTTATTTAAAAGCTTTACCTTTCTTAACATATGATTTTCAAATTATATTTTGTTAGGACTATCAAGCTTATTTCCACTATTTTGTGATCAGAATGAATCTAAATTATTTTGTGATCAGAATAAATCTAAATCCTATAACTCTGTCAACATTTGCTTAGTGGTGAAGTTTTATTAATGTGCCATGTGTACTTTAAAAAATGTTCCTTCTACAATTGGGAGTAGTCTTCTACAGATAAATATATCAAGTTCGGTTATCAAAGAGTTCAAATCTTCTCACTCATTTTTGGTCAGATAGTGCTATTAAGTACTGCTATACTATGCTAAGTCACTTCAGTCGTGTCCGACTCTGTGTGACCCCATAGATGGTAGCCTACCAGGTTGCCCCGTCCCTGGGATTCTCCAGGCAAGAACACTGGAGTGGGTTGCCATTTCCTTCTCCAATGCATGAAAGTGAAAAGTGAAAGTGAAGTCGCCTAGTCGTGTCCAACCCTCAGAGACCCCATGGACTGCAGCCTTCCAGGCTCCTCCATCCATGGGATTTTCCAGGCAAGAGTACTGGAGTGGGGTGCCATTGCCTTCTCTGATTAAGTACTAAGAAATGTATATTAAAATCTCCCATTATAATTCTGTATTTCTATTTTTGTACTTGTGTCAAATTTTACTATTTCTGTTTTGATGTTATATTGTGTGACTACAAATTAAAATTTGCCATATTTTCATGACTAATTAAGCATTTTATTATCATGAAAAATTTCTCTGTCTTTTCACCTTAAATTTAACTTATTAACAGCTCCATTAATTTATTTTGGTTAGTATTTGCATAGTATTTGATTCAAATACTCTTCATTTTATATATTTCTATTATCAGTATTTAAATTATTTTCTTTGTGCCTGATAATTATCACCTGTTAATTAAACATGAAATCCACTTATATCAAACTGTCTTTTGACAT
The DNA here is from genome assembly GCF_027580195.1 of Bos mutus. Taxonomy (NCBI): domain Eukaryota; kingdom Metazoa; phylum Chordata; class Mammalia; order Artiodactyla; family Bovidae; genus Bos; species Bos mutus. The sequence goes on from NC_091617.1 coordinate 47,650,323, forward strand.
TTTCAGACTTAAATAAACCATTTTACTGCTTATTCTATATTCTGCATATTTTATGTTTCTATATTTATGTTCTATATTATGTTTCTGCATGTTTCTGTATTCTGCAGTGTTTATCACTTGAGATACATATATATGTTTAATCATTCCATTGTCCTTCTATTACCCATATGCTAACTCATTCTTTTATCATTATAGTAGAAGATTCTAGATTATATCATATATTGCTATCTTATCAAGATCTAATAAAATGAATATTATTAGACCACATTAGTTCCACATTACCTCAATTTTATCACATTAGCTCATAAATTTCTCTGAACTAATATCTTCTTGCTCTCATGTATCTTAAACTTTAAAACTCTATTAGATGTAACTATATTGTTTTAAACAATATATTAAATGTTTTATTAATTATATTTAATATTAAAACAGCTAATATGCATTTTGAGTTACCAAAATATTTTACTTTTATTTTTTTAATATTATTTTATTTTTTAAACTTTACATAATTGTATTATTTTTTTGCCAAATATCAAAATGAATCCATCACAGGTATACATGTGCTCCCCATCCTGAACCCTCCTCCCTCCTCCCTCCCCATACCATCCCCCTGGGTCGTCCCAGTGCACTAGCCCCAAAGTTCTTTTCTGATTGTCTGATCTTCTATCTAGTTTCATTTTTATTTTGTTTGAAGATAATTTTACAATACTTCTTTTAAATAACCAGGGATGCTAGTGACACATTTTCTCAGAGTTTTTAAATAAAAACATTTTTATTTTATCTTTATTTTCGATGAAAATTTTGCTAGAATTCTAGGCCAGAATTGCACACCACTACCACCATACACACGAAGTTTTAAATATCATAGTCAGTCATGTTTTTGCTTCTGTTGTTTGCTCTGAGAAGATATATGTCAGTATTGTCATTGATTATTTGAAGACATTTCTTTGTCTTTCATAGCAACTCTTCCAGTTTTCTGTATCTTTATTTCTTTTATATATTTATATGTGAGAAACATGCCATCACATTTGCTGGTTTATTACATTTAATCTGATCAATATTTAATTTCGTGTTTTGGGCCATGATTCCAAAGTTTGCTTGAGTGAGTGAATGAAAGTCACTCAGTTGTGTCTGACTCTGTGATCCTACAGATTGTAGCCTTCCAGGCTCCTCTGTCCATGGAATTCTCCAGGCAAGAATACTGGAGTGGGTAGTTTATCCCTTCTCCAGTGGATCTTCCCAACCCAGGAATCGAACCAGTGTCTCCTGCATTGCAGATGGATTCTTTACCAGCTGAGATACCAGGGAAGCCTAAAGTTTGCTTAGGTTGCGGGTAAATCAAATGAGAATTTAAAATAAATTCTCCATTTCTTTATTTACCCTTCAATTATGATACAAGCACCTATTCCAACTCAGTTTAAAAATATTGAAAGTATAAAATTATATTTACTTGTAACTTACATAAATATGCACACACACACACAGACTTTTACTGACTCCATGAAAAACAGATATAGAATTAAATATAGGCAAAACTTAAATAAAACATATTTTCATGCTTTAAGATAAACTGGAATCCTGCTACTTATTGTTTGTTAGGATACAGAATGATGGTAAAGCCTATGCTTTCATGGTAACAAAATTTTTAAAAAATGAATTATTTAAAAGACAATAGCTTTTATATAGTATGCTACTTCAGAATAGTGGATGCAAGGAACCCTGAGAAACTGAATTCCAGAGATGAAAATGTCTTCTGTGGGTGAGCTAAGAATCATAGCTACTGAGGGAAAAGACAAAAGAAAAAAGAATAAAAACAAAACAAAACACTTTTTCCGGGGGCAGACAGATAAAGGGGAGGCAGAATTCTTAATGATAAGTTGAAATAGCATGGTAAATTAGAAAATGAAAAGCCTCAAATGTAAAATTAAATCACTCAACCCAATTCTCCTCTTCCCTCATTTTTTCTGAAAAAAATTGCTGTGAAAGAGTAGCTAGAAATTAAAGAGAACTTATGAAGTCTTAGTGAGTTTCAAAGATACTAGATTCATAAACCCTGACACAAAATTATATGAAGTTTTGGCTATTACAGCCCAAATCAAATGTTTACAAGATTTAAGAGATCAGTAACTGTTATGTGAGCGGACAGGGGTTTTACTAAGAAGGTGTAAAAAACATTGTAATTAAAATAGCACCTAAATTTATAGAGTTTAAATATTTAGTTCCCTATCCTAGCTGCCAGATGAAGAAGAGAACTGTTAGCTCAGGAATGCAAATTTTAAAAGTTGTATTTCCATCTTCTCTACACTGTTATTTTATACCCATTATCCAGGAAAATAAAAGAAGAGGGGAAATTGAGAAGCATGAAAAAACAAAGAACCTGATACATAACTAAGAGGAAAATATTCAATAGAAACAGACCCACAGATGACTCAGATGTTGGCACTAATATTTAAACAATGATATGGTGCACTCTCAAGGAGAAAAGCAAATTGATTGTTTTCAATCACAATCAGTTTTGTGATGCTTCTTACCTAAACAGTAAAAATTTTTGTTTTTCAAATATGACTCTACAGAAAGGGATAGATTGAAGACCAAGACCATTAGGAATGGGATATGGGATAGACTGCTAAGTTGCTTTAGTCGTATCCAACTCTGTGCGACCCCACTGACGGAAGCCCACCAGCCTCCCCTGTCCCTGGGATTGTCCAGGCAAGAACACTGGAGTGGGTTGTCATTTCCTTCTCCAGTGCATGAAAGTGAAAAGTGAAAGGCAGGTTGCTCAGTTGTGTCCAACTCTTAGCGACCCCATGGACTACAGCCTACCAGGCTCCTCCATCTATGGGATTTTCCAGGCAAGAGTACTGGAGTGGGGTGCCATTGCCTTCTCCATATGGGATAGAAGTCCCTTTTAAATGGAAAGATTAAAAACTGCTTCCTTCACTATTTTGAATTACCTTAGAAAGGAAGACAGAAATAAAAGTAGAGCAAACAGGTCCAAATGGGAATGTGGATCTAACCTTTGGGGTTTGAGAAGGTTGTTGCTATGCAAATACCCATGTTTGTATAAAGGAAAGACATTTGAGCTGGTATGGCTCATCACTGGCAGATTTCCCAACACTTAGCACCATTTAATGTGGAATAGGAACCATTCTGATCAACTGGTGAAAGAAATAAAAACTAAGGTAGCTGTTCTTGACCTTACTCTCAAGCAGCAACAGGTAATTAAGAAATTCCTAAATGCTATGGGAGGAGAACACAAAATGCTAAGGTTAAAGCAACCCTGATACACAGAGACTTTTCAATCCAGAAGCAAAGCTAGTTGCTCAGACACCTGTAGTGGGCATCGCATCATTCCAAAAGATTAGATAGGATTAATCATAACATGGCAGATACAAATTAAGGAACCAAAACTAATCAACCATTTTTCATCAGAAAAGAGAGAGATCATGATATTCCTAATGGATCGAGTCTCTTCTCTGACTGACTTCTATGGAGTCAATAAAAGCCACTCCTGGTACTTAGTACCTATTTGGAGAAGATAATAAAAAGATAGTAGATGTATGAAACACTGAAAAATCCCATGCAAATGTTTGAGGAAAAAAAAAACCTCTTAACTTAAGAAAGACCATTAATAGGCAATTTCCAATTGTTTCTTTACTTCTGGAGTTAGTAACTGGAAAATGAAAGTAAATAGCAAAAAATATACACCTTATTTTTGCCTATTTGAGACTCAATCTAAATTTACAATTTACTGTCTGAATAACTGCAGCAGAAGTTTAAAATGTAATTTTATTTTTGAACGTATATAGGTATTATTTTTAAGAACTGTCAATAGGCTAAAAAGGCACAATTCTAAAATGGCTTTCAATATTGTTCTTTTGATGTTTAGGAAGATGAGGAAAAAATGCAAACAAAAATGTCTATTATTTAATTAATCAATTAATTAATTGTCCTAATCTCCCAAACCATAATCAAGAATAGGGGAAACAGACTCTCAGTGTGTTTGTTCCCTTCACACCACTGGGAGGAGGCCATCCACGGCAAAGCCAAAGCAAGACTGTCAATAATGCAGGGCACAGAATAAGGGTTTCTTTTGCCCAAACCTAAGGATGGTACTGTGTCTCCAGCAGTATAATGCTTCAATGATAATATTAATGGGAAATGAATGGGAAAACATGGGGATGTTTAAAGGAAGTATCTGTAAAGACCCAGCTAGGAATATGAAAGAGATTATACTTAAGTGCACAGATTAAAGTCAAATGCAGAGTTGCAATAACAATGTGAGCTGCAGCTGGTATGAGTCATAGCTTGTAAATGGTTCTTATGTGGATATTAGTACTTCCAGAAGTTCAAGCTGGTTTTAGAAAAGGCAGAGGAACCAGAGATCAAATTGCCAACATCTGCTGGATCATCAAAAAAGCAAGAGAGTTCCAGAAAAACATCTATTTATGCTTTATTGACTTTGCCAAAGCCTTTGACTGTGTGGATCACAGTAAACTGTGGGAAATTCTGAAAGAGATGGGAATACTAGACCACCTGACCTGCCTCTTGAGAAACCTATATGCAGGTCAGGAAGCCACAGTTAGAACTGGACATGGAACAACAGACTGGTTTCAAATAGGAAAAGGAGTACGTCAAGGCTGTATATTGTCACCCTGCTTATTTAACTTATATGCAGAGTACATCATGAGAAACACTGGGCTGGAAGAAACACAAGCTGGAATCAAGATTGCTGGGAGAAATATCGATAACCTCAGATATGGAGATGACACCACCCTTATGGCAGAAAGTGAAGAGGAACTAAAAAGCCTCTTGATGAAAGTGAAAGAGGAGAGTGAAAAAGTTGACTTAAAGCTCAACATTCAGAAAATGAAGATCATGGCATCTGGTCCCATCACTTCATGGGAAATAGATGGGGAAACAGTGGAAACAGTGTCAGACTTTATTTTTGGGGGCTCCAAAATCACTACAGATGGTGACCGCAGCCATGAAATTAAAAGACGCTTACTCCTTGGAAGGAAAGTTATGACCAACCTAGAGAGCATATTGAATAGCAGAGACATTACTTTGCCAACAAAGGTCCATCTAGTCAAGGCTTTGGTTCTTCCAGTGGTCATGTATGGATGTGAGAGTTGGACTGTGAAGAAAGCTGAGCACCGAAGAATTGATGCTTTTGAACTGTGGTGTTGGAGAAGACTCTTGAGAGTCCCTTGGACTGCAAGGAGATCCAACCAGTCCATTCTAAAGGATATCAGTCCTGGGTGTTCTTTGGAAGGAATGATGCTAAAGCTGAAACTCCAGTACTTTGGCCAGTTCATGCAAAGAGTTGACTCTTTGGAAAAGACTCTGATGCTGGGAGGGATTGGGGGCTGGAGCAGAAGGGGACGACAGAGGATGAGATGGATGGATGGCATCGCCGACTCTATAGACGTGAGTTTAAGTGAACTCTGGGAGATGGTGTTGGACAGGGAGGCCTGGCGTGCTGTGATTCATGGGGTCGCAAAGAGTCGGACATGACAGTGAACTGAACTGAACTGAACTGAACCTATACAAATATGGTATAAAAAGGAAAGATAATCAAAATGTTTGAATGATGAACTATTTAATGGTTATTTACTAGCTATATCTTTGAATATGTATTGCATTAGAAAAAATAACAATGTAATTAATTGTAGTATACCTTAATGAAAGGCTTCTCAGGTACCAGTAAGGTAGAAGTAGTGAGAAAAAATATAATTTATTTTTTAACTTCTAGGATAATTGTGGTATAAAAATATTCCTCATTTGCTCCAGTCAAAAGCAAGCAAACATTGTGAATTTAATCCAAATTGAGTTACTCTCATTTCCATAATTATTTTACCTCAAATAAAAGCAAACAGCAATTTTGGATTTATTAACTCTGCATAGTATACATATTATTTGCATCCCTATGATCAAATCATATTGTGACTGATTAACGGAGAAGAAACAAAAGATATTTTCATAGACTGTTCACATAAAATATGTCCATTATCAACCTTATTAACTTTTCTATTTTAGTATACCTCTTATCCTTGGTTTCCACCTTCACATTTAAACTTGATTTTAGTTTGATAATTAATGACTTTATAAAAAAACAGTATTTTGCTCCATCCTTACTCTTATACATTCTTAATTATAAAATTTTATGAGTTTAATTGTAAGATTTTAACTCAGTACTCAATTATATTATGTTCTTCATAGTGGAAATCATTTAATATCAGTGTCAGGAATGTGTCTTTTTTTTTTTTTTACCAACTGATTCATGGATTATAATCAGTATAATCAGACAAATCCTGAAGTTTAATAAACATTCAGGGGAAAAAATGTCTACAGAAAATGGAAAGTAGCTAACTCTAGCAATTTGACTGTCTTTTGGTTTCTTAAAGATTTAGTTTTTGTTCTAATATATTTGCTTAGTCAGTGAACAGTCTCATGTCTCTTGTCTTGCTCTGTTAGCCATACTGATGATAAATAGAACATTTAAGTATATGATTGCATTCTGGGGTTGCTGTTTTGGAACTCAAAGTTGGAACATTAACTGAAAATAAAATGATAACATCAAACTATTATTCGTCCCCAGTGCATTACTATACTATGAGAGGAAATTAAAATGAGCCTAAAAGGCAAATTCTTTACAAAGGGAGTTTTTCAGTATAGCTAGGCCATTATATTTATCAAATCAATGATTTGACTTTAATGAAATGATGCAAAATCTTCACAATTATATATTTTTAAGACAGATTTTATTTTATAATAGTTTTAGATTTTCAAATAAAAAATTGAAGATAGTAATATGCTCATTTCTCTATTATTAACATCTTACCTTATTACAGTACATTTCTTACAATTAATGAACTGATACTGAATAATCATGAATAAGTAAAGTACATATTTACTAATTTATCTTTGGTTTTTATAGAATTTCCTTTTTTTCTACTTCAGAATCACATTCAGGATATGACACTGCACTTAGCTGCTATGTCGCCTTAGGCTAATATTAGCTGTAACAGTTCCACAGACTTCTCTTATGTTTAATGACCCTGACAATTTTGAGGATTACTGTTCAGGTATTCTGTTATTGTTCAGTCATAAGTTGTGTTCACCTTTTTGTGACTTTGTGAACTGCAGCGTGCCAGGCATTCTTGCCCTTCACTACTGCCACAGTTCGCTCATACTCTTGTCCATTGAGCCAATAACATCATCCAATCATCTCATATTCTGTTGCTTGCTTCTCCTCTTGCCCTCAACTTTTCACAGCATCAGGGTCTTTTCCAATGACTTGGCTCTTTGCATTAGGTTGCCAAAGTATTGGAGCTTCAGCTTCAGCATCAATCCTTCCAATGCATATTCAGTGTTCATTTCCTTTAGGATTGACTAGTTTGATATTCTTGCTGTCCAAGAGAATCTCAAAAGTCTTCTGCATCACCACAATTTGTAAGCATCAATTCTTTGGTACTCAGTCTTCTTTATGGTCCAACTCTCACATATTTACATGACTTCTTGAAAAACCATAGCTTTGACTAGATGGACCTTTGTCAGCAAAGTGATGTCTACATTTTATATGTTGCCTAGGTTTGTCATGGTTTTTCTTCCAAGGAACAAGTGTCTTTTAATTTCCTGGCTGCAGTCACTGTCCACACTGATTTTGGAGCTTAAGAAAATAAAATCTGTCACTATTTTCACTGTTTCTCCATCTATTTCCCTTGAAGTGATGGGACCAGATGCCAAGATAGTTTTTAGAATGTTGAGTTTTTAGCCAGCTTTTTTACTCTCCTCTTTCACCCTCATCAAGAGGCTCTTTAGTTCCTCTTTGCTTTCTTTCTTTAGAGTGGTATCATCTGCATATTTTAGGTTGTTGACAATTCTCCTGGCAATCTTGATTCCAGCTTGAGCTTGCTGACTTTAATCACATGGCTGTGTTAGTCTTTAACTGATTTATCCACCATAAGGTTAGTTTTATTCCCTCCCTCCGTATTTTGCCCTTTGGAAGGAAGTTACTATGCACAGCCCATACTTAAGGAATAAGGAACTATACTCCACCTCCTTGAAGTTAGAGGATCTATATAAATTAACTGAAATTGTTTCATGTAGATTTGTGTTGTACCCAATAATTCATTCAATCATTTATTTACATCAATATGGATTCCTATATTTATTTTGTACTTTTGGCTTATAATCCAGTATTACTATTAATATATATATTTGGTTTTTCAACCTGTTGCATATTTGGCTACTGGAAACACTTTGAGTTGACTTCTGGTTACTTACTGTGTCTCTTTGATATAGCCACATCATAGTAATTTGTTTTATTTTTAATTTCCTTACTTTCTGGCACTGAACTTAAGGCTCATCTTGTGTATTTCTGTCTGAGTCTTACAATCAGCCATTTCTCCAAAGAGCTCATTTCTTTCATTGAAAATCATATTATAAACCAAGATCTGGGTATTAAGTGTGCTCATTGTTAATGAGGTGTCATTATCACCATCCCTCTCAAATTATAGAGAAAGGAATTATATGTATATATACTAGTGTGCATGATATATCTCTAAAATTTATATATGTAATAATCTATACTCATATTAAGTTAAATATGAGTGAATAGTGCTGTCTTCAACTTTAATACATTATAATGGATCATCCTAACTTCTTCCATTAGCTATGAACTTCCATTTCAACAATGAGAAAACTGGCCCCCACCATCCATTTATTTATTAATGCTTGATCGTTCAATTTCAGTATACTTGTAGATTAGTCTCAGAATTGCTAAATTGTGCCCTATGTGAGAAATAACTTTACGAATGAGTGAATAAGACTTATGTACAATTTCTGATTTAGTGTTACAAACTCATTTCCAAAATTACTTAATCCAAAACCATTTTCTCTCATGCCCTTCAGTAAGTTTGTTTCATAAATTTATAATAGAGTTAGATTGTTTTGTTGTCACATTCTGAATTCCATCTGAAGAGCTCATGAAAGCCTAAATAATTCTTTTAAAAATATATATGTATTAAAGTTCAATCTTTGTTCCATAAATTTATATGGGTTTTAAGAAAGACATTGCATTGTATATCCCTCATTATAGTATCAAACAAACTAGTTTCAGTGTTCTAAAAATTTGCTTCACTTATCCAGCTACTTTCCCCAGCCTCCAGGAACCCCTGGCAACCACGTTCTTTTTGCTATCACTGTTGTTGTTGTTCAGTCACTAAGTCTTGTCCAACTCTTTGTGAACTCATGGACTGCAGCACACCAGGCTTCCCTGTCCTTCACTATCTCCCAGAGTTTGCTCAAATTCATGTCCATTGAGTTGGTCAAGCCATTCAACCATGTCATCCTCTGTTACCCGCTTCTCCTCCTCCCATCAATACTTCCCAGTATGAGGGTCTTTTGCAATGAGTCAGCTCTTCACATCAGGGGGTCAAAGTATTGGAGCTTCAGCATCCTTCTAATGAATATTCAGGGTTCATTTCCTTTAGAATTGACTGGTTTGATATCCTTGCTGTCCAAGAGACTCTCAAGAGTCTTCTCCAGCACCACAATTCAAAAGCATCGATTCTTTGCACTCAGCCTTCTTTACCATCCAACTCTCACATCTGTACATGACTACTGGAAAAAACCATAGCTTTGGCTATATGCACCTTTGTCAGCAAAATGATGTCTCTGCTTTTTAATACACTGTCTAGGTTTGTCATAGCTTTTCTTCCAAGGAGAAAGTGTCTTTTAATTTAATAACTATCACTGTAGTTTTACCTTTTTTGCTAAGTCACTTCAGTCGTGTCCGACTCTGTGCGGCCCCATAGACGGCAGCCCACCAGGCTCCCCTGTCCCTGGGATTCTCCAGGCAAGAACACTGGAGTGGGTTGCCATTTCCTTCTCCAATGCATGACAGTGAAAAGTGAAAGTGAAGTCGCTCAGTCGTGTCCGACCCTCAGCGACCACATGGACTGCAGCCTACCAGGCTCCTCCGTCCATGGGATTTTCCAGGCAAGAGTACTGGAGTGGGGTGCCATTGTGTTCTCCGGTAGTTTTACCTTTTCTAGGTTGTCAAATTACTTGGAATCATACAGTATGGAGACTTATAGACTGACCCTTTAACCTTAGCAATACATATCTAAGATCCATTCATGTCTTTGCATGATTTACAGTTCTTTTTTTTTCACTAAATAACAGTTCAGTATATAGATGTATCAAATTGTATTGATCCATTCACTGACTGAAGAACAATTTTCTTGTTTTTAGTTTATAGAAATTATAAATAAAGCATTATAAACATTTGTTTGAAAGATTTTGTTTTGACATAAATTTTAAATACCTAGGAGGATAATTGTTGGACTTTAGTTAATATTATGCTTAACTTGGGGGAAAAAAAAAAAACTGCCATATTTTTTCCCAAAGTAATGATCCCAGTTTGTATTCCCATGAGCACTGAATGCAAGTTCCTGTTGTCCACAATCTCACAGGCAATCATGTTGTCAGTGTTTTGCATTTAAGCCATTTTAAACATACATAGCAGTATCTCTCTATTGTTTTCAGTTCCTTATAATAAACTATGTAGAGCATATTTTCATTACATATGATCCATTTATATATTTCTTTGGTAAAATGTCTATTCAGATTTTTTCACTTTTTTTTTAATTAGATTTTTTAATTACATAATGCTAAACGTTCTTTATATATTTTGAATTCAAGTCTTAGATCAGATATATGGTTTGCAGGTATTTTCTCCCACATTGTGGCTTGTTTTTGATTCTCTTCACAGCTGTTCATTCGCTAAGTAGTGTCTGACTCTTTGCAACCTCATGACTGTAGCACATCAGGTTTCCCTATCCCTCACTATCTCCCAGAGTTTGCCCAAGTTCATGTCCATTGAGTTTGTGATGCTATCCAACCATCTCATCCTCTGCCTCCCGCTTCTCCTTTTGCCTTCAGTCTTTCACAGCATCAGGATCTTTTTCAGTGAGTTGTCTGTTTACATTGGGTGACCAAAGTTTCAGTTTCAGATCAGTTCTTCAATGAATTTTCAGGGTTGATGTCCTTTAGGACTGACTGATTGATCTCCGTCCAGTCCAAGGGGCTCTCAAGAGTCTTGTCCAGCACTACAATTAGAAAGCATCAATTCTTCAGCACACAGACTTCTCTATGGTCTAACTCTCACATAGACCATGTACATGACTACTGGAAAGACCATAGCTTTGACTATTTGGACCTCTGTTGGCAATGCAATGTCTCTACTTTTTAATATGCTGTCTAGATTTGTCATAACTTTTCTTCTAAGAAGCAAGTGTCTTCCAATTCTATGGCTGCAGTCACCATCTGCTGTGATTTTGGAGCCCAATAAGGGAAAATCTGTCACTGCTTCCACTTTTTCCCCTTCTATTTGCCATGAAGTGATAGGACTGGATGCTGTGATCTTCATTTTTTGAATGTTGAGTTTTAAGCCAGCTTTTTCACCCTCCTCATTCACCTTCATTAAAAGGCTCTTTAGTTCCTCTTCACTCTCTGACATAGAATGGTATCATCTGCATATCTGAGGTTGTTGATATTTCTCCAGAAATCTTGATTCAGCTTGTAACTCATCCAACGTGGCATTTTACCTGATGTACTCTGCATATCAGCTAAATAAACAGGGTGATGATATGCAGCTTTTCCAAAGTTTGAACCGGTCACTTTTTCCATGGAAATTTCCAGCACCATAAGCTTAAAAGACTATCCATTCTTCACTGAAATGCCTCTGTTTCTTTGCCAAATATGAGGTGATTACATCATATGGGTTTTTTTCTAGACTTTCTATTATGTTCTATTGATCTATGTGTTTTTTGTGCCTCCACTAGTATCACTCAGGTGACACTTGCTTATTGTAAATTTATCATAAGTCTTAAATTTGGATAGTGTTAATCCTCTGAATTTGTTCTTCTTCAGTATCACATTAGAAGTTCTGTATCTTTGCTTTCTCTTTATAATTTTAGAATCTCTTTATAAATGTCAAGGGTGTTACTCACTATAATTCTGACTAAGGTCTCACTGAATATATTGATTGGAAAGAATTGGTACCTTAACAATATTGAATCTTGCAATGCATGAACAAGATTATTTTGCTATTTAGTTAGTTCTTTGATTTTTTTCAACAAAGTTCTTTCATTTCTCACATATAGATTCCGTATATATTTCCTTAAATTTATAGCTGCTGCTGCTGCTGCTAAGTCGCTTCAGTCATGTCTGACTCCGTGTGACCCCATAGATGGCAACCCACCAGGCTCCTCTGTCCCTGGGGCTCTCCAGGCAAGAATCCTGGAGTGGGTTGCCATTTCCTTCTGCAATGCATGTATGCATGCTAAGTCACTTCAGTGGTATCAGACTCTGTGTGATCCTATGGACAGCAGCCCACCAGGCTCCTCCGTCCACAGAATTCTCCAGGCAAAAATACTGGAGTGGGTTGCCATTGCCTTCTCCGTGTATGGATGTGAGAGTTGCACTATAGATAAAGTTGAGCACTGAAGAATTGATGCTTTTGAACTGTGATGTTGGAGAAGACTCTTGAGAGTCCCTTGGACTGCAAGGAGATCCAACCAGTCCATCCTAAAGGAAATCAGTCTTGAATATTCATTGGAAGGACTGATGCTGAAGATGAAAGTCCAATACTTTGGCCACTTGATGTGAAGAACTGACTCATTGGAAAAGACCCTGATGCTGGGAAATATTGAAGGCAGGAGGAGAAGGGGATGATAGAGGATGAGATGGTTGGATGACATCACCGACTCAATGGACATGAGTTTCGGTAAACTCCGGGAGTTGGTGATGGACAAGGAGGCCTGGCGTGCTGTGGTCAATGGGGTTGCAAAGATTCGGACACAACTGACTGACTGATCTGAACTGAGTTTCATCTAACTCTGCCTGAAATTTAGCATTTCCCTCAAGTTTGAAAGAAAGTGAAAGTTAAAGTCACTCAGCCATGTCTAACTCTTTGTGACCTCATGGACTATACAGTCCACGGGATTCTCCAGGCCAGAATCCTAGAGTGGGTAGTCTTTTCCTTTTCCAGGGAATCTTCCCAACCCAGTGATTGAACCCATGTCTCCACTTTGCAGGCAGATTCTTTACCAGCTGAGCCACAAGTGAAGTCCAAGAATACTGGAGTGGGTATTCTATCCCTTTTTCAGTGGATCTTCCCAACCTGGGAATCAAACCAGGGTCTCCTGCATTGCAGGTGGATTCTTTACCAGCTAAGCTAAGAGGGAAGTTATAGGTAAAAATCAACAGTAATAAAAGAAGTAGCCATGACTTTGGAATTTGACACAATAAAAATCGTAGATACTTTCATATCAGCCACAGTCATTGCAGACTTTTTCAAATACTGCTATGTTAGTCAGTACACTGAAGTTACAACTGTTCTTAGACCCACTATCTGGATCTTTTTACTTCATTAATTAATAAACACAGATATATTTGCATAACAAGTGAGATTTTAAAAATAATTCGTTTTAGTAAATTATTATCATTTGTAATTCAATATGATTTTTGCATTATGCATATGATTTATAAGGAGAAGGCAATGGCACCCCACTCCAGCACTCTTGCCTGGAAAATCCCATGGATGGAGAAGCCTGGTGGGCTGCAGTCCATGGGGTCGCGAAGAGTCGGACACGACTGAGCGACTTCCCTTTCACTTTTCACTTTCCTGCATTGGAGAAGGAAATGGCAACCCACTCCAGTGTTCTTGCCTGGAGAATCCCAGGGATGGGGGAGCCTGGTGGTTTGCTGTCTATGGGGTCGCACAGAGTCAGACACGACTGAAGCGACTTAGCAGTAGCAGAATGATTTATGCATTTTAAAATACCACATTTGAGAAAAGTTTACAGCCTCAAATAGACTAGTAAGGTTCTTAGCACTAGTTAAAGAAATAAACATATTGACAGACAGATAAGAAAACATACACACATACATAAACAAGTGAATGACTACACATTTTATATAGAGATACTTGATTATCCCTATGTATTCTTATCTTAATGGCTATTTTAAAATTATTATTACTAGGAGTGTTACTACAGTAAAAATCATAGCTCTTCACTATTGAAAAAAAACAACAACAAAAACACTTTTAACCTGGGTGTTGTTTTCCTATGTTTACTATTTTTGCTAATGCAGATGATCAATTGATATGAGAGACTGCCTCAAATTCTGGTGCACAAAGATACTACATAGCCATTTCTCTTCTGGGTGTCATGACAATTCCAAAAACACTATCTGGAAGGGGATTCAGGTCTGTTCTGCTCTTGGATAACCAAATTTGCTGCATATTTGAAAATTTTAACAATCCCTGTACTTTAAAGATACTCAGAGATATACTCAAGGATAGAGTATGAGGAGAGCACAGAACATTCTTTCTGAAATCCACATAATCTATGTTTTCCTCATTTCCTATTGTATTCACTTTCTCCCCTGAACAAGAAATTCTGATCATCTGGTAATATTAGCTAGAATTTCTTTGATCCCAGTAGGTTAAAGACTTCTAAAAAGTCAAAAGTTAAGAGAAGTCCTCTGCTTGCTCCCTTTACCAACATTTTCTGTATTCATCTTTTCTCTGAGTCAAAGAATAATGAATATTTAGCTGACTGAATATGGACAACAGCATCTGTAGCATAAGATAAGCAATTCTACTGATTAATGGGCTTCCCTAGTAGCTCAGTGGTAAAGAATCCACCTACCAATGCAGGAAATTCAGGTTTAGCCCCTGGGTTAGGAAGATCCCATGGAGAAGGTAATGGCAATGCATTCCACTATTCTTGCCTGAGAAATCCAATGGGAGCTTGGTGGGCTACAATCCATGAGGTCACAAAAAAGTTCAATATGACTTACGGACTAAACAACAACAACCATTCATATTTCAAAATATATTTGTCACTTCTTTTGCTTTTTTAAAAACACTTTTCCTGATCATGAGAAATATGCCTTTTAATAACCTTGTAAAGAGCCTCTTGATGAAAGTGAAAGAGGAGAGTGAAAAAGTTGACTTAAAATTTAACATTCAGAAAACTAAGATCATGGCATCTGGTTCTATCACTTCATGGCAAATAGACAGGGAAACTGTGGAAACAGTGGCATACTTTATTTTTTTAGGCTCCAAAGTCATTGCAGATGGTGACTGCAGCCATGAAATTAAAAGACAATTACTCCTTGGAAGAAAAGTTATGAACAACCTATATGGCATATTAAAAAGCAGAGACATAACTTTGCCAACAAAGTTCTGTCTAGTGAAAGCTATGGTTTTTCCAGTAGTCATGTGTAGTGTGAGAGATGGACTATAAATAAAGCTGATTGCTGAAGAATTGATGCTTTTGAACTGTGGTGTTGGAGAAGACTCTTGAGAGTCCCTTTGTCAGCAAGGAGATCCAACCTGTCTATCCTAAAGGAAATCAATCCTGAATATTCATTAGAAGGACTGATGCTGAAGTTGAAACTCCAATATTTTGGCCATCTGATGGGAAGAAATGACTCTTTTGAAAAGACCCTGGATATATTCCTAGGAGTGGGATTGCTGGATCATATGGTAGCTTTATTTTTAGTTTTTTAAGGAACCTCCATACTGTTTTCCATGGTGGCACCAATGTATACTCCCACCAACAGTTTAGGAAGGTTTCTTTTTCTGTACACCTGCTCCAGCATTTATTATTGAAGAATTTTTGATAATGGCCATTCTGACCTGTGTGAGGTGATACCTCATTGTAGTTTTGATTTGCGTTTCTTTAATTTTTAGCAGTGTTGAGCATCTTTTCATTTGCCTTTTAGCCATCTTTGTGTCCTCTTTGAAGAGATGTCTGTTCAGGTCTTCTGACCAATTTTTTATTGGGTTGTTTGTTTGTTTGTTTGTTTTAATTTAGCTCTATAAGCTGTTTGCTATGTATACATTTTTTAAAGATTTATTTTTATATTTTTTGCTGTTGTCATTCTCAGAATTTTATTTTTCTATATGAAATTGAAG
The DNA here is from genome assembly GCF_027580195.1 of Bos mutus. NCBI lineage: Eukaryota > Metazoa > Chordata > Mammalia > Artiodactyla > Bovidae > Bos > Bos mutus. The sequence continues at coordinate 47,666,323 of NC_091617.1, forward strand.
AAATCATTGGCCTTTGGATATTTGTTTCTGTAGCTCTCTGTGTTTATTCTTAAAACTGAACTTAAGCTAATAAACTAGGTTTCCTTAATTACATTAATAAATTTATTAAAACACACTCACTAGCAATCAAAACTGCAAATTAAAGTAGTAATAGGATATCATCATCTGCCTCTCAGAGCAGAAGCACTAATTTTTTTAATTTTTATTTATTTTTTTATTTAATTAATTTATTTTAATATATCCAGAGAAAACTGTAATTCAAAAAGATACATACACTCCAATGTTCAAAGCAACACTATATACAACAGCCAGGATATGGAAGCAACCTAAATGCTCATGGACAGATGAATGGACAAAAAGGAATAGTACTCAGCCATAAAAAAATGAAATAATGTTATTTGCAGCAAAACGGATGGACCTAGAGATATAATGACACTAAGCAAAGTAAGCCAGACAGGGAAAAACAAATATCATATAATATCACTTACATGTGGAATATAAAAGAAAAAAAAACAAATAAACTTTTTTCCAAAACAAAAAGAGACTTATAGACAACAGAAAACAAACTTATGGTTAACAAAAGGAAAAGAGAGGTGGGGAGAGGGATAACATATGAGGCTGGGATTCACATATACACACTACTGTGTATAAAATAGTTAACTGGAACTTTCCTGGTTGTCCAGTGGTTAAGAATCTGCCTTCCAAAGCAGGGTACTTGGGTTCAACCCCCATCAGCAACTAAGCTGCCACACTGCAATTACTGAGCCCAAGGGCCACAACTAGAGAGCCCACATTCCTCAACAAAGATCGCACCTGTTGCAACTAAGACCTGATGCAACCAAAAATAAATAAAATAGATAACTAACAAGGGCCAACTGTACAGCACAGGGAACTATACTCAATATTATTATGTAATAATGTATAAGGCAAAATAACATATATAATATACATATAACTGCTACTATGCTGTATGCCTGAAACGTATACAATATTGTAAATCAACTATACTTCAATAAAAAAATTTTAATGTACACATGGCATAACAGCATTTTGAAAGCTATTGCTAAATTTTCAATCATAGAGCTTTTGTACCACTTTACACTCCCACCAACATTGATTAACACTTTTCATAATGTGGTTCTCTTATGACTTTCTATGATCCCTTCCCTAAATGCAAGAACTCTAGCGATAAATCCAAATTTTAATAGAAAGGTCAGCTGACACCAGGTACTGCATTTGCCCTGTCACCTGGCATGAACTTCCCAGTTCAACAGCCTTCCCAGCTTCTGTTCCAGCCAGGATAACTAATATTCATCTGCTGGCTCAAGAGGTACACACTATGATCAGAGGTATTAGGTAAAGGAACTGCCATACTTAACTTCTTGAATTCTCTCAGAGACTTAAAAGATTTACGAAAGAAACAAACACAAGTAGCAGTTGACCTAGTTATAACTCTCTGGCATCACTTGGGATCTACTTAAAATAGAAGTTACACACAAGGGAGGAGATTCATAAAGCACATGCTATTTATGATACGTATAAAATAATTACACCAACTTAAAAGCAATATTTTGAGTAACTTTAAAATGTAAGAGCTATTTTAATCGCATGGTAGGCTAGAATCAACAATGTAAGTTAAAGCAAATTTATGTTTCCTTCTTATTTTTCTTTGACAAACAACCCTGCCATCCTTCTTAATATCCTCGCAAGTAAGGTCCCTTCCAGTGCCATTTTGTCATGTAATAGAGCTTCTTCCCTTGCTTCATACTCTAAAATTATCCCTCCTTTCCAAAATAAAATCTTTTCACCCTGTATACAATAAATTCACTCTCACATATAAGGGATTTGATAAAATTTTTTTTCACCTGAGTGGCTAATTACATACACATATACAGTGGCTATTACATATACACGTATTCTTTTTCAGATTACTTTTCATTATAGATTATTACATGATATTGAATATAATTACCGGTGTTGTCAAGTATGTCCTTGTTGTTTATCTATTTATATACAATAGTGTATATAAACTAGATATAAATTCCCAAACTCCTAATTTACCCCTCTTTCCTCATTAAGATTCTTAATAGCAGGAGCAGATTAGTACCTAAGGCTGTTGTTTAGTTGCTCAATCCTACCCGACTTTTGGCAACCCCATGGACTGCAGCCCACCAGTCTCCTCCTCCATTCATGGAATTTTTACATGTATTTTCATTTAAATACTAGAGGAGAATAAGGAAAGATGGATTAACCTAACTTGTCCAGTGATCCAGCAGAATCAGAATTTGGATGCAAAGCTACTTAACTCCAGAGTCTGCACTTTTCCCCCTCCCATCAGTGTGCAAATATTTTTCCTTGAAAACCTGTAAGATAATTTTCATAAATGTATGTATCCCTCACAAAAAAGAAAAAAGAAAAGAAAAGACCCTGATGCTGGGAAAGATTGAAGGAGGGAAGAGAAGGTGACGACAGAGGATGAGATGGCTGGATCAACTCAATGGACGTGAGTTTGAGTAAACTCTGGGAGTTGGTGATGGACAGGGAGGCCTGGCGGGCTGCAGTCCTTGTGGTCACAGAGTCAAACGTGACTGAGCGACTGAACTGAACTGAAGTTGTATCAGTCATGCCTTTTCTGTGTTTTCTGATGTTTTGACATCTGGAGACTTCCTGATTGAGGAGATAATTCCCTATGGATGACCGATATCTGGGGACAGTAAAAGGCTTATCTGCAAGTGTGCCTTCCATATGCAAACCAACAAATCCAAAGCCTGTAATTCCTAACCACCTCACCTATTGAGCATTTATTCTTTGGAACATTATTCATCTACACTGATCACTTCATATGTGCCAGAATCTGCTGAAATTATTCAAACCAGCCAATCCTAAACCTAAAATTTCACTATGTCTTGCCTTCTCATGGAAACCACAATAAAGTCCTTGCCCATGTTTTCCTCTCACTCCCTCTACTTCCTGACAGACCTCAGTGCTTCTCCTTGTGCCTTTTTCATGGTGTGACATGTACCTTCTCTTGAGGACTATGAGTAACAAGCTCTTACTTCAAATGACAGTTATCTTCTCATCTGTTGGGCTCAACATGCTTGAATAAATATAAAACCTACATTTTAAAACCTAAGGATAATTATGCATCTATTAAAAATACATCTGTTAATTTTATTAGGCCAAGTTACAAAAAAGTTATGTGCTTTGTAAAAGTATATATTTTTAAGATGTTTAATATCAACTGCCTAAAATCCTGGAAAAAATGAAACAGTTTATATTCTTTCCTACAGTACTTGAGAGTATTTCCTCACATTCCTGACAGTATCCTATAAAATAATTCATCATAAAATTTTCCAATAAAGCAATATAGTATTTGCCAGTATGCAAATATTTTGCTTCCCCTAGGTCAGCTGGGCTCTGATAAAACACCAGAAAGTTAGGTTTGGGTTAGTTAGTTTCTCCTGAGGGCAGACCTTGTTAAGAACAGGATGCTCTGGCTTTCCTGATGGAAGCAGAAGGAGCTTTTCTCCAGTGTTTACTGTGAACCTGGCGGAGCTCCAGGATATAAATTCACAAAAGTACTGGGCCCATCAGATGACTGGGTCTTCTTATAGTGTTTACTCCTCACCGAGCACACAGCAATTAGTCAATTGCATTTCAGGTTTTCCTGCCCTGGCACTGGTTCCCATGAAGATTTATGCTCTGCTTAGGTAAGCTGTGATGCTTTCTGTATTCCTGTCCATGTCTACATTTTGGGGACAGCAGTTTTTCCTGTGACTTCATTTCTCTCATGGATCTAAGAAGAGTTGTTGATTTTTTAGTTTATTCACCTTTTTACTTGTTCTTAGGATATAGTGGTGACTTCCAAGTTTCTTATATGCTGACCCTTGTTTACTATACAGTACGGCTTTTTGAGCATGGCCAATACATCTGTGTCTCAGCCATCCTCTATCCAGTCCATGGCTGATGATGTTAATCTCATAACTTACTAAAGTGCATATCATCTGTAGCCAGAATGGCCCTTTGCAGGCCTTCTGTTTCTTTTTAATAGTTTTTCTAATTCACCTCACATTGGTACAAAGAAACGTAGAGTCAGATTAAGAATAGAAAAGCTGAGGAATCTACACTTGATGGAGGAGATGGCTGGCCTAAGGATGCTTGACTAGATATTTCCCCCCACCTCCATTTGTTAAATACAATCTGAGTGGTAAAATCTTGCCCTAGTCCCACAATAAATGCAGGGATTTTTTTCTAGGGGGCTATCAGTTTTCCTGGGCTTCATTAGCTGAATCTGTACTTCACAGAAGACTGTTCCAACCAGCTTCTCTCCCACTCACTTCTGAGATTATAATGGTGAAACAGGCTATATGAAATACATATGTTGTGGGGGAAGAAATTGAAAACTTACTGGTTTCATATATTTTTAAATTATCCATTATGTTGGTTTTCTATTTGACTTGGCCTCTGCTCTAGAAAACCACTGTGTCCATGTACCATCAATTTTCCTGGTTATTTTGCTAGCCAATTTGGAAGAATTTTTTTTTTAACTTAACTGAGATTGTGTTATTTATTTAGGAGTTTTCCTACAGAGAGTTTTTGTCTGATGACAGGAATATATTTATCAGGAGCAATACCTGTTGCTTGCAGGTGAGATCCATGACTACACATATTTTTTCCTCTATTTTTCTAAAACGTGTTAGCATTTGAAACAAAATCTCTCCTAGATTAATAGTACTTGTCATTTTTACATTACAAATAATACATCAGATGCAACTTTACTGGGTTAGAATATTTCTGTTTTGATTAAGAAACAAACTTACTGATGCTTGAATTATTTCAAACCCATAATCCTCTATTAGAAAATCAGTCAGAGTAAAAATCATCCAGCCATAGACTTTTCCATTTGTTGTAACTTTATATTTGCTGTTTAAAGCATACTTCTGTAGTCTCAGAATGGCACCTTTCACTGCAGTAGAAGTGACTCCCACTTACCGATTCAAAGAATGATCATAAATTGTGAATTGCCCATTATACTACTGTAAAATATTCACTTCCAAATTTTAGAGATATTAAGAGGGTTTTCTTCATCCACTTCACATAACACTGAATTGCTTTTGCAGAAATGGGAAATGGAAAAATTCCTTCAACATGATACTATCTTCACTTTGTCTGGGAGAAATTCTTCTATTCAGTGCTTGGTTTATATGATGGCTCTAATGTCAGTGTTAAAGAAGGTTCTCCACTGGTTTCTCTCATTTTGGTAAATTCAATTTGTTCATGAAATAGAGATTTTTGAATACCATCTTTTATTTCATCTTTTATAGAAGTTCCTGAACTAAGTTTAGAGGAATAAGTACAGATTAATCAGATGAGGAGAAGCTGAGTTATCATCTAGGCAAAGAAAATAATAATAATAATAAACACATAAAAATTGCCAAAGTGAATCATCACATTACATGTTCATGGCACATTCTCAGAAATATAATGAAATATTTCACTAACGACTATATGTAGAACTTAAGAAATTGATAATAACCTATTAGTTTATTCTCCATATAATCAAAATTTGCAATTTTAGATGATAGTAGGAAGTCAAGAAACACCCGGAGTAACAGGCAAATTTGGCCTTGGAATACAGAATGAAGCAGGGCAAAGACTAATAGCGTTTTGCCAAGAAAATACACTGGTCATAACAAACACCCTCTTTCAACAACACAAGAGAAGACTCTATACATGGACATCACCAGATGGTCAACACCAAAATCAGATTGATTATATTCTTTGCAGCCAAAGATGGAGAAGCTCTATACAGTCAGCAAAAACAAGACCAGGAGCTGACTGTGGCTCAGACCATGAACTCCTTATTGCCAAATTCAGACTTAAATTGAAGAAAGTAGGGAAAACCACTAGACCATTCAGGTATGACCTAAATCAAATCCCTTATGATTATACAGTGGAAGTGAGAAATAGATTTAAGGGTCTAGATCTGATAGAGTGCCTGATGAACTATGGAATGAGGTTTGTGACATTGTACAGGAGACAGGGATCAAGACCTTCCCCATGGAAAAGAAATGCAAGAAAGCAAAATATCTGTCTTGGGAGGCCTTACAAATAGCTGTGAAAAGAAGAGAAGTGAAAAGCAAAGGAGAAAAGGAAAGATATAAACATCTGAATGCAGAGCTCCAAAGAATAGCAAGAAGAGATAAGAAAGCCTTCTTCAGCGATCAATGCAAAGAAAGAGAGGAAAACAACAGAATGGGAAAGACTAGAGATCTCTTCAAGAAAATCAGAGATAGTAAAGGAACATTTCATGCAAAGATGAGCTCGATAAAGGACAGAAACGGTATGGACCTAACAGAAGCAGAAGATATTAAGAAGAGATAGCAAGAATACACAGAAGAACTGTACAAAAAAGATGTTCATGACCCAGATAATCACGATGGTGTGATCACTGACCTAGAGCCAGACATCCTTTAATGTGAAGTCAAGTGGGCCTTAGAGCATCATTATGAACAAAGCTAGTGGAGGTGATGGCATTCCAGTTGAGCTATTCCAAATCCTGAAAGATGATGCTGTGAAAGTGCTGCACTCAATATGCCAAGAAATTTGGAAAACTCAGCAGTGGCCACAGGGCTGGAAAAGGTCAGTTTTCATTCCAATCCAAAAGAAAGGCAATGCCAAAGAATGCTCAAACTACTGCACAATTGCACTCATCTCACATGCTAGTAAAGTAATGCTCAAAATTCTCCAAGCCAGGCTTCAGCAATATGTGAACCATGAACTTCCTGATGTTCAAGCTGGTTTTAGAAAAGGCAGAGGAACCAGAGATCAAACTGCCAACATTCGCTGGATCATAGAAAAAGCAAACAGAGTTCAAGAAAAACATCTATTTCTGCTTTACTGACTATGCCAAAGCCTTTGACTGTGTGGATCACAATAAACTGTGGAAAATTCTGAAAGAGATGGGAATACCAGACCACCTGACCTGCCTCTTGAGAAATTTGTATGCAGGTCAGGAAGCAACAGTTAGAACTGGACATGGAACAACAGACTGGTTGCAAATAGGAAAAGGAGTTCGTCAAGGCTGTATATTGTCACCCTGCTTATTTAACTTATATGCAGAGTACATCATGAGAAACGCTGGGCTGGAAGAAACACAAGCTGGAATCAAGATTGCTGGGAGAAATATCAATAACCTCAGATATGCAGAAGACACCACCCTTATGGCAGAAAGTGAAAAGAAACTCAAAAGCCTCTTGATGAAGGTGAAAGTGGAGAGTGAAAAAGTTGGCTTAAAGCTCAACATTCAGAAAATGAAGATCATGGCATCCGGTCCCACCACTTCATGGGAAGTAGATGGGGAAACAGTGGAAACAGTGTCAAACTTTATTTTTCTGGGCTCCAAAATCACTACAGATGGTGACTGCAGCCATGAAATTAAAAGATGCTTATTCCTTGGAAGGAAAGTTATGACCAACCTAGACAGCATATTCAAAAGCAGAGACATTACTTTGCCAACAAAGGTTCATCTAGTCAAGGCCATGGTTTTTCCTGTGGTCATGTATGGATGTGAGAGTTGGACTGTGAAGAAGGCTGAGTGCTGAAGAATTGATGCTTTTGAACTGTGGTGTTGGAAAAGACTCTTGAGAGTCCCTTGGACTGCAAGGAAATCCAACCAGTTCATTCTAAAGGAGATCAGCCCTGGGATTTCTTTGGAAGGAATGATGCTAAAGCTGAAACTCCAGTACTTTGGCCACCTCATGAGAAGGGTTGACTCACTGGAAAAGACTCTGATGCTGGTAGGGATTGGGGGCAGGAGGAGAAGGGGACGACAGAGGATGAGATGGCTGGAAGGCATCACTGACTCGATGGACATGAGTCTGAGTGAACTCCGGGAGTTGGTGATGGACAGGGAAGCCTGGCATGCTGCGATTCATGGGGTCGCAAAGAGTCGGACACGACTGAGCGACTGACCTTATCTGATCTGATACATTTTCTTAGATTTATTATTTTTAAATTCACACAATGAAAACTTTTACTAGCTTTAACATTTTTATCTGTGTGGAAAATAATCTTTTCAACCTCAACTGTATTTCCCTAAATTTTTAAATGTCTTATTTCCTTGCCTAATAAGTGGTGCTAGTGGTTTTTCCAGCTCATGTATGGAGAGTTGGACCATAGAGAAAGCTGACTGCTGATGAACTGATGCTTTTAAACTCTGGTGTTGAAGACTCTAGAGAGTCCCTTGGACTGCAATGACATCAAACCAGTCAATCCTAAAGGACTGATCCTGAAGCTGAAGCTCCATACTTTGGCCATCTGATTCATTAGATAAGACCATGATGTTGGTTAAGATTTAAGGCAGGAGGACAACAGAACAACAGAGACTGACACGGTTGGATGGCATCACTGACTCAATGGACATGAGTTTGAGCAAGCTCTGGGAGTTGGTAAAGGATAGGGAAGCCTGGCATGCTGCAGTCCACGGGGTCACAGAGAGTCGGACACAACTGAGCAACTGAACAACAAGTGGTAAAGAACCTGCCTATCAATGCAGGAGACATAAGAGATATGGGTTTGATTTCTGGGTTGGGAAGATCCCCTGGAGGAGGGCATGGAAATCCACTCCAGTATTCTTGCCTTGAGAATCATAGGACAGAGGAGCCTAGTAGGCTATAGTCCATAGGGTTGCAAAGAGTCAGACATAGCTGAAGCGACTTAGCACAGTACAATAATGATATTTTGCAGAGTCATTTATGAACCTGGAAGTCAAATTAAAGAAACAAATATTATTCTAGAAATTTATAAGTTACTAAGTTTGAGCTAAAACAAGAAAGCATGTGATTTAAGAATTTTTGATACTTGGAAACACCTTTTTTTATGTATGGTGATTTTCTATAAATGGAAGGGCAACATGTTCGTGATTTTCCCCAATGAAACTTCATATAAGAACTCAAAGTTCAATTCATATACCACATGAAATTATTTAGCTCCTTCAAAGTAACTACATTTTTAAAATACGATTATTAAAATCTAGAGTTGTTTAGAAGTAAGGCAATGACTACTTCCTTGGGACTACTTTTCTCCTAAAATTTTTTCAAAGTATTATTAGCAATATTTTTATACATAATAATTAATCAAAGATTATTTACTTTAATTCCTCAACCTTCTCCACGCATCAGACTCCTCTCTTCACTGGTTTCTATCACTAGATTCACAGTGCGACGAAATGATAAAAGGATATCTTTCTTCCAATGGGAACTGTATAGAATATCACTTCACTTGGTTTTAGAACTGCACTGTTTCCTTCTCGAATTAATGTATTGTATATACATTTTTAATAGGTATTGAAAAAAACCCACTCCCTGCTTACTAAAAATTCATATTTCACAGCTAGAATTTGGATGTAAATGGAGGATTACATTTTACTTGAAAAATACACATTTAAGCTAGTAATTACCATTTACAGTATCATCCTTAAGATGTCTAATAGTACTTGGGCTCCTCTGCACTATTCATGCTAATTCCCAGATAAGAATTTCCCAGCGGAAACAAATCTTATAAATATTTCAATGTGATCATGAAGATACTTTATGATCACAAACTGAAAAGCCATTAAATTGTCACTGATGATATTGTATGCATGGACATACCTTAAACTCATGAATCTATACCATTTAGCAACAAAAATTCAATAACTCATGTAAGTGACAAGTACTTTACAATTAATCCTTATTATCAAGAGCAAGCGAAAGTGCTGGAAAAGTTAGTCAGGTGCCACAGGCCATATTAAAAAGAACTTGTGTGTTTTCCAAACAATTGTCTGTTTGCTATGGAAAACACAGTAATAAAAAGAAGTACTAATTATTGAGAGCCTACTAGTTGCATGTGTGTGTGTGAGTGTGTGTGTGCATGCACGCATGTGTATGGGTATGTGGGGAGGTGCGTGTTTGATAGTGTCGACTCTTTGCAACCCTTTGGACTGTAACCACCAGATTCCTCTGTCCATGGGATTTTTCAGGCAAGAATATTGGAGTGGCTTGCCATTTCCTCCTCCAGGGCGTTTTCCCAACCGAAGGATCAAACCTGTGTATTCTGCACTGCCAAATTTTTTATCTTTGGCATCTTGATTTTATTGTTAAAAACAGCTGTATTTACAGAAATAGCCAGAGATGTAGAAAACAAACTTATGGTTACTAGTGGGGAAAGTGGGGGGAAATATCCTGGGAGAATGGAATAGACATATACACACTACTAAATGTAAAATAGATAACTAATAAGGACCTACACAGGGAACTCTTCTCAGTATTCTGTAATGGCCATTATGGGAAAAGAATCTAAAAAAGAGTGGATATATATGTATGATTCACTTTGCTATACAGCAGAAACTAACACAGCATTGTAAATCAACTATACTCCAATAAAATTTTTAAAAGCCAGCTGTATTTTATCATACTGTAATGCCATAAATATAAACCTCCATTTTAGTGTGTATTTTTTTAGTGCACATTGCCTCCAAACCTCAGTTTCATTGTATATCTTATGAGCAAATAACTTTATATTTCATTAACCCTTTTAGTATCAGAAAACTTTTTCTAGTTCCTCTGCTTTCCTATATCATACTTTCTTAATAATTTATACAGATGAAGTTCAAATAATGACTTAGTGTGTTCAATAACGCTTACAACATTGTCACATGACAATGATGCATAGTTACCTAGCTCCTTATATTCATGGGCCTCAGTTCACTTATCTATAAACTGAAGGAAGATATTTGATTAGTGTATTCCTAAGACCCAATCTAGTCTAATATTCAATGCTAAATGACTGTGCTGTTCCATTCATTATCTCCCATCTATATTAAAAAGCAACAACTATGCATCTTCCTAGTCAAAAAAGAAAAACCATATTACTCTGCCTTACACATTCTGATTCTTCCTTCACCCTTTCACAAAAGGGCTAAATTTCTACTCAACTGACAAGACTAATTTTATTTGAAAATTAATATGTTGAACCAAAAAAATTCCAATGATACAGTCATCTCTGAAATATCCTTCAGTTCATTTCAGTTGCTCAGTCATGTCCGACTTTTTGCCACCCCATTAACTGCAGCACGCCAGGCCTCCCTGTCCATCACCAACTCCTGGAGTCTACCCATTTGGAAATATCCTTAGTCCCATCCAAATCACTGGAACCAATCAATGGGAAAAGAAAGAGTGGTTTCTTAAAGGGCAAGACAAGCATGCAACGCTCACTGTACTTTGGCCAACAAGACAGAGAAAAGATGATTGTGTTTTACTGAATGTAAAGTTACAATCTGGCATCATTATTATATTACAGGGACTATTTGCTATGGAAAGAGTTGTGCTAAATCCCCATGTGTGTTAGAGACAGTATCTGCCCCAAAGTAATCCAAATTCATGGTTATAGTAAGGTGCTTTCTAATGAAACTTTACATTGATACTAATTTTATTTTCATTACTAAAGCATGAAAGAAATAATAGAACACTCACATGCATCAAGGAATTCCTTTAGTGACTAAATAAAAAAATTTTATTGAAATAAATAAGGTATTGCTTTACCTTTAAAAAAAGGGAGATGTTTGTCCAGTTCTACTATTCCCTTTGCACCCAAAATTGAATTTCTCTCTATGAAACCTAGTCATTTTTAGAGAACATTATGGAAGGGCAATATCATACATTCTCCCCTAGTACCTTGAGCATTTTGTAAATGATTTCATTCTGGGCTTTTGTTTTTTCCCCTTTAAATACTGAAAGCTTAGTTGTATCAATAAATAAGCAAAATCATTTTCCAAATTTTTGGCCAAAATATCTGGTTTCAGGGAATAGTTCACTGATAACTCTAACAATTTGCCCTATGCTATAGTCTAGTCAAGGCTATGGTTTTTCCAGTAGTCATGTATGGATGTGAAAATTGGACTATAAAGAAAGCTGAGCACTGAAGAATTGATGCTTTTGAACTGTGGTGTTGGAGAACTCTTGAGAGTCCCTTGGACTGCAAGGATATCCAACCAGTCCATCATAAAGGAGATTAGTCCCAGGTGTTCATTGGAAGGACTGATGTTGAAGCTGAAACTCCAATATTTTGGCCACCTGATGCAAAAAGCTGACTCATTTGAAAAGACCCCAATGTCGGGAAAGATTGAGGGCAGGAGAAAAAGGGGACGACAGAGAATGAGATGGTTGGATGGCATCACCGACTCAATGCACATGGGTTTGTGTAGACTCAGGCAGTTGGTGATAGACAGGGAGGTCTGGCGTGCTGCAGTTCATGGGGTCACAAAGAGTCAGGCATGACTGAGCCGCTGAACTGAACTGAATAGCTACAGAATAGTTTAACCTGTAATCATTTATGATAAATAATGTATGCTGCCTGCCTTTAATTTTTATCAATGACAAAAATTACATGATGTGCCTCCCAAAAGGACATGCCTATTATTCAGAACAGGTTATCTCATTAAATAAATAGAGAAGGAAACAAAATAAATTGTGCTTATATTCGTGTTTCACAGCAGAGGTTGTTATACATATGGGTCAAAGATGGACCCTCTGCATTGGCTTAGATGTTTACTTCTACACAGCAGCCAAGCCTGCTAGCCCAAAGCTTACGGGTACCAAACTCAAATTCTTAACCATTAAATGATTTTAAATATAGTCCATATAAACATATTTTTAGCCATTTAGAGTCTATCAACTATGTATACTCCTCAAAACTTGCTCCATATCTGATAACCATAGATAAGACAAACCCTGTGACTATAAAAGACTGCAAACCCCAAATATCCTTCTGAACTCAGACCTGGAAACTCCCAGCCTTACTGCTAACTGACATCACCAAAACATATCTGCTCCTCTCTGATTTTCCCTTCTCTAAGGTGGTCCGGTCTCTTGCTCTACTCCCCTTTTGAGGGATTTCACATGCCAAACTCCCCTTCTTACAGCCTTGTCCAGGAATTGACCAACAAATCTTGCCATGCATTACTGCCTCTCATGATTCTGTCTCTTCCTTCTCAGTTCCAAAATCTTCAGACTTACCACACAGGTAATATACTCATTTCAAATTACATAGTGTCTAGGTCTTGCCCCAGCTTTCAGAAACTAAGATGAAGAAGGAAACATAATTTAACTACTTGTGAACTTCTAAGTGGAAAAAAATGTAATGATTGCCATTTAAGAAATATTTAAAAGCAAAATATTCTGTAGTTAGACGGCAATTCATTAAAGGGAACAGACTAAGGGTGAATATTTTGCTAGGAAATACTTGCAACTATTTGAAATTATAAAACTGAACACGAAATAGACTGCATAAATTTAAGAAGAAAAGAGAGGGAGAAGAAGGAAGCTGAGTAGAAGGAAGAGGAAAAGCAGATACTCACTATAGTTACAAGCAAATATAAAATCAATAAAACTAAAAGAGTTATTAAAGATAGTAGTGACCTAAGTCACAGCCCTGAAAAATAAAAATTCACATACTATTTTAATTTTCCTAGAGTAATTAATCTATATAATAGCTCTGTAAAAAGGAGGTTAATCTAGCACTAATAGGTAAAACAAAAAAAAATTCTGAATGTTCATATGATATTTTAGTTGTTCATACCTATCAGCCCAATTATTTTCTTTTCAGAGAGAAAATAAATCTATAGGGAGAAATGCTTAGAGATTTACGTTTGAGTTTTCAGAGACAATTAGATTGTATACTTTTCTTTTGGTACCTTTTTAGAATGGATACCAACCAAAACTCTTGTCAAAAGAATTTTTGTCTATTTATTTCAGTCTATTCTGGTCAGAAAGCATAACATAGTTTTTTATATTATTGACATTTGATGGGTTAAAAAAATTCAATATTGTTTTAATTTTATTGTCTGATTATTACTAAGAGTACAATTTTATGGGTGTATCGGGCATCTGCATTAAATCTTTGGTAAGTTGCTAATTATCATCCATTACCCATTTGTATACTTAGTTGTATTTTTTGTAATAATAAGTTGTATATTTACATGCATTAATCCAATTACTATGAATTATACTACAAATAGTTTCTTACAAACTGGTTCTTATCTTTAGCTTTGTATATATTATTATTGTTATTATTTGCTTTTGAATATCTGATAGGGGTGAGGGTGCTTCTAATATAACATGCAGGAATAGCACTTATCCCTTCTCTCTTACCACAGACACATTTAGTTTTTAAAACATTTTATTTCAAAATTATTTTAGACAAAGTTACAAAAATGCTCCTTACCCATTTTCCCAGTGTTAATACCTTTTACAGTATAATGATAAAAGCCAGAAAAGTAGCATTATGATACTATACTGTTATTTTCAGTTTAGTTAGTTGTATTTTATAGTGGAGAAGGGGACGAGAGAGGATGAGATGGCTGGATGGCATCACTGACTCGATAGACGTGAGTCTGAGTGAACTCCGGGAGTTGGTGATGGACAGGGATGCCTGGAGTGCTGTGATTCATGGGGTCGCACAGAGTCGGACACGACTGAGCGACTGATCTGATCTGATTTTATAGTTGTATAATTTCTTCTTTGGAATTTTAAATAAGATACATTAATTTAAGATCATTATTTTATGTACTTCAGACTGTATCTCTTGATTTTATACCATTTAAGAATAATAAGTTAACATCTTTGGCACCTGTTTTTCCAATGTAATGGGTTCCTCCACTTTCTGTCTATAATATTCTACATTTTCACATGATTTATAGCATAATGCACTTCACTGCTAATTGGTTTTTTGTATTTTTTTGGTTACAGAGATGTTAGTTAGGCAATTTTAATTTTAAAACTTGTAGCAATTCCAAAATTTAACAATTCTGACTGCAGTCCTGAGTTTCCTGGCCAATGTATATTCTGGTTATGAATCATTTTTTGAAGAAAAAATAAAGTTTATTTGTCCTAGCTAATAACATTAAGCTTTGTAAATTCATAACTAGGAGAGCTGTTCATCAGGACCATTTGAACCAGATGTCTGTATACTTCCTGCAACACTGAATTTATTTGATTTTTTGACACAATTACTGTCCTTATTACCTTTATTTCATAAACGTTCAAGTATTAACTCTCATAAATCATATTTTAGAATTGGTTTTCCTTAACATTTGTTTGCATTTTTTTTTCTCTCATAAATTTATTCTTATATTGTTTCAGACAATCTCAAGGACTCTACATCATCTAGTTGATAACTTCAAAATTATTTTTACCAAGACATCCTCTGAGCCACAACTTGTATGTTTTCATGTTATTTTTTTACATTTATCTAAAGCTTAAAGCTCAACATTCAGAAAATGAAGATCATGGCATCTGGTCCCATCACTTCATGGGAAATAGATGGGGAAACAGTGGAAACACTGTCAAACTTTATTTTTCTGGGCTCCAAAATCACTGCAGATGGTGACTGCAGCCATGAAATTAAAAGACGCCTACTCCTTGGAAGGAAAGTTATGATCAACCTAGACAGCATATTCAAAAGCAGAGACATTACTTTGCCAACAAAGGTCCGTCTAGTCAAGGCTATGGTTTTTCCTGTGGTCATGTATGGATGCAAGAGTTGGACTGTGAAGAAAGCTGAGTGCTGAAGAATTGATGCTTTTGAACTGTGGTGTTGGAGAAAACTCTTGAGAGTCACTTGGACTGAAAGGAGACCCAACCAGTCCATTCTGAAGGAGATCAGCCCTGGGATTTCTTTGGAGGGAATTATGCTGAAGCTGAAACTCCAGTACTTTGGCCACCTTGTGCGACGAGTTGACTCATTGGAAAAGACTCTGATGCTGGGAGGGATTGGGGGCAGGAGGAGAAGGGGACGACAGAGGATGAGATGGCTGGATGGCATCACTGACCTGATGGACGTGAGTCTGAGTGAACTCCGGGAGTTGGTGATGGACAGGGAGGCCAGGTGTGCCGCGATTCACGGGGTCACAAAGAGTGGGACAGGACTGAGCGAATGAACTGACTGACTGACTGACTATATTCAAAACTAAACTCTTCTTTAAATGAGCATAGCTGTATCCACTTCTATCACAGTCATTTATATTAGAATAAATTGTATTATAAGTGCAATATGTGAGTATTTATATATTTTTTATTACAAAGATGTTAAATGGGCAATTTTAATTTTAAAACTTGTAACAATTCCAAAATTTGTTGACATATCCAAGTAAGCACAAATCAACAAATTTTGTCAATTTTACCTATAAAAACATATTAAGTTAAGTTTTGTCTATCTTCTCAAGAAAATGCCTAGCTCAAGTTAGAATTATGTCCTTTTCTGCTGATGTATATGTGATGTGGTCATATGTGTATATGCTGATGTGGTCACTCTATATAAACACATGTCTCCTCTCAATTCTTTCTCTACTATGTGACCTTACTGATTTGCTTAGAACATACATCAGAGCCTTACTGTTTGAAGACAATTACACATGGATTCCTTACATGTCTGCATGTTTTGGGAGCGAGACATTGATCTGCCTTTGTTCAAGATGATCTTTTCAAGGATATTTGTAAAACAAAGATAGATAGAGTCTCTTACCGAGTATAAAGTAAGCATGCTTACTGCCCAATTTAATCAAAACCATGTCTTTTCTGTGGGAAAAGGAGGCAGGTTTTTAATAACTATTACAGAAGATTCCTATTCCATAAGCTCAGTGTCTCTTCCTCTTCTGCAACATAATCCATTGTCTGTTCCAGCACTTCTCTGGGCTCACCAGTGTTGTTGCTGTGAAAATCAGACAAGGGGAACTGGTACAAATATGTTTATCCTCATGGCACTTGCTATGTCATGAATAATAGTATCTTTCATCTCTGACTTAAGTCCTAAGTCTTCTACCAGTATTCTTCTACTTGTATTTGATAGGCTAACATAACCTTACAAGTAAGGTCAAAATCCCAACAATAGTTGGACCTCCCTGTCTACAGGTTCATCATTCATGGATCTACTTGTGGATTAGATTGGCTGAATGTAAGGAACCTGAGCATTGACAAAGTTTGGTGTCTGCAGAGAATCTGGAAACAATGCCATTGTGGAAACAATGCCATTGTGGAGACAATGAATATCAAGGGATGACTGCATTCAGATAACTTGATACTGTCATGCATATCAATTTTTAACCATAATTCCAAAAAAGGAAATACTGTCTTTTTATGATGGTTTGAGGTTCCCTGCATGGTCAGTACCAATCTATGTCATTTGATACAGTGCTACTTTCCCATTTATGCATTGAATGTTAATCATTCAAACGTTCTTTTAGTTTCTCAAATATGCCAAGATTTTTCTTGCTTAAGGGATCCTCCTTCCCTGTTTATCCTAACATGACTTTTCTTCTTGACTTTTGAAAATCTGCCTCCTCACTTTCAACCTATTATTCCTTCATCCTTACTCTCTTACCACTGCTCACTGTCTGCTACCTGGTTCTTTCCTCTTAGTTCATACCACAATGCATTATTTTATTTGACCAGTTGTTTTTGTTTGTTTCCCCATTAGGCTGTATTCTAAATCTTAATACAAACTTAGAATATTCTGAGTAAGACTTTAACTTTCTATCACAAAAGAGGTTGTGTAGTATAATTTTCTATGTCAAACTTATTTTAACTTTCAAAAATAAAGAAAACCCTGATGGCCCTAAACAATTTTAATATGTGCATTAATCATGTTTCCAGATTAAAAAGGAGAAATGCATGTTATAGAAATGTATTTTATTTGCATTTGAAAATGCTTTCTAAAGTGCATAAAAATATAAACTTTTAGGAATATATTTAATAATATATTCCTATTAGCAATTAGAAAAATATATAGTGAAAAAAATGCACATGTAATCAATAGTTTTTCTTCCTTCTGTATTAATGTAGTAATTATTTTAGTGTTAAATATGAAATAATAAAGTGTATTTTTTTTGATTCTGTAAGAACACATGACATAATATCTATCTTTTTAACAAATCTTTACATGTACATTATTGATGATATGTACAGTGCTGTACAGTATTCCACATACTGGCTATTGTGGATAATGCTGCAATGAATATGGAGTACTAATATCTCTTCAAGATTCTGATTTCAGTTATTCTAGATAAATACTCAGAAATGGGATTGCTAGATCGCATGGTAGTTTAGTTTTATTTTTAAATTCTTGAAGAATGAAAAAAGCAAAATGGCTTTCTGAGGAGGCCTTACAAATAGCTGTGAAAAGAAGGGAAGTGAAAGCAAAGGAGAAAAGGAAAGATATACCCATTTGTATTCAGAGTTCCAAAGAATAGCAAGGAGAGATTAGCAAGCCTTCCTCAGCAATCAATGCAAAGAAATAAAGGGAAAAAATGGGAAAGACTAGAGATGTCTTGAAGAAAATTAGAGATACCAAGGGACTATTTCATGTAAAGATGGGCACAATAAAGGACAGAAATGGTAGGGACCTAACATAAGCAGAAGATATCAAAAAGAGGTGGCAAGAATACACAGAAGAACTGTACAAAAAAGATATTCATGACTGAGATAATCATGATGGTGTGATCACTCACCTAGAGCCAGACATCCTGGAATGTGAAGTCAAGTGGGCCTTAGGAAGCATCACTATGAACAAAGCTAGTGGAGGTGATGGAATTCCAATTGAGCTATTTCAAATCTTGAAAGATGATGCTGTAAAATTGCTGCACTCAATATGTCAGAAAATTTGGAAAACTCACCAGTGGCCACAGGACTGGAAAAGCTCAGTTTTCATTCCAATCCCAAAGAAAGGCAATGCCAAAGAATGCTCAAACTACTGCACAATGCTCTCATGTTCCACGCTAGTAAAGTAATGCTTAAAATTCTCCAAGACAGGCTTCAGCAATACATGAAAAGTGAAATTCCAGATATTCAAGCTGGTTATAGGAAAGGCAGAGGAACCAGAGATCAAATTGCCAATATCTGCTGGATCATCGAAAAAGCAAGAGAATTAAAAAAAAAAAATCTATTTCTGCTTTATTGACTATGCCAAAGCCTTTGACTATATGGATCACAATAAACTGTGGAAAATTTTGAAAGAGATGGGAATACCAGACCACCTGATCTGCTTCTTGAGAAATTTGTATGCAGGTCAGGAAGCAATAGT
This sequence comes from Bos mutus, assembly GCF_027580195.1. Classification (NCBI taxonomy): domain Eukaryota; kingdom Metazoa; phylum Chordata; class Mammalia; order Artiodactyla; family Bovidae; genus Bos; species Bos mutus. The sequence continues at coordinate 47,685,436 of NC_091617.1, forward strand.
TAGAACTGGACATGGAACAACAGACTGGTTCCAAATAGGAAAAGGAGTACGTCAAGGCTGTATATTGTCACCCTGCTTATTTAACTTATATACAGAGTACATCATGAGAAATGCTGGGCTGGAGGAAGCACAATCTGGAATCAAGATTGCTGGGAGAAATATCAATAACCTCAGATATGCAGATGACACTACCCTTATGGCAGAAAGTGAAGAAGAACAAAAGAGCCCCTTGATGAAAGTGAAAGAAGTGAGTGAAAAAGTTGGCTTAAAGTTCAACATTCAGAAAACTAAGATCATGGCATCAGGTCCCATCACTTCATGGCAAATAGATAGGGAAACAGTGGAAACAGTGTCAGACTTTATTTTTGGGGGGCTCCAAAATCACTGCAGATGGTGATTGCTGCCATTAAATTAAAAGACACTTACTCCTTGGAAGGAAAGTTATGACCAACCTAGACAGCATATTCAAAAGCAGAGACATTACTTTGTCAACAAAGGTCCATGTAGTCAAGGCTATGGCTTTTCCAGTGGTCATGTATGGATATGAGAGTTGGACTATAAAGAAGGCTGAGTGCCAAAGAACTGATGCTTTTGAACTGCAGTGTTGGAGAAGACTCTTGAGAGTCCCTTGGACTGCAAGGAGATCCAACCAGTCCATCCCAAAGATCAGTCCTGGGTGTTCATTGGAAGGACTAATGTTGAAGCTGAAACTCCAGTACTTTGGCCACTTGATGTGAAGAGCTGATTTATTTGAAAAGACCCTGATGCTGGGAAAGATTGAGGGCAGGAGGAGAAGGGAATGACAGAGGATGAGATGGTTGGATGGCATTACCGACTCAATGGACATGGGTTTGGGTAGATTTTGGCAGTCAGTGATGGACAGGGAGTCCTGGCGTGCTGCAGTTCATGGGGTCGCAAAGGGTCGGACACAACTGAGTGACTGAACTGAACTGGAAGTACTGACATGATATTTTCATAGCAGCTACACCGTTTTGCCTTTCCACAAGCTACATCAAACTAAAATTCTTCTGCACAGCATAGGTAACAATCAAAAGTGAAAAGACAATCTACAGAATGGGAGATAGCTTTATCTCCAAAATATAAAAGGGATTTCCAGAATTCAATAGCAAAATAACCTCTCTTATACTTGGCTAAGGAGTCAAATAGACATTAATCCAGAGAAGATATACAACTGGCTAACAGATATATGAAAAAATGCTCAATGTAACTAATCATCAGGGAAATCCAAATTAAACCCACAATGAAATATTTGGGTTAACTGACTAAGGGTATATTTACATACCTACTTCACTGGTGACAAAGGAAAGTTTTGTAAATCTAATAACTACCTAGAAAATTATTCCCCTGATGTCACTGGCTTTTTTAAACTGTACTTGGTTGTTTATATGGTTGTATCTCAAATTAATAAAATACTTGTGTCTAGTGAGTTTTTTATCCATTTTGAAACTCAAAACATAAATGACTGACTTATGGCTGATCCATGTTGAGATTTGACAGAAAACGATAAAATTCTGTAAAGCAATTATCCTTAAAAAAATTTTTTTTTAAGTTATGCTTAAAACAATAGTTGAAACTGCCAACTTAGTCACAAATATAACATATTGTTCAGTTGGTTATGGGAGGTACATATATTATTCTTCTGTCAATTCCCTGAGGCAGGGCGAGGGTTGCTAAGGATGGTCATATAAGACTGAAGGTAGGAAATGCACCCCAAGAGCAGGCATCTCAGTCTATTTTAGTTATAACAGCTCCCAAGGTGCCAGTGAAAAGATACCTCTAAGAGTGTAAGAAACACAAGTCACCAGTAATTGCACAAAGGGTAAATTGGCCTCTTTTGTTGGGTGCGAGAAATACAGTTTTTGAAGTTAAAATGATCAATGGAAAGAGTTCTGTCAGTTCATCAGTATTTCTGGAGGGGTGACAACTGCTTTAAAATCTCCATGATTTCTGTCATACTTTAAACCCAGCACTTACCTCAGTTTTCTCTGGGGTCCATTCACCAAGAGATGGTAAGTCCTGCACTGCGAGTTATAAGATTGATGACTTCACTGAGGCTCTAAGTTGAGAGACACACTGGCCCTGTGAGACAGAGAGAGAGATATATATATATAAAATAAAAAAGCAGTATGTTATCAGAAAAAAATCTTAATGTTATTTTGTCAGTTGTTACTGTTGCTGTTGTAACTTAAAAAGAACCAAAAATCATGAAAAGATTTCAGGGCTTTTTCAGGCTCTTATTTTAGTTTCTAAAAAAGAGAAATCTCAACAGCAGAATGGAAAATGGGAAAGTACTAATAGATGAGTGTGCTCTGCTCAGTTGTTACATCCACATCTGCTTCTTTGTGACCCCATGGACTGTATCCTGCCAGGCTCTGTCCATAGGATTCTCCAGGCAAGAACACCAGAGTGGGTTAGCATTCCTTCCTTAGAGGATCTTCCAAACCCAGGGGTTGAATCTATATCTTCTGTGTCTACTGCATTGCAGGCAGATTTTTTACCACTGAGCCTCTGGGAGAGAGACATATAATAACTGAAGTGATGCCTCAAATCTGAGTTCAGTCAAAATTAGAAAGGGGTAAGATTGTGCATGTGTGTATACAGTCTGTGTGAGTGAGTAGTAGAGATGAAAGAATGGAGTTCTGATAGAATATAAGTTGACTTAGTCATTCTCTATAAAACATGTGGCATAGGAACCTGGAGTGTTAGGTCCATGAATCCAGGCAAATTGGAAGTGGTCAAACAGGAGATGGCAAGAGAGAGCATCAACATTCTAGGAATCAGCAAACTAATATGGACTGGAATGGGTGAATTTAACTCAGATGACCATTATATCTACTACTTTGGGCAAGAATCCCTTAAAAGAAATGCAGTGGCCATCATAGTCAACAAAAGAGTCCAAAATGCAGTACTTGGATGCAATCTCAAAAATGACAGAATGATCTCCGTTCATTTCCAAGGCAAACCATTCAATATCACAGTAATCGATGTCTATGCCCTGACCAGTAACACTGAAGAAGCTGACATTGAATGCTTCTATGTAAACCTACAAGATCTTCTAGAACTAAAACCCAAAAAGATGTCCTTTTCATTATAGGGGACTGGAATGCAAAAGTAGAAAGTCAAGAAACACCTGGAGTAACAGGCAATTTGGCCTTGGAGTACAGAATGAAGCAGGGCAAAGGCTAATAGAGTTCTGCCAAGAGAATGCACTGGTCATAGTAAACACCCTCTTTCAACAATGCAAGAGAAGACTCTACACATGGACATCACCAGATAGTCAACACTGAAATCAGGTTGATTGTATTATTTGCAGCCAAAAGAAGAAGCTCTATACAATCAGCAAAAACAAGACAGGGAGCTGACTATGGCTCAGATCATGAATTCCTTATTGCCAAATTCAGATTTAAGTTGAAGAAAGTGGGGGAAACCACTAGACCATTCATGTATGATTTATATCAAATTCCTTATGACTATACAGTGAAAGTGAGAAATAGATTTAAGGGACTAGATGTGATAGACAGAGTGCCTGATGAACTATGGACAGAGGTTCATGACACTGTACAGGAGACAGGAATCAAGACCATCCCCAAGAAAAGAAAATGCACAAAGCAAAATGGCTTTCTGAGGAGGCCTTACAAATAGCTGTGAAATGAAGGGAAGTGAAAAGCAAAGGAGAAAAGAAAAGATATGCCCATCTGAATACAGAGTTCCAAAGAATAGCAAGGAGAGATAAGAAAGCCTTCCTCAGTGATCAATGCAAAGAAATAGAGGAAGACAACAGAATGGGAAAGACTAGAGATCTCTTCAAGAAAATTAGAGATACCCAGGGAATATTTCATGCAAAGATGGGCTCAATAAAGGACAGAAATGGTACAGACCTAACAGAAGCAGAAGATATTAAGAAGAGGTGGCAAGAATACACAGAAGAACTGTAAAAACAAGATCTTCATAACCCAGATGATCATGATGGAGTGATCACTCACAATCACCTAGAGATAGAAATCATGGAGTGTGAAGTCAGGTGGGCCATAGGAAGCATCACTATGAACAAAGCTAGTGGAGGTGATGGAATTTCAGTTGAGCTATTTCAAATCCTGAATGATGATGCTGTAAAAGTGCTGCACTCAATATATCAGCAAATTTGGAAAACTCAGCAGTGGCCAGAGGACTGGAAAAAGTCAGTTTTCATTCCAATCCCAAAGAAAGGCAATGCCAAAGAATCCTCAAACTACTGCACAATTTCACTCATCTCACATGCTAGTAAAGTAATGCTTAAAATTCTCCAAGCCAGGCTTAGGCAATACATGAACCGTGAACTTCCAGATGTTCAAGATGGATTTAGAAAAGGCAGAGGAACTAGAGATCAAATTGCCAACATCTTCTGGAACATCAAAAAAGCAAGAGAGTTCCAGAAAAACATCTACTTATCCTTTATAACCTACACCAAAGCCTTTGACTGTGTGGATCACAATAAACTGTGGAAAATTCTGAAAGAGATGGGAATACCAGACCACCTGACTTGCCTCTTAAGAAACTGGTATGCAGGTCAGGAAGCAGGAGTTATAACTGAATGTGAAGCAACAGACTGGTTCCAAATAGGAAAAGGAGTACATCAAGGCTGTATATTGTCACTCTGTTTATTTAACTTATATGCAGAGTACATCATGAGAAACGCTGGGCTGGAGGAAGCACAATCTGGAATCAAGATTGCTGGGAGAAATATCAGTAACCTCAGATATGCAGACGATACCACCCTTATGGCAGAAAGTGAAGAAGAACTGAAGTGCCTCTTGATGAAAGTGAAAGAGGTGAGTGAAAAAGTTAGCTTAAAGCTCAACATTCAGGAAACTAAGATCATGGCATCTTGTCCCATCACTTCATGGCAAATAGGGAAATAGTGGAAACAGTGACAGACTTTACTTTTTGGAGGGCTCCAAAATCACTGCAGATGGTGATTGCAGCCATGAAATTAAAGGACTCTTACTCTCTGTCAGGAAAGTTATGACCAACCTAGACAGTATATTAAGAAGCAGATAAAAAGATGCTCAACATCACTCATTATCAGAGAAATGCAAATCAAAACCACTATGAGGTACCATTTCACACCAGTCAGAATGGCTGCGATCCAAAAGTCTACAAATAATAAATGCTGGAGAGGGTGTGGAGAAAAGGGAACCCTCTTACACTGTTGTTGGGAATGCAAACTAGTACAGCCACTATGGAGAACAGTGTGGAGATTCCTTAAAAAACTGGAAATAGAACTGCCTTATGATCCAGCAATCCCACTGCTGGGCATACACACTGAGGAAACCAGAAGGGAAAGAGACATGTGTACCCCAATGTTCATCGTGGCACTGTTTATAATAGCCAAGACATGGAAGCAACCTAGATGTCCATCAGCAGATGAATGGATAAGAAAGCTGTGGTATATATACACAATGGAGTATTACTCAGCCATTAAAAAGAATACATTTGAATCAGTTCTAATGAGGTGGATGAAACTGGAGCCTATTATACAGAGTGAAGTAAGCCAGAAGGAAAAACATAAATACAGTATACTAACGATATATATGGAATTTAGAAAGATGGTAACAATAACCCTGTGTACGAGACAGCAAAAGAGACACTGATGTATGGAACAGTCTTATGGACTCTGTGGGAGAGGGAGAGGGTGGGAAGATTTGGGAGAGTGGCATTGAAACATGTAAAATATCATGTAGGAAACGAGTTGCCAGTCCAGGTTCGATGCGATGCTGGATGCTTGGGGCTGGTGCACTGGGACGACCAGAGGGATGGTATGGGGAGGGAGGAGGAGGAGGGTTCGGGATGGGGAACACATGTATACCTGTGGCAGATTCATTTTGATATTTGGCAAAACTAATACAATTATGTAAAGTTTAAAAATAAAATAAAATTAGAAAAAAAAAAAAAAAAGAAGAAGCAGAGACATTACTTTGTTAACAAAGGTCCATCTAGTTAAGGCTATGGTTTTCCCAGTGGTCATGTATGGATGTGAAAGTTGGACTATAAAGAAGGCTGAGTGCCAAAGAACTGATGCTTTTGAACTGTGGTGTTGAAGAAGACTGGAGCATCCCTTGGTTTGCAAGGGACTCTCCAACCAGTCCATCCTAAAAGAGATCAGTCCTGGGTGTTCATTGGAAGGACTAATGTTGAAGCTGAAACTCCAATACTTTGGCCACCTGATGCGAAGAGCTGACTCATTTGAAAAGCCCCTGATGCTGGGAAAGAGTGAGGGCAGAAGGAGAAGAGGAAGACAGAGGATGAGATGGTTGGATGGCATCACCAACTCGGTGGACACGGGTTTGGGTAGACTCTGGGAGTTGGTGATACACAGGCAGGCCTGGAGTGCTGCGGTTCATGGGGTCACAAAGGGTCAGACACGACTGAGCAACTGAACAGAACTGAACTAACAACACGTATCTACAATAAAAACTGTCACAAATATTGTATAATTGGAATTGAAGAGCAGGAGAAATTCCAGGAAAACTCTCGAGAGTCCAGAAAATATGCCTTCCTACTTTTATTCAAGAGATAATTCTTACAGCAAATTTTCAAATATATACAGTATATCCACATAAATGTATATATAGAGAGATATATAAAACCCATATGTATGTGTATATATGTGTATAGAGTTATTTATCTATATTCTGTTTTCTTCACTGTTCATTCCCTCAGTCGTGTCCAACTCTGCAATACAATGGACTTCGCATACCAGGCTTCCCTTTCCTCCACCATCTACAGGAACTTGCTCCAATTCATGTCCATTGAGTCGGTGATACCATTCAACCATCTATTCTCTGTCATCCCCTTCTCCTCCTGCCTTCAATCTTTCCCAGCATCAGGGTCTTTTCTAATGAGTCGGCTCTTCACATCAAGTGGCCAAAGTATTGGAGCTTCAGCTTCAGTATCAGTCCTTCCAACGAACATTTAGGACTGATTTCCTTTAGAATGGACTGGTTGGATCTCCTAGCAGTCCAAGGGACTCTCAAGAGTTTTCTCCAACATCACAGTTCAAAAGCATCAATTCATCAGTGCTCAGTCTACTTTATGGTCCAACTATCACATCCATACATGACTACTGGAAAAATCATAGCTTTGCGTAGATGGACTTTTGTTGGGAAAGCAATGGCTCTGCTTTTTAATATGTTGTCTTGGTTGCCATAACTTTTCTTCCAAAGAGCAAGTGTCTTTTAATTTCATGGTTGCAATCACCATCTGCAGTGATTTTGGAGCCCAGAAAAATAGAATGTAACTGTTTCCATTGTTTCCCCATCTATTTGCCATGAAGTGATGGGACAAGATGCCATGATCTTAGTTTTTTGCATGTTGAGTTTCAGCAAGCCTTTTCACTCTTCTCTTTCACCTTCATCAAGAGGCTCTTTAGTTCCTCTTTGCTCTGTGCCACAAGAGTGGTGTCATTTGCATATCTGAGTTTGTTGATATTCCTCTTGGGAATCTACATTCCACTTTGTGCTTCATCCAGCCTGGCGTTTCACAAAATGTACTCTGCACATAAGTTAAATAAGCAGGATGACAATATACAGCCTTGACTTATTCCTTTCCCAATTTTGGACCAGTCCACTGTTCCATATCCACTTCTAACTGTTGCTTCTTGACCTGCATACAGGTTTCTCAGGAGGCAGCTAAGGTGGTCTGGTATTCTTATCTCTTAAAGAATTTCCACAGTTTGTTGTGATCCACACAGTCAATGGCTTTACAGTAGTCAGTGAAGCAGAAGCAGTTGTTTTTTTCTCTGGAATTACTTACTCTTTCCATGATCCAGCAGATGTTGACCATTTGACCTTTGATTTCTCTGCCTTTTATCTGGAGGCTCTTAGTTCTCATATTGTTGAAGGCTAACTTGGAGAAATTGGAGCATTACTTTGCTAGAGTGTGAGATGAGTGCAATTGTGCAGTACTTTGAACATTCTTTGGCATTGCCTTTCTTTGGGATTGGAACAAAATTGACCTTTTCCATTCCTTTGGCCACTGCTAACTTTTTCAAATTTGCTGGCATATTTAGTGCAATGCTTTAACAGCATCTTCTTTTAGGATTTGAAATTGTTCTACTGGAATTTCATCACCTCCATTAGTTTAGTAGTGATGCTTCCTAAGGCCCACTTGACTTCACAGTCCAGAATGTCTGGATCTAGGTGAGTTGATCACAGAGTCATGGTTATCTTGGTCATTAAGATCCATTTTGCATTGTTCTTCTGTGGATTCTTGCCACCTCTCCTTAATATCTTCTGCTTCTGCTAAGTCCATACCATTTCTGCCCTTTATTGTGCCCATTTTGCATGAAACGTCCCTTGGTATCTCTAATTTTCTTGAAGAGATCTCTAGTTTCCCATTCTATTGTTTTCCCTCTATTTCTTTCCATTGATCACTTATGAAGGCTTTCATATCTCTCCTTGCTCTTCTTTGGAATTTTACATTCAGATTTGTATATATCTTTCCATTTCTTCTTTGCCTTTCACTTCTCTTCTTTTCTCAGCCATTTGTAAGGTCACCTCAGACAACCATTTTACCTTTTTGCATTTCTTTTCCTTGGAGACTGGTTTGCTTATCACCTCTTCTACAATGTTACAAACATCTGTCCATAGTTCCTTGGGCATTCTGTCCATTAGATCTTATCCCTTGAATCTATTTGTCACTTCCACTGTATAATCGTAAGGTATTTGATTTAGGTCATAGCTGAATGACCTAGTGGTTTTCCCTACTTTCTTCAAGTTAAGCCTTAAGTTTGCACTAAGGTGTTTATTTTAGCCTTCTTTAAAGGAGTAGCACAATTCTTCTATAAAAATAAAAACTGTTTTAAGGGCACTTTTTTTTTGAAAATGTGAGCTATTAAACTATTGATTATAATTTGATGTATTTCTTGGTAGATCCACTTTGCAGATCTATGTTTTGCTAAATTTATTCATCATATATAGTTTTGATATATTTGTTCATTCTAATCAACTGTTACCTTGTCAAGAACTTAAAAGTTGATTGATTTTAGTGTTTTTTATTACTTTACTCACAGAAGCAAAAAATAATCACTAGAAATTGACTAACCACATATATTAGTATTTGTCAAGTTTAGTTTACTTACTTTTAAAGATTTAATAATCATGCAATGTTTCCAAGATAAGGCTCTATAATACTCATTTTTAAAGAGCTATTATGACTAAGACTTAGAAGATAACTGCCTTCAATAAATTTTTGAGAAACACCAAAAAAGCCTTGCTCTATTCCAAATATCATTCTTACACTAAGCCAAAATTACCCATATTAATTGGCTATAAATATACAAAATTCTAAATGTTTTTAAGAAAAAATCATTTTTAAAGAAAAATACATAATTAAATTCTTTATTTACTAATATGTCTGATTTTCAGGCAGGGCACACAAGAGTGGTTGGTGTTTTATTGCAGAGTTGTATCTGACTCTTTTGGGACCCCTTTGACTGTAGTCCATCAGGTCGCTCTGTCCGTGGGATTTCCCAGGCAAGAATACTAGAGTAGGTTGCCATTTCCTTCTCCAGGGGATCTTCCTGACCCAGGGATCAAACCTGTGCCTTTGGCTTGGCACGTGGATTCTTAACTGCTAAGCCACCAGGAAAGCCATACAAGATAAGCAGAAAAGGTCATTAATGGTGTAATATATTAGCAAACTCTAATTATTTACTTGGTTTATTAACCCATATACTGAATTATACTGAACTGGAATACATAACACATAAGACAAGATCTCATAGGCCTCTATGAAAATGTGGCACAAGAGATAAATAAGTTTGAGGAGTTAGAGTCAAAAATGTACATATATGGAGTACTTGGGGATAGTTAGTATGCCCAAATTGAATCGCCAAATAAAATAGAGGATGCTAAGTTAAATTTTAGTTTTAAGATAAATACCAAATAACTTTTTGTTCAATAAGTATGTTCTAAATATTGCCTGAGATACAATTATACTTAAAAATATACATCATGTTTATCTAAAATTTAAATTTAACTGGGATCTTAATATTTTATTTGCAACTATTTCATCCTCAAGTCTAAGGAAACAAGGGCCCAGTAGGAGACCATCAATAGCTACAATGGAGGAGAAGGAAACAAGCTTAAAAGTGATGGTTGTAGAGGTTATAGCAAGCAACTCAAATTTGCCTGGGATGAATCTAGGGTAGAAGGATACACAATTGAGAAATTTAAAAATCTGAATATTATTTGCTGACAGAGATATCTATTAGATATTAGTAATCATAATTTTGAATTTTACCTCAATGACTCTATAGTAAGTACTAGGAAATGTATAGTTCCAGTTAGCTCTCTATAAATACTCATATCCATCTAGCTAAAGTCAGTAATGAAATATTTCCTTTATGTTAAACTATAGATTTTTTTTTTAAGGGACTGAGTTACTTGAACATGAACTAGAAACTTTGTAATTTGGTTGGTTTCATTTAGATACTTTTAGAATTTATTAGAAAGTGAAAGATGCATTAAGAAATGATATCATTTTTGTTTATTATTTTCTGCTCATTTTGGAAGATGGTGTTATTTAGTTCTATTGAATATTATTTACTCATTGAATAATTGATACTGGAGAGTAAGTCTAGTCTCATCACAGAAAGAATTCAGAGACAAGACAAAGAGATCAAGAAAGCAGAGTGAGGATTTATTAAGCAATAGGAAAGTCTCAGGGGCTTCCCTGGTGGCCCAGATGGTAAAGCATCTGCACACAATGTGGGAGACCTCGGTTCGATCCCTGGGTAAGGAAGATCCCCTGGAGAAGGAAATGGAAATCCACTTCAATACTCTTGCCTGAAAAAGCCCATGGACAGAGGATCCTGGTAGGCTACAGTCCATAGGGTTGCAAAGAGTCAGACATGACTGAACAACTTCACTTTAATATTTCAGGACAATCTCAAGGGGAGAGAGGGCATACTCAGGTGAGTAGCTGCCCTGAGTTCCTTTGGCAAGCTGGTTATATTGGGTGTGAAAATGAAAAGGTGGAATGTTCATTGAAGATGGAGGGATTTGGGGATTGTATTTCCTGATTCCCATCTCAGCGCCACCTTCACATGGAGAGGAGGAATTTTTATCCTTACTTTATCTTGATTGCAAGTATGGTAGCATTAGTGCATGATGAGTACTTCTGATCTGCAAGGCTAATTTTATTATAATGATGGCATATTATTGGCATATTATGGCATATAATGATGGCAAAATGTTACATTCACATGCCAGAGGATTCCTGGCTTTTCCATTTTTCTTTGTCTGCATCTAGGACCCCTGTTACCTCAAGATGTATGGCTTCCTGCAGTCCAGAGTTTCCCGCTTTTCTATGTCTGCCCAAGGACCCTTGTTGTCACAAGATGCATTGTTTCCTATCATCTGGCCTGTGCCTGCCTTTCTCTGCTCATATCTAGCTATCAGCCTGCTTAAACATAATTATTCCATTCTTATCATAAACTTTCATGGTTAGATTGAAAAGACAGTAACAAATTCAGGTTTATGATTTAAATCATTTGGTTTAAACAATTTTCCAAAGATGTATTTTGATGAATGTTTTACATAGAAAATAAGATAAATGTGCAAACTTAAAAAATGGATTCATAAATTTATAATTCATCCAATTAATAGATTAAGTCTGTTTTAGGTCACTAGTTGTATGGAGTGTTTACTTCTTATAAATAAGGATAATTTAAATTCTTCTTTTTAAATATGCCATGTGCCAGTAACTCTTTTAGACACTGAGGATACAGGAGTGAAACCAAAGGAAACAAAATAACTGGCCTTTGTGGAATTTATTTTTAAATGAGGATCAGACTTTGAATAATATAAAGAGATAAAATAAGCAAAACATATAATATATTAGATGTGAGAGGTGCTATATTATAGATAAAACATCAATCAAGGAAGGAAGATAAGGAATACAGGGACAAGTGAGTTTTCAATTTTAAATCAGAAAAGACTCACTAAGAAGATAACAAATAAACCAATACTTATAGATGGTGAGGTAACAAGCCATGTGAATACATACAGGAGAGAATCTGAGCAGAAAGAAATGTATGTCAAAATCCTGATGGTGTAAACATGCCTGATATGTTCTAGGAACCAAAAGGAGGCTGAAGGGGCTAAAATGGAGTAAACTGGAAGAGAGTCGTTGAGAAAGTCACTGGAAAAGGGAAAGTCATGGTTTCAACTGTACAGCATAGTTAGATCATTTATATGGGACTTGAAATCATCAAGAGAGAGATGTTAAGATCCTAGTACATGCTCAGCTGCTTGCTGCTACTACTAAGTCACGTCAGTTGTGTCTGACTCTGTGCAACCCCATAGACGGCAGCCCACAAGGCTCCTCTGTCCCTGGGATTCTCCAGGCAAGAATACTGGAGTGGATTGCCATTTCCTACTCCAAGATGCCAGTACTGGTGGAGACAAACAGTCAGCTAAGAGAATATAGAATCTAGGAATACCAAGAAGCGCTTTAGAATTATTAGATGACTTCATGAAAGAAAGGTGTGATTTGATGCCAAAATACTAATTTTCCAGCCCACCAATATCCAAAGTATGGGTAAAAAAAATCCTATTATTTATGCAAGCTACTTTGAACAGTTTTTCTTCAGAAGAAGGATACAGTGGGACTTTCAAAAAAGAGATAAGTAATTCTGGGGATTTCAATAGGTCCTGCAAGCAGAATAGAGTTTCAGGAGCTCAAGGGGAATGCCAGGACAGAAAAGACAATGTATAGAGAAATTAGATTCCAGGTGTGAAGAAAGATCTGGGAGTCTTGTATGTTCCTGTGGTGATGAGCTATTGACCAAAAACGAGGCAGAGGGCACATTATCATTTGTGCTGAAAGAACCAAGGCAGATAATAGTTGTGAAACTGTGAATCCTAAGGGAGTATTGGGAACTTTCCACATACAGGCGCCTCCTGAATCTGTGCTATGGGAGGCGTGAAGGTCAGCAGAGGGGTGGCCTCTGGGGCTGCTAAATGATCCCCAGAAAGGCAAGTCAGATCCAGTAACAGGGGCTCCCATGTTGTACACCAAGTGATTTCTTTAATGTTTATTCTAGAAACTGAAAGCTATTTTTCTCTAGTTTATCCCTATCTTTTCACTTAGAGATTGGATCTATTAACTATTAATATCATGCCATTGAAAAATGAACATATAGTTCAATGTATTCATCCTGGAATAGTCCAACAAAGGAGTTATGTTAATTAACTATAGGAATGTTGGATTAAGACATATTTCTGTATGTATCTCTGTGTTTCTATGTATGCTGCTGCTGCTAAGTCGCTTCAGTTGTGTCCGACTCTGTGCGACCCCATAGACAGCAGCCCACCAGGCCCCCTGGGATTCTCCAGGCAAGAACACTGGAGTGGGTTGCCATTTCCTTCTCCAGTGCATGAAAGTGAAAAGTGAAAGTGAAGTCGCTCAGTTGTGTCCAACTTTGTGCAATCCCATGGACTGCAGCCTATCAGGCTCCTCCGTCCATGGGATTTTTCAGGCAAGAGTATTGGAGTGGGGTGCCATTGCCTTCTCCAGACATTTTGGCACTTATTTTCCTCTAAAATATCTGCCTATGTATTACATGGATATAAACACAACCATATATAAAATGATATTAGATGTATTTATACATAGAAATACATAGAAATTTATACATAGAAATACATACTAATATCATTTTATATATGGTTGTGTTTATATCCATGTAATACATAGGCAGATATTTTAGAGGAAAATAAGTGCCAAAATGTCTTCACCAAAAAGTTAGAAGACTGCCTTGATAATTATACTCAAAACAATTTTCAAAGAGAAATTCTAGAGATTTAAATGCCACTATTACCTTTTATTATAATGGCTACATACAAGTTAGCTATATTTTACTTTTTTTCCCTTTTTTGAAAAAACTTATTTTGGGAAGTCATTAGGCAGCCAGATACATTATACTAAACTGTAACATCAAGGATTTTATGCAGGTATTATTATTATATTTGCATAATGGATTTTTAAATTGGATGCAGAAACATTTATTACCTAGAGCTTCTATAACATCAAAGTATGATATAGCACACTCAAAACATTGATCCCCATCTGGTTTAAAGTTTGCCAAATTGTATAATGATAAGCGTGCTCTAGAAGACTTAGAAAGGATATTGCATGGCTTGAAAGATACTTAGCTTTATGGATTTTTAGCAGGAACATGATTGCTAGAACTCACCTATGGGATCCTAACCTTGTTTATATCCATAACTTGCCAAGAACTACATTTTTTCTTAACATTTATGCTTCAGAATAAATATCTGCATGTTGCCCTAGTGGCCTTTAAGACCAGCTAGAGATGCCCCTGTTAGTAGTTTAAGAAAAGAAAGAACAGAGCAATTATGCTGCATGTCTTATTTCATGTTCTTATTGTGTGACTCCAGGAAAGAGTAAATATTATTATTCAAAGGAAAGTCATGGGAGTAGATCTTAAGTCATTGACATATACAACTGGTAAAGCTAAACAGTAAATAAGTTGCTTATCAGTACAGTTCATGCAAACCCATGGGTCAATAACTTGGTTACATATCAAAGACACATAAGAAATTTCTTCCTCTGGCCACCTGAAACTAATTTTTATCCAAACAGTGACTTTAAAAAAACAACTCTGATTTACTTTTTTAATCAGAAAAAAAAATCTACTTGACCTTCATTTTTCTATTTCACATTTAATGACTTCCTCTTCTTCACTCATCCTACCAAACCTTTCTCAGAGAAATAGATGTCTCATCATTTCATTCTTCCTTCCCTCTTCCATACATGTCCTCATCTTTGACTTGCAAACCTACAGAACTCAGATATTTAGAGTATGTCTTCTCAGACTTCAGGACACTTTGGCATGTGCAAAGGTCCAGTAATCATTTTCATTTCCGTATTCTGATGGATCATCAAAGATGACTTTGAAAAACATCTGCTACACAACTGGCTATCTTTACCAACTGGTCAAAACAATATTTTTCTAACTCTCCCATATTTGACTATATCTGAATGTGATTTTTCCAGGAAGGTAAGCCTAAAATATTAGAGCATTCTTTGATCCTTCACTCTGTGCTTCTACACTCAATTATTGCTTTAAGATTAATTATTAATTAATACTCTTCATATCACATGATTACCTTCCTACCATCACTGCACTGCTTTAAGTTTTCATGAGTTTATGAGCACTTAATTTTAGTGTGTTATAATTTCCTAACTGGTAGAACTAATCTCACACTCTTCAAGTTCCTATCTTATACAAAATATCTAGTGGCTTAAAGTACCTCCATAACTATTTATCTCATCTGCTTAATTATCACTCTTTCTTTACAAACCTGTATTATACTTTTTGTCTGGCAGTCAGGAACTTCCGTAACCTTATGTCTTTCAGTTTTTCTAGTTCTACCTAATTATATTCCTATAAGTTTAAAAATTAGATTAAACCAGACTGCTCACACTCGACTTAGATTTCAACAGTTCTTTCTTATAAACTTGTCATTGTCTTACTGACTCTTTAACTGGAATACTTTAAACACATACATATTCTATAAAGTCCAAATTAAAAATTACTCCCTAAACAGTCATTTCTGAACAACCTAAATTTTTATCTTCTTTCATTCACCTCTTCCTACATTTTTAAAAAATTATTATACACTCTGCTGCTAAGAGACATGTTATTCCTTCTCTCTTATATACTCCAGGCATTAGGATATTATCTATGAATGCACAGATAATTTTAAAAAATTATTTGTTTGCAATTAGCAAATATTTCTTCCTTATTTTTAGCTTTATGGGGACAGAACATCAGAACTCTAATTATAAAATGTATGAATAATAAAAACTATATGCCTTTCATTAAGTCCACACTGAAAAAAGTAGTGAAGTAATCCTTCATCTATTTATATGCTGTCTTGATTTAATAATAAGTTAGGCAGCTGAATTATAAAATAATCTACATAAAGTCAGATACTAAATGATACCAGTATATGCAATCTATGAATTACCCTTTTAATTGGTGGGTTATAAAACTTTGGCAAAGAGGATAAGGCATTTATTTTCATTCTCTCTACCACTTATTTTTCAAAATGAAGATTGTTTACTTTTAATTTTATAATCATGGCTGATGGGTAACAAAATTCTGTGACTGTATTATAAAAATAAGAATGCATTAAGTTGGAGAGAGAGAATAAGACTATAATTTTTAAAATTAGAATAACATATAATTGATTTTCAGGGAAAAATTTAACTACCTCAGTAGTTATTTACCTCAGTAGAATTTAATAGTGAGCAAACAGCCCCCATCAACTTTGTTCTTCCCTAACACTAAAACCATTCTTTGTTTCAGAGTTAATTGTTCTAAACATGATTTTATTCACTTTCACTAGAAAAAAATGAAATCTCTCATGAACTTTTCTCAGGTTATTTATTTGCCATAAGACAAAAAAAGAATCTTGCAAAGCCTTCACACACAATGACTAATTTTAAGGATGTATACTAAGTCTCTCAAACGAAAAACACATTTTAACTAACGATATTATTAATTTTAGATGGCTGACATTTTATTTCCATTTTCATTGCAGGAATGAAGTAGTATTTAAAGACCTATTAAATACTATCTCGTTGAGATATATGATGAATGCATTTATTAATATTCATGAATATTTTATGCAAGTTTAGACCTTCAGACATCCAAATCTCAAGAAAATGTATTATAGTAGACTGATACAGTAGACTTTGTGGTAGACCAATGCTTTCACAGGGAATGTTCCAGAGAAAAAAAGAAAAAGATGAAATGTTTAAAAAATAATTAACCTTGAAATTTTTAGAGAATTATCAAGCCACAATAACATGAGGAAAAAATAATAAGTAAATATAAACATAGTAATATAAGAGGAAACAGTCAACATTGTTTTCTCTCAGAGGGCATGCCCTGTTGCTTCAGTTGTGTCTAGCTCTTTGCGACCCCATGGTCTGTAGCCCACCAGGCTCCTCTGTCCACAGGATTCTCCAGGCAAGAATACTGGAGTGGGTTGCCATTCCCTTCTCCAGGGGATCTTCCTGACCCAGGGGTCGAACCTGTGTTTCCTGAGTCTCCTGCATTGCGGGCAGATTCTTTGTTACTGAGCCACCTAGGACAATGGCCTAATATTCCTCTGTATCCGGAAAGACTCTGAAGATATTTTACAAAAGGACCTAAGTCCTCTACTAAGAGAGAAACCAGCAGAGATACTGTTTCCTGAGGTAGATGGGGGACAGAGTTTTCAATTTTCCGAAAGTAGAACCATAAACTGCAGAGAAAAGAGAGCTATAAGTTATTGGATGTGCCCCTCTCCCCAGATATTTGTTAATCTGTGTAACTGCACCAAGCATGAGGCCAAAGGTCAGTCAAAATATTTAGGAAAGTTAGAGTAGGTATTATGGCAGTCTGTAATTCTGGGAAGACAGTTATTAAAGATAATAATTGGAGTTCAAGACCTGTGTGTAGGTGAGTAAGGGGCTTCTTGAAGCACTCCCAAAGATCTAAATATAAGCTATCCTACAATCAAGGCTTACCCTAATTTGGTTAATGTAATTAATCCATATTCTTTCATTTTCTGTAAGAAAAAAGTGTGAATACTCTCTGTAGGAATAAAACATCTATATGCTTTGTAAGCAAACACAATAACAATCATTTAAGGAAAAATTACCAGGAACAGAATAAGGCAAAATAAATGTTTTAAGTAATAAAGAAAAAAAGAAAGGTAAACAAATGATAGAAATATTGGAGATAGTAGATGGTAGAGGGAAACATGAAGAAATAATAAAAATTGCACCATATTCTGAGATCTATATTAAATAATAAAATGAAAATTTTAGAAGAAATGAAACAACTGAAATTAAGAAATAAATGAACTTAACAGGCTGTAAGATTCAGAGCATAATTTTTTAAAAGGTTAATAAAATATAAAGTGAATATATAATATCCAAACTGAAGACCAGAGGGGAAAAAATGAAATAAAACATATTCACACAATTGTTAAAGAATTATTTTTTTTAATTCATTAATTTATTCTAATTGGAGGATCATTACCTTACAATATTGTGATTGTATTTGCCATACATCAACATGAATCAGCCACAGGTACACATGTTAAAGAACTAAATTTAAAGGTCTCATAAGATTAGGTCAAGCTCACTCAGATAATCTCTCTAGCATAAAGTCAATTGATCAGGGACTTTAATTAAAGCAGATTACCCTCCAGAAAGGGCCTCATCCAATTAGTTCAAAGTTTTATGAGCAAAGACAGGTTTCCTGAAGGTGAAGCAATCTGTCTCACTGCAACATAAAAATCCTGCCTGAGTTCCCAGGTTACTGACATTCCCTGCAGTTTCTGAGCAAATACTACAACATCAACAATTACCTAAATTTCCAGCCCACACCTTGCCCCACAAATTGCAGACATATGAGCTAATAAACAGTGGTTGAAGCCACTTAAGTTTGTGACATCATGCCATGCACCAATAGAAAACTGACATATAATTTAAAATATATATTGCAAACTTTTAGGAAAGTAAAGAGGAAATTAAAATACAGAATTTCTGCAAAAAAAAAATATATAGCAATCATCAAATTAAATTTGAGATATTCATAATTTTCCCCCATTATATCAGGACCAGAATAAAAATGTTATCAGTGTATCTATTCACCATTTATTGGAGATTCTAGCCACAGTCATAAGTAAATGTGAGTTGAAGAAGGAGAAATAAAAATTTAATTATATAAAAATGTAGTTGATATTACATGTAAAACACTCAGAAGACTCTACAAACTACTTGAACATATTTGTAATGTTTTTCCCACAAATGATTTTTATTAATACCAGAAATATGAAAAATGAAATAAAAATACTATTTACAAAAGGCTTCCAATATCTAAGAACAAATTTAACAAAGAGGTAAAATTCTATTATGAAAGTCATTAAATATCATTGGGAGAAATTAAAGACAAACCAAATAAACAAAAGGATATACCATCCTTGTTAAAAGGAATGATTAATATTAAAAGCTGTTAATTCCTTCAAAATGATCTATAAAAGCAATGCAAACACAATAATAATAATCCCAGGAGGCATTTTGAAGCAGACAAATAGACTCTAAACTTTCCATCCAAATATAGTTTTTGTGAGTAACCAGCACGCTTGAAAAAAAAAGTAGAAGGCCTTGTATTAAAAGGTATGAAGGAGGGGGTGGTCCTAAGATGGCAGAGGAATAGGATAGGGAGACCACTTTTTCCCCCACAAATTCAGCAAAAGAAATTTGAACGCTGAGCAAATTCCACAAAACAATTTCTGAATGCTGCCAGAGGACATTGGGCATCCAGAAAGGCAGCCCATTGTCTTCGAAAGGAGGTAGGAAAAAATATAAAAGATAAAAAGAGAGACAAAAGAAGTAGGGATGGAGATCCATCCCAGGAAGGGAGTCTTAAAAAAGAGAGAAGTTTCTAAACACCAGGAAACACTCTCACCGGTGAGTCTGTGGCGAGCCTTGGAACCTCAGATCAGATCAGTCGCTCAGTCGTGTCCGACTCTTTGAGACCCCATGAATCACAGCACACCAGGCCTCCCTGTCCATCACCAACTCCCGGAGTTCACTCAGACTCACGTCCATCGAGTCAGTGATGCCATCCAGCCATCTCATCCTCTGTCGTCCCCTTCTCCTCTTGCCCCCAATCCCTCCCAGCATCACAGTCTTTTCCAATGAGTCAACTCTTCGCATGAGGTGGCCAAAGTACTGGAGTTTCAGCTTTAGCATCATTCCTTCCAAAGAACACCCAGGGCTGATCTCCTTCAGAATGGACTGGTTGGATCTCCTTGCAGTCCAAGGGACTCTCAAGAGTCTTCTCCAACACCACAGTTCAAAAGCATCAATTCTTCGGCACTCAGCCTTCTTCACAGTCCAACTCTCACATCCATACATGACCACAGGAAAAACCATAGCCTTGACTAGACGAACCTTTGTTGGCAAAGTAATGTCTCTGCTTTTGAATATGCTATCTAGGTTGGTCATAACTTTCCTTCCATGGAGTAAGCGTCTTTTAATTTCATGGCTGCAGTAACCATCTGCAGTGATTTTGGAGCCCAGAAAAATAAAGTCTGACACTGTTTCCACTGTTTCCCCATCTATTTCCCATGAAGTGATGGGACCAGATGCCATGATCTTCGTTTTCTGAATGTTGAGCTTTAAGCCAACTTTTTCACTCTCCACTTTCACCTTCATCAAGAGGCTTTTTAGTTCCTCTTCACTTTCTGCCATAAGGGTGGTATCATCTGCATATCTGAGGTTATTGATATTTCTCCTGGCAATCTTGATTCCAGCTTGTATTTCTTCCAGTCCAGCATTTCTCATGATGTACTCTGCATATAAGTTAAATAATCAGGGTGACAATATACAGCCTCGACGTACTCCTTTTCCTATTTGGAACCAGCCTGTTGTTCCATGTCCAGTTCTAACTTTTGCTTCCTGACCTGCATACAAATTTCTCAAGAAGCAGATCAGGTGGTCTGGTATTCCCATCACTTTCAGAATTTTCCACAGTTTATTGTGATCCACACAGTCAAAGGCTTTGGCATAGTCAGTAAAGCAGAAATAGATGTTTTTCTGTAACTCTCTTGCTTTTTCCATGATCCAGCAGATGTTGGCAATTTGATCTCTGGTTCCTGTGCCTTTTCTAAAACCAGCTTGAACATCAGGAAGTTCATGGTTCACATATTGCTGAAGCCTGGCTTGGAGAATTTTAAGCATTACCTTACTAGCGTGTGAGATGAGTGCAACTGTGTGGTAGTTTGAGCATTCTTTGGCACTGCCTTTCTTTGGGATTGGAATGAAAACTGACCTTTTTCAGTCCTGTGGCCACTGCTGAGTTTTCCAAATTTGCTGGCATATTGAGTGCAGCACTTTCACAGAGGGCAACATAACTGGAAGGAAAAATAAATAAATAATTAAAACCCACAGATTATGTGCCTAACTGCAACTCCCAGCCGAGAAGCAGCGCAGATGTTCTCATCCTCCACTAGCAAGCAGGGATTGGACAGGGAGATGCTGGCTGCATTGCTTAGGGTAAGGACTGGGCGTGAATGTCCCAAGGGAAATCTGAGGGAACTAACTAGAGATAGCAACCCAGACTGTGGGGTAGCTATCCTGCAAAAAGCCCTAACCTAAAAATGGCATCCCACTCCAGTAATTTTGCCTGGAGAATCCCATGGATGGAGGAGCCTCGTGGGCTGCAGTCCATGGGGTCGCTAAGAGTCGGATACGACTGAGGGACTTCACTTTCACTTTTCACTTTCATGCATTGGAGAAGGAAATGGCAACCCACTCCAGCGTTCTTGCCTGGAGAATCACAGGGACGGGGGAGCCTGGTGGGCTGCTGTCTATGCGGTTGCAGAGAGTCAGACACGACTGAAGTGACTTAGTAGTAGTAGTAAGACACCACCAGGCCCACTCACAGAACAAAGGACTGAACAGAGCTAGCTGGCTGCGGACCAGCCCATCCCCTGCCAGAGACAGGCAGGCAAGGGCAGACAGAGCCAGAGGGGGCAATCGTGGCCCCAGAGAGGCATCCTCTACCAAATTGCAAGCAGGCTTCATTGCTCATCAAGACTTCTTGGGATTCTGGACAGTCGACTTATATCAGGAGGGTCTCAGCCAGAGATCAGTTCCCCAGAAGAGACACAGGGCACACCTGAGAAGGTGCTCCGGTGTACACTCAGAAAACTGAGCAGCAGGGACGAGGGAGGCGATAAGTCACAGCACAACTGAACCAGTAAACCTAAAAAAGTGACCACCACCGCCCCCTTGTGTCCTTGTGTCAGGACACTGAAGAGGCCAGCAAACACAAGAAGCTAAAATAAACAGAGGGAACCGCTTTGGAAGTGACAAGTGCAATAGATTAAAACCCTGCAGTTAGAACTGACTACATAGGACAGGGCCTATAGATCTTGAGAAGTGTAAGCCGGATCAAGGAACTAACTGAAAATGAACTGACTTCACACTGTCCACAACAACACCAAAGTCCTAGATATATATTTACTATTATAATTTGTTTAATTTTTTTTTTTTTTTTTTAAGTCCTCTATTACTCCTTTAATTTTCATTTTTATAATCTATTACTTTGCAAAAAAAAAGACCCTATTTTTAAAGCAAACTTCATATATATATATATATAATAAAAATAAATTTATGACTTTGCTTTTTTCTTTTCTTTTTGAGACTCTAACCTCTACTGAAGATTTTTAATCTTTGCTTTTTGGTATTTGTTATCTACTTTGTACCTTTAAGAACCCAATCTTCAGTACCCATTTTTACTTGGGAGTGAGATTACTGGCTGGATTGCTCTCTCCCCCTTTGGACTCTACTTTTTCTCCACCAGGTCGCCTCTATCTCCCTCTTCCCCATTTTCTTCTCTACCCAAATCTGTGAATCTCTTTGTGTGTTCTGGGCTGTGGAAAACACTTAGGGAATTGATTACTGGCTAGATCAGTCTCTCTCCTTTTGATTCCCCCTTTTATCCTCCTGGCCACCTCTGTCTCCTTCCTCCCTCTTCTCTTCTCTGTGTAACTCTGTGAACAACTCTGGGGGATCCAGACTGTGGAGAGCACATAGGGAAGTGATTACTGGCTAGCTTGCTCTCTCCTCTTTTGATTCCCCTTCTTCTCCTGGTCACCTCTATCTCCCTCCTCCCTCTTCTCTTCTCCATGTAACTCTGTGTATCTCTCCAGATGTCGCTCACTGTGGAGAAACTTTTCATCATTAACCTAGATGTTTTATCATCAGTGCTGTATAGATGGAGAAGTCTTGAGGCTACTGTAAGAATAAGACTGAAAACCAGAGGCAGGAGGCTTAAGTCCAAATCCTGAGAACACCAGAGAACTCCTGACTCCACGGAAAATTAATCAATAGGGGTTTATCAAACACCTTTATACCTACACTGAAACCAAGCACCACCCAAGGGCCAACAAGTTCCAGAGCAATACATACCATGCAAATTCTCCAGCAACACAGGAACATAGTCCTGAGCTTCAATATACAGGCTGCTCAAAGTCATACCAAACCCATTGACATCTCAAAACTCATTACTGGACACTTCATTGCACTCCAGCGACAAGAAATCCAGCTCCATCCACCAGAACACAATAACCAGGAAACCTTGACAAGCCACATGTCCAACTCCACACACAGCAAAGAACCTTCACAATAAAGAGGAACCACAAACTACCAGAATATGGAAAGGCACCTCAAACACAGCAATATAAACAAGATGAAAAGGCAGAGAAATGCCCAGCAGGTAAAGGAACAGGATAAATGCCCACCAAACCAAACAAAAGAGGAAGAGATAGGGAATCTACTTGATAAAGAATTCCAAATAATGATAGTGAAAATGATCTAAAACCTTGAAAACCAAATGGAGTTACAGATAAATAGCCTGGAGACAAGGATTGAGAAGATGCAAGAAATGTTTAACAAGGACCTAGAAGAAATAAAAAAGAGTCAATATATAATGAATAATGCAATAAATGAGGTGAATAACACTCTGGAGGGAACCAACAGTAGAATAACGGAGGCAGAAGATAGGATTAATGATGTAGAAGATAGAATGGTAGAAATAACTGAAATAGAGAGGAAAAAAGAATATTAAAAAATGAAGACAACTTCAAAGATCTCTGGGACAATGTTAAACTCCCCAACATTCGAATCATAGGAGTCCCAGAAGAAGAAGACAAAAAGAAAGGCCATGAGAAAATACTTGAGGAGATAATAGTTGAAAAATTCCCTAAAATGGGGAAGGAAATAGTCACCCAAGTCCAAGAAACCCAGAGAGTCCCAAACAGGATAAACTGAAAGCTAAACGCCCCCAAGACACATATTAATCAAATTAACAAAGATCAAACACAAAGGACAAATATTAAAAGCAGCAAGGGAAAAACAACAAACATCACACAAGGGGATTCCCATAAGGATAACATCTGATATTTCAATAGAAACTCTTCAGGCCAGAAGGGAATGGCAGGACATACTTAAGTGATGAAAGAAAATAACCTATAGCTCAGATTACCATACCCAGCAAGGATCTCATTCAAATATGAAGGAGAAATCAAAAGCTTTACAGACAAGCAGAAGCTGAGAGAATTCAGAACCATCAAACCAGCTCTCCAACAAATGCTAAAAGATCTTCTCTAGACAGGAAACACAGAAAGGGTGTATAAACTTGAGCCCAAAACAATAAAGTAAATGGCAATGGGATCATACTTATCAATAATTACTTTAAATGTAAATGGTTGAATGCCCAAAAAAAGACAAAGACTGGCTGAATGGATACAAAAACAAGACCCCTATATATGTTGTGTACAAGAGACCCACCTCAAAACAAGGGACACATACAGACTGAAAGTGAAGGGCTGGAAAAAGATATTCCATGCAAATAGAGACCAAAAGAAAGAAGGAGTAGCAATACTCATATCAGATAAAATAGACTTTAAAACAAAGGCTGTGAAAAGAGACAAAGAAGGACACTACATAGTGATCAAAAGATCAATCCAAGAAGAAGATATAACAATTATAAATATATATGAACCCAACATAGGAACACTGCAACATGTAAGACAAATGATAACAAGTATGAAAGGAGAAATTGACAATAACACAGTAATAGTGGGAGACTTTAATATCCCACTCACACCTATGGATAGATCAACTAAATAGAAAATTAACAAGGAAACACAAACTTTAAATGATACAATAGACCAGTTAGACTTAATTGATATCTATAGGACATTTCACCCCAAAACAATGAATTTCACCTTTTTCTCAAAGTGCACATGGAATCTTCTCCAGGATAGATCACATCCTGGGCCATAAATCTAGCCTTGGTAAATTCAAAAAAATTGAATCATTTCAATCATTTCAAATCTTTTCTGACCACAGTGCAGTAAGATTGGATGTCAATTACAGGAGGAAAACTATTAAAAATTCCAACATATGGAGGCTGAACAACCAACATATCACAGAAGAAATCAAAAAAGAAATCAAAATATGCATAGAAACAAATGAAAATGAAAACACAACAACCCAAACCCTGTGAGACACTGTAAAAGCAGTGCTAAGGGGAAGGTTCATAGCAATATAGGCTTACCTTACCTCAAGAAACAAAAAAAAAAAGTCAAATAAATAACCTAACTCTACACCTAAAGCAACTAGAAAGGAAGAAATGAAGAACCCCAGAGTTAGTAGAAAGAAAGTTATCTTAAAAATTAGGGCAGAAATAAATGCAAAAGAAACAAAAGAGACCATAGAAAAAATCAACAAAGCCAAAAGCTGGTTCTTTGAGAAGATAAATAAAATTAACAAACCATTAGCCAGACTCATCAAGAAACAAAGGGAGAAAAATCAAATCAACAAAATTAGAAATGAAAATGGAGAGATCACAACAGACAACACAGAAATTCAAAGGATCATAAAAGACTAATATCAGCAACACTATGCCAATAAAATGGACAACTTGGAAGAAATGGACAAATTCTTAGAAAAGTACAACTTTCCAAAACTGAACCAGGAAGAAATGGAAAATCTTAACAGACCCATCACAAGCACGGAAATCTTCCAAAAAACGAAAGCCCAGGACCAGTCGGCTTCACAGCTGAATTCTACCAAAAATTTAGAGAAGAGCTAACACCTATCTACTCAAACTCTTCCAGAAAATTGCAGAGGAAGGTAAACTGCCAAACTCATTCTGTGAGGCCACCATCACCCTAATACCAAAACCTGACAAAGATGCCACAAAAAAAGAAAACTACAGGCCAATATCACTGATGAACATAAATGCAAAAATCCTTAACAAAATTCTAGCAAATAGAATCCAACAACACATTAAAAAGATCATACACCATGACCAAGTGGGCTTTATCCCAGGGATGCAAGGACTCTTCAATATCTGCAAATCAATCAATGTAATACACCACATTAACAAATTGAAAAATAAAAACCATATAATTATCTCAATAGATGCAGAGAAAGCCTTTGACAAAATTCAACATCCATTTATGATAAAAACCCTCCAGAAAGCAGGAATAGAAAGACATACCTCAACATAATAAAAGCTATATATGACAAACCCACAGCAAACATTATCCTGAATGGTGAAAAATTGAAAACATTTCCCCTAAAGTCAGGATCAAGACAAGGGTGCCCAAACTCACCACTGCCATTCAACATAGTTTTGGAAGTTTTGGCCACAGCAATCAGAGCAGAAAAAGAAATAAAAGGAATCCAGATTGGAAAAAAAGAAGTAAAACTCTCACTGTTTGCAGATGACATGATCCTCTACATAGAAAACCCTAAAGACACCACCAGAAAATTACTAGAGCTAATCAATAAATATAGTAAAGTTGCAGGATATAAAGTAAACTCAAAATGGATTGAAGATCTAAACGTAAGACCAGAAACTATAAATCTCCTAGAGGAAAACATAGGCAAAACACTCTCCAACATAAATCACAGCAGGATCCTCTATGACCCACCTCCTAGAACATTGGAAATAAAAGAAAAAATCAACAAATGGGACCTAATTAAACTTAAAAGCTTTTGCACAACAAAGGAAACTATAAGCAAGGTGAAAAGACAGCCTTCAGAATGGGAGAAAATAATAGCAAACGAAGCAACTGACAAAGAATTAATCTCAAAATTATACAAGCAACTCCTGCATCTCAATTCCAGAAAAATAAATGACCCAATCAAAAAATGAGCCAAAGAACTAAACAGACATTCCTCCAAAGAAGACATACAGATGGCTAACAAACACATGAAAAGATGCTTAACATCACTCATTATCAGAGAAACGCAAATCAAAACCACAATGAAGTACCATTTCACGCCAGTCAGAATGACTGCTATCCAAAAGTCTATAAGTAATAAATGCTGGAGAGGGTGTGGAGAAAAGGGAAACCTCCTACACTGATAGTTAGAATGCAAACTAGTACAGCCACTATGGAAAACAGTGTGGAGATTCCTTAAGAAACTGGAAATAGAACTGCCATATGACTCAGGAATCCCACTGCTGGGCATACACACCGAAGAAATCAGAATTGAAAGAGACATGCGTGCCCCAATGTTCACCACAGCACTGTTTATAATAGCCAGGACATGGAAGCAACCTAGATGTCCATCAGCAGACGAATGGATAAGAAAGCTGTGGTACATATACTCAATGGACTATTACTCCACCATTAAAAAGAAAACACTGAATCAGTTCTAATGAGGTAAATGAAACTAGAACCTATTATACAGAGTGAGGTAAGCCAGAAAGAAAAGCACCAATACCATATACTAACGCATATATATGGAATTTAGAAAGATGGTAACGATAACCCTGTATGCGAAACAGCAAAAGAGACACAGATGTATAGCACAGTCTTTTGGACTCTGGGAGAGTGTGAGGGTGGGATGGTTTGGGAGAATGGCATTGAAACATGTATAATATCATATGTGAAACAAATCGCCAGTCCAGGTCAATGCATGATACAGGGTGCTCGGGGCTGGTGCACTGGGATGACCCAGAGGGATGGGATGGGGAGGGAGGGGGGAGGGGGGTTCAGGATGGGGAACTCATGTGCACCTGTGGCGGATTCATGTCAGTGTATGGCAAAACAAATACAATATTGTAAATTAATTAGCCTCCAATTAAATAAATTTATATTTTAAAAAATTAACAAAAATTTAAAAAATAAAAGGTATGAAGGCTTTTATACTGGCTATATCAACATGGACAGTATAAAAGCAATGATTAGAAAAAAAAAAAAACACAAATATGTCAGAATGGTTTCCAGAAGGAGATACAAACATATGTTGCCACTTGATTTGCAAGCAATATGGCAGTGTTAAAAAGAAAACATTATCTTCTCAATAAATACACTGAGTCAACTGGATATCTATATGACAAAAAATATTCCATCTTACTTCATATCATACACAAAACATCAATCTTAGTTATACTGTAGAAAAGTGAATACAAAAAAATAAAAGCTTTTTATCAAGATGAAAAAGATAGCCATAAAATGTCAAATTGTTCATTAGAATTAAGAATTATACCACTGAGAGTCAAAAGTGAAGCCACAAATTACCAGAAGATATTGTCAATGCACATATTTGATAAAGAACTTCTAGCTGGAATACATAAAGAACCCTTACAATTGATAAGAAAATTACTGACTATGCAGTAGATAATATGGGCAAATGACTTGAATTTATGCACTATAAAAATGATATGAAACGGTCACCAAACTTACAAAAATATGTTTAAAATCATTACTCATCACAAAAACACAATTTTAAATTGCAATGCAATACAGCTGCATACTGAAAAGAATGACTACAATGAAATAAAGACAATATCAAATGTTAGGAAAAAAATAAAGTGTAAATGAAAATCTTGTTTACTTCTGGTGTCAATTTAAATAGAATCACCCAACCAAATGCTTTGCACTATCTTGTAGGGCTAAACATACAAACATACTGTGATTCAGCTATGCCACACCTAGGTACTTACCTAAAATAAATGTGTACATTATTTGCCAAAGACATGTGAAAAGGTGGTTTTAGTAGGCCTTTTCTTGATGATGATGATGTTGTTGTCAAGTCACTGAGTCATATCCAACTCTTCTGCAACCCCATGGACTGTAGCCTGCCAGGCTCCTCTGTCCATGGGACTTCCCCAGCAAGAATATTGGAGTGGGTGGCCATTTCTTTTTCTAGGGGTTCTTCCCAGACCAGGGATCAAATCCACATCTCCTGCATTGGCAGGTGAGTTCTTTACCACTGTTTCAGGAAGAAAGCCCCCTTTACATAATAGTCCCAATTATAAACAAAAACAAAGAAAGGCCCATCAAATTCAGTAAACTGTGACATAGTCATGAAATACAATGCTACATCACTTTGAAAACAAACAAATTTGTAATTTTCAACATCACAAATAAACATGAGAAACATAATACCACAAAATAATTCAGACAATATGATTCCATTGTTACATAATTTTAAGGCATACATGAATTATCTAAAATGAGGATATGGATTACCTTAAGAGTGTAACACTGAGTAGGAAAGAGAATGAGGGCTTTTGGAGCTACAGTAATATACTTTTAATGTTGATTACAGGAAGTGATATTAGTTTGTAACAAACTGTTGATATATTTTTATGATTTGTACATATATTGATATGTATCTCCCTAAATAAATATTTGAACTCCAAAATGATTTTCCAATGAATGAATGCATTGACAATTTGGGAGCCGGGTCTTTCACTTTTGGAAAACTAAGTCAAAAAACTTGAAAGAGGACTAGAGTTCACTTTGTAGTTTCTTATTATATTGGGAGGAAAAAGGGGTAAGAGAACAAGAGGGAAAAGGGACAAGGGGTAGAGAATGAATCTCCAAATATAAACAATATCTATAATATCTACACTTTTTAGCTGTGTCCAATGAGAGTATCATGAAGCAATGATACTCCAATAATGAACACTTTATGCTAAGTCACTTCAGTCATGTCCAACTCTGTGAGACCCCATAGATGGCAGCCCCACCAGGCTCCCCTGTCCCTGGGATTCTCCAGGCAAGAACACTGGAGTGGGTTGTCATTTCCTTCTGCAACGCATGAAAGTGAAAAGTGAAAGGGAAGTCGCTCAGTTGTGTCTGACTCTTAGCGACCCCATGGACTGCAGCCTACCAGGCTCCTCCATCCATGGGATTTTCCAGGCAAGAGTACTGGAGTGGGGTGCCATTGCCTTCTCTGAATGAACGCCTTAGCTCTTAGATATTCATATCAAAATCTCATGTTCCATTTAAGGAATCAATACTCCCTAAAGTGAAGGCTAAATCCAATACTGAAGCAGAGAAACTACAAGATTATCCTGGAATGTGTTCATTTTATTGTGTCCAAAGTTGCTCAAAGAATGCTAGAGACAAATCAAAAGGGCATAATTGCTTTCATAAAGGGGCTTTAAGTGTAATTTGGAAAAATGTGAATACCAAAATGAAGGTACTATTGGATTATAATGCTCTAAATAACATAGGACCATATAAGCCCATTGTGGCTGTTCTTCTTCAGTTGCTGTGTCATGCCTGACTCTTTGTGACCCCATGGACTTCAGTATGCCAGGTCTCCCTGTCCTTCACTATCTTCCAAACTTTGCTCAAATTCATGTCGATGATGTCATCTAACTATTTCATCCTCTGTTGCTGACTCATTGGAAAAGACCCTGATGCTGGGAAAGACTGAGGTCAGGAGAAGTGGCCAACAGAGGATGAGATGAGACCATACTAGTATTAATATGTTAAGGAATGAATAAGTAAATATATTCTAAGGGAAAGCCCTTCTTTTCCTTTTAATGGCAAGTAATACAGATGAAATGAGCAAGTTAGAAAATCATCCAATGAGACTAAAATTAATAATTTGATTGAAGAAAAGGGTATTTACATGCTTTCAAAGAATTTCATCTCAAATACTTTTAAGTCAGTTCAATTCAGTCACTCAGTTGTGTCCAACTCTTTGAGACCCCATGAACCAGAGCACGCCAGGCCTCCCTGTCCATCACCAACTCCCAGAGTCTACCCAAACCCATGCCCATTGAGTCGGTGATGCCATCCAACCATCTCATCCTCTGTCATCCCCTTCTCCTCCTGCCCTCAATCTTTCCCAGCATCAGGGTCTTTCAAATGAGTCAGCTCTTTGCATCAAGTGGCCAAAGTACTGGAGTTTCAGCTTCAACATCAGTCCTTCCAATGAACACCCAGAGCTGATCTCCTTTAGGATGGACTGGTTGGATATCCTTGCAGTCCAA
The DNA here is from genome assembly GCF_027580195.1 of Bos mutus. Classification (NCBI taxonomy): domain Eukaryota; kingdom Metazoa; phylum Chordata; class Mammalia; order Artiodactyla; family Bovidae; genus Bos; species Bos mutus. The sequence continues at coordinate 47,716,358 of NC_091617.1, forward strand.
GGGACTCTCAAGAGTCTCCTCCAACACCACAGTTCTAAAGCATCAATTCTTTGGCACTCAGCTTTCTTTTAGTCCAACTCTCACATCCATACCTGACTGCTGGAAAAACCATAGCCTTGACTAGATAGACCTTTGTTGGCAAAGTAATGTCTCTGCTCTTTAATATGCTGTCTATGTTGGTCATAACTTTCCTTCCAAGGAGTAAGCGTCTTTTAATTTCATGGCTGCAATCACCATCTGCAGTGATTTTGGAGCCCAAAAATATAAAGTCAGAGTGAAAATAGTAAGTTCACAGTGGAGAGAACTAAGGGATATGATCTTAACAAAGTAATTTTAACTGGCATCAACAACACTGAGAATAGTACAATAGCATGTCTGTGATTTGCATCCCTAAAGTGCATAATTTCAATCAAATCCTGAGAAAACAGCCAAAAAACATAAAATGGAAGACATTCTATTTCTCAGAAATATTCAGGTCAAGCAAAACTATTAAAGAAACCCTGTCAAATTAAAGTTGCTGAAGAGTGAAAGCAACTAAATGCAATGAGTACTCCTCTATTGAATCCTATATCAAGGAAAGAACAAAACCTATAGAGGACATTGTTGAGACAACTGACAGGATTTAGGTATGAGCTGTGGATAATGTTTTATATATATATACATAATTTTGATTAAAAATACTATGGTTTTAAAAAGAATGCCTTTATCTTTGTTTTTAATGAAAAGTACACAATAATACTGAGGTGCAGGACACATAATATATTAAATGTACCCTCCAATATAAAATTTATTTTCATGCCCAATAGTGTCCATTTCTTTTTGATTAACCTTTGAGAATTATCTGAATTTCCTGGATTAAACCCTGAGGGACTATATATATATAGATATTGGTCACAAACAAATGAGCTACTGGGTTATAGATATGAATTTAATCCAGTGCACAAATGATATTATAATGGTGCCCTATTGAATTAGATATAAAATACACTGGTTGATTCAATTGTGCATTGTAACCTTAAATCTGCAAAGAAAATATGTACATACAAACTCATTTTGAAATATGCTGTATGTAGACAGTTCGTGCTGAACCTATATTTATGTGTTTATATCCATATTCTCGAAATATTATTTATGTTAAAGTCTGCCACCTGAGTGCTGTATTGACTACACAGTGAGGTTTAAAACAGTATATAGCCATTTAAAAAACACCTCATCTGGGTAAGAGAGGGCAATTATCATTATTGCCTGCCACTTATGTAAGTTAAATCCCACATATAAATATATTCTCAAGAGAAGATGACAGATTGCCTCTTTGTTAAATTAAGAAGGTTCAAAGAGTGACATTTCATAAAAAATTGCCCCGCTACCTCTACACAGGCTGCACCTACTCATATTTGTAATCAGACTAAAGTACACAATTGGACAGAGCTTGTCTGGATTCACAGCTCTGCATCATATTCAGAAATTTTCTTTTGATGGATGGCAAGTTGCCAACAAGCTCATCTGGGAACATCAGAGATAGAGTGGAACACATTAAAGTGGGCACATAAGTAACAGATCAATGACTAAAGCATCTTTTCATTGATGCAATCAAAACACTGAAACATTGACAGGAAGTAAAGATTATTGATAATATTTTTTTAGCTACTATGAATCAATAATGTGATTGATAAGGATGGAGAAGTATAACTGTGTCTTATATACTATCCTATGTGGGCATGTATATTAACAAGTGAAGTAAGTACTCTGAATAAAGCAACTTTAAAGACAACATAAATCATCTTATCTACATTATTACTGAGTTTCCCAGGGAGCTCAGTAGTAAAGAATCTGCCTGCCAATGCAGGAGACATAGGAGACACAGGTTCAATCCCTGGGTCTGGAAGATCCCTTAGAGGAGAACACAGCAACCCATTCCACTGTTCTGCCTAGAAAATTCCATGAAATGAGGAGCCTGGTGGGATGCAGTCCATGAGGACACAAAGAGTTAGGTACAACTGAACACACATAGGCATGCATATTGTTACTATCATTAACAAGTAACAAAGACAATAGCTGTTTGATACTTATTATATTTAACACTTGAATCTATACATTTCAGGAAACACTAATAAATGCATTCAAATATTTAATAACTTTCTATTTGATTTGACTCATCTGTTCAATAGAATTGGTATTACTTATCTTATAACACACAGTATATATGTAATAGAATGTCAGTATAGGTTTGCTTCAGTAAACCTTCCATTTGGTGAGATAGAAACTGAGTAAGTGATGCTCACAAACACATTTTTAGAGCCTACCATGGTACTTGACACATAATATTTACCTCATAAATATTTATTAAATGATTTTTTGCAAATATTAGGAAAGGAATGAGGAAGAATATTAAATTATCAGAACTAGTCAAAGATGGAAAATGCTGGCCTAAGAGTCACCACATTTTCTAATGGAAAATATCCAAACAGATACATTAAATGATGGAACTGAGAAACTTGAAGTTAATTAGAGTTTGACATAGTATCAATGTATTTCCAGCTTTTTTTTTTTTTAACCTCTGAATCGGATATAATTGAAATTTCATGTGAGGTAAAAGTTGCTCAGTAATGTCTGACTCTTTGCAGCCCCATGGAGTATACATATACAGCCCATGGAATTCTCCAGGCCAGAATACTGGAGTGGGTAGCTGTTCCCTTCTCCAGGGGATCTTCCCAACCCAGGGACTGAACCCAGGTCTCCCATATTGCAGGTGGATTCTTTACCAGCTGAGTCACCAGGGAAGCCCATTAAATCTCATGAGGAAGTCTTATTCATAAGAGATTTTTTGTTTTTGTTTTTAATAGGTACATAATAAGAACATTTAAAACCAGCTTCAAAAGGGGATATGTGAAATATGTTGGTTCATGTACATAAAATAATCAAAGATGAGTTTAGCCTCTGTCAATGGAGTTATGGTAACTGATAACATTGCTATGAGTGGATGGTGTCTCCAGAGCTTTTTTAAACTTCATGGCCCTTGGATTATCATCAATAAATCAAACCATTTTCCTACTCAAGGTGAGGTGTCTGAGCATCATTAATTCACTGGCTTTGAATGTTTCTAATATATGCCAGCCTTCATAAAACTAAACATTAAGCAACCTAGTTAGGTCCATAATGTTATCCTCTTTAGGCTGTGTGCATGTTAAGTCACTTCAGTCGTGCCTTATGCTTTGTGACCCTTTGAACCCGACAGGCTCCTCTGTCCATGGGATTCTCCAAGCGGCAATACTGGAATGGGTTACCCTGCCATACTTCAGGGGATCTTCCTGATCCAGTGATAGAACCCATGTCTCCTGCACTGGCAGAGGGGTTCTTTACCACTAGCACCACCTGGAGAACAAATGCATGAGAGTTAAGTCACCACAGGTCACATAGTTAGAGAGGTTAAATCCTGGGTCTTAACTCATATTTCTATACCCTTTGGTGTCTCCATCATGGTCAATATTTGCAATTTGATTAATTGAATTTATAAAATGGGGAAAAAATAAAACTTCTTTAGGTTCTTGACTCATCACAGTAAATGTATTTATATTTTCTATCAATAAATGGCAAAAACGTCTGAAGGGAAACACTTTTATTCCTTTGTCACTTCACTTAAGCATTTTTAAACTTACTTAGGAATCATCACCTTTCAAAATCAGTCAACCAGTCTTTTCTTTTTATTTTTTGGTTTTGTTTTTTGGCTTGTGAGATCTTAGTTTCCTGATCAGGAAGTGAGCCCACCCACTAAGCAATGAAAGCTTGGAATCCTAACCACTGAACAACCCAGTCTTTTCTTTGGCTTCTCTACCTTACAAGTTTCTTTGAATAAAGTACTTGATTAAGAAATCAGAAAGACAAAGCAAACAATTCTGTCTTCCTTAGTGTTGAAAGTTTAAGGATTTGAAGTAAATTAGCATAGCAGTACTACTTTCTCTCAGAAAACATAAGATAAATTTAATATGCACTCCAAGAATTTCCTTTCCTAAAGAATACATTTTTAATTTAATATCATTCCTACTTTCCCTTTTGCAAATAATTTTGACAGGTTAAAAATAAGAAAGTTGTTGTTGTCATTGTTCAGTTGCTAAGTTGTGTCCTACTCTTTGCGACCCCATAACTGCAGCACACCAGGCTTCCCTGTCCTTCACTATCTCCTGGAACTTGTTCAAATTTATGTCCTTTGAGTTGGTAATGCCATCCAACAATTTCATCCTCTGTCATCCCCTTCTCTTCCCACCTTCAATCTTTTCCAGCATCTGGGTCTTCTTCAGTGAGTTGGCCCTACACATCAGGTGGTCAAAATATTGTAGCTTCAGCTACATCAAGACTTCTGATGAATATTCAGGGTTGATTTCCTTTAGGATTGACTGGTTTGATCTCTTAGCAGTCCAAGGGGCTCTCAAGAGTCTTCTCCAACATCACAGTCCAAAAATATCAATTATTTGGTGCTCAGCACTCTTTCTGGTCTAACTCTCACATCCATCCATAACTACCAGAAAAACCACAGCTTTGACTAGATGGACCTCTGTCAGCAAAGTGATGACTCTGCTTTTTAATGCAATGTCTAGATTTGTTATAGTTTTTCTTCCAAGGAGCAGGTGTCTCTTAATTTTGTGACTATAGTCACCATCCACAGTGACTTTGGATAACAAGAAAATGAAATCTGACACTGTTTCCACTTTTTCCCCATCTATTTGACATAAAGTGATGAGACCAGATGTAATGATCTTCATTTTTTGAATGTTGAGTTTTAAGCCAGCTTTTTCACTCTCCTTTCACTTTCATCAAGAGGCTCTTTAGTTCCTCTTCATTTTATGCCATTAGGGTGGTATCTTCTGCATATCTGAGGTTGTTGATACTTCTCCTGGCAATCTTGATTCCAGCTTGTGAGTCATCCAGCCCAATATTTCATATGGTGTACTCTGCATAAATGTTAAATATGCAGGGTCACAACATACAGCCTTGATATACTCCTTTCCTACTCAACAGCCAACAAAGTTATACATGCTCAGTGAGCAACAGTGGTGGGACAACGATGACACCGGGCATGTCACCCAACTATGCTGAATGGCTGAAGGACATGTTCCTGCTAGTTAGGGCCTGAAAAAATGTGGTCCACTGGAGAAGGCAATGGCAAACCACTTCAGTTTTCTTGCCTTGTGAACCCCATGAACAGTATGAAAAGGCAAAAAGGTATGACACTGAAAGATGAGTCCCCCAGGTTGGTACGTGTCCAATATACTACTGGGAAAGAGTGGAGAAATAGCTTCAGAAAGAATGAAGAGGCTGAACCAAAGTAGAAACGATGCCTGGTTGTGAATGTGTCTGGTGGTGAAAGTAAAGTGTGATGCTATAAAGAACAATATTGCATAGGAACATGGAAAGTTAACTCCATGAATCAAGGTAACTTGAATATGATCAAATAGGAGATGGCAAGAGTGACTATCAACATTTGACATATCAGTGAACTTAAATGGAAGTGAATGGTCAACTGTAACTCAGATGATTAATGATGATATAATCAGATATAATCAGATGATATAATCAGTAGATTATATCTACTACTATGGGCAAGAATCCCTTAGAAAAAATGGAGTAACCCTCACAGTAATCAAAAGATTCTAAAATGTAATACTTGCTTGCATTCTCAAAAGTAAGAGAATGATCGTGGTTCATTTCCAAGGCAAAGCATTCAACATTACATGATCCAAATAAGCAAGTAAATGTTTCCAGTTATCAACAAACCAAATGTATACAAACATTCCAAGCACTAACCAAATAGACACCCTGTAATAGCTGAGAGATAAACTTCAAAAGATTTGCTTAGCAGAAAATTAATGGAAAAGAAAGCAATAAGAAAAAAAGATTCTACATTGATGAAGAAAGATATAGATCTGTCAGTTCAGTTCAGCTCACTTCAGTCTCTCAGTCATATCTGACTCTTTGTGACCCCATGGACTGCAGCACACCAGGCCTCTCTGTCCATCACCAACTCCCAGAGTTTACTAAAACTCATGTCCATTGAGTCATTGATGCCATCCAACCATCTCATCCTCTGTCATTCCCTTCTCCTCCTGCTTTCAATCTTTCCCAGCATCAGGGTCTATTCAAATGAGTCGGCTTTTCTCATGAGGTGGCCAAAGTATTGGAGTTTCAGCTTCAACATCAGTCCTTCAAATGAACACCCAGGACTGATTCTTTTAGAATGGACTAAGCAGATCTCCTTGCAGTCCAAGGGACTCTCAAGAGTCTTCTCCAACACCACAGTTCAAAAGCATCAATTCTTCAGGGCTCAGCTTTCTTTATAGTCCAACTCTCACATCCATACATGCTGCTGCTGCTGCTGCTAAGTCACTTCAGTTGTGTCCGACTCTGTGTGACCCCATAGACGGCAGACCACCGGTTCCGCCGTCCCTGGGATTCTCCAGGCAAGAACACTGGAGTGGGTTGTCATTTCCTTCTCCAATGCATGAAAGTGAAAAGTGAAAGTGAAGTCGTTCAGTCATGTCTGACTCTAGCAACCCCATGGACTGCAGCCTACCAGGCTCCTCCATCCATGGGATTTTCCAGGCAAGAGTACTGGAGTGGGGTGCCATTGCCTTCTCCAACCATACATGACTCCTGGAAAAACCATAGCCTTGACTAGATGTATATTTGTTGGCAAAGTAATGACTCTACTTTTTATTTATTTTTTTAACTTTATTTTATTTTTAAACTTTACATAATTGTATTAGTTTTGCCAAATATCAAAATGAATCCACCACAGGTATACATGTGTTCCCCATCCTGAACCCTCCTCCCTCTTCCCTCCCCATACCATCCCTCTGGGTCATCCCAGTGCACTAGCCCCAAGCATCCAGTATCGTGCATTGAACCTGGACTGGCCACTCGTTTCTTACATGATATTTTACATGTTTCAATGCCATTCTCCCAAATCTTCCCACCCTCTCCCCTCCCACAGAGTCCATAAGACTGTTCTATACATCAGTGTCTCTTTTGCTGTCTCGTACACAGGGTTATTGTTACCATCTTTCTAAATTCCATATATATGTGTTAGTATACTGTATTGGTGTTTTTCCTTCTGGCTTACTTCACTCTGTATAATAGGCTCCAGTTTCATCCACCTCATTAGAACTGATTCAAATGTATTCTTTTTAATGGCTGAGTAATACTCCATTGTGTATATGTACCACAGCTTTCTTATCCATTCATCTGCTGATGGACATCTAGGTTGCTTCCATGTCCTGGCTATTATAAACAGTGCTGCGATGAACACTGGGGTACACGTGTCTCTTTCCCTTTTGGTTTCCTCAGTGTGTATGCCAAGCAGTGGGATTGCTGGATCATAAGGCAGTTCTATTTCCAGTTTTTTAAGGAATCTCCACACTGTCCTCCATAGTGGCTGTACTAGTTTGCATTCCCACTACTTTTTAATATACTATCTAGTTTGGTCATAACTTTCCTTCCAAGGAGTAAGAATCTTGTAATTTCATGACTGTAATCACCATCTGCATCTGCAGTAATTTTGGAGCCCAAGAAAATAAACTCTGCCACTGTTTCCACTGTTTCCCCATCTATTTCCCATGAAGTGATGGGACCGGATGCCATGATTTTCGTTTTCTGAATGTTGAGTTTTAAGCCAACTATTTCACTCTCCTCTTTCACTTTCATCAAGAGGCTTTTTAGTTCCTCTTCACTTTCTGCCATAAGGATGATATCATCTGCATATCTGAGGTTATTGATATTTCTCCTGGCAAACTTGATTTCAGATTGTGCTTCATCCAGCCCAGCATTTCTCATGACGTACTCTGCATACAAGTCAAATAAGCAGGGTCACAATATACAGCCTTAAAGTACTTCTTTCCCTATTTGGAACCAGTCTGTTGTTCCATGTCCAGTCCTAACTGTTGCTTCCTGACCTGCATTCAGATTTCTCAAGAGCCAGATCAGGTGGTCTGGTATTCCCTTCTCTTTAAGAATTTTCCACAGTTTATTGTGATCCACCAGGTCAATGGCTTTGGCATTGTCAATAAAGCAGAAGTAGACGTTTTCCTGGAATTCTCTTGCTTTTTCAATTATCCAATAGATGTTGGTAATTTGATCTCTAGTTCCTCTGCCTTTTCTAAAACCAACTTGAACATCTGGAAGTTCACAGTTCACTTATTGTTGAAGTCTGGCTTGGAGAATTTTGAGCATTGCTTTATTCGTGTGTGAGTTGAGTGCAATTGTGTGGTACTTTGAGCATTCTTTGGCATTGCCTCTCTTTGGGGATTGGAATGCAAACTGACCTTTTCTAGTTCTGTGGCCACTGCCTAGTTTTCCAAATTTGCTAGCATATTGAGTGCAACTTTCACAGCCTCATCTTTTACGATTTGAAATAGCTCAACTGGAATTCCATCACCTCCACTTGCTTTGTTTGTACAGATGCTTCCTAAGGCCTACTTGACTTCACATTCCAGGATGTTTGGCTCTAGGTGAGTAATCACACCATCATGATTATCTGGGTTGTGAAGATCTTTTTTGTACAATCAATTCCATATTGTCTTTGTCTTCAAGTTTTGTTGAAGTTCTTAGAATTGTCAGGTAGAATTCTCTACCTTAGAATTCTCAGGTAGAATTGTCTCTACCTGACTGCTGTGGAATAATATTATCAGCTTGTTCCAGAACAGATAGCTGTGCAAATCAACAGATAAGGAGAAAATCAAAGAATCTTCAGAAATATGCAGAGCTGAAGTAGTTAGCCCTCTGATACTTTTTGTGTCCCTGAATGCTTAAGAATTTTACATAGATTTTAGAAATGGCACGACTTAGCTCCATGCTCTCATTGTTATTATGATCACTGGGGAAACAGTGGAAACAGTGTCAGACTTTATTTTTCTGGGCTCCAAAATCACTACAGATGGTGACTGCAGCCATGAAATTAAAAGACGCTTACTCCTTGGAAGGAAAGTTATGACCAACCTAGATAGCATATTCAAAAGCAGAGACATTACTTTGCCAACAAAGCTTCGTCTAGTCAAGGCTATGATTTTTCCTGTGGTCATGTATGGATGTGAGAGTTGGACTGTGAAGAAGGCTGAGCGCTGAAGAATTGATGCTTTTGAACTGTTTGTACTGATACTTCCTAAGGCCCTAAGTTTCAAGAAGACTCTTGAGAGTCCCTTGGACTGCAAGGAGTCCATTCTGAAGGAGATCAACCCTGGGATTTCTTTGGAAGGAATGATGCTAAAGCTGAAACTCCAGTACTTTGGCCACCTCATGTGAAGAGTTGACTCATTGGAAAAGACTCTGATGCTGGTGGGGATTGGGGGCAGGAGGAGAAGGGGACAACAGAGGATGAGATGTCTGGATGGCATCACTGACTCGATGGACATGAGTCTGAGTGAACTCCGGGAGTTGGTGATAGACAGGGAGGCCTGGTGTGCTGTGATTCATGGGGTCGCAAAGAGTTGGACACGACTGAGCGACTGATCTGATCTGATTATGATCACTGATAGTGTTTATAGAGCTTAATATCCTTAAATAATAATTTATTATATATACTTTTTTTTTAAGTATCATCTCATTTAAAATTTATAACGATCTAGCATTCAATCTTGGTTCCCTGTTGTTGGCTCCGATAGTGAAGAATCTGCCTGCAATGCAGGAGACCCGGGTTCTATCTCTGGGTTGGGAAGATCCCCTGGAGGAGGAAATGGCAACCCACTCCAGTATTCTTGTCTGGAAAATCCCGTGGAGAGAGGAGCCTTGTGGACTACAGTCCATGGGGTCTCAAAGTGTCAGACATGATTAAGCTACTAACACTTTCTCAGCATGTAACCCAGATACCTTTATTTATTCCATGTTACACTATCCACCAAATATTCATTTAATATATACATATGTTAAAACATGTAAATATGTAAAGATCTTGCAATTCTTCCTTGACATGAAGATGGCATATGCTATGTGATTTAGTCCTTAAACTTTGCTTTAGTTTTTCAAACGTTTGGTAATTTGTATTATAAACAAATGACCTGGAAACTGAAGTGAAGTGTAGCTATTTTCAGGATGTCTGAGAATGGTTGTTCAAAATCTGTATATGAGTTCTAAATGAGAGTATCTCATATAAGGAGTAACAACATGTTAGTAAAAGGGCTTAGCTAGGGCTTGTTAACCTCCAAAAAGTATAAATATGAATCAATATAAGCTCTGCTGTCTTTGTCAAAATTGCCAATGAGAAATATACAATAGACTTTTAAAATAATTATTACATTTATCCTTACATGTATCGACTGTCTTCCCAGGTGGCTCAGTGATAAAGAATGCACCTGCAAAAGCAGGAGTCACAGGAAACTTGGGTTCAGTCCCTGGGTCAGGAAGAACCCCTGGAGAAAGAAATGACAATTCACTCCTGTATTCTTGCCTGAGAAATCTCATGGACAGAAGAGTCTGGCATGTTATAGTCCATGAGGTGACGAGTCAGACATGACTGAGCACACACACACAAAATAAAACATACCTAGAAGGATAGGATAAATGTTGTTTGCCATTTAGCCATAACTTATGTCCAACTCTTGGGACCCCATGGGCTGTAGCTCTCCAGGCTCTTCTGTTCTTGGGATTTCCCAGGTATGAATACTGGAAGGGGTTCCCATTTCTTCTCCAGGAGATCTTCCTGACTCAGGGATCAAACCCCTGTCTCTTCTGCAGCTCCTACATTAGTGGGTGGATTCCTTATCACTGAGCTACCTGGAAAGTACAAACTTCTAGCCACCATTGCGGGTATACTTTGTGGTTCTTTTCTAATCAATCAATCCTACTTGAAACAGGGAAAACACAAGATATCATCTCCAGATACTGTGCTAGGTATTTTACTATATTATGTTTTAATGATGGTTAGTGATTTTTTAGTTATTTGCTAGATATATTTATGCACATGATATTGAAGATTTTAGAGCAGAGGTAGTGATATTTTGGAAACAGGAGCCATTTCTAAACTACAACCAGTAATATCTAATCTTATAACATCCCATCTGCCTATGAAAACAGCATATAAAATAAATCTATAAATTGAGGTGTTTTTTCCTTAAATAGGAATTGCTTTAAATTTGTAAATTTCTCCACTACAAAGATTACATAATTTCAGTTATTAAGTAGGAACTTTTATATTGTTGAGTTAGTTTCTTTCTAAGTGTTTTTATCATGAAAGATGTTGAGTCTTCTCAAGTGCTCCTTTTGTATAGATAATCACGTGCTTCCCCGCACACCAGGCTGCTACATTCTGCTGATGTGGCATAATACATTAATCAATTTTCACGTGCTAAACCATCCTTGCATTCCAGGAGTAAATCACATTGTTCAAGGTGTATAATTCTTATAATATGCAACTGAATTCTTTTTGATAGTGTTTTATTGAGAACTTTTACATCAATGTTCACAAGAATTACTGGTCTATCATATTCTTTTCTTACAGTATCTTTGTTTGACATTGGTATCAGAGTAATGCTGCCCTTACAGAATGAGTTTGGAAGTATTCCTTTCTCTTCAATTTGTTGGAAATGTTTGAGAAGTATTAGTATCAGTTCTTAAAATGTTTGGCAGAATTCCATAGTAAAAATCATCAAGTTAGGGTTTTCTTCTGAATTTTAATTACTGATCAACTCTTTTTACTAGTTGTAATTTTGTTCAAATATTCTAGTTATTCATGATTTAGTCTTGGTGGGTATCATGCTTCTAGGAATTGGTTCATTTTGTCTATGTTACCCAATATATTGGTATACAATCATTTATACTATTCTCTTTATTACTTTTTATATCTGTATTATCAGTTAATACTGTCCTCACTTTTGTATCAGATTTTACTAAATTAAGACTTCTATATTTTATATCTGTTCATCTAGCTAAAGGTTTATCAATTTTGTTGATGTTTTCAAAGAACCGAATTTGAACTTCATTGGTTTTCTCTATTCCTCTATTTTCTACCTTATTTGTCTCTGCTCTAATTTCTATTATTTCCTTTCTCCTGCTAACTTTGGGTTTAATTTATTCTTGTCTTTCTAGTTTCTTAAATTATAAAATTATGTTGTTTATCTGAGATCTCTCTTGGTTTTCAATGTAAATATTTATAGCTATAAGCTCCGTCTTTGCCCTACTTTTAGTGCATACTATAAGTTTTTGAGTGGTGTGTTTTCATCTTCACTCACCTCTAGTTTCAAATTCCTGTTGTAGTTTCTTTTTCAATCCATTGGTTTTTCAAAAGTGCATTGTTTAGTTTCCACAAATTTGAATTTTTTTTCTAGTTTTCCTTTTGTTATTTATTTCTAGCTTTATCCCATTGTGATTTTGAAATTTACTACATTTTAAATTATACTATGACTTTATTCTTGGCCCAGGATATGGTCTATCCCAGAAAATGCCCCATGTGCACTTGAAAGCAATGGCTATTCTCTTGTTGCTGGGTAGAATGCTTTATATCTGTCTATTATACCTAGTGATTTAATGTGTTGTTTAAGTTCTTGATGGTCTTAGTAATCTTCTGACTTGTTGTCCTGTTCTGTTCATATTTGTGAGTGGGTTATTAAAGTCTCCAACTTTTATTGAAAACTATTTATTCCTTCAATTTTCTGCATATTTGCTTCATATATTTTGACCATCTGTCATTAGGTGTGTAAACGCTGTTATACTTATTGCTCTATTGAAAATTTTATTAAAATATGTCATTTGCTTCTTATATCTATTTTTGTTTAAAGTCTATTTTGTCTGGTATTCATATAGCCACACTTACCATCTTTTGGTAATTATTTTCATGGACTATATTTTTTACTCCTTTACTTTCAACCTGTTTGTGTCTTTGAATTTAAAATGAATCTCTTGCAAACAGAATATAGTTGGATCATAAGTTTTTATCTGTCCAGTCAATCTCTGTCCTTTGATTGAATAGTTTAATCCATTTACTTGTAAAAAGGGACTTATGCCTATCATTATATTTTCATATTTTTCTAACAAAAAAAAAATCCTTATAGCTTTTTATTTTTTGTCTCTAATACCCTCAGTATTGTCTTGTTTTGAGTTTAGTTGAATTTTTATAGTGAGAAGTTTAAGTTCCTTTCTATTTTCCTTTTGTGTATATTCTGTTGCTATTTTCTTTGTAGCTACCATGGATATTACATTTAATGTTATAAACTTATAACATTCTAATTAGAATTTATACTAGCTTAACATCAATAAGATACAAAAACTATGCTCCTTTACCTCTCTTTCTCCCAACTTTTGGTTCTTGAATTCACAATATTGCCTCTTTTTATATTGTATGCCCCCAAACAGAAATTAATTTTAAAGTGCATTAGATGGCAGAGTAGCAGGACGTGAGCTCATCTTCTCCTGCAAGAACTCCAAAATTACAACTTGCTGCTGAACAACAGTCGACAGGAGAATGTTGGATCCCATCAAAAAAAGATAACGCACATCCAAGGGCAAAGTAGAAGCCCCAGCAAGACAGTAGGAGGGGTGAAACCACATTTAGAATCAAGCCCCATATCCACCAGACACTCAGAGGGCTCAAACAAAACCTTTTGTGCACCAGGAGACTCCCACAGAGACTGAGTCAGACCTGCTTTTGAGTGTCTCCTAAAGAGGTATGGGTCAGCAGTGGTCTGCCACATAGGCAGGGGATCTGGGTGCAGCAGACCTGGGTAGGGAATAAGCCCTCTTGGAGGAGGTCGCCATTAACCCCACCATAGAGCTGCCAGAACTTACAAAGGACTGGTGAAACACACTATTGGAGGGCACAAACAGAATCTTGTGCACACCAGGACCCAGGAGAAACGAGCAATGACCCCACAAGAGACTGACCCAGACTTTCCCCTGAGTGTCCAGGAGTCTCCAGCAGAGGCGTGGGTCAATGTCTCCTGCTGCAGGGTTGGGGGCACTGAGTGTGGCAGTGTATGCATGGGACTTTTTGAAGGAAGTCATCATTATCTTCATTATCTCCACCATAGTTTGGCCTCTGGTCAAACAACAGGGAGGGAACACAGTCCCTCCCATCAACATAAAATTGGATTAAAGATTTACTGATCATGGCCCTGCCCATCAGAGCAAGACCCAGTTTACCCCTCAGTCAGTCTCTCCCACCAGGAAGCTTCCATAAGCTTTTTATCCTTCTCCATCAGAGGGCAAACAGAATGAAAACCACAATCACAGAAAACTAATCAAACTTATCACATGGAACATGGCCTTGTTTAACTCAATGAAACTTGAGCCATGCCAGGTAGGGCCACCCAAGGTGGACCTGTCATGGCGGAGAGTTCTAACAAAACGTGGTCCGTTGGAGAAGGGAATGGCAAACTACTTCAGTATTCTTACCTTGAGAACCCTGTGAACACTATGAAAAGGCAAAAAGATAGGGCACCGAAAGATGAATTCCTCAGGTCGATAGGTCTCTATTATGCTGCTGGAGAAAGTGGGGAAATAATACCAGAAAGAATGAAGAGACAGAGAAAAAGCAATAACAATATCCAGTTATGACTGTGACTGCTGATGGAAGTCCAGTGCTATAAAGAACAACACTACAAAGGAACCTCGAGTGTTAGGTCCATGAATCAAGGCAAATTGGAAGTGGACAAACAGGAGATGGCAAGAGTGAACACTGACATTTTAGGAATCAGTGAACTAAAATGGACTGGAATGGGTGAATATAACACAGATGGCCATTATATTTACTACTGTGAGCAAGAATCCTTTAGAAGCAATGGAGCAGCCCTCATAGTCAACAAAAGAGTCCGAAATGCAGTACTTGGATGCAATCTCAAAAATGACAGAATGATCTCTGTTTCTGAGGCAAACCATTCAATATCAGAGTAATCCAAGTCTATGCCCCAACCAGTAATGCTGAAGAAGCTGAAGTTGAATGGTTCTATGAAGACTTACAAGACCTTTTAGAACCAACAACCAAAAATATGTCTTTTTCATTACAGAGGACTGAAATGCAAGAGTAGGAAGTCAAGAAATACCTAAAGTAACAGGAATATTTGGCCTTGGAGTGCAAAATGAAGCAGGGCAAAGGCTAATAGAGTTTTGCCAAGAGAATGCACTGGTCATAGCAAACACTTCCAATAATACAAGAATAAACTCTACACATTGAAATCACCCGATGGTCAATACCAAATTCAGATTGATGATATTCTTTCCAGCCAAAGATGGAGAAACTCTATACAGTCAGCAAAAACAAGCCCAGGAGCTGGCTGTGGCTCAGATCATGAACTCCTTATTGCCAAAATCAGACTGAAGTTGAAGAAAGTACGGAAAACCACTAGACCATTCAGGTATGACCTAAATCAAATCCCTTATGATTAAACAGTGGAAGTGAAAAACAGATTCAAGTAATTAAATCTGATAGAGTGCCTGAAGAAATGTGGACGAAGGTTCGTGATTTTTTTTACAGGAGGCAGTGATCAAAAGAATCCCCAAGAAAAAGAAAAGTAAAAAGGCAAAATGGTTCTCTGAAGAGGCCTTACAAACAGGTGAGAAAAGAAGAGAAGCTCAAGGCAAAGGATAAAAGGAAAGATACACCCATTTAAATGCAGGGTGCCAAAGAATAGCAAGGAGAGATAAGAAAGCCTTCCTCAGGGATCAATGCAAAGAAATAGAGGAAAACAATAGAATGGGAAAGTCTAGAGATTGCTTCAAGGATATTAGAGATACCAAGGGAACATTTCATGCAAAAAATGGGCACAGTAAAGGACAGAAATGGCATAGACCTAACAGAAGCAGTAGATATTAAGAAGAGGTGGCAAGAATACAAAGAAGAATTTTACAAAGAAGATCTTCACAACCCAGATAATCACGATGGAGTAATCACTCACCTAGTGCCAGACATCCTGGAATGTGAAGTCAAATGGGCCTTAGGAAGCATCACTAAAAACAAAGCTAGGGAAGGTAATGGAATTCCAGTTAAGCTATTTAAAATCCTAAAAGATGATGCTGTGAAAAAGCTGCCCTCTATATGCCAGAAAATTTGGAAACATCAGAAGTGGCCACAATATTGGAAAAGGTCAGTTTTCATTCCAACCCCAAAGAAAGGCAATGCCAAAGAATGCTCAAATTACCACACAATTGCACTCATCTCACATGCTAGCAAAGTAATGCTCAAAATTCTCCAAACCAGACTTCAAGAGTATATGAACCGTGAACTTCCAGATGTTCAAGTTGGATTTAGAAAAGACAGAAGAACCAGAGATCAAACTGCCAACATCTGCTGGATCATCAAAAAAGCAAGAGAGTTCCAGAAAAACATCTACTTTTGCTTTATTGATGATGCCAAAGCAATTTACTGTGTGGTTCACAACAAATTGTGGTAAATTCTTCAAGAGATGAGAATATCAGACTACCTTACCTACCTCTGAGAAATCTGTATGCATGTTGAGAAGCAACAGTCAGAACTGGACATGGGACAACAGACTGGTTCCAAATAGGGAAAGAAGTACATCAAGGCTGTATATCATCACTCTGTTTATTTAACCTATATGCAGAGTACGTCATGTGAAATGCCAGGCTGGATGAAGCACAAGTTGGAATCAAGATTGCCGGGAGAAATATCAATAACCTCAGATATACAGATGACATCACACTTATGGCAGAAAGTGAAGAAGAACTAAAGAGCCTCTTGATGAAATTGAATGAAGAGAGTGAAAAAGTTGGCTTAAAACTCAACATTAGGAAAAGTAAGATCATGGCATCCAGTCCCATCACTTCATGGAAAATAGATGGGGAAACAATGGAAACAGTGACAGACTTTATCTTTTGTGGCTCCAAAGTCACTGCAGATGGTGACTGAAGCCATGAAATTATAAGACACTTGCTCCTTGGAAGAAAAGCTATGACAAACTTAGACAGCTTACTAAAAAGCAGAGTCATTACTTTTCCAACAAACATCCCTCTAGTCAAAGTTATGGTTTTTCCAGTAGTCATGTATGGATGTGAGAGTTGGACTATAAAAAGAGCCCCAAAGAATTAATGCTTTTGGACAGCTGTGGTGTTGGAGAGAGTGACTCTTGAGAGTCCTTTGGACTGCAAAGAATCCAACCAGTCCATCCTAAAGGAAATCAGTGTTGAATATTCATTGGGAAGACTGATGCTGAACCTGATACTTCATTACTTCAGCCACCTGATGCGAAGTACTGACTCATTGGAAATGACCCTGATGCTGGGAAAGATTGAAGGAGGGAGGAAAAGGGTACAACAAAGGATGAGATGGTTGGATGGCATAACCAACTCAATGGACATGAGTCTGAGTAAGCTCTGGGTGTTGGTGATGGACAGGGAAGCCTGGCATGATGCAGTGTATGGGATCACAAAGAGTTGGACACAACTGGGCGATTGAACTGAACTGAACTGAGTCATTAAATTTTTAAGAAGAAAAACAAGACTTTTATCATCATAAAAAAATCTACAAACAATAAATGTTAGAGAAGGTATAGGAAACAGAACCCTTCTCCACACTTGTTTACATGCTAATTCACTTCAATCGTGTCTGACGCTTCATGACCTTATCAACTATACCCAGCCAGGATTCTCTTACCTTGGGATTCTCTAGGCAACAATACTGGAGTGGGCTGCCATATCCTCCTTTTCAATCCAGAGATCAAACCCACATCTCTTATATCTCCTGCATTGGTAGGCAGATTCTTTAACACTAGCACCACCCGGGAAGCCATCTACAGTCGGTAGGAATGCAAATTGGTGTAGCACCATGGAGAACAATATGCAGGTTTCTTGAAAAACTAAAAATAGAGTTACCATATGATCCAGCAATCCCAGTCCTGGAAATATATCTGGAAAACATGGAAACTCTAATTTAAAAAGATACATATACCCCAATGTTCAGTGCAACACTATTTACAATAACCAAGTAACCTAAATGTCCACTGGCAGATGATTGGATAAATAAGATGTGGTATAAACCCCATGAACAGTATGAAAAGGCAAAATGATAGGACACTGAAAGAGGAACTCCACAGGTGGGTAGGTGCCCAATATGCTACTGGAGATCAGTGGAGAAATAACTCCAGAAAGAATGAAGGGGTGGAGCCAAAGCAAAACAATACCCAGTTTTGGATGTGACTAGTGATAGAAGCAAAGTCCGATGCTGTAAAGAGCGATATTTCATAGGAACCTGGAATGTTAGGTTCATGAATCAAGGTAAATTGGAAGTTGTCAAACAGAAGATGGTAAGAGTGAACGTTGACATTCTAGGAATCAGTGAACTAAAATGGACTGGAATGGGTGAATTTAACTCAGATGACCATTATATCTACTACTGCGGGCAGGAATCTCTTAGAAAAAATGGAGTAGCCATCATACTCAACAAAAGAGTTGACAGAATGAATTCCGATCAAAAATGACAGAATGATCTCTGTTCATTTCCAAAGCAAATCATTCAACATCATGGTAATCCAATCCTATGCCCCAACCAGTAATGCTGAAGAAGCTGAAGTTGAACAGTTTATGAAGACCTACAAGACCTTTTAGAACTAATATCCAAAAAAGATGACCTTTTCATTATAGGGGACTGGAATGCAAAAGTAGGAAGTCAAGACACACCTGTGATAACAGGCAACTTTGGCCTTGGAATATGGAATGAAGCAGGGCAAAGGCTGAGTTTTGCCAAGAGAACAGACTGGTCATTGCAAACACCCTCTTTCAACAACACAAGAGAAGACTCTACACATGGACATCACCAGATGGTCAACACCAAAATCAGATTGATTATATTCTTTGCAGCCAAAGATGGGGAAGCTTTATACAGTCAGCAAAAGCAAGACCAGGAGCTGACTGTGGCTCATATCATGAACTATTTATTGCCAAATCAGACTTAAATTGAAGAAAGTTTCAATTTGGGGAAAATCACTAGACCATTCAGGTAAGACCTAAGTCAAATCCCTTATGATTATACAGTGGAAGTGAGAAATAGATTTAAGGGCCTAGATCTGATAGACAGAGTGCCTGATGAACTATGGACAGAGGTTCATGACATTATACAGGAGACAGGGATCAAGACCATCCCCATGGAAAAGAAATGCAAAAAAGCAAAATGGCTGGCTGGGGAGGCCTTACAAATAGCTGTGAATAGAAGAGAAGTGAAAAGCAAAGGAGAAAAGGAAAGATATAAGCATCTGAATGCAGAGTTCCAAAGAATAGCAAGGAGAGATTAAAAAAAAAAAAAAAAAGCCTTCCTCAATGATCAATGCAAAGAAAGAGAGGAAAACAACAGAATGGGAAAGACTAGAGATCTCTTCAAGAAAATTAGAGATACCAAGGGAACATTTCATGCAAAGATGGGTTTGATAAAGGACAGAAATGTTATGGACCTAACAGAAGCAGAAGATATTAAGAAGAGGTGGCAAGAATACAAAGAAGAACTGTACAAAAAAGATCTTCATGGCAAAGATAATCATGATGGTGTGATCACTCACCTAGAGCCAGATATCCTGGAATGTGAAATCAAGTGGACCTTAGAAAGCATCACTACGAACAAAGCTAGTGGAGGTGATGGCATTCCAGTTGAGCTATTTCAAATCCTGAAAGATGATGCTGTGAAAGTGCTGCACTCAATATGCCAGCAAATTTGGAAAACTCAGCAGTGGCCAGAGGACTGGAAAAGGTCAATTTTCATTCCAATCCCAAAGAAAGGCAATGACAAAGAATGCTCAAACTACTGCACAATTGCACTCATTTCACATGCTAGTAAAGTAATGCTCAAAATTCTCCAAGCCAGGCTTCAGCAATAGGTGAACCATGAACTTCCAGATGTTCAAACTGGTTTTAGAAAAAGGCAGAGGAACCAGAGATCAAATTTCCAACATCCACTGGATCATGGAAAAAGCAAGAGAGTTCCAGAAAAACACCTATTTCTGCTTCATTGACTATGCCAAAGCCTTTGACTGTGTGGATCACAATAAACTGTAGAAAATTCTGATATAGATGGGAATACCAGACCACCTGACCTGCCTCTTGAGAAACCTGTATGCAAGTCAGGAAGCAACAGCTAGAACTGGACATGGAACAACAGACTGGTCCCAAATAGGAAAAGGAATACGTCAAGGCTGTATATTTTCACCCTGCTTATTTAACTTATATGCAGAGTACATCATGAGAAACGCCGGGCTGGAAGAAGTATAAGCTGGAATCAAGATTGCTGGGAGAAATATCAATAACCTCAGATATGCAGATGACACCACCTTTATAGTAGAAAGTGAAGAGGAACTGAAAAGCCTCTTGAAGAAAGTGAAAGAGGAGTGTGAAAAAGTTGGCTTAAAGCTCAACATTCAGAAAATGAAGATCATGGCATCTGGTCCCATCACTTCTTGGGAAATAGATGGGGAAACAGTGGAAACAATGTCAGACTTTATTTTTTTGGGCTTCCAAATCACTGCAGATGGTGATTGCAGCCATGAAATTAAAAGACGCTTACTCCTTGGAAGGAAAGTTATGACCAACATAGATAGCATATTAAAAAGCAGTGATATTACTTTGCCAACATCCATCTAGTCAAGGCTGTGGTTTTTCCAGTGGTCATATATGGATGTGAGAGTTGGACTGTGAAGAAAGCTAAGCAGTGAAGAATTGATGCTTTTGAACTGTGGTGTTGGAGAAGACTCTGAGAGTCCCTTGGACTTCAAGGAGTCCATTCTAAAGGAGATCATTCCTGGGTGTTCATTGGAAGGACTGATGCTGAAGCTGAAACTCCAATACTTTGACCACCTCATGCAAAGAGTTGACTCATTGGAAAAGACTCTGATGCTGGTAGGGTTTTGGGGCAGGATGAGAAGGGGACAACAGAGGATGAGGTGGCTGAATGGCATCACCGACTCGATGGACATGAGTTTGAGTGAACTCCGGGAGTTGGTGATGGACACGGAGGCCTGGCATGCTGCAATTCAAAAAAGTTGGATACGAGTGAGGGAGTGAACTGACTAATATACATACAATGAAATATTAATCAACCATAAAAATGAGTGAAATAATGTCATTTGTAGCAACGTGGATAGGTCTAGAGATTAAATGATTGAGACAGAGTAGTAGAAATAATCATTGATATCACTGATATGTGGAATCTACAAAATGATACAAATAAAAGTATTTACAATATGGCAATAGACTTTCAGATATAGAAAAAGCAAATTATGGGTTCTAAAGGGAGGAATTAACAGACACACACTATGATATATAAAATAGGTAAACAACAAGGACCTACTGTATAGAATAGGGAAGTATACTGAGTATCTTTTAATAATGTATAAGGCTAAAAATTTGAAAAATATTTTTAGAAATATATATACACACACACACATATATGTATATGTATATATGTATATGATATATATATATATATATATCAATTCATTTCAGTTCAGTCACTCAGTCGTGTCCAATATATATTTATATATAGATAAATAATACATATATTATTGTATCAGTCAGTTCAGTTGGTCAGTCATGTCCAAAACTCTTACGCAACCCCATGGTCTGCAACATGACAGGCTTCCCTGTACATCACAAATTCCCAGAGCTTACTTAAACTCATGTCCATCAAGTCAGTGATGCCATCCAACAATCTCATCCTATTATATATATATGGGCGTCCCTATATATCCACTGGTGGCCCAGTGGATAAGACTGCGCTCTTAATGCAGGGGATCTGGGGTCAACTCTTGGTCAGGAACTTGATCCCACATGCCACAACTAAGACCTGGCTCAGTCTAAATAAATAATATATTATATATAATATATATGTATATAATATATAATATATATATATACAACACTATATATGTATAACTATATATATATATGTATATATATATATAACTATTTGTAAATCAACTGTATTTCAAAAACTTTGAAAAAAGAGACCCAGATTTGGAGTTATGAATCAAATTTATGGTAACACCAGCACTAATTAGTTCTTTAATTATATTATTTTCAATATTAGTCTTCAGTTTCTATGATTCGTGGAGAAACCAAAAAGTACACTTATCAGTCACTGCTATAATAGTATTATCTTTTATGATTGTTCAATTATTTATCTTTATTGAGATCTGTATTTATCCATACAGTTTTTAATTACCATATCAGTTCAGTTCAGTCTCGCAGTCGTGTCTGACTCTTTGTGACCCCATGAACTACAGCACGCCAGGCCTCCATATCCATCACCAACCCCCGGAGTCCACACAAACCTACGTCCATCGAGTTGGTGATGCCATCCAACCATCTCATCCTCTGTTGTCCCCTTTTCCTCCTGCCTTCAGTCTTTCCCAGCATCAGGGTCTTTTCAAATGAGTCAGCTCTTCTTATCAGGTGGCCAAAGTATTGGAATTTCAGCTTCAACATCAGTCCTTCCAATGAACACCCAGGACTGATCTCCTTTCGGATGGATTGGTTGGATCTCCTTGCAGTCCAAGGGACTCTCAACACCACAGTTCAAAAGCATCAATTCTTTGGCACTCAGCTTTCTTTATAGTCCAACTTTCACATCCATACATGACCACTAGAAAAGCCATAGCCTTGACTAGATAGGCCTTTGTTGGCAAAGTAATGTCTCTGCTTTTGAATATGCTATCTAGGTTGCTTATAACCTTCCTTCCAAGGAGTAAGCATTTTTTTAAATTTCATGGCTGCAATCACCATCTGCAGTGATTTTGGAGCCCAAAAAATAAAGTTTGACACTGTTTCCATTGTTTCCCCATCTCTTCGCCATGAAGTGATGGGACCGAATGCCATGATCTTCGTTTTCTGAATGTTGAGCTTTAAGCCAACTTTTTCACTCTCCTCTTTCACTTTCATCAAGAGGCTCTTTAGTTCTTCCTCATTTTCTGCCATAAGGGTGGTGTCATCCAGTACCCTTTCATTCTACCTTGCTGGACTAAGTATTTCTTACAGGGCAAGCCTAATGCTTACAGATTCCCTCA
Source organism: Bos mutus (assembly GCF_027580195.1). Taxonomy (NCBI): domain Eukaryota; kingdom Metazoa; phylum Chordata; class Mammalia; order Artiodactyla; family Bovidae; genus Bos; species Bos mutus. The sequence goes on from NC_091617.1 coordinate 47,739,328, forward strand.
GCTTACATTTATCGGGAAATATCTTAATTTCTCCCTAACTCTTGAAAGACAGTTTCACAAGTTAAAGGATTCTTGTTTTGTAGCTTTTTCTTTTAGCAATCAGAACATAACAGCCCACAGTTTTTTATACCCAAAGTTTCTGATGAGCAGTATGCTGATTATCTTATTAAATATCTTTGAGTTCATATTATGTGTAGTTCACTGAGCTTCAGTGTTCATATTCATGTCTTTATACAAATTTTGGAAGCTTCTGGCCATTATATCTTCAAGTACTCTTTCTTTTCTCCATCTGGAGTTCCCATGATACATATGCTGATCCATCTGATGATATTCCACAAGTCATGTAGGCTCTGGTCATTTCTTCAATCTTTTTGTCTTCCATTTGGACTATAAAGAAAGCTAAGTGTCAAAGAATTGATGCTTTTGAACTGTGGTGTTGGAGAAGACTCTTGAGAGTCCCTTGGACTGCAAGGAGATTCAGCCAGTCCATTGTAAAGGAGATCAGTCCTGGATGTTCATTGGAAGGACTGATGTTGAAGCTGAAACTCCAATACTTTGGCCACCTGATGCAAAGAGCTGACTCATTTGAACAGACCCTGATGTTAGGAAAGATTGAGGGCAGGAGGAGAAGGAGACTACAGAGGATGACATGATTGGATGGCATCACCTACTCAGTGGACATGGATTTAGGTAGACTCTGGTAGTCGATGATGGACAGGGAGTCCTGGCATGCTGCAGTTCATGGGCTCACAATCAGACACAACTGAGTGACTGAACTACACTGATTCCTCATACAGGATGATTTCCCATTATCTTATCTTCAAGTCTGTTGATTCTTTCTTGTACCTGCTCAAAGCTGTCTGTTAAAACATCTAGTAAAATTTTTAAGCATCATTGTCCTTTATAGCTGCAGAAGAAATTTAGTCTCTTTTTAGGGTTTCCATCTCTTTATTAATATTCCAATTTTGTTCACACATCATCATCTCAATTTTCTCCCTATATCTCCTTAGTTCTTTGAGTATTTTCAAAACATTTGTTTTAAAATCTCCATCTATTATATTTTCTGTTAGGCTTTTCCTCAGGAACAATTCTGTTGACTTTTTTTTTTCTCTTTGAATGGGCCATACCTTCCTGTTGCTTTGTATGCCTTATGATTTTTCTGTTGAAAAATGAACCCTTAAATCTAATAATGTGGCAACTCTGAAAATCATATTTTCCTTCTTATAACCTCCAGCGGTTATTTATTTATTTATTTTGACTGGGGTAAGGGGTGGGGGCAGGCATGGGAGGATTGTTGTCTTTTTGTTGTTGTTTGTTTGTTTGTTTTTTGGCTTTTGTTTTTGTTTTAATTCCAGGCCATCTCTGTGCTAAGCATCAGCTTTAGGTATATAAATTTAAGGTCTTCTCAGCCTTTCCCCAGGCATGCACACTTTAAAATTCTCATTGTATAGTAAGTCCTCTACATATGAACTAGTTCCATTCCAGGAGCATGTTCATAAGTCCGATTTATTCTTAAATCCAGCAAAGTTAGCCTAGGTACCCAGCTAACACAATCAACTATATAGTATTGTACTCTAATAGGCTTGTAATACTTTTCACACAAATTATAACATAAAAAAGAAACAAATACAAAAAATAAAGAAAATATTTTAAATTGTACAGTACAGTGCTTTGAAAAATGCAGTAGCACAGTACAACAGCTGGAATATAGGGGCTGGAATCAGGTGAACAGTGAAGAAAAGTAACTGACTGGAGAAGGGAGAGGAGGTGGGTGATGGCAGGGGTGAAGCATCATCAGCGATAGGAGATGGAAGACAAGCAGCCATTTCACTCATACCTGATGTTGACAGCACAGATTCTGATTCCTTTTGGATTCAATTCTATTTCCTCTCCTAAAAAAAGAAAAAGAAAAATCCAAAGATGTCTGAGTAGTAGCTCTTTTTTTCTCATTACAGATGACATAGTAGCAATGGATAGTATTTCAAATGGCTGCTGCAACCTTGTATACTGTTCTATGTTGGGATCCTGGGCTTCAAAAACTAACAGTCAGCCATATGTCTGAACAACATGTGTAAAACTACTTTCAAAAATTTAACCTGAAATCCCAATAATATAACCTGAAAAAACTATTAGACAAATAAAGAGATGTAATGAAGTTGAAAAATAGGAAACATAATATATATATATAACTAACAGTACCTCTTTGAATAAAGAAAATGCCCTTGCCATTTCCTTGCATCATGAATCTCTTTGGTCCTTCATCTTAATCCTCCTCTTGTCTCTCTTCATCCTTTCTCTGGCCCTCCAATTCCATCAAATCTTCATTAGCAAACTCCTCTTACTGCACAGCAACAGTACTATACAGTAGAGTACACAAAAGCACAGCCACTTGTAGAGGCTGCACACACAAGAAAATGTATGCCAGATACATGAACAAATTTACATGACTGGACAAGTGAATACGTGTTTGCATCTTTGAAAGTTCTCAACTTAAAGGTTCATACGTAGGGGACTCACTGTATACACACTCATTTTTTTGTGTGTTTTGTTTCATTTTTCAAACTTTTTTTAAATTTTATTTTATTTTTAAACTTTACATAATTGTATTAGCTTTGCCAAATATCAAAATGAATCCATCACAGGTATACATGTGCTCCCCATCCTGAACCCTCCTCCCTCTTCCCTCCCCATACCATCCCTCTGGGTCGTCCCAGTGCACTAGCCCCAAGAATCCAGTATCGTGCATTGAACCTGGACTGGCATCTCGTTTCATACATGATATTTTACATGTTTCAGTGCCATTCTCCCAAATCTTCCCACCCTCTCCCTCTGCCACAGAGTCCATAAGACTGTTCCATACATCAGTACACACTCATTTTTGAATGTCCAGGTCTTTAATGTCTGGTTGCAGAAGGGGTAAAAAGTTGAAAACCTTCTTCAACAGACTCCAGAGTTATAGCAGTTACAATATAGTTCTATCAGAAAGACTCTGTCAGTGCAATTATTGGCAGGTAGAGAGACAGATTACTGATGGTACCTACTCCATTTCCCCAGAATCCTCTGGACAATCTTTGATAATATATTTTAAGAAACTCTCAGTTGAACTTTGTACAAATTTTGTCCTTAGCCCCATATTTTAACCCCAAACATAAAAATCAATACTCTTGATTAAAAAAAAAAAAAAAGACTATTTCCTTTTGATAGAATGTGCATTAACTTAATCTCCACACCTATTCAGTCACTATCATTATTATCACAATACCATATACCAATGTGAAAACTGAGAAAAAGATTATAAAAGTCCCCTGATACCTCACACCCAATAAAACTTAGATCTGAACCTGAGATATATGGCTCCTAGATTTATACTCTAACACCTACAATATATTGAAAAGTGGTTATGTGAACAATTAGGAAAGGTGATTCTCACCACCAAAGTACTTTGTGTATTTATTGATAAAAAAATGAAGTGAAAGTGTTAGCCACTCAATTTTGTCCAACTCTTTGCAACCCCATGGACTATAGCCCACCAGGCTCCTCTGTCCATAGGATTTCCCAAGCAAGAATACTGTAGTGGGTTGCCATTTCCTTCTCCAGGGGATTTTCCCAACCCAGGGATCAGACCCAGGTCTCCCGCATGACAGGCAGATTCTTTACCATCTGAGCCACCAGGGAAGTCCAATAAAAATAGTAAATGTATTAATTCATATGATTAAAAATCTTGGTACTAACACTGCATCCAAAAGTTAACAATATATTATAATGTCTCTTTAAGTAAAGTTCACAACAACAGAAAAATATAAACAACTTTGTTTTATCAAAACAATCTGGAACCCTATTCCTCTGATTAAGGAAAGTTCAAAAGGTTACACAATTGTTCACTCGTTCTAGTGAAGTTTGGCCTCAACCACAAAGCATGTTGACACTTTCACACCCTTCAGTGTCACCTCTAAGGTGCCTCTGAAAAAAATGACTATAGCAGTGGTCTTCTGAAAGACAGTAGAACCTATTACGAGTTCAGCTTATATGTCCTTTTTACTTGTATACAAATGCAGGGTTTTGTCACATTGACATCTGTTAGAACATTTCACTCCTATTACTTTGTTTAAAAATTAGTACAAAGTGAAAAACGAAAAATAAAAAGATAAATAATGATACAAATTAGTGTATGTATTGAAAGTGCTGAGTCAAGACTCCATTCAATACTTATTTGACTAAAGCTGATATACCATATATTCAAATACAAGGAAACAAAAGATTCTTTGCCTGAATCCAAAAATGTCTTGGGTGACAGATGCTTAGGCATTTAAAAGGAAAGCTCATAGCAGTGAATTGCCATACCCAGTTATGTGATGAATAACACTCTGTCAGTTTTTCCTGTTGGAAATTGACATGAATTGAGGAAAATGACAACTCTTTTGAGATCTCTGAATTGTTGCCTGTTATTCAACAGATTTTAAAAAATGTCTAATAGTTATGCCTTCTAACTATTAGAAATATAAGGGTCTTACCTCCTAATCTCCCTTTAGAGTAGAGCCATTTAACCTACTCATTGATGCAGAACACTTGATCCTTATGAGTTTCTTAGAGAAGAGTTTTGAATTGCTCAGAATCCTACCCAAGGGTTGATGTCCATGTCATACAATGTAGAATGATGGTTGGGTTTGAACTATTTTAAGAGTATCTCCTGACTGGTCATAGCTTCAGACATGGAAGGATTGAGTATAACAGTAAAAAAAGAAAAAAAAAAAAAAAAGTCTTATTCTGAGTGGCTCTGCCTACTAACTGTTCAGTTTATTACATCTACTAATATCTCCCAAAAATTAATTGTGATTTTCTTTTCCCTAATCAGGATCTAACCTCATCCTGAGGAGGCACTGCTGGTTGACTCATTTTATTTCCTACCACTTTTCAGTGCACTGACAAAAATCCTCACTAGAACTGTACAAAAAAGATCTTCAACCCAGAAAATCATGATGGTGTGGTCACTCACCTAGAGCCAGACATTCTAGAATGTGAAGTCAAGTGGGCCTTAGGAAGCATCACTACAAACAAAGCTAGTGGAGGTGATGGAATTCCTGGCCACAGGACTGGAAAAGGTCAGTTTTCACTCCAATCCCAAAGAAAGGCAATGCCAAACAATGCTCAAACTACCAAACAATTGCACTCATCTCACATGCTAGAAAAGTAATGCTCAAAATTCTCAAAGCCAGGCTTCAGCAATACGTAACCCGTGAACTTCCAGATGTGCAAGCTAGTTTTAGAAAAGGCAAAGGAACCAGAGAAAAATTGCCAACATCTGTTGGATCATCAAAAAAGCAAGAGAGTTTCAGAAAAATATCTATTTCTGCTTTATTGACTATGCCAAAGCCTTTGACTGTGTGGATCACAACAAACTGTGGAAAATTCTGAAAGAGATGGGAATACCAGACCATCTGACCTGCTTCTTGAGAAACCTGTATGCAAGTCAGAAAGCAACAGTTAGAACTGGACATGGAACAACAGACTGGTTCCAAATAGGAAAAGGAGTATGTCAAGGCTGTATATTGTCACCCTGCTTATTTAACTTATATGCAGAGCACATCATGAGAAACGCTGGGCTGGAGGAAACACAAGCTGAAATCAAGATTTCTGGCTGAAATATCAATAACCTTAGATATGCAGATGACACCACCCTTATGGCAGAAAGTGAAGAAGAACTAAAGAGCCTCTTAATGAAAGTGAAAGAGAAGAGTGAAAAAGTTAGCTTAAAGCTCAACATTCAGAAAACGAAGATCATGGCATCTGGTCCCATCACTTCATGGTGAACAGATGGGGAAACTGTGGAAACCGTGGCTGACTTTATTTTTCTGGGCCCCAAAATTACTGCAGATGGTGATTGCAGCCATGAAATCAAAAGATGCTTACTCCCTGTCAGGAAAGTTACGACCAACCTAAACAGCATATTAAAAAGCAGAGGCATTACTTTGCCAACCAAGGTCCGTCTAGTCAAGGCTATGGTTTTTCCAGTGGTCATGTATGGATGTGAGAGTTGGACTATAAAGAAAGTTGAGCACCAAAGAATTGATGCTTTTGAACTGTGGTGTTGGAGAAGACTCTTGAGAGTCGCTTGAACTGCGAGGAGATCCAGCCAGTCCATCCTAAAGGAGATCAGTCCTAGATGTTCATTGGAAGGACTGATATTGAAGCTGAAACTCCAATACTTTGGCCACCTGATGAGAAAAGCTGACTCATTTGAAAAGACCCTGATGCTGGGAAAGATTGAGGGCAGGAGGAAAAGGGGACAACAGAGGATGGGATGGCTGGATGGCATCACTAACTCGATGGACATGTGTTTGGGCGGACTCCGGACGTTGGTAATGGACAGGGAGGCCTGCCGTGCTGTGGTTCATGGGGTCACAGAATCAGAAACGACTGAGCGACTGAACTGAACTGAACTGTGAAATCATAAATTTTCTAGATAAGAGACATTTATTTGCCTTTAAAATGTTAGTAACAGTCACACAAATTACTCAAAGAAAAAACCTATTAATGGCATTATAACCTAAATATATTTTTCCAAACACCTCATAATGAATTTTCAATAATTCTTAAAATGGATTTCTTTTTTTTAGACAATGAGTCTTATGATATCTCTTAATACAAAACAATGATGTCTTTCAGGATCACAAATGAGTAAATACATTTGTATGAAGACTAATAATAAAAACTGCAATTATTCAACATTTTGCTGACTTTACTAGAGGGTAATTTTATATTCTTTGATATAGGTAATCACTCTAAGTTTCAACAATTTTCCATAATTGTCTTTCATCTGAACATTTTACACTCTTGAGTAGCATTACATTAAAAATTATATTGCCTGATAAATACACTGAATCTGCTTTGCAATTAGTCATTTTTTTCTATTATGATAGATTATAAATTTCTTTCTTCCTACCCTTTGCCATGTCACTGATTATGCAACTGATCTGATCTGAAGCCCAAAGAAACTTTAAAACCCATGAGTGAAATGTATATTGTTATAAGCTCCTAAGATAAGGGAACTGCTTGCTCTTTGGTATTATCAAAGAAATGACTAATAGAGTTATCAGTAAAAGAAACTTATGTTCAATTATATAGATTACCAAGGGTAAGACTGAAACACTTTTTAATGTAAATCCACATCATCAAAGTTTAATAAAAGGCCATCTAGATTTGGTTCAGTGGTGAGGGAAAACAGATATCTGGCCATCCAGATTTGGTTTGAGCAAAGGGAAAACACAGAAATCATTAGTTTTGCAATGGCTCCCAGTTATTCACAACTACATTTCATTTTACAATATTGTCCTTCATACCACAATTAAATATAATCAGAGGAACTAAGATGGACCTCTCTTGGACTAGTTATTTTAGAACAATCTCTCTCATCTGGGAATAGTGATAGGCAGTTCCCAATTACCATAACTCTGAATTTTCACCCTAGCTGATTCTTAAGAAATATATATTTGACCTAGACTGGGTCAAAATTTTAAATTTGGAAGAAATATGCAGGGAACTAGCAGTAGAAGACATCACATATGAACGGTTGGCGAGCCTTTCTTTTATTTCAATTCATCAAGACACTCATCACCTTTACTATTTTTCAAATCCAGTTGGGGAAAGATGCTAATACATTCTTGCAAAATAATATAGCAAGTTTTGTCAAAAAGATATTTTTTTCTGACAAGTGCAACTGGGATTAGTTCCTTACAGATTAGTTCTTACACTGAATGTGGTCTGAGAGACTATGCTCTCATTTATATCACTTATAAGCCATATTGGATTTTTATACTGCAAAACTCCAGCATGTCTAGGGAAATTAATCCTCATTAATAAAATATTCTAAATTTCATTTTTATATACTATCATTTAAAAGGGAAACATAACACAAAAACTGTTACATATATCTCTGTTATTAATACCAAGGAATCAAACCTAGGTTGGTTATTTCAAAATTATCTGGCCACAATAAACAACAAATTTTATATTTTCATTTTTCCATGGCAAAGAATGTTGCTGTTCCTCATGCTGACACAGACATACACTCGGGCAGTTAAACTATAACCAGTCTTCTATTTGGCTCCAGGTAAAGGAATTAACAGCTTGTAGGGAAGCTAATTAGATCCAATTATTATTCAACTGACCTAATTTGACATTCAATGTCTGGGAAGAAGTCATATGAATTAACTGAATAGAGATTTAACTACTATATACATATGAGCTCCATGGATAATTTATTCCTAATGAAACTCATTTGGAGAAGAGGAATGTACTGATTGAGACAAAACAATAAAAAAAAAAAAAAAAGAGGGAGATGATCTAATGCAAAACTCCTAAAGGAATATGAGAGTGTAACATAACTTGTATTCATTCATTCTTCTACTCATTTATGTATTTTTTCAAACTCTTTCTGTGAGTAAAACAAAAGCCCTTAATTTTATTTTTAAAATCCTGAGCCTCAATTTGCTTATTTGATAAGGTGATTAGATGAACTGATCAATAAGTCCTTTCTTCTATGGCATTTTTTTCTCCCAATATGTCATTTATTTAAAATGGTAACTAGATGTAAGACACGCTTCATTTTGTAGGTTCCAGTTGGTAAGTAAAATCTATACTATTTACATAGATGATTTCTGGGGAATGGCAACAGCAAGATATTTTAATATCTGCTAAGTGCAGGGCATAGTGCATTAGGCAACATAAAATAACCTATGGGATATAACTTTGAAGTGGGAAGCCTGAGCATGAAGAAGCCTCCACACTGGCATAATATTAACGGGAGATTTGTCAGGAGAAAGTTGGTGAGCAGAAGGAAGAGGATCCAGAAGTATTTGCTCCTATTTATTGAATCATTCTTATTAATTAGTAGGAAAACATATATTCTAACCAAGAAAACTTTATCAAGTTGTGCTGAGAAATGACTAAAGTGAAAATGAATTAAAATATGAAAAATATTAATAAATAAAATGTGAAATTCCTATACTTTGGCCACCTGATATGAAGAACTGACTCATTTAAAAAGATTCTGATGCTGGGAAAGTTTGTAGGTGGAAGGAGAAGGGGACGACAGAGGATGAGAGGTTGGATGGCATCATCGACTCAATGGACATGAGTTAGAGCAAACTCTGTGAGTGGGTGATGGACAGGGAGGCCTTGCGTGCTGTAGTCCATGGGCTTCCAAAGAGTCAGACACGACTGAACTGAACTAACTCAAAGTATCTATTACATGATAAGATGATAAAAGGGACTGAATAGGAGATAAAGGGCATAACTATAAATACCCACTCTGAAAGTCAGATCTCTGAAAGTCAGCAAGCATCACTAAAAAAGGAGAAAAGAAACAACTCTCCTTATACCTTTTCCTTAACTCTTGATGAGAGTTAGCCAGCTATATATCCTGTAGGAAAGGAAAGTAACAGCTTCTAATCTACTCACACAAAGCTACTTAACTAGTGGGTACAGTCCTCAGTAGTAGGTCAGAAGGGGCATGCAGTGGATGTAGAACATGTCTTATACCTTGAAGAATTTTGACATCTTATAAAAGACATATGACTCTATCCTATCAATTGTATCTTTTAATTTGATAGTTTATACACACTCTTAATGGAGGAGGGCATGGAAACCCACTCCAATATTCTTGCCTGGAGAATTCCATGGACAGAGTAAGCCTGGTGGGCTACAGTTCACAGGGTCACAAACTGTCTGACATGACTAAAGCGACTGAGCATGTACACATGTAAACACTCTTAAAGAGTCAGTAAACTTGTAACCTATTACATCATCGATCATATATCTAACTTCAGTTCAGTTCAGTCGCTCAGTCGTGTCCGACTTTTTGCGACCCCATGAATTGCAGCACGCCAGGCCTCCCTGTCCATCATCAACTCCTGGAGTTCACTCAAACTCACGTCCATTGAGTCAGTGATGCCATCCAGCCATCTCATCCTCTGTTGTCCCCCTCTTTCTGCCCCCAATCCCTCCCAGCATCAGTTTTTTCCAATTAGTCAAGTCGTCAAATCAGGTGGCCAAAGTACTGGAGTTTCATCTTTAGCATCATTCCTTCCAAAGAACACCCAGGGCTGACCTCCTTTAGAATGGACTGGTTGGATCTCCTTGCAGTCCAAGGGACTCTCAAGAGTCTTCTCCAACACCACAGTTCAAAAGCATCAATTCTTCGGCACTCAGCTTTCTTCACAGTCCAACTCTCACATCCATACATGACCACTGGAAAAACCATAGCCTTGACTAGATGGACCTTTGTTGTCAAAGTAATGTCTCTGCTTTTCAATATGCTATCTAGGTTGGTCATAACTTTCCTTCCAAGGAGTAAGCATCTTTTACTTAAAAGTTCTAGGTATCAAGGGAAGATGAGAAAGACAGCATTAATAACATAGACAATTATAAGGAAGTAACATTTAGGTGACAAATAGAAATTAGAGAAGAGAGTTTGAAGAATTAACACAGTTTCTTAGCCAATAACAATATTCCTGATGAGCTCAGATGTTACTGGATCCATTTATTTGCTTTAAGGAAATCATGAGTATACTCCCCTCTTTTTTTTTTTTTTAACCCAACTTCTTCAACAGATCACATAAAGCTAGATGGGACAAAATCAGGACTGCTATATTTTTTTCCCAAACATTACTAAACTAATAACAATGTTTGAATTTATGTGAATTAATCCTGGGTCTATGTCTGAAATGCTATGAAGCATTTGCTGCTGCTGCTGCTGCTGCTGCTAAGTCACTTTAGTCGTTTCCGACTCTGTGCGACCCCATAGATGGCAGCCCACCAGGCTTCCCCGTCCCTGGGAGTCTCCAGGCAAGAACACTGGAATGGGTTGCCGTTTCCTTCTCCACTGCATGAAAGTGAAAAGTGAAAGTGAAGTCGCTCAGTTGTGTCCGACTCTAGCGACCTTATGAACTGCAGCCTACCAGGCTCCTCCGTCCACCGGATTTTCCAGGCAAAAGTACTGAGTGGGTTGCCATTGCCTTCTCCGTATGAAGCATTTAGTAGTATACAAATATGTAACATTTAATGCAAGAATTCTATGAGCCCCTTTTAAACATGAAGACACTGTGGCACAGAGAAGTTAAACATTTCACAAGGACATAGGTGCTACAATAAGTCTGTTTTGGGCATACACTCTATGTTTGCTATCCTGTCTCACTGAAAAGACAAAATAAACATGGAATCAGAATATGAAAATAAAAAGTTATCCAATAATAAATAAGTACATTTCAAAAATTTTAGAAAGAGAACATATTTTTGACAAAACAATTGAAAATGATATGTAATTTGAGAGCCTCTTAACATAATACATTCATTTTCCTTCATACAACAGCAGATTTCTTCCTGTCTTTATATTAGATGGATGGAAAATTTCAGCAACCTAATTTTGGCTCTGAGTCACTCTCAGAAAACTGACCAGCAGTTTCCTTGATATGATCAACTCAGCAGGCCAGCACAGATGGGGCTTCGTCACCTCCTGTCACTGAGTGCATTAATGTTGTCTGCCCCCGGATCCAATTACATGAATGATGCCTGGCCAAACAACACCCAGCCTTCCTTGTCTCTGGTGTCTCTTTTTTGAAGTGTATACAATATCACTTTGCCTCCTGGTGCTGGAGGTGGCCTCCTGGCTAATTTGATAGAGAACAGAAAAAATAATGTGACCCAACCCAATGCTGGCAACTGACTCAGTGTTCATAATATATGTTTTTAACATTTGTAATCCTATCTCTTAATAAATAAGACACAGCACTTTTTCCTTGGCAACTGAGACCCTAATGCATTGGGTTAATATTTCTAACAGAATTAGCAGCACAGTATATGTATCTTCATTCTGCAGACAAGACTCATCACACAAGCTTTATTGTGAATGTATTTATTCCCTAACCTCAACACATTATCCTACCACTAAGACAGGATTAGAGGTTTCCTCTGGTATAATTTCAGTTTCAATTTTTAAGTTATAACTTTGTTTTTGATTTCTACAAAGTAAGTGTCACCATTAACAGAAAAGCTTCAGGATTAAATAAATACAGAGTTATTTTTTTTAATTTGTTTAGAATATATGTAAACCATATATCACCAACTAAAGCAACATTTCTATTTTCATAATAAAAGAACTCAACAGTTAAAGAAATCCAGAAATGCATGACAGGTGATATTCCCTGTTGATAGTTCTAAATATATGCTTTACTTTTCAGATTCTTCACTGCAGAAATAAAACACAATCATGACAGTGGCAGAAGTAACTTAGGCTATGATTGTCAGTCCACTTTCCTTAATTGATATTCATCTCTCAACTATCTATCTTCTCTTTTACATTGAAGGTAACTAAAAAAAAAAAAATCAAGAACCATGAAACCTAGGTAAATACTTGGAGATCTAAATATATGCTTCAATACTTGATCATTTAGTATGTGTAGAGTAATAGTAGTGGCTTTGAAAGGAGAAGTTTTTAGTTGATGAAAGATCACCAATATCTGCTCAATTAGTGAGTTCATACAAGTTCTGTATTCTTTGGGGGGGAGGGAATAATATCCAGGGATATTATGCAAGCAAATTAGTCAAAGCAGAGGTCAGAGCACTCCTAGTGGTCCTGAGCATTTCTAGTGGTCCTGAGCACTTCTAGCTGGTATATCACTGAAAGCCAGCTAACTGAGCTCACTGCAACACTTTGAAAGTTTAATTTAGGAAAATATCTTCTCAAATACTAAACTCTTAGTTCCTAAATTGTTGGATTATTCGTTATCATTTCTTAAGACAACACAACAATGGATGGAAGTATGTCTAATCAGAAATAAGTTGAAAGCATGATTCAGACAGATAGAATGGTATAAACAGAAGCCTGGGGAGTGGGATGAACAGTATGCCCAAAATGTTCCCATGCCTATAACATAAAAAGCATTTAGAGCTGTTGTAAGATGTGAAAAAAGAAAATAAAATGGCAGTCTCGGACAATCATGGGCTTCCCAGGTGACGCAACGTTAAAGAATCTGCATGTTAATGCAGGGGACACAAGAGACATGGGTTCAATCCCTGGATTGGAAAAATCCCCTGGAGGAGGAAATGACAACCCACTCCAGTGTTCTTGTCTGGAAAATTCCGTGGACAGAGGAGCCTGGCAAGCTACAGTTCATGGAGTTGCAATGAGCAGGACATAACCTGAGGGCCTGAGTGCGCTTATACACACATCAATCATAAAGGCCATTTTTAGATTTTTAAATTCAGTTTGATAGATTCCTCAGTCAGGAAGATCCACTGGAGAAGGGATACTCCAGTATTCTTGGGCTTCCCTTATGGCTCAGCTGGTAAAGAATCTTCCTGAAATGTAGGAGACCTGGGTTTGATTCCTGGGTCAGGAAGATACCCTGGAGAAAGGAAAGGCTACCCACTTCAGTATTCCAGCCTGGAGAATTTCATGGACTATACAGTCCGCGGGGTCACAAATTGTGAGTCAAAAGTGAACGACTTTCACTTTTGATAGATAATGGAAAATTATAGATGAAGCCAGAAGAGATATATGAGATTACTGATATAAGAAATAACTTTTACTGCCACTAAAATGGTGGAAATAAGAGCAAAAAAATTCGTCAGGATGCAATACAATAGTTATTAAATATTTAGCTTATATTGAAAGAATTACAGTGTACACTTAAACACTGAATATTAAATAAATTTTTGGCTAAGATAATAAAAAAAAATGTAATAACAAAATGTAATAACAAAAATAGAGCTGTTTAGGGATTTCCCTGTGGTCTGGTGGTTAAGAATCTGACTTCTGAGGCAGGGGACTTGGGTTTCATCTCTCGTAGGGGAACCAAGATCCCACATGCTGCAGTGGAACTAAGCCCACAGGCTGCAACTACTTAGCCTATGTTGCAACCAGAAAGCCCTAGAGCTATATGACTGCAGATCCCACATGCTCTGGAGCCTGTGTGTTGCAACAAAGAATCCACAGCTAAGAACTGATGCAGCCAAAAATAAAATAAACAAATTAGTATTTTTTCAATAGTGCTAGTTACTATGAAGTTAAAGTACTAGAGTTGTAGGTATACAAATAAAATAAGAGGCAAACTTTAATGACACAGAATGTGGAAATCATTATGATTGCAAAGAATCCAAATTATTTTAGAAGTAGTATATCTTGAAATAATAAATACCACATTTAAGAGATACGGTACCAGTAGTGACAGAGGAATAAAGGGATGTGGATTGAATATAGGAGAGATTCCTAACAGGGTTTTAATGACATAAGGAATGTTGCATTTCATTTAAAATTGAGTCAAATATGGACAAAAATATTAGCTTTTAAAAATGCATAGTAGGAATATTACTATTTTATATTTCTATATATTATTGTACATGTGTTTGAAGTATTTAATAAGAAAAATAAAGAATGTATTCTTGGTTTTAATTATATTTCTGCAAATTACAAGCTAGTGCCTTTGGACAAGTCATATCTCTCTTTACCTTACTTTATTTTTATTTCTATGTTTCAGTAAATCCTGAGATAATTCAGTTCAAGCATGGAATGTCCTAGACTTCAGTGTTAAAATATCCATGATGTATTTAAAACCAAAGCAAAAGAAGATCATCAATTATTTCCATTATTTCTTTTATAGGTGTGAAATACAAAAAGCAATATGAAAACTTATCACCATTAATGAAAAGCTCAGGATTGAAGAGATCCCTAAGACAAAAAAGAGGAAGAAAGCAAAAAATAAAATCCTGGAAGCAATAATTAGCAGTCTTATCTTGAGTAAGTCACCTTCCCAATACTCTACATCTCAACATTGTGGGGAATGTCTAAAATTCTATAATAAATATACACAAGTTAGTGCACTGAGCACACACTTAAGGCCCTTTATAAAGGCAATCCCTACTGTATCTAGCAAAGAAGATAAAATGTGAGTAGCAAAAGAATGTACTAGAAAGCAGAGAATGAAAAAAAAAATTGTAGTGGAGGCAGAGATGGGAGATGGTGGACCTTAACAGTCTATCATTGATTCCTAACTCTGTATACCACAACGAGCTGTGGAGCTCTGAAAAAAATGTATCTAGGAAATACTTCCAGAAATTCTATTTTAATCAGTCTAGAGTCAGAGCCAAAACACTAGCCTATTTTTAAAGTTTCTCAGCTCATTCTAATAGGAAAAAGACATTGAAGTCTTTGAATCTGAGGGGAGTATTGCCAACCATGAAGAAAAAAAAATAGCAAGTCAACAAGGATGAACACATAAAAGTTAGAGGGTTAAACTCTTTAATGATTGACTAATGATAATCCCAACTGGTAAATTCTGTTCCAGTCAACAAATGTAACCACCATCTATTTTAAGGCAACTATATTAAGGCTTGTAGCAATACAACCCAGTACAATGTCTGGCCTCAAAGACTTTATCTTCTTAGTGTATGAAAAAAACACACAAGTATTTAAAATAAAGAATCATATGCTAATATATTGTCAATTTTACAACTTACTATTACTCAAAAGAAGGGGTTACAATGATACAACTGTTGTCCTTGTGAAAAACAGGGCAACCCTAGGTTAGTAAGCTGAGCTCCCAGCCCAGATATGGTTCAAAAAACAATGATACTCACTGCTGCCTTGCAATTTACATAAAATGTGAAGGGAATGACACTAAAGTTATTTTTAATTACCTCTATCAAATAATGAAGCCAGAAAGAAACACCTTTCCTTAGTTAAGGATTCTAGAAAACAAACCCTGATACAAAATTCTTGTTGAATGCAGTTTACATAGAACGTGACCCAAGAAAAAAACCAGAGAATTGAAAAAGTGAGACAGTAAAAGGAAAAAAGACAGTCAAGGGTGCCTTAATAAAAAGGTCACTACTTTGACCAACTGGAATTTTCATCCCCATGGAGACCCTGGGGAGGAATGGTGTAGAACACATTTCAGACTTGTTTCCTTGAGGATAAATTCCTTGGATAATTAATCCCCCACATCCCACCTTTTTATTGACTAGGGTTGTCCCTGGGGATGTCAAATCTTAGCACTTCAGGGATGCCCTCTCTATGCACTGAACAAGCCTCCATGGCTCAAGAGAAGGCTCCCAGGAAGAGGAGCAGAGAGTGCAAAGTCTTGAGGAGGGATGCCTTCAGTGAAGACAGGAATTTCCACTGCAGACAGAAAGGATTTGCATAGCACTGGGAAACTACATATGCTGTTATATAGTTAAGCAGAAGGCCACTTTTACTCTCTAATAATAAAACTTTTTGCAAGTATTGAATATTATAAATCATGACAATGCAGAAATGTAACTAATGAAAATCAGGAGATAGATAAAGGAAAGAAAATGATTTATAATAAGGAAAACAATTTTCAGAGAAGTATAATATACAACAACAAAGTCAGGAGTTGAGTAGGTGAGAGAAAATATAAGAGGCAATATAAGTGTATCTTCTTCTGTGCTTTCTCAGTCTGGACTATTAGTATTCACTCTACAGTTGATACAACCATAAACAGAGATATAGATGCATTAGCATTATTTCATCTTATAATGGTAGTAGCCATCAGAAGAAATTAATCTTGGAAATATTAATTGTGATTTCTTCTGGGGAATTAGAGTGGGCCTGGGAATTATTAACAGAGAAAATAACTCTTTACCACTTTATATAATTATTTTCTAAAATCATGCATGTGCATGAGTTAGGTGTTGATTTTTAGAGAGAAAATCAAAGGAGATAGAGAAGTAAAAAATGTAAAGTTACATAGTAACAACATAGACTGAATTTTAATACATTCTCATGACTAATCTCAAACCTTGTTTATGTTGCATAGGTCATAATCAAGTAGTTTCTATACAAAAAGGATCAAATATTATTCTTAAGTTAAATTTTATTTTACTAAATATATTTGATGTCAAATGGTAATCTTAATTTGATTTTCGAATTTTTGGTTCTTCCCTCTTGTCTGTTTATAATAATCATTTAGATTGAAAGTACTATTACTTTTTCAAGTACTTAAATAATAAATTTTGGTTTCAAACCTCTGAAGCATCTACAATAACATAATTGAGTCACCAAACCAATTCTCTGTAAGCTACTTACTTGCATGACCCTGGAACAACAAATAATACTGAAGGCAATTTTCCAGATAATGACTTTTGATGAAAATGTATGTACAGTTTTCCCAAAGGGCACACTTTTTGACTGTAGAATTTATACTGAAAGGAAAAAATAAAGAGTCCAGGAGCAGGGCAGTACTATTTCTAAAATTTTTACTAACTTCCTCCTAAAAAAATTGTACACAGTAGGATGTAAACATAGAACATTTCCTGCTTCTCTTACTCTTGCAACATTATTGTCTTTCTCTTGTGCACTGTGTTCCTTAAAGAGCTATTTGTTCTAGAAATGAAATGCCAAGTATGATAGTAACTGAAGGCACACAGGAATATTTTGATATAAGAAGCTAACAGTAGAAATAGAGCAATTAGAAAATAGGAGACAGGAAAGCAATCTTTAATATAGTGATATGGAACATTATACTTCCTGTGCTGAATAGATTACTTAATAATGTCCTTCTTTTTTAATTAAAACAAGAAATATGGAATGGAAATTATCCTTACTCCCTCTCTCCTTCCCCTTGATGATACTCTTAAGTCATGAGTCAGATTATTTTCATTTTAAAATTATTATACTTTTGAGATTTCAGTTTTCAAAAATTTCAGTGTTTGAGGAAAGTATGTATAAAGTAAATGCAAAAAAAAAAAAAAATGCAAAATCAGCCAATTTTACCACCAACCAATCACCTTACCTCTGACCCTAAATCATAACCCACAAATTAAAAAATGTTTAACCTCTTCTTGTTTGGGATTTTCTAGTGGATACTTCCCTTCATATATTATTTTTATATATTATGTATTAACTCTCCTATTTGATGTTTGAAAATTTACTTAACTGATCCAACATCTCAAATTTCTTTTTCATCTTCCTTTCAATATTTTCAAATGAACCTAGTTTTCAGATTTTGTGTTTATAATTTTAAAATATATGTTAAATCTACCAATACAATATTGTAAAGTAATTAGATTCCAATTAAAATAAATTTATATTGAAAAATAAAATAAAACAAACACATTATACTAAACCTTGATTATCCAACAAATGACAAACATCACTCTTGACTTTCTTCATCCAGTTTTCTTTGCTCCCAAATTTCATCTGCTGTCCATTAAACTGGAATGCTCTCACAGTCAAGATATTATGCACATATATATATATACATATAATTAGTTGTATAAGCAAACCACCTACTCTTTAACTATAATTTAATTGTGAAAATCTGAAATAATGTCATTAAATATGTTTAGGTCACAAACAAGCAATGTGTATGAGTATAAAAAGGAGATCATTAAACGACTATGTTAAAGAGAATGTTCCATGTATCAAAGTGAATACATTTCTTATGCACAATTTATAGTTGCTATAAATTTGAACACCCTTCACTGATTTCTGAATATTTTATCTTCTTTGTCGGAGATAATAGATAGGTTTTCACCCTATCATTGTAAGGATCAAATATCTTAGTCATTTAATCCCTTGCCTTCATTTTTCAATCTTTTCTTTAAATTTTAGCAGTTTTACACTTTATTGCTAAAATTATATTACATAGTATCTCATTCATATCATATTTTAGCAGGCTTATATTTTGAATGGCATTTTTTCATATTCTAGTGATACAATTTTTTAAACGGTCTTCCTTCATCCCCATTTCATTTTTTGGAGCTCTACTACATTTTCATCTTGAATTGTCTTTCTGTTGATTTTCTTCAAATGTTCAGTGATACTTGGCAATCGAAGTATATTTGTAAATGGAAGTCTAAACTAGGAAGGGGACATGGGTTCAATCCCTAGTATAGCTAACAGATAAGAAGTAAATAGAATGAAACCCAAGTATCCTTTTAAAACCTCTTCAAATGCATTTAAAACATACAAAGTCCATTGCTTTGTTTATATAGTCCTACAGAGAAGCATGTAGGTAAAAAGAAATTAGCCTCCAATTTAAATAAATTTATATTAAAACAAACAAAAAAAACTTTATGTAAATAAAAAAAGAAAAAGGGGTACAATGAATACAGGCATATGTGTGTGCTAAATTGCTTCAGTTGTGTTTGGCTCTGCAATCTTATGGGCTGTAACCTGCCAGTCTCCTCTGTCCACGGGATTCTCTAGACAAGAATACTGGAGTGGGTTGCCATCCCCTCCTCCACGGGATCTTCTAGATCCAGGAATTGAACTCACGTCTCTTATCTCTCCTGCACTGGCAGGTAGGTTCTTTACCAATAGTGCCACCTGGGAAGCCCCAAGTACAGACATGCTACTGCTAAGTTGCTTCAGTTGTGTCCGACTATGTGCGACCCCAAGACGGCAGCCCATCAGGCTCCACTGTCCCCGGGATTTTCCAGGCAAGAACACTGGAGCGGGTTGCCATTTCCTTTTCCAATGCATGAAAGTAAAAGGTGAAAGTGAAGTCGCTCAATCGTGTCCGACTCTTCACGACCCCATAGACTGCAGCCTACCAGGCTCCTCTGTCCATGGGATTTTCCAAGCAAGAGTACTGGAGTGGGGTGCCATTGCTTTATAATTCCATGGATGGATATACTGAAATCAAATTCTTCAAGCGTTTTAGCTCTTGGAATATTTCTTCAAACTACTGAAGATTCCAACCAGATTTTTTTTCCTGTTTTATACTTATTTTATTTAGACAAACCTATTCTTCCAAGTTTTCACAGTTCTTTGGTTAATTCTTCATTTGCTTCTCTCAAAACTATTAAGGAAGTCATCAGCATATACTTGTTTGATCACTCAAACATGAAATTGCCATTGCAATCCATATATGTAAATACATAAGTGTAAGTTTTGCCAAAATTTTTATTATTCAGATCTAACTGAATATTTACTTTGTAGGTATACATTCCATTGTATTGAAGAAAGACTCTGTTTCTCCACTGGATATGACAGAGGAAGTACTAATTCTGTAGGCAGACTTCTATGCATGGGGAAAATAGCCTTCTAACCTATGAAGATAGAGAAGTGAAGAAGCACCTGGCTTGTTGATGAAATGATGATGGCACTGCTGAAGCAACCAACCTTAGATGGTAGGTCCTACTTTACCTTTCCTTTTCATACTGTTCGTGGGGTTCTCAAGGCAAGAATACTGAAGTGGTTCTATGAAGACCTATAAGACCATCTAGAACTAACACCCCCAAAAGATGTCCTTTTCATTATAGGGTGTTGGAATGCAAAAGTAGAAAGTCAAGAGATACCTGAAATAACAGGCAAATTTGACCTTGGAGTACAAAAAGAAGCAGCTCAAAGGCTAACAAAGTTTAGGCAAGAGAACGCACTGGTTATAGCAAACACCCTCTTCCAACAACACAAGAGAAGACTCTACACATGGACATCACCAGATGGTCAATACCGAAATCAGATTGATTATATTCTTTGCAGCCAAAGATGGAGAAGCTTTATACAGTCAGCAAAAACAAGATCAGGAGCTAATTGTGGCTCAGATGATGAACACCTTATTCCCAAATTCAGACTTAAATTGAAGAAGGTAGGGGAAGCCACTAGACCATTCAGGTATGACCTAAATCAAATCCCTTATGATTAAACAGTGGAAGTGACAAATGGATTCAAGGGATTAGATCTGATAGACAGAGTGCCTGAAGATCTATGGACAGAGGTTCATGTCATTGTACAGGAGGCAGTGATCAAGGCCATCCCTAAGAAAAAGAAATGCAAAAAAGCAATTTGGCTGTATGAAGATGTCTTACAAACAGCTATGAAAATAAGAGAAGCTAAAGGCAAAGGAAAAAAGGAAAGATATACCCATTTAAATGCAGGGTTCCAAAGAAATAGCAAGGAAAGATAAGAAAGCAATTGATCTCAGTGATCAATGCAAAGAAATAGAGGAAACAATAGAATGGGAAAGACTAGAGATTTCTTCAAGAAAATTAGGGATACCAAGGGAATATTTCATGCAAAAATGGGCACAATAAAGGACAGAAATGGTATGGATTTAACAGAAACAGAGGATATTAAGAAGAGGTGGCAAGAACACACAGAAGAATTTTACAAAAAAAGATCTTCAAGACCAAGATAACCCATGACGGTGTGATCAGTCATCTAGAGACAGACACTCTGGAAGTCTGAAGTGAAGTCAAGTGAGCCTCAGGAAGCATCACTATGAAAAACGTTAGTGGAGGTGATGGAATTCCAGTCAAGCTATTTCAATCCTAAAAGATGATGCTGTGAAAGTGCTGCACTTAATATGCCAGCAAATATGGAAAACTCAGCAGTGGCCACAGGACTGGAAAAGGTCAGTTTTCATTCCAATCCCAAATAAAAGAAACGTCAAAGAATATTCAAACTACTGCACAATTGCACTCATCTCACATGCTAGCAAAGTAATGTGCAAAATTCTCTATGCCAGATACCAAGAGTACGTGAACTGTGAACTTCCAGATGTTCAAACTGGATTTCGAAAAGGCAGAGGAACCAGAGCTCAAATGGCCAACATCATTTGGATCACTGAAAAAGCAAGAGAGTTCCAGAAAACAAACAAACAAACAAACACCTATTTCTGCTTTATTGACAATACCAAAGCCTTTAACTATGTGGATCACAACAAACTGTGGAAAATTCTGAAAGAGATGGGAATACCAGACCTGCCTCTTGAGAAACCTGTATGCAGGTCAGGAAGCAACAGTTAGAACTGGACATGTAACAACAGACTGGTTCCAAATAGGAAAAGAGTATGTCAAGGCTGTATATTGTCACCCTGCTTATTTAACTTATATGCAGAGTACATCATGAGAAATGCTGGGCTGGAGGAAGCACAAGCTGTAATCAAGATTGCTGGGAGAAATATCAATAACCTCAGATATGCAGATGATACCACCCTTATAGCAGAAAGTGAAGGGAACTAAAGAGCCTCTTGATGAAATTGAAAGAGGAGAGTGAAAAAGTTGGTTTAAAACTCAACATTCAGAAAACTAAGATCATGGCATCTTGCCCCATCACTTCATGGAAAATAGATGGGGAAACAGTGGAAACAGTGTCAGACTTTATTTTTCTGGCTCCAAGATTGCTGCAGATGGTGACTGCAGCCATGAAATTAAAAGACGCTTACTCCTTGGAAGGAAAGTTATTACCAGCCTAGATACATATTCAAAAGCAGAGACATTAATTTGTCAGCAAAGATTAGTCTAGTCATGGCTATGGTTTTCCAGTGGTCATGTATAGATGTGAAGGTTGGACCATAAAGAAAGCTGAGTGCCAAAGAATTGACACTTTTGAACTGTTGTGTTGGAGAAGACTCTTGAGAGTCCCTTGGACTGTAAGGAAATCCAACCTGTCCATCCTAAAGGAGGTCAATCTTGGTTGTTCATTGGAAGGACTCATGTTGAAGCTGAAACTCCAATTCTTTGGCCACCTGATGTGAAGAGCTGACTCATTTGAAAGACCGTGATGCTGGGAAAGATTGAGGGTAGGAGGAGAAGGGGACAACAGAGGATGAGATGGTTGGATGGCATCACAGACTGGATGGACATGAGTTTGGCTCGACTCCGGGAGTTGATGATGGACAGGGAAGCCTGGCATGTTGCAGTTCATGGGGTCGCAAAGAATCAGACATGACTGAGTGATTGAATTGAACTCAATTGAACTGCAATGCGATTAGAAAATTTACCCTACCTATGGCCATATTTTGCTTTACTGCCTTTTATGTTAGTTGAACAATTATGATGGTCATATCTTATTATACAATGCAATCCCCTCTGTTGTATTTAGAATCAGTTCTTTCATTCATTATTCAGTGTTCATTCCCAGTCATGTTGCCCTGATTTCCTTATGAAATTTTTTTCACCCGAGGTTCATTCCTGAATAGTTTCAATCAGTATTTTTCCCTGCCTCTTAGTGTACTCATTATATATACATTCAAGTTTGTGTTTTTAAAAATAGTATTTGCCTTAATTATATTTCCAGTATTAGATTGGTTTCATTGTCCATGTTTATGTTTTCCAGGGACCACTGCTTGTGGGTGTTGGGAGGTCTTTGCCTGTTCTCTATAATTTTCTTGGTAATACTGTTTTTTCAGGTTCTATTTCATTCTGATGTCTATAATGACTCTGTATGTACTTGAGTTTTCCTTATTTGTCATTTGTATTTATTTCTATGTTTTTGTTGTTTTTCTTCTCACTCAAATTTAGATGACTCAAGTTTTACTTCATCCATTTTTTGTCTGTCTTGTGTGAATTCTTGGATTTCTTATTTGTGTTTTTACTCTATAAAGGCTTATGTGCTTTTATACATTTATGTTTATATGTATGTGTGTGTATGTGCATATATACATATGTATATATGTATGTGTATGTGTGCACGGTTGTGTTTGACTCTTTGCAACCTGATGGACTATAGCCAACCAGGCTCCTCTGTCCATGGGATTTACCAGGTAAGAACACTGTAGTGGGTTGTCATTTCCTTCTCCAATATATGTATATATGCATGTAAATATGTATATATATATATATATATATTTTTTTTTAAATTCATGACAAAATATTCAGTCATTGTTTTACTCTGCTCCTTGATTCAGCATTTTTTTATGGTGACATTTAACTATGAGCAGTTGGGCTGAGTTCTCATAAATTTTTAACAAGTCCTTTATATCAATATTGCATATTTCCCTTTTTACTGTTAACCATTTAATAATTTGTACCTTCTTCTAACCAGTAGATTTTTATAGGGAGCAGAAACTTAGAAGGAGTTGGAAATACAAAAGTTTTGGGGAGCATAACATTTTGGGAGCATTTAAATCCCAGTGCACGCTTGACTTTGACTGCCCATCAGGATGCTCCAGAACAAAGATAACTCATTAGAAGAGTTCTTTCTGTGTACGTGGGTCTGTAGCTGTGTGTGGGGCTAGGGATGGGAGATGGGTTAGCTAGAACCTTATAGCAATGCCTTGCTGAGGCACTGATTGAGCTTATGGACAGTTAAGCTTACTGCGTTTGAGCAGTAATTTATTTCTTATGGAAATTCTGACTGATATCTGCCACACTGAAAGCTTTTATTTTTAAAAGCTTTCTAGCATGCATGCATGCAATATACAATTCCTATTTCAGAACCCAGAATATCCTTTTTTTTTCTAATACTTTGAGAGATAGTGTTTCTCAGCATAACCCCTCTTGACCCTGTGCTGATTTCTAGCAAATACTGCTGCAAAAAAAATGATGTTTTACACTTCAGAATGAATCCATTCAATTGCCCCTCCTCTCCTTTTGCTGATGTTTTCTAAACCTTATCACTACTCCCCCTTTTTTCGTTTGTCTGTTCTTTGTTTTACTTCTTCATATGTGGGTTCTTAAAGACATGAGACATTTTTGACAGGCTTTTTATGTGTTGCAGAGTCTGAAGATTACATTTATCTTCTAGAAGTGATTTTTGAAAAAGGATTTTGATCGTTTTCCTTTCTCTTTGCTCCAAGAGGAGAAAAGGAAAAAAAAAAAAAAGATGTATCTATATTTTTAAAAAATGGGGAATAATTTTATTATTTTTCATTATGGTTCTTCCCTTAAATAAACATAAAAAAGAGATTTTGGAAGCAAGAATATAGATGACTTTGCTGCTACCAATGTAAATGTAGAAAAGGAAAAAAAAAGGAGTCAATGATTTTTGAGATTGCTAAAGTAGGAAACCGTGAAAGGATCATTTTGAATTGTGAAAAGTTTTCTTATCAAAGAGGATATATCCCACAGTAACACTGGTCAAATTCTCACATATATTAATACAAAATCAGAAAGATGGGAGTTGCATATTATAACTCGATCACATATTTAACAAAAGTGGCTAGGCATTTGGTAAACTGGAGAAGTTTATTGTTAAGTTACTCGACCAAAATTTTCTGAGCAGAAAAGTAGATATTTGTGATTAGAAGTGCTTAGGTACTTGAATCATATTCTAGAGTAAATGATTCTTATCAGAGTGTTGTCTGTTTGAATGTAGAGCCACAGTTGTGATGACTTCTATTGGAATAAAGTGTATTTCAAAATTTAATCAAATAGTGCATTGCTCATCAAAATTTAGTCAAATAGTGCATTGCTCAAAGATAATGCTACCAAAAAGTGATTTTCAAAGTTTTCTAAACCACTTTTAGCAATTCTTTCTTTTTTAATTTAAAACTTTTATTAGAATTATGAGTTTTTTGTGCTCACAAATACCAGTTAGAAGAAAAAAAAAGCCAAGGTTTTTTAAATTAAATCAATCTGAGTATTGTTCATGTAACTGAAAACCCGTACCCTTGTGGCCTGTTCAACTTAATTATTACTTTCAATTATTCATGATTTGGGGAGCTTTGTTCAGCTTAACCTCAAGACTTTTTCTTTTTATTCTACTTTGTAAAAAGTACATGTTGTACTGTTTTCTATCTAGAATAATGGCACAGTTATTTCTAAAATACATGGACATTTTATTGAAGGTCTATGATTCTGCAATACTAGAGTTAAATTATAATTATCTTCTTTAAAATATTTTAACTTTAATATATAATTTTACTAAAGGTTGTTAATCTACATAACTACCCCTGCTTTCCTTTCCTACTATAATTTTATATTATTTATTATAAATCTCAGAGAAGCCTGGTGTGCTGCAGTCCATGAGGTCACATAGAGTTGGACATGGCTGGGTGACTGAATAACATTAGTATCATAATTTGTTGAAGTTTTAATTATGTTTTTCTTTCATATTGATGTATTGCTTTGATAAAAGGAAGATACATTACTCTTGAAGATATAAAACTAAAGAAAAATGATATATATATACACAGCACATAGTATCATGTATATGTGTATGTATGTATGTGTAAATGTATGTAAAAATGCATAAACACACACACACAAAATGCTACGGTTGTTTTTTCATGTGGCCATGGCCCCAGTCATGTGAGCTGTGTCTTGGACTGCTTCTTCACTGTACTTTATTTATTTACTTTTATTTTTTTTATATAAATGTATTTATTTTAATTGGAGGCTAATTACTTTACAAAATTGTATTGGTTTTGCCATACATCAACATGAATCCTCCACGGGTGTACATGTGTTCCCCATCCTGAGCCCCCCTCCCACCTCCCTCTCTGTACCATCCCTCTGGGTCATCCCAGTGCACCAGCCCTGAGCATCCTGTATCATGCATCGAACCTGGACTGGTGATTCGTTTCACATATGATATTATACATGTTTAAATGCCATTCTCCCAAATCATCCCACCCTCACCTTCTCGAACTGAGTCCAAAAGACTGTTCTATACATCTGTGTCTCTTTTGCTGTCTCATATACAGGGTTATTGTTACCATCTTTCTAAATTCCATGTATATGTGTTAGTATACTATATTGGTGTTTTTCTTTCTGGCTTACTTCACTCTGTATAATAGGCTCCAGTTTCATCCACCTCATTAGAACTGATTCAGAAATGTATTCTTTTTAATGGCTGAGTAATACTCCATTGTGTATATGTACCACAGCTTTCTTATCCATTCATCTGCTGATGGACATCTAGGTTGCTTCCATGTCCTGGCTATTATAAACAGTGCTGCGATGAACATTGGGGTACACGTGTCTCCTTCAATTCTGGTTTCCTAAGTGTGTATGCTCAGCAGTGGGATTACTGGGTCATATGGCAGTTCTATTTCCAATTTTTTAAGGAATCTCCACACTGTTCTCCATAGTGCCTATACTAGTTTGCATTCCCACCAACAGTGTAAGAGAGTTCCCTTTTCTCCACACCCTCTCCAGTATTTATTGCTTGTAGACTTTTGGATCGCAGCCATTCTGACTGGCATGAAATGGTACCTCATTGTGGTTTTGATTTGCATTTCTCTGATAATGAGTGATGTTGAGCATCTTTTAATGTGTGTGTTAGACATCTGTATGTCTTCTTTGGAGAAATGTCTGTTTAGTTCTTTGGCCCATTTTATGATTAGGTCGTTTATTTTTCTGGAATTGAGCTGCAGAAGTTGCTTGTATATTTTTGAGATTAGTTTGTCAGTTGCTTCATTTGCTATTTTCTCCTATTCTGAAGGCTGTCTTTTCACCTTGCTTATAGTTTCCTTTGTTGTGCAGAAGCTTTTAATTTTAATTAGGACCCATTTGTTTATTTTTGCTTTTATTTCCAATATTCTGGGAGGTGGGTCATAGAGAATCCTGCTGTGATTTATGTTGGAGAGTGTTTTGCCTATGTTCTCCTCTAGGAGTTTTATAGTTTCTGGTCTTACATTTAGATCTTTAATCCATTTTGAGTTTATTTTTGTGTATGATGTTAGAAAGTGTTCTAGTTTCATTCTTTTACAAGTGGTTGACCAGTTTTCCCAGTACCACTTGTTAAAGAGATTGTCTTTAATCCATTGTACATTCTTGCCTCCTTTGTCAAAGATAAGGTGTCCATATGTGCATGGATTTATCTCTGGGCTTTCTATTTTGTTCCATTGATCTATATTTCTGTCTTTGTGCCAGTACCACACTGTCTTGATGACTGTGGCTTTGTAGTAGAGCCTGAAGTCAGGCAGGTTGATTCCACCAGTTCCATTCTTCTTTTTATTTTTTTAAATAAATTTATTTATTTTAATTGGAGGTTAATTACTTTACAATATTGTTTTGGTTTTGCCATACATCAACATGAATCTGCCATAGGTATACACGTGTTCCCCATCCTGAACTCCCCTCCCTTCTCCCTCCCTGTACCATCCCTCTGGGTCATCTCAGTTCACCAGCCATTCTTCTTTTTCAAGATTGCTTTGTCTATGCAAGGTTTATTGTATTTGCATACAAATTGTGAAATTATTTGTTCTAGCTCTGTGAAAAATACCGTTGGTAGCTTGATAGAGATTGCGTTGAATCTATAGATTGCTTTGGGTAGTAAACTCATTTTCACTACATTGATTCTTCCTAACCATGAACAAAGTATATTTCTCCATCTATTAGTGTCTTCTTTGATTTCTTTCACCAGTGTTTTATAGTTTTCTATATATAGGTCTTTTTTTTTTAGGTAGATATATTCCTAAGTATTTTATTCTTTTGTTGCAGTGGTGGATGGAATTGTTTCCTTAATTCTATTTTCTCATTATTAGTGTATAGTAATGCAAGGGATTTCTGTGTGTTGATTTTATATCCTTCAACTTTACTATATTCCTCCACTGTACTTTAAACCAACCCTACTGAGGGCAGAATACAGAGTAAGAGATTAATCAATTGTAATCACACTAGAGAGAAGAAAGTTGAGAGAAACTTGAATTAGGAGAATTTATTACTTTTCTCTTTTTTCTTCCAGTTCTTTTCACCACTTTTTTTTTGTGTGTGGTTTTATAACTTTCAAAGACATTAAAAAAAATATGATTGTATTTTTCTAATGGTCACAGGTTAGTAAGCCTTTTTTATTCTGACAGAACAAATTTGCAGGAGATTTAGGCATAACTGGATATTTGTCACCATCTCCCAGTGGTCTTCAGAAATGTGACATCTCTCATCAATGTGTTATTTTTGCCTCTTTACTTAATGTGTGGAAGCCCATTTGGTATACAACAGTAGTTATTTTAAGCTTTCCTTAGTTTGTGAATCATACATATGATACTCATGTATCATGTTGCTTCCCATCCATTTAGCAGTGCAGTAAAGGACGTGGGTGTGTATACCAGTGACATTATTGAGATTTATATGGCTAAGTAGTTGTCTAGTTAATAAGATGCGCACAGCAGAACTGCCAGTTGAAATCAAATTGAAAGAACACAGTGCAACCATCCTATTTTCCTAACACTTAAAAGGCCCGGAAATGGCATTAAATCATATGAAAAGAATATGTAGCTTACAGGCTGAGACCAGAACTCAGATAGTCTGACTTGGGTCCTGTTTACTGTTGACTCATTGTTTCTTTTATTTTTGCTTTGACTTAGGTGAACAACAACCTTGACTACAAACAAAGCAACCAAATAACAAAAATAGTTTTAGTAACAAAGGGAGAAAGGTTTTTAAATTAATATTTATTTGTTTAAATCTATTCACTTTAAGTTCACTCACTTGCAACTACTGAAGTGTTAATTTCTGTGTAATTATACCTGTTATCACCTCATGTTGAATTGTGAAGGAAGGAAGGATTGCACCTTTTCTTTTTAAGAGCAAGATACTTAAACCATAATAATTTCTATTTTCTCTTAGTTTTCCTTTACAATGGAGAAAACTACCAAGGAAAATATCAAATAAAAAAGGGGACACAAAATTGGTCCCTGAAGTCTTAGCACCAGTACCTCTAGTCATTTTCTTAAAATATTTCAATGTTATTAGGAAGGATGAAATCTTGAGACATGAGGATCCAACTTAAAAGATTAGAAAGCTATAAGTATTCCAGTTCAGCTATTTCAAATCCTGAAAGATGATGCTGTGAAAGTGCTGCACTCAATATGCCAGCAAATTTGGAAAACTCAGCAGGGACCACAGGACTGGAAAAGGTCAGTTTTCATTCCAATCCCAAAGAAAGGCATTGCCAAACAGTGTTCAAACTACCACACAATTGCACTCATCTCACATGTTAGTAAAGTCAT
The DNA here is from genome assembly GCF_027580195.1 of Bos mutus. NCBI lineage: Eukaryota > Metazoa > Chordata > Mammalia > Artiodactyla > Bovidae > Bos > Bos mutus. The sequence continues at coordinate 47,768,967 of NC_091617.1, forward strand.
GCTCAAAATTCTCCAAGCCAGGCTTCAGCAATATGTGAACCGTGAACTTCCTGATGTTCAAGCTGGTTTTAGAAAAGGCAGAGGAAATAGATGGGGAAACAGTGGAAACAGTGTCAGACTTTTTTGGCGGGGGCTCCAAAATCACTGCAGATGGTGACTGCAGCCATGACATTAAAAGACGCTTACTCCCTGGAAGGAAAGTTATGACCAACCTAGATAGCATATTCAAAAGCAGAGACATTACTTTGCCAACAAAGGTCCATCTAGTGAAGGCTATGGTTTTTCCTGTGGTCATGTATGGATGTGAGAGTTGGACTGTGAAGAAGGCTGAGCATCGAAGAATTGATGCTTTTGAAGTGTGGTGTTGGAGAAGACTCTTGAGAGTCCCTTGGACTGCAAGGAGATCCAACCAGTCCATTCTGAAGGAGATCAGCCCTGGGATTTCTTTGGAAGGAATGATGCTCAAGCTGAAACTCCAGTACTTTGGCCACCTGATTTGAAGACTTGACTCACTGGAAAAGACTGTGATGCTGGGAGGGATTGGCGGCAGGAGGAGAAGGGGACGACAGAGGATGAGATGGCTGGATGGCATCACTGACTTGATGGACGTGAGTCTGAGTGAACTCCGGGAGTTGGTGATGGACAGCAAGGCCTGGCGTGCTGCGATTCATGGGGTCGCAAAGAGTCGGACACGACTGAGTGACTGAACTGAACTGAAGCATTTAAAAATTTAATAAATGATGGAGAACAGTGTGGAGATTCCTTGAGAAACTGGAAATATAACTGCCTTATGATCCAGCAATCCCACTACTGGGCATACACACTGAGGAAACCAGAAGGGAAAGAGACATGTGTACCCCAATGTTCATCGCAGCACTGTTTATAATAGCCAGGATATGGAAGCAACCTAGATGTCCATCAGCAGATGAATAGATAAGAAAGCTGTGGTACATATACACAATGGAGTATTACTCAGCCATTAAAAAGAATACATTTGAATCAGTTCTAATGAGTTGGATGAAACTGGAGCCTATTATACAGAGTGAAGTAAGCCAGAAAGAAAAACACCAATACAGTATACTAAGGCATATATGTGGAATTTAGAAAGATGGTAACAATAACCCTGTGTACGAGACAGCAAAAGAGACACTGATGTATAGAACAGTCTTATGGACTCTGTGGGAGAGGGAGAGGGTGGGAAGATTTAGGAGAATGGCATTGAAACATGTATAATATCATGTATGAAATGAGTCGCCAGTCCAGGTTCGATGTATGATACTGGATGCTTGGGACTGGTGCACTGGGATGACCCAGAGGGATGGTATGGGGAGGGAGGAGGGAGGAGGGTTCAGGATGGGGAACACATGTATACCTGTGGCAGATTCATTTCAATATTTGGCAAAACTAATACAACATTGTAAAGTTTAAAAATAAAATAAAATTAAAAAAATAAATACAAGGGATAAATCAAAAGAAGAATAATAGTTCGTAATATATGAAATTATATGAAATTCGGATTTTGGTGTCAAAAAATAAAGTTTTTTAGGAATCCAAAATAAATAAATAAATAAATAAATGATGGATATCTATAGGCTCCTCAAAATTACCATTTGTCACCGAACTCCTGGTTTCCACTCAATATCCTTCTCCACTTAACGTTTTCCCATCTCTGAAAATAACAAATATATTTAACAGTTGCTTAGTCAAAAAATCTTGAAGTCATCCTTGACTTCTCTCTTCTTATGACACTAATCATTTAATCACTCAGAAGTACCTACAAAATATATCTGGACTCAAACTACTTCACAGTACCACTTTGACTACCATAATGATCAAAACATCATCTTTTCTAACTAAGCTCATTGACATAGCTCAATGGCTTGTCTTTCAGCTTCCAATTTGGTCCTTTTGTCCACTCTGAAGCTTGATCAACTTTCTTTTCAAAGCCTTGAAAGAGTCTCCATCTTGCTTAGAGTAAGAAGTAAGGTCCTTAAAATGACACAAAAGGTCCTATAAATGCTAGACACATTTCCTGCACAGTCATTAACATCTTTGTTGTTCTATAGTCACCAAGCGGTCACATGTCTCTGATTTTGGACTTAATACTTGTTTTTTCTAAAATTCATGTTCTTTAAATATTTTTATGGCTTTGCCTTTATTTCATCAGGACTTTGCTTAAATATCAAATTATGAGAAAGTCTGCACCATCCATCCTGTATAAGTTATATTCCTTAAATTTCCTACTCCATTAAATAGTTTTGCTTCCTTCATAGTTATCAGCTCAAGTCAAGTTAAATAATCATGTGTGTGATTACTGGTTATCCCTCTCTAATAGAATATGAGGCCAGTGAAGGTAAAGACTTCATTTTCATGCTTCACTACCTTTTGCCCTTTATCTAAGAATGGTGGTGACATGTATTTGCGTAATTAGTATTTTGGAAGATTGAATCAAGTCCAGTCGCAGGATATATGATTTCTGAGTTTCTAAATAGTAACAGATGATTACCTTGTTCTGCACCAGAGAGAATTATCAACTGACTTTATGCTCATCTCCTGTTTTTATTCCACATTATTTTATTAAAGTACAGCTTGGTCTGTAGTTTTCTTATAATGTCTTTGTCCAATTTTTGTATCAGGAAATGCTGGTCAATAGAATTAGTTAGGAAGTATTCCCTATGCTTCTATCTTCTGACAGAGGTTATAGCGAATTGGTATGATTTCTCCCTTAAATGTTTAATAGAATTCACTAGTGAACCCATTTGGACCTGGTGCTTTCTATTTCAAAGGTTTTTAATTATTGATTCAATTTCCTTAATAGATATAGGTCAATTCAGTTGTGTATTTCTTTTTTGTGTGTTTTGACAGATTGTGTCTTTCAAGGAATTTGTCCATTTCATCTGTGTTATCAAATTTTGGGGCATAGAATTGTGTATAGTATTCTTTGATTGTACTTTAATATCTATAAAATTTGCAGTGATACTCCCCTTTCATTTCTGATTATAGTAATTTTTGTCTTTTTCTTAGCTATATTAGAGATATTGATTTTATCAATCTTTTAAAAGAATTAGCTTTTGGTTTTATTATTTTCTCTTTTAATTTTCTGTTTTAAAATTTTATTGAGTTTCCTTCTAATTTTTATTATTTCATTTTATACATATTAGTTTTAATTTTTCTAGTCATCTAAAATAACAGCTTAAATGATTGATTTCAGATGCTTCTTTTTTCTTAAATATACATCCAAATACTATTAAATGTTTTAATCTAAGCACTGCTTTTACTGCATCCCACAAGCTTTGAAAATTTGTGTTTTCATTTTCATTTAGTTCAGATATTTTAAAATTTCTCTTGATATTACTTTTTTGGCATATATTATTTAGAAGGGTATTATTTAATCTTTAAGTACTTGGGGATTTTGTAGTTATTGTCCTGTTTTTGATTTCTCATATAAGTCCATCACAGACTGAGAGCAGACGCTGTATGATTTTTATTCTTTTATTTATTTAAGATTTTATTTTTAACTGTGCTGTGTCTTCATTATTGCACATGGGCTAACCCTAGTTGCAGCAAATGGGGGCGACTCTTTCTTGTGGGGCATGGCCTTCTTATTGTGGTGCCTCTCTTGTTGCTGAGGATGGGTTCTAGGCTTGTGAGCTTCAGTAGCTGCATTGAGTGAGTTCAGTAGTTGAGGCTCACGATCTCTAGAGTGCTGGTTCAATATTGTGGTACATGGGCTTAGTTGCTCCACAGCTTGTGGGATCTTCTTGAACCAGGGATCGAACCCATGTCCTCTGCATTTACAGGCAGATTCCTAACCACTGGACACCAAGGAAGTCCTGATTCCTGTTCTTTTAAATTTGTTCAGGTTTGTTTTTTCGTCCAGAATGTGAACGGTGAATGTCTTGGTGAATGTTCCATGTGAACTTGAGAAGAATGTATATTTTGCTATTGTTTCTTAAAGTGCTCTATAGATGTCAATTATATCCAGTTGCTTGACTGTGTTATTGAGCTCAGCTACATACTTACTGTTTTTCTGCTTTTTGGATTTATCCATTTCAGATAGAAGGAATTTAAAGTCTTTGACTGTGATAGTGTATTGATATATTTCTCCATGCAGTTTTTTCAGCTTTTGCACCTATTTTGACATTCAGCATTTAGATGCATAGGGCTTCCATGGTGGCTCAGTGGAAAAGAATCTGCCTGCCAATGCAAGAGATGCAAGTTCAATCTCTGGGTCAGGACGATCCCCTGGAGAGGGAAATGGCAACCCAATCCAGTATTCTTGCCTAGGAAGTCCCATGGACAGAGGAGCCTGGAGGGCTACAATCCATGGAGTCACAAAGGATATGACTTAATGACTATACAACAAAGTTTAGAATGCGTACATGTTAAGGATTGTTATGTCTTCTTGGAGAATTAAATCCTGTATCACTATGTAAAGCCACTTTCTCTTGATTTCTCATAGCATTCTTTGTTTTGAAATATCCTCTCTCTGAAATTAACACAGTTACTCTTATACTCTTTTGATTAGTGTATCTTTTTCTATCCAATTGATTTTCATCATTGTGTCTTTTTTTGTTTAAAGTAGATTTCTTGAAAGGTGTATCATGAAAGAAAACATATCTATATTTATTCTTTGTTTCATTGCTATAGGAGATCATATATATTTCCTAAAGACAGGAGGAGTTGAATACAGAATTAAACTAAGTTGTACACTAACACCATGAAATAGTTTTCCCACAGTGTAAATATTGTGATTTTGAAAGCTGCACTTCAGTAAGAGGTTTCTGTAAACAGATTCATGGTGTGTGTTTTGCCATTTCCTTTCTGAAAAGAACTGATGGATAAAATTTCTAGGTAGACTGATTGCATGGTTTTCTTTTCAGCCATTTACCCAGCATGGGAGGATAATGTGTTGTTTCACATTATTATATTATAGCTATATAAAGATATATAGAAACATGTTACAGAGTCAAGGCTAAGTAAATGACTTCTAGAGTACATTAACAATACCATTTTCTAAGAAAATTACTTAAAACTGGAACAGATTCCATACAACAAATTTGGAGAGACACTGAGTCTTGCTTGGAGGACTAATTCAAAACTTTCAGGTCCTGAGTCTGACAGTTCTCCATTTAAAATTTCTAGTATTTTTGGAAACAAGAATCTTTGAAGAAGGCATTAATTATTTTAAAACTATGGTAAGGCCCCAGGTATCAGGTGATATACAGATTGTATGCAATGAACAAACATGTCCAGCCCGCGCTCAAGGTTTGCGGTCTGGCTGGGCATGGAAAGAAGCTAGGCCAGGTGGACAGGAGGTGTCAGTGACATGGTGGGCAAACATTTTCCAGTGATACTTGTTATACACTCATTAAATAAGTCTTCATTATATTATCATCCATGGAGAGAACTAATATTTGGATTGATTGATGATCCCAATTCTCACATTATTGTGAATGGCATTGCACTTGTTTTCCCTCTAAGAAAAGCATAACTTGTAGCAGAAGAAAGTAAGGCCCAAATAAGAATTCAAATAAGCAAAGTTTCACTAGAATTACACTGTTAGTTACAATGCTTTAAATTGCAATCAAAATAAATCCTACAAAATTGGCAGAAAATTAAAAGGAAGATCTTGGCTAAGGATGGGTTTTCCTAGTGGCTCAGAGGTAAAGAGTTTGACTGCCAATGCAGGAGATTCGGACTTGATTCCTGGGTTGGGAAGATTCCCTGAAGAAGAAAATGGCAACCTACTTCAGTATTCTTGCCTGGAGAATCCCATGGACAGAGGAGCCTGGCAGGCTATAGTCCTTGGGGTCACAAAACAGTTGGACATGACTTAGCAATTAAACAACAAAAACAACATTAGCTAGGAAAGCTAAAGTCAGTTCAGTTCAGTCACTCAGTTGTGTCCAATTCTTTGTGACCCAAAGGACTGCAGCATGTAAGTCCTCCCTGTCCATCACCAACTCCCAGAGTTTACCCAAACTCGTGTCTATTGAGTTGGTGATGCAATCCAACTGTCTCATCTTCTGTCATCCATGTCTCTTGCCACGTTCAGTCTTTCCCAGCATCAGGGTCTTTTCAAATGAGGCAGTTCTTCGCATCAGGTGGCCACAGTATTGGAGTTTCAGCTTCAGAATCAGTCCTTCCAATGAATATTCAGGACGGATTTCCTTTAGGATGAACTAGCTGGATCTCCTTGCTATCCAAGGGACTCTCAAGAGTCTTCTCCAACACCACAGTTCAAAAGCATCAATTCTTCAGTGCTCAGATTTGCAGTAGTTGACAGTTAAATCATAACATTAAATGGAACAAGAACAGTAGAAGAAAATATTCAGCAGTACAAAGTTTGTTGCAAAAATATGACTTTATAGGCTACTGTTACATTATAGAAAATAGAAGAGGATGAGAGAAGAAGAAACATGCTAATTTTGTCACTGACTTTCAGAGGAAATTAAGAAAATACAAGACTAAAAACCTTTATAATTATAAGTACAATCAATATAACAAAAATGGATATTCTTTGACATATTGGAGTGACACATATGCCAACAGCAAAGAAACCAGACTTTTTAAGAACTATAAAAAGATAAAAGAAATATTGTGACAGAACTAAAACCAAATATAAGTCATTTAAAATGTAAATGGCTTAACCTATTAAAAGAAAATGATTTTCACTTCACATTAAATCATAAAGCAAAATTAATCTGTAGTTTGCATACAAGAAGTAAATCTAATTCAAATTAATCTATAGTTTGCATAAAAGAAGTAAATCTAATTCAAAGGGATATAAAAAGTATGAACTTAAAGACAAAAGCAAAATTTATACAACAAAATTATATAGCAAAGTAGAAATCAAACCAAAGGCATTGAATAAAACAAAAGAAGGGATCTTCATAATGTTAAAGGATTTAATTCATAAAATGAAGATATAACAGTTGTGAATATTCATACACATATTATCCTAGCAGCAACAATCATAAAACAGAAATCGAATGAGCTAAAAGGAGAAATCAAAACATATTATAGAGACTAATTCATCTTTCCCAGGTCATGACTAATCCAATGGTGAGACAAAAAAAAAAAAATACTAACATCATATAAGTCAAAAATGACTTCATTAATAAGGCAAACATGTTTGCTATATATAAACCATCTGTTTTATACTTTACTTATACATTATCCATTATACTTCTGGATTAAATAAATATTTGCCAACACCAAAGTTTTAAATTTTGCATTCTACTTATTTTACTTAACAATTTGTATTCTTTTTCTTTTGGTTTTATTATTTTTTCTCTTTCAGCACGTTTTTTTTTTTTTTTTTTCCCTTGAATCTAACACCTCCTTTAAATCCTTGCACTCTATTTTATATGTAATTACGTTGTATCTGAACTTTGTTTACAACTACCCAGTGATCATACAGCAGGGTAATCACACCAGATAATGCCAAAGCAAACTTGCCAATGTGTAATTCTTTTCTGGCTTCTTACTGTAATAATTTTAGAGGTTTTCTAATTTCTAAATAAAGTACAGATTTCTCCACACGTCTCACAAGTTTCTACAAAATGTATGATGTGACCCCTTTTCCAATTTTATCCTTATTATATTCTCTGGTATTTACTTTACCCTCCTCTAGTCTATGGTTGGGGCTTCCTTGGTGGCTCAGACAGTAAAGAATCTGCCTGCAATGCAGGAGACCTGGGTTCGATCCCTGGGTTGGGAAGTTTCCCTGGAGGAGGGAAAGGTATTTTTGCCTGGAGAATCCCCATAGACAGAGGAGCCTGGTGGGCTACAGTCTATGGGGTTGCAAAGAGTCAGACACGACTGAGCAACTAAGCACAGCACACAGTCTATGGTTAATTTCTGAATGTTTCACTCACTTTCTACATTTCTTGCTTTCCATTATAGTTCCATTTACTTTGAATTCCCTCCTTTCTTTTCCCTGGCTAATCTACCTGAAATATGCATTTGTTTCATACTCATTGCATATCTGAAGTGGAGAAGGCAATGGCACCCCACTCCAGTACTTTTGCCTAGAAAATCCCATGGATGGAGGAGCCTGGTAGGCAGCAGTCCATGGGGTCTCTAGAGTCAGACACGACTGAGCGACTTCACTTTCACTTTTCACTTTCCTACATTGGAGAAGGAAATGGCAACCCACTCCAGTGTTCTTGCCTGGAGAATCCCAGGGACGGGGAAGCCTGGTGGGCTGCCGTCTATGGGGTCGCACAGAGTCAGACAGGACTGAAGCGACTTAGCAGCAGCAGCAGCATATCTGAAGGTTCTTGAGAGCAGCATATATATACTCTTGAAATTCATATAATAAAAGGAGAGGGTGGGGTAAACTGAGAGAGTAGCGCTGAAATATACACATTACCATATGCAAAGTTAGACAGTGGAAATGTGCTGTATGATGCTGGGAGCTCAAATTTGGTGCTCTGTGACAACCTAGAGGGGTAGGATGGGGTGGGAGGTGGGAGGGAGGTTTAAGAGGGAGGGAACGCATGGATACCCATGGCTGATTCATGTTGATACATGGCATAAACCAATACAATAATGTAAAGTAATTATCTTCCAATTAAAAATAAATAAATTAAAAAAATAAAAGATAATAAATTTCTGTTAAGCAGTGAGTAAGATCTTTGGACGAGCAGAACTTTTTCTGCCCTATTTCCATCCCACATCTCATTCCTTCACTCTACCACTCTCACCCTATGCTGTGAATTGCAGTCAGAGTCTGAGTTTCCTGCTCTTATCTTCTCATTTTACTTTTTTAAGGAACTGTTAGACGAAGTCAGGAAGATATGGCTCATACTCCAGTAGACAGAATATTGCAGATTGGATTAGGCTTGTGTTAATGTGGAAGCAATGGAGAAAAGTAAATAGATTTGAAAGAGATTTAAGATTTAACATTGGCATACTTTTGTTGTATATGAGATCTGACAGTTTTCAATCCTCGATTATTCTCCAGCTATTGTCTAATTTCTCTGCTGTGCTTCAGACACAATCTTGTTTAGAGAGATAGTTAGGATGAATTTCCATTTTCTCATCTCCTTCTTACTTTACAGTGTATTTTATCTCTTACTAACATCACCAATGACCACATTGTAGAATTCAATGAATAATAAGTTTGAAACTTTTGGTTACACCATTATTCTTGACACATCTATGATAAGTATGAATACCAATTCAAGTATCTATATGTGTGATTATGTAACTTTATTTTCTATTAATGTCAACTTTATCTTGACTTCTGGACCTAATTTTAGCATACCAGTCACAAATGTCACAAATGTAACCACTGCTATCCCCTCTGAGGAGGTTCTCAAATCCCTTGAATTGTGAAATGGTTTTGTGATTTTATGCCAATGGCAGGGCATGTGGGCCATGGAAGATTTGGTGCTTTAACTATTCCTTAATAAAAATACATATTGATTGTTTTTATGATGGCCTTAGTCCATGTCCATAGGGCTCTCCCAAATTTGTCATCTCTGATTTTGTAGGTCTGTGTAAGTTCTCACATGGCTTGTTCCAACATGTACCTGGGATCTTATTACCTCCCCTTTGATAACTGCCATAAAGTAAACTGTCAACTCTCTGCCTCAATTAGTTCTATTCTCCTCTTTATTCCAAGCTCAAGAGGGTAAAACCTCAAAGATAATGGAAAATATTTGTCCTTGTATATTTTCCCAAGGAATCTAATCTATGCTCCCCCATTTTGTTTATTTGTTTGTTTTGCATGTGTGTGTGCTCAGTGTTGTCCAACTTTTGTGACCCAATGGACTGTAGCCTACCAGGCTCCTCTGAGCATGGAATTCTTCAGGTTAGAATCCTGGAGTGGGTTTCCATTTCCTCATCCAGGGGATCTTCCCAACCCAGGAATGGAACCTATGTCTCCTGAGTCTTCTGCATTGGCAGGAGGATTCTTTTACCACTAGCCACCTGGGAGTCCTAATCTATGCCCAAAGACCCCCAACTTTGACCTCTTCTGGTACCTGCCCCCATCTTCACCCCCATTCTTCACCCTGAAAAATTTGTCTTGGCATTTAAAGGACAAAAGACAGAATAATTTGCTATTTATATTTCTGATTTCCACCTATTTCATGCTTCCCTGTATTTAGGAACACAACATTTAATGTATGTTTGAACTAAGGAAAGAGAAGAAGGAAGGACAAGAGATACAGGAAAATTTAAAGTGATTATTATCCCACCACATTTTTTTCCTAGTTATTTTGTGCTCCCAGGAAAGTTTATGTTTTTTATGTGACTATTTGTTTCCTTCAGGTGCACAGAATCATTTTGATCGTACTTCTCAGGTTAGAACAAACTTCTATCAGCATAACATATTCTCTCCTTTATTTTCTTTTATCCCTCCCTCAACTATAAATACACATTATTATATATTCAATGTATGCCTTCCAAATTTTCTTTCAATACACATACCTGGACATGTTACAAATGTATGCGTATAAGAAAAATACATGATACTTCAGTTCAGTTCAGTTCAGTTCAGTCGCTCAGTCATGTCCGACTCTTTGTGACCCCATGAAATGCAGCACGCCAGGCCTCCCTGTCCATCACCAACTCACAGAGTTCACTCAGACTCACGTCCATCGAGTCAGTGATGCCATCCAGCCATCTCATCCTCTGTCGTCCCCTTCTCCTCCTGCCCCCAATCCCTCCCAGCATCACAGTCTTTTCCAATGAGTCAACTCTTCGCATGAGGTGGCCAAAGTACTGGAGTTTCAGCTTTAGCATCATTCCTTCCAAAGAAATCCCAGGGCTGATCTCCTTCAGAATGGACTGGTTGGATCTCCTTGCAGTCCAAGGGACTCTCAAGAGTCTTCTCCAACACCATAGTTCAAAAGCATCAATTCTTCGGCGTTCAGCTCTCTTCACAGTCCAACTCTCACATCCATACATGACCACAGGAAAAACCATAGCCTTTACTAGATGCACCTTTTTTGGCAAAGTAATGTCTCTGCTTTTGAATATGCTATCTAGGTTGGACATAACTTTCCTTCCAAGGAGTAAGCGTCTTTTAATCTCATGGCTGCAGTCACCATCTGCAATGATTTTGGAGCCCAGAAATAAAGTCTGACACTGTTTCCACTATTTCCCCATCTATTTGCCATGAAGTGATGGGACCAGATGCCATGATCTTCGTTTTCTGAATGTTGAGCTTAAATGACCTTTAAAATAGATGCAATAATGTACCTTCCCAGCAGAAAGTTTTTGAAGGTTCATATTACAGTTCAGTATCTCCACCCTTTACTTAATCTTTGCTGATATTATGGACATGAGGTGTTTTGGTTGGCAGAATTATAAAGATGCTCCTCCCCCACCAAGTTTTCCGTATTATTCAATAAAACACTAATCTAGGTACTGCTGTGAAGTGACTTTGCAGATGAAATTAAGGTTGATAAACAGCTGACCTTAACGCGGAGACGTTATCCTGGATAAGGATTGACAGGGCCAATGTACTCAGATGTACCTTTAAAATGAGAAGATGAAGGCAAAAGTTTGAGACAGAAAGGTAGATGGCAGAGGAAAGATGAAAAAGAAGGAAAATAAGACAGATTCAAACACAAGAAAGAATTCACTTGTCATTGCTGGCTTTGAAGATGGAAGAAGGGAATTGGGAAACAAGGAATATATGTAGCCCCTTGAAGCAGAAAATACCCACTAGTTGCCAGCCAGCAAGGAAAGGGTAACTGTAGTTTCACATTCACAAGTAACTGATCTCAGCCAATAATCTTAATAAGTTTGGAGGCAAATTCTTACCATAGATTCTCAGTAAAATCCCACCCTATCAACACCTTGGTCTTGGCTTTGTGATACTCAGAGCAGAGAAGCCAGTTGAGCCAACTCCAAGATCTGATTTACATAACTGTGCTGCAATTCATGGGGTCGCAAAGAGTTGGACACGACTGAGCGACTGAACTGAACTGAACTGAACTGAGATAATGCATTGGTTGCTTTAATATATGAATTCTGTATCTTTGTTTTATCAAAGATTTCATTTATTCCTTTATAATTTGTGTTTTTCAATTCTTTAAAAAATTCATCAGTCTAATGTCATGAAGAATTGTTCTTATATTGGTGTTATAGTTTTACTTTTCATATGTAAGCCTTTAATCCACTGAAGTTTATTGATTATTGTATGAAGCTGTAGTCTGTTTTTTACCCTAAACATGACCTAATTCCCTCAAACATACTTATAATCTCTCTAATGCTTTGCAATGACTCTGCAGTGGTGCTTCTCAAACTTTAGCAGGTATCAGAAGTACCATGAAGAGTGCATCTGTATTAACTAGGGTTCAATCAGAGGAAAAGGGGTTTGCCACAGGAATTTGACTTTATGTAATTGTGGAAGTGGGTTAAGCAGTTGGTTAGACTATTTTCTCTGAGTCTGATGCTGAATCTTGAAGTCTACAGAACAGACAATCAGAAATAAAGTTGCACATAAAGCAGGAGTAAATAAGAACAAACTGGATACCCCAAGCACAAATTGGACATCACAAGGAAAGGTTGGAACCCATGATCAGTTCTCTGTGCCTTTCACCATGATGGAGTGCATACTAAACATACCCACATTCCTTGTCTAGAAATTGGAGAAGAAGAAGGATGATCCAGGGAAGGGAGAGCAGTGCTAACCCAGTTACTGCATCAGGCCAATGAGGTGAGTTAGCAGATCAGCTATAGGTTGTGCGAGTTACAAAACACCATTGCTTCATTTCCACCTTCTAAAATCTTATATAACAGTCCTGATTGGGTCCTCCCTACTTACAAACATATGGAAAAGAGTGCTCTGGGAAATTACTTCAACCTGGTCAAGCTTGTTACAAAGATACCACAGTTTATTAAATGCAGATTCCTGGAGTGCAACCCCAAAGTCTCTGTTTTCCCAGGTCTGGAGAGTCAAGTCCAGTTGCACAAAGACAAGTTCCTAGGAGATGTTTCTGCTCCTCTAGACTACATATTAAGTAGTTTTTGCATGCAATTAACTTGTCTATTAATTAACTACTATTAAGAATCACATGTATAATTAATATATGTGTACAACTACTGTAACAAGCCCTAGTTCTGCTAACATTTTCATTAATATGACTTATTTTGTACTGTTTGTTTAGTCAGTAAGTCATGTCCAATTCTTTTTATTGTTTTGTAAAACTACCTTAGATATCCATAGACTATATACATTCACCTGTATTTTATAATCATTTGTCAACTTTTGCTATTTTTTAATTAGAATATATTGATATTAAAAACATATCTCCCTTTCAAGGTCTTCTATTAACTATTTTAATAGAATACTTTTGAATAATGATAGGGTGTTGTTATATAATTTTTATATAGTCATTACTATTGACCGTGTTATATTTTCTAATATTTTATTGCTAGTAATGGATGACGCTTTTTCATGTTAGTTTTATATTAGTCAAATTGGTCATTTCGTAGTCTAGTAGTTTTAAGTCTTTTTCGTTTAAGCTCTTCAGCTAATAGAGCAACAGTTTCAGATTGCGATTTTAATTTGCATTTCCTAAGCAACTATATTCATTTTCAGACATCTTCTTCATATCTATAGATATATTCTTTAAGTATATCCTATCCTTTTAGGTCTTTTGACCATTTTCTGTTTTCTTGTCTGCTTTTCTTCCTTACTGTATTTTAGGAGTTTTTTTGTTTTTTTTTTTTAATACAGTTCTTTTCTGCATGGAATTAACTTCTCTTTATGGCTTGCATTTTTTCACTATTTTAAAAAGAATGTTGTGATGTTTAGTTCTTACTACCAAAATAATCAAATGCCTTTATTTTTATTTTCCTTTTATTAATATATTTATATCCTAATTAATAAATCTTTACTTATCCTATATTCAAAAAGATGATCAATGGCTTCCTTTAAAGCAGTTTTTAGGGGATTGTTTTTAAATAATTGTTAGAATTCAGGTTTGTAGATAATTCAGGCATTGCATTTCATTAGGACCAAAATTGTGTTGAATTGACATGATTTTCTCATGTTATTTACTATCTTTGTATGACTCTGACAAATATGACTTCATGTGATATGTTGCCACTTTTGACATGCAGGTGAACTCAACATATTTTATTAAGGATTTTTACATTTATGTCCATATTTAAAATTATATGGGCATTAAGTGAAATTACAATTTGATTTTACTATATTATACTTTCAGGTTTTTTTTTTTAACAAAATTATACTTATTTCATATAATTTCTTCAGCACTTTTCTAATTAATTTTTAGAAAGTGTAGAATAGAGTGATCTATTCTTAAATGTTTGATAGAACTGGATTGCAAAACTGCCTGGACCTGGGATATTTGTGAACAGCTTAAAAAAATTGTCATTATAATTATTTTAATTTTTTCTATTTATAATTTAAATTTCATCTTGGACCAATACTGTAACATTATGTTTTCCCACTTTATCTGAATTATTTAGGTTTTTAAATATAGTAGTATGCTGCTAAGCTGCTAAGTCACTTCAGTCATGTCCGACTCTGTGCGACCCCATAGACAGCAGCCCACCAGGCTCCCCTGTCCCTGGGATTCTCCAGGCAAGAACACTGGAGTGTGTTGCCATTTCCTTCTCCAATGCATGAAAGTGAAAAGTGAAAGTGAAGTCGCTCAGTCATGTCCGACTCTTATCGACCCCATGGACTGCAGCCTACCAGGCTCCTCCGTCCATGGGATTTTCCAGGCAAGAATACTGGAGTGGGGTGCCATTTATTTTAATGCTTTAATTTCCTCTCTTTTCTATATTTTGTTTATTGCATTACTTTGCTCGATTTTTTTTTTCTGGTTAGTTTTTCCAAAAGTTGGTTTACCTTAGCTTCTCAGCAATTAGTCATACTAGCATTTTTTTTCCTTCTTTTCTCTATTTCATTGATTCCTGATCTTACACTATTCCATTTGTTTTTTTGTTGGGGGTTCCGGGGTTACTTTCTCTGGTTCTTTGTCAGTCCAGTAGGGCATAAATTTTGCAAATACTTTTTTCTGCATCCACTGATATGATCCTAAGACTTTGTTTAGTTAATGTATTGAATTACATTAATTGATTTTCAAATGCTAAACAAAGATGATGTTTTATTTGCTTCAAAAATCTCTAACAAAAACAAAAAAGATATAAAAAAAAGCATATTTTTGTTCAAAGGACTAGATGAAATAAGACTGTCAATATGTTGATAACTTAGAGACTGGGGTTCATGGCAGTATGATATTCTTTTTTTTTCCCATATAACTGAAAACCAGTCAAGTTGGATAATATTGTCTGCTTAAAACATCAGTCATCCTTTTTCACAATAAGCATGTTTCATCTTCACTGAACTAACAATCAGATAGCTCATGGTGTCAGGGATTTAAATTACACTTCTGTTGCTTCTTGACAGCAGCGGCAAATAAGCACAGGTCCTTTTGTGATATCATACCCCAGAATAGCAGGCAACACCTCAGTGGCCAGTTGGTTAAATTAGTAAGCTTATGTTATGAATAGTACCTTGATTTATTAACAGTGAAACAAACATATTTTGGATTTAGGTAACTTTAATGCAAATTGGACATACTTTATCAACCTTTCAATTCTTTTTTACTGTTTTTCAGTGGGTTTCAATTAATCCTTAATTTCTTTCTCAAGAAAGTCAAACATGCTATCACTTCCCATTTTCTTAAGAATTTGATCAATACATTTCTCTTCTTAGTCAATATTTTGGAAAGCTTTAATCAATTCAATCAAGTCTTAGCCTACTGAGCTATTTCAAGCTTGAGGAATCTATTACTACAGGTATCAATTCATTGAAATGGGCTGACATGACTATTTAAAGTTCTCACTCCTGTCTTTCCATCTTTCTATATATTTTGGAAGAAAAGAAATTGATAATTTTTTCATATAAATGCAGATCAGATCACTCCCTCAGTCATGTCCGACTCTTTGCGACCCCATGAATCATAGCACGCCAGGCCTCCCTGTCCATCACCAACTCGCAGAGTTCACTCAGACTCATGTCCATCGAGTCAGTGATGCCATCCAGCCATCTCATCCTCTGTCGTCCCCTTCTCCTCCTGCTGCCAATCCCTCCCAGCATCAGAGTCTTTTCCAATGAGTCAACTCTTCGCATCAGGTGGCCAAAGTATTGGAGTTTCAGCTTTAGCATCATTCCTTCCAAAGAAATCCCAGGGCTGATCTCCTTCAGAATGGACTGGTGGCATCTCCTTGCAGTCCAAGGGACTCAAGAGTCTTCTTCAACACCACAGTTCAAAAGCATCAATTCTTCGGCGCTCAGCCTTCTTCACAATCCAACTGTCACATCCATACATGACCACAGGAAAAACCATAGCCTTGACTAGATGGAGCTTCGTTGGCAAAGTAATGTCTCTGCTTTTGAATATGCTATCTAGGTTGGTCATAACTTTCCTTCCAAGGAGTAAGCGCCTTTTAATTTCATGGCTGCAGTCACCATCTGCAGTGATTTTGGAGCCCAGAAGAATAATGTGTGACACTGTTTCCACTGTTTCCCCGTCTACTTCCCATGAAGTGATGGGACCAGATGCCATAATCTTCATCTTCTGAATGTTGAGCTTTAAGCCAACTTTTTCACTCTCCACTTTCACTTTCATCAAGAGGCTTTTGCGTTCTTCTTCACTTTCTGCCATAAGGGTGGTGTCATCTGCATATCTGAGGTTATTGATATTTCTCCCAGCAATCTTGATTCCAGCTTGTGTTTTTTCCAGTCCAGTGTTTCTCATGATGTACTCTGCATATAAGTTAAATAAACAGGGTGGCAATATACAGCCTTGACGTACTCCTTTTCCTATTTGGAACCAGTCTGTTGTTCCATGTCCAGTTCTAACTGTGTCTTCCTGACCTGCATACAGGTTTCTCAAGAGGCAAATCAGGTGGTCTGGTATTCCTATCTCTTTCAGAATTTTCTACAGTTTATTGTGATCCACACAGTCAAAGGCTTTGGCATAGTCAATAAAGCAGAAATAGATGTTTTTCTGGAACTCTCTTGCTTTTTCCATGATCCAGCAGATGTTGGCAATTTGATCTCTGGTTTCTCTGCCTTTTCTAAAACCAGCTTGAACATCAGGAAGTTCATGGTTCACGTATTGCTGAAGCCTGGCTTGGAGAATTTTGAGCATTACTTTACTAGCGTGTGAGATGAGTGCAATTGTGTGGTAGTTTGAGCATTCTTTGGCATTGCCTTTCTTTTGGATTGGAATGAAAACTGACCTTTTCCAGTCCTGTGGCCACTGCTGAGTTTTCCAAATTTGCTGGCATATTGAGTGCAACACTTTCACAGCATCATTTTTCAGGATTTGGAATAGCTCAACTGGAATTTCATCACCCCCACTAGCTTTGTTTGTAGTGATGCTTTCTAAGGCCCACTTGACTTCACATTCCAGGATATCTGGCTCTAAGTGAGTGATCACACCATCGTGATTATCTGGATCATGAAGATCTTGTTTGTACAGTTCTTCTGTGTATTCTTGCCATCTCTTCTTAATATCTTCTGCTTCTGTTAGATCCATACCATTTCTGTCCTTTATGGAGCCCATCTTTGCATGAAATGTTCCTTTGGTATCTCTGATTTTCTTGAAGAGATCCCTAGTCTTTCCCATTCTGTTGTTTTCCTCTGTTTCTTTGCATTGATCACTAAAGAAGGCTTTCTTATCTCTTCTTGCTATTCTTTGGAACTCTGCATTCAGATGTTTATATCTTTCCTTTTCTCCTTTGCTTTTCACTTCTCTTCTTTTCACCGCTATTTGTAAGGCCTCCCCAGACAGCCATTTTGCTTTTCTGCATTTCTTTTCCATGGGGATGATCTTGATCCCTGTCTCCTGTACAATGTCACGAACCTCATTCCATAGTTCATCAGGCACTCTATCTATCAGATCTAGTCCCTTAAATCTATTTCTCACTTCCACTGTATAATCATAAGGGATTTGATTTAGGTCATACCTGAATGGTCTAGTGGTTTTCCCTACTTTCTTCAATTTCAGTCTGAATTTGGCAATAAGGAGTTCATGGTCTGAGCCACAGTCAGCTCCTGGTCTTGTTTTTGCTGCCTGTATAGAGCTTTTCCATCTTTGGCTGCAAAGAATATAATCAATCTGATTCCGGTGTTGACCATCTGGTGATGTCCATGTATAGAGTCTTCTCTTGTGTTGTTGGAAGAGGGTGTTTGTTATGATCAGTGCATTTTCTTGGCAAAA
The DNA here is from genome assembly GCF_027580195.1 of Bos mutus. Taxonomy (NCBI): domain Eukaryota; kingdom Metazoa; phylum Chordata; class Mammalia; order Artiodactyla; family Bovidae; genus Bos; species Bos mutus. Next base: position 47,787,203 of record NC_091617.1, read on the forward strand.
CTCTATTAGTCTTTGCCCTGCTTCATATAAATGCAAGTGTAACACAAATGTAATGTAACATATACCTAAAGACTAAATATTATGAAAACAGCATAAGTTACAAACTTTGTTAATGGTCTTAATATCATATATTTAAGAGCTGTGTTCATACTTGTGCAAATAAAAATTCTGAAAAAATGATCTAATGTGAACTTCAATTGCATATCCTACAGAATATAATATTAAGAAATTATACCAACTTTGAATAAGAAATGTTTTCTCACAGATATTTATCATAATAATAAACTGTATACATCATTTCAAATAACTGATATATTTGATTAAATTTCTATTAATTAAAATATCAAACTATACTCTGACAAGTCAATTTAAAATGAAATCAGTTAAGATCACCTTTTTTCTCAATAAAATAGTGATACTTTCTTTGTAGGTGGCCTTGCAATTGCATTGGGGCAGTCTACATAACATATGGCTCATAGAACACCTACCAGCAAGAATATATTTATAGAAACAGTAAACTAATTAATACCTTAAAGAGCCCCATGACTTTTGACACATTATGTTATCCTGTCAAATTAGACTTGTACCACCTTCCTTGGAAGAACATTTCTTCACCAGCATATAATAAATTATTTAACCTGGAAAGATCATCATGCTTCTTTAAAAAGTACAAATTTATACTTTGGGAAATAACAGGTAACCATAGTGAAATGGTCCCCCCTCCACCATTTGATTATACATAGTATATCCTAGATGTTGAATATAAACTCAGAAAATATGAATTCAAATGTCTACATCCCTCTCTGGGTTGTCTTTCATTGCTTATATATCCCTCTATGGGCTTCCATTGTGGATCAGCTGGTAAAGAATTCACCTGCAATGTGGCAGACCTGGATTCGAACCCTAGGTTGGGAAGATCCCCTGGAGAAGGGAAAGGCTACACACTCCAGTATTCTAGCCTGGAGAATTCTATGTACTGTATAGTCCATGGGTCACAAAGAGTTGGACATGACTGAGTTGACTAAGCACACATATTCCTCTAGTTCTGATTCTTAATATATGAGTTTTATACTATAAATGTATGTGTGAATTGAACAGGAGACATGTTCAACTTTAAAACCATTGACTGGATCTTTCATTTTTCAGATTCCTCCATCTGTTTGTATAACATACCCTCAGTCTCTCCTTCATTCAAATACCCTGAAGCACTATTTTCACTTAATTTGTATCTCTCCTAAAGTTACATGTACCCCTACCACTACTGGCGATGTTTGATAAATCAGACATCTAGTTAGCCTTCTTCCCAGTTTCTTATAGACTGCACTATCTTTTTCCCATTTAAAATAATTACTTTCTTTGGCTTTTGAGCAAAGACATTTTTGAGAAAAAAAAAACTTGGATGGTAACTGGACTACTGTTTTCAAATTTCCAAATTCACTGCTGCTTCTGGATTTGCACATAATTGCATTTATTTTTATAGCCAGAATCATTTACAAAGCTATCAATATTTTATGAAAAGAAGTTCTACCACTTATTAATTTCAGTGATATTCAAGGATGATGAACAGATGCTGTTTCCACATTATTTAGTATTATATTAAATAACTGCAGCCTCATATCATCATCATTTTGTATATTCTCAAAACAATTGTAAACATTAGAAAGTAACAAAGCAAGTGTGATATTTTTATCAGGGTATTGTGAATAAAAAGTGCCATGACAATATATACTTATATTCATGATAGTAATTCATTAAATTGTGTACAGCAAGAACACTACCCTATCACATCTCAGATAGCTGTGGTGAACGGAACAAGGTGAAAGACTGCTTCAGCATCAATAGTATACAAGTAAATTAATCACTTGTTCCCTATAAACCAGCATTCAGAAAATTTTAAATATGGTATTATAATAATTTAAAATATAGATAATTCAAGGAAAATGATTAAATACATTAACTATTTTTCAATAAATTCATATTCAGTGCTTTAGGGGAATTTTTCTTAACTCAATTGTGTTCAAAGATATTATACCTTCAGTTAAAAGTCTGTCAGTCACACATAATTATAAATCAAGTATAGTGTAAACTACACTGATAGCCTCAAAATATGTTCAGTATATATTATTCAGAAAGACCTTAAATATAGATTAAAAAAAAAATTATCTCCTGTGAGCCAGAGGTAACTTTCATCTCTCTTATTGTATTTACTGGGTATTGCTAAACCAAGGTACATGCTATACAAATTAGTAATTTAGTAAGAAATAAATCTTTGTTCTTTGTGAATTCAAATAAGCTGAAATAATTATTCATTTTCTTTGAATTTTCTTTAGGGACTAGGTATTTTGGAAAAATAAGAAAGACTATCTGATAAAAATATTGCATAAGCAAGTTTAGAAAAATGTCATACTCTATTTCTTGGAGAGATGAAATTTCTGTATATAAATTTCAACTGTGAACTAGTCAATTAATATTATTTGCTAACTCTCTTTATATATTAGGTAGAACTGTGATCCAGCAGAATAATACCCCCACCCTCCAAAATTCCCATATCCTAGTTCCTAAAACTTGTAAATATGTTACCTTATGTGGCAAAAGGGGCTCTTCAGGTATGATTACTGTTAACCACCTAAGTGTAAAATTATCCTAGACTGTTCTGTCGGGACTAATCTAATCACATAAGTCCTTAAAAGTGGAAAATCTTTCCCAGTTATTGTCAGAGAAGGAGATTAAGGATGAAAGAGGATCATAGAGAATGTGTGTTGCCTTTAGAAGGTGGGAAAGGAAAGGAAATGAGTTCACTCACGGAGCCTCCCGAACTATAGGCAGCCCTGTCAACACTAATTTTGGCCCATTGAAAACCATTCTGGACTTTCAACAATCAGAACTGCAAGAAAAAATAGTGCTGTTTTAAGCCACTAAGTATATGGTAATTTGTAACAGCTGCAACAGGAAACTAATAAAAACATATATAAAGAGCTTACAAAGGAGATTCTTTTTAATCCACTAACCACTTTGGAGACTGGCTTCTTTCACTTAGCATGGTGCATTGGAGATTTATCCATGTTTCTGTGGATATTGGTAGTTCAATTCACTTACTACTGAGTAAAATTCCATTTAGTGTCTGTATGCATTCAGCAGTCTTTTTTTTTTTTTTAAATTTTGGCAGTTATGAAAGAAGTTAGTATTAAAATTTGCGTGCAATTTCCAGGGACCATTTTCTAAATAGGCTGCTCCATTGTGAATTCCAAAAAGAAAAATATGATAACTATTTTTCTGCATCCTATCAACATGTTATTGTCAAAATTTTTGTCTTATTTTTATTTTAGACATTCTAAAAAGTATAGGCACACCTCGGATATATTCTGGGTTCAGTTTCAGATCACCATAATAAATAAAGTCACAGGAATTTTCTGGTTTCTCAATGTTTATGAACGTCATGCTTACAGTATCAGTTCAGTTCAGTTCAGGCACTCAGTCATGTCAGATTCTTTGCGACCCCATGAATCGCAGCACACCAGGCCTCCCTGTCAGTCACCATCTCCTGGAGTTCACTCAACCTCACTTCCATCGAGTCGGTGATGCCATCCAGCCATCTCATCCGCTGTCATCCCCTTCTCTTCCTGCCCCCAATCCCTCCCACCATCAGAGTCTTTTCCAATGAGTCAACTCTTCTTTGAGGTGGCCAAAGTACTGGAGTTTCAGCTTTAGCATCATTCCTTCTAAGAAAACCCAGGGCTGATCTCTTTTAGAATGGACAGGTTGGATCTTCTTGGAGTCCAAGGGATTCTCAAGAGTCTTCTCCAAACCACAGTTCAAAAGCATCAATTCTTCGGCGCTCAGCTTTCTTCACAGTCCAACTCACATCCATACATGACCACAGGAAAAACCATAGCCTTGACTAGATGGAGCTTCATTGGCAAAGTAATGTCTCTGCTTTTGAATATGCTATCTAGGTTGGTCATAACTTTCCTTCCAAGGAGTAAGCGTCTTTTAATTTCATGGCTGCAGTCACCATCTGCAGTGATTTTGGAGCCCAAAAAGATAAAGCCTGCCACTGTTTCCCCACCTATTTCCCATGAAGTGATGGGGCCAGATGCCGTGATCTTCGTTTTCTGAATGTTGAGCTTTAAGCCAACTTTTTCACTCTCCACTTTCACTTTCATCAAGAGACTTTTGAGTTCCTCTTCATTTTCTCCCATAAGGGTGGTGTCATCTGCGTATCTAAGGTTATTGATATTTCTCCTAGCAATCTTGATTCCAGCTTGTGCATCTTCCAGACCAGCATTTCTCATGATGTACTCTGCATATAAATTAAATAAGCAGGATGACAATATACAGCCTTGACATACTCCTTTTCCTATTTGGAACCAGTCTGTTGTTCCATGTCCAGTTCTAACTGTTGCTTCCTGACCTGCATACAGGTTTCTCAAGAGGCAGGTCAGGTGGTCTGGTATTTCAATCTCTTTCAGAATTTCCCACAGTTTATTGTGATCCACACAGTCAAAGGCTTTGGCATAGTTAATAAAGAAGAAATAGATGTTTTTCTGGAACTCTCTTGCTTTTTCCATGATCCAGTGGATGTTGGCAATTTGATCTCTGGTTCCTCTGCCTTTTCTAAAACCAGCTTGAACATCAGGAAGTTCACGGTTCACATATTGCTGAAGCCTGGCTTGGAGAATTTTGAGCATTACTTTTCTAGCGTGTGAGATGAGTGCAATTGTATGGTAGTTTGAGCATTCTTTGGCATTGCCTTTCTTTGGGATTGGAATGAAAACTGACTTTTTCCAGTCCTGTGGCCACTGCTGAGTTTTCCATATTTGCTGGTATATTGAGTGCAGCACTTTTACAGTATACCATAGTCTATTAAATGGGTAATAACATTATGTCTAAAAAAATCTGTACATATCTCAATTAAAAAAACACTGTATTGCTAAAAAGTGTTAACCACCATTTAAACCTTCAATTAATTATAGGGACCAGGAGATGGTAAGGGACAGGGAAGCCTGGCATGTTGCAGTCCATGGGGTCTCAAAGAATTGGAGACACAACTTGGTGACTTAACAACAAACCTTCAATGAAGCATAGTAACAACATTTAAGATCACTGATAAAAGATCACCATAACAAATATAATATTAATTTATATTATTAATTTAATATATTAAATTAATATAAATTAAATATTAATTTAATATATTAAAAACCTCTGAAATATGTTAAGAATTACCAAAATGTGACACAGGCACAAAATGAGCAAATGCTGTTTGAAAAATGATGCTGATACTCTTGTTTGACATATGGCTGCCACAAACATTAAATTTGTAAAAAATACAATATCTGTGAAGTAAAATAAATTGAAACACAATAAAAAGAGTATGTCTATATATATATATATAGGCATTCCTGGTGGCACAGTAGTAAAAGAATCCTCCTGCTAACATAAGAGATGCAGGTTTGATCCCTGGGTCGGGAAGATCCCCTGGAGAAAAAAGATGACAACCCACTCTAGTACTCTTGCCTGGGAAATCTCACAGACAGAAAAGCCTGGCAGGCTAAAGTCATGATTTAGTAACTAAACCACCATGTCTATATATATATTGATATTTCATTTTTACTTTACTGTGAGTTTATTTTATTACAAGTGATGTTGAACAAATTTTCAAGTGCTTGATACTATCTATAAGTCTTTGAAGAGTTTTTTCAAATATTGTACTTTTTAAAAATTTATTATATGTGATCTGTGATAGGAATATTTTGAAAGCTCTTATGTATTCCAGATATAATCCCTTTATTAGATATATTTTATAATGTTTTCTTTCAGTATATATCTTGTCTTTATATTACCTGAGTGTCTTTAAAGATGCAAATATCTTTAATTTTGTTAAATTCAAATTTATCATATTTTTATGAATGTCTTTTTATTATCTAAGAAATCTTGTACTAATTCATGGTCACAAAAATGTCCTCTTATGTTTGCTTCTAATATTATTATAATTCCATAAACTTTTTTAGGTTTTAAATTTAGCTATATAATCCACTTTGAATTAATAAGTAATTATATATGTTCCAAGGTATGAGTTAAGGCTGAATATTTTTAAATATTGATATATATTTTTCTAGCACCATTTGTTAAAAAGATTATTTTATCATCAAATTACTGTTCCACCATGATCAAAAATAAATTTACTATTTTAAGATCAATTTCTAGATTTTCAAATCTTTTTTATTTAAACTATTACAGTACCACACTGTCTTGATTACTGTAACTTTTAAAAAGATATTGAAATGAGGTATTTTGAGTTATCCAGATACATTACTCTTCAAAATAATGTTGGTCATTCCAGTCTATGATTTTTTATATTAAAATTTTAGAATCAACTTATCAATTTCTTAAAAATAAAAAAGGTTCTGCTAGAACTGTGATTACTACTACACTGTTTCTTCTATAGCTCAACTTCAGACAAATAATATCTTTACAATGTCGAGTTTTCCAATTTACAAGCAAGGTGTATCTGTCCATTTATTAAGACCTTATTTTATTTATTCAATAATTTTTTATACTTTCCATCATACACATCTTGTTAGATTTATACCCAACTATTTTATACTTTGGATTGCTACTGTAAAAGATACTTATTAAAATGTCAACTAGGAATTGTTGACTGCTAGTAAATGGACATTTTCCTGTATTTACTTTGTGTCTTATGATCTTGACAAATACATTTATTTTCTTCTTGCTTTTCATAGATTCTTTGCTATGTTCCATGTAGATAATAACGCATCTATGAATAGAGACCATTTTGCTTGTTGCATTCCAGTCTGTGTGTCTTTTTATTTTTTTTAATTTGTATTTATTTATTTTTTATTTTTCTGCATTATGCCTTGGCTAAAATATTTAGGACAATATTGAACAGGGAGATAAATACCCTTAACTTCTAATCTTTGGGGAAAGCATTCAGTCTACCATCAATTATGATATTATTTGTTGGGATTTTGTAAATGTTCTTTATCAGTTTCATTTTGTTCCTACTTTGCTGAGAATTTTTTTTCCCAAATGTCTTTTAGCATCTGTTGATCTAATTACACGTGTTTTTTCTTAGTCTGTTGATATGATGAATCGTCAGTTGTTTTTTGAAATGATATATCAAGAGTACATTCCCAGGGAAATCCCAACTAGCTTACAATATATGTGTTGTTTTTTTTTTATAGTGCTGAATTCATTTTGTAATATTTTGTTGAGAAGTTTTGCTTCTACTATCATGTGCAACATTGCCCTTGAAATACATCTGTTCAGTTTTGGTTTCACAAAGTGATGCAGGGCTCATAAACTGGGATGAAAATGTTTCCTTGTCTTCTATTTTCCTGGAATATTGTGTGAAAGTTCATTTGACCATGAAATCATTAGCATAATCCATCAGCAAAACCATTTAGAACTTTTTTTCCTGTTGGAGATTTCTGAGTATGAATTCAGTTTTTAATAAATATAAAACTATTCAAATTATCTATGAAATTAGATAGTTCTCTGCCTTTGACTGTGTGGATCACAATAAACTGGAAAATTCTGAAAGAGATGGGAATACCAGACCACCTGATCTGCTTCTTGAGAAATTTGTATGCAGGTCAGGAAGCAACAGTTAGAACTGGACATGGAACAACAGACTGGTTCCAAATAGGAAAAGGAGTACATCAAGGCTGTATATTGTCACCCTGTTTATTTAACTTATATGCAGAGTACATCATGAGAAATGCTGGACTGGAAGAAACACAAGCTGGAATCAAGATTGCTGGGAGAAATATCAATAACCTCAGATATGCAGATGACACCACCCTTATGGCAGAAAGTGAAGAGGAACTAAAAAGCCTCTTGATGAAGGTGAAAGTGGAGAGTGAAAAAGTTGACTTAAAGCTCAACATTCAGAAAACGAAGATAATGGCATCTGGTCCCATCACTTCATGGGAAATAGATGGGGAAACAGTGGAAACAGTGTCAGACTTTATTTTTCTGGGCTCCAAAATCACTGCAGATGGTGACTGCAGCCATGAAATTAAAGACGCTTACTCCCCGGAAGGAAAGTTATGACCAACCTAGATAGCATATTCAAAAGCAGAGACATTACTTTGCCAACAAAGGTTCGCCTAGTCAAGGCTATGGTTTTTCCAGTGGTCATGTATGGATGTGAGAGTTGGACTGTGAAGAAAGCTAAGTGCCGAAGAATTGATGCTTTTGAACTGTGGTGTTGGAGAAGACTCTTGAGAGTCCCTTGGACTGCAAGGAGATGCCACCAGTCCATTCTGAAGGAGATCAGCCCTGGGATTTCTTTGGAAGGAATGATGCTAAAGCTGAAACTCCAGTACTTTGGCCACTTCATGCGAAGAGTTGACTCATTGGAAAAGACTGATGGTGGGAGGGATTGGTGGCAAGAGGAGAAGGGGATGACAGAGGATGAGATGGCTGGATGGCATCAGTGACTCGATGGACTTGAGTCTCGGTGAACTCCGGGAGTTGGTGATGGACAGGGAGGCCTGGCGTGCTGCGATTCATGGGGTCGCAAACAGTCGGACACGGCTGAGCGACTGATCTGATCTGATAAAGAATTTGACAGTTTTATCTAAGAGATAATATTCTTAGGAGAAAATACAGGTTAAAGTCTACGTGACATTTGATTTGGCAATGAATTCTTGGATATGGCACCAAAGGCACAAACTACAAAAGGAAAAACAGACTGAGGTCCTTAACATGGTGGAGTAAAAAGCTACATTTGTCTCTTCTTTTCAGTCTAAAGGGCTTTCCTGGTAGCTCAGATGGTAAGTACCCACCTGCAGTGCAGGATATCTGGGTTAGATCCCTGGACTGGGAAGATCCCCTGGAGAAGGGAATGGCCACTCACACCAGTATTCTTGTCTGGAGAATTCCATGGACAGAAGAGCCTGATGGAATACATTCCTTGGGTTGCAAAGAGTCAGACACAACTGAATGACTAACACACTTTATTTCAGTCTAAAATCAGTAAAACCTCCACAATGTATCAAAGGTTCCTCTGCCCTTAACACCAGGATTCCAGAGAATTCCACACAAGGGCTTTCCTGGTGGCTCAGATGGTAAAGAATCTGCCTGCAATTCAATAGACCCGGGTTTGATCTCTGGGTCAGGAAGATCCCCTGGAGGAGGGAATAGCAACCCACTCTAGTATTCTTGTCTGGAGAATCCCATGGACAGAGGAGCCTGGAGAGAGGCAGTCCATGGAGTCACAGAGTCAGACACAACTGAGCAACAAAGCATGCACTTACTTACACATACATCTAAAAGTGAGTGGACTAGAACACCTAGAGGAGGTGGAACTGGGGGACAGGAGGAGGTATTTGTGGTCTTGACTTCCCCCAGGTGTAAAGCTGAGTCCATAGCCACAGAGAAACCAGTAATAGCAGGGAAAGCAATGCACACATATCCAGCCTCATGGTCATAGCAGCACCACTTAAATGGGTAACAGTGGTCGTGGGGTCCCTATAGCCCATGTCTCTGGGCCCCACCTGCAGCATTAAAGGTCATGAACCTTACAACACCAGATATGGCAGAGGTACCTATGCTTCACAGCTCCCCACTCAATTATTCACCCCTCCTCCTTCAGTGGAGCCTGAAACTCAGAGGATCCCAGACAGCAGGGAAGAGCCCACAATCCCAGTGCAACAGGTGACAATCCCAATGATACTGGCAGAAGCAAGGCATCAAAAACCCCAGGGCTACAAGAGGTGATAATGAGGGCATAGGACAACACCTCTGACAGAAGTGAAGGGTAGAAAGTGCATACTCCCAAACATAACCAGGCATTTTAGGTAGTAGAAACCTGAAACTTGTGTTATATTGCCACCTACTGGTAAACAAAGAAAGGCCTCTAATTCTGTAGAATCCTTAGTAGAAATCAGGTGTTTTCTACTTCAAATGCACTAGCAGAGGAGCAACTCATCTAGAACCTCATCTAGCAACTCATCTAACACTATACCACAAAAATAAAATTAGAATTTTCTAGAAACCAAGTAAAGTTATAGAATACTGTGATCTGACTGAGAATTCAGCTTTCATGAAGAAACTAAACAAACTACAAGAAAAATCAGAAAGGTCATTAATTTTATTCCTGAGCTCATTTAACTCACAGAAGAAACACTTTACCAAATTTTTGAAACTGAAAAAGAACAAAACAGAAATCCTGGAGCAAAGAACTCAATAAGCAAGATAAAAAAAATGCGTCAGAAAGCACAGGAAATAGAACAGACCATACAGAAGAGAAAATTAGCAAGCTTGAAGACAGAAGTCTAGAAATGTTAGTAGTAGAAAAGAGAAATATTTTAAAAATGAGGAAATTCTACAAGAGTAATCCCACTCTTTTACATAGGGCAACATTAAGCTAATGGGTATGTAGAAAGAAAAGACAGGGAGAAGGAACAGAGAGCTTATTTAAAGAAATAATAGTTGAGAACTTCCCAAACTGGGGTAGGAACTGGATATACAATTCAGTGAAGCAAAGATAACCCCTAATTAACTCAATGTAAAAAGACATTCTACAAAACATGTATTAAAATTGTCAAAAGTCAATGACAAAGAAAGCATTTCAAGGGCAGCCAGGGAAAATGGTTGGTAGATTGATAACTTACAAAGGAATCCCCATAAGGCTATCAGTAGATTCTTCAGCAGAAACCTTATAGGTCAGGAAGAAGTGAGTGGTGCTCTCAAAATACTTAAAGATAAAAACTGTCACCTGAGAATACTCTATATAGCAGAGTTATGATCCTGAAATGAAGGAGGAATAAAGACTTTACAATTCAAACCAAATCTGAGGGCCCTATCAATACTAGAATCACTTTACAAGGAATATTGAAACATTCTACCATAAACAGAAAAAATAGCCAAAGTACACAAAACTTTGAGTAAGGTAACAGACAGAATCAGAAAATTCCAACTTTTTATCAGAATAGGTTTTTAAACACTTTATTATACTATAAAGGCTAAAAAAGGGGAGTAAGAAGAATAATGAATAGGTACTTCAATTTGATAACAAACTCACAAGATGAAAAGGGACAATTTGAGATGACAAAAACACAAAAGAGGAAGAGGAAAAGGATGAAACTTATAAAGGAAATGATAATAAAATGGTAGTAGCAGATAAAAGACTATTTTGTCCATGAAACTTTCTTTATAAACCACTTTTTCACCACAAAACATAAATTTAGAGCAGAGATATGAAATATAAAAAAAAGAGAAAGCTGAGAAAAATTTAATAGAAAACCACTCAATCAAAATGGCAGACAGAAGTACATGGAAAAAGAAATAGTAGATATCTAGAGCAACCAGAAAACAAAAGAAAAAATGGCAGTACTAAATCCTCATCTATCAAGAACTATTCTAAATGTAAATGAATTGAATCCACCAATAGAAAGAAACAGAATGACTGAGTGGATTGAAGGGAGAAAAAAGAAAAAGCCAACAATATACTGCCTCCTGAGCACTCATTTCAGTTCTAAAGACAAACATGGACTAATGCTGAAGTAATAGAAGATAATAGTGCAAGCAGATTCAGCCAAAAGAAAGTTAGCATACCCATATTCATATCAGACAAAACAGACATCAAGGCAAAAAAAAAAGGTAACAAAAGACAAAATGGACAGTATATAATGATAAATGAAAAATTCATCAAGAAGACAATAGTTATTACTATGTATGCACCTAAGACAGGAACAACAAAATAACAATATATAAAATAATTGTGAGCAGCTGAATACACATTCTTCTCAAGTACATGTGAAACTTTCTCAAGGATAGACCATATGATGGGACACAAAACAAGTCTCAATACAGTTAAGAAATTGAAATCAGAACAAGCTTCTTTTCTGATCACAATGGTTAGAACCTACAAATAAATTACAAGAAGAGAAGTGGGAAAATCACAAATGTGTAAAGACTGAACAGTGTGCTACTGAAGAGTTATGATGTCAAAGAAATCAAAGGAGAAATCACAAATTACCTGAAGACAAATGAAAATCAAAATATGATATACCAGAATCTATGGAATTAAGCAAAAACAGCACCAAGAGGGAAGTTTATAGCAATACAAGGCTCTCTCAAGAAATATGAAAATTAACAATGTAACCTACCACCTAAATGAACTAGAAAAAGAAGAACAAATGAAGCCCAAAGTAAGTAGAAGAAAGGAAATAATAAAAATCAGAGTAGAACAAGTGAAATAAAGACTAAAACACAATAGAAGAAAAAAAAAACAGTGAAAATAAGAGCTGGTTCTTTGAAAAGATAAGCAAATTTGACAAACCTTTACTTACAAAAAGAAAGAAACAGAAGGTCATGATAAATAAAATCAGAAACATGGGAAGATAAATAAAAATGGATACCACTGAAATGCAAAGGTTTATAAGAGAATATTATGAAAAACTATATGCCAACAAATTGGACAACCTAGAAGAAATGAACACATTCTTAGAATCATACAACCTTCCAAGACTAAATCATGAAAAAACAGAAAATCTAAGTAAGCCAGTCACTAGTACAGAGATTCAAACAGTGATCAAAAAGTAACCTGAAAACAAAAGTCCAGGACTATATGGCTTCACAGGTGAATTCTCTCAAACATTCAAAGACAATTTAATATCTATCCTTCTCACACATTTACAAAACCTGGAGGAAGTGGAAGGAATGCTTCCTAACTCATACTATGAGCCCAACATCACCCTGACAACAAAACCAAAAACATCATAAATAAAGATTACAGGATAATAACTTTGATGAACATAGAAGTAACAATCTTCAACAAAATATGAGCAAACCAAATACAGCAATGTATTAAAAGAATCATACATACACCATGGTCTCATAGGATTTACTTCAGGGATGCAAGGTGTTTCAACAACAACAAAACAATCAACATGATACACCACATTAACAAACTGAAGAATAAAAACCATATGATAATCTCAATAGGTGAAGAAAAAAGACTTTGACAATATCCAATACTCACTTATGATAAAAACTCTCAATAAAGGAGGTACAGAGGAACATACTTCAATATAATGAAGGATATAAGTGACAAACCCACTTTTCACACTATACTCAATGGTGAAATAGTAAAAGCTATCCCTCTAAAGGAACAAGTTAAAAACAAACAAACACTCTTGCCATTTGTATTCAACATAGTATTAGAAGTCCAAGACAGGACAATTGGTCAAGAAAAAGAAATAAAAGGCATCCAAATTGGAAAGGAAGAAGTAAAACAGTTACTATTAACGGATGACATGATTATATACATAAAAAAAACCTAAAGACTCAAAAATCAAAAAACTATTAGGAATAATAAACAAATATAGAAAAACTTGCAGGGTATAAAATCATCATACAAAAATGTGTTATGTGTCTCTACCTTAACAGTGACCTAGCACAAAGAGAAATTAAGAAGGCCATTTACAACTTCAACAAAAGAATAAAAAACTTGGAATATATTTAACCCCAAAGGTGAAAGACCTGTACAGAGAAAACTATATGTTGTTGGAAGAAACTGAAGACATAAATAAATGCAAAAGATAGTCCATGCTCATGGATCAAAATAATTAACATTGTTAAAATGTTTTCATTACCTAAAGCAATCTATAGATTTAATGGCAAACCCTATAAAAATCCCAAGGACATTTTTTACAAAAACAAAACAAAAAATTCTTAAATGTGTATGGAGTCATAAAAGACTATGTACAGCCAGAGCAATCCTGAGAAAATGTTGGAGATATCACACTTCCTGATTTCAAACTAGATTTCAAAGTCATAACAGTGATCAAAACAGCATCATTTGGACAGAAAACATGAAGTATAAATCAATGAAACAGAACTGAGATCTCAGAAATAAAGTCATACATGTATGTGTGCATGTGTGGGTGCTCAGTCACTCAGTCATGTCCAATTCTTTGTGATCCCATGGACTGCAGCCCACCAGGCTCATCTGTCCAGAGAATTTTCCAAGCAAGAATATTGAAGTGGGCTGCCATTTCCTACTCCAGAGGATCTTGTTAATCCCAGAATCAAACACGTATCTCCTGCATCTCCTGCCTTGGCAGTCAGATTCTTTACCACTGTGCCACCTGGGTAAGCCCTCATACATATATGGACAATTAATTTATGACAAAAAAGTAAAGAACATAAAACAGAAAGACAGTCCTCTTCAATAAATAGTGTTGAGAAAACTAAACAGCCTCATGCAAAAACTTAAAAAAAAAAAAAAGATAAAACTAGACCATTATCTCACACAAAACATAAAAATCAACTCAAAACACATTAAACATTTGAATGAAAGACCTGAAACCATAAAACTCCTAGAATAAAACATAGGCAGTATGCTCTTTGATATCTTAGCAATGTCTTTCTAGATATCCTCAAGCAAGGGAAGAGAGCAAAAATAAATGGGACCACATCCAATTAAAAAGGCACTGCACACAAAGGAAACCATCAACAAAATAAACAGACAACTGGAAACCTACTGAATTGAGAAGATATTTGCAAGTGCTGTATTTCATAAGAGGTTAATATCCAAAATGTATTATATTAAGAATGCATACACTCAAAACTAACAAAAAAGCAAGCAATCCAATTAAAAGTGGGCAAAAATGTATCTTATGATGCATGATAAGGGAATTAGTTCCACTCTGAGGACAAGTCCGAAGACAGGAGACGTTCAATGTCCCAGCCTAAGATGGCCAGACAGAGAAGAGGTAAAGTCTTTGAATGATGTTGACTCTTTTCTTTGATATCCTATAACCTAAAAAGCTATGATGTAAAATTAACAATATTTAAATACTATGATATAAAGTGAGGGGTAGCATAATATCCACTCCAAATGAAGCCTCTTTGACATAAGGATTATTTTGAGTTGATTATTTTTGAGAGGCTGCAGACACAGGAGAATCTCCAAAAGCAGAGTGTAAGTTGTCCTATTGTGAGAGAAATTTATAAGGGAAATTTCCCTTTATAAGAGTGTCTACCTCTGTACTAGGAAAAGAAAGATGAATCAAATCACAAGAATCTCTAGTCAATGGAGAAGACACAAACAAATCTGCATAACCACCTTCAGTTCAGTTACTCAGTCACTCAGTCGTGTCGGATTCTTTGCGACGCCATGAATCACAACATGGCAGACCTCCCTGTCCATCACCAACCCCCCGAATTCACCCAAACTCATGTGCATCGAGTTGGTGATGCAGCCATCTGATCCTCTATTGTCCCCTTCTCCTCCTGCCCCCAATCCCTCCCAGCATCAGGGTCTTTTGCAATGAGTCAACTCTTCTCATGAAGTGGCCAAAGTATTGGAGTGTCAGCATCAGCATCAGTCCTTGCAATGAACACCCAGGACTGATCTCCTTTAGGATGAACTGGTTGGATCTCCTTGCAGTCCAAGGGACTCTCAAGAGTCTTCTCCAACACCACAGTTCAAAAGCATCAATTATTTGGTGCTCAGCTTTCTTCACAGTCCAACTCTCACATCCATATATGACCACTGGAAAAACCATAGCCTTGCTCTTGTTTATTGTGTTTTTTACTAATAAACTTTTCATAACTGTTCCACAACTCCCAGCATCTTTAATTTTGGCTGAAGATGATATTAAAGGTAGTAGCTTGGGCCATTTCAGAGAATTTTCCTGGGTTTCTCCATGAATAAGTGAGGTATGCATGTTATTAAATATCTTTTCATGCATGTTATTTTTTTTTCTTTTTGTGTTTTAGCCATAAGAACCTAGAAAGGTAGAAGGAAAATTATTTTTCCTCTCCTACGAAAGTCAACACATCTTATGATACATAATAAGGAAATAAGAGAGGAAGAAACAAAGGTAATTATGTAATGTGCACACACATACTCATGGCAAAATAAAGAGAAAACACTCATGATAATTACAGTCCTCCTTTCTGTAACCAATCATGTACTGTTATACCTGGTCTTTATAAATATCTTCTTCCACTATCCATTCTGGTTTTCCTATTCTTTCAGCAAGTAACTCAAGTGGTCATGGGTCTTTCCTTGGAAGAGAGACCAGGGACTTCATTCCTGAAGGTATAGTCCAGCCCAGATCATGTTGCTATTGTTTTCTCTTGACCTTAATCATAAGGCATGGTAAAATTAAGAGACACACTAAAAGATCTCCTGCATTCTAGACATTTATTTCCTTACCATTACTGTGGAATAACAGTCAAATTTCCTTTTGGTGGTCAGCATTAATCAATCTAGCCAGGACAATAACTTTCTATGCCTGTTTATTCAGAGGTATGAGGTGTCCAAAGTAGCCAGTGGTAGTCCTAACTTCCAATTCAATGGACTAATTATTGTGTCTTTTGGTGGAAAGTACTCCTCCCTCTAGAACTGAGATCTCTAGGTCAGCAAAGCATAAGACCTGGGAACAGAAAACAAACACTGTGCAGTGGATCACTAGGGGTAATAGTGAATAGAGACACTCCCATTTCCAGGCTTTTATTCCTAGGTCTCTAAACTGCCAACTATGCAAGAAATAGCATCATACACTGGACACTAATTCAGAACACATATAGCCCTCTGGAGAGAACCTTTCCCAGGCCTGGAAGTTATAGCCGCCTGGCTGATGCTATATCTCATTCTTCAAAAGGCTTTGGATCCTTCTATCAAATAGCTGACTCAGGAAGGTGTGGAACATGATTAAGACTAGTGAATTTCACAAGCAGAGGCTCACAGCCAAAATTATGTAACTGTGAAATGAGTTCCTTGATAAGAAGCAACATTGTATATAATGGCACACCAGTGGATAAAGCATTTTGTAAGCCTGTGGATGATAATTTTGGCAGACACACTGTATACAAGAAGGCAAATCCATAATAGAGGGTCCATACTCCATTTAACACCAGGAAAAGGTCAGTTTTCATTCCAATCCAAAGTAAGGCAATGCCAAAGAATGTTCAAACTACCTCACAGTTGCACTCATTTCACACTCTAGCAAAGTAATGCTCAAAATTCACCAAGCTAGGCTTCAACAGTATGTGAACCGAGACCTTCCAGATGTTCAAGCTGGATTTAGAAAAGGCAGAGGAACCAGAGATCAAACTTCCAACATCCATTGGATCAAAGAAAAAGCAAGAAAATTCCAGAAAAACTACTTGTGCTTGATTGACTATGCTAAAGTCTTTGTGTGGATCACAACAAACCGTGGAAAATTCATAAAGAGATAGGAATACCACATCACTTTACCTGCCTCCTGAGAAACCTGTATGCAAGTCAAGAAGCAACAATTAGAACCAGACATGGAACAACAAACTGGTTCCAAATTGGGAAAGGAGTATGTCAAGGCTGTATATAGTCACCCTGCTTATTTAACTTATACACAGAGTACATCATGTTATTTGAAACAGTGGGCTGGATGAAGCACAAGCTAGAATCAAGATTGCCTGGAGAAATATCAATAACTTCAATATGTAGAAGACACCAACATTATGACAGAAAGTGAAGAGGAACTGAAGAGCCTTTTGATGAAAGTGAAAGAGGAGAGCTGGTTTAAAACTCAACATTCAAAAATTAAGATCACGGCATCCAGTCCCATCATTTCATGGCGAACAGGTGGGGAAACAATGGCAACAGTGACATACTTTATTTTCTTGGGATCCAATATCACTACAGTTGGTGACTGCAGCCATGAAGTTAAAAGACGCTTGATCCACCAAATTAAAAGAAAAGTTATTACCAACCTAGACAGCATATTAAAAAGCAGAGACATTACCTTGCCAACTAAGATCCATATATTAAAAGCTGTGATTTTCCAGCAGTCATGTATGGATGTTAGAGTTTGACCATAAAGAGGGCCGAGCGCTGAAGACTTGATGCTCTTTAACTGTGGTGTTCGAGAAGACTCTTGAGAGTCCCTTGGACTACAAGGAAATGAAACAAGTCAATCCTAAAGGAAATCATCCTGAATATTCATTCATTGGAAGGACTGATGCTGAAGCTTCAATACTTTGGCCACCTGATGTGAAGAGCCAACTCTTTAGAAAATACCTTGATGCTGGGAAAGATTGAAAGTAGGAGGACAAGGGGATAATGGAGGATGAGATGGTTGGATGGCATCACCGACTCAATGGACATAAGCTTGAGCAAGCTCCAGGAGATGGTAAAGGGCAGGGAAGCCTGGCCTGGTGCAGTACACGCGGTCACAGAGTCAGACAGGACTGAGGAACTGAACGGCAATGACTGCATTTTAGAGAATGACATCCCATCCTTTCTGGGTACCATCTCAAGTCTTTTGCTTTAGTTGAAACTTCTATAAGCCATCCCCTTGTCTATCAGGCCATTTTATTTTGGTATTTGATAGGATCAGTGGCTAGAATACCACAGTCATGAGACTACTGCTGCAAGTCCTTTGCTATAAAATAGAATACTTAAGTTGATGAAATGTTATGGTGAGTCCTGTATTGGTGGGTCAAACACTTCAGAAGCCTCAAATAATAGAGGTGTCTGAGGCTATATAGGCAAGAAAGGCAAACCCACACACAAAAAAATATGGGCATATTTCAATAAAGATGTATCTCTATCTTTTTCAGAGATATAAGGGTCCAATGTAATCAAATCTCTAACTATATTTGGTTGATATTCTAAAGACATGCTATGTCAAGGGATTAATGTCAGTCTGTAGATGACAAATGTATATATACCAATAGCAGAAACTATATCAGTAACCAATAAGTAGAAGCCCACTGGGTTCAAGAATAGTTACTACTCCTGCCACCATGACTAATGCATTCATGTGCCTATTGTGCCAGCACTGAAGTGGCTAATGACAGAAGATAGCTGATATCAACTATTTGAGTCATTTTGTCTACGTTGTCCTTCAGTGCTTCTTCTGAGGAGAATGGTGCCTGGTGGGTTTTAATGTGCTACACAGTTATTTTGTCTTCATACCCACGTCTGAACCTTTTGACCTCTCCTAATGTTGGCATCCTGACTTCACATAATGAGGATCCTTGTTTTCTCTGTTTCTAAGAGTCATTCTAACAGCATGCTAGTACCATGTCATGAAGTCTTTTACATTTTGTTCAATAACACACCCCAAAAAACTGCTCCGATATTTATAAACTTTTCTTATAAAAAAAAAAAAAGACCTACCATATCATCACCATCATCTTTAAAGAAATACGAAGGTAGAGGTTAGCAGTGAGGTATGGGATACTGTCTCAAGTTCAGAAGACAAAGGAAAGTGACTGTTCAAGATATTTTAGAATGTTAACCAACACCATGCCTCAGTAACCAATTGCTTCTCAGTATGTATGTATGTTGGAGAAGGCAATGGCACCCCACTCCAGTACTTTTGCCTGGAAAATCCCATGGACAGAGGAGCCTGCTGGGCTGCAGTCCATGGGGTCGCTAGAGTCAGACACGACTGAGCGACTTCACTTTCACTTTTCACTTTCATGCATTGGAGAAGGAAATGGCAACCCACCCCAGTGTTCTTGCCTGGAGAATCCCAGGGACAGGGGAGCCTGGTGGGCTGCCGTCTATGGGGTCACACAAAGTTGGACATGATTGAAGCGACTTAGCAGCAGCAGCATATATGTATGTATAATTCAACCAACACTGGAGATCTGCTACCCTTATGATAAAGTCTGACTTAGTACTTTACTCTTCTGTCCTCTAGTTGGAGGAAATAAGACTCCCATTTTAGGTTGTCAAGGAGGCTTTCACACTTAGCCTTTAATTCCAAATTATTACCCCAATCTTTTATTTTCTTTTACGAAGGCATTTATGGCCCTTAGCAACAACCAACTAGTTCTACAGTCTCTATAATAACTTTTCCTCACAATTCTGAAGTTTGATGTATTTTACCTCCAAGGCACATCCACTTTCCCTAGTACACTATCTCTACTTAACACCTTTAAACTTCTAACAATTGCACCACTGCTGGATAGGAAACCATGGGTAATTCAGCTCCAGAAACTCATTTTGCAATGTACTTTCTTAGAACTTCTGGTACCAAATGTCATAGGTCTGGTTCTTTGGGAAACAGACTGAGAGGGAGATTTGTGTCCATGACATTAAATGGGGAGAGCACTCAGAAACAACAAATGTAATGAAGTCAGGGAAGCAGAAGAGTTCTGAAGATGAGAGGGCCCTTTAGATTTGTCACAACTAAGACAAACAGGATGAATCTTTTACTCCTGCATGGATCACTCATTTTTGTGGGTTGACTCCCTGAGGTAGTGCATCCTTCAAAAAAGCAGATCCTCTGGGCAGGGTCCTAGGGAGAGACTTAGCTGTGGCCTACCAACAGGTAACATTCCAATAAGCTGGGGAAGATAAGTGTTTCTCTCCTGAAGGGGTAATCTGGTAGTGCTCTACAACATCTGTTATGGAGGTTTGGACACCAATATGTGCTCCAGTGTATACCTCACTGCTACTGAGCCTGTAAATTACCCACTTTAAAACATTACTGCTAATTTCTACATGATACATTTGTGAAAACCAAGCTTTTTATCTCTGGTTGGAAGTAGCATTGTGTTCTACTTTTTAAGTAGGGAGTATTTCATGGATGTTACTTATCCTTAAGTGAGAGCAGACTTATTCAGGTTTGCAATTTACTGCTAAAGAATAAAGTAGAATTTTCTTCAGTCTTTCTTCCCTGTTTACCTATTTATCATCAGAAGCTTTCTCTTACATCTTCAACTAGAAGGCTCAATTTTATGCACATCCCCTAAAGCCAAGTATCTTGTTTTTTGTTTTAAATCACTTAGCTTCTGGGAATGTGATGACTTAAGCAGATACTTACTTTCCATTTGCATGATATTATAAGGCCTATAATTTGAAGTAGCTTGTGTCTGGCATTTCAATATATCAGAGAATGAATGGAGGGCAAAATATGTCCCTCTGAAAGTCTAATGGCTCTTTGAGGGTGAGCACTTTACTTTTGCTAACTTCCTCCAACCTGCAAGTTCACTTATTATTCACCTTCATAATTACCTTGGCAATATTTCTAAGATTTACACTTATATATTTGTTGTAGAAGAGAAATAATAATGGATTATAGTACAAGGTGAAAAAGCCCTAATTTTCTGGGAAACTAATTGTGAACCTTAGTGAAAAGCCTCAACTCCTTTCAGTTTGGAAAAGCACTTTGATATAATGATGATATGTGAAAGTGGGAAGACATAATTTTCTACAGAATATTGCTTGGACTCCATCACTTTTCTGCCTGAGCCCATAGTGTCTACTTCACTGAATAAAATTCCTCATGGTTTCTAGCATATAATAGACCAATATGCTTATACGATATTCCCAGGCAGTTAAATCTCTTGGATCTGTTTGCATTTTTATGAGTATTTTAACAAGATGGTATAAGATATCAAAAATCAGGCATTATACATAAATCAGGCATTATATATTAGAAACTCAATATTCCTTTTTAAAATGTTAAGTAAACATAAACAGAAAATGATATAGTGATAATTTAGGTTGTAAGAAAAAGAAATACATAGCTTATTTTTTAGAAAGTCTCTTCAGTAAATTACATGCTTACTCAATATACATCCTTACCTTTAAAGACCTCAGAAGAACATAACTGAAAAGGAAGAACAAGAGGGTAACTGACATTGATCCACTACCATTCATGGTTAGTTTTGAAATTCAAGAAATAAGTTTTTTCATCTCGGAATATGCCATATGTATGAAAAGAGTCTCCTGCTTTCTTCCTTCATCTGGGAAGAAGAAAAATCAATAAGCAAAGCCCAAAATAAACAAAAATTAAAATCTACTTCTCCCATTCCCTCCCCCCAAAAAAACTTTGAGGGCTTTTACTATCCTTTAAGGCTTCCCAGCAGTAAAGAGTCCTCCTGCCAGTGTATGAGATGCATGTTTGATTCCTGGGTGGAGAGGATTCCTTGGATGAGGAAACGGCAACCCACTCCAGTATTCTGGCTTGGAAAATCCTATGGACAGAGGAGCCTGGTGGGCTGCAGGCCATGCAGCCGTCACAGAGTCAGTCACGACTGAACATGTGTGCATGGGCGCAGACACACACATATACATACACACACACACAATTCTTTAAGCACTCTTTTGCACTTTCATTCCACATAAAAAACACCAGATCTAAAATGTTGCTGTCTCATTCATATGATCAAAAGATCTAATAGGTTACATGATATTCTTTAAATAAAATTGAATAATTGTTTATAGTAAGTATCATTACTCAAATTTAGCCAGGAGAAGTACATTGCACTGGTTCTTTTTTTTTTTAAAGTTTACTGTTTTATCATAATATAGCTGTTACTACATGTATAATAAGCTTTTTCATGTCATCCTATGTCTAATAACATTGGACAAGAGTTAAAATATACCCATTCCTAAATAATATCAATATAGGGCATGTTCCTGTTCTCTTTACTGAATTTTTTGCTAAGTTCATTCAAATGTCTACAGAAAAATTAAAATAAAAAAGAATGTACAGAAAAGGTGACAAGAAAGAATGCATACATAATACTTATTTTGTTAAAGTAGGTATTTACAGCAATGCAAGAAACTAACAAAGCTGTAGCAAATACACAAAAACATTCAGGCAACTTAAAAAGATTTGAGAGAAGTTTTTGTCCTAATAACATTATTTCACTTTTACCAAAATTAATTCAGTATAAGAATGCACATGAATCAATAGTAGGTACCCAACCTGAAATGAAGTGATTGCTTTAAATGATTTCTAATACATCATATCTTATTATATTAGGATATGACAGGTTATGCTGTGCTTCATTGGGTTACATATTATCATTTTGAATATAACTTCAGCCTATCTAATATAAGATGATGAATCAGGAAATAAAATGACAAGGACTCATTTATTTCTAGGTCTTAAATTAGATTTTTCTGTCCACACAAAAGGAAGGAAACCAAAATGTCTTCCAAGAGGGCTGTCTCATTCATGTCAACGAGCAATCACCAGCTACTGCCTCTCATTCAGTTTGGGCATGAATGTTTGTTGTCTTTGTAAGAACTAGTGTAAATGAGACAGTTTTTATGAGACTAGCATATATCTGGCTTTCTACTGGTTTTCTGTGGCTGTGATACTGTCAGAAGCATTATGTCAAACTTGGGGAATCAGAAAAGTGCATTCAAAAATTATTATATAATCTGAGAACACCATGGAGACCTGCTGTGATCCCATTATAATATATATTAAGAGAGGAAATAAACTTAATGGACATGTATAAGAAGAACCTAGTAATCAAAACATAACTGGATAGAATGTGGTTTAGTATGTATTTTTTAATATAAACATAGGAAATGGAAAGCTGGAAAATTTTTTTTTAATTAAGAAGAGTAGGTTAATTCATGTCAATGTATAGCAAAAACCACTACAATATTGTAAAGTAATTAGCCTCCAATTAAAATTAATTAATTAATTAAAAAAAAGAAGAGTAGAACATACTCTATCTAGTTTAAAACTCATTCTGGTTTCATAGATAATAAATATCAAACTGTATCCCAACATGGTAGGAGTAAAAATATCATCACTAGAAAAATGTTAATTTTTATTGCCTAGGTAGGGAGGGAGGTAAACTTAAAGGTAATGTATCCAAAGGTGTTATAGATAATGTGGTATAAAAGATGTGTCATTGGATTACCAGTGCTGAAATATTAAAACCTTTAATACAAGTGAAAGAAAATGTGACATTTAATAAATGCAAATAAAAAAAGGTTTGAGTCAATATATTTTAATTCAGTTAATTTGTATTTCTCAGATATGCCTTCCTATGTTGCACATTCATTATATATCAAGGTTCTAGCAATCTAAAAATTTAAGGAAAACAGATGGATCTCATTAAAACTTTAACAAAAAGTTACTTACAGGGACAGTAGATCATGTTGGCAAAAATAAAATCATTATATTACTAAGTAGTTAGTTTATCTATAAGGTAGAAATAACTGAATATTAGATGATCAAATTCACAATTATTGTCACAAGTTAAAAAGACACACAAAAAAACCCCTCAATTATTTGCTATAGTTTCATTCTATAAAATTTGAATATATACTTTTCATAACTTTGATACTGGATCAGAAAATATAACAAATGCTTTTATATACTCATCATAAGGTATTTATGGGTTGCAGTCACTAAAATGTGCTTCAGGAATATTTAGGTGTAACTGAAGACCAAAAGATATAAGCATACCACATACAATAGTGAGTAATGTACCTGCTTCTCTCTTCCACTTGGAATGTGCTGGTTTAGCTGATAATTAATGAAATAGCAAATATGTGATTATACTCTTATAGCCAGGTAAATCAATACTATTTTCTGTATATAGAATAATTTTAGCTTCACTGTTGTGGATTTAAGACAGGTAACATTCTATCCTGTAAAAACCTGACAGTGATTTAAAACTAATAATAAGTTAGTCTTCAAAGCACTGAAATGTAATTAGCAAAGAACTTTACACAGTTCAACCTAAGGATAACTCTAATTGAGAGGTGTGGTTAAAGCTAGTATCCTGTCATCTGCAAAGCACCATGTGATTATTTCAGATGGAAGACACTTGACAATATAAGGGCTTATTATAAATGTCTTAACAGAATTGATAGTTTGCTGTAATGCACAATTAGGACATTGGGGAAAAAAAGCAACAAGGGGCTTCTAAAATAAATAATCATATGAAATTCACTTTTCCTTCACAATCATTTTTCGTCTTGCCTCAAAGGTGTACTAAGCTGCTGATTTACCAAGAGTTAGTTCCTCTTGCATTAGATTGTGAAATGAATGGGTAAATCTGTTTTGCTGATTCAAGTGATATCATCCATCATCCATGTGAAGGCATCAGGGATACATTACTTGTTTTCAGAAGACATATACTACATTTGAATATCTTAGACATAACATCTAGACACAGTACCTACTCTTTTGCTCTTATGCCATCTGCATAGAACTAGAAAAATAACTCTCTGCATCAGTTTAGCAAGGACAATTATCCATGAAAAAGAAAAGTAGTTGGTTATTGTGTCTTGAATTTTGTTTGTTTTTGCCTTTTTATTCAAAATTTAGTTTGGTTTTCTTTACTAATTATACTGGAAAATCCATGTATATTCTTTTTCTTATTCCATACTTAATATCTATCTCCCTTTATCTCTTCCTCTTACTCTCTCTCTTTCCCTGCCTCTTTTCCTCCCTTTCTATCTCACTCACCCTCATGTATGTTAATGGCACCAAACATAAAAGTTTTTGATTAGTTATTTACCTAGTTGGTTTCTGCTTTTATAATATTAAGGAGACTGTGATTCCAATAAATTTGATGAGCCATAGTACTTACATGTAAGACTCAAAAAACAAAACTTGTTTAGTATTTTTCAGAAGTTTTTTGCATGGGCCTTAATAAACAGGCACATAGACTATTTATCAAATTGTTACTAGAAAAATAAAACAAACCAGTAATTGTGAATCGAAATGAGTGCAAGGTTCACTGTAAACTAATAAAAATCCTTCATTTTAAAATGAGAAGGTACAATTTCACAAAGAAGTAGTGTGAACCAAAAGTTAAAACTTTTTTTTATTTTCATTTATTTTTGCAGCACAGCATGACATGTGGGATTATAGTTCCTCTACCAGTGATCAAACCCACATCCTCTGCATTGGAAGCATGCAGTCTTAACCATAGGATCACCAGGGAACTATATGTTCTAAACAACTATGAAAACAGAATAAGATTTCTAGCTGAAAACAAAGTTTCTCTATGAAAACTTGCTAAAAAACAGCCTATTCAATTTGAAGGAATTATTTATTGAATATTCCTGCTCAATAAAATGGTTTTCTTTGTAAGTTCAACCATATTGGAAATGTTTCATCATGCCAAATGCATAATTTACTATTCAATACATATACTACTTTGCTATGTATACATATATGTAACATACAGTATTCATTAGATAGATAAATACCTATGTAAATTAATTTAGTGAAAAGCTGTGAACTATATTTAATAATAAGGACAGGTGTGTCCAACTCTTTGTGACCCTGGACTGTGGCCCACCAGGCCCCTCTGTCCATAAGATTTTCAGACAAGAATACTGGAGTGGGCTGCCATTTCCTCCTTCAGAGGATCTTCCAGACCTAGGGATCAAACCTGTGTCTCCTGTGTCTCCAGCATTGCAGGTGAATTCTTTACCCACTGAGCCACCAGGGAAGCTAATAATAAGGTCAAATAGTAGCTTATAGGGTAATTATGTAGGAATAAATAATTAATAAACAAAACATTCTTTTTCAACAAGTATCACTAATTCTTTGTAAATGTATCTCCTGCACTGCAAATGGATTATTTACTCCTGGAGCCCCTGAAAAGCCCATAGTAGTAAAGACAAAGCAGTAATTTGAAGTTTTGTTTTTTTTTTTTTTAAGAAAAAGACATTTGAAATGATTTTATATTAACAGGTAAGTTGTCAAATCAATGGAAGTTTCCTTTTTCATAGTAATGTTTCACTGGAGCATGAAGCTTCTTGTAATAGTAACTTCTTTCACTCAAACTATTTTAATTCAAATATTATAAGTTTTTGTTTTGCTCAAAGATAAAACAGACAGAAAAAGGACAAGATCTACACAGATATTACCGTTAGTACAAAAATGTTATTTCTGCCCAATTCACATAATAAGTAGGAACACAAGCCTTAGAACACATGACAAAGAAAATATGATGATATTAAAATGTAGATTTTTTTCTTATAAATACACCATTTCAAAGGCAGCTGTCCTCTATAATTTAAGTGTCTCTTAAAATATATGAATAAAGTTGGCAATCAAATGATCCATGCAATTAATAATTTTATTATCACTTTTATTTTATGTTGGATAAATCCCAAAGCAATCCTGAAATATGAGCAGGTATCTCTATAAAACTCAAAGATGCCATGATCTACATTCATCCTATGTTACTCTATCTAGTTAAATAATGTTACTGTAATGATCGTTCAATTGTAATTTATAAAACATCTATACAAAATGAAATGCTGTAGAATATCATCTATATCATAATTAATTGGAGTGAAATGGGTATATAAACAATCAGTGATAATCATCCACAGATATTATTAAATTTCTATATAATAGGATATTGCTATGTGGAAAAGGAAATGTTCAAAACATGATTACAGTGTCTCTCTTTACCTGTGGGGAGGCTGCAGAAAAATGAAAAAGAAAGATGACTTGTTCCAATCACTTTGTTGTTGCTGTTGTTCAGTCACTGAGTCGTGTCCAACTCTTTGTGACGCTATGGACTGCAGCATGCCAGGCTTCCCTGTCCTCCACCATCTCCCAAAGTTTGTTCAAACTCATGTCCATTGAGTCAGTGATGCTATCCAACCATCTCATCCTTTACCACTCCCTTCTCCTCCTCCAATCACTTTGCAAACATGCCAAGTGGTATACGGTAATCACACATACTTGGTATTTGGTAGCAGAAGAATCTTTATATTTGAGATGCTTTTGCAAGATGTACTTAGCCTGATCAAGATTGCTTGCAGAAAATAAATATGGCATTTTAGGATGCTTGAGAAACATAATATAAACTATAACTATCGAGGTATAACTTGTAGGTGTTTCATAAACAAATCAGATCCTTTTTGTGTTAATGATGACATACATACATCATCGAAGGACCACAATGTTAACAATCAAACCAGAGTACATCCTAAGGCTGCAAGTAACAACCTGGGGAGCTGTACAGAGTCCTTCACTTCACAGTGCTTCTTCAACTATGTCTCACACTTATTGTCATTTTTGAAATGTTTAAATTAGTAAACTTTGATACTAGCGAAGTGCTTCAACTTTATGGGATTTAACAATCCCAGGTTGTGAGTTATCTCAGGGTGGCAATCATGTTTGAAAGAAGGAATTAAACTATTTGCTTTGAAGCTACTTGAGCAAAGCTATTACTCTGTATTTACATAGACTGTGTATTTTGGTGGAAAGGAGGTTGTAATGGAAGGATTGATACAGATTATGGATTTAAAACTCCAAGCCCATACAATTCTTGGCACTATCACTGTAGTATAAATAGTGTAAATGCCTAAGAGATAAGCAAATCTTATTTGGTATGTATCAATTACTTGAGAAGAAGAGATGAGACTAGTCATTTTTTCATTTTCTGTGTCATTTTTTATTCGTATACTAGGTGTATACTAATACACTAAGTGTATTAGTCACTAGTTGGGCCTATGAAGATATTTAGCAAATAAATGACATACATGAAATTTAGATTTTAGGTAGATATATCCTACTCTTGATGTAGAGAATAATTTGGAAAAGAGCATAAGCAGGCAGGGTTGGGAATGAAAGACCATATTTATTGAGGGAAAAATTAATGTAGGATTTATATATGGATATACAATTTATATATGGAGATGTAAGATTTATATATGGACAGTCCCTTGGACTGCAAGGAGATGCAAGCAGTCAATCCTAAAGGAAATCAGTCCTGAATATTTATTGGAAAGATTGATGCTGAAGCTGAAAGTCCAATACTTTGGACACCTGATGCAAAGAATTGACTCATTGGAAAAGACCCTGATGCTGCGAAAGATTGAAGGCGGGAGGAGAAGGGGACAACAAAGGATGACACTGTTGGATGGCATCACCAACTCGATGGACGTGAGTTTGAGCAAGCAAGGGAGGTGGTGATGGATAGGAAAGCCTGGCGTGCTGCAGTCCATGGGGTTGCAAAGAGTCGGACACAATTGAGTGACTGAACTGAAATGAACTTATATATGGATGGGCTTCCCATATGGCGTACTGGTTAAGTATCCACCTGCCAATACAGGAGACAAAGGTTCTATCCCTAGGTCAGGAAGATTCCCTGAAGTAGGAAATGGCAACCCCCTCCAGTATTCTTGCCTGGGAAATCCCATGGACAGTGGAGCCTGATGGGCTACAGTCCATGGGGTTGCAAAGAGTCAGACACAGCTAAGCACGCAGGCACTCATTGATTATATATGGATAGGGATGACAGTTGCAGAGATAATTTGGAGGGACTTGCAATCTGTTGTATGTCAGGAATTCTGGGTAAAAGTAAAATTCAGGATGAATGTAATTATGTGTTTTCCATAAGTAGTATTTGTAGACAAGAGACAAAGAAATTATATACAAAGTCCCAGAATACAATAGTTTGTCTTTTTTTTTTTTTATTTCATATAATCCACTGGTATTGGGAACATGAAAAGGGTGTGTTAGAAGATTCCCCCTTAGTTCTATGGATCTAGTCTATGCAAATGGCTCCTAAATATTATAATATATTCACATGATCTGTTCACACCAAGTTTCTTTTTAGCTGCAAAGTAGATACAACCAGCAACCCCCCTCGGAAAAAAAAGTGAGCTTTTTTAAGCTACATTAATCACTTAATACATTGACAAGTGCCTGAAAAGCAAACATGTATGAGAAACTGAAGCACAAAGAAAGGGCACAAAGAAAATTCATTTATATCAAGAATACAATTTCAAAAAACAGAGAACTTTAGTATAAATAAAGGTGCTGGAGAACAAGAAGGGACCAGAGGGGCCTCCATGATCGAATACTCTTTGAAAGCACAGGCAGTAGTAGCAAAGGACAGACCCCACCCCTCCTCTGCCCACTGGCCAGAGAGGGGCACACTTTGGAGAGCTGTGGAGTGACCAGTCATACAGTGGAGACAGGGAGAGGAAAACCGACTGGCACCGGCAGAGGACAGGGTCACCACGATGGATTTTCCTCCAGTCTGTCTGAGCCAGCTGGGGGATCTTCTGCCCATTTCCCGTTTGTGCAAGGTGGGAACCCGAGCCATGCGCCATGGTTAACCTCGTTAGTAAATCAATTTGTGAGGTCAGTGGCGAGGATGAGACATGGGGTAAGGGTCCACCACATTCACAGCTTCACATCAGTGCCACCTGAGGACTTACCTGGTTGTGAGGAGACAATCTCTACCACAGACTAGCTGGGTGACCTGCATCAGCTTCTTCTGCTGAGGTTTCATCTCATTGTCTTTGAAGACCTTGATGGCTGGCCAAGCAGCCCATCCGAAGGGCTGTGAGCATGCAGTCCTCCAAAAAGAGAAGAACCGGGCTGCCCCGGACATCTTCCTGCACTCCAGGGCTTCAAGCAGCAGCACCTCACGGTTGCGCTGCCACAGTGGTGTGTCCAGCACTTAGATCGGGGCCAGAGGGCCTTTTGGTTTATCCTTGCTGCCCTTGTCCCCACTGCCGTCCGAGCTGGTGTAACCCAGGAAGAAAGTGAATAAGATCTCCAGCTGGGCCTCTGAGCCAGAGTCGTTTGTTGGGCATGGAACTGTTGAGCAGGACAGACAGATGGACACAAGACCAGGGTGGAAATCACCTCGTGGGAGCCACACGCACCAGGGCGGTGCAAGAACAAGGCACATTTCAGTGAGCACCCAGAGACCTGCGCTTGCACATGGCTGGCCAGGGAGCCCACCTGGCAAGTGATAGATCCCACAGTGGGATGAGCCAAGAAGGTCCTCAGGTTGTGCCTGCAACTTCAGGGCTCTCCTCCTTCTCTCCACTCCATCTCCTCAGTCCGGGCTGCCGCCACCCACTCAACCCCAGGGAAGAGGAGGTCCAACATCACTGCTTTAAGTTACCACTCGGCCTTCAGTGAAGAATCACATGGTAACAGGTAACCTTTGCCACCTGTCACCACATAGCAGCAGTCAAAGCTCCACAACTCTAACAGCAGAGCCCTGGAAATCAATCTGTAGGAGCCCAGCAGGAGCAGGGAGTGTACATGGGGACTACCGGAAGCCATTTTGGCTGGCAGGCTAGGTACAAGCTATGGGCTGAGAAGGTCCACTTGGCAGTAGGTTGTGGGACGCTTGCTCTTGTCAGTTTAAACAGAGAAGTCTGCTTTTATGGATATTGGGGCTGGCCCAGGTGTATAGGTGGCTTTCCCTGTACAGATACAGGTGTCCACTGAAACATAGGGACAAAAACAGGTTCTCTGACTAAGGCAGCCAGCCACTTCATATATGTCACCTTGGTCTAGTGATCAGCCATTAATCATTGAGTGCTTTGTTGGTGTTCTTCTTGATGAAATTTAGGTATTACACTTGGTTAATGGAGAACCACCAAGACAGAGTTGGTCTTTGCGAGATCAGTAAACTGGTTGAAGTCTTGGCAGGTGTGCTTTGTGTCCTTCTAGATGATACAAATAGTGCAGAATGACACCTATGACTTCCCTTAAAAAAACAGACACATATAAGGAAAATATTAGAGAAATGAGAAGTCAATATGACTCTTAGAGTTCAGTTCAGTTCAGTCTTTCAGTCGTGTCCAACTCTTTGTGACCCCATGGACTGCAGCATGCCAGGCTCCCCTGTCCATCAGCAGCTCCCAGAGTTTACTCAAACTCATGTCCATTGAGTCAGTGATGCCATCCAACCATCTCATCCTCTGTCGTCCCCTTCTCCTTCTGCCCTCAATCTTTCCCAGCATCAGGGTCTTTTCAAATTAATCAGTCCTTCGCATCAAGTGGCCAAAGTATTGGAGTTTCAGCTTCAACATCAGTCCTTCCAAAGAATATTCAGGACTGATTTCCTTTAGGATAGACTGGTTGGATCTCCTTGCAGTCCAAGGGACTCTCAAGAGTCTTCTCCAACACCACAGTTCAGAAGTATCAATTCTTCAATGCCCAGCTTTCTTTATTGTCCAACTCACATCCATATATGACTACTGGAAAAACCATAGCCTTGACTAGACAGAAACCTTTGTTGGCAAAGTAATGTCTCTGCTTTTTAATATGCTGTCTAGGGTAGTCATAACTTTTCTTCCAAGGAGTAAGCATCTTTTAATTTCATGGCTGCAGTCACCATCTGCAGTAATTTTGGAGAGAGAATTTTCTTCAGCAATTAAAAAGGAAGATATAAAAAAAATCAAGGAAATAAGAAAGAATTATAAGAAAATTCAAATTATGTTTAGCAATATGTTTTATATTAAAGTTAAGAAAATTCTGAAAAAAAAACATTGCACATAAGATTAAAATTTTTGTTCATATTGGAGAGAAAAAAATATGAAAGATAATAAATACAAATGATCTCCTACCTATAGTAGTAATTACTTAACAATGTTGTCAACAATATTTTGAAAGTTTCTAACTCAAAATTTAAAAGTAATTTGCCATTTTGAAAATGTTACATAAATATTTTTTTGCAAAATAAAACACTATTTAAAGTAGTACTCCACCTCATCCTTAGACTGAATTACAAACTCAAAAATGAAATAGTATGGCCAAAAATAATAATACCTTTACATTTTAACCTATTGATTTATGTAATGATTTAACCTATTGATTAACCTATTTAACCTTTACATTTAACCTATTGATTTATGTAATTTGACTCTTTATACCTGGATAAGTGCTGCTTTTGGTGGCTTCTTGACAAAGAAAAATATTGAAACTTGCTGAGCTTATATAGAATAGTTTTATTTTGTTTACTGTGGTGGTTGAAAAATGAATCCCCTTCTAGTTTCTAAAGTATAATTTTCTACATTAAACTTAAAGTAGTATTTAAAAAATCCCAATCTATGAGTCTTCAGCAGTGTCCAAATTTTTATGAAAGATGTGAAGATAATGAAATCAAATCAAGAAATAAATTATTCCAACCAGAAAAAATAAAAATAAAAAATTAATATTAACTTAACCAAACACTGAAATGGCATATATCAAAAAATATCCAAGAAAATTTTACATAGAGGGATAAAATTTAATGGCAAAATATTGAATATATAGTAAAGACACTGTGAAACGGAATCCAAAGAATTTACGTTAACAAAAACTAATTGAGTGATTAAAGTAACTAAAATCAAATTGACCTAAATGCTTTCCTGTGCAGAAAGGAATTAGAATACTCTAATTAAAGAAATATAAGTAAAGGCAGGGTTTTCAAATATATATATAATGAATTAAAAGCAGAAGGTGTACCTCTTAAATGTCCTCAGTAGTAAAGAAAGCAACCCAATGACCATGCAGAATAGAAAATAAAGCGACTGCAAAACTACATAAATATGGAAGTCATAAACATAAAGGTATTAGCATATTAATTATTAACATACATACACATATGTGAAATTGTATTAATATTTTTCAGATTTTATAGACATATTTGCATAGTACTTAAAAATTCTGGAGATAGTAAGTGCTCAGTAGATAATAGTGATGATGATAGTAGTAAGAATGATAATTGTTCTATGATGCTTTTAAAAAGCATACCAAAAATATTCACACACTATATATACATATATATATATAATAAATGGAAAATAAGATGGAAACAAGTGTAAATTAAGATCAAACAGATGTGTAATAAATAAGAGAGTGTACTTTTTTATAGTAATTGATGCTTTAGTTTGGGGGATTTTTTTTTCTCTCAGTTTCTAATTTCTGTTTGATATATCTACTATTATTTATTCAGAGAAAGGATTGTAGTGGAAAACAGAAAAGTCAATGATTAACTCTGTCTTTCAAAAGCCTAAAGGCATTAGTGTAACAGAAAGGTTTTTAGGGCATAGGCAATAACTTACAAAGAATTTTAACGAGCTAGAACTTTTCTAACTAAAGAATATGTGCTGTATGTGTGCTGTGCTTAGTCGTTCAGCCACGTTCAAGTCGTTGTGACCCCATGGATTGTAGCCCACCACGCTCCTCTGTCCATGGGGATTCCCCAGGCAAGAATATTGGAGTGGGTCACCATGCCCTTCTCCAGGGAATCTTCCCAACCTAGGTATCAAACCCAGGTCTCCCACATTGTGAGCACATTCTTTACCATCTGAGCCACCAGGGAAGCCCCAAAATACTGGAGTAGGAAGCCTATCCCTTCTCCAGCGGATCTTCCCCACTCCAGGAATGAAACTGGGGTCTCCCGCCTTGTGGGTGGATTCTTTACCAGCTGAGCCACCAGGGAAGAGGTTTCTTATTCTGGGGAGGAGGTACTCTAAGGTCCCTGAGATATGGAGCATGTTAGTGAGAGGAGTGGCAGAATTCTCAGATAATTTCCTTCAATCTAGGAATGAAAGACTGCTGTATCATTTTCTATGCTACACTAGTTGCTGTATCAGCATTCTCTGAAAGAAACAGTTCTCAATGTAAAGGGCCTTTAAATTCACTAAATTGTCTGACTCCCAGTGCTGTGTAAGGACTGAAGATTTCAATATGCCCAATATGCTTAAAGAACCAGAATGCCTTCTAGATCCATAGAAATTGCTACTGGAAACATAGCAAAGCAATATGTGCAGTACAGTGACACAAACTCAAATGGTTGGTGTTTTTCTATGTGAAGGCAGTGTAGGAAAATATCTAGCAAGAATGAAAAACTCAGTGTTTCTCACACTACATCTTTATAAAGTCTTTTCATTGTGTTAAGTTCTCTTGTAGAAGCATTGAAGTGACAGATGTTGATGGAGTCCAACAGTGATTTGGAATTAATTTTGTTATCTGGGAGGGATGGAAATTCAGGAA
Source organism: Bos mutus (assembly GCF_027580195.1). Taxonomy (NCBI): domain Eukaryota; kingdom Metazoa; phylum Chordata; class Mammalia; order Artiodactyla; family Bovidae; genus Bos; species Bos mutus. The sequence continues at coordinate 47,821,720 of NC_091617.1, forward strand.
TTAGGTTGAGTTTCCAAAAACTTAAAGGAAAAGAGTTTTCATTCTTGTATATTTGAATCCTTGAAGGAAATTTTGTATCAATGGCAATTATATAAAGATATATGAATGTTTGTGTGTTAATCATGTTATGTCAAATTAATAAATGTAAGCTAGCAAATGTATCAAAGATGTAGTATTCTACCTATAAAACCCAAGACAGTCAGCAAAAACAATGAATAAAATTGATGAGTTTATGAATATGAAAATTTTAAACACTTTCTAACTTACCACTAACAACTTGGAAAACTTATGAACAAAATATTCAGAACTACCTTAGGGAAAAAATGGTGAAATATTTAGGAGTAATTTTAATGACAACAACATATGATTTAAGGAATATTTTAAGAATAGAAATACCAAGATATGAGTCATAATTATAAAGACATAAGTACTTCAAAAATTAATGTATAAAAATTACTGCAAAAGTAAAAAAGCCCAAGGAAATATATTGAGAAATCTACAAATTTAATAAAGTGCTTTAGAAAGTTTGCCAAATACAAAATTAAAAACTATAAAATCACTATTATTCATATATAGAAAAATAACCAAGTAGACAATGTAATTGAAACAAATCCATTTTAGTAATAGCATAAAGCAAGATGTCCAGTAAAAAATAGTGATAACTTTGACTTCAGATATAAATAATTATGAAAAAGGTGATGATGTGTTAGATTACAAAAAGAAAGTTCCTATTTTCTCCCACTGAATATATAAATGGAAGATAAAATAATGCACTCAAATTTCCAGTTATAAGCAGAATGAGGAAGCTTGGGGCAGACCAACTGACATTATATCTGAGAAGAAATAGAAAATCTGAATAAATTACAGACATTATCTAGGTAAAGGGGCACCAGTCTAGAATTATGTAACAACAAAATATATCCTTTCAAAATAAATGAAAAGATATCTCTCAATGATGGGAAAGGTAAACAGTGAGTAAATATAAATAAATATTGACTATCTACAGCAATTATTTTAATATCTTGTCCTTTAAAATATATGCAACAGATACCATAAAGCAAAAAGTAAGGAGGTAAATATGCTTAAAGGCTCTAAACTTCTGGCAGTATCAATAGCAGAACTAAAGTGAAAGAATTGATTATATAGTATTGTTATATAAGTTATATAGTAATCATTCAAGTCATATATTAAATTATTGTTGTTCATTGTTCAGTACCTCAGTCATGTCTCTTTGTGACTCCACGGACTGCCCCATGCCAGGCTTTCCTGTCCTTCACCAACTCCTGGAGTTTACTTAAACTCATATCCATTGAGTCAGTGATGCCATCCAACCATCTCATCCTCTGTCGTCCCCTTCTCCTCATGCCCTCAATCTCTGCCAACATCAGTATATTAAAAGTATATTTTCCAATGGATCGGCTCTTCACACTACAGGTGGAAGGCATCAATTTTTGGTGCTCAGCCTTCTTTATGGTCCAACCGTAATAGCTTTGACTACAGGTAACTTTATTGGCCAGAGAAGGCAATGGCACCCCACTCCAGTACTCTTGCCTGGAAATCCCATGGATGGAGGAGCCTGGTAGGCTGCAGTCCATGGGGTCACTAAGAGTCGGACACGACTGAGTAACTTCACTTTCACTTTTCACTTTCGTGCATTGGAGAAGGAAATGGCAACCCACTCCAGTGTTCTTGTCTGGAGAATTCCAGGGACAGGGGAGCCTGGTAGGCTGCCGTCTATGGGGTCGCACAGAGTCAGACATGATTGAAGTGACTTAGCAGCAGCAGCAGCAACTTTATTGGCAAGGTGATGTCTCTGCTTTTAATATACTCTCTAGGTTTACCATAGCTTTTCTTCCTAAGTTATATACTAATCATTTAAGTCATATTTTAAGTCAATCACTAAAAATAAGAAAAATAACAATTTTTAAAGAAAAAGCACAAAAATACATGATTAATCCAAATTAAACCAAAAAACGAGATTAAAAAACCAGTAACATGATGAACCAACCACAGTAACCATAGTAATGCTAGATAAAGTAGTCCCAGGTTTCTGTAAATAGGGAGAATCAACCTTTTTGTGTAGTCCCAGTCATACCTGGAACCCTCCAGGACTGATAAAACCAGAAGTAATAATCCTTGTTTCTTTCAAAGTTTCCTGTTGATTATTGCTGAAGATGTCTTACAATCATAATAAGACCTACAAGGACTGGTCCAACTACAGCACTAGTCATTAGTTTCTAAAAGGGAAACTGGGAGCTGGTGGCAACCCCTAGACATTTCTAGCCAATAGCATCCTTATTCATAGGATGAGGATATTCCCAGTCCAGGCCGTGCGGGAAAGGAGAAGGAACCCAGGCAGATCTTGACCAACTCCCTCAATAGAGGTGAAGGAGCTAAGTGTTATCATTCACACAAAATTCAAACAGGCAAAATTATCTTATGATGTTTCAGGGCTTCCCTGGTGGCTTAGATGGTAAAGAATCTGCCTCCAATGCAGGACACATGAGTTCAATCCCAGGGAAGATCCCCTGGAGAAGGGAATGGCTACCCACTCCAGTATTCTTGCCTGGAGAATTCCATGGACAGAGGAGACTGGCAGGCTACTTTCCATGAGGTCGCAGAGTCAGACATGACTGAGAAACTAACACTACTACTAAGTCAAGGAAATCACTTTCAGCTTCCATATCAGTAAGTGTTCTCCTAACAAATTATATGTGTACAAGAAAGTCCCAGAAACATCCTATAGAAACCTAGCTAACAATCACAATGTTGATGAGCTTAAATGGTTCATAGAAGACATGCCCAATTCCCTTCCCTAGATAGAATCCTTGTTGTTCTTTTGCTAAACTCATCTCTCTTCCAATCAACCATATCAAAATTTATCACATATTCAACTGCCTTCTGGGCAGCAACATCTATATGTCTAAAATCACATGCAACTCAGTTCAGTTCAATTCAGTTCAGTCACTCAATCATGTCTTACTCTTTGAGACCCCATGGACTGCAGTATGACAGGCCTCTCTGTCCATCACCAACTCCCGGAGTTCACTCAAACTCATGTCCATTGAGTTGGGATGCCATCCAACCATCTTATCCTCTATGGTCCCCTTAAATTCCAAAATTAATTCATATATTTCTCCACTAACAAATTTTCCCACACATGTTCCATTCCAACTCTGTATTCTATGTCTAAGTAAAATAAGTAAGTATTAATAGCTCAGTCACATTCAACTCTTTGCAACCCCATATTAAGCTTCTCTGTCCATGGAATTTTCCATGCAAGAATACTGGAGTGGGATGCCATTCCCTTCTCCAGGGAATCTTCCCAACCTAGGGATGGAACTCAGGTCTCCTGAATTTCAGGCAGATTCTTTACTGTCTGAGCCACCAAGGAATCTCGTTCTATGTCTAGGATATTTCATTTATAGACAATTATCACAGGTAACTTAGAAAGTAAATATTTATTCCTCTCTTCCCTTTATTATTTTTCTTCATAATAATCATCTAATCCTGGTAATGTTCTACCAGAGGTCTCCCAAATGTGGCTGTTCTTTTCTGTCCCTAGTACTCTCACTTTAGCTTACATCATTATTATCTCTTTAGGTTAGTACAACAGTTTTTGGTGTATCAGCTTCTGATATCCCTTTCTTAACATAGTGATACACTTCTGTTGAAATGGTCTAAATTTCAGATTTTTACTTTCAGTTCAGAATGTCAACCACAAATTAAACCTACCCAAAGCCAAATAAATATATGAACATGTAAAAGAACTGGGGAAATGAAAGTCAGCTACCATAAAATCTGAGGAACTCCTAAACTATACAAAGAAGATTTTATAAGACTTAAGTTAAAGGAGGAGATGAAGCCACATCCTAAGAAACTGGTGTTAATTGTAGTAATTCTTAGATTAACCCAAAGAAGTTTTAAAATCAATCAACAGTGCCCCTTTCTCTCTCTCTGGAAATTTATCATCAGCAATGATTTGTATTCTCAGGCTAATTGCAAAAGGCAATTAACCAAGGAAAGTAAGTGCCTGTCCTTCTAGGTTATCAATGGCACACAGAACAAAATGGAAAGCAAACCTCAAAGATGGTAAAGAAAAACTAAAAAGCAGCCCTTTCAAGTAGGGAAATATTTTAAACTGCTTCATTTTCAGAGTAAAGTTCTCTTTAATTTGGCAAATCTTGATCTCCCAACCTGCCTATCTATAAAAATCCAACTAGTTGGTAACTCCTGACTTCTTTTCACTGAATTGTCCCTGAAGCTCTCTTTTCAAAGGTTTTCAGAGATACAGATGAAATCATGAAGATTGCCTGTTCCAACAGAGTACTTCATTCATATTTATGAGGAAAGCAGGAGGATCAAGATAACTAAGAAGAGAAAGGTAACCAAAATGCTTTCAGAGGAAAGTGATCTAATTCTAAAAGTAGATATTAAAAGCAAATTTTGTCATTGGTAGCGATTTGAGGGGTGTATAATGTTGCAAAATCAAAAAGTGTCTGCAAAAACAAACAAAAAAAAAAAGAGCAATCTGAGAACAACAAACAAAATGAAATACATTGAGATTAAATATTTTGTTGTATGAATGTATGCATGATTAACAAAGGAGTGAATAATCAGCTTTACATCAATAGGCTGGATAAAATCCATATGAGTCGCTGAACTGCTTGTCTGAAAAATATATATATATATTTTCCTTCTTCTGACTCATTGATAGTATTCCTTTATCTGGGAAAATGCACATAACCTTGAGTTCTACTTACTTCCGTGTTTAGCTTTTCATCTTCCGTTTTATGTTCTATGCTTTGGAAGTGACCAGCAATTTTTATCTCAGTGAAGTTCTTTTCAAAGAAGCTCTGGTTTTATTTTTCCTGGTGATGGCCTTTCTGGTTACTGCATAACTTTGCTCTTACTATCTTTCTTACATATTACATATTGCCTACCTATGAGAAAAATGTTCTTAAATTCTCACTGACTTTGTAAGAAAAAAAGACAGCTATTATGTGCATTTTTCTTACCTCTAGTGCCAGCGTTTGTAAGTGTCCATTTCTTCATGGATACTTTTCAACCTAGTCCTCTCACTTCTCACCATACAGCCTTATACTGTAGTCTTATTAGAGTCTTATTTCAGAGTTGAAGAAATAGCAGTCTAGTTCAAGTGACATGTTCATGAACAAAAAGAGATTTTATTACATAATTAGAACTTATAACTCATATATGATTTGTAAGTCAAAACGTATTTTCTTTTCCAAAGTATGCAGTTCATGTTCACAATAGTTGGATGAGGAAACAACTCAAGGAAGATTAATTGGTTTGCTAAAATGTATGCAAATACAGATAACCCTTGAATAACATGGGGGTTAGGAGTGCTCACTCTCTGCACAGTTGGAAATCCATGTATAACTTATAGTCAACTCTCCATATCCTTGGTTCCATATCACATATGAAACCAACCTTGGATCCCGTAGTATGATAGTATTTACTATTGAAAAAAAATCCTTGTATAAGTAAACCCATGCAGTTCAAACTCATGTTGTTGAAGGGTCAATAATAGTAATGTTGCTGCTGCTGCTGCTGCTAAGTCCCTTCAGTCGTGTCCGACTCTATGCAACCCCATAGACGGCAGCCCACCAGGCTCCCCCGTCCCTGGGATTCTCCAGGCAAGAACACTGGAGTGGGTTGCCATTTCCTTCTCCAATGCAGGAAAATGAAAAGTGAAAGTGAAGTCACTCAGTCGTGTCCGACTCTTCGCGACCCCATGGACTGCAGCCCTCCAGGCTCCTCCGTCCATGGGATTTTCCAGGCAAGAGTACTGGAGTGGGGTGCCACTGCCTTCTCCAAATAGTAATGTTAATTTAGGGTATAAGGCCTATTGAGAACACCCTAGATCATAAATGATAAATGATATCATACATGATAAAGGTATACCCTATAAAATTAATAAGCATCTACATCATCATTTCTGATCTCCCTTTCCCCCCACTACTCACGTTCCATAAAAATAAAAGTAAAAATATCATTTATGCTCTCCAAAAAAAAGAAACCATTATTAAATCTTATTTTGTGATATGTATACCTGGCTGTTGGTTTATCTTTTTCACATTTAATATGTGACAGATACCATTTTAAGGATTGTATATATTAATTTAATCCTCATAGCCATCTGGTGATGTAGGTTTTTTTATTATCCTCAATATACACAAAGGCAGCTGATACATGGACAGGTTAGGTAATCTCCATAGCTTACATAGCCACTAAGAAGAGCCAGGATTTGAAGTCAGGCTGTTTAACTTCAAAGTCTTTACTTTTAATAACTATGCTATATTGCCTTTCAGCTATAAATGTCAAATATTTAAATGTAAAAAAGAAAGTTGTTTCCAGTCTTTTAACTCTCTTCACATATCTCTTGATATGATGAAATGCACATAAAGAATGTCATCTTATCACCATCTAAATATCATAAAGAAGATATGATTTGAAGTTAAAAATAAAAGAGTCCAATGAAATACAAACTCCTGAGAATGAAATGGGGATTATTTGTTTCTATTATCAATTTCATATCTTATCTCTAGAACATAGATAAGAGCTATCCACTGAGTTAAAAGGTTGAATTGATATCTTCTACATAAATATATCATGCTTAATACCTTCACTGAGTAAAGGAGAAATGATGGATTTGACATTTTCTTGAGATATATTTAACATTTTGGGCTATCCCTCGACTAGAAAGGCCAATGCTTTTAGTTCTAGAGTAAACAAGATAGAGGTTAAGCACATATAGAATAAGATTATATGCTGACACAAAGGCACTGTTCTAAAAGGCAGTGAGTACTCATGAGTTAGTATTCAAGAAATTCTTGCTGTTTGCTTGGCTGAAAGTACATTCCTATCCCATGAGGACTTTACGTATCCCATGAGGTTGTTTGGAAAATCAAGACTAATATGTGTAAAAAGCGGGACATAATACTAAGGTGCTAAAAGAGCTGGAGGCAGGAGGGGTGAAGTGAGAGCCCCAGATCAGAGGGTATTTTTTTTTTTTAAAGAATTGACCTCTGGTCTATGTTGAAACAGGGCTTCCCTTGTAGTTCAGTTGGTAAAGAATCTGCCTGCAGGGCAGGAGACCTGGGTTCGATCCCTGGATCGGGAAGATCGCCTGGAGAAGGAAATGGCAACCCACTCCAGTATCCTTGTCTGGAAAATCTCATGGACAGTGGAGCCTTGTGAGCTGCAGTCCATGGGGTCGCAAAGAGTGGGCCACAACTGAGAGACTAACACTAACACTAGTGATTAGTGCAACAGGAGTCAGTCGTATACACTTTATACCCTCTTCATTCTTAAAAGTTAATTATGGAGATTGGTCTTAAATGATGACTGGGATTAGAGCAAGCATGGAAAATAGTGGGGAGAACCTCAGATTTGTAGAAAGGACAATAAAGAAGGTATAGAAATATGCATGAAAGGTAAAGAGCCAGAAGACAAATAGTTTAGGTTTGTAGGCTACAGACAGCCTTTATTGTCATGTATTTTCCTTCTTTTTTCTCCTCAACCATATAAAAATGTGTAGAAAAAAAATATGCTCTTTGCTGGAGGACTGTAACCTAAATATTCAATGGTCCAGATATGGCCAGTAAATTACAATGTGACAATGCCCAGTTTAGAATGACTATGTGAAATTCTGCCTGACTAAATTGAAAGTTTAATACTGGACAATAGTGGCAGAGAAGGTTGGAAAGAAAAGATAAAGCCATATTATTGAAAACATCAAAAGCCAGAATGAACCATAGGTCTTGGATTTGGTTTTATTCCCTAAATGTAGGCTTAGGGAATATTTATATGCCAGTTAATTTAGCATGACTTTACCATTAAGCCAGATTGTTCTCATTGATCCCAGGAAATCAGATGGAGTATGTTTATTTAAACAGGACCATTAAACCCGGTTTTGCACTATCTCTTACAAGGTGGAGTCAAAACATTCTCTCTCTCTCTTTTTTTTTAATATCTATTGCTTCTGAAGGTACACCTTTTAATGAAATCCAATGACTGCTGATGTTGATATGTTGACCTTGGATGTTCTGATGCACATATTAAATGAAGACCATATGTGGCAGTTTTCTTTGGAAATGATGTGTATTTTTGTACTTGTGAAATCAAGGGAACTGTTATTGAAACTCAGATCCTAAGTTTTGTATTTGCTCACAGCTGGGGTTTCCCTAAGCCCTGGTAAGTACACAGCACATGCTTAGTTATGAGTTTCCTGGTAAAAACTCAGAGGTCTTGAAAAGTTCCTGAATCATCCCAACATCTTTATTATCCATACTTGTGAAATCCCAAAACAGTGGCTTTCATACCATACTATGTGAGAATGTGGTACATATTACATATGTGGTACATATTACAGATACTACATATGGGAAATACTTTGTTATCATCTGTATTCTTCATCCTGATAAGTCAATTTATTATAAGATATATGCAGCTGTTATGGAAATATGGAGAAATGTAGAAATGAGAGCTTCAGCATCAGTCCTTCCAATGAATATTCAGGATTAATTTCCTTTAAGATGGACTGGTTGAAACTCCTTGAAGTTCAAGGGACTCTCAAGAGTCTTCTCCAACATCACAGTTCAAAAGCATCAATTCTTCAGTGCTCATCTTTCTTTATAGCCCAACTCTGACATCTATATATGACTACTGGAAAAGCCATAGCTTTGACTAGATGGACCTTTGTAGTAAAAGTAATGTCTCTGCCTTTTAATGTGCTGTCTAGGTTGGTCATAACTTTTCTTCCAAGGAGCAAGCGTCTTTTAATTTCATGGCTGCAGTCACCATCTGCAGTGATTTTGGAGCCGCAAAATATAAAGTCTGACACTCTTTCCACTGTTTCCCCATCTACTTAGCATGAAATGATGGGACCAGATGCCATGATCTTAGTTTTCTGAATGTTGAGCTTTAAGCCAACTTTTTCACTCTCCTCTTTCACTTTCATCAAGAGCCTCTTTAGTTCTTCTTCGCTTTCTGCCATAAGGGTGGTGTCATCTGCATATCTGAGGTTATTGATATTTCTCCCAGCAATCTTGATTCCAGCTTCTGCTTCTTCCAGCCCAGCATTTCTCATGATGTACTCTGCATATAAGTTAAATAAGCAGGGTGGCAATATACAGCCTTGACGTACTCCTTTCCCTATTGGGTTCCAGTCTGTTATTCCATGCCCAGTTCTAACTGTTGTTTCCTGACCTGCATACAGATTTCTCAAGAGGCAGGTCAGGTGGTCTGGTATTCCCATCTCTTTAAGAATTTTCCAGAGTTTGTTATGGTCCACACAGTCAAAGGCTTTGGCATAATCAATAAAGCAGAAATATTTTTTTTTTTTTGGAACTCTCTTGCTCTTTCAATGATCCAATGGGTGTTGGCAATTTGATCTCTGGTTCCTCTGAGTTTCTAAATCCAGCTTGAACATCTGGAAGTTCATGGTTCACATATTGCTGAAGCCTGGTTTGGAGAATTTTGAGCATTACTTTACTCGTAGGTGAGATGAGTGTAATTGTATGGTAGTTTGAACATTCTTTGGCATTGCCTTTCTTAAGGATTGAAATGAAAACTGACCTTTTCCAGTCCTGTGGCCACTGTGGAGTTTTCCAAATTTGCTGGTGTATTGAGTGAGGCACTTTCACAGCATCATCTTTTAGGATTTTAAATAGCTCAACTGGATTCCATCACTTCCACCAGCTTTGTTTGTAGTCATGCTTCCTAAGGCCCACTTGACTTCACATTCCAGGATGTCTGGCTCTAGGTTGGTGATCACACCATCGTGATTATCTGGGTCATGAAGATCTTTTTTGTACAATTCTTCTGTGTATTCTTGCCACCTCTTCTTAATATCTTCTGCTTCTGTTAGGTCCATACCATTTCTGTCCTTTATTGTGCCCATCATTGCATGAAATGTTCCCTTGATATCTCTAATTTTCTTGAAGAGATCTCTAGACTTTCCCATTCTATTGTTTTCCTGTATTTCTTTGCACTGATCACTGAGGAAGGCTTTCTTATCTCTCCTTGATATTCTTTGGAAGTCTGCATTTCAAATGGCTATATCTTTCCTTTTCTCCTTTGCCTTTGGCTTCTCTTCTATTCACAGCTATTTGTAAGGCCTCTTCAGACAACCATTTTACCTTTTTGCATTTCTTTTCCTTAAGGATGTTCTTGATCCCTGCCTCCTCTACAATGTCATGAACCTCTGTCCATAGTTCTTCAGGCACTCTGTCTATCAGATCTAATCCTTTGAATCTATTTGTCACTTCCACTATATAATCGTAAGGGATTTGATTTAGGTCATACCTGAATGCCCTAGTGGTTTTCCCTACTTCAATTTTAGTCTGAATTTGGCAATAAAGAGTTCATGGTCTGTGCCACAGTCAGCTCCTGGTCTTGTTTTTGCTGACTGTATAGAACTTTTCCATCTTTGCCTTTAAGAAATATAATCAATCTGATTTCAGTATTGACCATCTAATGATGTCCGTGTGTAGAGTCTTCTCTTGTGTTGTTGGAAAAGGGTTTTTGCTATGGCCAGTTTACCTCTCCTAATATATAATATTTATATGTATATGTATTCATGATGAATTTTTATTTGAAGAAAAGACTTTTTAAATTTATTACCTATGCAGTTATCCATAATGAGTTTTTTTCTTCTGCAAATTCACTATACTTTGACCAGTACTTTGATTTTGTTTATTATTTCTGATGGGAAAAATTCCCTTTTAGAATAATTCTAGTGAACTCATCAAGCAGAGCCATAACCTAAAGAGTTATTTCCTGATTGCTTCATAGTGTCATTAAGAGTTTATGATAGTTATAGGTCATAAGAGTTAGGGCTGTGAGATTTCATATATCTCAAATTTTGTACTACGTGTGATCATTAGAGGTGAATGGACATGTTTAGCCATAGGCACGTTAAAATTCAGTTAGTATAGACTGACTAAGAGATGAGAAGCCAACGTTATATTTGGAGGCCCTTTCTTATGTTTGTATTATGAAAGTCTACTTATAGGTAGTTATCCTTTGGGTTTCCTCTTTCTTCTAATTATTCAAATGTAAAAATATCAAGAAATTTTCAAAATTTTGTGGCCATGGTGAATAATATATAGGTTTTATGAATAAATAAAACCTGGCTTCCTCCAAAAAAGGGGAGAGGGTTATAAAGTAAATAAAAATAAAATACAAAAGAAAACAGATGTCATATTAAGAAGAAATTTAGCCACAGAGTTGTCTATAAGTGGTGTGGCATTTGGGGGATGAATAAAACTACTTCCTTTTAACTACTTGCCCTACGAAATAAATTTGTCCCTTTTAGTGAGATGACTGCTTTATCAACTGTTACTTTGATGAATATATTTTAAAATTGAAACCAAAATGCAATTTTGAACTTTCCAAAGCAAGACATGCGTATCACAGCAGGGGAGAAAGGAGAAGCTGAAGGTCAAAGGGGAAATTCCTCATGCTAGAACTTGTTTTTGCAAGTTATGCCAATATCCACAATTTCACCGTTACTGACCTTCAATGAAGAGAACACAATGAATTAAAAAAAATTGAGAAGAGAGCTTGATAGCTATCCATAATCTCATGTACAAACTACTTGAAAATAGCAACAAAATTCTTTCTATCACACCATACAAATTTTTCTTTTTTAAAAAATAATTTTATTTTTATTAACTTCTTTAACAACAAAATAATCTGGGTTGAGGAACAGCCAATTAACAATGTTGTGATAGTTTCAGGTGAACTCTGAAGGGACTCAGCCATACATATACATATATCCATTCTCCCACCAAGGCCCCTCGCATCCAGGCTGGCACGTAACATTTTTTTTCATTAAATTAACCATACTAGCATTTCTTAAAGAAATACTAGCCATACTAGCATTTCTTAAAGTAATAATTACAAATTAGACTACATTTTTTATTAAAATTCAATGTAATTTTATTTAATTTTTTAATGTTAATGCTCTTCGAAATTATCAGCAAAGCCACAAGTTAGAGTATTATTTTAAAAAGACAAGAAATAACCAATGTATGGCAAAAAAATGCAAATATTGGTGTATTTAACAAAGTAGCAGGAGAGATCAAATACAGTTATATTTCATTGAATTTAAATAGCATATTACATTTCATATACTACTTTACTTAATGTCATTTTCCCACAATAAAAATTATAAATGTTTTTAATAAGATGAAGACCTCCTGAGTTTGTCACAGATATATACATAAATATGCCTTGCTAACCCTTCAAATTCTCAGACATGAGAAGAAAGAGTACTGTTATATAATAGAAAGATCTATCTACTAAGCATCAAGAAAATTTAGGCTTTAATACAAACACAATCTCTAATTCACCACATGACCTTGAAAAATTATTTAAATTCTTCCAACCTTTGTTTTCTTATCTATAGCTTGAAAGCTTTGGGCTAAACTAGGCTCCTCATCTGCAAACTTCTTTCAGAAATTGATGTTGTACTCATGAAAATCTTGAGCTATTTTCAATATTTTAAAGTATTCTAAGAAAGAAAAATATGATTTCATTACTTCAAGCTAAAATTTTATAAATTTAATGTAATTTCTGAAGACATGATATTAGGGTATTTGATCAAAGAGAGAAAAGAATATACGTGTCTACATATGTGTGTGTGTGTATTTTGGTGGTTTTTTTTTGGTAAGTACATATTTTGAAAACGTAGGACCTGTGTGGAAGAGAACATTAAAAGCACTTTCTCTAAGGCACCAAAATATTACTTTTTTTTTGTATTTAACTACTTTGAACCAATCCTTCCACAGTTCAAAGGTATGCTTTTACTTTGAATACTTTGAAGTGTTGTAAATTGGGGATTTTGTATTTTTATCTTGTGTGTGTACTCAATCACTCAGTCTTGTCCAACTGTGATTCTTTGTGTTTTTATCTTACATTGAATATTTTCATTCATGTATTGTCTAACAATAATACATGTAATCAATACTGCAATTAGTTTAGATGCTTAGAATCTTCTCACTTAAGATTATATTCTGTGGGAGAGTACTGTTTTTCAGTTGCTCAGTTAGGCTTGACTCTTTGTGACCCTGTGGACACACCAGGCTTCCCTGTCCTTCACCACTTCCCGGAGCTTGCTCAAACTCATGTTCATTGAGTTGGTGATGCCATCCAACCATCTTGTCCTCTGTCATCCCCTACTCCTTCAGTCATCAATCTTTTCCAGAATTAGGGTCTTTTCAAATGAGTCAGCTCTTTATATAAGGTGGTCAAAGTATTGGAACTTCAGCTTTAGCATCAGTCCTTCAAATAGATATTCAGGATTGATTTCCTTTAGGATCTCCTTGCAGTTGAAGGGACTCTCAAGAGTCTTCTCCAGTACCACAGTTCAAAAGCATCAATTCTTCAGTGTTCAGCCTTCTTTATGGTCCAAATCTCACATCCATACATGACTACTGGAAAAAACATAGCTTTGACTAGATAAACCCTTATCAGCAAGGTAATGTCTCTGCTTTTTAATACACTGTCTAGGTTTGCCATAGCTTTTCTTCCAAAGAGCAAGAGTGTTTTAATTTTATGGCTGCAGTCATCATTTGCAGTGATTTTGGAGCCCAAGAAAATAAAATCTGTCACTGTTTCCATTATTTCCCCATATATTTGCCATGAAATAATGGGACTGGATGCCATGATCTTCCTTTTTTGAATGATGAGTTATAAGCCAGCTATTTTACTCTCCTCTTTCACGTTCATCAAAAGTCTATTTAGTTTTTTTTTTTTTTTTTTTTTGCTTTCTGCCATAAAAGTAGTGTCATCTGCATATCTGAGGTTACTGATATATCTCCCAGAAATCTTGATTCCAGCTTGTGCTTCATCCAGTCTGGCATTTTGCATGGTGTATTCTACATAGAAGTTAGATGAGCAGGGTGACAACATACAGCCTTGACATATTATTTTGCCAATTTTAAACCATTCTGTTGTTCCTTGTCTGATTCTAACTGATGGTTCTTGACCTGCAGACAGGTTTCTCAGAGGGCAGGTAAGGTAGTCAGGCTTTCCCATCTCTTTAAGAATTTTCCACTTTTTTTCAACCCAAACAGTCTAAGGCTTTAGCATAGCCAATGAAGCAGAGATAGATGGTTTCCTGGAATTGTCTTACTTTTTCTATGATTCAATGGATGTTGGCAATTTGATCTCTGGTCCCTCTGCATTTTCTAAATCCAGCTTAAACATCTGGAATTTCTTGGTTCATGTATTATTGAAACCTAGCTTCAACAGTCTTTGGCATTACTTTGCTAGCATGTAAAATAAGTGCAATTGTTGAGTAGTTTGAACTTTCTTTGGCATTGCCCTTCTTTGGGATTGGAAAGAAAACTGACCTTTTCAAGTTCTGTGGTCACTGCTGAGTTTTCCAAATTTGTTGGCATACTGAGTGTAGCGCTTTCAAAGCATCAACTTTTAGGACTTGAAATAGCTCAACTGGAATTTTGTCACCTCCACTAGCTTTGTTCATAGTGATGCTTCCTAAGGCCCACTTGACTTCACATTCCAGAATGCCTGGCTCTAGGTGAGTGATCACACCATCCTGGTTATTTGGGCCATCAAGGTCTCTTTATATAGTTCTTCTGTGTATTATTGCCACCTCTTCTTAATATCTTCTGCTTCTGTTAGGTCCATACGATTTCTGTCCTTTATTGTGCCCATCTTTGCCTGAAATATTTCCTTTGTATCTCTAATTTTCTTGACGAGATCTCTAATCTTTCCCATTCTATTGTTTTCTTCTATTTCTTTGAATTGATCCCTTAGGAATGCTTACTTATTGCTATTCTTTGGAACTCTGCATTTAGATAGGTATATCTCTCCTTTCTCCTTTCCCTTTTGCTTCTCTTCTTTCCTCAGCCATTTGAAAGGCCTCTTCAGACAACCATTTTGTCTTTTTGCATTTCTTCTTGGGGATGGTTTTTGTCACCACCTCCTGTACAATGTTAGAAACTTTCACCCGTAGTTATTCTGGCACTCTGTCTATCAGATCTAATCCCTTGAATCTTTTTGTCACTTTCACAGTATAATTGTTAAGGATTTGGTTTAGGTCACACCTGAATGGCCTAGTGGTTTTCCGTACTTTCTTCAGTTTAAGTCTGAATTTGGCAATAAGGCATTCATGATCTGAGCCACACTCAACTCCTGGTCCTGTTTTTGCCAACTGTATACAGCTTCTTCATCTGCTGCAAAGAATATAATCAATCTCATTTCAATATTGGCCATCTGGTGATGTCCATGTGTAGAGTCTTCTCTTCTGTTTTTGGAAGAAGGTGTTTGCTATGTTCAGTGAGTTCTCTTGGCAAAATTCTGTTATCCTTTGCTCTACTTCATTTTGTATTCCAAGGCCAAACTTGCCTGTTACTCCAGTATCTCTTGACTTCTTACAATTGCATTCCAGTCCCCAGTGATAAAAGGATTTTTTTTTTTGGTACCAGTGGGAGAGTATAGGGGACCAAAATTTGTTACCCCATAAGATGTCTCTTTGGTATGTGGCCTGTTGCAGTGAAGGCCCAAAAGCTTGAGAAAGATCCATTGACCTTTCCCCTAACTGCCTAAAGGAGTTTGGATAAAGGACCTATTCCATAAAAGGAGTTCTCAGCATGAATAGCTTGAGTATGATATGAACTAGGTTTGGTAGACAGGGAGGAGCCTAGCAAAGTCTAGTAAAGTTTTTCTCAGTGTCCCCTTATTTATTTATGGCTCAGCAAAAATTCATACATCAAACATTTTCTCTTTTTCTGCTTCCTGTGAATTGCTTTCCTTAACTTTGAAGTGCCAAATCCCCAATCTTTTCCTCTCTCAGATGGCATATCAGCTTCAATTGCTTTGCTTATTCTTAGGCTCCATATTCTTATTCAACCCCCCACCATATGTACAGAATTAAACTTGATTGTCTCCTGTTAATTTACCTCATGTCATTCCTCCACAGATGGTATGGTTGGCAGGATTAACATCTCTGGTTGAACTCTGCTGCAGCTGAGAGATCCTGAGACATCTTATAAGAGTCCACAAAAGGTAGGAAATCTTACCACATCAGTCTTCCAGATCTCTGCCTGCAGGCTCTGTTGGAGGTATCATTGGTAACAGTCCTTTTTCTCTTTTCTAAATGTATATTACCAGGAGAAACATGTGGAGAGCTAGTTTCTTAGGCTTAGCTACGCTGGTAAATTTGGTGGTGTTTATGGGTTTTATTGATCCACTGCCTTCTAGAGAGGGTCACAGTTTTTCTTTGTCTCTGTTGTGTCATTTGTCTTGTTCTATGTCCTGAGAGCTTGACATTATGACCAGTGGGAATATTCTATCTGCTAACTACCATCTAGAAAGTATACTTACCAGGGTGCATTTGGCCATCAGTTGACTAGACTGGGGATCAAAGCAGCTGTAGCCAGTTTGTCAGAAGTCCAAACAAAACAACCTGAACTTGTGACTGGCATATCTTTGTCTCCCCTATGCCAGCCATCAGGAAAATTTATCATAGGGTTCTCAGTCCATAAGCAGTCTTCATTGTCTCAAACTGTATTGCCTCTTTTAATGGCAACATCCTTACCACTTGTGTGATGAAATTCTTTGCTTTCTTAGACCATGGGACATGGTGCAGCCAAAAAAAAAAAAAAAAAGCTACTGAAATAATGTAAATAAATATTGAAAGAGACAGATGAGGAATTGGCAAGGAAGAGCCATAGGACTTGTCCCAGAATGATGCAAATCTTTAGATGATTTTTAAGAAATGGGATGGGGCTTTCCTGATGGTTCAGTGGTAAAGAATCTGCCTAACAATGCAGGAGACACAGGTTCAACCCCTGGTATGGGATGATCCCACGTGCCACAAAGCAGCTGAGCCTGTGTGCTGCAACAGTGTGCTGTGAAGCCCTTGCTGCACAACGAGAGAAGCCATCACATAGAGAAACCCACACCCAGTAATGAAGAGTAGCCGCCCCCTCTTCACAACTGGGAAAAAAAAAACATACTGCAATGAACACCCTGCACAGCCTGAAGTAAGTAAATTAGGGGAAGAAAAAAAAAGAAATGGGATGAGGATGTGGGGTGGCCAGCTGGATCTCCCAGATTCTCTGCAGCAGTGAGAGGCAATGAGGAGCTTGTGGTTTGCTGGAGGGCTTTGCCACACTGTCTCACTCCCAGCCACCTGGGCTGATGACTAGGTGGGCACCACTTTGCAGCCCAGGGCCACCTAGCCTAGGAGCCACTTGCTCTGAGGATTCACACTTTGCTCTCAGACAGAGGATGCCACCCACTCTGGGCCCCTTAATTTTTTTAAATAAATGAGATAAATAAAATACCCAATGATGGAGTTAAAGGTTTTAATACAACACTATCTAAGGTTGGGTGGGCTAAGTGGACCCCCTATTGGTCTTTTAACATTAAAGGGCTTCAAATCAGTCTGCTCTATTTATCTGATTTACAGTAATTTTAAAACAATCCAAAAGGCAAAAATTATGTGCAATAAAATTCACTTTTTTTGGCAAGACAAGCAAAATTTAAACATAAAATTTTAAGACTTCCCTGGAAGTGGTTAAAACTAGGTGCTTCTATTTCATGGGGAACAGGTTCAATTACTGGTCAGGGAACTAAGATCCTGTGTGCTGTGAGGCACAGCCAAAAAATAAAAATAAATCAATAAACATAAAATTCTCTCTCTGCCCTTTGACCTCCCTGATCCCCCCTACTGTGCATTGTGTATTTATTTTATACATCAGTTGAATCTCCCTCTTTGGCAGAAATACTACTTAACCAAAATAACAATGTTCTCCTAGCATCAACAAAACAACTTCTTACAAGATCACATTCCTTCTTGACCTTGTAGGAGGTCATGATGATGCTTCCATCAGCATTGTGTAAACTGTCAATAATATGTCATTTCATGTAAAGTCCACTGTCTTGAAACTTACATAACCGTGCCTTGATTTCTCATGAGCAGAATAGTTCTTAGAGCATTCTGAGATGCTCTTCCTGAGCTATAATCCTCAAATTTGGCTCAAGTAAAATTTTCCATTTCTTTCTTCCATCAACAGACTAATTTTCATCAACAATTACAGTGAGAAATCTGACCAGCAATTGCTTGTGCTAGCAAGACAATTATTCAGGTTGAAAATTGACAAAAATGCCTGAGTCCCTTGGTTTAACCCCTCTGGAAATCCAAGGCCTTTTGCACAAAAATGGTGGGGGGAGGGTTGGGAAAGGTGGGGAGCATGTGGAGAGAAGTAGTTTCCAGGACTCCTTTATGTGGGAGCATGAGGTTGATACTAAAATCCACTGGTGGGGCCCTGACTTGGGCATATTGAAAAAAGTGTAAAAGTCTAAGGATTGATGCGATATTCGAGCAGGTATTATATGAATAGGTTATGTCAGTGTTGCACAAGTGTTTTATAGGAATAAGTGTTATGTCTGTCTGGGAATGCTTTCTCAACCCAGAATTGCAGGGTTGATGATGGGGTCCTAGGAAGTCTATCCCCTTCATGAATACAGTCTTGTCTTGATAAAAGGGCTTGCATAACTCAATGAAGGATGAGTCATGCTGTGCAGGGCCACCCAAGATGGACAAATCACAGTGGAGAGTTCTGACAAAATGTAGTCCATGGGAGAAGGAAATGGCAACCCACTCCAATATTCTTGACCTAGAAAATGAAAAGGCAAAAACATATGACACCAGAAGATGAGTCTGCCAGGTGACAAGGGCTCCAATGTACTACTGAGGAAAAGCAGAGGGCAATTACTCATAGCTCCAGAAAGAATAAAGTGGCTGGGTCAAAGCAGAAATGATGCTCAGCTGTGAACGTGTCTGGTAGTGAAAGTAAAGTCTGATGCTATAAAGAACAATATTGAATAGGAACCTGAAATGTTAGGCCCATGAATCAAGGTAAACTGGACATGGTCAAGCAGGAGATGGCAAGATTGAACATCTATATTATAGGAATCAATGAACTAAAATGAAATTTTAATTCAAATTAATAATAATATATTGAAATTAAAAAAAAATTAACATTATATCTACTACTGTGGGAAAGAATTCCTTAGAAGAAATGAAATAGCCTTCATAGTCAACAAAAGAGTCTGAAATGCAGTACTTGGCTGTAATCTCTAAAACAATAGAATGATCTTGGTTTGTTTCCAAGGTAAACCATAGACATAAGTTGAAGAAAGTAGTGAAAACCACTAGTCCATTCAGTTATGACCTAAATCAAATCCCTTTTAATTATACAATGAAGGTGATGAATAGATTCACAAGATTAGATCTAGTAGACACAGTGCCTGAAGAACTATGGACTGAGGTTCATGATATTGTACAGAAGGCAGTGATCAAAACAATCCCCAGGAGAAAGAAATGCAAGAAGGCGAAGTGGTTGTCTGATGAGGTTTTACAAATAGCTGAGGAAAGAAAAACAAAACACAAGGGGGAAGGAAAGATATATCCAACTGAATGCAGAGTTCCAGAGAATAACAAGGAGAGCTAAGAAAGCCTAACTAAATGAACAATGCAAAGAAATAGAGGAAAACAATAGAATGGCAAAGATGGAGATATCAAAGAAGAATTTCATGCAAGGATGGGCACAATAAAGGACAGAAATGGTAAGGACCTAACAGAAGCAGAATAAGAAGAGGTGGCAAGAATACACAAAACTACTATACAAGAAAGGTCTTCATGACCCAGATAACCACTTTGGTGTGGTCACTCACCTAGAACTGGAAATCCTACAGTGTGAATTCTAGTGGGCCTTAGGAAGCATTACTAAGAACAAAGTTAGTGGAGGTGACAGAATTCTATCTGAACTTTTTATAATCTCCAAAATGATACTCTTAAAGCACCGCACTCAATATGTCAGCAAATTTGGGAAACTCAACAATGGCCATAGGACTGGAAAAGATCAGTTTTCATTCAAATCCTAAAGAAAAGGAATGCCAAAGAATGTTCACATTACAGCACAATCACACTCATTTTACATGCTAGCAAGATTATGCTCAAAATCTTTCAGGCTAGGCTTCAGCAGTATGTGAACCAAGGACTTCCACATGTTCAACCTGGGTTTAGAAAATGGAGAGGAACTACAGATCAAATTGCCAGCCTTTGAAGGATCATGGAGAAAGCAAGGGAATTCCAGAAATCCATCTACTTCTGCTTCATTGACTACACTAACTGTGTGGATCACAGCAAACTGTGGAAAATTCTTAAGATGTGAATTTTAAGATCACCTTACCTGCCTCCTGAGAAACCTGTATGCAGGTCATGAAGCAACAGTTAGAACTGGACATGGAACAATGTACTGGTTCAAAATTGGAAAAGAAGTACATCAAGGCTGAATATTGTCACCCTGCTTGTTTAACTTCTGTGCAGAGTACATGAGAAATGCCAGCTGGATGAAGCATAAGCTAGAATTAAGATTGACAGAAGAAATATAAACTCCAGATATGCAGATGATACTGCTGTAATGGCAGAAAGTGAAGAGGAACTGAAGAACCTCTTGATGAGGGTGAAAGAGGAAAGGAAAAAAAGATGGCTTGAAACTCAACATTGTAAAAACTAAAGAAAGTGAAAGTGAAAATCACTCAGTCCTGTCCGACTCTTTGCAACCCCATGTACTATACAGTCCATGGAATTCTCCAGGCCAGAATACTGGAGTGGGTAGCCTTTCCCTTTTCCAGGGGATCTTCCCAACCCAGGGATCAAACACAGGTCTCCCATATTGCAGGTGGCTTGTTTACCAGATAAGCCACAAGGGAAGCCCAGAAATGAATGTGAAATTCCCTTATGCTATGCTATGCTATGCTAAGTCACTTCAGTTGTGTCCAACTCTGTGCAACCCCATAGACAGCAGCCCACCAGGCTCCCCTGTCCCTGGGATTCTCCAGGCAAGAACACTGGAGTGGGTTGCCATTTCCTTCTCCAATGCATGAAAGTGAAAAGTGAAAGGGAAGTCGCTCAGTCGTGTCCGACTCTTAGCGATCCCATGGATTGCAGCCTAACAGGCTCCTCCGTCCATGGAATTTTCCAAGCAAGAATACTGGAGTGGGGTGCCATTGCCTTCTTTGAGGAAATTCCCTTAGTCTGCCAACTCTTTGCGACCCCATGGACTATACAGTCCATGGAGTTGTCCAGGCTATAATATTGGAATGAGTAGCTTTCTCCCTTCTTGAGAAGATCTTTCCAACCCAGGAATAGAACTGGGGTCTCCTGTATTTGCAGGTGGATTCTTTACCAACTGATCTATCAGGGAAGCCACAATAAAAACTAAGATCATGGCAATTGGTCCCATCACTTCATGGAAAATAGAAGAGGGAAAAGTGGAAGCAGTGACAGATTTGATTTTCACAGGCTTCAAAATCACTATGGATGGCGACTCAGACATGAAATTAAGAGTCTTGCCCCTTGGAAGGAAAGCTATGACAAACCAAGACAGTATATTAAAAAGCAGAGACATCACTCTGCAGACAAAGGTCTGTCCATATAGTCAGAGCTATGGTATTTCCAGTAGTCACATACAGGTGTGAGAGTTGGGCCATGAAGGAAGCTGAGCCCCAAAGAATTAATTCATTTGAAATATGGTTCTGCGAGAAGGTTCTCAAGAATCCCTTGGACTGCAAGGAGATTGAACATGTCAATCCTAAAAGAAATCAACCCTGAATTTTCATTGGAAAGATTGTTGCTGAAACTGAAGCTCCAATACTTTGGCCACTCAATGTGAATAGCTGACTCATTGTAAAAGACCTTGATACTGAGAAAAAATGAAGACAAAATAAGAAGAGGGTAGCAAAGGATGAGACAGTTTGATAGCATCCCTGATTCAAAGGACAAGAAGTTGATCACACTCCAGGAGATAGGGGAGGACAGAAGAGCCTGGCATGCTGCAGTTCACCAGGTCAAAAAAAGTAGGGCACAACTTAGTGACTGAAAAACAACCACCAAAGGGAAAACTATGGTTAGAGACATGAGTAAATGAAATTAAGCTGAAAGTTTATGTGAAAAGTGGAGTATTAGAATGGGCTTGTTTTAGTCTTGTATATCTCTACAAAACCAAAAATGTAGCTGTAGGAGCAATTCAAAAGTTCACCAGTCTTTACCATCTCAAACTTCCCCCACTAATCTCAAAATGCTTGTAGATATTGGGTTGTAAGAACTGTGTCTTTGTGGTGGAGATTTTCTACCTCCATCTTCTCTAGGACTTAAGAGACCTTTGAAAGGCAGATTTTAAGATCTTTCCCATCAGAGGAAAAAAAAAAAAGATGGGGGGGGGTGGGTTATTTGGAAATTAGACAAATGAGAAATCTTTAAAATCTTACCTACAAATATAAGTAAAAATTCTTTGGCCATGTGAAGAGACAATCTTGACTTTTTCCAATTGCCAGAACTGAACTTGTATCTAACTATTAAATTATTAACTAGTGAGTTTTGCACTGTTCGACCCATCTCCTGACTTTTTTTCTTTTTTTAAGCAAAAGCTATAAGATCTGTTTGTGTCTGTACATTTGTATGTTTATCTATGTATGTAATGTGTGGATGCATGATTTTTTTTTTTTTTACCTCAGAGTGATATTACTAAAATTAGTTTACAAAATAACTTCATTTAATTGGCTTACATAAGCAAGTCCTCATGTAAAAATTCTCAGAGATGTAATAGAAACTAACCCAAGTTTTTTTCAAGTTAATGAGATATATAATAATCTGTAATTAAAAAATTAAATTTGTCAGCTTAATTAAAATAGCTATGTTTTAAGAGTTATTGATAGTGGATATAATGTAGGTATCCAGCTTTTGTTTGAGAAAAGTCATACATTGACTCAAATATGATCATATAGCTTTAAGGAACTGAGGCTGGCTTTGTGTAGCCAATAAACCCCCCTGGAAAAAATAGCCTTGCACTTTGCTTACACAGTTTCCAGCAGCCTTACCAGGTGAGTAAGGAAAGCCACTTCCTGGTAGGTACAGGAACCTCAAGATGCATTGGAACCCTAGAGAAGAAATGAATGTACTCAGCTAAGTATTATAGTTGAGTCTGTTGATAGGTTCTTGGCTTGGTTTTCTGGCTTGAAGAGGCATTGGGAGGTTCAGTCTAAAGATTCTTGATGAAAAGTTCCATCACAGGAGACTCAAAAGAGACTTTATGATCAATTTCTATTTTTACTGTACTTGTGTAAATAATTGGGCCAAGTTTAATTAAACAAAACTCATTTTAGAAACAAATTAGTCTTAAGTTGATTATCTTTGGTAGAAATGAGTGATTTTAGACAGAAAATAGTTTCAGTAATACGTCTTCATGGATAGTAGATTCTAGTGCTGTTCATTGTCTTCTAAGGTTTTGTTTTCTACCTATAAACTGGATTGGATCCTGAATCCCCCTGGTTTCCTCCAATATTTGGCTACAACTCTTCAAGCTAGTGTTTTTAATCTTATCTTCCATCCTTTTTTCTTGGAATCATTAAGAACTAAAATTGCCCTTTGCCAAAGCTATGCAAGCTAAAATTTTACAACTTGATATAAAAATAGAAATCACCCAATAGATCATATATAGTCTTCATGACTGTTGCTAAATGGGCTACTTAGAATGATTATCAAAGACATTCAAACTGCAGACCAGGAAAATCTGTCAGTTTGCCACCACTTAACCCTCACTCCATCTGATGATGCTTTAAGCCAGACATCTAAAATTTTTTTTAAATGACTGCCTTTAGAACTCAGCAATTGCGATTATAATTTGCTCTAATCACTAAGCATTGCTTTTCTTTTGTTTACATAGAAATTCCTCTTATTAAATACCTGATTGTTTTTACCCTATAAGCAAAACTTTGAGAGCCTACCTACTTCACTACCTTCCGAAATAAGATTAACTGAACTAATCTATTGTCAGGACTAAGAGAGTGGCTCAATGAGATACACAATAATCTATCAACTCAACTTTTGTACCATGAAACTTCTTGGAGAAGTTTCAAAGGCAGAACTGTACTAGAGCAAAATTTGAGTGCCGAGTCCTCAGTTGCTCAGTCATGTCTGACTCTTTGCGACCCCATGGACTTTAACCTGCCAGGTACCTCTGTCCTTTCAATTTTTCAGGTAAGAATACAGGAGCAGGTTGCCATTTCCTCCTCCAGGGGTTCTTTCTGACCCAGGGATTGAACCAGTTGACTGCACAGGTGGATTCTTTACCACTGAGTCCCTTGGGGAACCCAGGAGCAAAATTTGCCACCCCTGAAATGTATCTCTCAGGTATGCAGAGTATTTTAATTTGAAAACAAGGCTTGAAAGACTCAGGAAGCACCTTTGATCTTCCCCGACTGCTTAAAGAAATTTAGACAGAGGACCTGTTCCTGGAATGGAGCTATCATAGCTATAGCGTGGTATGATAGATAGGGTAGACAGGGAGGAACCTAGCAAAGTCTATTAAAATTTCTCTCTCTGTCCCGTTGTTTTGTTGACTAAAAGATACACAACTTGAGAGTTACAAATTGAGTTTTATTTGGGGCAAAATGAGGACTGCAACCCGAGAGATAGCACCTCAGATAGCTCCTAGAGACCACTCCAAAGAGGATGTAGCGGAAGGTCAATATATAAGATTTGGTGAAGGGGAATTTCAATGCAGTGTCGGACATGACTGAGAGATTTCACTTTCATTTTTCACTTTCATGCATTGGAGAAGGAAATGGCAACCCACTCCAGTGTTCTTGCCTGGAAAATCCCAGGGACAGGGGAGTCTGGTGGGCGGCCGTCTATGGGGTCGCATAGAGTCGGACACAACTGAAGCGACTTAGCAGCAGCAGCAGCAGCATGCTCTTTACTTTACAAATGGTTTTCTGCTAGCCAACAGGAGCTGATGTCACCATGATGGGATTTAGTGCTTTTCTAGATATGAAGAGATGCAAGGATTGGGATCATAAAATTACTTTCTGAAAATATCTAACTATCTAACCACCTGTTTCACCAGTTTCCTGGAGAATGCCACCTCACTCTCCACCCTGAATTCCCCTCAGGAGGTGTTGAAAGTCAGCAGCTGTAGCAGCACAGTGTTCAATCTCTGCAGAGGCAGGTGGCAAACACCCTTGTTGCTGTTCAGTCACTGGCAAATGCTCTTTCTTGGCAAGTGCCAATTTGTAGTTGACTGTTTCTTTATGGCCTATCAAATGTTTGTTTACCAATATTTGCTCTCAGGAGCAAAAATATATTTCCTCTACCCTTCTGTTCTTCTTACTGGTCTGAGAATTAGATATATTAACAGTAGAAAAACAAAATTTTAGTGACATGTATGTCTTCTGTATGCACTTGTGTGTGCTAAGTTGCTTCAGTTGTGTTCGACTCTTTGCAACCTTATGGACTGTAGCCCACCAGGCTCTTCTGTCCATGAGCTTCTCCAGGCAAGAATACTGGAGTTGGTTGCCATGCCCTCATTAGGGCATCTTTGTAATCCAGACATCGAACCTGTGTCTATTGCATCTCCTGCATTGGCAGACAAGTTCTTTACCACTAGTGCCACCTTATGTGACAGAAACTCTGGAAAACTTAGTCATTTTCCAAAATGGCTGAAGCCTTTGCCTTAAATACTGTCCTCAGCTAAAGAGAAAAGAGAATATTGGCAGTAATACCTTGGAACTTCAAAAAGGAGTAAGGCTATTGACATGGAGGTGGAAAAGCAAATGTTTGATAAACAAATGATTGATGGGCCCTGCAGAGACACAGTGGGACACAGACAGGACTTTGGGTTCCAAGGCCTTCTGTGTTTCCATACCACACATAGCCCATATTCTTTGCAGATATCTTTACTGATAGTATAGATGTTCCACCTATATCAGGTTCTTTATCTAAACTCTTTGGATATCTTGAAGAGGAGGGAGGGTGATAAAAAAGAAGTTTTCCTAAGTTTTCTCTTTCTTGAAAATAAACAGCCTAAAATAATTTTCAGGCCAAAGAGACATATTTTGATGTGGCAAATATTGCTTACTTACAATTTCCCTTATCAAACTAATTGGTTCAGCTGTTTTGTATATATCTTGTTTAAATATGTATAACACAATTTTAATTTACTTGATTACATAGGAGTTAATCATTGACAGTTCATTCTGTACTATGATAAAACTTTATACCCAACAAGTGACACATTTTATAGTTAGAAATCATTTGCTAAATATAGTAGATCATTGGTATTTCTCACCAAGTAATATTTTTTTTTATTATTTCTATGGCCATGGTCAGTGAAATTTCCTTACCCTAAATGAAAAGCAGATATTTTCATTATGTAGTCTATTAATGTAGTCTCTATTTTCCATTTTATTTTTGTTTAGTTATTTATATTTTCCTAAATCACTGAACATGGTGACTGCAGCCATGAAATTAAAATACGCTTACTCCTTGGAAGGAAAGTTATGACCAACCTAGATAGCATATTGAAAAGCAGAGACATTACTTTGCCAACAAAAGTTCGTCTAGTCAAGGCTATGGTTTATCCAGTGGTCATGTATGGATGTGAGAGTTGGACTGTGAAGAAAGCTGAGTGCCGAAGAACTGACGCTTTTGAACTGTGGTGTTGGAGAAGACTCTTGAGAGTCCCTTGGACTGCAAGGATATCCAACCAGTCCATTCTGAAGAAGACCAGCCCTAGGATTTCTTTGGGAGGACTGATGCTAAAGCTGAAACTCCAGTACTTTGGCCACCTCATGCGAAGAGTTGACTCATTGGAAAAGACTCTGATGCTGGGAGAGATTGGGGGCAGGAGGAGAAGGGGACGACAGAGGATGAGATGGCTGGATGGCATTACTGACTCGATGGACGTGAGTCTGAGTGAACTCCGGGAGTTGGTGATGAACAGGGAGGCCTGACGTGCTGCAATTCATGGTATTGCAAAGAGTTGGACACGACTGAGTGACTGAACTGAACTGAACATTCCTTCTTAACTATTAAAAACAGGAAGTGGAAAAACATTTGTATTGACTGCCATATATGTTACAGCTTAGGAGGTACAAATAATTTTTCATCAATACTCAGCAACTACTTATAGTTGCCTCATATTAAACATAGAACATTTTAAATTTGTAAATATTTTACAGTGCAAAACCAAACATTTATTTATTTAATATTTTGAACTGAATTCAGGTAAACTTTTAATATATTTTTACACAAGTGATTTAAGTATTGTTTTTTAAATTAATTGCTGTATATGATTATATCCAGCATGATTATATATATGCCCTATATCCACTCATGTATTGTAAGTAAAAGAACAAAGTGTTTTCCTTTGACATTTATTTATAATTTGGTCTTTAATAAAAAGTAATCTGTGTAACTAAGTAAGGCAATTTTTATTACTCAGGGAGACAAATGAGTATAGATCATAGGTTTACTGTCAGACAAATTTGGATATTTCCTTTAATTTTGCTAATAAAAGCTAAGACATCTGAGAACATGTTATTTAATATTTCTAATGTCCAAATCCTCATCTATAGAATAAAAGGGGTGCCACTTAATCCACAGATTGTTTTGAAGAGTAAATGATGTTATTTGCAAAACAGCTATTAGAGTTCTGTCATTCAGTAACCAATAAATAGAAAGTATCAATTATAAATATTTGTTAATTAACTGACAGTGTTTCTTAGATAGAAGACAAGGATTGTGTAGCTTGTGAAATAGCATGTCTAACAAAATTGTATTAAAGATAATATGTCCCTTCACAGTAACATTTAAAATCACTTTGTTTTTGCTTTCCTATAATAGCAGTTTGTCTTTCAGTTTACTTTAAAGCATACACTGTATTACAATTAACCATTGCAATATTTTATCTTGAAAGAAAGTACCCTTTCACTCATATGTACATTTATGGCTCTCTTGTTAGTGCCTGTGTTTCAGGAAAGAGAGTGCAACCAAAGATGATGGTCATGTCCCAAGTCTTAGGCAAGTCCCTAGGATGGCTGTTTAGTGTGGGTTTTTGACTTTGCACAAGAAAGAGTTCAAGAGTGAGCCAAAATAAAGTGAAAAAAAGGTTTATTCAGGGAGAAATACACTCCCTGGACAGAGTGTGGACCATCTGAGAAGTTGAGAGGTTCCATGATATGGAGTTGTCAGTTTTTATAGGGGTGGGTAATTTCATAGGGTGATGACTGGGAGGAGTACTCCAGCTATTTTGGGAAAAGGGTAAAGATTTCTAAGAATTGGACCACAGCCTAGATTTTTACCATCTTTGGTCATCCTTGGAACTGATAGCTTACCGTGAACAGTGTCAGATTTATGATGACTGAAGAAGAGAATTTAGCTTCGGGACCAGAGACAAGGCGTCAGGCACTCAGAGAATTGTGTGGCAATAGTTTTATTAAAGTGAAAAAAGGACTGAAAGCTTCTGACATAGACATCAGAAGGGGGCAGAGAGTGCCCCACTCACTAGTTTGGGTGGGGCTTTATATATTTTTTCAATTGGTTACTAAGAATAGGTTAAAAGAATGTCTCAAGGTTTTAAAGGTCTTACCAGACCCACTTCCACAACATACATCTTAAATTAACAGGATTAGTCAGAAGGTTTATGTTAAGAAACCTTAACATTAACATAACCTTATGTTATGGCTTCCCTGATGGCTCAGACAGCAAAGCATCTGCCTGCAATGTGGGAGACCTGGGTTTGATTCCTTGGTCGGGAAGATCCCCTGGAGAAGGAAATGGAAATCCACTCCAGCACTCTTACCTGGAAAATCCCATGGACTGAGGAGCCTGATAGGCTACAGTCCATGGGGTCGCAACGAGTGGACACTCAGTCGTGTCCGACTCGTTGCGATCCCACTTTCACTTTATGATAAGAAAGAGAAACATGTTCTTGAGTAAAACACATTGTTGTTTTATAATCCTTAGTACAGAGTTCAAGGAAAAACATACCCTTGAGCAAGATACCTTGATTTGTTGTGTAATCATTAGCTCTGGGTTTAAAGAAAGACTTTTTTATGAAATAGATTGTTGCCATAGCAACTTAGAGCTTAAGAAAAAAAGAATTCTTATGTGACTAAGATGAAAGAATGTAGGGAAAAAGAAAAACAAAGGGTTCTCCTCCTGAACTCCTTATCAACCTACCTAAGAATTAACTCTCTTAGAACCCTTTATCGTCATTGTAAATGAATCTGAGTTCTTGTTCAGAGCCGAAGAATGAACTTCATGAACATACAAACATTCACATTAGCAAGCAAATTGGATTTATTTTAGAGAAAAGAGAAGTACAAAGTTCTCAGCATAGACATGGAGAGGGGTGAAGTGTTCCCCAAAAGGCGGGACTCACAGCAGTTTTTATCCTTACTAGTATTGATCTGTATATTTTTGATTTACTCCTGTCATCAACCTATGTCATTTCTAACTAATCAGTTTAAAGGTCACAATATTTAACTTAACATCTTTATGGCTTCTCTTGATCTTTGGATTATGTCACCACCTTTTTTCATGCCCCCTGGCTATTTTATAGTGGAAGAGATGTATGGTCTAAAGACTAATGACAACCAGTTGTTTTTCCCTTAGTCATATAGAACAGAAGTTAATTACTGTCCTTTCATAGATACAGTGCTGATACTTTATCAGACCAAGGACACATTCCAGGATTTACAGACAAAGGGTATAATTTTAGATTAATGGAGCAAGATGCTTATTGAAAATAAGGCAGAGGTCTCAGAGACTTGCACTGACTGCTCAGTAATTTCTACTTCAATCCCATATCATTTAGACTACTGATGTGTTACAATGAATGTATACTGAGGCTCAAGGTCAAGTGGAAGTTTGCTCATCTGCCATCTTGGACCTAGTTGGTTCTAATCAGTTTATGTCACATCCATGGGCTATGATCTTTTAAATGTTGTGCCCTTCCCTCTTCCTGTCACATCTGGTATAAGCACTTACAGAGGGAATATATACCTGAGTGAGCATGAGCTTGATCCCTGAGTAGTGGACCATCTAACTTTCCTTCCAAGGAGTAAGCGTCTTTTAATTTCATGGCTTCAGTCACCATCTGCAGAGATTTTGGAGCCCCAAAAAATAAAGTCTGACACTGTTTGCACTGTTTCCCATCTATTTCCCATAAAGTGATGGGACCGGATGCCATGATCTTCATTTTCTGAATGTTGAGCTTTAAGCCAACTATATCACTCTCCTCTTTCACTTTCATCAAGAGGCTTTTGAGTTCCTCTTCACTTTCTGCCATAAGGGTGGTGTCATCTGCATATCTGAGGTTATTGATATTTCTCTGGGAAATCTTGATTCCAGCTTGTGTTTCTTCCAGTCCAGCGTTTCTCATGATGTACTCTGCATATAAGTTAAATAAGCAGGGTGACAATATACAGCCTTGACATACTCCTTTTCCTATTTGGAACCAGTCTGTTGTTCCATGTCCAGTTCTAACTGTTGCTTCCTGACCTGCATACAAATTTCTCAAGAGGCAGGTCAGGTGGTCTGGTATTCCCATCTCTTGAAGAATTTTCCAGTTTATTGTGATCCACACAGTCAAAGGCTTTGGCATAGTCAATAAAGCAGAAATAGATGTTTTTCTGGAACTCTTTTGCTTTTTCCATGATCCAGCGGATGTTGGCAATTTGATCTCTGGTTCCTCTGCCTTTTCTAAAACCAGCTTGAACATCAGGAAGTTCACGGTTCACATATTGCTGAAGCCTGACTTGGAGAATTTTGAGCATTACTTTACTAGGTGAGATGAGTGCAATTGTGCGGTAGTTTGAGCATTCTTTGGCATTGCCTTTCTTTGGGATTGGAATGAAAACTGACCTTTTCCAGTCCTGTGGCCACTGCTGAGTTTTCCATATGTGCTCGCATATTGAGTGCAGCACTTTCACAGCATCATCTTTCAGGATTTGGAATAGCTCCACTGGAATTCCATCACCTCCACTAGCTTTGTTCGTAGTGATGCTTTCTAAGGCCCACTTGACTTCACATTCCAGCATGTCTGGCTCTAGGTCAGTGATCACACCATCGTAATTATCTGGGTCATGAACATCTTTTTTGTACAGTTCTTCTGTGTATTCTTGTCACCTCTTCTTAATATCTTCTGCTTCTGTTAGGTCCATACCATTTCTGTCCTTTATCGAGCCCATCTTTGCATGAAATGTTCCTTTGATATCTCTGATTTTCTTGAAGAGATCTCTAGTCTTTCCAATTCTGTTGTTTTTCTCTTTTCTTTGCATTGATCGCTGAAAAAGGCTTTCTTATTTCTTCTTGCTATTCTTTGGAACTCTGCATTCAGATGTTTATGTCTTTCCTTTTCTCCTTTGCTTTTGGCTTCTCTTCTTTTCACAGCTATTTGTAAGGCCTCCCCAGACAGCCATTTTGCTTTTTTGCATTTCTTTTCCATGGGGATGGTCTTGATCCCTGTCTCCTGTACAATGTCACGAACCTCATTCCATAGTTCATCAGGCACTCTATCTATGAGATCTAGGCTCTTAAATCTATTTCTCACTTCCACTGTATAATCATAAGGAATTTGATTTAAGTCATACCTGAATGGTCTAGTGGTTTTCCCTACTTTCTTCAATTAAATCTGAATTTGGCAATAAGGATTTCATGGTCTGAGCCACAGTCAGCTCCTGGTCTTGCTTTTGCTGACTGTATAGAGCTTCTCCATCTTTGGCTGCAAAGAATATAATCAATCTGATTTCGGTGTTGACCATCTGGTGATGTCCATGTATAGAGTCTTCTCTTGTGTTGTTGGAAGAGGGTGTTTGTTATGACCAGTGCATTTTCTTGGCAAAACTCTATTAGTCTTTGCCCTGTTTCATTCCATATTCCAAGGCCAAATTTGCCTGTTACTCTAGGTGTTTCTTGACTTCCTACTTTTGCATTCCAGTCCCCTATAATGAAAAGAACATCTTTTTTGGGTGTTAGTTCTAATAGGTCTTGTAGGTCTTCATAGAACCGTTCAACTTCAGCTTCTTCAGCGTTACTGGTTGGGGCATAGACTTGGATTACTGTGATACTGAATGGTTTGCCTTAGAAATGAACAGAGATCATTCTGTCGTTTTTGAGATTGCATCCAATACAGTATACTAACACATATATATGGCATTTAGAAAGATGGTACCAATAACCCTGTATACAAGACAGCAAAAGAGACACTGATGTATAGAACAGTATTTTGGACTCTGTGAAAGAGGGAGAGGGTGGGATGATTTGGGAGAATGGCATTGAAACATGTGTAATATCATATATGTAATGAGTCACCAGTCCAGGTTCGATGCATGGTGCTGGATGCTCGGGGCTGGTGCACTGGGACGACCCGGAGGGATGGTATGGGGAGGGAGAAGGGAGCGGGGTTCAGGATGGGGAACACATGTATACCTGTGGTGGATTCATTTTGATATATGGCAAAACCAATACAATATTGTAGAGTTAAAAAATAAAATTAAAAAAAAATAAAGTGTAAGTAGAAAAATGAAGTGAAAGAGGAAGTAAGAGAAAGACTACATTGATTAGAAAGGGAAAATAAGCGAATACAGCATCACTCACACAAGGCAAGGGAGCTTATCAGGGAGAGACTGGTCAACTCTCTGACATTGGACTTGTAATTTCAGTGAGATAAGAAGTTCTAAGAGACCACAAGAATTGGCAAGTAAAAATATAATTTCTGACTTTCTGTTGAGTCAATTCAGTGGAGTATATTGAGGAATACCTTCTTAGCAAAACTGGAAATAAGGAAGAAGAATGAGTAATTACAAATTTTGCTTAAAGTATGATGGTAAATGTAAGGGAAATTACTCTAAGAGGAAAATGAAGTTGCATGGTGGTTGTTGTTCAGTCATGTCTTACTTTTTACGACTTCATGGACTGCAGCACACCAGGGTTCTATGTCCTTCACTATCTACCAGAGTTTGCTCAAACTTTTGTCCATTGAATTGGTGATGCCATCCATCTGTCTCATCCTCTGTTGTCCCTTTTTCCTCTTGCCTTCTTCTATCTTTCCCAGCATCAGGATTTTTTCCAATGAGTCAGCTCTTCACATCAGGTGGCCAAAATATTGGCACTTCAGCCTCAGTATCAGTCTTTCCAATGAATAGTCAGGGTTGGTTTCCTTTAGAATTGATTGGTTTGATCTCCTTGCTGTCCCAGGGACTCTCAAGAGTCTTCTCCAGCACTATAGTACAAAAGC
This sequence comes from Bos mutus, assembly GCF_027580195.1. Classification (NCBI taxonomy): domain Eukaryota; kingdom Metazoa; phylum Chordata; class Mammalia; order Artiodactyla; family Bovidae; genus Bos; species Bos mutus. The sequence continues at coordinate 47,854,872 of NC_091617.1, forward strand.
ATCAATTTTTCTGTGCTCAGCTTTCTTTATAGTTGAACTCTCACATCCATATATGACTACTGGAAAACCTATGGCTTTGACTAGATAAACCCTTGTTGGCAAAGTAATGTGTCTGCTTTTTAATATACTGTCTAGGTTGGTCATAGCTTTTCTTCCAACGAACAAGTGTCTTTTAATTTCATGGCTTCAATCAGCATCTGCAGTGATTTTGGAGCCCCCCAAAATAAAGTCTGTCACTGTCTTCATTGTTTCCCCATCTGTTTACCATGAAGTGAATGGTGGAGACTATGTATATTGATATAAGAAGGGAAAAGGCAGATTTACTTATTAAAATTAGTTACCCTATCATGGCTACAATATAGGAAGAAAGGAAAGGAATTTAGAGTCCTTCTTTTGAATTTAATATTGAAAAGTAGCAAAGGCATGAGTTTTGGTAGAAAATATATGTGAGGAAGGAATAATAGTAATTTCATAATATGCAGAATTAGGAGTAAAATCATTCAGAAATTAATAACAGAAAGATTTATGGTCTTTGAGACATTTGAAAGTGAAGAGAATTAGCATGGGGTTTGAGTACTGAAAATGAAATATATATTAGGAACTATATAAGAATTGAAATATGAAGCAATTTGGATTTGAATTTCAGGGTTTACAGGACATATTGAGAAGTCTAGATAAAAATTCCTGAATCTCTTATTTACAAAATGTGACTTATAATTTTTACTGCATAAAATTATTGCCAGGATTTTATAAAATTTTTTGAGGCATCTATATTGACTTATCCCTACATGATGCTGAAAGCTAAGCTTCTGTGTACTGTGGCAAGTCAAATCTGAGAGTAGAGTTTTGGATGAAGAAGGAAAGAGTAGTTTTATTGTTTGCCAAACAAAGAGGGACACAGGTTCCTGCCCTGAAAAACTATGTGTTCCAACCTGGGAGGATTTGATGAGTTTTCTAGCAATGATTCAAAGGGTGGGGTCGTTGATAATATTAGGGTGTGTACACTACCTCCACTTGTCTAATCTTTTTCTAGGTAATCTTGATGAACTTCTCTGGTTCTTTCAATGTAGCCTCAGGTGATCTTTCTCTGGTGTGAAGAGTGCTGACATCTTAAAGAGCTTAAAGATATGGTTATATGTATCCCTTGAGATGGAACTAGGGCCCTGCCTGCGCTATGGTTTCCTGGCTACTGCTCCCTTGTCTTTGCATTCCTTCCCTTCTCAAATTAACAACTGTTCAGATCTGTCCTTTGGAACTCATGGAATGTCATGGAGGCTGATGTCAAGAAACAAGAGACAAAGAAACAGAACAAAACAGAAGAACAACTTCTGTCCCGAGGAGCACCACAGACCCCTGCTTGGTTTCATGCAAATTAAATTAAAGAAATATGGAGGAGAAGAAAGTGATTTGTTTCTGTCATGCAGTGTATGTTCCTTGGTTCTTTGTCTCTTCATAACAAAGATTTGGAGTGACGGACATTAAAGCCCCCTTGGCAGGTCACAGCTCTCAGGTCTTGGATAGACTGTGTTATAGCTCTCAGGTCTCAAATGACCATGTTATAGCTTTTAGACAAATCAGTGTTACAGCTCAGTGTTACTCAATGTTACAGCTCAGTGTTACAGCTCAGTGTTACAGCTCTGTTGCAGGGGTGGAGGGGTGGGGGGGTGGAGACTGAGAAAGCTCGTTGGCTCCTCCTTTTATATGTTTTTTCCCTCCACCTGGGCCTGCCCTATGCAAATTGGGCTTAGCCAGGAGTGCTGTTTGTTCTGCCTGAAGTCTTCACTCTGGTCCTCGGACCTTCCTTTGACCTTCCTTGTCTTTTAGCCACCGCCATTTTGGACTCCTTTTCCCTATTCTACCTACCTAACATTTTTTTGACACAAATTGTGTGATACATGTTTGTGATAAATCATTATTGACTAGAAAAAATAAAGTCATAAAGGAAAGGATAAAAAATGGAGGAAAATAAGGTATCATTGGGATATTGGATGTGAAATTAGTATAAGTGAGGAAAAGATTTTAAAAAAAAAGGAAACAGGAAGATCAGATCCCTAATTGTCATAAAAGAAAAAGTCTAAACAAGATATTTTTTAGAGGAAGAACTTATGTGTCGGATAATAAGAGTTATCATGTGGCTCTAATAAATCATCAATATTATTACTGGACTGTCTAAATCCTAAAAGGCATATTTGTATGTATAATTTCTCTTTTTTTGGCACCTGATCTTAAAAAATATATACCAAAACATTAGTGATATTACAAGACCTGGTGGAGGCATCATCTCTGACTATTTTGTTTTAAGCATGTAACTTTTTTTTTATTACTGAGTTCTATTAAAATATTTTTAAATTTATTTTTAATTGAAGGATATTTGCTTTACAGTATTGTGTTAATTTGTTGAATTCAGTCATGTGAATTGGGAAAAGAAGCATATGACATACTAATACTAATAGTTATACTAATAGTGTAACTAATACTAATACTAATAGAGGCATATAACATACTAATACTGTACATATAACATTTAAAATTACATTCTAATAGGTAAAAGAATATAAAAATAACTTTACCATAAACCAAACTGGAATTAGTGAAATATATGAAAGAAAAAGCAATGTGTTGTGGTAATTCAGAAAGAACTACCTATTGTAAGTTAGAGAAAGCTTCATGTAGAAAGTAAAAGCACAGCTCTTTCATTTTCATCATTTATTGTTTCTATATTCTTTTGATCTCTTTGGGGATTCTATCTCCATTTTTAATTTTCCCTTTGGAGCACGATCCTAAAAATGTCCCTTGTTATCCCTGGCAAGAATGTTTTTCATGTGACTTAGGAAGATTTCATTACCCTTTCCTGTTGTCATTGTTCTTTAATTTTGAGCAGGAAAAGCTATTAGACTATACTGGAACAAATTAGGTAGAGGACCTGTTTCAGGGTAGTTATCTCTCAGAAATAACTACAGTATGGTATGAGCTAATTTTGGAGGAGAGAAAGAAACCTAGTAATACCTGTTTGTTAAAAATTCTTCTCTGTGTCCCTTGGTCTCCTTATACTGCTGCATTAAGGTATTTGTTGACCAAGCATCTGCTTTTCTATCTCTATGTGAATTCTTTGCCTCTCCGTTAAAGTCCCAAGTTACTACCTCGACATCCTCTTTTGCATTTCTCTATTTTTCACTGAAGATGGTATATGAGTTGAGGGCTTCAGTCATTTTGGCAAGTTATTCAGTTTTTCTGGGTTTTCTCATATGTGTATGTCATTGAAATTTTGTTTGATTTTATCCTCTTCACACGTTTCATATCAATTTAATTTCTAGGCCAGCCAGAAGAACCTAGAAGGGTAGAGGAGTTGTCCTCCCTGACAGGGCAATTCTGCCCCACATTCCTTCTGCTTCTCTCAGATGTACTGTGTGTATTCTAATGATCAAAAGCATTTCTGGGGAAAACTAAGTTGTGGAGAAATTTAAAAGGGGAAACTGTGAAACATCCATGAGAGGAGAAAGTAAAAAGTTTTAGTCATTGCCCTGAATTGAGTTTTACATGCATTAGAAAAGAAATAAATCATCTATGAAAGGATAGCCAGAAAGACAGTTTCAGAGGAACATTTTAGTCATTTATAAAATGGGGACTCAGAGTTTGACTAAGTGATGCCCCTCTACATACTTCCTGAAACCAAGGCTGTGGCATACAAATATTGTAACAAAGTTACATAAAAGTTATCAAGTGCTTACTTGCTGCTAGAGCAGCATGGTCTTATATCTTGATCTGAGATATTTATATATCAAGCCCCTGTAAAGAAAACTACTCAAAGAAAAGTAGATATTCTAAATGCTTAAACAAATACAGTTGTGGACTAGATGTAAATTGTTAAAAATAAGACAACAAATCCAACACTGAGTTACTTATATTAAGCCTGACATTACCATATCAAGGTTTAATTAGTTTTGGCTCTTTCAGAAGTGGAATCTTAAACCAGTCAATCAGGAATCATCTGATTAGCATTAGATAGGTCATCTGTCTAATATATCTCTGCCATTCCCTGGTGAAAAGTAACTTTGCAATAACTAACCCACTTTTTTGCCTAGTATAAATTCCTTGTTTCTACACCCTTCCGCCTATTAATTTCTTTCATTTTGTACACCTCCTCAGAGTTTCTTTTCTACCTGATAGATTAGCTGCTGCCCAATTCAAATCGATTTTTTTCTCAAACTCTTAAAAATTTTAATATGCCTCATTTTATTTCCAGGAGTCTTTACTGTGCTTATATTGCTTTGCATATGTGCTGTTGTAGAGATTTCCAATTCCTCTGAATGAAGAATATAAGAGAAGAAAAATAATTCCTGGCTGAAAAAGAGAAAGCAATAATAAGATGAGAATAAACCTTTTGAGAAGGTCTTACTGCTTATCATCTATAATAAGCATAGGTAGAAAGACAAAGGGATCATCCATTAAAATACTCAGTACTGTGCCATCAATAACATTCTCAATTAATTTTTGTCTTTTTCTTTTTTTTAAATCTTTTTTCTTAATTAACAATATTAATATAGTATGAGATATAGTGAATTTATAGATGAAGTCATTTTTGCTTTGTGTTTTATTTGAAGGGTAGAAGAGTATGCAGTCCTAAAATATGTCTCTTTGGCATAAGAATTATTTTAACTGGATTATCTTGAAAAACAGCAGACTCAGGAGATGCTCAGAAAACAGAGTAGAAGTTACCTGTCTTGTGCATTTACATTTATAAAGGAAAACTCTATTTCTCATGTTGTCACTCTTTCTCAGAAAGAGAAGGATGCTGTATATCACCAGGGACTCTTATCATAATGAAGAAAGTATAGAGTTAATTTTGCATAACAGACCTTATCCTATCTTCTTTGTTTTATCTAGTATTACCCCATAACTGCACTCCCCCATTCCCCCACATACAACTTTCTTTTGTTTCTAATTAAAGATGGTATTCAAGGTGGTGGCTTAGGCCACCTGGGAGAGCTGTTCATTTTTCTTGGGTATCTTCCATGTATAGATAAAGTATACATGTTAATAAACTTCTGTTTGTTTTTTTCCTTGTTAACTTATCTTTTATTAGATTATCATAACCAAGAACTCAGAAGGGTAGGGGAAGAAATTATTTTTTCTCTCCTCCATATTGCTATTTTCTAATTCTCTAAGAGATTAGAAATTGCTTCATAAAAAAATAAATAAATAAAACCATATTTCCAAATAATTCTAAAATTACAGGGTAATACTTCTTGTAGATTCAACTTGTATATTCTTATTTTAACCTTAATGTAATGTCTTATATTATCAAAATTGGATATCTTGTATCCCTGCTTATATAGAGATTTAAAAATGAACAAACTAAAGTGATTGACATTTTCATCCTGCCTGTGTGTACATTAGTTGGGAGTTGACATTGAAAATCAAGATTTAAGGAATGTGGAAGGACAAATATAAATCCTGTTTCAAGCCTGACATTTTCCTCTATCAGTGATATTTTAATGATCTCATCCATGTGGTTTAAAATATTGGAATGATCTAATTTAGAAGATAATTGCATACCAATACATTCATTTTGGAAATAGCTTTTTAAATTGGTCTTGGCACTAATAATTTAACCATAAGAAGAGATTTCTCTGGCAAAATGAAGAGACTGTATGATCTGGGAGGTGGCTACATTAATATAAACTTCAACAATTTTCTCTGGAAATATCCTTTTTCTCCCCCTATATAGAGGGGATTTTAAAAATCAATCAAAGAAGAATGAACTGTCTTAGAAGAGATTGATCTCTTGAGAACTAATATCAATAAAGCCTTGAGACAAGTATTACTAGAACAGGCTTTAAAGTTGACTTGTTTTGCAGTTGTTTACTGGTTCTTTTGCAAGTAATATTTTGATCTATATTAAAAGATTTGCTGTGATTTTGATGTCGTTGTAAATATTTCATCACAAAATAGAATTTTAGCTGTGTTGTAGTATACTTTAAAGCATATTGTGTATTAGTCAATTTCCAATAATAAAGGTTAGAAATAGCTATCAGATCAGTGAAATAGCTTAATTATTCTCCTTGCCATGATACGGCAACCAGTAAGGACTGACTTTTACAGTAAATTAGAAAACCAGATAAATTATATGAGAACCAATTTTCAGACATTGTACAACTGTCAGCACAAACTTGTGATCTCTTCTAACAGGGAATTGTGTAAAAAATTAATACACAGAAACCTCAATTAAACAGAATCAGCAGACCAGGAAGGAACGCTTTCATGCCCTGTAATGATAATAGAGCTCATCAGGAACAAGAAAGTCACCTCTTCTTTCCTGGCAAGGACTCAGCTAATGAAAAGCCATGGACTCTCTGTTTATCATAACCTTCCCAACTTCCTTTTCCCTTCTATATACATATTATTCTTCCCCTGCCATACAAGGACTTTGAAGTGGCTTGGCATTGTTGCTTACCCCAAATTGCAATTCTCTTTTGATCCTAAATAAACCCATCTTTGCTGGGGAAATATCTGGCAATCTATTGTTTCAGGTCAACACATGCAAGATGAGATTTAGGCTTGCACTGGCTTCGGCATGGAAGTCCAGTCAGAATGAGGTGTGAGGGTGTTCAGTCCAAGAAGAAGATACAAATACCATGAATAGAGAGAGAACTAGCATGTGAATCCACTGTGGGAGCAAGAATTCAAATGACAGAGTATGAAAAAGAAGAAAGTTACACAAAGAAGAAATTCCCCAAATGTAATAATGTTACATTAAGTCTTTGGACAACTATTAAGCTGTGCTTATACCAGCCAAGACTCTGTGGGCCTGGTGGGACACAGGAGTTATTGATCTGTGGGTTGGATGGAGACTTTACAGGTCATATGTGTATGACAGACACAGAACTTCTATGTAGCTAGACAAAAGAAAGCATATTGCATGTTCAAGACAATCAATTTACATACCATAGAGTCATCCTTTATGAAAAGAGCTAGCCTAGTTTTTTATATTTTGTATCTGTCTTAAGATAACTTAAGCTTTTTAAAAAGATGTATCTGATACAGGAACTGCCTGTGAGTTAAAATACGTATTAAGGAGACTCAAATATCCACAGTTCAGTTCAGTCGCTCAGTCGTGTCCGACTCTTTGCAACCCCATGAATCGCAGCACAGAGGTAGGCAAAGTATTAGAGTTTCAGCCTCAGCATCAGTCCTTCCAATGAACACCCAGGACTGATCTCCTTTAAGATGGACTGGTTGGATCTCATTGCAGTCCAAGGGACTCTCAAGAGTTTTCTCCAACACTACAGTTCAAAAGCATCAATTCTTTGGTGCCCAGCTTTCTTCACAATCCAACTCTCACATCCATACATGACCACTGGAAAAACCATAGCCTTGACTAGACAAACCTTTGTTGGCAAAGTAATGTCTCTGCTTTTGAATATGCTATCTAGGTTGATCATAACTTTCCTTCCAAGGAGTAAGCGTCTTTTAATTTCATGGCTGCAATCCCCATCTGCAGTGATTTTGGAGCCCAAAACAATAAAGTCTGACATTGTTTCCCCATCTATTTCCCATGAAGTGATGGGACCAGATACCATAATCTTAGTTTTCTGAATATTGAGCTTTAAGCCAATTTTTTTCACTCCTCTTTCACTTTCATCAAGGGGCTTTTTAGTTCCTCTTCATTTTCTGCCATAAGGGTGGTGTCATCTGCATATCTGAGGTTACTGACTTTCTCTTGGCAATCTTGATTCCAGCTTGTGCTTCTTCCAGCCCAGCGTTTCTCATGATGTACTCTGCATATAAGTTAAATAAGCAGGGTGACAATATGTGGCCTTGACGTACTCCTTTTCCTATTTGGAACCAGTCTGTTGTCCCATGTCCAGTTCTAACTGTTGCTTCCTGACCTGCATATAGATTTCTCAAGAGGCAGATCAAGTGGTCTGGTATTCCCATCTCTTTCAGAATTTTCCACAGTTTATTGTGATCCACACAGTCAAAGACTTTGGCATAGTCAATAAAGCAGAAATGGATGTTTTTCTGGAACTCTCTTGCTTTTTCGATGATCCAGCAGGTGTTGGCAATTTGATCTCTTGGTTCCTCTGCCTTTTCTAAAACCAGCTTGAACATCTGGAAGTTCACGGTTCATGTATTGAAGCCTGGCTTGGAGATTTTGAGCATTACTTTACTAGCGTGTGAGATGAGTGCAATTGTGCAATAGTTTGAGCATTCTTTGGCATTACCTTTCTTTGGGATTGGATAGAAAACTGACCTTTTCCAGTCCTGTGGCCATTGCTGAGTTTTCCAAATTTGCTGACATATGAAGAGCAGCACTTTCACAGCATCATCTTTCAGGATTTGAAATAGCTCAACTGGAATTCCATCACCTCCACTAGCTTTGTTTGTAGTAATGCTTTCTAAGGCCCACTTGACTTCACATTCCAGGATGTCTGGCTCTAGGTGAGTGATCACACCATCGTGATTACCTGGTTCATGAGGATTTTTTTGTATAGGTCCGTTATTCTTGCCGCCCCTTCTTAATCTTCTAATCTTCCTTCTGTTAGGTCTTCTAATCCTCTGCTTCTGTTAGGTCCATACCATTTCTGTCCTTTATCGAGCCCATCTTTGCATGAAATGTTCCCTTGGTGTCTCTAATTTTCTTGAAGAGATCTCTAGTCTTTCCCATTCTGTTATTTTCCTCTATTTCTTTGCATTGATCTCTGAGGAAGGCTTTCTTATCTTTGTTTGCTATTCTTTGGAACTCTGCATTCAAATGGGTGTACCTTTCCTTTTCTCCCTTGCTTTTTTCTCCTCTCCTTTTCACAGCTCTTTGTAAGGCCTCCTCAGACAGCCATTTTGGTTTTTTTTTGCATTTCTTTTCCATGAGGATTGTCTTGATCCCTGTCTCCTGTACAATGTCACGAGCCTCCATCCATAGTTCATCAGTTACTCTGTCTATCAGATATGGTTCCTTAAATATTTTTCTCATTTCCACTGTATAATCATAAGGGATTTGATTTAAGTCATACCTGAATGGTCTAGTGGTTTTCCCTACTTTCTTCAATTTCTGTCTGATTTTGGCAATAGGGAGTTCATGGTCTGAGCAACAGTCAACTCCCACTCTTGTTTTTGTTGACTGTATAGATCTTCTCCACTTTGGCTGTAAAGGATATAATCAATCTGATTTTGGTGTTGACCATCTGGTGATGTCCATGTGTAGAGTCTTCTCTTGTGTTGTTGGAAGAGGGTGTTTGTTATGACCAGTGTGTTCTCTTGGAAAAACTCTATTAACTTTCGCCCTGCTTTATTCCATATTCCAAGGACAAATTTGCCTGTTACTCCAGGTGTTTCTTGACGTCTTACTTTTGCATTCCAGTCCCCTATAATTAAAAGGACATCGTTTTGGGGTGTCAGTTCTAAAATGTCTTCTAGGTCTTCATAGAACTGTTCAACTTCAGCTTCTTCAGCATTATTGGTTGGGGCATAGGCTTGGATTACCGTGATAGTGAATGGTTTGCCTTAGAAATGAACAGAGATCATTCTGTCGTGAAGAGATACCCCACGTCCAAGGTAAAAGAAACCCAAGTGAGATGGTAGGTTTTGTGAGAGGGCATCAGAAGGCAGATAAACTGAAAACATAATCACAGAAAACTAGACAATCTGATCACATGGACCACAGTCTTGTCTAACTCAGTGAAACTAAGCCATATCATGTGGGGCCACCCAAAACAGATGGGTCATGTTGGAGAGGTCTGACAGAATGTGGTCCACTGAAGAAGGGAATGGCAAACCACTTCAGTATTCTTGCCTTGAGAACCCCATGAACAGTATGAAAATGCAAAATGATAGGATACTGAAAGAGGAACTCCTCAGGTCAGTAGGTGCCCAATATGCTACAGGAGACCAGTGGAGAAATAACTCCAGAAAGGATGAAGGGATGGAGCTAAAGCAAAAACAATACCCAGTTGTGGATGTGACTGGTGATAGAAGCAAGGTCCAATGGTGTAAAGAGCAATATTGCATAGGAACCTGGAATACTAAGTCCATGAAGAAGTGAAGTGAAGTTGTTCAGTCATGTCCGACTCTTTGCAACCCCATTGACTGTAGCCCACCAGGCTTCTCAGTCCATGGGATTTTTCAGGCAAGAATACTGGAGTGGGTTGCCATTTACTTCTCCAGGGGATCTTCCCAACCCAGGGATCAAACCTGGGTTTCCCACATTGTAGGCAGATGCTTTACCCTCTGAGAATCAAGGCAAATTGGAAATGGTCATACAGGGGATGGCAAGAGTGAACATAAACATTCTAGGAATCAACGAACTAAAATGGACTGGAATGGGTGAATTTAACTCAGATGACCATTATATCTACTACTGTGGGCAGGATTCCCTTAGAAGAAATGGAGTAACCATCATGGTCAACAAAAGATTCCAAAATGCAGTACTTGGATGCACTCTGAAAAATGACAGAATGATCTCTGTTCATTTCCAAGGCAAACCATTCAAATACCCACAATATCCAACAATTAAAAAAGAGAGAAAGTTTCTAGGAGTATGACTCTTCTTGAATCCTTAAGATGGCAAACTGCTGGCACCAAGACTGGAATGATAGGTGAATACTGGGAGTCACAGTTACTGAATCAGAGATGTATGAGTGGAAACTTCTGTAGGAACCAGTGTCTGGATAGGAAAACCTGAATAGTAATTGATGAATAGCTGGAGGTTTCCTGTGGAAAAATCTAAGTTAATTCTACTCAGGTGTTATCAGAGCCTAACTGACCTAGGAGAAAAGTAACATCCAATTCATGATAAATACTTAAAAAACAAACAAACAAAAAAACTATACTCAGCCTATCATTTTCATAATACATAATATCAGAGAGAAAGAAAAAAAAAAATCCTGAAAGAAGCCTTAGGAAAAAACACATCACTTATATATCAAAGCCAAGAATTATATTTTACTTCTTAAAAACCATTTAATCAAGAGGAGAGTAGACTGTAATATTTAAAATGACAAGACAGGAAAACTACCAACCAGAATTTCTGTACCTCAAAAGTATATTTCAAAAGTAAAGGAGAAATATTTTCTCAGACAAAAAATTAAGGGAATTAGTTGCCAGTAGACCAGCTTTTCAATAAATGTTAAAAGAAATCCTTTAGAACTAAAGAAAATAATATAGGTCAGAAACTCAAGTCCAAACAAATACCCACAGAAAAGAGCATTAGAAAGAAATAAGTGAAGGAAAAATTTAAATATATATATATATATTTCTCATTCTTTACTTAACAGATAACAGTTCAAAATAATAATAGCAACAAAGTATTAGGAGAAGTAAACATATGTATATTTCATATATATATGTGTGTATTTGTATACATATATATGGTTCTGTATGTTTAATACAAGTGAAATAAATTGCATGATAAAAGGAACAATAGGGAGGAATTAGGTTCATTTTGTTGTTACAAGAACACTACGTGTGTAGTGTTGTAGTGGTATTTGAAAGATGACTTAAATTACAGTTGACCTTTGAATAACATGGGTTTAAACTATGTGGGCCCATATATACCTACATTTTTTTTTTCAGTGAATACACATCACAGTACTCCACAAACCACAGCTGGTTGAATCTACAGTTGTGGATCCATGGATATGGAGGACCAACTGCAGATTTTAAACCCTGAGGGGACAGGAAGAGATCAGGACTTCTAATTCCCACTTAGGTCAGGGATCCATTATATTTGTAATGTATATTGCAAACTCTAGGGCAACCAATAAAAAAGTAAAAAATGAAAAAAAACAAAAACAGAACACAAATCATATGCTGAGAAAGAAGAAAAAATAGAATCATAACATACTCCAATAAAACCACAAAAGTCAGAGAAATTGTGGAACATAAAAATAAGAACAATAATCAATGACAACAAAAAGAAAACAGTTATAAATACGGTAGATATTAATTCAACAATATCAGTAATCACACTGAATGTCAGTGGTCTAAATATACCATTTAAAAGACAGAGATTCAGAGTGCATAAAAACACAAGTGCCAACTGTAAGCTGTCTATAAGAAACCCACTTTAAATATAAGGATACATATATATTAAGTGTGAATTAAAAATATTCTCTAACATAAATCAAAAGAAAGCATGAATGACTATAGTAATTCCAGACAAAACAGTCTTTTAAGGATGAATCATTATCAGATATATGTATGAGCATTAAGAAAGAGTAAATTCTCCCAAAAAAGCCTAGAAATAACCCTTCACATATATGTACCTAACAACAGAGTGTCAAATCAAATAATGCAAAAAATAAAATAATTGCAGAGAGAAATAGAATAATCTACTCTGATGGTTGGAGACTTCAATGCCCCTCTATTAGAATTGGTCTTGGATCTGACTGGGGAAAAAAATAGCTATAAAATGATAATTTAGGAGACTCAAATATGGACAGTATATTAGATAATAGTGTTATACAAGGTTACATTTCCTAATTTTAATCACTGTATTGTAGATATATAACAGAATGCCCTTGTTCCATAAAAAGGAATATTCACTAAATTATGCTCAAGTGTTTCAGGAAAAAAATTGTACACACACATACAGCCAAACTCATACATGAAAAAGAAAAACACAGCAAGAAGAATGGGAGAGTGAGAGAGAGAGAAACAGAAAGACAGAGATGAGGAGATATTAGAGTAAATAACACAAGATATAAATATAGGTACATGCTGAGTGACTGAACTGAACTGAACATTCCTGCTTGTTCAGCCGCTTCAGTTATGTCTGACTCTGTGACCCAATGAACTGTGGCCTGAGAGGCTCCTCTGCCCATGGGATTTTTCAGGCAAGAATACTGGAGTGGGTTGCCATCCCTCCTCCAGGGGATCTTCCTAACCCAGGGATCAAAATGCATCTCCTGCACTGCAGGCAGATTCTTTACTCACTGAGCCTTTTGTAAAACCCATAAATAGAGGTATATCTGGGCAGTTCAGTTCAGTCGCTCAGACATGTCCAACTCTTTGCGACCCCATGAATCACAGCATGCCAGGCCTCCCTGTCCATCACCATCTGCCGGAGTCTACCCAAACCCATGTCCATTGAATTGGTGATGCCATCCAACCAACTCATGCTCTGTCGTCCCCTTCTCCTCCTGCCCCCAATCCCTCCCAGCATCAGAGTCTTTTCCAATGAGTCAACTCTTCACATGAGGTGGCCAAAGTACTGGAGTTTCAGCTTTGGCATCATTCCTTCCAAAGGAAGGACTGACCCAGGACTGACCTCCTTTAGAATGGATTGGTTGGATCTCCTTGCAGTCCAAGGGACTCTCAAGAGTCTTCTCCAACACCACAGTTCAAAAGCATCAATTCTTTGGTGCTCAGCTTTCTTCACAGTCCAACTCTCACATCCATACATGACCACTGGAAAAACCATAGCCTTGACTAGACAGACATTTGTTGGCAAAGTAATGTCTCTGCTTTTGAATATGCTATCTAGGTTGGTCATAACTTTCCTTCCAAGGAGTAAGCATCTTTTAATTTCATGGTTGCAATCACCATCTGCAATGGCATAGGAATGGCCAAGATGATCTACCCCATATCCAACGTCAGGGGCGGTAGCCATGAGGAGATACTCCACATCTAAGATCTGGGCAAAAGGTATCTAATTGTTTCTTGTACTATTCTTGCAGCTTTTCTGTAGATTTTACGTTAAATTCAGTTCAGTTCAGTTCAGTTGCTCAGTCATGTCCAGCTCTTTGTGACCCCGTGAACCACAGTACTCCAGGCTTCCCTGTCCATCACCCACTCCTGAAGTCCACCCAAACCCATATCCATTGAGTCAGTGATGCCACCCAACCATCTCATCCTCTGTCATCCCCTTCTCCTCCTGCCCTCAATCTTTCCCAGCATCAGGATCTTTTCAAATGAGTCAGCTCTCTGCATCAGGTGGCCAAAATATTGGAGTTTCAGCTTCAACGTCAGTCCTACCAATGAACACCCAGGACTGATCTCCTTTAGGATGGACTGGTTGGATCCCTTTGCAGTCCAAGGGACTCTCAAGAGTCTTCTCCAACACCGCAGTTCAAAAGCATCAATTCTTTGGTGTTCAGCTTTCTGTATAGTCCAACTCTCACATCCATACATGACCACTGGAAAAACCATAGCCTTAACTAGACGGACCTTTATTAGCAAAGTAATGTCTCTGCTTTTTAATATGCTGTCTAGGTTGGTCATAACTTTCCTTCCAAGGAGCAAGTGTCTTTTAATTTCATGGCTGCAATCATGATCCTCAGTGATTTTGGAGCCCAGAAAAATAAAGTCAGCCACTGTTTCCACTATTTCCCCATCTATTTAACTTAAAGTGATGGGACCAGATGCCATGATCTTAGTTTTCTGTATGTTGAGCTTTAAGCCAACATTTTCACTCTCTTCTTACACTTTCATCAAGAGGCTCTTTAGTTCTTCTTCACTTTCTGCCATAAGGGTGGTGTCATCTGTATATCTGAGGTTATGGATATTTCTCCCAGCAATCTTGATTCCAGCTTGTGCTTCTTCCAGCCCAACGTTTCTCATGATGTACTCTGCATATAAGTTAAATAAGCAGGGTGACGATATACAGCCTTGATGTACTCCTTTTCCTATTTGGAACCAGTCTGTTTTTCCATGTCCAGTTCTAACTTTTTTATATATTTTATATTTTATTGTTGTTGTTCAGTCCTAAGTTGTCTGACTCTCTGGGACGCCATGGACTTCAGCACACCAGGCTCCTCTGTCCTTCACTGTCTCCTGCAGTTTGCTCAAATTCATATCCATTGAGTCAGTGAACATTCCATCCTCTGCCACCCCCTTCTCCTTTTACTTCAGTTTTTCCCAGACTCAGGGTCTTTTCCAATGAGTTGGCCCTTCAATTTTGGTATCAGTCCTCCCAAATAATATTTAAAGTGAATTCCTTTAGGATTGACTGGTTTGATCTCCTTGTAGTCCAAGGGACTCTCAAGAGTCTTCTCCAGTACCACAGTTCAAAAGTGTCTTTAAGGTTCAGCCTTCTCATAGTCCAAGTTTCATATCCATACATGACTCCTGGAAGAACCATACCTTTGAGTATATAGGCCTTTGTCAGCAAAGTGATGTTTCTGCTTTTGAATATTCTTTATAGGTTTTTCATTGCTTTCCTTCCAAGGAGCAAGTGTCTTTTAATTTCTTGGCTGCAGTCACCATCTACAGTGATTTTGGAGCCCAAGAAAAGAAAATCTGTCACTGCTTCCACTTTTACCCCATTTTATTTGCCATGAAGTGATGAGACCAGATGCTGTGACATTAGTATTTTTTTAATGTTGAATTTTAAGCCAGCTTTTTCACTCTCCTCTTTCATCCTCATAAAGAGGCTATTTAGTTCCTATTTACATTCTATTATTTTATATTAAATTCAATTTTATATTAAATTTAAATACATCAAAATAAGTTGCAAACAAATCAGATAATCAAAAATAAAATGAAACAATGATTAAAAGAAAAATGGGAAAAATTGTTATCATCGCTTGCCAAAGTAACTGTACTTTAAAGACTTTGTGTTAACAGGGGTCCTAAAAGTAATTTTACACTAATCCTCTAGCTTCTGGCAGAGGGAACTGATGGATTAGATAAATAGTTCATAGTACAAAGCTAGATAGTTGCATAGCCGGACTTATGCTTCAAATCTTTTTACACTCAATTCATTATCCTTTTCCCATTAAATATATTGTCTCTCCTCACAAATTAAAGCATAGATACTAATCAGTTGGGCTTCCCTGGTGGCTCAGATGGTAAAGAATCTGTCTGCAGGAGACCCTGGTTCAACTCAGACCCTGAGTTGGGAATGGCTGCCCATTCCAGTATTCTTTCCTGGAGAACTCCATGGACAGCAGAGCCTGGTGGGCTACAGTCCATGGAATGCAAAGTGTTTGATAGGACTGAGGTACTAACACTTCTACTCTTCACTTGCAAATGGAGAGGCATCTTGTGAAATGCAAAAGAGCCAACATCATCTGCATTTTTCTCCCATCTTCCTTGCCTTTTTCATAGTGAGAGGTAAAAATACAAAATTCAGAGAGGATCCTTGGCAATAGTTGTTGTTGTTGTTGTTTTTCCCATTGTTAAATTGATCTCCATTAATTCTGCATGTTCTCCTACAGAGAGATTTTATTTTTTCTAAAAATGAAGCTCAATTTGCCATAACAAAATTGTCTTTTCTCTAACACTGCAAGGCAATATTTCACTTTTCTACATATATATGAATATTTCCCCAATTCTTAAAGGCTCAAATTATCCATTAAAATAGAGGATAGTGGATATAGAAAACACATTTGGTCACATACACAAAATCATATAATGCATTTTGTGGACTATGAGCATGCGTGCATGGTCAACTGCTTCAGTTGTGTCCTATTCTTTGCAGTCCTATGGCCTGTAGCTGTCCAGGCTCCTCTGTCCATGGGATTTTCCAAGCAAGAATACTGGAGTGGGTTGCCACGCCCTGCTCCAGGGAATCTTCCTGACCCAGGGATCAACCTTACATCAACTACAACTTCTGCATTGCAGGTATATTCTTTATCGCTGAGCTACCGATATAAGTGAAATATGTAAAAATACATATGAAAGTGGAATATGTAAAAAAGCACAGATGTTACTTTGCCAAAAAAGATCTGTCTTGCTAAAGCTATGTTTTCCAGTAGTCATGTATCAATATGAGAGTTGGACTATAAAAAAGGCTGAACACCAAAGAATTGATGCTTTTGAGGTGTGATGTTGGAGAAGTCTCTTGAGAGTCCCTTGGACAGTGAGAAGATCAAACCAGTCAATTATAAAGGAAATCAATCCTGAATATTCATTGGTAGGACTGATGCTGAAGCTCCAATACTTTGGTCACCTGATGCAAAGAGCTGACTCATTAGAAAAGACCCTGACTCAGGGAAAGATTGAAGGCAGGAGAAGGGGATGACAGAAGTTGTGATGGTTGGATGACATGACTGACTCAATGGACATGGGTGGGCTCCAGGAGATGGTGAGGGACAGGGTGGCCAGGCGTGCTGCAGTCTATGGTTTTGCAAAGAGTTGGACATGACTGAGTGACAGAACAACCAAGTTGTCGTATTTCCCACTTTGTTTTACTCGTGCATTTTGCTTTATTTGGATAACATTTTTAAAATGAATTTGAAGATTGTGCTGTGCTTCATCATGTCTGACTCTTTGCAATCCCAGAGGTGCCCATCAGGCTCCTCTGTCCATGGAGATTTTCCAGGCAAGAATACTAGAGTGGGTTCCCAACCCAGGGATCAAACCCAGGTCTCCCACATTGCAGGCAGATTCTTTGAGGTCTGAGCCACCAGTCAGATTTCCCACTTTGTTTTTCTACTTCACTTTACTTTATTTGCATAATATTTTAAAAATGAATTTGAAGATTAGACCTTTAATAAATCTATAATAGTCTCACTACTTTGTTAAGTTCAACAGACTGGATTTAAAACCTAAACCATGACACTTGAATGCAATGTAAAAAAATAAAAATTCTACACATTGCTTTACATGTTGATATTTTATAGTATGCATGCCTGTTTATTAAAAGAATAAAACAGTCACTCTCCAAGAACAAGAACTAGAAAAAATTATCATTCAATTTAAAAGTTGTTATTTTTTATTATTTTAATTGAAGTTTTCTAATCTGTATTAAATTATTTCTAAGAAATATTCCTCAGTTTGTAATTTGAGTATAAAAAACTATGGAATGTAAATGATGAAGACTAAATCTGTGCCTGATTATTATGTTTTAAAAACTTTCTATTATTTTCATTATCTACATTTTTTAATCATTCATTTTCAAAATTCTTACTATTTTCTACCAAGAATGGTCTTAATATTTGTATATTCCCTTCAGTCTGGAGTTTTGTTGCTAATATTAGTTTGTATTTTCAGTTTCTCTTGATCAGTTTTGAAAAATCATATCTATATTAATCTTCCTATGTAGATATTTTGTTGTTGTTGTTGATATGGAGCTTTTTGTTCTTCAGTTGTATTAATTCTTCAATTTATGATTGTTAACTTTATCCTTTTTCTTACATTTATTTTGCATGATTTTAACTTTGATAATTATCTAAATTTTAAAATAATTTTCTTAATTATAATTATGGTTATTACAAAAAGTTATCTATGAGTGTTATTTGACTTCTGAAAAGTTTGAGCTATAATGTTTTCTGTTTTTATTTCATAATAATCTATCATTTCAGTTTCTATTTTCTTTTCTGGCTCAAGTTGTTTTCATATATGTGATTCAAAAAAAGTCATCATTAAAAAAAAAAACAAAAAGCAGAACACAACACTGCTCATTTTTATATTTAAACTACTAATTTAATTGCAAAATGTTCATAAAATATTGCCTTTACACAATTTCTAATTTTTAGAAATTTTTAATATCTCTCTTCCTGTATACAAATTCATAGTTTTTGTAAATAAATGTTTCAGAGAGATTGAAGATCAAATAACTCAGCTGTTTTAATAAAAAGATGCACTTATCACTTATTGTATTCTACAAATATCTTGTAGCTTTATTTAATTTTATATAGATAGTAAAATGAGCACTAATTTGTTAATTCTCTCAATTTTGCTTAATTTTTCTCAGTATGTAAAACTCATCAGTGTTATATTTTCTTGGTGGCTTATAACTTTTATGAATATTGAACATTTCCTCTTCCTTATTTTGTTAACTTACTAAGTGACTTCACTGTCACTTTTCACTTTCATGCATTGGAGAAGGAAATGGCACCCCACTCCAGTACTCTTGCCTGGAGAATCCCAGGGACGGCGGAACCTGGTGGGCTGCCGTCTATGGGGTCACACAGAGTCGGACACGACTGAAGCGACTTAGCAGCAGCAGCAGCATCTCATATTTTTCCAAATTTCATTAATATTTTCATGCTTTCTTTCTTTCTACAGCATCTTTGTAATGTATTGTCAATCAATTTTGCTATTTGTTATCAATGCTTCTTTTGTAAGCTTGATATTTTTAACATAAACTGAAAAACCTATATTTTTCTTGGAGAAATGTTTCTAATTCCACTTATTATAAGCCATGATTTTTTGTTAACTTGATTTTGGGCATGGTGTTTCATGTAGAGAAAGGTGAAATATGTACTTAATTTTTATAAATAATTTATCTCTTTCTTATTTGACAGTGTACCTACTTTTCCTATGCTGCTTTTTATATATAAATTGTGTGTTTGTGCTCAGTCCTGTTGACTCTTTGCAACCTCATGGGACTGTAGCCCGCCAGGCTCTTCTGTCCATGGGATTATCCCAGCAAGAATACTGAAGCAGGTTGACATTTTCTCCTCCAGAAGTGAAGTGAAGTGGTTCAGTCCTGTCCAACTCTTTGTGACCCCATGGACTATAGCCTACCAGGATCCTCTGTCCATGGGATTTTCCAGGCAAGAGTACTGGAGTGGGTTGCCATTTCCTTCTCCAAGGAAATGGGAAATATAATAAATATATATATATATATATATATATATATATATGTGTGTGAAAAGAGAGAGTTCCCCACCTTTTCTGAAACTAATTAATTAATGATTAATTAATTAATAAACTAATCAATACCCTTAAGATGTTGTTACCATACAAAATTACACATACAAAATCTGATCATTTACAAAATTTTATGGAAATTACCTGCAATTTTAATCTCAGTTGATACAATTGTATTTATTTTATTCCTCTATGTTTTGGGGAAATACTTCTTAGTATTTATTTTAAATTTTGCAGTTATACTATTTATTATGTTTAAACAAAGTTATAAGTAATAGTAATTTCTAACTCAAATTGCTTATCTAACCATCTTTATAATCTGAATCACACTTGTTAGTTCATTTGTTTATGTTATTTACTTATCTTTCTTATTTGTTAGTAGTTTTACGATGACTGAATCATTATGAGTGTTATAATTGAATCATCACAAATTTGAAAATATGACTAGTAGAGATTTTGGTATATAAATAATTTATATTAAATCTAATCATACCCTTATTTTTTTATGGTTGAATTGGGTCATAAATATTTACACTCAACTGTAACAGGCTTAAAACAGTGTTCTCAACCTAGACAGTTCCTTCCTTCTTTGCTCAGACTGAGGAGATCAAATTTAAAGATCTGAGTTCTTAGGGTGGGATTATTTAAAGATAAACTTAAAGAAATACATTCAATGATAGAAAAAAATTATTATAGTGATGTGATGACAATGCTGCAGTCATGGTAAGATCATGCAGATATTCAAACTACTATTATGACTTGGGGAAATCTCTCCCCACAAGTAATAGCAGTTTTGTTGCCTCATGATTCTTTCTAAATATTTACAAGTTATGGGACTTGAGCAACAGAAGGTAAACTGAAAAGAAAATCTAGAGCAAAGCTTATGTTACCATATTGCTTATGACCTTTCATTTCTTGCCACTCTACATCTTTTTACAGGCCCATATTAAGGTCAGCACATCTATAGAACACTGCATGAAGTGACAGTGATAAATTGAATAGTATTGCTGTTAGTGTGAAATGGACTGACTATAGTGTAATCAATGAACATCTTGGAAGCATGAACCAGTTCACTATTGATAGACATGAAGATAAAGATGTGGAAGTAAATCTCCTCATGTATAAGCAATCAACAGTGTGTAAAACTATCTACTCGAAACCAACTAATGTATAATACTTTGCCTTAGTAGAAAGTCCAAAAAGAAGATGAGTCAAATAAGAATATATATATATATATATGTATGTATTCTTTCAATAATTTTAAAGAAACTGATGTATTTTTTCACAAATAATACTATTTCTTCTTCATGTAGCTTATTCTTTAGCCTTGTCATTTAATTGTGAAATAATCATAAGCATTGATGTGATAGTTGGATTTTAACTTATTTAAAAAAAAATACTTGTATTTTCACTCTTTACACATTAGCCATGAACTACAATTTTAACTCATTGCAATTAATGGAATTTGCATCAGTATTACAATTAAAATGGTCATCAAATGATAACAGATACATATATAAGCATATATTTTGGCATATTTTCTTGAAATAATATTTTCTTATGTAATCTCAAAGACCTTATAGTAAAACAAATATAAAAGTAAATGGATCAAATAACTAAATTCAGCTATATATTATTCCATGAACTTTGAAACAACACAGGCAACCTAGGTGATATGAAATTTCAAGGCGGACACAACACAACTTGAAGAAAGTGACACAGATGATTAGAATCACAAGAATGTGGAACATGAGCCAGGGATGAGACTGTGATGCTTATAAGTTTGTGATTGCCACTAGGGCACTTGATTTCTTAATGAAATTAATTGTATTTCTTCTTAAAGAACCTGTAAAAATAGAGAAGAATATGTGTGATAAATTGTCACAGAAAGTAAATTAAAAATTGAATGCATTAGAGCCTTAACCAGGTGTGACACGAAGCTGAAAGCTGAAGGTTGCAGTTCGGTCATGAACATAACAGAACAAAATCCATTGGTTGATAACGTTCACTTTGTGACCTGTGAATGATGTTTATTCAAATTACTTCATCATCACACACAAAGGCTAGAGACCAGACCCATTCTATGAGTTCTAGCATCGAAACTTTGTTGAAAATGAATAGTCCTACTCGTGGAAACATAAACGAGTCATAAAGTATCAACCAGCATTAAAAATTTTAAATCCAGGTGGTGATAAAAATGACAAATATAATCTTGACTGTTAATAGGTTATAAATGCAGATTTTGTTTTGTTTTGGATTCATTGAATCTTTTCCACATCCTTTCACTTTTTCTGCTGTATGTGTTTTCTTGAATGGATCATAAAGATAAAAATCAAAAGCAGGTACAACTCATTATCATTATCTGCTATTTTGACTCCCACATTCACATTTTCTTTTGTTTTCTGTACTATTACCACAGATTCTTCTAATAGATATATTTCCAAATTTATAGTACATGTGTTTTGTGATGACATGAAATATAGATATGACATTGATATAACATTGAGTTTTCCACTTCTAAAATTTTGGTACAAGAAGATGGGGTTGTAATGAATGAATTAAGCTAGCATTAAATGTCTGGGCAGCATATAGTTTTGTGAAATAATAGCCTGATATATAAATCTTTTTATCTGTTCTCTCATATTTAATCTCATAGGCTTCCTGTATACATAACTTAAATGCACAGCATAAAATATGGATATACCTAGAAGCAGGAGGTACTAGACAAGGCCCTGAGGGATCTTTGCTATAGCTAGGACAGGAGATAAAGACCTGAATTAATTTCACTTCTCTTCTCATAACTTAGACCTGGACAAATTTGACACAGATAATTAAGAAAGAAAAACAGACTTTCAATCATCTTATCAATATTAATTCTGCCTCTTTCTCCAGGTGCTTTTCTGTCACATGTTTGTTGCATTTCTCCTCTCCTTTTCTCTTGTTTCTTCCATCCATCTCCTTATAACCTTGGCTCCTGCAAAGGGCAACATAATTATAGTGAAGGGGTAAAGAAAATCCATTCAAATGCTTGTTTTCTCAACTCAAGCTGAAGTTGAATCTCTGTTACCAGACTTAATGACAAAATATGGTCTTACAGGTGACTATTTGTGTAAAGTAAGACCAACAAGCAATGCTGGCATTACCAAAGTCTGTGCTTCCCCATGGGAGGAAAGAGATGAATGTTTTCTGTGGAGGATTTTCTTGCCTTTCTCTCCTTAGTTGCTCCACAATTTGCTTAGTGACATTAGCTTTATTTAATAAGGTGATTGGAAATAACTTACGTACTTAGCAATGAATGATGAGTTCTCAAAAAGGTAATAGGTTTTCGTAAACTTAGGAAAATAAGAGGCAGATTAATGTCATGTTAGCTTGAGGATAAACCTGCCATTGTGAATAAATGACTGTCCTTTACCCACACTGATACTGCAGGTTGTTTCCATAAAAAAATGTATACAGCCTATTTTCAAACATTGCAGTAGAATATTCTCACTGTAAATATCACTTAGTTTTTGTTTTCCTCTTTATTAACACATTCTTAAAGTCTATAGCTTTTTTCAATGTAAGTGTTGAACTCAGGTCTGAAAGAGAATATATAAATAGAGAAAGAGTGATGTGTTATAAAGTTTTATTATGATTTCAGGCACATATTAAAAAACCTATGAGGTAACATTAATCACTAATAATATACTACTAGTGGTTATATGAGAGTGAAAGAGGAGATAGAGAAGTGATGATTTGCATCACTGAAAATTCTGTACTTTGAAGTTGACAGCAATATGACTAAGTACTAAGTTCAGTGCTGTTGGCAATACAAACACTCCACCCATAAGGGTGAATTCATTTTTCTGAGTTCCAAGAATCATGACTGAAATACAGTAGGGACAAACTTGATACATTCTGTGCCTTATTATTAGTTATCCTTTTAAAGAATAATCTTTGAAGCAGAGGAAGGACAAAATTTGTGAATTATTAAACTATTTTAACTCAGACTTTTGATTAAGTCTGCTCACCACTGAAAGAAAACTGTGCTACCTATTTGGGATTTTTTTTTAAAGGCTATTTATCTGTTAACCATATTTTTAAATCATTGAGAAAAATCTTGATTCATTTTCTGGGGACAAATATCACTGTACCTGCCACTAATTCTTCCTTTCTGAATCTAAGTGTTCAGAAGCCTCACATGGTTCTGTGTGTTCCTCTGTACTCTTACAAGTGCATACAAGAACATGCCCTGGATGGTCTGCTGATGCAAGGAGGACAAGAGACATGGGAAGCAGACCAGAACCCATAGATCCTCAGCGTGGAACAGAACTGCCCTTCTGAAGTAGATGACCCCCATTTGACTCTCAGGATCATAAGGAACATAGTCAAAATCAACTGAGCTGCAAAACTGAGCCCTGCCTTGGTCAGCCACTCATACCTTATGCTTAAGTGCAGGATTAAGTCTCTCATTCTTGAGTTAGTTTGATATGAAGATATATTTTTGTTTGTTTCTTTTGTTTTGGCAATAATACAAGCTACTTTTAAAAACAGATATTCCCATGTGTTTCTTCTGTTGCCCTTTTTTCTGAAATAGGTAACTAAAATAATTTAATAAAGTACTAAGTAGGCCACATGAAGGAGTACGTCAAGGCTGTATATTGTCACCCTGCTTATTTAACATATATGCAGTTAAACGCTGGGCTGGAAGAAGCACAAGCTGGAATCAAGATTGCTGGGAGAAATATCAATAACCTCAGATATGCAGATGACACCACCCTTATGGCAGAAAGTGAAGAGGAACTAAAAAGCCTCTTGATGAAAGTGAAAGAAGAGAGTGAAAAAGTTGGTTTAAAGCTCAACATTCAGAAAACTAAGATCATGGCATCTGGGTCCCATTACTTCATATGGGACTTCACTTTCAGGGAAATAGATGGGAAAACAGTGGAAACAGTGGCAGACTTTATTTTGGGGGGCTCCAAAATCACTGAAGATGGTGATTGCAACCATGAAATTAAAAGACGCTTATTCCTTGCAAGGAAAGTTATGACCAACCTAGATAGCATATTCAAAAGCAGAAACATTACTTTGCCAACAAAGTTCTGTCTAGTCAAGGCTATGGTTTTTCCAGTGGTCATGTATGGATGTGAGAGTTGGACTGTGAAGAAAGCTGAGCACCGAAGAATTGATGCTTTTGAACTGTGGTGTTG
The DNA here is from genome assembly GCF_027580195.1 of Bos mutus. NCBI lineage: Eukaryota > Metazoa > Chordata > Mammalia > Artiodactyla > Bovidae > Bos > Bos mutus. Next base: position 47,879,597 of record NC_091617.1, read on the forward strand.
GAGAAGACTCTTGAGAGTCCCTTGGACTGCAAGGAGATCCAACCAGTCCGTTCTGAAGGAGATCAGCCCTGGGTGTTCTTTGGAAGGAATGATGCTAAAGCTGAAACTCCCAATACTTTGGCCACCTCATGCAAAGAGTTGACTCATTGGAAAAGACTCTTATGCTGGGAGGGATTGGGGGCAGGAGGAGAAGGGGATGACAGAGGATGAGATGGCTGGATGGCATCACTGACTCGATGGACGGGAGTCTGAGTGAACTCCGGGAGTTGGTGATGGACAGGGAGGCCTGCTGCTGCTGCTGCCAAGTCATTTCAGTCGTGTCCGACTCTATGAGACCCCATAGACAGCAGCCTACAAAGCTCCCCCATCCCTGGGATTCTCCAGGCAAGAACACTGGAGTGGGTGGTGTGCTGAAATTCATGGGGTTGCAAAGAGTCAGACACGACTGAGCAACTGAACTGAACTCAACTGAAGGAAATCACAGTTTATATTCCATGAACAGTAGACTGACTAACAAATCACATAGAAATATTTAAGTTCAGTTTGTCCCAGATATTCACAATAGTAATGCTTTGTGAGCTTTAGCATGTGTCTTTTAGGGTTACCAAGAACCCCTGGAGTAGGAAATAGCAACCGACTCTAGTAATCTTGCCCGAAAAATTCCAAGGACAGAGGAGTCTGATGGGCTATAGTCCATGGTGTCATGAAGATCAGACATGACTGAGCGTGCACTCAGGCACACACCTTTCTTTTTAATCATTGAACTTTTTTTTTTTTCTTTTTCATTTTTCTTTGATGGGCTTCCCAGGTGGGCCTAGTGGTAAAACCTGCCTGCCAAAGCAGGAGAGGTAACAGACACAGTTCTATCCTGGGTCAGGAAGATCCCCTGGAGGAATGCATGACAACCCACTCCAGTATTCTTGTCTGGAGAATCCCATGAGCAGAGGAGTCAGGAATGCCATACTCTATAGGGTTGCAAAAAGTCAGACAACTGAAGTGACTTAGCACACATGCACACACTTTTCTTTGATGCAGGTATAAATGCTTGAAAAGTGAAAGTGAAAGTCACTCAGTTGTGTCCGACTCTTTGTGACCCCATGTACTATACAGTCCATGGATTTCTCCAGGCCAGAATACTGGAGTGGGTAGACTTTCCCTTCTGACAATAGGTCAAAAGCATACTCTACAAAGCCACTTAAATCTAAATCTTGAAGTTTCGTTCTCCCTTAATACCTACTTAAAATATCTTAAAACTCTCTTTCCCTGGATGTGCTCTATCTGGAAAAATTCTTCTAAATGTTGCTTGTTGCTCCCAAGACATCTATAATTGGTCAACATCATCCTCTTAAAGGTGAAGATGCTACTGAGTAGTCTTCAGCACTAACATTCCCATAAAGTTTCCCCTTGTCTTAACTGTGCTATGGCAAACATTTACGAGATTGTTGACTAAAGCAAGTTCAATCCAAAATATAAATGACTCATAAAGAATCAGATCTATATTCATTCATCAGTACAGCAACTCTGCTGGGGAACCCAGAAATCACCTTATTGAGACAGAATTGGTATCTCAGTGGCAAAAGAAATCAAATTACCTATGTCATAAATAGTGTAACAGTAGCAAAATATGACATAGTGTTGCATATATATTTTGAACATCTAGTGAGGCAAAAATCAAAGACCAATTTGGATATAAAATCAATGTAAAATTGGTTCACTATCCTGGAAAAGAATGTATTTAATCATGCAGCATAAAAAGCAGAAGAATCATTTTGCTAACAGACTCTATATAGTCAAAGCTACAGTTTTTCCAGTAGTCATGTATGGATATGAGAGACCATAAAGAAAGCTGAGCATCAAGAAATTTATGCTTTCAAATTGTGGTGCTAGAGAAGACTCTTGAGAGTCCCTTGAACTGCAAAGAGATCAAGCCAATCAATCCTAGAGTAAATCAGTCCTGAACATTCATTTGAAGGATTGATGCTGAACCTGAAGCTGCAATACTTTGGCCACCTGATGCAAAGAACTGACCCATTGGAAAAGATCCTGATGCTGGGAAGGATTGAAGGCAAAAGGAGAAGATGGCAGCAAAGAATGAGATGGTTATATGTTAATATCATCACTGACTCACTGGACATGAATTTGAACAAGCTTCAGGAGATAGTGAAGGTGAGGGGAGCCTGGTGTGAAGTCCATGGACTCGCAAAGAGTTGGATATAACGACTGAACAACAACAACAAAAATACTGCTTGCAGTGCTACTGTGAACAACTGTCATTTCTGATTAGAATAACTAGATTTAGACAAGTTACTGAGGGAATAGACAAAATAATTAAATTTTAATGGCATTCCTATTGTAGAAGTAATCTATAAAAGAAATAATCAAAATATCACTTTTGAGTAGCTAGAACTTCATGAATCCCTACAAAAAATTATGTTTTCTAGTAGAAACGAACTAAAAAGAGTATAATGCAGAATGTGTATGTGTGATATAATAAAACTATGTGTATGTAACACCACACTATTCTTCCTATTCACCTATAAGTCAAGGAAGAACTGAAATTATTATATATGGTAGGATTTAGATTATAAATGCTAGACACATATTTTCAGTTACTGGGTTGGAATGCCCTCTTTGAATATAATTGAGTAACTTTATCTGCCAAGTGTCTTTCAAGGAATTGGTAGTATGTTGGTTATACCAACTGAATCATACTTCTTGTGCCAATAAGAAATGACTTAACATGAGACCCATCGCATGCAAATTTCAATTTTTATTTCTTATGAAGATGCAACACCAGAAAGTGAAGCTTATAAAGTTAAGTGTCGGAACCATTTACACTACAAATTATGCTAAAGGAAACACTATGGACATCTTATTAGTATAGACCCCAAATCAGGAGGATAAGAGGTTTTCGAAGGTGGTGAATTTTAAATGCTTTTTAAAAAGTAAAAAAGATCTAGAATGACTATCTAGTTTTTGTTGAAAACTATTGTTCTTAAAAATGTGGTTTCAAGAGGTCTAGAGGTTCAGAGTATGTGTTCAAGAAAAGCACCGCCCTCAGTTTTTGTTTCCTACACTCAATTTTATCACAAGGATTTTAGAACATGCCCATGGAATTAATGGACTTACCAAGTAACTCATTACCACGTAGTGGCTGGTCTAATGAATGGCTTACTGAAGACTCAAGCATGGCATTAGTTGGGAGACAATATATTAAAAGAATGGGGATATCCTTTACAGGATGCATTTTATGCTTTGCATTAGAGACCATCGTATGATACTTTCAGCCCTTAGACAGAATACAGGAATCAGGGAATCAAGGAGTAATCAAGGGATTGTCTTCTCTCACTATTATTGCTATACTCAATAACTCTTCACTTTTTGTCTGGCAGCTTCAAGCTCCACTTGTAATATAGACTTAAGTCTCAAGTAGGGAATGCTTCCTTTATGAGAGGGCAATACTGATACTATCGAACTGGAAAACAAACTTGCCACCCACAATTTTGGTTCCATATTGATTGAACAAATAGAAAAATGTTACTCTAAATGGCTGAGGTGATTACTACTCATTACCAATAGATGTTTTGCTTCTACACTGTAGGAACACAGAGGACTTTTAAGACTTTTATGTATAGAAGTAAAGGTAAAAGGAAAACTAGAGCATTCAAAGAAAGGATATCTATCTAGTGAGAACACAAATCCTGCAAAAATAAAGGTTTTGAGTTGTCACAGCTGGTAAAGAACACCACTTAACTGATGTTCTAGCTGAAAGCAAATACAATTTGGGCTAAGTAACAAGAGAATAATTTTCAGATATCAAAGACAGCCTCATAATCAATTGCATAAGTGAGGATTAAAGCTACCAATTCTTACTTATGCAATTGATTATGAGGCTGTCTTTGATATCTGAAAATTATTCTCTTGTTACTTAGCCCATATTGTATTTGCTCAGGAGAAATATCAATAAATTCAGATATGCAGATAACACCACCCTTATGGCAGAAAGTGAAAAGGAACTAAAAAGCCTCTTGATGAAAGTGAAAGAGGAGAGTGAAAAAGTTGGCTTAAAGCTCAACATTCAGAAAACGAAGATCATGACCTCTGGTCCCATCACTTCATGGGAAATAAATGGGAAAACAGTGGAAACAGTGGCAGACTTTATTTTTGGGGGCTCCAAAATCACTGCAGATGGTGACTGCAGCCATGAAATTAAAAGACATTTACTCCTCGGAAGGAAAGTTATGACCAACCTAGATAGCATATTCAAAAACAGAGACATCACTTTGCCAACAAAGGTCCGTCTAGTCAAGGCTATGTTTTTTCCAGTGGTCATGTATGGATGTGAGAGTTGGACTGTGAAGAAAGCTGAGTGCTGAAGAATTGATGCTTTTGAACTGTGGTGTTGGAGAAGACTCTTAAGAGTCCCTTGGACTGCAAGGAGATCCAACCAGTCCATTCTAAAGGAGATCAGTCCTGGGTGTTCTTTGGAAGGAATGATGCTAAAGTTGAAACTCGAATACTTTGGCCACCTCATGCGAAGAGTTGACTCATTGGAAAAGACTCTGATGCTGGGAGGGATTGGGGGCAGGAGGAGAAGGGGACGACAGAGGATGAGATGGCTGGATGGCATCACCGACTCAATGGGCATGAGTTTGAGTTAACTCCGGGAGTTGGTGATGGACAGGGAGGCCTGGCGTGCTGCGATTCATGGGGTCGCAAAGAGTCAGACATGACTGAGCGACTGAACTGAACTGAACTGATATATATTTTTTACTTATTATCTATACATATTTGTTTCCCTACATGTATTACCTATATTCTTCTTATTCTTTGCTAATATTGTTAAATACAAATATTATTGAAAGTTTGAAAGTGAACATGAAGTTCCTCAGTCGTGTCCCACTCTTTGCGACCCCATGGACTGTAGCCTACCAGGCTCCTCCCTCCATGGGATCCTCCAGGCAAGGGTACTGGAGTGGGTTGCCATTTCCTTCTCCAGGGGATCTTCCAGACCCAGGAATTGAACCCGGGTTTCCGGCATTCCAGGCAGACACTTTAACCTCTGAGTCACCAGGGAAGCCCCTGTAACTTAGAAATATCAATACTAAAATCTGAATGATTCCAGACACCTAAAACATGATTTCTAATGCTTTCCCAAGAATGTATGGAATCATTCATTTGTAGAGGGGTAATGCACATCCATTTAAATTCAGCATGGCACCTTAAAGACAACTTAATTTTTAAATTCATAATTTCTTGCCCTATAAGCAGGACTGCTTCTTCTAAAGCATTGATCTTATTTTCTATTTTCAAGCTCTCATTTTTTCTTAGGTATCAAATATTCAGAGAAATGATGACTGGATTGGAGTACTAACTAATATAGTCAGTGATGGGATCCAATGACAATTAGGATTTTGTGTCCTCTCACTTTGGGAGAGGGTGAGAATTTCATCCTTTGTATAAGGAATAACTATATGTTGCTAGGTAGAAACATGAAGTTGCTTTTGCTGCTTTATGGAAGTTCAAACTTTTGTATGAAAGTGTGTATAGAATTCAGTATAGAATTTAAGTGTTATCAATTTATTGACTGCCAGCTTCAGATCAATCTTTTCTTCATATGCATTGTTATTGCTAGACCTGGACATTAATCTTTTGACACATGATTTTGATATTCAGTTTTTTCAAGAAAGGGTCCTAGAGGGAAATTGCAAAGCTAAGGCAGGATGAAGGGGTTGAGCTGTTTTCCACCTGACAGGCAGTGGACTGGAATGTTAATGTAAGGATGTTGGTGAAATGGCCTGGTAGTGTTAACCTCAGAGGCCCTTGTGAACCATCTGAAGACTAAACACTCTGATGGGTTTCTCTGCATCCAGCAGGCTTCTGCTGTGGACCAGCTACAGCACACACAGTTGCACAGGTTTCTTCACCACCTGGAGGGTTGCCCACTGCTGTCAGCTAGTTTACTTGTCATTAAAGTCTGTGTCCCTTTCCCACACTTCAGCCCAGCCTTGAGTCTGTCTCTATCATAAGTTTTCTTTTACTTTATTTTAATATTTATTTATTTGGCTGCCTTGGGTCTTAGTTGTGGCACCTGGGATCTTTGTTGCAGTGCTCAGAATCTCTCTCTAGTTGGGTTATATGGGTTTAGTTGTTCCACGCCATGCAGGATCTTAGTTCCCTCACAGGGATTGAACCTGGATCCCCTCCATTGCAAGGTGAATTTTTAACCATTGGACCACCAGGAAAGTCCATAAAATAAGTTTTTAAATTCCTTTCTTATTTACTTTCCCTCAGCCCTAGAGCTAGGAACAAATTTATATATCTGCTGTTTCTGTACTCCTGAAAGTTTTATTTATCCTATTTAGTAATCTCTTTATATTAGTCAGCAATTCTTAATATTAAATTCCCCCTGTTCACATTATTTATATAATTTCTGTCCTCTGAATTGATATATAACTGTACTTCTTGTTGTACCTGTATTTTTTACTTCTACTGACATTTCTTTTGCCTTCCTTCTTTCTATTTGTATTATTCCAATCCAATTACTGTCTGTAACATTTAAAAACTTGGACAATAATAATGTTTATTAAGTATTGCATTTTTAACTTTTAAAGTAAGATAAATTGAGTCTTTTTATTTCTCTAGGGAAAAATTGTATTTTTAAAAGTGTTAGCTATATTTATCTTCTTATGCAAATCAAGCCTTTGGCTATTAAAATTCTGAAGTCCGTATCCAAATTCAAGCTTAATGTACTGGCATGCCCTTTATGTATAACCACCATCTCTCCAAATCTAGGTGAATCTCAAGAGATATCTCCCATACATATAATACATGTAAATGAATGAGCATCAGAGTATGAAACTATTAATTCTTATGCTTTTAAAAAATAAAATTTAACTCAGTATGGTAATTTTTATGGGTAAACCGAGGAAAAACAAATATTAAGCTATAAATACAATTTGGAATGGGAGCTAAAGGATGAAGACATCACTGGTTATATGACTCCATTTTCAGCAAATAGAAGAGGTCCAAATAACAACCCTAACCCTTAAATGTAGTCAATGTCTAAAGCCAGGAAAACAAAATTGTCATTGAATAATAAGTAGCTTTTTAATATTCATTGTCTATCTATGTGATTTTGTTTTGGTTCATTCATCTATTCTCTATTTATTACATTCAACCAAAAATTTAATCTATCTAAAAATGTTAGAATTTCACAATGCAATGATCATGGCAGGAAAATATGTTACATTATAGGAAACAATCTCCCTAAATATCTGAAGGTGAATTTACTTTCAATTTTGCTTCCACTGAAGAAGCAGGATAGAGATTTAAACAAAAATACACAGATTTATCAAGTGGAGAGGATATTGCTAATCTTAGCTCAGCCAATGAGGCTGGCTTTGATTTGGAATGGTAGTCAGTCTTTACATTATAATAGATAAGTAGAAGCATATTAAAATTAATTTGATAAGTAACAGCTTTTATTAAAATTTTAAGCACAGTAAATGTGAAATTCCTTTTTCCCCTTTATCAGACTATATTCATTTTTAGATTACTCCTTTAGAGTTCAGAATGAAGATATTTTACTTCCCTTTAGATGCAACCAAATGAAGGCCTGTAGAACAGATGGAGGGCTCAACCTGGGATGGAGCCTTCTGGTGACAGATTTGTCATAAAATCTCTACAAATCACATTTTACCACTTCATGTGGTGTACACCTGTGGCTGCTTGATAATGTAGTTTGCTGCCACACAGAAGACAGCTATAGTTTTGCAAATGCTTATTTTGTTGTCCCTATTATGTGCCTTAAAACAATAATAAAATAAAGGAACTAGGGTGTCATAGGGAGATAATGACCACAGGAAGTGCCTAAGATGCTTTAATAAGACTTCTTCCTGCCAAAATTCCTATATTTTGTGTTCTAGCCCCGTGTTCCTCTGGGGTGAAAATGAGAATTTGCCATTGAAGATTGTTTTTCTGCTTCTTATGATTATAAAACACACCTGTTTGAAATAACTTTATGATGATAAAGAATTCCTTTTATCCCTTTATCAGACTAATTCATTTTTAGATTACTCCTTTAGAGTTGATGACTAAAGAAATTTTGTACTGTTTCTTTGCGTATGCCCTGTGTTTTGCTTAGATCAGGAATTGGTCTTTTGATACTGACTGTTGAAACAGCAAGTTGTTCAAGAGGTGAAATATGTAATATTTCATAAACATAAAGTCTCAGTTTATTTATTTTAATATTGAAACCTTGAATGATCCCACTGATGCCTAGCTTCTTTTATGGTTTGAGGACAATCTGAATTCTTAATATTAAATATTATATCATATTTAAGCATATCTTTATATTTTACTATATTTCATATATAATGGGACTCTTGGTCTAGTTTCATGGTATTTTAGGTCAGTGTGACTGTAAATCCTCAATTCATTATTCATAGTAATAAAAATTGTGACCATATAACAAACTAGATCCACTGTCTCTGTGAAATTTTCTCAGTATTAAAGTGAAACTGAGTAATAACTTTGAACTTCTAAAATGTAAAAACAATAGAAAATGTTAAGGAACACAACGTATTTCTTCAAAGTTTGAAACATGTAAAAATGCCCCAAATACAAGTAATACAAAGAAACAGAAGGCTTACATTTGAAACATATTTTGAAATTAAAAGTATTAAGGCAATTGGTAGCTTAGTATTAAAGGTAATTTTTATAAGCTCTATTTCAGTTCACAGAAGGTATCAGTTGAAATAGAATAGAAATGTACAAACACATCTTAAAAAGTTGAAAACTCAGTCTCTCTCTGTGGTTCAAAGATCTCTAAAAACTGCTGGTTTCTGATGCTAGCCCTCTGTATGTCTTATTTTTCTTATTCTACAAACTTTTTTGGTTCTATTTACACATGGTTCAGTTTGCTTAACCCCCAACACCTGTCCCATGCCAAATAGCAGCCATAGACCTTAAATTTTTGTTAAATAATTTCTTTATCTAAATTCTGAATCTCAAAAAAATAGAATTTCACTTGTCCAATTTGGGAAAGTAGGACAGCAATTTTCACATGCTTCTTTTATATTATTGCATATTTTTAAAAAGTGTAAATCAGTGATGAAATAATAATAACCATCTAATAAAGTATTGGCATTTGGTAAGAATTGGGTAAATTAATGGGGTAGATTTATAATAGCTAGGTTTTTGTTTAGTAAAATGTAAAAACAAATTTTGTGTTTACTCTATACCAAGCCCTTATTCATTACTGTAAGGCCAGTTTCTTTTCTCACAATTTACCCAACATTTCATATTGAATTCTGTTTCCAATGCAATTTGCATTCTTCATTTCTTAACACTTTCTGGAAGCTTCTCTACTGAACTTAACAAATGTCAGCACATTTGTAACACAATCAGCATGTTAATATACCATTCAATTTTCTAATTGTGTCACATATATTTACTGTTCACACTTTACATATGTTCATGTGTGCACCTGGTCACACCTGCACAATTATAGAATTATTAAAGTCACACTGCTTCTTATACATATTTCTCCAATACCATATCCACATTGTCTATTGTAAAATTCTGTAATTAGAGTTTGATGCTAGCCTCTTGTGGCCAAAGACCATACATTATACCTCTTTAAAATCCCAGAGAGAGCTTAGGACTAGAATTATAGTTACGATTCAGTAAAAATGTGCTGTAAAGAGTTGGATTTGACTGAGTTACTGAACAGCAACAACAATGTGTGGTCAAATTATAGTAAGAAATCATATAAGCTAGTTCCAGAATGGTTTGAGCGTATTTACTTTCATACCTTCATTGATAAAACATGTGAAAGATCAGAACCAAGAGGACCTATAATTTATGGAGGGCTCACATATAAAAATAAATTGATCACAGGTTAAAAAATGGAAAATTCAGGCTTAAATTTCACTTACCTGGATAGAATGACATTTTTTTTTTAACTTTTCTGAAGAAATAAAATTCAGTTTTGGTCCATTTTATTAGACTATCATTGTTCAAATAAGAAGTAAATACATAAAAAATCAATAAATATGGTTTAATTTTTCATGCTGTTTTTCTAATAAGAAATTTTAACATTTATTAAAATATAATTTATGTTTTATAAATGGATTTCTATGCAGTGTATTCATGCTTCCCTGGAGGCTCAGAGGTTAAAGTGTCTGCCTGGAATGCTGTAAACCTGGGTTCGATCCCTGGGTCGGGAAGATCCCCTGGAGAAGGAAAAGGCAACCTACTCCAGTACACTTCCCTGGAGAATCCCATGGACAGAGGAGCCTGGTAGGCTACAGGCCATGGGGTCGCAAAGACTCGGACACGACTGAGCGACTCCACTTTCACTTTCATGCAGTGTATTCAGTGTGGGGTCAAAAGACCAGCTGCCAGGTCACAGACTATTACTATATTCAGTTCAGTTCAGTCGCTCAGTCATGTCTGACTCTTTGCAACCCCATAAATCGCAGCACGCCAGGCCTCCCTGTCCATCACCAACTCCCGGAGTTCACTGACACTCATATCCATAGAGTTGGTGATGCCATCCAACCATCTCATTCTCTGTCGTCCCCTTCTCCTCCTGCCCCCGATCCCTCCCAACATCAGAGTGTTTTCCACTGAGTCAACTCTTCGCATGAGGTGGCCAAAGTACTGGAGTTTCAGCTTTAGCATCATTCCTTCCAAAGAACACGCGGGACTGATCTCCTTTAGAATGGACTGGATGGATCTCCTTGCAGTCCAAGGGACTCTCAAGAGTCTTCTCCAACACCACAGTTCAAAAGCATCAATTCTTCGATGCTCAGCTTTCTTCACAGTCCAAATCTCATATCCATACATGACTACTGGGAAAACCATAGCCTTGACTAGACGGACCCTTGTTGGCAAAGTAATGTCTCTGCTTTTCAATATGCTATCTAGGTTGGTCATAACTTTCCTTCCAAGGAGTAAGCGTCTTTTAATTTCATCACTGCAATCACTATCTGCAGTGATTTTGGAGCTCCAAAAAATAAAGTCTGACACTGTTTCTGCTGTTTCCCCATCTATTTCCCATGACGTGATGGGACCAGATGCCATGATCTTCATTGTCTGAATGTTGAGTTTAAGCCAATTTATTCACTCTTCTCTATCACTTTCATCAAGAGGCTTTTTAGTTCCTCTTCACTGTCTGCCATAAGGGTGGTGTCATCTGCATATCTGAGGTTATTGATATTTCTCCTGGCAATCTTGATTCCAGCTTGTGCTTCTTCCAGCCCAGTGTTTAATTGCATATATGTTAAATAAGCAGGGTGACAATATACAGCCTTGACATACTCCTTTTCCTATTTGGAACCAGTCTGTTGTTCCACATCCAGTTCTAACTGTTGCTTCCTGACCCACATATAGGTTTCTCAAAAGGCAGGCCATGTGGTCTGTTATTCCCATCTCTTTTTGAATTTTCCAGTTTATTGTGATCCACAAAAAGGCTTTGGCATAGTCAATAAAGCAGAAAGATGTTTTTCTGTAACTCTCTTGCTTTTTCCATGGTCCAGTGGATGTTGGCAATTTGATCTCTGGTTCCTCTGCCTTTTCTAAAACCAGCTTGAATATCTGGAAGTTCATGGTTCACATATTGCTGAAGCCTGGATTGGAGAATTTTGAACATTACTTTACTAGTGTGTGAGATGAGTGCCCATGTGTGGTAGTTTGAGCATTCTTTGGCATTACTTTTCTTTGGAATTGGAATGAAAACTGACCTTTCCAGTTCTGTGGCCACTGCTGAGTTTTCCAAATTTGCTGGCATATTGAGTGCAGCACTTTCACAGCATCATTTTTCAGGATTTGAAATAGCTCAACTGGAATTCCATCATCTACACTAGCTTTGTTCGTAGTGCTGCTTTCTAAGGCCCACTTGACTTCACATCCAGGATGTCTGGCTCTAGGTGAGTGATCTCACCATCGTGATTATCTTGGTCGTTAATATCTTTTTTGTACAGTTCTTCTGTGTATTCTTTTGCTACCTCTTCTTAATATCTTCTGCTTCTGTTAGGTCCATACCATTTCTGTCCTTTATCGAGCCCATCTTTGCATGAAATGTTCCCATGGTACCTCTAATTTTCTTGAAGAGATCTCTAGACTTTCCCATTCTGTTGTTTTCCTCTATTTCTTTGCATTGATTGTAGAGGAAGGCTTTCTTATCTCTCCTTGCTATTCTTTGGAACTCTGCATGCAGATGCTTATATCTTTCCTTTTCTCCTTTGCTTTTCGTTTCTCTTCTTTCACAGAAGGCCTCCCCAGACAGCCATTTTGCTTTTTTGCATTTCTTTTCCATGGGGATGGTCTTGATCCCTGTCTTCTGTACAATCACAAACCTCCATCCATAGTTCATCAGGCACTCTGTCTATCAGATCTAGTCCCTTAAATCTATTTCTCACTTCCACTGTATAATCATGAGCGATTTGATTTAGGTCATACTTGAATGCTGCCAAGTCATTTTAGTCATGTCTGACTCTGTGCGACCCCAGAGATGGCAGCCCATCAGGCTCCCCTGTCCCTGAGATTCTCCAGGCAAGAACACTGGAGTGCATTGCCATTTCCTTCTCCAGTGTAAGAAAGTGAAAAGTGAAAGTGAAGTCACTCAGTCGTGTCTGACTCTTAGCGACCCCATGGACTGCACCCTACCTGGCTCCTCTGTCCATGGATTTTCCAGGCAAGAGTACTGGAGTGGGTTGCCAGTGGTTTTCCCTACTTTCTTCAATTTAAATCTGAATTTGGCAATAAGGAGTTCATGGTCTGAGCCACAGTCAGCTCCCGGTCTTGTTTTGCTGACTGTATAGAGCTTCTCTATCTTTGGCTGCAAAGGATGTAATCAGTCTGATTTCAGTGTTGACTATCTGATGATGTCCATGTGTAGAGTCTTCTCTTGTACTGTTGGAAGAGGGTGTTTGCTATGACCAGTGCTTTCTCCTGGCAAAACTCTATTAGCCTTTGTCCTGTTTCATTCCGTATTCCAAGGTCAAATTTGCCTGTTACCTAAGGTGTTTCTTGACTTCCTACTTTTGCATTCCAGTCCCCTATAATGAAAAGGAAATCATTTTTGGATATTAGTTCTAAAAGGTGCTGTAGGTCTTCATAGACCTACAGGTCTTCATTCAACTTCAGCTTCTTCAGCATTACTGGTTGGGGCATAGACTTGGATTACTGTGATATTGAATGGTTTGCCTTGGAAACGAAGAGAGATCATTCTGTCATTTTTGAGATTGCATCCAAGTACTGGATTTCAGACTCTTTTGTTGATCATGAAGGCTACTCCATTTCTTCTAAGGGATTCCTGCCCACAGTAGTAGATACTGAATTAAATTCACCCATTCCAGTCCATTTTAGTTTGCTGATTCCTAGAATGTCAACATTCACTCTTGCCATCTCCTGTTTGACTACTTTCAATTTGCCTTGATTCATGGACCTAAAATTCCAGGTTCCTATGCAATATTGCTGTTACAGCATCAGACCTTGCTTCTATCACCAGTCACAACTGGGTATTGTTTTTGCTTTGGCTCCATCCCTTCATTCTTTCTGGAGTTATTTCTCCACTGGTCTCCTTGTAGCATATTGGGCATCTACTGACCTGGAGTGTTCCTCTTTCAGTATCCTATCATTTTGCCTTTCATACTGTTCATGGGGTTCTCAAGGCAAGAATACTGAAGTGGTTTGCCATTCCCTTCTCCAGTGGACCACCTTCTGTCAGATCTCTCCACCATGACCCGCCCATCTTGGGTGGCCACACACGGCATGGCTTAGTTTCATTGAGTTAGACAAGGCTGTGGTCCGTGTGATTAGATTGATTAGTTTTCTGAAGATTATGGTTTGTATGTCTGCCCTCTGATGCCTCTCGCAATACCTACCGTCTTACTTGGGTTTCTCTTACTTTCGACGTGGGGTATCTCTTCAGGGCTGCTCCAGCAAAGCACAGCCGCTGCTCCTTACCTTGGACGAGGGTTATCTCCTCACAGCCACACCTCCTGACCTTGAACGTGGAGTAGCTCCTCTCGGCCATTAGGATTTTTAAAAAATACACGGTCTTCTTCATTGAGAATGTCTTGCTATGAGAAAAAATAACATTGTGTAAGCTTAATAATAAAGATGATTTACTTTTTGGCACAAACCAATTTATCAAGTAGTAAATTAGCTCTTTGTATTAATCACTTTCATTGATGATGAAAAGCTATACAAAAATTAATACCTAATATGTATATAATTTTTGTACAACTTGTATAATTGTTGTTCAGTTGCTATTGTGTCTGACTCTTTGCCATCCCATGGACTGCAGCACGCCAGGCTTCCCTGTTCATCACCAACTTCGGTGCTTGCTCAAACTCACGTCCATCAAATCAGTGATACCATCCCACTTCTCATCCTCTGTTGTTCCATCCTCCTCCCACCTTCAATGTTTCCCAGCATCAGGGTCTTTTCCAGTGAGTCGCTCTTTGCATCAGGTGGCCAAAGTATTAGAGCCTCAACTTCACAGTATCTGTCCTTCCAATCAATATTCATGGTTGATTTCCTCTGGATTGACTGGTTTGTTCCAGGGACTCTCAAGAGTCTTCTCCAGCATCACAGTTTGAAAACATCAATTCTTCAGTGCTTGGCCTTCTTTGTGCTCCAACTCTCACATCTGTAGGTGACTACTGGATAAAGTATAGCTTTAACTATAGGAATCTTTGCTGGCAAAGTGGTTTCTTTGCATTTTAATACACCGTGTTTATTATAGCTTTTATTTCCAAGGAGAAAGTATCTTTTAATTTCATGGCTGCAGTCGCTATCTGCAGTGATTTTTGGAGCCCAAGAAAAAAAGTCTGTCATTGTTTCAATTTTTTTTCCCGTCTATTTGCCATGAAGTGATAGGACTGGTTGCCATGATCTTCGTTTTTTGAATGTTGCATTTTAAGCCAGCTTTCTTACTCTCCCTTTTCACCCTCCTCAAGAAGCTCTTTAGTTCCTCTTAGCTTTCTGCCATTAGAGTGGTATCATCTGTGTGTCTGAGGTTGTTGATATTTTTCCCAGCAATCTTTATTCCACTTGTGCATCCATCCTGGTATTTTGCATGATGTACTCTTCATAGAAGTTAAATAAGCAGGGCGCAATCTTGATGTACTTCTTTCCCAATTTTGAACCAGTCTTGTTCCATGTCCAGATCTAACTGTTGTTTCTTGACCTCCATACAGGTTTCTCAGCAGATAAGTAAGGTGGTCTGGCATTCCCTTCTCTTTCAGAACTTTCCACAGTTTATTGTAATCCACACAGTCAAAGGATTTCACATAGTCAATAAAGCAGAAGTATATGTTCTTCTGAAATTCTCTTACTTTTTCTACCAGCATATGTTGGCAATTTGACATCTGGTTCCTCTGTTTTTTCTAAATCCAGCTTGTACATGTGAAAGTTCTGAATTCATGTATTGATGAAGTCTAGCTCTAAGGATTTTGAGCATTTCCTTGCTAGCATGTGACATTAGCTCAATGTATGGTAGTTTGAACATTCTTTGGAGTTGCCCTTTTTGGGATTGGAATGAAAACTGACCTTTTCCAGTCCTGTGGCCACTGCTGAGTTTTCCAATTTGCTGGCACATTTAGTGCAGCACTTTCACAACATCATCTTTTAGGATTTGAAATAGCTCAGTTGGAATTCCATCAGTTCCACTAGCTTTGTTTACAGTAATGCTTCCTAAGGCCCACTTGACTTCACACTCCAAGATATCTGGCTCTAGGTGAGTGACCACAACATCATGGTTATCGAGGTCATTAAGATCTTTTTTGTACAGTACTTCTTTGTATTATGGCCACCTCTTCTTAATATCTTCTGCTTCTGGTAGGTCCTGCTTTGGTCCTTTATTGAGCTCATCTTTGCTTGAAATGTTCCCTTGGTTATCTCTAATTTTCTTCAAGAGATTTCTCAGTTCAATTCAGTTGCTCAATCGTGTCTGACTCTTTGTGACCCCATAGACTGCAGCATTCCAGGCTTCCCTGTCCATCACCAACTCCCAGAGCTTACTCAAATTCATGTCTTTCAAGTTGGTGATGCCATCCAACCATCTCATCCTCTATTATTCCCTTCTCCTCCTGGAGCTTACATGACTACTTGAAGAACCATAGCTTTGACTAGACAAATTTTGTTGGCAAAGTAATATCTCTGTTTTTTAATATGCTGTCTAGGTTGGTCATAGCTTTCCTTCCAAGGAGCAGGCGTCTTTTAATTTCATGGCTGCATTCACCATCTTCAGTGATTTTGGAGCCCAAGAACATAAAGTCTCTCACTGTTTCCATTGTTTCCCCTATCTATGCATTCAGTTGCGTATATCTTTGCTTTTCTACTTTGTTTCCACTTCTCGTCTTTTCTCAGCTATTTGTAAGGCCTCCTCAGACAATCATTTTACCTTCTTGCATTTCTTTTTCTTTGGGATGGTTTCAGTTCAGGTCAGTTCAGTCGCTCAGTCGTGTCCGACTCTTTGAGACCCCATGAATCGCAGCACGCCAGGCCTCCCTGTCCATCACCAACTCCTGGAGTTCACTGAGACTCCCATCCATCGAGTCAGTGATGCCATCCAGCCATCTCATCCTCTGTTGTCCCCTTCTCCTCCTGCCTCCAATCCCTCCCAGCATCAGAGTCTTTTCCAATGAGTCAACTCTTCGCATGAAGTGGCCAAAGTACTGGAGTTTCCACTTTAGCATCATTCCTTCCAAAGAAATCCCAGGGCTGATCTCCTTCAGAATGGACTGGTTGGATCTCCTTGCAGTCCAAAGGACTCTCAAGAGTCTTCTCCAACACCACAGTTCAAAAGCATCAATTCTTCGGCGCTCAGCTTTCTTCACAGTCCAACTCTCACATCCATACATGACCACTGGAAAAACTATAGCCTTGACTAGACGGACCTTCGTTGGCAAAGTAATGTCTCTGCTTTTGAATATGCTATCTAGGTTGGTCATAACTTTCCTTGCAAGGAGTAAGCGTCTTTTAATTTCATGGCTGCAGTCACCATCTGCAGTGATAAGAAGGACAACTTTGCTTGTATATTCAAAATCTTTTTGTATAGTTTTATAAGACGGTATTATATTTGAATTTTAAAGCCTGGCTATTAAGGCATGAGTGAAGTTTAAATTAATTGATTTAAATAAAAGTTATCAGACTTCTAAGAAACAGTGCTACTACCTCTCTGCTCCCCATTTAACACATATTACCTCATATCTTTGGGTTTTGCATCCAAAGATTTAATCAATCAATGATTCAGCCAACTGTAAATTGAAACTTAAACCCCAATTTGTTGAATCCTAGAATGAAAACCCACAGGTATAAAGGTCCCAATGTATTCATTTTACTGTCTCTGTGTGTGTACATGTGCGTGTGCACACATGTGTGCACTCAGTCATTCAGCTGTGTCTGACTCATTGTGACCCCATGGACTGCAGTCCACCAGATCCTCTGTGCTTGGAATTTTCCAGGCAAGAATACTGGAGTGGGTTGCCATTTCCTCCTCCAGGGGATCTTCCTGATCCAAGGATCTAACCTGTGCCTCTTATGTCTACTGTATTGGCAAGCAGATTCTTTACCACTGAACTACCTGGCAAGTCCATTCATTGTACTCCATCATTTTATGTGACTCAAGTATCTGCAGATTTTGGTATCCATGGAGGCTCCTGGAACCAATTTCCTCTAGATACTGGGTGATAACTGTTCTAATACCCAATGCTTTTTTTTTTTTTTTTTTTAATCATTGAATATGCTTTCCTCATAGCTCAGTCAATAAAGAATCTGCCTGCAATACAGGAGACCGGTGTTCAATTCTTCAGTCAGGAAGGTCCTCTGGGGAAGGAAATGGCAACCCACTCCAATATTCTTGTCTGGAAAATCCTATGGACAGAAAATCCTTGCCGCCTGGCAGGTGACAGTCTATGGGGTCCCAAGAGTCAGAACGTGACTTAGTGACTAGACCACGACCAGGTTTCCTTCATTTTGAAATGCAGTTTAACTGGTTATAGAATTCTTGGTTGACTTTGGGCTGCTGTAGCAAAATACCACATACTGGGTGGCTTATAAACAATAAAAATTTAGTTATCATGGTTCTGATGACTGGAAATCCAAGATCAGGGTCAAGCTATGATGCCTCTTTCAGGACTGGAAAATAGATGACAAGAAAATTTGGGGAAAAGGTATGTGAATATTCCCCTCTGAGCAGTCAGATATGTAAAGATATTTGTGTTTCATGTGAATGGTCACTGGAGAATAACCTCAGCAGAGAAGGACTTTAATAATCAAGTAGATAACATCACCAATTCTGTGGATACAAGTCAATTTCTTTACCCAGCCACTTCTATTACATCCAATGGACTCATGAACAAAGTGACTATGATAACAAGGATGGAGATTATGCATGGGTTTAGCATCACTGACTTCCATTTACCAAGACAACAACCTGGCTACCACCCTTCTTGTTGTTATCTTTATTTGGAGCTTAAGGAGATATGTATGGTTGACTAGTAAAGCTCCAATACTTTGGCCAACTGAGTGAAGAGACAGTTCTTTGGAAAAGACTCTGATGCTGGGAAAAATTGAAAGCCAAAGGAGAAGAGTGTAGCAGAGGATGAGATGGCTAGATAACATCACTGACTCAATGGACCTCGAGCAAACTCTGCGAGATAGTGAAGGACAGGGAAGCCTGGTGTACTGCAGTCCATGGGGTTGCAAATAGTCAGACACAACTTAGTGATGGAACAACAATGCAATGTTTAATTTTATGTGTCAGCTGACTGGGCCACAGTGTGCCCAGATGTTTAGTTGAACACTATTCTGGGTGTGTCAATTAGAGTGTTTCTGGATGAGATTAACATTTGCGTTGGTAGAATGAAAAAAGCAAATCGCCCTCCCTAATGTGAGTAGATCTTATCTAATCTGTCCATAGAACAAAAACGGTTAAATTAGATAGAATTCCTCTCTCTCTGCCTGTCTGCATTTGTTTGCTGAAAAGAAAATAATTTTGGTTTTGGAGGATGTTCAAAACACGTGAAATATAATAGTCACTGTGACAATTGTGATCTGAGCTCTACAGAGTACACATTCTAGCAGGTGAGTCAGATTAAACAAGTGTGATTAAGAGGTTAATTTCAAGTGGTAATAACTAATATGGAGGGCTAGCTTTATGGGTTTACAGTCTGAGCAGACACATAGGAACCTGTACCTAGAAAGGCTATGCATTTTGTTTAATGCTCTGTTCTCACTGTCTTAAAATTCTTAGTAGTATTTGAACAAGGAGTCTGGTATTTTTATTTTTTCAATGGATCCTGCAAGTTATGTAACCAGACCTGGTGGTATAAAGAAACCCAAACAGAGTAACAGAGAGTGATAGTCTGAAGTGAAATGAGACTATTTTAGATAGTGAGGCTAGGGAAAATCTCTCTGAAAAGGTTTTACTTTAATTAAGATGTCAACAAGATATCCATATATCCATATGAACAGAACATTCCAGTCAGAGAAAACAAGAAATGTAAAGGCACTGAGTGTGCTGTGTTTAGCTGTTGTTGAGTGTGAGAAAGCAAGCTGATATGACTGGATGGTGGGGCCTGTGATAAATGCTAGGGGATGAGGTGAGACAGGTGATGGGGACTAGGATGTGTATAATGCATGTGTGCTCTGTTGCTAAGTGTGTCTGACCCCTTGCAACAGTGCATAATAATTTGGTATAAAAAGGAGATTTCTTTTATGATTTAATTTCTTAGATTTCTTTTGTGTGTGCAATAGGTATTCACAAAGATTATAAAGGAAGGAAACAAACATGATAATAATTTGGGCTTTATGTTTGATAGTTCTATCATGAGAAAATATTTTTACCATTTTATAAATATTATTTCCAGATAGGCATAATGAATATAGTTGTTGAAAATTGGACACTGCTGTTGGGAAAAGAGACATTTCAGAGTTATGAGACAGAAGTAAAACATCCAATCCTGCTTATTTTCTTCATTTTCTTATTTACTGTTTGTCAGCAATTTCTAAGTCTTTTGGGTGGACTGCCCACATTCTTAAATAGTTCATTCTCAAGACCACATTCTGGACAAAATAGGAGTCCAATACATACAATCGTTTTATATGAGGAAAATATGTACCTTATAATTATCTGTGTAACTAGTGTTGTAATCCTAATATAAGATCAGAATTCTTGTACCAAGCCATTTTTTTTTTCTTCCTGAAATGATCCTTCAGCATAAATTACAACTAAGGATAAATGAAACCAGAGCAGTCTCTATTGATTAGGTACAGGGAGACCTTTGTTTAATTAGATTCTCTGACTGTACTCTAAAACATCATCACCTTTTAAAACTCTAGTCATCATATTACTTAATGTGATCATATTATTCATTTTAATCACCATAAGTGTCATATTCCCCTTGAATTTAGAAAATGTTGCTTCTAGTCCCATTATAATAAAGACTGTGTACAAAATGGTATATAAACACCACAATTCACTCTTTAAAAATCACCTTTAGGCCTTGTAAAAGTTTTAAAAATATGTGTTTGTGTATAAAGAAAAAGATTGTCCTAAATACTTCTTTTATTCCTTTAGTCATTCATCCCTAGTAATAGCTTCAACAGAGGACATGTACAGCATGTAGTTACATGAAAAGTAAAGTGCCCTTACATTCTGTCATAGTACTTTAATAGTCTCAATAAATGGGAGGTCAAGTTTAGAATTCATCCTATTTTTGAAAATTTATTAAGTATCATGGAAACCTATGATTTAGATAGGAGCAATAGATCTTTCCTTTTCCTGATCGCATTTTACTCTTGGTAATTCTTATAGTTCAAGATGAGTATTATGTGGTACTATAATTATATTTTATGTTCTTGACATAAACAGAGGAATTTTATGATGCCCCAATTTGGCAAAATAAGAAGAAATTATAAATTCCGTGTTAATGTTAACCTTATCTGGAAGTCAAGAAATGAGAGATACAATTATTAATTTGTGTCTGTGCAATCTAATATCCTTCACATTTTATTTTTATTATTTAACTGTAGGGGAAAATTACCTGTTCCAACAGATTAAAGCCAAAACTTAACTCAAAAATGATTATTGAATCTTTTTTCTCTCGCTCATGACAAATGTATTCCATAGTGAGACAGTCATCTTTTTTGAGTGTCAGTATAGTTTTATCAGATATCTGAAAACTCTTTAATATAGCTATAGTCAGCAAAATTCACAGGAAATATGGGTGGTCACATAGAGCCTTAAAGCTGGACTCCAGATTTTCTTGGCTGTTCCTTTTATTGTAAACTTTTGGGCAAACTAGAACTTCTAATGGTTGCCAGAGGATTGGGCCAAAGCACCTCATGCATGAAGTACTGCAATAGAATGTACAAAAATGATATAGTCATGCAGTCTTCTGGCTTTAAGAATTAAGGACTGAGTGACAAGTCACTTCAACTCTCTTGGAATATTTCCTATACAAGAATGGGGGTACCCTATAAAAGGTGAAATAATGGGCCATCAACAATGTTCACTTTTCAAGCCTGAGAATTTACAAGATTGTTGCCTTACATGGCAAATGGACTTAGAAGATATGGTTACTAAAAATTTTGAAATGGGGAGATTATCGTGGATTATCTGTTGGGCACAATGTAGTGACAGGTGTCCTTATTAGTTATAAAGGAGGCAAGAGAAGCAGAGTCAGAGAAGGAGGTGTAACAAGAGAATTAGAGGTTGCAGTGATTTGACACATTTTTGTGAGCTTTGAAGACAGAAAAGGACCCTGAGCCAAATAATGTAGGTGGCCTCTCAAAGCTGTGAAAGTCAAGAAATTGATTCTACCCTAGAGTCTCCAGGATGGCAGCCCTGCCAACAGCTTGATTTTAGCCAGTAAGACCCGTTTCATACTTGTGATCTCCATTAATGTAAGACAGTAAATGTATAAGCCACAATATTTAAGGCAATTTGTTAGCAACAATAGGAAACTAATGCATTCTACATTGTAAGATTTTGTGAGGATTACATTTTCTCAGCCCAGACTTGGGCCTCAAGAAACATTATATTATACAAGATATAAAGGGAACTTAAGCAGAGATTTGCTGAGAACTAACTGTGTGGATATGCTCCCTTGAAATTTCTCTTATGCAGGAAACAGTGGTTATAATTACTTTGGGGAGACTGAAGAACTTGGGCCCAGGAAGAAATGTTGTTGTGTTTTCTTAGCATGAGCAGTTTCAGTGTGCTGAACTATAGCATTGCCTGGCTTTAAAAGCATGGTTAAAATTTTCCTATGTGCTGTGCATCACTGCTGAATAGTGAATTACTGTAGTTCACTTAATCTGTGTTTTCCTTCTGCCCCCACCACATTGTCTACCATAATTTTTCCCATTGCCTTGGGGAGTTCACTCATAGGTTAGACGTTTCAATTGTTTTACTGCTTCAAGGCACATTTAGACTCTGAGTTGCCAAGAAATCTAACCTGACAGAATGAGAAATAAACAGCTCTACCTCCTGGAATGTGTATGATTATGAGTTACTGGTTAGTACTTTACTCCTGGTTTCAGAGAAAGAAACTGCCATGAAGGTCACAGCTGCAAAACATTCCAGGTGACTTTGATATTTTTAGTTACCATAAATAAACATGCACATTTCCTTGTTTGTGTTCATTTCCTTACCCAGATACTGGGTCTAACCATTGCCTGATTGAGTGAATGACCTTAACCAGAAAATGAAGCAGATTTTATTTTACACATTTAAAGGAGCTATATGGAACTTTACACCATGTTTTATCTCCTATTCAGTGACATGTGCTTTTAATTATTATAGACATATTTAAATATTACAAATGTCTCAGAGACCTAAGGTATAAGATAATAGTTACAGTTGTAATTTGTATTCATTTATGGATGATCTGACAGCTTAGAGGTAGATATGACTCTAGAGACTCTAGAATTTAAAGCAAACATAGATGTTTAATTAGAAAATAAATTAACTTTGTACATTTATATTTTTAATATATTACATGAGTCATTCAATGTAATTTCACCTGGACATGTACATATTTTATTGTCTTTTAAAGTAGTAATCACCTTTCTTTTGCTCTCTGACACTAAAACATAATTTGAATGGATTTTTCCCCCTTATTTTTATCCAAGAGCCATATAGAGCCAACATTTTTTTTTTTTTTTTGGTTCTTTAAAATCCACTAATGCATATTAAAATAATTAAAGGCAGCTACAGCAGACTTAACTTGTCTCATTATCAGGATATTTAATTTAACAGGATATTTATGTAGAAGTGCGTTCTTAATAGTTTAGTTCAGTTCAGTCACTCAGTCATGTCTGACACTTTGAGACCCCATGGACTGTGGCACGCCAGGCTTCCATAATCATCACCAACTCCTGGAGCTCGCTCAAACTCATGTCCATTGAATAGGTGATGCCATACAACCATCTCATCCTCTGCTATCCTCTTCTCCTCCTGCCTTCACTCTTTCCCAGCATCGGGGTCTTTTCTAATGAGTTCGTTCTTTGCATCAGGTGGCCAAATTATTGGAGCTTCAGCTTCAGCATCAGTACTTCCAATGAATATTCAGGACTGATTTCCTTTAGGACTGACTGGCTTGATCTCCTGACAGTCCAAGGGACTCTCAAAAGTCTTCTCCAACACCACAGTTCAAAAGCATCAATTCTTCGGCACTCAGCTTTCTTTATGGTCCAACTCTCACATCTAAACATGACTACTGGAAAAGCCATAGTTTTGACTAGACGGACCTTTGTTGGCAAAGTCAAGCATCTGTGGTTTAATATGCTGTCTAAAAAAAATAAATAAATAATAATATGCTGTCTAGGTTTGTCATAGCTTTTCTTCCAAGGAACAAGAATATTAATTTCATGGCTGCAGTCATCATCTGCAGTGATTTTGGAGTCCAAGATAATAAAGTCTGTCACTGTTTCCATTGTTTCCCCATCTATTTGCCATGAAGTGATAGGACCTGATGCCATGATCTTAGTTTTTTTGAATGTTGAACTTTAAGCCAACTTTTTCACTCTCCTCTTTCACTTTCATCAAGAGGCTTTTTAGTTCCTCTTAGCTTTCTGCCATAAGGGTGGTGTCATCTGCATATCTAATGTTACTGATGTTTCTCCTAGCAATCTTGATTCCAGCTTGAGCTTCATCCAGCCTGTCATCTCATGATGTACTCTGCATATAAGTTAAATAAGCAGGGTGACAATATACAGCCTTGACGTACTCCTTTCCCAATTTGGAACCAGTTTATTGTTCCATGTCTGGTTCTAACTGTTATTTCTAGACCTGCATATAGCTTTCTCAGAAGGCAGGTAAGGTGATTTAATATTCCTATCTCTTTAAGAATTTTCCAGTTTTCTGTTATTCACATAGTCAAAGGCTTTGGCTCAGTCAATGTTTTTCTGGAACTCTCTTGCTTTTTTGATGATCCAATGTATGTTGGCAATTTGATCTCTGGTTCCTCTGCCTTTTCTAAACCCAGCTTGAACATCTGGAAGTTTCGGTTCACATCTTGTTGAAGCCTAGCTTGGAGAATTTTGAGCATCACTTTGCTAGCATGTGAAATGAGTGCAATTGTGAGGTAGTTTAAACATAATAGCATTCTTAATACTAATGTTATTCAAAGTTCTGGGAAAGTGAGGCCTTAATGGAGAGAAGCAGCCCGCAGGAGCTGGAGGACAAGCTGTAAGTGAGGTTATTGGTGGGGGAGCGATGTAAATATATTATTTGATAGTATATAATCATCTTCTTGTAGAAATAAAAATTAAGCCAGGAAAAAATAAATACATTAGTTAGATATAAAGGAGAAGAGAAAATTGGAAGGAGAAGCATAATACTTATATTTTTGCCCAACCATTGTGTTTGGACAGAATTTGGAGAGAGGATTATGCTAATTTATTTAAAGTGAAAAATTAAGATGTTAGATACTGGATCCCAGCTATCCTTTTGGCATTTCCATTCACTGCAGTCTGTTTCTCTTGCATACCACTTCTTCAACTCCTGCACTAAGGCTACAAACCTTAATGTAAGAAGTACAGACTCAGAGGAAATTTCAGCACTCTCAGTGGTTTATAAAACCTTCAGGATTTATTTCTCCCTGGGACTAGGTGGGAGTAAGAACAGCTCTGTTCACAACAATAAACATTAACAAGATGACACAAGCATGTCTTGAAAAATGAAAAATTCAAGTAATGCAGTGAAAGAGAAAGTCACTCAGTCATTTCTGACTCTGGAGTGGATAGCCTTTCCCTTCTCCAGGGGATCTTCCCAATCCAGGGATCAGACCCTTGTCTCCTGTATTGCAAGCAGATTTTTCACCAGCTGAAAAAGGGAAACCCAAGAATGCTGGAGTGGGTAGCCTATCCCTTTTCTAGAGGATCTTCCTGACCCAAGAATTGAACCGGGGTCTCCTGAATTGCAGGCAGATTTTTTACCGACTGAGCTATCAGGGAAAAGTAATTCAGAGAACAAAATTATTTTTCTAAAATTTGATATAGTTGGAAATATGAAGACTTCCTTACTATGTATAAATGTGTTCTATGTATAAATTTATTACTGTAATATAATTATAAACATGTAATATGTTATAAAATATTATATCAGATCAGATCAGATCAGTCGCTCAGTCGTGTCTGACTCTTTGCAACCACACGAATCGCAGCACGCCAGGCCTCCTGTCCATCACCAACTCCCAGAGTTCACTCAGACTCACGTCCATCGAGAGTGATGCCATCCAGCCATCTCATCCTCTGTCATCCCCTTCTCCTCCTGCCCCCAATCCCTCCCAGCATCAGAGTCTTTTCCAATGAGTCAACTCTTCGCATCAGATGGCCAAAGTACTGGAGTTTGAGCTTTAGCATCATTCCTTCCAAAGAAATCCCAGGGCTGATCTCCTTCAGAATGGACTGGTTGGATCTCCTTGCAGTCCAAGGGACTCTCAAGAGTCTTCTCCAACACCACAGTTCAAAAGCATCAATTCTTTGGTGCTCAGCCTTCTTCACAATCCAACTCTCACATCCATATATGACCACAGGAAAAACCATAGCCTTGACTAGACGAACCTTTGTTGGCAAAGTAATGTCTCTGCTTTTGAATATGCTATCTAGGTTGGTCATAACTTTCCTTCCAAGGAGTAAGCGTCTTTTAATTTCATGGCTGCAGTCACCATCTGTAGTGATTTTGGAGCCCAGAAAAGTAAAGTCTGCCACTGTTTCTGCTGTTTCCCCATCTATTTCCCATGAAGTGGTGGGACCGGATGCCATGATCTTTGTTTTCTGAATGTTGAGCTTTAAGCCAACTTTTTCACTCTCCACTTTCCCTTTCATGAAGAGGCTTTTGAGTTCCTCTTCATTTTCTGCCATAAGGGTGGTGTCATCTGCATATCTGAGGTTATTGATATTTCTCCCAGCAATCTTGATTCCAGTTTGTGCTTCTTCCAGTCCAGCGTTTCTCATGATGTACTCTGCATATAAGTTAAATAAACAGGGTGACAATATACAGCCTTGACGAACTCCTTTTCCTATTTGGAACCAGTCTGTTGTTCCATGTCCAGTTCTAACTGTTGCTTCCTGACCTGCATACAAATTTCTCAAGAGGCAGATCAGGTGGTCTGGTATTCCCATCTCTTTCAGAATTTTCCACAGTTTATTGTGAGCCACACAGTCAAAGGCTTTGGCATAGTCAATATAATAATATATAAATTGCTACCATATATAAATATATATTAAATTTCTATACCATAGGGAATATTTTAGCAAAATATTTCAAAAATTCAGAATGAAAGTTTTGATAATGTCTATAACTTTGACATTTATATCATTAGAATATACCCACTTGGGAAATCATTGCAAGGAAAAGGTTGATGAAGGGTTGACAATGTTAATGTGTATAAAAGTGCTCATACACCTGAATAAGACAAAAGCTAAAGTAGAAACAACACCAGACAAAGTGAGTAAGAAATCAACAAAAGAACAAAAATATACTGCTCCAATAATAAATATGGTATAGCAACCTATGTCACTTATCAGCAAATAAAATGTAATTAAAACTGATACACAATTTTGGACTATTAAATCTTCATTTGTTTAAAGAGAAACATTACTGGTGACATAATCACAATGAAAAGAGGTATAAAATGATGGAAAACACAGGCAATATCACTGACTCTAGTGTTTTTGTTAAAGATGAGCTGAGGCAAAACTAACCTACCTTTACCTTGAGCACCAACCTAATTCCCTTCTTCCTCAGACTTTCTTTACCAACTTGATTCTAGAGTCTTATTTTTTTTAATGAAATTACATATTCTAAATAACTAAAGATGTATGCTTTCAAAATCTTTTCTAGAATGTTGTAGAATCTACCAGATTTGCCATGGTCCTATTTGAAGAACAGCTATAAAGAAGAAACATGCTAGATAGAGCAATAGATAATGAATGTCTTCTTCAAGACTGCTAACTTAAAAGATACAAGTGTAATAAAGGGTATATTCATCTGCCTTTTATCTTCCCTCTAATCAAGCAGAATTATTCCATGATTCAGTTTCAAAAAATCAGAAGATAGAGTATGAAGTAGAACTAAATATTGTACCACCTGTTTTCTTCTATTTATACACCTGGTCAAGGAAATGCTATAAAATAAGCATTCCAATGCTAAATAGATGAACATATGTTTTTACCTCTAAGTGATTTAATAATAATAACTGAAGAAATTTTTGTTAACTTTTATTGCAAGTCAGTGACTAAGGAACAAGAAAAATAGGAGATTTGAAACATGAAAAATACTTTAAAAGTACAGTAAAAACAAATATTATTTTTTTGTCTTTACTGAATGTTCTGTTGGTCTTAATTTTCATTAATCACTAGCACTTTTACAATCAGGAGCTGTCCTCTTCAATAACTTAAAAAAATGAATAGTATGAAGAAATGCATTCAGCTGAAAAAATAAAAATAAGAGATGAAAATAAAGAAGAGACAAGCATAGAAAGGGATAAGAACTGATTCTTAACCCTATTAACCCATTCTTCATTTTTTTTCATTAAGTTCACAAGATACTAAGTTCAGAATGCTCCCTTGTTCTTTCCATTTGTAATCAAGTTGATTATCAACAATATCGGAGACAGACAAGTGTATAACAAATCAGTATAGCTTATGTTATTTAATGTGATAATTAGGCAAATTGGAATTTCTCTTTCCATATCCAGATTCTCCAGATATTTACTGGTTGAAAATGCATATTATAACTGGAAATGAAACAATGAAAATAACCCTTGATTTCACACTCCTAATTCTATTTATTTTATTCATAAGTATATCTTGAAAAATATTTATTTTTACTGTCTAAGAAACTTTGATACCAACCTCCATTTTCAGATCCTCCTTCAGAATGTTGTAAAATTAACCTTAAACAAAACAAAATTAAATTTTAAAATAAAGGTTGCAAAAATAAAATAAAATAAAGGTTGCAACTGAGAATTTAGTCAGCAAATCAATATCCAAATGTGTGCTAGAACCACTAAAAATGTATTGCAGCTTGCTATATTGTATAGCAATATTCTGTTGCTATAATATTGTACCATGAGATAGATGAATCTACACTGAAAGATACTTTAAAATTATTTGAAAGATCATTGATTCTACTACTACATTTTACCATTTTCTTTGTAATGATTCTGCCCACACCATTATTCCATTTTTTTTTCATTCCCTACACCATTTATTACAAACATTTTCAGTAATTCTATTAATCCATTTTCATACATATAGTTGGCATTATTTCTTAAATTTGAGACAGAAGCCATTTAATATGAGACTCCTTAAGCTTACTTTTGTAAATTTTTATCTTTATCAATAGATTGTTCATTTTTCCTGCATCATGAAAAAAAATCTCTATTCTATTTACAGAGCTATTGGCTTAGTTAGTTTTGATTGCTTCTAAAATTTTACTCCTACTTTACTCCATCAATTACCACACTCCTTTTTCTCTTCTATCTTATTTTTTTCCTCTTCACTCTGTTCTCTTACAGGTTTTTGCCCCCCAAATCTGGCTATAAAATGCTCTAGTTTCTCCTATTAAAAGAAAAGAAAAAGATCGGAAGATCCTTTCAGTCACTCCATTTAAGGAGAGCGATAAATATTTATTGAAAGCATTAGGTATTCACTGTAGCTGATATAATACTTTAAGTTTTACTGATGAGTTAATTAAGGTCTAGAGGGTTAAGGGTTAATTGATTTGCCCAATTTCACAAGTAAATGGTAGAATTGGGCTTAGATATAACTCTGCCTCACTCCACATCACACTGTCACATTTATTATTTTTATAGTAGCAAGATTATTCCCTACACTACCTTTATACAATATATGCCTCACAATATTTGCACTCTGTCTTCTGGTACCACATTTCTTTTTTAAACTCCTTTCTTGATAGTAGCAAGGATGTGTTTGTCACTGAAGGGTAAAATTTCTTTCAGCATCTTATATTCTTTAAAAATTCTGGAAATTATCACTTATGACCTCCTCCTTGTTCTTATAATTATCTGAATTCTTGGCTTTCATGAACCATGTTACCCTAGTTTATTTTCATTATTTATGGCTGACCTTTTTCTCTTCCTTTGCCTTTTCCTTTTTTTTCCTCATCCTCAAAGTTCTGTCATTTGCTTCTCTATTCAATACTCTCTCACTTGAACTCATATTATTACATCCCAATTGAGCTAATATAAGAGCTGAGCAGTTGATAATTTTCTCTCTTTTCATTTTTTGAAAGGGCAAGACTGACCCTCTCTGTAGAATAAGATCTGTTTAGTCAGCTAGAAATGAAAGACAGAAGATGAAAGAAAGCTAATTTAAAAATATTTTTTAGAGAAAAGATACCAACTGCTATTTATATCCAAAAACACAGCAATAAATGATACACTAAATGCAAATCATCATGGATAATTCAGCAAAGAAAAAATATAGAAATAGTAGGTAGCTCATACCAGAATTACTCAAATAAGGCATCAATTTGGAATGTGGGCATAGAGGGAATCTTGGAAGTCAGAACAACATCCCAGCCAAGTACAGAAGCATGGCAGAAGGGAGTTCTGTCAGAGCTACAGAGCAGTTGACCACAGCTTCAACCACCAGTGCTCAAGGCACTTGTTCTAGAATCCCATTGGTATATCATATAATGATGTTATAGTGATAAAAAATAAAGTAAAGAAAAAGTTTAAAAGATGTACTGCCAGGGACTGGTGAACATAGATGAGAAACAGGATAAAAGAGCTATGAAGATGAGTTCAACTCATATTAAAACTTTATATTATTTCTAGATTGTGTAAATAATAAAATAATAGCATTAGCAAAATAGCTGGGAAACTGAAGGAACCTAATAGGACAAGTGAAAAAAATGTTGAGAAAGTTATAACTGGAAATTGAGACCGGGCATGAAGAGATTACAGCCAGGAAATGTTGATTTTTACTATAAAACTTTTTAGACAAGTACAAGTATTTCGTAAATTAAAGCAAGTAAAGAAATAAAGCAACTGTAACTTAATGTCTCTGTAGGTAACTTTTTCTAATGAACAGATATACTTTCTCTAATTGCCACATCTACCAATTTTAGAACTGTAAAAACCCAATTCAAAAAATTGGATTAATCTCGTCATTCCATATTAATATGAAAGAAGATATTTCCCAACAGTATTTCACAGTTTTCTTGTCAATGAGTTCTGTTTATATTTATACTTCTAAATGGTTGTAGTTTTTTTTTTCTTTTTTTTTACATTTTTATCTTAATTCTACCTTGTCTCTTTCTAAATATATTATACTCACAATCTGCCAGGTACAAAACTACAGTCTCATAGAAATCTAAGGGGAAATATGTTGATGAAAATACTGCTGCCTCTTCTTCAAAGGGGAATCTCCATTCAAGGCAAAAACATTTGCTGCTAGATTGGAGTGATCATGTGAATTGTATATGTATCAGCTTACATTGTAGAAAAGTTATGATTATACCTTTACAAAATCAGTAAACTAACATACTGCCTCCTGTATGTTCATGTTAATAAAGTATCATTTTAAAATGCATTACAATCAGATTCTGTCATTCAGACTCCCAAATCATTCCATGTGAGTGCACAGATATGTTTCCCAAAGATGTAGAGTTGAGCTCAAGCTCAAATTAGATAGCTGTTACCACAAGAGTTGACCTACAAAGTATACTGGAATATTTAGTCAGTAGTCAAAAATGTATTTGGCTAAAATGTAAAATTGATTTCAATATTTGCACAATTAATGTCTTGAGAACAGACCATCCATAAAGACATAAAAGTAGCAGTCCATTTGAAAGATGCTTGGAAAACATCCACACAGTTTATATTAGATTAACCATATCAAAGAAACTTTCAAGAGGAGGATTGTGACATTACAGACACACTGTACATTTTTACTATTCCTTGTGTTTTCACTTGCTGTTTTTCCTATTTAGGAGCTTCTTTGTCCTGTCTGGCAAACTCCCATTTATTATTGAGAACAATTTGAACGTCATTTTATCTGTGAAACCTGCTTCCAAAAGTGTGAGTTTTATCTCCTCTGGTTCCTTAGCCCTTTAATTCATATCACCTACTGAATTTTACACTATGGTGTTAGATAGATAGATGGTAAATAGAAAAATGTGTGTGTGTGTGTATCAACAAACTAGACTATGATTCTTAAAGGACAGAAAGTGTGCTTTAACTATATATTGCTAGTTCTTGACACAAAACATTTCACATAACAAGTTTAATACTAATCTATATAATTAATTAAAAGTATTGATTATGCTAATATAAAAGTTTCATCACATCACCCTGAAGTCATTTAAATATAATTTATATTAAACATATGTTAAACATATGTTAATCTTAGTACATGTAGCAAGCTATGGGAGTATTTTGAAATGAGAGGGTGTCATGATAAACAGCACACATATTTTATCAGTTGATGGATTTTTCTCAATAGCAAACTCATGACTTTGGTCTGATTTATCACCATTTTCACATTAATCATGAAAATACTTTTGTAAATCTTGATCTATTGCAAAGCATTTAGATATCAATTATCTTATTTGATTGAATTGGCTGGGTATCCAAAACAAGATTTTGTGATAGTTGGAGAAAACATTGTTTCTCTGATATATAAATCTAAAATCAAACAACTTTCCTGAAGTTGCAGAACAAACTAGTGGCAAGGTCAGATCTGTCCAATTCCCACTGAGAGCTGTCTGTACTTTCGTTATGCCTTTCTGATGTATAATCTGATTTGTAATCATAAGATAGTGTGTCTCAAAAAGTTTTCCCCATTTTTCAAATACTTCTATGGGAATAGTCCTTGTGCAAGAGGCAGAGTTTATCTTTCAATAATATTCAATCCATCAATTATAAATCCTTTTTAAACCATAAACTACTTTGGAAATACTTATATTTGTTGGATAAGGAGCAATCTTGTATTTGTTTCCTTATTGGTAAGTGTGGAGCTTGATGCATTTTGGTAACCATTACATGTCTTTTTAATAAATTAATAATTTTGAATACTTCCAAAACTCAGACTTTAATTTTATTAAAATCTGATTGTTTTTAACCCTTATGGCAGCAACTGGAGGGAAACTAAAGAGCCTCTTGATAAAAGTGAAAGAGGAGAGTGAAAAATTTGGCTTGAAGCTCAACATTCAGAAAACGAAGATCATGGCATCCGGTCCCATCACTTCATGGCAAATGGATGAGGAAACAGTGGAAACAGTGGCTGACTTTATTTTCCTTGGCTCCAAAATCACTGCAAATGGTGATTGCCGCCATGAAATTAAAAGACGCTCATTCCTTGGCAGGAAAGTTATGACCAATCTAGACAGCATGTTAAAAAGCAGAGACATTACCTTGTTCACAAAAGTCCGTCTAGCCAAGGCTATGGTTTTTCCAGTGGTCATGTATGGATGTGAGAGTTGGACTATAAAGAAAGCTGAGCGCCAAAGAATTGATGCTTTTGGACTATGGTGTTGGAAAAGACTCTTGAGAGTCCGTTGGACTGCAAGGAGATGCAACCAGTCCATCCTAAAGGAGATCAGCTCTGGGTGTTCATTGGTAGGACTGATGTTGAAGCTGAAACCCCAATATTTTGGCTACCTAATATGAAGAGCTGACTCATTTGAAAAGACCCTGATGCTGGGAAAGATTGAGGGCAGGAGGAGAAGGGGACGACAGAGGATGAGATAGTTGGATGGCATCACCGACTCAATGGACATGGGTTTGGGTGGCCTCTGGGAGTTGGTGATGCACAGGGAGGGCTTGTGTGCTACGATTCATGGGGTCGCAAAGAGTCAGACACGACTGAGTGACTGAACTGAACTGAACAGAACTGAAGTGATTTTAACATGTGAGGAAGGTTGCATATCATTCATTTGGTGCAGATGACTGAACATAGTAGAGTCGTGATCCTCAACCTTGGTTACATGTAAGAATTACCTCAGAAACTTCTAAAAGATCCCCATAGACAGACCCTAACTCACACCAGTTAGATCAAAATCCCTGGCTTTGACCTAGGCATCTGTAGTTTTAATGTTTCCCAGGTAAAATCTAAAGTCAGCCTTAGTTTGAGAATGAATGAAATAGAGATTATTCTTATTGCTTTGACTGATTTATCATTATTTGGGGATTTCATAATAAATTATATCATTATATGGATAACCAACATACATTATATCAAAATAGCTGTGACATGGACAGGTCCCTTTACGTTTGCTTTTTTTTTTAAAAGACATTCCAATTATCTTTTTGCCATTCAGCAGTACTCAGTGTGTGGTCCATTGTCTGGATGTATGTTTCCTTCAAGAGCAAGCTCTTTCTGTCTTCCCATCTCCATAGCACTCTGTTGAGACACTGCTAATGCAGAAGTGCAGACTAATTAATTAGCTCAGTTGGACCCATGACACAACAAGCTGCCACTCCATTTACCTTTTGCACTGCTTATCCAAGCTGAGCAGTTGTTCTAAATAGTGTGTGCCATAGAAATGCTGCAGCTAATGGTGTCCACATCTAGCACTCACCATGCTAAATTATGCTGCCGTTCCATGCTGTCATTATTCTGCCTCCTGAGGAGATCCCATTTATTAAAACAGATCCTTATGTGGTACACAGCAATTATTGTTACAGAGAACACACTGGAAACAGGTCCCATAATTGCATGCTAGTCAAGTCTATAAACAGAATCATTCACTCTCTTATTACCTCTTTTACCTTTCTCTATATTCTCTGTCTGTTGACTGAAGATATTTTCTTATGCTTGACTTTCTTTTTAATTCACGAATAGCAGTATACTTTCAGTCCAGATATCCTAAAACTTTAGAAATCGCTTAAGATGTTTCCATACCTCATGCTTACTTGCTTGCTTCCTATACTGAGAGTTAATGTAGGAAAGCCATTACTGAGACAATGAACATCAGGCCAGAATTATGTTGCTAATTAGCAGATTCAGATGGTGCTAAGGAAGTCAGTTTTTTTCTTTACTACTGAAATGAGTGGGAGGGAATTAGAGCAGTTATTCCCAACAGAACCACATCTTTCTTTTATTACTCTTTCTTGCTATCAGTCTATCTCCATTGGTTCTCTATGTTCTTATTTTATGTATAGCAGGTTAATTTTATTTGATACGTATAGACTCTGCAAGTTAAAGTTCTAAGTTTTAAGTAAAACTGTCTTAACTTACATTGCTTCATTTCTGATTTTTCTCCTGATATCACCCTGTGGTCATTTTATATGCTCTGTATTTTAGAATATCCACCTTAATTTCGAACTATGTTCGTGACTTTTGCCTCATCCCTTCCCTGCCCCTTATCCAAGTTCTATTTGTTACACTTTCTGAGACTTTCAAAACTCACTGTGAGTTAAACAATAGTAAACATGGCTTTTCTGATCAAAGTGTGAAGTCTACCAAATCTTGCAGTTTCAGAAAGTGTTAATCACTCAGTTGTGTTTGACTCTTTGCGACCCCATGAACTTTAGTACGCTAGGATCCTCTGTCAATGGAATTCTCCAGGTAAGGATCCTTGGGTGGGTTGCCATGCCCTTCTCCAAAGGATCTTGCCAACCCAGAGATTGAACCTGGGTCTCCTGCATTGCAGGCAGATTCTTTACTATCTGAGCCACCAGTAAAGCCTCAAAAGCTAATTATTGACTCCCTCTCTGGAGATCTCCCTTTTCTCTTGACTCAAAAACTCAACAAAATCATTCATTTGAGACCTTTCCTATCGCTCCCTTTTCTGCACATCCCATTTGAAAAATCTAATCAAGGGACTAAGCTGAGGACTATTCGAAGACAATCCAAACACAGGAGTCAGTTCCCTTTCTTATTAGGCTCTTACAATGGTAAGTGTTTTTCCGGGCCATAAAAGTGACTATCGAGGAGATGGAACAACCTCTGATTAAGATTCATGACTTCTTTACACCATCTTTGAGTGAAAAGATAAATTATGGCACAGTGTATGAATGCTAAAAGTCAATTCTTGAAGGGAGAATACATGTTTGAAAACCATCCCTTCCTCTGAAGTCAAATTTCATCATCATTATTCCTTATTGAGTTAATCACATAAAATATTTATTTCTAAACCTTCTTTTGGAGCACTAATTTCCATTATTCTGACATTTAAATATTTAAATATTTTATATTGAGGTTTATTTTTATTATAATTAGCCATGAGCCAAGCCAATGTACTTTTAGTGATATTTGTCTTTTCATGATATTTGTCTTTTCATGATTTTTGTCTGCAGTATATTAAAAATATCCTATAACCTTTCAAGAACCAGATTAACTATAAAAGATCTAGTCATCGTCTCTCCTACAGTAAGTTGAATGGTAGTCTTAAAACAATGTGTTCATGTCCTAAACCTTAGAACCCTGGTCAAGGATCTCTGTAGATGTAGTTAAGAGTATTGATATGAGATCATTCTGGGTTACACAAGTAGACCCAAAGCCCAATCATGAATATCAGTAAAAGACACAGATATCTATCCCAATGTTCGTTGCAACACTGTTTACAATAGCTAGGACGTGGAAACAACCTAGATATCCATCCACAGATGAATGGATAAAGGTGTTGTGGTACATATATACAGTGGAATACTACTTAGCCATAAAAGGAAACACATTTGCATCAACTCTAATGAGGTAGATGAACCTAGAACCTATTATACAGAGTGAAATATATCAGAAAGAGAAAAACAAATAGTGTATATTAGTACATAAATATGGAATCTGGAAAAATGATACTGATGAACCTATTTGCAGGGCAGCAATGGAGATGCAAACATAAAGAACATACTTGTAGACACAGAAGGGGAAGGGGGGGATGGGACAAATTGAAAGAGAAGCATTGAAACATACACATTGCTGCTGCTAAGTCGCTTCAGTCGTGTCCGACTCTGTGCGACCCCATAGGCGGCAGCCCACCAGGCTCCCCCGTCCCTGGGATTCTCCAGGCAAGAACACTGGAGTGGGTTGCCATTTCCTACTCCAATGCATGAAAGTGAAAAGTGAAAGTGAAGTCACTCAGTCGTGTCTGACTCCTAGCGACGCCATGGACTGCGGCCCAAAAGGCCCCTCCGTCCATGGGATTTTCCAGGCAAGAGTACTGGAGTGGGGTGCCATTGCCTTCTCCAAACATACACATTACCATATGTAAAAGTAGATAGCTAGTGGGAATTTGCTGTAAGACACAGTAAGTTCAAATCTAGTGTTCTGTAGCAATGCAGGGGAGCAGGATTAACTAGGAGGTGAAAAGGAGGTTCAAGACAGAGTGGACATATATATACCTATGGCTGGTTCATGTTAATGTATGGCAGAAACCAACACAATATTGTAAAGCAATTATCCTCCAATTAAAATATATACTTAAGAAAAAGACACTGAGAAGAGCCACATGCAAAGGAGAAAGACATATGAAGATGAGGGAAGAAATTAGAGTTATGTAGTTGCAATCAAAGAACACAAGAGTCTGAAAGAGACAAGGCAGAATTCTCTGCTCAAGTCTCCAGAGGCAGCCTCCAGAACTGTGAGAAAATATATTTCTGTTGTTTTAAGTATCAAGTTTATGGTATCAATAATTTGTTATATCAGACCTTTAAAACTAATATACCTTTATACTTCTTGATAATTGTATATAGCCACTTCTAAGTTATATATGAATAATAATGCCATATAGTCAATAAATATAAATACATATTAGCAAAGCCATATAGGAATGGAAAGGTGGCTTCTTGAGTTATGAACAGTCACCTCATCTTAAAGGACAGATCAGTTCCAGGGTGAGTTGTGCTTTCATCAGGAATAGCAGGAGTAAAGACATAGAGCAGAAAAAGAATAAAGTTAGCAATGTGCAGGCAATTTGACACAACTGTAAAGTAAAAGAGAAGATGGAAAATGTCAGAATATGAAGCCAGTGAGGTGCCATGTGACAGATGTGGGGCATTAATGCTATATGGATACGAGTGTACTGTATGGTGGAGGTTCTTGCTTTTCAAACAAGACATGTAGAAATCCTTGGGAATAAAGCTATAGGACACATGATAAGCATGATTAGTTTTTCTGGATTGTGTTTACTTAAGCATTTGGAGGAAATAAAATGGTATATTTAATAAGTGAGATGGAAGTCATTTATCAATGCAAAAAAAAAAAAAAAAAAAAAAAACACACATTTAATGATTAGTAGATTCAATTAACACAATTTGTAAAAGGTAAAACATGAGACTTTTTACAAGTGCCCTGGTTATGAATGAATGGAACTAAGAACAGGAGGTTTGAGTTAAGCTCCAAATTCAGGCAGAAAAAAATTTGCTTTCCTTTTCCATTAGCAGACATTTTAGGAGAAACACTGAGGCATGAGTTAATTACAGGATTCTACAGTATTGAAAACAATATTACCAATCAGATCAGATCAGATCAGTCGCTCAGTCGTGTCCGACTCTTTGAGACCCCATGAATCGCAGTACGACAGGTCTCCCTGTCCATCACCAACTCCCAGAATTGACTAAGACCCACGTTCATCGAGTCAGTGATGCCATCCAGCCATCTCATCCTCTGTTGTCCCCTTCTCCTCCTGCCGCCAATCCCTCCCAGCATCAGTCTTTTCCAATGAGTCAACTCTTCACATGAGGTGGCCAAAGTATTGGAGTTTCAGCTTTAGCATCATTCCTTCCAAAGGAATCCCAGGGCTGATCTCCTTCAGAATGGACTGGTGGGATCTCCTTGCAGTCCAAGGGACTCTCAAGAGTCTTCTCCAACACCACAGTTCAAAAGCATCAATTCTTCAGCGCTCAGCCTTCTTCACAATCCAACTGTCACATCAATACATGACCACAGGAAAAACCATAGCCTTGACTAGACGAACCTTTGTTGGCAAAGTAATGTCTCTGCTTTTGAATATGCTATCTAGGTTGGTTATAACTTTCCTTCCAAGGAGTAAGCGCCTTTTAATTTCATGGCTGCAGTCACCATCTGCAGTGATTTTGGAGCCCAGAAAAATAATGTGTGACAGTGTTTCCACTGTTTCCCCGTCTATTTCCCATGAAGTGATGGGACCGGATGCCATGATCTTCGTTTTCTGAATGTTGAGCTTTCAGCCAACTTTTTCACTCTCCACTTTCACTTTCGTCAAGAGGCTTTTGAGTTTCTCTTCACTTTCTGCCATAAGGGTGCTGTCATCTGAGGTTATTGATATTTCTCCTGGCAATCTTGATTCCAGCTTGTGTTTCTTCCAGTCCAGCGTTTCTCATGATGTACTCTGCATATAAGTTAAAAAAGCAGGGTGACAATATACAGCCTTGACGTACTCCTTTACCTATTTGGAACCAGTCTGTTGTTCCATGTCCAGTTCTAACTGTTGCTTCCTAACCTGCATACAGATTTCTCAAGAGCAGATCAGGTGGTCTGGTATTCCCATCTCTTTCAGAATTTTCCACAGTTTATTGTGATCCACACAGTCAAAGGCTTTAGCACAGTAAATAAAGCAGAAATAGATGTTTTTCTGGAACTCTCTTGCTTTTTCCATGATCCAGTGGATGTTGGCAATTTGATCTCTGGTTCCTCTGCCTTTTCTAAAACCAGCTTGAACATCAGGAAGTTCACGGTTCACATATTGTTGAAGCCTGGCTTGGAGAATTTTGAGCATTACTTTACTAGCGTGTGAGATGAGTGCAATTGTGTGGTAGTTTGAGCATTCTTTGGCATTGCCTTTCTTTGGGATTGGAATGAAAACTGACCTTTACCAGTCCTGTGGCCACTGCTGACTTTTCCAAATTTGCTGGCATATTGAGTGCAGCACTTTCACAGCATCATCTTTCAGGATTTGGAATAGCTCAACTGGAATTCCATCATCTACACTAGCTTTGTTCATAGTGATGCTTTCTAAGGCCCACTTGACTTCACATTCCAGGATGTCTGGCTCTATGTCAGTGATCACACCATCATGATTATCTGGGTCATGAAGATCTTTTTTGTACAGTTCTTCTGTGTATTCTTGCCATTTCTTCTTAATATCTTCTGCTTCTGTTAGGTCCATACCATTTCTGTCCTTTATCGAGCCCATCTTTGCATGAAATGTTCCTTTGGTATCTCTGATTTTCTTGAAGAGATCTCTAGTCTTTCCCATTCAGTTGTTTTCCTCTATTTCTTTGCATTGATCATACAGGAAGGCTTTCTTATCTCTTCTTGCTATTCTTTGGAATTCTGCATTCAGATGCTTATATCTTTCCTTTTCTCCTTTGCTTTTGGCTTCTCTTCTTTTCACAGCTATTTGTAAGGCCTCCGCAGACAGCCATTTTGCTTTTTTGCATTTCTTTTCCATGGGGATGGTCTTTATCCCTGTCTCCTGTACAATGTCACGAACCTCATTCCATAGTTCATTAGGCACTCTATCTATCAGATCTAGGCCCTTAAATCTATTTCTCACTTCCACTGTATAATCATAAGGGATTTGATTTAGGTCATACCTGAATGGTCTAGTGGTTTTCCCTACTTTCTTCAATTTAAATCTGAATTTGGCAATAAGGAGTTCATGGTCTGACCCACAGTCAGCTCCTGGTCTTGTTTTTGTTGACTGTATAGAGCTTCTCCATCTTTGGCTGCAAAGAATATAATCAATCTGATTTCAGTGTTGACCATCTGGTGATGTCCATGTATAGAGTCTTCTCTTATGTTGTTGGAAGAGGGTGTTTGTTATGAACAGTGCATTTTCTTGGCAAAACTCTATTAGTCTTTGCCCTGCTTCATTCCGTACTCCAAGGCCAAATTTGCCTGTTACTCCAGGTGTTTCTTGACTTCCTCCTTTTGCATTCCAGTCCCCTATAATGAAAAGGACATCTTTTTTGGGTGTTAGTTCTTAAAGGTCTTGTAGGTCTTCATAGAACCCTTCAACTTCAGCTTCTTCAGCGTTACTGATTTGGGCATAGACTTGGATTACTGTGATATTGAATGGTTTGCCTTGGAAATGAACAGAGATCATTCTGTCATTTTTGAGATTGCATCCAAGTACTGCATTTCGGACTCTTTTGTTGATCATGATTGCTACTTCATTTCTTATGAGGGATTCCTGCCCGCAGTAGTAGATATAATGGTCTTCTGAGTTAAATTCACCCATTCCAGTCCATTTTAGTTCGCTGATTCCTAGAATGTCGACATTCACTCTTGCCATCTCCTGTTTGACCACTTCCAATTTGCCTTGATTCATGGACCTGACATTCCAGGTTCCTATGCAATATTGCTCTTTACAGCATCAGACCTTGCTTCTATCACCAGTCACACCCACAGCTGGGTATTGTTTTTGCTTTGGCTCCATCCCTTCATTCTTTCTGGAGTTATTTCTCCACTGATCTCCAGTAGCATATTGGGCACCTACTGACCTGGGGAGTCTCTCTTTCAGTATCCTATCATTTTGCCTTTTGATACTGTTCATGGGGTTCTCAAGGCAAGAATACTGAAGTGGTTTGCCATTCCCTTCTCCAGTGGACCACATTCTGTCAGATCTCTCCACCATGACCCGGCCATCTTGGGTTGCCCCGCAGGCATGGCTTAGTTTCATTGAGTTAGACAAGGCTGTGGTCCTAGTGTGATTAGATTGACTAGTTTTCTGTGAGTATGGTTTCAGTGTGTCTGCCCTCTGATGCCCTCTTGCAACACCTACCGTCTTACTTGGGTTTCTCTTACCTTGGGCCTGGGGTATCTCTTCACGGCTGCTCCAGCAAAGCGCAGCCATTGCTCCTTACCTTGGACGAGGGGTATCTCCTCACTGTTGCCCTTCCTGACCTTCAACTTGGGATAGCTCCTCTAGGCCCTCCTGCACCCATGCAGCCACGGCTCCTTGGAAGTGGGGTTGGTTCTCCCGGCCACCGCCCCTGGACTCGGATGCGGGATAACTCCTCTCGTCGCCACCCATGACCTCGGACGCTGTGTAGCTCCTCTCGGCCGCCCCCCAGACCTCGGATGCGGGGTAGCTCCTCTCGGCCGTTTCTGCGCCGTCACAGTCGGGTACTCTCGGCCACTGCCCCTGACCTCGGACATGGGGTAACTCCTCTTGGCCGCTGCCCTTTGGGCATGGGGTCCTTCCGGCTTCTGCCCCTGACCTCGGACATGGAGTAGCTCCTCTCGGCCGCACTTAGCACGATGGTCGCAGCCACCTGCGCTTAGCATGCAGGTCGCAGCCGCCTGCAATAGATACTAATTATTGATCATTTACAATGTGTCAGATCCTATTCTGAAAGCTCAGATGATATTTCCATCATCATATTTATTTTTACCAAGAGCTGATGAAATAGGTAAAGTAATGCTCAAAAAATATGTGAACTGTGAACTTCCAGATGTTCAAGCTGGTTTTAGAAAAGGCAGAGGAACCAAGAGATCAAATTGCCAACATCCACTGGATCATCGAAAAAGCAAGAGAGTTCCAGAAAAACATCTATTTTTGCTTTATTGACTATGCCAAAGCCTTTGACTGTGTGGATCACAATAAACTTGGGAAAATTCTGAAAGAGATGGGAATACCAGACCACCTGACCTGCCTCTTGAGAAACCTATATGCAGGTCAGGAAGCAACAGTTAGAACTGGATATGGAACAACAGACTGGTTCCAAATAGGAAAAGGAGTTCATCAAGGCTGTATATTGTCACCCTGCTTATTTAACTTACATGCAGAGTACATCATGAGAAACGCTGGGCTGGAAGAAGTACAAGCTGGAATTAAGATTGCCAGGAGAAATATCAATAACCTCAGATATGCAGATGACACCACCCTTATGGCAGAAAGTGAAGAGGAACTAAAAAGCCTCTTGATGAAAGTGAAAGTGGAGAGTGAAAAAGTTGGCTTAAAGCTCAACATTCAAAAAACGAAGATCATGGCAACTGGTCCCATCACTTCATGGGAAATAGATGGAGAAACAGTGTCAGACTTTATGTTTTTGTGCACCAAAATCACTGCAGATGGTGACTGCAGCCATGAAATTAAAAGACGCTTACTCCTTGGAAGGAAAGTTATGACCAATCTAGATAGCATATTGAAAAGCAGAGACATTACTTTGCCAACAAAAGTCCGTCTAGTCAAGACTATGGTTTTTCCTGTGGTCATGTATGGATGTGAGAGTTGGACTGTGAAGAAAGCTGAGCACTGACGAATCGATGCTTTTGAACTGTGGTGTTGGAGAAGACTCTTGAGAGTCCCTTGGACTGC
Organism: Bos mutus; assembly: GCF_027580195.1. Lineage (NCBI taxonomy): Eukaryota > Metazoa > Chordata > Mammalia > Artiodactyla > Bovidae > Bos > Bos mutus. The sequence goes on from NC_091617.1 coordinate 47,922,342, forward strand.
AAGGAGATCCACCCAGTCCATTCTAAAGGAGATCAGTCCTGGGTGTTCTTTGGAATGACTGATGCTAAAGCTGAAACTCCAGTACTTTGGCCACCTCATGAGAAGAATTGACTCATTGGGAAAGACTCTGATACTGGGAGGGATTGGGGGCAAGAGGAGAAGGGGACGACAGAGGATGAGATGGCTGGATGGCATCACGGAGTCGATGGACATGAGTTTGAGTGAACTCCGGGAGTTGGTGATGGACAGGGAGGCCTGGAGTACTGAAATTCATGAGGTCACAAGGAGTCAGACACGACTGAGTGACTGAACTGAACTGAACTGAACGAGTATGACCAGCGTGACTGTGGCTTTCAAAGTTAAGTCTGGTTGACTTGGGATACTCCAACATCTGTGTTGTTAGGAAGCCAATGCACATAAATAGAAAATATTTTAGTCTTCTGTTACAGAGTTCCAGATGAATTCCCAGACATAGAATCACCTGCAGCCATCTAGTGTTGCCAACTAAGGACATAGACTTGCAAAACATAAACAAACCATCCCTGATATTCTTTGTCTGCATTTCTAAACTATAGAAACAATGAGCGTTATAAAGTTGTTTCACAGCTTTAAATTTGGAGGTGATTTTTTGTGCAGCTTTAGATAACTAGAACAGAGCAAGAGCTTAAAGAAAGTACATCTACTTTTAGCCATTTTGACTGTTACCACATCATTTCTACTTTCATTCCTTTGATAAAATTCAGTCATTTGGCTCCATTTAACTACAGCGTGGCTTCGATGTGCTGGAGCGATGAGAGGACGAGAGGAGATACCCCACATCCAAGGTCAGGAGCAGTGGCTGTGAGGAGATAACCCACGTTCTAGATCAGAAGCCACAGCTGCACTTCACTGGACCAGCAGTGTGGTGATACCCCACGTCAAAGTTCAGAAAAACCCCAGTAAAACAGTAGGCACTGGAGCGGCTGTGAGGAGCTACCCCATGTCCAAGGGCAAAGGAGAAGCCCCAGCAAGATAGTAGGAGGGGGTGAATTCATTTAAAATCAAACCCCGTTCAAGTCAGAGATGCTTAGAGGACTCAAAAAAACCTTGTGTGCACCAGGACCCAGGGACCCCACAGAGACTGACACAGAACTGTTTCAGCATTTCCTGTGGAGGTACTGGTTGCAGGGACAGGGGCTCTTGGTGTGGGTGTGTATGGCATAAAACCTTTTGGAGGAAGTCGCCTTTAACCCCACTATAGAGCTGCCAGACTTACATAGGACTGGAAAATAGACTCTTGGAGGGCACAACAGAACCTTGTGCACCAGGACCCAGGAGAAAAAAGCAGTGACCCAACAGGAGACTTGCCTGTGGGTGTCCGGAGGTCTCCAATGAAAGTTTGGGTTGGTGGTGGCCAGCTGCAGGGTTGGGGACAGGGACTGTAGCAATACATGCCTGGGATCTTTTGAGGGAGATCACAATTTAAGTTGCTCGCTCAGTCATGTCCGACTCTTTGCGATCCCGTGAACTGTAGCCCACCAGACTCCTCTGTCCATGGGATTCTCCAGGCAAGAATACTGGAGTGGGTTGCCATTTCTTTCTCCAGGGGATCTTCCTGACCCATGGATCGAACCCAGGTCTCCCACATTGCAGGTAGACACCTTAACTTCTGAGCCACCAGGGAAACCCTTAAAAAGTCGCTCAGCAGTCTCCGACTCTTTGTGGCCCCATGGACTGTACAGTCCATGGAATTCTCCAGGCCTTTCCCTTTCCCAGGGGATCTCTCCAAATCAGGGATATGACCCAGGTCTCCCACTTGCAAGCGGATTCTTTACCAGCTGAGCCACCAGGGAAGCATAGTTTGACCCCAGGTAAATAGCAGGGGCATAGACTTGGATTACTGTGATATTGAATGGTTTGCCTTGGAAACGAACAGAGATCATTCTGTCGTTTTTGAGATTGCATCCAAGTACTGCATTTCAGACTCTTTTGTTGACCATGATGGCTACTCCATTTCTTATGAGGGATTCTTGCCCACAGTAGTAGATATAATGGTCATCTGAGTTAAATTCACACATTCCAGTCCATTTTAGTTCGCTGATTCCTAGAATGTCGACATTCACTCTTGCCATCACTTGTTTGATCACTTCCAATTTGCCTTGATTCATAGACCTAACATTCCAGGTTCCTATGCAGTATTTCTCTTTATAGCATCAGACCTTGCTTCTATCACCAGTCACATCCACAACTGGGTATTGTTTTTACTTTGGCTCCATCCCTTCATTATTTCTGGACTTATTTCTCCACTGATCTCCAGTAGCATACTAGGCACCTACTGACCAGTGGAGTTCCTCTTTCAGTATCCTATCATTTTGCCTTTTCATACTGTTCATGGGGTTCTCAAGGCAAGAATACTGAAGTGGTTTGGCATTTCCTTCTCCAGTGGACCACCTTCTCTGAAACCACTCAATATCACAGTAATCCAAGTCTATGCCCCAAAGAGTAACATTGAAGAAGCTGAAGTTGAACAGTTCTATGAATACCTACAAGACCTTTGAGAATTAACACCCAAAAAAGACGTCCTTTTCATTATAGGGGACTGGAATACAAAAGGAGGAAGTCAATAAACACCTGGAGTAACAGGCAAATTTGGCCTTGGAATACGGAATGAAGCAGGGCAAAGACTAATAGAGTTTTGCCAAGAAAATGCACTGCTCATAACAAACACCCTCTTCCAACAACATAAGAGAAGACTCTACCCATGGACATCACCAGATGGTCAACACCGAAATCAGATTGATTTTATTCTTTGCAGCCAAAGATGGAGAAGCTCTATACAGTCAACAAAAACAAGACCAGGAGCTGACTGTGGCTTAGACCATGAACTCTTTATTGCCAAATTCAGACTGAAATTGAAGGAAGTAGGGAAAACCACTAGACCATTCAGGTATGACCTAAATCAAATCCCTTATGATTATACAGTGGAAGTGAGAAATAGATTTAAGGGCCTAGATCTGATAGACAGAGTGCCTGATGAACTATGGAATGAGGTTCGTGACATTGTACAGGAGACAGGGATAAAGACCATCCCCATGGAAAAGAAATGCAAAAAAGCAAAATGGCTGTCTGGGGAGGCCTTACAAATAGCTGTGAAAGAAGAGAAGCCAAAAGCAAAGGAGAAAAGGAAAGATATAAGCATCTGAATGCAGAATTCCAAAGAATAGCAAGAAGAGATAAGAAAGCCTTCCTGTATGATCAATGCAAAGAAATAGAGGAAAACAACTGAATGGGAAAGACTAGAGATCTCTTCAAGAAAATCAGAGATACCAAGTGAACATTTCATGCAAAGATGGGCTCGATAAAGGACAGAAATGGTATGGACCTAACAGAAGCAGAAGATATTAAGAATAGATGGTAAGAATACACAGAAGAACTGTACAGAAAAGATCTTCATGACCCAGATAATAACGATGGTGTGATCACTGACCTAGAGCCAGACATCCTGGAATGTGAAGTCAAGTGGGCTTTAGAAAGCATCACTATGAACAAAGCTAGTGTAGGTGATGGAATTCCAGTTGAGCTATTTCAAATCCTGAAAGATGATGCTGTGAAAGTGCTGCACTCAATATGCCAGCAAATTTTGAAAACTCAGCATTGGCCACAGGACTGGAAAAGGTCAGTTTTCATTCCAATCCCAAAGAAAGGCAATGCCAAAGAATGCTCAAACTACCGCATAATGCACTCATCTCACATGCTAGCAAAGTGATGCTCAAAATTCTCCAAGCCAGGTTTCAGCTATACATGAACCGTGAACTTCCAGCTGTTCAAGCTGGTTTTAGAAAAGGCAGAGGAACCAGAGACCAAATTGCCAACATCCACTGGATCATCGAAAAAGCGAGACAGTTCCAGAAAAACATCTATGTCTGCTTTATTGACTACACCAAAGCCTTTGACTGTGTGGATCACAATAAACTGTGGAAAATTCTGAAAGAGGTGGGAATACCAGACCACCTGACCTGCCTCTTGAGAAATCTGTATGCAGGTCAGGAAGCAACAGTTAGAACTGTACATGGAACAACAGACTGGTTCCAAATAGGAAAAGGAGTACATCAAGGCTGTATATTGTCACCCTGCTTATTTAACTTATATGCAGAGTACATCATGAGAAATGCTGGGTTGGGTGAAGCACAAGCTGGAATCAAGATTTCTGGGAGATATATCAATAACCTCAGATATGCAGATGACACCACCCTTATGGCAGAAAGTGAAGAAGAGCTAAAGTGCCTCTTGATGAAAGTGAAAGAGAAGAATGATAAAATTGGCTTAAAACTCAACATTCAGAAAACTAAGATCGTGGCATCTGGTCCCATCACTTCCTGGCAAATAGATGGGGAAACAATGGAAACAGTGAGACATTTTTTGTGGGTGCTCCAAAATCACAGCAGATGGTGACTAGCCATGAAATTAAAATATGCTTGCTCCTTTCAAGAAAAGCTACGAGCAACCTAGATAGCATATAAAAAAGCAGAGACATTAGTTTGCCAACAAAGGTCTGTGTAGTCAGTGCTATGGTTTTTCCTGTCGTCATGTTTGAATATGAGAATTGGACTATAAAGAAAGTCGAGCACTGAAGAATTGAATCTTTTGAACTGTGGTGTTGGAGAAGACTCTTGAGAGCCCTTTGGACTTGCAAAGATATCCCACCAGTCAATCCTCAAGGAAATTCATTCTGAATATTCACTGGAAGAACTGATGATGAAGCTGAAATTCCAACACTTTGGTCACCTGTTGCAAAGAACTGACTCTTTGGAAAAGATCCTGATGCTGGGAAAGATTGAAGGCAGGAGGAAAAAGGGACAATAGAGGATGAGATGGTTGGATGGCATCACCGACTTGATGGACATTAGTTTGAGTAATATCAGGGAGTTGGTGATGGACAGGGAAGCCTGGCCTGCCACAGTCCATGGGGTCAGAAATAGTTGGACATCACTGAATGACTGAACTGAACTGAACATCAGAGGGTTGCACTGGAGCACATTCCTCAAAGTCTCATTGGATATGCCTGCATCCCACTTCTTCTCACCCAGTAATTTTTTGGGGAAAACATGTATTTGAATTAGCAAGTAAAAGTAAGACGATTAGAATCTCTGTATGATACAAAGAACAGATGACAGTATTATTTTATGGTCAATGTAATTTTCTAAATCACCCATTAAGTATTATATAACTGTTAAGAAAAATTAAACAATGTTTGTAGCTGATCACAGAGTATCACAGAGTAGTGTACAAACAAAAGTCAAGGACCAGAGCAGCCAAAATCAGAGCAAACAGAGGCATTGCAAGTTATGGGACCAACATCTGAACCTGAAGAAAAGGAAATTGGACAAAGAAATTATACGCCTAATGACTTTTAGAAAACATTGGGATGGTCAAGTCGCTGGTCTGGAGTTTACAGTATACAGAAATTCAGCCTGAGCTAAAAAAAAACTGTTGTTCTTCAGAGGCCAGGGACTGATTATTCCAGATAGAGACAATTCATGATTACGAGGCTTGATTTCTCTCTCTATCTTTTTTCATACATAACTTTTTCCTTAACATGATTCTTATAATACCATCATTTGCCTTCTCTCTCCTACAAATATTCACAGACACTACTTTTTCAATAAGAAACACAATTTTACCCCTTTCTCTTTGTTTTATTATCATATTCATTATATTTTCTACTCACTATTTGCTTCCAGCTGCAGAGAGCTACATACATAGACTTGTTCTATTTTTTCACTAATGCTTTTGGTTTTGCTGTTCTTTTTCTGATTCTCAGTTATTATAATATGGTCTAATTTTTTTTCTAATCTCTGCACTAATGGCACCTGCATGTGAGTTCAAAATTTTTCATGTGCAAGCAAAGACTATTTTTATCATTGAGTCCATGGTTATGTTTCACATAAAATAAATAAGTTATAGATATATTAAGAGATATTCAATTACAAACAAAGATGTTGAATTGGTATCCATAGCGTGCTACAAGTGCAGCATAAGACTAAATGTAGACATGAATTTAGGGAACGTGAATGAGAGAGACACTTAAATGATGAAAGTTTGTTCCTAAAGGATCCAGTTCTTAAAGAACAATTCCAAACTGGTAGCCTATTGAGGAGATTGCTTTTAATTTATAAAGGAATTGTGATTAGTCCTTAGATATGCATTTATATGTTTTAACTACTCTAGAGAAAAATAAGTTCTATTATTATACAAAAAGGAAAAAAAAAGCTGACTGATAGCTCAAATTGTATTTCTGCACAATTCATAATTCTTGTGGTTACTGCTGTGTCCCTGGAATTTGTGACACTTCTGATTGTCATTTAATTAACTCTCCTCCCCTATCCCTTGCCATCCACCTGTGGATTTAAATATTTATTTTCATGCTTCCAAAGGCCATCCATTTGTTCTCTGTCAGTAAACTGCCTGCTTGTAAGTACTACATATGTAAGGAGACAGGATGAAGAGAAAAGCAAGTTAATCTACCCAGAGGTATAATTACAACAGTGTAAAGCACATTTGAAAATGTTTATTTCATATGGTGCTTTTGACAGAATCTTAATTTGTCTGGCTTTGTATTATTTATTACTCATAATAGCGTAGTTGGAGAAGGGAATGGCAACCCACTCCCATATTCTTGTCTGAGAAATCCCATGGACAGAGGAGCCTGGTGGGCTACAGTCCATGGGGTTACAAAAGAGTCAGATATGATGTAGCAACTAAAACAACTACAATACAATAGCAAAATAGAAATCATGGCATTTATTACACTAAGAACATGATTTATAGGAAGAGTTGATGAACTACAGTGTAGAATACCAAAATCCAAATTTCCAAATTATTGGGTTACTCAATGAGCACTTAATTGAAAAAGGCCCTGACTGCCTTGGGGGAGTGTGAGGTTACCAAGAAAATAATGAAACTGTCTTCTGGCTTCTCATTGCAGTTCAAGGCTCCAGAAACCTGGGGCAAATTCTTGAAACACTTCTAACTTAAAGGTTACTGCTACTGAATATACTTTATTAGATAATCTGAGTTTCAGATCTCTGTAATATAGAGTGTCAGGCAGTAGGGTGGTAGATTCTATTGATTCTGGAGTCAGGCTGCTGTGTTCAAATGCTACTTTAGCACTTTATGATTTTCTGAACATCATTTTATCTCACTGTGCTGATTCCCTCAACTGTTAAAGTAATAATAGAACCCATTTTATATTAATACAGTTATTTGGAAGACTAACAAATAATACATGTAAATTGCTTTGATCAGTGCTTTATACATAGTATATGTTTAATAAATGTTAACTGATCCCAAGATCAGTACAACTAAATTCATTACATTACAAACTGTTATTGACCAAAGACTTCCCCTTTTCTTTCTCTCACCTTTAAATTTTTAAGATTGTCAACTTTACTAATGCCTGATCATACTCTTTCCATGTAATCTGCTTTTCACACCTCCAGCATACTCAAATTGTCTTTCTGTATTTCACTGAAAGAATTAAAAACGTATCATGGAATAATGGAAACAGCAAGAGATTTGACTACAGTATTGTTCAGGCATTTGCAGAATTATTTACATTCTCCTTGAAGATATCAGTATCATACCTTTCATGACATAGATCTTCATTTCCCCTAGATGTGTTGAGCATTATTCTATGACGCCTTTCTACCACTTTGACTTTTCTTTCAAATTCCATATCAAGCTCACAAGGGTGCCACAAGGGTGCCACAAGGGTATCTAGTACCTTCATGAAGATTTCATCCTCTGATATAACATCAGAATCCAAAACTTTGTAAATAATTCCATAATCTATACCATTAATCTAGAACATCAACTAGAGGTCCTAACATTCAAAGAGGTACTTTGCTATCATACTTTAAGTTACACAAATTTTCTATATATCCATATTAATAATATCTTTTTAAAAATTTATCTTTACAATATAGCCCCTGTGATCTGTTTCTTTTTATCTTATAAAATATTTTGGGATTAATGGTCTAATTTCAGTTGACTTAAAATTGTAAAGGGTCAAATTACTCATTCTGATACTACTAAAAAAAACAAAAAACAAAACCCATAAATTTACTCTTCCAGTATTATCAACCACCCTTTCTCTATAACCCTAAAAACATGACTTGCTTATTTTCCAACACTCTTGCTGAAGTCCTTTTATATTTATTTCCTTCCCTCAGTCTTTAGAACACCTCTATGTAATAAACACAAAGATATGATTGTCTTCATACATGAAATAACACCCCCCTCTCTCACAGCCATTTGAGAATTGTTGTTGTTCAGTCACTAAATCGTGTCCAACTCTTTGCGACCCCTGGACTGCAGCACAACAGCTTCCCTGTCCTTCACTATCTTCCTGAGTTTGCTCAAACTCGTCCATTGAGTTAGTGATCCCATCCAACCATCTCATTCTCTGTCACCACCTTCTCCTCCTGCCCTTAATCTTTCCCAGTATCTGGGTCTTTTCCACTGAATCAGCCCTTTGGATGTGACAAAACATGGTCCACTGGAGAAGAGAATGGCAAAATAGTCCTGTATTCTTGCTTTGAGAACCGCATGAACAGTACCAAAAAAGCAAAAAGATATGATACCAGAAGATGAGTCCCCAGGTCAGTAAGTGTCTGATATGTTACTGAGGAAGAACACAGAAATAGCTCCAGAAAGAATGAAGAATTGTGCTCATTTAACATGCTAGCAAAGTAATGTTCAAAATCCTTCAAGCTAGGCTTCAGCAGTATGTGAACTGAGAACTTCCAGATGTACAAGCTGGATTTAGAAAAGGCAGAGGAATCAGAGATCAAATTGCCAACATCTGTTGGATCATAGAAAAAGCAAGGGAATTAATTCCAGAAAAAAATATCTACTTCTTCTTCACTGACTACCCTAAAGCCTTTGACTGTGTAGATCACAAAAAACTGTGGAAAATTCTTGAATAGATGGGAATACCAGACCACCTTACCTACCTCCTGCATAACCTGTATGCAGGTCAAGAAGCAACAGTTAGAACCAGACATGGAAAAACAGACTGATTCAAACTTGGAAATACATCAAGGTTCTGTATTGTCACCCTGCTTATTTAACTTATATGTGGAGTAGTACATCATGTGAAATGCCAGACTGGATGAATCACCAGCAGGCATATATATATAAAGAAATATTATAATCCTAAATATTTTAAAGATAAAAAGGAATAAATTCTTTAAATCCAGCATTGTTAAAAATAACACAATAATCACAACAGTAAAAAAAAAAAAAAAAAAAATAATCTAGATAAAAAGTAGCACAAATAGGAAATCCAGAAAATGTGTCCTCTAAAGACTGAAAATTTTATGCATGCGTGCAAAATCACTTCAGTCATATCCTACTCTTTGTCACCCTATGGACTGTAGCCTGCCAGCTTTCTCTATCTATGGGGGTTCTACAGACAAGAATACTGGACTGGGTTCCCATTCCCTCCTCCAGGGGATCTTTCCACCCAGGGATCAAACCCATGTCTCTTACGAGTCTCCTGCATTGACAGGAAAGTTCTTTACCACTGGCACCACCTGGCATTTCTTACAAATAAATCATGGAAAATAAAGTCACAAATACATGACAGTATCAATGATGCAATGTAGCTCTAGAGATTAAATACAATTTAAAAATGAAAGAATTATGTCAGTTTTCTAATTAATTTGAAAATCATAGTAAGCTGCATATAGTTTAAGAAAAGATAATTGATGAATTATGAATTTAAAAATGAATTAGTTCTTTGATAAATAAACTTTATCTATCATAAGTCAATCAGAATATCAACAAACACAACAGCAAATTATCTTTCAACATTCCTGTATGATACTGAGTCCAGACTGTTTTAGGTGAGACTTCCATAACATTTTTAGGCAATAGATTAAGCCTATGTTATTAAAATTGCTTGAGCACACAGACCAATTAAAACTATTTCTCATTGCATTTTTGAACTCAGCATATACCCTTTCAGAGGGAAACATTTTTTAAAACACAGACAAAACTCCACATAATATACTTGTGAATTAAATTTAGTATCATTTAAAAATTAAATATACCAGGATCAACTTGTGTTTATCCTTAAAATTCAAAGATGATCCAATTAGGAAATTCATTAGCTACGAATTAGATTAAACAAGCTAAAAATAGATTTGATCAAATTCAACATTCAACATTTAGTAATATAACAAAAACAGAACAGGCTATTGCTCCAGCATAATAAAATTAGCAGTGTATCAAACCAAAAGCAGTAGACATGGTTAATGTTTAAATATTCCACTGACAAAAGCATTTCTATAAAGAATCAAGAACAAGACTTAGGAAGCTCACTATCACCCTAAAACAATGACAAAATAAAGTAAGACAATGAAATAAATATTGAAAAACAAGAGAAAACATTTTAATATTGTATATTTGATTGCTCCTCTGAACAGTTCAAAAAATAAAATTAAAATATTTAGTCCATTACAAAATATTTTAAATGCAACTTTCCTAAATGAAATAATCAGCTATATAAGATGAAATAAATCTCATTAGTAAAAATTGCCTAAAATAAATAATAAACTGAGTGACATCTATAAATGTGTTATATAAAAATAATGGGAATTAAACTGATGGATAAAATAATTTAAATAAATGTAATGGTATAGTAGGTCCTGTAATAAGAATGCTCAATGCTATCAAATGTGTATTGATTCTCATATTAGCCTATTAATTTATTTATTAGATTTTTAATGAAAAAGTTCATTATATTTTGGAACTGGAAAATAATGTTTCTTAAATTCATCTTGGAGTATAATATATAGACTCATGTAAGGAACAGTGATGATTTATCATATAACAAAACAGACTATAATTTTATAATTCAATTAGTGTATACAATTATGAATTTATATAGTATACAATAAACATATTAAACTTAAATTCAGAAATATATTCAAACATAAATAAGTGACAGTTTCCTTTTGGATAAAGGACAAATGTGTATCTCATACTGTTTGTCTCTTTGTTTTTATTTGTATTTTATTTTTAAAAATTTATTATTAATTAAAGGATAATTGCTTTATGATATTTGTGTTTTTTGATTTTTAATTTTATTTTTGATATATTTCATACATAATCCCAGAGCTAAACTCAGATGTGTTCAATATTTAATATGAATAAGTCCATATCGGCAAATAATCAAATGATTATCAGGTGAGAAAGAAGGAGTAAAACAAAGAAATCATTTTGCTATATAAAATGCAAAAAAAAGAAATCAATCTATATGATGAAAGGCCTCTTTTAATTATTAAAAGAGGGACAAAAATCAGGAAAACTATTTGCAACAGATACAATAAACTTGTGTTTAATATCTTAACTATATAAAAATATTCCTACAAAAATATGAAAAATTCAGTCTACCAATTTTTTCATTAACTAAGTGTATATTATGATAACAAGTTGAAATACAAAAACTAATTATCTTCATGAAAACACATTTTACTATGTCAATGTTAAGTATATTAAATATATTATGGAAAGAATGATGCTAAAGCTGAAACTCCAGTACTTTGGCCACCTCATGGGAAGAGTTGACTCATTGGAAAAGACCCTGATGCTGGGAGAGATCGGGGGCAGGAGGAGAAGGGGACGACAGAGAATGAGATGGCTGGATGGTATCACCGACTTGATGGACGTGAGTTTTGAGTGAACTCCGGGAGTTGGTGATGGACAGGGAGGCCTGGCGTGCTGCAATTCATGTGGTCGCAAAGAATCAGACATGACTGATCGACTGAACTGACTGAATGAATGAATGACTAGAAAGTGAAATCGCTCAGTCGTGTCCAACTCTTTGTGACTCTATGACTCCAGGGACTGTTGCCTACCAGGCTCCTCAGTCCATGGAATTCTCCAGGCAAGAGTACTGGAGGGGGTTGCCATTTCCTTCTCCAGGGCATCTTCCCGACCCAGGGATCGAACCCGGGTTTCCTGCATTCCAGGCAGATGCTTTAACCTCTGAGCCACCAGGTAATAGATAGCCAGTTATTTAATGACTACATATTATTAAATATGTAGTGAATAGCAAGGGAAATCTAAAAAAAAACTGAATTTAGGAACTGATGTGCTTAAATAAATTTTCTTACATCTAAGATTACATTTTAAAAGTAATAGAAATAATATGCATTTTACAATGAAAATATTTTCATAACATAATACATGTGTGAAAATATTAAAAATATAACGTTTTGTAAAGTAAATTTATATACAACTTAGTCATAGGAAACTGTAAGAACATATGTAAGTATTATATATTGTGCACGTATAATATATAAATGTATTAAAATATAATAATAGTGTTCATTAGTTAATAGAATAACAGTTATCGCTTGCTGGTGGAGATATATTAATATATTTTTATCATTATTATGTCTTTTCTACATTGTTTATATAGTAACAGATTACATTATATTTTTAAATGAGGTTCTTATCATCCAGTATGCTGGCTAATCTTCACAACTATTGAAGTAGAGTGTCTAAACAGAATTTTGTGTGACTTGGGAAAAATATCCTCTACAGACACTTTATATTACAAACCTACAGTCAAATAGCTCAGAATTAAATCCACTCATTCTAAGTCTTAGCCCCATGCTCTTTTTATTATATGTGTGTATACATATATGTTGCAAGATCAAGAATGTGGAGTGTTGCCTCAGTAGTGAAGTTGGTAGCTGAGGACTTGTCTGGAGGAGGAAAAATATGTCAAAAAGAGAGAATACTATTAAAAGGAGTAATTAAACATTTTTGAAGATTTAGGTGCTAATGTCACAAATGTCCTTATGATTCACCATGTACCCCAACTAAAGTAATTGTTAATGTGAACTTCCTCGGGTTTCAATTAGTGGAGGTAACCACTGTTGTCATTGATGTGAAGTCAGAAATTTGCATAAAAAATACTGTGGGTCCCATTTTTTTGTGCACAGATTATTACCCCTCTGGCTGGAAACTTTGTTAATAAAAAATATATAAAGGCTTGACTTTATAATTTGTCTGCAAATAGTATTAATATTAGACTGTGATTATTGAAGCATGAATTTAGAAGATAAGAAATTGCAAATTTTCTTATTAAAATTATTTTTAGCTATAGAAAAATGTATGCCCAATGTAAAAATTTGGGATATCTAACAATATAGGAAGACTCACTTTTGATCAGAACCCCCATAGAAATATAATGCTTAATATTGCGTTCATTTACATTCATCTGTCTCCTTCATCTGTCCCTCCATTTTTTCCATCTTCTCTTATTCTTTCTCTGACTCTTTTTGTCCTTTTCATTGTCATTCCCTTTTATGTACCAACCAACATCATATATCTGGCTTTCTATCTTTCAGCTTATTTGTAGTTAAGATCAAGAGGCATATGTAGTATTGAGTTTTGCTTGCCTGTTTCCAATCAATTTATATTATGATAATTTTTCAACATATTATTTGTTATAAACACAATCTTAAAGGGTTTTATGATATGTCATAGGAAAAGTGCTTCCTTAAATTATACTATTAACATGGGCCTGAACTCCTTCTTTTTAAGCTGCTTCTCATCCTCATTGCTATAGAACAATGTCAGAATTTCTATCCTCCAAATGATTTATACTGCACACATTCATGAGGGTACTTAGAATTTAGGTTAACTTTCTGAATATACACAGACATATTACTCAACATAATTTAGTGTGTTTAGTTTGCATGTGCTTGTGTATTTGGAAAGTTCAGATTCTAAAAGAGGCATCTCTTTCATGGAAAGTTCATATTTAGTTGATTATGCATTTGAGAATTCTGAAGATCAATATAACACATACCGAATTTCATTATTTTCAGCTATTTTTCCTAAAGCTCTTACAAACTGACTATGCCTATCTGACTTCAGACATATTAAAAAAAAATAGACTGAATTATATGGACCCAGTAGAATTATGAAATGAAACAGCTAATATAAATTACTTTTTTTTTTTTTTCAAATTCTTACTTGCTGTGTGAAAGTTGTTATGCTATTAGAAACAAAATCATCTATGGGGTATTAGGCAGAAAAATAAATACTATAGCCAATGGTTATTTCTAATTCAACACTAAAATAAAGAGTTTGAGACAGAAAATTGGTGCTCCAAAGTTACCTATCTGAAAATGAGGGCTGTTGAACCTCCGCTCAGAACCATAATAGTTATGTTTGGGGAATTCTAGACATTCTGTAGCCGTTTCCTCAAGTTCAGAGCAATCAATCCAAGCAATCTTACTTGTTTTGGCTACTGTACAATGGTTTTGGCTACTGTACAATGGTTGTGCCTTAATTTTTTTCTTTTATTTTTCCATCTATACTCAAGATTTAAAAATACCAGACTGTGAAAGAACACTACAGTGTTAGAGTTCATATTGCTGTAATTTCTCTTTGCTTTGTGTTGTGAATTCTTTTGGCTTATCTTCTTGCTTGTTTCCCCTTTTTTATAAATGAAGTCTAAATCTGTTATTGCTGCATAAAGAGTAGGCCTCTGATATGAACATCAAGAAAATTGTGATTTAGTGAAATAATAATGCACTGAACTTGGGTGACACTTTCCCTTACAACCTTTCTTCAACATTAATCATCTTCACACTTGCTCCATCAGGCAGATCAGCTCTCCCTGTTTCACAGCAGGGAAATTTGACAAAGAGGCAAGATGATATGCCAAGAATTGTCAAACTTATTAAGAACCAAAATGAAAACAGATCTCAGAGTTTCTCAATAGTAAAACCACAGTATTGGTAGCTGCCTATATGATTTTTCTAGGTAGACCATCTCAGCTAAGCAGATAGCTTACTTACTAACAGATTCATGAAAGGGTAACAGAAAGTCAGAAAAATATATAATACTAGTCCTTGTGTTTTTGACATAAATATATGTAAAGAGGCACAGTTAATTTTCTCAGAGGTCAATGTTCTCTGAATTAATTCACAATTAATTCTTTTTTAATGGGACACAGAGTGGGTGGTGTGTTTAAAAAGAACTTCTTCCCCACCAAAGCAGTATTGACCATGTACTCTTTTTCTATATGAGAAAATAAATCCTGATGTGATACAACTGAGTTTCAGAGACTCCCTTAGAAAGTGTACTTGGGCTTAAAGTAGAACATAAGAAAAATTTAAAATATTTTTAGTATCTTTCTTGGGACTATTTTTGAATGATTCTAAGTTATTTTGTGCTTGTTTTCTTTCTCTCTTTTTTTTTTTTCAATGTCCTTTAACCCCAAACCACTAGGAGCACACATGTATTTCAGCAAGTTGGTTGTTATGTCACCTTTTAGCAAAGGAGAATGCACACCAGAGGAAACTGTAGGAGTTTTACTAAGTGGGTGCTACAAAAGATTTAAGAATGTCTGAGCTTTGCTTAAGTAATTTTGGGAAATAATTCCCCAAAGGAAGGGCTTTTTCTGGATACAGTGCTTTCATGAAGTAAGAACAATTCTATGACTGAATCTCTTCAGAAATTTTATCCAGAAGAAGAATAAATGAGAGCAAGCCTAACAGTAACCATAAAGAAGTACCAGTCACCCATATTAGCCAAGTTAGGGGAATGTTTATTCATTTGTCTAAATGTGCTCTTCTCCTTGTTTGTGTTACATTCTGGATAATGTCCATGTTTTTCCTGAATGCACACATGGCTATTAAGCGATCTTGTCTTTGTCTTAATGTATCATAGTCCCAGTGTAGCCTTGTCTCATAGTGGTCTTTTGTGAAATTGTTGATGTCCATCAGAGGAACACCAAGGTGAAGTTGTGAGGGCCAGGCAAACTCACAGCAACACTAAGGTGCGGTCCAGCTGATACTATCAAGCCAGCTCCTGAATCTCAGGGACTGTCATGCTTTCTCACACAGTTATCACATAATCCCAGGGCCTGAAAAAAGATAAACTATAATGTGAAGTGGACACTAGATGCGCAATAAGGGAAGGAAAAAGAAAAGAAGTAACTTAAATTGCAGTCTAATATACATTAAATAAGTCATCAGGCCTCACAAATAGCCAGTCAGTTTCACAAACATAGGGCACTGTGCATGTGTTTGGAGCAAAAGTCAGCTATGGTCATGAGCAACATTCATTTGGCTTCAAGAAAAATGAAGAGTCACAAAGAAAGAGGAAGAGGGACAGAGAGAGGGAGGTAATTTATCTAGGAATCTAGGATTCAGAGAATCTGACTCTGGTCATATAAAGACCAGATTTTTCCACAGAAATTAAGAAGCCTTGTGTAATTTTCATCTATACATGTGACAAATAACAAAGCAAAACTACACATATTTTATCATTCAATTTCCACTCAATACTCAGATATAGCATTTTTTATATATATTTAAACATTTGTATTTGTTATTCCACCAGGCAGTCATAAGATTAATTCATTCCACAAAAAGTTTCCAAAGACATATGACATATAACGTGGAGTGTATATTGCACGATGCAGTTAAATATGAGTCCTACCCTTTGAGAGTTTGCGTTGAATGAGACAGACACGTATTTTAAAAGGAATGTGAGAAACCTTAAAGATAAGACTACTTGCAAGAACAGGCTGCTGTTTACTTTCCGTATTTTTGTCTTGAAGAAGTCAAAAAATGAGAGAAATGTAGATGGATTTAGGGAAACTCAAACCCCATATTAATAGCAAAAAAATACCAAAAAGAAACACACACAAAAACTGAAGTTTTCAACATTCATTTGTAACTTATTGAGAGAGGAAAACTGCAGAGCAGGGAAAGGACAGAATGCCACATTTATGGAAATGGTTTGGGTATGAATGTATGTTTGCCCTCTTTCCTAGCTTTAAATTCAGTTATTCATCAGAATTCTTATACTTATTTTTCTACTTAAAAGTGTCTCTTAAAGTTGTATCCAAATTTTAAAATATTTTTATAAATTTCTTAATATATCTTATTTGTGCTTGGTCCTGTACACTAAACTCTCACCAAACTAAGAAATTACTTCTCAAGGAGAGAGCCTGATATGAAATTTATTAATTCTTGGAGAAATTTTGAAGTATATCAAAATAGTTTTGAAATAAATGTAAAAATTTTTCTACATAATAAATGCATATTTCTTGAAGCACTTAGAGACACTTTCTCTTACTTAAAAACCTTGATATAAAAGGAATATCTATGCTATGTAAACCACAAGCTCAGTGCCTCATAAGGACTACATGTATATGTATTAATTAAATTTTGAAAAAGAGAAAGAGAAGGAGAGAGGGACAGATCCAATTAGTAATTCAAAGACTTTTTTTTAGAGCAAATTTGTTAAGTTTGGATATTACCATTTTTCAACAATGGAAATCAATATCGGCCAAATGTATATTTAAAATAGGAAGTGTGTCCTTAAAAGTACTTATAATTCTATAAAACATCCAATGAATTGTAAGTATTTGTTCTGTTGTTCAGTTGCTCAGTCATGTCCAGCTTTTTGTGAGTCCACAGACTAGAGCACACCAGGCCTCCCTGACCTTCACCATCTTCTGGAGCTTGCTCAAACTCATGTCCATTGAGTTGGTGATGCCATCCAACCATCTTATTCTCTGCTGTCCCCTTCTCCTCCTGCCTTCAATCTTTCCCAGCATCAGGGTCTTTTCTAATGAAGTATTTACTTAAATTCTATTGTGTTGCTTTTGACTTTAATATATTTCCATTATGAGGTTAATAAAAGTCCAAAATTTCAACCAAGCTCTGTTCAGTACTTTCTAACTTCCCATAATCTTTCTTAATACAGTTATTGCTATCTACGGTCACAGGAGAGAATTCAGGAAATTTTAAAGTAGTAACTTGCCATCTATATTGCAAATCAGTCACAATGTTCCATGCAGAATGGACAGAGGTGGCCCAAAGCCAGAAAATCCTGACATTTAAAAGGCCTTGACATTATTCATAGATCCGTAGCCAGTTACAAAACAAGCATAGTTCACTCTCACAATAGAGCTAATATGCAGCTGTGTAGCACAGCTCTGTTTCAGATTATTTCCTCTTTGACAGAATGACTTTGAAAGGTCAAGAGTTTGCCATTAGATTTTCATCCTACACTTTCAAATGGACTCTTTTCAGCCATTTATTATGATTATTCATTAGGAAATTCTCTATGTTATTGGAACGATGTGTCCCTTGATTAAAAGTAGTTTAAGGTACTGATTATTAAATATGAGTCTTCTAACAATGTCACTTTTAAAATTTATGTTTAAAACCTATATATCTGTCTTTATTTATATATGGCTTCCATCTTCAATTGGAGTATTAGAAATGCACCTCTATATCTTCTCATCTGGTCATCATTAAATGTATCATTAGAAGAAAGACATTTATTTTTTATGTATCAGTAATATTGTATCTGTCTATATTTATATATAACAGATGATAAGTTTGCATGGATTCAGCTAATTTATTTAATTAGAACAATTCAACTATGAAAACTGCAAATAAGAGAAATGTATTTGGACTAGCAAGGACCTAAAGAAAATGCATAATAAGGATATAGAGCTGCCCCAGAGAATCTCAGGGCCAAGAGCCCAGACTTCAGGACTGGAGTAGGCTATAATGTCACATGATTATTTCCGTGATTTACATTGCAGTTATTAAATATTGAAGTTTAGATTCAATCTCTGTTTTTCTGAATCAGTCTAAGGCTCATTCCAGTATAAAACTAAAATTATTCTGAAAACAGTCACAAACTTCTTGGGTGTTGTATATAACTGAAATATACATCTCCTGAATACTGCATTTGAAATTTTTTTTCCTCTTGAGTTAAGCTCTTACCAAATATATACACTCATATCAAGAAACCCACAAGGAAAATGATGGATTTGTCATTAAACACAACTACAATGAACATTTGTAAATTTCTCTTAAATACATTTATGCCTACTAGTACAGGTGCTCTCTAAATAGTACGGTAGCTATGGCTCTCATAGTTCCTTATGTGAATGCTATGTGAAACAATAAGTGTGCCTCTAAGAGGAGAAGCACAAATAATCATACAGATACATAGCCACACATTCACAAGGCTCTGTTAGCCTCTGTTTAGGGCACTGGCTCAGGAAGAGATAAAATGCTGAATACCCCATGCCGTAGAAGAATGAGTGAAGAATCATTTGGTTAGCAGAGTTTCTCAACATTAGATAAGCAAATTTCTTCATAGTTGTATCTAAAAGCATAGTTGTTTTTGAATGCCTAACTAGTTCCTATTCTATGACCACATGTGATGAGTTGGAAGAACTATATAATGAGTATTTTGCAGACATGGTGTTGTTTGAATGAAAATATATCTACTTGAAAAAAAAATTCCAATAAGTTATAACAAATGAAATTTCTGTTTAACATTTCAAATGATATATATACTTCATCTTTCTCTGATGAATCCTTATTATGGAAGTTTTAATGATGTGCCACTGAAGACAGGGGCAGAAAAAATAGAGGTTCCAAGTCTCAGCAAAACTTTGGAAGATTAGATGCTATTTTCACATATCCCAACATGCTATAAGAAATTCATAGCAGAGAGAGAAAAATAGGGTGAGGCAGAGAGAGAAAAATAGGGTGAGGCAGAAAGAGAGAGGGAGAGAGAGGGAGAAAGAGAAATAACACTTTGTCCTAATTTCACCAGGTAAGAGTAAATACTAGCATCTCCTCTATATGAGATGTTCTCTATGGCACTTTTTATTTGCTAACTAACGTTTTTATGGTTTAGACTTTAGAACATACTTTAACTCACTTTTTCCCATCAAACCAAAGTTCTTTGAGGTCAAACTGAGACTTAATTTTCTTTGTAACTGCCATAGTACCTGACTCACTCTGGGTGTTCAGCAAACTGTGTCATTCGAGATTTCATGGATTATCATGCACAGCCCCCCAAAATATGCTGTTCCAACAAAGAGGAAAGGGAATTAAAACAGAGCATGACAATAAAAAAAAGGGTACTTCCCTATATGCCTCCCTATATGCAATAAATTATTGGTGGAGCAAAAATTGTTCAGACCTGGAGGGACGAAGATGCATGCTTCAGAAATGTTGCTATTCTGGAAACAAAAAATTGTACTTGAAAAATTTTTAAAAAGAAAAGTACAGTGTCTGCTTCTGCCCACCTCTCCTCTTTTGGTTAACATGTGGTAATTAGAAACTTGAAAGTAATAAAATCTCCAGGCCTTCAACAAATATTTTACATGTGATTCTACCGATGCCTTAACATATGGTTTAAAACATGCCTGGAAGTCCCTAAGATAAAATTATAAATAACTGGCCATCAGCATGCTTTGCTTATATGTGAGAAGGTAGAATATTTATGGGGAAGAATAATAAAAAGCAACAGAGACCCAAAATTTCTGAAGGGATTTTGAGAAGATATCACATGCAGTGTGTTAATATATTTCTTAGAAAATAATACAAATAGTCTAGTTAGCTCAGTCTGGCTGAGCTTACAATATGTCTAATGTGTACTTGCTTTTTTGCCTGGAAAGTCAATTTTCTCCTCGTTTAGAAAGCAGGTTGGCTAAAGGAATGGAGAATTGCACATGCACAGGATGTATTGAAAATGAGGTTTATTAACTTCACATTTTCTCAATAGAAAGCCTTTCTACTGTCCGTGAAAATAAAGTCCAATACATAACTTTGGAAGCATTTTTTTTTTACAAGCCTCTACTATGAGTCCTTCGTTTGTCTTGGAGAGAAGTTGAGTTTTGTATTGGAAAATGTTACTGGAATGTATTCAGTTTCTACATTTCCTATGCTTTGATCTGGAAATGTAAAATATGTGATGTAATGAAATCTGATAGTAGGTCTTAGATGTATGTTTTAAAATTTGAAGCCATTTTATTTCAAAAATCAGGCTTCCCTTGTGGCTCAGCTGGTTAAGAATCTGCCTGCAAAGCAGGAGACCTGGGTTTGATCCCTGGGTTGGGAAGATCCCCTGGAAAAGGGAAAGGCTACACACTCCAGTGTTCTGGCCTTGAGAATTCCATGGACTGTATAGTCCATGGGGTCACAAAGAGTCGGACACGACCGAGTGACTTTCACTTTCGCTGTTTCACATATCACATGTATGAGAATCATAGAAATCAACTATGGATAAAGGAAAATACAGAATATGGGTCAACAGAAGGGAAATTCATCTAACTAAAAATAGTTGTAGGGTTTCCCTGGTAGCTCAAATGGTAAAGAATCTGCCTGCAATTCAGGAGACCAGAGTTCAGTCCCTGGCTTGGGAAGATCCTCTGAAGAAGGGAATGGCAACCCACTCCAGTATTCTTGCCTGGAGAATGCCATAGACACAGGAGCATAAAAGACTACAGTCCATGGGGTCACAAAGAGTCAGACACAACTGAGCAAATAATACTTTTACTTTCAAGCATTCAATAGTATTTTTGTAATAAATTTATTTATCCATATATTTCCTATTTCCATTGGTCTTCCTTTGTATAGGCCCAGGCTTCCGAGATTATTGCCTTTCAAAATAAGACATTTCTATTGTATTTTTGCAGTACAACAAATTTGCTAAGCTTACGTTTGTTTCAAATGTATTTATTTTACCTTCAATTTTTAAAGAAGATGCTGAATATAGTACACTAGTTTGATTTGATTTGTCTTCTTTTAGCACTATAAAAATGTTACATTGTCTTCTGCTTTCACTGTATTTAAGATGAAGGACACTATAATGCCTATCAGTTCTTTTTTTTTTCTGAATGAATGAATTATGTATATTTTTCCTGACTGCTTAATTTTTTTAAATAACTTTTGGATTTCAGCAACTTACCTATATAGTGGTGGCTCTCTGTATTTTTTGGTTTGGAAATCATTAAGTCCTTGGATAAGTCACTTAATATCTTTCCTCAATTTTGGAAAATATTCTGCCCTTTATTTTCTCTCTTCTTCTTCTGAAATGCCAAGCATATTTAGATTTCATAATTTGATGTCTCCTCATAGGAGAAGGCAATGGCAGGCCACTCCAGTACTCTTGACTGGAGAATCCCATGGATGGAGGAGCCTGGTAGGCTGCAGTCCATGGGGTCACTACGAGTGGGACGCTACTGAGCGACTTGACTTTCACTTTTCGCTTTCGCACAATGGAGAAGGCAATGGCAACCCACTCCAGTGTTCTTGCCTGGAGAATCCCAGGGACCGCAGAGCCTGGTGGGCTGCCGTCTATGGGGTCGCACAGAGTCGGACACAACTGAAACGACTTAGCAGCAGCAGCAGCAGATCTCAGATACTTTTAAAAATTATTATTATTTTCTGACTATGTTTTATTCTGTACAACTTCTACTAACTTTATTTTTTCTTGCCCCATGTCTAGTCTTGTATTATTTCCATCAAAAAATTCATTATTTTAAATATTTTATCTCATTTAATTTTTTATCTTGTATCTCATTTAGAGTTTTATTTTATTTATTTGATTTTCCTTTTATTTATTTGATTTTCCTTTTTATTTTATTTATTTGATTTTCCTTTTATTTTATTTATTTGATTTTCCTTTTATTTTATTTATTTGATTTTCCATCTGTTTTTAAGGGTTCAGAACACTATGCAGTCTGCTCTCTAGTATGTGAAAAGAGTGCCTTCATATGATTTGTCAAAAGTTAGAATTGTTTGGTGCAGGAGGGTAATGCTATTACTGAGCTGTCACAATCAACCCAGAAATTAACATGAATTCATTCTTAGTGTTTTATTTAACTTTTAGTTATTCTCTTATAAGCTTCAGAGTTTGCTGTTATTGTCTTTATTGACTTTAGTTCAAATTATCATTTATTATTATGGCTAATGTTTTCATGAATTTCCAGAAATATGATTGTTTACCTTCTGGTTTTTAAGACTCTCGATATTTTTTATTTTAGACTATTCTGCTAAACTGTACCACATTTGGTTTTCTTTTGTTCTGAGTATGATTTATAATCAGCAGTTAAGTTCAATTAAAACTTGAAACATATAGAACATACAGTGATATCTATATGTTCTATACCTGGATCTGAACAAAAAATAAATTGGAAAAACCAGAACCTGAGAAATATGTAGAACTACAGCAAATGATCTACTCTTCATGTCACTGAAGATCCAAAAGGAGATAAGAAAGAGAACAGGATTGAAAAATTATGCAAAGAAATAATGGTTGAATGTTTCCCAAATTTGACCTTAAAACTCCAAAACAATAGATTCAAAGATTAAGAAATCTAGAAATAAGATAAACTAAATGAAATACACATCAAGATCTATCTTATTCAATACTCTGAAAGTTAAAGAGAAAAATTTTGAAACTGACCAGATAGAAATGGTTTATATATAGTAAAAAAAAAAAAAAAGCAATTTGAACAAGAGCTTATTTCTTATCAAAAGTCCTGGAGACCTGAAAGAAATGGCACATTTTTCAAATACTGAAAAATAATAACTGTCAACACATAACTCTATACAGTGAAATTGTTCTTACATTATGAAGGGAAAAGTGAGACAGTCTTAGATAAAAGAAAATGAAGGTAAATTATCAAGTCTTTTAAGAAGAAAATAAAAATAAGAGAAGGAATCCTGGAATATCAGAAAGAAAGAAAAATGATGAGAAGAGTAAAAATATGGCTCAATATAGTAGATTTCCCTCTATTGAATTTTAAAATATGGTTTTGGTGATTGAAACAAAAATCATATCACTGTCTAATGTGATTTGTAACATATGGAAAACACTGAAGAACTCAAAGAATATCTAAATAAATGGAGAGATACATTATGTTTATGAATTGGAGGACCTATTGTAGAGAGCATATCAACTTGGTATATAAGATTGACACAATTCATATGAAAATCCCAGCAAAAAGTTTGATATATAAAGACTGAATTATTCTAAAATTCATACGGAGAGTAGATGAACTCTATAATATTAGCTCATAGTATAATAACTACGTGGCTGCAGTATTATGCAGTATTGTTGAGGTCATTTAAACAGAATAAAACACCTTGAAAGAGACCCATAAAAATGCTGACAGCTGATTTTTGACAAAGTTGCAAAAATAAGTCTATTGAAGAATAGCCTTTTCAATAAATAGTTCTTGAGCAATGGGATATCCATGGAGAGAAGGGAAATGAGCTTGACTTAAATCTCATGCATTGTACAAAAATTAGCATATAATAGATCGTATATTTAAATATAAAATGTAATACCCTAAAACTTTTAGAACATAACACAGGACTTCAGGACTTAGGAGTCAGTGAAGAGTTCTTAGATATGACACCAAAAATAAGATCCATAAAAGAAAAAAAGTAAATAAATTACAATGTATCAAAATTCATCATTTTTTCCTCTGTGAAAGACTCTGTTCAGGTGATCAAAAATGCACTATAGGTTGGGAGAAAATACTAGCAAATCAAGTATTTTTGATGCATGAGTCCTTACAAAGGACTTATACTGAGAATATAAAAAGAACTCTCAAATTCAGTAATGAAAAAGGGAAGATATAATTAGAACCTGGAAAAAACACATGAAGAGATATGTAACCAGATGATATATAGATGGAAAGTATAGAAAAATAAGTCTATTAAGAGATTTTAAAACATCACTAGACATTAGACTTAAAATACAGAGAAGATCATTATAAGTTGTATTATAAATCTTTTGTTTCATTTTTTTTAATTTCACATATAAGTGATGTGATATCCATCTTTCCCTGTCTGACTTACTTTACTTAGGATGATAATCTCTGGGTCTATACATTTTACTGCAAATGGCATTATTTCATTCTTTTTATGGCTGAGTAATATTCCATATATATATATATATATATATATATATATATATATAGACAGTAGAAAAGATCAATGAAATCAAGATCAGGTTTTTGAAAATATAAAATATATAACTCTTTTACCAGGCTCATCAAGAAGAAAAGAGGGAGGAACTGAATAAGCAAAATTAAAAATGAATGAGGAGAAAACACAACTGATACCACAGAGATACAAAAATCAGAATACTATGAAGAGTTGTATACTAACAAATAGAATAACCTAGAATAAATGGACAAATTTCTAGGAACATACAACCTTCCGAAACTATCAGGAAGAAGCAGACAATCTGAAGAAACAAATGAGTAGTAGGGAAGTTTAATTTGTTAAAAAAAAAAAAAAACTCTCAGCAAACAAAATTCCAAAACTGGAAGTTTTTATGGGGGAATTGAACAAAATATAAAAGAGGAAATATACAAATCTTCAAAATATCCCCAGAATCGAAGAGGATGAAACACTCCCAAATTCATCCCACAAGGCCACTATTACCATGTTACCCAAACCAAACAAAGACACTACAATAAGAGAAAATTACAGGCCAATATATTACAGGCCACAGATACACACACACACACACACACAATATATATATATATATATATATATACCATGAAATATTACAGTCATAAAAAAGACTGAAATTCTGCCATTTGCAACATAAGTGAATGAACCTAGAGAATATTCTGCCTACTGAAAGTCAGACAGGGAAAGAAAACACTCTATGTTATTACATATATGTAGAATCTAATGCATAAAACAAACAAGCATATAAAAAAGCAGAAACAGACTCACAGAGAAAAAACTAATGGGTACCAGTGGGGAGAGGAAAGGGGGATGGGCAATATAAGATATGGGATTAAGAGACACAAATTACTATGTATAAAATAAATAAGATATAAGAACATATGTACAACACAGGGAAATATAGCCATTAATTTGTAATAATTTAAAATGGAATGTAATGTACAAAACACTGACTTATTGTACACCTGAAACTAATGTAAACATGAGGAGCAAGCGTGTTAGCTAAGCAAAGATACAGGGAAACTGAATCTTTCATATATTGCAGGTGAGAATGTAAAATGGTATAAATGCAAAATAAGGATGTAAAATGGTATTGAATAATAGCCAATTTCTTAAAAAAAAAAACCATACACTTACTATTCAATCTAAACATTTATCTAAGAGAAATGAAAAAGTGTGTCCACACACAAATCTGTACATGGTGTACATAGAACTTTTATTTATAAAACTGAAAGCAAATAAAATATGTCCTCAATAGGTGAGTGTAAATAATGTTTAAGAAACATTTAAAGAATGTTAAAACAAATATGACAATATAATTAGTAAAGTCTTTTCCCATATTTTAACATTTTCACCACTTCTCTCCAAATCAACCCAAATATTTTAAGAAGTTGAGTGATTCTGCTACTAGCCTTATATCAAATTTAAAAGTGTTTGTTTTCAGAAATCTTTACATGAAGTCGTTTAAATTCAAACAATATATATACTGTATATATACTATATATAGTATATAATATATACTATACACTATATATAGTATATATTATACACTATATATTATATATACACTATATATAGTATATATACTATACACTATATATAGTATATAATATATACTATACTTCTTACCAAAGTATAGATTTGAAACCCTCATCATAAAAAGGGCTCTCACAACTTCCTGATTCTAAAAATAATATTTTAAAGCCCCAAGTGGCCTCTCAAATACCCATGATCAGTAGATATCAATATACATATGTATACAGTGAAAGTGTGAAAATGTTAGTTGTTCAGTCCAGTCCAACTGTTTGGGACTCCATGGACTGTGACTCTCCAGGCTTCTCTGTCCATGGAATTCTCCACTCTAGAATACTGAAGTGGGTTGTCATTCCCTTCTCCAGGGGATGTTCCTAACCCAGGAATTAAACCCTAGTCTCCTGAATTACATTCATATTCTTTACCATCTGAGCCACCAGGGAAATGCTGTGGTATATAGTATATATCAGTATATGAAAGAAGACTAATTCAAAGTTGTCTAATCTCAAAATGAGACTTTTCAAACTTATAAAGTAAAATGGAACACAAGTTTTTTGTGTGCACATACCATATTATATGCAGAGATGCAAAATATTGAATATTAAAATAAAACAACATTGTTTATTGAACATCACGTGGTTCAACTATGTGGAGAATAATTTAGCATGATCTAGTAAAGCTGAAGCTGAGCATAACCTATGCTTTATGCTTATGTTATTTCCTGTACACTGCCAAATTTAAGCCATTGTGATGTGACGTCCATATAAATAATCATGACTCTAATGTTAGTAATAAAAGCTACAAAACAAACAACTACTAACAAATTAACCAAAAATCTACAGGAGCTGCTAAAACACACACATACACACACACACAAACTAAGCCAAATAATAACTACAAGAAAAATGGAAACAACTCAAGTTTCCATGAAAAAAGAGAATGGCTAGATTTTATATCTATGTACAATTGGCAACCTGAAAATAGAGAAAAAATGAAATACAGACATATATATCAATAAGAATGGATCTCAACCACATGATACTAAACAACATAAGTCAAATGCAGAACACATGCAATATAACCCATGAGTACAATCTTCAGAGAGATGAAAGCAAATTAAACACTATGTTGTCCAGGAATGCACATATCATACATAGCAAGTAAATCAAGGTAATGATAAACAAAGAATTCAGAATGGTAGCTACCTCTGGGGAAGAATGGGAAAATTTAACCTGGGACAAGGAAGTATGTAGGAAGTACAGTAGAAACACAAAAAAGCATTGGTAATTTTTTAAAAAATTTAAGCCATATATAGATGTTAGTTTCCTTATTATTCTTTAAACCAAGTTCTTTTCCACTTGTGCTCAATAACACAATTTGTTTAAAGCAACTTTCAGAGCAGCTGAAAGAAGCCCAGAGTTTTTAGCCCATTTTAGTTAAGACTGTCTCTTCTCTAACAGCTTACTAAAGGGTGCAACTCAGAATAAGTTCTCTTGTGTTTTAGATATCACAACACTTTTTATATAAAGTATTTAATAAAGTCAACTTTCTAGCATATTCTCAAGTCACTATGATGAAGCCATTACTTACCTGTTCAAAGGATACAACTATTCATTTCACTTTATGTAACACTGACTAGAACTATAGCTTTACCCAGGTTTTCCTCCTTAACTAACTGGACTTTGAAACATTTCCTTACGTGTCACACTTTCTTTAAACTAGACATTTTGTTTTTTTTTAAATGGGATAAAAGTAAGCTTTTGAATCTCAACTTCCCTTATTTTTTTTTTTCTGTTGCAGTTATTTAAAGTCTCTGAGTCACAATAATTATTAAAATGATGATAAGATATATCACAGAGTATTTTTACATATAAAAAATAATATAAAACTTTACATATAAAAAAAAATAATATAAAACTAGCATAAACTTTAGAAATTAGGAAATGTTAATAGAATTTAGCACTATTTGCTTCCTTTTTCTTATTTCAGTTTCAGGTCTACCCTTTTGGCTATCCCTAGAAGAATCCTCTGTCTAGTGTCTTTCCTTTTTTTTTTCTTTCCTGTGCACTTCATCTATCCCTCTATCTCTTAGTATTCTGGATCCATGTCTCAACTGTCTAGAATATTTTTTCTCTCTTTTGTTTTTATCTATCCATTGTTTCCAATGACTTTACAAAATAAAGATTTATTTTTGACTCAAAGCATAACCAACCATAGTTCAGTCTTGTTATTCAGTCACTCAGTCATGTCTGACTCTGTGACCCCGTGGACTGCAGCACGCCAGGCCTCCCCGTAGTTCATCATCTCCCACAGCTTGCTCAAACTTATGTCCATTAAATCGGTGATGTCATCCAACCATCTCATCCCCTGTCGCCCCCTTCTACTTCTGTGTTCAGTCTTTCCCAGCATCAGGGTCTTTTCAAATGAGTCAGCTCTTCATATCAGGTGGCCAAAATATTTGAGACTAAGCATCAGTCTTTCCAATGAATATTCAGGATTGATTTCCTTTAGGATTCACTGGTTTGATCTCATTGCAGTTCAAGAGACTCTCAAGAGAATTCAACATCACAGTTCAAAAGTATCAATTTTTCATGCTTAGCCTTCTTTACGGTCCAACTCTCACATCCATACATGATTCTTGGAAAAACATAGCTTTGACTATACTGACCTTTGTTGGCAAAGTAATGTCTCTGCTTTTTAATATACTCTCTAGGTTTGTCATTGCTTTTTTTTTCAAGGATCAAGCATCTTTTAATTGCATGGCTGCAGTCACAATCTGCAGTGATTTGGGAGCCCAGGAAAAGAAAGTCTCTCAGTGTTTCATTGTTTCCCCATCTATTTGCCATGAAGTGACAGGACTGGATACCATGATCCTCATTTTTTGAATGTTGAATTTTAAGCCAGCCTTTTTCACTCTCCTCTCTCACCTTCATCAAGAGGTTCTTTAGTTTCTCTTCACTTCCTGCCCTAAGGGTGATGTTATTTGCATATCTAAGGCTATGGATATTTCTCCCTGCAATCTTGATTCCAGCTTCTGCTTCTTCCAGCCCGGCTTCTACATGATGTACTCTGCATATAAGTTAAATAAGCAGGGTGACAATATACAGCCTTGACATACTCCTTTCCCAATTTGGAAGCAGTCTGTTGTTCCATGTCTAGTTCTAACTTTTGTTTCTTGACCTACATAGAGATTTCTCAAGAGGCAGGTAAGGTGGTCTGGTATTCCCATTTCTTTAAGAATTTTCCACAATTTGTTGTGCTCCACACAAAGGCTTTAGGGAGTCAATAAAGCATAAGTGGTTTTCTTTTGGAATTCTCATGCTTTTTGTATGATCCAACAGATATTGGCAATTTGATCTTTGGTTCCTCTGTCTTTTCTAAATCCAGCTTGAACATCTGGAAGTTCTCAGTTCACCTACTGTTGAAGCCTCTCTTGAAGAATTTAGGGCCTTTACTATGCTAGTGTGTGAGATAAGTGCAACTGTGCAGTAGTTTGAACATTCTTTGGCATTGTGTTTCTTTGGGATTGGAATGAAAACTGACCTTTTACAGTCCTGTGGCCACTGCTGAGTTTTCCAACTTTGCTGACACATTGAGTGCAACACTTTCACAGCATCATCTGTTAGGGTTTGAAATAGCTCAGCTGAAATTCCATCACCCCCACTAGCTTTGTTCATAATGATGCTTCCTAAGGCCCAAATAATTTTGCACCCTAGAATGCCTGGCTTAGGTGAGTGATCACACCATCGTGGTTATCTGGGTCATTAAAATATTTTTTGTATAGTTTTTCTGTGTATTGTTGCCACCTCTTCTCAATATCTTCTGCTCTGTCAGTTCCATACAATTTCTATCCTTTATTGTGCACATCTTTGCATGAAATATTCCCTTGGTATATCTAATTTTCTTGACAAGATCTCTAGTCTTTCCCATTCTATTGCATTCCTCTATTTCT
This sequence comes from Bos mutus, assembly GCF_027580195.1. NCBI lineage: Eukaryota > Metazoa > Chordata > Mammalia > Artiodactyla > Bovidae > Bos > Bos mutus. The sequence continues at coordinate 47,952,666 of NC_091617.1, forward strand.
TTGCACTGATCACTGAGGAAGGCTTTTCATGTTTCTTGCTATTCTTTGGAACTCCACATTCAGATGAGTATATATTCTTTTCTTCTTTGCATTTTGCTTCTCTTCTTTTCTCAGCTATGTGTAAGACCTACTTGGACAACAATTTTGTCTTTTTTCATTTCTTTTTCTCAAGTTTGGTTTTGATTGTAGCTTCCTGTACAATGTTACAAATCTCCACCCATATTTATTCAGACAGTCTATCAGATGTAATCCCTTAAATCTATTTGTCACTTCCACTGTATAATCATAAAAGGTTTGATTTAGATCATACCTGAATGGTCTAGTGGTTTTCCCATTTTTCTTCAGTTGAAGTCTGAATTTGGCAGCAAGGAGTTCGTGGTTAGAGTCACAGACAACTCCTGGTCTTATGTTTGCTGACTGTGTAGAGCTTCTCCATCTTAGGCTGCAAATATAATCGATCTGATTTCAGTATTGGCCTTCTGGTTATGTCCATGTGTAGAGTTGTCTCTTGTGTTGTTGAAAGAGGGTGTTTGCTATGACCAGTGTGTTCTCTTGGCAGAACTCTGTTAGCCTTTGCCCTGCTTCATTTTGTACTCCAAGGCCAAATTTGCCTGTTACTACAGGTATCTTTTGACTTCCTACTTTTGCATTTCACGGCCCTATGATGAAAAAAACATCTGTTTTTGGTGCTAGTTCTAGAAGGTCTTGTAGATCTTCATAGAACCGTTCAACTTCAGCTTATTCAGCATTACTGGCCAGGGCATAAACTTGGATTGCTGTGATACTGAATAGCTTGCCTTGGTAATGAACAGAGACCATGCTGTCATTTCTGAGATTGCACCCAAGTACTGCATTTTTGACTCTTTGTTAACTATGAGACCTCTGTATTTCTTCTAAGGGATTCTTGTCCACAGTAGTAGATATAATGGTCATCTGAGTTAAATTCACCCATTCCAGTCCATTTTAGTTCACTGATTCATAAAATGTTGAGGTTCATTCTTGCCATCTCCTGTTTAACCACTTCCAATTTGCCTTGAATCAAGGGCCTAATAACCCAGGTTCCTATGCAATATTATTCTTACAACATCAGGCTTTACTTTCACCACCAGACATATCCACAACTGGGCATTGTTTTCACTTTGGCTCAACCTCTATTTCTTCACTCTTCTCCAGTAGCATGTTGTGTACCTACCAACCTGGGAAGTTCTTTTGTCAGTGTCATATCTTCTGCCTTTTCATACTGTTCATGGGGTTTTCAAGGCCAGAATGCTGAAGTGGTTTGCCATACCCTTCTCCAGTGACCACATTTTGTCAGGACTTTCCACCATGACCCATCTGTCTTGGGTGGCCCTACAGGCATGGCTCATAGTTTTATTGAGTTTAGACAACACTGTGATGCAAATGATCAGTTTGGTTAGTTTTCTGTGATTGTGGTTTTCATTCTGTCTGCCCTCTGACCAATAAGAAGAGGCTTATTGATTGAAGCTTCCTGATAGGAGGTACTGGCTGTGGGGAAAGCTGGGTCTTACTCTGATGGGTGGGGTCATACTCAGTAAATCTTTAGTCCAACTTTCTGTTGACTGGTGTGGCTGTATTCCCTCCTTGTAGTTTGGCCTTAGGCCAATGACAGTAATTGCGACTTTCTACAAAAGAATTTATGCCAGCATGCTGCAGCTCCCAGGACTATTGTATTCAGTGCCTCTGACTCTGCAGCAGGCTATTGTCAGCCCACGCCTCCACTGGAGACTCCTGAACACTCACAGGCAAGTCTGGTTAAGTCTCTTGTGGGGTCACTGCTCCTTTCTCCTGGATCCTGGTGCACACAAGACTTTGTTTGTTCCTTCCAAGAGTCTGTTTCCCCAGTTATGTGGAACTTCTGTAATCAAATCCCAGTGGCCTTCCAAGTAAAATTCCCTGAGGGTTCTCATTCCCTTTGCCAGATCCCAGGTTGGGAAATCTGTTGTGGGCCTTAGAACTTTTGGAACAGTGTGAGAATTTCTTTGGTATTATTGTTCTCCAGTTTGTGGGTTGTCTGCTTGACGACTCTATGGTGGGGCTAGTGATGACCTCCTCCAGGAATGTACACATTTAAAAAATACTGGTCTTTCTCTCTCTCTCTCTCTCTTTTTTTTTCCCCCAAGCTTGTTTTATTCTGAACTATCACCTGCTCACTTTGTAGGTTAAATTTTTTACTTCATGCTTCAGCTATGTTGGGAGGTACTTTCATGAGTAACTTATAAGTTTAATAAAGAAACCCTCATTTATCCTTTCCCCTAATTTATTGCAGTTATTCTCACATGACCATTGCCAGTTTGAACACATAAAAATCCACAGTGTAGATACAAAATAACTTTTATATAACTCACTTTGGGGGGAGAGCAAAACTTAAAATTTTATTCACAAAAATTAGTCATAAGAAATTCTAGGATCAGTGTACTGTCTAAACTTAGAAAGCAGAGATCCTATTTCAGTATTACTTATCATTACATCTTAAGACTAAATGGATTATTCCTTCCCCCAAAAAGCATATTCAAATTACCAAAACAGGTTAATCATTCTGTGAATATAGAAAGAATCAAGATTTTCCTCCATGTTTAAAATTCAGGAGGAACACCTTCTGAGTCTCCCACATAGTTTAAAATTAGCCAACATTTTTGCATATAATACTCTCACATGCCAGTATTTTAAATATATATATGTTCTGTTGGTATTTAATTACTTCTGTTCATAGCATATCTCTGATGTCATTTTGGATAGCTTATATTACTAATAAATCATTATTTGCATACATACTGAGGCATTTACTTGTGCTTGCAGGCTTCTTAGATTTATTCATACTTAATAAGTAATAAGTCTTCCCTGGTGTCTCAGAGATTAAAGTGTCTGCCTCCAATGTGGGAGACCCAGGTTCAATCCCTGGGTCAGGAAGATCCCCTGAAGAAGGAAATGGCAACCCACTCCATTACTCTTGCCTGGAGAATCCCATGGACAGAGGAGCCTGGTACAGTCCATGGGGTCACGAAGAGTTGGACACAACTGAGTGACTTCACTCATTCACAATAAGTAATAAATAGCAGAAGAAATTCAATATTTTTGAAACTCTCAGACATTGAGCATGAAAAATACATTTGCTTTTGTCCATAGAGCTCCCAAACATTGTGTTGCATAAGAAGGTAGAACATTACAATAACAAGAAGACAAACAACAAGTTAAATAGTCGTGGTATGACATTCTGCCAAATCATTATAATAAGCCTGTACTGTTTACTGTGCAACAAATGAAATAGCATTCTGCATTGTACAGAAGCAATTAGGAAGTGGTTCCCTAGGCTACTTTAGTCAACACTATTTTGAAAAGGCGAAATCATATTAAGGATCACTTTCATTAAAGAAACCCCAAAGCTAGTTGGATGTGTTATTAATACTGTATATGCAGAATTTTTACTTGAAAAAGATTATATTTTCTTTTTTACTTGACATGGTCGAAAGGATTATGGCTCAGAGGGTAGATACCAAAATGACCATATGAAAACAAGTGAAATAAAGGTATTACACATTTAATTGATATTCATTCTTAGTTTAATTTCAGTTTTATGTATGAATTTCAACCAAGAAGCATTTTTCAAAATCAAAAATATGAGAAGCAATATTGGTATCAGCTTCTTTTGTATTATATTAAATTACTATCATTTTATTCTGTGCTTTTATACTCTTCTATGTGACAAATAATACTTATATAAGTGACATTTCAGAGCTTCTTTTCATTGTTCTTTTTTGTTCAGTCATGAAATCCAGGTGAGGGAAAGAGCTAAGCAGAGTTTGTGAACACTATATACCTAAGCACAACAAATACACAAAGAGTAACATAATGTATTTTCTACTCCATGGAGATTCATGTTCCTTTAAGGAAATAAAAGAAGAGGAAAGAAAACACAAAACAAAACTGTAGACGAACATATGCAGGATACAAAACTGATATGCAGAAATCTGTTGTTTTCCTCTACACTAACAACAAACTATCAGAAAGAGAAATTAAGAAGACAGTTCCATTTAAAATTGTATAAGAAAGAATAAAACACCTAGGGATAAATCTAACCAAAAAGGTAAAAGACTTATATTCAGAAAACTATATGACGCTGATGAAAGAAATTTAACTAGACAAGTAAAAAAGATGTATCATAGTTTAGAAGAATGAATATTGTTAAAATGACCATATTCCTGAAGACAGTCTATGGATTAAATGTAATCCTTATCAAAACATCAATGACATTTTTCATGGAGCTAGAACAAATTTTATGGAAACACAAACCCTGAATAGCCAAAATAACATTAAGAGAGAAAAGAAAAAGCTGGAGATATATACTCCTTGATTTCAAACTACTACAAACTATAATAAACAAAACAATATATTACTGGCACAAAATCAGATACATAGATTAATGGAACAGAATAAAGAGCCCAGAAATAAGCCCCCAAATTATGACATAGACATCAGAAGCGGGTAGAAAGAGTACCCCCTTGCTAGTGTTAGCAACAGAGTTATATCAGTCAGTTAGTTCAGTCGCTCAGTTGTGTCCACCTCTTTGCGACCCCATGAATTACAGCACATCAGGCCTCCCTGTCCATCACCAACTCCCGGAGTTCACCCGAACTCATGTGCATCGAATCGGTGATGCCATTCAGGTATCTCATCCTCTGTCATCCCCTTCTCCTCCTGCCCCCAATCCCTCCCAGCATCAGAGTCTTTTCCAACGAGTCAACTCTTCACAAGAGGTCGCCAAAGTATTGGAGTTTCAGCTTTAGCATCAGTCCTTCAAAAGAACACCCAGGACTGATCTCCTTTGGAATGGACTGGGTGGATCTCTTTGCCGTCCACGGGACTCTCAAGAGTCTTCTCCAATATCACAGTTCAAAAGTATCAATTCTTCAGCACTCAGCTTTCTTCACAGTCCGACTCTCACATCCATACATGACCATTGGAAAAACCATAGCCTTGACTAGACGGACCTTTGTTGGCAAAGTAATGTCTCTGCTTTTCAATATGCTATCTAGGTTGGTCATAACTTTCCTTGCAAGGAGTAAACGTCTCTTAATTTCATGGCTACAATCACCACCTGCAGTGATTTTAGAGCCCACAAAAATAAAGTCGGCCACTGTTTCCCAATCTATTTGCCATGAAGTGACAGGACCAGATGCCATGTCCTTTGTTTTCTGAATGTTGAGCTTTAAGCCAACTTTTTCACTCTCCTCTTTCACTTTCATCAAGAGGCTTTTTAGTTTCTTTTCACTTTCTGCCATAAGGGTTGTGTCATCTGCATATCTGAGGTTATTGATATTTCTCCCAGCAATCTTGATTCCAGCTTGTGCTTCTTCCAGCCCAGCGTTTCTCATGATGTACTCTGCATAGAAGTTAAATAATCAGGGTGACAATATACAGCCTTGACGTACTCCTTTCCTATTTGGAACCAGTCTGTTGTTCCATGTCCAGTTCTAACTGTTGCTTCCTGACCTGCATACAGCCTTCTCAAGAGTCAGGTCAGGTGGTCTGGTATTCCCACCTCTTTCAGAATTTTCCAGTTTAATTTGATCCACACAGTCAAAGGCTTTGGCATAGTCAATAAAGCAGAAATAGATGTTTTTCTGGAACTGTCTTGCTTTTTTGATGATCCAGCAGATGTTGGCAATTTGGTCTCTGGTTCCTCTGCCTTTTCTAAAACCAGCTTGAATATCTGGAATTTCACTGAAGCCTGGCTTGGAGAATTTTGAGCATTACTTTACTAGCGTGAGAGATGAGTACAACTGTGCGGTAGTGTGAGCTTTCTTTGGCATTGCCTTTCTTTGGGATTGGAATGAAAACTGACCTTTTCCAGTCCTGTGGCCACTGCTGACTTTTCCAAATTTGCTGGCATATTGAGTGCAACACTTTCACAGCATCATCTTTCAGGATTTGAAAGAGTTCAACTGGAATTCCATTACCTCCACTAGCTTTGTTCGTAGTGATGCTTTCTAAGGCCCACTTGACTTCACATTCCAGGATGTCTGGCTGTAGGTGAGTGATCAGACCATCGTGATTATCTGGGTCATGAAGATATTTTTTGTACAGTTCTTCTGTGTATTCTTGACACCTCTTCTTAATATCTTCTGCTTCTGTTAGGTCCATTTCATTTCTGTCCTTTATGGAGCCCATCTTTGCATGAAATGTTCCCTTGATATCTCTAATTTTCTTGAAGAGATCTCTAGTCTTTCCCATTCTATTGTTTTCCTCTATTTCTTTGCATTGATCATCCAGGAAGGCTTTCTTATCTCTCCTTACTATTCTTTGGAACTCTGCATTCAGATGCTTATATCTTTCCTTTTCACCTTTGCTTCTCACTTCTCTTCTTTTCACAGCTATTTGTAAGGCCTCCCCAGACAGCCATTTTGCTTTTTTCATTTCTTTTCCATGGGGATGGTCTTGATCCCTGTCTCCTGTACAATGTCACAAACCTCCGTTCATAGTTCATCAGGTACTCTATCTATCAGATCTAGTCCCTTAAATCTATTTCTCACTTCCACTGTATAATCATAAGGGATTTGATATATACTCTCCAATTAATCCAAAGAATGTCTGGAGGTTGTAAAGATCTCACCAGACCTACTCCCATAATTTACATTTTAAGATAATAGGATTAGCTAGAAGGTTTAGTCCAGAGACTGCCTTCAGGCAGGATACATTATTGTTATATAATCCTTGTAAAGACCAGACCTACTCCAATAATTTACATTTTAAGATAACATGATTAGCCAGGTTTAATCCAGAGACTGTCCTCAGGCAAGATACATAATCCTAAGGAATGTAGAGGAAAAAAAAGTTTGTGCTTTCTTCCTCCTTGAGAATTCCAGACCCCTCTCTCCTTGGGGACCCCTAGACTTCTTATCAACCTGCCTATGAAATGACTCTCTGATAGCCCCCTTTTCTTTTAGCAGAATTATGTTGCCAAGGGAAAGAGGCAAGATGGTTATAGTTATGGTTAAGGCAAGAATATACAATATGGAGAAAACCTCCTCAATAGTGGTTTTGGGAAAGCTATACAATACATGCAAAAGAGTAAAAATGGATGACTTTTTCACAGAATATACAGAAATAATTTGAAATGGATTTTTAAAACTTAAATGCAAGAGCTGAAAACCTAAAACCAAAGAAAATACAGACAGGATGTTTTTTGACACTGGAATTAGCAATATATTTCAGGTATGTCTCTTCAGGCCAAGAAAACAAAAGCAAATTTAGCAAATGGTGATAAATCAAACAGAAAACCTTTGCATAGAAAAGGAAACCACCAGTGATGGGAGATATTTGCAAATGACATGTCAAATAAGAGGTTAATAGCCAAGATATACACAGAACTCATACAACTCTGCATCAAAAACAAACAACCTGATTTGTAAAATGGGCAGAGGACCTAAATAGATACTGTTCCAAAGATATACAGATGGCTGAGATACATGAGAAGATGATCTACATCACTAATTATTGGGAGAACGCAAATCAAAACTACAATGTGATACCTCCTCACTTATGTCAGAAGAACTTTCATCAAAATATAACAATTAACAAGTGTTGGTGAAGATGTGAGGAAGAGAGAATCTTCATACTCTTTTGGTGAGATTCTAGTTTGTTGAAGTTGCAATGGCAAACATGGAGGTTCCTCAAAAACTAAAATCGAAGTTGCTATGAATGCACGCTCAGTCACTCAGTCATGTCCATTTCTTTGCAACCCTATGGACTTGTAGCCCACCAGGCCCCTCTGTCCATGGGATTCTCCAGACAAGACTACTGGGGTGGATTGCCATCTTCTCCTCCAGGTAATCTTCCCAACCCAGAGATCAAACCCATATCTCCTGCATCTCCTGCAAGTGGATTATTTACCACTGAGCCATCTGGGAAGCCCTAAAGTTACTATATGAGACAACATTTTTACTTCTGTGTATATATACACAAAGAGAGAAAAACAAAACAAAACACTGACTCAGAAAAGAAAAAAATACAAGCACTTCAAAGTTCATTTCAGCATTATTTACAATAGCCAAGACATGGAAGCAACCAAATGTCCACTGATAGATGATGGATAAGGAAAAATGTATCAATATACATACTTAATCAGTAGCTAAAAAAACAACATTGACATTTGTGATAACATGGATAGATCTAGAGGGTATTATTCTAAGTGAAATAAGTCAGAGAAAGACAAATGCCACATAAAATTTCACTTATATATGAAATCTGAAAAGTGAAACAAACCAATAAACAAAAGAAAGAAAATAAACTAAACAAAAGGAAGACTCATAGATAGAACAAATGCCAGATGCCAGAGGAAGGGCACAGGGAATTGGGTGAAATAGGTATAGCAGATTAAGAGGTGCCAACTTCCAATTATATCATAAATAAGTTGGAGATGAATATATAGCATAAGGAATGTGGTAAATAATATCATAATAACTTTGTATGGGGAAAGATAGTTATTGAATTTAACATGGTAATCATTTCATAATTTATACAGATATAAAATTTTGTGTAGTATACTTGAAACTAATATAATATTACATATAAAATATATTTACATTTTAGAAAAGGAACATTTTTAGGTTGAAATGATATAATCAATTGATAATTATTTTACTTTAATGATAAGCATTGTACTTAATTTAACCACTTTCAACATGCTGCTGCTAAGTCACTGCAGTCGTGTCTGACTCTGTGCGACCCCATAGACAGCAGCCCACCAGGCTCCCCTGTCCCTGGGATTCTCCAGGCAAGAACACTGGAGTGGGTTGCCATTTCCTTCTCCAGTGCATGAAAGGGAAAAGTGAAAGTGAAGCCGCTCAGGACTCTTAGCAACCCCATGGACTGCAGCCTACCAGGCTCCTCCGTCCATGGGATTTTCCAGGCAAGAGTACTGGAGTGGGGTGCCATTGCCTTCTCCTGAACCACTTTCAACATAATTCACCTAATAACTGTTAAAAATAACATAATTCCCATAGATATTATAATAATAAATCCACCCTCAGGCCACTGAGGTATTCCCCTATTGAAAGCCAATGCTTCATAAACTATAAATAACTGTTTTGGTGGTGGTATTGACGTTCTGTAGTATTTTGAATGAAAATTGTTTTCATGGGTACTGGACTTTTACTTTGTTCATTTCTGTCTTCAGATAGAGCCCAGGGACATTTAACTAATCTGAGTATGTCTTTCTTAACCATCTTGAGAATCTCCATTTCATTAACAGATGAGTATTTCAGACTGCTTGTCCTCAAAGTCTTTCAGTAACTCTGAAATTCCTATCTGTATAGTCAGTTTTTCTGTTACATTTCTGTGAATAAAAACAAGCTGTTAGAATGAACAGTGTCATGTACACTTCAATCTTTTATGCCTATCCATTTCATAGGGTCACCTGTGTTTAACACTGGTTCCTAGTAAACACTTCAATGACATAAAAAAAGATGTTTTTAAAGTAGGAGTACTCTTTGATTAAGGAAAGAAAACTAAAGGTTCTAAACATTAGTATCATATTCACATTGTCATGATGAATTGTATCATTCTTTATTTCCTGTAAAATTACATATTTATGGATGAACATAAGCATTCAAAATTATAAAAAAATGTTATTTACCTGTTACAGGGTGTTTTTGTTTTTTTTTTTTGTAAGTAGTATAAACTGCATAATTGTTGAACATAGCTTTTAGCATTTAAATTTCTTCTTTTTATTCCCTCACTGCTGTTCTTTGTACTCTGAAGATGTTAAATATTTACCAATGAAAAGACTGAAGTTCCTAGACTCCAATCTTGCCTGGAGAATCCCAGGGACGGGGAGCCTGGTGGGCTGCTGTCTCTGGGGTCGCACAGAGTCGGACACGACTGAAGCGACTTAGCAGCAGCAGCAGACTCCAATTGTCTAAAAAATAAACATTTGATTGAATGTTTCTAAAGAAGCCACAGAATTTATATACCATCTTTTTTCCAACTACAAAATGTCAACAGAATGAACGCTAAGAAGGATCTTATATACACAGTTGAAATGTACCTGGAGGCTGATAAGGAGTTTATCACTATGAAAGTATTTCTTGCTTTATTTCTGGCTGCGCTATGAAATTTTTTCACACCTAGTCTGCAGATCATGGAGATTAAGACTATTTTCGTAATAAGACTTTGGTGTTGTTTGCTATTTTCACTTCTTTGACACTGTACTAATGGTGCAAAAGCAATAGTGAGTAAAAGTAATTGTACAAATTAGTGGCACTGAATTGTAACAGCAGTCACTTGCAGAGAAAATAAAATGTCAATTTCACCTACGATAAACTGGTAATATTTATTCACTTGATTAAGTAACATTAAGTGCATCTTTTTAAAAAATGGATTTTTAAGAAAGTATTCCTTGCAAAGAAAATGGGAGGCAAATTGTGGTTATTAAGACTTCAGCATTTGGTGAACATTTTCTTAAAAATGAGCAAAATGAGCATGCCACTTCAAGGAAAACAAATGACAATATTTATATTAAATGATAAAATTTAAGGTTTTAAGAGAAAATTAAATAAAATTGTAAAACTTGTACATATCACCTTGAGGTTGGCTTCCTGATTCTTAAAAACTTCTAATTAAATCAGCAGTGACATCAGCAAAAATATAATTTTACTTTGAAATTTCTAAATGTAGAATGATAACATTTGGAACAAATAATCAGTGAACCAATATTTCCTGAATGACCAGTCCATAATGTTCTGAATTACTTATGGGTAAAATATTCCTTCAAAATGCAAACTACACAAACAAATTTTAACATAAAAAAGTACTAAAGTTTAACGATAAGCTTTAAAAGTCTACATTGAAATTTACTTTGAAGAAATTACAAGTTGAATTTGATTTAGTATCATAAAAGAATATCCACTATTATCTAAAAAGACTATTAAAATACTTTCCATTTTAAAGTACATGTTTGTAGCAACCCTACTTTTTCCATATATTACAATCTAAGGAACAAATTAAAATTGTCTTCTCAGCCAACAGTTAAGTAAATAAATAAATAAATATATATATATATATATATATACACACACACACATATATATATGTAAATCTGCATTACTTATCTCACTAGCTTTTTATTGTCCTGGAAATGTCATCATTTTTTATTTTTATAAGAGATATCAATTTTTGTGAAAATACAATGGGTTTTCTATTATTACTAACTGAGTTAAGAATTAAATATATATTTTTTGCTTTCAGTATGAAGAGTATCAATAGATATACTTGCATTAAGAAAAAGCTCTTTAAGAATCTCAATAATGTTGAAGAGGAGGCAAATATTTCTTGAGAGGTCAAGTTGTTTTATTTCTTAACCTAAATGCTTGTTACACAGAAGTTCACTTTGAGTAATTAAACTGTACATTTTTTGCTTTGTACTCTTTTGTATACATGCAAGCTATGTTACACAATTTAAAAAGCTTTAATAAGAGAAAATTTGCCAGAGTCTTTTGAGAAAGACTTTCTCATTATTATGAAACTTCCTTTCTTATGGGACATAACCAAAAAAAAAAAAAAAAAAGAAAAACAGATAACCTGGATTGCCAGTGATAGCCACCTTATGATCAGCCTTGGAATAATTCTGAGTCTTCCAAAAGCAAGAACTTATTAATTCTAATAATGTACCTGCATTTCTTTAATTTTAAATACAGAATTTTATGAAATTATGGCCATATTATTTATTCCTTCCTGATACTTACACTTTGTTTACTTAGTATTATTTAATTGAATAGAAAAGCATTGAATAAAAGTGATGAATGGTCATTCCTGCTCTTTTCTAGAGCTCCAAAAGAATAGTTTTAAATATACACTCTTAAATATGGTTTTTGCTGAATTCTTTTACTTGTTACATTTAGAAGCCACATATGTAACTTGATATGTTTTTAAACTATGAGCATATGTTGAACTTTATTAAATAGTTTTGTCACATTTATTGAAATGATTGTATGGGTTATATCCTTTATTCTGCCACTGTGTTGGATTGTATGACTGACTACTTTTTAAGTGTTAAACCAATTTTACTCTCTTGGTTAATTTTGTAACCAATTTGGTAATAAGATAAAACTATTTTAGATATAGGTCTGATTTTACTTTGCTATTTTGTTAAGTGTCTTTCAAGTATGTTCATGACCTGTAATTATCCTTTCTTGTAATACTCTCATCTTTGAAGTTAACCTGGACTTAAAATAGATAGGGGAGTATTCTTTTTCATATTTATGGCAAGAGTTGGTGTAAATTTTTTAAAATTAAACTTATTTTGAGATAATTGTAAAATGCATGGAGTTGTAAGAAATAACACAAAAAAGATTCCTATGTACCCTTAATGAGTTTACCACACTGGTAACATTTTGTGAAACTATACAATATTTCCTGGACTTTCCATCTGCCTGCCAATGAAGGAGATAGGAGACACAGAAGACATGGGTTCAATCCCTCTGTCAGGAAGATCCCCTGGAGGAGGAGATGGCAACCCACTTCAGTATTCTTGCCTGGAGAATCCCATGGACAGAGGAGCCTGACAGGCTACAGTCCATGGGGTTGCAAAGAGTTGGACATGACAGAGCTATTAACACTTTCACTTTTATACAATACCACAACCAAGATATTGACATTGATACAATAAAGGCAAAACAATTCTATCAGTTCAATGATACATTATGTTGTCTTTTTATACTCACTGAACATCCTTCCTAAACTCTACTCCCTATCCCTTAACTCTGCATATAAAATAATATAAAATGTTATATAAATGGAATCATAAAGTATGTAGTCAATATTTTTCAGTCAGCAAAATTTTATGGAAATTCATTTGTGCTACAGCATGCATCAATGATTATTCTTTTATATTGTTGAATAGTGTTCCACAGTACAAGTATACCACAACTTGGTTTAACCCATCATCCACTGAATGAAGCTAGATAGTTTTCAGCTGATATGAATATTTGTGTATAGAATAGTGTGAACATAATATATTTCTTTCTTTGAATTAAATGCCTAGGAGTACAATTTCTTGCTTATATGGTAGTCATATGTTTAATTTTGCCTACTGTTTTTGCTTTTGTTTTTCTTTTTTGTTGAGATAAAATTTACATAACATAAAATTAACCATGTTAAAATGTACAGTTCACTAGCATCAGTGCATTCAGTGTTGTGCAATTATTACTCCATCTCATTCTAAAACATTCCATCACCCAAAAAGAAGACCCACATCCATTAAACAGTCACCCTCCACCTCTCTTTGCCACCAGCCCTGATAACCACTAATCTGCTTTCTGTCTCTATGAATTTAATTATTTTTTGTATTTTATGTAAATGGAATTGTATAGTATGTGACCTTCTATGTCTGTTTTCCTTCATTTCGAATAATGTTTTTGAGGTTTACCCATGCTGAAGTATGTATCAGTCTTGATTCCTTTTGGGGATTGAATAATATTTTGTTGTATGGATATACTGCATTTTATTTATCCATTTGGTGATAGATGTTTGGGTTGTTTCAACATTTTGGCTATTGTGATTAGTGCTGTTATCAATATCTGTGTGATGTTTGGGTTGTTTCAACATTTTGGCTATTGTGATTACTGCTGTTATCAATATCTGTGTACAAATATTTATTTGAATACCTATTCTTAATTCTTGAATATATATCCAAGAGTGAAATTGCTGGATCATATAGAAATTCTGTTTTTAACTTGTTGAAGAACCACCAAATTGAGACAGTGTTTGTGAGGGTCTGCATTGTAAGAAAATTCTTATTTACTCCTAAGGTACATCCTTTATGGGTCCTAATCCAATGTAGAGATTTTTTATTTTAATATATAGAGCTCATCCATAATTTATTAAGTACCAAGATTTCAATTTCTGATGCTTATAGCCTCATGAAGTGTTCAAAAGTGTTGATCAGTGTCTGCAGTTCTATTACTTGGTTAGCAATAAAGCTGATTCCCACTGAACTGTTAAAGCCCAGAAAAGCAATAATTCCCATGACCTGAATAATCAATCTACTAGGTCTCCAATGTATCCCATATCCTGGCCTAGTAATTTTTCACTATCCAATTAACTTAAAAATGACTTGAAGCAGAATTTTAAAATATTTCTTTTCTGATCATCTTGGCATTTTAAAGCAAGTTCTAGGAAAATAATTAGACTGCCATTAATTAAAGGAATGCCTATTATTTTATTATTTAATTTCTACAAGCACTGGAGATTCATTCTAAATGAATGGCTACATCAATTATCCACTATATGTTATGAAAGGCAAATTTTGCCTTTTCATTACACTGTTTCAGAATATTCCCTTGCACAAAATAAATCATTCATCCCTTCCTTTGACATTTGTACTTTGCCAATAACAGTTTGTAAACAGTTTGTTATCTGTCTTTCTCAGATATCATTTAATCAATGTCCTTATATTTCCTCATTCAGTTCAGTTCAGTTGCACAGTTGTGTCTGACTCTTTGAGACCCCATGAATCACAGCATGTCAGGCCTCCCTGTCCATCACCAACTCCCGGAATTTACCCAAGCTCATGCCCATTGAGTCAGTGATGCCATCCAACCATCTCATCTTCTGTCGTCCCCTTCTCATCCTTCCCTCAATCTTTCCCAGTATCAGGATCTTTTCAAATGAGTCAGCTCTTTGCATCACGTGGCCAGAGTATTGGAGTTTCAGCTTCAACCTCAGTCCTTGCAATGAACACGGAGGACTGAACTCCTTTAGGATGGACTGGTTGTATCTCCTTGCAGTCCAAGTGACTCTCAAGAGTCTTCCCCAACACCACAGTTCAAAAGCATCAATTCTTCAGCGTTCAGCTTTCTTTACGGTCCAATTCTCATGATCAATTCCAAAGATGTTTTCCTTCTTCTTTAGGGAACTCTTAAAAATTTTTCCAACATATTTTTGAACAATTGATTCTCAGAAGTTAAAAACATATTCTGCATTCAGTAACAAAGCCTGTATGAAGTTGACTACAGAAGGACATGAGAAAGTTTTACAGTGATGGAATTATGCAATATCTTGGCTGAGTTAGTATTTACACAACTATATGTCTTTATCAAAACTCATAGAACTTTACAACAAAAACAGGTAAATTTTTATTGTACATGAATTTTTAAAGTGAATTA
Source organism: Bos mutus (assembly GCF_027580195.1). Classification (NCBI taxonomy): domain Eukaryota; kingdom Metazoa; phylum Chordata; class Mammalia; order Artiodactyla; family Bovidae; genus Bos; species Bos mutus. The sequence goes on from NC_091617.1 coordinate 47,967,845, forward strand.
AAATATAATTTGGAGGGGAAAAACAGGCCATAGTATTCTCTCCTTGAGAAAATAAAAGCATAAACTAGTGCCCATACTAGGGCACTGTCTATAGTCATAGATAATTCATAGCAAAGTCAATTAATATGTTTTATAGCACATGTGTTATCCAGGCATTATTTTATTACCCTTAAATGCAATCATCTTGACTTTCTGGTTCTGCTCTGCATTGTCCAGTAGCCAGGTGCAGCTATGTTAATTTAAAATTATTAACATTAAATAAATTAAAATTTTAGTTTCTCAGTCACACTAGCCACATTTCAAGTGTTTAAACAGGCAAAATACCCTTACGGGTACCATATTGGACAATGCAGACATAGAACATTGCTGTTATTACAGAGCAATCAATTAGACAGCTCTGTTCTAAATAGTTACCTAATTACTGTTTAGTTCAGTTCAGTCGCTCAGTCGTGTCCGACTCTTTGCGACCCCATGATTTGCAGCATGCTAGGCCTCCCTGTCCGTCACCAACTCCGGGAGTTCACTCAGACTCACGTCCATCGAGTCAGTGATGCCATCCAGCCATCTCATCCTCTGTCGTCCCCTTCTCCTTCTGCCCCCAATCCCTCCCAGCATCAGAGTCTTTTCCAATGAGTCAACTCTTCACATGAGGTGGCCAAAGTACTGGAGTTTCAGCTTTAGCATTATTCCTTCAAAGAAATCCTAGGGCTGATCTCCTTCAGAATGGACTGGTTGGATCTCCTTGCAGTCCAAGGGACTCTCAAGAGTCTTCTCCAACACCACAGTTCAAAAGCATCAATTCTTTGGCACTCAGCCTTCTTCACAGTTCAACTCTCACATCCATACATGACCACTGGAAAAACCATAGCCTTGACTAGACAGACCTTTGTTGGCAAAGTAATGTCTCTGCTTTTGAATATGCTATCTAGGTTGGTCATAACTTTCCTTCCAAGGAGTGAGCATCTTTTAATGTCATGGCTGCAGTCACCATCTGCAGTGATTTTGGAGCCCAGAAAAATAAAGTCTGACACTGTTTCCACTGTTTCCCCATCTATTTTCCATGAAGTGATGGGACCGGAGGCCATGATCTTTGTTTTCTGAATGTTGAGCTTTAAGCCAACTTTTTCACTCTCCTCTTTCATCAAGAGGCTTTTTAGTTCCTCTTCACTTTCTGCCATAAGGGTGGTGTCATCTGCATATCTGAGGTTATTGATATTTCTCCTGGCAATCTTGATTCCAGCTTGTGTTTCTTCCAGTCCAGCATTTCTCATGATGTACTCTGCATATAAGTTAAATAAGCAGGGTGACAATATACAGCCTTGACGTACTCATTTTCCTATTTGGAACCAGTCTGTTGTTCCATGTCCAGTTGTAACTGTTGCTTCCTGACCTGCATACAGGTTTCTCAAGAGGCAGGTCAGGTGGTCTGGTACTCCCATCTCTTTCAGAATTTTCCACAGTTTATTGTGAGCCACACAGTCAAAGGCTTTGGCATAGTCAATAAAGCAGAAATAGATGTTTTTCTGGAACTCTCTTGCTTTTTCCATGATCCAATGGATGTTGGCAATTTGATCTCTGGTTCCTCTGCCTTTTCTAAAACCAGCTTGAACATCAGGAAGTTCATGGTTCATGTATTGCTGAAGCGTGGTTTGGAGAATTTTGAGCATTACTTTACTAGCATGTGAGATGAGTGCAACTGTGCAGTAGTGTGAGCTTTCTTTGGCATTGCCTTTCTTTGGGATTAGAATGGAAACTGACCTTTTCCAATCCTGTGGCCACTGCTGAGTTTTCCAAATTTGCTGGCATATTGAGTGCAGCACATTCACAGAATCATCTTTCAATTACAATGTAATCACAAGTTAAGTATAGGACACATAAGAGAAAGTAGATAATAGATTGTAAAGTTGATTCTGAGAGAATCGCTAAAGCAGGAATTCTGTTTGTAGGACAACAATGATTTCTGCAGACAAAAATCCGGGTGAGGAAAACTAAAATGTCAAACCTCTGACCTAATGCTTTTGTCCAAGTATAAAAGAGAACCTGAAGCTTGAAATAAACACGTAGTTCCATACTATGAGTCAGAGGCTACATCATCGTCTGCCGACACTGCTCACCCCTTCAGGCTGATTCCCTGGCTGCTGGAGCTGGACTCTGGCATGTGATTAGTTACATGCTGTAATCTGGGTGCTAGTTTGAAAATGATAAAGTAGTTGATTCCTTAGAAAATTGAAACCATACACAAACAATTTATTTTTTTATATGCATACTCAGGCATGCTCTACTCTTTGTGAGTCCCTGGAGTGTTGGCCATCAGGCCCCTCTGCCCATGGGATTCTCCAGGCAAGAATACTGGAGTGGGTTGCCATTTCCACCTCTAGGTGATCTTCCCCATCCAGGGATGGGGCCCACATCTCCTGCATTACAGGCAAATTCTCTACCATTGAACCACCTGGGAAGCCCCATAATAACAACTAGGTTTATACAAATATATATTTACAGCTTAATGTAGTTCTCAATATAAAATATGTCATTAAGCATGACACGAATCTAGTACCATAAGAATATAGAAGGATGAGTTTTTTCAGCATAAGAATGATGAATCAGTTTTTAGGCCATAAAAGTAGGGGCATCATAAGAACTTGAGGCCATAAGGAAACAGTGAAATATCAAAAGCAGGTAAAGTAGAATCCATAAACAATTTATGAAATGTCGTAGTGTAAAAAATTCTGAGTGCAAAGGAGATATGAAAGATAAAAACCTAGAGAACTGTATGCTTTCCAGATTAACTAATACATTGATTAATTAAATTTAATATATAGGATCTATTTCAGAGGGAAAGTAAGAAATAATACTAGAAAAACAGATGTAATTATATTTGTGAGTCTTTGATAAGAAATAGGTTCTCTTAACAAATATAATTTGCTTCATAGTGGTAATAGTTTAGAGTGGTTAATTCAGTTAAGCAGTGATTCAGTTAACTTGGTGTGTTAAGAATATGAATATAACAGCCTGATTATAATATGGTAGAGTCTAGTCTGAAAATAAAGTGCTAGAAAAGACTTCTGAGAATCCCTTGGACAACAAAGAGATCAAACCAGTCAATCCTAAAGGAAATCAACCCTGAATATTCATTGGAAGGACTGATGCTGACTCTAAAGGCCCAGTACTTTGGCCACCTGATACAAAGAGCCGACTTACTGGAAAAGACCCTGACGCTGGGAGAGGTTGAAGGCAGGAGGAGAAGGGGACGGCAGAGGATGAGAAGACTGGATGGCATCACCCACTGAATGGACATGACTTTGAGCAAGCTCCAGGAGTTGCTGAAGAATAAGGAAACCTGGTGTGCTGGGGTCCATGGGGTCGCAAATAGTTGGACACGACTTAGTAACTGAACAACAACTTAGAGAATTGAAACTATATAAATGAGGCACAAAAATAACAGTTTGATAATCAGATCAGATCAGATCAGTCGCACAGTCATGTCCGACTCTTTGCAACCCCATGAATCGCAGCACGCCAGGCCTCCCTGTCCATCACCAACTCCCGGAGTTCACTCAAACTCATGTCCATCGAGTCAGTGATGCCATCCAGCCATCTCATCCTCTGTCATCCCCTTCTCCTCCTGCCCCCAATCCCTCCCAGCATCAGAGTCTTTTCCAATGAGTCAACTCTTTGCATGAGGTGGCCAAAGTACTGGAGTTTCAGCTTTAGCATCATTCCTTCCAAAGAAATCCCAGGGCTGATCTGCCTCACAATGGACTGATTGGATCTCCTTGCAGTCCAAGGGACTCTCAAGAGTCTTCTCCAACACCACAGTTCAAAAGCATCAATTCTTCGGCGCTCAGCCTTCTTCACAGTCCAACTCTCACATCCATACATGACCACAGGAAAAACCATAGCCTTGACTAGATGAATCTTTTTTGGCAATAGGCATGGACAAATATGAATGGATGGGAGAAACAGTAGCACAATTTCATGTCATCTACCATCACTGATCTGATCACTTTTTTTTTTCAAAGGACTTAAAAAAGAAAGGATGTGTTTAGTAGTGAGTGAAGTTTCTTCTTAGAGAGATGAATGATCAAATAAAAAAAATATGTATTGCTATAAATAATATTGATCTTTGTGATTTATTACACCTGCATTTCTATCTATAATGAAAATAGTTTTTAAATCTTTCAACTGAAAGTGGAAGAAAATTAAAATCCACAAAAAATGGCTAATATATATAGATCACTAGTTATTTAAGGTATAACATTTTCTACATCTATGTTTTTAGTTCATTGTCATAGTCACACTTTTAGGTAAGATCTATTGCTATTAATATTTTTAAGGACAAAGACATTTAGGTTAAAACAAGATAAATATTTTTTAAAAGAGCAACCAAGGTTCTGAGTTTATTGGAAACATATTTGATGCCTAATCCCAAGTTCTATATGTTACATTTTATACTTCTTTGGGTTTCCTTTAGATTCTTTAGGTTATTCTTACCTCATATAGGCTTCTTTACTGATTGCAGAAAACATTATTTTACTTCTGATAGTTATATATTCAAAAATATATTAGAATAACTTAAAACTTATAAGAGAAAACACAAAATTATTTATTTAAAATTATGTATGGTTTTAAAATTGAGATGAGTTTAAAATATTAAGTGTAGTGAGGAAATTAATTCAGTCTGTTATTTATGAAAGGTAGAAGATAGGACATACATTTTCTAATGTACTCTGTAGAGTATGGATAACAATGGAACCATAGTGATATTGAGGTGAACAGTTGTAAAAATTATTGTAGTGATAAGGGAGAGTTTTTTTAGAGTAAGAATTGTTTTAAAGAAGGAATATTGAAAATAACAAAAATATACTATAGTTAAAGGTTTAGAAAAGACCAGACTTGAGAGTACTTACTGACAGGAAGTAGGGTTAAAAAAGTGAAATCAAGATAATATACCTTCAAATGAAAAAAAAATACATATATATTTTTAATGTCATATATTTAATTACAGGTTGTATTTTATTATAAATAAAACATTAAAGTTATTTTTGCAAAATTAGTAAAAAGTGGTAAACTTACAACAGCATTTGGTATCTAACATTGAGCTCTTTCCCGTCGTGTCACTAAATTGTCATAAATTTCAATTAATTCTACCTGTGTATATTGTAGTAAAATATTATAATTCTAGATCCAGAAAATGCTTTGTTTTAGAAATTTAAACTTTTTAATAGAATACTGCTGCTGCTGCTGGTTAGTCACTTCAGTCGTGTCCGACTCTGTGCGACCCCATAGACGGCAGCCCCCCAGGCTCCCCCATATACTTCTTTATGATTCACTAGAATGAAATGCTCTAAGTCTGTCATTTGCATTTATCATTTCACATGGTTAAAATATTTCCTCATATTTTAGCCCTTCCATCTAATTCTTCAGTTTAGATAATGTAAATCAACTCAAATAATTTTTTATAAATTTTGAAAATAAATTTTTATACTTTTTTATGTACTTTGATTTTCAGTGGTCTTATAAGTCAATGAAACCAGCATTAATTTTATTATTATGTTTTTCCTAATTTATTTACATTAATTCCACATTTTTATAAATATTAAAATTCATGACATCTTAAAAATTTTGTCGATCTGTAATGATTCATTTATGTTTAAGTCATCCAAAGTTTTAAGCAAATATATCAAAGTAATTTTAGTAGCAGTAAAGTATTTTGGATAGATATGTTTGTCCTGTGTTTCAAACAGTATACTAATCCCTACAAAAAGTTCCATGATATAATACATTCAGCTGATTTTCAAAGAGCAGTTTATGAAACTACATAACAGTGAAAAATGAAGGATGGTTTCTGCCTTCTCATTAAAATGTTTGTGTATTAAATGATCATTAAAATGCGATTTCACATTTTCTTTTATCTCAAAATCTATTTTGTTTATGTAGGCAATGATGGATTAAATTATACTAAATATGCACACATATTAGCAGCTTTCCTGTGTGTCCTTTTGGATAATGGATATTGTTGTTCAGTCACCCAGTTGAGTCCAACTCTTTGCGGCCACATGGACTGCAGTATGCAGGCTTCCCTGTCCTTCACCATCTCCTGGAGACTGGTCAAACTCATGTCCACTGAGTCTGTGATGCCAGCCAACTATCTTATCCTCTGTCACCCCGCTTCTCCTCTTGACTTGAATATTTCCCAGCATCAGGGTCTTTTCCAATGAGTCAATTTCTTACATCAGGTAGCCAAAGTATTGGAGCTTCAGGGTCAGCATCAGTCCTTCCAAAGAATATCCAGGACTAATTTCCTTTAGGATTGACTGGTTTGATCTCCTTGCAGTCCAAGAGATTCTCAAGAGTCTTCCACAACACCACAGTTCAAAAGCATCGGTTCTTCAATGTTCAGCCTTCTTTATGGCCCAACTCTCAAATCCACACATGATTATTGGAAAAACCATAGCTTTAATTATATGGACCTTTGTTGGCAAAGTAATGTCTCTGCTTTTAAATATGCTAAGTTTGTCATAACTTTTCTTCCAAGGAACAAGCTTCTTTACCTTGCAGTCACCATCTGCAGTGATTTTGGAGCCCAAGAAAATAAAGTCTGTCACCATTTCCTTTGTTTCCCCATATATTTGCCATGAAGTGATGGAACAAGATGCCATGATAGTTTTTTGAAGGTTGAGTTTTAAGCCAGCTTTTTCACTCTCCTCTTTCACTTTTATCAAGAGGCTCTTTAGTTCCTCTTTGCTTTCTGCCATAAGGGTGGTGTCATCTGCATATTTGAAGTTACTAATATTTCTCCCTGTAATCTTGATTCCAGCCTCTGCTTCATCCAGCTCAGCATTTTGCATGATATTCTCTACATACCTCAGGAACAGAGAAGCCTGGCAGGCTACAGTCCATAGTGTTGCAAAGAGTCTGACACGAGTGAAGTGACTGAGCATACCTGCACTCTGCATATAAGTTACATAAGCAAGGTGACAATATACAGCAATATATTGATTTATTTGCTAAACTGCAAAGTGCTATTTAAATGTAAGATCTTATTATAAAAATATAATTTTACAAGTAGAAAGTAAAAATGCTTCCTGTATATTGAAAACAAATATCACAGTTTTCTTTTTTCCTTTTCAGATCTTGGTATTAACACAGACTATCATCAATTTTTCCACTTAATTACAAGGAGTTTATTAAGTCAGTAAATTTTGTATTGATATAACATTGTCATCATGTGACCTAGATTTTTTAAAAGTATTTGTCTCTCATCAATCCTGCATTAAAATGTTTGATTAATACTTTCTCAAGTCAGTTGATATTTTCTACTTCTTTTCTCTCCTTTCATTGAGAAACAAACTGACAAAGTGAAAAGGTGTTGATTTCTCATCCTTTCTCTTTTTTCTTTGATTTTTGTTGACATTTTTCCTGGATATATTTTAATAACCTCTCAAGCAGACGAGTGGTACATTATCATTATTTGATTTTATAGCCAAATAATCAATTTAGATTTCTTGAGACAGGTATAAATTTGTAGAAATAAAACAAATAAATAAATATTAAAAATATGGTATTTTCAAAGTACTATGACTTAACCATCTAACATCTGCATGTTTCATAAACATCTGTAAGAAAATAATTTTGACATGTATATTATAATGGTGATGTAAATGCACATGGAATTTAACCTATTTGACTCTCAGAACCCATTAATCCACAACTATTCACTGAGCTTCTATGTTCCAGGGACTACTCTTTGTAGTGGGGATAGGAGAGGATAAAGGCTTAAAGCCAGCCTCCACACACTAAGTTCACACACTGAGAGGACTCAGACACATAACAAACAGACATATATTCATCCTGTAGAAGAACATGAGAAAAGACTGCCTAAAGTGATGACTGAAGTCTGAACTGGACTCAGGGGAAGAATGAGTGGGGAATTCTAGCCAAGAGAAAGAGTGTGTTCCAGTACTATAGATCAGAGAGCAAGGACAATTGGAAAAACATAAGCTCTAAATGTTATATTACAAGAGGAAAGGACCATGTGGCAAAGCTTTAGAGATCATCAGAGACCAGGTCAAGTAGGCCCTATAAAGGCATTTGGATTTGACCATAGGGCAATGGGGAGAGACTGGAGATCTTTGTAAGAGGTGTACAAGTGCTCAGATTTGCATTATTGTGGATAGTGTAATTCCAAGTTTATGAATTAGGGGTCAACGAGATCAGATGTTAGGCAGCTTTAGTAAAATAAGTTGTATTGGCTTTGGCTTGAGTAATAGGGGAAAGGATGGAACAGTTTGGATAGATAGGTAAAAAACAACACATATGAAGTGAAGTGAAGTGAAGTGAAGTGAAGTGAAAGTTGGTCAGTCTTGTCCGACTCTTTGAGACCCCATAGACTGTACAGCCCGTGGAATTCTCAGGCCAGAATACTGGAGTGGATAGCCTATCCCTTCTCCAGCAGATCTTCCCAACCCAGGAATCAAACCTCCTGCATTGCAGGCAGATTCTTTACAAGCTGAGCTACCAGGGAAGCCCAACAACACAGATAAGACCAGGAAAAGATTACTTTGGCCAAGGAGTGCGTAATATTTAGTAAACATGATTGCCAGAAAACTTTTCAAGGAAGATTTCCCCTTTAACACTTTGAGTTTCTTCAATGTGTAAAAAGAGTATTTTTTTCATCATGTATAAACTCATAAAATTGATAAAATTTATTAATGTCTACTGATTCTAGCACCATGAAGAAATTTATTATTCATCACAAAATAATCTTTACCATTATTTGTTAGCTTTTGTGTAAATTAAGAAAAGAGTGAAGTGTTTACAAATTATGAACATTATGCTATGCTATGCTAAGTCATTTCAGTCGTGTCCGACTCTGTGCGACCCCATAGACAGCAGCCCACCAGGCTCCGCCATCCCTGGGATTCTCTAGGCAAGAATACTGGAGTGGGTTGCCATTTCCTTCTCCAATGCATGAAAGAGAAAAGTGAAAGTCAAGTCGCTCAGCCGCGTCCGACTCTTAGCGACCCCGTGGACTGCAGCCTACCAGGCTACTCTGTCCATGGATTTTCCAGGCAAGAGTACTGGAGTGGGGTGCCATTATAATTTTGTATAAATTTGTAATAATATTAGACCTTATTTTAATGATATAATCTTGCTAGAAAAGAATATGTTTTGTAGACCTATTTGAAAACATTTCCTAAAGTCTACCTTTACCTTTACCCTCTTTTTGTAATGGCTTTTGTTGGTAAAAATAGAAAAGCAGAGATTGAATTCCAGTCAGTGATAATAAGTTAACCATACATGGCTCAGCTAGTTTTTGTTACTAAGCAAAATGAATGAGGTATTGTTTTTTTCTTACTTAAGACTGAAAGCTTTTATATTGTAAATGTACATTAGTGAGCCATTATATTCTGAGAAATTATTGGCTTTTTTTTTTTTCCCAAAAACTGGCTATAACTTTGACTACATTTTATTAAATATCATTTTAAGAAATGAATTATGGGCCCTATTACTTCCATTTTTAACACAGTTCTCTTCTCCTTACTCTATTCTTAAAAACAGTCTAAATGAAAAACAGGTCGGAAGTTAATTGCAGTCATCTGTCACTTTCCTTTGCAGAATGCAGCATAACTCTTACAGGAGCATATAAGAACCATGTAGATCACTATTTATTAGTAGGGGAAAGCAATTACATTGAATGAGAAAGGAATCCTCTTCCCCATCAAGCTGTCCTCTATTCTTGATCTTCTGCATCCTTCCTTGTAGCATTTAATCTCATGATTCCTCTGCAATGATGTTTTACATTCCTACAAGATAAGAATAATATTTGTATTTAGAAACCTTCTTGCCTAAAAATTATAATATCTGAAAATCCAAAGACAAGCCTACAGGTTCAGGTTATTTTTTTAAAACAGAGGGTGAGAATATGATTTCTGTGGTTTCTTAACCATGTGATATAAAGTGTATATTCCCAAAGCAGGTATATGACATGAGAAATTTGTGTTCAGAATCATTTGATAATAAAAATCATGTAGATTTTAGTTGTTTTAAGGAGATATATGTTGTTATTTAAATATAAGTCAAACAGTTTCTATGTGAAATTATTCTTTTTAAGTGACTTGGTACATGCTACCTGATATGTATGACAGCTTCAGTTGCTAACTTTCCATGTAACATGTGGGAAGGTTGAATTCAATTGCGTATATTAACATTGTATCATTTATAACAAATTTTTCTTTTATGAAAGGCGTGGTCTCTAAGCTTATGAAATTTCTCTAGTAAGAAATGGAGTCTGGAAAGTAAACATACTGTTCCTTGAAAATTCATTAAGTAGGCCTAACTTCTTGTGCAGTGCCGCATTCTTGGAGCATGATGAAGAAAATTAGAGCGAAAGGATTTGACAAGTTTGAGCAGCTGGTCAATCAGTCAGTCAGGTCAGTTGCTCAGTCATGTCCAGCTCTTTGCAATCCAATGGACTGCAACACGCCAGGCCTCCCTGTCCATCACCAACTCCCAGAGCCTACTCAAAATCACGTCCATCGTGTCAGTGATGCCATCCAACCATCTCATTCTCTGTCGTACCCTTCTCCTCCCACCTTCAGTCTTTCCCAGAATCAGGCTCTTTTCCAATGAGTTGGTTCCTCACATCAGGTGACCAAAATATTTGAGCTTCAGCTTCAGCATCAATTCTTCCTTTGAATATTCAGGACTGATTTCCTTTAGGATTGACTGGTTGGCTCTCCTTGCAATCCAAGGGACTCTCAAGAGTCTTCTTCAACACCACAGTTCAAAAACATCAATTCTTTGGCTCTCAGCTTCCTTTATAGCCCTCACATCCATACATAACTACTGGAAAAACCATAGCTTTGAATAGACAGACCTTTGTTGGTAAAGTAATGTCTCTACTTTTTAATATGTTGTCTAGGTTGGTCACAGCTTTTCTTCTAAGGAGCAAGTGTCTTTTAATTTCATGGCTGCAGTCACTATCTGCAGTGATTATGGAGTCCCTCAAAATAAAGTATCTCACTTTCCATTGTTTCCCCATCTATTTGCCATGAAGTGATGGAACCAGATGCCATGATCTTAGTGTTCTGAATGTTGAGTTTTAAGCCAACCTTTTCACTCTACTCTTTCACTTTCATCAAGAGGCTTTTTAGTTCTTCTTCACTTTCTGCCATAAGGGTGGTGTCATCTGCATATCTGAGGTTATTATTGTTTCTCCCAGCAATCATGATTCCAGCTTGTGCTTCCTCCAGCCCAGCATTTCTCATGATGTACTCTGCATATAAGTTAAATAAGCAGGGTGACAATACCATGTCCAGTTCTTACTGTTGCTTCTTGACCTGCATACAGACTTCTCAGGAGGCAGGTCAGGTGGTCTGGTATTCCCATTTCTTTAATAATTTTCCACAGTATCAGCATAGAAACTGTTCTAACCATTGCCACCTTCTTTAATGTCCTCAACTACATAATCTACTTTTATGATGTACTCATTGCATCATCCCAACTGAGAATAGGAAGCATGTGACCAGTGGGAAGCCCATTCTTGTTTTCTAGGAGTACAATTCCACTAGCCTGAATGAAGTGGTATAGTACTAAATATGATATGGGCTCCATTTGTGTCTTCAGCTTTAGAAAGTTTAGGCTTACTTGCATCAGAGTTGTAGTCCATGTGATGATAAAAGAAAAAAAGAGAAATAGCATGGAATAAAAATTTGATTATCTGTTCCCATTTTGTTGTTGATATTTGCATGTTTATGATGGAAGTGAACCGTGAAAATATCTCCTCTTTCAAGATTGTCAGCAATGTTCCCCATACCAACAACTTCTTGTTTAACTACTCTTGTCTAACTACTTTAGACAAGAGTAACCAAGACAACCCCACCATTATGAGCATAGTGTATGTACAGCTACTACCCAAAAGAAAATAGATGTCCATTTTGGCAGACTGTGATTTGATAGTTTTTCTGCTACCCAGAAAATTATTCCTGCATTCAGAGACACTGCCAAGTCTTTAGACAAATGAGAAATTCACTGATGTGGCCTTTTCTGCACCAATCCCAGATATATCTTTTAAACATTTGTTTTGCAATTATAAAGATGTAGCAAAGCATTCATGTCAATAGGATGGAGAAGTAAGCATTGGAAGGGCCATTGAGGATAGCAAGGATTATACTGAGATTACATTGTCTCCTGTGAATTAATATGAAATCTACTATTTCTCTTGTGAAAATCACTTTGGCTGCAGCAGTAGGGGGTGTAAACCTATTGTCTACATTATCAGCCCCAGAAAAGTTTGGGAGAAAAACAGGGGCATTCAGATGCCAAGAAGATACTGTTCCGGCTCTTTTTCCATGACACTGAGAATTTTTCATCTTCCAGTGATCCCAGTCTAGATCCTATTAAGTGAAAGAAAGGCAATCAGAATCCTTTCCCTTATACACTATATAGGAGCTGTAGACACCATTGTATCTAAAAAGGGAAATATATGTGGATTTGCAAACACACATAACAAACATATAACTAGGAAATACCTATAATCATTTCAAAGGCAAAATATAGGAAGATAAGAAAGAAGAAAAAAGAAAAAAAAAAAAAAAGGATGGAAAATGACCTATGGATAGTCTCTCTAGGAAGAGATATTTAATTGTATCTCCAAATTTGAGTCAAGAGAGGAATTAAGATGTATGTATCAAAACACAGTGACTGCTAAAAACTTGATAAGTATAAATAATAAAAGACCACTATAACTGCAGTATAAGTGAGAATAAAACAATTAGATAAATACTTAAAATGAAATTAGAGGAAAATGGGTTAGGGCAAAGAGGCAGTGTCTTTATCAAGACACTATGGGCCACAATAAAGGGTTATTTGAATTTTTATTTCACCTAAGGCAATGGTGAGCCATTGCGTAGTTTGAACAAAATTGTGTCATCATGGTAATAATATATATACATACATATACATACACCTGTGTGTGTGCTAAGTTGCCTCTGTCATGGCTCACTCTTTGTGACCCTATGGAGTGTAACCCACCAGGCTTCTCTGTCTACTGGATTCTCCAGGCAAAATTACTGGAGTGGGTTACCATGCCCTTCTGCAGGGGATCTTCCCAACCCACGGATCAAACTTGTGTCTTCTGTGGCTCCTGCATTGCAGGTGGGTTCTTTACCACTGGGCCACTGGGGAAGCCCCATATATGTAAACACATATGTGCATATATATCCATGTATTTGCATGTATACACAAGCTTATATTAAACATTATCTGCTATGCATAGACTATACTGGGGACAGATGAAATTGGGGGTTTTAGTCTGCTATAGGAAAAGTGGAATGTGAGAGGATGGTTACCACTTAAGTTTCCAAGTGAGGGCCCTTGGCTTGCATGGGAAAGAATTAAAAAATGAGCCACAATAAAGTGAAAACAGGTTTACTTAGAGAGATACACATTGCATACAAGGAGACTGTGGGCTGTCTCAGAAGGTGAGAGGTGGTCCCAGAGCATGGGCTCATGTTGGGAAGTGAGAGGGGCCCAGATGAGGTATGGGAGTGTTAGGTTTTATGGGCTGGATGTGGATGTGACTGGTGATGGAAGTAAAGTATGATGCTATGAAGAAAAATATTACGTAGTGTTAGGTAGTTAGAATAAGAAAAAGGAGTCCAGAATGGTGGTGGCTAAAAGACAAGGAAGGGAAAAGCACATGAAAATAGAACAAAGGAAATTCTGAGGACCAGAGTGAGGACCTCAGGTAAAACAAACTGCGCCCCTGACTAGCCCAATTTACACAGGGCAGGCACACAGGGAGAAGAAAAAACATATAAAAAGAGGAGCCAAAATTGGGCCGGGGACTTCTTGTCTCTTCATGTCTTTTGGGTTGGCATGCCCTCATGCCTCGAAGATGTATTTTCCTTCACTTTCTAAATAAAACTGAGCTGTAACACGGAGCTGTAACACCGGCCCATCTGAGGGCTATAACTCTGGTCTGTCCATTGCTTCAAATTTTTGTCACGATGAGACAGAACCAAGGAAATTACAAACTCCCCTGACATCTATGGTGCCATTTCTCAGATTTAACCTGGCTGAAACAAACTCAGCTCACCCCTGCAAGGAGGAGGCCAAGGACAGCAAGAGCCCAACTCAGTGAAAGCTCCCACAGTGGAAGCTGAACGCGAATAAAACCCAGTGCAGGGAAAGTGACAAGAAGCCCAGTGTGCCGGAAACCAGAACAACAAAAAACAAACTCAGCAGAAAGCTCACACAGCTCAGTCTGATTCCAGAAGACCGCCAGTTAAGAACAGAGTCCTCACTCCTATGGTTGGAAGGATGTATGCCTAACAAAATCTTAATTCCTTTACAATCTCTCATTTCTTGTTTCCTTGAACTCCCCCCGCCCCCCACCCCCCCACCCCCCCGCCCACCCCTCCACCGTGTACAAGCGGCCTGCCTGCAGTGGGTGCAACTGAGGGACTCTGGCAGAGGCTACTCCTCAGTGTGTCCCAAAGGCTCTACTATCTGCTGGGCCCCAGTACCTGTTGCCCAAGCAGATGGGGGTTCTTCTGTCCTTAATGTTCTTTGTGACAAGAATTAGGTCAGGTATTTAGCAGATTTTCTGGCATGTTATGAAGGGGATTCCTCAGCACGTTTTTCCCACTGCTTCTTCCTCCTGTACTTTAGCTCCTTTCTAACAGGACTTGAGCCCAGCCAAAACCCATGATTCCTGGCTTCAGGACCTAATGAAGCTCAAGCTCTGATGTCTCACTGCAAAAATTCAGTGAGAGAAATAGCAATAGGTAAGAGGTGGATTTGTTTGAATTCAGAGAGAAGCACACTCTACAGGGTGTGGGCCGTTGCAGAGAGCAAGTGCTACTGTGGCCATGGAATGTGGTATGGCTAGTTTTTCTCAGCTGGGTGAATTTACATGCTAATGAGTGAGAGAATCATCCCAACCACTGGGGAACCACCCACTCCTCTGTCTTTTGACAGTGCCTTGCAACTGTCCGGCCACCTCTGTGTGTATAATTCAGCTTACAGATTGGGGATCAAGGTTTAATTGAATTTGACTTCTCATCTTGGGCCCATTTGACTTTAATCAATTTATGTTATGCCGTTGGGCTATGGATTCTTTTAAAAGTTGTGCCCTGCCCCCCTTCCCTCCTGTTTCATGCTCTTTTCCTGAGCCCTGTCCAGGCCCACAATGTTGCCTCTACAATCTTCTGGAGGGACAACCAGAAAATAGCTGGTCCTTGGGAGGTAAATACTGTATAATATCCAATCCCTCTAGATATTCAGGCCTTCATCTTCCATGTTTCCTACAACATGTGCAACAACAGCATCTCTCAGTGTACCTGCTAGGGTGGTTGACAGGCACACAATGCCTGCTAGAAGTCCATCTGTTGGCATCCCTTCAAAGGCAATTGGGCTAATGGGATAACATTTGCCACTTTGGGAGTTAACCCTGAAGGCCATTTGGGCCCAAACCCTTACCATACTTCTCCAAAAGTTACAAACATACCCCTGGATCAAATTCCCACTCCACTTTTATGAAACATATGGTCTGTTGTCTCTTATCAATTTGTTATTAAGCTACTTACTAACTCCTGCAACCAGGACCCTGCCCCGTTGTAGACAACATCACTCCACCCAGCTTATTAAAATACTCTCATGCTCCCAACAGGAGAAGATAACCCACTCCTCTGTCATTACTTCTGTTATTACCTACAATGGGTCTATGACAATGAAATGTTTACCATTGGAAACAACCTGTCGTGTGGAAAACTAGGGGAAGAAATCAGTGACTTGCCTTCCCTCAGAGTAATAAATGGATAAGGCTTATGGCTGTTTTACCAGGTTCCCAGTCTCAGGGCACAGACTTGGACTGCTTTACATCACAATATCTATTCCCATCCACACACAATAGACAAACCAGCAATGAATTAAGATAACAACCCCTTAATCCTACCCAGCACTGTTCATGCTGGAGACCTTGGGGATGCCCAACTCCAGCCCAGGGGTCCTATGAGGTTGACCTACCTCGAACTGCCTAGGGATTTGGTCCTCGAAAGGTTGTCATGCCTCAACCTGCTCGGGGATCTGCCAGTCCAGGGGTCCCAGGAGTCGACATGCTTCGACCTTCCCAGGGACCCAATTCTCAGAAGGCCGACACACCTTGACTTGCCTGGGGATTCAATCTCCAGGAGGCTGTCATGCCTCAGCCTGCTTGTGGATCTGCACTCTGACCTGGGGACACCTGGCTCTCAGGTTGCAAAAGTATTGGGTAGGATAAGCTTCAGAAAGACTCACCCCTAAGGAAGCTCACCCATGGAAATAGAAAGAAGCCTGTTAGTTGTGGGACTATGCCCATCTCAACAATAACTCAGGAGTCCAATGAGAGCTCCATTGCCTTTCTGGAAAGCCTAAAAGAGGCCCTCCAAAAGTTTACCAATCTGAACTTAGACTCTTAAAAGGGACAGGTGATTTTAATGGACAAATTCCTGTCTCAATATGCACCAGACATCAGGATAAAGTTACAATAGCTACAGCAGGAGGACCCTGCTGCCTCTTTAGATGAGATGGTACAGACAGCCACCAATACCTTTTATAACAGAGAACAGGAGAGGAAGACCAAGGCCCAGGAAGGGGAGAAAACCAGAGACAAGGCATGCCCAGATGCTGGCCTCCTTCCAGGGAAGCCCTATGGCAAACCCTGAGTCCTTGAAAGACAAGGCACCAGGCAAATGCCTAATCTGTAGACAGGCGGGGCTATGGGCCAAAGTGTCCAAACGTGACAAGTCTCCTAAAATGGCTTGCTATAAATGCCATCATTTGGGACATTGGGAGGCATTCTGCCCTCAGGACCCAAGAGCCTCAAGGTCAAATACCAAATCTTCCCTCATGATGGTTTAAAAAGACTGGAACAGCCCACTTCAGCAAGCCACCTGCCACAGATAATCATCACAGGACTGGAGCCAAGTGTGCAACTGGATGTGGTAGGTAGGTCCGAGAATTTCTTGGTTGACACAGGGGCTACCTACTCTGCTCTGACCTCCTACGCTGGAGCCTTCTCCTCCCAAACCTGTATCATTTTAGTTTCTACAAGGAAAACAATTACTAAAAATTCACCCAAGCACTTCTTTGTTGCTGGGATGGATAAATATTTCCCCACCAGTTTCTGGTGGTTCCTGAGTGCCCTACCCCCTTATTGGGAAGAGATATATTCACTAAACTGGGGACCACCCTTGTGATGGGAAGCTTTTCAGCCCCTAGAGCCCTTCAGCTTCTGGTTACTACTGAAGAACCCATTATACCCTCTCCAATAGAGAGGGACCAAAAACTATGGGAGAATAAAATTAACCCCTGGGTGTGTGACCAGGAGACTCCTGGATGAGCTCACCAAGATGAACCAATCATCATTGTCCTCCGAGATCCCACTCAGTTTCCTAATCAAAAACAATATCCTCTCAGAAGAGAAGCTTGGGAAGGACTACAGCCTCTAATAAATAAATTCCTTTCCTGTGGGCTACTCAGTTCAGTTCAGTTCAGTCGCTCAGTCATGTCTGACTCTTTGCAACCCCATGAATCGCAGCATGCCAGGACTCCCTGTCCATCACCAACTCCCGGAATTTACTCAGACTCACATCCATCGAGTCGGTGATGCCATCCAGCCATCTCATCCTCTGTCATCCCCTTCTCCTCCTGCCCCCAATCCCTCTTCAGAGTCTTTTCCAATGAGTCAACTCTTCGCATGCGGTGGCCAAAGTATTGGAGTTTCAGCTTCAGCAGCATTCCCTCCAAAGAAGGGCTGATCTCCTTCAGAATGGACTGGTTGGATCTCCTTGCAGTCCAAGGGACTCTCAAGAGTCTTCTCCAACACCACAGTTCAAAAGCATCAATTCTTCGGCGCTCAGCTTTCTTCACAGTCCAACTCTCACATCCATACATGACCACTGGAAAAACCATAGCCTTGACTAGACGGACCTTTGCTGGCAAAGTAATGTCTCTGCTTTTCAATATGCTGTCTAGGTTGGTCATAACTTTTCTTCCAAGGAGGAAGCGTCTTTTAATTTCATGGCTGCAGTCACCATCTGCAGTGATTTTGGAGCCCAAAAAAATAAAGTCTGACACTGTTTCCACTGTTTCCCCATCTATTTCCCATGAAGTGATGGGACCAGATGCCATGATCTTCATTTTCTGAATGTTGAGCTTTAAGCCAACTTTTTCACTCTCCACTTTCACTTTCATCAAGAGGCTTTTGAGTTCCTCTTCACTTTCTGCCATAAGGGTGATGTCATCTGAATATCTGAGGTTATTGATATTTCTCCCAGCAATCTTGATTCCGGCTTGTGTTTCTTCCAGCCCAGCGTTTCTCATAATGTACTCTGCATATAAGTTAAATAAGCAGGGTGACAATATACAGACTTGAGGTACTCCTTTTCCTATTTGGAACCAGTCTGTTGTTCCATGTCCAGTTCTAACTGTTGCTTCCTGACCTGTATTTAGGTTTCTCAAGAGGCAGGTCAGGTGGTCTGCTATTCCCATCTCTTGAAGAATTTTCCACAGTTGATTGTGATCCACACAGTCAAAAGCTTTGGCATTGTCAATAAAGCAGAAATAGATGCTTTTCTGGAACTCTCTTGTGTTTTTGATGATCCAGCAGATGTTGGCAATTTGATCTCTGGTTCCTCTGCCTTTTCTGAAACCAACTTGAACATCTGGAAGTTCACGGTTCACGTATTGCTGAAGTCTTGCTTGGAGAATTTTGAGCATTACTTTACTAGCGGGGGCTACTGGTCCCCTCCAATTCACCATGTAACATCCTGATCCTCCCTGTAATGAAAAAGGATGGAACCTGGTGAGTGGTTCAAGATCTCTGGATCATAAATGAAGCTGTAGTCCCTGTCCATCCCACAGTACCCAATCCCTATGTAATCTTGGGAGAAATCCCAACGAGTGCCAAGTGGTTTACAGTCTTGGATCTCAAAGATACATTCTTTTGCATACCACTGGCTAAAGAATCCCAATATCTTTTTGCCTTTGAGTGGGAGGCTCCAGGAGAAAAACACCAACAGATGACTTGAACAGTATTGT
Source organism: Bos mutus (assembly GCF_027580195.1). Lineage (NCBI taxonomy): Eukaryota > Metazoa > Chordata > Mammalia > Artiodactyla > Bovidae > Bos > Bos mutus. Next base: position 47,986,931 of record NC_091617.1, read on the forward strand.
CTCAGCGGTTCAGAGATATCCTCCACCTGTTTGAGCAGGCTTTTACCAGAGTCTTCTAGATCTGGACCTGGGACCTAATGGGAAAATGTTACAATAAGTAGATGACCTACTAACCTGCTCTCAAGATGAGAAAAAATGCCCCAAAACAGGCAATTCAGGTTCTAAACTTTTGGCAGAGAGGGGATATAAAGTCTCCCGTGCTAAGGCATAGATGGACAAGACAAAGGTCCTTTACCTAGGAGTTCAGATTACACACTGGTCCAGTGATCGGAGGAGGCTGTCCTCTGATCGAGTATGAGAAATCCTCCAGTTGCCCTCCCCGACGACTTGAAAACAATTGTGAGCTTTCCTGGGACTAACTGGGTATTGCAGAATCTGAATACCCAACTATGGTCTAATTGCCCAGTCCTTATATGAGAACTTGAAGGGACGGGATGATTCAATCCCACTGATGTGGGGAACTCCTCAAAAGAAGGCAGAGGCTACACTAAAACAAGCCTTAACTCAAGTACCTGCCTTGAGGTTGCCAGACACAGAAAAAGCATTCCAACTTAATGTCCATGAAAAAGAAGGAATAGCCGTGGGAGTGTTAACTCAAACGTTGGGACCTGAGCCCCAGCCTGTAGCTTACTTATCCAAGAGGCTCAATCCAATCACCCGAGGCTGGCCTCCCTGCCTTCAAAATCTTGCAGCTATTGCAATCCTGATAAAAGATGTTTTTAAAACTCTTTTTGGGGGGCAAACTATTTTTACCAGCCACCAAGTGAAACAACTCCTAAATGGGAGAGGCCATTTATGGATGCCTGATCAAAGAATCCTCAGATATCAAGTAGTGCTGATGGAAAATCCAGGCCTGACTATATCCCCTTGTGGGTTTCTTAACCCTGCCACTCTCCTGCCTACCCTCAAGGGCTCTCTCCTCTTTCACTCTTGCCTAGAAACCTTGGACCACTGGACAAAACCGTGAGAAGGATTGTCCGAAGATCCTCTGACCAATGCTGAGAAAATCTGGTGCACTGATAGAAGCAGATTTGTCTTGGATGGGGAAAAAAAAAAAAGAGCTGGATATTCAGTAGTCTCCAATTTTGAGACCATAGAGGCTAAACCTTTGCCACCAGGTACTCCAGCCCGATTAGCTGAGCTCATAGTCCTGACTTGAGCTTTAGAGCTGGGAAAATGAAAAAGAGTAGCCATTTACACTGACTCCAAGTATGCCTTTATGGTGCTACATGCACATACTGCTATTTGTAAAGAAAGAGGCCACTTGACAACCTGAGTGTCCCCAATAAATATGGTGATCAAATCCTTAGGCTCTTGGAGGCAGTTCATCTTCCCATTGATGGTTCAGTCTCCTATTGTAAAAGACACCAAAAAGAGAGCACGGAAGTGCCATGAGGGAACCAAGCAGCCAATCAGGCAGCTAAGAGAGCAGCATTACAGAACAATGACCTAATAGGGGTTGCCACCTTAGTTCCACAGACTAATTTGCCAGAAACTCCTTCATATACTGAATGTGAGACTCTTAAAGCTAAAAGTGAGAGCTTTCAAGATCATATGGTGGTTCCAAAAGAAGGGACTCCTTTTCCTGCCTGGGAACTTCCAATGGAAGTTGGTTAACTCCTTACATGCCACCACTCACCCCCCAAAGATTACAAGAAAGATCCTTCAGAGTAACAGGCCTCCAGATGACTATAAGGCAAGTGGTCTCCTCTTGTCCTACTTGCCAATTAACAACCCCCAAGGAGCTCAAAGACCCAAGATGGCCCTGTGCTGTCCAACAATGTGAGACCTATCCAGGAGAGGACTGGCAGATGGACTTCACCCAGATACCAGTTTCTCAAGGACATAAATACCTATTAGTCATGATATATACATTCACAGGATGAATTGAAGTCTTTTCCACATGGGCTGAGAAGGCTCAGGAGGTGGTAAAAAAAATTGCTCCATGAAATCGTTTGGTCTGCCCAGGTCATTAAAAGTGACACTGGGACATCATTTACTTCTAAGGTCACCCAAGAGGTCTCTAAAGCATTTGGCATTACATATTATCTCCATCGTGCCTGGAGGCCTCAGTCTTCAAGAAAAGTTGAAAGAGCCAACCAATTCTTAAAATCAGTGATAAAAAGATAACCCAGGAGATTTTCCTGGGATGGAAGGAGGCTTTACCAATAGCTCTCCTCTGCAACCATATTGTCCCTAAGGAACGGGTTGATTTTAGTCCTTATGAGATGCTATATGAGCAACCTCTTGTTTATGTCAGTGTCCTCTTCCTAGATCCAGAGGCTCAGACCCTCTGGTCTTATATCATGGCCACTGGGCAATTCCAACAGGATATACACTTGTGGGGTGTCAACCAGGACACAAAAGATTCTAAAGAGTCACCACCATATGCTCCAGGAACTCAAGTCCTAATTAAAATCTGGAAAGATGGATCCCCAAAGGCTCAACTCCAGCCCACATGGAAGGGCCCCTACCCTTTAATACTTTCTAAATCCACAGCAATCAAGGTACCAGGACATGACTCCTGAATTCACTATTCATGAGTCAAGCCATGAAAGAAAACAGAAGAGGGCATTCAATACACCTACAAGCCCCTATACTTATTCAGGGCTACAAATGAGTGCCATTCTAATGAACACCTCCAAAATTAAGTTTCTGGGGATAAGATTTCTCAGGACAGCTCTGAAGAGCCAACACAACTTGTCAGGGGCTGTACTCCAAAACAGACAGGAGGTAGATATCTTGATCCCTGAACAAGGAGGGACTTGAGCCATCTTGAATGAGACGTGTTGTTTCTGGGTAAATACCTTCAGTTAAGTTAAAGAACGGAGAAAGCAATGGCACCCCACTCCAGTACACTTGCCTGGAAAATCCCATGGATGGAGGAGCCTGGTAGGCTGCAGTCCATGGGGTCGCTAAAAGTCGGACACGACTGAGCGACTTCACTTTGACTTTTCACTTTCATGCATTGGAGAAGGAAATGGCAACCCACTCCAGTGCCTGGAGAATCCCAGGGATGGGGGAGCCTGGTGGGCTGCCATCTATGGGCTTGCACAGAGTCGGACATGACTGAAGCGACTTAGCAGCAGCACTCATTTTTAAATGTATGATAATCAGCTTAAAAGTAATATCAGTAAGGCTTTCTTATACAAGCAAGGATTGAATTAGATGCTAACAATAGTGATCTTCAACAGAGAAGCATTTTAGGGGTACAACAGGGCAAGTATCAGTTGTAACTAGAAACAAAAGGAAAACATTAAGATTGAGCATCATTACAGGTAACAATGAACTTTATCATTTTTGCCAACAACAGTAACACATTAAAAATTAAACTGGTCCTCTTAAAACCCTCTACCACGAATTATATTATTCTTGATAGTATAGTAAGAAGTTTAGCTTTTTCACTAAGTACACCTTCTGTGAAAAAAGAGGTTAGTGATCTGTTGAATTTGAAATGCCACAAGACAAAGGATGAAATCTAGGCCATTTTTCTTTTAATAGAAACTGTATAATTGTGCATTATTTTTCAAATGCCTTACCAAAACAAAAAAAAAAAAAAAGAGAGAGAGAGAGAAGAACTACTCTTAGAAATGTTAGATGAGATTTGATCATGGTCTTCCATTTCCATCTTCTGATTTTCTTTGTATTTTTTTTCTCTTTGTTATTTTGAATAAGGGCAAGCATGATTCTTTTCTTCTGAAAGAGTTAGCCTTGTCAACTAACTGAAATAACACAAATAGCCTTGTAGGGAAAAATAATTTGATCCAACAAAATATGAATTTGTTTATCGTGCAGTTTTGCTCAACTTAGCACAATTTAATAATTATGAGCACCAAATGTCAGTCACAGTAAAAACATTCAAGTTTAGATGTTATTTGATAAACCTCCAGAAATTGTTCTGTGAATACTAAAATAAAATAACTATTACAAATAACCCAACTTTATGTATCAAAATAAATGATCAGATAATTCTGTCTGGTTAACAGGCCATCAAAGGTTTATTGGATTTTGAGATGAAAGTAAGTTTTTATAGACAAGTTGAATCACATTGGGGGAAGACAAATTTTATATCACTTGTTATATGAACTAAGATAAAGACTTCTATGAGCAATAGATAACTAACTTAGCAAGTGTGTTCATATCAATTGTCACATATCTTTCTCTACTTACCTACAGTTTAAAAAAAAAAAAAGAGATCTCAACTGAACAACAACAAAAATAGTGTATAATGTTATAATCTTAGATATAGAAGTTTCCTAACCTTGTTGTTGTTTAGTCACTAAGTCATATCCTATCCTTTTGCAACCCCATGGTTGTGCCACCATGCAAAGTGCCCACAACAGGCTCCTTTTTCCATGGGATTATCCAGGCAAGAATACTGGAGTGGGTTGCCATTTCCTTCTGCTGGGAATCTTCCCAATACAGGGATCAAACTCTCATCTCCTGCATTGCAGGTGGACTCTTTACCACCGAGCCACCTGGGAAAACCTTCTTTATCTTAGATGTCAGTTAGTCTGAACTTTCTCCCAAAGTTAGAATTCATCTTTTAACTGCTGTTAGATGTTTCTTCAATCACTATTAATAAGAAAAAAATATCTCAAATTTGAGAGGACACTATAGTGGAATCTCTAACATGAATCCTTTTCCTCCCAAATTATATGTGTTTGCTGAATTAGTCCTAGTGCTGAAATTAGGCATGGTCTTGGTAAATTCATCTACTGTAGCTAAATAAATTTATGATAACAAAACTATGCATAATTAGACATAAAGTGATATCTGTTAGTAATGTGTATCCCCAATTGCTGCTGCTGCTGCTGCTGCTAAGGCGCTTCAGTCGTGTCCGACTCTGTGCGACCCCAGAGACGACAGCCCACCAGGCTCCCCCATCCCTGGGATTTTCCAGGCAAGAACACTGGAGTGGGTTGCCATTTCCTTCTCCAATGCATGAAAAGTGAAAAGTCAAAGTGAAGTCGCTCAGTTGTATCCGACACTATGCGACCCCATAGACAGCAGCCTACCAGGCTCCTCTATCCATGGGATTTTCCAGGCAAGAGTACTAGAGTGGGTTGCCATTCTCCATCCCCAGTTGCTAGTGACAACTATTCATCGATCATGACGATGAAGCTTAGAATGAAGCAGATTTGGAAGACCAAACATTGGGGAAAAAAAGCAAAACAGAACTTTAAAAAACAAAGTTGGATCCTTGAAGTCATAATAGAGTCACACAATCTTAACAAACTCTGAAACCCAGTTTGCCTCTAAATGTTATTTTATGTGAATTAATGTTTGGTTGTGGTTGAAAACAATTTGAGTTGAATTATGTGCTTCACAAAATTCCAGATAATAAAGGAAGATCCTCTCTATCTCCTTCTTTACATGCTTGTCAGCATGTGATTTTCCTCTGAATAGTGACATCTATAACTGTCTACAGCACATGAGAAATGGTCAAATTATTCCAATATTTTTGTCACTTGACTGGGAAATCAAACATGAAGTGGGATAGACATAGAAAGGTGACATACAAATCCCCATCAGGGAAGGATTTGCCCCCTACCTACAGGGAGTGTGGTCAACAGACCGTCTCTATTGATCAGTTTCTTCAATATCTGTTTCAGCAGTAGGGAACCACTTCAGTCAATGTCATACCCTTCCCAAAATTACCTGAGATTGTTGACTGTGCAATGTGGGGCTAAAAAGGGCTTGTTGTTTCAGTCTAGCACAGAATAGGTCTGACAGACAACATCTGCTTTAGAGCACCACACTGGATTGGCTGAAGTTTTGCTGGACATTTATCATAGTTAAACTTCTATCTCTGGCCTATCCTTTTACTTTCATTGTTGTTGATGTAATATACATCTTGTAACCCAAACTCTGTTTCCATAAAAACCCAACCTGCAACATTAACTTATCCTATACATTTTTGGCAAGTTTCCAACTTTAATGGTACATATTATTAAAGATTTCAGGGAGTAAAACTTATCAAGTATTTTACTTGAAATGTAATCAAAACATATACCAATTTTGTGCATCTCACCACCATAATATTTTCTGAATTTTCTCACGTCTTCTATTTAATTCTTCAATTTCTCCATTAGGATATAAACCACATATGCAAAAGGATATTTCTTTTCTTTCTGTATTCATAGGGATTGTGATGGATAATTTTATGTACCAACTTGGCTGGGCCCAGATATTTGGTCAAACATTAGTCTAGATATTTCTATGAGGGTGTTTTTGGATGATATTAACGTTTAAATCAGTGGACTTGGACAAAAAATGTTGCCTTCCATAGTGTGAGTGGGCTTTATACAATCAGTTGAAGGTCTGAATAGAACAGGAAGATTGGCCTCTCCCGAGTAAGAGAGAATTCAGCAGACTGCTTTTTTACTTCATTGGCATCATTGAATCATTCTAGTTCTACACCAGATGGCCTTCAGACTCAAACTGAAACATTGGCACCCTTAAGTTTCCAACTTGTTGGTATTCAAACTAGACATGTGGGCTTGGCTTCCCTGTGTCTTCAAGCCTTCTGATCCACCCTGAAAATTTTGGTCATGCCAGTTTCCATAATGGCATGAGCCAATTCTTTCATATATATATATATATATAAAAAATAATGTCATATATATTATATCATAAATGTAAAATAAACACACATACATACACATTCTATTGGTTCTGTTTCTTTGGAGAAAGCTAATACAGTGCCTGAGTTACAATTGATTCTTAATAAATACTTTTGAAAGCAATCAAGAATTTATTATAAAGGATAAATTCCTGGAGAAAAATGGCTGGCATGTAGATTCTCAATAAATGTCAATGTCAAGTGTACAAATTAATTATTACATAAGCTTAAAATGATGATAAAATTAAAAGTTAGGTAAACAGGTATTTTTTTTTCCCATTCAATTGAAGTGATGTCTCTTCAAATTAAGGATAGATATTTTAAAAGAAAATGTGACATACAATTAAGAAGACTATTCAGAGGTAATGCTATTAGCTAAAAATTTTCCGAAACTGATGAAATAATCAAATTTCTAATAAATAATAAAGCATACAAAGTAGAATTAATAAAAAGAAATCTACAGCTGGATTTCCCAAGTAACACTAGTGGTAAAGAACCTACCTGCAATTGCAGAAGATGTAAGAGATGTGAGTTTAATTCCTGGGTAAAGGATATCCCTTGGAGTAGAGCATGGCTACCCACTCCAGTATTCTTGCCCAGAGAATCCCATGGACAGAGGAGCCAGGCAGGCTATGGACCATGGGGTCGCAAAGAACGGGGCGTTACTGAAGCAGCTTAGTATGCATGCATAACTAGATATGTTATGGTAACACTTCAGACATTTCAGCTGACACTTCAGCTAAATTATTTAATACTGAGGAAAATAAATGCATTTTCAAAGAAATTTTTAAAAATTCATAAATAAACTGCTACTGGTGATCCTCAAAAATATGAAGTTTGAAGTTATATACTTTAATAGGAAGAAAGGCTAGGATGAATGATCAAAGAAATGAGTATCATTTTGAGTAAATATAAACTCATAATCACTGTCTAATCTAACAATAATGTGTAACCTAAGGTTAAAAGTAATAATTAAAGGTAGAGCTACAATAAGTGACAATAATGTAGTGTGAAATGAAAATAATTAGATTATTTATGAGAATAAAAATTAATAATGAGAATGATTAGAAATAAAGTTGTCTAGTGCCTTTCTATTTCTCAGATAAATGATAGCAGCATGATTAGTTTGAAAGTCTCTTATGGTAAGTATACAAGAAAAATATTAAAGAGTCCATTAAAAGAAAAGAATAGTACTGAAATATATTGCCTCTAAATCAGCAAAGGAAAGAAATTGAAAAATCAATTTGGGGACTATTAAAAGGTTAAAGCGTCTGCCTCCAATGCGGGAGACCCGGGTTCGATCCCTGGGTTGGGAATATCCCCTGGAGAAGGAAATGGTAACCCACTCCAGTATTCTTGCCTGGAGAATCCCATGGTAGGCTACAGTCCACGGGGTCACAAAGAGTTGGACACGACTGAACGACTTCACCTTCACCTTCACCTTCAAAAGAGGTAAAGAAAAAATATGGAAAAAATAAAACAGAGAAAACTATGTTAAAATTAAGTCAAACATTGAAATAATTAAAATAGATTGAGTTTTCTAGTTAATAGAATTTGTCAGATTGGATTAAAAGTACACCTATGCATTCTTTTTAGAAAAACTATAAAATATGATACATCTAACATAAAAATATCTTAAAAATATCTGAAATAATAGATTTTTTAGGTGAAATATTTTAAAATAGCTAAAGTACAATAAAAAAACTCAAAGAAATAATATTTAACATAAAAATATAACTTATAAAGATAAATATATTAGATATAATAAAATCTTTTATATAAGACAATATTAAAAGGATGAAAAAGAAGGGTTAGGCAAATGCTAAGCAATTGAAACATTGAAACATGGGACAGCTATATTGATATAATACCAAAGAACAAGCCTCACCAATAGTAGAGAAGAAATTTAAACTTCATACAACCTATAAATTGGTCTCAAAATATGTAAAAAACAATCTACTTCATCCTAGAGGGTGAAATATCAATGTGTTACTCAATTATGAAAAATTATAGAAATAATATCAATATATGATATTTGAGCCATTAAAATAATTAAGATAAATATACGGATAACTACATTTCTCAAACACACAAGGGGTTTGTAAAAACTTGACATTCACAAGGTCATAGAACAATTTAAATTTCACAGGATTGGATGGAAATTATTGTTTCCATCTAAGAAGTATAGAAATAGCAAAATTACCTCAAAAAGATGCTAAGAATAGATATAAAAGGTACTAAACAGTGGTGCAGTGGTAAAGAATCTGCCTGCCAATTCAGGAGATGCGAGAGGCCTGGGTTCTATCCCTAGCTCAGGAAGATCCCTGAAGGAGGAAATGGCTACCTGCTTCAGTAGTCTTGCCTGGAAAATTCCATGAACAGAGAAGCTTGGCAGGCTACCTTCCATGGAGTCGTAAAGAGTTGGACATGACTGAGCCCCCACTCACTTAAAAGTCAAAGAAACAGTGCATTGAAAATGGCTGCCTGCATATATTGAGAGAGACAGTAGCCATTTAAGTGATGAATCAATTCCACAAATCCCTGATTTTGACTTTCTTATTACATTAAATCATAAATGCCTTTATTATTTAATAACCTTTGTAGGTAATTATTATAGTTGCAGCTCTAAACAAACTTTCTTCTTTGTCTATGCATAAAACATTGTTTGATAATTCTTATATCGATAGTGTTGAGGAAAAAAAGCACTTGCCTTTATGTTGATAGGTACATACATTTGCACAGACATTTAGAGAAACAGCTAGGTAACTAAAATGTGAAATTAAATATCTTTATGTATGCTTAGTTATTTGTAATTCTATAAATTGCTATTCATTGTCATTCTCTATTCCTGGTTGCCATGTGAAAAAAAAAAAAATCCCTAAATCCTTTTCTTTTCTTTCCATACCTCAGGAAAAAGGAATGAACACATTAGATTGGTATGTTTGGGATAAAAAACTGGGCACATGCAGCTCAGCCCCCTACTTTCCTTTTCTCTTGGATACCAGCCTATATGTGGACTTATGATTTTCTTCTGCTTCTCTGTGCATCAGACTGGGGATGGCAGATGTGCTAGTTTTAGATAAAAAGTTACATTTAAACAAGTGATCAGATTCTTTGAGCCAAAAAACGTTCAAAGAAAATAACAGTTATGGAATTTTGGGCAGTGAATTTTAAACAGAGATCGTAACATTTGGCATGGCCACAGCGAATGGGTTTATATTCCGATGCTGTTTTAAAAATGAACATCAAGCAACTTCTTGAACTTGGTGACTTGCAGTGTCTTTCTTTGTGTAGCAGGACTGGTTTCACAGTTGTATTGTTGGCAGTTAATGGCTGAGACCCAGGCAATGTTGATAGATAATTCTCCACGGATCTTTTGCGTTTCTGCACATCTCTTGACAGTGTTTGTTCCAGACAGTCTGTTCAAAGTTGCTTATATAGCAAATAGCTTTGCAATATAAAGGTAGTTTCTTCCTTTAGGACAGAGCAAATTTATTTGCTTTTCAGGATACTAAAGACCATGTCTCCCTCTGGGACAAAGATAGAGTGCAGTTGCTACTAGTCTTCTCTGAGGTTGAGGGTATTGTAAGTTTCAGGATCCTCAGCTGTGACACAAATCTACTGTGTACAGCAGCTACTAGGACCATTTTTCATTTCTCATCCTCCCATGGGAGACAAAGTAATGCAAACAGGGAGCTCATACTGCATGTGCCATAAGTAACAAAGTCCTTTGTTTCTGACCCAGGACTCTTGTTTCTGTCAACTTGCATTAAACCGTGGCAGATTAATTTGCTAGCTTGCAGGTAGCATCTCAGAAACTCCCAGGTCTTTAGGAAAAAGGCATTATCTTAAGTCATATACTATTTTGATTTGATGATTGTTGACATTTTGGTGTCTATTTTTACAGAAAAATGCATTTTAAAAATTTTAGTGGGAAAGTCATAGTTTAATTAAAAACCCTATGGATTTCAGCAAGAGAAAGCCCTTAAAGTTCTTTGAAAAGGTCTTGGGCCTCAAAACCTCAGGAATGGCGTAAAATTCTCAAGAATAAAGGGATCTTGCAGGGCTCTAGGTTGCAGAAAAATGACAGTGTTTGGGTTACAGTTTATGTCAGGTTGATTTTCGTTAAATGGAAATCCTGGCCTGATTCGTAAATGAGGTTGGGGCAGGATCAAAAATCTTTAGCCTCAGTAAGGTGAACCACCAGTGCAGCTTATAATCTGCAAGGCAGCTGAACTCCACTGGTCTAGTGAGCTCTAACTAAGGTCTAGCTTCAAAGCATTATTTTTAATCATATAGTCAGTGATATAATAGATCTTCGTCCCAAATATTCTTTAAAATGTCTTTTAGAATCTAAAGGGAAAATTCTGAAATGACTACCCTTGAAATAATGTAATTTGTCCACGTTGACTCTGTATTTACTCATTACAAGATCTATAAACACAGCTCTAGTTTTCGAGATATAAATTATGACTTTAAACAAAGAAGGTGGGATATATTTTATTAACAAAAATATACAAAAATAGGAGCCCTGTTGGTAAGAAGAAATCATCATCTTTGTAGGCTGAAGAAGATATACAACTGAGTGAGGTGACAGAACACCTTAAGGTGTTGTTGCTATTAAACCTTGCTACTAAAAGTGTGATCCACAGGCCATCAGCATTGGCATCAATCAAGCTGTATTTTTACACTTTGATACATTTTTCACAACTTCAACCTATGAATTGGAACTTGCATGTTATGGAAACCTAGGATGATTTTCACTTGTGTTGAAGTTTGAAAAATACAACCTTAAGTGATCTAAAGATTGTCTCTGGGAATTAAGTGAAATTAAAGATAAACCAGAGAGATTTAAAAAATGTGCTTCTTATTAGATAGCATCACTGACTCAATGGACATAAATTTGAGTAAACTCCAGAAGACGGGAGGACAGAGGAGGCTGGTGTGCTGCAGTCCATGACATTGCAGAGAGTCAGACATGACTTAGCGACTGAACAACACAAACAATTATCAGCACAGGAAAAGTGAAGACATGAAAGCATGAAGGGAGAAAGGCTGATTAAGCTGGAGAATAGAATACTTTCCTTAGAGAGAACATGAGCTGTTAGTGGCAGACTGTATAAAGTAAAGAGGAGAGATGAAATCTTAAAAACCAGAGTTGTTGTTTAGTCACTAAGTTGTGCCAGGCTCCTCTGTCAATGGGATTTCCCAGGCAAGAATAGTGGAGTAGTGAAAACCAGAGTACATTGATATAAAAAAGCAAAATAAATGTCCATGCTTGTGAAAAAAGAGGCATCTGTCCTTATGAGGTCAGGAACAGTGCTTGGGACCCAGTGAAATTAATGTAAAACAAGATTCAGGTCTCAGAGGGCAAATTGGAATGGCATTCTTAGAGAAGCCCTGGACCCAGGAAATTATTGAATAAAAGTTTCTTTAAGCCACAGATAGAGAATGTAAAATAAGAACAAATACAGCTACACACATGTTTCTATAAAATCTGTGCAGTTTTAAGTGGAAAAAGTCAAGGAGATAGTTCAGAATACTTAAATAATCACTAGGTGAATTTCATAATGACACAATTGTTGTCTTTGTGAATCCCTCCCTATTATTATCTGAGAATCCTGAGGAAATATAGTTGGCCCTATATATCCCTGGGCTCCATAACCATGGAATCAACCATCCAAGGATTGAAGATACTTTTTAAAAATTACAGATTTATTTATTTATGGTTGTGCTGTGTCTACGTTGCCATGTAAGCTTTTCTCGAGTTGCAATGAGCAGGGGCTGCTCTCTAGTTGTGTTGCACAGGCTCTAGGGTGTCTGCGCTTCAGAAGCTGCAGCACGTGGGCTCAGTACTTGTGGTTCCTGGGCTCTAGAGCACAGGCTCAATAGTTGTGGCACATGGGCTTAGTTGCTCTGTGGTATGTGGGATCTTCCAGGATCAGGGATTGAAACCCTGTCTTCTGCATTGACAGGCAGATTCTTTACCACTGAGCCACCAGGGAATTTCTGAAAATATTCCATAATGTTGCAAAAAGCCAAATTTTAATTTGCCATGTGACCGCAGTTATTTCCATAGCAGTTACATAGTACTAGTAAATCCACTCCAGTATTCTTGCTTGGGGAATCCCATGGGCAGAGGAGCCTGGTGGGCTACAGTCCATAGGGTGGCAAAGAGTTGGATGTGACTGAAGCAATTTAGCATGCACACACAGGTAATCTGGAGATGATTTAAAGTCTGACAAAGGATGTATATAGATTATATGCAAATACTAGGTCACTTTATATAAGGAACTTGAGCATTGTGGAGTCTGGAATCCACAGAGAGTCCTGGAACCAATCCTTGCAGATATGGGATGACTGTAGAATTAAGAAAAAGGTTGAATTTGTAGGAGTGGCAAAACTTTACCTCTACCCATCTTAAGTTTTCTGCTGAGACTCTTTAACTAAAACAGATTAATAAGAGAAAATAAACAACACTTTATTAAAATGTGGGAGAAAACTAAACCAAAAGAGAAATTCAAAACTATAACTTGGAACTGCAGTTTATATGACAGTGAAAGTCATTCAGTCATGTCTGACTCTTTGTGACCCCATGGACTATATAGTCCATAAAATTCTCCAGGCCAGAATACTGGAATGGGTAGCCTTTCCCTTCTTCAGGGGATCTTCCCAACCCAGGAATCGAACCTGGGCGTCCTGCATTGCAGGCAGATTCTTTACCAACTGAAGTATGGGGAAAGCAGCTTATATAGCATCTTCAATAAATAGCCATAAATATGTAGAAAAATGACAGGACAAAGAAAAGCAGTTTTAGGTTTACAAAGGCAACAAGCTGTAAGAAATATGTGGGAGTGAGCTGATGGAGTATGGTTATTTTGCAGGTTCCCTTGGTGCCATCTCTATGCTGATATGGGTCTGTATACTCTAAGCAAATAATTTATATCTTGCCTTATGCAGTAAAGAGAAAGATAGAGAGAACTTTCTCTGTGTTTAGTAGCATGTGTGTGCCCAGTCCTGTCTGACTCATTGTGACCCCATGGACTGTGTCCTGCCAGGCTCCTCTGTCCATGGGATTTTCCAAGCAAGAATACTGGAGTGGGTTGACATTTCCTACTCCAGGGGATCAAACTGGAGTATCTTATGTCTCCTTCATTGGCAGGCAGAGATTTTACTATGTCACCTGGGAAGCCCTGTGTTTGTTGCTTCTCAACTGCCTCTAGTTTGAAATAATTTTTATATCAAAATGCATATTTTGAGGTGATATTCTGGTTAAAACTTTAAGAGAAGACAGGATAAAATATATTAAGAGGGAGCCAGATAGAATAATAATGAGACTAGGCTGGTGTTAGTTTATTGAGAGAATACAACATGTATGGGGTACTTTCCAGGTAGAATTATTCAATATGTATATGCAATGAATGTAGACATAATTCTTTATGAACAACAGATGATTTAATCAATACAGAGGTCTTTGATTATAAAATCTTACTTAAATTATTAGAGATCCCATAATTCAAAACCTAAAATAAGATGCTAGTGAAATATCTGAGACAGGAAGTAAATGTGAATTAGCAATATTTTTGATTCAACAAAATATACTGATATTACATTGAATAGAAGAGGAAAGAATCAGGCTACAAATGGTTTAAATTGTTATATATTTCAAATAAGCCTTCCAACAGGAAAATAAAAACACTACAGACATATTCCACTGCAGAACAATTCCCAGTGTAGAAAAATGTATTAACATAAAGAAATGCCATCAAAGTTCTCCATTATTCCAAAGGAAAGATAATGTATCACTAGCATATGGCAGATGTGCCAATAGTGGCTTTAGTTCAGAAAATACTTGTGTATAAATTTCTAATTGAAACACATATGGGATTGAGAGAAACCTGCCTAGGAGAAGGGGAGTCATAGGCTTAAGCTGCCATTATGCCTAGGATGGATAGGCCTGCTCACAAGAGATTATAAAGGCTATGCTACTAACAAAGACTACCTCCTTGCAGTGTTGCTCTGCCAAAAATGACTCCCAGGAGCATTTTAAATTAAGAGTTTGAATATGCTGGATGGGAAGAAAGGCTTGTCAAATAAGACCTGATGATTAAGGCTGTTACCATTGCAATCTTCTAAACTTTGCTAGAAGGTAGGAATATTTCAAATGCTGTTCTAAGGGAGATTCCACTTGCATAATGGAGTCTGCTCCCAGATATCCTAAACACAGTGGCATCATTAACTTCTTTATGTAAGATTTTTCCTAATCCAGTCTATTCACAAACCATGAGATGTGGACACTTGGTATAAATTGACTGATACTTTGTCAAAGCTGAAACCCAGATCTTCCCTCTACGCCCCTTGTCTAGACACAGTTGAGTTTTGCTATAGTCTTTGGCAGGTCTGAGTATGAGCTTCTGAAACAAAATTTTGCCTAGTTTAACTACCCTGGTGACCAAGGTTTGATATGTTTTCTAAGTTTATTAGAAGATATGCCAGTGCTGAAATGATGTTCATATCTTATTAATGCTGGACATATCAGAGATTTGTCATTGATCTTCTACAATTTCTAAAGGAGTTCACTCATCCCAGTGAGACATCAACACCATAGCTGCTTAATAACATGTACACCCATGGCTGATTCATGTCAATGTATGGCAAAAACCACTACAATATTGTAAAGTAATTAACCTCCAATTAAAATAAATTAATTAATTTTTAAAAATTAAATTAATTAAAAATAAATAAATAAAACCCTGGAAAAAAAAAAAACCACAACTCCATCAGCTTGCAGAAGTTTTCTGGTTTACTCAGATACAATGGTAGATTAAAATGAAATAAGAAATTGGAGAAAAAATAATGTAACAATTTTAGACTTTAGATTATTATTAGAATATTATTTGTAGATTAAATTCATCTGGACAATAACTTGCAAGGACAATTAATAACTGAACTTGAAGTTCTCCTTCAGAAATTAATAAAGCAAAGGATTTATATTCAAATTTGGAAAATCTCCATTAACTCTGTGTTCTTGAATAATTTTAATGTTGTTATATAGTCACAGAGCAGACCCTCTGAAGTATTATTGGACAACATGGCTGGAATAAATTTGAAATGGAAAATAAAATAGTGAATTTTGAACCTTGAGAAGATAATGACTTTTCAAAGTTTTAGTTAATGTTCTGAGCCTTTTCATAACCTTTTGAGGGCAAAAATTGACAAATTGAGACTTCATCAGTAATCCTGAGCAGATGCACAAAAGATCAATGGTTGATATCAAGCTAGGAGTAATGATCTTCTGCTGATCTTTCCTCCAACTCTGGATTAACTGTAGGTATAATGCTTAAGTCCCTAAATTCAATGATTCTTTAAGAAATTTGAAAATATCTGAGTGTGAATATAATTAAAATATCAGATTATTTCTGACACTTTAGGAAGAATGACTTTCGCTACAACCTTCCAACAACTTTTTACCACCTTATTCCTCATTGTCTTGGGAAAGAAACATGACTAAATTTGATTTGAAAAGAGAAACTGGCTTATATTTCCTATTCTTTTTATGTTTCCTATTTTGAGGGAAGCAAGCTGTCATGTCTACTCTGTTCCACTATACTTTAATTTTAGAAGCTATGTTCTGATATTTCATAGGAAGCCTCTCCCTGGACTGTGATGGGGAAGGGCAGAATTGTTCTCATTCTGCAGTTCACTATTATTAAGAATTTACTTGTCCAAAGAGAAAAGCCACCCAGCAAGTCATAATTGGGTGCTTGTATATATAAACCCCTTTATCATTTTTTTCAGTAAGATGAGCATTTGGATAGAGAAAATGGATTTTGTTTACCATGTTCCCTCCATCACCTAGAGCAAGTTTTTCTTTTTTTCTTTCTTTCTTTTAAATTATCTCTTTCTTTAATCAATTTGTGAAAATATTGCTAATACAGTACTTTTCATTATTTTTGTCAAATGGGTTTCATTTGCAGTTCCAAGTTTGGCTTTCCAGAACAATTCCATTTTGAAATACATCTGTCACATTTATATTGTTCTTAGACTGCTCCACTCTTTTCATAATGCTTATATGAAATTGTATAGCACATCTATTTACACATTTACTATCTACCTCACTCAAAGGAATGTAGGATTAATTAGCGAAGAAAGTGTTTCTTATTTGTGTTTATAACCCTACCTCTTAGCACAATGTCTGATACATGATAGGGAAATCTGTAAATATCTGTTGGTGAATGAATAATTTAACTCTAGTGTTAAAATTACATTAACAAAGAAAACCTCAAGCAGCAGTACATATTAACCATCTAGTGATGAAGCTGAAACTCCAATACTTTGGCCACCTGATGCAAAAAGCTGATTCATTTGAAAAGTCCCTGATGTTGGGAAAGATTAAAGGCAGGAAGAGAAGGAGACGACAGAGAATAAGATGGTTGGATGGCATCACCAACTCAAAGGACATGAGTTTGGGTAAACTCCAATAGTTGGTGATGGAGGGAGGCCTGGCATGCTGCGGTTTATGGGGTCACAAAGAGTTGGACACGACTGAGCGACTGAACTGAACTGAACTGATCTATGGCAGAGATACATTAAAAATCATTTGTTGGGCCAACAAGATAGCCCTTCAGGAACTTCAAATGCCAAGGAAAGGATTTAGCAACAGGATCCAAATCTGAAAAAATGCTATAATGTAGACTTAAATCTCTGGGGTATCATGGAAGGCTAAACTTGTATGTTAAACCAGTACTGTCAAGAGAAGTCATGAAGCATTGAAAAAATTTACATATTAGAGGAGGGAAATGCTATTCTGTATCAAAGAAAGATAGGAATAGATATGCAGAGGTTTTACAACAGAAATATCTTATGCTGTAGATGAAAGTATGTTGATGATATGTGTACATGATGCATGACATAGATAAAATATAACTTTTTCCTGTACTTATCCTAGTTTCTTACAGGTATATATTTCAAGGTTGGCAGAGGCATCAATGCATCAATCATTAGTACACAACAATTTACTCTTGAGATGAGTACATATTTTGTTTCTTGTCCAAGAAAGTATCCAATTAGAATGAAAGTATTTGCTAATATATTTATTTTGAACTTTAAAATCTATATTCATAAATGGAGATCCAACTTTATTTTTTTCCATTTATTTAGCATTTTTTAAATTAAGGCTATGCTAGTAACATGAAACAAGATATACCAGAGAAGCATTTTTTTTCCATCTCTTTACCCTGGGAAATTTAAATAACATAGAGATTATTCTGTCCCTTGAAAATTTGAAATAATTTGCTCAATAAATCTCTTTTCAAAAATTTACTGATAGTATTGTGCATATTTCCTCAATTTCTTATGCACTTAGTTAATGATTCTACTTGAATTAATTGTACAATATTAGAGTAACCTAGGAAATTATCCTTTTTATACACATATTCAAATATAGATAATATAGCTTAAGGAAAAAAATGTAGGCTATAAAGCTTGTTTAAGCAATCAAAATCCTAGCAAAATGGAGATAGTATACTCAAAATTGTGTTCATTTAAAAGAAAAATTGCAAAAGTGAATTATTTACAATATGTGAGCAGAGTTGAGAGAAACCATCAAGGAACGGTGAAGTCTGCCAGGGCTGAAAACCACAGGAAACCAGTGCCACCCATCGATGGAAGAGGCAAAGAAACTTTAATGGAACCTGGAAAATGTAATTACAGACATAACCTAGGACAACATACAAGGACCTGTAGCTTTCTATGATGGTCTGCATTCACCTCATGGTGATACAGCATGGCAGAAGAAACTGAAGATTAAGCTGTTCTCTTGCTCTTTTGTTTAGACAAATCTTCTATCTTAAGAAAAAAACATTTATAGTAATCCATCCCCAGGCACTACTGTGTAAAGAAGTTTAAAAACACAAAATGTCAAATAATCTATCCATACCAGATACCTTTTATTTCATATTAGATGTCTTTTATTTCTTCCAACTTCTGTTGAATTCCCTCCAAAGAGGCTTCTACATAAATTCACTCTATTGAATTTGCTCTTTTCAGGGTCATCAGTGACCTTAATATTGCTAAGTCCAACAGTTTCTATCCTAAGTGAACTTTGGTCTGCATTTGACACTCTTAACCACTTCTTCCTCTTTGGTACACATTCTTCATTTGGCTTTGCAGATGTCACACTCTCCCGTGTTTTCTCCTAACTTGCTGTTCTCTCCCTCTCATTCTTTTTTACTGGTTTCTGATTATTTCCCAATATCTAAATGTTGGAGGATACCTCGGCTCTGTGCTAGCGCCTCTTATTTATGCTAACTGTATGCACCCCTTTAGATGTTGAGTCTTGTGTTTTTAAATACCATCCAGATATCAATAACTCAATTTTTTTAAGTTCTGGTATTTATGCAAACATCATACTCGTGTATTGAAAAACTTAAAGTCAACGTGATACCTAACAGAAATCTCATGCTTAACATACTCAAAACTGAATTTCTGTTTTTATTGCGCTCTTTTCTTACAATCTTCTCTATCTCTGTAAATTGTTATTCACATCCAAAATGAACTCAGGCCATACAAAACAAAGCAAACAACTAAACACAAAAGAACTAAAAACTGAAAGCTTGATGTCATCTTCAATTTTTATATTTTTCTCTTACCCCACATCTAGTAAGTTTGTGAATACTCTTGGCCTTACTCTCAAAAAAAATGTAGAATCTGACTATAAGTCACCACTTCACCTCTTCCTGAATTGTTCAATGATTTCCCTTCAGATTTCCCTGATTCTTTTCCTGAAGCCATAAAGTCTACTCTCAAAAAAAAAAAAAAAAAACAGCATTTTTAAAAAACTGAATCATTTCATGTCATACTTCTGCTTCAAACCTTTCAAATGTAGGATATCTTTCATATGTAGGAATATACTCAGCGATTTACGTATACATGTAAGTCCCAGACACAAGACACAATGGGATCTGCTCCCCCTCCCGCTGTCTCATCACTGATTGTGTTTACTACTTCTCTCCTTGTTCAATCCATTCCAGCCACACTGACTTTATTTCTATTCTTCCAATAATCCAGGTGTTTATTTGCCTCATGGACTTGGTACCTGCTCTTGCATTAATCTCTTTCTTCTTTATAAGTAAAGCCTTTTTCTTCTTCATATCCTTTCTCAAAGTTATTGTTCTATAAGAGTTCTTTCTAGCATAGCCTCTTATTTTTTCTCTATACAAACTTGACACATATTGTTTTGATATATTTTGTAATTTATTTATTTATTTATGTATTTCCACTCTTGAATGAAAGATCTACAGAGGGAGAGAGTTTTACTTTTTTTGGGGGGGTGGAGCATAACTCAATAAGAATGTTCAGCATATGCCTATCATGCAATAAATATTTCTTAAGTGAATGTTTTTATTGTTCTTTTAACTTTTGTTAATCAGGTTTATTGCACAAGATTAGTTTGGTTGGATCTAGAATTTTATATAAATAGAAAATACAATAGATATTCTTTTGGATTCAGATTCCTTTTTTTACTCAGAATAATATTTTTAAGATCCACACTTCCTGTTGAATATATTAGTAATTCATACATATTGGTGAGTAGAATTACTCTGCTGTTAAGGAAGGATAATTTATTATTTCCATTTTGAGTGTATTGTGAATAAAGTCATGTGAATAGCACATTTATGTTCACAGTATTTTCATCATATACATCTATTTACCTGTAATAAATCCATAAAAAGTAATTCATAAGAAACTATCAAAACTGTTTCCAAAGTTGCACCAATTTGCTTCCTTTCCAGCAATGTGTTAGAGTTTGGTTGCTTCATATTATCATATTATCACTGTAATTGGTTCCTCTGTCCAGGGGATTCTCCAGGCAAGAATACTGGAGTGAGTAGCCATTCCCTTCTCCAGGGGGTCTTCCTCACCCAGGGATTGAACCTGGTTCTCCTCCATTGCAGGCAGATGCTTTACCATCTGAGCCACCAGGGAAGCTCAGTGTAGTTTTATAGTAGCTTTTTAAGTTATGGTAGTGTTATTACTCATTTATTTCTTTTAAATATATGTTTGACTATCACTTAAAATTGATTATTCATTTGAATTTTTTATTTAGCTTGTTAATGTTTATAGAAGAGAAAGCTGCTAAGATTTTGGATTGTATTAAAATTTTAAAACAATTTAGGAGAATTAAAAAATCTTAATTTTGAGTTTTTAATTTCATAAACATAGTGTTCATCTCCATTTATTTGTTTTCTATAATATCTATTAAAATGATTTGTAGTTGTCAATGTGTAGGTTTTGCACATTGCTGTCACCTGTTTTCCAGTGAATGAGAACAGTATTTCATATATATATTTTTTTCCAGTTTTATAGTAGCCTAAATGAGAGGGCTTGTCTAGTACCAGTCATTCTATCATGTCTGGAATTAGATGTCACTTTACATTTCTCTTGTGGCTCAGATGGTAAAGCGTCTGTCTACAATGCGGGAGACCCAGGTTCGAGCCCTGGGGGAAGATCCGCTGGAGAAGGAAATGGCAATCTACTCCAGTACTATTGCCTGGAAAATCCCATGGATAGAGGAGCCTGGTAGGCTACAGTCTATGAGGTCGCAAAGAGTTGGACACAACTGAGCAACTTCACTTCATTTTACATTTTTTTGGTTTCATTTTTATCTATATTTACCTCTTTCAGACATCAACTTATCTTCTATATATTACTTAATGTATTAGATACAAATGTTCTTCACTTTTCAGTTTCTCTATACCATATCCTATGTAAAATTAGCATCTACATCTAAGACAATGCCACTGATAATATACTAATACCTTTATCAAGCTCCCAGAAATAGCAGAAGTTTGAGTTGAAGCCCTGAGACTTTAATGGCCTTCATATCATATATGCCACACCCAGACCTCATAATAAACTTATATATCATGGTGTTTAATATGTAGAGAACTTACAAATCCCTGATATAACTAATTACCATTTCTTGACTTCCTATATATTTTTATTTTTCCAAAGTCAAGTACATATATTAAAATTGATTTGCACTTAATTTAGAGTAAATATTTAATATGCATTTGTTGAATTCATAAATTATTTAAATAAGAACTATCGATTGAAGGAAAAAAACCCTACATTTCCCAAATTTCTCCTAATATTTTAACTTAAAAAAATCACTATATATAAACTCTGTTTTTCTTCTCATTTAACATATTTCCTGTAAATCATCTAAAGAAAATGGCAGTCATTAAGTTTCCATAAGTATTGACATGTTTTTCTTCCATTTCAAAAAGAAAAATTACTTGCAAAATATCTATATCAGTTGCCCCTATGGCACTCTCATTTATCCTCAGCAATAGAGCTCACTATTGACAAAGGATAGATCTGTACACAATTTGCTTTGTCTTGATTAGTTTTCTAGATCACCTGATTCTATGTATAGTGATCTAAGCAAAATCCTATACTATATTTGTGACCCTTCCCACTGAGCATTGCTCTTAAGTCGTCATAGCAACAATCTATTAGATCAGAAAAAGTACAGTAGGATTAAGACAGATTCTAAAAAATTGAGGCAACACTTGTTTGTTGTATCCCTTCCCCCTTTTTCTTGAAATCTTGCCCAAGTGTAGCTGTGTTAAATTTTAATTTCATATCTGCTTGTATCAATCAGAACAAATTATATAAACAATTTAAAAGAATGCCTCCTTACTTGGAAAAATATAATATTATGGTTTTAGAGACTTGGAGAAGATCCCCTGGAGGAGAAAATGTCAACCCACTCCAGTATTCTTGCCTGGAGAATCCCATGGACTGTGGAGCCTGATGGGCTACTGTCCATAGTGTTGCAAAGAGTCAGACACTACTGAAGAGACTTAGCACCACACATAGGGACTTTATTCAAAATTGTTAAAAGCTGAAGAAAGAAAAATCTTTTATATAAATGCTGAGCAACAGCAATGAAACTAGTGAGCAACACAAATGAAATTTATCTCTAAGAACATATTAAGAGTTTTACATTTACTTGATAAATTCAGGTATTAAGAGTGTTACAGGTATTAAGAGTTTTACATTTACCTGATAAATACTAGCAGAGAGAGAAAAAGTAAAAGATATTTGAAGGTGTTTTGTGGGAATTTAAGGTTCATTTAAGGTTGAAAAAAAATTTTTTTAATTCCGTTAATAAGAGTTACTGACATAAATTTCAAGAACAAAATATCTTGGGTAATGTATGACTTTCAGGAATTATGTTGCCTCATCTTGGTCGAGGGATCATCACTTGAAGTGGGGTTATTGGCAGTAGAAATTAAAGTCACCATTATCTTGATTTATTTAGTACCATTAGAAAAATTTACCAGGGTAATATGGGATTATGAAGAATTAAATGAGAGAGAATTAGCATTAGATCTATAAAAAGTTAAGTAAATGTAAAAGCTTCTCCTTCTTCTTCTTCCCATCTCCTCCTCCTCTTCTTCTTCCTTCTCCTTGTTCTTCTCTATCTCTCTCCTGCGCGGTCTACCTTTTTTTGCTCTGTTATGTCTGTTCTTCCTTGTATTCCTTTGGTTTTATATATATATGTATATTTCTAATTCTTAAGAATTATCCAAGCTTATATACCAGTGTTATATATATATATATATACATATATATATATATATATATATATATAATATATATATATATATATATATATATATATAAAAGTTCTGTGACTGAACTAAACTGAACTGAACTGATATACCAGTGTCCCTTAACTTTGAATAGATGTTCAGTTCAGTCGCTCAATTGTGTCCAACTCTTTGCCACTCGATGGAATGCAGCATACCAGGCTTCCCTGTCCATGACCAACTCCTGGAGCTTCCTCAAACTCATGTCCATTGAGTCAGTGATGCCATCCAACCATCTCATCCTCTGTTGTCCCCTTCTCCTCCTGCCTTCAGTCTTTCCCAGCATCAGGGTCTTTCCCAATGAGTCAGCTCTTTGCATCAGATGGCCAAAGTATTGGAGTTTCAGCTTCAGCATCAGACCTTCCAATAAGTATTCAGGACTGGTTTCCTTTAGGATTAACTGGTTTGATTCTTTTGCAGTCCAAGGGACTCTTAAGAGGCTTCTCCAACACCACAGTTCAAAAGCATCAATTCTTCAGTGCTCAGCTGTTTTTATACTCCAACTCTCACATCCATACATTCAGTTCAGTTCAGTCACTCAGCCGTGTCCGACTCTTTGCGATCCCATGAGCCCCAGCATACCAGGCCTCCCTGTCCAACACCAAGTCCCGGAGCCTACCCAAACTCATGTCCATTGAGTCGATGATGCCATCCAACCATCTCATCCTCTGTTGTCCCCTTCTCCTCCTGCCATCAATCTTTCCCAGCATCAGGGTCTTTTCAAATGAGTCAGCTCTTCACATCAGGCGGCCAAAGTATTGGAGTTTCAGCTTCAACCTCAGTCCTTGCAGTGAACACGGAGGACTGAACTCCTTTAGGATGGACTGGTTGGATCTCCTTGCAGTCCAAGGGACTCTCAAGAGTCTTCCCCAACACCACAGTTCAAAAGCATCAATTCTTCGGCGCTCAGCTTTCTTTATAGTACAACTCTCACATCCATACATGACTACTGGGAAAAACCACAGCTTTGACTAGATGGACCTTTGTTGGTAAAATAATGTCCTTGATTTTTAATATGCTGTCTAGGCTGGTCATAACTTTCCTTCCAAGGAGTAAGCGTATTTTAATTTCATGGCTGCAATCACCATTTGCAGTGATTTTGGAGCCCCCCAAAATAAAATCTCTCACTATTTCCATTGTTTCCTCATCTACTTTCCATGAAGTGATGGGACCAGATACCTGTATCTTAGTTTTCTGAATGTTGAATTTTAAGCCAACTTTTTCCCTCTCCTCTTTCACTTTCATTAAGAAGCTCTTTAGTTCCTCTTTGCTTCCTGCCATAAGGGTGGTGTCATCTGCATATCATATCTGAGGTTATTGATATTTCTCCTGGCAATCTTGAATCCAGCTTGTGCTTCATCCAGTCTGGCATTTTTCATGATGTATTCTGCATATAAGTTGAATAAGCAGAGTGACAATATACAGCCTTGACGTACTTCTTTCCTGATTTGGAACCAGTCTGTTGTTCCATGTCTGGTTCTAACTGTTACTTTTTGATATTCATACAGATTTCTCAGGAAGCAGATATGTTGGTCTGGTATTCCCATCTCTTTAAGAATTTTCCAGTTTTTTGAATGGACATTAATAAGTCTCTATCGTTTGAATTTGGCTTCACTATCTATTCTGATTGTCTCTTTCCCTAATGTATATTTGAAAGTCTCTTTGTTTTTTTTCTGTGTATGCCTAGGTATTGGTAGTAATTTACATTGGAGCTTATGTATAGTAGGAGCATATTGCAATAAGTACTTGGAGTATAATTTTGCTCATTAATTTTTATTTTATTCTGGAAATTGTCACCACTGACTGGTGCTATTCTAGAAGAATAATGAAAGGTTTCTAGGCTAGAGAGGTAGAGTGTCCATAAAAAACTGCCATCTCATGTTTGATACTTAAAGTCATTTGTGCACAGTTTCTTAACTTTGTATGCATGGGTCACTAAGGTATCTCTGGAAGGCCTTTACTCTCAGTGAACCCTTTGAAATTTAAGAAATTATATTCTGAAGAAAGAAATTTGTTTTACCAGATTGCAAAGGGCTGTGCTAAAGTATCTATCTGAGAATCACTACTCTTCTCACATCTTTCACTATGTCTTCTGAATCAAAAGAGCTACCAGTTCTTTATGCGGTACCATTTCATGCCAGTCAGAATGGCTGCTATCCAAAAGTCTACAAGCAATAAATGTTGGAGAGGGTGTGGAGAAAAAGGAACCCTCTTACACTGTTGGTGGGAATGCAAACTAGTACAGCCACTATGGAGAACAGTGTGAGATTCCTTAAAACACTGGAAATAGAATTGCCATAGGACCCAGCAATCCCACTGCTGGGCATACACACTGAGCAAACCTGAATTGAAAGAGACACATACCCCAGTGTTCATCACAACACTGTTTATAATAGCCAGGATATGGAAGCAACTTAGATGTCCATCCGCAGACGAATGGATAAGAAAGTTGTGGTGCATATACACAATGGAGTATTACTCAGCCATTAAAAAGAATACATTTGAATCAGTTCTAATGAGGTGGATGAAACTGGAGCCTATTATACAGAGTGAAGTAAGCCAGAAAGAAAACACCAATACAGTATAACAACGCATATATGTGGAATTTAGAAAGATGGTAATGATAACCCTGTATGCGAGACAGCAAAAGAGACACAGATGTATACAACAGTCTTTTGGACTCTGTGGGAGAGGGTGAGGGTGGGATGATTTGGAAGAATGGCATTGAAACATGTATATTATCATATATGAAATGAATTGGAAGTCCAGGTTTGATGCATGATACAGGATGCTCAGGGCTGGTGCACTTGGATGACCCAGAGGGATGGTATGGGGAAGGAGGTGGGAGGGAGGTTCAGCATGGAGAACACATGTACCCCATGGCGGATTCGTGTCAATGTATGGCAAAACTATAACAATATTGTAATTAGCCTCCAATTTATACACAATGGAGTATTACTCAGCCATTAAAAAGAATACATTTGAATCAGTTCTAATGAGATGGATGAAACTGGAACCTATTATACAGAGTGAAGTAAGCCAGAAAGAAAAACACCAATACAATATACTAACGCATATATATGGAATTTAGAAAGATGGTAACAATAACCCTGTGTACGAGACAGCAAAAGAGACACTGATGTATAGAACAGTCTTATGGAACTCTGTGGGAGAGGGAGAGGGTGGGGAGATTTGGGAGAATGGCATTGAAACATGTATAATATCATGTATGAAACGAGTTGCCAGTCTAGGTTCGATGCATGATACTGGATGCTTGGGGCTGGTGCACTGGGACGACCCAGAGGGAGGGTATGGGGAGGGAGGAGGGAGGAGGGTTCAGGATGGGGAACACAGGTATACCTGTGGCAGATTCATTTCGCTATTTGGCAAAATTAATACAATATTGTAAAGTTTAAAAATAAAATTTTAATAAAATAAAAAATAAATTTATATTAAATTTTTTAAAAAATTAAATTATATTTATAATAAAGATGTCTAGGTATTGGAAAATGCTGCTGAAAATTTCACAGAGTCCCTAATAGGTTTTTCACTATTTAAGCTTGAAAGCAAAAACTGGGTCCATCTGACCAAATTACATGTCACCTAGAAGTTGAAGCAGATTTAAATCACTGTCGCACATAAGATTATAGGTGAGTAAAGACAAAGAGTAGAATCCCCAGATGGCTAAATCTAGGTTCACTGACAGGTTTAGAAACCAAGAAACTAAATCTGAAAGTTTACCCAAGTATGAATTTAATTGTAAATACAGAAGATGTGTAACTAAAACTATAGAATTTGATGGAAGAGCATCAGTTGTAGAATATAATGTGTCTGTAACTGAGAAATCCCAGCTAACAGAGTGATAAAATAACAAATGGCCAGGGACAGGAAAATAAGAGAGTGAGGAGATGAGAATACTCCTGGAGAGAGTTCTCACTACAGATATTTTCTAAAAAGCTTTTTCTTATTAGTGAGTATATAGTCTTGTCAACAGCATTTAAATAACAGATGAAAGCTATTCTCCAGAAATAGCTGGGATACAATATAATAATAGAATATACAATAAAGAGATGAAATTGAAAAGCAAGGTATGCTGACAAATCTAAATATATCTAGAGAAGAAATATATCTCTGAAGAGAATTGGCAGTGGCTCTCTGGACAGCACAGAAAAAAAGTTATTTTTTAAAAAGTGAGAGCAAGAAAGTTGTGAATTCTCAGGGGAAAATATACTTTCCCTTCACTTGGCAGGATTAGAGGAATTTTGATGCAAAGCCACAAGTTGAAAGCTGGCTAAGGAGCTTGTGATGACTTCATGGCCCATTAATTCTCAGAAGGCAGCAACTATAACAGATCACAGTACAAGCACCAGGCCAACAGGTGGGTGTTAGTGAGGAAATAGCTGCTCTTCTGGGATGTAATGGAGAGGATTTTCAGCCCATTTCTGAGATCCATTACCTACTGTATGTGCAAGAAAGGAAGAGGGCAGAAGTACTCACTAATGAAAAATTGTCCAGTACCAACCTTAAAGAAGCCCAGAGTCAGTTTATTTACTGGACAGATAAAGTGAAAGTGAAAAGTCAGTCTCTGTCCAACTCTTTACCACCCCATGGACTACACAGTCTAGACCAGAATACTGGAGTGGGTAGCTGTTCCCTTCTCCAGGGGAATCTTCCCAACCCAGGGAATGAACCCAGACCTCGCACATTGCAGGCAGATTCTTTACTGTCAGAGCCACCAGGGAAGCCCAATAATATTGTAGTGGGTAGCCTGTCCTTTCTCCAGGGTATCATCCTGACCCAGGAATCAAACCGGGGTCTTCAGCATTGCAGGTGGATTTTTTACCAACTGAGCTACTAGGGAAGCCCACTGGGCAGATATGAGACTGTTAAATCTGAATCAAAAGCAACACACACCTCAAAATTCCATAGGTGGTGAAAGGATTTGGCATTGCAAATCTGAGATGACCCAGGAAACTGCTGTATCTCTCTGTACAGGCATAGTTAGTGTATACCTTAGGTAAAAAATGTTTTACAACTTATCAAATTTCTTAATGAAAAACTGTGTTGCCTTGTTATCCTAAATTTCAGATATTCCAGGTTTCACTGAGAGATAAACTACCATGCAACAACATTCTATGATTTTAATTTCATGGAGAAATTCATTAAAGATAGTTTAAAGTTTTTAAGAGCCTTCCTATAGTGTATAGTTTAAATACTCACTCAGCTTGAAATTGAGACTTAGAGGAATGATCCTACTGAGAGAGTCAAGTCTTAGATAGGTGGATAAGAAGTCTGGGGCCCCAGAGGAAGATAAAGAAGTCTGGGGATCTCAAGAAGGATATAGGGGTCTGGAGTTCTCAAGGAGAAGAAAAGGACAAACGTTTTTTCTTTAAGCCCAGAGATGATGATTGCACAACAAAACTACTGATCTTGCTCAAGGATATGTTTTTCCTTAAATTCTGTACCAATGATTCATTTCAGTTCAGTTCAGTTGCTCAGTCGTCTCCGACTCTTTGTGACCCCATGAATCGCAGCACGCCAGGCCTTGCTGTCCATCACCATCTCCCGGAGTTCACTCAAACTCACATCCATCGAGTCGGTGATGCCTACCAGCCATCTCATCCCCCGTCATGCCCTTTTCCTCCTGCCCCCAATCCCTCCCAGCATCAGAGTCTTTTCCAATGAGTCAACTCTTTGCATGAGGTGCCCAAAGTACTGGAGTTTCAGCTTTAGCATCATTCCTTCCAAAGAACACCTAGGGCTGATCTCTTTAGAATGAACTGGTTGGATCTCTTTGCAGTCCAAGGAACTCGCACGAGTCTTCTCCAACACCACAGTTCAAAAGCATCAATCCTTCAGCACTCAGATTTCTTCACAGTCCAACACTCACATCCATACATGACCACTGGAAAAACATAGCCTTGACTAGACGGACCTTTGTTGGCAAAGTAATGTCTCTGCTTTTCAATACACTATCTAGGTTGGTCATAACTTTTCTTCCAAGGAGCAAGCGTCTTTGAATTTCATGGCTGCAGTCACCATCCGCAGTGACTTTAGAGCCCCCCAAAATAAAGTCTGACACTGTTTCCACTGTTTCCCCATCTATTTCCCATGAAGTGATGGGACCGGATGCCATGATCTTTGTTTTCTGAGTGTTGAGCTTTAAGCCAACTTTTTCACTCTCCACTTTCACATCAAAAGGCTCTTTAGTTCCTCTTCACTTTCTGCCATAAGGGTGGTGTCATCTGCATATCTGAGGTTATTGATATTTTTCCCGGCAATCTTGATTCCAGCTTGTGCTTCTTGCAGCCCAGCGTTTCTCATGATGTACTCTGCATATAAGTTAAATAAGCAGGGTGACAATATATAGCCTTGATGTACTCCTTTTCCTATTTGGAACCAGTCTGTTGTTCCATGTCCAGTTCTAAATGTTGCTTCCTGATCTGCATATAGGTATCTCAAGAGGCAGGTCAGGTGGCCTGGTATTCCCATGTCTTTCAGAATTTCCCACAGTTTATTGTGATCCACACAGTCCAAGGTTTTAGCATAGTCAATAAAACAGAAATAGATGTTCTTTTGGAACTCTCTTGCTTTTTCGATGATCCAGTGGATGTTGGCAATTTGGTCTCCAGTTCCTCTGCCTTTCCAAAATCAGCTTGAACATCTGGAAGTTCATGGTTCACATATTGCTGGAGCCTGGCTTGGAGAATTCTGAGCATTACTTTACTAGCATGTGAGATGAGGGCAATTGTGTGGTAGTTTGAGCATTCTTTGACATTGCCTTTCTTTGGGATTGGAATGAAAACTGACCTTTACCAGTCCTGTGGCCACTGCTGACTTTTCCAAATTTGCTGGCATATTGAGTGCAGCACTTTCACAGCATCACCTTTCAGGTTTTGAAATAGCTCCACTGGAATTCCATCACCTCCACTAGCTTTGTTCGTAGTGATGCTTTCTAAGGCCCACTTAACTTCACATTCCAGGATGTCTGGCTCTAGGTCAGTGATCACACCATCATGATTATCTGGGTTGTGAAGAATCTTTTTTATACAGTTCGTCTGTGTATTCTTGCCATCTATTCTTAATATCTTCTGCTTCTGTTAGGTCCATACCATTTCTGTCCTTTATCGAGCCCATCTTTGCATGAAATGTTCCCTTGGTGTCTCTAATTTTCTTTAAGAGATCTCTAGTCTTTCCCATTCTGTTGTTTTCCTCTATTTCTCTGCATTGATCACTGAGGAAGGCTTTCTTATCTCTTCTTGCTATTCTTTGGAACTCTGCATTCAGATGCTTATATCTTTCCTTTTCTCCTTTGCTTTTGGCATCTCTTCTTTTCACAGCTATTTGTAAGTCCTCCTCAGACAGCCATTTTGCTTTTTTGCATTTCTTTTCCATGGGGATGGTCTTGATCCCTCTCTCCTATACAATGTCACGAACCTCAGTCCTTAATTCACCAGGCACTCTATCAGATCTAGTCCCTTAGGTCTATTTCTCACTTCCACTGTATAATCATAAGGGATTTGTTTTAGATCATACCTGAATGGTCTAGTGGTTTTCCCTACTTTCTTCAATTTAAGTCTGAATTTGGCAATAAGGAGCTCATGGTCTGAGCCACGGTCAGCTCCCAGTCTTGTTTGCTGACTGTATAGAGCTTCTCCATCTTTGGCTGCAAAGAATATAATCAATCTGATTTCAGTGTTGACTGTCTGGTGATGTCCATGTGTAGAGTCTTCTCTTGTGTTGTTGGAAGTGCAGGCGGCTGCAATGGCACATAAGCATGACCAAGAGGAGCTACCCCACCTCCGAGGTCAGGGGCGGTAGCCAGGAGGAGCTACCCTGCATCCGGGGTCAGGGGCGGAGGCCAAAAGGAGCTACCCCACATTCAAGGTCGGGGTGGCAGCCGAGAGGAGCTACCCACATCCGAGTTCGGGGGCAGCGGCCAGGAGGAGCTACCCTATGTCCAAAGCCAGGGGCGGTGGCCAAGAGGAGCAACCCCACGACCAAGGAGCAGTAGCCTCCTGCGCGGGCGCAGGAGGGCCTAGAGGAACTACTCCACATTCAAAGTCAGAAGGGGCTATGGTGAGGAGATACCCCTTGTCCAAGGTAAGGAGCAGCGGCTGCGCTTTGCTGGATCAGCCATGAAGAGATACCCCACGTCCAAGGTAAGACAAACCCAAGTAAGACGGTAGGTATTGCAAGAAGGCATCAGAGGGCAGACACACTGAAACCATACTCACAGAAAACTAGTCAATCTAATCACACTAGGACCACAGCCTTGTCTATCTCAATGAAACTAAGTCATACCCTGAGGGACCACCCAAGACAGGCGGGTCATGGTGGAGAGGTCTGACAGAATGTGGTCCACTGGAGAAGGGAATGGCAAACCACTTCAGTATTCTTGCCTTGAGAACCCCATGAATAGTATGAAAAGGCAAAATGATAGGATACTGAAAGAGGAACTCCCCAGGTCAGTAGGTGCCAATATGCTACTGGAGATCAGTGGAGAAATAACTCCAGAAAGAATGAAAGGATGCAGCCAAAGCAAAAACAATACCCAGTTGTGGATGTAACTGGAGATAGAAGCAAGGTCCGATGCTGTAAAGAGCAATATTGCATAGGAACCTGGAATGTTAGGTCTATGAATCAAGGCAAATTGGAAGTGATCAAACAGGAGAAGGCAAGAGTGAACGTTGACATTCTAGGAATCAGCGAACTCAAATGGACTGGAATGGGTGAATTTAACTCAGATGACCATTATATCTACTACTGCGGGCAGGAATCCCTTAGAAGAAATGGAATAGCCATCATGGTCAACAAAAGAGTCTGAAATGCAGTACTTGGATGCAGTCTAAAAAACGACAGAATGATCTCTATTCGTTTCCAAGGCAAACCATTCAATATCACAATAATCCAAGTCTATGCCCCAACCAGTAATGCTGAAGAAGCTGAAGTTGAATGTTTCTATGAAGACCTACAAGACCTTTTAGAACTAACACCCACAGAAATACAAAGGATCATAAGAGACTACTATCAACAATTATATGCCAATAAAATGGACAACGTGGAAGAAATGGACAAATTCTTAGAGAAGTACAACTTTCCAAAACTCGACCAGGAAGAAATAGAAAATCTTAACAGACCCATCACAAGCACGGAAATTAAAACTGTAATCAAAAATCTTCCAGCAAACAAAAGCCCAGGTCCAGGTGGCTTCACAGCTGAATTCTACCAAAAATTTAGAGAAGAGCTAACACCTATCCTGCTCAAACTCTTCCAGAAAATTGCAGAGGAAGGTAAACTTCCAAACTCATTCTATGAGGCCACCATCACCCTAATACCAAAACCTGAAAAGATGCCACAAAAAAAGAAAACTACAGGCCAATATCACTGATGAACATAGATGCAAAAATCCTTAACAAAATTCTAGCAACCAGAATCCAGCAACACATTAAAAGATCATACACCAAGACCAAGTGGGCTTTATCCCAGGGATGCAAGGATTCTTCAATATCCGCAAATCAATCAATGTAATACACCACATTAACAAATTGAAAATAAAAACCATATGATTATCTCAATAGATGCAGAGAAAGCCTTTGACAAAATTCAACACCCATTTATGATAAAAACTCTCCAGAAAGCAGGAATAGAAGGAACATACCTCAACATAATAAAAGCTATATATGATAAACCCACAGCAAACATTATCCTCAATGGTGAAAAATTGAAAGCATTTCCTCTAAAGTCAGGAACAAGACAAGGGTGCCCACTTTCACCATTACTATTCAACATAGTTTTGGAAGTTTTGGCCACAGCAATCAGAGCAGAAAAAGAAATAAAAGGAATCCAAATTGGAAAAGAAGAAGTAAAACTCTCACTATTTGCAGATGACATGATCCTCTACATAGAAAACCCTAAAGACTCCACCAGAAAATTACTAGAACTAATCAATGACTATAGTAAAGTTGCAGGATATAAAATCAACACACAGAAATCCCTTGCATTCCTATACACTAATAATGAGAAAACAGAAAGAGAAATTAAGAAACAATTCCATTCACCATTGCAACGGAAAGAATAAAATACTTAGGAATATATCTACCTAAAGAAACTAAAGACCTATATATAGAAAACTATAAAACACTGGTGAAAGAAATCAAAGAGGACACTAATAGATGGAGAAATATACCATGTTCATGGATTGGAAGAATCAATATAGTGAAAATTAGTATACTACCAAAAGCAATTTATAGATTCAATGCAATCCCTATCAAGCTACCAATGGTATTTTTCACAGAGCTAGAACAAAGAAGTTCACATTTTGTATGGAAATACAAAAAAACCTCGAAAGCCAAAGCAATCTTGAGAAAGAAGAATGGAACTGGAGGAATCAACCTACCTGACTTCAGGCTCTACTACAAAAGCCACAGTTATCAAGACAGTATGGTACTGGCACAAAGACAGAAATATAGATCAATGGAACAAAATAGAAAGCCCAGAGATAAATCCACGCACATATGGACACCTTATCTTTGACAAAGGAGGCAAGAATATACAATGGATTAAAGACAATCTCTTTAACAAGTGGTGCTGGGAAAACTGGTCAACCACTTGTAAAAGAATGAAACTAGAACACTTTCTAACACCATACACAAAAATAAACTCAAAATGGATTAAAGATCTAAACATAAGACCAGAAACTATAAAACTCCTAGAGGAGAACATAGGCAAAACACTCTCTGACATACATCACAGCAGGATCCTCTATGACCCACCTCCCAGAATATCGGAAATAAAAGCAAAAATAAACAAATGGGACCTAATTGATCTTAAAAGCTTCTGCACATCAAAGGAAACTATCAGCAAGGTGAAAAGACAGCCTTCAGAATGGGAGAAAATAATAGCAAATGAAGCAACTGACAAACAACTAATCTCAAAAATATACAAGCAACTCCTCCAGCTCAACTCCAGAAAAATAAATGACCCAATCAAAAAATGGGCCAAAGAACTAAATAGACATTTCTCCAAAGAAGACATACAGATGGCTAACAAACACATGAAAAGATGCTCAACATCACTCATTATCAGAGAAATGCAAATCAAGACCACTATGAGGTACCATTTCACACCAGTCAGAATGGCTGCGATCCAAAAGTCTACAAATAATAAATGTTGGAGAGGGTGTGGAGGAAAGGGAACCCTCTTACATTGTTGGTGGGAATGCAACCTAGTACAGCCACTATGGAGAACAGTGTGAGATTCCTTAAAAACTGGAAATAGAACTGCCTTACGATCCAGCAATCCCACTGCTGGGCATACACACTGAGGAAACCAGAAGGGAAAGAGACACGTGTACCCCAATGTTCATCGCAGCACTGTTTATAATAGCCAGGACATGGAAACAACCTAGATGTCCATCAGCAGATGAATGGATAAGAAAGCAGTGGTACATATACACAATGGAGTATTACTCAGCCATTAAAAAGAATACATTTGAATCAGTTCTAATGAGGTGGATGAAACTGGAGCCTATTATACAGAGTGAAGTAAGCCAGAAGGAAAAACACCAATACAGTATACTAACGCATATATGGAATTTAGAAAGATGATAACAATAACCCTGTGTGCGAGACAGCAAAAGTGATGCTGATGTATGGAACAGTCTTATGGACTCTGTGGGAGAGGGAGAGGGTGAGGGTGGGAAGATTTGGGAGAATGGCATTGAAACATGTAAAATATCATGTATGAAATGAGATGCCAGTCCAGGTTCAATGCACGATACTGGATGCTTGGGGCTTGTGCACTGGGACGACCCAGAGGGATGGTATGGGGGGGGAGGAGGGGAGGAGGGTTCAGGATGGGGAGCACATGTATACCTGTGATGGACTCATTTTGATATTTGGCAAAACTAATACAATTATGTAAAGTTTAAAAATAAAATAAAATTAAAAAAATTAAAAAAAAAAAAAAAAAAAAAAAAAAAACTAACACCCAAAAAAGATGTCCTTTTCATTATAAGGGACTGGAATGCAAAAGTAGAAGTCAAGAAACACCTGGAGTAACAGGCAAATTTAGCCTTGGAATATGGAATGAAGCAGGGCAAAAGCTAATAGAATTTTGCCAAAAGAACCAATGATTATATAACAGCAATGTATCCTGCTTGAGGACGTATTTCTCCTTCTTAAGAACCTTCTGAATAATCCTGTCATCTTCCAGTGTAAGTTGTGGGAGTGGGTCTGGTAAGATCTTCCTGTTATTAGCTATAATCCAGTTATCTTAAAATATATATTGTGGGAGCTGGTCTGGTAAGACCTTTACAACCTTGAAACATTCTTTTGATTTACTGCAATAATCAATTGAAAAAGTATATAATTTCCTTGCTAAGACTAGGGGGGGGGGCATTCTCCATCCCCCTTTTGATGTCTGTGTCAGAAGGTTTCTCTGTCCCTTTTTTGCTTTAATAAAACTCTGCTACACAAAAGTTCTTGAGTGGTCAAGCCTGGCCCCTGGTCCCAGGTTAATTCTTTGGAGATCATGAATCTGACACCGTTCATCATGCTATTGTTATAATATTCCATTTTGCTCTGAAATGTTGTTAAAAATTTAAGATGTAAGTTTCTGAACTGAGGAAAAATAAAGACTAGATATAGTTTGAAGCAATGCAAGGTGAGAGGCAATATCCCAGATTGTATTATAGGTGTAGTACAGCTAAATGTAGGAACAACTAAATCTGAAAGCTTATCCATGTATGAACTAAATCTTAAATGCAAATGGTGTGTAACTGAAAGCACAGAACCTGATGGAAAAGCATCAATTGTAGAACATGAGGTGATTGTGTAACTGAATTTGATAGATGTTGATGGACATAGAAAACTGGAGGTCAGAATTTCAAAATTGTAAAGTAAAATGTCATGTTTTACTTTGTGCCACACATCTAAACTAGAGTTGAAGTTTCTTGAAAGCTTTCATCGTAGAGAAATTGATCTTGTATTTTAACATCTAAACAAAGAACTACAATGGACTTAGATGGTTTTCTCAATTTCAGGATAGTCATTTTGATCAGATTACTCTTTGATGTGGGGTCTGCTCTGTACATTGTGGATGTTTAGCAGCATCTACCCAGATGCTAGTAGCATACATTTACCCAGTTGTTAGAAATGTTCCCAGCAGGAGAAAATTGCCTTCCATTGAGAACCACTACTTTTGGAAAGAGACATTTGACAAGGTCTGGAGACTTCTTTGTTTGTCAAAATTGGTGGGGGGCGGTGAGAATACATGCTACAAGCATCTAATTAAAATAGGACAGGGGCACTGCTCCTAAGCATCCTATAGTGTGCAAGAGAGTTCCTTATAATAGAGAATGTGAAAGTCAATCAGTCGTGTCTTTTTGCGACCCAATGGACTGTAACCTGCCAGGCTCCTCTGTCCACGGACTTCTCCAGGCCAGAATACTGGAGTGGGTAGCCATTCCCATCTCCAGGGGAAGTTCCCAACCCAGGGATTGAATCCAGGTCTCCCTCATTGCAGGCAGATTCTTTACCATTTGGGCTACCAGGAAAGCACTCCAATTCAAAACGTCAATTGTGAGGTTGAGAAATCCTCATCAAAATCCTTTCTTTTACAGTAGATGTCTATGATAAACACATTTTTAAAAATATAAACAATCAAGCACAATTTGAGGTGTAGAGGTCTGAAAGGCTAAAGAATCAAAATTGGATCCTAAAATTATCATCACATCTGAAGGACATCAAACATCAAACCCTGACGACATCAAACATAAAAACAAATATTAGAAGATCAAAGTATCTGAAATATCATTGAGTTTTTCTGAGGTCCCATCTTAATTAAACAAGACACTCAAAACGTTCCAAAATGATGCATAAGGAAAAGATCTGACCAGATTTCCCAACAAGTATAAAGCAACCAGGATGCAGTAAATATTAGCCTCCATTCTCTTCATGAATAGTTATTGAAAATGCAGAGGGAGAAAATGTGAAAATGCAAATTCTTTAAAAAGCTTGGAGGGCAAGGGTATAGCTTCCTCCTCATCCATCTCAAGGGCTCCAGAAGTTGTCTCTGACACACTGTTCAGTGCTATCAATGAACATTATAGAGAATGATTTTCCAGAAATGGAAATTCTACTAAACGGTAAATGATCATTTTCCTTTCAACATAGCATGCTTCCTGATTCTTGCACAAGTTACTTTAAAATTCCAGCCATTCTAGTAACTGTTACCAAACATTATAGTTTTGTCCAACCCAGCACAGAGACACCCTGCCTCCTGTCCTCTGCAGTTGAAGCATATTCTAACAGTAGCTGTCCCTTCATTCCTAGCTATGCTCACATTTGGCAAAAAAACACACCTCATTAAAGTAATTATTTTACAGTACAGTGTCCTTGTATACTAAAACCAGTACACCATTGAGAAATTTTCTCTATGTGTAATAGCTATATAGAGCATATTAACAAAATGATCAGACTTGGGCTGCATGATTCAAAGAATTCTAAATATTTGGCAAAAACATTTCACACTACAGTTGAAGCCATAAGTTGTTTTAGTTGCTAAGTTGTGTCTAACTCTTTTGTGATTCCATGGACTGCAGCCCTTCAGGTTCTTGGTCCATGTACAAGACACTAAAAATGTGCTGAAATCAAAGAGAATACAAATATTAGACCTTTGATTCAGAAGCTTTGGCCCCTGACCTGATGAAAGGCACTAATTTTCAAATATGATGTAGAAGATCACTTCTGAAAAAAATCAGATGACCTGCCTTTTCACCCCAGCTTTCAGGTATTTGGTACCTACATGTCTCAAGCATGTTAGTTACCTTGTCTGAATTCAGTTATCATATCTATAAAATGGCAATATCAAAACATGTCCCGTCTACTTAAGCAACTGTTTATGAAATTGTTAATATAAATACCCACTAGAAATTAATGAGTAGAGTGAAATATTTGAGGCATCTATTCACTTTTAAGAATAAGATGCAAGTACCTTCTTTTCCCACTGTTGCTGCTGCTACTGCTGCTGCTAAGTTGCTTCAGTCATGTCTGACTCTGTGCGACCCCATAGACGGCAACCTACCAGGCTCTCCTGTCCCTGGGATTCTCCAGGCAAGAACACTGGAGTGGGTTGCCATTTCCTTCTCCAAAGCCTGAAGGTGAAAAGTAAAAGTGAAGTTGCTCAGTCGTGCCCAACTCTTAGCGACCCCATGGACTGCAGCCTACCAGGCTCCTCCGTCCATTGGATTTTCCAGGCCAGAGTACTGGGGTGGGTTGCCATTGCCTTCTCCATTCCCACTCTTAAGCAACACTATATCAGTGTTTTAAACTAGTGTGTATAAAACCAAAATTTAGTATACAAATTCTGATCTTTCCTGAGTTCTCATCTTAATATACAATATTTTAAACAAGTAATACATAGAGAGAAGGTCAGATTTGAGTTCCTGGGAAAAAATATAAAATAATAGAGGTGAATATAGTATATTAGTATAAGAATATTAGCATCCATTCTTATTAAAAAGTAAGGAAAAAAGTCATCGCTTTTAGGTTATGCATTTGTAGGTGTAAATATACCAGATTGTAGATAAAATTGTTAAAACACTATCAAAGTTGCTGAAGACAACATACCACAGACATGAACAAAAGTAATGGCTTTCTATTCTAATAGAAACAATTGGCTAGGAATTATAATGAATATTGATTCTATCAACTATAGAGAAAATATTTTTTTAAGAGAAAGAGGTTTAAAATATTAGGGATAAATTTTCAGAAAAGTTTAGCCCAAGTTATTTATTTAATTGAATGTATAAATGGGATATCATAATATGTTCCTGGATGTAACATATATGAAATATCAATTTACATGCTCTATTTTTCTGTAAAATTTTGCAAGTGATTTTTACTTGAAGAAAATATGTCAGTCTTGTTTAATTACTATCTTAATCACTATCAGTGCAAGGTTGCACCATAATAAAAATGTGGAAAAAAACATTCCATGGCTAGAGGACACCATAGTCTGAAATGACAACCCACTCCAGTATTCTTGCTTGGAAAATCCCATGGACAGAGGAACCTGGTGGGCTACAGTCCATGGGGTCACAGAAGAGTCCGACATGACTTAGTGATTAAACAGTAGCAAGGTTAATTTATATTTTCGTTTATCTTTCTGTGGTATTCAAAGTCCTTATATAGAATTCCTTATATAGCATCTAACATTTAAAATAATATTATCATGTTTTATATGTCTAAATATACATATCTAAAGCTAACACTCTTCAAATTTCATATATAAAACCCCTTGGATGATACTACAATTTACATTTTGTCTAAATCAAATTTCTATCTCTACTCCTCAAACTAATTCTTTTATCTTCTCACTGTCTTCATATATATGGTTTTATATCCCAAAGTGGTAAATATTGATGGATTGATTTCATAATTCCATGAGAACAGTCTACTTATGTGCTAACTTTATGATAAGTTATTAATATAATCCTGAAGTTAGTCTTCAGAATGGTTCAAGCTGGTTTTAGAAAAGGCAGAGGAACCAGAGATCACTTTGCCAACATCCGCTGGATCATGGAAAAAGCAAGAGAGTTCCAGAAAAGCATCTATTTCTGCTTTATTGACTATGCCAAAGCCTTTGACTGTGTGGATCACAATAAACTGTGGAAAATTCTGAAAGAGATGGGAATACCAGACCACCTGATCTGCCTCTTGAGAAATTTGTATGCAAGTCAGGAAGCAACAGTTAGAACTGGACATGGAACAACAGACTGGTTCCAAATAGGAAAAGGAGTTCGTCAAGGCTGTATATTGTCACCCTGCTTATTTAACTTATATGCAGAGTACATCATGAGAAATGCTGGACTGGAAGAAACACAAACTGGAATCAAGATTGCTTGGAGAAATATCAATAACCTCAGATATGCAGATGACACCACCCTCATGGCAGAAAATGAAGAGGAGCTCAAAAGCCTCTTGATGAAAGTGAAAGTGGAGAGTGAAAAAGTTGGCTTAAAGCTCAATATTCAGAAAATGAAGATCATGGCCTCTGGTCCCATCACTTCATGGGAAATAGATGGGGAAACAGTGAAAACAGTGTCAGACTTAATTTTCTGGGCTCCAAAATCACTGCAGATGGTGACAGCAGCCATGAAATTAAAAGACACTTACTCCTTGGAAGGAAAGTTATGACCAACCTAGATAGCATATTCAAAAGCAGAGACATTACTTTGCCAACAAAGGTTTGTCTAGTCAAGGCTATGGTTTTTCCTGTGGTCATGTATGGATGTGAGAGTTGGACTGTGAAGAAGGCTGAGCGCCGAAGAATTGATGCTTTTGAACTGTGGTGTTGGAGAAGACTCTTGAGAGTCCCTTGGACTGCAAGGAGATCCCACCAGTCCATTCTGAAGGAGATCAGCCCTAGGATTTCTTTGGAAGGAATGATGCTAAAGCTGAAACTCCAGTACTTTGGCCACCTCATGCGAAGAGTTGACTCATTGGAAAAGACCCTGATGCTGGGAGGGATTGGGGGCAAGAAGAGAAGGGGATGACAGAGGATGAGATGGCTGGATGGCATCACTGACTCGATGGACGTGAGTCTGACTGAACTCCGGGAGTTGGTGATGGACAGGGAGGCCTGGCATGCTGCGATTCATGGGGTCGCAAAGAGTCGGACACGACTGAGCGACTGATCTGATCTGATCTGATCTGATCTGAAGTTAGGCTTACAGAGAAAAGCGGCTCACTGACTACTCAAAAAAAAAAAAAAACAAACAAACACAGTTGAAACAACCTGCATACATGCTAAGTCGCTTTAGTCATGTCGGACTCTTCGCAACCCCATGGAGATTCTCCAGGCAAGAATACTGGAGTAGCTTGCCATGCCCCCCTCAATCAACCTAGTCCTAAATAAATAGTCAGTGGAGTAAAGGTGATGTTATCATTGATTTAGTGCTTTCATGGTATTGGTCAGGAATTAATACAAGTTCTCAAAGGATCCCAAAGTTTCAAATTACTATACAAGGTCCTATGTTATTGGTGCTTAAAGAATGAAAAACTGTTAAGTGGAAAATATATGACTTAACCAAAAAATCCAAGAATACAATTGGGTAACTGTTAGCAGTCTCCCTTCCTAATCTCTTGAGTACATTTCTTTTCCTTAAAAGGTTCTGTTTATATAACTGGATTAATAATACAAAAGAGCTTAAAGTATCTTAAAAGGTTAAATAATCCATGCTTTTATTCCAAAGGATACCCAGCTAGTTCCAAATAAGGAACAACAATTTTTAAATATTTTCTCCTAACTGTGTCTGTGCTATTTTTCTCTAGTCTGTCATCCTGTTTCCCTGTCTTTTGTGACAATATGTTGATTGACCCCCTTTTAAAAAAGTTT
Organism: Bos mutus; assembly: GCF_027580195.1. Taxonomy (NCBI): domain Eukaryota; kingdom Metazoa; phylum Chordata; class Mammalia; order Artiodactyla; family Bovidae; genus Bos; species Bos mutus. The sequence goes on from NC_091617.1 coordinate 48,028,619, forward strand.
ATAATGGAAAGCTATCATAAAAAGATGAGTTTAATTGGTGGCACCACAGATAAATTCAAGAGTAATATTTTATGAAATAGCCATCATGACCTGAATCTCTACAGATGTCTTGCCCCTTTCCCAAAGCCACAGTTTCTCTCCATACTCAATGTCTACTTACTAAGTAAAGCAGATTTTATAGAAAACTATGTTGTTTGTTGCACATTTCTTTTCTTCTTTCTGACTTCAGTGTGCTTATTTTATATTGTACAGTTAGTGCCACTTGTAATTATGAAAAGAAAGTAAAAATATAAGTAAGTAAACCTCCCTAGCAAACTAAGGAAATTCTTTGTAGAATAACAGGCTGTTTTCTTCTGAGTAAGACTGAGAGGAATTAGAATTGAAAAAGTTCACATTCAAAGAGGTAGAAGAGATAATCCTCAGTCATGCTGGACAAGAAAGTAACTAGCAAAGAGGAACATGTCACTCAGACAAATTCATTACTAAACCCCAAGATTCCTGTTTTATGTGTGATAGGTTAAAGGATTCAAACCAGATAATAGACAGGCTTTATGATACATGTCTTCTAAAAGCAGAATAATTTTTAAAGATTGAATCCCTGGCCCAGTAGAGCACTTTGGAAGGCTATAATGTGGAAAACATCAAGAGATTGAAATGTGTGGTTAATACGAAGTGAAATAAACCATAAGAATATTGGAGGAGGGGTGATGATTTTACCCTTAAAAAATCAAAGACTGTACATTATAGTTCTTTGTATTAAAAGGGTATTTATACATACCTATGGCTGATTCATATTGAGGTTTGACAGAAAACAACAAAATTCTGTAAAGCAAATATCCTTCAATTAAAAAATAAAATTAAAAAAAAACAACTATTTGCCATGAAATGAAGAAGGGTCAGGACAATGGGGAAAAGCAGTAGTTTGTCTAACAGGTTGTAGTTTCTAGTATAAGAGTTTGTGCCAAGGTATCAAAAAATAGCCTGGGAAATAATATCTTTGGAAGAAACTTAAAATATTTGAAAATTGGGCAAATTTACTGATCTATTGGATTTTCTTTTTAAGAAGAGAGAAATAAAGAAGGTAGGATTCATTCATAATTTAGTTTGGGGATCTGAGATTGTTATCATGCTTTGTAATGGAGAGGTTTTGAGGAGACCTCCATAATCCTCTTCCTGGTGTTAATATTCCTGGATAATACCTTCCCTTTTAGTGTGAAGGGGATCTATGAACTGCTTCTTATCAACAAATCTCGGTAAATGTGATGGGACATATAAATCCTAATATTATATTTTATAAAATTTCATCCTAGAAGACTCTCTTTCTGTCTTTGAAGAGGCCATGTTGTGAGAAGGTGTGTGTAGAGATCCACATGCCAAGGAAGTAAGTGTGGTCTCTAGAGACTGAGAATGGCCTGATAGCTAGCAAGAAGCCAGGGCCTTCAGTCAGACAGCCACCAGAAAATTAACTTTGCCAACCACTTCAGTCAGCTTGATAGTAGATGCTTTGCCAGTTGAGTTTCCAGATGCTAATTGAGCTCTTCTCAACATCTTGATTCTAACCTTGCATAGGACTCAATTAAGCCATGACTCAGTGAAACTATGAGATAATAGATACATGTTGTTTTAAGATGCTAAATGTATGATAATTTGTTACTTAAATATCTAATGCATTGTTAAAGAACAGTGGGAAAGAATGGGCAATAGTTTGTATATCTGAAAAACAGGAATTGTTATACACTGGGCTGAATTAGGTGTTTATTTTTACCCTCTAATTCAGCAAAACAATCTTATAAGGTAATTCATGTTTTATTTTGGTATAATTGTTCTCCAGTTTGTGGGTCATCTGCTCAGTGGCTCTACAATGGGGCTAATGGTAACCTTCTCCAAGAGGGCTTTTACCACATGCTGTGCCTCCCAGGTCTGCTGCAGCCAGAGTCTCTATTCCCCTGTCAGGCCACTGCTGATCCGTGGCTCTGCAGAGGGCACTCAAACACACAAAAGCAGGTCTAGCTCAGTCTCTTGCGAGTCCTGGTGTGAGCAAAGTTTTTTTTTGAGCCTTCCAAGTATTTCTGGCATTTATGGGGTTTGATTCTAAACATGAATTCATCCCTCCTACCATCTTGTTGGGACTTCTCCTTTGCTCTTGGATGTGTTTTTTTTTTTTTTTTTTTTTTTAAAGTGGGAGCCAAAATCCTCCTGTAGACGGTTTTTCAGCAGCAAGTTGCAATTTGGGTGTTCTCGCAGGAAAAGCTGAGTGCACGTCCTTCTACTCCGCCATCTTGAGGGTAAATCCCTGCATATGGTGACTGCAGCCATGAGATTAAAAGACACTCGCTCCTTGAAAAAAAAAAACACAAAAAACTATGACAAACCTAGACAGCATATTAAAAAGCAGAGACATTACTTTGCTGGCAAATGTCTGTATGGTCAAAGCTATGGTTTCTCCAGTAGTCATGTATTTATGTGAGAGTTGAACCATAAAGAAAGCTGAGCACGAGCATGGAAGAATTGATGCTTTGAACTGTGATGGTGGAGAAGACTCTTACAAGTCTCTTGGACTGCAAGGAGATCAAGCCAGTCAATCCTAAAGGAAATCAATTCTGAATATTCATTGGAAGAACTGGTGCTGAAGCTGAAGCTCTAATACTTTGGCCACCTGATGGGAAAAACTAAATCATTAGAAAAGACACTGATTTTGGGAAAGACTGAAGGCAGGAGAAGAGGAAAACAGAGGATGAGATGGTTGGATGGCATCACCAACTCAACGGACATGAAATTGAGCAGACTCCAAGAGTTTGGTAATGGACGGAGAAGCCTGACATGCTTCAGTCCATGGCTTCACATGAGTCAGACATGACTGAACTCAACTGAATGTTTTATTAATGAGAATACTGGTACACAGAGATATTAATAAACTTACCTAAATTACCTACTATATATAAGGAATTGCCAAATCATATTCATCCCATCTGTATCATGTTCTGGTTCTTTCTCTATATGGATCTTTATAACTGGAATAACCTATCTTCTCTTCTGTACTGGAAGAACACATTTGTTTATTCTCAAGGCTCAGTCAAGTATTTCTTGCAGCAGAAAACCTTCTCTTGATCCTTAATAGATTAAAGACATCTACTTATTCTTTATTTATGTATTCATTTGTTATTTTAACCAGTGTCAGTTAATCATGAATTAACTGCCTTGTATCTTGGCTATGGATGATAGTAGTGAATATATCATGCAAGTTTCTTGATTTCATAAAGTTTATATTCTAACATGAGATGCAAATAATATATAAATAATTAACCTTTAAGAACCACACAACTATGTAAAAATTGAAATAATTGACAGAAATGAACTGTGGCTCTTTTGCTTTAACCAGGTAAAAAAAATCTAAATGATGTGACCTTTAATTTTGATCTACATGACAAAAAGAATTCAGCTATGTGAATTTCAGAGAGAAGAAAAGTCCACAGAGAAGAAATTGCCCATGCAAATGTCCCTACAGCTTAGCTGTTAAGAATTTGAAGGAAGGCCAGAGTTGCTTGATAATAGAGATTAGGCAGGAAGGTGATCATAAATAAAATTGCATAGCAAGATGGAAAAATGTTCCTAAAGTACTTTTAAACCAATTTTCACATACTTGAATGCTGTCAAGAGGCCACTCACATTAAGAAGAATGTGCAGGAGGTTATTAAACTCGACAAAAGAATACTCTGGAATCTGGAATCTTAGAAATGAAAGACACTTTGAATGGATTAGGGAGTGATAATGGTGAGAACATATTTAGATTATTAGTGAAGACAATTTTTTCATTACATTTGCCTTGAAGGAAAGGAGACAGATGAAGCAGAGGGTATGTGAATTAAGATCATGTATGTATACTACTGGAAATAATGTAGTAATAAAAGAAAAAAATAGCATTTATGATGCAGCAGAGAGGACCCATGATAGGAGAAGAGCCTTTGAGAAGAATACAAGGAAAGTAAAGAGCACAACAGGAGAGATTTTTAATGGGAAATTAAAGTACAGATGTTAGAAAAGTGGAAATTCAGAGTCTAATATTGTCCTTGCACTTACCTCAGTCCTAACATTTACCACTTTATGATTAGTTTCATTTTCTACTGTAGCAATCAAAAGCTAAATTTCATGAGAGCAACATTTAGGTACTTGGCCTATTAATTCACAAAACTTAATACAATATCTAGCACATTAACTTGATTTTTATGTAAATGAGTACATATGTAACCATATGTACTTTTCACTGAGTTAAATGGACTCTGAAAAGTTAAGATGGAACTTTGAAGCCTGCTTTTCTTATTTCTTTAATTTATTTATTTTTTTACTTCATATTTATTAAATGGAAATAGTACTCTTGGAAGAAAAAAATGAGTTTTGAAACCATCATAAATAAATTATTCTGATCTAACTTCAGAGTTTTACTATTCCTAAGTATATGCAAGGGTGAAAACACAGGAAAAAAAAACTTGTGCCAAATTTTATTATTTAAAATTTTAAACTATCAGTAAAAAAAAAAAAAACCAAACCTCTCTATAGGACATAGGATAAAGTTACCATTTCTATGCCTACCCTAAACTTGACATTCATGCTTTGTATTGTTTATATCATTTGTTCTTTATACACATATAAGGAACACATGTGATGTTTATTATCTATTATTATTTGGATGCAATTTCAAAGTCCCAGGTATTTTTAAGTAAATTCCCAGACTGGTAAATAGCTGAACCAGACTTTTTATTATTGAATTAATTTCTATTCCTGTGATACACATGATCTAATTTGCCTTGTGTGTCTATGTGTTCATAAATTTCCTTTTATGTAGTTAAGATAAAAGGTGAGTCAAATGTTGGTGTTCAAATGTTATAGATAGCATCTTAGTTACCATGAAATATGTATTATGCTATGCTGCTGCTGCTGCTGCTGCTAAGTCGCTTCAGTCGTGTCCGACTCTGTGAGACCCCATAGACGGCAGCCCACCAGGCTCCCCCGTCCCTGGGATTCTCCAGGCAAGAACATTGGAGTGGGTTGCCATTTCCTTCTCCGTTGCAGGAAAGTAAAAAGTGAAAGTGAAGTCACTCAGTCGTGTCCGACTCTTAGAGACCCCATGGACTGCAGCCCACCAGGTTCCTCTGTCCATGGGATTTGCCAGGCAAGAGTACTGGAATGGTGTGCCATTGCCTTCTCCAGTATTATGCTATAGTCTTTTTTAATTGATTTAGTCTCAAAGTCAACATGTTGACAGTTTATCTTTTAACTTAATATTTATATGTTAGAATTGTATCCAAAAAAATATTTAGAAAATTATCAGCAACTTGGGAGATATTTTGAATTCAGTTACATATACATTGTATACCACATATGTTTTATCCATTTGTCTTTTGGTGGACATTTAGATTGTTTCTATATCTTGACTATTGTAAATAATGCTGCAGTGACATGGGGGTCCATATAAATTTTCATGTTAATATTTTCAATTTCTTCAGTATGTGAACTATTTTTGATGCCCTTTTTTGATACAATGCATTCATTAGACAATGGTCACAAATCACATATTTGAGATTCTGGTAATGCATATTAGTAAAGATACAACTATTAGCTCAGGAGCTACAACTGGAGCTACTTTTTAATTGAATTTCCATTAGTTCATTTTGCATAGCCTTTTGTTTTTCCTAGTTTTTCCCGAATTTGTAGAAGTTATCCTAGCACCATGCTTGGATTTGGCAGAGCGGGGGGTAGTTTTTGGTAGAGTACTAAAATAAGTATCTGAAAAAGTGTTCCCCATATTGATAAATTATCCATTATCAAACTTTATGTTCTGTCCCCTTTGATTTAACATCTTCTGTCTCCTACCTGAATACATTCTCACTCCTTCTGGTACCAGCCTAGCATTTACAACCTCTGTACTCCATTAGCAAGATTTCCCTGATGGGTTAAGTAGTAACTTAATTCTGGTTGTTGATTTAATGGCTAGTAATGGGGAAGTTTGGGATAACTCTGGTGGAGTGGGTTGTTTTCTGGCAGGGTGGAGACCTCAACATCAATTTTAAGAAAAGGAATGCTTATTAGTCCTTAAGAGAGAGAATTGTACTACCACTTCTACAAACCTGAAAATTCAGGTCAAACTGTTTAGTGCACCAATCAAGATGTTCCCTTTCAGTGACTTTGGCTGCATATCCTTTCAATCAGAGTTCTGATCTTGCACAGTAGACCTGCTCAGTCAAAAATTAACATTCATTGAAGTTCTGCTACACAAAATCTTAAATCTGGATGTGATCCTCAGTTTTCTCTGCCCTCTAACTGTACAGTATCTTTACATGCTGCCAAGGAGGCTTTTTGGCTTTCACATTTAGGCTTTAATTACTGATTAATTACCTTTAGCCTTTCATTATCTTTATCCAAAAAGTTCATGAAAGTGCTGCTAGCAAAAGCCATCCAATTCAAAAGTCATCAATCTAATCCCTTATATTTTTCAAGTGAATAATGCATTGTGTCTGCTAGTATATTATCTCTTACAGAGTAAATTCTATCCCAGTTCCCCTTAGGTAAAATTCTTAACAATTGCCCTGCCATCTTATGCTGGGGCTATCTATGTTCCACTACAGCCAGTTGAAGTGGTCTTTCCAAACTCTGAAATTCCAACTTGATGTCTACTTTCTCTGCCCACACTACCATCAACTATTACAGGTCAGTTACCTGAAAAGCAGTCACTGAGATAGAAATTGACACACAGGAAATTAATTTGGGAATGCCTTCCTTTGAGAGGATAATGAAAAATAGATTAGATGTTAAATTTTTAGGTTGGGTGCACAACAAGGAATTTTGAAACTGAGATGACCTTTATTATTTATCTCTAATTGGGGAAAGGGTCAGAAATGTATTTATAACCCAAATAGCCAATAATTGATTTTAGGCTTACTCAGGAAGAATGTGTGATTTCCTCAGTTGTCTAAAGAAGGCTGACAATTGAAAGTTGTCAATCAGCAACACTCAGAAGCTGGAGTGAGGATTTGAGTGAGGAAAATATCCATTTCCTAGATGTTACCTCTATTTTGTCTCATTTTACATAAATTTTCAGCAGCATTTGTTAGTCATAGTTACCATAAAATAATACTAGTGATACTATGCCCTTGCTTCTTCCGTAGATACTCTTTATATTTACATAAGGCTTCTTCTTTTCTCCTCTGCAAACTTTCTTCTTAGATTATCTTATCTATTTCCAGACTGAAATGTATTTCACTTCAGTTCAGTTCAGTCACTCAGGCATCTCTGACTCTTTGCGACCCCATGAATTGCAGCAAGCCAGGCCTCCCTGTCCATCACCAACTCACGGAATTCACTCAAACTCACGTCCATTGAGTCGGTGATGCCATCCAGGCATCTCATCCTCTGTCATCCCCCTTTCCTCCTGCCCCGAATCCCTCCCAGCATCAGAGTCAGCTATTCACATGAGGTGGCCAAAGTACTGGAGTTTCAGCTTTAGTATCATTCCTTCCAAAGAACCCCAAGGGCTGATCTCCTTCAGATGGACTGGTGGGATCTCCTTACAGTCCAAGGGACTCACAAGAGTCTTCTCCAACACCATAGTTCAAAAGCATCAATTCTTTGGCTCTCAGCTTTCTTCACAGTTCAACTCTCACATCCATACATGACCACTGGAAAAACCATAGCCTTGACTAGACGGACCATTGTTGGCAAAGTAATGTCTCTGCTTTTCAATGTGCTATCTAGGTTGGTCATAACTTTTCTTCCAAGGATTAAGCATCTTTTAATTTCATGGCTGCAGTCACCATCTGCAGTGATTTTGGATCACAGAAAAATAAAGTCTGACACTGTTTCCACTGTTTCCCCATCTATTTCCCATGAAGTGATGGGACCAGATACCATGATCTTCATTTTATGAATGTTGAGCTTTAAGCCAACTTTTTCACTCTCCTCTTTTCACTCTCATCAAGAGGCTCTTTAGTTCCTCTTCACTTTCTGCCATAAGGGTGGTGTCATCTGCATATCTGAGGTTATTGATATTTCACCTGGCTATCATGATTCCAGCTTGTGCTTCTTCCAGCCCAGCATTTCTAATGATATAAGTACTCTGCATGTAAGTTAAATAAGTAGGGTGACAATATACAGCCTTGACATACTCCTTTTCCTATTTGGAACCAGTCTGTTGTTCCATGTCCAGTTCTAACTGTTGCTTCCTGACCTGCATACAGATTTCTCAAGAGGCAGATCAGGTGGTCTGGTATTCCCATTTCTTAAAGAATTTTCCACAGTTTATTGTGATCCACACAGTCAAAGGCTTTGGCATAGTCAATAAAGCAGAAATAGGTGTTTTTCTGGAACTCTCTTGCTTTTTTGATGATCCAGCAGATGTTGGCAATTTGGTCTCTGTTTCCTCTGCCTTTTCTAAAACGAGCTTGAACATCAGGAAGTTCACAGTTCACGTATTGCTGAAGCCTGGCTTGGAGAATTTTGAGGATTACTTTATTAGCGTGTGAGATGAATGCAATTGTGTGGTAGTTTGAGCATTCTTTGGCATTGCCTTTCTTTGGGATCGGAATGAAAACTGACCTTTTCCAGTCCTGTGGTCACTGCTGAGTTTTCCAAATTTGCTGGCATATTGAGTGCAGCACTTTCACAGCATCATCTTTCAGGATTTGAAATAGCTCAATTGGAATTCCATCACCTCCACTAGTTTTGTTCATAGTGATGCTTTCTAAGGCCCACTTGAACTTCACATTCCAGGATGTCTGGCTGTAGGTGAGTGATCAGACCATCGTGATTATCTTGGTCAAGAAGATGTTTTTTTGTACAGTTCTTCTGTGTATTCTTGCCACCTCTTCTAAATATCTTCTGCTTCTGTTAGATCCATACAATTTCTGTCCTTTATCGAGCCCATCTTTGCATGAAATGTTCCCATAGTATCTCTAATTTTCTTGAAGAGATCTCTAGACATTCCCATTCTGTTGTTTTCCTCTATTTCTTTGCATTGATCGCTGAGGAAGGCTTTCTTATCTCTTCTTGCTATTCTTTGGAACTCTGCATTCAGATGCTTATATCTTTCTTTTTCCTCTTTGCTTTGGCTTCTCTTCTTTTCACAGCTATTTGTAAGGCCTCCCCAGACAGCCATTTTGCTTTTTAGCATTTCTTTTCCATGGGGATGGTCTTGATCCCTGTCTCCTGTATAATGTCACAAACCTCCATTCATAGTTCATCAGGCACTCTATCTATCAGATCTAGTCCCTTAAATCTATTTCTCACTTCCACTGTATAATCATAAGGGGTTTGATTTAGGTCATACCTGAATGGTCTAGGGGTTTTCCCTACTTTCTTTAATTTAAGTCTGAATTTGTTAATAAGGAGTTCATGATCTGAGCCACAGTCAGCTCCTGGTCTTGTTTTTGCTGACTGTATAGAGCTTCTCCATCTTTGGCTGCAAAGAATATAATCAATCTGATTTTGATATTGACTATCTGGTGATTTCCATGTGTAGAGTCCATTAGCCTTTGCCCTACTTCATTCTGTATTCCAAGGCCAAATTTGCCTGTTATCCCAGGTGTTCTTGACTTCCTACTTTTGCATTCCAGTCCCCTATAATGAAAAGGACATTGTTTTTGGGTGTTAGTTCTAAAAGGTCTTGTAGGTCTTCATAGAACCGTTCAACTTCAGCTTCTTCAGCATTACTGGTTAGGGCATAGACTTGGATTACTGTGATATTGAATGGTTTGCCTTGGAAACAAACAGATCATTCTGTCATTTTTGAGATTGCATCCAAGTACTGCATTTCAAACTCTTTTGTTGACCATGATAGCTACTCCATTTCTTCTAAGGGATTCCTGCCCACAGTAGTAGATATAATGGTCATCTGAGTTAAATTCACCCATTCCAGTCCATTTTAGTTCGCTGATTCCTAGAATGTCGACATTCACTCTTGCCATCTCCTGTTTGACCACTTCCAATTTGCCTTGATTCACGGACCTAACGTTCCAGGTTCCTATGCAATATTGCTCTTTACAGCATCGGACCTTGCTTCTATCACCAGTCACACCACAACTGGGTATTGTTTTTGCTTTGGCTCCATCCCTTCATTCTTCCTGGAGTTATTTCTCCACTAATCTCCAGTAGCATATTGGGCACCTACTGACCTGGGGAGTTCCTCTTTCAGTATCCTATCATTTTGCCTTTTCATACTGTTCATGGGGTTCTCAATGGCAAGTGGTTTGCCATTCCCTTCTCCAGCGGACAACATTCTGTCAGAGCTCTCCATCATGACCTGACCGTCTTGTGTGGCCCTACAGGGCATGGCTTAGTTTCATTGAGTTAGACAAGGCTGTGGTCATAGTGTGATGAGATTGACTTGTTTTCTATGATTACAGTTTCAGTGTGTCTGCCCTCTGATGCCTTCTTGCAATACCTACCGTCTTACTTGGGTTTGTCTTACCTTGACGTGGGGTATCTCTTCATGGCTGCTCCAGCAAAGTGCACCTGCTGTTCCTTACCTTGGAGGAGGAGTATCTTCTCACTGCCACCCCTCCTGACCTTGAACATGGAGTAGCTCCTCTAGGCCCTCCTGCGCCCACACAGCCACCGCTCCTTGGACTTGGGGTTGCTCCTCTCGGCTGCCGCCCCTGACCTCGGGCATGAGGTAGCTCCTCTTGGCCACTGCCCCTTGGGCATGGCATCCTCCCAGCTTCTGCCCCTGACCTTGGATGTGGGGTAGCTCTTCTCAGCCGCGCTTGTGCGCCATCGCAGCCTGGCCGTCCCAGCCTGGCATTTTTGGTCGCTGCCCCTGACCTCAGACGTGGGGTAGCTCCTCTTGGTCACTGGCCCTCGGGCATGGTGTCCTCCTGGCTTCTGCCCCTGACCTCAGACGTGTGGTAGCTCCTCTCGGCCGTGCTTGTGCACCATCACAGACGTCCGCTCTCTGTGCGCCATTGCAACTGGACTCCATAATTCATGTCTCTAATCCCTATCTTTCCTCAGAGTCCCAGGGTTATATATCTATCAGCTTGTTGGATAAATCCACTTTAAAGACTAAAAGTAATTTTAAATTAAACTTCAAACAGTAAAAAGAACAAATTTTGTTTTCATTAGTTATCCTAATCTGAATGTTTGTCTACCAGTTTTCTTATTGTCAGCAAACGTCATTACTCACACGCTAGTAAAGTAATGCTCAAAATTCTCCAAGCCAGGCTTCAGCAATATGTGAACCGTGAACTTCCTGATGTTCAAGCTGGTTTTAGAAAAGGCAGAGGAACCAGAGATCAAATTGCCAACATCCGCTGGATCACTGAAAAAGCAAGAGAGTTCCAGAAAAACACCTATTTCTGCTTTATTGACTATGCCAAAGCCTTTGACTATGTGGATCACAATAAACTGTGGAAAATTCTTTAAGAAATGGGAATACCAGACCACCTGACCTGCCTCTTGAGAAATCTGTATGCAGGTCAGGAAGCAACAGTTAGAACTGGACATGGAACAACAGACTGGTTCCAAATAGGAAAAGGAGTATGTCAAGGCTGTATATTGTCACCCTGCTTATTTAACTTCTATGCAGAGTACATCATGAGAAACGCTGTGCTGGAAGAAGCACAAGCTGGAATCAAGATTGCTGGGAGAAATATCAATAACCTCAGATATGCAGATGACACCACCCTTATGGCAGAAAGTGAAGAGGAACTCAAAAGCCTCTTGATGAAAGTGAAAGTGGAGAGTGAAAAAGTTGGCTTAAAGCTCAACATTCAGAAAATGAAGATCATGGTCTCTGGTCCCATCACTTCATGGGAAATAGATGGGGAAACAGTGTCAGACTTTATTTTTTTGGACTCAAAAATCACTGCAGATGGTGACTTCAGGCATGAAGCTGAGCGCCGAAGAATTGATGCTTTTGAACTGTGGTGTTGGAGAAGACTCTTGAGAGTCCCTTGGGCTGCAAGGAGATCCCACCAGTCCATTCTGAAGGAGATCAGCCCCGAGATTTCTTTGGAAGGAATGATGCTAAAGCTGAAACTCCAGTACTATGGCCACCGCATGCGAAGAGTTGACTCATTGGAAAAGACTCTGATGCTGGGAGGGATTGGGGGCAGGAGGAGAAGGGGACGACAGAGGATGAGATGGCTGGATGGCATCACTGACTCAATGGACATGAGTCTCAGTGAACTCCGGGAGTTGGTGATGGACAGGGAAGCCTGGCATGCTGCGATTCATAGGGTCGCAAAGAGTTGGACACGACTGAGTGACTGAACTGAAGTGAAAAATCATACCAGAAGTCCTAGAGCCATCATTAGCACCTACCTTGTCCTCACCCCATATCCACCCCATATCCAAAGATTACCAATTTTCTCTACTGTGCTTACCTCTTTTTTAGCCACCATGGTTCTTCTCTAAGTGGTAGTAATACTATAGTTATTGATATTTTGATTCTATTTTGCCTCTTCATCTCTTTGTCTATTTAGCATTGAGAGTAAATTTCATAAAGCATATATCAGATAGCATCACTCTCATTTTTAAAATAGTATGGTGGTTTGTCATAACATTATGCATAAATTACTAACTCCTTTTCATGGTCCACTAAAACCATGTTAATGTGCCTTCCTTATCTGGTCTTCCTTACACTTTTGCTCCATATTTTTATTCTACCTGCCACTTTTCATTGCCACAATTTCTTTCACATAGTAGTTTTTTCACATACTTTTTTCTTTTTTGGTTTCAGACTTTCTCTAAATCTTGGCTTGGATGATCCCCATGCATTTTTAAGAACTTACCATGTTGCATTCTCAGTGTTCTTACTTGATGCTCTTTTTGGGCAGTGCTTCTACCCCTGAAGGCTACTATCCTCTATAATTGGATTGTGATCATTTGTATAATTTATCACAGTTTATCATTTTATACTTCTGAGTTCCTGATTGTCTCTCTAATAAACTAATATGCTTTTTTGTATTGTCACCATTTGCCTAGAATACAGACTTTTATTATGTATTTCAGGAATATTTCTTAAATATTACTTTAATAAATATTGTTTTTCAAAAATGAATCATAGAAAGTTTGTACCCTCATGAAAACTTCTACATTGAGCACACTATATATCCTGAAGAAAGTAACATTTGTTTTTCAAATAAATCATGTTTAGATATATGAACAAGCCCCTTCCAAGTAAAGTTTCTATAGTCATATTTAGAATACAGTCTAGAGTGTAGCCATCAAAGTTTAGTGAAATCAACATTTCAGATATGATTTATTTATGATTCTAACATTTGAAACCTTGCTAGGCTTATTTGACAACAAAACTCCTCATTGAAAGACTGCAAGAAAATTTACAATATTTAGGATTTTCAGGAAATAATTTTATTTATGCTGTTGCAATCTAAACAAATTATTTATGTGGTATGTTATTTTTAGCAATGCTCCAAAATTTAAATATTTCACAATTGAAATTCATATTTTGGAAATTAGATTAGTCATTCAGTTATGTGTTCTGTTGTATTTTGTATTTTTATACCTCGTTATTATTGATGCCATATATTTTCCTGTTTTTCTTTGATTGGTGTATCTTCCTTTTCAGTCATTTTCTGCATTTTGATAGTTAAAGATAGTCGTATGTAACTATGTTTAAGTGTCACAGCTCAAAATCATCCATTATATTATTTTTTATATTCAACATTGACTTTATTCCATTCACTCTCTTAATGTAGATGAGACTATCTTCTTCCAGGATCATTTTGCAGATTTCTCAAGTGATTTCACTCATGCTGTTCTCTATAGACCTGGATTAACCACCATTTCCTACTTGTCATTCATTGATTTGGGCTATTTGAACATTTTCCAGTCACTGTAATTTGATTCTTTATATAACCAATTCTTAGGACTACACCTCTCTTTCTTTCTCTCAAAATCGCTCAGTTGTATCTGACTCTTTTGACCCCATAGACTGTAGCCCACCAGGCTCTTCTGTCCATAAAGTTCTTTGGCAAGAATACTGGAGTGGGTAGCCATTCCCTTCTCCAGGTCATCTTCCCAATCCAGAGATTGAACCCATATCTCACGTGTTATAGGCAGATTCTTTACCTTCAGAGCCACCAGGGAAGCATGTATGGAGTACCTACTATATTCTAATCATTGTTCTAGCCACTGAGGTTACTTCAGCCAAAGAGAACACATAAAAATCCTCCCTTTAAGAAGTAAATATTTTAGTTAAGGGGGATAGACACATAATAGACTATAATAAATGAGACAATAATTGCTATATTTTAAAAAAGAAAAAGAAAGCAGGTAAAAGGAATTGGGAATGCCATGGTAGTGGAGGAGGATAACAATACTATTTTTAAACAGTTAATAATTAACTCTTTTTCATGAGAAAAGGTACCATTGAACAGACTTTAAATTAGTGAACAAAGGAGCTATATGAATATGAGGAGGAAAAGCATTCCAATTAGAGGGAACACGTAGTGAACAGGTTCTAAGCATCCCCGACATTTCTAGAAAAAACACCAGAGACCAGGATTGAACGAGAAGAGATCAGGAAATAAATAATAAGTATGGGACTAGAAGTGGGAGCAGGATTGATTCCTTAAGGTCCTAAACCTATAATAAGGATTTTCATTTTTATTCTGTGTCAAAATGGGAACCAGTAGAGGATTCTTGGTAAAGGAATGATGTGTTTTGATTTTTTAAAGCCCACTTTGGGTGCTGGATAAGAACCTATTTTAAAAATCTGGGTAGAAGAAATTTGTAGCTTTGGCCAGGAGGAAAATAGTGAAAATAGATTCTGCACATATTTGAATCCAGAGCCAAAATAATTTATTTAAGAAATGGTATCAGTTCAGTTCAGTTCAGTTCAGTCGCTCAGTTGTGTCCAACTCTTTGTGACCCCCTGGACTGCAGCATGCCAGGCCTCCCTGTCCATCGCCAACTCTCAGAGTTTACTCAAACCCATATCCATTGAGTCAGTGATGCCATCCAACCATCTCATCCTCTGTCATCCCCTTCTCCTCCTGCCTTCAATCTTTTCTATCATCAGGCTCTTTTCAAATGAGTCAGTTCTTCGCATCAGGTGGCCAAAGTATTGGCGCTTCAGCTTCAGCATCAGTCCTTCCAATGAGTATTCAGGACTGATTTTCTTTAGGATGGATGGTTGGCTCCCCTTGTAGTCCAAGGGACTCTCAAGAGTCTTCTCCAACACCACAGTTCAAAAGAATCAGTTTTTGGTTCTCAGCTTTCTTTATAGTATAACTCTCACATCCATACATGGCTACTGGAAAAACCATAGAAGAAATGTTACTAGTCAGTGAATAAAATATACTTTATCTCTTTTAAATGGGAATACATTTCAGCTTATTTTATTTCACATTTAAAAGCTACCTACCACAGGAACATTTAGTACTTTACAGAATGACTAAAGAAAATATAGATAATAACCATCATGACACAAAACGATAGAACCATGTATAGTTCTATTGCCAAAGACAATATTTTCATAGGATAAATAAATAAATGTATGTATTTTGTTGTTGTTGTTCAGTCTCTAAGTCATGTCCAACTCTTTGCGACCCCATGAATAGCTAAGATAGCTAACACTAAGATTCCCTGTCCTTCACCATCTCCCTGAGTTTGCTCAAACTCATGTCCATTGAGTCAGTATGTATTTCTTAATCATCTATTTTTCAAAACTAGACTAAAATTTTTCAGTTAGGTTAAATTTTATAAGTGATTTGAGTATCCATGGACAAACAACAGTACACATGTTTTATAGATACACCTGAATCTGTAAATAAATAGATTGAAGATATATCAGTTTTGTTACAGCAGAAGGGGAAATAAAGGTACATTACATTTTTTAGGTATTCGGTAGTAATAACTCATCAACTCCTTGTGGCAATAATGATTCCCTTCATTCAAAATTTAAAAAATATATATATTTTTTGAGGATAAATTGACTGCTAATGGCCTCATCTTTCAAATAAGTAATGTTTTCCCTCCAGTTAAATTATCTCATTAGATATTCCTACCAACAAAGAGGAGAAATGACAACTGTTATTTTCCAAGTAGGGAAAACCAATAACCAAAATACTTTTTAAAAAGATATAATTTGAATGTGTTCATAGTTTTGACACAAAATAATAAGCTTGTTCTAGTGCTTAGTCACTCAGTCATGTCCGACTCTTTGCGACTCCCTGGATTGTAGCCTGCCAGACTCCTCTGTCCATGGGTTTCTCCAGGCAAGAATACTGAAGTGGGTTGACATGCCCTTCTCCAGGGTAATAAGCTTACATATCTCCAAAAAATGGATGTAACTGACCTCAATACATGTAAGTAATTAACTTGATTAGAGTAATTACCTTTAGTGCCCAGAAATACACAAATGCTTAAACATATACATATCTTTCATTTAGCATTCAAGTTCTAATAAGTTATTTATAGACATCTAGGACATTAATTTTCTTTACTTTTAATTTCTTTTTTCTCTCTGTCAGTCTCTCTTCTGCTACCTGCTTTTTTTGTTTGTTTGGATTATCCACTTTTCTAAAAATTTGTAGTGAATCAGAAATTATCTAAAAATTAAAAGTGAGCTAGAAAATTATACCTGTGGGTCAGCTGGCAAAGAATCTGCCTGCAATGTGGGAGACCTGAGTTCTATCCCTGGGTTGGGAAGATCTCTTGGAGAAGGCAAAGGCTACCCAGTCCAGTATTCTGGCCTGGAGAATTCCATGGACTCCATAGTCCATGGGATTGCAAACAGTTGGACATGACTGAGCAGCTTTAACTTTCATTATCACTTTCAATCAATACAATGTAGGCATTTTATTTAAGATCATTGAAATAAGTAATTTATATATATATTTATATATTGTATTGAAGTATAGCTGTTTTACAGTATTGTGTTAGTTTCAGGTGTATGGCTGTACAAAAATGTGATTCAGTTTTATATATATATATATATATATATATATATATATATATATTTCAAATTTTTTCCACTATTACAAGATATTGAATAGGGTTTCCTGTGCCAGAGAGTAAATCCTTCTTTATTTTATATATATGTGTGTGTGTGTGTGTGTGTGTGTGTGTGTTCATGTGTGTGTGTGTGTGTCTGTTAATGCCATACATCTAATTTATCCCATACCCTTTTTGCCCTTTGGTAACTATAAGTTTGTTTTCTATGTCGGTGAACCTGTTTCTGTTTTCAGAATAAATTCATTTATATCATTTCTTTAGATATCAGTGACACCTGTTTTTCTCTATCAGACTTACTTCACTTACTATAGTATTCTCTAGGCCCAACTATGCTGCAAATGGCATTATTTCATTTTTATCCATTCATCTGTTGATGAACACAGTTTGCTCCCATGTCTTCAGGTCAGTCGATCAGTGGTGTCCGACTGTTTGCGACCCCATGGAACGCAGCACGTCAGGCTTCCCTGACCATTACCAACTCCTGAAGCTTACTCAAACTCATGTCCATTGAGTCAGTGATGCCGTCCAACCATCGCATCCTCTGTCATCCCCTTCTCCCACCTTCAATCTTTCCAGCATCAGGGTCTTTTCTAATGAGTCAGTTCTTTGCATCAGGCAATCAAAGTATTATAACTTCAGCTTCAGCATGAGTCCTTCCAATAAATATTCAGGACTGATTTCCTTTAGGATGGACTGGTTGTATCTCCTTGCAGTCCAAGAGACTCTCAAGAGTCTTCTCCAACATCAAAGTGCAAAAGCATCGATTCTTCAGTGCTCAGCTTTCTTTATTGTCCAGCTCTCACATTCGTACATGACCACAGGAAAAACCATAGTTTTGACTAGATAGTCCTTTGTTGACACAGTGATGTCTCTGCTTTTTAATATTCTGTCTAGGTTTGTCATAGCTTTTCTTCCAAGGAGCAAATGTCTTTTAATTTCATAGCTTCAGTCACCATCTGCAATGATTTTGGAGTCCACAAAAAAAAAACTAACATCTATAACTTTTTCCATTGTTTCCCCATCTATTTGCTGTGAAGTGACGGGACCAGATGCCATGATTTTAGTTTTCAGAATATTGAGTTTTAAGCCAACTTTTTCACTCTCCTCTTTCACTTGCATCAAGAGGCTCTTTAGTTCTTCTTCTCTTTCTGCCATAAGGGTGGTGTCATCTGCATATCTGAGGTTATTGATATTTCTCCCAGCAATCTTGATTGCAGCTTGTGCTTCATCCAGCCTGGCATTTTGTATAATGCATTCTGCATATAAGTTAAACAAACAGGGTATAATACACAGCCTTGATGTACTCCTTTCCCAATTTGGAACCAGTCTGTTGTTCCATGTCCAGTTTTAACTGTTGCTTTTTGATATGCACACAGATTTCTCAGGAGGCAGGTCTGGTGGTCTGATATTCCCATCTCTTGAGGAATTTTCCACAGCTTGTTGTGATCCACACAGTCAAAGGCTTTGGTATAGTCAATAAAGAAGAAGTAGATGTTTTTCTGGAATTCTCTTGCTATTTTGATGATCCAGTGGATGTTGGAAATTTTATCTCTGGTTCCTCTGCCTTTTCTAAATCAGCTTGAACATCTGGAAGTTCTCAGTTCAAGTACAGTTGTAGCCCAGCTTGGAGAATTTTGAGCATTACCTTGCTAGCGTGTTAGATGAGTGTAATTGTGTGGTAGTTTGAATATTCTTTGGCATTACCTTTCTTTGGGATTGGAATGAAATATGACTTTTTCCTGTGACCATTCCTGTGGCCACTGCTGAGTTTTCCAGATGCTGGCATATTGCGTGCAGCACTTTCACAGCATCATCTTTTAGGATTTGAAATAGCTCAACTGGAATTCCAGCACCTCCACTACCTTTGTTCATAGTGATGCTTCCTAAGGCCCCTTTGACTTTGAATTCCAGGATGTCTGGCTCTAGATGAGTGATCACACCATCGTGGTTATCTGGGTCATAAAGATCTTTTTTGTATAGTTCTGTGTATTCTTGCTACCTCATCTTAATATCTTCTGCTTCTGTTAGGTCCATAACATTTCCTTTTTTTATTGTGCCCACCTTTGCATTGGAAATATTCACTTGCTATCTCTAATTTTCTTGAAGAGATCTGGAATGCAAAAGTAGGAAGTCAAGAGATACCTATAGTAACAGGCAAATTTGGCCTTGGAGTACAAAACAAAGCAGGGCAAAGGCTCAGAGTTTTGCCAAGTGAATGCACTGGTCATAGCAAAGACCCTTTTCCAACAAAACAAGAGAAGACTCTACACATGGACATCACTAGAAGGTCAATACCGAAATCAGATTGATTATTTTCTTTGCAGCCAAAGATGGAGAAGCTCTATACAGTCAGCAAAAACAGACTGGGAGCTGACTGTGGCTCAGATCATGAGCTCTTTATTGCCAAATTCAGACTCAAATTGAAGAAAGTAGGGGACACCACTGGACCATGTCTTGGGTTTTCTAAATTGTACTTCTATGAATATTGAGTATGCTGCTACTGCTAAGTTGCTTCAGTTGTGTCTGATTCTGTGTGACCCCAGAGATGGCAGCCCTCCAGGCTCCCCTGTCCCTGGGATTCTCCAGGCAAGAATACTGGAGTGGGTTGCCATTTCCTTCTCCAATGCATGAAAGTGAAAAGTGAAAGTCAAGTCACTCAGTCGTGTCCAACTCTTCATGACCCCATGGACTGAGTATACATATACCTTTCCTTTTTCTGGATATATATGTCCAGGAGTGGCTGCTAGATCCTATGGTAGTTCTATTTTTAGTTTTTTTTTTTTTTTTTTTAAGAATTCCAATACTGTTTTCCATAGTGGCTACATCAATTTATATTCCCACCAACACTGTAGAAGTGTTCCCATTCTCCAGTTTGTCCCACAGGGACAGAGTACTCCTCTTTTCACTTTGACTTTGAGTTTAGCTATGCTATTTGTTTGCTGAAGGGGTTGCTAGTGGATGTGTTTGCACAATTGGATTTTTATATTTCCATTAATGCCACGAGAAGAGTTTTCTTCACATACCAGCAGTGTCTTCAGCCTGCATCTAAGGGTGAGCCCCTATGGAATATAGCCAGCCTAACTGAATCACTGACAAACGGCATGGAATACAGTCTCCTCTGCTATGCTGGCCTAAAGCAGATCTGTTCCTGACAACTGCTCCTTAGAATATAAAATAAGAGCTGTTTTTCTGTTATGGGCTAAACTGTGTGCTCTAAACATATGCTGAACATTTATATATGACCTTGTGTGTGTGCGTGTGTGTGTGTGTGTGTGTTATTCACTCAGTCATGTC
Source organism: Bos mutus (assembly GCF_027580195.1). NCBI lineage: Eukaryota > Metazoa > Chordata > Mammalia > Artiodactyla > Bovidae > Bos > Bos mutus. The sequence continues at coordinate 48,048,881 of NC_091617.1, forward strand.
CAACTCTTTGCAACCCCCAGGAACATAGCCTGCCAGGCTTCTCTGTCCATGTAATTCTCCAGGCAAGAATACTGGAGCGGATTGCCATTCTCTTCTCTAGAGGATCTTCCTGACCCAGGTATCAAACCCTGGTCTCCTGAATCACAGGCAGATTCTGTACCATTTGAGCTATATGGAAGTCCTATATATGACCTTCATTGGGTATAGAATCTTTGCAGATGATGAAGTCAATATGAGACCATGAGAATGGGTCCCAACCCAGCATGATTGTGTCCCTATAAAAAGAGGACATTTGGACACAGAGAATAAGCAAGTACAGAGAGAATGCCATGTGAAGATGAAGGCAGAGGTAATGGTGATGCAGGTATAAGTCAAGGTATGCCAAAGATTGCCAGCAAACCTCAGAAGCTAGTGAAGAGGCATGGGACACATTCTCTCTCAGCTCTCAGAACGAATCAACCTGTATTAACAGGTTTTTAGGCTCCAGAAATGTGACATAGTACATTTCTGTTGTTCAAGATACTCATCTTATGGCACTTTGTTATAGCAGCTACAGCAAATAAATACATGGTTGAATATCACCGAGATTTTGTGGTGTTTTGTAGCAGAGCAATAACTGATTTCTACACCGTATTTCAGTTTATACCAGTAGCAGTTTCTTTCTTTTGAAAAATTAGAAAAATATAAAGAAGAATAAACAAATTGTACATGTCTTCTCATAGAGCCTCTTTTCCAGGCTGTTTTTGGTCAACATAAAAGTTTAAATCATAGATGTCTGTCTATCTATACCTATCAGATTTTTCTTATGTCTTTATTAATTGTATAATTTATCCACTTTTTTGTCTTATATTAGAACATAAAAATGGAGAAGGAAATAGCAACCCACTCCAGTACTCTTGCCTGGAAAATCCCATGGACAGAGGAGAGTAGTAGGCTACAGTCCATGGGGTCGCAAAGAGTTGGACATGACTGAGCGACTTCACTTCACTTCATTTAGAACATAAAAAAGTTTACATGATACTTACAAGTCTTCATAAATAACATTTTAATGAATTTTATTGTAAGGAACTATTCTAATAATAACCAATACCAATCATTTTAAAATCAAAAATTACTGATAATACATCCCTTGGAAGTGAGAGTCAAAATTCAGACAATAGAGAAACAAAGATCCAAATGTTGAACAAACTAAAATTCTCTCCATAAATTTTATAATAGACCCTTGATAAGTATATTAGACTGTCTTTAATAATTGAATTACCATAATTGATTCCATATATATTCATTCTGGAAAATTAAAGCAGGCTCTTTCTGCACAAGAACAATGAGATTTCCTGGAAGTCATATTGAGATTAATAACAGAAAATCAGTACTCTAAGGGCCTGGACTTTCTTGGTGGCTTACTTGGTAAAGAATCCATTTGCAATGCAGGAAACCCAGGTTCAATTTTCGGGTGGGGAAGATCCCCTGGAGAAAGAAATGGCATCTCACTTCAGTGGTCTTGCCTGGGATATCCCATGAACAGAGGAGCCTGGCAGGCTACAGTCCATGGGGTCACAAAGAGTCAGACATGACTTAGTGGCTAAACCACCACCACCATGGGCCTAGATGTAGGAAACACTACTTTACTTAAACTCTGTGTAAAAGTTCCTGGATTAATTTTCTGTCATATGAAATTACAGAGAACTGAATAAGGTAGTTAGAGGTTTATTTTTCCCCATACATAGAAGTCTTGGAAATAGGTGACCTTGGTCAGGTGTTGATTTACATCTGGTAACTTTGTAAATTCTTTCATACTTCCTTCATGCTCCATATTTTATTAGATGGTCTATAGCTTTAAATGTCTGGTGAAGATAATAATAAGATAGAATTGATGGCAAATGCTTCATTTGTCAGTTTTATTCCAAAAAAGAAAAATCTTTACCCCAAATACTTAACAGATAGAAGCTTGCACTTTATATCCTGAACTATGTCACATGGTAAATTCTAATAATAGAGACTGTGAGTCAGAATTAAGCCTATAGGAAAAGGAATTTGTCATATAAGCAGAATTTACCACAATGAATAGATATCCAAGAATGTCAGGGTAGCTTGCCAAATTATTTGAGAGAGGAGACTGTAGGATTTAAAGAAACTGGATATTCACTGGGAATGTAATGCAAGTGTTATAATAGCATTAAGATAGAAAATCAGCAAAAAACAAATGCCAGAACAAGAAAGATTCCCTGGTGAATTCTGCCAAACATTTAAATAAGAATTAAATCCAATCTATCTGAAACACTTAAAAAAAGAAGAGGAAGGAAGCCTTCCTAAATCGTTCTCTGAGGCCAATATTACAAAGTATCTAGGTTGGATATATGTTTTCAATACTTCTATTCAAAATGGTACTAGAAATTCTGGCCAAAACTTTACAAGAAAAAGAAATTAAGAGCATACAAATAAAACACAAAGAAATAAAACTATCTCTGTTCATAGATAACATATTATATATAGAAATATTAAATAATTAAATGAAAAAGTCTGTTAGCCCTAATAAATGAATTTACCAGAGTTGTAGGACACAAGACCAACATTCAAAAATCAGTTATATTTCTGTACACTTGCAATGAACAATCCAAAAAGGAAATTAAAGCAATTCCATCTGTAATACCATTAAAAATAATAGAGTAACAGGAGTTAATTTAACCACAGTGATGCAAGACTATGATGAAAACTACAAAACATTGCTGAAAGAAATTAAAGACTACATAAGCAAATGTAAAGATATTCCATGTTCATGGGTCAGAAAATAATAATTATAAGATGAAAATAACAGGTTACTGAAGGCAATGGCAGCCCATTCCAGTGCTCTTGCCTGGCAAATCCCATGGACGGGGGAGTTTGGTAGGCTGCAGTCCTTGGGGTCACTAGGAGTCAGACACAACTGAGCGACTTCACTTTCACTTTTCACTTTTCACTTTCATGCATTGGAGAAGGAAATGGCAACCCACTCCAGTGTTCTTGTCTGGAGAATCCCAGGGATGGGGAGCCTGGTGGGCTGCCGTCTCTGGGGTCGCACAGAGTCGGACACGACTGAAGCAACTTAGCAGCAGCAGCAGCAAAGCAATCTAAAGATCCAGTAAAATTCCTATCAAAATCCTTACTGCTTTTTTTTGCATAAATGGAAAAAGCAATATTAAAATTTACATAAAATTGCAGTGAACCCAGAAGAGCCAACACAATCTTGAAAAGAAAAAATTTGGATAACCCATATTTCTTAATTGTAAAACTTAATACAGAGTTACATAATAAAAATAGTATATTACTTGCATAAAGTTAAACATATATGTTGTTATTAAGTTGCTAAGTTGTGTTTGACTCTTTGTGACCCCGTGGAATACAGTGTGCCAGGTTCCCCTGTCTTTCATGGTCTCCAGGAGTTTGCTCAAATTCATGTCCATTGAGTCAGTGATGTTATCTAACCATCTAATCATCTGCCTCCCGTTTCTCCTTTTGCCTTCAATCTTTCCCAGCATCAGGGTATTTTCCAATGAGTCAGCTCTTCACATCAGATGCCAAAGTATTGGAGCTTCAGTATCAGTCCGTCCAATGAATACTCAGGGTTAGTTTCTTTTAAGATTTATTGGTTTGATCTCCTTGCAGTCCTAGGGACTCTGAAGAATCTTCTCCAGTGCCACAAGTCAAAAGCATCAATTCTTCAGTGCTCAGCTTTTTTATGGTCCACCTCTCACATCTGTACATGACTACTGGATAAACCATAGCTTTTACTATAAGAGTCTTTCTTGGCAAAGTGATATTTCTTTTTTAATACACTGTCTAGGTTTGCCATAACTTTCCTTCCTAGGAGCAACCATCTTCAAATTTCATGGCTGCAGTCACTCTTCACAATGGTTTTGGAGCATGAGAAAATAAAGTCTGTTACTGCTTTCATTTTTTTTTTTTTTTTGATTTCTATTTGCCATGAAGTGATGGGACTGGGTGCCACAGTTTTTTTTTTTTTTTAATGTTGAATATCAAACCAGCTTTTTGACTCTCCTCTTTCACCCCCAAGACATTCTTTAGTTCTTCACTTTGAGCCATTAGAGTTGTATCATTTGCATATCTGAGGTTGTTGATATTTCTAGCAATCTTGGTTCCAGCTTGTGAGTCATCCAGCCCAGCATTTTGAATCATGTACTCTGCATAAAAGTTAAATAAGTTAGGTGACAATATACACCCTTGTTGTACTCCTTTCCTAATTGTAAACCACTAAGTTGTTCCATGTCCAGTTCTAACTGTTGCTTCTTGATTTGCATACAATTTTTTCAGGAGACTGGTAAGGTGGTCTAGTACTTATTTGTTTAAGAATTTTCCACAGTTTGTTGAGATCCACACAGTTAAAAGCTTTGGCATAGTCAATAGAGCAGAAATGGATGTTTTCCTGGAACTCCCTTGCTTTCCCCAAAGTCCAAAACATGTTGGCAATATGATTTCTGGTTCCTCTGCTGCTTCAAAACCCAGCTTCCATCTGGAAGTTTTTGGTTCACATACTGCTGAAGCTTAAAGGTTTTTTAGTATAACCTCACTAGCATGTGAAATTAGTGCAGTTGTATGGTACCTTGAACATTCTTTGGCATTGCCCTTTGGACTAGACTGAAAACTGACTTCTTCCAGTCCTGTGGCCACTGCTGAGTTTTCTAAATTTGCTGACGCATTGAGTGCAGCACTTTAACAGCATCATCTTTTAGGATTTGAAATAGCTCAGCTGGAATTTCATCACCTCCATTATCTTTGTTTGTAGTAAGGCTTCGTAAGGCTTACTTGATTCCACAGTCCAGGATGCCCTGTTCTAGATGTTTGATCACACCATCATAGCTATCTGGATAATTAAGGCCTCTCTTGTGTAGTTCTTCTGTGTATTCTTGCCATCTCTTCTTAATCTCTTCTTCTTCTGTTAGGTCCTTATTATTTCAGTCCTATATTGTGCCTATCCTTGCATGAAATATTGCCTTGATATCTAGTTTCCTTGAAAAGATCTCTAGTGTTTCGAATATTATTGTTTTCATCTATTACTTTGCATTGTTCATTTAAGAAGGCCTTCTTATCTCTCTTTGCTATCTTAAGCAATTAATCAGAGTCTTCATCTATTCACTCTGCCATTGAATTTGATGTCATTATTCTATTCTGAAGTTTAATCCATGGTATATATAGGTCTCTTCTATGTCATCTCTTTATCCTTTGTAGAAGTTTCTTAGGATCCAGATCTCCTCTATTAAATACTCAGAATCCAATGTTTGGCCCATAGAAATCTCACACAGTTGTTTACTATCCTTATTTATTTAATATTTTTAAAAATATCATATCACCAGATAATAAATATATATATTTTTATCTATTCAGGAACCTTGTATGTTTTGTATCTCATTATCATTCCTATTAAGGAACAGAATGGGTAATTTTGTATCCATTTGCAGATGATGAAACAGTGGATTTCCATATTACATAACTTTCTGAATGCTATATGACTAAAACATGTTAGAATGAGGAAAATAACCCAAATCATTTTGTATTCTCAGTTTATAATTTGAAAATAAAAATGCTGTGGATATTCATAAAAGGAAGAGATTATGTGTAGTCAGGATGGTGAAGTGAGTAGAGGATGGGATTAATATAAGATCAGAAGAGGCTTCATGACAAAATTGCTATTTGAAGTACATAGCAAAAGAAAAAAAGATAAAGAAAATTTTTAAAATCAAAAGGATCAAGATGAGTAAGTAGGAGGAGAGAAAGATGGCTATTTAAAAACAATAAAAAAAAATAGTAGAAACTTTCCCAGGCTTTTTGCATTTAACATTAATTTATACTACAGCACATACTCTGTTTGGAATTATGGCAGAATTACTCTGTTACTTACGACAGAAGGTGAAGAAGAACTAAAGAGCCTCTTGATGAAAGTGAAAGAGGAGAGTGAAAAAGTTGGCATAAAGCTCAACATTCAGAAAACTAAGATCATGGCATCCAGTCCCATCACTTCATGGCAAATAGATGGGGAAACAGTAGCTGACTTTTTTTGGGGGGCTCCAAGATCACTGCAGATGCTGATTGCAGCCATGAAATTAAAAGACGCTTACTCCTTGGAAGGAAAGTAATGACCAGCCTAGACAGCATATTAAAAAGCAAAAACATTACTTTGCCAACAAATATCCATCTAGCCATGGCTATGGTTTTCCAGTGGTCAGGTATGGATGTGAGAGTTGGACTATAAAGAAAGCTGAGTGCCAAAGAATTGATGCTTTTGAACTATGGTGTTGGAGAAGACTCTTGAGAGTCCCTTGGACTGAAAGGAGATCCAACCAGTCCATCCTAAAGGAGATCAGTCCTGGGTGTTGATTGGAAGGACTGATGTTGAAACTGAGACTCCAGTACTTTGGCCCCCTGATGCGAAGAGCTGACTCATTTGAAAAGACCCTGATGCTGGGAAAGATTGAGGGCAGGAGGAAAAGGGGACTACAGAGGATGAGATGGTTGGATGGCATCACCAACTCAGTGGACATGGGTTTGGGTGGACTCCGGGAGTTGGTGATGGACAGGGAGGCCTGGTGTGCTGCAGTTCATGGGGTCGCAAAGAGTCGGACGTGACTGAGTGACTGTACTGAACTGAACTGAACTCTGTTTGGAAGTATTCTAAAGAAAGAATCATGAACTCTGCTACCTGTCTCCAACTACTTTATACTTATTTCATCAAAAATTAAAATTTTGTTTATGTTTCATATTACATATTTATTTTTACAGGACCTTTCAATATTTAACTTAAAGCAGTGATTAATGGCAACACTCCATCACATGTAGCGTGAAAAGAATATTTAGGTATTAGGTTGCTCTCCGAAATACCTAAATGGATGTCCTGCAGACTACTTATCCAACAAGAGACAATGTTTTTTGTGTTCCATGGTAGTAAGGTATCACTGATAAAGTGAATTAAGAAACTAAAACATTTTATAGAAAATTTAGTGGACCATGTATTTGGCATTCATTATATTACAGGTACTTTATTGCTGTTTTGTTCAGTCGCTCAGTCATGTCTGACTCTACGACCCCATGGACTGCAACAGGCCAGGCCTCCCTGTCCATCACCATCTGTCAGAGCTTGCTCAAACTCATGTCCATAGAGTCAGTGATGCCATCCAATCATCTCATCCTCTGTCATCCCCTTCTCCTCCCACCTTCAATCTTTCCTAGCATCAGGGACTTTTCTAATGAAGAGTCAGTTCTTCCTAGGGATGATCTAGGAAATGTTACTCTACAACTCTAAGTGCCAGCGTGCTTGAGTGGAATCTGAGATGATTAAACTAGGTCACTGAGTTTCACATCACCCAGGAGTCTATAGATACACCCAGACTACATGGATATACACAGATGACAGTGTGAGAACCATATCAGCAAATTACTGTGAGCTGCTGGGTGAAAGATTGTTGGGGAACTGCATTTTTCACACACAGTCTCAAAGAATCACAGATAAGTGAGGATCTATCAAGAGGATGAGAAGTGCATACACTGGAAAAGTCCAGTAATCATCTTCTCAGCCCAGGGGCCACAATGCCAGTTACTGGGCAAAGTGAACCCTGAGCCCCTCGTGTGCACAGGGGCACTGGGACAGAGCTGCGCCTTTGCATTTTGACACCAAAGATGCTTCACCCGAACCCAGCCACAAGGACACCTGTAAGCAGGTGGATCCAAAATGAGAAATATTCTGTAAAACAGCTGACTTCAACAGAACAGTGTCATAAAGAAAAAAAGAGGAATGTCCTGGAACAAAGATACTTGAGAGATATAACATTTAAATGTAATAAAAAGTCTTTGACCGGATCCTGGGTCAACACTAAACATGAAAGGAATGCAAAAACCAAGCAACTGTGACAGTGCCAAAGGAGCACATTAATCTTCCAATAACTGACTCCAAAGACATGGAGATCTGTGATTTACATGGAAAAGAACTCAAACACAGGTTGATTAATTTAATCTGCATATCCTACTAGTTAGACCTTGTATTCTTTATTTTTGCAGTAGGGAAAATATGATTCAAGCTTAAGCAATTGTTAATAAATTAAGTTGTTTTGGAATTGAGTGAAAGTATTCTGGACTCCAAAGCTCCATGGTCCTCATTTATTAGGGCAGAGTTTTGAAGATAGCGGAAAAAATTGAGAGACTGCAACTTTGAGCACACATATAAACTACACTTTCAATATTTATTAACATTTTACCCTATTTTTCTATCTAGAGATGTGTATTTATATTAAAAATACATTATTTTTTAGTTAAGAGTTTAATGGATTGACAAACATAATTTAAGTATTATTGTGGTCAAGATAGAGAATATTTCCACCATCCTAAAAACTTGCCATTGGTCCCTTTGCTGCCCTTCCCTTGGTCTCATCTTCTTGTTTAGCTGCTAAGACATGTTCAACTCTGCTATCCCATGGATTATAGCACACCAGGACCCTCTGTCCTCCACTATGTCCTAGAGTTTGCTCAAGCTCATGTCCATTGAAACAGTGATGCTATCTAACTGTCTAATCCTCTGCTGCCTCCTTCTCCTTTTGCCTTCAGTCTATCCCAGTACCAGGGTCTTTTCCAGTGGGTCAGCTCTTTGCATCAGGTGGCCAAAGTATTGGAGATTCAGCTTCAGCATCAATCCTTCCAATGTATATTCAGGGTTGGTTTCCTTTAGGATTGATTGGTTTGATTTGCTTGCAGTCCAAGAGAGTCTCAAGCGTCTTCTCCAGCACCATGTTCAAAAGCATCAACTCTTTGGCACTCAGCTTTGTTTAATGATCCAACTCTCACATGTGTACATGACAACTGGAAACAAACATAACTTTGATTAAATGGATCTTTGTTGGCAAAGTGATGTCTCTGCTTTTCAATACACTATCTGGGTTTGTCATAGCTTTCCTTTCAAGGAGCAAGTGTCTCATAATTTCATTGCTACAGTCACCATCTGCAGTGATTTTGGAGCCCAAGAAAATGAAATCTTTCACTGCTTCCACTTTCCCCCTTGTATCTGCCATGAAATTATGTCTCATCTTGGTCCCTGGCAAATTCTTATTTTTTGTTTTTTTCTCTAGTTTTACCACTTCTAGACTGTCATATGTATGTGTTCATGTTGAGTTGCTTCAGTCATGTCTGACTCTTTTCAACCTTATGGACTCTAGCCCATCAGGCTCTTTTGTCCATGGTATTCCCCAGGCAAGAATGCTGGAGTGGGTTGCCATGCCTTCCTCCAGTGGCATGGAGGTGATTTTCATGACCCAGGAATTGAACCAGCATCTCCTGTGGTTCCTGCCTGGCAGGATTCTTTACCACTGAGCCACTGGGGAAGCTAAGAAGTCACATAAATGATTTTATATAATATTTAGACATTTTTATCTAACTTACTTAACAATGTAGTTTTGAGTATCAGAATATTTTGTAGCATGCAACAGTAAATAGTTCATTCCATTTTACTGCATAGTATTCCATTGTATGGGCTTCCCAGGTGGCACTGATGGTAAAAAAAAAAAAAAAAACTGCCAATGAAGGAGACATAAAAGACTCATGTTCCATCGCTGGGTCAGGAAGATCCATGGAGAAGGGAATGTCAACCCACTTCAATATTCTTTCTTGGAGAATCCCATAGACAGGGGAGCCTGGTGGGCTGCAGTCCATAGCGTCACAAAGAGTCAAACACAATTGAAGTGACTTAGCAGGCATTATACTGCATGGATACACTAAAATATTTTTATCCATTCTCAAATTAATCATTTGGGATTTTTTAAGCATATAGCTATTATGAATAAAACTATCAAAATATTTATATGCAGGTGTTTGTATATATTTTCCTTCCTTTCTTCTGAATAAATATCTAGGAGAAATGTCACAGGATTGTATGATAATTATATATATAACTTTTCAAGAAGCTTCCAAACTGTTTTCCAAAGTACCTATACCATTTGTATGTATTGTGTTGTGTGTGTGTGTTTTAATATTTATTTCATTGGCTGTGCCAGGTCTTAGTTGCACGAGCAGGATCTTTACTTACAACATGTGAACTCTTAGTCCTGGCATATGGGATCTAGTGCCCTAAACAGGAATTGAGCCCAGGCACCCTGCATGGGGAACATGGAGTCTTAGCCACTGGACTGCCAGAGAAGTCCCTGCGTTGTGGTTTTAATTCACATTTCTCTATTGTATGATGTTAAACATCTTTCCATGTCCTTGTTTGCCATTGATATATCTTTGTTGATATTTTGTATTCAACTGTTTTTTCTTCTATTATTCAGTTGTAAAAGCACTTTTAAAAATTATTCTGGACACAATTCTGTTGCCAAATATATGTTTTATTTTCAAATATTTTTCCCAATGTGTAGCTTCTGTTTCCATTTTCTTAATAGTATCTCTTAAAGAACTGAAGATTCTAATTTTTATGCAAACTGTACATTATAATAAAGTCTGATTACATTTTTTTATATTTGTTGACAGCTTTCATGCTCCTCTCATACCTTTCTGCCTTCTGTCCACATCTTGAAAAGTAGGTAAGGAATTTCTGGTGCTTCCCCATTTGGTGCTGGCAGGAAGTTCAAACCAAGTTAACCTAGACTATGCAGGAGAACGCTCTCCGTGTTTCCACCTCTTAAACACAGTAAAAATCCCAAACCAGTTGCCCCTTTATGCTCTCTCAATTGAAAGATATTTTAATCTCCCCAGAAAGCCTTATTATGTGATTAATAAAAATTTTCATGTCCTCTTAGTGCATATGAGTTGTCAAAAATCTTGATATCTGTATCAATTGTCTCTTGGTGCTTTAGCAAATTACCATACCCTCTGTGGCTTAAAACAGCACTAATTTATTATCTTATAGTTCTTTATGTTAGAAGTTTCATTGGACAAAAATCAATGTGTTGGTATGTCTTCATTCTTTTATGGATGGTCTAGAAGGAAATTAATTGCTTGTCTTTCCCAACTTTTAGACACCATGTGCAACCCTTAGCTGATGACTCCTTCATCTTTAAATCAGTGGTATAGCATCTAACTGTTACTATTACATTGGGCCCATCCAGATATTCTAGACCAAAAAAGCCTTTCTAAAGTCAGCTAACTAACAACTTTAATTCCATTTTCAACTAATCCCCCTTTATCATATAACATGATATAACATATAACATATTCAGTAGATCCAGGGCTTAGGCTGTGGACATTGAGAGGCCATTGTTCTTTATACTACATCTGAAACAAATTGGTGCCTCCATAGAGTGACCACAACAAAATGCGAAGTTACAAAGATTTCTTTTTTTACTGGTTTTTTTTACAGAAATTTTATAGTTTTAGCTTTTCTATTAAATCTGTTTTCCATTTTTAATTAATATTGTAAATATGGTTTAAGGTAATGATAGAGATTCTATGATTATGAAGTATGTTGATTTATAATTCTCTTTTATTATCATTTCTTTGGCATTTATATTAGGGTAACGTGAAAGTCATGAAAAGACTTGGAATGTGTCTTTCTCTCCTTTGTTTTCTGTAACAAAGTGTAGGATTGGTATTTGTCTATTTAATGTGATAGGATTTACCAGTGAAGCCTGTTGGGCCAGGAATTTTCTTTGTAGGAAGATGTTAACTACAAATTCAAGATATATAAGTTTCAGTTATTTATTTCTTCTTTACTGAGCTTTACATATTTAAAAATATTTTCTGCTTCATAGTTTTAAAGTTGTATTGATATATAATTGTTTATAACACTCATATTATCCATTTAAATTCTGTAGAATTTGTAATAATGTTCCCTTTTTTCATTTTAAATAATGATAATTTGAGACTTCTCTATTTCTTGAAAAAGACTGATGAGAGATTTATCACTTTTATTAATCATTTTCAAAAATATATTTTGCTTTTATTCATTTTTTTCTACTATTTCCCTGTTTCCTATTTTAATCATTTTTACTTTCTCCTCAATTTTTCTCTCCTTTTTCTGACTCTGTGTTTTCTTTGCTCATCTTTGTCTAGTTCCTTAAATTAAAAATTTAGATGACTGGTTTTATTTTCTAAAATAAATATTTAAACTATATACTTCTTTCTAATCATTGAACTAGAGCAGTCTACAACTTTCAATTTGTTGCGCTTTTATTTTTATTCAGTAAAAAATATATTTTGCCACTATAATTTCATTCCAGTGGAATAAAATTGATTGATTTGCAAGTGAGATCTCTATTTTCCAAATGTTTTAGGATTTTCTATGTCTTTCTGTCATTGATTTCTATTTTAATTCTATTATGATCAGAGGTCATGATTTATAGTATTTTAATTCTTTTAAATTTACTAAGGGGTTAGCAACACACCTTTAGTGAGTGTTTTGTTTGATTCTTTTTAAAAAATTGTGTTTTTTATTGTTGATTGTAGTGTTCTGTAAGTACAAGTTAGATCAGGTTGATTTGCAGTGTTACTCCAGTTTTCTACATCTTATTTTTATCTGTTTTATCAAATGACAAAAACAGGAGTGCTTAAATCTCAAACAATATTTTTCTCTCTTATCTGAGACTCTTTTAGATTGACTGAGTCTCTATTTTATCACCATTATTGACTAGTTATTATACATTTTAGTGCTATTTTTAAAGTTATTTAGGATTACAATTTATATCAGTAAGTTCTCACAAAGTACTTTTAATTATTATTATAACTCTTCACACATAATGAAAAAAAGTCTGCAAGAATATTCTTTCATTTCCTCTATCTCATATGTTGTATTATTTTTGTCTTCTATGTATATTTTAATACTATGTATATTTTAAATGAGCTTCCCTGGTGGCTTAGCCAAAAAATATTTCTACTTTTTACTTAGTGATATCAATTAAGAAGATTAAAAGTTTCCCATGTTCATTTTTCCTATAAATTCAAATTTTCCTCTACTATTCATTTATTTCTATGTAAAGATCTCCTCTTAATACCTGTTTTAGTATATGAATGCTGCAATGAATCTTCTCCCTCTTCTTTAAAACCTTTATTTTGCTTTCACTTGTGAAGGATAGTTTTATAGGCCACAATAATTCTAAAATAACCTTTTTTCCTTTGAGTACTTTAAAGATGTCTCACTACTGACATCTGACATAGTTTTTGGCAATATTTTCAATTTACTGTCTGCAATATTACTTTTTCTTTGTTTCACTTATGGTTTTCTCTTTATGTTGGTTTTTCAGCAGTTGAAAAATTATGTGACCATGTTTTTTGTTTGTTTCGTTATTTTAATTCTTACTATTTTTCTTACTTGGGGTTTTCTGAGATTTTTTTTCTCTTCATTGCAAATAGATGGGGAAACAATGGAAAGAGTGAGAGGCTTTATTTTCCTGGGCTCCAAAATCACTTCGTATGGTAACTGTAGCCATGAAATTAAAAGATGTTTGCTCCTTGGAAGAAAAGCCATGACAAACCTAGACGGAATATTAAAAAGCAATGCTTTTTCCAGGAGTCGTGTATGGATGTGAGAGTTGGACTATAAAGAAAGCTGAGCACCGAAGAATTGATGCTTTTGAATTGTGGTGTTGGAGAAGACTTTTGAGAGTCCCTTGGACTGCAAGGAGATCAAACAAGTCAATCCTAAAGGAAATCAGTCCTGAATATCATTGGAAGGACTGTTGCTAAAGCTGAAACTCCAATACTTTGACCACCTGATGCAAAAAACCATTGGAAAAGACCCTAATGCTGGAAAAGATTGAAGGCAGGAGGAGAAGGGGACCACAGAGGATGAGATGGTTGGATGGAATCACTGACTCAATGGACAGGAGTTTGAGCAAGCTCCGGGAGTTGGTGATGGACAGGGAAGCAGGCTTCCCTGTGCTGCAGTCCATGGGAGTGCAAAGAGTCAGACACGACAGAGTGACTGAATTGAACTGAACTGAGCTTCTTTAATCTGTGCTTTAAAATTTTTTCTTTAATGTTGGAAAATCTTTTCTTTTAATTCCTATAATTTCTTGTACATAATCTCTTTCAATATTTATTTTATTGCTCTTTCACTCTTCTTTTAAGAGTAGCAATTAAAAACATTTCAGATTGTTTGATACTGTCTTGATCCTCTGATTTGTTGTTTGGTTCTTTTCCCACTTTTTGGTTTGTGTATTTCTGTTTAAATTATTCCTACTACCTATATTCAAGATAACTGATTCTTTTCTCTGTTATGTAATTATAAAAATAATGCTTAAAGACAGTCTTTTCACTAGATTCTTTAAATGTATTAATCACAGCTATTTTAAAACCCCTTCCTAATCGTTCTACCATCTGGGTCACTTCTGAATGTAATTTCTTGACATTGTTTTCCTTTGATAATACACCATTTTTTCATATATGTTTCATAATATTTTTATTAATTGTCAAACATTATTTATAAAGAAAAATGTAGTTTCCTAAGCAAATGCTATTGTTGTTGTTCAGTCACTAAGTCATATCCGATTCTTTGCAACCCCATGGACTACAGCATGCCAGGCTCTTCTCTCCTCCACTGTCTCCTGCAGCTTGCTCAAACTCATGATCATCGAGGCAGTGATGCTATCTAACCATCTCATCCTCTGCCGCCTCCTTCTCCTTTCACCTTCAGTCTCTCCCAGCATCAGAGTCTTTTCCAGTGAGTCAGCTCTTGATATCAGGTGGCCAAAATATTGGAGCTACAGCATCAGTCCTCCCAGTGAATATTCAGGGTTGATTTCCTTTAGAATTGATTGGCCTGAACTCCTTGCAGTCCACGAGACTCTCAAGTCTTCTCCAGCACTGCAATTTGAAAGCATCTATTTGTCAGTGCTCAGCCTTCTTTATGATCCAAATCTCAGATTTGTACATGACCACTAGAAAAACCATAGCTTTGCCTATATAGACCTTTGTTGGCAAAGTGATGTCTCTGCTTTTTAATATGCTGTCTAGGAAATAATAGTTATGTCCAGAAGTAGACCCTTTTTTCCTATCAGGCCATTAGCATAGTGAGTTGAATCAATATATTCTGGATGGGATTTGTTTTGTTGTTGTTATGGTTACCTTAAGTGTATGATAATTGTCAGTCTCTTCAGTGCTGGACTGCCACTGTGTCCTGGTACTTAATGGGAGGACTGCTGGGTAGGAGGGTTTTCAAGAGGCCATGAACACCTGGGGGGTGGGGGTGGAAAGAGACGAGTTTTTCAAAGTTCTTCTAAATGAATTTTTCAGCCTGGATTCAAGCAGTACTCAGAGGGTGAATGGAGTTGTCCAGAAACTCATGACTGAGTCATATGTTGATGTTCCTGAATGCTTGTAACATTGGAAGGAGAGCTAACAAATCTGCCACATCTGCTATTTCTATCGGGTTGTTGATAGACTCTTGGGTGAAGAGAAATTGTCTTTGAATTAGATATTGCTTTTTGTGGGTTTCCCAGGTGGTGCTAGTGGTAAAGAACTCAGCTGACAATGTAGGAGACATAAGAGATGCAGGTTCAATCCCTGGGTTGGGAAGATCCCCTAGAGGAGGACATGGCAGTCCACTCTAGTATTGTTACCTGGAGAATCCCTGGGACAGAGGAGCCTAGCAGGCTATGGTTCATAGCGTCAGAAACAGCTGGACGTGACTGAAGCAACTTACCAAAGCACAGCATCCTTTTTTGTCTGAGTCTCCCAAGTTTTTACACTATTATAGTAGCCCACACTTAGCTTTTAAAAATTTGCTAAAATTTCATATTATTCCTCTCTTTTTATGGTTTCCACTTCCTATTTTTCTGCTAAAGTTGAGTCATTTTGTGTGTCTCCATCTCTCCTCAGAAGGGTTTGGTACACCTAGCAATTTAATTCATCCAATTATTTTGCAACCTTAATTCCTAGGCTCACAATATATCATTTTATAGATTATTCAGTTTTTTTCTCCTTTTTTTTTAGTTCATGACATTCAATTGTGGCTTTCTTCATTTTAAGCAGAAATGCAACCTGGCATATTGCTGTTTAAAGTTCCTGTTGGTGTTAACATTTGAATCCACATATGGAAGAAAGATCATGTAATTTAAAGTTTTGATGATATTCTATGGCCTCACTGTATGACTAAAACTATATTTTCTTCTCAAATAATAATGGGACAATCTTCTTAAAAATGAGAAGAGCTGAGCACAGGGCTGATTAGATTTTATCCATTATTCTCATTTAATTATTAACCCAATCCCTTGAGGAAGTTGTATTATGATCTCCATTTATATAAAACATTGTAAATTACCTACATGTACACAGCTGGAATGTGGCAAAAAAAAGGGATCCACATATATGATTTCAGGCCTGTACTCTTAATCACTGTGTAATAAGAAGTCCCCATTTGATAAATGGGGAAAAGTGGAAAAGTCTTTTCCTGTGGAAAAGTCACACACTTCTGCTTCTTTGTGTAAGTTATGACAGAGCTGAAAGTACAGATTTCTGAAATATGTAATCACACTAGGTCTTTCAACCAGGCCTCCATAAAAATGTGAACCCAGTCTCAATTTCCAGTTATGACAACAAGGCTTCTTCATGTTTTTGTATTTCTCCTTTTAATGGGACTCCTGCCACAAGTTTCAGGTTTGTACCAGATGGTTGTAAATTGAAAAACAAATAAAAAGAGAAATAAAATACCCTTATTCTTCTGCTCCCTAGCCACAGGTATCCAATAAAAACAACAGAGAGCAGATTAGTTCTGATAATTAATAGACTATTTTATCAGCCAGAATGTTAGCTTAAGAAAAATCTAACAAAATGCTCTGTGCAGTATTCAAGAGTGAGTGTCTTTTTTTATAAAGTAAGGAAAAAGAATTTCCAAACAAAGGTGGGTTTTAAAAAATATGTTTCTAGAAATGAAATAGCTTATGTCAGTTAAGTTCTAAACAACTTTGTACTGGAGGTTGCCTGGAAATGGTGATAGTGAAAGAGGAATTTTACTGAACCATAAAAAATATGTCAAATGGTTGAACTCTCTCTTTGACCTGTTCTTCAGCCTTGTCTGCTTACTTTTTTCATTACATTTAAGAATTTAGAAAAGAAGAAGCAGAATCAATCTCCAAAAATGTCAGAGGAAAATGGATGTGTCTTCATTCCTTTTGCAAATAGTCTCCCTTATTATGAGGAAGAAAAGCCATTCTGACATAGAAAGTGAAGATTGTGCTCATGGAATCTCTCTCCTTTATTCAATCTCATCTCTCTTCCTCTGTCTACCTTGTCATATTTTGTAGTCATTCCTTTACCTTTTCTCATTAAGCTTTTTACCTTTTTCATATCCTTCCCATTCTTCTTAATAGTGTCTCCTTCATTCCTTTCACAAAATATATCATATTTCATTTTTGCACAATATGTGTTTTCTTTTTTCTTCACTGTGACACTAATTCCTTACTTCTAAATTGAATAATAGGAAATTGAATCGCTACCTATTTCCTTCTGGTTTAAGTGAAATAGACAAAAATCAATAACTGGAGACAGGTCAATCAAAGGCCTTGTAAGAGGACATTGATCAGTGAAACAGCTGATCTGTGTGCATGTGTGTGTGTGTGTGTGTGTGAGGTGTAGATTGATGATTGTGTGTCTGTGTATATATGGTGTTTTTTTGTGCATGTGTCTATATGTGCTGTGAGTGTGATGGTAAAAATATCCAATGTATAGATAACCCATGTTAAGCCTTGCAAAACCTAATAACTGACTAGTCTTGAGTATATTTTAAGTAAATTTGTCTTAAACATAAGTCACAGTATAAGTTATTAAAAAAAAAAAAAGAAAAAGAGAGAGACTTACAAAACTAATTCTGTAATAATGGAAGCCAGAATAAATTACTTATTTTGTTTGCATATTACAATTAATAAAGCAATTTCACTAGTGAAACAAATTATTAACTACATTTCTCCTCTATATATAAAAAGGAAATCTCCATTCATAAAAGTAATGTGTTTCAGTTTCCTTCTCTTCCATATTGTGGACATTGTAAGAGCAATGAATCCCCTACATGTCCAATCCAATTAGTCATTAAAATAGTTATGACAAAAAAAAAGATCTCTGATGATAATATAATGACCTTACTGGATTAACTCTGGTTAAATTTCATTCATGGCATCTGAAAAAGCAATTATAATCAAGACTGAAATACGTGCCCAGATACTAGATTCAATCAAGCATATGGACATGGCCATGGGTTCAGTGCATTCCCTTAAAAATATGTTTTAAATGTCACTTCTCTAGTCTACTGATTTGAAAGCAACAATTTTTAAAAAGTGCCATTTTCTATGCTAATGCTTAAAAGGTAAAAATCTTCATTCCAATAAATATTGCAATAAAGTTAATAAATGTATATTCTTTGGAAATTGAAAGTAGATGTGAAATATGTATCTCTTAATAGAAAATCCCTGGTTGATGTTTCTTGTCTTCCAGTCTTATCTGAAACACCCTATTGAATTAAATGTTCTTTCTAAAAACTTGTTTGACAGACTTGTCTGTCTCAGGAAAAGTAAGCATGAGAGAGGTAAGATGAACAAGTAATAGTCTTCTCTCATATTTTTCTTGACCAAAATTATTAAGAAACTAATTTAGTTGAGCTAAGTAAGCCCTTTGAATAATTAAGAAAACAAACAAACAAACAAACAAAAAAACTCACAACCCTTATTTGATTCCACACAAGTATTTGTATATGTAAAAAGCCTACTATAATATTGTAAATAATTCTTTCTGGTAAAGAAGTACTGAAAGAAATCTTTCAGAATAACATAGAACTGAAATATTTGGTAGAGTGAGTTGTTTTCTTTTTTTTTTATCTTGTCACAATGACTTTTAAGTGAAACACACTATTAGAATTTATCTTTGAGTTCTAAGGGATATCTCAATCTAGCAAGTGACCAGGGAAACCAAGATAATCAATTATCAGGGTATGAATATTAATCATACCCTGTTTTGTTTTACAATATTTTTCTAGATTACTTGGTTCTAAATAAAATGCAAAAACACCATGTGGATATCAAGTTATACAGAAAAATTTATGAAAGTCATTTCTTATTCTTCAAAATGTGGATTAGAAACAGTACATTTACAGATTACATTTTATAAAATAGATAATAAAGTGAGAAAAATATATTGATTTGTGTTTTGTATCTGTAATTGTCAAGTGATTTGAATGTGACAAATTCTATAATTTTTAAATCTCTATTTTGAAAGTATTTGGTAGGATTTTAATTTGTACTGATTATGCAAATACAACTGTGACAAGAATCGTACAGTGTTATCTTATTGTATTTCTATAAAATGCTGTCTAAGTCTCTGTCTGTTGACTGACAGTCAATCCTGAAAGCTGTCATAAAAGTGTTGGAGGAGAACTCTATTGATCAATGCATGATCTAAGAAATTGCTCTGCTTCATCCTCAAAATATCCATCATCTTCTCTTATTTTCTCTGCTATATAACTGTCTTGATGAATGGCAGCAAAACTCCATTTAAATAGTTAACACTGAAGACAATACTGAGGGCAATAAAACTGGAAACAGAAATTAGGAATTTCTTTTTTAAATATTCAGCAAATAGAAAAAGTAATTCTGGAAATATTTTGAATGTAGAACCAGCATGACTTGATCAATGATTGAACATAAGAAAGTAAAATAAAATTGAATTAAGTGGATTCTTTCTTAGTTCAATGAGATTGAGCATAATTTTAATAAAAATATGCATTTGTTTTTAAACTGAAAAAATTTAAACAATGAAATAGTTCAGTTCAATCACTCAGTCGTGTATGACTCTTTGGCCAGTCAGTCAAACCAGTCAAAAATGATATAAACCACTCATAATTTTTTCTCCAAAGAAAACCACTATCAATGTTTTTGTAAATATTTATTATTTTACTCTAATACATATATATGTTTGTCTTTATAATGAAATGAAACTTATGTTATAGGTGGCATATTGTAGACAGTTAATATTATATATAAACTTTTATAACCATAATTTAAGTATACCATACAAAAAAAATTATGCATTTTAGTAATGTTAATGGTGTATATATAGCCTGTGACTCTTCATACATTATTAAATTTTCTTACATAACATTACTTAAATAGCTATATAGTGTTCAAGTATTTGTATGTATCATGAGTTTTTTAATCCATTCATGATATTTAGAAATACAAATGGTGTGTAGATTTTCTCTATTATAAACAGTGCTGAAGTATATATCCTAAAGATACTTTAAGATACATTTCTAGAAATGGAATTGAAGGGTGTGTTTTATAAAATTCTATACATATTTTTAAATTGTATAGCCTTTCAAAACAATCAAAATTAAAAACATCATTATAAGTTTACCCTTAGACAGCACATAGGAAGTCTGCCGGTGGGTGTATTCTCTCTCTGGTGTTTACCACTAACTATTAATTTTATGTAGATAAATTGAATTTTAATTTGAAAGAAGTTATTAATAGTAAACAGAATGAAGCATGGCAAAGGCTAATAGAGTTTTGCCAAGAGAACGGACTGGTCATAGCAAACATCCTCTTACAACAACATGAGTGAAGACTCTACATATGAACATCATCAGATGGTCAACACCAAAATCAGATTGATTATATTCTTAGCACCCAAAGATGGAGAAACTATACAGTCAACTAAAACAAGACTGGGAGTTGACTGTGGCTCAGATAATGAATTCCTTATTGCAAAGTTCAGACTTCAATTGAAGAGAGTAGGGAAAACCACTAGACCATTCAGGTATAACATAAATCAAATACCTTACGATTATACAGTGGAAGTGACAAATAGATTGAAGGGACTAAATCTAATAGACAGAGTGCCTGATGAACTATGGACTGAGGTTTGTGACATTGTACTTGTGACAGGGATCAAGACCATACCCAAGAAAAAGAAACGCAAAAAAACAAAACGGCTGTCTGAGAAGGCCTTACAATTAACTGTGAAAAGAAGAGAAGTGAAAAGCAAAGGAGAAAAGGAAAGATATACCTATTTGAATGCAGACTTCCAAAGAATAACAAGGAAAGATAAGAAAGCCTTCCTCAGTGAGCAGTGCAAAGAAATACAGGAAAACAACAGAATGGAAAAGACTAGACATCTCTTCAAGAAAATTAGATATAGCAAGGGAACATTTCAAGCAAAGATGTGCTCAATAAAAGGACAGAAATGGTATGGACCTAACAGAATCAAAAGATATTGAAAAGAGGTGGCAAGAATACATAGAAGAACTATGCAAAAAGATCTTCATGACCCAGATAATCATGACAGTGGGATCACTCACACTCAGCTAGAGCCAGACATCATGGAATGTGAAGTCAAGTAAGCCTTAGCAAGCATCACTACAAACAAAGCTAGTGGAGGTGATGGAATTCCAGTTGAGCTAATTCAAATCTTAAAAGATGATGCTATGAAAGTGCTGCACTCCATATGCCAGCAAATTTGGAAAACTCAACAGTGGCCACAGGACTGGAAAAGGTCAGTTTTCATTCCAACCCCAAGGAAAGGCTATGCCAAACAATGCTCAAACTACCAGACAATTGCACTCATCTCACACACTATTAAAGTAATGCTCAAAATTCTCCAAACCAGGCTTCCACAATAGGTGAACTGAGAACTTCCAGGTGTTCAAGCTGGTTTTAGAAAAGACAGAGGAACCTGAGATCAAAATGCCAACATTAGCTGGGTCATCAAAAAAGCAAGAGAGTTCCAGGAAAAGATCTATTTCTGCTTTATTGACTATCTCAAAGCCTTTGACTGTGTGGATCACAATAAAATGTGGAAAAATCTGAAAGAGATGGGAATACCAGACCATTTGACCTGCCTCTTTCTCTGCATACAGAGAAATCTTTATGCAGGTCAGGAAACAACAGTTAGAACCAAACATGGAGCAACACACTGCTTCCAAATAAGAAAAGGAGTATGTCAAGGCCACATATTGTCACCCTGTTTATTTAATTTATGCAGAATACATTATGAGAAACTCTGGGCAGGATGAAGCACAAGCTGGAATCAACATTCCTGGGAGAAATATCAGTAACTTCAGATATGCAGATGACAACACCCTTATGGCAGAAAGTGAAGAACTAAACAGCCTCTTGATGAAAGTGAAAGAGGAGAGTGAAAAAGTTGGCTTAATATTCAACATTCAGAAAACTAAGGTCATGGCATCTAGTCCTATCACTTCATGGCAAATAGATGGAGAAACAGTGGAAGCAGTGGTAGACTATTTTGGGGGGCTCCAAAATCACTGAAGATGGTGACTGAAGCCATGAAATTAAAAGATGTTTACTCCTTGGAGGGAAAGTTATGACCAACCTAGACAGCATATTAAAAAGCAGAGACATTACTTTGCTAACAATAGTCCGTCTAGTCAAGGCTATAGATTTTCCAGTTGTCATGTATGGATGTGAGAGTTAGACTATAAAGAAAGCTGAGTGCCGAAGAATTGACGCTTTTAAACTGTGGTGTTGGAGAAGACTCTTGAGAGTCCCTTGGACTGCAAGAAGATCCAACCAGTCCATTCTAAAGGAGATCAGTCCTGAGTGCTCATTGGAAGGACTGATGTTTGAGGTGAAACTCCAATATTTTGGCCACCTAATACAAAGAACTGACTCATTTGAAAAGACCCTGATGCTTGGAAAGATTGAAGGTGGGAGAAGAAGGGGACAATAGAGGATGAGATGGTTGGATGGTATCACTGACTCGATGGACATGAGTTTGGGGCTCCGGCAGTTCATGTTGGACAGGGGGGCCTGGTGTGCTGCAGTCCATGGGGTTGCAAAGAGTCAGACACGACTGAGCGACTGAACTAAACTAGCAGATTAATAGTAAAGTTGTGCTATCCATTGTTTTAATACTTGAATCATTCTTCAAGTTTCCCTCACCTAGTAGTCAACCAGTTTATATGTAACCTTATCCAGTGATACAGAATGTACTACCCGTGGCATGCCATGGTTTTTCCAGTAGTCATGTATGGATGTGACAGTTGGACTTTAAAGAAAGCTGAGTGTTGAAGAATTGATACTTTTGAAATGTGGTGTTGAAGACTCTTGAGTATCCCTTGGACTACAAGGAGATCCAGCCAGTCCATCCTAAAAGAAATCAGTCCTGAATATTCATTACAAGGACTGATGCTGAAGCCGAAACTCTAATAGTTTGGCCACCTGATGCAAAGAACTGACTCATTAGAAAAGACCCTGATGCTGGGAAAGGTTGAAGGCAGGAGGAGAAAAAATGACAGAGAATGAGATAGTTGGATGGCATCACTGACTCGATGGACATGAATTTGACCGGTCTCTAGGAATTGGTGATGAATAGGGAAGCCTGGCATGCTGCAGTCTATGGAGTCACAAAGAGTCAGACACGACTGGATGACTGAACTGAACTGAATTATCTTACCACCTTCTTCCGTGTGTGTGTGTGTGTGTGTGTGTGCATGTGTGCTCAGTTGTGTCCAACTCTTTTCAACTCCATGGACTGTAGCCCACCAGGCTCCTCTGTCCATGGATTTTTCTAGGCAAGAATACTGGAGCAGGTTGCCATTTCCTTCTTCAGGGGTCTTCCTGACCCAGGGATGGAACCCAGGTCTCCTGCATTGCCAGCTGATTCTTTATCATCTGAGCCCCCAGAAAAATTAATATTTTTCCTAACATATATGTTATCTTTTGTCTGGTCTTTGTCTGCTTCTTTGGGGACCAACCAAACAAGTTAAATTTGCCTTCTGCTTGATAGATAATGTATTTAATGAGTGCTATGTTACCCCTACTTTTCTTCTTTTTTGTTTTGTTATTTGGTTTTGCTTTATATATGTGTATCTATATATATAGATAGATACACATAGATATGTTATATATGTTACTTTCATATAACATGATTTTAAATCTTACCAGAGCTTAGTCTCTTTTCATTTTAAATGTAGTACCTTTGAATGGAAATAATACTTTACGTGTAAATTTGCATTGTTTAGCAGTATAAGCATATATTTATTAAATAAAAGTAGAATTTACTTCACTAAATCAGTTCCCTTTTATCATGATTTTTTCCAGTCTATTTCTACTTGTATTTTGTGCTTGTTTGTCCTTTCTATGTCTCTCTTGCTCTCTCTTTTCTCCTCTCTTTCATTGCAGTGTTGATTATGAAGTTAAGGAATAGGAATGCAAGAGTGATTAGCTCAGTATAGGATACCTAGTTTTTATTTAATGTTAATGTTTCTTGGCTACTTTAGTAGATATGGTACCAACTTTTCTATACTATTTCCCATAAATTGGAGAAAATATTGCAAATACAAATTTCTTAAATAAATATTAAATTATTCAATAGCTTGACTAATATGAGTTTAATATACCAACAAATAATATATGTATAATGAAGATTTTATCTGTAAATTCACCTGGACATTATCCCCCCTGAGGAAAATCCCTGATCAACTATGTTTCATGCTACCTCATTTCCATTCTGAGTTGAAACTTTTCAATTTCACTTATTCATTCAGTAAATATTTATCTCAGGAAACCAAGTTTGTGACAGGCTGTTTTCTAGGTACTGGGAATAAATCAGTAAACAAAATGACTCAATATTCTTATGCTCATGGAACTTGCAACCTAGTAGGAGAAACAGACAATAAACAAACCATTGAAATCTATAGTCTGTAATATGGTGATAAAGACTGAGGAATAAATTGAGCAGTGAGGAGCTTTAGAAAATGTGAAGACTGGGATCCAATTGTTAACAAGGTGAACAAACAAACCTTACCATCAAGGGGTCATTTGTGTAAAAACCTGATGTAGAAACAGGGAAATGAGCCATCCTGAGATCTGGCTAAAGAGGCTTAGGAAAGAGCTGGTGCAGACTCCATGAGGTGGGTGCTTGCCAGGTGTGATTTGGGAGAGTATGGCCTGTGTGGTTAGAGGGGTGAAAGAAGTCTAGAGTACACATCCCTGTAGGTGACTTGCTGTAAAGTCTTTGGTTGTTACTCTTTTTCAGATGGGAATCTGTTGGGAGTTTGAGAAGCAAAATTATACTTTTTAAATTTTTTATTCATTTATCCTTTTTCAGTTTTAGTGAGGTGTAATTCAGAAAGTTGCAAATTGTATTTAAAGTATACAATGTGAAGATTTCATATATGTATCCATATTAAAAGGCTTCCCTGGTAGCTCAGACAGTAAAGAATCTGCCTGCAGTACAAGAGACCAGGATTCCATCCCTGGGTTGGGAATATCCCCTGGAAAAGGGAATGAGAACCCACTCCAATACTTTTGTCTGGAGAATCCCATGGACAGAGGAGCCTTGTAGGATACAGTCTATAGGGTCACAAAAAGTCGGACAAAACTGAGTGACTAACACACACATACACTTTAAAAGGATTTAAAAGTGTGCATTTACCCATCAAGTTAATTAACACACCTGGCACTTCAATTTGTGTGTGTGAGAGAGAGAAACTGAGAGACAGAAGTCTTATATCCTTAAAGGATCACTCCAGCACTGTTCTCTTGGGAATAGGCCCTAGAAGGGTAGGGGAAGGGTAAAAGCTGACTCAGTGACAACTTCTGGTGTTGTAGACATAACATTTTTGCAGGATTTCTATGCTTGGAATTTTATCTTGCCTAGTGTTGCCTTATGTTGCTGCTTATTTAAGGCTACATAAAATCCTTCCCCATCACAATTACACCACGTGGCTTTCTTCGACGTTACAACTGACAAAAGGCATGGTCCCCTTGAGGAAGGCTAAATGACAAAGGTGAGTGGCAAGGTAATTACATAAGCTCCCTCTATGTTTTACAAGCTTTAATTAAGTCCTACAGCATCTTTCTGTAATGTACAAATACCATTAAACCTATTTTGCAGAGGGTGAAAATGAGGCAAGCTGAAAAATAACCAATTAAAAAGTTTCAAGATCAGAATTATTTTTCTCTGTAAAAAAGAGATCATACTTTCTCACAGATGACAAATTGTGTTTATCTGCATCATATATTTCTTACTGTTTTCCTGATATTCAGTTTGGGGCTTATAGACTTTCTCATCCAGGCGAGAATTAGGATGTGGTGTCATGTGAGGTGCTGAATTGAGCCCTGAAGTTCATAAATGGTAGATGAACTGTTGGAGATTAATTGCTTACTGACACTATCACTGCTGAGCAGTCAGGATGTGTTAGCTTTGTTAGTTTAATGAAACCTCACTGTCAAAGCATTTGGACTACTGGAAAATTATCCATACAACCGAAGAGAAGGGTAGAGATGTGAAGAAACAAAGTTAGTACTAAAACCCAAGGATTATAGGTGTTTCATCACTGTGAGGGGCAGTCTAAATTGTATAAAAATTGATTGGAAATCACTGAATAATATTTTACATTTTTTGATTCATTTTATCAAAAAATATTTTGAGATTATCCCTTCTGTTGAGATCTGCGCTCTGCACATGGGGAATAGTAAGTAGGATAAGGTAATCACAGTCACAGAAGTCAGACATGCCTGGTGTTTAAATGTAGCCTTTGCTATTCAATAGTTCTGTTCCCTTGTAGACCTAAAATTCTCTGTCTCATTTCTTTATATATAAAATAGGAATAATAATTATAACATCTACTTCTTTGGTTTTTCTAAGACATAAAATAGAAAATAAATAGAACATAGTAAGTGCTCAGTCAATGCTATGTGATTGCCCATTGTTATAATTTTCACTATTATTATATCTAAAGAAGGCATGCTTCTGTTTCAAGGCATTTACATTCTGTTCTGAGTTTAAAAAGAAAGACTTTCAAAGGTAGTGTGACATATGTGGTAAAATCATTGGTTCTGTAGAAGTTCAGAATAGGAAGGGATGAGCGTTGGGGTACCATGATCAGAGAAGGATATAGAAGACTTTAAATGTAAACTGTCTTGAAGAATGAATTGTGTTAGAATTGAGATCGAAAAGATGCAGTTCAAGGAAAATGGCAACTTAGAAGGCAGAAAGAATGTGTGTAAAATTGGAAAAGCTTCCATAAGTTTGCACATTTTATAAGAGAGGGAGAAAATATGATCCTGTGTTAGGATGTGATTAGAGTAGAAGGAATAACAAAGGCCATATGGATGACTTTGAACATGATAGAAAGATAAGTGAGACATTGGAAACTGTTGAGCAGAAAACCCACTTAATGAAAGAAGGAGGATAATAAGGCATCAGAGTGCCGGAGAGATGAGTAACTGCAATTTGAGGGAGAACCTCTGAAGCTGATATACTAAAAAATTGCCAGATTTGAGGGACCAAAGCTACATTGAAGGCAGATGTACCAAAGATTAGAAATACTTCCCCAAACTTCTTTAAAACCATAATGGACATGGAAGCAACCTAGATGCCCATCAGCAGATGAATGGATAAGAAAGCAATGGTACATATACACAATGGAGTATTACTCAGCCATTAAAAAGAAAACATTTGAATCAGTTCTAATGAGATGGACGAAACTGGAGCCTATTATACAGAGTGAAGTAAGCCATAAGGAAAAACACCAATACAGTATACTAACACATATATATGGAATTTAGAAAGATGGTAACAATAACCCTGTGTACAAGACAGCAAAAGAGACACTGATGTATAGAACAGTCTCATGGACTCTATGGGAGAGGGAGAGGGTGGGAAGATTTGGGAGAATGGCATTGAAACATGTAAAATATCATGTATGAAATGAGATGCCAGTCCAGGTTCGATGCACGATACTGGATGCTTGGGGCTAGTGCACTGGGACGACCCAGAGGGATGGTATGGGGAGGGAGGAGGGAGGAGGGTTCAGGATGGGGAACACATGTATACCTGTGGCGGATTCATTTTGATATTTGGCAAAACTAATACAATTATGTAAAGTTTAAAAAATAAAAAATAAATAAAATTAAAAAAATAAAATTAAAAAAATAAATAAAACCATAATGACTGACCAGATATTAAAGGGGGAGGGACCAATAAAAAGTGGAATGAAGGTGAGTGGCTCTAAAATTTTGAACAAAGATACTCTGGAAAATGTTCATAAAGACTGAGGAAATATGAGAAGTTACTGAAGGAGTGGGAAAGGTTCAGTCCAGTTCAGTAGCTCAGTCATGTCTGACTCTTTGGACTCCTGCAGGCCAGGCCTCTCTGTTCATCACCAACTCCCGGAGCTTGCTCAAACTCATGTCCATCGAGTCGGTGATACCATCCAACCATTTCATCCTCTGTCATCCCTTCTCCTTCTGCCTTCAATCTTTTTTCCAATCAGGGTCTTTTCCAATGAGTCAGCTCTTTACATCAGGTGGCCGAAGTATTGGAGCTTCCGCTTCAGCATCAGTCCCTCCAATGAATATTCAGGGTTGATTTCCTTTAGGATACACTGGTTTGATCTACTTGCGGTCCAAAGGACTGTCAAGAGTTTTCTCCAACACCACAGTTTAAAAGCATGGAAGGAACACAGCCCTGCCCATCAACAGAAAATTGGATTAAAGATTTACTGAGCATGGCTCCACCCATCAGAACAAGACCCAGATTCCCCCACAGTCAGTCTCTCCCATCAGGAAGTTTTCCCAAGCCTTTATCCTTATCCATCAGAGGGCAGACAGAATGAAAACCACAATCACAGAAAACTAACCAAATTGATTACATGGATTACAGCCTTGTCTAACTCAATTAAACTATGAGCCATGCCATGTAGGGCCACCCAAAATGGACGAGTCATGGTGGCGA
Organism: Bos mutus; assembly: GCF_027580195.1. Taxonomy (NCBI): domain Eukaryota; kingdom Metazoa; phylum Chordata; class Mammalia; order Artiodactyla; family Bovidae; genus Bos; species Bos mutus. The sequence continues at coordinate 48,077,531 of NC_091617.1, forward strand.
GTTCTGACAAAACATGGTCCACTGGGGAAGTGAATGGCAAACCACTTCAATATTCTTGCCTTGAGAACCCTGTGAACAATATGAAGATATGTTGGTAAGTGCAAATATGGAAATATCAAGTTCACTGTGTCATAGAAGATTCAAGTGGAAAATGTCATCCACTAGATTACAATTCTGAAAAAGTGGTATAGATACAGTTTCTAGCACTTATTCAAACCAAAATCTTTCAATATGTTTGCAGATAGTTGTTCTTATTATAACATCCAAAAAAGTATGGAAACCTGTTTAAGTATAGAACTTATGTGCTATGCTGTGCTTATTTGCTCAGTTACATTGACTCTTTGCAACCCCATGGACCATAGACTGCCAGATTCCTCTGTTCATGGGGATTCTCCAGGCAAGAATACTGGAGTGGGTTGTCATACCCTGTTCCAGGACATCTTCCCAACCCAGGGATCGAACCCAGGTCTTCCACATTGCAGGTGGATTCTATACCATCTGAGCCACAGGGAATCCCATAAAACCTATAAACATAGTGAAATATTTTTGCACTGTCTCATTAAGTAAATGATTTTTAAATAAATATTTTTTAAATTCTCTACTCTAAATCCACATTTCTTCTTTCTGTAACTAATGTCTCTGTATAATCTCACCACCATACATTTCTTCATAGCACAATTTCTGTACTCATAAAAGACTCCTGGAATTTTTCATCTTTTATATCTAAATGGAATATCCAGATTAAGATATCCCTTTGACGCCTCAAACTCAGCATTTCTTAAAATTTACTTGTCTAGTTTCTCTTCTCCTAGATCCATATTCTTTATAATCATGAATTATATCATCAAATGAGAAATCTAGGAGTTTTTCCTAGTTCTTTTCTCTTTCCCCTCATTCATCACTGTGTTCAGCTGAAACTATTTATCACAAGTGTGTGCTTGTATTTTTTGCTTCTTTATATTTGTTAACTGGTCTCACTAATTCCTATTAATCCTCTTTCTAATTAATTTTTCACTTTGAAATCTAGGTTGATTTTTATATATAGCAAAATGAATCATGTAATACCCTTCTGGAAAACTCTTCAAAAATTTCCCCTACACTATCAAGTTATTAATATAATTTCTGTTTACCTTACCTGCATTTGTCTGTAGAGAGTAAAATCACAACCACAAGGCCATATCTATCTTAGTTCTAACATTTTTTTTTAAACTAAACTTAGGACATAGCACATATTAAATACTCAGCAAATATATATTAAGTGATTAAAAATAATAATGCAATGTTTATCAAATTAAAACAAAAGAAATAAATTATTTGTTGAAATCAGCTTAATTGGAAGAAGAGAATTAGACAACTTCTCAAGGCTCAATATTTTCTAATTGAACCAATGATATTTGTAATAAATGAAGGAAAAGTATAAAACAATCATCTTAAAAATATATGTGCAAGAGGAGAAAAAGATGGTGGAGGAGTAAGTGGACGTGGAGTACATCTCTCTCTACAGACATCAGAAATGCACCTTCAGACACAGAAGTGCATGCAGAACACCAGCTGAGAGTGCACAGGAGTACCTGACCAGTGCAAAAGAACATATAGAACCATGCAAAACTCGGTAGGATGAAGGAACTAGGGGAAAAAACAGGAGTGTTTGTAGGACTAGACCTGCCCTCAGCAGGTGGGGGAACTGAAGCAGGGGTCCGATCCCCACTTTGGAAAATTGTCTGAGTCAGAGGAGAAACATTTAAGGCTGAGAGTGAAACAGATGATCTGTGGCAGCCTAAATCAAATGAGAATCAGACAGTCCTTGCTACAGCCATATATACCCCGGACAGGAATGCTGGTCACCTGGAAGGTACAGTGGCTGGGAGCGGGAGCTTAGGGATTGTGGAGCAATCCCAGGGAGAGAGCTGCCATTGACTGTGGGAGATGGATTGAGGGGGTGTGGGAGAGGAGATCATGGAGCGAAATACCTGTGGAGGAAAGTGAGGCACCCATGGAAGCAAGGTGATACTGCTGAGTCACATGTAGGGGGTGGAGCCATCACCATACCCTCTCTCTCCCCACATGCCAGCATCAGCAGCTGAACAATAGAGGCTGGCCCATCAAATGCCTGAGGCGCTGAACTAGAGAATAGGACCCCACCCAAGGTGCTCCTTTAAGTGCCTGATGCACTGACCTACAGAACAGGACCCGAGCCAGGAGGCCCCCTCTAAGTGCCTGACACGCCAAACAACAGAGAAGGACCCCAAGCAAGGGAACCCTCTAAGTGCCTGAATGGGCAGAGCTACGGAGAAATACTGGCCAAAGAGGCCTTCTGATCGCCAGCTACAAGAGGCAAAAAAAAACCTGTGATAGGGTCATAACTCCTGTGGCAAAGGCAGTCTGTGTCTCTGCACACTTGGCACGACCAGGGTTCCTGCAAGCCAAACAACTGTGCCACCTTCACACTCAACTCTCACTGGGGCAGAGCTCCCACAGGCCAAAAAAAAAAAAAAAAAAGGCCTTGCAGCTATGCGTGCAGGGTCACTTTGTTCGTGTCCAACTCTTTGTGACCCTGTAGACTGTTGCCTGCCAGGCTTCTCTATCAGAGAAGGGGGTCTCCAGGCAAGAATACTGGAACATATTGTACAATACTTGTTGCCATACCCTTCTAGAGCACTGTATTTCCTGCTGCCCTAGCCATCAACCACCATCCCCCACCCGAGTACCTGGTGCTGCCAGAACACCTGAGACCCAAGAAGCAGTACCACCTCCAACCTGGCCCTCACAGGGGCAAACCCAAGCCCTCCAGGGCAGCCTCAGGAGCAAAACCCCAGTGGACAACCCCCATGTAGAGGTGGAAATAAAACCACAATTGAAACCCAGGGGGAGTGTGGCTAAGGAAGAAGACCCAAAACCTTCCCACCAGCTGTAGAAACTTCAGATTAAATCCACACAATCAACTAGGCAGACCCTGCGTCTGTGGAATATTCCACTATTATTCAACATATTTCTGGAAGTCCTAGTTACAGCAGTTAGAGAAGAAAAAGAAATAAAAGGAATCCAGATCAGAAAATAGGTAAAACTCTCCCTGTTTGCAGATGACATGGTACTGTACATAGAAAACCCTAAAGATAGTATAAGAAAATTACTAGAGCTGATCAGTGAATTTAGCAAAGTTCCAGGATATAAAATCAATACACAGAAATCACTTGCATTTCTATATACTAACAATGAAAAATCAGAAATTATGGAATAAACCTCATTCACCTTTGCAACAAAAAGAATTAAATATCTATGAATAAGCTTACCTAAGGAGACAAAAGAACTATACACAGATAATTATAAGACACTATTGAAAAAAATCAAAGATAACATAAACAGATAGAGAGATAGTTCATATTCCTGGGTAGAAAAAATCAATATTGTGAAAATGGCTTTACTGCAGACACAATCTACAGATTCAATGTGATTCCTACTAAATTATCAATGGCGTTTTTCACAGAACTAGAACAAAGAATTTTCTCAATTCATATGGAAACACAAAAGACCCTGAATAGCCAAAGCAGTCTTGAGAAAAGAATGGAGCTAGAGGAATCAACCTTCCTGATTTAAGATTAAACTACAAAGGTACAGTCATCAAGACAGCATGATACTACCACAAAAACAGAAATATAGACAAAAAATGAAACAAGATAGAAAGCCCAGAAATAAACCCATGCACCTCTGGGCACCTTACAAAGGAGGCAAGAATATACAATGGGGTAAAGATAGATTCCTCAATAAATGGTGCTGGGAAAACTGGACAGCTACATGTAAAAGAATGAAATTATAACACCTCCTAACACCATACACAAAGATAAACCCAAAATGGATTAAAAACCTAAATGTAAGGCCAGAAACTATAAAACTCTTAGAGGAAAACATAGGCAGAACACTTGATGACATAAATCAAAGAAAGATCCTATATGATCCAACTCCTAGAGTAATGGAAATAAAAACTAAACAAGTGGGACCTGATTAAACTTAAAAACTTTCACACAGCAAAGGAAACTATAAGCAAGGTGAAAAGACAACCTTCAGAATGGGAGAAAATAATAGCTAAAAGAAACAACTGACAACGGATTAATTTCCAAAATATTCAAGCAGCTTATACAACTCAATACCAGAAAAACAAACAGCCCAATCAAAAAAAGGGAAAAAAACCTAAACAGACATTTCTCCAAAGAAGACATACAGATGATTAACAAACACATGAAAAGATGCTCAACATCGCTCATTATTAAAGAAATGGAAATCAAAATTACAATGAAATATCACCTCATACCCGTCAGAATGGCCATCATCAAAAAGTCTACAAACAATAAATGTTGGAGAGGGTGTGAAGAAAAGATCTTCCTGACCCGGATGGAACCCGGGTCTCCTGCATTGCAGGCAGATTCTAATGAAAAAAATGGGATAAATAAACCCAAATGCATGGGTTTATTTCTGGGCTTTCTATCTTGTTTCATTTTTTGTCTATATTTCTATTTTTGTGCTAGTACCATACTGTCTTGATGATGGTACCTTTGTAGTTTAATCTTAAATCAGGAAGGTTGATTCCTCTAGCTCCATTCTTTTCTCAAGACTGCTTTGGCTATTCAGGGTCTTTCACTGTTGGTGGGAATGTAAATTGATACAGACACTATGGAAGATGGTATGGAGATTCCTTAAAAAACTAGGAATAAAGCCACCATATGGCCCAGCATTCCCACTCCTAGGCATATACCCCGAGGAAACCAAAATTGAAAGAGACATATGTATCCCATTGTTCATTGCAGCACTATTTTCAATAGCTAGAACATGGAAGTAACCTAGATGTCCACTGACAAATGAATGGATAAAGAAGTTGTGGTACACATATACAATGGAATATTACTCAGCCATAAAAAGGAACATTTGAGTCAGTTTTAATGAGGTTGATGAACCTAGAACCTATTATACAGAGTGAAGTGAGTCAGAAAGAGAAAGATAAATATCATATTCTAATGCATATATATGGAATCTAGAAAAATGGTGCTAAAGAATTTATTTATAAGGCATCAATGGGGAGAGGGGAGGAAAGGGTGAGATGTATAGAAAGAGTAACATGGAAACTTACATTGCTAACTGCTACTGCTAAGTCGCTTCAGTCGTGTCTGACTCTGTGTGACCCGATAGACGGCAGCCCACCAGGCTCCGCTGTCCCTGGGATTCTCCAGGCAAGAACACTGGAGTGGGTTGCCATTTCCTTCTCCAATGCATGAAAGTGAAAAGTGAAAGTGAAGTCGCTCAGTGTCTGACTCTTGGTGACCCCATGGACTGCAGCCTACCAGGCTCCTCCACCCATGGGATTTTCCAGGCAAGTACTGGAGTGGGGTGCCATTGCCTTCTCCGAGCATCTCCTGCATTACGGACTAATTATGTACTGTTGAGCCACGAGGGAAGCTCTTAAGTGTATATATGTATATATAGCCCAGTGGCTCAGATGGTAAAGAATCTGCCTGCAATGCAGGAGACCCGGGTTCCATCCAGGTCAGGAAGATCTCCTGGAGAGGGTGTTGCAACCCACTCCAGTATTCTTGCCTGGAGAATCCCACACATATAGCAGCCTGGCTGTCTACAGTCTATGTGGTTGCAAAGAGTAGGACACTGAGCAATTAACAGTTTCACTTTCACATATATATTATATATATATAATATATATGTATAAAATTTACTATTTATTAAAACCAATATCTCTTTCATCTTTAAAAAGTCTAAATAGAAAAATTATATTAAATAGCTGGGACTGTAGAAATAAAATTATATGAATCCATTTGGAAAAGTGGCAGGGACAACTGTAGATTCACACTGATTATTTCATTATATTGATTGCTTTGTTTCTCCGTGGAGGATTGAAACAAATACATATTTTTTTTTTCTGAAAATTTTCTGCCCTTTGGGGTGTCAAATGGAAGGTATGGGTACATGCAGCAGATATAGTGCTTTACAGTATGTGGATACAGCCGGTTATGTTTTTCAAGTTCTTGAACTTGCTATTTACTATTAAAATAGTTATATCTGCTCAGGCAAGGTAATGCTGATAATCAAGATTAGACTAGATCTGATAGACAGACTGCCTGATGAGCTATGGATGGAGGTTCATGACATTGTACAGGAGACAGGAATCAAGACCATCCTCAAGAAAAAGAAATGAAAAAAAAGCAAAATGGTTGTCTGAGGAGGCCTTACAAACAGCTGTAGAAAGAGGAGAAATGAAAAACAAAGGAGAAAAGAAAAGATACACCCATTTGAATACAGAGTTCCAAAGATTAGCAAGGAGAGATAAGAAAGCCTTCCTCAGCAATCAATGCAAAGAAATAGAGGAAAACAATAGAATGGGAAAGACTAGAGGTCTCTTTAAGAAAATTCAGTTCAGTTCAGTTGCTCAGTCGTGTCCGACTCTTTGCGACCCCATGAATCGCAACAGGCCAGGCCTCCCTGTCCATCATCAACTCCTGGAGATCACTCAGGCTCAGGTCCATCGAGTCAGTGATGCCATCCAGCCATCTCATCCTCTATCGTCCCTTCTCCTCCTGCCCCCAATCCCTCCCAGCATCAGAGTCTTTTCCAATGAGTCAACTCTTCACATGAGGTGGCCAAAGTACTGGAGTTTCAGCTTTAGCATCATTCCTTCCAAAGAAATCCCAGGGCTGATCTCCTTCAGAATGGACTGGTTGGATCTCTTTGCAGTCAGGGACTCTCAAGAGTCTTCTCCAACACCACAGTTCAAAAGCATCAATTCTTCGGCACTCAGCCTTCACAGTCCAACTCTCACATTCATACATGACCACAGGAAAAACCATAGCCTTGACTTTTGGACCTCTGTTGGCAATGTCTCTGCTTTTGAATATGCTATGTAGGTTGGTCATAACTTTCCTTCCAAGGAGTAAGTGTCTTTTAATTTCATGGCTGCAGTCACCATCTGCAGTGACTTTAGAGCCCACCAAAATAAAGTGTGACACTGTTTCCACTGTTTCCCCATTGATTTCCCATGAAGTAACGGGACCGGATGCCATGATCTTTGTTTTCTGAATGTTGAGCTTTAAACCAACTTTTTCACTCTGCACTTTCACTTTTATCAAGAGGCTTTTTAGTTCCTCTTCACTTTTTGCCATAAGGGTGGTATCATCTGCATACCTGAGGTAATTGATATTTCTCCCGGCAATCTTGATTCCAGCTTGTGTATCTTCCAGTCCAGCGTTTTTCATGATATACTCTTCATAGAAGTAAATAAGCAGGGTGACAATATACAGCCTTGATGTACTCCTTTCCTATTTGGAACCAGTCTGTTGTACCATGTCCAGTTCTAACTGTTGCTTCCTGATCCGCATGCAGATTTCTCAAGAGGCAGGTCAGGCGGTCTAGTATTCCCATCTCTTGAAGAATTTTCCACAGTTTACTGTGATCCACACAGTCAAAGGCTTTGGCATAGTCAGTAAAGCAGAAATAGATGTTTTTCTGGAACTCTCTTGCTTTTTCCATGATCCAGCGGATGTTGGAATTTGATCTCTGGTTCCTCTGCCTTTTCTAAAACCAGCTTGAACATTAGGAAGTTCACGGTTCACATATTGCTGAAGCCTGGCTTGGAGAATTTTGAGTATTACTTTACTAACATGTGAGATGAGTGCAATTGTGCGGTAGTTTGAGCTTTCTTTGGTATCGCCTTTCTTAGGGACTGGAATGAAAACTGACCTTTTCCAGTCCTGTGGCCACTGCTGAGTTTTCCAAATTTGCTGGCATATTGAGTGCAGCACTTTCACAGCATCATCTTTCAGTATTTGAAGGAGCTCCACTGGAATTCCATCACCTCCACTAGCTTTGTTCGTAGTGACGCTTTCTAAGGCCCACTTGACTTCACATTCCAGGATGTCTGGCTCTAGACCAGTGATCACACCATCATGATTATCTGGGTCGTGAAGATCTTTTTTGGACAGTTCTTCTGTGATTTCTTGCCACCTCTTCTTAATATCTTCTGCTTCTGTTAGGTCCATACCATTTCTGTCCTTTTATTGAGCCCATCTTTGCATGCAATGTTCCCTTGGTATCTCTAATTTTCTTGACGAGATCTCTAGTCTTTCCCATTCTGTTGTTTTCCTCTAATTCTTTGCATTGATCGCTGAGAAAGGCTTTCTTATCTCTTTTTGCTATTCTTTGGAAATCTGCATTCAGATGCTTATATCTTTCCTTTTCTCCTTTACTTTTGGCCTCTCTTCTTTTCACAGCTATTTGTAAGGCCTCCCCCGACAGCCATTTTGCTTTTTTGCATTTCTTTTCCGTGGGGATGGTCTTGATCCCTATCTCCTGTACAATGTCATGAACCTCATTCCATAGTTCATCAGGCACTCTATCTATCAGATCTAAGCCCTTAAATCTATTTCTCACTTCCACTGTATAATCCAAGGAGCAGTGGCTGCACGGGCGCAGGAGGGCCTAGAGGAGCTATCCCATATTGAATGTCAGGAAGTGCGGCGGTGAGGAGATACCCCTCGTCTAAGGTAAGGAGCAGCGGCTGCACTTTGCCAACGTCCAAGGTAAGAGAAATCAAAGTAAGACGGTAGATGTTGTAAGAGGGCATCAGAGGGCAGACACACTGAAACCATACTCACAGAAAACTAGTCAATCTAGTCACACTAGGACCACAGCCTTGTCTAACTCAATGAAACTAAGCCATGCCTGTGGGGCAACCCAAGACGGGCGGGTCTTGGTGGAGAGATCTGACAGAATGTGGTCCACTGGAGAAGGGAATGGCAAACCACTTGCCATTGAGAACCCCATGAACAGTATGAAAAGGCAAAATGATAGGATACTGAAAGAGGAACTCCCCAGGTCAGTAGGTGCCCAATATGCTACTGGAGATCAGTGGAGAAATAACGCCAGAAAGAATGAAGGGATGGAGCCAAAGCAAAAACAATACCCAGTTGTGGATGTGATTGGTGATAGAAGCAAGGTCCGATGCTGTAAAAAGCAATATTGCATAGGAACCTGGAATGTCAGGTCCATGAATCAAGGCAAATTGGAAGTGGTCAGATAAGAGATGGCAAGAGTGAATGTCGACATTCTAGGAATCAGCGAACTCAAATGGACTGGAATGGGTGAATTTAACTCAGATGACCATTATATCTACTACTGAAGGCAGGAATCCCTCAGAAGAAATGGAGTAGCTATCATGATCAACAAAAGAGTTCGAAATGCAATACTTGGATGCAATCTCAAAAACGACAGAAAGAAGTCTGTTCGTTTCCAAGGCAAACCATTCAATATCACAGTAATCCAAGTCTATGCCCCAACCAGTAATGCTGGAGAAGCTGAAGTTGAATGGTTCTATGAAGACCTACAAGACCTTTGAGAACTAACACTCAAAAAAGATGTCCTTTTCATTATAGGGGACTGGTATGCAAATGTAGGAAGTCAAGAAACACCTGGAGTAACAGGCAAATTTGGCCTTGGAATACTGAATGAAGCAGGGCAAAGACTAATAGAGTCTTGCCAAGAAAATGCACTGGTCACAGCAAACACCCTCTTCCAACAACACAAGAGAAGACTCTACACATGGACGTTACCAGATGGTCAACACCGAAATCAGATTGATTATATTCTTTGCAGCCGAAGATGGAGAATCTCTATACAGTCAACAAAAACAAGACCAGGAGCTGACTGTGGCTCCGATCATGTACTCCTAATTACCAAATTCAGACTTAAATTGAAGAAAGTAGGGAAAAGCACTAGACCATTCAGTTGTGACCTAAATCAAGAAAATTAGAGATACCAAAGGAACATTTCCTGCAAAGATGGGCTCAATAAAGGACAGAAATGGTATGGACCTAACAGAAGCAGAAGTTATTAAGAAGAAATGGCAAGAATACACAGAAGAACTGTACAAAAAAGATCTTCATGACCCAGATGATCATGATGTTGTGATCACTCACAGTCAGCTAGACCCAGACATCATGGAATGTGAAGGCAAGTGGGCCTTAGGAAGCATCACTACAAACAAAGCTAGTGGAGGTGATGGAATTACAGTTGAGCTCTTTCAAATCCTGAAAGATGATACTGTGAAAATGCTGCACTCAATACGCCAGCAAATTTGGAAAACTCAGCAGTGGCCACAGGACTGGAAAAAGTCAGTTTTCATTCCAATCCCAAAGAAAAGCAATGCCAAAGAATGCTCAAACTACTGCACAATAGCACTCATCTCACACACTAGTAATGTAATGCTCAAAGTTCTCTGAGCCAGGCTTCAGCAATGCGTGAACCATGAAATTCCAGATGTTCAAGCTGGTTTTAGAAAAAGCTGAGGAACCAGAGATCAAATTGCCAACATCGCTGTATCATCAAAAAAGCAAAAGAGTTCCAGAAAAACATCTATTTCTGTTGTATTTATTATATCCATGCCTTTGACTGTGTGGATCACAATAAACTATGGAAAATTCTTCAAGAGATGGGAATACCAGACCACCTGACCTGCCTCTTAAGAAACCTGTATGCAGATCAGGAAGCAACAGTTAGAACCGAACATGGAACAACAGACTGGTTCCAAATAGGAAAAGGCTGTATATTGTCACCCTGCTTATTTAACTTATATGCAGAGTACATCATGAGAAATGCTGGGCTAGAAGAAACACAAGCTGGAATCAAGATTGCCGGTAGAAATATCAGTAACCTCAGACATGCAGATGACATAACCCTTATGGCAGAAAGTGAAGAAAAACTAATGAGCCTCTTGATGAAAGTGAAAGAGGAGAGTGAAAAAGTTGGTTTAAAGCTCAACATTCAGAAAACAAAGATCATGGCATCCAGTCCCATCACTTCATGGGAAATAGATGGGGAAACAGTGGAAACAGTGTCAGACTTTATTTTTCTGTGCTCCAAAATCACTGCAGATGGTGATTCCAGCCATTAAATTAAAAGATGCTTACTTCTTGGCGGGAAAGTTATAACCAACTTGGACAGCATATTAAAAAGCAGAGACATTACTTTGTCAGCAAATGTCTCTCTAGTCAAGGTTATGGTTTTTCCAATGGTTAGGTATGGATGTGAGAGTTGGACTGTAAATAAAGCTGAGCACTGAAGAATTGATGCTTTTGAACTGTGGTGTTGGAGAAGACTCTTGAGAGTCCCTTGGACTGCAAGGAGATCCAACCAGTCCATCCTACAGGAGATCAGTCCTGGTGTTCATTGGAAGGACTGATGTTGAAGCTGAACCTCCAATATTTTGGCCACCTGATGGGAAGAGCTGACTCATTTGAAAAGACCCTGATGCTGGGAAAGATTGAGGGCAGGAGAAGTGGACGAAAGAGGATGAGATGGTTGAATGGCATCACCAACTCAATGGACATGGGTTTGGGTGGACTCCAGGAGTTGGTGATGGACAGGGAGGCCTGGTGTGCTGTGGTCATGGGGTCTCAAAGAGTCGGACATGAGTGAGTGACTGAACTGAACTGATGATATTATTAAAGTTAATAGTCCTTGAGTGAAATCTTGAGGGTTCTTCAATGAAGGAAGGGCATGATATTTTAAGGTTTAGGCTTCATAAAATTTATTTTGGTTACTTAGATAAATTTTATGCTTTTTTTGGTTTATTTCAGGGTAAATTTGAGTGTATTTCAAGTAAATAGAAATGTTACTATGAATACATCTGTAAGTATCTTTTTATTGTCATGATATATACATTATGAAAATCTTCAAATTCTCAAATTGTATCTAAATCATATAGAAAATATGGAAGGTTTTAATGTTTAAATTAATACTTATTCATTAAGGATGTTAAATTGAATGTTGAGTAATATTATGAATTCAAATAACTGAAATTTAAAATTAAAATTTAGGACATGCCCTGAAGTATTTAAAATTTTACTCAAATGTATTTCAATCCAATTTTGTAAAGTTAAGAATGAATAAATTCTATTTTTGCTGTTAAAAATAGAGGGGATTTCTCATTCAAAAGTGGTCTCTCACTTCTGAAACTCACTTGTGAAATTTCAAACTTAATCCTGGAAGGTTTCCAGGTAACATTAACTTCAAGTTTTCCAATACCATCCTATATTCATCTTTCTAAGGAATGTGACTAGATCCTGGGAATGCATGTCAGTGTAAGATAGGTATGCCTTGCTCCTGAGCCATGCTTGAACCAGCTTGAACCAGCATGATATTTTTAGTCCTTCACCATTCTTTGGAGACAATAAACATTTTGCTTCATTTCCACACCTGGAGTATGGGATATTCTGTGAGGTTGTTTACGGTAATATCTGTCTAAAGGCATTGCCTTGACTATCACAAAATTCTGCATGAGGCAAGGATTACAATTAATCCTGCACCATCTCTCACATAGCACTATTACCCCATCTACCTCTTCTCCCCCTTGACTAGCAAATCTTTATTTATAATGGGATTTTGGGTACAGTGGAAAACTCTGTTTTCTTTTGGTTCTTTCAGAAAATTTTTCCACTAGAAGTTGAATCCTCTTAGTTCCAAGCAAGAGATTATGAAAAGTCTCAGAAGTCAAACTTCTCTGTGTTTTTGGCTATACAATATACTTTCTTCTTGGTAATAACAGATAACCCAGTCATAATCCCCTGGAAAAAGGAATGGTTACCCACTCCAGTATGAGCTTCTCAAGTGGCATTAGTGGTAAAGAACTCACTTGCCAGTGAAGGAGACATAAGAGACGTGGGTTTGATCCCTGGGTCAGGAAGATCCCCTAGAGGAGGGGATGGTGACCCACTCCACTATTCTTGCCTGTAGAATCCCATGGACAGAGAAGCCTGGCAGGCTACAGTTCTGAGGGTACAGAGAGTTGGACACAACTGAAGTGACTTAACACACACATTGGTAAAGGGGGCACCATAGGCAGAGGACTGTACATCACAAATGTCACCTACAGAGAGTGAATGTTGTGGGGGTGGGGGAGTGGGTGGAGGCAGAAAAAACTGATATTCAGAAATGTTTTGTCAATATAAAATTGAGCTTAAGTATATATGTTTTAGGATTGAGAATATACTTTCTGATTCAACACAATCCTCCAAAACCCTTTTCTAAACATAGTTGGTCATCTAATAACTTTACATTTGTATGCTCATATTCTTGTAGGTATTTAGGCATAAATATTATGCTGTGACTTGACTTTGATTAGAGAAAATAATATGTCTGTTCAAGTTAGTCACTCAGTCATGTCTGACTCTTTATGACCCCATGGACTACAGCAAGCCAGGCTTCCTTGACTATCAACAACTCCCAGAACCTACTAAAATTTATCTCCATTGAGGCGGTGATGTCATCCAACCATCTCATCCTCTATCGTCCCCTTCTCCTCCTGCCTTCAATCTTTCCCAGCATCATGGTCTTTTCCAATGAGTCAATTCTTAACATCAGGTGGCCAAAGTATTGGAGTTTCAGCTTCAACATCAGTCCTTCCAATGAATATTCAGGATTGATTTCCTTTAGGATGGACTGGTTGGATATCCTTGGAGTCCAAGGGACACTCAAGAGTCTTCTCCAACACCACAGTTCAAAAGCATCAATTCTTTGGTGCTCAGCCTTCTTTATAATCCAACACTCACATCCATACAAGACTACTGGAAAAATCATAGCTTTGACTAGACAGAACTTCATTGGTAAAGTAATGTTCCTGCTGTTTAAAAAGCTGTCTAGGTTGATCATAGCTTTTCTTCCAAGGAGCAAGCATCTTTTAATTTCACGGTGCAGTCACCATCTACAGTGATTTTGGAGCCCACCCAAAATAAAATCTGTCACTGTTTCCATTGTTTCCCTGTATATTTGCCATGAAATGATGGGGCCCAACGCCATGATTTACGTTTTCTGAGTGTAGAGTTTTAAGCTAACTTTTTCACTCTCCTCTTTCACTTTCATCAAGAGGCTCTTTAGTTCGCTTTCTGCCATAAGGGTGGTGTCATCTGCATATCTGAGGTTATTGATATTTTTCCTGGCAATCTTGATTCCAGGTTCTGCTTCCTCCAGCCCAGCGTTTCTCATGATGTACTCTGCATATAAGTTAAATAAGCAGATGACAATATACAGCCTTGAAGTACTCCTTTCCCGATTTGGAATCAGTCTGTTGTTCCATGTCTAGTTCTAACTGTTGCTTCTTGACCTGCGTATAGATTTCCCAGGAGGCAGGTCAGGTCATGTGGTGTTCTGATGTCTTGAAGAATTTTCCACAGTTTGTCAAAGTCAAAAGTCATAGGCTTTGGCATAGTCAATAAAGTAAAAGTAAATGTTTTTTCTGAAACTCTCTTGCTTTTTTGATGATCCAATGGATGTTGGGAATTTGATATCTGGTTACTTTGCCTTTTCTAAATCCAGCTTGAACATCTGGAAGTTCAGGGTTTCCCCTACTGTTGAAGCCTGGCTTGGAGAATTTTGAGCATTACTTTGCTAGTGCAATTGTGTGGTAGTTTAAACATTCCTTGGCATTGCTTTTCTATGGGATTAGAATGAAAACTGATCTTTTCCATTCCTGTGGCCATTGCTGAGTTTTCCACATTTGCTGGCATATTGAGTGCAACACTTTCACAGCATCATCTTTTAGGATTTGAAATAGCTCAACTGGTATTTCATCACCTCCACTAGGTTTGTTAGTAGTGATGCTTCCTAAGGCCCACTTGACTTCTCATTGCAAGATGTCTAGCCCTAGGTGAGTGATTATGGCATTTGGTCCCATCACTTCATGACAAATGGAAGGGGAAACAGTGGGAAGAGTGACAGACTTTAGTTTTTTGGAGTCCAAAATCACTACAGATGGTGACTGCAGCCATGAAATTAAAAGATGCTTGCTCCTTGGAAGAAAATTTATGACCAAACTAGACATTAAAAAGCAGAAACATTACTTTGCCAAAAAAGGTCCGTCTATTCAAAGCTATGGTTTTTCCAGTAGTCATGTATGGATGTGAGTGTTGGACTATAAAGAAAGCTGAGCACGGAAGAACTGATGCTTTTGAACTATGGTGTTGGAGAAGACTCTTGAGCATTCCTTGGACTGCAAGGAGATCCAGCCAGTCCACTCTAAAGGAAATTAGTCCTGAATATTCATTGGAAGGACTGATGTTGAAGCTGAAACTCCAATACTTTGGCCACCTGATGTTAAGAACTGACTCATTGGCAAAAGACCCTGATGCTGGGAAAGATTGAAGGCGGGAGGAGAAAGGGATGATAGAGGATGAGATGGTTGGGTGGGATCACTGACTCAGTAAATGTGAGTTTGAGTAAACTCTGGGAGTTGGTGATGGACAGGGAGACCTTGTGTGTTGCAGTTCATGGGGTTGCAAAGAGTCGAACATGACTGAGTGACTGAACTGAACTGGAACTGAGGTGAGTGATCACACCATCATGGTTATCTGGGTCATGAAGATCTTTTTTGTACAGTTCTTCTGTGTATTCTTGCCACCTCTTCTTAATATCTTCTGCTTCTGTTAGGTCCCTCCCATTTCTGCCCTTTATGGAGCCCATCTTTGCATGAAATATTCCCTTGGTATCTCTAATTTTCTTGAAGAGATCTCTAGTCTTTCCCATTCTACTGTTTTCCTCTATTTCTTTGCATTGGTCACTGAGGAAGGTTTCTTATCTCTCCTTGCTATTCTTTGGAACTTTCCATTCAAATGGATATATCTTTCCTTTTCTCCTTTGCCTTCCACTTCTCTTCTTTTCATAACTGTTTGTAAGGTCTCCTCGGGCAACCATTTTGCCTTTTTGCATTTCTTTTACTTGGGGATTGTCTTGATCACTGCCTCCTGTACAAAGTTGTGAACCTCCATTCACAAATAATATGTAGGGAATCCAATATGCATAAGATATCATGATCATCTTTGGCTTTATCTTCTTAGAAACAGAATCTCTAAATCAGTGACTGTTATCCATGGAGTTTTATCCCATTATAGTATATAAGAATCTCCAGAATTCAATTTCAGAAAGACATGTAGTAATAAAAAGCTCTTAGGCTTAATAGGAATACTTCTACCATCACAATATTACATTTTCTTTCCTTAAACTTCTGATAATTTCATAGGCTCAAAAGGTAACAGACATGATCTCTATGTACTTACCTACCTACCTGTCTTTACATGGGAAACATTTGATGACTTGAGATAATATATGGTTTTAATAAAAAGTTACTGAGCAACATCTGAATGCTAAAATTATTCTATAAGATTGGAGTAGCAAAGATGAATGGCTTATTTTGGTGAAAAGAGTGATACTAATAAAAATTTCAAATCTAGAGGTAAAAAATCTGTTTACTCTTTTTCTTTTTTTCAAATCACTTTCTAAATTAAAGGGGAAAACACTAGCTGTGATATTTTACACTTATGCAATAGAGCCAATTTGGCTTCTGACTGAAATTTAATAAACTCTTCTTAATCCAGCTTTTCTGAACATACATTTACATTAAATGTTACAAATTAAGGTTCATGAAGACAGAGATTTGTGTTGTTGTTGATATGGGGTGCCAAAAATAGTGTCTAGTATGTAGTATGCTGTCAATAAATATTTGTTGAGTAAGCATATGTACATACATATATGTGTTTTTGCTCTGAACACACTGTGACACTGTAGGTAGGGATGCATGTGATCATACTCAGTTCTTTCAATTGTGTCCAACTCTGTGACCTTATGTATTGTAACCTGCCAGGCTCCTCTGTCCATAGGAGTCTCCAGGCAAGAATACTGGAGCAGATTGCCATGCCCTCCTCCAGGGGTCTTCTCAACCCAGGGGTCAAACTCACATCTCCTGCATTTCAGGTGTATTTTTTACCACTGAGGCATTGGGAAAGCCCATAGGTAGGGATGCAGATGTATAAGAAATCTATGGTTGTGTGTGCACCTGTGTGTGTATGTGTCTATGAAGAAGCACACAGTTTTCATGTTTTATTCATACAAGTAAACTATGAAAACATTTTTCTTCTATAAACACTGAAATATTGTACTGTATATAAATTCAACTCTCATTCCTTATGAGTAATAGCCAGTTATATCACTTTGGTGTTAACTACACTCAGGCTTTCTCTATGCATTTAGAAATTCTGGTATGTTCAAAAACAACATATATTGTAGATAACGTTCCACACATACACCTTTTTAAGCATTTGGGAGGTATCTATTTTACATTACATATAGCATAACATTGTTGTTAACCTGATACTTCCTTTTGCTCCCAGCAATACTTCCTAGTGGTACATCAATGACAGTCCTATATCTATCTTATTTTAAAAACCTACATGGCATACATAGGTCACTGTATTGCTTTAGTTGCTAAGTTCTGTCCAGTTCTTAAGTGATTCCATGGACTGTAGCCCACCAGGCTTCTCTGTCCATGGGATTTCCTGGGCAAGAATACTGGAGTGGGTTACCATTTCCTTTTCCAGGATCTCCCTGGGTAAGGAACATCCCCTGGAAAAGGAAATGACAACCCACCTCAGTATTCTTACCTAGGAAATCCCATGGACAGAAGAGCTTGGCAGTATACAGTCCATGGGGTCTCAAAAGAGTTGTACACTCTTTGTGTAGTTCTTCTCTAGTACAGATGCACATTGATTTCATACATAATATTATGTCACTACAAACAGCTAGAATAATTGTTAACTTTTACACAGCATATTCTATAATTTATCTAGGAAAAGTCCTAAGAATTATTATTCATAGAGTCTATCACTTTCATTTTATTTTTTATAAATTGTCCTCCAGAGAAGCTGTATCACTTTACTTTGTTACTATATAAAAGTGGAAAAAAGAGAACCCCCCCCAAAACTGTTAGTGAAAAGGTGGGTTAGTAGCAGTCACTATGAAGAACAGCGTGCAGGTTTTTTAAGATATGGTCATGAGAATGAAATTAGGATACTCCCTAACAGCATTCACAAAAATAAACTCCAAATAGATTTAAAACCTAAATAAAAGGACAGATAATATGAAACTCTTTAGGGAAAAAGCAGAACACACTTTGACATAAAATGAGGCAAGTTTTTCTTTGACCTACCTCTTAGAATCATGAAAAATAAAACAAAAAATAAACAAATGAAAAAGATAAAAATAAATGGGACCTAAACACCCTTATGGCAGAAAGTGAAGAGGAACTAAAAAGCCTTTTGATGAAAGTGAAAGTGGAGAGTGAAAAAGTTGGCTTAAAGCTCAACATTCAGAAAATGAAGATCATGGCATCCGGTCCCATCACTTCATGGGAAATAGATGGGAAAACAGTGGAAACAGTGTCAGACTTCATTTTTTTGGGCTCCAAAATCACTGCAGATGGCACCTGCAGCCATGAAATTAAAAGACGCTTACTCCTTGGAAGGAAAGTTATGACCAACCTACATAGCATATTCAAAAGCAGAGACATTACTTTGCCAACAAAGGTTCGTCTAGTCAAGGCTATGGTTTTTCCTGTGGTCATGTATGGATGTGAGAGTTGGACTGTGAAGAAGGCTGAGCACAGAAGAATTGATGCTTTTGAACTGTGGTGTTGAAGAAGACTCTTGAGAGTCCCTTGGACTGCAAGGAGATCCAACCAGTCCATTCTGAAGGAGATCAGCCCTGGGATTTCTTTGGAAGGAATGATGCTAAAGCTGAAACTCCAGTACTTTGGCCACCTCATGCGAAGAGTTGACTCATTGGAAAAGACTCTGATGCAGGGAGGGATTGGGGGCAGGAGGAGAGGGGGACGGCAGAGGATGAGATGGCTGGATGGCATCACTGACTCGTTGGATGTGAGTCTGAGTGAACTCCGGGAGTTGGTGATGGACAGGGAGGCCTGGCGTGCTGTGATTCATGGGGTCTCAAAGAGTCGGACACGACTGAGCGACTAAACTGAACTGAACTCTCCTTAAAAGCACTGGAACAGCTGTTGCTGCTGCTGCTAAGTCACTTCAGTCATGTCCGACTCTGTACGACCCCATAGACGGCAGCCCACTAGGCTCCCCTGTCCCTGGGATTCTAAAGGCAATAACACTGGAGTGGGTTGCCATTTCCTTCTGCAATGCATGAAAGTGAAAAGTGAAAGTGAAGTTGCTCAGTCGTGTCCGACCCTCAGCGACCCCATGGACTGCAGCCTTCCAGGCTCCTCCGTCCATGGGATTTTCAGGCAAGTGTTACTGGAGTGGGGTGCCATTGCCTTCTCCTGCTGGAACAGCAGAGGAAGCCATAAACACAACAAAAAGACAAACCCCGTAATGAAACTATGTGCAAACAGAGACACCCACCAGGAATTTCTCTCCAAAACATACAAACAGCTTATGCACCTCAATATCAAAGAAACAACCCAATCAAATAGGGGCACAAGATTTACATGGACCTTTCTCCAAAAAAAAACATAGAGATGGCCGTGAAGCACATGAAAAGATGCTCAGTATCTATCAGCACTAGAGAATTGTGAGTCAGAAGTGGCATCACCTCACACACGTCAGCATGGTCAGCATAGAAAATCTATGACAATAAATGCTGGAGAGGGAATGGAGGGAAAAGAACCCTCCTCCCTGTTGGTGGGAATTAAAGTCATTAAATCGACAAAGGAGAACAAGACAAAGGGTCATAAAAACTAAAGAGCGAAAGTACCACAGGACCCAGCAATCCCAGTCCTGGGCACAGAATCAGAGAAAGCCATAATTTTAAAAGACAGATGCACCCAATGTTCATGGCAACATTATGTACAATAGCCAATACATGGATGAAGCCTAAGTGGGTAAGGACAGATGAATGTGTAAACAAGACATAGTACATCCACACAGAGCAGTTATAGCTCCCCCATAAAAAGGGTGACATCATGCCATGTCCAGTAACAAGGAAGGAAGTAGAGATGATAACACTAAGTGAAGTAAGTAAGATGAAGGAAGCCAAGTATCATATGATATTTCTTGGAGGTGGATTCTAAAAATGGATACAAATGAACTTCTTTACCAAAAAGAAATGGCCTCATAACATAGCAAAGCACCTTATGTTTACCAAAAGGGAAAGGTGTTGGGCAAAGGAAATGAGAAGGTAGACATGAACATACATGCATGACTCCTTGTAAAATAATCAACAAGAACCCATTATAGGATGAGGACCCTAAAAAAAAAAAAAAAGTAGTTTCCCTCCTCTTACTAAGCTTTATTTTTAATCAAAATTTAAATCAAACTTGTACAAACAATAGGTTGTCTCATTTGAATTTCTTAATTGCCATAAAGATTAAGCATTTGTTTAAATTATTTAAAGCACATATAAACTATTTTTAAGTGATCTGTTAATAATCTATATTCAATATCCTGTTTTTCTTCTTGTGGATTTGTAATTATTTGCACATCAAAATATTCTTCCTGTATCCATTATGTATATGTTACATCTGTTAAAAGGATTTTCACCTTGTGTTTCTTTTTATTTTAAGCCTATTTATCATGTCTTTAGAAGCAATATTTTAACTTAAAGTTCATAAAAATTTTGTTGGTATCTTTTTACAATCTTGTTGAATATGAGCTATCTTATTCCATAATTAAACATATAGTCTCTCTATATTACCATGTTAATGTATATAGCTTGTACATAATATATAAGATACATAAATAATTTAGAATTAAATCCAAGAGAAACATTTTTATTATTTCTTATTTTACATTTTGTCTTATTTCATATATTTGATTTGATAATACTGTAGAGATGGTTTTTGCTTGTAAGTGAACATTTACATTTGTAAGTGAAGATGGCTCTATTTTTATTTTCTCAAACTGTCCTTATTTAATTTGAGTACCCAGAACACATTAGCCTTGTAAAATGAATTGAGTCACCTTCATTAATTCTCATAGTAAATTATATAACATGAAATTTATCTGCCCCTGGTCATTTGGTGAAATTTGACTTTAAAAATATTCCTCTGTATCTTATTTAACTTAATAAGTGTCTGCCTGAGGAACAGAAAACATTTAAGTATTAGTTTATTTTTTTAAATACTTTTATTCTATTAAATTTTTATTTTTATGGTAATTTAAAGGTTTATAAAGTTTTGTGAATTTTTATATTTGTTCTTGCAATTTGTTCATAGACTTCAATTGTGATTTTTAAATTGATAATGTATCTACAGTTATGTTTCTTTTTTCAAATCATGTCTTCACAGTCTCCTTTGTTGTGAACATAAAATATTCTAAAAGTTTGCATTATAAAAATTTTTTAACCATTTATCATTTATTTATTATTATTATTATAGAACCATCTCTTGGGGTTGTTTATCATAACTCATGTTTTTCTATGTTTTATTTCTGCTAAATAATTTGCAATGTTACATACATGATAATTATTCAATATAATTAATATTGAATATAAGTATTTTGATATCATCTTGTCATTTGGTCTGATTTTGCTTGCTATAGTAGAAAGTATATAGCTAGCTGAATACTCCTATGTTAAATTATATTATAGTTTGCAATTTTTCCTTTCTTTCTCATTAAGTTTGAGATTTTTGAAAGCAGAAATTAAATCAATGCCTAGTGCATAGCACAGCACGTGAACATATTAAATTTTCAATTTGTTTCTTGAATAAAGTGAATGATTAACTTTAATAAAGAAATTGTGAAATTTTTACTCAAAAAATTCTTTCTTTGATGTTTTCAACAAATTGATTTTTATCTCCGTCTTATATAATAGTGTGGGCAGTCCAAAAAGTCTTCACTGGTGGCTCAGAGTAAAGCATATGCCTGCAATGTGGGAGATATAGGTTTGATCCCTGGTTTGTGATTGATCCCTTAGTCAATCCCCTGGAAAAGGAAATGGCAACCCACTCCAATATCCTTGCCTAGGAAATCCCATGGACAAAGGTGACTGATGGGCTACGGTTCATGGGGGTCACAGAAGAGTTGGACACAACGTAGCAACTAAACAAGAAGTCCAAAACTTCCCCCCAAATGTCTATAAATTACCCACAGCTTATATTAGCACGGTCAATTCCAGCTCTGGAGTTTTTGACTGATTAAATCTTACTGTTTATGTTTCAGTTCTGCTATTGTCTCTAGCATAAAGCCAGTAAAGCCAAGTTATACAGCTTCTGTTTTGAATTGCTACCTCCACCCCAGCTAGTCACATAATTCATTTATGTTTGCAGTAGATTTTACTGAAAATTTAGAAGTAACACAAAGCTTTACCTGCAGCAACATCAATAGCTTCACATAAACAAAAATAATAAACCCAACCCAATCTATATGACATCTACTATGCATCAGCATAAGTGATTCATATGTTTTAGCTCATTTTATTCCCATAACAAACCCAGGAGGTAGATATTATAATGACTTTTTTTTTTTTTTTTCCATGTGAAGAAACTGAAGTACATAAATTTAAAGCAGAGGTCACTAAGCTAAAGATTGTGGCCCTGGGATATAAAGTATGTTTTTCATTAAAAGCTCTTTGAATACATCCTTATATTTTATATTTTACCAACACATAGAATTTTTCACTGGTTGAATTCTCCAAAATTGGTGGCCTCTTGCCATGTTTTATTATCTATTCTTACTCTCCAACCACCTACCTATTCTCTTTTCTCATCCTTGTATATTTCTGTTGATTTACTTACAGAATTCAGCTATTTCTTTTTATTCTGTTTCCTTCTATACATCAGAGATTAAGTCCACACTCAATAATACTTATAAATTTATTTCTTGTACAAAATGGCTCCATGCTTATAAGGAATTCAAGTATTAGCTCTTAAAATAAGATTTTTTTTCTTTTACCTGCAATATTTGGATGTAATTCTCATTGCTTTATACAGGATCTGATTAAATCTATTGCTTTACCTTTGTACAATACAGCTTCCTGAAAAAAAATATTTTTTTTCTTTACCTTCCTGGGGAGATGTGATTGGTCATGCAATAAATCTTATCTTTTGTTACTTAAATGTTCCATGCATACATAAAGCATTGAAATGAGTTAAAGAAATATCAAAATCCACTCATACTGACATTGACCTCATGAATACAAGGATTCTTTACATTTCAGCTGAATACCCATAAGTTTTTATCCACAGCTTATTTAAACATTTCTTTGTTCAGTTCAGTTCAGTTCAATTCAGTTGCTTAGTCGTGTCCAACTCTTTGCAACCCCATGAATCGCAGCACGCCAGGCCTCCCTGTCCATCACCAACTCCCGGAGTTCACTCAGACTCAAGTCCATTGAGTCAGTGATGCCATCCAGCCATCTCATCCTCTGTCGTCCCCTTCTCCTCCTGCCCCAATCCCTCCCACCATCAGAGTTTTTTCCAATGAGTCAACTCTTCTCATGAGGTGGCCAAAGTACTGGAGTTTCAGCTTTAGCATCATTCCTTCCAAAGAAACCCCAGGGCTGATCTCCTTCAGAATGGACTGGTTGGATCTCCTTGCAGTCCAAAGGACTCACAACAGTCTTCTCAACACCACAGTTCAAAAGCATCAATTCTTGGCACTCAGCTTTCTTCACAGTCCAACTCTCACATCCATACATGACCACTGGAAAAACCATAGCCTTGACTAGACGGACCTTTGTTGGCAAAGTAATGTCTCTGCTTTTGAATATGCTATCTAGGTTGGTCATAACTTTTCTTCCAAGGAGTAAGCGTCTTTTAATTTCATGGCTGCAGTCACCATCTGCAGTGATTTTGGAGCCCCCAAAAATAAAGTCTGACACTGTTTCCACTGTTTCCCCATCTATTTCCCATGAAGTGATGGGACCGGATGCCATGATCTTTGTTTTCTGAATGTTGAGTTTTAGGCCAACTTTTTCACTCTCCTCTTTCACTCTCATCAAGAGGCTCTTTAGTTCTTCACTTTTTGCCATAAGGGTGGTGTCATCTGCATATCTGAGGTTATTGATATTTTTCCAGGCAATCTTGATTCCAGCTTCTGCTTCATCCAGCCCAGCATTTCTCATGATGTACTCTGCATGTACATTAAGTAAGCATGGTGACAATATACGACCTTGACTAACTCCTTTCCTGATTTGGAACCAGTCTGTTGTTTCATGTCCAGTTTTAACTGTTGCTTCCTGACCTGCATACAGATTTCTCAAGAGGCGGGTCAGGTGGTCTGATATTCCCATCTCTTAAAGATTTTCCACAGTTTATTGTGATCTACACAGTAAAAGGCTTTGGCATAGTCAATAAAGCAGAATTAGATGTTTTTCTGGAACTCTCTTGCTTTTCCAATGATCCAGTGGATGTTGGCTATTTTACCTCTGGTTCCTTTGCCTTTTCTAAATCCAACTTGAACATCTGGAAGTTCTCGGTTCTTATATTGTTGAAACCTGGCTTGGAGAATTTTGATTGTTACTTTGCTACCAAGTGAGATGAGTGTAATTTTGCAGTAGTTTGGCGTTCTTTGGCATTGCCTTTCTTTGGGATTGGAATTGTTAGGTAGTTACAATAGGAAAAAGGAGTCCAGAATGGTGGTGGCTAAAAGATAAGGAAGGGAAAAGTCCGTGAAAACAGAACAAAGGAAGTTCCGAGGACTGGAGTGAGGACCTCAGATAAAACAAACAGCATTCCTGGCTAGCCCATTTTATATTTGGCAGGCCCAGGCATAGGAGAAGAAAACATATAAAAAGAGGCACCAAAATTGGGCTGGGGGAGAATCTCTTCTCTTGGTTGTCTGCACCTAACACCTTTTGCCTAGTAGGCTCACTTTTAGGGCATACAATAATCCCATACTTAAGACAGAGTTCCTTCTTATTTCTTAGTCAGAAAAATATTTGGACATAGGAGATCTCTGTCCATTTCCCTGTCTTTTGCAGATTAAGTCTAGCTGAAGGATAGTATTATAATTTAAACTCCCATCCTCGGCCCAGTGTTTCTTTTCCCCCAGAGGTACCATGGCCACACAGTGGCACTAAAGAATTTTAAGTGACTTCCCCTTAGAGTTAGAGGATCAAACAACTTTCAGTTATCAAGGATGCATCTCAAGGGTGTCTATTGGGAAGTGGATTGGTAACTTCCCACCTGAACGACAGTGATAACAGGGAGGAAAAAGAAAAAGGAAAAATCTAATAGGCCTCCTTCAATTTCCATTGGTGGACTTCCTTAGGGGTGAGTCTTTCAGAAACTTATCCTACCCAGTACTGTTGCAACCTGAGAGCCAGGAGTCCCTGGGTCAGGGTGCAGATCCCCAGGAAAGCTGAGGTGTGACAGCCCCCTGAAGATTGAATCACTAGACAGATGGAGATATGTCAGCCTCCCGAGAATTGGGTCCCTGGGCAGGTCGAGGCATGTTGACCTCCTGGACCACTGGACTGGCAGGTCCCTGAGCAAGTTGAGGCATGACAACCTCCCAGGGACCAGATCCCTAGGCAGATTGAGGCAGGTCGACTTCCTGGCATCCCAGGTTGATGGATCCCCAAGCAGGCTGAGGTGTGACAACCTCACAGGGACCAGATCCTAGGCAGATTGAGGCAGGTTAACCTTCTGAAGCCCCCCAGGTTGGAGTTGGACATCCCCAAAGTCTCCAGCATGACCAATGCTGGGCAGGATTAAGGGGGTGTAATCTTAACACATTGCCAGTTTGCTCACAGCAGATGGGAATAGATATCATGATGTAAAGCAGTCCAAGGCTATGCCCTGAGACTGGAAAGCTGGTGAAATAGCCATAAGTTATCTTCTTACTGCTCTGAGGCAATGTAAGTCACTGATTTCCTCCCCTAGTCCTCCATAAGAGCAGGTTAGGGTGTCTCCAATGGTAAACTTCCAGATGTTCAAGCTAGTTTTACAAAAGGCTAAGGAACCAGAGATAAAATTGCCAACATCTGCTGGATCATCAAAAAAGCAAGAGGGCTTCAGAAAAACATTTATTTCTGTTTTATTGACTATGTCAAAGCCTTTGACTGTGTGGATCACAACAAACTGTGGAAAACTCTGAAAGAAATGGGAATATCAGACCACCTGACCTGCCTCTTGAGAAATTTGTATGCAGGTCAGGAAGCAACTGGACGTGGAACAACAGACTGGTTCCAAAGAGGAAAAGGAGTACGTCAAGGCTGTATATTGTCATCCTGCTTATTTAACTTATATGCAGAGTACATCATGAGAAACACTGGGCTGGATGAAGCACAAGCTAGAACCAAGATTGCTGGGAGAAATATCAATAACCTCAGGTATGCAGATGACACCACCTTTATGGCAGAAAGTGAAGAAGAACTAAAAAGCCTCTTGATGAAAGTGAAAGAAAAAAGAGGAGAGTGAAAAAGTTGGCTTAAAACTCAACATTCAGAAAACTAAGATTATGGCATCTGGTCCCATCACTTCATGGCAAATAGATATGGAAACAGTGGAAACAGTGTCAGACTTTATTTTTGGGGGCTCCAAAATTACTGCAGATGGTAACTGCAGCCATGAAATTAAAATACTCTTACTCCTTGGCAGGAAAGTTATGACCAACCTAGATAGCATATTAAAGAACAGAGACATTACTTTGCCAACAATGGTCCATCTAGTCAAGGCTATGGTTTTTCCAGAGGTCACGTATGGATGTCAGAGTTGAACTATAAAGAAAGCTGAGCACCGAAGAATTGATGCTTTTGAACTGTGGTGTTGGAGAAGACTCTTGAGAGTCCCTTGGACTGCAAGGAGATCCAGCCAGTCCATCCTAAAGGAAATTAGTCCTGAATATTCATTGGAAGGACTGATGCTGAAGCTGAAACTCCAATACTTTGGACACCTGATGTGAAGAGCTGACTTATTTTAAAAGACCCTGATGCTTGGAAAGATTGAAGGCTGGAGGAAGAGGGGATGACAGAAAATGAGATGTTCTTTTGGCATCACTGATTCAACGGACATGAGTCAGAATGAGCTCTGGGTAGTCGGTAATGGATAGGAAAGCCTGGCATGCTGCAGTCCATGGGGTGGTAAAGAGTCAGACATGACTGAGTGACTGAACTGAACTGAACTGAATGGTAAATATTTCATTGTCATAGACCCACTGTAGATAATAACAGAAGTAATGACAGAGTAGTGGGTTATCTGGTTTATTAGGGGCATTAAGAGTATTTTAAAAATAGTCTGGGTGGAGTGATGTTGCCTACAAGGAGGCAGGGTGTTGGTTGTAGGAGTTAGTAAGTGGTTTAATAACAAATTGATAAGAGGCAACAGACCAAATGTTCCGTAAAAGTGGAGTGGAGATTTGACCCGGGGGTATGTTTGTAGCTTTATGAGAAGGGTGGTAAGGCTTTGGGCCCAAATGGCCTACAGGTTTAGCTCCCAAAGTGGCAAACATTATCCCCAGAAGCCCAAATGCTTTTGAAAGGATGCCAACAGATGGACTTCTAGCAGGCATTGTGTGCCTGTCACCTGCCCTAGCAGATCCACTGAGAGATACTGTTGTTGCACATGTTGTAGGAAACATGGAAGATGAAGCCCTAAATATCTGAATTGGATATTATACAGTATTTCCCTCTCAAGGGCCAGCTATTTTCTGGTTGACCCTCCAGAAGATTGTAGAGGCATCATTGTGTGCCCCCATGGGGCTCAGGAAAAGAGCATGAAACAGGAGGAAAGGGGGCAGGGCAAAACTTTTGAAAGAATGACATAACCTAAGGGGATAAAATAAACCGATTAAAATCAAATGAGTCCAAGATGAAAAGTCAAATTCAACTAAACCTCAATCCCCAATCTTTAAGCTAAATGATATACCCAGAGGTGGCAGGACAGTTGCAAAGAACTGTCAAAAGACAGAGTAATGGGTGATTCCCCCATGGTTGGGACGATTCTCTTCACTCATTAGCAAATGAATTCACCCAGCTAGAAAAAACTAGCCGTACCACATTCCATGGCCACAGCACTTGTCCTCTGCAATGCCCCACACCCTGTGGAATGTGCTTCTTTCTGAATCTGAACAAATCTACCTCTTACCTATCACTGTGTCTCTCACTGAATTTTTGCAATGAGACATCAGAGCCTGAGCTTCATTAGGTCCTGAAGCCAGGCACCATAAGTTTTAGGCAGGCTCAAGTCCTGGGAGAGAGGAGCTAAAGGGCAGGAGGAACAAGCATTGGGAAAAACCTGCCGAGGAATCCCCTTCATAGCCTGTCGGAAAGTCTGCTAAATGCCTGAATTGTGTTCACAGTTTTCGTTGGCCTGATCCTCGGCACAAAGAAGATTAAGGACAGAAGAACCCCTTCTGACTTGGGTAACAGCTAGCGGGGCCCAGCAGATAGTGGAGCCTTTGGGACACATTGAGGAGTAGCCCCTGCCAGAGTCCCTCAGTTGCACCCACTGCCACTCATCTCTTCACAGGGAATTCGAGAGAACAAGAAACAAGAGATTATAAAGGAATTAAGATTTTGCTAGGCATTCGACCTTCCAGCCATAGGAGCGAGGACATCCTACCTTAACTGGAGGTCTTCTGGAATCTGAACCTGAGCCATGTGAGCTTTCTGCTGAGTTTGTTTTTTGCTGTCCTGGTTTTCAGCAAGCTGAGCTTCTTGTCACTTTCCCTGCACTGGGTTTTCTTCACGTTCAGCTTCCACTGCGGGAGATTTCACTGAGTTGGACTTCTGCTATGCTTGGCCTCCTCCTTGCGGGGGCAAACTGAGGTTGTTTCAGCCAGGTTAAATCTGAGAAACAGCACCATAGATGTCAGGGGCGTTTGTAATTTCCTCAGTTATGTCTCATCGAGACAAAAATTTGAAGCAACAGACGTACCAGAGTTACAGTCCTCGGATGGGCCAGTGTTACAGCTATTGAATGGGCCAGTGTTACAGCTCCATGTTACAGCTCACTTTTATTTAGAAAGTAAAGGAATATACATCCTCATCCTTGAGGCATGAGGATATGCAGACCCAAAAGACAGGAAGAGAAGTGAGGGCACTCAGCCCAATTTTGGCTCCTTTTTTTAAATGTTTTTTCTCCTCCCCCTGGGCCTGCCCTACGTAAATTGGGCTATTTTTGTTTTGCCTGATGTCCTCACTCTGGTCCTCAGACCTTCCTTTGTTCTATTTCCCCGAACTTTTACCTTCCTTATCTTTTAGCCACCATCATTCTGCACTCCTTTTTCCTATTCTAACTACCTAACAGAATGAATACTGACCTTTTCCAGTCCTGTGGCCAGATGTCACTCATATTAGCACTAGAAGCTGCTCCTAGAAACAATATTGCTGGTGCCTCTGAAATTGATTGTTGTGGAAGCCTTGAAAATGAGCAGGACCCTGTGGAGCTCCTGGGCACAAAAGTCCTTCCACTTGCTGGAATTCCAAAGAGCAATTCAAACAGTTACTAATAAGGGACGGGAGAGGATG
Organism: Bos mutus; assembly: GCF_027580195.1. Taxonomy (NCBI): domain Eukaryota; kingdom Metazoa; phylum Chordata; class Mammalia; order Artiodactyla; family Bovidae; genus Bos; species Bos mutus. The sequence continues at coordinate 48,106,781 of NC_091617.1, forward strand.
CAGAAATAAGGGAGGAGCAGTCATGAAACAATAGAATAGCCTTGGAGGCAGGATCCTAGTTCTTCATCAAGGTATACACATAACAATAACTTTAAGCTCTTCTGTGGAACTAAAACCCCTCCAACAAATGGAAGATACTGAGTTCTTGATGAAGCACTCTTCATTCCAGAGAAGGTCACAGTTCACCCATCCTCACCCAAAGACAGATGATCTCTGAATTGAAGGAATGGGGGCCCTGCACCTATAGCTATTCTAATCAGCCACTCTGAACCTTGAGTATAAAACTCCTCACAAACCTCCGCTTTCTCCTAGGCTGGGACACTGTTTTGAGGGCATTAACCTGCTGTGGCTTTTGTCTGGCAAAGAATAAACGTATTCTTTTCTATTATACCCAAAACTCCAAGATTTAATTTGGTGTTTGGGTACAGAAGCCAGTTTTGGCTTCAAGCCTACTGTTTACCCATTGCCTAAAAGGATCTTCATGATCCTCTGATTCAATTTCTGGGGTGGGTCACCTGATTAAGGAACATGTGATACATACTATTTTTCTACCTGCAAGAGTAAAAATAAACAAATAAATAAATCTTACAATTTCAGCCTCCGTAACAGGAAATAGTCACTACCTCATATTTGGGTAGTGAATATACAATCACAGTATATTCACTTTTCTGGCTGAGAAGAATTAAGAATGCCAATACACCCATTCAGTGATGCAGGTGGTAAAGAATCTGCCTACAATGCTGGAGACCCAGGTTCAATGCCTGGTTCGGAAAGATCTCTGGAGAAGCGAATGGCAAGCCACTCCAGTATTCTTGCCTGAAAATTTCCATGGACAGAGGAGCCTGGTGGGCTACAGTCTATGAAGTCTCAAAGAATCAGACACAACTGAATGACTAACACTCACTTTCTTTCACTTTTCATATACCTACTACATTAATTTGTCTCCCCATATTCTAACATTTAAAAAAATGGATTCTATATGGTCATTATATGTAGAGTGGCTTTGAAAAAAAATGTGTGTCTATAAATGTGTGTATGTATGTATATGTATATATAAATATCTATACTATATTTTGTTTAAAGAATATTAAAAACAATATAATGAAATCATAAATAAAGAAATTTTAAATTATTTAAAATACAAGAAATTGTAACCCAATGTACTTTAAAAAATTAAATGCAAAGACTTTTCTGTAACCTTAAATGAAGTTATTCATACTTTATTTTATGTATATTTAACACTACAAATAATTGAAAGAAAACTCTGAAACACAAAATGTTATGCTCGTGAAATACAATGTTAGGTAACAGAATAGTTATGAAATTTAATACTAACATGCTATAAATGCAGCCATTTTAAAGCTTAAATTAGATATTTTCACAGTTAATTTATTTGTAGAAATTTTCTTTCCAAACTGGATAACACATTTTCTATTTTGAAAGATTGATTTTTTTATTACAGAAATATAATTGTATTTCAAAACACATATAAATGTAATAAATTTGGGCTCAAAATTAAATGGAGCAGCTTTCATTGTATTTGTCTGTGTTTAGCTAGTATTTTAATTCAATAGCAGTTTTTCCTCAAATTCTCTTTACTGACATTATGCCTAGCTGGGTGCTCTATGACACAAGATATTACCTTAACAAAATAAGTCATAGCTGACTCCTTTTGTCATGGCCCCCGGGCCTCATCCTCACTCTCCTGCCCACTCAGGAGTAGATGGAGAAAAGGACTTCTCAGAGCTGCCACTTACACTAGTGTTGTGAAGTGCTTATTAGTAAGTACTGTTCCTTCATTCATTTCTTTCACCTTGTGTCTCTACTGGTGGAGATTAGGAAACAAATTGCCCTCACTTCAGAACCAGGTAAAGAGGAATGGAATGGGCCAGTGGCTTAAAAAAAACAAAAAAAAACTTACAAAAATCTGATTGCCATTATTATGTATGAAGAGATAGTTTATTCTCAGTAAATAAAACAAGAAATTAAATGATAGTTTAGCATTTATCAGATTCAGTGTCGCCTATGTGAGTGTGTGTGCATGTATGTGTAAAAATTAGATGTCAAATTTCAAGTTGCATTGTTAGATAATGGTATTTTTTTAAACCTACATTTCATTTCCCAGCTATAAATTGTGTATTTATATTATACAACTCCCAATAGATCTTAGAAATAGATCACAATAAATCTTAACATGTTCACTATGGAGAAAATTTATCTGTAAGATGTGCAACACTTTATTGTGTTTTGCTGTACATTCTGATATTGAAGTAGAAGCATTATCTGTTTCAGTAATTAAATAAGATATGCAGCTCAAACTTATAATAAAAATATATTTATTAAGTATTATTTATGTGCATATCATTCTGGTTATAGACACATATAACTTATGACTTCACAAGTCGTTAGCCTTTAAGCACATTTATATAAAATTACTTCTGTGAGCACATTTTAAATTCAAAATGGCATACTAACTAAATATCAACTTCTTTTACTTACTAGAACCTAAGAAACTTCCTTGTTGTGGGATGCATATGATCAATATTGATGCCAAGCAGCATTTACGTTTGTCTTTATTATTAAATGATTTCACTTTTGTAAATTTTCCAGTCATTCCTAAGTCATAAAACCAACACAGCATATCAACTTGATTATTTTAGTATCCCATATAAATGTATATATTGGGTATATCCCTAAGTATACATAAGCAGACATGTAAACATACAATCACGAATCATTAGGTGAGGAAATAATCTCTTGTCTCTCTCCTTAATAGCCATAGAAAAATCTTGGTTCCAGGCAAGTGTGAATAGCAATATTTCACTGTTATGATATAATCAGATGACTCTATTGAATTATGGAAAAATATAGTTATATGTAATACTTTATGCTTGTAGGAAAAATTCAAAAACAAAACCATTTTTCAGTAATATTTCACTTATTAGTGTCACTACTGACAGGTATGTGAGGGATATCTGAAATCCCCTTTTGTATTCTAGTTTTATTCCTTAAAACATTAGCATGTTATACTGTACTCCTTATCAAATGAAAGAATGATAAAGTAAAAACTTTTTATTTTTAGATTTCTATTTCCAGTAAAATCCTCCAAAGATGTAAACTAGAAGATTGCTGTTGTTTAGTCGTTAAGGCATATCCAAATCTGCCTGCCCATAGGATTTTCCAGGCGAGAGTGGGTTGCCATTTCCTTCTCCAGGGGATTTTCTCAATCCAGGGATTGAACCTGCATTCCCTACGTTGGCAGGCTGATTCTTTATCACTGAGCCACCAGGGAAGCCCAAAGTAGAAGATAGCTGTGGAGCTTTCATTTTTATTTCATAGTTTTCATTTTTACTTTATACCATATACAGCTAAAAGATTCCAGGAAACCATGCTGTCATGATCTATGCTCTTTGGATCCCAGAGACACCTGAGCACTTCTATCAAACTAATGCATCAGGCAACAAAAAGTATCCTAATAGGAACTAAAGATTTAGCAAGAGCAAATCTAACCTCAGGGCCAGTTTTACAGACATGCCATAGAAAGCCTCACATTCAGTCAGTGCTCTGCTGTTGCCATCTTAAAAGTCTTAAGAATTTCTTAACAAGGGGTCACCATTTTTATTTTGCACTTGCCCTTGCACATTATGTAGCCAATCCTGCCAACATCTACAGAAAATCAACAACCTTTATAGAGAGTCTTTGGTTGGTAAATTTTTCTGAGGGCCACTTGATGGATGTGAATGTCAGTTGTTCTATTCTTAATCTTCATTTTTTCCTTGAGGCTTCCCTCATTCCAAATATGTTTGAGCCTCTCCTTTAGGCTGGAGCATAGGAAGGAAAATTTGTTTTACTTATCTTTATAATCCAATGTCTGGCACATATATAATGAATATTCGTTAAATGTTTGCTTAAGTGAATTAATTGACTTAATGTAATGTTTAGAGGGCATTTATTAGAAATGATAATTGGTTTTTTATAGATTTACTTTTGGCACCTTGAAATCACCATAATGACATTGCTATAAAATATGCACATTTATGTGAATAGATAGCAATTCTATTGCCATCATTTTTTAAGAACATACATGATAAAATGATAAATATCATTTGCTTTCTGAAACTATTTAAACTAAATGGAGGAAAAGAAATAGGAAAAATAAAATTTAAAAATGAATGAATATCACTTATCCCATGTGGAGACTAAGAATATATATGCATATCTTTAAAAGAATTTTTAGAGTTCAGAATTTTAGGAATCCATCCCTACTCAGAAGTGTTTGATTGTTTCCTGTGAGTTTAAACAAGCAGAGTAAACATTCATATTTCTTACAATAGTCTCATTTCAGCTGCCTGCTTTCTTATATTCCTTGAATCAAAAATCCTCATGAGCTTCCTTGACTACATTTCCTCAAAAACAAATAGCTTAATAGGACTGATCAATAGTGTTTTCTTTTTTATTAAGCTTTATTAAGGCATAATTGACACCTAAAATAGTAAGATATTTAAAGTGCATACATAATGATTTATGTTGTGAAAACATTCCTTCCATCTAGGTAATTAACAAATATATCTACCCCCTCACATATTTATCTTTTTATTTTTTGGTGAGAACTCTCTTCAGTTCAATTCAGTTCAGTCTCTCAGTCGTGTCCAACTCTTTGTGATCCCATGAATCGCAGCACGCCAGGCCTCCTTGTCCATCACCAAATCCCAGAGTTCACTCAGACTCACGTCCATCGAGTCAGTGATGCCATCCAGCTCTTAGCATATATCAATTGTACAATACAGTGTTATCAAATATAGTGACCATGTTATACATTAGATCCTAAGATTTTATTAATCTTATACCCAAAACTATATGTTTTAATCAACCCCTTCTTATATCTCTTGCCACCTGCCCATTGCAACCACTTTTCTATTCTTGACTTGTTTCTCAAAGAAAGATTCCACATATAAGTGATACTGTACAGCACTTGTCTTTCTCTCTCTGGCTTATTTCACTTAGCATAATATCCTCAAGTTTCACCCAAACTGTCTCAGTTGGTAGGAGTAGCTTCTTTTTCACAGCACAATATGCCATCACATACATGTAGCACATATTTATCCATTTATCTGTGGTGGACACTTATGTTGTTTGCATATCTTGGCTGCTGTGAATAATGCTGTAATGAACATGGGAGTGCAGATATCTCTCCAAGTCTTGATTTCATTACCTTTGGATATATACTCAAAAGTGGGATTGCTGGATCATATAATAGTTTTTAACTACCATAGTTTTCAAAAAAATTTTAACTGTTTTGAGAAAACTCCATACTGTTTTCCATAGTGGTTGTACAAGTTTACATTCGCACCAACAGGATACAAGAGTTCCCTTTTTTCCACATTCACATCAGCATTTGTGCTCTCATCATTTTGATAATAGTCATTCTAACAGGTGTGATGTGACTTCTCTTCATGGTTTTGGGTTGCATTACCATGATGATTAGTGATGCTGAGCATTTTCATGGACTAGTTGGCTATTTGTATGTCTTCTTCGAAAAATGTCTGTTTGAGTGCTCTGCCTATTTTTTAATCTGATTTTTTTTTTTTTGCTATCTAATTTTGTGATTTCTTCATATGTTTTGCATTTTAACTCATTATCAAATATTATTGGAAAATATTTTCTCTCAGTCCATAGTTCGCCTTTTCATTTTGTTAATGGCTTCCTTTGTTGTGCAGAAGCTTCTAAGTTTAATGGAATCACAGTTGCTTATTTTTGATATACTATCTTTGTTTTTAATGTCAAAACATCATTGCCAAGATTGATGTCAAGGAGTTTTTCCTCAAAATGTTCTTCTAGCATTTTAACAGTTTCAGATCTAATACATGATACCATTATTTTTTTCTGGCATGTATATTTCATTCAATTCAAAATGAAAATATATTATTGAGATTTAGAAATAATCTAATAATAAATGGAACATATTCTTAGGGAGCTTTCTACTTATCCCTTTTATAGTTGCAGTCTTGTGTAACAGGGCTTGACAAAATAAACAGGCAGAGAAGGAGGAGGAGAGAAGAAAGAACAAAAGAAAGAAAGGAGGAAAGAAAGGTAGGAAGGAAGGGAGAAAGAAAGGGAAATAAATCTACCTTTCTATAATCTACCAGCTATTATATACAAAAGATAGAATGCCACTAGTGTTATTTATCATCTATATGTTAATTATTAATTTTTACTTTTTATTTCATTTTCCTGAAATTGGTCATTATTAGCTAAAGTTATAAATTAGGCTTCCTGAATGTTTCCTCAAATGAACTGATTTATAGGGACCTGTGCTCTTGGGACAAACTATATTCTTTATTCATTGTTTGTTGAATTAAAAAGTTTCATTATGAGTGCTAATTTTAATGTGAAATGCACACACATACATAATACTATAATTTGCATACTTCTATAAAAATATTCTTCTCTAAGGCTTTTCATACATCACTTTGCTTAAATCAGAAGGAAGATCTATCTTGGGAATGACGATGTTTGTCTGAGGAGCCATCTGGAACCATTCTAATTAGGAAAATAATGGACAAATTATCCACTTATATCTTCTCCCATCCCAGATGACTCTCTCAACTAAATGAATCATAGGATAATCTCTGGATTCTGGATTTCTAGAGAGACCAGTTTGGTTCTTATAAAAACATCTAAATCATTATTGACAGGAAGTAAATGTCCCTCCATCCATGAAGAAATAAAAATGATGGAAAAGGGAGATTATCATAGATTCAGCATCATAGATTCATTTTAACACATGCAACCATAATAGAAAAAAGTAAATGCAGATGAATTCAGAAGAACACAGGTTATAAATATGAATTCCTGCCTTCAGAAAATAATTAGTTTCCAAAAGTTATATTTTTAAGAAACCTACATAAAATTCAAACTCCTGAGACAGTCTTAAGATGGCAGAGGAATAGGACAGGAAGACCACTTTCTCTCCCACAAATTCATCAAAAGAACATTTGAACGCTGAGTAAATTCCACAAAACAACTTCTGAATGCTGGCAGAGGACATCAGGCACCCAGAAAAGCAGCCCATTGTCTTTGAAAGGAGGTAGGAAAAAATATAAAAGATAAAAAGAGAGACAAAAGAGGTAGGGATGGAGCTTTGTCCTGGGAAGGGAGTCTTAAGAAAGATAGAAGTTTCCAAACACCAGGAAACACTCTCACTGCCAAGCCTGTGGCGAGCCTTGGAACCACAGAGGCAACATAACCAGGAGGAAAAATAAATAAATAATTAAAACTCACAGATTACGTGCCCAGAGTAACTCCCCCAGCAGAGAAGTAGCGCAGACACCTGCATCCACCACTAGCAAGCAGGGGCTGGGCAGGGAGGCATGGGCTGCATTGCTTAGAGTAAGGACCAGGCCTGATTGCCCCAAGGGCAATCTGAGGGAACTAACTTGGTATAGCAAACCAGACTGTGGGATAGCTACCACTCGAAAAGCCCTAACCTAAGACACCGCCAGACCAGCTCACAGAACAAAGGACTGAGCAGAGCTAGCCCGCTGCAGGTTGGTCCATCCCCCTCTGGTGACAGACAGGCAAGGGCAGCCAGAGCCAGAAGGGGGAAATCATGGCCCCAGAGAGGCATTATCTATCAAGCTGCAATCAGGCTTCATTCCTAACCAAGACTTCTTAGGATTCGGGACGGTCAACATCCGCCTGAGAAGGTGAGCTGGTTGTACACCCAGAAAACCAAGTGGCAGGGACGGGGGAGGCGATAAGTCTCAGAGACCGTGCTCACCAAACACCTGGTCACCTGAGCTGCTCGGACCTGGGAAGGGCACAAAATGCAGGCCCAACCAAGTTTGTGCTGTTGAGTAGTACCTGAATACCTGAACCTGGGCGGCGTAGACCTGGGAAGTGCATACAACTCAGGGCTGGCCTCAGACAGTTCCCGGCAGAGCAACCTAGAGCCTAAGCAGGGTAGACAGGGAAAGCGCACAAGCAGAGAGCAGGGGCAAACCCATTGTGGCCAAGACACTGAGAGCACACGCCAGTGTTATTTGTTTGCAGCGTCCCTCCCTCCCCATAGCACGACTGAACAAGTGAGCCTAAAAAAGTGTCCACCACCACCCCCTTGCATCAGGGCAGAAATTAGACACTGAAGAGATCAGCAAACAAGAAGCTAAAACAGAGGGAACCTCCTTGGAAGTGACAGGTACAATAGGTTAAAACCCTGTAGTTAGTACTGACTACATAGGAAGGGGCCTATAGATCCTGAGAAATATAAGTCAGATCAAGGAACTATCTGAAAATGAACTGACCCCACACTGCCCACAACAACACCAGAGAAAGTCCTAGATATATTTTTACTATTTTTACTATCATTCTTTAATTTTTTTTAATTTTTTAAGTCCTCTATTACTCCTTTAATTTTCATTTTTAAAACCTACTATTACTTTGCAAAAAAAAAAAAAAAGAGAGAGAGAGAAAGAGACCGTATTTTTTAAAGCAAACTTCATATATATATATTTTATAATTTTTGTGACTTTTTTTTTCTTTAATATTGAATTTTTGAAAATCCAACCTCTACTCTAAATTTTTAATCTTTCCTTTTTGGCATTTGTTATCAATTTTGTACCTTTAAGAACCCAATCTTCAGTACCCATTTTTACTTGGGAGCGAGATTACTGGCTTGACTGCTCACTCCCCCTTTGGACTCTCCTTTTTCTCCACCAGGTCACCTCTATCTCCTCCCTTCCCCTTCTCTTTTCTATCCAACTCTGTGAATCTCTGTGTGTTCCAGACTGTGGAGAACACTTAGGGAACTGATTACTGGCTGGATCTGTCTCTCTCCTTTTGATCCCCCCCCCCCATCCTCCTGACCACCTCTGTCTCCTTCCTCCCTCTTCTCTTCTCTTCTCAGTATAACTCCAAGAACATCTCTGAGCAGTCCAGACTGTGGAGTGCACATAAAGAAGTGATTACTGGCTAGTTTACTCTCTCCTCTTTTGATTCCACCTCATCTCATCTTGGTCACCTCTATCTCCCTCCTCCCTCTTCTTGTCTCCATGTAACTCTGTGAACCTCTCTGGGTGGCCCTCACTGTGGAGAAACTTTTCATCTTTAACCTAGATATTTTATCAATGGTGCTGTATAGTTGGAGAAGTCTTGAGGCTACTGTAAAAATAAGACTGAAAACCAGAAGTAGGAGGCTTAAGTCCAAATCCTGAGAACACCAGAGAACTCCTGGCTCCAGGCAACATTAATCAATAGGAGCTTATCAAACACCTCCATACCTACACTGAAACCAAGCACCACCCAAGGGCCAACAAGTTACAGAGCAAGACATACTACGCAAATTCTCCAGCAACACAGGAACACAGCCCTGAGCTTCAATATACAGGGTTAGGGTATATTGAAGGGTATATTGACATCTCATAACTCATTACTGGACTCTTCATTGCACTCCAGAGAGAAGAAATCCAGCTCCACCAACCAGAACACCGACACAAGCTTCCCTAATCAGGAAACCTTGACAACCCACCTGTACAACCCCACCCACAGGGAGGAAACTCCACAGTAAACAGAACTCCACAAACTGCCAGAATACAGAAAGGCCACCCCAAATACAGCAATATAAACAAGATGAAGAGACAGAGGAATACCCAGGAGGTAAAATAACAGGATAAATACCCACCAAACCAAACAAAAGAGGAAGAGATAGGGAATCTACCTGATAAAGAATTCCGAATAATGATAGTGAAAATAATCCAAAATCTTGAAAACAAAATGGAATCACAGATAAATAGCCTGGAGACAAGGATTGAGAAGCTGCAAGAAAGGTTTAACAAAGACCTAGAAGAAATAAAAAAGAGTCAATATATAATGAATAATGCAATAAATGAGATCAAAAACACTCTGGAGGGAAGAAATAGTAGAATAATGGAGGCAGAAGATAGGATTAGTGAGGTAGAAGATAGAATGGTAGAAATAAATGAATCAGAGAGGTAAAAAGAAAAACAAATTAAAAGAAATGAGGACAATCTCAGACACCCCTGGGACAATGTTAAATGCCCCAACATTCGAATCATAGGAGTCCCAGAAGAAGAAGATAAAAAGAAAGACCATGAGAAAATATTTGAGGAGATAATAGTTGAAAACTTCCCTAAAATGGGGAAGGAAATAATCACCCAAGTCCAAGAAACCCAGAGAGTCCCAAACAGGATAAACCAAAGGTGAAACACCCCAAGACACATATTAATCAAATTAACAAAGATCAAACACAAAGAACTAATATTAAAAGCAGCAAGGGAAAAACAGCAAATAACATACAACGAGATGCCCATAAGGATAACAGCAGATCTTTCAATAGAAACTCTTCAGGCCAGGAGGGAATGGCAAGACATACTTAAAGTGATGAAAGAAAATAACCTACAGCCCAGATTACTGTACCCAGCAAGGATCTCATTCAAATATGAAGGAAAGATCAAAAGCTTTACAGACAAGCAAAAGCTGAGAGAATACTGCACCACCAAACCAGCTCTCCAACAAATGTTAAAGGATCTTCTCTAGACAGGAAACACAAAAAGGGAGTATAAACTCAAACCCAAAACAATAAAGTAAATGGCAATGGGATCATACTTATCAATAATTACCTTAAACGTAAATGGGTTGAATGCCCCAACCAAAAGACTGGCTGAATGGATACAAAATCAAGACCCCTATATATGTTGTCTACAAGAGACCCACCTCAAAACAGGGACACCTACAGACTAAAAGTGAAAGGCTGGAAAAATATATTCCACACAAATAGAGACCAAAAGAAAGCAGGAGTAGCAATACTCATATCAGATAAAATAGACTTTAAAACAAAGGCTGTGAAAAGAAACAAAGAAGAACACTACATAATGATCAAAGGATCAATCCAAGAAGAAGATATAACAATTATAAACATATATGCACTCAACATAGGAGCACCGCAATATGTAAGACAAATGCTAACAAGTATGAAAGGGGAAGTTAACAATAACACAATAATAGTGGGAGACTTTAAAATCTCACTCACACCTATGGATAGATCAACTAAACAGAAAATTAACAAGGAAACACAAACTTTAAATGATACAGTAGACCAGTTAGACCTAATTGATATCTATAGGACATTTCACCCCAAAACAGTGAATTTCACCTTTTTCTCAAGCGCACATGGAACCTTCTCCAGGATAGATCACATCCTGGGCTATAAATCTAGCCTTGGTAAACTCAAAATAATTGAAATCATTCCAAGCATCTTTTCTGACCACAACAGTAAGATTAGATCTCAATTACAGGAGAAAAACTATTAAAAAGTCCAACATATGGAGGCTGAACAACACGCTGCTGAATAACCAACATATCACAGAAGAAACCATAAAAGACATCAAAATATGCATAGAAATGAATGAAAATGAAAACACAACAACTCAAAACCTGTGGGTCATTGTAAAAGCAGTGATAAAGAGAAGGTACATAGCAATACAGGCATACCTCAAGAAACAAGAAAAAAGTAAAATAAATAACCTAACTCTACACCTAAAGCAACTAGAAAAGGAAGAAATGAAGAACCCCAGGGTTAGTAGAAGGAAAGAAATCTTAAAAATTAGGGCAGAAATAAATGCAAAAGAAACAAAAGAGACCATAGCAAAAATCAACAAAGCCAAAAGCTGGTTCTTTGAGAAGATACATAAAATTGACAAACCATTAGCCAGACTCATCAAGAAACAAAGGGAGAAAAATCAAATCAACAAAATTAGAAATGAAAATGGAAAGATCACAACAGACAACACAGAAATACAAAGGCTCATAAAAGACTACTATCAGCAATTATATGCCAATAAAATGGACAACTTGGAAGAAATGGACAAATTCTTAGAAAAGCACAACTTTCCAAAACTGAACCAGGAAGAAATAAAAAATCTTAACAGACCCATCACAAGCACAGAAATTGAAACTGTAATTAGAAATCTTCCAGCAAACAAAAGCCCAGGTCCTGACAGCTTCACAGCTGAATTCTACCAAAAATTTAGAGAAGAGCAAACACCTATCCTATTCAAACTCTTCCAGAAAATTGCAGAGGAAGGTAAACTTCCAAACTCATTCTATGAGGCCACCATCACCCTAATACCAAAACCTGACAAAGATGCCACACACAAAAAAAGAAAACTACAGGCAAATATCACTGATGAACATAGATGCAAATATCCTTAACAAAATGTTAGCAATCAGAATCCAACAACACATTAAAAAGATCATACATCATGACCAAGTAGGCTTTATCCCAGGGATGCAAGAATTCTTCAATATCCGCAAATAAATGTAATAAACCACATTAACAAATTGAAAAATAAAAGCCATATGATTATCTCAATAGATGCAGAGAAAGCCTTTGACAAAATTCAACATCCATTCATGATAAAAACTCTCCAGAAAGCAGGAATAGAAGGAACATACCTCAACATAATAAAAGCTATATATGACAAACCCACAGCAAACATTATCCTCAACAGTGAAAAATTGAAGGCATTTCCCCTAAAGTCAGGAACAAGACAAGGGTACCCACTTTCACCACTACTATTCAACATAGTTTTGGAAGTTTTGGCCACAGCAATCAGAGCAGAAAAGAAATAAAAGGAATCCAAATAGGACAAGAAGAAGTAAAACTCTCACTGTTTGCAGATTACATGATCCTCTACGTAGAAAACCATAAAGACTCCACCAGAAAATTACTACAGCTTGGACTGCAAGGAGATCCAACCAGTCCATTCTAAAGGAGATCAGTCCTGGGTGTTCTTTGAAAGGAATGATGCTAAAGCTGAACTCCAGTACTTTGGCCATCTCATGTGAAGAGTTGACTCATTGGAAAAGACTCTGATGCTGGGAGGGATTGGGGGCAGGAGGAGAAGGGGACGACAGAGGATGAGATGGCTGGATGGCATCACTGACTCGATGGACATGAGTTTAATGAACTCCGGGAGATGGTGATGGACAGGGAGGCCTGGTGTGCTGCAGTTCATGGGGTCGCAAAGAGTCAGACACGACTGAGTGACTGAACTGAACTGAATCAATGAATATAGTAAAGTTGCAGGATATAAAATCAACAGACAGAAATCCCTTGCATACCTATACACTAATAATGAGAAAATAGAAAGAGAAATTAAGGAAACAATTCAATTCACCATTGCAACAAAAAGAATAAAATACTTAGGGATACATCTACCTAAAGAAACAAAAGACTATAGAAAACTATAAAACACTGGTAAAAGAAATCAAAAAGGACACTAACAGATGGAGAAATATATCTTGTTCATGGATTGGAAGGATCAATATAATGAAAATGAGTATACTACCCAAAGCAATCTATATATTCAATGCAATCCCTATCAAGCTACCAACAGTATTCTTCACAGAGCTAGAACAAAGAAGTTCACAATTTGTATGGAGATACAAAAAACCTCGAACAGTCAAAGCGATCTTGAGAAAGAAGAATGGAACTGGAGGAATCAACCTGCCTGACTTCAGGCTCTACTACAAAGCTACAGTCATCAAGACAGTATGGTACTGGCACAAAGACAGAAACATAGATCAATGGAACAAAACAGAAAGCCCAGAGATAAAACCACGAACCTATGGACACCTTATCTTTGACAAAGGAGGCAAGAATATACAATGGAGAAAAGACAATCTCTTTAACAAGTGGTGCTGGAAAAACTGGTCAACCACTTGTAAAAGAATGAAACTAGAACACTTTCTAACACCATACACAAAAATAAACTCAAAATGGATTAAAGATCTAAACATAAGACCAGAAACTATAAAACTCCTAGAGGAGAACATAAGCAAAATAGGCAAAACACTCTCTGACATAAATCACAGCAGGATCCTCTATGACCCACCTCCCAGAGTAATGGAAATAAAAGCAAAAATAAACAAATGGGACCTAATCAAACTTAAAAGCTTCTGCACAGCAAAGGAAACTATAAGCAAGGTGAAAAGACAGCCTTCAGAATGGGAGAAAATAATAGCAAATGAAGCAACTGACAAAAAATTAATCTCAAAAATATACAAGCAACTCCTACAGCTCAATTCCAGAAAAATAAATGACCCAATCAAAAAATGGGCCAAAGAACTAAATAGACATTTCTCCAAAGAAGACATACAGGTGGCTAACAAACACATGAAAAGATGCTCAACATCACTCATTATCAGAGAAATGCAAATCAAAACCACTATGAGGTACCATTTCATGCCAGTCAGAATGGCTGTGATCCAAAAGTCTACAAGCAATAAATGCTGGAGAGGGTGTGGCGAAAAGGGAACCCTCTTACACTGTTGGTGGGAATGCAAACTAGTACAGCCACTATGGAGAACAGTGTGGAGATTCCTTTAAAAACTGGAAATAGAACCTCCATATGACCCAGCAATCCCACTGCTGGGCATACATACCGAGGAAACCAGAATTGAAAGAGACATGTGTACCCCAATGTTCATTGCAGCACTATTTATAATAGCCAGGACATGGAAGCAACCTAGATGTCCATCAGCAGATAAATGGATAAGAAAGCAGTGGTACATATACACAATAGAGTATTATTCAGCCATTAAAAAGAATACATTTGAATCAGTTCTAATGAGATGGATGAAACTGGAGCGTATTATACAGACTGAAATAAACCAGAAAGTAAAACACCAATACAGTATACTAACGCATATATATGGAATTTAGAAAGATGGTAACGATAACCCTGTGTGCGAGACAGCAAAAGAGACACAGATGTATAGAACATTCTTTTGGACTCTGTGGGAGAGGGCGAGGGTGGAATGATTTGGGAGAATGGCATTGAAATATGTATAGTATCATATGTGAAATGAATCACCAGTCCAGGTTCAATGCATGATACAGAATACTTGGGGCTGGTGCACTGGGATAACCCAGAGGGATGGTATGGGGAGGGAGGTGGGAGGGGGTTCAGGGTGGGGAACACGTGTACACCTGTGGTGGATTCATGTTGATGTATGGCAAAACCAATACAATATTGTAAAGTAATTAGCCTCCAATTAAAATAAATAAATTTATATTTAAAAAAATTCAAACTCCCAAATATATTTATGTCTATAATTCATGAGTGAAACCTTAGGGAAAATTAATTTCCTTATCAAACTCCCCTAAGATTCCTAAACAAAGTAGATTTTCATTCCCCTTATTTATAAGAAATGAAGCTTCCTAAGTTGTACTACAACTGAAGCTCAGGGTGGGTGACTTTTTCTTTTATTCTGTCTAAATCACAAAGATAAACTACAGCAAAAAGCAGTATTTGTGCAAATACCTATATAAGTACATGCTTATATATGTATATGCAAAGATGGACAGCAATATGCAGTTTTATAATCTCAAACTTACCAATCCTAGCTCAATTTCATCTTTTACACTGCTAAAAAAAAAAAAACTAACAAACAACTTATTGTTTGTTATATATTTTTATATCAACTGGATAAATAAATACATTTATCCTAGAGATAAAAGACCTTGATTTGAGATTTACATGAGCCTTCCTTCACATTCTATACCTTGTTTTTCCAATCCAATTCTGACTTTGATCTTTAATATCTAGTTCTAGGTGGCTTCATCTTACTAAATTATAAGAAAATAGAGATTAGTACATTCTTTAAAATACCAATAAAATAATAACAAAGTTACTGTTAAGAAAAACACAGTACAGAGGTATGTATATTCCAACACATTCATTCAAGAAACTAGAAGAATTTCCAAGAACCTTAAGACAGGAAATTATCATAATGTCTAGACTGTGGATGGCAGGAATTGAAGCAAAGGAAGGTATATAAATCTTATACACAGCTTGTAACATATGTTCTCTAAAGCTTTATTTACAATCAGTAGTAAAACATGATTATCAATAGCAAATAACATTTCTTATGGAGAGCTTTAACTTGAAAATAGGTGCCTGTTTTAGAATAAGAGGTTATATTTCTCATGACATTAAACATAATCAACTAAAATGTGACTCACATGTATGGAACCATGTATCCCCATGTATATTCATGCCAATGAAGGAATAATGCCAATCCAATAAAATACGTTATTAAACTTGTGAAGACATTCAACTAATGAACAGCCAGACCTATCTTCTGAATATTGATTCATTTTGTATATGCTGTTGATGGAAAGTCTCTCTGAAAGAGAACTGATTAACTAGCTAAGAACTGAATAAAGTTCAATTCTAAAATTTGAATAACATCAAAATTTAAAGACAATGAAAAATATGAAAAAAATGTGCTCCTTGATTTGAAACTCAGCTCAGTTCAGTCTCTCAGTCATGTCCGACTCTTTGCGACCCCATGAACCGCAGCACGCCAGGCTTCCCTGTCCATCACCAACTGCCAGAATCCACCAAAACCCATGTGCATTGTGTCGGTGATGCCATCCAACTATCTCATCCTCTGTCGTCCCCTTCTCCTGCCCTCAATCTTTCCCAGCATCAGGGTCTTTTCCAATGAGTCAGCTATCCCCATGAGGTGGCCAAAGCACTGGAGTTTCAGCTTCAACATCAGTCCCTCCAATGAATACCCAGGACTGATCTCCTTTAGGATGGACTGGACAGATCTCCTTACAGTCCAAAGGACTCTCAAGAGTCTTCTCCAACACCACAGTTCAAAAGCATCAATTCTTCGATGCTCAGCTTTCTTCACAGTCCAACTCTCACATCCATACATGACCACTGGAAAAACCATAGCTTTGACTAGACAGACCTTTGTTGGCAAAGTAATGTCTCTGCTTTTTAATATGCTGTCTAGGCTGGTCATAACTTCCTTCTAAGGAGCAAGTACCTTTTAATTTCATTTCAGTCACCATCTGCAATGATTTTGGAGCCGCCAAAAATAAAGTCAGCCACTCTTTCCACTGTTTCCCCAACTATTTGCCATGAAGTGATGGGACCAGATGCCATGATCTTCGTTTTCTGAATGTTGAGCTTTAAGCCAACTTTTTCACTCTCCTCTTTCACTTTCATCAAGAGGCTCTTTAGTTCTTCTTCACTTTCTACCATAAGGCTGGTGTCGTCTGCATATCTGAGGTTATTGATATTTCTCCTGGAAATCTTGATTCCAGCTTCTACTTCCTCCATCCCAGCATTTCTCATGATGTATTCCGCGTATAAGTTAAATAAGCAGGGTGACAATATACAGCTTTGACATACTCCTTTTCCTATTTGGAACCAGTCTGTTGTTCCATGTCCAGTTCTAACTGTTGCTTCCTGACCTGCATATAGGTTTCTCAAGAGCCAGGTCAGGTAGTCCGGTATTCCCATCTCTTTCAGGATTTTCCTCAGTTTATTGTGATCCACACAGTCAAAGGCTTTGGTATAGTCAATAAAGCAGAAATAAATGTTTTTTTTGTTGTTGTTGTTTTGTTTGTTTGTTTGTTTGTTTTTCTGGAAATCTCTTGCTTTTTCAATGATCCAGCAAATGTGGGCTATTTGATCTCTAGTTCCTCTGCCTTTTCTAAAATCAGCTTGAACATCTGGAAGTTCACAGTTCACGTATTGCTGAAGCCTGGCTTGGAGAATTTTGAGCATTACTTTACAAGAGTGTGAGATGAGGGCAGGTGTGCAGTAGTTTGAGCATTCTTTGGCATTACATTTCTTTGAGATTGGAATGAAAATTGACCTTTTCCAGTCCTGTGGCCACTGCTGAGTTTTCCAAATTTGCTGACATATTGAGTCAGCACTTTCACAGCATCATCTTTCAGGATTTGAAATAACTCAACTAGAATTCCGTCACCTCCACTAGGTTTGTTCATAGTGATGCTTCCTAAAGCCCACCTGACTTCACATTCCAGGATGTCCGGCTGTAGGTGAGTGTGAGTGATCACACCTTCATGATTATCTGGGTCGTGAAGATCTTTTTTGTACAGTTCTTCTGTGTATTCTTGCCACCTCTTCTTAATATCTTCTGCTTCTGTTAGGTCTATATCATTTCTGTCCTTTATTGAGCACATCTTTGCATGAAATGTTCCCTTGATATCTCCAATTTTCTTGAAGAGATATCTAGTCTTTCTCATCTATTGTTTTCCTCTATTTCTTTGCATTGATCACTGAGGAAAGCTTTCTTATCTCTCCTTGCTATTCTTTGGAACTCTGCATTCAAATGGGTATATCTTTCCTTTTCTCGTTTGCTTTTCATTTCTCTTCTTTTTACAGCTATTTGTAAGGCCTCCTCAGCCAGCCATTTTTCTTTTTTGCATTTCTTTTTCTTGGAGATGGTCTTGATCCCTGTCTCCTATACAATGTCATGAATCTCTGTCCATAGTTCATCAGGCACTCTGTCTATCAGATTTTAGTCCCTTAAATCTATTTCTCACTTCCACTGTATAGTCATAAGTGATTTGATTTAGGTCATAATTGAATGGTCTAGAGGTTTTCCCCACTTTCTTCAGTTTATGTCTGAATTTGGCAATATATCAGGTCAAGATATATTTTGCCCATCTGTTACAGTCAGCCTTCTTCCCTTACAGATGTTAAAGATTACACATTTACAACACCTTTACTTTGTCTTTATTTATCCATTTTATGTGTGATAGGAGAAAGAGGGGAGATAAGACAAAATACAAAATCTTTATTCAAAATTTACAGTGCATTCAAAGTTCTATGTTTTTCAGCCACTAAGTCACGTCTGATTCTTGCTACCCCAATGACAGTAGCACACCATGTTTCCCTCTCTTCTACTGTCTCCTAGAGGTTGGTCAGATTCATGTACATTGAATTGGTGGTGTTATCTAACTATCTCATCCTCTCCTGCCCTCAGAGGATGTTGATATTTCTCCTAGCTTTCTGGAT
Organism: Bos mutus; assembly: GCF_027580195.1. Lineage (NCBI taxonomy): Eukaryota > Metazoa > Chordata > Mammalia > Artiodactyla > Bovidae > Bos > Bos mutus. The sequence continues at coordinate 48,125,650 of NC_091617.1, forward strand.
TCCAGCTTGTGATTCAATCAGCCTGGCATTTCACATGATGTACTCTTCATAGAAGTTAAATAAGCAGGGCAACAATATTCAAGGAGCCTTGTCATACTCCTTTCCCAACTATGAACTGGTCAGTTGTTCCATGTCCAGTTCTATCTGTTGCTTCTTAACCTGAATACAAGTTTCTCAGGAGACAAGTAGGTGGTTTGGTATTCCTATTACTTTAAGAATTTTCCACAGTTTGTTGTGATCTGAATAGTCAAGGCTATGGCATAGTCAATGAAGCAGAAGTAGATGTTTTTCTGGAACTCCCTTGCTTTCTCCATAATCCAACAAATGATGACAATTTGATATCTGATTCCTCTGCTTCTTCAAAATCCAGCTTGTACATGTGAAAGTTCTTGGTTCACATACTGCTGAAGGCTAATTTGAAGGATTTTGAGAATACCCTTGCTAGTGTATGAAATGAGCATAATTGTATGGTAGTTTGACATTCTTTGGTATTGCCCTTCTTTGAGATTGGAATAAAAACTGACTTTTTCCAGTCCTGTGGCCACTACTGGGTTTTCCAGATTTGCCAATAGTGTTGACTGCAGCACTTTAACAGCACTAAATTTTACAATTTTAAATAACTGGAATTCCATCACATGAATTAGGTTTGTTTACAGTAATGCTTCCTAAGGCCTACTTGACTTCACACTCCAGGATGTCCAGTTATAGGTGAGTGACCACAAATCGTGGTTGTCTGGATCATGAAGATCTTTTTTCATATAGTTCTCCTATGTATTCTTGCCACCTCTCCTTAATCTCTTTTGCTTCTGTTCAGTCCATATTATTTCTGTCCTTTATTGTGCCCATCTTTGTATGAAATGTCCCCTTGGTATCTCTAGTTTCTCTTGAAGAGATTTCTAGTCTTTCTCATTCTCTTGTTTTCCTCTATTTCTTTGCATTGCTCATTTAAGGAGGCCTTCCTATCTCTCCTTGTTATTCTCTGGAAGTCTGAATTCAGTTGGGTATATCTTTCCCTTTCTCCCTTGCCTTTCACTTCTTTTCTCAGCTATTTGTAAAGTTCTGTTATTTTTGTCTCTTGCTCGTGTCCTACTCATTGCAGCCCCATAGACTACAGCATGCCAGGCTCCTCTGTCCTTTACTATCTATCTTCCAGAGTTTCCTCAAACTCATGTACATTGAGTCAGTGATGCCATTCAACCATCTCATCCTCTGTTGCCCTTGTCTCCTCTTGCCCTCAGTCTTTCCCAGTATCAGAGTCTTTTCCAATGAGTCACCTTTTCGTATTATGTAGCCAAAGTATTGGAGCTTCAGCTTCAGCAGGAATCCTTCCAGTGAATATTCAGGGCTAATTTCCCTTAAGACTGACTATTTTGATCCCTTTGCAGTCCAAGAGTTTTCTCCACCATCACAATTTGAAAGCATCAATTCTTTGGCACCCAACCTTCATTATCATCCAACTCTTTGTATACATATATAAATGTCCTGATTGGTTTTTGAAGGTATGGAGTAGTGTGAAGTTAATGGAATAGACTCAGACTATATTTCATTCAAAGCAAAATAGATGAAGCACCTCTCAGTGTCTAGTCTGTGGTTGTACTCTCACGTTGGCTCATGTAGTTTCCCTAAAATAAGGTGCAGTTATATTCAACCACTCTCATCACAAAGATCTCATATTAGAATGCTGGATACATTATACATCAAAATTAGAAGATTAGGCTAAATAAGAAGCCATTCTTGGCCATTTTCCTTATCCCCAGTACTATATTTGGAAATGTGGAATACCCCTGTCCCACTCCAAAAAAAAAGTCACCATTCCTACATTCAAGAAGTTTAAATCTGATAGGCCAAATAAAATAAATGCAATGAACTTAAATAAATAAGTGACTTAATTAAATCAGAAAATAATTTCAGAGATGTGGTTTACTGTGACTGATTCTGTCCTTTGTTGTTTAGGATAAGTTTTTTTTCCTTTGTGACAAGATGTCAGATGTTTCCAAAAAATTGTAGGACATGACAAAACTTAGTATGAGGTTTACTTAGAACACAATTATGAGGGGGTCTTTTTTAAATATATTTAAGTATACTTGCACCTTAATAAGCAATAATAAATAATGAAGGAGATAAGAAAGCTATTGTTGTCAGTCTTCAGCTAATAAAATTAATACTATTTTAATTCATTCAGTAAATTTCAGTTCAGTAGTTACCATGAGTTTATATTAAAGTTGGCACTGGATAGGTAATAATAAATAAGACAGTCCTTGTCTTATGAGTCACACAGACTAGCGCTTTTCAAGGACAGTGTCTATAAAAAGTAAATAAGTAGATAAATGTACATATTTATTAAAATAATATTTTTTTTTTTTGGAATTTAACTGTGAGTCTTCATAAAGATAATACTTAAGAACCTGGAAATAAGGGGATTAAGACTGACCCCTGAGCTAAAATTTAATTCATTATATTGTGGATAAGAGAGAAGATCAGCAAAGTCATCATAAAAATAAAGAAAAGCTTGCAAACCTTCGAGGCAAACTATAACTTGATTGAATATATTAATATATCAGGGAAATAATCTGTCATTCAGAAGGTGATTGCCAGTCTTGGAAGCAAGGAAAAGACAGACACTTGGAAAAACACTGGCAGTCTCCATCCAAACACTCTTCTCATCCAGAAGAGGGTGTGTTCTTAAACAATGAATGCTTTTTCCAATTTCCAAACCAGAATTAAGACATAATGGTATCAAAGCCTTGTGACTTAATACTGTGCACACCAAGTACATTTCTGAAAGTGATTTGCTTTCTAATAGGATCTTCTTTCAGAGACAGATGTGGTTACACTGATAAAAGTATTATAATCTGTGAGATGATTTGAATTCTTATTATAAAATAATACATTGGCATTCTGATTTTACACATCAGTCTCTGTGACTTTATTGAATCTGAGACTAACCCTGAGAGCAATCCATGCTCAGTATGATAAATCAATCAGGGTTCTAAATCTGAAAACCTGTGTGCAGGATCATGACAAATTCATTAAGATTATAAATACACGCTATCAATACACATCAATTGACTTTCCCTGGCCACAGACCAATCTAGTGGTAAATTACTGTCCATACATAAGATTGTTACTCTACATTTCTTAATTTTTTAGGTTTCTGGGTGAAAAAGAACTATAAATATCAATGCACTATCCTGAAAGGTATATGCCTAACTTAAACACCATGGGGTATATAACACAAATCTTACCTTCGGTTGTAGGTATTGATAGTTTGACAGTCCTTTTATTCATGCTGGGTATTATTTTATAAACTTCAGTGTATTGGTAGAAACGAACATGGGCAGAACACTGGGAAAGTCATTTCAGAAAAGGGACTCTGAAAACAAATATGTTTGCATGACACATAGCATATTTCAGGACCTAGTGAAACAGAATAGTTCTAGAAAACCATTCCAAACAATTGTATTTAATAACAAGAATTAGGGTTAGAAAGTAAACATAGGCCTTTCTCATTCCAAATAAAGCCTTCTTTTATGCTCATCTCTTATAAAGATCAGTCAGTCAGTCAGTTGCTCAGTTGTGTCCGACTCTTTGCGACCCCATGAATCGCAGCATGCCAGGCCTCCCTGTCCATCACCAACTCCCGGAGTTCATTCAGACTCACGTCCATCGAGTCAGTGATGCCATCCAGCCATCTCATCCTCTCTCGTCCCCTTCTCCTCCTGTCCCCAATCCCTCCCAGCATCAGAGTCTTTTCCAGTGAGTCAACTCTTCGCATGAGGTGGCCAAAGTACTGGAGTTTCAGCTTTAGCATCAGTCCTTCCAAAGAAATCCCAGGGCTAATCTCCTTCAGAATGGACTGGTTGGATCTCCTTGCAGTCCAAGGGACTCTCAAGAGTCTTCTCCAACACCACAGGTCAAAAGCATCAATTCTTCGGTGCTCAGCCTTCTTCACAGTCCAACTCTCACATCCATACATGACCACAGGAAAAACCATAGCCTTGACTAGACGAACCTTTGTTGGCAAAGTAATGTCTCTGCTTTTGAATATGCTATCTAGGTTGGTCATAACTTTCCTTCCAAGGAGTAGGTGTCTTTTAATTTCATGGCTGCAGTCACCATCTGCAGTGATTTTGGAGCCCAAAAAAATGAAGTCTGACGCTGTTTCCCCTGTTTTCCCATCTATTTCCCATGAAGTGACAGGACTGGATGCCATGATCTTCTTTTTCTGAATGTTGAGCTTTAAGCCAACTTTTTCACTTTCCACTTTCACTTTCATCAAGAGGCTTTTGAGTTCCTCTTCACTTTCTGCCATAAGGGTGGTGTCATCTGCATATCTGAGGTTGTTGATATTTCTCCTGGCAATCTTAATTCCAGCTTGTGCTTCTTCCAGTCCAGCGTTTCTCATGATGTACTCTGCATATAAGTTTAATAAGCAGAGTGACAATATACAGCCTTGATGTACTCCTTTTCCTATTTGGAACCAGTTTGTTGTTCCATGTCCAGTTCTAACTGTTGCTTCCTGACCTGCATACAAATTTCTCAAGAGGCAGATCAGGTGGTCTGGTATTCCCATCTCTTTCAGAATTTTCCACAGTTTATTGTGATCCACATAGTCAAAGGCTTTGGCATAGTCAATAAAGCAGAAATAGATGTTTTTCTGGAACTCTCTTGCTTTTTCCATGATCCAGCAGATGTGGGCAATTTGATCTCTGGTTCCTCTGCCTTTCTAAAACAAGCTTGAACATCAAGAAGTTCACAGTTCACATATTGCTGAAGCCTGGCTTGGAGAGTTTTGAGCATTACTTTACTAGCATGTGAGATGAGTACAATTGTGCGATAGTTTGAGCATTCTTTGGCATTGCCTTTCTTTGGGATTGGAATGAAAACTGACCTTTTCCAGTCCTGTGGCCACTGCTGAGTTTTCCAAATTTGCTGGCATATTGAGTGCAGCACTTTCACAGCATCATCTTTCAGGATTTGAAATAGCTCAACTGGAATTCCATCACCTCCACTAGCTTTGTTCATAGTGATGCTTTCTAAGGCCCACTTGACTTCACATTCCAGGATGTCTGGCTCTAGGTCAGTGATCACATCATCGTGATTATCTGGGTCATGAAGATATTTTTTGTACAGTTCTTCTGTGTATTCTTGCCATCTTTTCTTAATATCTTCTGCTTCTGTTAGGTCCATACCATTTCTGTCCTTTACCGAGCCCATCTTCACATGAAATGCTTCCTTGGTATCTCTAATTTTCTTGAAGAGATCTTGATACTTCTCATTTAATTCTTTACTTCTAGAACCTTTTATGTGAATTTTAACTCTGGATATTGTTCTTAAAATTGGGCAGCAGAAAGGAAGGAATATTTCTTTCCAAAGCAATAGTAAATCTTCTGGGAGGGGATGTTTCCCTTTTTTGGTATTTCTTTCAAACATCTGTTTTTCCATTCTTTAATTTTTTTTTTTTTTTTCTAAATAATTTTGGTTTACTTGTCTCTCTCATTTCTTTTCTTCTTCCTGATGGCATTCCATCAGTCAAATCATCATGGTAAGAGTTTGCCTTCACAATCTTTAATTGAAAATCCTGGGAGGAATTTGTTGTAATTGTTCATTGTACTGTTGTTTTTGTCATAACTGCAGTGGCAGATGCTAACTGAATCAGAAATATTTAGCAGCTCTGTCCACAATTAGCTCCTTCATGGGCGGAGGGCTGGGGAAAGGGAAGGGTGAAGAGGAACAGAAGCTCTAATTAAATCCAGATCCACTGGCATTCTCCCAGTGATTATCAGAGGGATTTTAAGGGCAAAAGGTTGATGTTTTATTCTTGGCCCACACTAGTAGAAGTGGCATTACTAGTAGCACTAACAAATTGTGTATTGATTAAAAGTGCAAAAGAAAAGTATTCCCATGCATTTTTTATCAATGAATGAATACAGACCATGAGACGTAGTTACTTTGATAGAATGTATTAAAAGATGAGGATAAAGGGATGAAAAGACCATCTCTGTGTTCTTATGTAGCTATTCAACTATTAATCATTACAATCTTTTAACATACATCCTTAGTGAGGATAAAGAACATCAGTTTCAAAAAAGCTGAAAAATGAGTGAGTCTCTGGGACAGAGTCACCATTCCTGCCATGTGTTGAGACATTTCTAGAAGAAGGAGATCTGGACAGTCTGGCTGAGGCCGTTCTGGCTTCCTCCAGTACTCTTGCCTGGAAAATCCCATGGACTGAGGAGCCTGGTGGGCGACAGTCCATGGGGTCGCAAAGAGACGGGCAAGACTGAGCGACTTCACTTTCAACCAAGTGAGATCTGACTAGTATCTCCAGCCTTGTCAGTCAGCCTGTCCCAAGTTAAAATAAGCCCTGAACAGCTTATCTTTATTCAGATTAATTAGCTATGGTACAGCACAATGAAAATTAATTAGGAAAACACTGGGTAAGATAATGCACAATGCTATCATTGAGAACTGCAAAGTCTTAACCTGTGTTGGGCCAATAAAGCAGAACCTGTTGCCACATGTTCAGGATAAACCTGTGTTTGTGTTTTGGAATTGTTTGCCAGAGGCATTATGTCAAAGTCACTGAGTCAGTTCTGGTGATCTCTGATTTCCTGTGAATAATAGTGTGTGGCTGCTAAACAATCCCCAGAAACTTCACGTAAGACATCAGATTTTTCATTTTTCACTGTTTTTAGGTAGTACTTTATTAAAAACAAACAAAAAATGAACTCCTCAATTCCTAATTAAGTGCTTAATGACAATAAAAATATAGAAGTTGGGATTATGATCACTAAAAATGCTATTATATTTTTATGAGAAATATAATATTTCTCCACAACCATTTTTAAAACACTACAGACCATAAAATTTCCTTGATGTATCCCTCACTATCATAATTAAGAGTGCAATGATATATTTAGTTTGTAATTATTCATTTTCAATACCTGAAAATTATCTCTGGAAATCTCAATTAAATCTAAAACTCTCACCTAATTCTGTTTGAACACAGCTCGGTTTAACAGATTCTATTAAGTTCCCAGGATAATTATGGTTCCTAAAATATAACTACACACAGTAAAAGCTGCTGTACATGGAGCAGCAGCTCTAAGCTTGATTCCCAGCAACAGTGTTGTAAAGAGTTTCCAGTGTTATTTTCCATAATAAGGCCCACTAGTTGGCAGAACCCCTGGAAGCTATGCAAACAGCAGCACATCTGTTCCCTAAGAGGCGAAATGCTGCATCTTAGTTGAGATGTTGATCCTCTTTACCAGGAATATTGTGAAAAAGCAAAGCCTGGAACTGGTTAGAAGGAATTTTCCTTGATAGGCTTGTATATCCTTATAGAAAAAGAAAATTGTGGCAATGGTCAAGACAATGAACCCCTGAACTTTCATTTGTAACACTTAGAGAGTGGCCTCCTTCTCATATTGGCAAAATTAAACTGTATTCAATCATTTGTGTGTGTGAAATCTGAAACCTGAATAAAGCTGAAATCCTCAGCAGAAAAGGAAAAAATTAAAAGTTCATTAATTAACTTGCTTAAACTATTATTTCCAGAGCTAATTATTTGTTTATATAAGATATTCAGCCTTGGTGTTTAGTGCCCAGGGGTAATTGAAATGTTTTTGCATCTCACAGTCAAATTTGTATTTCATGTCTTGTTTTTAACCAAGGAACAAACTTCAGTTAAGGCTTTCCTATAATTATACCTCTTCAGAGATATGACTTTACCTGAAGGAAAAAAAAATTAGCCTTTACAATAAAAATGCAAGCTCCCTTAGGAATTCCATCATTTCATTTTACAAATACCACTTTAATACTAGAAACTTTCAAATTTGCATTTACCACTTTACTATACTCCTGAGCTCTAATACTCCATTTCCAAATACCTCCTGAATATTTAGATATTTTCCCAACTGCTCAAAAGACAATAGGTTAAAATACAAAATGCTTTACTTTACATTCCTGTTATTAAAACAGTAGATGCTATTTTAATAGCACTTAAAAGTCACCCAGTTTAAAAAAATCACTCTCCCATATCTCCCCATTTACTCCAACCTGTTCATCTCCATTAGTATGTGCCTACTCTGAAGCTTTATTTCTGATCTTCTGCATACACAGAGAAGTCTTCCATATTGCTTTTCCCCGTTTGTTATGAGCAGTACAGCTAGATTCTTAGTTCTCTCCTAAAAGACTCTACTACTTATCATGCAAAGCACAGAGACTTTATCTCTGTCATCAGGGCTCAACGCTACAAAGAATCAGCATGGACTGTTGAACAAACAGGAATGTTGAACAATTCATTCCATAACCTAGCAGGTGCCAGAGACTACACTGTGTACTAGAACAGAATGTGAGCTAAACTGAAGGTATTTTCTCCTTATAAAGCCTATACAGTAGTCCTCCCTTATCCAAGGGAGATATGTGCCAAGACACCCTAGTGGAGCCTAAAACTACAACAGAACCAAACTCTCTGTCTCTCTCTCTCTCTCTATATATACACACTATGTTTTTCTAAACACATATACCTAAGATAAAGTTTAATTTATACATTAGGCAATAAGAGAATATCTGAATTGCCAGCATCACTATTCTTATGCTTCGGGGCCATTGTTAAGTAAAATAAGGGTGACTTGAACGCAAGTACCATCATACAATGACAGGTGATCTAGTAACTTAGTCAACTACTCAGTGACTAACATGCCAGATTCACTGGGCACAAGATTCAGATCCTAGGTGGGAAGGAGCAGGACTGTGCAGGATTCCATAATGCTATTTAGGACTGTGCAATTCAAAACAGATAAATTGTTTATTTGAGGGAATTTTTTATTTAATATTTTCAGATCATATTGACTGCAGACAACTGAAACTTTGGAAAGCAAAACTGTGGGTAAATGGGAATTACTATATTTTGTTGGAAAGCTAATGTATGTTAATATTATTGCTCCACTCACTTTTAGCTGGGGCTGGAATGAGTGACTTATCTGCTCTGTGCCTCGATTGTTTCATCTATAAAATGGTGACTAAAGTGGTGGAGGATTGGGAGTTCATAGCTTATCTGGTTGATATAAGGATTAAATGAGACAATATATGCTATACTCCTGGTTTAGGGCATTTACTCTGAGATTATCCATTGATGGCAAGAACAATTTCCTTTCAGTCTCTCCAGTTAGCTACATACATACCATATTGAAAAGGAAAAAAATGTGAGAGTGTTAGTCATTCATTTGTGTCCAACTCTTTGTGACCCTATGGGCTGCAGTCTGCCAGGCTCCTCTGTCCATGGAATTTTCCAGGACAATTGGAATGAGTCACCATTACCTTCTACAGGGGATCTTCCTGACCTGAAAACCCAGGTCTCCAGCATTGTAGTCACATTCTTTACCATCCGAGCCACCAGGAAGCCCACATATCATATTAGGCAACATATTCAACTGTGAAGGCTCATGACAGTCATTGACCCCCAAGGCCCCCCATAGTCATATCACTATTTTCATTTTCCATGATTTCTAAATCTCTACTTATCATGCACCTTGCTTTATTTTTTAACTGATTTTCCTTGTTATCATTGTATTACCATATTTATTAACATTCCTCTCACCACAGTTGCTATTATCATTTATTAAAGCCTTAACAATGATGTAGACCTTCCAGTTATTTCATCTTCATTATAGAAGGCATAATATTATTCCCACTTTACAGATAAAAAAAACTTGGGGATAAATGGGAGGTATTAAGTAGCTTAGCACATAGCATCATTTAGTTAGAGAATTGTGAATAGGATTCAAATCCACATCTGCTTGACTCCAAAATCCACAGAGTTAGCCACTGTGTTGTGAGCCTTGTCACAGGCTACTACTCTACTGTTAGTCTGTCTTAGCCAAGCTAAGTATGTAAATTAATAAATGCAAATTAATATATCTGTTAATGTATTACATTTGTTAATATATTATGTTTATTAATACATTTAATAAAAGCATAAATTATGTTTTTATCTAATATCTCCATAATATCTCCTCACCTGGTATCTTGCATATGATCAATGTTGAATATCTCTTTATTAAATAAATAAATATAAGAATGAAAAAATGAAGTTAAATTTGGAGAATAGAAAAAATCATGGGGAATTTGAAGGGAAAGGAGATTTATCAGGTTTCCTGTGTGCTATATCCTCTCTAAGCAACAGGCAAAAGTGAAATGGAGAGAAAAAAGAGTTACAGACCATGATGAAGATGATTAAAGAGAGTACAGAGCAGCTGTCAAAGCAAATATCAAGCAACATTAATAACTTTATAGCTCACCATGAGTCTGTCTCAAATATTTCCAAGAAAACAGGATCCTTGCTGTTGCACAGAGTAAATGAGACTAATAATCAAGTGCAGATTCAAAGAAATTTTTCTGTCAGATACCTTGAGCTGAAGAAATTAAATAAAAAAAAAGACTCTTAAGCTAGTGGAAAAATACATGACTCAGAGGAAAATATTATTCCATCCCTGGTATTTTAATTTGGGATAAAGTTGATAAGAAACAAGATCTGCAGTGTCCGCCACCTATTATCTAAGTTGTTTGAGTAGTCAGATAATACCCCCAAAACTTCTGATGCTGATCCAAAAATAACCATACTGTGAAACTTATGAGTAAAATGCTTCAGCACTCCCAAGAATTGATTTCACATGTACTTCAACCTGTCCAGTAGGTTTGAAAGATAGTCTATATAGATAAAAGTGAAAATTTGAGATGTGAATTTCTTTTCTAAACATAAAATAGTTTTTAAATAGTCTGCATTTTTAGAATGGTGATGACTCTACACACATTTCTTATGTATTAGTAACAAATTATTGCATGAAATCTTGATAATAGCAACTAGTGGTTCTATTTATTTGTTCATTTACAGTTTTTCATTACACTAAACATTTGTAGATTTTGTGTTGTTAACATCTGTGTGTCCCTATATACAGATAATGTGAGCTCTAAAAGAATCAGGAGATTTGGTCTCTCATCTCATTTAGCTGGCATTTACAATTTATGGGGATTAGGAATTTTTAAAAAAATTATATACTGATTTGGCAATGTGGAAAAAAAAAAAAAAAACAGTTATTTCATTGTTCTTCCCAGCTTCCACTGCCCTATTTGATTGTGGATAGTAAAGGTAAGAAAAAAGTAAATAATAGGAAAATAATAAGAAAACCTAAACCAACTTGGAATAAAATGAAAAGTACACAGTATAAAAACAACTACAGTGGTGATTACAGTAGTTCCTTTGATTCTATAAATGGTAGATCAAATTGCAATAAATGTGCTTTTTAATCTTTGCCTGAAATAATCTTATTTATCAAGCTATTCCCTACATTTCAGATCTCAACTTAAATGCTGCTCTTTTATGAATATTGGCCCTAAACTTAAAGAAATCCACTTATAACCATCCAAAAAAAGCTGCCATCATTATACAATTAGTAGTTGATCTCAATCTTTTCCACTAAAATGTTTGCCTCATGAAGCTTCCAATCTTGCCTATTGTGTTCATCACTGTATCTGGGGCCTTGCACATAGTAGGCATTTAGTAAATTGTTGAATGAATAAATGAATGAATGAACTAGCATTCTAGTTATTACTTTCTAAAAGATTATCCCTATAGATAACAATGCTAGGTCTATTTTGTTTTTTTCTCTCACACATTGTGAAACATATACTTACGTGTTAGGACATGCATGACACTTATTTATTTAAAACAGCTACATTTCTAAGGCCCCAAATCTCTTGGAACAGAACCAAATATCCACATCACTATAAGGAAGGGCTGTCATATTTTTAACCTGTCTCTCTGTATAGCAAAGTTCTGTATCACTTGCAGAGGGCTTCCCAGACGGCCCTAGTGATACAGAAATGCTTACTGATACAGGAGGTGTAAGAGATGCAGGTTTGATCCCTGGGTTAGGAAGATCCCCTGGAGGAGGGCATGCAAACCACTCCAGTATTCTTGCCTGGAGAATCTCATGGAGAGAGGAGTTTGGTAGGCTACAGTCCATAGCATTGCAAAGAGTTGGATATGACTGAGCATTAAGAATACCTTGTACAGCAAGGAGATACAACCAGTCCATCCTAAAGGAAATCAGTCCTGAATATTCATTGGAAGGGCTAATGCTGAAGCTGAAACTCCAATACTTTGGCCACCTAATGTGAAAAACTGACTCATTTGAAAAGAGCCTGATGCTTGGAAAGATTGAAGACAGGAGGAGAAGGGGACAACAAAGGATGAGATGGTTGGATGGCACCACCGACTCTATGGACATGAGTTTGAGTAAACTCCAGGAATTGGTGATGGACAGAGAGGCCTGGCATGCTGCAGTCCATGGGGTCACAAAGATTCAGACATGAATGAGCAGCTGAACTGAACTGAACTGAACATGCATGCACCCACTTTCAGAAGTGTCATACAACATAGTAAACTGTCCTCGAGTATACTATATGGAATCCGCTTGTGGATGGATCCAGCTCATAGACCTTTTATAATGATCAAATTTACATAGAAGAAAATCATAAGTTTAAAGAAAGTCAACCAACGGTATGCTCAAACAGAAAGATCTAGATGAGGTAAAAGAATAACATCTCAGAAGTCAACTCTGAATCCAATTAGTATTGAAATAAGTAATTACTTCAATAATTGATAAAGCAAATTATACTTCTTTTTCTTTTTAATTTCTGCAAAAGCCAATAGTAAAAGACTGGTGCTTTTACTTAAAGAGTTTCTGAGATTGTCAAGCTTAGTGTTTGAAACATTCTGTAGGAAAATAAAATTCTCAAGGTCTTTTTCTCTACTAGTCAGGACCGAGAATTAAAGTAAACTGTAGCTTTATTTCACTTGGCTGATCTTTAAGAAAATACCTCCTAATAAACAAAGAAAAAAAAAGGTCCAAAAAGGATACCCCTTCTGCCACAGAATACAGGATTCCATTGTTCTCTATTATTACCTCCATGTATTATTTTTTAACACAATATGAACTATCATGTTATAGAAGTAGTATGCTGCTGCTACTGCTAAGTCGCTTCAGTCGTGTCCGACTCTGTGCGACCCCAGAGACGACAGCCCACCAGGCTCCCCTGTCCCTGGGATTCTCCAGACAAGAACACTGGAGTGGGTTGCCAATTTCTTCTCCAGAAGTAGTATATTAACACACAATTAATGTATCCACTTGCCTGGAGAATACCATGGACAGAGAAGCCTGGTGAGAGGCAGTCCATTGGGTCACAAAGAGTCAGATATAACTAAGGACTGAGCACCCATGCAATGAATCCACAATTAAAGTATGCAATATGTATGTGCTGCTGTTGCTTACTATTTTTGTTTTTGTTTTTTACTTCTAGTGAAAATTTCCAAGTAAAATGTTCTGGAGCATAAAAAAAAATCATAGTTCCATTTTTTTTTTTAAGTATATAAACTAACATGGTAAACTAAACCTTCTAACCTAGGTAAAGACTTTTCTTATCCCAAGGGCATTTTTTTCAATTTACATTTTCTTAATAAAGAATATGGCTGGGAATGATCAATTAAATGGTTATTCAATGATCTAGATTCCCTACTGGCTCAGTCAGTAAAGAATCTGCCTGCAATGTGGGAGACCTGGGTTTAATCCCTGAATCAAGGAGATCCCCTAGAAAAGGGAAAGGCTACCCACTCCAGTATTCTTGCCTGGGAAATCCCATGGACAGAGGAGTCTGATGGGTTACAGTCCATGAGGTTGTAAAGAGTTGGACACTACTGAGCAACTAACACTTTCACACTTTGAATGATCTAGCCTAAGCTTTATAACGAAATATTAAAATGCCAATGCCTGGATCCCTTATCTTTCTATAGCTAGATTCACACTAGCAACAGGTCTCCTCTTTACTATTAAGACTATTTTTAGACCTATATATTCCAAACATTTGATATGTCCACTATAACCTCTAAAACAAGAACGAAAGGGAAATATTCAGTTGATTAGAGGACAAAGAGATTAAGAGAGTATCTATTACTGAAAATAAAGGAATGAGGACATATTAACTTCTCTCTATATTTTGGGGGAGCACAATGGATACTTTATATTTTATCAGTTAGTTTCAGAATAAAGTAAACAATTGTTCTGATCATAACAATGTATGGTTTGTATGTTTAGAATGGCTTATCAATGAATATACACTATCTAATACATTTATGGTATGCTTTAGATAAAATGGATTAATTGTAAGTAGTAAATAGATTTGGAAACAGTATCATATCATTGAACATCAATAAAATTATCCTAAAAAAATTATTTTATGAATAGACTTGAGAAAACCTAGATATGTAATGATGTCTTATTTTCTGTCTTTACTAGATAAATTTATGCCAGTTCAGAATGGCTAGAATACCTTTCTTTAGTTCCAGAATAAAATAAGAATTTATGGAGTGAATTACAACCTCTCTGATTTCAATGAGAACTTTCTTGTTTTGTCATTATTTGTCATAGAGACTGATGTTCTCTTTTCCTTCTTATCTTTTCTCCTTAGAAATAACAAGATACAACATTAACTTTTGTAGATCATATTTGATTTATCTCTTTCCAGATACCAAAAATTGGGGGGATTTATTTTGTAAATCGGTTAGAGCTGCATGAAAATCCTGTTCCTTCTGTTCATGTTGAGAGGGATGCCTAAAGCCACAAGGATATGGGGGTTATTAGATATGCTTTTCTAAGGAGGAAATAGTAAGACAAAAATGGCCTGCCTGAAGTTACAGTTTATAGATTGGAAAAAGGCACAGACAATTAAAAGATGGAGCTACTTAGGGCAAATTGCTTGCAATCAAGCTGCAGCTAAATGAGCTTCTTGATGAGGAAGCCAAATTTATGTTGTTTCAAACCACGGAGAAACATTAAAGAAGTTGAAAGGTGAGCAAAATGTTAGTACAATGGAATCCAGATAGGTTAATAAGAGAAGTTACTCAGGCAATTAAAACAATGCTTTCTGTAATGCACATGCAGATACACACACATACACACACAGAATCATATGCAAAACACCTCAAAATAGAAGACTACATGATTACATATACTTTTAGCCTTCATTTACATTTTACGTACATGCCCCTTCTCATCACAAAAGCCCTGTGGCTTAAGAAGCTCAATCACAGAATATAATAATTTTCTCCCTCAATCTGCAATTTACTATAGACATTTTATTCGAAAATGATGTACTGTTTAAACTCTAAACAACTGTGTTTTCACTTTGTTTCTCCCCTCCCTAACTTATCCCTTGGCAGTTCTTTGAGCTGATTTTGAAAGCATGTATTTGATAATGAATTCAGAACTTACACAAAGCACAAAATCCATCTGAAAGCTTCAAGTGTGAAATATCACATTTCTTTCTTTGTTGCTAGATATTCAGGTTCACATGCATCAATTTCACTGAAAGCAGGATATTGTTCACATGTGTCTGTCTGAATGGAATGACTTTCAGGATTTTATAATTTTAAAAAGGCATCAAGCTAGGCTATCCTTCATCCCATTTCTGTTGCATTGGCATGTTAGGCATAGCAAGGTAGACAAAAGAAAGGTATAATACAGATCCTTATTGGCAGTCCGCAAGTACAAGGAAATGTAGAAAGAGATCATTTTCTGCTGACATTTTCCTTTATCTTGATTCCCTTATCCTTTCATGCATTAAGTTTTGCATGAACAAAACCTGAAAAAAATTAACAGCCCTTGTCTGAAACAGACAAAAGGTATGTCTCCTTCAAATGCTCTCCATTAGGAAGTAAAAGCTCTCTAATATTCAAGAATTGAAAATGACAATAAAGAGAATGCTCACATTTAGAGCAACAAATAAGAATGTGATTCTGTAGCTAAACTTTTTTTTTTCCCCTAAAAGCTGAAATGGAATATTTTCAGCATTTCCCTGGACTGATCTTCCACCCCCTGGAGAAGGAAATGACAACCCACTCTAGTACTATTGACTGGGAAATCCAATGGACAGAGGAGCCTGGTGGCCTATAGTCCACGGAGTTGCAAAGAGTCAGCCATTGCTGAGCAACTGAGCATGAATGCAAAGATGCTAAAAAGAAAATACTCTATAATACACTGAAACAAAAATTGGCCCTGAAAATATGTTTTGATCTTTTTTTGTTTGTTCCCAGTGAATTATAAATTTTTAAAGACACATTTTACAGTACTTTTGAAAGGTCTCACAATTAACTCTGGCTAAAAGACCATTTGACAGTTGAAGTCATAACACCTGAAAGGAAGAGATTTTCAAGTTCCCCCTAAATCAGCCTGATAAGGAGAGCTTAAGGGAAGTGGGAAGATCAGTATACAGGATAAAGTTAATTGTTAACTTCCCCAGGAACAATTAATTGAGTGACCAAAAGTGGGCATAATCATGTTTTTTATATTAATGACATCCTTAGATGCAAGCCTAATGAATTAGGCAGGTCTGCTTTTAAAGAGTATTGAGAAGTACCTGACCAAGTACCCCTCAAGTTTGAGGCAACTAAATAATCAACAGAAGCAAATCTTATTAAAAATGTGGAAATGAAATTCAAGTAATCTGGATTCTACTCTTTCATCATTATCTAGCCTGAAAACTCTGTGGTGGTGGTGGTTAGTTGCTAAGTCATGTCCAACTCTTGCGACCCCATGGACTGTAGCCCGCCTGGATCCTCTGTCCATGGGATTTTCCAGGCAAGAATACTGGAGTGGATTGCCATTTCCTTCTCCAGGGGATCTTCCCAACCCAGGAATAGAACACAGGTCTCCTGCATTGCAGGCAGATTCTTTACCAACTGAGCTACGAGGCTTCAAGCTACAGTGTCACTTGAAAATTCTGTAGATCAGTCATTCTTCTGAAAGTTGCTTCCTAATCTACAAAATAAAAGAATTGAACTAAGTAATTACTGAGATTCTTAGAAGTATGCGACTCTGAAAATATCTTCCACAATCCTAGGTTGTTTCAAGCCTTCTTAAAAATGTTTTGGCTAGGGAAAAAAAAAAGTCAAATGGAAAGTAAAAATCCTTGCTTCTTTGTGCAAAACTGGGAGCTATATCTTCTTTAGGGGCAGTTGGTGCAGTGGATAGTCTCTGGTCAGTCAATCAGACTGTCAGACTCTGTGTGATCCCATGGACTGCAGCATGCCAGGCTTCCCTGTCCATCATCAACTCCTGGAGCTTCCTCAAGCTCATGTCCATTGAGTCAGTGATGCCATCCAACCTTCTCATCCTCTGTCATCCCCTTTTTTTTCCTGCCTTCAATCTTTCTCAGGATCAGAGTCTTTTCCAATGAATCAGTTCTTTGCATCAGGTGGCCAAAGTATTAGAGTTTCAGCTTCATCATCAGTCCTTCCAATGAATATTCAGGACTGATTTCCTTTAGGATGGACTGGTTTGATTCCCTTACAGTTCAAGGGACTCTCAAGAGTCCTCTCCAACACTATGGTTCAAAAGCATCAATTTTTCAGCCCTCAGTTTTCTTTATCGTCCAACTCTCACATCCATACATGACTACTGAAAAAACCATAGCTTTGACTAGATGGACCTTTGTTGGCAAAGTAATGTCTCTGCTTTTTAATATGCTGTCTAGGTTGGTCATAGCTTTTCTTCCAAGGAGCAAGCACCTTTTAATTTCATGGCTGCAGTTACTATCTGCAGTGATTTTTGGAGCCCCCCAAAATAAAATCTGTCATTATTTCCATTGTTTCCCCATCTATTTGCCATGAAGTGATGGGATTGGATGCCATTAATCTTCTTTTTTTGAATGTTGAGTTTTAACCCAACTTTTTCACTCTCCTCTTTCACTTTCATCAAGAGGTTCTTTAGTTCTTCTTTTCTTTCTGCCATAGGGTAATGTCATCTGCGTATCTGAGGTTAACGTTTCTTCCATCAATCTTGATTTCAAAGGAATATATTGTATATATACAAGGCTGTATATTGTCACCCTGCTTATTTAACTTATATGCAGAGTACATCATGTGAAATGCTGGACTGGATGAAGCACAAGCTGGAATAGTCTCTAGGGTACTGGTTTAAAGGCTGCAGATAGGATACTCTCATAGCTGTTTAAGTTGCTTTTGTCTTCTATACCTAAAATCCTTAGACGTTATGGTAAATAATTTATTTTACCCAGGTTTGTATTGCAGAATATTCAAAACATATCTATCCTTCTTCCCCCACAGTGTTTCTATGACTTGCTTTTTCAGAGAAATGTCCAGGTCTCTTAACTTCAGTCTCTCGCAACACCTATAAAACTCTCATCATAACTTCACTGGCCTTATGTTTCACAACTGTCCTCCCTGGTTCCTGATGTCCAGTCATGAACACTTCTTTTCAGTTCTTTTAGTTGGTCACATTTGTGGCTTCTACTCCAGATTCTGTTCTTTAATCTGCTTTGAATGATTTACAATCCACCCTACCCAACTCTAATATACACATCCTTCACATTGTAAATTCTTACTCATCCTTTAGAATTCAACTTCCAATCTCTTAGACCATCTTGAATGAGGCCTTCTTAATAAATCTCCTTTGTAACAAAATAGCCCGATTTTAATTATCTCACTGATTATTTATAACACTTACCTTCTTCTGTGTGACAGTTTTCCCCAAGTTCAAAGGCTTCAAAATAAACATAGCAACTGCTATTTCATCTGCTGGTCTTTCCCAGGCTCACTCAACTAGACAGAACAAATTGGCTTTATTCACTTATCTGAAAGTTGGTGCTGATGGCCTCTCATTCTCCAGTATGTTAACCTGGCTTTCTTACATCATTATAGTCTTAGGACAGCATAAGAAAGCAAGAACAGAAACAATAAGGCATCTCAAGACCTAGGATACAGAATTCATACAGCAAACTTCCATTTTATTCTCTTAGCCAAAGTTGTAGCCAGCCCAGACTAAAGAGGTGGAGAGACAGATTTTACCTTTTGTTGGAAGAAGCAGAACTATAACAATGCACAGGGCATGAATGCAAGAAGGCATGACCAATTGGGGGCTATTTTGTGACTCTGCATCACATTATATAAAATAACTCATTTAATTTCTGCTTTCCCCTGTAGAAAATCAGTATATATGGACAGGAACTATGCATTTTTTAAAATTTTCTGACATATTGCCAGCATTTAATGTAATCTTTTGCATGTTCTAGGTATCCATAAACATTTGGTGAATGAGTTAATGAATGAATGGGTGAATTAATCAAGAAAGTAACTAACAAACTTCATAGACTTCTGCCTATCAAGATGAAGTTTCATCGATAGAACAAGAGACCTATATCTCTCAACCCCACAGAAAATTAGAAATCCTACAAACAGGACCTATCTGAATCTATTTAAATTTTACTGAGTACCAAGTTACTGCATTAATTTTCTTTTTTTAAAAAATATTTGTTTATGTATTTATTTGGCTATGCTAGGTCTTAGTTGTGGCATGAGAACTCTTAGTTTCAGCGCATGGGATCTAATTCCCTGACCAAGAATCATACCTCAGCCCCCTGCATTGACAGCACAGTCTTAGCCACTGGACCACCAGGGAAGTACATTAGTTTTCTATTGCTGCTGTAACACAGGAAATTTAAAATTAACAAATTAATGCAACATAAACTGATGAGCTCATAATACCGTCAGATGTATGGAATAGTTTAACTGAAATCAGTGCTCAGGTTTTCACAAGGGTGTTGTCGTTGTTCAGTTGCTCAGTCCTATCTGACTCTTTGTGACTGCATGGACTACTGCACGCCAGGCTTCCCTGACCTTCACTGTCTCCCGGAGTTTGCTCAAACTTATGTCCATTGAGTCATTGATGCCATCCAACCATCTCATCCTCTGTTGCCTGCTTCACCTCCTGCCCTTAATCTTTCCCAGCATCAGGGTCTTTTCCAATGTTTCACAAGATAGAAGTCAAAATATCTGGCTGGGCTCCTATCTCCAGGATCTGGTGAAGAATCAACTTTCAGGATCAGTGTTGGATAGAATCCAGTTCTTGCTATTGTAGGACTAAGATCCTTTTTTCTTGCTGACTGGTGATCAGGAGTCATCCTCAGCTCTTCAAGCTGTCCACATTCTTTATCATGCATCCTCCTCTATCACTAAGCCAGTAACATCCATGGAGCTGTTCTCATTCTCAAATCTCTTACTTCCTCTTCTGTTCTCAGCCAAGGGAATGCTTTGCTTTTAATGCTTCATGCAACTGTATTGGGACAACCTGGAAAGCCATGATAATCTTTTTAAAGTCAATTGATTATTAACCTTAATTACATTTGCAAATTCATTTTTGCCATGTAACATAATATATTTATTCACAGATTGGCACCAAGAGCAAAGGTCAAAGGGCCAAAATTCTATCACAGATGCTAAATAGCAACAAACTAAGTTCTAGGAGTCAAGGAGATGATTTGGGTGATGAATTTAGGAAAAGGTGATTTCTGAGCTCCAAGTCAGTGTGCTCTCCTTCTCCTAACCCCCTGAGACCAAAGTACCATTTTATTTGTCAACTTAATTTAGTATCCTTATTGATCGCATGATCTCTAAAAATATTTATCACTCTGAATGAATTTAATAAAAATATTTATCACTTTGAATGAATTTAATCAAGGAAGTTGTCTCTGACAAGGATATTTGTATTCTATAACACAGATAACAAACTTTGATGTGAAAGATAAAAAAGCAGAAGCTGTCTTGATAAAATGTGGATAACAGAGTGCCATGGGCTGATCTATGTCTCTCAAAATTCATATGTTGATACCCCAAGCCTAGAACTTCAGAATGTCATATATTTGTAGAAAAGGGTTTTAAAGAGGTGATTCAGATAAAATGAGGCCATAAGCATGAGTCTGTATTCAATCTGACTGGTAACATTACAAGAAGAGAAAATTGAACCCAGAGAGATACCAGGCACATGTACACACAGAGGAAAGACCATATGCTGCTACTGCTGCTAAGTCGCTTCAGTCGTGTCTGACACTGTGCGACCCCATAGACAGCAGGCCACCAGGCTCCCCCGTCCCTGGGATTCTCCAGGCAAGAACACTGGAGTGGGTTGCCATTTCCTTCTCCAATGCATGAAAGTGAAAAGTGAAAGTGAAGTTTCTCAGTCGTGTCCGACTCCTAGCGACCCCATGGACTGCAGCCTACCAGGCTCCTCCCTTCATGGGGTTTTCCAGGCAAGAGTACTGGAGTTGGGTGCCATTGCCTTCTGCGAAGTCCATATGAAAACACAATAAAAACCTTGTGTCTGCAAACCAAGAAGAAATCAAATCTGCTGATGCCTTGCCTTGGTTTTCCAGCCTTCAGAGATGAGAAAATAAATTTCTGTTTAAATCTGTGTTATTTTGTTATGGCAGTCCTAACAAGCTAATGCATAGAAAAAAGAATATTAAAATGTCTTATGAATGGTCAGTGCTAAAAATATATCAGAAACTTTTATCCACCCTTAGATGGCACCCCACTCAAGTACTCTTGCCTGGCAAATCCGATGGACAGAGGAGCCTGGTGGGCTGCAGTCCATGGGGTGGCTAAGAGTCTGACACGACTGAGCGGCTTCACTTTCACTTTTCACTTTCATGCATTGGAGAAGGAAATGGCAACCCACTCCAGTGTTCTTGCCTAGAGAATCCTAGGGACGGGGGGAGCCTGGTGGGCTGCCATCTATGGGGTCACACAGAGTCAGACACGTTGAGGTGACTTAGCAGCAGCAGATGCTTTAAGAAAGAATTTAGAGATTAGAAAGAAAACTCAAGTTGGTTAGTCATTACTTAATCATTATTTTAAATTTCCCAGTGTCAGAACAAGGAAAGGTAGATGATTAGAGACAGTCATGGTATGTAATAATTATAATGGCTTCGGAAAGTGAAAGACAAATATTGTTTGCTTATTCATATAACATTCTTCAGAATGTTAAAACATTGGACTTTTATTGACAAAACTACAGAGAAATGCTATTATTGTTAACTGTGATTCACTACACATGATATTGGTTGTCTATGGGGTTTTGCTGATAGCACAGAAGGTAAAGAATTCACCTGCTATGCAGGAGACATAGGAGATGTGAGTTTGATCCCTGGGACAGGAAGATTCCCTGGAGAAGGAAATGGCAACCCACTGCTGTATTCTTGCCTGAAAAATCCCACGGACAGAGGAGCCTAGCAGGCTACAATCCCAGGGGTCACAAAGAGTCAGACATGGCTGTGTGACTGATACACACACTTGCTTTATAGTAACAATTTAATTGGAAGTGCATTTGTAGTTAGGATTCATTCATTTACTCATTCATTCATCCATTCAAGTAATATGTATTAAGTACCTGCTAAGTGCCAGAAACATGCTTAGGAAATGTTAAGTAATGCAGATTAAGGCCTTGTTGTAGTCATGTTTAGGAAAGTGGAAATCAGAAAACAATACATACCCTAACAGTGTTAGTAATGATATAGATAAAACAACAGAGAGAGTAAGTGAAGAGCTATTTTATATATGGTGATCAAGGAAGGACTCTATGGTGATCATACCTAAGCACACACTTAAATAAACTAGGAAAGCAAGTCATTCAATATTTGGAGAAAAAACATTTAGACACAGAGACCAGCAAGTAATAGGGCCTTAAACCAGAAAGATTCTAGATTTGTGTACAAGAAATAGCAAAAGACTGTGGTTCCTTGAAGAGGTGAGAAGGAAGGTAGTAGATGAAATTAGATAAATAATTTCAAGGACTACTTCATATAGGGCCATGTAGGCTATAGTAAGAACTTCGGATGTTTTTATTTTCACAGAAGGCCACTGAAAGGTCATGACCAGGGGAGTTACAGGAACTTACCTGGGTTTTTTAAGGTCTTCTCTTGGTACTCAGTTCAGTTCAGCCGCTCAGTTGTGTCTGACTCTTTGCAACCCCATGAATCACAGCACGCCAGGCCTCCCAGTCCATCACCAACTCCCAGAGTTCACTTAAACTCATGTCCATTGAGTCGGTGATGCCATCCAGCCATCTCATCCTCTGTTGTCCCCTTCTCCTACTGTCCCCAATCCCTCCCAGCATCAGGGTCTTTTCCAGTGAGTCAACTCTTCACATGAGGTGGCCAAGGTATTAGAGTTTCAGCTTCAGCATCAGTCCTTCCAATGAACACCCAGGACTGATCTCCTTTAGGATGGACTGGTTGGATCTCCTTGCAGTCCAAGTGACTCTCAAGAGTCTTCTCCAACACCACAGTTCAGAAGCATCAATTCTTCAGCGCTCAGCTTTCTTCATAGTCCAACTCTCACATCCATACATGACCACTGGAAAAACGATAGCCTTGACTAGATGGACCTTTGCTGACAAAGTAATATCTCTGCTTTTCAATAGGCTATCTTGATACTAGTAGAGAATATATTGAAAATAAAACATAGGATTTATAATAAGATAGGGGACTTGGGATATATTTTAAGTTAGAGCTATACTAAAAGAAATCAACTAGCCTCATTGGTATGAGAAAAGGTAGAGATCTCTTCAAGAAAATTAGAGATACCAAGGGAACACTTCATGCCAAGATGGGTTCGATAAAGGACAGAAATGGTATGGACCTAACAGAAGCAGAAGATATTAAGAAGAGGTGGCAAGAATACACAGAAGAACTGTACAAAAAAGATCTTCACAACCTAGATAATCACGATTGTGTGATCACTGACCTAAAGCCAGATATCCTGGAATGTGAAGTCAAGTGGGCCTTAGAAAGCATCACTATGAACAAAGCTAGTGGAGGTGATGGAATTCCAGTTGAGCTACTTCAAATCCTGAAAGATGATGCTGTGAAAGTGCTGCACTCAATATGCCAGCAAATTTGGAAAACTCAGCAGTGGCCACAGGACTGGAAAAGGTCAGTTTTCATTCCAATCCCAAAGAAAGGCAATGCCAAAGAATGCTCAAACTATCGCACAATTGTACTCATCTCACATGCTAGTAAAGTAATGCTCAAAATTCTCCAAGCCAGGCTTCAGCAATATGTGAACCGTGAACTTCCTGATGTTCAAGCTGATTTTAGAAAGGCAGAGGAACCAGAGATCAAATTGCCAATATCCACTGGATCATGGAAAAAGCAACAGAGTTCCAGAAAAACATCTATTTGTGCTTTATTGACTATGCCAAAGCCTTTGACTGTGTGGATCACAATCAACTGTGGAAAATTCTTCAAGAGATGGGAATAGCAGACCACCTGACCTGCCTCTTGAGAAATTTGTATGCAGGTCAGGAAGCAACAGTTAGAACTGGACATGGAACAACAGACTGGTTCCAAATAGGAAAAGGAGTACATCAAGGCTGTATATTGTCACCCTGCTTATTTAACTTATATGCAGAGTACATCATGAGAAACGCTGGGCTGGAAGAAGTACAAGCTGGAATCAAGATTGCCGGGAGAAATATCAGTAACCTCAGATATGCAGATGACACCACCCTTATGGCAGAAAGTGAAGAGGAACTAAAAAGCCCCTTGATGAAAGTGAAAGAGGAGCGTGAAAAAGTTGGCTTAAAGCTCAACATACAGCAAATGAAGATCATGGCATCCGATCCCATCACTTCATGGGAAATTGATGGGGAAACAGTGGAAACATTGACTGACTTTATCTTTCTGGGCTCCAGAATCACTGCAGATGGTGACTGCAGCCATGAAATTAAAAGACGCTTAACTCCTTGGAAGGAAAGTTATGACCAACCTAGATAGCATATTCAAAAGCAGAGACATTACCTTGCCAACAAAGGTTCGTCTAGTCAAGGCTATGGTTTTTCCTGTGGTCATGTATGGATGTGAGAGTTGGACTGTGAAGAAGACTGAGCACTGAAGAATTGATTCTTTTGAACTGTGGTGTTGGAGAAGACTCTTGAGAGTCCCTTGGATTGCAAGGAGATCCAGCCAGTCCATTCTGAAGGAGATCAGCCCTGGGATTTCTTTGGAAGGAATGATGCTAAAGCTGAAACTCCAGTACTTTGGCCACCTCATATGAAGAGTTGACTCATTAGAAAAGACTCTGATGCAGGGAGGGATTGGGGGCAGGAGGAGAAGGGACGACAGAGGATGAGATGGCTGGATGCATCACTGACTCGATGGACGTGAGTCTGGGTGAACTCCGGGAGTTGGTGATGGACAGGGAAGCCTGGCGTGCTGCGATTCATTGGGTTGCAAAGAGTCGGACACAACTAAGTGACTGAACTGAACTAAACTGAAAGTCAAAGTTGATATTAATATATTTGCACTGAGCAAGTAGGTGCTGTGATGCCATTTCATGTAATGAGGATCAAAAAAAGAAGATTAATTCAGAGAAAAAAATTAAGAGTTTGGTGTTTGTCATATTAAAGTTTGAGAAGCCTGTGAAACACTGAAGTTTTGATGAATCAGTGATTAGAATTAGAATCTGGAGTCCAGGAAAGTGGTGTGGAGCTGAAGATAAAAAATTAGTAAGTTGTTAATATAGATAAGGTACTCATGGCCATGACAGCTAATGCAATCACTTACGAGGTGAGTAAAGGCAAATTGATGAAGTTTAAGGATAAAATTTCTACTTGAACATGGAGAATGGAGAGAAGAGGAAGAGCCAGAAAAGACAAAGAAGGAGATATTAAGGATATACAGCACTAGGAGAATGTGGAGTCTTGACAACTAAGAAGGAAAAAAAAAGTGTTTCAAGAAAGAAAAAGTGGCCAATAAACTGGTCAAAGGCTATTTAGAGACTGAGTAAACTAAAGACTAAAACTTTTCATAGACAGCATATGATATACTTTCAAATGCTTTCAGATAACAGACTTATTTTACTACATGGGAAATAATAGATCAGTGTGTTTTTTCTAACTGTGCAGTAGTTTTCTCAGATGCTTAAGCAATATATAATAAATTGAAGAATAGATAGGCACTCAAGGTTGCCCAGAAAGGGCAAAGGAAACTTGTCCTGAAAATGTCAATAAAAGTTCTTTTATGACAAATGTACGGTGTTTTCAACAAGTCAATGGGTCTTTTCATCCCACAATTTTATTCTGTGACTGGATTATCTCTTAGATAATAGTTTTCTTAAAACTATTTTTTCATTTTCAAGTCACAAAAAAAATTTTTTTGTCATATCAAGTAATTAGAATGTGCTTTAAAGAACGGGCTTCCCAGGTGGTGCAGTGGTAAAGAATCTGCCTGCCAATGCAAGAGGTGCCAGAGACTCAGGTTCAATTCCTGGGTCCAGAAGATCCCCTTGAGTAGGAAGTGGCAATCCACCCCAGTATCCTTGCCTGGAATATTCCTTGGAGAGAGAGCCTTCTGGGCTATAGTCCATGGAGCCACAGAGTCAGACACAAATGAGTGACTGAGTGCACACACACACCTTAAAGAATGTTTTTAGCTTGTTTTCTATAGACTTAATAAATTTGGAATGTTAGGAAGAAATTAACAGCTTTATGATCTCTCACCTTTTTGTTCTTCTTTCTGATTTACACCAACACTTAGAATAATCAGTGACTCATGATACATTTTCAAAGTCTGTGATTTATACTTGCACAGAATGAATATTTTTTTCTTTTAATTGCTTGCTGTTTCATTAGTATTGCTGTTTCGTTAGTATTACTGTTAACTGCCATCTGTACTGTAATGAGGAAATAGAAAAGAACATATTCAACAACTACCCAGGAGTATAAATGGGAAATGTTTCATTAACTTGCCAAATCTATATAAAACTGACTTAAATTTTTCAGAAGAAAAGTATTGGGAACATTTGCCTGAATCATGGGATGTTATGTAAGATTTGACCAATCTCTTAGATAATTCTATGTGTCAATATTTTCTCTATGTGCTCTGATGTTCCTACCCAATCTTCAACATTGTAGAGTCATTTGGGATTCTTGAAAGGGCTAAAGTAAAAGAGGAGAGTGAAAAAGTTGACTTAAAGCTCAACATTCAGAAAACTAAGATCATGGCATTAGGTCCCATCACTTCATGGCAAATAGATGGGGAAACAGTGGAAACAGTGGCTGACTTTATTTTGGAGGGCTCCAAAATCACTGCAGATGGTGATTGCAGCCATGAAATTAAAAGATACTTACTCCTTGGAAGGAAAATTATGACCAACCTAGACAGCTATTAAAAAGCAGAGATATTACTTTGTCAACAAAGGTCCATCTAGTCAAGGCTATGGTTTTTCCAGTAGTCATGTATGGATGTGAGAGTTGGGCTATAAAGAAAGCTGAGCACCGAAGAATTGATGCTTTTGAGCTGCGGTGTTGGAGAAGACAATTGAGAGTCCCTTGGCCTGTAAGGAGATCCAACCAATCCACCCTAAAGGAGAACAGTCCTGGGTGTTCATTGGAAAGACTGATGTTGAAGCTGAAACTCCAATACTTTGGCCACCTGATGCAAAGAGCTGACTCATTTGAAAAGACCCTGATGTTGAGAAAGACCGAAGGCAGGAGGAGAAGGGGACGATAGAGGATGAGATTGTTAGATGGCATCACCAACTCAATGGACATGAGTTTGGGTAAACTCCAGGAGTTGGTGAAGGACAGGGAGGCCTGGCATGTTGTGGTTCATGGGGTTGCAAAGAGTTGGACACGACTGAGCAACTGAACTGATACTGATACTGAAAAGGCTAACCGATATAGATATCAGAACAAACATTTACTTGATAGAGAGTATGCCATTTATGTGAAGGATTTACAGTTAACCAGCATTTTTTTAATTCATTGTATTCCATGTTTTTGTTGTGGTGGTATAATACCTCAAGTAAATAATTTATGCACCATTTTGGAACAAAATATATTGTCACTTTCCATTTATTTAAGCCATTCTTGCACTATGTTTTCTTCAAGACGAAAAGCATATAATATTTATCTAAGCCAGGTTGGGTGACCTTGAGGGTGACCATGGAATTTTTCTGTTCATTATTTCAAAAGGGAGTGTTCATAGCTTTCATCAGTGATCTTATAAACTAAAATACCATGGTCATTTTGTCCATGAAAGAAATAAAATGATGTAATGTGATGTTATCAAATCCCTAAAATGTATTCAATAACTGTTCATTAACAGTAGACTTGCACATATACTGTTAATCCCAATATATTTTATTCAGATTATAATTGAATAGGCACCTCATTCAAACAGAAAAATAGTGTATTCTTTTTTTTTAAGGAAAGCAGGGATAAGAATTGATTGATAAAAGTAATTTTAATATTTAAATACACTTTCTCATTTGCTTTTATTCATTATATACTGAGTCTACTCTATAAGAAAACAAATGTATAATTTTCTTCTTTAAAGGATGTTGCATAATTCCCAAGAAAGCTGCCATAGATTGAAAATGAGAGCGAAGAGCAAGAACATATAAGAATAATATATATATATAATTCTTTTCCATTATGGTTTATTAAAGATATTGAATATATTTTCATGTAATATAATAGGGCTTTTTTATTCATTCACTTATTCATTAAACAATAGTTTGCTTCTGCTATTCCCAAAATCCCAATCCAACCCTCGCCCCACCACCCTAGGCAGTCACAAGTCTGTTCTCCATATCTGTGAGTTTTTCTGATTCATAGATAAATTCATTTGTGTCATATCTTAGATTCCACATATAAGTGATATCACATAGTATTTGTCTTTCTCTTTCTGATTTATTCACTTAGTATAATCCCTAGGCCCATCCACATAGCTACAAATGGCATTATTTCATTCTTTTTGTGGCTGAATAATATTCCATTTTACATATATACCACATCTTCTTTAAACATTCATCTGCTGATGGACATTTACATTGTTTCTATGTCTTGGCTATTGTAAATGGTGCTACTATAACACACGGGTGCATGCATCTTTTCAAATTATAGTATCATTTGGACATATGCCCAGGGTTGGGATTGTTGGATCATATGGCATCTCTATTTTTAGTTTGTTGAGGAAATTTCTTATGTTCTCCTTTCATAACTTCACCAATTTCCATTCTCACCAAAGGTGTAGGAGGGCTCCCTTTTCTCTACACCCTCTTTAGCATTTACTATTTGTAGACTTTTTGATGATGGTCATTCTGACTGGTGCAAGGTGATACCTTGTTGTAGTTCTGATTTGCTTTTCTCTAATAATTAACAATGCTGTTTTCATGTGCTTAGTGGCCATCTGTACGTCTTCTTTGAAGGAATACCTATTTAGGTCTTTTGACCATTTTTTGATTGGATTGTTTGTTGGTTTTTTGTTGTTGTTGTTGTTATTGTATTGTTTGCATTTTTTTTTTTAAATTAGACCCTTGTCAGTCTCATCATCTGCAAATATTTTCTCTTAGCCCATAGGTTGTCTTTTCATTTTGTTCATGGTTTCCTTTGCTGTGCCAAAGCTTATAAGTTTGATTAGGTCCCATTTGTTTAGTTTTGCTTCTGTTTCTATTGCCTCCATATGACTTACATCAGTGATTGTTTTGCCTATATCTCTTCTAGGAGTTGTATGGTGTCATGTCTTATATTTAAGACTTTAACCATTTTGAGTTTATTTTTGTGTATGGTGTATTCTAACTTCATTGATTTACATGCAGCTGTCCAATTTTCCCAATACCATTTGCTGAAGAGACTGTCTTTCTCCATTGTATATTTTTGTCTCCTTTGTCAAATATTAACTGACTGTAAGTGCGTGGGTTTATTTCTGGGCTCTATTCTGTTCTCTTGATCCATATGTCTGTTTTGTTGCTAATACCATACTGTTTTTATTATTGTAGCTTTGTAGTGTTGTCTGACAGCAGGGAGGGTTATGTGCCCTGCTTTGTTCTTTTTCCTCAGAATTGTTTTAGGTCTTTTAGGTTCCATATAAATTTTAGCATCATTTGTTCTAGTTCAGTAAAAAACATCATGGGTAATTTGACATAGTTTGTGTTAAATCTATAGATTGCTTTATGCAGTATGGCCATTTTAATAGTATTATTTCTTCTAACCCAAGAACATGGGATACTTTTCTATTCCTTTAAATCATCTTCAATTTCCTTTATTAATATTTTATAGCTCTCAGCATATAAATCTTTCACTTCTTTGGTCAGATTTATTCCCAAGTATAATAAATTATGCTTTTAAAAGAAAGATAAGAAGTTGGAAATATTTAAAAAAGGGGGAATGGTTAAAATAGCTTATTGCTGAAAAATACTTTTAGCACAATATAAAAAGAATAACAAATGTCAGCACATTTTAAATTTTGTGTTCACTCTTAAAACTTGAAGGTGGAAGTTGAATGTTTATATGCATTATGTTCTTACTATTTATTTTATTGTGCATAGCTCTGAAAGGGCAAGGATAAAGTCACCTCTTTGGAGTTATCCTCCAATGCATTCATTGTTTTCCTAAGTGCAATTTTATAAGTTAATTTCACTTACTCCAAATTGAAATTTGGGGGAAAAGGAAGAGGACTTTTAAACCCATTAATTATTTTATAAGTTATTTTAGACATGAATGATGTTTTATAGTCTATAGTAATTAAAGTTACCAGTAAATGTATTTTGCTTCAACTAAAAGACGTAAATTTACTTCAAGCTCTTCTACCAACTCCATTGAATTTAGGTATTTAAAAATTATATGTTTTATAGCCATTATGTTAAAAGTAAGCCAAGGACTTATTTTATGACATCATGGAGTAGATGTCACAACTCATCACTTTTTGTAAGTGTTTCTCTTTATTCCAAAGATTCCCTTTGCATTTGATTTGGTTTTAAGTTGCCTAAAATAGGTATTTCTGAATTAGGAAGTAAAACTAACTCTATTTCACATCTAATTCAGGACATATTCTAACTTTCTAAATCTAAAATCAGCTGAATATGCAATCTGGTAATTTTTTTATAATTTTTATTTCATCAAACAGAAAGAAAAGGACACTTAACTATCAACAAATAATATTATATTTTAATGTAATATTATAAAAGTGTATGGCACAAAGATGTAATACAAAAACTATTTCATCAGTCCTAAAATGGAGCTAGTAATATATAGATGCTTAATTTTTTTCATTTATTTAAAAAAGTTAAATCCAAGTAAATTTAATACCTATCACTGCATCATGTATATTTCAAATTTCAGAGTATATTTCCTAAAATGACCAGCTTTCTGTTAGGCATGTTTAGTTTGGGCCACAAAGTGTGGCTGGCTTATTGGAGGCTGCCAGTAGGTGGCAGTGTAACTTATAAAGACATTAAGAGAAAGAAAGCACTGAGAAGGAAAACATTTGTGAAAGAAATACAATTTATTCTTGGTCAGAAAACCAAGGTAAATTGCAATTTTTCGCTTGAATTTCTCCCTAGGAAAATATTCTTTTACATTCTAAAATTGTTTTCTACTTGGAACAGACTAAAATTTGTGATTAGATGGAGAAAACATTTTGAAAATTGTAAAAATTTGCCAACTCAGAAAATTTTAATGAATACTTTCAATTAAATAAAATAAGTTGGTCTTATTTACTTTTATAATTGAATCTTTAAGTCCAACTGTTTTTATAGAACCCACTAGTGGCTAGCACTGCATCCTTCTTTAAATTATATTGATATTAAATTCTAACCTACATAAAGTAAGCAAACTACTGTATCAGGAGCAGAACATAGAAACCTAGACACAAAGTATCAGAGAAACCAAAATTTATGTTGCATGTTCAAACAAATTATAACACAGACAAATGTTCATGAATTGATATTTTTCCTGCCCCAATCCTCAACACACAAACAGACACAGGCAGACACAAACACAGACACACACAGATACACACAAACAAACTTTTGCTTTCACTATCAAATCCAGTTTTCTTAACTCTAAGCAAATTAGAAGAAACCCAAGAGAAATGTAAAGAAACTACTGAAGATATGTCTATTATGAGCAATGCAGTGATGACTAACAGAGAAGAAATTAAAAGATGTATAAGAAATACATATACATACACCATAAATACATACTCAGATTGATAATTTTCTTGTTAATCTGGGGTGATTTAGTATAGCATAAGATAATATTGCATTCCTCAATAGTTTATCTTAATGCTACTATATTAAAACTAATATTGAGGCATACGTAATGTCTTTAATAATGATAGGAAATATACATAGCATATATATATGTATGTGTGTATTTATGCAATGTAACAGCTTAGAAAAAATATAGATAGTCATCATGACTTTGAAAAAAGTTTTAATTTAAAATGACTGAAAGGACATGGTTGAGGGAGGAGCTAAGATGGTGGAGGAATAGGACAGGAAGACCACTTTTTCCTCCACAAATTCATCAAAAGAACACTTAAATGCCGAGTAAATTCCACAAAACAACTTCTGAAAGCTGGCAGAGGACATCAGGCACCCAGAAAAACAGCCCATTGTCTTCAAAAGGAGATTTTTAATTTTTGCTTTTTGGTGTTTGTTATCAACTTTGTACCTTTAAGAACCCAATCTTCAGTACCCATTTTTACTTGGGAGCAAGATTACTGGCTTGACTGCTTTCTCCCCCTTTGGACTATCCTTTTTCTCCACCAGGTCACCTGTGTCTCCTCCCTAACCCCTCTCTGCTCTACCCAACTCTGTGAACTTATGTGTGTTCCAGACAGTGGAGAACACTTAGGGAACTGATTACTGGCTGGATCTGTCTCTCTCCTTTTCATTCCCCCTTTTCCTTCCTCCCTCATCTCTTCTCTGTATAACTCCGTGAACATCGCTGAGCGGTCCAGTTGTGGAGTGCACATAAGGAAGTGATTACTGGCTAGCCTGCTCTCCCCTTTATTGATTCCACCTTATCTCATTTGGATCACCTCTAACTCCCTCCTCCCTCTTCTCTTCTCCCTATAACTCTGTGAACCTCTTTGGGTGGCCCTCACTTTGGAGAAACTTTTCATCTTTAACCTAGATGTTTTATCAATGGTGCTGTATAGAAGGAGAAGTTTTGAGACTACTGTTAAAATAAGACTGAAAACCAGAAGCAGGAGGCTTAAGTCCAAACTCTGACTCCAGGGAACTCCTGACTCCAGGGAATATTAATTGACAGGAGCTCATCAAACGCCTCCATACCTACACTGAAACCAAGCACCACACAAGTGCCAACAAGTTCCAGAGCAAGACATACCATGCAAATTCTCCAGCGACACAGGAACACAGCCCTGAGCTCCAATATACAGGCTGCCCAAAGTTACTACAAAACCATAGACATCTCATAACTCATTATGGGACACTTCATTGCACTCCAGAGAGAAGAAATCCAGCTCCAACCACCAGAACACCAACACAAGCTTCCCTAACCAAAAAACCTTGACAAGCCACCTGTACAAACCCACACACAGAGAGGAAACTCCACAATAAAGAGAACTCCACAAACTGCCAGAATACAGAAAGGACACCCCAAACTCAGCAATTTAAACAAGATGAAGAGACAGAGGAATACCCAGCAGGTAAAGGAACAGGATAAATACCCACCAAACCAAACAAAAGAGGAAGAGATAGGGAATCTACCTGATAAAGAATTCCGAATAATGATAGTGAAAATGATCCAAAATCTTGAAAACAAAATGGAATCACAGATAAATAGCCTGGAGACAAGGATTGAGAAGATGCAAGAAAGGTTTAACAAGGACCTAGAAGAAATAAAAAAGAGTCAGTGTGTAATGAATAATGCAATAAATGAGATCAAAAACACTCTGGATGCAACAAATAGTAGAATAACAGAGGCAGAAGATAGAATTAGTGAATTAGAAGATAGAATGGTAGAAATAAATGAATCGGAGAGGATAAAAGAAAAATGAATTAAAAGAAATGAGGACAATCTCAGAGACCTCCAGGACAATATTAAATGCTACAACATTTGAATCATAGGAGTCCCAGAAGAAGAAGACAAAAAGAAAGACCGTGAGAAAATACTTGAGGAGATAATAGTTGAAAACGTCCCTAAAATGGGGAAGGAAATGATCACCCAAGTCCAAGAAACCCAGAGAGCCCCAAACAGGATAAACCCAAGGTGAAACACCCAAAGACATATATTAATCAAATTAACAAAGATTAAACACAAAGAACAAATATTAAAAGCAGCAAGGGAAAAACAACAAATATCATACAAGGGAATTCCCATAAGGATAACAGCTGATCTTTCAATAGAAACTCTTAAAGCCAGGAGGGAATGGCAAGACATACTTAAAGTGATGAAAGAAAATAACCTACAGCCCAGATTACTGTACCCAGCAAGGATCTCATTCAAATATGAAGGAGAAATCAAAAGCTTTACAGACAAGCAAAAGCTGAGAGAATTCTGCACCATCAAACCAGCTTTCCAACAAATACTAAAGGATATTCTCTAGACAGGAAACACAAAAAGGGAGTATAAACTTAAACCCAAAACAATAAAGTAAATGGCAACAGGATCATATTTATCAATAATTACCTTAAATGTAAGTGGGTTGAATGCCCCAACCAAAAGACAAAGACTGGCTGAATGGATACAAAAACAAGACCTCTATATATGTTGTCTACAAGAGACCCACCTCAAAACAGGGGACACATACACAATGAAAGTGAAGGGCTGGAAAAAGATTTTCCATGCAAATAGAGACCAAAAGAAAGCAGGAGTAGCAATACTCATATCAGATAAAATAGACTTTAAAACAAAGTCTGTGAAAAGAGACAAAGAAGGTCACTACATAATGATCAAAGGATCAATCCAAGAAGAAGATATAATAATTATAAATATGCACCCAACATAAGAGCACCGCAATATGTAAGACAAATGCTAACAAGTATGAAAGGGGAAATTAACAATAACACCATAATACTGGGAGACTTTAATATCCCACTCATACCTATGGATAGATCAACTAAACAGAAAATTAACAAGGAAACACAAACTTTAAATGATACAGTAGACCAGTTAGACCTAAATGATATCTATAGGACAATTTCACCCCAAAACAATGAATTTCACCTTTTTCTCAAGCACACACGGAACCTTCTCCAGGATAGATCACATTCTGGGCCATAAATCTAGCCTTGGTAAATTCAAAAAAAATTGAAATCATTCTAAGCATCTTTTCTGACCACAATGTAGTAAGATTAGATCTCAATTACAGGAGAAAAACTGTTAAAAATTCCAACATATGGAGGCTGAACAACACGCTGCTGAATAACCAACAAATCATAGAATAAATCAAAATTTGCATAGAAACAAATGAAAATGAAAACACAACAACCCAAAATCTGTGGGACACTGTAAAAGAAGTCCTAAGGGGAAAGTTCATAGCAATACAGGCATACCTCAAGAAACAAGAAAAAAGTCAAATAAATAACCTAACCCTACACGTAAAGAAACTAGAAAAGGAAGAAATGAAGAACCTGAGGGTTAGTAGAAGGAAAGAAATCTTAAAAATTAGGGCAGAAATAAATGCAAAAGAAACAAAAGAGACCATAGCAAAAATCAACAAAGCCAAAAGCTGGTTCTTTGAGAAGATAAATAAAATTGACAAACCATTAGCCAGACTCATCAAGAAACAAAGGGAGAAAAATCAAATCAACAAAATTAGAAATGAAAATGGAGAGATCACAACAGACAACACACAAATACAAAGGATCATAAGAGACTATTACAGCAATTATATGCCAATGAAATGTACAACGTGGAGAAAATGGACAAATTCTTAGAAAAGTACAACTTTCTAAAACTGAACCATCTTAACTGAAAATCTTAACAGACCCATCACTAGCATGGAAATTGAAATTGTAATCAGAAATCTTCCAGCAAACAAAAGCCTAGGTCCAGATGGCTTCACAGCTGAATTCTACCAAAAATTTAGAGAAGAGCAAACACCTATCCTATTAAACTCTTCCAGAAAATTGCAGAGGAAGGTAAACTTCCAAACTCATTCTATAAGGCCACCATCACCCTAATACCAAAACCCGACAAAGATGCCACAAAAAAAGAAAACTACAGGCCAATATCACTGATGAACATAGATGCAATAGTCCTTGACAAAATTCTAGCAATCAGAATCCAACAACACATTAAAAAGATCATCCACCATGACCAAGTGGGCTTTATCCCAGGGATGCAAGGATTCTTTAATATCTGCAAATCAATCAATGTAATACACCATATTAACAAATTGAGAAATAAAAACCATATGATTATCTCAATAGATGCAGAGAAAGCTTTGACAAAATTCAACATCCATTCATGATAAAAACTCTCCAGAAAGCAAGAATAGAAGGAACATACCTCAACATAATAAAAGCTACATATGACAAACCCACAGCAAACATTACCCTCAATGGTGAAAAATTAAAAGCATTTCCCCTAAAGTCAGGAACAAGACAAGGGTGCCCACTCTCACTGCTACTATTCAACATAGTTTTGGAAGTTTTTGCCACAGCAATCAGAGCAGAAAAAGAAATAAAAGGAATCCAAATTGTAAAAGAAGAAGTAAAACTCTCACTGTTTGCAGATGACATGATCCTCTACATAGAAAACCCTAAAGACTCCAACAGAAAATTATTAGAACTAATCAATGAATATAGTAAAGTTGCAGGATATAAAATCAACACACAGAAATCCCTTGCATTTCTATACACTAATAATGAGAAAATAGAAAGAGAAATTAAGGAAAGAATTCCATTCACCATTGCAACAAAAAGAATAAAATACTTAGGAATATATCTACCTAAAGACCTATATATATAGAAAACTATAAAACACTGGTGAAAGAAATCAAAGAGGACACTAATAGTTGGAGAAATATACCATGTTCATGGATTGGAAGAATCAATATAGTGAAAGTGAGTATACTACCCAAAGCAATTTATAGATTCAATGCAATCCCTATCAAGCTACCAATGGTATTTTTCACAGAGCTAGAACAAATAATTTCACATTTTGTATGGAAATACAAAAAACCTTGAATAGCCAAAGCAATCTTGAGAAAGAAGAATGGAACTGGAGGAATCAACCTGCCTGACTTCAGGCTCTACTACAAAGCCACAGTCATCAAGACAGTATGGTACTTGCACAAAGACAGAAATATAGATCAACGGAACAAAGTAGAAAGCCCAGAGATAAATCCACGCACCTATGGACACCGTATCTTTGACAAAGGAGGCAAGAATATATAATGGATTAAAGACAATCTCTTTAACAAGTGGTGCTGGGAAATCTGGTCAACCACTTGTAAAAGATGAAACTAGAACACTTTCTAACACCATACACAAAAATAAACTCAAAATGGATTAAAGATCTAAATGTAAGACCAGAAACTATAAAACTCCTAGAGGAGAACATAAGCAAAATAAGCAAAACACTCTCCGACATACATCGCAACAGGATCCTCTATGACCCACCTCCCAGAATATTGGAAATAAAAGCAAAAATAAACAAATGGGACCTAATCAAACTTAAAAGCTTCTGCACAACAAAAGAAACTATAAGCAATGTGAAAAGGCAGCCTTCAGAATGGGAGAAAATAATAGCAAATGAAGCAACGGACAAACAACTAATCTCAAAAATATACAAGCAACTCCTACAGCTCAATTCCAGAAAAATAAATGACCCAATCAAAAAATGGGCCAAAGAACTAAACAGACATTTCTCCAAAGAAGACATACAGATGGCTAACAAACAAATAAAAAGATGCTCAACATCCCTCATTATCAGAGAAATGCAAATCAAAACCACTATGAGGTACCATTTCATGCCAGTCAGAATGGCTGTGATCCAAAAGTCTACAAGCAATAAATGCTGGAGAGGGTGTGGAGAAAAGGGAACCCTCTTACACTGTTGGTGGGAATGCAAACTAGTACAGCCACTATGGAGAACAGTGTGGAGATTCCTTAAAAAACTGGAAATAGAACTGCCTTATGATCCAGCAATCCCACTGCTGGGCATACACACTGAGGAAACCAGAATAAAGAGACATGTGTACCCCAGTGTTCATCGCAGCACTGTTTATAATAGCCAGGACATGGAAGCAACCTAGATGTCTATCAGCAGATGAATGGATAAGAAAGCTGTGGTACATATACACAATGGAGTATTACTCAGCCATTAAAAAGAATACATTTGAATCAGTTCTAATGAGGGGAATGAAACTGGAGCCTACTATACAGAGTGAAGTAAGCCAGAAAGAAAAACACCAATACAGTATACTAACTCATATATATGGAATTTAGAAAGATGGTAACAATAACCCTGTATACGAGACAGCAAAAGAGACACAGATGTATAGAATAGTCTTTTGGACTCTGTGGGAGAGGGTGAGGGTAGGATGATTTGGGAGAATGGCATTGAAACATGTGTAATATCATATATGAAATGAGTTGCCAGTCTAGGTTCGATGCACAATAGTGGATGCTTGGGGCTGGTGCACTGGGACGACCCAGAGGGATGGTACGGGGAGGGAGGAGGGAGGAGGGTTCAGGATGGGAAACACGTGTATACCTGTGGCAGATTCATGTTGATATAAGGCAAAACCAATACAATATTGAAAGTTAAAAAATAAAATAAAATAAAGAATTACATGGTTAAAATAGAGAAAAACTGACAAAAACCTCAGTGTACAAAATAGGATAGTGTTAAATAAATTGTGCACATTTATAAAGGATTATTATATTACTTGGAGAAGGCAATGGCACCCCATTCCAGTATTCTTGCCTAGAAAATCCCATGGACAGAGAAGCCTGGTAGGCTGCAGTCCATGGGATCGCAAAGAGTCAGACATGACTGAACAACTTCACTTTCACTTTCACTTTTCACTTTCATGCATTGGAGAAGGAAATGGCAACCCACTCCAGTGTTCTTGCCTAGAGAATCCCAGGGACAGTGGAGCCTGGTAGGCTGCTGTCTATGGAATCACACAGAGTGGGACATTACTGAAGTGACTTAGCAGCAGCATTATACTACTAAGCTGGTGTTTTCAAGGTTTTTGTAATGTCATGAAAAATATTTGCTGCATGATGTTTATTTTTAAAGAGTTTCTCTAATTATCCCTATAGTAATTTCAGCAATACAATGCAATATTTTTGTAAATCTAAAATCTAGCTTGCCTACAGAAAATAATGAGCTGTAAATAAGCCAATATATTGTTTCTTTATCATGAAATTATGGATTATTATTTATACTTCTCTAATTTTTAAGCTTTCTGCAGTAAGTATATGTTGCTCTTGAATTGTGGAAAACAGTAAGGAATTATGTTAAATCATTTGGAAGATTTTGATATAGATAATTGAAGATATGTATAAAAGGTCAAATACATATACTTCAGTTTAATACTCCCTCATAGCTCAGTTGGTAAAGAATCTTTGCAATGCAAAAAAAAAAAAATAAAATAAAATAAAATGACTGAAAGAACTCTGAAAGATAACCAGGAAAAAAAATTAAGTTTTAATATATAGTAAGCAGAATGCTAAATGCCTTATGTAAAAATGTCATCATCATAGAAACAAGCCTACATGATACATTATTTTTAATCTTTATTTTATGAATGAGGAATATGGGCTCATAGAACTTAAGAAATGTCACTGTTGGCACAGCTATTAAAGTGACAAAATTGGATCTCAAATGTAGACCTGACTCTAGGGATGCTTCTTCTACCACATTGTGCTATTTCAATGTTTTGAATAATTGATTTACACAGAGTGGCACACACACTAAAATGAAGCATCAATGTACTTGGTCAGATCAGGGTTTTATTATCAACTTGACAAAGCACATTTAAATAGATGTGGAGAAAGATCTATTACGTATCTAAATGCTATGCTGTTATATTTTTGTTTGAAAGATGTATGTACTTGTTCCCATATTAACCAATCCCAAAGTACATTTGCTCTGAATTTTCTTTTTTTTTTAATTTTTTATTTGTGGTTTTTAAATTTCCTACCTGATTTTTGCATGCCACTTTTTTCCATTGTTCCATTGTGACTACTGCTATCAAACTCTGGAGTTTTTATCTAAATTCTTTTTTCCCCCTAAATTCTAACTAGTTTATTATACACTAAAGAATCAAATAGGCTGTCAAACTCATTGAAATGTTGTGTTATAAAAAGACAGAAATCCTGATCGTCTATGTGGTTTGCTATAAATGAAGTATATTAATTCTGGTTCCTAAATTTTAAGACATCTGTTTTGCTTAGAGACAATTTTTTTCTTCTTTTTTTATGAATTCTCAACTATATTTCAAACATTTGAGTATCCTTCAGAATGAAAATTTCCATTTACTTGTATAATATAGAATATTTCTAATGACTAGCAAAAGTTTCTCAGATGGAATTAATGTTAAAACTCCTAATATTAGATGCATTTTTACCTCAGTTTTAGGTTTTAGGGTTAAACAGAATTTTAATGAAAACAGTTTTAGGAACCAGTTAAAATTACACAGAATATCTAGTTAAAACACTCTATACTAGTAAATAATGGTGAAAAGTAATAAGATTTCTTATTTTACAGGCTCTATACATAGTATCGGAGAAGACGATGGCACCCCACTCCAGTACTCTTGCCTGGAAAATCCCATGGGCGGAGGAATGGTTGGCTGCAGTCCATGGGGTCGTGAAGAGTCAGACATGACTGAGCGACTTCCCTTTCACTTTTCCTTTCATGCATTGGAGAAGGAAATGGCAACCCACTCCAGTGTTCTTGCCTGGAGAATCCCAGGGACAGGGGAGCCTGGTGGGCTGCCGTCTATGAGGTCACAAAAAGTCGGACACGACTGAAGTGACTTAGCAGTAGCAGCAGTAGCAGTGTACATAGTATTCTGCTCTTCATGTCTAACTGAAGTTACACGTAGTATCAACCTTGTAGAAATAATAAATTAAGAATAGTGTAGGCATATTTTTAATTTGTGATTTATACAGTAATTTGTGCATACATGATGCTTTTCCCCAATTTGCTTTAGAAAACCTTTGTAATATCCTATCCTAAAGCCTTAACAATATCCTTTTTAGGAAGATGACAAATACCATAATATCACTAGGAGACAAGATGAACAGAAGATACAAAGAAAAAAGTAACACTTAGAAAAGATATTTTTGTAGCTTCCATGCTGGGCCAGTGGTTAGGAATCTGCCTTACAATGCAATGGACATGGGTTCAACCCCAGGGCCAGGAAGATCCCACATGCTACAGAGAAACTAAGGCCGTGTGACACAACTACTGAGCCCAAGTGCCACAAGTACCGAAGCCCGTGTGCCTAGAGCCTGTGCTCTGCAACAACAAAGGCCACTGCAATAAGTCTGTGCACAGCAACAAGTGAGTATCCCCTATTTCCTGCAACTAGAGAAAGCCCACATGCAGCAACAAAGACCCAGCACAGCCAACAATAAATAAATAATAAACCTTTATAAAAAGAAAAGTTATTTCTAATTTGACTATATGCCAATTAAAAATCCAAATGAATATCTACATTATAAATATTTCATAAGATCAGTGGAAAAAATTAAGTACCTCCTACGGAAAGAAGTTATATGTAAGCCATAGACTCTGCTATCAATGCTTATGTTGTGTTTTAACTCCTTAAATGTCAAACCCACCAACTTTGCAATTCACTTGCTATGACAGGCAAGTTGTTAATTATGCAATATTCTATATGGTTCAGTAGACTTGTTTTTGCTAGAATAAATAGCTACATTGAC
Organism: Bos mutus; assembly: GCF_027580195.1. Taxonomy (NCBI): domain Eukaryota; kingdom Metazoa; phylum Chordata; class Mammalia; order Artiodactyla; family Bovidae; genus Bos; species Bos mutus. Next base: position 48,167,231 of record NC_091617.1, read on the forward strand.
TTCTTGAAACTACATAATCTGTTATTTAGAAGTTGTGGTAATGCTTTTAATAGTATTCTCCACCTCCAGCTTTAAAAGTGGTTTGGTATTGTTCTTATTGTTTAGTAAATTAGATCAAACTTCTAGCACTAACTCTTTTCATTTTGACCAGTTTTTCCTACTTTGGAGAACTATAATTTTTCCAGTGCAGACTTACAAACAAAAAGTCTTAGATCCTAGAGCAGCTCTTCTTTTTATTGTTAGTCCTATAACCTTGGCCAAATCACTTAACCTTTTTGAACCCCACATTTCTAGTCTGGAAGATGAAGGGGTTGGAGTAAATTACCTCTAAAAGCTCTTCCAGTTCTACAACACTCTGATTCTATGTATAGAACTTCAAAGTCAGTCACCAACTTTAGAATTCTTGAGTTTTCTCTTTTAATCTGCCTTAAGAACAACAGTGGTAATATGGAGCATCACAAGAAGAAATTTGTAGACCTTTATTTGAATGAATCACTTGGAAAGGTTTTTAAAATTGTTATTCAAAAAAATCTATCTTTCATCTACAATAGACACCAAACAATTAATTAGTTACAAATATAAAATAATTCTCTTCGTGCTGCTGGTTTTGTTACTAAGAAAAATAATGATTTTACAGCTTAAATAGTCAGGTATGGACATTTATGGTTCACGTTAATATATGTATTATTCTTTACATTTTCTTCCCTCCGGGTTTTCTTTCTGCTGCTCCTATAGATTAGCTACTCCACCTAAGCTAGTAATAATATATTTTTTAAACTATTAAATCTTATAACATCAAGCTCCAATTTTCTATGTGTAAGGAGAATACAAAATTATCTTGAGGTAGCATCACTTTTGGAGAAGGAAATGGCAACCCACTCCAGTGTTCTTGCCTGGAGAATCCCAGGGACGGGGGAGCCTGGTGGGCTGCCGTCTATGGGGTCACACAGAGTTGGACATGACTGAAGCGACGCAGCAGCAGCAGCAGCAGCAGCAGCATCACTTTCCTTAAGAAGGCAATCTACCTAAATAAAAATAGTACTTTTCATTTATATGCTATGATCTTTGAAAGTAACATTAGATATTTGCAAATAGTATATACAATACTTGTCAAATTAGAGATATGGACTATAATTAATAATGCTTTGTCTTCTATCTTCCTTAATTATGTATGTTACTTTAACAAAAGATGTATATCACATGTGGTACATAGGGAAAAACACTGACCCTTGTGAATTTACAGGACCTTGGTTTCTTTTCCAGTTTTTAGTATATGGTATCTTTGTCTGTGGTATAGACTAAGACTATAGTGCCTTGGTCTAGAGATTTAATGTGTAAAGGTCTAACCTATCCTTAAATTTCTTGCCATTTCTTACTTTCTATACATAATGAAAATATTACTCTTCCACTCTTCTTACTTGGTACAGTTTATATGATAAATCCTCCTGTTATTCAGCAATGGTAAAGAGAAAAAGTGAGTGAGTCACAGAGAGACTCACAGAGGTATCATAGTTTTCTCACCTCGTCTCCCATTCACTCCCTTAAACTGGCTCTTTAAGAACAATTTACTCATTTACATACTGTTCCTATATTGGATCCAAAAACAAGTCCAAGCAAAAATGTACAGCAGTAAGATTTTTATCTTACTGCTTAGTTAAATTTGAATGGAAATCATTAAGCATCCAGAAACACATATTAACTTAGCAATCAAAATAACTGTATTGTATATCAAAGGAAAACAAAAAGCAAAACTAGAAGAATGATTTATGTAGTTGGACTATGACTTGTGAAGGTTGCCAGCTTCTGACAGAGAGAAAGTATATTCTACAAAATTCCTACAGAAATCATCATCTTTAGAGTTCCAGCAAGCATGGAAATGTACCCTATAAGAAAATGGTGTTTAAGAATGAATCTGGGACGACCACTGGGACGACCCAGAGGGATAGTATGGGGAGGGAGGAGGGAGGAGGGTTCAGGATGGGGAACACATGAGAAATAAAGGAATAAAAAAAAAAAAAGAATGAATCCTGGGGATTTCTCTGGTGGTCCAGTGGTTAAGAATCTGCCTGCCGATGCAGGAGGCACAGGTTCTAACCCTGCTCCAGGAACTAAGATCCCACATGCCACAGGAAAACTAAGCCTGTGAGCTACAACTACTGAGCCCACAGGCCACAACTAGAGAAGCCCATGTGCAGCAGCCAAGTGCCCATGTGCCACAACCAGCACCATTAGAAATAAATAAATAAATAATAATTTTAAAAAAGAATGAATCCCTCTTTATGCCCTAAAAGCATTCATATTAAATTTCACAGAATGTCAAATGCTTTGTGATTTATCTAAGTGTCATTTTGAAATAATGAAGCCTAAACTCAGAGAAGACTTAAACACAAGGTAAAGTGACTTGCTTAATGTCACATCCTTAGAAGTAAAGGTAGAATTAGAATCCAGCACATTTCTTATTCTACTAGACAAGAAAGAAATCTACCATAATAAAAAGAGTCAGAAGAAAGCTTACAGATTAAACCCAAGAGCATATACCATGGGAGCTAAAACAAACAAATAAGCAAAAAGCAAGAAAAAGAAAAAAAGAGAGAGAGAGGGTGGTGGCAGGGATCAGCCAAAAGACATTTGAGTTTGACACAATCCATTTATTCACTAATTAGAGTTGTTGTTCAGTCACGCAGTCGTTTCTGACTCTTTGCAACCCCATGTACTGCAGCACGCCAGGCTTCCCAGTCCTTCACCATCTCCCAGAGATTGCCCAAACTCATGTCCATTGAGTGAGTGATGCCATCCAACCATCTCATTCTCTGTCTCCCATTTCTCCTCTGGCCGTCAATCTTTCCCAGTATCAGAATCTTTTCCAGGGGTCGACTCTTTGAATCAGGTGGCCAAAGTATTGGAGCCCCAGCTTCAGCATCAGTCCTTCCAGTGAATATACAGGGGTGATTTCCTTTAGGATTTACTGGTTTGATCTCTTTGCAGTCCAAGGGACTCTCAAGAGTCTTGTTCAGCACCACAGTTTGAAAGCATCAGTTCTTCAGCTCTCAGCCTTCTTTATGGTCCAACTCTCATATCCATACATGACTACTGGAAAAACCATAGCTTTGACTATATGAACTTTTGTTGGCAAAGTAACGTCTCTGCTTTTTAAAACACTGTCTAGATGGTCATAGCTTCTCTTCCAAGGAGCAAGCGTCTTTTAATTTCATGGCTGCAGTCACCCTCTGCAGTGATTTTGGAGCTCAAGAAAATAAAGTCTGTCACCATTTCACTTGTTTCCCCACCTAATTGCCATGAAGTGACGGGACCGGATGCCACGATCTTAGTTTTTTTTTCTGTTGAGATTTAATTAGAGTACACTACGCTAACTGGAGTAGAATAAGAAAATGAAAAGAGATGTGTGTATTGGGGGTTGAGGATTGAAGATCTATGACAACAAGCAACAAAATACTTCATCTTTGAGTTTATATTAAATTGAGATTATATATCGGGCTTTACTTTCAATTTTATTATTTTATAATGTGGAGTGATTTATTTATGTTTACTTATTAGATATCTTAAAATTGCAGTTCAGTTCAGTTCAGTCACTCAGTCATGTCCAACTCTTTGCGACCCCATGAATCGCAGCATGCCAGGCCTCCCTGTCCATCACCAACTCCTGGAGTTCACCCAAACCCATGTCCATTGAGTCAGTGATGCCATCCAACCATCTCATCCTCTGTTGTCCCCTTCTCCTCCTGTCCTCAATCTTTCCCAGCATCAGGGTCTTTTCCAATGAGTCAGCTCTTCACATTAGGTGGCCGAAGTATTGGAGTTTCAGCTTCAACATCAATCCTTCCAATGAACACTCAGGACTGATCTCCTTTAGGATGGACTGGTTGAATCTCCTTGCAGTCCAAGGGACTGTCAAGAGTCTTCTCCAACACCACAGCTCAAAAGCATCAATTCTTCAGTGCTCAGCTTTCTTTATAGTCCAACTCTCACAGCCATACATGACTACTGGAAAAACCATAACCTTGGCTAGATGGACCTTTTTTGACTAGTAATGTCTCTGATTTTTAATATGCTGCCCAGGTTGGTCATCTTCACTTTTACTTTTCACTTTCATGCATTGGAGACGGAAATGGCAACCCACTCCAGTGTTCTTGCCTGGAGGGTCCCAGGGATGGGGGAGCCTGGTGGGCTGCCCTCTATGGGGTCGCACAGAGTCGGACACGACTGAAGCGACTTAGCAGCAGCAGCAGCCAGGTTGGCCATAACTTTCCTTCCAAGAAGCAAGCGTCTTTTCATTACATGGCTGCAATCACCATCTGTAGTAATTTTGGAGCCTCCCCAAAATAAAGTCAGCCACTGTTTCCACTGTTTCCCCATCTATTTGCCATGAACTGATGGGACCATATGCCATGATCTTAGTTTTCTCAATGTTGAGCTTTAAGCCAACTTTTTCACTCTCCTCTTTCACTTTCATCAAGAGGGTCTTTAGTCCTTCTTCACTTTCTGCCATAAGGATGGTGTCATCTGCATATCTGAGGCCAAAGCAAATCAGAATTTGGAGGTTGTATTATCAATGCATCAGTTAATTTAGCAGTCAATATGTTGCTCATGAGAAGGCTGTAAATTCAGAGTATATTGGTTCTTAATTATTAATGACTTAGGAAATTCATTTGGTTTCTCTTACCCTGTTCTCCTCATCTGTTCTTTGCAAAGTTGCTGCCTTCACCACAGACTTCACCACACAAAGGTCATAAAATGATGTCTACATGAAATACATTGTATAGCAAACAGCACGAGACATATGAAAGTAGAACTGTTATCAAACTGTCCTAAATTTTGGCAATGATGTGATGCAGAATCTGAATTATCCAGATAATGATTATGGAGACCCACCTGTCATTGGATATGCAGATGTTTAAAATATAGTTAATGATTCATAAGATGTGGTGCTGATTAAACCTCTAATCAGATGTTTTCTAATTTTAGTCTAATGATAACTCTTCTAGCCCTTAGGTCTTTTTGCTTTCTGATTTTGGTTTCACCAGTTTCAGAACTGACAAAATTAAATACATGAAAATCAGTGAAATCTTTTTAGTTTATGTATATTTTTTAGCTAATGTTGGTAGAGTGTTAAATATCTCCTTCACCATTAATGGTTATAGATTTTAAGTACACTTTTATCCATGAGAAATACAGAAGATTCTAGCACATGAAAATTTGTTTATACTTTAAACCTGTAAATTACTGGCTGTATTAAGCTGGCAGTTTTTAAATGAAAGTAGTGAATTGCCAGATACTTTACATTGCTTCTTACCATGTCCACAAATAGGAAGTGTATCTCAATTTGTCAGACATTTATAAATCAAAAGAAAATACAATTTGAGTTTGTCTGGTTCTATTTCTAGAATGATACAGAAAACTGCTGATGGAGAAGACATGATTTAGCCTTATAAACTTCTAAAAACTCTATTTAAAAATGTTCATTTTCCAAGAGTAACAAGAAAAGCTTAGTTAGAGCACACCAATTACTGGAATGCTCTTGTTCTACAAAAGCTCAGCTTGATCTTGGAGATAATACCTCTAAAATTTACAAAATCACTCATACAAATGTTAAGTAAGGTAGGAAGTATAATATTTTTATATTAACTAAGTAAATAGTTTTCATGCAGGTGTTATTCTGTAATACAGATCTCAGAGATATGAAAAAAATCCTAATTATTTTACATAATTAAATTAATTTAATCTCATATACCTTTCACCTAATTTCTCTATCAGGATAGTAGCTTAAATTTTTTTTTTTGCAATATTAATTAGAGAGATTAAAGATTTCATGGCGTTTTCAATGTGTATATACTATACTTACATTTTTAAATCCATTTTGTGTAAGGGTATTTTAAAAAATCAACCATGCTTTTTGAATTCCAAAAGAATACAAATTAAGATTATCTGTAGGACTTCCTGGTGGCACAGTTCAGTTCAGTTCAGTTGCTCAGTTGTGTCCAGCTCTTTGCGATCCCATGGACTATAGTACTGCCAGGCCTCCCTGTCCATCACCGACTCCTGGAGTTTACTCAAACTCATGTCCATTGAGTCGCTGATTCCATCCAACTATCTTGTCCTCTGTTATACCATTCTCCCGCCTTCAGTCTTTCCCAGCATCAGGGTCTTTTCAAATGAGTCAGCTCTTCACATCAGGTGGCCAAAGTATTGGAGTTTCAGCTTCAGCATCGGTCCTTCTAATGAATATTCAGAACTAATTTCCTTTAGGATGGACTGGTTGGATTTCCTTCCAGTCCAAGGGACTCTCAAGAGTCTTCTCCAACACCACAGTTCAAAAGCATCAATACTTTGGTACTCAGCTTTCTTTATAGTCCAACTCTCACATCCATACATGACTATTGGAAAAACCATAGCCTTGACTAGACAGATCTTTGTTGGCAAAGTAATTTCTCTGCTTTGCTGTCTAGGTTGGTCATAACTTTTCTCCAAGGAGCAAGCGTCTTTTAATTTCATGACTGCAGTCACCATCTGCAGTAATTTTGGAGCCCCCCAAAATAAAATCTGTCACTGTTTCCACTGTTTCCCCATCTATTTGCCATGAAGTGATGGGACCATATGCCATGATCTTGGTGGCAAAGCGTGGCACAGGTGATAGAGATCTGCCAGCCAATGCAGGGGACATGGGTTTGATCCCTGGTCTGGGAAGATTCCAAATGCCACAGAGCAACAAAGCCACTGCTCCACAACTACTGAGCCTGTGCTCTAGAGCCCAGGAACCACAACTACTGTGCCTGTGTGCCACGACTACTGATGCCCACTGCACCTAGGACCTGTGCTCTGCAATAAGAGAAGCCACCTCGATTATTAGAAGCTCACATAACTGGTACCCCTGCTTGCTACAGCTAAAGAAAGTCAATACAAAGCAAAGAAGACCCAAAGCAGTCAAGAGAATAAATAAAAGATTATTTGTGGATAGTGAAGTTTTTGCCATCTAAATTTCAGATAATATGGATTTTTAAATTTATATTATTGAAAAATTATTCATAGCCACATACTCCATGAGATAAGAAAAATAAATGACAAACCATACTGAGCAATGTACTGACACTCTCATCTTAAATGTAGAGATATTTTAAAATTTACCTCCAATCAATTGAATTATATTTTTGTACAAGACGTTAGAAATGTAGATGAAGTGACATACCTGAAATGAGCTATTTTAGACTTAGTAGATAGAATTATTATACCTTGAAAAGGGAAGTAGTGTTGATTAAGGAACTATTGACATTCCTCAGTAATCTTGCCTCATATCCTCTCAGTGAGTCTTTATATATTGCTTTGGACTTTTATAGGATATAGTTTATGGAAAAAGATAAAGATAACCACTATTTATTGAACCTGTCACCACCAATGTCATCAGTACCCCTATACAGTATCTCCTCATCCGGGCTACCTTTTTGTCCTATTTGATGAGGGGGTACCATTTTCAGGTCATTTTCCCCATAAAGAAGAATATTGCTGCTTTAATGTTGGCATTGCGATAGCTTCCACATAATTTCTCTTATCCTGTGTTAATTCTTCCCTATTCCTGGTTTAAAGGAGAGACACTATTTTAAGACAAATGCAGAGAAAAGGGACAGTGTTATCTGCTCAAACTGTAGTTTTCCAGGGCATTGCTGAACCCTGGTGTAGTGGCCCAGAGTATAGTTTTCGTTGCCGCTATCACACTTACTTTTCTGCTCAAGTCTGTACAGGACTTCTAATCTGTGAAATGCACCAGCTTTGGCTGAGGAAACTGTATATAATTTTCTGTAATCATAAGGATAGTGAAAGACATAGAAGCTCAAATTCAATGAATAGTTAAAAGGGGAAATAATTATAACAAGTTGAATCAAAAATGTAATTCATGTTAGAAAAAAACTGAAAAAATATGATAAAACATGACAAGAGACTTGTAGTTCACAGCAAAGCAAAGAAGAAAACATGGAAAAAAGCCCTGCATCATAAATATGAGATAAAAGAACACTAAAATAAAGATTTGGTTCATTGAGAGGGGCCCTTTGTCTTTTCGACCTTTCACTGGGTACATCTAATTCTAGCAAAAAAAAAAAAAATCTAAAACCTACTATGGAATAACTTGCAAAGACTATTTCTATAAACCACATACTGCCTTTTAAAACTCAGTATGTTCTAATGCTCTCTGGTAGAATTATAGTCAGTGTTTTAGCTATATTCTTCTTGTTTTCAGTAAAATATGGAAATAACAATTAAGTCACTAACTGATCCCCTTAAAATTGGAAAATGTGAGGAAATAGTGTGCTGTGACCAGAACACTCAATTTACTACCCTGTGTTCCCTTAGTTCTAAAAGGCTGTGGGACATGGAAATAACATTGTACTGTATGGGTACTATTCTATTCTATTTTGGGTGATAGGCTCAGGTATGTGTTTTATTATTATATTTTATTTTATTATATTTCCTTATATATTTTCTTTTACTGGATCAATTATTGCATGATAAAGAATTATTTAGAACCATAGCAGTTTCACTGAGTAGACTCATCTACAAGACTTGTAAGAAGTTCTTTGTTAAGATTTAAAAGTTTAAGATTTAAACTCTTTCTGACTTTCTAGGCATTTGCTGTAGTTTGTCCTTTACATACATAGTTGATTAGATGAACAGAACAGTGACAACTGGATAACTTAAACTTAAGTATATATTCTTATTCTAGTGTAATTTTCTCTAGATGTACATGAGATTTGCTGTCCTATAGGGCAAGTACAATTGTTTCCAAAGTGTTTTGAAACTAAGATTTAAAAACAACAAGCAACAACAGCAAACTGCTGAACTGAAACTAAGCAATAGTTCAGAAAATATTGGCTAAAAAGACAAGATCTTGTTCATCAATGGAACTCTGATTTCAAATTTACTATATTAATTTCATGATTATATACCTATTCAAACTTCAGTATATTTATATCTCTATAAGTCTTTTACTTATTGATGTTTATGTTCTTCTGCTAATAATCAATACAAATAGGTAAAATGTATCAAGGAAAATAGAATAGCTCACATGCCTAGGAAATGAAAGAGGCCTTTGATGGACCTAATGGAGATTGGAAAATATAGTAAACATTTTACAGAGTTTAAAATGTACTTGGAAATCTGTTTGTTTTCTTAAGTTTATGTAATTAAAAAATGGCCTATTGAATAATTTCATTAAATTCTATGAGATTGCTATATCTTTCTAGAAAATTTACTGCTAGGATTTCAGAAATATTTCTTTATTTCTGGATGACAAAAATTTTATCGGAGTTGGACATTTTGATCAAGAAAGGAGGGAAAGAAAATAATATGTAAAACATTAGCACTATATTTTTTATACAATATGAATAATGACTAATCAAGGGTATGTGTGTGTGTGTTAGTTGCTCTGTCATGTCCGACTATTTGCAGCTCTATGAAGTATAACCTGCCATGGAATCCTCTGTCCATGGAATTCTCCAGGCAAGAATACTGCTACCCTTCTCCAGGGTACCAATCCCTTATCTAGGGGATCTTCCTGACCCAGGGATCGAACCTGGGTCTCCTGCATTGCAGGCACACTCTTTACTGTGTGAGCCACGAGGAAAGCCCTATCAAGGATACTAAAATATGCTATTTTTCATACTGTTCATTTTCATAGTAACCTCAGATATGCAGATAACAACACCCTTATGGCAGAAAGTGAAGAGGAACTAAAGAGGCTCTTGATGAAAGAGAAAGAGGAAAGTGAAAAAGTTGGCTTAAAACTCAACATCCAAAAAATGTAGATCATGGCATCCGGTCCCATCACTTCGTGGCAAATAGATGGGGAAACAAGGGAAATGATGACAGCCTTTATTTTCTTGAACTCCAAAATCATTGCAGATGGTAACTGCAGCCATGAAACTAAAAGACAATTGCTCTTTGGACGAAAGCTATGACCAACCTAGACAGCATAGAAAAAGCAGAGACATTACTTTGCCAACAAAGTTCTGTCTAGTCAAAGCTATGGTTTTTCCAGTAGTCATGTACGGATGTGAGAGTTGGACCATAAGGAAGGCTGAGAGCTGAAGAACTGATGCTTTTGAATTGTGGTGTTGGAGAAGACTCTTGAGTCTCTTAGACAGCAAGGAGATCAAACCAGTCAATCCTAAAGGAAATTAGTCCTGAATATTCATTGAAAGGACTGATGCTGAAGCTGAAACTCCAATACTTTGGCCATCTGATGTGAAGAACCAACTCATTGGAAAAGACCCTGATGCTGGGAAAGACTGAAGGCAGGAGGAGAAGGGGGTGACAGAGGATGAGATGGTTGGATAGCATCACTGACTCGATGGACATGAGTTTGAGTAAACTCTGGGAGTAGGTGATGGACAGGGAAGCCTGACATGCTTGCAGTCCATGGGGTCACAAAGAATCGGACATGACTCAGCTGAACTGAACTGAACTGAAATTATGTTTTTGCTTTTGTAACCTAGAATACAGAAGTAGAATGTGATAATGAACTACTAAGAGATAACAAAATTTATCCATATTAAAACTTAAATTGGACTTGTGAGACTCTATGTGCCTGATCAGTCTACCCAAGGCAGAAAGCTTATAAAATGTAGTTTGAAAGAATCACTAAACTATTTGATAAGGGAAATGCATTCAACATATTGGCATTTGACAAGATATTTTCATGAGATTAAATCTTAAGTAGGGTTACATGATATTTTATTGTGTGTATTGCAAACTGATTGAATGGGGGTGTTCAAAGAATGCTGGGGAGGGAATGACTGTCAGTCTATAATAAAGTTTTACAGAGTTTAGCCCTTGACTATGTTCTGTTCACTATCTCTAAAATAAATGCAATATGGCATCACTCAACAAAAGAATGACTGAATATATAGTAATGATAAAATCAGTGTTTAAAAGCATCTTGATAAGTAAGAATGGTAGGCCAAATCTTGCAAAGTAATATGAAAACATACTCGTATCTAAAAATCCAAGTGCAATAGTATAGTACACTATAGATAGAAATTAAAGAAATTTAATATTAGTGTCAATACCAAAAACAGTTAATTATACCTTACAAACCATGATAAGACTATGATCTCTTGATTGTTATAGGAGATGGACCATCTCTTAAGTGCTTAAATGTCTCAGGGATTGATGTATTCAATTTTGGTAGAAGCATATAAAAAAAATACTTACCTAGCATACTATAAAGGATTTGACAAAGATGGCGAACTTATCCAAAAATTCTACCTGAGGAAGAGTTAATTAGAGAAACTGGGAATATCTAGTCAGGATTAAGAACTTTCAAATTGAAGAACACAAGATAAAGCATCTGTTTTCAAAAGTTTGTAGCATGATGATACAAAAGAACAAGATTTTTTTTTTAATTATTGAGTAGAACTAAGGCTAAAATATAAATCTGAATTGAGAAAAAATTTCACTCAATATAAGAAAAGATTAAAATCTAGTTGATTAACCTTTATTTATTTGATTATCCATGTTTAAATGATTATTTGGGATGGTGTTAGATTTCAGATATTGAATGTTAAAATGGGTTAGATGACATTTAAAATCACTCTGAGTCTTGACTTAATCATGCTAGAGGCATTATTTGACTGTGTTTCAAATTTATCTTTATCTTATCTTTCAGCACTCTGTTTTGAGTATTTTATAGTTTTGAGCTTTCACTGTAGTATTACAGATATTCCAAGGAATTTCCACATCTTCACATGGATATCAGATCTTTGCTTATATTTGATTCTTCTCTAGTAAGTACATTGATAAAAGTAAATATTACTTTTTTTGGTCACCTAAATGGTAATTTTATTAATGACTATGCCATGTGGACTTCCCTGTTAGTTCAGATGGTAAAGAATCCACTTGCAATGCAGGAAACCCTAGTTCAATTTCCCCCAGATCAGGAAGATCCCTTGGGGGAGGGCATGGCAACCCACTCCAGGATTCTTGCCTGGAGAAGCCCCATGGACAGAGGAGCCTGGTGGCCACAGTCCATGGGATCACAGAGTCGGACACAACTGAGCAACTGAGCACAGCACAGCACATGCCATGTGTATGTTTCATAGATAATGACAGAATACTCCAGGGAACAATAAACCAAGACTGAAAACAGAAAACCTTCAATGGAAATAAAAAGACTACCAATGAACCTGAAATAGTGATGAGTAAAAAAAAAAAAAAGCCCATGAAAAATTTCACCAATAACAAATGATGCGATTAAAGATAACACTATCAAAGAGAAAGTGAAAGAGGGGATTAAAAAGGTAAAAACAATCCAAAGGGAGAAAATATGGCACAGAAGGTAAATGCAGCTCACATCAAGAGACTGGGCATGTCCAAAAACAACTAGAAATGCGAGAGTGATAAAAGGCAGTAAGGTAATCTTGGAATTTCCATTAAAATTAGTTACCATAAAAGGAAAAAATTTTAACAGGGAAAAGTAGCCTAAAGGAAAGGAACAGACAACAGAAGCTCCAAAGACATGTGATATAGATAATGTGCCCATAAACAAAGGCAACCTGCACAACACACGAAAAGGAAAAGCCAGGGCACAGGCAAAGAGGAGGAAAAGCAGGACTGGATATAAGAGGGGCACCGTGAGAACAGATGATAAGGAAAAAGGGAGGAAGATGGAGTTGGAAAGAGATTAAGGGAATTGATGAGATAGAAAGTATTTATCAAGAATACATAGAAAAATGAGTGAATGAATCTCTTTCTCTCTCCCTCTCCACACATACACACACACACATACTTGAATCATTCCATTTAAGCTACATTCTGAATCATCACCAGATACCTTGCTAAGGAAAATCCTACAGCCAGAGGAGCCTGGTGGGCTACAGTCTGTGGGGGTGCAAAGAGTCAGACATGACTGAAGGGACTTAGCACACACTCACCTTGCTAAGAGGGCTTCCCAGTTGGCGCTAGTGGTAAAGAACCCGCCTGCCAATGCAGAAGATCTAACAAACATGGGTTCCATCCCTGGGTTGGGAAGGTCCCCTGGAGGAGGACACAGCAACCCACCCCAGTATTCTTGTTTGGAGAATCCCCATGGGTAGAAGAGCCTGGCGGGCTATAGTCTACAGGGTCACAGAGTCAGACACAACTGAAATGACTCAGCATGCATGCACACACCTTGCTAAGATAGACAAATCATCTCTCTATAGTTAAATCAAGTTCCATTGTTGTACTTTAAATTTGGAAAATGATTCCAACTCCCCAAGCAAATTTGATGCTATAAATGAATGAAATTTGCCCATCAATTATTAGAACAAGTCTACAATTATTACTCTGTTTTGTCAGCACGGATTTCTATAGAAATGTTGAAACACAAAGAATGTATAGAGAAATGTGTGATGGAATTTTTTATGTCTTTATGATATAGAATGAATGTCTTTCTCTGCTTACTACTCTGTCACAGTGTTCTAGACAGACTAACTGAACATTTATACTTTAATATTTATTTAGATCTCCTATCAGATGCATGTGTGCATGCTAAGTTGTTTCAGTTCAGTTCAGTTCAGTCGCTCAGTCATGTCCGACTCTTTGCGACCCCGTGAACGGCAGCACGCCAGACCTCCCTGTCCATCACCAACTCCTGGAGTTCACCCAGACTCACGTCCATCGAGTCAGTAATGCCATCCAGCCATCTCATCCTCTGTCGTCCCCTTCTCCTCCTGCTCCCAATCCGTCCCTGCATCAGAGTCTTTTCCAATGAGTCAACTCATCGCATGAGGTAGCCAAAGTACTGGAGTTTCAGCTCTAGCATCATTCCTTCCAAAGAAATCCCAGGGCTGATCTCCTTCAGAATGGACCGGTTGGATCTTCTTGCAGTCCAAGGGACTCTCAAGAGTCTTCTCCAACACCACAGTTCAAAAGCATCAATTCTTCGGCGCTCAGCTTTCTTCACAGTCCAACTCTCACATCCATACATGACCACAGGAAAAACAATAGCCTTAACTAGACAGACCTTTGTTAGCAAAGTAATGTCTCTGCTTTTGAATATGCTATCTAGGTTGGTCATAACTTTCCTTCCAAGGAGTAAATGTCTTTTAATTTCATGGCTGCAGTCACCATCTGCAGTGATTTTGGAGCCCAAAAAAATAAAGTCTGACACTGTTTCCACTGTTTCCCCATCTATTTCCCATGAAGTGATGGGACCAGATGCCATGATCTTCGTTTTCTGTATGTTGAGCTTTAAGCCAACTTTTTCACTCTCCACTTTCACTTTTATCAAGTCCAACTCTTTGTGACACTATGGTTGTAGCCTTCTAGGCTCCTCTGTCAGAGAAGGTGATGGCACCCCACTCCAGTACTCTTGCCTGGAAAATCCCATGGACAGAGGAGCCTGGTAGGCTGCAGTCCATGGGGTCGCTAAGAGTCAGACACAACTGAGCGACTTCCCTTTCACTTTTCACTTTCATGCATTGGAGAAGGAAATGGCAACCCACTCCAGTGTTCTTGCCTGGAGAATCCCAGGGACGGGGGAGCCTGGTGGGCTGCCGTCTATGGGGTCACACAGAGTCGGACACGACTGAAGTGACTTAGCAGCAGCAGCAGCAGGCTCCTCTGTCCATGAGATTCTCCAGGCAGGAATACAGGAGTGGGTTTTCGTCCCCTCCTCCAGGAGATCTTCCCAATCCAGGGATCAAACCCATGTCTCTTACATCTCCTGCATTGGCAGGCAGGTTCTTTACCACTAGCACCACCTGGGAAGTCCCCCTATTAGATAACATACATATAAACATCAACAAACAGAAATATAACATGCCTTAGTCATGAACTTAATAGTATTGGTGAAGGTGTGGAGAAATAGGCATTTGTACACACTTCTGGCAGAAAACAGTTGATACAAATTATACAAATTCATTCTGGAGGACAATTCAGTAACATGAATTATTGTTCAATATATCAATCTCCCTTTCAGAAATTTATGCATAAAATAATCAGTTAAGTGAAGAGACACATGTAAGGGATATTCATTATAGAATAATATATTATATTAGCAATTCAATGCAAATAACCTAAACGTCAATCAAAAGGGGATAAGTTCAATATATCATGTTATCTTTAAAACTGGAATAGTATGCAGCCTTTCAAAGTGATGGAACTGAAGCAAAGTAATTGCCATAGAGTGATTTCTGTGATAATATATTGGTAGAGAAATGCATGCTACAAAATAATTTTATAAAATACTAACTTTTTTTTGTAATTAAAGAGAATACGCTGTATCTATATGTAAAGGAAATGTCTGGAAAGCAAGACACCCACGCTAACAGTAAACTTTTAAGTATTTCCTGACCTCTTAAAAATGGGTGTCATACTTTTATAATCAGAAAAAATATATTTGTCATGTGTAGTTTATAAAATATGAAAGTGTACATTATAGCTTTGGTTTGTTTTGACAGAGGGAAGTAAATAACTTGAAGAGTGTTACAGGACATATTAGATCAATTCTAAAATAAAAATCTAGGACCAACATGTGTTTTTAACTTTATAATGAGGGATATGAGTTGGAATTAGAGTAGAACATATTCTGAAATCAATAATGAGACCATATTCTCAGTGATTTATACAAAGCCATGCTTTATAGAATGTAGTAAGGATGAACTGGGTACACATGGATACTATTTTAACTGTGTTTCAATAAATGCTTAGAAATAAGACTGGAAAAACTCTGTCAGAACCTATTACTGGCTTCACTAATGCAAATGTTGAAAACTTATTCCAGATGTTAGGACAGGTTGAATGTATTACCAAAATCCCTTACCCAAATTGTCTAGATATTTACTTTTGCATTCCAGTGTCCATCATCCTACTTTAGTCCATGTTCTAACTGCTATTATCTTTTCTAACTGTTCAAATTATAACTCATTTTTAAAATAAAAAAAATTATGATAATATTTGGTTATATCAAAATATATACATATAAGGATATAACTCTCTGAGATCATGACTGTCATATTCTCTCTTACACTTTAAAAGATTCTGAATCATTTAATTGAAGTTACAGGCAAAGTAAAGGAAATGTTCTCAAGCATTTATGAAACATTTATTTTGAATTTGACAAAATTAACCTTGTTAAATTATAAAATGATTTCTTCCTTCATTAAGAATGTCCTATAAGTTTTTATTTCAATTTTCAAAAATGGAGACTTTTATCTCAACTATATGAAAAGAGAGTGCAGATTATTTTAGAATCTATAGACAGTAGC
The DNA here is from genome assembly GCF_027580195.1 of Bos mutus. NCBI lineage: Eukaryota > Metazoa > Chordata > Mammalia > Artiodactyla > Bovidae > Bos > Bos mutus. The sequence continues at coordinate 48,183,484 of NC_091617.1, forward strand.
ACAGTGGAAGCATTTATGGTTTTCCTGCTTTTTATAAATACTTATGATTATTATTCATATAAGTGAAAGAAATATGATCTTTCATTTAAGTAGGTATAATTAAATATTGAATGTCTAAGTACCAAAAAGAGTTGACTGCAGGCTATATGAACCTTGGAAAGTTGGGATTTATATGGTAGTAAAAATATTAGAGATTACTTAACACATTAGAAAAAAATAAAAATGTCAGAAGTAGACAATAAGGTCAAATTATTAAGACAAATGAGACAAATGAGAGAAACAAGAAATAATATGAGCATGCCATACCATGCTCAGTCACTTCATTCATGTCTGACTGTTTGTGACCCAGTGGACTGTAGCCTACCAGGCTCCTCTGTCCACGGGATTTTTTCAGGCAAGAATACTGGAATGTATTGTCATGCCCTCCTCCAGGGGATCTTCCTGACCTAGGGATCAAACCCACATCTCCTGCATCTCCTACATTAGCAGTAAGATTCTTTACAGCTGAGCCACTGAGGAAGCCCAAAATGAGCACAAAAGCTTCTAATTCTAACTGAACAAAATTAAAAAAGCCTTTCTTTACTTCATTTATTAAGAGCTAGGGACCTAAGACCAAATCCAGTCTAAGTTAATATATTTTCCCTTTGTTCTCTTTAAACAGGACCAACATTATAAATGAGTCTTCTTTCTCATCTTTGATCATTAATCGTTGACATTTTCATTATTTAACGGGGAAGATCTATGTAGTTTTTGTCTTAATCTGTTCTTGGAGAGGGAAAACACAAACAACATTCTTGATGCCAAGATGTCAAGTTATACATAGCTTCCTCAGTTTTCAATGTTAATTTTTGAACATGGGATACACTGAGACACTGAGTGTTCATATACGCAATATAAGTCACGGCCTCAAGGTGTGAACTGGGAGCTTGGTCATACTGTTTTCTCTGTGCATATGTGTGTATATGGACGTGTATGGGTGTCTGTGTTGGTATGGTTTTCTGTGATTTGAGTTGCCATAATATGAAAGAGGGTGTCCCAAGGAGAAAGTTATATGTTGAAATGATAAACAGCTTTTTCGTTCTTCATGACATTGTTAGTCTTATCTAAAATATCCTTTTACCTGAGTCTGAATTGTTTATGGTATCACACCATATTACCGGCATTAATTAATATAAACAAACTCTCATACAATTCTGACTCTGTCATTTCTACATCATCCTAGATCTCCAAGATCACCATGGAAAAACCCTGGTATTCCTAGAATGCTATTCAAACTGTATAACTACTCTGAAGGGAGGTATTAACATCTATTCTGGTCTTCAGCAAACTGAGGATTAAAGGGATTAAGTTCTTGCCTGAAGTGTTAAGTGGCAGAACCAGGATGGGTGATAACAAAAATGTTGACAGTTTGTGAGTATTCTCCTAAGTAGTTAGCCAAAGCAGAATAAAGTAATCTATGCATCGTTTATAGCCAATGTGAATAAAGAACCTATGATCTAGATTTCTTAATTCAAATTAAATCAAAATCATAGAGAACTAAGCCTACAGGGTCAGTAGAAATCACCTGCTAAAGCCACTTTTTCCTTTTACAAATGATGAAGTTGCAATCCAAAAATCTTAAGTCATTCTTTAAGAGGTGATTTCCGTGGCCAAAGAGTGGCAAAGATGAGAGCTTAAGTCAGATTCTCTGCTTTTAGGTCGCTGTCCATTTCATGATGCCAATTTGCTTTTTTAAGCCAAAGCGATGTAATTCTTAGTCTTCCAGCAGGTGGAGTTAAGTCACTTAATCTCCACAAGTCACAAATAAAATGCTGAGAGGATACAGATGAAGTGTATAGCAGCCAGCTGGCCTACACAGATAGAAATGTCAGTGTTTCTATATCAGGAAAGCTTAAATTGTCCGTTTCTTCTTTCTTATACTGATTGAAAATCTATGATAACGTTGACCATTAGCACTAAAAAATATTTTTTGAAAGCTCTCTAAATCAGCCCATATCTGGCAACTTTGTTAGAGAACAGAGAAAGAGGGGGTTTCTTGTCTCTTATAATTCCCCAATTCTTCCTTCTTTTGCTTTTTCTTTTTTTTTTCTGCGAATCTACTATGTGTCTGCTTAGATAATAACGTCACTGTACATCCATAGAAACAGGAATGTACAAATATAAATGCTCATACTAGCTCATAAGACAGGAACAAACTCAAACTTGGCATTCATTCCCTGTCACAAATCAATGCATATCTTCCCAAAGCAGCCTAGAGCTACAATGACCAATCAATACAAATGCCATTGATGTAAAACATGTGTGCCAGGGTGAGACTGAGGGGTGTGCACATGGTGCTGTTGGTGGCTGGTGGTGAGATATTTGAAGACAAAGAATATGCTGGAACCTTTGTGTATTATGGAGTAAATGCCATACGCACTCCTGGTTAAGAGTCATGGGTCAAATTATAAACAACTCTTAGATAAAAATAGTGTCTAACCAGTTTTTCTTAAAGAGCAAATGACAAAATCCCTATGGGTTAAAGATTCTAATTACTGCCTCTGCTCATCTTGAGGTTATTGTACAGGAGGATGTGTAAAATATGCTCATGAGACCTAAGAAGTCATCTGGTATAGGCCTGGAGAGAAAGGAAAGAAAGGGATTTAATTATAGAAGACAGAAAATCTCTGTTTTATTGCTTCTAGCTGCTTTCTTAGCAGATGCTTTGTATATCATAATGTTTTTTTCCTGTTTTTCCCACTGGGGAGGGTGGAAATAAAGTTAATGTATCATCCTCCCATCAGCCATATTAAATCAAATCCTTTTATTTTAATTTCTATTCCTCAAATGTGTGGAGCTTGGGGTTAGATATATAATAGAGAGGCAGTGAAGAGGGAAGGAATAATTATTGCATTACACAAAATTTTTCCCATGTATATATATCTTTCTATATACATAAGATATGTAATGTATGTTTGGCACAAAATCCATTTTTCAAATATCATTCATTCTTCAGTCTAAAGCATTGCATTTATCTAGTGGGGATCCACGATTCTCCCAGACTGGTTAGACTAGGAGTTGGTTTTTCCAAAACCTAGAACTTTTGGCAGGGTTTGCAGAGAAGGGACAAAGTTCAAATACCAGTACTTCAAGGGACAGAAGAAATAAGTGATTGTGTTCTTTTCTGTCTTAGTCATTATACATGAGTAACCTTTATGCATAGCAGTTTAATATTTATAGCAATTCAAATAAAGAAAGAAAACAGTGAACATACAGAGTGGAACAGAAACAGGAGAGGCATTCAGTTTGTTTCAATAGTTTAAATAGAATTTAAGCAAGAGTTGCCAATAAATATTCTTGTCAGTACACTCTTCTGAAACCCTCTTGGCACATATTTTCCCCTTTCTTTTCCTGCTTCCTCCTATCAAATGGCTTCTTTTTATCTTATCAAAGCAACTATTCCCCAGAGCCTTTTCTTTCTTCTATTGCACCTTTGATGGTGAGAATTTTTTTCCCAAGAGACTCTCTTAAGCCTTATTTAATTCACCTTCTAGGTACATGATGTACGTTCTACCTTTAGCTGGTTTTCATAATACTTTTAGGTATGAATAGCCATATTCAATAAACTATACTAGCAAGCAAATAGATTAACTAAATGTCCTGCAAAGGACACTAAAGGACATTCAAATGCATTCTTTAGCAACACTAGGATGAAAATGAAAAATGAATTGTTCCATTGCAGGCAAGATTATGATCTTAATCAAATGAAATTTGATACATTCTGTATCCAGTGAAAGACTCTGGGATTTGAAACTGCATATTTAACGTTCAGTTCAGTTCAGTCGCTCAGTCGTGTCTGACTCTTTGCAACCCCATGAACTGCAGCAGGCCAGGCCTCCTGTCCATCACCAACTCCCGGAGTTCCCCCAAACTCATGTGCATCAAGTCAGTGATGCCATCCAGCCAGATGCTCTGTCGTCTCCTTCTCCTCCTGCCCCCAATCCCTCCCAGCATCAGAGTCTTTTCCAATGAGTCAACTCTTCGCATGAGGTGGCCAAAGTATTGGAGTTTCAGCTTTAGCATCAGTCCTTCCAATGAACACCCAGGACTGATCTCCTTTAGAATGGTTGGATCTCCTTGCAGTCCAAGGGACTCTCCAGAGTCTTCTCAAACACTGCAGTTCAAAAGTATCAATTCTTTGGTGCTCAGCTTTCTTCACAGTCAACTCTCACATCCATACATGACCACTGGAAAAACTATAGGCTTGACTAGACGGACTTTTGTTGGCAAAGCAATAACGTTGTCCTTCATTTAATAAAAATTAGCCAGTCTGGAAAGTGGGAAATAGGGGTGGCATTTTATATAATTTCATTTGTTGTGTTAGAGGGCAATGTTTTCAATCAGCAGGTGTGGTCTTGGTCTGTTCTTACAAGAACTTCTGGCTGCTGTCCAGATTACTCACAAGTTAGACACCTGTCAGACACCAAAGCCTTCCATCTACCTCTCAGAGAAAGAGTAAGAATGTTTTGGCTCTTTTATTCTTTTATGAGTTTCAATTTTAAAATGTTTGTGTTATCCACAAAGAGGCCCAGACTTCCTTCAGAGAACAAACTCATTAACTAGTTTCAGAACTTGTAAAACCTGCTATTGGGTCTGAAACACACACAGCTTACCTATCAGCTTCCACCCCCTCCATACACCCACCCATTTTCAACCTGTTTCCAATCCTGCATGGAGATTTGGCAACAACTTGCTTTATATATTGCTGTACTTCAAACAGAGCAGAACAACAAACAAAGAATCTCTTTTTCCACATATAACTGTCAATGAGGAAAGTCATTCTCCTAATAGACACACCCCAAAACTATGGGTAAAGTAGGTAGAATAAGGAGAACAGATTACTTCTGGAAATCCTACACTCCCTGCTACACTTAAACTTTCCCATCTCTTGCTGAGTAACTTCTATTCTTATCAAAGCCTTTCTTTGGTCACTTTTCCCATGGCATTCCAAAGAAGCCATGATCAGACATCGAAGAAGAGATGCTATAAGGTATAAAGAATAAAAGGGACAATTTAAAATGCATTTATATGAGTAAAAATTCTTAACTTTGCCTCTAATGTATGATCTCAAATAAATCATCCAGAATTTCACAGAGAACAGATGACCAACATATTTTGTAGTCCATTTTCCAATCCCAAACTGATCAATAGGAATAGATTTATTCTTAGAGCCCTTGGAAAGAGTTGATCAGTACATTTTTTTTTTCCTTCTGGTGATCGTATCCTATAAAAATTCTCTACCCTCTGACAAGTGTTCTGAATTCAACTGGATAGCAGCTTCAGGCAAGTTCATCTATCATAGACACTGAAAGACATTTTTGGGTCTGATCATCAGTAAAATATGATGGAACCATGTTAAGTTTTCTAGCTTTTGCCTTCAAGTCCCTACTTTTGGTCATACTAATTTGAGAAGGTGAGTAATTTAGCAAGATTTAAGTCTGCCATTTTTTAGTTTTGAGTGGGTCAGATAACAAGCCAAGCAATTATCTCCCCAGCAAGCAAACTCAGTAATTATAACCAAGTACTCTAAAGGATTTATTAAGATAACGTCTTTCATCTGGAGAAGGAAAAGTCCCAAGAATTTTCTGGATGGTGTCAGGCTTTGTATTTCTATATGATATTAAATGAGTGGAAAGCCATAATTAACATTATTACTGGTCATGAAATTGATCTGTGTCACCTACACTGATTTTGGAATCATAGTACACAAATGACCTTTATGTTAGAGATTTAAATACAATGTATTCTTTGAATTAAAAACAAGACTTTCATTAAATTCCAGGCACAGAAAGCTTTTGGGCATTTGAAGTTCATGAGGTCATTTCAGACAATAGAAAGTCTTTCTTTTCTGAACAGAAATAGTTTTGTAAAAGTCAAGTAAAACATATCAAAAGCAAAAGGTATCTGTATCTTTGAAAATGTCAAAGAAAATCTGGTTAATCATTTCTTCTGATCAGTTTGAGAGGGGCGATCTTATCAGGGCCATTAAGAAATGCCTTCAAGAAATTAAAATACACCCATTTAGTTAAAGAATGATTCTGTACTTATTAAATATTAATTACAAAGTTAAACTGAGTGCATTTTTATAATTAAAGTTTTATGATCAGTGTGGAGAAACATGGAGGATGAGAAGGAACCTCAATATGAAGAAAGAGAGCTCTGGAGAGAAAAAAAGTAAAACTGGGAGAGGTGAATGGAGAAAGAAGTTAATACAAGCATGCACAGCAACACCTGATATATACTCCATCACAATTTTAAAATCAGAAACTTCTACACTTTTCTATGTGCTACTGCACTTATTTTAAAAACATGGCTTAATTTTTCTAAACATAGTCCTCTACTTATCCATAAGAGGAGAATACAGTTATGATCACACATTGTCTAGGTACACTATTTTACTCTACTTCACTTGATAAATTAGCAACAGAATGAGAATTTTACTATGGTTTTAAAATATTGATGATAACATTTTCCTTTTCAAGAGCATGGAAAGTTTTTACCTGCTTCTCCAAACATAAAAAATATAACATCAGATAACAAGGGTCATTCATAGAGTAAGAAAACACCTCAATATTATAGATTTTAATTGTAATTGCCAATTATCCCTTTTCTTTTCATATCTGAGCCTGTTAGGTCGTGCTCATTTGTGTAAGTGAATTATAATGTATAACCTCTTCCCATCCAACATTCTTTTCTGGCTCAGAGAGCCTTTGTTTCTCTACTGGCTCAATAAAATCTTATTGTCTCACCTTAGGAAAGGATGTCAAGTCAGAACCCTCGAGCCACAAAATGTAGAGATCTTTCTGAACTCTGAATATTTCAGGACAGTAATTCTTTCAGTAAAGACAGAAAGAAAAGGAGGTTTTTCTTCTCTGTTTCTGTTTTTCTTTGGTGTTGATCAAAAACAAAGAGCTGTGAATCTAGGAATGCCTTGTTAGACTGGATTGATGATGAAGACTTTTCTATTGTCTTTGGTTATAAGAATTTGGAGCTCAAAGTCTATGGAAGCAATGTCATCATAATCATAATATTTTACACACTAATAATACATAAACACATAACAAAATACAACACATATTGATATTTTACATCTAAAATTTTCTGATTGAATTTGTGTAAAGGTATTTGATGGCAAATTCACCAACTTATCAATAAATAGCTCATCTCTCATATTGAAGTAGTCTCTTCATTTTAATATATAATAGAAAAATATTACAAAAAGAAAGAAAAAACGGGGAAAAACTGAGTTTTTCTTGGAACTAATTTTAATCCTCTTGGATTGCTTGTCATTTGTAAAATTATACTAAGATATATGTATTAGTAATTGGGGCCCCAAGATACACAAACTCAGCTTTTATGTTCTCTTGTCCCCAAGGAGCCATGTAGTCACCTCATACTAAATGTTATTGCTGAGTTTACCACTTGGACTTTTGGCCAAGATATGCAGTATTATAATACTTCCAGTTAGGAGACTAACTATCAAAAATGATAGAATGATACCCATTTATCTCCAAGAGAATAAAAGAAAGACAAAGTACTGACCCGTGGTAACCTCTTAATGACCTCAGTTTGTTCTCTGTTTCTTTCATTCCAAGCATGACATAAATCCCTTCAAGGTGGGAAGCTCTTTGAGGGGAGAAGAGAGAGAACAAAAACCTTTTTGGTTCCATACTTACATTCTTCAACAAAACCTGTTGCCTTTTCACATAAGGGGAGTCCTGAAAACATTTACTGCCACACAGTCTGGTCATTGCCAGCTGTCTCAAGTAGCCTTGTAGTTGTGCCTGATGCCATCAGACCAGCTATTGCCCTTTTCTTATTCACTGCTGTATACATTCATAATGGTCAGGGCAGTGACCAGTTGAACAAAATAAGACTCATTATCCAGGTAATTTACTCTTTTTTTTCAGTTATATCAGTAAATTAAAAGATTATTAGTGTTCCATTGCTATTTAGTAGCTAAGTCACGTCTGATGCTTTGCAGTGGTCCATTAGATTAAAATTAATATGTAAGTAACAGTGAATTTAGACAGATGACAAATGGCTAGATAGATAGATAAGCTAAGGTAGATATCTTGTATTAATATGCACAAGTACTCAATCATCAAGGTCTGCTAAATGATGGAGATACAAGAAAAAGCTGACAATGAAGATGACTCTTTAAGAACTGGAAGTCAACTCAATGAATGATATTTTTGAACCATTTGTGTGCATGCTAAGTCGCTTCAGTCATGTCTGACTCTGCAATCCTATGGACTGTAGCCCACCAGGCTCCTCTGACTGTGAGATTCTCCAGGCAAGAATACTGGAGTGGGTTGCTATTTCCTACTACAAGGGATTTTTCCCAACCCAGGGATTGAACCCACATCTCTTATGTCTCACATTGGCAGGCAGGTGTTTTGCCACTAGTACCACCTGGGAAGCCCCTTTGCACACTTTAAGAAAGCGTAATTGTATCACTGTCAATACACATATCTCCTCAGTCCTTCAGATCACAGAAGAACAGAAGTCAAAGCAAATTTACATCAAATTTCCTTGATTTTTATTTTCTTTAGAAATATTCTTCCGGTGAGACTTTCTTTCTTTCTTTTTTTTTTTTTTTAAATAATTTGGCAAAGTTCTAAAATCTATAAACATTGAAACAGCCAGGTCTCTGGCAAAAAATGTTGAATCACCTAAGGCTTTATTTGTTGCTTCTTCAGTCAATTCCTCCCTTTCTGTATTTCACTTGTTCCTACTGCCATCTTCTTGAATACCAGAACTCCCTTTGTTTTAAATTTTCATAACTAATACCCCCTATTGTTTAGTATGCTACAGGAGATCAGTGGAGAAATAACTCCAGAAAGAAAGAAGAGATGGAGCCAAAGCAAAAACAATACCCAGCTGTGGATGTGACTGGTGATAGAATCAAGGTCTGATGAAATAAAGAGCAATATTGCATAGGAACCTGGAATGTCAGGTCTATGAATCAAGGCAAATTGTAAGTGGTCAAACAGGAGATAGCAAGCGTGAATGTTGACATTCTAGGAATCAGTGAACTAAAACAGACTGGAATGGGTGAATTTAACTCAGATGACCATTATATCTATGACTGTGGGCAGGAATCCGTTAGAAGAAATGGAATAGCCATCATGGTAAACAAGAGTCTGAAATGCAGGGCAAAGGCTAATAGAGTTTTGCCAAGAGAACACACTGGTCATAGAAAACACCCTCTTCAACAACACAAGAGAAGACTCTACACATGGACATCACCAGATGGTCAACAATGAAATCTGATTGATTATATTCTTTGCAGGAAAGATGGAGAAGCTCAATACAGTCAGCAAAAACAAGACCAGGAGCTGACTGGCTCAAATCATGAACTCCTTATTGTCAAATTCAGACTTAAACTGAAGAAAGTGGAGAAAACCACTAGACCATTAAGGTATGACCTAAATCAAATCCCTTATGATTATACAGTGGAAATGAGAAATAGATTTAAGAGCCTAAATCTGATAGATAGAGTGCCTGATGAACTATGGAATGAGGTTAGTGACATTGTACAGGAGACAGGGATCAGGACCACCACATGGAAAAGAAATGTAAGAGGCAAAATGGCTGTCTGGGGAGGCCTTACAAACAGCTGTGAAAAGAAAAGAAGTGAAAAGCAAAGGAGAAAAGGAAAGATATAAGCATCTGAATGCAGAGTTCCAAAGAATAGCAAGGAGAGATAAGAAAGCCTTCCTCAGTGATCAATGCAAAGAAAGAGAGGAAAACAACAGAATGGGAAAGACAAGAGATCTCTTCAAGAAAATTAGAGATACCAAGGGAATATTTCATGCAAAGATGGGCTAGATAAAGGACAGAAATGGTATGAACCTAACAGAAACAGAGGATATTAAGAAGAGATGGCAAGAATACACAGAAGAACTGTACAAAAAAAGAGCTTCATGACCCAGATAATCACGATGGTGTGATCACTCACCTAGAGACAGACATCCTGGAATGTGCAGCCAAGTGGGCCTCAGAAAGCATCACTTCTGACAAAGCTAGTGGAGGTGATGGAATTACACTTGAGCTCTTTCAAATCCTGAAAGATGATACTGTGAAAATGCTGCACTCAATACGCCAGCAAATTTGGAAAACTCAGCAGTGGCCACAGGACTGGAAAAGGTCAGTTTTCATTCCAATCCCAAAGAAAGGCAATGCCAAAGAATACTGAAACTACCGCACAATTGCACTCATCTCACACGCTAGTAAAGTAATGCTCAAAATTCTCCAAGCCAGGCTTCAGCAATATGTGAACCGTGAACTTCCTGATGTTCAAACTGGTTTTATAAAAGGCAGAGGAACCAGAGATCAAATTGCCAACATCCGCTGGGTCATAGAAAAAGCAAGAGAGTTCCAGAAAAACATCTATTTCTTTTTTATTGACTACACCAAAGTCTTTGACTGTGTGGATCACAATAAACTGTGGAAAATTCTTCAAGAGATGGGAATACCAGACCACCCGACCTGCCTCTTGAGAAACCTATATGCAGGTCAGGAAGCAACAGTTAGAACTGGACATGGAAAAACACACTAGTTCCAAATAGGAAAAGGAGTACGTCAAGGCTATATATTGTCATCCTGCTTATTTAACTTATATGCAGAATACATCATGGGAAATGCTGGACTGGAAGAAGCACAAGCTAGAATCAAGACTGCTGGGAGAAATATCAATAACCTCAGATATGCAGATGACACCACCCTTATGGCAGAAAGTGAAGAGGAAGTAAAAAGCCTCTTGATGAAAGTGAAAGAGGAGAGTGAAAAAGTTGGCTTAAAGCTCAACATCCAGAAAACTAAGATCATGGAATCTGGTCCCATCACTTCATGGGAAATAGATGGGGAAACAGTGTAACAGTGCCAGACTATTTCTTTTGGTCTCCAAAACCACTGCAGATGGTGATTGCAGCCTTGAAATTAACAGATGCTTACTCCTTTGAGGGAAAGTTATGACCAACCTAGATAGTATATTGAAAAGCAGAGATATTATTTTGCCGACAAAGGTCCATCTAGTCAAGGCTATGGTTTTTCCAGTTGTCATGTATGGATGTGAGAGTTGGACTGTGAAGAAAGCTGAGCACCGAAGAATTGATGCTTTAGAACTGTGGTGTTGGAGAAGACTCTTGAGAGTCCCTTGAACTGCAAGGAGATCCAACCAATCCATCCTAAAGGAAACTGGTCCCATTGGAAAGACTGATGCTGAAGCTGAAACTCCAATACTTTGGCCACCTCATGCGAATTGTTGACTCACTGGAAAAGACCCTGATGCTGGGAGGGATTGAGGCAGGAGGAGAAGGGGACGACAGAAGATGAGATTGCTGGATGACATCACCAACTTGATGCACATGAGTTTGAGTGAACTCTGGGCGTTGGTGATGGACAGGGAGGCCTGGCATGCTGTGCATGGGGTTGCAAAGAGTTGGACATGACTGAGGGACTGAACTGACTAACTCACCCCCTATTCATCCTTTGGAACCCTAAGACAGAAAAACTGTATGTTTGGCCTGTTCTAAGAAAATGTGTACTAGAATTAAATTCCTGGTTATATTAAGTAGTAAAGAAGCTGGAGTCATTTGTCTATTTCCTTACCTGTAGGTGTTGTTACAATTAATAAAATATTTTACTTTGAAAACCTTCTAATACTCCAATTTGGTTCCCTCTACCAAATGATCTTATTAATTGTCTAATAAAAATGGAAGGAAATAAAGAACAAACCATAAACAGGAAGCATAAAACCCATAATAACTTTTTTCGTTATTTCTGTTCTAATGTTTAGAATGCTGTAGTTATGTTTGATAAGTGAAGTGCAAAGAGGTCAAAGAATATTACGTTTGGGTAATTCCACTAATTGGCCACCTTTTGAGAATAGTGCTTGATGCTCTTCTTGGTACTCCTCTGGGTGGTTCTCCTAGACTTGGACAAAGAACAACAGAGAAGTAGGATTTTATGGATTTACTATGAGATCTGAAACCAATGTTCAGAGAAAGGTGGTACCTTGAAACAAAATAAGTGGATTTGATCTTTAATTACAGAAAGCAGGGAATGAAAACATATTAAATTTACCACTGACAAAAGTGACCACAATAATCATCCACGAGAAAGAGGGCCAGTTAAACCAAATACAGAAACAAAATTTAGAACAAAGGGTCTGTGAACTTAGAAGAATCTATGCAAGCTTGTTTTTATTTTGTCACTATATTTGTCTAATCTTTGAAATTTTACCTTTCTTAACCTCTAGTTTAATTAGAAGAAACCTAACAATACTAACTATTCACTGTAAGGTACTTCCTGCTACTTGTGTTTGGACTACATATCTTAGATCTCAGTGCTGAGTATTCACTGTTAACGAACTTTGTTGAAAGTATGGGCTTTGATGTTAGTCAAGGATCTTAGAGACTTGCTTCTCCACATACTCTGAAACCTAAGCAATTTAGTTAACCTTTTGAAATCTTGGTCTCATCCCCATGATATAGAAATAATAACAATAGCACCTGCCTCACAGGATCCAGTAAGGAATACATCAAATTAATCACTCATTCTTATATTAAATAAATATTTATTGAATGCAGAGGTTATACGAGACACTGTTTTAAGCCCAGTGAGCAAAACAAGATCCTCACCTTTTTAGTATTTACACTTTATAAGGTAGAAAATTCAGCAATACAGCAATAAGGATAAAGAAACATAATAAACATAATATCAAATCATAAGAGATAAATAGTTGAATGCAAGCAGTGCATTTAAGAGGCAATACCAGGAAATGTTCTTAAGCAAGTAGGAAAATGAGACCACGAAGGAAAAACAGCCAATAGTGTATGTTGTCAAGTAACTCACCACCCTGGTGGTGCTTAAGTGACTGTGCTTAGTTCCTCTGGGAAGATAAGGATGTCATTGAAATGAAGTGTATGTCTCAAAAGCAATGCCACATAGGGAGCTGGAGTATTTTTATATCAATTCCCTTCATTGTTTGGGGATGCTGAGGGTGGGGTGGGGGATGAGTTAATTTCTTTGGTAATTATGACCTGTTATGCCCATGGGTGCTTCCTTGATGTGGCTCACACAGTAAAGAATCCACCTGAAATGCAGGAGACCTAGGTTCGATCCCTGGATTGGGAAAATCCCTTGGAGAAGGGCATGGCAACCCACTCCAGTATTCTTGCCTGGAGAATCCCCATGGACAGAGGAGCCTGGCAGGTTACAGTCCATGGGGTCGCAAAGAGTCGGACATGACCGAGCAACTAAGCACAGTCACTTAGCACTGTGACTAAGCACATGGGCAGCACACATGCCCAAGGGCAGGCTTCCTAGATGGGTCAGAAATAAAGAATCTGCCTGCCAAACAGGAAACGGGGGGTTTGATCCCTGGGTCAAGAAGATCCTCTGGAGAATGAAATAGCAACTCACTCCAGTATTCTTGCCTGGGAAATCCCATGGACAAAGAAGCCTAGCAGACTATAGTCAATGAGATTGCAGAAGAGTTGGACAAGACTTTGTGACTAAGCAACAACAAAATGCCCATGGCAATTCAAAAGGACAGAGAAAGGAAATAAATAGAAATAGAGGATGCTAGAGAAGTGTAAAATGTTGTTTTGGATAGAGAGAGAAAGGACTGTATAAGGATGTTAGTCACATTGAGCAGTAGCCTGAATAAAGAGGTAATTCAAGTTAGATTTTGGGAGGAACGAGGCAGAGAAAACAGAGAATTCTAAGATCTTGGGGTGAGATCATGTTTAACATATCCCAGGTGGCACTAATGGTAAAGAATTCACCTGTTAATGCAGGAGACACAAGAGAAACGGGTACAACCCCTGGTCAGGAAGATTCCCTGGAGGAGGGCATACCAACCTACTCTAGTATTCTTGCCTGGAGAATCCCATGAACACAAGAGCCTGGCAGGCTACAGTCCATAGTGTCGCAAAGAGTCAGACACAACTGAAGCTATTAAGCACACACACAGCATGTGGATATACTACAAGAATAGTGTATCCACTCATCAGTCGTTGGGCATTTGCATTGTTTCCACCTTTGGCTATCATAAATTATGCTGCTATGAGCATTTGTGTACATACTTTTGGATTCACTTATGTTCTTATTTCTCTTGGGTATGAAACTAGGAGTACAATTTCTGGGTCATATAACTTTATTTTTGACCTTTGAGAAAATGTCCAACTCTTTTCCATTTATCATTCAGAACTGAGAAAGTCTTAAAATGCAATAATATACAAGCACATAGTTCATTAATTATAAGAGCAATACTTTTACATTTTCCCCATAGCCTCTGGAAAACTCCACCAAAAACTGAAAGAAAAAGCATGATTAAGAAAAATAGCACCTTAGTACAACTGTGAAAATAATATGTAAAGGGTGTGATGGATTTCTGACATGTGAAACACTGGGAGTGAAATATGACTGCAGTCAGTTTAGAGGCAGAAATATAACAATTGTGATACAATACTTTATAATTAAGAGAAATGAGAAGAGCACATGATTCCTGAAACAATAAGAAGTCAATGGATTTCAGGATAGCGAAGATATGTAAATTTGGAATCTATTATCAAAGGTATGTTATTTAAGTCATAGGAAAAAAATATTACCTAGACAGTAGGTATATATTGAGAGGATAAGAAGTCCAAGGACTGAGCCTTGTAACATTCCAATTTGGGAAAAAGATGAGGCTCTATATTCGGAGAGTTAAAAGCACTAACCACTGAGACTTGAGGAGAATCAGGTGAAGGTGGAGTCTTAAAAGCCAGTTTAACAAAGAGCTTCAAAGAGTTACAGCTGTGTTAAATGTAATTGAAAATTTGAATATGAGAACTGATGATGAGCTTTTTTGCTACATAGAGATCATGAGTAAATGGGTGGTTTCAACAGTGTGGTGATGAAACTTGACTGATGTGGTTTCCAGAGAAAATGAAGCTGGGTAGTGACTGGACACACCTTCTGTAAGTTTGCTAAAAAGGGAAACCGGTAAATGGAATATAAAGTAGACAGGAAGTGGTTAGAGTTTTTTTATTCGTTCATTTGCTTTTTTAATATATTAAAGAGATTAATTCACTGTTTTGTAATGAAGGAAATAATAGAATATAGAAACAATAATTGAATTAAATAAAACAAGGGATGGGTTTCCCTGTTGACTCAGATGGTAAAGAGTCTGCCTGCAGTGTGGGAGACCCGGGTTCAATGCCTGGGCCATTTAGATCCCCTGGGGAAGGGAATGGCTACCCACTCCAGTAGTCTTGCCTGGATAATTCCATGGGCAGAGGACAAGGAATAATGACTGAAGCAAGCTGTTGAAAAATAAAAGGAGATAGGGTTCAGGACACAAATACAAAGGTTAATGTTAGTTTGGAAGAGGGACAGACAACCCCCTGTCATCCATAATAAAAATCAGGAAGAGGTAATGTGTAGGCATAAATTAAAGGAAGTTAGTAAATCTGATGGTTAATTCTGATTGCTTCCATTTTCTTGTTTTATTAATATAAGGAATAGGATCTTCAGTTATTAGTCAGAGGGGAAAGAATATGCTAAAAATCTGAGGCAAGAGGTTATGCAAAATATTCAGGGAATGGGAGAATGAATGTATTCAGGAAATACAGTGGGTTTGCAATCAACCAAACTAAACAGTTAAGCCCAAAGTCTGGCACATTACAAGGACTCAATATTTGTGAGCAGTTTATCATTACATAAACCCACATTTTTGCAGCCACTTCTTGTGTTTATCTCCTGTTCATATTATACATCTATTCAACCACATGCTTTTGTGGCTTGGCTTACACATGTCTTCAAAGTTGAATGGCTTTTTCTCTTTTTCATTCACCTGCTGAATCCTTACACTTTCTTCAAGTTTCAATTCAAAATCCCTCTACAGTGAAATTCTGTCTCCTCTTAGAAATAATTAATTTTTATTTTCTCTTCATTTTTTCTTTGACAAAATAAAATTCATTAATATACATCATTTCATAACAATACTTTGCCTAAAAACCAAAACTCTCCATAAATTATAAAATTGATTCCAAGTTTCTGTCACTATATGCAAAGGTCCTACATAGTTAAGCCTATGGTTTCTTTCTTTAGTATCATTCTACAACTTTCTTACTGGTTATTTTTCTGTCCTCTGGACAGGCAACTCCTTCTTTCCTTAGGAATTGTGTACTTGATGGCCTCTTTATTTGGGACATCCTCTGCCCAGGTCTTTGTGTATAACTCTTTTATTCAGGTTTCATTTCAGATGCCTCTTTTTAAAACTTTTCTTCAGATGCACTATCCCTGGCTGTCCAATCAAAAATTGCTTGCTATGAAGTTATTCCTATTTTTTTACAATTATATTTGTTTATGGTCTATCTACTAATATGTAAGCTTCATAAGACCCTGTATCTATCTGGCTCACAGACACACACAAAGGGCACAGAACAGTGCTTGGGTCAGAAAAAGTCTCAATAAATACTTGATTTTAAAAAATGACAGTTTCATAAACAATTACTTAATTTGCTTTATATATCTATTGATACATATGAGCAAGTTTTTGCTAGTAGTAATGGATAATACTAAGCATACTAAGCATACTAAATATTTACTCCTTTACAGTAGGTAATCATTAGCACAGCCTCCAGCACAGCAGCAGGCACCTCTGGACTGAAAAGTTTTTTTGAAGATACAATGAAATCTGGACTGCAAGCATTGCAAGCTTTTCTAAAAACAACTCAGTTTTCAATTTTATCTCAAGGTGATGCTAGTAGGGTAGCATTCTAGGAAAGAGCCTCAAATATCTTAGCAATTCAGACTTCTTGACATAAGCCCTCTGATGGGGGATCATCTCCAGGGATGCTGAGCCCCCAAACAGACTCCCTATTATTCTGAATCAGGAAACTAAAAGCATCTACTGACATCTTCCATCCAGCACCTTCCAGGATCAGTGCCCACAGTTTTCTCTCAGGAATTCCCAGGACAAGATTTAGAAACTGTTTCTGGTCTGACTCTCTCTCCTGTGTACTGTCAACACAATCATCTTAATGGATATAAACACAATCACACCTGGAAGCCAACAGGATCTGTCTCAACTCCTTTTCTGGCTCCAAGCCGAAAGAGCTCACAGGGCTGACCTCAGACTCTGTTCATCACCTGACTTCACCTTTTCTTCTTTGATTGTCTGAGAAAACGTCTATTTATCTGTATACATATTTCATTTTCACAGCCTCATCATTTGGAACATCTGGCTGACTGTTACAAAATCCACAATGTGAGTTACAAGTGGGTATTTGGCTATAAGATGTTTCTTACCTTTCTCTCATCCCCCTTCCTTCTTTTCAGCCCCTGCTATGTAGTAGGACTAGCAATAAACATTTATGACAGAGAGATGATTATGTGAGGGTCTTGCTTCTTGGTTTATGGTTAAAAAGGAAGAGAACTATAAACAGACAATAGTAAACAATATCATATTTTCTCTAATAGGAATGTGAATACGGACTTAGGGAGGACTAACTGCCTTAAGAAAGGCTTGAGAGACAAGGTTGCATTTGAGCTGGGTGTGAACATGGTTTGTCTTTGACTCACTTTCCTAATTTATCAGAAGGGTTCATGGAGCTTCACCGAAGGATTCTCAAACTTCAGCTGCAACTCAGAAAAACAGACTTCTTTCTGAGAATTTAAAACTGAGCTCTTAACACCTCTTTGTATGGAAATTAATAGGAATTGATTTCCCAGAAATATGGCCAATCTTTATGCAAATGATCAAAATCCTGAGGTGATGCCTTCCCCAGCTATTAATAGAAGTAAAAATGTCAATGTGACTTGAGCAAAGTCTCTTCCTGTGATGCATTACTTTGAAAAAGATAAGGCTCAAATTTTGAGATTGCATGTATGCCATTCTGAGCAATTTGGAATGTCCCCTTTATTTTTATTTTTTAATATAAATTTATTTATTTTAATTGGAGGCTAGTTACTTTACAATATTGTATTGGTTTTGTCATACATCAACATGAATCCACCACAGGTATACACGTGTTCCCCATCCTGAACCCACCTCCCACATCCCTCCCCATACCATCCCTCTGGGTCATCCCAGTGCACCAGCCCCAAGCATCCTGTATCATGCATCAAACCTGGACTGGTGATTTGTTTCACATATGATATTATACATGTTTCAATGCCATTCTCCCAAATCATCCCACCCTCTCCCTTTCCCACAGAGGCCAAAAGACTGTTCTATACATCTGTGTATAGACACATTCATGTGTCTGTTTTGTTGTCTCACATACCGGGTTATCGTTACCATCTTTATAAATTTCATATATATGCATTATACTGTATTGGTGTTTTCCTTTCTGTCTTACTTCACTCTGTATGATAGGCTCCAGTTTCATCCACCTCATTAGAACTGATTCAAATGTATTCTTTTTAATGGCTGAGTAATACTCCATTGTGTCACAACAGACAACACAGAAATTCAAAGGATCATAAGAGGCTAAATTATATGCCAATAAAATGGACAACTTGGAAGAAATGGACAAATTCTTAGAAAAGTACAACTTTCCAAAACTGAACCAGGAAGAAATAGAAAATCTTAACAGACCCATCACAAGCACAGAAATTGAAACTGTAATTAGAAATCTTCCAGCAAACAAAAGCCCAGGTCCAGACGGCTTCACAGCTGAATTGTACCAAAAATTTAGAGAAGAGCTAACACCTATCCTGCTCAAACTCTTCCAGGAAATTGAAGAGGAAGGTAAACTTCCAAACTCATTCTATGAGGTCACCATCACCCTAGTACCAAAACCTGACAAAGATGCCACCAAAAAAAGAAAACTATAGGCCAATATCACTGATGAACATAGATGCAAAAATCCTTAACAAAATTCTAGCAATCAGATTCCAACAACACATTAAAAAGATCATACATCATGAACAAGTGGGCTTTATCCCAGGGATGCAAGGATTCTTCAATATCCGCAAATCAATCAATGTAATACACCACATTAACAAATTGAAAAATAAAAGCCATATGATTCTCTCAATAGATGCAGAGAAAGCCTTTGACAAAAGTCAACATCTATTTATGATAAAAACTCTCCAGAAAGCAGGAATAGAAGGAACATACCTCAACATAATAAAGGCTACATATGACAAACGCACAGCAAACTTTATCCTCAATGGTGAAAAATTGAAAGCATTTCCCCTAAAGTCAGGAACAAGACAAGGGTGCCCACTCTCACTGCTACTATTCAACATAGTTTTGGAAGTTTTTGCCACAGCAATCAGAGCAGAAAAAGAAATAAAAGGAATCCAAATTGTAAAAGAAGTAAAACTCTCACTGTTTGCAGATGACATGATCCTCTGCATAGAAAACCCTAAAGACTCCACCAGAAAATTACTAGAGCCAATCAATGAATATAGTAAAGTTGCAGGATATAAAATCAACACACAGAAATCCCTTGCATTCCTATACACTAATAATGAGAAAATAGAAAGAGAAATTAAGGAAACAATTCCATTCACCATTGCAAAGAAAAGAATAAAATACTTAGGAATATATCTAGCTAAAGAAACAAAAGACCTATATATAGAAAACTATAAAACAATGGTGAAAGAAATCAAAGAAGACACTAACAGATGGAGAAATATACCTTCCTCATGGATCAGAAGAATCAATATAGTGAAAATGAGTATACTACCCAAAGCAATCTATAGATTCAATGCAATCCCTATCAAACTACCAACAGTATTTTTCACAGAACTGCTGCTGCTGCTATTGCTGCTAAGTCACTTCAGTCGTGTCCAACTCTGTGCGACCCCATAGACAGCAGCCCACCAGGCTCCGCTGTCCCTGGGATTCTCCAGGCAAGAACACTGGAGTGGGTTGCCATTTCCTTCTCCACTGCATAAAAGTGAAAGTGAAGTCACTCAGTCGTGTCTGACTCCTAGCGACCCCATGGACTGCAGCCTACCAGTCTCCTCTATCCATGGGATTTGCCAGGCAAGAGTACTGGAGTGGGGTGCCATTGCCCTCTCCTTTCACAGAGCTAGAACAAATAATTTCACAATTTGTATGGAAATACAAAAACCTCAAATAGCCAAAGCAATCTTGAGAAAGAAGAATGAAACTGGAGAAATCAACCTGCCTGACTTCAGGCTCTACTACAAAGCCACAGTCATCAAGACAGTTTGGTACTGGCACAAAGACAGAAATATAGATCAATGGAACAAAGTAGAAAGCCCAGAGATAAATCCAAGCACCTATGGACACCTTATCTTTGACAAAGGAATGTCCCCTTTGGACTCTGTGGGAGAGGGAGAGGGTGGCAAGATTTGGGAGAATGGCATTGAAACATGTAAAATATCATGTATGAAACGAGATGCCAGTCCAGGTTCAATGCATGATACTGGATGCTTGGGGCTAGTGCACTGGGACGACCCAGAGGGATGGTATGGGGAGGGAGGAGGGAGGAGGGTTCAGGATGGGGAGCAGATGTATACCTGTGATGGATTCATTTTGATATTTGGCATAACTAATACAATTATGTAAAGTTAAAAATAAAATAAAATTTAAAAAAAATAAAAAATAAAAGTTATGAAACTAAAGGAAATCTTTAATTAGTGTTTTGTTTTGTTTTTTCAGTTCCTTTGGTAATGGTGGCAAATGTCAAAACTTGCTACTAATTGATAGTATCAGTCAGTAGATGTTTGGCACATAGTAGGAACTCAGTATGAAAATATGTCTTGAATTAATAAATAATCATGTAGTATATATATACCACACCTTTTAGCCAAATGTTTGTTTGGATCTTTGTCTTTTATTTCATAAATTTTGCTTTGCTAACTACTCTAAATCAATATGTCTAAAACTCATTTCTTTTAATATTTCCCAACATGATAACTAATGTGAACCTCATTTTACAGGCCTAGGAAACATTATGCAATATCATTGTTAATAATAAATACCTTTAATATATATTTCACAATATTCAAAATATTTTATAGTCTTCATATAATTTTATCCTTATCTTATCCTATAGAATTACTATTCCTATTTTACCAGGGAGGAAGCAGAGTTTAGAAGAAGTTAAGTCATAAACCAACTCATAAAACTAGTCAGTAACTACAAAGGCTAGAATCAAATTTTCAATGCATAGAACTTTGCTGATTAACTTGACTTTATACTTTATCCAGAATCATTACAGTTTTAAGAGACTGAATGTGATAGAAAAATAAAAGAGCTTACCTTGAAAGATAACTTGGCCTTTAGAGAGGGGCTGGTCCAAGCCAGTGGATCTCAAAATGATGGTGAGACAACAGACTATAGAGAGACTTGAGGAAGAATCATCAGAATAGCTTGGATCAATCCCAGTCTTACCCAAAGGAAACTCTCTGGATGGACATCGGCATCTCTATTTTTACATTTTTTGGGTGATTTTGAATTCTGATGACCAGACATGTTTCAGATTCCCTAGGCTTGTTGATGTCTTTAATTACTTACTTCTCTGAAATTCTGCAAGTTTCTGTTCTCTTCAGGAGTGGCTGTTTTTGTTTGTTTGTTTTTTAAACTAACCTCAGAACCCTTTAATAAATTCTCTTTTGATCCATATCCAGTCCCACAATCTGTGAGACAAATGGGAAGTCATATGACATTTTCTGGGCCAACAGCAGTTATTGTCAAATTTCACAGACATGCACTCTAATAGTTAGGCCCTATAAAGTATAAAGGGAAAATAATCATGGTGTATTAATCTCAGGCATTTGCATGTGAGTCAGTTACCCCAGCATCTGACTCGGTATCACATAAAAGAAAGGCTATACCACTGTGCAATAAGATGCTTTGGCTGTAGAGACAATAGGGGCAAACAAATTATTTTTACCAGCTAGACCTGAGTCAACTCCTTTCTTCTGAATTGGCCCATATTATTAGGCTGTCCTGTCACTAAGCACCCTCTCCTCCCATAGGAGAGCTGGAATTTACAGCACAGAGAGGCTGCAGCTGGATCAGCAGATTGATCAAATATTTCACAGGTGGTCAGCATCTCTGGCAAAAGTTGGAAGTTACCTCAAAGCCAAACACAAAAGCTGGCTCTGAGTCAGGTGCATTTTCTGTGATTCCAACACCTGGATATTTATTCCTGCCTGAAAGGGAACAACAACTGAACCAACTTATATTCCAAGTCAAGTGTCTGTGACTATAGGAAACACATGGAAAAGTTTATAAACTTCATTCCTAAGCTAAAACTACCTTCCTTCCTCCTAGTAAGCCATCAGATAAGAGAATATCATTGAAAATAAAACATTGATTTTGTGCATTAGCTAAATCTATCAGATATAACTCCCCCCACCTTCCCCTAAAAATCCATTCCATCAAGTGTGAGTAGACATATCATGAGAAAATCAGATGGGAGTTGGGTTTAGAGCCATAGTTCTCAGTGTTGTCTCTGGAATAGTAGATAGAATTGGCATCACCTGGGAACTGATGCGAGATGAAAATTAATTTCCAGCCCCACTCAGTGTTGTTCAAGCATTCACATCTTTCACATTCACCTGAAGGGTTGGCTAAAAGACATTGCTGGGCTTATCCCGAGTTTCTGATTTAGTAGGTCTGGGCTGAGACCCTAGAATATGCATTTCTGATAAGTTCCCAAGAGGTGGTGAGGCTACAGACATCACACTTGGAGAACCAGAGTTTCAGAACAGTGGATGTCAGCCTTGGTTAGACATGAGATTTATTAGCAGAACTTTTATATTTCCTCATGTGTAGGTTGTTAACAGACCAATTGTGATGGTTAATTTTAAGTGTCATATTGACTATGCTGTGGGGTGCTCAGATTAAAAAATATTTCTGGGTGTGTCTGTGAGGGTGTTTCTGGATGAGATTAGCATTTGAATAGGTAGACTCAGTAGATTACCCTCCCCAATGTGGATGGGCGAGGAAAGAGAGAATTCCTTCCCTTCTGGTCTGCTATCTTGAGCTGGGACCTCAGCCCTCTCCTGCCCTTGAATGGAGATTTATATCCTTGGCTTCTCTGGTTTCCAAGTCTTCCTGCTCAGACTGGAATTACTCTACTGGTTGTCCAGCTTGCAGATGGCAGATCATGAGACTTCCAGTTTCCATAATCATGTAAGCCAATTCCTCATAATAAATCCACACACACACACACACACACACATTTTTGGCTCTGTTTCTCTGGAGAACTCTGACCAATATGCCAGTTAAATAAAATTTTCAGGATGGCAGGTGTTAGACTCAAG
Source organism: Bos mutus (assembly GCF_027580195.1). Lineage (NCBI taxonomy): Eukaryota > Metazoa > Chordata > Mammalia > Artiodactyla > Bovidae > Bos > Bos mutus. Next base: position 48,206,779 of record NC_091617.1, read on the forward strand.
AATCAGTAATTTTTACATCCCCACTGGTGATCTCAATGTGTAGTCAAATTTGAGAACACTGAAGTATAGAAAAAACACAATCATAAAAACGGAGGATAAAGAATATAAGATTTGATAAAGAGGAAGAAAATCCAGTATTTACTGAACCAGACATTATTTGACATATGATTTGTCTTTAAATGCAATTTTTGTTACATGGCGCTTCAAATTTTATAAAGATTAAACAAAACTCCTTGCAGTTCCCCAGGCAGATATAACCACATGTTCACACACACAACCCACACACAAACTGAGCCTAAAGAGAGGAAGCATAAAGAATAAATACACACATTATAAAACGATGTGATGCTAAAGCTGATTAAATTTTTATAAAGGAAATAGATCTTTAAATGTAGAGCACATGCTCTGTTTTTGTTCATTGTTGTGTGCCTCAGAACAGGATATGGTGCACAGCAACCTTTCAATAAACATTTTTTTAAATAAATGAATGATAAATCTGTCTGAGATGCATTAGATCTTTAGTAGATATTTCCAGGCCTTTTGTATGATGATTTAATGTTTTTAAAGATGAGCTTTAGCTAGCTGCATGCTCTCCTACCTTCAACTTAAGACATCAACAATGCTTGGAATGGTTCTTTTGTTATTTTATTGCCTTTTGGAAATCTCCTTGCTTATATGGAACAAAAAATACCAAAAAGGCTCATGATTCTCTTTCCTCTTTTTTTATCCTGGGAATTCATTTTTTATTTGCTTTTTCAGCCACTATCTGTGAAAACATATCAAACATTCATCATCTGCCATCTAACTCAAAGTCATGGGACCCAGTTTGCTAAAAGGGGCTCTTTAGGTTACATTTTTCCTTTGTAACAAAAACCATCCCACTCCAAGCCTTAAACACAATGCTAACCTAACATGGCTATTTGAAAACTAAATGGATAGACTACAATAGAGGAACATACTGTTACCACCAGGTTCTCCCTTGAGTTAGGAACACACAATTAGAAAAATAATTCTCTAAAAGCAGCTACAGGCTTTCTCCCCACAATTTCCAGAAGCTGCTTTTATTATGGCACTTGCCTTTTGGTAATTTCAGTGGAACCTCACGTTGCCACTAATGTAAAAGTTTTGTCAGATTTTCCATTGTGAACTTCATTGTGTTGAGTGTTTAAACATTTCCAACTGTGTCAGCCTAAAATTGTTTCCTGCAAGTTTCCACCTGGAATGCATTTTTCAAAACATCAAAAATGGTCAACAACTCCATTTAGCATATTTCCCTTTGAAGTTCAAGAAACAACTAAAAATATAAATCTGAGCAACTGTCTTTTGCTTGCCTCATTCACAAAGACACACAAACTCATGCATGTATGGACTACACAAATATATACTTTTTACCTAACTCTAAGTGAAAAAAAAAGGGAGAATTTTTTTTTCCTGATAAAGAGGAAAACATTGTTTAAATATTTCAGGGATCTCAGTTGTCTCTCAGATCATGTGAACCATGAAAATATTTGCTTAGTCACAATAATATTTTTACTGAGAATGCAAGTCATGAAAAAGACCAATGAAATCTATTGCTGTAAAAATGTATTAATGATTTCCTTTATAATATATTTTTTAACTGTTTGGTGTTTCATCAGAGACCTTCATAATAAGAAGTCTGACAGAACTCTATTCCTTTAGAATGAACACTATCCTTTCTTGGAATGTTACTTGATCACAGTTTCCCCCAATTCTAACCTCTGTCGAGCCCCTCTTTACTTAGTATTGAGGCTCCTGTACATGCATGCTCGGTAGCTCAGTTGTGTCCAACTCTTTGGCATGTTATGGACTATTGTCCTCCAGGCTCCTCTGTCCATCGGATTTCCCAGCAAGAATACTGGAGTGGGTTACCATTTCCTTCTCCAGGATCTTCCTGACTCAGGGATTGAATCTGTATCTCCTGCATCTCCTGCATTGGCAAGCGGATTCTTTACCCTTGAGCCACTGGGGAAGCCCCACTGAGGTTCCTACCGAATCACAAACTTCATCTAAAAATATAAAAAATTGGAGTAACATGTTGTTGTAATATATTGAAATATATTCTAAAGGCCAGAGAAATTATTTTCCTCAAAATACTTAAATTTGATACTATCAAAAGACAGTAAAGTGGAAGACCTATAAGATCATTTTCTGTTAATATAATCCTAATATTATTTTCATGTACAATAGCTTAAATTCAGCACTGATTCTTTTCTCTTAATTAATTACTCCTTTGACATGGTATATTAACATGTTATTTTATACTGTTATTTTAACACTTACTGACCCTGAGGAAATTGTACTTCCTGGGACTCACTTATATGAGTGTGTTTAATGTGGGAAGCAATCAGTCTGAACCCATACCCCAGTCACCTCCTTTATTTGATGCTCACAGGGCTCCCACACTCAAGACCACTATCTCCTTACTCTGCTCACCTCAGGACCAGGTATCAGATAACTAGGGACATCCTCTATCCCTCAGAGTCTGCTAAAATTTTCAAAGTAGCAAATCCTAAATCTGCTACCCTGCCCTGCCCTGCCCTGCCTTGCCTTGCCTTCTAGAGAAAACCACAATAAAGGCTCTTCTTGCTCATGATTTTCCTCCACTCCTTCAGCCTCCTGACTGACCCTGGTGCTTCCCTATGAAACCCTGTCTTCTTGGGAACTGTGAATAACAAATTATCTTTTCAAGAACAATTGTCTCCAGGTCTGTTGGGTCACAATACTGAAATAGTAATAAAATCTATACTTTAAAACTCATGATATGAAAGAAGAAAGATGTTTTAGGGTCAGAAACATAACTAATTTTTCAGATCAAGTAATCTTGAACAGCCTTTTAGGTCAAGATATTCCCACTGGGGAAAAATGGTATATAGAGAAGATATAATCTGAGTCTTTGAGAAACTTATACTCAACTGAGATATGCAGATGAATAATAAGATAATTATAGTGTGGTGCTTATCATAAGCTTCAGTGTTAAAGAAAGTATTTCTTCAAAACTTGTATTTGAGCCCAAAAAATAAAGTGTAGGAACTGGATATCACCCATATCTCTGAATATAACCTGTTTAGAGATAGTCTGTAAATATTGGTTTATCATCAGTGCTTCCCTGATAGCTCAGTTGGTAAAGAATCTGCCTGCTATGCTGGAAACCCTGGTTCGATTCCTGGATCAGGAAGATCTTCTGGAGAAGGGATATGCTACCCACTTCAGTATTCTTGGTCTTCCCTTGTAACTCAGCTGGTAAAGATCCACCAGCAATGCGGGAGATCTGGGTTCGATCCCTGTTGGAAAGATCCCCTGGAGAAGGCAAAGGCTACTAACTCCAGTATTCTGGCCTGGAGAATTCCATGGACTGTATAGACCATGGGGACATAAACAGTTGGACATGACTGAGCGACTTTCACTTTCCTTATTTATAAGACTGGGATTAAAGTATTCTGTGTAGGATTTTTGTAAGGATCACTGAGATATAGTATTTAAACTTCATATAACATTATAGCCAGCTGTAGCTGTACCCATCAAGCCCACATTCATCTCCTACTGACTTCTTTTCTTACCCTCTACTTCTCTATAAGCAATACATATAATATGAATCTAGCCAAAAAGAACCAGCTTCCTCTGTGCTTTTATCTGAGAATTTAATTTGGCTGATGCTATAGCATCAGACTGGATACCCTTGGGTTGAAGAACATGTGTTAAGTATTCTTTTAGCAGTCTGCCAAATCGATTCAACTGCATGTTTTGGAACACTAGATTTCTATTTACCTAAAGTAAAACAGATCAACGAATCATCTCTAATCAACTTGATATGTGTATAGCAAATACACTTAGAAACCTAACTAGATGACCAAAAGTGACAGCCAACATTTATGATCAAAAACAACCATTAGGGAAATTGGTAGGCAACACATTCAGCTCATGCAGCACACTCCCTGTATTCATTGTGTGCACACAAACATTTTGCTGAATTTTTAGGAACCCCACTGAGCTGGAGAAAATGCCATTTTTACAAATTAGATAAACTATCCTCAAGGCAAGGTTTTTTTGGGGAAAAAATCTATCAAGATAGTAACCCATAAGTATTTCAAATACACCTTGCTTGTAAAATATATATATATATATATACATACATAAAAGATCATGGCATTCAGTCCCATCACTTCATGGGAAATAGATGGGGAAATAGTGGAAACAGTGTCAGACTTCATTTTTCTGAGCTCCAAAATCACTGCAGATGGTGACTGCAGCCATGAAATTAAAAGACGCTTCCTCCTTGGAAGGAAAGTTATGACCAATCTAGATAGCATATTCAAAAGCAGAGACGTTACTTTGCCAACAAAGGTTCGTCTAGTCATGGCTATGGTTTTTCCAGTGGTCATGTATGGATGTGAGAGTTGGACTGTGAAGAAGGCTGAGCACCAAAGAATTGATGCCTTTGAACTGTGGTGTTGGAGAAGACTCTTGAGAGTCCCTTGGACTGCAAGGAGATCCAACCAGTCCATTCTGAAGGAGATCAGCCCTGGGATTTCTTTGGAAGGACTGATGTTGAAGCTGAAACTCCAGTACTTTGGCCACCTCATGCGAAGAGTTGACTCATTGGAAAAGACTCTGATGCAGGGAGGGATTGGGGGCAAGAGGAGAAGGGGATGACATAGGATAAGATGGCTGGATGGCATCACTGACTCGATGGACATGAGTCTCAGTGAACTCCGGGAGTTGGTGATGGACAGGGAGGCCTGGCGTGCTGCGATTCATGGGGTTGCAAAGAGTCGGACATGACTGATCGACTGATTTGATCTGATATATATATATATATATATATATAAAAAACAGTACCTTATAAGATTCATTAACGAATATGCACTGTCAGGTGACAAGGACTATGCCAAGCCACCAGAAATTCAGTGGTCCTTAGTGCCAGAGAAGTAATAAGAACTGAAAAAGATAGCAATGGAAATGTAAAATTGCCATCATTATAAGGATAGTTAGTAGGTTATAAGAGCTAGACAGAGAAGTCTGGAAAGATTTCTATAAGATAGGACAATTGAACCAAAATATTAAGAGTAATTAGAAGTTACATGGAAAAAGAGGAAACTGTGTTCTGGCACTTAAAAAGACATGGGAGAAAGGCCACGGTGTGTATAAGAAGCCTAAAGAAATTTGGTACAGCTTAAGCAGATTTAGTAAAGGAGAGCTCATTGTAAGATGAGACTTGAGGGATAGGGCCAGGCAATCACTGCTTTGTTAGCCTCACTAAATTCTCTATCTTACAAGCAATGGAAAAATATTGACCAGACTTAACAAGCATGTGATTCAATAAGATTTGAATTATTAAAAGATCACTCTGGTTTGTGTGTAGATTTGATAAAACGGGGACTTCCCTGGTGGCTCAGACGGTAAAGCATCTGTCTACAGTGCAGGAGACCCGGGTTCAATCCCTGGGTTGGGAAGATCCCCTGGAGAAGGAAATGTCAATCCACTCCAGTACTATTGCCTGGAAAATCCCATGGATGGAGGAGCCTGGTAGGCTACAGTCCATGGGGTCGCAAAGAGTCGGACACGACTGAGTGACTTCACTTTCACTTTCACTTTGATAAAAAGGAGGGCAAGAACAGGTGAACATACACTGATTAGGAAGCTGTTGTCCAGAATTTATATGGCAGCAGCCTGGACTAAGGTGGTAGTGGGAAAGTTAGAGAAAGAAAGTGAAGTCGCTCAGTCGTGTTCGACTCTTTGCGACCCCATGGACTGTAGCCTACCAGGCCCCTCTGTCCATGGGGTTTTCTAGGCAATTGTACTGGAGTGGATTGCTATTTCCTTCTCCAGGGGATCTTCCCAACCCAGAGATCGAACCTGGGTCTCCCACATTGTAGACAAACACTTTACCTTCTGAGCTACCACGGAAGTAAAGTTACAGAGAATGAACACAATTGAGCGATATTTAGGAAGTAAATTTTGTGAAGTTTCTTTTAGTTTGGAGAAAGATAAGGAGAGAGAAATAATCTCATGGATGACTACAGGATGTCAGGCTTTTGTAACTGTATGGCTTCACTGAAGTGGAAATTATATTATTTGGTATTGGCAATGTTATAGATGACTCGATTTGAAGGGTGACACAGATTATGATTTCATTTTGAACGTGTTGACTTGATGGAGACTTGGACTTACTCAAAAAAAGATATCTAGGGGACATTTAGATCTCAGATGCTCAGAAGAAGAATCTGGTCTGGAAATGTAAATTTGTGTCATCTGTGCATAGGAGGTAACTGAAAAGTAAGTGCCGATATAGATGTCTAATAAGAGTATAGAGTAAGGAGTGAAGTAAAACTAGGACCAGACCTTGAAGAACTCCAAAATTAGATGGCTAGGTAAAGGAAACTAAAGAGGAAAATGCCCCAAAAGGAAGAAAATAACTAGGACAATACTACCTGGAAACCATTGAATGAGATACCATTGCTTTTCAAGAGAGAATGCTCAAGAGGTTGAATGTTGCTGACTGAGTTAGTGTCACTAGCCCACAGGTAGATTCTGTGAACCCTAACCTAGGCACCTTATACATATGACTTGGGCTTTATGAGTCCTGGAAGTGTATTGCAATCTGAAAACTATAGAGTGTGCTATCCAGTGAAGGCAGCCAGGTTGCAAACAGAAAACATTTTTTTTTTTAAAGAGAGTTTATTTTGTAGACCTTCTTTAGTTTCACAGCAAAATTGAGCAGAAGGTACAGAGATTTCTCAATCCTCCCTGCCCTCAACATTTTTAAGTGAAAAAATTTGGGGAAATTTTCTAAAAAATTACTAAAAAGAAAAAAATCAAACATAAAAGAATCTGAATCACCAAAGGTCCAGTAATTTGTTGAAATTTCTTTTTGAAATAAGTAATTACATATTTATTTGATTTCATACTTTTTACTTTGGTTTTTTTCTTAGAATGGTTCCCCTCATCCTAATTATATGAGTTCCATGCTGAAACCTGACTCCATCTCTACACTAACTGCTTCAAAGTTTGTAATATTTGTCCCATTGTAATTGTGAACAAACATTGAGGAACAACTCCAATCTGAGGCAGGCGTGACCATAAAGAGTTCTGTCTGGGAAATTTTGGTTCACAAGTCACCAAGATCTGAATTGGCAGCTGAGAGCTCAAAGACTTAAGAACTGATAATAGATCATTTTGTGACCATAGGATAAATCCAACTTAATCATGATGTATGATAATTTTTATGTGTTGTTGAATTTGATTCACTAATAGTTCATTCAGAATTTTTACATACATATTCATTAAAGATATTGGCCTGTAGTTTCCTTTTTTTGATTTTGATATCAGGGTGATGGTGGCTTCACAGAATGACTTTAGCAGTGTTCCTAAAGTCTTTTGGAAGAGTTTGAGAAGGGATCAGAAAAGTTCTTTTTGTGTTTGTTAGAATTCTCTGTTGAAGCCATCTAGTCCTGGGCTTTTGTTTTCAGGGAGTTTTATTATTGTTATTATTATTATTATTATAGATTCTATGTCTGTATGTGTGTAACTGAATCATTTAGTATACCAAAAACTAATACAACATTGTAAATCAACTATACTTCAATTAAAAAAAATGAGTGGATTATGAAGAAAAGAGTTGAACACCACAGTCAACTGCCATCATTAGGGTTGTAGTTAATTCTATTAAATTTTTTTTTCAGTGTTTACTCTTAGAAAAAAGTGCTCACAGGGATGATGAAGTTATTGTTCCCAAAACTGTGTGGGGGAATTTATAATGAGCACTGGAAGGTTCAGAAAGACCAGCAGACTGTGATGTAAATTTGATAAAAGGTAAAGGACAAGGGAAATTTTCATGCAAATATGGGCTCAATAAAGGACAGAAATGGTATGGACCTGACAGAAACAGAAGATATTAAGAAGTGGCAAGAATACACAGAAGAACTGTATGAAAAAGATCTTCACAACCAAGATATTCATGATGATGTGATCACTCACCTAGAGCCAGACATCCTGGAATGTGAAGTCAAGTGGTCCTTAGGAAGCATCACTAAAAACAAAGCTAGTGGAGGTGATGAAATTACAGTTGAGCTATTTCAAATCCTAAAAGATGTTGCTGTGAAAGTGCTGTACTCAATATGTCAGCAAATTTGGAAAACTCAGCAGAGGCCACAGGACTGGAAAAGGTCAGTTTTCTTTCCAATCCCAAAGAAAGGCAATGCCAAAAATGCTCAAACTATCACACAATTGCACTCATCTTACACACTAGTAAAGTAATGCTCAAAATTCTCCAAGCCAGGCTTCAGCAATACATGTACTGTGAACTTCCAGATGTTCAAGTTGGTTTTAGAAAAGGCAGAGGAACCAGATATCAAATTGCCAACATCTGCTGGATCATTGAAAAAGCAAGAGAGTTCCAGAAAAAAATATCTATTTCTGCTTTATTTACTATGCCAAAGGCTTTGACTATGTGGATCACAATAAACTGGAAAATTCTTCAAGAGATGGGAATACCAGGCCACCTGACCTGCCTGTTGAGAAACCTGTATGCAGGTCAGGAAGCAACAGTTAGAACTGAACATGGAACAGCAGACTGGTTCCAAATAGGAAAAGGAGTACATCAAGGCTGTATATTGTTACCCTGCTTATTAAACTTATATACAGAATACATCATGAGAAACACTGGACTGGAAGAAACACAAGCTGGAATCAAGATTGCCAGGAGAAATATCAATAACCTCAGATATGCAGATGACACCACCTTATGGAAGAAAGCAAAGAGGAACTAAAAACCATCTTGATGAAAGTGAAAGAGGAGAGTGAAAAAGTTGGCTTAAAGCTCAACATTCAGAAAACGAAGATCATGGCATCTGGTCCCATCACTTCATGGGAAATAGATGGGGAAACAGTGGAAACAGTGGCTGACTTTATTTTAGGGGGGCTCCAAAATCACTTTAGATGATGATTGCAGCCATGAAATTAAAAGACGCTTCCTCCTTGGAAGGAAAGTTATGACCAACCTAGATAGTATATTGAAAAGAAGAGACATTACTTTGCCAACAAAGGTACATCTAGTCAAGGCTATGGTTTTTCCAGTAGTCATAACTGGATATGAGAGTTGAACCATAAAGAAAACTGCTGCTGCTGCTGCTAAGTCGCTTCAGTCGTGTCCGACTCTGTGCTACCCCATAGATGGCAACCTACCAGGGAGCGCCGAAGAAGTGATGCTTTTGAACTGTGGTGTTGGAGAAGATTCTTGAGAGTCTCTTGGATGGCAAGGAGATCCAACCAGTCCATCCCAAAGGAGATCAGTCTTGTGCGTTCATTGGAAGGACTGATGCTGAAACTCCAATATTTTGGCCACCTGATGCGAAGGCCTGATTCATTTGAAAAGACCTGATGATGGGAAAGATTGAGGGCGGGAGGAAAAGGGGATGACAGAGGATGAGATGGCTGGATGGCATCACCGACTCAATGGACATGAGTTTCGGTGGACTCTGAGAGTTGGTGATGTACAGGGAGGCCTGCCGTACTGCGGTTCATGGGGTCACAAAGAGTTGGACACGACTGAGTGACTGAACTGAACTGAAAGGACAACATGAGACAAAGTTGGATGGAATAGTCTTGGATTGTCAGGCAGTCCAAGAAAATCTGCCAAAGTTATAGGGAATCCTTGAGCCCAGGTTTTCTGTCAGAGCAATCTTGTCCCTCCCACAAATGGGTTTGCTTTAGTATTCCTGTGGTACCACATCCTTGGCTGAGTGGAGATGTTACCTCAGAAGCAATAGATTCAGAGCACAGCAGCTGAGGTCATCATTTAAATTTGTTCCCTGCAGTTAAACATCTGCAAGCACATCCTTCTGGCCATCACAGTCATTGTTTATTTAAATCATAATGGTCACTTGAAACATAACATCTACCTGACTTCAGTGTGAGACTTCCTGTGTAAAATATTTGAGATTGTCATCTCCAATAGTCTACCCAGAAACCTCATAGTAATCTTTACATATCATCCTTTAGATTCATTCAGTCATCAACTCTGTCCTGTTGTGGCCTACAAAATACTCCTCAGTTTTTTTCCCTGCTTTCAGTAATTCTTAATTGAACTTCATTTTTAGCCTTCCAACTTATCATATAAGTTCCTTAAAAGTCAGTTTCATGTGAAATGGGAAAATAATAGTCTTTATGTATGCCTTTTTCATAACCAAATGGATTAATGCCTACAGAGATGCAAATGGCAAATATTATTATTGGTAGCTAACAATATTGAATGCTTACTCAATACCAGGTACTGTTCTAAATACCTTCTCAATTCTTAAAATCCTAGAAGTTTTACTATCTTTATTTTACAGGGGAGGACTTGAAGCATCAAGAATTAAATAGTCTGCTCACATCTCATATATTAAGTGTTGGTATCAGGATTCCAACCCAAGCAGTCTGACTGAAGAATACATGCTCATTCACTATACTCTGAACTGTTGGCTCCTCAGTATGTGCTTCCTTTCTTTCACCTCCCAACCCTTCCTTGTTTCCCAGTTATATTGTTTTGGTTTGTTTTGCTTTGTTTTAAAGACAAGAAGTGAGTCTTTTTCATATGGCTCATTTCTATATCCCCAGCAGCTAACACAATGACTAGAACAGAAAAAGTAGTAAATACATGGGAGTTTAATGAACATGAATGTGGAAATGTATTGTTTAAGGAAAGCCATTCTCAGCTGCAACATCTGTAGACAAACTTAGCAGGGATCTGCTATAGACTGAATTGTGTCCCACTAAAATTCATTTGTTTAAGCCATAAACTTCAAAGTTATTGTATTTGGAGATGGAGTTTTAGAAAGGGAGTTAGATGATGTCATGAAGGTGGAACCATGATGAAGAGATATAAGGGCAAGAGATAGCCAGAGAGGCTACTCTCTTTCCATCATGTGAAAATACAGCAACAAGGCAACCATCAGTGAGTTAGGAAGAGGACTCTCACCAGGAACTAAATCAGCCAGTACACCAGCCTGCAGAATGTGAGAAATAAATATCTGTTGTTTAAGTCACATAGTCTATCATAACTTGTTTTAGCAATCTGAGGTGACTAATATGGAGCATAAGCCTATGACACAGTTGCAAAGGGTCAATTTGTGTCAAGGTGCGCTTTTGGCAAAGTTTTAGTAAAATGTGATTAGACAAGCAAAAATAAGGGTCAGCAGGATCATGGGCACAGCTGATATAAAGGTTTATCAGCATTAAGGTACATGGCAGACTGAGATATAGTCAGGAAGAGGGGTCATGGCCATGTCAACAGAAAAGACAGGTTAATGTTTAGTAAATGAATGAAGTCAAGACCAGAGTTGCAAACTAAGACAGCTATAGAACCAGGGTCAAGACAGCAACTGAAATAGTTCCTAAGGGTCTTTGTGCTCTGACTGGTACTTTCTGTAAAAACAGAACACTCCTTAATTTATGGTTCATCATGTTTTCTCTTATTGTCTCTACTTCAGGAAGGGGAAAAAAGAAAAACGTAAATTAAGGGCTAGAATTTGGGTCACCTCTGAGGTCTTATGTCAAGCTAAGAAGACTGTGATCTCAACTAGAGACTAGTTACTGTATGACCCCATGTGAAAAATTTTGAGGACATATAGCATCACAAAATTATTCCCAACATAGAGCAAGTTTACCATCTATGTCGGAAAGTCTTGAACTAAAGGCAACCCTTAGCATGAACATGTTGGGCGTATTACTTCCTCAACCAAGGGAGTTCTTGTGCCTGTGTGTGTGTGCTCAACTGTGTCCAACTCTTTGTGACCCCATGGACTATAGCCTGTCAGGCTCTTCTGTCTGTGAAATTCTCTAGGCAAGAATACTAGAGTGGGTTTCCATTTCCTTCTCCAGGGGATCTTCATGACTCAGGGATTGAACTTGTATCTCCCCCATCTCCTGCATTGGCAGGTGGATTCTTTACCACTGTGCCCCCCGGGAAGCCTATAAGTGGTTCTTAGTATAGAGCACTGCTCACTGAAGAAGGGCAACTTTGATCAAAACAGGCAATAACTTGTATTCTCCGGGTGTTGTTTTCTTTCCCCTATCACTGTTTCTCAAGGGATTAAAATGATTAAGACTTGTGTCTATTATACACAGATAGCAAGGAAAGAAGAAAGAAAAATAGCATCCATTTCATAACCAGTCACATGGAGACGGGATTTACAAGAGATAAAATAGATAATGTAGACATGAAAATAGAGAGAGTAGGTTGAAACCTGAGGCTTGCTGCAAAGAAGGAAAAGATACTGTGGGAAATTTTGCAGTTCTAATAAATATGCAGCATATTAAAAGGTCTCACTTCTTCCCTCCCGTCTATGGAAGGTCTTGAAGAAGTTTCTTTGGAATTTCAATCCCAGAATGATTCATACCTTAACCACTTCCCTTAATCACTTTTTTCATCCTTTCAGTTAGAGGTAGTAACTGAACAACTATTTTTTAATCATATACTGATGCAAGAAAGGGGTCAAGATCATTTTAATAAACATTTTATTCCTTCATACAGTAAATGGTGGGATATTTCATGATCTTTTACTATATTAGAGGCTAGGGATGCAACAGCAAATCAGACAAGAAATGGTCCCCACATATATGAAAAGTATAGTTTTTAAGTAGAGACAGACAGTAAATAAAAAGCCAAACAAGTAATTAATTAGTCATCTCAATAGGATCATGAAAGTCAAATGGAAGGACTTGAGAACTAATCATAAGGGAGGAAAATTGCCTCAGGCACATTTAACCTATTTCACAATTTTACCAAAGGTTAACCTTTGCCAGAGGTTCAACGTTCATGACATTATTCAGGAGACAGGGATCAAGACCATTCCCAAGAAAAAGAAATGCAAAAGGCAAAATGGTTGTCTGAGGAGGCCTTACAAATAACTATCAAAAGAAGAGAGGCGAAAGGCAAAGGAGAAAGGAAACATATACCTATTTGAATGCAGAGTTCTAAAGAATAGCAAGAAGAGATAAGAAAGACTTCCTCAGTGATCAACACAAAGAAATAGAGGAAAACAATAGAATGGGAAAGACTAGAGATCTCTTCAAGAACGTTAGAGATACCAAGGGAATATTTCATGCAAAGATGAACACAATAAAGGACAGAAATGGTATGGACCTAACAGAAGTAGAAGATATTAAGAAGAGGTGGCAAGAATACACAGAACTGTACAAAAAAGGTCTTCAAGACCCAGATAATCACAATGGTATGATTACTCACCTAGAGCCAGATATCCTGAAATGTGAAGTCAAGTGGGCCTTAGGAAGCATCACTATGAACAAACCTATGGAGGTGATGGAATTACAGCTGAGCTATTTCAAATCCTAAACGATGATGCTGTGAAAGTGCTGCACTCAGTATGTCAGCAAATTTGGAAAACTCAGCAGTGGCCACAGGACTGGAAAAGTTCAGTTTTCATTAAAAACCCAAAGAAAGGCAATGCCAAAGAATGCTCAAATTACTGCACAATTGCACTCATCTCACACACTAGTAGGGAGAAGGAAATGGCAACCCACTCCAGTATTCTTGCCTAGAGAATCCCATGGACAGAGGAGCCTGGTGGGCTGCTGTCCATAGGGTTGCACAGAGTCGGACACAACTGAAGCAACTTAGTATACATGCATGCATTGGAGAAGGAAATAGCAACCCACTCCAGTATTATTGCCTGGAGAATCCCAGGAACAGAGGAGCCTGGTGGGCTGCCATCTATGGGGTCGCACAGAGTTGTGCATGACTGAAGCGACTTAGCAGCAGCAGCAACACATGCTAGTAAAGTAATGCTCAAAATTCCCCAAGCCAGGCTTCAACAGTACATAAACTGTGCACTTCCAGATATTCAAGCTGGATTTAGAAAAGACAGAGAGACCAAACTGCCAACATCTTGCTGGATCATCAAAAAAGCAAGAGTTAAAAAAAAAAAATCTACTTCTGCTTTATTGATTATGCCAAAGCCTTTGACTGTCTTTGTTCACAACAAACTGTGGAAAATTCTTAAAAGAGATGGGAATTCAGACCACCTGACCTGCCTCTTGAGAAATCTGTGTGCAGGTCAGGAAACAACATTTAGAACAACAGACTGGCTCCAAACTGGGAAAGGAGCACGTTAAGGCTGTATATTGTCACCCTGCTTATTTAATTTATATGCAGAGGACATCATGAGAAATGCTGGGCTAGATGAAGCACAAGCTGGAATCAAGATTGCTGGGAGAAATATTAATAACCTCAGATTTACAAATGACACCTCCGTTATGACAGAAAGTGAAGAAGAACTAAAGAACCTCCTGAAGAAAGTGAAAGAGGAGAGTGAAAAAGCTGGCTTACAAATTAACATTCAGAAAACTAATATCATGGCATCTTGTCCCATCACTTCATGGCAAATAGAAGGGGAGACAGTGGAAAGAGTGACAGACTTTAGTTTTTTGGGCTCCAAAATCACGCAGATGGTGACTGCAGTCATGAAATTAAAAGACACTTGCTTCTTGAAAAAAAAGCTCTGACCAACCTAGGCAGCATATTAAAAAGCAGAGACATTACTTTGCCAACCAAGGTCCATCTAGTCAAGGCTATGGTTTCTCCAGTAGTTATCTATGGATGTGAGAATTGGACTATAAAGAAAGCTGAGTGTTGAAGAATTGATGATTTTGAACTGTGGTGTTGGAGAAGACTCTTGAGAGTCCCTTGGCCTGCAAGGAGATCCAACCAGTCCATCCTTAAGGAAATCAGTCCTGAATATTCATTGGAAGGACTGATGCTGAAGCTGAAACTCCAATACTTTGGCCACTTGATGTGAAGAACTGACTCATTTGAAAAGACCCTGATGATGGAAAAGATTGAGGGCAGGAGAAGGGGATGACAGAGGATGAGATGGTTGGATGGCGTCACCGACTCAGTGGACATGAGTTTGCGTAAACTCTTGTGTTGGTGATGGACAGGAAAGCCTGGGGTGCTGCTGTCCACGGGATTGCAAAGAGTGGGACACGACTGAGCGACTGAACTGAACTGCTGCTGCTGCTGCTAAGTCACTTCAGTCGTGTCCGACTCTGTGCGACCCCATAGACAGCAGCCCACCAGGCTTCCCCGTCCCTGGGATTCTCCAGGCAAGAACACTGGAGTGGGTTTCCATTTCCTTCTCCAATGCATGAGAGTGAAAAGTGAAAGTGAAGTCGCTCAGTCGTGTCCGACTCTGTGCGACCCCATGCACTGCCGCCTACCAGGCTCCTCCGTCCATGGGATTTTCCAGGCAAGAGTACTGGAGTGGGGTGCCATTGCCTTCTCCAGAACTGAACTGAACCTTTGCCAAGTCTAAAGGGCTTCTGATTTTACTTTTGATACACATTTCCAACATGTTCTTGTGATAAACTCAAGGAAAAGATACTGTTTCAAGAGTGCTTGCCATGAGGAAGTTTTCTGATACTATCTGGAATGAGTAGTTTTTACATAAATGTGAAATAGGGAGTCTGTGGGTTCTTGCCCTTTGAGGGATTGAAACAATTTCAGTTGCAGAAGCTCTGGGATGTGGGGGTGGGTTCAGCCCTTTCATGCTGGTGTAACCAGCTCACTCTCATGTTCCAGAACCCAGAAGGAAACCATTACTACCTGAAATACATTGGAAAGAGAATGCCTTGAGGAGGCCACACAGGGGAGTGATAGATCCTGATGATAAACTGGCTGACTTTGATCTTAACTCTGCCATTTACTTGCTGTGCAATATTGGGCAAGTCACTTAATTTTTCTGTGCTTCATTTCATGTGCACAATAAAAGCAAACAGAATCTACCTCATGGGGTTGTGATGAGGATCAAATGAGATAATATTTATAAAATACAAGGATATCCTTGTGCACATAGAAAATGCCAGATAAACATTAGGTATTTTATTATGTGTGTGTATTAAGTGTATATAATACTTACACTACTTATGTAATTTTTTTATATAGGAACACTGTGCCTGCATACTAAGTCACTTCAGTTTGTAGACTGTAGCCCACCAGGCTACTCTGTCAATGGGATTTTCCAGTCAGAGGTTAAAGCATCTGCCTGGAAATGCAGGAAACCCGGGTTCGATCCCTGGGTCGGGAAGATCCCCTGGAGAAGGAAATGGAAACCAATTCCAGTATTCTTGACTGGAAAATCCCATCGACAGGACTGACCTTTGGATGGAAACTGCATCTCTTCCATGTCCTGTATTGGCATGTGGGTTCTTTACCACTAGCACCACCAGGGAAGCCCATGGGAAATCTGTACCAGGTAAGAATTTCTACAAGTAAGCTGTCTACTCCTTCCCAACAATAACAGTAATGATTTCAAAAATAGCTCCTTTTGAGTTGCTGTTAAAAACTATTAAAATATGCAACAAAGAAGGTTAATACCAAAAACAGACTGATTATATTCTTTGCAGCCAAATATAGAGAAGCTCTATATAGTCAGCAAAAACAAGACTGGGAGCTAACTGTGGCTCAGATTCAATTCAGTTCAGTTCAGTCACTCAGTCATGTCCAACTTTTTGCGACCTCATGAATCGCAGTACACCAGGCCTCGCTATCCATCACTAACTCCCAGAGTTCACTCAAACTCATGTCCATTGAGTGGGTGATGCCATCTAGCCATTTCATCTTCTGTCATCCCCTTCTCCTCCTGCCCCCCATCCCTCCCAGCATCAGGGGCTTTTCCAATAAGTCAACTCTTCACAAGAGGTGGCCAAAGTATTGGAGTTTCAGCTTCAGCATCAGTCCTTCCAAAGAACACCCAGGACTGATCTCCTTTAGGATGGACTGGTTGGATCTCCTTGTAGTCCAAGGGACTCTCAAGAGTCTTCTCCAACACCACAGTTCAAAAGCATCAATTCTTCAGCGCTCAGCTTTCTTCACAGTCCAACTCTCACATTCATACATGACCACTGGAAAAACCATAGCCTTGAATAGACGGACCTTTGTTGGCAAAGTAATGTCTTTGCTTTTGAATATGCTATCTAGGTTGGTCATAACTTTCCTTCCAAGAAGTAAGTGTCTTTTAATTTCATGGCTGCAATCACCATCTGCAGTGATTTTGGAGCCCCCCAAAATAAAGCCGGACACGGTTTCCACTTTTTCCCCATCTATTTCCCATGAAGTGATGGGACCAAATGCCATGATCTTCATCTTCTGAATGTTGAGCTTTAAGCCAACTTTTTCACTCTCCTCTTTCACTTTCATCAAGAGGCTTTTTAGTTCCTCTTCACTTTCTGCCATAAGGGTGGTATCATCTGCATATCTGAGGTTATTGATATTTCTCCTGGAAATCTTTTGATTCCAGCTTGTGCTTCTTCCAGCCCAGCATTTCTCATGATGTACTCTGCATATAAGTTAAATAAGCAGGGTGACAATACACAGCCTTGACATACTCCTTTTCCTATTTGGAACCAGTCTATTGTTCCATGTCCAGTTCTAACTGTTGCTTCCTGACCTGCATATAGGTTTCTCAAGAGGCAGGTCAGGTGGTCTGATATTCCCATCTCTTTCAGAATTTTCCACAGTTTATTGTGATCCACACAGTCAAAGGCTTTGGCATAGTCAATAAAGCAGAAATAGATGTTTTTTCTGGAACTCTCTTGCTTTTTCCATGATCCAGTGGATGTTGGCAAGATTATGAGGTCCTTATTTCAAATTTTGGGCTTAAATTGAAGAAAGTAGGGAAAAACACTAGACAATTCAGGTGTGACCTAAATCAAATCCCTTATGATTATACAGTGGAGGTGACAAATAGATTCAAGGGATTAGATCTGGTAGGCAGAGTGCCTGAGAACTATCGATGGAGGTTTGTAACTAAGTACAGGAATGGAGACCAAAACCACCCCAAAGAAAAAGAAATGCAAGAAGGCAAAATGGTTTTCTGAGAAGGCCTTACAAATAGCTAAGAAATGTATAAACATGAAAGGCAAGGGAGAAAGGGAAAGATATACCCATTTGAATGCAAAGTTCTAGAGGACAGAAAGGAGAGATAAGAAAGACTTCCTCGGTGATCAATTGAAAGACATAGAGGAAACAATAGAATGGTAAGACTAGAGATCTCATCAAGAAAATTAGAGATACCAAGGGAACATTTCATGCAAAGATAGGCTCAATAAAGAACAGAAGTGTACCTGAAATATGTAAAACATTGGTCTCAAAGTTTCAGGATGCAATTATAAATGTTGCATGAAAATGAGGAAAAAAAGTTTAATAATAGACTATTTTTAGAGAAACAATTCATTTAGGAAAAAAGAAAAAAATATTTGCCCCATTGAATCTCATTGGCATAATCATGGCATTGTCGAAGCCTCAGCAAACACACTTCTAACATGGGTGTCACCAATACCTTTCTTTCTAACTTAGAAATATGAGCATCCTGAAATCAGGTAGATTTTACCTTTTCTGATAGAAGAACAGGAAACAATCAGCTATCAGAATTGTCTCATTATCATAGTATGCTTCAGTCATGTCTGACTCTTTGCAACTCTATGGACAGTAGCCCATCAGGCTCTTCTGTCCAAGGGATTCTCAAGGCAAGAATACTGGAGTGGGTTGCTAAGCCCTCCTGAAGGGGATTCCCCCGACCCAGCGATCAAATCCACATCTCTTATATCTCCTGCATTTGCAGGCAGGTTTTTCACCACCAACTGAGCTCTATCTAGTCAAAGCTATGGTTTTTCCATTAGTCATGAATGTATGTGAGAGTTGGAATATAAAGAAAGCTGAGTGCCAAAGAATTGATGTTTTTGAACTGTGGTGTTGGAGAAGACTCTTGAGAGTCCCTTGGACTGCAAGGAGACCCAACCTAAAGGAAATCAGTCCTGAATATTCCTTGGAAGGACTGATGCTGAAGCTGAAAATCCAATATTTTGGCCATTGATGCAAAGAACTGACTCATTTGAAAAGACCCTGATGCTGGAAAAGATTGCAGGCGGGAGGATAAAGGGATGACAGAGGGTGAGATGGTTGGATGGCATCACAGACTCAATGGACATGAGCTTGAGTAAACTCTGGGAATTGGTGATGGACAGGGAGGCCTGGAGTGCTGCAGTCCGTAGGGTCACAAAAGAGTCAGACGTGACTGAGACTGAACTGAACTGAATTCTTTACCACTAGCTCCACCTGGGAAGTATCTGTGTATTGCCTGTTGAGAATTCAAGAATTTATTAAGTATTTTTAAGATCAACCTTGCTGTTTCCTCCTTCCTAAAATGAATTTATAAAGCTTAACATTTATAAAAAATAGTCCACCAAACACATTAACTTCCTTCCATATCCTAGCTCTGTTTTATAACCTCTTACATCTTTAAAATTCATTTTTGTTTTTAAAAAATCTAAATATTTATTATCTGTTTATTTTCACATGGCCCTGTGAGATGGACAGGTCAGATCTTAATATCCCCATTTTACAGGATATTGATGTTATATCACTCTGGAACAGGAACCTGAGGTTATATAACTTTTCTAAATTAACAAAAGCACTGAGATCCTTCATTGTAAGTAGAATTCAAATGTGCTCATGTCCATCCATTTTTCCTTGCATTTTACTCCATCTTTCATTTTACATCATTATTTAGTTTATCTTTTGATATTAAGTTATATATTTAGCCATGTCAGTATCAGTAAGAGACAGATCACAAACATTAAATATTTGAGAACAAAAAAAATCTTATTAACCATAAAATAGAACTCTGATTACAATGTTGCTCAATGCTAACCAGTAATATCTTAGTTAAATGCCAAGGTACAGAAGGAATATTTGGAAAACATTACTACTTAGTTAGTGTCATTCACTATATTTCTATAAAATGTCTCTTATAACCTTTTATATTTTTAAATATCTGTGGACTTATTTCTACACAGAATGAACTAAAATACAGCTTCTCTGATTTTTATTCAAGGATGTGGGCTTTGATTATTGATACAGAATTGAAGTATTCTATTTCACTCATGCCAGGACACAAGTTTCTCTTCATTTTATACTAAGAAATCACAGGATAAAATTGAGGGGGGAAATTAGATTTATTCTTCCCTGTGTTTAATAATATTCACGTAATAGGCGTATGCTCACAGGAGGTAGCAGGCAGGTAATATTCCAGCTGTGAGTCTGGCCTCTAGACTTGCTGAATTGTACAGGCATCTCCCAAGGGGCCATGTGTTTACACATCAAATCTGAGGGCTTATGATGTACATTCTTGGAAAACACTGTTCTCTGCTTCTGCACTTATAATGTGGATGGGATTAGAGTAGGTTAAGGTAAGGCAAAAGTTCATTCTCACCTTTTATAAGATTTGGGAAACACAGAATAAAATAATCATGAGAATCTGGAGGTTTAAAAATTACAGAAAAAAATGAGAATAAATTTAAATACAGAAATCTTTCCCTGATTATATTTGCTGGTCTTTTCTCCAAATAAATTCCTTGGTATCCTGCTCCAAACCTTAAACCACAGTACTTCTCTTGGTTGGTGTTCTCTTATATTTTCTTATCTTCCTGATAATTTCAAAATCCTTCAAGTACTGTATCTCTGCCTTTAGCTAATCATGCTGCCCACTAGGAAGTTCATAAAGACCACCCAGAGCATTTCAGGAGATCTACCCAACAGTGAGCTGATGCTGATAACTGCCAATCCCAATTTGCTTGGCTTCAGGGAACTTTGTATTAAAAAGTGCTGTCACATATTTTTAATTTCCCCAGTGAGTCTGCTCCCCCTCCGTGCTGCCCCATCAAAGAACTGTATAATAATGTGAAGTGTGAAAGAAGACATGCTGTTCTGGAATTTACATTGTTCTTTTTGATTCAAGAGCAAATTTGTGAACATGGGGTATTGTGTCACATGAGCAAACAAATTAGATTAACAAAGAA
Source organism: Bos mutus (assembly GCF_027580195.1). Lineage (NCBI taxonomy): Eukaryota > Metazoa > Chordata > Mammalia > Artiodactyla > Bovidae > Bos > Bos mutus. The sequence continues at coordinate 48,227,650 of NC_091617.1, forward strand.
TTAAGAACACAATATTATATTCACAGTTAGACCACTTTCATGTAGACTGCATTGTACATAACTATTCTACTGTGATTGAATTGGAAAGATTCAAGCACTGAGGCTAAATCTGTATAATCCTTTTTGTTCTTGTTGAAGCAGTAACTTTGTGTATTTGAGCATTGACTTTTCCTCACCTACTTGAACCAAGTTTATTCAGAGTCAATGGGATTTTCTACTCCTGGAAAGATACTTTGGCCTTTAAAGTCTTTTTTTTTTTTTAGTTAAAAATTTAAAGTCAATTATCATAGTAAACTAAGTATGACAGGTTAACAATATATATTTATATTGGAGAAAAAATGAATTAAATGAATTAATGTTTTTAATATTAATACATTTACACTAGTCAGATCATCTTCATGACAAATCCCTTTGAACAGGAAGCAGTTTCCAAATTGGCCAGTTTGCTTAAGAAGCAAATTTTAACAGTGGCATTCAGCCGCTTCTTGTTCTTCACTAACTAATTTTTTAGATTTACCTTCTTCAGCTCTGCTATAATTGAGGTATTGATCACTTAACTTGCAAAATCTGCTCTGACCCAATTTTCAAGCCAACTCCAGTATTCTGACCTGGAGATTCCGTGGACTATAGTCCATGGGGTCACAAAGAATCGGACATGACTGAGTGACTTTCAGTTCACTTCACTTCCTCTTCTTTTATAACTGAAGTCCCATAGATCTCCAATCTATGTCTAATGGTCTTGATAGGGACAGGCTCTGCCCGCTACTGTCTAGACTCTCCCTAACTGGGAATGCAGGAAGGCAGAGTGACATACAGTCTGGATTGGATTGTTGGTCTCTAGAGATCTTAGCCATCTCATCTAAAATACATATTTCTCTAATAAACTCAGCTTATACACATTATCAAAGACATCTTCACATTTTAGTATTTTAGAAATAGCTTTACAGATTCATTGTACTTAACATTTTAAGTGGAATGACACTCAGAAACCTAGCATGTCTTCATGTATTCTTTTTAATGGAAGTATATTTCCTTTATAATATTATATAAGTTTCATGTGTACAGCACAGTGATTCAGTACTTTTATAACTTATAATACATTAAAAATTGTTACATGATAATAGCCACAATTCCCTGTGCCATACAGTATATCCTCTTTGCAGTAGCTTGTCTCTCTTAATCCCATACCTCTCCCTCTCTTTCCTCTCTTCCATGGTAACTGCTGGTTTGTTTCCTATGAGTCTGTTTCTGTTTGAATATACACTCATTTGTATTATTTTTTAGATTCCACATACAAATGATATCAAGCAGTATTTGTTTTTGTCTTACTTATTTTACTAAGTATTATATTCTCTAGGTCGATCCCTGTTGCTTCAGATGGCAGATTCTCATTCTTTTTATGATTGAGTAGTATTCCATTGCATATGTGTATATATATTCATATATATATCTGCACTTCTTTATTCATTTATCTGTTGATGGATACTTTGGTTGCTTCCATATTTTGACTATTATAAATAGTGCTAATGAAACAGAACATTGGGGTGCATGCATCTTTTTGAATTAGCATTTCCAATATTTTCTGGATATATCCCCAGGACTGGAATTCCTGGGTCATATGGTAATTCTAGTTTTAGTTTTTTGAGGACCTTCCCTTGGTACTTCCATTGTGGTTGTATCATTTTATATTCCCAAATCCTCACCAATGTTTGTTACTTGTAGACTTTTTGATAATAGTGATTCTGACAGATATGAGGTGATATCTCATTGTGGATTTGATGTGCATCCTTAGTAATTAAAGATGTTGAGCATCTTGGCATGTGCCTGTTGGCCACTTGCATGTTTTCTTTGGAGAGCTATCTGTCTTCTGCCCATTTATGATTGGGCTGTTGATTTTGTTTTTTATTTTTTTCAATATATTGAGCCTATGAGCTATTAATGTACTTTTTTTTTTAACTTCATTTAAAATGAGAGAAATATTATGTGCCATATACACTATGAGAAATAAATAATAAAGATAAGAAAATGTGAAAGTTTTAGCAAACACAGGGGATTATCAAGGGTTTTCCTCATGGCTTAATTGGTAAAGAATCTGCCTGCAATGCAGGAGACATGGGTTCAATCCCTGGGTTGGGAAGATCCCCTGGGGAAGGGAAAGGCTACCCATTCCAGTATTCTGGCCTGGAGAAATTTAATGGCCTGTATAGTCCATAGGGTCACAAAGAGTCAGACACAGCTGAGCAACTTTCACTTTTTAAAACATGATGAATGCAAATGAAAATAATATTAACATAAGGACATAATTCAACTTTTGACAACTCTTCATGTTATTTAAAAAAACATTTTCCTTTGCTCTAAAATTATTTGGCATAGTAAGAATATTGTTATTGTTGTTCGGTTGCTAAATTGTGTCCGACTCTTTGCCACCCCATGGACTGCAGCATGTCAGGCTTCCCTGTCCTTCACTATGCCCTGGAATTTGCTCAAATTCATGTCCACTGAGTTGCTGATGCTATCTAACCATTTCATCCTCTGCCACCATCTTTTCCTTTTGGCTTCAGTCTTTCCCAGCATCAGGATAGTGTAGTAAGAATAAAAGCAGGTAAATGGTAGAGAAACAAAATTTATTACACAAACCAAAGATTGGTAGAATTACAAGTTTCAAGAACCTTCAAGTAAATAGTAGTTTTAAGGATGTTAAAGGAAAATTATACAAATATATTTACTGAGGTCAAAGTTATTACTTCTTAAAAATAATTAGTATCAAATGAGAAAAGTAAGCTGAGAGTTTTATCACCATGCACTAAACCTTAGTAAAAAGGTTCTGTTTTCAAAAGAATATTGTATTAATACAGGAAATATACAAATTGAGAAATTTCAGTAATAGATCTGCACTTACGTGAGATATTAAAAAATGAAAAAGCTATTTCAAGTTAGTGGGAAAAGGATGGTCGATTTAATAGATGATTCTGGAAATGTATTAAATCCATTGTGATTCCCCCTCTATGGTCATTAAGGTTGCCTGCTTGCCCTTAAATATTTGACCTTGTGAAAAAGGTGGAAACCTGATCAAAGTCATCTCTAACCTTGCCAGAAAAAGGATAGGGGTGGTGTAGTATACATTGATAGGAAAACTTTATATTCAGACCAAATTGACTCCATCACTAAACTATGGGACTTGAGCAAGTTACATAATCCTTCTTAGAAAATTAACCATTTCAGCTGATTCTCAAAATTATTGATACAAATTTGATTATAATTCTTTTATAAATTAATGTCCTCTTTATTTTTATTTCTCATCTGGCTTCATCCATTATAGGTTTTCTTCATGCTTCCTTAATTCTGTCATTATCTCTGGCCTTCAAGACTGTATTTTCCTTGTAGATCTTTGCAAAGAGTGAGCTATTTGTTTTTTTGCTTAAATCTAAAGTTTTGGTGTGTGATGTATTAATTTCTTCTTTAAGTATATACTTTTGTTATAACATACTATTTTTGTAGTTTTATTTCTATAGCTTTCTGAAGTGAAATCTTACAAAATTTTCCCCTGTATTAACTTTCTCCATGGGAGTTTGGTCATCCTTGCGTTGGTTTGTGTGTGTGTGTGTTTATTTTTTACTTTTCCTTTTTTAACATCTCTGTATACAATTGGATTTCTTTAAATACTTAGGATTTGAGTATGTCTATACATACATAATTGGGCTTTTCTGGTGGCTCAGCAGTAAAGAATCTGCTGGCCAAAGCAAGAGGCATGGGTTCAATCCCTGGGTCAGGAAGATCCCCTGGAAAAGGAAACAGCAATCTACTGCAGGAATCTTGCCTGGGAAATTCCATGGGCCCAGGATCCTGGCAGGTTACAGTCCATGGGGTTGCAAAGAGTTGGATACAACTTACCAACCAAATAACAACATCAACAACACTTATACACAGTTGGTATTAGTGGTATTAGCAGTGTATGCCCCTGTCATTTCTACAAGTACATGTAGCATCTGATTAATGCATGGCAATGGCAGCTGTGATAAATTTATGCATAAGTGTGTGGTTAGAGATAGAGGGATTAAACATTCACTTCAGATTGGCAATATATTTTCCCACATGGGAATATATTTTTCTTCTTTCCATGATTCTTAATGTTACTTGGAATTCATTCAGAAGTCTCTGGATCTCTGACCATTTGTCTGAACTTCTTCACAGCTCTGTTTGTGGCTTTTCGTTTGAAAAAGGGCCTGAGCAAACAAAAAAAAAAAAGAAAGAAAATGGGCCTGATGAACCCTTCCTCAGGCTTTAAATAATGGATCGATTTTCAATTAGCACCTTTGTTACCCCTGGTTCCAACACCAGGTTCTATGGTTCTTTAGAAAAAACCTAACTTGTTTTGAGGTTTACTATTTTAATTTTGCTTGATAAATAATTCTTCATATCTATTGGATTTTGGTCTCATTTTTATTTTATCTGTATCTTCTTTCCAATACATTGTTCACAGATATAGTCAGTTGATAACTTCCCAGAACATTGATATTGCTGAGGATTTATTTATTTGTTCTGTTATTTTTCCTTTTAAATGCGTACATGTAGCTACAGTTGTGTTCAACTCTTTTGTGACCCTATGGACTGTAACCCACCAAGCTGCTCTGTCCATCGGATTCACTAGGCAAGAATACTGAAGTGAGTTGCCATTTTCTCCACTAGGGGATTTTCCTGACCCGGCGATTGAATCTGCATCTTTTATGTCTCCTGCATTGGCAGGTGAGTTCTTTACCACTAGTGTCAGTTGGGATATTTATTGTCAATTTGGTGGGATTTTAAAGAGAGAAGTTAACCATTTTGCTTTTGCTTACTCCCATTTCTAACTACCATAGAAGCATATCATGCCTTAAAGTAATAGTGCTCAAGCTTCAGCCTGTGTCAGAATCACCTGAGTGTTTGATTTGACATGTAGTAGGTGGGGCCTGAGAATCTGCATTGCTACCAAGTTCCCAGGTGATGCCAGTTCTGCTGGTCAGGGAGCCATATTTTAAGCATCACACCTTAGAGTGTCCCTTCAAATAGGTCTCAATTCAGTTCAGTAGCTCAGTTTGGTCTGACTCTTTGCGACCCCATGGACTACAGCACGCCAGGTCTCCCTGTCTATCGCCATCTCCCGGAGTTTACTCAAACTCATGCCCATTGAGTCAGTGATGCCATCCAGCCATCTCATCCTCTGCCATCCCCTTCTCCTCCCTCATTCAATCTTTCCCAGCATCAGGGTCTTTTCCAATGAGTCAATTCTTCACATCAGGTGGCCAAAGTATTGGAGTTTCAGTTTCAGCATCAGTCACTCCAATGAATATTCAAGACTGATCTCCCTTAGGATGGAGTGGCTGGGTCTCCTTACAGTCCAAGGGACTCTCCAAGAGTCTTCTTCAACACCACAGTTCAAAAGCATCAATTCTTTGGCACTCAGCTTTCCTTATAGTCCAACTCTCACATCCATACATGGCTACTGAAAAAACCATAGCTTTGACTAGACAGACCTTTATTGTCAAAGCAATGTCTCTGCCTTTTAATATGCTGTCTATGTTGGTCATAACTTTTCTTCCAAGGAGCAAGCATCAAATAGGTCTACATGTATGTATACTATCAACTCAAACTGCCAAAATTATGGCTTAATTCTCATGAATTATTTGGTTGAAACATTTGTTTTCAGATGAAGAAAGTTAGAATCAGTGAAATTAAGGGACTTGCACAAAGCTGGTTGACTGGTTGTCTCAAGAAAACCCAAATAACTTATTTGGAGTAGGAAATAAATTAAGTGACTGGTCTTCTTTTTTAAATGTAGGGTTGTTTTTATAAATAAGTGTCCAGACTTCCTGTTTAGGAAGGCAATCTCTAATTTTAGCAGAAAATGCATAGGGCTTTGAAATCCATGTCATCTTCTAACACCCAAAAGACTGCTGTTCTGTTTGTTGGTGCACTTCTTTTTCCATGTGTCTTAGAGCAACTCTCTAAATACTCTAGGGTTAGCATAGTTAAACACTGTACTTAACTTGTACCAACAAAAGTCCCCTTCCTCTTGTTCTTTTGATCCATTGGCTTCTTTCCTTCTCCATTTAAGTGAAACTTTCCTCATAATTTCTGTCTGGGTCACAGGACTTGTCCTTTCTTGCTGCTGTCACTTAATTGACAGTTTAAACTAAATTATGTTTAAATATTACACATACTACTTGCCATTAAGTTATAATCGCAGTGAAATTTAAGCTAGAATCAATATTAAATATTCACCCAAACTGCTGCATTCAACTTGATTAATGATTGCAATTGATTGATGTGAATTAAGAATGGCAGAGCATTTAAAAGCATTACAGTGATCAGCTACATTTAATTTTTACAGCAATACCATCTTAGAATACTATGTTAAAAGTGTTCTGTGTATGTTAATAGGCCTAGAGTTCAAAATTCTCTACTAGGTTCTAGAAGTAGTAATCAGAGTTTTAGGACAATACCTTTCTCTCACTGGTTAAAATATCCAAATAGAAGAAAACTAAATTTCCTAACTTAATATGAATATTTTGGCTTTGTTAACTGAATCAGATAATTACATACTGGTATCTACAAATTTCCCCCCTAAAGTTGTCAGAGGGTAAAGTTTCACTAGAATATACGCAAGAAGAAAGGAGTAGACACAGGATATGTTAAAACTACCATATTTCATACATTCAGGGGAAAAGTTCATGTTTTACTAAATTTGCCCATAAATTAAATCAAAAGACAGTAATTTACAGCCAGGCTTTCAAATGTGGGCTGCACTTAACCCATCTAATAAATAGAGGCTAAGGATGAGTGCAAGCATACTATGCCTCAAGACTGGAAACTGGCATCCCAAAGTGATATACAGTTCTGTGTATATATATGACATTTGGAATTGCATTTGGTCTTCCTTCCTCCGGTACCTCAAATGGAAAGATTGCTTACTTGATTAGTGTAGGTAAATTAAATAGATTTTTATATTTATGGTGAATTCAACAACTTTTCAAGGAAAAAAATAACCAGTGATAATCCAATTTCTACTTTAAAATGAAATTAGATTGGAGGATCAATACAGGGAACATACAATCAAAATTTTATCCCAGGGTTTTTTTTTTTTTTTGAAACTTTCCTAGAGCTGAAACGAATTCTGGTTTCTTAACTACGTCTTGTTTTGGCTCCCATCATATCAAAAATGGAAAATAGCCAGTTGTAGAGAAAATGTTGATGGTTTTGCAAGGTACAGGAATGTAGTTTAAAACTTAGCTATGTATAGAGTCAGCCTTTTTTTCTGCCAAAATGAATAAACCTCTCAGTGAACCTCTGAAGTTCACCTTGAAGTTCATGGTGAAGTCAACAGAACATTTAAGCACAAAGGGAGAGCAAAGTAGAAGTAAGCAGATTTCCACCAATTGCAAGATGCAGTGGAACATTATTAATTCTTACTCACTGAATTAAGACCTTGTAATGTCAGTGTAACTGTGTATTCTTGGGGTGGGAGTGCAGAATGAGATGTATTTGCTAGCTTAAAATATTGCCTGGACATTTACAAGACGTTTATATAGCACATTTTCTGGCCTAGATTTTTTAGGAAATCAAGCTATTTTTGAAGACTTAATATAACATCAAAATGCACTTGAGAAATTATGTAGTCCTGTTCCATTATTTTTTTAATCAATTTAATGCAGTATGAGATGATTTTCTATAGGTGGTTTCATCAAAGTTCTATACATTTAAAGCTTTAAAAATTCTATAATTATCTATTTTATGCACATTTCTCAAAAATGTATTAAATTTAATAATATTTAACTCAAGAAGCATTTCTGAAAAATTACATGTATTTTGAATTAGTATGTTGCTTTTTTTATTGGCTTATAACAATTTTTAATTTATATCTGACAAGAAGTATTGAAATTTGAAATGCATTCATATGTGGCAAGAAATATAATATCTTACTAATTCTCTTATATTGCTCCTTTTGAATATCTACACTTTTAGGCTGTAAAGTTTTAGGGTAGAGTTATCTGACTGTAATTTACTCCTGATAAAGGACTTTTGTTTATGTGTGCTTACTTCTGCCTGATTTGATTTACTTCAACACAAATCTCAGTAAGAGAAGGAGATTCTACATTAATAATTTGAAATAAATTGCACGATAAATCCACTTCTACAGACAAAGGATTGCTCATTAATATGTACTATGAAATGTACCATTAGTAAAATGTTGAGAAAACTTTAAAAAATAAAATTAGATCTATACTTGCTGCAACACACCAGAAACTGTAAGAAAATTAAATATTGAAACTTCAGTTTGAAATGGAAAATTGCAAAAGGCAAATACATTCATACGTCACAGTTGTTTTTTCTAATCACATTGGTGTGCACTAGAGATATATAATATCTTATATTTAAAAAGATGTAGTACCTAAATCACTTTCTCTTTCTCAGACCCTCAAGAAATGAAAGACATTTAGATATAAATGCAATGTAGAAGATAATATTGCAGAAGCAAAGAACTATTATGTTTGAAAATAATAAAGCAGAGGATCCAGTGATTGAAGTGTATTCTCAATTTCGTGTTCTCTAGTGTTGGGCCATCCTCGTGCAGAAATGCTGAACCAAAGAAAGCAAGCCTTCAGAGCCGCCACATGAAGCTCGGAATGCTGTGTGAGGCTGTGGTGTGCTCCTGCTCCACGAGGCTGCTAGTGCCCGGCGTTATCAGATCTCAGCAAAAGCTGACCAAAGGGTGCCAGATCCTAGGTGTTTCAAGTGTATTTGTTCCTACTATAAGTGCCATATTAAGTTCTCAAAAATGGTATCATTTGCAATTCTCACAGTATGCACATATATAGTTTATGAAAATTTTCTTTATTCAGTAATGTTGTTAATTTGGCAAAAATATCTGAACAGACTTGGGCCATTAATTATGACTAAAGCTGTGTTTCCATTTGGTGATAAAACATAAACCTGATTTGGGTAACAATGTGTGTAACAACCCATTCTTCTTTTACTAATTTATTGTAAATAATATAAGAATTTTAGGAGTTATATACTATCATCTATTATACTTGCACTCTCCATGGCAAGTCTAGAGATGTGCTTTGCATATAATCATGATGAAATCTTTTTTGTAAACCAGGATATTAACTATTTGCAAGTACACTAGGATTAAAATTTGTTTCATGATTACTATCATCAAAATAATTTCCCCTTCTTTACTCATGGTCACAAATTACTCTTGTTTATAAAAAAGGAAAATTGCTTTCTAGGACAGATTAATATTTCAATGTCATTATGGCAAGACACATAATGTTTTCATAAGAATAACAGCATGATGTCTTTCCTTGAGCTTAAATAACACATACTTACAGAGTATAAAATATTTAGTGACTTTTTTGTTTGTTTAGTAACATATCACTTTTGCATTATTTTTTGGTTTCTATAGTGATATTTTGTTGATTCAATTTACATTTATCAAATAACATCTAAGCCCTGAATTAGAGAGGATTGAAATTAGTTTTATTTGTCATAAGTTTTAGCAGAGTTGAATTTTTTATTACAGAGGGCATGAAGAAAATTTTCCACATCCACTAATATAAGACTTAGAAATTTTCAATCAAAAATTGAATTTAATTTTATGAGTATCTATATGATAATTCTAAGTAAATTCAAATACTGGAATAGTAGGCTAATGACAAAGTTATCTATTTTATTTAGCACTTGTATGTTTATTTTAAATGCAACGGGACAATCAATAATTGAGGAGTCTTTAATGTTTCTTTTTTAAAGTTGATTGAATTCTTAAAGCACTTTCTTCCTGTAAGGCAAAAGCATTTTCTACAACAGCTTTTGTTTATATCACTCAAAAGAAGCATGAAAATGGAGTAAATGGAAATAAAGGTAGTGATTAAGAGACTGTAAACCATACTTAGAAAAAAAAGGAATGCATAGGTCTATTATTTGATGTAAACTGCACTATTAATATGTGAAAGAAAGTACAAAGAATCATATAGCAAATTTTACTTCCCTTTTTTCAGCTACAAAAACTGGAAAGAAGAGACTAAATAAAGCAGAAGTAAAAGTTGAGAGGAAAGGATGAGAACACCTGTAATTGTCTAAGTAAGATTAAGACACTAAATCCAGAAAATATATTTTACAATAGCAAATGAATTCATAGGTGTAATTTCAGAAAAACTGTCAGTAATCCTAACAAATTCATAATAAAAGGAAAATATGCCATAAGACTAATGATGGGTAAATGCTTCCAAAATGAAGGTAAGAATAGAGACCAGAAATAACAGGTAGATTCTGAAAAATCTTTAGAAAAGATTATATGTTTATGAAAGTTTCATTAACATCATTTTAGAGTTGTGATTTCAGAGGAAGAAAAATATGATAGTCAATATGCAATGGGATGTCACTAAAATGAATATAGAATTGTTGTCTAAAGCTAAAGAAATTCAGACTCCACTGAAAAATCAATGACACTTGCTAAATCCAAATAGATGTGAAGATTTTCATTTAACTGTATCAGATTATGTTATAAAGAATATCTTATTATGGCAAATATCAGTTGAGCAGTATGCAGAGTTGGAGACCCTTGTCTATAAAGAAGTTATGGTTAGAATGTCTATCTATGGCTGGAGAAAACTTAAGAAAATGAGTACTGCCTTTAGGTCCCTTGGTCTGTCTCTAATAGTTGATAAACAGTGCCAACTCTGTGAGATGGTCAGATTTAACATTCACAAATTATCATTCTATTATCCTCAATTTGCTTGATGTGCTAACATGTCTCCCAGTATTTTCTTGATCAATTCATCTGTCAATGGACACTTGGGTTGTTTCCATACTTTGGCTATTGTGAATAGCTATTATGAATATGAGAGTACAAATACCTCCCTGAGATAATGATTAGTTTCCTTTGGATACATATCCAGAAGTGGAATTGCTGGATCAGATGGTAGTACTGTTCTTAATCCTTTGAGCAATCTCCTGCTGTTTTCCATTGTGGCCACAACAATTTATACTTCCACCAGTCTTGCACAAGGGCTCTCTTTTCTCCACCTCCTCACCAACATTTGTTATCTGTAGTCTTTTTTATAACAGACATCTTAATTATGAAGTGATGTCTCATTGTGGTTTTGATTTGCATTTTCCTGATGATTAGTAAGGGAGAAGGCAACGGCAACCCACTCCAGTACTCTTGCCTGGAAAATCCCATGGATGGAGAAGCCTGATGATTAGTAAATTTGAGCACTCTTTCATGTACCTATTAGACATTTGTATGTTTTCTTTGGTAAAATATTTAAGGTCTTTTGACATTATTTAATAGAACAATTTGGGTTTGGGGATTTTTGTGTTGTTATTGTTGGGGTTTTTTTGCCTATTGAGATGTATGATTTTCTTATATATTTTGGATATTAACATTTATTGAATATGACTTGCAAATATTTTCTCCCATTCCATAAATTGTCTTTCATTTTATTGATCTTTTTTCTATGCCAACACATTAATTTAAGGTAGTCCCACTTGTTTATTTTTTTGTTTTTATTGCCTTTATTTTTGGTGTCAAATCTAAAGAATAATTGCCAAGACCAAAGTCAAGGAGCTTACCTTTTATTTATTTTTGTTTTTTTCTACGAGTTTTATAGTTTTGGGTCTTACATTCAAGTCTTTAATACATTTTGAGTGGATTTCTGTGTATGGTTAAGATAAAGTGTATAATTTTAACTTGAGAATTTAAACAATTAGATTCCAAATGTCTAAATTTAATAAATTAATGTTAATTCATAAGCTGGGTAACTATAAATACTCCTTACACATAAAACCATTCTCAGATCTGTAGAAGTTTAAACAGAAAGAATACTTCAAAAATCTGCTTCAGAATTGCTCTCCCATCATAAAGACAAAATACATGATACAATCATTCTCAGACATTTAAAAACAAGCACCACTGGGCATAATTCCTGAGAGATGCAGAATAAATGAACTGAATCCTACAGTACTCCAGCATACTGCCTGAAGGCAGTTTCCAGAAGAAATCCTGGTGGCTGAACTGTGTTGAGGATACAGATATTAGAGTTCTAGAAGATCAAAGCAGCTAGAATTTAAGGGGGGAGAATACAGGGGAGGAGGGAACTACACAAAGAAACAGTGAAAAATTTAAGAAGGATACTCTTGAGGGTGGCTCTGTGGTAAAGATTCACCTGCCAATGAGGCGATGCAGGTGACACGGATTTGATCCCTGGGTTGGGAAGACCCCCTAGAAAAGGAAATGGCAACCCACTCCAGTATTCTTGCTTAGAGAATCCCATGGACAGAGGAGGCAGGTGGGCTACAGTCCATAGGATCACAAATAGTCAGACACAACTGAAAGACTGAGCATACACACACCCTTGAGTCATTTATTGAATACTAATGTGTGCATGTATAAAGAAGACTCCTACCATGACAAAAAAAAGAACCACGGGGAAGCAGAACTCACACCAACTGGAAATATTTTTTCTTCCTACTGAGTGTTAGTGAAGATGCAGAGAAAAGGGAATACTGGTACACTGTTGGTGGGAATGTATTTTGGTGACGCCACTCTGGAAGCAGTATGAAGTTTCTTAAAAAAGTTCAAATAAAACTACCATACAATCAAGAAATTCTACTCCTGAATATTTATCTGAAGTAAGCAAAACATTAGCTCAAAAAGATATATGCACCCCTGTGTTCAATATGGGTTTCCCTGGTGGCTCAAAGGGTAAAAAAATCCATCTGCAATGCAGGAGAGCTGGGTTTGATCCCTGGGTCAGGAAGATCTCTTGGACAAGGGAATGCCTATCCACTCCAGTATTCTTGCTTGGAGAATTCCATGGACAGAGCCTGGAAGGCTACAGTCTGTGGGGTTGCAAAGAGTCAGACATGACTGAGCAACTAATGCTTTCACTTTCACTTCACATGTTCACTGTAACGTTATTTGCAATATCCAAAAATGTAGAAGCAAATTATGTGTACACTGATGTATGAGTGGATAAAAACATCATATTACATGTTCAGCCTTAAATAGTACATTTTGCTATTTGTGACAATATAGATGAATCTTGGTGTCTCTATGCTAAGTGAAATAAATCAGACAAAAACATGATACTGTATGATCTCACATGGGCTTCCTAGGGGGCTGTTGCTGCTTCTGCTGCTAAGTCGCTTCAGTCGTGTCCGACTATGTGCGACTCCATAGATGGCAGCCCACCAGGCTCCCCCGTCCCTGGGATTCTCAAGGCAAGAACACTGGAGTGGGTTCCTAGGTGGCACTAGTAGTAAACAATCTGCTTGCCAGTGCAGGAGATGCAAGAGATGTGGGTTTGGTCCCTAGGTCAGGAAGATCGCCTGTAGTAGGAAATGGCAACTTGTTCCAAAATTCTTGCCTGGAAAATCCCATGGACAGAGGAGCCTTATGGGCTATAATCCATTGGGCTGCAAAGAGTCAGACACAACTGTGAAATCTTAAAAGACAATCCAAGCTAACTTATAAGTACAGACAACAAATTAGTGGTGTGTGTGTGTGTGTGAGTGTGTGTGTGTGTGGTGGGGCATGGAAAGCGTAAAAGTGATCAAATGGTTATAAATCAAAAAAGTCATGGGAATGGTTTACCACCACCATACCCCTGCCAAAAAAATCAGAGCAGCAAATCTAGTGTCAGAGTCTGTGCAAACTAGAAGACAATGAATAAATCCATAAAGTACTTGGAAAAAAAAAATATATATATCAACTGAAAATTTTATCCCTTCCAGGATTATCTTATAAAGATGAAAGCAAAATTAAACTTTTACATACCAAGAATACCATAGAGAGAATAGAAAAAGCTTAAAATTTTGAGGGAGTTCTTCAGAAAAAGGAAAATAATATCAGAGAGAAATCTGTGTTGAATCTACATAGAAGAATAAATAGTCATAGAGATGGAAAACATATGAGTAATTTTTTAATTTCTCATTTTCAATCTATTTAGAAATAGTTTACTATTTAAATACATGACTTGGCTTCCCAGACAGTAAGGCATCAGCCTGCAATGCAGGAGACCTAGGTTTGATCCCTGTGTTAGGAAGATCACCTGGAGAAGGAAATGGCAACCCACTCCAGTGTTCTTGCCTGGAGAATCCCAGGGACGGGGGAGCCTGGTGGTCTGCCGTCTATGGGGTCGCACAGAGTCGGACACGACTGAAGTGACTTAGCAGCAGCAGCAGCAGCATAGGGCTACAGCCCAGGAGGTCACAAAGAGTCAGACACAACTGAGTGACTAACACTTTCAATTTCTAAATAAATAATAACAATGTATAGAGGAGTTTAAAACACATAAAATTTAATTATATAACTTGAATTTTTAATTATGTAATATAATTATATTCTTCATGGAACAAATGAAGGGAATGAGGAAATTATAGTACTTTTTTTATGTCCTTATTACCACATATAAAGCAGTAAAATGTTATCTGGAGATAGATAATAAGTTAAAGATATATATTGTAATTTTGAAGTCAATCATCAAAAATATTAATACCACAAATAAGTATGGTTAATGGGCCATTAGAAGATATAAATTAAATCATAACAATGATTCAATTAATCTGAAAGATGTAGAAAACATGAAAAAATATTAAGACATAGGACAAATAGAAAATAGTAACAAGATGTCTATATTTGGAGAAACTATCAGCAAGAACCATATAAATATTCTCAGCATGAAACCTGCTTTGGCTCAGTTGTTCTGGCCCAAATCATGAAATACAGAGTAATCAGGGTATTGATGAATGGGACAGTGGCTCAATTTGTTCACAAAAGATGTTTTATAGAGTTGTTTTTGGTTCCCATCATATTAAAACTTTTTATCAATGGTTTGAATGAAGACATAAACAATTAAAAAAATTCATGATGACACAATGTCAAGCTGCTTAGCTAATACCAAACATATGATAGCATGTGCCAAGCATATGATAGAATCAAGATGAAAAATAACATATAGAAACAGTGGACATAAACCAAAGTAAAATATAAAAATGGAAATGAAATATTGAAATAGGTGCAAAACAGCTAAAAATGCTTTTCAGAATATCATTGAAGAGCTTGGGATCTTCGTTGAAAAAATTAATACATGGCAGAAAATGAAGAGGAACTAAAAAGCATCTTGATGAAAGTGAAAGTGGAGAGTGAAAAAGTTGGCTTAAAGCTCAACATTCAGAAAATGAAGATCATGGCATCTGGTCCCATCACTTCATGGGAAATAGATGGGGAAACAGTGGAAACAGTGTCAGACTTTATTTTTTGGGGCTCCAAAATCATTGCAGATGGTGACTGCAGCCATGAAATTAAAAGACTGCAGCCATGAAATTAAAATTAAATTGGAAGGAAAGTTATGACCAACCTAGATAGCATATTCAAAAGCAGAGACATCACTTTGCCAACAAAGGTTCGTCTAGTCAAGGCTATGGTTTTTCCTGTGGTCATGTATGGATGTGAGAGTTGGACTGTGAAGAAGGCTGAGCACCAAAGAATTGATGCTTTTGAACTGTGGTGTTGAAGAAGACTCTTGAGAGTCCCTTGGACTGCAAGGAGATCCAACCAGTCCATTCTGAAGGAGATCAGCCCTGGGATTTCTTTGGAAGGAATGATGCTGAGAAACTCCAGTACTTTGGCCACCTCATGAGAAGAGCTGACGCATTGGAAAAGACTCTGATGCTGGGAGGGATTGGGGGTAGGAGGAGAAGGGCACGACAGAGGATGAGATGGCTTGATGGCATCACTGACTCGATGGACGTGAGTCTGGGTGAACTCCAGGAGTTGGTGATGGACAGGGAGGCCGGGCGTGCTGCGATTCGTGGGGTCGTAAAGAGTCGGACATGGCTGAGCGACTGAACTGAACTGAACTGAAATGTATCATGGTGAAAATGAAAGTGTTAGTCACTCAGTTGTGTCTGACTCTTTATGACTCTTTGTGACTCTTTGTGACCCCATAGAGTGTCTGGAACTAGATATTGGAATAGGATAAAATTTTAGTGGAAATTATGACACATGAGTAAAGTCTGTAGCTTTGTTAATAATGTCATATGCATGTTTCTTTCTTAGATTTGATAAATGTACTATGGTTATATAAGATGTCAGCATTAGAAAAAGCGTAGTGTGGGGCATATGAGAGCTCTGAACAATAACTCTTCTGTAGATATAAAATTATTTCAGGATATAAAGTTAATAAAATTAATAAGTTTCGATAAAATACAGTGGCATGTAAAAATTTAGGAGAATAGTTATTTCACAGTACAGAAGTAAATTCTCCTTGGTAAAGGAGCAAGTAAATGGAGGAACTGATAAAGATAATTGAGCACTACCTATGTATCAGGGCTTTACATGGATTATTGCATTTTATTTTCATAATAACCATTATAGTTGACATATTCCTCTCATCATTTTATAGATGAGATTAAGTCAATTGCTCAAAGCCAGCAAGTTGCAAATCTGGGATATAAGACTAAGATTGTATGACTATAAAGACCAAGAGTTTTCCACAATGCCATAGTAGCCTCTAGTGTTGCAAATTAACTGTCTTATGCATTATCCTTAAGTTTTATTTTCATTTTATGTTAAGTTTAAGATGGATGTTAAAATGTGGAATGTCTTTGGAGAATACCTAGAATTATAAGGGCATCAAGAAACAATGAGGTTACAGTTCAGCTCAGTTCAGTTGCTCAGTTGCATCCGACTCTTTGTGACTTCATGGACTGCAGCATGTCAGGCTTCCCTATTCATCACCAACCCCTGCAGCTTACTCAAACTCATGTCCATCAAATCAGTGATGCCATCCAACCACCTCATCCTGTGTTGCACCCTTCTGCTCCTGCCTTCTATCTTTCCCAGCATCGAGATCTTTTCCAATGAGTCAGTTCTTTGCATCAGGTGGTCAAAGTATTGGAGTTTTAGCTTCCACATCAGTCCTTACAATAAATATTCAGGATTGATTTCCTTTAGGATTGACTGGTTTGATCTTCTTGCAGTCCAAGGGACCCTCAAGAGTCTTCTCTAGAACCACAGTTCAAAAGCATCAATTCTTTGGCACTCAGGTTTCTTTATAGTCCAACTCTCACGTCCATACATGACTACTGGAAAAACCATAACTTTGATTAGATGGACCTTTGTTGGCAAAGTGATGTCTCTACTCTATAATATGCTGTCTAGGTTGGTCATAGCTTTTCTTCCAAGGAGCAAGTGTCTTTTAATTTCATGGCTGCAGTCACCATCTGCAGTGATTTTGGAGCTCAAAATATAAAGGCTGTCACTGTTTGCATTGTTTCCCCACTTAACCAAAATAAAAGAAGAAATAGTCGATATATGAGTACATGATAACTATTATCAATAAACAAGATTTTTGTTTCCTCAGAAGGGAGCCAAAATACATTTATGACAGGGGTACATATTTCATCTTAAGGGAAAATATACTTCAGTAGTAGTTGTCTAATAATAAAATGATTTGTCTTTTGAAATCTTGCTAATGGTATTAAGTTCAGGCAAGATGTCTTCTCCAGGGGAAGTCTATCATTTTAAGAAATAATTCACGCAAAGACATACTGGTATGAAATGCCCTGAATATGTAGGAACTAGAAAATACTAATGGATACATATTCTGGTACCAAGAGGAATTGCTCAGGGATTTTGCTATCACACTGAAAGACTGAGAAATACATTGGTATTCTAACTAAATCCTAATACTATGACTTGGAATACTATTATAGATGCACTAAGTAGTCACTTGAAGTTATTCTAGACAATCAAATTAGGTGATATTTTGTAAAATTGAAAGTAAAGTCTCAGTTCAGTTCAGTCAGTTCAGTCGCTCAGTCATGTCCAACTCTTTGCCACCCCATGAATTGCAGCACTCCAGGCCTCCCTGTCCATCACCAACTCCCGGAGTTCACTCAGATTCACATCCATCAAGTTGGTGATGCCATCCAGCCATCTCATCCTCCGTCGTCCCCTTCTCCTCCTGCCCCCAATCCCTCCCTGAATCAGAGTCTTTTCCAATGAGTCAACTCTTCGCATGTGGTGGCCAAAGTATAGGAGTTTCAGCTTTAGCATCATTCCTTCCAAAGAACAGCCAGGACTGATCTCCTTCAGAATGGACTGGTTGGATCTCCTTGCAGTCCAAGGGACTCTCAAGAGTCTTCTCCAACACCACAGTTCAAAAGCATCAATTCTTCGGTGCTCAGGTTTCTTCACAGTCCAACTCTCACATCCATACATGACCACAGGAAAAACCATAGCCTTGACTAGATGGACCTTTGTTGGCAAAGTAATGTCTCTGCTTTTGAATATGCTATCTAGGTTGGTCATAACTTTCCTTCCAAGGAGTAAGCATCTTTTAATTTCATGGCTGCAGTCACCATCTGCAGTGATTTTGGAAAATTAAAATTAGCTAAGCTTTTTTATATGCCAAATACTGTGCTGTATATATTTTATATAATTTATAATTTCTATTTAAAAGAATAAAAACCAAATCCCAAATTTGCAAAAACCACATTGACTTTCTGAAACAATTTTGCCTCACAATGATATTTCAATTCTGTTTCACTTCTGGCACAGAGTCATACTATGCTTCATTGGTTGAGCCAAACTGGGGACAAAATACAAATATTTTCCTAGGAAATCTGGCAAAACCACAGGGACACATATTATTTAGTTCTTTTAACACTGAGTTATTTTCTAAAACTCATTTCTTTAGCTTAAGACTGATCTCTGATACCATAGAGGCATGCAAGCCTCTAAGTCTTTATTGTAATCACCCCTTTAATATAAATGAAAGCTCTGAAGGCAAATTTTGATAAAGATGTCTAGATAGAAAGCTAATTTTGCTGGGGGCAGAACTGGGGAATAAAGTGGTAATCCAACAGGTAGGAAGGATGGACAAGAACAGAAGATGAGACCTACGGAGACAATGTAAGTTGCCTTAAATACTTGCCTTGAGTCTCCCTGTTCATTGTTTTCAATTGTCTGTATGACATCCAATAAAATTACATTCTTGTATTTTGAGTTTATACTCTTCTCAAGGAAAATATGAGTATTGTAGTTCCTAATTCTTCCCTAGGATGAATTGGTGGTGGTGGTTTAGTCACTAAGTTGTGTCCAAATCTTATGACCCCATGTACTATAGCCCCCAGGCTCCTCTGTCCATGGGACTTCCCAGCAAGAATACTGAAGTGGGTTGCCAGTTCCTCTTTCAAGGGATCTTCCTGATCCAGGGATCAATCTTGAATCTCTTGCATTGTAGGCAGATTCTTTAACCCTGAGCCACCAGGGAAGCCAGATATGTGATTATAAGGATACTCATATAACACACAGTGTTTCTAGAAAATTCCTTAAAATCTCTATTGTAATAGGTGATAGTCACATTTAGATAGATAAATCTGCCTGGAGAGATCTATCTATCTAGTGTGTCTGTACTAAGTCACTTCAGTTGTGTCTGACTGTTTGTGACCCCATGGATTGTACCCCACTAGGCTTCTCCACCCATGGAATTCCCCAGGCAAGATACTGGAGTATGTTGCCATTTCCTCCTCCAGGGAGAGACATAGGACAATAACTTTCTTGAAAATGCATCATTGATTTGCTTGTGCCCATGCTTTGGCCAACTGTGTGCCTGTTATTGTTGTACAAACCTGGGTGATACAGAGAACCTGAAATAAGTACTGAGTGATCACAGAACACAATCTCTGGACAAATTGATCGTCTTTATTAAGTGACAGCTACAGCCTTTGTTCTCGTTCTTATTTTTGTCCTTATGGAAAAGCTCATTTCCATTCTGTATGATATAATTCTGTGGGGTTTTTGTTGTTATTGTTGCTGTTCTGAATCTTAATTTTCACCCCTAGGAAAGATGTCTAGAAAAAAACCATTGTTTTAGGTTTATACTTAATAATAGTCTCCATAAAATTTAAACAAATTTTAATCTTGGACTCTATATCTTTTATTCAACAGAAAAAAAAACACAAAAAACTCCTTCCAGAGTTTTTGATTCTTAAACATACATAAAAAGCAAAAACAAATGTACCCTATCCTGATCAAGGTATAAAACACACACAGTTTTAGGGCCATATATACACATCTTAGCTTGTCTTATATAAGCAGGAACTTTTAAAAGTATGTCTTATTTCAAATGCACATATTTATGTAAAAATAAATCAACATATAATAAAAATGTAAATTTCTACATAAAGGCTTAAAAGCATACATAAAATCACCCTCACCATCGAAACAGTTTCCTCAGTACTATTCCGTGGAGATGTTCCCATCAGAGAAGTTTAGTATATCATCCTAAGAAAAAGTATGCATATATACCAGCATATGAAAGCATACTACTAGATATGCTACTTTGCCTCGATTTTTAACTTAATAAAAAAGATCATGTTAAATCATAAAAATACTCACAACACTATAAAGTGAGTATTCTTACCCAGTTAACTTGAGGAATGAGGAAACTGAAATATTTGGCACTGAGATGTTAATTAACTCATCCAAGTTCCCATAGCTAGTAAGTGGCAGAACCAGGTTTCAAGAACTACCATTCTTAACTCCAGAGTTTATGCTTTTAGCTCTTCATTATAATGTCTTAGGGATCTTTCTGCATCCAAAAAAAATGTATATTTACAAAATTGTTTTGAAACTTAATGTGGTTCCAGAGATTTTTTTTTTAATTTTATTTTATTTTTAAACTTTACATAATTGTATTAGTTTTGCCAAATATCAAAATGAATCCACCACAGGTATACATGTGTTCCCCATCCTAAACCCTCCTCCCTCCTCCCTCCCCATACCATCCCTCTGAGTGGTCCCAGTGCACTAGCCCCAAGCATCCAGTATCGTGCATCGAACCTGGACTGGCATCTCGTTTCATACATGCTATTTTACATGTTTCAATGCCATTCTCCCAAATCTTCCCACCCTCCCCCTCTCCCATAGAGTCCATAAGACTGTTCTATACATCAGTGTCTCTTTTTTTTAATAAATGATCTTTTTCATAAATTACTGAATGAGTGTTTAGCACTGTTGCCAACATCCCCAAGGTAGAGCTGTAGAAATGAGATACCAGTCTAAAAGTTTACCGTTAGCCTTCTTACCTTAAACTTAGCTAACTCTTTAAATTTAGCTTAAAAAAAATCTAACTTTGTTAAACTTAACTTTTAATTCAGTTAAATTGTTGAGGTAGGCTCTCTTCATATATTTTGTTAAAATAACTAAGCTGGACAAAATTTGTAAAATAGTAGCATGATCTGCCTTAAATCTCTCAAGGTATACACTTGGAATAGTAGATCAGACTGTCCATACTGTTGGCTGGTGTCTTTTTCCTGGTATTATTGTGGCTATTGCTGTCACCTTTCCCAGCCAATATGAAAAGGCTATTTCATATCAATCCCCTTGGCAGACAAGTCTCTGCCTCTAGTTGAGATCTTCGGACTAAAATCCTTTCTGGGTAGTGAGAAACTGTGGTTAAAGATATCTTGGGCATCAGGATTTTTCTCTACTTGAAGGCTTTAAAAAGACAATATATATTGTGCATGGTTATTTTATATATTCTATCAAACACTTTCAAAAATATGTCCCCAATTACCTCTTTCAAACCTGAAGATATTTACCTTACCAATTATCTTTGTTCAGATAATAAAATAGAATTCATATTCTTTTTCATTGCAAAAATGAAAGTAGCCACAAGTTACATTACAATTTACTATGATAAAGAAAATAAGACATTATGCAAAATATCATGGGTATAAGAATACAGATTGCTGAGGTTAACACAGTTCTCACAAAGCCAAACAGATTCCCTAGGTAGTCCTCTTATATGGAAAGGTCTGTAAGTATCTAATAAAGCTGCTGAGGAGACAGAGCATTTTGCCAATTATCTCTTATCATGTTTCATTTAATTACTACAAGACTTAATAAAGGAATGCAAGTTATTCTTCACATTGAAGTTTAAAAACAGTAATTGTACTTTGTAGTAAAACCCCTGATAAATTGACTATTAAAAGTACTACCATTTTTCTGCATTCTCCAATGTTTCTTTCTCTGAACATACATTATTTTTCTAATTAGAAACATGCACCCACCTCACAAATTTTTAAAATTGTTTTTTAATATGGTATGTCTCATGGTTAACAAATAGTTCTTAGAACGTGTATTTTTGCCAAGTAAACTCTCATGGAATCTCTAATAAGTGCAAGTATATTTTTATTTTGATATTAAATTTAGTACATATACTCCATAAGTATATTTCAAAGCTAGAGAAAAAATAATTTGGGTTTTATTTTTCAAATGGTCAGATAATAGACTCTATTACTCTGGAAAAATTCTTCTGTTTCTACTATAGCTCTATGTAAACCTGCCCCTTTATGGCAGATAAGTAATATATGAGAAAAAAAAGTACTGTTTAAAAAATTTCTTACAAGTAAAGAAAACTTTTTATCCAGTTCTTATATGTGTTCTTGAACTTTCTAAATGCTGTACATGTTTGTGTAAAATTTAAGATAACATACAAAGTACATACTAAAGGTATATTTTCTCTTCCAAAAGGCTTTATTTATAAAAGGGGGATATAAGACTTTCAAAGAAATTACATTTTTACCAAAAAGCTTGATCTTTTATGACATGTCATCTAACTTTGATAGTGAGTATAATTTACCAAATTGGTTTGAAGGCATTTCAATAACTACAGGAACCATGGTCTGCATTACTGATAGATTTATCCAAGTACTTGATAGTCCATTAGGAGAATAATTCATCTGAAAGCAAGCAGACAAAAATCAGACAGTTCTTCAAACACACAAACAATTTGAGAAGTAACCAGACAGCAATTACCTAGTTAGGGTCTGCTTTTGACCATTGTAAGTAATGCCTCCGGTTGCCACTTGTAATAAGATTATATTTGCTACTTTAAAACTTGCTATTTTCTCTTAAATAGATGAATGTCACACATCCTGTAATTAGAAGGCAGCTAAAGAATATCTAATCCAGTGAAAAGGGTATGGAGGAGGAGAGGAAGAGCTATAATACAAACAGAAACATTGGAACGAATGAATCAAGGTTGCTTATAAAGTCTTAGGTACTATCATTAATGTATTTTAAATTACAGTGTCCTAAAATCTCTGTGCCTTATTTTTTCCCTACTCTCTATCCTGTAATTCCCCTGGTAATTTCATGCAGACACTCAAACTTCCATTTTTATTTTATTTTTTTTCCATTTTTAAATATTTTATCATAACAACTCCATGCTCAGGGTGGTCCTACAAATATACTTAGGCATATTTGTGACTTGTTTTAAGTGCTAAAATATTTATTCAGGCTCAATGGTGACTAAACCCTGAAGAAATAATATGAATAAATTCAAATTCTATTTTTAGCTTTGGTATTACAAGTTTCAAAATAATTTATAATTACCTATTTTTTAATCTTATTGATCTAATTAACCTTCTTGATTTTCATATTAATAATTCGGGCCTCAGTCTTGAAATTAAAAGATGCTTGCTCCTTGGAAGAAAAGCTATGACAAACCTAGACAGTATAATGAAAAGCAGATATCACTTTGCCAACAAAGGTCCATATAGTCAAAGCTGTGGTTTTTCCAGTAGTCATGTATGGGTGTAAAAGTTGGTTCATAAAGAAGTCTGAGCATCAAAGAACTGATGCTTTTACACAGTGGTGTTGGAGAACACTCTTGAGAGTCCCTCAGGTAGTGAGGAGATCAAACCAGTCGATCCTAATTGAGATCAATCCTCAATATTCATTGGAAGGACTGATGCCGAAGTTGAAGCTCCAGTACTTGGCCACCTGATGTGAAGAGCCCACTCATTGGAAAGGACCCTGATGCTGGGAAAGATTGAGGGGAGAAGGAGAAGGAGACGACAGAGGATGAGATGATTGGACGGCATCATCAACTCAATTGACATGAGTTTGAGCAAACCCTGGGAAATAGTGAAAGACATGGAAGCCTGGCATGCTGCAGCCAATGGGGCAGCAAAGAGTTGGACATGACTCAGCAACTGAACAATAACAATAGCTCTATTATCTTGTAAACTTCAGACTATAGGCATTTACAGACTCACTTCCCATTAATTCCTCCTCAAGTAATCACAAATGGCTAAACTATTTACTATTGACAGAACCCTGGGCTGCTGTGTTATACAATTCTAGCGGGTATATTCATATAAACTATATTAGCAATATCCCTGGAGCTTTTAAAGACACAGTCATTCATGTGAACTACAATGAGAGCCTGCCTTCCAGAATTATGCACTGCCCTAGACTCGATGGACGTGAGTCTGAGTGAACTCCAGGAGTTGGTGATGGACAGGGAGGCCTGGCGTGCTGCGATTCATGGGGTCGCAAAGAGTCGGACACGACTGAATGACTGATCTAATCTGATCTGATCTGAGTATGGTTAGACCCATCACACCCTTTTACTTATCTGATCTTTGCTTCTGTATATGTTCTGTGTCAGGAACTTCACCACCAGCCTCCAGACTACCTAAATGAGGTTAAACTCTTTATATTTCAAATTCATAATTTAAAGTTTACCATGTCTGTGAGTCCACCTAGTGAAGTTTTGTTCTCAAGAGTTCAGCACTCACTCTGTTGCTTCATGAGTGTAGTGAGTGTGTGTGAGTTTGCCTTTCCTGCTTGAGAATGAGATGTTTAAGGAAAAGAATCATGACTTGCTAATCTTTGAATAAGTACATCATAGTACTTGCTTCATGGTTGGGTTAGAAATCATTTGCCAAATTTATTTCAATAAAATAAGAATTCTTACATAACTCAGGAATGTATTTCAAAACATCTTATTAGCCTTTAGGGAAAAAATCCTCTAAACCACTTACCTAAAGTTTCATTCTTAAAAATAATCCTGATTTTGGAAAGAGTCAAATTCTGTTTCATATATTTTATTGACATATACTCCTTATACAATACAAAATACAGAATTATCAGACTCATAAAGTTCCCCTGGAACAATGCCTTCCTATTTCCCTGTTTGATTATTCCTTCAATGGTCATAAGAATTCTAAACTTAACCCACAAACTTAAATAACTCTATTTTCAGTAACCCTTCTAAAGCCTAAGCTTGCTCTTTGTAATACAAATGAAAACTTACACATCAGAAATTCAGAACACTGTCTTGAAAACAAAAAAAGAGTTGTCTTCCATAAATGTAGGCATCAATCCCTGTTTTAAACAATTCTCTATGATCAACTGTAAGGTATGTGGGTAACAATTTCTTACTGAATGCAGGAATTTCACCAGATGAAAGCAAACATACCAGGTAACTGGCCATATTTAAAATGAATCATGTACATAAGTGCATGCTCAGTCACGTTTGACTCTTTGCAACCCTATAACTGTAGCCCACATGTTTCCTCTGTCCATGGGATTTTCAAAGCAAGAATACTAGAGTGGGCTGTCATTTCTTCCTCCGGGCATCTTCCCAACCCAGGGATCAAACCTGTGTATCATGCATCTCCATCATTGTCTGGTGGATTCTTTACCACTGAGCCACCTGAGAAGCCCCAACCACATGCTATATAAGGCTTGGGTGCATGTTAAGTTGCTTCAGTCATATCTGACTCTTTGTGAACTTCAGACTATAGCCCACCAGGCTCCTTTGTCCATGAGGTTCTCCAGGCAAGAATATTGGAGTTGGTTGTCATTTCCTACTCTAGGGATCTTTCAATGCAGGGATTGAACCAGCAACTCTTATTTCTCCTACATTGTCAGGCAGATTCTTTACCACTAGCACCAACTAGGAAGCCCATATAAAGCTTAACGTGATTCTAAGAAAAAAATATGACAATACAAATAGTTAACTGATCTCTATTGGGCATTTCAGAAGATTTTAGAAGGTCTTATGAGTACCCTTTAGTTATCCAGCTCTATAAAGGTGCTACATGGAAGAATACACACAATAAAGAGAAAGACAGTTCTGAGACTTAGATCATTTTGATCTGACAGGTATTACTGAGAACTAATTATATTCCAGGTTTCATTACATAGCCATAGTTAAACATAAACAGACAAAACTTCTTCCTTCATACTATTGTACTTCCTTACAGTATAGTAGGATGGGAGATTAGCTCTGGAAAGGTAGACTGGAGCTTGATTATAAGATAGACTTTATGTTACGTGTCATTGTGCTTCTTCTAAGCTAACCAGTCTCATCTTTTTAAGAGACCTTGGCATTTATCTTATTCTAAGGAAATGGCAACCCACTCCAGTGTTCTTGCCTGGAGAATCCCAGGAACAGGGAAGCCTGGTGGGCTGCCGTCTATGGGGTCGCACAGAGTCGGACACGACTGAAGCAACTTAGCAGCAGCAGCAGCAGCAGCAAGGGGCTGTTAACCAGGAATAGATAAGGGGCCTATGCTTCCTGGCACATCAGCACTACATCTGACTGTGCAGCTCCAATTGCAGGCTTAGTTTGTGCCTCTCATGTGACACATTGTGATGGACATGCCAACAGACCCCGATGGACTGTGTATACTTTGAAAGCCAATTTCAACATTTAGAGGCTGATTTGGCAGAAGACCCTTCCCTAAAGACCCTTTCTAACATCTGAACCTGTGGTTTCTCCTATGTCTGCACCTTTCACATTATAAACACAAGCTTTCTGTCAAATACTGGTGTTAAATAATCAGCATCCTTCTCTAGCCAACATTTACTTGTACAGCAGAGCATGCCAATGAATCCCCTAATACTGATTACCAGCCAAACTATTTCCAAAGAAAACAGGAATGTTAACCCTTAGATATCATTAATTGTCTCTTGTATTAAATAAATCTAAAGAGGATGGAAGAAACAGGTTTTCTTGGAATTCAAATCTGAATCTTTAAATCTAAAGTCATCATCGTGAAGGTATAAAAGCCACTTGGGTTATAATTTCACTTTGAAAAAATCAAATAACTTTCTTAACAACAACCATAATGAAACGGCTTCAGGGTCTATTTCTGTGTATGTAAAACCAAACAGAAGAAATAATTTGTTTGTAAGAAAGTGAGTTAAATCAATTTGTTTCTAATGATACTTTAAGATTAATTGATGTAAGACACAGTAAACCAAAGGGATGACAAATCACCAAAGACCTGGATACTATACCAGACGTTTACATGACTACTTAAACTGGCTGTGTCTCAGCATCTCTTGTTGCCCACTTTGGAAACATAGTTAGGATGAGATACAATTATCTTGATGTCACTAGAGATTTTAATCTTTTAGAGAAATATTGTCAACTAGAAATATAATGCAAGCCACAACTTGCATTTTAAATGTTATATAGTCAACAATAGAAAGTAACAAGTGAATTAATTTAAAAATGTGTTTTATTTGAACCAGTTTACCCAAAATATTATCATTTCAATAACTGTTCATTGTAAAAATATTCATTAATGATGTATATTTTGATACTGCCTTTTCAAATTCTAATGTCAAATTTATATTAACAATGCATCTAAATTCAGACTAGCTCAATAGCTATATGTGAGTTCCATATTGAACAGCACAGTCATATGGGCTGACCCTGTATCAGTGTCACTGGTTGTTACTATGTACTGGACAAGTTTGTGTATATATCAGGGCCTCAAAATAGTACATTATTGTTATGAGGGATGTTGGTAAATTAATGTATAATTTAGAAGTTGTGTTTTTTAGTTGCTAAGTTGTGTCTGACACTTTTACCACCCCATGGACTGTAGACTTGCCTTGGATTTCCCAGGCAAGAATACAGGAGTGGGTTGCCATTTCCTTCTTTGGGGATCTTCTTGACCCAGAGATCAAACCCACATCTCCTGCTTGGCAGGTGGATTCTTTACCACTGAGCCACCTGGGAAGCCCTAATAATTTAGAAGTATGTCATGATAATTTATCATATCATCCCACAATGTTTGAAAGTTGCTTCACATTCTGACAGCAAGTAATTGACTCCCTACTTACTGGTTAAGGAAGTCTAATGTTTACTAATGTTGAGTTATTTAGGAAAAAAAGATATTTTAAAGCATCAAAACTTCTCAATTTCCCTTTCTCTCTTATGTAACTTAGAAACAGCTGAGGCAACATATGTCAGAGATTTAGAATGTCAGTTGTCATTAAGAACTAAAACTGAAGTAATATAATAAAGGACTAGTCAACATTTTCAGAATTATTGCTACTTAAGGCAGATGCCTCTAGTTTTGTGACCCCTCCCCTGCTAAAATTTAAGATGTATCTTTTCTAAAACCCTTTCCTCTGGAAAAATTCTCTTTGCTTTCTTTCACATGCAACCAACCCATTGCTCAGCCACATCATCCCATGGCTCTAAATGATTAATCATAAGCAGTTTTCCAAGCTCTTGCTCATGCTTGCTCATGCTAGAGTTTCAGTTTCCTACAAATTTCTTCTTGAGAAGTATTTTTTTTCCCCCAAGTCACGGGATATGTCTTACTGGGGATAAAAACAGCATGCAGCCTTTGTCATGCCCTTCCACAAGACCAGCTTCCCTCTTGGGTTCCTTGCTTTTCTCAATAGACTATTTGAAGGTGACCTGTCCCTTCTGTGAGCCTGTCTATAGGATACATTTAACAGTTTAATGTAAAAACATATTTAGCAGTATAATTGCTATATCCTCAAACTGTTAACTAGGCAAAGAAGTCCTCTTCCATGACGTGTCCTGGTAACATATGTTGCCAAAACTACTTTCTAACAGTTTAGAGAAAATAATCCTTTCCCTGGTGATGTTATCCTTTTAACTGAGCCCTAAGGTGATGCTGAATATGCCTAGTGTCTAATACAGTTGCGATAAAAATGGCCACTTTAACATCTGCTCACAGCTTCTCTATAGTGCTGGCATGGATCAGTACTTCTCTATAGCACCAGGTTTAAACCAGTTATTGGGCTTCAATGGTGGCTCAAATGGTAAAGAATCCGCCTGCAATGTGGGAGACCTGGGTTTGATCCCTGGATTGGGAAGAACTCCCGGAGGAGGGCATGGCAACCTACTCCAGTATTCTTGCCTAGAGAAGCCCTATGGACAGCGGAGAATGGGGGTGCTGCAGTCCATGGGGTCACAAAAAGTTGGGCACTACTGAGCGACTAAGCACACAAACCAGTTATCAGAGACTAGACTGTATTCTGTTTCCCCATAACCCTAGCCTTCATCCTTTGATGCCCTGCTTGCTGTATCAGTGCAACAGGAGAGCAAAACTTAGAGTAGAAGCAATATGCTGAGTGAAAATTCTTTTATATTTTGTAATTCCATTTTAATATTCTCCAGTACAGTATACTAATGCATATATATGGAATTTAGAAAGATGGTAATGATAACCCTGTATGTGAGACAGCAAAAGAGACAGATATACAGAATAGTCTTTTGGACTCTGTGGGAGAGGGAAGGGCGGATGATTTGGGAGAATGGCATTGAAACATGTATAATATCATATAAGAAACTAATCACCAGTCCAGGTTCAATGCAGGATACAGGAAGCTTGGGGCTGGTGCACTGGGATGACCCAGAGGGATGGTACGGGGAGGAAGGTGGGAGGGGGGTTCAGGACGGGGAACATGTGTACACCTGTGGTGGATTCATGTTGATGTATGGCAAAACCAATACAATATTGTAAAGTAAAAAAATAAAAAAATAAATCATATTCTATATATTATACAATATTTATTTAAAATTTGAGTATTTAAAGTATTATTTGTATAAGTGTACAGATTTGTTTTCATAAATAAAAAAAATCTTTATTGACTATGAAAATAGTCAAATTGCCAACATTTGTTGGATCAATGAAAAAGCAAGAGAGTTCAAGAAAAATATCTACTTCTGTTTTATTGACTATGACAAAGCCTTTGACTGTGTGGATCACAACAAACTGTGGAAAATTCTGAAAGAGATGGGAATACCAGACCATCTGACCTGCCTCTTAAGAAACTTCTATGCAGGTCAGGAAGCAACAGTTAGACTGGACATGGAACAACAGACTGGTTCCAAATAGGGAAAGGAGTATGTCAAGCCTGTATATTGTCACCATGCTTACTTAACCTTTATGCAGAGTACATCATGAGAAACACTGGGCTGAATGAAGCATAAGCTGGAATCAAGATTGCCAGGAGAAATATCAATAACCTCGGATATGCAGATGACCCCACCCTTATGGCAGAAAATGAAGAAGAACTAAAGAGCCTCTTGATGAAAGGGAAAGAGGAGAGTAAAACAGTTGGCTTAAAACTCAACATTCAGAAAACTAAAATCATGGCATCTGGTCCCATCACTTCATGGCAAATACATAGGGAAACAGTGGAAACAGCGACAGACTTTATTTTGGGGGGTTCCAAAATCACTGCAGATGGTGACTGCAACCATGAAATTAAAAGACACTTGCTCCTTGGAAGAGAAATTATGACCAAACTAGACAGCATATTAAAAAGCAGAGACATTACTTTGTCAACAAAGGTCCATCTATTCAAAGCTATGTTTTTCCAGTAGTTTGTACAGATGTGAGAGTTGATCTATAAGGAAAGTTGAGTGCCAAAGAATTGATGCTTTAATTGATACTTTTGAAATGTGGTGTTGGAGAAGACTCTTGAGAGTCCCTTGGACTGCAAGGAGACCCAGCCAGTCCATCCTAAAGGAAATCTGTTCTGAATATTCATTGGAAGGACTGATGTTGAAGCTGAAACTCCAATACTTTGGCCACTTGATGCAAAGAACTGACTCATTTAAAAAGACCCTGATGCTGGGAAAGATTGCAGGCGGGAGGATAAAGGGATGACAGAGGGTGAGATGGTTGGATGGCATCACAGACTCAATGGACATGAATTTGAGTAAGCTCTGGGAGTTGGTGATAGACAGGGGAGCCTGGCATGCTGCAGTCCATGGGGTTGCAGTTGGACATGACTGAGTGACTGAACTGAACTGATAAAAGTAATATTCATTGTAAAAAAATAAATCAAACTATAAATATTTCTATAAAATTTCTTATAAACTCTACAGTAAAATTTTCTAGAGTGGTTTGTTTTAATTCCTTTATCCTTTGTGCATTCTCTTTCTCATTAAGATTATATGATGTATGTATAACAAATTTTTCATTTATATATATAGTGATTATACAGTGGAGGTAACAAATAGATTCAAGGGATTAGATCTGGTAAACCGAGTGACTGAAAAACTATGGATGGAGGTCTGTAACACTGAACAAGAGACAGTGACCAAAACATACCCAAGAAAAAGAAACGAAAGAGGGCTAAGTGGTTGTCTGAGGAGGTTTACAAATAGCTAAGGAAAGAAGATAAGTAAAAGGCAAGAGATAAAGGGAAAAGATATGCCCAACTTAAGGCAGAGTTTCAGAGAATAGAAAGGAGAGATTTTTTAAAAGGCCTTCTTAAGTGAACAATGCTCAGAAATAGAGGAAAACAGCATAATGAAGACAAGAGATCTCTTCAAGAAAATTGGAGATATTAAGGGAATATTTCATGCCAGGTTGGGCACAATAAAGGACAAATCCATAAGGTCATAAGAGAAGTAGAAAAGATTAAGAAGTGGCATGGATATACAGAAGAAGATCTTAATGACCCAGATAACCATGATAGTGTGGTCACTAACCTAGAGCCAGACATTCTGGAGTATGAAGTCAAGTGGGTCTTAGGAAGCATTACTAAGAATGAAGCTAGTGGAGGTGATGGAATTCTAGTTGAACTACTTAAAATCCTAAAAGATGATGCTGTTGCAGCACTGCACTCAATATGCCAGCAAATTTGGAAAACTCAGCAGCGGCCACAGGGCTGGAAAAGGTCAGTTTTCATTCTAATCTCAAAGAAGAGCAATGACAAAGAATATTCAAACTACCATAAAATTGCACCTGTTTCACATGCTAGTAAGGTTATGCTCAAAATCCATCAAACTAAGCTTCAGCAATTTGTGAACCAAGAACTTGCAGATGTAGAAGCTGGGTTTCAAAAAGATAGAGGAAACAGAGATCAAATTGTCAAGATTCATTAAATCATGGAGAAAGCAAGAAGTTCCAGAAATACATTTACTTCTGCTTCATTCATATACTAAGCCTTTGACTACTGGTTCCAAATAGGAAAAGGAGTACATCAAGGCTGTATATTGTCACCCCGTTTATTTAATTTATATGCAGAGTACATCATGAGAAATGCTGGACTGGAAGAAACACAAGCTGGAATCAAGATTGCCCAGAGAAATACCAGTAACCTTAGATATGCAGATGACACCACCATTATGGCAGAAAGTGAAGAGGAACTAAAAAGCCTCTTGATGAAAGTGAAAGAGGAAAGAAAAAGTTGGCTTAAAGCTCAATATTCAGAAAACAAAGATCATGGCATCTGGTCCCATCACTTCATGGCAGATAGATGGGGAAACAGTGGAAACAGTGTCAGACTTTATTTTTTGGGGCTCCAAAATCACGGCAGCTGGTGATTGCAGCCATGAAATTAAAAGACACTTACTCCTTGGAAGGAAAGTTATGACCAACCTAGATAGGATATTGAAAAGCAGAGATATTACTTTGCCAACAAAGGTCAGTCTAGTCAAGGCTATGGTTTTTCCAATGGTCATGTATGGATGTGAGAGTTGGACTGTGAAGAAAGCTGAGTGCCGAAGAACTGATGCTTCTGAACTGTGGTGTTGGAGAAGACTCTTGAGAGTCCCTTGGACTGCAAGGAGATCCAACTAGTCCATCCTAAAGGATATCAGTCCTGGGTGTTCTTTGGAGGGACTGATGCTGAAGCTGAAACTCCAATACTTTGGCCACCTCATGCAAAGAGTTGACTCACTGGAAAAGACTGTGATGCTGGGAGGTTTGGGGGGCAGGAGGAGAAGGGGACAACAGAGAATGAGATGGCTGGATGGCATCACCGACTCGATGGACGTGAGTCTGAGTGAACTCCGGGAGTTGATGATGGACAAGGAGGCCTGGCGTGCTGCGAATCATGGGGTTGCAAAGAGTCGGATATGACTGAGCGACTGAACTGAACTAAACTGATATGGATCACAAGAAACTGTTGAAAATTCTTAAAGAGATGGGAATACCAGACCACCATACCTGCCACTTGAGAAACCTATATGCAGGTCAAGAAGCAACAGATAGAATCAGACATGAAACAAAGGACTGGTTCAAAATTGGGAAAGGAGTATGTCAAGTATGTCAGTATGTCAGTATTGTCACCGTTTATTTAACTTCTGTTAGAATACCTCATGTTAAATGCTGGCTGGATGAAGCTCTAGCCAGAATCAAGATTTCCAGGAGAAATATCAACAACCTCATATATGCAGATTATATCACTCTAATAGCAGAAAGTTAAGTGGAACTAAAGAGCCTCTCAATGAGAGTGAAAAATGAGAGTGAATAATCTAGCTTAAAACTCAACATTCAAAAAACTAAGATCACGACATCCAGTCCAATCACTTTATGGCAAATAGAGTAAAAATTGGAAGCAGTGACAGATTTTATTTTCTTGGGCTCCAAATTCATGCAGATGGTGACTGCAGCCATGAAATTAAAAGATGCTTGCTCCTTGAAAAGAAAGCTATGACAAATCTAGATAGCATATTAAAAAGCAGAGTCAAAGCTATGGTTTTTCCAGTAGTCATATAAAGATGTGAGAGTTGGACCATAAAGAATGGTGAGTGCCAAAGAACTGATACTCTCAAATTGTGGTGCTGGAGAAGACTCTTGAGAATTTCTTGGACTGCAAGGGTATTAAGCCAATCAATCCTAAAGGAAATCAACCCTGAATATTCATTAGAAGGACTGTTACTGAAGCTCCAATTCTTTGGCCACCCGATTTGAAGAGCCAACTCCCTGGAAAGAGCTTGATGCTGGGAAAGATTGAAGGCAAAAGGAAAAATGGGTGACAATGGATAAGATGGTTAGATAACATCGCCATCTCAAAGGACATGAATTTGAGCAAGCTCCAGGAGACAGCAGAGGACAGACAAGCCTGGCTGCTGCAATCCATGGGGTCACAAAGAGTTGGGCAATACTTAGCGACTGAACAATAGCAAAGTGGATATAATATCTACATTTAAATTTTTATTAGATGCATAATATTCCATTTCATACCATGAATAATTAGCCAAGTCTTACTGATGAATTATTAGTTTCAAATCCTTTTTTTACACTTAGATTAAAATCTAAGTGTAAGATACATTTTATATGTAAATTGGAATCTGCTGCCAATTATATTTCTTGAGAATTCCTTCTTGTGGAACCTTTGTGTCTGAAGCTATTATATTGAATGTGTTTACTCATTCCTTTAAAATATTTTGTTTAGCAAAATGTTAAAATAATAGATTTTTTGTTTCAAAATGACAAGTTTAGAACATGTGTTTTACCTCATTGATATCTTAAAAAAGTAAGAAAATCTTTTAAAATAACTAAAAAGGAGAGTAGGGGTACTCTCAACAAATTAAAAAAATATAAGAGTAGTTGAATAATATTATATATATTGTATTTGAAAGTTAATAATATAGGCTGTTTATCTCTTGATATGAATGCATACACATCTACCTAATTCTTTCCAATGACTTCATATGACTTCATAGTATTCTATTTCCTACATCTAACATAAATTATATCCTAAAATTGACTTTGAAGAATGTTTCCAATTAATATTCTATTAAACACCATAATAAATATCAATGTGTAAATCTTACTGCTTTGGGTGATTGTAACTATAGATTATAGATTTAGCAATTGCTGTATAAAAGACATGCTTTTTACCAAAGTGTCTAAAAAACAACATACTTTCACCAAACATATATTTCTCTACACCTGGAAATTGAGAAGTTATCCAAATTTTTAATTTTGTCAAATAAGTAGGTGGTAAATCATATTCATTCTCATTGTGTTTAACATTTCTGAATACAGAACTAGTATATTTTATATTTTTCATTCCCTAGTTTTTAAATATAATTTGCTACCAATAATATATGCTAATATTATATCATTTAATTTTGTAAATTTTTGAAATTCAAATAATGATGCCATGTTACATAATTCTGTAATTTGTTTTATTCACTCAGTATTTTGTTGGTGAAATGCAAGCATATTATACATGTTGTGGTAGTTTATTAATTCCCTGTCTCATTCTTTCGCATTGTTGCAATATGTTGTTTGCTTTAATCCATCCTCCTGTTATTTTACATTTCGGTTTCCTACTTTTTTTCTTGTTAAAATGATGTTGATAACAACATTATTCTGTCTCCTGGTGTAAGTATATAAATATTTTATCAAACAAACATATATATATATATGTGAAGAAAATAGTTGTGCCTTAGTATAAGCATATTTTAAAAATACGTACATAACTCCAAATTGTTTACAAACTGTTTGAAAGAAATTCAAATTGTTGTAAGCAATAGCCACAGCTTTTTCAGACTTTTCAGGGTTTTTTCTACAATTAAGTG
Organism: Bos mutus; assembly: GCF_027580195.1. Taxonomy (NCBI): domain Eukaryota; kingdom Metazoa; phylum Chordata; class Mammalia; order Artiodactyla; family Bovidae; genus Bos; species Bos mutus. Next base: position 48,263,109 of record NC_091617.1, read on the forward strand.
GTTCAGCTGGCTCCTCGCTATGGTTTTAATTTGCTTTTCTTTAATTTCTGAAAAGACTGACCTTTTGTTTTTATTTGTATTAGGTACCCATATTCCTGCTTCTAGGAAATACCTCTTTTTATATTTTGTCAAATTGTTTTGCTTTTTAAATTGCTTTTTAAATGTTGTACATTCTCTGTATTAGTTTATTGCTAATTATATGTGGCAAATATCTTCTCCCATTATTTACTTTCACTCTTTCTATTTGTGGAAAAACTAATATAATCAGTTTTATTAATGTTTCCCTTTTTGTTCTCTATTTCACTTAAAAGCATTATAGTATTTATATCTCACAAAGAAGTATTTCCTTCATGTGTAGTATGTTATGTAATAGAAATCCTATTTCATTGTTCCATATACGTAAGCACTGCCCCATCATCGTTACTGAGTAATTGTCTTTCTCCATTGACCTCACTGCTGTCATATATTGGGTCTCCTTATGTTTGCACTGATTTGCTAATGAGTTTATGTTACATTCTATTCTTTTGTTTTTTACTATCTTGTTATCACTTGTTAATATTCACCCTGGATCTATTATATGATATTTGCTACTTGATAACCTGGTGTTGGGGCTTCCTTGGAGGCTCAGATGGAAAAGAAACTGCCTGCTATGCAGGAGACCTGGGTGCAATCCCTGGGTTGCGAAGATCCCCTGGAGGAGGGATGGCAACCCACTCTAGTATTCTTGCCTGGAGAATCCCATGGACAGAGAAGCCTAGGCTACTGTCCATGGGGTTGGAAAGAGTCGGATATAATTGAGTGACTAAGCACAGCACAGCACAACATAGCCTGGTGTTAGTACTATCATATATTTATTAATTTAGTTTGATTTTGATGTTTACATCTTTATAGCAACCTCATCTGAATCTTATGCTTCAAAAATGTTTTAACTCTTTCATGGCTTTACTGTCAAGAGCTATAAAGTTATTTTGAAATTTTGATTAGAATTTTGTAACTATAATATTATAAATCAAGTAAAAAATTAATCTTTACTGATACATCATATTCCTATGAACATGGATATATGCCTTCATCTATTTTAGCTGTTGTGTAATTTTACACATAAATGTCTCACATATTATTTGTAAGTTTAGAATTTTTTAAGCTTTCCATATCTTCTGTGCTTATTAAATTATATAGAAAGATTTTTTTATTTCTAAAATTTTTGAAGGATTTAGTTACATCTTAATTTAACTAAAATTTTAATTTTCAAATTAAATACAACCATTTTTTTATATGTGGTCCTGCATGTTTTCAGTAATTTAACTGATAACCTTTGGGTTATTTTTTCTAAAGCTATGTTCTCTGATATTTTAATGAACATGAATAAAATGAATTAATGATAAATTATTGAGAAATTCCTATGTTTTAAGCAATGAATTCATTACTCAATTTATCTTGGGTAAAATCCTGCAAGATAAAAGTAATTTTATCTTGCAGGATTTTTTATTTACTTTTTAAATAAAATGAGAGGAGAGAGGAGAGACAAGATAAGTTAAATAAATAGTTAAAGATTGAACTTGTAAATGCAATATAGCCAGAATATTAAATCCAGATCAACTTGATTCCAAAATCTTTGCCCTCACCACATCCTATAATCAACATGGGAGGAAAATCCTAACACACAATCTCAAAACTTTCTGTTGTGCAAGTAATATTGCCCAAAATAAATTTGGAGCCCCTTTAATATTATAGATTCCACATCAGATTTGATGAATCCTTGTGAAGTAAGAAATACTTAGAACTATAAACACATTTTATTTTTTTGTCTGATTTCAGGAAAAATTTGTTAACATAGATAGACTTTTTCTATGTGAACCTCTAAGTTGTGATATACAATGAAAGATACTTATTTATAGAATGTTTTCGTTAATTATTGAATTAAGGCTTTAGAGCCTAAATATTGCATTTAAGGACTTCTGTGATCTTTCTTTTTTAACATAGTGAAAAATTCAAATACGATTAAATTATCTTAATGTAATAATGAAGAAAGAAATTTTCAATTAATTATATATGAGATAAAAGCTAAAACGAAATCTCTATTAAATTTAATCTCACTGATTAAGTTTAAATACACATAAAATTCTTTCCTTCTCTTTTAGTAGCAACTTGAGAAAGTCACTGTACATGTTAAATGTTCCATACAAGCTATACCACAGAGACAAATCAATGACATTGCCGTAAACTTCGCTGGGGAGGCTCTTGGGTTTATATAATGTGATTTATCATCTGTAACACTAAAGTTACTTTTCTTTGCTAAAGCCTGTGGTCAGACATTAAAAATTACTTAAAAGATAAATGGCCTGTCAAATTTCTTGTTAGGTAAATCCCAAAGGATACAATTTATTCACTGAAGTAAGTGTTGGACAGTAATGAAAAAAATACCACATATTTCTTAGTGAGTTCGCAAAAATTAAATGCTAGTGAATAGCATCTCTCCCATCACCTAATAGACCATAAAGGGGGGATTTTATTCCATTGATACCAGAAATCTCTTCAATGAAGTGACGCTATACGCCTTAACAATTCCTTGGCACAGGGCAGTAACTAGCCATCTGCGCAGCTAACTAATACTATGTGAATCAGACATCGTAAATTCAAATGCATGTGTATCGTGGCCCACAACACAAATGAGGAAGCATCCAGGTGTGAGACAAAGGAGGCAGTTGAGCCCACCGCACACTTCAGAGTGCGCTGCTTAAAGGGGACTGCCACTGCTCAGCCTAAGCAGATATTATGCAGAAAAGTGGGTGCAGTGTTGCTACATCTTGTGAATCTTCAAGAAAATTTTCTAAACCTAAACTCCTTCATAAAATGTCCAATTTTCAAAATGTTCTGCTGAGCAAATATAATACCTCTGTAGGTTGCTTTATGCTTAATGTGGCCTATGGATGTATTATATTTCAAATATAAACTCTTTACATGAGAACAAAGGAGTGAAGAGTAAAAGAGAATATAAAATGCAGAGAGATAAAAGTAATTTTGTCTAGAAGGAAAGAGGATTTGTTCCCTGTGACTAAATATTTATAGTGAAAAGTGACAAGGAAAAGCAGGACTGGAATATTTTTGGAAGACCTAAAGATAACATGAAATTCTTGAAATTCTTTTTGAATTTCAAGGTCTGACATTCCTGACTTCTGCCACTTGCTTCCTTACTGGGCTCTTTTTTTCTTGGGTATATTTGCTCAATCCAAGCCAATTTTTTTATTCATAAAGTGGGAATATTTGCTACAACTATATAGGATTTATGAGATTATTAAAATGAAATGTTACTAATATATAAAAATAACTACAAACATATCAGTTGCAGAAAATATACTTCATGGTTGTTGGCTGATATTTCTTTTCCTATTCTTATTTATTTATTGTCAGCTGGGCTGGGTCTTCATTGCTGCATGCAGGCTTTCTCTAGCAGTGGCAAGTGCGGCCTACTCTCTGGGTCTGCAAGGGCTTCTCATTGTGGTGGCTTCTCTTCCTGGGCAGCACCGACTCTAGGAAGCATGAGCTTCAGTGGTTGCAGCACATGGGCTCAGTGGTTGTGGCTCAAGAGTTCTGCTGCTGCTGCTAAGTCGCTTCTAGTGCTCAGTAATTATGATGCACAGGCTTAGTTGCCTAACGGCATGTGGAATCTTCCTAGACCAGAGATTGAAACTGTGTCCCCTGCATTGGCAGATGACTCTTAACTACTGGACCACCAGGGAAGTACTTTTCTTCCTTTTCTTCTTTGCTATTATTTGGAGTATGGTTAAGACTATGGAAGGTGGTTTGTAAAAGGAAATACAAGTCAACATGTTAAGGTACTCAAAAAGGAATAAGAGTTTATAAGGGTTAACAATATAATATCCATATCCAATCATGCTATTATTTTTTTCCTGAACATCCATTCAAATAAAGAAAAAAGAAATAGACATTCAAATAATAAGTTCAGTGGTAACTCTCTGGACCACAATGAGGAAAGGAGATAGGAAACCTGATTGTGGATTTTTGCCTATTTCAGAAACTCATTTCAAGTTTATAGTGCTATTTTTACTAGCATAAAATAAAACACATTTTAATGTAGAGTTTTTATTTATCTAGGTCCTATTTTTTAATGATACATGAAGGGAAAATTGGTCCAGGGAACACCTGAACACAGAACTGTGTTGTAGGGTGGAAAGTCTGCATTTAAGGAACTCAAAACTTTTATACTCGGAAATAACCTTCCTGACCTTTGTCCCAAACAAAGGCATTATTTATATTATACTGGACAGTATATTTGACCAGGAGAGACTATCTCTATCTTCCAAAGCTATTTGTTTTACAAACACTGTTGAAAATATGATTAAAACAAAGGCAGTCTATGCATCACAAAACGTTCACACACATGGCAGAAACTACACGAGACATATAGAAACTAAGGAGAATGCCCTCCTATACTGTCTAATGACTCAATTAACCAAGATCAGATCAGTTCAGTCACTCAGTCATGTCCGACTCTTTGCGACCCCATGAATCGCAGCACGCCAGGCCTCCCTGTCCATCACCAACTCCCGGAGTTCACTCACACTCACGTCCATCGAGTCAGTGATGCCATCCAGCCATCTCATCCTCTGTCGTCCCCTTCTCCTCCTGCCCCCAATCCCTCCCAGCCTCAGAGTCTTTTCCAATGAGTCAACTCTTCGCATGAGGTGGCCAAAGTACTGGAGTTTCAGCTTTAGCATCATTCCTTCCAAAGAAATCCCAGGGCTGATCTCCTTCAGAATGGACTGGTTGGATCTCCGTGCAGTCCAAGGGACTCTCAAGAGTCTTCTCAAACACCACAGTTCAAAAGCATCAATTCTTTGGCACTCAGCCTTCTTCACAGTCCAACTCTCACATCCATACATGACCACTGGAAAAACCCTAGCCTTGACTAGACGGACCTTTGTTGGCAAAGTAATGTCTCTGCTTTTCAATATACTATCTAGGTTGGTCATAACTTTTCTTCCAAGGAGTAAGTGTCTTTTAATTTCATGGCTGCAGTCACCATCTGCAGTGATTTTGGAGCCCAAAAAAATTAAGTCTGACACTGTTTCCCCATCTATTTCCCATGAAATGATGGGACCAGATGCCATGATTCATTTTCTGAATGTTGAGCTTTAAGCCAACTTTTTCATGCTCCTCTTTCACTTGCATCAAGAGGCTCTTTAGTTCCTCTTCACTTTCTGCCATAAGGGTGGTGTCATCTGCATATCTGAGGTTATTGATATTTCTCCCGGCAACCGTGATTCTAGCTTGTGCTTCTTCCAGCCCAGTATTTCTCATGATGTACTTTGCATATAAGTTAAATAAGCAGGGTGACAATATACAGCCTTGACATACTCCTTTTCCTATTTGGAACCAGTCTGTTGTTCCATGTCCAGTTCTAACTATTGCTTCCTGACCTGCATATAGGTCAAGATGCAGATCAGGTGGTTTGGTATTCCCATCTCTTTCAGAATTTTCTACAGTTTATTGTGATCCACACAGTCAAAGGCTTTGGCATAGTCGATAAAGCAGAAATAGATGTTTTTCTGGAACTCTCTTGCTTTTTCGATGATCCAGCGGATGTTAGCAATTTTATTTCTGTACTCAATTTTCAGTATTCGTAGTCCTCTTAATTTCTCAATACTATTTTTTTTCTCTCTTCACTATGAAAATGATGTAGGTTTTATTGATATAAACCTAGACCCTACCTTGTGGACTCCATATATAATAGTGAGGATTAAACTTTAAACCAAACAAGGTCCTTGGCCTACAGGTTCTCTTAGTCAAGAAAAGGAGCTACACGTAAATGTCAGTCATCAATTTTATTTTAACAGTAGTATATGCAAAGGTCAAGTGGTAGATAGGAAGAAGTACTTGGTTTGACCCAAAAGATGTCTATCAAAGTGGATTTTTATCCAGGAACAAGACTCTAAGTTTCTCAGAGGAGCTTAATTTTAGACTATATTTTGATATTAAGACTATATACATTTTTAGTAAGTAGAGGTAGAAGAAGGGGTGCAGGAAGGTTCTGGCAATGAAAATATGCAAAGTATGCAAGAGAAAAACCATGGTATGCCATGGGATTTGTAAGTATTTGTTATTTCTAGGACATGACCCATCTAATGCTAAGGATTTGAGCTTTGCCATAAGATAGTTGGAATCAATAAGGAAAAAGATTTTAAGGAGGTATATTAATTTATATTACATTAATGTTTTCTTATTTCAGAGGGTAATACAGATTTCTTATTAGCTAAAAGCTACAAGCAATTTCTCTTATTCTTCTTGACATCTGGTCCAGGAAATTTACAGTGAATACTGATGACAAAGGAGATAGAAAATTTTGCTTTCAATTGTCTTCAAAAGTTGATCTATTCACACATGGGCAGAAAATGTACAATACTTCAGATTCCTGACAGTGCAACAACAGTAGCACTGGCTTGGGAAGGGAGTAGGAGGGGTAGACCAAATGTGGTTAAAGAGAGTCTATAGGCCATTCCTCCTTCCTGTATGGCTCACTGCATATGTTTCTGATTCCTGCAGTGGATTGACCAGGGAATTTGGGAAAGGACAATTTAATGACTTGAAGAATGGTTTCAGTTCAGTCGCTCAGTCGTGTCCGACTCTTTGCGACCCCATGAATTGCAGCACGTCAGGCTTCCCTGTCCATCACCAACTCCAGGAGTTCACTCAAACTCACATCCATCGAGTCAGTAATGCCATCCAGCCATCTCATCCTCTGTCATCCCTTTCTCCTCCTGCCCCCAATCCCTCCCAGCATCAGAGTCTTTTCCAATGAGTCAACTCTTCGCATGAGGTGGCCAAAGTACTGGAGTTTCAGCTTTAGCATCATTCCTTCCAAAGAAATCCCAGGGCTGATCTCCTTCAGAATGGACTGGTTGGATCTCCTTGAAATCCAAGGGACTCTCAAGAGTCTTTTCAAACACCACAGTTCAAAAGCATCAATTCTTCGGCGCTCAGCCTTCTTCATAGTCCAACTCTCACATCCATACATGACCACAGGAAAAACCATAGCCTTGACTAGATGAACCTTTGTTGGCAAAGTAATGTGTCTGCTTTTGAATATGTTATCTAGGTTGGTCATAACTTTCCTTCCAAGGAGTAAGCGTCTTTTAATTTCATGGCTGCAGTCACCATCTGCAGTGATATTGGAGCCCAAAAAATTATGTCTGACACTGTTTCCACTGTTTCCCCATCTATTTCCCATGAAGTGGTGGGACCGGATGCCATGATCTTCATTTTCTGAATGTTGAGCTTTAAGCCAACTTTTTCACTCTCCACTTTCACTTTCATCAAGAGGCTTTTGAGTTCCTCTTCACTTTCTGCCATAAGGGTGGTGTCATCTGCATATCTGAGGTTATTGATTATTCTCCCGGCAATCATGATTCCAGCTTGTGCTTCTTCCAGTCCAGCGTTTCTCATGATGTACTCTGCATATAAGTTAAATAAGCAGGGTGACAATACACAGCCTTGATGTACTCCTTTTCCTATTTGGAACCAATCTGTTATTCCATGTCCAGTTCTAACTGTTGCTTCCTGACCTGCATACAAATTTCTCAAGAGGCAGGTCAGGTGGTCTGGTATTCCCATCTCTTGAAGAATTTTCCACAGTTTATTGTGATCCACACAGTCAAAGGCTTTGGCATAGTCAATAAAGCAGAAATAGATGTTTTTCTGGAACTCTCTTGATTTTTCCATGTTCCAGCAGATGTTGGCAATTTGATCTCTGGTTCCTCTGCCTTTTCTAAAACCAGGTTGAACATCAGGAAGTTCACGGTTCACGTGTTGCTGAAGCCTGGCTTGGAGAATTAGAGACTGCTTAACCCACACACATCAAATGTAGGCAGTCATTCAGGATCTGAGATTCCTCCAGATAAAACCAACCAAACAATCAAACAAAACACAGCTCATTCATTTTTTGAAGCATGCCCTTAAAAAAAAAAAGAAAAAAGAAAACAAACAAACAAAAAAATAAAAATACATGTGAATATTTTTTAAGTACATACAATGTTCCAGATACTGGTATAAGAGATTCACATGTATTAAATGGAGCTATCAAAATGACTCAAAGAAGTAGATGGTTTTTTACTTCTTCTTTACAAGTGAAGACACTGAGACACACACAAAAAGTAACTTCAGCAAAGTAATAAATGGACAAAGTCAAGATTCACAAGCCATCTTCCTCCAGAGGCCGTACTCTTAAAAGCAGTTAAAAACTTATATAGAAGAAAAATCACACATTGGAGTTTCAAACACGGACTTGATAGCTGTATTATAATCAATTTGATCAGTCACTTTATGTCTAAGGCCTGCAATCATTAACTTCTCTAAGACAAAGTATAAGAAAAAATTATACTTTTTTTAATAAAAGGGTAAGATTATAATTGGCATTTGTTGGCAGGAGGGTAAAACCAAAGACTTATAATCCATTAAGTAGTGAAGTTATAAAGGGAATAGGTAAATCCTACAATAACTAGAGAAATTAATTTCTACATTCGATGAGTTTACTCAAAAATAAGAATGGTCTTTAAGGAGGAAGTTTTAGGTATACTGATTCCTGTTGCCCATTGGAGAGCCAGGTAGAAATGTCCAGTATGTAATTTTAAAACATGTGTAGATTTTAGGAGTCAAAATCTAGGGCAGATATGCAATGGTTAGTTATCTTAAGGGTTAAGAGCCATATGAATGGAAAGATTATATAGTGAGAAGGGTGAAGTAGACTGTGAAACAGCATAGTTCTAAGGAGCCCTGGAAAATATCAAGGGGTCAGAGAAAGATGAAGAAGGAACATTTAGAGAGAAGACAGTTGAAGAGAGAAATAGTTTCATTGAGACAGGGGGAGTTTTAAAAAATGAGATGTTTTTAACAGAGTTTGATCTGATAAGAAGCAATATTTCTCTACAAATATGTCAAATGGAAGATTTGCTGGTGGCCTTACCAAGAGTCATTTTAAAGGAGTAGGAGGAGATCCACTCAATTTGTATAAATATAACAAGAAAATAAAAAGAAATTAAATTACAGTTTCGAGAAATAAAGCTATGAGATGAAAGAGTGATAGAGAGATAGACAATCTCTAGTGGGACAGAGTCAGAGAAGAATTTTTGTTAGTTACATTGACAAAAATGTCTTAAAAATTTTTAGAGAGAGAGGAACTAATATAAAGTGGTAGTGTGAAGTTAGGTAATGGGTGATAATTTACGAAGCACAAAGAAGTGTGAGGCTAAAGCTGGAATGCTAATAATTCATTTTTAAAGACTTATAAAGTATGCCTTTTTTACAAAGTATTATTCATAAAGATGGTAAATAGAAATATAGAAAAAACAACTCTAACTAAAGAACATACCAAAATGTCAGAGAGAAAAATAGAAACCAAATATGAATTAAACCACCAAGCTTTTCTTTTTCACTGTGCAATGTAGGTTCAATAAAAAGATAGGATTGTATTACCAAGATTCCTGTGCTGCTGTATTTACACATGCACAAACCCCACTGCCAATATAAAAGCTCCTTTAGTGATGACTATTTTGTTCAAGCCATACTTACGAAGCAATCAATCGCTTCTTTCCTTTTTCTTTTTCAATGAAAGTATGTTCCTTCAAATTTGTTCCTTTGATATTCAAACAATTTATGTGAGTTTTCATCTCTGGACTCAAAAAAATATAGATTTTAAGGTGATCACTATTAATTTTAGTTTATTTCAAAGTATAGAAATTTATATTATAGTCATTCATTCAACAATCAAAAAAGCAGCTGTATATCGTACTACACTGGTGGATGTAGGGGCCATAAAACTGTAATACAACACCCTCTCCTCAAGTGGTTTGCAAACTGTTTTGAAAATAATTACCCTCAGCATTTGTAGGACATTCTTTTCATCCCATTTTGCTTGCAAACAAAGTTTATCTGGGTGACTTATTCAATGCCAGGTGTAAGCACGGCTGATGGATTTGCATTGATTTATTTAAAGTATCTTTCCTTGTGATCAAAAGCAGATATTTGCAAGAAGGCTGGAAGAGATAGAAAATATATTTGCAGCCATGAAACAAAATGAAAGAAACTCACATCCATGACTTTGACCTTATTAGCATGGTGTTTCAAACTAACCAGCCACGGAGGAGATGATGATAAATATATACATATATAAAGACAGAGTACTTAACACAAACATGTTTTCCTCATACACTCAGATTTTCCCGTGAATCAATTTACATTTCCTAAAATACTTATATCTATTCATTTTTTCAGAATTGGTAAGAGATTTTGAAAGCACCCTTCTTAATTAATCACAAACCAATGCAATAAAAGCAGTAGATTTAGAACACAATAATCTACATTGTTTAGATAAAATTTTATCTCTGTTATAAAACACAAACACTAGATTTCTAGTGATTTATTTAGATCAACTGATCAATAATTTGGTCAGAGTTTCAGATTCTGCCAAGTCAGAACACCAGAGGAATAGGGTGCTATTGAATAGCAGAATGAGTTGTTTTCCCCTTCATTTCACCCATCACTTGGTTCATGAATATGCTGGTGAAATTTCCATGTTGTGTTACAATTTATCTGCTTACTTTCTACTTCATCAAGGCAAGAGTCCCTAAAAAGAAATATCATGTTCTATTATCAAGTAATGTTACTACATGTAGTGTACTTTCAATTAATGTTTATTGTGTACTAAGTTTTTTTGATATATTTCTCTTTTCTAATTATTCTCATCTTCAGTGAGTGCATATAGATATTATAATATAATTTTTATTTATAGAGTATGATAAAAGCATATATACTTATATTAAGAATATATTTACAATTCAAGTTTGTTACACTAATTTTGTCCAATCTAGAAACTAATAATTCTTTTTAGAGGTTGCTCCAGTCTATTGCTTTTTTGTGTTGAGATCTAAGAACAGGTGTTTTGTTCAATTGTTGTGCCAATTCTGGTATAGTTGTTTATTGTTAATTTCTATTGCACACCATAGCAAATTGATAATTGAGTGCTAATCCAGTTTTCTATTTTTCCTCCTGCTGAAGGATTAAGATGTCTTATACTAAACTTTCCATGTTAAGATTTCTCCAGTTGTCATTTTTTGTTTCCTTTTGTGTGTGTGTATGTGTTTTGTCCTGAAAATGATACAGTAATATTGATCAAACAAAGAGATACATAAATATTGACATTCACTTAACTGATTAGGGCAGCGAAAATTATGTTATTGTCTTACTCCATCAATTAGAGACACTGAAAAGAGAACAAAGTTTAATTTAATGTTGGTTAGGATACTGGAACTGCTTTCTCCAAAAGACCATAAAATCAACTACCATGATAAGATCTGTAAGTTGCCCTAAAACAAGTCAGACTATATTCTGTATGCCACAAATGATAAAAGCTGCCTTGGATTTATTTTAATTATTTTATACACATAAGATCTCTATACTTTAAGCACACAAAAGACTAAAAAATGGGTCATGAAGCTGAAGACAGATTTATACAAATAAATCAGAGCAATTATTTGCATCTCCATGAAATCCCAGCATTGCTTGGTGTTACAGGGTCCCTGTAATGAACAGAGGAATTACAGTAATTCTCTAAATAAGCACTCTTGTCAAAGAAGTCAATTTACTCCACCCCCAGCCCAATTATCTAGCTTTGACTTTGCAGAGTTGACAATCAGCTAATTAAATTGCCTTTGAAAGATCAACAGGAAAACAGCTTCCACCATGTTTACTCAGCTCTTTTTCAGCAACAGGAATGCTTTATTACTTAATTGTCAACATCATTGACCTAATGAAGAATCAGAGAATATGCCTAAAAAACTCTCCATGCAAGGTTTATTACTTCAGACCTTTTTCCTCCACCTCTGAAGTAAGGATAAAGATCACTTATTCAGGCCTACAAAATAAACTTGGGGCCAAAAAGAGAGGCTCCTGTCATCAGACCTTCCTTCCAGAAAGAGGGAAGTCATCCTATGTAGAGTCCAATTTTGATCTGTGAGATGGGAAATAATAGAACAGCGCTCACATATCCTCATTTTAGAAATCAGTGAGAAGGGGGAATTAGAATGGTTGTTTTTTCCCTTCTACCTAGATAATGATAGTGCACTAATGATTTGGATCTTCTGCCTGTATTGAAGACAGGTGACTAGGAAATCTGATTCAAAACACTATAATCCTTTACTTTTAGTTGCTTTATTTCTGTTTGTTTTCAGGTAGTCATATCATCACAATTGTTATCATAGTCAATCAGTCCAAAATGTAGTATTTATTAAGTACTTATTATATGCCAAACTATACTAAATAATGCAAACGTAAAATCTGACTCAGTGATTCATTTACCACTGTTTCATCTATTTCAAGCCTGAAAAATTGAGACATTTGGAGAATAAGTAATGGATCTGGAAAGCAGTAGAATACTGTCTTGGACTCAGACCCAGCCAAGATCCTTCTCTTAACCTCTTCACTAAAAAATAGTGTAAATGGCTAGGCTGTATAATGTGAGGAGAAAGGAAATTGCAATTACATAGCTAGAAGTACAATGTCTGCATATAGAAGAATTCATCAGTGAGGCACGTTTTATCCTGTTTAATGCCACTATGCATCTGTCACTTTTGGCCAATTCTAATGAGAAGTTAAAATGATCTGCAATAATAAGAAGTCACTTGTTAACACAGATTTCTTTTAACTACAGAAAATAGAACTCTCTAATACTTTACACTATTATAATGTGTATCCATGTGTTATTCTAAAAAGCCTTAAAGGATAAAAACTGATCTGCTAGCACAAAGTATATAAAGATTGCCAAACAGGACACATGTGCCTTGACTCTAGATGAGAGCATTTCCCAAGATATGCTTCCACTTTTTAGCTACATGCTATATATTCTTTGTATATTCCTTCAAAAGAGGAGATTTAAGGCAATAATTATTTCATATCTGAGATCACATAGTATGGTCTATAGCTCCCAGGTGATGGCTAGAAAGTGCAAAATTTATTTCTGCAGACCAAGCATGAACACACTGAAAATACAGTGATGACTGTAAATTTGTTTAGGGGGTAAAATGTAGCAAGTTGTTCAGACTACAGTAGGGATAGGAAGTGAAGGAACATCTGTGATGGTCCTCTCAGGGGAAGAGTTATGTTCCTTCAGAGTGGAGCCAAGGTGACTGTCAATAATAACCAAGAAACCACTAGAAATTATTAAATCAACAGAGAAAGCACTATACAAACCACTCTTCATGTATCAGTAGAATTTTTTTTTCATTTGCATTTATGATTGTAGTTTAATTCAAATTATTTTAATGCTCTCTTCATAACATAGTCATGTAAGTCCAGCAGAGTAATATGTGAATTGAATGAATTCTGAAAAATAGGAGTAACTTAATGATTATATCTGAAATTGAGTAAACATCTGCTAGTAAACAAACAAAACTCTTCACATGTACTTCACATGCATTATCCTGCAATATCTCCCTCATGTGCACAAGCACACACTAAAACACACTCATACATGCATATGTACCCACCTGTCATACCTTAAACTAAAACTGTACACATAATTTCCATTTTTCAGATTTAAGACATTAAAACATAGAAATAAAAATAAATAGGCTGCCTTCAAGTAACAAAGTTAGTACTGTGATCCTGTGTATACCTTGTTCTTTGGTCTACACGATTAAACTACATGTCTTCCTTTTCTTGGCTTCAACTATTGCATCTTTCTAAAAGGCAGGAATAAGTTTATCAATAAATATTTAGCTAAGAGTGGTGCTATTTTGTTTAAAAGAGTGAAAGCAGAGAGGTTTTATATGAAGACAAAAAAGACAGACATGGAAATTAAGAGGTGGAGAAATGTTTTAGATAAATTCATAGTAAAAGAATGTATAGAAAATGATACATAATATTTCTCTTGATATGTCAGATATTTTCATTTTTGTTATTTCAATCTTAAACAATTCTTAGTTTCTAAGTTCTCAAATGGAGCAAGTGGATTGCTCAAATGGAGCAAATGAAGCAAAGATTTTTCATATTTACATAATGTAGATCTCAAGGAAAAGAATATCACTTAAAATTAGAAAAGATGACAGTTCAAGTATAATCATAAATAAAATATAGCAAACTAGATATTTCCTAATATGATGAAATCCTTCCTCTATAATAATTCTCTCTGATTTTCCTTTTTTCAATGATGCATATAGTATTAACTCAGTTATATTTTGGCATTTTCTTTGATTTTCTCCCAAGAGGTACTTAGAATCTATAATCAGAAACACGTATCTTTGCCTGCAAGACTCAGCAAATTTTCATTATTCCTGTTGTTCAGTTGCTAAATTGTGTCTGACTCTTTGTGATACCATGGACTGCAGCACACTAGGCTTCCCCGTCCTTCACTATCTCCCAGAGTTTACTAAAATTCATGTCCATTGAGTCGATGATGCTATCTAACCATTTCATCCTCTTTGCCCCCTTCTCATTTTGCCTCCGGAGAAGGCAGTGGCACCCCACTCCAGTCCTCTTGCCTGGCAAATCCCTTGGACGGAGGAGCCTGGTGAGCTGCAGTCCATGGGGTCGCTAAGAGTCGGACACGACTGAGAGACTTCCCTTTCACTTTTCACTTTCATGCTTTGGAGAAGGAAATGGCAACCCACTCCAGTGTTCTTGCCTGGAGAATCCCAGGGATGGGGGAGCCTGTGGGCTGCCGTCTATGGGGTCGCACAGAGTCGGACATGACTGAAGTGACTTAGCAGCAGCAGCAGCATTTTGCCTCCAATGAGCTGGCTCTTCACATCTGGTAGCCAAAGTATTGGACCCTCATCATCGGTCCATCTAGTGAATATTCATGGTTGATTTCCTTTAGGATTGACTGGTTTGATCTCCTTGCAATCCAAGGGACTCTCAAGAGTCTTCTCCAGCACCATAATTCCAAAGCATCAATTCTTCGGCACTCAGCCTTCTTTATGGTCCAACTCTCACATCTGTACATGACTACTGGAAAAGCTATAGCTTTGACCATATGGACCTCTTGTCAACAGAGTGCTGTGTCTGCTATTTAATATGATGTCTAGGTTGGTCATAACTTTCCTTCCAAGGAGTAAGTGTCTTTTAATCTCATTATTCCTATGTGTGCTAAGTTGCTTCAGAAGTGTCAGACTTTTTGCAACGCTATGGAGTGTAGCCCACCAGACTCCTCCATCCATGGAATTCTCCAGGCAAGAATACAGGAGTGGGTTTCCATACCCTTCTCCAGGGGATCTTCTCAACCCAGGGATCAAACCCATGTCTCTTACATCTCCTGCATTGGTAGGCAGGTTCTTTACCACTAGTGCCACCTGGGAAGCCACTAGAAAAAATAAACTTATGGGGGTGGAAGGCTGGTTATTGATCTAAATATCGCTCAAGCTCTGACCTTCAAGAAATGGCCAAATTTCTTATAAGAGAGTAGAATTTTTAGTCTGAAGAACATGAAGGAAACCAAGCTGACTATGCAATCAAACAGAGGGAGGAGTATGCTCTGACAGGATGCACACCCACAAGCACTTGTGAACACACAAGGTAAATCTTGGCTCAGAGTATTTCTCTTTGCAATTGAGCCTCTAGCAACACTAGAAAACAATTGAGTTTTCCACACTAACAAAGGTTTAGACCAACATTAGATACCAAAATTAGATACCAAATTAGAATTCACAGATATACACTTCACTCCCACATACACATCAAAAACCTTCATAAGTTATGCCATTTATTGCTTAGAATTTATTACACCTCATTCATAAGTCAAACTTACAGAATATCCAAACCCAAAAGATCATCAAAGAAATCATCTATCCTTTTTTACTTACTGTAATTTTCTTCTTACCTTTAAAAAATACATTTCCCAACCATCCCTTTTTATCCCAATTTTCACAGATTAATTCCAAACTTTCAATCATTCAAAAGTTATTTTTCTTAAATTTATTCTTAAAAAATCACTGTGAGAATGTTTATCCTCTCTCAGTGAGAAGGTAACCTTGAAGAATATCTGTGCACATGAGTAAGAGGAGCTGTTTGAGCAGGTAGGAGTGAAAACCCACAACTTCACTTGTTATTAAAAAGTACCCATCAGCCCACTGTCATGCCGCTTTCCCACTTTTCATTTCTGCAAAATGTTTCTTCCAGAAAAATCACAGCAAAAGCTGTTATACTTCTTCTTCATCTATGGTTACTGCTGGATTAATCAAAAAAGAGTGGCACACTATTGATTATAACTGAATTCTGAACTTTTTATGAGCCCAAAGCTTACATTTATTTTAAAAACTCCATGCCAAATAAAATGAACTAGAAAAAATTATACACTTGACATTATTTGCAGGTTGTAGCAAATATAGAATTTGTCATGCCTGGCAAATTGACTAAGCATATTTACACAGAGATGATTTTCAAAAAACTTTCAATGTAATGTTGTGTACTTTAATTTATATTTCATAAGGTATATTCTCTGGTATTTTATCTTTTATAAACATAAGCAACTATTATATAACTATCCAAGAATGTTCTCGTTATCTGATAGCATATATATACATAGATGGATAAGTATATATAGGTATCATGATTTGTTTTGTGCATTCTCTAATATAGTTTATAAATCATTTTTTAAACTGCAACAACAGAATGGAAATAAATTAGTTTTACCTTTTTGAACCAAATGCCAATTTGAAGAGAATTTATGTTTTCCATTATAAAGGCAATGACATTTATTTACGGTTTTTAAACTAAGTCTAATAAACTTGTAAAATCAGTTAATTTTTCTTCAGTTTTACCAAGTTTATTATGCTGAGTACTGAACTATTTCATTAACAAAGTAATAATTATACTAATGTTGAATTATTTTACTTGCATTCATGTCTTTCAAAGCACTTAGTAAACATAAAGATATTTCTCCTTTTGATAAAATATGAAGAAATAGGTAAAGGTGTTGACTTATTGAGAATAAGACACTGCCTCTGAAAGAGACAAAGATCACTAAAATGGATTATACCATTACTTGATATTCAAGACTACCCATTCATTTATCCATTGACCTGCTCTCTTCAGAGTAACAAGAGTGATAGCATATAATTGTGCACAAGTACCCATTAAGAAAAATGCTTCATATCCCCAAAAATACATCTATTATATATATCCTGATAGAAGAGATTTCAAATGCTTCTATAAAACTGCCTGTTTCCAATAAATGAAACCATCTTTAAAGTATATTTACCAAATGCTGTGAGGCAAATTGTACTGAGATATGGAAAGTCTCCACCATTTGAAAAGTGTGTCTGGGGCCTTGTAAAGTACAGAACCGTAAGAAAAGGTAGCTTACTTTTATTCCTTTGGAAAACTAAGATTGAACTTTAATGAACGTTGCAAAGAAAAACAGTGAAAGCCTTCATTAACAGTTTCTGCTACTCTGAAGAACATATAATCTTTCAGGAGATGGAGCAAATGACTACAGCCAAAATGAATACTTAGAATCAGCTCAACTAGAATCACTAAAAATGAATATTCTCAGATTTTCAATGGAGAAAAAATGAAAACTGTGGCAAATATTGCATGTCTAAAAATAAAGCACAGATTAACCTGTTGCCACAGAAAAAGTTACACATAATCATAAACATTCTCACTATGCTATAAGTTTAAGAGCTTACTATATGGTAATTATATTCAAGGAGTGTCACATATTATGCATTTTTCAAACATCTAGGAACAGAGCAAAAGTAATGCTATATAAATGAGCAAGAATGTGTATTATTAGTATCATTAATATCAAAGTCAACTATCTGATGATGAGACTCATGTATCTTCATATACTCTTACTCATGTATTTTCAAACTATTTTCTCTTTTTTATAAACAAATTTTATTTTAGTCAATAGGTTTACATGTAAAGCACATATGTAATTTCAGAATTTCCAGTGATTTTTTTTATTTAAAATATTTTCAGTAACTTTATTTTTAAAATGCTGGACTCATAAGGGTGAAATATGATAATTATTAAAGAAAATACATAAATATTTTCAAGTATATTCTTAAAATTTATATAGAAGCTTACCTAAATAAAAGGCAGCAAACTTGATTTAAATCTAGGTCAAAGGACAAAAACCATATGTATATGCATGCTAAGTCACTTCAGTTATGTCCGACTCTTTGTGACCCCCATGGACTGTAGCCAATCAGGCACCTCTCTCCATGACATTCTCCAGGCAAGAATACTGGAGTGGGTACACTGTCTTCCTGACACAGGGATCGAACCCATGTCTCTTAAACGTCTTCTGCATTAGCATGCAGTTTCTTTACCACTAGGACCACTTGGGAAGCCCCCTGATATTTATTTATTTATTTATAATCTACACATATTTGTTTGATATCTAGGTGTAGCCATTTAAAAGTATCTAAGAGAAATATTCATAAAACATAGTTAAGTCATAAAAACATGTTACAAAAGGCAGCTGTGCAGATGATTGTCCACAAATTAAAATACTCACAATACATAAAGACTAAATATAAGGACAATATTTTGTAAAATTTTCTAAAGTATAGTACTTGATTATCTAAATCACCCACATATCTTTAGCTGTTGGTAGGGGTACCAACAGCTAAACTAGAAGATGATGCTGAGATATTACAGAGAAAGGATGATAAGTATGATATACTGGTATGGTTGCCGTTGCTGCTGCTAAGTCGCTTCAGTCGTGTCCGACTCTGTGCGACCCCATAGATGGCAGCCCACCTGGCTCCTCTGTCCCTGGGATTCTCTAGGCAAGAATACTGGAGTGGGTTGCCATTTCCTTCTCCAATGCATGCATGCATGCTAAGTTGCTTCAGTTGTGTCCAACTCTGTGCGACCCTATGGACAGCAGCTCACCAGGCTCCTCTGTCCACGGGATTCTCTAGGCAAGAATATTGGAGTTGGTTGCAATTTTCTTCTCCAAGATATACTAGTGTGAAAGAAGCAAATTCATGACATTTAAATTCTAGGTAGTCTTTGAACTTATTAGCTATTGCCGAGAGAAAAAAATTCTGTTGCAGAACCTAATTTTTTTTAATTTAAAATTTTAAACTTTAAATTTTGCAAAGCAAACTATAGAGTCTATAAAAAGTGTTAGTATATGCTACCACATCAATATTTTTTGATAATCTGAGTTTGGGAAGGGGCAAAGAGTAAACTGAGAGGCCCTGCAATCCCACACCCCACCTCTCTGCAGACCTGAAGTATCAGGGAGAGATTATAGAGTAAGTTGACATGTTTGAATATCTAAGCACAAAAAGAATGTACATCTTGCTTCCTTGGAGAAGTCCATGGAGTAATAGTATCCAAAGCAATCTTCTCCAAAAAAAGAGTACCCAACAACTTCATTGATGTTCTCGGAGTGTAACAGGCTTTGTGGCATGGAGTACCTAGATAATTAGATCAAAAATATCCCTTATGTTTTTGAGGGTCCCAGAGTGACATGAGCCAGAATCTAATTATTTCCAAGAATAAATGAAAAACTCAAGACAAAAATGAATCCCAGACATGGGAAAACAATGAAAGCTAAAGTTGTTGCCTTCTTCAGATTGTGACAAGAGAAATGTTTGTTCTTTCTGTGTAGTGTGTGTTTTTGTGTGTATTATTAGAAAGCCAAAATGGCTACTGGAAGACAAACACTGAGATGTGAATAGTAGTATTCTCTGGGTAGGTGATCGTGTATGCTTTTTATCTTCTACTTGTTTCTATATATATGTGTGCATATATATATACATATATAGAAAAATTATTTATATATGTCTCACAATGATTATAAATTGATAGGAAGCTTAAAGGAGAGCTGTGAAGATTGCCTGCCTTGTGCCCCTTGTTATTACATATTTCTTTCTTAATAAATATGAATTTACAATTAAAATTAAGAGGAAAAGCTGCAATTGACATCAAGAATTATAGGAGAACAAAAGGAATAGTCTTCTTTTCTTGTAGTAACTTGCCAGAGCTTAGATAAGACTGTTGTTTCTTATGTAGGGGAAAAAAAAAAACGGAGTATCTACAGTATGTCTTTAGTTAGAGTTAAGAAGGGAAAGGGCTTCTTTTGTAGGAAAGATGGAAAGAATCCACCTGCAATGTGGGAGACCTGGGTTCCATCTCTGGGTTGGGAAGATCCTCTGGAGAAGGGAAAGGCTGCCCACTCCAGTATTCTGGCCTGGAGAATTCCATGGAGTGTATAGTCCATGGGGTCGCAAAGAGTCAGACAGGACTGAGTGACTTTCATTTTCAATTTCAAGAAGGAAAAAATGTAGGGAGTTTACCCAATAAACTAACCTGTTATTTGGAGTGATCTTTAGAAAGTTGTCAATGAATAGATAGTATCTGTTATTCTCTTCTGTTTTTAATTATCTTTTTTACTTGGGCTTCCCTGGTAGCTCAGCTTGTAAAGAATCTGCCTGCAATGCAGAGAACAGGGTTCAATCCCTTGGTTGTGAAGATCCCCTGGAGAAGGGAAAGGCTACCCACTCCAGTGTTCTGACCTGAAGAATTCCATCGACTGTATAGTTCATGGGGTTACAAAGAGTCACACAACTGAGTAAATTTCACTTTCATCTTTTTTAGTAATTTCTGAAAAGTTCATGTTTTCAATGAATAATGAGGTTAATATTCCTCTACATTAAAGTACGGAACATCAGAAAATCATATGGAACATATAGTTTTTATAAGGCTATTATTGATCAAAAGTAAAAGCATTAAAAATGTGGAACTGTATTATTTCACCCTATTATATAGTACCGCTCTTGTGGCTCAGCTGGTAAAGAATCCGCCTGCAATGCAGGAGAGCTGGGTTCTATCCCTGGGTTGGGGAGATCCTCTGGAGAAGGGAAAGGCTACTCACTTCAGTATTCTGGCCTGGAGAATTCCATGGACTGTATGGTCTGTGGGGTCGCAAAGAGTCGGACAGGACTGAATAAGTTTCATTCACTTGCTCTCTATTGCAGTTAAGATATAAAATTGAGTATTCATACACTTTTGGTGGAAATAGTTTAAATTACTGTGTAAAGATAAGCGTGGACATAATAAATGGAGCAAACAGTATGGAACTTAAGGCTTCCTTGCTTGTTTTTGTGAAGATAATTTCTCATTCTCAAGCAGATGTAATGCAAATCACAAAAAATGTTGATGTCCTTAAAGATCCCCCTAGATTTAATACAAAGCAATAAATATGGACAACATAAATAGAAACACACAGATTATTTCTAACTGTCCTCTGTTCTGAAATGTATAAACCAAGTATGTTAAAACACTGAATGAAACCCATGGAGAGCCAAAAATAGTAATCATCATTAGTTCTCTTTTTAATCAAGCCACTATGCTTGTGTTCTTTGCAGAGAAGACACGCAAAGCTGTTCTCAGACTATCCTAAAGTCATAAGGAAATAAGAACCAGAAATCCCACCAGAATGTCTGCTTTATGGGAAGCTCTGGGGCTCAGTTTTTCTCACTTGGCAGCTTTGTTGTAGATAAGCTTTAACTAAGTTATTCAACATTTTATTTGGCTGAACTGAACTTAACCCAGCCTATAGATTGCTATGTCTTACTTGAAGTTTGTTTATCTAGTAGACAAACTTTAAACAGAATATAGAAAGAAGAATATTAATTAAGAAGCTGTCCAGAATTATTTGTCTCAAGGTAGAATGTGTCCCATATGGCTGTTTTGTTCTGGCTAATGTATTAGGATGGAATCCAATCTTTGTCCAATAGAAAGTCAAGATAAGCTTGTGAAGAATTATTGTTTGGTGGAGTGCAGGAAAAAATAGTGACAGTCTAAATCACACTTGTTTACTTTTAAAATTAATAATAGAAGACCAACCTGAGATTCTAAGACAAATCAATGTAATGATTTTAATATCATTTTTGATAGCACCTACTCATGTTTGAAAATTCTTTCCACCCCATGAAAATCACCATTTGCATCCCAACAGTATATATAGTTTGAATATAGGACAACATAAAATAGAAAGTCAGTGATAAAACATAGGATAAAATCTCTTACAAGATTAGTGTTATTCATCAAATATCATACAGAAAATTATAATATGATTGTGTGCATCTATTGACAGTAATTAAGTAGTTATCTTTGCTAGAGACACCATTAGAGAAAATGGTGGCTGAAATGAATTCTATTTCACAGACTATGGCTGTCAAACTTTACGAAATTTAGAGATCAAGTCTCTAAATCTCTCAGGGAATACCTATACACATTTCTAAAGTGAAAACCTAAATAGAATAATCAGGCAACTGACTACTTTCATGGAAGAGCCCCTGTACTTAAGATGAATATTAGTGAAATACATTCTATTTTATGTTAAACCTGGTAGACTAATATGATACTTGGGCCAGTATCTAACCCACTGGGACTACTGTTTTCTCTTCTGTCAATTTCATAAGCATACCAATATCCACCTGGTAATCTAGACACATTCCTTAAAGTGAACACATAAAAACTGAACTCCTCATATTTTATGCAATCCTGTATGTGAAAGTTAATTTTATGTGTCAGCTTGACAGGCCATGGGATATTCAGATTAAATATTATGTCCATATGAGTCTGTGCTGATGTTTCTGGATGAAATAAGCATTTAAATTGATGGACTCTGCAAAGCAGATTGTCTTTTCCATGTGGTAAGGCATCATCCAACCCATTGAAGACCTGAATAGAAAAAAGGCAGAGAATGAAGGAATTTGTCTCTTTTTTCTGCCTCAGATAGTTAAGTTGAGACATCTCATCACATTGTCTCCAATTCACTGGAGCTTACACTCACCCTCAGTTCCTCTGGTTATCAAGTCTGATTTTACATATATTTTGTAAAATTATATATATATATATATATCTTTATTAGTTCTATATCTTTGGAAAACCCTCATACACTTTTCCCATATCCTTCTAACTTTCTGGTGATGATCATCGTGTCCTTTCAGATGCCCAAATCAAAAAACCTGGGAGTCATTCTTGACATAGCATTTTTTCTCAGTGAAAGTTTCTCAGCTGTGTCTGACTCTTTACGACCCTACGGACAGTAGCCCATCAGGATCCTCTGTCCGTGGGGATTCTCCAGACAAGAGTGTTGGAGTGGTTAACCATTCCCTACTCCAGGGAATCTTCCCGACAAAGGGATCAAACTCTGGTCTCCTACATTGCAGGTGAATTCTTTACCGTCTGAGCCATCAGGGAAGCCCGTTTTGTCTCAGGCTCTGAATCTAATCTCTCAGGCAGTCCTCTTGTCTCTACTCCCAAAATAAATGTAAAATCATGTGACTTGTATATACTCCTGTTGTTAGCTATACTTTCACCTGACTCTGCAATAGCATCCTACAGGTCTTCATGTTTCGATCTTACTCCTTCCAGCACGTTTTCCCCACAGCAAGGGTATTTAAAAATACAAAACCTATAAATCTACTATTCGAGCTTTTCAGTCTTTTCCCATTTCCTTTGGGGTAAAAGTAAAGTTTTAACATGACCTACAAGGCCTCACATGAACCTTATTTCCTATTATATGTTCATATTGTTGCAACAATATCGAAATCTTTGGTTCCAGTCCCTTGGATTTACACACTTTCTTATATCTATGACACCCATTTTCACATTTTCAATCACGGCTTCATCCCTAAGCTCCAGACTCCATACTTGGTATTTTTCTTGCAACTATAATAGATAACCTCAAACTTCAAATATCCAAAGCAGTTTTGATTTACTAACTTTCCAATTCATCTCTTCTCCTAGGTTTCACCATCTCAGAAAATGGCATCATCATCTCCCAAATTTCTCAAGACATAATACTAGGAATCATCTTTGATCATCCTTTGAATCACATTCCTATTGATTCATTTCCTCATGTCATATCTGTCATCCATGCTCCTGCCTCCATTCCACTACTGTCACATTTTTCTGAACTGTCTTTCACCTCAAGTGGATGACAAGTCTTTGCTTTAACACTTAGCTCACACAGTCAGTGTGATATAGTCAAAATATGAATCAGGCTGTATTATTATCTCCTACTTAAATTCCTCAAAGGGCTTTCTGTTCCCTGAAAATAACATCTGAGCTCATCTGTTGTGTTTAGGCCCTATATGTCCTGGTCCTGCTGACCACTCTAACCTCACCTCTGGTCATGTTAGCTACTTTTACTTTATTTTAAATTAGCCACACTCACTCTCACTTCAGGGATGATACAGCCCATGTGATTTGTATGAAACGTATGTCCCCAAATAATCATATACCTAGTTTCTTTGCACTTGTATATTGCTCAGATCATCCCTGCCATCATCTCAGTAGAGATTCCTCATCACATATTATGTAGCATTCCTTCCTTCCTTCCTTTTTTTTTTAATTTCACTTTTCTTTCTTCAGAGCATTTATTGTATTTGTACTTATTTCCTTATTCTTTTTTTTAACCCCTGTCTTTACTATTAGTTCCAAGAGAATAGAGTCTGTGTCTTTCTTGCTCACTAATGTGTATCAACACCATATTTGTGCCTGGCACAGAGCAGATGCTTACTGAATGTTGTTGACAGCAAAAAAGAAAACCTCAAAATATTGTTTAAATGCCATCATAGCTTGGTACTAAATGTGTTTTATTTCAAAGCTCTAAACCTTAAACCAGCAGCAACTAGTTGCAAATTTGTTGATTCTGATCATCAAGTTTTTTAAGAAGTATTTTTATCTTTTAGTGGGAAAGACATTTGTAGTAGAGCTGATTTATAATGACAGGGTTAATATTTTGTCATTCTGTTTAGGTTAAGAGTAACTGAACTTCATGAATACTGGATGAGACAACATAAGTATACTCCCTACAGTGCATGTTTTATTTCTGAAAGCCTGGGGAAAAGCTCTTTGTAGTTAATGATTATTTTGTCCTTCCAATTATACCATCTGTTGTAATTGATAATATAGTACATGAGAGTATGATATTGTGCAGAGCACTGTTGGTCTGGGCAGTGCTTTCTATTTGGGTGAAAAATATTGTCTTTTTCAGCTTTTCCCAACAGATTTGTTCCTAACATCACTCTTATATGACTTCAATAACAGCAGGAAAAGCAGCTTGTAGTATTAACTGTTTTTAATTTATCTACTTATTTTAATAAAATTAATTGTTAAAACACAAGATCCTCTTCAACTACATTCACATCGTGTGTAGTAGATCTTGCTTAAGACAACTGGCAAAGGTCAATTTTTATGACAACTGAGAGCATGGCTACCTACTCCAGTATTCTTGTCTGGAGAATCTGATGGACAGAGGCATCTGGTGGTCTACAGTCCATAGGGACACAAAGAATCAGATACAACTGAAGTGATTTAGCATGCACGCACGTAGCACAAAAAGTCTTTGTTTTACAAGTAAAAATACACATGCAGAAATTCAAATATTATCTATTATAGATAGGTGGATTAATATCTATAAATTTAGTAAGAATTAGTAGAAAAATAAATAGCATTAATTTTTATTCCTGTAATACATCAATTCAACATTTCCTTGGTTTTGCAACTATTCCCATGACCTGTTGTGCTGCAAAAGTAGTTCTCTAAGAGATACTTATATTTTCACAAATGTTCATGTCCATAAATAGTCAATGAGTTTAAAGTATAATCTTTTGATTTTATTATTTATGAACCTCAAATAAGACTCTCAAAAGGAGGCATTGAGTTTATATTTGAATGAAACCCACAGAATATTATTTAAATACTAATACCTACTAAATTCACAGTCTGTTAACCCAGATTCAATGTTTATAGAGTAGTATCAGTATATCATGGAGATCCAACCAGTCAACCCTAAAGGAAATCAGTCCTGAATATTCATCCGAAGGACTGATGCTGAAGCTGAAATTCCAATCCTTTGGCCACCTGATGTGAAGAACTGACTCATTGGAAAAGACCCTGATGCTGGGAAAGACTGAAGGTGGGAGGAGAAGGGGACAACAGAGGATGAGATGGTTGGATGGCATCACTGATGCGATGGCTGTGAGTTTGAGTAGGCCTCGGGAGTTGGTGATGGGCAGGGAAGCCTGGCATGCTGCAGTCCATGGTGTCACAAAGAGTTGGACATGACTGAGCGACCGAACTGACTGATCAGTATATCATAATAATGATCATCATAATTATCATCTTTTTACTTAAAGAGCTCAATTCTTCAAGTTGGCATGCAGTTGTAAGCTATTGAAAACACAGCAGCACAATGTTGTGTTATTCATTCAGAACTGGGGACTTCTTAGTGTCTAGAATTTGTTTGTCCAGGTAAAAGGACTTGGAGTAATGTTTTTAAAAGAAGAATATGATAGAGGTTTGACTTCCAGACTGTTACTGAACCAAACTTAAGTTTGCTTGCCCATGCACAGTAAAGCCAATCCACTGGGACCAGGTTGTGGTGAGGAAAATTACAGCTTTTACTATAATGTGGAGCCAAGTAAGGAGAATGGATAACTTCTGTTCAAAAGACTCAAACTCTCCCATGGCTTTTAGGAAAGGGTTTTTAAACACAAAGTGAGGGAGAGGGTCACCAGTATGTGATCAGCTCATGCACAGTTCTCTGATTGATTGGTAGTGAGGTAACCATGTGAGGTCACTGAGGTCAGCTTTATCAACCCTTAGGCTCCACCCCTCTGGGGGCTAGTCTTCACGGTCATCATGCAGTTAGCTTCCTCCATCTGGTGGGAGTTTTAGTATCTGTAAAACAACACAAAAATATGGCTCAGGATATTATCTATAATCCTTGAGCAGGAACAAAATGTCCTTGCCTTGCATTTGTTTTATGATGTGTGTGCACTCAGTCATGTCCAACTACTTTGTGACCCCATGGACTGTAGCCCGCCAGGCTCCTGTGTCCATGGAATTTTCCAGGAAGAATACTGGAGTGGGTTGCTATTTCCTTCTCCAGGGGATCTTCCCAACCCAGGAACTGAACACATGTCTCTTGCATCTCTTGTATTCCAGACAGATTCTGTACCACCGTGCCACCTGGGAAGCCTTTATTTTATGGTTAAACTACTATTATGTTGTCTTACTTGACTGTTTCCCTTTGTTACTGCTTTTTCTTACTCCTCTGATTAAATTTGTTTTTTTGAACTCAGAAAAGGCCTGGGAAGCTAAAGTTTTCTTTCCTTTTTCCTTTTTTTTCTTTTAAACAAACAAGAGGCAGAGGACATGGAGCAGGGAGTAGATGTGGGGATCTATCCCCAGGAAGGCCCCACAGTGTCGCACTCAGTTTCAAGATCATCTCTTCAAAGTCAGAGAAAAGATTATCTAGTTCTAGTTCTAGTTTGGAATATCAGGTTTTGTTTTCATTAATACATAGACTCATTTTGTAAGATCTGCAATTCCATATTTGTGCAAAAATGTTCAGAACCCCCTAGACCTTAAAATACAATAGAAATAAGTTAAACTGTTAGAAATGGATAAAGATGTATTTGCTTAAAAAGACATTTGCTTGGTATTGTTAGGCCAAAAATAACGAAAAAAAATCACAAAACTTGAAAATAGGGATTTTTATGTCTTAGATCTATGTGAGTATGTATATGAATAACATTAATAGTGATAGACATGGATATGCTTAAGCACATCACAGTTTTTCTAAAATGAATATATGTGTGTGTGCATAAATTCAAACAAAAATTTAAAAAGGGAAATAGCACTGTAAATACATGGAGAGCTAGTTCCCAATCTCTGTCTTCTTTATTGTACCACTAGTGTAATTATGTTTAAAATTTGCTCAGCTTCTTCCATCAGTCACAAGAATCATGCAGAAAGGACCAGGGTCTAACATTATGACTGAAAGATGACATGGCACTGCTCACTCTTCCTGCTTCTATAAAGATTCTGCTGTGTTAGATGAAACTAAGCCATGCCGTGTAGGGCCACCCAAGACGACAGGTCATGGTGGAGGGTATGACAGAATGTGGTCACTGGAGAAGGGAATGGCAAACTAATTCACTATCTTTGCCTTGAGAACCCTATGAACAGTATGAAAAGGCAAAATGATAGGATACTGAAAGAGGAACTCCCAAGGTTGGTATGTGCCCAATATGCTACTGGAGATCAGTGGAGAAATAACTCCAGAGAGAATGAAGGCATGAAGCCAAAGAAAAAAACAATACCCAGTTGTGGATGTGACTGGTGATAGAAGCAAGGTCCAATGCTGTAAAGAGCAATATTGCGTAGGAACCTGGAACGTCAGGTCCATGAATCAAGGCAAATTGGAAGTGGTCAAATAAGAGATGGCAAGAGTTAATGTCAACATTCTAGGAATCAACAAACTGAAATGGACTGGAATGGGTGAATTTAACTCAGATGACCATTATATCTACTACCTTATATCTTAGAAGAAATGGAGTAGCCATCGTGGTCAACAAAAGAGTCCGAAATGCAGTTCTTGGATGTAATCTCAAAAACGACAGAATGATCTCTGTTCATTTCCAAGGCAAACCATTTAATAGCACGGTAATCCAAGCCTATGCCCCAACCAGTAACGCTGAAGAAGCTGAAGTTGAACGGCTCTATGAAGACCTACAAGATCTTTTAGAACTAATACCGCAAAAAGATGTCCTTTTCACTTTAGAGGACTGGAATGCATAAGTAGGAAGTCAAGAAACACGTGGAGTAACAGGCAAATTAGGCCTTGGAATACGGAATGAATCAGGGTAAAGGCTAATAGAGTTTTGCCAAGAGAACACACTGGTCATAGCAAACACCCTCTTCCAACAACACAAGAGAAGACTCTACACATGGACATCACCAGATGGTCAACATCGAAATCAGACTGATTATGTTCTTTGCAGCCAAAGATGGAGAAGCTCTGTACAGTCAGCAAAAACAAAAGCGGGAGCTGACTGTGGCTCAGAACTGCTTATTGCCAAATTCAGACTTAAATTGAAGAAAGTAGGGAAAACCGCTAAACCACGCAGGTATGACCTAAACCAAATTCCTTATGATTATACAGTGGAAGTGAGAAATAGATTTAAGGGACTAGATCTGATAGACAGAGTGCCTGATGAACTATGGATGGAGGTTCATGACATTGTACAAGAGACAGGGATCAAGACTATCCCCATGGAAAAGAAATGTCAAAAAGCAAAATGGCTGTCTGAGGAGGCCTTACAAATAGCTGTGAAAAGAGCAAAAAGCAAAGGAGAAAGGAAAGATATAAGCATCTGAATGCAGAGTTCCAAAGAATAGCAAGGCGAGGAAAGAAAGCCTTCCTCAGTGATCAATGCAAAGAACTAGAGGAAAACAACAGAATGGGAAAGACTAGAGATCTCTTCAAGAAAATTAGAGATATCAAGGGAACATTTCATGGAAAGATGGGGTCAATAAAGGACAGAAATGGTATGGACCTAACAGAGCAGAAGATATTAAGAAGAGGTGGCAAGAATACACAAAAGAACTGTAGAAAAAAGATCTTCATGACCCAGATGATCACGATGGTCTGATCACTCACCTAGAGCCAAACATCCTGGAATGTGAAGTCAAGTGGGCCTTGGAAAGCATCACTACGAACAAAGCTAGTGGAGGTGATAGAATTCCAGTTGAGCTATTTCAAATCCTGAAAGATGATGCTGTGAAAGTGCTGCACTCAATATGCCAGCAAATTTGGAAAACTCAGCAGTGGCCACAGGACTGGAAAAGGTCAGTTTTCATTCCAATCCCAAAGAAAGGCAATGCCAAACAATGCTCAAACTACCACACAATTGCACTCATCTCACATGCTAGTAAAGTAATGCTCAAAATTCTGCAAGCCAGACTTCAGCAATACATGACCTGTGAACTTCCATATGTTCAAGCTGGTTTTAGAAAAGGCAGAGGAACCAGAGATCAAATTGCCAACATCTGTTGTACCATCAAAAAGCAAGAAGGTTCCAGAAAAACATCTATTTCTGCTTTATTGACTATGCCAAAGCCTTTGACTGTGTGGATCACAATAAACTGTGGAAAATACTGAAAGAGATAGGAATACCAAACCACCTGACCTGCCTCTTGAGAAACCTATATGCAGGTCAGGAAGCAACAGTTAGAACTGGACATGGAACAGCAGACTGATTCCAAATAGGAAAAGGAGTACATCAAGGCTGTGTATTGTCACCCTGCTTATTTAATTTATATACAGAGTACATCATGAGAAATGCTGGGCTTGAAGAAGCACAAGCTGGAATCAAGATTGCCCGGAGAAATATCAATAACCTCATATATGCAGATGACACCACCCTTATGGCAGAAAGTGAAGAAGAACTAAAAAGCCTCTTGATGAAAGTGAAAGAGGAGAGTGAAAAAGTTGGCTTAAAGCTCAACATTCAGAAAACTAAGATCATGGCATCTGGTCCCATCACTTCATGGCAATAGCAGAAACAGTGTCAGCCTTTATTATTTTGGGCTCCAAAATCACTGCAGATGGTGACTGCAGCCATGAAATAAAAAGACACTCCTTGGAAGAAAAGTTACGACCAAGCTAGACAGCGTATTGAAAAGCAGAGACATTACTTTGCCAACAAGGCCCGTCTAGTCAAGGCTATGGTTTTTCCAGTTGTCATGTATGGATGTGAGAGTTGGACTGTGAAGAAAGCTGAGCGCCGATAAATTGATGCTTTTGAACCGTGGTGTTGGAGAAGACTCTTGAGAGTCCCTTGGACGGCAAGGAGATCCAACCAGTCCATTCTAAAGGATATCAGTTCTGGGTGTTCATTGGAAGGACTGATGCTAAAGCTGAAACTCCAATACTTTGGCCACCTCATGCGAAGAGTTGACTCTTTGGAAAAGACCCTGATGCTGGGAAAGTTTGAAGGCAGGAGGAAATGGGGACGACAGAGAATGAGATGGCTGGATGGCATCACCTACTCGGACATGAGTTTGTAGGAACTTCGGGAGTTGGTAATGGACAGGGAGACCTGGCATGCTGCAGTTCATGGGGTGACAAAGAGTCAGACACAACCGAGCGACTGAACTAAACAGAGGAAGGATCGAAAACAGAGAGGACCCGAATTGCCATTCTGATATAATATTCTACACAACCCTTATCCCTATAAAATTGCTTTAATCTTTGAATCTTAACTACATTGTAAACAGAAAATATAGTGAAACCATTGCATATATGATAATAGCTTGAATATTTTTTCTGTTTTTTTGGAAACAAATGCTCTCTTTCAAGCATAGAGAAAGAACATTTGTGTGATTTGGGTTTCTTACTTTGCATGTGTTTGTTTTCATTATTTCCACTTTAATGCTCATGTTCTCAGTAAAAACATTTTTAATTTTAAGTAAAAGTGTTTATCGATCCTCTATACTAAATCATTTTTTTTATAATTGTGTGGGTAAAGTTTGAATCTGGAGCATCTCGTTTATAAATGTCTCTTGAAATGACCCTTAGTAGAATATGTATCAGTTCTGAAATTCTTAGACTCCGTGGAACCAGTTTCAGTTCCTGGCAAGACTGATATAGCTCCCTAATTTTCTGAGAGATAAGGTACATTCCTTGTAGTTCAGCTTATATGGGTTTTGGGGGAAAATTTTTTTCTATTCCCAAAAATCTGTGTTAACCACCTAATTAATGAAGAATTCCCCATAGTATTTTCTCTTAAGAACTGTCTTTTATAAAATACGAGATCTCATAAGGGCTCAATGATTAAATTTTTTAAAAAATACTTTAAATGCACAGGAAAGAGTATAACATATCCTTGTGCACCAACAACTACCAATAAACTGATATTACTATTTTGCTATGTTGGCTTCAGTTCCTTTTTTAAATTATTTTTTAAAGGCATAAAATATTTGAAATATAACTTAAATCTCATACCCCCTTCACATATACTAAATCCACTGTATATTATTTCCAAATATGGATTTAAACTTTGCCTCACATTTATATCTCTAAGCTGTATGAATAAAAATAAAGAGGAGTTTTCCCTTTACTTTTTGTTTATATTCATAAACAGTTGTTTAGCACAGTTTTAAATTTATATGACTGGGAGTCAACACTAGATGAGCCCTTTCAATACTTTTGTTTTAATTCAACAGGTGTGTTTTTGAAATGCATTCATATTCATATTTACTATGCTATTTATGTATTATAAACTGTTCTGTTTGCATTAATTTTTTTTATCTTACATGATATAGTTATTGAATATGAAGATTCTGTTTATTTCATCATTTCAGTCTTACATTTATTCATTATCTCAATCTTTATTTTAATTATTTCCCTTCACTATATTATCCCAATTCTCCTTATTTCCTTATTATGGAAATCTTACTAGACATCTGTTAGACCTTCCTGTTTTATTTCCCATGCCTCTCAGCCTCATCTCTTTACTTATCATTATCCCTTTGGTTGTGTTCATGGTAATTCTCTCCACAGCTGTGTCTATCTTGCCTTTAAATTCATCTTTGTGTTTTTATTATATATGTGTACTAGTATAATAAGGCTTCCAGGTGGTGCAGTGGTAAAGAATCTGCCTGCCAAAGCAGGAGATACAAGAGACACAGGTTTGATCCCAGGGTCAGGAAGATCCTATGGAGTAGAAGATGACTACCTGCTCCCTGTTCCTGCCTGGAAAATTACATGGACAGAGGAGCCTACCAGGCTACAGTCCATGGAGTCACAAAGAGTCAGACCTGGCTGAGCACACATATTAGTATAATAATCTACTGGTTTTGTATGTATTATATCAGTACTTCGTTACATATTTATATATACATATATTTAATAAATGGCTTCCCTGGTGGCTCAGTGGTAAAGCATCTGCCTGCCAGAGACATGGGCTTGATCCCTGGTTGGGGACGATCCCCTGGAGAAGGAAGTGGCAACCCCCTCCAGTTTTCCTGCCTGGGAAATTCCACGAATAGCAGAGCTTCTTATGGGGTCACAAAAGAATCGGACATGATTAACAGCATAGCAACTAAACAACTTATTTAATAAAATGAATATTTTTACTTTTATTTCCTCTATCTTTTCTATATTTTAATGGTTTTGATTTATTTTTACAGATTTTAAACAAACATTTTATTGTCTCTAGCATTTTGAATTCCCATCAGGGCTCATTTTATTTTTTGCTTCTCCAGCATTGCATTATAAGAATAATGATAGTGATAATATTAATGAGTGGTATCAATTTATTTTTATTGGTCACCGGGTCTATGCCAGGTATTCTAGATAGTTTATATACATATTCCATCTTTACAACTCCATGTGGTGGCTCCAGAATCCAATTTCACAGATAAAGAACTGGAGTTAAGAAGACCACACAGCTGATAAACAGATGAGGAATATCTTTAAAGTTCAGAGTCCTTACTCTTCATCAGTATGCTATAGTCTATCTTAATAAACATACATATGTAGATTGTATTAGATAATTTAATAGCCCTATTTTGGCTGTTAAGGATTGAACCTTTGATTAAAAAGAAAATTCATTCACCAGATAAAAGTACTGTGTGTGTATGTATACATTGTATTATGTACATATAAAATTATATCTCTATATACACATATACAGAAATTATTGTGTGGCATATCATGAAACTGTTTTGCTCCATAGCTTAGACTTTGAGTTGACTAGGGCTAGAAGAAACATTATGTACACCAAAGACCAAGGTACAATTATATGATATTTCAATATTTCTATTCAATTTGTATTCACTTTGTAAAATTGTATGTAGACATCAGATATATACAGATTTAGAAACATAATTTGCATTACACTTCTGCTGAAAATGGCTGTGTATCTGTGAATATCTCTTAGATAAAATGTACTGATCTAGTATCGGCAGATATTAACCATACATAAATCTCTATTTTTGTTACAATGTACTTTCTGCTGATGATGACTTTGGGCAGAATCTTAATTGTAATACACATCATTCAGGAAAATTAACCCACTAAACTGTGTTGAAGAGAAAACCTTCACTGCCTTA
The DNA here is from genome assembly GCF_027580195.1 of Bos mutus. Lineage (NCBI taxonomy): Eukaryota > Metazoa > Chordata > Mammalia > Artiodactyla > Bovidae > Bos > Bos mutus. The sequence goes on from NC_091617.1 coordinate 48,297,063, forward strand.
AATTCATGTGTTAAAGTTATTCTCTTTCACCCCTAAGAGAATACAATGTAAATAGAAAAATAAATTAAATATGTCTTGACCCAAGAAGAAACCAGAATAGTACCTTGACTGTCTAAAATTCATTCTTGAAGAAAATCATGGTTAAAAATTTTATAGAAAGAATTAGAAGCTGTAAACATTTAGACCGTTTATTTTTTGAGAAATATATGTATGTATACATATGAATATGACTCATTTGCCTATTTTACTAAAAGAGAATTCTCTGAGGCAAGCTCACAGCTTGAAGTGTAGATGACTCCTAAGAAGCTTTATTTTATAGGCAGCATGGAAGGAATATGACCTAATTTTTTCAGAGAGCACTTTGTGAAATGAATCCAAGTTTGACCCGACATATGCAAGAGTACAGAGACTTGTATGATTGGATTTGTACATCATTCATAGAGACTCAACTGAAGGCAGGTACCAAAATCACATGAATAATTTGAGGCCAAGATGAAAAAATTGGATAGTTCCTTCATGCTCACACCATTCATCCAAAGGGAAAGTTGGAAAGTAGAAGCCATGTGCTAGGAATATAGCACATGTCATCACATTTTCACTTTACACAAACAGATTAAGCGTGACACTATGACCATTTGACAGATAAGTTTACCAAAGCTAGTTATACAGCTAGGAAATTTGATAGCACTGATCCAAATACTAGTCTGAGTGTCTCTGGCCCGTTGGTAGACAATGGTGGACGTCTAACCCACACCCATCCCTAACTTGCTCTTACTGACAGAGTGCCAATTGTATGCAGATGATTCTTCCCAAGACTCAGTTACAGTAATTATAGTTTCAGTAATTCTATACCTCTACCTGTGTTTTATTTAGGTATGTTCATGTAACTAGATAATGGCCGGTGGAACCAAAAGTTAGTCTGCTGGAAGCTTTTGGGAAATATTTTTTTCCCTAATAGAAAGACTGTTGCCCATTCACATCAAATATAAATTAATTTTCTTTGTACCTGGATAAGTTCTGTATGAGTTGTCTTAACTAGTTAAAGTCACTTTGCAACCATGTACAGAAATATTATAGACTACTTTGTCCTGGATTACATCTTTGTGACACAAAAATATTCATTTAAGGACCCACCTATACTTGGATATATGAATGAATCAATCCATTGGAGTTAAAGTAGTTTTCAACTGGATATAGTGTTATAACAGTCTAAGACAGGAGATAGAAAATTTGTTCTATTAATTAACATATAGAAAGTATTTTAGGATTTGTGGGCTATATAGTCTCTGTCACAACTGCTACACTCTGCTATTGTGATGTAGAAGCATGTATAGACAATATGTAAATAAATGGGCATGGCAGTGTTTCACTAAAATTTTATGTACAAAACTTAGGTCAGTATATTTGATCTGGGGCCTTTAGTTTGTTGAAACCTGAACATGCTAAACATTACATACAATTTGAAAATATCACCAAATGTCTTCATTTTCCAAATAAAGAATCTGAGTTAAAGTATAAATGAATATTTACAGTTTAAAACATACTTATAAATGGTGTTGAAGTTATTTCTTAGAATGAAGGTACTCAAGGTTACCTGGCCTTAGGCACAGTAAATGAGTCATACCTAACATATTTATGAGTGATCAAAAAGGCTATGGATTTTATCACTAAATATAAACTGTTGTCACTCCCTTATTAAAATGATTGATGGATGCATAGGTATATTAAGACTTTGTATATGTCTCTTTTCTGAAGCTGATTAAATATCTTCATTGCATTTAGAAAAAAAAATACTGTACTCTCTTTGGTTACCAAAGGAAAGGGACAGTTTTCACTGATACCATCAACTTTGGTTCAAAAAAAGTCAGTAAGTGGAGTTCTGAACTTTTGTTTTGCCACAAGCGTTTTACTGCTCTTTCTCCCATTATAAAAATGGCAAAGTGTTCTGAAAATGAAAAATTTTCCTCAGGGACAAATTCATACAGATTTATTATCTTGCCTCCAAGGGACAGGATTGAGCCATTTTTACAGCCAAAAGTTATGGTTATTTTCAGCATTGGAAGTATTTCTCTGCAGTCTTGCAATGTGTAAAAAGATAATTTTGCTAGGCACCTCTGCCACTGAAACAGCCACTAACAAGCCATCAGTGATATTAGCCAAGTGTTTTGATAGCATTCCTGTGATTCCCAGTGAGAAATATACATTTGAAATTTATGGGAAACATTTAAAAATACAGTGCCCTGGGCCTTACTCCAGTAATACTGAACTATACTTTGCAGAGATGGTTTCTGGATTGTTGTATATTTTACACAGCCTTCCAGTGACTCTCATGCACAGCCAGCATGGAGAGTCACTGCTAAAAGAGAGGAAAGAAATTTTCTTGACAACATTCAATTTTAAAAAATCAGTGTCTAAACAATGGTTATTCATCAGCTTATAAATTATGCTGTGCACCTAGAAAATATGCAAAAATATACACTTTTATAACATTCATTAAACCATCAAAGGCAGCATCTGAAACTGATGGCGTTGGTCCTGTCAGATCTTCTGTGAGATCTGCCCTTGAATAATTCCTTGAGGCTATCTAACCCAGTGCTAATATAATCTTGTTCTAAAAGGCTCCTGTCAAAACACCTTCAGTTTCCTATGCAGGGTCAGTTAGGGCTATTCTTAGAAGGGGAAATTTAAGAAGTTCCAGAAAGTACCTCTACCATACAAGTACACACTCAGTTCAGCTCAATTCAGTCTCTCAGTAATGTCTGACTCTTTCCAACCACTTGGACTGCAGCACGCCAGGCTTTCCTGTCCATCACCAACTCCCAGAGCTTGCTCAAACTCATGTCCATCAAGTCAGTGATGCCACACCAATCAACAATAAATAAAATGCCTTTCCAACTGTCTACCATGGCTATATTATCATTAGAATATTTTTTGAATGCTGCAGATTATTTGGGCTGTAGGGATTTCTTCATAGAAAGAAAGTATGTATATGAGTGGGTGAAAGTCACTCAGTCGTGTACTACTCTTTGTGACCCCATGGACTGTAGCCTTCCAGGTTCCTCTATCCATGTGGATTCTCCAGGCAAGAATACTGGAGTGAGTTACCATGCTCTCCTCCAGGGGATCTTCCTCACCCAGGGATCAAACCCAGGTCTCCCTCATTGCATGGAATTGAATTGCAAGGAATTCAGTCTCTCACATTGAATTCTTTACCGTCTGAGCCACCAGGGAAGTATGTATATAATATGATTCTTTTAAACCCAAGAAATCCCACATAGAAGTTTCCTAACCCTAGGGTGGACTCATATGGAATTTGGCAAATTCCATATTACAGATTTAATAGATGCACATAATAGTTTCTGTTCTGCTATATCATCTACTTTGTCTCACATACACTATAAGGAAACTGTATGAACTGGTAGGCATCAAATATTTAACCAATTGCTAGTTGCCATGGCTATATGCCTGAGAGCTATGGATTATCGTCCTAACAAATTTAGATAAAATAATTATCAAAATTGAAGCTGAAAGTAATCATATTAATTCCAATAAAACTATATTATGCACTTAGGAAATGATGAGAGATTATCATTGAAAGAAGCAAATGACTTCATTGGATACCAGTCAGTCCTTATATTATTTGGCCTTTCATTGCATAATTAGACATTGAAAACTACTTTAATACTTTCTGAGAACTTGAGCTTCATAGAACCACATACTCCTGTCTTTCTTGTCTACCTCTTTTCACGTCTCTGTCTCCTTTAAAGGAAACTCTTCTCCAAGGAACACTTGAATATTAAACTTCCTCTATGCATTAAGCATCCTGGAGGAGGATATGGCAACCCAGTCCAGTATTCTTGCCTGGAGAATCCAATGGATGGAGGAACCAGGCAGGCTACAGTCCATAGGGTTGGAGAGCTGGACATGACTGAAGCAACTTAGCACACATGCACACATGCACTCAGCAAGGTAGTATTTTCACTATAAATTCACCAGAGAAACTTACTATTTTTGTAATTTTTCAGTTTTCCTCAATATGCTGATAATCGCTAAATCTGCAATGAAACTACACATTTACTGAACTCCAGACTACTATCGCCAGGTTCTTACTTCCACCTTCACTTATATGTCATGTAAATATCTCAAGCACATGTTGTAAAGTGAATTTCTTACTCAAAACTATTCCTCTCCCAGCATCCCTACACTAACTGCCACCATGGTCCACTTAGCTGCTGCTGCTGTTAAGTCCCTTAAGTCATGTCTGACTCTGTGCGACCCCATAGATGGCAGCCCACCAGGCTCTGCCATCCCTGGGATTCTCCAGGCAAGAACACTGGAGTGGGTTGCCATTTCTTCTCCAATGCATGAAAGTGAAAAGTGAAAAGGAAGCCACTCAGTCGTGTCCAACTCTTTGCGACCCCATGGACTGCAGCCTACCTGGCTCCTCCGTCCATGGGATTTTCCAAGCAAGAGTACTGGAGTGGGGTTGCCACTGCCTTCTCCAGTCCACTTAACTACTCTGGCCTGAATTCTAAGCGTGGCCCTCAACTGCTTCCTCATTTCATCTTCAGTAAGCTAAGTCTTCAGCTTCGTAAGTCTTCTATCTTCCACTGTTTCTTCAGTATTATATCAGCATACTTCACACCACCATCTTTCCCTCTTGGATTATTGTAATGACCTCCTAACTCTTCCCTTTGTTCCACTCTTGCTCTTCTCTAATCTCTACAGAGCAACTGCAGTGTAAATCAGTTGTGCCCACTGCCATTTAAAAGCTTTCAGTGGAATCCCATTCTCAGGATATTCGCCATAGTTAAAAAGGAATGGCATTACTTGGTTCCTCGCTTCCTCTAAAGCAGGATTCTCCTGCAGCTGCCTAAGCTACAGATACCCTTTATTCTTTCAGTACCTCCTCTATTGACTGCACAAGCTGTTTGCATGCTGTTCTGTTTTGTTTTTTTTCCCTGCATGGTCCACTCTTCCTTCAATGTTTTCTTTTCCAAACTCTTTCTTATTATTAATTTTTATATTTCAGTCTCATATTCTTCAGGGAAATGTTCCCTGTCTTCCCAGAGAAGCTTGTATACTTCTATGTTTTCTCTCCCAGAGCATCACTAACTTCCCTTTTTGTTATTCTATATGTGTAATTATCAGTGCATATTCAATTTTATAAAAGTAGTGGACTCTGTGAGTGTAGGGAGCATGTTTGTCTTCTCTTTTGCATTATTTCTAGGGTCTGCCATTATCCCTGGCTCAAATTAATATTTTGAGCAAATGAATGAGTGAAGAAGTTTTCACTATTTGTGAGTGAATAATGTTTAATATTGTTCATGTGCACTACACAAGTATTTATGGCTTTTTGCTCAAAGCTGTTAGAAAGAAAGCAACATGCATTCCTCATAGCTGTGAGTCACATTGACCCTTATTGGACAATGCTATCAATAACCTGTACGGTAAGCTTTATACTTTAGGAGGAATTATTTGTATATTTGGAGGGTATGGTGAAGAAGGAAGAGCTGAGAGGTACTGCAAAAGGAAATAGTAGAGGATGATAGATGAAAAACCTACTACAGAATTATTTAAGAATATTATTCTACTCTTCCCAATTCATATTTCAGAATATACACACTGTGTGTGTGTGTCTGTGTGTATGTGCATGTGAAATCGACATCAGACGTAACACTGGTCTCATCAGTTACATTCTTTCTAAACCTGTATATCCTTTTGAAAAATATGGCCTAACAGCATTACCTAGTCTGTAGGGTTGTTTATTTGCTCAAGTGAAATGATTCACATAAACTGCAAAACATGAAGTATGGAAATTGTAAACATTCAAAAGATGTTGTCATGAAAATTAGAATCATGTTAAAAACAAGAGGCTCCAAATAATTCAAAATTTTAATCAGTGGTAGTATATTTAATAATAAGTTGTTTTGGAAAATAGTCAGAGGGGGGTCTCTTTTTAGTGCTTCTATTAGATAATGTAACTAAGAATCAGAATTTTCCACATAAATCAGTGGATAGGAAATGATGTTTCATTTATCATGTTTTTGTGGTCTCCACTGACATTTATCAATGATACCCATTGAATTTACCTCCATTCCTTCTAGCTACTCCATGAAGAATGAACATAACAATATCCCTTTAATAAACAGAGAACATGTTTTACCAAAGAAAACTTTTTTTTAAAAAAGGATAGAAAATGTATTGCATATGTGGTCTATGTGTATTAGCAAATTTCATAGATACTCACTCTGTCCTCACAAACTTAATTTTAAATCTCTGGTTACATAAAATTCTGAATTTTTCAGAATGGTAGAATACAAACTTCCAAATTAAAGCAAAAGGAGGGTTATTCTTCCACAAACAGTCATTTAGACTTAAAATGTGATTCTTGGTAACACAAATCTATTTGTAGTAGTATTTTGTGATAACTCATAAAGAAGTCCTTTGCCCTTATTTCACCCCTAAAACTTCGGATAAAAGGCCCACAGCTTTTCTTAGATCTGTTTTTAAAAGGGGTGAATTGTGGATTTTTTTTGCTACCAAATTGATTTATATTCAGACATAAGGATTTTAAATATATCTCTTTATACTATAATTTCTTGTCATCAAAGAACATGGACTGTCAACACTCCTCTGACTATCAGAAGCTTGCCCTGGAAGCCTTCTATGGTGCTTCTTCAATTGAGCTAAATAAAAGATGCATTGGGTGTTTTTTGAGCTCCAAGTGTTAATTGCATCCTAATAAAATCATCTAGTTAAACTCTCTGTTCTGTGGTGAAGTGCCACAGAGAAGAAATTCTAAAAGAAGCCTGTTAAGTTGATTGTGGCCCTAGATAATTAATTGAAATGAAAAAGAAAAGCAAAAAAAGAAAATTCTGTAATGGTGTCTTTTCAGCTAATTTTCATGAGAATTTATAAGATGACTTACAGCCAATAGAGCATTCATCTTCAGTCAAGTGTGCGTTATTGCACTCAATGTAGCAACTATTACCATTGTGTTCCACCAACTCTTTCCAACCTTCAAGGAGTGGGAGATAAGGTTAAAAGTTACTAAGACACCTTCAAAATATAACTGGCTGATTTTCACTAATTAATGACTATAAAAAGTTGACTATTATTAAGTTTGTTTGTGGTTTATTGTGCCTGTTTCTATGACTGTTGTGTTTTATTTTATTTAGGAGTCCCGTTTATATCTGTGAAACTGAAAGTGTTAGTTGCTCAGTCAGGTCTGACTCTTTGTGACCTCATGGACTGTAGCCTACCAGGTTTCTCTGTCCATAGAATTCTCCAGGCAAGAATACAGGACTAGGTAGCAGAAGGAGGTAGATGACCCTCTTTCTCCAGGGGATCTTCCTGACCCAGGGATGGAACCTGGATCTCTTGCCTTGCAGGCAGATTCTTTACCATCTGACACTTTTATATCTATCCTGCAGACATTACTTTAGCTTCGTATTTATTTTTTGAAAACAGATTACTAATGCACTATTTTTAAAAATACAATGTTACCACATCATCATTGTCTTATACCTTATATGAATTTGAAATATTCCAATATTGATTTTATTTTTTTCTCTGAAATTGTTGTGTGCAGTCACTAAGTCGTTTCTGACTCTTTGCAACACCATGAATTACAGCATGCCAGGTTTCCCTGTCCTTCACCATCTCTTGGAGTTTGCTCGAACTCATGTCCATTGAGTCTATGATGCTACCCAACAGTCTAATCCTCTGTCACCCCCTTCTCAATCTTTCTCACCATCAAAGTCTGTTCTAATGAGTCATCTCTTTGCATCAGGTGGCCAAAGTATTGAAGCTTCAGCTTCGGCATCAGTCCTTCCAGTGAATATTGAGGACTGATTTACTTTAGGATTGACTGAATTGATCTTCTTGAAGTCCAAGTGACTATCAAGAGTCTTCTCCAGCACAATTCAAAAGTATCAATTCCTCAACACTCAGCCTTCTTTATGGCCTAACTCACACATCCATACGTGACTATGAGAAACCATACCTATATGGACCTTTGTCAGCAAAGCAAATGTCTCTGTTTTTTAATACACTGTCTAGGTTGGTCATAGCTTTTCTTCCAAGGAACAAGCATCTATTAATGTCATGGCTGAAATCACTGTGGATGTTTTTGAATTGTGGCACTGGAGATGACTCTTGAGAGTCTCTTAGGCTGCAAGGATATCAAATGAATCATTCTTAAAGGAAATAAACCCTGAATATTCACTGGAAGGACTGATGCTGAAGCTGATGCTCCAATACTTTGGCCACCTGATGTGAAGAGCTGACTCATTGGAAAAGACCCTAATTCTGGGAAAGACTGATGGCAAAAGGAGAAAAGGATGGCAGAGGATGAGATGGTTGGATAGTATCATCAACTCAGTGGATATGAATTTGGGCAAATTCTAGGGAGATAGTGAGGGATGGGGAGTCCTGATGTGTTGCAGTCCATGTGAGTGCAGAGAGTTGGACACAACTTAGCAACTGAACAACAAGTCACCACTGTCCATGGTCATTTTGGAGCCCCAGAAAAGAAAATCTGTCACTGCTTCCACTTTTTCCCCAACCATTTGCCGTGAGGTGATGGGACCAGATGCCATGATCTAAGTTTTTTGAATGCTGAATTTAAGCCAGATTTTTCACATTTCTCTTTCAAGCTCATCAAGGGGCTATTTAGTTACTTCTCACTTTCTGCCTAAAGGGGGTATCATCTTCATATTAGTGGTAGTTGATACTACTCCCAGCAATCTTGATTCCAGCTTAGGATTCATTGAGTTCAGAACTTTGTATGTTGTACTCTACCTATAAGTTAAATAAGCAAGGTAACAATATATATCCTTGACGTACTCCTTTCCCAATGTGGAATCAGTCCATTGTTCCATGTCCAGTACTAACTGTTGCTTTTTGACCTCCATACAGATTTCTCAGGAGGTAGGTAATCACTGTTCCCTGTGATTCAAACAGCCAAAGGCTTTTGCAGAGCCAATGAAAGAGAAGTAGATGTTTTTCTGAAGTTCTCGTTTTTAAATCCAGCTTGTACATCTGGAAGTTCTCAGTTCATGTACTGTTTTTGCCTAGCTTGCAGAATTGTAATCATAACTTTGCTAGTGTGTGAGATGAGTGCAACTGTGGAGTAGTCTGAGCTTTCTTTGGTATTGCCTTTCTTTGTGATTGGAATGAAAACTGACCTTTTCTGGTCCTGTGGCCACTGCTGAGTTTTCCAAATTTGCTGGCATATTGAGTGCAACACTTTTACACCATCATCTTTTAGAATTTGAAATAACTCAGCTGGAATTCCATTACCTCCAACTTTGTTCACAGTGATGCTTCCTGAGGCCCACTTGACTTTGCATTCCAGGACGTCTGGCTCTAGCAGAGTGATCACACCATCTTGGTTATCTGGGTCATGAAGATCTTTTTTGTATAGTTCTTCTGTGTAGTCTTGCCACGTCTCCTTAATATCTTCTGCTTCTGTTAGATCCATACCATTTTTGTCCTTTATTGTGCCAATCTTTGCATGAAATATTACCTTGGTATCTCTAATTTTCTTGAAGAGATCTCTCGTCTTTCCCATCCTATTGTTTTCCTCTATTTCTTTGCACTGATCACTGAGTAAGGCTTTCTAATCTCCCCTTGCTATTCTTTGGAACTCTGCATTCAAATGGATAGTCCTTCCTTTTCTCTTTTGTCTTTCCCTTTTCTTCTTTCCTCAGCTATTTGTAAGGCCTCCTCAGACAATTTGCATTTTTGCATTTGTTCTTCTTTGGGATGGTTTTGATCACCAACTCCTGTACAGTGTTACAATTCTGTGTCCATAGTTTTTCAGGCATTCTATCTATCAGGTCTAATCTCTTGAATCTATTTGTCACTTACACTGTATAATCATAAGGGATTTGATTTACATCATACCTGAATGGTCTGGTGTTTTTTCCTACTTTCTTTAAGTCTGAATATTGTAATAAGGAATTCATGATTTAATCCACAGCCAGCTCCTGGTTTTATTTTTGCTGATGATATAGAGCTTCTGTATCTTTGGCTACAAAGAGAGTAATCAATCTGATTTCAGTATTAACCATCTGGTGATGTCCATGTGCAGAGTCATCTCTTGTGTTGTTGGAAGAGGGTGTTTGCTATTGAAGATCATAGCCTTGATTAGCAACAATTTCTCATTATCTTAACCCTTCCTAAAAACACTCATCTATATCAACACAAATATAAGCTTTAATTCATGCTACATACCTTTACACACTTCTAAAACTCATAATCTAGGCTAGGTAGAAAGGTCCTACAAATTTGGAATTCCTCCAAAATTCATCCATTAAAGTCATAACTTTCAGCATCATGGTATTTGCAGATGGGCCTTTGGGAGATAATTAGGTTTAGACAAGGTCATGAAATGGACACTCATTATTGGATTAGTGCCCTTGGAAGAATGAAAATCACAATCACAGATAACTAACAAATCTGATCACATGGACCACAGTCTTTCTAACTCAATGAAACTATGAGCCATGCCATGTAGGGCCACCTAAGATGGATGGGTCATGGTGGAGAGTCCTGTCAAAACGTGGTCCACTGAAAAAGGGAATGGCAAACCACTTTAGTATTCTTACCTTAAAAACCCCATGAACATCATGAAAAGGCAAAAAAGATAGGACACAGAAAGATGAACTCCCCAGGTCAGTAGGTGCTCATCACACTAATGGAGATCAGTGGAGAACTAACTCCAAAAAGAATGAAGAGACAGAGCCAAAGCAAAAACAACACCCAGTTGTGGATGTGACTGGTGATGGAAGTAAAGTCCTATACTGTAAGAGCAATACTGCATAGGAACCGGGAACGTTACATCCATGAATCAAGGCAAATTGGAAGTGGTCAAACAAGAGATGATAAAAGTGAACATTATTTTAGGAATCAGCAAACTAACATGGACTGAAATGGGTGAATTTAACTCAGATGACCATTATATCTACTACTGTGGGGAGGAAACCCTTAGAAAAAATGGAGTAGCCATCATAGTCAAGAAAAGAGTCTGAAATGCAGTACTTGGATGCAATCTCAAAAATGACAGAATGATCACTGTTCATTTCCAGGGCAAACCATTCAATATAACAGTAATCCAAGTCTATGCCCCGACAAGTAATGCTTAAGAAGCGGTAGTTAAACAGTTCTATGAAGACCTACAAGATCTCTTAGAACTAACACCCAAAAAGGTCCTTGTCATTACAGGGGACTGGAATGTAAAAGCAAGAAGTCAAGAAACACCTGGAGTAACAGGCAAATTTGGCCTTGGAGTACAGAATGAAACAGAGCAAAAGCTAATAGAGTTCTGCCAAGAGAATGCACTGGTCATAGCAAACACCCTCTTCCAAAAACACAAGAGAAGACTCTACACATGGACATCACCAGATGGTCAATACCAAAATCAGATTGATTATGTTCTTTGCAGCCAAAGATGGAGAAGCTCTATACAGTCAGCAAAAACAAGACTGGGAGCTGACTGTGGCTCAGATCACGAACTCCTTATTGCCAAATTCAGACTTAAATTGAAGAAAGTAAGGAAAACCACTAGACCATTCAGGTATGACCTAAATTAAATCCCTTACGATTATACAGTGGAAGTGAGAAATAGATTTAAGGGACTAGATCTGATAGACAGACTGCCTGATGAACTATGGATGGAGGTTCGTGACATTATACAAGAGGCAGTGATCAAGATAATCACCAAGAAAAAAAAAATGCAAAAAGATAAAATGGCTGTCTAAGGAGGCCTTACAAATAGCTGAGAAAAGAAGAGAAGTGAAAGGCAAAGGAGAAAAGGAAAGATATACCCATTTGAATGTAGAGTTCCAAAGAATAACAAGGAGAAACAAGAAGCCATCCTCAGTGATCAATGCAAAGAAATAGAGGAAAACAATAGAATGGGAAAGACTAGAGATCACTTCAAGAAAATTAGAGATATCAAGGGAACATTTTCATACTGTTCATAGGGTTCTCAAGGCAAGAATATTGAAGTGGTTTGCCATTCCCTTCTCCAGTGGACCACATTCTGTCAGACCTCTCCACCATGACCCAACTATCTTGGGTGGCCCCACAGGGCATGGCTTAGTTTCATTGAGTTAGACAAGGCTGTGGTCCTTGTGATTAGATTGACTAGTTTTCTGTGATTATGGTTTCAGTGTGTCTGCCCTCTGATGCTCTCTCACAACACCTACCATCTTACTTAGGTTTCTCTTACCTTGGACGTAAGGTATCTCTTCACTGCTGCTCCAGCAAAGCGCTGCCGCTGCTCCTTACTTGGAGGAGGGGTATCTCCTCACCGCCTCCCCTCCTGACCTTGAACATGGAGTAGATCCTCTCAACCCTCCTGCACCGGTGCAGCCACCGCTCCTTGGACGTGGGGTTGCTCCTCTCGGCCGCCGCCCCTGGCCTCGGGCGTGGGGTAACTCCTCTCGGCCATTCCTTCGCAATCACAGCCTGGCACTCTCGGCTGCCGCCCCTGACCTCGGACATGGGGTAGCTCCTCCCGGCCACGTTATTGCTTATTTCACCATTATTTTGGGGGGGCTCCAAAAGTCATGGCAGATGGTGCTTGCAGCCATGAAATTAAAAGATACTTACATTTTGGAAGGAAAGTTATGACCAACCTAGATAGCATATTCAAAAGCAGACACATTACTTTGCCAACAAAGTTCCGTCTAGTCAAGCCTATGGTTTTTCCAGTAGTCATGTATGGATGTGAGAGTTGGACTGTGAAGAAAGCTAAGTGCCAAAGAATTGATGCTTTTGAACTGTGGTGTTGGAGAAGACTCTTGAGAGTCCCTTGGACTGCAAGGAGATCCAAACAATCCATTCTAAAGGAGATCAATCCTGGGTGTTCTTTGGAGGAATGATGCTAAAGCTGAAACGCCAATACTTTGGCCACCTCATGCGAAGAGTTGCTTCATTGGAAAAGACTCTGATGCTGGGAGGGATAGGGGGCAGGAGGAGAAGTTGACGACAGAGGATGAGATGGCTGGATGGCATCACTGACTCAATGGACATGAGTTTGAGTGAACTCTGGGAGTTGGTGATGGACAGAGAGGCCTGGCATGCTGCAATTCATGGGGTCACAAAGAGTTGGACATGACTGAGCGACTAAACTGAACTGAACTGAAGGGAACATTTCTAGCAAAGATGGGCACAATGAAGGACAGAAATGGTAGGGACCTAAAAGAAGCAGAAGATATTAAGAAGAGGTGGGAAGAATGCACAGATGCAAAAAAGATCTATGCAAAAAAGATCTTCATTACCGAGGTAACCACAGTGGTTATCTCACCACAACCACAATCACTCACCTAGAGCCAGACATCCTGGAATATGAAGTCAAGTGGGCCTTAGGAAGGATCACTATGAACAAAGCTGATGGAGTTGATTGAATTCCAGTTGAGCTATTTAAAATCCTCAAAGATGATGCTGTAAAAGTACTGCACTCAGTATGCCAGCAAACTGTAAAACTCAGCAGTGGCCACAGGACTGGAAAAGGTGAGCTTTCATTCCATCCCAAAAAGAGGCAGTGCCAAAGAATGCTCAAACTACCACACAATTACACTCATCTCAGATGCTAGCAAAGTAATGCTCAAAATTCTCCAAGTCAGGCTTCAACAGTACATCAACTGCGAACTTTCAGATGTTCAAGCTGGATTTAGAAAAGGCAGAGGAACCAGAGGTCAAATTGCCAACATCCGCTGGATCATCGAAAAAGCGTGAGAGTTCAATAAAAACATCTACTTCTACTTTATTTGGGTATGCCAAAGACTTTGACTGTGTGGATCACAACAAACTGTGGAAAATCCTTAAAGAAATGGAATACCAGACCACCTGACCTGCCTCCTGAGAAATCTCTATGCAGGTCAAGAAGCAACAGTTAGAAATGGACATGGAACAACAGACTGGCTCCAAATCAGGAAAGGAGTCCATCGAGGCCATATATTGTCACCCTGCTTATTTAACTTACATGCAGAGTACATCATGAGAAATGATAGACTGGATGAAGCACAAGCTGGAATCAAGATTGCCAGGAGAAATATCAATAACATCAGATATGCAGATGACACCACCCTTATGGCAGAAAGTGAAGAGGAACTCAAAAGCCTCTTGATGAAAGTGAAAGTGGAGAGTGAAAAAGTTGGCTTAAAGCTCAACATTCAGAAAACTAAGATCATAGCATCCAGTCCCACTACTTCATGGGAAATAGATGGAGTAACAGTCGAAACAGTTGCTGACTTTATTTTTAGGGCTCCAAAATCACTGCAGATGGTGACTGTGACCATGAAATTAAAAGACGCTCCTTGGAAGAAAAGTTATGACCAATGTAGACAGCATATTAAAAAGCAGAGACATTACTTTGCCAACAAAGGTCCATCTAGTCAAAGCTATGGTTTTTCCAGTAGTCATGTACGGATGTGAGAGTTGGACTATAAAGAAAGCTGAGATCCGAAGAATTGATGCTTTTGAACTGTGGTTTTGGAAAAGACTCTTGAGAGTCCCTTGGACTGCTAGGAGATCCAACTAATCCATCCTAAATCAGTCCTGAATACTGATTGGAAGGTCTGATACTGAAGCTGAAACTGCAGTACTTTGGCCACCTGATGAGAAGAACTGCCTCATTTGCAAAGACCCTGATGCTGGGAAAGATTGAAGGCAGGAGGAGAAGGGGATGATAGAAGGTGAGATGTTTGGATGACATCACCGTCAATGGACATGATTGGCTTACTCAATCCTGGGAGTTGGTGATAGACAGGGAAGCCTCGCGTGCTACAGTCCAAGGTTGCAAATAGTCGGACACGACTGAGTGACTGAACTGAACTGAACTGAAGAAGAGACACAGACAGCTTGCTTGCTCACTCCATCTCTCTGTCTCTGCTATATGAGGATACAGGGAGAAGGCAGTGCTTTGCAAACTAGGAAGAGAGTGCTTATCAGAACCCAATTGTCGTGACATTCTGATCTTGAACTTCTAGCCTCCAAAACAGTGGAAAAGTAAACATTGTTTAAATTACTCAGTCCATGGTATTATTATGGTAGGCTAATTTAGAAAAGCATTACCCTCAGTAGGATTATTTAAACAGTGAGAAAGAAAACTTACAAGTAAATGATACATGCATTTCCCTTTTACTTTGATTCTTACTTCATCCATCATCCCAGTTAGATGAAAAATATATACATACATGATAGAAACATACATACACATACAGATGGATAGAGCATTGATAGATTAAAGCATGATTTAAAATGCTTTCAGATCTAAGTATGGATTTAATATCAGAGCAGATCAGATCAGTCTCTCAGTTGTGTCCGACTCTTTGCGACCCCATGAATCGCAGCACGCCAGGCCTCCCTGTCCATCACCAACTCCCGGAGTTCACTCAGACTCACGTCCATCGAGTCAGTGATGCCATCCAGCCACCTCATCCTCTGTCGTCCCCTTCTCCTCCTGCCCCCAATCCCTACAGCATCAGAGTCTTTTCCAATGAGTCAACTCTTCGCATCAGGTGGCCAAAGTACTGGAGTTTCAGCTTTAGCATCATTCCTTCCAAAGAAATCCCAGGGCTGATCTCCTTCAGAATGGACTAGTTGGATCTCCGTGCAGTCCAAGGAACTCTCAAGAGTCTTCTCCAACACCACAGTTCAAAAGCATCAATTCTTCGGTGCTCAGCCTTCTTCACAGTCCAGCTCTCACATCCATACATGACCACAGGAAAAACCATAGCCTTGACTAGACGAACCTTTGTTGGCAAAGTAATGTCTCTGCTTTTGAATATGCTATCTAGGTTGGTCATAACTTTCCTTCCAAGGAGTAAGCATCTTTTAATTTCATGGCTGCAGTCACCATCTGTAGTGATTTTGGAGCCCAGAAAAATAAAGTGTGACACTGTTTCCCCTGTTTCCCCAACTATTTCCCATGAAGTGGTGGGACCAGATGCCATGATCTTCATTTTCTGAATGTTGAGCTTTAAGCCAACTTTTTCACTCTCCACTTTCACTTTCATCAAGAGGCTTTTGAGTTCCTCTTCACTTTCTGCCATAAGGGTGGTGTCATCTGCATATATCTGAGGTTATTGATATTTCTCCTGGCAATCTTGATTCCAGCTTGTGTTTCTTCCAGTCCAGCGTTTCTCATGATGTACTCTGAATATAAGTTAAATAAACAGGGATTTAATATATATAGGCTTAATCTGCTATCTTTTTGGTTGGTCACTTACCATTTGTTGAAAAACTGCTATTTACTTTTAATGAAATTTCTGCATAATCTTTTACATAGTGCTATTTTAGTAAATTTCAGTATACTCTTCAATTGTAATCTTGACTTATTACCTTAGTCCACACTAAGCAAGCCTTGGATAATTGTTCTTAATAACGTCACTCAAAAGTGGCTGTTGATGTAAAACACAGCCCCAGAGCTGTTACATATATATTAAGTAACTTTTTCAGAAGCCTAAATTAACAAATTTCAGGGTTGAAAAGTATAGACTTTCCTTCAAAATGTGAACAGTGGAAAGCTGTTACCTTTTCACAGACTGTTTCCATGTCTGCAAAATGCAGATGGATTTACTTTCTTCTCTACCTATCACCCTTCTAGAAGATCACATTTGACTCTGCACACAAATCAATCTTGAGAATGTGTTTGACAGTTCACCAGGCTATAATCCCATTAGGAGAGAAAAGTATGTGTTATCTTTTTTGTATCCCCAGTCTGACCCATAATTGGTACTCAATTAATATGTTAGGAAATACAGCCAGTTCACAGTTATCTAAAATAGCCTAAAATATAGTCTATGAGAAAGCCAAATAAGAGCTATTAGATTATGCCTGTCTTCTCTGGGTCCTACTTCCTTTGCCTAATTTTTTGGAAACACAGTCATTCATTTTGATGGCTCTCTGAAGAGCTTATTACTTTGCAGCTATTATCTACTTTACGTCTGGAAAATAACGCAATGACACTCCAGTTTCTAATTTGAAGATGAGAAACTTGGACATACAATAGATCAAAGATGCTTGTGCAGTTATACAGTCAGTGAGCAGGGATGAGATGGGCTGTGCTTTGCTTTAACAGCAAACGTCGTTACTTTTCCATTAGTGATAATATCATTCTTAAATTCAATACTTCTGCTCCAGTTGTGTAAGACGTTGACATTAAGGGAAGTTTAGTAAGGGATGTATGAGGAAACTCTGTACTACTTTTGTAAGTTTTTCATGAGTCTAAACTTATTTCAAAATAGAAAGTTAAAAAAGAAAATTGAATGATAATAGCAAATATTTAGATAATATTCAACAGGTCTTAAGGTCACTTTTCAAGTGCTATACCTATATTAACTAATCATACAGAGATAAGTCTTATATTCTAGGATTCAAAGTCTAAGGTGATTTCAGATTTCACCATTATTGAAATATAAAATAGTGCCTTTTAAACATCCTCATACACAAAGATAATATCTGTGGTCAATTTGTACCAAAGTAAAGCTATTCATATATATACAGTAATTTATATATATATAAAGCTGTTTATGTGTGTCAAAAGTTATTTTTATGTATACAAAGTTAAATATACACAATATACAAATTTCTGAGTTTCAAAATTTGAAAAGCAATGCCTCTGAAGTTTTTTTTTTGTTTTTTTTTTTGTAAGTCTCTCAGTCATATCCAACTCTTTGTGACCATAAGGAGTATACAGTCTATGGAATTCTCCAGGCCAGAATGCTGGAGTGGGTAGTTTGAAAAAAATGCCTCTGAAGTATAATGAGAGAATTATGAGATTAACAGTTGTATAAGGAAAAGATTAAATATCAAAACCACCAGATTACACATGACAATGAAGTCTAATTTTTCCCTCCTCAAGGATACAAAAGTATCAATATCTTCAGGAAATGAAGTAGGGAAAAACTATGGGCATGACTAAAGCGACTTAGCATTAGTACTAGCACTATACTAAATTTAAGCGATGCTTCACCTTTTTAGCATTATCCTCCTTGACTGACATTTCTATGAATTTGGAACTCCTCCAATCCTCCAATCTTTTTACCTTCACAAACTCATGAACATATAGTGAAAGTCTGTTCAAAATTTAAAGTTCTCTATATAGCTATCTCCTAGACTGGTCAAACAATTAATAGATTGATCTGAGCTATCTTTCAGTGAACCATGTGCAGTTATGTATAAATGCATATAGACAACAGGACACTCTGAAGCATGCTTGTTTTGAAAGTACTTACTTCTTAAAAATCTTTTCATGTTGAGGGGACTAGCTTATTGAAAGGGAAGTTGCCATGATACTGAAGCCCAAGTTAGCATCTGAAAGTAATGACCACTTAGTTACTTAAAGAACAGTAAGCAGGTATTTCATTGGAACAACAAAACACTTTGATCAGAAATCAATTCTTATAGCACCTCATTGGCATATCATGTATCCAATTATGCACAGAGTTTTTGATTTGCATCTGACAAAGTTAGGTATGTGAGAAACAGGTATTTCTTTTCAGTAAGCTTCCCTGGTGGCTCAGAGGGTAAAGCATCTGCCTGCAAGATGGAAGAACTGGGTTTGATCCCTGAGGCCTAGGTTCGATCCCTGGGTCAGAAAGATCCCCTGGAGAAGGAAATGGCAACCCACTCCAGTACTCTTGCCTGGAAAACCCCACAGACGGAGAAGCCTGGTGCAGGCTACAGTCCGTGGGGTCGCAAAGAGTTGGACACGACTGAGCGACTTCACTTTCACTTTCAGTAATCCAGTTTAAGATCTGATCACTCAATCCACAGGGCTGCAATCTTAACCATTCTTGGTTATATTTTTGTTTTGTTTCCTTTTCTTGGGTTATATCAGTGATTTAGAATCCTAAGCAATACCAAGACAGAGGAAAGGATAGACCTAGGTGGAGCTGGGGCTCTCTGAATGTTGAGATCATCTAGCTGTTAACATATTTTACAGCAAGATATCCACTGTCCCTGCATCAGGAGTGTTCAGGGCCTTCGTGATGGTATTTTCATGAGTGCAAAAGACCTATGATCCAGTTTCCTTAGGCCATGACTATGTAGCAATCCCTTTCAACCTCTTCCTGGGGAACAGCACTGGAGCTGTCTTAAACTGTCCCAGGTGTTACACACCTCTCTTTATTCTGCAAAGCCACAGTAAATCTCTTTTTAGCTTTCTGGGGAATCCTTCTTTCCACATGCCTTTTGTTAACGCTAACTTCTTCCACGCATCCTATCTCACTTCTATCTTATCAATCAATCATATAAATTTTACTAAGAGCTTAGATTTTGGGAATGGCATGTGTTGTATGCCAGGAGAGTAGTAAGAATTTCAGGGCTTTGAACAGTGCTTTTGGCCTTGCTTTGTGTATTCTTGAGACCCCAACATGTATCTTTCCTGAGGCAAAAAATATCTCATAATATAGAGAGACTAAAAGCATGCAAGTTCATATTTTAAAATATTATGCAGCTACATATAGCATTTCAAACACTGAAAAATATCATTCACTTGTATTTACCAAATACAATACTTCTCTTTGAAACAAACTGTACCTAAACAAGGGGCCTCCCAGATTCCACTAGTGGTAAAGAACTCCCCTGCCAATGCTGGAGACATAAGAGACCTAGGTTCGATCCTTGGGTTAGAAAGATGCTCTGGAGGAGGGCATGGCAACCCACTCCTGTATTCTTGGCAGGAGAATCCCATGGAGAGAGGAACCTAGCAGGCTACAGTCCATAGGGTTACAAAGAGTTGGACATGACTGGAGTGATTTAGCACACATGCACACCTAACCAAGAGAGCAGGCATCCTTGGTGGCTTCGATGGTAAAGAATCTTTCAAATTGTGTTGCTGGAGAAGACCCTTGAGAGTCCTTTGGACTGCAAGGATATCAAAGCAGTCAAACCTAGAGGAAATTAACACTGAATATTCATTAGAAGAACTGATGCTGCAGCTGAAGCTCCAATACTTTGGCTACCTGATGCGAAGAGCTGACTCTTCACAAGACCCTAATGATGGGAAAGATTGAGAGCAAGAGGAGAAGGAGGCAGAAGAGGAGGAGATGGTTCGATGGCACTACAGGCTCAATGAACATGAGTTTGAGCAAGCTCCATGAGGTAGTGAAGGACAGGGAAGTCTTGCATGCTACAATCCATGGCATCGCAGAGTCCAAGGCAACTTAGTGACTAAACAACGAAATGAGAGCAAGTTAGTACTGGCATGGAAAGGGTTAACCAAGTACACTAGGGCTAAATCTCTCTTTATTGTTAAAATATATTGCATATGCAGATACCTGAGGAAACTGCTACTGTAATTATAACAATCCCTTCTTGCTTGGGGGTAGAACTAAGTCAGTATAGACATCATTATTTTCTGTTGCTATGAGCTACTTCAAGAGACTTTTCAGGCAGCCTTTGCTTTCTCTTTATCCCTTAGTTCTGTATTTTCAATATTAATAACCAGCCCTCTTCTCTATTTCTAATGTCATGAAAAGAGTGGTATCAACTATCCCTATGTTGAAATTGCCTATACCTTTTCTCTCCCTTTATATTATACAATTTTATGATCCCTTTGGAACAAAAACCTCAAGGTTTACAAGCTTGGAGATTTGAAATGTTCAGAATAGAATGTAAAGCGTGCAGATATTGTTGTTTATGTTTGTGAGGACTTCAGAGCTATTTGTTCAGTAAAATAGTTCGTGAGCCAATGGTTATGATTTTGAGAAGCTTGATGGTTAAGTTTATCTCCCCAAAGCAACATGGCTCCCAAGACTCTGGAAAGAATGTTGGATACAATTAGATTGCTATCATAAAATATCTAGTTTTAAATTTAGATAAAAAACTGTCAAGATTTGTGACTTTCAAATAAGAGTAATAGACAATACGCTGAAGGAAGTTTTGGTGAACTATTTCTAGCTTGGAAGAGAAAGATGGAGAGAGCATCCCTCCGTGCTAATACTCTTTTCTTAAGAGTGCTGTGGAATTCAGGAGCAAAATTTCTTTGACACCAATTTCCAGGCTATTCTTTTAACATAAGAAATTATATACACTGGAACAAAGGTGAAACAGTTTCTTAATATGAACTATAACTAGAATCATGGTTCAGTACCATCAGTTTTTAAAAATTAATCAAGTAAATAAATAAATTTTACTTCCAGGCCACCAAAGAAATCCAGGGACATCCCTCCTTCTACTTTGTATTACTATGAAATAAAATCAGTTACCCTTTGGAACTTCTCTCATGGAGTACTAACTTCAACAAACTGGAAAAATGCTGCTTTTGAGAGATTGATTGTTAGCTAGCATGATGACAGTATATAGAGAAGTGCCAAGACAAAAATAAATGATCTCAAATAAGTAAAAAAAAAAAAATTGTGAAATAAGGAAATAATTGATCGTTTGGGTCACTTACCAGAAAGCAAAAGAAATAGAAACATCTCCTGAGAAGTTAAGACAGCACATCTGCTTTAGAAAGCATTAGGTGAAGGATTGCCAGCTACAAGGGTTCATCTGTGTCAAATCAATTTTGACTTAGAACAAGGTAATAAATGCTCTGGAAAAGAAAAAAGTACATAACATTTTCTAATTTAGAGTTGTGTTATAGCAACACACGTTTGAGGACCAGGTGACAAGAAATCATTATAAATCAATAATTAATTATGGTAAGTATTGGTGGATTTTCTACCAAACTAGAAGAAATTTCAATAGAAACTCAGTGTAAGGTTATTTAAATAGTCTTCTAAATTTAATAACTTGGTTCATTTATTGTTTTTTGCCAATAGTATCTGTTAAAACTAAATGACTAAAGTGTTTTATGCGTTCCATATTGATTAAAATATTCAGTGTAAACCTGTGTTCATTTCTAGGCATAATATCATGCAGAAACTTTTTGACATTTTTTAAGTTAAAAAAATAGCTAGGATAGAAGAAATATGTGATTATTTCATTATTAGATCAACTTCACCACCAAATAAATTAGTACAACAGAAAGAAAACAATGATAAAGTAAACACTTCAAAGAAGCAGATTAGAATTCACTTTCAGTTAAGGATATAGAAAATTGCTAAAAGTATTAATTCCAACTTAACAATGACAAGAAGCCAGATAAAATAGAAACAAATTTTTTTTTTTAATCCATCAGGGAACTGAGGAAAAACAAATGAATGAACTAAAATTCAAAAACCTATTAATTACCACCCTAGAAAAGACCTGATCCACTCCATCCTTGGTGAAGCAATGGGAAGAAGAGAAAGCTGTCATAGATGGAGATAAGAAGAAATGAGAAATTTTTAAAGGCCACGTGATGTTTTAAAATTCCAAGAAGCCTCATAAGAAAAGATAGTTCATATCCACCTTTCTAGCCCTTTGTCATGGGCTATTACTCTGTTTTCTAGCAGAAGAATGAAAACAGAGAGGGGGAGTTGAGAGAAATGTCACTTAACTGAGGCAGACATGCAGGCATGGCTAAGGACTAACAGTAGGTCAAAAATCTAATTTTAACTATCTGAAGCCTTCTGGGCTCTCACTAAGTACTAGGGGGAGGATTGTTTACAGGGGGCCCCTTGAAACATAAGTGTGCAGAACTTGAAGAGATCTGTATGCAGAGCCCTCTGTGGCATTGAGGCCCTTGCTACACCCAGTCTCCATTCTGAGTCTGAGGAAAGGGCAAAAGAGGTGAATAGATTTTCTAAGAGACTTACCAACATGGTGGGTTCAGAGGGCACAGACCCTTCACCAGCCCCTAGTCCGCCAAAACTGGCATCCAGACTATAAGGTAGAGTGAGGAACTCCATGCTTCTGAATACACATGACTGGGATACCTTATGTCTTGCCAGACTCAGATCCCAAGTTCTGCTGAAGGGAGATCTCGACCCAGTGCTAAAATTACTTGAATGCTATGGTGAATGATTCTAGTTAAATAAATAACAAAGCTCAGATGCAGCTAATTACACAATAAGATTATCTTTCTCATCCTGGGGGCTTGAGAGAAAGGTGCACTCTTCCAGGTGAAAATATAATTTATTTACATAAAGAAGGAGAAAAAAAAAGTGTCTCAGGAAAGAAAACCACTCAAATAAATAAACAAACTAGGAGCTTGGCCAGATGCACAAATAGCTTTCAAGAGGTGGATGAAGCTGAAGCCTATTATACAGAGTGAAGTAAGCCAGAAAGAAAAACACCAATACACTATACTAATGCATATATATGGAATTTAGAAAGATGGTAACGACAACCCTGTATGTAAGACAGCAAAAGAGACACAGATGTATAGAACAGTCTTTTGGACTTTTGGGGGGCGGGGAAGGATGATTTGGAAGAATGGCATTGAAACATGTATAATATCATATAAGAAACAAATCGCCAGTCCAAGTTTGATGCAAGATACAGAAGCTTGGGGCTGGTGCACTGGGATGACCCAGAGGGATGGTATGGGGAGGGAGGTAGATGGGGTGTTCAGGACAGGGAACATGTGTACATCCGTGATGGACTCATGTTGATGTATGGCAAAACCAATACAATATTTTAAAGTAAAAAAATAATAATAATTTTAAAAAGGGACTTAAAAAATAACTATAATGATGGACTTGGAGGGCATTATTCTAGGTACAGTAAGTCAGACGGAAAGACAAATACTGTCTGATATCATTTATATGTGGAATTTTAAAAAAATACAACAAACAAGAAACAGACAGGAGAACAACCTGGTGTTCCCCACTGGGGAGAGGGAAGGAGGAGGGGCAATACAGGGGCAGAGAGCAAAGAGGTACAAATTATTAAATATAAAATAAGGTACAAGGATAGCTTATGACACGGATAGCATATGATAGCATATGACATGGGAAATGTAGTAAATATTTTATAGTAACTATAAATGGAATATAACTTTTAAAAATTGTGAATCAATATATTGTACATCTGAAACTTGCGTAATACTGTACAGCAACTAGGAAACAACTGTGATGATATGTAGGGGGAAAATGGATAATATCTATTTTTAACACAAGAAGAAATCTATTAAAATGATCCAAATTAGAATGCTATAAATAAAAATGCAATATAAGAAATTAAATCATTTGATAGATTAGCAGACTATACATAGAGGAGGAAATGATCTGTGAACTCAGGATGTGCATGCTGGTGCCAAGTCACTTCAGTCATGTTCGACTCTTTGCAACCCTATGGACTATAACCCTCCAGGCTCCTCTGTCCATGGGATCTCCAGGCAAGAATATTGGAGTGGGTTGCCATGCCCTCCTCCAGGGGATCTTCCCAACCCAAGGATCGAACCTACAGCTCCTGCATCTCTTGCATTGGCAGGTGGATTCTTTACCATTGAGTCACCTGGGAAGCCCTTAAAAATAAGGCAGACAGGTAAATAGTAAAAGGTAGCAAAATATATATCATAAAACACCAAACTTAAACATGCTATGTAACTATTTTAATATACAGCTAAATAGAGATAAAGAAAAAGAAGCATATTAGAGTATATGCTCTGAGCTGAACATTATCCATCTTCTAAATACTTAATTACTAACTTCAAATTTTCCTTAAAAAGTGAATATATAAAATTCTCTTATTCCAAGTTGGATATTTTAAAATCCCAAACTTTAAAGTAAATGCCTAAAATCTTTGTATATTGCAAGTCCTAAATCACCAGTTAATAATCAGTTAAATGAAAGAATATATTATATGGGCCATTACACTATTCAGATGAATACATAATTTAAGTATTGATTTTGCTTGTCTTTTTTTTTTAAAGGGATCCACCCAATTGTGTTGATATATCTTCAGATTAGCCTCTCTTTATCAAAATGTAAGCAAACATTCTTCTATTAATAGCACCAGTATTCAATGGCCTTAAGATTTATGATAAATGGCCTTAAGATTTATGATAAATAAATTTCAAAAATGAAATACAAAACAAGCAAAAGATTTTCCTTAACATTTAAATTCACAGGAGAGGCATCCATATAATAAGAATTCTATATGAACTTCAGAATCATATAAAATAAAAATATTTTTAGTATTGACTAATTATATTTCACATAGGATACCTTGAATTCTTTTATTGGTGAAGACTCATAGAATTTTATGATATGTGTATGAAGTGGTGGTGGTATGGCGTTCTGAATACATTTCTGAATGGCTAAGGGTATTTATGTAGTTTTCAGATATAGAGGATTTCTAGAACTATCTACTGTTATTTACAAGAATTAATTATGGTTTGTATATTAGGGTATCCTGCTGTTTTATTTTCCATTTCTATAAAACATAAAATTATTATACGTTTACAAAATATATTACATATAGGTATGTTAATAAATAGATATCAGTATGATAGTTAGTAGAAATCAAAACAGAATGACATTTTAAAAAAGTTGAAATGTAGGGGACATGTATTTTTTTTTCAAGTAAAAAAAATTTTATGATTTGTGTTGGTTTCTGATGTACAACACAAGTTAGCCATAATTTATACATATAACCCCTACCTCTTGAGCCTTCCTCCCCTAACCCATCCCATCCCTCTAGAGAAGTTGCTGTATAAGACAAGGAACCCCGTCTGGTACTCTGGGATGACCTTGAGGGGAATTGTATCTCTTCATTAAGTTTATAATATTTTCCAGTATTCCACAAATCTCAAATGTCCACTGTGGTTTTGGAAAAAAATCTGGTCAAATTCTCACTGGCCAATTAAAGCTATATAAATTTAGCAGATTTCCCCCAAGAAGTAAAGATTAGTGAGTTCTATCAGGATACTTGATATACACCTCTTTGACAGCAATCTTCTGTAAGTCTACTATGCTGCTGCTGTTGCTAAGTCGCTTCAGTCGTGTCTGACTCTGTGTGACCCCATAGATGGCAGCCCACCAGGCCTCCCCGTCCCTGGGATTCTCCAGGCAAGAACACTGGAGTGGGTTGCCATTGCCTTCTCCCATAAGTCTACTATAGGGAACTGCTATTATAAAATGAAAGAACACTCAGTCTAACATCATGCAATTTTTTTCCTTACCTGTAGGCATGACCTCTTAAGGTCCAGGACAACTAATATCTTTTTAAAGGAATATATATGTGTAAATTTAGATGTAAACTAGAAGTAGTGTTGTCCACATTATGTATGAACATGAGTTAATCTCAGAAAGTTTTGAAGGAACCTTTCTTCTATGATTCATATTTATAAAGGAATGTCTCAGTTCAGTTCAGTCACTCAGTCATGTCTGACTCTTTGCGACCCCATGGACTACTGCATGCCAGGCTTCCCTGTCCATTAACAACTCCTGGAGTTTACTCAAACTCATGCCCATATATACGGTGATGCCATCCAATCATTTCATTTTCTGTCGTCCCCTTCTCCTCCCACCTTCAATCTTTCCCAGAATCAGGGTCTTTTCCAATGAGTCAGCTCATCTTATCAGGTGGCCAAAATATTGGAGTTTCAGCTTCAGCATCAGTCCTTCCAATGCAAATTCAGGACTAATTTCCTTTAGGATGGACCGGTTGGATCACCTTGCAATCCAAGGGACCCTCAAGAGTCTTCTCCAATACCACAGTTCAAAAGCAGCATTTCTTTGGCACTCAGCTTTCTTTATAGTCCAACTCTCACATTCATACATGACTACTGGAAAAATAATAGCCTTGACTAGATGGACCTTTGCAATCAAAGTAATGTCTCTGTTTTTTAATATGCTGTCTAGGTTGGTCAGAGCTTTTCTTTCAAGGAGTAAGCATCTTTTAATTTCATGGCTGCAGTCCATCTACAGTGATTTTGGAGCCCAAAAAAATAAAGGCTGTCACTGTTTCCACTGTTTCTCCATCTATTTACCATTAAGTGATGGGACCAGATGCCATGACCTTTGTTTTCTGAATGTTAAACTTTTTAAGCCAGTTTTTTCACTCTCCTCTTTCACTTTCATCAACAGGCTCTTTAGTTCTTCACTTTCTGCCATAAGGGTGGTGTCATCTGTATATCTGAGGTTATTGATATTTCTCCTGGCAATCTTGATTCCAGCTTGTGTTTCATCCAGTCCAGCATTTCTCATGATGTACTCTCCATATAAGTTAAATAAGCAGAGTGACAATATACAACCTTGACGCACTCCTTATTCTATTTGGGACCAGTCTGTTCCATGTGCAGTTCTAACTGTTGCTTCCTGACCTGCATACAGGTTTTTCAAGAGGCAGGTCAGGTGATCTGGTATTCCCATCTCTTTCAGAATTTTCCACAGCTTGTTGTGATCTACACAGTCAAAGGCTTCGGCATAGCCAATAAAGCAGAAGTAGATGTTTTTCTGGATCTCTCTTGCTTTTTTGATGATCCAGTGGATATTGGCAATTTGATCTCTGGTTCCTCTGCTTTTTCTAAAATCAGCTTGAACAACTGCAAGTTCAGGGTTTATATACTGTTGAAGCCTGGCTTGGAGAATTTTGAGCATTACTTTGCTTGTGTGTGAAATGAGTGCAATTGTGCCATAGTTTGAATGTTCTTTGCATTGCCCTTATTTGGGATTGGAATGAAAACTGATCTTTTCCAGTCCTGTGGCCACTGCTGAGTTTTCCAAATTTGCTGGCATATTGAGTACAGCACTTTCACAGCCTCATCTTTCAGGATTTTAAATAGCTCAAAAAGAATTCCATCACCTCCACCAGATTTATTCATAGTGATCCTTCCTAAGGCCCACTTGACTTCACATTCCAGGATGTCTGGCTCTAGGTGAATGATAACACCATCATAGTTATCTGGATCATGAAGATCTTTTTTGAATAGTTCTTCCTTGTATTCTTGCCACTTCTTCTTAATACCTTTTGCTTCTGTTAGGTTCATTCCATTTCTGTCCTTTATTGTGCCTATCTTTGCATGAAATGTTCCCTTGGTATCTCTAATTTTCTTGAAGAGATCTCTAGTCTTTCCCATTTTATTGTTTTCCTCTGTTTCTTTGCACTGATCATTGAAGAAGGCTTTCTTATCTCTCCTTGCTATTCTTTGGAAGTCTGCATTTAAATAGGTATATCTTTCCTTTTCTCCTTTGCCTAAAGCTTCTGTGCTTTTCTCAGCTATTTGTAAGGCATCCTCCAACAACCATTTTGCCTTTTTGCATTTTTTTCTTGGGGATGGTCTTGACCACTGCCTCCTGTACAATGTCGTGAACCTCCGCCCATAGTTCTTCAGGCACTCTGTCTACCAGATCTAATCATTTGAATCTATTTCTCACTTCTACTGTATAATAGTAAGGGATTTGATTTAGATCATACCTGAATGGTCTAGTGGTTTTTCCCACTTTCTTCAATTTAAGTCTGAATTTGGCAATAAGGAGTTCATGATTTGAGCCACAGTCAGCTCCTCATCTTGTTTTTGCTGACTGTATAGATCTTCTCCATCTTTGGCTGTAAAGAATATAATCAATCTGATTTTGGTATTGACCATCTGGTGATGTCCATATAGAGCTTCTCTTGAATTGTTGGAATAGTGTGTTTGCTATGACCAGTGTGTTCTCTTGGCAAAATTCTTGTTAGCCTTTTACCTGCTTCATTTTGTACTCCAACACCAAATTTGCCCATTATTCCAGGTACCTACTGACTTCCTACTTTTGCATTCCTGTCCCCTATAATGAAAAGGACATGTTTCTTAAAGGGCATATATATTTTTAATTATTTACAATTTTAAATTATGTTAAAAATTACTAATGTTTCCACAAGAATTCTGATCCCCTCCTTCTTCCAGGCACATGCCCTTTGAGCTATATCCTGCCACTAATGTTGAACAATGATATATAAGCAGGAACTGTATGAGTTACTTCTCAGAAGATGAGTTGCAGAACCAGTACACAATTCGCCATTGTTCTTCTAGTTTATAGTGAATAGAGCAATATGTTTATATGAAGATAATATCTAAACTTCTTGGAAGACTGAGCTAATCATTTGAAAAGAGGGTAGTCTTGGGGAGAAAAAGGGGGAGTGCATATGTTTATTTTATTTATTCAACAAAATGTTATTGAGACTCTACCTGTCTGCCATCATTTTAGGTACAATGGTAAATAAGGCCCTACCCATGGGAAATAAACATTTTCTGTTTTAAGCCACTGATATTTTAAGCTTATTTGTTATCTTACCATAAACCAACCTAATAAGACTAAAACCATACTAAAAATTTAATCAATGAAGTTTGAGTTAATGTGGCCCAATAATGACTAGTTTTTCAGGTGTAGATGGACCAAATAGGTGACCAGTTTGGAAAAAGTTTAATGTTACACTTTTAATACAAAACAAATGCAAGAACATTATAGAAAAAAAAAAATGGAAATAAAAAGTAACACAAAGAAGAAAAGTCATCCATAATTTAATCATCAAATATAACCATTCAAATTGTTCTTTTATACTCTTCATATAAAAATATATCAAAAAATTAGTTTGAAGTGATCATAAACCCATTGAACTTATCTTTCCTATAAGGTGCTCCATCAGTTGAATATTTCAAAAATTTATAAAATAAATCTTTCATATCTGCTACTGTATAGAACATGACTTTCCCAGAATTTGACTTCATGTATAGATTTTGACAAGGCCTTATTATATGGTGGCTCAGATGGTAAAGAATCTGCCCACAATGTGGGAGACCCAGGTTCGATCCCTGGGTCAGGAAGATCCCCTGGAGAAAGAAATGACAACCCACTCTAGTATTCTTTCTTGGAAAATTCCATGGACAGAGGAAACTGGTGGGCTACGGTCCATGGGGTCACAAAGAATCTAACACAATTGCGTGACTAACACTTTTACTTTTCACTAATATTACTAAACCAACATCCATTATTCTGCCTTGAAATAACTCTATCTGAATTGAAATACACCTGTCTCCACAACATCAATGCTAATAGAGTTTCTATTCACCCATTTATTTTGTCAATATTACAGTTTTATTACTTTTTTGGTAATTAAGAAAGTCATCACTTATTTTTATTTGCATTACTATAAAGTCAAGAAAATCTTTGAATAGTAATTTGTATTTAATTAAAACAATAAAAACGGGAGGACAGAAAAATGTTTTTCTAAACTAATCAATCTAATTTACCAGTAAATTGAATTATGTCAAATGAGCATTAAAAGTCAGATAAAATCCAAGCCATGTTTCACTCACCATCAAAGTGTGCATAGCTCTATTCTCCTTAGCAAAATCTCAGTTTTAAAACTGCTCTTAGTTTTGAGAATTCTGTTATCAAGTTCTCCTATAAAACATTAGCAAACTTCTACAAATTCCCATACGTGGCATGGAGCACTCTTTTGTTCTCCAAAGAATAAAAAATGTAAGGTCACTGTGACCTACATTGAAGATAAAAATAAAGATTTCTTTTAAAAATGCTTCATTTTAAAGGTTGAATAGAAAGCTGAAAAAAATTCATTTAGCTAAAATTAAATTTCCACTTAAAATGATCATGAAGAATATGCTTTGTTTTGGTATCTTCACAGTGTTAGTTGATGAGTAAAAGGTACCTTTCCATTCCCTTTAAACTCTGGTTCAACATTTTCTACCTCTGCAATTGGCAAACAACCATTAATTGTTTAGTTTATAATTGTTTGAAAATGGAATTCTTTATATTAACTATACTTGTAATAATATTGTTGCTTATAAAACATATCTCAACATTCTCTGTTACATCTTCAGAAGACACAGTCTTTCATAACTTTGCCACTTTGATTTGGACCTTCTTTCCCTGTCTGTCTTGCACTCTTCAAATTTTCCTTCTAATCTTCACAGAGATAGACTGCTTTTCCGGGGCTCATGAGTTGGGCTGCTGCACAGAAATAAATATTGTGATTTCATGCTGAAGCTCTCCATGCCTGAAGAATAGGCCATTAGTTCCTCACACTTCACTGAATGTTATGTGTATGTTTTCCTCTGAGAAAGTTGAGTGGGCTGCGGTTCTGTTTCTTTCTAGCAGGCTTATTTGCTTGCATTTTCTGGATGCCGATTTTTGTACCGTGCTTTTCTCTGTATCTTTCCTGAAACTTCTGCTCATCTCAGCTCTGTGTTTTTATTCTCTGCTTTTGTTTTTTTGTATCTTGGGCTTCATGCTTCTCTCTCAATCACTTGTTAAGCCAGGCAGCAAATATTCTATCTTAAAGCCATTTGGAAACAGTCTCCCACTTGAAAATTTACTAAGAGTAGTTATAAAGAGAGGGGCATTATGAGATACAGAAGGTTTGTAACCTACTGTCTAATAACATAAAAATCTGTCTTGGAAATAAAGATGTCTGGGACTCAGTTTATACACTATAAATGTTAATATGTGCCATTGAGTCAGCCCTTGATTTTAGCTATTTTGCATCAGTAATCTTTCCTCTGGTCACCATGTCACTGGAGTAAACTTTATTTTGAGATCCTACTTATCAAACTGTGCTTTTTTGATGTTTGCTCACATCATGCCTTCTCCTCCCTTCTCATGCTTTCTCTCATCTTTCTGCTTTAGCTCCTACTGTCCTGCTGAGTAATCAAACAAATCTCTAGACATTGTGGTCTTGCTGCTCATCTTAGTAAAGGAAAAAAACAAATAACAGCTGCCAAAATTGTGAACCTTCCTTCCTGGCTGTCAAACTTAGTGAAAACAGATGCCTCAAGGAGTCGTTTGTAATTCAAGCAGGCAGAGGAGAAAAAGAAACCCCTTATTTGCTGAAACTAGAGAAGTTTTGCTAGGTCAACCCAACTCCCATCTTCACCCTGAAAGAAATAGCAAATCCTGACAGTCTTGCAACTGCCCGACACTACCTCTCTAAACTAAGGATATTACTTATACTGATGATGCATAGAAAGGTGCCCAGGAAAAGTATATGACCTGGAACAAAAATGATTAAAACTGACTCTAATAAAATGAATTAAATATTTTAAGATATTAAGCATTCTTCCAGTGAGGCAGAGAACCATTTCTATAAGACTGGACAAGAATCTGAATACTTGAGACACTAGAAAGAATACTGAAACTGCTGAAAGAAGTGAGATCTGGTTAAGGAACTTCCACAAGTCATTTACACTTCTAATCTTTATTTTTCTGCAAGGCTTAAATGAGGGGCATTAAGTCCGATGACACATAAAGTCCCTAATATCACTAAGGTTTCATGAATCAGTGAATTGAATGCCACTGTTAATAATTTACTATCAAATTACTGCCAAAATAACACAGTCATTCTAATTAGGCCAAAATTTGCCAATATGTATTATTAGAAAATGTTATTTAATTTACCCTGAGATTGCCTATGCCCAGTTTTTAGCAACAAATGCTTGACATAGAGCCTACTACATCTGTAGTTATTTTATGGCTAACTTAGTCTGTCAACCTATTAGAACAAGGAAAATGAAAAACAAACAAAAACTAGAAATCTACTCCTTGATTGGTCCTTTAAGGATAGGAACAAGAACTCTAACTGTATTTGTGCCTATTAAAGAATTATAAAGAAGCTACATGGGACCTTACAGTGTGAGGAAGTGGGAGACAGAAGGGGATGGTGATGCGTCCCCTGGGATTTCAGGAAGATCAAAATTGCTGAGAAATGAAGCAAGCTGAGATTGAGTGAACCCTGAGAGAAAAGCAGTTCTGCACCGGGCAGGAGGTAGGGGGAGGACTTAAAATGATGGAAAGTGGGAGAAAGATAAATGAGAAAAGAATGGGGCTAACTGTGAACTACAAGCAAACAGGATTAATTCATCTTAATTCATATGCAATTTGTTGAACTCTGGAGGAAGTTAGTCACTCTAGACTACCCCTCATACCAAATTCCCGTAACAGGCTCCAAGAATTAGTAAGATTGGTACAGAAAGTCATAATCAATGACCTTTATTTCTTTATTTGACTGTGTCAGGTGTGGTTGCAGCCTGTGGGATCTTGGTTGCATCACGTGGGAGCTTTCATTGTGGTGCATGGACTCTCTAGTTGAAGTTTAAAGGGCTTAGTTGTTTCACAGCATGTGAGATCTTAATTCCCTGTCCAAGCATGAAACCCGTGTCCCCTGCATTGAAAGGTGACTTCTTAACCACTGGACCACCAGGGAAGTCCCTCAAGGACAGTCATTGAATTATATTGCTAGAAATTGAGATTTAAGTGTCAGTTAAAACCCTGTGCTTCCATGGTGGTGTTTTTTCATGGGATCTTGTCTTTTTTAAAAATTCCAGATGTTAAGGTTTAACATTTGGGGAGTTCTAGCTCCTTAGAAAGCTACATATAATGACATGGGCACTTAGATTGTCCTTATTCCAAAAGAAATACCCTCCTCCATCTCACTTTCCACACAAACATAATAAAAGTTAGTAAGAATCAAGGTGAGCAACAGGATAAATGAATTTACATGGACTTCTGTTGCCTTAAGAAAAAAACTCAGTTTGCATCAGTTTTCCCTTGAATGTTTCTCTTAATATTACCTACTATCACCATTTATATTAAACCAGTTAAGAATAGCAAAGAGGCTACTTTATTTACACTTGGAAAATATTTTACTTAGCAAAGGCAAGTATTTTTTTTTTCTATACTTCCAAGTTTTCTCCCTAGATTACCAAGAGATTCTATTGAAGATGGAGTCAAAAAACAACCAAACAAATATGAAACAAACCTCTTATAATAATAAACAGATTGTTTTTTCCTAAAGTATCATATTTCACTCAGAAATCTGTGGTAGTAATAGTTATTTGAAAACTTCATTCAGGGATCCTAAATGACAACCAAATGTCATCCTTCTATAACTATTAGCTTTGGAAGGAAATAAACAAATATTTCTCACTGTGCTTGCAGGCTGTGTGCTTGCTCAGTCATGTCCAACTCTGCTGTCCCATGGACTGTAGCCTGCCATGTTCCTCTGTCCATGGAATTTTCCAGGCAAGAATACTGGAGTGGGTTGCCATTTCCTTCTTCAGGACATCTTCCCGACCCAAGGATTGAACCTGTGTCTCCCGCATTGACAGGCAGATTCTTTAGCACTGAGCTACCTGGGAAGCCATTTCTCACTGTAACCTTTCCTTTACCTTACCTAAAATTTATCCAAATTCTTAAAGATAAGAAGGCAAGCCCAACATTTGAAAGTGCAACCCTACTCCAATTAGACTTTTGACCACAAAATTCCACTGAAGCAGCTACTGAGGAGATAACTTA
Organism: Bos mutus; assembly: GCF_027580195.1. Classification (NCBI taxonomy): domain Eukaryota; kingdom Metazoa; phylum Chordata; class Mammalia; order Artiodactyla; family Bovidae; genus Bos; species Bos mutus. The sequence continues at coordinate 48,331,190 of NC_091617.1, forward strand.
TTGGACTGCAGTTTTCTAAATCTACTGTTCAGTTTTCAATTCTCATATTATAAACCCTATCTTCACTATTTGGTAGAATACTCACTATTTGACCACTCTCTACTCTTGGAAAAAAACTCATTTTTTCACTTGGATTCCAGGAAACCACCAGTGCTTGGTTTTCCTCCTACCTTAACCTCACTAATATCCCTTTCTGTCTTGTTTGCTAGTGATTTTTACTTTCCTCCCAACCTCTTAACACTGAGGCCCCACAGCTAAGTCCTTGGATCTCTGATCTATTTGCATTCACTCTTTTAATAATATTATTTAAAGCTTATAATGCCCAGAGTCATGTCTCTGTCCTAGATCACTACTCTGACTACCAGACTTTTATATTCAACTACCAACTCAAATCATCATCAGGTATTTAATTTACATCTCATATTTAATCTCAGATTTAATATCTCCAAAACTGAACTCTTGATCTTAATTCTCAAACCTGTTCTATTTGTAGTCTTTTACATCTCACTTAAAGTCAATTCCATTCTTCCTGCTGTTTAGGCCAAAACTCTAAGAGACACCATTGATGCAACTTATTTTTTCACATACTACATCCAGACTGTCAAGAAATGTTGTGGTTTTCATATTCTGATATCTTGCCAGTACCTTACTGCTATCACTTTGGACCAAACCACATTATCTCTTACCTGGATTCTTACAATAGTCTCTAAAATTATTTCTGTTTGTCTTCTTTCCCCTCTCTGGAATCTTTTCTTAACATTACTTAAGCGGCCAAAGTCATTTTTTAAAGTATTTATCGTATTATGCTCTCCTCTGTTCAGAACCATGCAAGTGTTTTATCTCACTCACAATGAATGGCAAAGTCCTTATGATGGTCTGTAGGGTTCTACACTATTTACTTTCCTAGTATTTTTCTGATTTTATTTCATCTATTCAATTTCTTTTTTAAAAAATTGAAAGTTGATATATAATATTATGTTAGTTTCAGGTATAGTACATAGTGATTTGACATTTGCATACATTATGAAATGATCACCACAATAATTCTAGTAACCATCTGTCCCTATATAAAGTTATTACTATATTATAGACCATATTCCTTATGCTGAATATTACATTCTTGTAATTTATTTTATAATTACAGATTTGTACCTCTTAATGTTCTACAACTATTTTGCTTACCCTCCCATCACCCTCCTTCTGTCAACTGTTTGTTCCCTGTATCAATGAGTCTACTTTTGTTTTGTTTTGTTTTTTTACATTCCACATATGAGAGATCATGAAGAAGTTGTCTTTCTCTGTCTGACTTATTTCACTTAGCATAATATTCTCTAGATCCATCTATGTTGTCACAAATGACAATATTTTTATGACTGAGCAATATTCCGTTACATATGTACCATATACCACATCTTCATTATCCATTTGTTTAACAAGAAACACTTAGCATGCTTCCATATCTTGGCTATTGTAAATAATGTTGCAGTGAACATTAAAGCACATGTATTTTTTAAATTTAGTGTTTTCATTTTCTTCAGGTAAATATGAGAAGTGAAATTACTGAATCATATAGCAGTCTTAATTTTAACTTTGAAGAACCCCCATCTGTTTTCCACACTGGCTGCATCAATTTAAAACCCCATCACCAGTGTATAAGTGTTTCCTATTGTTCACATGCTTAACAATACTTGTTATTTGTTGTCATTTTGAGGATAGTCATTCCAATAGGTGTGAGGCGGTGTCTCATTGTGGTTTTGATTTTAATTTCCTTGATGATTAGTAATGCTGCACATCTCACATGTCTATTGGTCATCTGTATGCTTTCTTTGGAAAAATGTCTATTTGAGTCCTCTGCCCATTTTTTGGGAGAAGGCAATAGCACCCCACTCCAGTACTCTTGCCTGGCAAATCCCATGGATGGAGGAGCCTGGTAGGCTGCAGTCCATGGGGTCCCTAAGAGTCAGACACGACTAAGTGACTTCACTTTCACTTTCCACTTTCATGCATTGGAGAAGGAAATGGCAACCCACTCCAGTGTTCTTGCCTGGAGAATCCCATGGACAGGGAAGCCTGGTAGGCTGCAGTCCGTGGGGTCGCACAGAGTCGGACGTGACTGAAGCGACTTGGCAGTGGTGGCAGCGGGCCATTTTTTAGTGGGGTTGTTTTTTGATGTTGAATTCTATGAGCTTTTAATATATTTTGAATATGAAACCCTTATTGAATATGTCATTTGCAACTATCTTGTCCCATTCAGTAGGCTGCTTTTTGTTTTGTTGATGTTTCTTTTTGCTGTATAAAAACTTTTAAGTTTGATGTGGTCCATTGTTTTATTTTTGCTTGTTTCCCTCCTTTAAAGAAACATATCGAAAAATGTTGTCAAGACTAGTGTTAAAGAGTAAGAAAACTGTTTATGTTTTCATTTAGTAGTTTTATAGTTCTTCATTTTAGAGCCAGTCTCCTTTAGCTATCTTAATCTCTCTTTCTGAAATCCTTATCTATATATCTGCATGACTGACTCCTTCATGTATTTTAAAAATTTGTTTACCTCCTTAGGAGAGCATCCTTGACCAATCTATTTATGGTTGAAATCCTTTGGTATACCGTTGGTTTATTCCTCTCCAAAGCAAATCAAATTACTTTCCAATATACAAAGACAACTTTTTAAATTGATTACATTTATTTCCTGACATTGGATATGAGGGCACAGATTATATCTTTAAGGAGATATAATCTCCGTATACATTCCAGTATGTTTACCTGGAAGTCTCACGGACAGAGGACCCTGGCAGGCTATAGTCTATGGGATCACAAAGAGTTGGGCACAACTGAGTACATACAAGGTTACAATGCCCAACATAAAATAGGTACTTAAAAGAACAAATAAATAAACAAAAACAAGTGTAGACTCTACAAATGAACTAACCAAATATCTGATCTGACAACACTGACCTGAGGAAGAGACATAGAAATTAACTCCAGGGAGAGTGGCCCATCAAAATCCCAATGTACCCCCATCAGATTCAACAAGTAGTAGGATTAGTAGAATAATTTTTTGCTGTTCAGCTGGGCTGGATGAATCACAAGCTGGAATCAAGATTGCCAGGAAAAATAGCAATAACCTCAGATATGCAGATGACACCACTCTTTTGGCAGAAATCAAATAGGAAATAAAGAGCTTCTAGATGAAGTTAAAGGAGGAAAGTGAAAAAGCTGGCTTAAAACTCAACATTCAAAAAGCAAAGATCATGGCATCTAGTCCCTTCACTTCATTGGCATATAGGTGGAAAAAAAAAATGGAAACAGTGAAAGACTATTCTTCGACTCCAAAGTCAAAATGGATTGTAACTGCAGGCGTGAAATTAAAAGACACTTGCTTCTTGGAAGAAAAGGTGTGACAAACCTAGACAGTGTATTAAAAAGCAGAGACATTAGTTTGCCAACAAAGGTACATATAGTCAAAGTTATGGTTTTTCTGGTAATCATGTACGGATGTGAGAGTTGGACCATAAAGAAAGCTGAGTGACAAAGAATTGATGATCCCGAACGGTGGTGTTGGAGATTCTTGAGAGTCCCTTGGACTGCAAGGAGATGAAAGCAGTCAATCCTAAAGGAAATCAACCCTGAATATTCATTCGAAGGACTGATGCTGAAGCTGAAGCTGAAACTCCAACACTTTGTCCACCTGATGTGAAGAGCCTGATGCTGGAAAAGATAGAAGGCAGGAAGAGAAAGGGATGACAGAGGATGAGATGGTTGGATGGCATCACCTCAGTGGACATGGGTTTGAGCAAGCTCTGGGAGATGGTGAAGGACAGGGAAGCCTGGCATGTTGCAGTCCATGGGGTCACAAAGAGTCGGACATGACTGAGCTACTGAATACGCCAAAACAAAGCTATTTATTTATTTCCTTTGATGCAGTCTGTTTCCTGTCATCCACACACTTATTCCATCATTTGTTTTCTTCCCTGGTACAAATTTTGGCTAACATCCATTTCTCCTACAATCCAATCTATCTCAGACTTCTGCTCTGTTGTTTTCCTTAGCTCAGCCCCCTAATTTAAACTAACTTTTCCAACTTTATCTCAATCTCTGCTTGGTATTTCATCCCTGACTATTTTATTTATTTCTGATTACTTTCAAGCCAAAAGGACTTCCTTAAATTTCTGATTCTATTTAATGTATCGATACATTGAAACCTCTATACTCTACTGATCCAGTTGTGAAACTGAGGGAAAAAAAGAAAAAACAGTAAAAATAAACACTGAATGTTAAGTGGCATCTACACTATGGGTTGAATAATAGAATTACCATTCCTGATGGGAAAACTGAGATCCAGATTTTAACTGACTTTTCTAATCTCAGTTGTCTTGTATACAATGTGTGTATGCCTTAAGAATCACTGCTCATTGTAAAATGTTACATTGCCTCTTTAATCCAGAGGTTCTAACTCACAGCCCCCTGCTTTTCCCATTATGTATGCAAGCTTCCCTCAGATTTTAGAAGCATACTGTTTTTTGTCTCTTCATCCTTAGAAATTCAATAATCATTTATTCCTTACACTTCATTTCAAACTCTGTTTTATATGCAATGCATACATTATGCATACTGAGGTGGGAAAACATTCAACTATCTGCCAATAAAATATGTGAATTTTTGCTAGTGTTAAAAACAGCCACTCTTCCATGGACACATTTATTATTATTATTATTATTAAAGTTACTGAACAGCCCAAACATAATCACACTAACAGCTTTAGACTCTTGGTTTCACCTATTTTTGTTACTTTTTTAAAAAATTAAATTAAATATTCAGTTGTCAGTAAAGTAAGTATAACACAGACACTTAAATCAAGATAATGTCTGGGTTTCCAAAATAAGATTAGAAGATTCCCAAACGGGAAGACATGTATTTTCTTCCTTTGGCCTCAAAAGAAAAGAAAGATAGGCCAAAGCTTAGGATATTCATACTGTTCTTACAAAAAGTAGGATAAATTCTGAATGGGAACGAAAAGCATATTTTCTTTTACATGTAAAATAAGGGAGAAAAGCTCTCTTGATGCCTTTTAATCTTTTCTCTGAAATGAGTATTGGTGATTGTCACTTTGATTTTTTACAATATCTAATTGCTCATTTCTTAGAGCTTTTGATTCTGTAAGAAGGTGAAATGGAGAAGGGATGAAAACCTAATATTTTAAACATGTTTTTCCACTTCACTGCCATATGATGAATCCAAACCAAAATGACTTGCTTAGAGTGAAGTGAATTAAGTCCAGAACTTTCTGAAGTCTTGAAAACTTCAAACCTATTATGCAACTTTTTATTTTCTTTCTTAAAATATATTTATTATATATATAAATATATTTATATATTATATATATATATATCAATATATAGATATATATATCAATACAGTTGATTTACAATATTGTGTTACTTATTGCTGTACAGAAAAATGAATCAGTTATATATATAGATATATCCACTCTTTTTAATATTCTTCCCCCATATAGATCATTACAGAGTATTGAGTACTATTCTCTGTGTTATACAGTAGGTACTTATTAGTTATCTATTTTATATATCAGTTCAGTTCAGTCGCTCAGTCGTATCCTACTCTTTGTGACTCCATGAATTGCAGCACGACAGGCCTACCTGTCCATCACCAATTCCCGGAGTTTACTCAAACTCGTGTCCATCGAGTCGATGATGCCATCCAGCTATCTCATCCTCTGTCGTCCCCTTCTCCTCCTCCCCCCAATCCCTCCCAGCATCACGGTCTTTTCCAATAAGTCAACTCCTCACATGAGGTGGCCGAAGTATTGGAGTTTCAGCTTTAGCATCAGTCCTTCAAAAGAAATCCCAGGGCTGATCTCCTTTAGAATGGACTGGTTGGATCTCCTTGCAGTCCAAGGAACTCTCAAGAGTCTTCTCCAACACCACAGCTCAAAAGCATCAATTCTTCAGCACTCAGCTTGCTTCACAGTCCAACTCTCACATCCATACATGACCACAGGAAAAACCATAGCCTTGACTAGACGAACCTTTGTTGGCAAAGTAAGGTCTCTGCTTTTGATATATGCTATCTAGGTTGGTCATAACTTTCCTTCCAAGGAGTAAGCATCTTTTAATTTCATGGCTGCAATCACCATCTGCAGTGATTTTGGAGCCCAAAAAAATAAAGTCTGACACTGTTTCCACTGTTTCCCCATCTATTTCCCATGAAGTGATGGGACCAGATGCCATGATCTTCGTTATCTGAATGTTGAGCTTTAAGCCAACTTTTTCACTCTCCTCTTTCACTTTCATATAGAGGCTATTTAGTTCCTCTTCACTTTCTGCCATAAGGGTGGTGTCATCTGCATATCCGAGGTTATTGATATGCCAGCAAATTTGGAAAACGCAGCAGTGGCCACAGGACTGGAAAAGGTCAGTTTTCATTTCAATCCCAAAGAAAGGCAATGCCAAAGAATGCACAAACTACCTCACAATTGCACTCATCTCACACGCTAGTAAAGTAATGCTCAAAATTCTGCAAGCCAGACTTCAGCCATACATGAACGGTGAACTTCCAGATGTTTAAGCTGGTTTTAGAAAAGGCAGAGGAACCGGAGATCAAATTGCCAACATCCGCTGGATCATCAAAAAAGCAAGAGAGATCGAGAAAAACATCTATTTCTGCTTTACTGACTATGCCAAAGCCTTTGACTGTGTGTATCAGAATAAACTGTGGAAAATTCTGAAAGAGATGGGAATACCAGACCACCTGACCCGCCTCTTGAGAAACCTGTATGCAGGTCAGGAAGCAACAGTTAGAACTGGACATGGAACAACAGACTGGTTCCAAATAGGAAAAGGAGTACATCAAGGCTGTTTATTGTCACCCTGCTTATTTAACTTATATGCAGAGTACATCATGAAAAATGCTGGGCTGGAGGAAGCAGAAGCTGGAGTCAAGATTGCTGGGAGAAATATCAATTTTATATATAGGACTATGTATATGTGAATCCCAATCTCCCAATTTTTCCCTCCTCCTCTTTACCATCTGGGCCACCTCATGTAAAGAGTTGACTCATTGGCAAAGACTCTGATGCTGGGAAGGATTGGGGGCAGGAGGAAAAGGGGACAACAGAGGATGAGATGGCTGGATGGTATCACCGACTCGAAGGACATGAGTTTGCGTAAACTCTGGGAGTTGGTGATGGACAGGGAGGCCTGGCATGGTGCAATTCATGGGGTCGCAAAGAGTCGGACACGACTGAGGGACTGAACTGAACTAAACTGAACCACAGAGTTGTTTTCTACATCTGTGAGTCTACTTCCGTTTTGTAAATAAATTCATTTGTTCTATTTTTTTTTTTTTTTTTTGTAGATTCCACATTTAAACAACGCCATACGTATTTGTCCTAATCTATCTGATTTACTTCACTCAATATAACAGTCTCAGGGCCTTCCCATGGTACTGCAAATGGCATTTTTCATTATTTTTTATGACTGAGTAATATTCCACTGTGTATATGTACCATATCTGATTTATTCATTCCTCTGTTGGGGGACATTTAGATTGCTCCCATGTCCTGGCTATTATAAACAGGTCTGCAATGAATGTTGGAGTGCATGTATATTTTTGAAGCTTCAATTTATAAATTATATTATCCTGATTGTCCTCATGATAGCTCAGTATAACTAAGTGAAAATGAAAGTGTTATTCGCTCAGTTGTATATGACTCTTTGTGACCCCATGGACTGTAGCCTGCCATGCTTCTCTGTCCATGGAATTCTCCAGGCCAGAATTCTGGAGTGGGTAGCCATTCCCTTTTCCAGGGAATCTTCCCAACCCAGGGATCCAACCTAGGTCTCCTGCATTGGAGGCAGATTCTTTACTATCTGAGCCACCAGGGAAGCCTCATTAAGGCACTGATTTTAAAATGTAATCAATAAATATATTTTGTTGCCAACCAAACTTTGTGTTTAGTTTTTAACTTGATTTTGAAAGGAAACTAAAATATATGATCTCTATTCACAAAAAAAGTAATTAAGATGAATCACAGGGATAGAGTAGTTAGAAATGATCCTGTAAAATAAATAGGCATTATGAAAGAAATAAGGGAAAATTTATATTAGTAATGAGAAAAGTAAAAACTATTAGCAACAAGAATAAGCATAGATCAATTTCATTGTTTTAATCAAATATGTAACATAAAAGTAGTGTTTGAGGAAGATGAATTAATAATATAATCAAGAGAAGGAATAAAATTTGCTGAAACAGAAGGCATTGGTGTAGAATGACAAATTCAAGGTTGGAGTTATAGTAATGAGAATGAAATTTAATTTGAAGGAAAAAATCTATAGAATATAAAAATAAACTTGATTAGGAATATTAAGAATACATATGAATAATGTAAGCGACTTACTTAAGAGAGACTGTGGGTCCAGATTTGGAAGAGCAATACAGGAGTTCAAAGCCACAGAACATAGTGGGATGCACAATAAAACTAAAGCATCAATCAAAAAGGAATTCAGGCTCTAGATTTATATCATTTCTTCTAAAATTTGATTATGAGGATGATTTTCATTTTAAAATATTCTGTTTTTACCTAATAATGATAATGTTAGCAAACACATAAGGAAGTTAGGCAAAGAACATAAAATCAAAATTATATAAAATTGGAACAAAGAAAATAATACAAGGAAAAATAAAATATAAACAAACATAATAGAGAAAATATTAAAACATTTATTTTTATCTGATCAAGAATAAAAGATTCTAATATCAGAAATGAAAAGACATTTCTATAGATTGTACAAGCAATATATAGATAACATAAGGATCTTATAAGTGACTTAATGATAATATATTTAAAAAATGGAATAAATGAATTTTGGAGGAAAAACACATGGAAAAGTAGAAATTTTGAATAATCATATATCTATTAAATAAATTACACTTGTTAAAAAAGAGCTTATTGGTGAATTTTTTAAATCATAAGAATATGAAAGTCTTTGACTGTGTGGATCACAACAAACAACTGTTGAAAATTCTTCAAGACTTGGGAATACCAGTCCACCTGACCTGCCTACTGAGAAATCTGTATGCAGCCAAGGAGCAAGAGTTAGAACTAGACATGGAAAAACAGACTGATTTCAAATTGGGAAATGAGTACGTCAAGGCTGTATATTGTCACCCTGCTTATTTAAGTTATATGCAGAGTACATCATGAGAAATGCTGGACTGGATGAAGCACAAGCTGGAATCAAGATTGCTGGGAGAAATATAAATAACCTCAGATATGCAGATGACACCACCCTTATGGCAGAAAGCAAAAATCTAAAGAGCCTTTTGATGAAAGTGAAAGAGGAGAGTGAAAAAGTTGGCTTAAAACTCAACATTCAGAAAACGAAGATCATGGCATCTAGTCCCATCACTTCAAGGCAAATAGATGGGGAAACAGTGGAAACAGTGACAGACTTTATTTTTTTGGGCTCCACAATCACCAAAAATGGTGACTGCAGCCATGAAATTAAAAAACGCTTGTTCCTTGGAAGAAAAGCTCTGACCAACCTAGAAAGCATATTAAAAAGCAGAGACATTACTTTGCCAACAAATGTCCATCTAGTGAAAGCTATGGCTTTTCCAGTAGTCATTTATAGATGTGAGAGTTGAACTATAAAGAAAGCTGAGAGCCAAAGAATTGATGTTTTTGAATTGTGGTGTTGGAGAAGACTCTTAAGAGTCCCTTGGACAGCAAGGAGATCCAACCAGTCCATCCTAAAGGAGATCAGTCCTGAATGTTCATTGGAAGGACTGATGTTGAAGCTGAAACTCCAATACTTTGGCCACCTGATACAAAGACCCTGATGCTGGGAAAGATTGAAGACGGTAGGAGAAGGGGATGACAGAGGATGAGATGATTGGATGGCATCACCAACTCAATGGACATAAATTTGAGTAAACTCTGGGAGTTGGTGATGGACAGGGAGGCCTGGAGTGCTGCAGTCCATGGGGTCGCACAGAGTCGGACACCACTGAGTGACTTTTCTGAACTGAACTGAATTTGTATAAAATATTCCAGGAATAGAAAAGGAAGAAACAGTTTCCCAAAACATTTTATGAAGCCAGTATATTATTAATATCAAAATCTGACAAGCGGTAGTAAGGAATACAATCTATGTTTGTAAGATGAAAAAAATTCTGAACATCTTATAAAATTAAATCTATCAGGATGCAATTCACCTACTTTGAGTTGACTCTAAAATGGGGAGATTAACTGAATGAACCTTACCAAATCACATGAGCTTTCTAAATCCGGATTTAGAGGTCAGAAACGGGGAAAGATAGGAATTCAAATATGAGGATTTGACATGCTAGCCAGATGTTGACTTAAAGATGGAGGGAACAGTTTGGCAAAGAATGCAGGCAGCGTCCAGGAGCTCAGACATCCCCAGCTGACAGCTTGGCAAGGATTGGATTCTGATAAACACAAGACAAAGTTTCAGAGCAGGTTTTTTCTCAGAGCCTCCAGATGAAATTTCAGCTTGGTGGGGACACCATGATTCCAACCTTTTGATAATCCGAACAGAAAATCCTTGACTTCTGACCTGTAGAACTGTGAGCTAATAGGTGTTATATTAAGCCATTAAGTTTGTGCTAACTTGTTATATACAAAGAGGCAATATCCAGGAATAAATAAATTAAACTATTAAAAAAAAAACTACTGAAAACATCACCAATAATGAGATTAACTAAAAGTGTTTGCCTTGAAATTAGAAATGAGAGAGGGATGTTGTTACCTATACTCTTTAACATTGTCCTGGAATCCCAATCAAGGTAAGAGGCAAGAAGAGCAATTGAGATGTATAAGGAATGGAAAGAAAAAATTAACTTGTCATTTTGCCTATTACATAATTGTACATGTAGAAATCCAAAATAATTCACAGGAAAATTATTAGGGTTAATAAGTGAATTTAAATAGCAACTGGATGCCAGGTCAACCCCTGCAATTCTGTATGCAAGCAACAAATAAGAAAAAAATTTTAACATAAAATTCTAAGAACATAAAAATATAAAATACTTAGGAAGGAATGAAATGGTCCCTTCATCTATCACTGTGCTCACATTAGTCTGTTTTAATACAGTTAAACTTCTATCTTGTGTAAATCTTCCCACTTTATTCCTTTTCAGCATTCTCTTAGCTATTTTTTGTTCCTTTGTGTATGTATGTCTTTATGGCATCTGTGTGTATGTAATCCAGATTCAGGTGATCATTTTCCACCAAAAAAATAAGATTGAATTTTTATTGTGATTAATCAATTTGGAGATTATCTTAAAAATATTGTCTTCCAGTGATTCCCTGAACTTTATCTCCAGAAACAAGGTAGCACATATATAAATTTCTAATTTATCAGTAAGTCAGCATCGAGAACAAAGCAATAAAAAAGAAATCTTAGCAATAAATAATATTGATTTATCCATAGAGAAGAAAAGTAATACCTTTAACCATTCACAAAAAGCAGTAATAGAGAAACCTCAAGTCTGTTATAGGTTGAATTGTATCCCCTCAAAATTAATTTGTTGAAGTTCTAACTCCTCAGTTAGACCTAGTACCTCAGAATTTGACCTTATTTGGAAACAGAGTCATTGCAGATGTAGTCAGTTAAAAAGAGGTGATACTGGAAAGGTCAGTCAGTCAGACAGTCATGTCCAATTCTTTGCGGCCCTTAGGGCTGTAGGCCACCAGTTTCCTCTGTTCACAAGATTTTTCGGGCAAGAATACTGGAGTGGGTTGCCATTTCCTTCTCCAGGGCTTATCATTCCTAACTCAGGGATTGAACCCACATATCCTCTCCAGAAAGGTCAAAAATTGCCAGGAAACCACCAGAAGCTATGGAAATGCATAGAACTGATTTTTCCTCACTGCTCTCAAAAGGAACCAACCTTGTACACATCTTGGGCCCAGATTTCTGGCTTCCTGAACATTTAGAAAATAAATTTCTGTGTTAATGTAATCCAGTTTATGAAGCTTTGTTATAGCAGCCCTAGATAATTAATACAAAATCTAAATATATAAAATAGTACCAAGTGTCTATAGATTTAAAAATCTTAAAAGTAAATATACAATGAGATATCAATACACAGTGACTAAAATGATTGAAATAAAAATTAATAAAAATAACAGTTTTGGTCAATATTTGCAACAACTGCATTTCTTGTACACTACTTATCAGTCAGTCAGTCAGTTTAGTCTCTCAATTGTGTCCAACTCTTTGCAACCCCATGGACTGCAGCACACTGGGTTTCCCTGTCCATCACCAACTCCTGGAGCTTGCTCAAACTCATGTCCATTGAGTTGTTGATGCCATCCAACCATCCGTCTTATCCTCTGTCATCCCCTTCTCCTCCTACCTTCAATCTTTCCTAGCATCAGGGTCTTTTCCAGGGAGTCAGTTCTTCGCATCAGGTGGCCAAACTATTGGAGTTTCAGCTTCAAAATCAGTCCTTCCAATGAATATTCAGGTCTGATTTCCTTTAGGATGGACTGGTTGGATTTCCTTGCAGTTCAAGGGACTCTCAAGAGTCTTCTCCAACACCACACTTCAAAAGCATCAATTCTTCAGCGCTCAGCTTTCTTTATAGTCCAACTCTCACATCTATACATGACTACTGGAAAAACATAACTTTGACTAGATGGATCTTTGTTGGCAAAGTAATGTCTGTGCTTTTCAATATGCTGTCTAGGTTGTAAATTCATAAAAATGTTATCTACTAACTGAACATACACATTCCCTATAACCCAGGAGTTTCATGCCTAAAAATACACGTATATGTGCTCCAAGAGAATATGTACACAGAAGTTGATAGTTACATAATATATAAGAGCCAAAATCTGTAAACAAGTTAAATGCCCACCAATAGTAGCACGAATAATTGAATTGTTATATATTCATATTCTTCCATGTTTCATTTCTTCCTCCTGGTTTCATCTATATTCTTGCTGGAGCATAGCCTCCATGACATCAAAGAAAATCTGTATTTGGGATACGCAATGAAACTTGATATGCTTGGAAATACTTCATCTCACCCTTCAATTTTAATGAGAAGTTGCCTGGATATAAAATTAAACTTCATAGTTATTTTTAAAAAGTATTTTAGAAAAACTATACTATTGTTTCCACACATCCAGCAACAATGTTTACAAGACCAGTGTCAATATGATTTTTGTTCTTAAGAGTGACAGATTTGATTTTTTTTTTCAATGCTATAGTCTTTAAAATACTTGTCTGATTTTAACATCTTTGAATTTTGGCTGCATTGAGTCTAGGTATGAATCATTTTCTTAGATGTCCTGTATAGTCTTCTATATATCCTTTGAATCTAAGGTTTTGTATACTTTTTTGCTGAAAAAAACTTGTTTAGTATAGTTCATTTTTTCAAATATATCATTTTCACTGATTTTTATTCTTTTTCCTTTTGGGATCCATGTTGGTTGATGTTGCAAATTCTATTCCTGTCTCCCATATCCCTTAACAATTCCCATATTCTATCTTATTACTCTTCCTAATATTCTTTAACCCAATTTTAAAAATTCATTCCTTTCCATATATTTCTCATTTGTTATTCAATTCATCCAATGAGGTATTTCACAATTATATTTTGGTGTCATTATTTTAATTTTATTGTTCATTATTTCTTGTTCATACTTCATGTTTCCTATATCCTTTATCTCTCTAAAAATATTTAGAAACTAATTTTTAATAAAATAGTGACCCAGTTCTTTCATTTTCAATGATACTTATTGGTTCTTTCCCTTCTTCCTCTTTTCCTTCTTCCTTCCCTTCCCTCCCTCCCTCCTTACTTTCTTTCTTCTCTTTCATTTCATGAGAGTACCTCATTAGTCCATCATATACCTTTGTGCTCTTAGCTTACTTGTCCAGTAATATCTAGGATAAAGGATGTTGATGGAAGACTAGGTCATACTTTGTATCTTTACAGATGAGTACGGGTTCTATGGTACTAGTTTTATTCTTCTTGCTTCCTGTACCCCATCATCAAGTGTCCTCTGCTCGTTCTCTCAAGTAACTGGTATCATCAGAGGAAATTCTCTCTGTGGAATTTGCTCAGCATGTGAGGTGAGGGTGGTTCAGGGCCTAAGAAATAGGACTGGAACTGTAGTTACCATCATTGCTATTGTTCTTCATCTATAACTGATTCCAGGGCCACTGGAAATTACTTTATCCTCAGGACACATGAGTGGTACTGCTCCTATCTTGCTTATCAGAAAAAAGAGCTGATAATGATCTCTGTAAGATCAATGGGGGATAATGACAATAATGATGACGATGATTTTTAAAAAGACCTCCCTTTGTCCATCCCCTATGTCAGACCTGTATATTTACTACTTTAAGCATCTAAGTAAGTATATCTCTCAGTTCATGAAGATCCCACAGTGACAAATCTTGCCACCTTGTGTGTCCATATGAGTTTCACATAAATTTTTGAGTTGTAAAGCACATCTTTAAAATTCACCAAATTCTCTGTGAGTTACATGGCATCTTTAGGATTGTATTGTCATTTTTGCTGAACAAGGTTTCCTAGGATATCTTTTATCATTTTATATCTATAACTTTCAAAATTAATTTTTAAATATGTCGCTCCATTAGACTAAAACTCATAATAGAGTTCAATTGTTTTACATATCCTACTTTTAGCACTATGATTAGACCTTTTTAGGAATTTAATACATATATACTGAACACACAATTTATCCATGTTTATATGGAAAAGGTTGCTAAGAGTAAAAAAGAAAAAAGAGAATAAAGTAAGAAAATACATCTTCTAAGCTATTGACTGACATTCTAAAATTGTTCTATAACAAGGATACCTTTATATAAAGAATGCAGATCAATTCCCACTTCAAGTACTTCAGTTCAGGTCAGTTCAATTCAGTCGATCAGTCATGTGCGACTCTTTGGGACCCCATGAATCGCAGCATGCCAGGCCTCCCTGTCCATCACCAACTCCAGGAGTTCACCCAAACTCATGTGCATCGAGTAGGTGATGCCATCCAGCCATCTCATCCTCTGTCATCCCCTTCTCCTCCTGCCTCCAGTCCCTCCCAGCATCAGGGTCTTTTCCAATAAGTCTACTCTTCACATGAGGTGGCCAAAGTATTGGAGTTTCAGCCTCAGCATCAGTCCTTCCAATGAACACCCAGGACTGATCTCCTTTAGGATGGACTGATGCAGTCCAAGGGACTCTCAAGAGTCTTCTCCAGCACCACAGTTCAAAAGCATCAATTCTTTGGCACTCAGCTTTCTTCACAGTCCAACTCTCACATCCATACATGACCACTGGAAAAACCATAGCCTTGACTAAATAGACCTTTGTTGGCAAAATAATGTCTCTGCTTTTGAATATGCTATCTAGGTTGATTATAACTTTCCTTCCAAGGAATAAGTGTATTTTAATTTCATGGCTGCAATCACCATCTGCAGTGATTTTGGAGCCCCCAAAAATAAAGTCTGACTCTGTTTCCACTGTTTCCCCATCTATTTCCCATGAAGTGATGGGACCAGATACCATGATCTTCGTTTTCTGAATATGGAGCTTTAAGCCAACCTTTTCACTCTCCACTTTCACTTTCATCAAGAGGCTTTTTAGTTCTTCTTCACTTTCTGCCATAAGGGTGGTGTCATCTGCATATCTGAGGTTATTGATATTTCTCCCAGCAATCTTGATTCCAGCTTGCGCTTCTTCCAGCCCAGCGTTTCTCATGATGTACTCTGCATAGAAGTTAAATAAGCAGGATGACAATATACAGCCTTGACGTACTCCTTTTCCCATTTGGAACCAGTCTCTTGTTCCATGTCCAGTTCTAACTGTTGCTTCCTGACCTGCATACAGGTTTCTCAAGAGGCAGGTCAAGTGGTCTAGTATTCCCATCTCTTTCAGAATTTTTCACAGTTTATTGTGATCCACAATTATCTACGAAAAATATTTTGTTAATTTAATCAATGGGGGAAAGTAATGGAAGTCATTCTAATGTAAATAAATCAAGGTAATGGGGAATTTCAGTATATTCCTTATCCATATGATTTAAAAAGAATAAAGAATGTATGAATACTTTTGAAAATTCCATAGGTGTCTTATTAAATTTAAAAAAGAATACTCAAGTAACAATAATGATTATGGTATAATATCATTGCTTGAATTGTTTCTACATTTTCACACGTATGTTTTCAATGCATTTAAAAAGTCTGGAAAAAATACCCCAAACGTTTAATAATGCATACCTGGAAGGAATAGAATCATGAAAGCAGAGATATGAGGACATAGCTTTAAATATATATTTTCTGTTTTCTGTTTGAATAAATATGTGACAAAAACATGCATATTAGTTAAAATTTCAAGTTATATTGAAATTCAAGAGTTACAGAAAATGAAGAGGCAGAGATAATTATTGACTGTGCTAAGTTAGTGATGCTTGCCCCTGTCTAGCTTCCCTCACCCTACTTGTTATCTGGAGTTGCAAACCTATTCCAGATAACATTTTGGAGAGAAAATAGCTATTTCACAATAACAGTAAAATCCTCGCACCAACATTGCCTTGTTCTTATGGACTTGAAGGTCCCTTATTTTTCTTTACCAAGGAATGGAATCTTTGCTATACTTAGAAGTAATTTAGAATGAGAGTAGAAAGAATGAAAAAGGTGGCAAGTTGGCAGTGTTTCTTCTACTAAAAAAAGAGAAAAGCTCACAACTTAGGAACTAAAGGGAATCCTGCCCTTGCTTATTTCCCAGGCTCAGGGTCCTCTGGGAAAATGGCTCTTTGGGAGAAACCCGAAGTGGCAGCGACCCAAGCTCACTGCTCTGTAGACGAAAGGAATGGGCAAAGTGCCCTGGTAGACCTACCCAGAGAAAATAATGGCTTAGAGGAAAAGCTCTCCCTACCCCCATTCAGCAAGTCACAAGCCCTCGGGAAGTATTCCTCCTGGGATAAATGCCAGGACTGAAGAAGTAGAACCCTCTGCTTAAGATTCAACTGAAAGTAATGTTCCATTCAAATATGTAAAACATGGAAAAGGCAAGTTTATTGGAATGTGAAGAAAGGGGAAAAAAATATTGAGGCAAGCAGAAACAGAGTGACAGGCAGGATCCCTTAAGACTAGGTTTATGAAAACTTTCTGCAATGACTAATAGTATTGTAAGGAGCTACAGGCGATAAGAGAATTGTGCTTCTTTAGAGAGAAAAAAGATTTGTGTTCTATTCTTTGTTAGTGATGGTATTTCCTGGATATCCACAAGTTTTTTTCCTTTCACATTCCAAGGAGAGATTTTTCTTTTCGATTTGTTTTGCATTTTGAGTCAGCTATATTTGGAAACTCACTTTGACACATTATTTATTTATATGATAGTCCCTTAAGACACCCATCAGTATCGTGGATTGGTTCTAATATTCTGAAAATTCTAATTTCCTGGGATGATAATCAAATGACCTTTGTAGTCCATGTTCCTCCCCCCTCCCCCTGTCAAACACAGGCACAAATATATCCCACTTCACTCCTCTCTGTGGACAAGTCACAGCCCTTTAAGAAAAAAAGAGCATTCTTTAGGATAGAATGAAATATTTAGTGACTTACTGATAGAAAATTCATAGGGAGGAATTCTCTAGAAAAGAATCTACAGTTCTATTTCTTCAGAAAGGCAAAGTGTTTATTTTAGTGCCCTTTCTACTCTAGTAAGGCCCAGTTTGCTTTCGGCTATCATAGCTTTATTGCAAAATATCTGAACAGCAAAAGAGGGAGGCAAGTAAGAGAGATGAATTTGAAGTGAATGCCTAATTGTTTATGGGAGCTTATAACATCAAGAAAATCTGCCTGGCTTCTTCACTTAAAAGATAATGGAAAGCATATATTGCATTTGGACTCTCTTGAGTCTGATACTAGGTTGCATCCTCTGACTTGAAAGAATTAGTTCACTCCTTTTATCTGACCATACATGAAGTCTCTGAGCCTAATGAGAAATCACTTTATGAGGAAAAGGCAGTTTCCCAGGTGTTTACTGAACAAAGCATATGAGAATAAATTGTACTATCATGGAGAAATTAAGGGGCTTATAATTTGCCGCTTATTTTTCTTCTCAGAATCTCAAGTTATTCTCTATTCTTAATGAGACTGTGGTGGTGCACCTACTTAGAAAAGAAAAAGAATAAATGACAGGCTCAAATAAATAACAAATTGATGGCAGAAACAGAGTATGATCCAGGAAGTGCTAGGTACAAGGCCACTGCACATATCCAGGATATGTTCTTTATCATCATACACCAATGATCACATGCGGAAATGCTTGTGACTGTGTAGATAGATGGTTCTGCAGTAACACCGGAAGTCCTTATCTAATTTATTTTTAATTACCTTATCCAGGTTTGTGCTCTGATACCTTCTGCCCAAATGAGTTTTTTTGTTTGTTTGTTTTTGGTTTTGTTATTGCCGGGGGCAGGGGGGTGGGGTGGAGGGTGGAGTGTGGCAGAATCCCCTTGGGATTTATAACAGTAGCAAGAAACACTGCAGAGAAAAGGAGGAGATCAGGCTGGAGGAGATCAGGCTGAAGTAGATAAGCCCTGGGATTTCTTTGGAAGGAATGATGCTAAAGCTGAAACTCCAGTACTTTGGCCACCTCATGCAAAGAGTTGACTCATTGGAAAAGACTCTGATGCTGGGAGGGATTGGGGGAGGAGGAGAAGGGGACGACAGAGGATGAGATGGCTGGATGGCATCACTGACTCAATGGACGTGAATCTGAGTGAACTCCGGGAGTTTGTGATGGACAGGGAGGTCTGGC
The DNA here is from genome assembly GCF_027580195.1 of Bos mutus. NCBI lineage: Eukaryota > Metazoa > Chordata > Mammalia > Artiodactyla > Bovidae > Bos > Bos mutus. The sequence goes on from NC_091617.1 coordinate 48,350,024, forward strand.
GTGCTGCGATTCATGGGGTCTCAGAGTCGGACACGACTGAGCGACTGAACTGAACTGAACTAAATGACATTTGAAAAAAAAGTCAAAGGATCATGTGAGCCTGAAGGTACCAGGGTATGCCGTGCCCAAATATTCTTTCAAATAATCATTAAAACTATAGCTCTGGACTCTGCTTCTGAGATTCAAATCATTTACAATTATGCAAAACTAACTCACTGGAAAAAGACATTTGCAGAGCAGAAAGATTGTTTGTCTTAGCATCATGCTAAGAGTAGAAAGGTCTGCAAAAAAAAGCTCTAGCGTCCACAATACCTCCTATTACCCATAGCTATTGTCTGCCAACCACCATAAGTTCTATTTCAGTCTTGAAATATAAATACCATGGAAACTGTTGTGGCTCCAGAATTTTTCCATAAAAGGTGTCTAAGAACTACAAATTGCTTTGGAAGGGAGTTGAATATGGTGATGAAAATGTGACTTAAAAGCACACTAGCTTCTATTTATTTATATGATGTAAATCAGCAAATATAGCTATTTTAAAGATGGGAAATAAAAAAAATAATTTGAAAAATATAAAAATTATTCTTTTGATTGGCTAGCTGATGAAATCAACAAGGAAACAATTTTTTTTTTTAGCTGCAAATTATTTAAATATAACATTTAGTTGTGATTTCTATAATCAGAATACAGAGGGGTTTTTTTTTTCCTTCCTAATAGCGAATTACTCTAGTGACAATTTAAATAGCTTCTTTTTTGTCCATATTAAACTACAGAATCAGTTAGTCTAAGGACTTCATACAAACAATTTGGAAGCTTTTAACTCAATTATTGGAGAAGGCAATGGCACCCCACTCAGGTACTCTTGCCTGGAAAATCCCATGGATGGAGGAGCCTGGTGGGCTGCAGTTTCCATGGGGTTGCTAAGAGTCAAACACAACTGAGCGACTTCACTTTCATTTTCACTTGCATGCAGTGGAGAAGGAAATGGCATCCCACTCCAGTGTTCTTGCCTGGAGAATCCCAGGGACGGGGGAGCCTGGTGGGCTGCCGTCTGTGGAGTCACACAGAGTCGGACACGACTGAAGCGACTTAGCAGCAGCAGCAACTCAGTTATTATTACTGCTATTATCCTCATTATTTTCTTTTATTTGAGATGGCTTGGGTTCTTCCACTACATGCAAAGATAGCTCATATAGCTACAAGTTATATAAATTTTATTATCAACAAAAGGGCCATCTCTGAACTAAAGATGCTTATAAAATAGAATGTTGGCCATTCTGGTAGCTTCAGACAGCAAAGGACCAATTCAACTGACATAAATGACTCTTTTTCTATATTGCTGAAATCTTTCAACTGGAAAGAGATTCAAACTTGAAAGGAAGAGTATACAAATCACCACTAAAAGAAGGGTCAGAAAGAAGATCTTGGGGTAGTGGGGAAACCTGGTAAGAGTCACCTGTAAAGGGATTAAAGAGAAAGGCTGCAACCTACATCATCAACTACCAGCTTAGGTCAAAAAGACAGAGGTCAACAACAGTTACAATTTTATAAGTGTATAATATTCCAATGTATGTTTACTTTATTATTAACCATCAATTTATTTGAAGAAATTAGTATTTAAAGTCTTAGGTCTAGCTATTAATGTGTTTATTTTTAAGGGAGGCAGGATTAAGTAAATATGGAAAGAATATATATTTCCCCACAAAGATATGTTCGGTGTATAAAGTGGGACTCGTAATGCTAGCATTGAAGGAATAACTTAGGAAGAATTGGAAAGCAGTCCCTGGGGCTTGCTCTTTGATGGTGTTAAGTGTGATTGGGATATTGCTGTTGGAGCAGTTCTATCCAAGTTCTATCCAACAGTTTCAAGGCAATTGTTACATCTTAAAAGAAAATTCAAATAAAAGTTGACTATTCTTTTTCTTGTCTTCCTTTGAAGAATTTTGCTTCTTTTAGATGTCTTGACACTTGGAGTGATTTTTTAAAAATACATGTATTGAGCTTTAGCTGCTAGCAGCACACAGTTAGATACTCACAGTTTTATATTTCATTTTCTCTCAGAGGACATGGAGAAGTTAGAATTATCCCTTATTTACAGAGGGAAAAACAGAAAAGTAAAACTGAATTATAGCCAAGATTACATGGAGTGGTGGAATTTGGACTTACGTGTGTAGTTATTGATGCCAAAGTTCGTCCTAACCCCATTAAATCATCCTGAATCAAAAGCAAGTGTCATGGAAAAATGACTAAATTTAAGAAGTATAAGATGAAAGGGAGGAGAATTGTTTTATTACTCAATGACTGATTGATTTATTTGTTCATTCAATTATTTTTTCATTCATTTACCCATTCATTGCTCAAATGTGTATTTCTGCAGAATGCCAGACATCTAATTGAGATATAGGAAAATAAAATACATATTAAATACAGGGAAAAACTAAGGAAGACAATATTTTAATTGTGAGCTTCTTGAAAACAAAGTTAAAACTCCTTTACTATATATTTCCATGGATACTGAATGAGAAATTAATATTCATTAGCATTATCAATCTGATAATGAGTACTGTCAGAATTCTAAGCAATGCACTGCATGGGCCAGAAAAGAAAACACTATTTCAATCCCAGAAGTTTACAGCTTTGGGCAAGTACCATCTAAGCAGCACAGAAAGCATAGCAATAATAATAATTGCTATTATTAACACATGTCCACTAGAGACATCCCTACTACAGACTATATTTTCTTGCAATTCCTATATTGTTGTTGACTTTTTTTCTTTTTGTCTTATTGAATATAATACAAAGAGGCTTTAATAAAACACGTTACTTAATCTGTGAAATGTAGTACAAATGAAGAAAAGGAAGAAGTTTTGAACTAGAAGATGTTCTTTAGTCTGATTCTTGTATTGAAGGCACATGCTCTTCAATGAACTCCAAAAGACACCAAAATCTCTAAAAGTTTGTACTTTTCAAACCCTACGAATCTACGTTTACACCACTTTGGAGTCAATAAAAACAATCCTCTTAACTAAAACAACTAAAGGTAACTATTCCATGTATAAAGTGAAACACAGATCTATTTCTTTTAAAGTTTTTCTTCTTCACATTTCATACACTATAAATACCTGACAACAGTTTTCCTAAGCCTTGCAATGTGTATTAGTAGATTATAATAGTTTATTGACAAACTGCTGGTTTCAAGTCTAATTAGCCAGCATTTCCACTTGTTAGTGATTAAGAGCCACCACACCTACTGCTCCTTGGAAGAAAAGCTACGACCAACCTAGACAGAGTATTAAAAAAACAGACATCATTTTGCCAACAAAGGACCATATAGTCAAAGCTATGTTGTTGTTGTTGTTGTTTCCCAGTAGTCATGTACAGATGTGACCCTTGGACCGTAAATAAGGTTGAGGGCCAAAGAATTGATGCTTTCAAACTGTGGTTCTGGAGAAGACTCTTGAGAGTCACTTGGACAGCAAGGAAATCAAACCAGTCAATCCTAGAGCAAATCAACCCTGAATATTCATGGGAAGTACTGATGCTGAAGCTGAAGTTCCAATACTTTTGGCTTCCTGAGGCTAAAAGCTGACTCACTGGAAAAGACCCTGATTCTGGGAAAGACTGAGGGCAAGAGGAAAAGGGGCCAACAGAGGATGAGATGGTTGGATGGCATTATTGACTCAATGAACATGCGCTTGAGCAAACTCTGGGAGAGAATGAAGGACAGGGAAACCTGGCGTGCTGCAGTCCATGGGATTGCAAGGAAATGGACAAGGCTTAGCAACTGAAGGACAACACATCTATTAGGCTCTCTGAGAACTCTGCATCCAGGCCAAGGGGTGCTCCTAACAAAGCCTGGCATTGACATTCTCCATCAATAAGTACTAAAAGTCTTATGCCCATTTCCAAAGAGTAATGTCTGTTATTACTATCAGGCAGTCTGAAACTCAGGGAGTTTAGGCAGCATTTTTTCTCCTTAAAATTTAATAGATAGTTTTATCAATTGCACACAACAGCAAAAGAAAAAAAATAAAAGGGAAGAAAACATGGTCATTATCATCTCCATCTAAAGATAAGAGATTCAGGTGACTTATCTATATTCATAGCTGATAAGGCCTCACAGGCCAGTCTAAAACCTGGGCATGCTAGGGGCATAATATACCTGAGCAACAGGCCTGAGAATTTGACCTTCCATCAGCCCTGAGGAGCATGCAGAGCTCACCTACTGTGTAGGAAATCACTAAGAGTTTACATAACTACAGAGAGGAGCCTGGAGGAAAATAAAGAAATAAAGAAAATGTGAGGACTCCAAAAAGAACCTTCTGAGGAACCTGAGTGGAACTATGGGCAGTCCTAGCATCACTAGGACTCTGATGGATCAGGGAAGTACAGAGAAGCCTCCCCAGTGTGTGGGAAGGAAGGATCAAATTGTAAACGTAACCAATATCCTCTTCCAAAACCAAAACTGAGACAGATGATATAATAGTTGGAGTGGTGGGAGAAACCAGAGAACAGCATCAGAGTGGAAACATACATCTTCCTGTCCACTTCTTTGTTTTACACATAAAGCACAAGAGTCTAAGTAGTCAGCAAAACTTACAAAGCAAGTTAATGGCAGAGCTCAGACTGGAAGCCCGTTTGCGAGCATGCTGTCACTTGAGTCGTGTCTGACTCTTTGTGACCCTATGGATCCACCAGGCTCCTCTGTTCATGGGTATTCTTCAAGCAAGAAACTAAAGTGGGTTGCCATGCCCAACTCCAGGGGATCTTCCCGACCCACGGATCGAGCCCCGCATCTATTTTGTCTCCCTGCCTTGGCAGGCGAGTTCTTTACCACTAGCGCCACCTAGGAAGCCGTTTCTGAGTCCTAATCCAGTGGTCTGCCTACCGCACAATCCTATCTTCCCACTAATTCAAAAAGGCAAGACTTTTAGAAATTTTCCCTTATCCTGGTCTGATTTAGCTTTAGAGATACTGCAGGACATACTTTGGCTTTTTTTTTTTTTTTTTAATAGTAAAAATAGAAAAGGTTTGCATTGATGTGCAAAATAGCCATTATCCTCATATATGTGAGATATATCAAACTCAGATCTCTGTTTTATTCATGGCTTAGATCAAAAGAATAAAGTTCTTACAAAGCCTCTTCACAAGAGATAGTACTTGTCCAGAAAATTCCCTCTTCTGCTCACTAACGAATCAGGTAAAGCGTCTCTGAGTAAGTGCTTCAGGGAGGTGTGCTTTCTTCGTGTTTTGGCATAAACGCTGTGCAGCTGGCAGCCATGTGGAATTTCAGGGGTTTTCCCAGTACCAAAATGAATAGTACCTTTCTTAACAGAAAGAGAGGAATGGCAGGTATTTTTGTGAATTTTATCCTAATTTATTTAGTACTTTTCAGTTAGAAGATCTAAAAGGAAAACTGAGGTGCCATAGAAATTGCTGTTGACAATCATTTACTCAGTGTGCTTTGACATAAGCATTATAGAAAATACATATTTTAAATGCTCTGTGTTCTTCCTGAGGAAAGAAATTTGACAATTTAACTTAATTGATGCCCTGAGAACATAGCTGGAATGTGAAATGAAAGCCAAGGACCCCCCACCAACAAATCAACTCAGAAATGCATCCCATAAAAAGAAGCTTTGAAATGGAAACTAAAACATAGTAATCTATAGAGACAAGTTATGCTATATAATTAGAAAGTAGGTAAAATTTGGCATAAAGAGGCATTTTGAACTTGGTGTTGAGCACTTGGTGGGTGCTCAATAAATATTTTTTAAATAAGCTTTAGCTATTTTGAATTTACTACAATAAGAATATATAGAGATAGATAAGAAACTAGATAGATGTGCATATTTATTACATATTTTGAGGTGTTTAGTCTGTGCAAGTAATATGCAAAAGTTTTAAATATACTGTCTCGTTGCAAATCCATGAGGTAAGTCCTGATTGTTAAACTAATTTTATAGCTGAAGAAATGAAGGCTCCAAGAAAGTAAATGATTTGCCAAAATTTCCCCAGATAGGCTATGCTAAAACTGGAAAGGAACTCCAGGTCTCCTGATAACCAACAGTAACTTAGTTACTAAGCTTTAGAACTTTATTTATTCTCAGTATTTAGATAAGCAATTTGGAATCAATGGTCCTGAGTTAGAAGTATCAAAAGAAAGAATTCTTGCTATTTTTATTTAATTACATATGCAGACAATTGTCCTTTGTTTTGACAAGCTTATCTTCCAGGAATACCACATTCAAATTCACCAGGGATAAGACCTGAGGGGGGAAAAAAGGGAGAGAAAACTGCACAGCCAAACTAGTCTATAGTTCCTCAAATACATAAAACTATGTAATTCATTATGTCTGACTATCCTATTATTAGGCATATTAAAAAGATGGATAGTCCAAGTTAAGTGTGTGCTCCAGGGTATGTTGTCTCTTATTCAGTCTCAAGCTATAGTACACAAAATGATTCATAGTATAGACCTTCAGAGAAGCTGAGTGTAACTTAACATGCAATTGGGTTGGCATATTAAACTAATAAGCTTTGGTAAGTGCCCTTTCCGCTGCAGACAACAGCCATTCAGCAGGTGCCCTGGTGTCTTCACTCTCTGACGAGATTCCGTCGCATAGTTTCATCTTCAGCTTTTGCAGGGATCATTTCCCTCTTGGAATAATGTACTGCACAGTTCATGTAAATCACAGTAAGGTACTCTCCAGGTTATCTAGAGGTTCTGTTACTGTTGTCCAGATTTAAACAGAATTGTTTCTTCAGTGCATTATTGCATGTTGACAAAATTTAAAGTAAAAATATGAAATAAAACCGAGCGTTTTGACTGTCTGTACTGTAAGAAAATATCTAAAGCTTCATTGGCCTTAAGAAACTTTGGGGAATTTGCATTAAATTCATCCATTAAAGAAACTTTACCCAGGACTTAACTGATTTTCAACTCCATGCAAAGCACTAAACCGGACTTTAAAGCATTTTGTTCTCCTGGTCACTTTGTTTTGTGTCTTTTTTCCTTTAGATAGCAATATTAAAATTAATTCATTACTAAAACATTTGAAATATATAGTAACATCCTAGGAAAATAATTTTAAAATTCGTATCACCTCATAGCTCAGAAAAGTAATATTTACCATTTTATCTATATTCTCCCAGTATGTATAACATATCTGTTTATATGTGGGATGCTTGTATTTATACCTAAACCTAGATGATACCTTATGTTTTTATTAGATTCTATTTTCTCAGTCATTCATACAGCAAGATCAGTTTTGCATGTTTATTAGTTATCTATTGCTGCATATAAAATTACTCCAGAATTTACCAGCTTTAGATAACCCACATTTTTTATCTCATGGTGTCTGTGAATGAGGAATCCAGGTATAGCTAATTGAATCCTCCAGGTCAAAAGACCATACAAGACTGAAATCAAGATATCAGCCTGGGCAAGATTCAATTCTAAGCTTTCTCAGGGCTTGTTGGCAGGACTCCATTCCTCATAGTTGTTGCACATAAGGCTTTAGTTTATTGCTGCTGGTTGATTGAAAGCTGCTTTCAGTTCCTTAGCATGTGGGTCTCTTCGTGAGGCAGCTCAAAATATGGCAGCTTGTCACCAAGCCATATAGTGAGAAGACTCAAAGGAAGACTGTGAGCAAGATCGAAGTCAGAGTTTTTCAACACCTAATTTCTTACCATCATTTTTGCTTTATTCTTTTCATTAGAAGTAAGTCCCTATATCCAGCCCATAATCAAGCAGAAGGGTTACTAAGGGTGTGAATACCAGCAGGTGGGGATTGTTAGGGGCGATTTTAATGGTTAAGCACAATCATAAAATTATATATATATACTTTATATATAATACAATCAGAAATATATATTTGTATTATATAAAATTTTGTTTATAAATATATATTTATGTGGCTCAGATGGTAAAGGATCTGCCTGCAATGCATGAGACCTGGATTCAATCCCTGGGTTGGGAAGATCCCTTGGAGAAGGGAATGGTAACCCACTCCAGTATTCTGGCCTGGAGAAGTCCATGGACAACATTGCCTGGCAGGCTACAGTCTATTGGGTTGCAAAGAGTCAAACATGACTGAGCAACTAACACACAGGAATTGATTATTGTTTCCTTTTGATAGATACTGACAAGGAGAATTGAATTATTTGCTGAAAAGGAGTATAAATTTTAACACTTCTGAAACATTCTTCCAAATATCACACCAGAATTATTTTGCTAACATAGAATCCCAGTAGCAATATACAAGAAAAAAATTTCATATCCTGAAACTCTTACTAACACAGTTATTACCATAGTTTAAATCACTTAAGAAGATTTCATGTTTTACTTGTCATCTCTTTGATAACTTATGAAACTGAATGCTTTTTGATATGTTTACGAGCCCTTTGGGTTTCTTCATTATGAATTGTTCATAATCTTTCTGTATTTTCCTATTGGGTTAGTGCTTGTTGATTGAAAAGAATTGATGATATATTAATAATATTATATATTCTTCTATTTTTTGTAGAGTTAACACTGATACAAAGTTTCTCATTTGCATTTTAAATAAATAAAATTATTCCTTACATATTAACATTATGCATATTTTCATCTTTGAGCCCGACTAACATTCCAATGACACTGCTTCTTATAATAATGACAAAACAAACAGACATTCAGAACTAGAAGCATTCAGGGACTTCCCTGGTGGCCCACTGGCTAAGGCTCTATTATAGGTGGCCTAGGTACAACCACCGGTCAGGGAACTAGATCCCACATGTTGCAACTAAAAAAAAAAAAAAAAACTCCCTCTTGCCACAAGAAAGATCTACAATTCTATGTGCTGCAACTAACCCAGCATAGTGAAATAAATATTTTTTTTTAAAAAAGAAAGAAGAACTGGAAGCATTTAGTACTTTTCAAGTGCCCATCTAAGTAGAAAGGCTGAGTCGAAAGAGGGAACTTTGCACTGAGAAACAGTCTAGCTTGAAGATGAGGAATTTATATTAATCAAAAGAGAGAGTTGTTGTACAAGTGCCATGTGATATGAAATGTTGGAAAGATATAAGAAAAAGAGCAGTAATGATACCCTTATTATTGTCACTCTAGATAAAATCTACAATAGCAAATCTACATTGTTTAGTAAAGATACTAGTGTGAGACCTGAGTTTCTTTATGATTCAATGCAGAATATGCCCAGAAGTGGTTTCATGCTTTTCAGTTTAAGTGAAAGTGAGTGAAATCACTCAGTCATGTCCAACTCTTTGAAACCTCATGGACTATATACTGCATGGAATTGTCCAGGCCAGAATACTGGAGTAGGCAGCCATTCCCTTCTCCTGGGGATCTTCCCAACTCAGGGATCAAACCCAGGTCTCCCACATTGCAGGCAGATTCTCTACCATCTGAACCACAAGGGAAGCCCATTTCAGTTTAAAGAAGTCTTTAAATGAGAACACCAATCTATTATATTTGTTACAAATACTGGCTCAATTATCCTAGACAATGTTGAAGGATACCATTTATTCTTATAATTAAAGTTCTAATTAACCAATTTGATTCATAAATTGAATTTCATTAACCGAGTGTATTAGTAATTAACCAAACTGATCAACTCTTTCCTTTAAAAATTGTAAACACATTAGTAAACATGTGCCAATCTTATTATTCCCACTACATGCAGAGAGGCTCTGCTTTTTAAATGTTAGTCAAGACACAGTTTAAGTACTATCAGTTCAGTTCAGTTCAGTCACTCAGTTGTGTCCAACTCTTTGCAACCCCATAAACTGCAGCACAACAGGCCTCCCTGTTCATCACCAACTACTTGGAATTTACCCAAACTCATGTACCTTGAGTCGGTGATGCCATCTAACCATCTCATCCTCTGTCATCCCCTTCTCTTCCTCCTTCAATCTTTCCAATATTGGGGTCTTTTCAAATGAGTCAGCTCTTCGCATCAGGTGGCCAAAATTTTGGAGTTTCAGCTTCAACATCAGTCCTTCCAATGAACACCCAGGACTGATCTCTTTAGGATGGACTATCTGTATCTCCTTGCAGTCCAAGGGACTATCAGGAGTCTTCTCCAGCACCACAGTTCACAAGCATCAGTTCTTCAGTGCTCAGCTTTCTTTACAGTCCAACTCTCACATCTAAACATGACTTCTGGAAAAACCATAGCCTTGACTAGACAGACCTTTGTTGGCAAAGTAATGTCTCTGCTTTTGAATATGCTGTCTAGGTTGGTCATAACTTTCCTTCCAAGAAGCAAGCATCTTTTAACTTCATGGCTGCAGTCACCATCTGCAGTGATTTTGGAGCCCCCAAAAATAAAGTCTGACACTGTTTCCACTGTTTCCCCATCTATTTCCCATGAAGTGATGGGACCAGATGCCATGATCTTTGTTTTCTGAAAATGGAGCTTTAAGCCAACTTTTTGACTCTCCACTTTCACTTTCATCGAGAGGCTCTTTAGTTATTCTTCACTTTCTACCATAAGGGTGGTGTCATCTGCATATCTGAGGTTATTTATATTTCTCCCAGCAATCTTGATTCCAGCTTGTGCTTCCTTCAGCCCAGCGTTTCTCATGATGTACTCTGCATATAAGTTAAATAAGCAGAATGATAATATATAGCCTTGACGTACTCCTTTTCCTATTTGGAATCAGTCTGTTGTTCCGTGTCCAGTTCTAACTGTTGCTTCCTGACCTGTATATAGGTTTCTCAAGAGGCAGGTCAAGTCATCTGGTATTCCCATCTCTTTCAGAATTTTCCTCAGTTTTTTTGTGATCCACACAGTCAAAGGCTTTGGTATAATCAGTAAAGCAGACATAGATGTTTTTCTGGAACTCTTTTTCTTTTTCGATGATCCAGCGGATGTTGGCAATTTGATCTCTGATTCCTCTGCCTTTTCTAAAACCAGCTTGAACATCTGGAAGTTCACGGTTCATGTATTGCTAAAGCCTGGCTTGGAGAATTTTGAGCATTACTTTACTAGCATGTGAGATGAATGCAATTGTGTGGTAGTTTGAGCATTCTTTGGCATTGCCTTTCTTTGGGATTGGAATGAAAGCTGACCTTTTCCAGTCCTGTGGCCACTGCTGAGTTTTCCAAATTTGCTGGCAGCACTTTCACAGCATCATCTTTTAGGATATGAAATAGCTCAACTGGAATTCCATCACCTCCACTAGCTTTGTTTGTAGTGATGCTTCCTAAGGCCCAATTGACTTCACATTCCAGGATGTCTGGCTCTAGGTGAGTTATCACACCATTGTGATTATCTGGGTTGTGAAGATCTTTTTTGTATAGTTCTTCTCTGTATTCTTGCCACCTCTTCTTAATATCTTCTGCTTCTGTTAGGTCCCTACCATTTCTGTCCTTTGTTGAGCCCATCTTTGCATGAAATATTCCCTTGGTATCTCTAATTTTCTTGAAGAGATCTCTCGTCTTTCCCATTCTGTTGTTTTCCTCTATTTATTTGCATTGATCCCTGAAGAAGGCTTTCTTATCTCTCCTTGCTATTTTTTGGAACTCTGCATTCAAATGGGTATAGTTTTCCTTTTCTCCTTTGTTTTTGCCTTCTCTTCTTTTCAAGCTATTTGTAGGGCCTCCTCAGACAGCCATTTTGCTTTTTTGCATTTCTTTTTCACGGGGATGGTCTTGATTCCTGTCTCCAGTACAATGTCACGAACCTCCATCCATAGTTCGTCAGGCACTCTTTCTATCAAATCTAATCCCTTAAATCTATTTCTCACTTCCACTGAATAATTACAAGGGATTTTATTTAGGTCATATTTATACAATTGTTACTAATCTTATACTCCTAGGTCAGAAAAGTCTGAATTAAGACATTCAGTTTTTATTTCACTCTTTAATTCAGATTAAGTTTATTGCCATTTTTAATTATGTTAGTACTGTTTACATTGATCTTTATTAATGTGAGTTTGGAGCTTCCTTCATGGCTCATCTGGTAAAGAATCTGCCTGCAGTGTGGGAGACCTGGGTTCAGTCCCTGGGTGGGGAAGATCCCCTGGAGAAGGGAAAGGCTACCCACTCCAGTATTCTGGCCTGGAGAATTCCATGAATATAGTCCATGGGGTTGCAAAGAGTCAGACACGACTGAGTAACTTTCACTTTCACTTTAAATATTCGTTTGAACTATAAGTTCAAACTTGATTTCAAGGCTATCCAATATACTACAGAAGCTACCAAATTAAAGAACTGCAACCTAAGCCAGTGCCAATATGACACATTCAGATAAAGATGGCAGACTGAGCACATATTTTCCTCTTACTCCCTTTCAAACTTTGGAATGAATTGTGGTGTAACCACACAGTGAAGTGCTAAACATCTGTCAAAGGGAAAAAGGCTATGTTTTACGAAATGCTATGCAATAATTTCTGGGATATAATAAGCTACATAAAACAAAGGAAAAAGAAACATGAATAATATGATACTTAAGACAGGAAGGAATACAGTTGATACATATTTATTTTATTTAAAAAATAGAAAAGTGAAACAAAACTAACAGAAAATGATTATCAGAAAGGATAGAGAAACAGAATGAAAAAAGAAGCTACTATAAATTATTGATATATATACCTAACTTGTAGCTTTACCTTAGGAACCACATAAACATTTTATATAAATATAAAAACAAATGTTTAAAAATCATAAAATCAAAGCAAAGTGAAACATAAACCCTGAGTGACAAATTCATGCCATAACAACAAACAGATTTATATGTATGTATATATGAATTTATATATGATTTCCATATATGAATCTTTATATATGAGTATCTACATATATGAATTAATTTATATATGATATATATTATTTATAATTTATATTTTAAATATACAGTTGAATTTATATATATGTGTATATGATTGAATGATTATGTGTTAATATGGATAGGAAACAAGATATTCATTTTAAGAGAAAAGAGATACAAAGAAGAGAGAAAATTTTAAAGTAAATAAAATTTTAAAATTCAGTAATTCTAAATTTGAATTGGATTCAGTAGGAACTTAAAACTGTACCAACTAGTTCCTAGCACAGATATGGATAGCTTTTACAACTAAAAACATCTTAATAGCTAGCTTACAATTCACTTCCAAGAAGCTATTTTCCCTAAGTATAAAATCACCTACTTTTCAAAATTGATAGTATTGCTTGTAACAGCAAACCTTAAGATAATATCAATTGTCCAATAATAAGGGAGGTGTCGAATAAGAGAAGTGTTGAAACAGTAACAGCAAAACCATGATAAACCTACCTGAGTGGTTTTACCCCTTAAGGGACATTTGGCCATGTTAATGAAACTTTTTGTTCGTCAAGGCAGAGAGAAGTGTTGCTGCTGGCCTTTAGTCAGTACAAGCCAGGTTGCTAAACTATCCCACTGCATAAGAATCTCCTCATAATAAATAAGGATGTGGTACAAAATAACAAGGTATGCATCCATAAAGAAAAATTTATGGAAAAGAAAATAGATCATAAAGAAAAAAATCAAAAAGAAAAAATATCATAAAGAAAAAAGAAAATTTCCTTGTGTTAATATAGCAAGATCTACAGATTAGGGTAAGGAGAAAAATTAAAGCATAGAACATTGCATATAAAAACTAATGTTAGATAGGATGTGGGATAATAAGAATCTTCTTTTTTTTTAACCTACACACACAGAGATGAAAACATATGTTTTTATTTCCAAGAAGTAACAATAAAATGATAAAGATGACTACATATGAGATGCAGAAAGAAAACAGGCTAGAGAAGGCAGGAGGGTAGTGAGACATATCTGTGCATACCATTTCAGTTCCTGAGGAATTCTGACTTTTGAATGAGGCAAATGCAATACTTGGTCAAACTCACCTAGATTTCAAAATAAGAAATCAAAGCCAAACGTAGAATAAGACAGCCAAAATAAAATACTATTAATTACAAGATAAAGTCAAGAAGATCAAGTAGTTGAACTCAAAATATGAATGAGAGTATAGAAAGAACAAGAAAATTATATGACCAATGTTTATTTTTAAAGGAGTCGCAGAAAAGAAAATGAAGTAGGAGGAAATTTAAAGATATATTCTTAAATATTTCCCTGAGTTAAAGAATTAAACCTCTAAAGAGAAAGGGCTTTCTGATTATCTGTTATAATGAATGATAAATGCTCACACCAAAAGCTCATCATTGTAAAATCTGTAATACCAATGAGAAAAATAAGCACTAAGTGCTTTGAGAGATTTATTTAAAAAGCAAAACAAAAACACAGTGCTCGTGTTCGACTCTTTGTGACTCCATGGACTGTAGCCCACCAGGCTTTTCTCTCCATGGGCAAGATACTGGAGTAGGTTGCCATTTCCTTCTCCAGGGGATCTTCCTAACCCAGGGATTGAACCCAGGTCTCCCACATTCCAGCCAGATGCTTTAACCTCTGAGCCACCAGGGAAGCCCATAGAAAGGGTTAACTATCCACAAAGGATCAGGGTTGTTGAGAACAATATTAGCTGCTAAATGTCATTACACATCTAAATACCATAGAAACATCAGTACCCAGCCAAATTGTCAATCAAATGAAAATATGATACTTTAAACAAGCCTCAATAAGCATGTCACCGAATATACTCTTAAATACCAGCTAAGGAAAATGTTCCATTGAAATGAAAACATAAAGAGATGATATGGCAGAGTCAATAGTATGTGTGCATCAAAACAGATTATTTTTTCTTCTGAAAACACAGAAAGATATTTCCCAGCCTTCTGTATAGTTTGCTGTAGCCAGGTGACCAAGTTCAGCCAATGGATGTAGGCAGAAGTAGGGCGTGCCACTTTAAGATCTAGATCTCACTCCTCTTGTGATTTCTCCAGACTTATCTTTTCTTTGACTATCAGGCAGAAGCAGATGCTGTGGAGGATCTAACTGTTGGCAGAGTCACACAGTGAAGTAATGTTTTCAGCAGAATTTTGGAGCTGAGTCCTTACACTGACCAAATCAGACATGAGGTGAGTGAAACAGAGGTTTGTTAGGTAAAGCCACTAAAAACATCGAGTGGTTTATTTTAGCAGTTAGCATATCCTGACTGATACACACAGGTTTCAGATAACAAGATCATACACAGGGGAGAAGTGAAGGGAAGTCAAAGAATGAAAGTAGTTAAATAGACTGAGTAAGCAACAATCCTGCTGAACAATCCAGGAGGGGAGGTCACTGGAGGGAAAATGATAAACTGATAGGTTTGTCTGAAATTGTTTTGAGAGCCTGTTGGAGAAAGTGGGAAGAAAATTCAAAATACTTTTATTTTAGTGAGGAAATACTAACTCCAGGAAAAACATAAACACAGTCTACTACTTAGATCAGCAGTGTCTAACATGAATGTAGTCATAAATCTGTGACTGAGAATAGAAAGTCCATTGTTGTTGTTCAGGTGCCAAGTCATGTCCAACTCTTTGTGATGCCATGGACTGCAGCATGCCAAGCTTCCCTGTCCTTCACTATCTCTGGGAGCTTACTCAAACTCATGTCCATTGAGCTGGTGATGCCATCCAACTATCTCATCCTCTGTTGCCTGCTTCTCCTCCTGCCTTCAACATTTCCCAGCATCAGGGTCTTTTCCAATGAGTCAGTTCTTCACATCAGGTGGCCAAAGTATTGGAGTTTCAGCTTCAGCATCAGTCCTTCCAATGAATATTCAGGACTGAAATGCTGAAATGCAAAAATTCTGCCCCAGGTAAGTTCAAATGATTCCAAACTGTTAGGAACTTTGCTTCAGGTGGCCAAAGTATTGGAACTTCCGCTTTAGCATCAGTCCTTCCAATGAATATCACAGCTGATTTCCTTTAGGATTGACTGTTTTGATCTTGCTGTCCAAGGGACTCACAAGAGTCTTCTCCAGCACCATAGTTCAAAAGCATTAGTTCTTCAAAAGCTGATTTTAAACTAGATTAATAAAAATCATACATACATACTAATCGGAAAGATTAGTATCAAAAGAATATTTTAAAAAAAGTTAAAATAATTTAAAACATATACTCTAGGGAGCAGGTTTATATGGTGTGGAGGGAAGAGTCAGGAAGGTGTTGCTTCTCTCTACACACTAATTTATATTATCTAATGTGTATGCATATGTATGTATGCATATATGTGCACATGAATTCATGGATAAATATATATGTAATTTTATTAAATTACTACACTCATCTTGTGTACATAAAATTAATTTTGAAAAGGCAGAATAAAATTAATTTTGAAAAGGCAGAGTAAAATTAATTTTGAAAGGCAGAATAAAATTCAAAGCAATATTTATAAGACAATGTGGAGTAAGAGCAGTCATTTTTGTGTTCATAATCCTAATTTATTGTTCAATCTTCTGTCAACTGTGCACATTTGGATGATATCTTTTATTGTCTTGTTAATATATTTTGCTTCATTTCCCTTTTATTCACACCAATAATGTTTCTTGGAATGCCCTCTTTTTTCCTCTACTCTATTAACTTATATTTGTTTTCAAAACACAACTACATTCCCAACTCCTACAAAAAGATTTCCCCAAGTCTAAATAAAAGCTGGTATGCTTAGTATAATTTCCTATAGGTTTTATTCATATATTTTGGCATTGAAAATAATTTTATCATGAAGTACTTCCTCAGTAAGAGTTTAAACTACATAAGAGAGGAGACCATTATTGCCTCCCAGTAGACATTCAATGGGAGAAGGAAATGGCAACCCACTCCAGTATTCTTGCCTAGAGAATCCTGTGGACAGAGGAGCCTCGTGGGCTGTCATCTATGGGGTCACATAGAGTCAGACAGGACTGAAGCGACTTAGCATGCATGCATGCATTGGAGAAGGAAATGGCAACCCACTCCAGTATTCTTGCCTGGAGAATCCCAGGGACAGAGGAGCCTGGTGGGCTGCTGTCTGTGGGGTCTCACAGAGTCTGACACAACTGAAGCGACCTAGCAGCAGAAGCTGCAGACACTCAATGAATGCTGGTTGAAATTATATTAAATTAAATGGTGTATTTGTTTTCCATTCAGCATCCAGAACATTTTTTGGCACAAACTTTAAAAATATTAGAAATTAAATTTGAGCTCAAATAAACTATGAGCAGAGTGTACAGGGGAAAGAAGAAAAACTGTCAGAAAGCTGAAAATTTCCCTCTCCCTGTCAGGTTTGGATACAGATTTTGTATGATGGCACTGATAACTCTCATGATCACTTCTCCTGAGCCCTATCTTATTTGTCAACCCTTTTCAAAAATTTTTAAGCATTTTCCAAAGGAGAAAAGTCAATGTGGGATGAAAGAAAATGAAGTAGCATTTCAAGAAGATACTATTTTGGTCTTTGGCAAAATTCCCCTAATAACAAACAACTACAAACACAAGAAGTGTTACCACTTATAATTTACATTCAAATGTTCTGTTTCTTAAGGTATTAACTCACCCTGAAGTACCATTGAGTGAGGCCTCTGTCACTAATGCCAAATGTATCCAACTCCAAGAACCAAACAATATGTTTTTTCCTCTCATTGAAGTTTATTGTTTTTAATTTCAAACAAAGTTATTTCTCTAAAATTAGTGCCGCTAGACAGGCACTTTACCCACTACCAATGGAAAAAAAAATGAGCTGTCAACATCAATTTCAGTTTTAAAATAGGAAGCGTGGTCTGTGTTTGAATACAGATGTTGAAGCTCCAAACACACAAATACTTTCTCTTAGCTAAGGCTTTATTTTTCCTAAGAAGGACAACTGTGTTAGCAGCTTGTTTATAAGAAAAAAGTCCAAATGTAGAAACACATAACGGCATGTGGGCTAAATCTGACAGCATGAGTGCTACATAAAGGAACAATTACAAAATTTAATAGATGCTGCCACATCTTGCACAGGAAACGTAAGTCATTTTTCCAGATTCTTTTCAGTTACAGCATCCTTGATTCTATCAACCCACATAAGGGGAGTCTGCAAGCATCTTGTTGTTGCAGTAAACCCACTGGGGGAAGACCAAAGCATGATTTAATAGGATATTCCTGTCACTCACAAGAAGTGAGCAGAAAATAAATTTAAATGATTTTGTTTAATGATCACAGGCTAAAAAAAAAAAAAATTAAGTATGAGTTTTATGTCCTTACCCTGAGGTTGAACTCAGCCTGGTATGCTAATTGGAAATTATTGCATCATTAAGAACCCAAAATTACAAAATCAAGATGAGATCAGAATTGGTCACTAGGGTGCAGGCACATTTTTATTGATTACCCATTATGTGTCCTGATCTATGCTTAGCGCTCTATGTAAGTTATGACTGCCTGGTGATTAATTTCCAACAAATCTCAAATGTCAACAAAGTCAAAATGTTGAAACAATGAGGCCAGCAGTTCTTTGCTCTGTAGCCACAGGAGAGTAATCTAAAGATAAAACAGGAATACCAGCAGTCAGTCACAAAGCCTGTGCCCATGTAACAAAAGAGAACTGATAAAGAAACACTTCTGTCATTGGGAAATGAAGAGAAAATGTAGTCATCAGTGGAAAAGGTGGGTTGCTAATATTACAAATGTCCCTAGAATGTCACTAATCAATCACTTCACTCTCATTTAGGGATTAACCCTGTTTAGGCTGTTTCTCCAAGTACAGGTACAGAGGACTTCACCTATTGCTACCCTACCCTGTTAGATGTCCCTTAGAGACATCTAAGAGAAAACTGTTAACACATCCCACTCTTCCTCAATAGTCCACACAGGACAGACACACAGAAACACCCTTGTTGCCATGGTGTCTGTCATCCTTGCTGTTCAACTAACAGGTAACATGGAGCATAGGTAGAAGGTGCTCTCATATATTCACTTGAGGAATCATTGAGCTGACACATGGTACAGGGCTGAGAGTTTCATGCCCGAGTGGAGCTGGGTGGCCTGGGATACTCCACTCCCGTGTGCCTCCAGGACATTCAATTAATTCTCTTACAGTCATCCAATTCTAGATCAAAACACCCAACTCTTTCTGGGAATTAAAAGATTAGTTCCCAGACCTCCAAAGTGCCTTTGTTTGAGCTTTTCTCCCTGCAGTTGCTCTCACAAAAATTTATTATTCCTCCACAGCCTACTCTTCCTCAATGTCCAACAAATACTTCAAATCTTATTTTCTTCAAATAGTATTTCTCTTTTTCACTTTAAACATTACTGCCTATTCAAACAGGAGCAGGGATGATATTTGTCTTCAAATATTCCCAGGAGATAAAATGAAGTATTTATGTTTCATTTTTTAAGCACATCAGAACAACAGAATACAAAATGGAACTAAATAGTTCTTTTCCTGTCAAAACCGGTTGTCCATTTATAACCTGTCACACTAATAATATGTTTCAATAACTGGTAGGTTCTTGGATACATTATGTCTAATTCTGAAAAATGATAAAGCTCCACAGTGAATATTATTAGATATAGCTTAGAGATTAGGAAACCAAGGCTCAGTAGAGTTAATAGATCCAAGTCTCAGTAAGAAATGCAACAAGCTTGAGATCATCAGTGTAGGATAAGGGAGTTAGAGAAGGTGAGGTTCAGAAAAAGAACTAGACTAGCACTTTACAGGAACAGATCATCTTTAATGAGGCAAGAAGGGGCAGCATTCAGATTAGTGAGCTGCTGCATTAACCCAAGAAAAAAGTAAGTATATATAGGCATGTATGTGGAAATCTACTGTCTTAAAGGGGCCTGTTCTTCTCCAAGGTTGTTCAGAGTAGTTATCTCTTAAACAGCTGGGGCAAGGAATTCTGGAGATCGGCCAGAGGCTGGACTGGCTGGGAACTGGGTGTAATCAACCTTAATGTCCATTTTTTTTTTTTTGCCTTCGGGTGAGAGAGTTCTTTGCTTTGCATAGAATGGTGGGGAGGACCCGGGGGAGAGTTTTAATTCCAGTCTATTTTGAGCCATGTAACTTTCCTTCAGTCAGTAAGTTCTGAACCCAATTTTCTTTTCACTAAACTTATCCATTATAGAAGGCTTCCTTCCCTAGGGGCTTTAGTGGTAAAGAACCAGTCTGCCAATGCAGGAGATGTGAGAAATGTAGCTTTGATCCCTAGGTTGGGAAGATCCTATGGAGGAGGGCATGGCAACCCACTCTAGTATTCTTGCCTGGAGAATCTCATGGACAGAGAAGCCTAGTGAGCTACAGCCTATAGGGTCACAAAGACACAACTGAAGTGACTTACCACACATGCCTGCACACTTTTAGAGTACAAGAAAGAAGAAGAAGAAGAAGCTCATATAATTTCATATAACTTCAAAAATATGAACATTTTAATAGCAGAAATAGAGGCAGTCCTAAAAGTAATAGTAGAGAATGATTTTTTGTAGTAATGGTAGCAAAACTTGTATGATTTTCATCAAGTACTGAGAAAATGTAGATATACGCAAAATGCCTCCATGTAATCAATAAGAACTGCAGAAGAAGCCAGACTCAATCAGAGACTCAGCAGAGCTATAGAGCTTCTAATAACTTCTCTGCAAAAATTGACGGTTCATAGAGACGTATTTACACATATGCAAATATTACTTTATGCAGCTGTGATGATTTACCTAATTATTTTCAATATTACATTTTCTTCTTAAATATACTTTATAGTTTTTCTCAAGTGAAAGATTATAAATGTAGCATGCCTATGATATAACCATAATACTAACCCATTGAACTATACAGAGAGTGAGTGCTAAGTTGATCATGATCAAGACACTGTTAACACTATTTGCTCATGAGTTAGGATGAGAAAACCAGAATCATCTAGCTCTCCAGAGAAATGATCTGCATAGATCAGTAACATCAAGCAAGCTGTCCTTAAGCAGAGGCAGCCTCTGATTTGAGGAACTCAATGGAATAATAAATATTTAAAATTTAAACTAAGTTCTCAAGTCTACTTTTCACCTCATTATTATTCCTTAAAATAAACATGAGACTGGACACCATTTCATTGATTTAATTGGTCATTTCCAGAGGGACAAGAATAGTCTTTATCAAATAAGAGTTAATATGATCCTTGATGAGATTATCTCCACAGTGACTCAAGAAGATTGTTTCCTAAATCAGTCATTAAAATCAATATGTCCATCACTCCAAAGATATGAAACAATTTCTTGCAGCTAAAACTTTACATATTAAAGGAGTGATTTGAAAATAAATAAATAAATAAAGGAGTGATTTGATGAATAATTTGAAACTGAAGTGCTGTTCTCACTATCATCTATTATTTAATTGAGAATGTTGAGTAAAAAGCCAAAATAACACTTTCCTGAGAAGTTCACATGTAGTCTCAGTTTTCTCAGAAGGTCTCTGTAAAAGCAAGAGACAGACTATGATAGAATTATTATTTATTCACACAATAGTCATCTGTATATCTTCTTGTGCTTCTGAAATGTGTGAGAATGACTCACAGAAATATATAGAAGTCAATTTCCTGTTTCCCCCATTCAACCATATTATTACTACTCTTTTAATTCAGATTGCTCTTATTCCACCAGTTAACTGAGAGACATGTCTAATAGCAAGGAACAGTTTGATAGCATTCTAGAAACATAGTGTTTTAGTATAATCAGTTACCATTATTAATTTTTGTGTATGGGAAGGTTGTTAAAATTGTTATCTTAAAAAAAAAACAAAAACAAAAACCTGTGTATTACGTTATACAATAGATGAATGCAGTCAATAAATATATGTAAGGAAGTCTACCTAATACATACGGGCTTCCTGAGTGGCTCAGAGATAAATAGAATCCTCTTGCAATTCAGGAGATGTGGGTTTGATCCCTAGGTGGGAAAGATCCCATGGAGGAGGGCATGGTAACCCACTCCAGTATTCTTGCCTGGAGGATTCCATGGATAGAGGAGCCTGGTGGGCTATAGTCTATGGTGTCTCAAAAAAGTCAGACATGACAGCAACTAAACAACAACAACAAAACCTGATATATACATATAGCACTCTCTCTCTCTCTCACACACACACACAAGTATAGTCCAAGTGGGAAAACAAAAAAGTCATGTTAGCAGACTAGAATGACAGTCTCTGGAGAAAAAAATTATAAGGCAAAAACATTTTTAATAATTTTTCCCTTTGGAAAAAATACACATTTACTTATAAGTGATCACTTTTCTTCTTACTTTCCAAAAAATTACCAATGCACATCGTTTACCAGGATAAAGGCTCATTTAAACTTCACTACAGTTGCTTAATTAATTGAGAACTTGGAAACTTAGTTCAGTTCAGTTCAGTCGCTCAGTCGTGTCTGACTCTTTGCGACCCCATGAATTGGAGCACGCCAGGCCTCCCTGTCCATCACCAACTCCCAGAGTTCACTCAAACTCACATCCATCGAGTCAGTGATGCCATCCAGCCATTTCATCCTCTGTCGTCCCCTTTTCCTCCTGCCCCCAATCCCTCCCAGCATCAGAGTCTTCTCCAGTGAGTCAACTCTTCACATGAGGTGGCCTAAGTACTGGAGTTTCAGCTTTAGCATCATTCCTTCCAAAGAACACCCAGGACTGATCTCCTTTAGAATAGACTGGTTGGATCTCCTTGTAGTCCAAGGGACTCTCAAGAGTCTTCTCCAACACCACAGTTCAGAAGCATCAATTCTTCAGTGCTCAGCTTTCTTCACAGTCCAACTCTCACATCCATACATGACCACTGGAAAAACCATAGCTTTGACTAGACGGATCTTTGTTGGAAAATTTAATGTCTCTGCTTTTGAATATGCTACCTAGGTTGGTCATAACTTTCCTTCTAAGGAGTAAGCGTCTTTTAATTTCATGGCTGCAGTCACCATCTGCAGTGATTTTGGAGCCCCCCAAAATAAAGTCTGACACTGTTTCCCCATCTATTTCCCATGAAGTGATGGGGCCAGATGCCATGATCTTCATTTTTTGAATGTTGAGCTTTAAGCCAACTTTTTCACTCTCGACTTTCACTTTCATCAAGAGGCTTTTGAGTTCCTCTTCACTTTCTGCCCTAAGGGTGGTGTCATCTGCATATCAGAGGTTATTGATATTTCTCCCAGCAATCTTGATTCCAGCTTGTGCTTCTTCCAGCCCAGTGTTTCTCATGATGTACTCTGCATATAAGTTAAATAAGCAGGGTGACAATATACAGCCTTGACGTACTCCTTTTCCTATTTGGAACCAGTCTGCTGTTTCACATCCAGTTCTAACTGTTGCTTCCTGACCTGCATATAGGTTTCTCAAGAGGCAGGTCAGGTGGTCTGGTATTCCCATCTCTTTCAGAATTTCCCACACACAGTCAAAGGCTTTGGCATAGTCAATAAAGCATACATAGATGTTTTTCTGGAACTCTCTTGCTTTTTCCATGATCCAGCAGATGTTGGCAATTTGATCTCTGGTTCCTCTGCCTTTTCTAAAACAAGCTTGAAATCAGGAAGTTCACAGTTCACATATTGCTGAAGCCTGGCTTGAAGAATTTTGAGCATTACTTCACTAGCATGTGAGATGAGTGCAATAGTGCGGTAGTTTGAGCATTCTTTGGCATTGCCTTTCTTTGGGATCGGAATGAAAACTGACCTTTTCCAGTCCTGTGGCCACTGCTGCATTTTCCGAATTAGGTGGTATTGAATGTAGCACTTTCACAGTATCATCTTTCAGGATTTGAAATAGCTCAACTGGAATTCCATCGCCTCCACTAGCTTTGTTCATAGCTTAAGGTGGGATGAAATATTACATTAACCTAAACAGTAACAGTATCTCAAAGTTACAGCTATTAATGAACACCATAGTCCTGAGAGCTATAAACTTAAGTGTAAAATAGTCATCTATATTTTTAATTCAGATATAAAATTTGAGGCAGTATCAGGAAATGTGTTGTTAGCAAAATATGAACAGAGAATATCTACACCATGCAAGTATATCTTTATTTGGGGAAGTACTTGAGATTCTCAAGTGAAACTAGCATTTTCTTCTTGTTGCAGACTGTTCTGGTTTCCATTTATATGTTATCCTTCTCACTCTTTAATCTGGCATTACATATCACTTAAGGATTTGAATAAGTCAAATTGAAAATTATTGCTTTCAGAGCAATGGTTAAATCTTGTTATATAATTCCTGATTTATTTCAAATGATGTAATCCATATATGTAGAGGGAGAAACATCAAAAACCTCAGATATGTGCATGATACCACTCTAATGGCAGAAAGTGAAGAGGACTAAAGAGCCTCTAGATGAGGGTGAAGGAGGAGAGTGAAAAAGCCGGCTTAAAACTAAACATTAAAAAAACTAAAGTCATGGCATCCGACCCCATTATTGCATGGCAAATAGAAGCAGAAAATGTGGAGGTAGTGACAGATTCCCTCTTCTTGGGCTCTAAAATCACTGCAGATGTTGACTGCAGTCATGAAAACAGAAGACAATTGCTTCTTGGCAGGAAGGTTATAACAAACCTAGACAGCACTTTGAAAAGCAGAGACATTACTCTACCAACTAAGGTCCATATAGTCAAGGCTATGGTCTTCCCAGTGGTCACATACAGCTGTGAGAGCTGAACCATAAATAAGGCAGAGCTCTGAAGAGTTGATGCCTTCAGATTGCGGTGCTGGAGAAGATTCTTTAAAGTCTTTTGGACAGCAAGGAGATCAAGCCAGTCAATCTTCAGGGAAATCACCCTGAATACTCATTGGAAGGACTGATGTTGAAGCTGAAGCTCCAATATTTTGATCACTTGATGCAAACAGCCAACTCATTGGAAAAGTCCCTGATGCTTGGAAAGATTGAGGGCAGAAGGAGAAGAGGGTGTCAGAGGATAGATAACTGGATGGCATCACTGATACAATGAACATGAACTTGAACAAACTTAAGAGATGGTAAGGGACAGGGAGGCCTGGGGTGCTGCGGTCCATGGGGTCACAAAGAGTCAGACATGACTGGGCAGCTGAACAATGAACAACAAAACGTAGAGGACTTCACTGAAAACTAATTCCAAAGGCGTTGACCTAGATTTTCAACCTCTACTTCTGAAACTTAGGAAGAATATTTTCATTAGACAGCAATCCCTCCCTGTGTAATGATTGAAAGTTTAATGTGTTCCTTTTTAAGCAAAACAGTTTCCAGTTACTTTTTCCTTGGTAAGAATGGGAAAAAAGAAACACATGAGCTCAAGAATCTTGTAGGGTGATATTGATGTAGGAGGCAGAGAAATGGCCCTCCAAAGGATATACAAAATCCCTGGTACGAGTGAGAGTTACCTTATTAGGGAAAAGGGTCTTTTCAGATGTAATTAAGTTAAGGATTTTGAGATGAGATCACCCTGGATTACCAGGATGGGCTTTAAATCCAAGGACAAGTGTCCTTATGAGAAGCACACAGGGGAGATTTGACAGACAGAAGAGGGGGAGGCAGGGTGGCTATGGAAACAGAGATTACAGTCATGTAATCAACAGACAACAGCAGCTGGAAGAATGGAATCTAGCCTGGAGCTTCTGGAGGGAGCAGGGTCCTGCTGACATCTTGAGTTCAGGTTTCTGGCCTCTAAAACTGACAGATTGTACATTTCTGTTTTAACTTATCCAGTTTGTGGCCATGTGTTACGTCAACCTCGAGAAACTAATAGAATTGGCACACAAGTCTACAACTGAAACCTTAAAATGATGATTAATAAAACTACTAAAATTGTAGGATGGGATACCAGGGAAGAATATAATATATAAGGGAAACAGGCATAATCAATTTCTATGCTATAATGTAAGGGAGTAAAAAAATGAATTCTAAGTGAATAAGGAGGTGTGTGTGTGTGTGTGTGTGTTTCTATGTGTAAGAATGTTCTGTTTAGGAAAGACATTCAAACAGTGGGGCAAATTGAAAGAGGGGGCAGGTAGCCTAAGAGATAATGTAATTTAGCCAGCATATATTAAGAGGTAAAATAAATGGACTGTACAAATGACATTGGGCTTGCCAGGAGACACAGTGGTAAAGGATCTGCCTGCCAAAACAGGAGATACGGTTTGACCCTGGGTTGGGAAGATCCACTAGGGTAGGAAATGGCAACCCACTCCAGTATTCTTGGTTGGAAAATTCCAAGGACAGAAGAACCTGCCAATCTGTAGTCAGTGGGGTCTCAAAGAGTAGAACATAGCTGAGTACACACATACACACACACACACACACACACATGCACAAATGATGCTCTATCTAAAGATAAGCTTTTCTCTGAGAGATAGGGTACTGGTGTTGGAAGACCAGGAGTTCTCAAATTCAGCCATTCATGAATTTTATTTATCTGTGCATTAATTTTGACAACATCCAGGAACCAAAGACAAATAATTCCAGGACTTCACAGTTTCAGTAGCCAAATCAAATTTTTACTTTCTATTCATCAATTAACACTTCCAGTAGAGACCAATATATGATAGAAGTTCTACTCTTCTATTCTTCATTATCCTTAGGGACTCTGACGTCCAATCTGATTCAGTCACTTAGCATGTACCACAGTAGCTTTTAGAGTCCAAGACAAAACAACAAATTAAAAAGGAAGGGGTGATGAGCTGTGCTATAAATATACCAAATATCTGCTCTAAACATTATTTTCTCACTTTTAAAATAGGATGATGGGGGACAGTTAACATTAAAAGAAATAAACAAGAAATTCGCCAAAATAATATCATTCCATTTATTAATTCTAAAATAAGCTAGAAATACATACAATATACTTAAAATGCATTGACAGATCATTTTAAGGTGAAATGAGTAGTATCCAGGGCCCAAAATTCAAAAAGAACATTGAAGTTTCAAACACCAGCATTACCCTTTTCAGATATCCAGTTCATGCAGGGACAATGACAGCTACTGTCTTTCTCACTAGCCACATATCAGAGCAGCTTTTGTGTCTGCCTCAGTTAAAGGAAGAGGAAATTGAGAGCAAATGTTAAAAGTTATATGATTAAAGGTCATTTTATACAAGGTTTTGGAGGGAGGAATTGTCCTCATGACATAGAAATTGGTTGACCAAAATTGGACAATAATTTTTTATTGAATCCCTGTGGATGAATTCAACCCCATTTAATAGTATATGTATATTAGGCACTAATTTATGTACATTAGCATTTAGCATACATGCCATGTAAAAGGACAACAGTCACATCATAGACTTGTGATTGTTACTCATTTTTAACAGGCTATAGATATCAAGACATACGATTAAAAACTGAGAGCCAACTTTGGAAACTGGCCAGGATAAAAAAGAAAGAAGAAATTCTTGCTCGTTTTCATTAACATGCTGAATAAAGAGATAGTCTACATTATTTTTTAGCTATTTAAGGGTCCAGATCTTTTCATTCAGATGAATTATGACATCTAGAATTTAAGGGCCTTTCCTCACATTTTGTCAAGAAAAAAAAAATTTCTTCATAATAAAGGCTTTCTGGATGAAAATGCTTCATGACACATAGAATGAATTAAAAAATCAAAATGTATGACACCTTCTTGGGTGGCCAGATGAACAAAAATCATTGCTTTAATTGGAATGTGGCACGTGTTCTAAGGTACAATGTTCTAGTAATTTATTGTATGCTACATTAAAATGGTGTTTGGCAAATTAAACATTCTTCAGTAAAAAGTTGCATGTGAGTGCACAGGGGGACGGCAAAATAGAAATGAAATATATTTCCCCATCTCTGTTGAAAAACAGAATAGATAGCAAAAATAACAAAACTTTTCACATAATGATAAAGCTGTCATTTGAGAAACTCAAAACTTGTATTGAGTCAGATCTATATTTTAATATATCAGACAATTTGCTGTAAAAGCAAATTCTTACTTGTTAAAATACTAACAAATTCATAAATTGTATGTAAAGGGGAGTATACCCTTGTTAGTCTTAAAGACTTATCTTAGGACATTTTTATGAACATTTTAAATGTATATGTTGGTGTCCTAACTGAGTAAGAACTAATGATTCTCTGAAATTTCTCTCTGTTTTTAGTGAAATAAAATGTCCTCAACTATTTTAAAATGTATGAAATACCTAAATGCATATGCCTTTAGCCATGAACTGCCATGGTCATAATTGGATTGTTACCAATTCACCAACATATCTACATATTTCAGTGGAATGCAGATTCTTTTTTTTAAGTATAAAGTAAGTATACTTGAAAGAAATGCTTTATGAAGTGAAAAGTATATCCAACAGAGTAAGCTCAAATTGCAAAGGGAGTGTCTTGGGTCAAAGGAGGTGGTTGTTCTACATTCAGGACACAGATGCATCAGATTCCACTCAGATTCAGTGTTTCCACTAACCCCTTCCCCAACCCCCTACACAGAGACCCTGCACACTTCGAGAAAAATGGAAAATTCAGTGTTCAACAGGAGAGGAAATAAAGCATTGCAATCAGGATCAAGTGTCCGAAGGCATTTGAGGTCACAGATAAGTCATTGCCACCATCTGCGGTGCCTTAATGGAGCCTAAAACATCAACAATAGCTGTAGTAATGAATAACAGCAGTTACATGCTGAAGCCACAGACACTGAGGGTCTCAAAGAAACAGTAGAGAAGAGGAGCTGCAGACAGTTGCTGAGAAAAGAGATGCAGTAAGGACTAGGATACTTCGTTCGTAGGGCTGTTGGCTAGAGAAGTGAACATAGCCTTTCCTAGAATACACAAGATCATGAAGTTGAAGGACACTCAGATTTTACATGCTCTGAATTTGTCCTGAGTCTGAATTGTTATTATTCCTTTATCTGCAAGCAAGCTACCCCATTTTTTTGAAATTATGTTGAAACCAAATCAGTGAAAACCTAAATAAGGACAATTTGAATATATGGACCAAGTAAGTGATTCATAAATATGTTCTTAAAATATGTATTGCAGCAATTATATACAAGACATAATTCTAGGTGCTATGAGAAATTCAAAGATAACATCTGTTTTGTGCCAAGTCTTCTCTGTCTCTTTTTGATTTTTGTTTGTCTGCTGGTGGTGTTAGTGATAGGCTATGTGATTAAGTAAAGACAGAGAGAAAGAGAAAAGCACTGCTCAGAGATACCACACAAAGCTATTCTGTGACTAAAATATCACACATAAATGTATCAAAAGTATATCACTAATTTCTTTTGTAAAGAAAAGCATAACTTAACCTGTAAACATAAAGATGTGTGTATGCATGTTAAGTCGCTTCAGTCCTGTCCAACTCTGTACAGCCCCCATGGACTGTAGCCTGCCAGGCTCCTCTGTCTATGGGATTCTCCAGGCAAGAATACTAGAGTGGGTAGCTATGCCCTCCTCCAGGGGATCTTCCCGACCCAGGGATTGAACCTGCATCTCTTATGTCTCCTGCAATGCAGGAGGTTCTTACCACTAGCGCCACATGGGAAGCCCAAACATAAGGATAACTAAATGGCAACCCACTTCAGTATTCTTGCCTGGAGAATTCCATGGACAGAGGAGTCTGATGGGCACCCTCCATGGGGTTGTAAAGAGTCAGACACGACTAAGTGTCTAACATACAGACACATACAATAACTGAGATTTACTTAAAGCATTTTTTAATACCTTGTGGAGAAGCAAATATCATATTAATGGTAACAGAATACACTGTATTCACATCTACAGGGCTAATAGGAAAGAATGTGTACAAACTGTGGACACAAGAAAGGAATTAAAAGGAGGTAGGGTTGGGTCAGTCATAAATATGGAAACTCAATTCACTTGAACAGCACTAATTACGTGATTTTACTACTTTTCATGTCTCTAATATATAACATATATATGACATTAAAATTAATCACAATGACATAAATCTTTCAAACTATGCTTTGATTTTCTATTGCTGTGTGGCAAATTACCACAGACTTTGCTTAAAACAACAGCTATCTATTACCTCACAACTCTATAGGTCATTTTAAGTAAGTTCAGCTGGACCAGAAATGGCTCTTATCTAGAAGTTTTGAAAGGAATCTGCTTCCAAATCAAGCTTTTGACAGAATCCAGTTGTTTACAGTGGCTGAACTGAGATCTCTGTTCCTGGCTGGATGTCAGGGGCCTCTCTCTGGTCCTGAAGGCTACTTACATGTCTTCTCATGTGACTCCATCCACCTCTAAAAAGCGAGAATGTGTTGAGTCCTTCTCAGACTTCATATCTCTCTGACATTTGCTTCTGCTACCAGCCAAAGAAAGTTCTATTTAAAAGCTTATGTGATTATATAGGGCCTGCATGGATAATCCCAGACAGTCTCCTTACTTTAAGGTAAATCATGCCATATAACACGACAGTCATAAGCATGATATCATATCTCAGGTTCTAGGGATTAGAGCTGGACATTTAAAAACACCTGCTTACCACAGCAATAGAATTGTGTTCCAAGAAGTACAAAATGCAATGACCAAGCAATACTGACTTATTCTTCCCCACTCCCTCAAAAAAGAACTTCAATCACAGTAGTAGCATACAGAAGCTATCCGTCTAACTGTTGCTTTCTCCAGAAATGAAGAATAAAGATGTAATCATGATTATCGGGCACTGATGCATCATTTGGCTTCCTCCCTGGGAACATTGCTAAGATCAATGACTTCTTCCTTCATGTCTTCCACACTCAGATTCATAATCCTTCTAAATGATCAAGATTTCTAGTATATTGCTTGGGTACATAAATTTAAACTTTCATATTTAATGGGCTTAAGAGATCAATATATGGATGTTTTGTGATCATGAAGAGTTTTTTTTAACCCTGAAATTACAGTTCTTTACTGAAACATATAACCTTTGAAACTGAGCTCGTTAACTCTCAGCCTAGTCCCTTTGCCTGTACATTCCAAAATGTGGTCTTCACACACCTATGAATAACTTCTAAAAGAGACAGAGATGCAACAATGTAAACTCCTGTTTTTAAAAGAAAAAGTCTGCTGAATGGAGTCTTCAAAAACATGTTTTCAAACACTCTTCAAGTGTTTTATCTACTACTTAGAAAAATGCCTTGGAGAAGACAGCATCATAAAACACAAAATTTATATTCTCTTCTACTTTATAAGTCATTAATCTAACATATGTGCAAAGGAGCACCACAAAACTTCTAGTATTCAGCATTTTAGGTTGTTTAATAAACAATGTATCTAGCACACATAATCGCAAAATTACGTGTGTGTGTGTATTATATGTATATATATTGTAGATATCATCATATTACTTGATTCATAATTTTACATTTGCATAATTAACTGACTCAGAAATATTTAGGCTGCCTATTGTAGTTTCCCAAAGATAACTTTTTCAGACTATGTGTATTAAAAAAAAATTGTGTTTGTAAACACATGTCATTAGATATGATAAAGGACATGTGCCCATTTGAAATAGATTATTACTCAAAATGATGATATGTTGTTGAAATAATTATATATAATTAAATATAATTTCCTAAAAAATAAAAATATTACCTTGCATACATACATATAAATTCAATTCTTTTCAAATGTTCTTCAAATAACCTAACAATAAACACTACTCATGTTTCTTTGTAATTTCCAAAAATGGCCTGGTTTTTATTAATTCACTAAACCATGTCTTTTTCATTAGACATTTAAGCAATTTCCAGTTTAGGTGCATTTTTTGTGTGTTTTTCTGGTTCATCACAATTATTATGTCATAGAAAATTTAAAGAATTTCCTTTAGGTTGCATTGCAAAATATCTGCTTGAAATTAATATTTTCTATATTTCATATATTTATTTCTCTTTTTGGTTCTTTTTCTGCTTCTCTCTACTTCATTATCAGCCCAGCTGATTCCAGCAAAAGCTTCTCGCTTCCAGAACACAGAATCACACACAGTTACCTGGAAGTGCTTCTCAATGTGGGGTCAGTCTGTCACCTCCTGGCTCAGCATACTCAGGGCTTGTGGACACGGAAAAAACCCTGGTTGCGCCCCAGGTTTATTCCATCAAAATCTCTATGCTGAGGGTGAGGTTTACAAATCCCTGGGATCTTTATTTAAAAATATTTTTCTATCCATTCTAATTTACTGATACAGTTTCTTTAGGAATTGTTAATTTTCAAAGACAGTCTAATCATCAAAGATCATTATTGTTCAGTGCAGTGTACATTTTCTAAAATGATCTTCTCTAAAATTTCCATTTATAATTAGAACTAGTATTTATCAAATCATTACAATAAAACCAGTCTATACTTTCCCTCCAAGGCTGAATTTGCTGGCTAATTTTCTTTGTTTTTAAGTGCAAAACTGATTCTCAAGGGGACTTTTCTCAATGTTTCAACATCTGCTCTAGCTGAATCTGGAATCACATCTAAATTTCATTTGGTTTGAGACTTATTAAACTGTTCTATCTTTTACAAGAGCATGTACAATCAAGTTTTTGTTTGTTTCTAAAAACCTACTTCTAAAAAATACAAGACATGTGTAGTTTGTCTTAATGGGGCAATATCAAATAAACAATTGACCTTATCCAGGTTCCCATTCAACCTTAAGGCTAGAGCTGAAGTTGTACAGAGTGTGAGTTCAGGATGTCTCCAAAATCTTACTCAAGAACTCAAAGTTCTTAATACTTCTATCATCACAATTATAACAAAAATAATAGTAATGTAAATATAAGTTTTGCCAAAGTGAAGTTGCTCAGTTGTGTCTGACTCTTTGCGACCCCACAGACTGTCCAGGCCTGTCCTACCAGGCCCCTCCATCCATGGGATTTTCCAGGCAAGAATACTGGATGGGTTGTCATTTCCTTCTCCAGGACATCTTCCCAACCCTGGGATTGAACCCAGGTCTCCCACATTGTAGGCATATGCTTTTACCGTCTGAGCCACCGAGGAAGTCCCATAAGTTTTGCCAATCACTATTATCATCATTTTAAAAATATTAAGTCAGTAAAAACAATCTTACGATAAATAGTTTTAACCTCAAATTCCAATTATACAGATGATAATAGTGAATCATAGACAGGTTAAATCAATTACTCAAGGAGCCAGAGCTAGTAAGCAGCATGGTCAGGATTTGATTTCTGCAATAAGATTCCAACCAACGCTCTTAACCATTAAGATGTCACCAGCTGGGCTGAGTTGGTGATTATAATCTTTCTCTTCCCTGTTGGCTCAGCTGGTAAAGAATCCACCTGCAATGTGCAAGACCTGGGCTAGATCCCGGGTTGGGAAAATCCCTTGGAGGAAGGAACAGCAAGCCACTCCTGTGTTCTTGCCTGGAGAATCCCCACGGACAGAGGAGCCTGGAAGGCTACAGTCAATGGGGTTGCAAAGAGTCGGACATGACTGAGCGACTAAGCACAGCACAACCAATGAAGAAAGTAAAAATGTTAGTGGTTCAGCTGTTTCTGACTCTTTGTGACCCCATGGACTGTAGGCCACCAGGTTCCTCTGTCCATGGAATTCTCCAGGCAAGAATACTGGAGTGGGTTGCCATTCCCTTCTCCAGGGGCTCTTCCCCACCCAGAAATGGAATTTGAATCTCTGGCTTAGCAGGCAGATTTTTTGCCATCTGAGCTACCAGGGAAGCCCTCTTTAACCAATACTTTTTCCTAAATATGATATGGATTTCCCCCTAAATATTATAACTTCTTTATTATGTTCTCCACCTCATTCTAAAAGTTAGTTGAGTTTTGAAATTAAGTAGATAACAAGCAACAGTTGTATTCTATCTCGGTCATTTGCAGCCAATTATTTAAAAAGAGATTTAACTTATATTTTTTGATTTGAATTTCATACATCATTGTATGATCCTAAAGAATAAAGACTATGAGTTATACCATTTTAAACTCTTTCAAGCAGCAAGGCCAGTGTTTTGTGCATAGTAAGTGTTAAGAAAATAATGTGACACAGGTAACAGTTATTAATTTTATTGAAATTCAAAAATTAAAAACAAAGATTAAAAGTAACTTTTGTAATGTTGGTCAAATGGCTTAAATTATATTTTTAGGAATGATTTTGTGAGCAATTTATTTGAATGAATTATATATGTCAAAGTAATTTGTACATAGTTACAAATTTGCCACAAAGGAACATTTGTACTAATTGTTGATGTCACAGTAAAGCACTTACTGCTGCTGCTGCTGCTAAGTCACTTCAGTCGTGTCTGACTCTGTGTGACCCCATAGACAGCAGCCCACCAGGCTCCCCCATCCCTGGGATTCTCCAGGCAAGAACACTGGAGTGGGTTGCCATTTCCTTCTCCAATACATGAAAGTGAAAAGTGAAAGTGAAGTCGCTCAGTCGTGTCTGACTTTTAGGGACCCCATGGACTTCAGCCTACCAGGCTCCTTCATCCATGGGATTTTCCAGGCAAGAGTACTGGAGTGGGGTACCAAAGCACTTACTACATGAATTCAATTAAATTTTGTAAAAAGTATTTTCTTTGTGCAGAAAACGGAATCCATATTTACTACACAAAGTTTCATGAAATATAAAGGTATAAACAAATAATGGGGAAATTATCCATAAAACAACAATTTAAACTTAAATACCTTCAAAACACAATACACATTTAAATTCATAATAAGCTTATTGTTACCAGGGGGAAATGGGGAGAGGGATAAATTGAGGGATTTGGAATGACATATATACCCTACTTGGAGAAGGCAATGGCACCCCACTCCAGTACTCTTGCCTGGAGAATCCCATGGACAGAGGAGCCTGATAGGCTGCAGTCCATGTGGTCGCAAATTGTCAGACACGACTGAGCGACTTCACTTTCACTTTTCACTTTCATGCATTGGAGAAGGCAATGGCAACCCACTCCAGTGTTCTTGCCTGGAGAAACCCAGGGACGGCGGGGTCTGGTGGGCTGCCATCTATGGGGTGACACAGAATTGGACACGACTTAAGTGACTTAGCAGCAGCAGCAGCATACACCCTACTAAATACAAAATAGATAATTAATAAGGACCTACTGTATAGCACAGGGAACTCTTCCCAATGCACTCTTATGATCTGTATGGGAAAAAGTTTGAAAAAGAGTTGCTGTTATTGTTTAGTCATTAAGTCATGTACAACTGTTTGCACCCTCATGGACTGCAGCTTGCCAGGCTTCTCTGTCCTTCACTGTCTCCGGGAGCTCACATAAACTCATGTCCATTGAGTCAGCTTTGACATCCACCCATCTTATTCTCTGTCACCCCCTTCTCCTCCATGCCTCAATCCTTCCCAACATCAATCCTGAATATTCACTGGAAGGACTAATGTTGAAGCTGAAGTTCCAATACTTTGGCCACTTAATGGGAAGAGACATTGGAAAAGACCCTCATTCTGGGAAAGACTGAAGGCAAAAGGAAAGGGGGCGGCAGAGGATGAGATGATTAGATAGCATCACCCACTCAATAGACAAGAATTTAAGCAAACTCCGGTAAATAGTGAAGGATGAGATGATTAGATAGCATCACCCACTCAATAGACAAGAATTTAAGCAAACTCCGGTAAATAGTGAAGGACAGGGAAGCATGGCATGCCCCAATCCATGGGGTTGCAAAGAATCAGACATGACAGCAACTGAACAACTAAACTATGCGATCATAACAAGAATAAAAATACATCAAAAGAAGGTAATGTAAATCCCAAACATGTACTCACTGCTATATTTAAAATAGATAACCAAAAAAGAATTACCATGCAGAACAGGGGAGTGTGCTCAATATTCTGTAATAACCTGAATGGGAAAAAATTTGAAAAAGTGTAGATACAAGTATATATATAACAAATCACTTTGCTGTACACCTGAAACACAACACTGTAAATCAACTACGCTGCTGCTGCTGCTAAGTCGCTTCAGTCGTGTCCGACTCTGTGCGACCCCATAGACGGCAGCCCACCAGGCTCCCCCGTCCCTGGGTTTTTCCAGGCAAGAACACTGGAGTGGGTTTCCATTTCCTTCTCCAATGCATGAAAGTGAAAATTGAAAGTGAAGTCGCTCAATCGTGTCCAACTCAGCTACCTCATGGACTGCAGCCTACCAGGCTCCTCCATCCATGGGATTTTCCAGGCAAGAGTACTGGAGTGGGGTGCCATTGCCCTCACCAATCAACTATACTCAAATATAAAATAAAATAAAGAAGAAAATGAAAATAAAAAAATGTATGACAGGTTCTACTAAAAATCTACTTAATTCTGTTAAAATTCTATTAAAATTTCTAATAAAAAAAGAAAATGTAACATCAATAAACATTCTACCCTGTAGAAGAATTTATGTGAATAAAAAGTGACATTAAAAGTCAGTATTTTATTTTCAAGTCACCATTTGTAAAATATATATGAAGATAATTTTATTATCTATTCTTACATTTTTCAACATCTAACTATATGTTTTCTTTTGCCTTTTGCCCAGGATTTAATTGCATTTTCTTTAAGCCTATTATATGATGATTGTGGTAATAACTTCATTGGTCTTCAACACAAATTAATAACTTCAGTTATTCTAACATCCATTCTATCCTTTATTTTGATACTTAAATTTTTGATCTGGTAAGGCTAAGAGATTTGAGCATTAAAATTTTTTAGCCTTAAAAAAAAACAGGCACGGCAGCTGTGAGGGTGCACAGGCATGGCCAAGAGGAGCTACCTCAGGCTTGAGGCCGGGTAAAGTGACCAAGAGGAGCTAGCCCACATCTGAGGTAAGGAGCAGCGGCTGCATTTTGTGGGAGCAGCCGTGAAGAGATACCCCACATCCAAGGTAAGAGAAACCCAAGTAAGATGGTAGACACTGAGAGAGGGCATCAGAGGACAGACAGATTGAAACCACAATCACAGACAACAGGCCAATCTGATCACAGAGACCACAGCCTTGTCTAACACAATGAAACTAAGCCATGCCACATGGGCCCACCCAGGATGGGCGGGTCATGGTGGAGAGGTCTGACAGAATGTGATCCACTGGAGAAGGGAATGGCAAACCACTTCAGTATTCTTGCCTTGAGAACCCCATGAACAGTATGAAAACGCAAAAAGATAGGGCACTGAAAGATTAACTTCCCAGGTCAGTAAGTGCCCAATATGCTATTGGAGATCAGTGGAGAAATAACTCCAGAAAGAATGAAGGGATGGAGCCAAAGCAAAAACAACACCCAGTTGTGGATGGGACTGGTGATGGAAGCAAAGTTCAATGCTGT
The DNA here is from genome assembly GCF_027580195.1 of Bos mutus. NCBI lineage: Eukaryota > Metazoa > Chordata > Mammalia > Artiodactyla > Bovidae > Bos > Bos mutus. The sequence goes on from NC_091617.1 coordinate 48,387,103, forward strand.
AAAGAACAACATTGCATAGGAACCTGGAATGTTAGGTCCATGAATCAAGGTAAATTGGAAGTGGTCAAACAGGAATGACAAGAATGAACGTCAACATTCTAAGAATCAGCGAACTAAGATTGACTGGAATGGGTGAATTTAACTCAGATGACCATTATATCTACTACTGTGGTCAGGAATCCCTTAGAAGAAATGGAGTAACCATCATAGTACACAAGAGAGTCCGAAATGCAGTACTTGGATGCAATCTCAAAAACAACAGAATGATCTCTGTTCATTTCCAAGGCAAACTACTCAATATCATGATAATACAAGTCTGTCCCCATCCAGTAACGCTGAAGAAGCTGAAGTTGAACAGTTCTATGAAGACCTACAAGACCTTCTAGAACTAACACCAAAAAAAGATATCCTTTTCATTATAGGGGACTGGAATGCAAAAGTAGGAAGTCAAGAAACACCTGGAATAACCGGCAAATTTGGCCTTGGAGTACAGAATGAAGCAGGGCAAAAGTTAATAGAGTTCTGCCAAGAGAACACACAGGTCATAGCAAACACCCTCTTCCAACAATACAAAAGATGACTACACATGGACATCACCAGATGGTCGACACTGAAATCAGATTGATTATATTCTTTACAGCTGAAGATGGAGAAGCTCTATACAGTCAGCAAAAACAAGACCGGGAGCTGGCTGTGGCTCAGATCATGAACTCCTTATTGCCAAATTCAGACTTAAATTGAAGAAAGTAGGGAAAACCACTAGACCACTCAGGTATGATCTAAATCAAATCCCTTATGACTATACGGTGGAAGTGAGAAATAGATTTAAAGGACTAATCTGATAGAGTGCCTGATGAACTACAGATGGAGGTTTGTGACATTGGGTAGGAGACAGGAATCAAGAACATCCCAAGAAAAAGAAATGCAATAAAGCAATATGGCTGTCTGAGCAGGCCTTACAAATAGCTGTGAAAAGAAGGGAAGTGAAAAGCAAAGGAGAAAATGAAAGATATATCCATTTGAATGCAGAGTTCCAAAGAATAGCAAGGAGAGATAAGAAAGCCTTCCTCAGTGATCAATGAAAAGCAATAGAGGAAAACCACAGAATGGGAAAGACTAGAGATTTCTTCAAGAAAATTAGAGATACCAAGGGAACATTTCATGCAAAGATCAGCACAATAAAGGACAGAAATGGTAGGGACCTAACAGAAGCAGAAGATATTAAGAAGAGGTGGCAAGAATACATAGAAGAACTCTACAAAAAAGATCTTCATGACCCAGATAATAACGATGGTGTGATAGCCAGATATCCTGAAATGTGAAGTCAAGTGGGCCTTAGGAAGCATCACTATGAACAAAGTTAGTTGAGGCGATGAAATTCCAGTTAAGCTATTTCAAATCCTAAAAGTGAAAGTGCTGCACTCAATATGCCAGCAAATCTGGAAAACACAGCAGTGGCCACAGGACTGGAAAAGGTCAGTTTTCATTCCAATCCCAAAGAAAGGCAATGCCAAAGAATGCTCAAACTACTGCACAATTGCACTCATCTCACAGGCTAGTAAAGACATGCTTAAAATTCTTGAAGCCAGGCTTAGCAATATATGAACCATGAACTTACAGATGTTCAAGCTGATATTAGAAAAGGTAGAGGAACCAGAGATCAAATTGCAAACATCCACTGGATCATCAAAAAAGCAAGAGAGTTCCAGAAAAACATCCATTTCTGCTGTACTGACTATGCCAAAGCCTTTGACTGTGTGGATCAGAATAAACTGTGGAAAATTCTGAAAGAGACGGGAGTACCAGACTACCTCACCTGGCTCTCGAAAAAATGTATATGCAGGTCAGGAAGCAACAGTTAGAACTGGACATGGAACAACAGACTGGTTCCAAATAGAAAAAGGAGTACCTCAAAGCTATATATTGTCACCCTGCTTATTTAACTTCTATGCAGAGTACATCATGAGAAATACTGGGCTGGAAGAAGCACAAGCTGGCATCAAGATTGCCAGGAAAAATAAAAATAACCTCAGATATGCAGATGACACCATCCTTATGGCAGGAAGAACTAAAGAGCCTCTTGATGAAAGTGGAAGAGGAGAGTGAAAAAGTTGACTTAAGGCTCAACATTCAGAAAACGAAGATCATGGCATCTGGCCCCATCACTTCATGGGAAATAGATGGGGAAACAGTGGAAACAGTGTCAGACTTTATTTTTTGGGGTTCCAAAATCACTGCAGATGGTGACTGCAGCCATGAAATTAAAAGATGATTACTCCTTGGAAGTTAATATGACCAACCTAGATAGCATATTAAAAAGCAGAGACATTACTTTGTCAACAAAGGTCCCTCTAGTCAAGGCTATGGTTTTTCCAGTGGTCACGTATGGATGTGAGAGTTGGACTGTGAAGAAAGCTGAGCACTGAAGAATTGATGTTTCTGAACTGTGGTGTTTGAGAAGACTCTTGAGAGTCCCTTGGACTGCAAGGAGATCCAACCAGTCCATCCTAAAGGAGATCAATCCTGGGTGTTCATTGGAAGGACTGATGTAGAAGCTGAAACTCCAATACTTTGGCCACCTGATGCAAAGAGCTGACTCATTGGAAAATGCCCTGATGCTGGGAAAGATTGAGGGCAGGAGGAGAAGGTGCCAACAAAGGATGAGATGGTTGGATGGCATCACTGATCAATGGACATAGGTTTGAATGAACTCCGGGAATTGGTGATGGACAGGGAGGCCTGGTGTGCTGCAGTTCATGGGGTTGCAAAGAGTCGGACACGACTGAGCGACTGAACTGAACTGAACTGAAGAGAATTTTAGTAAAGTCACAAATACATGTTCAAGTATCTCAGTGCCATACTGTTCAGCCAAAAATGATTTATAACATTCAGTTCATTGTGAATTTGCTTGCAACAATGCAAATCCCTGAGTTCTGTGCAGGTTGGTTTTGGTTTAGCTTGTTTGTTTATTATTTATTTATAGGAAGCTTAAGTGGACTTGTATGATGTCTTCTCACAGGCATTAAGGAAAATATGAAACATGAAATAAAATTCTTCTTTTTCTTAAATTTGTATGAAAGCAAAAATTTATTATTTTACTTTTCTGTAAGATCCAGAAGGCTAGCATTTTCATATCTGTAGGAACAAATTTCTTTCTGAGGTTGTAAGGGAGAGTATTTTCCTATATTCCTCATATCTTAAAGCTGGCTACATTCTTTGACTTGCAACCTTTTCCTCTATCGTTAATGTTGACCATGACCTTTCTTGCACTGTCACATCTCTGACCACAGCCTAGAAAAGTTGGCATGTTCTAAGAACTCTAATTATATTGGGCCAGGATAATTTCCCTATCTAAAAATCCATTATCTTAATCACATCTGTAAAGTCCCTTCATATAAATTAATATAGTCATAGAGTCTGGGATTTAGAGTATAGACCTCTTTGGGCTACCTATTTTCCCCAAAACAGTATTATTTACTCACAATAGTTTCTCTTCATAATTCCACAGCATTATCTCTCACATCAGACTTATTCTTATAGAGGAATGACTGAGTCTAATCAGATATTTGGTTATTTGCAGTTAAATTATTGTTGATGATGTTCTTTTTCTTATTGAGTTTGTGCAGAAATGTTTGGTCTTAAAACATGATTCTGTACACTTTATTTGTATTCTTTCCTTTCTAATTCTTCATTTGTAAAATGAATTCCTTGCATCTGTGAAACTGCCTCTCCTTTCTGTAAATACTTTTTGCATTCTTTTACTAGCTTGAATATTTCACTTTTGTTTTCTCCATCACTAACATAATATTTTTGGAAAACAGAGCTAGTGAAGGACATGCTTATGCCATAAACATTTACACAGAACTGTTTGTAAAAAAACATTCCAGAAGAAACCAGGAGTGGGATTTGAAGGAGCGTGCACAGGTTTTGAGGGAGCATATTCTCTCAGCTCCACAAACTCCATATTATATGGAAACGGTTGACAAGAGGTGGGGCTGTCCACATGTAATAATGATCATAAGGGAACCCTATTTCCCAGGTACAAGCAAGAGGTGAATTTTTCAAGCAATAAGGAGATAAATGATTTTTGGATCCAGAAGAATACAGAGATAACTGAACACTTGAGATAACTGGTTTTCCCTTATATTTGATATTCAGTCTTTCAGTTCAGTTGAATTCAGTCACTCAGTCGTATTCGACTCTGCGACCCCATGAATCGCAGCACACCAGGCCTCCCTGTCCATCACCAACCAACTCCCGGAATTCACTCAAACATGTCCATCGAGTCTGTGATGCCATCCAGCCATCTCATCCTCTGTCGTCCCCTTCTCCTCTTGCCCCCAATCCCTCCCAGCATCAGAGTCTTTTCCAATGAGTCAACTCTTCGCATGAGGTGGCCAAAGTACTGGAGTTTCAGCTTTAGCATCATTCCTTCCAAAGAACGCCCATGGCTGATCTCCTTTAGAATGGACTGGTTGGATCTCCTTGCAGTCCAGGGGACTCTCAAGAGTCTTCTCCAACACCACAGTTCAAAAGTATCAATTCTTTGGCACTCAGCTTTCTTCACAGTCCAACTCTCACATCCATACATGACCACAGGAAAAACCATAGCCTTGACTAGACGGACCTTTGTTGGCAAAGTAATGTCTCTGCTTTTCAATACGCTATCTAGGTTGGTCATAACTTTCCTTCCAAGGAGTAAGCATCTTTTAATTTCATGGCTGCAGTCATCATCTGAAGTTATTTTGGAGCCCAAAAAAATAGTCTGACACTGTTTCCACTGTTTCTTCATCTATTTCCCATGAAGTGATGGGAACAGATACCATGATCTTCGTTTTCTGAATGTTGAGCCTTAAGCCAACTTTTTCACTCTCCTCTTTCACTTTCATCAAGAAGCTTTTTAGTTCCTCTTCACTTTCTGCCATAAGGGTGGTGTCATCTGCATATCTGAGGTTATTGATATTTCTCCCACCAATCTTGATTCTAGCTTGTGCTTCCTCCAGCCCAGTGTTTCTCATGATGTACTCTGCATAGAAGTTAAATAAGCAGGGTGACAATATACAGCCTTGACATATTTCTTTTCTTATTTGGAATCAGTCTGTTGTTCCATGTCCAGTTCTAACTTTTGCTTCCTCACCTGCATATGGGTTTCTCAAGAGGCACGTCAGGTGGTCTGGTATTTCCATCTCTTTCAGAATTTTCCACAGTTTATTGTGATGCACACAGTCAAAGGCTTTGGCATAGTCAATAAAGCAGAAATAGATGGTTTTCTGGAACTCTCTTGCTTTTTTCCTGATCCAGCGGATGTTGGCAATTTGATCTCTGGTTCCTCTGCCTTTTCTAAAACCAGCTTGAACATCTGGAAGTTCAGTCTTTAGTACCTGGAAAAAATCAATTATGTCATTATAGGAATAGGATTGCCTATGCTAAAGAACTGGATGTCCTCAATCTGGTTGTTCCCTTTAAGTCCCTGTTATTTCCAAGTTTTTTGAGGTATGTAGTTCATATCCTTATTGTTGTTGTTCAGTCACCCAGTTGTGTCCAACTCTTTGCAACCCCATGGACTGCAGCACACCAGTTTTCCCTGTCCTTCACTATCTCCTGGAGTTTGCTCAAACTCCATTGAGTTGGTGATGGCATCCAATCATCTCATCTTCTGTTCTCCCCTTCTCTTCCTGCCCTAAATCTTCCCCAGCATCAGGGGCTTTTTCCAGTGAATTGGCCATTTGCTTCAGGTACAAAGTATTGGAGCGTCAGCTTCAGCAGCAGTCCGTTGCTTTCATTTATAATTGACTGGTTTGATCTCCTTGCTGTCCAAGGGACTCTCAAGAGTCTTCTCCAACACCACAGTTTAAAAGCATGAATTCTTCGATGCTCAGCCTTCTTCATGGTCCAACTCTCACATCTGTACATATCCTTAGGTCCATGAAATATAGAATATTTCTCTACTTGATTAATGGGAACAGGGATGAATGGGTTTGTAAGACAAGAATCAATTGTATCCTCTTTATCAATTGACTAGGTAGCTGTCAAACAGTGATAATGGTTCTGTTTAAACCAGGTATTCATGACAGATTGTCTGCCCTGAAATATCATATACACAACCATTTACCTGATGTTGTTCCTTCTCTGTAAGCTTCATCTGGGACATGTATAGCTATGGGTTGCTTACTCCATGCTGCCTCTGAATAGTATTATTTCAGTACTAAGTACTGAAAAGTAGTTAGAGTCTAAGACTTGACTCAAATGTCACCAGTTTGGTACGGCATGAAGTTTTGACCAGCTGAGCTGATTTATTAGGCTATACTCCCCTAAGAATGCCAAAAAAGTGTTTTTAGCTATTGCTGCCATGGGCATAAGTCCTCAGTATATCACTGCACTACCCTTTCACCTAATAGAGTTGTTTATTTCAAATATGTTTTTTTTCTTATGCTCAGCAGGCATACTATTAACTATTCCATTTTGGGCAACATGTAAGACTAATGTGCCTCTGCCGGGCAGTAAATAGAAGTAGGGAGGGATAGACTGGAATATTTAGAACATTCAAGAGTTCAGTGACACACAGGTCCTAGATTTCTTGTCTTCCCTTAGCAATTATTTTGGCCAATAATAAAGACTAACAGCTTTGGTGGGAATAATTACCCAGGGGTAAATCCCACTTGCTGCAAGACTGTAACTGACTTGAAAAATTGCAGCAAGGCCAAAATAATATTGCTTACTATCATGTTAGCCTAAGGGCACTCAAAAAGTTATAGCTTGACTTCTGATTTCAAAGTTCAATGATTCACATAACTCCTGAAGTCAGAAAGTTAAAATCTCAGAAGAAAAATTATTTTTAAAGTGTTTGTCAGATCATGTTTTCAATAACTGATCACTTTTTACACAAGTGTTGGATCAGTTTATTTGCTATCTACAAAATGCCACATCGATTATCAAAACACATATGCACTTACTTTTAATAAGGTAGCTGCATTCATATCAGTGTCTGCCTTGTTGTCAGTCATAGTAACCAATACTACATAGGGCTATTTGAGCTGAGTAGAGAAAACTCTTTGCTGAGAAGTTCCTTTTTCACTTGGTGCCAATGTGACTGCAGTTCTATCTCTCAAGGATAAGTTTGTTGGCTAGAGCAGTGCTCTCCCTTGCTATACTCCTTCAGATGAAAATATCCCTCACTGGCAAACACTACAGGTCACTGACACTTTCTTGTTACATATTTCTCTCTTCTCTTCTCATCTTGGTGGCAGGGAAGCTGGCATGATCAGAATCCTGAGCAGAGACATAAGGAAAAAGAAAGTGAGAGGTAAGTGACAGGAGAGCAGCTGGGAAAATTCCTAAGAGTCTTTATTAATTATTTGAATATGTTCAAGCCTAGATCTGCCACAGCTATCAGTGGCACCATGCTCCCTTAATCTCTCTTGCTGAAGAGTAGGTCACAGTTCCTCCTAGAATTTCCCATAATGCTGTTGGTAGTAAGCTGTAGTATTTCACCAAATTTTTTCTTAAGGGCTCTTACTTTTTAGAAAGAAGTTGAAACACAGAGGATAACCTCATAATTCTGATGGCCAGATATGCCATATTCTCAATAGTCAGGGGCCCCATCTAATTTTCCTAAATCTGGAATGTGTTTCTGTTTTGGAAGTTATAAACTTTTAACATTCTTCTTTTTCTATATGACTGTCACTGACTGTACAGTAAATGGAAGAAAAATCTTGGATGTTATGATTTAGCTGACTTCTCTATGCCAGTATAACATTTGTTAAGAAGCAGTTCCAAGGGGAGTTCCCTAGTGGTATCAGTTCAGTTCAGACACTCAGTCATGTCTCACTTCTTGCAAACCCTCAAACTGCAGCATGCCAGGCTTCCCTGTCCATCCCCAACTCCCAGAGCTTAATCAGACTCATGTCCATTGAGGCAGTGATGCCATCCAACCATCTCATCCTCTGCCGTTGTGTCTCCTCCCGCCTTCAAACTTTCCCAGCATTAGGGTCTTTTCAAATGAATCAGCTCTTCGAATCAGGTGGCCAAAGAATTGGAGTTTCAGCTTCAGCATCAGTCTTTCCAATGAATATTCAGGACTGATCTCTGTTAGGATGGATTGGTTGGATCTCCTTGCTGTCCAAGGAACTCTCAAGAACCTTCTCCAACACCACAGTTCAAAATTAACAATTCTTCAGCACTCAGCTTTCCTTATAGTCCAACTTTCACATCCATACATGACTACTGGAAAAACCATAGCTTTAAGGGTGGTGTCATCTGCATATCTGAGGTTACTGATATTTCTCCTGGCAATCTTGATTCCAACTTGTACTATGTCCTGATGGTACAGTGATCAAGATTCCATGCTCCCACTGCAGTGGCCCAGGTTCAATCCCTGGTCAGGGAACTGAGATCCAACAAGCCACATGGCCTGCCAGCACCTACCAAAAAACAAAAAACAAAAGAAATCAGATGTACTATAATAAAACATACACTGGATTTTGAAGACTTAGTAACAAAAAAAGAAAGAAAGAAAGAAAAGAAGCAGTTTCAAGATAGTGCCGTGTATCTTATGTATAGCAATATTAAATTGAAAAATTAAAGATAGTTATATATCATTCAGATGGGCTCAATAAAGGATAGAAATAGTATGGACCTAGTAGAAGCAGAAGATATTAAGAAGAGGTGGCAAGAATACCAGAAGAACTGTACAAAAAATATCTTCATGACCCAGATAATCATAAAGGTGTGGTCACTCACCTAGAGCTAGACATCCTGGAATGTGAAGTCAAGTGGGCCTTAGGAAGCATCACCATGAACGAAGCTAGTGGAGGTGATGGAATTCCAGTTGAGCTATTTCAAATCCTAAAAGATGATGCTGTGAAAGTGCTGCACTCAATATGCCAGCAAATCTGGAAAACTCAGCAGTGGCCACAGGACTGGAAAAGGTCAGCTTTCATTCCAATCCCAAAGAAAGGCAACGCCAAAGAATACTCAAACTATGGCACAATTGCATTCATCTCTCACACCAGTAAAATAGTGCTCAAAATTCTTGAAGCCCGGCTTCCACAATACGTGAACCATGAACTTCCAGATGTTCAACCTGGTTTTAGAAAAGGTAGAGGAACCAGAGATCAAATTGCTAACATCCACTGGATCATCAAAAAAGCAAGAAAGTTCCAGAAAAACGTCTATTTCTGCTTTATTGACTATGCCAAAGCCTTTGACTGTGTGTATCAGAATAAACTGTGGAAAATTCTGAAAGAGATGGGAATACCAGACCACCTGACCTGCTTCTTGAGAAATCTGTATGCAGGTCAGGAAGCAGCAGTTAGAACTGGACATGGAACAACAGACTGGTTCCAAATAGAAAAAGGAGCACGTCAAGGCTGTATATTGTCACTCTGCTTATTTAACATATATGCAGAGTACATCATGAGAAACACTGGGCTGGAAGAAGCACAAGCTAGAATCAAGATTGGTGGGAGAAATATCAATAACCTCAGATATGCAGATGACACCACCCTTATGGCAGAAAGTTGAAGAAGAACTAAAGAACCTCTTGATGAAGGTGAGAGAGGAGCATGAAAAAGTTGGCTTAAAGCTCAACATTCAGGAAACAAAGATCATGGAATCCAGTCCCATCACTTCATGGCCAATAGATGAAGAAACAGAGGAAACAGTGGCAGAGTTTATTTTTCTGATCTCCAAAGTCACTGCAGATGGTGACTGCAGCCATGAAATTAAAAGACGCTTACTCCTTGGAAGAAAAGTGATGACCAACCTACACAACATATTAAAAAGCAGAGACATTACTTTGCCAACAAAGTCCATCTAGTCAAGGCTATGGTTTTTTTAGTAGTCATTTATGGATGTGAGAGTTGGACTATAGAAAGCTGAGTGCCGAAGAATGGATGCTTTTGGTGGTGTTGGAGAAGACTCTTGAGAGTCCCTTGGAAGACTCTCAGGCAGATCCAACCTGTCCATCCTAAAGGAGATCAATCCTAAATGTTCATTGGAAGGACTGATGTTAAAGCTGAAACTCCAATACTTTGGCCACCTGATGTGAAGAACTGACTCATTTGAAAAGACCCTGATGCTGAGAAAGTTTGAAGTCAGGAGAAGGGGACAACAGAGGATGAGATGGTTGGATGGCATCACCGATGCAATGGACATGAGTTTGAGTAGGCTCTGGGAGTTGGTGATGGACAGGGAGGCCTGGAGTACTGCAGTCCATGGGTCGCAAAGAGTCAGACATGACTGAGTGACTGAACTGAATATATCATCCATACAAACACAAAAATGTACTTAGAGTTGAGGCAAATGTTACAGCGGAGAGTAAAGAAAACAGAAATATTCTGGAATGGTACCTTTTGCTATTATTGATAATGTAGTTTAATCATAAATTTTTAAAATGAAAAACGTACTTCCTCAAAGTTACAATTTTCATCCATCAAGAACACAGTTCTTTCTGTGTGAAGGTCAATGAAGTTCAGGTATTAGAGCATCTGCAATACAATTTCCAATTTTCATCCTGGTCGCAATTGTAAACAATGAAAACCAACAGCTAAGTAAATATTTAAATAAATATTTCCCTGCATTAGTTCTATCTGGATTCTGTTTATTAATCTTTTGAAACCCCTGTCTTTCTTCTTTCTCCTCTTAGCTTCTGAGGACATTATACTTCAGGGCTTTCTAATGAGAGGAAATACCTGCTTTTAAAGAAGGAAGCATTCAATCAGATGTTTAAATGCTTTAGGGGCTTTCCTTTGCCTTTGGTCCTTGACTGAAGCCACAGGTTGAAGCTGGAAGAAATGAATGAAATTATTCATTCTGGATTCAGAGGTAGAGACCTATCTGCTATATTCAGGTTTTATTTTTATTTTTTTCTATAAAGTAATTTTATTTTGTTTTACTTATTAATTGGCCACACCGCATGACATGTGGGATCTCAGTTCCCTGACCAAGGATCAAACCCTCTCTCCATGCATTGGAAGCATGGAGTTTTACCCACTGAACCACTAGAGAAGTCCCAGAATCTGGATGTGAAGTACCAATTTTACGCCACTGGTAAGGTGATCAAGGGCTTTCCTTGTGGCTCAGCTGGTAAAGACTCTGCCTGCAATGAGGGAGACCTGGGTTCAATCCCTAGGTTGGGTAGATTCCCTGGAGAAGGTAAAGACTACCTACTCCAGTTTTCTGGCCTAGAGAATTCCATGGACTATTCCACAGTCCATGGGGTCACAAAGAGTCGGACACCGATGAGTGACTTTCGCTTCACAAGGTGATCAAAGATTATTGAAACCATAAACAAGCCAATATTGCTTTTTAGCCATAAGTGATGTGCTGACCCTTTTGTTGTTGTTGTTCTAAGTTCATTTCCTTATTACTGATTTGTAGTACTAACAGTCTGGAAAGTCATCTAAAGTCTTACTATTGACCAAAATAAAGCCTGTGTGTATATATATATATTTGGAATCTTTCCTATTTATTGCCACCTCCCCTTACCTGAATGCTTGCCCCCACCCCATTGCTTTACAGTCACATAAATGGCTTCTGTTATCATGAACTCTTCAACACAATGCCACTGTTGATTAAAAGAGTCCCAGGCCAGTGACTCTGGTATCAGTCTCACTAATAGGCAGGATGGGCAAGTAAAGTTTCCATACTGGGATCAGACATTCTACCTAAATAAGCTTACTTCAACTTTTTTCATTTTGGTAAACTATGTTTTTCTGTCCATATCTGACCATCTCTCCCAGTCCTTCTAAATCCATTCTTAGTATGACATTCAGTGAAGTTCATTGCAATTATGAGATTTCCGGCATTAATAATATACAAAATGTGACATGCTAGCCCTTGCATTTATAGATGGAAAAACTGAGATACAGAAAGTAAATCTAGGTAATGCATAAAATAATCATTAACTCTGAAGACAAAAAGAAATAAAGTTTTGGCAAAACTAATACAATTATGTAAAGTTTAAAAATAAAATAAAATTGAATAGAATAAAAATAAATAAATAAATACAAACTGAAAAAAAAAAAAAAAAAGAAATAAAGACAGGAAAGGAAGAAAGAGAGAGTGATACCATAGAGAACTGGCTCCTGAGACACCTAATTGAAAGCTTAATTAAGTGTGGGAGTTTGCTAGAAAACAGTCTAAAAAATAGTTCATTGATTTTTTGAAAGAATCTCTGACTTATTCCAACATTTCTTCCTCACGTTTGTCTTTGGACCCTGAGTATACTTCATTTCAAAACTGAACACATTAAAATCCAACAAAGAGAAAGAAAAGATCAGGAAAAAAAAAAAAAAAGAGTAGGTGATGAAAGTATCTAGGAAGCTTATAAAATGGGACAAACATAGAATTGTGCAGGTATTCAAGTCTCAGTCGTCCCAGTTACTGATTGTGTAATAACTAACTACAAAGACATTTGCTTTCCCTAGTCTCAACGTTTATCTGTAAAAATAAAGATATTATTTTTAGTATAATACTAGTATAATAATGACATATATCCAGTCTTTCATAAACATTTTTTGAATGTTTACCCTGTGCAAGGCTCAGTGTTTCAGCCCTGGGATACAATGGCAGGCAAAAATGGTCAAATTTTCAGCAGTCAAGAAATTTACAAAAGAGTAAGGGAGTAAATGGTTTCCTTGGTGGCTCGGGATAAAGAATTCACCTGCTAACGCAGGAGATATGGGTTTGATCCCAAGTTGGGGAAGATCCCCTGGAGAAGGAAATGGCAACCCACTCCAGTATTCTTGCCTGGGAAATCCTATGGATAAAGGAGCCCGGTGAGCTCACAAAGGTCCACGGGGTTGCAAAGAGTCCGATAAAACTGAGCACTCACACCCACACAGACACATTTATCTGTTTTGAGATAAACATGCATCCCCAACAGAGGGAACATTGATTTTATCATGGGAAGGATTATGCTTTTTTCAAGAAATAGAAAATTATGAGCATAATGTAGGAAAAGATGGAAGAAGATGATAGCCATATCAAAGGCCATTTACTTCATGCATACATCATTGCTTCAAAGCATGAAAGAATGTTTGTCTAAATATTTGGAAACTTGGTTCCTATATATACGTTTGATATTTTTGAAGTGTTAATCAAGGAAGTTTAACTTCACTCCAGCAACACTGAGATTGCAGTGTAGAAAGAGAGAACTTATGAGCCTGTAGACTGAGATATCATTCATTGTGATATATGTCTTTGGTAGATCTAAACCAAATTTCATATTCACATTGAAAAATATAGCTTTTGCTAATTACACAAGTGATGTCTTGACCTGAGTTGGTACATTATGTTTAATGGAACTGAGAAGGAAAATAGTAAACTCTGAAAAATACATGCAACAATTATGATGGATCTATGATTAATATAGCTTTAATTTATAAAGAATACTTACAAATCATTTTTCAAACGTGGGGTTTCCAACAGAAAAATATAATAAGAACATATATACGCTATTATCCCAAGAATAAATCTGAGTGGCAAATAAGTACAGAAAAGATTTCCCTCTCAATCATTTTATAGATAAGATAATTAAAATAATTTATATGAAGTAATTGTGACATATTTATTTTATTATAAAATGTAATTATATATTTTATATTTAATGTTGGTTATAATACAAAGTATATATTTTATTTTACATATAATTTATGTGTATAATATTGTATCAATAATAAATATGTTACACATCACTGTATATAACTGATATAGTATTATTAAATACATATTATTTAATTTTCTTATCTGTGAAGATTGGTGAAATGGAAATATTTTCCATATTTATTTGCTATTCAGATTTATTTTAAGGATAATAACCATACATGTTCTTAGAAGGCATATATAATCAAATCAAATATATAAAACAATATATACTTTTGTTACTATTAATAAAAATCTTTGTTGATTAAATTAACAAATTACATAAAGTAAAAACTCTACAGAAATAGAATAGGAAGTGGTAATGGATGTGCGAATGCCTGCTCACATTCCCCTAGTACAAGTGTAAATGGCAATGATCTTTCTTGAAGTCAGTTTTGCAATATATATTAAAACAATTCTTGCCTTTTGCCCCAGAAATCCCTTTTAGGAATGTATGCTAAGGAAATTACAGAAAAGTAAAGAAAGATACATTCAAACACAAGGACAATCTCATATACATTCACATGAAAATGTCTATATGTGTATAGATATGTCAAATATCAAACCTTGGAAATGAAATAAATATTCTGCAGTAAGAGATTAGCTAAATTATTGTACATTTATACATGAGAAATCATTCATTGACCAAAGTTGATGATGTGAGTATTCTTTGCATTGATGGTGTGGGAATTCTCTTACCTAACTTTGAAAAATTCTTTATCCCTGTCTCCCTTCTTCAAGATTCACAATGCACATTAGCACATTTATAGCACCAAGTCTCACCTTTTTAACATTGTTTAATACAGACTTTAAAAAATATTTATCACAGAGCTTCAATTTTTACATGGCATCTGGAAGACACTCTTTGAGCTGCACCAGTCAATTGTCATTTGTCTGGCTTTCTCTTTTAACCAAAATATTTTTTTAAAAGTAGAATCTTCAGTAGTTAATTTTTTAGGGAGACTATAAGAAAGCTATATAGAATAATATATTATTATATGTATGATTTATGGGCATAGAGAAATAAAGTAAATAACTAAGTACTGGAATAGAATATTTATGGGTAATACTACTTTTCTTTATCCTAACACTAGCCCAAGGAAAAATAATTTCATCTTTTATGCAGTTGTAGAAACAAGTTTCTTGCAGGTATTTCTGAGAATTAGATGGGTAACCTAAGGAAATCACTGAGTCCTGGCATGTGGCAGACACTTAAATATTAGTTGCCTCCTCCTTCACTGACCCTATAGTCACAAAAATCTTGTACTCTCTGTCTTTGACCCATGAATAGTCCCTTTTTTTTTTTTAGCTTCTTCAAACAAGTCATTAAACATTTTTTTTTTTTTTTAAGTTCCTTCCTTATTTAAATAAACACTTCCAGGGTCAAACAGTCTAATGGAAAGAAATCAGTCAATGCTTTATGGCCCATGAATTAACGGTTGTTATTTCAAGGCTCAGAAGACTAGCAGGAAGGCAACCCTGAACCAGCACAGTGACCATTTTCTCTTCCTATTTTTGGTTTAAAGGGGTTGTTTATTTCTCATTTATCCTCACAGTTTCAGAAAAGGGCAAAGTTTTGGTGGAAAAAATCTTAAAATCGTTGGATGAATGATAACATGAGTTGAAGACAGTTTCACATTAACATTGTTAGAGAATTATTTAACTGGTTTAAATGTCTGGTTTTATTAAAAACACCTGAACTGAATGATAAAAAATATTTGGCCAATTTCGAGTGACAGACTCTTGGAAAAAGAAGATTTAAATTTTAAAATATTAATTTCACATGCTCTTTTTCAGAGTGCTTCTGTGAGGACAAAAAAATCTCTCAAAGAGAAATGTATTTTCAGTTTAGTAGAAAAGGCTTTAAGAAAGATGTTCAAACAAAGGAAAATATTGACTGTGGACTTGAGAGATAAAGGAAAGTGTATAGATGTTGTGATAACAGCTGATGAAGAAAAAACAGAGAACTCAAAATAATGTGGAAATACTTCTAAAAGAAAAACCTATTGCTTAGACTCTCAAGTCATGATTCTATCTGATATCTTTTCCCCTGACATGCAGCCAGACACCAAGAACAAATCATTTTAGCACCTAGTTCCAATCAGGTCTACGCTTGTTTTCCATTTTAAAATCTCAGTCAGCCCTCATACCTGACAATTCCAATTCAGTTGGTTGGGCAGACTCTCGCCATATGTCAATAGGATCACGTATATGGCACAGTGTTGTCGCCCCAGTGTCTTCTGTGCTTAGAATCCCTCAATAGCTGACCTTTGTCTTCAGGATAATCACAAATTATTTAATGACATCTAAAGCCTTTCTCCATTGAGATATTATCTTCCTTTTATATGCTATAAAGAAGAAAATTTAAACTAACTTCAGGAGAAGAGTGAGTATAAGAAAAAATAAAACCACTGGCAAGTTTCAAAGTAATTGCCTCAGTGCCTTGCGAGTAGTATGCATTTGATAAAATGTTTGCTAATTAAATTTAACTGAGCTTTCTTATTTCTTGCTGCATAAATATTCTTTAGCTGCATACATTTCAGGGTACTCTCTTGCTCACAGCCTTTACTGTGAAACAGGCATATTCTTTACTGTTTCCCCTACCCCCACTCCAGCTGTGGAACCATCTGTGGAAACTATCCCAAGGGGACTCTGGATACTTTTCTCAGAAGCTTAATCACTGATCCTCTATAAAAGAGGACCGAAAGGGATGGGAAAAGGGGAGATCAGTGACTTAGTTGACTTCAGGAAGAAAGAAGAGGAAACAGGAGGTACTTCAAGCTGTAGCTGACTCTTCCTGCTACTAAGTCACTTCAGTCGTGTCCAATTCTGTGCGACCCTATAGACTGCAGCCCATCAGGCTCCCATGTCCCTGGGATTCTCCAGGCAAAAATACTGGAGTGGGTTGCCATTTCCCTCTCCTAGGATCTTTAAAATCATATCAAATACATCTATTATTGAGATAGGTTTTTTTTTTTTTTTTCCTGAAAAACCATTTGTGTTACTCTGAATATAAGAAACTATATATCCTTCTGGACTTCTCTGGTGGTACAGTAGATAAGAATCTGCCTGCCAGTGCAGGGGACCCCAGTTTGATCCCTGGTCCAGGAAGATTCTACATGCTGGGGAACAGCTAAGCCCATGTGCTCACAGCAACTGGAGAGAGCCTGCATGCAGCAATAAAGACCTAGAAATTGTATATCCTTTTATTGGGGCTTCCCTGGTGGTTCAGATGGTAAAGAATCTGCCTGAAACGTGGAAGACCCAAGTTTGATCCCTGGGTAGGGAAGATCCCCTGGAGATGGGTATGGCTATTGAATCCTGTATTTTTGCCCGGAGAATTTTTTGAACAAAGGAACATGGCGGGATCAGTTACAGTTTTTTTTGTTTTTTAAATATTGTTTTTAGAGTAGTTTTAGGTTTATGACAAAATTAAAAGTACAGTTTTTGCATAGACCCCATATCCCCACACATACACAGTTTCCCCCAATGTCAACATCAATCACAAGAATGATATATTTTTGAAAAGTATTAATCTATAAAATACCTAGTTTACATTAAAATTCTCTCTTGGTGTTGTACCTTCTATGAGTTTGGGCAAATGTATAATGTATATCCTCCATAATAATGTCATATGAGTATTTTCATTGCCCTAAAATCCCTTTGTCTTCTGTCCCTATCCCCGCCCCCACCCAAAGGATCCTTCTATTGTATCCACAGTTATGTCTTTCCCAGAAAAGCATATAGTTGGAGTCATACAGTATGCTTTCTTCTCAGATTGACTTTTTTCACTTAGATGTTTCCTCCATGTATTTTCATAGCTTGCTAACTCCTTTATTTTTAGCATTGAGTAATATTCCACTGTCTGGATGTATCAAAATTTATTTATCTATCCACCTACTTAAGGACATCTTGGTTGCTTCCAAAATTTGGCAATTATGAATAAAGCGGCTATAAACACCCACATGCAGGTTTTTGTGTGAACATAAGTTTTCCGTTCCTTTGGGTAAATACAAAGGAGCACAATTTCTGAATCATATGGTAAGAGTACACTTGGTTTTATAAGAAACTGTCAAACTGTCTTCTGAATTGGCTGTACCATTTTGCATTCCATTCAACAATGTATGAAAGTGTCTGTTACTCCACATACCTGCCAGTATTTGGTATTACCAGTGTTGCAGATTTTGGCCGTTTTATTAGGTGTGTAGTATAAGCATCTCATTTTCTTTTCAATTTGCATTTCTTTGATGACATATGATGTGGATTATTTTTATATGCTTTTTTGCTACCTGTTTATTGTCAACTGGAAACACATAGACTGCTAGATATTCTTCCAGTAAAGATGGGTTTATCTAAAATCAGCAGAGAATTGCAATTTGGGGGTCTGCAACCATGGCAAGCCACATGCAAGTCCTTTAACCATAAGGGAAAGAAAAAACTTTTATGGGAAGTAGGAGGAAGTTGAGAGGACTTCAGCAAACAGAATATATAGCTTTTCATTGGCTAAATCCCTGCCGGGAAAGAAGAGAAGTCGTTCTTCTTGCACTTGTGCTCTGCAATCATTGCAGGGCATGAGAGCTTCCCCTGTGGTCATCTGACTCTATTTAATCGAGGTTTCTGTTTATTAATTTTTTTATAAAATCTTCTTTGGTGAGATATCTTTAAGGCTTTAACCTTTTTTATTTTCTTACTAATTTTCTTATTGTTGAACCTTATTAAGAACAGAATGCTCTGGCTAATTTCAAAAAGATACTTTTTTCCCATACCCCTGCTGGAATCATGTGGGAATTTTTTTCAAACATTTACTGCGGGAATCTAGTCAAGTTCCTGGGGGGTAAATTTATGGTATTCTGGGTGTTCTCCTATGACTGGGTCTCTCCTTAAGTCTCAGAACAGTCTTCACCGAGCCTCCATTTATCAATTAGAGTTCAGGTTTTCTACCCAGGCGCTGGTTCCCACAATGGTTTCCTCTCTGCAAACTTCTTCTCGTCCAATAAGTGTCTTCTCTTAGTGTTCGTGCCTGTCTCTCCAATCTCAGATGCAGAGGTTTGCCCTATGTACTTCTCTCTCTCTCTTGTGGATCCAAGTTGAAATGTCCAACTTGTTCAGTGTGACTTCCATGTTCCTTACATGCAGAACTGAAACCTGGAAGTCCTCATGATCCTTAAAAACTTACCACTGCTACTGTCATACTAACAAAATATGTGCCCTAGTTCTTAGTTAAATTACACATCACACACATACACAGGCACATACACACACATAGAAAGTCTGAGTTTTCTTGTTCACGAAGAATCTGTGATTTCCTTGTTCGTCAAGAATCTGTGGTGTGGATGGGTGCTCCATTTCACCCCACAAATATGCATGATGTGCTATGAGATGGGGACTAAGTTGGCCCTCATGGTAGTGACAGAGAGGAGCAGAAAAGAAATAGCAGTTTTAGGAAAGCCCACTGACAGATGAGGTAATCACTTCTGTCTACACGGTCCCTGAGATAGAGAAAGCAAGTATCTTGGGTGCTGAAGACCTGCAAATTTTGTTTTCCTTTTCTATTTTTAATTGATCTTTGCTCCTTATAACCATAGACCTCTAACAATATTTTTCTGTCTTCCCCTCATCCAAATATTCAATATGCATATCCATCTCTACTCCTTCTTTAGTGCCTTTTCTTGGTCCAGAGCTTCATTTTTCTTTCTATTCCATTGTTATGTCAAAGATGAAATGAAATATCACTACTTTTGAGAAGCCTTCCTCAGCATCTGACATCCTAAGAGACCAATCTCTCCCTAAACTCTTGTGACACTTTTGTATATACTATCCACTTTGCACTTTATATTTACTGCTTCATTTTACACAATTTTGTCTGTGAACATCCATCCATTCACACCTAATTTAAACCTCTCAATGGATTTTCCAGGTATTAAACATGTTTCTAGGACTTTCCCAGGGGCTCAGCAGTAAAGAATCCACCTGCAAAGCAGGAGACACAGGAGATGTGGGTTTGATCCCTGGTTTGGGAAGATCCCCTGGAGGAGGGCATGGCCACTCACTCCAGTATTTTTTCCTGGAGAGTCCATGAACAGAGGAACCTGAAGGGCTACAGGCCATAAGGTCACAGAGTAGGACATGACTGAAGTGACTGAGCACACATGCATGTACAGGCATGTTTCTATATCCAATGTCAACTTCAGTGCTCTCAAATTTCTTGAAGTTTCATAAGACTTAGTTACTTATGAACATGATAAGGAGCAATGCAAGACTAAGGAAAAGCCATAAGCATCTCAAGTGACTTTGTGGCAGTGAAATTTTCAGAAAACCTGAATTAGTAACTCCTGGAAATATATGAAAATGCAGACATCTTGGCTCTTCCTTTGACCTTGTAAAACAATATCTGAAGGGATAGCAGAGGATCTACGTTTTAACAAGCATCTTTATTTGATTCATATGTACCCATTGCTTCATTGATTTACTACTTAGCCATAGAAATCTACAACAAGAAAAAACCATAAGTGTTCTGTAATTGAATCTCTAAAGAAAGCTAGTAGAGGTGATGGAACTCCAGCTGAGCTACTTCAAATCCTAAAAGATGATGTAGTTAAAGTTTTGAACTCAATAGGCCAGCAAATTTGGAAAACTCAGCAGTGGCAACAGGACTGGAAAGGTCAGTTTTCATTCCAATCCCAAAGAAAGTCAATGCCAAAGAATGTTCAATCTACTGCATATTGTACTCTTTTTACATGCTAGCAAAGTACTGCTCAAAATTCTCCAAGCTAGTCTTCAACAGAGCAGGAACTGAGAACTTCAAGATGTTCAAGTTGGATTTAGATAAGGCAGAGAAGCCAGAGATCAAACTGCCAATATCCGCTGGATCATAGAAAAAGCAAGATAATTCCAGAAAAAAACATCTACTTCTGCTTCATTGACTATGCTAAAGCCTTTGTGTGGATCACAACAAACTGTGAAAAATTCTTAAAGAGATATGAATACCAGATCACGTTACCTGCTTCCTGTGAAACTTGTATTTAGGTCAAGAAGCAGCAGTTAGAACCAGACATGGAACAACAGACCATTTCAAAATTGGGAAAGAAATATGTCAAGCCTGTATATTGTCACCCTGCTTATTTAACTTATACGCAGAGTACATCATGCAAAATGCCAGGCTAGATGAAGCACAAACTGGAATCAAGATTGCTAGGAGAAATGTCAATTACCTCAGATATGCAGATAACACCACCTTTATGGCAGAATATCAATAGGAATTGAAGAGCCTCTTGATGAAGGTGAAAGAAGAGAGTGAAAAAACTGGCTTAAAACTCAACATTCAAAAAATGAAGATCATGGCATCTGGTCCCATCACCATGGCAAATAGATGGGGAAACAATGGAAACAGCGACAGACTTTATTTTCCTGGACTCCAAAATCACTGCAGATGGTGACTGCAGCCATGAAATTAAAAGACACTTGCTCCTTGGAAGAAAAGCTATGACCAACCTAGACATCATATTAAAAAGCAGAGACATTACTTTGCAACAAAGATCTGTATAGTGACAGCTATGATTTTTCCAGTAGTCATGTATGGATATGAGAGTTGGACCATAAAGAAGGCTGAGCATTAAACAATTGACACTTTTGAACTGTGGTGTTGGAGAAGATTCTTAAGAGTCCCTTGGATAGCAAGGAGATCAAAGCAGTCATTCCTAAAGGAAATCAGTCCTGAATATTCACTGAAAGGGTTGATGCTGAAACTGAATATTTTGGCCACCTGTTGTGAAGTGCTGACTCATTGGAAAAGACCCTGATGCTGGGAAAGATTGAAGTCAGGAGAAGGGGATGACAGAGGAAGATATGATTGGATGGCATCACTGACTCAATGAACACGAGTCTGAGCCAGCTCTGGGAGATGGTAAGGGACAGGAAAATCTGGCATGCTACAGTCCATGGGATGGTGAAGAGACAGACACAAATGAGCTACTGAAAAACAATAATTGAACTTCTCCCAAAAAGCAGGATGAAAATGGTAAGCATATATGTATTACAATAGTGAGACAGAGGAGAACGAATATTTGGTCACATTGGCCTTTCAGATACCTCACATCATACTGTGTTAGTATCTCATTCCCCTTCCACTAAAAAGGTGAAACTTCATACACCATACATATGTGTGAAACTACTAGTTTCAAGCAACTTCCTAGAAGAATTTTGGACAAAGAGAAATTTATTGATTTTCATTAGCACTGTATTTTGCTTACAAAGGAGTCTCTAGAATTATTTCAAGTATTGGAAACACATGAGATTAATACAATTTTCTAGGAAGTGTAAGTCTTCATAGAAACAACAAGAAATTGCTGATGAACATTTCTGATGTCCTGATGCTCTTTAGCAAACACAGCCAACGGACCACATTTTCACCTCAGATACCTCATTTCAATTATTTTGCCCATTGTTACATGGTGTTCTCATTCACACGCTACAAATGAATCAATTTCTACAATTAGTGATGCTGCTGTACATCAACCAGCAAGGAACAAAAAAAGGATAAAACAAACCACCAGCCAGATAAAGTGGCAGGTGATGGGTACACAGAGAAGCCAGTTACACCTGGCTGTTATTTGGACAATTAACTTATTCTGCTTAAATTTTCCATTTTCACTTGAACTCGAGTAAACAGGCACTGATCTCTCTCTCTCTGAATTGTCAAGGCAGATGTTTGTATAAAGCTAGTTTGACAGGTATAAAAATATGCTGAATTACCCATCAACTAATTGCAGGAATTGGCTGGAGCAAAGGTCACCTCTGAGTGGTCAACCAGCCAGCCACATAGTCTATACCATTCTAGAGAAGAAAACAAAGGACAATATTGTCAACTGATGAAAAAGAAAGTTCACTGTGGTACATTTAAAAACTATACAAATTAAACAATTTGGATAAAAGTGAAATTTAGAGATTTGGTTTCCAGCACCCATTTAATTTATCAATGTCCCTACTGAAACTGTTGGCAGGATTGCATTTGCTGCTATTGTCATTTTATTTTTCCCTACATGTGCTTAATTTGCAAGAAGTTTAGCATCTGTGAAGCTGCTCATCTGACAGCCCTAGAGACTAAAGTCTGTTTATTGGCAGAGGAGAGTGGCCAAGGCAGCCCAAAAGTCTAAGCTAATATTATCACCTTTGCCATGCATGTTTTTCCTCAATCTGGAGACTAGTGAGCTGAGAAAAAGAAGTCTGTGAAAACCATTAGACAATGACTATTCCCATCTTTAAAGGTGCTTTTTGGGCTAGGCATTATAAAATAAAATAAATCAAAATCTGTGTTTATTCCAAGACATTTTCTCTTAGAAAGGTCTTTTTAAAGGCACAATAGTCAGAAATCAAGGGTTTGGTATCTGTTACTGGAACATGTTGATTTAGACTCCTGGGTCTCAAATGTTTCATAATTTTCTGGCCAAAGCTTGCTTGTTTTTGCTAGAGAGGCAAAGAAGAGGATACTGTTATCAATTCTCAGGGTCAAACACTGCTTCCAAGGTTGACCATGGTTTTGCCAAGTATTTTCACCTTTCTGTGCCTTACTTCTTTTTCCTCTAAATCAGTATATAATAACTGGTACCTACATGATAAGATTTTGTGAGGATTAAATGAGTGAATACATGTACAGCCTTAAAACAATGCTTGGCACAAGGAAGAAGACATTGCTATATTAGCTAATATTGTTATTCTCATGAAACAAAGCAAATTGTTATTCTAAGAGTTGCTTTTCCTTAAAGTGACATAAATGTATAATTTTTCTGTAGTCATTGTTGAATATTTATGGGGAAGTAAGTGCATTCTGGCTCGCTCTCCATTTCTCTTTCTCTTTCTCATTTAAATCTCAACTACATTAATGTGGAATTCTAAAATTTTGAGTCCCTTTGGCTTATTCCTTTCCACTACTTTGTGAATCCGTGGAATGAGTTGTCATTTGTGGCTGAGAATGGTCCCACTTGATTCTACTGCAGTTTTAGTCTCGATTTTACATCCACTGGTGCTGAGTAGAATTTAGCTGATTATGCAGGCACCTGCCTAGCATTACTTCCTTAATCTTCCACTTGTTCTTGCTTAAAAGATGTCTGAATAATTGATTTTGGACAAGATCAGCTACATAATTTGTGGGGCCAAGTGAAAAGTAAGAATGTGGGTTCTTTCTTTAAAATTATTAAGAATTTTAATACAGTAACAACAGGGCATTAAACCAAGTACAGTTACTTCTCAGTGCACAGGACTATGAGGCCAACCTTGATTTGAGATGTTTGGCATTTTTATTCAGAATCAAACTAACGATGTGCTTCCTTGGTGGCTCAGATGGTAAATAATCTGCCTGGAATGTGGGAGACCAAGGTTCAGTTCCTGGGTGGGAAAGATCTCCTGGAGAAGAAAATGGCAACCCACTCAAGTATTCTTGCCTGGAAAATTCCATAGAAAGAGGAGCCTGATGGACTACAGTCCACAGAGTTGCGAATAGTCAGGCACAACTGAATGACTAACACTTTCACTTTCAAACAAATAAAAGTTACGTGTAGTACTTGTATTAGGGTCTTAACAAAAAAGTTATATTTTTCTGGTATGTGGACATAGGCTCTTATTTATAGATATCTTCGCAAGCTTGAAATTGCAAAGTAAATATCTTATTTTTAATAAGCTGTGAATTTCTCTGACTTTTCTGGAGCTTCCCTAAATATTTTAGAAAAAGAAAATACAAAAAAGAGCACACACTTCCTACTTAAGACACCTTGATCTCAATTCTGAAAGGGAACTCCTGGTTGCCTGGTTGAGGGAAGGAGAATTTAGCAGCAAAAAAAAGGAAAGAAATAAAAAATGATGTCTCAGGAGCTACAAATTCACTTATTTAACACCTGTTTATATCACATTAATATTTTTTATCAATTAATCCTATGCTTTTATTACCTAACAACATTTACTAATGTATTGCCTTAATTCTTTTGATTCTTGTGACAGAAAGATCAAAATATGTTTTTGTGGCATATCCTTAATTTTTATTTTTTCTCCTCCTTTCTTTTTATTTGGGGAGGAGCTTTTACATAAAAACAGATTTTTAAAAGATAACATCTTTAACTGTTCATCATTTCAATATATAATGCTCAGCTTGAAACATTGTAATCATTTCCAGGAAAAACCAGTTGTAATACTGCACAGCAGAACATCGTGAATTAAAGTAGGAAAACCAGGAAAAATTGTGATAACCAAAAAAAAAAAAAAAATACTAATGGCCTAGGATCTCTATGTACCAATTCACAGAACATTAGTAACACAGGAGAGCAGCTATGTTTTAATACAAAGACATAAATGCAGGCTTTCAGATATTCTTCTTTTTATATCATATATCATAGTAGTTAACTTATGGATATATCACCTTAAGCTTGGTAAAGGACATTATATACATTTTATATACATACATAAGAGTCCTGTGAAGTATCATTATTTTGCCCCACTTTATAGAAGATTAAGATTGAAGAACTTCACTGATACTGTCCAGTGTCACACAGTTAATAGCAAAATGTCCTTTGAACTCTTATGAGAGAGGGTATTTGAATGAACTTGTACTCATAAGTGACATCATTGCAATGGTTTACAGAAAGTTACTTGGAGAGTTGGAGAAAATACATGATTGATTCACGAAGCATAAAAGAAAACTGCCACAAGCCTATTCTCTGATTAATTCATGTTTGCATTCATTCATACATTTATTCAAACATTCTTTTCTTTAATAAATGCACATTGATGAAAATTGCAACCAGCGCAGATGGTTGTCTTATTCAATAAAAGTCCTGACTTGAATATATTCTTGACTTTTTTTTGACAGTTTCATCATTGTAAGGCTCTGAAGCAATGAGGAAACTGTTGCCCTGAATGGAATTCTGCCAAGGAGGAAGAATATTTGCTGAAGTGGTAGCTATGAAGATCTTGTGAAGAAGGGGAGGAGTGGTATCAGGCTTTATAGAAGGCAAATTGAAAATCTTTAAAATATTTTTTCTTCAGCTTTGGTAGCAAATAAGAATAATCAGAGAAGGTTGTGTTTTTAAAAATGTATTCAAGGGCCTTTTTTCCAGAAATTCTGATTTAATCAATCTAGAGTGAGGCTAAAGTGAATGTATGTATGTGTGTGTGTGTATTTGTGCACATGCGCACACATGGGGTCACAAGCATCCTTTGGTTTGCAAAAAGAAATTCAAGAAGGATAAACCAGAAGCTGCTAAAAATCGTATCCAAAAGGGAAAAAGGAGGAGAAGGAATAAGTCTGGAAATAAGGGGACTGAGAAAACACTTTGAGTTTTGACTTGTGAAACATGTAAATGTTTTGTATACTTTAAAAATTAAATTAAAAGAAAAGACAAACTTGCAGGGTAAAATGAAACAGAAACTAGTAAGAAGAGAATTCAAACTGTACCTTTAGTAGCTATAGTCTAAGAACAAAAAATAGTGCAAAGATATCATACCTAATGTGGTATATGACGTACATTACCTCCTGGAGAGGAAAATGTCTTAAAAAGTGTAAAGGAATTTTGTCCAGTAAATAAACTAATTAGATGTTGAGGTCCTTTAACAGACTGGAACCTGGTGGTCTGGAGTCGACCGATAAGAACATAAAGGAGAGAGAAAGAGGCTGATATTCCTTGGTTTACGCAGAAAGCCAATAAAGCCCCTGCACGGGGCTTGCTCTGTTCACGGAGACCTCAGGCGCCCTCTCGATGGGGTGAAGGCACAGAGCGCCTTCTTGAGAGGGTCTTAGAAGCCCAGGCAAGAAAGTGAACTCAAAGAGCCTCTATGCTCCAGGGGATCAGCCTGAAAAAGAGAGAAAGGGAGAGAGAGAGAGAGAGAGAAAGAAAGACACGGGGACCAGAGCTCTGATGGAGCAAAGGTAAAGTTTTAATCAACATGGTGTGGGCATAGATACTGTCTTACAAGGTAGTTCTTATCAGCAAAGATAAAAATTAAAATTCCAGACTTACAAAATATAGGCGATCCATATTAAAGAGAGAGAGAGTTGTAAACAATCACTTTTACCATATGGTTCACAAGAAGGAAGAGGGTACTTATCACTGTATAGAAAAACTAATGAAGGGAATGCCTGGATTCTTCAGCCCCTAGGAGAGGCTTGCCTCTCATCTTAATTCCTGAGTATTCAGGAGTTAAAAAGGAACAGAGAATTCCTGACAGATCCAAAACATCAGACAGGAAGCCTCCTGTTAAATGTTTCCTAACAATTAGAATATAAAATAAATGTCATTTATATTCTATTCAGTTCAGTTTAGTACACTTCAGTTGTTCAGTCGTGTCTGACTCTGCAACCATATGAACCACAGCACACAAGGCCTCCCTGTCCATCACCAACTCGCAGAGTCCACCCAAACCCATGTCCATTGAGTCGATGATGCCATCCAGCCATCTCATCCTCTGTTGTCCCCTTCTCCTCCTATCCTCAATCTTTCCCAGCATCAGGATCTTTTCAAATGAGTCAGCTCTTTGCATGAGGTGGCCAGAGTACTGGAGTTTCAGCTTCAACATCAGTCCTTCCAATGAACACCCAGGGCTGATCTCCTTTAGGATAGACTTGTTGGATCTTCTTGCAGTCCAAGGAACTCTCAAGAGTCTTCTCTGACACCACAGTTCAAAAACAACAATTCTTCAGCACTAAGCTCTCTTTATGGTCCAACACTCACATCCATACATGACCACTGGAAAAACCATAACCTTGACTAGACGGACCCTTGTTGACAAGCTAATGTCTCTGCTTTTTAATATGCTGCCTAGGTAGTTCAACATTCAGAAAAATAAGATCATGGCAACTAGTCCCATCACTTCATGGGAAATAGATGGGAAAACAGTGGAAATAGTGTCAGAGTTTATTGTTTGGGGCTCCAAAATCACTGCAGATGGTGATCTCAGCCATGAATTTAAAAGATGCTTACTCCTTGGAAGGAAAGTTATGACCAACCAGGATAGCATACTCAAAAGCAGAGACATTACTTTGCTAACAAAGGTCCGTCTAGTCAAGGCTATAGTTTTTCCAGTGGTCATGTATGGATGTGAGAGTTAGACTGTGAAGAAGGCTAAGTGCAGAAGAACTGATGCTTTTGAACTGTGGTGTTGGAGAAGACTCTTGAGAGTCCCTTGGACTGAAAGGAGATCCAACAAGTCCATTCTAAAGGAAATCAGTCCTGGGTGTTCATTGGAAGGACTGATGCTAAAGCTGAAACTCCAGTACTTTGTCACCTCATGCAAAGAGTTGATTCATTGGAAAAGACTCTGATGCTGGGAGGGTTTGGGGGCAGGACGAGAAGGGGACAACAGAGGATGAGATGGCTGGATGTCATCAACAACTCAATGGACATGAGTTTGAGTGAATTCCGGGAGTTGGTGATGGACAGGGAGGCCTGGTGTGCTGCAATTCATGGGGTCCCAAAGAGTCGGACACAACTGAGTGACTGAACTGAACTGAACTGAACTGAGGTAGGTCAAAACTTTCATTCCAAAGAGCAAGCATCTTTTAACTTCATGGCTGCAATTACCATCCGCAGTGATTTTGGAGCCCAGAAAAATAAAGACAGCCACTGTTTCCTCTGTTTCCCCATCTATTTCCCATGAAGTGATGGGACCGGATGCCATGATCTTCATTTTCTGAATGTTGAGCTTTAAGCCAACTTTTTCTCTCTCCTCTTTCACTTTCATCAAGAGGCTCTTTACTTCTTCTTCACTTTCTGCCATAAGGGTGGTATCATCTGCATATCCGAGATTATTACATTTCTCCCGGTAATCTTGATTCCAGCTTGTGCTTCTTCCAGCCCAGCGTTTCTCATGATGTACACTGCATATATGTTAAATAAGCAGGGTGACAATATACAGCCTTGATGTACTTCTTTTCCTATTTGGAACCAGTCTGTTATTCCATGTCCAGTTCTAACTGTTGCTTCCTGACCTGCATACAGGATTCTCAAGAGGCAGATCAGGTGGTCTGGTATTCCCATCTCTTTCAGAATTTCCCACAGTTTATTGTGAGCCACACAGTAAAAGGCTTTGGCATAGTCAATAAAACAGAAATAGATGTTTTTCTGGAACTCTCTTGCTTTTCGATGATGCAGTGGATGTTGGCAATTTGGTCTGTGGTTTCTCTGACTTTTCTAAATCCAGCTTGAACATCTGGAAGTCCACAGTTCACATATTGCTGAAGCCTGTCTTGGAGAATTTTGAGCATTACTTTTCTAGTGTGTGAGACGAGTGCAATTGTGTGGTAGTTTGTGCATTCTTTGGCATTGCCTTTTTTTGGGATTGGAATGAAAATGACCTTTTCCAGTCCTGTGGCCACTGCTGAGTTTTCCAAATTCGCTGACGTATTGAGTGCAGCACTTTCACAGCATCATCTTCCAGGATTTGAACTAGCTCAACTGGAATTCCATCACCTCCACTAGCTTTGTTGGTAGTGATACTTCCTGAGGCCCACTTGACTTCACGTTTCAGGATGTCTGGCTCTAGGTGAGTGTGAGTGATCACACAATTGTAATTATCTGGGTCATGAAGATCTTTTTTGTATAGTTCTTCTGTGTATTCTTGCCACCTCTTCTTAATATGTTCTGCTTCTGTTAGGCCTATATCATTTCTGTCCTTTATTGCACCCATGTTTGCATGAAATGTTCCCTTGGTATCTCTAATTTTCTCTAAGAGATCTCTTGTCTTTCCCATTCTGTTGTTTTCCTCTATTTCTTTGCGCTGATCACTGAGGAAGGCTTTCTTTTTTCTCCTTGCTATTCTTTGGAACTCTGCATTCAAATGGGTATATCTTTCCTTTTCTCCTTTGCTTTTCACTTCACTTCTTTTCACAGCTATTTGTAAGGCCTCCTCAGACAGCTTTTTGCTTTTTTGCATGTCTTTTTCTTGGGGATGGTCTTGATTTCTGTCTCCTGTACAATATCATGAACCTCCGTCCATAGTTCATCAGGGACTCTGTCTATCAGATCTAGTTCCTTAAATCTATTTCTATTTCAGTGTTAAATCTTGGATATGATAATGATATTCTGTTATGTAAAAGAATGCCCTTGTTCTTAGACATATGCTGACATATTTAGAGTTGAAAATACTAAAGCTTCTTGTGTGTGTGTGTGTGTGTAGAGGTAGATGAAGATAGAAAGAGAAAGAGAGAAAATAAATGCAGCAAATGTTTAAAATTGATGAGTCTAGATTAAAGGTATTTATGTTTTCATTGTATTGTTAGTTCACTTTTCTGTGGGTATATAAATATTCAAAAATATTTGGAAGAAAATGACTTCTGAAACCAGTAGAAAAAAAGTAAACAGGTAATTAAAAAGAAAAATTAATATATTTAGTCCACTCAAATTTAAATCATCACACACAAAATTTAAAAACAAAAGAAAAACAA
Source organism: Bos mutus (assembly GCF_027580195.1). Lineage (NCBI taxonomy): Eukaryota > Metazoa > Chordata > Mammalia > Artiodactyla > Bovidae > Bos > Bos mutus. The sequence continues at coordinate 48,417,170 of NC_091617.1, forward strand.
AGGGTGTGACAAAAAACAACTTAAATATATTTAAAGGCCCTTACTAATCAATGTGAAAGATAAGCATCCCCCTAAAAATAGCCTATGGAAATAAATAGAAATTTAATTTGAAAATCAATATAATTTTTCATTTGACATAGGAAGAAATCAACTCCCTACCAGTAATATAAAAAGCAGTAGTTAATGCATTTATCCTATCCACTAGTAAGGAGCTTTCAATAAAATTACTACCCCTATAAAATCTTTCTGGAAGAAAACTTGGCAAACACTTGTATAACACCTTAAAAATGTACAATTATTTTTTTTCAGTTTATACATGAACATGGAAATCCCATTTTAAGAATAATGAATTAAGGATATTTTTAAGAGTTAAGCACAAAGATATTCATGATATCTTTGCTTAAAATTATGACAAATTGGAAATAGCCTAAGTTCAAAAAGTAAAGACTTAGGTAGGTAATTCATGTTATTTCCAGGAAACTAAATATCATGTGGTCATTTAAAAACATGTAGTACAATTGTGTTTATTAATATGAAAATGTGATATAAAAGAACAAAAGAAGGTTATAAATCAGTATTTTTTTAAAAAGGAAATGTGCATTTTATATATATATAAAGCATATTATGAATATATATATGCATATAAACAAATGGAAGGAAATTTAATAATGTGTTTGTGTAGCTATCTTCAATGAGATTGAGGAGTTTTTGTCATTTCATGTTTTTGAATTTTGTAAATTTTTATCTAAAAGAAGGGGGCTACAGAGGATGAGATAATTGGATAGCATCACTGAATGAATGGACTTGAGTTTGAGCAAACTCCTGGGAGATAGTGAAGGACAGGCACGTCTGGCCACACTGCAGTCCACGTGGTCCCCAAGAGTCAGACACAACCTAGAGACTTAACAACAACAGTGTATATTCTTTGAAAGATATGTAAAAAGAGAAGTTTAGATGGGTGAAAAATGAGCTCTAAAAATAACTTAGATTTTAAAAAACTACTCAAGTGAAATGGAGTGGGTAGCCTTTACCTTATCCAGGGGATCTTCCCAATCCAGGAATCAAACCCAGATCTTGGACAGCAGGCAGATTCTTGACCATCTGAGCCTCCAGGCAAGCCCAAGAATACTGGAGAGGGTAGCCTATCCCTTCTCTAGTGGATCTTTCAACCCAGGAATCCAACCAGGGTCTCCTGCATTGCAAGAAAATTCTTTACCAGCTGAAGGACCAAAAAAGTCCTTCAAAAGTATCACTATGTCATATTAAGGGCAGCATCAGGGAATCAAGGTCATGATGAGTTTAGAGTAATAGGAAATAAGAACAATGAAAGGGGATCATGCTTTTCTGTTTAGAGCAAAAAGAGAAAGGAGAAGAGCTAGAGAAGGAGAAGAAAAGGAAAAGGGAGAGGGAAGAGGGAGGAGGGTTCAGGATGGGGAACACACGTATACCTGTGGCGGATTCATTTTGATATTTGGCAAAACTAATACAATTATGTAAAATTTAAAAATAAAATAAAATTAAAAAAAAGGAAAAGGGAAAGGTGAAGAGTAAGATCCTCTTATGGTAATTGTACTTTCAGGAAAAGTGATCTTTAGATTATTACAGGCAGAAACAAACTGCTAAGAGAGCATCAGCATCCCCAACTGGTTAAAAAAAAAAAAAAAATAGTAAGAAATCACATAGACTCTCTAATCATGATGGTTACTTCACCCGGGGTGGGAAAAAAAAAAAAAAAGATTATTCCCCAAGGAACTAAAAAGAGAAAAAAGTATATATAACTTTGAGGAAAATTCTGTAAGGTAAGAAAAGACTGATAGTAATTGAAGATTGATAGTAATTGGAGACCTGTGGTGAATAGAAAAGTTGTTGAGAAACTGAGTCAGGTAACTACACACTCTCAATAAAAAGGGAATTATGTGATTCTTTAGTATGAAAATTTTCAAGGTGTCTCTCAATTTGCTAATTTACAAAAGTCAATTTACCGAAAGCTTGATGTGCAGAACAGTCAATTTATGAAAACTGTTTAGCAAACATTTTCCATATTATATAGGACAATCTGTTGCAGCTGACTACTCACCAGAAACTGAGGCAGAAGGACTCAGGAAGAGTGGGCTAGGAAGGCAGGACCAGGAGTTTAGAAAGAAAGGCATGCAATACAAAGGCAGAGGTGGTCCTGGCAGGGACAAGGGACGGGAAACAGGGATGAGAAGAAATAGCTTGGCAAAAATAAAGACAGGAGATGGATTGTAGGGAAAGCCCACCATTGGTGAGAACTATAATGGGAATTCTGGAATACACAAGACCATTGAGATATTAAATCTAGCTGTTTTACAAAGGAGCTGCCTTAAATAGCTACAAAGAAAGAAAGGAACTCAATACATAGATTATATCTTCAAAAAAGTTCTCTATAGTTTAACAAGATAGTGGTGTAATGGATTGATTTTCAAGTAATCTGGCCTTCTCTCTTTCAGGTCTTCACAGGAAGATCATTTATTAAAACAAGAATAATCAGCAAATAAGTCATGACTAATTGCTAAAACATTACCAATACATTATGAATTACTAGATATAATAATACAAGGTAATATATAATGTATACTGGTGATGTTGATGTTCAGTTTCTCAGTCGTGTCCAGTTCTTTGTTACCACATGGACTATATAGCCTGCCAGGCTCTGTAGCCTCTAGTTCTGTCCATGGAATTTTCCAGACAAGAATACTGGAGTAAGTTGCCATTTCCTACTCCAGGGGATGTTCCTCAGCCAGGGATTAAACCCACATTTCCTGGATCTCCTGCATTGGCAGGCAGATTCTTTATCACTGTGCAGCCTGGGAAGTCCAAACATATCCTACCTTGCAATTATTCAAGTATTTATTGAGTGCTTATTTTGTAACAGATGCTCAGGAAGTATGCTTTATTTACATCATTGAATTCTTACAGCAACACCATCAGCAATGTTCTCCATTTTACAGATTTTAAAAACCTAGAAATTAATTAATCCAGTGAGAACAGATATAGACATACATCAAAATGTCTTTGAAAATTGATACCCAATTTCCATACCATCTTAGAAAGCTGTTTTGTGTTTGTTCTACATTTCTGTCCTACACTCCTGTTGTGGAGGATAAGCCATGTCCAGGAGCAATAAAGAGCTCAGCAACATCGCTGTGAGATTCACCTTCAACTGTCTTGCCAGGAATTCAAGTTGAGATTTGGTTTCTGGTGGTGATAATAAGGCATTTGCTTCATCTCTCCAGTGGCGCTAGTGGTAAAGAGCCCAGCTACCAATGCAGGAGACATAAGAGACTTGGGTTCAATCCCTGAATCTGGACTATCCCCTGGAGGAGGGCTTGACAACCCACTCCAGTATTCTTGCCTGGAGAATCCCATGGACAGAGATGCCTGGTGGGCTATAGTCCATAGTGTTGCAGAGTCAGGCATGACTGAAGCGACTCAGCATGCACCCACTCCATTTTGTTAACCAGTCTCAAACATTTAGGACTTCCCTCGTGGCTCAGATGGTAAAGCGTCTGCCTACAATGTGGGAGACCTGGGTTCGATCCCTGTGTTGGGAAGATCCCCTGGAGAAGGAAATGGCACCCCACTCCAGTACTCTTGCCTGGAAAATCCCATGGACAGAGGAGCCTGGTAGGCTACAGTCAATGGGGTCACAAAGAGTTGGACACGACTGAGCGACTTCACTTTCACTTTCTTTTTTCAAACATTTAGGACATACATTACTTTGCTCTTATTACCAAACCCATCTCTACTCTAGGCTGGATTCCAGGACCTGAATCTTAACCCAGAAACCAAAATCCAGTAGAAGCCTTGAGACTTCACAGATGCAAATTTCAATTTTTGTCTATATTTTTAAACATTTTCTGCTCCAGATCATTGAGCACTGTTCTCTGCACCTTGGTCTGATATTCCAGCAGCACAGGGAGTGTTTTATTGTTGACTATACTACTGCAAGTAAACAATCTCATGTAGATTCCTAGTTACATGCTAGGTACTGTGGTGATTTTAAGATACAATGTAAATATGATATGCTTCTAGCATTCAACTGACTCAATCTACAGTAGCTTGCCCTGGACAGTCTCAAATTTAGGATCATGTTCTGAGCATTTAGAATATACTTACTTACTTTCCCTACTATATAGAATATTGGCTTTCTATGAACACAAAACATGATATACTAGCTTAAAAAAAAAAAAAGACTCTTACATTTGTAAGTATTGAATAATAATATTTCCCAGAAGTCATCTTATGTAATAGGTCTCTGGTGGCTCGGTGGATAAAGTGTCTGCCTGCAATGCAGGAGACCTGGGTTCAATCCCTGGGTTGGGAAGGTTCCCTGGAGAAGAAAATGGCAACCCATTCCAGTATTCTTGCCTGGAGAATCCCAAGGACAGAGGAGCCTGGCAGGCTACAGTCCATGGTGTCGCAAAGAGTCAGACACGACTGAGTGACTTCACACACACACACACACAAAGAAAAATGCAGTAATGTAGGAACTTGACTACTCAGAGATGCAATATTTATAGATAAATGTAAGTCAGTTTCCAGAGGAGGCAATGGCACCCCACTCCAGTATTCTTGCCTGGAAAATCCCATGGACGGAGGAGCCTGGTGGGTTACAGTCGATGGGGTCGAAAAGAGTTGGACATGACTTAGCACCACCACCACCTGGGATCCTTCAGATTCCTGTTTCATGTGGGGAATTAGTCATAGGATTTTTAAGATCTTCAACCCATCATATAAACCAAAAACAAAAGCAAGATGAAATCCTACAGTAAAACAAAATCATCCAAATAATAAACAGAAGCAAAAAGGTAATTAAATCCATAGTCTGTGTCACATTAAGTTTTGCCAAAGGCGATTTGAATCATTTGTGAGATTCAGTACAAGCACATCTCTTTCCCATATGCCATCATCTCAGATGATAGAGAGGATAATGTATTTAAATTTCTTCATTGATTACTAAAGCTTCATACCCTCTATCTTCCTCTAGTGATGTGCTGTAGTTCAAGGGTAATTATCTTTGGTGCAAAGTGTAAGATGATTTAATTTATCCTAGCAATTGACAAAAGCTTTATTTCTGTTTGCTTAGTTTTCTCCCCCCCCCCCCTTTTTTTTTTCTTTCTCCCTCTCTCACTTTTGTTTTGGGGGTAGGTCTGTTACTCAAGCTCTACTGCGTAACATAACTTGATGCTCTATTATATTTATTTTGGCTTACAAAAGAAAGGTGGGATGACATTGGGAAATAAAGCATTCCAAATAAAGATTACTAGGGAGAAAAGTGAGTTGGAATCAAGGCCCCAAGTATCAGTCTACCCCTCACTCTGCAAATTACTTTCTTGGTACATTTGGTTCAAACTGACAATATACTTTTGGTGCCCTATGTACATCTGGATCCTCTGTAGAAAAACATTTCATATCATTACCTGGCACTGCTGCAAAATCAAATTGATTATAAACTAGTAAACATGCTGATATGCAGGCTATGTGATTAATTTTCAACTGTTGTAGATTCTCTCATAAGACAGTGTGTCAGGAGATTTTCAGTCAATAGCAGTAATTAGGTCTGTTCTTTCCAATAAAAATATTCAGTGAACCATTACACTTGACTGTGAAGTATATAGCCAAAGGAAGTGGTATGCATTTCAACAAATTGTTGTGACCTATTAGCTCAGACGTTTGGTGGCTCAGATGGTAAAGAATATGTTTGCATTGCAGGAGACTTGGGTTCAATCCCTAGGTTTGGGAAGATCCCCTGGAGAATGAATGATTACCCACTGCAGTGGACAATCCAGTTCTTGCCTGGGGAATTCCATGGGCAGAGGAACCTGGCAGACCACAGTCCATGGGGTTGCAAAGAGTCAGGCGCAACTCAGAGACTAGCACATATTAGCTCAAATAACTATACAATTTATTAGATATTCAGGAATGCTTCTTAAAATTAGAAAAAAACACATTTAGACATTTTCTATACTACCTTTATTCATAGATCATGTTTATAATCTTGGCAGCTCACTTGAAAGAAATGAGGTTTGCTTGATTTTTTTTTTTTTTAAGTACTCTATTCTCCATACTATTTCAGATCTGTATACTGGAACCTAATGCTTTCCTAATGAGAGCCAGATAAAAGGGAATATTGTCATTCAGCCCAGGCTATAGGAGATAAGTGGGGTGAGGGGCATAAGAAAGAGCTCAAAGTACTACAGGAGAAATCTTAACAAAAGGAAAAGTCCTATTTCAGACCTTCTTAGCTTAAAACTCTTGGCGAGGAGCCAGTGGGTGCCCTTGGAGAACTCTCCAAACTCCAGGGAATTCTGTTCTTCTTATTGATTCAAGGTGATGTTTCACAGTGAGTTGATTCTAGGAGAAGTTTGCACAGCACTTGGAATAATTACAAGAGCATTGATTGGTTTGGACAAAAGGATGCATCACTAAAAAATATTGAATAATGGATGCTGTGAGTAACTTCCCAGTTTAAGCTATCTTCCACTCTGTCAGAATGATTGCTTTCTTTGTGGTAGCTACACTGCATAAGAGCACTGTCCTTTACTTAGAGTGGCATTAAATCCTCTTTCCTACACACTGTAAAAGCTTTATTTTCCCAGCTTGCCAACTTTTATCCTATCCACCAACTATGCAATCAGAAATAGTGAAAAATGTGGGGCCAACAAATTGCTGAACTATTCTATCAAATAGCATGTCAAGGTCTAGATCTTTACTGCCTTTTAAGAAAAGTTACTACTTTTCTTGTGAGTACCTGTAATCTGTAGTTTATACAGATGGCAGTTCTAATATTCTTTTGCCCTCCATTCACCACTACCTTAAAAGACACACTAATATTTATGAACACATAAAATCACATGTGATCTATTTATCTAACTTGATAAATTCCATTATAGCATCAACTCAGTGATCAGCCGTGAATCTGAAAAGTTGCCAGAACATAAACATTCTCTGCCAAACTTGCCAACGGTAGGTAAGTAGTTGAAATTACCCAAATATATTCAAGTTTGACAGGGAAGTGATAATATATTGAAATATAAATTAAATAAATCAGAATGTTGGAAATATTTTCCTTTACAGAGAAATGGGAAAAGATGGAAAATTGTAAACTAACTCTTGCAAATTTATAATTTCACCTAATTTTTTCTGATAAAAAATATAATTTGTACTCAAGAATATATGTATTTACGTATTTGATTCTATACATAGTCTTTTTATATGTACAGATTATGCCTGTAATAATCAATACTCAAAAAGGTAAAGCTATTAGTAATAATTATTGTACTACTCAAAATACTTTGATTTCGACTTATTTTTACTTTAGGGAAAAAAATCTGATAAAACTGTGATTGAAATAGTAATTACAGCTAATATTTACTGAAACAACATTTATTTAGGTACCAGTCATACTTCTAAGTGGTTCTATGTATTAGCTAGTTAATTATTACAATGTTCCCATGAGGTAGGTTCTGTATTATCCCCATTTTACAGATAAATAATCTGTGATGCAGAGAAGATTTAAAGAAAGTGATAGAGTAATTCCTCAAATTGTACTGTTCTGTGAAGTAAATACTTTATTGGCTCTATTAGTACCTCTATCTAGACATTAGGCTGTCTTTGTGAATTAATGCTTGGGGCATTATGTAATATAAAGAATTTCAGCTTATGAACATACTATATTTCTGGAATATGGTTTAAATCAAGCCATTCTAAGATTAAACCCTGAAAATGCATTGTTTCATATATCTGGCTTGTGACTTGGCCCCGAAGTTGTATAATTGTTGAATATACAGCTGATAAAAAGTAAACTACATGTTTTCATGAGGTACTTTGCAATACATGAAGCAGAGAAAATCAAACTCTAGAAAACTGATCTAAAAAAAATGTTTTTCTAAATGATTAAAAATATTCAGGGAGTTAGAAAAGTCTTTACCGTCTGAGCCACCAGGAAGACCTCTATATAATAAAGGAAATAAACCATGAATGGAAGAATTGCTAAGTTATAAACAAAAATAGCAAGCTCTAGAGCTAGCTGCACTGTCCCACGTGGTGGTCACTGTCCACTCACAGCTACTGAGAACTTGAGATACAGCTGGATCAAACAGAGGTGTCCTGTAAGTGTAAAGATCACAACTGATTTCACAGACTTAGTATTAAAAAAGGCAAAATATCTCAATAATAATCATCTTGATCATTCACTGAAATACTTTTGATATGTTGTATACATTGTATCAAATAAAATATAAAAAGAATTATAATTATTATAATTTACTGCTTTTAATATGATGATCAGAAAATTTTAAATTACATATGGGCTTCTTGTACTCTAAAATAGAGTGATGACACAAATTCTCAATCCTATTTTCTATAAACTATAATATGTTAGAGGGCTATAGATCTATCTATCTATAGATAGAGGGCTTCCCAGGTGGCACTAGCAGAAAAGAACCTGCCTATTGATGCTTACTCCTTGGAAGGAAAGTTATGACCAACCTAGATAGCATATTCAAAAGCAGAGACATTACTTTGCCAACAAAGGTTCATCTAGTCAAGGCTATGGTTTTTCCTGTGGTCATGTATGGATGTGAAAGTTGGACTGTGAAGAAGGCTGAGCGCCGAAGAATTGATGCTTTTGAAGTATGGTGTTGGAGAAGACTCTTGAGAGTCCCTTGGACTGCAAGGAGATCCAAGCAGTCCATTCTGAAGGAGATCAGCCCTGGGATTTCTTTGGAAGGAATGATTCTGAAGCTGAAACTCCAGTACTTTGGCCACCTCATGTGAAGAGTTGACTCATTGGAAAAGACTCTGATGCTGGGAGGGACTGGGGGCAGGAGGAGAAGGGGACGAAAGAGGATGAGATGGCTGGATGGCATCACTGACTCGATGGACAAGAGTCTGAGTGAACTCCGGGAGTTTGTGATGGACAGGGAGGCCTGACGTGCTGCGATTCATGGGGTCGAAAAGGGTCAGACATGACTGAGCGACTGATCTGATCTGATCTGATTGATGCAACAAATGTAACAGTTGAGAGTTCTATCCCTGGGTTAGGAAGACCCCCTGGAGAAGGGCAGGGCAAACCACTCCAGTATTCTTGCCTGGAGAATCCCACAGACAGAGGAGTCTGGTGGACTACAGTTCATAGGGTCAAAAAGAGTCAGACACGGCTGAAGTGACTTAGCATGCATGCATTATCAGATCAGATCAGATATATTTAGATATATTTAGGCTTTAGATATAGACGAACCTTTGTTGGCAAAGTAATGTCTCTGCTTTTGAATATGCTATCTAGGTTGGTCATAAAGTTTGTTGATGACTGGGGAGGTTATGCACGGTGGCTATACACAGTGTGGAAGTAGAGGCAAACAGGAAATTCTTGTTCTTTCTGCTTAATTTTTCTGTGAATCTCAAACTGCTCTAAAAAATTAAGTTTACATATAAAAAAGTAAGCTCCTTTTCAGAGTACCATCATGATGTATAAGGCAGTCAGTAAACCAAAAAAAACAAAACAAAAACAAAAGCAGAGTATGGCAGGTAAAGAAAGACAAACTGCTTAAGTATCTATTCCAGTGAGTTTGGACTACTGCCCCCTACATATTGAAAAAAAAAAAGTCTTTACTAGATGAAATCTTTACCCTTCATTGATCCTAGACTTACATGGAAGCCTTGTGTTCTGGACTTCCCTGGTGGCTCAGATGGTAAAGCATCTGCCTACAATGTGGGAGACCTGGGTCCAATCCCTGTGTCAGGAAGATCCCCTGGAGAAGGCAATGACACCCCACTCCAGTACTCTTGCCTGGAAAATCCCATGGATGGAGGAGCCTGATAGGCTACAGTCCATGGGATCTCAAAGAGTTGGACACGACTGAGTGACTTGACTTTCACTTTCTTTCTTGTGTTCTGGGCTAGTTAATGTCTTACTCTTGGTTCTGCTTCAAAGTAGAGTCAGACAGAGGCTTCCAGGCCAGTACTTTGCCTCGTTATTGATCTGAGGGGAAAGGAATGCAGGACAATGGGAGTAAAAGGGAATGAAAAAAAAAGTCAGTTCAAAAAATGTCTTATCAAATTAAACACTGACTTTAAGACCTTTATGAGGAATCCTATGAAATGTCTGTCAGAACTATCTGCAGTTGGAAAAAGGAGACTGAGAGTACACTTCTCATTGTCTCCTGCCCCCTGGGTCAGGTGTTAATACAACTAATTTTCAGTGGTCCACATCCTGGTTATGTGGGTCTGGGTTGTGCTTTCACAAAGCAAGGTTGTGGATGCCCCACACAGTGGAGCAGGAAAAGCCTCGAGTCATGAATAAGAAGTACACTTGGGATTGGTTTCTGTGGCAGTGGCTAGAAGAGGAGATGATGCAAAAGAGTTTTATAAAGATGCAGAAAAGGTGTGAAAACAATACCTACAAGTTCTAGCTTTCTCACTCTGAAATGAGGATGAGAGTGGTATCTTCCACTGTTATGAAATTAAGATAGTAGTTATAAAGCTTTTGGGGGGCTTCCCAGGTAGCACTAGTGGTAAAGAACACACCGGCCAATGCAGGAGATATAAGCAATGCAGGTTTGATCCCTGGGTTGGGAAGATCCCCTGGAGGAGGAAATGGCAATCCACGGGTTCAATCCCTGGATCAGAAAGATCCCCTGGAGGAAGAAATGGTAACCCACTCCAGTATCTTCACCTGGAGCCATGGACAGAGGAGCCCAGTGGGCTAGAGTCCATGGGGTCTCAAAGAGTCGGACTCGACTGAGGTGACTTAGCATGCATGCATAAAGTGTTTAGCACACTGCCTGGTACAATGTCCTTGCCCAGTACAAGGGCAAGGTCTTTTGATTGCTCAGGACCAGCTACAATATGCTGTGTAACAAATAATCCCAAACTTTAATGGCTTAAAAAAAAGAAAATTATATATATTTTGTGCATCATGGGTTGGCAGAAGGGATCTGATCACTGTAGCAACCCAGAAATTAAGACTGATAAAGGAGTCAACATCGTGAAAATAAGATTGATGATGGAAAAATGAATAAATAGAAAACAAATTTCAGAACAGAAAGTAAACCTTTATTTAGTAACTTTATAAATGCAAGTAGCAGTTCAGAGAATGAAATGATAGCTGATTTCCCATTATCTTCTCTATTTTCTCTGTTTGTGTCCAAAGGACCCTTAAGTTCAATCTTTTCAAGGACATTAAAGACTGTGTATCCATATCATATTGCAATAGAATTGTGCTAAAACCAAGATCTACCATGAGGAAAAATAGAGACAAATTATATATTCCAGAGAAATAACTTTGTGGTGGTTTATGAACACTTCAGGGGTCAAACTGATTAAAGGTCAGAAGAAAAAGGAAGGGGTTACGTGAGAAAGAACAGAAGTACAGAGTTAGAAGGAGTACACAGCTGGGTCCTTCCTCTGTTATTCAAAAAAAATATCAGCAAGCCCCTCGGCTTCTGCTAGCATCTTGTTTTCCAGAGCCCCCTCCTGCTGTGCTAATGAGGTGAAAAGTGACCTGCCTGCTCATTTTCTGGCTCCTTACTTAGTAATGGTGTGACATGCTGAAAAGCTGACTGCATGTGCTGTGTTAGAGATGAGATCATACAATACCTAACAGATGCTCTTAGGGTCTTTGAAACAGCAAAGCTGAGGTTTCAAAATTGCATGTGTTTTTCATCTAAAATGCTGAAGGAGTAACATTGCTCCTGTTAATTCCACATACTTTTACATATGTCTCCTTCATTACAATGTGTCACAAGCTAGCTGCCTACAAATTACTGCATTTGCCATACCAATCAATAAGTATGAGCTATGAAGAGCCCTCGAGGGCCCAATTTCATTTGATGATATATCTTGCACTCTGATCCTTCTATAAGAAAGTATATTCATTTTTTATGGCATGAATGTCACCTGTTAAGTTTAGGCTTGCAAACTCGAGCCTCAAGAGGCTCTTTCTTTCTTTTTGTCACCAGATAAAGGGTATCTCTATGGTTATAGAACTGAAGTGAGTACAAATGGAACACGTGTATCTCTGAGTCTGTATTTGCACGTGTCAGGTAGCGGAGGAGGGAGACGAGGAAGTGAGGACAGTTTTGGAAGTGAGGACAGCATATATTTTTTGATGAATTATACCTTAAAATTGGAGAAGGCAATGGCACCCCACTCCAGTACTCTTGCCTGGAAAATACCATGGGCGGAGGAGCCTGGTGGGCTGCAATCCGTGGGGTTGCAAAGAGTCGGACACAACTGAGTGACTTCACTTTCACTTTTCACTTTCATGCATTGGAGAAGGAAATGGCAACCCACTCCAGTGTTCTTGCCTGGAGAATCCCAGGGACAGGGGAGCCTGGGGAGCTGCCATCTATGGGGTCGCACAGAGTCGGACACGATTGAAGTGACTTAGCAGCATACCTTAAAATAATATAGTACAAAAGTTAATATCTAATCATACAATATAGGGCAACAAGACGCCCTTAACAAGCTTTCTGTCCTTGGTCAACAGTGAAAGAGGTGACAGGTCACTATATCACAACAGCAATGTCTTAACTAGGAGGTACAAAGGCTGGATGGTTCAGTCTCCTAAAAAAAAAAAAAAAAAGATTATTTTTATTGTAAAAGAAGGAGTAACAAGGGCAAGGCAGTCGCTAAGATCCCTTCAAGTAAAAGAACTTCATAAACAGGGCTGAACAGAGTATACAGGCTGGAAAAATAATATGTCAATTTCTAGTGAGAGGCTAGAATGGCACTCTAACTTTTAAATAGAAGAAAATTCCCAAAGAGCTAGCATACGTTTAAATTCTGAGAGCAAGATACCTGTTCTCTGAGGGTAGAAGGAGGTTAATCCTCAGGTTTCCTGAATGAAGACTTTTCCCTTCCTTCCCATTTTTTTCCTTTCTTCTTTTTTTCTTTTCTCTTCTTTTGTGCTGTGTTACAAGTATTCAAGGAAGCTCTTTTGTCCTCTAGAGAAGGGAAATGAAACTTCTAAAGGAGTATGATGATTTTGTTGTTTAGAGCCAGAATCTAATGAGCCGTTAAGTATTTTGTGAAGGAAAAAAGTGAAGAGTGTTTTACAGAGGAGGTAAAAGGAAAGAAATACTTAGTCTTAGCTTAATAGCTCAGAAAGATCATTTCCTTTGACCAGAAAGATCCAGCAGGAATGTAATGAAAGAAGAAAGAATATAAGATGAGAGTAGAGGGGAGGGGAGGAGAGGAATTAGATTATCTGCCACTTATCTAATGCAACCTTCCTAAACACCATGAATCGTTAGAAAAGAAAAGAGAAAGAAGGTGATTATTGGTAAACTATTGTTCTTGCTACAGCAAGGTCTTCAAATTGAATTTCAATCTTAACAAAATATTTATCAAACCATTGGGCCAATAAGATGGAGTAATTGTCTCAAGAGTTCTTGGTTCTGAGTAGTGCCCTCCTTCCCAACTCTTTGAACACTCACTAGTCTCAGGTATTTTAATCCCTTTAAATAAAGTTTTTCACTATAATAGAATCTTTTGTTGGATGCACCTGGCTTCCATGATGAAGATATGATGAAAGGAAATGTACTTGGAAATGTTCTGAGTTAGGCATCAACCAGTACAGGCAGATCAAAAGGAGAGAAGAGAGGAACCGGAAAGTTCTCCAAACCGTCACTCTTTGGGGGAAAAAAAAAAGATGCTAATTGTGTCTTGATTCACCCAATCCAAGCTTTGCATCAAAGTTGCAATGGATGGACCTGATGAGGGTCACTGCTGATGTGCTTTGGAATTTGGAGTGGGCTGAGCCCATGCCTAAAGGCTAGTTGATCCTTCGAATACTACTCCCTGTTTAGACTGCAGCAGACTATCTTTTACTTGATCAGAAACCAGATTCAGCTCATTGTTTCGCAAAAGGGGTGTCTGATTCCTGTCTAACTTATGCCTTTTAGATATACTGCTTCACAGTAATTGTTAAGAAACCCCAAAAAAAGATTTTTAAAAGTCCCGCACCTATATTTTAGGAAAGTTAAAAACATGTATCTTGAGGTCTCCTGAACTAGTAATGGTAACAATGAAACTTTTATCTACAAATAATGAAAAATGAGTGTTGTTATGAAAAATAACAATTTATTTACTCACAACATGTTACTATTAAGGGCATTTGAGGTGAGGGGGAAGCCTCATGCTCAGTTGTGTCCAACTCTTTGTGACCCTTTGGACTGTAGCCCACCAGGCTCCTCTGTCCCTGGAATTCTCCAAGTAAGAATACTGGAGTGGGTTGCCATTTCCTCCTCCCAGTGATCTTCCTGCCCCAGAGACTGAACCTGAGTCTCCTGCATGTTCTGCATTGGCAAGTAGACTCTACCACTGAGCCACATGACCCGAGAGAATCAGGATGTCAAACGGAGGATGGGAGGACAGGCGTTCATTGCGGCATAAAGCATGCGCCACCTTGGGAAGGATCTGTTTGCTACAGGTAGGAAAGTATTGGTAGATAGCAGGCAGCTCTGGCTGAGAACACCAAGGTAATCTGACAAAGGAAAGTATAAACGGGCCATATTTTATTTCATGGATATGGGGGGCTTTTAAGGCAGTGAAGGCATGTGAACATTTTCGTAATCTTCTGAATTAAAGTTTAGGGTATTATATTTTTCCAAGTCTGAAATTGTGCAAATTACAAAAATTTTGTAATTTGTACAAAGTACAAGTATTGTCAGTACAATACTAAGGATATGGTTGAAAAGACAAATACAATTTTAAAGCAAATAGTGCCAATAAAAGGAGTCCAAGATGGCCTTTAAATAAATATATATATGTATATATATATATAGAATAAATACCCAAGTGTATATCACCAAGTTTTCTTGATTCTAAGATGTGTCCTCCTTCTGATTTCTTTGACCTCCCACTTGTCTCAGGTAATTTAATCTACCCATCACATTTGGTAATATAATAAACAGCTATTTCATTTTAGCAGAATCGTTTCAATTTTATGGGCTTTAAGACACACTACCACAAAATCTGACATCTTGGCATATTGAGTATCTTAAGCTGAAGGAGTTTGAGAAAATAACAGAACCTCCCCCTACTCCACCC
This sequence comes from Bos mutus, assembly GCF_027580195.1. NCBI lineage: Eukaryota > Metazoa > Chordata > Mammalia > Artiodactyla > Bovidae > Bos > Bos mutus. Next base: position 48,432,248 of record NC_091617.1, read on the forward strand.
TTCTTCCCTGAAACAGGCTGCAAACTCCCCAAAAGAGATGTCTTCCCTATATCCAGAAAAAAAGGAGCATTAAAACAAAGGGACACTAAGAAGAATCCTAACAAACAGGCTTGGCTAAGTTTCACCTAGTTTATTATGATTACCTCATACCTACCATGTTTCTCCACAACTGTGTGTGCGTGCTCAGTCCTGTCCAACTCTTTGTGACCCTATGGACTGTAGGCCACCAGGCTCCTCTGCCTATGGAATTTACCATGCAAGAATACTGGAGTGGTTTGCCATTTCCTCCTCCAGGGGATCTTCTGATCCAGGCATTGAACCCATGTCTCTTGCGTCTCCTGCATCAGCAGATTCTTTACTACTATGCCGCCTGGGATGCCCAGCTGTGCCCTCCTCATCCAACCAGCACAAAAGACTCAAGTATAGCTATTGATTTGGGTCTTCATTACCTTATGAGGGTTCCTGTGTCACATAAAATTTATATTAAATAAATCTGTATGCTTTTTTCTATTAATGTGTCTTTGTCAGTTTAATTTTCAGATCCATCCAGGGACCTTAAAAGGTTGAGAGAAGTTGTTTTCTCCTCTGAGGATTTTATCTTCCATGCAGAGAATGCAATGAGGGGAAATGCATGGGAAAAATTTGTGGTCTAAGATCAACCAATCTGTAGAAGTCAAAAGGATTAGAAACATAAAGGCCAAGGTATCATACAGATCTAATACTCTGATTCATTTTCTTAACTTTGTATTTCAACAACTTATTTCTCTTTAACGTGGGAATTCCCAACCTTCAGGACAAGATTTTTACCTAAAGGACATGATCTTCAATTCATAATATCACAACAGCATTACTTTTTTGTTGTCAATTTGTCTCTAGTTTAGTCTTACTTTACAAAAGACAATGGTACAATATATTAATTGAACCATTCATAGATGGAATTCAGGGAGATTGTAAAGCCTAAAATTAATAGCATTTATCAGGTTGGGGGGGGGCGGGGGCTGGCTAACTAGCAAAAGATTTGTCTAAAGTCATCCAACCAGACCCGATATTCATGAAATTTTTCATCCATTGATACCTAAGTTGAACTCACAAAGTGTGTTTCCTCAAAACATGAATTTGTTTATGTAAATGAATATTCTATATGCAAAACGCAGGCAGAATTTTCCATTTAGGCATGAAATCACCTTTTTATGTGCATAGAAATATTTGTGAGTGCAGACATGGGACCTGAAATTTGAACATCTGAAAGTAGTAAAAAAGTTCACCAACTAGATAGCTAATAGGAAAACTGTGCTAAAATTTCCTGTTCTTATTCTAAGATAGGTTCAGATTGGTCTCAATTTCAGTTTAAAATTATAAAATCAAAGCCTATATCTATCACTCATGAATTTCTTTAATTCCCCTCCTAAATAGACTCATGTGTATACCAGGCCTGGTGCTAGGAAGAACAGCCCTTCCAATCTAATTTCTTTTCATTCTTTTATGTAATGACAGATAATATTCTTATCCTTCCTTTGGTTCACCTATAAATCACATGGGGCATCATTTTTGGGGGGAATTTAAACCATAATGGAACTTATTAAATTTTTTGTTCTTATGAGCCATACTCAATTTGATTTTGGCATCTGAATTCATCTTTTGTCAGTGATTTTTATTATCTCTTTTGTTAGCTACCGCACCATCAATAACTTCCAGTGTATCAGTCTTTTGCATTAAGTACATTATGTGCTCCTTTAGTCAGAGCATTTCCTCTTAAAATAATATCTTTTATTCTAATAAGCATATTATGCTTTGCAAATGCCTCAGATGTTGAAAAGAATGTTTCACTGAAAGGGAACAAGGTCTGTTTTTCATTGTATCTTATTATACTTATAAATTCATTGTCTACATATTGCCTAACATATGTTAGATGCTCAATAAATATCTAGTATTTTATAGGTTGTACTGCCTTTGTGAACAACACATGAAAAATATACCACAAAATTTGGGGAAAAAAGTCATAGGTCTTTCTTTTGTTGAATCTGTGTTCCATTTCTAAGCTAAATCATTACTTATATATTTTATTCTATCTTAAATAAAGCTAAAACTAAAATGGTTACATAAAAGTTATACTGCAATCTGCTATCAAAGAAAAAATAAAAAGTAGAAAAGAGAAAGTATAAAAAATAGCAAAGATGGAAATGGAAAAAAAAATAAACAGGTTTTATTTTTAATTTCCACTACCAAGAATTTCCAGACTACATAGCTACTTATGTGGACAGGGAATAAATTTGCCTATAAAATGTGTGGGCATAATACCTTAAACAAGCAAGCTTCTAATTTTTAAAAATATTTTAAAAACTACATTATGGTTACACTGAAAAGACTGGTGGTTGCCAGAGGCAGGGGTTAGCGGGTGGGCAAAACTGAGCAAAGGGTGTCAAAATGCACAAACTACCAGTTATAAAATAAGTGCCGTGGAGATATAATGAACAGCATAGTGATTATAGTTAATAATTTTATATTGTTTATTTGAAAAGTGATGAGAAAGTAGATCTTAAAAGTTCTTATCTCAAGAAAAATCCTGTAGCTATATATGGTGATGCATATTAGTCTTGTGATCATTTCATAATACACACAAATATCAACTCATTACATTGTACATCTGAAACTAATATGAAGTTACATGTCATTTATACCTCAATTTTAAACAGTTTTCCTATAAACACTTTGACACATCAAAAGCATATTTTACTTGAAGTATACCTTTGGGGGAAATCACTAAGAAATGTCATTGTTTTTCAATTTGAAATAATTGTGACTAATTTTTAAATAAATATATATTATATAATGTACCACCCTTGAATTAACATATCATTATTATTATTATAATTAAACTAATAGTATAAAGGATTATGTGATAATAATGCTGGTCTTTTTATATAGTAATAAATCACTGATGATCAAATGCAAAATAGACTAGTAACTGACCCCAGCAAATTATCCATTATATATACACTTTCAAGACATCACAATTTACTTGCTTCAACTCAAAGGAATATATTTTGACAAGCTTTTAGTTGTGTTCTCCTAATTAGAGGGTCTCTAACTCAAGACAAGTTAACCCTCCCCTTCTGGATGCTTGTAGATATATCCTGGGATTTGCCACTGGCAGATGACACTGCCAACCTTCTTCATTAGCATGCAGCAGGGTGGAGGAAACTCAAAAAAACCTGTGCACGAAGTGGAACGACTGCTAGTTCTGCATATTGATGGCCCAGGAGTAGGCTGTGAGCCCCAGCCAGCCTGGGAGCAGATTAGAAAAGCTCGACCTTCTGAGGCTCATTCTTTATCATTAGACTACATACTTAATTTCCATTGGAAAAAAAAAATGACACAATTTTCCCTAATTTGTGATTTGTCTAATGCTTTGCAATTATATTGTCCACCTGAAGGAATAATTAAAGTAAGGTTAACTTATGTCCAAAAATTCTGTATGAGAAAAAAGGTAACAGGAAGGTGGAGGAAGTAGACTTTAGCTCTGAGGGATGGATTGGAGGTTTTGTAAAGAAAGAGGACAAATGTTCAGTGGTATGTGTATTAAAATGCAAACAACCTTTCTGCTTTTCCCTTACTTTTAAGCTTTCTGCATACATTTCTCTGTCTGCATGCAAGTATGATCAATTTCTTTAGTCATGTCTGGCTCTTTGTGACCCCACGGCTCCTCTGTCCATGGGGTCCTCCAGGAAAGAATACTGGAGTGAGTTGCCATGCCCTCCTCCAGGGAATCTTCCCGAGCCAGGGATCGAACCAGTGTCTCCTGCATTGCAGGCTGTTTCTCTACCGCCGAGCCACTTGGGTAGCCTCTGGCTGTAGATGGGTCTGTAGCTGTGTGAACATCTACAGACCTGTACCTGTAGATGTGTCAACAAGTTGATGAAATCTTAGCCATTTCTCTCTTCCTGACTTATTAAGCATTCCATTTTATAAAAGGCAAAGTCAGCTAGAAACCTTTAGATGAAACTGCTATTAGAAACTTCAAATTCTCATTAGACAGAAAAATGGAAAACATTAAGAGGTAAAGTTAGTTTTTTTTTTAACAATGGGAAACAATTTTTGTACAAATAATTCTTTCAAAAGGCTTAGCAAAACAACCAGAACTGCATCCCGTTAGTATGTTTCCTCAACTTTAATTCAGATGAAAGTGGTGACATTTTTCTTGTTCTGCTCAAGTTGGAAGAAACCCCAAAATAGATTAGCACTGAACACAGGGGTGTCTGCCAAATTTCAAGTCTGCAGTCCCAACAACAGTCAAAGGTATTTAAATATTTCACATACAAGAAGTGTGGTTACCACTGCTTTTCATGACCATTTTTAAAGCTTATTACAGGATTATCTTGGATGAAGTCCTGCCCTAACATGGTTGAATGTTTGTACCTCTTAAGTCACGTTCAGAAAAGTGACTCTGGAATTAGGCTTGAGAAGGAACCAGGTTTATGCTTGACTAACACACTTCACTACATCCTCTGGCATCTACCTCCACTTCAGAGTAAGAAAGGGAGAGAATATATCAATTTTTTCTCTACTTTTTATTCAACACCCAATTATCCCCAGGTGAGTAGCCCAGAACCTCTTTTTTTCTCACCTTCAATGCATGTCACTGCTCATTAGAATGATGATAATAATTGGAAGACAAACATTTTCATCAACAAATGTTTTCTGAGTGCTATGGGAGTAATGCCATTATATTATACTAAACATTGTTGTACAGACTATATGTTCTGTGAAAATTAATTTGCTCCTTAGGGAATAAAATGAAGGAGGTAGTAACAGAAGACATGGTGACCACTATTCTTAACTGTGCTTTAGATCCTCCTTCTAAAGTCTTTCCTTCTCTTTCTCCTCCCATTCCATTCTCTACCTCTCTTTTCTTCTGTCTCCTCCTCTTGCTTCTTCTCCTTTGTCCATCATAAACTAAGAGTTAAGAAAATAATTTCCTGTGCATTAGAAGACTGGTTCAGCTGGATACCATAGAATCCATTTGGGTGAAATTTTCTCTTACTGGTTATATTTTAAATTTTAGCCAAAGGACTAAAAAAAATGTAAAAATCCCAAAGCTAAAATTTCTGAAATGTATAGGTTGTTTACCATTTTTAATTCCATTACTTTGCTTCTACATCTCTTCTTTGGCAACACTAACTCTTCTAATGCAGACTTATTCTTATTAATTTCCTCCAATGTTACTGTGAGTTAAGGAGGTCACACCTATGTCTGCCCATAATATTGTTTCTAGATGTCTCTCATAATTTATTCATTATAGAACTCCCTTTGAAACTCATACCAATTTTTCTAATGTTTTCTTCTACCTTGCTCTACCATCTATCAATCTTTAAGCTCATTTCTATCCAGGTCAATCATTTAACACTTTTTTCTGTATTTTCCTACCTCTTATTCCATAATATCAATTTCAATAACTTTATATGCCTGCAAATCTTACAGTTTCTTAACATGCTTTGCTTCATCTAATGCCAGGTCTACTTTTTTCCCTTTTGAATCATCTTATGTCTTTTATCTTGTGTATTGTTCCAGAACTTTTTTCAGACATGATTGACATAAATTCAACTCAGATTGAATATTAATGCATGGAAATGTGACATTTTTATGGTTGGATCCTTGGTCAGCCAAGGACATCAGGAATCTATTTTTGTGTTTTGTTTTTCCCAATTTATTGATTATGCTTTGGTCTGTGCTATTTGCTATTTTTAACATAATAAATATATTATTTATTTATTTATGGAGATAAAATATATCTCCATATAATAGCATAGTGATCTCTTTTTATCCAGTCTTATGGGTCCTTTGTAGTTAATATTCAAAATGAGTTCTACCAAGCATCAATCATCTATCAATTATCAATCACCTATCTTCCAGTATTTATATCAATAAATGAAAACAATCTATTGCCCTTGTTTGAATTACCAAATATGGTTACCAGACAAGAGAAGTAATACATGGTTGGAAAAGGAAACTGGAAAGTGCTGTCCCTAAGTAGTGTCCCACTCTTTGAATCTTCATGGACCGTAGCCTGCCAGGCTCCCTCTGTACATAGGATTCTCGAGGCAAGAATGCTAGAGTGGGTTGCCTTGCCCTCCTCCAGGGGATCTTTCTGACTCAGGAATCAAACCTGGGTCTCCTGCTTGGCAGATCAGCCTGTCTTCCACACTGCTGCTAGGTGCTCTATGTAAACCACAGATATGATCGTGTCTTTCACCAACTTGAAATCCTTCACTAAGTCTTTCTTACCTTGAAGAGAAAGTCTATACTCTCAAGCATGGTCTTCATGGTGTTTGTGATCAGCTGCATGTCTCTTCATGGCCTCCACCTTGGTAGGCACATTCTTCCCGGAGTCTCTTGGAAAACCCACTTAGCAGTTTAAAACAATACAAAAATTTCTCCTATAATTCTGGAGGTCACAAGTCTGAAACACTATTCCTGGGCTATGATCAATATGTGGACAGGCCAGCATTTCTCTTAGAAGCTGCAAGGGAGAATCTGTTCCTTTCCCTTGTCCACTGTCTAGAGCCTGCTTGCTTTCTTTGGCTCCTGGCTCCTTCTTCTATCTCCAAAGATAACAGCACAGCATCTTCAAATTAATTTCCTTTCTGTCCTTTGTTTGAAACATCTCTTTCTCTGACTTTCTTTGCTCGACTTATAAAGCCTTGTGACCACAATGGACCCACATTTATGATGCAAGAAACACTGCGCTGGAGGAAGCACAAGCTGGAATCAAGGTTGCTGGGAGAAATATCAACAAACTCAGATACGGCAAATAGATGGGGAAGCAGTGGCTGACTTTATTTTTCTGGGCTCCAAAATCACTGCAGACGGTGATTGCAGCCATGAAATTAAAAAACGCTTACTCCTTGGAAGGAAACTTATGACTAACCTAGACAGCATATTGAAAAGCAGAGATGTTACTTTGTTAACAAAGATCTGTCTAGTCAAGGCTATGGTTTTTCCAGTGGTCATGTATATGGATGTGAGTTAGACTATAGAGAAAGCTGAGTGCTGAAGAATTGATGCTTTTGAACTGTGGTGTTGGAGAAGACTCTTGAGAGTCCCTTGAACAGCAAGGAGATCCAACCAGTCCATCCTAAAGGAGATCAGTCCTGAATATTCATTTGAAGGACTGATGTTGAAGCTGAAACTCCAATACTTCAGCTGCCTGATGCAAAGAGCTGACTCATTTTAAAAGACCCTGATGCTGGAAGATTGAAGGCAAGAGGAAAAGGGGACAACAGACGATGAGATCGTTGGATGGTATCAACAACTCAATGGACATGGGTTTGGGTGGACTCCAGGAGTTGGTGATGGACAGGGAGGCCTGGTGTGCTGCGGCTCTTTGGGTCACAAAGACACGAACGAGCAACTGAACTGAACTGAACTATGATGCAAGATAACTCCCCATCTCAAGGTGCTTAACATAATCACACATGCAAGGAATTTTCCCTTTATTCTGTAAAGCGACAGATTCTTAGGGTCTAGGGATAATAACATGGATATCCTTGAAGAGCCATTTTCTGCCTAACGATGAGCAATCCAAGAAATACCACTCCCCTCACAGTGATGAGAGTCAATTCCTAAGCAGGTTGATAATGACATTTTCACTTAACAAAAGCATTGCCAATGACTGAACAAAAAAGGCATTTGCTATCTGCTTCTACAGAGACTGAGCGCCATGCTGCTATAGCTGCTGACTTTCAACAACTCCTCAGGGAGTTCAGGGTGAAGTGAGGCACTCTGTGCTCCAGGGAATCTGGTGGGACAGGTCTTTACATCAGTTCAGTTCAGTCACTCAATCATGTTCAACTCATTGTAACCTCATGGACAGCAGCATGCCAGGCCTTCCTGTCCATCACCAACTCTCAGACTTTACTCACTCATGTCCACTGAGTTGGTGATGCCAGCCAACCATCTCATCCTCTGTCACACCCTTCTCCTCCTGCCTTCAATCTTTCCCAGAGTCATGGTCTTTTCCAATCAGTCAGCTCTTCGCATCAGGTGGCCAAAGTATTGGAGTTTCAGCTTCAACATTAGTCCTTCCAAAGAATAGTCAAGACTGATTTCCTTTAGGATGGAGTGGTTTGAGATCTTTGCAGTCCAAGGGTCTCTCAAGAGTCTTCTCCAACACCACAATTCAAAAACATCAATTCTTCAGTGTTCAGCTTTCTTTATAGTCCAACTCTCACATCCATACATAACTACTGGAAAAACCATAGCCTTGACTAGATGGACCTTTGTTTGAAAATAACATCTCTGTTTTTTAATATTCTGTCTATGTTGGTCATAACTTTTCTTCCAAGGAGTAAACGTCTTTTAATTTCATGGACGTGGTCACCATCTGTAGTGATTTTGGAGCACCCCAAAATAAAGTCTGCCACTATTTCCACTGTTTCCCCATCCATTTGCCATGAAGTGATGGGACCAGATGCCATGATCTTAGTTTTCTGAATGTGGAACTTTAAGCCAAATTTTTCACTTTACTTTTTCACTTTCATCAAGAAGTTCTTTAGTTCTTCCCTTTCTGCCATAAGGGTGGTGTCATCTGCATATCTGAGGTTATAGATATTTCTCCTAGCAATCTTGATTCCAGCTTTTGCTTCATCCAGCCCAGCATTTCTCATTATGTACTCTGCATATAAGTTAAATAAGCAGGATGACAATATACAGCCTTGATGTACTCCTTTCCCGATTGGAAGCAGTCTGTTGTTCCACGTCCAGTTCTAACTTTTCCTTCCTGACGTGAGTACAGATTTCTCAGGAGGCAGGTCAGGTGGTCTGGTATTCCCATCTCTTTCAGAATTTTCCACAGTTTATTCTGATCCACACAATCAAAGGCTTTGGCATAGTCAATAAAGCAGACATAGATGTTTTTCTGGAACTCTCTTGCTTTTTCAATGATCCAGTGAATGTTGAAAATTTGATCTCTGGTTTCTCTGCCTTTCTAAAACCAGCTTGAACATCTGTAAGTTGAAGGTTCATGTACTGTTGAAGCCTGGCTTAGAGAATTTTGAGCATTACTTTTGCTAGCATGTGAGATTCATGCAATTGAGCAGTAATTTGAGCATTCTTTGGCATTGCCTTTCTTTGGGACTGGAATGAAAACTGACCTTTTCCAGTCCTGTGGCCACTACTGAGTTTTCCAAATTTGCTGGCATATTGAGTGCAGCACTTTCACAGCATCATCTTTCAGGATTTGAAATAGCTCAACTGGAATTCCATCACCTCCACTAACTGTTTGTAGTGATGCTTCCTAAGACCCCTTGACTTCATATTCCAGGATGTCTAGCTCTAGGTGGCTGATCATACCATCATGATTATCTGGGTCGTGAAGATCTTTTTTTGTACAGTTCTATGTATTCTTGCCACCACTTCTTAATATCTTCTGCTTCTGTTAGGTCCATACCATTTTTGTCCTTTATTGAGCCCATCTTTGCATGAAATATTCCCTTGGTATCTCTAATTTTCTTGAAGAGATCTCTAGTCTTTCCCATTCTATTTTTTCCATTTCTTTGCACTGGTCACTGAGGTTATCTCGCCTTGCTATTCTTTGGAACTCTGCATTCAAATGGATACATCTTTCCTTTTTTCCTTTGCTTTTGGCTTCTCTTCTTTTCACAGCTATTTGTAAGACCTCCTCAGACAGCCATTTTGCCTTTTTGCATTTCTTTTTCTTGGGGATGGTCTGTCTCCTGTTCAATGTCAGGAACATCTGTCCATAGTTCATCAGGCACTCTGTCTATCAGATCTCCATTTGTTATTTCCACTGTATAATCATAAGGGATTTGATTTAGGTCATACCTGAGTGGTCTAGTGGTTATCCCTACTTTATTCAATTTAAGTGTGAATTTGACAAAAAAAAAGAGTTCATGATCTGAGCCACAGTCAGCTCCCAGTCTTGTTCTTGCTAACTGTATAGAGCTTCTCCATCATCGGCTGCAAAAAATATAATCAATCTGATATCAGTGTTGACCATCTGGTAATGTCCATGTGTAGAGTCTTCTCTTGTGTTGTCGGAAGAGGGTGTTTGCTATGACCAGTGCATTCTCTCGGCAAAACTCTATTAGCTTTTGCCCTGCTTCATTCTGTACTACAAGGCCAAATTTGCCTGTTATTCCAGGTGTTTCTTGACTTCCTACTTTTGCATTCCAGTGACCTATAAAGAAAAGGATATATTTTTTGGGTGCTAGTTCCAAAAGGTCTTGTAGGTCTTCATAGAACCATTCAACTTCAGCTTCTTCAGCATTACTGTTTAGGGCATAGACCTTGATTAGTGTGATATTGAATGGTTTACCTTGGAAACAAGCAGGATCATTCTGTCTTTTTTTAGATTGCATCCAAGTACTACATTTCAGACTCTTTTGTGACTATGATGGCTACTCCATTTCTTCTAAGGGACTCTTGCCCACAGAAAAAGATATAATGGTCATCTGAGTTAAATTCACCCATTCCAGTCCATTTTAGTTCTCTGGTTCCTAAAATGTCAACGTTCACTCTTGCCATCTCCTGTTTAATCACTTCCAATTTGCCTTGATTCATGCACCTAACATTCCAGGTTCCTATGCAATATTGCTCTTTACAGCATTGGACCTTGCTTCCATCACCAGTCACATCCACAACTGGGTGTTGTTTTTGCTTTGGCTCCATCTCTTCATTCTTTCTGGAGTTATTTCTCCAGTGATCTCCAGTAGCATATTGGGCACCTACTGACATGGGAGTTCATTTTTCAGTGTCCCCTCTTTTTACCTTTTCATACTGTTCATGGGGTTCTCAAGGCAAGAATAGTGAAGTGGCTTGCCATTCCCTTTGCCAGTGGACCATGGTTTGTCAGAACTCTCCACTATGACCCGTCCATCTTGGGTGGCCCTACATGGCATGGCTCATAATATCATTGAGTTAGACAAGGCTGTGGTCCATGTGATCAGATTGGTTAGTTATCTGTGATTGTGGTTTTCAGTCTGTCTGCCCTCTGATTGGTTAGGATAAGAGGCTTCCTGATGGGAGAGACTGATTGAGGGGAAAAGTGGGTCTTGTTCAGATGGGCATGCTCAGTAAATCTTTAATCCAATTTTCTGTTGATGGGTGGAGCTGTGTTCCCTCCCTGCTATTTACCTGGGGCCAAACTATGGTGGTATTGAACTCCAAATTCAGACTTAAATTGAAGAAATTAGGGAAAACCACTAGACCATTCAGATATGACCTAAATCAGATCACTTATGATTATACAGTAGAAGTGAGAAATAGATTTAAGGGACTAGATCTGATAGAGTGCCTGATGAACTATGGATGGAGGTTCGTGACATTGTACAGAAGACAGGGATCAAGACCATCCCCATGGAAAAGAAATGCAAAAAAGCAAAATGGCTGTCTGAGGAGATGTTACAAATAGCTGTGACAAGAAGCTAAGCTAAAAGCAAAGGAGAAAAGGAAAGATATAAGCATCTGAATGCTGAGTTCCAAAGAATAGCAAGAGGAGATAGGACAGCCTTCCTCGGTGATCAATGCAAAGAAATAGAGGAAAACAACAGAATGGGAAAGACTACTGATATCTTCAAGAAAATAAGAGATATCAAGGGAATATTTCATGCAAAGATGGGCTCAATAAAGGACAGAAATTACATGGACCTAACAGAAGCAGAAGATTAAGAAGAGATGGCAAGAATACACAGAACAACTATACAAAAAAGATCTTCATGACCCAGATAATTACGATGATGGGATCACTCACCTAGAGCCAGACATCCTGGAATGTGAAGTCAAGTGAGTCTTAGAAAACATCACTATGTACAAAGCTAGTGGAGGTGATGGAATTCCAGTTGAGCTATTTCAAATCCTGAAAGATGATGCTGTGAAAGTGCTGCATTCAATATGCCAGCAAATCTGGAAAACTCAGCAGTGGCCACAGGACTGGAAAAGGTCAGTTCTCATTCCAATCCCAAAGAAAGGCAATGCCAAAGAATGCTCAAACTACCACACAATTGCACTCATCTCACACGCTAGTAAAGTAATGCTCAAAATTCTCCAAGCCAGGCTTCAGCAATACGTGAACCGTGAACTTCCAGATGTTTAAGCTGGTTTTAGAAAAGGCAGAGAAACCAGAGATCAAATTTTCAACATTCACTGGATCATCGAAAAAGCAAGAGAGTTCCAGAAAAACATCTATGTCTGCTTTATTGACTATGCCCAAGCCTTTGACTGTGTGGGTCAGAATAAGGTGTGGAAAATTCTGAAAGAGATGGGAATACCAGACCACCTGACCTGCCTCTTGAGAAATCTGTATTCACGTCAGGAAGGAAAAGTTAGAATGGAACATGGAACAACAGACTGGTTCCAAATAGGAAAAGTAGTACGTCAAGGCTGTATATTGTAACCCTGCTTATTTAACTTAACAGAGTACATCATGAGAAACACTGGGCTGGAAGAAGCACAAGCTGGAATCAAGATTGCCAGGAGAAATATCTATAACCTCAGATATGCAGATGATCCACCCTTATAGCAGAAAGTGAAGAGGAACTAAAAAGTCTTTTGATGAAAGTGAACGAGGAGAATGAAAAAGTTGGCTTAAGGCTCAGCATTCAGAAAACTAAGATCATGGCATCTGGTCCCATCACTTCATGGCAAATAGATGGAGAAACAGTGGAAATAGTGGCTGATTTTATTTTTTGGGGCTCCAACGTCACTGCAGATGGTGATTGCAGCCATGAAATTAAAAGACGCTTACTCCTTGGAAGGAAAGTTATGACCAACCTAGATAGCATATTCAAAAGCAGAGAAGTCACTATGCCAATGAAGGTCCATCTAGTCAAGTCTATGGTTTTTCCAGTAGTATGTGTGGATGTGAAAGTTGGACTGCGAAGAAAGCTGAGCACCGAATTGATGCTTTTGAACTGTGGTGTTGGAGAAGACTCTTGAGAGTCCCTTGGATTGCAAGGAGATCCAACCAGTCCATCCTAAAGGAAATCAGTCCTGAGCCTCATTGCAAGGATTGATGTTAAAGCTGAAACTCCAATTCTTTTGCCACCTGATGTGAAGAGATGGCTCATATGAAAAGACGTTGATGCTGAGAAAGATTGAAGGTAGGAGGAGAAGGGGAGGACAGAGGATGAGATGGTTGGATGACATCACTGCCTCACTGGACACGAGTTTGAGTAAACTCCAGGAGTTGGTGATGGACAAGGAGGCCTGGCGTTCTGAAGTCTATGGGGTCCCACGGAGTCAGACAGGACTGAGTGACTGAACTGAACTCAAGTGCACTATCCTGTTACCTTAAAATGTACATTATGGGAGTGGGTCTGGTAAGATATTTCTACTGTTAGTTCTAATCCTGTCATCTTAAGATGTAAATTGAGGAAGTGGATCTAGTAAGATCTTACAACCTTGAGACATTCTTTTGATTTATTGTAATAACCAGTTAAAAAAGTATGTAGCTCCCTTGCTAAGACTAGCAAGGGGGCACTCTCCATCCGCTTTCTGATGTCTATGTCAGAAGCATTCTCTGTCACTTTTCATACTTTAATAAAACTCTGCTACACAAAAGCTCTTGAGTGATCAAGCCTGTTCCCGGTCCTGAAGCTAAATCTTCTTCTTTGGAGATCACGAATCCGACACCATTCACTACAAGCTAAGAGTGGTAGAAAAATGCTCTTTGAACAGTAACCCTGCAAATGGGGATAGGTTTGTGTCCCCTCTCCCCAAATTCATATGTTGAAACTCTGACCCACAATGAGAAGGTATTAGCACGATGGCCTTTGAGAGGTGATTAGATTTAGGTGAAGTAATGATGGTGGAGCCCTAAGATGGAATTAGTGTGCTTATAGGAAGAGAGAGACAAGAGCTCCCTCTGCTCTCTGCCAGTGAGGAAGCAGCACAAAGACAGCCACCTGCAGACCAGGAATGAATTCTTACCAGAACCTGACCATGCTGGTACCTTGATCTTGGACTTACCACCTCCAGACCTGTTAGAAATCAATTTCTGTTGTTTAAGCCACTTAGTTTGTGGTATTTGTTACAGCAGCCTGAACTTGCAGGATAGAACACTTTCCTAAAAGAAGAGATGGATTTCCAGAAGAATCTCAGATGGCCTCACACAACTGTTTTCTACTATTCTTATCAGTCTTTACTTGACTGATATGACTTGGCATTCTCTGTAGATAATCTGCAAGGTCTCAATATTATTTATAAACTCTCACTCTCAACAGAGGTCTTTACTTTCTAATCTCAAAGGTGGATGCTACTAATGAGAGCTTTATCAACATGACCATTGTTTTATTTGTCCAGCCTCATGTTTTTCATCATCATTTATATTCATGTCTATTGTATCTTCTGATACTAACCAGTGATTAATGAATGACTAATAATTAATTCCCAAATCTTTATATATTTCCCAGGTCCCTCAGCTACACTTTGTTTTCAATCCCTGCTGGGCCTTTTTGCCTGTTTATCTCTTTGAAATTCTTAAATCTATATTTTCAAAGTCAAACTCATTTTCTTTCTTCTAAATTCTTTCTTGAATTTTTCTTTCTGTTACTGATATCATCCTCATCAAAGTTGGAACCATGGAGTTATCTTTGTTCCCCCCCACTTTTTTTTTTTAATTTCTAGCCAGTTGTTAAAATTCAATACAATTTGTTTCTTAATTGCATATGGCTGTGTTTTAATTCTCCTTGTCTCTCATTGGAATCACTGTAATAAACTTGTTGCTTTCCATGCTGTCTCTGTAACTTTGCCCAGTAAATATTTCAAAACTGAGATTATGATTATAATTTTAGCATCTCAAAATTCTTCAGTGCTCCCCCAATGCACTGAGAGCTAAGTAATAATCCTTCAGTTGCATAATAATGTTTTACAATTAACTAAGCACTTTGCATCCATTATCATATTTTTTTATCACAGAAGTAGACTTATAAAATATTCTAGCTTTTATAATGAATGAGGAAACTGAAATGCACAGATGTAGAATTTTGGGATAGGCTTATACGGTTAGTGATAGAGATTTACACCATATCAAGTGTACTCAAATCCACTCTTCTTTGAGACAGAGGAACTTTTCTCATTTAGCCATTCAATGCTTTCCATTGGGAGGGCCTGTTGTACCTCTCTGACCTTACATGTTATCACCACTGCCCCTTAACTTATGACTTAACATCTCTCAAATTTGAATCACTGTAATGTTATTTATTTGTGAAATCGACTCCATCTCTACATTTTGTTATCCTATATATTCCTCTAATTCCTCATGAAATCTACTGATATCGATTCTGTGTGATCTCTCCCTTGTGCTTTTTATTCTTGTTTTGCGTGTGTGTACTTTTATCATTTGCCCAAAAGCTTTTGAAATTATACATATTCCCAAGTGCTTAGTACAAAGAGGACCTTTAATTTCTGAACCACTCAAGACACAAATATTAATTTAACATATCTTATTCCTATCTATACAATGTTTAAAAGATCATGAGAATTCTGATGCTGTGTTTGACCCCAGGATTCTCTCTTTAGTGGAAGAAAGAACAAATATGTATTAAAGCAAGTTTATTCTGACACTTGTTAAAAGAGTAAGAAAAATCTTATCAGGACTATTGTAGTAGGTGTCAAGATTACTGCAATGGGAGAGAGAGATACAACAGACAGCTGTGGATTTATAGTCAACCAGAAGAATGATGGGGGTCAGTGGATGGAAAATTACTAAGAGAAGACATCAAGGGTAGAGTCTTGCTACACTGACCTAACAGGATTCTTTCTGAAAGCAGACCAGGGCTATCAGAGATCAAGGTTTGTGGATTCTCACTAAAGTGATTTAGCAGGATTCCTGTTACAACTATACTAGGTAGACCAAAGGCAGGATGCAAGGATGAAACTGAGTTGAAAAGAAGACTTAGAGGAACGTGTCTAAAGTTTGGTCAAAGAGAGTCTTTGTCACATTGTAGAGATAGGATACGAGAGAAACAATGGTTTTCTTTCCCTAGACATGTTCATTTCCCTCAGATTGCTGAGGGAAAAAATTATGGATAAATGATTTTTTTTTCTGAACTTCTTTCAGTCTATCTGTAGATTTATCTCACCCTACTCTTAGGAGGTGTTACCTGTCTTGTGAGGCAATGTAAGCATGGGTATGAGTCCTGTGTACAGTGTCTATACTTTTCCTAATAGTAACTGCACACCTTCTCCCAGAGTTTGCTTTTCACAATGGAAAAATCCTCTCGTAACATCTTACCCCCTTTTTTTTCCTGCTTTGTTTTTGTAACCTTTCTGAGACTTTGTCTATTTCAATTTTAGCTATCTCATACTGTGACAATAAAGCTGTAAACATTTTTCCAGATGGCAAAACATAAAAATAGTTTCAAAGTTTGAGATAATATCTTATATGTTCTTTTGAATATGACATATGCCAATGATTGATATTTTAGTTGTATTCTTAATCAAGTAAAATTTTAAGCTTTTATCATTAAGACTGAGGTCTTAAGTGATACTTTAGAGTTGATAATTATAATACAAATTGTTTTCTCATTTTCATTACTTCCTCATGCAAAAAATGATCTGCCACTTATAAATGCATTCAAAATTTTGTCAAGATTATTTTCTAGCCTATGGTAATAGATTAAAATTTTATTTTATTTACCTTTATTTTCAGGTCATATTTCCAATACTTTAGTTATCTGAAAGATTCTTGCCTTCTTAAAATTTCAGGATGATATAATGACAAATTACCTTTGCATTTCTCCATTTAACATATTGCTTATTTTAATTTATATTTTATAAATTCACAAATATCCAGAAGCAAAGAGACCAATGTTCATGATACTTATGCACCATCAAGATTTTTAAAATGTTAAAATTTTGTCAGATTCATTTTTTAGGGAGTAAATAGTATAGAATCGGTTTACATCTCTTGTACTCTTCTGAAACCTATTCCCCTCATTCGTTCCCAGAAATAATCACTTTGTTAAATTTGTATCCCATGGAATATAGCTAGACACTCTTGGAAAATTAACAGCATGCAGTTTCTCTTGGTTAGGTGATCATCTCTCTAGATCAGACTTCTACATACTTATCTCTACGAAACTTCTCCATGGTCTTCCAGAAACATAAACGAGCCTTTTGAAATCATGGACATGTAACAGTACTTGCTTTTCATGTGTCACACGATTCCACCTCTGGCTTCACATTCTAATTAACCAATCATCTCCAGGGTATGCATATCTTAAGGAAAAGAAATGTTATTTTAGTTCAGCCTATGTGACAGCAGAAAACTTACTTCTCAATTATAATCAAGTGTAGGTCACATGCCGGGAGAATGACAGGAGAACAATAGCTCTGAGTACATTAGACTGTCAGCAGATTTATCTTTTTCAAGCTAAATTAACTTCAGTAACAATCATTTAAAATTTAAAATATCAGAAATATCTTTTTAGAATGTAATTTCAGCAATTGTTCTGACCTCCATGAAGAGTTATAAAGATAGTAATAATGATTCATGTTAAACACACACACACACATTTTAAATTAAAATAAAAGAAGATAATATGTTCTAATTTTTATTGATAGAAAAGATGAAACATGGAAGTAAAAATAATATTTTCAATCTTTAGAAATAAACAAATTAAAGTTACTCATTTATTATTCTTTATTCCCTCTACGTTCTTTCCAATAAGAGTGACCGGTGGAAATGAGAAATACCATGGGAAGACAATTATTTCTATCTAGGCACAGATACCTAAACTAGGACAGATAATCTCAGCCACAGCAACTATTCAGGGAACCATGATAATATGGGAGGTAAAACAAACTAAAAAAAAAAAAAAGAAAAATAAGAGGCCAGAAAAGAGTCTGTACATGCTAAGCACTTCATTACTACTTAATAATGGTTATTAATAAATAGTAATCTTATTTTTTACACAAAGCCTTGAAAAACTTTCTGAAGGAGATCAGCCTGGGATTTGTTTGGAAGGAATGATGCTAAAGCTGAAACTCCAGTACTTTGGCCACCTCATGCGAAGAGTTGACTCATTGGAAAAGACTCTGAGGCTGGGAGGGATTGGGGGCAGGAGGAGAAGGGGACGATAGAGGATGAGATGGCTGGATGGCATCACTGACTCGATGGACGTGAGTCTGGGTGAACTCCGGGAGTTGGTGATGGACAGGGAGGCCTGGCGTGCTGCGATTCATGGGATCGCAGAGAATCGGACACGACTGAGCGACTGATCTGATCTGATCTGAAAGCCCATTCAGAGTTACCCCACTACTTTATCAACAAAAACAAATGTGAACTTCCCCAGCATTCTAGTGTTTGGGGCTCTGTGCTTCCGCACAGTGGGCATGGGTTCTACCCTTCATTGGAGAACTAAGATCCCACATGTTGCCCGGTGTAGCCAAAATCAAAACAAAACAAAAACAAATGTAAAGTGTAAAATGCAAATTGGACACTGAGGAATTTATGTCTAATTCTGCTTTTTATAAGTTATTTAGTTTTACAAGCAAATTTTGTTTTTCTAGTACAACTTTTATTTTCATAAAAATATATCTACTGTAGAGGGAAAACTTCAATTTTTAAATTCTCAGAATATTCCTATACCATATTAATGAATTGACAAAGAAAACACATTTCCACTGTGCCTACAAATTTGCATGTCAACTTCTCTATTGGCTTCACCTGGGTGACATGTACAGCATCCCACTGAGGTGAAGCCACCAGGTACTACCTAGGTAAGTTTCTGGGGTGACAAAGCAGTAGCTGATCTGGACACTTTTCAATGTCCTAATCCCTAAGCTAGCTGCTTAAGACATAAGAATGAATAAGAGAGTTAAGCCACTCGAAAGTTAGAAGAGAAGAAATGTATTTTAAATGATCAATGACATTCATGACCAAGGGATTTAACAGAGGAAAATGCAATGAAAACAGAATCCTGATGATATCCGGGAAGCTTCAGGTACATTTCAGGTATATGTAATAGATTTGTGGACCTTGAGTAAAGAAGGATTTTCAAATATAAGAGGTTAATAAAGTTGAATAATCTATATATTAAATATATTAAACAATGTTACTTGTTTTAAGAGAAGTATACTTTAGCTTACATAATCTTTTGGTAATCTTCTCAACAACTTTATCAGAGTGACAAACCTCAGATCATTGCATTACAACCACCCACCTGAATTCTGAAACTTGGATCCTTCATTTAATCTATCCAAGATTCTACAAATCTGTACCTCTACTTTCTCTATTCTTAGTAATAACTTTCATCCTATAACTACCAGCCCAAAGTGAACTAATGGTAATAACTGACAAAAATATATTCTTACTTCATAAAGTTTTGAAAGTCTTTTTTACATAAATTCCTTGGCAACAGTAGACATGAACATAGTAGATACTTAACAGACCATCAAATGTAGGACTGAGTCTAAGTGGTTTTTATAAGGTGATGTGAGAATAAGAAAATGGAGTATTAAAAAAGAGAAATTCTTTATTTCTTTATTATCTTAAATATCTGTGTCTCTTCATAGTTCCTTAGGTCTATATTTTTATTCTCAAGTTACTTGCCAGTCATCATTTATGTAAGTTTGTAGTATTAAGTTGAAATGCAATATTATGTATTTGCATTTAAGTAATATTACACAATCATTTATTTTAATTTTTATCTTTGATCTATTGTTTGCCAATTTAATAGGCAGTAAGAAACATAAATTTAAAGGACTAAATAGAGGAAAAAGGAAAACACCAAAAATATTGAAATCAGAGAAGCAAGAACATGGGACTACCATAGGGGCAAAGAAGAGGGCAGAGGAGGGTTGTTTATCAATAACAAATAGAAAGAAAACCTTAAAAAGATTAAAATTTGCAAAATTGTGGCTACCTAAAATATGTGGAATGCAAAAGTAGGAAGTCAAGAAACACCTGGAGTAACAGGCAAATTTGGCCTTGGACTACGAAATGAAGCAGGACAAAGGCTAATAGAGTTTTGCCAAGAAAATGCACTGGTCATAACAAACACCCTCTTCCAACAACACAAGAGAAGACTCCATACATGGACATCACCAGATGGTCAACACCGAAATCAGATTGATTATATTCTTTGCAGCCAAAGATGTCAGCAAAAACAAGACCAGGAGCTGACTGTGGCTCAGACCATGAACTCCTTATTGCCAAATTCAGATTTAAATTGAAGAAAGTAGGGAAAACCACTAGACCATTCAGGTATGACCTAAATCAAATCCCTTATGATTATACAGTGGAAGTGAGAAATAGATTTAAGGGCCTAGATCTGATAGACTGCCTGATGAACTACGGAATGAGGTTCATGACATTGTACAGGAGACAGGGATCAAGACCATTCCCATAGAAAAAAAAATGCAAAAAAGCAAAATAGCTCCCTGAGGAGGCCTGACAAATAGCTGTGAAAAGAAGAGAAGCAAAAAGCAAAGGAGAAAAGAAAAGATATAAACATCTGAATGCAGAGTTCCAAAGAAAAGCAAGAAGAGATAAGAAAGCCTTCTTCAGCAATCAGTGCAAAGAAATAGAGGAAAACAACAGAATGGGAAAGACTAGGGATCTCTTCAAGAAAATCAGAGATACCAAAGGAACATTTTATGCAAAAGATGAGCTCGATAAAGGACAGAAATGGTATGAAAGAAGCAGAAGATATTAAGAAGAGATGGCAAGAATACACAGAAGAACTGTACAAAAAAGATTTCACGACCCAGATAATCACGATGGTGTGATCACTGACCTAGAGCCAGATGTCCTGGAATGTGAAGTCAAGTGGGCCTTAGAAAGCATCACTATGAACAAAGCTAGTGGAGGTGATGGAATTCCAGTTGAGCTATTTCAAATCCTGAAAGATGATTCTGTGACAGTGCTGCACTCAATATGCCAGCAAATTTGGAAAACTCAGCAGTGGCCACAGGACTGGAAAAGGGCAGTTTTCATTCCAATCCCAAAGAAAGGCAATGCCAAAGAATGCTCAAACTACCGCACAATTGCACTCATCTTACACACTAGTAAAGTAATGCTCAAAATTCTCCAAGCCAGGCTTCAGCAATATGTGAACCGTGAACTTCCTGATGTTCAAGCTGGTTTTAGAAAAGGCAGAGGAACCAGAGATCAAATTGCCAACATCCGCTGGGTCATAGAAAAAGCAAGAGAGTTCCAGAAAAACATCTATTTCTGCTTTATTGACTATGCCAAAGCCTTTGACTGTGTGGCTCACAATAAACTGTGGAAAATCCTGAAAGAGATGGGAATACCAGACCACCTGATCTGCCTCTTGAGAAATTTGTATGCAGGTCTGGAAGCAACAGTTAGAACTGGACATGGAACAACAGACTGGTTCCGAATAGGAAAAGGAGTATGTCAAGGCTGTATATTGTCACCCTGTTTATTTAACTTCTATGCAGAGTACATCATGAGAAATGCTGGACTGGAAGAAGCACAAGCTGGAATCAAGATTGCTGGGAGAAATATCAATAACCTCAGATATGCAGATGCCACCACCCTTATGGCAGAAAGTGAAGAGGAAGTAAAAAGCCTCTTGATGAAAGTGAAAGTGGAGAGTGAAAAAGTTGGCTTAAAGCTCAACATTCAGAAAATGAAGATCATGGCATCCAGTCCCACCACTTCATGGGAAATAGATGGGGAAACAGTGGAAACAGTGTCAGACTTTATTTTTCTGGGCTGCAAAATCACTGCAGATGGTGACTGCAGCCATGAAATTAAAAGATGCTTACTCCTTGGAAGGAAAGTTATAACCAACCTAGATAGCATATTCAAAAGCAGAGACATTACTTTGCCAACAAAGGTTCATCTAGTCAAGGCTATGGTTTTTCCTGTGGTCATGTATGCATGTGAGAGTTGGACTGTGAAGAAGGCTGAGCGCCGAAGAATTGATGCTTTTGAACTGTGGTGTTGGAGAAGACTCTTGAGAGTCCCTTGGACTGCAAGGAGATCCAAGCAGTCCATTCTGAAGGAGATCAGCCCTGGGATTTCTTTGGAAGGACTGATGCTAAAGCTGATACTCCAGTACTTTGGCCACCTCATGCAAAGAGTTGACTCATTGGAAAAGACTCTGATGCTGGGAGGGATTGGGGGCAGGAGGAAAAGGGGACAACAGAGGATGAGATGGCTGGATGGCATCACTGACTCGATGGACGTGAGTCTGTGTGAACTCCGGGAGTTGGTGATGGACAGGGAGGCCTGGCGTGCTGCGATTCATGGGGTCGCAAAGAGTCGGACACGACTGAGCGATTGATCTGATCTGATCTGAAAAATATGTGTAAGCTTTGAATCATCATATATCTAAGGATGTATTCTTACAATTCAGCTTCCCTGGTGCCTCAGTGGTAAAGAACCTGCCTCCCAATGCAGGTGACACAAGTTGATCCCTGGGTCAGGAAAATCCTCTGCAGAAGGAAGTGGCAACCCACTCCAGTATTCTTGCCTGAGATATCCCATGGACAGAGAAGCTTGATGGTCTATAGTCCACAGGGTTGCAAACGAGTTGGACATGACATAGAGACTAAACAACAACAACAATAAAATTCTGATGAATAAGGATGTATATCTGAAATAACAGGGCATATCTATAAATATATATGGAAAGAATCTTCAAAGTAAAATGCTTTTATTACTGAAATAGTAACACAATCTGAATATCCATTTATAAGTTACAGTTTGTAAAGCGTGTAAATTTTATAAAAGAGCAAAGGCAATATTTTAAAAAGAATTTTATCCTATTAACATGGAAGAATATTCACAATACCTTTCTTAGGGAGAAAAGCAGATTATAAAACAGTATGGACAGTAGGCCCAGTTTCATAAAAATAATTTATCTACATTTATATTGCATATCTGGAAAAACAATGTTATCTCTTATTTATATATTTATATAAGGTTTTTCATTTTTCTTTTTACTTTTATGAATTTTATATTATAATTTTCCCAGTGAACTTGAGTTAATTACATTAAAAAATTTTGAAATCCATTCTTGATATCACAGCTTCTGGAAAGAAAATGTCAGTGTAGCACTGAGTCATCTAAGATTTAAATTGAGTTATGGATATAAAAACATTAACACTTTAACTGAATGTATATCTAGTGGATATGCACGATTAAATTGATTTGAACAGTGTAAATCAAGTGAGGAACAGTGTTGAAAATTTCAATTTCTTCAAATGTGAAATAAAATAATCTACTGTTTATTATTTTGTGAATATTAGGATCACGTAAATGTTGCCTCTGTGAAACACAGGGAGGCTCCAGAAAGGTTAAGACCTGAGGATCCACTACTAAGCAGGTTCTCTCTGTCACTATCAGCAAATAGCAACTTTCTATACTCTGTAGAGTTATAATATCCATTGCTACATTGGGTGTATTTTTAAAGGAATGCCATCTAGTAAGGTAAAGAATATATTGATCCCAGTAAGCTGTTTATTCAGAGGGAGTATCCAACATGTTTTAAAGCTTGTCTCACAGAGTACTGAAGGGGTCCAGGATAGGTCACTGTGGCATAAAAATTATTTTGAGCTGAAGACATTTGAGAATAGATTTTTTTTTTCCCGAACCCTCTTATTTTCCTAAAGCAGAGCCTTCCAAAAGAGCTCAATTCTCGTAAATCTGCTTCCCTGGAGTTTCCCAACCAGGGAAGATGATTCTTACCCACTGGTAGGGAAAAGTCCACACCACATGTAAACAGACATTGCCACAAAACTCTCAGATTGCTCATCTATTATCTTAGGGAACCATCAATTATCTTTCCTAAAAGTCATTTGTTTTCCCATAAATTATTTGCTTTCACCCCTTTCCATGTTAAGACATCATTCACTTTCCCAGAAGTGCCCTTCTCCCCATTTCCTTCCCCTATTAAGATGTTATATAAGCCTCAATTTCTAATCACTTCCTGGAATCACATTTGTCTGTGAACTTCCATACCTATATTAATAAAAATACTTGATTAAATTTTGGCTTTTCTTCTGTTAATCTGTCTTTTGTCAGTTTAATTTGCAGGACCCCATACATTACACCTAAGAGAGTAGTGGAAAAGCTTTTCCTCCCTGACAGTGAGTGCCCTTGCTGACACAGAGAGAGATGGCCCCTTGGAGAGGTGCTGTTAGATTTTGTCAAACTTTTGTGGAAGGAAAGATCAAAATGCACTGTGTTACCTTTTCTAGTGGATATATTTCATGAGGAAGATAAATTGTTGTCCTTGAATTTTAACTACACTCTGTCTCTACTGAGTCTGATAAGTAACATTTTTTTAAAGGAAAGAAGGGTAGTATAACCTGGTCTGGTCTAGTGAATTCTGCCAAGGTGAATAAGACCCTATAGCACCTTTCCCAGACAGACTCTATATCTTCTCCTTTAACTCCTTTTCCAGGTACCTAGATAATAGCATCTAATGCACATTTTCTGATGCGAAAACCCCCACCAAATGGAAGATATTAACTACTTAATGATGATAAGCACTGAGTCCCCAGGCCTCCGGGAGCCTGAGGGTTGTTGATACATAAACTCCCATGACACTAACCTGTTACCTCATCATGGACTAATCAGGGAAATTCTGCATAAATTGATCAAATACACTGTAATCCCCTCCTTCACATTGCCTTTAAAACTGCTTCTCTGAAATCCATGGTGGAGTTTAGGCTTTTTGAGTGCTAGCTGTCCTGGACTCCTTGTCTGGTGCCTTACTATAAACGCTGCACGTTCCTTCATCACAACCCAGTGTTGATAGATTGGTTTTACTGCATGCAGGTGAGTGACCCAAGTTTAGTTCAGTAACATCAAAATTTATGTTTTAAATCAGATGACAAAAACCAATACTTCTTCCATGAACCTATAATAAGCATGATAACAATAATAAAATAATACATAAATAATAAGTAAACAAAATTCTGAAATATATAGAAAAATTATAAAGGAGACATTAACAATCACCCATAATATTGACACTTGAAGATGAAGGTGACGATGATGATGGTGACTGATAGTGACAACAATGATGGTAATTGTGATAATAATCATAGAAGCAACTAGCGTATATAGTGCACTTACCACACGTGGGCATTCTGCTTCACGTTTTATGTACATAACCTTATAGAAGATGTAAAGCTATTGTTATCCCACTTTTAGAAGTGAGAAAAATAAAGTTTAGAGAGTTGATTTTTGAGTCAGAAGAGGATAGAGCAGAGAAGCAGAGGATTACAGATCTGGCCCAACTCTTTGTTTTAGCAGACAAATGTAAAGAATGCCAAATTTTGACTAAGTTTGGTTCACCAGTTAGCTGCAGAATAAGATTATATTCTGACTTCCTGACTCAATTATTAATATTTACTGCCAATTTATATTCATATATAAGTTGGCAGTGAATATAAATGAATATATAAAAATTCATATATATATACATAAATTCATATATAGTTTTAAAAGAGTGTGGTCTAAATTCTATTTTAATCTCAAAATTATTTTATTGCTGTAATTTTTAAATCCAGAGCCGTAATCAGAACCTGAATGAAGCTATCTACACTTTGCAAAGGTCTCCCACTTCACTTTCAAGAGTGCTGTCATTGTATTTGAAAGCTATTTCACAGCTGTCTCCATCCCCCCAAAAAGAAAATTATTCTAAATATATGAATAATAAAATCTCTAGGTTTTTTTTCAATATTTAGCATCTCCCCTTTTCTCAAAATTTTAAACAATTCAAATGGTCTTACACAGCAGTAACATCCAAGAAAATAAAAATAATCTGTGTTCAGAAGGTTGTGCGGCTTGTGAAGATCTTGTTCTTGAAGTGAGAGAGGGGGAGGTACAGCTCCAATCACAGTCAGGGTCAAGTTAATAAATTCCTCTTTATTTTCAGATGGAGTATGCCATGTACTTAAATTGTTCCATGGTGCCCTATCATCCTGACACCCCCATCTATTCTGAACCACTTTGTTTAAATGAAAAGCTCGTGTTTAACTTTGTAATACAAAACACAGCTGAATCATTGACACTTCAATCAGACTTTATTATGCTGAAATCACAGTAGGATATCCCTTCTATCCAGAATGTACTGACACTAAAGTAGAATGGATTTCAATCTAAAAATGAAAGACAAAACACATCAATATATGCGTGTATCTGCATAATAATCCAGTGTAATTTCATTATAACTGTGTTCACCCAACAGCAGAACTCACCATGAGATAGACCTGAATCTGGCTGTATGTATTTATAATTTTTGAAAGAAAAAGCTTTTAAGCTAGGCTGACAACTTTATTTATAAAGAAGTTTAATCATTCCTCTTCTACAAGAGTATACAGTGAGAAGAATGTCTTAAATTTGTCAAGCACTTGTTTTTCTCTAACCTGGAGAGTTATTTATTGTCACAAACATTGGAAAGTTTACTGAAGGTTATTCTGACTTGTCAGACAGGTACAGACTTTGCAGATGGCACTGTGGAACAGTTTATCATGTACAGGTTGATCAGGTTCCTTGAGTTACTTAGGAGTGAGCAGGAGAAACCTAGGTTTCTCCTTTGACCAATAAAATAGAGGTGTGGAAAAATAAATGAGGTGTATATTTTATATAAAAACCCGCAACATGCACTCGGACCCAGTCGTGTCCGATTCTTTGTGACCCCATGAACTGTAACCCACCAGGCTCCTCTGTCCATGGGATTTCCCAGGCAAGAACACTGAAGTGGATTGCCATCTCCTTCTCCAGGGGATCTTCCCGACCCAGCTATCAAACCTGCTTCTCCTGCTGTGTGTCTTGCATTGGAGGATCCTTTACCACTGAACCCAGAAGGGAAGCCAAAAACCCTGGCAGGGTCAAATTTAGATTCATGTTTTAGAGTAGTTAAGCAAAGAAAATATGAAATAAATAAATTACAATAACTAGTTAATTGCCTATTACATGGAATCAATACTATGCTTTTCTGAAATACAGAGGAGGAATTTTTTTTTTTCTCTACCTTCCTTGGATCTTTGTTCTAATAATCAAAGCAACACAGGGCAGATTAATAAGAGAAAATAAAATTTAATTATATCTGTATGGACCCCAAGAAGACTTTGATAACACAAGCAGTAGGACAATTGAGGATTATGTTTCAGGGAGGAAGTCGATTCTGACTCCATGTTGGAAACTGTTTCTTTGACTTGCTTTTATTATTATAATCATACTCAATGGGTTGCCTGGAGGGCCTTGCACCTCTGCTTGACTGTAAACTAAAGGGCCTTGGTTTAGCTTAGGGAGAGATAGTTTTTCCCTGCCCACCTGTGAATAGAAGAGATTAACACACCCCTTCCGAAAGCTGTCTGTTCCCTTGGAGATGTTTTGCAAGGCTGAATACCCTTTTACTTTACTTCCCCAGCACATCTCCCTCTCTAGTCTTCCTTTTGACTTTAGTTCCTCATTGCTTCTTTCCCTCTGATCTATAAAAGAATCTGGCATCCAGACCCCAGTATTGTTTATTTTGAGGCAGCCTGCCATCTTCTCAGTCAGCTGCTTTCCAAATAAAGTCCCTTCCTTGCCTCAACCCCTTGTCTCTCGTATTCAATGGTCTATCATACAGTGAGCAGAGTGAGCTTAGACTCAGTAACAGTTATATGCTATCCTGAGCTAAGAAAAAGGGAGGAGGGTTTGGGACTTTCAAAGGAGAAAGTTCACAGGAAGATGGGAAGAATAAATGTTTGGTAAATAAATGTTGACTGTGCCATGCAGAAACCATGGAGCTCAGAGAGGAATGTGATCTCTAAGCCCAGCTAAGCTCTCTCCAGCATACCATACCCATGTCAAAGCTTTCCTTGTTATCTCTTCCTAGACCAGCCCCTCTATCCAATTTGTTTCAGGCAGTTAAAGGAGAGGTACATGTTTTTCTTGAAACTGCTGGGCCTTGATCACCTTCAATTCAATTTAGTCCATGTGCAAAAGTGGTACATTTTGGGGACACGTGTTCTCAACCCCTTCAAAGGGTAGGAAAATAAGCAGCTTCCCAGAAAGTTTAAGTCCTGTGGCTTCTAACTGAACCAGCAAGATTCTGATGTTTTTAAAGCATACACTAGGACTGTTTGATTAAACTGAACGCTGCATAAAATGCCAAGCAAGTCTATGAAGTGTGAGAAATGTGTTGGCTTTTGTCCACTAATAAACTTAGAGTTGAAACAAATCGAGTTGTTGCCTAAATTGTTTCCTGGGCCCAAAGAAAACTGGAACTCCTACATAATGCATATGTTTCATTAATTGCAGGAAAAGAAAAAAATCTGTAGTTTAGAGAGAAAACAGTACTCATAGCACAAAAATGCCAGCATGAGCAGAAAAAGTAAATAAGAAGAAATTTACAAATGAGTACATTTGCATGCAGGAAAAAGAAGAGAATTTAAATACCCAAAGCAGGTGAGATGTTTTAACAAAGAGATCAGTGTGTTATTTAACAAAAGGCATTACTCTAATTCTACCATTAAATCCATCTTGCAAAGTGAAGTGAAATCTGAGAGGGAACCTGAAATTGTCAATAATGGAAAGTATTCCCTGTGCAGAGACCTCAGATGGGCTAAAACTTGAATTCATATCTTAGTTAAATACAAGGAGTCTCATTTTGAGGATGTGGATCTTGAAAAATCAATGAAAAATCCATCCAGAGTTTATGAAATTAGCTCAGATTTGCAAGCTGTATATAGTGATGAATGAGAAAGAATGTTGAGTTGATTTATGATTCTTGCAAAGGCTCATCTTCATCTGTAAAACAGCAAAAGATGAACCAACAGTATCTACATATTTAGCATAATTTAGCATATAAAGAGTTTTGACATTTAACAGTAACTGATCAGAAAATTATATGAAGTAATGTTATTAAAAATGAAAGAATCTGACTGATGAAGATATATAACAAAGATAATTTTTATCAACAACAAACAACTTAATTTTTTGTAGTGAATATATGTTATTCAGAAATAGTAGGCTTCAGTGTGCTAATTAAAAGCCATTGGCTTCCCAGCTATTTACATGGCTTTCAGCTCTCCAAAGCCAGTGACCTAGTCAAATTAATGCTGACCTCAACTTAAAAGTCATCTGTATGAATAAATAATTCATACCCTCTGCATACTTATTGCATTAGAAGTTGCACTACAGGATTTTGCTGGTATTAAAAAAATATTCAGTAGGGTTAAAACTGAGAAGGCTTGAATAAAATATATTTTAGACCACCATTTAGATTAGAGCATGAAATTGTAAAATCAAAGTCATTTCATAATAAAGAGTCACAAGTATATATAAAGACTTCTTTTGGTTATATTGTCAGCCTAAGACTGAAAGATTTAAATATATGCATGTGTAAATATATTTTATAATCCAGTGACAGCATTAAAATAGCAAACATGACTTGGATAGTGTGAAATTAAGGAAACATTGCAAAATCCTTGGTAGAAAATAGAATCATAGTTTGAAATAGAAATTAATGTCATATTTTGTTTTCACTGTTTTATATTTCCAGTCCTGTGTTAGAGAACATACTAATCATTCTAAAATAAAAAGTCATGTAGATAATTTAAATATTTGCATATGTGTATTTCATATAATCTTAATAGATTAATCATTATATCAAGCTGACATTCTTGGAGAAACATTGGCTGACCAAGATTTAGTTTATCCTTTTCATGTTTTGTTTTTCTGACTAATTGTATTTTAATTCTCATGGGATCAGAATTTTAAAGCTAGCTTAGGTCAAGCATGTATTTAACTTGACTCTCATAAAAAAATAAAAATCCCCACTAACATCACAGTTTATGTGCTGATCTTAACATCACAGCAATTAGGACTCTTCATATCAGTAGTCTAAAAATTACAGTCTCCTCATAAGGAACAAAATAATATAAACTGTGATGTTAGTGTGGATTTTTCTTTTTTTATGAGAGTCAAGTTAAATACATGCTTGACCTAACCCAGCTTTAAAATTCTGAACCCATGAGAATTAAAATACAATTAGTCAGAAAAACAAAACATGAAAAAGATAAACTAAATCTTGGTCAGCCAATGTTTCTCCAAGAATGTCAGCTTGATATAATGATTAATCTATTAAGATTATATGAAATACACAAATGTAAATGTTTGACATCCAGCCATCTCATCCTCTGTCATCCCCTTTTCCTCCTGCCCCCAGTACCTTCCAGCATCATAGTCTTTCCCAATGAGTCAACTCCTCACATGAAGTGCCCAAAGTACTGGAGTTTCAGCTTTAACATCAGTCCTTCCAAAGAAATCCCAGGACTGATCTCCTTCAGAATGGACTGGTTGGATCTCCTTGCAGTCCAAAGGATTCACAAGAGTCTTCTCCAACACCACAGTTCAAAAGCATCTATTCTTCTGCACTCAGCTTTCTTCACAGTCCAACTCTCGCATCCATACATGACCACTGGGAAAACCATAGCCTTGACTAAACGGACCTTTGTTGACAAAGTAATGTCTCTGCTTTTCAATATGCGATCTAGGTTGGTCATAACTTTTCTTCCAAGGAGCAAGCATCTTTTAATTTCATGGCTGCAGTCACCACCTGCAGTGATTTTGCAGCCCCCAAAAATAAAGTCTGATACTGTTTCCACTGTATCCCCATCTATTTCCCATGAAGTGATGGGACCAGATGCCATGATGTTCGTTTTCTGAATGTTGAGCTTTAAGCCAACTTTTTCACTCTCCTCTTTTACCTTCATCAAGAGGATTTTGAGTTCCTCTTCACTTTCTGCCATAAGGGTGGTGTCATCTGCATATCTGAGGTTATTGATATTTCTCCCAGCAATCTTGATTCCAGCTTGTGCTTCTTCCAGCCCAGCATTTCTCATGATGTACTCTGCATATAAGTTAAATAAGCAGGGTGACAATATACAGCCTTGATGTACTCCTTTTCCTATTTGGAACCAGTCTGTTCCATGTCCAGTTCTAACTGTTGCTTACTGACCTGCATATAGGTTTCTCAAGAGGCAGATCAGGTGGTCTGGTATTCCCATCCCTTTCAGAATTTTCTACAGTTTATTGTGATCCACACAGTCAAAGGCTTTGGCATAGTCAATAAAGCAGAAATAGATGTTTTTCTGGAACTCTTTTGCTTTTTTGATGATCCAGCAGATGTTGGCAATTTGATCTCTGATTCCTCTGCCTTTTCTAAAACCAGCTTGAACATCAGGAAGTTCACAGGTCACGTATTACTGAAGCCTGGCTCGGAGAATTTTGAGCATTACTTTACTAGCGTGTGAGATGAGTGCAATTGTGCGGTAGTTTGAGCATTCTTTGGCATTGCCTTTCTTTGGGATTGGAATGAAAACTGACCTTTTCCAGTCCTGTGGCCACTGCTGAATTTTCCAAATTTGTTGGCATATTGAGTGCAGCACTTTCACAGCATCATCTTTCAGGATTTGAAATAGCTCAACTGGAATTCCATCACCTCCACTAGCTTTGTTCGTAGTGATGCTTTCTAAGGCCCACTTGACTTCACATTCCAGGATGTCTGGCTCTAGGTGAGTGATCATACCATCGTGATTATCTTGGTCATGAAGATCTTTTTTGTACAGTTCTTCTGTGTATTCTTGCCACTCTTCTTAATATTTTCTGCTTCTGTTAGGTCCATACCATTTCTGTCCTTTATAGAGCCCATCTTTGCATGAAATGTTCCCTTAGTATCTCTAATTTTCTTGACGAGATCTCTAGTCTTTCCCATTCTGTTGTTTTCCTCTATTTCTTGCATTGATCACTGAAGAAGGCTTTCTTATCTCTCCTTGCTATTCTTTGGAACTCTGCATTCAGATGCTTATGTCTTTCCTTTTCTCCTTTGCTTTTTGCTTCTCTTCTTTTCACAGCTATTTTTAAGGCCTCCTCAGACAGCCATTTTGCTTTTTTGCAATTCTTTTCCATGGGGGTGGTCTTGATCCCTGACTCCTGTATAATGTCATGAACCTCCGTCCATAGTTCATCAGGCACTCTATCTATCAGATCTAGGCCCTTAAATCTATTTCTCACTTCCACTGTATAATCATAAGGGATTTGATTTTGGTCATACCTGAATGTTCTAGTGGTTTCCCCTACTTTCTTTAATTTAAGTCTGAATTTGGCAATTAGGAGCTCATGATCTGAGCCACAGTCAGCTCCCAATCTTGTTTTTGCTGACTGTATAGAGCTTCTCCATCTTTGGCTGCAAAGAATATAATCAATCTGATTTCGGTGTTGACCATCTGGTGATGTCCATGTGTAGATTCTTCTCTTGTGTTGTTGGAAGAGGGTGTTTGCTATGACCAGTGCATTCTCTTGGCAAAATTCTATTAGCCTTTGCCCTGCTTCATTCTGTATTCCAAGGCCAAATTTGCCTGTTACTCCAGGTGTTTCTTGACTCTTACTTTTGCATTCCAGTCCCCTATAGGACATGAATTTGAGTGAACTCCGGGAGATGGTGATGGACAGGGAGGCCTGGTGTGCTGCGATTCATGGGGTCGCAAAGAGTCGGACACGACTGAGTGACTGAACTGAACTGGTATATATGCATATGCTTCAATATTTACAGATTGATACATAATTTGTCATAGATAGTAACATAATTTCTAGGAGATTAAGTTCTGTTCAATATTAATAATAAAATATGATTGAAAATATAGTGTTTTATATATTTGTGTATGTGTGTACTTGTGTATGTGTGTACGTATCATAATTTGGGAAAACTTCAGCAATTTCCATAAATAAAAATAAATAAATAAATATTTATAGTTAAAACAAGCATAAATTCAGGTCTGTAGATTCTTAAAATAAGAAAAATACACATTTAATTTAGATCTTAATAGGATCAAGTATTATGAACGGTGCTTATGAAAAGGTGATTACTGTACTACATATCACAGCAAAAGGCAGACCTTGACACTCACCCAGCATCAGAGAGATCTATACCAACAAGAAACGGCCCAGATGTGCTCTGCCGAATTCCAAGTTCTTGCTTTGGCTTCTGGTCCTGAAATGGGACAACTGATGTTTCTTGGCCTGATGGGAATCATTGATCCTCCTAGAACTGGTGTGAAAGGAGCTGTTACAGCAGTCATTGTCTCGGGAGTGTCAATAAAACTGATTACAGGAGACTGCAGTTGCCTTTGCTAGTCATCTGGGATTATATTCCAAAACCTCCCAGTCAGTCTCCAGAGAAGAGCTAGATGCAATGGATGTCCAGCAGCTTCCACAGAGAGTTCAAAGGTGACATTAGTGGTAAAGAACTTGCCTGCCAACGCAGGAGACAGAAGAAACGTTGGTTGGATCCCTGGGTTGGGACGATCTACTGGAAGAGGAAATGACAACCCACTCCAGTATTCTTGCCTGGAAAATCCCATGGATAGAGGAGCCTGCCGAGCTACGGTCCATGGGGTTGCAAAGAGTTGGACATGACTGATTAAGCATTAGATAAAAGATTATATATTAGACTGAAGAAACAGATAAAACAAGCAGTTCTCAGATCTCTGAAGTTTTACACTTGCATCTTGTCCACTGGGGGTTGAAGAAAAGGACAAGCAGGGAGCTACTCCATGAAGTCATTCAGGAATTCAGACTTCTGCCTTGAAGTTTATCTACCATCATCTTGACCAAAAGTTAGAAAACTAGGATCCATGGAAAAATTTTGGCCCAAACCTAATTTTGTATGTCATCTGGGCAAAGAATGATTTTTGCATTTTTAACAGCTATTAAAAAAAAAAAAAGTATGACAAGCAAATCATTTACTCTCTGGACTTCTCAGGAAAAACAAAATTCCCAATCGCAGCTCTAGATCCTTGGTACCTTCAAATAAAGTCTCTGTATCCAGCTGGCAGATAAGGGAAATGAGACCATGGAGGGCTGTAATAGAGGTTTAGGGGACAGATCTGGATATGACATTCATCATTTCCACTCACATACTAATGGCCTTACATGTTTAATGGAGCCCCACCTCAATTTAAAGCATAGTTGTAAGCACAGCCTCTCTTTAGACACAGATGAAAAAGGACTATGACTTAAAGAATTATTAGAGATGCTTCACTGATAGGGAAAGAGTTTTTTTTAAACTTGTTATAATCCCAACTGAAGTTAAAGATGCTCAAGGTCATGTCCGACTCTTTGAAACCCCATGGACTATACAGTCCATGGAATTCTCCAGGCCAGGATACTGGAGTGGGTAGCTGTTCCCTTCTCCAGGGGATCTTCCCAACCCAGGGATCGAATCCAGGTCTCCCACATTGCAGGTGGATTTTTTACCAGCTGAGGCACAAAGGAAGCCCTTTTTTAAATTTTTTATAAGAGAAGGCAGAGGAACGAGAGATCAAATTGCCAACATCTGTTGGATCATCAAAAAAGCAAAAGAGATCCAGAAAAACATCTATTTCTGCATTATTGACTACACCAAAGTCTTTGACTGTGTGGATCACAACAGACTGTGGAAAATTCTTAAAGAGATGGGAATACCAGACCACCTGACCTGCCTCCTGAAAAATCTGTATGCAGGTCAAGGAGCAACAGTTAGAACTGCACGTGGAACAACAGACTGGTTCCAAATCAGGAAAGGCGTACATCAAGGCTGTATATTGTCACCCTGCTTATTTAACTTATATGCAGAGTACATCATGTGAAATGCTGGGCAGGATGAATCATAAGCTGGAATTTAGATTGCTGGGAGAAATATCAATAACCTCAGATATACAGATGACACCACCTTATGGCAGAAAGAGAAGAGGAACTAAAGAGCCTCCTGATGCAAGTGAAAGAGGAGAGTGAAAAAGTTGGCTTAAAACCCAACATTCAGAAAACTAAGATCATGGCATCTGGTCCCATCACTTCATGACAAGTAGATGGGGAAACAATAGAAACAGTGAGAGACTTTTAATTTTGAGGGTTCCAAAATCACTGCAGATGGTGACTGCAGACATGAAATTAAAAGACACTTGCTCCTTGGAAGAAAAGTTATGAACAACCTAGACATCATATTCAAAAGCAGAGACATTACTTCATCAACAAAGGTCCGTCTAGTCAAGGCTATGATTTTTCAAGTGGTCATGTATGGATGTGAGAACTGGACTCTAAAGGAAGCTGAGTGCCAAAGAATTGATGTTTTTGAACTGTGGTATTGGAGAAAACTCTTGAGAGTCCTTTGGATTGCAAAGAGATCCAACTAGTCCATCCTAAAGGAAATCAGTCCTGAATATTCATTGGAAGGACTGATTTTGAAGCTGAAACTCCAATATTTTGGCCACCTGATGTGAAGAACTGACTCATTGGGAAAGACCTTGATGCTGGGAAAGATTGGAGGTGGGAGGAAAAAGGGACAACAGTGATGAGATGGTTTGATGGCATCACCAACTTGACGGACATTAATTTGAATAAGCTCTAGGAGTTGGTGATGGACAGGGAGGCCTGGTGTGCTGCAGTCCATGGGGTTGCAAAAAGTTGGACATGACTGAGCGACTTAACTGAACTGAACTGATAATAATACCAACTGCTGGCTAACAAAACTTAAAATGGAAACATTTGAAAAATATATAATAGAAAATAATTAAATGTTGATTTGCAAAAAAAAAAGTTAACCAGAAAGCACAAGATTGTCTGGGTTACAAACAGGCAATTGTGGTTAGTGGCATTTTTTTTTTTTCTCAATAGATATTCAATACAATCCAATAGTAAATTATTCTAACCCTTGAACACAAAATCTCTGGAAATATAATACACATTGGTTGGCTTGTCAAAATGGAAATTATATCTTTCATACACCATATGAAAAGTGGAACTGAGATTATCTGCCCCAAATATATGTTGAATAAAATTGTTTACTAGATTCTTCATGCTCAGGTATCTACCATCATATTATCCAACTAACAATTTTATAAAAATAATTTTAAACTTAGTTCTAAATTAACACAGAGAGAAATGAGCAGTGTTTTATAAACATTGACTATAAGCCTAAATATATATAGAAAAAAATGAAAAAAATTACACATCACTAGACTGTGATTCTTATGTAAACTATAAGTCACTTATCTTTGGGCTTTAGTGGAAATCATTAGTCATGACTATCTGAGAAAAATCTCCCTCCTTACCCTGTCAAGGTGTTCTTTTTCCTTACTGTCATGATTGTTTTTTATCTGTTTCTATACACATTGATTCATGGTGGACAACAGCAGGCAGCTTACTCTCTTTATTCAGTGCCAGGATATTAATTAAAGAAAATTATCTTCCTGTCTGAAACTGCTTAAAATTCAGTATTTAAAGCAAGAGGAATAGTTGACTACATAGATTTCATCAGTAATATCTCTTCTTCTGGTTATATATACCACAATTTATATTACCTGCACTTGTGAAATAGAAAATGTAGGGATAGGAAATTTGTTAATGTTTTTCAGAATCTCTTTGCAATGCCTTCCACAAAGTGCTCTTTGCAGACTGTCTGCTTCATCTGTGATGGGAATGATTTTATTCATCTCCTTCATTCTTCAATACTATCAAAAACATGATATAGGGAAAATAGTATCTTGGATGTGAAATGTTACTTGCAAAAATTGCCTGTATTTCTCATCCTCCCTTCCTTTGAGAATTGTTTCCTCTTTCAGTTATTAGGAAACTCCAGGTTTGTTCCATCAGAGCAGTTACACTGTATCTGTTTGATATACTCCAGGAGTTTGTTGTTAAACTGTTCCATGCTCATTTGCATGTGGATTAAACACACACCCTTTCTCTCATACCCAAGCTGTATCATCTGATTGTCACCATATAGCCTCTACATCTGGCATCCAGTAAAAGCAATGAGGTGAAAAACTCAGGGAATCTATCTTACTAGAATTTTTGGACATAAAATATCCTTAAAGCTGCCAATCTGGTTCTTTCGGCCACTACTCCGCAATGACTGTGGAAACACTTATTACAGATTTTTTTTTTTTTTCCTATGAAGGAAAAAAAAAAAGATTCTGCTTCATAAAGCCCTTGACTTTCTCTCCTAAATCTTGCAAAGGAGAGATTCTCCTTTGACTGCCATCATCTCCTGTGGATTGCAATTTGCCACATTGCAAAATTACACTGTGACTCTTTGAAGGGCTTGTGCATTCCCATGCTGTTTTGTGAATCGGTTCTCAGCTATCAGCTTTGTGTGTGTAGTGATGTCACACCATGCACTCCTGAAAAGTTGTTACAAGCCACATCCTTATGGATTCTGTACAATTTATCTAGAGAAAGCCTATGGAAGAATATGATCAGCCTTTAAATCAAAGAAAAGAAGCACTATGAAGATTTTCTTCAATACAATGCTAGCTCTGTGTGAAACTAATAGGGACAAGTAGTCTGTGAAATCTGTGCTACTGAGTTGAAAAGCTTTGCTAGAGTTGCTTAAACCTATAACATTCATAAACATCTTTTAATAAGATTTTGATTCATGAAAATCTGACTGTCCTTTTTATAAGTATTCTTACAATGACGTCAACACAACCTATTCTGTTCCTATTAGTAAACATTACACATATAATATTTAAATTATACATATATATATCAGAGAAGCCAATGGCACCCCACTCCAGTACTCTTGCCTGGAAAATCTCATGGATGGAGGAGCCTGGAAGGCTGCAATCCATGGGGTCGCTGAGGGTCCTGCAAGACTGAACGACTTCACTTTCACTTTTCACCTTCATGCACTGGAGAAGGAAACGGCAACCCACTCCAGTGTTTTTGCCTGGAGAATCCCAGGGATGGGGAGCCTGGTGAGCTGCCGTCTATGGGGTCACACAGAGTCGGACACGACTGAAGCGACTTAGCAGCATATATATATATATATATAGGAAATGGCAACCGACTCCAACATTCTTTCCTGGAGAATCCCATGGACAGAGGAGCCCAGAGGCTTACATTCCATAGGGCTGCAAAGAGTCCCCACAACCTAGCAATTTAACAACATGCATACAACATGTGTGTGTGTGTGTGCACACATGTATGCATGCCCAGTCGCTTCAGTCCTGCCCAACCCTTCGTGACCCCAAGGGCCATACCCCACAAGGCTCCTCAGTCCATGAGATTTTCCTGGCAAGAATACAGAAGTGGGTTGCCAAGCCCTTCTCCAGAGGACCTTCCTGACCCAGAGATCAAACCTGCGTCTGCTGTGTCTCCTGCATTGCAAGTGGATTTTTATAGCTGAACCACCAAGGAAGCCCGTGTGTGTGTGTGTGTGTGTGTACACTACTTTGAACTACCCTTGGTAGAATCATAATTCCAGTTCTAGAAGCATTAAACCTGTTCATACCAGAAAAATGTCTGTACAGGAAGAAGTTGTCAGGGTCACTTTTATAAATATTAGCTTATCTTTCCAGAAATAAACAACATCCTGGGTCATAAGTATTCGATTTTAAGAAATCTGAAATTGCTACTAAAATAGTTCAATTGCTTAGGACTTTAGTGAACAATCTAAATTACAGACAACAAAATTCAAATAAAAATTTTATCATTGAATAAAAGACTAGTTTGATATTGATGAGATTCAACTTAATAGCTGAAAAACCAAACCTTGTGGTCTCTTTTCTAAAGTAACACAGTGGACATAGGAGAGATTGGGAACTAGTTAGAGTAAATTGGGATAAATGAACAGATATGGTTAAAATAACACACAATTTTGGGACTTGGTCTAGGTAATAAAATTATAAAATAGAGCTATGACAATAGGAGGGTAAGTTATCTACTTTATGAGTGATAACTTTGCAATGAGTGAGGGAGAGAATAATAACTACAAAATTTTTCCCCAGTAATTCTTAATAAAAGATCTAGAACATCAACTTAATGTGATGTTTAACCTGAAAGGGTCTATGATACAAAGAATAAATACATATCAGAATAATTGCTAACCATAGCACTTTTTTTCTTTTTAAAAAGGATAATTGTTTTACCGTACTGTGTTGGTTTCTGCTATATATCAACATGAATCAGCCATAAGTATATATATGTCCCCTTCCTCTTGACAACCCTCCCACCTCCCCCCATCCCACTTTTTTGGATTGTCATAGAACCCCAGTTTGAGTTCCCTGAGTCATACAGAAAATTCCCGCTGGCTCTCTGCTTTACATATACATATAGTATATGTTTTTTATGAAGTGTTGATGTGCCAAACATTCAGGAAAGTGTTGTAAATATTATTTAATTCACATATACAAACTAAAAGTTATCATATATACTAATATTGTTACAAATGAGAAACCACAAGCTAAGAAAGGATAAATAAATTCCCTTAAGAACCAACACCTGTGAGCAGTAGAACCAGGAGTCCAAATGAAGTTTGAGTCCAAAGCCACTGTTCTTAATACTTAAAACTATGAGTTCTTCCTCTAAAGTTGGAAATGGATATAACCTTTGTGATTAAAAGAACATAGCTATTCAAGCTTTCCCCAAAACATTCCTTAATAAAGCTGAGCAGCAAAGTGTGACCTGTTTCATTGGCTCAAGGGGGTAAAAATAAATAGATAGATCAGTTCAGTTCTGGTCAGCCGCTCAGTTGTGTCCAACTCTTTGTGACCCCATAGACTGCAGCATGCCAGGCCTCCCTGTCCATCACCAACTCGCGAAGCTTGCTCAAACTCATGTCCATCGTCAGTGATAGATCGATAAATACATACATAGATAAGTCTTCCAGTTCATACCACCTGAAGGGGAATCTTTTGGGGTTCTAAAAGACAAAGTGAGTAATAGAGATTTTAAGGACAGAAATGAAAAATAAGAAAGATGAATTTCATGTTGTGATGAGAAAAAATGAGAGGCACAATGTAGAGTAGCTGGAGATAAATAAGAAGTACAGTGAGAAAACAGCAGGAGGAAGACAGCTCTTACAGAGTGAGTGAGACACAGCAAGCTTATTTCTGAACATACAGCTTTGTGTGAAATCTAACTATGAAGGGGGAAAAGGGAATGGAAAAGGAAGACATCACTACAAATAAAGGAGATTAAGCTAAAGGGGAATAAAATGGAAGTTAACTAGAGACTGAAGCTAAGTTTTTGATTCAAAATAAGAAATATGACTCAGAAATCAAGTAACAGAAAAGAGCCACTTTTGGAGAGCTGAAGGTAGAAAAGAGATAAACTACACAAAGTCACATGGCTATGGATCAAGTAGTTCTTGAAGCAGGATTGTGTAACCTAAGCAGCATCACCAGAAAGAAGGCATAAAAATGTGATTTATTGTTCTTTGAGAAAAGAAAAAATACAATGTCAGTACAAAAAAAGTCATGTGAAAAGAAAATACTATGAAAGAATGAACGAGTTTTGGAGTTCTTCATAATGATTAATAAAGGGAAATACAAGCATAAAAAAAGAGGGAATATGATATTTTATAACTATTTCTTTAATTGATCCAACTATGTGACTCTATTGAAATGGATATGCTCAAAATTATCATATTTAGTTCTTCTCAATCTATATTTGACTTAAATTATCGACAGATACATTGTTTTATAGCTGACTGAAGTATGTATGTGTGGGGAGGGGGTGGGGAGCTCATTCACAGTGTAATCTAAAGGAGATAAAGGCATCTGTGGGGTTGAATATTCAATAATTATAATATACAGGAAAACACAAGCCATTTTTACTCTCCTTCATCCCGGTTAACTTGAGGTACTAAAGATGAAGTACTCGTTTGCACTATGACCTCCTGGAGTGACGTGCAGCTTGGTTCCTCTCTCACTTTTGATTTCTGTTTAATATGTAAATGTGAGTGTGAGATCTTAAGTGTGTTTGCATAAGCTAACTTGAATTTAAGTACAGTTTTCTGAAATATTTCTATTGGAATAAATTACTTAAAAATAAAAAAATTAAATTAAATTAATGCTAAAGAAAAAATAACAAATTCTATTTGTTAGAATAGATACATTTTGTGTACATTTATAAGATATATGAATTGGGAGGCGATTCAAAGTAGAAGTATTGATAAAAAACAAGTGGACTGAAAGTGACCTAGGGAGAAAATACTGAAAATCAGATTTAATATTATAAATATCAGTAATTCATGTTTTTTCATTCATTTATTTGATGTAATTCCAAAAGCAATCTATAATCCTTTTTAAATTTTAGAAAATACTCTTCACAGCAGCAATACAAACCCAGAGGCATGACATGGCATTCCCAAGACCACCCACTCAAGTACACCTGTATATCCTTGCAAGCTGCCTTCAGTAGTTTGTCAGTGTGGTGAGGATGTCTTCCTGGATCATCACTTTGGGGCCATGAACTAAATGCCCCTAGATCAACTTCCAGAATGTTAATTCACCAATAGCCATTCATCATAAGACCAATTTGCTCCATGATAAATTTGACAAATTATTAACTCCCCCAGAATGTGTACCCATTAACTAGTTATGAAGCTGGTAGCAATCCCTACTCACCCAAGGCCACTCAGTTTTCAATGTTAGTTTAGATATTGCAATTTATTTTGGACTTTGAATTTTAGGTTTAGGTTTAGAATATATCATTTATGTCAAAGAATTTTAAAACTTTGGAGTGAGTCTCTTACAAAACATTTTCAATCAGGTCTACAATGAGTAAATGCAGAGGAATTGTGTAGGGAATTGTATATCTTTATCACATTCAGGAGGCTTTCCTGGTGGCTCAGTCAGTAAAGAATCCCATTGCAATGTGGGA
Source organism: Bos mutus (assembly GCF_027580195.1). NCBI lineage: Eukaryota > Metazoa > Chordata > Mammalia > Artiodactyla > Bovidae > Bos > Bos mutus. The sequence goes on from NC_091617.1 coordinate 48,473,886, forward strand.
GATGGGTGTTCAATCACTGGGTTGGGAAGAGCCCCTGGAGGAGGGCATGGCAACCCACTCCAATATTCTTGCCTGGAGAATCCCCATAACAGAGGAGCCGGGGGTCTACAATTCATGGGGTCACAATGAATTGGACACAACTGAGCGACTAAGCACAGCACACATTACATTCAAATAGCCATAGGAACTAAACCTGGATTTGTATAAATCATAAAACTGAATTAAAAGAATTTGCAACCTAAAACTTCTGTGGTTGCTCAGCTGTAAAGAATTTGCCTGCAATGCAGCATACCTTGGTTCAATCCCTGAGTCAGGAAGATCCCCAGGATAAAGGAATGGCAACCCACTTCCGTATTCTTGCCTGGAGAGTCCCATGGACAGAGAGAGGAGCCTGGCAGGCTACAGCCCATGGGGTTGCAAAGAGTTGGACACGAGTGAGTAACTAAAACTTTCACTTTTTTCACAACCTAAAGCAAAAATAAAAATAGTTTACAAATATGAGATACACAGACTCTTTGTGACATACAAAACTAATGTTATACATGTCATGTTATTTCTACTAGAATTGTTTGATCTGTATATATTTATAAAAAAATAAATAAAAGCATTTGAGCTCCATCAATCAGTAGCTGTTTTCAGCAATAGTTGGCTACACAGAGAAAAGACATAAGCATGCACATTTCAAATTCCTGAATACTCTTTAAATGCTTAGTGTTTTATATACAGATGGGTAAATTTTTCCTTAATTGCAATTCAGACTGACGTGGATGTGTGAAAACAGACACTCAGGTGAAAGTCCCACTTGGTAGTCTGAACAGTAATTGGTCTTTGTGCACATCTCTATCGTGTACACAATCAAGTTTGCATAAATCAGGCTCAGTATTATTTCTTGGTTCAGTGGTATTAACAAATTACTATCACAGAATTGATTCATTAGATTATATATTTGGGAACTACATTTAGAAGAATGTGGAAAAATTGAGCATAAGTATTAAAAAGCTTGCAAATTTAAAATTAGCTATCACTATCTTGGAGGAGGGAGCAGAATATAACAAATACATAAAATTTTTTCTCTTTTATAGTTCTGTAGATTCAATCAATGCCCACTAAATTTTCTTAAATCATAAAGATAACTACTCACAATAGCAAAAATTAGAATATTACGAATATGGAAATTTGGTGCAACCACTATGGAAACTAATATAGAGGCTTCTTACAAAATTAAAAATAGAATTACCATATGATCCAACAATTTTACTTCTGGGTATTTTTTTGAGTGAAAAAAATCCCACTATCTCAAAAAGATATCTGCAACCCCCATGTTCATTGCAGCATTATTATACAAAAGCCAAGAAGTGAAAGAAAAGTATCCATCAAGGATGAATGTATAAAGAAGTGTGATATATACATATAATGGACTATTATTCAGTCACAAAAAGAAGGAAATCCTGCCATTTGCTATAACATGAGTGGGCTTCAAGGGCATTAGGCTAAGTGAAATAAGTTAAATATAGAAAAACAAATACCATATGATTTAACTTATATGTGGAATCTAAAACAAAAGGAACTCATAGATACAGAGAACAGATTGGTGCTTGCTGGAGGTGGAGGGTAGAGGGTGGGCAGAATAAGCGAAGATAATCAAAAGGTACAAACTTCCAGTTAAAAGACAAAAAATCCTGGGGATGCAATATATACCCTGGGTGAATATAGTTAACAATAATGTATTGTGTACTGAAAGTCACTAACACACACAAAAAATATTTGCAACCATGCGTGGTATGGAAGTTAACTACACCTATTGTGGTGATCATTTTGCAATATTTATATAAATCAAGTCATTATGTTTTATATCTAAAACCAATTCAATGTTATATGTCAATTTTAAAAAGAGTGTTATGAGCCTATAGTTCATGGGAGGGTGAAAGTGCTCTAAATCCTCAACATTCATAGTAAGAAGTAGAACATGTCTGTAATTTATAAAATAAGAAATACAAATTTAAATGTTGTACTTAAGGTAATGACAATCATCAGAATAACTAGAGAGATTTATTCTAATTGGAAGGTGTCAAGAGGGTAGAAGTGGTGAAATATAGTGTAAATAGATTCATTTACTCAATGAATATTTCTAGTTATTACTTAAAGTTGTTAAGTCAAGCAACAGAGTTATAAAAATTGATAAAGACTGGTAACTAAGAAATCCAGTTTGTTTAAAGAATGTAGAAAATAGGCAAGAGTGCTGTTCACATCTTAGCAACCAGAAAAAAAAGCAAGGTGATTCACAAATCCATATCTTTTCTTGAACCTATCATATAGCTGAGGTCACAGGGCAATCAACTAGCCTGAAATCTAAAGAGAAGTACAAACTGTCAAGGAGAGATGTAGTCACATAATTTAGGTTGCTGGGACAGAGCCAGAGACAAATACAGGACTGTCATAAAAGGGAGTTAAAGACTTTTTATTGATAAACTTCTAAAGGTTTAGCGTCAGCTAGTATTTAGAGTTTAGATACAGCCTATATATTGAAACAATCCATCAAAGAGTTAAAATATTTATGATTAATATGTTAAAGGCCCTGGTAGAAAATGACGGACAACACACATGAACAAGTGGAAAATTTTGACAAAAAGATGGAAACTATACAAAGTAATCAATTGGAATTTCTAACAGTGATGAAAAATATAAAACAACAGATCTAAAATTCTCAGAGAACCTTAGAGTAAATACTCTGCCCCCAAAAAATGAACCTAAAATCCTCCTATGCAAACATCTAGAAACCAAGATAAAGAAGAAGAATGAGGACACTGACAACACTCTAGGCAAGAAAAACGAGTAAACACAAATTGCCAACCTCAGTTAGGAAACAGAGAACATAACAACATATCTATAGACATTTAATTTAGAGTTTGCCTGCAGTGCAGGGGACTCAGGTTCGATCCCTGGGTCGGGAAGATCCCCTGGAGAAGGAAATGGCTACCCACTCCAGTATTCTTGCCTGGAAAATCCGGTGGATGGAGGAGCCTGGCAGGCTACAATCCATGGGGTCACAAAGAGTCGGACACGACAGAGCAACTTTCTACTTTCTCTTAATTTAGCAGAGGAATTTTACAAAACTTAATAAGAGAATGTTACCAAAAAGTTATATAACTTTGATGAGATAAACATGTGTGTGTAATCTCAATAGTTTTACACATTTAAATATATCAAATTTGTATTAAAAAATTACAGAAGCAGCAGCAAAATTCTAGGCCTCTGTGACTTCTCTGGCAAACTCTAACAAATATTTAAAGATGAAATCATACTAATCTTATATAAACTGTTTCAGAAAACTAAAAATGGAACATATTTCAACTCATCTAAAGAAGCAAAAATTGCCTTGACATCAAAACCAAATACTAAGATAAAGACTGCGAAAAAAGAAAATTACAATCCAAGATCCCTATGAAATAAAAATGCCAAAACCCTCAATAAAACATTAGCAAATCAAATCCAACAACATACAGAAAATGGTAAATATATGATGATCAGATAGGATTAATCCCAGGAATGCAGGGCTGGTCCAAAATTCTAAAATTGGTGATTGCTTTTCCCCATTTCAATAGATAAGGGAGCAAAGAAAAATTCATTTCAGTAAATGCAGTAAAAGCATTTATTCCCCAGTTGCATATTTCATCAATCAGCATGCCCACATTATATTGATAAGTGAAAAAGGCAATTTCCAGAATCTCATATATATATATATGTTTATATAAAATACAGCTATAGGTATATAGATATATGTGTACCTATACACACAATGATCCTGACAGATTAAATGGGTGGGTGTATTTGTGTATGTCAGAAAATATCTTGCATATTAATAATGACTGCATCTGAGGATGTCAGATCAGATTTTGGAAGCTACATGAGAAATCAGGAATCTTGTACTTTTTTCTCTGTATACCTCTGTGCAGTGTAAATTGTTTTATAGCTGATTCATTACCTATATAATCAGTTTTAATATAAAGTCTATAATTATGACTGACTGTTAAGTGACATATTCTAAAGAAGCTGTGCATTAATGAAGAGAAAGTTTCTTAGTGAATATCTTGGAGTTGCTCAAAACTTGCTGCCGGCAGATTTTTCTCCCCACTGCTGCTGGAGCATTAATTGGCACTTAGAATAGATGATTAACTGACTCTTGTGAATGCTTTATCCTGTGGAGAGAGTTATGGCTGAGAATTAAAGCCCCTTGTGATATATAGGTAAGGATGAAACTGGAATAGCAACCATTCCAGGTTTCATAGAAAATGATTCCTCTTTACTGATTATACACAGTTGCTTCTCATTCCCACAATGGATGGTTTCTTTTATAAAATGTGAAAATGGGTTATTTTGTAAACAATGTAACATTGTGAATAACCTCACAAGAAAACTTTAGAGAGAACTGAGGAATATGTGTGTGTTCTTTGGAAAGAATGATGCTAAAGCTGAAACTCCAGTACTTTGGCCACCTCATGTGAAGAGTTTACTCATTGGAAAAGACTCTGATGCTGGGAGGGATTGGGGGCAGGAGGAGAAGGGGACGACAGAGGGTGAGATGGCTGGATGGCATCACCGACTCCATGGACTTGAGTCTGAGTGAACTCTGGGAGTTGGTGATGGACAGGGAGGCCTGGTGTGCTGCTATTCATGGGGTCTCAAAGAGTCAGACACGACTGAGCGACTGAACTGAACTGAACTGAGGGATATGTAAGAGTGAAGAAGACATTTGACACAACCGCTGTTTCAAAAGGTCCTTCAGAGGAGAGGGCTGGGGTGGGAGGGGGTCAAAGGAGAGACCAAAGGGATTCAATTGTAAGAGCTTATCATTCCAGTGTTTTCAGTTGATTTTATTCATTTTGTGTTTGGCGTTCTCCATAATGTTGTATTTATAGAGAATGTTCCACTGCAAATGAAAGTCAACCAAATCCATTTTTTTTTTTTTTTTTTTTTTAATTTTATTTTTTTAAAAAAATCACATGCTCCCCATCCTGAACCCTCCTCCCTCCCAACCTCCCCATACCATCCCCTGGGCCTTCCCAGCGCACCAGCCCCAAGCATCCAGCATCGTGCACTGAACCTGGACTGGCATCTCGTTTCATACATGACATTTCACATGTTTCAATGACATTCTCCCAAATCTTCCCACCCTCTCCCACAGAGTCCATAAGACTGTTCTATACATCAGTGTCTCTTTTGCTGTCTCGTACACAGGGTTATCGTTACCATCTTTCTAAATTCCATATACATGCGTTAGTATACTGTATTTATGTTTTCCTTCTGGCTTACTTCACTCTGTATAATAGTCTCCAGTTTCATCCACCTCATTAGAACTGATTCAAATGTATTCTTTTTAATGGCTGAGTAATACTCCATTGTGTATATGTACCACAGCTTTCTTATCCATTCATCTGCTGATGGACATCTAGGTTGCTTCCATGTCCTGGCTATTATAAACAGTGCTGCGATGAACATTGGGGTACACGTGTCTCTTTCCTTCTGGTTTCCTCAGTGTGTATGCCCAGCAGTGGGATTGCTGGATCATAAGGCAGTTCTATTTCCAGTTTTTAAGGAATCTCCACACTGTTCTCCATAGTGGCTGTACTAATTTGCATTCCCACCAACAGTGTAAGAGGGTTCCCTTTTCTCCACACCCTCTCCAGCATTTATTATTTGTAGACTTTTGGATCGCAGCCATTCTGACTGGTGTGAAATGGTACCTCATAGTGGTTTTGATTTGCATTTCTCTGATAAAGAGTGATGTTGAACATCTTTTCAAGTGTTTGTTAGCCATCTGTATGTCTTCTTTGGAGAAATGTCTATTTAGATCTTTGGCCCATTTTTTGATTGGGTCATTTATTTTTCTGGAGTTGAGCTGTAGGAGTTGCTTGTATATTTTTGAGATTAGTTGTTTGTCGGTTGCTTCATTTGCTATTATTTTCTCCCATTCTGAAGGCTGTCTTTTCACCTTGCTAATAGTTTCCTTTGATGTGCAGAAGCTTTTAAGTTTAATTAGGTCCCATTTGTTTATTTTTTGCTTTTATTTCCAATATTCTGGGAGGTGGGTCATAGAGGATCCTGCTGTGATGTATGTCAGAGAGTGTTTTGCCTATGTTCTCCTCTAGGAGTTTTATAGTTTCTGGTCTTATGTTGAGATCTTTAATCCATTTTGAGTTTATTTTTGTATATGGTGTTAGAAAGTGTTCTAGTTTCATTCTTTTACAAGTGGTTGACCAGATTTCCCAGCACCACTTGTTAAAGAGATTGTCTTTAATCCATTGTATATTCTTGCCTCCTTTGTCAAAGATAAGGTGTCCATATGTGCGTGGATTTATCTCTGGGCTTTCTATTTTGTTCCATTGATCTATATTTCTGTCTTTGTGCCAGTACCATACTGTCTTGATAACTGTGGCTTTGTAGTAGAGCCTGAAGTCAGGTAGGTTGATTCCTCCAGTTCCATTTTTCTTTCTCAAGATCGCTTTGGCTATTCGAGGTTTTTGTATTTCCATACAAATTGTGAAATTATTTGTTCTAGCTCTGTGAAGAATACTGTTGGTAGCTTGATAGGGATTGCATTGAATCTATAAATTGCTTTGGGTAGTATACTCATTTTCACTATATTGATTCTTCCAATCCATGAACATGGTATATTTCTCCATCTATTAGTGTCCTCTTTGATTTCTTTCACCAGTGTTTTATAGTTTTTTCTATATATAGGTCTTTAGTTTCTTTAGGTAGATATATTCCTAAGTATTTTATTCTCTTCGTTGCAATGGTGAATGGAATTGTTTCCTTAATTTCTCTTTCTGTTTTCTCATTATTAGTGTATAGGAATGCAAGGGATTTCTGTGTGTTGATTTTATATCCTGCAACTTTACTATAATCATTGATTAGTTCTAGTAATTTTCTGGTGGAGTCTTTAGGGTTTTCTATGTAGAGGATCATGTCATCTGCAAATAGTGAGAGTTTTACTTCTTCTTTTCAATTTGGATTCCTTTTATTTCTTTTTCTGCTCTGATTGCTGTAGCCAAAACTTCCAAAACTATGTTGAATAGTAATGGTGAAAGTGGGCACCCTTGTTTTGTTCCTGACTTTAGAGGAAATGCTTTCAATTTTCACCATTGAGGATAATGTTTGCTGTGGGTTTGTCATATATAGCTTTTATTATGTTGAGGTATGTTCCTTCTATTCCTGCTTTCTGGAGAGTTTTTATCATAAATGGGTGTTGAATTTTGTCAAAGGCTTTCTCTGCATCTATTGAGATAATCATATGGTTTTTGTTTTTCAATTTGTTAATGTGGTGTATTACATTGATTGATTTATGGATATTGAAGAATCCTTGCATCCCTGGGATAAAGCCCACTTGGTCATGGTGTATGATCTTTTAATGTGTTGTTGGATTCTGATTGCTAGAGTTTTGTTTAGGATTTTTGCATCTATGTTCATCAGTGATATTGGCCTATAGTTTTCTTTTTTTGTGGCATCTTTGTCAGGTTTTGGTATTAGGGTGATGGTGGCCTCATAGAATGAGTTTGGAAGTTTACCTTCCTCTGCAATTTTCTGGAAGAGTTTGAGCAGGATAGGTGTTAGCTCTTCTCTAAATTTTTGGTAGAATTCAGCTGTGAAGCCGTCTGGACCTGGGCTTTTGTTTGCTGGAAGATTTTTGATTACAGTTTCAATTTCCATGCTTGTGATGGGTCTGTTAAGGTTTTCTATTTCTTCCTGGTCGAGTTTTGGAAAGTTGTACTTTTCTAAGAATTTGTCCATTTCTTCCTCGTTGTCCATTTTATTGGCATATAATTGTTGATAATAGTCTCTTATGATCCTTTGTATTTCTATGTTGTCTGTTGTGATCTCTCCAGTGTCATTTCTAATTTTATTGATTTGATTTTTCTCCTTTGTTTCTTGATGAGTCTGGCTAATGGTTTGTCAATTTTATTTATCCTTTCAAAGAACCAGCTTTTGGCTTTGTTGATTTTTGCTATGGTCTCTTTTGTTTCTTTTGCATTTATTTCTGCTCTAATTTTTAAGATTTCTTTCCTTCTACTAACCCTGGGGTTCTTCATTTCTTCCTTTTCTAGTTGTTTGAGGTGTAGAGTTAGGTTATTTATTTGACTTTTTTCTTGTTTCTTGAGGTGTGCCTGTATTGCTATGAACTTTCCCCTTAGGACTGCTTTTACTGTGTCCCACAGGTTTTGGGTTGTTGTGTTTTCATTTTCATTCGTTTCTATGCAAATTTTGATTTCTTTTTGATTTCTTCTGTGATTTGTTGGTTATTCAGCAGCGTGTTGTTCAGCCTCCATATGTTGGAATTTTTAATAGTTTTTCTCCTGTAATTGAGATCTAATCTTACTGCATTGTGGTCAGAAAAGATGCTTGGAATGATTTCTATTTTTTTGAATTTACCAAGTCTAGCTTTATGGCCCAGGATGTGATCTATCCTGGAGAAGGTTCCATGTGCGCTTGAGAAAAAGGTGAAATTCATTGTTTTGGGATGAAATGTCCTATAGATATCAATTAGGTCTAACTGGTCTATTGTATTGTTTAAAGTTTGTGTTTCCTTATTAATTTTCTGTTTAGTTGATCTATCCATAGGTGTGAGTGGGGTATTAAAGTCTCCCACTATTATTGTGTTATTGTTAATTTCTCCTTTCATACTTGTTAGCATTTGTCTTACATACTGCGGTGCTCCGTGTTGGGTGCATATATATTTATAATTGTTATATCTTCTTCTTGGATTGATCCTTTGATCATTATGTAGTGACCTTCTTTGTCTCTTTTCACAGCCTTTGTTTTAAAGTCTATTTTATCTGATATGAGTATTGCTACTCCTGCTTTCTTTTGGTCCCTATTTGCATGGAAAATCTTTTTCCAGCCCTTCACTTTCAGTCTGTATGTGTCCCCTGTTTTGAGGTGGGTCTCCTGTAGACAACATATGTAGGGTCTTGTTTTTGTATCCATTCAGCCAGTCTTTGTCTTTTTGGTTGGGGCATTCAACCCATTTACGTTTAAGGTAATTACTGATAAGTATGATCCTGTTGCCATTTACTTTATTGTTTGGGGTTCAATTTATACACCATTTTTGTGTTTCCTGTCTAGAGAATATCCTTTAGTATTTGTTGTAGAGCTGGTTTGGTGGTGCAGAATTCTCTCAGCTTTTGCTTATCTGAGAAGCTTTTGATTTCTCCTTCATACTTGAATGAAATCCTTGCTGGGTACAATAATCTGGGCTGTAGGTTATTTTCTTTCATCATTTTAAGTATGTCTTGCCATTCCCTCCTGGCTTGAAGAGTTTCTATTGAAAGATCAGCTGTTATCCTTATGGGAATTCCCTTGTGTGTTATTTGTTGTTTTCCCTTGCTGCTTTTAATATTTGTTCTTTGTGTTTGATCTTTGTTAATTTGAGTAATATGTGTCTTGGGGTGTTTTTACCTTGGGTTTATCCTGTTTGGGATTCTCTGGGTTTCTTGGACTTGGGTGATTATTTCCTTCCCCAGTTTAGGAAGTTTTCAACTATTATCTCCTCAAGTATTTTCTCATGGTCTTTCTTTTTGTCTTCTTCTTCTGGAACCCTATGATTCAATGTTGTAGCGTTTAATATTGTCCTGGAGGTCTCTGAGATTGTCCTCATTTCTTTTAATTCGTTTTTCTTTTATTCTCTCTGATTCATTTATTTCTACCATTCTATCTTCTAATTCACTAATCCTATCTTCTGCCTCTGTTATTCTACTATTTGTTGCCTCCAGAGTGTTTTTAATTTCATTTATTGCATTATTCATTGTATATTGACTCTTTTTATTTCTTCTAGGTCCTTGTTAAACCTTTCTTGCATCTTCTCAATCCTTGTCTCCAAGCTATTTATCTGTGATTCCATTTTAATTTCTAGATTTTGGATCAATTTCACTATCATTATTCGAATTCTTTATCAGGTAGATTCCCTATCTCTTCCTCTTTTTGTTTGGTTTGGTGGGCATTTATCCTGTTCCTTTATCTGCTGGCTATTCCTCTGTCTCTTCATCTTGTTTAAATTGCTGAATTTGGGGTGTCCTTTCTGTATTCTGGCAGTTTGTGGAGTTCTCTTTATTGTGGCTATTCCTCACTGTGTGTGGGTTTGTACAGGTGGCTTGTCAAGGTTTCCTGGTTAGGGAAGCTTGTGTCAGTGTTCTGATGGGTGGAACTGTATTTCTTCTCTTTGTTCAGTCGCTGTGGGGAGGGAGGGAGGGATGTTGCAAGCAAATAACACTGGCGTGCGCTCGCAGTGCCTCAGCCACACTGGGTCTGCCCCGCTCACTGCGCGTGTAGCCTCCCTGCCCACACTGCTCGGGCTCTAGGTTGTTCCGCCGAACAATCCAAGGCTGGCCCTGGGTTGCATGTACCTCCCAGGTCCAAGCCGCTCAGGTTCAGGCACTCGGATAGTCCTCAGAGGCGCAGACTCAGTTGGGCCTGAGTATTGTGCTCTTCCCAGGTCCGAGCAGCTCAAGTGATGAGGTGTTTGGCGGCGCCAATGCTGCGACTTATCGCCTCCCCGCCACTCGGTTATCTGGGCGCAAAACCGGCGCACCTTCTTAGGCAGATGTTAACCGTCCAGACCCCAAGAAGTTTTAGTTAGCAAAGAAGCCTGCTTACAGTTTTATAGATAATGTCTCTCTGGGGCTGCGATTGCCCCCTTCTGGCTCTGGCTGCCTATCACCGGAGGGGGAAGGTCTGCAGCCGGCTATCTCTGTTCAATTCTTTGTTCCGTCGCGCTGGCCTGGCGGTCTTAGGTTGGGGCTGGCTTTTCGCGTAGTAGATATCCCACAGTCTGGTTTGTTAGCCCAAATTATTTCGCTCAGATAGTGCTCAGGGTATTCAGGCCAGATTCTTACTCTAAGCGATGCAGCCCGCGCTGCGCCTCCCTGCCCAGCCCCCCGCTTGTTAATGGCGCCTGCAGGCGTCTGCGCTGCTTCTCCACTGGGGAGTTACCGTAGGACTCGCAATCTTCGAGTTTTAATTGTTTATTTATTTTTTTCTTCCTGTTATGTTGCCCTCTGTGCTTCCAAAGCTCGGCACAGATTCGCAGTGAGAAGGTTTCCTGGTGTTTGGAAACTTCTCTCTTTTTAAGACTCCCTTCCCGGGACGGAGCTCCGTCCCTCCCTCTTTGTCTCTTTTTTTTGTCTTTTTATATTTTTTCCTACCTCCTTTCAAGAGTTGGATTGCTTTTCTGGGTGCCTGATGTCCTCTGCCGGCATTCAGAAGTTGTTTTGTGGAATTTACTTGACGTTTAAATGCTCTTTTGATGAATTTTTGGGGAGAAAGTGTTCTCCCTGTCCTACTCCTCCGCCCTAAAACATTTAATTCCAAATCCATTTTTAAAATAAAGGAATTAAGCCTTGGGTGTTCCCTCTACCTCATTTTCTGTCTCTTATAATTCAAGCTGTTCACATATGTTGCCTTTACATAGAAATAATTCAAGAAGTTGTTAGATTTATTTATACATTATATTTATTATGCTTATGCATTCAATTACAATTAATTTTAAACTCTATGAATACCATTTGTTACAGTTCTATTGTTTTTAATTGAAAAAAGAATGCATGCTCAGCTAATAATAAAAATTCAAAATATTAAAAATATAATTTGTATAATCTATAACATAATTATTCCTCTCCGCCTAAGTCCCTCCACCTTTTCCTAAAATGCAATCTTACAACATTTTTATGAATGTACCTTTAGAAATTTTATATACACATACAAACCCATGTATATGTAGATATAAATATTATGAATATGAATAGCCATTTACAAAATTTAAATGGTTGTATTCAACATTCTATCTGCCTTTTCTAACCAAATGTCTTAGAAATTGTTTCATGTCTTATGCTCAGTAGCTCAGTCATGTTCAATTCTTTTCGACTCCATGGACTGTGGCCTGCCAGGCTCCTCTGTCCATGGGTTTCCAGGCATGAATACTGGAGTGGGTTACCATTTCCTTCTCCAGGGGATCTTCCCAATCCAGGAATCGAACCCACGTCTTCTGTGTCTCCTGCACTGGCAGGCAGATTCTTTACCACTACACTACTTGGGAAGTCTGTTGTTTCATAATAAAACATGAATTTAAAACTACAGTGTATAATCATTGCTTGCACTATAATTTAATCATAATTTTAACTGATCAAAGAATTTTTTTTAAACTTAGCTGGATAAATTAAGGTCATGTTGGTCAATTTTAGTAATTTGCTATTAAAAATCATGTTATTAGTTTGTTATCATTTGCTCCAACAATGCTGCTTAGCAAATGACCTCCAATTAAAAAACTTAAAAACAAACTTAAACCTATGATCATTTAATATTGTTTATGAAAATACAGTTTAGATGAGCCATTCTTCTAGCCTTAATTAAACTCATTCATCTGTCTGCAATCAGTCAAAAGTTGAGGAAGTTGCCTTTTTGTTCTTAAGTCATCTGATGTGTTTATCGCTGGAGGTTGGCTGGATTTTGTCTCTTGCAGGTGGTCTTTGATAGGAACAACCGGGATAACTAGGAAGGTAAGAAAATCTAAATTTTCTTCTACCTGTCCCTCACATCTCTTTCCACGTTAAATAGTTTTAGTTTCATGCAGGAAATACTCATTCAGTGATTCTGAGGATACTAATTGGAATTGTTTTCTATGTTAATGGCTACATTATCTTTTCCCTTGAATCAGTCATTTTGTGCATCTTGTTGTTTTCAGTCACTCAGTTGTGTCCAACTCTTTGTGACCCCATGGACTGCAGCACATCAGGCTTCCCTGTCTTTCACCATCTCCAGGAGCATGTTCAAACTCATGTCCATCGAGTTAGTGATGCCATCCAACCATCTTGTCCTATGTCATCCCTTTGGGTCTTCTCTTTCATGCTAATGGTTTTACTAAGAGGCTGAGTCCTGGTTGTTTAAAGTAAAAAGTGAAGTCACTTAGTTGTGTCTGACTCTTTGTGACCCCATGGACTATAGAGTCAACGGGATTCTCCAGGCCAGAATAATAGAGTGTGTAGCCATTCCTTTTTCTAGGGGTTCTTCCCAACCCAGGGACTAAATCCAGGTATCTCACAGGGCACGTGGCTTCTTTACCAGCTGAGCTACCAGGTAAGCTGCCTCAGTTGTTTAGTTGTGTTTATTAATGTTCCCCGATGGCTCAGAAGGTAAAGAATCTGCCTGCAATGCAGAAGACCTGGATTCTATCCCGAGGTCAGGGAACAGCCCTGGAGAAGGGAATACTCACTCCAGTATTCTTGCCCGGAGAATTCCGTGGACAGAAGAATCTGATGGTCTACAGTTGATGGGGTTGCAAAGAGTTGGACATGATAGAGCGACTAAAACTATTTTTTTTGTTTACACTATTAATGAAGTGTGATCTTAGAATAGATATCTGGCAAAGGATAATAATAGATAGGTAACAAACAAATCTGCCTCTTGAATGGGAGTGTGAATTATTTGTTTATAACTAAAACAGATACTTTAACAGGCAGGGCTCACAAGTAGGAATGAAAAGCAAAGAAGGCAGACAAAATGAACAGATACCAACTGCCACTTAGGGCTTTACTCTGGAAAGGTGAGGCAGTTCAGTATATTTTACTGTGCTACCAAATTGTCTTCTTATCTCACCATATTTTTTTCCTTGTCTGTTGAAGAGGTTCAACTGACATGTCACTCTGTTCACTACACTATTAGGACAGACACTTTCTAATTTCTTCTAAATATATTAATTTATCTATAAATTCATTTAATAGGAGTTCTCAAGATTTGTACTGTGGGCAAGAATTGGTGCTCAATTTATAGAGAGTAAAAGAAAAGTTACCCTAAGAGCCAAGTGAATTTAATATAGCTCTTTCATGAATTAATTTGATGCTACCCTCTCCCATTCACCCTCCATATGAAGCTTTTTAGGTTCTTGACTTAGAAGTTCATGGAGGCTTCTTTGAGAAGAGGCTCAAGTATTCCTAGTGATGTGGACCATTATTTGCTCTGATTTCTTCCCCATCACATGCTTTCTGCTGTCAGTATTGCTGAAATAACTCAAAATTTCCTATGGCAAACTTCGTTATACTCTAACACTGTTATAGTTGAAAAAGAATTATGATTATTTAATTAGCACCATTTCTGTGTAATTTCTATTTTAAAGTGAATTCGAAAAGTGGGAGAGAGATGTCCTTACTTTTCCATTAGGAGCTAAATATATGTAATTAATTATGTAATGGAATGATTTTTAACTTTTTTTTAATTGGAGGATAATTGCTTTACAATATTGTGATGGTTTCTGACATATATCAACATGAATCAGCCACAGGTATACATATGTCCCTTCCCTCCTGAAACCCCCTCCCATCTCCCTCCCCATCCCACCCCTCTAGGTAGTCATAGAGCACTGGGCTGGGCTCCTTGTGTCACACAGCATGAAAACATAGAGAACAGACTAAAAAGAGCTAATTCTGAATGGTGATTTTTCCTTGGTATATTTTCTCATGGATAATCTATTTCCTATCCTCCCATTTGTCAGTGGCAAATGAGATCTGCCATAATCTGTATTTTTCCATTAGAGAGCAAATAGATTTTAATTCTCATAAACAACATTTTTAGTAATATTAAAGGAAGTATAAAATCTGATCTTAATTGCCTAAGATTTCCAAACTTGATGACATAAATTATGATCTGATTATAGAAACAGATTTGTCAAATCTATAGAATGATGGAAATCATCTCTCATATCTTAATGTTTGTATGTATAAAATATCCTTATATCTAAAAATGTTTCTCTCTTTAAAATAAGTGCCAATCTGGAGTCAGTCAGCTAACTCTTTGCACAGAGAATCACTTAATTTTTAATCAATCAGATCTGACAAAATTAAGTATTGTTACCATTCTCTTCAGAAATGACTGTTAAGACATATCATGCCTCTCTCTAATAAACTTGTAACAGATACAAAATTGCTTCTAGGAATGCCTCATAGAATTCCATATCTAAACTGGACAGCTGGTAAGAAAACAGGTCTCTGTCATCTTAGAATAGATAATTTATCTTCAACTCTCTGAAGAGATTACCCTTTTGGCAACCAAACACTTTTTGCCATCTGCAGCAGGTGAAAAACAGAGACAGTTTGTGAAATTTTGGTGCATTTCAGTGACCACAAGAAATATTTGCAGAAAAATGTTTTCTCTCATTTTAGTGGAAATTTTATACATTTTTAATAAATGTTCCCTCCCATGATTTCTGTTAAGATATCATCTCTTTTCCAAGTATGTTACTATTTTTCTTCTCAGAGATGTCCAATATGGTGTCAGGAATTAGCCATTAATGTAGGCATAAATCATACCAAAGTTATTCAATAAGCATGCTTCAAACTGCCATTTCTGCTTTAAGTTCCATTATTATCTTATATCAATTTCATTAATATTCAGAAGATTCAGTTCTCTTTCAGATGTCACTGTTTTTCTGTCCACCTTTTTGTTCTCTCCTTCAGTTAAACTCTCAAAACTATGTAAGCATTGTACACTACACATACAGGCTAACAAAGACTTCTAGTCATCATAAATGTTTTAGGTAATAAGAAATTTTGTGGATTTTCTACTTCCTAGATTGTCTATACTTTAATGCTACATTCAGGACCTTTTAGGTCTTATAATTTAAAGTATATGAACAGAATTTCTTACCTATAAATCATATAATATATATATATCAATATATATTTATAATTATCATATATTCATAGTTATTTATTATATAATAAATTATATTATAAACTCTTTGAATTAGCACCTAATAATCTACCATTGAGATGGATGAATGGATACATGTTTTTCCAGAAGAAATCTAATTAACCAGACAAACCAATTGCTCTCAAGAAGATAACCATGGCTCCCTTCTGTAGTTGAGTCAGTGCCCAGAACATTAGAAGAAATATGGGAATTTTCAGCAGCAATTATCAAACCATTTCTAAACTGATATAGACCTTTAGTCCAATAAAACACTTCTTAGAATTCCAGTTTGTTGAACTACTTACGTGGAGACAGGATACGATGGGTAGTCATGCCCCAATTTTTGTCCTTACTATCTCACTTTGAGACATGATTCACTGTCTCTGAACTCTTTGAGGACTATAGATTACAGTTTTAAAAGTTGTATCTTGTGGGAAAAATTGATTATTTCTGATTACCATGGTTTTCATATTGTTTATATCACATCCAACTTGAATAAACTAAGGCAGCATATATTACTTAAAATGTGTTTTACATTTGATCTTGAGACAATAATTCAGTTCAGTTCAGTTCAGTCACTCAGTCCTGTCCAACTGTGTGACCCCATGGACTGCAGCACACCTGGTCTCCCTATCCATCACCAACTCCTGGAGTTTACTCAAACTCATGCTCGTTGAGTTGGTGTTGCCATCCAAACATCTCATCTTCTGTGGTCCCCTTCTCCTCCCACTTTCAATCTTTCCCAGCATCAGGGTCTTTGTAATGAGTCAGTTCTTCGCATCAAGTGATCAAAGTATTGGAGTTTCAGCTTTGACATCAGTCTTTCCAATGAATATTCAGGGCTGATATCCTTTAGGATAGACTGATTGAATCTCCTTGAAGTCCAAGGGGACTCAAGAGTCTTCTCCAACACCATAGTTCAAAAACATCAATTCTTCAGTGCTCAGCTTTCTTTATAGTCCAACTCTCACATCCATACATGACCACTGGAAAAACCATAGCATTGACCAGATTGACCTTTGTTGGCAAAGCAATGTCTCTGTTTTTTAATATGCTGCCTAGGTTGGTCATAACTTTTATTCCAAGGAGTAAGAGACTTTTAATTTCATGGCTACAGTAACCATCTGCAATGATTTTGGACCCCTCAAATTTAAAGTCTGCCACTGTTTCCTCTGTTTCCTCATCTATTTGCCATGAAGTGATGGGACCGGATGCCAAGATCTTAGTTTTCTGAATGTTGAGTTTTAAGCCAACTTTTACACTCTCCTCTTTCACTTTCATCAAGAGGATCTTTAGTTCTTCTTCACTTTCTGCCATAAGGGTCGTATCACCTGCATATCTGAGGTTATTGATATTTCTCCCAGCCATCTTGATTCCAGCTTGTGCTTCACCCAGCCCAGCGTTACTCATGATGTCCTCTGCATATAAGTTAAATAAGCAGGGTAACAATATACAGCCTTGACATGCTCCTTTTCCTATTTGGAGTCAGTATGTTGTTCCATGTTCAGTTCTAACTGTTGTTTCCTGACCTGCATACAGATTTCTCAACAGATAGGTCAGGTGATATTCCCATCTCTTTCAGAACTTTCCACCGTTTATTGTGATCCACACAGTCAAAAGCTTTGGCATAGTCAATAAAGCAGAATTAGATGTTTTTCTGGAACTCTCTTGCTTTTTTGATGATGCAGAGGATGTTGGCAATTTGATTTCTGGTTCCTCTGCCTTTTCTAAAATCAGCTCATGGTTGGAAGTTCACGGTTCACATATTGTTGAAACCTGGCTTAGAGAATTTTGAGCATTACTTTGCTAGCATGTGAGATGAGTGCAACTGTGCAGTAGTTTGAGCATCTGTTGGCATTGCCCTTCTTTGGGATTTGAATGAAAATTGACTGTTTCCAGTCCTGCGGCCACTGCCTCATTTTCCAAATTTCTTGGCATATTGAGTATAGCATGGTAACGGCATCATCTTTTAGGATTTGAAATAACTCAACTGGAATTCCATCACCTCCACTAGCTTTGTTCATAATGATGCTTCCTTCCTAAGGCATACTTGATTACACATTCCAGGATGTCTGGCTCTAGGTGAGTAATCACCACATCATGATTATCTGGGTCATGAAGATCTTTTGTTGTACAGTTCTTCTGTGTACTCTTGCCACCTCTTCTCAATATCTTCTGTCTCTGTTATGTCCATACCATTTCTTTATTGAGCTCATCTTTGCATGAAATGTTCCCTTGGTATCTCTAATTTTCTTGAGGAGATCTCTAGTCTTTCCTATTCTATTGTTTTCCTCTATTTCTTTGCACTGGTCACTGAGAAAGGCTTTCTTATCTCTCTTTGCTACTCTTTGGAACTCTGCATTCAAATGGGTATATCTTTCCTTTTCTCCTTTGATTTTCGCTTCTCTTCTTTTCACAGCTATTTGTAAGGCCTCCTCAAACAGCCACTTTGCCTTTTTGCATTTCTTTTTCTTGGAGATGGTCATGATCCCTGTCTCCTGTACAATGTCATGAACCTCCATCCATATCAGGCACTCTGTCTAGCAGATCTAGTCCCTTAAATCTATTTCTCACTTCCACTATATAATCATAAGGGATTTGATTAAGGTCATACCTGAGTGGTCTAGTGGTTTTCCCTACTTTCTTCAAGTTAATTTTGAATTTGGCAATTTGGAATTTATGATCTGAGCCACAGTCAGCTCCCAGTCTTGTTTTTGCTGACTGTATAGAGCTTTTCCATCTTGGGCTGCAAAGAATATAATCAATCTGATTTTGGTGTTGACCATTGGTGATGCCCATGTGTAGAGTCTTCTCTACATATTGAAACTATAATTCAGTATGGAATATTTCTGGAAAACAAAAATATCATAGATGATAACATTTAAGCTTTTCAAACATGTCAGTTTACAGTAAATTCATGAAACATCAAACTCTGAAAATGGTAAATGATGTCAGCACACAAACTTCTTTATAGAAACAGCCAAGCTAGTGGTGAAGGAAACAAATAATCTATTCTAGTAAATGCTGGAATGTAAGTGCCCAATGAATTAGTGAGCCCTGTAAATACATTATCACTGAGGACATCTGCTCAACTCTGGCAGCCCATAGACATCAAGGGTTTTCATGGCTTCTTGGCAAGAAGAATAGAAGCAAATCACAGGATATAAGCACAGGAGGAGAGAACTCCCCACCCACATACAATCTGAACATAATTTAACACATCATTGGATAAGGAAAAACAAAAACAACAAGCAAAATTCACCAGATAGTAGAAGATTCTCAGAATAAATAACCATCTAGTAAATCCTTGTTTAGTAGTTTTAGAGTCAGCATTTCTATCAGCATGGGCACAAAAACTCCAAGTCAAAAATTTAAAGGGTGTTAAGTTAGTCCAATTTTAGGGCAGTTGATTGAATCAAGCAGAAATTATTTCTAGAACACTGCATTTTAATACAATTCTCAAATGATTCCAACAAATAGTGTTCATAGTTATAAGAGCTCACAATTTACCAAAATCAACATACAAATGAAGAAATCAACCACAATCAATAAGAATCAGCAGGAAACAGATTCACACAAATTTGACAGTTAATCCTTGAAGATTTCATATGTTGAAATTATAAGCTATAAAGTATAAAAGAATTTTGAATGTTTAAAAAATACAAATATGATATTTAAAATAGAAAGAATGTAGACCAAACTTATATAGGGAAACAATTTATTATAATTTTTAGTAATTAAAAAAATAATTAAAATCCTAAAAAATGGTCATATCAAACTGCAGATTCAGTTCAGTTCAGTTCAGTCGCTCAGTCGTGTCCGACTCTTTGCGACCCCATGAATCGCAGCACACCAGGCCTCCCTGTCCATCACCAACTCCCGGAGTTCACTCAGACTCACGTCCATCGAGTCAGCGATGCCATCCAGCCATCTCATCCTCTGTCGTCCCCTTCTCCTCCTGCCCCCCAATCCCTCCCAGCATCAGAGTCTTTTCCAAAGAGTCAACTCTTCGCATGAGGTGGCCAAAAGTACTGGAGTTTCAGCTTTAGCCTCAGTCCTTCCAAAGAAATCCCATGGCTCTTCTCCTTCAGAATGGACTGGTTGGATCTCCTTGCAGTCCAAGGGACTCTCAAGAGTCTCTCCAACACCACAGTTCAAAAGCATCAATTCTTCAGCACTCAGCTTTCTTCACAGTCCAGCTCTCACATCCATACATGACCACAGGAAAAACCATAGCCTTGACTAGATGGACCTTTGTTGGGAAAGTAATGTCTCTGCTTTTGAATATGCTATCTAGGTTGGTCATAACTTTTCTTCCAAGGAGTAAGCGTCTTAATTTCATGGCTGCAGTCACAATCTGCAGTGATTTTGGAGCCCCAAAAAATAAAGTCTGACACTGTTTCCACTGTTTTTCCATCTATTTCCCGTGAAGTGATGGGAACAGATGCCATGATGTTCATTTTCTGAATGTTGAGCTTTAAGCCAACTTTTTCACTCTCCACTTTCACTTTCATCAAGAGGCTTTTTAGTTTCTCTTTACTTTCTGCCATAAGGGTGGTGTCATCTGCATATCTGAGATGATTGGTATTTCTCCTGGCAATCTTGATTCCAGCTTGTGCTTCTTCCAGCCCAGCATTTCTCATGATGTAGTCTGCATAGAAGTTAAATAAGCAGGGTGACAATATACAGCCTTGATGTACTCATTTTCCTATTTGATAGGTAGAGTGCCTGATGAACTACAGACGGAGCTTCGTGACATTGTACAGGAGACAGGGATCAAGACCATCCCCATGGAGAAGAAATGCAAAAAAGCAAAATGGCTGTCTGGGGAGGCCTCACAAATAGCTGTGAAAAGAAGAGAAGTGAAAAGCAAAGGAGAAAAGGAAAGATATAAGCATCTGAATGCAGAGTTCCAAAGAATAGCAAGAAGAGATAAGAAAGCGTTTCTTAGCGGTCAATGCAAAGAAATAGAGGAAAACAACAGAATGGGAAAGACTAGAGATCTCTTCAAGAACATTAGAGATACTAAGGGAACATTTCATGCAAAGATGGGCTTGGTAAAGGACAGAAATGGTATGGACCTAACAGAAGCAGAAGATATTAAGAAGAGGTGGCAGGAATACACAGAAGAACTGTACAAAAAAAAAATAAAAATAAAAACCTGCAGATTAGGCTTATATAAAGGATTTGGTGAAGTGGCAAATATATATATAAAGAAATTATGTAAAACAAGGCATAAAAGCACTAGAAGAAAATATACAAGAAAGTTAGAGCAGACAGAGAAAGACAGACTGCAAATTAAATATCTAGAATCATATAAAAGTGAAGACAGACAGTTATTAAACAGAAGTAGATTAATAGTTTTCTAGTTAGAAAAAATAAAATCATAGATTCAGATACTTAAACAAAGTCAAAAGAGTATAAGTAAAAACTGTCCCTTGGATGGAATGCAGTGAAATGGCAGAATACCAAAGTGAAAGAAAAATTTTATAATTTTTTAGAGTTAGAATGGGTTACCTATCACTCAATGACAATGAGTCCAACAGCTGCCTTCTCAATATCATAAAAGAAATACAAATATCTTGGATAATATACTCATAGTAATTAGAGAAAATAACCACTGAACTAAAATTCTGTCTTTTAAAAAAGTGGTCAAAGTAAACATATGTTCAAAATAACGAAGTTTTGTTCACAATCAAAATTTGTCACTGAAGACTTAATAAAGTAGTACTATCCAATAGAACTTTCTTCAGTGATGGAAATATTCACATCTGTGCTGTCCAATATGGCAAGCCACATGTAACTTTAAGCACTTGAGATACGGCTACTATGACTGAGAAACTGAATTTTACATTTTAATTAATTTAAATTTAAATAAACACAGATGGCAAGTGGCTATAAATTAGACAGCAGGTCTAAAGGATATAATTTAAGAAGAAATGAAGTGCAAAGATAATAGTAAATTTTGTATAAATATTAAAATGTACAAAACAATTTGTGTTGTTAAGAGAATCAAGAGAGATAAAACTGGAATTATAGTCAATAATATGATCTGGGAAGAGGCTAATCTGTCGGAACATTTTAAATTATTTGTTCATGAGGAGAGTAAAGTAAATATTAATTCAATCTTTAACATGCTAAATAGTTATAGTAAATTATAGGGAGACTAATAAAAGGAAAACTTAGAATACATAGTTTCCAAACTAGGAAACACATAAAGAGTGGGTGTAATGGATGAAAAAAACTCAGAGTAAAATAAGGGAATGAGAAAGAAAAATCTATACAATGTACAAAAAATAAAGGGAAAAAACAAGCTTAGTAATGGAAATAAATCCAAATCTATCTGTGACAATATTAAATATAAAAATAAAAATATTTCTACTTACAATTGGATAGTACTACTATAAGATTCTACTTAAAACTTCTACTTAAAATTCTATTTAAAAGGAAAAGATCACCTAAGCGTATTTTTAAAAAATCTAGTTGTACTCAGTGTTTAAGAATATAAAATGAGGATAAGACAAAGAGAAAGATATATCAGGCAAATATAAACCAAAAGAAAATTGATGTAGGTATGTTAATATGGATTAAGGGGAAAATTTACTATAGAGAGACTTTTGAATGTTAATAAAATATTTAATTTGTAAGGACAGAATTAAAAATTCTAAATTTACAAATACACAGTAAAATAACTTCAAAATGTACAACAAATTCAAACATAATTTAAATTAAAAATTTATAAATGTGGCATTATTATAAGAGATTTTATTACACTTTTGCTCATCAAATTTTAGATATGTAGAAGAATATTTCACTAAAGACATGGCAGTTTAAATTAACATAATTAACAAGAATGATCAAATAAAAACTGTCATAAATGCAATATTTTTTAGCATAACTGTAATTTTTGTGAAAACTGACTATGTTATGAGCCATAAAACAAGTTACAACAAAGTTATAAAAGGGATATTCATAGAGTGTTGTAGAGACTGTTAAGTCTACCAAACCCCTACCTTTTTTTTTTTTTTGAAAAAGTAGCTAAATTCCACTTCCCAGACTTAATTCCAGTTGAGACAAGAATGTACATGCATCATATACAGTCATAAGTGCTATTTTATTCAATGGAATGTGAGCAGAAATGATGTATGTTTCTTCAAGCATGTACTATAAACACCTCTCATAATAATTCTCCACGCTCATTCCCTTATCTCATTCATGGTATTAAGTATAAAGAAATTGAAGCCTTGTACAAAGATACTATACCCAAGATATAAAAAATGCCTGGAATCTTTAATCACTGCTTAGAGAAAAGCCTCTTCCTAATCAAGAACATATTTGTTGGAAGCTTTACATGAAAAATAAATGGAATTATATTTTGTTAACTCACTGAGATTTCAGAGGTTATCTGTTACAAATGCTAGTGTTACATCTGATACAGAAATTGATATCAGAAGTAGTATACTACAGTATATCATTTTATATATACAAACATAAGTATATATCAGCTTACAAACATATATCCACATTAGGTTGCCATGAATTCTTATTAATGACTAAAAACAAAAAAATGGATAAACATGAAATAGTTGGCAAAACACTTAAAGATACATGAGCTATGATAATTTGGAAGGCAGACCATATGTCTTCTGCGTCTGCTGCTCTTAGTAAAATAGGAAAGAATTAGTGTAATAGTATATGTAGAATTCAACCTCAAATAAGAATGCTCTACTTTGCCAGTCAAAATAAAAGGAAATGGATTTTTTAACAAAATATAGCAGAGAAAAATCAGAAAACATGATTGTTCCTAGACCCCAAGCAGTAAGACGTAAGACTGAGGACTTTGAGAGTAAAAAAGCTATTGACAAAAATTAATTAATTAATTAATTAAAATTAAAATTTTAAAATGCAGAGGAAAAAAAAAATAAAACACCTATGATCTTTGCAACCCCATGGAATACACAGTCCATGGAATTCTCCAGGTCAGAATACTAGAATACTGGAGTGGGCAGCTGTTCTCTTTGCCAGGGAATCTTCCCAACACAGGGATCGAACCTAGGTCTCCCACATTGCAGGCAAATTCTTTACCATCTGAGCCACCAGGGAAGCCAAAGAATACTGGAGTGGGTAGCCTATCCCTTCTCCAGGGGAACTTCACCAACAAGGAATTGATCGGGGTCTCCTGCATTGCAGTCGGATTATTTACGAGCTAGCTACCAGGGAAGCCCAAATGATTTAACTCTGCAATAAAGGTCAGTGTGTTAATTATCTATTATTGCACAAGAAATTACCCTGAGTAGTATACTAGTTATCTACTATATTCAGTTGCTCAGGCGTGTCTGACTCTTTGCCACCCCATGGACTTTCCAGGTGATGTTAGTGGTGAGGAACCTGCCTGCCAATGCAGGAAGCCGTAAGAGATGCAGGTTGGATCCCTGGGTTGGGAAGATCCCATGGAGAAGGAAATGGCACCCCACTCCAGTATTCTTGCCTCCAGATCCAATGGACAGAGGAGTTAGGCAAACTACAATCCAAAGTTCCCAGAGCTGGTCACGACTGAAGTGACTTAGCACACATGCACGCATGTGGACTGTAGCCCACCATGGAATTTCCCAGGTAAGAGTACTGGAGTGGGTTGCCATTTCTTTCTCCAGAGGATCTTCCTGACTCAGGGATCCAACCCGTGTTTCCTGCATTGCAGGCAGATTCTTTACTGCTGAGCCATCCTGGAAACCTCATTAGTTATCTATTACTACATAACAAATTATCCCATGTAGTTAGTAGACCCAAAGACATCAAGTCATAATCTCTAGAGCTTATGGATGTTACTTTATATGATAAAAGTTTAGGGCTGTGATTAAATTAAAAAATTTGCAATGAGGAGATTATTCTGAATTATCCAGGTTAGCCCTAAATCCTATCACAAGTGTCCTTATAAAAGAAATGAAAGGGAAATTAGACACAAACTGGAGTGATGCAGTGACAGGCCACTCAATAGCAGACTCCAAAACCTAAGAGAATCACAGAAGAGATTTTTCCCCTATAGACTCCAGAGGAGGTGTGTCTTGGTTGAAGCACCTTGATGCGTACTCAGTGAAACTGTTTTCAGACCTCCACACTCCAGAATTGTTAAAGAATACATTTCTATTGTTTTAAGATACCAAGTGTGTGACTATCTGTTACAGCAGCCATTGGAAACTAATGCACCTTTAGCAGCTATAAACAATGAACATTTATTTTCTCACTGTTTCCCAGGGTCAGGGATACACAATTGACTCAACTGGATTGCCCTGGCTTAAGATCTCTTACAAATCCATGATCGAGGCCTCTGTGATCATCTCTGGGCTCAACTGAGGGAGCTCTCTCTCCAAGTTCACTCATATAGTTTGAGTGATCTCAGACAATCTGCTTCCAAGCTCATTTACACAGTACTTTCCACACAGATGCACTAGTTCATAGCAGCTTGCTTCCCCACAGTGAGCAATCTGAAAGCAAAAGAAGGCACCAAGATGGAAACCACAGTGTTTTTCTAGCTTAATATTGGAAGTGAAATCCTATCACATATGCCTTATTCTGTTAGTTAGAAGTGAGTCAATAATTCCATCCTGTGTTCGAGGGAAGCATATTGCACAGGGCATGAGTAAGAGGAGATGAGCTATTTGCGGGCCATGTTGGAGGCTTTCTACCACACAGGCATAGATTTTATGAAGAAATAGAAGCACTGAAGAAAAGTTGTTTTTTCTTAGCTCAAGGATAGGTGAGAGTAAGAGGAAAGGGTGAATCTTAGAATTCCAGGTATACTTCTTGATATCCTGAAGAAAGCAAAGTCATAAGAAGAGAAATCAGATCATTTTCCGCCAGGAACTAAGGGTGGGATAATAGACAATTGCCAAAAAGTGGTACTTTGAGGTTAATAAAATTATCTGCATCTTGATTGTGGTTGTAATTACCTAAAACGTATAGTTAGTATACATTTAATCTAAATCATTAAACTATATCTTGAATGGGTCAATTTTATAGCACATAAATTACATCACAAGAAACCTGACTAAAAAAATATCACTCTTTCAATGCAAACCAGAAATAATACACAAGGAATAAATAAGTATAATCACATACAAACATTTCTGGGGAAAATGAAATGAGCATACTCCTCAAATTATTTTATGATGTTAGAGTAATCTTAATCCCAAAATCTGAAAAGGAGATTAAAATATCACAGAATTAGAGGTTTATCTCACTCATGAATATGAATACAAAAATTCTAAACAAATGTGAGCAAAATAAATCCTTTTAAAAATGAAAAGGACATCATGACAGAACCAGATTTATCCCAATACTGCAAAATTACTTTCTAAGTATCAATAAAAAATTAATGTGATTAATCTAGGTAAAGAAAAAGATTTAGACAAATTTCAATATAATTTATATATTTTTTAAAAATATCTCTCAACAAATTGAGAATAAGCAGGAATTTTCTTTTATTGACTTTTAACTGTTGCCAGGGATTTTTAAGCAATATCTGTCACTGATTTAAAAAGAAAGCAAATAAAGCATTTTCCTCCAAACTCAGAATGATAGGGTACTAGTATGAATTCACTGAATATGCCATATCTTTTTGGTTGCTTGTCCACCATCATCTATTTCTTGTTACTATTAATAGAATACAGCTTTGTTCAGAATAGTATGGATGTCCTTCCACTTATGATAAAGCAGAACCAGTCTAAGTTGTCATGATAATTCTTATTCCTTTGCCAGATGTGGAATTTACTAGCTCCCTTTGTAGCCAGTTATGGTCATGTGACCCTGTTCTGACGAATGGAACACAGCACATGGCTACTATTTGATTAGAACTGCTTCTAGAAAAAGTTAATTTCTATCAAAAAGAAGCCTGTATATGACAACATCTTTGTTGCCTTAAATATGAATATAATGTCTGAATCTCAGATAAGTCATCTTATACCCATGACACAGTGCATAACTTGTTGAGGATGATACACAGAATGATGAAAAGAACATAGTTGCTTGCAGATGTTAAGTTTGTCTAACAATACTGTGTTGTTTATCTGGCCTTGGGCATGATTAGTGTCCTTATTACTTTAAGCAAGTGTAAGTAAGACACTTTTTCCTTACAGCTGAAAGTACTCTAAACTGATCAGTAGTTACTGATCAATCCAAGTTCTCTTATAATTAAACTATATTTATTTCCAATTCATGAGAATATAGATGGGGTAGCTTGGCCCTTTTTATTTGTAACAAAAAGTATTTAGTTCAAAAATCTTACACTTAAAAAAATGTTTAAAATTTGTATGGAAACATGAAAGACTCCAAATGACCAAAACAATATTGAGAAAAAAAGAACAAAGCTGGAGGAACCACTCTCTCTGACTTCAGACTGCAAAGCTATAGAAATCAAAACATTATGGTACTGGTACAAAAATAGATTTATAGATCAATGGAACAGGATAGAAAGCTCAGTAACAAAACCATGTACCCATGGTCAGTTAATCTATGACAAAGCAGCCAGAATACACAATGGAGAAAAGAGAGTATCTTTAATTAGTGGTGAGGGGAAAACTGGATATTTACACATAAAAAAAAAAAAAATGAAATTAGAACTTCTGTAACATACACAAAAATAAACTCAAAATGAATTAAAAACCTAAATGTAAGATTGTATACTGTAAAACTCTTATTGGAAAACAGGCAGAATAGTCTTTGACATAACTTGCAGCAATAATTTTTTGGATACATTTCCTAGGGTAATGAAAATAAAATAAAAAATAAACAAATGGGACCTAATTAAACTTAAAAGCTTTTGCATTACAAAGGAAAACTATGAACAAAGCAAAGGGAAACCTACAATTTGAGAGAAAATAGTTTGAAGTGATACTACAAACAAATGATTAATTTCCAAAACACACAAATAGCTCATACAGCTTAATATAAAATATCTTATTTAAAATGAGCAGAACACCTAAAAATACTTTTCTCCAAACAAGACATACAGATGGCTAAAAAGCACATGAAAAGATGCTCAATATCACAAATCTCACACCAGTCAGAATGACGATCATTAAAAAGTCTACCCCCCCGCAAACAAAAAAAAATGATGGAGTGGATATGGAGAGAAAAAACCCTTTGGACACTGTTGATAAGAATGTAAATTGGTACAGCCGCTAGGGTCAACAGCATGGAGGTTCCTTAAAAAACTAAAAATATTATTACTGTATGATCCTGTAATCCCACACTTGGGTATATATCTGGAGAAAACTCTAATTTGAACAGATACAGGTACACCAATGGTAGTCAGATGGTAAAGAATATGCCTGCAATGCAGGAAACCAGGGCTCGATCCCTGGGTTGGGAAGATTCGCTGGAGAAGGGAATGGCAACCCACTCCAGTATTCTTGCCTGGAAAACCCCATGGGCAGAGGAGCCTGGCAGGACACGGTATATGGGATCTCAAAGAGTCAGACACTACTTGAGCAACTAACACTTCCAATTCCCAATGTTCATAGCAACACTATTTACAGTAGACAAGACATGGAAGCAACCTAATTGTCCATAATCAGATGAATGGATAAAGTGTGACCTATATATGTATATATATGCATAAAAAAGAATGAGAGAATGCTATTTGCACCAACACAGGTGGACCTAGAGATTGTCATGTTAAGCGAAGTAAGTCAGACAAAGACAAATATCACATGATATCGATTATATCTGAAATCTAAAAAATGATACAAATGAATTTATTTACAAAACAGAAATAGACTTACAGACATAGAAAATAAACTTATGGTTACCAAAGGGGATAGCAGGAGTGAGGAGAGAGAGATAAATCAGAAGTTTGGGATTAAAATATAGACACTATTATATATGAAATAGGCTTCCCAGGTGATGCTAGTGGTAATGAACCCACCTGCCAATGCAGAAGATGAAGGTTCCATTCTGGGTCAGGAAGATTCCCCTGGAGGAGGAAATGGCAAACCAAGTATTCTTGCCTATAGATTCCCATGGACAGAGGAGCCTGGCAGGCTACAGTCCATAGGGTCACAAAGAGACAAGACTGAAGTGACTTAGCACACACACACGCATATATAAAATATGTAACAACAAGGACCTGCTGTAACAGTATAGGCAATTATACTCAATATCTTATAATAGCCTATAATGGAAAAGAATATGAAAAAAGAATATATATGTGTGTATATATGTGTGTGTGTAACTGAATCACTTTGCTACTCTTGAAACTAACATATCACAAATTAATTATATTTCAATTAAAAAAATGTTATTCTTGAAAAGAATGTATATTCTCAAAGAAACCATGTTTCAGTTCTGAATTCCCATGTAACAAATGAATCCAAAATCTAGTGACATAAAATGGCAATAATTTACTATTTCTTGCTTCCTATAACTTTTTTCAGTTAGTTGACTTAGCTTTCTTTCTTTGCCACGGGGTGTTGGCTAAAAATACAAAGCACTTCTTTGGCTACCTTCTGTGGGATGTGGCTGGGATAGCACTTTCAAAATGGCTTCATTCACACTCACGGCACCTCTTTTGTGGTAACTGGAATGTCTGTGTAGACTGCTTTGGGCCTTTTCTCTTTTGTCACAGTAATCTTGCCCGTAGCTCTTTCACTTTGTGGCTGGATCCCAAGAGAATGATAATGAAAGGTGCTATGCCTGGTAAAGAACAGCCATGCACCAGAACTTGCACAAGATGACTTTTGCCTCTTTCTCCTGGTCAAAACAAGTCATAGGACTAGCAACGATTCAAGAGAGGGAAAATAGCATCCAAATCTTGATGAGAGACCAAAGGGATTGTTGGTGGCCATCTGCCAACTGGATAATTTGCCTCTAAGTTACTTATAATAGTATTTTTCTCCTATCCCCATTATACTTTATTTTACATGTTTTATTTTACTGTAATGCTTAAAATAAAAGTATAGTCTTTGTAGTTAAGAATTACTATAAAGAAGACTGGAAGATACAGCATAGATATAAATTACGTATTGCATGCATGAGTGCTCAGTTGCTAGGCTGTGTTTGATCTGAGACTCCATGGACTATAGACCACCAAGCTCCTCTGTTAATGGATTTCCCAGGCAAAAAACTCTGGAGTGTACTGCCATTTCCTTCTGTAGGGGATCTTCCCCACCCTGGAATGAACCCATGCCTCCAGCACTGACAGCAGTTTCTTTAATGTTGAGCCATCAGGGAATATGTATTATTCTATACCAATTCAAGATAAGTCAGATATTTTGTTAGTTATTATTACTATTGGAAGTAACTACATGATTAATAGAGACAAAAGTGATAGTGTACTATGACTGAATATTTTTATGCTATATAATCTTCCCTTGCCTTGACTTTAGAATGGAAGAACAATGGGACGTTGTTTTACACTTCTATTTTTCAATGAAAATAGAATTTTTCATTCTAATATAAAAATTACTTCTTCCACTTTGCAATAAAAATACAGAATATGGAGATGATTAAAGAAGATTTTTCTATTACCCGAGAGAATACTTAAAAAAGAAATAAAATCATAAACTTGTAAGAGATTAGAAATGTCAAATATATTTGCATATAAACAGATTCAGTTCAGTTCAGTTCAGTTCAGTCGCTCAGGCATGTCCGACTCTTTGCCACCCCATGAATCGCAGTTAAATAAGCAGGGTGACAGTATACAGCCTTGACATACTCCTTTTCCTATTTGGAACCAGTCTGTTGTTCCATGTCCAGCTCTAACTGTTGCTTCCTGACCTACATATAGATTTCTCAAGAGGCAGGTCAGGTGGTCTGGTATTCCCATCTCTTGAAGAATTTTCCACAGTTTATTGTGATCCACACAGTAAAGGCTTTGGCATAGTCAATAAAGCAGAAATAGATGTTTTTCTGGAACTCTCTTGCTTTTTCGATGATCCAGCAGATGTTGGCGATTTGATCTCTGGTTCCTCTGCCTTTTCTAAAACCAGCTTGAACATCAGGAAGTTCACGGTTCACATATTGCTGAAGCCTGGTTTGGAGAATTTTGAGTATTACTTAACTAGCATGTGAGACGAGTGCAATTGTGTGGTAGTTTGAGCATTCTTTGGCATTGCTTTTCTTTGGGATCGGAATGAAAACTGACCTTTTCCAGTCCTGTGGCCACTGCTGAGTTTTCCAAATTTGCTGGCATATTGAGTGCAGCACTTTCACAGCATCATTACATTACTAAATTATAATTCTATTTGCTTCTTTAAAACTACATCTATTTTAGGGATCATTAAGGATTTGCTCTATAGAATTGAAGCAAATGATTTTTTGTGTGTTTTAGGGAAGTTCCTCGTTATATATATATACACATATATACAATGAAATATTACTCAGCCTTATAAAAAGAAGGAAATCCTGTCATTTGTGACAACATATGTAAATCTGGAGGACATTATGCTAAGTGAAATGAGCCAGACAAAGACAAATACCATATGGTATTGCACGGAATCTTAAAAAAAAAAAAAAGAAAACAGAAACATAGTAGAAAATTGGGGTTGCTGGAGCTTGAGGGTTGGGAATAGGGAGAAGTTGGTAAAAGTGTGAAAATTTTCAGTTAAAAGATGAATAAGGTCTGAAGATTTAATATAAAACACAGTGACTGTGGTTTGATAACACTGTATTGCATAATTAAAATTTACTAAGAAATAAGACTGTGTGGATCACAATAAACTGTGGAAAATTCTGAAAGAGATGGGAATACCAGACCATCTGACCTGTCTCTTGAGAAATTTGTATGCAGGTCAGGAAGCAACAGTTAGGACTGGACATGGAACAACAGACTGGTTCCAAATAGGAAAAGGAGTACGTCAAGGCTGTATATTGTCACCCTGCTTATTTAACTTATATGCAGAGTACATCATGAGAAACACTGGGCTGGAAGAAACACAAACTGGAATCAAGATTGCTGGGAGAAATATCAATAACCTCAGATATGCAGATGCCACCACCCTTATGGCAGAAAGTGAAGAGGAACTAAAAAGCCTCTTGATGAAGGTGAAGAGGAGAGTGAAAAAGTTGGCTTAAAGCTCAACATTCAGAAAACGAAGATCATGGCATCTGGTCCCATCACTTCATGGGAAATAGATAGGGAAACAGTGGAAACAGTGTCAGACTTTATTTTTTGGGCTCCAAAATCACTGCAGATGGTGACTGCAGCCATGAAATTAAAAGATGCTTACTCTTTGGAAGGAAAGTTATAACCAACCTAGATAGCATATTCAAAAGCAGAGACATTACTTTGCCAACAAAGGTCTGGCTAGTCAAGGCTATGGTTTTTCCTGTGGTCACGTATGGATGTGAGAGTTGGACTGTGAAGAAGGCTGAGCGCCAAAGAATTGATGCTTTTGAACTGTGGTTTTGGAGAAGACTCTTGAGAGTCCTTTGGACTGCAAGGAGATCCATCCAGTCCATTCTGAAGGAGAAGAGCCATGGGATTTCTTTGGAGGGAATGATGCTAAAGCTGAAACTCCAGTACTTTGGCCACCTCATACGAAGAGTTGACCCCTGGAAAAGACTGCTGGGAGGGATTGGGGGCAGGAGGGGAAGGGGACGACAGAGGATGAGATGGCTGGATGGCATCACTGACTCGATGGACGTGAGTCTGAGTGAACTCCGGGAGTTGGTGATGGACAGGGAGGCCTGGCGTGCTGCGATTCATGGGGTTGCAAAGGGTTGGACACGACTGAGTGACTGAACTGAACTGAAGAGATAAGAACTTAAATGTTCACATCAAAAGAAAAAAAGGGGGGAAATAGAAGCAAAAAAAGGTAAACATGTGAGGTAATGGATGTGTGTTTGTGTCTGTGTATGTGTGTGTGCTTAGTCTCTCCGTCATGTCTGAGGACTCTTTGCAACCTTTCGGACTGTAGGCCACCAGGGTCCTCTGTGCATGGGATTTCCCTGACAAAAATACTGGAGTAGGTTGCCATTTTCTCCTCCAGGGGATCTTATTATAGTCTTTAAATATCTTACAACTGTATCTGTCAAGTATATCTCCAAAGCTGCGACAAAAAGGAAATCTTCCGAAGATCAGCATGAGATATTATCTTAAGGTCTTGTAAATTCAAATCTCTTTGTAAGGGCATAACAAGCAACTTTTGTATTTCTTAGAATTCATTTTCTCTAGTCCACTTAATCATCATTTTTCAATGTGTACTTATTTTAAAAAACAAGTATCTTCTTAAATCCAAATTACCAAAATTAATAATAATTAGAATAGGTAATATCATATTACATTATGTTGATCAGTTACTCTAGTCAATCAACTTTAGTCTCCTCTACATACACACACACATATGTACACATGTAATTATGTACCTATTTATATACACAAATAAATATATATGTGTTTATATAAGCATTATATTTCTACATAAAGAAAATTACAAGACAATATATAAAGGAAAAGAAAGGTGAAAGACACTGGACTTACAGAGTGATTGTCACTACATCTAGTCTGAAAGTACAACTGAGTTGGTAATTAAACAGCCACACTCCCACTGACAGGCCTGCAGCTATGTAGCTCATCCCAAGAATAAGACTGAATCTAGACTCACACTGAAAACCTCCATTAAATAGGTTTACCTCAAACAGATTCAATCTCTCCAGCCAGAGAGTAGAAATTATAAAATTTGGGATAATAGGAGTCATGAAATACCCAATCTTTATCAAACAGTATGTGCAAGGATGGAAGATAAAAGGATATTATATATTTTAATGCATTATATATTTAATGCAAGTTAAGTCTTTACAAAAATTGATTTACTGTATTGGGATGTACAGCAGCATATAATGATGGGATATACATCTCATAATAATAATGTTTGATGGTGTCTTTTAATAATATTCCAGCTGTATTTTTGGCTCAAGAAAAGTAAATGAAAGTCAATTCCTGCAATCATTTCTGAAATAGTTAAACTAAAATTCAAAATGACCAAGAATATTAAATTGTACTTATGTACTTAGGCTGCTACTATCAATAACGCTATTATAATCTCACTGAATTCTACACAGTTCCCAATAATAGAAGCTATATTAGAGCTATTAAAACCTAGATTTGCATAGTGATTATCCATCTATAGAGCCTAATTTCCTTTTATGAATGTTATTTTGCTCAGAATTCCTACTTTGGATGGAAACAGATGCAAAGGGACAGAATTTTATACTTTGTCTAAGATCAAAGAAAACTATTATTATGAAATGAGAGCCCTGAAACACATATCTCTTAAACTGCTCAGCTAATCTTTTTCACTTCAAGTTCATCTTAACCAACTCCTTTTTGATTGAAGATTCCAGAAATTTTTTTGCAGAGTTTGGGGCCACTCTTTGTTCTTTCAAGACAATAGGAATCTACAAGCCTGAGGTCACAGTGGGAAGTCATTTTAGCCAAATTAATGCCAGAAGATGTGATAATATCACTGCCTTCAGCCAATTGGTTGCTCACAGGGTCTCCAAGCAATAATGTTGTCCCATGATTTGTGTTAGGTAGTTAGCATAGGAAAAAGGAGACTAGACTGGCAGTGGCTAAAAGACAAGGAAGGAAAAAACCCACAAAAATAGAAAAAAGGAAGGTCCAAGGACTGGAGTGAGGACCTCAGGTAAAACAAATAGCACTCCTGGCTAGTCCAATTTACATAGGGCAGGCTCAGGGGGAGGAGAAAAAACATATAAAAAGAGGGGCCAATATTGGGTTGGGGGAAGGCTCTCTTCTAGTCTTTTGGGTCGGCATGCCCTCACACCTCGAGGATGTATTTTCCTTTACTTTCTAAATAAAACTGAGCTGTAACAGAGAGCTGTAACACTGGTCAGTCTGAGGGCTGTAACACTGGTTCATCTGTCACTTCAAATTTTTGTTGCAACGAGACAGAACCAAGAAAATTACAAAAGTACTACAGGAAATTCCTCTCGAGTCTCTAACTATGAGAAAAAAGACCACAAAAGACAAAATCAGGGCTGCATGTTTCTCTATCACTTAAAATTCTTCCCTATTGACCTCATTGTTTACCTGATCTTTTACCTAAATGATCTCTCATGTAGTAACAAATTTCTTCTTCAAAAGATTTGTTCCCTGGTAGTCAGCCTGACTTGGTTCACAGCCTTCCTGCTATAAAACAGGACTCATATTCTATGTGGGTAACTCAACACCGCCTTGGCAACAAGCTCTTGAAACTTCCCAGGCATGACCACCCCTTCTGCCTCTTCTGCTTGGCCTTTCATTGGGTCTTCTGGCGGCAGTCTTTAGCAATCTGTATTTTGTTTTGACATTATCAAGCAGTCAGCACCTTGACACTTTCCTTCTCACCACCATCTCCTGTAATATCATGTTTAGCATCATTTTCCTTATAGAACAGTTTGAGCTACTCAGAGCTCATATTCTCTATTATTCCTATTTAGATTTGAAAATAATCCTGTTTTATTTCCTAGAGTTATTACTCTGAAACATGACAGGCATTACCTAGTTTTTAATCTAGGTAACTAAATATCATGTTCCTTTGTTGTTGTTGTCCATTGGCTAAGTTGTGTGCACCTATTTCTGACCTCATGGACTACAGCATGCCAGGCTCCTCTGTCCTCTACTATTTCCTGGAGTCTGCTCAAATTCATATCCACTGAATTGGTGATGCTATCTAACCATCTCATCCTCTGCTGCCCTCTTCTCCTTTAGCATTCAAAAATTCCCAGCATCAGAATCTTTGACAATGAGTCAGCTCTTCACATCAGGTAGCCAAAGTATTGGAGCCTCAGCTTCATCAACAGTTCTTCAAATGAATAATCAGGGTTGATTTCCTTTAGTATTGACTGATTTGCTCTCCTTGCAGACCAAGGGACTCTCAAGAGTCTTCTCCAGCACCACAATTCAAAAGCATCAATTCTTTGGAACTCAGCCTTCTTACTGAGAGTATTCTTCAGGAGCTTTTAAAATTCTTCATTGTGGGTTTTTTTTTTCTGTCTTATATGAATTTATGCTAATAGAATAATACTCTCATGGAATTGTGGGATAAATTACCCATTACATTTCTCCAAAATCCATTTTCTTTACTTTATTTTCTTTCTTTATTAGCAATTAAACATTTTCAAGTAGGTTCATATTCTGAATTTGCAATTAGGTAAGACTAAATAACCAAAATCTGTTAGATGAAATATGAGCTGAAATAACATGAAAAACTTCTGGATCTTACTACTAAAGGGATGTAGCATACATTTCACATCTTTTCTGTTTTTCATTTTTTTACTGATTTTTTAAAAACATTTTTTTAAACTAACCTTTAGATTTTAGAACAGTTGGAGATTTGGGGGAAATTATAAAAATAGTACAAAATCTATCATACAAATTCCACTATTGTTAAAATCTTATATCATTATGGCACATTTATTCCAATTTATTAACCAATACTGACATACTATTATTAACTAAAGACTATACTTTGTTCACACATTTTCAGTTTTGATTATACAGTGGAAGTGACAAACAGACTCAAGGGATTATGTCTGATAGACAGAGTGCTTGAAGAACAATGGATGGAGGTTCCTAACATAGTACAGGATGTGGTGATCAAAACCATACCCAAGAAAAAGAAATGCAAAAAGGGCAAAATGGTTGTTTGAGGAGGTCTTACACATACTTGAGAAAAGAACAGAAGAAAAAGGCAAAAGAGAAAAGGAAAGATACATCTATCTGAATGCAGAGTTCCAAAGAATAGCGAGGAGAGATAGGAAAGCCTGCTGAAGTGATCAATGCAAAGAACTAGAAATACAATAGAAAGGGGAAGACTAGAGATCTCTTTGAGAAAATTAGAGATATCAAGGGGATATTTCATGCAAAGATGGGCACAATAAAGGACAGAACAATATGGACCTAATAGAAGAAGAAGATTTAAGAAAAGGTGGCAAGAACACACAGAACAAGTACACAAAAAAGATTTTCATGACCCAGACGGTGTGATCACTCACCTAGAGCCAGAAATTCTGGAGGGCAAAGTCATGTGGGCCTTAGGAAACATCACTACGAACAAAGTTAGTGAAGATGATGAAATTCCAGTTGAGCTATCTCAAATCCTAAAAGATGATGCTGTGAAAGTGCTGTACTCAATATGCTAACAACTGGAAAGCTCAGCAGTGGCCACAGGACTGGAAGAGGTCAGTTTTCATTCCAGTCCCAAAGAAAGGCAATGCCAAAGAATGTTCAAACTACTGCACAATTGCACTCATTTCACACTCTAGGAAATTAATGCTCAAGTTCTGCAAGCTAGGCTTCAATAGCACCTGACCCAAGAACTTCCAGATGTGCAAGCTGGATTCAGAAAAGGCAGAGGAACCAGAGACAACTTGCCAACATCAGTTGGATCACAGAAAAAGCAACAGAATTCCAGAAAACTATCTACTTCTGCTTCATTGACTATACTAAAGCCTTTGTGTGGATCACAACTGAAATAAGGACCTCATAATCTTGCCAACATCTGCTGGATCATGGAAAAAGCAAGAGAGTTCCAGAAAAACATCTATTTCTGCTTTATTGACTATGCCAAAGCCTTTGTGTGGATCACAATAAACTGCAGAAAATTCTGAAAGAGATGGGAATGCCAGACCACTTCACCTGCCTCTTGAGAAACCTATATGCAGGTCAGGAAGCAACAGTTAGAACTGGACATGGAACAACAGACTGGTTCCAAATAGGAAAAGGAGTACGTCAAGGAGGTATACTGTCACCCTGCTTATTTAACTTATATATAGAGTGCATAATGAGAAACACTGGGCTGGAGGAAGCACAAGTTGGAAGCAAGATTGGTGGGAGAAATATTAATAACCTCAGATATGCAGATGACACTACCCTTATGGCAGAAAGTGAAGAACTAAACATCCTCTTGATGAAAATGAAAGAGGAGAGTGAAAAAGTTGGCTTAAAGCTCAACATTCAGAAAACAAAGGTCATGGCATCTTGTCCCATCACTTCATGGCAAATAGATGGGAAATCAGTGGAAACAGTGTCAGACTTTATTTTTGGGGGCTCCAAAGTCACTGTAGATGGTGACTAAAGCCATGAAATAAAAAGACACTTACTCCTTGGAAGGAAAGTTATGACCAACCTAGACAGCATATTAAAAAGCAGAGGCATTACTTTGCCAACAAAGGTTTGTCTAGTCAAGGCTATGGTTTTTCCAGTAGTCATGTATGGATGTGAGAGTTGGACTATACAGAAAGCTGACTGCCAAAGGATTGATGCTTTTGAGCTGTGGTGTTAGAAAAGACTCTTGAGAGTCCCTTGGACTGCAAGGAGATCCAACCAGTCCATCCTAAAGGAAATCAGTCCTGAATATTCCATGAAAGGACTGATGTTGAAGCTGAAACTCCAATACTTTGGCCACTTGATTCAAAGAGCTGACTCATTTGAAAAGATTCTGATGCTGGGAAAGATTGAAGGTGGGAAGAGAAGGGGATGACAGAGGATGAGATGTTTGGAAGGCATCACTGACTCAGTGGGCATGAGTTTGAGTAAACTCTGGGAGTTGGTGATAGACAGGGAGGCCTGGCATGTTGAAGTCTATGGGGTCACAAAAAGGTGGACACAACTGAGAAACTGAACTGTACTATACCTAGACAGCATATTAAAAAGCAGAGACATTAATTTGCCAACTAAGGTCCATCCAGTCAAAGCTATGGTTTTTCCAGTAAGTCATATATAGATGTGAGTGTTGGACCATAAAAAACATCTGAGCACCGAAGAACTTATGCTTTTGAATTGTGGTGTTGGGGAAGTCTCTTGAGAGTCCTTTGGACTACAAGGAGATCAAATCTGTCAGTCCTGAAGGAAATCAGTGCTGAATATTCTTTGGGAGGACCGATGACTTATAAAAGAACTTGATCCTGGGAAATATTGAAGGCAGAAAGAGAGGGGGATGCCAGAGGATGAGATGGTTTGATGGCATCAGCAACTCAATGGACATGAGTTTGAGCAAGCTTCAGGAGTTGGTGATGGCCATGGAAGCCTGGCATGCTGTGGTCAAAGAGCTGGACATTACTGAGGGACTGAACTGAACTAAAAGACTACTTTGTTCACATGTCTTCAGTTTACCTGAAGTTCTTTTCCAAAATCCCGTCATGGATACCACATTACATTTACTACTCATATCTCATTCACTTTTTGGCTATGAGAGACTTATTTTTGATGACCTTTATAGTTTTGAGGACTGTTCAGGTATTTTGTAGGATGTATTGCAATCAGAATTTGTATGGTGTTTCATGTTTAACTGGAGTTGTGTGTACATATTTTAATATTTATCAATATTGATGTTAATCAACTGGATGTAGTTGTGTTCTTCTCAGTAAGAAAGTATCCAAATGGAGGTGTCTGGGCTAGAAAGGCAGATATAACTAAAAAGAGTGTCTAAGTGCACGCTTACAATTCTTCCAAAGAAATGCAATTGGCTGACTTTTTACCAAGTCTAGGATGGGGAAGGCAGCCTCTTTCTCTCCCCACAACCTGCCAGGGAAAACTTGTAATTGCCTATCTCTGGTCCCAAAATATCATACATATGGTTTTGACTTGGACCCAGACTCATCAATATATATATACTTTTTTTTTTTCCTGAAAACCAGGATTTTGTTTTCAGTAATGAAAGCTCAGGCAAATAGTGTAAGGATTTATATTAATCTGGCTAGAAGCTGGACTGCTTTTAGTGTTTGCTCTAGGCACAGGGCTTCCCAGGTTGCGTTAGTAAGAAACAATTCAGCTGCCAGTTCAGGAGATTCAAGAGATGTGGGTTGAATCTCTGTGTGGGGAAGATCCGCTGGAGTATGAAATAGCAACTGACTCCAGTATTCTTGCCTGGAAAATCCCATGGACAGATTAGTGGGCTACAGTCCATAGTGTTGCAAAGAGTCAGACAGGACTGAGCAACTGAGCACAAGTACAGGTACAAGTCCTCAAATAACTTGCATCATTGGTGCTAGAGTGGTGAGCATAACCGCCTTGCAAAGACTTAAAATTCCTCTAGTATCCTAGCTTTTGCCTCCCCTCTTGATGACTTTCAGTTATCCTGAAGTATCTCTTAGAAAATTATTTTGTCTTGCAGTTCT
Source organism: Bos mutus (assembly GCF_027580195.1). Lineage (NCBI taxonomy): Eukaryota > Metazoa > Chordata > Mammalia > Artiodactyla > Bovidae > Bos > Bos mutus. Next base: position 48,513,732 of record NC_091617.1, read on the forward strand.
TCCAGCTGTAATCCATTATTATGCTGTGACTCTCTTGGTGTGATGATTACTGAGACAGCAAATATCTCTTCTCTAATGCTTCTGCTCCTTTGACTCATGTTGACATGATGCCAATTTACATCACAAAATAAAATTCACTTTTTGGAACTGGCAGTACACTTCAGGACATTCACACAAAGGGAAATGACCATGTGTGGCAGCCATCCGAGCCTTAACTCTCTCCTAGAATATATGTGTGGGTTCTTTGGAAAGGATGAAAAAGGGCTTTCCGACTGCAGTTTCCTGAGGTAGAAGAGCTCCACTCCACCACTTCTTGTTGCCGGGCTACCTTCAGGCAATGCATATTCATCTTGAGTGAAAAATCAAGAAGACAGAAGCCAGCTGCCTTTCTTAGTGTTTACTTGAAATGGGAACTGTGAGGAGGAACATAACTTCCTTCCCTCTTGACTCCATCAACTCCTTTCCAGTTCTTGTCCTTTGTTTAACTAATACAGAGCAGGTCAGCAAGTCTGCTGGCTAAACAGAGAAGTCTCTTGAGGTTGTCTTCTTTGTTCTATCACCTTGAATTCTGCTGGCCTCAAAGGCTTTAGTTTCCTACCTCTCCAATCCTCCTTCCCTATTTATTTGCATTTAGGGTGATATTAAGGGTTGTAAGGCCATTTCTGAAGCCCCTTAAGTCCAAATGGACAAAGGAGTGTTTGGCCCCACTCTGAATTCAGAATGTTGTGTGCTTAGGTCCTTCAGTGTTCAGGTTTGGTCCTTAATTGTAATTCAGAAAGAAACAGAAAAATATAATAAACTTGTTATGATTTTTAAATAAAAGGTAGTTGATGTTTTCTTTTTTACCCAATTTCTGATTCTTTAGAAATATATAATAAAGGATTCTCTTTCAAACAAATTCTTCTGAAATGTAATTCCTCTCACGAAGCCAGAGTACCTATAATTTGGTCTGCCCTTTTTCATAGATAGCATTTAACTTTATCTTACTCACATTCAAGAACTGAGAGTCCATGTTTTTCAAAGGTCTGTAAACCTTCATCTTAATTTTAAAGACACATTTTCTGAATCTTTTGAAATCTCAAAAAGCCTTTCAACAGTAATTATTCACTGGCAAAGCACCATTCTGTAATCATCTTATTTAGAGCATGGAATGTAAATCCAGACTCAAGTGGTTACAACAATATTTAGTAATTTATGAACTACGAAGAAAATAAACCATGGACATTCAGTCTGTCAGTGGTCTGCTTAGGAAAGTAGCCGAATGAACCACACATAGGGCCTGGAGTCTCACCTCTAATCAGTGAAGTGATCTAGATATATCTACATATCAACTAACCAAATTCTACTGAAAATGGAAGAGGAAATTATCCAGCTAAAAATAGAAAATCATTGTAACAAACCAAAATATAAAGTGGTATTAAAATTATAACTAAAAAACAGAGTATAAAGTCTTAGTCATTTTTAAAAAATCTAACTTCATATGGAAAACACTTTCTAATTTAAAAAATGCTGACAATGGCTATAAATTTGACTCTCAAACTTTCATGTATTTATCAAAAATGAAAAATATTACTTATCAACCTCCAAAATTACATTTTAAATGACTGTGTACTTTTTCAATAATGTTTTACACATAAAGAAGTTTTGTTTATCTACAGTGTCTAAATTAGAGAGAATCTGATAGCTAAAGGATCACTTTACAGGATCTTAGTTCTCTCTTACAGTAAATGAAGTTCCATTTGTCCATTTAAAATACTGAATTTTTAATATGTCCCTCTGCTCTTCCTCTGTCTCCTATCCCCTTTCTCTGTCTCCTATCCCTTCAGCCCAAGAGTCCAGTTCACATCTAAAAATCCATTAACTTCCACATGCCACAGTATTGGAATGGTCTTTCCTGGCTCGGATAAAGAAGGAACTCTTGCCCTACCATTGACCTTTATGTCAAATGGAAAGATAACTTCACAGGGTTATCCTTTCTTACCATGCCCTTTTCACATAATTTAAATTCTCTCATGTTACCCTTACTATTTTCAAATAAAGATTTGAGTTTGACCTGAACTCTCTGCTATAGAGACAATCTTTCTTACAATGGTCATTTAGGACAAGTCTCCACCAACTAAAAACTGGAGGAAGTCTGTTAAGGAAAATTTGGGAAATTGAATTCAAGCAAAATGGTGTTTTTAAAAAGAAACATGAAATATTATTTTCACATACTTTTTTAGTTTGGTTACAGAAAATTATTCATATTTTAATGAGTACTTTGAAGCACAGATCTTTCCATTAAATAATAAATTATGGAAATGTGTCCCCAAAAACATGAATATAAAATTTTATTTTAAGATAATTGGAGAGGATGATACAGTAAGAAGAGTAGTAATAGCTATTGTGTAATTAATGCTTACAACGTGATAGCTATTCTAACATTTTACATATTTTATATACCATTTAAACCTGACAATAACAGACTATTGGTAGCTATCATTTCTTTATTTCCAGATGTTAAAAGAAGCTGAAAGAAGGTAAGTGACTTAGTGATAATAACAGAGTCAGAAATTCTACCTAGTTACCTGTCATTCCAAAGCCTGCTTTCCTAATCACTTTTCTAATATGCTTGTGAATAAATGTTGTTTAGAAATGAATTTCAGGAACACAGATGTTTAACAGAGATTTGAAAATTAAAAAAAAAAAATGATACTTCTCTTATAGACCAAAATTTAAGTTAGATAATGCAAAACAAGAGCACTAAAACAACTTAGATTACTTGGTATATTATTATTGCAAAATGCATTACTTTCACTCCAAAGAGTGATCTCTAGCATCATTGATAATAGTAAGAAAAATCAACAAATTTGTCTTGGAAAAAAACAAAATCTTTTAAGTCACTTAATGCTTGATTTTTTTTTTCCTCATCTTGATCAAAGTAATGAATTTATTGTGTAAATATACATAATCAAAATAGGGTATACTTTAGTCAAGACCTTAAAAATACCTTGTGGTCTAATTTTCATGTTACAGGTAGACTTCCAAATCTAATCTTCAATCTCTCTTAATATCTCTGATTTAGTTTTGAAATACAGAAAGCCATTTAATTATTACTGTTAATATTGTCAGAGGTATATAAAACAGCCTAATGTTAAGTGTGTTTTCCTCCTCTTTAATCCTGTAACAAAAAGTATGTATTTGAAAAGACAAACACTTTCAAATGGTATTATAAAGGTTTACAAAGTATGACCTTTCTGTACAAAATAGGAAAACACTCTTGCTTTTTTAAAATTCTTATATCATTAATAAATAAATTTTTGCCCGAATGATGAGACAAGCATCTTCTTTTCTTTATGACTGGAATTACCTGGAGATCATCTTAACTCTATCTAACTGTAACAAATAAATGACTTAAAAAAAAAAAAAAGAAATCACCTGTCAGATTCCATACATAGCCTAGACTTTTTTTTTAATAATATACTTCTCTGTTTTACTTTCCAATTTTTAAAAGAAAATACATCTGGACCTATCTGGACAGGAGAACAGAGGTAACTCAGTAGGGGCAGTTCCAGTAGGGGCTGGATAGATTTTTTCATGAATTAGGGTTGCAATAGGACCCCAGGTTCTACCCCAAGTAGAATATCATGCACTTGGCCTAAGAAATCTGATTCAGATATTTCATAAGAAAATGTTCAGAGAATAAGAGTATACTGAACAAGTTTGATTTGTGACATAATTAAACCAAATTTCTTCTGTTTTCCATTGTTCCTTTAAAACACATTGGTGGAAGTAATCATATGTATCTAGATTAAAAATGGAAAAGTCCTATGATTTTATGATTTTTCTCTTTTCTCTCAGGCAAAAGAATATGCAGTTTTACAGGACCTAAATCTTAGATAGTTTGGGGTGACTTCCTTAAGGAAATGAACACTGAAATACAAATTTAATTAAAAAAAGAATATCTATTCAGAAAGAAAAAACAAATCATAAGAACACACTGTGTTTAGTTGCTCAGTCATGTCTGACTCTGCAACCCATGGCCTCTAGCCCATCAAGCTCCTCTGCCCACGATGATTCTCCAGGCAAGAATACTGGAGTGGGTTGCCATGCACTCCTCCGGGGAATCTTTCCAATCCGGGGATTGAAACAAGGTCTCCCACATTGCAGGCAGATTCTTTACTGTGTGAGCCACCAGGAAAGCCCAAGAATACTAGGGTGGGTAGCCTATCCCTTCTCCAGGGAACTTTCCAACCCAGGAATCGAACCAAGGTCTCCTGCATTGCAGGTGAGTTCTTTACCAGCTGAGCATAATATGTACATTTTTAAAACTTTCAAATACCACAAACATCACAAATCATCATCCTTATAAAGAAAAAACTGTACTGCATTTGTATCAATTATACCTGAAATACCTGTGTACTACCTTTTTTCATTATATTTTTTGGTCATACACCCTTTGATTACTTTCACATTTCAATATATGTCATTTTTTCACAGTAGTACACATCAGTTTTTAATCATGATTTAGCAAAAAATAAGATTCATTCTTTTCATTTAAAAAATTCCTTCAGCTTCACTCCTTATGTTAAATTTTTAAGATAACTTTTAATACGGGCAAACTTCTATTTTATATGTATGTGTTTGTATGTGTTTAAGTATGAGCTGTCAGATGTGAAAGAACTTTTCACAGACCAACTTCTGAGTCTGTATATTACAAGCCTTGCCTCTTCCCACATATATTTGGTGCCCAGTCACAGCATGGAAGGGCTTCACAGCATGGAAACACTCAAGTCTCAGGATGACGTATGACTCTGCACCTCTCCATAATGGTGCCAGATGAGTCTAGGCACCGGGCTGCAGGGGGTTTGCTGGCAGCCATTTCTACACCTGAAGAGCCAGCAGTACATTAACTTTGCATGGAAGTAAGTGAGAACATAGTATCTTACATGGAACCCAAATGAAAGCATCTGTGGCTTCTCCATAGCTGGGCCCTAAAAGTGCATCCATGGTCACATGAAAGTCACTTACCTGGAAGACAAGTGTAATGTGAATAGTAGGAAGTTAGAATGGAAGGAAATAGTCATGCTGATTGTGGTTAAAATATTATTTGCAAAATTTATGAAAACCAATGATCCTGTGACTACATTGCTAGAGTTGATTCTAGGCTCCTGGTATTGAGGGACCCTGAATGGAGCATTAAGTGTTTCAGTAATACTATTACAGGCGGTGTGCTGTGGCCAGTTAATAGGCTTGGGAGACCCAATTACGTTCCTCTCTCCCAACTCTGGTTTCAGGGACACCATGTTGGTAGATAGAAGTTGGCCATAATGGGGAACTTACACCACAGAAAAGGGTGAATGCCACAGATCAAGGCTTTCATTCTGGGGGCAACCACTTGTTATTAACCAGAACAGCACTTGTCCTATTTTCACTTCAAGTATACATTTAAAAAATGGAATTAATCAGTCCAAGATATAATCAGTGTTCAAAACTTGAGTTAATATTAAGTGAATATATTTGGTATGTATGAAGGATATCAAGAAGGTGAGTGCAAGCGAATGAAGCAAGAATGATTGAAGACAAATTGTAGAGATATTCAAGGTTCGTATTACTTAGTCTTGTTGGCTGTGATGAGAACTTGGAGTTTTATTCTAAATGCAATTGAATTTTAAATTTGGCAGATAATATGATCATACCTAAACTTTTAAAGGATTACTCTAGCTGTTTTGTGTAAAAAGTGGTTGATGGGGAGTGCAAGAGCTGAATTAGGGAAACCAGGTAGAATTTTGTTGCAAGAGCTCTGAGAGATAATGGCAGCTGAGTCTTTGGTTTTAGAAAGTAGTGAAGTAGACAAATTCTGAATTTATTTAAAAAATAAATTCAAGAGTATATGCTTTCAGATAAAATATGAAATATAAGAGAATGTAAAGTATCAAGGATAATTCCAAGAATTTGGTCTATACAGCTGAAAAGATGGGGTTGCCATTTGCTGTGATAGGAAGTCCATTGGAGATAAATAAATGCTTTTCTGAGTTCGTATAAAGAAAAGTCAGGTTTGGAGTAGACATGCCTTACTTCAGACAGTCTAGAGTTGCCATTTACTAAAATAGTGGAGACTTCAGTGTAATCAAGAGGTCACTTTTGGATATTAGAAGGTTGAAATTCTAATAGTTCTTTAGTTGGTGGCAATGATTAAGAGTAGGCTAAATACACAAAACCGGATTTCAGGGGAAAAACAGTTCAGTGTTTAGAATTATACATTTGAAACTTGTCAGTGCATTTATAATATTTAAAGACATATGACTGGATAAGACTATCTAGGACAAATGTAAATACAGAAAGGAACTGAGGCCATTTATTTTGATGAGTATATTGAAGCCCAGACTAATTAAGAGATTTCCTTCAGTTCAGCTAATAATCTCCAGGTCCAGGATTAGAAACACAATCTCTTTAATCTCCATCCTGCGTTCTTTCCAAAAAACTTGTCTCTGCCTTGCATTAAATGTAAATATATGTTTCCTGTGTGAACACATATTAACAACAAGACAAGAAAATCTAAGACATCCATGTAGCTTTTAATATATACAGGTGTGTGGATTCCCAAATGTATTCTTACCTCAGAGCATCATGCAATTAACAGTCACTGTACAGAGCAGATCAATATATTCTAAGATAATATACCATCATCACACTGCAACTGCTGCCAAAAGAAAAGGATAGTTATCTACTACAACTCCCAAATAAAAATCTTAAAAATAAAGTTATAAAGTTCATTGCATCAAGGAAATAAATTAATCTTACTTGTATCTCTTTCAATGATCGCTTTTCCCTTATATTACAGTGAGAATCATCACATATCTTTCCTATTTTAGAGGGAATTCATGAATAGCAGAGATCTTTTATAACAGACATTTGTAACTCCCTGAAAATTGGTATCTAGTTGTTTTTCAAAAAATAGCTTTTGAGTTAAAAATAAAAGAATTAAGAAGATAAAGAAGATTAAAATATTGTGCTATTAACAGTAAGAAACATAAGAACTAAGAGAATTTGCCAACTGACATTAATTCTGAGAGAGTAGTATCAGTAGGATACTGATGAGTAGGAGCGGTATCCGTAGGAGCAGGAAAAGATAGCCTTAAGAAATAAAAGGATAAAAGAATAGTAAAGAAGAAACAGTAAGCTCAGGACAAGGAGAACATGGAAACTCATGAATAAACAAGAAAAACCCAGTCAAGATGGGAGAGCAAGTATCACAAATGTCTCAAGGACTGGAGGAGATGGAAAGAGAGAGGTTAGAGAGAATTGGGGCATAGAGTAGTTGGACTTAAAAGAGCAGAGGAAATTTTTCTTATGAAATAAGAAGGAAATGAACAGGTAAGAAAATTTTGATGTAGAAAAAAATCAAAGAGAAAGGTGAATTTAATCAGAGAAGTGGGAAGCAAGGTCATTCTCTGAGAGTAAAGAAGATGGTGATGTGTTTGGATAATGTGAGACATCTCAGAAAGTATTAGAACAGTCACTGTGTCAAGTATGACAGAAAGTCCACAGGAGACAGGCAGATGGTTTTCTGAGTTAAAATAAAGAACAAAAACAGTTTGAATTTGAAGTGGAGGCAATATTGCTTCAAGCAGTCTTTAGTTAAAAAGTTTTACTAGCACTCATTTTGTAAAATATTTATGTAAGTAGAATTGAAAAGAGGAGAGGAGGAAGGGCATCAGAGGATGAGATTGGCTTGACGGCATCATTGGTGCAATGGACATGGACTTGGGCAAACTTCGGGAGACGGTGAGGGACAGGGAGGCGTAGCGTGCTTCAGTCCATGGGGTCGGGAAGAGGTGGACACAACTTGGCAACTCAACAACTGAAAATAATTCCCAATCTGAATAGATAATTTACTGAGCATTCAATACAAGTACATCACTTCGTGGGTAATTTACAATGTGCCAGGCTCTACTCTAAGCACATCTCATGAAATAGCTCACTTATATTCCTCCAAATTCTATGAGATAGAATCTATTATCATCTCATATGAGCAACTGAGGCATGGAAATGTTAAGCTTTTTAATCAAAGCAAACAGGTAGGCCAACCTTTAAATTGGAGTTCAGATCCCATAAGAGAGAGAGAAAAAGACAGAGAGACAGACAGACAGACAGATAAAGGCAAAGATAGACAGATTTTACACAATAACATAGAGTTACTGCGTAAATGGTTGGTGGCGAGGGAGGATACATACAGGATTATCTGTTTTCCTAAAAGGTTTTCTTCATTGGCCACTGACGAGGGTTCCTTTTTCCCCTTAAAATGAGGCTAAATTGTATCTCTGTTCTAGCATTCTGATGGGTAAAGTAGTATGTTCTTTTATTATATTTGAGGCTTCCCTGATTGATGAGAACTTAAATAATCCTCCTGTAATGTAGGAGACTCAGGAGACCCAGGTTTGATCTCTGGGTCAGGATGATCCTTGAAGAAGGGAATGGCTACCCACTCCAGTATTCTTGCCTGGAGAATTCCATGGAGAGAAGAGCTTGGTGGGCTATAGTCCATGCCGCAAAGAGTCAGATATGACAGACGTTGTTTTATTATATTTGGAGTAAGAATTAAATGAACTGCTGTGCAGATTATGGAATTCTAGAGCATATTTATTTCCTTCTTTCTTGTATCCTCATTTAGTCATTTAAATTTTGCTTATGAGCTTTAACATGAAGATAATATATGTAAATATTCAAACATTCTTTAGCCCATGTTGCCATTTTTTAAATAATGGATAAAATCTCATTCTTAATAGTACTAAACTCCCCTGTCCTAAGAAGAATAACCTTTCTGGTTTTGCTGGGATTTTATGTTTTATATTTATTGTAAAAATATGTGTCTGATAATAATACAATTTGTGATTTCATTTATGATCTTGACATATTTACTGCTATAGAGAAAGTTTTCAAGCACATACTTAGGAAGCAAAGGTTAATGCTTAAAAATATTTTATGCTAAGAAACCATCTGAGAAAGGCTGCATATGTGTGGAAATATTTCACAGGTATGTTGGTAAAATTTTCCACGGTGATTGTAATGGTCATATCTATGGAGGGAAGACTTTTACCTTTCATGAGAACATTGTTAAACCTTTATTTCAGGCAATAATTTACTTGAGATTATTGAGTTATTTATGTTCTCTTATGGGCCAATCATAATTTAGCAATTTAAGAATACCAAAAAATGTTTTCTGATATTAAAGATACTAACAAAAAATATGAACAATGCATTTCCTGAAAGATCTGAAGTTAATCCAAATTGTCACCTTGAGTGACTTACTCATGATTTAAAGTGATACAAAGAGGTAAACGGAAAGAAAATCTAATTCACATTGGAAAGGAAGGCTAGAAATTAAAATGGCAACTAAAACAGATTTACCACAGGATATTCAGTAAGTGAAGAAATAAAAGAAGTATATATAAAATCATAAAAAGATATCTAAAATATAAAGTGGCATGCTTAAAATGTTAATATGAAATAGTTATATATACAGAATTTATATTTATTCATTCTTTAATATTGAAATAACCTGAAAAAGTGACTTGGAGGAAAAAGATACAAAAAAATACAGATAAAAGAGGACATATATGAAAACATCAACATTAATAGGTGAAATATAGCCAACTTGATAACTACCAACAAGGTAATTTTCACTCATTTTTAGACTGCAATGAAGATCATTAGTATCTTGACAGTCTTAGATCAAGTTTCAATGTAGAAAAGGTCTGAATTTGGTTCACTAACAGAATTAAAAGATGCTTACTACTTGGAAGGAAAGTTATGACCAACCTAGATAGCATATTCAAAAGCAGAGACATTACTTTGCCAACAAAGGTCCGTCTAGTCAAGGCTATGGTTTTTCCTGTGGTCATGTATGGATGTGAGAATTGGACTGTGAAGAAGGCTGAGCGCCAAAGAATTGATGCTTTTGAACTGTGGTGTTAGAGAAGACTCTTGAGAGTCCCTTGGACTGCAAGGAGATCCAAGCAGTCCATTGTGAAGGAGATCAGCCCTAGGATTTCTTTGGAAAGAATGATGCTAAAGCTGAAACTCCAGTACTTTGGTCACCTCATGTGAAGAGTTGACTCACTGGAAAAGACTCTGATGCTGGGAGGGATTGGGGGCAGGAGGAGAAGGGGACGACAGAGGATGGGATGGCTGGATGGCATCACTGACTCGATGGACGTGAGTCTCAGTGAACTCTGGGAGTTGGTGATGGACAGGGAGGCCTGGAGTGCTGCAATTCATGGGGTTGCAAAGAGTCGGACATGACTGAGTGACTGAACTGAACTGAACAGAATTTATCAATTGTTTTATCTCTTTATGAAATGTATTCTTTTCCTAAACAATTCTCCTTTCGTTATCCCAAAAGCTGGTTGGTTAATTAATTCTATTTGTTGTTGATATACTCTTGTTAAACTTATTAATCTCGTGTGTGTGTGTTTGCTAAGTTGCTTCAGTCATGTCCAGCTCTTTGTGACCCCATGGACAGTAGCCCACCAGGCCCCTCTGTCCATGAGATTCTCCAGGCAAGAATACTGGAGTGAGTTGCCATGCCCAACTCCAGGGGATCTTCCCAACCCAGGGATCAAACCCAAGTCTCTCATGTCTCCTGCATTGGCAGACAGGTTCTTTACCACTTGTGCCACCACTTGCGAAGCCCTATTAGTCTCCTAGCCGAGTTGCAATTTTAATAAGATTTTATATTATAAAAAATTTTGTCCTCTTTACAAAAGTTATTAAAACAATATAATAAAGAATAAATTTGAAAATAAAAGCAATTAAATAGAAATCCCAACACAATAGGTCAATAGTTGTTCTTAAAATTTGTACTATGCCTTTAGTCCTTGACCATATGCACACAAAATGTTCATATAATTTTGAATTTGGCTTATTTTTTCTTAATATTAAAATTTAAGATTTGGGATTATTAAATCATTTTTCAGTGTTTCAGTAATTTTTTGAAATGCTGTAAATAGCAACATAGAGATGAAAAGTTTCATTTTGTTTTTGCATTTTTTAAAAATAATTTTGATATGGTTTAAGAAATCGATGTGTAGAAACAAATTTCAAGGTCTTCAGAATGGTGATATTGCCTTTCAAGAGCTTTGTACCAATTTACATTGCTACCAGCTAATGTATAAATGTACCAGTTTTACCTCTATCTCATTAGCCTCAGGTATTATGTTCGTTAATGTAATAGGTTCTAAATGTACCTTTGCAATGTTTTAATTTGCAAGTCTTTAATTAGTAGAGAACTTTTTCATGCTACCAGATGTTTGTTTTCTACCTGGAATTTTTTAAAATTAATTAGCCACTCATTATAGGTCCAGTTATGTAGTGGTATCATGATGCTATCATAACTTTGAATATGTACTTTGTATTTAAAAGCATCTATTTTTTAATGTTTGGTGCATGTTTTATTTACTTCTTATTTTCTATATTATTTAACTTTTTTTACTAATTTATATGAGCTTCTCAGTGGCTTTAAACTTTTTTGACCATGGCAATGCAGGCACTGAATGACATTTTGAAAGGCAGCTGGGTTTTTATGGCACTGTTCAAAACACATCAAATGGGCAGCATTCTGGTCTACTTCTTTAGCATCTTTAGCCACATAGATTACAGTAATAGGCTCTTTGATGTGGGGTGATGGCACATGAAGACTCCTAATAATAAAATGCATTCTAATAGGAATGTGCGTTTAAATGAATGAAGGCATTGAAATAATGTAGCAAAAATGGTTAAAAGATTGGGAAGGGAAGTAATGGTAAAGCTGCAAACCATATAGCTTCTCAAATTGGATAGGATTGGGCAAAGGCAAGTAATGATCTGATGCTTGAAGAATGTTAGTAAAATGTAGAGTAGTATACGTACTGAGATGACCTGAAAAAAAATCAAGCAAGTATCAAATATTTTTATAGTCAACTCATATGCAGTATGTATATATACAACAGCTATTACTGCTATTTTGTTTGAAGACTTTTCCAATCTTTTTTACGAATTGAAGATGGAGTAATTCATTAAAGTTGACATGGCAAGTCAGTGCCAAAATCAACACCGAGCTTACAGACATACTTTTTGCTTTGCTTTCTACTTTGGTTCCAGAACACCTCTCAGACTAGTTAAAATATTTCAAAAGGAGGAGCAAAGGCTAAAGTATATCAAATAGATGTGAAGAAGCTGAAAAAATAACAGCCAAAGAAAAAGTTAAAAAAGGAAACAGTAAACAAAGAGAAATGTTCTCACACTAGTTCCAATGACTTGACTAACTAGAAAATCAAGAGCAGCAAAACCTGTTTCTCTGCACCTGGTGAATCCCACACATATCTCAAATCCCACAGCCAGAAGAGTAATATTAAAATTTTATTTCCTCATTCTCTTGATCTAAAAGTTGGATTCATCTTGACAACATCCAGATTTATTTTGAAGCATTAATTAGTGAATTGAAATTGTACTAACTTAACTGGTATGTATGTTTTTTCCCTCTGAAATGTTTATGTCAAGTGACTATATACTAATTAACATTATTCATATGTTTTCTTTGAAGAATCAAAAGACTTACTGAACATTTGACTAACCTGCATTTAGCAAAATTCTGGGTTTAAGCTGAATTGATTTCTGACTTACTTGCTGATGACCTCTTTGACAATATTCATAAGACTTCTTTCTTCTAAATTCTTCCATTTTTCAGTATTTTTTCACTTCATGTCCAAAAAAATTCCTCAGAGCTCCAAGTTTTCAGGTTGAATTTGTACTATTCTAGTGCCTGATAGGAGAAGGCAATGGCATCCCACTCCAGTACTCTTGCCTGGAAAATCCCCTGGATGGAAGAGCCTGGTGGGCTGCAGTCCATGGGGTCGCTGAGAGTCAGACACGACTGAGCGACTTCCCTTTCACTTTTCACTTTCATGCATTGGAGAAGGAAATGGCAACTCACTCCAGTGTTCTTGCCTGGAGAATCCCAGGGACGGGGGAGCCTTGTGGGCTGCTGTCTTTGGGGTCGCACTGAGTCAGCCACGACTGAAGCCACTTAGCAGCAGCAGCAGCAGTGCCTGATAAAATTTCCAGTAGCCTGGAACGGGGCTTCTCAGGTGGTGCTTGTGGTAAAAAAACCTGCCTACCAATGCAGGAGACATAGGAGACGTGGGTTCGATCAGGAGGGTCAGAAAGATCCTCTCGAGGAGGGCATGGTAACCCACTCCAGTATTCTTGCTGGGAGAATCCCATGGACTGAGGAGCCTGGCTGGCTACAGTCCATAGCGTCACACAGAGTCAGACACGACTGAGGCAACTTAGCACAGCCTTGAATACGTTTTTTTTAAAAATTCTGCATTTTATATTTTATCTTTCCTTCAACAATTATGAAGGTGATTCTACTCCCATATACCTGGAGTTGGGTGGAAACGGGATTCAGAGAATGAGAATAGAACTGAAGAAGTTCCAAAATGAAATAAAGTGAAATGGGTATAGAAAATAAATATATATATATATAATATATTTCCTAAGATATATATATATCTTAGAAAATCTTTTGAAGTCAAGAAAATGTGTGTGTGTGTGCGTGTGCACTTTCTAATTGCTAGGACTCGATACTTTATCTTCAGATAAAGGGGAAAGCCAAAGCAACAACCAAATATCTGTTTCATCACGTTTCCTCTGCAGGAGAGATCTAATGAGCCTAGATCTGTCTGGAACATTCTCATGCTGTTATAAACCCCATATATATGTTTCATTTTCATAATCTTTCCTAAATTTCTCAATAAATGTTAATTGGAATGCCACTGCGAACCTAAAGTAAATATGTCACTGTTTTCCAGTCAAAAATATTATCTATTTTGGCAACTCCAGTGATCTCTTACAACAGATTTCAAATTAGATCCTAATACTGAAATTCTAGCTCTTGGATCCTAGAGGATATAGTATCAAGAAATGATAGATACCAATTCTATAATTAAAATGAACACATAACAGAAAATGAAGTATACTTAATCTATACCATCAAATAACTGAAAATAAAAAAAGTTAGGCTAAGATAGTAGAAATAATTCTAAAACTGAGAGAAGAAATTTTCTCAAGAAATGAGATTAAGATTTCTTAAAAATGTTAAAAGGCTAAAAACAAAAGGCAAACAAACAAGCCAAAACCCTGGAAAGACACAAATATGTAAAGACAGGAGCCATAGAATGATTTTTAAGTAGCTGAGCATTGCAACCCCCTAATTTTAAGAAAATATTAGGGAATAATGAGATTTAACATACTTAAGTATTCAGTCTTTCTCACACTAGGGAAATAAAATAGCAACACTTGAGATAGTCTCTATAGGTTCTCCTTTCTTTGCAACAACTCATTTTTTCCACTTTTGTTTAGGGCTTTGAAACCTCCAGAATAAACTTAGAGCAGTTATCAGTGACTAGTGTTGGTTGCCTAATGCAGTGAGAAGAGTGAAAGAGAATAGCTAATGGGCAATTAAGATATCTGTTAGTCTGGGGCCACAGATTAACTTCTATTCTAACATCTCCCAATTAGCTGCTGAAAATTCAGTATAAAACAGTAAAGAGTAATTAGCACCTTCATACAACCATGGATTAGGGGGAAACCTTGATGTTAACAGGAAATTGGATGCTAGTAAAAGGAACTTCAAAGAAGCAATAGAGATGCAAAATCTTAGTAGATTTACTACATCATGGTCTTGACATGCTGCTGTCTATCACCTAAGTGAGGAGTTACTAAACTCAAACTTACTGGTTACTTTGGATCAATGCAAGGTCTTCCTGGCAGATGTGAAAACAAATAAACACATGAACAAACAGCCAACAAATAAAACAAACAGATTTTGGGGGAAAAAAAACCTAGGAAAATCTCTTGAAATGAACTTGTAACAAAAGGGGAATTTCTGTTGGGAAGAACAAAGCTAATAAAGGATAGTGAAAACAACCTCAGTTCCAGGAAAAGAAAGTTCTACTAGTTTCACTCTGTAGCTCCCAAGCATTGTACTGAATCCATAGGAACCTCACTTAACTCATCTAACAGTTAAAGGGCTTAGACATACTAGATACTAAGATTCATTAAAGATCTAAATTCCCATAATTCTATATGACTAGGATTCTCAAACTTTTCATAAACATTGCTTTTATCCTTTCCATTGGAAAAACTTACACTGCAAAATTACCAAAAATTTAATGCTCAAATCGAAGATCATTTAATCTAGTGTATTCCATGACACTTAGGAGACACTTAGGAATAAGAATGAGTAAATCAAATGATATACTCTACTAAGGGTTCTTTTCGGTTTTCTTGCTGTGTAAAAATATACTTCTTTAACAAGAATGGTAAATATATTCATTTTTATTTTAAATTATAGGAAAATATATAATATGGCATCAGGAAAGCTGATTAAAATCACATACGTCTTTTCCCTAATGGGTTCTATTATTCTTCAGGTACAATAATTTATATAGCACACCAACCAGGTATAATAATAGCCACACTCCTTTTTTCATATCTTATTTATAAACTCATTTATTTATTTATCCATTCAACTGACTTTATGAGTACTTACTCAGTTCAGTCCAGTTCAGTTCAGTCGTTCAGTCACTCAATCATGTCCGACTTTTGCAACCCCATGAATTGCAGCACACCAGGCCTCCTTGTCCATCACCAACTCCTGGAGTTCACTCAAACTCGCGTCCATCGAGTCGGTGATGCCATCCAGCCATCTCATCCTCTGTTGTCCCCTTCTCCTCCTGCCCCCTAAAGTGAAGTGAAGTGAAGTCACTCAGTCATGTCCGACTTTTTGCGATCCTGTGGACTGTAGCCTGCCAGGCTCCTCTGTCCATGGGATTCTCCAGGCAGGAATACTGGAGTGGGTTGCCATTTCCTGCCCACCAGGTGACAGTAATTATGCAAGGCACAGTCTGGGGAATCAACTACACAAAATGCAATCCTTGTATGTAACTAACTTTGGTACACAAAATATGAATCTCTTAGAGAAAATTCAATCATTTTAGCTATTTTTTCTAATAATAAATTTCTTTCCTTATAAACAATAGAAGTAATGATACTACTTCTACTTGAACAGCGTATATATTGTATAATGTTTACACCACTCATTTCTCTCAACAATCTTAGAAGCCAATGTTATCATCAAAACACATATATCAACCAAGCTTAATGTTATTTTGACTAAGGAGAAACCACATATCCTTCACATTTTATTGATAAGTCGTTAAGAGAGGAAATGTTGGTAAGATGCACATAACAAAAAATAACAAATAATGCATTTTAATTTGTGAGCAAAGACACTTGGATAGACATGTAAAATAAAAAGTATATAAAATAGGTAGAGAGATAGATATAAAAATCAAGAGATAGCATGACTATGAAAAATTATAAAAAAAAAAAGAACAAAGAATAAAAGACAACCACAGAGCAAGGGCAATATTAAAAAATAAATAAATAACAGTACAACTCAGGCCTAAATTCTATTGGAAAGATGCCAGAGAACTACTCTTGTGTCTGAGTAGCAACAGAAGAAGTAGCTTGACGAATGATGCTCTGGGTGCTAGCTTTAACAACAGAGATCACTGAGGCTTACTGATAATCCAGGAGGGATAAAAGCATTGGGAGAAAGAATCATAGCATCAGTAGTGATAGACTCAATCTGATTACAGAATCTAAGTCTTTATCATAGCTTACTGAGTTGGAGTTATAATGACCTTACTTAATATCACTGAGTTATAAATTTAGTTGCATATGAAGTAACAATAAATAAAAATGCCTAGAAAGACCTAGAGGAGGGAATCAGTAAATATGATTTTGTTTCCTTAACCAGAGCATGTGCAAAAGCCAGAAGCTCCCAGGAAGATTTTCCAAGTCTTGCACTGCTCAGTTATTAATGTCCCAGATAGCTTAGAGGAACTTGTGGAGGACTGTGCACCCAGAGAATGATGAGCTATATTTTCACATGGGAAAACAGTAGGCCCAGGCTTTTATTTTCTCCAGATTCTTCATTACTTTGCTTTCCCATAAGCTTTATGGGTCACTCACAAGTGCTTTAGTTACTGTTACCGAGTACAAGCAATGAATAAGCCAGAATACATTTTAGTAACATTTATTGTGTTTACAATAAATGACTTAAGTGCCATTTATGACATAGTGACATAAATGCCACTAATACAGATGCATATCTTTCTGGAAAGGGATATTGTATGTTAGATGTCAGAAAGGCAGTGACTTCTTAAGAAAAATCTATTTCATTTTATATCTATACTTAATACCTTCCTAAGCTTGAATTTTCTAGTTATCAAACTGGAGAAAATATATTAAAAATTATCAAAATTATCAAACTGGAGAAAACATATTAAAATTTTTAGATAATTTTACCCATATATAAACATTGTCATTATTTATATTTTTAGACTATTTTCCGCAACTCTACTAATAGAACTAAAGAGTAACAGCTGAAAGCTAGAGTAAAATATAAGTTTTAAAAGTCTTTCAAATTTCTATATTTGCATAAACCAAAAAAGTATAGTGTAGGCAATACCATTTCAAGTATTAATCATAGAGTGGTAAGGGGCCTTAAACATTATCCATTTCAGTTTCCCATTTTCTTCTTCAATATCTCTGGAGTATGAGAATCAAACTGATACTCTTAGTTTAGATGGCACAGAATAATGCTAACAGTTTCTGAACAGTCTTTGTAGCAAGTCCTGCCTTTGTCACCTTGGACAACTTTGGAAAGTTTACTAAATCTGCTTTTGCAATATTGGACACATTTCTCAGTTTCTCTGAGCCACCATTTCCTCATTTAAAAACAGATATCATAGTAGTACCTACCTCCGTGGGTCAATAAGTGCGTTAAAATGAGTAGAGCACTTTGAACAGTGCTTAAAGTCAGACAGACTGACTCACAGCTGAGTCTTCAAAGTTTCTAGCCTTTATTAGAAGTGTATCTTTTGAGCTCAAAAGTTCACCCAATTCTTTGTTTGATAGTCTTTAATACAGAAAATTATTCCCTATATTGAATCGCACCTGCCTTCCTGGAACCTTGATCCCATTTATGTTTTCAAACAAGGCAACTTAGTGTCTCTTTTACTTAATAGTTATTCATAATTACAAAGCATTGCTCATGTTCACTTTTTTCTTTTATTCATTTTTGTCTTTTTGTCTTGGTGTGGGATGAAACTTACCTAGTTTCTCCATATATAATTTTTCCAAACTATTTACCATCCGGCTTCCCTCTTCTGTATAAGTCCAACTCATTCATATCACTTTTCAAAGCAATACTTAGGAAGTTACATGAAAGTCCAATTGTAAACATGATTATGATCATTTCACATTATAACATTGTTTCCTTTGATCTAATTCAGTTTATCTATTATTTTAAATCTAGAACATTATATTTTTGAAATTTGATTTACTCATAAAATATTAGAATAATAGAACACAGAATTAGAAAAGAATTTAGTAATCCAATAGTTCAAATCCCATTTTAACAAATGAAGAAATAACTGAAGACTAGAGAGGGGAAACTATTTCACTAAGGTTACATGGCTTATTTCCCTAGTATTGATGGAACCAGGACCAGATTACAAATCCAAAATCAATAGGTTTTAACTCTGGTGCCAAGTGTAATCAATTGTTAGTCATTTTCCTGAGCAAAATTTAAAATTTTATCCTGGCTCCAAGGAAAAGAGTACTATTAGTAATGTCTGCCTTGGGCAAAATAATGGAAAATGATACACTCTTACTATATATTTGCTATTTTTAAACCTAAAATCCTCTTAATCCAGACTGTTCCAATACTGAAATTGATTTTTCTAAATTTCATACTTAACATTTATCGTATTATTAAGTATTATTTTGAGCCCTTTATTTTAGTCTGTTGACCTATTCTCAAAACTTTATTCTGCCATCAAATATATTTATTCTTTATATTTATGAGACACACACAAATTCGATAAGACCACTATATCCTTATCCAAATCATTCATTAAAATGTAGAACAAGGGTATTTTCAATATTTTAATAATATCTATCTCACATTTTCCTAAACTGGAACTGAAAGCAAATATTTCATTTGCTTAGGGTATAAGTCCAGAGAAGGCACTGGCACCCCACTCCATTACTCTTGCCTGGAGAATCCCATGGATGGAAGAGCCTGATAGGCTGCAGTCCATAGGGTCTCGAAGAGTCAGACATAACTGAGTGACTTCACTTTCACTTTTCACTTTCATGCATTGGAGAAGGAAATGGCAACCCACTCCAGTATTCTTGCCTGGAGAATCCTAGGGACAGGGGAGCCTGGTAGGCTGACATCTATGGAGTCTCACAGAGTCAGACACGACTGAAGCAACTGAGCAGCAGCAGGGTATAAGTCATATGTTCAGCCACTCCAATTTCCTCTTTAATATGATTTTTCAGGAATATGAGTGAGAAAAGAATAATTAGTTATACATGTATATATACATATATTTTGTGAGTGAAAGTCACTCAGTCGTATCTGACTCTTTGCAACCCCATGGTCTATATAGTCCACGGAATTCTCCAGGCCAGAATACTGAAGTGGGTAGCCTTTCCCTTCTCCAAGGGATCTTCCCAACCCAGGGATCAAACCCAGGTCTCCCACATTGCAGGCGGATTCTTTATCAGCTGAGCCGCAAGGGAGGCCCACATATATCTTTCAAGATACTATTATTTAGTTAATAAAATGGGATAAAAGGAAGGATGAGTAAGCATTTTAGGGGAAGGAGTAAAGCATTACCTATGGTGGACAGTCGTGGTGGTGGGGAGATTATATTACTAGTTAGGTAGACTATTTAAAAACTTAAATAAAAAATAGTTTAAGTATTTTATAAATCAAGACAAAAATATCAGCTAGACTAGAAAAGCTAAATTTCAACCCTGATAAGGACTTCCCACTTTCCTTCACTATGGGATAGGACAATGCCTGAAGCATTCAGGACGCTTCTAGTTCTGAAGTGAAGCAGGTCACAGCAAGCCCCCAGTGCTTATGGCCAGTTCAAAACATTTCACTCCTGGGACCAATAAAGGAGTAAGCTGTGAATGCTAAAGCACCAGTCAGCATGACACCTGGCTGCCCAAGCAACATTTCACCTGCTATGCCTTAAAGGAAGCTTGCTTATGGGTCTTTTAAAATCTGTACTAGCTTCTCAGCATTGTTAGGAGGAAACTAATAAGTAAGCTTTAAACTTTAGGTTATTTCTCTAGTTACCACAGTGTCAAATATCAGGGATTCTTTTTAGTACACCTGTCTTATAAATTTGGTCCTTCTTATTCCCTCTCTGTGTTTGTTCTAAGACTAAAAACAAAACATTAAATAATCCAAAAATATTCCTCATGCAATGGGAGGGATTATGGCAACCAGCACCTGGGTGTCTATGTACCCAAGGGACCACTGCAGTTGTGTGTATTTCTACTGCTCATTCAAGGCAAACAGCAACCAGCTGGCTGTGACTAGCTCAGACTAATAAGCATAAAATCAACATAGGCTGATCCCGGCTGTATCAGCATCTGTTAGGCCATTGTCTCTGCTGATATGTCTGACTGAGCAGAAGGAAGAGCAGAATAGACAGTCTGTTGTGAGGCAGAACGCAAGATGAGGAGCCCCTAACCACCTGCCAAGTTTTTGGTGGAGGAGCAACGGGGCAAAGGAGGACAGTCAAACCCACTAAGAAGGTGCCTCATCCAACCTGTAAACCCTCTGTCCTTTTCCAGATTTTTCCTTAGGCATTGCTTCTGGCTAGTTTCAAACAAAAGATAGCAAAACAAAGAGCCATTGATGACTCAGGAATTAGGATTAAAGATCAAGAGTTGTAAAATCATTTCCTGCCTCATTACCCTTACCAGAGAGAGCCAGATGAACAAACATGGCAGACCATGCTCCACTGCACCAAACAATGAGGTTTCCATCTGATCTGAAGAAGAAATATAAAAAAAAATAATAAATAAATAATAAATAATTCTCACCTTGGGAATGAATTTAACCTCCCTCATGAATTTAACCTGTTTCCTCATTCTGCTGAGGCTTCTGCTCCTCTCTCAGCTCTGTCCTTGGGCATTTTCACCATTTCCTGCGACCTCAGAAGCACTTAGGACTTTAACATTATGCTCAGATTCTTCTGATGCTTGATTACAATGTAAACTCTTCATCTCTCTTGGGAGGACAGCCTCTTGAACTATAATTTAAAGGATAAGGCAGAAAACTGATGAAGAGAAAAACAAGTGGTCTCCCTTGCAATTTCCCTTTCTAATCTATGTAAGATTTGATTTTTGAAAATAATTATTTCCTCTAAGTATTTCTCAAGAAAACCAAAAATCACTTGGCATTTTTAAGAGAATAGGAACATCATATTTTTGTAGAATATTTTATAAAATGGAAGAGTTTGAATATGGAAGCTTGGCATGTTAAAAAGTGGTGCTTCCAAAGTGTAGACCAGAGTATGCGAGCCATTTGTATTGAAGGTTAACATTTGTATTGAAGCCTTTGTATTGAAGGCCACCCCAAAATATGCTGCTCTGTTATGTTGATTATTCCAAGCTATTGGCTCTTGAAAGATAGCAAATGCAGGAGAGGTTTTCTCTGGGCTTCCTTTATCTGCCTAAACACAGATCTCTAAAAGGAACTTATTTTTCATAAATCCTCTCCACAGGGAGCTTCATCAAGCAAGGAAGATTGACTCCTATTACAAGGGAGGAGACTAGAAGTTGCCATCATCTCTGGACAAACTGTGTCCCAAACTATCATACCTCCCACCATTCTTCTAAGTGCCCATTCATCTTTCCTGGGAATCATTTCCTCTTCCCTAAGAGACCTACATCCCCGCCTCTTCACCTTTTCCTATTAAAGTGAAAGTGTTAGTCACTCAGTTCTGTCTGACTTTTTGCAACCCCATGGACTACAATCTGCCAGGCTCCCCTGTCCATGGAATTATCCAGGCAAGAATACCAGAGTGGGTAGCCATCCCCTTCTCCACGGGACCTTCCCAATCCTGGCATGGAAGCTGGGTCTTCTGCACTGCAGGCAGGTTCTTTACCATCTGAGCCATCAGGGAAGCTGGTATTTAACCCTGAAATCCAAGCCACCTCTGGGAGTTACTCACTTTTCCTTGGGTGTCTCTTATGTAAATATAATGTTTTTTGTTTTCTTATTAGCCTCTCTTTCTATCCATGGTTTGTTTTTTCTTTTTTTTGGTGGGATAGAGTAGGGAAACAAGTAAAGTGTTTTTTAGGAGGGAAAAGATTACATGTAGATAGACACATGGGTGGGCTCAGAGTTTATTTACCTGTTTTTTATCACAGGAGTCTCAGCTAAGAACACAGATTAGAGGGAAAATTATTTTTCCTCCCCTATAGTATGAAAACATTTAAACATTTTCTGTGGGAGTAAACAGTATATAAATCTGAAGTCTTTCTTTTTGAGGGAAAATTCAAAGAAACTGTTGTGTTGGATCAACAAGAGACATGAAAGATAATAGCAAGGAGGAAAAGAAGAGACAGAAACATAGAATTATACTATTTAGTGTAAATGCACAGAAAACAGTTTCTGAACCAAATGCGGTGATTCATAAACTGTGAATCATTCTGGGGGAAAAAAGATTCATGCTGCAAATTGGCTCAGCATCTTTATGTTTTCTAATTTTTCAGTTTTTCAATGAAACTGAGCCATGCCGTGTAGGGCCACCCAAGATGAAAAGGTCATGGTGGAGAGTTCTGACAAAATGTGGTCCACTGGAGAAGGGAATGGCAAACCACTTCAGTATTCCTGTCTTGAGAACCACATGAAAAGTATGAAAAGGCAAAAAGATAGGACACTGAAAGATGAACTCCCCAGGTTGGTAGGTGCCCAATATGCTACTGAAGATCAGTGGAGAAATAACTCCAGAAAGGATGAAGAGATGTAGCCAAAGCAAAACCAACACCCAGTTGTTGATGTGACTGGTGATGGAAACAAGGTCTGATGCTGTAAAGAGCAATATTGCATAGGGACCTGGAATGTTAAATCCATGAATCAAGGCAAATTGGAAGTGATCAAATCAGAGATATCAAGAGTGAACATTGACATTTTAGGAATCAGAGAACTAAAATGGACTGGAATGGGGGAATTTACATCAGATAACCATTATGTCTACTACTGTGGGCAAGAATCCCCTAGAAGAAATGGAGTAGCCATCATAGTCAACAAAAGAGTTTGAAATGGAGTACTTGGATGCAGTCTCAAAAACGACAGAATGAGCTCTGTTCGTTTACAAGCCAAATCATTCAATATTACAGTTCCAAGTCTATGCCCCAGCCAGTGATGCTGAAGAAGCTGAAGTTGAATGGTTCTATGAAGACCTACAAGATGCTCTAAAATTAATACGCAAAAAGATGTCCTTTTCATTATAGAGGACTGGAACGCAAAAGTAGGAAGTCAAGAAACACCTGGAGTAACGGGCAAATTTGGCTTTGGAATACAGAATGAAGCAGGGCAAAGTCTAATAGAGTTCTGCCAGGAGAATGCACTGGTCATAGCAAACACCCTCTTTCAACCGCACAAGAGAAGACTCCACATGGACATCACCATATGGTCAATACCAAAATCAGATTGATTATATTCTTTGCAACCAAAGATGGAGAAGCTCTATACAGTCAGCAAAAAAAAGACTGGGAGCTGACTGTGGCTCAGATCATGAACTCCTTATTGCCAAATTCACTTAAATTGAATAAGTAGAAAAACCACTAGACCATTCAGGTATGACCTAAATCAAATCCCTAATGATTATACAGTAAAAGTGAGAAATAGACTCAAGGGACTAGATCTGATAGACAGAGTGCCTGATGAACTATGGTCAGAAGTTCATGACATTGTACAGGACACAAGGAGCAAGACCATCCCCAAGAAAAAGAAATGTAAAAAAGCAAAATGGATACCTGAGGAGGGCTTACATTAGCTGTGAAAAGAAGAAAAGGGAAAAGCAAAGGAGAAAAGTAAAGATATACCCATTTGAATGCAGAGTTCCAAAGAAGAGCAATGAGAGATGAGAAAGCCTTCTTCAGTGATCAGTGCAAAGAAATAGAGGAAAACAGTAGACTGGGAAAGACTAGAGATCTCTTCAAGAAAATTAGAGATACCAAGTAAACACTTCATCCAAAGTTGGGCTCAATAAAGCACAGAAATGGTATGGACCTAACAGAAGCAGAAGATATTAAGAAGAGGTAGCAAGAATACACAGAAGAACTATACAAAAAAAGATCTTCATGACCATATAATCACAGTGGTGTGATCACTCACCTAGAGCCAGACATCCTGGAATGTGAAGTCAAATGGGCCTTAGGAAGCATCACTACGAACAAAGCTAGTGGAGGTGATGGAATTCCAGTTGAGCTATTTCAAATCCTGAAAGATGATGCTGTGAAAGTGCTGCACTCAATATGTCAACAAATTTGGAAAACTCAGCAGTGGCCACAGGACTGGAAAAGGTCAGTTTTCATTCCAATCCCAAAGAAAGGCAATGCCAAACAATGCTCAAACTACCACACAATTGCACTCATCTCACATATTTGTAAAGTAATGCTCAAAATTCTCCAAGCCAGGCTTCAGCTATACATGAACTATGAACTTCCAGATGTTCAAGCTGGTTTTAGAAAAGGCAGAGAAACCAGAGATCAAATTGGCAACATCCTCTGGATCATCAAAAAGGCAAGAGAGTTCCAGAAAAACATCTATTTCTGCTTTATTGACTATGCCAAAGCCTTTGACTGTGTGGATCAGAATTAATTGTGTGAAATTCTGAAAGAGATTGGAATACCAGACAACCTGACCTGCCACTTGAGAAATCTGTATGCAGATGAAGAAACAACAGTTAGAACTGGACAAGGAACAAGAGACTGGTTCCAAATAGGAAAAAGAGTACATCAATGCTGTATATTATCACCCTACTTATTTAACTTATATGCAGAGAACATCATGAGAAACTCTGGGCTGGAAGAAGCACAAGCTGGAATCAAGATTGCTGGGAGAAATATCCATAACTTCAGATATATAGATGACACCACCCTTATGGCAGAAAGTGAAGAAGAACTAAAGAGCCTCTTGATGCAAGTGAAAGAGGAGAGTGAAAAGATTAGCTTAAAGCTCAACATCAGAAAACAAAGGTCATGGCATCTGGTCCCATCTCTTAATGGCAAATAGATGGAGAAACATTGGAAACCATGACAGACTTTAATTTTTTGGGCTCCAAAATCACTGCAGATGGCAGCTGCAGCCATGAAATAAAAAGACACTTACTTCTTGGAAGAAAAGTTACGACCAAGCTAGACAGCATATTGAAAAGCAGAGACATTACTTTGCCAGCAAAGGTACATCTAGTCATGGCTATGGTTTTTCCAGTAGTCATGTATGGATGTGAGAGTTGGACTATAAAGAAAGCTGCATGCCAACTCTTGAGAGTCCCTTGAACTGTAAGGAGATCAAACCAGTCCATCCTAAAGGAAATCAGTCCTGGGTGTTCATTGGTAGGACTGATTTTGAAGCTGAAACTCCAATACTTTGGCCACCTCATGCGAAGAACTGAATCATTTGAAAAGACCCTGATGCTGGGAAAGACTGAAGGCGGGAAGAGAAGGGGATGATAGAGGATGAGATGGTTGGATGGCATCACTGACTCAATGAACATGAGTTTGAGTAAACTCTGGGAGTTGGTGATTGACAGGGAGGCCTGGTGTGCTGCAGTCCATGGGGTCACAAAGAGCCAGACACGAGTGAGCGACTGAACTGAATTGAATTTTTCAGAAAACCAACACAGAGCCCATAAAATGTCAGAACCTAGTAAATTATTGCTTTTCAATATTCTCTTTGCCTCAGAATTAGCTGACTAAATTAAAAAAAAATAATAAGTAAACCTTCAACTTCATACCCCTCCTTCCCTTACCCTATGGTTTAATTTGGGTGGGTGGGAGAATATTGAGTGGTTTATTTTTGGTTTAATAAACCATTAATAACCATTTATAGACCATTAATAAACCATTAATATTGATGGTTTAATTTGGTGGATGACAATGAGGCAATGGAAATTAAAAAAAAAAAAAAAACTCTCCAGGTGATTTTATTCCAGCCATTCCTAAGAACTACTAAAACTAAAGACACAGGCTGGAAGAGAATATTTCCACAATATATAACAGGAAAACATTAGTAATTAGAATATATGAAGAATACAATTTAAATTTTTAAGATGAATAGAAAAAATAGACAAATTTTCAAATTAAATAAAAAAAAATTCTAATGACCAATAAAATATATGAAAGTATGGTCAACATTCTTTAAGGAAATGTAAATTAAAACAATAAATAAAATACTCTAGCTCTGACCAGATTTGCAAGATAACTAATATCTGATAATTTAAAATATTGACAAAGGATAGAAAAATATAAACTTTTAAGTATCACTAGTTGGAATACAAATTTTTTCAATTACTTTAGAGAGAGAGTAATGCTATATTACCTAGTAGCTGTACATACTTAAATTTCATGTATAGGTATATATCTTTGTGAAATTCTCACCAGCACACAAGAAAATGTGTAGAAGATTATCCATTGAGTCATTAAATTTTACTAGCATATAAAATGTAAACAATCTAAACATTCACCAACCTGACACTCTGAATGCAAACTGTGGTATATTTCATACTGTAATCCTGCAGAGCTGGTAAAATACACAAAGTTATTTGCATCAACATGTGTATTATATACGGAGAAGGCAACGACAACCCACTCCAGTACTCTCGCCTGGAAAATCCCATGGTTGGAGAAGCCTGGTAGGTTGCAATCCATGGGGTCGCGAAGAATCGGACACGACTGAGTGACTTCACTTTCACTTTTCCTTTCATGCATTGGAGAAGGAAATGGCAACCCACTCCAGTGTTCTTGCCTGGAGAATCCCAGGGACGGGGAAGCCTGGTTGGCTGCAGTCCATGGGGTCGCACAGAGTTGGACACAACTGAAGCGACTTAGCCCCAGCAGCAGCAGTGTACTATATATTTTTGAAAGTTGTTATGAAAATTTATCTTAAAAGTTCTCATCACAAGAAAAATAATTTGTAGCTATGTGTGCAGATGGATGTTAACTAAACTTATTGTGATGATTTCATACTATGTATGAATGTTATTGTCATATACCTGAAATTAATATAATGTGGTATGTCAATTATATATATCAATTTTTTCATTAAAAATCTATAAAATTGAATGAAAAAAGGGAAGAAGCAGTAGAAGAAAAAGATAAAAAGGAAAGTTCATTCCTTTTAGCCATACAATTTTCAGAGTCAGTGGAAAAATATTGGAGATACTATAGAAAACTGGTTTAATTATTCTGGATTCAAAATCTTCATCAGACAGTTACTTTCAGTATAACATTAGAAAATTGCTCAATCTTCGTAAACCTATTGTGGCCACCTATAATATAAGAATGATAAAAGCTAACTTACAGAATTGTTCCAAGCATTAAATTAGACAAAGGAATATGTGAAACATTTCCTTATTTAAGGAAATTCTTCAATTAAATAAAAGAAATACTTTCCCTCACCTTCATTTTTATGTTTTTAACATATTGTACTAAATACTAAAAATAATATATTGACTAATAAGCAAATGATCTCTACCCCTACAGAACCTATGATTTCTATGAATTAGACCTTAAAGAAAAAGTCACTCCAGCTGCCTTAGAATCTCTGGCATAGAACCTTCATATGCTTTCATTCAAACAACTGAACAACCAAAGAACTGAAAACAATATATCAAACCAGAAAACCCATAATCATAGAGAGCATTTCACCTTTTAGACATGGATTCTATCATTATAAAGGTCAACTCTACAGAAAAGTTCTAGATGTGGGGTTTTTCAGGAGAGTGAAAATATTGGACTAATGCCTTGGTAGTAGTGAATTACTATGTAACATTACCAAGCTAGGCTTATATTACATGCCCTAAATTGGTTAAATGGAGGTAATGTGCCCCATTTAAATTTATTGCTACTTTGTGGATATAAAACAATTTCAGAGCATGACGTTCATAAATAAGTGACCACATTCTCTTGCTGCTGCTAAGTACAAATTTAAGATTTGAGTTTCTCACACATCAGGCACCAGCATACAAAAAGAAATATGGAGACTGAGAAAGAAGTTTAGGGTATGAATCACTGTTGTCCTCAAAGTCTCTGTCTTTCTGTCTCTGTCTCTCTCATTAGAAATTTCGATGTCAGCATTTTACAACAGCTCAACAAGCAGAGAAAACTTTACGAAAGGTTTTACTGAACAGAATAGATTTTTTTTACTTAGGTACCTAAGAGTCATGGTTAAACTTCAACACTATAGGTTGTAAATTACAAAGTAAAGTATAAATGTAGCATTTAGAAGCTGGGACTAATAAAACAAACAAAAAACCCTCACAAAACAAAATAAAAAACCATACACACATGCTCTCATGCCTATGCAATACAAGCAGTTCCCTAAAATTTTAATTCCTGGAATGATGGAAAGTTAAGCAGAAAAACCGTTTCTAGCAACATTACATAAAGTGATTTTGATAAGCTGTTTGAATTGAGTAGGTCCTTTGTTAATACATTAAACAAAACAAAGAAAAAATTAAGAAAGCAGAATAAAGAAAAAAGGAAAGAAATAGGCAAAGCTATATTTGTTTAAGCAGAATTTAATATAAATATAGAATATTTTCTTCAAGAGAACTTGTTCAGATTAGTTATGTCAAAGTCATACAATAATAACTTGAACATTTTGTTAGACGTGGTGAAACTAATTTTCAGTGAACCAAAAATACAATCAAGCTCTTAGAATGTATTCATTTGATAAATATTTATTGAACACATTCTTCAGATACAAAGATGGGAAAAAATAGTCATAACCTTCAGATACCCTATGCTTTGTTATACAAAGGAGACAACACACATAATGTAATGAGAAATACATCAATAAAAATATTTGCAGATATATTTTTTCAAACAGAATTTTAAAGGATGAATCTAAGAGGATTAATGAAGGAAGATAGCAGATACAGCTCATCCTAGAGAAAGGGAAAAGTACAATTTAAAGAGATATAAAATGGTGGTGTTTACTTGAGTGAAAGTAAGTAGTTGTACACAAATAAAGGAGTTGTAGGTGGTCTCCTGATGGTATTAAGACTGTCTTCCAGTAGCAGCCTGATTTCTCAATCCTAGCTTACACTTGAAAGGAAATGCCATTCTTTTCTGTCATATCTCTCCTAGATCAATACATGCATCATGAAATATGGCCATTTGGTTCCATTCTCTAATCTCCCAGAGAGAAGCTAATGTTTCAACTTAATGGGTAGAGCAAGATTACATAGAAAATTTCAACCCATTTCAAGTAGCCCATGGGGGAAGAGACTTGATTTTATGATTGCTCTTTTGTTCTCTTTATGTGTCTTATCCCTCTCATCCACATATTCTCAGCTCCATTTGACCTAAATCAAACAATGCAATGCTCCTAAACTCCAACAATAACTTATGCTTACTTTTTCTAATTTTCATTTTAAAATCAGTTTACCCATATTTTATATTTTCTCAAGTAAGCTATTAAAAAGTATGAGAACGTCATCTGTGCTTTCTCTGAATGGTGTCCTCAATAAACCACTGTGAACAAGGAAACATTTCATAACTCCAGAATGCTTAAGTTTTGTTACAAGCTTGTACCATGCTTCACAGTTTGAGAAGAAGTTGTGTTATAAGCGCTAGATTCCTGAGTATAGCAAAAAGATAATTTTTCTTCTCTTTGTTTTAAAATCTTAAACCTGTGTAATGGACAAATGAAGTAAATATTTCCTATTAATCAAAAGATTGATAGAATATTGTGTTAAATTTGGTGTTTACAAATAATTGCTAGTTTATAGTACATGGTGTTGAACTTTACAAAAAACACAAAAAGGCAGTATATAATTAATTTTTCATTAGTTTTGTGTGTTTAATGGAGGATGAGATCATAATAGATAATTTTAAATCAACATAATGAAATAAAGTGATGTGAATTATAGAACAGTGAAGTGACTTTAGGAGCTCCTACTGTGTCATTTGGATCAGCAGTGTATTTCCTCTTTTCTCTGAAGCAGAAGCAACTTACTAGAAAATTTAAGATTGGGAGTCATTCATACGCCTATGAGCTATCAGATCAGATCAGATCAGTTGCTCAGTCGTGTTCGACTCTTTGTGAACCCCATGAATCACAGCACGCCAGGCCTCCCTGTCCATCACCAACTCCCGGAGTTCACTCAGACTCATGTCCATCGAGTCAGTGATGCCATCCTGCCATCTCATCCTCTGTCGTCCCCTTCTCCCCCTGCCCCCAATCCCTCCCAGCATCAGTCTTTTCCAATGAGTCAACTCTTCGCGTGAGGTGGCCAAAGTATTGGAGTTTCAGCTTGAGCATCATTCCTTCCAAAGAAATCCCAGGGCTGATCTCCTTCACAATGGACTGCTTGGATCTCCTTGCAGTCCAAGGGACTTTCAAGAGTCTTCTCGAACACCACAGTTCAAAAGCATCGATTATTTGGCGCTCAGCCTTCTTCACAGTCCAACTCTCACATCCATACATGACCACAGGAAAAACCATAGCCTTGACTAGCTGGACCTTTGTTGGCAAAGTAATGTCTCTGCTTTTGAATATGCTATCTAGGTTGGTCACAACTCTCCTTCCAAGGAGCCAGTGTCTTTTAATTTCATGGCTGCAGTCACCATCTGCAGTGATTTTGAAGCCCAGAAAAATGAGCTTTAGTTAGGAGGAATAAAATATTGGGAGAAAGTCTTAAGCTTTCATCGCTAAATGTTGGTAGTAAGTTTTTCAAGATTAAAAGGTAAATTTTAAGCAGGACCACCAGCTTCATTCAAAGAGAAATTTATCCAGTCATTGTGATTTGAGATAAGTTCTAGATAGTATATCCTTTAAAATCCCACAACCTGCCATTCTATAAGAGACCCATACTTCTGGATCTTAAAAGTTTTTATTTTTAAGAATTTCCTAAAATAATGCAAATTGTAGCTAACTGACTGTAAGTTACTAAATTCTCTTCCTAATTAGTTGACAGCATGGTTTGAATAAGACTGATAGAAGTGAAGCTCAGAATACTTTTTGAGTAAGAAGAGTGAGAGGGGATCTTTGGTAGAAGAAAGAGTTTGATGTCCTTAATTTTTACCTGAACATGGAGAATTTTCATCAAACAGAAAATAACAAAAAGTTTTGGTCAGAAAAATCAGTTAGAAATGTCCTTAATGGTTAAATAATTTCAGCCTGATGCAAAGCCTTTTACAATCCAAAATCTCAGTTCATATTGACAAAAACAGAAAAGAAAAAAAAAAAAAAAAAAAAAAACCTGGCCTACCTGCCCTGACAGCAGATCAAAGGGCATTCTGTAACCAATCATTTCCATAATAAATGACAGTAGCTGGCATAACTAGTCAGGTAAACCCCAGATTTTTGAAGTCCAACCATCTGTATTCCAATTTTTGCTCTTTACTACCAAGCTAGGTGGCCTTAGGCAAATTACTTAATCTCTCCAATTGTCAATGTAAATTTCAGATGCTGCTAGGGAATCAGAAAAGAAACAAACCCATAATAAACATAATGACTACTTTGAAGGTAGTAGCAGTGGTAGCACAGAAAAAGAAGCATCTTAGTTTGCCTAAGGGATTTGAAGAAGCCTTCCCAGAAGAGGTAAATTGAGCTAAATAACCTGTAGGAATTTGCTAACTGTATAAATCTGAGCTGTGAACTTCAGGCAATGAAAACATCAAGCAAAGGCAAAAAGGTGTGAGAGAGCATGGAGCCATCAAGGAATTTAACATGGCTGGAATCTAAGATGCAAGACAGACATAAACAAAGAGGCAATGGGGAACTACAGATTATTCAGAGGAAGGGAATTTCAGATTTGCTTATTGGAAAGGTCACTCTGGTGACACTTTGAATTAAAACAAAATAATATTACAGAATTTCAACTGAGCACTGATGAGAACCTGAATTGGATTAAAATATAGAAAACATTAGACGAATATAGGAAGTAGAAGAAATAAGACTCAAAAATAATTTGGTGACGGAGAGAGAGAGAAAGAAGCTTTCTGGAATGACTTCCAATTTTCAGCTTGAACGTCTGACGGGCAGTGTTGCCCATCATTAAAGCAATGACCACAGATTCAAAGCAGAAGGTAAAGAGAGAATCCACCAAGCCATGAGAAAACAAGACTGATATCTGCTTCCATTTTTAAGACCATGAGCACTTAAAGCAAGCATTTCTGTGGGAAAACACAGAAAGAAAGCAAATCTCTAATAATGAAAAGTTAGTACCTAACAAGTAGCAACAATAAAAATCAACAATAAATGTTAGAATAAAACTACTAACGTGTGGATTTTGAGCCATTTAGAACAAAGGTCTCATAATTTCTTTAACAGGTATGAACATGGATAGTAGGAAATCATTAACCTGAGAAAGTAAAGATGACTAGGCAAAGAAGAGAATATGGCTCTTGTAAAGACAATTATTCCCCTCAGCCTCATCAGATTAAAACTTTCAATTCATTGGAGTAGAGGCATTAAAAAAAAGCATCCTAGTTCTCAGTGCTATTTTTACTATGTTATTTGTAAACAAACTCAGCTCATTTTTCAGTAAAATCTGAATTTACCATCCAGTAGTACAAGTTAAAATATTCTCAAAAAATATTGTTTTCATTTTGAAAAAAAAAAAACCCTACATAAACAATCTTACAGACATATTAAAGACAGTTATGTGGCTGGAATTCAACTGAAAAATTTTCCCTAATCTACAGAAACCAAACTAGTAACTTCTTCCGACAATTTAAAAAGTCATTCTAAATAAGAATAATTTTTTCCTTGGTAAGCTAAGATGGATGTGGAAGGTTAATACCTTACCTAGAACTTGTCCTGAACTAAATGACAATGATGTTTTTCTAAAAACTTGTGAATAACTCCCAGTAGCAATCACATATTAACCTGGTAATGATCAGAATCTTTTTGTTTTTCCTGTTAACTACAAAATCAACAAATGATTGTTGACAGGACAAATCATTCAGTTAGTTATAGGGGTTCTAAGTAAGGTTACAAGTATAAATGTCAGGAGAGGGTTCTTAGCAGCTTTATGCATCAATGTCTGTAATGACAGCATTGTGTATAACAAATCTCTGACTGCCTTCTGTGAGGAAGTAGAAGGAAATCTATCATATGATCAGATGTAGCGTTTCCCCTTGCTGGCATCACTAAAACAAAGCAGGTCCAACTGGACGAAACCGGTATAATGTATCTTCAGCCTGGAAATCTCCTGGTGATAGGGCACAGTTCTATTAGGTCTGTTTTTTGAACTAGTGCCAAGGGTGTCAAACAAACCCAATAACAAGCAAGATAGCTATTTTTACTTTTGCAGTTTCTCTTTTCACTTTATGTCCTTGTGGTGGACACACATTTTCCAGACCACACACTTGCATTCCAATCCCCTATGATGAAAATGACATCTTATTTTGGTGTTAAGTGCTAGAAGATAAGTCTTCATAGAACTGTTTGACTTCAACTTCTTTGACATCAGTGGTTGGGACATAAACTTGGATTACTGTGATGTTGAATGGTTTACCTTGGAAAAGAACCCAGATCATCCTCTCATTTTTGAGACTGCACTCAAATACTTCATTTCAGACTCTTGTTGACTATGAGATCTACTCCATTTATTCTAAGGGATCCTTGGCATAGTGGTAGATATAATGGCCCTGTTAACTAAATTTGACCATTCCTGTCCATTTTAATTCACCACTTCCTAAGATGTCAGTGTTCAATCTTGCCATCTCCTACTTGACTATTTCCAAAGCTAAGATAATGGCACCTAGTCCCAGCACTTCATGGCAAATAGATGGGGAAACCGTGGCTGACTTTATTTTGGGGGCTCCAAATTCACTGCAGATGGTGACTACAGTCATGAAATTAAAAGACACTTACTCCCTGGAAGGAAAGTTATGACCAACCTAGACAGCATATTAAAAAAACAGAGACGTTACTTTGTCAACAAAGGTCCATCTAGTCAAGGCTATGGTTTTTCCAGTAGTCATGTATGGATGTGAGAGTTGGACTATACAAATAGCTGAGTGCACAAGAATTGATGCTTTTGAACTGTGGTGCTGGAGAAGACTCTTGAGAGTCCCTTGGACTGCAAGGAGATCCAACCAGTCCATCCTAAAGGATATTAGTCCTGAATATTCATTGGAAGGACTGTTGTTGAAGCTGAAACTCCAATACTTTGGCCACCTGATGTGAAGAGCTGACTCATTTGAAAAGACCCTGATACTGGGAAAGAATGAAGGCAGGAGGAGAAGGGGACAACAGAGGATGAGATGGTTGGATGGCATCACTGACTCAATGGACATGAGTTTGGGTAAACTTTGGGAGTTGGTGATGGACAAGGAGGCCTGGCATGCTGCGATTCATGGGATCGCAAAGAGTCAGACATGACTGAGTGACTGAACTGAACTGAATCTTGATTCATGGACCTAACATTTCAGGCTCTTGTGAAATATATTTCTTACAGCATCGAACTTTACTTTCACCACCAGATGCATCCACCCATATCTAAGTGTCATATCCACTTTGACCCAGCCACTTCATTCTTCTTTGGGCTGTTTCTAATTGCCCTCCGCTCCTCCCTAGTAGCATATTGGACACCTTCCTTTCTGGAGGTGGGGGGAGGATCATTTTCCAGTGTCATAGCTCTTTGCCTTTTCATGTTGTCTGTGGGGTTCTCCAGGCAAGAATACTGGAGTGGATTGTCATTTCCTTCTCCAGTGGACCACATTTTGTCAGAACTGTCCACCATGACCTGTCCATCTTGGTTGGCTCTGAACAGCAAGGCTCATAGCTTCATTGAGTTATGCAAGCCCCTTTTCCATGACAAAACTATGATCCATGAAGGGAAAATATAGGTATAAAAAATGGCTATTAGAAAGACATTTTCTGACTACATCAGAACTACATCAGAACTCAATAACCATTATAGAGAAAACTATATGTTAATGTTCATTTTTTATTGTCAGGAAAACATTTACATCTCTTGAAGTAGCAGTATTCTTTCTGTGCTCAGGGGACATCTTACAACATATATCATTTTGTTTGTGCATTAATTGACAGGAAGCTTCGGGCTGAAATAATTGCATAATCATTTCATGTTTTAAGTCACTTTTGTATCTCCTCTTTCTTTTATGTTTTTAATGAAATAAAAATATATTTATTTGCTATCAAGACAGTTTTATACTACACTTTAAGCAAGTTCTGTTTATTCTTTATCTCTGGTATAATTAATGCCTTTAATCCTTCTGTATTATCTCTAAATAATTGCAAATTTAAAAAATAACTTCTTGGTTGTGTATTTATCTTGGACACAGATTTCCAGATTTTTTTTCAGCTTATTGAGGTATAATTGACATATAAAATTGTGAGATATTTAAAGTGTACAATATGATGATTTGATATACATATACATTGTGAAAGAATGTACCCTCAATGAGTCAAAAAAAATCTATCACCTCACATATTTATATATGATATATATTTATATATATGATATATGTATGATATATATGATATTTTATATTTATATATATATGATATATGTATGATTTATATATATGCATATACATATATGATATATATGATGTATATTTATATATGATTTATATTTATGTAAATATATGTGAACACATTTACGTTCTATTCTCTTAGCAAATTTTAATTACACAATATGGTATTATCAGCTATAGACACATATACATTAGATACTCAGACTTATTATAACTGAAAGCTTATACCCTTTTACCAATCTCTCCCCATGTTCACCCCTCCACAGAGCCTGGCAAACCCACTTTTCTACTCTCTTTTTCTATAACTTTAACTATTTTTTACTCCATATACAAGTGTACCATGCAGTGTTTGTTTTCCTCTGTTTATTTCACTTAGCACAATGACCTCCCAGTTTCTGGTTCATCTACATTGTCACAAATGACATGATTTATTTCTTTGTATGAATATCTTTATATATATGTACATATATTTCACATTTTCTTTATCCATTGAACCATTAATGTACAT
The DNA here is from genome assembly GCF_027580195.1 of Bos mutus. Classification (NCBI taxonomy): domain Eukaryota; kingdom Metazoa; phylum Chordata; class Mammalia; order Artiodactyla; family Bovidae; genus Bos; species Bos mutus. Next base: position 48,549,898 of record NC_091617.1, read on the forward strand.
TTAGGCTGTTTCTATATATCACTGCTCTCTTTACATGGCTTATATTTTTAGGTTTTCATCTTTATTTTAAATATCAAGATATTTTTGTAAAAGGCAACCCAAATGCTTTTTGGAATGAAAAAGTTTATAAATAAGACAACTTCTATAAGCATAGCAATAGTTGTCAATGCATCAGCTTTCACTTCCCAGGTGGCACTAGCAGTAAAGAACCATCTTGCCAATGCAAGAGACATACAAGACCCAGGTTTGATCCCTGGGTCAGGAAGATCCTCTGGAGGAGGAAATGCAATCCTCTCCAGTATTCTTGCCTGCAGAATCCCATGAACAGAGGAACCTGGTGGCCTCAGTCCATAGGATTGCAAAAAGTCTGACATGACTGAAGCAACTTAGCATGCATGCACAGCTTTTGCTTTATCAGATATGAGAAAATACTTGAGTAGGATTTGTAGCCTTTTATAATTATCATATTACAATGCATTAAGTATTTTTTTTACTTTGTTTTTCTCAAAATTTAAATTACAGTAAAAATTTATTGATCAGCCTATTTGAGAGCTAATTCTTGGTATATTGCATTAGCAACAGCATCATTCTTACTCATTGAATCCTTAACTGCTTAAGCTTGAATGTATTCCCTTGAGTGTCTATTACTTATCAATATCTCTCAGGAAGACAACTTCTTTTTTCACTATACAGATGTTGCTTTACTTTATGCAATGATGGATTTCTGAAACTTCAGGTATAGGCTAGTCTTTTAAGTTTCAATATTATTTTTTAAAATAATTTTATTTATTTATGGCTGTGCTGGGTCTTTGTTGATGTGTGGGCTTTACTCTAGTTGCAGTGAGTAGGTGCTACTCTCTAGTTGATTTCTCTTGTGGAGGATGGGCTCTAGGGCACGCGGGCTTCAGTAGCTGGTGCATGGGCTCAGTAGTTGCAGATCAGGGGCTCTAGAACACAGTCAATAACTGTGGTGCAAGAGTTTATTTTCTGCGAGGCATGTGGGATTTTCCCAGATCAGGGATTGAACCCCTGTCTACTGCACTGGCAGGTGGACTCTTTACCACTGAGCCACTGGGGAAGCCCTCAACTATATTTTAAATACATAAATTCCATAGTTTTAAAGCATTAATCAGAAGTACTTGTGTATTTGAGCTGAATCATCATTTTGTAAGTTTATTAATTTACTGGTTTGTAATGAAGTTCAGGGATTTTCAATTATATCTACACTTTCAACTTTCACTAGGTTATTATTATTATCATTTTTGAATGTGTTACAAACCTAAAATATTCATTACCCTGATAAATTATAAGAAACCCTAATAGACAGTCTGTGTTTTATGACTATATCCAGAAGTTCAGGAGTGTACTTGAGAAGTTTGAATTAAAGTTGACCTTAAATACTAATATCTAGCTAAGCATGTCAGAACAAGCAATTTGGGATTCATTAGGTGAGCTATGTTGGAAGGAAAAATATGGATAAATAGAACTGGTTATTTATTAAAGAACTGAGATGTAGCTTTAGAGTTTGAAAAGAGATTGGAAAGAGGAATATGAGATGTTTTGCCATATGCTGGTTTTGGCTGGCATCAATTGCAGCAGCTATGAAAAAAATTTGTGAGTGTTCAGGAAGTAGGCTATAAAATCTTTCCATGAATATATACCAGAATCATAACATCATAGGCTATTAAAGTTGGGAGGAATTTTTGAGAATATTTAATACAACACTTTCATATATCATATTAAAAATGATAGACATGGAAATGCAGTGATTTCCCCAGGGATAAGTATTTTTGTAATGAAGTTTGAATAAGAATTTCACCCAACTTCATCCAAATATAAAAAATATCAAATATCTCTTTTTTAAACTCAAAACAGAAAGCTTTGCTCCCACTCCTTCTATTTAATCTCCCACTGTTTCTATGATATACTTCCAGTTATCACCAAGCATCACAGAAAGAATGTCAAAATGATACCAGTAAAGATGCTCACCATATCTAGAAAATAAAAACCGTTTCAAGACAGAGCTCACAATCTTGAATTCTTACTTTGTCTTGGAGTTATTTTTCCCCATATACTATTTTAAATTACACATTTTTTTTCAGTAATATTTTGTATCCAATCTTCTGAGACAATTTTCCTAGTTTCTTTTGTCTTTATTAGGCATAAGTATTTTTATAATGGTTTCTCACAATAAAGTTGCTTATATTTTTATAATTATAATTCATCAGTGAGAGAACATATTAACTAAACCTTTGCTACCATAGATGAGCAGCACTGATAACATCTGAAACTTGTTAGAAATGTAGATCTGCAGGTCCTGTCCCAGACTTCCTGAACCAGAATCTGCATTTTAATAAGATCCCTCAGTGACTCCTATGCACATCAGTGTTGGACAATCACTGAACTAGATCAGTAATCTATGTAGAAACCAATACAAAACTACTCTAAATACCCAGAATAAATCTCTCTTTTATGACTAATTTTTGGTTAAAAAAATAATAATAAAATTTTAAAAGGATGGCTAAACCTGGGATATCAGATACAAATGGGTTGGACTTTCAAAAGTTTAAATAGTTGCTTCTGTTATTAATTTAGGCAAAACAAAACTCTAAACTTCTCTAAAGCAGGGTTATTTGTCTTAACAACATAGGTTTTATACTTTGAAATTGAAAGTCACTCAGTCGTGCCCAATTCTTTGCAACACCATAGACTATACAGTCCATAGAATTCTCCAGGCCAGAATACTGGAGTGGGTAGCCTTTCCCTTCTCCAGTAGATTTTCTCAACCCAGGGGTCAAACTGAGGTCTCCTGCCTTGGAGGTGGATTCTTTACCAGCTGAGCCACAGTTCAGTTCAGTTCAGTTCAGTTGCTCAGTCGTGTCAGACTCTTTATGACCCCATGAATTGCAGCACACCAGGCCTCCCTGTCCATCACCAACTCCCAGACTTCACCCAAACTCATGGCCATCAAGTCGGTGATGCCATCCAGCCATCTCATCCTCTGTCGTCCCCTTCTCCTCCTGCCCCCAATCCCTCCCAGCATCAGGATCTTTTCCAATGAGTCAAGTCTTCAAATGAGGTGGCCAAAGTATTGGAGTTTCAGCTTCAGCATCAGTCCTTCCAAAGAACACCCAGGACTGATCTCCTTTGGAATGGACTGGTTGGATCTCCTTGCAGTCCAAGGGACTCTCAAGAGTCTTCTCTAACACCACAGTTCAAAAGCATCAATTCTTTGGCACTGAGCTTTCTTCACAGTCCAACTCTTACATCCATACATGACCACTGGAAAAAACATAGCCTTGACTAGACGAACCTTTGTTGGCAAAGTAATGTCTGCTTTTGAATATGCTATCTAGGTTGGTCATAACTTTCCTTCCAAGGAGTAAGCGTCTTTTAATTTCGTGGCTGCAGTCACCATCTGCAGTGATTTTGGAGCCAAGAAAAATAAAGTCTGACACTGTTTCCACTGTTTCCCCATCTATTTCCCATGAAGTGACGGGACCAGATGCCATGATCTTAGTTTTCTGAATGTTGAGCTTTAAGCCAACTTTTTCACTCTCCTCTTTCACTTTCATCAAGAGGCTCTTTAGTTCCTCTTCACTTTCTGCCATAGGGTGGTGTCATCTGCATATCTGAGGTTATTGATATTTCTCCCGGCAATCTTGATTCCAGCTTGTGCTTCTTCCAGCCTAGCATTTCTCATGATGTACTCTGCATAGAAGTTAAATAAGCAGGGTGACAATATACAGCCTTGACGTACTCCTTTTCCTATTTGGAACCAGCTGAGCCACAAGAGAAGCTCAAAAATACTAGACCCAACTATTATATAGATTCTCAGAAATACGGTGGGAATTTAAATATTTAAATTACTGCAAGAATGAAAAATGGTAACTCTAGGATAAGATCATAGACGAGAAGTGGAACAAAATAGTGCAGGAAACTGAAATATAAAAAAAATGTTTTGAAAATTATTTGTAAGATAATATATCTACTCAGTTATGTCCAAATCTTTGCGATCTCCTAGACTATAGCCCAACAGGTTTCTCTGTCCATTGGGTTTTTCCAAGCCAGAATACTGGAGTGGGTTGTCATTCCGTTCTCCAGGGGATCTTTCTGACCCAAGGACTGAATGGGTCTCCTACATTGGCAGGCAGATTCTTTACCATTGAACCACCTTGGATGCCCAAGAAAGTAAATATAGATGCTATTATCTCCTAAGTAGAGTAGACTGTAAACCTGAATACCCCCACTCCTGAAGCTCATGCCACCTCTAGTGGTTTTTGTCAACACAACCTAGGATATGTTAGTCAAAGGAAATACCCATTTTTCATTTTACCATATTGATGTCCCTTAAAATATGTTTTTTTTTTAAATTTTATTGGCTATTTACAATGGATCAAAGTAGTAATTCTTTTTTCAGCATGACTGAGAAGGATAGGGAAATGTAGTGAAAGAAATGTGTTCAGTTGGTCACAGCTTTGCTTATTTTTAACTGAATTTGCTCTAGGAAACATCTACTGTAGGGTGTTAACACATTGTTTACTGAGGCAAAAATCCATTGTGAAAAAAGAGTATATTTTTAAACAATCTCTATATTTGAGTAGTTGTATGACATGTCTTTTCAATCTAGGTAGTCTGTTTGATAAACCAGTGAGAAGTACTAAGGTGATTAATGAAAGTCATATAATTTCTGGCCAATTGTTAGTTAAGACAATGATGTGCCACTGACCTTTGTAGCAGATGCAGGTCAACAAATATCCACTATTGCAGTAGTTTGGTTGCTACTTATGGAAAAAGGATTATGAGGAGGAGTTTCATTTCTAGGTAGGAACACACTTCCTATATATCAGTACATGCCAAGTTGAGGATACAATCAAAACGTTTTAGTTTAGATGATTGTCTCTTTTAGATTGCTCTTGTTCCCATATCTAGTCTATATTCAGCTCCAAATAGAATAAAGGCTCTAAACACACAGGTGTAATGGGAGTGGCTGATACAACAATTATCGTTATTTTCTCCTAGTCAACAAATGTCAGCCATTCTAGACCAGGGGAGATGATCATTATAATGGCTGGTGGAGGCTCAAAGAACATAAGAAAGCATCAGTTTCCATGCTGCCTTTTCAAACAAGGCTATTAAAAAAAAAAAAAAAAAAGATAAGGGAAGCTAGCTGTTTTCTCTAACAAAATGAGAAAGCTAAAATATATCTTCCATTAAGAGAAAGCATTTGCCTTAATATGTTACATAATGCCTAGCACATGTTAAAGCATTCAACAAATAAGTATTGAGATGAAAAATAACTGAATAGGTTTTGATATTAATAACCTCATACTTAAGAAGTTAACAACTCTTCCTGTTTTCTTCTATTTAAGTAAAAATGGTAAATAATTATTTTGAATCTTTGATTAACAAACAACTGTACTGGTCTGTTAGTAAACAGCTAGTATTATATTTATTCAGTAAGAAATTCTCAATCTTCTACTAAATGCCAGCATCATCTTAGACTCTGAGTATGTGAAGATCAATAAGTCAAATTCCTCTGAAAGAAACTCAAAGTCCAGACTGAGTGTAATACATGTAATCCCAGACCCTCCCTTCATGCATAAGGCACTCATTCCCCTAGGTCCTGGGAGGGTTGATGACTCTCAGCTGGGTCCCTCTCTGAGCATTTCCCTTAGCTGAAGAGATCTGTCTGATATAATATCATACCTCTTCCCCAGAGGCAATCCACATTCAGTGACAATGAGTGAATAAAATCCTGGCTCCCCTGCCGCAAGGAGAATAACCATGAAATAGCATCCCAGGAATTCCATAGCTTTCTGGGGGTTTGGTTGAAGCCCATGTTCCAACTGATTTGCAGTGACTCATCCCTTTGTCAAAACCCATCTCTCTCATTCCCAATGGGAATTGCTCCTTAGGCCTCCTTAGATACCATTTCTGAACAAAAATCTCCATCTCTGAGTCTGTTCCATGGAAAATACAAACTAAGAAAGCTGATGATGCCAGGGGCTAGTTAGTACTGAGAAAATGGGATTTTGGAGACAGTTGTAGGGCAATGAAGATGCCATCACAAGTGTAAATGAGGCAATAATTGCGCTCTTAGAATTCTAGAGGAGTGCAATTGTCAGAATTACAAGTGTTAAACTGGAGTGGGATACTAGTAGTAGGGAATATATAGGTAAGATTTAGTGGTAAAGAATCTACTTGCCAATGCAGGAACTACAGGAAATTTGGCTTCCGTGCCTGAGTTGAGAAGATCTCCTGGAGAAGGAAATGGTGACCCCTCCAGTATTCTTGCCAGGATAATCTCATGGACAGAGGAGCCTGGCAGGCTACAGTCTTTGGGGTCGCAGAGAGTTGGACATGACTAAGACACTGAGCAAGCATAAGCATGCACAATAGTTTAGGCTTTTAAGAGGATATACAAAATATTAAGTATAAAGTTAATAGGAACATGGTGGCCCTGTTGGGTGGCCTAGGTATATTGAGAAAGACTGAAAAGTTCAGGTTATTGAATCAGCAAATGAAGATAAAGTGTGAAAATCAAATAGAATTTAATGTTATTTGGAAGCATAATAAAACTCATCTCCTACAACCATGGGCTAAAAAAGCTGAGGACTTAATTACAAGAGTTCTTAGCTCTAGCGAAAGTTAAAGTCCCTGCCCCAGCATGCATGCTAGGTTAGGATTATGGCCCTGGTGGGAAATAGTGGAACTCTGAAATTTGGAATTGAGCATATCTAAGAGCATACAGTCAAAGCACTGGAGCTCTAGAATATATCAGCAACATTGGTGGAAGGTAGAAGGAGGAAGTAGCACTGGGTAGTTGCAGAAGTCAAACTGTCCACCCCAGGGGGAACTCTGGAACTGAAATACCTCTTTGGGCTTTCCTTGCTTTGGGCAAAAATGGGTAGGACTTCATACTCCACCTTGATCAGTCACTGCATGGGGTTTCCTAGAACTCAGACCAAAGACAGCTTTTTGCAACTGAACCAGACCTTAAAGGGGCTGTTCAATGATGACTGGTGACTAGATTTCCAGAAGCTGAAGAACAAATGCTTTTGTAGAGGGGGTTTGGTCATAATTTCTCCATGTCTACTACAGTGTGCATCCACTTTTCAGGACTGTACTACTCACTCCTCATAAGAGCTAAAGCATGAGTACTGATGGCCATGTTCTGGAAGTCCCTTTGAGAACTGCCCTCAACCAAATAAAGCCTCCTTGCTAAAATTTATGTTCCCTCTCTGAGAAAAGCCCAGTTCCAAAGACTGGTTGTATAGGGGAAAGGAGTGAATGTTAATACTCCAGTCCTCTTGCCTCAGAACTGTCCTTTATGAAGCACTATCCCAGCAGCATAAGCACCCTATCCCCTGGTTTTGTCTGAGGCCTCTGTTGTGATCATATCACAGATTGAATCTTCCCACTTCCTATTCCCTCTTATTTTAATCCCCCTTAAGAGTTGATCTGGAAGATACACTACACTAAACATCTACAAGTAAATCTCTGTCTCATTGTTTGTTTCCCAGGCAACCTGATCTCTGAAGTGATGAAAGTCAAACAAACAACTATAAATCTGTACAATAAAAGATATGACAGAAGTAAGCAACAGGGCCACTGAAGCATAGTAAGAGCATTCAACCTGGACCTGATAGTTTTTAGAGATGTAAAGAGGAGGGGTAAGGACAGCCTCCCTTGTCAGATATAATTATCTGTCTTTCATGTTGCCCAACTGTAATGGAGCCCCAAACCCACTCCAATTCTGATAATACAATCATTGTTTTACATGAAGATATATGTAACTAAAATTATATTCACTTAAAACAATAAGAGATTATTTTTTTGTCATCTGTCAAGAAATTTTCAGATAGAACAAAGTTCATATGGCAAATTTCATCAGTGACCCAGATTTTTCCCCTATTTCAGCTCTACCATATTCGTAGGTGTGAATGTTTTCTTAGGCTCACAGCATAATTGCTAAATGTATAGACATTGTTTCTATTTCTACAATAAACATCTGCAAGTAAATCTCTGTCTCATTGCCTTTCTAATACTACAATCATTAAGTTTTACACGCAGATATATGCAACTACAACTATGTTCACTTAATAAGGGATTATTTTTGTTATCTATCGAGAAGTTTTCAAATAGTACAAAGTTCATATGACAGATCCATAATTTCACCACTGACCCAGACTTTTCCTCTATTTCATCTCTACCATATTCATAGGTGTGACTGTTTTCCTTAGGCTCACAGTGTTAATCGCTAAACAAATAGGCTTTGTTTTTATTTCTTCATAGGAAGAATGAGAAAGATTAAGAATGTAGAAACTCAAAGGGCAAATTGAAACAGGCAAAAGTCAAATGATTTTAACCCCTTTAAAATATTTTCCCTAACCAAACTGATCACATAAATAACATTTTCATTGAGCTTTGTCTAGCTCAATGAAACTATAAGCCACACTATTCAGGGTGACCCAAGACAGATGGGTCATGGTGGAGAGTTCTGACACAATGTGGCCCACTGGAGAATGGAATGGCCAACCACTTCAGCTTTCTTGCCTTGAGAACCCCGTGAACAGTATGAAAAGGCAAAAAGATATGACACTGAAAGATGAACTCTTTCAGTTTGGTAGGGGCCCAACATACCGCAGAAGAGGAGATAAATCACTCGAGAAGGAATTGAAAGGCTAAGCCAAAGCGGAAACAACGCCCAGCGGTGGATGTGTCTGGTAGTGAAAGTCAAGTCCGATGCTGTAAAGAACAATGTTGCATAGGAACCTGGAATATTAGGTTCATGAATCAAGGTAAATTGGAAGTGGTCAAACAGGAGATGGCAAGAGTAAACATTAACATTTTAGGAATCAGTGAACTAAAATGGATGGGAATGGGCAAATTTAATTCAGATGATCATTATATCTACTACTGTGGCAAGAATCCCTTAGAAGAAATGGAGTAGCCCTCACAGTGATCAACAGAGTCTGAAATCAGTACTTGGGTGCAATCACAAACCACAGAATGATCTTGATTTGTTTCCAAGGCAAACAATTCAACATCACAGTAATCCAAGCCTATCTCTCAACCACTGATGCCAAAGAAGCTAAAGTTGAATGATCGCTACAAGATCTTCTAGAACTAATACCAAAAAAAAAGATGTCTTTTTCATTATAGGGGACTGGCATGCAAAAGTAGGAAGTCAAGAGATACCTGAAGTAACAGACAAATTTGACCTTGAAGAAAAAAAAGGAAGAGCAAAGGCTAACAGAGTTTTGCCAAGAGAACTCACTGGTCATAATAAACACCCTCTTCTGACAACACAAAAGACGAGTCTTCACACAGACATCAATAGATGGTCAATACTGAAATCAGATAGATTATATTTTTTGCAGCTAAAGATGGAGAAGTTCTATACAGTCAGCAAAAACAAGACCAGGTGCTGACTATGCCTCAGGTCATGAACTCCTTGTTCCAAAATTCAGACGTAAATTGAAGAAGGTAGGGTAAACCACTAGGCGATTCAGGTATGATTATACAGTGGAAGTGACATATAGATTCAAAGGATTAGATCTGATAGACAGAGGGCCTGAAGAACTATAGACAGAGGTTCGTAACATTGAACAGGAGGTGGTGATCAAAACCATCCCCAAGAAAAAGAAATGCAAAAAGGCAAAATGGTTGTCTGAGGAGGCCTTACAAATAGCTCAGAAAAGAGAAGCAAAAGGCAAGAGAATAGAAAAGGTATACCCATCTGAAGAAAACCTTTCTAAGTTATCAACGCAAAGAAATAGAGGAAAAAAATAGAATGGGAAAGTCTAGAGATCTCTTCAAGAAAATTAGAGATACTAAGGGAACATTTCATGTAAATAGGAACAATAAAGGACAGAAGCGATATGGACCTAAGAGAAGCAGAAAATATTAAGAAAAGGTAGCAAGAAAACGCAGAAGAGCTATACAAAAGAGATTTTCATGACCCAGATAACCAAGATGGTGTGATAACTCATCTACAGCCAGATATCTTGGAATGTTAAGTCAAGTGGGCCTTAGGAGGCATCACTACAAACAAAGCTAGTGGAGGTGATGGAATTCCAGTTGAGCTATTTTAAATCCTAAAAATGATGCTGTGAAAGTGCTGCACTCAATATGCCAGCAAATTTGGAAAACTCAGCAGTAACCACAGGACTGGAAATGGTCAGTATTCATTCCAACCCCAAAGAAAGACAGTGCCAAAGAACGTTCAAACTACTGCACAATTGCACTCACCTCACTTGCTAGCAAAGTAAGGCTCAAAATCCTCCAAGCTAGGCTTCAACAGTATGTGAACCAAGAACATCCAGATGTACAACTGGATTTAGGAAAGGCAGAAGAACCAGAAATCAAATGGCTAACATCCATTGGATCACAGAAAAAGCAAGAGAATTCCAGAAAGACATCTACCTCTGCTTCACTGACTATGCTAAAACCTTTGACTATGTGGATCACAACAAACTGGAAAATTCTTCAGGAGATGGGAATACTAGCTCACCTTATTTGCCTCCTGAGAAACCTGTTTACAGTTCAAGAAGCAACAGTTAGAACCAGACATGGAACAACTGACTGATTCAACATTGGGAAAGTACATCAGGCTGTATATTGTCACCCTGCTTATTTAACCTATATGCAGAGTACATCATGTAAAATGCCAGTTGAAAGAATCACAAGCTAGAATCAAGATTGCCAGAGAAATATCAATAACGCCAGATATGAGCATGACACCACCCTTATGGCAGAAAGTGAAGAGGAACTAAAGAGCTTCTTGATGAAAGTGAAAGAGGAGAATGAAAAACCTGGCTTAAAACTCAACATTCAAAAAACTTAAGATCATGGCATCCAGTCCCATCACTTCATGGCATATAGATGGGGAAACAATGGAAACAGTGAAAGACTTTATTTTCTTGGTCTCCAAAATCACTGCAAACGGTTTATGCAGGCATGAAATTAAAAGATGCTTGCTGCTTGGAAGAAAAGTTGTGACAAACCTAGACAACGTATTCAAAAGTAGAGATTAATTGCCAACAAAGATCCATGTAGTCAAAGCTATGGCTCTAACAGTAGCCGTGTATGGATGTGAGAGTTGTACTATAAAGAAAGCTGAGTGCTTAAGAAGTGATGCTTTTGAACTGTGGTGTTGGAGAAGACTCTTGAGAGTCCCTTGGACTGCAAATAGATCCAACCAGTCCATCCTACAGGAAATCAGTCCTAAATATTCATTGGAAGGACTGATGCTGAAGCTGAAACTCCAATACTTTGGCCACCTGATGCGAAGAGCTGACTCATTTGAAAAGACCCTGATGCTGGGAAAAATTGAAGATGGGAGGAGAAGGGGACGACAGAGAATGAGATGGTTTGATGGCATCACTGACTCAATGGACATGAGTTTGAGTAAGCTCTGGGACATGGTAAAGGACAAGGAAGCCTGGTGTGCTGCAGTCCATGGGGTTGCAAAGAGTTGGACACGACTGAGTAACAACTGAGCTGAACTGAACTCATTGCATTTACAATAGAAAATTACATACAAACAAAACCAAAATAAACAACAAGAATAGTTATCATTGTTACTATGGAGTATATGTGGCTTAGTAAGCTTGAAACTTACCAATGTTATCTTGTTTATTTATGTAATAAAATATCAACCAGTTTCCAATTAACATAAAACCTACTGTAGTGTTTGTACTATGCTTAGTCACTCAGTCCTGTCCAACTCTTTGCAACCCCTTGGACTGAAAGCCTCCAGGCTCCTCTGTCCATGGAATTCTCCAGCAAGAATACTGGATTATGTTGCCATTCCTTTCTCCAGGGAATCTTCCCAACCCAGGATCAAAGCCAGGTCTCTTGCATTGCAGGCAGATCTGAGTCATCTGCCATCGTACCATCTGAGTCATCAGGGAAATAGGGAGCAGAGGAGGTTAACAAATTTAATGCAGAATCAATTATATATGAATGATAAAAAAACCTTAAGTTGATAATTTTGAATCTGTTTTTCCTGTCCTGTATCATACTGGTTTAAATTGCAAAAAGTAAAGATCAATAAAAAATCCAACTTAGTGCAAATGCTGTTTAAGCGAAACTTTCCATTGAACTCACAAATCCAATTCATGGAATACTTTACTCACACTGCAACTTACATACTCAGAATCTCAAAAGATTTATAAAGTTAAATAATACAATTACATAGTTAAATAACCACAAAGAGAGAAGCAAATTAACAAAGCTTTTAGGCAAGAGAGAAGAGACTTTCAAAAACTCTATGAAAAAAAAAAGAGATAGCATCAGTGATGCAGAAAAATGCAAGAATTTTCTTCCAGATGCCAAGTGCAATAAAAGAAAGGGCTTTGATCCTATCTCATGGAAAAGCACCTTGGAAAGAAGGGAGAATTAGTGTCAGAGAAATGAGGGAATGAGATAAAATGGAGACAAATATTTCTTGAAATATATTTCCTGGCTACAAGCAGATATAATATTTTAAAAGATGTTGGGTATACAAAGTTTTCGAGATATAAAAAGCATTTGATAATATTAATATATGTATATGGTTCCAAAATTCCTACATACAACTAGATACAATTCTCAAAGCAGGAAATATGGAAATGTATGTATTTCATAGTCATAACTTGACCAGCAGTATTGAATTAAATAAGCCCTTTCCTTCCACCCAGTTTTCCTTATGTAAAAAGTCTGATGCATTAGAAGTGAATCTACTACATAAGCCTTCTTTTTCGGTTATGCTAAAGGCAGTTCACACCTCAAAGACTATCCCTGTTGCATGGAGAAATGCAATGCATGTACTTTGCTGCTTTGATAAGATTCCTTAGTCAGCATCCCCACCTCTCGTACTCATTCTATCAACTGTTATACTCTCTTTATGTGGAACATTTAAATGCAGCTTATTCTCATAACCCATGTCCCAGTTATGCCCTTTTGAATGGGATTCTGAGGTGTAATGAATAAAGTACTAGATTTAGAGATAAAAGAAGGGATTTAGTATCTTCGCTTAGCTTTCTAATGTGTATTCACCTCTGTGCCCTTCAACTTACTTGAGCCTCATTCTTCCTATCTATGAGAGAGAATAACTGTACAAGGAACACTGAGGTAGAAACAAATTAAATGAATTTTATGACAGAGAGAAGAGACAATTTATACATATTTAAACAGAACAAAATATAGAGTCAGTTAAGAAACTCCAATACTTTGGCCACCTCATGCGAAGAGTTGACTTATTGGAAAAGACCCTGATGCTGGGAGGGATTGGGGGCAGGAGGAGAAGGGGACGATAGAGGATGAGATGGCTGGATGGCATCACTGACTCGATGGACGTGAGTCTGAGTGAACTCTGGGAGTTGGTGATGGGCAGGGAGGCCTGGCATGCTGCAATTCATGGGGTCGCAAAGAGTCGGACACAACTGAGCGACTGAACTGAAGACAAAAAAAATCAGAATTTCATTCCAATATTGTCAAAAGAACTATATAAAGTATACATGAGTACACTGTAAGTTTTAAATATATACACCTCAAATAATAAGCACAGGAAAGTCAGTTTCAAAGGAAGTAGAATCAATTATGAAGACCATCTTCCTAGTCAAAAAAAGTACTGTGGTCATCTCTTCCATATTAACTAAGCCCATCCAGAATCTTTAGCAATCCTTTCATATGGGTGCCTTCTAGAAACAAACCACATTATCTTATATAGCCAAGCAGATGTTTTAACACACCATCTTTTTGTTAGCATATGTTCTTAAAATATTGATTTTTATATTATATTGACCTTTATCCTGTATTGGCCATCTAATCAGTTAAACATCTAATCAGTTAAAATTGTAGAATGATAATGATCAGCAAAATTATATGTAATTGATACTGAAATTATGGTATTAGGGTATTCAAAACACGGTTTAGAGCCATTTGTGGTGGACATGTAGATTTCATTAATGAGTTTCTTTGTCTTTTAGTGTAATGTTTGATGCAAGACTTGAAACAAAAAGAGACTGCATTGAATTGGTTTGTGTGTGTATATCAGAACAGAAAAGATCCCACAATTAGGAGGGAGAAGTGGGAAGAAACAGAAGAACCAGCAGAGACTGGAATGGGGAAGTCATTGGAAAAGGGGATTGACAGTTACTTGAACAGCAAATCCAGGGATAAATGAAGTTTTGGGGACTCAGAGGAGAAAGGAAAAATCAAGATATTTTGCCATGTGTCATGTAAAGCATTTATCTATTTTCCCTCTTTAAGCATAGACATACTTTTCCTTTCAAGCCTTTTATTTTTAATGTTTGACTTGAATTTTCTTTTACAGATTACACTCTGGTTGTATAATCTGTAAGATGCAGAGATAGGTTGTGAAGCAATGAAGGTGCGTGAACATAGAGTTACCTATATTGAGATATTAAGATTATATTACTACCATACACACACACAAAAATTAGCAGTGGTGGAAAGTTTTGATTTTGGGGAAAAGAAAAGCAGACCTATATTGGAAAAAGCAAGTTTAGAGGCACCATATACTATAATTCCACTGAGATCTGCTATGATCTCCAATCAGAGTTCAGCACTGACAGTCCAGGGCAGTTAGAATAGTGTTTCTAATAAAAAGGAAGGATTAAATGGAACAAATAATACCTAGAGCAAAATAAATAAAACAAATCATAAAAAAACCCAGCTCCTGTGACAATATCATAAAACTTGTCTTTAATCTTATTTCTCCTTCTTTTGAAAGAGGGAATGTTCATATGGGAAATTTTCCTTTTTATGTCTCCCTGGCTACCAATATGACCCTTCATGTGAAAAAATCCTGAGGCCCCAAATGTACCATTTACAATAAATCATAATCCAAAGCTCATAATTTTAGCCACTTTAGGATGATTTCTTTCACCTCAATTTGTTGTTCTCCTTGGCTTCCACATGATGTTTTCCTAAAGTCATTATCCAACAGAGTCCGTTTATTAAAAATGTTTCAGTAAGAACAAGATAGTGATGGATATAAAGAGCCAGGAGTCACTATCATTGAAAATTGCTTTAGTCAGTGCAGTTAAGTAAAAACATATGTTGATAAGAGTCGTATTTTTCAGTAAAGCATATTCTTGTGGCTTAATTTGTTCTACAAGCCTAACCTCTTCCTCCCACTGCTTCTGTCTGAACACAATATTACTTTCTTTCTCTAATTATCTTAACAGCAGCCCTGTAAATAAACACAATAGCTTAATTGTATTTATTTGTGAGCTATCTTTTTTAGTGTGGTTCTAAATGATTACCTTTTCTAATTATTTTTGTGAAGCTGCTGCTCATAAAAAGAATATAAAAGCCTGTGGCTACAGCAGCGAAGAAGTGAACAGTACATTAAGAGGAGAACAGAATTTCATTGTAAGAAGAATGGAAAGAACTTTAGATACTAGTTACTCCTACCTAGCAAATCATCAGTTTAATTGGAGACTGAGACCCAAGTAAAAGACTAACCAAAATATTCATTAATTAGAAGACTTCTAAGAAGTGCAGAGTAGGGGACACTGTGATGTGCTACCCAGACCTACCTTCTAAGGTACAACTAAGGGCCCTACAACTAAGCCCCTCATTCCTGCGGCTCCTGGGGGTGCTGGTTGCTGACAGGTCACAAGTAGACATCTTTAGGTACTGCCCTTAGAGTGAGTGTGCACCTCACCCAGGACTACACTCCTTTTCAGGAACATCTGTTTTCAAAGGACTGGTCTATGGGGAGGCTTGGCTCCTTGGCCTCTGTTTGAGACATCTCTGACAAGCTCTAAAACTCTGCTTGAGAAAAGTTAAGGCCTTTGTGCAATTGTATAATTCAAGTTCTGTCTCTGCACGATCTTGTTCTCCCATTTCTTCTAGCAATTTTTCCCAACAGAATACTCCAATAAATATTTTGCATATGAATTCCCACCTCAGAGTGTGTTTCCCAGAGAATCTAGTCTGTGGCACACAGTTAGACTAATTTAACATTGTCTAATTGTCAACTTGAAATACTTATGAATACTCTAAGGTATCTGAATTTTTAAAAACATTTTAAAGATCAGAATATTAAAATGATAAAGTGAGAAATTTGAAGTCCTAATAATTTATTCCTTTGCATTAAACCAAGAATTATGGTTCTTTTTTTTATTGTTTAAAGTTAGACAAAGGCCAATTTCAGAACACAATCACTTGCATTAGTTAAACATTTATTGAGTCTCTACAATACGCCCCACGTCACGCAAGAAACTGAGAATGTTAAGACAAGTATGACACAGCCCTGACTTCAGACAGCATGTATTTGAATCAAGTATTGGTAATCATATATGGCAATAAATAAATTTAGGTATGCACCAAATAAAGAAATGAAACAAAGGAAGAGTGATTATTCTGTTTTGGTGAATCCAAGGGATCCTTATATAGGAGAGGATATATTAGCTGTGACAGCAAAAACTAATACAAAGTTCATGAGCTAGAAATGGAAAGAGGACAAGAGGAATATGGGCAACTATAATATCATGTACAAAGGCACAGAAGCAGTAAGGAGGACATTCTGTTTGAGGAAATTCAAGTAATTCAAGACAGGTGCCATGAAAGGAAAAAGTGGTAAGACAGAGAACAGACTTAGGCTGGACTAAGAAGATCCTCTGCCAAAATAAGAAATTCACATACTCTCTGTAGTAATATGATAAGATCTGTGTTTTAGAAAGAGCATTCTGGAAATTGCACAGAGGTGGTACTGAAGGGAGGCAAGACAAAGACCAGCATAACAAGGTCCTCTGGTAATAATACAAATGTGAGATCATGAGAGAAGTGATAGTTGTAATAGAAAGGCATATACAGAAATAAAAAGAAGTACAGATATCAGGAAATGGTGACCAAATTCTCCTTGATGCAAGCTTCCACTTTGTTGATGAGATTATGGTTTGGCTGCTTTGGCTTCTGGAGGTGTATAGTCAACTGTAGCTCCAGGTAGAAACCACAAACTCTATGTATTCCACAGTCATGTATTTAGGAACTTGCTTGCTACTTTAGCAGATTAATTTATTATTGACTTTAATCATTTCATGTTCAATATCTCCCATAGGTCTTAATGGATATGTAATGTCTTAACATGGGGGAATGAACCACTAATGATGAAATTGCAGGCTGTCCTTACTATTTACTACATATATATCTGTCTCCCATT
The DNA here is from genome assembly GCF_027580195.1 of Bos mutus. Lineage (NCBI taxonomy): Eukaryota > Metazoa > Chordata > Mammalia > Artiodactyla > Bovidae > Bos > Bos mutus. The sequence goes on from NC_091617.1 coordinate 48,567,083, forward strand.
TAAAAGCAAACAAAAAAAAAAAGGAGTATACAGTGCATGAGAAAACTAACTGCAAGAAAACTAAATTTTCCTATATGGAGAATTTTTAAAATTCATAATTATGCATATTTTACTGGTACCAAACTTAGAAATATTGATAAAGAAATTAAACATCACTATGTTACAAGCTGTGGATGAAAGGAGACAGCCTAAAATTGGAAGAAAGAATTCCCAAACCTCCAAATTCATATTCAAAAAGTTTTAAAGAGTATTAGTCCTTACATTCCAACTTTTGAAATGTATAGATAAATCAAGCTATTAAAAAAAAAATTAGTAACTTGCTCACATTAATTCAGGTTACGTTTAATCCACATTTCAATTTAGCGTTTTTTTTCCAATAGTTTATGCATAAATATCCATCACAATTCTACTATATTCCAGAGAAATGTGAACATATAATGGTGACTTGACTGGGATTACAATAGCTAGTTTTAGTCATTTCTTTTTCATTCTACTTTAATAAGATTTTTTAAAAAATTCTCCATTAATCCATTCAGCTGCAGTTTTATAAAACCAGAATATGTATCTTATCTTTTATAGATTTCTCCCTAAATTGTGTTTCTTGTCAAAATTACTTCCTCTCCATAGACTGAGCAGATCTCTCCATTGCTCATCTATTACCACAGAGATGTTTGTTTGGCCAGTTCTGCAAATTAGCTCTTCAGAGAGAAGTCACTTGGAGGGCTGGGGCTTCAAACCCTTCTTGGGAGAAGTGGAGTATAAATAGATTTGACTCAGTAATACTGAGTTCTTTAGACTCAAAAACTATTCATAACAATTCTATTTACTTAGAGACACCAAGATCAAATTTTCAAAAGTTTTCAAAATGGAGACTCTCAAAACATAAGTGGGAGAGGTAGTTGGAGGCAGGTATGCCAAGAGCTCTGTCCTTGGATCTCACAGGGAAAAGGGTGGCAGTAAATTAGAAGAGATGATGATGTGTGCTCAAACCCATTCTTCAGAGTGTGTGTGTGTGTGCGTGTATAAAAACTCTAGTTTTTAGTTTATGTAATATATATATGGGCTTCCCTGGTGGCTTCAATGGTAAAGAATCCACCTGCAATGCGAGAGACCTGGGCTCAATCCCTTTACATACATATGTATATAAATACAAAACTTTAGTTTCCAAGGTGAATATATATATATATATATACGTGTGTGAGTGCTAAGTCACTTCAGTTGTGTTTGACTCTTTGAGACCCTATGGACTGTTGGCCTGCCAGACTCCTCTGGCCATGGGATTCTCTAGGCAAGAATTCTGGAGTGGATTGCCATGCCCTCCTCTAGGGGATCCTCCTGACGCAGGGATTGAAACTTACATCTCGTACGTCTTCTGCATTGGCAGGCAGGTTCTTTACCACTAGCACCACCTAGGAAACCAAACCACACACACACACACACATATATATATATATATTTTCATATTAAAAACTGTTTTGGTATCATAAACTAAACTGTAACAAATATATAACCTATCAGAGAAATATGTGATGAAGATAAGCTGAGGAGAACAAAGAACATTTAGCAAGAAAGAACAATAATGCATTAGCAAGAAATGCCAGGGTCACATCAAATGCTTCAGTTCTTAAGATTAATAATATTTGCAAGACATTATTGCAAAACTAACATACATTGTAAACTTTATAATAGAGTTTACAGTAACATTATCTGATTGATCAACAAATTTTGAAGTTGCTATTCTTGAGTTATACATAAAATGATCTTTGCCTTTATTAAGTTTTTCATTTATTTGTTTGGCTGCACTGGTTCTTTGTTGCTGCATGCAGGATATCTTTTTTTAGTTGAGGCAATTGCATCCTTGCCTTTAAATGACAAGAATGTGGCTTGACAACAGATTCACTGAAGTAGAGTTAAGAGTTTTATCTTTCTTATAGATATAAGTGATATATCTATGCTAAGTGAATGACAAAATATCTCAGAAAAAGTTCCAAGGACTGTATTACAAACTAGCAGTTATAATGTAATTAGAATTAGATAGCACCATTGATATTTTTATATATGATATAAATATAATTTTTTGGTATATAAAACTGTTACAATAATGAAGTCAGTGAAAATATTAACAGAAATTACATTTTAGTGTTAGACATATTTCTGAGAAGGCAATGGCAACCCACTCCAGTACTCTTGCCTGGAAAGTCCCACGGACGGAGGAGCCTGGTAGGCTGCAGTCCATGGGGTCGCTAAGAGTCAGACACGACTGATCGACTTTACTTTCACTTTTCACTTTCATGCATTGGAGAAGGAAATTGCAACCCACTCCAGTGTTCTTGCTTGGAGAATCCCAGGGATGGGGCAGCCTGGTGGGCTGCCGTCTATGGGGTCGCAGAGAGTCAGACATGACTGAAGTGACTTAACAGCAGCAGCATTAGACATATTTGTTAAGGCATATTTAATAATTTATAACTATAATTAAAGTATAAAATAAGAATTTAATATTTTTATAGAGTGTGAGTTGATATCTATTAACTTAATGAGAGACACTGAGTAAATTTCTAGATAAAAAAGTACATTGGTATTTATGATTTATTCTATCATTACATCAGAAAATCTAATAATGAGGCTTGGGTTTGCTGTAAGAAAAGGGAGGGAGGAAGGCCATGACATAAATGACCATAGACCTAAAATGAGTGATTTTTAATTCAGAAAAAGAGAGTTCAGAGTTGATCACCAGTGTTTAGTGTACATCTGTCAATAAGCATTGCCGAGAATGTACTTGGTTTATTTTAATCTCAAAATGAGGATAATCTCATGGTCTTATACACCCTCTCAGCTGTTTTAATTCTGATTCTAACATGCTGGTTACTTTAACATTATACAGAAATTTTATTAAATTCTTATGAACAATTTTAGTCAAAACTTTAAAATGATAGGTATTCAGTTTGAGTTAGACAAAAGGTTTAAGCTACTTTTCTGTAACATGATAAAGCAAAAATGCAATACAAGTAGAGATTACCTGCAATTTTTACAGAAAACTCTTATTTATTGGTCAAAATGGTCTTAATGGATTCAAAATGATCAAATAGCATATTAGTGTTACCAACTAGCAAATAATAAAAAGATATATGAGAAAAAACAGAAAAATTTTAGTTGTTAATGATCATTCCTATATTCTATCACAAGATGGGAATACAAAAGGAGAATAAGATACACAAATTTTACCATTAAACAATGATTCAGGCAACAGTTACACAAAATAGATGGGTAGGCATGATATATTCTTTTTTAAATGATATATTCTTTAATGTCCTGCTACAAAATCCAATATTACTTTCCTTAAAACTAAACAAACTCATTAATCTCCTCAAATGTTCTATTTCCCCACACCACTAAAACACTGGATATTAATGGAGAGGTGGGCCATATGTTCACAACCTCTGTGTGTGTGTGTGTGTGTGTGTGTGTTCATGTGTATGTATGAGAGAGAGAGAGAAACGTACAAATACACATAGAAAAAGCTAAGTATACCCAAACTGCTTACGCAAATGTTAAAAGAATATACACATGAAACAGAAAATAGAGAACACTGTAAGAAACCCATGTCAAATAGATATTCGAGAAAAGACCTAAATGGATGTATGCAAATATTTTTTATGTAAAGATAGTACACGAGAGAAATAAAAAAGGAATCCAAAATTCCCTTTAGCTTTACAAAAATTTCTAAGCAGTTTTCAGAAGTAAGACAAACTTCACCAAGAACAACAAAAAAAGAGGGGCGAGAAACCCAATTTTGATAAAATGACAAAGGCTGATAAACTTTGACATGACAGAATAGGGAATATTATGCAACAGCTAAAAGAGAGCTAAAGAAAAGGGATTCTATTGTCTCAAACTATTTTACGTCTTTCCCAATTGCTTCAAAATCTTTGTCTCACCACAATGCTACACATGCAAACGTATCTATTAGAAGAAGAAGTGCTCAACTGTTAACAATTTAATAATTAGAAGCACTCTTTAAATAGTAAGGCAGGCAATTAAGAATTGTATGAAAGGTGTTGCTGTTGATGTTTAAAGTAAGTTTCAAACGTCCTAAGAAAGCCACTAAAAGCAACTCGTGAAGGAAAGGAAGATGAGAAAAATGGAGAGGGAAAATATAATAATAAATAAAATTATGTAAAATAATATAGACACCAATCTCTATGTGAATATCTTAGAATAGGAGAAACATTACAAATGAAGCATTTAGTTTTGAGATTTCTTATTGGCCTTTTAAAATGCACTTTCAAAATTGGATTATGATTGCATTATAGTTGCTAAAGATGCTTTAGACTGTGTGCTTAGAGTACATAAAACTGATGCTTCATGAATATTGTGCATATCATTCTAAACATTTAAAAAATCAAAAAATGTTCTATTTTCCTCATTCTGTGCACTTTGCTCTTGGTAAACATGGCATTTGAAATGTTTTGCAATTTTAAAAAATGTCTTCGGTATCCTAGACAGCAAATTCTCTCATGCAATTTTTAAAAGGTATAAAATTGAAACACATTTAGAAATTTGATAATTTTAGAAGGCAAAACTACCTTGATGTTTTTAGCTTTCTTAGAGTAACATTCGGAGAAGGCAATGGCACCTCACTCCTGTACTTTTGCCTGGAAAATCCCATGGACGGAGGAGCCTGGAAGGCTGCAGTCCATGGGGTCGCTGAGGGTCGGACACAACTGAGAGACTTCACTTTCACTTTTCACTTTCATGCATTGGAGAAGGAAATGGCAAACCCACTCCAGTGTTCTTGCCTGGAGAATCCCAGGGACGGGGGAGCCTGGTGGGCTGCAGTCCATGGGGTCGCACAGAGTTGGACACGACTGAAGTGACTTAGCAGCAGCAGCAGAGTAACATTGCCCTTTGAACAAATTGGATGTAATTATGCGTTCATCAATTTTAGAGTCATTATTCTATTCAAAGAGAATTAGAATTTTACTTTCAATCTTACCCTACTGCTCTCCACCATGGTGCCCTTTCCCAATAAAGTCTCTTGCTTTGTCAGCACATGTGTCTCCTCGGACAATTCATTTCCGAGTGTTAGACAAGAGCCCCATTTCGGGCCTTGGAAGGAGTCCGTCTTCCTGCAACAGATGGCAACTCTGGCGGGGACTCTTCTTCACTGAAATTGACATCCTGACCACTCGGGATACTCAGGAGCCAGCTTGCCTGCCAATGGACCAGACCCAGCGGCCACAACTGGGACCCTTTTGTCCCTGGTCTCCTCCTGACATGGACAACTGGCCAGAGTGCCCCGACTGGGTAAGGAACAAGAGACTTTATTGACCTCTCTCCCCTTCCCTCTTTCTTTCCTCTCCTTAACCCTTCCTATCCTTCCCGTTTTTCTAGTCCCCTGGTCCTGCACACAGGCATCTGGTCAAAGGGCCCTCAGCCTGAGCTGAGGATTGGAAACTGATCACCTCCTCTTGGCAGAGAACTCGAATTCTGGTTCTGGTCTGGTCTGCTGATTTCTGGTAGGGCCGAGTTCCAGTCCTCCCTTCTCTGGAAGCCCAGGGAAAAGTCCCATAATGCCTGGCTATCCGTAGGTGGCAGGAGATGTCTGTAAGACCACCCCTTTTGCCCCTGTCTCCCACCTCCTCCCCCTTCTTCTTTCAACCTGGCTTCCTTTCTTCCCTTGAAGTCTTTGATGTTAGTACTTGGATCTGTAGTTCTGTGTCTCTATAGGAGGTTTTCTGAGAGACTGTATTCTTGTATTTAAGGGCTTCCCTGGCGGAGAAGGCGAGGCCGCCCCACTCCAGTACTCTTGCCTGGAAAATCCCATGGACAGAGGAGCCTGGTAGGCTGCATTCCATGGGGTCACGAAGAGTCGGACATGACTGAGCGGACTTCACTAGTTTTGGAAAGGATTTCATCTGTTGTGATAACTTATTTTAGTTAGTTAAGTGCAGTTTTATAAGTTAAATGATAGACTTACTTTAGCAAATGAAGAGCCAATTCAGGTACTTAAATTCCTATTAAAAATCTGCATTTAAAATGATATGTACAATGGCAATTTTGTATGATGAATACTGAAGTATTTTTGAATCTAAAGAAGCAATTTTATTACAAATACCAGTGTGTTTTTATGCCAATATGAGAACCAAGAGGCAAGGTAAAAGGAAAACAAATCAATCATTTGAGGTTTTAAGATATAAAAGATAAATGTCTATGAAGATTGTTGGGTTAGAGTAGTGAAATTATAGATTTGTCAATTTTTTTCTAAGCTTTTCTTTATTATAATAATAATTTTTTTTGCAAACATAAAGGAAAAGCAAATTTTTTTTAAAAACCAATGTATTTTAACACTTTGCAAATAGAACAAAACTTAAGACATCGATTTTAGTTTAAACCATCAGTGTCATAGCAGCTCAGAAGACTAGAAAATTCAAGCAGCTGGTAAGTGGTTGGTTGAGGTTAACTTTGTGATTGATCTCATTCAGCAAATATGATTTCTGTTTAGTATTCAAGAACCAGAGTGACTTTCCTTCCTTGTTGTAGCATATGTATGCTCTGCTCTTTTTTCTCTTAAGTATTATCATAAAACATGTTTTTTGACACTCAAGCTTAAAACCACTTTCCATTCTAATTGTGAAAGCAGACTATGAAGGAGATCACTCCCAACTGCCACCCACATTGGAATGTTGAAAGTATTTCACTATGTACCCAATAAGCCTAGCAGGAAAGAAATAAGATCCTGTCCCCATTATCCTTGGACATTTCTGACAAGTAGAAAGAAATTCAAATACCAATAGAGTTTGTTTCCACAAACTGACTGCATACAAACATTTCTGCTCAGGAACAAAGCTACAACCTCCTGAAGGGTCTACTTATGTCATTTACTTTGTTCAACTGCAATTTGTTATTGAGAAAATATTATCCCTGTAATTCTACCCTGTCAGTGAATCCTTAACTGCTCAGTGTTATAGGTGAAGGCTGTTAAAGTTAAACCATCTGTCTTTCCAGAGTATCTGTTGTAATCAGTTCACGGGTCAGAAAAAAAAATGTTTTCTTCTTTGTACCACTGTTCATTGTTCACTGACTCTCAGAGGCAGACATATTGCTCATTGACCCCTTCAGGTATCGATTTAATCTTTACCCTTAGTTATTGTTTCTCGCTTGTAGAGTGCAAACATCTATTTCACTTGTACTTTCTAAATTAGTTATAATAATACTCATGGGGAGCTGCATAGTTTCAATTATTAATAATAATGTCCTGAGTGAGAAGGAATTTACTTTTTGAAGTTAGATTATTTATGTTCTCAGTTGCTACCCACACACTTTTGGGTTTGGGGCATGCATGTTTTATTACTATTTTCTTAAAACAAAAACCAAAAAAACCTCATTTGTTAAGTTTAAATTGTCCAAAATGTAGAACTCAGCAGTTTCAGAAGTCATATTTAATACTCATAATTCAAAGATGAAAAACATTTATCTCCCCCCCCAAAACAAAGCAATCATAACCAAAGTATATTTCATCAGATATAAATGTATTCATAATCTAGTAATCTTTATCAAAACCACATTGTATTCATTGTCGGTTACTATTCCATTCACCTCTCTCTTCCCTCTCTTGTATGATCAGCACTTTTTTCGAAAAAGCCTACAGCTTATGGCTGTTGTTCTCTGTTTGCTCTGTATTTTTTTAATTAACAAAACAAAGAGAGTTCCTGGAACAGCTCCTCAGACCACTGTTCACCTCAGGCCAAGCCTCGGGAATGTTTCCTCAGTGAGGAAGCAGCCACTCCTTCCCCTGGGAACCATCAGCTAAGGGTATAAATAAACTAAAGGAACTGCAATCTCTTGAGACAACAAATACAGGTGAATCATTTATTTGGTGACTGGGTCTCTTTCACCTTTCTTTTTGTGTTCCCTATGAAATAAGAAAGTCACTGTGATTTTACAGATCTGAGTCTATAGTAACAAAGATAGGCATTGTGACTGAGTATAACTAGTCCAAAAATAACTGAGAAGAGTCAAGTGAGTTGTCAGGCACCGCAAGAATGTGGTGGTCCCATGAGTGAGATCCATGAAAATAGAGCTTCTGGACTCCAGACACAAGAAACTTCCTTTACTAAGGTATTGGTACGTGGGCGAATGACACATGTGGAGCTGTCTAATAAGAAAGATTGTTTCCTAATGTGTAAAGAGTGTTCTTTCCATGTAAAATTTAACTTGGACATAGCTTGAACAGAGACAAAGACGTCAGGGATTATGTATTGGTAAAATGAAAGTGAGGCAAAGCAAAATAAAATATAACAAAATAAGTGTATACACAAAAATATTAAGTAGAATGGTAAAAACATGATTTCCAACAAGAATATGATCCAATATGGCAAATGAATTATTTATAGTACATCAAAGAATTCCAAATAGTGAAACATTAGGTACTTTTAAAACAAATCTCATTTATTTTTTTACCACAACCCACCAGATAAAGTCAAAATAAATCCCTTGAAAAAATTATATAAGGCCTTTCATTCTATTATTTCTCCTTTCATTCTATTATTTCTAATTCCACCACACTGCTACAGTCATATCAAGTGATTAATCTCCAAATAAATCATTCATTTCAAAATATTGTTCCTTCTGTTTAGAATTTCTTTGCCACTCACCGCCTTACACGTCTCTTTTATTTCTCTGCCCACCCAATATACTTCCACATAATCCAAAAAAATATTTAAATGTTCCTCCTGGGGCAAGTTCTTTCTTATATATTCTTCTGCAACATATCCTACATACCTTTATTACAATCTATGCCACATTGTTAACTGATTGATGACATGTCTGTGATAGTATACAATCTGTATGCAGTGGGGATCTTATTTTGTTCATTTTAGTATTTGTAATATTATACACCATACTGAAAAACAAAATTTTTGATGTGTTTGAAGTGATAAAAACGATTGAAGGATATATGTTTGGATATTTTTCTCACGGTTTATCAGTAAGAACTTTTCTAGATATATTTTATATTCAAAAGCTGATTGGTAAAGGGAACTATTTTAAATCTTTCTTCTGATTAAAACATAATTATCTTGCTAAGAGTATTTCTTAGTGTCAGTTCAAGTTTCTGAAATAATTGTCAAGCCCCAAATTATTTAAATATACATATTTTCTATTGGTGATCAAAGAAGAGAATAATTCCTTAGGAAACATTACTGTATATATCACTTAGCAGTTTTACAATTAGACACTGTGGAGACACTGGAGTGCTTTAGAAGTCATTAATAAGCCACTTCACTTATGAAATGATCGTGCATTAGAAATATTGGCATCACAATTAATTCAACAGTGCATATTTATCCCATTTAGTCAAAGAGTCATTTTCTTTTTATCATATGAAAAAAAATTTGAAAACTTATGTATACACAAACCTGCACATACATGTTTATAACAACTTTATCCATAATTCCCCAAAGCTGAAAGCGATATGCCTTCAATAAGTGAATGGATAGACAGACTGTGGTACATTTACACAATGGGATATAATTTAGTGATAAAAAACAATGATATATCAAGAAACACCTGGATGAATATGTTTTAAAAGCATATTGCTAAGATAAAGAAGCCAATCTGAAAAGGCAACGCACTATATGGTTATACTTATGTGATATCTTGGAAAATACAACATTACAGAGGCAATAAACAGAGCAGTGGTTTTCAGGAAACTGAAATGTCATGCAGAATGTGTCAGGAAAATCAAAGCTAGACTACATATGTATGAAAGAAACTCAATGGAGGGGATAAAAAAAAAATGTTGACCTAATTTTTAACTGTAGGAATGAGTGGAAACTATGATACTAAAGACAAAGAAACTGCCCACAAGTACTACACTGTGGTACAGAAAGTTGTTTCTCATAGGAGTAAAGATTAATTTTAAACAAGTGCATATGTATACTGGAATTGAAAATTAATTAAATGAATGGTCAATAATGAGAAGCAGGTTTCTCATTGATGAAGTAGGAGGTTACAAATAAGGAAGAGAAGGCTAGAATGTGGCAATGGAATAGACTCAGAAGCATCAATATAAATGCATGTGTATAATTTAATATAGGTTCAGGTTGTTATATCCAGAAAATGCATGTGTGTGTGCATGTGTAAACATGTGGATTAGTATACACACATGTCATTGTTTTGTCAGCTGAGAAGGTCTAAAGTTAATGACACTCCAGTAACAATGAGCACACCTTGTGCTCAGATCTTGGTTTCTAATACCATTCTTCAGTGAAATAAACTAGTGATCCTCAGAGAAAGGACTGACTTGACAACTGGGACAGGGAATGTATAAGATGAGCCTGGAACATCTTATATTGCTAAAAAATAAGAAAGTAATAAAAAAAGAAGAAGAAAGAAAGGAAGAAAGAAGAAAAGAAAGAAAAAGAAGAAAAAAGGAAAAGAAAACTACAGTGTATGTCAGCGAACTCTACTTTATACTCTGCAATGACATATGGGGAAATAATCTAAAAAAAAGCTGATATACATATATGTATAAATAAATAATTCACTTTGCTGTACATCTGAAACTAATATAACATTGTAAATCAGCTGTACTCCAATAAAATTTTTTAAAAATAAACTAAGTAATAAAAATCCACTGACTTCCAAATGTTTGAATCTTAAATGAAAGACTCAAAATTATAAAAAATTTTCACTCTTTCCATATATTTTATTTTTGATGAGTTTTTGAAGTGGTTGAGCTTTTGCATGATTTTTGAAATATGTATAATAATCATAAATAAATTTCCTAACAGTCCCATCCTTCAAAGAAACACCTTTTAATATTTATTATACTATCCTTTCTAAATCTATTTCCTTAATAAATGACTATTTTTACACATAACTATATATATATATATCATCTTAATGCATGGGGAAAAGGTTTCTAGAGAAAATTTACTAATTTCTAAATAATATTATTTTAATAATAATAAATAATTATTTTCTCAATTATTTTTTGTGTCTTCATCAAAAAATTTTAGGCCAACAATCTGGCTAGTTGATAATGAACTGAACTTAAGCTTCCAGTTTTTGCAAAAGATTAATTCTTTGAGACTTATCTATTGTTATCTAATGTTCTTTTCAAAAGAACTCAGTGCAATGAACAGGGTAAACAGGTAGAAGTCATGTGGTTGTACTGAAGCACAGGATTATGACATTCTGTGAAAGTTTCAAAACTACTGAAAAACTAGTAAGACAACTACATTCACTAGGGAAGAAACAGAACTGAGGGTGTATAAAAGTAATCTTTGACTCAAGTTTCCTAAAAACTGGGCTAAAACTTTATGGAATTGTAACATCATTTAATTTGATCCTGAGCCTCCATTATAAGTAGAACAGATAAGACTCATGAGAGTTGAATGTACCTAAACTCTATTCAAATGACCCAGAAAAATTAAATAATGCAGTGAATTGCTCAGTAATATATGAGGCAATCCTTCAAACCTGTAATTAGCTAAGCATTTTAAACAGCAAGTTACTTACATACACACACTTATATGTGTGTGTATGATAGAGAGAGCAAGAAAGAGACAGAGTCAGAGAGAGGAAGAGAGAGAGAAAAATAGAGAGATGGACTATTAACATATCATCTCAAGAAATCACTCTTCTTCTCAAATTCAAATTGCAGAATTGTGAAATTATTTTTCAAAAAACTGTTCTCATGCATTTATTACCCCATTTAGTTTTATAATTAACAGGAGGAACTTAGAAGTCTTGGTATAATTGGCAAATGCAAAGATGTGCCAGGGTAATAGATTATCTTTGATATTTGGTGTCTTTTTAAATGATAAATTCTAAAAGTATTTTTGTAATCAGATTTTTGTAAGGATAATGTCACTGTCTTAAAAATTATGTGAAGAAGTGTTTATTATCAGTTTTCATATGAAAAACACACTTGATTAAATTGGAAGTTAAATAAAAATTTTGTTTCAGTTTCTTGATATGCTGAGAGCCAATATGACAGCTCTGGTCTTTGGTAGTTGATTAGAGGATGTGATTATTTTTTGTTCATCATTTTTTCATCATTTAATCTATTCAAATTTCAAGAGCAAGGTTACTAGTTATTTTATATTTGTCTACTAACAGATAGCAAAAATAAAAGAAGTACTATATTGGAAAAGCCATTAAGCAAATGAAAAATTTAAATAGTCTATCAAATCATTGGCAATGCAATTATAACTGTATGTTATTAAAAGTGAAATTAAATTATCTATATTATGATATTTGCCTTTGAACTTACTCAATCGTGTCCGATCTTTGCGACTCCATGGACTGTAGCCTACCAGGTTCCTCTGTCCATGGGATTTTCCAGGCAAGAGTACTGGAGTGGGGCGCCATTGCCTTCTCCATGGGGTCTTCCCAACCTAGGGAAAATCATTATAAATCTCTAAGAATGCAAATTTTCTCTATTGTTTACTGCCTTTATTTTAGAAAAGTCCACTTTTGTAAAGATTTCATTAACTAAATATGCGTAGAGTCATTCTGATGAGTCAGATAAGACTCCTGTCTCTCAGCTCTAATTTCTATTCTGTGAAAAAGAGATTATTAGCCATATTTTACATTTACATTTAATAAAAGTGGATCTCAAAGGTCAGTAATTCATGCCAATATACACAGATAGAAGTAATGAATCCAGGATTTACATTTAGGTGGCATTTAGTGGTAAATAACTCACCTGCCAATGCAGGAGATATAAGTGATGTGGGTTTGATACCTGGGTGGGGAAAATCCCATGGACAAGGGCATGGCAACAAACTCCAGTATTCTTGCCTGAAGTATCCCATGGACAGAGGAACTGAGTGGGCTACAGTCCATGGGGTCACAAAGAGTCCAATAGGACTGAAGCGACTCGGCATGTACACACATTCTGGTTCCAGATGCATGTTCTTATCTAATTTTTTCCAGTTTTGAAATCTGCCAATTATACTTCAATAAGACATGTTCTTAACTATTACATCACTTGCTTCACTTCACTTAGGATCTTATTGCAAGTAAAATACAATCATTTTATAAAACAGATTATTTCTTCATAATAGAAAATAACAACCATATGTATTCAGTTCAGTTCAGTCACTCAGTTGTGACCCACTCTTTGTGACCCCATGAATCACAGCACACCAGGCCTCCCTGTCCATCACCAACTCCCAGACTTCACTCAGACTCATGTCCATCGAGTCAGTGATGCCATCCAGCCATCTCATCCTCTGCTGTCCCCTTTCCTTCCTGCCCCCAATCCCTCCCAGCATCAGAGTCTTTTCCAATGAGTCAACTCTTCGCATGAGGTGGTCAAAGTATTGGAGTTTCAGCTTCAGCATCAGTCCTTCCAATGAACACCAAGGACTGATCTCCTTTAGGATGGACTGGTTGGATCTCCTTGCCATCCAAGGGACTCTCAAGAGTCTTCTCCAACACCACAGTTCAAAAGCATCAATTCTTTGGCGCTCAGCTTTCTTCACAGTCCAACTCTCACATCCATACATGACCACTGGAAAAACCATAGCCTTGACTAGACGAACCTTTGTTGGCAAAGTAATGTCTGCTTTTGAATATGCTATCCTGGTTGGTCATAACTTTCCTTCCAAAGAGTAAGCGTCTTTTAATTTCATGGCTGCAATCACCATCTGCAATGATTTTGGAGCCCCCAAAATAACTTATATGCAGAGTACATAATGAGAAACGCTGGGCTGGAAGAAGCACAAGCTGCAATCAGATTGCCGGGAGAAACATCAATAACCTCAGATATGCAGATGACATCACCCTTATGGCAGAAAGTGAAGAGGAACTAAAAAGCTTCTTGATGAAGGTGAAAGAGGAGAGTGAAAAAGTTGGCTTAAAATTCAACATTCAGAAAGCAAAGATCATGGTGTCTGGTCCCATCACTTCATGGGAAATAGATGGGGAAACAGTGTCAGACTGTATTTTGGGAGGCTCCAAAATCACTGCAGATGGTGACTGCAGCCATGAAATTAAAAGACACTTACTAAAAAAAAAAAAAAAAAAAAAAAGACACTTACTCCTTGGAAGAAAAGTTATGACCAACCTAGATAGCATATTCAAAAACAGAGACATTACTTTGCCAACAAAGATCCATCTAGTCAAGGCTATGGTTTTTCCTGTGGTCATGGATGGCTGTGAGAGTTGGACTGTGAAGAAAGCTGAGCACCGAAGAATTGATGCTTATGAACTGTGGTGTTAAAGAAGACTCTTGAAAGTCCCTTGGACTGCAAGGAGATCCAACCAGTCCATTCTGAAGGAGATCAGCCCCGGGATTTCTTTGGAAGGAATGATGCTAAAGCTGAAACTCCAGTACTTTGGCCACCTCATGTGAAGAGCTGACTTATTGGAAAAGACTCTGATGCTGGGAGGGATTGGGGGCAGGAGGAGAAGGGGACGACAAGGATGAGATGGCTGGATGGCATCACTGACTTGATGGACTTGAGTCTGAGTGAACTCTGGGAGTTGGTGATGGACAGGGAGGCCTGGTTTGCTGCGATCATGGGGTCGCAAAGAGTCGGACACGACTGAGTGACTGAACTGAACTGAACTGAAAATAAAGTCTGACACTGTTTCCACTGTTTCCCCATCTATTTCCCATGAAATGATGGGACCAGATGCCATGATCTTAGTTTTCTGAATGTTGAGCTTTAAGCCAACTTTTTCACTCTCCTCTTTCACTTTCATCATTACTTAGCATAAATAATTAATTTTGAATATATAAAATGCATAGGATATTTAAAAAATCACAATTTTTTTTGTTTCAAGTTTCAAAAGTGTCATTTAGTAATAATTTGCTATTGTTAATATAAAGTAATTGTATGCAGCTAAATGAGTCCTTGCTGTTGCTTGTGGAATTATGATGTCATCCTAAATTTTGTTTGGGATATATTATCAGTAGTTATATCATAGGCTCATTGGGCAACTGTTATTACAAGAAAATCAGTGACCAATTAATTTTGTGTACATTTCTAGAACAATTATTTCAGCAAGTATAAATATGTAAAGCAAAAGTGATAAAGCCTCACACCTCAATCCTACTTGGTACAGAAAGATGAAGATAATCTTCCTTTTGTAAATTATTTTGATTTTAACTCAACAAAAGCAATAGAATGGGGGAAATTTTCCAGTAATTTTTCTAATTCCTTTGATTTTGACCTATTAAAAATTCACTATGGTGATATTAGTTAATACTATTATATAAATATTCAGGACATATGTGCTGCATTTGTAAATATCAAACCGATAAAATCAAAATAACATCATTGAAAGGTGACATTAAAAACATTTTTTCAACTTTTTATAAATTACCATTTCAAAAATATATTTTAATGATCAAAATTCCTGAAAATGTGATATCTGGTCCCCTGAGTGAAACGGTATCACTATATAATTCCAAAAATTATTTAAGATGGTAGATCATTACCGCTTTTTTCTAACAACCTGACAAAAACCTTCAGAAAACATTTGATCATAATATCAAATTAATAAGTTAACTGACACTTTTATCGCTATCTTGTTTGTAGAATGTGGTTGTAGGAGGTTATTGTAGAAGGCTAGGGCAAAAGGAAATAGGTTTGAACATGTTATAGTTGATGTTTAGATGAAAAAAAATCCAGAAAAGATGGGAGATGGATAATTTGGAGTCACAAGGATAGTGGAATGAAAGGTTTTTCTATTCCAGAGTCTGCAGAAAAACTATCATATGGGTTGAATTTTATGGGGATCTGCACTATTTACAGTCAGTGTCCCAGCAGAGATTTTTCTTTTTTTACCTTGTTCAACAGAATAAATATTAGACCTTAAAAAAGCCCAATTTGGGTTGGAGGTGGGGAAGGATGAATAAGTAGAGCACAGGATTTTTAGGGTGATGAAAATACTCTGAATGATCCCATAATAATCAATATAAGTCATTACACATCTCCCAAACAGATAGAATGTACAACAGCAAAAGTGAATCCTAAGATAAACTATGGACTTTAAGTGATTAGGATGTTGCTGTAGGTTTATCAGTTGTAACAAATGTGCCACTCTGGCGGGGCATGTTGATAATGGGGGAGGCTATGAATGTGTATGGCAGAGTCTATATAGGAAATTTCTGTACCTTTCCCTCCATTTTGCTGTGAACTTTAAAGTGATTTAAAAAAACAAAGTTTCAATATTATTAAAGGTTAAAAAACAGAATCTATTCAGACGTCTCTCAAATGGAAAGACCAATGTGAGACAGTTTCTGTGTCCCCTCCAATTAGGACTTCAAAGTATGTGGTGGTGGTGGTTTAGTCACTAAATTGTGTCCGACTCCTGTTGATTCCATGGACTGTAGCCTGTCAGGCTCCTCTCTCCATGGGATTCTCCAGGCAAGAATACTGGAGTGGGTTGCCATTTCCTTCAAAGTATAAGATTCAATTAATCCTGGGAAAATCATCAGAGGTAAGTAGGTTCTATTAAAGAATCACCAATTAGTTAAGTATCTCTACTTTTCCTTTTTTCCTATCATGACAACTTTGAAACCTGAAATCATTACTCTCAAGACAACTGAAGGAAAACACCTTTTCATAAATGTTCTCCATACTTCACAATATCCCCTTTGTCACATATCTAATTTCCTATAACTTTTGAAATTGAAGAATAAATATTTTCTGGTGGCCAGTAGAAACTAAGGAGGTCCATGCTAAATATTCCAGACAAATAGAGAGGGAAAAATTTTATTCTTTGTACTATAATATAGTGATGACATTGTAAAGCAAACTATGTGTGTGTGAGTTTATATGTATAAATATGACATATATATACATATTTATACATATAAAATAGGATTTTCCTTTTAAAAATCCCTTTCATTATTTCAATTATTGAAACTCCTCCATAGATTCTTTATTTTCCCATTATAAATACCAAAACTAGCAGCCAAGTTTAAGCACTGCATACAATCATTTTCCTTTAAACTCCTGGTCTGATGAAGGAAGTAAGATCTCTTTCCTAAAAGACAGTTTACTTTCTTGTCATTATTAGATGGGAGAACCTTGGGAACAGGCATAAGAGTAGGCTTCATTTCATTTCTCTCTTTCCATGGTCACAAGGCCAGAAAGCATGCCTCAAGTTAAAAAGAACTGAGAGTGTTATAAAACATATTTCTGCCTTTCTGCCCCTTTGGGTTGAAAACAGAGGATTGTCTATCTTGGAATCTCCCAAAGTTACTCACAAAAAATACAAGAAGGCTCATAAAATCCTTGCTATCTAAAATGACATTCTTAGGTATGGGATTGAAAGCAACATTGTAGAAAAAGGTAAGATTTAATACCATAAAACTTCCAAACCTCATGAAAATCTTCTTTCTCATAAAGGTAAGAGAATAAAATAAGTCTTCAAGGACTACCCTGGTGGCTCAGATGATAAAGTGTCTGCCTGCAACACGGGAGACCGGGTTCAGTCCCTGGCTGGGGAAGATCTCCTGGAGAAGGAAATGGCAACCCACTCCAGTATTCTTGCCTGGAAAATCCCATGGATGGAGGAACCTGGTAGGCTACAGTTCATGGGGTCACAAAAAGTTGGACATGACTGAGCTACTTCACTCACTCAAGGATTTTAAGCATACTCCAAAGCAGTCTGTAGGAGCTCTAGCTACCTCTCCTGCACACTGCTGGCTTCAAAAATAAACTTGTTCACCAGACAATAACAGATAAGAGACTCTATTATTTAACTGAACAGAATGTGTTTGGTTTTATTTCACCAAAAGGCAAACTGACCTTTGCACATGTATGGAAGTTGCAAGGGTATAGTTGATGGGAATTCACTGATATTTTCAGGAGATACAGCCTCCTTAAATAAAAATTTAATATTAAAATAAAAACCATTTTTGCTAAATTGTGTGGCTTACTGATTTCATAGTCATTTCTGTCTCTGGGAAATTCATGTCTTTATGCTTCAATACAGTAAAAAAAAAAAAACAAAAAACTAAATTATGATTGTTCAAATTAGAAAAGCAGGAAATAGAGTCAAGTCTTCTAAATTAGAATGACTTTCTTAGTGGTGATATTGGTATATGTCAAAAGTAGAGGGGACATAATACAGAGACATAAGTATGACAAAATGAATTTTAAAGTATCTAAATAAAGGAGAATAAAATATCAATATCTTCACATGAGTCAGTGATTCAAAATGTAATGCATTAACACTGAGTTTTCTTATAAAAATGTTATAGATTAAAAGTTTTAATGCTACAGTCATTAATTCTAGTCTTTTTGGCCATAAATCACATAATTTTCTTCCAACAACTTATTCTGTCTTTCTTTCTCAGATGTCTTGTTCTTCTTTCTTATGCTATGGTTATATATCCTTCAAAATTCAGTCAGTTCTTAACCTTGCCTCAGGTCTGCCTCTGGCTAAAATTAGCTCAATCATATCTCACCTCAGATCAGGTAAAGGAAGCCTGGGTAAGTAAGATTTGCCTATACCTCTGAGCAGGAGAAGAAACTTTATTTGGGCAAAATAGCATAAAGCAGTCATGTTTATCAAATAACATAATTTAACTTCAAAATAGTTTTCAGTTTTAGTATATTTCTAAATTCTGAAATTATAATTTGTGTTGTTTTAAAATTGTTAGTGTTCATACATCATGACCAGTGGGCTTTATCCCAGGGATGCAAGGATTCTTTAATATTCACAAATCAATCAATGTGATACACCACATTAACAAATTGAAAGATAAATACCATATGATTATCCCAATAGATGCAAAGAAAGCCTTTGACAAAATTCAACATCCATTTATGATAAAAACCCTCCAGAAAGCAGGCATAGAAGGAACATACCTCAACATAATAAAAGCCATATATGATAAACCCACAGCAAACATTATCCTCAATGGTGAAAAACTGAAAGCATTTCCCCTAAAGTCAGGAACAAGACAAGATGCCCACTCTCAACACTACTATTCAATATAGTTTTGAAGTTTTAGCAACAGCAATCAGAGCAGAAAAAAAAAAAATAATAATAGGAATCCAGATTGGAAAAGAAGAAGTAAAACTGTCACTGTTTGCAGATGGCATGATCCTCTACATAGAAAAACCTAAAGACTCCACCAGAAAATTACTAGAGCTAATCAATGAATATTGTAAAATTGCAGGATACAAAATTAGCACACAGAAATCCCTTGTATTTCTACACACTAACACTGAAAAAACAGAGAAATTAAGGAAACAATTCCATCCACCATTTTAATGAAAAGAATAAAATACTTGGGAATAAATCTACCTAAAGAAACAAAAGACCTATATATAGAAAACTATAAAACACTGGTGAAAGAAATCAAAGATGACATAAATAGATGCAGTAATATACTATGTTCATGGATTGGAAGAATAAATATAGTGAAAATAAGTATACTACCCAAAGCAATCTATAGATTCAATGCAATCCCTATCTAGCTACCAATGATACTTTTCAGAGAACTAGAACAAATAAATTCACAATTTGTATGGAAATACAAAAAACTTCGAATAGCCAAAGCAATCTTGAGAAAGAAGAATGGAACTGGAGGAATCAACCTGCCTGACTTCAGGCTATACTACAAAGCTATAGTCATCAAGACAGTATGGTACTGGCACAAAGACAGAAATATAGATCAATGGAAAAAAAAATAGAAAGCCCAGAGATAAATCCATGCACCTATGGACACCTTATCTTTGACAAAGGAGGCAAGAATGTACAATGGAGAAAAGACCATCTCTTTAACAAGTGGTGCTGGAAAAACTGGTCAACCACTTGTAAAAGAATGAAGCTAGAACACTTTCTAACACCATACACAAAAATAAACTCAACATGGAATAAAGATCTAAATGTAAGACCAGAAACTATAAAACTCCCAGAGGAAAACATAGGCAAAACACTCTCTGACATAAATCATAACAGGATCTTCTATGATCCACCTCCTAGAGTAATGAAAATAAAAGCAAAAATAAACAAATCTGGCCTAATTACACTTAAAAGCTTTTGCACCGCAAAGGAAACTATAAGCAAGGTGAAAATACAGCCTTCAGAATGGGAGAAACTAATAGCAAATGAAGTAACTGACAAAGAACTAATCTCAAAAATATACAAGCAACTCCTGCAGCTCAATTCCAGAAATATAAGCGACCCAATCAAAAAATGGGTCAAAGAACTAAAAAGACATTTCTCCAAAACAGACATACAGATGGCTAAAAAAACACATGAAAAGATGCTCAACATCACTCATTATCAGAGAAATGCAAGTCAAAACCATAATGAGGTACCCTCTCATGCCAGTCAGAATGGCTGCTGTCAAAAAGATCACAAACAATAAATGCTGGAGAGGGTGTGGAGGAAAGGGAACCCTCTTACACTGTTGGTGGGAATGCAAACTAGTACAGCCACTATGGAGAACAGTGTGGAGATTCCTTAAAAAACTGGAAATAGAACTGCCATATGACCAAGCAATCCCACTGTTGGGCATACACACTCTGGAAACCAGAATTGAAAGAGACACGTGTACCCCAATGTTCATTGCAGCACTGTTTACAATAGCCAGGACATGGAAGCAACCTAGATGTCCATCAGAAGATGAATGCATAAGAAAGCTGTGGTACATATACACAATGAAATATTACTGTTATTAAAAAGAATGCATTTGAATCATTTCTAATGAGATGGATGAAACTGGAGTCTATTATACAGAGCAAAGTAAGTCAAAAGAAAAACAGTAATACAGTATATTAATGCATGTATATGGAATTTAGAAGATGGTAACAATGACCCTATTGCGAGACAGCAAAAGAGACACATAGGTAAAGAACAGACTTTTGGATTCTGTGGGAGAAGGCGAGGGTGAGATGATTTGAGAGAATATCATTGAAACACGGATATTATCATATGTGAAATATATCACCAGTCCAGGTTTGATACATGAGACAGGATGCTCAGGGCTGATGCACTGGGATGACCCTGAGGGATGGGATGGGGAGGGAAGTGGGAAGGAGGTTTAGGATGGGGAACACATGTATACCCATGGCTGATTCATGTGAATGTATGGCAAAACCTGCCACAATATTGTAAAGTCAGTCATTGAGTTGCTTGTCGTGTCTGACTCTTTGCAACCCCATGAACCACAGCACACCAGGCCTCCCTGTCCATCACCAACTCCTGAAGTCCACCCAAACCCATGTCCATTGAGTCAGTGATGCCATCCAACCATCTCATCCTCTGTTGTCCCCTTCTCCTCCTGCCCCAATCCCTCCCAGCATCAGGGTCTTTTCAAATGAGTCAGCTCTTCATATCAGGTGGCCAAAGTATTGGAGTTTTAGTTTCAGCATCAGTCCTTCCAATGAACACCCAGGACTGATTTCCTTTAGGATGGACTGGTTGGACCTCCTTGCAGTCCAAGGGACTCTCAAGAGTATTCTCCAACACCACAGTTCAACAGCATCAATTCTTCTGTGCTCAGCTTTCTTCACAGTCCAACTCTCACATTTATACATGACCATGGGAAAAAACATAGCCTTGACAAGACAAATAGCCTTCAATTAAAATAAATAAATAAAATAAAATAAATTAAAAAATTGTTAGTGTCCAAAGCATTAAAAAGCGGTATAAGAAAAAGATTTTAAACTTGTCTTCTAAAGTGCCTCTTACAAACCTTCACAGTTTGTCTAGGACTGGAGGAAACCACAATCACAGAAAACTAACCAATCTGATCACATGGACCACAGTCTTGTCAAAAACAATGAAACTATGAGCCATACAGTGTAGGGCCAAGCAGAACATACAAGTCATGGTGGAGAGTTCTGACAAAAAGTAGTCCACTTGAGAAGGGAATGGCAAACCACTTCAGTATTCTTGCCTTGAGGACCTCATGAATATCATGAAAAGGCAAAAATATAGGATACTGAAAGATGAACTCCCCAGGTTGGTAGGTGCCCAATATGCTACTGGAGGTCAATGGAGAACTAACTCCAGAAATAATGAAGAGACAGAACCAAAGCCAAAACAATACTCAGTTGTGGATGTGACTATTGATGGAAGTAAACTCTGATGCTGTAAAGAGCAATATTGCACAGGAACCTGAAATATTAGGTTCATGAATCAAGGCAAATTGGAAGTGGTCAAACAGGAGATGGCAAGAGTGAACACCAACATTTTAGGAATCAGCAAACTAAAATGGACTGGAGTTAGTGAATTTAACTCAGATGGCCATTATATCTACTACTGTGGCAAAAATCCCTTAGAAGAAATGGAATAGCCATCATAGTCAACAGGAGAGTCCAAAATACAGTACTTAGATGAAATCTCAAAAACTACAGAATGATCCCTATTCATTTCCAAAGCAAACTGTTCAATATCACAGCAATCTAAGTTGATGCCCTGACCAATAGTGCTGAAGAAGCTGAAGTTGAATGGTTCTATGAAGACCTACATGACCTCCTAGAACTAACACTCCAAAATGATGTTCTTTTCATTATAGGGGACTGGAATGCAAAAGTAGGAAGTCAAGAAATACCTGAAGTAACAGGTAAATTTGACCTTGGAGTACAGAATGAAGCAAGGCAAAGGCTAAGAGACTTTTGCCAAGAGAACACACTGGTCATAGCAAACACGTTCTTCCAACAACACAAGACTCTACACATGGACATCACCAGATGGTCAGTACCGAAATCAGATTGATTATATTCTTTGCAGTCAAAGATGGAGAAGCTCTACACAGTCAACAAAAACAAAACCAGAAGCTGACAGTGGTTCAGTTCATGATCCTCTTATTGCCAAATTCAGACCTCAATCAAAAAATACTAGGGAAAACCACTAGACCATTCAAGTATGACCTAAATCAAATCCCTTAAGATTATACAGTGGAAGTGAGAAATAGATTCAAGGTATTAGATCTGATAGACAGTGCCTGAATAACTATGGACATAGGTTTGTGACATTGTATACAAGGCAGTGTTCAAGACCATCCCCAAGAAAAAGCAATGAAAAAAGGCAAAATGGTTGTCTGAGGAGGCCTTACAAACAGCTATCAAAAGAAGGGAAGCAAAAGGCAAAGGAGAAGAGGGAAGATATACCCATTTGAATGCAGAATTCCAAAGAATAGCAAGGAGAGATAAGAAAGCCTTCCTCAGTGATCAATGCAAAGAAATAGAGGAAAACAATAAAATGGGAAAGACTAGAGATCTCTTCAAGAAAATTAAAGATACCAAGGGAAATTTTCAAATGGAAATGAGCACAAACTGAGGAAACCAGAATTGAAAGAGACACGTGTACCCCAATGTTCATCGTAGCACTGTTTATAATAGCCAGGACATGGAAGCAACCTAGATGTCCATCAGCAGATGAATGGATAAGAAAGCTATGGTACATATACACAATGGAGTATTACTCAGCCATCAAAAAGAATACATTTGAATCAGTTCTAATGAGGTGGATGAAACTGGAGTCTATTATACAGAGTGAAGTAAGCCAGAAAGAAAAACACCAATACAGTATACTAACACATATATATGAAATTTAGAGAGATGGTAACAATAACCCTGTATATGAGACAGCAAAAGAGACACTGATGTATAGAACAGTCTTTTGGACTCTGTGGGAGAGGGAGAGGGTGGGATGATTTGGGAGAATGGCATTGAAATATGTATAATATCATATATGAAACGAGTCGCCAGTCCAGGTTCAATGCACGATACTGGATGCTTGGGGCTGGTGCACTGGGACAACCCAGAGGGATGGTATGGGGAGGGAGGAGGGTTCAGGATGGGGAACACATGTATACCTGTGGTGGATTCATTTTGATATATGGCAAAACCAATACAATATTGTAAAGTTAAAAAATAAAATAAAAAATAAATAAATAAAAGACAGAAATGGTATGGACCTAAAAAAACAGAAGATATTAAAAAGAGGTGGCAAGAATACACAGAAGAACTGTACAAAAAGAGCTTCATGACCCAGATAATCACGGTGTAATCACCCACCTAGAGCCGGACATCCTGGAATGTGAAGTCAAGTGGGCCTTAGGAAGCATCACTACGAACAAAGCTAGTGGAGATAATGGAATTCCAGTTGAGCTGTTTCAAATCAAAAAGAAGATGCTGTGAAATGCTGCACTCAATATGTCAGCAAATTTGGAAAACTCAGTAGTGGCCACAGGACTGGAAAAGGTCAGTCTTCATTCTAATCCCAAAGAAAGGCAATGACAGAGAATGCTCAAACTACCGCATAATTGCACTTGTCTCACATGCCAGCAATTCGGAGAAGGCAGTGGCATCCCACTCCAGTACTCTTGCCTGGAAAATCCCATGGATGGAGGAGCCCGGTAGGCTGCAGTCCAAGGGGTCGCTAAGAGTTGGACACAACTGAGTGACTTCCCTTTCACTTTTCACTTTCATGTATTGGAGAAGGAAATGGCAAACCCACTCCAGTGTTCTTGCCTGGAGAATCCCAGGGACGGGGGAGTCTGGTGGGCTGCCGTCTATGGGGTTGCACAGAGTTGGACATGACTGAAGCGACTTAGCAGCAGCAGCACATGCCAGCAAAGTAATCCTTAAAATTCTCCAAACCAGGCTTCAACAATAAGTGAACCATGAACTTCCAGATGTTCAAGCTGGATTTTGAAAGGGAGAGGAACCAGAGATCAAGTTGCCAAAATCTGTTGGGTCATCAAAAAAGCAAGAGAGTTCCTGAAAAATATCTGCTTCTGCTTTATTGACTATGACAAAGCCTATGACTATGTGGATTCAGCACACTGTGGAGAATTCTTCAAGAGATGAGAATGCCAGATCACCTGACCTGCCTCCTGAAAAATCTGTATGCAGGTCAAGAATCAACAGTTAGAACTGAATGTGGGACAACAGACTGGTTCCGAATCAGGAAATCAGTATGTCAAGGCTATATATTGTCACCCTGCTTATTTAACTTATATGCAGAGTACATCATGCAAAATGCCAGGCTGGGTGAAGCACAAGATTGCCTGGAGAAATATCAGTAACCTCAGATATGCAGATGACACCTCCCTTATGGCAGAAAGCAAAGAGGAACTAAAGAGCCTCTTGATGAAAGTGAAAGAAGAAAGTGAAAATGTTGCCTTGAAACTCAATATTCAGAAAACTAAGATCATGGTATCTGGTCCCATCACTTCATGGCAAATAGATGGGGAAACAATGGCAACAGTGACAGACTTTATTTTGGGGGGAGGGGGTCCAAAATCACTGCAGAAGGTGACTGAAGCTATGAAATTGAAAGATGCTTGCTCCTTGGAAGAACAGTTATGACCAACCTAGACATGTTTATGTCTAGACAACCTAGTAATGTTTCTAAACCTAGAAACATTAGACAACCTAGTAATGTTTCAAAAAAGGAGAAACATTACTTTACCAACAAATGTCAGTCTAGTCAAAGCTATTTCTTTTCCAGTAGTCATGTATGGATGTGAGAGTTGGACTATAAAGAAAGCTAAGCACTGAAGAATTGATGATTTCGAACTGTGGTGTTGGAGAAGACTCTGTTGCTGCTGCTGCTAAGTCACTGCAGTCGTGTCCGACTCTTGTGCAACTCCATAGACGGCAGCCCCACCACTCTCCTCTGTCCCTGGGCTTCTCCAGGCAAGAATACTGCAGTGGTTTGCCATTTCCTTCTCCAAAGTATGCATGCATGTCATGTCGCTTCATTCGTGTCAGACTCTGTGCAACCCTGTGGACAGCAGCCCTCCAGGCTCCTCTGTCCACGGGATTCTCTAGGCAAGAATACTGGAGTTGGTTGCCATTGCCTTCTCTAGGAGAAGACTCTAGAGAGTCCCTTAGATAGCAAGGAGATTCAACCAGTCCATCCTAAAGGAAATTACTCCTGAATATTCATTGGAAGAACTGATGCTGAAGCTGAAACTCTAATACTTTGGCCACCTGATGAGAAGAATGCTGGGAACAATTGTATGTGGGAGGAGAAGGGTTCAACAGAGGATGAGATGGTAGGATGGCATCACTAACTCAATGAACTTGAATTTCAGTAAGCTTCAGGAGTTGGTGATGGATAGGAAGGTCGGGTATGCTGCTGTCCATGGAGTCACAAAAAGTCAACATGGCTGAGTGACTGAACTGAACTGAACTGGAGGATTTTTCAGTAGTGACTTTCAGTAGTGAACTCCAAAAATTTCCAGGCAAACTGTGTGTGTATGTTTGTGTGTATTTGTACTTGTATTTTCTTTGTGGGAATCTTGTGTGGTTTGGAGGAATATAGTTTGAAGTAGCATAAGGAACAGAGAAGGCAATGGCACCCTACTCCAGTACTCTTGCCTGGAAAATCCCATGGGCAGAGGAGCCTGGTAGGCTGCAGTCCATGAGGTCACTGAGAGTCAGAGATGACTGAGCGATTTCACTTTCTTTTTTCACTTTCATGCATTGGAGAAGGAAATGGCAACCCACTCCAGTGTTCTTGCCTGGAGAATCCCAGGAACGGGGGAGCCTGGTGGGCTGCCATCTATGGGGTTGCACAGAGTCGGACACAACTGAAGCCACTTAGCAGCAGCAGTAGCAGCAGCATAAGGAAGGAGAAGGCAATGGCAACCCACTCCAGTACTCTTGCCTAGAAAATCCCATGGGCAGAGGAGCCTGGTAGGCTGCAGTCTATGGAGTCGCTAAGAGTCAGACACCACTGAGCGACTTCACTTTCATTTTTCACTTTCACGCATTGGAGAAGGAAATGGCAACCCACTCCAGTGTTCTTGCCTGGAGAATCCCAGGGACGGGGGAGCCTGGGCTGCCGTCTATGGGGTCGCATAGAGTCGGACACAACTGAAGCGACTTAGCAGCAGCAGCATAAGGAAAATAAGATATGTTTTTAAAGTGAAAAATATTTAAAACCCAAAGTTAGCTTTCAAAGTCATGCAACGTTGCATTCACTACTATATTTGTGATCATTTTAATATAAAATCATGTTTTATCTTTAGCAATGAAAATTCTCCTCTTCCACTTCCAGAATTCAAATAAAAGTGGTACCACATGTATTATTTGGCTTCAAATATCCTCTTGTCATACTGCCACATACCTTGGCAGATTTAAAGAATTACCATATATTTCTAGACACTATTAAAATATAGACTTCTGAAGATGAAGTTGTTGAAGTTGATGACTTTCAAGATCACTAAAAAAACAAAATGGAGTAACAATGGTCCAAAATGAAGCCAGGTAACCAGTGTGGATATGTTTTCGGACATGTTCCTGCATCAGTGAGAACTTGAATTTTCTCTGAACCATATCAAACTCAAGGGCACCACCAGCCATTTTCAAAACAATATCTGCTACCAGCTGCTGGCAGTATCCCTGTAGTTCCAAAGTCTCCATCACCCCATAGCAACTGCAATCATTCCAAACCCCCAACCAATTCCTGCTTAACAAGCACCTTTACTTCTTGCCATCCCCAATCCTAATTCTTAACAAGCAATTTATGTAATCTTGCCATATTTTTGTTTTGCCTTTATAAAGTTCCCCATTTTGCAGTTTGTGCTGTGCTTAGGTGCTCAGTTGTATGTGACTCTTTGCAACCCCATGGGCTGCAGTCCACCAGGCTCCTCTGTCCGTGGGGATTCTCCAAGCAAGAATACTGGAGTGGGTTGGTATGCCCTCCTCCAGGAGATCTTCCCAATGCAGGAATTGAACCCTCATCTCTTACTGTGTTTAATACTTTTTCATATATTCCATTTATAAATTATATTTTGTGAAGTGTTTGTTCAAGTCTCGCACATTTCTTTACTAGGTTGTCTGTGAATTTTCCCTTATAGTTTGTAAGAGTTCTTTATATGAAGTTTTTTGTCATTTATACATATATGTTTCCGATATCATCTCCTATACCACAGCATTTAGCAAAAATAAATCTGAATAAATTAACTTTGCCAATCATTTCCTTATGTCACCTGTTGAAGAAATAACCTTATCCTGAAGACATGACCATATTCTCCAGTACTACATTATAGAAGTGATTTAAGTCTCCAGTTTACCTGAAATTGATTTTTGCACATAAAATTATGTAGTTTTTTAAAAAATGTAAAATTTATCATTTTCATCAGATCATTTATTGAAAAGACTACCCTTCCCCCTCTTAATAAAGAGGTGTCTAAAATTTATAGAGGTGTCTAAAATCAGTATTGCCTTGTATTCCTCTATTTGTCTAATCTGAAACCAGTGCCACACTGTTTTATAATTGTACTTTTAAAACAACTCTTGAAAACTGCTTCAGCAAGTTCCACCAGCTGATTGGAAGGAAAGTTACGACCAACCTAGACAGTGTATTCAAAAGCAGAGACATTACTTTGCCAACAAAGGTCCGTCTAGTCGAGGCTATGGTTTTTCCAGTGGTCATGTATGGATGTGAGAGTTGGACTATGAAGAAAGCTCAGCGCCAAAGAATTGATGCTTTTGAACTGTGGTGTTGGGGAAGACTCTTGAGAGTTCCTTGGACTGCAAGGAGGTCCAACCAGTCCATCCTAAAGGAGATCAGTCCTGGGTGTTCATTGGAAGGACTGATGCTGAAGCTGAAACTCCAATATTTTGGCCACCTCATGCGAAGAGTTGACTCATTGGAAGAGATCCTGATGCTGGGAGGGATTGGGGGCAGGAGGAGAAGGGGACGACAGAGGATGAGATGGCTGGATGGCATCACCGACTCGATGGACATGAGTTTGGGTAAACTCCGGGAGTTGGTGATGGACAGGGAGGCTTGGTGTCCTGCGATTCATGGGGTCGCAAAGAGTCAGACCTGACTGAGCGACAGAACTGAACTGAACTGAACTGAACCAGCTGATTATTTTCCCTTAAGAATGGTTTACTTATTTTTTGAATTTTTGTATTAGCTTGAATAATTCTATAGACATGTACATACACACACACACACACACAAAGCAATTAGGACTGCTTTGAAACTATAGATCAAGTTTGGAATAATTGACTTCTTTATAGGATTGGTGTCTCAAATCTATAAATATAGTATATATCTCCATTTGGTTAAGTTTTTATTTCATTATTCTCTGTAATGTTACAGAAACATAATAAAATAATTAGTTTTTCCATATAAAGACCTTAATTATCTTTGGCTAATAATTTATAGGTGTGTTATATTTTATGCTGCTAAGTGACATATTTGCATTTTATTTTCTGTTTAGTCCTGCTTATAGAAATATACTAGCTGATTTTTATATATTGACAGTATCCAGCAGCCTTATAAAACTATTACTAATTCTAATAATATATCCATATATTCTTCTGGATATTTTCTATACATACAGTCATATTATTTACACATTCTCAGAATGTTTACCTTGCTAATATTTAAAACTTTAATCACATTGATATACCCTGATTACTGATATACTTGGGTTTATATCTTCTGTATTACAATTTTCTTTCAATTTGTCCTATCTTTTGTTTGTTTCTCTTTCTTTCCTTCCTTGTATTCCAGGGTTTATTATTATTGTTCCAGGGTTCTATTAAAGAAATCTTTGCCTAACTCAATATTATAAATATTTTTGTGTTTTCTACTAAAAGTTTACATTAACTTTTAAGATTCATTTTGAGTTACTATATATTCTTGTCAGTATTAATTTATATCTTTCTAGAAATTCATGTTTATTATGAATTTTCAAATTTATTAGCATAAAGTCACTCATAATATTTTCTTATTTCAAAGTTTGAAGAGATTATAGTGATGTCCCATCTTTCTTTCCTGGTATTAGTAATTTGTATCTTCTCTCTCTATCCTTTTAATCAACTTAGCTAGAGATCTATGAATTATATTAAGTTTTTAAAAAACTAGATTTAGTTTCATTGATTTTCTTCTATTGTTTTCTTTTTCTATTTCATTGATTTCTGCTTTTTTGCTATTATTTACTTTCATCTGTTCATTTTGGGTTTCACTTGCTATTTTGTTCCCAGTTTCTTAAGGTATTAATAGAAGATTAAATCACTGATTTGAGATTGTTCTTTCTATGAATGGCATTTAAAAGCATTAACTTCATCATCAAAAATATCTACAAACAACAAATGCTGGAGAGGGTGTGAAGAAAAGGAAGCCCTCCTACACTATTGGTAAATATATAAATTGGTGTAGCCACTAAGAAGGACAGTATAGAGGTTCCTTAAAAATTGGGCTATGATATGATCCACGAGTCCCTCTCCTGGGCTATCAGGGATTTTCTCTAATACAGAGAAAATCATTAATTTGAAAAGATATATGCACCCCAATTTTCATTATTTATATTAGTCAGTTCATAGAAGCAATCAAAATGTCCACTGACAGATGAATGGATAAAGAAAATGTGGTACACATATATAATGAAATATTACTCAGCCATTAAAGAGAATGAAATAACATGATGAAGCAACATGGATGGATACAGAGATTGTCATATTGGGTGAAATAAATCAGAGAAATACAAACATTGCATAATATGAAAATGGTACAAATGAATTTATTTACAAGAGTCACAGACAGAAAACAGACCTATGGTTACCAGGGCAAAGAGCAGGGATAAGTTGGGAGATTGAAATTGACATACATACCTTATGCATAAAATAGATAAATAATAAGAACCTACTGTATAGCA
This sequence comes from Bos mutus, assembly GCF_027580195.1. NCBI lineage: Eukaryota > Metazoa > Chordata > Mammalia > Artiodactyla > Bovidae > Bos > Bos mutus. The sequence goes on from NC_091617.1 coordinate 48,597,711, forward strand.
CAGGAAACTCTACTCAATATGCTATGATGACCCATATGGCAAAAGATTAAAAAGAGTGGACATAAGTATATGTGTAACTGATTCATTTCTCTGTATAGCAGAAACTAACACAGCATTATAGATAAGCTATACTCTAATAAAAATAATTTTAAAAATAAAAGTATTAACTTCTCTCAAAGCACTATTCTATCTCTTTCCCACTAGTTTGGACAATTTATTCTCATTTCACAGTATTCTAATTTATACTTTCTACTTCTGATTTTCTAAATGTAAATTATGAAATCTTTGTTGACTCTGTAATTAACATATATGTTTAGCTTCAAAATATTTGACATTTTTCTTGTTATTACTGTTTCTAGTTGTGTGGTAAATAAAAATTTTCTGTAAAATTTAAAACTTTAGAAAAGTCTTGTGATTCATGTTTGTATCCTGGGTAACAGATAATGTGCACTTAAAGAAGATGTGTATTCTCCTGTTGTATAGCACATTTTTGAAATATAAATATCAATTAAATCACTGGAGTTGATAGTACTGATGAGATTTTAATTTTTTTCTGATATTTTGACTTGATCTTTCAATTGCTGGGAGAGGAATTATGATTGTGGAATTGTTTCTTTCTCCTATTAATTTTCTCAAAACTTGCTCCATGTTATTTTGAAGCTTTGTCATTGAATAGTACACATTTATTATTATTATACTGTCATTGTATTGAGTTTTTGTCATTACAAGCTGTTTCTCCTATGTCCACTAATAAATTACAGCTTTTTTTTTTTTTTTCTGGTATTTAGTCTCTCCAGCCTTCACAAGATTACTGCTTGCACAATAAATTTTTCTTGTTCCTTTATTTTCATCTTATTTTTATATTCAAAATGTGTTTCTTGGAGAGAAAACTTTTTTTTTTTCCCCTTGGATAGTCTCTTTCAACTGGACTGTTTAGCTTATTAAAATTATAATATAATAGAGGTACACCAGTTTCCTTTTTATTTTCTACTTATCTCAACTTTTTTCCATTTTATTTCTCCTTTACTAACTTTTAACAAGATTACTGAAACTTTTTTTTCAGAATTTTCTTTAATTTTTAATTTCCTGCAGCTTTTTTGTATATTCTTTTGTGCATTATTTTCATAGTGGTTGTCTTGTAACTATTATATAGAGAAGATTATATACATATATACATATGTATATATGTATATAATCTTCAACATAGCTTAATTACTACATGTAAAATTATAAAATATAAAAATATTTAACCATATAATCTCTATTCCCTCATTTGTTATAGCTCTTATGTAATACAATTATATGTAACAAATTCCATAAAGCAATGTTATACTTTTATTTTAATAACTTATAAGCTTTCTAACAAAGTTAGGATTAAAAAGGAAAAAATGCCATTCATTTATCATTTCTCCATTCCCTTTAAAGACATGTTTTCATTATCATTTCCTTTTACCTTGAGATGACTTCCTATCACAATTCTTATAAGTCTCCTGGTAACAAAATTTTACTTTATTTTCTCTGGAAAAAAAATTCAATTTATTTTCATTCTTGAAATAAATTCAGTCAGATATTAAATTCTAGGTGAACAGATTTTTTAAAGTCAACACTCTAAAGACATTTTTCGTTCTTTTTTTTTTTTTTTGTGGGTGGGTGAGTGGGCATTGTACTTAACCACAATTTGAATCATTCTTCCCCTGCACAGAATATATGTTTTGTCTTGTTTTTTCCTGCTGCTTTCGTTAGAGGAAGCACACTGATTGAAACTGCCCACCCTGGCCAGGCACCATAGTAACCATTTGCATGAGTTGTTTTATGACAGGAGATCCTGATAAGGAATATGGAAATAATAAGCCACCACCAACAGGAAGAGTTCAGGAAAGGTGGAAAGGAGACACCGGTTGTCCGTCCACTTCCCAGAATCCCTCTCACTGGCATCCATCTTGACTGAGTGATACGTGCTCCACCAGGAAAGACTCTGAATTAAAATGATTGGCCAAAGACCACCCAGAAACTAATCCCATCACCATAAAACCCGAGACTGCAAGCCATGCAGCAGAGCAGTTCTCCTGGGTTCCCTTACCCTACTGCTCTCCACCTGGCTGCCCTTTCCCAATAAAATCTCTTGCTTTGTCGGCACATGTGTCTCCTCAGACAATTCATTTCTGAGTGTTAGACAAGAGCCCAGTTTCGGGCCCTGGAAGGGGTCCCTTTTTCTGCAACATTTTCAAGATTTGTTTTTTATCTTTGGCTTTTAAAAGTTTTACCATGATATATATACCTTAGCAAGGGATTTTTCAATAGTTTATCTGCTTAATATTTAGAACCTTATGTCTTCAAATATCTAACTTTTAACAAAATGGAAGATTTCAACCATTATTTTTTAAATATGTTTTCCTGTCCCAGTCTCCCTTTTCTCTCTAGTATTTGAATTACACATTCATTTAATCATTTGGTATCAGCTAACAGGTTCTTGATGCTGTGAAAGTGCTGCACTCAATATGCCAGCAAATTTGGAAAACTCAGCAGTGGCCACAGGACTGGAAAAGGTCAGTTTTCATTCCAGTCCCAAAGAAAGGCAATGCCAAAGAATGCTCAAACTACTGCACAATTGTACTCATCTCACACGCTAGTAAAGTAATACTCAGAATTCTCCAAGATAGGCTTCAGCAATACATGAACCGTGAACTTCCTGATGTTCAAGCTGGTTTTAGAAAAACGAGAGGAACAGAGATGAAATTGCCAACATCTGCTGGATCATCGACAAAGCAAGAGAGTTCCAGAAAAACATCTATTTCTGCTTTATTGACTATGCCTAAGCCTATGACTGTGTGGATCACAAAAAATTGTGGAAAATTCTGCAAGAGATGGGAATACCAGACCACCTGACCCGCCTCTTGAGAAACCTATATGCAGGTCAGCAAGCAACAGTTAGAACTGGACATGGAACAACAGACTGGTTCCAAATAGGAAAAGGAGTACATCAAGCCTGTATATTGTCACCCTGCTTATTTAACTTCTATGCAGAGTACATCATGAGAAATGCTGGGCTGGAAGAAGTACAAGCTGGAATCAAGATTGCCAGGGGAAATATCAATAACCTCAGATATGCAAATGACACCACCCTTATGGCAGAAAATGAAGAAGAACTAGAGAGCCTCTTGATGAAAGTTAAAGAGGAGAGTGAAAAAGTTGGCTTAAAGCTCAACATTCAGAAAACTAAGATCATGGCATCTGGTCCCATCACTTCATCACAAATAGATGGGGAAACAGTGGAAACAGTGTCAGACTTTATTTTTCTTGGCTCCAAAATCACTGCAGATGGTGATTGCAGCCATGAAGTTAAAAGACGCTTACTCCTTGGAAGGAAAGTTATGACCAACCTAGATAGCATATTCAAAAGCAGAGAACATTATTTTGCCAACAAAAGTCGGTCTAGTTAAGGCTATGGTTTTTCCAGTGGTTATGTATGGATGTAAGAGTTGGACTGTGAAGAAAGCTGAGCACCAAAGAATTGATGCTTTTGAACTGTGGTGTTGGAGAAGACTCTTGAGAGTCCCTTGGACTGCAAGGAGATCCATCCAGTCCATTCTGAAGGAGATCAGCCCTGGGTGTTCTTTGGAAGGAATGATGCTAAAGCTGAAACTCCAAAACTTTGGCCACCTCATTCGAAGAGTTGACTCATTGGAAAAGATTCTGATGCTGGGAGGGATTGGGGCAGGAGGAGAAGGGGACGACAGAAGTTGAGGTGGCTGATTGGCGTCACTGACTTGATGGACACGGGTGTGGGTGAACTCCAGGAGTTGGTGATGGACAGGGAGGCCTGGCGTGCTGTGATTCATGGGGTCGCAAAGAGTCGGGCACGACTCAGCAACTGAACTGAACTGAACAGGTTCTTGAAGCCCTGTTCATTTTTTCAATATAAGTTTCTGACAGAAAGTCACCTGACAGTATTATGAAGTTTCTTTATATGTGCTTATTTGTTTTTCTCTTGCTGCCTTAAAATTTTCTTTAACTATCAGTATTTCAATTTGTGTATGTCTTGTTTGGGATCTCTGTGCTTCATGAACCTTAATATTTGTTTTCTTTCCCAGGTTAAGGAAGTTTTCAGTCATTATTTCTTCAATTAAGTTTTCTTCCCCTTCTATCTCTTGCCTCTTTCTGGGACACATGGAATTCAAGTATTAGTATGCTTTATATTGTCCCAGTGGTGCCTTAAATATTCTTTTTTTTTTTCTTTCTGTTCTGATTGAATGATTTCCACTATTCTGTCTTTCGGATGGCTGATCTGTTCTTCTGTATCATCTGATCTGTTGATTCCTTCTAGTGTATTTTTCATTGTCTCAGTTATGATATTTTTCAGCTCTGAATGGTCCTTTCTTATATGTTTTAACTCTTGCTGACGTTCTAATTGTTTTTCTCTATTCTTCTGAGTTTGGAGTATTATTATAACTATTATTTTGAACTCTTTATCAGATAAATTACTTATTTCCATTTCATTCGTGTTTTTTAACACAGGGTTTTATTTTTGTTTGTCTGTTTGTTTTTATAGATTCCTCTGTCTCATTTGGTTTGACAAGTTTGTGTTTGTTTCTATTAATTAGATAAAATAGCTACCTGTTTCTCGCCTGGTATTGAAGGCATTAGTTTGTTTAGAAATGTCTCCTGTGTAGTCTGCATGTGCCAGGCAGCTTTGGCTGGCCAGGGGGTGGCTGGAGTGGGTACAGGCTAGAGGTATGGGACATGCTACTCCAGGGCCACCCTAGGGGGATGGCTGTGGCTGCTGTGGACCAGGGAACTGGGGTGCATGCTGGCAGCCTTGCCAGGCCAGGTAGAGGGCTTGGACCATGTTCCCACTCTTGCTATCAAGACGGAGAAGGAACATACATACACAAGAATGGCACTCTTCAGCACCTCCAACCTCAATAGTAGTTCCTTGTCCATTTGGCAAATGCTCTGCTGCTGCTGCTGCTGCTAAGTCACTTCAGTCGTGTCCGACTCTGTGCAACCCCAGAGACAGCAGCCCACCAGGCTTCCCCGTCCCTGGGATTCTCCAAGCAAGAACACTGGAGTGGGTTGCCATTTCCTTCTCCAATGCATGAAAGTGAAAAGTGAAAGGGAAGTCGCTCAGTAGTGTCTGACCCTAGCGACCCCATGGACTGCAGCCTACCAGGCTCCTCCGTCCATGGGATTTTCCAGGCAAGAGTACTGGAGTGGGGTGCCATCACCTTCTCCGCAAATGCTCTAGTGTTAGTAAATAGATTTCTTTCGCATATAGTCTAGGTTCCCTTTAAACCATTGTTTGCTGTTGCCTGAGGTAAGCATATCCACAGAGGTGGGGCCTTTGTGGTATGCCTCCCTAATGCACATTACCAAGTTGGAGGTAAGGGGTGTGGTGAGTTCAGGGTTTTCCTATGCCATTATCTTGAACCTTTGTCTTTCTAGTGACTATTTTCAATGTCGCATGCAGAATTTTCTTAAAAGCACAGTACTTAGCATGTTGTGACATTGTGAATGAAGCACAGAAGTTGGCAGAGTAACTGGGAAAGTCAGTGTTGCCATAGGAATGTTGGCTCAACCACACAGCAGACAAAGTGCTGTATATTAAAATTCATTCTTTTAAAAAATTGAACACAGTGTTTAACTTCCTTTTAGAGCTTAGCAAACTGTGGCTTTCACTGAATTTTTTTTAATGTCTTCAGTCAAAACAAATAAAAAAGAAATACAGAAAAATTTCATCAAACTAGGAATAGAAGGAAATTTCCCCAACCAGATAAATGTCATCTATGGAAAGCCTACAATTAATATATTTGACCATGAATAACTGCACAAGTTCCCCTAAAATTGGGATCATGACAAGGGTGCTTGCTCTCAGCACTTCTGTTCAACATTGCAATGGTGGTTTCAGCCAAGGAAATTATGCAAGAAAAATAAATAAAGGGCAGATTGCAAAAGTAGAAGTAAAATGATCTCTATTTCCAAATAACATAAGCTTGTAGGTAGAAAGTCATAAGGAATACATATATATACACAATTAGAATTAATAATGAGATTGGCAAAGTTGAAGAATACAGAATCAATACACAAATTTCAATTATATTTTTATATTCTACCAAGGAATGCTATAAAAATAAAATTAAAAGAACAATTTCATTTACAATATCATCAAAGAAATTCTTTAAAATAAATTTTACAAAAGAAATACAAAACTATACTGCTGTGCTTAGTCACTCAGTTACCTCCGACTCCGTGACCACATGGACTGTAGCCCGCCAGGCTCTTCCGTCCGTGGGGATTCACAGGGCAAGAATACTGGAGTGGGTTGCCATGCCCTCCTCCAGGGGATCTTCCCAATCCAAGGATTGAACCGAGGTCTCCTGCAGGTGGATTATTTACCATCTGAGCCATGAGGCCAGCAGAAAGCAATTAAAGAGAGCTAAAATCAATGAAAACACATCTGATGTTCATGAGTAGCAATACTTAATATTGTTCAGATGGCACTACTTTTCAAATTGATCTACAGATTCAATAAAATTGTTATAAAATACCAGCTAATATTTTGCAGATTGACAAATGTTAAAATTCATATAAAAATTCAAGGGATCCCAAATACCTAAAACAATCTTAAAGAACAATAAATTTGGAGAAGTCACAATTCATGATCTCAAAACTTGTAACAAAACTACAGTAATCAACACTGTATGGTACTGGCATAAAGATAAATATATTGACAGATGAAGTAGAATTAATATTCTAGAAATCACCCTTAAATTTATGTTCAGTCAATTTTCAACAAGAGTGCTAAGCCATCCAATGTAGAAAGAATAATCTTTTCAACAAATGGTGCTAAGACAAATGATTATCCACATGCAAAAGAATGAAGCTGATCTGACCTCAGACTAAATATAAACATTAACTTAAAATAGATTCATTATCTAAATGTAAGAGCTAAAAATATATAATCCTTAGAAGATATTGGATTAAATTTTCTTGACCTTGGACTAGGAAATGGTTTCTTAGGACACAAAATCACAAGTGGCAAAAAGAAAATTACATAAGTTGGACATTATCAAAACTAAAACTTTTGTGGTCCAAAAGATCCCATCAAAAAGGAAAGAAGCCTGATTGAGAAAGACAAATACTGAATGATATCACTTACATGTGGAATCTAGTGAATATAACAAAAAAGAAACAGACAGAGATATAGAGAACAAGTTAGAGGTTACTAGTTGTGGGGGAGGCAATATTGACATGGAGGAGTGGGAAATACAAACTATTGGGTATAGAATAGGCTGCTGCTGCTGCTGCTGCTGCTGCTAAGTCACTTCAGTCCTGTCCGACTCTGTGCGACCCCATTACAAGGATATATTGTACAACACAGGGAATATATTAATAGCCGATATTTTTTAATAATGGTAAGTGGAGTGCAAACTTTAAAAATTGCATAAATTAAATAAAGAAAATAAAAAGACAACCCACAAAATGGATGAAGATATTTACAAATCATGTCTGATAAGAGACATATTTAGAATATATTTTTTTAAATGGTTAAAGCCACAGGTATACACGTGTTCCCCCTCCCAAACCCCCCTCCTTCCTCCCTCCCCATACCATCCCTCTGGGTCATCCCAGTGCACCAGCCTCAAGCAACCAGTATCATGCACAATATTGTAAAGTAATTAACCTCCAATTAAAATAAATAAATTTATATTAAAAAAATAAATGGTTAAAGCTCAGTAGTTAAAAAAAATGGATAACCTAATTTTAAAATATACAGAAGATTTAAACATTTCTTAAAAGTGGATATATAAATGGCTACTAAGAATATGGAAATATGCCTAATACCGTTAGTAATTAGGAAAATGTTAAAAAAAAAAACAAAAAAACACCATAATAAGATACTCCTTTATACCCTCTGGGATATCTAACTTCATAAAGATGAATGATAAGTTTTGACAAGTATAAGGAAAAATTGGAACCCTTGTACATCAGTGATGAGAATGCAAAATGTTACAACAGTTATGGGATACAGTTTGGAGTTCTCCATAAAGCTTTAAAAGTTAAATATGAAGTTCCTATACCACCTAGTATTTCTGCTCTTATATATGCACTCAAAACTGAAAGCAATGTATATCTCCTTTACAATTGTGATAGAGACTACTGGCTGTTTACTAGGCTCATTTCCTTTTACTTTTGGACAAAGAACAAAATTGTCATTATTTGTGACCATACAAATGAGTTCTGACCAGTTATGGAAAGGAAAGTATTGATATGCTCATTTTCTCAGTTTGGCCCAGATAAAGCTCTCATAGGAAGTCCCCCATAGTTTTTTTGATTCATCAGCTTAAGAGACAAGCATGAGGAAAGATGGCATAGATACAAGGAAAAAGATTGGCTCAGTGAAAACAGTTAGTAGAAGAGAGCTTCTCATACAATCATCATTAACTATTTTGGTATTTAAATAAGATACAAAATGTTATTCTTTTCTTCCTCTAAGATGTTGGGGTATATTTATTACTCCAGAGAGATTTTTCTTTAATTACAAAACTGTTCTTGCTAAATAAATTTCCAAAAATTAACAACCCAATCATGAAAAAATCAATATAATCAGAAGACTCTCATGGGGGCAATTATTTTGCTTCAGGTAACACAGTTTATATTTCATAAAGAATGAAACTGACTTTCTGGATAGTTATAAAAGTAGCACCAAATATTCACTACATGGACATAAACAAATAGTTGAACATTTAGATGTGAAGTTTATAGTTTAAAATTCTTGGGGGAAAAAACTTTTAAATATAATTTCTTACTTACAATGTTTGGTAGTAATATGAATGTTTCTATCATCTTAATTTCCTGAGTAGGAGAGATTATAAAACTCTAATGTGAAAATACTTGAAGCCAGTTTTACAATTTTTTTCTTCCTAAATTATTTGTTCCCTCAAAATTTAAAGATTTTATATTTAGCTGCATTAAGTTCAAGCTGTAAAAGACAAAGATAAATTGCTATAGTAAGAGCACACACACACACACACAGATTTTTTTCATACCAATTTTCAAAATTACCTTTTAATATTTTAATTACCTAAAATTACTTTAAAATTATTCAAAAATAAAATGCCTTATTATAACAGAAAATCATTTTAAATTTGAGAAGGGAAATTTTACTCAGAGATTTCTACAGTGTATACTTGATTTACTTGAATACTAAACTGTTAATGCAAATTACACACCATATTTTATAAAAAGTAAGGTCCTTTTGCCTAATACTACTCAGATGTATTGGATAGCTATCATGAAGGTATGAAGTAACAGTTTATAGTCCCAAGTATTAAAGATGAATAAGGAAACTTGAAATGTCCATTTTAATGCAGTTTTATTGATATTAAAAAATAGCTGCATGTGAAGAAATATTGTCTCAAAGTGACCTATCATCTTATTTGACTATTTTACAATGTTCTGATAAGCTTCCCAAATATCACATTTTAGTTAAATTTCTTTTGATTTCCAGTTAAGTTTGGGGTGCTTTAGATGGCCCCTGAGGTACCTCAAAGAGAAATATTTAGCTAAGATTATTTGTGTTTTAAGTTAAATGTAATCATTTGTAATTCTTGTTTTTGTAACCAAGTTTTATTATCTGATTACACTTTAATCAGAAGTTTAACCATGCCTTTTAAGCCTTTTGTCATTTATAGACAGTTATTGTTGAACTCTGATGCTGTTACAAAGTGCTGCATCAAAAAGATTCATAGGAAGGCTACAGAAGCAATTACAACAGTTCCACATCAAGATGATGGCTGTGTGAGGATTCTAGCCCATACCAACTTAAAACAAGGTACTGTCCAGCCCCTGAGGCTCCTAAATCAGGCATCCAGAGATTTTTACTCCCTGACAGGCAGGGTCAACATCTGTCAGCTTTGAAGCAATTATGGAAGATGGGCTGTTGTCCCTCTGCCTCCCAAAACAATATGGGAATAAAGTCTCTGAAAGAGGAACAAAACAGGAGGGAAGAGGGCAGTGCACAACCTCTAAAAGAATGACACAGCCCTTGAGGATATGACATAAATTGATTGGAACCAACTAGGTTCAAGATGGTGGAAGATTCAACTTTCAGTAGACTATGAGCCTCATTATATGTGCACTGTAATACATTAGCAAGCTAAATGACACACCCACAGATGACATGACATTTCAGAAGCTAATGAGTGGTGGCCCAGTTCTAGAAATCCCCACCACTTCTCCCGAATAGTTGGAATAATCCTCACACACAGCCTATGAAGTTACCCTGCCCATAAAAACTAATCATATTTTCAACTTCTGGATTGCCCAAATTCTGTCTGTGGAGTGTGTTTATTTCCTTGGCTACTCTCACTTTCCAAGATGACACTGTGCCTTGGAGTTGCTCTCAATGGACCTAATTTTGCCTATGGAATGTTACATAACCATTGGTCACTCTGAGCTTCCCATAGTCTTCTGTGCATGCTATCAAGGGAAAAGTAATGAAGAAGGCAACTCTTTCCTTCCCAACTGTACCAATCACAAATATATGTGATTGAAGCACAAGAACCTGCTTCTGGTTCCACTGGCAGTGGGCATGGCTTCATGTTACACCTATATGTCTTAATACAAGGTGAGGATGTATTCACAATATGGGAAATGTTGAAGGCAGCAATGTTCTAGCTGAACAACTACTGCTGTGAAAATGTTAGGAACTTCTGGCATAACTATTTGCACTCGAAAACAAAGAGCAATAATCAGAAGAGAACTCTTGACACTTGGGGTTCCTGAAATTATTTGGGATGGAGGAGAAACTATATTTTAAAAAGTCAGTATTTCTACAATCATGAAATGACAAAGAACTTTTCATATTTGGGGACCAAAAACATAGACACCAACAGGTGAATACAGACACTTGAATCACAATAAAGTTACAGTAAATCTTCAGGAACCAATTCTTAATATGGTTATAGTTTATATATTAAACTTAGAGTTTTACTAACTAAATTCCTGTAATCTAACTGCTACCAAGACTAATTTTCTAGTACACTTTCTTTTTGTTGTTTAGTCACTGTGTCTGACTCTTTGTGACCTCATGGACTGTAGCCCACCAGGCTCCTCTGTCCCTGGGATTTTCCAGGCAAGAATAGTGGAGTGGCTTGCCATTTCCTTCTCCAGGGGATCTTTGTGACCCATGAATCAAATCAGAGTGGCCTGCAGTAGCAGGCAGATTCTTTACCACTGAGCCATGAGGGAAGACTTATCTGACTGTTACCAAAATGCAAGTCTTTGTACCCAAAGTACTGTGAGGCCAAGCAATACCAAAACATCAGAGTTTGGAGCAGAGAAAGGTTAACTGCAGAGTTCTGCAAGGACATGGGTGGCTCATGCTCTAAAACCCCAAACTCCCTGATAGCTTTCAGCAAAACCCTTTTCTAGGAAAGGTAAGGGAGGGATAGGGTTAAGTATTGCAAACTCCGTGGTGTCAGATCCTTTGTCTCTAAGGTCAGGTCATGGTCAGGTAGTGATATTCTACTACACACAAGGCAGCAACACTTTAGACTCTGTCTTAAGGACTATGCTTTTCAGGCTAATACTGGAAAATATATACCGTACCTGTCTATTTTTCTTAAGAATGGCTGTAAAACGTTGCCTGCTGTGGCATAAAGGCTGGTGGTAGGGGGTTCTAAACTACTCTGGAATTTGGGGTTGGAAAACTAAAGCTTCTAGGCAAGTAACATAACTTAGTCTTCCTCATTAATCATAAATTATTTCCGTGACTGCCTTTATGTCACATACTATTCAACAATCCCACCATGTGTAAAAGTCCTCAATTCGTTTTCTGGTTAATCATTTAATCTTCATTTAATCCAATGTTTGTTATGCTGGCATGAAAAAATGGAAAGTAAAATTATTACTACCTCTTTCCTCAGTATAGATTTAGCTTCATCCCAGTAATTACATCGCCACTTTTAGCGTTTTTGCCAATGCAAAGCTAACTATACTCAACTCACATTTGCCCTTATATGGGTTTTCTACATTCAACTTAATCTGGAATGAATTATAACCGTTTAGCCAGCCCCTATTATTTCTAGGGATGTAGAGTTTACTTCCTTATTTATCCCTACTCTATTTATACCAGTATAATATCAACCTCTGGAAAATCAGGTCAGGAGTAAACTTGAAGTTATTAGGCACTGTAATAAAACTCAAGTGTAGACAAGAGAAGACCTCAAGTTCAAATGATTAGGGAAATCCAAAAGTTATTCCAACATATCTATAGTCTAAAATGCCAAAAGGAAATTAATGTAGTTAGCAAATGTGAGAAAAGAGAATCCAAGATTCACATTCAGTACAGAAACTCTGCAATCAGTGAGATAAGAGGTTGGGAGAAAATGGTGTAGACTGGCGGTCACTAAACAAAAAGCTAGGGCCTCCAAAAAGAAATGCAAAAAAGCAAAATGGCTGTCTGAGGAGGCCTTAAAAATAACTGTGAAAAGAAGAGAAGCCAAAAGCAAAGGAGAAAAGGAAAGATATACCCATTTGAATGCAGAGTTCCAAAGAATATCAAGGAGAGATAAGAAAGCCTTCCTCAGTGATCAATGCAAAGAAATAGAGGAAAACAATAAAATGGGAAAGAATAGAGATCTCTTTGAGAAAATTAGAGATACCAAGGGAACATTTCATGCAAAGATGAGCTCAATAAAGGACATAAATGGTATGGACCTAAAGAAGCAGAAGATATTAAGAAGAGGTGGCAAGAATACACAGAAGAACTGTACAAAAAAGAGCTTCATGACCCAGATAATCATGATGGTGTGATCAATCACTCACCTAGAGCCAGATATCCTGGAATGTGAAGTCAAGTGGGCCTTAGAAAGCATCACTATGAACAAAGCTAGTGGAGGTGATGGAATTCCAGTTGAGCTATTTCAAATCCTGAAAGATGATGCTCTGAAAGTGCTGCACTCAATATGCCAGCAAATTTGAAAAACTCAGCAGTGGCCACAGGACTGGAAAAGGTCAGTTTTCATTCCAATCCCAAAGAAAGGCAATGCCAAAGAATGCTCAAACTAACGCACAATTGCACTCATCTCACACGCTAGTAAAGTAATGCTCAAAATTCTCCAAGCTACGCTTCAGCAATAAGTGAACTGTGAACTTCCAGACGTTCAAGCTGGTTTTAGAAAAGGCAGAGGAACCAGACATCAAATTGCCAACATCCTCTGGATCATCAAAAAAGCAAGAGAGTTCCAGAAAAACATCTATTTCTGCTTCATTGACTATGCCAAAGTCTTTGACTGTGTGGATCACAATAAACTGTGGAAAATTCTGAAAGCAATGGAAATACCAGACCACCTGACGCCTCTTGAGAAATTTGTATGCAGTTCAGGAAGCAAAAGTTAGAGCTGGACATGGAACAACAGACTGATTCCAAATAGGAAAGGAGTACATCAATGCTGTATATTGTCACCTTACTTATTTAACTTATATGCAGGGTACGTCATGAGAAATGCTGGTCTGGAGGAAGCACAGGCTGGAATCACAATTGCCAGGAGAAATATCAATAACCTCAGACATGCAAATGACAGCAACCTTATGGCAGAAAGTGAAGAAGAACTAAAAAGCCTCTTGATGCAAGTGAAAGAGGAGAGTGAAAAAGTTAGCTTAAAGCTCAACATTCAAAAAATAAAGATCATGAATCCGGTCCCACCAATTCATGGATAATACATGGAGAAACAGAGGAAACAGTGGCTGACTTTATTTTGGAGGGTTCCAAAATCACTGCAGATGGTGACTACAGCCATGAAATTAAAAGATGCTTACTCCTTGGAAGAAAAGTTATGACCAACCTAGACAGCGTATTAAAAAGCAGAGACATTTCTTTGCCAACAAAGGTCCATCTAGTCAAGGCTATGGTTTTTCCAGTAGTCATGTATGGATGTGAGAGTTGGACTATAAAGAAAGTTGAGCACCTAAGAATTGATGCCTTTGAACTGTGGTGTTGGAGAAGACTCTTGAGAGTCCCTTGGACTACAAGGAGATCCAACCAGTCCATCCTAAAGGAAATCAGTCCTGAATATTCATTGGAAGGACTGATGCTGAAGCCGAAACTCCAATACTTTGGCCACCTGATGAAAAGAATTGACTCATTTAAAAAGACCCTGATGCTGGGAAAGATTGAAGCCGAGAAGAGAAGGGGATGACAGAGGATGAGGTGGTTGGATGGCATCACTGACTCAATGGACATGAGTCTGAGTAATCTCGCGGAGTTGGTGATGTACAGGGAAGCCTGGTGTGCTGCAGTCCGTGGGGTGGCAGAAAGTCGGACATGACTGAGAGATTGAACTCAACTGAACAGGGCCTCCTCTAACCTGCAGCTTATTTTGACTTAAAAGTAAGTTTAGACATGGTACATAAGTGGACTGACCTGACTTAAAAGGCCAGATGCAAAGCTAACAGAGACACTCATATAGTTAGATAACTTTGTATAGCTATTTATGCATTAGCATCAAATTTTGAACACATTTGCTTTAACCACTGAAAATGTATGCAAACAATCAGTCATGATCACCTTAGCCTCATCTCTAAAAGTAAAAAGAAGACTAGGCCAGAAATGGGAAGAATTAAAAAATAGTTTGGGATTGGAGTTAATCTCAAAAATGGAGAGGAAATATCTGTTCATTCACTTTTTCATTTATTCAAAAATTTTTGGAACATCTATCATTGTCAAACAGAAGCATCTATTATATAGTTTATTCAGTATTACTTTTTATTGCTATGCTATGCTAAGTCGCTTCAGTCGTGTCTGACTCTGTGTGACCCCATTTTGAACCCAACTTAAATAAGCCAGGCTTTTTTAAAGGGACAAAACAACTGTGAGAAAAAAGATTGCATCAAAATACTAGGTATCTACTTATCTATATTTCTTTGAAAAATGCCTACAAATTTGCTTTTTGGAACGGAGAAGATGATTAAGATAAGAATATTTGAGTCTCATTCCCTTTAATATCTGCTAAGGAAAATTTTGTCTTTAATAGGCAATGACCAACACACATACACACTCAAGTTTTATCAGGCAGAGTGGCCTGAAGGAGGAAAGGAGCACTAGAAATTGGTTTGGATTTGGAAAAATGCACTAGGAAGAGCTGAGACTGATTGAAAGATGGAAAAAGAAGTAGGGGCAAAAGAAAGGGGAAGAGAGAAACAGCTAACGCTGGGTGGGCTGAGATCAGAGAGAGATTTTATGGGAGTGGGTTAGAGACTGACTCACCTAGAGTGAGAGGAACAAATAGATTTTAAAAAGTTTTTCTAGAAACGCAAATAAAATGTGAAGAAACTTTTCTTACTGTTATGAATTGCCTCTTCAAAGTGCCTTCCTTAAGACATTAGCCTACTGATGCGTATAGAGATGACAATAATAGGGAAGATAATTAAAAAAGAAAAAAAATGTGACTATTGCATTTTAAGAAAATTACAGGATATATTTCAATGTTTTGCATTCTCTATTCTTTTTTTCCCCATCGAAGTGAATAACCAAGACTTGATGTTTTGTACCTGTCCTATGCTACTACACTTTTACAAAGGAAATGCTTCTAAGTGATTAGACAACATAAGCATTTGCACACTCTGTAATACATTTTAATAGGGAGATGTCAATTTAACTAGAAAAGCATGAAAACTCTTGTTTTCCCTTTCAATTCATTTTGCTTTTAAGAGAATTTTAAATGGGGAAGTTTAAAAGTTTTTAATATAGTTGAGGGTCCTTAGTTTAAAATATAAAATGTTTTTTTCTAAGTAACTAAATTATTCTGTTTTACTGAGTCAGTAAAGGAGCTAAAATAATGATCCTGTTGACTTCACATAATTAAAAATAACTATATTTTAAACCCTGGCATATATGTAGTTTAAGTATATGCCAAGTGTCACCTAAAAATCTTATCCCTAGCTGTTGTTATTTTATGGATTTTGGCTTTATTTACTCCTACAAAACATTTACTATGTTGATAATGAGAAGAAAAGGAGACATAGCAAAAGCAAATGAATGACACAGTTCACACTCCCTTTAAAAATCTAAATACTGAGGTATTGCCAACATTAGACGTCACCAAATGCCATCACTCAGGAGTACTTAAATCTGCACTTGAATGTGACATTAGCTTATGGTTTAAATTCCCTAGGATGATTATAGGAAGAGGGAGCTTCTCAGCAAACTAGATTGCTGTTTTCATCCAGTCATGTCATAATAATCCATTATAATGAATTCACAGTAAAGCTTCATAAGAAACACATTGCAGCTGCCTTTTCAACCTCAAAAACTCCACTTTTAAAAATTCTACCTCATTAGAGATGATAGAATTATGCCTTTATCAAGCATCATAAATTGATTGTATGATTTGGATCAATAAAATAGCAACCAATTTGTTGTGAAATAATTCTACTCTTAAGGTTTTAACTAAAACATGAAACATGAAAACATACTTTCAAAGGGGATAAAGTCTGCATCTGTGATTCTGATTCATTTAGTGTTAACTCATCTAAACATCTAATTATGGGAACATTTTTTGTTCATGAAATGTTCTGCTGTTTATTTCTAAAAATCATGACTATGCACTTTTGCCTATATAAAGTTAATTTTAATTCCACACTGAGAGCTACAGAAGATATTTGAAGTTTTACCTTTAGTGCTTAAAAACGTCCTAAGTTTGACAGTTGATAGTTGTATCAACATTGCAAAACAATTTGTTAACCCTGAAGCTTTAGAAACATTGTTATGATGCTACAGAAGTTATTACTATTATTATTGCCTAAAGAGTATATAGATTATTGAACAGAATCAATGAAGGCAAAAGATGAGTTCCTAATCTTGAATCAGTGATCCTCTATTACCACTAGCTTCTTTTAAAGGATTCAAAAATAGCTTTTGTTACTGGATATACTGTCATCCCTGGAGGAGGAAATGGCAACCCACTCCAGTATTCTTGCCTGGAGAATCCCATGGACAGAGGATCCTGGCGGGTTATAGTTCATGGAGTTCAAAGAGTTGGACATGACTGAGCACACACACGCACGCACACACACACTGTGTCATGTATTTCACAAATGTGACAATATTGTTTAGTTACATACTTTCCCAATAAGTTACTGCATGGTTAAAAGACAAAAAGAAAAAGAAAAACTGGATAATTATACACCAAAATGTTAATAGAAATTGTTTCTAGGTTA
The DNA here is from genome assembly GCF_027580195.1 of Bos mutus. Classification (NCBI taxonomy): domain Eukaryota; kingdom Metazoa; phylum Chordata; class Mammalia; order Artiodactyla; family Bovidae; genus Bos; species Bos mutus. Next base: position 48,614,931 of record NC_091617.1, read on the forward strand.
ATTGTCTTTGCTTTCTCTACTGTTTTTTGGTTGTTTCTAAACTGAAGACAGTAATACAAATTTTAAATAGCCTAAGAGAAACTAATGATTTTGATATATACTTTAGAAAACAGCAAACAGATAAATCATATTAAATCCCCTCAGGTTTTTCAGTAGCTCATGAGATTTTTAACAGCCTGGTAAATGAGGAGATGTAAAATACTTCAAATTTGATCAAAAATTACAAAGTGAAAAATTGGACAATTAATTTATCAAAAAAGTGACTCACAATGTAAGGAATATGCTATATTTATAGGCACTTAATATTTGTTTGGTTTTTATGCCATTTAGCTTTCCAATGTTTTAACTCATACCTCTATGTCTTTTGTGCACAGAATTCAGAATTGTGCCAGCAAACATTTCAAGATTTACTATCTTTGCATATTGCTGTATTATTTTCAAGCAAATATAAAACAAAAGAAAAGAATGTGTTGTGCTAGTGATAAAAGGTGTGTCTCTTAAACTTAATATAATTGGAATAATGACTGTAATCATCAGAAATGCCAAATGTGAAAACCAATAGGTGTGAAAAAACTTCAGACAGTCATAAGACTTAAGTTTGTCAAATGTGGATTTAAATGTGAATTAAAAGAACAAAATTAAAGTATAGGTATGAAAGCCTGGACATCAAAGATCCTAAGAGCTGAGGTATAATTAAGGAAATTATAGTACTTTTAGTCATCTCAGTCAAGAGTCTTCTTTGTATAAGACATAAATATATTTTCTGACTTGTATTTAAGTTTCTCTTACACTTGCAAATAGGCTTATGGAAATTCTGCTGTATTATATGAACATTAAGTTATTCCACCACTGTCTTGCAAGTTAGATATTATCGTCTTAATTTCGCAAATGAAGCAACTGAAGAGACTTGCTCAAGACACATAGAAATAGAATGAAGAATAAAATCCTTGTTTTTCTTATTCCATCATGCAGGCTTTTTCTATTGACATTACAACATTCTTCTAAACAAACAAAAGTGTTTTTCAATATCCAAATTTCAAGATTCTGGCCAATTTCAAGAAGAATCCATAAAATTGGGAATGAACATTGCATGTGAAATTGAAAGGAATCTTGGAAATTAACTATCCATATACCTCTTTTTGTGACCAAAGAATTAAAAGATCAAAAGGTATGAGGATAAGGAAACTCCTTTTGACTATCACCTGGTCCCTCAACAGCAAGTGCTTGGGGTTGTTGTGGGGGTACGGGGAGGTTTACTAGCATGAAGGTGTAATTAGGATGAGATGTACTTTCAAGTCTTCATTTCCTTCTCTTTCTTCGATCCTCTGTGTCCATGAATCTAGCATCTGTTGCTAATTAGGCTCATCAGCACTCCTCCATAAGGTCCCTGCTGATCTGCTTACTCTTGTTAGTGGATCAGCAGGGGACGTATGGCTGCTTGGCATCTTAACCTTCGCCCTGCCAGGGTCCATGAGGAATCTATTCATCCCACTGCAGTAATCTGTGAGACTGTGTACATATGCACTTTAAGGTTCTGATGCCATGGTAACCAGTGGGTGACAAAGTCATTAAGAACACTTATTAGCAGTTAGAACTTCTGCACATTTTCATGGATGCCAGCTGAGAGATGCAAACATTGTTTTCCAAACACTACCTACAGCTATTAGGAGTCATCAGGGTATAGCATGTTAGATGAAGATGGAAAAGAACTCTCCATTTGCAGTCTTATACATTTTTGAGTATTAACACTTTGCATGTGTTCTGATTTCTGTTATAGGTGCTTTGCAAAACATTTACATTTTCATGTAATGATAGTTTGCAGGTTATGGGATAAATATATTCCCATTTATTCTGTGTGTTCATATGGCATATAACAAACTGTACATTTGGAAACATTTTTAAAAGCTTTACATAATTTTCTTCAATTTAATTATAGATCATTTAACTAACCTATGGACATTTGAGTCTATTGCTTTCAAAACAGACATATTATAAAAGGAAGTAAAACATTGATTAAAGATTATCCAACCAAATAGGGCAAGATTATAATTAATATTGGTATTTTTAATGTAATGATTTTTTAAATTATTTTTATTACAATTCTATCTTTAACATTCATACTGAAGCACAACTTCAATATAGATTATGAAACATATGTGCTCAATATGGCCATGTAAATATACTGAATGTCTACCCCTTCCATATATATACATTCATACTGAAGCACAACTTCAATATAGATTATGAAACATATATGCTCAATATGGCCATGTAAATATACTGAATGTCTACCCTTCCATATATATATATATATATATATATATATACACATATACACACATTATTACACACTTACATATATATATATATGAATAGTCATTTAAGTATGTGAGTAGTCATTTAAACTGTTATTTGGACTGAATATATTTGCATATTTTGTTTAATATTTTTTTCCAGCATTGTTAGGATAATTGTCAAACAAAATTTGTATATATTTAAGGTATACAACTGATGGTTTGATATACATATGCCTTATGAAATGATTGCCACAATCAAGCTAATTAACACTTCCATCACCTGACATAGTTACTTGTTTGAAGTTCTTTTGTTGACTTGTTTCTTGTGCTTTTTTATTTTTGACAACATAAGATTTACTGTCAACAAATTTCAAACATACAATACAGTATTTTACTTATAACTAAGTCAGAAAAAGAAAAACAAATATCATATATTAATGATGCATATATATGGAATCTAGAAAATGGCACTGATGAACCCATTTGCAGGGCAGGAAAAGAGACACAGACATAAAGAACAGACTTGTGCACACAGGGAGGGAAGGAGATGATGAGACAAATTAAGAGAGTAGCATTGACATATATACCCTAACATGTGTAAAATGGATAGCTAGTGGGACGTTGCTATATACCACAGGATGCTCAGCTCAGTGCTCTGTGATGATTTAGAAGGGTGGGATGGGGTGAGTACAGGAGGGAGGCTAAAGAGAGAGGGGATCTATGTATATTTATAGGTGATTCATGTTGTTCAGGAGAAACTAATCCAACATTGTAAAGAAATCATACTCCATTTAAAAAATAAGTTTAAAAAGTCTTATAAAAGTTTTATCCTCTTACCAACCTCTTCTCATTTTTTCCATGCCTCAGTCCCTGGTGCTATGATATGCTATGCTAAGTCACTTCAGTCGTGTCCGACTCTGTGCTACCCCATAGACGGCAGCCCACCAGGCTCCCCCGTCCCTGGGATTCTCCAGACAAGAACACTAGAGTGGATTGCCATTTCCTTCTCCAATGCATGAAAGTGAAAAGTGAAAGTGACGCTCAGTCGTGTCCAACTCTTAGCGACCCCATGGGCTGCAGCCTACCAGGCTCCTCTGTCCATGGGATTTTCCAAGCAAGAGTACTGGAGTGGGGTGCCATTGCCTTCTCCACAGTCCCTGGTGACAACTATTTTATTCCCTCATTCCAAATTCAACTTTTTAAGATTCCATATATGACTGACACCAAATAGTATTTGTCTTTCTCTCTCTGGCTTATGTCTTACCATAATGTCTTCTAGGCTCACCCACACTGTAACAAATGACAAAATTTATTCTTTTTTATAGTTAAATAGTATTCCAATGTACATATATATTTTTACTATGGATAAACACAGGTTGTTTCCATGTCTTGGCAATTGTGAATGTTGCTGCAATGAACATGAAAGTGAAGACACCTCTTTGAGGTAGTGATCTTACTTCCTTTGGATCAGTTCAGTTCAGTTGCTCAGTCATATCCAACTCTTTGCAACCCCATGGACTGCAGCACACCAGGCTTCCCTGCCCATCACCAACACCAGAGCTTACTCAAACTCATGTACGCAAAGTCAGTGATGCCATCTAATCCTGTTGTCCCGTTCTCCTCCTGCCTTCAATCTTTCCCAGCATCCGGGTCTTTTCAAATGAGTCAATTCTTTTCATCAGGTGGCCAAAGTATTGGAGTTTCAGCTTCAACATCAGTCCTTCCAATGAATATTCAGGACTAATTTCCTTTAGGATGGACTGGTTGGATCTCCTTGTAGTCCAAGGGACTCTCAAGAGTCTTCTCCAGCACCACAGTTCAAAAGCATCAATTCTTCAGCACTCAGCTTTCTTTATAGCCCACATTTTCTCACATCCATACATGATTACTGGAAAAACCACGGCTTTAACTAGATGGACCTTTGTTGGAAAAATAATGTCTCTGCTTTTCAATATGCTATCTAGGTTGGTCATAACTTTCCTTCCAAGGAGCAAATGTCTTTTAATTTCACAGCTGCAGTCACCATCTGCAGTGATTTTGGAGCCCCCAGAAATAAAGTCTGTCACTGTTTCCATTGTTTCCCCATATATTTGCCATGAAGTGATGGGACCAGATGCCATGGTCTTAGTTTTCTGAATGTTGAGTTTTAAACCAACTTTTTCACTCTTCTCTTTCACTTTCATCTAGAGGCTCTTTAGCTCTTCTTCACTTTCTTCCCTAATGGTGGTGTCATCTGCATATCTGAGATTATTGATATTTCTCCCAGCAATGTTGCTTCCAGCTTGTGCTTCATCCAGCCCAGCATTTTGAAAGATGTGCTCTGCACCCAGGAATGGGATTGCTGGATCATATGATAGTCCAATTTTTAATTTGCTGAAGAACTTTCACACTGTTTTCCATAATAGCTGTAGCAAATTATGTTCCCACCAACAGTGTACATGAGTTTCTTTTACCCACATCCTTGCCAACACTTGTTATTTCTTACTTTTTTGATAAATCATCTTAATAGATGAAAGGTTGATATCTCACTATTGTTTTAATTTGCATTTCCCTGTTTATTAGTGATATTGAGCATCTTTTCATGTACCTGTTTTCCATTTGTATATTTTTTTGGGGAAAAAGTCTATTCAGGTCCTTCTCCCATTTATTAATCAAGTTTCTTGGTTTGTTTGATGTTGACTTATATGGGTCTTTTATATACTTTGGATTTTAACTCTTTATCAGACATATAGTTTACAAATATTTTTTTTTCCCATTCCATAGATTGTCATTTCATTTTGTTGGTTGTTTCCTCTGCTGTGGAGAAGGCTTTTAGTTTGATGTCCTGTGTGTATATTTTTTGGTTTTATTGCCTGTGCTTTTTATGTTATTCCAAAAAAAATTCATTGACAAGGCCAAGGTCAAGGAGTTTTTCCTTATGTTTTCTTTATAATACCTTAATGAGTAAAACAAAAATGATTTTGAATATAAAAAAGCCAAAAGTAGTGAAAGTTATATTTTAAAAACTCCAAATAACTTTCAGATTTATTGTTGTTGTTCAGGCTTTATCATTTGAGAGGGAAAAATAGAACATTAGAGACTCTTCACTCCCCCACATTTTGAAACAATACACAAAGAACTCTTTCTAAACTCTCATATCTCTTGGAATGAAGCAGTAGTGAATAGGTATAGGAATATAATAGTTGTCATGGTTATCAGACTGATTGGATACATATCCATGTCCCAAAGAACAAGGAATCAAACAACATTTATTCTGAATATATATATTTATTATTAAGAACTAAGTGAAAGAAAGTTAAAGTTACTCACTCAGTCATGTCCAACCTTTTGTGACCCCATAGACTATAGCCCACCAGGCTCTTTTGTCCATCAAATTCTCCAAGCGAGAATAGTGAAGTGGGTTGCCATTTCCTTTTCCAGACGATCTTCTCAATCCAGGGATTGAACCCAGGTCTCCCGTATGTTAGTCAGACTCTTCACTGACTGAGCCACCAGGGAAGCCCATTAAGAACTAAATGTAGCCTTAATAAAACACGGTCAGAAAAAAAAAAAAAAAAGCTTGTTACAACTATACTAAACCTATATTAACTTTGTTCAGTTCAGTTCAGTTCCATTCAGTTTGTCAATCGTTCTGACTCTTTGCAACCCCATGAATTACAGCACGCCAGGCCTCCATGTCCATCACCAACTCCCGGAGTTCACTCAAACTCATGTCCATCGAGTCGGTGATGCCATCCAGCCATCTCATTCTCTGTTGTCCCCTTGTCCTCCTGCCCCCAATCCCTCCCAGCATCAGGGTCGTTTCTGATGAGTCAACTCTTTACATGAGGTGGCCAAAGTATTGGAGTTTCAGCTTTAGCATCTATCCTTCCAAAGAACACCCAGGACTGATCTTTAGAATGGACTGGTTGGATCTCCTTGCAGTACAAAGGACTCTCAAGAGTATTCTCCAACACCACAGTTCAAAAGCATCAATTCTTCGGTGCTCAGCTTTCTTCACAGTCCAACACTCACATCCATACATGACCATTGGAAAAACCATAGCCTTGACAAGATGGACCTTTGTTGACAATGCAATGTCTCTGCTTTTGAATATGCTATCTAGGTTGGTCATAACTTTCCTTCCAAGGAGTAAGCGCCTTTTGATTTCATGGCTGCAATCACCATCTGCAGTGATTTTAGAGCCCCCCAAAATAAAGTCTGACACTGTTTCCACTGTTTCCCCATCTATTTGCCATGAAGTGATGGGACCAGATGCCATGATCTTCATTTTCTGAATGTTGAGCTTTAAGCTAACTTTTTCACTCTCCTCTTTCACTTTCATCAAGAGGCTCTTTAGCTCTTCTTCATTTTCTGTCATAAGGGTGGTAATCTGTATATCTGAGGTTATTGATATTTCTCCCAGCAATGTTGCTTCCAGCTTGTGCTTCTTCCAGCCCAGCATTTCTCATGATGTACTCTGAATAGAAGTTAAATAAGTAGGGTGACAATATACAGCCCTGACATACTCCTTTTCCTATTTGGAACCAGTCTGTTGTTCCATGACCAGTTCTAACTGTTGCTTCCTGATCTGCATACAGGTTTCTCAAGAGGCAGGTCAGGTGGTCTGGTATTCCCATCTCTTTCAGAATTTTCCACAGTTTCTTGTGATCCACACAGTCAAAGGTTTTGGCATAGTCAATAAAGCAGAAATAGATGTTTTTCTGGAACTCTCTTGCTTTGTCGATGATCCAGCGGATGTTGGCAATTTGATCTCTGGTTCCTCTGCCTTTTCTAAAACCTGCTTGAACATCAGGAAGTTCACAGTACACATATTGCTGAAGCCTGGCTTGGAGAATTTTGAGCATTACTTTACTAGCATGTGAGACGAGTGCAATTGTGTGGTAGTTTGAGCATTCTTTGGCATTGCCTTTCTTTGGGATCGGAATGAAAACTGACCTTTTCCAGTCCTGTGGCCACTGCTGAGTTTTCCAAATTTGCTGGCATATTGAGTGCAGCACTTTCACAGCATCATCTTCCAGGATTTGAAATAGCTCAACTGGAATTCCATCACCTCCACTAGCTTTGTTTGTAGTGATGTTTTCTAAGGCCCACTTGACTTCACATTCCAGAATGTCTGGCTCTAGGTGAGTGATCACACCATCGTGATTATCTGGGTCGTGGAGCTCTTTTTTATACAGTTTGTCTGTGTATTCTTGCCACCTCTTCTTAATATCTTCTGCTTCTTTAGGTCCATACCATTTCTGTCCTTTATCGAGCTCATCTTTTCATGAAATGTTCGCTTGGTATCTCTGATTTTCTTGAAGAGATCTCTAGTCTTTCCCATTCTGTTGTTTTCCTCTATTTCTTTGCATTGATGGCTGAGGAAGGCTTTCTTGTCTCTCCTTGCTGTTCTTTGGAACTCTGCATTCAGATGCTTATATCTTTCCTTTTCTCCTTTGCTTTTCACTTATCTTCTTTTCACAGCTATTTGCAAGGCCTCCCCAGACAGCCATTTTGCTTTTTTGCATTTCTTTTCCATGGGGATGGTCTTGATCCCTGTCTCCTGTACAGTGTCACGAACCTCATTCCATAGCTCATCAGGCACTCTATATATCAGATCTAGGCCCTTAAATCTATTTCTCACTTCCACTGTATAATCATAAGGAATTTGATTTAGGTCATACCTGAATGATCTAGTGGTTTTCCCCACTTTGTTCAATTTAAGTCTGAATTTGGCAATAAGGAGTTCATGATCTGAGCCACAGTCAGCTCCTGGTCTTATTTTTGCTGACTGTATAGAGCTTCTCCATCTTTGGCTGCAAAGAATATAATCAACTTTGTTAAATATTTGTAATTGTCTAAATAGATAATATAAATAAAATCATCAAAAATATACTAGTGGATTCGTCAATATTTTGTTCTGGGAAAAGTAAATATCCTATAGCCTCATAATTATGATTCAAATGATTTAAAGCAGCTTACTAAGTCCTGAATTTAAATTCTAACATTTGAGTAACTCTAACTGAGTAACTTCTACCTGAGTAACTCTCTAAGTATTTGGGATGAAATATTCACTTTTGAGAAAAGTTTGATCATGTTTCAGGTCACTTCTATTATCCACACCTATGCATATTTAGATGGTCTCTTCATCATGATATAAATCAATAAAAGTTGTCATTTTAATATCAAGTTCTTAGAATAAATGATCCTTCTTTAACCAATTTCTCTTTAGGCCAGTACCAAAGAATTCAACAATGCAATGACTGACATTCACCACATGCCCTCTTTGATATTTGAAGGAGCTCATCTAAAAGATATGTTAAACTTCCATTTCTCTAGGCTGGAGGTATATTTCAATATTATTACATCTGGTCTGTATTACTCATCCCCAACACATAGTCATGCCTTCACAGTTAAGATGTAAAGGTATGTCTTCAGCTTTTCTTTCATTCTATTTCACCAGAAACATAAATTTAAAGCATTCATGTCTTCTGCAATCCTGCTGTCAAAGATACTTAGAAATTAAATTGTGTTATGTTTATTATTGAACCAGCTATATGATTGATTTCCCTAGAAACTCAGTATTTAAAATATTCTATCCCTGCAAATGAAATTGTACTTCTTTATTATACAAGAGCTATATATAGCTTCTGTGCTTGTGTGTGTGTTTTACTTTGTCTACAAGAATTCTGAAAGTGAAATTCAATATTCAATAAATGTAACTAACTATTCTGAGTTATCAGAGAAGGCAATGGCACCCCACTCCAGTACTCTTGCCTGGAAAATCCCATGGATGGAGGAGCCTGGAAGGCTGCAGTCCATGGGGTCACTGAGGGTCGGACACGACTGAGCGACTTCACTTTCACTTTTCACTTTCATGCATTGCAGAAGGAAATGGCAACCCACTCCAGTGTTCTTGCCTGGAGAATCCCAGAAACGGGGCAGCCTGCTGGGCTGCCATCTATGGGGTCTCACAGAGTCGGACACTACTGAAGTGACTCAGCAGCAGCAGCATTCTGAGTTATGCACAATGATCTTTCTTCTCTTTCCAAAGTAGTGATCCCTAACACTTCTGGACCTATTAATACTTGGACAACATGATCAAATTATGAAACCACCCCCCAATTAATGAGCACACCCAGTAAAATTAAACATAAACACTCAGGAATTTCACAGATTATAACTATGAACACTAGGTTAAAAACTCTTTTAAAGGATTTCTGATTTTTTTACTTCACAGTACTGATTTTAATATTATAAAGTTATTTAGAATTCTTTAGTAAAAAATAAAGTATAAATTACAAATTAAAATAATTTCAACATTAATAAAATAAATAATATTAATATAAAATACATTATAATAAATAATATCATATCAAATACATAAATAAATAATATTAATAAGTATTAAGGTCTCATTACACTCATATCACATTAGTAAATTAAAGTTTCATTTATACGTTTTTCCTTTCCTTCTTTTTTAGTTAAGAGTGACTAATGATAGGGCAAAGAAATAAACAGAGATCCAGGATTTCATAAACTACATCCTAAATATCAGTATTATATCTCTTCACACTCCTCATGCAACACAAATCTTATCTCAAGCTGTAGAACTCTGATTGTGCCACACAATGCAACCTGGATTTCTTGATTATTCACTGGTCACCTAGATTTGGATTGACCCTAAGAACCATTTCCCAGGGCCCAGATTTAGAAAACCAATGCTTGCTATAAACTGAAAAATTAGATGTGGAAAACAATCTTCTTGAAATAAACATCACAGCTCATAACATGTTTTGTTATTCCATCCAATGCATTGAAAAGGTCTGAAGTTACAGGTATTAGCACCTTCTGCTTCTCAGTTGGAAGTGTTGTGGCAAGCAGTGATTATTTTTTAAAGCAGCTCTGATTTAAATATTTCACGTGTTAGTGTGTGTTAGTCACTCAGTCGTGTCTGACTCTTTACGACCCCACGGGCTGTAGCCTGCCAGGCTCCTCTGTGCATGGGATTTTCTGGGCAAGAATACTGGAGTGGGTTGCCATTTCCTTCTCCAAGGGGATCTTCCCGACCCACTAATTGCCGGCAGATTCTTTACCATTTCAACCATCAGGGAAGCCCCCAGATATTTCATATACAGTCCAATTCACATTTTTAGGAAACACTAGAAAAAATATTTTGGGATTTAAGAAAATAAAAAAATAAAAATTAAATGAGAAAAAAAAAAATCAAAAACATCCACCCACTCCTCCCATAACACAGTATGTGAGAGCACAGTAAGACAGCAGAAAATAGCTTCTTGAACTGTCCTTCATATACGACACATGAACATAAAGCAAATCTTTGTATAACTCTCTTTTAGTCATGATTTTTCAATCACCATTTTGATTTCTATCATATTCATATTCATGTTCTTGAATATTACCTTAAATGTTGTGAAATATTGATAAAACCCAAGTAGAAACTGATCAACCAGTGTATGTGTTCCTGGTTCTTACTATATTTGTTTCCTGAGGCTGCTGCAACAAATCTTCATAAATTTAAAGTTTTAGAACAGTAGAAATTTATTGTCTCACAGTTCTGGAGACCAGCAGCCAAAATCAAGCTCTCAGTGGGGTTGGTTCCCTCTGGAGGGTCTGAGAGAGATTCTGTTCCCTGCCTATGTCCCAGTTTTTGATGATTGAGGGCAACCTTTGGGGTTTCTTGGTTTGTGACTGAGTACCTCCAGAGTCGGCCTCCATCTTCACATGACTTCTGCCTGTGAATTGATGAGTTTCAGATTTGCCTCTTTTTTATAAGGACCTCAATCACTGAATTGAAGGCCCGCCTGAATCTCCAGGATGATATCATTTCAAGATCTTTATCTTAATTATATATACAAAGACCTTTATTCCAAGTATCACATTCTGAGTCTCTCAGGGGACATGAATCTGGGGAGACAGTATTCAACCCACCCCACTCATGATATAAACGGTCTCTAAACTGTGACAGCATCACCTCATCTATTTCCTTCTGGGGCTGTTGCTGCCTCCATCAGACACTGCAGTAATGTTAACTTTCAAAATAGCTTTTCTTTTTCACATCAAAATCCTCTAAAATGCTATTTTTAAAAAGGCATTTATTCTTGTTATTTTTACAAAAACAATCAGTGTTCATCATGGAAAATTTGGAAAATGGGGAAAACTACAAGGAAGAAAATAAAAACCACTTGAAATCTCAGAGTTAAAGATTCTTAATATATTTAAGGACATAATTTTACCAGTTTGTACAAATACCCATATGGCTTTTTAACAAGTTGGAAGTCATACTGGGCACATTTTTCATGTAATAAGTCATATTATAATAAATGTCATTCTGTTTCATAACAAAATATGTAGTTTTTATGTCATAATTAAATACTATAAAAAAATAATAAGATATAAGCAATGTGGCAATAACCCTACTAAAGGAGGCTGATTGTTGAGTCAAGAAGACCCCAGGAAGAGTTTCTTTAGGGCATACAGTCTGAGTGCATGAGCTGAGGGCTATAACAGAAATTTAAGCAATTTGATGTAGACACAGAGAACAGACTTATGAATCCCAGGTGAGGGAAGGGGAAGGAGTAGGCGGGATGAATGAAAAGAGTAGCATGGAAACATATACACTACCATATGTAAAATAGATAACCAGTGGGAATTGCTGTATGATTCAGGGAACTCAAACTGGGGCTCTGTGGTGACCTAGAGGGATGGGATGGGGTGGGAGGTGGGAGGGAGTTTCAAGAGGGAGGAAACCTATGTATACTATAGCTGATTCATGTTGATGTGTGGCATAAATCAACACAATATTATAAAGCAATTATCCTTCAATTAAAAATAAATAATTTTTTTAAAAAATCTATCACCCATGTAAAGGATGCGCTATCAGGGTCCCTAATAAAGGGAACCTCAGAATAGTCAACAAAAATACCTCACATATGTTGTATGGGGACCTGTGACAAATGCTACCCATTGTAATACATCTGTATTACATGTATACATGTATACATCTGTAATACATCTGCTAATGCTCCTATTGTTCCCCAGTCCTAGAGGAGTCAGAAGCAGTCTAGCAAGGGTGACAGAAAGCAGATAATACCCTTTTCACCATTCTCAGGGGAAGTAGAGTAAGACTAGGTGAAACAGGTGAAAGAAGTGAAAGTTCTGACTCATATAAAACTAGGTATTTTATATATATTTATATATTTTTATATAAGTGAGATAGTTTCAGTTCTGAAATTGATGATGAAGAGATCTACAAGATATTTTGCTACAGGATGGAAAAGGAAAATACAGCACAAGCTATTGAAACCACTGGGAAAGGAGATAATCCTAATTGTATCCTTCATATTTTAGCTTCTTTAGTGAACAGGCAAAATTACATTTATGTTTAATTTCTGTCTCCTCATACTGAAAAATATAAATCAAGAAATCAAGATGGCAAATTCCAAAGAGACCTGTTGAGATTTTGAAGTTTTTCTTTCATTTTTAGAGATTTCTAAAATTTATAAAGAATTAAATAATCTACAGTATAATAACAATGGTTGCCATAAAATAATTATGCCTCTTACTTCTTCTTCAACATCATGTTCATATTTAATTTGGATTCTGACTTTTAAAACATTCTCCATTCCTTAGAACAACTTTCATTGCTATAAATGCTCCGTTGCCAAAATTGTATTATGTTTTTTCTGATTGTTTGTTTATATAAGACTACAGTTAAAAATAAAAAGTTAATGCAGAATATGGAAATGTTTTTCAGACTAGATTTAACCCATTTTCATCCAATACTATTTTGCAATTACTCTCATCATAGTTCAATCAGATTTTCAAAGATTTAGAGGAGAATAAACTTCTGCACTCAAAATTTTATAAGAGGAGAGAATATATAAACAACTACATGTAATAGAAGGAGAAGGAATCGAGTGCAAGAGATGTGAAAACAAAGTTCCATGAGTGAGAAGAAGAGAAGCAATGATTTTCAATAATGACAATCTAGGAACTTCAGGAAGGTGAGGTAGCCAGGTTCAGGGATTATTATTAGAGTTTATTTTTGAGACTATCTAGATGTATGACCTACAACGTGACAAATGATTTTTATAATCTATCACTGTGCTCAAGAGACATCCTAGAAATTATTATTTTTAAGATTTTTAATTTATACGTAATCCTTACTATATAGCACATTTCCTTCGGAGGCATCTCTTTTGCACTCTCTGTTCATTCTTTGTTTGGTTAAAATTTTATGTTTCATAATGCATCATCAGTTTTGATATTTTATCATGAGCCTAGATTAGTAGTTAGGATAATATTTCCTTGAACAAACTTGGCAAAATAAATAACTTTAACATAGTCTTATTTGGAGAAATGAAGCAGAATGTACATTATTCCCAAAGCAGTGAAAATAAAATCTCTGTGTACTTCTGTGTTCTCAGAGGGAATTAAGGATGTCAAGGCTATTTTTAAGGACATATACAACTAACTGCTGTTGAATACAGTTCAGAAGCTCTAAATATTTTGGAACTAAGAAATAATGTTCTCAGTCACAAAAACTGGAGAATTCTTATTGATGAGATTGTTAAAATGTGGTTTCAATATGGTGCCCTTTTTCACCTTTGATACTACATTCCAAAGTGTGACTGTTTTTAGAAGCTACCTATACCACACTGTCAAAGGTCAAATTTTCTTAGAATAAGTAACATACTCCAATAGATAAATCTGAATTTACAAATCACATAAATTAAGTGGTGATTATTTACACTGTAAATGATTCACTTCAGGGTACCTTTAAAACTCTACTAGTGTTTTTAAGCAATTGTTTCTAGTTCATTAACTACTTCATAGAAAGACTAGAGGAAACAGAGAGGCTTAATGCTAAAAAAAATTATGAAGATCAACCAGAAACAAAAAAACAACACATTCTTGGAATTGTATAGAATCAAGCAGAAACATTTTATTTCTTGAGATAAGACACTAAAAGAAGATAGAGCTGCACTATGTAATCCAGCTAGTTATGTGAATGGACAAAGCAAAAATTCAGTCTTTCCAACCCACAGTCTAAAAGTCCATCTTTTTACCAAAACCAGTTATTGTTCATTTTACAAATATGTATCACCAAGATAGATTGTAAGATATCTATTCCAGAGAATGAAATGTATTTCACTTACATTCAACCATAAATTTTAAAACTATCAATTTTGTCTCATTTCATCAGGTAAAAATCTATACAAATAAAGTAGCCAGAAAGGATTTATAATGTGATTCCATAGTTGGCATTAAAACATCCCTTAAAAAAAAAACATTAAAATTAACTGGGATACTAAGAGATAGCTGAAAGGATCTAATAGACCATTCTCTTACTGATCATCTGTGTTGCAAGTTGTATTCTCCAGGAAACAAAACTGAGATTGACTTTAGTGTTTAGGATATTTTAGGAAGTACTCTTGGAATCAACACTGGGGCAAGAAGGTCCAGGGATCAAGATCAGGCTGAGAAAACATTCAGTTTGTAATATAAGCAGGCTGAAAACCTCAACCAAGTACATAAGAGGCTTTGGAATTAAAATGGTCCATCAGGGTTGTAAGCTGAGTCAAAACAGTCAATTAGGTTTGCCGTATCAGTCACTGAGTGCTGGCCGCCCTGGAAACTCACTGAGGATCCTTTAGGGAGCAGCTGATACATGATATTGCACATCAGAAGAACCAGGGCAGTGCATCTCCCTATCCATCACAGTTCAAAATTAAGCTTAATCTTTGAAGATAGTTAAAACTAGATTGACATATCTGCTTTCTTACTATCACCTATGTGACTTTGGACAATTCATCTAAGCACTCTGAACCTGTCCCCTTACCTATAAACCAGGTCAACAGTACTTACCACAGAGAATTGCTTAAGTATAAATACTAACAGCTTCAGATGTGCAAATGATACCACACTAATGGCAGAAAGTGAAGAGGGACTAAACAGCCTCTTGAGATGGAGAAAGAGGAGAGTGAAAGAACTGGCATAAAACACAACATTCAAAAAACTGATATCTGGCATCTGGTCCCATGGTTCATGGTTCATGGCAAATAGATGGGGTGGGGAGTAGAGGTAGTAACAGATTTTATTTTCTTGGGCTCAAAAATTACTGTGGAGAATGAATGAAGCCATGAAATTAAAAGATGCTTGCTCCTTGGAAGAGAAGCTATGACCAAACTACACAGCATATTAAAAAGCAGAGGCATAATGCTAGCAACAAAAATCCATATTGTCAAAGCTATGGTTTTTCCAGTAGTCGTGTAGAGAGGTGAGAGCTGGACCATAAAGGAGGTTGAGCACCAAAGAGCTGATGCTTTCAACTGTGGTGTTGGAGAAGAGTCTTGAGAATCTCTTGGACAGCAAGAAGATCAAACCAGTCAGTCCCAAAGGAAATCAGTCCTGAATATTCATTGGAAGGACAGGTGCTGAAGGTGAAGCTCCAATCCTTTGGCCACCTAATGTGATGAGCCGACTCACTGGAGAAGACTCTGATGCTGGGAAAGATTGAAGGCAGGAGGAGAAAGGGGTGATAGAGGATGAGATGGTTGGATGGCATCACTGACTCAATGGACATGAATTTGAGCAAGCTCCAAGAGGTGGCGAAGGACAGAGTACCCTGGAATGCTGCAGTCCATGGGGTTGCAAGGAGTCAGACATGACTTAGTGACTGAATAACAACAACAAAATGCTTAGTGCATAAAAGATGGTTAATTAATATTGTCTACTAGTTATGTGAACTAATAATTATTCTTTTAACAGATGAGATTCTGTTTTTCTCACTTTGTATGTGAAAAACAACAATTTCTTCCTAATACTCATCTGTTGAGTATTAGGAAGAAAGTAAGGAAAACCACTAGGCCATTCAGGTATGATTATACAGTGGAAGGGACAAATAGATTCAAGGAATTAGAAATGATAGAGGGCCTGAAGAATTACAGATGGGGGAGGACACTGAACAGGAGGTGGTGATCAAAACCATCCCAAAGAAAAAGAAATACAAAAAGGCAATATTGTTGTCTGAGGAGACCTTACAAAGAGCTGAGAAAAGAAGATAAGTGAAAAGCAAAGGAGAAAGAGAAAGACATACCCATCTGAGTGCAGAGTTCCAAAGAAGAGCAAGGAGACCAAAAAAAAAAAAAAGCCTTCTTAAGTGAACAATGAAAAGCAAAAGAGGGAAAAAATTGAATGTGAAAGGCTAGAGATCTCTTCAAGAAAATTAGAGATATCAAAGGAAATTTCATGCAAAGATGGGCAGAATAAAGAACAGGAAGTATGGATCTAACAGAAGCAGAAGATATTAAGAAGAGGGGGATGGAATATACATAAGACTTTATAAAAAAAAGAAGAAGAAGAAGAAGAAAGAAAGAAAAAGTCTTTAACACCGGGATAACCACAATGGTGTAATCAATCACCTAGAGCCAGACTCCCTGGGATGTGAAGTCAAGTGGTCTTTAAGAAGCATCACTATGAACAAAGCGAGAAGATGTGATGGAATTTCAGCTGAACTATTTCAAATCCTAAAAGATAACACAGTTAAAATGCTGCACTCAATATACAAGCAAATTTGGAAAACTCAGCAGTGGCCACAGGACTGGAAAATGTCAGTTTTCATTCCAATCCCAAAGAAAGGCAATGCCAAATGTTCAAATTACTGTACAATTGCACTCATTTAACATGCTAGCAAGGTTATTCTCAAAATTCTTCAAGCTAGGCTTCAACAGTATGTAAACCGAGAAATTTCAAATATAAAAGCTGGATTTAGAAAAGGCAGAGGAACCAGAGGTCAAATTGCCAACATCCACTGGGTCACAGAAAAAAACATGGGAATTCCAAAAAAAATCTACTTCTGCTTTATTGACTACACTAAAGCCTTTGACTGTGTGGATCACAACAAACTGTGGAAAATTATTAAAGAAATGGGAGTACCAGATGACCTTATCTGCCTCCTGAGAAACCTGTATGCAGGACAAGAAGCAGCAGTTAGAACCAGACTTGAAACAACAGACTGGCTCAAAATTGAGAAAGGAGTACCTCAAGGCTGCATATTGTCATCCTGCATATTTAACTTATATGCAGAGTACATCATGCAAATTCTGGGCTGGATGAATCACAAACTGGAATCAAGATTGCTGGGAGGAATATCAATAACCTCAGATATGCAGATAACCTCTAATGACAGAAAGCAAAGAGGATCTAAAAAGCCTCTTGTTGAAGGTGAAAGAGAAGAGTGGAAAAGCTGGCTTAAAACTCAACATTCAATAAACAAAGATTATGGCATCTGGTCTCATCACGTCACGGCAAATAGGGGAAAAATGGTAACAGTGAGAGACTTTATTTTCTTGGGCTCCAAAATCACTGCAGATGGCGACTGCAGCCATGAAATTAAAAGATGCTTGCTCCTGGGAAGAAAAGCTATGACAAACTTAGTGTATTAAAAAGCAGAGACATCACTTTGCCAATGAAGGTCTGTATAGTCAAACTATGGTTTTTCCAGTAGTCATGTTTGGATGTGAGAATTGGGCCATAAAGAAGGCTGAGCACCAAAAAATTGAAGCTTTTGAACTGCGGTGTTGGAGCAGACTCTAGAGAGTCCCTTGGACAGCAAGGAGATCAAAATAGTCAACCCTAAAAGAAATCAGTCTGTATATTCATTGGAAGGACTGATGCTAAAGCTGAAACTCCAATCCTTTGGTCATCTGATGTGAAATGCTGACTCATTGAAAAAGACCCTGATGCTAAGAAAGTCTGAAGGCAGGTGAAGGGGATGACAGAGGAATGAAGGGATGGAACCAAAGCAAAAACAATACCCAGTTGTGGATGTGACTGGTGATAGAAGCAAGATCCAATGCTGTAAAGAGCAATATTGCATAGGAACCTGGAATGTTAGGTCTATGAATCAAGGCAAATTGGAAGTGGTCAAACAGGAGATTGCAAGAGTGAACGTTGACATTCTAGGAATCAGCGAACTAAAATGGACTAGAATGGGTGAATTTAACTCAGATGACCATTATAGCTACTACTGTGGGCAGGAATCCCTTAGAAGAAATGAAGTAGCTATCATGGTCAACAAAAGAGTCTGAAATGCAGTACTTGGATGCAATCTCAAAAACGGCAGAATGATGACTGTTCGTTTCGAAGGCAAACCATTCAATATCACAGTAATCTAAGTCTATGCCCCAACCAGTAACGCTGAAGAAGCTGAAGTTGAATGGTTCTATGAAGACCTACAAGACCTTTTAGAACTAACACACAAGAAAGATGCCCTTTCCACTGTAGGGGACTGGAATGCAAAGTAGGAAGTCAAGAAACACCTGGAGTAACAGGCAAATTTGGCCTTGGAATACAGAATGAAGCAGGGCAAAGGCTAATAGAGTTTTGCCAAGAAAATGCACTGGTCATAGCAAACACCCTCTATCAACAACACAAGAGAAGACTCTACACATGGACATCACCAGATAGTCAACACCGAAATCAGATTGATTATATTCTTTGCAGTCAAAGATGCAGAAGCTTTATACAGTCAGCAAAAACAAGACTGGGAGCTGACTGTGGCTCAGATCATGAACTCCTTATTGGCAAATTAGACTGAAGTTGAAGAAAGTAGGGAAAACCACTAGACCATTCAGGTAGGACCTAAATCAAATACCTTATGTTTATACAGTGGAAGTGAGAAATAGATTTAAGGGCTTAGATCTGATAGATAGAGTGCCTGATGAACTATGGTCTGAGGTTCGTGACATTGTACAGGAGACAGGGATTAAGACCATCCCCATGGAAAGAAATGCAAAAAAGCAAAATGGCTGTCTGGGGAGGCCTTACAAATAGCTGTGAAAAGAAGAGAAGTGAAAAGCAAAGGAGAAAACGAAAGATAAACATCTGAATGCAGAGTTCCAAAGAATAGCAAGGAAAGATAAGAAAGCCTTCCTCAGCGATCAATGAAAAGAAATAGAGGAAAACAACAGAATGGGAAAGACTAGAGATATCTTCAAGAAAGTTAGAGATACCAAAGGAACATTTCATGCAAAGATAGTTTTGATAAAGAACAGAAATGGTATGAACCTAACAGAAGCAAAAGATATTAAGAAGAGGTGGCAAGAATACACAGGAGAATTGTACAAAAAGATCTTCATGACCAAGATAATCACGATGGTGTGATCACTCACCTAGAGCCAGACATCCTGGAATGTGAAGTCAAGTGGGGCCTTAGAAAGCATCACTACGAACAAAGCTAGTGGAGGTGATGGAATTCCAGTTGAGCTGTTCCAAATCCTGAAAGATGATGCTGTGAAAATGCTGCACTCAATATGCTAGCAAATTTGGAAAACTCAGCAGTGGCCACGGGACTGGAAAAGGTCAGTTTTCATTCCAAACCCAAAGAAAGGCAATGCCAAAGATTGTTCAAACTACCACACAATTATACTCATCTCATACGCTAGTAAAGTAATGCTCAAAATTCTCCAAGCCAGGCTTCAGCAATACGTGAACCGTGGACTTCCAGATGTTCATGCTGGTTTTAGAAAAAGCAGAGGAACCAGAGATCAAATTGCCAACATCTGCTGGATCATGGAAAAAGCAAGAGAGTTCCAGAAAAAACATCTATTTCTGCTTTATTGACTAGGGCAAAGCCTTTGACTGTGTGGATCACAATAAACTGTGGAAAATTCTGAAAGAGATGGGAATACCAGACCACCTGACCTGCTTCTTGAGAAATTTGTATGCAGGTCAGGAAGCAACAGTTAGAACTGGACATGGAACTATAGACTGGTTCCAAATAGGAAAAGGAGTATGTCAAGGTTATATATTGTCACCCTGCTTGTTTAACTTCTACACAGAGTACATCATGAGAAATCCTGGGCTGGAAGAAGCGCAAGCTGGAATCAAGATTGCCGGGAGAAATATCAATAACCTCAGGTATGCAGATGATACCACCCTTATGGCAGAAAGTGAAGAAGAACTAAAGAGCCTCTTGATGAAAGTGAAAGAGGAGTGAAAAAGTTTGCTTAAAGCTCAACATTCAGAAAACGAAGATCATGGCATCTGGTCCCATCACTTCATGGGAAATAGATGGGGAAAAAGTGGAAACAGTGTCAGATTTTATATTTTGGCCTCCCAAATCACTGCAGATGGTGATTGCACCCATGAAATTAAAAGACGCTTACTCCTTTGAAGGAAAGTTGTGACCAACCTAGATAGCATATTCAAAAGCAGAGACATTACTTTGCCAACAAAGGTCCGTCTAGTCAAGGCTATGGTTTTTCCAGTAGTCATGTATGGATGTGAGAGTTGGACTGTGAAGAAGCTGAGAATTGATGCTTTTGAGCTGTGGTGTTGGAGAGGACTCTTGAGAGTCCCTCGGACTGCAAGGAGATCCAACCAGTCCATTCTAAAGGAGATCAGCCCTAGGTGTTCTTTGGAAGGAATGATGCTAAAGCTGAAACTCCAGTGTTTTGGCCAACTCATGTGACGAGTTGACTCATTGGAAAAGACTCTGGTGCTGGGAGAAATTGGGGGCAGGAGGAGAAGAGGATGACAGAGGATGAGATGGCTGGATGGCATCACTGACTCGATGGATATGAGTTTGAGTGAACTCCAGGAGTTGGTGATGGACAGGGAGGCCTGGCGTGCTACAAATCATGGGGTCGCAAAGAGTCGGACACAACTGAGAGACTGAACTGAACTGAATATATATATATATATATATATATATATATATATATATATAGCATCATAGATAGGAACAAAGGGCATCAGTATACAATCTGTCTCATCAAAGTTACTGGATTTGGATCTGGGTGCTTGACAAAAACTAGATTACAGACTCCACTTCTAGTCAAAAGAAAGTAACAGAGAAAAGATTCACCCTCCCACATGAAATATCTAAAACAAATGGACAAACTACATGGGGAAAAAAAGGCACTCAAGATACTAGACAACAGGCAATAAAAGACAACAATTCCTTAGAGACAAAACAATGAGATGAGCTCTATCATTACACGTTTATTGCCTGTTGAGAGTGTCCATGCAGGTATGAGAAACTCAGACAGAACCAGGAGCTCTTTGAGTCGAAAAAGCAGTCAAGTCTGGGGAAGCCAATTAATTATCTGCCTACAAAGGTATAATCTTACAGTACCCATCACTAGGGCTGGTGTTTCACTTTGCTGCCCCATAATCCCCATGATGATTACAAATACCAATTTTAAACACAGTATGGGCTTTTATTTCAAGACCAGGAGATAATGTTGTAACTTCTAGAGGCAGGCAAAACAATTATTTCCCCTTTCTTTCCACTTAGTCCAGATTTTTTGGCCTTTATTCCAGTTTTTATTTAGAGATCTCCTCCAAATAAGAAAAATATGTGATTTCTAGGCAGCCAAAAGAGCAAGTGTCCTCTACAAGCACAAAATAAACATAGCAACCTCTATTAAGTGCTTGGAAGCACTAAGTATTTTACATAGGTGACCCCATTTAAAATCTTTAACAATATCATGAGATAGGTATTATTATATTCAGTTTTACAGAGGAGAAGCAAAAGATTTAAGCAAGTCAGATAAGTGGGAAATTCACTTAGCTGTTACGGAACAGCTACAGTTCCATAAGTGGGACTATTATCTATTTTATATACCACTCTCAAACAACTGTAGCATTGCTAACATAGTGGCTCCATGATCCCAAATACACTTCCACCCCTACAAAAACAGTTAATAAATGAAAGAATGACTCTCCTATGAATAATTTTAATTCTTGAAGCATTTAACCCATGCCTTACACATACTTTGTTTTTACATAATTTTTGCACAAATATTATTAAAATCAGTGTATGACAATCTAAGAAAGACATAATTCAAAAAGAATAATTTATTATTTCTTAAAAAATCTTCCCCTTCAAATAATATTGAATGAAACCTGCTGGCCCTGCAAACTCAGCTCTGATAAAACCTAAGGAACAAGTTTAGAAGCATGAAATCACCTATACTCTACTCAGGTCAAATGGAGTTTCAGACTGAGGAAAAGATGTAATTCTTAGTAGCTTTGGAATGTGACTGTGGGCACTTAAACCAACTCCTAAGTATCACTAGCATTACAAAGAAAGAAAAACACGCAGCTGGGACAGATACAATACAAGGGCGACGTGACAAAGAGGCTGCATGGCAGATGAATAGCAAGAGCTACCTAGTCCTAGCGTGACAATCAGAAGGGATATTGTGGTACAGACCAAACTCCTGCAGGTAAATGAAAGAGAGGGAAAAACCTGGAGGCAAAAAGATAGCAGAACTGACAAAAAGGTTGATTGATAAAAAGTAGAGAAATACTGAGGGGGCACCATATCTCTCTAGGAGGCCACAAAAAATGACTAGTCGACAAGTGATCACAGTCTATAACTTCAAGTTAAAAATAGAAATGAAGTAATGGAGTTATTCACAGTCTCCGAATAAAGTAGGGAGAAGATCAGTTCCCTAGAGCTAAAGAAAAGGTACTTTGAACTTACGTTTGGGGGGAAAAGATCTTTTTAATACTTTGAAAAATTGGACAATAGGCTTAACTCCTAAGGGAAGTCCATGAATTGATCTTCTGACAGACAGCTTATGAAAGGTCAGAGAAGTAATCAGCCAGATTCAAGAACCAACCTGCTATCGAAGTGGTAGAAGTGGTTTAGATCATCTTGTTTCATAAACAAAGAATTTTTTAAAAGAACTTCAAATATTTACTTGGCTTGATCAAACACAGTAATGATTTTGATGCCTCTTGATGAAAGTGAAAGAGGAGAGTGAAAAAGTTGGCTTAAAGCTCAACATTCAGAAAACGAAGATCATGGCATCTGGTCCCATCACTTCATGGGAAATAGACAGGGAAAGAGTGGAAATAGTGTCAGACTTTATTGTTTGGAGCTCCAAAATCACTGCAGATGGTGACTGCAGCCATGAAATTAAAAGATGCTTACTCCTTGGAAGGAAAGTTATGACCAACCTAGATAGCATATTCAAAAGCAGAGACATTACTTTGCCAACAAGGGTCCATCTAGTCAAGGCTATGGTTTTTCCAGTGGTCATGTATGGATGTGAGACTTGGACTGTGAAGAAGGCTGAGCACTGAAGAATTGATGCCTTTGAACTGTGGTGTTGGAAAAGACTCCTGAGAGTCCCTTGGACTGCAAGGAGATCCAACCAGTCCATTCTAAAGGAGATCAGCCCTGGGTTCTTTGGAAGGAATGATGTTAAAGCTGAAACTCCAGTACTTTGGCCACCTCATGGGAAGAGTTGACTCATTGGAAAAGACTCTGATGCTGGGAGGGATTGGGGGCAGGAGGAAAAGGGGACAACAGAGGATAAGATGGCTGGATGGCATCACCAACTCGATGGACGTGAGTCTGAGTGAACTCCGGGAGTTGGTGATGGACAGGGATGCCTGGCGTGCTGTGATTCATGGGGTCGCAAAGAGTCGGACATGACTGAGCGACTGAACTGAATTGAACTGAACTGAAAGAAAACTAAGTCATGATGCAAGTTTAACTTTAAATTAGTGAAAATATGTGATCAGGCTTGGGTAATAAATACATATCTAGAGGATCTACAAAATGGAATGTTTAGTGCAGACAGTCTATATATTTAGTAAGCATGTATTTTGTTGATCATAACTATTTTGAATACATGCTAATCATTCACATCAAAGTCATGATATGACATAATAAACATACTACCAGCTACTCACTATTTTCCAACAACACAAGAGAAGACGCTACACATGGATATCATCAGATGGTCAAAACTGAAATCAGATTGATTATATTTTTTGCAGCCAAAGATGGAGAAGCTCTATACAGTCAGCAAAAACAAGACCAGGAGCTTACTGTGGCTCAGATCATGAATTCCTTATTGCCAAATTCAGACTGAAATTGAAAAATGTGGAGAAAACCACTAGACCATTTAGGTATGACCTAAATCAAATCCCTTATGACTATACAGTGGAAGTGACAAATAGATTTAAGGGACTAGATCTGATAAATAGAGTGCCTGATGAACTACGGACAGAGATTCATGACATTGTACAGGAGACAGGAATCAAGACCATCCCCAAGAAAAAGAAATGTAAAAAAGCAAAATGGCTGTCTGAGGAGGTCTTACAAATAGCTGTGAAAAGAAGGGAAGTGAAAAGCAAAAGAGAAAAGGGAAGTTATACTGATTTGAAGGCAAAGTTCCAGAGAATAGCAAGGAGAGACAAGAAAGCCTTCCTCAGCGATCAGTGAAAAGAAATAGAGGAGAACAACAGAATGGGAAAGACTAGAGAGCTCTTCAAGAAAATTAGAGATACCAAGCGAACATTTCATGCAAAGATGGGCTCGATAAAGGACAGAAATGGTATGGACTTAACAGAAGCAGAGATATTAAGAAGAGATGGCAAGAATACAGAGAAGAACTGTACAAAAAAGATCTTCATGACCCAGATAATCTGGATGGTGTGATTGCTCACCTAAAACCAGACATCCTGGAATATGAAGTCAAGTGGGCCTTAGAAAGCATCACTATGAACAAAGCTAGTGGAGATGATGGAATTCCAGTTGAGCTATTTCAAATCCTGAAAGATGATGCTGTGAAACTGCTGCACTCAATATGCCAGCAAGTTTGGAAAACTCAGCAGTGGCCACAGGACTGGAAAAGCTCAGTTTTCATTCCAGTCTCAAAAAAAGGCAATTCCAAAGAATGATCAAACTATAGCACAATTTCACTCATCTCACAACGCTAGTAAAGTGATGCTTAAAATTCTACAAGCCAGGCTCCAGCAATACGTGAACCATGGACTTCCAGATGTTCACACTGGTTTTAGAAAAGGCAGAGGAACCAGACATCAAATTGCCACCATCTGCTGGATCATGGAAAAAGCAAGAGAGTTCCAGAAAAACATCTATTTCTGCTTTATTGACTATGCCAAAGCCTATGACTGTGTGGATCACAATAAACTGTGGAAAATTCTGAAAGAGATGGGAATACCAGACCACCTGATCTGCCTCTTGAGAAATTTGTATGCAGGTCAGGAAGCAACAGTTAGAACTGGACATGGAACAACAGACTGCTTCCAAATAGGAAAAGGAGTACATATGTCAAGGCTGTATATTGTCACCCTACTTATTTAACTTATATGCAGAGTACATCATGAGAAACGCTGGGCTGGAAGAAGCACAAGCTGGAATCAAGATTGCCGGGAGAAATACCAATAACCTCAGATATGCAGATGCCACCACCCTTATGGCAGAAAGTGAAGAAGAGCTAAAGAGCCTCTTGATGAAAGTGAAAGAGGGCAGTGAAAAAGTTGGCTTAAAGCTCAACATTCAGAAAACTAAGATCATGGCATCGGGTCCCATCACTTCATGGCAAATAGATGGGGAAACAGTGGAAACAGTGGCTGAATTTATTTTTCTGGGCTCCAAAATCATACAGATTGTGATTGCTGCCATGAAATTAAAGGAAACTTACTCCTTGGAAGGAAAGTAATGACCAACCTGGACAGCATATTAAAAAGCAGAGACATTGTCAACAAAGGTCCATCTAGTCAAGGCTATGGTTTTTCCAGCAGTCATGTATGGATGTGAGAGTTGGACTATAAAGAAGGCTGAGTGCTGAAGAATTGCTGCTTTTGAACTGTGGTGTTGTAGAATACTCTTGAGAGTCCCTTGGACTGCAAGGAGATCCAACCAGTCCATCCTAAAAGAGATCAGTCCTGGGTGTTCATTGGAAGGACTGATGTTGAAGCTGAAACTCCAATACTTTAGCCACCTCATGCAAAGAGCTGACTCACTGGAAAAGACCCTGATTTTGGGAAAGATTGAGGGCAGGAGGAGAAGGGGACGACTGAGGATGAGATGGTTGGATGGCATCATCGACTCAATGGACATGGGTTTTTGGTGGATTCCTGGATTCGGTGATGGACAGGAAGGCCTGGCTTGCTGCGGTTCAAGGGGTTTCAAATAGTCGGACACGACTGAGTGACTGAACTGAACTGAACTCACTATCTGCATTTTTTCAGAATGTTTAGTTCATTCTGTATCTTCCTAGGTAAAAACAAACAAACAAATTCTTCAGAATAATACTTGTCAATACAGTTGCTGGCAGTTTTACTTATAATCTACAAGCATGTGCTAAGTCGCCTGAGTTCGGTTCAGTTCAGTGGCTCACTCGTGTCTAACTCTTTGTGACCCCATGGACTGCAGCACACCAGGCTTCCCTGTCCGTCACCAACCCCCGGATTTTACTTAATTCATGTCTGTTGAGTCGGTGATGGCATCCTACCATATCAACCTCTGTCGACCCCTTCTCCTCCCATCTTTAATCTTTCCCAGCATCAGAGTCTTTTCCAGTGAGTCAGTTCTTCACATCAGGTGGCCGAATATTGGGGTTTCAGCATCAGCATCAGTCCTCTAATGAATTTTAAGGACTGATTTCCTTTAGCAAGGACTTGTTGGATCTCCTTGCAGCCCAAGGGACTTGCAAGAGTCTTCTATAACACTACAGTTCAAAACATCAATTATTTGGTACTCAGCTTTCTTTATAGTCCAACTGTCACATCCATACATGACTACTGGAAAAACCTTAACTTTGACTAGATGGACCTCTTTTTGCAAAGTAATGTCTCTGCTTTTCAATATGCTGTCAAGGTGGGTCATAACTTTTCTTCCAAGGAGCAAACATCTTTTAATTTCATGGCTGCAATCATCATTTGCAGTGATTTTGGAGCCAAAAATTAATAGTCTGGCACTGTTTCATTTGTTTACCCATCTGTTTGACATGAAGTGATTAGATACCATGATCTTAGTTTTCTGAATGTTGAGTTTTAAGCCAACTTTTTCACTGTCCTCTTTAATTTTCATCAAGAGGCTTTTTAGTTCTTCGCTTTCTGCCATAAGGGTGGTGTCATCTGTATATCTGAGGTTATTGATATTTCTCCTGGCAAACTTGATTCCAGCTTGTGCTTCATCCAGTCCAGGAATTCTCATGATGTACTCTGCATATAAGTTAAATAAGCAGGATTACAATGTACAATCGTGAAATACTCCTTCCCCAATTGGAACCAGTCTATTGTTCCATGTCCAGTTCTAACTGTTGCTTCTTGACCAGCATACAGATTTTACCGGAGGCGGGTCAGGTGGTCTGGTATTCCCATCTCTTGAAGAATTTACCAGAGTCTATTGTGATCCACACAATCAAAGGCTTTGGCATTGTCAAAAAAAAAACAGAAGTGGGTGATTATCTGGAACTCTCTTCCTTTTTCGATGATCCAATGGATATTGGGAAGTTGATCTCTTTTTCCTCTTTTTAAGTCCAGCTTGAACATCTGGAAGTTCATGGATCATGTACTGTTGAAGCCTGGCTTGGAGAACTTTGAGCATTACTTTGCTAGTGAGTGAGATAAGTGCAACTGTGTGGTAATTTGAGCATTCATTGGCATTGGAATGAAAACTGACCCTTTCCAGTCCTTTGGCCACTGCAGAGTTTTCCAAATTTGCTGGCATATTGATAGCAGCACTTCCACAGCATCATCTTTCAGGATGTGAAATAGCTCAAATGGGATTCCATCACCTCCACTAGCTTTGTTTGTAGTGATGCTTCCTAAGGACCACTTGACTTCACATTCCAGGATGTCTGGCTCTAGGTGAGTGATCACAGCATCGTGATTATCTGGATCATGAAGATCTTTTCAGTATAGTTCTTCTATGTGTTCTTGTCACCTCTTCTTAATATCTTCTGCTTCTGTTAAGTCCATACCATTTCTGACCTTTATTGTACCCATCTTTGCATGAAATATTCCCTTGGTATCTCTAATTTTCTTGAAGAGGTCTCTAGTCTTTCCCAGTCTATTGTTTTCCTCTCTTTCTTTGCAGTGATCACTGAGAAAGGCTTTCTTTTTTTTTTATTTTTTATTTTTAAACTTTACAAATTGTAGTAGTATTGCCAAATATCAAAATGAATCCACCACAGGTGTACATGTGTTCCCCATACTGAACCCTCCTCCTTCTTCCCTCCCCATACCATCCCTTTGGGTCGTCCCAGTGCACTAGCTCCAAGCATCCAGTATCATGTATCGAACCTGGACTGGCAACTCGTTTCATACATGATATTATACATGTTTCAATGTCATTCTCCCAAATCTTCCCACCCTCTCCCTCCGCAACAGAGTCCATAAGACTGTTCTATACATCAGTGTCTCTTTTGCTGTCTCGTACACAGGGTTATTGTTAGCATCTTTCTAAATTCCATATATATGCGTTAGTATACTGTATTGGTGTTTTTCTTTCTGGCTTACTTCACTCTGTATAATAGGCTCCAGTTTCATCCACCTCATTAGAACTGATTCAAATGTATTCTTTTTAATGGCTGAGTAATACTCCATTGTGTATATGTACCACAGCTTTCTTATCCATTCATCTGCTAATGGACATCTAGGTTGCTTTCATGTCCTGGCTATTATAAACAGTGCTGTGATGAACATTGGGGTACACGTGTCTCTTTCCCTTCTGGTTTCCTCAGTGTGTATGCCCAGCAGTGGGATTGCTGGATCATAAGGCAGTTCTATTTCCAGTTTTTTAAGGAATCTCCACACTGTTCTCCATAGTGGCTGTACTAGTTTGCATTCCCACCAACAGTGTGAGAAAGGCTTTCTTATCTCTCCTTGCTATTCTTTGGAACTTTGCACTCAAATAGGTATATCTTTCCTTTTCTCTTTGCTTTTTACTTCTCTTCTTTTCACAGCTATTTGTAATGCCTCCTCAGACAACCATTTTGCACTTTTGCATTTCTTTTTCTTGGGGATGGTCTTGATCACTGCCTCTTGTATAATGTGATGAACCTTTGTCCATAGTTCTTCAGGCACTCTGTCTATCAGATCTAATCCCTTGAATTTATTTGTCACTTCAACTGTATAGTCATAAGGGATCTGATTTAGGTTATACCTGAGTGGTTTAGTGATTTTCCCTACTTTCTTCAATTTATGTCTGAATTTGACAGTAAGTAGTTCATTATTTGAGCCACAGTCAGCTCCCAGTCTTGTTTTTGCTGACTATATACAGCTTCTCCATTTTTGACTGCAAAGAATATAATCAATCTGATTTTTTTTATTGATCATCTGGTGATGTCCATGTGTAGAGTCTTCTCTTGTGTTGTTGGAAGAGGGTGTTTGCTATGACCAGTGCATTCTCTTGGCAGAACTCTATTAGGCTTTGCCCTGTTTCATTCTGTACTCCAAGGCCAAATTTTCCTGTTACTTTAGGTGTTTCTTGACTTCCTACTTTTGCATTCCAGTCCCCTAAAATGAAAAGGACATCTTTTTTGGATGTTAGTTCTAAAAGGACTTGTAGGTCTTCGTAGAACTGTTCAACTTCAGCTTCTTCAGCATTACTGGTTGGGGCATAGACTTTGATTACTGTGATATTGAATGGTTTGTCTTGGAAATGAACAGAGATCATTCTGTCATTTTTGAGATTGCATCCTAGTACTACATTTCAGACTCTTGTTGACTATGATGGCTACTCCATTTCTTTTAAGGGATTCCTGACCACAGTAGTGGCTATAATGGTCATCTGAGTTAAATTCACCCATTCCAGTCCATTTTAGTTCGCTGATTCCTAAAATGTGAACGTCACTCTTGCCATCTCCTGTTTGACCACTTCCAATTTGCCTTGATTCATGAACCTAACATTCCAGGTCCCTGTGCAATATTGCTCATGCTCAGTCAATTTTTAGTCTAATATTCTGTTCAAGGGCGGGGCTGTGTTCCCTCTGTTATTTGACCTGAGGCCAAACTATGGTGGAGGTAATAAAGATAATAGTGACCTCCTTCAAAAGGTCCCATGCAGACACTGCTACACTCAGTGCCCCCAGGTCTGCAGCAGGCCACTACTGACCCATGCCTCTGCAAGAGGCTCCTGGACACTCACTGGCAAGTCTCAGTCAGTCTCTTGTGGGGTCACTGCTCCTTTCTTCTGTGTCCTGGTGTGCATAACGTTCTGTTTGTGCCCTCCCAGTTCTGTTTCCCCAGTTCTGTGTAAGTTCTGGGGGTTATATAGTGGGTTAATGGTGACCTCCTCCAAGGGGGCATATGCCATACCCAGGTCTACTGCACCCAGTCCCCTTGCCCCTGAAGCAGTCCACTTCTGACTTGTACATAACTGAAGTCACTTCAATTATGTCCAACTCTCTACCACCCACCAGGCTCTTCTATCCATTGGATTCTCCAGACAAAAATGCTGGAGTGGGTTGCCATGCCCTCCTCCAGGGGATCTTCTCAACCCAGGGACTGAACCCAAGTCTTTTATACCTCCTGCATTGGTAGGTGGGTTCTTTACCACTAGCCCACCTGGGAATCCCCTCTATATGCATGGGAGATTACAAATATTTTAACTAGAAATGTGTGAACTGGAAATGTCTTTCATTTGTTTTGTCATCCTCAAACTAAATATATGCATATGAGACTTTTCATATGATCCCATGGACTGCAGCATGTCAGGCTTCCCTGTCCTTCACTATCTCCCAGCATTTGCTAAAAATTCATGTCCATTAAGCCAGTGATGCAATCCAACCACCTCATCCTATGTCATTCTCTTCTCCTCCTATTCTCAATCTTTCCCACCTTCAGAGTCTTTTCCAACCGAGTTGTCTTTTTGTATCAGGTGTCCAAAGTATTGGAGCTTCAGCTTCAGCACCAGTCCTTCCAATGAATATTCAGAGTTGATTTCCTTTAGGATTGACTGTATTAATCTCTTTGCAGTCCAAGGGACTTCCAAGAGTCTTCTCCAACACCACAGTTCAAAAGCATCAATTCTTTGGCAGTCAGCTTTCTTTATAGTCCAAATCTCACATCTATACATAACTACAAGAAAAACCATAGATTTGACTTTTGGACATTTGTTGGCAAAGTGATGTCTCTGCTTTTTAATATGCTGTCTAGCTTTGTCATAGCTTTTCTTCCAAGGAGGAAGTGGCTTTTAATTTTATGGCTGCAGTCACTGACTTCAATGATTGTGAAGACCAAGAAAATAAAGTCACTGTTTCCACTTTGCCCCCATCAATTTGCCATGAAATGGTGGGACCAGATGCTATGATCTTAGTTTTATGAATGCTGAGTTTTAAGCCAGCTTTTTCACCCTCCTCTTTCACTCTCATCAAGACTCTGTTTAGTTGCTCTTTTCTTTCTGCCATTAGGGTGGTATCATCTGCATATCTAAGGTTGTTGATATTTCTCCTGGCAATGTTGATTCCAGCTTGTGATTCATCCAGTCTGGCATTTCATATGATGTACTCTGCTATTTTAACTAGAAATGTGTGAACTGGAAATGTCTTTCATTTGTTTTGTCATCCTCAAACTAAATATATGCATATGAGACTTTTCATATGATCCCATGGACTGCAGCATGTCAGGCTTCCCTGTCCTTCACTATCTCCCAGCATTTGCTAAAAATTCATGTCCATTAAGCCAGTGATGCAATCCAACCACCTCATCCTATGTCATTCTCTTCTCCTCCTATTCTCAATCTTTCCCACCTTCAGAGTCTTTTCCAACCGAGTTGTCTTTTTGTATCAGGTGTCCAAAGTATTGGAGCTTCAGCTTCAGCACCAGTCCTTCCAATGAATATTCAGAGTTGATTTCCTTTAGGATTGACTGTATTAATCTCTTTGCAGTCCAAGGGACTTCCAAGAGTCTTCTCCAACACCACAGTTCAAAAGCATCAATTCTTTGGCAGTCAGCTTTCTTTATAGTCCAAATCTCACATCTATACATAACTACAAGAAAAACCATAGATTTGACTTTTGGACATTTGTTGGCAAAGTGATGTCTCTGCTTTTTAATATGCTGTCTAGCTTTGTCATAGCTTTTCTTCCAAGGAGGAAGTGGCTTTTAATTTTATGGCTGCAGTCACTGACTTCAATGATTGTGAAGACCAAGAAAATAAAGTCACTGTTTCCACTTTGCCCCCATCAATTTGCCATGAAATGGTGGGACCAGATGCTATGATCTTAGTTTTATGAATGCTGAGTTTTAAGCCAGCTTTTTCACCCTCCTCTTTCACTCTCATCAAGACTCTGTTTAGTTGCTCTTTTCTTTCTGCCATTAGGGTGGTATCATCTGCATATCTAAGGTTGTTGATATTTCTCCTGGCAATGTTGATTCCAGCTTGTGATTCATCCAGTCTGGCATTTCATATGATGTACTCTGCATACAAGTTAAATAAGTAGGGTGACAATATGCAGCCTTGCAGTACTCCTTTCTAAATTTTGAGCCAGTCCATTTTTTCAAGTTTGGTTCTAACTGTTGCTTTTTGTCCTGCATACAGGTTTCTCAGGAGGCAGATAAGGTTGTCTAGAATTCCCATGTCTTTAAGAATTTTCCACAGTTTGCTGTGATCCACACACAGGCTTTAGTGTAGTCAATGTAGCAGAACCAGATGCTTTTTGAAATTCCTTTGCTTTTTCTATAATCAATTTGATATGAATTTCTATGGCGATTTGATCTCTGGTTCCTCTGACTTTTCTAAATCTAGTTTGCACAATTAGAAGTGCTCTGCTGAGCTTAGTCAATCAGTTGTGTCCATCTCTCTGCAACCCCATGAACTGTAGCCCATCAGCCTCCTCTGTCCATGGGAGTTCTCCAGGCAAGAATACTAGAGTGGGTTGCCATGCCCTCCTCCAGGGAATTGTCACAACACACGGATTGAACCCAGGTTTCCCTCATTGTTCTTTATCAACTTAGGAATTCCTGGAAATTCCAAGAATACTGAAGTGAGTAACCTATCCCTTTTCCAGGGACTCTTCTGAACCTAGGAATCGAACCAGGGTCTCCTGCATTGCAGGGATATTCTTTACAACCTGAGCCAGCATGGAAGCCCTGTTAGCCTGTGAAATGAGCACAACTGTACTGTGGTTTGAACATCCTTTTGCTTTGCCTTTCTTTGGGATTCAAATGAAAACTGAACCTTTCCAGTCCTGTGGCCACTGTGGAGTTTTCAAAATTTGTTGACATATTAAGTACAACACTTTTCCAGCATCATCTTTTAGGATTTGAAAAAGCTTAGCTGGAATTCTATCGCTTCCATTAGCTTTGTTCATAGTAATGCTTCCTAAGGCCTACTTGACTTCACATTCAGGTCGTCTGACTCTATGTGAGTGGCTACATATTCAGGGTTATCCAGATCATTAAGACCTTTTTTGTATAGTTCTTCTGTGTATTTTTGCAACCTCTTCTTAATCTTTTCTGCTTCCATTAGGTCCTTGCCATTTCTGTCCTTTATCGTGCCCATTCTTGGATAAGATGTTTCTTTGGAATTTCTAATTTTCTTGAAGAGATCTCGAGCCTAATGTTTCCTGTTCTAGTCTTTTCCTTTATTTCTTTGCATTGATCTTTTAAGAAGGCTTTCTTATCATTTCTTGCTGTTCTCGGGAACTCTGCATTCAGTTGGGTATATCTTTCCTTTTCTCCTTTGCCTTTTGCTTCTTTCTTTTCTCAGCTATTTGTAAGGCCTCCTCAGACAACCACTATGCCTTGTTGCATTTCTTTTTCTTTGAGATGATTTTGTTCACAGCCTCCTGAACAAAGTTACAAACTTCTATCAATAGTTCTCCAGGCACTGGTCTACCAGATCTAACCCCTTGAATCTATTCATTACCTCCACTGTACAATCAATCATAAGGGATTTGACTTCGGTCATTTCTGAATCTTTAATTTGCTTTTAAAAAACTTAATAAAAACAAAGTCACCTCCTCCCTTTCTCATTAGCTGTAGCTTTTGAAAGTTCTTTTTTGTTTTGTCTACCTAGTAAGTGCCTACTTAACTTTGTTTACCTTGAATAATAATAGCCTATAGATACTAATAATTAATAATAGTAAGCACATCTGGTCCCATCACTTCATGGGAAATAGATGGGGAAACAGTAGAAACAGTGTCAGACTTTATTCTGGGGGGCTCCAAAATCACTGCAGATGGTGACTGCAGCCAAGAAGTTGAAAGGCACTTACTCCTTGGAAGGAAAGTTATGACCAACCAGGATAGCATATTAAAAACCAGAGACTTTGTCAACAAAGGTCTGTCTAGTCAAGGCTATGGTTTTCCAGAGGTCATGTATGGATGTGAGAGTTGGACTGTGAAAAAAGCTGAGTGCCGAAGAATTGATGCTTTTGAACTGTGGTGTTGGAGAAGACTCTTGAGAGTCCCTTGGACGGCAAGGAGATCCTACAAGTCCATCCTAAAGGAAATCAGTCCTGGGTGTTCATTGGAAGGACTGATGCTAAAGCTGAAACTCCAGTACTTTGGCCACCTCATGCGAAGAGTTGACTCATTGGAAAGACTCTGATGCTGGGAGGGATTGGGGGTAGGACGAGAGGGGGATGACAAAGGATGAGATGGCTGGATGGCCTCACTGACTCAATGCACATGAGTCTGAGTGAACTCCGGGAGTTGGTGATGGACAGGGAGGTCCGGCATCTGTGATTCATGGGGTCGCAAAAAGTCGGACAAGAATGAATGACTGAACTGAACTGATTGACTAACACTTTTACTTTTCATTGCTTCACATGCTGTCATAGATACTTGTAATCCATATAACAAGAAATATGTTTGATTAAACATCCATTTCCTACCACTATGAGGGGCAATTGCTTATTAATCTCCATATCAGTTCCGTTCACTTGCTCAGTTGTGTCTGACTCTTTGCGACCCCGTGGACTGCAGCACACCAGGCTTCCCTGTCCATCACCAACTCCTGGCGCTTGCTCAAACTCATGTCCATCAAGTCGGTAATCCCATCCAACAATCTCATCCTCTTTCAAGGATGAGATTGTCCCCTTCTCCTCCTGCTTTCAATCTTTCCCAGCATCAGAGTCTTTTCAAATGAGTCAGTTCTTCGAATCAGATGGCCAAAGTATTGGAGTTTCAGCTTCAGCATCAGTCCTGTCAATGAAAATTCAGGACTGATTTCCTTTAGGATGGTATGACTGGATCTCCTTGCAGTCTGAGGTCTCCATTATCTTCATTACCTCCATCATAGTTTGGCCTCAGGTCAAATAACAGGGAGGGAACATAGCCCCGACCTTCAACAGAAAACTGGATTAAAGATTTACTGAGCATAACCCCACCCATCAGAACAAGACCCAGTTTTCCCCTCAGTCAGTTTCTCCCATCAGCTAGCTTCCATAAGCCTCTTATCCTTCTCCATTAGAGGGCAGAGAGAATGAAAACCACAATCACCAAAAACTAACCAATCTGATCACATGGACCACAGCCTTGCTTAACTCAATGAAACTATGAGCCATGCCATGTAGGGCTACCCAAGACAGATCAGTCACGATGGAGATTTTTGACAAAATGTGGTCCACTGGAGAAGGGAATGGCAAACCACTTCAGTCTTCTTGCCTTGAAAACCCCATGAACAGTATGAAAATCTCCATATACCAGGATCAGTTCAGTTCTGTTCAGTTCAGTCTCTCAATTGCGTCTGACTCTTTGTGACCCCATGGACTGCAGCATGCCAGGCCTCCCTGTCCATCACCAGCTCCAGGAGTTTACCAGGATAATATTTGACTCACAGTAAGCAATAAGCAACCAATGGACAAATGGCCACCAAAGACCTGAAGTAGAGCATTTCCTTTCTTTCCATTATATTATGAGTAAAACTTTATCCCCTGTAATTATGAAGTACCTTGTCCTTTTAGAAAATCTCTTGGATGTTGTTAACTGTTTTCAGTTCAGTTCAGTTCAGTTCAGTCGCTCAGTCACGTGTGACTATTTGAAACCCCATGAATCACAGCACGCCAGGCCTCCCTGTCCATCACCAACTCCCGGAGTTCACTCAAACTCATGTCCATTGAGTCGGTGATGCCATCCAGCCATCTCATCCTCTGTCGGCCCCTTTTCCTCCTGCCCCCAATCCCTCCCAGCATCAGAGTCTTTTCCAATGAGTCAACTCTTCGCATGAGGTGGCCAAAGTACTGGAGTTTCAGCTTCAGCATCAGTCCTTCCAATGAACACCCAGGACTGATCTCCTTTAGGATGGACTGGTTGGATCTCCTTGCAGTCCAAGGGATGGTCAGGAGTCTTCTCCAACACCACAGTTCAAAAGCATCAATTCTTTTGGCACTCAGCTTTCTTCACAGTCCAACTCTCACATCCATTCATGACCACTGGAAAACCATACCCTTGACTAGATGGACCTTTGCTGGCAAAGTAATGTCTCTGTTTTTCAATATGCTCCTCTCCCTAAACCTTGATC
This sequence comes from Bos mutus, assembly GCF_027580195.1. Taxonomy (NCBI): domain Eukaryota; kingdom Metazoa; phylum Chordata; class Mammalia; order Artiodactyla; family Bovidae; genus Bos; species Bos mutus. The sequence goes on from NC_091617.1 coordinate 48,651,486, forward strand.
TGATCCTTTCTGTCTGGCCAGAAGACTGAATGATAACATAATGGCTTTGGAGGGCTAAGGTAATGCTTTCAAGCCCTAATTCTTTAGGACCTGATGAAATTGGAAAGATTTCTAAATGTATTGAGCAAAATCTTCCTAATATTAATATTAAAACAAATTGTAGATGCTGTCACTATGCAGGTATTACTGTGACAATTAAATGAGATAGTCTTGGGCTTCCCTGGTGGCTCAGTTGGTAAAAGAATCTGCCTGCAATGAGGGAGACCTGGGTTCAATCCCTGGGTTGGGACGATCCCCTGGAGGAGGGCATGGCAACCCACTCGGATATTCTTGCCTGGAGAATCGCCATGGACAGAGGAGCCTGGCAGGCTATAATCCATGGGATTGCAAAGAATCAGACACGACTGAGCTACTAAGCACAGTACAGTGTAAACAGTAGACATTCAATAAATACTAATTCTCCACTTGCTGTCATCCTTACATAGACTATCACCATGAAAACCTTAACCAAATTCATGAGAAATGTCTAATACAGCAAACCTCTGCAAATATGTATAAGTGTACATGGCGCTACCATATATCAACTCTAGTCTGGATCCTCACCAAATTACATATTGGTCTGTTAACAATAAAGTTTGCTAGATCTCTCTCTCAACTGGTTCCAAGTCTAGTGGGAAAGACAAATAAATGTAAATAGATAATCATAAGACAATGTGTTCTGTGCTACAATAATGGTGTGAACAGAGTGTTACGGGAACACAGAGAAAGGAATAATTAACTGTCCAAGGACAAAGTAACCTCAGACAGGCTAATTTAGAGGAATAATTAATAAAACACCCATAATTTTTTAGAGCACAGGTAACATCTCTTGTGAGCTCATTAGACAAAGAAAATATTAAAAGCCTAGAATTTCCTGTAAGCTAGAATATAACTGGATTCCACTGTAGCTCAAAAGCTCAGAAGCACAAGAACAATTGTCTTCAACATTAATGTAGTATTAATTTTATGATGTAATTTATAGGCAAACAAGCCTCAGGTACATAAGCTAAAACTCATGAAAAAGATTATTGACATTTCAGGATGAAAGGCCAACAGTGCTGACATAAAAGCACCAAATCCCTCAACAAAGAACTATGACTTTGACTAAATTCTTTGAGAATGCATTCCATGAGTCTTACTTTCAAATTTTGGCTTGGTGCCACCACTGATTTTTACAGGAAATCTTGTGTAAAAAAAAAAAAAAATGTCATCAAACAGACAAAGGGAATAGTTTTCTTATGAACAAGAGACCAAATTTCAGACATCTTAATAGCCCAAGAAAATGGCATGAGAATGTCACTAGAATTCACAGTGTTGTTTTCATAGACTTGCCTCACCTCTTCCTGGTTTTACCTTTCATGCATTTAAAGAGCATTGTATGAAATTAAGTAAATGTCTAAGGAGTATTTGAAGAAAATTGTATTTTTCTTCCAAATTTCCAATTACAGAAAGATAATTGGGGAAAAAAAGCAAAATAAGTCTTAATATCCTTCATTTCTTATTTCTCTGTCTGTTTTATCATCTGGAAAATAAGGTCCTTGATCACCATTCTAATTCCAAAATTTTATTTATATTTATAGAAAATTGAGGCTTTTAATGTCAACAGTCACATTATCTGCTTGTGAAGAACCAGAGTGGAACCTTCCCCATTATAGATTAACTGAACCACATGGCAGAATTTCTTCTTTAATTTTGCAGTGCTTTGAGATTTATCCACAAATTGGGTAACACATTTCTATTGAGTTGAGGTAGGTAATTTGTTTAAAAATGCAAGGATGCATCTGTATGTTACATTTGCTAGTTGAGTTACTAAGTGACTCATCAACTGTTGTATTATGAATAGCTACTAATTACTGAGTGCTTACTATGTGCAAGGTATTGCTTATTATGTAGCTATTATAACTGTCTCTATTATAAGACAATGAAACTAAGACTTAGAGAATGAAAATGACTTACTGAAGTACTCTGAACTAATATATGTTCAAGGCAGGATTTGTAGCTGAGCCTTTTTGATTCTACACGTCAGACCCCTGCTCTTAGTCATGACCTCCCAATGTAGCCTTAATAGAAAGCTTTCATTCTTTATTGTTCTATATTGTTTGGATATTGCCCTAACAGCTTATTACATTTATAGACAGAAAAAGTAATGGATAGGTCCAACTTTAAGCCCTTTAAATCTGTGATAATACATGCCTAATAACTCTGTGCAGGCAGATATTAGTCTGGTTTTCCCACAATAAAATCCATCACAAGTAACACCTGAGCACATAAGGGGCCAAAGTAATGCTCACAATTCTCCAAGCCAGACTTCAACAGTATGTGAACCGTGAACTTGCAGATATTCAAGCTGGATTTAGAAAAGGCCAAAGAACCAGAAAGCAAATTGGCAACATCCACTGGATCATCAAAAAAGCAAGAGAGTTCCAGAAAAACATCTACTTATGCTTTACTGACTATGCAAAAACCTTTGACTGTGTGGATCACAACAAACTGGAAAATTCTTCAAGAGATGGGAGTACAGGACAACCTTACCTGCCTCCTTAGAAGCCTGTATCCTGGTCAAGAAGCAACAGTTAGAACTGGTCATGGAACAACAGACTGGTTCAAACTAACAAAGGAGTACGTCAAGGCTGTCTATTGTCACCCTGCTTATTTAACTTATATGCAGAGTACATCATGCAAAATGCTGGGCTGGATAAAGCACAAGCTGGAACCAAGATTGCTGGGAGAAATATCAATATCCTCAGATATGCAGATGACACCATCATTATGGCAGAAAGTGAAGAAGAACTAAAGAGCCTCTTGATGAAAGTGAAAGAGGAGGGTGAAAAAGTTGGCTTAAAACTCAACATTTGGGAAACTAAGATCATGGCATCCGGTCCCATCACTTCATGGCAAATAGATGGAGAAACAATGGAAACAGTGACAAACTTTATATTTTGGGGCTCCAAAATCACTGCAGATGGTGACTGTAGCCATGAAATTGAAAGGCGTTTGCTCTTTGGAAGAAAAGCTATGACCAACCTAGACAGTATATTAAAAAGCAGAGACATTACTCTGCCAACAAAGGTCCATCTAGTCAAAGCTGTGTTTTTTCCAGTAGTCATGTATGGATGTGACAGATGGATTCTATAAGAAGCTGAGTGCTGACAAATTGATTCTTTTGAACTGTGGTGCTGGAGAAGACTCTTGAGAGTCCTTTGGACTGCAAGAAGATCAAGCCAGTCAATCCTAAAAGAAATCAGTTCTGAATGTTCATTGGAAGGACTGATGCTGAAGCTGAAGCTCCAATACTTTGGCCACCTGATGCGAAGAGCTGACTCATTGGAAAAGACCATGATTCTGGGAAAGAATGAAGGCGGGAGGAGAAGGGGACGACATACGATCAGATGGTTGGATGGCATTACTGACTGGATGGACATGAGTTTAAGCAAGCTCCAGGAGTTGGTGATGGACAAGGACTCCTTGAGTGCTGCAGTCCATGGGGTCTCAAATTGTTGGACATGACTGAGAGACTGAACTGATAATGGGCACATAATATGCACCTTTGTGGAATTAGTGAATTTTAATGCATTAATGACAACAAAAAATAAAAATATGATAAAATTTACATATTCTCTAATTGTGTCTTTCATGTAAGTGGACAAATAGGTGTAAGTTTCTAAGCACAAACCAAATTCACTTAATAACACAGCAACAATATCCAACCAAATTTACCTGTTGAGGGTGAGTGTTGCAGTAAGTAGTGACCAGTACTGGTCTTCAAGTCAAGCATATTAATTGCATACTCCACGTCTAATGATGACTTAGAAGTCTATGTTTTCCTAAATGAGTACTTATATTTTCAAAACAAAGGCAATGAAACTTTAAATAAAAATACTAATTCTCACGTAGAATACATGAATAAAAATGGCCACAGTAAAACCAAAATGCTTGGTTCATAGTTTTAATCTCTACCCTCCCTCAAACTCCATACTCTACCACAGTTATGGAGAACCTGTCAGAAGCCTGAATTTGAGTTTAAAAACCATATTTCCTTAAATATTGAAATAGAGATAAGACCTCTTTTTACAAAATGCTCACACAATTCTTGATTTGTTTTTATAATGAATACAAAATGATTATCAAAGAAGATGACTTTGTTCTCAGATATCCACCTATAAGTTTATTTCCTCTGCTGAAGTCCATATACCCAAATTGTTTTTTTTTACACATTAGAACTAGATAATATTCCCCATGAACTTTTATCTAATAGGAATTCTAGCTATCCTGGACTGTGAGATATCCACTTTTCCTCAACATATCAAAGGTGGGGGTGGTGCTTCTATGATGTTCGCAGACTTGCCTGCCTAGGGTTGAAGTGGCTTATTAGAAATTCCTTACTGACTTGTATTAATATAAATTAGTAGGTAAAGAACATAATCCAGCACAAAGTACAATTTTTATTCAAATATTTCTATTAGCATAATTATCTTTTTTGAGGAAATTAAATGTACATTATTATACTTAATATGCCACAAATTATAGAAGCAAAAAATTTCATTTGTAAGAATCTGCAGTTCTCAAGTAATTAGCCACATTGCACCCTGGAAACTAAAATTAAATACATAAATTAAACCAGTGGGGGAGATGATAACATAGTAAAAAGGTTCTGGATATAATACAGTATGTCATACCTAAAGCTCAGCCTTAAAATAGTCACTCTAGGCATGTTCAGACAAGAACTTGGTCAGGTCTCCTAAAGACCTGAGCATTTGAATAAAGTGATCAGTTGGAAAGTCTATCTCTGATGAAATAGCATTTACACAAATAGGTTTCCTTGCCTACTTTCTGAACATTCAGTTCAGTTCAGTTGCTTAGTTGTGTCCAACTCTTTGAGATGCCATGGACTGCAGCACGGCCAGGCTTCCCTGTCCATCACCAACTCCCGGAGGTTGCTCAAACTCATGTCCACCAAGTTGGTGTTGCCATCCAACTGTCTCATCCTATGTCATCCCCTTCTCCTCCCACCTTCAATATTTCCCAGAATCAGGGTCTTTTCCAATGAGTCAGCTTTTCTCACCAGGTGGCCAAAGTATTGGAGCTTCAGCTTCAGCATCAGTCCTTCCAGTGAATATTCAGGACTGATTAGGATGGACTGGTTGGATCTTCCTGCTGTCCAAGGGACTCTCAAGAGTCTTTTCCAACACCACAGTTCAAAAGCATCAATTCATTAGCACTCAGCTTTTTTTTTATAGTAAAATGCTCACATCCATACATGACTACTGGAAAAACCACAGCTTCAACTAGATGGACCTTTGTTGGCAAAGTAATGTCTCTGCTTTTTAATATACTGTCTAGGTTGATCATAGTTTTTCTTCCAAAGAGCAAACGCCTTTCAATTTCATGGCTGCAGTCAGCATCTGCAGTGGTTTTGGAGCCCCCCAAAATAAAGATTGTCTCTGCTTCCTTTGTTTCCCCATCTATTTGCCATGAAGTGATGGGACTGGATGCCATGATCCTCGTTTCCTGAATGTGGAACTTTAAGCCAACTTTTCCCTCTCCTCTTTCATTTTCATCAAGAGGCTCTTTAGTCCTTCTTCACTTTCTGCCATAATGATGGTGGCATCTGCATATCTAAGGTTATTGATATTTCTCCCAGCAATCTCGATTCCAGCTTGTGCTTCATCCAGCCTGGTATTTCACAAAATGTACTCTGCATATAAGTTAAATAAGCAGGGTGACAATTTTTACAGCCTTGATGATTTCCTCTCCCAATTTGGAATCAGTCTGTTGTTCCATGTCCAATTTTAACCATTGCTTCTTGACCTGCATACAGATTTTTCAGGAGGCAGGTAAGGTGGTCTGGTATTCCCATTTCTTGAAGAATTTTCCAGTTTGTTGTGATCCACACAGTCAAACGCTTTAGCATAGTCAGTAAAGCAGGAGTAGATGTTTTTCTGGAACTCTCTTTCTTTTTTGATGATCTAGCAGATGTTCGCAATTTGATCTCTGATTCCTCTGCCTTTTCTAAATCCAGCTTGGACATCTGAAAGGCCATGGTTTACATACTGTTGAAGTCTGGTTTAGAGAATTTTGAACATTACTTTGCTAGCCAGTGAGATGAGGGCAATTGTGTTATAGGTAGATTAAACACATTATTCAGTCCTTAATCTCTGAAATACACAAGGTGTGAGTTCAGGAGCAAGATATTACATAACTTCAAAGTTATTTTTAATATCCCTTCCAATTTATATGAATGAAACATTCTGCTCTTTGTTTCTGAAGACATACACATGAACACAACAAGGACATCCACTACTCCTCTCACAGAAAGTAGCTTGGGGTTGAATTTATAATATTTATACTGTCTACATTTAGTGATAATCGCTCCCCAGCTCACAAGCTGAAGAACTAGTTTCTTCTACTTGCTAATCAGTCTGACACTAAGCTTAAAAGCAAAAAGCATAAAATGAAACTTGAAATCTTTGAAAAGTTTTATTCCCCTCCATGTATAGTTATTATTTTTTTTATAAAGTGGGAAAACAAGGCAACACTATAAATTAGATTTTTCCTGTTTTTGTCCCAGGTAGAAAGTGAGACTTAAACATAAATTGGTCTGTCTCCAAAAGACAAAGTAGAGGATGACGGGGTAGTGGTTATATGTCATTCGTAATGCTAGTACCACAGCCTCATCCGATATTTCTCATTTATACCTCAACACCCAACCCACAGATGCTCTTTTCAACCATACGCTCTTTTAATATAAAATTTGCATTTCTAGAGCATAGAAGATTTTAGGATGTAAGCTATGTGCATGCAGGCTACGTTGCTTCAGTTGTGTCCAACTCTTTGAGACCCTTTGGACTGTGGCCTGCCAGGCTCCTCTGTCCAAGAATATTAGAGTGAGTTGCCATGCCCTCCTCCAGAGGATCTTCCTGACCCAGTTATGGAACTCATTTCTCATTGGCAGGTGGATTCTTTACCACTAGAGCCACCTGGGAATAATGTAAGCCACTTACCATCAAATAGATAATCCTTTTACCATAGAATAATGTAAAACTCATAGGAATATGCACAAAGTGTGATCTGTGTGCCATTTTAAATACCACCAAAGAACATTCTTTACCAATGAGTCAAAGACAGCTAAGTAGTTGTATGTGATCAGTTAACACCAGTTAGTTTTTGTCTTTGACTATTCCTGGCACAGTGAGTATATGGCTACAGGTATGGAAGCTATGTATGTGCCCCAAATTGTAAGCACACGCTCACCACATCTGAGCTACACACCACTGCTACTTAATTTTCAACCTGCCAGTAACAGAGACCATTGCTGAGTCACTGATACACCACTATCCCTCAAAATAGTCCAACTAACCCAATGCATAGTAAGTTGACTTTTTCAGACACCTTCAATCCTGGAAAAGTCAGAGGTTTATTTTTACTAGAATCAATATATATATATATTGCACATGCATTTGCCTACCCAGCCCAAAGAACCACTGTGTGAAAGCTTTCAGAGTGTTGGACGCAGCATCATTTTTGGCTGAGTCCCTTCACTGTTCACCTGAAACTATCACAACATTATTAATCGTTTATACTCCAATACAAAATACAAAGTTTTTTTAGAAATTAAGAGATAAATTTTACAGCAAAGAAGGTTTGAAAGTTGCTATATGACTATGGTGTCCATTCATCCTATCATATAGCATAACACCCAAAGCTGTGGGCCTATTAAGCTAGAGAACAGAATTTTAAGACACAGCTGGGATTTAAGCTTGAAGATGATATGTTGCAAGGATTGGTACCATCCTCCAGGATGTAGTATGTATTCTAAATCAATGATCATTTTATAGTGTGGTATCCCCAATAAAACAGGGGTTGGAGAACAAAATGAGAAATCAGAAATGGCCTCACTTAACATCACCCTCAGTGACTCTTTGCAGGGCCATTCTACAATTCTAGATTTTATGAGTAGAGAGGTCTTGATATCCAGAAGAAGAATGGGTCCATTAGGAAAATATAATAGTAGTTTCATCAAATTTAAATCTATGGCTATCACCTGAGTACTTTAGGCTGTGTGCTGAGACAAGCATGCAAAAAAAGAAGTCACTACATGGCAAATATAATTTACCCTATCTATTAGGAGGAGATAGGGCTAAGGATACAAAATAGGTGATGGAAAGAGTATATTTTACAGCTCAGAGAGATCCAACTGGATGTCTTTTTTATTTCTTTGCCCCACTTAAATAATATATGTGTGAGTGGTCAGTTGTGTCCAACTCTTTGTGACTCCACAGACTGTGGGCCACCAAGCTTATCTGTCCATGGGATTTCCTGGGCAAGAATACTGAAATGGGTTGCCATTTCCTTGCCCCCAAATCACATTTGAACAACTACAGTAGCCATAATCTGAGAAAAAAGCAGTGACCAGTGTATCGCTCATGGATTAGCCATGAAATTAAAAGATGCTTACTCCTTGGAAGAAAAGTTATGACCAACCTAGATAGCATATCGAAAAGCAGAGACGTTACTTTGCCAACAAAGGTCCCTCTGGGAAAGGCTATGGTTTTTCCAGTGGTCATGTATAGATGTGAGAGTTGGACTGTGAAGAAGGCTGAGCGCTGAAGAATTGATGCTTTTGAACTGTGGTGTTGGAGAAGACTCTTGAGAGTCCCTTGGATTGCAAGGAGATCCAGCCAGTCCATTCTGAAGGAGATCAGCCCTGGGTGTTCTTTGGAAGGAATGATGCTGAAGCTGAAACTCCAATACTTTGGCCACATCATGCAAAGAATTGACTCATTGGAAAAGACTCTGATGCTGCGAGGGATTGGGGGCAGGAGGAGAAGGGGACGACAGAGGATGAGATGGCTGGATGGCATCACTGAGTCAATGGACGTGAGTCTGAGTGAACTCCGGGAGTTGGTGATGGAGAGGGAGGCCTGGCGTGCTGCGATTCATGGGGTCGCAAAGAGTCGGACACGACTGAGCGACTGAACTGAACTGAATCAAATCATGAATGCGTGAAAACTAAGATGGAGAGTAGAGTAAATAAATCATGAAATATGAATATCAACTTTAGTGTTACACAACCTGCAACTGCAGAGCCTTTAATTTATGCCACTAACAGTCTTCTTCCCAAGAACTCTCATCAGAATTCTAAAGGAACTGCTCCCAGAAATAGTACAAAAACTATAGATCCAAATAGTACAAGGCTTGACTACAGCAGAGGCTGCAATGCTGTTCAGATTCCCCAACTTCTTCTGGGTTGAAGCATTCATTCTCCTTGAGTGCTAGAAGAGAGTGACTGATGTGGGAGTAAAATCCCAGTCTCCATTCTCTAATGTGGGACAGGTCAAAGGTCATTCTACTCTCGAAGTACATTTGATTCAGGTGAGGCTTTTGTTGTGATTGCATCAAAGCCCAATTTCTTCCTCTGATCACCTCTGACTCCTTTGGTCTGACTCAAGTATTGATTCAGAAAAAAAAAAAAAAAAATCCTGTACACAGATATCCATCTCAGACTCTGCTTTCCAGGAAACAGGAAATAATATTGTGGGAAACTAATATCAAAATCTGCATTAGTTTCCTAGAGTTGTAACAATGTACCACAAACTGAATGACTTAAAAGAAATTTAATCTCTTACAATTCTTCCAGATGTTATAAATCCCATATCAAAATGTTAGTAGGGTCAGTTACTACTGAAGATTCTGAGACAATCTGCCCCACACTTCTGTCCTAGCCTCTGGTGATTGTTGGCAATTCTTGACATCCCTTGACTTGTACATATAATATTTAATCTCTGGCTTAACATTCACATGGCTTCTCCTTTCTGTTTTTGTGCTTAATTTTCTCTCTTCTTCTAAAGATGTCAATCCTTGTATTGAAGTGAGTGAGGGATAGTCACACAGTCATTTCCAACTCTTTGCGACCCCAAGGACTATAGCCTGCCAGGCTCCTCTGTCCATGGAATTCTCCAGGCAAGAAGACTGGAGCGGGTTGCCATTTCTTTCTCCAGGGAATCTTCTCTACATGGGTCTCCTGCATTGCAGGAAGATTCTTTATCATCTGAGTCACCAGGGAAGCCTACTATTAAGAGACATTTCTAAGTATAAAGACAGGTCAACATAAAAAGTATCAGCAGGTACATGCTTGACTTTATCTTATAATCTATAGACAATACTTTAGAATATGTAATGAATCCATACACTTTTCCAAAGGAATACCCAAGATGGAAGTAGCAATAAAGTTATAAATGACATTAATCTTTGTATTAAGGCTTACCTAATCCAGTATAATCTCATTTTAATTACATTGTATCTATGAAGACCCCGTTTCCAAATAAGGTCACATGCTGAAATTCCAAATGGGCATTTGGGTGTATACTGCAACTGAATAAAGGAGAAAAACCATATAATAATCTCAATCAATGCAGAAAAATTATTTGATAATTCAACATTCATTAATGAAAAGAAAAAAGATTATTAGTTAATTAGAAATAGAAGGGAACTACTTTGACATGATAGATGGCAGCTATATAAAACTTCCAACTAACACCATTTTAATATTGACATATTGCATACTTTTTCTCTAAAAGAGGGAACAAAGCAAAAGTGTTAACTTCACTTACTGTTCAGTTCAGTTCAGTTCAGTCACACAGTCATGTCTGACTCTTTGTGACCCCATGAGTCGCAGCACGCCAGACCTCCCTGTCCATCACCAACTCCCAGAGTTCACTCAAACTCACGTCCATCAAGTCTGTGATGCCATCCAGCCATCTCATCCTCTGTTGTCCCTTTCTTCTCCTGCCCCCAATCCCTCCCAGCATCAGAGTCTTTTCCAATGAGTCAACTCTTCGCATGAGGTGGCCAAAGTACTGGAGTTTCAGCTTGAGCATCATTCCTTCCAAAGAACACCCAGGGCTGATCTCTTTCAGAATGGACTGATTGGATCTCCTTGCAGTCCAAGGGACTCTCAAGAGTCTTTTCCAACACCACAGTTCAAAAGCATCAAATCTTCAGCACTCAGCTTTCTTCACAGTCAAACTCTCACATCCATACATGACCACTGGAAAAACCATAGCCTTGCCTAGATGGACCTTTGTTGGCAAAGTAATATCTCTGCTTTTGAATATGCTATCTAGGTTGGTCATAACTTTCCTTCCAAGGAGCAAGTGTCTTTTAATTTCATGGCTGCAGTTACCATCTGCAATGATTTTGGAGCCCCCCAAAATAAAATCTGACACTGTTTCCACTGTTTCCCCACCTATTTGCCATGAAGTGATGGGACCAGATGCCATGATCTTCACTTTCTGAATGTTGAGCTTTAAGCCAACTTTTTTGCTCTCCTCTTTCACTTTCTTCAAGAGGCTTTTTAGTTCCTCTTCACTTTCTGCCATAAGGGTGGTGTCATCTGCATATCTGAGGTTATTGATATTTCTCCCGGCAATCTTGATTCCAGCTTGTGCTTCTTCCAGCCCAGTGTTTCTCATGATGTACTCTGCATATAAGTTAAATAAGCAGGGTGACAGTATACAGCCTTGACGTACTCCTTTTCCTATTTGAAACCAGTCTGTTGTTCCATGTCCAGTTCTAACTGTTGCCTCCTGACCTGCATATAGGTTTCTCAAGAGGCAGGTCAGGTGGTCTGGTATTCCCATCTCTTGAGGAATTTTCCACAGTTTGTGGTGATCCACATAGTCAAAGGCTTTGGCATAGTCAATAAAGCAGAAATAGATGGTTTTCTGGAACTCTCTTGCTTTTTCAATGATTCAGCAGATGTTGGCAATTTGATCTCTGGTTCCTCTGCCTTTTCTAAAGCCAGCTTAAACATTTGGAAATTCATGGTTCATGTATTGCTGATATAGTTGTAGTGAGAAACAGATTTAAGGGACGAGATCTGATAGAAAGAGTGCCTGATGAACTATGGACGGAGGTTCGTGACATTGTACAGGAGACAGGGATCAAGACAATCCCTATGGAAAAGAAATGCAAGAAAGCAAAATGGCTCTCTGAGGAGGCCTTACGAATAGTTGTGAAAAGAAGGGAAGTGAAAAGCAAGAAAAGGAAGGATATAAACATCTGAATGCAGAGTTCCAATGAATAGCAAGAAGAAATAAGAAAGCCTTCCTCAGGGATCAATGCAAAGAAATAGAGGAAAACAACAGAATGGGAAAGACTAGAGCTTTCTTCAAGAAAATTAGAAATACCAAGGGAACATTTCATGCAAAGATGGGCTCAATAAAGGACAGAAATGGTATGGACCTAACAGAAGCAGAAGATATTAAGAAGAGGTGGCAAGAATACACAGAAGAACTGTACAAAAAAGATCTTCACGACAAAGATAATCACTTACTGTTAGCATTTTTTAAAAGGAAGAAGTAAAATCCCTTTATTAACAGGTACCCTCATCATTCTACAGAAAATCATAAGAGATCTACAAAATACTAACCTAACTAATGACTGAATATTGTAAAAGGAAATTAAAACACAAGGAGATTCACCCACCAGAATGGAAAAATAAATAAGACTAACAACAAAAAGGGCTACCCCAGTGGCTCAGAGGTAAAGAATCCACCTGTAATGCAGGAGACATAAGAGATCCCTGGGTCAAGACGATCCCCTGGAGAAGGAAATGACTACACAGTCCAGTATTCTTGCCCAGAAAATCCCATAGACAGAGAGCATGGCAGGCTACAGTCCATAGAGTCGCAAAGAGTAGGAGAAAACTGAATATGCAACAGCAACACGACATGCAACAACAGGAGCAAATTAAGATAAAGAGTGAAGTTGATACAATCATTTCAACAATATTGAAATATTGTTTGGTATTTCCTTATAAAAGTTCAACATAAACCTACCTTATGAAAAAGGAATTCCACTATTTACAAAACCAAAAACTAAAAATATATCCACAAAAAGACTTATACAAGAATGTTTATAGCAGCTCTATTTATACTCTACAGTAATCAAGACCAGGTGAATTTAGTGTTCAGTTCAGTTCAGTCGCTCAGTTGCGTCCAACTCTTTGTGACCTCATGGACTGCAGGACAGCAGGCTTCCCAGCCCATCACCAACCACCAGAGCTTACCCACACACATGACAACAGTCAGTAATGCCATGGAAGTATCTCATCTTCTGTCTTCCCCTTCTCCTCCTGCATGCAATCTTTCCCAGCATCAGGGTCTTTTCCAATGACTCGAGTTCTTCACATCAGTGGGCTCACTTATTGGAGTTTCACCTTCAACATCAGTCCTTCCAATGAATATTCAGGACTGATTTCCTTTAGAATGGACTGGTTGGATCTCCTTGCAGTCCAACAGACTCTCAAGAGTCTTCTCCAACACCACAGCTCAAAAGCATCAATTCTTCGGCACTCAGCTTTCTTTATAGACCAACTCTCATATAAATACATGACTACTGGAAAAACCATAACTTTGACTAGACAGACCCTTTTTGGCAATGCTTTTTAATATGCTATCTAGGTTGGCTACAGCTTTTCTTCCAAGGAGCAAGCATCTTTTAATTTCATGGCTGCAGTCATCATCTGTAGTGATTTTGGAGCACAAGAAAATAAAGTCTGTCACTGTTTCCATTGTTTCCCCATCTATTTGCCATGAAGTGATGGGACCAGATGTTATGATCTTAGTTTTTTTAATGTTGAGCTTTAAGCCAACTTTTTCACTCTCCTCTTTCACTTTCATCAAGAGGCTTTTTAGTTCCTCTTCACTTTCTGCCATAAGGGTGGTGTCATCTGCATATCTGAGGTTATTGATATTTCTCTCAGCAATCTTGATTCCAGCTTGTGCTTCATCCAGCCCAGCATTTCATGTGATATACTATGCATATAATTTAAATAAGCAGGATGACAATACACAACCTTGACATACTCCTTTCCTGATTTGGAACCAGTCTGTTGTTTCATGTCCAGTTCTTACTATTGCTTCTTGACCTGCATACAGATTTCTCAGGAGGCAGGTCAGGTGGTCTGGTATTCCCATCTCTTGAAGAATTTTCCACAGTTTGTTGTGATACACATAGTCAAAGGCTTTGGCGTAGTCAGTAAAGCAGAAGTAGATATTTTTCTGGCACTTTTTTGATGACCCCAAGGATATTGGCAAGTTGACCTCTGGTTCCTCTGGCTTTTTAAAATTCAGCTTGAACACTTGGAAGTTCACAGTTCACACACTGTTGAAGCCTGGCTTGGAGAATTTTGAGCATTACTTTGCTAGCATGTGAGACAAGCAGAATTGTGTGGTAGTTTGAACATTGTTTGGCATTGCCTTTCTTCAGTAAGGAAAAAAACTGACCTTTTCCAGTCCTGTGGCCACCGCTGAGTTTTCCAAATATGCTGGAATATTTTGTTCAGCACTTTCACAGCATCATCTTTTAGGATTTGAAATAGTTCAAAAGAAATTTCATCACAGCCATGAGCTTTTTTCATAGTGATGTTTCCTAAGGTCCAGTTGACCTCGCATTCCAGGATGTCTGACTGTGGGCAGGTGATCACACCATCACGGTTATTTGGGTCATGAAGATCTTTTTTGTATAGTTCTTCTATGTACTCTTGCCACCTCTTCTTAATGTCTTCCATTTCTGTTAGGTCTATATCATTTCTGTCCTTTATTGTGCCCATCTTTGCATGAAATATTCCCTTGGTATCTCTAATTTTCTTGAAGAAATCTCTAGTCTTCCCAGTCTATTGTTTTCCTCTCTTTCTTTGCACTGATCACTGAAGAAGTCTTTCTTATCTCTCCTTGCTATTCTTTTGGAACTCTGCATTCAAATGGGTATATCTTTCCTTTTCTCCTTTGCCTTTCACTTCTCTTCTTTTCTCAGCTATTTCTAAGAACTCCTCAGACAACCATTTTGCCTTTTGCATTTCATTTTCTTGGGGATGGTCTTGATCACTGCCTCTTGTACAATGTCACAAACCTCCATCCATAGTTCTTCAGGCACTCTGTCTGTCAGATCTAACCCCTTGAATTTATTTCTTACATTTACTGTATATATGTGAGGGATTTGATTTAGGTCATACATGAATGGTCTAGTGGTTTTCCCTACTTTCTTCAATTTATGTCTGAATTGGCAATAAGGAGTTCATGATCTGAGCCACAGTCAGCTCTAAGTCTTGTATTTGCTGACTGTATAGAGCTTCTCTGTCTTTAACTAGAAAGAATATCATCAATCTGAATTCGGTGTTGACCATCTGGTGATGTTCATGTGTATAGTCTTCTCTTGTGTTGTTGGAAGAAGGTGTTTGCTACAACCAGTGTGTTCTCTTGACAAAACTCTATTAGCCATTGCCCTGCTTCATTCTGTACTCCAATGCCAAATTTGCCCATTGCTCCAGGTATTTCTTGACTTCCTACTTTTGCATTCCAGTCCCCTATAATGAAAAGGACATCTTTTGGGGGTTAGTTCTAGAAGGTCTTGTAGATCTTCATAGAACTGTTCAGCTTCTTCAGCATTACGAGGTGGGGCATAGACTTGGATTACTGTGATATTGAGTGGTTTGTCTGGGAAATGAACGGAGATCATTCTGTCATTTTTCAGATTGCGTCCAAGTACTGCATTTCTTTGGAGAAGGCAATGGCACCCCACTCCAGCACTCTTGCCTGGAAAATCCCATGGATGGAGGAGCCTGGTAGGCTGCAGTCCATGGGATCGTGAAGAGTCGGACACGACTGAGTGATTTCACTTTCACTGCATTTCTGGTCTTCCCTTGCAGCTCAGTCGATAAGAGACCCGGGTTCGATCCCTGGGTTCAGAAGATCCCCTGGAGAAGGAAATGGCAACCCAATCCAGTATCCTTGCCTGGAAAATCTCATGGACAGAGGAGCCTGGTGAGCTGCAGTCCATGGTGTTGCAAAGAGTCAGGCATGACTGAGCTATTAACATATACTTCTTTACTTATTGCATTTCAGACTCTCGTTTACTATAATGGCTACTCCATTTCTTATAAGGGAGTCTTGCCCACAGTAGTAGATATTATGGTCCTCTTAGTTAAATTCATCCATTCCAGTCCGTTTCAGTTCATTGATTCCTAAAATGTCGATGTTCACTCTTGCCATCTCATTTGATCACTTCCAATTTTCCTTGATTCGTGGACTTAATATTTCATGTTCCTATGCAATATTGCTCTTTACAGCATCGGACTTTACTTCCATCACCAGTCACACTCACAATTGAGTGTTGTTGTTGCTTTGGCTCCATCTCCTCATTCTTTCTGGAGTTATTTCTCCATTGATCTCCAGTAGCATATTGGAGTTCTACTGACCTGGGGAGTTCTACCTTTCAGTGTCCTATCTTTTTGCCTTTTCATGATGTTCATGGGGTTCTCAAGGCAAGAATACTGAAGTAGTTTGCCATTCCCTTCTCCAGTGGACCACGTTTTGCTAGACTGGTCTCCACCATGACCAGTCCATCTTGGGTGGCCTACATGGCATGGCTCATAGTTTCATTGAGTTAGGCAAGGCTGTGGTCCATGCGATCAGTTTGGTTAGTTTTCTGTGATTGTGGTTTTCATTCTGTCTGCCCTCTGATGGAAAAGGATAAGAGGCTTATGGAAGTTTTCTGATGGGAGAGACTGACTGAGGGGGGAACTGGGTTTTGTTCTGATGGGCAAGGCCATGCTCAGTAAATCTTTAATCCAATTTTCTGTTGAAGGGCAGGGCCATGTTCCCTCCTGTTTTTTGATCTGAGGCCAAACTATGGTGGAGGTAATGATGATAATAGTGACCTCCTTCAAAAGGTCCCATGCAAGCACTGTTACATTCAGTGTCCCAAATCCTGTAGCAGGCCACAGTCGACCCACGCCTCTGTTGGAGACTCTTGGACACTCATGGGCAAGTCTGGATCAGTCTCTTATGGGGTCACTGCTCCTTTTTCCTGGGTCCTGGTGTACACAAGGTTTTGTTTGTTGCCTCCAAAAATCTGTTTCCCCAGTCTTGTGTAAGTTCTGATGGTTCTATGGTGGGGTTAATGGCGATCTCCTCTAAGAGGGCTTATGCCATACCCAGGTTTACTGCACCCAGAGCCCCTGCCCCTGTGGCAGGCCACTGCCGACCCATATCTTTGCAGGAGACACTCAAACACAGTTCTGGCTCAGTCTCTGAGGGGTCTCTGGGTCCTGGTGTGCACAAGTTTGTTAAAGCCCTCTGAGCATCTCTGGTGGGTATGGGGCTTGATTCTAAACATGATTTCACCCCTCCTACCATCTTTCTGGGGCTTCTCCTTTTCCCTTGGACATGGGTTATCTTTTTTTGGTGGGATCCAACATTCTCTAGTCAATGGTTGTTCAGCAGTGAGTTGTAGTTTTGGAGTTCTCACAGGAGAAGATGAGCACATGTCCTTCCACTCTGCCATAATCAGCTGCAGCAGAATTTAGTGTAAGCATAAACAAATAATTCAATGAATAGTCAATTGATTATCTAAAAGATAACCATTCAATACAGAGACTTCTCAACAAATAGTGTTAAAACAATGTGATAAATATATTCATAAATGACTCAAATTCCTAACAAAAGTAGACAAATAATCATATATAATGGAATTCTACTTATCAATTAAAATAGAAGAATAAATTGTTGTTACATATAAGAGTATGAATGATTCTTAAAAGCATCAAATAAAAGAAACCATGACCAAAAGAGAAAATATTGCATGACATTCAGTTCAGTTCAGTTCAGTTGCTCAGTCATGTCCCACTCTTTGCGACCCCATGAATTGCAGCACACCAGGCCTGCCTGTCCATCACCAATTCCCGGAGTTCACTCATGTCCATCGAGTCAGTGATGCCATCCAGCCATCTCATCCCCTGTCATCCCCTTCTCCTCCTGCCCCCAATCCCTGGAGTCTTTTCCAGTGAGTCAACTCTTCGCATGAGGTGGCCAAAGTATTGGAGTTTCAGCTTCAGCATCGTTCCTTCCAAAGAATACCCAGAGCTGATCTCCTTTAGAATGGACTGGTTGGATCTCCTTGCAGTCCAAGGGACTCTCAAGAGTCTTCTCCAACACCACAGTTCAAAGGCATCAATTCTTCGGTGCTCAGCCTTCTTCACAGTCCAATTCACACATCCATACATGACCACTGGAAAAACCAACGCCTTGACTAGACAGACCTTTGTTGGCAAAGTAATCTCTCTGTTTTTCAATATGCTTCTCTAGGTTGGTTATAACTTTCCTTCCAAGGAGTAAGCGTCTTTTAATTTCATGGCTGTAATCACCATCTGCAGTGATTTTGGAGCCCAAAACAATAAAGTCTGACACTGTTTCCCCATCTATTTCCCATGAAGTGATGGGACAAGATGCCATGATCTTCGTTTTCTGAATGTTGAGTTTTAAGCCAACTTTTTCACTTTCCTCTTTCACTTTTAAGAGGCTTTTTAGTTCCTCTTCACTTTCTGCCATAAGGGTGGTCTCATCTGCATATCTGAGGTTATTGATATTTCTCCTGGCAATCTTGATTCCAGCTTGTGCTTTTTCCAGCCCAGCGTTTCTCATGATGCACTCTGCATATGAGTTAAATAAGCAGGGTGACAGTATACAGCCTTGACGTACTCCTTTTCCTATTTGGAACCAGTCTCTCGTTCCATGTCCAGTTCTAACTGTTGCTTCCTGACCTGCATATAGGTTTCTCAAGAGGCAGGTCAAATGGTCTGGTATTCCCATCTCTTTCAGAATTTTCCACAGTTTCTTGTGATCCACACAGTCAAAGGCTTTGGCATAGTCAATAAAACAGAAATAGATGTTTTTCTGGAACTCTCTTGCTTTTTCCATGATCCAGCAGACATTGGCAATTTGATCTCTCATTCCTCTGCCTTTACTAAAACCAGCTTGAACATCTGGAAGTTCATGGTTCACGTATTGCTGAAGCCTGGCTTGGAGAATTTTGAGCATTACTTTACTAGTGTGTGAGATGAGTGCAATTGTGCAGTAGTTTGAGCATTCTTTGGCATTGCCTTTCTTTGGGATTGGAATGAAAACTGACCTTTTCCCATCCTGTGACCACTGCTGAGTTTTCCAAATTTGCTGGCATATTGAGTGCAGCACTTCAATAGCATCATCTTTCAGGACTTGAAATAGCTCAACTGGAATTCCATCACCTCCACTAGCTTTGTTTGTAGTGGTGCTTTCTAAGCCTCACTTGATGACATTATTTATATTAAATATAAATGTAAATATTTTTAATTGTATTCATTGGAATATTTATATTCATTGGGAGGACTGATGCTGAAGCTGAAATTCCAGTATTTTGGCCATCTGTTGTGAAGAGCTGACCAACTGAAAAAGACCCTGAATTTGGGAAAGTTTGAAGGAAGGAGGAGAAGCAGATGACAGAGTATGAGATGGTTGGATGGGATCATTGACTCAACTGACAAGAGTTTGAGCAAACTCTGTGAAAGAGTGAAGGACAGGGAAGCCTCTGCTGTATGTCATCCGTGGGATCACAAAGTGTCAGACACAATTGAACAGCATCATATGAAATACAAAAATAAGCAAAACTAATATATCATGTTAGAACTAAGAATACTTGCCTACAAGGGTGTGAGGGTGGGGATTGACTGAAAAGGCACAAAAAGAATGTTCTTGAACTCATGGAAATCATCTACATCTCAGTTCAGATATTGGTGACATGGATGTCGTGTATGACTCTTTGTGACCCCATTCTCCAGGCCAGAATATTGGAGTGGGTAGCCTTTCCCTTCTCCAGGGATCTTTCCAACCCAGGGATAAAACCCAGGTCTCCTGCTTTGCAGGCAGATTCTTTACCAGCTGAGCGACAAGGAAAGTCCAAGAATACTACAGTGAGTAACCTTTCCCTTCTCCAGTGGCTCTTCCCCACCCAGGAATCAAACTGGAGTCTCCTGCATTGCAGGCGGATTCTTTACAAACTGAGCTATCAGGGTTTCCCTGATAGCTAGTCAAAGCTATGGTTTTCCAGTAGTCAGGTATGGATGTGAGAGTTGGACTATAAATAAAGTTGAGCACCAAAGAATTGATGCTTTTGAATTGTGGTATTGGAGAAGACTCTTGAGAGTCCCTTGGACTGCAAGGAGATCAAACCAGTCAGTCCTAACGGAAATCAGTCCTGAATTTTCATTAGAAGAACTGATGCTGAAGCTGAAACTCCAATCCTTTGGCCATCTGATGTGAAATGCCGACTCAGTGAAAAAGACCCTGATGCTGAGAAAGTCTGAAGGCAGGTGAAGGGGACAACAGAGGATGAGATGGTTGAATGGCATCATCAACTCAATGGACATGATTTTGAGCAAACTCTGGGACGTAGTCAAGAACAGGGAAGCCTGGTGTGCTGCAGTCCCTGGTGTCGCAAAGAGTTGGACACGACTGAGTGACTGAACTGAAGTGACATGCATGTATGTTTGTCAAAACCTTGAATTGTCCATTTAATATCTTTGCATTTTACTGTGTGTAGATATTCCTTTTCAGTGAAGTGAAAAAAAAATTATTCTAACTCTGGGAAATGAATTATAATAACAAAAAATTACCAAAGTACTTATTAAGTGAAAGAGGTATTTCAAATAGAAACAATAAATAGATTTGAGGGTTTTTATAAATAATCTAAGTAAAGAATGAATCAGTGGGAAATGATTTGAATTTCTTGCTGACTTGACATGAAAACATATCAGAGAAGGTAACATAGTGATATGCCCTAACAAGGACATAATGACACTTCTAGCAGAGTGGTTTATGAATGTTGTGAATTCAAGAAGTATTTAATGTTAGCCATTGCACAAGAGAAATTTTAAGTTCCCTGTTCACACTTGATAAATTCAGAGCAGCTTTCTCAAATTTGACAACAATCCTGAAATATAGTATGACATTATCAGTAATGAATTATGAAGCAGAAAGAAACTTCTCTAAACTATCAATAACAAAGAACAATTTCACATGAACCTTGCTAGAGGAAAGACAATTATCTTTCTATTCTCCATAGCAGATGATATAGCAAAATATCTATCATATGAAAAAGCAGAGTTTGCTGCCAGAAGTGTAGGAAGAAATGATTATAGATGTCTGTCAGAAATTTCATTAATGAATATATTAGGATATTATTCTAGATTTTGTGATGATTGCGGTATGTTTTAGCATTTTATAATTTGTAATTTGTTATGATTTCTCATACTAAATATTCCCTTTATTTTCCTATCCGAATTTATAGTCATAATTTTGTCATCACTTTTCTTGAGGACAAGTAAAATGATATGAGATTTAATCTTCATGAAACTGGGATCTGGCCTTCCTTCAACTCCTTTCAGGGTTCAGATCTTATAGTGGGTAACAGTGTCCCATCTTTACATTACAATGATACTGCAATATTTTTGTGTTGTTCTCACCTCATTCTTAGAGGCCACTTTTCTCCACTACTTTCCTATTGCATTCATGGGTTAACTCCATTTGAAACACTTGAACCTGAACTTCAAATAAGGATTTGAACCTAAACTTCAAATTCATAATCAGGTCTTTTTCATCCAAACACATAATCCACATTTTGTTCACAATTTGTCATTTAACTCTAATGTCGTTTGTATTATTGTCTCTAAATCTCTATAAAAAGGGCTTTTTTTTAAAAAATAGGGAAAAATAAATTATAACGCGGAATAGATATCACCAGCTAATCCATAATTGATTTAATACTCTTATGGCTGAAGAAATATTGTAATACAAATAATGACAGTAAGATTTTGTAACACTCAACTCCAAAGAGAGGAGGGCAAGATATGCAAAGACTTATTAATTCTTCTTCCCCTTTGTCTTCTTGCTCTTATAAAATTCACAATAAGCAGCAAATAGTTAAGGTTTGCAAGATGACATTTTTGACAGTGAGTGAATAGCTGATTGAATAGAATTCAATCACTGTTGCCTTGACTTGGCTAGCAAAATGCTTTAAACATGAAGAATTAGATTATTATGCAGTTATTTTAAATGATATTTACACAAAAATTATGACATAAAAATAGTCAAAATAAATTCAAAAGATTGTTATAGAATGGGTTGTACCATGTAATACTAGTGTTTATCTTTAAATTATTCTGCTGCTGCTGCGGCTAAGTCGCTTCAGTCGTGTCCAACTCTGTGCGACCCCATAGATGGCAGCCCACCAGGCTTCCCCGTCCCTGAGATTCTCCAGGCAAGAACACTGGAGTGGGTTGCCATTTCCTTCTCCAATGCATGGAAGTGAAAAGTGAAAGTGAAGTCGCTCAGTACTGTCGGACTCTTAGCGACCCCATAGTCAGCAGCCTACCAGGCTCCTCTGCCCATGGGATTTTCCAGCAAGAGTACTGGAGTGGGGTGCCATTGCCTTCTCCGAAATTATTCTGCATATGTATGTAAAAGTCTAGGAGGAAAGAGAAGAAAATGTTAACAGTGAAGGATATATCTAGGTGTTGTGACTGTTGAGTTTCTTTCTTTAAGTTATCATGCTTCTACAACTATATGTTTCACTTTATAGTAAAGAAGTTTTGAAAATAAATTTTTTAAAGAAGTTTAATAACATGGAAAATTTTCACAATGTAATAGAAAAGAAATAGGCTACAGTATTTTATATGAACTATGATCCCTGGATATAAGTATATGTGTGGTGTTGGTGCTAAGTTGCTTCAGTTGTGTCTGACTCTTTGCAACCCTATGGACTGTAGACCAACAGTCTCCACTGCCTTCAGAGTCTCCAGGTAAAAATACTGGAGTGCGTTGCGATTTCTTCCTCCAGATCTTCCCAACCCAGGAATCGAATCCACGTTTCCTGCATCTCCTGCATCCAGCAGGTGGATTCTTTACCACTGAGCCACCTGGGAAGCCCAGGTATAAATACTGCTGCTGCTGCTTGCTGCTAAGTCGCTTCAGTCATGTCCGACTCTGTGTGACCCCATAGACGGCAGCCCACCAGGCTCCCCCATCCCTAGGATTTTCCAGGCAAGAATACTGGAGTGGGTTGACATTTCCTTCTCCAACACATGAAAGTAAAAAGTCAAAGTGAAGTCGCTCAGTCATGTCCGACTCTTAGCGACCCCATGGACTGCAGCCTACCAGGCTCCTCTGTCCATGGGATTTTCCAGGTAAGAGTACTGGAGTGGGGTGCCATTGCCTTCTCCTATGTATCAGTTCAGGCGCTTAGCCATGTCCGACTCTTTGCGACCCCATGAATCACAACAAGCCAGGCCTCCCTGTCTGTCACCAGCTTCCGGAGTTCACTCAAACTCACGTCCATCAAGTCGGTGATGCCATCCAGCCATCTCATCCTCTGTCATCCCCTTCTCCTCCTGCCCCTAATCCCTCCCAGCATCAGGGTCTTTTCCAATGAGTCAACTCTTCGCATGAGGTGGCCAAAGTATTGGAGTTTCAGCTTCAGCATCAGTCCTTCCAATGAACACCCAGGACCGATCTCCTTTAGAATGGCTGGTTGGATCTCCTTGCAGTCCAAGGGACTCTCAAGAGTCTTCTCCAATACCGCAGTTCAAAAGCATCAGTTCTTTGGCACTCAGCTTTCTTCACAGTCCAACTCTCACATCCATACATGGCTACTGGAAAAACCATAGCCTTGACTAGACGAACCTTTGTTGGAAAAGTAATATCTCTGCTTTTTAATATGCTATCTAGATTGGTTATAACTTTCCTTCTAAGGAGTAAGCCTCTTTTAATTTCATGGCTGCAATCACCATCTGCAGTGAGTTTGGAGCTCAAAAAAATAAAGCCTGCCACTGTTTCCACTCTTTCCCCATCTATTTCCCATGAAGTGACATGACCAGATGCCATGATCTTCATTTTCTGAATGTTGAGCTTTAAGCCAACTTTTTCACTCTCCTCTTTCACTTTTATCAAGAGGCTTTTTAGTTCCTCTTCAATTTCTGCCATAAGGGTGGTGTCATCTGCATATCTGAGG
This sequence comes from Bos mutus, assembly GCF_027580195.1. Taxonomy (NCBI): domain Eukaryota; kingdom Metazoa; phylum Chordata; class Mammalia; order Artiodactyla; family Bovidae; genus Bos; species Bos mutus. The sequence goes on from NC_091617.1 coordinate 48,675,405, forward strand.
TTGCCATTCCCTTCTCCAGGAGATCTTCCCCACCCAAGGATTGAAACCTGGTCTCCCACATTGTAGGCAGACGCCTTACCATTTGAGCCGCCATGGAAGTCCTCCTATGTATAAGTACATGTATATACAAATGCATTTTATTTAAATGTATTAAAACATATGCAAACCAGCATTCATATTTACTGGGAAAGGACCAGAAGGCACTTTAGCATATAGTTAACAAAAGTTATTTCAAGCAGTTGAGTATATGGAGAATTTTCATTTTTTCTTTTATATATATGTTCAATTTTTTCTGCAATTAATATATACTGCTTTTTAATGAAAGAGAAAGAACAAGACAGCAGGCAAGAAAATGTATCAGAAAACAATCTGTCTTTTGTTTTATACCAAATAACTGCTACTAGTAATAATGCATAAAACCAAAATGTTCCTACCTCAAATTGGGTTAATCTCAAATTTGGAATATCTCCACCTCATTCAGAAAGTGGGAAAGAACAAATCTCAAGCATAAAGAGTTTTCTGCCCAAATACAGATATAAACGCCGGAGAAAAACTAGGGAAATGTGAGAAAGTGAAAAATGCAGCAGAACAAAGCAGATAAACAGATAAGCAGAGATATTTGTTAGATTTTTAATTAAGTCAGCAAGCTCAGGAGTGATTGTAGTTTGACTTTGAGGTATTGTTGAAGGTGTCTGAAGAATTCCAATAGACACACAATCTGAACAAAGACAATACAAGACATTATTATCAATTCAGCCAATAGGATCAACAAAAAACTGAAGCACAAACACATGTAAACACATACACCTATATATAAACACACACACACACACAGGGCCATAAATCATGAATCCAGACCATAAAGCATGGATGGGCTGGGACAGAGATTTGACAAATGTTTACCAACTATTCAAAGCGAAAGTGAGAGTGGGGTCAGATATTCCTGATAACATTTAGTAATAATAATACCCATTCTTAAATAAAGAGGTTAACTCTTTAAATTATGCTTGACTCTTATTTCCCCTGAAATGTGCTATTATTGAGTTATTCCCAAATATCTTTGGTCAAATTTGATAAATATGAATTGGTATGGTTTACCAAAGAAAGACTTGCCCTGACAGATTTTAAAAACCTTCATTAACACACAAGAGTCCCAGTAAAAATCAATTTTCCCTGATTAAATTCAACTGAAATTCAAACTTCCTTGTGTGGAGAGAAATCAGGGAAAAGGTGGTTTTATATATATATATATATATATATATATATATATATATATATGACTATCAATTGAAGACTATAGTATCCTAAAAACACCACCAAAAAAACTGAAATGAGCTTGATTTTTAGTGTCTTCTGAATAGTACTTCTTAGCATTAATTAATTGATACAGAAGTATTCATTTCATCTAACTGGATTGAATTGAAAGTTATGTATTATATAGAATTATTAAAAGGTTACAAGAAAAGTTTTCAACTGTGTTTTATTCCTGAGTTAGGATAGCTCTCTAATACCAGACTCCAGGGACCAGTCATATGTCCCTTCTCAGGGAAAACTCCTATCAGCAGTCTTAAAATACCTGTAATAGTTAAGGCTGGGCACCAGTCCATGGGAAATCTATAAACTGGACAAAAATTACCTATAAACTTTCAGAGGGTAATAACTTCTGATCGTTTCTACCTTACCCAGGTGTGAACCAGTAATTCACCTCTGAAAAGCCATTTTTAAAAATTACAGTACCATTTAACCATTCACAAAACAAGAGCCTAATCTCTTTTTAAATCTACTGTTTATACTAATACATGCATACGGGTTGAGTGAATGGCTTTTTGTTTTTTTCAAAACAGATTAACTCATGTAGCATAATCTTTATCTGCAAATTGAGGAGGTGGAAGAAATGAGAGGAGATTAGAAAAAGACGTAATTAGTATGGCAGATAACATTTACCACAAGTATATAGTCCAGAGGCACACGGGTGTTACAATGAACATTGTCTAGAATATAAGTTACTTGAACTACTTAATTATTTTTAGAAGAAATATTACCAACTTAATTCTATTTTCAAAGGTGAGATATCAACTACTTTTGAAACTAAAAATTCTAACTTCATGTCTCTGGAACTTAAACTTAGAAGTCTGATATTTAAAAAAGAAATAATTCTCCTACAAAAGGATATTTGAATATGCAAATGCTTAATAATTAATAAATTATTGGAATTATTCTGAAGAGCAATGCTTTATTCTATATGTTCTAAAAATCATTGTCTGATCTTAAGCATGAATTAACTCCCGGGGGGAAAGAAATAAAAGACAAAAAAGTCTAAAAATTTAATACTGCTGTAAAATATATATATAAAAAAAATTTAATTGTTATCCAAGGTGTACAAGCAAATGATAATCAGTTCAGTTCAGTCGCTCAGTCATGTACAACCCTTTGTGACCCCATGGACTGCAACATGCCAAGCTTCCTGTCCATCAACTCCAGAGCTTGCTCAAACTCACGTCCATTGAGCTGGTGATGCAATTCACCATTTCATTCTCTGTCATCTCCTTCTCCTCCTGCCTTCAATCTTTCCCAGCACCAGGGTCTTTTCCAATGAGTCTATTCTTCACATCGGGTGGCCAAAGTATTGGAGTTTCAGCTTCAGCATCAGTCTTTTCAATGCAATGAGTATTCAGGATTGATTTCCTGTAGGACTGACTGGTTTAATTCCCTTCCAGTCCAAGAAACTCTCAAGAAGCTTCTCCAACACCACAGTTAAAAAGCATCAGTTCTTTAGTGCTCAACTTTCTTTTTAGTCCAACTCTCACATCCATACATGACTACTGAAAGTACCATAGCTTTAACTATACACATTTTTTCAGCAAAGTGATGTCTCTGCTTTTTAATATGATGTCTAGGGTTGTTACAGCTTTTCTTCCAGGAACTATACAGTCCATGGAATTCTCCAGGTCAGAATATTGGAGTGGGTAGCCTTTCCCTTCTCCAGGGAATCTTCCCAACCAACAGATCGAAACAAGGTCTCCCACATTGCAGGTGGATTCTTTACCAGCTGAGCCACCAATGAAGTAATAATGATAATATCTACCATTTAATTTAGTGGCTAAAATTTTGCTAATTTTACTAACATTAAGCCTAGGTGAAGCTGAAGTTTGAATGATTCTATGAAGACCTACAAGACCTTCCATAACTAACACCAACAAACAATGTCCTTTTCATCATAGGGGACTGGAATGCAAAAGTGAAAAAAAAATCAAAAGATAGCTGCAGTAACAGGCAAGTTTGGCCTTGGAGTACAAAATGAAGCAGGGCAAAGCCTAACAGAGTTTTGACAAGAGAACACATTGGTCATAGCAAACACCCTCTTCCAACAACACAAGAGACAATCTACACATGGACCTCACCAGGTGGTCAATACTGAAATCAGTTTGACTACATTCTTTGCAGCTGAAGATGGAGAAGCAGTATACAATCAGCAAAACAGGACTAAGAGCTGACTGTGGCTCAGATCATGAACTTCTTACTGCAAAACTCAGACCAAAATTGAAGAAAGTAGGAAAAACCACTAGGCCATTCAGGTATGACCTAAATCAAATCCCTTATGCTTATACAGTGAAAATGAAAAATAGATTCAAAGGATTAGATCTCATAGACAGAAGTACCTGAAGAACTACAGACAGAGATTTATAACATTGTACGGAGGCAGTGATGCAAACCATCCCCAAGAAAAAGAAATGCAAAAAGGCAAAATGGTTGTCTGAGGAGTTCTTACAAATAGCTGAGAAAAGAAGAGAAGCAAAAGGCAAAGGAGAATAACAGAAGCAAAGAATATCAAGAAGAGGTGGCAAGAATACATAGAAGAACTATACAAAAAATATCTTCATGACCCAGATAACCACGATGGTGTGATCACTCACTTAGAGTCAGACAGCCTGGAGTGTGAAGTCAAATGAGCCTTAGGAAACATTACTATGAACAAAACTAGTGGAGGCGATGGAATTCCAGCTGAGTTATTTCAAATTCTAAAAGATGATGCTGTGAAAGTGCTGCATTCAGTATGCCAACAAATTTGGAAAACTCAGCAGTGACCACAAGATGGAAAATGTCAGTTATCATTCCAATCCCAAAGGTCAATGCCAAAGAATGTTCAAACTACTGCACAATAGCACTCATATCATATGCTAGCAAAGTGAAAGTGAAAGTGAAGTCACTCAGTCGTGTCCGACTCTTTGTGATCCCATGGACTGTAGCCCACCAGGCTCCTCCCTCCACGGGATTTTCCAGGCAAGAATACTGGAGTGGGTTGCCATTTCCTTATCCAGGGGATCTTCCCGAACCAGGGATCGAACCCGGGTCTCCCGCATTGCGGGCAGACGCTTTAACTGCTGAGCCACCAGGGAAGCTCAAAATTCTCCAAGCTAGGCTTCAACAAAGGCAAGGAGATCAAACCAGTCAGTCCTATAGGAAATCAATCCTGAATATTCGATGCATCGAAAGGACTGATGTTGAAGCTGAAGCTCCAATACTTTAGGCGTCTTATGTGAAGAGCCAAATCACTGGAAAAGACCCTGATGCTGGGAAAGATTGAAGGCAGGAGAGAAGGGGGTGACAGAGGATGAGCTGGTTGGATGGCATCACCAACTCAATGGACATGAGTTTGAGCAAGCTCTAGGAAATGGTGGAGGACAGGGAAGCCTGGCGTGCTGCAGTCCACGGAGTCACAAAGAGTTGGACATGACTGAGTCACTGAGCAACAACAAAGATGTGTTTCAAGACAGGCATTTTCTTAATTTTATAAACCATAACCAATAAACCACAGTAAGAAATAGAGTCAGAATTTCATCATGAAGTTACTTTTTTTCCTTTTTCTCTCTCTTTTTTATCATTGTCAAACCTAGCAAACAGTCTCATACAGGGTGCAAATAATAAAAAAAAAAATCATTCCAGGGTTATTTTTTTTTTAATTCCCTTTACCTGATTCAAATAAGAGACATCAAACATGAAAGAAGATCTGTCATAGGTTTCTATATACCTTCATGCTATTCTTTCAGATGATAATGAGCTATTGCATTAGCATTCTATTCATTCATTATTTAGCTCCATTTATCCATTCATTTAATCATTTAATTCAGTAGGGGAATAGCCATAGTGAGGACATTTACAGATCTTGTCCTCACAGAGTCTATAGCTTAATTGAAACATCAAGGAATGAAAAGCTGGTGCAGCACAAGAAGCCCTGTGATAAGAGAATTTGAGACTTAAACAACGTGAGAGGATTCCCAGAGAAAACAGTCTTGAAGATGAGTGCGTTTAGTCTTGGCAGAAAAAAAAACAGTCCTCTCCCTTGTGCCTCACTGTCAGTCATAACTTACCTCAGTCAACTTTTGAAGTATCCAAAAACTCCACCCCTACCTGCCTTCTACCTATTCATTTGGTGGTCCTAGAACTGAACTGAACTGAACTGAATGATTATATAATCAAGAAGGTTCATATGTACACCTGTGGCTGATTCATGTTGATTTATGGAAGAAACGAACACAATATTGTAAAATAATTATCCTTCAATTAAAATTAAATAAATTATATACATATATAAATTAATAGACAATTTGATAACCTTATTAATTGATCTGAATATTTCTCTACAGAGCATCCAAATTTACACAGAGAAAATGCTTTATTATCAGAATCTCCAAAATGTAAAAGATCAGATGTAAATGTTAGTTCTCTGAGGCTTCCAGGCTATTCATATTTGCATTTCACCCTTATTTTACCAGAAGTAGGGTAGACCTACTTAATACTCTGTTTCATAAAGTTGTTCATCACCAATAAAGATATTACACTAATACCATTCTCTAGATAAGGATGTGCACAGGGTCAAGAATAATAGAGGCATAAAGTCAGGATGGATTTTAATTCCTAGTTCTCAAGAATTCCATTAAGCTATATGGTTTCCCACAACCATGATTCTACCAATCAATTACTCTAATAGTCTAAAGGAAACAACCAAACCACAACATTAAAGTAACAAATAAGTGCTTCTGTTTTAGGGAATGAAATGAACAACTTTAAAAACAGAGACTATTACAAACGAAAGTATGTGTTTCACAGAGATTCTGGTGGTATTTTCTAAGTGCAAAAATATTAAATTTACCCTCAAATAATAATATATGGGGTACTTAATAAATCCACCCTAGAAAAGATGGATAAATGGAAAGATAAATATGTATTTATTTAACATGTATTGGACACTATCTTCGCAGTACTGTTCGAGATATGAGCCAGTCCTCTAAGGTGCCTGCTGTCCAGAAAATGAGCTCTGTGGGATGTGAGAGGAATGGGGTGGGGAGGCAGTGCACCTGGAATATGCTGGGGAAAATAATACAGGGTGAGTGTAGAAACCTAAGTGGGTACCAAGTTTAGTGTGTGATCTTATAAAGCCAAGGGACCCATTTTTAAGAGTTAAACACTAACATAATTTATGTTTTTTAAAAAATCACTCAACTTACTGTCAGGTTTGCAGATGGAAAGTATGGAAACTAGTCAAGTGTCTTGTAGTAGGAAGTACTGGTAATTCAGGCTATGGTGGTATCTGAGCAGACAGAAAAGAGAACTGACTTCAACTGGGCTTAAAGGTTTGAAAATGGTCTTTGCTGGTGAACAGCATGTGAAAGTTAAAGGGTTTGTATAACTGAATAGATGATGATATCATTTACTGAGCTCAAAAAAAAAAAAAACAAACCCAGAGCACAGCATAGTTGGGGAAGGGTTCCATTTTAGGCATCTTAACTCTGAAATGCCTGTTAGGCATCTAAGATGAGGATGTTGGACATATAATTTGGAGATGCAAACTGGATAAAATGAGAGAGAGAGACAGAAGAGGTTAGAGAGACATGTAGCATATGTTTGTTTTTTTTCTTTCTCTTTTTCATTTATTTTTTTATTGAAGGATAATTCAGTTCAGTTCAGTTGTTCAGTCATATCCAACTCTTTGTGACTCCATGGACTGCAGCATGCCAGGCCTCCCTGTCCATCACCAACTCCCGGAGTTTACTCAAACTCATGTCCATTGAGTCAGTGATGCCATCCAACAATCTCATCCTCTACCGTCCCCTTCTCCTCCTGCCTTCAATCTTTCCCAGCATCAGGGTCTTTTCCAATGAGTCAGTTCTTCACATTGGGTGGCCAAGTATTGGAGTTTCAGCTTCAACATCAGTCCTTCCAATGAATATTCAGGACTGATCTCCTTTTGGATGGACTGATTGGATTTCCCTGCTGTCCAAGGGACTCTCAAGAGTCTTCTCCAACACCACAGTTCAAAAGCATCAATTCTTCGGCACTCAGCTTTCTTCACAGTCCAACTCTCACATCCATGCATGACTACTGGAAAAGCCATAGCCTTGACTAGATGGACCTTTGTTAGCAAAGTAATGTAGCTGTTTTTTAATATGCTGTCTAGGTTGGTCATAGCTTTCTTTCCAAGGAGTAAGCATCTTTTAATTTCATGGCTGCAATCACCATCTGCAGTGATTTTGGAGCCCATAAAAATAAAGTCTGCCACTGTTTCCACTGTTTCCACATCTATTTGCCATGGTGATTGGACCAGATGCCATGATCTTAGTTTTCTGAATGTTGAGCATTAAGCCAACTTTTCCACTCTCCTCTTTCACTTTCATCAAGAGGCTCTTTAGTTCTTCTTTGCTTTTTGCTATATGTTTTCTATCATCTGCATATCTGAGGTTATTGATATTTCTCCCAGTAATCTTGATTCCAGCTTGTGCTTCATCCAGCACAAAAGGATAATTTCTTTACAGAATTTTGTTGTTTTCTGTCAAATCTCAATATGAATCAGCCATAGGTATACATATATCCACTCCCTTTTGAATCTTCCTCCCATCTCCTGCCCCAGCCCACCCCTCTAGATTGATACAGAGACCCTGTTTGAGTTTCCTGAGGCATACAACAAATTCCTGTTGTATCTATTTTATATGTGGTAATGTAAATTTCCATGTTACTCTTTCCATACATCTCATCCTCTCCTCCCCTCTCCCCATGTCCATAAGTATGTTCTCTATATCGGTTTCTCCATTGCTGCCATGTAAATAAATTCTTCAGTACCATTTTTCTAGATTCCATATATATGCATTAGAATATGATATTTATCTTTCTCTTTCTGAGTCACTTCACTCTGTATAATAGTAATAGGTTCTAGGTTCAGCCACCTCATCAGAACTGACTCAAGTGTGTTCCTTTTTATGGCTGAGTAATATTCCATTGTGTATATATACCATCACTTCTTATCCATTCATCTGTGGATGGACATCTAGGTTGCTTCCATGTTCTATCTATTGTAAATAGTGCTGCAGTGAATAATGGGATACATGTGTTGTTTTCAATTTTGGTTTTCTCAGGATATATGCCTAGGAGTGGGATTGCTGGGTCATATGGTGGTTTCATTCTTGTTTTTCAATGAATCTCCATACCATCTTCCATAGTGGCTGTATCAATTTATATTCCCACCAACAGAACAAGAGCATTCCGTTTTCTCCACACCCTCTCCAGCATTTATTATTTGTAGACTTTTTAATGATAGCCATTCCAACCGATGTGAGGTGATATCTCATTGAAGTTTTGATTTGCATTTCTCTGATAACGAGTGATGTTTAGCATCTTTTCATGTATTTGTTAGCCATCTGTATGTCTTCCTTGGAGAAATGTCTGTTTAAGCCTTTTTCCCACTTTTTGATTGGGTTGTTTGTTTCTGTAGCATTGAGTTGTATGAGCTGCTTGTATACTTTGGAAATTAATCCTTTGTCAATTGTTTCATTTGCTATTATTTTCTCCCATTCTGAAGGCTGTCTTTTCACCTTGATTATAGTTTCCTTTGCTGTGCAGAAGCTTTTAAGTTTAATCAGGTCCCACTTGTTTACTTTTGCTTTTATTTCCATTACTCTAGGAGGTGGGTCATAGAGGATCTTGCTTTGATTTATGTCATCAATTGTTCTGCCTATGTTCTCCTCTAAGAGTTTTATAGTTTCTGGTCTTATGTTTAGGGTCTTTAATCCTTTTGGAGTTTATCTTTTTGTATGGTGTTAGGAAATGTTCTAGTTTCATTCTTTTACATGTAGTTATCCAGTTTTCCTAGCACCATTTATTGAAGAGGCTGTCTTTGTGCCATTGTATATTCTTGTCCCTTTTGTCAAAAATAAAGTACCCATGGGTGCTTGGATTTATTTCTTTGCTTTCTATCTTGTTCCATTGGTCTATATTTCTGTTTTGGTGCCAGTACCACACTGTCTTGATGACTGTAGCTTTGTAGTATAATCTGAAGTCCCTTGTATGTTACTTCTTGCTTCTCCTTTGCTGCTTTTAATATTCTTTATTTGTTAGTTTGATTAGTATGTGTCTTGGCATGTTTCTCCTTGGGTTTATCCTGTATGGGACTCTTTGTGCCTCTTGGACTTGATTAACGATTTCCTTTTCCATGTTGGGAAAATTTTCAACTATAATTTTCTTATACCCTTTCTTTTTCTCTTCTTCTGAGACCCCTATAATTAGAATGTTAGTGTGTATGATATGGTCGCAGAGGTCTCTGAGACTATTCTCAGTTCTTTTCATTCTTTTTACTTTATTCTGCTCTTCAGAAGTCATTTCCACCATTTTATCTTCCAGCTCACTGATTTGTTCTTCTGCATCAGATATTCTGCTATTGATTCCTTCCAGAGTATTTTTAATTTCAGAAATTGTGTCGTTTGTCTCTGTATGTTTATTCTTTAATTCTCCTATGTCTTTGTTAATTGATTCTTGCATTTTCTCCATTTGTTTTCAAGGTTTTTCATCATCTTTACTATCACTATTCTGAATTCTTTTCAGGTAGTTTTCTCATTTCCTCTTCATTTATTTGGATTTCTGTGTTTCTAGTTTGTTCCTTCATTTGTGTAGTAGTTCTCTTTTCATTTTTTTTTTAACTTATTGTGTTGGGGGTCTCCTTTTCCCAGACTTCAAAGTTGAATTCTTTCTTCCTTTTGGTTTATGCCCTCCTAAGTTTGGTCCAGTGGTTTGTGTAAGCTTCCTATAGGCTGAGATTTGTGCTGAGCATTTGTTTGTTTGTTTGTTTTTCCTCCAATGGGAAAGGCTGAATGAGGTGGTACCCTGTCTGCTGATGATTGGTTTGTACATTTGTTTTGTTCGTTGTTTAGATGTGGCATCCTGCACAAGGTGCTACTGGTGGTCAGGTGACGTTGGGTCTTATATTCAAGTGGCTTCCTTTGTATTCCTATTTGATACTCCCTAGGGTTAGTTCTCTGGTAGTCTAGGGTTTTGGAGTTGATGCTCCTACTGCAAAGGATCAGGGCTTGATCTCAAGTTTTTCATGGTTTTATATACTCTTTTCCTCTAGTCAGGTACTCTTGTCCATTTTCAGTTGGTGTTCTGCATGCACTTCTGTGTCTGAAGGTGTATTCATGATATATCCATGAAGAGAGATGTACTACATATCCACCTACCTCTCCACCATCTTTTTCTCCTAGCATATAATTTTGGATGCATTCCAACATTTAAAGTTTTGGTGAAAGAGAAGGAGTCAGCAGAAAACTGATAAGTAGCCAACAAGGTGGATGAATAGTGAGGTGAGTGAGAAGTCACGGAAACCAGGAATTCCGAGAAGGAAGGAGTCATTAACTATGTTGAATGCTACTGAAGAGTCATGTAAGATGGGGACTGGATAAGCAAGCAGTGAATTTGGTATTAAGGGATTATTTGGTAATTTAATAAGCAAATTCAGTGGAGATATGCAGACAGTAGCAGGAGTGGCGTGGGAAGATGACTGAATTTCAAGTGAAGACAGGGAGACAATGAATGTGCACAAGTCTTAAGAATTTTTGCTGCAAATGAGAGGAGAAAAATGAAAAGGCAACTAAAAGCAGGGTTGAAGGGTTAAGAGATTTTCCTGTTTTGAATGTGATGTTATTTGTACATGTTAAAGTTAACAGTATAAGTTTGTATGAATTGTACAGGAGAGGTGAAAAATGTGAAGATTTCATGGTTCAAGTGAAAGGATAAATTCAAGTGGAGATCCCTGACAAGAACAAGAGTAAAGGGTGCAGTATGCAAGGGGATAGGTTGTAAGACTGTCCTCTTGACAATAGAAGCAGGGATTCTTTGTCACTTGTTTTAAAAAAAGTGAAAAAGAGTATGGTACAGATGCAGAGCTTGGGCACCTCCTCAACAGTTTTCAAATCCAGTGAGCTCTGAGGTGAAGGGCAATGAGTGAGGTGAAGCAGGGATATCTTGGGTGAGCAGGGCTGGATGCATAAATCACAGTGGCCAAGTGCAAAATGAAAATGCAAGGATCCTTCTTGCAAAAACAGGGTGGGGGAGAAGCACCAAAAAATACTATATATAAACTTTCCCTTTCTTCTGCTATCTCTTTCTCGGCTTGCCATCATGTATTTTCTCTGTCATATAATATCACTCTAAATAAAGGAAAGTTAAAATATTTAATTACTGGCATTTAATTTAAGCATTCCTTTTTATATTTTACAATGCCAGTTTTAGCTGGAAATATGAAAGCTCTAACTCATTTAAAGAATTACGAAAATTATGCAATTTTTATGCCAGAGTTAATCCCCAGAGGATGCCTCAAAATGACTATGAAAGACAATGAAAACTAGACTCAGGAAGGTTGGAAGGCAGAAAAGATACCCTGCCAGGCATGGAGTCAGCAGGAGGACTGCTCCCTTGGGCATCTGGATACTCACTAGGCTAGTGCAAACACTAACATCTCTGGGGGCCCTGCTGGCAGCTCAGGTCATGCTGGGCAACTATTCCTTCCTGCTGTTAGATGGATGTGTTGGACCCTGAAGGGGGCAAGGCTCACCTGGAAATGTCAAACTAGGCACTTCCTCTTTCCACAGGCTTGCTGCACAAACCATGGAGAACAGGAAATATCCAGGGTCTTTAAGCTCCTATGCACATATGGATGTATCCTCAGTACTTACAGTGCATTGGATCAAGGTGAGGCTAGGAGCCTTCTTCCATGGTCTCAGCCTGACTACCTTCTGGATGTATGTGTGACTGTTGCTCTTACAATCCATCCAAGGCCTTCATGTGGGGAGAAGGGCTACAGCAAACAAAGGCCTCCCCCAATTAACATAACCCAGTCACTGTCCTAAAGAGAAACAGGCTTCCTCAGGTGGGGAGGCTGGGCAGAGTATGGGGTGTCAGGGACAGTAAATGGCATAGAATTGATTCTCAGGAGGCAGGGAGGCAGCAAGAGATGGGATTATGCATAAACCAGGACTCCAAGGGCCTGGCAACTGCTCTATTGTCTCATAGGACTTCATTTACAAAACATTAGATCTAAGACAACGTGAAAGTGAAAGAGGAGAGTGAAAAAGTTGGCTTAAAGCTCAATATTCAGAAAACTAAGATCATGGCATCTGGTCCCATCACTTCATGGGAAATAGATGGAGAAACAGTGGAAACAGTGTCAGACTTTATTTTTGGGGGCTCCAAAATCACTGTAGATGGTGACTGCAGCCATGAAATTAAAAGACACTTACTCCTTGGAAGGAAAGTTATGACCAACCTAGATAGCATATTCAAAAGCAGAGATATTACTTTGCCAACAAAGGTCTGTCTAGTCAAGGCTATGGTTTTTCCAGTGGTCATGTATGGATGTGAGAGTTGGACTGTGAAGAAAGCTGAGCACCAAAGAATTGATGCTTTTGAACTGTGGTGTTGGAAAAGACTCTTGAGAGTCCCTTGGACTGCAAGGAGATCCAACTAGGCCATCCTAAAGGAGACCAGTCCTGGGTGTTCATTGGAAGGACTGATGCTGAAGCTGAAACTCCAGTACTTTGGCCACCTCATGCAAAGAGTTGATTAATTGGAAAAGACCCTGATGCTGGGAGGGATTGGGGGCAGGAGGAGAAGGGGACGACAGAGGATGAGATGGCTGGATGGCATCACCGACTCAATGCACATGAGTTTGGGTGAACACTGAGAGTTGGTGATGGAACGGGAGACCTGGTGTGCTGTGATTCATGGGTTCGTGAAGAGTCGGACACGGCTGAGCAACTAAACTGAACTAACTGAAGATAACGTTATTAAGAGTTTCAAGACAATAACCTGGAGCAATCACAGATCATTAAACCATAGTTCAAGGTGTGGCTTCTGAGAATGGGCTTTGCATGTTTGCACTGGTTGTGTATCCACAAAGATGATCCTGTGTGGAAGAATTTGAAAGAGATCATTGGTTAGGTGCAGGTATGCTGGCTTACTCTTTGTAAAGCCAAATCCATTAGCACAGCTTAAATGAGAGACAATTCTCCACGATTTTGCATGTTTCTACATATTTTGCAGGCAGAGGCATCAACTGCCTTTGATTCATGACAATTTTTTTTCAAGGAAAATAATGAACAGACTTGAAAGACAGATATAGTGTCTTTATCTGAAGTGGAAGCATGCTTTATCCCATTATATAAGATCCAAACCCCCTAAAACTCAGGATTTCCCACCTGAAAGCAGCTTGTGATCTATGCAGCTGTTAGCCAGTTTTCCTCATGTCTACTTGTGGGAAGTGAGTCTTAGAGAATGGTTCCCAACCCCACCCCAAAATGCTGACACTCTGGCTACCAGTTAGGCCGTCATTCATCTGTGACCCAGGAATCTCATGTCTTTTAACAGCATCCATTAAAGTTTGATAAGCTAACTTCTCAGCTGCCAAGAAGGTAAAAATTCTTCCTGATACATTTGCTTTACTATGTTCTCTCTGATCAAGACTTTCCAGGAATAACTGCATTTGCAAAACACTCTAAAATCCAGGTCATTATCATTTGCCTGTTAGAAGATATAGTAAATGGGGGAAGGGGGAAACAAACAAACAAAAATAACCCTCTGGCTGCTAAAAGTGTGATTCACAGAGTGTGTTTCACTGTATCATAATCAAGGATGCATATACACACATAAAGTAGCCTATGGTGATACAATTTCAAAGTAATGTTGCTTTACTACTAAAGTTCTCAGATGCCTTAACGAAGAAGTTTGCAATTTTTTTCTTCATACACTTCATCAGTAACAGTTGAGCACATATTCCCAATAGAAATGTGTGTGTTCACATGTAAATTGAATAACTTACTCATGATAATAATATGTACTTTATAAAATGCACAAAATAAAACAAAAATATAAAAATAGAGTAGCATTGATTAATACACATCACCATATGTAAAAGAGATGGCTAGTGCATGCATGCTAAGTTGCTTCAGTCGTGTCTGACTCTTTACTGTAGCCCACCAGGCTCCTCTGTCCATGGGATTCTCCAGGCAAGAATACTGGAGTGGGTTGCCATGCCCTCCTCCAGGGTATCTTCCTGACCCAGGGATCAAATCCGCATCTCTTATGTCTCCTGTGTTAGCAGGCGGTTCTTTACTACCAGTGCCACCTGGGAAGATAGCTAGCGGAAAGTTGCTATATAACATAGGGAATTCAGCCTGGTCAGCTGGTAACTTAGAGGGGTGAGATGGCATGGGTGAGGTGGTGTGTATGTGGGGGGAGGGGGCAGGTTGTGGGAGGGAGGTTTAAATGGGGGGTGATATATGTATACTTATAACTGATTTGCCCTGTTGCACAGCAGAAACCAACACAACATTGTAAAGCAATATCCTCCAACTAAAAATTAAAATTAAAAAACATTGTTCTCAAGCTTCCTTCGTACCTCCTGCTGAATTGTCTTGTGCACCCTATGATACTGATGGACCCCATTTGGAGACCACTGTTTTAATGTGTTTGATCACATTACAAATCTGCAAAGGGAGATGTACTATGTGCAGTTTCTGTAACACGTGTAACAACGGGCATTTTCCCTCTTCCCCAGGAGTCTTTTAGGGTGACTGTTCCTTAAAAGGAACTTTAAAAATATTGATCTGTTCTGCAAAGGTTGCAAACTCGTGACCCAGACCCACTCTCATTTATTTCAATTGAGTTTGCATGACTTTATTCAGCAAGTTAGCTAGTGTCCAATTTACCTACTCATAGTACTTCTGTTTGCATTAGAAATCTCCTTTACTCATTCCTCTGTCTAACATGTAGAGTTCTTTTAGTTTTTTTTTAACTACCACTTGGATTGTGTTAAATATCACATGGAGTTTAGTGGGAAGCTTCATGGTCTTTGAGGAGCATAAATTTATTCAGAATGAATGGGTATTTTTGGCCAGGGAGAAGCAGGTAATAGCTTGCTTGAGTTGGATCTATACCAAATAGTTGTGGGAGGTAAGAGAATAGTTAGTGCCCTCCTTTACTATTGTCTTAGAATTTCTTGTCCCAAAAGACAGGATCCCTAGATTATTTATGATTTTAACATTCAAGAGGGTTACAGCTTTAGCCTATGGCCAAACTTGAGGAAGACAGGATTCTGGCTGTTTAAATAATTAAAAAATAAGAGACATTAATTTGTCACTTCTTTTTCATCACCAACCCCATCAGCAAGAGACAAATTTTTCACACAAATTAAAAATGCTAATTTTACTTCGGAGTTATCTTATTGGATTTCAAATCAGGTTAGAAAAGAAAATAAGTTTAAATATTTCTCAAATTCTTACAATGAGGGTAAATGAAACATTTCAGAGTACAATAACTGAATCATATTAATCTAGTATAATTTGCATTGCTTCTGTGATCCAGTGAAAGAAAGGCAAGAAGGGAGAAAGAAATTACACAAACATCAGAGTTAGTGCTATCTTTCACTTGAAACATTTTCAAATGTTAGCCAGGAAAGGGAAACATTTTGCAAGGTTTTGTGCCAACTGAAATTGTATTTTCATTCATTCTATTCCCACAGGGAAAGAGTAGATGAGACAGTAATTGATTTCTTCCAAGAAAAACCATCACCCATGACTCTCACTGTTCTTATACATCATTAGTCAGACAAAAGAAAGCTTCCTAATGGGGTTTTAGATTCTTCTGAATAAAAAAAAAATACATTTCCAGATGTTTTAATTATTAAATTTCAAAATTGTATGATACATCGTATTTTTGTTATTCACAACTAACCCATAGAGATAGTTATTTATCATGGAATTTAATTAAAAAGTAGAACTAACATTATACAGAATCAAACCAGAAGGTCTAGTGAATAAGGTATCTAGAATGAAGTGTTTTGCCATAGGTATAACACAGTTATTGAATGAACAAAATGGTGTAATTCAATTATGTACCTAGGGGTATGTATTGGAGACAGATGAAAAATAAGATAATTAAATGACAGCAATAAACAGAGGGTAAGGCTGACACAAAAATTGTCCATCATAAGTGTTTTAAGTTCATATCCAGATTTCTCTCTTAAAACCTGAAGACTTTAAAAGGGCCTGTTTTGTACTGTCTGATTTATCCTAGCCTATGAACTGGAAACTATTGTAAACAACTGAAAGGAATTAGAGCCAGAAATGATGATAAGCATGCAGTCTCACATTCAACAACAACAAAATCAATGGACTTGCATTAGGTTTTAAAGGGTTCCTGTTGTACTCAGTAGACCCTTAGAAAAGAGAATGCAAAATCTTATCATCTTACCAACGTGCCCTCTCTCACATTGTTCTCTCTCAGAGAGAGAGAACAATGTGAGAGAGTATATATGTGTGTATATATATGTTTCATTTGTTTCTTTTATATTATGTCTCAGCAGAAGCAGGATACAATCTTCTCTTTGAAGTTGCCATCACACTATTTTTGTGGGCTTCTACTTATGGCAGGCTTACATAGTCTAGGGATGAAGAATCATAGAAGGCAGAGCCACTTGTCTATAACAAAGTATTGATACAAAGGCAAGGGGTAGAAGCAAGATATCAGTTGAACAGTAGGACTTTCATTTCAATATCTATTTCTTGAAATCCAGAATACCAGCTTTCTCTTTTTTTGCTGCATGCTGCTAAAGTGGAGACTAAATGATTACAAGGTATGGAATTTATTAATAAAGAACATGAGAGAGGCGAATAAGCAGAAAGAGATTACAGAACAGTGCTGATAGTAGTTAGTACCAAGTATTAAAAGCATCCCCTTTGCACAATTGAATTCAGTGTGGAACATTTGGAAACAATAGAAGCTAATAATAATAAACTGCCCTGGCCTTCTCCAAGTGAGGGAAATGCAGAGCTATGTAAATACTTTCAAAGCTGTATAAATACTTGGAAATGATGACAGCAGAAATCAGGGCAATGGGCTCATGATGAAGCTGACAAGAAGCATCTCCAGCTGGAATAGTGCAATCGCAAAGAGCAATATAAGTAGCACTGACTGAGCATCCAAAGACTGATCTATGTTGATTCAAATACTGAACACCCTGATCTGAGTTTCTACCTTTGTTCCTCAGAGATGTCAATATTACTGAATCAATGTTGATTTTCTTCTTTGCTCTACCTTGCAGTCACAAGCGTAAGTTCCACCCACATGAGAAGAATGTATGTTTACAATTATAATTCTTGAACTTGGCAACATTGGTCCTATGTTTCCTTACTTAAAATAGTATTTGAGTAACCCAGGCTCTGATCACTATCAATACCGAATGTCCATGTTCACCTAGGCAGTCCTAACTTTATTCCATCTCAGCAGAGCTACTTTTCTGCTGAGGAATTAAATAGCAAAATGTTGTTTCAGGTTGTGTTTTAAGGTTGTGCCCTAGAGAGAAATTCTAGAATTGGCTTAGTCAACAGAACCACATTTCCTAGCCTACATTTTGATTGAATGTGTTCTGTCCACAGAGTGCTTTGGAGCAAAGACAGTAGGTGATATATAATAACTAAATAAATAGAACTATATTGGGGCATTTAGGGTGGGAAACAGAAGAAACAGGACAATTTATAGATGTTCCCATCAGGCTGTTCGAAGGGAACCTTAAACAGAATGTGGTTTCAATAAGCTCAGATTCAATAACTCATTGTATTAATGTTAGAAAAAAATCAATCACTTGGGTAGATATAATTTTTAATAATTTATTTGATCATCAGGTTTTGTACCCAAAGTACCTACATTCATTAATTTCCTTTCTCCACATCAGTTTTAATCCCATCTTAGTATTCTACATTAATAATATGAAGTGCACATTACTTTCAACAAAGTTAAATTGCCCCCCCAACACTGATAATCTCTAAAAAGACGAGGAAAAGAACTATCCTGTTGATACCAGTCAGCCCAGACTTACTGGAAAAAAATACTATTGTTTTAAGTTACTAAGTTTGAAGTGTGATTTTTATGTTGCAACATATATCTAAAA
This sequence comes from Bos mutus, assembly GCF_027580195.1. Taxonomy (NCBI): domain Eukaryota; kingdom Metazoa; phylum Chordata; class Mammalia; order Artiodactyla; family Bovidae; genus Bos; species Bos mutus. Next base: position 48,693,670 of record NC_091617.1, read on the forward strand.
ACAACATAGAAGAAAATAAAAATGTTGAAATTTGTTCAGATTTTTTAATTTTTTCACATTGATAAAGTATGACCTCCCAAATTTATATTACAGCTCAGTTTGCCATGAATTACTGAAGGACAAAAGTCACAACACACACACACACACAATGCTCACACATACTCATTCTCTCTCTCATACACACACTATATTATAAAATAGAACTAAGTCAAGCATCAGAGGAATAATAAATACTACAGATAAGTACGATGCTAGGAATAGGATGGAAATCTGAGTAATGAGGTATTCTCACATACAAACAGAAGGGAAATAAAGTGAAATGATCTTTGGGAAGGCAACATACCAATATCAAAATTTAACATACTTAATATCAAAATTTAACATACTTAATATCAAAATTTAACATATTTAACATGCATATTTTTTTCCAACTAATTCCATTATTAAGTACTTATCTGAAGGGAAGATTGAAATGAAAATGTGGCCCCAATACATACAAGATAGATGATTGATTGTGGCACTGTGTGTAAGAGTTAAAAACTGAAAAATAAAATCTAAATATCCATAAATAAGAAAATGATTTATTTTTAAAATCCTTATTAGGCAGAAGTTTAAAATGAATTAAAAAGTACTTGATAGCTCTAAGATGGATTAATTGAGGGAAAAATGTATGTTATAAAATGATACAGAATGAAGTGAGCTGTTGTTACTCTCTGTATAAAAGGTGCATATGCCTTTTCTTGAACTTATATATAAAATTTTAAGAAGGGTACACAAGAAAACACTAAAGCCATTACAGTAATTAATTTGGTTAGTGGTATAGGGAAAGAGGAGAGAGAAGAGAGAACTTTACTATTTATATTAAACATTTCTATTTGTCTTGGTTATATTCATGAATTAGTTAGACAGATAGACATTTCATGTTTTTGCATTGATCTCAGCACTTTCTGATGCATTTACTTCTTTTTCTCAAGTACTCCTGTCATCATTTTTGTTAGGTAAGCAAAGATTTTTCACAGTATCTCTCTTTTAATAAAATTTAACAAATTCTATTTAATTTCTTAACTAAAAGAGATTATACAAATGTGTACTTTTGAAACAATTATTTCACCTATAGAAATACAGTTTAAACCAATATTTTGTAAACTATAATTTTATTAATTAATGGGTGGGGAAATCAATTTATCAGGTAGAAATCAACATTTTACATAGAATAGAATTATAATAGAATCAAACAAGAAAATACAAAGTTCACAAGATGTAGAAATCACAAGATGAGAACTATGTTGGGAAAGTCCTGATGTATGTATATGTGCATATGTCTGCACATGTATGAATTGTGATGAATACTCACACTATAAGGTTTTACCTTTAAATAATGAACCATTGGTCAGCCCCAAGCATGCCACTACTTTGCCATAGACTGTGGTTATTGGCTGAGTAGACTGTAGTATCCTGTACAGTCTTTGTGTATTGGCGTATCTGTACCCTGTCTGCTTTGTGTATTTCAATGCTATGTTACTTGGTGCTAAGTGAGAATCCAAAACTCTAACAAGGAAAAGTTTGATAACTTAAGAAATCATAATTTTTGGAGACCTTTACAAAGTTGAAACCACAAAGAAACCTGATCAACTATATTTCAAATGGAAACAAGCCCCTTCGAGAAGTAGATTGCATGGTTTCAATTAGTTGCATCATAAAATAGGAAGAGAGGGAAAGAAGGTAACCTTTATATAAGTATCTAAGAAAGAATCACCTGAAATTTAATAAGTTAATTATGATTCAGTGTGAACTAGTGCAACAGTTTAGAATACTTGGGCACCTCAGATACAAAGGGAACTTTCATCCACTCTCCAGTCTTTTTCAAAGACCTCCAAGAAATTCTCCCCCCAAATTAGGGGCAAAGTAGAAGATCTGTGAATGCCATCTGGGTGGTGTGGACATCAGGGGTTGGTGTAGGTTTGAGGTTTGAGTAGCAGCACCTGGGGGCACCATTCATGCTTCAGGACAGGCACAGAATCTGCTATCTTCTGGAATCTTCTCTTGCATAAGATAAGTCCCTGTTAGGGAATGAGTAGAAGACCTCCTATTCGCCAAGACTTGCTGTGGCACTTGGCAAGATATATTACCCCTGGGTTAGGCCTGTACTAATAGGCAAAAGCCATCTGCCAGTGGGAGAAAGGTGGAATACCTACACATGCTTAAGAGCCTGCACTACTACAAGCGGAATTCATTGCAATGGGGAAAGAGAGAAGCGTTCAGGAAACATTTGAAAGGAGAGAGAATTGTTGTCTACCTCTAGGAGAGGAGCGGAATACTGAGAAAGTCTCAATACTGCACTTTACTTGAAATTTTATAATAATATTTAAAAGATGCTTGTAAATTCGAGATCTATATTGTGTAAGTGTAGAGGTTTCTTAAGAGTTACCATATGATCCGGCAATCCCATTCCTGGGCATGTATCTGGAAAAGACGAAACCTAATTCGAAAAGATATGTGCACCCCAATATTCATAGCAACAAGATTTAGAATAGCCAAAACCTGGAAACAACCCAAGTGTCCATCAACAGATGAATGGATGAACAAGATGTAATAGTCTAAAAACAGAATATTGCTCACCCATAAAATGAATGAAATAATGCCATTTGCAGCAATAGGGATGGACCCAGAGACTATCATACAAAGTGAGGTCAGACAAAGACAAATCATATGATATCCGTTGTATGTGGAATCTTAAAAAAAAAAGATACAAATGAGCTTATTAACAAAGCAGAAATAGACTCAGAAATAAAACAAACTAATGGTTACCAAAGGGGAAAAGTGGAGGCGGGATAAATTAAGAGGTTGGGATTAAAATATGCATATGACAAGGACGTACTATATAGCACAGGAAACTATATTCAGTATCTTGTAATAACCTATAAGGGAAAAGAATTGAAACAATATATATATACATATAAAACTGAATCACTGTGCTGCATATGTAAAATGTTGTAAGTCAACTATAATTTCAAAAGAAATAATTTCTTTTTGATGTATGGCAAAAACAATCACAATATTGTAAAACAATTGTGCTAAGTCGTTTCAGTTTTGTCTGACCCTTTGCAAACCCATGGACTGTAGCCCACCAGGCTCCTCTGTCTATGGAATTCTCCAGGCAAGAATACTGGAGTGGGTTGCCATTTCCTTCTTCATCCAAAGTAATTATCCTCCAATTAAGATAAATAAATTTAAAGTGAACAAATACATAATTTTAAAAATTATTTTAAGAATCTATTTTGTAAACACTTGAGAGCGTACTTTCTCAATCTTGGAGTTGTTGACATTTTGAGCCCGGTAATTTTTGTTTTGTAAGCCTGCCCTTGCATTCCAGTATGTTTAGGAGGATTCCTTACCTCCATCATCTAGATGCCAGTAGCATCTCCCAGCTGGAACAGCCAAAAAGGTCTCCAGTATTGCCAAGTAGTCACAAATATAGAGACCAACTGCTGCTGCTGCTGCTTAGTCACTTCAGTTGTATCTGACTCTGGGCGACCCTATGGACTGCAGCCCACCAGGCTGCTCTGTCCATGGGATTCTCCAGGCAAGAATACTGGAGTGGGTTGCCATGCCCTCCTCCAGGGGTCTTCCTGGTCCAGAGATCAAACCAGGTGTCCTGCATTGCAGGCAGATTCTTTACCACTGAGCTACCAGGGCAGCCCAGAGACCCACTGGCCTAGATCCATTAGATAGGGTTTAATCATAAGTTGGGCTTCCCAGGTGGCACTAGTGGTAAAGAACCTGCCTGCCACTGCAGGAGACATAAGAGATGTGGGTTTGATCCGAGGATCAGGAAGTTCCTCTGGAGGAGGGCATGGCTACCCACTCCAATATTCTTACCTGGAGAATCCCATGGACAGAGGAGCCGGACAGGCTACAGTCCATAGGGTTGCAAAGAGTCTGACATGACTGAAGCAACTTAGCATCATGCATGCAATCACATGCTAATATAGAAGATAAAATTGAATCACAAAAACGGTCAATTTTTAAAGAGGCAGGGAAAAAAAAGGAACACAGAGTAAAGAGACAATAAGTAACAAGATATAAATTTTAATCATCTAAGCACTCCTTGGAAGAAAAGTTATGACCAACCTAGATAGCATATTCAAAAGTAGAAACATTACTTTGCCAACAAAGGTCCATCTAGTCAAGGCTGTGGTTTTCCAGTGGTCATGTATAGATGTGAAAGTTGAACTGTGAAGAAAGCTGAGTGCCAAAGAATTGATGCTTTTGAACTGTGGTATTGGAGAAGACTCTTGAGAGTCTCTTGGACTGCAAGGAGATCCAACCAGTCCATTCTAAAAGAGATCAGCCCTGGGTGTTCTTTGGAAGGAATGATGCTAAAGCTGAAACTCCAGTACTTTGGCCACCTCACGCGAAGAGTTGACTCATTGGAAAAGACTCTGATGCTGGGAGGGATTGGGGGCAGAAGAAGGGGACGACAGAGGATGAGATGGCTGGATGGCATCACCGACTCGATGGACGTGAGTTTGAGTGAACTCCGGGAGTTGGTGATGGACAGAGAGGCCTGGCGTGCTGCAATTCATGGGGTCGCAAAGAGTCGGACACGACTGAGGGACTGAACAGAACTGAAGCACCCTAAATAAAAGTTAAGAACTGTATTCCCATTTAATGTCAAAGTTGTCATTTTGGGTATCTCACATGTCAGTGAATGTGTGGTGATACCTGACAGTCATCCCTGAACTTCTTGTTTTCCCCCTTATAGGTCCCCACCCTACAGTAACCCTCATGTTTTTAAGTAGACCACTTAACTCTTCACCAAACATTTAGGCCTTAGAACTATCCATCAAAAAAAAAAAAATTGTTGTTCATTTAATTATTTATTCCAGATTCACTTCTTTAGATGAATTTTGACATTACATCATCTGCTTATCCTATAGGATCTATATGGAGCTTAATGATGAGAGGGACTTTACTATGTTTTGTTCAATACTCATGTTCAAGTAGTTAGAACAGTGCCTGGGACAGTGCCTGGAACCTAGAAGTTAAAGAAAAATACTTGTTCAATGAATGAACAATTGAAATTATGCAGTCATAAGTATTTAATTTCCTCTTGAATGTTATCTGCCACTTCCTTATAAAGAAAAGAATTCACATCTCATTTTATGGTTTTTGTTATAATTTTTGTCCCCATTACAGATAAGATGAGGATTAATTTATTTATGCAGAAGACTCAGAAGACACAGGCGCGACCCCTGCATTGGAAAGATATGGAAGAGGGCACAGCAACCCATTCCAGTATTCTCGCCTGGAGCATCCCCACGGACAGAGGAGCCTGGCAGGCTACAGTCCATAAGGTCGCACAGAGTCAGACACAACTGAAGCGATTAGCACAGCATATAGAACTTTGAGTAGAAGTTATTACCCAAAACATAGCTATCATTGCCAGGAGAGAATGTACTTTTTAAAAAACTCAGATGGCAATATTGCAGCCCTCTAAGAAACTAAAACATATTTATGGGATTTGAAATACTGAATATATCTAGAGAATAGCTACAATTTATCAGTCAGTAGAGAACAATCTACTATAAAAATGAAAGATGTGATCTGAGTGGTATAGGAAGTGAATCCAGAGAGAATTCCTAGAAAGTTATTTTTGAATAAAATGTTGAATAAGGTGTTGGAACATGGATTATCAGCTCAGAATACAGAGGGCATTCTCTAAAAATTAAAAAACTGACACTAAGCATAAGGAAATTTAAGCAAATTTCAATGCATGGAGCAAAATATTAGGAATGAAAAACATAAGAAAAATGACAAGTTCAATGCTAAGGTGAGAATATGAGAGAGTTTGCCAATAAATTTAAAAACATGAAATAAAAATTTAGAATTGAATTTGCAATATTTCCTAAATTGTAAATGTCATTATGAGTCTTCATAAATATATAGGGTTGGGCATAGTAAGTCAATACATTCATACATTCTCCTACACCAAACAAATAACAATGATGATTAAACATAAAAAGTGAAATTCTAAAAGAAAAATACAACTTAAAACCACTGTAATGATCTCTGTAAACAAGAATTGTAACAAAATTACGCATTACTGAGTTGAAGTGAACCACATATAGCCATGCTAGGCTCCAGGTCAGAAAAAGGCTGTCGCAGATGGGAATTCAGCTCCTGCAAGGTCACAGGGGCTAAAGTCCTGCATACGGGACAGGAAATCAGATGTCAGAGTTTAACAGCTGAGGCTTTGAAGCTAATATGCTTGAATTCAGTCCCTAGCTCTACCACCTACTAACGAGTTATGACCCTGGGTAAAATGGGGATGTTAATAACTATCCTATAGGATAGCATGAGAATGAATCAAGCTGATACATGTAGGGCACTCAGAATACTTGGAAATCTAGGTGCTAAAATGCAGCCCTTCTAATTCCAGCATTACTCCACTCCCTTCACATCAAGTTTGTTCTTTCTGCTGGATCATTCCTAATGGCATACAAACATGTTGAGCTCACTATTTCCAGCAAGCTGCTCTCCCATTTCTTGCTCCCATTTGCAGCAACATTCTGAAAGTGTTGCCATATTAAGGTCTCCACTTCATCTCCTCTTATTATCTTTAAGCCCACTTTGAGAACTTTTTCACCTCCATCACCCCAGTGAAACTGCATGTTAGGGCCACTAATGACTTTCTCATACTTACATCCCCTAAAGTCAATTTTCATTCCCAATCTTATCTGACCATTCTGCAGCATCTCATACAGCTGTTGTTTCCTAATCTTTGATGATTTCTCCCGACTTGGCTCTTTTCTTTTTCACTTTTTGCTTTATGGGTTACTTCTTTCCTTCATTCTGTTTAGGTTCTCCCTTGTCTCCCAGATTACTTAATGTTGTAGTAATGATGCAGGGCTCACTTCTGGGTTGTCTTCTCTTCTCTAGCATGCTCATTTCTTTGGTAACCTCATCTGGTCTGGGGCTTTAAATACCATCTGTATGCTGAAAACTTCTTAAATGATATATTTTATTTAGATATCCCATTCCCAATTCTAATTCCTCAATCCATTTGCCTACTAATGATCTCCACTTTAAAATCTGAAGCACTCTAAACTCAGAAGATCAAAAATTGCACTCATTATCTCCCAGCTCCACATCAGAGACTACTCTATTTCAGCCTTTACCACAGCTGATGTTTCCAACTTTTAAGTTATTCAAGCCAAAAAATAAAGGGTGGGGGGCGGTGGGAAAGGAGAGAGAAAGAAAGAGAGAGGGAAAAGATCTTCTGTGACATTGCACATAAAATCCACCAGCAACTGTTTTTAGCTATTCCTTCAAAACACATCTGAAATCTGACTACTTCCAACCATATTCATTGCTACCAACCTAGTATGAATCACTTTGTTGGGCAACTCTAAAGCTTCCTAAGAACTCCTGTCTTCACGTTTTTATTATCTATACTCAACACAGCAGCAAGAGTGATTCTTTCAGTGCTTATGAGTGAGTGAGTGAATGAAAGTCACTCAGTCGTATCTGAGTCTATGCGATCCCGTAGACTATAGCCCACCAGGCTCCTCTGTCCATGAGATTTCCCAGGCAAGAATACTGGAGTGGATAGCCTTTCCCTTCTCCAGGGGATCTTCCCAACCCAGGGATCAAACCCAGGTCTCCCACATTATAGGCAAATTCTTTACCATCTGAGCCACCAGGGAAGACCTTAGTGCTTATGGGGAGGGCAAATTATCTTATTTCTCACCACACTTTTCTCCAATAGTCTTCCATCTCATTTAGAGCAAAGTCAAATTCTTACAATGGCTTACAGTGCCCTCATAATCTACCCCACCTCTTACCTTCCTTGATATCCTACTACACTCCTCCTGCCAGCCAAATAGGCCATTTTACTAATCCTCATGTGTTCTAGACACACTCCTGCCTATGAGTGGTTCCTTGAATACATTTCTCCTGACTCTTCACTGCACTACCTACCCCATCTGCTTCCAGTATTTGCTCAAATCTCAAATTCTTAATAAGGTCTAACTTACCACTTTATTTAATAGTCACTTGTAGTACAATTAAAACTGTGTAATTTATTATATATCCCATACTCCTGTCACATAGAAATTCATCATAAATTGAGCAAAAAATGAGCCATTGAAGATTTATGAGGACACTGGTAAAATTAGAATTATAAATTAGGAAAACTAACTGTTTAGTTCATCAGGTGCATTAAAGCAGGGGGTGATGAGACATGAGTAAACTAGGTGAGAAATCCTTAGAAAGTCATAGTAAAATACTGGATTAGTGTGGAGATGGTGAAGTAACTGTAAGAGCAGAAATACAATACATATTGTTAAAGGAGATATGGCAATTGATTGGATGCTTTCAAAATACAGATACAAAATTTTGGATAAATATGGAAAGGAAGAGTGATTAGCTGTTCATTTAATCTTGACATCCAATAATCATCCAATCATCCAATAAACTAACTAATTAGTATGAGTTAGTTTCTAGTATGAGTTTACTAGAAATGTTTGCATTTGTATATGGCATTATTTTGTCAGTGTTTCACAATATTGACTACTTGAACTTCTAAAAATTCTGATATTCTTCCTAGCTTCTCTTTCTTAGTCTCCTTTGCTAGATTTTCTTTCCCAGGTAACCCAAAAATTAGTGTACCTTAGATTCACTCTTAGACATTCTTATCAGCCTATACATTTTCCTTGGGCTAATTTAATAAGCTAATAGCCTATAAATCTGTATCTGAAACGCATTTCCCTCTACTCTATTCCAGAGCTATACGTACAAACTCTAAATTATTATCTCCACATGCATAACTAAAAGCCCCTTCAAACACATTATCAGAAGTAAACTTACTATCCTCTCAAAAATATTTTTTTAAAAAATCCCATAACGACGAGCTCTGAGCCCATGTCAGTGTTTCCCACATTAGTAGTTAACACCACTATCTACCAAGTTATGCAAACAATAAATCTAGGAGTCCTCATAGAATCTCCCTTTTCCCACATTTGCCATCTAATGAATCACCAAGTCCTTTCAATTTGACCTGCCAATTATTTCTCAAAATGTTCCACTTCTCTCTTTTCCCATTCCTTTGTATTAGTCTGAGTCACCATCATTTCTCCTAATGAGTTCAATTCTCTTACTCTTTCTAATCTTCTTTTTTCATTGCATCCAGAAAGATATTGTGAAATATAAATTCGATCATGTCACTCACATTTTAAAAATCTTCCAATGTTTTTCTATGAATAAATAACATAAAGACCAAAGCCATCCTATCCTCATATACATGATTCTGCATGTATAGATCTTGTCTTCTCCATTCCGTCTCTCTCTATATATGTTATATATATATATATATATATATATGCTATATATTTTATTAAAATGCAATATATACATTATATTTATAATTTTATTTCAGTTTCTTGAAATTACTCCACTCCCCACTCCTCTCATCTTAAGGATTTTATCCATAATGTTTATTCTATTTTATAAATACTCTACATTTCTGCCACAGGAACCATAAATGAGCTCTCATACTAGGTTCACACTATTGTTTTAAGGTTCCATTTTATTCTTTACTTCAACTTTTTAAACATATTACATTTCCAATTTCTAGGTCAGTGTTTGTTCATTCCATTAAACTGTAAGATCAATCACCATTTGTTCACCATTATATCCTGAAGGCTCAACTCAATGCTTGGAGAATAGTAGACTCAATATTATTACTTACTTAATTACTTACTGACTAGCTAATTAATTAATACTGCATTTGGTTTTTAAACATTCATTTAATTTAGATACATTTCTATACATCTGCTAATGTTATCAAAGAACAAAAATATTAGTTTAACATTGTTTTTGATTTTATGTTTGTTTTCATGTAGTTTGATTAACTGATTAAGAGAAATAAGCTATGGAAATTTTGTACTCAAGAAGTTCCCTGTTATTTAAGCAACTTTATGGCATAGAAAGACCACCCTACTTCATTATTTCTTAAGACCATCATAAAGCAGTATTTGTACCATTTTGAATCAAGGAAAATTGAGTTACAAAGAGGTTGCCTAACCAAGATCTCTAGATTAGACATCGGCAAATAGTAGGCTGTGAGTCAGAAGGAATACATACATACAAAAGGGTTTCAATAATACGTATCAAAACATTGTAGCCTTGAGGATCACTAAACAGGAAGGCTGAGAAGAACATTTTTCAAGGACCATTAATAATTTTACCATATACTTGTGCCATTTAGAGGATTAGAGCTATTCAGTGATTTACCACACCCACCACTAACCTTTCATTTCCAATGCTATTTACTCTGATGAGGACCATTAATTAAATAAGTTCTATACAGATATAGTCTCTTGAAGTGCTAAAGCAAACAGCTGAAGCAGTCTCACTGAGACTGATGTTAATATCAGGTTCATCTACAAAATCCCCAGAGTACCTGAAGAATACATACTTTTAGTTTTGAAAAATACTGGGTTCTGACATTTCAATTTATTCAAGTATTTTATTTCATATTCTGTTTATGTGTTGCTTTTTCATTTTTTAAATGGAAGTGAGTTGAAATTAGTTGCTTGGTTGCATGAACTTAATAATTACAAAAATCTCACATGGGTTATTGAGCACACTCCATTTTAAGAGATGCTTTTGAGTAAGAAAAACTGACTGAAATAGTGTTTTATGTATGAATGCACCTTCAATGGAAAGAGTTCCCCGAACCTTGAGCTGATTGTAATGGAGTTTTATATTTTTCTGTAACCATATCCTAGATGTTGATTTTTAGTTTTCTTTCAGTGCTCAATCACAGAGGTCATATCACACTTTAGGAAGTCCATTCTTGTACAAAGTTCTCCACTTCACTTCTGAGAAACTTAAAATTTTTGAGACTAACAAAGTATGCACATATTCTCTTCAAATCCCCTCTGCTCATCACTTTCATTTTGGACTACAGATGCTCCCTAAACCTGCTACTAGCAAATAGCTTCCTAAATAAAGTTCCTGTCCCTCACACAATGCAAGCGTTGTTAACGAGTTGCGTTTTTCATTTCTCAAATCATGCCCTGGATTAAGACATCATATTTTTAAAACATTTTCACTAAAGGGATAAGAAAAGTGAGGAGACCATAACCAGTGTCCCAGCCTAGCTCTTGGCAAACTGACATGGGGAAAGTCAACTCAGACTCCACCAAGGTTTAGTGTCTCAGTACAACTCTGCTTCCATTCTGGAACAAAAAGAAATTCTGCTCCCATCTAAGACTTCCAACATTTCTTACCAGAGTTTTACCCTTCTCAAGAGAGAGAGATTTTTTTAAATTATTATTATTATTGTTTTATAGGGAAATTTCCATTTCCACCTACAAAATAGGATCTGGGAATCAAGATAATCATATGTATCTGGCTTTTAAAATATGACATAGCATTATGTGTAGGATTTTAATAAAGTACCACAAGTTGGGCTGTGACAGTCTCCATCCAGCTAATAGCCTTTCTTGTATGGAGTGAAGACACTATCAGATTTACACATCTTTCCTGGAGTGATCTGTTCTTCTAATAAATGCAAGTAAATGTTCAGATGTAAACGAACACTATCTCCTAAGGACAAATAATGGTTTCCAGTCATGGGGTAGCACATATACAGATTCAAAGAAAAAAAATTGATTTCTCTGTCTCAGCAGGGAAACAGTTTTGCATAAGATAAACCTAACTTCTGTCATTAAACAGAACACATTTCGTTGGAAGCAGCTGCATTTTGATTACTTCTCTTTTTCAAGGTTACACTATAAGGAGAGGGTAGCTATTTGCTTTATATAAGCATGAGTAAAAGAGCTAACCAGAGTAGCAAGTTCTCTAGTCAATGTAAAGAAATACAAAGTCCAGTTTCTAGCTCGAATCACTGGAACTTCCAGCAAAAGTGGCAGTCTGAAACTTTCAACATTTTAAAATTAAATTTTCATTATTCAGTCACACACACACACACACACACACACACACATTCCCAAAAACCTAATAGTCAGTAACTCTATTTGCTTTTCCCCTGAGGAAAGCTGCCATACTGTGTATTTCCTCGAACTTCTATTACGTCTCTTTCTGGCCACTGCTAATTAACCTCTCTCCTCTTAAATCTTGTAAATCATTAAGCAATTAATCATTCACTGCCTTGGAAAATCATCTCTATTGTTTCCCAGTACTGCTTTTAATTATACTTTACAGTCAACTCCCCATCTCAATTGTATACTTGGAGGGTACAATTGTGGAATGGGGACAGATTTGTGTCTTTCAAACCACCTTGAAATGTTTCTCTGCACTAAACTGATAACCAATAAATACATGTTGATTCTATTCTATGAATACATTCAGAATAATACAGTGTCTACTGTCTTTTATTAACCCTATCGTGTCCTCTATAAGTTATCATCATTTTAGTATCACTGAATATTAAATATGCTATCTCAGTTAAAGCTGTTACCCATCGCCTAAGTTGTAAATGACCCCAAGTTTTAATAGGTCACTCTTTTCTTATTGTCTCTGTGAATTATCCAACCATTTATCTAGAATTTCAGCTGAGAAAAGCCTATGTAACTTTGTCTTAAATTCCCCCTGTATTTCCCTTAGCTTAGGACTCACCTGGAATATTCTAAGGACTGCTAGTAATTCCTCATACCTACAGTCAATTAACATGACTGTTAATCATGAAATTGATTTTGTCCCCCATTGACTTAAAACATTCCAATGTTTTCCTATTATAACCTTAGTTTGGCATCAAAGCTCTTCACGATCTGGTCCCATTCCTCATCTTCAGTCTTATATTATATCCACCAAATTATACTATACACACTTCCTCCTGCCACACTGAAATTTCTGCTTCCTTTGGGATAAAGCATTTATTTTGTACATGTATATGTTTTGGCATAAATAAAAGCATGTCAGCATTTTATCCTTGCAAAATCTTATTAGTCCTTCAAGACATACGTTAAAAATTACCTTCACTGTAAATTCATCCATGACTCTTCCAAGTAGAATTAATATCACTCTAAATTGCATCCCCATAGCACTTAATTCATGTCACTAATATAGTACTCATGATATTTATTTGCTTATATGTTTTTTTCCTTGTTCTTTATTGAAAATGAGTACATATTTATACCCCACAAACTTAGTTCCATTTCTAGAAATTTATTGGCCTTACTGCAAGAAAAAGTTATACAAGTCCAAGTTATAAAGATATAAGTTGAAATGTCAATTTTGTGGTTGGATTCAAATTTAAGATCCAACATTAACTGGCTGTAGAAAATATTTAACCTTCCTGTAAATGAAATTATCTACAATGTAGAGCTTATAACACTTATCTAATTGCTATAATAGATAGTGAAGTGAAGCGAAGAGAAGAGAAGTCGCTCAGTCGTGTCCAACTCTTTGCGACCTAATGGACTGTAGCCCACCAGGCTCCTCGGTCCATGGGGTTTTCCAGGGATGAATACTGGAGTGGGTTGCCATTTCCTTCTCCAGGGGATCTTCCCGACCCAGGGATCAAACCTGGGTCTCCCGCATTGTAGGCAGATGCTTTACCGTCCAATCAACCAGGGAAGCCCATAATAGATAGTACAATAATTATAAAAATGATTTTACCTGTATATTGTACACTCCCTTTAAATAATTTTTTTTATTATATCACATTAGAAAATAGTTTAGGAAATGATTCTTTAAACATTTCCATAATTTTATTATGTGATTTAGCTTCTAGCCACTGAATCTGCACCCAATAACAGGTCAAGAAAGAACAGATATAAAATTACCTCTTCTGCTTAGATATAAAACAGTGCAAAGATTGTTGCTTCCACCTCCACAATGAACAAAAGCTTAAAAAACACAAGATCACAATTTCTTGAATCACAATCGGAGAGCATAAGTCATAAGGGACTGTCAACCAGGTAAATTTCAAAGAGAAACAAGCTTCTCCAATGAGAAACAAGGTACAAAAATGTCATATCTGTGATAGAGCACAGAATAAAGAGACACCAACTCACCATTTAAACAAATAAGAAAAAAAAGCCAAAATTTAATTTAACTGCCATAGTCCTAGTCTAGACAAGTTTATCAGTTTGAAATAGCTGAATCTTGGACAAAAAGGAAGTCTACCCTCATCTGCAAAACTTTCTCATAGGTCTCTACCAATTGAGATAAGAAAGATTTGGGGCAGAACATGAGCTGAAAATAAGTAATGCAGGTGTGTGTGCTTAGTCACTCAGTCACATCCAAGTCTTTGAGACCCCATAGACTGTAGCCCACCAGTCTCTGTCCATGGGGTTTCTCCAAGCAAGAATACTGGAGTGGATTGTCATGCCCTTCTCCAAAGGATTTTCCCAACCCAGTGATCAAGCCCTGGCCTCCTGTGGCTTCGCATCGCAGGTAGGTTCTTTACTGCTGAGCCACTTAATAAAACAAAGCTATTCAGTGTCGTTATTCCAATTTATCATTGTATTCAAAATCATACCAATACAACTATACAAGAAAAGGAAATGAATGGTAGAGATTAAAAGGAAAAAATAAACTTTTTATGTAAAGATGTTTTATGTAAACATGTTTTCTGCATAGCCCATTCCAAAGTCTCCGGGGGCAGGGGGGAATGCTACTAGAATCAATAAGTAAAATTAATTGTATCTTCAAGCTATAAATGAAAAACTAATTAAAATAATTATTACCATCTGAAATAATACTAAATAAATAAAATTCTTAGAAATAAATCTATCAAATTATTTGAATTATCTATATGCTGAAAAACACTGATGAGATAAATCAATGAACCAAAATAAGTGAAGAGATATACCATGTACATGGATATGAAAAGTCAATATTGTTAAAAGGACTTTTGTCTCCAGGCCAGAATAGTGGAGTGGGTAGCTGTTCCCTCCTCCAGGGGATCTTCCCAACCCAGGGATCAAACCCAGGTCTCCCACATTGCAGGAGGATTCTTTACCAGTTGAGCGACCAGGGAGGCCCCAAATAGATGTAGAGAGTGAATGTAATCCCATCAGAAATTTCAGAAGTCTGTTTTGTTTGTGTTCTATTTTACTTTGTTTAATAAACAATAGGAATCTAAAAATTATATAGAAAAATAAATGACAACATGGATAAACACTTTGGAAAACTTAGAACTAACCTGAAGGATTCACATCTCCTAATTTAAAGCATACTATAGAGCTAAAATAATAAGTGTAGTATTGACAAATCAACAGATATAAAAGTTAATTGAACAGAAAAAATCCAGAAATAGAAGCACATGTAAAAAAAAAAAATGATCTCCAACAAAGATACAAAGATAATTCAACAGAAGTTAGTAATTTCAACAATAATGCATGAAATACTGAACATTCATATGCTAAGTAAACTAACTTTTACTATCTTGTAAAATATACAAATTTATGTCCTTCTTGAAAATACACTCATTGCAGCACAACATCCCTAATGTCTTAATTCATTTCCACATCAATTTTAAAGATTAAAATCCATAGTCTCATCTAAATCAGACATGGATAGGAAGAGGACAGCTCATCCTGAGGCAAAATTGTACTCAAGCTGTAGACGTGTAAAACCAGACAATCTACGTGCTTGCAAAATACAGTGGTTGGACAGGCATAAGAGGGTCATTTAAATTCCACATGAAAGAAATCAGAAGGAGAAGGAATGGTGTTTTCCAAGAAAGTTAAACCTAGCAAGTCAAATTCCATTGGCTCTTAAGGTCTGAGAATAATCCTTTTTCATTTGGTGTTCTGCCCTACAGGACAGAGTAACAGTGTTACTCCAACAACTCCTTTGGTTCACTAAAGCATCTCTACTCCAATGGCTGTCTGTGGTAAACCCACCCACATAGACCTCTGTGATAGCCTCCCAGTCAGCTGAAACCTTGTTTCCCATACGGGTGGAGAGAGTGGCAGTCCTAATGATCTATGAATCAACTTTGGGGTCATTACTCTCTTTTCTTGAAGGATAAAGCGTTCTTGCAGTTAAATGCACCCATTGACCTGTCCTGAAGAATCCAAAAGTCTGACAGCTGACAGATTTCCTTAATTTTATTTCCTTTTATCTATTCCCTTTAATTCAAATTGACCTTGTCTCTGCTAGTGTAATCCTATTTCCCTTCATGGCTTTGGTTAAGGTGGCTGATCAAATCCACGAATCACACTCACAATTTCCTAATCAATGACTGTTCAGTCACACTCTTAGTCTTCTCTTCAGAACTTGCTATCTCATTTTTTTGCAATGTGGATAGGCTGAGAACTATTTCAAGTTCTGGTTTCTGGTTTCTTGTTTTAACAATTCTTTCAAGTTACTTCTCTCCTTTTACAAAAAAGTTAAGGAAAGTTTACAAAAGAGTTAAGAGGACAGTTCATCCTGTCCTCACTCCTTTTACAAAAGAGTTAAGGAGAAGCAAAGCCACTCCTTCAACACAGTGCTTAGAAATCTGAGCTTCTAAATATTCAGTTTCACTGTATGTAATTTCTAACTTCCAAAAAACACTGGAACACAATTCAGCCAAGCTCCTTGTCACTGTAACAAAGAATACCTTTCCTCCAGTGTTTGAATATGTTTCTAATTTTTCTCTGAGGCTTCACCAGAATAGCCTTAAGTATATCTACCCATACTGCTACGAAATTCCATTGCTGATGATATAGGAATAATAAAAGTTTAAGGTTTTCTCCATAGCTCATTTTTTCCTTTTTAAGCTGTCACCAGAATCCCCTTTAACATCCATATTTTACTACCATTCTCTTCAAGACAATCTTGGCTATTTCTACCATGCACCTTCAACTTCTCCCATCTCTACCCATCATCCAGTTCCAAAGCAACTTCCATATTTTTATACATGTGTTAAAGTAACACTCTTTCAGAAATGTTTTTCACAATCACCAATATCTGGAAAATATCCACATGTTCTTCAACTAGTGGATGAATGAAAAAAAAAAAAAAAAATGTATCCAAGGATGGAATCAATATGGTAGAGCACCAAGATTCAAAGCTTACTACTCCCATGGACAAATTTAAAACACAACTACATATAGAAAAAAAATCTCTCTGAAAAAGACCCAACAATTAGCAAAACAGAACTTCTGCAATTAAAAATATAAAGAAAAAAGGCATTGAAACAGGTAGAAGGGACAGAGATGCAATCTATTCAGGGGTATACCCCCACCACAGTGACTCACAGGCAGGGCACTGTCTTTCCGAAGGAGATCTTTCCTAAGGAGTGAGGGGTCTCAGCCACGCATTTGGCACTTCAGCCCTGGGTAATAGCACCAGGAAAAGTCGTCCCCATACCATCTGGTTTTGAAAGCCAACAGGGCTTTTATCTGGGAGAGCTGGAGGGTTGGAGGAAACTAAGACTCCACACTTAAAGGGCTCAGGTACAAGCACGCTGGCTCCAGTACCAGCACAGAGACAGCAGCTTCAAAAGTACCTGGTAGTCCAGTCATACTGCCAAGGCCACCCTCGTTGTAGTTTAGGTCAGAAGAGGCTATTACATAGTTGCAAGCTTTTTGAGATGAAGTCAAAAAATATCTTACTTTCTAGGAATATTCATTCACAGAGCCCTGAACTGCATTGCAGGAAGTCTGACTACCTTGAAACCACCATTGTGGACAAACACAGAGGGAAATATACTTCAGAAATTATAACTATAAAGAGAGGGAGGGCCGCTTGCTCAACCACACTGTAGGTATTGTAGTCATCCCAGAGGTTGTAGATCAGAGATTATCTGTCCTACTGGACACTGAACAAATTTAAGGTTTATGCGAAAAAGGAATGATTGTAGTTTAAGTCACTAAATGTTGGCATGATTTTTATGCAATAATAGATAATTGAAAGAGAAAATATTAAAATAAAATAATCATCATTAATTGTGTCTAAGCAATCAGGGTAAATGTTAAACAAATGTTAATAACTCAAGCAAATAAAATTATATAGAACATTATTAAGAAAATAATTTCTTCCATTTGGGGGAATTTCTCTCCCCTTTCTTTTTCTAAAACTCCCTGAAACATGTTAATGGGAGTCACAAGATTGAAATAAAACAACCTGTTGCTTAAACTTAACATTAATATAATCAAGTTTTCTTACACTTGAAGAGAGATCAACCAGTAGTTTAGATATGGTATTCCTGAAATCTAAGAAATACATTATGATTCAGATTCACAACACAAACATTCTTAAACATCACCCCAAATCTAGCTTTGAAATCTATGAAATACAGTTAAGCATTTGTATGATAAATCGTAGGCTAATCTATAAATTGCCTATATATTTGTAATCACAGCATTTTGCTCAACAAAGTTAAAGCCATTTCTTTGCTAGACCCAGCTATAAGGATTTAGTTATGAAAACATGATAGTCATTGGAGAATTAAAAAAAAATAGTCTTTAAGGAAAACATAAATACCTCTTAGAGAGGGTCTGTATATCTCCAGTTTTACCTTTTTTTTTTTTTTTTTTAACATGTTAAATGTACAAAATTAATTCTATCTGCCAGATAATAGGAACTTTTCTGGGTGACAAATAGTAAAATGCAGAGGAGCACAGTTAAAATTTGAGGGGCAATCAAAGCCATCTATGAAATTTCTGATGATAGAGACCCAACTGAATTACTGTTGACATTGCTAGACTTAACTATTGGGAACACAAAAGAATGTAAACATATATACCGAATGACATTCCATAGTAGAATGTCAAGTCAAGACAGCCCCAGGTAGAACGTTAATGAATCAGATATTAATGTATTGCAAGTAAAATCTTAACAATTAGAAGAGAAAATGGCTTCAGCTCAAATAAAGACTGATTCCTCCTTCACCTTTTAAAAAAACACATTCTTCTCTAATTTTGTAATCCGTTTTCCCACCATCTTTCCCCTTAAAACCATCATTGTGTGTTAGAATGCACTATTTCTCAAATTTCTACATCTTCTGATAGCAAAAAAACTTTCAGAGTAAGCTAGAAGAGAGATGCACAACAAATTTACTGCACTGACATTTACTGGCCTGCTGTTAATTGGCTGTCCCCTTAAGAAGATAAGTCTTCCCCGATAGCTCAGTTAGTAAAGAATCTGCCTGCAATGCAGCAGACCCCGGTTCAATTTCTGGGTCAGGAAGATCTGCTGGAGAACGGACAGGCTACCCACGCCAGTATTCTTGGACTTTACTTGTGGCTCAGCTGGTAAAGAATCCGCCTGCCATGCAGGATACCTGGGTTCGATCCCTGGGTTGAGAAGACCCCCTGGAGAAGGGAAAGGCTACCCACTTCAGTTATTCTGGCCTGGAGAATTCCATGGACTGTATAGTCCATGGGGTTGCAAAGAGTTGGACATGACTGAGTGACTTTCACTTTTAGGAAGAAGATAAAAGTCTAAGTCAAAATGTAATATATATATATATATGTGTGTGTGTGTGTGTGTGTGTATATGTATGTATATATATGTATAGGGAAAAACCATTCAGGAAAAACCTGAAAGAAGCTTCAAGCCAACCCAATAATTAGAGTCGTGGTAAATGCAACAGAAGGCTGTATCAGTATCAATGTGTAACTAAGTCTTCCAGATACAGCAGGCTTGCTGGACACATCAGATGGACATTTACTGGATATTCATGAGTTTGCCAAGAGGACAAGTAGTGAGCAGTTTGGCCCAAGAAGAGGAGAATAGTAGATACGAATATGGAAGGCTAAAAACTGCATGATGCTTGGTATTTGATACATCATCCATAAGTATGATTAGGGCAGTAGCAGGAGGTAAGAAAGAAATCAAATCAAAAAGGGCCTTATATTTACCAAAGCTAGAGGGAAGGAGTGAAGTTCTTTAACTGAGAAACATGATCAAGTAAACATTTTTTTAAGATCTCTTTAGCAATAAAGTGAAGGATGGCTACAGTGGAAGAAATTTAAAAACACATTTAGGTTACAATGTGTCTTATCATAAGATGAGAAAAAGCCTTAAAAGTGGCAATAAAAGTGGCAAAGGCATAGAGGGGTTAGTTTTGAGAATATTTATCAAGATTTAAATTTAATAACTTACTAATAACTAATTAGATATAGACACTGAGCTTGGAATAACCCCTAGGTTTAACGTAAGGTAGTAAAATAACAAATGAATCATCATCCAATACACATATATAGAAGGAAACCATTTGGGGGCAAAGATGAGTTGAAGTCAGAAATTCAGAAGTTAAAGTGACCATAAAAAATACAGCTAGAAATGAAAATAGGAGTGAGTAGTTTGGATTTCCTCTAGCATTTGGAACTCCTACTTAATCAATGACATTTTCAGGTTGTATTATCTATTAAGGCATATTTTGTATGAGTAGCTGCATCATGTGTTAAGAGCACAGACTCCAAAGCCAAACTACCAGAATTCCTATACTTGCTCTGCTACTTGGAGCTGCATGAATTCCAGCAATTGCCCAAACTTTCTATGCTTCAGTTTATTAATCTGTAGCATGGAGGTAACAATGATTTTGTTTTCATAGGGATATTATGAGAATTCAATGAGTTATATTAGCACTGCATTAAAAACAGTGCCTGGCACATAGTGAGGATAGAGTGCTTGCTAAATAAATTAAGCCAAGAGAGAGGCTTCTTTGGTGGCTCAGGTGTAAAGAGTCCGCCTGCCAATGCAGGAAACATGGGTTCTATCTCTGGGCTGGGAAGATCCCCTTGGAGACCCACTCCAATATTCTTGCCTGGGAAATCCCATGGACAGAGAAGCCTGGTGAGCTACAGTATATGGAATTGCAAGAGTCAGACATGACTTGGCAACTAAACAGCAACAACTAAGCCAAGAGAAACCATTTCTTTCAATATGATATAATTTTGACCCAGTATAGAGACGTACCATGACTACATTTTATCTTGATTGCACACCATAACGGCAGAAAGGGTTTTGTTTTTGAAAACATTTTATTAAAAGTTGATAAAGTATTTGAATTATATGCTTCTAAAGAAATAAGGTACAGGGCTTAACCTTTATTAATTTGTTTTTCTATTGATTGCAGTATGGTTTACAGGAGACACAAATCTTGTTAAGGCTGTTTTGATTTGAAATTCAGCATTTAAATAGCTTACTATTTTTCACAGGAAGTCATAAAATCTGAAAAATAACTTTTTCATAATTTAAACTTGTTTTAATTTAACATTGGGGCATAGGAGAGGAATACTCTTGTTTTAGGTCAATAATATTCTGATGGGAAAAATATAATTTTTAATTCAGTGGCAATGTAACAGGGTTTTTTCTAGGAAAAAAAAAAGTTTCACAGGCTTACTCTATTGTATAGCTCAGAAGAATGGTTCATGAACTTTTTTTTTTCTGTCGAGATGCCTTTTCATCATTTTATTAAAGTTCAATGATTCCTTTCAGAATCCCTCTGAACTCACACCCTGTTCACTCTTGTCAACTCATTAACTAACTTCTGCTTCTTGCCTACTAGTCTGTGGTTTTTTGCATTTCTGTATCTTTTTTAGTGTCTTCCAGAGTTAAACATCTTACTCCCCCAGAGATGCTGCATAAAGTTGGAAAATTACGGGAAAAAAATTTACTTTTGGAACAACTTCATTGTAAATATTGCAATTATAAAGATGACTCTGAACATATGGCAAAATTCCAAAATTGAAACTGATTTTATCTGAATTAATGGCACTTTGGGGGAAAAGAATCATGGAACTGGTTAACTTTTCATCTTAATTAATTTCTAGAATATTACTTGAGTTTAGCTAGTAGTGATTAGTTTAGAGGAATCATTCTCTTGGTACTTGAGGTAAGAAGAAGCAGAGATAAGCAAATGAGGAAAATTAGTCTTTTGGATACAGTCTCAACTGTTTAGTAGTTTCACCTTAACATAAACTGCCTTTCTTAAATAACTTCATGTTTTTTTATGGAATAAGTAATCTGGCACCATACTCTTGACTAATTCTAAATGCAATATAAAACCATAGATATAATGAACAAAATGTCTGTTCTAAAACCTTCCTATTTTAAAACAATACAGCAATGACATCCTTGCCAGATATTGGCTACACAGAAAGCCCCAACGGTAAAGCATACACAGGGTGATTAAAAACCTCCACTCTCATATCATAAATTTAAAATAGAATTATTACTTATATTAAGAAAGAAATTTGTTTCCATTATAAAAATTTAGTGGATTCTTGGAGAATAATTTTCTTGGCCCAGGTCTCTGCTAAAAAGCTATCCAGAGGAGCATGAAATCATGCCATCTTTTTATAAATTTCCCCGTAGCAAGCAGAAGCATTCAAAATCATTTCATTTGTTCAGACAGTGAGGACTCTCTAAAGGGACCTAGACCTTTACTGCAATCACCAGCACCTGCAGAATTTATTCTGGGGCTCAGCACACACCTGTGAGCCTTCATCCATCCACATCAGAAAAACTGCTTAAAACCCGGGCAGAGGGATTATCTACCTCATCATGGGATTTGCTGTTGTATTTCCACTGCACACATGGGTGAGAGATCCGCCCACGCATTCAGGCTCTGATCTTCTCATCCCAATGCATTCGTCACCTTTTCCTTCATAACTGCTAAAGTCCCGAACTCTGTCCTTATACTGTTGCAGCTTCAGCCCTCCCACCTGCCTTAGACTGCATGTCAGGGAGTTCAGCCTTCACACATAATATCGTGGATTCTATCCCCAGATGTTTAGTTTGAAAATTTGGCAAGTACATTTTTTAAAAAATTATTTGCCTCTGGAAACATGCTTGATTATAGTAATTTACAAAGTTCTTTTATATACACTGTTAAATTTTAAAATCATAACCATTAAGTGAGATAGAGTCAACGTTGTGTTACAGCCCCTGCATTTATCTTTCTCTTCCTGGTTTCCAGGGCTGAATCCATTCAGGGTCTTCACTTACAGACCCAGACTGAATTTAGTTCCTGAGCCAATGAAGAGTGGTTCGAAATAAAACTCTAGTAATGCTGTTTCCACAGAGTAATTATTCAGTCTTTAAAATAACTCCATGGGCTAGAATATATTATTCTCTTCATTTTATAGACAAGGATACTGAGGCACAGATGAGCTTAATCAAATAGGAAACTGGGACTGTCACTGGAAGCAATGTCACTAAGAATGGTAACAATGATAGTAGCAGTTCAGTGACAGATTTTATTTTCTTGGGCTCCAAAATCACTGTGGATGGTGACTGCCATGAAATTAAAAGACACTTGCTCCTTGGAAGAAAAGCAATGACAAACCTAGACAGCATATTAAAAAGCAGAGACATTACTTTGCCAACAAGAGTCCATCTAGTTAAAACTATGGTTTTTCCAGTAGTCATGTATGGTCCAACATAAAGAAAGCTGAGCATCGAAGAATTGATACTTTTGAACTGTGATGTTGAGAAGACTCTTGAGTGTCCCTTGGACTGTAAGGAGATCAAACCAGTCAGTACTAAAGGAAATCAGTCCTGAATATTCATTGAGAAGGCCAATGCTGAAGCTGAAACTCCAATCCTTTGGCCACTTGATGTGAAGAGCTGACTCATTTGAAAAGACCCTGATGCTGGACAAGATCAAAGGAAGGAGGAGGAGAGGACAACAGAGGATGAGGTGGTTGGATGGCATCAATGACTCAATGGACATGCATTTGAGCAGACTCCAGAAGATGTTGAAGTACAGGAAAGCCTTACATGCTGCAGTCCATGGGATCACAAAGAGTCAGACACGACTTAGTCACTGAAAAATAACAGGTAACTGTAAGCTAGATTTTAACCCTCAAATTGTTTTGCTTCTATAATCCATGCTCTTAACCAAGAGTTATTAAATTCTTCATGAGCATGAACTTTGGATGCTGCAACTTGAATCGCTGGTTTCCTTTGCAGAAGAGGTTACTATCACCAGTCTGTGTGTTTCAGCACCACCCTATGCCCAAGTCCCAGCTTTAGAATTTCCCTCCTTTAGTAAACTATTTCCAAATATGATTATAATAACATCTTCCATATCATATACCTTCTGCATAGTGATTTCACCACTCCTCTCATCCAATGGTGGGTCTGACTTTTTCTCCCCTTGAATGTGGGCTAGCCTGCGATTTGCTTCGTCTATAAACCATGGTGGAAGGGACACAGGAGGACTTCCAACATCTTTTAGGAGCTCTGTACCATTTATTCTCACATTCCTAAAATCCTCCCTATAGGAACATTGCTTGAGATCAGGAGGTAGTGAGAAATCCCAAACTAGCTCCATGGGAAGGCCCAGTAGAGGAAAACTGAGTCACCCTGTCCAACAGCCCACTGAGTCCTGCTCCTAGACAATTCTAGACCTAGAGGCAACATGAATCATCTAGGTTAGATCAGCAGTAAACTCACTCAGTCAACCCACAAGATCATGAAAAATGAATCGTCTTGTTGTCGGACAATAAGTTTGGGGTGATTTGTAATGCAGAAATAAATAACTGAAACATATTCCCAGTCCTGGGTACCTGGATTCCAGCATATCTCATACTTCAGTTGCCTGAAATAGCACAGGTGTGAATTTTAGAAAAGATGAAACAAGCTCAGAGAGATTTAGTAAACTGTTCTAGATTATATTTGTGAGATAACAAAGCCTTCAACCTTACTTAGCCTTCTAAATTTTAAGTGCCCTAGATTCTTAAACCCACTCACTCCCCTATAACAATATATCATCCCTACCACTCCACCCTTAAAAACACAGGAAACCACATTCTAGTAGCCAACCCGCTTATGTTCAGGCCTTTGAATTTTACCCAAGATGTTTCCCAGACACAGCTTCTCCTGGAAAGCCCAGTGAGACAGCTGACACCACTAGTCTTATAATTCTTTTCTAAGAGCTAAAGTGAATGCTTTCTCATGATAAACAGGAAAATGCTTCTCTCATGGACAACCACTGGTAAAGCAAGGGATTTTTATAACATTTTTCCCTTTTACTTTCTCCTAAGTTCTCAATTTATTCAAAAGAACAGGTGAACTAATTTAGCACCAATTTCTGAAACATTAAGACTTACTAATTGGTTATTATTGCCTTTGTAGAAATTCTATTTTACCACTTGTTCACAAATATCTCATGGCTGATTCATGTCAATGTATGGCAAAAACCATCACAATATTGTAAAGTAATTATTCTCCAATTAAAATAAATTAATTAATTTAAAAAATAAGTAAAAATATCCTCCCAAAAAATCAGAGTCCTTTAAATGTCTTTGAGAGCCCACAGGAAAATAAAAGTTTAGGATTTTGCATATAATTTTAAGTCAGCTTGAGATGGATTTTGTATTCTGGCCATGTAAGAATTGTTGCTTCAGAATAGTTAAAATCTCATTTAAAATGGGTACTAATTAATTAAAAAATCATTAGATAAATAACACTGGTGAAACTAGAAAAATAACTATGTAGCCACACAAATCAGAAAGGAATAATTAAAATTTATTGAGTGCTTTTGGTGAGAGTCTGGATTCTGTGCTATAAGATTACATTCTAAAATGCTTTGATTTTCTAAGATAAAACATGGAAGAAAGTAATATTAGATTGTCCTCATTATTTTTCTAAATTAACTTTCTTCATTCTGTCACAATTAAAAAACTTTATTATAATTGACAGCACTCACTTGTCCTATATATTCTTTTCTATACGATTTTTGTAAATAAGATTAATTAATATAAAGCTAAATGTGATATAGGTTTTCTAATTCTGCAATAGGTTTCATATTTAAAAAAATAATAAGAAATGGTGTAGGCCAGGTAATAACATTTTTGGTTGAGAAAATGCTGGAATCATGAATATATCATTCTTTCCTCACATTCCAACAAAAACAAATTTAGGAAAAATAGATGTACCCTATACTCCTAAGGCTTAAGTAAGATTAAGATTTTTCCTCTGTCCAGAGATACATTCTTGGAAGCAACATTATAAAGGAAGCATGAAGAATTCTCTGCTATAAAGAAATGCCAATATGTGTTATTTCTCTATTTGAATAATAATATATTGTCATGCTTCCTTCTTCCTTATTGACTTAATATAGAAAAGTCATCCCAGAAAATGACTCTAAATGTTATTAGAAATTTTTTAAATTGCATGCTTAAGTACAATCATAGTGATGGAGTTGCCATAAATGATTTATACATTTTAAGCCATGTAAATTAAAGCTAATACAGATAAAAATGCACATTCCACACAGACATCTCTGATGTAACTGAATAAATGTCTTTAGCTATTTGAAACTCAATTCTCAAACTTAAGTTTTCTTCTCTAAGGTACTTGCTTATAAAGTACTATACACTCATGCATAGTTGATGAGTACATACATCAATGCATCAATCATGCATACATCAATGATTCCTCTACAGATAAAAATGAAAGTAACAGGTGTTCTCCATGTATAAAGGCTAATAATAAAATTGTAATTTTAAAAGGGCTGTGTACACTGTAGAGAGTTCTGGGAATACTTTATTTAATTCACTTAGGACACAGTAAGAGCAACATCAGTCAGACATTCTTCTAGCATCTATCAGTAATTTAAATGCAAAGATGGCTGTTGGTCATTTCTCTGCATCTCATCACTCTATTTGACTGAAGTGTCACAGTTAAAAGTAGAGTCTAATTTTAACAAATCAGGAAACAGATGATTTTTCTTTCTGGACCTTCAACTTTTCAGAACTATTTTGCCCTCCCACCCTTCACATTCTGATACTATTCCATGTCCTGTTCATACAGGACTGAGTGTCTAATTGGCTTTGCACCTTGGGATTAACAGATACAGCCTAAGATTTTCTAATGATTTACAATTTAATAGCTGCACTTTTGAAAATTAAAAACTTTTCACACTGAAGGAGTGAATCTGTATCTTGAAAGGACAAACTGTTGGGACTTAAATCATTAGCACAATGATTTCTATTTGCAACTTCATCATCTCCTAGAACAAAGATCAGATCCTATTCTGCTTTCTCTTGACATCAGCTCTGACAAGACTTCTGTTAATGCCTCTTCCTGCTGATGACATTTCGCATACAAGAAGCATTTCTCCTTTTTATTATGAAGAGAAGCAATGAAAAATTTGAACAAGCTTGCACATGAGTTTTAAAAATAAATATGGATAAAGTATACAAACACGCTAAGTAATAAAAAGCTGGGCAACTCTGTCAAAGATCTATGACCCTGCTAAAGTATGCATTTAACTGAAGTTTCTTTCCATCACTATGGCATTTCTTACCTGCCACATGTCAATTACTTTCCTATTAAACGAAACTTGTGTGGGCAGAAGGCAAAATGTGATGACTCTGGGTGAAAGTTAATGATTCAGGAGTCAAAGAAGGCTTAGCTTCAAAAAGGTCCTTGAGGTTCACATCAGATCACATGCAATATGAACAAGAGCAGATGGCATGTCAGCCTCAGACAGGACATCAGCACTGGGGGATTCGCGTGGCAACTCGGTAAGTATTCAGAAATAGGGATTAAAAACTTCCAGGTTGGCAGATACTTTCACTTCTCCAACACTTTAAATGTCATACAACTTCATCCTGGCTAAACATAACAGATGATGTTTTCATTTTCCCTGGATTTTGCCTTGCAATTCATTGCAAGAAATGTGGAAACAATCAAGACATCCTACCTTTCAACATCAGCTTGATCTAGAGCTGGGAGGAATATAAAAATGACTTGGAGCCAAAATGTCCATAAAGAGAAATTTGACATCCCTCTTTGGGGTTACCCTTTGGAAGTTACTCATCACATACTCTCTCCTTGCATTTCTCAGTCATGAACATAAACCCTGGAATGTGTGCTTAGAAATGAGAAGCAACCTATGTGGGTCAAATGAAAACCAGACAAATAACAATGAAAACCAGGCTATGAGGTTAAGTGACAGAGAATCTCTGCCTTTCTATTCCCTTTTCATTTTACTTTCAAGGTCTCTTTGAAAGTATCAGTGCATCTGCTGCTGCCAGAAGTTTGTTGTGTGATTAGAAAAGGTAGAAGTAGCCAAGGAGGAGGAAAATATCTGGAATAAATGCTGGACAATCAAATGCAAAGGTTGGGAATCAGCTAGAAACTAGACATTCATATTACCTTTCAAAATGTTTTGCAAACTAAACCTAAAACTTAATGTGAGAGGAGGAAAAGGAACGGAAGCAATAAATAAATAAAAATAAATAGAATAATTAACTAGAAAGGGGAAAACAAAACAGGGATCAATGTGACAACCTGAAGGTCATATTGAAAAGCCCAACTAGCTCTGCTACTTTTCTAAACCTGAGCTGCTATTCTACTCCACTGCCCAAGCATAAAATCACTAGTGATGTGAGCAGCAGAGGCACATTAGATGAAGTCACTTGAAAGAACTTCACAGCACTGAGGGTCTCTCAGAATACAGAGGCATTCAAAAGGAAAGTTATTGCTGTGATTTTCTTTGAAATAAAACTTTGCATCATTATCTGATGTTCTCATTAATTTCTAAGCTGTGCTCAGCATTTTTGTGGCAAAGGAAAAAAAAAAGACCCATGTTCAGGGAAAAGGGTTGCTTTTCAATAATGTGCGCCTGTGTGTGCACACTCAGTCATGTCTGACTCTTTGTGACCCCATGGACTGTAGCCCACCAGGCTTATCTGTCCATGGGATTTCCCAAGCAAGAATACTGGAATGGGTTGCCATTTCCTCCTTCCTCCTACCTGATTCAGGAGTCAAACTCATGTCTCCTGCTCTGACAGGCAGATTTTCACCACTGAGCTCATAATGGGAGCTCAGTATTTAAAGGACAATCCCAACACTGCTTTGTGAATAGAAGGCTAAATATAAGATTTAATATACTGTTTTAAAATGGCATTCAGAGGTTTCAATGTTGACCTTCAGACAGTGAAGGAATCTCCTGAAATAGAATGCTGATTTAATATGTAACTTTTGCAGAGAAAGAGGGTCCACTGCTTTATGTTGATGAACCTATTTGCAGGGAAAGAATAGAGACTCAGATGTAGATAATGGACTTATGGACATAGTTGGGAAGGAGAGGGTGGGACAAATTGAGAAAGTAACATTGGCATGTATACACTACCATGTGTAAAACAGATAGCTGGTGAGAAGTTGCTAAAAACACAGGAAGCCCAGCCAGGTTTTCTGTGATGACCAAGAGGGAGGGAAGGAAGGCTCAAGAGGGAGGTGAGATGTGTATAATTATGGATGATTTGCATTGTTGTATGGCAGAAACCAATACAACATTATAAAGCAATTTTCCCTCTATTAAAAGTAAATTTAAAAAAAAGAGTTCAAAGGGACCTATGTTCCCAAGAAATTTAAAAGCTACTAAACCAGAAAATCTATGAAGTTTTCTCTAATTCTATGGTTCTGAATTTTAACTTTTTTTGTATCAAGATAAAATTAGTTGATGCTTTCTGCAAGGTATGACTAGAAATTTGAATAATACCAAAATAAGTGTTATATTTTTTAATATTATAATATGCTGGGCATTTGGCTTTCTAAACATTATCTCTTTTAATACACAAAACAGGTTTATAAAGTAGATATCTTTATTGTTACTTACAATAGGAAATGGGAACTCAGGAAAGATAAATAATTTGCCAAAGATCGACAGGGAAAAACAGGGAAAAAGAAAAAATTGTCATAAAACCTATATATATCTGACTCCAAAGCTGGTGCTTTTATGAGTATACTTTACAACATTTCATAAAGACATGAACATGTAGCCTCTGCCAAGAAACAAAAAAAAAAATAAGAATTTTCCTTGAAGGTCCAGAGCCATATGTGGGATACAGAATAGCAAATGGGAAAAAACTCACTTTTCCTGCCAGTGTTTTAATTCATGTGTTCAGTTCAGTTTGTTGCTCAGTCGTGTCTGTCTCTCTACCAACCCATGGACCACAGCATGCCCAGCTTCCCTGTCCATCACTAACTCCCTGAGCTTACTCAAACTCATGTCCATTAGTCAGTGATGCCATCCAACCATCTCATCCTCTGTCGTCCCCATCTCTTCCAACCTTCTGTCTTTCCCAGAATCAGGGTCTTTTCCAATGAGTTGGTTCTTCACATCAGGTGGCCAAAGTATTGGAGTTTCAGCTTCAGCATCAGTCCTTCCGGTGAATATTCAGGACTAATTTCCTTTAGGATGAACTGGTTGGATCTCCTTGCAGTCCAAGGGACTCTCAAGAGTCTTCTCCAACACCACAGTGCAAAAGCATCAATTCTTCAGTGTTCAGCTTTCTTTATAGGCCAACTCTCACATCCATACCTGACTACTGGAAAAACCATAGCTTTGACTAGATGGATCTTTGTTGGTAAAGTAATGTCTCTGCTTTTTAATATGCTATCTAGATTGGTCATAGCTTTTCTTCCAGGGAGCAAACATCTTTTAATGTTATGGCTGCAATCACTGTCTGTAGTGATTTTGGAGTCCAAAAAATAAAGTCTGTCACTGTTTCCATTGTTTCCCCATCTATTGCCATGAAGTGATGGGACTGGATGACATGATCTTAGTTTTCTTAATGTTGTACTTGTACTAAAATAAGTACCAAGTGGTAGAAGAAAGAAAGAACAAAACAGAACACTGTACATGGATTTGGCATATGGGCCAATAGCCACAGTCAATCCAAGAGCCTCAGGTGTCTGGGGAATCAGCTCACAGGTAACATCAATAGCACATTCTCCAACCCTCCCAGGATCCCATCTTCTTCTACGGTACAATGAAGGTACATGTTTCTTTTACCCTAGGGACAGCTCTGCTACTGACGTTTGGAGGATTACAGAGTTGAAGGGGGTAACCTTTGTAGGGCCAGTTTCACAGTGTGAGACCTGAGACCATGCTCAGAAGGGCCCTGTGATTGTTTTAATGCTCTATTGTGCCATCTTGAAATTTTTAATAATTTTTGGAAAATGAATTCTACATATTCACTTTACAATGTACAGTGAAAATTATGTAGCCAATCTTGGGTCTCAGTTTGAAGTTTATGTATTACCTATGTTTTTGCTTCATTTACACTGAATTGCTAAGTTTTATCCACATTAATTGTTTCAGCTTAGGGATAGGGGTAAAGGTAAAGGTAAGAAGTGAGACCCTTAGCTGCCCGTACAGTACCACTCAGTATCAAGTCATCCATATTGCATACTGCATCCCCTTTTATCCCTTTAATCCAATGTATGCTAAAGGTGAGAAAATGCCTTAATCTTCAACAGACTGATACTCCCATTTTTATAGGAAACTGATTCACTTCAGTGAGTTTCATTCAAGCCATGAAAAAAAGATTCAACTAAGCCATTTCCCCTGGTCCTTGAGACCGCCTGTCATACATAGAAACACAATCTGATGAGAGAGGCTTCATGCTTGATAAGTTATCTTCTGCAGGTGGCCGAGGGCTACTAGTTGGTATCTGAACATACCGGAGCTGCTTAATACACCTACTTGTGTTTCACAGTCCCTGAAGTGCTGAAATAAAACACTATATGCCCAATTAAACAGCTATTTCCTGGATATTTTTAATTCAGAGGGCAGAAACTTTATTCTAATTCAGTTTTTCTTAAACTTTCCAATACAAGAACCACTTCAGTAAAACAAAGTCTACATCTTCTTACCAACACCACCTCAATAGTCATGGAGCATTTATTCTCACAACCACTGTAATTTAAACTATAGATGAAAATCTATTTATCCCATTTTCTCTGGAAAATATACATTAAGGAAATCTATTTTTATTTGTATTTTTATGCTTGTCACCTGACAATGTTAAGTATCTAAGAGAAATTCACAGAATTCTCAGAGAACCATGAATGAAACATCTTTCATATATGATATCTGGATGGAAAGAATACATACTGAATTACCCTGTAAGCTGTGGAGAGTAATCAAACATTGATTACTATTCTAAGAGTGATTATATTTAGTTCTTTTTCCAGAAAAGTGCACTTGTAAGAAATATCAATGAGACATTGAACAGTTTATTTAAAATCATGTAATTGTTTTGTATGTTGGAACATAAGCTCTACACTGAACAAAAAAGAAAGGATATTTGAGAGTTGTGGTAAGGTCTCCTTGTGATGAAGATTCTGTTGCACAGGTTATGTAAAATACTTAAAACATTATCACAAGGAATATAGCTTCTATAGCTCAGGAGTCCAGGTATGACTTACCTGGATCCTATCTGGGTTTCAACACAGATTTTTACAAGGCTGCAATGTGATGAAATTGGGCTGCCTTCTCATCTGAAGGCTCAATTGGGAAAAGATATGTTTCCAAGCTTATTTCTCCTTGCTTGCCTTTATCTATGTACAAGCACTGAATCTATTAGTGTCTACTAGGAGAAGGTAATATATTAAGGAATAAGTTGAATTAGTTTAAGCTTTTCAATATTCAGGTAAATGAAAGTCCAGAAGTAGTGGGTGGTATAGGGATGAAACAAAGTTTATGGTTAGTTTGATGTACTATTAGACTCTTTTACTAAGGAGTATGTACACAAGGGAAGTGCTTAAGAGGATCCCAGAGTATAAACAGAATGGCAAAGTGCCCCTGAATGCTGGAGAGAGATATATAGATATATTATCAAGGTGTGTGTTAAGGGGGCGAAGCAGGAGCAGAAAGGGAAAGTACCTTGTCATTATTCCCTCTTCATAGTCCCCCTGCCCCCCACTGCAAGAGTCAGTCCAGACTGAGATTTTAACGTAAACTCATCATAAGGAATATGTGTGACACCTGTCAAGACAGGCAAGGTGTACTTGCTGGTTGCTCTGAGTTGAGTCTAGGAGGTGAGGCAAGGTCAAAAGATCAGTCACTACCTTAGAAGAACCTTTCTTTAGTAGTCATGTCAGTAGAACACAGTAATGGCTCATGTATAAGTATTACATATAAGGACAAAGACTTTCATGCCTATAATCTCTTTTAATCCTCAGAGACCTGTGTGGATATTACCATGTGGCAGACACACCCAAAGGTGACCCCCCAGTGAGTCATGCTTTTGTATAATTGCCCCCTCCCCCTAGGTAGAGCTGGAGTCTCTGGCTTGCCTCTCACAACAAAATGCAGTAAAAGTGATGGAAGTCATGCTTGATTAGGTTATGTTAGATGTCACTCCTGTAATTATTTTATATGAGATTCTGCATTAGTAAAATAGATCTAGAGTAACTCCTTGCTTGTTTGATGAAGTAAACAGCCATGTTGAGGTGGTCCTTATAGTAAGAACTTACGGATGGTATCTGGGACTTCCCAGGTGCTGCTCTTGGTAAAGAATCTTCCTGCAATGCAGGAGACACAGGTTTGATCCCTGGGTCTGGAATTTCCCCTGGAGGAGGGCACTGCAACCCACTCCAGTATTCTTGCCTGGAGAATCCCATGGACAGAGGAGCCTGGTGGGTTACAGTTACACAGGGCTGCAAAGAGTCAGATGCGACAGCACAGCAATGCACAGGTAGCCTCTAGGAATTGCCATTATGAAGGATAATCAACAGTGAATAGCCAACAGAAATTTGTGGTCTTCAATTATACAATCTCAAGGAAACCAACTCTGCTACTAAACCTAGTAAGACTGGAATCATGTCTATCCCTAGTCAGCATCCAGATGAGAATTCAGCCCTGCCAGTACCTTAACTGCAGACTTGTATGACCCTGAACAAGGGATCCTGCTAAGTTAGGCCCAGACGCCTGATTTACAGAAACTGTGAAATGATACACTGGTGCTCTTCTAAACCAACAAGTTGTGATTTTTTTTAATCCCTTAATAAAAAGATAATAAAACATTGTATTTTATAATAAGACTTAGATATCAGGTAGGTTAAGTATCCTCATCCACCTGGAAACAGGGATCACACCTACATCTGTCCAGGAGCCAAGTCTGTGTTTCTTCGATTCTAACCAACACAAACATCAGGCGGTAAATACTCACTCTTTTCCCTGAAACCCCAATCTCTAAGTTTCCTACATTTATCTTGCTTTTTCTTCAGCTTCTCAAATTGTAGTCATCCTTTACGAGATCTTACCCTCCACCTCTACTCTTCATAACTGTCTGCTCAGCCCAGGCCCAGAATTAAGCTTTGGGTGATGTTGATTTGGTTAAAACCTGAAACTATTCCAGATTTTTTTAATGGCTTATCCTTTGTCCTTAGAACAATCGTAGAATATAAATTTGAAAGGTTGTTAACTCAATTTGTGTTCTAAGATACAAAATTTATCATAAATCCTTATAAAGTTTTTGTCCTGGAAAGGAGGAATTTTCAAAACTAGAGCTTCTTTCAAGTTTTGGACAGAATTAATGCTTTTTTAGAGTTACATTTTTGCAGTTTTGAGGAAGGAACTAAATATTTTTTACTTTTTTATTTTAAATAATAGTTGATTAGCAATGTTATACTAGTTTCAGGCACACAGCAAAGTGATTCAGTTATGCATATATATGCATGTATTCTTCAAATTTTTTTCTCTCTTTAGGTTGTTGTATAATATTGAGCAGGGTTTCCTATGCTATACAGTAGATTCTTGTTGATTATCCATTCAAATATATCAGTGTGTACATGTCAACTTCAAACTCTCTCACTATCTCTCCCCCTAGCCCTTCCTTTCTGATAACCATAAGTTCAAGGAACTGAATAATTGACCAAAATATATTGTACGTCATTAGTGGCTTAATGTTGGGGTCTCCTCATAATTCATATGTTGAAGCCTTGACATCCAGTATAGTTGTATTTGCTTTTACGGAAATAATCAAGGTCAAATGAGATCATGACCACGGCCCTGATTTGATAGGATTAGTGTTCATATAAGAGACAACGGGGATCTCACTCACTCTCTCTCTCTGTGTGCACCAAGGAAAGGCCATGTGAAGACATAATGAGAAGGTGGCTGTCTGCAAGCCAGAAAGAGAGTCCTCACAAGAAACTGACTCCTACCACCACCTTGCTTTTGGACTTTCGAGTCTCTAGAATCATGAGAAAATAAATTTACATGTTTAAGCTACTCAGTATGTGGTATTTTGTAATGACAACCTGAGGAGACTAATATACACCTTTCATTAAAAAAAAAAAAAAAAAACACTTCAGAATTAGAGTACAAGAAAAGTGAAAGTGAAGTCACTCAGTCATGTCTGACCCTCAGTGACCCCATGGACTGCAACCTTCCAGACTCCTCCGTCCATGGGATTTTCCAGGCAAGAGTACTGAAGTTGGGTGCCATTGCCTTCTCTGAACATTAAGGCAGATATAGTTAAATCTTATCACAAACTAACTGAAAATCTTCTGTAAAAAAAAAGTTCCCAGAGCACCACCCCATTTAGATTCTGATTTCATAAATCTTGGGAGGAACTCAGTTATCTATATGTTTAGTAGTATGAAGACCAAAGTGCACTAAGTGATTCATTGCTGAGATGCTTGAACCATACATTGAGAGGTATTACTCTAAGTAATCTGAGATCATTGAGGATATCTAAGTATGTATCTCTTGTGGACTGTGATAATGAAATAGGGAAATACTTCATGTAATTCAAATGCACACTTAATTATTTTTCAAGATGAAAGAAGATATTTATTTAGAGCTAATAACTTTCTGAATGTATGCATACCTAGGCATCCATGTTCAAAATGAATAACTGAAATTCTTTCTCTTACAATAAAACAACAAAAATGTAATTCACATTAATTTTTTCTGTTCTAGTTGCATATTTGTTTTACCCCCACAGAAAATACACAAGGAAATATTCTTTTCATGATTATTTTACAAAGTTAATATACACTTAGCATTACAGAAAAGAATCCCAGACCTAGGAAACTGAATAAGAAACAGATGTTTGGAAATTAGTGAGATGTAAAATGCAGCCTACCTTCATTGCTATTATAAAGAGACCCACATCAGGACCCCTGTTGTGGCTATATGCTCTTAACAGAAGTTTCATTTGGATTTTTTTCCAGTAATAAAACCCAAGTCAGGAAGTTTTCAAGCTGCTGATACTCCTACAAAGACTATGGATTCTTTTAGGCAAGTGTTATTCTGAAAATACCTGTTCCATTCAAAAGATAGCTGCAGGGCACCAAAGCAATAGAAATTTTTTAAGCCCTGCTGTCCTTATCATACCCCGTCTGGTGCCCAGCATGATATTCCATGAACAAATATATAAGCTACTAGCTAAAGAAGTGTTCCTTTTAAAAACTTATTATTTACTTAATCTGAGGTGTGTCTCAGAACATTACCTACTCATGTCCTTCAAATCTTCAGCCTATAGATTCTTAGCTGAGAGGACAACTTTGAGTATATTAAGACCTACTTTGCTGAAACTCCATTGGGTTGATCCTTCTAAAAGAGGTAACTGTCAAGCCAAAATAAAGACATCCTTCTTATGCGCTGATATCCAATTGGGTTTAAGAACCATACGATTTTGGTGTCCTGATTTTCTGAAAGAAAAGTACTAGTTTAAGGCAATCAATGGGCTTCCCATGTGGTGCTAGTGCTAAAGAACCCATCTGCCAATGCAGGAGAACTAAGAGACACAGGTTCCACCCCAGGGTAAGGAAGATCCCTTGGAGGGCGTGGCAACTCACTCCAGTATTTTTGCCTAGAAAATCCCATAGACAGAGGAGCCTGGTGGGCTACAGTCCACAGGATCACAAAGAGTTAGACACAACTGAAGCGACTTAGCATGCCCACCAAAGGCAATTAATGATACAATCAGTCAGAAGCCCAGGCAAAGTGAAGGAATACGGCAGGCAGACATAACAAACCTTAAAACTTAATTTTCCCCACCTTCAGAAAAAATTTTAAGTTTTTGAAAATAGTTTTAGAAAATGCAGACCTAGACAAAATAAACTTGAAGATTAAAACAATTAACATTCTTTTACTATTTTGTATATTTTTTTAAACAATGTCAGGAACTAGTTTTTTTCCTTTACTTTTTGTTTGCTTTCTTTTACCTGTGATCAGTACTCTTCTTAGATTGCAGGTTTTTGTGATTTAAATGTAGTCCTAAATTTCTTTTTCTTTTCTTTTTTAAATAAGTTTGAACTCCCCTTTTTTCCTCTGGTCAAATCTCCTATACACAACCACCCCTACACATTTTACTACTGCTTTACTATGTTACATCACTACTCCAATGATAATTCACTGATCAGTTAACAAAAGCCACCTGGTCGGTCACGTTCTGTAAAAATAATCTCCTCCCAAATTTGAGATGACCATTTAAACGTAATTTTTATTAACTTACTTGTGACTTTAAGATATTTCTCCCCACAATAAGAATAACTGTAAAACAAGCAAACTAGATCCTAACTGTAAGAAAGTGATTAAGATAGTCTCTCTATAGTCCAAAATGCTGTGGTTAATGCTTCTGAACAGAGGTATATTGTCTCTCTGGAGCTATAGCGCCACATCATTTTTCTCAAAAACTTACTTGATGAAACAATGTTTTTACAATATGATAACAGCTATTAAGGAAATAAAGACATTTGAGAAATACTGTTGCAGTAAAAATTTATCAGATGTATACAATCTACAATTTATCTTGGAATAGGTAAGACATACAGAAATATGTAGTGCTTCAAAAATTTTGTGTTATGCCTATACAAGGACTATGCTAACATTCTGTTCCTTTGAATATTTTTGGTATATGTGCTAACTGAGCAAGCACAAGTGAGTTACCTTTTGTAAGGCATTGCAGATCATTGGACACACTAATATATTTTTTAATTTCCAACGGGAGGAAGGGAATGCAGCCAAATATATTTGACCAAAAATTCCACCCCCCATTCCCTCATTTATTGCCCTTACTGGCTTCCCCCTAGAAACCTTCCTTTGAAAAATGCTGTGCACAGCTGAGAAAATCCACTCCAGACAGGACCTTCACAATATGATATGTCAAAGGAAACACCAAAAGCACAAGCCAGTATAGTGGAACTTTGGAGTCAAACAGAATCGGCTTATAAGTCATTTGTCAATTACATAACTTGCCGAATTACTTGAGGATGTTTTTCAAATCTCTCAGAAATATAAGCTCTGCATCTTTGAAATGGAGGAGACAATGCTATGCATCTTGTTGACAAAATTTCCACAAGTCCTTGTACATGATCATACCATTCATAAAGCACCTACTAAGTGGTATAGTCAGCTTACACCATATTAGTAAGGATAACAGTAAGTCAAAAAATTAGATTACACATTATTGGTTGTGAAATCTTGGTGGATTTAAGCAAATGCTCACTTTTTTATAGAAAATTTGTGATCATTTTTAAACAAGTGTTTTTTCCTGAGTTTTAAGGTCCTTTAAAACAGAGGTCATGTTCATCTTTCCTTGTATCTGAAAAATAGTAGCTAATCAATTCTGATAAAATTCATTGAAAAATATTATGTCACAATGTCTGGCCAATCCTTAACAACTATTCATGCCTAATACAACAAATTTTCATCTGTTATGAAATTATGAATAATATGTTAGAATAATTTATTAGTCAATTTATATATATAATCACAATTTAAAACCTAATTTTCATGAAGTTCAATAATTATTGAATGCAATTCATCAGTTCCTTTACAGATTGATATGTAAATATCTGTCTCTATAGGGTACAATTATAAAGTGGAAGCAGATTCTATCAAAAGCAAGTTTCTGTGATTTAGAAGCACATATAACTTTTTTAAACAATGTATTCACTGCCTTAAGTTTAAGATAGATGGCTTTTTTATGTGATCATTTGGTAGAAATTCAGACTTATGAAGAAAGTAGGGAAAACCATTAGACCATTCAGGTATGACCTAAATCAAATCCTTTATGATTATACAGTGGATGTGACAAATAGATTCAAGGGATTAGATCTGATACACAGAGTGCCTGAAGAACTATGGATAGAAGTTCATGACATTGTACAGGAGGCAGTGATCAAGACCATCCCCTAGTAAAAGAAATGCAAAAGGGCAAAATGATTGTCTGAGGAGGCCTTACAAATAGCTGTGAAAAAAAGAGAAGTGGAAGGCAAAGGAGAAAAGGAAAGATACAGCCATTTGAATGTGAGTTCCAAAAAGTAGCAAGGGGAGATAAGAAAGCATTCCTCAGCTATCAATGCAAAGAAATAGAGGAAAAGAATAGACTGGGAAAGACTAGAGATCTCTTCAAGAAAATCAGAGATACCAAGGGGATATCTCATGCAAAGATGGGCACAATAAGGACAGAAATTGTATGGACCTAACAGAAGCAAAAGATATTAAGAAGAAGTGGCAAGAATACACAGAAGAACTATACAAAAAAGATCTTCATGACCCAGATAACCACGATGGTGTCATCACCATTCTAGAGCCAGACATCCTGGAATGCAAAGTCAAGTGGGCCTCAGAAAGCATCACTACGAACAAAGCTAGTGAGGGGATGGAATTCCAGTTGAGCTATTTCAAATCCTAAAAGATGATGCTGTGAAAGTACTGCACTCAGTATGCTAACAAATTTGGAAAACTCAGCAGTGGTTACAGGACTGGAAAAGGTCAGTTTTCATTCCAATCCCAAAGAAAGGCAATGCCAAAGAATGCTCAAACTACCACACAATTGCACTCATCTCACATGCTAGCAAGTTCAGTTCAGTCTCTCAGACGTGTCCAACCCTTTGCAACCCCATAAACTGCAGCACACCAGGCCTCCCTCTCCATCACCAACTCCTGGAGTCCACCCAAACCCATGTCCATTGAGTTGGTGATGCCATCCAACCACCTCATTCCCTGTCGTCCCCTTTTCCTCCTGCCCTCAATCTTTCTCAGCATCAGAGTCTTTTTAAATGAGTCAGCTCTTCACATCAGGTGTCCAAAGTATTGGAGTTTCAGTTTCAAAATCAATCCTATCAATGAATACCCAGGACTGATCTCCTTTAGGATGGACTGGTTGGATCTCCTTGCAGTCCAGGGGACTCTCAAGAGTCTTCTCCAACACCACAGTTCAAAAGCATCAATTCTTTGGCTCTCAGCTTTTTTTATAGTCCAACTCTCACATCCATACATGACCACTGGAAAAACCATAGCCTTTACTAAAGGGATCTTTGTTGACAAAATAATGTCTCTGCTTTTTAATATGCTAGCAAAGTAATGCTCAAAATTCTCCAAGTGAGGTTTCAACAGTATGTGAATCAAGAACTTCCAGATGTTCAACTGGATTTAGAAAATGCAGAGGAACCAGAGGTCCAATTGCCAACATCATTTGGATCATCGAGAAAGGAAGAAAGCTCCAGAAAAACATCTACTTTTGCTTTATTGACTAAGCCAAAGCCTTTGACTATGTGGATCACAACAAACGGTGGAAAATCTTCAAGAGATGGGAATACCAGACCACCTGACCTGCCTCCTGAGAAATCTGTATGCAGGTCAAGAAGCAGCAATTAGAACTGGACATGAAACAACAGACTGGTTCCAAATCGGGAAAGGAGTACGTCAAGACTATGTATTGTCACCCTGCTTATTTAACTTATATGCAGAATACATCATGCTAGATGCCGGGCTGGATGAAGCACAAGCTGGAATTAAGATTGTTGGGAGAAATATCAATAACCTCTGATATGCAGATGATACCTCCTTTATGACAAAAAGCAAAGAAGAATTAAAAAGCCCCTTTAGGAAAATGAAGGATGAGAGTGAAAAAGTTGACTTAAAACTCAACATTCAGAAAATGAAGATCATGGCATCTGGTCCCATCACTTCATGGCAAATAAATGGGTAAACAGTGGAAACAGTGACAGGCTTTATTTTCTTGGGCTCCAAAATCACTTCAGATGGTGACTGCAGCCATGAAATTAAAAGATGCTTGCTCCTTGGAAGAAAAGCTATGACTAACCTAGACAGTATATTAAAAAGCATATGACAAAGCATATTACTTTGTCAACAAAATTCCATCTAGTCAAAGCTATGGCTTTTCCAGTAGCCATGTATGGATGTGAGAGTTGGACTATAAAGAAAGCTGAATGCTGAAGAATTGATACTTTTGAACTGTGGTGTTGGAGAAGACTCTTGACAGTCCCTTGGACAGCAAGGAGGTCCAACCAGTCCATTCTAAAGGAAATCAGTCCTGAATATTCATGGAAGGCCCAATGCTGAAGCTGAAACTCCAATACTTTGGCCACCTAATGCAAAGAACTGATTCATTTGAAAAGACCCTGATGCTGGGAAAGGTTGAAGGCAGGAGAAAGGGTCGACAGAGGATGAGATATTTGGATGGCATCACCGACTTAATGTAAATGAGTTTGAGCAAGCTCCAGGAGTCTGTGAAGAACAGGGAAGCCTGGCATGCTGCAGTCCATGGGGTCTCACAGTCAGACATGACTGAGCAACTGAACTGAACTGAACAATATTAATTTCAAAAAGTTTCAGTCATCAAATTTTCATAAGTTAACTGCCACAAATAACCACTAACTATACGTCTCTGAAAGTGTCATCACTAAATATCAAAAAGCATGGTTTTCAGATAATCACTGATGCTTATGTATTCAGTGTCTACAAACCATACCTAACTATTGACAGGAGGGTAACATGATGCTCAGTAAGATAGTGAAAAATAGAACTTAAACACTTATAGAGAGAAATTGAATACTACAGTCTAATCCTTCAACTTTGAGTTCTAGGCATTTTCAGAGACTTCAGATTAAGGTTCAAAAATTTCAGCACACTGGGACCGAAGATTCTCAGTAGATAACATGACTTCCATACACAGAGACAGATCCAGCAACAGAACGTGTAACTTGTGCGGTCATTCAGGGATCTTACATTTGGTTCAATAGTCTGCTCTTACTGTTTTGAAACTCATAATTTTAACTTTAAACTTGTGTTGTAAATAAAATCCAATGGGACAACAGAGCACACAGATGGGAAGAGGAGATACACTAAGTGCAAATACAAGCCAAGGTCAGAAACCCTGGTGGGCAGCATGCACACTAAGCAGGTGACCTGGCCACATGGTGCTCAATCTGGGCCAGTTCGTGGCACCACGGGGCTCCAAGAAACCAGTTTGGGCTGGGTATTGGATATACAGACTGGTGGCAATAATAGCAGCAATGGTAGCTGAAGCAAGAACACCAGCAGCAGTGGTGGGGCACCAGCCTGTCCATGCATTCGCTGCCACAGCCAGTCCCTGCCACATCTGCACAAATCACAAAGAGTAACTCTGCAGTCAGCTCCTGTTACAAGAACTGTCAGTGCTCCTGCTGTAAACTTTGTCACTGAATTATAACAAATCACAAGTGTACACATGAATATTGCAATACATAACAGCAAACTATTAGAATTCTTCAGAGGATTTAAACTCAGGTTTTGAATACTGCTGCAATCTTGCAAAGCATATACCCATAGACATAGAAATTGATTTTGAAAATGTCACATTTGATGAAAAGACTATTTTCATGTGAAGTTTCAAATGAACCATTTATAAAGAAGATACTTTTAAATTAGTTTTTCTTATAATTGAAGACACAGTGAGAAAAAGCATAAACATTTTGAATTATAAACAAAGCATGAAGTTGTTTGTTTTTCTGTGTAACTTCCAAAAGCTTTTGTTTTTCTGTGTAACTTCCACAAGTTACAGGAAATGTTAAAGATATGTTAAAAAGACATTGTACAAGTTACAATTAAAATTAGACTCACATGAAACTGCTTCTTATGAAAAATTAAATAATTTTAGGAAAATTATTTTTCAGGAAAATATAAAAAATTATATTTTCAGGAATCAGCTCTATGTTGCTGCTGCTGCTAAGTTGCTTCAGTCGTGTCCGACTCTGTGCGACCCCAGAGATGGCAGCCCACCAGGCTCCCCCGTCCCTGGGATTCTCCAGGCAAGAACACTGGAGTGGGTTGCCATTTCCTTCTCTAATGCATGAAAGTGAAAAGTGAAAGTAAAGTCGCTCAGTCGTATCTGACTCTTAGCGACCCCATGGACTGCAGCCTACCAGGCTCCTCTGCTTAGGGGATTTTCCAGGCAAGAGGACTGGAGTGGGGTGCCATTGCCTTCACCAATCAGCTCTATACTAAAGTGTTTATTTTAAAATAATTATTGGAAAGTTCCTCCATCTGTAGTAACAACTGTAGCAGCAAAAATAAAAATTATCAAAAAATATTTAATAATTATTTATAGTTGATATTACTTTCATTTATGTAGATTAAAAATAAAGTTGCTAAAAGTACAAATTTGATGACCTAATAAAGTTTGGAAAACCAAGTCAGAAAAATCAAAATATAACATTAGTAAAATACTATCAATATATATATAATTACATGTAATAAAGTATCATTATATATCATAATCATAAGCTGTGAGACTAAATTTATTTTTTCTGTAATTTTTGTTTGTTATTACTCATGTATCTCTACTAAACCTGCTACATTTTATAAGCAACACAATTTTTTTAAAACAAAAATACTTGGAGTTCCCTGGTTGTCCAGTGGTTGGGAATCCACCTGCTAATGTGGCAGGCAAGAGTTCAATCCCTCATCTAGGAAGATCCCACCTGCTGTACAGTAATTAAGCCCATATGCCACAATTACTAATGCCCGCATGCCTTAGAGTTGGTGTTCCCCAACGAAAGAGCCCACTGCAATGAGAAGCCTGTGCACCACGAGGAATAGTAGCCCTGCTCACCGCAACTAGAGAAAGCCCATTCATAGTAACAAAGACACAGAGAAACCAAAAATAAATAAATACATAAAACAAGAAGGATTTATATTTTAGTATCGTACTGAATATTTTATTTCCTGCATTTTAAATAAAGGGCTCTGAATTTCATTTTTACTGGGGCCCACAAATTGTGTATTCAGCCCTGTATACAGATATTTTAATTCGTGTCCACCTATCCCACTCCAATACTCCTGCCTGGAAAATCCTGTGGATGGAGGAGCCTGGTAGGCTACAGTCCATGGGGTCCCGAGGAGTCGGACATGACTAAGCGACTTCACTTTCACTTTTCACTTTCATGCATTGGACAAGGAAATGGCAACCCACTCCAGTATTCTTGCCTGGAGAATCTCAGAGATGGGGGAGCCTGGTGGGCTGCGGTCTATGGGGTCACACAGAGTCGGACACGACTTAAGTGACTTAGCAGCAGCAGCAGACTCGACTAAGGAGCAGCAGCATTCTTGCTATCTGACTTATTTCACTAACTTCTAAATTCTCCTGGTTCATCAAAAAAAAAAATTTTGTACTTTAATTTATTTATTCATTTCTAATTTATTTATTTTTAATTGAAGGATAACTGCTTTATCGTATTGTGTTGGTTTCTACCAAACATCAACATGAATCAGCCATAGGTTTACCTGTGTCTGCTCCCACTATCACTCTTCAAAAATTTTGGAGTTTTTAACCTGGCATGGTTACCCTAAGATAAAATGATAGATATTATAAACTAACTTCAAGCAAGGCACATGATATTTTCAAAATTTTAATTTATTCACCTGTAAATTTGGTTGATGAGTTATAGATTGTAACCTCTAGTGTTCCACCAAATATAGATACTATAAATAGTAAAATATATTCTATATCTTT
Organism: Bos mutus; assembly: GCF_027580195.1. NCBI lineage: Eukaryota > Metazoa > Chordata > Mammalia > Artiodactyla > Bovidae > Bos > Bos mutus. Next base: position 48,738,150 of record NC_091617.1, read on the forward strand.
TTAAATACCCTTGGTATGTTTTTTTTGCAAAGTTGTTATGCAAATCAGTATATCTAAATATCTATGGAGTCTTGTAGAATTTTATTTAACCCAAAATTGCACAAATATCTGTCCATGGGCCCTTAATCATATAATACTGGCTACTCTCTATGGGCTAGTGTTTCCTGGACATTCTGTAAGAAATTTGTATAAACACAAGTCTTTCTTCAGGATTAAATTTAGCTTTTTTTTTTTTTTTTAAGTCATGCTAAATGCTGAGCTGGATGAATCCCAAGCTGGAATCAAGATTGCTGGGAGAAATATCAACAACCTCGGGTATGTATATGATACCACCCTAATGGTAAAAGTGAAGAGGAACTAAAGAGGAACTACCACCTCCTCTTGATGAAGGAGAGTGAAAAGGCTGGCCTAAAATTCAATGTTCAAAAAACTAAGATCATGGCATATGGTCCCATCACTTCATGGCAAATAGATAGGAAAACAATGGAAACAGTGACAGACTTTATTTTCCTGGGCTCCACAATCACTGTGGATGGTGACTGCAGCTGCAAAATTATAAGATGCTTGATCCTTGCAAGAAAAGCTATGACAAATCTACACAGCGTATTATAAAGCAGAGACATCACTTTTCTGACAAAGGTCTGTATAGTCAAAACTATGTTTTTTTTCCAGTAGTCATGTAGGGACATGAGAGTTAGACCATAAATAAGGCTGAGCACTGAAGAGTTGATGCTTTCAAATGGTGGTGCTGGAGAAGACTCTTGAGTGTCCCCTGGACAGCAAGGAGATCAAACCAGTCAATCCTAAAGGAAATCAAACCTTCAAATCAATCAGTTGGAAGGACTGATGCTGAAGCTGAAGCTCCAATACTTTAGCAACCTGATGGGAAGAACTGACTCATTAGAAAATACCCTGATGCTGGGAAAGATTGAGGGCAGGAGGAGAAAGGGGTGACAGAGCATGAGATGGTTGGATGACATCACCAGCTCAATGGACATGAGTTTGAGCAAGCTCCTGGAGACAGTGAAGGACAGGGCAGCCTGTGTGCTGCAGTCCATGGGGTCTCAAAGAGTTGGACACAGCAGGGATGGAAGAAAAAGTCAAAATGCTTCAGGATACAGGCTAATTTTTATGCTGCTCAGCTAGGATGGGTATTTGTTTTTGCTAGTTTCTGATAAACCAAACTTGAAAAACATTTACGCATATATGGATTTCCAACCATTAAACTAAACCAAAAATATGTTGTTTTTTTTTTCCCTGTCAACACTTCAAGTTTCAGGGAAGAAACACAGAGAGAAAATCTTACCAGTAACTCAGTTATTTTTCTTTATAGGATACATGCTAAAATTATAACCTTTTAATGAAAGGTTGAAAGTGAAAGTTTTAATCACCCAGTTGTGTTCAACTCTTTGCAACCCCATGGGATTCTCCAGGCAAGAGTACTGGAGTGGATTACCATTCCTTTCTCCAGGGGATCTTCCCAAATCAGGTATTGAACCCAGGTCTCCCTCATTGAAGGCAGATTCTTTAATGTCTGAGCCACCAGGGAAGCTCAGCCAAAGGTTAGGATATATAAACTGTTCATCTGCTATAAATAATCAGATCAGATCAGTCAGATCAGTTGCTCAGTCGTATCCGACTCTTTGCGACCCCATGAATCTCAGCACACCAGGCCTCCCTGTCCATCACCAACTCCCAGAGTTCACTCAGACTCACGTCCATCGAGTCAGTGATGCCATCCAGCCATCTCATCCTCTGCCGTCCCCTTCTCCTCCTGCCCCCAATTCCTCCCAACATCAGAGTCTTTTCCAATGAGTCAACTCTTCGCATGAGGTGGCCAAAGTACTGGAATTTCAGCTTTAGCATCATTCCTTCCAAAGAAATTCCAGCTATAAATAATATGATCACACAAATATGTATTGTAAAAATAACTGTATCTTCTTAAACATTTATAAAAATTTAGAGAGATTGGATAATTTTAAACATAATCAATGAGTCATATTTACTGTTCTCTCTGATTACTCACAGGATTATTTTTTCAGCAATAGCTTTTCTAAAATAATCAGTCCTCCAGTATTAATGTGGAAAAGGCAGGGTTAATATAGCTTATGAGGGATAACTGGGAAGTCATGCCTTAGCTTGGCTAGATCAGTTTGTTGCCAAGTTATGTGGGGGAAATTATTTTAATATTTTTTATATATAATGTGAAGCTTAAAACAGCTCTTATCTTTTAAAATTACTTTGAAAATTAAGTTGAAACATAAAAACAGAAATAAGATTAAAAGAATAGAGGCAGAAGGAAATTGAGATAAAAGAAGGAATAGATTAAAAACCTAATGTAATATAAAAACCTAGCAGATTAACATCTTTTAATTATGTTCAAAGAGATAAAAGAGAATACAAGATCCATGAAATATATATGGAATGCTATGCTTTTAAAATATAGTAGTGTATATATTTTATTCTTTTTATTTTATATATATATATATATATATACAATACATACATGTACAATGAAAGAATAAAATTACTTTTGTAAGAATTTAAATGATAAAAGCAGAAATAATAAAATAAATGAATAAGAGTTATAATATAAACCTGACAACACCACTGAAAAAGTAAAGAAGGAAAAGAAAAGAGAATGGAAAAGATAATTAAAATCAAGAACAATCTGGGAGTTTCTATAGGCAAATAGTTTGATTTTCAGGAATAGCAAGTAAGAGGATAATGGAGGAAAGAAGTAAAAGAAGACATAAATCAAGAAAATTCCCCAAAATTTTCAAAAAGGCAATAATCTTTTAGATTTAAAATATCTGTTAGAACAATAAATTTAAAGAGACTCATACCAAGTCATGGTGACAAATTGCTTCAGAAATGGTGGATGAGTGGAGAAATTAAAACTTTAAAATCTAGAAGCATATAATCTATATGTGGAACAATTGCAGCAATATAGCCTAAGGGAAGAAAAAAGCATTTTTGCATATCTAAGTTTCCAACAAATGTACCCCACTGCCTGCAGCTACTAGATTCACCCATCTGAAGATCATAAGGTGCTTCAAGGAACAAAGAAGTGGAAAAAAAAAAAAAAGTAACTGATTAAAAGTCACCTTGTAAGCAGAGGACCTAAAGAAAGAAGGAGTGGAATAGAAATCCCCAGGTGGTGGCATGATGCAGTTCTCGGAAAATATCTGTGCATCTGTCTAACAGAACAGACAGTCCAGATCAAAGTAAGCAGACAGTCGTCTTTAGGAAGAATGTCTTTAACAGAAAATATATGGAACTGATAGAATCTTCGTGATATTGGACTATGAGGTGATGTTTCAGGTTTTGGGGAGAATTTGAAATAAATTGGTAATAAGCAAAAAAGAATAATAAGAAATGATGAAAAAAGAGAGGGTACTATCCCCATAAAAATAGATGCACTAAACAGTAATGTAATTATTTAACATTCTATGGATAAAGGGAACAATATTGTCATAGTAAGAAATGTAAACCCTGAATGTTAATTTAACAGAAATTGTGATACGTTTTGGAAGTATGGGGTCAGGGGACAGCAGGAAGGGGTCAAAAGAGAGATACAAGGAAAATAAAACATTGATGTCAATTTAAAGTCAAAAGTTAATACCAAAGTTTAAAAAGCAAAATACACACACACACACACACATATATATATATGTATATTATATATATATGGACTTCCTTGGTGGTTCAGATGCTAAAGAATCTGCCTGCAATGTAGGAGACCTGGGTTCGATCCCTGGGTTGGAGATACATATATATATCAAAAATTACTTATAATGGTACCCCCTGAAAAGTAGAATTTGAGGGTAAGGTAAGGTAAAAGAGTCCTATTTTTCTTTATGGGACAAGTAATACTATCTGACAATGTTTAAACTGTGGCTATAAACTATCTGAATAAAATTAAATCTGAAAAATAAAAAGCAATGCCATGCAAACTACTTAGCACAGCTGTGTCCAAAAGTTACTTTTGTGCTTTGTTTTTCTTTTAATCTATCTTGAACATCTCTCTGTAAGAAAATTTTAAACTTAGGGGATTTTCTCCATGCAACCCATATTTATGGAACCTATTTCTTTTAATCTATCATTATTTAAAAAGCACATTTTATATACTGAAGTGTCAATAAAATAAATATTGCAATATCATCTCTTTTACCTTATCTATATGTATGTTTTCAAATTCTTCATGTATACTAATTACCAATAGATCTTATTAAAATGTAGAATCTGATTCCGGAGACTTGAGGTGGCGCCTAAGATCCTTTATCATAAACAAATGCTCAGATGATATTGATGTTGATGTTTCCTGGACTATACCTGAACTAGCAATACAGATCCATACCATTTTTCCTCTTCACACTGAAAATAAGTTTAATATATTTATTCCATTTCAAAAGGACTTAATAATCAAATAAATTTTGGAAATTTTAGGTTATACATTAACTTCATGATTCGCCAGGATTTTCAAAGATGCTAGTGTAGATTGAGTTCAGTTGAGTTCAGTCACACAGTCATGTCTGACTCTTTGCGACCCCATGGACTGCAGCATGCCAGGCCTCCCTGTCCATCACCAACTCCTGGAGTTTACTCAAACTCATGTCCATTGAGTCAGTGATGCCCCCCAACCATCTCATCCTCTGTTGTCCCCCGCTCCTCGCGCTTTCAGTCTTTCCCAGCATCAGGTTCTTTTCCAATGAGTCAGTTCTTTGCATCAAGTAGCCAAAGTACTGGAGTTTCAGTTTCAGCATCAGTCCTTCCAATGAATATTCAGGATTGATTTCCTTTATGATGGACTGTTTGAACCTGCTTGCTGTCCAATGAAATCTCAAGAGTCTTCTCCAACACCACAGTTCAAAAGCATCAATTCTTTGGTGTTCAGCTTTCTTTATATTTCAACTCTCACATCCATACAGGACTACTGGAAAATCCAAAGCTTTGACAAGATGGACCTTTGTTGGCAAAGTAATGTCTCTGCTTTTTAATATGCTGTCTAAGTTGGTCATAGATTTTCTTCCAAGGAGCAAGCATCTTTTAATTTCATGACTTCCATCACCAACACAGTGATTTTAGCACCCCAAAAAATAAGGCCTCTCACTGTTTCTATTGTTTCTCCATCTATTTGCCACGATGTGATGGGACCAGATGCCATGATCTTTGTTTTCTCAATGTTGAGTTTTAAGCCAAACTTTTCACTCTCCCCTTTCACTTTCATCAAGAGGCTCTTTAGTTCTTCACTTGCTGCCGTAAGAGTGGTGTCATCTGCATCTCTGAGATTGTTGATATTTCTCCCACAGTCTTGATTCCAGTTTGTGCTTCATCCAGTCAAGCATTTCTCATGATGTACTCTGTATATAAGTTAAATAAACAGGATGACAATATACAACCTTGACGTATTCCTTTCCTGATTTGGAACCAGTCTGTTGTTCCATGTCCAGTTCTAACTGTTGCTTCTTCACCTGCATACAGATTTCTCAGGAGGCAGGTCCGGTGGTCTGGTATTCCCATCTTTTGAAGACTTTTCCACAGTTTGTTGTGATCCACACAGTCAAAGGCTTTGGCATAGTCAATAAAGCAGACATAGACATTTTTCTGGAACTCACTTGCTTTTTCAATGATCCAACGGATGTTGGCAATTTGATCTCTGGTTCCTCTGCCTTTTCTAAATCCACCTTGAGCATTTGGAAGTTCACGATTCACATGCTGTTGAAGCCTGGCTTGGAGAATTTTGAGCATTACTTTTCTAGCCTGTGAGATGAGAGCAATTGTGTGGTAATTTGAGCATTCTTTGGGTTTGCCCTTCTTTGTGATTGGAATGAAAACTGACCTTTTCCAGTCCTGTGACCAGTGCCGAGCTTTCCAAATTTGCTGGCATATTGAGTGAAGCACTTTCACAGCTTCATCTTTTAGGATTTGAAATAGCTCCTCTGGAATTCCATCACCTCCACTAGATTTGTTCGTAGTGATGCTTTCTAAGGCCCACTTGACTTCACATTCCAGGATGTCTGGCTCTAGGTGAGTCATCACACCATCATGGTTATCTGGGTCATGAAGATCATTTTTGTATAGTTCTTCTGTGTATTCTTGCCACTTCTTCTTAATATCTTCTGCTTCTGTTAGGTCTATACCATTTCTGTCCTTTATTGTCCCCATCTTCACGTGAAATATTCTTTTGGTATCTCTAATTTTCTTGAAGAGATCTCTATTCTTTCCTATTCTATTGTTTTCCTCTCTCTCTTTGCACTGATCACTGAGGAAGGCTTTTTTATCTTTCCTTGCTATTCTTGGAACTCTGCATTCAAATGGGTATATCCTTCCTTTTCTCCATTGCCTTTGGCTTTTCTTCTTTTCACAGCTATTTGTAAGGCCCCCTCAGAGGATCTTTTTAACTTTTTGCATTTCTTTTTCTAAGGGATGGTTTTGATCACTGCCTCCTATACAGTGTCACAAACCTCCATCTATAGTTCTTCAGGCTCTGTCTATCAAATATAATCCCTTGAATCTATTTGTCACTTCCACTGTATTGTAAGGGATTTGATTTAGATCATACCTTAATGGTCTAGTGGTTTTCCCCTACTTTCTTCGATTTAAGTCTGAATTTGGCAATAAGGAGTTCATGATCTGAGCCACAGTCAAACTCCTGGTCTTGTTTTTGTTGACTGTATACAGCTTCTCTGTCTTTGGCTGCAAAGAATATAATCAATCTTATTTTGGTACTGAGCATCTGGTGATGTCCATGTGTAGAGTCTTTTCTTGAACCGCTGAAAGAGGGTGTTTGCTATGACCAGTGAGTTCTCTTGGCAGAACTCTATTAGCCTTTGCCCTGTTTCATTCTGTACTCCAAGGCCAAATTTGCCTGTTACTCCAGGTATTTTTTCACTTCCTATAATGTAGATTCCCATAATGTAGATTATGTGTCTCCAAGTTAGGATTAGAGGAAGACTGTTTCCATGTGTTCTTTGCCACTGTTAAACAAAAAATCATTGATGACACAAAGAATATTAAGGCAGATTTTTTTAGGGGTGTTTCTTTAGCCGTATTTTACAGTTGGGGAGAGAGATTGAGCTTAACTCCAAATATAATAATAAAAATGGATTTATATAGCCTGAAGCAGGGTAAGGGGTTAGTGGGTAGAAAACTTACTAAGAGGTAGGGTGATATTTTTGCTAAACAACTTAGTAGGATTCTTTCTGAGTCAGGTCAGGGTAATTAAACACCAAGCGGGGAGGATTTTCTCTAAACTAGCTCATCAGGATTCTCCAGAAAACTAGAAAAAGTGGGCCAGGAACAGAGCCCAAGGTTGGGGCCTAGTCAGAAAGAGGACTCCAAGGAAAATGAGGAGAATTAGGTCAAGGAAGGAGTCTTTGTCACAACATAATCCTTTTTTTGTTTGTTTGTTTTTTGGCTGCACAGTGCAACTTGCAGGATCTTAATTCCCTAATGGGGTATTGAACATGGGCCCTCAGCAGTGATTCATGGAGCCCTAACCACTGGACCACCAGGAAATTCCCATAACTCACATTTTTTAAAAAATAAATGATGTATTAATATTATTTTTTGATATTACTTATATTCCCAATCAACTTAAACAGTTAAATATCTTTGTACTTTATTTTGCTTGAAGAATGAATATACAGAAGAAAAATAAAAACTTAAAAAAAAATCCTAGGTAAAGAAATAAAAGCATAAAATTAACTCTTTCTAGAATTTAAGGCTTCTATTAACAAATTTAATTGAATACATTCTGCTTTTCAGGTGAATTTTGCCTAAAAGTTACACAAAAGAAATTAAACTAGTCAGTCAGTATCAAGAATCTAAAATTGTTTTGGAAAAACCTTGGAACCTTGGCAGGCCATAATTTTCAGTTTCATCTTTCACTATAGCAGGACATATGAAAAGGATTTCCTCCCTTCGGCAAGCTCTACCTTTCAGGAAACTATTGTCTCAGGTGGCCTGTGTCTGCTGCTGCTTTTTAAATTTTGTTACAAGCTCTTTGACCCTAAATTGAGCCACTGGTTCCTGAACATACTTATACATCTGAATCACTTGGAGGAGATTTAATAAAGTATAAATTGCTGGGCCCCAATTTACTTCAGCATCGTATCACTAGCTACTACTTATATCTTCAGCATGCACACTGGGTAACTCTGAGGTAGCCCGCCTGGGAGTTATCCTTGGGCCAGCATTTGATTAGCAGTGATTAAACTTGCTGACTATCTAGGGGTATGATGTCACAGTGCCTGAAACTTGCTCTGAAATGGTTTAAAAGTGTGTGTGTGCAGAGAGTGTCTGAGAGAGACACAGAGCACTAGACAAAAAGATTTAACAACTGGTGAGTCTACATCTAGGAGAAAGATACATAAACTTTCCATACAACTATTTTTGGAGTTTTAAAATCTTTTAAAATAGAACATTGAGAAACATTTACAACGGTCCCTCCACCATCATCAGCATCACCAGCAGCCCCAGCAGCCCCTGCTGCTCACTATCCCCTTTACCCTACTCTATTTTTTCTTCCACAGCATTTATTATCTTCAAATAAACTATTTGACTATTTATTTATGACTTTTTTTTTTTTTTGCCTGCTGTATTACTCCACTAAGAAATAGACTCTATGAGAGCAAAGATTTTCTTCTCTTTTGTTTTCTGATATTTTTCAAAAGCCCTGATCATAGCCTGGCACAGAGCAGCACTAAGCACAAATTTTCTCATCACTAAAATATATTACTATGAAGATATAATATGGATGTCTGCATTTACCTCTAAGATGTTTATATATTGTCATAATTCCTTTACAAGTTACTTAATAGTTTTAATCAATTTTAGGTTGACTCATTTTTATATGCTTAACCTCATTATAAGCAAAACTATACAGGAAATTTTATAGTCTAGCTATATTTCTAGTAAATATTAAAATAGAAACTATTATAATAATCTCTAAAATTCCCTCACAGTTTACCAGTGGTGTTGAAAATGCAGAGCTTTGTGAGAGCACAAAACACAGTGACTGGTTCATGATAAAATCTCAATAAACGTTGAAATCCTTTTCAATAAACTGTTTTTCATTACAAATAAACAAATAATATATTAGGACAATCACCAGAAAAACTAAAAATGTTCAAAACTCAATATGAAAAGTGGAACAAAGAAAACTTGCTCAAAAAGAGAAAAAAATGAGAAATAATAAAAAATGTAAAATAGAAAATCATTAAAATGCCACAAGCATAAAAACAAATATATTCCTAACAACAAAAATATGAGTCAAACAGATTTTATAGTTTAAAAACTCTCAAATTAAAGTGCTTTGTTTGCTTCTTGTTTAAAAAATCATCAGTATACTGGTTACAGGAGAAAAACATGACAGAGAATGGTTTAAATTAAAGAGGTGGCGCAGAAGATTTGAAGATCAATGCCAGTCAAAAGAAATTGAGTGCAGCACAGCTAATATCAGATGAAGTGGAATTAAGACAGAAAGCCTTAACTAGGATAGGAGGTCAAGCAAAATTAAAAATAAAAACTTTAATGGTCCAATATTCATCAAACCATATAGCTTGCAATATTATATGCAGGTCTGGTAAAACAAGTTAAAAACTGACATACAACATGCTATTTTAAGCCAGAATTAAAAACATAAATACAGTATACTAATGCATATATATGGAATTTAGTAAGATGGTAACAATAACCCTGTGTACGAGACAGCAAAAGAGACACTGATGTATAGAACAGTCTTATGGACTCTGTGGGAGAGGGAGAGGGTGGGAAGATTTGGGAGAATGACATTGAAACATGTAAAATATCATGTAAGAAACGAGATGCCAGTCCAGGTTCAATGCACGATACTGGATGCTTGGGGCTAGTGCACTGGGACGACCCAGAGGGATGGTATGGGGAGGGAGGAGGGAGGAGGGTTCGGGATGGGGAACACATGTATACCTGTGGCGGATTCATTTTGATATTTGGCAAAACTAATACAATTATGTGAAGTTTAAAAATAAAATAAAATAAAAAAAAAAAAGCTGATAGCCAAATCAAACATAAAAAAAAAAATCAGAAAAAAAAAACATGCTATTTTAGTGCACATTTCTGAAAATCTAGAGTTCAGTGGAAAAAAATGGCATGAAAATAACTAATACTATAGAAAATTTGGGGAGCACAAATATACTCATACACATATAACTTTTACAGTCCAAAATCTCAATAAATTCCACATAGCAGAAAATAATTATGCCACATTTTTAACACAGTGCAATAGCATTAGAATTCTATTTAACAGTAACATTTAGACAAAAAAATCAACTTTCTAATCAGAAATTTGTTAACACTTCTAGTAACTCTAGAGGAAAACAAGTTATTAAATGGAAATGACAGATCATATATAAATGAAGATCAATGAGTTTTAAAGAACTATTTTCAGTAATTATTGAAGTTATATATAAACTATACACACATCCATATACTAAGAGGGTGCAGTCTGAATGTAAATAATGCTTTTAAAACTCAACTTAGAAAGAAAAATATTTTTTTTAAATATATTTTTGCATCCTTGGCTATTCTGAAAGGTTGAGCCATAGATATCTTCTCCAAACCTCCTTCTAACCCATCTTTCAGTACTGCTCCTTTCAAATTCCAAGCTTTCTAGAAGAGCATTATCCAAAACTCATAAATAAGGTGGCTCCTGTGCCCTGGTTGAGTGATCACTGAGAGACTGTCAATAATGATTGCAGCTTTTAATAACTAAATCCACAAGGTGAATAAGCCAGCTCTTTCCCCCTCCATAAAGATGACCTAGCTACCACCACTACAGAGAATCAGGTAGTTCAGCATTAGCAACCAACCTCAAGGGTCTATTTCAGTACCAATTAATCAGGCTTCAGAGAGAAGACACACAGATTGGCATATTGAACACCTTGAATTTAGGAGAAAGAACAAAATTAACTCATTGAAGTAAAAATATTCTGGAATGTCATAGCCAAAGAGGATTTATTTTAAGAGTTCAAAAGTGTTTTATTATTAGTTTATTAACAATGCATTATATACATAGGTCAAAGGATCCAAATACTTCATTTTCCCAGTATATGCCCCAAGCTTATCAAAGAAATTCATCAGACATTTCCATTAAATGTAAGAGGTAAAAATGTAAAATAAAATATAACTTTCCAAAATTTGTTAAGATTTAAAAAATGAGACAAGAGTCCACAATATCTCCATTCTTACTTAAAATATTTAGGTAAATGCTAGTTGATGTAATTAAGAACAGTAAAATAAAATAAGATGAGTAAATACTATGTGGGTTATTTAAACATAAAAAGAAAATATACATGTAAAACACAGGAAAATTAACTGGAAAAAATGGAAGAATTAGATTAGTGTAGAAGAAAGTGAAAAAATTAACACAGAAATGTCACAGATGAACATACAAATTTAAAGAGGTAAAGAATAATATTCAAGTTATAAGAATAAACATTTTTAAAATGGTATTGATGTGTTTGAAATGTTCAAAGGCATAACAAGGGAATCCTTCATAAACATATATAAACACATAAGCCTATAAATTCCTGGACAGAAATCAAAGGAGGAGCTTTAGTATAAGGCCCAAGAATGAGAACTTCAATGAAAAGATAAATAAGGGTGATAGAATACAATATACATTGAATGTGCTTTTTAAAATTATAGGAATGTCATTACTAACAAGAAGAAAAAAGGGAAGAAAAGTGAAAAACAGACTAAGCTTGCTGATTTCCTGCTAAGTCATAACTGAGAACCTAAGGGAAGTTTCTCAAGTTGATGAACTGGCAAGAGTTTAAAAGCAATCACTTTGTACCAGAACTGTTTGTAAATTCACCACAAAATGCACCTTCCAGATCCATAAACGAGATCTGAAAACATTCCTGTTATTGATCATTCTGGATACTACAGTTGTCAATGTGAGTCACAGACTCTTACAGCTGTTGCTGGTAACACCGGAAAGAAAATTTAATTTCAGACTTTATACAGACAGCAGAAGGTTCATTATGGATGCAGTTTTAATAATTATAACCAAACTCTAAGTCATATGGTTTTGTTATTAGTGTCATTACTTTCCAGTTCCTCTTAGCTGAGAAATAGTGAAAACCCACTTAGAAGATTTGGAGAACTCCCCACGTCTAAGGCAGCCTGACTTTCTTAGTCATCTGTGATCTGCTGTTTCCCTTGGAAATGCCTTGTGTAATTCTTCCTGGAGTGATTTAAAGCTTGTATCAAAACTCTCATTACCAGTCACACAAAGTTCTTGATCTTTGTTCTTGTTAGCAGCATAAATGCCATCAATGATCTTGAGCATGATCTCTCTGTGGGCATAGACTCGCTCCATCCTTGCAATCAAGTACATGCTGTTTCCTGACCCCTGCCTCTTTTTAAAGACCTGTTCTCATCAGGGTGGAGCCATGAGAAGGGTGTGTGTGTCTAAACTTACCACTTTTTTGTTGGGAAGAATAACAAGTAATCTCACTGGGCAGGAACATAGTAATTGGGAGTTACAGTGATCAACATTTATCCCTCTTCTTAACCTACCCTGCACTGTAAATTATTAAGAACTTGCTTTTTAACTATTTTATATCTACTTCTGTGTGAATTTGAGGATAATTGGTGACATTCACCTAGTTTTATATAATTTTAATATAGACAGGTAACATTAATTCCTTGAGAAAAAAAAATGTGTTCTATTTCTTCCTATTAGAGCATCACAAATCATGCATTGCTTTTAAAAGAAAGAAGAAATATATATCAGTTGAAAAAAGGAAATTAATTCACACCATCAGAGACATTATTAAATCAGTGATTTTCAAATTTTGAAGTGCATAAGAATCACCTAGAGATCTTGTTAAAATTCAAATTTTAATTCAGTATGTGTCTGGAGTGGGGTCTACAATTCTGCATTTCTAACAATTTCCCCAGTGATGCTAATGCTTTCTATCTTTGGCCCATATTTTGATTTATAAGGATTAAGTAGACTTTCAAAACCTCTGTGCTTTATTACTAATTGTGACTAGAGAATTATGCATGTGTATACATGCATACATTCATACATACAAATGTTAAAAAAGACATTTTGAAAATGAGGCTTCCTATTAATACAAAAAGACACATAGTATTTCTTATGGATTACCTTTTTCTGATACCTCAAAAAAGAGTATTTCCTTTCATTTAGTAAAGGAAAAATATCTTCATAAAACATCATCAAGCTGGAAGTTGACTATTTTCTCATAATTCCTTACAGACTTTCCCAGGTTTTATAGCAATATCTGAAAAATCAAAACAGTCTGCTACAATAGATATCATGAGGTAATGTCCAGTTTTAAATGAAAACAATCACAAGAAGGATACGTACACAGTACCATTCACAGGAATATATGCAGGCTTCAATAATCAAAAAAGAGTGGTATACACTAAAACATTTTAATGAAGCCTGGGAGAATTTATTTGTTCAGGTAAATGATATGTGTCAGTGATCACATGTTAACTTAATAAAAATACTTTTAACTAGTTCTAAGATATTTGTATGCCAAAGCCTTTGACTGTGTGGGTCACAATAAACTGGAAAATTCTGAAAGAGATGGGAATACCAGACCACCTGACCTGCCTCTTGAGAAATCTGTATGCAGGTCAGGAAGCAACAGTTAGAACTGGACATGGAACAATAGACTGGTTCCAAATAGGAAAAGGAGTATGTCAAGGCTGTCTATTATCACCCTGCTTATTTAACTTATATGCAGAGTACATCATGAGAAATGCTGGGCTGGAAAAAACACAAGCTGGAATCAAGATTGCCGGGAGAAATATCAATAACCTCAGATATGCAGATGACACCACCCTTATGGCAGAAAGTGAAGAGGAACTCAAAACCCTCTTGATGAAAGTGAAAGTGGAGAGTGAAAAAGTTGGCTTAAAGCTCAACATTCAGAAAACAAAGATCCTGGCACCCGGTCCCATCACTTCATGGGAAATAGATGGAGAAACAGTAGAAACAGTGTCAGACTTTATTTTTTGGGCTCCAAAGTCACTGCAGATGGTGACTGCAGCCATGAAATTAAAAGACGCTTACTCCTTGGAAGGAAAGTTATGACCAATCTAGATAGCATATTCAAAAGCAGAGACATCACTTTGCCAACAAAGGTTCGTCTAGTCAAGGCTATGGTTTTTCCAGTGGTCATGTATGGATGTGAGAGTTGGACTGTGAAGAAGGCTAAGTGCCGAAGAATTGATGCTTTTGAATTGTGGTATTGGAGAAGACTCTTGAGAGTCCCTTAGACTGCAAGGAGATCCAACCAGTCCATTCTGAAGGAGATCAGTCCTGGGTGTTCTTTGGAAGGATTGATGCTAAAGCTGAAACTCCAGTACTTTGGCCACCTCACGTGAAGAGTTGACTCATTGGAAAAGACTGTGATGCTGGGAGGGATTGGGGGCAGGAGGAGAAGGGGACGACAGAGGATGAGATGGCTGGATGGCATCACGGACTCGATGGACGTGAGTCTGAGTGAACTCCGGGAGTTGGTGATGGACAGCGAGGCCTGGTGTGCTGCAATTCATGGGGTCACAAAGAGTCAGACACGACTGAGCGACTGAACTTAACTGAATAGTAATGTTGAGCCTCTTTTTATGTGCTTGTTGGCCATCTGTATGTCCTCTTTGGAGAAATGTCTCTTTGGGTCTTATGCTCGTTTTTTGATTAGGTTTTTTTTTTTTCTTTTTAGTATTGTGAGCAGTTTGTGCATTTTGGAAGTTAATTCCATGTTGGTCTCATTGCTTGCAAACATTTTCTCCTACTCTGTTAGTTGTCTTTTCATTTCATTTTGCTTATGGCTTCCTTTGCTGTGCAAAAGCTTATGAGCATGATTAGATCCCATTTTTTAATTTTTGCTTTTATTTAAGAAAATATCAGTATGATTTATGTCAAAGAATGTTTTGCTTATGTTTTCTTCTAAGAGTTTTATGGTCTTATACTTAAGTCTTTAAGCCATTTTGAGCTTATTTTTATGTATGTTGTGAAAAGTGCTCTAACTTCACTGATTTACATGCAGCTATGCAGCTTTCCATCTAGTCAAGGCTATGGTTTTTCCAGTGGTCATGTATGGATGTGAGAGTTGGACTGTGAAGAAAGCTGAGCGCGGAAGAATTGATGGCGTGCTGCGATTCATGGGATTGCAAAGAGTCAGACACGACTGAGTGACTGAACTGAACTGAACTGAACTGTGCAGCTTTCACAACACCACTTGTTGAAAAGGCTATCTTTTCTTCACTGTATATCTTTGTCTCCTCCTTGGAAGACTGATCATAAGCATATGAGTTTGTTTCTGATATCTCTATTCTGTTTCATTGATTCATATGTCTGTTTCTGTGCCAATACCATGCTGTTTTGATTACTGAGGCTTTGCAGTATTTTCTGAAATCTGGGAGGGCTATGTCACTAGTATGCAAAGCACTTTAAATGAATTATTTAATACTTAAAACCTTTCTTTGAAATAGTACTATAAGTAATAGTTCTGCCTTACAGATGCGAATACTGAGTCTCACAGAAATTATATGTTTTCCAAGGTTATACAGCTAGTAAATTGTGGAGCTGGAATTTCTAAATTAGGTCAGTATGATTCTAAATGATGAGCTGTTTAAACATGCTATACCACTTCCAGTGATTCTCAAAGACTATTCCCCAGATCAAAAATATCCATATTATCTAGGAAACTGTTAAAATGTAAACTCTTCAGCCTGCCTTTGACTTACAGGAATGGAGACCCTAGGAACTGTCTTCAAAAATCTATGTTTTAACATCTTCCAGGTTAATTTTGATGCATATTATAAAATGTGAAGCAGTAGTATTAAAAGGGTTTTGCACACAATTTCACTAGAGGGCAGTGGGAGAGAGGGAGTTTCCTCATGCTACCAAATAATTTTCCTACAATTCAACTTAATGCTGACACTATTTACCTGGAGATAGCATCAAATTCCACAGACTAAGGGCTCAGTCCCATTAAGGTTGTCCCCTCTCCTTCACATGCCAATCACAAGTCTAGGTTGTTAACTGTGCTTCCGACTGACTAGCTGTAAATCTGAACTTCCCAAGACCCTCTTCTTGGCTTTAATTAACTTGCTAAACTAGTTCACATAACTCAGGAAAGGCATTTAGTAACCAGATTACTAATTTATTGCAAAGGATATTAAGGCTATGAATCAACAGAGGAAGAGATATATAGAGCAGGAATGAGGAAAGAACGTGGGGATTCCACATCTCTCGAAGTCACTCCCCCAATCTCCACGTGTCCACCTACTTGGAAGCTCTCCAAACTTCACCTTTTTGGGTTTTTGTGGAGGCTGTATTATACAGGCATGGCTGAACAAGTCATTGGCCATTTGGTACTGAATTCAATCTGTAGCTTCTTTCCCCTTAGTTGGGAGGTGGGGGTAGGTGGGGGTGATGTAAGTTCCAACCCTCCAATCACAGGTTCTCATTATAAAGTGCTGGCTCCCCTGACAACCAATCTCACCCTTTTCAAATTTTTTTTTAGGTGAACATTTCAGAAGTCACTTCATTAACATAACAAAAGACACATTTTGTTGCTCTCATCACTTAGGAAATCCCAAGGGTTTTAGGAGCTTTATGCCAGAAACTGGAATGAAAACCAAATATATATTTATTATAAAATATAATGTAATAGTATACATTAACATTAAGACCAAATGTTAGCAATTTGATTTTCCTTAAGTTAGGCATGATTAAAGATATATGTTTGGACAAAAAGAAAAATGCTTAAATGGAATGATATGAAAGATTCTGGGAAGATGTGCCTCCCTGAAGAATTACTTATGGTTCAAGGTTAACCTTCTTTTAAAAAGAACAAATTATTTTATACAATTAACACTGAAGCACAAATTTAACATTCTTACACTGCTTAGAACCCACATTCCATGCTGCTACTTATAATTGATTTTTTTGTTTGTTTGTTTGCTTCTTACTTTTTAAGAATCAAGTCTCCTAAAGCCTCATTTAGTTGATACAATTATTGTAATATTAACTGTCAATCAAAGTGTGCTTTCTGTCAAGAACCATGATGGGTACAAGAATTTACCCTAGTTTTAGCCTAACAAGTCAGTCTGTAACTCTGTGAGAGTAATCACAAGACAAAGGACTTTACTACTCACAGCAGTAACAAGAGCCAGAAAATTAGCTTT
This sequence comes from Bos mutus, assembly GCF_027580195.1. Classification (NCBI taxonomy): domain Eukaryota; kingdom Metazoa; phylum Chordata; class Mammalia; order Artiodactyla; family Bovidae; genus Bos; species Bos mutus. The sequence goes on from NC_091617.1 coordinate 48,755,370, forward strand.
TTCTATGCAGCTTCCTCAAGCTCCAGTTCCCACAGGGTGATGCAGACAACCAGGTGATATAATACTTGTACACACAGTGAATTGCATTACCTAAGAGGAACAGTGAGCCTAGAGAAAACGTGAACCTTTTATAATGGGCGGTAAACATGCTTGTTCTTCACTCCAGAAGGAGCCACTATTTCCACCTTTCAAAGGTAAGCAAACCTGCTTTTTTTTTTTTTTTTTTTTGCTTTAGAGGGAGATACTTCTCTACCTTCCAAAATTATTTGTTATACAAGCATCCTTGAAAAGAGAGCCTGGATAAAAGGCTTTCAGTCCTCTACTTGCAAGACATGCGGAAACACAAGAGACCATAGAGACTGTCTCCAGACACCTTCATTTCATGAATGTTTGGCAGGAGTGACCCTCTCCATTAAAATGCCATCAACACAACTAATAGTTGTGCTAATAGCTGCACAACAATAAAACATTAGGTTTGTTTGTAATATAATTGCTTATTAAATTTTTAGAAGATGACATATGCTATGTATTTTAAAGTCTTTTGTAACTTAAATGAAAACATATCTTGATTAGAAAATTTTCTAGATCCTAAGAAGTTAAGTTCTGCTTCATATAATTTAAAGACATATGTTATTTAATATTAACCTACAGATTAAGATTTTTTTTAATCCACCACTAAATTTTCAGAATTCAGCTCTTCTCACAGTGTGATGTTGCTTGGCAACAAGGCCAAGCAACACACTGCTTTTAGAGAGGAGCCAAAGTATCAAATTGGAGTGTCCCAATAAGAGGCATTTAGAAAAATAGCAATTATTTGCAGTGTAAAGTATTAATGTCTGATACAATTAAGACTAACACTTATTTCCCACTTTGGAATCAATTCTCTGACTTAAGTGCTCACACTTCTGTCTGAATCAGGAAAAGGGTAAAAGCTGGCTTTGGAAGCAGACTGAGTGAATTAGTATGGCTCCATTTATATTTCTTCCTTAGTAAATAATATTTCTTTAATTTAGACCTTACCCTATGAATAACTACATCAGACGTATTTTATATTTTGACATGAGGTGGTAATTATTTTTTCTGGTCCTTGTTTCCTGTTTTCATTTATTTACTAACAATAACATTAATTGTAAAACCCTATCACTCTTTAAATACCTCTCAGAACAAAGAGCAAATAAATCAAACTGGTAGAAGGAAAGTGGGAGAGAAGGAATCAAAAAATAAAGAGAAAATAAATTAAAGCAATTTAAAGTACATAGCTATTTCTTCAATGATTATGATTAACACTGAGAGAAACATATTAGGAGGAAAGAATTTTTTTTTCAAGTTAAAAATGTTTGCAATTTTGGCAACGCTTTATTACAGAAATGATAGTTCAAACAACAAAATTTATCTAATACACCACAGTGAACACGGTGCTTAAGGCTTACTAACAGAAACTACAAATAACGTTGAGGCCTCTTAGTCTTCCTGAGAACAAATTCTTATTTTCTTAATATTATCACTCAGAACTGCATTAACACCAAGCTTTTCTTTCCCTGGGCCCATGTTAAAATTCATCCTTCAGAATTTGCCCTCTGATAATTCTTCTGCTTTTTTTTATGATTTTGTAATGTTGTCTTTGGTACATATATCCATTCATGTATGCAGAGTAAAACATAAATTATTCTATAGCTTCTCAAGTATACTTATCTATAGAACTGAATTACTATGTCAATGTATAAGGACAGAAAGTCTTCTGGTTACTTCTTTTTGTAAAGCCCAAGAAAAGGAGAGGTGTGTAATCATACACCACATGCAGAAAGCACTCAATATATATACTGCTACTTAATGCACTAGCAAGATAGCAATTTTAAGTAAAAATCAAGGTAAGATTGTTGCTCAAGGAATCACATGAAGGAGATTCAATAAATTAAACAGTAGGAATCTATTTCAGTCATTTATTGTGTAAAAAACCACCACAAAATGTGGCTTAAGGCAATAATCACTTTATTGGGTCATAATTCTGTTGAACTAGATGCTCATATGGGCAGTTCTTCTGCTGGTTTATTTTACAGTCACTCAAATGAATGAAGTCATCTGATGGCACAATTGGGGCTGGAAGACATAAGATAGCCTCAGTCACATTTTGATGGTTGCTGCCAGCTGGCTGATCTTGAACACATCTACTATGATGGCTTTTTTCTACTCCTCGTGGCCTTTCATATTACAGTATGCTAAGTAGCATATGATGGTGGAAACATTTCAAGGCAAAAACTGCAAGGTCAATTTGGAACCAGACTCAGACACTGTAAGTCACTTTTGCCATATTCAAAGAAAGTCATGGTGAGCCCAGATTCCAGGTGGGCAAAAGGATTCAACTTTCAGTTGGGAAAATGATTAAGTCACACTGCAAGGGGGCAGGCACAGAAAGGTAAGGATAATTGTTACAGAAATCATTACAGGTAATCTACCACAGGATTGATTTGAAGTTTATCCTAGTGTTTATAACATGATTAAAAATTAAAAACAGAGTAATCTGATACACATCAGTTCAGTTCAGTTCAGTCGCTCAGTCATGTCCGACTCTTTGCAACCCCATGAATCGCAGCAGGCCAGGCCTCCCTGTCCATCATCAACTCCCGGAGTTCACTCAAACTCACATCCATCAAGTCAGTGATGCCATCCAGCCATCTCATCCTTTGTTGTTCCCTTCTCCTCCTGCCCCCAATCCCTCCCAGCATCAGAGTCTTTTCCAATGAGTCAACTCTTCGCGTGAGGTGGCCAAAGTACTGGAGTTTCAGCTTCAGCATCATACCTTCCAAAGAAATCCCAGGGCTGATCTCTTTCAGAATGGACTGGTTGGATCTCCTTGCAGTCTAAGGGACTCTCAAGAGTCTTCTCCAACACCACAGTTCAAAAGCATCAATTCTTCGACACTCAGTTTCTTCACAGTCCAACTCTCACATCCATACATGACCACAGGAAAAATCACAGCTGTGACTAGATGGACCTTTGTTGGCAAAGTAATGTCTCTGCTTTTGAATATGCTATCTAGATTGGTCATAACTTTCCTTCCAAGGAGTAAGTTTCCTTTAATTTCATGGCATCAGTCACAATCTGCAGTGACTTTGGAGCCCCAAAAAATAAAGTCTGACACTGTTTCCCCATCTATTTACCACACAGTGATGGGACCAGATGCCATGATCTTCGTTTTCTGAATGTTGAGCTTTAAGCCAACTTTTTCACTCTCCACTTTCACTTTCACTTTCATCAAGAGGCTTTTTAGTTCCTCTTCACTTTCTGCCATAAGGGTGGTGTCATCTGCATATCTGAGGTTATTGATATTTCTCCCGGTAATCTTGATTCCAACTTGTGCTTCTTCCAGCCCAGCGTTTCTCATGATGTACTCTGCATATAAGTTAAATAAGCAGGGTGACAATAGACAGCCTTGACGTACTCCTTTTCCTATTTGGAACCAGTCTGTTGTTCCATGTCCAGTTCTAACTGGTGTTTCCTGATCTGCATACAGATTTCTCAAGAAGCAGGTCAGGTGGTCTGGTATTCCCATCTCTTTCAGAATTTTCCACAGTTTATTGTGATCCACACAGTCAAAGGCTTTGGCATAGTCAATAAAGCAGAAATAGATGTTTTTCTGGAACTCTTGCTTTTTCGATGATCCAGTGGATGTTGGCAATTTTATCTCTGGTTCCTTTGCCTTTTCTAAAACCAGCTTGAACATCAGAAAATTCACAGTTCTCGTATTGCTGAAGCCTGGCCTGGAGAATTTTGAGCATTACTTTACTAGCATGTGAGATGAATGCAATTGTGCGGTAGTTTGAGCATTCTTTGGCACTGCCTTTCTTTGGGATTGGAATGCAGACTTACCTTTTCCAGTCCTGTGGCCACTGCTGCATTTTCCAAATTTGCTGGCATATTGAATGCAGCACTTTCACAGCATCATCTTTCAGGATTTGAAATAGCTCAACTGGAATTCCATCACCTCCACTAGCTTTGTTCGTAGTGATGCTTTCTAAGGCCCACTTGACTTCACATTCCAGGATGTCTGGCTCTAGATGAGTGATCACAGCATTGTGATTATCTGGTTCATGAAGATCTTTTTTGTACAGTTCTTCTGTGTATTCTTGCCACCTCTTCACATACACAATTCTTTTTCAAATTTAGGGAATTAACAATTAGAGTCCCCATTTCTCTTTTTATTTCATGTTCTAAGAGAAAGCACAGGCCAACATTATCCAGATATTTTGAGCCTATCTTTAACTTCTGACATACATACTTGGTGACATGACACAGATATGCTTAGAAAGTGGAAATAGATATGCATAAGATGGAACACAATATTTTCAAAGATTAAGTTTTGAAGGGACAACCCAGAATTTTGACTAAATATATATAAATGTCCATCTTTGGATTGATGCAAGCTCCTCTCTGATGTTATAAGATATTTTACTTTTTGAAAATCTATGTCGAAGGCAGTTCAATAAATTTGGTCTCGCACCATCAACACAAACCTACCCCTAGAGTTCCCTGCCCTCATTTCTGAAAGTAAATCTCTAATTAGTGCTTTGATCATAAATATGCTTATACATATCTGTTGAATAAAGTCTTGACTGCTGTCCTGTCCTAGATATACTCAGAGGAACTTAAATGGGTAAACCCACAAAGAATATCAATCAGCTGTTTTCAGTAGATGTACAACACAGAGTTCTTCATAAAAACAACAGAAATTAGAAATTCAAAAATTCAGTTCAGAAAGCATCCTGTCAAGGACTCTATTACTATGTTTACGTGTTCAGTAGTGTAGTTGTGTCTGACTCTGCGACCCCATGGACTACAGCCTGCCAGGCTTCTCTGCCCATGTGATTTCCGAGACAAGAATACTGGAGTGGGTTGCCATTTCCTCTCCCAGGGGATCTCCCTTATCCAGGAACTGAACCCACGTCTCCTGTGTCTCCTGCATTGGCAGACAGATTCTTTACCACTGACCCACCTGGGAAGCCTAGACTGTTACTATATTTTCACTAATTTTTTGTTTGTGATGACCTCTTAAGAGTCTGGAGTTAAAACACATATTCTTAAGGATGTTCATTCTGGACAATGCTAGAAATAGTTAAAACAGATAATGTAAAACATTTTAGTATGAGAGCTTTTCCTTTATTTCCCTATTATTATAGTAATTTTAAATTGAATGTTGCTTTTTTACTTTCACCATCTGGCCTCTCTTTTTTCCTAAATCCAGGAATAATCATCTTTTTATAAAATGTCTACTAAAATGAAAAGAATCCAAGTTCCAAATTCTGTATTCATTTCCTAAATATTCCTTCTAGAGATAGGAAATGTAGAACTTAGACTTCACCTTGTTTCAGAACATCAGAACAAGATTGAATCTAAAAACCAAATTTCTAGTGATGCCCTTAAAAGGAGGCACAAATGAAGCAAATAGGCCTTGACACCTCCACCCAGATGTAATAACTCCAGTCAAGTGGTAATATTATTTATTAAATATTATCTTGGTCTTTGATGCCATGTAGGATAGGAGAGAAATCAGTCCTTGACCCAAGGCATGTGCTTCATTCATTATGCAAATGAATCTGGCACAATGATAATTTGTGTACAAATTTCTCCCCTATAATATTGTATTGTGATATTTTCCTATGTTCACATCTTTGGTAAAATAGATTCTTTTTTTCAGAACTTACAGGTTGAAAATACAATATGAAGAAACTAAGAGGTTTCTGTTATTAAGAAATTTATAGGAATTTTCCACAAGTAAAGATATTGACTTGGAAAATAAAGCCAGACAATTCACATCCATTAATAAATGAGTCCCTACAAAGATGGACACAAATTTAAAAGCTTTACTGAAATTCTAGAGTTAATAGAATAAGAAAAAGCTGTAGAATTGTCATGGATTCTAAATGGAAGAATTTACTTTGTTCTGTGGAATTCTCCTCCTTTCTCTTTTTGTCAAGACTTCAACCCTATTTCCTTTCAGAAGAGGAAATTACACAGGTTTCCATACTTTAGGTTCTGGAGGTGGAGTGTGGATACCCCTGCTACATCCTCACAGAGGAGATGAAGCCAGCAGAGGCCTTAGATAACAAAAATCTTTTTAAAGTCCTTTGTGGTAAATGTTCTGATGAAAGAGGAAGAGCAGTCATATGACAGGAAGGATGAAGACTAGAAAGCAAACTCTGCTGTCCTTTCATGACCTAAAATAATTCACTAAATTAGCCTTAGATAATTTCTAATGCAAAGAAGGAAATATCATCCAAAGGTTGAGATAGAGGTTGACATAACAGTCATCTGAAACAGTATGCACCGCTTGCTAACTTCTCATCATATAGAAAACAGTCTCCTACATTTTATACATAATTTGATATTGAACCATGGGAACACAAATATTATATTTTTATGGCAATTTTTAATGATTTCTCCCTTCGACCCTTATGAAGAGTAATCTATATGCTGACATTAATGTTTGTTTTAGATCTATATTACTTGATAAGGTAAGCAAGGGGAAGACCCATTCAGGCACTAATTAGTAAAAAGTGCTGGGCAACACAAGGGTGACTAGAAAAGATTTTGCTGTTGTTGTTCAACTGCTAAGTCATGTCTGACTCTTTGTGACCCCGTGGACTGCATCACACCAGACTTCCCTGTCCTTCACTGTCTCCCAGAGTTTGCTCAAACTCATGTCCATTGTGTCAGAAAAGTCTCGAGAGTCCATCAGTTTCTGTATATTTCCCTTACAATGATAAGCCCACTTTCCTTTGCAGTAAAGAAACAAATATGGCAAAATAATCAGTTTCTTGTAATTAGGCTCATTATGGTATTATCTTACTAGGGGCTTACCTAGTAAGTATTGGTATTACCTAGGGTTTCCCAGGTGGCTCAGTGGTAAAGAATCCATCTGCCAAAGCAGGAGATGCAGGAGGTGGGGGTTCAGTCCCTGGGCTGGGAAGATCTCCTGGGGAAGGAAATGGCAACACACTCCAGTATTCTCATCTGGAGGATCTCATGCGTAGAGGAACCGTCCATGGGCTTGCAAAGAGTAAATATGGCTGAGGACTGAGCATGGCACAGCACAGCATGGTGTTATCTATATGCAATTTACCAAACAGCAGTTATGTGCTGTGCTGTGCTTAGTCATTCAGTCATGTCAACTCTTTCGAACACCATGGACTGTATGCCACCAGGCTCTTCTGTCTGTGGGGATTCTCCAGGCAAGAATACTGGAGTTGGTTGCCATCCCCTCCTACAGGGGATCTTCCCAACTCAAGGACTGAAGCCAAATCTCCCACATTGCAGAAAGAGTCTTTACAGACTAAACCACCAGGGAAGCTCAGCAGCAGTTATAGCAATAGTTATATTATATAAGGACTTCCCTGGTGGCTCAGATGGTAAAGCATCTGTCTACAATATGGGAGACCCAGATTCGAGAATATTTCTGGGGTCTTTTAATCATCAAATGCCTACTAGTCTTTACCTTTGATTTTCTTTAGTTGGACGATGATATACCTAGATGTAGTTTTTTGTTTTCTCTTTTTTATTTCTTCCTTCTTCCTTAAAAAAAAAAAAAAACTATTTCTCTTTCTTAGTGTTGTCTGAGTTTCTTGGATCTGTGGTCTGGTATCTGATATTTATTTGAGAAAATTCTCAGTCATTACAGTTTCTAATATTTCTCCTTTTCCTTTCACTCTTCCATCTCCTTCTGATATTCCCATTGCGTATGTATTGCACATTTTGAAGTTGCCCCACAGTTCTTGGATATTCTGCTCTATTTTTCTCAGTCTGTTTCCTGATTATTGTTTAGTTTTGGAGGTTTCAAATGAGATATCATCAAACAGAGATTCTTCTCTCAGCTGTGTCCAGCTTACTAATAATAAGTCCATCAAAAGCAGTCTTCATTTTTTTTATAGTGTTCTTTATCTCTAAAACTCAATTTTGATTCTTTTTTAGGATTTTCATCTCTCTGCTTACATTGCCCACCTGTATGCTGTCTACTTCATCTGTTGGCTCCCTTAGCATATTGATTATAGTTGTTTTAAGTTGCTGGTCTGATAATTCACATCTGCCATCTTAGTGTCTAGTTCCAGTACTTGCTTTGTCTCTTAAAACTGTCTTTTTAGCCTTTTAGTATGTCTTGTAATACTTTCTTTATAGCTGGATGTGATGCACTAGATGAAGGAAACTGTAGTGGTGAGGTGGAGGGGAAGGGAAGCATTCTATACCCCTGTGATTAGGTCTTAGTTCTGTAGTGAGTCTATGCCTCTAGACTCAGACTTTGCAAGTGCCTTTCAGTTTTGTTTTGTTTTATTCTATTCTCCCCTTGGGGGGACAGGATGACTCAATGGAACTGGAGTTGAGTTTTTTCTTTCCACAGGTCAGTCAGGCCCTGATAAAACCCCAGAAGTTAGGCTTTGGTTAAATGGTTTCTCCCGAAGGCAGACGTTATTAAGAAGAACAAAATGCTCAGGTATATTTCAAAATGATTCCTTTTCCCCCTCCCCTTGAAAGAGGCATGAGGGGATTTATATATATACTCACTGTGAGGACCTGGGTCCTGATAGAGCTCCTGGAAATAAAAGTAATGAAAATGGCAGGGTGTGTAGGATTTGACTGGGTCCCCTGAACATTTTTTGGTGGCATGTGGGATGGTTCCCTAACCAGAGATTGAACCTGGGCTTCTGCAATGAAAGCGTGAAAACACCAAATCCTAACCACTGGGTCACCAGGGAACTACCCTCTTTCCCAACTTTTTAACTCTGAGTTGTCCACACTGAGCCTCCAGCAATCCACCAATTACAATTCAGGTTTTCCTCTCCCTGTACTTGTTTCCATTGGTGTTTCTACTTGCAGGTTTCTGCTCCAGTAAGTACTGATTTACTCTATTTGCCTGTCAATCTCTCCAATTTTGAGAGCAGCAGTTTGTCCTGTGACCTCATTTCCCTTACAGACCTAAGAAGAGTTGTTGATTTTCCAGTTTGTTCCGCTTGACTTGTTAGGACAGAGTGGCAACTTCCAAGTCTCCTACATCCTGGACCAGCCTACTACTGTCTACTAAGCAGTTCACATATTTCATCTCATAAAACCCTAAAACCATCTGTTAAGAAGTATCATTATCCTCATATCAAAGATGAGGAAGCCAAAGGTTTCAACAGTTGATCATCTTGACCAAGATATCCCAGGTAGTTTCTGACTGAGTTATCATCAAACCCAGGAATGTCTAATACCCAAACTGTGACACTATATCTCTGCACTCATCCTCACTTTCTTTTCCACTGTTCTAGCCTGCTGTATCTTGTGATTTCTTTCTAAAAGTAGTCCATGACTCAAACTTTAGAGTCAGAAAAACCTTAATATAATGTAGATTGATATGCAATTTGGGGACTCATTAAGATTACTTAAGCCCCAATTTTCTTATATATAAAATGAGAAGAATAATTATCATGGAGAGGCAATACAAAGGTAAGAGGGAACAATTAGAGACAGAGATAGCAATATATCCATTGGCTGGATTCATATATGTAAATGTAATTATATCTATATTCGTATGTATGTGTGTTAGGCACTTAATACATATATGTTAGCCACTATACCTTAAACAATGCCTGCTTACCCTTTATCCATATTGATTCAAACCAGACCATTCATCTCTATCCTTCATGTTCTTCATCAGTTCAAAGTGGTTCTGCCATTACCTACCTCAATTAAGTCCCTGTCTTACTGGGTACCATGGCTTTAGGTGGAAAAGATGTCTTCTAAACAGTGCTAACTAGAAGACTATTTTTTTATTTTAATAAAAATATAGTTGCTAATTGTCTCTAAAAACAAAAAAAAGTATTTCACTGCTCAACCGTTACATGCAGAGGATCATATTAATAACAATATTATGTTTAGGTAACTGCTGCCACTTACTATTGACAAATAGAATGCTCCACCCTGAACAAATGTTATCTTGCTTAACTTATCCAGGCTGCTTCTTAACTGATGGATATTTTGTTATATAATAATAATATATATCATTTTCTTATATAATAATATGTAATCACTTCATGCCTACTAATGCATGAGTTGTAGTAGAAAATGAAAGATGAGAAATAGAAAATAACAAACATTTAATTCTTATTAAAGATCTGAAGTTTTAAGCAAGGAACTTCCACATTTACCCACTGGTGAACGAAATTCTCCATGTTGCTGTTGTTTAGTCGCTAAGTCCTGTCCAATTCTGTAACCCCATGAACAACAGCCCGCCAGGCTTCTCTGTCCAGGGGATTTTCCAGGCAAGAATATTGGAGTAGGTTGCCATTTCCTTCTCCAGGGGATCTTCCTGATCCAGGGATTGAATCCAGGTATCCTACATTAGCAGGTGGATTCTTTACCATTGAGTCATCAGGAAGCCTGAGATTATCTATAGGGACCTCTTTTTTTGAAATACCAGATCCCAGCAACATCAGAATAAGCACATGTGGATTTTGGTTCCTGAAAAGGCACCTAATTGTGAAGCATGAAACTGTGCTCTGACAACCACACATGAAAGCAGCTCACAACTGGCCTTCATGATTGCATCCTACAATTGGTATTGACCTCGTTTGTTTTCTTTTTGGCTCACTGATATCCAAAAAAGGGCCTTGGGTTTTATTTTTCTTACCACCCTATCACTATTCAGGGATTACACTTCACCAGTCCGAAGGGACAAACTTGATTATATGTCATCATGATATGTCTCTTGCCCTTTGAGAGACTGCCATGTTCAAAAACTGTTAACACTGTTATTAAAGGTGTTGGCCAAATCATAGCCTTTTCCACAAGACTATGATTTTTGGACTTATCCCTAATATGTCTTTGCTAATTCGAACTGAACTGCACTGTTCGTACTTGATTACCAAAAAATAGCCACTAATTCCCTAAACAGGAAGATCATTAAAGTCACATTTTTGAGTGAAGGGATAGGCCCTAATTTACAGAGAAATAAATTTCCTGAAAGGGAGATACATTAAATAATTAACTCTTCCTAACCAGTTTGAATTTCTGAATAAGATTAAACAGAGCCACTGATGAGATGAAGGAGCAAAAAGGAAGAGAAAGTTATAGAGTATGTCCAAGAAAGATAAAAATGAGGAGCTAAAATTTTGCATCCCTGGATGCAATGGACTGGCAATTCAAAATAAAGGGAAGCGCTAATACAATATTCACAAGAGTAATTCCAAATATTTCAAATATTTCAAAATTGTGCCTAAGGCTAATCCTGAAAGACCAGAACATATCTCAGAAAGGTTGTCAACAGCACAGGAGAATTTCTACCTAATGGAAGCAAGTAAAGGGGGGTGTACTGAGCTCCATCTGAGCTATAGTTTCTCCCTCTGGTGTTTATGAAAATATCAAACCCATGCTAACTTTTTTCTAACTTCTTTCTAAAATATGTTTCCACCTCCTGTTGAGGAGTCTTATAGATTTCAATCTTTAATTCATACTTGTGATGTCAATGTAATTCAAAGGAGAGGCAGATGATCTATCTTGCTCTTAAGTGAGTACCTTTAGAAAACTAGAAAAAAAATAGAAAAAGTATTAATCTACACCTGAAAGGTAAAGAGATTGAAATAATTAAGTTCAGCTTTTGTAAGTATTAAAGCGTCCGTGGTGGTACAGACTATTGTTTTCAATACTGGAAGGGTACAGAGGAAGGTGTATTTCAAGATCAGAGGACTGTTAGAGGATCCTTTGGCTCCTCTGTGTTTACACTAACCTCAAATTAAATATCAGCACATTCTGTCACATTAATTTAAATCTTCACTCAATCTACTTTGCTAAAAGGTATAGACAACTTGTTCTCAATGTAAATCAGCAATGAAGACAACAGAAAAACATCATAGACTTACTGATTCCCTAGACTCATTCCCTACTGTTTTAGAGGCAACTTCAAATTATAAAAAATTATTTTGGGTCATTTTAGAAATCATAATCAGTCTCATATTTGGTAACATGAAGCAATTTTAATTTATTAAACCAAACAGCATTGTTAGAAATTATCTGACCCCTAAATTTTAAAGTGTGTTGATTTATTCAAAACTTATCTGTTTGTGACTACCACGTACCTGGAAGTCTTAAGTCCTAGGCATATGGCAATAAAGAAGAAAATCTACATGCAAGGAAATTTCTAGTGGGGTGAGGCATGTGTGCATATGTGTGTATAGGAGTTATAGAACATGTATTATAAAAAGCAAATAGGAAAAACAGTAATTTATGAAAAGTGATGAGAGAATGACTAAATCACCAGTTTAGATTTGACAGACAGGAAACTTGGGTAATACTAAACCCAAAATCTAAATGACAAAGGAACCAAATAAGCAAAGATTAAGAAGAACAGGTGGCACATGGGCTTTTGAATGGGAATGAGGAAGGAATAACCAATTTAGTTTATCATAGTGGATGAGAGAAAGAGTTGTACAGAGGGTAAATCACATAGGATTTTCGAGACAAGACGAGAAATTTGGATTCATCTTGATTGTGATGGAAGTTCATGAAGGGTTTTGAGGGCTAATATAATTCGAATTATCATTTTAAATCATCCCACTGACCTCTCTGTGAATTGTTAGCTTACACACAATAAACATTTTAGGATAAGGAAAAATGTACTGTCGCTTCTCTATATAGATCATTCTCTTCTCTTCATTTTCAAAATGTGAGTGTCAATTTGGGGACAAACACTGAACTCCTTGCTGGAGATACAAGTGAGCTAACATGGGGCCTCATTCTCATGAATCTTACTGTCTGAGAAGAGACATAGATATGAATTAAATAATCACACTAAGGATATATAAATACTATCTGTAAAAGTCCTCTGAAGAAAGGGAATGGGTTTATAACAGAGTATGTATCAAAGGATCCAAATCTAACTGGGAAGTCATGGAAAACTTTCCAGGATCTGTAATCAAAAGAATGAGTAGGAATAAATTGATTTTTACCTTAAGTACAACAAAAGTTTTAAACAGGATGACGTGATTCAATGTCAGTTTTAAAGTCATCATTCACTCTAGCTTCAGTTGAAGAATAGATTGAAGAGAGAACAGAATGAACATAGCAGGACATGTTAAGCAGGATCTCTTAAGAGATAACTGAAGCTAAGAGCAGAGTGAAGGTAACTATGAACAGAAAACAGATTTCATAGATACGGAGGTGATAAAGGCAATTGGTCTTCAAGACAGATTAGATAGGAAGAGTGAGGGAAACAGAGAGGATTGGCCGGAACTAGTAAATGAATGATGATGCCATTTACTGTGAGAAGGAATGGTGAAAGATGACCAGATTTGAAGAAAAAGACCATGAATCTGGTCATGTACATATAAATTTGTGCTATCTTCCAACTATCCAAGTGATATGTCAAGTCAATAGTTGGATATACTGATATACCAGAGAAGATCTCTGGGCTAGAGAAATAAATTTGGGCACCTGCACGGTAACTAGAACTATGAATGTGTTCTAGTAAGGGACAATTAAAAAGGCCTATTTCTGATCTTTAAGAAACTCTAGAGTTTGATGACCCAGTAGAAAAGGAACTGCTTGCAAAGAAAAATCTGAAAGGCATGGCCAGAGAGGCAACACTTGAAGAATGTCCAATGTTAAATGATTAAGAAGAACTGGGGACAGCCAAGGAGTTTTCTCAATGTGAATGTCTGCTTCTACTTTATGAACACAGAAGACCTGAGATTCTAGGCTAGAGACAAAGGACTTTTTGATTCATGGCAAAAATAGTCACATGATGCTCTTGCTGGTTCCCTATGTGTCCGAAATCCCATGGAGTGTGGGGTGCCCAATATGGATACCTGCACATTTAGTGGGTTGCATTATAGGAAAGAAACACTGAGCATGGAAGATTAACCACTTTTATAGTAAGGTGGAGACAAGCATGCTCTTTATCTGGAATAAAATGTCACCTACTCCTCAGGGTTGCTTGCTGGAAACACAACCCTGAGAAATGGCCCAAGTAAGAACTGAACATGAAACAATGGACTGGTTCAAAATTGGGAAAGGAGTATGACAAGGCTGTATATCGTCACTCTGCTTATTTAACTTCTATGTAAAGTACATTATGCGAAATGCTGGGCTGGATGAAGCACAAGCTGGAATCAAGATTGCTGGGAGAAATATCAACAACCTCAGACATGCAGATAGTATCACTCCAATGGCAGAGAGTGAGCAACAAAACAGCCTCTTGATGAGGGTAAAAGAGGAGAGTGAAAAAGCTGACTTGACACTCAACATTTAAAAAACTAACACCATGGCATGTAGTCCCATCACTTAATGGCAAATAGATGGGGAAAAGTAGAAACAGTGGCAGATTTAATTTACATGGGATCTAAAGTTGCTGCGGACAGTGACTATAGCCATGAATTTAAAAGACACTTGTTCCTTGGAAGGAAAGCTATAATAAACTTAGACACCATATTAAAAAGCAGAGACATCACTTTGCCAACAAAGGTCCCTAGAGTTAAAGCTATGATTTTTCCAGTAGTCATGTATGGGTGTGTGAGGTGGACCATAAAGAAGGCTGAGAAACAAACAATTAATGCTTTCAAATTACAGTGCTGGAAAAGATTCTTGAGAGTCTCTTGGACTGCAAAAAAATCAAACCAGTCAATCCTAAAGGAAATCAACCCTGAACATTCATTGGAAGGACTGATGCTGAAGTTGACGTTCCAATACTTTGGCCACTTGATGCAAAGATCTGACTCACTGGAAAAGACCCTGATACTGGGAAAGATTGAAGGCAAAGGAGAATGGGGTGGCGGAGGATGCCATGGTTAGATAGTATCACTGACTCAATGGACATGAATCTGAGAAAGTTCTGGAAGATAGTGCAGGATAGAGGAGCCTGGCATGCTCCAGTCCATGAGCTCACAAAAAGTTGGATACAGCTTAGTGACTTTTGAACAACCGTGAACAATGCAACAAAGAATCGTCAGGAACCTGATTGCTTAGCACAGTCAGGAAGAACACACAGGGAGGCCTAGGGCCTATTGGAGACTGTTTTTCTCAACAATGATCCTGAAATGAATTCAGGGTAGAAAAAAAATTTCAAAGGGATACAGCAAAATAGAGATAATCTTCAACCTAATTAGGAGCTATTTCATCACTGAGCATGTGTGCTAAGTCACTTCATTGGAGTCCAACTCCTTCTGACCCTATGGACCACAGTCTGCCAGGCTTCTCTATCCATAGTATTCTTCAGGCAAGAATACTGGAGCGGGTTGCCAAGCCCACCTCCAAGGATCTTTCTGACCCAGGGATGGAACCCACGTGTCTTATGTCTCCTGCATTGGCAGGTTAGTTCTTTACCACTAGCACCACATGGGAAACCATTTCATCAGGGTGGTATAATATAAAAACATATTGTGGGGTGAGTGTGGGATATGGAAACAAAGATCACAAACACAGAATACTTTTTTTAAAGAGGTTCAAATATAAGAAGAGAAAATTTTAAGATGATGCTTTGAAGTGATATATTAAAATGATAGAATTTTTTTAATAGGTCAAGTCTTGAGTATGTTTAAAAACTGATGGAAATGAACAAATGAAATATTCTACAAACATGACAATATAAAATACCATTAAATTTACATTAATCCTGTTTAGGACATTATTATGAGTTTAATTGTGTCCTCCGCTCAAATATATAGAAGTCCTAGCCATAGGATTTTTTAATGTGACCTTATTCAGACATAAGGTTATTACAGATGATCAAGTTAAAATGAGGTTATTAGGGTGGACCTAATTCAATCCCAAAGAAAGGCAATGCCAAAGAATACTCAAACTACCTCACAATTGCACTCATCTCACATGCTAGTAAGGTAATGCTCAAAATTCTCCAAGCCAGACTTCAGCAATACGTGAACCGTGAACTTCCAGATGTCCAAGCTGGTTTTAGAAAAGGCAGAGGAACCAGAGACCAAATTGCCAACATCTGCTGGATCATGGAAAAAGGAAGAGAGTTCCAAAAAAACATCTATTTCTGCTTTATTGACTAGGCCAAAGCCTTTGACTGTGTGGATCACAATAAACTGTGGAAAATTCTGAGAGACTGGAATAACAGAACACCTGACATGTCACTCGAGAAACCTATAGGCAGGTCAGGAAGCAACAGTTAGAACTGGACATGGAACAACAGATTGGTTCCAAATAGGAAAAGGAGTACGTCAAAGCTGTATATCGTCACCCTGCTTATTTAACTTCTATGCAGAGTACATCATGAGAAACACTGGGCTGGGAGAAGCACAAGCTGGAATCAAGATTGCCAGGAGAAATATCAATAACTTCAGAAATGCAGATGACACCACCCTTATGGCAGAAAGTGAAGAGGAACTCAAAAGCCTCTTGATGAAAGTGAAAGTGGAGAGTGAAAAAGTTGGCTTAAAGCTCAACATTCAGAAAACGAAGATCATGGCATCTGGTCCCATCATTTCACAGGAAATAGATGGGAAAAGAGTGGAAACAGTGTCAGACTTTATTTTTGGGGGCTCCAAAATCACTGCAGATGGTGATTTCAGCCATGAAATTAAAAGACGCTTACTCTTTGGAAGGAAAGTTATGACCAACCTAGATAGCATATTCAAAAGCAGAGACATTACTTTGCCAACAAAGGTCCATCTAGTCACAGCTGTGGTTTTTCCCGTGGTCATGTACGGATGGGAGAGTTGGACTGTGAAGAAAGCTGAGTGCCGAAGAATTGATGCTTTTGAACTGTGGTGTTGGAGAAGACTCTTGAGAGTCCCTTGGACTGCAAGGAGATCCAACCAGTCCATTCTAAAGGAGATCAGCCCTGGGATTTCTTTGGAGGGAATGATGCTGAAGCTGAAACTCCAGTACTTTGGCCACCTCATGCGAAGAGTTGACTCTTTGGAAAAGACTGTGATGCTGGGAGGGATTGGGGGCAGGAGGAGAAGGGGACGACAGAGGATGAGATGGTTGGATGGCATCACCCACTCGATGGACATGAGTTTGAGTGAACTCTGGGAGTTAATGATGGTCAGGGAGGCCTGTGGTGCTGCAATTCATGGGGTTACAAAGAATCAGACACGACTGAGCAACTGAACTGAACTGAACTGAATTCAGTATGAATGTATTATTTTAAAAAGGGTAACTTTAGGCAAAGAGACAAACATGCATAGGGGGAAGCTGGTGTGAACACCTAAGAAGAATTCATCTTCAAACCAGAGAACCCCTTAGGTTACCAGAAGTTAGGAGACATAGAACAAAATCTCTGCACAGCCTTCAGCAGGAACTAACTATATCTACATCTTGATTTCAGACTTCTAGCCTCCAGAACTGTGAAAGTACATTTCTGTTCATTAAGCCACCTAGCTTTTGGTACTTTGTTACAGCGACCCTCAGTTCAGTTCAGTTCAGTTCAGTCGCTCAGTCGTGTCCTACTCTTCGCAACCCCATGAATCGCAGCACGCCAAGCCTCCCTGTCCATCACCAACTCCCAGAGTTCACTCAGACTCACGTCCATAGAGTCTGTGATGCCATCCAGCCATCTCATTCTCTGTCGTCCCCTTCTTCTCCTGCCCCCAATCCCTCCCAGAATCACAGTCTTTTCCAATGAGTCAACTCTTCACATGAAGTGGCCAAAGTACTGGAGTTTCAGCTTCAGCATCATTCCCTCCAAAGAAATCCCAGGGCTGATCTCCTTCAGAATGGACTGGTTGGATCTCCTTGCAGTCCAAGGGACTCTCAAGAGTCTTCTCCAACACCACAGTTCAAAAGCATCAATTCTTCAGCGCTCAGCCTTCTTCACAGTCCAACTCTCACATCCATACATGACCACAGGAAAAACCACAGCTGTGACTAGACGGACCTTTGTTGGCAAAGTAATGTCTCTGCTTTTGAATATGCTATCTAGGTTGGTCATAACTTTCCTTCCAAGGAGTAAGCGTCTTTTAATTTCATGGCTGCAGTCACCATCTGCAGTGATTTGGGAGCCCCAAAAAATAAAGACTGACACTGTTTCCCCTGTTTCCCCATCTATTTGCCGTGCAGTGATGGGACCAGATGCCATGATCTTCGTTTTCTGAATGTTGAGCTTTAAGCCAACTTTTTCACTCTCCACTTTCACTTTCATCAAGAGGCTCTTTAGTTCCTCTTCACTTTCTGCCATAAGGGTGGTGTCATCTGCATATCTGAGGTTATTGATATTTCTCCCGGCAATCTTGATTCCAACTTGTGTTTCTTCCAGTCCAGTGTTTCTTATTATGTACTCTGTACATAAGTTAAATAAGGAGGGTGATAATATACAGCCTTGACGTACTCCTTTTCGTATTTGGAACCAGTCTGTTGTTCTGTGTCCAGTTCTAACTATTGCTTCCTGAGCTGCATACAGATTACTCAAGAGGCAGGTCAGGTGGTCTGGTATTCCCATCTCTTTCAGAATTTTCCACAGTTTATTGTGATCCACACAGTCAAAGGCTTTGGCATAGTCAATAAAGCAGAAATAGATGTTTTTCTGGAACTCTTTTGTTTTTTTGATGATCCAGCAGATGTTGGCAATTTGATCTCTGGTTCCTCTGCCTTTTCTAAAACCAGCTTGAACACCAGGAATTCATGGTTCACATATTGCTGAAGCCTGGCTTGGAGAATTTTGAGCATTACTTTACTAGCATGTGAGATGAGTGCAATTGTGCCATAGTTTGAGCATTCTTTGGCATTGCCTTTCTTTGGGATTGGAATGAAAACTGACCTTTTCCAGTCCCGTGGCCACTGCTGACTTTTCCAATTTTGCTGGCATATTGAGTGCAGCACTTTCACAGCATCATCTTTCAGGATCTGAAATAGCTCAACTGGAATTCCATCACCTCCACTAGCTTTGTTCGTAGTGATGCTTTCTAAGGCCCACTTAACTTCACATTCCAGGATATCTGGCTCTAGGTGATTGGTCACACCATCGTGATTATCTGGGTCATGAAGATCTTTTTTGCACAGTTCTTCTGTGTATTCTTGCCACCTCTTCTTAATATCTTCTGCTTCTGTTAGGTCCATACCATTTCTTTCCTTCATCGAGCCCATCTTTGCATGAAATACCCCCTTGGTATCTCTAATTTTCTTGAAGAGATCTCTAGTCTTTCTCATTCTGTTGTTTTCCTCTATTTCTTTGCATTGATCACTGAGGAAGGCTTTCTTATCTCTTCTTGCTATTCTTTGAAACTCTGCATGCGTATATCTTTCCTTTTCTCCTTTGCTTTTTGCTTCTTTTCTTTTCACAGCTATTTGTAAGGCCTCCCCAGACAGCCATTTTGCTTTTTTGCATTTCTTTTCCATGGGGATGGTCTTGATCCCTGTCTCCTGTACAATGTCACTAACCTTATTCCATAGTTGATCAGGCACTCTGTCTATCAGATCTAGGCCCTTAAATCTATTTCTCACTTCTACTGTATAATCATAAGGGATCTGATTTAGGTCATACCTGAATGGTCTAGTGGTTTTCTCTACTTTCTTCAATTTAAGTCTGAATTTGGCAATAAGGAGTTCATGATCTGAGCCACAATCAGCTCCTGGTCTTGTTTTTGCTGACTGTATAGAGCTTCTCCATCTTTGGCTGCAAAGAAAAGAATCAATCTGATTTCGGTGTTGACCATCTGGTGATGTCCATGTATAGAGTCTTCTCTTGTGTTGTTGGAAGAGGGTGTTTGTTATGACCAGCGCATTTTCTTGGCAAAACTCTATTAGTCTTTGCCCGGCTTCATTCCATATTCCAAGGCCAAATTTGCCTGTTACTTCAGGTGTTTCTTGACTTCCTACTTTTGCATTCCAGTCCCCTATAATGAAAATGACATCTTTTTTGGGTGTTAGTTCTAAAAGGTCTTGGAGGTCTTCATAGAACCGTTCAACTTCAGCTTCTTCAGCATTACTGGTTGGGGCATAGACTTGGATTACTGTGATATTGAATGGTTTGCCTTGGAAACGAACAGAGATCATTCTGTTGTTTTTGAGATTGCATCCAAGTACTGCGTATCGGATTCTTTTGTTGACCATGATGGCTACTCCATTTCTTCTGAGGGACTCCTGCCCGCAGTAGTAGATATAATGGTCATCTGAATTAAATTCACCCATTCCAGTCCATTTCAGTTCGCTGATTCCTAGAATGTCGACATTCACTCTTGCCATCTCTTATCTGACCACTTCCAATTTGCCTTGATTCATGGACCTGACATTCCAGGTTCCTATGCAATATTGCTCTTTACAGCATCAGACCTTGCTTCTGTCACCAGTCACATCCACAGCTGGGTATTCTTTTTGCTTTGGTTCCATCCCTTCATTTTTTCTGGAGTTATTTCTCCACTGATCTCCAGTAGCATATTGGGCCCCTACTGACCTGGGGAGTTCTTCTTTCAGTATCCTATCATTTTGCCTTTTCATAGTGTTCATGGGGTTCTCAAGGCAAGCAACCCTAGGCAGGCTCATTTTCAGAAATACTAATTTCAGATTATAAGAAACAAAGAGCAAAAATTAAAACCTTATGAACATATTTTATTTCACGGCATTTCAGTGGAACAATGATCACAGCATATGTCTTTTTCAGGAGCATATCATGTGAAGAGCACTACTAAAATGTTCATTCTTGGAGAAACCTCAAAAAAAAGGAAGTAAAGCCAGTGGGAACAGAAACTCTTGTGAAATTGTTCCCTTAGCAAAATGAGAGTTCAATGTAAGTTGGCTTAATTAATGGATATTCAATTACCAAATACTTTGCATTTGTTAATATAATTTTTCAAAAGAAAATAGGGAATACAATTTCTTTTAAGTATACATGAAAAATAACTGTGATCATTGAGGAAGTGGCTTTCTGAAATGGACTAAGCCCATCTGTCAGAACAAGAAGCTTAAGCAATGACATCTCTAGTTAAAAATAAATAAATAATTTAACTGTGCACTATGGTTTTATGTTTCCTCATATGTACATTAAAAATTATATTAAATCACCCCCCAGAATGATTATGGGAATTATTTCAAAAACATATGTTTTTAGTATAAGTGCTTTATTCTGTATGAATTAAACACATAACTAAAGCTGAAACCACTTCTAATTACCTAGTAACCTTTGGCTCCTATACACAATTCATTTGTTTTGACACAAAGGGCAAACTTAATCTTTATGGTTTCTCTTATTTAGTTTTCCTTAGGATGCCTTTCTGGGGTTTGCTCTGGACTCCATCTGGGGCTTTCTTTAATTCTTTTAGATAGAATGTTCATCCATTCACGTGGTTCCAGCTACAGCTGGTTAAAGGAAGCACACATGTGCACCTACAGCTGAACAAGGGCTCTCTAGCAGGCTGATGCTGCTGCTGCTGCGAAGTCACTTCAGTCGTGTCCGACTCTGTGCGACCCCATGGACGGCAGCCCACCAAGCTCCCCCGTCCCTGCGATTCTCCAGGCAAGAACACTGGAGTGGGTTGCCATTTCCTTCTCCAGTGCATGAAGGTGAAAAGTGAAAGTGAAGTCGCTCAGTCGTATCTGACTCTTCGCGACCCCATGGACTACAGCCTACCAGGCTCCTCTATCCATGGGATTTT
This sequence comes from Bos mutus, assembly GCF_027580195.1. NCBI lineage: Eukaryota > Metazoa > Chordata > Mammalia > Artiodactyla > Bovidae > Bos > Bos mutus. Next base: position 48,776,936 of record NC_091617.1, read on the forward strand.
TCCAGGCAAAAGTACTGGAGTGGTGTGCCATTGCCTTCTCCACTCTAGCAGGCTACCTATGGTTAATATTCCACAGGTTTAACACAGATGAATTTCTATAGTCCCAAGCTCTAAAAAGTTTTATTTTCCTATTTTATAATTATTATTTATTTGAAAAAGGGAAAATATCTCATACTTTGTCTGGCTATCTTTGGAACATTCCCATTTAGCTCTCCACATGCCTCCAAATATCAGACAAATTTCTCCTTGCAGCAGAACTGAAATATAAGTCAATGACTGACCACATGATCAGAGAAATACTCCAGCAAAATCAAAGGTAAAGAGAATGTTCATGGACAACCCAGAGGAGCACATATCCATCTGGGCAAACAGAGAAGAAAAACTGGTTCAAGTTGTTGAAGTCATTTCAGATTATTGCCAGCTCCTCAGAATGTATACTTCTGTGATGAAAACAAAATCAAACACTCATTGGAAATTTTATAATTAGCTACTTGTTTCCCTAGTTATTAAAAAAAAAAAAAAAACATTCCAAGGTGGGCAGGGAAAACTACACCCTCATTGTGCAGGTCAGTGCTTATCAAATCAACAATAGTTCAATCATCCGAAAAAAAAAAAAAACTTCATACAAAAAGTAAATAGCAGGCATACCAGCCTAGCCTTGACACACTGGCTAACGTTCACAGCATAACTTCAAAACAGCCTCTGGTTATAATAGTGCTGCAAATATGTTGTGGTGGTTTCAAGACAAATAAAACATGAAAAATCCATTTATTTATAAAAATAAACTCATCTTAACTTTTCATTTATACAAGTATGCTTTTGTGCAATGGCTTACTCTTCAAAAAATATAGCCTACATTTCAGAACTCTGCAATATCAAGTTCTAAAATTCCGGAGAGTTAGTTTTATCTTTATAATTACTATCATTAGTATTTTTTTATTACTTAAAAATTATTTGGTTTATTAGCCACTAGGCATGTAATTGCACACATACACACACTTCAGTATAATTTTAAAGTCCATATTAAATTCTTTTAATTACATGCATTTGGGTATAACTAAAATCCTAGAAACTAACCTAAGTATTTTTCTCCATATAGCAGTAGCTAGACATTGGGGACAGAGAGAGAAGGGAGTGACATACTACGTAAAACTAATTTAAATATTTTTGGATAAACTCACAATTCTGTACCCTAGAGCTCACATTCTCTGTTTTTTTCTTAAATTTAAGTCTCTGTTTAGTAAATTCACATAATAGAGTACTACTTCCATTATCATTTTCCAGTAGTTCAGCACATTCTCAAGAGAAAAACATACTATTAAAATTACATAGGATATTTGTTAATTTATTAAAAGAAATAGTTACTTATTTTTTAAGTGCATGGATTTTATTATTTAATTGTAGTTTTTCTACTTGAATATCCAGTTTTAAATATATTGAAAAAATATAATATAGTTCTGTCATAAATATTTTGAAATATAACTGAGGAATATCCCAGGGCTCCTTTAATATAATTATGAATAACATATCATCCTGTTTATTATTTTTTTCTACATTGTAATCTCACATCGTTCTTATGCACAACTGGATTGTAAACAAGGAAGGGAGCCATTAAAATCCAATATATACTTTCTTAAGCTTCCCATATGAAAAGGGATCAGAGATAACTGCCACCATAGGGCATCATGAAAACATTTCCTTTGGAATGATTCAACAATCAGTTGAAAATGTAAAACAATTTAAGAAGATAAAGGAACTGTGACAGAGTTGAATATTATCCAAGTAACAGGGGAATTGAAACTATGGAAATGGAAGAAAAACTCTGAGGAGGACATACATAAAAGAAAAACATTGGGTCAATGCATAAGCCTAGGGAAATGTCACCTGAGTCAGGCATGTGTCAAAATATGTATGAAATTGGAGCATTTCAGGTAAATTTTCAGGGTCCAGACTTCCACAAGAAGTCACAGTATAATGGCTCCAAAAAGAAAATTAAGCAACATTGTCCCTTTTCCATTTTTAAAAAAGTACAGATTTATCATTGATTCTATTTTAGATTTTTAATTTATCAATGCTAGTTTGAGTTTTTTGGACAATGCCTAGTAACGATATAAGAACTAAAATTACTAAGATTATAATTGCTATTCTAGTATGTCAGAAATGTGGATTCCAGCTCTACAGTTCCCCTTCACTATAATTATGTTCATAGATATCACATACATTCCAGTCACACTGCTATGACTCAAAATACTCTGAAAATATCTCCCAAGCCTGTAATATATCATTCTGAATACTCTGAATAGTGAAGCCTTCCATATGAAGGTATACTTGATTTTGAGACAACTCTAAACACAGTTTGTAGTTTAAACTAATATATGCAAAATAACTTTTAAATTGTTAATTAATAGCTCCTCATCATTGCTTCTTCATTTCCTTTCTCGTCTTTGTCTTTTCCTATTCAAATACCTAACCAGATGTTCTCAGACCCACTAGCATGCTTTTAAAGAATATTTTTGCCTGCAGTACATCTCTGGAGTGGACTCACACACTGGTATTTCTCAAAAGTTCCCAGAGAGTATTCTTCTGTGCAGCCAATGTTGAGAAAAACTAATTTGGGTAATTTTATACTTATTATCAGGCTTCCCTGGTGGCTCAGAAGGTAAAGAAATCACCTGCAGTGCCGGAGACCTGGGTTTGATCCTTGGGTTGGGAAGATTCCCTGGAGAAGGAAATGGCAACCCATTCCAGTATTCCTGCCTGGAGAATCATACGGACAGAGGAGCCTGGTGGGCTACAGTCTATGGAGTGGCAAAGAGTCAGACACGACTGAACAACTAAGCATGCACATATAATTATTATCTCAAGAAGGTGATAGGGCAGAACTGGAAGAAAATTTTAAAAAATCTTGAGTCTCTTTCTATCTTTGTGCTTCAGTAGTCTACATCCTTAAGGAAAAGTCTGAGGGTTTAGAGAGGCAACTCCTGCCTTTGGACCAGGAAAGGATGAGAAAAATGAAAAGGTTCCAGGAAGAAAAGGTTAAGACAAAAGAGGACAAGACAGCTATGCCACAGTCAAAGGGCAATGTAAGGAGTATTGTCCCAGCATCAGAGGACTGTGTAGTCATTTAAGTCAGCCTAGATAAAAGGTCCCAGCTCCACATAAGTGAGCCCCATACTCAAAACAGAGCTTATATTAGCTGTTTTGTCCCATTCACATCCATTGGCAACTTCCCTTTTGTAGCACCCCACACTTTTCCTAGATAAAGCCTTTCTACACCTTGAGAGTTTGAGTCTGTCCTTTCTCTTTCAAACTAATCCTGCAGCTTCTACTTGGAAATCCAAGAGAATAAATGTGATAGTCTTTTCCTACAGAATGACTTATGTCACATTTTCGAAAGGAGACGGGAAAAACAAAAAAGCAAATTTCAATTTGAAGACATATCAGGCTTTTCTGTTTCTTTCTGTCTTTAAAATGTATGGCAATGAAATACTTTATAATTATCTAGTGCTTATATTACAATGGGCTTCCCCTGTGGCTCAGCTGGTAAAGAATCCACCTACAATGCAGGAGACCTGGGTTAGATCCCTGGGTTGGGAAGATCCCCTGTTTTACAATAGGTTATCTTATCTTATAGATGAGAAATATACAGAAAATAATCACGAATCATCCTTAGTCACAAAATAAAACAGGCCCTGAATGAAGATCCCCTGTATTACAATAGGTTATCTCATTTTATAGATGAGAAATATACAGAAGATAATTAGGAATCATCCTTAGTCACAAAATAAAACAAGCCCTGAACCTATTCTTTAGCCTCTGAAATCTCTCCCATTTTGGAACTGAATTTTATGCCATCTGGCTCCAAAAGCAGAGCTTGCAATGTCAGGCAGTACTTGGAGGAAACAGCTGCATACAGATCACTCTGAAACCCTCATAAAAATATATGGTACTATCATTTTTTTCTTTTAAAAAATGTTTTATGGGATCCCCCATAGTATCTTTCACTAGTCTTGCTGTAAAAATAATGTTTATGGTGATTGAATATACTTTCAGTAAATAGCTTCTGTGGCTATCAAATGACTGTTTTTCTTCTGCATTTAATCACCTAGGAGAAGAAAAAGTGATGGCAAACAGATTTCACTGCTTTAAACAATATTTGTTAAAGAAAGACTTTTGCCCCGGAGCATCTTACTCAGAAAGTAATTTCCTGGTCACTGCTTTGGAGCCATTGCCTTATTATTTAGGATTTTCTTTCTTCAGCATGAATCAGCTCTTTTTTTTTTTTTTTCTTTCTTTGTCTGGCCACTATCTACATAGTCCTAAAATGAGATCATAGTCTTTTAACATCACAGTGAGTGAATAACATTCTCAATTTTTCTGAGGCTTACCAAGGCTCAGATATTCCTGTGCTGGTGATGTTGTATCTTATTTTGTGTTCTTAAGAGTCCAGTGACCTTTGAGTAAACTGTGGATTCATGTGGATCTATGTGGATGATCCACTTAATTATACAGCATTTGAAATAAAATCTGGACTAAGCAGTCTTAGAAATGTGTCACCCAGAATTAAAATGTAATCTATCTCTGAAATTAATTTATTAAGTGAATTAATACAAAATGTTAAATAATCAATTTTTTATAGTTTTAATATATGTTTCATGTATATTTCAGATAAATTCTATCTGCTATCCAACTAAAAAGTTAGGTCTTTATTTTTGACTAGTTTCTTTCTCACCAAAAAATATGGGTTCACTTTTGTTCTTTATAAGTTTGTTCAGAATAATAGTAAAACCCTACCAACTGCTTCAACTTGAGGACACTTATTCCCTTTAAGAATGCTTGTTATTGTTCAGTTGCTAAGTCGTGTCCAACTCTCTGTGACCCCATGGACTGTAGCACAGCAGGCTCCTGTCCACTATCAACCTGAGTTTGCTCAAATTCATGTTCACTGAGTCAGTAATGCTATCTAATCATCTCATCCTCTGCTGCTAATATGTAAGGCATCATTGGATCCATGGCTTGCTGTTATGACCCCTGAAGAATGCAAAGATTTTACTCAGCATCTCACTATTTTTGCCATTGCTGCATCATTTTAGTCTGAAGATTTTGCCTTCAGGATATAGCAAAGAGTTAGTTCTCTGTAGTGGTGACCCCAGCAGCTCTTACCAGTGGTACAGCTTCTGCAAAACAACTGGGCTATACTAAATAGAGTCCCCTGTCGCTTATTTATTGGTGTGGTACATTTGCTCCTCTAATCTCTACCAAGCAAAGAAAGGTGTCAAAGTCATCTATGCACTGGTCTTCAGGGAGTAAGGAAAATCAAGGATTGGCCACCACTATTTACAATACTGACTGGGTCACAAAGGGATCTGGAAAGCAAGGAGTTAGAATTAACAGGAAACAGAGTTTAAAATAGACCTATGTGATTTATATTTTCTGATAAAGATAAAGAAGGTGCTCTAAGAACCGGTCCATTTCCCAAGTTCCAAAAACATAATCTTTAATGACACGAAGGACAGAGTATTTGAGTCTTTATAGTTTTCTTTTTTTTAACTTTCATATCATAGCATTTTATGATGTGTCCAGCACATATGCACGTGCATATGTGTATGCTTGTGCGTATCTAAAATAGATACGCTTGACGGATTATTATACTGATCGACTATTATACCACTTAAAAATATTTATTAGTCAAGTTACTGACAAATATTTTGATACAAAATAAAACTGAGACTTTAGGAACCTGCTGTGTTTATACAACACAATCAACATTATTTTTTATTTAGTTTCAAAATAATCATTTGTAAGGGCAAAACAATGCCAATTATCAATCTGTTCCCAAGTCAACGTTTCAGTGTCCAAAGTATACTCTAGTGGAAAGTGAGTATTTTCAGAAGAATGTGTTTTCAAGATGTACTTAAGAATGATGACTGTGTTATGGTTTTTTACACTTCAAGATTAAATGATATCTACTAAAAATAGAGGTGTGAATAAAGCTAGCCATTAAAAGAATACACAGCTCATGTTGAAAGCAGCCTGGAATTGATACACTGACACTTAATGTCACCAATACAGATAATGACAGGCATCCTATGAAATAAACAAATGAGCTACATTTTCCATTTCTACCCTAACATCAAACTTCTTATATAAAATTCTATCCTCTAAGTTACCAGATAATCATAAACAACCAGTAAACAATTCATACTAAGCTTAATGCTCATAAAACTCAAAGCATTTTTTTCTATATTCAAAAAAGAAAATGTAAGCTACTAAAAGCAAATTCCAATTTTGTAACACTTCTGTATATATAAATAGTCAGTTAAGGACAGTGGACACTCAATAAGCTTAGATTTTTCTTTACTATTCTATTTTTGCCATGATGAAAGACAATGGTGTATCCAAATTATCATCAGCCAGTGCTGCTAGAGGGCCCACTGGCTGTGTGTTTTGATGGTGAAGTAAATACAGGATGGAGTTTAATAAATTTCTACAAGAAACAGCTTAAGTTAAGGATTAGGTAATGTATGGTCCTACAGCCCACTTTAATTATCTCAGTGATGTTATAAAAAGTTATGTATGTCTGTAAAACTTTCTAACTTTCTGTTGTTATATTTTGTCCTCAAAGTTTTGTGAGGTAGGCAAGGCAGAAAGTGTTATCGCTAATGCACAGCTATGAAGACTGAGGCTTAGAGAGATCAGATGATTTGCTTCAGGTCTCCAGATTATTCAGTATTGTAGTCAGAATGTGAATCCAGGTCATAATAATGCATTAGCATCAACTTGTAAAAGCATAACAGGAAAGCAGTTATTATCTCCCCCTGCCCATCATCCCACAACTGTCTGAGATTGCAAATATACATTCTATTAGGGGTAAACTGACCCAGATTTACATGATTTACAATCATGGATAAACAGACTCAGATTTCCTGCCCCAAGAGAATATCTAAATATATAAATAAGAATCTGAGTCAGAAATTGTATCAAATGCCCTCAAAACACTAATGGCTTAATAAATAATTGTAATAGAAAAGAGTACACAGGAAACAAAAAGACAAGAATTATTAAAGTAATTTTGCTATGAGCTTTCATGACTTATTCACCCCTCTTCTCAAACTTATATTTCTACATTCAAAAGCCCATTGGACACTGAACAGCTCACAAACAGAAACTGCTATTCAGAAAAAATTGTCTGGAACATTCAAGCGTCTTCAGCCAAAGGAAAGAGGTTGGGGGAAACAGCGTCTTCCTCCTGGCAAGACTAGAAGTGACCCATTGGCAGTGTTCTCCAAGATATAAAGGAAGAAGTGAAAATGTTATTTGCTTAGTTGTGTCCAACTCTTTGTGGCCCTATGGACTGCAGCCTACCAGGCTTCTCTGTCCATGGGATTCTCCAGGCAAGAATACTGGAGTGGGTTGCCATTCCCTTCTCCAGGGGATCATCCCAACCCAGGGATCAAACCTGGATCTTCCACACTGAAGGCTAATTCTTTACCATCTGAGCCACCAGGAAAGCCACAAAAGGAAGAGATGAGAACAAAGAATATGGCTGTGAGTCCTTTGTGAGGGAGAAAAAAAAATTTTTAGGTGATAGCTAAATATCCTCCAGAGAAGGCAATGGCACCCCACTCCAGTACTCTTGCCTGGAAAACCCCATGGATAGAGGAGCCTGGTGGGCTGCAGTCCGTGGGGTCGCTAAGAGTCGGACACGACTGAGCGACTTCACTTTCACTTTTCACTTTCATGCATCGGAGAAGGAAATGGCAACCCACTCCAGTGTTCTTGCCTGGAGAATCCCAGGGACGGGGGAGCCTGGTGGACTGCCATCTATGGGGTCGCACAGAGTCAGACACTACTGAAGCGACTTAGCAGCAGCAGCAAGTATCCCCCAACATTCTCCAGCACTGGCCTCATAATCAAGGCAAGATAGTTACCATTTTATCTAGATCAAATCACCTATCTCTGCCTCCATGCCTTGCTCTCTCAACATTATCGTTAATTACAATGTCTTCATGGTCAACTTTAGGAATGGAAAATGTGCATCAGACACCACCAATCCATCACCCCACACCCATGGCAAATACAATGGAACTTAGTCCTCTTTCTGCATTCTTACCTGAGCTGATAAAATAGCATAAGAATGCTAGAAGTTTTAATAGGAAAAGTGTGGTCATATTTTCCAACTCTTTTGTTTTTCCTTCCCATACTGGAGGAATAACTTAGACTGAGGTAAAGGGCACTGCTCATGTATGGGCAAGCATATTGTTGACTCTTGCTCTACCTCCAGAATTCACCTGTCTATAAAGAGAGTATACTCCTTTCCTATTCTTCACCTCTGCCCAAATGAAAGTTGAACACGTTCTTTGCCCACTCATTCTATTTTCTTTTTTAATTAATTAATTTTTTAATTGAAGTATAGCTGATTTACAATGTCAGGTTAGTTTCAGATGCACAGCACAGAGATTCAGTTATACATAAATAAAGATATAGATATACATATATCTTTTTAGATTCTTTTTACTTATAGGTTATTACAAAATATTGAATATATTTCCCTGTGCTATACAGTAGGTCCTTGTTGGTTATCTGTTTTATATATAGTAGTGTGTATATATTATTTCTTTATCCTACCTCAACTGGTTGTGAAGTATCCTGAGGTTTTCCAAGCAACTGGTTAGCAAAAGATCTGTTCTGTCCACTCACAATCTTCCTCAGCCAAATCTCAAGGCTTAATTTTTAAAAGTCATAGGAAGTTATATTTTGGTCTCAAATAAGAGATATACTCTGCAAACTGAATTTCTGATCAATAAAGGTTAATATTTTGATACATTGATTGGTCACCTAGTCTTTAACATTGATCTGGGAAGCCATTACCTATTAATTGGAATTCTCACTCAAATTGAAATCTATTTGTCAATTTTGCTCTGGGTCATAATTTTCCTTTGAAGACTAGCTTATTTTTTTATATATTTTTTTAAAAATGAAACTCCCCCCTTCTGATTACTCTAATTTATTTTAATCTGTCACTACTAAATTCCAGTGTCCTTCACTGGCTTTACCACTGATATAGTACTTAGCATATCCTACCTCATTAAGTGAGCTATATATTCAAATATATCTTATTCTTTTAATGAATCATAAGCCCACTCAGGGGAAGCCCTGCCTCTCATGCTCTTTAGACACCTCTGGAGTCTAAATTCAGTGTTCAATTAATACTCCCTGACATCAATGATGAGATTCTAAGGAAATTACCATGACAGACAATGGTAATAAATGATTTGTATATTAAATTACCCTTGATTCATTTTATGTACATCAGCCTGAACTTCCAACCTTCTGGACAGATTAAGTAAAGCAACATAAGGAACACTTTTTCAGAGAAATCCCCATTGTAAGGATGGTTAGAAGCTGACTCTGTCTAAAATACAAGAGGCAAATATATCTTCTTTAAATATTCAGAGGCCACATGTTGGTTCCTTTGAAATTAATGAGTTATAATTTGACTTATTCTGGTATCTCAGGAAAATGCTAAGGAATATATTTCCCTGGCTGTATTGAGATTAAAACAGAGAAAATACTGTTAAACATAGTTATGTAGTTTTGAAATCTCTAGGCAATATTCTTCCATATTTGGGGATATTATGAAGGAATATAAAGTAAAATTTGGCACAAGCTCCATTAAGTATATCTGAATGAACCCTTTTCTCTCAATGACCTTCTCAAGTAAAACATCTTTTCAACTCAGATGGTCATTGAACTTGCCAACCCAAGTCATCAATTCTCCCATGAATTCATTTCATGTATAATCTTGAGCAAGTCACTCTACCTCAAGTTAATTCCTGCTCTCTAGCTTTAATATGAAAATATTAATGCTTCCCATTTGTGGGCTTTCATGAAAAATGATATGGAGCTCAGATAACTTTCAGAAATACTTGGTGCTCTTTGAAGGAAAGATGTTTAAATAATCACAAACCTTTGCTTTCAACTAAGATTTAGAGAATACTACTACCTATCAATGAGATACTAACATGTGAGCTAATTGATCAATGGATTCAACATATTTCAGAAATTTAAAAATTAGTAAGTATAAGTTTATCATTGTTATAACTTCTTCCTCAGTGGTTGTCTTTGTAAACAGACCTACTGAATTCATCTGTACCCTTTCATAACTTTCTGTGGAAGGTATTGTTCTGTAGTTCACATTAGAACAGGATAAGAGAAATTTGTGTAATAAAAGCAAAATGGAGTACATTTTTACATGTTGACAGAACATGCTTCTGCATCTAAAATCTAGGTAATATTTAATATGCAAAGTTAGCAGTAAACAGAATAAAGATAGTTGTCTACCATGTGTCACCCTTGGTATATTTAACATGTATATTTACCATCCTCCTAGTGACATAAATTCTTCTCGTGCAAACATTCAGTAAATACTTCCCAAGGTTAACACTAAAGCTCACAAGCCAGCAGAATAAAATCACAGTATCTTAATCCTAAAATAAGCTAAATTTTAATGTAATATCAAAAGGAAACAATAACACCAGCAACAACCCTCTGAAGCACTGTTTAAAAATTTCAAAGACATATATAACCTAACTGTTTGGGGGATATGAGCATATGTACCCACAGAAACATATTAGCTGAATGGAGAAAAATTCTACCCTTTACTTCTCTACTTTAGAGAAGTCAAGAGTAGAGAACCAAGAATCAAATCATGGAGAGAGATAATTTTCTCACTCACTAATTTATGAACTGCTTACATTTAAGAGACTACCATTCACTTTCCTCTGAGGTGTTACCTTCTGCCCCTTTGTCTTCTTTTCAGTAGCTACTATGTTAATCCTTCACCATTAATCTTCCTAACTAGTCTTCATCCTTCTGCACACAAACAAAAGGATGCTAATTTCATTCGAAATGTCCATAGTTGAAATATTTTCAATCTGTCCCCTGTTCTTCCTCCTTTTCTTCCCCTCTTTCAATGCAAGTATCATTTATAGTATAATGCATGCCAATGGAGGACCAATTATGTGTAAAGGACTCAAAGATCTTTGCACATACTCACATACTCAAATCACATATGCATATGTACACATACACGTACACAGAGCCATACGCACACCTTCACAAACACAATTACATACAGTCCACAATCACATATACATATACAAGTACTTACATAAACACATTCATAATTACACACATCACAATTACACAATCATATAATAACATATTCATATATGTATACAATTTAATCCTCTTAAGAATACTATGAATTGGGGTTCTATTATTATCATCTTCGGGGCTTCCCTGGTAGCTCAGCTGGTAAAAAATCTGCCTGCAATGCAGGAGACCCAGGTTCGATTCCTGGGTTGGGAAGATCCCTTGGAGGAGGGCATGGCAACCCACTCCAGTATTCTTGCCTGGAGAATCCCCATGGACAGAGGAGCCCAATAGGCTACAGTTCATGGTGTCGCAAAGAGTCAGACATGACTGAGAGACGAAGCACAGCATAGCACATCATCATCTTCACTTTTCAGATGATGAAGTGAGATACAGAGTGCTGTACAATATTGCACAGCTTGTAAGTAAGGCCTGTATTTGAAATGTAAGCAATCTGACTCAGAGTTCACTTTCTTAATCAAAATTCTATTTGACTTTTTACCAACAAAACACCTGCAGTTTTTAATTCTAATAACTGATTTCCCTGTCAATACTGTTTATTCTATAATTATTCATTTCCCAGCCATATTGCTAGTCCCAAATCATGACCTCTCAGATTAAAAAAGTATATCAGTTTTTATATAATTTCTTTTATAAAACACATTAGTAAATATGTAATAAAATATACTTTAACCATTATTATAAATTTAGGTAAGTGAATCATCCTCTCTGAATGTTAAATGTGTGTTTGTGCTCAGTTGGTCAGTTGTGTCCAACTCTTTGCAACCCCATGGACTGTAACCCTCCAGGCTCCCCTGTCCATGGAATTTTCCAGGCAAGAATACTGGAGTGGGTTACCATTTTCTACTCCAGAGGATCCTCCCCACCCAGTAATGGAATGTGTGTCTCTTGCATGCATTTCCTGCATTTGCAGGCAGATTCTTTACTGTTGAGCCACCAGGAAAGGCCTGAATGGTAAATATTTTCAAAATAATATTTTACTAAATTTGAAATATTTAATGATATCTGTGTATCTATGTATTGCTTCTTCCATAATATTCCAACTTCACTTTTTTTACTCATGCATAGTATTCTCCCCCATTTTTTGGTTCTCTCTTTTCTATATTTTTTCCCATTACTTTTATTCTAGCGCAGACACACAAGAAGCACATAGCATTATCTCACCAGGGTCATGTTCACCCTGAATCTTTGGACTCTGTCTGAACAGCATTAGAAAACCACTATTAGAGAAACCAACCAAAGCAGTCATTGGAATATATGATCCATTTATTGAAGTTGTAATTTACTAAGTAGATCCAGTAACTTTGGCTTTTTAAAATTTTTCTACAACATCTGAAGATTTTAAGTGCTTCATCTATTGACACAGGTTTTCTTTTGAACAATATACCCCCCACCAAATCCAGGAATATAATACATTTTATCAAGTCATTTAACAAAAAGAAAATACAAAACATTTTTATAGCATTTTACCTATTTAACAGTACTGTAAAAATGGCTGTTAAAAATCAATTAACTTTATCAATTAACTTATCAATTAACTTCCTTGTCTAAATTTCATTTATTTATAAATTTATCAATTATTGGAACACTACATAGGCAATGCTTTAAAATTTGTTTTCCAGCAGTAACATTCTTAATTATATCAATAAAAAAAGCTCTCTGCCTTTCCATTTGGGAAGGAAAATGTGTATTTCACAAGAGCAAGAAGCTGTCAGATAACCAATTTGTAAACCTAGAGAACTATGAAAAAAAGATAAATTCATGCTCAGTTTACACTATCCCTCAGAAATTTATAATCCTGCAAAAATAGACAATAAGCTCAAGCAATATTATTCAGTTCCCTCTCCAGACCTCCTCCTTTTCAAGCCCCATTTTATAGACCAAGAAATCAATGTTCAGAACATTGTATACCACTTATTCACTTAAAAAAATAGCCCATCTTTCCCAAATGTCGGTGGCATTATAGAGTAAATTTCTTTTATGTTTCTTACAAGGGAAATTTTGCCCTAAAATAATTCTCAAGACTTCTTTTCTCAGAAAAGAGTCTCTATATACCTACTACAAAAAATATGTACATACATGTATGCATCTAGTTATCTAGATAATCGATATTATATTCAAACTACAAAATCTGTAGACACGTCTATATATTTATAGCAACATTAGCAATGACCTCAATACAAAGTTTAATTTAAATTACTAATTCATGACATTAATTTACCAACCATATATGCACCTTACCAAGGACACATTACAATTTTAACTGCTGCATTTACTGATATTTTCTTTTAAACAATAAATGCACAAAACTCTAGGTTTAATGTATTTTTCAAATTGTTTTGCAAAAAAGTAAAGAGAAACAAGAAATTCAAAAATCTTCATAAACATTTACCTCTTTAGCAAACTGTCTTTCATGTAAAATTGTCAGCTATGGATTGTTTAATGAAAATAAAGATCATGTTTAGGATCTTCTTGTGTCATGGAAAACATTCAGGTTTCTAAGCTTGATGGAAATTCTGATTTATTCATGTGCAAATGCTATTCTCTACCACCTATTCTTTGTTGGTGTTTTGGGTGTTTTCCCCCAAGTCACTCTACCTGATAACTGGTTAGGAAATATTTTCTTCGCAAGCATGTGTCTAATTTAGGAAGTGTCATTTCCTCTGTAGTTGAGGTTTTGAACTTTCATGAAGGAAAAATTACTCTCAGGTCCCTTTAGTGAGTCCATAAATGTTAATGCTACTGAGCATCAAAACAGTAGTTAATTCAGTGATATGATAACTAAACCAGTATTTTGATACTGTTTTTCAAATGTAAAATATTGCCTAAAATTTATGCTTATTGCCCAGATGGGTTTAGCAGAGGATAAAGAGGTATACATTAATTCTTTTCACACTTATTTAAAAAATTTAAACATAAAATTTTTTTAATCAAATTGCTATTATTTTAATTGGTTAAAAAGTTGAAATTGCTGTAAAGGAAAGGTAGTAGAATAAAACCATCCATCTTCCCATACTGAGCAGGTTTGTACCACCCTGTTAGTAGATTTTTTTTGTAATATGAACATAACTTATTATACCTTCTAAAGCAGAAAAAACCATGCGAAAGCTAGGAGATTAAGTAAAAGACCAGAAAAACAACGATCTATGCAACTATAGCAAGTTTCCATATAAAAATACCTCATTTAATCATGAATTTCAACTGCCTTCTTATTTTGAAGAACCTTCTGAAGAAAAAGCCATAAGAAATAGAGAAAATTTTCTAAATTGAGCTAAGGGAATTTCAAGAAAATGACAGTGATGAAGCCAGATTAGTCCACAAACCAAGTAATCGAACTCTATATTTTTAAAAAGAGGCACTATTTATCCTCTAGTAATTACTATGACTTTTTTCAGTTTAAAGAATCCTTGACATTTAAATCTTACATCCAGTGCTATCTTAGTGGTAATAATTTCTAAAATGTTCATTGCACAGTAGCTAATTAAAATCTAGAATAAAGTTTCATTATATCAAAACTTCCAGGTGCTATATTATTCAGGTTACATGAATGTATTTCAAATATTGTTGACTTTTCAACAAGAGGCTCCCACCTTATGTTCATTTCTAAATCCCCTTTATTACTTTTAACTAGAAAGACATTCAATTGTGGTGGCATTACAGTTGTATGAACCTGAACTAAGTGATGGGATGGCAGAGTAGTGAGTATGTAAAATATATGTCAAGGGTTTGATGTATATGTAACTGTCACTTAATATGTGGTCAGTAAATTTAGTTCTCTTTCTTTCATAAAATAGATTTGTCCTCTGTTGACTAGGCCTGTCTTTCTTGTACACTGCTTTATCTCTTCACCTAGCCTGATGCTTGGCACAAAACAAGAAATGTATAGGTAAAAAATTCAATGAAATAAGACAGTCATTTGGATTTAGCTTTAGAAAGTTCCATTATGTAGTCATTTACATGGATCTTCAAAATCATGAGAATTAGCATTTTGTCACAATAAGTTGGTAGTTTGTGCAGAAAAGTATTTTTAACTTGTTGCCACAAAATAAGTTGACTATCTCAGTTTTCCCAAAATCAGTTCAGTTCAGTTGCTCAGTTGTGTCCAACTCTTTGCAACTCCATGGACTGCAGCACACCAGGCTTCCCTGTTCACCAACTCCTGGAGCTTGCTCAAGCTCATGTCCTTCAAGTCAGTGATGCCATCCAACCATCTTATCCTCTGTTGTCCCCTTCTCCTCCTGCCCTCAATCTTTCCCAGAATCAAGGTCTATTCCAATGAGTCCAGAATACCATCACATATATCTGTGCAGATGTTACCATGAGTTGGAGAATCAGTATCAGTTCAGTTGCTCAGTTGTGTCTGACTCTTTGAGACCCCCATGGACTGCAATATTGCCAGGCCTCCCTGTCCATCACCAATTCCCGAAATTTACCCAAACTTATGTCCATTGAGTCGGTGTTGCCATCCAACCATCTCATCCTCTGTCGTCCCCTTCTCCTCCCTCCTTCAATCTTTCCCAGAATCAGGGTCTTTTCAAATGAGTCAGTTATTTGAATCAGGTGGCTTAAGTATTGGAGTTTCAGCTTCAACATCAGTCCTTCCAATGAATATTCAGGACTGATTTCCTTTAGGGTGGACTGGTTGAATTTCCTTGCAGGCCAAAGGACTCTCAAGAGTCTTCTCCAACACCACAGTTCAAAAGCATCAATCCTTTGGCACAAAGCTTTCTTCACAGTCCAACTCTCACATCCATACATGACTACTGGAAAAACTATAGCCTTGACGAGACGACCTTTGTTGACAAAGTAATGTCTCTTCTTTTTAATATGCTGTCTAGGTTGGTCATAACTTTACTTCCAAGGAGTAAAGCCACCAGGGAAGCCCCAAAATTCTCTTAATTTCATGGCTGCAGTCACCATCTGCAGTGATTTTGGAGCCCCGAAAAATAAAGTCAGACACTGTTTCCGCTGTTTCCCCATCTATTTGCCATGAAGTGATGGGACCAGATGCCATGATCTTTGTTTTCTGAATGTTGAGCTTTAAGACAATTTTTTCACCCTCCTCTTTCAGTTTCATCAAGAGGCTCTTTAGTTCTTCACTTTCTGCCATAAGGGTGGTGTCATCTGCATATCTGAGGTTATTGATATTTCTCCTGGGAATCTTGATTCCAGCTTGTGTTTCACCCAGCCCAACATTTCTTATGATGCACTCTGCACAGCCCTGATGTACTCCTGTCCCAATTTAGAACCAGTTCCATGTCCAATTCTAACTCTTGCTTCCTGACCTACATACAGATTTTTCAAGAGGCAGTTCAGGTGAGTTGGAGAATATCTGACAGAATTTTAACAGAGTTAATGAAAGTTTATTACTTGCTAAACTTTACAGGATGCCAAAATGAGCCCAGTTTTTAAAATCTATCTCTATCTCTGTTATTTCATAAGAAATGATTATTTAAGGACTTATGTATTGAGCAACCTAAAATGAATACAAGACCTTCAACGACGAAATAGAACTTTTATGATATTTTGAAGGCCACAATTCACTCTGACTGTTTACAGGGGAACACTGGCAAGGTATCTCCAAAACCTGTGATGGGAACCTAAAGTCTACTGCTATGAATTTGAAGGCCTACAGCAATTTATTCTCAGGCATCTTTAACACCATTGCATTAAACTAATAATTAACTAGAGCAACAACAAAAACAACCTGTTAGTACCATATTTCAATGAGTTTTGACTAAAAAATGTTCCTTCCAGGCACAAGCATCAGTAAATTCTATGCAATGCTTTTGACTCTAAACCAAACCAGTGTTATCAAGAAATGGAGGTTATGCATATTTTGGGAAAATCCAACTGTCATATCAGAGTGATCTTCTAAACCTCAGTAGCAGTCATGTCATGTGCTGTTTTTCAGTCAACAAGTTGCATCTTACTCTTTGTGAACCCATAGACTGCAGCACACCAGGCTCTCCTGTCCTTCACTATCTCCTGTAGTTTCCTCTGATTCATGTCCATTGAGTCAATGATGCCATCCAAACATCTCATACTCTGCCACTGCCTGTCCTTTCTCTTCAATATTTCCCAGCATCAGGGTCTTTTCCAAGGACTTGACTCTTCACACCAGGTGGCCAAAGTATTGGAGCATCAGCATCAGTTCTTCCAATGAATATTCAGGGATGATTTCCTTTAGGATTGACTGGTTTGATCTCCATACAGTCCAAGAAACTCTTGAGTCTTCTCCAGTACCACAATTTGAAAGCATCAGCCAACTCTCACATGCATACCTGACTACTGGAAAAACCATAGTTTTGACTATAGAAACCTTTGTCAGCTAAGTGATGTCTGTGCATTTTAATATGTTGTCTAGGTTTTGGGGGCTTCCCCGGTGGCTTAAACAGTAAAGAATCTGCCTACAGTGCAAGAGATCCTTGGGTTGGAAAGATTCTCTAGAGAAGTGAATGGCTTCTTACTCCAATATTCTTGGCTGGAGATTTCCTTGGACGGAGAAGCCAGGCAAGCTACAGTCCATGGGGTCACAGTTGGACATGACTGAGTGACTAACACTTTCACACTTAGGGGCTTCCTTAGTGGCTCAGACAGCAAAGAATCTGCCTGCAATGCAGGAGACCTGGGTTCGATCCCTGGGTCAAGAAGATCCCCTGGAGAAGATAATGGTTACCCCTTCCAGTATTCTTGCCTGGAGAATTCCATGGACAGAGGAGACCGGCAGGCTGCAGTCCATGGGGTTGCAGAGAGTCAGACATGACTGAGTGACTAATGCACATTAGGTTTGTCACAGCTTTTCTTCCAAGGAGCAAGAGTCTTTTAATTTCATGGCTGTAGTCACCATCCACAGTGATTTTGGAGCCCAAGAAAATAAAGTCTGTCACTGTTTCCATTTTTCCTCCATCTATTTGCCATGAAGTTATAAAAATATATGCCATGATATTTGTTTTGTGAATGTTGAGTTTTAAGCCAGTTTATTCACTCTCCTCTTTCACCATCATCAAGAGGCTCTTTACTTCCTCTTCACTTTCTGCCATTAGAGTGGTATCTTCTTCATATCTGATGTAGTTGGTATTTCTCCCAGCAATCTTGATCCCAATTTGTGATTCATCCGGCCCAGCATTTTGCATGTCATGTCATATTCTTTTTCAAAAACTTTGCTGAATTCCTTCAACTAATAAATAAGACCAAGCTTATAGTATATTTTAGAATAAAGTTCAGGAGATCAAAGAACTATCAAAGATTACCCAGACATTTTATTTTTCTCATACACTGGGAAGTCTAGATGTAAGTGAAGGAAAGGTAGAATGTCTCCAAAATTACAAACAAATGAAAGGTTCTTTCCATTTACTCATGTGAAATGCTGGCCACACAATTCTTATGCCATAACTGCAAGATAGCTACTGTGCCTTCATCACTGCATCCTTAGTCCATGTAGGCAAGAGTGGAAAGGGGGCTTCCTGGTACCCAGTAGCCTCTCCTAGTTCATTCATTTCACCACTGTCCAACAAGGCCTAGTTCACACATTTTGCTCTACTTAAGCCTCCATATCTCCATAGGACATCTTCACATTCAGCTTATGAGCTTGCTGTATATTTGCCTACAAAATCTGAAACAAGTAACAGAAATTTTCCATAAACTTCCATCTCCACATCTTCTCACCTGCCAGCTTTGACTGAATATTTTTCTAAAACTTCCTCTTGTGCATAATATTTGTCTATTTCATCCACCAGAGAATACTGTTCTCTGTCTCTTATTATTTCTCATCAGCAAATAGACATGTTGTCATTTCTAAACCTTAGTTTTAAGAAAAATCTCAACTTTGCAGTCCCCTTAACTTTTTGTTGTTGTTAACTTATTTTATGTTGGGAGTACAGTTGATTAACAGTGTTGTGCTAGTTTCAGGTATGCAACAAAGTGATTCAATTATACATATATATGTATCTATTCTCTTAAATCCTTTTCCCAATTATGCTGTTACAGAATAGTGAGCAGAGTTCCCTGTGCTATACAGTGGGTCCTTATTGGTTAAACACAGAAGTGTGTACATGTCAATCTCAGACTCCCTACCTATCCCTCCTTCCCACCTTTCTCGCATGGTAATAATAAATTAATTCTCTAAGTCTGTGAGTCTGTTTCTGTTTTGTACACAAGTTCATTTGTATCATATTTTTAGAACTGCTCCTTTGACCTTTATTTTAATAGCACAGTTCCTTGAAGAAATGACTTGTGTATCACAATTCTTTCCAACACTTCTCTTCCCACTTTCTCTTGCCCTCAATTAAGCCAGATCTTAACTTCACCACTCCACTCAGTTGTCTCACCAAGCTCGCTGATGAACTCCACATTGCTAAATTCAGTGGGCATTTTCTGTTCTCTCCTAGCTTGTACTACAGCATGCATTTGGAATAGTTAATCTCTCTATCCTCTCTGAAACTTCCTTGACATACAGAACACCCTACTCTCTTGGTTTACTTCCTACCTGTCAGGTTGCTTCTAAATCTCCTTTGCTAGTGCCCCTCCCAACTCAAATTCTTCACCAGGGAAAGCCCCATGACTCAGCTCTTCCCTTTGCCTCTCTATGTACATTCAGTCCTTTGACAACCTTTCATAGTATCAATACTTTAACACTGCCTTATGCTAAAGGGATCCAAATAAATATTTCCCTTAAAGATTTCTCCCCTACCTAAATCCATGATAGTTCTATAAAAGTGTTAATAGACCTCTCAATTTTACAAGTCCCAACTGAATCCTTGATGTCTACCCCTTAAAAAAATAAATAACCAAAGCAGAACAGTAACCACAAAACCCTTTTACCCCCAAATCTTTCCCATCTGGGTTTCTCAATTAACAATCATAACAATCTACCATTAGTTTAGGATAGACACTCATAATTTTCTCCAACTCCTATGTTATTTTCACACCCACATGCTCTCAGCAAACTACCTATCTTCAAAATACAATGTACACAGACTCTGAACACTTCCTTTCATCTTCCCTACTTCCATCCTGGTCTGAGCCACTAGCATGTCTCATTGATGACTCTAATAACTTCATAATGTCCCTCTCTTCCATTAACCTTCATCTCTTAAAATCTACCATCAACACAGGAGCCAGAGAGATTCTATTAAAAGTCAAATCAGAGATTGCCATTTCTCTGCTCAAAATTTTCAATGGCTTCCAATCTCACACTGAGTAAAATGCCCACAGAATTCTTGAGCATCTACCCTCTGAGCTCCTCTCTGACTATCTTTCCTATTATTGATTTTCCTTGAACACACTAGGTACATCGTTGATTTGGGGTATCAGTACTTTCTGTTCCTCCTACCTTGAAATCTCTCTTCCTAGAAATCAATAAGGAATTCTTCCTTACCTCTAAATTTTTGTTCCAACAACAGAGCTCTCTATGACCATCCTATTTAAAAAGAAAACTATTTTCTTGCCTGTTTTTTCCCCATGGTATTTGTGCAGCTTACTATATATTTACTTTTTGAAGGGACTTGTGTTGAATGGCTTCCCTTTCCGCTACTAGAATTAAGCTCATCCAGATTAGAGACTGTCTGTTTCATTTGTGTGTGTGTGTGTGTGTTTTGATTACTGTATTTCCACTGCGTAAAAGTGTCTGGCTTAGAGCAGATAACAATAAATAACTGTTAAAATAAATTAAATACATAAGAAATTGTGTAATCTGGTCATTCCCAGAAGCCTTAGGAATGTACATTTTCTTGGGCACATCATTGCTGCAAAAAACTTAGAGTGTCATTTGTAAGGAAAACAGTTTGCAATGAATACTATGTATGTAGCCAACAGTCTATAACACAAAGTCTTCTAAGAAATGGCTCAAGCTAATATTCTTTAGCATCCTCTTCCTTAACTTACACAACAGGACTATTTGGAGGCATCAGGCAACTAGCCCTTCTTTAAGCACAAGAAATTTTTTTTTTCTGAACTATTGCTAAAGTTTTCTTCTGTAATATTCACACTATCTCTAATTTAGAGAAATCTATGAACTTGCATGACATTCTCCACTTCTGTTTCTGAAGTACTCATAATCAAATCTGAAGATCCAGTTCAAGTTCACTTGTCTTCTTCTGGAAAGTCAATCCATACCCTCTGGGGCTTTGATGAAATTGCCTTAGGCATGTTTTTGTTACTGTATCCCCAGTGCTATATCTGTTTTTTCTGACTTCTTAGCTGAAAAATTTGTAAGCTCCATAAATACAGGAATTTGTCTTATTAATTTCTTAAATTTATTGCACTAAAATTTGTTCTATATGTGCCCCCATTTTTTTTTCCACAAATAAGTGAACGAATGTGGATTTTGAAAGATAATTTCTTTAAAATATTTTATTTAGGAGAATTCTATCTCTAACTCAGAGTTTAAATATAGATTCTTTTCCTCCATGATCCCCTTGCTCTTTCCCTTTGGTTTTCATTGTCACACTCACGTCCATTACTTCACTACTTAAATCTTCAAATCACAGGCAAGAACTTAAAAAGAAACCAATTCACTAGTCACTGTTGCTGCTGCTGCTAAGTCACTTCAGTCATGTCCGACTCTGTGCAATCCCATAGACAACAGCCCACCAGGCTTCCCCATCCCTGGGATTCTCCAGGCAAGAACACTGGAGTGGGTTGCCATTTCCTTCTCCAATGCATGAAAGTGAAAAGTGAAAGTGAAGTTGCTCAGTTGTATCCAACTCTTAACAACCACATGGACTGCAGCCTACCAGGCTCCTCCACCCATGGGATTTTCCAGGCAAGAGTACTAGTCACTAGACTAAGCAAAACAGAACTATGTAGAGCTTTAAAACGAACTCTGAGTTAATCAGGGATGGAATTCATGGTCCCAATACCATTCAACATGTGCAATGCCTGGTACATAGTAATATCTAGTAAGTATTTGCTGGATAAGTTACACAATGAATGATTAAATGAAATTAATATAAAACAAGAAACACAGAGTACATAGGAAAATTCATAGGAGTACATAGGAAAGTACATAGGAAAATTCAGGAATGGCTGCAGTGGTATTTAAACAGAACAGCGATTAAATGGTTTAGGACAACTGAAGAAGAAATTTAATAAGAAATATTGAAGCCAACCTCATAATTTATTTCAAATTTTATTTAATACATAAATGGATTTAAAAATTTAAATAATATAATCTTGAAACTAGGAGGGAAAAACTGGTGGATTTATATTGTTGTTACATATTTTATATATCAAATAACTCCAGAAAGAATGAAGAGACAAAGCCAAAGCAAAAACAACACCCAGTAGCAGATGTGCTTGGTGATAGAAGCAAGGTGTGATGTTGTAAAGAGAAATATCACATAGGAACCTGGAATGTTAGGTCCATGAATCAAGGCAAATTGGAAGTGGTCAAACAGGAGATGGCAAAAGTGAACATCGACATTTTAAGAATCAGTGAACTAAAATGGACTGAAATGGGTAAATTTAAATCAGATGACCATTATATCTACTACTGCGGCCAAGAATCCCTTAGAAGAAATGGAGCAGCTCTCATAATCAACAAAAGACTCTGAAATGCAGTACTTGGATGCAATCTCAAAAATGACAAAATGATCTCTGTTCATTTCCAAGGCAAACCATTCAATATTACAGTAATCCAAGTCTATGCTCTGACCAGTAATGCTGAAGAAGCTGAAGTTGAATGGTTCTATGAAGACCTACAACACCTTTTGGAACTAACACCCAAAAAAGATGTCCTTTTCATTAAAGGGGACTGGAATGCAAAAGAAGGAAGTCAAGAAAAACCTGGAGTAACAGACAGATTTGGCCTTGGAGTACAGAATGAAGCAGAGCAAAGGCTAATAGAGTTTTGCCAAGAGAATGCACTGATCATAGCAAACACCCTCTTCCAACAGCACAAGAGAAGACTCTAGACATGGACATGACCAGATGGCCAACACCAAAATCAGATTGATTATATTCTTTGCAGCCCAAAATGGAGAAGCTCCATACAGTCAGCAAAAACAAGACAGGGAGCTGACTGTGGCTCAGACCATGAACTCCTTATTGCCAAATTCAGACTTAAATTGAAGAAAGTAGGAAAACCACTAAACCATTCAGGTATGACCAAAATCAAAAACTTTACGATTATACAGTGGAAGTGAAAAATAGATTTAAGGGGTTAGATCTAATAGGCAGAGTGATGAAATATGGACGGAAGTTCATGACATTGTACAGGAGACAAGGATCAAGACCATTCCCAAGAAAAAGAAATACAAAAAAGCAAAATGGCTATCTGAGAAGGCCTTACAAATGGCTGTAAAAAGAAGAGAAGGGAAAAGCAAAGGAGAAAAGGAAAGATATTCCCATTTGAATGCTTTTCCAAAGAATAGCAAGGAGTGATAAGAAACCCTTCCTCAGTGATCAGTGCAAAGAAACAGAGGAAAATGATAGAATGGGAAAGACTAGAGATCTTTTCAAGAAAATTAGAGATACCAAGGGAACATTTCATACAGAGATGGGCTCAATAAAAGACAGAAATGGTATGAACTTACATAAGCAAAAGATATTAAGAAGAGGTGGAAAGACTACACAGAAGTCCTATAATAAAAAGATCTTCACGATCCAGATAATCACGATGGTGTGATCACTCACCTAGAGCCAGACATCTTGGAATGTGAAATCAAATGGGCTTTAGAAAGCATCACTATGAACAAAGCTAGTGGAGGTGATGGAATTCCAGTTGAGCTATTTCAAATCCTGAAAGATGATGCTGTGAAAGTGCTGCACTCAATATGCCAGCAAATTTGGAAAACTCAACAGTGGCCACAGGACTGGAAAAGGTCAGTTTTCATTCAAATATCATTAAAGGCAATGCCAAAGAATGCTCAGATTACTGAAAAATTTCTCTCACCTCACATGCTAGTAAAGTAATGCTCAAAATTCTCTAAGCCAGGCTTCAGCAATACATGAACCGTGAACTTCCAGATGTTCACGGTGGTTTTAGAAAAGGCAGAGGAACCAGAGATCAAATTGCCAACATCCGCTGGATTGTCAAAAAAGCATAGAGTTTCAGAGGAACATCTATTTCTGCTTTATTGACTATGCCAAAGCCTTTGATTGTGTGGATCACAATAAACTGTGGAAAATTCTGAAGGAGATGGGAATACCAGACCACATGTCCTGCCTCTTGAGAAATGTGTATGCAAGTCAGGAAGCAACAGTTAGAATTGGACATGGAACAACAGACTGGTTCCAAATAGGAAAAGGAGTATGTCAAGGCTTTATATTGTCACCCTGCTTATTTAACTTATATGCAGAGTACATCATGAGAAACACTGGGCTGGATGAAACACAAGCTGGAATCAAGATTACCAGGAGAAATATCAATAACCTCAGATATGCAGATGACACCACCCTTATGGCAAAAAGTGAAGAAGAACTAAAGCACCTCTTAATGAAAGTGAAAGAGAAGAGTGGAAAAGTTGTTTTAAAACTCAACATTCAGAAAACTAAGATCTTGGCATTCAGTCCCACCACTTCATGGCAAATAGATGGGGAAAGAGTGAAGACTTTATTTTGGGGGGCTCCAGAATCACTGAAGATGGTGACTGCAGCCGTGAAATTAAAAGGCGCTTACTCCTTGGAAGGAAAGTTATGACCAACCTAAATAGCATATTAAAAAGCAGAGACATTACTTTGATAGACATTACCACAAATGTCTGTCTAGTCAAGGCTATTGTTTTTCCAGTAGTCATGTATGGGTGTGCAATTTGGACTATAAAGAAAGCTGAGTGCCGAAGAATTGATGCTTTTGAACTGTAATGTTGGAGTAGACTCTTGTGAGTCCTTTGCACTGCAGGGAGATCCAGCCAGTCCATCCTAAAGGAGATCACTCCTGGGTGTTCATTGCAAAGACTGATGTTAAAGCTGAAATTCCAATACTTTGGCCACCTGGTGTGAAGAGCTGACTCATTTGAAAAGACCTTGATGCTGGGAAAGATAGAAAGCAGGAGGAGAAGGGGATGACAGAAGATGAGATGGTTGGATGGCAGCCTTGACTCAATGGACATGAGTTTGGGTAAACTCTGGGAGTTGGTGATGGACTGGAAGGCTTGGCGTGCTGCGGTCCATGGGCTCACAAAAAATCAGACATGACTGAGTGACTGCACTGAACTATTTTCGAAGAGGAGAAAGAGTAAATAAAAAATTAAGTATTTTTGATTAGACGATAGTAAGAATTACAAAGAAAAATGAAAGAATGAAAAGAAATTGGAATTATTAGTTTATTTTTAAAATAATGAAAAAATTTAATAATTGCTGTCTATATGCTATGGGTGATTGCTCTTTTATACTTTTATGCATTATTTAATTTTTATAATGATTTATTTATATAAGAAATTGTTTAATTTCCTTTTTCATAAGGAAAATTAGAATAAATATAAACGTAAATAAAATTTTTAAATCTCAGTATCATGGTTTTCTATGGGTTTGAAGTCATCCTAAAACAGGATTATTTTCTGAGAACAGGAAGAGTTTCACTGATATGAAGAAATAGGAAAAAAATCAAGACAACAGATTATTGTGAAAGTGCCAAAACAAGCAAACCTTCCTAAACCATCAATTTTGTCATGTTATTTTCTAACTGAAATTACTAGCTTCAATATTCTTAGAGTTTATTCATTGCAATAGTTCCACACTATGATGGTGCTAAATAGTGGCTTTTAATCTTACAAATATTTCAGTTTCATCTTGCCTATCTATTTGAACCTAGAAACAAGCACCACCTTTGAAACCTAAGAACCAATGTAGTGATTTGCTTACAAATGTTTAGCAACTGGTTCTGCATGGGTGCTTATTGGAAGAACAGGAGCCCTAATTTGTACCATTTTTCCATTTCTACCATGTAAGTACTTTCATTATGGCTGATTTTCCAAAGGCAGGAAGAGATAAGTCAAATAGGCTCCCAGGAACCAGTTTAAACCACATTAAGCCAAGTGTTCCATCACCATCCACTTCATACGTTTAACCTCCTTTTCTATCATTTCATACGGAACTCTTTGCTCAAGCTAAATAAGAACATCCTTTACGTGCTGGCCTTGTTCCTTGTTTCCATGATGCTTCCCTCACTGGAATTACAGGACAACCATGTCTATCTAGATTGTACCCACCAGCCCATATATTAATATCACCAATAGTTTTACACTGTATTCAGATTCACCTCATGTCACATGATAAAGCTTCCTTTGCTCCCCTATTTCTCAATGATGTTTTCTTCTTCAGAACCCTTCCAGTTTATATTCTTAAACACTCTTGAGTTAGCACTAAGATCAGAGTCCACATACAGCACAACAAACAGCTACAGACCATGCCCTTATAAAATATACTTTTGAGGTATTAATCAGGTACTCACAGCAATGTATACAAGAAACTGAGTTATTAAGAAGACTGTTATGAGAACAGCACATAACAGATGACTTAAAGTCTTCAGAGGGGTCTTGTGTTCTGCCACTGTGTGGTATATACCTTATTTCTGAAAGTATATTGTATTCCTCAAGTTCAGGGTATATGTCTATTGCATCAACATTGATTATACCTTGCCTCAGCATTATTTCTGCCTTTAGTATGTTTTCCAGAAGGGAGCTGGAGCTTTAAAAGAATGTCGTGATCCGACTTGACCTGATAGAGCAACTGATGATACTGATGAGAGGGCAACAGAGACTATGGATGGAAAAGAATGTCTAGAGAGAAGAAGGCAGCCATGTAAGAATGAGGCTGACCCAGGGCCCTGGCCAGAGTGTTAATTTGGGTTGAAGCAGAGAAGACTGGGTAGAACTAACTGTCCATGGAGCTGACAGCCAGGAAGCCGTTCAGTTCAGTTCAGTTCAGTTGCTCAGTCATGTCCGACTCTTTGCAATCCCATGAATCGCAGCACGCCAGGCCTCCCTGTCCATCACCAACTCCCAGAGTTCACTCAGACTCACATCCATCGAGTCGGTGATGCCATCCAGCCATCTCATCCTCTGTCATGCCCTTCTCCTCCTGCCCCCAATCCCTCCCAGCATCAGAGTCTTTTCCAATGAGTCAACTCTTTGCATGAGGTGGCCAAAGTACTGGAGTTTCAGCTTTAGTATCATTCCTTCCAAAGAAATCCCAGGGCTGATCTCAACAATGACAGCAGTTCACCTAAGGTCAGATGAAGAAGGCTCTACACCTCTCACTGAACCAGCTTTCCATATTCAAAAGTCTAAAGTGATGACTTTCATTTCTTTTCACAAAATCAGCATCCTCAAAAAACTGGGTATTAACAAATTTACATCAGTCCATTAATGATAATGAATCAAAAAAATTAGGGACAATAGTAAGGTTTTAAACAATTAATATTTATAGGCATCTTCCTCACAAAAATCTATTGATTGGCCAAGACAGGCCTTCCAACCTCCCCAACACTCAAAATCTCACTTTTATTCCGACCTCCCCAATACTAAAAATCTCACTTTGAATATATTTTATAACTTTATTTAGAATAACAGAAAGGGAGAAGTATTTGGAGAAAAAACAAATTATCCATCCTAGTAGAAAAATCGTGATAGCTTACAAAAATATAAAAATAAATCAGTTTGAAATGATTAAGCTTTATTTCTTCCTCTATTTTCACAGAAACACTTTATATGAAAGTTTAGCTGATATGTAATATGTTCCACCTACATTAGACAGATACATGGATATTATAAATGAAATAAAAACATAATAAGTAAGACTTATTCTCAAGTACAAATTCATATTAGATTTAGCATAATCTATGAATTATGTCTCTTATGGATGCCCTGTAAATGGATGTTGGGAGAATGTGAGATATTGAGGAACATAAATAACTTAATAGAAGACACCCAGGTAATTTGACAAACTCACCACTTTACCTTTGGTCACACCAAAACTTCACTGCTTTGAGAACCACTGATATTCAGCCACCTTGCCAAACCTAGCCTTGGACATTTGCCAGCATCATTCTTCTTTTCATGCTAATATCAGAAAAATAGCTCAAGCTATCATAACTGTCCAGCACTGAATTAGTTTTATAATTTTTCTTCTCAGAAAAAAAACGTACTCCTACTACAAAAAAAATACTTCTTGTATAAAGAATATAAAATTTTAATACCTTTGTAATGAAGCAAATCTTTCTAGCTTCTTTAATTTCCTCAATCTCAAAGAGCTAAATTAAACCTGAAGTGTTAGTGTTACTCGCTCAGTCGTATCCGACTCTTTGTAACCTCATAGAATATAGCCTGACAGGCTACTCTGCCCATGGGATTCTCCAGGCAAGAATACTGGAGTGGAGAAGCTATCCCTTCTCCAGGAGATCTTCCTGACCCAGGAATCGAACCAGGGTCTCCTGCATTGCAAGCAGATTCTTTACCAGGTGAGCAACCAGGGAAGCCCCAAAACCTGAAGACCATCATTATTATAATACCAAATCAAGCTTTTATTTATAAAAAAACAAGTGCTAAATGAGTAGCATTCAGATGATCAAAGCATTTTATTTTATTTTTTTTAAATATAAATATATTTATTTTAATTGAAGGTTAATTACTTTACAATATTGTATTGGTTTTGCCATACATCAACATGAATCTGCCACAGGTATACACGTGCTCCCCACCCTGAACCCTCCTCCCTCCTCCCTCCCCGTACCATCCCTCTGTTTAACACACGCTAAATCTTTCAGAGTGCCCCCTTTCTTAGCTTTTATTTGTATACAGAAAAAATTATTAGATTTCTGATACCAATGTCTCAGCAGCAATAGTATTTTCCTTAATGACCTAATGCTGTACTATCAAAACTTTAAAATTTTCCTGACTTCTTCCAACATTTTCAGCGATAAACTAGAGCTAGAATAAGATGTCCAAGTGAGCTTAACACAAAGTCTCTTGTCCCTTGAGGGAACATCAAAAAATACCTATCCAACACCTCATAAGTTCTGTTGCCAAGTCTGAGATGGTTTGACTTCCATGAGTTTATCTTTTTTAGTTTTCTTTTAGTTTAGACCACTGGTTCTCAAATTTTAGCATACATCACAATTATGTGTAGACTTCATTAAGACACAGATGGCTGGGTCTCAAACTGAGTTTTTGACTGTGTACAACTGTGGTTGGACCCAAGCATTTGCTTTCTAATAAGTTTCTAAGTGATGGTACCTCAGGCCAAGGGATCACCATTTGAAAGCCACTGACTTAGATAATCACAGTATTCCACTTTAGGGTAAACTTTGTCCCCAGCTAGCTGCATTTGATCAAATGATTCTTAGGGAAAGTTCACAGCAATAATCAAAATTCCAATTTGAGAATCAACTTTCATCTATTTTTCAGTCTTCTTTTAATAGCCCTGCTGGGAGAACATTAAAAATATTCAGCCTAGTCATGAACAAAGACACATCAAGAAACTTAATATTTCAATAAAAGAGGAATCAATGTGTGTACAACATATTGGTTAAAGGTTAACAGCCAGAGGACAGCTATTATCACCTTTTTGCAATAAAGAAATATAAGTGCTAATAGCTTAAGGGACTTACCCAAGTCATTTAAAAACTGTCTAATGATGTTTAAAAGAGGATCTGATCACCATTCCTAGTTGCTTATTTGTTATAATCACAAATAAGTGGGGTATTTGTTATACCCACTATACCCACTATAAAGCTGCCTGCTCTTGGATGACAAAATCTTCCTATTTCTTCATATTGATACTTAAGACACTGTTTTAGAAAAATTATGTTTTTAATGTACAATTTAAAATAGAAATTTACCTAACAGAAAATAAAAATATATATGACTGTCAGTCATGCATATTATATAAATAGCTAATGAGTGAAATTGCTATGATAAAGCACTTGCTTGCCTGGGACCTATAAATACAGAAGGTCTTAAACAAAAGAATAAGAACAAATTCATCTTCACAGGGTGTTAGCCAAGGAACTGCCCAAGACTACAAACACCTTACACTCACTCCCAACCATGTCTCCAAGGAGCTTTTATGAAAACTAGACCACATTCTGGACATAAGAAGCCTCATCTGTAAAAGGAAGACTATTGGACGAGATGAGGTCTAAATTCATTCAAGCTCTAAAGTCTACAGTTCACATAGAAGTCCAGTGGGCAAAAATTTGTTTCCTTTGCTTTTTATTTTTCTTTGTTAATTATAGATTTCAATTAGATAAAAAGCAAATCTTTAAAAATGTCTTACTCTGACCACATACCTAAAAAACAGAATCACTGCGTTTTGCTGCAGTGAAATGACTGGTCCCAAAGGGAAGCAAACAAACACATAATCTGTTAAAGTTATTGCACACTATACAAATGATAAAGAACAAATGTATAATAATTTTTAAGATCCTACATGAGTTGTTTACTGTTTGTTAACATTATTGGGTAAGTTTATTTCTTTTTCCTAGTAAACCATCAAATGCTATTTTAAAATATGGCCCTGCTTTTCTTCTCTCTCAGTCTGTCTGTCTCCCATACACATGTGCTCTTTGTTTTCCTGCATTACGGCAACTTCAAAATAATTATGCAAAAAGGTTGAACTGAAATTACAGTCAAGGTTTGATTGCAACTCCAATCTCAGCCAAAAAAAAAACCTTCCAATTGCTAAATTTAGACATCTGGGTAAACTTCAATTAAAGATGCTCACCAGGAGTCAAATAACTCAAATATTTATTAAGGATGTAATATCACCATTATATAAATAGCATTATCTCAAAACAATAATTTCAAATGTATTTTATGAAAACCATCAAATTGTTCTATCATCTAAATAGATACATGAACATTTCATTTAGCTTATATTTTCAAAGTAGCTTATCTATTTGTGCACTCTAAGGACAGAAAATAATCTTTTCATGTAAAAAGGTTTTTCAAGTCTAAATATTAGTCATAGATATTTTTATCATGAGACTAAAATATGCAAAATAGATGACTTCAAAATAGTCACCAGCCTCCATTTATTTGTATCATATTGATGCCTGTTGACTGATCATGACCAACATGAATATACCACTGGAAGCAATAAACTTGGCTAGAGAATTCAGCCTACTATTATTATTAGGGGAGAAAAAAAAAACTCTCCATTCTAGAAAAACCCCTCTCTACTTAGCATTAGATTTGCTGATGTGAACAATTTTACTCTAAGAAAGAGTTTGGATTTTATGGAAACTTAAACATTTTTGAGAGATGTTACACTTAATTTTCATCTCCAATGACCATTTACAGTAAGCCAGACACACTGGCAAATTTAGTGTCACTTTAATTGCTACTACTCCATTGTAAAAAGTAGGATGGGGGGTTAATTGATGAAAATAATGTAACCAAAGATTGCACCATTCTTAGTGCATTAAGATCAAAATATAATATTGATTTAATTTGAATGATTACTATTCTATAAATTATTTATATAATCACCTTAGATTTTCATTGTTCCTTTTATGGATTCCATGTTCAGCAATTATCATGCTAGAGAAGAAGACAAGTTTCACCTTTTTGTTCCATTCTTCATTGAAGAGAACAATTCTGTGAGGCAGATTGTTCTTTTCCTTCATGATTCCTCCAGGCCATTCATACAAGAGGGACATGTTCTTGTTGTTAAAGAATGTCATGGGCTGGAGCTCCGTCTGCCACCTCCCTCAGATTAGGTGCGACATATTAAATGCTTCCATGCTTCATTTCAGGACAGCCCATCTGTTTCACTGTATGATTCCTTGGAAACACTTTCACCTTTGCATCTAAAAGCCACTATTCTATATGATGAAATGTCATAAAGCTACTAGAAATCAGGTCTTGGAAGATTACTTACTAATGGGAAAATTTCCAAAATATAAAATAAAAGTTGCATGAGTGCTCAGTAGTATCCAATTCTTTGTGACACCCTGGACTGTGGTCTACAAGGCTCCTCTGTCCCTGGGATTTTCCAGGCAAAAGTTCTGGAGTGAGTTGTCATTTCCCTCTCCAGGAGATCTTCCCAACCTAGAGATCGAACCTGAGTCTCCTGCATTGAGGAAGATTCTTTACCACTGAGCCACCTGGGAAGCCCCAAAATAAAAGCTACATGGTCCTAATTTTTATAAAGTTTAACTTAATTATATCTCCAAAATGCACAGAAA
Source organism: Bos mutus (assembly GCF_027580195.1). Lineage (NCBI taxonomy): Eukaryota > Metazoa > Chordata > Mammalia > Artiodactyla > Bovidae > Bos > Bos mutus. Next base: position 48,809,244 of record NC_091617.1, read on the forward strand.
GAAATTAGAGAAAATTCATGAAGATGGTACCTATGTTTTCTCTTGTTTTATAAATTATAGTAGTTTTTATGTTTTATCATTTTGCCTACTGTATTTTTAAATCATTTAAAAAATACGGAGCATTTTTAAAGTGCTATCATAAAACAAATGACCTCTGGAGGAACTGGTAGAAGTAAAGGACCAAATCATTATTCTTATATTCATATCGAATTTGTCTGCCATGACTTTTAGAGGTCAGCAGGAGATCTGAACAGGCAAGGAATAAGTATGAGGGGAATAAGTGGGAGGGGAATTGAATTTAAGAAATGAGAATAATCAAGATAGACATGGAAATACGAAGCACAAGGAGACAGTAAAGCAAAAAAGAAGGTACCTTCCAAAATATTCATGACATCCTGGATATTACATTTATATCACCAATTTAAGTATTAATGCAAATAAAAAGATTCACTGAACACAAAGTGAATGATTTAAATTATGATTTCACAACAAGCTATTATTTGAAGCAAGGGATATTAAAACCACTATTTGATAGAGATATTTTTGGTGACTTTTCTTAGCATCGCAAATTATATAAAATTGCTTTTGTTGTTCAGTGGCTCAGTAGCCTCCGACTCTTTGTGACCCCATAGACTTGCAGCACACAAGGCTTCCCTGCTCTTTACCATCTCCCGGAGCTTGCTCAAACTCATGTCCATCGAGTCAGTGATGCCATCCAATCATCTCATCCTCTGTCGTCCCCTTCTCCTCCTGCCAGGAGGAGGACCTTTCCCAGCATCAGGGTCTTTTCCAATGAGTCAGCTCTTCGCATCAAGGTGGCCAAAGTATTGCAGCTTCAGCTTCAGCATCAGTCCTTCCAATGAATATTCAGGACTGATTCAATTTACAATTGACTGGTTTGATCTCCTTGCAGTCCAAGGGACTCTCCAGAGTCTTCTCCAACACCACAGTTCAAAACCATCAGTTCTTCAGTGCTCAACCTTCTTTATGGTCCAATACTCACATTCATGCAGGACTACCAGAAAAACCATAATTTGACTAGATGGACCCTTGTTGGCAAAGTAACGTCTCTGCTTTATAACACGCTGTCTAGGTCTATCATAGCTTTTCATCCAAGGAGCAAATGTCTTTTAATTTCATGGCTGCAGTCACCATCTGCAGTGATTTTGGAGCCCAAGAAAATAAACTCTGTCACTGTTTCCATTGACTCTCCATCTATTTGCCATGAAGCAATGGGACCAGATGCCATGGTCTTAGTTTTTTGAATATTGAGTTTCAAGTCAACTTTTTCACTCTCCTCTTTCACATTCCACAGGAAGGTCTTTAGTTCCTCTTTGCTTTCTGCCATAAGGATTGTATCATCTGCATATCTGAGGTTATTGATATTTCTTCCTACAAACTTGATTTCAGCTTGTGCTTCACCCAGCCTGGCATTTCCCATGATGTACTCTCCACAAGCAGGGTGACAATATACAGCCTTGATGTACTCCTTTCCGGATTTGGAACCAGTCCATTGTTCCCTGGCCGGTTCTAACTGTTGCTTATTAACCTGCATACAGGTTTCTCTGGAGGAAGGTTAGGTGGTCTGGTGTTCCCATCTCTTGAAGAATTTTCCACAGTATGTTGTGATCCACACGGTCAAAGGCTTTAGCATAGTCAATGAAGCAGAAGTAGATGCAATTTCTGGATGCTTTTGCTTTTTTGATGATAACTTAGGTTGGAAATTTAATCTCTGGTTCCTCTGCCTTTTCTAAATACAGTTTGAACATCTGGAGTTTTCAGTTCATGTACTGTTGAAGCCTAGCTTAGAGAATTTTGAGCATTACTTTGCTAGAATGTGAAATGAATGTAACTGTGTGATAATTTGAACATTATTTATAATAAAAAATGATATTGAGTTACAAAAGCCATTTACTGATCTTCAGTTTGTCTATTCACTAATGAATTTTACATAAGAAATAAACTTTATACCAGATAATTCTTCTATCTAAAATATATTAATTATTAGAAATTCTACTTTTTAAAGGTAGGATTTATTCCTCATTTATTTATTCCATAGTTCATCAAGCACTCTGTCTATCATATCTAGGCCCTTAAATCTATTTCTCACTTCCACTGTATAGTCATAAGGGATTTGATTTAGGTCATACCTGAATGGTCTAGTGGTTTTCCCTACTTTCTTCAACTTAAGTCTGAATTTGGCAATAAGGAGTTCATAATCTGAGCAACAGTCAGCTCCTGGTCTTGTTTTTGCTGATTGTATAGAGCTTCTCCATCTTTGGCTGCAAAGAATATAATCAATCTGATTTTGGTGTTGACCATCTGGTGATGTCCATGTGTAGAGTCGTCTCTTGTGTTGTTAGAAGAGGGTGTTTGCTATGATCAGTGCATTCTCTTGGCAGAACTCTATTAGCCTTTGCCTGCTTCATTCCGTATTCCAAGGCCAAATTTGCCTGTTACTCCAGGTGTTTCTAGACTTCCTACTTTTGCATTCCAGTCCCCTCTAATGAAAAGGACATCTTTTTTGGGTGTTAGTTCCAAAAAGTCTTGTAGGTCTTCATAGAACTGTTCAGCTTCTTCAGCATTACTTGTTGGGGCATAAACTTGGATTACTGTGATATTCAATGGTTTACCTTGTAAATGAACAGAGATCACTCTGTCGTTTTTGAGATTGTATCCAAGTACTGAATTTCAGACTCTTTTGTTGACCATGGTGGATACTCCATTTCTTCTAAGGGATTCCTGCCCACAATAGTAGATATAATGGTCATCTGAGTTAAATTCACCCATTCCAGTCCATCTTAGTTCGCTCATTCCTAGAATGTCGATGTTCACTCTTGCCATCTCCTGTTTGACCACTTCCAATTTGCCTTGATTCATGGACTTAACATTCAAGGTTCCTATGCAATATTGCTCTTTACAGCATTGGACCTTGCTTCTATCACCAGTCCCATCCACAACTGGGTGTTGTTTTTGCTTTGGCTCCTCTCCTTCATTCTTTCTGGAGTTAGTCCTCCACCAATGTCCAGTAGCGTCTAGTCAAGGTTATGGTTTTTCCAGTAGTCATGTATGGATGTGAGAGTTGGACTATAAAGAAAGCTGAGCACCGAAGAATTGATGCTTTTGAACTACGGTGTTGGAGAAGACTCTTGAGGGTCCCTTGGACTGCAAGGAGATCCAACCAGTCCATCCTAAAGGAGATCACTCCTGGGTGTTCATTGGAAGGACTGATGTTGAAACTGAAACTCCAATACTTTGGCCACCTGATGCGAAGAGCTGACTCATTTGAAAAGACCCCAATGCTGGGAAAGATTGAAAGCAGGAGAAGGGGATGACAGAGGATGAGATGGTTGGATGGCATCACCGACTCAACGGACATGGGTTTGGGTGGACTCCAGCAGTTGGTGATGGACAGGGAGGCCTGGCGTGATGCTGTTCATGGGGTCACAAAGAGTTGGACATAACTGAATGACTGGCCTGAACTATTTATTCCAAGTTTTGTGAGATACTATGATACTCAATCCCCCCAACACCATTCAATGAATTGAGGCAAGATATCTACATGAAGTACAGGATAGCACAAGCATTTATGAAGATTACAAAGTTATAATGTTCCTATCTTTATACCCAGAAGTTTTAAAATACATATTTGACTAAAATGCAACAGAATTTGTCTGAAAAAATCTTAATGGATTCAAATATGTTCTAATCTCTCTTGCAAATGGGGGAGAGTGTTAAATTAACATTAACAAAGTAAATGGTCTAGAGTATCACAAACTGTTATCAAAGAAATATATCCAGAAAGACATGCTAAAGATAGACATCTATTAAATTTATAAAGGTTATAAGAATTCATAAACCAATTCAGCCAAGGTTTATTAAAATCACATATGCTAAATAAACAAGGTATTTCACAATCTGACCCTACAAGATTGTGGCCTTATTTCCTGTCACTCGTCATTCTAGGAAGTGGAATAGAAGGTTTCTGACAAATTAAAATCTAAAATGAGTTTAAGACTTTGTACAAAAATAATCCCATAAATTAAAAAGTAAAACCATACATGTGTGTTTTGGAAATTGAGCTTTTATGAGTAACTATACAACACTTGTCCTGGAAGATGGATGGTTATAATAACCATATCAGAGTTAAATTAACTTAGGTTTAAATATGCCCATATCATCCTGTTTCCAATGAAAATTTAGACACATGTACAAAGAGTACACAAAGAAAACCAACTTCTGATTTCAATCCACAATTAAATCAGTGGTAATAACCAAAATAATGAGGGCATAGGTTTAACCAAAGTTATAATTCTGATTCCAAATTAGCTACTTGCCTGAAAATCTCTTGAGAGAAAGAACTATGTCTAAGTTACAGTGCTCAATAAATATTTTCAAAGTTAATTCCCTTATTTCAATTCAATTCAATTCACAGTCACTGAACACTGACTCTATGATAGACAATGGTGATATAAAAAACAGAACATGGATCTCCTCATTTTTAAAGTTATTTTGGCCTCAGTTTCCATATCTCAAAAAAGAAGACTACATTAAATCATTTCTAATGTTCCTTCTCACCTGCAAATTTTATGATTCTACTACCTGAAGTATTAATTATTTATGTTTAAAATTATGCAAAGTCTCATTATTATCCATTTTAATTTATCCTTGTTAATGGTAAGGAACAGTGGTAATGGTCTAAAAGCCCAGAAATAGATGTCAGACAGTCTTACATCTAATCAGGAGAAGCCACACAATAATTTGAAAAAGGAAAGTTTAATATAATGAATTATTAACTCTAATGAAGGATTGGAATAAGGAGGTGTTGGCTAGTAAAACATAAAGAGAACTCTAAAAAATATAGGAATAGCAGACATAAGAAGCAATCAAAAAAAAAAAAAAACACTCTTACTGGTTTGGTTAGGTAAAAGAGGTGTTCAGTGCCATTTTATAAATTTATGGATAGTCATGTATTGAAGTGAAAGAATGAATATCAAGGTTTTTTGACAGCTAAAGAATTTTCTTCTGTTTAAAAAAAGAAAATGGGTGCAAAGTTATTGTATAAAAATACATTTTTCAAACAGATTAAAAAGTCAGTTGAAAAAAAAAAAAGAAGCAATCACTACTCTTAGAGAGAGAGAGAGAACACCCTAAAGAATTCCCACCCCCACCAGGACTAAGAAATAGACCCTGAAGGTGAGGAGGGCACAGCCATGACTGGCTGAATGGCAATGAATTTTCTGTGGTGCCTAGATGGCAGAACTTGATGGATATCTGTGGTCTAAAGTGCTGCTTGTGAAAGCTGTTCACAGAGACATGCCTGTCACTACAAAATCAGCCACCTGGAAGCTACTGGTTACTAGATGCTGCTGGCTGCCACGCACTGCAGGAGCTGGGACTAATTGAGAAGTTGCACAATTTAGGGGCTGCAGAAGCCAAGCAATGAAGAAGCCATCCACACTATTGGAGACCGCTGGTCAAGCACTCCAAAACCGGAAAACAAAGCCCTTCCTTCTGCATTAATTCTCCATCCTTCTGATAAGGCTTAACATTGTGCCAATTGTCAAAGGGTCCAGATTTCTTTTCACAGAGCAGACGAAAGTGTTGATTTGGAGCACATAGGTAATCAATAGATAAGGAGCACAGTCTACCTCTTTGACTCTCAACTTCTGCATGGTCCCTGCTGCTCACATTTTAGATCCCATACAGTAAAACAACTGTATATCACTACATAATAATGTAGAGTTATGCTTCTTAAAAGAGATTGTATTACTTCCTCCAAATGAGAAACAGTCCAAAAAGTCATTGTACCCATCATTGGCTATGATGATTGCTCCTCGGATTCAGTAAGACTCCCACTGAATATTCTGTTACCTAAACACTAAATTATAAATTTAACTGCCAATAGCATTCATATGACACAGAGAATAAGGTGAGATATGAAGAAAATTGTAGGATACCAATAAGTGCACACACATACACACACACATACAAAAAACAGTCAAATAAAATTATACAAGGCTTCTATAGGCTTCATTTCTGTGATTGATCCTGGGACTTTAACTAATATCTTTGGCTTTCTTCTCTCATTATCCATTAGTTATTACCTCTATCATCACCCAGACTTTAATTAACCAGGGTTTAAATGACCCAAAGATTCTGAGTCCTCAATTATTTCATCCTTGCACCTTTGGTAAGTTGCTTGTTCTCTTTAACCTCTTGTTACTTCACAAATAGCTAGTTTTCATCTCAAAACTTTGTGATGCAGTTTAAATGAGTTAAGGTATGATGAATTCTAAGTACATAATAGATATTTTGAAATTCATTCTATATGTTTTCTGCATCAATTCTTCTTTAAATGAAGGTTACAATAAACACATTAGAAGCTGTATGTGTATCAATATTTAGCTTTTGACTTCCAAAATAATTTTAAGAATGAGTTTTACAAATCTTGTATCATAAACCATATATTTGAGTCCTATTTAAAAACTAGAAAATATACATGTGTATATATATATATACTATATATATCTGAGATATACTATATTTACATATATACTATAATAATATAGTATATATATTTATATATATACTATAAAATAGTATATATATGTAACTAGTATATATATAAAATTTTATATATTTATATATATATATAAAACTAGTATATATATTAAAAACTAGAAAATATACATGTATATATATATACTATATATATCTGAGATATACTATATTTATATATATACTATAATAATATAGTATATATATATTTATATATACGCTATAATTCTAGTATATCTCAGAAAGGTAGAATATGTCCAAATTGGGGTACAGTACGATTGTTTCTTTCATCATACATTTCCGTAGTATTTCAATTTGTTACTATGAGTATGCATGATTTTTCTTATAGTCCTATGTTCACAAATTTCTAGATTTATTACCCAGAGCACTTAACCTATCTGGAGCTCTTTTCTGATCTGTAAAATAATGGAATTAGAATAGATGCTCTCTAAATTTTCTTCCAACTCTAAGGTAGATGATTCTATTTTTATAACTTCAGTTATACTTCATGTACAATGAATAGCATATCTTTAAGTTATGTAAAAAGACACAATCTTTGGACTAGAACAATATCAGTTCAGATGCCACCATTTGCTAGATATATAACCTCGAGTGAGTTGCTAAATTTTGGACATAAATTTCCTGATTTGTAAAATAGGAAAAAAAAATAAGACCTCATGTGCATTAACATACAATAGGAGTTCATCTAATTATAGTTATGCTCTTTAATCAAATAAAAGTTTGCACTGATCCTAAGATATATCATCCCTATGTTATGATCCATGAAAAGGAAGGAATGGAGGGAGGAAGGAAGAAGAGTCTACAATTAAATCATGGTATGCCATTATTATAGATCCTTTCCAAGATCAGAGATGTCAACATGTGGGAGGAGGAAGATGGTTAAGTTTCTTTTTAAATCTGTGAAAAAAGACAATACTGCTATTGTTATTCACTCATCACACACCACTCTTGTTGAAAAGGCAATTCAGCAATCATTTTTCATATCCAATTCCCATAATTAAAAATATTAAAACAATATTACAGAATATGGAAAGTGAAAAGCAAATACTATGCCTTTTATGAAAGGGCAGGATGCGGGCATTTTATAATGAATTAATTAAGTGTCTACTATATGAAAGGTCGGAGAAGGCAATCGCAACCCACTCCAGTACTCTTGCCTAGAAAATCCCATGGATGGAGGAGCCTGGTAGGCTGCAGTCCATGGAGTCGCAAAGAGTTGGACACGACTGAACGACTTCACTTTCACTTTTCACTTTCATGCATTGGAGAAGGAAATGTCAACCCACTCCAGCATTCTTGCCTGGAGAATCCCAGGGACGGGGGAGCCTGATGGGCTGCCGTCTATGGGGTCTCACAGAATCGGACATGACTGAAGCGACTTAGGAGCATGTGAAAGATAGGATGTTAGATGCTTGATATAAAACAGTGAGCCAGAAGAGAAGCCCTGTTCATATAGGAGCAGACAGCCTAGAAGGGAAGAAAACCATTCATAGAATTTGGTGATGATAAAGAGTAAAAGAAGTATTCGTGTTTAACAAAAGAAAATGGAAGACAATTTTGTGTTATCTTTTTCTTAAAGCAGAGTGTTAAACCCTTAAACAATGTGAACACTTTTCAGTATTTGTCCTGGAAATTTCTATATGTATAAAATGAAAACACAGTATCAAGTTGAATCAACATGAGGCAAACAATTCAGTGATGAGGGCAATGTGCCACGAGGATTAGAGTAAAAAGCATTATAAGAAAAGAAGCAGAAATTTAAAATATGTTTCCCAAGCCTGACTGATTTATGAACCTTTTGTCTTAAAAAATCTGGGGTTTTAATTCCTGACTTAAACAAACAAAAATGTAGGAAAGCAAATAGACTTGCTTGTCTAATAACAAAAGGGGGTGGAAGGTAAACCCATAGAAGTGTTCAATACGGAAACAAAAATGACATACTTTAAGGTTTTACTGTCATCTCAGCCAAGACCAAGCAGATATTCTCAAATTAGATAAGAGTGCTTATCGTAATACTGGACTAGCAACAGAGCCAGGAGGCATTTACTCATCTTTTATTTACTTAAACTCATACCCTGAATATCTTCTTTTTTTCTTCTACCTGTGTGAGTTGTTTTGATTTATTTTAAAGCTATTGTAAGGGTGTCCCTCATGGCTCAGATGGTGAGAGAACCTGCCTCCAATGTGGAAGACCTGGGTTCAATCCCTGGGTTGTGAAGATCCCCTAGAGAAGGAAAAGGCAACCTATTCTAGCATTCCTGCCTGGAGAATTCCCCCAAGAGAGGAGCCTGGAGGGCTACAGTACATGAGGTCGCAAGAGTCGGACACAACTTAGCGACTTTCACTTTCAAAGCTATTGTAGGATAGATAGGCATTTTACCTAATGATTTTCATAACAAAACAAGCCATTGAAAATTTTAAATTATATAGGAGGTTTGTTTTCTGTATTTTCTCATATTTCTTTCAGTTCATATTTTAGGGAAATTGAGTTCACATGCTAGAAAAGTAGCTATCTCTTTCAAAAGTTTTCACAGTTTAACACATCACAATGGCTGCAAAATTTCTATCAAACCAGACTATCTTCATTCATATCTCTTTACAACAGTGTATTCTGTTTGTAATCTTGAACAACAGAGAAAGGAAAGTTGAAATGACAAATATATTAAAGAGACTTCAATAGATAATTCTGTGTACTCTTTTCCCTCCAGAGAGCTTGGTGAGCAGAGGGATGTTAGAATAAATTTGTATAAACATCTATAGAAAAGAATTCCTCATTTCAAGCAATCTATTTGGTATTTATTCATTTGACAAGTGCTTTACTTGTATTCCATGGACATTAGAAAGAGAATGCGCAATACACTCTGTCTCTTGGTTCCATTTAGATTAACTTCATAAGGAAGCACTCTATTAGGTATGCAGTTCTGGACAATTGCTACTGGTGACATTGTAGCAACATATAACACTTAGCAATAATTTTCCCAATAGCTTATTTTGAAAGAAAAAAAAAGAATCAGGTTTTATATGCTGTATAATTATAGTTAAATAAAAACAAATATCCAGAAATTATCAAGAGGATAATTACAACTATAATGACTACCTTGTTATTTTTCCCCTGTTTTTCTTTCTTTGCATCTTTATGTCTGATAAATTCACATTCTCTAATCTTTCCACATTCTTGTTTTCCTTCTATCTGCCATGTTTAACACTTGCTGCGGGTGCTAGTTGCTTAGTCATGTCCGACTCTTTGCAACCCCATGGACTGTAGCCTGCCAGGTTTCTCTATCCATGGGGATTTTCCAGGCAAGAATACTGGGGTGGGTTGCCACCCCCTCCTCCAGGGAATCTTCCCAACCCTGGGGTTGAACCCAGGTCTCCCGCATTGTGGGCAGATTCTTTACTGTCTGAGCCACCAGGGAAACCCAAGAATACTGAGTGGGTGGCCTATGCCTTCTCCAGGGGAACTGCCCGACCCAGGAATCGAATCAGGGTTTCCTGCATCGCAGGAAGATTGTTTACCAGCTGAGCTACCAGAGAAGCCTAATAGTTGCTAGGCACTTACAATGTTTTTAGGTAGAAAGAAAAATAAGAGGATAGAATGCTTTATATGTATAATTAATAAAACATAATAGTTACATAAATATTATTTAGCACATGTTTATAATCTTAAAATAAGTTATATTAGAAAGGAAATAAGGAGCTTCCCAGGTGGTGTTAGTGATAAAGAACCTGCCTGGAGGTAAGAGATGCACATTCAGTCCTTGGGTAGGGAAGATCCCCTGGAGGAAGGCAGGAAAACCCTCTCCAGTATTGTTGCCTGGAGAATCCCATGGACAGAGGAGCCTGGCAGGCTATACAGTCCATAGGGTCACCAAGATTCAAACACGACTGAAGAGACTTAGCACACATGCATGCAGAAAGGAAATAAAATTTCAAAGAGCAAAGAGAAAGAGGTGTTTTTGAACATAGTTATTGTGATAGAGTAGCTTCAGGAGCACAGATTCAATAAGTGGACTCAGTCAGGTTACAGAATACAGAACTAGAATTTGGGATGTAAGGAACAAAATTTATAACCTTTTGATAATATTGATCTTATCCACAGAAAGAAAGAGAGATAAAGATGAGGCATATAAGACAAAATAATATCAACACATTTTTAATACTGAACACAGTAAGATAGAGAAAGTAGAAAATATACAATTATAGAATAGACCAATTCCAATCTGTGCCAATCAGTGAGGAGCAGATATATGAGAAAGCCGAAGAAGAGTTAATAGAATTCAGAATTCCCATTCCACTCTAAGCTTTATTATCCAATCTGTCCATGGAAGGATTCTTTAGCACATGATTTTTGCTTATGAAAGAAATATACTTAGAATTTTCTGTTAAGCATTGTGAATTTAATACATGCATTTATTTCTATTCTGTCTAACACACACACACACACACACACAAGCAATTAAAAAGGAACAGATTCATCTGCCTCCTTAGCAGAGTAGGCAGTGAATCAGTCTTATAAAAAAAAAGGATAGACTCACAAAGCCAAAGAGAATTAGAACAATGTAGTGATGTTAACTACACTTTAGAATACTGGAAGCCAAATGGCCAGTTGTCACAAATTTAGGAGACCTGACAGGGAGATTCTTGTGTGTGACGAGGAGGATTAACAACAAGGTGAACATGCTTGTAAATTACCAAGCATGATTTGCTACTTAAAAATTTAAGTCTAAACTATTAGCTGTGAGGATATAAAAGTATTTTCCAATATACATGCTCTCAAATAATTTCTCCCTCTATATAATCACCAGCAGCTGCTGGAGAATGTTCTAAATCAAAACAAGGGAGGAAATAAGAAAGGAGGGCTTCTCTGGTGGCTCAGTGGTAAAGAATTTCCCCTGCTAAAGCAGGAGACCTAGGTTCTATCCCTGGGTTGAGATACTTCCCTGGAGGAGGAAATGGCAACCCACTCCAGTATTCTTACCTGGAGAATCCCATGGATAGAGGAGCCTGGTGGGCTGCAGTCCATGGGGTCACAAAGGAGTCAGAAACAACTTAGCGACTGAACAAATAAGAAAGGAAAGTATGATATGTCTTCCAACTTTCTATCAGAGTTTCTAGTTTCAAACAACCAAAGAGAATTCTAGATGATTACCTAGATGAAGAGCATTATCTGAAAGATATGGGTCATTTGTAGACTCATTGGATGTGCTAGAAAAACAAGCCATACCACTGCACTGACCCCAAAGAAATGTGACATTTTTCATCTCTCAAGAAGTGGTGGAGGTGGGAGGGGGGTGAGGGCTGGTAGAATGGAAGGTTCAGTTCAATGAACCCAAGATCGTGTACATCTAACAAAGTCTGTTGGTTAAATTGTACAGATTTCTGGCCAGAGGATCAACACCGCCTTCAATCAAGTTGTGCTGAAGAGACTTTTCAAGAGTCACACCAACTGGCAGTGCTCTGTCCTTTTCCCTGATGATCCAGAAGATGAAGCATCCTGGCCCCAGAAGACAAAACAGCTGTGGCAGCCGGGACTATAGTGGAGAACAATGTGCATATCCAGGAAATGCCCAAACTGAAGTTGTGGGCTGTGCATGAGCAGACATGTGTGGAACCACATCCTCAAGGCCAGGAGTAAGAGCCTCACCTTCAAGCAGCTGGCCTGACTCCCCCAAGGGCTTCAGCATCATCCTGCTCTCTGGTTCTCACAAAAGCAGGGAGGTATACAGGCATTTCCTTAAGGCCCGGGGAGCAGCATGACCACACCAAACCCTTTGTGGGACCAGAGGTTCCAGCGTGCCCAAGTCCAACCAGACAGATGCAGCTCCAAAACTAACCCAAGATCCTGCCTTGTGGTTAACGATTTTGGATGTAAGTAATAAAGAAAATGAAACAAAATGAAAAAAAAAAATCACTGAAGCTTTTTGTTTTATTTTGTACACAAAATCACTGGGGATCAGTGGACACTTCAGAGATGACAACCTAGATACATATGGCTCCAGCCACTTGGTAGGAAGTGAGGTAAGAAAAAAAACAATGGTTTCGGTGTATCACATGATTACAGATCTAGAGTTTCCAGCAGGATTCCAGATGGTCAAACTTCTGTAGCAGCTCAAAAGAAGCAGTGAGAACAGCAATCGGAGAGGGCAGTTAACTACTAGAGTTCCTTTCAAGAATTGACTGGGGGCCTTGAGTTGCCCCTACCTATAAAAAGAACTGTTCCTTACAGTGTTATTTCTGAAACCAATGGAGAAGAGCACTCCCTGCCCCTTCCTTTATCCATCCTAAGCCAAGTTAAAGTTGGCCGTGGACACATTTGACTGAGACATCCTAGCTCACACATCTGCATCCCAGGTGAAAGGGTATCAGAGAAAATGAGAATCTAGCATTTTCAGCTTTGTTGTTATTTAGTCACTAAGTCATGTCCAACTCCTTTGTGACCCCATGGACTGTAACCCACCAGACTCCTCTGTCCATGGGATTCTCCAGGCAAGAATATTGGAGTGGGCTGCCATTTCCTATGCCAGGGAATCTTCCCAACCCAGGGAATATTTCCAACCCAGGGATAGAACGTCTCCTGCTCAGCAGGTGGATTCTTTATCACAGAGCCACCTGGGAAGCCCAGCATTTTCAGCTACTATACAGTAAGACATTCTTTACTTTCCTACAATGTCCATTAGAGAGAGAATTTTCCTAATTACATAAAAGGCTTCAGATGCTGGCCATACAAAACAGACAAGTGTTGTTTTGTTGTATTTTTATATTTTTCTATGATATCCATGAAATAGTGGAGAGAGGTGAAAGGAATTGTCCTAGAGAACAACATGGAATATGAGGACGATGGTTATTCACTGAACTTAGACAACAACCAGACAGACTGGAGTGGAAGACTTACGAATTAAAGTTCTGGGAGAGATTTCCTAAAATTAAATTAAAATTATTCCAAAAAATAGACTATTTGACAATTTTGACTTAGTGGAAAAATGGAACTGAGAAGTGTTAACCAATATGGAAAAGTTAGTCACAGATTGTAAGAAACACTAAATAACAATAATAATAATAATGGGAAATTAATTCCACAGATGAATACAAGCTGTGCAAGAAAAAAGTTTTAATACTGAGTGTGTGTGTGCTCAGTTTGGCTCTGAATTAAACAATATACACATAGCCAAAATAACTACAAACTGAAGAAAGATTCAATTTGAATGCTAACAACTGGGTTCATTAGCTAGGAAAAGGAGATACACATATCTGTAAGAGGAACATCAGGATGTGAGAGCAGTTTAACAGAGCTAAATTTTCAGTTTCTATAGTAGATAGCCAATATACAATATCTGAAATTTGGGAAGATATTCAAAATGAGTTATTTTAAAACCTAGCCAAATAAAAAAAAATGACTAAAAAATTTAAAAGTGGCATCCACCGGGGAGTACAGAACTGTTGCTGGAAAGGATGGACAGGAGACTACAGTTTACATTTTATATACTACCTTTTGATTTTTAAATCATTTCCAAGATTTATTTTTACATAAGTCACAATCTGTAAATTAAAAATCTGTAGCTACAAAGAATTCACTACTTACTTCTAGTAGCATTAAAGTTGCATTATTTGAAAAACTATATGTCACAGTATAGCAAAAACTATGGAGATTTTTATATCTTTTGACTCAGTAATTCCAATCATGACAATTTATCACGAGGAAACAATTCAATAAAGGGAAATGCTATTTATTATAGCATTATAGATTTGTGTATAAAAAATAACTGTAAAGGATTGATGACAAGCAAATATGTTAAAATCCACAAATTCAAACTATATTGAAAATATACTAATTATTTTAGATGATAATATTTAACTAATTCACTACTTAGAAAGTGGTAAATAAAGGGAAATAATCAAGTATCTAACATGTTTCTCCCATACAAAACAAGTGCTTAACAAAATACTTGACTAATAGCCTCAAAAGAGAGACAACCATATATTATGTGCCAGCTGATAAAAGATACAACCACACATTTAAAGTGTTTTTGCCAAAAGTAACAAGCTTCAATCAGATAAAGCCATACAAAAAATCTAGTTTTAAATAAATTGCAAGAATAAAAATTAATAGGAAAGGTAATCTAAGATTTAAAGATACTAAGAAGATACATCAAAATAAATACAATGTTTTGACTTTATTTGAATACTGATGTAAACAAACTCATTGTAAATAAACTATCATATAAATAGGAAAATTTGAACATGGACATGTTATCAGATAATGGGTTATTTCTAATGCATTTTTAAGATAAGATAATACTGTAGGTATGTTTAAAAGGGAATCCTTACCTTTTAGCAATATATGCTGCTATATTTACAGCATATTCTTGGAATACATTTATAATATTCTTGGAATATTTTCTATGTAAAACAATTGAAATGAAATGTAGGATTTGTCCTTCACTTATAATATTAAAAATTAATTGCACAAACCAAGTATTTCAGATATTTCATCAAATATGAAATCCAATTAACAATTCAAACCAAGTGAAATTGTATTTCTCTCATTCTTTCCTCTTCCTTATTCATTGCTTTTCTCTCTTTTTTATACTTATTCATATTTCATCTTCTTTTTTTCATATTATTTACCTTCTTGCTCCCTATTTCTTTCTCAAATAAATTTACCTATAAAGAAATTTCATTGTGGAAGTGCATTATGGATGTCCAAGTTTAGTACCAAACTTCAGAAATTTGGGTCTGTTAGTAGCAAAATTCAAATTTAACAATAAATGCAGTATGGTCTTTTTCATAGTTATCTCCTGGTATATGCATAAGACTTAATCACAATAGTAACACCAGAATTTTCACATGGTCCAACTGTTAAATAACTCAGCATAATAAATTTAGCTGTTTTCACATGAACCACTGATGCGCAAAAATAATTTCCTTCTAATCAGTAATAATGACTATATACCCAATGAGTCACCGCTACACTTTAAGAAGAAGACTGTGCTAATGTGTGAATAATTATTGACCTGATTAAGTACCCAATCTTGCTCTCAGGGGGAAAAAAAAGTGCACATCATTTAACAATTCAGCTATATATTGTCTGTGCGATAAAAGCAAGAGGTAATTTGGATAACTAACCCACCAGCTAAATTCCATGAGGCAGTTCCCAAATGTAGATGATTTTCATCTCCCTTAAACATTTCAGGAACCTACATTTTTCTCTGTTTTGTGTCCTTAATGTGCTGCCAACTATTTTCTTTTTTTTTTCCCTAGAGGCAAAGGGAAAAAAGAATTAGAGAAAATGAAGTAGATGATAGGGTTTTATCTGTCTCTCAGTTGAGAGGGCTTGGAGTTCAGAGAAAAAGCTTTTACTAGTTAGTGCTACGGAACATTCCTCCACAAGGCCACTTTTCAGTGCTATTAGAAAGGTAAGCCTTTTTTAGAAAGGAATGTAGATTCCAGCTATTTAGCAAAAACCAAGTTGGAGTGTGATAAAGAGTTAGGAGCTGTTATTTGAAGGATTATAGTTGTCTCTCATCAAATTGTTACTTGTTTGTTTCCCTAAAATTATCTGCCATTAAGTACAAAGAAAGAGCAGTTTTGCTCTCCTGAAATGTCTTAACATTGTTAATCAGATCAGAGGTATAAAGCAGGAAAGAGGAATACAGTCTGGAAAAGATGCAAAGTTCTTCCTTTAGTGAAAGAGCGTGTGAGATCTGAATGCTATGTTATTAACCGCTGGGTAAATAGACTAGGTCAGAAAAGCTTTCTGAAAAATTAAAATTAGAAATAGCTTGGATTCTGCAGCAAATCTCTTAGGAAAGCATCATAACAAGTTTCATTAGTGTATACCACTATTTAAATTTTTCAGTTCTACTGGGGGAAGGGGAATTAGTACAGCAAAGCAATGTCCTTTCCTTCAAAGGAGACATTTGTTTATGACCCCATATGAAACTGTTTATCACCCAAACAACACTGGAGCTAATAACAATAGAGAGTATTCCCACAACTAACATTTAACCAAAACAACTTTAATGATCCTCATAAGCAATACAGAGACCTTTCAAGAATACCTGAAAAATAACTACAACTCTAAAAGGGGTAGAATATTTTCACTGAAAGATGCATTTAGACGTAATCAAAGTGGAAAACAATAAGAAAACTAGAGCCATCTTTTTTCTTTGTGGGGGGTGGGGGAGAGTAATGTGGTTTGTGTAGCAGTTATGCTCATTTCAAACCATTCACTTTCATTTTAAGGGGAAGTGTGAGAATAAGCTACCTCAAGATACCTCAATCTATCTTTGAATCAATGAAGTAATATTGAGTTTTGGTGTCATGAGGCCAGTATTTCTATAAGTTGTTTGTACCTTGATATTAACTCCAGACTTTAATCATTTAACCTTTCAACTTCTTCCTTATGGAATGATATTTTCTTTCTTCATGCCATGAGAATACTGAGTTCCTCACTGTACTCTATTACTGAGCCACTGAGAAGGTTCTGCTCACTTCAGACTGTAAATAATATTTCTATGCTATAGCACCAAATAATAATTATTCTTCATTTAGATGACTCTTGATCATTACTAAAATGAGCATATAATGATCATTATGCTCTGTTTAGAGAAGCAAACCATTACATAATACACTTTAGAATAACTTCCACCCCAAATGACTAAAATGTAAAGCCGCAATAAATAAGAATAATTTGGGTTATCAAGAAAATTTACTGGCCTGAAATCATTGTATTCCATTATAGTATATAAATTACTGTTATATCAACATAATAACACTTATTATAATGTTTATTCCAACATAGATTTTTCCATCTCTAAAGAGACAATATGATATTTTTTCTTCTGAAATAGACTCATCCATATTTGGCTGGTTTGGATCAGGCAAAAGGAATTCTGAATGGTGCAAACATAATGTTAGATAAAGATATTATAATGTTTCTGTTTCCAGAGGTGAAGTTTATGTTTCTCTTGGATTAATTCAAGACTGCAGGGATGTGGGTTATAAATACTCAAATAGAGAGGCTTTGCCAGTCTTCCCCTGTCCTCTCTTCTCTGAGCCCCTTCTTCAAAGTTGCATGTCAAGAGAACTAAAGTAGGTATCCTGCTCTCCTGCCCAGTTGTTTCTCTGGATTCAGACAGTTCATAAATAATATCTCATCTTTGAAAGAAAAATATATCTCCCTTATTGACACTGCATTAATATTTTTTGTTCCCCATTAGCTGGAATCACTAACTTGATGGAGTTTGTTTTCATGGTGCCACACAGAAATAAGAGGTCACTTCCTACCTTTCCTTCTGAAGGCCAGAGTAAGTATGAGAACCCTATGTGGTGACATATTTTCAGGAGACAGCAACATTTAGTGCAGTCTAGAGCAAGCAAGTTGGGAGAAGTGTTGTTTTCAGACACACTAAATTATCTGACTCTTTGCGACCTCATGGACTATAACACACAGGCTCCTCTCTTCTCCACTATCTCCTGGAGTTTGCTCAAATTCATGTCCATTGACTCAGTATTGCTATCTAACCATCTCATACTCTGCCACCCCCTTCTCCTTTTGCCATAGGGAAAGTATGTCAGTTTGGGAAAAAAAAAGAAGAACCTTCCATTGTACTTTTATTTAGGATAGGGTATTCACTTGTAATGGTAAGTCAGGATCTTCAAAAAATACTGTTTGCTCCACCTACTTTGCAAAAAGTTTTGTGAAATTTAAAATTAGAGAAATAGTGAAATTAAAACTATGTTTTAAAAAACTCACCAGAAATACTGACTTGCGTATATGAGAAGTGGAGAAATAAAAATATTATGCTATAAAATCTATGCTCAGGAAGAGTCCTTTGGCAGTCTGAATCTTCCTATTTACCAAGAGAAAGGAAGGAAAAGTAGAATTCTCATCATCAAAATTTAGAATGCTCATCTGACCAAAGACTATACAGGAGAGCTAAAGGAACCAGTAGTGGAGTAATGCATTCTCTGGATAAACACAGGGTTTTTTCTTTGAATAGGGGCAGAGAGAAACATAAGAGTGTGGGTCTTTTGAACATATATAACAAATAAAACAGACATCGTATGGTCTTTGCTTTAATCCATATGACCACATTTCTTTAATATGAGCTACTGCAAAATAAATCTCTCTTTAGCTACTTCTGGGCCTCCTAAAGTGTGTATATATTTCTCTATAGAAAGCAAATTTTAAGACAATTAGAAATTCAAATTAATAAGAATAAGGTCACTGATCTAATAGCTGAAAATTTCCCTTCTTCTATTACAGACTGTTGTCCTTTAGTCATTGTTTTTTAAATTTATTTTTGGCTACTTTTCTCTAGTTGCAGCAAGCAGGTGCTACTCTCTAGCTGAAGAGCAGAGGCCTCACATTGTGGTGGCTTCTCTTGTTGATGAGCATGGGCTCTAGGGCATGTGGGCCTCAGCAGTTGTGGCTCCCAGGCTCTGGAGTGCTGGCTCAATATTTGTGCCACACAGACTTAGCTGTTCTACAGCATGTGGGATCTTCCCAGATCATGGATCAAATCTGTGTCTCCTGCATTGGCAGGCAGATTCTTTACTACTGAGCCACCAGGAAAGCCCCTGGTCATTCTTATTGACACTGATTTTATAAGAAGAAAAAAAAGTTAGTTTTATAACTTCATTGAAACTCTCTGCAAATATTTAGTGGGCTAGAAGATTAGAAATACAGGCCTAACTGAGCTCAATTATACAATGTGGACTTCTATTTTCCATCATCTCCATGGTCTCTTACAAGCCAATTCAATTCTGCATATATTTAATGAGCACCAACATGTGATAAATATAGACAGTGCTAGAAGTTACAGGGGTTGAAAAAGATATATATGGAATAGTTTCTTCCCTAGAGAATCTTCAAATTTTTATTAGAGGAGGAATACATAAAGACTCTTTTTAAGTGGGAAATGTTAACATCAAATGATTAAGGGCACAAGCAAAAAAATTCAAAGGATAAGATTAGAAAAGAATAATTCAGAGAAGACAGAGGACTTGGACTGGACCTTGAAATAAAGTTGGTGAATGTAGGCCAGGGAAGTAATGTCAGCCAAGACTTGGAGGGAAGAATAAACATCAGACTTTTATTGGCGATTGAGAACTGTATATTGGGAGAAATGGAGAGCTGACAGCAGGAGATAAACATGGATAGCTAGGAGGGCAAAAAAGTAAGTATATAAGTCTCCTTAGATTAGTAAGAGTATATAATTTATATATTAAATGTCATGCCATAAATTCTTACACCGTAAGCTAAGACATTGTTTTGTTTCCACATCTATGAGAGTCTGCAGAAGTTGCAGAGGTAAATTTTATTTCCTCTCTGCACTAACTGGCAGAGTTAGTCAGAAACCCTGGCAAGCTCTGAGGGCAAGACATGTTTTACTTTTGCTTGAAAACATTAGCAGCTATTAAAATAATTCTCTTCATTTCATCTGTTACACAATAGACAGGAAACGCATGGGAGAAAAACACATATACCCAAGATCCATTAGTCCTTTCACAGCTGGGGAGAAATGAAACCTTGCTTTATCAAAGTAATTGGTTTATTACATGATACTAGCTTCACTCCAGACCCCTTTTCTCTCTGCAGGCAAATATGTAAGCAGTCAGAGTTTTGTATCCCCATGCCTCACTACAGCCCTTTTAAGAATATTTATTTTATACCTCAATAGATAATTTATGTATTTTTGCAACTTAAACTTATTATTATAAGTTCATTGTTTATTAAATTATCATGTGAGTGCCCACTGTATATCAGGTGCTCTTATAAAGTACAAGAAACATTATAATAAACATGGAGACTAAGGTCCCAGCCACTGTGGAGCATACACACCAGTGTAAGAAGACAGCAGCAAGGGGAAAGTAGACATGATGAGCCCAGGTTGTGGCCAGGGCTGTAGTGGAAATAAACAGGGTCATACGACAGAGGATGATGGGAAAAGAATAACACCTTCTCTTGAACGTGGTAGTCACGGAGGTGATTCCTGAAATGGTACCCTTGAGTTTTGCTAGAAGAATTTAAGGAATGTAAGATAGAAGAGTCAAAGGAAGAGCATTCTAGGCCAACAGATCTATAAATGCAGAAGTCCTAAAGTCTCTGGAAAGAACCAGGTGTGTTTAAGGAATAGAAAGCAGGCAACCTAGCTTGGTTGTAAGAAAAAGGAGAATGGCAGGCATGAGCTTGGAAGATGGGAAGGAACCCCACTGAAGGGTGTGGTTAGATGAAGGCACTGGGGAGAAAAGAGAGGATCAAGCAAGAGGTTGAGAACTATAGGGAGAGAAAGGAAAATGGCCTTTCACAAGGTTAAAAATTTTTTTTCTTTTCTTGACAAACACATTCTCCTTAGTTTGCCAGTTTCTTAAGTAGGGGATTTTCATTTTAATTAGCTATTTTAAACTATAAAAAGTCAAATCAAAAAGTTTTATTTTCCCTCTCTCTGGACTTTTTCCAAGAATGTATATACAAAGGAATATTGACAGAAAACTTCCAAATTGTCAACTAAATTTGACAAGTGCTTATTAGTGCTTATGAGTGCTTTATTATTCCTGGCACTGTAGATACAGAAGAAGGCAGAAAACATGGTTCTTACCCTCAGAGAATTTATAACCTATTTGAAAAGACCTGTATAAATGCAAAAACTAGAGAGCAGTGCTATCACAAATCTCTAAATAACCAGAAGGAATTAGAGCACAAGCTGTATGTTTAATTTTTTAAGTTGTAGAACAATATAGAACCACCGTGGATTCCTCCAAGAATATTGTGTGAAGTAGTTGAGACAAAGCCTAGTTATAAAAGAAGGGAGATGAATTTCTAAATAAGCGATAACACTCACAAGGTTGGGCTTGAGTCTTGGATTTCTAGGGAAGAACAGAGACTGCAGCTGAGTGTTTAACTGGAGCTGAGGAGAAAGATTAACAATGCTTAGGCAAGGAAAGACAGAATAATAGTTTATACAACCATATTAAAAACTGTATCCAAGAGTTGGCAGACAACTACTAGATTTTAATCAGTCTGTATAAAAGCAGAATTTTTTATAAAAAACATACAACAAAAAAAAACAAACACATGTAGCTCTTTTCATGTGAGAAATACGTTAAAGTTTTCCTAAAATCCTTACAGAAACTCTAGAAGATAGATCATATTAGATGAGATGGTTAGGCTGCATCACCGACTCCATGGACGTGAATTTGAACAAACTCCAAGAGATAGTGAAGGACAGAGAGGCCTGGCATGCTGCAGTCCATGGGGTCGCAAAGAGTCAGACAGACTTAGTAAATGAACAACAATACAGATCATTAACCTCAGGTGACAGATAAAACATTGGGGCACATAGGGTTACCTGACTTGCTCACTGTCACTATATAATCTCTCATAAAACCAGATAATAAAACCCACAAAATATCTCTTGTTGCCCCAACTTTTAATATCATCAAATATTCTAATAGATGTGCCTATTCTATGAGTAGATGTGATACAACAAAAAGGGACTAGAGATGAACACCAGGTAGAAGGTTTTGGTATTGCGAGTTAGGAGCCTATATCTCAGTGCTCACAGTGAAACTGGGGAGGAAAGCATAAATCTAAACTCTCTTGTAAAGGATGACTGTCCAGGCTTTGGAAAATATACATGTAATGAGTGAAAGAAGGAATAACATCAAATAGTTCACTTAGGAAATGGGGAGGATAATAGTGTAATTGGCACAAATATAGAACTTGGACAGGAGGGTTAATTAGGGGTGAAAAATGATAGTTTTCTGAACAGAGTTTAAGATGTAAAAATTTTGCCAGAAGGTATTCATAGGCAGTTGTAAAGAAGATAGCAAATCAAATCAATTTAGAGCTTCATGCCAATTAGATTTTAAGTCAAAGTAACTTTTCTATTGTTATTTTTCTTCACTTTAAATTTGACTGCAAAGAGTGAGATCCAGAAGGGAGCCTAGTATAACTTCAGGTGAATAAATCTAGCAGCTGTGTCTGACTAGTCATTCTCAGAGGGATGGGGTCAACTTCCATAGTTAGCTTGACATTTTGTTCAAACTGAGCTGCCCATCTGCTCTCTAGACTAATAGTGCTGCTGTTTACAAAAAAGAAGGTATCTTGGTCACCTATGACCAGACTTGGGAAGCAGACATGCAAGAAATGATGGATGACTTTACCTCAGCAGAGTGTAGAGTGGAAGTAGGGGAGAGCAAAGGTGGGAGAGCGGGGAAAGTACCAGAGACTGAGAAAAAGGCCACGTTTCCCTTAACTAATCTTTTGGTCTTTTAGGACTTCATCTTCTTGTCTTGCGGGTTAACCTCATTGAGACCCTCCATCGCACGTTGATTTTAACTCTGATATACCACAGTAATGATGCATAAGGTAACCACATACTAAATTCTGCTAGTCTTCTCTCTCAGAAGACCCATGGCAACAGGTACCAATTGGTATTGAGATGGCCTACCCGGAATCAGAGGAATGGTGATTTCCATTTTTCAAGGGAACTAATTTGCTTATAATCCTCTTCTCACCATCTTTATTTTCCTTCTCATAGTGAGAAAAATGGGGTTTACAGAAACTTAGTTGTATGTTAACCCTGAAAATGAATTTGTTTAAACCTTGATCTGGCAAGAATGCCATAGAAAAGATATTACAATATAGAGTCAGAGACATTTATCTTTCCTCTCAAGCCACGGAAGCCATATTTTCCACAGTTCGTGGAGAAAATCAAGTCAAATAAATCTTGAACACCCACTCCATTTTCACTATAGCAATCAACAATCAATTTACAAACAATAATCTCAATAAAGACTCAGGGTACAAACAAACCTAGAATTATTCTATTTTACTGATGTAGCCTGCAGTAATGCAGATACTCTGGGACCTAAACATTGAATTGTTGACTGTTCTTTTTTAAGATATGTATTCTATAAGAGAAAAAGCAAATCTTGCCCTACCTGGGATATATGTAACAATTTACACCTGCCTAATAATAATATATCATTTTGTATAATGTAAATAAAATTGATAAAACCATGGACTCATAGGTTGTTTTTTAAATGTTGCAAGAAAGAAAATAGCTAACTACAGTCAGCATTCTCAAATCACTTCATTGTAAAAATTTGTGTGTTTATTTGTTCACTTGTTTGTTTGTTTACAGTCATCCAGTAGAAGAGTGTTGGGAAACCCTGCAGTTTCACAGAGCCATATTTGATTTTCTTTTGGCTCCATAGATAACCAGCCATCAAAATACAATGTACAAAAACATCAGGCTATTATTTTATACCTGAAAAGACAACTAACTATTCAGTTCTGTGAAACATATTCAACAGACAAGTGTTTCCTTTTGTACTGACTTGCAATAAATTTGGAATTTCCTTTCTGAAACAGCTTTCAGGTTTTTCAAAATGGGTGCAATTTGAAGTCACAAATGCTTTATGTCTTTAGAAAATGTTTACAAAGAACCAGTCATGAGACTGTGCTATTCACAAAAGCAGAACATAGTATTTCTAAAAGATAATATTCCTTCATCTCTGGTGGCAGTCTTTGTCTGACAAATTCATGCACTTAGCATCTGGTTTAAGCTAAATAATACTATAATAACAATACCAGAGTCCTTCCACTTTAAGGAGGCTAAAAGCAACTAGGTCTTCAGGGTGCTTAACAGCTCTACAGGCACCCAGTCAGTAGTAAGGATGTTGAGCCTAAGGATGTCCTCCTAGCTTTTCTTCTAGAAAAGTGAAAGTTGCTCAGTTGTGTCCAACTCTTTGCGACTCCATGGACTATAGAGCCCATGGAATTCTCTAGGCCAGAATACTGGAATGGGTAGCTGTTCCTTTCTCCAAGAGATCTTCCCAACCCAGGGATCAAACTTTCTAAGCCCATGTGAAAATAACTCACATTCAGGTCAGCTAAGTCTCTAAGTATCATACAGAAAATTTTCTTTCCTGGAATAGAGTGTGTGCTTGTGTGCATGTGGAGAGGGTTTTAAAAATATCTTCTGAACAATTTACAATCACTCTTTGTTGTTGTTTTGCTGTCAAATGATGCTAACAGATCCACTCAGATAAATTAACTTTCTTAACTAGATTGGTTCACTTGTTGGGAACAGCATTAAAACAAAAAGCATACTGCAATAAAACTTACATCAGACATATAGATTATTATATCATTTTGTATTATATCATTTTGTTTACATACTAACAAGCATTAAACAGTGATCAGGCTTATTTTTTTCTTTCTTTTCACAGAAATATTCATTATCCTGTATTCTAACACATATTGGTGCATAAAAGGGTAAAAAGTCTTGTGGTTTCTATCCTAGGTCATGTCTGCTATATGTTAATTGATAGAAAACTTGCTGGTGACTGTTTTAAGCATAATATCTGAGAACGCTTGAATAAAATTAGATGTGTTAACAATTTTTTTTTCATCTTTTAAATTCAGATGAAACTGGCTCTGTTTCCAACTTCAGGAATAAATCTTGATTGAACTAAGCCCATCATGAAACCTCCATTCCCCTCTCAATAGCCAGTTTTAGCAAGGGCATTTAACATAATTCTGGCCAATAAAAATGAAGGAAAGTCTTCTGAGGACTTCCAAGGAAAGTTTCTTTACTGATATAAATGAGGACATATATGCTGACATTGTAATATTTGTATCTAAGGCCTAGAAACACAGCAGCCATCCTGTTATCATAAAGGAGACCAGGTGAAGACAAGTCAGTGCAGTCCCCAGCCCTTCCCCAAAGGCTCCTCCTCCTACTTTTTATCAGTAAACACAACTGGATAAAGAAGAATACCAAATATCCTATGGAAGTGCTGGATTTTCAAAGATCATAACCTACCTATTAGGGTAATGGTATATAGGGGTTTGTGATAAAAGGAGTTCTGACCCAAGCCTGTTTTGTGATTGCTTTCCAATTTCTGATTAGGAAGTCAAAATGGGCACACTGTTGGTTGATGAATCTTACACTCCAGTCCATGATAACTGAGTGTTCCCAATTGTACAAAGTCATAAATTGGCATGAGCCAAAAAGATATCCTAAAACATAAACAGTATATCTAGGACTGCAATGAAGTCTAAAGAACTTAAGTGAGCTACACAAATAACTGGTCCAGATCTCCATGCCATGTACTATTTTTACCTCTATGTCTCTTTCTTAGCTCACACCTATGGCTTCATAGAGAGTTCCCTATGATCACCTATCAGAGGAAGAAAAAACACAAGCTTGGCTCATGGACTGAGACCGTCTGACATACAAGTCCAAGATGAACGATGACTGCTACTGAACTGCAGCCCCTGTAAGGAGTAACCCTGAAAGACAAATCAAGGCACAGAACTTCCTGCTGTATACTTGATCAGCTACTTTTTGTAAAAATAAGGATGATAAGGATTTGCACAGGTTCATGGGCAGTGCCTCACTACCTAACTGGTTGGTCAGGGATGTGAAGAAGCAAGATGGGAATTTTAGGAACAAGTGGATTAGGGAAATGACATCTGCAGGGATTACATACCAAATACCATTCATAGTCAGAAAGTGATGAAGTAGACCTTGGCTGTAGGTGATACATTAGCTTAGAAATAACACCCTGCAAGAACAGAGAAATATCCTTCAAGATGCTTAACCCAATTGCCACTGTATGCTACAGTATCCCATTAGATAGAATGCATGGGTTCATGAACAAAGATGGGAAATTAGGAGTGACACCACTCATGGTACTCATCTTTAGCCTCAACAACCAATTTGAAATCAGTGCTTCCCATCCTCTCAAATTTGGTTTCATTAAAGCTAGAAACACTGATTTCCAAAGACATGATTCTTCCACGTTGGATACAGTAGAAGTCCACCTTAAAACAAAACAAAACAAAACAAAACACATCTGCTACCAGGTTGAGACACTTATTCTAGTAGACCAGTAGTCAAAGAAAGGAGTTGTCATACCAGTGGAAACAAGTGATCCTGCACATAACTAGGAGATAAGATTGCTGCTACAAAATGAAGTCTGGGAGCAATATGTTATCACTGGGGTGTCTACACGAAGTAGAACAGCTTTGTGAGCTGGAGATAGAAAGTAACTATTGGAGCTTGGAAAGTGGGAGCAGAGCTATTTCCCTGTAATGAACCACATTGGGCAATAAGATTCAAAATGGCAATTAAAATCTAGAAAACCAAAAGCTGCTTCCCAAATTTTCTGGACTTTAAATCTCTCAGAGCTCATAAATAATCCTAGAAAAGGAACAGTAGCCACCAAGAGGCATGACTGAGATTTTATTTCCTATAAACATTGAAAAAATGGAGAATCTAGTCAGATTTTTTTACTTAGAAAAACATTGAGATATAACACTTAAGGGGTTTCCCTAATGGCCCAGACAGTAAAGAATCTGCCTGCAATGCAGGGGACTCAGGTTCAACCCCTGGTTTGGAAAGACCCCTGGAGAAAGGAATGGCAACCTACTACAGTATTCTTGCCTGAAGAAACACATAGACAGAGGAGCCTGGCAGGTTACGTTCCATGGGGTTGCATAGGGTTGGGCACCACCGAGCAACTAACATTTTTTTATTTATACAACCTTTATTCTCTCTATATATTATCATGTTAAAGAACATATTCTTACCAATTATCTGTCTAAATACCATTACTTTAGATAGTTCAGTTCAGTCTCTCAGTAGTGTCCGACTCTTTGCGACCTCATGAATCGCAGCATGCCAGGCCTTCCTGTCCATCAACAACTCCCAGAGTTCACCAAAACTCATGTGCATCAAGTCAGTGATGCCATCCAGCCATCTTATCCTCTGTCATCCCCTTCTCCTCCTGCCCCCAATCTTTCCCAGCATCAAAGTCTTCTCCAATGAGTCAACTCTTCCCATGAGGTGGCCAAATTATTGGAGTTTCAGCTTTAGCATCAGTCCTTCCAATGAACACCCAGGACTGGTCTCCTTTAGGATGGACTGGTTGGATCTCCTCACAGTCCAAGGGACTCTCAAGAGTCTTCTCCAACACCACAGTTCAAAAGTATCAATTCTTCAGTGCTCAGCTTTCTTCACAGTCCAACTCTCACATCCATACATGACCACTGGAAAAACCATAGCCTTGACTAGACAGACCTTTGTTGGCAAAGTAATGTCTTTGCTTTTGAATATGCTCTCTAGGTTGGTCATAACTTTCCTTCCAAGGAGTGTCTTTTAATTTCATGGCTACAATCACCATCTGCATGATTTTGGAACCCCAAAATATAAAGTCTGACACTGTTTCCCTATCTATTTCACATGAAGTGATGGGACCAGATGCCATGATCTTCGTTTTCTGAATGTTGAACTTTAAGCCAACTTTTTCACTCTCCTCTTTCACTTTCATCAAGAGGCTCTTTAGTTCCTCTTCACTTTCTGCCATAAGGGTGGTATCATCTGCATATCTGAGGTTATTGATACTTCTCCTGGCAGTCTTGATTCTAGCTTGTGCTTCTTCCAGCCCAGCATTTCTCATGATGTACTCTGCATATAATTTAAATAAGCTGGGTGACAATATACAGCCTTGACATACTCCTTTTCCTATTTGGAACCAGTCTATTGTTCCATGTCCAGTTCTAACTGTTGCTTCCTGACCTGCATATAGGTTTCTCAAGAAGCAGGTCAGGTGGTCTGGTATTCCCATCTCTTTCAGAATTTTCCACAGTTGATTGTGATCCACACAGTCAAAGGCTTTGGCATAGTCAATAAAGCAAAAATAGATATATTTCTGGAATTTTCTTGTTGTTTCGATGACCCAGCAGATGTTAGCAATTTGATCTCTGGTTCCTCTGCCTTTTCTAAAAACAGCTTGAACATCAGGAAGTTCATGGTTCACATATTGCTGAAGCCTGGCTTGGAAAATTTTGAGCATTACTTTACTAGCGTGTGAGATGGGTGCAATTGTGCAGTAGTTTGAGCATTATTTGACATTGCCTTTCTTTGGGATTGGAATGAAAACTGACCTTTTCCAGTCCTGTGGCCCCTGCTGAGCTTTCCAAATTTGCTGGCATAGTGAGTGCAGCACTTTCACAGCATCATCTCCCAGGATTTGAAATGGCTTAACTGGAATTCCATCACCTTCACTAGCTTTGTTTGTAGTGATGCTTCCTAAGGCCCACTTGACTTCACATTCCAGGATGTCTGGCCCTAGGTGAGTGATCACATCATCGTGATTATCTGGGTCATGAAGAATTTTTTTCACAGTTCTTCTGTGTATTCTTGCCACCTCTTCTTAATATCTTCTGCTTCTGTTAGGTCCATACCATTTCTGTCCTTTATTGAGCCCATCTTTGTGTGAAATATTCCCTTGGTATCTCTAATTTTCTTGAAGTCTAATTTTCTCTAGCCTTTCCCATTCTGTTGTTTTCCTTACTTAGATCACTGAGGAAGGCTTTCTTATCTCTCCTTGCTATTCTTTGGAACTCTGCATTCAGATGCTTATATCTTTCCTTTTCTCCTTTGCTTTTCGCTTCTCTTCTTTTCACAGCTATTTGTAAGGCCTCCTCAGACAGCCATTTTGCTTCTCTGCATTTCTTTTCCATGGGAATGGTCTTGATTCCTGTCTCCTGTACAATGTCACTAACCTCTGTCCATAGTTCATCAGGCACTCTGTCCATCAGATCTAGTCCCTTAAATCTATTTCTCACTTCCACTGTATAATCATAAATGATTTAATTTAGGTCATACCTGAATGGTTTGGTGGTTTTCCCTACTTTCTTCAATTAAGTCTGAATTCGGCAGTAAGAAGTTCATGATCTGAGCCACAATCAGCTCCCAGTCTTGTTTTTACTGACTATATAAAGCTTCTCCATCTTTGGCTGCAAAGAATATAATCAATCTGATTTTGGCGTTGACCATCTGGTGATGTCCATGTGTAGAGTCTTCTCTTGTGTTGTTGGAAGAGGGTGTTTGCTATGACCAGTGCGTTCTCTTGGCAAAACTCTATTAGCCTTTGCCCTGCTTCATTCCATACTCCAATGCCAAATTTGCCTGTTACTCCAGGTGTTTCTTAATTTCCTACTTTTGCATTCCAGTCCCCTATAATGAAAAGGACATCTTTTTTGGGTGTTAGTTCTAAAAGGTCTTGGAGGTCTTCATAGAACCGTTCAACTTCAGTTTCTTCAGCGTTACTGGTTGGGGCATAGACATGGATCACTGTGATATTGAATGGTTTGCCTTGGAAACAAACACAGATCATTCTGTCATTTTTGAGATTGCATCCAAGTACTCTATTTCGGACTCTTTGTGACCATGATGGCTACTCCATTTCTTCTGAGGGATTCCTGCCCACAGTAGTAGATATAATGGTCATCTGAGTTAAATTCACCCATTCCAGTCCATTTTAGTTTGCTGATTCCTAGAATGTCAATGTTCACCCTTGTCATCTCCTGTTTGACAACTTCCAATTTACCTTGATTCATGGACCTAACATCCCAGGTCCCTATGCAATATTGCTCTTTACAGCATCAGACCTTGACTCTATGACCAGTCACATCCACAACTGGGTATTGTTTTTGCTTTGGCTCCATCCCTTCATTCTTTCTTGAGTTATTTCTCTACTGATCTCCTGTACCATATTGGGCACCTACTGACCTGGGGCGTTCCTCTTTCAGTATCCTATCATTTTGCCTTTTCGTACTCTTCATGGGATTCTCAAGGCAAGAATACTGAAGTGGTTTGCCATTTCCTTCTCCAGTGGACCACATTCTGTCTGACCTCTCCACCATGACTCATCCATCTTGGGTGGCCCCACACGGCATAGCTTAGTTTCATTGAGTTAGACAAGGCTGTGGTCTGTGTGATCAGATTGGCTAGTTTTCTGTGATTATGGTTTCAGTGTGTCTGCCCTCTGATGCCTTCTCGCAACACCTACCGTCTTACTTGAGTTTCTCTTACCTTGGATGTTGGGTATCTCTTCATGTCTGCTCCAGCAAAGTGCAGCTGCTGCTCCTTACCTTGGACAAGGTCGCCCCACCTGACCTTGAACGTGGAGTAGCTCCTCTCAGCCCTTACCTTAGATAGAAGATAGATAAATAGATAGATAGATGCCGCTGCTGCTGCTGCTAAGTCACTTCAGTCATGTCCAACTCTGTATGATCCCATAGACGGCAGCCCATCAGGCTCCTCTGTCCTTGGAATTCTCCAGGCAAGAATACTGGAGTGGGTTGCCATATATAGATAGATAGTGTTATTTTCCTGGTACTAATGATATTAGACTACCAGATCTACTAAACAAAGAGTTTCACTTGCTAAAATGCATGTAAAATATGAAAATACTCTTTTTTTCTTTAGGATTTCTTTAAGTAATTAACTTGTATTTATACATATTATACACTTGTAATCAATATGCTATATCATTTTTCAATCAAGAATTCAGTGATTTAGAATTTTGTTAATATTTTCCTTTAATAATTTCTAACATATTCAAAGTAACTTTGTTTTTATTCATGTTTTCAACTATGAAGCTCAGAAAGAGATGGACCTGTGTTTGAAAGCTAGCTTGCTTATGATTTTTATAGCTATGTGATCTTAGGTAAATTACTTAAACTCTTCAATCTTTTCATTTTTTTTTTTCTGCCACTCCATGCAGCATGCAAGATCTTAGCTCCCCAACCACACATCAAAACATGCAACTTGAAATGGAAGTGTGGTGTCCCAACCACTGGACAACCAGGGAAGTCCTAACCCTCAGTTTTCTTTACCAGTATGAATCCTTATCTTATAAGAATTATAAATATTAGGTGAAATAATTTATGCAGGTGTTGGCACCATGTTCATGTTATACTGCTAAAAGAGAAAAGAATTACCAAACATACACTATGATTTGAATATTTAAAAGTATTTGACTGTTCCCAGAATCACATTATACATAAGGCATAGTGTTTATAGTGTTTCTCTGTTCTTTGTCAAGCACAGCATCTGTTGTGAGGTTGCCTAGGATCCACCCTCATCGGTGTAGCATGAAGTCATTCTTTGCTGGCTTAGAAAGAATGCAGGTCCCATCTACCCCACCTTGAGTTCCTAGTTGTAGAAAACATCCCTAGGGTCTGTGTGAGAAATGCCTGCTCTCTCTGCTTGTTTCCCATTACCCTTTTCCCCCCACATATCCATGTATCTGTTAGGAATAAGCTAAGCTGAGGATAGTATTAGTGAAAGTATTAGTCACTCAGTCTTGTCCATCTCTTTGCATCCCATGGACTGTAGCCAACCAGGCTCCATTGTCCATGGAATTCTCCAGGCAAGAATCCTGGAGTGGGTAGCCATTCCCTTCTCCAGGAGATGTTTTTGACCCAGGTGTCAACCTGAGTCTCCTGCATTACAGGCAGATTCTTTGTCATCTCATCTACCAACCATGGTTTAAAAAAAGTACAGGCTCTCTCAGGCAAAAGTCAGAAGTAGGCTGTCCAGGAGTAATGAAGGTATATCTGCTCCACCGAATCTTTCTACCATGTTGTTTCATCAACCAAGGCCACCATCACCATCACCATAGTCAGAGATGGCTGCACTAGCTTCAGCCACCAAGGCCACATTCTGAATGTTAGGAAGACAGAAGAGACAAAATAAACAGAACAACACACAGACCTATTTGAAGGGAAGTGCCCAAATCTGCTGTAGGAATCTCTACCTTGGCCAAAATTTCTTTCCATGTCACACTGGTTTGAAAATCAGTTCAGTTCAGTTCAGTCACTGAGTCATGTCCAACTCTGTAACCCCATGGCCTGCAACATGCCAGGCTTCCCTGTCCATCACCAACTCCCTGATCTTGCTCAAATTCATGCCCATTGAGTCAGAGATGCCATTCAACCATTTCATCCTCTGTCGTCTACTTCTCCTGCCTTCAATCTTTCCCAGCACCAGGGTCTTTTCCAATGAGTCAGTTCTTTGCAACAGGTGGCCAAAGTATTGGAGTTTCAGCTTCAGCATCAGTCCTTCCAATGAATATTCAGGACTGAGTTCCCTTAGGAAGGACTGGTTGGATCTTGTTGCAGTCCAAGGGACTCTCAAGAGTCTTCTCCAATACCACAGTTCGAAAGCACCAACTCTGCAGCACTCAGCTTTCTTTATAGCCCAACCCTCATATCCATACGTGACTACTGGAGAAACTATAGCTTTGACTAGATGGACCTTCATTAGTAAAGTAATGTCTCTGCTTTTTATTATTCTGTCTAGGTTGGTCATAGCTTTTCTTCCAAGGAGCAAGCATCTTTTAATTTCATGATTGCAGTCACCATCTACAGTGATTTTGGAGCCTCCCAAAAATAAAGTCTGTCACTGTTTCCAATGTTTCCCCATCTATTTGCCATGAAGTGATGGGACCAGATGCCATGATCTTAGTTTTCTTAATGTTGGGTTTTAAGCCAACTTTTCACTCTCCTTTTTCACTTCCATCAAGAGGCTCTTTAGTTCTTCTTCACTTTCTGCCATAAGGGTGGTGTCATCTGTGTATCTGATGTGCTGATATTTCTCCCAGCAAACTTGATTCCACCTTGTGCTTCATCTAGCCTGGCATTTTGCATGATGTACTCTGCATATAAGTTAAATAAGCAGGGTGAAAATATACAGCTTTGACTTACTCCTTTTCCAGTTGAGAACCAGTCCATTGTTCCTTGTCCAGTTCTAACTGTTGCTTCCTGACATTCACATAGATTTCTCAAGAGGCAAGTCAGGTGGTCTGGTATTCCCATCCCTTTCAGAATTTTCCACAATTTGTTGTGATCCACTCAGTCAAAGGCTTTGGCATAGTCAATAAAGCAGAAGTAGATGTTTACTGGACCTCTCTTGCTTTTTTGATGATCCAACTGATGTTGACAATTTGATTTCTGGTTCACTGCCTTTTCTAAAGGACTTCCCTGGTGGCTCAGATGGTAAAGTGTCTGCCTACAATGCAGGAGACCTGGATTTGATCCCTGGGTGGGGAAGATCATCTGGAGAAGGAAATGGCAACCCACTCCAGTACTCTTGCCCAGAAAATCCCATGGGAGGACCCTGGTAGGATACAGTCCATGGGGCCTTTTCTAAATCCAGCTTGAACATCTGGAAGTTCACGGTTCATGAACTGTTGAAACCTGGTTTGGAAAATTTTGAGCATTACTTTGCTAGCATGTGAGATAAATGCAACTATGTGGTAGTTTGAACATTCTTTGGCATTGCCTTTCTTTGGGATTGGAATGAAAACTGACCTTTTCCAGTGCTGTGGCCACCACTGAGCTTTCCAAATGTGCTGGCATAGTGAGTGTAGCATATTTAGGATTCATCTTTTAGGATTTGAAATAGCTCAACGGGAATTCCATCACCTCCACTAGCTTTGTTCATAGTGATGCTTCCTAAGGCCTACTTGACTTCACATTCCAGGATGTCTGGCTCCAGGTGAGTGATCCTACCATCGTGATTATCTGGGTCATGAAGATCTTTTTTGTATAGTTCTGTGTATTCTTCCCACCTCTTCTTAATATCACTTGCTTCTGTTAGGTCCATACCATTTCTGTTCTTTATTGTGCCCATCTTTGCATGAAATATTCCCATGGTGTCTCTAATTTTCTTGAAGAGATAAATAGGGCTAGCTAATAGTTATTTTGGAGGACAGAAGTATCTAGAACTAAAAGTGAACTCTTGCTACGGAAGAAGGAAAACAGAGATACTGGAGAGACCTAATAGTATTTGATATGACCCAAGCCTAGTTTGAAAAGTATCCAAATATTTCTCAAGCCTCTGACTTATGGAACATAAAAATCAGAAAAATATGTAAACTATTTACATCTCCTGCCCTTCTTCCTATCTCCTCTGAGGGACTAAGGATGAACAAAGCTTCCTCCTTTAATAGATACAAAAGAAAATTCAGGAAGAAATTAACCTCAAATTAGCATCTGAAGTATTATAGAACTATATATGTCAAGTAGCTGACTTAATAAGTATTCAAGAAGTACTCTTTATAAATTATTATACTGATTAGAGTATTATACAAAGGGACAGGATATTTTTTTGAATCTGTATAATGAAATACATTACCCTCCTTACTATACTGCTGCTATTATTTTACATTAAACTTTAAAAGGGAAAAAAATGAATGAATATATAACTGAACTTGAAATTCATATAATTCCCTTATAGGCACATCTACACATCATCTATAGAACATCAGAACACAATATTATGTTCTGTTCATCGTATTTAGGTATTGATAAAATCCACCCAAGTATTAACGACAACATGATGTGGTGAAAATAACCCTAGATTATGAATCATAAATTAATAACTAAAAGAAAATTGTCATGTCACTTTTAGTCACTAGGTCTCTGATCTTGGGTAATCAATTTTTAAATTTTATAGTAAAAGTAGCATGTGATAAGAAAATTTACAGAAAGGTATATATTTTTTAAGTTAACAATCCAGGGACTTCCCTGGCAGTCCAGTAGTTAAGAGTTTGCCTTCCAGTTCAGGGGGTGCAGGTTCAATCTCTGGATGGGGAGCTAAGATGACACATACCTCAGAGACAAAAAGCCAAAATATAAAAAAACAGAAGCAGTATTGTAACAAATTCAATAAAGATGTTAAAAAATGGTCCATATCAAAAAAAAAATCAATAAAGAAATAAAGTTAACAATCTTTCCTCACCTACTCCATTCTCACTGCTCAGAGGCAAATGATAGTAATATCATCATGCATGTCTTCCCATGCTTTTCTTCACAGTTATACAAACACGTGCAAATATATGAACAAAATTGGCAGAAATTGTATTATTTCTACTGAAAATAAAAGAAAGTATTTATTGTATTTGCTTTTCTCAGAAATACACTTCAGTTAACCTTCCAGAAAAACAGTAGATTTTCATTATTCATGGTAGTTACTCTCTATAAAGTTGCCCTGAATATTGCTTTAGCTAATACTGAAATCTTTGTCCTAGGTGAAATATAGAATAGGTTACTGAAAGCTTCTAACTTCAAAATTTTCATCAACCAATCAATATATAATTTTGCTTCATGTGTGTTTCTATTTAAAACACCTTATTTAATTGGGCTCCCCTGATGGCTCAAATGGTAAAGAATTTGCCTGCAATGCAGGAGACCTGAGTTCGACCCCTGGGTTGGGCAGATCCTCTGGAGAAGGGCATTGACAACCCACTCCAGTATTTTTGCCTGGAGAATCCCATGGACAGAGGAGTCTAGTGGGCTACAGTCCATGTGTTGGACATGACTGAGCAACTGACACTTTCACACTTTCAGTTAATATGTATATATTAGTGATTCACTAGCACCCCACTCCAGTACTCTTGCCTGGAAAATCCCATGGATGGAGGAGCCTGGTAGGCTGAAGTCCATGGAGTCGCAAACAGTGGACACCACTGAGCGACTTCACTTTCACTTTTCACTTTCATGCATTGGAGAAGGAAATGGCAACCCACTCCAGTGTTCTTGCCTGGAGAATCCCAGGGACGGGGGACCCTGGTGGGCTGCCGTCTATGTGGTCAGACAGAGTCGGACACGACTGAAGCAACTTAGCAGCAGCAGCAGCAGCAGCACTGAACTCACCATACGGTGAGCACTGCACCATACGGTTCAGGAACTGCACCATAATTCACACCTGAAAGAAGCCTAGTTAACCCTGGTACTTTCTCCATAAGGCATGTGTCAACTTTCTTGCACCTGGGAAAATTACAGAGCACTTCTACCCTATGCTTGGGGGCCATTTAAGATCAAAACCAATATACAGCACTAATACATGGCTGTCAAAAAAAAAAAAAAAAAAGCATGGCTCTAAGTAGACTATAGAAAAGGACACTTCATTTGTAGTAGTTGTTCAGTCGCTAAGTCTGACTCTTTGCGGCCCCATGGTGTGTAGCCTGGCGTTTACAGTATGAGCTTAAACAAGAAGGCAGAATTATCCTCTTATTCAGTCTCAGCTAGTAACATGTGTAATTCATTTTTTTTACCACTCCTTACATGCACGTGTCCACAAACAACTGTGAAAGTGCCATAAGTATCAATTTGGGTGTTGCAAACACATTTTAGCAAGTAGGAGAATTCACACATATTGAGTTGATTATATATAGTCAATCCTTTTTATTCGTGGATCCTACATTATACATACACACAAGTAGAACTAACTAACTCACATTTTAACAGGAGTATAATATTCCATAGTATGAGTAAACCACATTCAAGTGTAGTTGATATAGTTTGCACTATGTTGATACTCCCTTTTGAACATTCAGAATCCACAGACATTTAAAGAATGTCTGCCATTCAAATATCCACAGGCATGTTCCTACCCCAGGCCTCTGAGATTCCTGCATGTAACTATGCAGAAAATAGGAAGTCAAATTCAAGCTAACATGAAATTCACTCTTATTATTTCTTATGTTAAAGTGTATTTCCTATTATTAAAGTGTATTTTGCCAAAGCTGAACAGGAGAATAATCAAATCAGCCAGTAGTCAACTTCCCATCTCTAGCCTCAATGAGGACAAAAAAGGGCTTCCTGACAAGCAAGAGAGCCAGTTCTGCTAGAATATGGCCTGAAGCAGTGCTATAGGGAAGTTCTTCACAGACAGTGGTTCAAATATTTTGCTGAAATATTTTTACAAATACTAGAATGTTGTGATAAGATGATGTTTCCTACAGTTCTCCTTCAAAGATAATGCACAAGGAATTTGCTATTTGACCACTTTCTTTGCTTTTTTTCTTATAATGAGAACTTTTAAGATTTACTCTCTTAGCAACTTTCAAATACAACATTGTTATCAATAATTTTACTCACCATACTACTATCCTGAGCATTTATTATTTTATAACTCTTAGCTTTTCCCTTTTGACAGCCTTCCCACATTTCATCACCCCTTGCCTCTGGCAACCACTAATCTGGTCAGCTTTTTAGATTTTACATGTAAGTGAGATCATATAATATTTGTCTTTCTCTGCCTTATTTTACTTAGCATAATGGCCTTCAAAGGGCTTCCCAGGTGGCACTAGCAGTAAAGAATCTGCCTTCCAATGCAGGAAACATAAAAGATGCGGGTTCAATCCCTGGGTCAGGAAGATTCCCTGGAGGATGACATGACAACTCATTCTAGTATTCTCACCAGGAAAACCCCTTGAACAGAGGAGCATGATGGGCTACAATCCATGGGATTGCAGAGTCAGACATGACTGAGCACATGCACAGAAACAGACATAGAATGCCTGCAAGGTTTATCAAAGTTGTCACAAATGGCAAAATGTCCTTCTTTTTATGGCTGAGTAATATTCCTTGTGTGTGTGCATACACACCATATTTTCTTTATTTATGTTTTGATGTACACTTAGGTTGTTTCTATGTCTTGACTGTGGAAAACAATGCTGCAACTAACACTGAGGTAAGGTAATTTTTAGAGATAGTGGTTTCATTTCCTTCAGATATATATCCAGAAGTAGAAGTCCTGGATCATATGTTAGTTCCACTTTTAATTTTTTGAGGAAACTCCATAATGTTCTCCATAGTGTCTGCACCAGTTTACATTTCTATCGATAGTGCACAAAGGTTCTCTTTTCTCTGCATCCTCACTATTTGTCACCTCCTGACTTCTTAAAAATAACCATTCTAACAGTTATGAAGCAATAACTCATCTTGGTTTGATTTGCGTTTCCAGGGTGATTAGTAATTTTAACACTTTTTCATATACATGTTGGCAATTTGTATGTCTTCATTGGGAAAATGTCTATTCAGTTCTTGTTCTTAATTGAATTGCTTTTTTTTCTTTTTTTTGCAATTGAGCTGTATGAGTTCTTTACTTGAGTTATTATCCTTTTATGAGATTTATGATGTGCAAATATTTTCTTTCATTTCTAAAATGCCAGGATATTGGGTGTAAGTTCCACCTCTTTCCTTTCCTCTGTTAGGAGAAGATGCTAGGTTATACATACTTTTCCCTATCCTGCACAAATGTGCTGGCTGCTCACAGCCACCTAAACTTCCCTTGTCTCCCAGCCTCCTGAAAAGAGGCCTCTTCTCTTAATCCCACAGAATCACACTGCTTGCTGAACACTAATCACTGTCTTTTCCTACAGGAGTGCACTGAAATGCCAGGGAGCTGGGTGCAACTCTGTCTTTCTTCCTTCTTCTTAAAGGTGAAGTCTCAGGACAGCACTCATTCTAAGTCCTGCAAAGCCATGTAGTCTGCTGAGGTCCACCCACTCCTCTCCTCTGGGGAAGTGGACTGGAATGCCGGGAGGCTGAGTCCAAGTCCACTCTCTCTCTCCTTCCTAGTGGAGAGGTCTCAGAATTGCACACCTTCTCTCAGTCTTGCAGCACCTGGCTAGCCATGGAGACCACCCATTACTTTTCACTAAGGGAGCACAAGAGACTGCTTCCAAATGAGGAAAGGCTATATTGTCACCCTGCTTATTTAACTTATATGCAGAGTACATCATGAGAAACGCTGGGTTGGATGAAGCACAAGCTAGAATCAAGATTGCTGGGAGAAATATCAATAACCTCAGATATGCAGATGACACCACCCTTATGGCAGAAAGTGAAGAAGAACTAAAGAACCTCTTGATGAAAGTGAAAGAGAGTGAAAAAGTTGGCTTAAAACTCAACATTCAGAAAACTAAGATCATGGCATCTGGTCCCATCACTTCATGGCAAATAGATGGGGAAACAGTGAAGACTTTATTTGGGGGGCTCCAAAATCACTGCAGATGGTGACTGCAGCCATGAAATTAAAAGACACTTGAAGAAAAGTTATGACCAACCTAGCCAGCATATTCAAAAGCAGAGATATTATCTTGCCAACAAATGTCCACCTAGTCAGAGCTGTGGTTTTTCCAGTAGTCATGTATGGATGTGAGAGTTGGACATTAAAGAAAGCTGGAACCAAAGAATTGATGCCTTTGAACTGTGGTGATGGAGAAAACTCTTGAGAGTCCCTTGGACTGCAAAGAGCTCAAACCAGTCCATCCTATAGAAAATCAGTCCTGAATATTCATTCAAAGAATTATGTTGAAGCTGAAACTCCAATACTTTAGCCACCTAATGCAAAGAACTGACTCATTGGAAAAGACCCTGATGCTGGGAAAGACTGAAGGCGGGAGGAGGAGAAGGGGCCAACAGAGGATGAGATGGTTGGATGGCATCACGGACTCCGCGGACATGAGTTTGAGTAAACTCCAGGAGTTGGTGATGGACAGGGAGGCCTGCCGTGCTGTAATCCATGGGGTCACAAAGAGTCGGACACAACTGAGCGACTGAACTGTAGGGAAGGGAGCAGGCTGGTATGAAAGGAGGCTGGGTGCCAGGTCCACTTCTCTCCTTGTCTCCTGAAAGAGAAATCTGAGAGTTGTGGACCTTCTCTCAGTTTAGCAGGGCCCTGCAGGCTAAGGGGAACTGCCTAGCCCTTTTCTTTGTTCTTAGCTGCCTTGGGGCATGCTACCTGCTGGTTGCAGATTTCCTGGGCATAATCCCCAAAGTCAGGGAGGTCAAATGCATGCCTAACTTAGTCTTTCTCCTCAAGGGTGAAATCCTGGGCCTAGTGAATCTCTCTTGGCACCAAACTGTGCCTACTTGGGGGCGGGGCTGACACTGGTAAAGTGAAACTGCTCTTCTTACCTGTTTCAAAGTGGTTTTTCTCATTGCTGTTGTTTTTTCCTATCTGGAATGTTGAACATTTTTAAGTGGTCTCGTTCTCCAAAAGGTATTTTGGGCTAAACGGCATTGTTTTATGTGTGTGTATGAGGAGGAACAATGCCTGGGACATCTTATTCTGCCATCTTACTGACATCACTGTTCAATATCTTTAAATATACAGCTACACCATGGCAATATTGTAGGTTTGGTTCCAGATCACCACAATAAAGCAAGTGCCACAATAAAAGTGAGTTACAAGAATACTTTGATTTCCCAGTACTTATAAAAGTTATTTGTGTACTATACTGTAGTCTATTAAGTGTGCAATAGCATTATGTCTCAAAAAACAATGTACATACTTAAAAATACTTTATGGCTAAAAAATGCTAAGCATTATCTGAGCCTTTAGTGAGTCCTAGTCTTTTTGCTGATGGAAGGCCTTGCCTTGATGTTAATGGCTGCTGACTGATCAAGGCTTTGGTTGCTGAAGGTCTGAGTGACTGTGGTTAATTTCTTAAAATAAGAAAATAAAATTTTCCACATCAATCAACTCCCATTTACACACAAGAAAGAATTCTCTCTGTGGTATGAAATGTTGTTTGATAGCCTTGTACCATTTGAGAACATTCAACACATTAGAGCATCTAGCATTTTAGAACTTCTTTCAAAATTGGAGTCAGTGCTCTCAAATCCTGCCACTGTTTAAATCCTTTACTGTTGTTTCAACAATCTCCACAGCATCTTCATCAGGAGAAGATTCCATCTCAAGAAATCACCTTCTGTGTCATCCACAAGCAGCAACTCCTCATTCATTAAATTTTATCATATTCTTGTTGTTCAGTTGCTCAGTCGTGTCCAACTCCTTGCAATCCCGTGGACTTCATGATGCCAGGCTTCCCTGTCCTTCATCATCTCCCAGAGCTTGCTCAAACTCATGTTCATTGAGTCAGGGATGCCATCTAACCATCTTGTCCTCTGTCGGTTATCATGAGACTGCAGCAGTTCTGTCACAACTTCAGGCTCCATTTCTAATTCTAGGTCTCTTGCTATTTCCACCATAACTATAGTTATTTTCTCTATTGAATTTCTGAACTCCTCAGTCATCCATGAGGGTAGGAATCAACTTCTTCCAAACTTTTGTTAATGTTGACATTTTGACTTCTTCCATGAATCATAAATATCCTTAATGACATCTAGATTGGTGAATCCTTTTCAGAAGATGTTCAATTTACTTTGCTCAGATCAATCAGAGGAATCACTACCTATGTAAGCCACAGGCTTACAAAATTTATTTCTTAAATAGTGACTTGAAAGTTGGCATGACTCCTTGATCCATGGGCTGCAGAATGGATGAAAATGGATGAAAACAACATGAATCTACTTGCACATCTTCATCAGAGCTCTTGGGTCACTGGGCACATTGTCAATGAGCAGTAATATTTTGGAAGAATTTTTCTTCCTGAGTAGTAGTTCTCATCAGTGGGTTCAAAATATTTAGTAAACCATGTTGTGAGCAGATATGCCATCATTCAGGCTTTGCTTTTCCATTTATAAAGCATAGGTAGAGTTAATTTAGCATAATTCTTAAAGGCCCTCGGATTTCCAGAATGGTGCACACCACATATCAAGAGTCAGCCTGTCCCTTGAACCACTGAAACCAGGCTTTGACTTCTCCTCTCTAGCTATGAAAATCCTCAAGGGCATATTCTTCCAATATAAGACTGTTTCATCCACACTGAAAAGCTTTTGTGTAGTATAACCACTTTCAATAATAAGCTTAACTAGATCTTCTGGATAACTTGCTGCAGTTTCTACATCATCTGCTGCTGCTTCACACTGTACTTTGATGTTATGGAGATGATATCTTTCCTTAAAGCTTCTGAACAAACCTCTGCTAGCTTCACACTTTTTTGGCAGCTTTCTCACCTCT
This sequence comes from Bos mutus, assembly GCF_027580195.1. Taxonomy (NCBI): domain Eukaryota; kingdom Metazoa; phylum Chordata; class Mammalia; order Artiodactyla; family Bovidae; genus Bos; species Bos mutus. The sequence continues at coordinate 48,851,357 of NC_091617.1, forward strand.
CTCAGCCTACATAGACTTGAAGAAAGTGAAGGTCTTATTCTGGATTAGGTTTTATCTTAATGGAATGTTGTGGCTGCTTTGATCTTCTATCCAAACCACTAAAACTTTCTCCAAATCAGAAGCAATGGTGTTTTGCTTTCTTATCATTCATGTGTCCACAGGCATAGCACTTTAAAATTCCTTCAAGAACTTTTCATTTCCATTCACAACTTGACCAACTACTTGGTACAAAAGGCCTGGTTTTTAGCCTATCCTAGCTTTCAGCGTGCTTTCTTCACTAAGCTTGATCATTTCTGTTTTGATTTCAGGTAAGAGAATTGCAACTCTTCCTCTCACTTGAACTCTTAGAGGCCATTGTAGGATTATTGACTGGCCTAATTTTAATATTGTTGTGCCTCAGGGAATAGAAAAGCCCAATTTTAAAATTGCTCTGCCTTCCCAACAGGGAAGCCAAGAAAGGGAGAGAGATGCGAATGGCTGGTCAATGGAACAGTCAGAACACACAAAATATTTTATTGTTGCCACGTTCTTAACACATGGTTCATGGTGCTCCAGAATAATTACAATCATAACATCAAAAATCATTGATCACAGATCACCATGACAAATATAATGATGAGAAAGTTTTAAATATTTTTGAGAATTATTCAAATGTGACACAGAAACCCCAAATTAGCAAAGGCTGTTGGAAAAATGCCACTGATAGGCTTGCTTAATATAGGGTTGCAACAAACCTTCAACTTATAAAAAAAGAAAAAAGAAAACCATGATATCTGCAAAGCACAATAAAACAAGGAATGCCCATATTAAAAATTGATGCACGCAGAAAGCATACTTTTGGAAGAACACTAACAAACCAAATATACAAATTAGAACAACTGCCTGGGGGAAGAGAGATAAAAGAAAATGTAAAATAATACATGATAATGACCCTACAAATAACAATTTCTCATCCAAACTTAAGGTAGTTGGGTACTGAAGAAAAATAAACAGCCTAAAAGAGCCTAGTAGTGATTTCCTCAGAGGAAATAAAGGTTTAAAAAAGGTAAACGTTTGTGGATATATGTAAACCTGTGTGTAATATAGGGAGAATTTCACAGGGCACTATGAGAAAGCTTGGGAGGAGACAGAGAGAAAGTTAAAAAGAAAGGCTTTTCCAGGCATTTGAGTAATACAGGCAGGAATCAGCTAGATGCTTGCAAGAATTCACATTTTGAACATGACCAAGTATAAAAAGAAGTTAAGCATGATGAAATTGGTCTTAACAGTATCCTGCTTATAGAAAGCAAGGCATATTTAGAGAATTCAACTATAGGCTGGAATAAAAAGACAGCTGATTCTAATGTAGGGTCAGATTTTTTTTTTCCTCTGGCTATGGGGAGAAGTGCAGCAAGGATTAGCTGGGGAACAAGGTCTAACAATATGTTATGGGAGGTGGTTGTAGCATCCCCTTCAGAACTTAGAATATTGCAACAGTAGAACATGGTCCTCGTGTTGGCATCCCTTCTCAAGTTGGAGCCCAAAGAGAAGAGCATGATCAACACAGCAATCCAAAAATACAAGCCCCGTGGAAAAAAGCATCAGGTGTGCTGTGCTCATCAACCTGTCCACAAAACTAAAGACCTCAATTAATGCAATAATCACCTACAGAATGAATCAATTAGATAATAGTAAAAAATCTAGAAACAGAAAGCCAAAACTAGGAGATTAATCAAATACATTATGGTATATCTTTACAATGAAATTTGAAATAAATGAAAATTATAATTTGAAAGGATACTATTAATATGGAAATATGTATATGTACTATATAATCAAATACTGAGAGACTAGAAATAATATCACTCTATGATTTTTATTTTGGTAAATAATATGCATAGAAAAGAAAAGTTATGACCAACCTAGACAGCATATTAAAAAGCAGAGACATTACTTTGCCAACAAAGGTTGTCTTGTCAAAGCTATGATTTTTCCAGTAGTCATGTATGGATGTGAGAGTTGAACTATAAAGAAAGTTGAGAGCCGAAGAACTGATGCTTTTGAACTGGTGTTGGAGAAGACTCTTGAGAGTCCCTTGGACTGCAAGGAGATCCAACAAGTCTATCCTAAAGGAAATCAGTCCTGAATATTCATTGGAAGGACTGATGCTGAAGCTGAAACTCCAATACTTTGGCCACCTGATGTGAAGAACTGACTCATTGGAAAATACCCTGATGCTGGGAAAGATTGAAGGCAGGAGGAAAAGGGGATGACAGAGGATGAGATGGTTGGATGGCATCACCGACTCAATGGACATGAGTTTGGGTAAACTCCGGGAGTTGGTGATGGACAGGGAGGCCTGGCGTGCTGTAGTTCATAGGGTCGCAAAGAGTCGGACATGACTGAACAACTGAACTGAACTGAACTGATGCATAGAAAAAAGTTGAGAAGAATCTACATTAAAATATCAACTATAAATATTTCTGAATAAATGATGCTTTCACAAATATAAATTTTTTAATATTTCAAATTTAATATGGACTTTGTACAAAATGTACATGGACTTTGAGAATTGATACCTGCAATTTGAATGAATTAAGGTTTTAAAAAAATCATCTATATGAAGGATTTATATTTAGCTTTAATTATACCAGTTAAGTAGGTATAAAATGGTTTAATAGTCTTCTAATTTGCATTTATTTACCATATGTTTATATGGCTAGCAGCTGCAAGCTCCTTGAGGGCAGTGATAATATTTTTATAAGTACTCTGAGAACCTAGGAGTTCGATAAATATATTTTGAACTGAGTAACTATTTTTAAATATCCTTTAATTATTTGCTATGTAGTTGAAATTTTTCTTAAAATGCTAAATGAAGCTTATATATAGGACTGATTTAAAATGCTTTTAGTTTTTCTGAAACTGCTTCTGCATTTGTTCTTTTAATTTAGTTGCATTCTTTCCTTTGTACAGAAGAGAAAACTCTGTGGCTCTTTTCCATTTTGATACTCCCTATCACCTCTCCTTACAAAGTGACCAATCCAAACTTCTAGTCAATAGTCAACTTTTTTCTTACTTTCTGTAATATGAATTTTTATATTTAAATTTCTAACATATTTCAAGTTTATTCATTTTATTTTATTTCCACAAAAAGTGCAACTTGTTTTTCTTTTTATCATTTTATTCTGAGTTTTCATACATAGAAGTTAATAACTCTCAATTCTCTTTTTCAGAAAAATCTTTGCTTTTCTGACCCATGAATGCTATCAGATACATACTTAGAAAAAAAATTTTGTTCAGCTTATTAGACTATCATGTTGATGCTTTTGCTTTAATGGAAGTTGGGAACTAGTGACATTTTGGAATACTATTGCCTTCATATTCAGAAATATCATTTACTCTGCCTTTTATTTCAGTGTTCTCACAATAAATGTTGTAGTACAAGCATGCTTTTCAGCTCTTGAATTTATTCTAACTATTTAATGTTTGCTTTACCGTGAATTGGATTCTTTTATTTTTATTGTTCCCACATATTTCTATTGAATACTTATCATTTCCTTTTTCTTATTTTCTTTTGGCATGTTGCTTTATTCTTTTCTTAAACACTTTAGGTAGAGACTTACTTCATTGTTTTCCCTTTATTTCATACAAACAGAGGTATTTTGAGTGATAAATTTTCTCATAAGTGCTCTTTTGGCAACATTCCATACTTTCTTATATATTGTATTTATATTTTCATTGCATTTTCTTGTTATTATATTCTGGATTCTTTCCCTGACCTAGACACTTTCAAAAAACACTTTTAAAAGAAGTTTTTATGCATTTGGCACATTTTAATTCCATTCTCATTATTTGGTGCTATTTTTAATATATTGTAGCTGAAAATGTAATCTTAAAGAGATCAGCTTTTAAAAATCACTTGGGTACATTTTTTTTTTTTAATCCAGCAAGTGATCCTTTTGAAAAAGATCATCCTAACTTGAAAAGGAAGATCACTTTCCTATCCTGCTCCTATGTCCTTTCAAATAGTGGTTAATTTTACTCTACTTATCATGCTATTCAGGTAGAATTTTTAAAAGTATTTGCTTTCCCTGTTACCAGTCTACTTATTGTTGTTGTTTGGTTTCTAAGACTTGTCCGACTCTTTGCAACCCCATAGACTGAAGGACCCAGGTTCCTCTGTCCTCCACTATCTCCTGGAGTTTGCTTAAATTCAGGAGCACTGAGTTGGTGATGCCATCCATCCATGTCATCCTGTGTCGTCCCCTTCTCCTCCTCCCCTTAATCTTTCCTAGAATCAGGGTCTTTTCCAGTGAGTCAACTCTTCGCATCAGGAGGCCAAAGTATTGGAGCTTCAGATTCAGCATCAGCCCTTTCAAAGAATAGTCAGGGTTGATTTCCTTTAGGGTTGACTGCTTTAATCTCCTTGCTGTCCAAGGAACTCTCAAGAGTCTTCTCCAGTATCACAATTTGAAAGCATCAGTTCTTCCGTGTTCAGCCTTCTTTATGGTACAACTCTCACATCTGTGCATAGCTAATGGGAAAACCCTAGCTTTGACTATATGAATCTTTGTCAGCAAGAGTGATATCGCTGCTTTTTAAAAAGGTGTCTTGGGTTCAATGCATGATACTGGATGCTTGGGGCTGGTGCACTGGGATGACCCAGAGGGATGGTGTGGGGAGGCAGGAGGGAGGAGGGTTCAGGATGGGGAACACGTGTATACCTGTGGCAGATTCATGTTGATATATGGCAAAACCAATGCAATATTATAAAGTTAAAAAATAAAATAAAATTAAAGAATCCTCCTTGCAAAAAAATAAATAAATAAAAAGATGTCTTGGTTTATTGTAGCTTTCCATCCAAAGGCCAAGCGTCTTTTAATTTCATGGCTGCAGTCACCATCTGCAGTGATTTTGGAGCCCAAGAAAATAAAATCTGCCACTGTTTCCACTTTTTCCCCTGCTATTTGGCAAGAAGTGATGGGACTGGATGCCATGATCTTAGTTTTGAATGTTGAGATTCAAGCCAGCTTTTCACTATTCTCTTTCACCCTCAAAGAGACTCTTTAGTTCCTCTCCAGTTTTGGTCATTAGAGTGGTATCATCTGAATATCTGAGATTGTTGATATTTCTCCCACCAATCGTGATTCCAGAATGTGATTCATCCAACCCTGCATTTTGCGTGACATACTCTGCAGAAAAATTAAATAAGCAGGGTGACAATATACAGCCTTGACGTACTCCTTTCCCAATTTTGAACCAGTCAGTAGTTCCATGTCTGGTTTTACTTGTTGCTTCTTGACCCACATACAGGTTTTTCAAATGGTCTGGTACTTCCATCTCTTAAAGAATTTTCCACAGTTTGTCGTGATTCATACAGTCAAAGGCATTAGCATAATCAATGAAGCAGAAGTAGATGTTTTTCTAGAATTCCCTTGCTTTCTCTGTGATCCAACAGAGGCTGGAAATTTGATCTCTGGTTCCTCTGCCTTTTTTATATCCAGCTTGTACATCTGAAAGAACTTGGCTCACATACTGTTGAAGCCTAGCTTAAAGGATTTTAAGTTTTACTTTGCTAGCTTGTGAAATGAGCACAATTGTACAGTAGTTTTCACATTCTTTAGCATTACCTTTCTTTGGGATTGGAATGAAAACTGACCTTTTCCAGTCCTGTGGCCACTGTTGAGTTTTTCAAACTTACTGACATATTGAGTGCAGCACTTTCACAGCATCATTTTTAGGATTTGAAATAGCTCTACTGGAATTCCATCACCTCCACTAGCTTTGTTCATAGTGATGCTTCCTAGGGTCCACTTGACTTCACATTCCAAGATATCTGGCTCTAGGTGAGTGATCTCACCATTGTGGTTATCTGAATCATTAAGACCTTGTTTGTATAGTTCTTCTCTGGATTCGTACCACCTCTTCATAATCATTTCTGCTCCTGTTAGCTCTTTACCTTCTCAGTCCTTTTTTGGGCCCATTCTTGAAGGAAATTTTCCCTTGATATTTCCATTTTTCTTGAAGAGATCTCTAGTCTTTATCATTCTGTTGTTTTCCTCTATTTCTTTGCATTGTTCATTTAAGAAGGCCTTCTTTTTTCTCCTTGCTATTCTCCGGAACTCTGAATTCAGATAGGTATATCTTTCCCTTTCTCCCTTGCCTTTCACGTCTCTTCTTTCCTCAAATATTTGTAAAACATCCTCAGACAACCATTTTGCCTTTTTGCATTTACTTTTCTTTGGAATGGTTTTGGTCACCACCTCCTGTACAGTGTTATGAACCTCTGTCTATAGTTCTTCAGGCACTCTGCCTACCAGATCTAATCCTTTAAAACTACTTGTCACCTACACTGTATAATCATAAGGGATTTGATTTAGGTCATACATGAGTGGCCCAGTGGTTTTCCCTACTTTCTTCAATTTAAGTCTGAATTTTTCAATAAGGAACCATGATCTAAGCCACAGTCAGTTCCAGGTCTTCTTTTTTTGCTGACTAAATAGAGCTTCTCCATCTTTAGCTGCAAAGAATATAATCAATCTAATTTCAGTATTGACCGTCTAGTGAAGGCCACATGTAGAGTCATCTCTTGAGTTGTTGTTAAAGTGTGTTTGCTATGACCAGTGCATTCTCTTGACAAAACTCTGTTAGCTTTTGCTTCATTTTGTATTCCAGGTCCAAACTTGCCTATTACTCTAGGTACCTCTTTACCTCCTACTTTTGCATTCCAATCCCCTATGATGAAAAGGACATTTTTTGGGGGGGATGTTAGCTTTTGAAGGTCTTGTAAGTCTTCATAGAGCTGGTCAACTTTGGTTTCATTGGCATCAGTGGTTGGGACATGTTGAATGATTGAATGGTTACTGCAATGAACCATGTTGAATGGTTACTGCAATGTTGAATGGTTTGCCTCAGAAATGACCTGAGATCATTCTGTCATTTTTGAGGTTGCACCCAAGTACTGCATTTTGGACTCTTGTTGACTATGAGTGCTACTCCATTTTTTCTAAGCCGTTCTTGCCCATGGTAGTAGATAAAATGTTCATCTGAATTAAATTTGCCCATTCCCATCTATTTTAGTTCACTGATTCCTAAAATGTCAACATTCACTCTTACCAGCTCCTGCTTGACAATGTCCAATTTACCTTTATTCATGGACCTGACATTCCAGGTTCATATGCAATACTGTTTTTTACAGCATTGTACTTTACTTTCACCACCAGACTCATCCACAGCTGATCGCCATTTCTGCTTTGGCCCAGCCACTTCATTCTTTCTGGAACTGTTACTAACTGTCCCTGCTCCCCAGTAGCATACTGGACACCTTCAGACCTGGGAGGTTCATCTTCTGGTGTCATATCTTTTTGCCTTTTCATACTGTTCATGGGGTTTTCCAAGCAAGAATACTGGAGTGGGTTGCCATTTCCTCCTCCAGTGGACCATGTTTTGTCAGAACTCTTCATATGACCCTTCCATCTTGGGTTGCCCTGCCCAGCATGGCTTATAGCTTCACTGAGTTGTGCAAGCCCCTTCCCCATGACAATGCTATGATCCATGACAGGGATCTGTCTAATTAAGAAAATCTTAATATGGCAGTCTTACTTATTTCTAGCTTTGGATCCATGATTAACTAAATTTGCCAGTGGTCTATGAACAAGATAATCATACTATTTATCATCTAAACAGGGAGAATTTTAATAGTGAGAAAGTGAAAGTGAAAAGTGAAAGTCGCTCAAAAGTCCAATTCCATGGACTATCACTTCAGTTCAGTTCAGTGGCTCAGTCTTGTCTGACTCTTTGCGACCCCATGAATCGCAGCACACCAGGCCTCCCTGTCCATCACCAACTCCCAGAGTTCACTCAAACTCATGTCCATCGAGTCGGTGATGCCATCCAGCCATCTCATCCTCTGTCGTCCCCTTCTCCTCCTGCCCTCCCAGCATCAGAGTCTTTTCCAATGAATCAACTCTTCACATGAGGTAGCCAAAGTACTGGAGTTTCAGCTTTAGCATCACTCCTTCCAAAGAACACCCAGGACTGATCTCCTTTATACAGTCCATGAAATTCTCTAGGCCAGAATACTGGAGTGGGTAGCCTTTCCCTTCTTCAGGGGATCCTCCCAACCCAGGGATTGAATCCAAGTATCCTACATTGCAGGCAGATTCTTTAACAGCTGAGCTATAAGGGAAGCCCAAGAATACTGGAGTGGGTAACCTATCCCTTCTCCAGCAGATCTTCCTGACCCAGCAATTGAATCCAGGTCTCCTGCATTGGAGGTGGATTCTTTACCAACTGAATTATCAGGGTAGCCCTAATAGTGAGAAAGAATGCTGCAAATAATTATTCTGGATCAATAGGCTTGAACGAAGACTATTTGAGCCAATCCAAGATAAATTTACCCTACAGGAAGATCAAGTTCTATCCACTAGGGGTAGTCTACACCTATTCATGAAATGTCATCAATTGAATTAGTTTGAATATGTATCCATGACTTGAAACTTGAAAGAATCTATCAACATTCTGTCATTGTAAGACCTACCATATAAGATAGGCTCAGTGGATATCAACTGTATGCCTTCATATGTGTTAGACAGATATCAGTGGTGATAACAGTGTTTGCTCCTGGATGGAGGGGTTATGAGTGATTTTTATTTCCTTCTTGAGGTTTCTTGTATTTTCTAATTTAAATACAACTAATTTTACAGACAGAAAAAAAATAAATCACCTTACCAAAATAAGCAGGTGATTTGGTAAGTATGGATATTTAGGACAATTCTAATTCTCAATTTTAATAAAGAGAAAATTTTTTTAAAAATTAAGAAAATCATGGAGCAATATTCATTTTAAACAAAGTTATCAACAGGCAGACCATTACAGTTAGACTGTCACATCACGTACAAGACATGCAATCGTCAGACCAGTATTCACTTTCTTTCTCCTTTGATAAAGTGAAGGTAACAGTAGTTATAAGGTTTGTCTGAGTACTACATGAGATACTGCTGAGTCAAGCACTTAGACCAGTGTCAGACCTGGCATAAATACACAGAGCACTAACTCGTAGCTGAGGGCAAGCAAGAGAGCAGCAGATGAAACAATAGCACCAAGAAAAAAACTTAAGAGGCAACATAAACACAGCAAAGAAATCCTCAAACTGTGCCTTTAGCTTTCCTTCACTCTATTAAACCTTAGTCCTCAGCAGGATTCTGACTATTCTGCCAACCCATTGGACATGTTTAAGTTCGGGGAGAGATCTTCCTTCCTGAAGTGCCCCACCTCCCTCTCCCCCACTTCCGGGACCACAGAGATCCTGTAGTCTGCTCTACTCCAAGTTGCCAGCCAGAAGTTTTGCCCCCTACCCCGAGATTTATTATCTACCACAGAAAGGAAATCAAGAGCAAAATCTGAGCAAAACCTCTGATTGCAGAGTCGTAACTTTTTATCCAAACAATATACAAAAGGATGCTGCATGTGGCATGCACTATTTTCTTTTTCAGTGACAAGCCAAAAAGGAACAACGTATAAGAAAATATGCTGGAAAATAATTTAAAAGGAAAAAAAAAAATCTGGTGCACATAAATGTATAGTCTGGGACCAAGGGATGCAATAATGAAGAGGAAAAATCCATGGATAATTAACATCAATTTGTGATTTTCTATTTATATATTTTGCAAGTATTATGCTGTTAGTGCTACACCTTAGATATTACCCATTAAAGCATACTAAAAAGATCACCTTGGTTTTCCTTAAATACTCTAGACCAAATCCCACAAAGATACAGCCCCTATCTTTCCCATCTCAATATTTTCAGCACATGGCACAATGCCTGGCACATAGTAAGTGTATCACATAGTAAGTAAGTCACACAGTAATATGTGACTTGTTTAATAAAAATAAGAGAGAATAAACACACAGAACAGAACAAATTTACATGACATTATGTAATCAATAAAGGACTCAAAAGTCCTTAGTATGCTTGGGGGAAAAAGACCTATTTCTGGGTCAACAGTAAAAGCTGGCTGGGAAGGTAAGTGTTTAGTAAATCAAATTTATTGTTGTTTTCAGGTTCTCTAAACTAGCAGTCCCCAACATTTTTTGGCACCACAGACTGATTTGATGGAAGACAATTTTTTCACAGCCCAGGGGTGTGGGGGATGGTTTCAGGATAATTCCAGCACATTACTGTTATCATGCACTTTATTTCTAATCTAATGCTCCCCCTGATCTGACAGAAGATACCCAGAGTTTGGGGACCCCTGCTATAAACTCTTAAATATAAAATTTGACTCTCAGGTTTTTAACATGGGCCTTTCATTTTCTTACCTGTTTTATTAAAATTCCACACTAGAGGTTAAAGGCAATGCATTAAAAACAACAAATAAACCCACATACAAAAAACAATACTACCATCTGAATTTTCTTTTTTACGATATGGCTGTAGGCTCAAACTCCTTCTGCTAGATTTTAAACCTACATACATCAGCTCCCTTATTATTGGACTAATTTGGGTCAGCATCTACCATTTAACCAAAACTACAAAGAACCCACGTTGTACTAAGAATTGTGCAAAGCATCTGGATTAAACAATAATTAAGTCATGGTCTTATATTTCTGATTTGCCTTTGCATTGCTGCTGAGCCACTAAAGAAGCCCACAATAGACCATAAGATGACTCCAAAGTTCCCCATCTCCAGCTATGTACACCCTATGTAATTCCTTCCTTTTGAGTGTGTGTTGGACCTAGTAACTAACTTCTATGAAAAGAAAATGACAGCGTATAAGTGTAACTTACTTCCAGGATTAGGTTATAAAAAGATGGATTTTCCTGGGCTCTCACTTGTGCTCTTGATCTGAGGGAAGTTAACTGCCATGCTGTAATTGCCTTATGAAAAGACCCAGGGATGATGGAGCCAAGGGAGGCCTCTGGCCAACTGCTGGGAGGATCTAAGGTTCTCATCCAACAACCAGTGGGGAACTGACTTTTGCCAAGAACCCTATGAGTCAGCTTGGAAGCAAATCCTCCATGAGTTGCACCTTCAGATGAGACCACAGTCCCAGCCAACTATTTTACTGAAATCTCCTGAAAAGAGATCCCCAGACTCCTCATCCCCAGACAGTATGATAAATGTATTAAGTCATTAAGTTCTGGGGCAATTTGTTATACAATAATAAATAATAAACTAGTGGCTTATTGCCAGCTTGGATTTTCATGATCCCTTTAATCTTCCCTGAAAAATATCCATATTCACATGCCTATAGGATTATGTTTCTACACACATGTATATTTTTTATTAAATTTATATGTGTATGTTAAGACACATAATTCCAGAAAATCCAAATTTAATTTTATTTAATAACATTAATTTGTTCACTTTTTAAAGTGATTTATCTTTGTAAAATGCAAAAAAATCCATGGTTATCTTTTGTCTAATTGATTGTAAAAATATAATCATGTTATAACATATTAAATTTTAAGCACAAAATGCCTACATGAGAAATACATTGCCTAATTTAGGTTTAAATGAAAAGAGAAGCATAGATAATAGTTAGCCAAATCCTTGAGGGCAATAATCTTAATGTGTTCATCATTGTATTGCTCAGAACATCTAGCACAGATCATCATAATAGAGCTAAAAATAGGAGTTAGTTTGGCTTATCATGGATTTTCTCCCAGAATCTAATAAATTCCTGATGTGAAGAGAAGAATAATCCTAGGCCCTTGCCTTTTCCTCTGCAAAATATAGAATTCAGTATTTATGCTATCTCCTTAAGGAATCTGTGAGAAATAATGTAATAAAATGTTGAGAATGAAACTTTGGAACAATATCTTCAGGACTTTTTTTTTAATTTAAAATTTCTAGAGAGTTTGCAAACAGAAAGGAGGGAGGAGGGTTCAGGATGGGGAACACATGTATACCTGTGGCGGATTCATTTTGATATTTGGCAAAACTAATACAATTATGTAAAGTTTAAAAATAAAATAAAATTTAAAAAAAAGAAAAAAGAAAATGCCTAACAGGCATCTTATAGTGTTGAAATAACATGGGCTTTGAAATGAGAATATGTTGTATCCCACCCAGTTCTGGCATTTATCTATGAACTCCAAGTTCAATTTCTTTGAACTGTTTTCCCCATCTGTGAAATGGGGATAATAATATATCAAAATAATTCACAGTGGTGTTGTGAGGCTCCAGTGGATTTATGAACATGCCTCAGCTTTATAAACTACAAGACACTATGCCAAAGTTAGTTATAACAGTTATCATTAAACAGAAGATTACCTGCATAGGCTCATATGTGAGCTCATGCCTCTACATCATTTCATTTTTCCAGTTAATAATAATTATGTATCTGTGGGCCAGATGGTGTCCTAAGGGCTTTGCGTGTATTGATTTTAGAATTAAGGGAAATGAAGATGAGAGATGTTAAGTAATACTGAAAGCTACACAGCTTCTAATTATTGGCAGAGCTTGGATTTGAACCAGAAAACAAGTACTAGAGTCTCCTCTTAATGACTGTGCAGTATCACATTCCCCCCAAAATTTCATTACAACTGCAAGGATGTATTCACTTATGTACAAACAATCTAATACATATATAATATACTTGTATATATTTTTACTGTATATTGTTTTATATTTACATATATTATAGGGCTTCCCTGGTGGCTCAGATGATAAAGCATCTGCCTGCAATGCAGGAATCTCAGGTTCATTACCTGTGTTGGGAAGATCTGGAGAAGGGATTGGCTACCCACTCCAGTATTCTTGCCTGGGGAATTCCATGGATAGAGGAGCCTGGTCCATGGGGTTGCAAAGAGTCGGACATGACTGAGTAACTAACACTTCAACTTCATAAACATATTATACCACATAATATATATATCTGTCTAGTCAAGGCTATGGTTTTTCCAGTAGTCATGTATGGATGTGAGAGTTGGACTACAAAAAAAGCTGAGCACCGAAGAATTGATGCTTCTGAACTGTAGTGTTGGAGAAGACTCTTGAGAGTCCCTTGGACTGCAAGGAGACCCAACCAGTCCATTCCAAATGAGATCAGTCTTGGGTGTTCATTGGAAGGATGTTGAAGCTGAAACTGATGTTGAAGCTGAAACTCCAATACTTTGGCCACCTCATGCGAAGAGCTGACTCATTTGAAAAGACCCTGATGCTGGGAAAGATTGAGGGCAGGAGGAGAAGGGGACAACCGAGGATGAGATGGTTGGATGGCATCACCGACTCAATGGACATGGCTTTGGGTGAACTCTGAGAGTTGGTGATAGGGAGACCTGGCGTGCTGCAGTTCATGGGGTCACAAAGAGTCAGACACAACTGAGCAACTGAACTAAACTGAACTAATATATATATTTAAACTAAATCCATACTGTATTCAAATTACCTGAGTTTTTCCATAATGTCCTTTCTCTCTTCCAGGACAATATATACATTTAGTATTTTGTCTCTTTAGGCTTCTCTTGGCTGTGACAATTTCTCAGACTTTCCATATTTTTTATAATCCTGACAGTTCAAAAGATCACTAGTCAGATATTTTGGGAAAAGTCCCTCAGTTGGGATTTGTCTGAGGTTTTCTCATAACTAAACAGGGAAAATGTGCTTTAATGAGGAAGACCACAGAGATAAACTGCCATTCTCACCACTGCATCATATCATATCTCAAACTGCATCATATCAAGGGTGCAAACTAACAATATGATGCATCAGTGTTGATATTAACCTTGATTATCTGACTTGAAGGGGTTTTCCTGATGGCTCAGATGGTAAAGAATCCGCCTGTAATGCAGCAGACCTGGGTTTGATCCCTGGGTTGAGAAGATCCCCTGGAGGAGGACATGGCAACCCACTCCAGTATTCTTGCCTGGAGAATCCCCTTCCACAGAGGAGCCTGGTGGGCTACAGGCCATGGGGTTGCAAAGAGTCAGACAAGACTGAGCAACTAAGCACATCTGACTTGAAGAGCATTTGTCAGGTTTCTCTCCTATAAAGTCACTACTTTTTCACAATCTTGCCAAACTTTCTACACTCTGCAAGGAAGTCACTATGCACAGTCCTCACATAAGGAATTGTACGGTATTCTATACTTCCTCAAGAGCAGAGTATGTACGTAAATTATTTGGAATTCTTCTGCGTGGAAGATGTGTCTGTTCTTCCCAATTTATTTATTTATTTATTCAATCATTTATTTACTCCATAAGAAAGTTGTGGATACTTATTTTATACTTTGGGTTATAATCCAACTCTCCTTTATTTTGTTGCTCAAATGGTTTCAGCTTTAGCCACTGGGAACTCTTTCATTTGGCTTCTGTGTCCCTTTGACATACAGTCATCATTGTGTGATTTGCTTTTATTTTTGTTTGTTTTGAACACTTTCTTACTTTTGGCACGATATTTTTTAAAATTTCCATTAAACTAATAATATCTTCCCATTTAGTCATATTTTAAATGCTTGCATATCCCAGAAAGGAGGTAGGAAGTGTTAGCCACCTACAACTCCCTCCAGTCATATCTGCAAGTTTCTCTTAGAATTTGTACAAGTACAGTTTCTTTTACACTTCCTTCCTTAGGGCAATTGTTTGGGTCATAAACTCCTTTCAGACTGATTTAAAATTAAAAAAAAAAAAAAAAAAACACACACACCAAAGTCCTGTGATCTCCAGAAAATACACACAAGCACTCATCCATTAAATTTGCACAAGATCTCCTCGCTACACAAACCACCTGAAACTTAGCACGTACTATGCTTTAGGCCTAGTTACTCAGAGGAAATAAAGCACACAAGCTTCTGTCCTGGAGAAACATTTACCAACTCCATTAGTAGAAGAAATAGAATCAGTCCCTATGTAAAATCTTAGAATTTCAAGCCTAAGACCCCTGAGAAGTCATGCTGCTGCTGCTAAGTTGTTTCAGTCGTGTCTGACTCTGTGCAACCCCATAGACAGAAGCCCACCAGGCTCCCCTGTCCCTGGGATTCTCCAGGCAAGAGTACTGGAGTGGGTTGCCATTTCCTTCTACAATGCATGAAAGTGAAAAGTGAAAGTGAAGTCGCTCAGTCGTGTCCGACTCTTAGCGACCCCATGGACTGCAGCCTACCAGGCTCCTCCATCCATGGGATTTTCCAGGCAAGAGTACTGGAGTGGGGTGCCATTGCCTTCTCCGAGAGGTCATGCTAGTACATTCCTATAGATAAGAAAGGGACACTTGCAAAAATAAGTTGACCAGTCCCACTCTGTTCCCACTCAGCCAGCCTAGGCCTCACTTTTGATTCCAAGATCACTGCTAATTTCATTGCATTATAGGTACAAGATAAGTTGATCTTACTTATGCTCATGTAAGATAACACAGATTTTCATATCTTTGCTTTTCCCAAGCTGCTAAATGAAAAACCCCTTCTGATTCCTGTTATTATTATTGTTATTCAGTTGCTAAGCCATGTCCAACTCTGCAACTCCATGGACTGCAGCACACCAGGCTTCCCTGTCCTTCATTATCTCCCAGAGTTTGCTCAAACTCATGTCAATTGAGTCAATGATACCATCCAACCATCCTCTGTCACCCCCTTCTCCTCCTTCCCTTAATCTTTCCCAGCATTGGGGTCTTTCCCAGTGAGTCAGCTCTTTGGATCAGGTGGCCAAAGTATTGAGCTTCAGCTTCAGCATCAGTCCTTCCAATGAAAATTCAGGGTTAATTTCCTTTAGGATTGACTGGTTTGACCCAACACCTTTCTCCCAAATCTTCAAGTAGAAAACTGTGGAAGGAAATAAACTACTATCTTTAAAAAAGTGGAAAGTCATATCCTGAGAATATTCTTATATCTCTGATGTTTACATTTTCTTTCTCTTTCAGTCTGGCTCTCCTCCAACAATATTTATAGCTTCCTTTCTTGCAGAAGTTCAAAGAGTTGGAACATCTCAGAAGAAAATGAAGGTTTGAGCACACTTTCTCTTTGGAAGCAATTATGCCAAAGCCTTTGACTGTGTGGATCACAATAAACTGTGGAAAATTCTGAAAGAGATGGAACTACCACACAACCTGACCTGCCTCTTGAGAAACCTGTATGCAGGTCAGGAAGCAACAGTTAGAACTGGACATGAAACAACAGACTGGTTCCAAACAGGAAAAGGAGTATGTCAGGCTGTATATTGTCACCCTGCTTATTTAACTTATATGCAGAGTACATCATGAGAAATGCTGGACTGGATGAAGCACAAGCTAGAATCAAGATTGCTGGGAGAAATATCAATAACCTCAGATATGCAGATGACACCACCCTTACGGCAGAAAGTGAAGAACTAAAGAGCCTCTTGATGAAAGTGAAAGAAGAGAGTGAAAAAGTTGGCTTCAAGCTCAACATGCAGAAAACTAAGATCATGGCATCTGGTTCTATCACTTCATGCCAAATAGATGGGGAAACAGTGGAAACAGTGGCTGACTTTATTTTGGGGGGGGGCTCCAAAATCACTGCAGATGGTGACTGCAGCCATGAAGTTGAAAGGCGCTTACTCCTTGGAAGGAAAGTTATGACCAACCTAGATAGCATATTCAAAAGCAGAGACATTACTTTGCCAACAAAGGTCTGTCTAGTCAAGGCTATGGTTTTTCCAGTGGTCATGTATGGATGTGAGAGTTGGACTGTGAAGAAAGCTGAGTGCCAAAGAATTGATGCTTTTGAACTGTGGTGTTGGAGAAGACTCTTGAGAGTCCCTTGGACTGCAAGAAGATCCAACCAGTACATCCTAAAGGAGATCAGTCCTGGGTGTTCATTGGAAGGACTGATGTTGAAGCTGAAACTCCAATACTTTGACCACCTGGTGTGAAAAGGTGCCTCATTTGAAAAGACCCTGATGCTGGGAAAGATTGAAGGCAGAAGGAGAAGGGGATGACAGAGGATGAGATAGTTGGATGGCATCACCAACTCAATGAACATGAGGTTGAGTAAATTCCGAGAATTAGTGATGGACAGGGAGGCCTGGTGTGCTGCAGTTCATGGGGTTGCAAAGGATCGGACATGACTGAGCGACTGAACTGAAAGCAAATAAGCCTCATATTCCTTTTCAAATCCATGCCTCACCCACTTTCCACTCTGATAAAAAACTGCAGCCTGGGATTTGGAGATGCATGTTGCTATACCTGGAGGGAGAATTAGAAAAATTGTGTTGGCTGTCCTAGGACTGGGAGAAAGGGGAACATAATGGATTTATCATGAAACTCTCCCCTGAAATGTCCTGCCATCCCAAATCTAAAAATATCTCTCAAAGAACATAATTAACCAGAAAGACTACCATGAAGAAAAAGTTCTTCAAAAGGTGGTCTCATCCAAAAATACTGTAAGGAAACTCCCATGTGTACTGTTCAGCTTACAGATAAGGACTTTAAATGGCCCTATACTTGAATTCACAGAGCAATTTGGACCTACTCTAATAGACTCTTCTATAAAAGTGTCTAACCCTTCTATAAGGTTGGCCTGTGTATAGCAGTAGAAGAACAGATTAAAAATGTGAATATAGTGCACTTTCAGAGTCAGGAATTTTATCATGAATAAGAATCTGGAATTTTCCAGCTCTCTATTACTAAATGCAACTAGCATTGTCAGGACCATCTATCAACAACCACTCTCATTTCTACCCTCCAGTTAATCAACCTGGGCTCCCAATGACCCAATATTCCCCATGGGCATTGAAGGAGGTAGCATTTGCTAACTCACAACTGACAATGAAATAGCAGGTACAAAGATCAGCAGATTTAACACAACTGTTCCCCAATTTTGTCACTTTATATTGAAACACAAAAGGAAAAGAGCCTACAGAGGAGTAGAAGCAAAGTTATAACTAACATTAGGTTTGTCTTATAAGGGTTATATTTTCCTTTGATGAGACTAAATAATGATAAGGGATCACTACAAGAAATCACATCAAACCAGACAACAGATCATTCAGCCCCTCAAAACAGATTTACTTAAGTAAAAATTAAAGATGACCATTTTAAGACATTTTGCAAATAAAAATATACATGTTAAACCTACCTTTCTAGATTTTTACTAACAAATACTAAATTGAACTATGATGAAAGGAGAGACAATCTTCTATAGGTTTGAGCCATGCAGTCCATAAAAATCAACTGAGGTTCTGACATCTTCCAGCAAATAGGTAAAGTTCTAGGTCGTTATAAGAACCTGGGATATTGACCAGTTAAAACTCTGTTCCTCACAGTGTGCTTTGAGCATCTTTGTAAGAATTGGCTGCATTAGGATGACACAGAGGAGAGACAGGAATGACCCAGTGCAGATCCCTGAATCTACTGCAGATCAACTGAACCTGACTCTGCAAGGGTGTGGTCTCCAGCAGTGATTTTCCTACACACTCAAAGTGGGGAGTCTCTGCCTTAAAAACAAGGGAAAGGAAAGGGAAATGCCTTTGTAACTGATGGTGTGCATTCTTAGACAAAATTAGTTTTGAATTTATGATATGGTATAGTTCAATTTGATCAGTCACAACACATCATAAATTTTTAAAATAAAATGATTTTTGTTAAGACAAGCAACCACTGGGACAGTTGAAGAGTTTTATATCTGAGGACTCTAGAATATTTATATAAAACTGGCAATTATACTCTTGGCAAAATGTTCACTTAAGGCTTTTTAATTTTCTAAAGGCTTATCTACCTAAAATATACAGATGATTCAAAATAGGTTGAACAATTTCCTCCTTAATTACATTTCTATTCCCTTTTACAGAAAATATTTAAATGCACACTGGCTTGGGTTTTGTTGATTCAGCAAACTCAGATGAGGTTAAAAATTATTTTACAATTTGGAGTTCTAAGTTTTTAAACTTGCAAGGAAAGTGATATCTGTGTACCCTAGATACACTCTAAAAATTTCTCTGTGGCATTTTGAACCATGTAAGATGCTACATCTTTATCAAGCAGTGAATGGAAATAAAGAAACTCTAAAAGTATAACAAAATCTTGCTAAAATTATTAGGTCCTGAATCTTTAAAACATACTAGTAGGATCAAAATATTATATGCTCCAGAAACCACTGCTTGTAGGATGAACAGCAAAGCTTAGAGAGTGCCAAGAGCCACTGACCCAATCTGAGCCTGAGTCCTGCTCTTAAGATGCAGGTAAGCAAGGTGAGAAAGTATACCTGCTCCTTGCATCTTAAGAAGGCAAAAGAAATACATTTTATGGGCTTTCATACCTTATGTGAAGGTTACCATAAAGTGAGAATTTCATATTATAAAATCTCCAAACACTAAAGCTTTAATACACCCTGTCATGCTTTGCAAAAGTTTCTAGGAAACAATGTTGTCTGAATTCTTCCTGCAGCACTGAACACTATCAAACTTAAAATCCCACATTTTGAAATTAAGAATCATTTTTGCAATGAGCAAAGCCCTCCTAGACAAAGCTTATTCACATTGATACCATAAGCATATTTTCCTATTTTTTATTAAATATATTGATTTTAATAGCTATTAAATTTTAATATACCATTGGTTAGTGAGTTTCAAACAGATTTGATATATTGCAGCTTTGGGGCTGACACTTTGCTTATCAAGTATAAAAGGGAGGATTCAGTGTAGCTCAAGAGATGCAGCGTTACATATGTTTGTTGTGTTAGCACCTTAACTGATCTATAGAAACAACAAATGGGTTTGTAATCAAGTAGTGTCACAGCTCATTAGAAAGACCTCACAGAGAAGTGCCCTCATAAAAGACAATGTCACGTGCTGGCCATTCATTAACCACAGTCATTTTAAGCTGCTTAGGAAACTATACTTCAGTTGCAACTGAATGAGATAGTTGAAAAGTATACAAAGGTTGTTTTGCTTTTTTTTATTTTCTTCAATGGTGGACAACACACAAAGTAAACAAATCCCCTCTTGAAGAAATGAGTCAAAATTTTAAAGATTCTGAATCTAGTCATCAAAGCCAGTTCACAAAGAAATTTACCTGTAAGAAATAGGGTGAAGTCAGAGAGAAAGAAAGAATTGTGTTTCATCAACGTAAAAAAACTCCACGCTGGGCAGTTAAAGTAGGGAGATAGCAGGCTTTGAGCAGCTCTGGTCTCATGAAATCATTTAATGGAATAAAAACCTTAACAAAGAATTAAAACAAAGATGGAAGACTTTAATTGAAAACTTGATCAATTAGCGGAGAGGCCATAAGACAGAGGCAGTAGAGCATGAAATTTGATTAAACAGAACCATACGTCCCACTTCATTTCCAGCGATGGAGTGAAACAGACGACCTTGGAAAGAGAAGATGTTTGGCAAGTATGAAATAGCCCAGGATGATGGTTGAAATGTAGTTCTGACAGGAAGTTTGTGCCTAAGAAAGTTTTAAATTAAAATTCGCATTTGTATTCAAAGGAGAAAGTACAGAGAAGTAAATCTGGATAATTGACATATAATCCAAATTTATGACTCTGGGTGTCAGGGTGAACAGGATGCAGAAAATGGTTTCATTTCATAAATGTGAAGATCTGGGCTTATCATAGTTTGCTGACTAGTCACATTCTCTCTCAGTTTGGCCCTATTTTTGTGCATTCCTTAATGGCAGCATGAAACAGGTCCAAATTACGGCCTGAGTCCATTTAGAACAAAAGCGTATGATAAACCCCTCCCCAAAGACACCTTTGTAGTGACACTCAGCTTATTCTTCAGAAAAAAAGTGGAGAGGAAGGAGAACTGAACCCAGAATATTCTTTTGTTTCTGCTACAACATAAGAGCACTCTGTGTTCTGTCCCTTGTCAAGAGTGAAAGAAGAAGTAAGCATGCAAATCTTTACACATTCAGATATGAAAGCGTTAATATTGGGAACAGGAACCAATTTCTGTAGCCTTGCTTTCCCTCAGCTAACATGGCTAAATATCCCCGCCCCTTTTCATTACTTGTCTCTTCACCTCATTTCATTTCTAATTTCATTTTGTCTTCCTTCCTTCCGTACAATGTTCTCCCACCACCTCCCCCAGTGCTCGTACCTGAAGAGTGAGGTTTTGTTTCTGCATATATATGTAAATTGTCTCATTATCGGGAAAGAAGAAGTGACCCAAGAGACTTCAGAAATGTGAAGAAACAAAACAACAACAAAAAACATTAAATCTATAGAAACAGAAAATGTTTAAGGAGATAACAAAGAATTTTCACTCCAAAAGCTACCAAGCACTGTAAGAAATCTGTTTCTTGCAAATCTAAAGATGTTCAACTTGGATGGAGAATAGATACACTCAACATCCTGGTCTGCAGAGGAGACAGAGATTAAACAAACAAACGAACAAACAAATCACTCAAGTTGTTTACTCCATAAGAGCACCTCCTCCCCCCCACCCACCAATTCACACTCACTGGGTGCTATGGATGTGGCAGTGCCCCACACTGTCACTGAGAGGAGTAATGGCTCTGCCAGCTGGTATTACCATATATCTGCAGTTCCAGCTGTACATACTCTGTTCTTAAACCCATTACTGTCTCCAAAACAAAATTTAAAAAATAAAAAATTATGTATTTTTTCCATTCTCATTTCAGCTGCCTTCCCTTTATACTCTCCTTCTGTGAATTCTGTTTGTTCACATTTCATTGTTTTCCCATAAATTTGCCGGTACAAAAATATTAAAGCCCAGGAGAGAGCAGTCCATACTACTCAGCCTATACCCTGTCTGAATATTACACTAAGTACTGGATCAGAATACTGAGTGAGCATCCACAAATTTTAACAGCTCATGCTTTCCTGAGTAATGAGGATACAGGCCAAAATCTCCAAGTCTCACAAGTGAATTCAATTTTACTTTGGAAATCTCTTAGAGCCACAACTGCTTAGCCTTCATTCTAGGGATAAATGTGGGCTGTTAATTTGGGTAATAAATCTTAAGATGAATTCTGTAGAGTCTCCCACAGTGATTCTTAAGTTTTAATGTGCAGATGCATCACCTGAGGATCCTGGTAAAAGGCTGCATCTGAAGCAGTAAATCTGAAGAGGGGGTCTGAGATTGTGCATTTCTAGCAAACTTTCAGATGAGGCTGAAAATCCTGGTCAGTATCCCAGTATCTCCTATGGTATCCACAGGTATGGTATCCACAGGTCCCAGTATCTCCTATGTTTTGGCATGTCATGCATGTGTGCTAAGTCGCTTCAGTTGTATCTGACTCTTTGCGACCCCACCAGGCTGCTCTGTCCATAGGATTCTCCAGGCAAGAATACTGGAGTGCATTTCCATGCCCTCCTCCAAGGGATCTTCCTGACCCAGGGATCAAACCCTTGACTCCGGCATCTCCTGCATCGGCAGGCGGGTTCTTTACCACTAGCACCACCTGGGTAGCACTGGTTAGTGCAGACCCCAGAGGAAAAGGGCTCAGTCCCACAAGACTGGCCCTCTTCACACACAAATTGCAAGGCCCAGGTTGTCACTTGTACTTCTGATCAACACTCTAGTCGTGGGTTGCCATGAGCCCTTCCTAAGGTTTGATAATTGACTAGAATGGCTCACTGAACTGAGGAAGTCACTTTACTTACATTTATCAGTGTATTGTAAAGGACAGAACTCAGAAGCAGCCAAAAGGAAGGGATGCACAGGGAAAGGCATGGGGATGGGGGAAGTGGTGTGCCAAGCTCCCATGCTGTCTCCAGGTGGATCATCTTCCAGCACCTCAATGTGTTCACTGACCTAGAAGCTCATTAAATTTTGTCGTTCAAAGGTTTTCATACAGTTTAATCTCCAGCTGTCCCTTCCCATTCCCAGAGGTCAGTGAGTGGGGCAACTAGCCCTGTCCTGGGGCTAAGCTACCTCATTAGAACAAACTCAGGTATAATCAATAGGGGTTCCTTGTGAATAACAAAGGGCCCTCCTATTACTCAAGAAATTCCGAGCATTTCTGAAGCCTTGTTCGAGGAATATTTCCTAATATGCCACACTGCAACTGGTTACTAAGATGTTGAATTGTAAGCTCTAGTGAGCTCCTTGGATCAACTCCTATTACCTGTGCCTTGACCCCTAGCCTTAAGCAGGTCATTTCCTCCTAGAGACTGGGCCAAGAATGCTAAAGATTGCCAACAAGATGAACAGAGCTCACTAGAAAAAAAGCTCTTTTTTGCATAATGAAAGCTGCTGCCACCAGACACCACAATTCTCATTCCCAAGTGCTACCACTGACAATTTCCATTAAACAACATCTAGACCAGATGGAAACTCTTTTCTCACTTCCTAGCAAGTTTCGGGCTCTTCCATATCCTGTCCTTGCATATAAAGAGAGCAATGTAAGTCAGATATAGCCAGATGAATTACTTTCTATCTTCTTCCTTCAGAATTTTGCTTGCCCTTGATCCATAGTGGTAAATATTCAGCCTACCTGAGAGATTCTTTGTTGTCTCTCTTAGGCATCTGTTGCTGCCCATCCCTCACCTTCTATATTTAAAAGTTCTCTGTCATAGTAATCATTTTGTAATATACAGAAACATAGAATCGCTATATTGTATTCAGGAATTAATGTAGTATTATAAGTCAACTAGACTTCAAAATTTGGAAAACTCAGCAGTGGCCACAGGACTGGAAAAGGTCAGTTTTCATTCCAATCCCAAAGAAAGGCAATGCCAAAGAATGCTCAAACTACCGCACAATTGCACTCATCTCACACGCTAGTAAAGTAATGCTCAAAATTCTCCAGGCCAGGCTTCAGCAATACGTGAACCGTGAACTTCCTGATGTTCAAGCTGGTTTTAGAAAAGGCAGAGGAACCAGAGATCAAGTTGCCAACATCCGCTGGATCATCAAAAAAACAAGAGAGTTCCAGAAAAACATCTATTTCTGCTTTATTGACTATGCCAAAGCCTTTGACTGTGTGGATCACAATCAACTGTGTAAAATTCTGAAAGAGATGGGAATACCAGACCACCTGACCTGCCTCTTGAGAAACCTGTATGCTGGTCAGGAAGCAACAGTTAGAACTGGACATGGAACAACAGATTGGTTCCAAATAGGAAAAGGAGTATGTCAAGGCAGTATATTATCACCCTGTTTATTTAACTTATATGCAGAGTACATCATGAGAAATGCTGGGCTGGAAAAAACACAAGCTGGAATCAAGATTGCCGGGAGAAATATCAATAACCTCAGATATGCAGATGACACCACCCTTATGGCAGAAAGTGAAGAAGAACTAAAAAGCCTCTTGATGAAAGTGAAAGTGGAGAGTGAAAAAGTTGGCTTAAAGCTCAACATTCAGAAAACGAAGATCATGGCATCTGGTCCCATGACCTCATGGGAAATAGATGGGGAAACAGTGGAAATAGTGTCAGACTTTATTTTTGGGGCTCCAAAATCACTGCAGATGGTGACTGCAGCCATGAAATTAAAAGATGCTTACTCCTTGGAAGTAAAGTTATGACCAACCTAGATAGCATAGTCAAAAGCAGAGACATTACTTTGCCAACAAAGGTTCGTCTAGTCAAGGCTATGGTTTTTCCTGTGGTCATGTATGGATGTGAGAGTTGGACTGTGAAGAAGGCTGAGCACCGAAGAATTGATGCTTTTGAACTGTGCTGTTGCAGAAGACTTTTGAGAGCCCCTTGGACTGCAAGGAGATCCAACCAGTCCATTCTGAAGGAGATCAGCCCTGGGATTTCTTTGGAGGGAATGATGCTGAAGCTGAAACTCTAGTACTTTGGCCACCTCACGAGAAGAGTTGACTCATTGGAAAAGACTCTGATGCAGGGAGGGATTGGGGACAGGAGGAGAAGGGGACAACAGAGGATGAGATGGCTGGATGGCATCACTGACTCAATGGACATGGGTCTGGGGGAACTCTGGGAGTTGGTGATGGACAGGGAGGCCTGGCGTGCTGCGATTCATGGGGTCGCAAAGAGTCGCACACAACTGAGCAACTGAACTGAACTGAGACTTCAAAAAACAAACATAGGAAAAGAGATCAGGTTTGTGGTTACTGGAGGTGTGTGGGAGGTTGAATGAAGGTGGTCAGAAGGTACAAATTTCCACTTACAAGTTAAATAAGTACAGGGATGTAATGTACAACATGATAAATATAATTAACACTGATGCATGTTATATTATGAAAGTTGTTGAGAAAGCAAATCCTAAGGGTTCTCATCACAAGGAAAGTATAACTTTCTTCTTTTGCTTTGTATTTATGAGATAATGGATGTTCACTAAACTTATTGTGGTAATTATTTCATAAAGTATGTGAATTAAACCATTATGCTAACAATGAAGTGAAAGTGAAAGTTGCTCAGTCATGTTCAAAAGTCCATGGAATTCTCCAGGCTAGAATACTGGAGTGGGCAGCTTTTCCCTTCTCCAGGGGATCTTCCCAACCCAGGGATTGAACCCAGGTCTCCCACATTGCAGGCAGATTCTTTACCATCTGAGCCACAGGGGAAGCCCCTATGCTAACAATAAACAATGTTATATGTCAATTATATCTCAATAAAACTTGAGGAAAAGGCTCACTATCTGCTATACATTAATATTGCTTGAAATACATCACACCGATTGTGTATATTGCAAGACTGAGAGCATCCATACTATCCTAGAAACCCATTAATAAAATTAATAAACACGGTAGACTCAAAAGGCAGAGCCGTTAGTGAGTACCATTAGTTTAAACAAAGGAAAATCAGTGTCTTGGAAAAAAATAAAACAAAACAAGCAAAAGATAGGGGTAATTTTCTTGCATGTTAAATTGCAGGGCTTTCAGGATGAGAAAGTTTCTAATACGTGTGGGGTTTTTAGACCCACTTATAAGCTAACCGAATTAAAAGATTCAGAGGGCAAGCAAGCGAGAAAGCGACTTTGTGAAGGTGCCAATCTAATTATAGTGCAGTACCCTCGAGGCTCATTGGGAGCTGCATCATCACTTATGTATGTCACCTTAAACGAGTTAACTGTGATTGTGCCACTGTCTTTCAGGGAAAATAAGATGGCTTTAAAATTTTTGCTCAATTGGTGATCGTTTTTAAAATTTATGGAATCCCTTTTCTTCAGTTTTTAACATCAATCAGAACAAAATATAATTAAAATTATGTCTCTATAATGTCCAATATAGTTTTCTTTTTTTTCTTCACCCACTTATCTTATTTCTCTCTAGCCTTTATTCTTACCTTCAACTGAGATTTGGTTCTCAAATTTATCTCTTCACCATCTCTCCACTAACACTTTCACATGGACACTCCTCGACCATGAAAAATTCAAAAACATTTCCAGTAAAGATTGTTTTTCATCTTCAAGTTTATTACATGCAGTATCTTTTATATCTGCTTGATATATAGGGCTTTCCAGATGGCTCAGTGGTAAACAATCTGCCTGCAATGCAGGAGATGCAGGAGACTCGGGTTTGATCCCTGGGTTGGGAAGATCCTCTGGAAGAGGAAATGGCAACCCATTCCAGTATTCTTTCCTGGGAAATCCCACGGACAGAGGAGCCTGGCAGGCTATAGTCCAAGGGGCCACAAAGAGTCAGACTCGACTACGCAACTGAGCACACGTACTGGTCACATACAGACTATGTTTCCTAGCTTCACTTTACCCTCAGAATTTGGATTTCATGCCTGTTGTTTTGACTTTAAGACTCTATCTTGGCAGTATGGCATTCTACTTTATCTTTAGAGTAAATCACCAAGACAAACATACCCGAGTCCAACAGCCAATCTATGTAGCCACAGGCATTAAAATCTTCAAGCATATAGAGTTTTCTCTAAAATCCTGTAACATTCTCAAAGTTGGTTTCTAAATTTACTTTTAAAAAATATACACCTTATTTTGTGAGGACTTAGATTTCAACTAGTTGGCAAATGCAAATATACGCCTCCAGGTCATGGTTCTAAAGACAGTTGCATTGATACAGTTTGATATACATTTTTTTTCTCAATTTATTTCAATAACACAACAACTCCATGTTAAACAAGTCTTTGCCAAGCCACCATGAAACTGCCTGAGTTAAGTTCGATATTTTTCCAAGTATTTCCTTTTTCATAGTTGTATCAATGTGGCAGGAGATAATCAGATAAAATAAAACAATGAGGGGAGGAAAGGAAAAGAAAACTGGAAAAGGAAAAATGATACAATCAGAGGATGGGAAAGTTGGAATAAAATGAGCACACATGTGCACAAGGTAGAGAAGAGAGAAAAAGATCAAAAATAAAGAGGAATGAAATACAACATGGATCCTGTGGTGGATCTTGGAAGAGAAAAAGGACATTAGTGGGAAAATGGTAAAACCCAAAGGACGTCTGTGATTTAATTAATATAATAATGACTATTTCTTTCTTCTGACAAAAGTACCATGTTTTTCTTTTCTGCTTTTAGGAAAATCACAAGAACACAGCAGTAAGAACTCAGGTTTATTCCAGCACTACCGCTTGATAGCGACCTAGCTCAAGAGCTCTCCAAACCTCTGTTTCCTGTCTATAAAATAATAATAACACTTACCTGAAAGGTTCTGGTGAGTTTTAAATGAAACACAGTGTACAAAGTGTTTAAATCAGTGACTGCAAAGTGTTAGTGTTATATTCATTTATAGCATTGCAATTTATCTTTAAAATAAAATTTATCTTGCCAGTTATTCCAATCCAGTGAAGCATGTCATTTTATTTCTTACTCTACCACTTTAAAGCTTTGTGTCAATAGTCATTCTTTTTTCCTTCCTTCGTATCTCATGTTGTAAGATGATAAAATTTATTTGTAAGACTATCCTCTCATAAATAGGGGAATACTGAAGTATTTAACACACAGTTTCAACCAGTTATGACAGATGCCATAACAAATTAGTATGAACATCATCCCCAGTCAATCAGTCCAGCCAAACAGGTACATACTAGTGACTAGCAGCCTTGATTATAGAGTCACAAATCACTGTGGCTGCCAGTATATAACAATTCCCTCAACAGACCGGACTGTTACCCACCTTGTTCTAAGAAAGATTTTGAATTGGAGCTCTGCCATTATCCTGGACACAATGACACAACTACGGAGGACTCCTGGTCCAAAGT
Source organism: Bos mutus (assembly GCF_027580195.1). Classification (NCBI taxonomy): domain Eukaryota; kingdom Metazoa; phylum Chordata; class Mammalia; order Artiodactyla; family Bovidae; genus Bos; species Bos mutus. Next base: position 48,879,347 of record NC_091617.1, read on the forward strand.
GAACCAATCGTTTGCCTTGTTGTCCTAGCAAGAGTGCTTAATTGGAGGGAGGGTGAACATGTGATTGAAGTTGGGGCAAAGAAAGCACCATACCCTTACTAGTTAGGGCATAAGGTCTAAGTGTTTATTCTAGGATACTGACATGTGAATCAAGTTTAGTTCAACAGAATTTTCTTCTAATTTTCCCAAACAGAGCCTTTTCTCTTAGGATGAACTTTGCAAATATCTGGGCCCTAAAGCAGCTGGTAGTTCCTGGTCTGTTACATTTTTTTAAAGAGAATTAGCTTCCATGATTAAAACAGACATAGATAGAAGCAAAGATATGGATGGAGAGGAGAGTTTGGGCACAGGAATCACAGCTAGTTCAAACTGGGTTTCAGTCACTTGTAACCAAGAGCTCTAATACACCCCTCCATCTGTGTTCCTAAATACTCAGTTCATTTCAGTTCAGTCGCTCAGTCATGTCCAACTCTTTGTGACCCCATGAATTGCAGCACGCCAGGCCTCCCTGTCCATCACCTACACCCAGAGTTCACTCAAACTCACGTCATCGAGTTGGTGATGCCATCCAGCCATCTCATTCTCTGTCGTCGCCTTCTGCTCCTTCCCCCAATCCCTCCCAGCATCAGAGTCTTTTCCAATGAGTCAACTCTTCGCATGAAGTGGCCAAAGTACTGGAGTTTCAGCTTTAGCATCAGTCCTTCCAAAGAACGCCCAGGACTGATCTCCTTTAAAATGGACTAGTTGGATCTCCTTGCAGTCCAAGGGACTCTCAAGAGTCTTCTGCAACAGCACAGTTCAAAAGCATCAGTTCTTCAGTGCTCAGCTTTCTTCACAGTCCAACTCTCATATCCATACATGACTACTGGAAAAACCATAGCCTTGATTAGACAGACCTTTGTTGGCAAAGTAATGTCTCTGCTTTTGAATATGCTATCTAGGTTGGTCATAACTTTACTTCCAAGGAGTAAGCGTCTTTTTATTTTATGGCTGCAGTCACCATCTGCAGAGATTTTGGAGCCCAAAACAATAAAGTCTGACACTGTTTCCACTGTTTCCCCATCTATTTCCCATGAAGTGATGGGACCGGATGCCATGATCTTCGTTTTCTGAATGTTGAGCTTTAAGCCAACTTTTTCACTCTCCTCTCTTACTTTCATCAAGAAGCTTTGTGTTCTTCTTCACTTTCTGCCATAAGGGTGGTGTCATCTGCATCTCTGAGGTTATTGATATTTCTCCCAGCAATCTTGATTCCAGCTTGTGTTTTTTCCAGCCCAGCATTTCTCATGATGTACTCTGCATATAAGTTAAATAAGCAGGGTGATAATATAGAGCCTTGACGTACTCCTTTTCCTATTTGGAACCAGTCTGTTGTTCCATGTCCAGTTCTAACTGTTGCTTTGTGACCTGCATACAGATTTCTCAAAAAAATCAGGTCAGGTGGTCTGGTAGTCCCATCCCTTTCAGAATTTTCCACAGTTTATTTTGATCCACACAGTCAAAGGCTTTGGCATAGTCAATAAAGCAGAAATAGATGTTTTTCGTGAACTCTCTTGCTTTTTCCATGATCTAGCGGATGTTGGCAATTTGATCTCTGGTTCCTCTGCCTTTTCTAAAACCACCTTGAACATCTAAATACTATCCACTACCAGTTCCTTTGGGATCTCCCAGAAACTCGTACACACAGTCACTTATCCTTTCCTTTCACCAAAATGTTTCATCATTTTTACTTCAGTGACTTTTTCTGTCTGTCTTGAAATATTCATTTGTCTGGATTCTTTATCTTGAAATAAATTTTTAGGAGACTCCCCTGCCCCTCAAGTTAACTCATATATATTTCTCTCTATCTATTTAAAACCAAACTTACTGAACATGTTTTTCTTAGCTCTCACTTCTTAAACTTCTTTAGTCTAAAGCGGTTTTCAGTATTTTGAAATATACTGTAAAGAATATTTCAACAATACTTAGACGTCTGTTTTTCTTTTGTGTCATTACAAACTCAGAATACATATATAACAAAATATCAACTACAGCACTTCTGCTGGAAGTAACTTAGCCTGGAACATTTTTTTTCTAATTCTAGAGCCCCATCAACTACCCACTCTACCCATCACCTACCTGGATGTCCCACAATTACTTTGAAGCCATTATGTCCATCTTCAACCTAAACTTATGCCTCCTGACTAATCAGATTTTCTATTTTAATATTTTAATCCCCTAGGAAAAGGAGCAGTCAATTTTTTTCTGAAAAGGGCCAGATAGTAAATTGATAATATTATAGGCTTTATATACCAAAGGGTCTTTGATCCAAGTACTCAACTCTGCTACTGTAGCATGAAAGTAAGCCACAGAGAAACATGAATGAATGAGTGTGGTTTTGACCCAATAAAACTGTACTTATAAAAAACAGAGTGAGCCAATTTTAGCCTATAGACAAGAGTCTATTGAGCCCTGCCCTTGGAAAACCAGCAAATGACACCTCACTGGGCCAATTACCGATTACACCTCCATGATGTGTTCTGTGATCACTTGAACACATTGCTCTTATGAATTTCTATGGAGTATTTTGACAGGATTACTCGTTTAGACTATACAGTATTCTGGTTGCTGCCTATGCATATTGCTACCCAAATGAAAGTTGCTCATACAAGTGGGATTACTGTGCAAAATTAATGGACTGTAAATTTCTTTTAAAAAAGAACTGTCATGTATTCTTTTTGCATATCACAGCTCATTGCACTATGATTTACCACAGAGTAGATGGATAGTTAACAAAGATTTTTCCAAGTAACCTGTCACCAGATTCATTCCTTGTCTTTTCTCCAGAAGGTTCACAGAGTAATACAGAGTGGGTACTATGAATTCAGTTTTAGACCTAGAACTTTTGTGAAAATAGTAATCTCTTAAATATTCATTTTTGCTTGAAGGGAGGAGTGATAGGAAGAGTGCCAGGTGAAGAAAAAGTGATTTGTAAGGAGGCTAAGAGGGACATCAGAAGCATCAGCTTCTCCACAGGTTTAAGCTTCCTCCACATCTTAATTACAGTGAGTTAGCTTCACAAAGTCATCTGATATTTTTTGAATGTAGTTAGTATACTCATTGGTAATATAAACATATGGTATATATTTTAAGTACTATTCTTTCTATAATGGAAGGTCATTATGTCTTTTTTACCTATTGAAGGCTATATAATGAATCCTCTAATCACTGAAGCCTTTACTTCTACAATTACTTATAAATTCATTTTTATTCTAGGTGAAATCATTTGTCACTAAGTCCTATCCAACTCTTGCGACCCCACACACTGCAGTCTACCATGCTCCTCTGTCCGTGGGATTTCCCACAAAAGAATCTGGAGTGGGTTGCCATTTCCTTCTTCAGGAGGTCTTCCCAACCCAGGGATCAAGCTCGAGTCTCTTGCATTGGCAGGCAGATTATTTTCCACTGAGCCACCTGGAAAGTCAGTGTGAAATCATAGCTACATAAAACAACAAGACAACTGAATTGTAATCCATCTGAATCGATCTGTATTGGAAATAAAAAGAAATCTTCATCTTTTAATAACTTTCTAAATCAAACCAATCCATATGAACATACTACAAACTAGATAGGGTTTCTTTCCCAGTACATAATAATTCTGGATTATCATGATGGTGTGATCACTCACCTAGAGCCAGATATCCTGGAATGTGAAGTCAAGTGGGCCTTAGGAAGCACCACTATGAACAAAGCTAGTGGAGGTGATAGAATTCCAGTTCAGCTATCTCAAATCCTAAAAGATGATGCTATAAAAGTGCTGCACTTAATACGCTAGCAAATTTGGAAAACTCAGCAGTGGCCACAGAACTGAAAAAGTTAAGTTTTCATTCTAATCTTAAAGAAAGGCAATGCCAAAGAATGCCCAAACTACGACAAAATTGCACTCATCTCACACACTACCAAAGTATTGTTGAAGCCAAGACAGGCTTCAACAATACATGAACCGTGAACTTCCAGATGTTCAAGCTGGTTTTAGAAAAGGCAGAGGAACCAGAGATCAAATTGCCAACATCCACTGGATCATCCAAAAAACAAGAGAGATCCAGGAAAACATCTATTTCTGCTTTATTGACTATGCCAAAGCCTTTGACTGTGTGGATCAAAATAAACTGTGAAAAATTCTGAAAGAGATGGGACTACCAAACCACTTGACCTGCCTCTTGAGAAATCTGTTTGCAGGTCATGAAGCAACAGTTAGAACTGGACATGGAACAACAGACTGGTTCCAAATAGGAAAAGGAGTACATCAAGGTTATATATTGTCACCCTCCTTATTTAACTTATATGCAGAGTACATCATGAGAAATGCTGGGTTGGATGAAGCACAAGCTGGAATCAAGATTATGGGAGAAATATCAATAACCTCAGATATGCAGATGACACCACCCTTTTGGCAGAAAGTGAAGAAAAACTAAAGAGCCTCTTGATGAAAGTGAAAGAGGAGAGTGAAAAAGTTGTCTTAAAACTCAACATTCCGAAAACAAAGATCATGGCATCCAGTCCCATCACTTCATGGCAAATAGATGGAGAAATAGTGGAAACAGTGGCAGACTTTATTTTTTGGGCTCCAAAATCACAGATGGTGACTGCAGCCATGAAATTAAAAGAAGCTTATTCCTTAGAAGGAAAGTTATGACCAACCTAGATAGCATATTCAAAAGCAGAGACATTACTTTACCAACAAAGGTCCATCTAGTCAAGGCTATGGTTTTTCCTGTGGTCATGTATGGATGTGAGAGTTGTACTATAAAGAAAGTTGAGCACCAAAGAATTGATATTTTTGAACTGTGGTGTTGGACAAAACTCTTGAGTGTCCCTTGGACTGCAAGGAGGTCCAACCAGTCCATCCTAAAGGAAATCAATCCTGAATGTTCATTGGAAGGACTGATATTGTAGCTGAAACTCCAATACTTTGGCCACCTGATGCGAAGAGCTAACTCATTTGAAAAGACCCTGATGCTGGGAAAGATTGAAGGCAGGAGGAGAAGGGGCTGACAGAGGATGAGATGGTTGGATGGCATCATGGACTCCTCGGACATGAGTTTGAGTAAACTCCGGGAGTTGGTGATGAACAGCGAGGCCTGGTGTGCTGCAGTCTATGGCTTCGCAAAGAGTCGGACACGACTGAGCAACTGACTGAACCTACTGATTTTCTTTTAATAAATATTTTTCTTCATATGTATGCATGTATTTATACATATGAAATCAGCACTATTTAAGCACCTTATCTACAGCAACTTCAAATACATCAACAAATAAGTACATTTGCATAATAGGTCTTGCAAATAATGATCTAGGAGAAAAAGGTAAAAGGTTTTATCTTTATATTAGTGGCAATTTTCTGCTTTTAGACTAACTACTCACTTATCATTAAATAAGTTTTAGGAGGTAATTTACTAATTGCTGTCAAAAGGTTTACAATTTAACTTTTCTCTAAAAATTGACCAAAAGGTTACAACTCTTTAAAATATTAAATAATTTATTTGGCACCTACTGATCTTGTCACATTGACAACAAAATTCTCTAGATCTCCAAGTTGCTCAAAAGCATTTATGTTTTGATATACTGCAGATGGACTATCTGGTATTTTCCAGTTATTTAATTAGCATCTTACTCAAATTTTGTCTCTAAATCTTTCACTCAATATAATTCATATACCAATCTTTTAAATATATATCAATTTAAAAATTCTTAACTTATAGACATACTTAATAAAATAGCAATTAACTCAAGTGAGAAACTGGGAACAAGAAGAGAATTTCATAATGTAATATTATGCTTAATAGCCTATCTTTCTATAAACCGTCAGAAATGAAATCAGATTCTAGAATCCCATGGACAGAGGAGCCTGGCAAGCTATGGTCCATAGGGTCTCAAAGAGTCGGACATGACTGAAGGAACTTAGCTTGCAAGCTTATTATAAGAGAGATGAAACTAATTATGACAAGACATCACCTTGTATTATGTGTAGATACAAGTAATAAAAAAGATGAATACAGTGAAAACACTGGTAAAGCAATTCAAACTAAGATTATGCCACGAGCAACTGGCTCATAACAAGAAATTTATAACACAATGGCAAATCTGGAAGAATCATTTGCCCAGTTCAACTTCCCTGGTGGCTCAGATGGTAAAGCGTCTGCCTACAATGCGGGAGACCTGGGTTCAATCCCTGGGTCGGGAAGATCTCCTGGAGAAGGAAATGGCAACCCACTCCAGTATTCTTGCCTGGAAAATCCCATGGACGGAAGAGCCTGGTAGGCTACAGTCGATGGGGTCGCAAAGAGTTGGACACGACTGAACGACTTCACTATTAAGGGAAGTAAGAATCTTGATTGTGGATTCCATGATGAAAGTATGATTAGAGGCATCTCTGAGTAGAAGAAAGAGAATGGGAAAACTAACTGTCACTGTTAAAGCAATAAAGGTCAAGGGAAGAACAAATTTCCTCTAAATTTTGATCCAAAGAAGAATGAGGTAATATTGAAAACCTTGAGAAACTCAAAACTATATTCCCTGGCCTGGTGAGGAATCTTGGAATAGTTACTAAAGGAGATCATTTCAATGAGCTTTGAAAAATCCTACAAGGTAATGACAATACATTTGTACTAAGATACCTACACAGGAATAGTTTGAATTCATCTGATCACGGTACTGATCGTAAGGCTGTAAATAGGCCACTGGCTTATTATGTTGTTGAAATTCACTGCTACAAACAAACGAAAGTTACTGTCCCCATAAAAAAATATTAAGTTACAATATGGTTCAAAGAGTATTTCCCTATTTCATGGAGCTTCCCAAGTGGGGAAAATGTGGATATTTTCAAAACATGAGACATCTCAGAGACTGCCTTGTTCCAAGTGATAAAACTATGTGAGAGACTTTCATGGTAAAAATAGCCAGACAAAAAAGAATATTTATTTTCTATGTTGTACCAAAAACCATAAGGAGATGGGAAATTTTCTTTAAATCATATGGATAAAATAGAAGCCATATTTAGCAATTTATAATGAGCTATGGTTCCATCTAAGCTTGAGCATTTATGCTTTGATAAGATTCTTTAAAAATACATTTCCAGAGATACACTTTTATAATGAATAATTTATTTTGGATGTATGTAATTTATGTGAAAGATGAGCGGGAAAAAAACATAGCATAGTCTTTACCTTATAATCACTTTCTCCTTTTATCAACAGATTTGTGTGGTTGGCTAAAAATCAGTGCAAGTACCTCTGTGGTAGACTCATATCCTTAGGTGTATATGTAATATGCACACTTTGATGCTCTTATTGCTTAAGAAGCATATTTTCCAGCTGTGTTTTTTGCATTAAAGAAAATGATTCCAGTCGTATAAAGCTCTCTGCTATTGAATCCCTTGAGGATTTGGTGGCATATGGCATATCTTCAGGAGAGGATAGAATGGCAGGTGTGGCCTGGTGGTTAGGTGAGGAACTGCTTCACTTCCACTCCAGGAGTCACAGTAAAAAGCGTAAATTTGCTTCATACTTTCAGAACGTAAATGCCTTTGCCAACCTTTTGGCAATATCTTTTTCTCAGGCTGGCAAACAAAATTCAGCAGATGCTTCCCCAGATGACTCCACACTGATGAGCATTATATATGCAATCGATCTCATATGATTGTACAACATAGATCATCATAAACATTGCATGTTTCACAGTCTGTCTGCCAACTGATCTATGATTCTGGAGGCTGCCTGGGCATGAAAGCACTGTGCATTTTATGGTCTGCCCACTAATTCAGGTGGGACAAATAAAATGCGTGGCCACGACAAGCTTTGGCTTCCCTGGTTTATCAATATGGATGAAGGTGAAAGTGATGCATTTTGAGCAAGGTTTCTTACAATGGGTAGCACAAAAACAGAAGACAAAGCATAAATAAGAATTCAGCTATCTTGACCAGAAAATGTTGACAAGTTCAGTGATAGAACCCTCCTGTGGTTTCTGACAAATGAAAGAGCCCCAGGCACCCAAACAGGAAGTACACTGACCCATTGCTAGACTGGCACTCAACTGCCCACTAGTCTGCTGCCCCCTCCAATGTACCTCTGGAACCGTGTGTCATGATAAGAAAAAGAGTTTAAAGTTGGAACTCAGATGGCTTGGTTTCAAATTCCATATCTGCCACTAATAGCTGTGTATCTTTTGGTGTATTAATCCACTTAGATTATATGACAACAACTATCCTTTCTGAAGCACTTTTCTGGGTCTTAGTCTCTACAGAAAGTCTGTACAAAAAGCCCAGAGTTATCATCTAATTTAAACTTCACCATAATATGAGATGTGGACTAACAGAATCTCCCATAAATGAGGAAAATAAAGTTTAGTGTATTTAAATTAACTGGCCAAGGTCATGCAATAAATAAACCACAAATCCTTCTCAAACTTACATTTCTTCTCCATCTAGACTACTACTGCCTAAGGTCAGTCCCCAGCATCTCTTACCTAAATAACAGCAAAAGTTCTTAGGGATGAAGAAGAGGGAACATTCATGCATGACTCCTAGGTTTCCAAACTGGGAAATTAGATGAATGGTAGTGGTCTTAACCAAGCTATGCCATATAGAAAGAATATAAGTATTGGCCATCGTGGCCTAGAGGAAGATGATGCAGGTATAAGTGGTCTCTGGATTCTGCACAGAGAATAATATCCTGTAAAAGTACATCACATTTTGTTAAAAAAAAAAAGAGAGAGAGAAAAGTGTATCAAGCAATAGACAAAGAACCTAAACTAGAACAAAGTAAATCTTATAAGAACAAAGAATTCCTCATAATCACTCCATGTTATATAAAAATTTAATAAACCCACTGATACAGTAAAACAAAAATTCAAAGATGGATAATAGAACAAAAGATAGAAAGGGTGACTTAAGACCCAGGCAAAAAACTGAAGACTAAATATCTTTAGACAACTGACAAGTTAGATTAGAACAAAGAAAGCAGAAGAATAGAGAGCTTTAGAATTTGAAGAACTGAGATAGAGGAATTACTGTTATCAACAAACTAAAAGAAAATGAGTTTCAAGAAATAAGAGAAAAGCAGATGATTGAGAAAGACAAAGATGTTCCATTTTAATGACAATTGCTATTTCTGTAGTAAGAAACCCACTCATAAAATGAACAAATAAGTAACAGACTTTATTAACTGATGCAGTTCAAGAAAATTTCCTTGGGGAAAAAAATAGGAAAGACTACAGATTATAGCAGCAAATAGGAGAATTAGAATGATCCCAGCCAAACAAACTGAGCTTCTGAACTTCAAGAATGAAATATATATATATGTATAAATATATATATACACACACATATATATATATATACACACATACATATCAAGACAGGCTTTCAGTTTCTGCTGAGCCAGGTAAGGAAGGACAATGGACAGTTGCAAAGAGACAGGAGTCTGCAGGAACATACAGCATGTGAACATTTGCTTGCCTGAAGCAGACACAGTTCCACACGTTAGAATTCAGCAAGACTAGTTAACAAACTGGTGGAGTGAATGTAGGCTGCTGAGAAAGTTTGGAGGCCCATTATGCTGGAGATAAAGTTGTTTGTATGCCCTTGCTGACTTTTGCTCAATGGGCCCCACTTGCTGAGAGTCCTGAGAAGATGTCCTTCATGATATGGGGGTGGAGGGGTACAAATCTCTACCATCAGATCTCTACTGGGACCCTTCCACCCATCATCCATGTGGAAAAAAAGATTTAATTTGTAGGGGAAGAGGAATGACATCTGTTACTTTTAGTACACTGGCAGAGACCCACTGCAGGTAATGGAAGGAAGGAGGAAAAAAATCTTGACATCTGGAGGAAGAACAGAAATGCATCCTTTGCCTAGAACTACAGCTGGGTTAGGGACAAGAACAGTAAGAAAGCTATAGCACTTACATCCACAACACAGTGCCTGCCTAAGATTGAGGTTTATGCAGTGTAAAAAATGCATCTTCCCGCTATCACATGATCCCACTACCATCAGACTAATAATGATGGAATACTACACTGAATACATGGAGATGACTTCCATGTGGTGCTGTGCAAAAGAATGACCTAAAGCTGAGGCATGAGCAAGCCTGAGAGAAACTCATCAATAGCCACAAGGTATCACTAGAAGTATTTGATGCTTACAGTACATAGAGGATAACTAAGGAAACAATAAAATTCCAGGTCAGTCCATTTCCAGATCAGATTAAGTCAGACACCTACTCTAAAGCCCAAATAGAAAGAGAAGTATATCCATTTCCAGAGATAAAAACTATTTAGCTCCATCTCCACTACATGGATGGATGCCATAAGTAAATAATAACTAGGCATGAGAAAGGGGTTCCCTGGTGGCTCAGTGGTAAAGATTTCTCCTGCAATGCCAGGAGCCACAGGAGATGTGGTTTGATCCCTGGGTGGGGAAGATCCCTTGGAGGCTGCTGCTGCTAAGTCGCTTCAGTCGTGTCCGAGGGCATGGCAATCCACTCTAGTATTCTTGCCTGGAGAATCTATGGACAGAGGATCCTGGCAGGCTAGTCTATAGCAAGCATTGGATATGACCGAAGTGACTTAGCAAGCAGGCACACAGGCATGTGAAAAGATGAAACAACATATCTTAAGATCCAAAACAATCAACACGACTAGATTTAGATATAATACCAGTGTTAAAATGATCAAATAGGGAATTTAAAATAACTATGGTTAAGATTTTAAAGTCCCCAATAGCCAAAAATACAGCAAGTAAGATGGAGAATGCTTTTAAATACATACCAAAGCAGAATAAAAGAACATCACAAAGAAGAAGAGGACATAGAAGGAAAAGAAGAAGAGGACGAAGAAGGAGGAAGAGTAGAAAAGAAAAAAAAAAAAAAAGGCAATCAGACTGCTGACCTAAAACTTCACATTCAAAACCACAGCAAAATGACCTGATACCTGCAAAGTCCATAAGGGTAGAAACTGTGACGCAGTATATCAACATTATACCCATACAAGGTACCATTCAGTGATAAATGCAAGGAAGTCATTATTAAACATAAAAATATTCCAAGAATATGCCACTCATAGCACTTGTCTGGAGAAAAAAAATCTGACAATTAGATTTGAATTAATATGCAAATCTGAGAAATGCAGATACTATATTAAAAGACTGAGAAGTAAAAAATAGATCCATGTACTCACTCAACTCAATAAATACTCTTGAGACAAATAATATTCAACCAAATAAATACTGACTGCCTACTATGTCACTGGCAGTACTCTAAGTGATAGGGACAGAATGGTGAAAATATTCAAATAATATCTTTTTGTGCATGAAGCTCACCCATTTTGACATAAAATCATCAAACAACCAAGCAAAATAAGGTTACAAAACTAAAAGTGAATTTTATAATCCTAGAAAATTCAAAACTAATTTCATAAGCAATAAGAACCAAGATATAGGGGTAGGAAATCTGTATTGAAAACTCTAAACTGTAAACATATTGTTTTAAAAAACATAATGGCACCAAAAGTCTTAACTGTTTTTATAACTTTTCACTTAGATGACAATCTTTCATTAAAAATAAACTTGTGATTCAACAGATCCTTTAATTTCATTTCAGTCACCTTGTCTCCATTGATTTCAAGTAAAAGTAAAATTAATGTTCTTTTATTTTGAAGATATCTGTAGCACAATCTAGTATCTATAAAATTAATTTTCTGTTATTTATTTGGACTCTGTCTGGAATAATGTTTGACGGACACGACTGAGCGACTGATCTGATCTGATCTGACAGTACGAGGATTATTCCTAAATAGTGGGCTTCGGATTTTTCTCTCAATGTTATCTTGTACTTTTCTGTAGTGTTTAAATTCTCAACAGTGAGCATAAATTATGTTTATAAATAACAATTTATAAATTTTTTTTCAAGATGGCAAACTGTTACTGGGCGGTGGGAACATGAGTAATGGTTGTTATTTCATTGTAATCTTAATTTCAAAAGATGTAAATAAAGAATTAATAGTGTAAAATGCTGAGTAATGTTAAATGTGACAATGATTTTTAAAAAAGGAGCAAATGGCAGGCTGGGAGAGAGATAAGTCCCTGAGATGACAGGAAGACACCTACTACAAGCATCCCATGAAGGATCAGGTAAGAGCATTCTCTCCATCCCTCTCCAGCACTGAGTGAGGTTGTACTCTCACTGAGAGAACTTCGAGTAATACTTTTGCTCATCTTGGGATGGTGATAGACAGAAAGTTTGCATGGGGAACAAGGGCTGCTGGGTCCGTCTGGCTACATGACTCTAAGAGGCATGTCTGCAGTATTAGTGCCTGCCACACAAATGGTCCATATTGTCTCTGTTTGGGTAGTAAGATCCAATAATCTGGTGAACCAAACTAATATTCAAGCTGCTTTAAAAAAAAAAAAAAAAAAGTAAAGAAACCTGTAAAGGGGGACAAATCATTTGCTTTGAAGTATATTTAATATGTCTAAAGTATACTAAACAGCCATTTCTGTTCCTATGTCTCTGAAACACATGAATGGCTACATGGTGTTCCTCCCAGGAAATGGTTAAAGGGAAACAGGGAGTGAGTCCAGGTTCCATTTCATTGTTTATGTCAACTGATAGCACAAATCCTCTTGAAACTTGCAGCTCACCCTGCTCATTATCGAAAGTGGAACAAAAACTGCCATTAGTGTTCCAAGCGGGCTAGGGTGGGAGGGTAGACACAAGAGAAGCTTTCTAATGCGGAACGTTTAGTGCGGGCTGGAAACTGTCTGAAGTAAAGTTTTAACAGAGAATCCTGTTAAAAATAGTTTGCATATTTTCATAATGTACATTTTCTGGTGAGATATAGATTTAAAAGAAAGCAGTTCTTGTTACCTTCAGGATGTACCCCATGTTATTAATATATCAGCTGTCAAATTCTGTCTATACATGAATAGCAGCCCTTCATATTCTCTCTGACCATACAAAAATTTCTTTTAAAACAAAAGTGAAAGTCATCAATTAGCAATGGGAAAAAAAAAGAAGAAAGCCATTCCTCATGCAGCAGGATGCCTTTTAAGGCTTTCTTGTCAGACCCCTATGGCTCCTGTGCTCTGTCAGTAACTTTAGGTCTCAGACATTGAACACTTCTTTCAAAAGGTCATCTCTACATGGCATTTCCTTCCATTTATTTTTAGATGTTCTAACCCTAGTAAGTTTATCTACCTAAAAGCTTGAAATCGACAACGTATTTTAGCACTGCTGAAACCAGGGCCATGTTAAGCACACATCTTCATGGATATTTTTCACATGACATCTCTGTAGTTTCAACAGCCATCTCAAAAATCACCAGCTTTTCTAGAGGTGCTGAGGTCTGCATGACATTATGAAGATCAAAGAGTACCATGTGGTTTGATTTTTAAGCTGACAATCAAGGCATAACCTAATACAAGCACAATGCATTGCAACCAATAAAGTGAAAACAATAGCTCTTGAGGCATGAAGCCTGGAAGCCTGCACAGTGCATTCCAGACAATTTGCCCACTTCAGAATAATCACAGTCTGGAAGACACACCTGCCAGAAAGTCATCTTTCAAGTCACTGTCTGCCTTTCCCCGTATAGAGAAAGTGAAATGTACTTTACAGCTTTAAATATTTAAAGTCTAAGGATATGGGAACTTGTAACCACTCAAAATCTGTTTGAGGACAATGAGGTTTAGGCATAAGTGTGTAAATTCACCCAGGATTTCAGATCAGAGCTGAGGCAAGGTTAAGAAATCTGCTGCCAACAGTGACCCAGCTATCCTCCCTGTTATAACTTGAGATAGTGAAAGGACTCCTTCCCTATATTGATTCTATCAAGTCTGAAAAGGGTCAAACAGCCCAGTATTAATCCATCTCTTTAGCATCTCAGGGTGTGTGCTCATGAGGGGTGTGTGTGTGTGTGTTTAAATAAAGAGTAAAAGTTGGGAGGGGGCTGGAAATTAGAACATGAAGAACTACATGTGACTAAATTCAATAGATGTTTACAAGGCAATATGTCCTTCGTCCACACGTGCATCCCAAATGAGGCACCATGTTGTCATTCTGGAGGGAGTGAAGCACAGTGATACTTACAATAGATATTAAAGATCTTATAAAATTTAAAGAAATGCAAATTAATTATGCTTTTCTTTTAATGATAAGAATATAAAATAAGAGATTAAATTTGTATTCAGTAAACACAACTCATTAGTTTATGCCTTAGCTCTATCAGTACATGAATGCAAAAGTGAAAGAGAAAAAGAGGGATAGAAAAAGAAATAACAGGAAAGTGAAAGAGAAAAAGAACAAGTTGAGGAGAGACACACGAAGAGAAAGTAACACAGAAGGCACAAGAAGACATCTAAGAAGAAAGTAACATGAGAAAGTCATGGGGAGAGAGGACAGAAATGGAAAAGACCAAAGAGGTAGATGAAGGAGAATAGGCAAATGATGGGAAAGACAAAGAAGCAGAAGAAAGACTGTCCACAATAAAATAAAAAAAAAAATCTTAAAATACCTTCAAAAAAGGAAGAAGAAAAGATAGATGGAAATCTAGGCACTGACTGGAATAGAAGAATCTGCAGAAAAACACTGGCTGTTCTGAAGCATTAGATGAAGACAGACTGCAGACTGCTCCCATCCTTTCTTGCTGCTCCTTGGCAGATGTAGAAGATATGGTCAACTCTCCTTCAAGCCGACTGAGTGTTGCTTTGAGCCCAAAAGATCTCCTCTGAGTTGATAACCATATCAGCCCAGTAAAAACATGCTTTCTCAAAAAACATGCTTTGTGAGACTCCACTATAAAGAGTACCCTCCACCTAAAAAAAAAAAAAAAAAAAGTGTATCTAAATTCCACTGAGATTTCCTACCAGGGCTTAATTCAGGTAAAATTTTGGGAGATTCGAGTTTGCCCCTCTAATTCAGCGTTTCTCAGCTGCAGCACTATTAACTTTTCAAACAGGATAATTCTTTGTTGTGGTGAGGCTCCCTGTGCTTTGTAAGAATTTAGCAGAATCTGAGCCTCTACCTACTAGATGCCAGTAACACCCCTCAGTAGTTACAATCCCACTGTCTCCAGATATTGGCAATCGTCGCAGAAGAGGGGGTGTGAAATCGCCCCAGTGGACCACCATTGTCCTAGCACATTAACATCACTGAGGTTACAAAATAGCCAAGAGTAGAAAATAGGTGTTTTCTGGTATAAGATACAATGCTGCACAGAAATTTAGTCCCAATTTATCCTCATTTACCTTCATAATATACCCCTCTATGATACCCTGACTTCTGATATAGCTAGAGGTTAGACAGAGCCCCCAGATCACCCAATTCCATCAGGACACTTCAATGGATCAACTCTGGATTGAGGATGTTGGACAGAAAATCAGACAGGCCAACTTGAATACTAAATGATAAATGCTTTAGAGTCAGATTAACTATGGGACAGCAGGGGAGCAGGATTCTCTGGCACAGAATCCTCCATTAGAGTGCCATTTTCCTCGCACGTCCTCTATTTGAAAACCCTCAGAGAACATTAAAAACCTTGTTTTAGCAGGCGCCTGGCTTTGCCCGACTGCAATTAGGACGCACAATTTCTAAATCACCCCCTGGATATCAGCCACCAGGCTATTGAAACGCAAGCCAGGCAGGAGGCAGGCGAGATTGGGAGGATTCAAGCTGACTCTAATAAGGAGCTGCAACTCCCAATAACCCCTGAACTTCACCACTGCCGTCACCAAGTCGTTTAATTCTGCGCTTTTAATGAGATAGCACTAACGTATCTAGCAGGGCATTGCAACATTATCTTTTCATAAATCACCGCAGTGTTTATGCCAGCTTTATACCAGTTTTTATAGTTCTGGGTGTTCATTGGAAGGACTAATGTTGAAGCTGAAACTCCAATACTTTGGCCACCTGTTGCAAAGAGCTAACTCATTTGAAAAGACCCTGATGCTGGGAAAGATTGAGGGTTGGAGCAGAGGGGGATGACAGAGGATGAAATGGTTAGATGGCATCACCGACTTGATGGACATGGGTTTGGGTGGACTCCAGGAGTTGGTGATGGACAGGGAAGCCTGGTGTGCTGTGGTTCATGGGGTCACAAAGAGTCCAACACGACTAAGTGACTGAACTGAAGTGAACTGACTAGATGGACCTTCATTGACAAAGTAATGTCTCTGCTTTTTAATATGCTGTCTAGGTTGGTCATAACTTTCCTCCAAAGGAGTAAGTGTCTTTTATTTTTATGGCTGCAATCACCATCTGCAGTGATTTTGGAGCCCAGAAAAATAAAGTCAGCCACTGCTTCCACTGTTTCCCCATCTATTTGCCATGAAGTGATGGGACCAGATGCCATGATCTTCGTTTTCTGAATGCTGAGCTTTAAGCCAACTTTTTCACTCTCCTCTTTCACTTTCATCAAGAGGCTCTTTAGTTCTTCTTCACTTTCTGCCATAAGAGTGGTGTCATCTGCATATCTGAGGTTATTGATATTTCTCCTGGCAATCTTGCTTCCAGCTTGTGCTCCCTCCAGCCCACCATTTCTCATGAGGTACTCTGCATATAAGTTAAATAAGCAGGGTGACAATATACAGCCTTGATATTCTCATTTTCCTATTTGGAACCAATCTGCCGTTCCATATCCAGTTCTAACTCTTGCTTCCTGACCTGCATACAGGTTTCTCAAGAGGCAGGTCAGATGGTCTGGTATTCCCATCTCTTGAAGAATTTTCCCCAGTTTATCGTGATCCACACAGTCAAAGGCTTTGGCATAGTCAATAAAACAGAAATAGATGTTTTTCTGGAACTCTCTTGCTTTTTCGATGATCCAGCGGATGTTGGCAATTTGATCTCTGGTTCCTCTGCCTTTTATAAAAACAGCTTGAAAATCTGGAATTTCATGGTTCACGTATTGCTGAAGCCTGGCTTGGAGAATTTTGAGTGTTACTTTACTAGTGGGTGAGATGAGTGCAATTGTGCGGTAGTTTGAGCATTCTTTGGCATTGCCTTTCTTTGGGATTGGAATGAAAACTGACCTTTTCCAGTCCTGTGGCCACTGCTGAGTTTTCCAAATTTGCTGGCAGAATGAGTGCAGCACTTTCACAGCATCTTCTTTCAGGATTTGAAATAGCTCAACTGGTATTCCATCACCTCCACTAGCTTTGTTCATAGTGATGCTTCCTAAGGTCCACTTGACTTCACATTCCAGGATGTCTGGCTCTAGGTGAGTGATCCTACCATCATGATTATCTGGGTCGAGAAGATCTTTTTTGTACAGTTCTATGTATTCTTGCCATTCTTCTTAATATCTTCTGCTTCTGTTAGGTCCATACCATTTCTGTCCTTTATTGTGCCCATCTTTGCATGAAATGTTCCCTTCGTATCTCTAATTTTCTGGAAGAGATCTCTAGTCTTTCTCATCCTATTGTTTTCCTCTATTTCTTTGCATTGATCTCTGAGGAAGGCTTTCTTATCTCTCCTTCTATTCTTTGGAACTCTGCATTCAGATGAGTATATCTTTCCTTTTCTCCTTTGCTTCCCTTTATTTCACAGATATTTGTAAGGCCTCCTCAGACAGCCATTTTGCTTTTTTGGATTTCTTTTTCTTATGGATGGTCTTGATTCCTGTCTCCTGTACAATGTCACAAACCTCCATCCATAGTTCATCAGGCACTCTGTCTATCAGACCTAGTCCCTTAAATCTATTTCTCACTTCCCCTGTATAATCATAAGGGATTTGATTTAGGTCATACCTGAATGGTCTAGTGGTTTTTTCCGCTTTCTTCAATTTCAGTCTGAATTTGGCAATCTAGTCAAGGCTATGGTTTTTCCAATGGTCATGTATGGATGTGAGAGTTGGACCATAAAGAAAGCTGAGTGCCGAGGAATTGATGCTTTTGAAATGCAGTGTTGGAGGAGACTCTTGAGAGTCCCTTGGACTGCAAGGAGATCCAACCAGTCCATTCTAAAGGAGATCAGTCCTGGGTGTTCATTGGAAGGACTTATGTTGAACCTGAAACTCAATACTTTGGCCACCTGATGCAAAGAGCTGACTCACTGGAAAAGACCCTGATGCTGGGAAAGATTGAGGGCAGTAACAGAAGGGGACGACAGAGGATGAGATGGTTGGATGGCATCATCAACTTGATGGACATGGGTTTGGGTGGACTCCAGGAGTTGGTAATAGACAGGGAGACCTGGCGTGCTGTGGTTCATGAGATGGCAAAGGGTCGAACACGACTGAGCAACTGAACTGAACTGAACTGAACTCCTCAGACATTGCTAGTGAGAATGTTAAATGTTGCAGCAGCTCTGGAAAACAACTTGGCAGTTCTTCAAAAGTTAAAAATAGAATGAGCATATGACCTAGCAGTTCTATTCCAGATATATACTCAAGAGAACTGAAAACACATCCATGCAAAAGCACATACACAAATGCTCATAGCAGCATTATTTATAATAGACAAAAAGTGAAAACAACCCAAATGTCCATCAATTTGAATTGATAAACAAAATCTAGTATATTTATATACTGGGATATAATTCAGCCATACAAAGGAATAAAATGCTGATATATGCTATAAAATGGATGAATTTTTAAAACATTATGATAAGTGAAAGAAGTCATATATTACATGTTTCTATTTATGAGATGCCCAGAATAGGTATATCCACAGAAAAAGAAAACAGATTAGTAGTTGCCAGTGTCTAAATAAAAGGAGGAATGGAGAGTGACTGCTAATGTGTGCTGCACTTTTTTAAACATTTGAAAAAAATGTTCTGGAATTAGATAGTGATGATTGTACAATTTTGCAAATATATTAAAAACCTCTTAATTATACACTTTAAAAGAATAAAATTTGTTATATAGAATATACTAAGTTGTTATTAAAATACATATAAACATACATATAATTTCCACATAATATATTTTTGCATATAAATGTGAATAAGAATAAGCTTTGAAATCTCTACTTCCTTATCTCTAGACCAGTTAGAGAGAAAAGTCACACTGGCCTTGATTATAGTGGAGGTCAGCCTACATTCCAGGCTCTGGGCATTTTTTTCAGTATGCGAAGGGCATCTCTAAGCTATGTGTCTATCGAAATTGTATTTTCTGAACCAAGACTGAGACTTGATGCAACTGGTACGCACTTACTTATAATCAGACTTACAATCATAACACTTGAGATTGGTTCTTTTATGGAAGGTTGAGAAGTAAAGTTTGGACACAGATTGGGCAATATGTCTGAAAGCTAGTCTTACATTGGAAGTTAGTAATAAGAAACAGCACTTCATATCAATATTGAATTATTTCTTATTAAATGTGTATTTGGAAATTCTAATTCTCTTTCAGTTAGAAGGGCCAGTTGAGATTTTAAAAAATGTTAAAATTGCCCGAGTCATTCACAGATCAATGGATAAAGAAGCTGTGGTATTTATATACAATGGAATATTACTCAGCCATGAAAAGGGACACATTCAAGTCAGTGCTAATAAGATGGATAAACCTAGAGCCTATTTTAGAGAATGAAATAGGTCAGAAAGAGAAAGACAATCATCATACATTAATGTATACTTATGGAATCTAGAAAGATAGTGCTGATGAACCTATTTGCAGGGCAGCAATGGAAATGCAGACATAGAGAACAGACTTATGGACAAGGGTGGGGAAGAGAGCGTGGGACTGAATGGAAGGAGTAGCGTGGACACATAGACACTACCTCATGTAAAATTGATAGCCACGAGGAATATATTATACGACTCAGGGAACTCAAACCAGGGCTCTGTAACAACCTAGAGACGTGGGATAGGGTGGGAGGTGGGAAGGAAGTTTAAAAAAGAGGGGACGTATGTATACCTATGGCTGATTCATATTGATGTACGACAGAAACCAACACAATATTGTAAAGCAATTATCCTTCAGTTAAAAATAAATATGCTTTAAAAAGGCTGCCCAAGTCATAGTAATCAACCAAAAAGAGGAGATTAAAATTAAGAGTTAAACTATGTATATCCTTGGTATATTACTCTAGAAGGAACACTAGAAGATTAAAGAAGATTCCTTAACTTTTATCCTGTGAGTCTTTGTTTGACAATCATCTGATTTACATAGAATAGAATTTGGAAACTAAAAAGAAAGGGATAATTATATCCAATTACTTTGCCTCAGAATGTGGTTCCAAATACTAAATAGACTTACATTTCTTTTTTCCCTCAATTATCACTACCTGATAAGTAAAAGTCCTTAAATTAACATTCTTATGTAAGCACATTTATCATTTATGGATAAAGGAAGAATACTCTTTCATGATTCATTCTTGGATGATGATGAGGATTTAGTATGCTGCATGTTGGCAGAAAATAAAAATCAATTAGTTTACTGTTTCAGGTATATGTGCTGATTTGGACCATGGTGTGTGTTTGTCAAATAGAATGCCTGTTTTTAGAGGTTTTGCTCTTTGTGGCTACAGGATTGTATAGGCACCAGTGGGTTCTTGCCTTGACTTCAATAGTCTTGCATTTCTCCAGACCAGTAAGAATTCTCTGAATCATGAAAGAAAAAATAGAAATTTGTCATACTCTTTATGGATATTTGAAGAGCAAAAGAAAACAATGACAAGTATCTGAAAGGGTGAGTTTGGTATTATTATAATTATTAAAGAAAATTTAAAAATACATTGCAATGTAAGGTACTGTCAACTAAATACTATATATACATAAATATGATTTTAAATTGTTTTTCTTGCTCATTGGAACAAGTTCAAAAGTCTTTCACTTATTTTAATTGGATTAACTGTAAATTAACTATTACCTATTCCCTAGAACACGAAATATATAAATAGGGTACATTCAGATATGTGTATGTACATATATGTATACACACACACACATACCCACACATAATAGATAGATAACTGTGAGTTTACTTAGATAACTGAGTTTATTTGCCAAGTGGAATAAAACACAGAACATGCCCAATATTCTGGATTATGGTGGCTCAGATGGTAAAGTGTCTGCCTGCAATGTGGGAGACCCAAGTTCGATCCCTGGGTTGGGAAGATCCTCTGGAGAAGGAAATGGCAACCCACTCCAGTATCCACTCCAGTACCCACTCCAGTACACTCCATAAAATCCCATGGACAGAGGAGCCTGGTATGCTACAGGCTGAGCGACTTCACTACCTATAAACCAATATAATTTATCTATCACACCCTATAATTAATATGAAAATTAAAATTATACATTTTGTCTAGATTTCAATAGGTTGAGCCAATGGCTTATTCTTTATTTTTTAGAAAATGAGAAATAGCACTCACACAAAATTCAAAAATCTGTCACCTTTTAAGCTTCCAAAATTGTAATGTTTGAAATCTGAAGAAGGAACACAAAGTCCATAATAAAGCCAGTAGGGTAACATTCATTTAAATCACTTAGTCTGCTCAAAGAAAAATTCACTACTTATAATTAAGAAAATCAGAATGAATTTAACAGATTGTTTTTCCAATGATGAGGAAGTAAAGAGGATAGAAAGAGCAATTATAAAAAAACAGATTCAGACTTGTGAGATGAAAGACAGGTATTCCTGAAGTTAGACCTTGTGCATCATCTGTCAGGATGAAACAGCTCCCTAGAAACCAGGCCATGAAGCCAGATCCAGAGGAAGAAGGAAAGGAGAAATGACATCTTTGAATCTATTTTGCCAGCCACCTTAACTGTGAGATGGAATTTCTTTTCTAAGAAAAGTATGAAGAGTTTCATCCTGTAAACTTCTCCATAGTTGAAGCAGAACTTCCTATGTGCCTGAATTACAGTCACTACCAAAATATCTATAAGAAAGGTTTTTTTTTTCCCATTTGCACTAGTCTCAAATATGAATTATTGTTGTTGATCAGTTGCCAAGTCATATCCCACTCTTTGTAACCCTATGGATTGCATCATGCCGGGCTCCTCTGTCCTCCACCATCTCTTGGAGCTTGCTCAAATTCACGTCCATTAAGTTGATGATGCTGCCTAATCATCTCATTGTCTGTAGCCCCATTCTCCTTTTGCCTTCTATCTTTCCCAGCATCAGTCATTTCCATTGAGTTGGCTCTTCCCATCAGGAGGACAAAGTACTAGAGCCTCAGCTTCAGCATCATTCCTTCCACTGCATATTTAAGGTTGATTTCCATTAGGATTGACTGGTTTGATCTTGCAGTCTAAAGGGACTCTCCTGAGACTTCTCCAGCACCACAATTTTAAAGCATCAGTTCTTCAGCATTCAGCCTTCCTTATGGTTCCAACTCTCACATCCGTACATGACTACCAGAAAAACCATAGCTTTGGCAATACGGACATTTGTCAGCAAAGTGGTGTCTCTGCTTTTTAGTATGCTCTCATTGTTTGTCATAGCTTTCCTTCCAAGGAGCAAGTGTCTTTCAATTTCATGGCTGCAGTCACCATCCACAGTGATTTTGGAGCCCGAGAAAATGAAACTTGTCACTGCTTCCACTCTTTCCCCTTCTTTTTGCCATGAAATGCTGGGACTGGATGCTATGATCTTCATTTCCTGAATGTTGAGTTTAAACCAGCTTTTTCACTCTCCTCTTTCACTTTCATCAAGAGGCTCTTCAGTTCCTCTTCACTTTCTGCCATTAGAGCAGTATCGTCTGCATATCTGAGGTTGTTGATATTTCTCCTGGCAGTCTTGATTTCAGCTTGTGATTCATCCAGTCTACCATTTTGCATGACATATTTTGCATAGAAGTTAAATAAGCAAGGTGACAATTTAGAGTCTTATTGTATTCCTTTGCCAATTATGAACCAGTCAGTCGTTCCATGTCCAGTTCTAACTGCTGCTTCTTGAGCCACAAACAGGTTTCTCAGGACAGGTACAGTGGTCTGGTACTCGCATCTCTTTAAGAATTTTCAACAGTTTGTTGTGATCCATACAGTCAAAGGCTTTAGCATAGTCAATGAAGCAGAAGTAGATGTGTTCCTGAAACTCTTTTGCTTTCTCCATGATCAAATGAATGGTGACAATTTGACCCCTGGTTTCCCTTGACTCTTCAATACCCAGCTTGTACATTTGAAAGTTCTCGGATCACATACTGCTAAAGTCTAGCTTCAAGGATTTTGAGCAGAGCCTTACTAGCATGTGAAATAAGCACAATAATATGGTAGTTTGAACATTCTTTGGCATTGCTTTTCTTTGGGATTGGAATGAAAACTGACCTTTTCCAGTCCTGTGGCCATTGCTGATTTTTCCAAATTTGTTAGCATATTGAGGACAGCACTTTAACAGCATCATATTTTGAGATTTTAAATAGCCCAGCTGGAATTCTGTCACCTCCACTAGTTTTGCTTGTAGCAATGCTTCCTAAGGGCTTCCCTGGTGATTCAGACAGTAAAGAATCTGCTTGCAATGTGGGAGACCTGGGTTCAGTCCCTGAATTAAGAAGATCTCCTGGAGAAGAAAATGTGTACCCACTCCAGTATTCTTTCCTGGAGAGTTCCATGGGCAAAGGAACCTGGCAGGCTACAGTCCATGGAGTCGCAAAGTCAGACACAACTGAGTGATTAACACTTTCACTTCACTTTCATTTTCATTGCTTCCTAAGGCCTACTCAACCTCACACTACAGGATGTCTGGCTCTAGGTGAGTGATTACACCATCATGATTAACTGGGTCATTAAGACCTTTTTTTTGTATAGTTCCTCTTTGTATTCTTGCCACCTCTCTTCTCTTTCTGTTAGATCCTTACTGTTTCTGTCCTTTACTGTATTCATCCTTGCATGAAACATTCCCTTGATTTCTCTAATTCTCTTGAAGCTCTCTCTAGTCTTACCCATTCTATTGTTTTCCCCTATTTTCATATATCTATATACACCTCTATATGTGTGTATATATATTTAAGTAAAGCCAAAGTGATTAGACTGAACAAACACATGCCTAGGAAATCAGAAGGCATCTTTCTGTTTGTTATTATCACCAGTATAAAATTTTGCTAGTTTTAGAGCAAAATTTTTGGAGAAAGCAATGGCAACTCACTCCAGTACTCTTGCCTGGAGAATCCCAGGGACGGGGGAGCCTGGTGGGCTGCCGTCTATAGGGTCACACAGAGTCGGACATGACTGAAGCGACTTAGCAGCAGCAGCAGAGCAAAATTTTAAATTATTTTGTTTACATAAGATCACAATCAGAAGAATGCAATATTGATGCTTACATATAAAGACAATTTAACATTGCTTTTAAAGTTAGCACAAGCCAATTCCTGCAAGGACTCTAGAAAACAAGTGACAGTAGAATTTTCATAAATTGGAAAATGCAGAAATACTATATCCTCTTCACCTTCTTTGCTAATACTAGTTTCATCATTGCTAAGCCTCCAGACAGTGTGAGAAATGCTTGCTGAGAACAATCAGTTAAGATCTATCCATACTCATAAGAAAAGTATATCTTGCGAGAAAAGTAGTAGTGACTAATAAAACTTGCAAAGTATTTCATTTTGCAAAGCAATTCCACCCTGTGTTCTTTCTTTCCATTTTCATACAGGGCAGGTTATTACTCCTAACTATGGATAAAGAAATGGTGAGGTAACGTGATTTACTTGAGATCACACAGCTATAATGATGGTTCTATTCACGATTTCAACCCAGGACTTTTCACTCCAAATGACTTGTTGCTAAGAGCATAGGGAAAATTACACTGTGTTTTAAACTTTATTTTTTTTTTAGCTTATATAATTAAACACATAGCACTACATTTCATCTAATACAACAGACACCACTGATTGGTTAGATATGGTTACTAAGCAATTATTTGAACTGACTTTTAAATTCAGCCCCAAACTGAAAATTCCTATATGTCTGTGGATGAAGTCTGAATAACTATTGCTGAATTCCCAGTAAATGTAGTACAATCATGATCTTACAAACTTAGGCTAACAAAGTTGGTTTTCCTTTTTCTTTGTGGGGAATAGTTATTTGTTGCATTTCAGTGAAGTAAAATTTCAGATAATCTTCAAAATAAGAGTATAAATAATATCTACAAGAATAGAGAAGGCAGAGAATTTGAAGTCATCTGAGATCTAAGGAAAATTCTATACTGTAATTCCAATTTGGCTATTCATTTATTCTGGACCCTTGGTTTCATTTTCTGTGGGACCACATTTCCCTAAGGTGAAATCATAGCCCCTAAGCATATCATACCCCTAACAACTCAGAACATTATGAATAATTAATGAGTGTAGCAAAGCCCTTAACTGAGTGCTATGTAAGTAATGCTTTTTTAAGAGAAGAAATGTTCATATGGGAATTGACTATGATTTTTTTTTAGCACCATATGGTAATTCCCATGTTTGTGAAAAAAAAAATAACCTATTTTTTTAATAAAATGATAAGATTTTGTTTTAGTTCAAGACAGGATCATACTATAGGGGAAGCTCAAGAATATCACAACACAGACAAAAATAACTGAAAAATCACAAATCATCTACATTCAAAATATGAAGCCAAAAATAAGAATATTAAGATAAAAATGTGAGAAGATGCATCAACACAATGAAATTCTTTTTTAAGACACAAAAAGAGAAGCTGTCATTCATATTATATATACTGAAAAATTCTTGGCTAGAAAGGAGTAAAATGATAATTTTTAGTAGTATATAAAGCATTAAACTAGAAAATGAGTTCAGGAAATTGATTTCTTAGTGTACTGAGTTGTAGGTACTTTCTAGTTAACCAATATATAACTAATTCAAAGCATTAAACTTCAGGAATAAAGACTTATTTTTAAGGACCATCTAATATGTTATGGGTCCAAGGTCCATTTGAGATTCTGTAAATTGATTCTTAAGGTACCTAATTATTAACTTTTGTACATTATTTCAAGGGATTCATGACACCTGGTGAAGTCTATTAGAGGAACCACTAGAAATCCAGATAATTATTCTAAAGTTTGGGTTCAACTTCCACATAATTAGTGAAGAAAGGGCCAAGGGGAGAAGGGTAATGTTGAAACAGAAAGATTAATAAGGTATAAAGTGTTACCAGCACATGCAGACTTAGAATATTAAGTAATTAAACAGTAGCATTCTAAGTCACTGCTAACTGTGGGATACTTAATAGGGTTTTACAGAAGTATCAAGGTGCTGTGCAAATGGACAAATTGCTTTCATCTCAGACTCATTGCTACCAAAGGGACTTTTAACCATCTTCTTCACAGCACATGCGCATACCAACAAACCAGTTTCTCTAGGAGAAACTTTGATTCTAGAAAAAGTTGTCACTGTTGTTTAGTTGCTAAGTAGAGTGCTACTTTTTTGTGACCCCAAGGACTAAGCCATCCCAAGGCACTTTAGATGCAGACCACTCAGCTCTGAGTCACATAACCATTGCTGAAGTTAATTAAAGACTAAATAATATTGGTTTCAGTAATGAGTCCTAAAGCTAGAAGAAAACATGTCACCATAGAAAGATGCCATGAGAAAACAATAAGCCAGAAAAGAATTGAGAAAAGATCAATATGGTTAACTGTTCTAATAACTACACCAGTAGAAAAATGGTAACAACTCTTCCTTTAAGGGAAAGAATTAGAGACTGCCACCAAGCTCCTCCACATAACATTCAGAATACATTGAATACAATATTTTATTTTATGTTATTTGTTACATCATCATGGTACATTTTCTACAGTTTTCCATAAAAAATAGGTTCAGTAATTTTCAGAAGAGCATTCTGTCACCATCATTTAAGAATGGATAAAAATTCTTAAAAATTGGTTAAAAATCTCCATATTTAAAGAATCCTTCAGAGTATTGTTACAGTTATATACGTTCCATGAACTAGTCAACTTATATTTCTTCTATTTCCCTAAATTTTTTCTTCATTAAAGTGAATCTGTTTAGATCACAGTTTACATGCAAGTCTCTGCTTTCAAATCTTTGAAAACCTAAGCTCATGGTGTCAGAAGTTCATAGCACTAACACAGAAAAGCTCATAACAATTAACTAGAAAAATCAGAGGCAACCTAAAAGGGTCATTTGAACCTACACATTGCCGATCTCTACTTTTAAAAGCCTGGTTTACATTCCCTACCAAATGATTCTTTCCAAATATAACAGGTCAGAGAACATCGTTAGGGAGGGGAAAAAAAGGGGTGACAAATAATAGGAAAAGGGGATAAACTGAGAGTTATAAAGAAAAAAGGAACAGCAAAAAAACA
The DNA here is from genome assembly GCF_027580195.1 of Bos mutus. NCBI lineage: Eukaryota > Metazoa > Chordata > Mammalia > Artiodactyla > Bovidae > Bos > Bos mutus. Next base: position 48,906,581 of record NC_091617.1, read on the forward strand.
CTATTATCTCTAATGCTTGTACTTTACGTTTTATCAAGGACTCTAATTTTCTGTTCTCTATTCATGAGTTTTTATAAAATTAGCATCATAATTTGAATATTGTTGATTTGAAACATCAAGTCTAATGCATAGGTCTCTTAGGATTGCTGAATTATTTCTAAAATTTCTTCTGTAAATAAAATTATGCACTCATTATATCTTACAATTTATAAGATCTTAGGATAAAAATAAAATGGTAAATTGATCATTGTTTCCTTTTTTCATTTTGTTTTTATTTTCATACAACTCCATATGGTGGAGAATGGTTGTTCTCTTCCTGTCCAACATCACTATAGGATATCTTTCAGATCTTCTCTTAGGGAAATCCATTGAATATATTTTGAAATGAAAGCTGACCTTCATCCACCTATCCATCCCATTACATGGTAGATATGTGAGCATATATTGTCCATAAGAGTATTTTCTCTTCCTTGATAAATCAGTTCAAGATTTGATATATGTTCTCAACCAGAGCCTCCTTAGAACTTTTTGACCAAAGCTAAAAGAGAGATGTTCTTTTACTTAAGCAACTGCGACTTGAGTTTCTGCTGCTCAAAACCCAGCATCTTGGTTAATGCTTCAGTGAAATCTTCCCTTTACATAAAATTAATACTTCTTTGAATGTTAGATGTGGAATTAAATAGAAGTGAAAAGACCGTTTTGAATCATACATAAACTCCGGTGTAGTCCAAAGAGTTGGTACCTATTTGCAAGATGATTGGAGGTAAGTTTATGCTTGAGAATTTTGTTTTATATCATGAAATTCAGCACTCTGAGCCACAACCATGAAACAAAAAGACTATAGAATCCTTACCTGCATGTGCATGGTAATGAGACATATATGAGTGCTAATAGATGGCTGACACATGAGTGTTTCAAACTGAAAAGTAGAATTATCATAAATATTGACACATTTCTGCAAACACTAAGATGTTTTCTAAAAACATATAAATCTGATCTGTTTTATTTTATAATAAAATAATAAAGTTCTAAAAAATCAAAATCAGACCAGAACCCTCCTCCCTCCTCCCTCCCCATACCATCCCTCTGGGTCGTCCCAGTGCACTAGCCCCAAGCATCCAGTATCGTGCATCGAACCTGGACTGGCAACTCATTTCTTACATGATATTTTACATGTTTCAATGTCATTCTCCCAAATCTTCCCACCCTCTCCCTCTCCCACAGAGTCCATAAGACTGTTCTATACATCAGTGTCTCTTTTGCTGTCTCATATACAGGGTTATTGTTACCATCTTTCTAAATTCCATATATATGCGTTAGTATGCTGTATTTATGTTTTTCCTTCTGGCTTACTTCACTCTGTATAATAGGCTCCAGTTTCATCCACCTCATTAGAACTGATTCAAATGTATTCTTTTTAATGGCTGAGTAATACTCCATTGTGTATATGTACCACAGCTTTCTTATCCATTCATCTGCTGAGGGACATCTAGGATTTCTAACCAAACTTCCCAAACTTCAGCCCATTGTTTATTGACAGATTCAAAAGCATTTTGTAAGGAGTAGACAAATGCTGCCAACTCAGCAAATTGAATAGATGAGCTTCCTCAGAAAGAGATTATGGAGAGTTACCACATTCTTAGAATTGATGCTTCAGAAATCACAGAGCAAAAGTCAATTTGATTAAGAAATTCTAAGAAACCAATAGTGTTTTCAAACACATAGTAGACACTTTAAGATTAAAAAGAAGAAATATATTATTCAGTTTTATTTTAACCAAACAAGATAGTAAATTGACAAAGATAATAAGGGTAACATCAAAACCAGAAAAATTTTTGAATGTGCAGAAATATACAACCTCCCAAAAGTTTAGTAAATTTAATATTTATAGTTTCATTCAGTCTAATATGCTTGTGAATGAAAACATATTTGATATGATGTGGATCACATCACCGATTCGATGGACATGAGTATGAGTAAGCTTCCAGAGTTGGTGATGGATAGGGAAGCCTGTCCATGTGCTGCAGTCCATGGGCTCACAAAGAGTCGGACACAACTGAGTGACTGAACTGAACTGAGTATGTTTGTGAGGAAGCTTCAGTATTAAGTGTGAACACCATTTTACCTAAATGGAAAACAAGTCTTTGCTGCTACTGCTAAGTCACTTCAGTCGTGTCCAACTCTGTGCGACCCCATAGACGGCAGCCCACCAGGCTCCCGTCCCTGAGATTCTCCAGGCAAGAACACTGGAGTGGGTTGCCATTTCCTTCTCCAATGCATGAAAGTGAAAAGTGAAAGTGAAGTCGCTCAGTCATGCCCGACTCTTAGCAACCCCATGGACTACAGCCCACCAGGCTCCTCCGTCCATGGGATTTTCCAGGCAAGAGTATTGGAGTGGGGTGCCAGTGCCTTCTCGAGTGCTTTTTTCATTAATCCTTTTTAAAAAATAACAAATTATGTAACTAAAAGTGAAAATATTCCCTGCTGACAATTTAGTGTACTCAGTAACAGTTTCACCTTACAATTTTCTCTAAGAAGAGTTACCCAGGGAAAGCAAGTCTAAAACAAAATACAAGAATTTATATAAAGAAATATAAATGAAGCAGTATTTTCCATTTTTAAATTTTTAAAAAAGTCTCATTAAGCTTGGGTATCCCAAAACTAAGCCAGCTGTTCTTAATCCCAATATATTTTTGCATATTAGAACTACCTAGAGAACTTTATAAATGTACAGATTCCCAAGACTAACCACCGTCCTTTGTCCTGAGAGTCTGGCATAATAAATGTAATGCGGAACCCAGACATTCAAATTTTTTTCAAAGGTGCCTAGATAACTTTAATATGTAGCCAGGACTGTTTTTCTGGAACTAGGAATATAAAACTGATTGTTTTTAAAATGTAAGTCATTATTCACCTCTAATTTTTTATCTGACAAAATGAGCAGCTTAAGATGTATAACAAACATTTTTGTAAATTTAAGGGAAAAAAAAGACAGGTCTAGATAGAACCAAATTATGTAGGACCTCACAGATTTATTGAGTGAATGAACAAATGAATGAATCAATAAAAATAAAACTATGTTGTATCTTCACAAGAACCATTCATTCTCCTTCTAGCTCCTTTGTTCTTATAGATGTCATTTCACTCAACTCTGTTCAAGTCTGACCCTATTGCTCCCTAGTAGTCCACAATTATGAAGAATCACTTAACACAGTAAGGCAATAATACCTTTAAATATTTCTACTACTCACCTTGATGGTGACTTTCCAATGTCTGCCAATGTTAGTATATTCTTGAAATGATAATCAATGTTATCTGTACTTCATAATCAACACGTGAAAAGTACTGAAACTACTGACCTCCAAATGTTTGAGAAAACAATTATCTAAGACTAAGATTTGGTAACTTCAGATAAAAAAATTAAGGAAAACATAATTTTAAAAGACAAATATTTTCACTGTTAGATTATGAAATTCTTGGAAATAGTAACCAAAGTTTATTTACACATAGTAGTCATTTCATAAATACTTGTAAAGGAAAATCACTAGATAGAATCTAAATTTGAAAACATATGCATGGAAATTAACATATGCAAAATTTTCTCAATCTAAAAATGTACTCTGTATATATATGTATATACAGATTTACATAGGATTTTTGTATAATATTTTAAAAGAGAAAATGATGTTAAGAGGAACCACAACCCCAGGAAATTATATCATTAAGCTACAATGTTACCTTGATACACTTTTACTCTCTCTTTAGATGGATGGCAAGGCATTTTATTTTTCAGTCACCAAATACAGTCTCATAGTTTATATTGTCTTGTACATTGCAAGTCACCAAAATATGCTCTGATCAGCTACCTCTATCCATCTTACCTTTCCTCTGGAAACTTGGGATCATTTTTTATCTTTTCTGTCAACTGAATGTACAGAAGCTGCCCAATATTATGAAACATGTTCAACCCCTCAAAACTGCAGCCATTTCAAAAATGTTAAAAGATCACACAACATATCCAGCTGTAAATCAATGCCTAGCTCGTGTGTTTCCATAGTCTCTAAATCTCCATATAGAAATGCATGTATGTGTATATACTATATATAATAGAGGCAGATAATACAATATGTAATACATATTATTTAGTTTTAGCACTCCAAGGAAAAGTTGAAAGAATTATACAAACTAGAACAAAAGTTCTTACTTATGAAATAAAATAGATGGAATTCTAGATGCTACTGGATGATGAACTTGTAAGATGATTTACTTTCCTTCATTTATAAACTCTCTAGATTTCTCTTTTCAAGGAAGTCCTACAAAGACAACTAGGGAAAAGGTAAGATTTAACTTCCAAAATAAAACTTTAGATCTTCCCATGGTTCTCTGCGAATGTGAAATTATCTCCAATTATAACTTATATGTCAACCCTCTGGAGCACATTTCTTTTGTATGAAAATTATGCCAACTACATTAAAAAGCAAACAAGCCCTTCACATGATTCATAAAAGTAGATTTCTATTTGAATTTATTTGAAGATATATTATGTGTGTATGCATTCAAAGCCTTTATTGTCCTATTCCAGAGAAATGTACACAGGACTTATTCAAATCTAATTTATGAAATCTTCAAGATTTTTCTTATTTGCCAAGTGTGAACATTCTTTTACCAAATAAAGCTCCATGTGCCTTGTCTTTTTACTCTTTTACCTTTATTGAAGAAATGAAGATTTAGCAATCTTTGGCTATTTTAGATCCATTATATCTTTAATAACCTGTAAACTAAAATAAAGTTTTCAAGCTTTAAAAATAAGCTAGTGGGAAAATAGGCCAGAGAACAAGAGAACCCCATACTATAATGTAAGTATTTCTGAGCATTAGTGTTAGATGTTAACTATACCACTTGTGACCATGTCAGTACATATAAATATTGAATCATTATATTGTACACTTGAAACTCATATTTTATATTCAATTATATGTCAATAAATATAATGAAGTTAAAATTTTTAAACTTCTTAGTATGATGACTGAGCAACTGAACTGAACCAAACTGAACTGAAGGCTCTTTTAAAACTATTATGTCTTCATTCTGTCCCTTTGTATTCAAACCTTTCTTCTATGTACTCCTGATCAAAAAAATATATATTTTTTTCTTCTCCTATAGTATAGCCTTTTTCAGAATCTTATAAAAATGTAGCAATATAGTATGTAATCTTTGGAGGTTGGCTTATTTCACTTAGTGTAATATATTTGAGATTCAATGGTTAGTTCTTTTTTACTTGATGTATACTATTCCATTGCATGGATGTACTATAGCTTATTTATTCATTCATTCATTCAAGACTATTTCAATTCTTCCCAAATTTTGTAAACTATTACTGCCATAAATGTTCATGTGATGGCTTTTATTGTATGTAAGTCTTCATTTCTTTGGATAAATACCCAAGAGTAAGATTGCTAGGTCATCTGGTAAGTGCCCTCCCTGGTAGAGAGCATGGCAACCCACTCCAATATTCTTGCCTAGAGAATCCTATGGACAGATGGAGCCTAAAGGGCTGCAGTCCATGGGGCTGCACCAAATCAGATATGACTGAAGTGACAGCATAGCATGGGAAGTGTAGGTTTAATATTTTAAGAAGTTGTAAAACTGTTTACCAAGTGTATATACACAATTTTTCACTCACACCAGCAATGTAGTAGAGTATGAGTTTCTCTATCTCCTTTTCAGCACTTGATACTCACATTTTATATTTTAGCTATTTTGATACCTGTGTATTTCATTGGGGTCTTAATTGGCATTTCCCTAATAACTAATTTTTGTATGTATCTTTCATCAGTTCTTTTGTTTTTTATTTAGTGAAGTTTCTCTTCAAATCTTTTGCTCCTTTTTAATGAGTTGTTTTCTTATTATTGGACTTTTAAAAGTTCTTAATGTACTCTACCTATAAGTCCTTGTTAGATATGTGGTTTGCATATATGTTCTCCAGTCTTCTAAATCTCTTGACAGTCTTCTCAATCTCTTGACAATGTCTTTTGAAAAAAAAAATTAAATTAAATTTTGATACATATCATTTATCCATTTTTTCTGATATGTATTTTATCTTTGGGATAGATAAAGACACTGTGCCTAACGTAACATCCTCCAAATTTTCTATTCTTTCTCCAAACACTTTTTCATCTTGCATTAGGCATATAATTTAAATTCATTTTTTGAATGAGTCTTTCAATCCATAAATATTGTCTTTCTCTTTATTTATTTGGTTTTATTTAAATGTTGAATGAGTATTTATAATTTTCCAAACACAGATATTACATATATTTTTGTTAGATTTATGCCATTTTTCATTTTTGAAATAGTGTAAATTAAACTAGTTTTTTGTTGTTGTTGTTTTTCACTTTTTAGCTTGCAATTGTTCTTTGCTGATGTACAGAAACACAAATGATTTTAAATACCTCATGTCATATACTGCAACAATGATAAATACATCAATTATTTCTAGCAACTTTTTTGGAGATTCCTTTGGATTTTCATGAGAGAAAGGAATATCTGATAAGGTTGTAATTAGGTAACATTCCCCTTTATCCCTGATAATTCCTAGTTCTAAAGTCTACTTTATCTAATATGAATATAACCAATTCAGTTTTCTTTTGGTTAGTGTTTTTATGCAATATATTTTTTTTCAAATTTTTATTTATCCTATCCATATCACTGTTTATAAACTAGATTTCCTGCAGATAGTATAAAGCAAATTAGATGCTGTTTGTTCACTGTTTTGTTCTTTATCCAATATGGCAATCTCTGTCTTTGAGTTGATATGTTCAGAATAATTTATTTAATAGAATTATTGACATGTTGGATTTATGTGTTTTTCTTTTCAGTTTATCTTCTTGCTCTGTTTTATTTCTGCCTTCTTTTGTATTATTTGAAAACTTTCAGTATTCAGTGCTAGACAACTCCTTACTTGGCTCCTAGCACTCACTGGTCCTGGTATTGATTCCTAAATGACCCTTAAGATTCAATACTCTAATACCCAGAACCTGTGGATATAATGAGCTATCACTCTCATAATTATTATGGTATATGACACAGTTGATCTTAAAATAGGGAAATTATCTTATTGAGCTTAGTCTAATCATAAGACCACTTTTAAAAGCAAAGTTTTCTCCAGTGGGTATCAGAAGAGCAAAACAGAGATTTGAAACACATGGATGATAATATTAAAAAAAAAAATTGTGCTATGAAATAACATACAGCAACAGATCTAATATTTTACTACAAAAAGTTTTTTACCCCCAAACAATATTTCAGCTATTAAGTTACATGATAAAATAACCCAAAATGTTGTTTTTATTCTAAGAGTTTCTTTGTTATGTTCCAGGTAATTAACAAAATATAAAATTAAAATATTTTACTTGATATCAGTACACTTTGTTCTTAGTAAAATTTGATGACTTAGTTTTCACTCACTCTTCCTGTTGTAAAGATTAAAAATGCAACAAATTAAATTCATATAAAAATCAAAACACCACAGAGATATGATGTGCCAAGGCTGGCCTGAAGACAGAAGTGGCACATGAGAAGAAACGTGAACAGTATCAAGGAGCTGAGAAAAGCTCCCACCTGACAAACAGTAAGAAGCAGGATTTTCAGAACAATAATCATAAGGAAGTGAATTTGATCAACAACCTGAATGAGTTTGAAAGTGGGCTCTCTCATACAGCCTACAGATAACATCCTACTCCAGATTACACCTTGATTCAGGCCTTCTGAGATCCTCAGCAGAGAACACACAGTATCATAATTCTGACCTATAAACTCAGCTAATATATTTGTATTGCTTTAAGCCACTACATTTTTTGTTATTTGCTAAAGCACAGGAGAAATAGTTGGATTTGGTGACTTGCTTCTAATGAATAGAAAATAGCAATTGTAATAGGATGTCAACTCATGATTAGCTTATAAAAAGACTCTGAATTCTACCTTGCTGGTATTCTCTCATTATTGCCTGATCAGCTTCCATGTTTTGATAAGTAAGCTGCCATGGTATAGCAGTTCATGTGGCAAGGAACTGAGGGAAGCCTCTGATTAACAGCTAGTGAGTAACTGAGAACTTCAGACTCACAGCCCATGAGCAACTGAATGATATCAACAACTGTATTAACTAAGAAGCAGATTCCTTCCCAGTTAAACCTTCACAAGAGACTCCAGCTTCAGTGAACACCTTTATTTCAGACTTGCAGGACATACAGTTACAGACCTTTTAGAACTAACACCCATAAAAGATGTCCTTTTCATTAGAGGGGACTGGAATACAAAAGTAGGAAGTCAGGAAACACCTGGAGTAACAGGCAAATTTGGCCTTGGAGTACAGAATGAAGCAAGGCAAAGGCTAATAGAGTTTTGCCAAGAGAACGCACTGGTCATAGCAAACACCCTCTTCCAACAGCACAAGAGAAAACTCTACACATGGACATCACCAGATGGTCAACACCAAAATCAGATTGATTATGTTCTTTGCAGCCAAAGATGGAGAAGCTCTATACTGTCAGTAAAAATAAGACCAGGAGCTGACTGTGGCTCAGATCATGAACACCTTATTGCCAAATTCAGACTTAAATTGAAGAAAGTGGGGAAAACCACTAGACCATTCAGGTATGACCCATATCAAATCCCTTATGATTATACAGTGGAAGTGACAAATAGATTTAAGGGACTAGATCTGATAGAGTGCCAGATGAACTATGGACAGAGGTTCGTGACATTGTACAGGAGACAGAGATTAAGACTATCCCCATGGGAAAGAAACACAAAAAAGCAAAATGGCTGTCTGCGGAGGCCTTACAAATAGCTGTGAAAAGACGAGAAGTGAGAAGCAAAGGAAAAAAGGAAAGATATAAGCATCTGAATGCAGAGTTCCAAAGAATAGCAAGGAGAGATAAGAAAGCCTTCCTCAGCGATCAATGCAAAGAAATAGAGGAAAACAACAGAATGGGAAAGACTAGAGATCTTTTCAAGAAAACTGGAGATATCAAGGGAAGATTTTATGCAAAGATGGGCTCGATAAAGGACAGAAATGATATGGACCTAACAGAAGCAGAAGATATTAAGAAGAGGTGGCAAGAATACACAGAAGAACTGTACAAAAAAGATCTTCATGATGAAGAAAATCATGATGGTATGATCACTCACCTAGAGCTAGACATCCTGGAATGTGAAGTCAAGTGGGCCTTAGGAAGCATCACTAAGAACAAAGCTAGTTCATAGTGATGGAATTCCAGTTGAGCTATTCCAAATCCTGAAAGAAGATGCTGTGAAAGTGCTGCACTCATTCTGCCAGCAAATTTGGAAAACTCAGCAGTGGCCACAGGACTGGAAAAGGTCAGTTTTCATTCCAATCCCAAAGAAAGGCAATGCCAAAGAATGCTCAAACTACCGCACAATTGCACTCATCTCACACGCTAGTAAGATAATGCTCAAATTCTCCAAGCCAGGCTTCAGCAATACATGAACCGTGAACTTTCAGATGTTCAAGCTGGTTTTAGAAAAGGCAGAGGAACCAGAGATCAAATTGCCAACATCTGCTGGATCATGGAAAAAGGAAGAGAGTTCCAGAAAAACATATACTTCTGCTTTGTTGACTATGCCAAAGCCTTTGACTGTGTGGATCACAAGAAACTGTGGAAAATTCTGAAAGATGGGAATACCAGACCACCTGACCTGCCTCTTGAGAAACCTGTATGCAGGTCAGGAAGCAGCAGTTAGAACGGGATGTGGAACAACAGACTGGTTCCAAATAGGAAAAGGAGTACGTCAAAACTGTATGTTCAAACTGTTTATTTAACTTATATGCAGAGTACCTCATGAGAAACGCTGGGTTGGAGGAAGCACAAGCTGGAATCAAGATTGCTGGGAGAAATATCAATAACCTCAGAGATGCAGATGACACCACCCTTATGGCAGAAAGTGAAGAGGAACTAAAAAGCCTCTTGATGAAAGTGAAAGAGGAGAGTGAAAAAGTTGGCTTAAAGCTCAACATTCAGAAAATGAAGATCATGGCATCCGGTCCCATCACTTCATGGCAAATAGATGGGGAAACAGTGGAAACAGTGTCAGACTTTACTTTAGGGGGCTCCAAAATCACTGCAGATGGTGATTGCATCCATGAAATTAAAAGACACTTACTCCTTGGAAGGAAAGTTATGACAAACCTAGATAGCATAGTCAAAAGCAGAGACATTACTTTGCCAACAAAGGTCTGTCTAGTCAAGGCTATGGTTTTTCCAGTAGTCATTTATGGATATGAGAGTTGGACTGTGAAGAAAGCTGAGCGCCAAAGAATTGATGCTTTTGTACTGTGGTGTTGGGGAAGACTCTTGAGAGTCCCTTGGACTGCAAGGAGATCCAACCAGTCCATCCTAAAGGAGATCAGTCCTGAATATTCATTGGAAGAACTTATGCTGAAGCTGAAACTGCAGTACTTTAGCCACCTGATGTGAGAAACTGACTCATTTGAAAAGACCCTGATGCTGGGGAAAATTGAAGGCAGGAGGAGAAGGTGATGACAGAAGATGAGATGTCTGGATGGCATCACCAACTCGATGGATGTGAGTTTGAGTGAACTCCGGGAGTTGATGATGGACATGGTGGCCAGGTGTGCTGCAATTCATGGATTCGCAAAGAGTCGGACACGACTGAGTGACTGAACTGAACTGATACTTATGTTATGACCCACAGAAAATATGAGATAATAAACGTGTGTTGTCTTAAGCCTAATGCTGGGGGATAACTTGTTACGAAGTAATAAATATCCAATGTATTTCAATTCAATTTTACCTATCAGGCTTTTTTTTTTACTATATTTATTATGTATGTATATATTTTATTGATTGCTCTAAAAATTATGATATATATACATTCCCTGGTGGCTCCGTGATAAAGAATTTGCCTGCCAATGCAGGAGACATGGGCTTGATCCCTGGGTCAGGAGTATTACCTGGAGAAGGAAATGGTAACCCACTCCAGCATTCTTTCCTGGGAAATACCATGGACAGAGAAGCCTGGTGGGCAACATACAGCACGTGAGGTCACAAAAGTCAGACATGACTCTGTGATTAAAACAATTGACATTAGTATTTTGTCCTTTCAAGTGAAAGACTAAAAATCTTAAACCATGTAGTTCCCTTTAACCTCCCTCACTTTATTGTTGTAGTTTTTTATATTGTGATAGGCAGAATGACACTTCCCACCCCCACCAGAGATGCCCATGCCCTAATTCCTGTAACTGTTAATATGTTACCTTACATGGCAAAAGGAACTTTTCAGATGTCCTAAAGGTTATGGACCTTGCATTTATTCTGGATTGTCTGGATGGAATCAGTCTAACCATATAAAATCTCTAAAAATGTGCTACCTACTCTGGCTGCACTCAGAGACATGATAAAAGAAAGAGGGAAGTTTTGAAGTGTGAGAAATTCACCATTGCTGCCTTTGAAGGTGGAGCAATGAGGCCAAAGGTAGCCATCTTCAAAAAGCTAGGAACAGTAATAAGTTAATAGCAACTAGGAAATTCAATTTTACAACCACAAGAAAATGAATTCTGCCAACAACCTGCACCTTCCAGATCCTCTGCACCTTCCAGAAAAGAACACAACACACACTATGCTTTTAGCCCAATGAGGCTCATGTCAGACTTCTGTTGTACAGAATATCAGATAAAAATTTGTATTGTTTAAGATGCTGAAGTTATTATTTTTAGCAGTGATAAATAATGAATACATATGAATCAGATCTATATACATTTGCTCCCAACGTACAATACAGTATTATATTTTTGCCTTCAGGAATCATACAGAAATATCTCACTTTATTGTGATTCATTTTATTGTACTTTGCACATATTGCATTTTTACAAATGGAAGGTTTGTGGAAACCCTGCATTGTTAGACAATAGCTAGCATTTTTTAGCAATAAAATATTTTTAATTAAAACACGTACTTTTTAGACTTAGTGCTGCTGCTGCTGCTGCTGCTGCTAAGTCGCTTCAGTCATGTCCGACTCTGTGCAACCCCATAGATGGCAGCCCACCAGGCTCCCCCATCCCTGGGATTCTCCAGGCAAGAACACTGGAGTGGGTTGCCATTTCCTTCTCCAAGACTTAGTGCTATTGTACACTTAATAAACTTCAGCCCCGCAAATTCCATGGATGACAGAGCCTGGTAGGCTACAGTCCATGGGGTTCCAAAGAGCTGGACACGACTGAGCGACTTCACTTTCTTTCTTTCTATAGTTCCTTTTGGAGAAGGAAATGGCAACCCACTCCAGTGTTCTTGTCTGGAGAATCCCATGGACAGAGGGGCCTGGTGGGCTACAGTCTATGGGGTTGCAAAGAGTCAGACATGACTAAGCAACTAATATACACACACATAATGCAAGTATAACTTTTATGTGCCCTGGGAAACCAAAAATTCATGTGACTTGTTTTATTGCAACGTTCTGGAACTGAAACTGCTATATCTCTGAGGTATGCTTGTTTAAGAAATTTAAGAGAATAAAAGTAGGCTATTATATTTCTCTGTATGTTTATCAGTTGTATTGCTCTTCCTCCATTCTTAAATTTCCATAATTTCCTCTGTAATCACTTTTCTTTAGCCAAAGGGTATTCTTTAACATTTATTTTAGAAGAAGCCTATTGACAATGAATTCCCTCAATTTTCCTCCATCTAAGACTGTCTTCATTTCACTTTCATTCTTGAAGGATATTTTTGTTGGTTGTAGAATTCTGGGTAGACAGTTACTCTTTCATCACATTAAAAAGTATCATTCTACTCTCTTCTGACCTCCATGGTTTCTAATATTTTTCATTATCATTGGCTTTCATCAGTTTGATTATGATGTATATAGGTGCTATTTTCCTTGAGTTTATCTTGTTTTATTTTCACTGATCTCCTTGACTCTGTAACTTCTTGTTCTTCAATAATTTGGGATGTTTTAAATCATTTTCTCAAAAAAATTGTGTACATCGGTCTCTTTACCCTTTCCTCAGTCTTCAATGTTATGAATGTTTGATATTGTCCCACAAGTTCCCAATACTCATTTCACTTCTATATTGGTTTTTCCTCTGTGGTACATGTTGAATAATTTATGTTAACTTATATTCATAATCCTCTCATCTACACGGAGCACATCCAGTGAATTTTCTTGTTACTGCATCATTTCATTCTAAAATTTCAATTTAATTTTTGTAGTTTCTAATTCTTATCTGAGAACCTCTAGCTTTCCATTAATTTTGAGAGTATTTGTCTTTATTTCAGGAGCAAAGTTATGGTGCTTGTTTTATAATATTGTCTAATTCCAACATTGGGTTCATCTCAGAGTTTTTATTTTTTTATTATCTCTTCCTTTGAGCAAATTAAAGGTTTTTTTGGTTCTTTGTCAAGTAATTTTGGATGTATCTTAATATTTTAAATATTATGAGACTGTGAGTACTATTAAAAATTCTCTAAAGAATACGAATTTTTTTGTTTGTTCAGGCATGCAGTCAACCTCAGATCACAAGTTCCAAACTGTATTTTGTGGGATGTGGTTCCAACATCAGTTTTGCTTTCAAGGCTGTTTTGAGTTGCTTTGGTGCACCCTGCATGTACACTATCCAAGGACAAGTCTGGGCCCTGGACAGTGGTCTTCACCATAGTTAAGTTCTCAAAGTTTTATGGTGCTTTGCTTCAGTTCCAGGATACAGCTCAGGGATTAGCCTAGGACTTCAGATTCAGGCTTAAAGTATTCAATCCCCTCTCTTCCACCGTTTCTCTCATTATTTCAGGTTTCCCAGGGCTCTTTTCCTGGTGTTTAGCTAGATAGCCTTATGTTGTGCACAATTCCTATAGAGTGATCGTCCTTTGGACTAAAAAATGAGTGAAAAAAAGAACAAAAGCAATTTACTCTGGGATTCCCTCTACAAACTTCAGATCACATGCTGCTACTGCTGCTAAGTCACTTCAGTCATGTCCGACTCTGTGCAACCCCATAGACGGCAGCCCACCAGGCTCCCCCTTCCCTGGGATTCTCCAGGCGAAATCAGATCACATACATCTCTGTAAATTCTGCTCAGAGAGAAGGGTTTTCTCTAGGTATTTTAAATGATGAGGCTGCTGCTGCCACCACTACGGCCAAGAAAAGAATGCAACTTTCTGTATAGGGCTTGCCTCACATAAGATCCATGAGTTAAAAAAGGGTGGGTGGTAAAAACAAATACAGAGATTAGCATGCGAGCACATGTACACGAACACACATACACAAATAGTTTTCATCCCTCAGAGATCCACTTCCTGTTTTACAGCCTGAAAAATACAGTTTTTCCTGGAACTTTTCCTGTCTATGCCCACTGTGAAATTCCATGATTCAGACTGCCTAGAATCTATGCCAGGAGATAAGAAAAAATCCTAAAACAGGAAACTTTCTACTATTATTAGTCATTTGGGGGATTAATTTTTTTCTTGGATCTGCCTGCTAGTAATTACTTTACAGTATCATCAGATAGTTGCTTTATAAATCCTGCCCTGGGATTTTGGCTGTTGCCATTGGGACAAATAACCTGAAATGGGTTTACTACTTCTTAGCTGAAACTGAAAATTGTCACTTTAAAAAAAAACATTAGTATGGCTTATATTCTTTCCCCTCTTTCACTGCTTTAAGGCTTCAAAGAAGCAGTTTCACGTTTTGTAGCTCATTTTTATTAGTAATAAACCATACTTCATCACTTGACTCCCTAGTGCACATCACCCTATCATTTTCATTTTTAATGATGAATATCTCTTTTTAAAAAGTGGTCCAACTTTGTTCTCTAAATCTGTTCAGAAAAAAGTTGGGTTAGCTAAATTAAGCCATCCCTTTACTATAAAACTATTTAGGTCCTTTAATACATTAACCTGCATTCTGAATTTCCAAAAGGGCAAGATAGTACATTGCATTTTCCAAACATATTTAACTTCTGAAAACTTTTTCCTCAAAATGACATTCTTCAAAAGAAATTGGGAATTATTCTAACCACTAACTTGTCATATCTTACATCACATTATGCACTCCAACTTCTTTTCCTTCTATACTTATTAAGTGCTATTCTAGGACCTCTGTGGGGTGTACCTTTTGTAGATTTAGAGTGCTATTCCAGACTATTGCTAAAATGACTCTGCTCTTAACAACATTAAACATATGCTGTCACCTAACATTGCCAAGTATTCTTGAGACAATTTCAAGAAAGAATATGTAGAATAGCTTAATTTTAAACATAGCCTGTGAGTGCTGTAGCTAACTCATAAAAAGATAGACAAATTTACTAAGCTTTATTGAAATAGCTAGCTTTGAAATTAAAGGGGAAAAGATTAGAGCATAATGGCATTGTTTGCATCTCATTGAGTGAGACAGTAATGAAAAGATTGGGTGACTGATGAATTGCAAGGTAATATGTGAGAATATTTGACCCTAAGGATAAACTAAGTAATAATCATAACTATCACATATAAAGAATTTGTATATCAAACATTATGTCATGTGTTTCTAGTGGAAGTCTGGTTGCTTTCAGAGTATCTATTCTTTTCCTGAGAAACACTGATATAACTTTGAGACTTTCTGTGATTCCAAGGATGGGCAAAATATATCAAGATAAGCCAATGATTAAATTCCGTATGCCTAGACCTCAGATTACTTTAGAGATGCTCATGTGATTTAAGATAGCTCAATAATATTGAATTTCAGGATTTCTTCTGGAAAAGTTTGAACAAAAATTATCTCTTTTCCTTGGACCATGCACTGTATAGATGTGAGGCAATGGAACAAATATAGCTGTTTTTCTTCCATGAGTAGATAAAGCCATGTACAAATGAAACCCAGAACTTAGGGGGAAAATAACAGAAATACAGACAATCCATGATCAAATCATGCCTTATGTCACCTTTAGATTTTTCTTCAATAAAGCAAGTTGTATTCATTATGTACCTGCTGACAAAATTTATCCTGCTTACCAAAAGCAAATCAGACTTCTGCTACCCAATGTAGGGAAGGATGAGTATATCTTGAATGTAGAAAATCCATTAGGACTTTTCTTAGTACGACCATAAGTTGTTAGAAAGCTTCCAAAAACGAATGCCTTTTAATGTGTGTGTGTGCATGTTAGTCGCTTAGTCATGTCCAACTCTTTGAGATCCCATGGATCCTCTGTCCATGGAATTCTCTAGGCAGGAATACTGGAGTGGGGTGCCATTCCCTTCTCCAGGAGATCTTCCCAACCCAGGGATTGAACACAAGTCTCTTGCATGGCAGGTAGAATCCTTATGGTCTGAGCCACCAGGGAAGCCAAAAAATTGACGCCTTTTACAAACTGTGGTGCTAGAGAAGACTCTTTAGAGTCCCTTGGACACCAAGGAGATTAAACCAGTCAATCCTAAAAGAAATCAACCCTGAATATTCATTGGAAGAATTGATGCTGAAACTGCAGCTGCAATACTTTGGCCACCTGATGCAAAGAGCCGACTCATTAGAAAAGACCCTGATTGGGAAAAGATTGAAGGCAGGAGGAGAAGGGGACAACAGAGGATGAGATGATTGGATGGCATCACTGACTAAATGGGCATGAATTTGAGCAAACTCCAGGAGATGGTGAAGGACAGTGAAGCCTGGCATGCTGCAGTCCATGTGGTTGCAAACAGGACGTGACTGAGCAACTGAACAACAATGGTAAGTCTTTTCTCTGTTGATTTAGAAGCATGAGAAACACCAAAAGATTAGGTGGCAGGCTCAATCACTGGTTCATTGGCTCGCTGTGGTATCCATCTGTAGAATGATTCATCTCTTTGGAATGAACACCCTAGGCCAGCAGAGCATAAGGATACAGGAACTGGAAGCAAAAATTTTGCTGATGGATCACTAGGGGTGAGTGGAGCCTTTCCCATTTCCACTCCTTGACTCCTGGACCTGTGAATTCCGGCTATATGAAAAACAATACCACATATTGAAGGCTGACTTAGAGTGTGTATGGTACCCATTGTTTAAAATATCTTGAGACAGGAATCAGATAGCTTAAGAAACTTGTCCAGGGCTACTCAACTAATAAACAGGATTTGAAGTCAGGCTGATATCAAAAGATGTTTGATAATAATTCAATGTGATTTATTGAGTTCCAGAGTCTTTAAAGGCTTTCAGTATTGTGGCTACATCAGATTTGATTCTGCTTATTCAACAGACTGTGTGACAGTTTGGGAAGTTCTCCATTTACCTTTGGAGATCTACTCTCCAACTTTCTCTACCCAACCCCATCCCCAGTATTCTGGACACTGACTTTTTTGGGTTGTATCAAAGGGACTTGCCCTCTGGCTTGCAGTTATATATGGCCAGAAGGAAATGCAAAGGTAGGAGGAAAGATAAGCCAAGGTATTTCTCCTTCAGCATTTTTTTTATGATCTTCATTGTGTAAGTAGCTATTTTCCTTTGACATTTCCTGGGCTATACCTCCCCTATGCTAGAGCTCTCACTGAGTACTGTTTACTCTTTCCCTTTCCTTTTACCAAAGTGCTGAGGCAAATAGTGAGCTCCTAATATGAAACAATTCACTAGGGGACCAGCAAGCCACAGTGGACATCTACTATCATTGATTTCATTGCCTTCGATGAGTTTTCCAGCTCCACCACCTGTGGACTTAGGCAATACCTTCTGCTGCATCATGATCTCACCCATCACCTCTGACAGACCAACTTATTTTATAGTGGAAGAATTGTAAAACTGTACCTACACCCACATTATCAGTGCTTTATCACTAAGAAACAACTGGTTTGAAAAATAACACAATGGCCCTTTGAAGGCTCATTTGATATACATCTGAGACAGCATCCAATAAAGTTTCTGAGATTTTATACTCCTTTAGGATACAGTGGAGGTGATGGAATTCCAGCTGAGCTTTTTCAAATCCTAGAAGATGATGACATTAAGGTGCTGCACTCAATATGCCAGCAAATTTGGAAAACTCAACAGTGGCCACAGGACTGGAAAAGGTCAGTTTTCATTCCATTCCCAAAGAAAGGCAATGCAAAGAACGTTAAAACTACCACACAATCACACTCATCTCACATGCTAGCAAAGTAATGCTGAAAATTCTCCAAACCAGGCTTCAACAGTATGTGAACCATGAACTTCCAGATGTTCAAGCTTGACTTACAAAAGTCAGAGGAACCAGAGATCAAATTGCTAACGTTCATTGGATCACAGAAAAAGCAAGAGAATTCCAGAAAAACATCTACTTCTGCTTCATTGACTATGCTAAAGCCTTGACTGTGTGGATCACAACAAACTGTGAAAAATTATAAAAGACCAGAATACTAGACCACCTTACCTGCTTCCTCTGAAACCTGTATACAGGTCAAGAAGCAACAGCTAGAACTGGACATGGAGCAAAATTAAGAAAGAAATACAGAAAGGCTGTATATTGTCACCCTGCTTATTTAACTTATATGCAGAGTACATCATGGGAAATGCTGGGCTGGATGAAGTACTAGCTGAAATCGAGATTGCTGGGAGAAATGTCAATAACCTCAGATATGTAGATGACACCACCTTTATGGCAGAAAGCAAAGAGGAACTAATGGACCTCTTGATGAAAGTGAAAGAGGAGAGTGAAAAAGCTGGCTTAAAGCTCAACATTCAGAAAATGAAGATCATGGCATCCGGTCCCATCACTTCATGGCAAATAGATAGGGAAACACTGGAAACAGTGACAGCCTTTATTTTCTTGGGCTCCAACTTGGACTCCAAAATCACTGCAGTTGGTGACTGCAGTCATGAAATTAAAAGACGCTTACTCCTTGGAAGAAAAGCTATGACCAACCTAGACAGCACATTAAAAAGCAGAGATATTACTTTGCCAACAAAGGTCCATCTAGTCAAAGCTATGGTTTTTCCAGTAGACAAGTATGGATGTGAAAGTTGGACCATAAAGAAGGCTGACCACCAAAGAATTGATGCTTTTGAACTGTGGTTGTTGGAGAAGACTCTTGAGAGTCCCTTGGACTGCAAGGAGATCAAACTAGTCAATCCTATGGGAAAACAGTCTTGAATATTCATTGGAAGGACTGATGCTGAAGCTGAAGCTCCAATACTTTGGCCACCTGATGCAAAGAACTGGCTCATTGGAAAAGACTCTGATGCTGGGAAAGATTGAAGGTGGAAGGAGAAGGGGACGACAGAGGATGAAATGGTTGGATGGCATGACCTACTCAATGGACATGAGTTTGAGTAAGTTCCGGGAGTTAGTGAGGGACAGGGAAGCCTGGCGTGCTGCAGTGCATAGAGTCAAAAAGAGTCAGACACAACTGAGTGACTGAACTGAACCGAGGATGCAGTGTAAGTGTTCAATCAGTAGTCAGCATAAGGCACTGACATAACTATAGTCAAAATTAATATAATCTATAACTGAAACATAATAGTTATAATCTATAACTGAAGAGATGGCCTCTTCTTATCATTATGTCAAATAATTCACTTAAGCAATTTTTGTTCTGGTACATGAAAATGGGTGAATTTTGCAGTTATTAGGCTTAGGAGAGGCATTGTCCCACTAAGAACACAGTTATGATTATCTGAAATGGAGCTGAAACTGAGAGAAAAGAACAGGGAAAGAAAGATATCATCCTTCTGACTGAGTGAGTCATCTCAATTAGCAAGCGGAAATTGGTTTGCTGCCTCACAATGAAGGCAAGGAAGGTTATGGCCAGAACTTACAGGTTCACTGGCACCTCTTAGTAGTCCCTTACCCAGCAACATAGTCAATAGTAAACAACTTAATAAAGACAGAACCAGTAAGAATCACCCAGAATGGTTACAAAAACAAACAAACAAAAAAAAACCCTCCATCAGAGTACAAATAGATAGTAAGGGGGTTGTGCTACTTTGTAGGAAGTACACTAGTTATGGTTAATGATTTCTATTTCTTGAGGGAAAGCGTGACTGAAAGAACATCAGTCCCCTGAAGAATATCAGTGCCCACCCCTGAATAGGAACATCAGATTCCATTCAGACAAAGCATCAAGAATGGATGCTAAGGGACAAAAGAGGTAGTCTGTGATGGAAATTTTGCCCTGCCAGATTCAGCATCCTTCAACTCCTTTCTATTTGCCCTGAGACTCTCCCTTGCTTGTGACTTCTGTTTGGGTTTAGTTGGTAGAAGGCATTAGAAGATAAGAAGGCAGGAAGAGAGACAGCAGCTGAGACGATTTTCTCTTCTACAGGCTACAGCTCTCATCAGAACCCCCCTCTCCCAGCTCTGATAATCACTTGTCCTTCAGATCCAAGGATGGTAATACCTTCCTGCTGTTGCAAGTCCCAGTGTGCTTCACCATCCTCATTCGTTTCCCTTAATTTTGCCTACAAATATAAATGGTGCTTCCCTAATCTCTCTTCAGTCACACTTTTGAGGCTCAAACAGGAACACCATTCTAGGAAATGACCTGCATTATTCAAAGAAGGCTTATACTCATATTTAAACTACCAACCTGTTATCTTCTATACCCACACCTAAAGGTGCTATAGTTATATGAACATGGATTATCTCTGTTTCAATATTCTGAAGTCTGGCTAATTCTGCATGTGTTGAAAATTAGATACATGGAGTATTGTAACTACTTCACAGATTACAGAGTTCTTAACCCATCTCAAATTAGCCATGATCTCAAAGATCAGAAAGCCAAGTCAAAAAAATTGCAATAAAAAAGTGGAAGGAGTTCAGTTGAAAGCAGACCTTCAGTCATTATGCTTTGAAATTAATAACAATGAATTATAAGAAATTTTAAATTAATAAAGGATAATAAGTTGGAATCTGTAATTCAGAAACAACCACATGCTCAAAATTGGTAAATTTTAATCTAAAATAGGGGCTTCCCTGGTGGCTCAGTGGTAAAGAACCACCTGCCAACGCAGGAGTCATGGGTTCGATCCCTGGGTTGGAAACATCCCTTGGAGAAGGAAATGGCAACCCCCTCCAGTATTCTTGCCTGGAAAATCCCATGAACAAGAGTAACCAGGCAGGCTAGAGTCCAGGGGGTCACAGCTTAGCAACTAAACAACAACAACAATCTAAAATAAAACAACACACTTCTGAAATAAGTAGCAATTTAAATCAACAATATGACCAGAGGAAGTTGAAAACTTGACAACAGTTTAAACCTAATTTTAAAATAGCTTTTAGAGAAAACTGATTCCAGGACTGTAGCTTAACGTTCTAAGAAACAGCCACATAGGACATGCACACTGTGACGAAATGTGCCATGTGGGGCCTCCCATGCTCCTGCCTAC
Source organism: Bos mutus (assembly GCF_027580195.1). Taxonomy (NCBI): domain Eukaryota; kingdom Metazoa; phylum Chordata; class Mammalia; order Artiodactyla; family Bovidae; genus Bos; species Bos mutus. Next base: position 48,927,911 of record NC_091617.1, read on the forward strand.
TCTGCAACTGCCAACAGAGTGCTCTCAGCACAGAGGACGCAGATGGAGCTAAACCAAAGAGTCTCGCTGAATATATGCTAAATCTCTAAATAATGCATCTTTTTTCTAAATATAAAATTGCCTTGATCTTAGTGAGTGCTAAGCTTTGCCATACTTCCCACCCAAAGTTAAAACAGTAGGGAAAATCTGAGGAGTTTCACTAACTGCCTCAAATCATATGTTTCTGTGTATTCAGTTCTATAGAAGATATGATTTGAGCTCTCATGTCCTGTTGAAGAATTTCTGAGACAAATTAAAGAATGAACATGTAGGATACACACTCTTCTTTCATATCATCAAATGAAAACAGAATGTATATTTTAGTCTCTTTTTAAAAAAATCAAACACTAAGTGTCTTACTGTAAAAAGAAACTAAATAAGAAATAAATAAACTAATAAGAAACTAAAGTTTATTGACATCTTATATCTATTAAGATAAGGTGAAATGAGAATTCTTCTATATGAGTTTTTTTTTTAAGAAGAGTCAGGGGTAGACCACACATGGAATGAAGTATATTCACATATAATGAAATAAATGTGAACTCCCTCAAGTTTCTGTCATGTTGAATTATTAAGCATCATAAGTAATGGGCTTCCAGTGTGAATGTGTAAGATTTATATCTACTAATTTTCACTTCTCATTTATACCAGACTCAAATATGTATAATATGGAGGATAATCCATAGCAGAAAGTCCTGTTCCAGGCCTCTTCCTGTCTGTCTTCTACAACTTTATTTTCTTAGGAAATATACAAAGGCACCATCAATGACAGCCTTTAATGAGGGAAAGTCTGACACAAAAGGATGAAGGTATAGACTATAGAATCAACTTGGTGGTCCTACCCCTTTTACTGGGCTTCCATCATAGCTCAGTCAGTAAAGAATCTGCCTGCAATGCAGGAGACCCAGGTTTGATTCCTGGGTCAGCAAGATCCCCTGGGAAAGGAAATAGCAATCCACTCCAGTATTCTTGCCTGGAGAAGCCCATGGACAGAGGAGCCTAGCAAGCTACTGTCCATGAGGTCACAAGAGTCACACATGACTTAGTAACTAACCTACCACCACCCATTTAATTTGATGATAAATTGAGAGTTGTTCTTAAGAAACTATGCTGTAATTGTAGAAACAATATATGAGTTCCAGGGAAATAATATTTGCTACTATATGTAGATTTTCTCAAATTTTTTCTTTTCTGATTTTTTTAATAAAAAGGGAAAATCTCATAAAATGCTTAAGGGAATTTTCTAGAATATATTCCTGTTGTTGTTTTTGTTCAGTTGCTCAGTCATGTCCAACTCTTTGTGATCCCATGCACTACAGCACACCTGGCTCCCCTGTCTTTCATCTGCAGTTTGCTCAGATTCATGTCCAGTGAGTCAGTGATGCTGCCTAACCATCTCATTCTCTGTCACCCCTTTGTCATTTTACCTTTAATCTTTCATAAGGGTCTTTTCCAGTAAGTCAGCTTTTCACATCAAGTTGCCAAAATACTGGAGCTTCCGGTTCAGCATCAGTACTTCCAATGACTATTCAGGATTGATTTCCTTTAAGACAGACTGTTTTGATCTCCTTGCTGTCCAATGGACTCTCAAAAGTTTTCTCCAGCACAACAGTTCAAAAGCATCAATTCTTCGGCTCTCAGCCTTCTTTATGGTCCAAATTTCACATCCATACATGACTACTGGAAAAACCATATACAGACCTTTGTTGACAAAGTGATGTTTCTGCTCTTTAATACACTGTCTAGGTTTGTCATACCTTTCCTTCCAAGAAACAACTGTCTTTTAATTTCATGGCTGCAGTCATCATCCACAGTGATTTTGGAGCCCAAGAAAATAAAATCTGTCTTACTTCCACTTTTTCCCTTTCTATTTGTCATGAAGTGATGGGACTGAATGCCAAGATCTTAGTTTTTTTTTTTTTTTTTTTTAATGCTGAGAATATATTACTGCTAGTGACCAAAAAAAAAGGAAGAAGATTTCAATTTCTGCATATACCTGCTTTATGAAAATAAAGTTTCTAGATTTAATATGTCCTGGTTGATTCATTTTAGTAATTTTTATGTAATGGTATCTTTTCCCTGCTATATTTGTATATATTCTCTTGTATTTAGCCATGAACTCATGTACATATGAAAATTTGAAGAATTTTTCTACTAAAATGTTTCTGTTTGTAGAGCCTGAAAATTGGCATGACTGAAGTCACTGAAATTAGAGACACATTCTAGAGGGAGTCAAGGATATATATTTCTTGTGGGGAGAAACTGTATTAGCTTTCCTCCTTAACTCTTTCCAAAGAACCCATAAAAACTTATAAGAAACAAATAAAAAAAAGCAGTAAAATGATGAAACTGTTTGAGAAATAAATTAACAAGTTAACATATTAAGTAAGTTAAGAAGTTATCTTGACCTCACAGCATACTTTATTTAGTCCCACAGCCAATCAAAATGGAATATAAGAAGCATATGATACAGTTGAGACTAAATCACAGTGTGATTGTGAATAAACATCAACAATGGCTGAGTACTTCCTGAAATCATTGTTAGTGACATTATACACTCTCAGACTTTTGTTCCCAAGGATATAATAGAAAATGGAAAGTAATTGAGGAGACATGTCCATATATTGTCAAACTAAAAATAACTAACCCATGGATGCTTTGAAACAACCAAATAGTACCCAGTATAGAGACAGAGATGAATTCCTGCATGCTTGACTTCCTAAATTTTTATCAAACTATAAAATTGGGGAATAACATCTTATTTACTTGTTTTATTGCAAATGGCCTCATATTTACACAAAAATTCTGCATTGAATGATGATTAAAAAAAAAAGGTTAGCTTAGTAATATAGCTAACATTTATCTGTCTACATAATCAGCTCACTAAATTGGTTACAGTACTCACCATGTCCACAGGATCAAAACAAACCAATTACTCAGTAGGAGAACCAATTACTCATGAACCAATTACTTTTTTTGGTATTTGGATCAGCCAGGAAAATCTAGGAGTTTTCATCAAGTAAGAGGTAATACAAAGAAGCTTAGAGAGGGTAAGTGATCTACTGTATGTCACATGGTCAATAAAAACACTATACCAATGTTCTTCACTGTTTATAAAAGTACAGGTAGAACCTTCAAGAGTTTAACAAGATTAGAGCATGAAATCTTTGGATTGTGTCACTGAATAGGTGAAAATTACAAGACATGAATGAAAAACAATTCTTTTGTGAACTCTGAAGGCAGATAACTACAAATAAAGCCTATATTTTTGATGTGACCCAGTGACATAACAAATTTTAAATACTTTGGAGTGAAGCCTTATTTTAATCAACTGAAATAGTGTCCATAGGCAAATATCAAAGTGTAAGGAAAAACCTGAGAATTGAAACCTTTCCTCACTTTTTCCCATGGTGCTTCATACCTGTACCACAAAGAGGTAACATTTTTCAACTAAACAAACTCCTCAACAAATGCCTTGGCCTTTGGATTAAATTTCAGTTGTGTATCTCATAAAATTCTACAAGTTCTATATAATTCCTCAAGTGTATTATAAACACCTTCTATGTGCCAAGTTTTGTGCTAGAGTCTATCATATTGAGGAAAAAAATATAAGCAATGATGGCACTGCTGTATATTTACCTATTCTGGACCATTTTGAATGAGTTTATCAGAATTCTATGGCAAGAAAATGAAAAAAGCAAATCATAACTGATAGTAGTAAAACATGCCTGAATTTTGATTGATTAAGCCCACAGTTATACACAAGGGAGACTTTCCTTCAATGTTCACTATAAGAACATTAATAAAAACATAACAAGAATGAGCAGCTCTAGACTGCTGCCAAAATATAAAGAAAACATAGGAAATTTTTCTACAGGTACTGCCAACCATCATTACTCATCTTTTTCCTTCCAGACCAAGTGTTACATTTACATCCTCTCGATGTTTTGCAATATTCTTTGTAGTTTATAGATCTTTTTTAAAGACCTGGATTCAAATTTAGTGGTAAACATTTTAAGTACTATCTAAGTCCAGTGATTTTGATTTCTTGTGATTCTCTTCCTCCTCACCTGCATGCCATCATTTTCTACCCAATGCCTTCTAGGACAGTACTTATCAAACTTTAGTATACGTCAGAATCCCCCGAAAGCTTGTCAAGATGCAGACTTCAGAACCCTACTCAGAAATTCTGATTCATTAGGTAGGGAGGGAGGGTCAAGAATTAACATTTCCTACAGGTGATATTGATGGTGTCCATCCACCAAGTATACCTTGAGTGGTACTGCTCTAGTGGCTCTCTACTACAGTGTGCTCTGCAGATCAGCTGCCCCCCCATCACCTCAAAGTTTGTTGGAAATGCAGAATCTTAGGCACTGCTACAGATCCAAGGAATGCTTTCCTCAAACAAAACCATAAGGTAAAGTTGCACACCCATGTAGCTAAATCTGTCATTACTAGGAAGAGTCATGGGTTTTTGTGGAAGTTTTCAAAACTAGTCCTAATACTTTTAGCTCCTCCCATCAAGAGGTTGAGTCCATTTCCTCACTTCTCGATCTGAGCTGGACACATGATTGGCTTGAATCCACAGAATGTGCTAGAACTGGCACTATGCAAATTACAAACCAAGGTCTCAAGAAGCCTTGCAACTTCTCTTGATTTTCTAGGGACTTCTTCCACTGGCATCGTGAAAAGAAGCTGAAGTTAAAACCTGCAGGATGTTGTGGAACGGTGGCACACTGTTGTCTCAATCAACTAAGACTCAACTTACAGAAGCAGAGCTAGTTGACTGGGAGCTGACTTCAGATACATGAGTGAATCCAGCCAGGAGCAATAGAAGAGCCACCGAGCTGAATCCAGCCTATACAGCTAAGACACACAAAATGTGAGCTAAATACAAGTTTGCCATAAAGTCTGAAGTGTTTCTACTAGAAAAAAAAGATAATGATATATGCTTCTCCTTAGTAATGCCTGTTGAGATCTATAAAAACTAATTAAAAGAGATTTTGATAGAGCAAACTCAGATTTCTTCTCTTTTTTAACAGCTTGGCTCTTTTTCCACTGGACCAGAAATAATTTATCAATAATACATGAAAGACCAAGTCATAATTCTTCCAACAAATAGAAGAAAATAGAAACCAAAAGGACCCTACTTCTTATTTCTATAGATCACATAAAGGAAAAATATTGATACTGATCTTTGAATATATTCCTGAAGGATATGGAAAAAATAGTTTGGGTGCCTCTGGAAATCCAAGTCAGTGATCCAGAAAGAACATCAAGAATACATGACACACAAGCATTTACAGCCTCTATTTCTCTGGCTTTCTTCAGTACCAAGAGCTTATGAGGCCTAGTTCATTTATTCAGATCAGTCTGAAAAATTTAGCTTCAGGACTGGACATGTTTCTATTATATAAGATTTTATTAAGTTTTGTTGTTGTTTAGTTGCTAAGTCATGTCCAACTATTTGTGAACCCAGGATCGTAGCCCACCAGACTCCTCTGTCTGTGGGATTTCCAAGGAAAGTATAGTGGAGTGGATTACCATGTCCTTCTCCAGGGGATTTTCCCCATCCTGGGACCGAACCTCATCTCCTGCATTGACAGGTGGACTCTTTACCGCTGAGCCACCAGGGAAGCCATTACTAAGTTTAAAAGGTACCAATTTTTCTCAAATTACTCATATTATCAAAATTACTATCACCATTTTAATGAATTTTTAATTGAAAAGCTAATATTTGAATTTATGTAGTATATAAACAGGTGGAAATAAATAAGAAAAATTGTAAACAATATTAATGATAGAAAGTTTGGCGCAAGTAGTAAAGAATCTGCCTGCTAATGCAGGAGATGTAAAAGATGCAGGTTCGATCCCTGGGTTGGGAACATCCCATGGAGTAGGAAATGGCAACCCATTCCAGTATTCTTGCTTGGAAAATTCTATGGACAGAGGAGCCTGATGGGCTAAAATCCATGGAGTTGCAAAGGGTCAGACACGACTAAGCACACATAAGCATACACACACACACACACACACACACACACACACACATGCAGGGTTCCCAGGTAGCTAAGTTGGTAAAGAATCCACCTGCAATACAGGAGATCCTGGTTCAATTCCTGGATTAGGAAGTTCCCTGGAGAAGGGATCAGCTACCCACACCAGTATTGTTGGGATTCCCTGGTGGCTCAGACAATAAAGAATATGCCTGCAATGGGGGAGATATGGGTTTGACCCCTGGGTTGGGAAGATTCCATGGAGGAGGGTATGGCAACACTCCAGTATTCTTGCCTAGAGAATCCCGTTGGACAGAGGAGCCTGGCGGCTACAGTCCATAGGGTTGCAAAGAGTCAGACACTGACTAAGCGACTAAGCACAGCACAGCACAGCATACACATATACACATGTGTGATATTATATTATGAGAAATGAACATATGAGAAAATATACATCATAAATCAGTAAATTCTGTAACACATTTAAAATATTATAAAGTTCTACTTAAAAAGTAATGTACTGTTGATACTTGAATAGACAGAACAATGGAAAGCAATATAGTTCAGAACAAGACCCAATTTAGTATATGTTAAATGAAGCTAGTATCTTTGTTGTCATTTAGTCCTCAGTCATGTCTGACTCTATGCAATCCCACAAACTGCAGAACGCCAGGCTTTCCTGTCCCCCATCCCCTGGAGCTGCTCAAACTAACGTCCATAGAGTCAGTAATGCCATCCAACCATCTCATCCTCTGCCATCCTCTTTTCTTCTTGCCTTCACTCTTTCTCAGCACCAAGGATTTTTCTGATGAGTCAGCTTTTCACATCAGGTGGTCAAAGTATTGGAGCTTCAGCCTCAGAATCAGTCTCTTCAATGAACAATCTGTATTAATTTCTTTTAGGACTGACTGGTTTGATCTCCTCGCAGTCCAAGGGACTCTTAAGAGTCTTCTCCAACACCACAGTTCAAAAGTGTCAATTCTTCGGCCCTCAGTCTTCTTTATGGTCCAACTCTCACATCCATACATGACTACTGGAAAACCACAGCTTTGACTAGATGGACCTTTGTTGGCAAAGTAATGTCTCTTCTTTTAAATATGCTGTCTAGGCTTGTCATAGTTTTTCTTCCAAGAAGCAAGCATCTTTTAATTTCATGGAGCAGTCAGCATCTACAGTGATTTTGGAGCCTGCCCCTAAAAAAGTTTCCATTGTTTCTCCATCAATTTGCCATGAAGTGATGGGACCAGATGCCATGATCTTTGTTTTCTGAATGTTGAGTTTTAAGCCAACTTTTTCACTCTTCTCTTTCACTTTCACCAAGAGGCTCTTTAGTTCTCTTCGCTTTCTGCCATAAGGGTGGTGTCATCCGCTTATCGGAGGTTATTGATATTTCTCCCGGCAATCTTGATTCCAGCTTGCGCTTCATCCAGCCCAGCATTCGCATGATGTACTCTGCATATAAGTTAAATAAGCAGGATGATAATACACAGCCTTGAGGTACTCCTTTCCCAATTTGGAACCAGTTTGTTCATTCCATGTCCAGTTCTAACTGTTGCCTCTTGACCCATATACAGATTTCTCAGGAGGCAGGTAAGGTGTTCTGGTATTCCCATCTCTTTAAGAATTTTCCACAGTTTGTTGTGATCCACATAGTCAAAGGCTTTGGCATAGTAAAATAAGCAGAAGTTTTTCTGGAATTCTCTTGCTTTTTGGATGATCCAGCGGATGTTGGCAATTTGATCTCCAGTTCCTCTGCCTTATCTAAATCCAACTTGAACATCTGGAAGTTCTTGGTTCACGTACTGTTGAAGACTGGCTTGGAGAATTTTGAGCATTACTTTGCTAGTGTGTTAGAGGAGTGCAATTGTGCATTAGGTTGAACACTCTTTGGCATTGCCTTTCTTTGGGATTGGAATGAAAACTGACATTTTCCAGTCCTGTGGCCACTGCTGAGTTTTCCAAATTTGCTGGCATATTGAGTGCAGCACTTTCACAGCATCATCTTTTTAGGATATGAAATAGCTCAAGTAGAATTCCATCACCTCCACTAGCTTTGTTCATAGTGATGTTTCCTAAGGCCCACTTGATTTCGCACACTCCAGGATGTCTGGCTCTAGGTGAGTGATCACACCATCATGGTTATCTGGATCATTAAGATCTTTTTTGTATAGTTCTTCTGTGTATCCCTACCACCTCATCTCAATATCTTCTAATTCTGTTAGGTCCATATGTGAATAAAAGATGACTTGGTCATTAAGCAGTTTTTAGACAACTGGGGAGACATTTGAAAAAATTTAAGTAATTATCTATCATATTTTACATATAAAATATATTCATATTACCAAAGCTTAAATCTTAAAAAAAAATGTTAAGGATATAAAAAAGAAAAAACTAGAAGAATCCTTTTTTATTGCTTGATTGGAAAAGACATTATAAAGTATGACAATAAAAACAGAAACTATTTAAGAAAAAAATGATATAATAAACTGAAACAAAAAGACTCAAAACATCTGCTTGGCAAAACATAGCATAAATAAAATTCAAAGGAAAAAAGAACAGTCTTCTGAATATATTAGAAACAGGATATTCATTTTGTCTTGTCAGGTAAGCAATGATGAAAAAGTTTTATTGCTCAGTGAATATAAGGAAACATGGAAAGGTAAATTGGCGTAACCTCACAGATGGCAATTTGAAAATATCAAAACTACAATCCATAAACTCTTTAACTCAGAGTTACAATTTGTGTCCTGATTGATTTTCCCTAAGGAGATAAACTGACTAATAGAAAATGAATACAAGTGGGCAATTCATTGAAAAGGGAAATCCAATAAGTAATGTGTGAAAAATTCATCTGCATTTATAATGAAAAAATAAAAATCAAGGCATTAATATAAGCATTTATCCTATCAAATTGGCAAAGATTTTTAAAACTTTGAGTAATCAATGCTAGTGGATTTAAAATCAAATTAACCCTAAAACACTGCTGTTATATATATTTTTAAATACAATGATCAAGCAATGTATAGAACTTTTGAACAATGAATTTTCCTTCTCCAAATCTGTATTTATCAAATAAACTAATAATTCAAAAAGGATATTCACACATATAGTTAAGGTAATTTTATTTATATCAATATTATCGAACAGCTAGAAACAACCAAATAACTGTTAGATAAAATGCATGCCTTTTCAGGTAATTAGAGTTAGGTTTTTCAGGTTGATGGGGCAGCGGTAAAAAATCCACCTGCCAACACAGATTCGATCCCTGGGTCGGGAAGATACCCTGGAGTAGGAAATGGCAGTCTGCTCCAGTATCATTGCCTAGAAAGTTCCATGGACAGAGTAGCCAGGCAGGCTACAGTCCATGGGGTCACAGAGAGTACGACACCACTGATAGAGTGAACACATACAGCAAAGAATTAACTCAATTGTTTTCTACCAAATCACTGTATTGTAAAAGCAGAGGATACAAAAATCAGAAACCCAAGTTCATTAGCATGTAACCTTGGATCAGAAAAACCTTTAAGACTGAACAAAGGAATACTACTCAGCAATAAAAAGTTAAACTAGCGATACACACAATAACATGAATGAATATCTAAAACTTTATCTAGTTAAATAAGCCAAACTCCAAAAGCCCTACATACTGTATGACATTTAAATGGCATTCTAGTCTGAAAAAAGCCCAAAAAGTAGCAAGAGTTATCAGAGTAGTGATTACTAGCAGGTGAGAGTACAGTGAAGGGAGTGAATGCTAAGAAGCAGGAGAGATTTTTGAGAGTGTAATGGAAAGGTTCTATATTCTGACTGTTTGTATTAGGAGATGCAGGTGTGATCCCTGGGCCATTAAGATGTCCTGAAGAAGGAAACAGCAACCCACTCCAGTATTCTTGCCTGGGAAATCCCATGGACAGAGGAGCCTGGTGGGCTACAGACGACGGGGTTGCAAAAGAGACACAACTTAGCAAATAAACATGAGTGGACTGTGGCTGCCACAGCAGCATACCACAGGCTGGGTAGCTTGAACAGCAGAAATTCATTTTCTCTCAGATCTGGATGTGGGAAGTCTAAACTCCTGGCAGTGCTGGCTTCCTCTGGGTCTGTCTCCTAAGCTTAGAAATGGCCACCCTCTTGCTTCCTCTTCACATGGTCTTTTCTGTGTGCAGGGACAACTTCAGTGTCCCTTTGTGTGTCTAAATTTTGTCTTCTTATAAGGATACTAGTCATACTGGAATAGTGTTTAACCCTAATTACCTCTTTAAAGGTCCAATCTCCAAATATAGTCACAGTCTGTGGTGCTGGGGAATAGGCAGCCTTTAACATATGAATTGGATGAGGCACACTTCACCCATGACAACTGTGGTGGAAGTTACACAACCGTACATTGGCTATCATTCATCAAATGTATATAACTGTGTAACTGCCATAATTATATAACATAGTTGCCTAAAATTATATAAATTTTTGTTTTTTATAGTTTAAGCTATTTGACATGTTTTTATTTTCATTTAGTTCACGATACCACCAAGTCAACTGCATATAGTTGTGTAGGCTTAAAAGGGTGAATTTTACTGTGTATAAATACAGTACTAACAACTCAATACTCCTTATCTTTTTAAAAAGAGGAGAAAATGTATACTATATTTCTTTTAGTTTTAGTATTTATATATAATTTTAAATAGCACATTGATGCAAATTTCTAAGAAAGTTACAACTATACTAACAATTCAAAAATTTTCTTTAGAGGAGTTGGTAACTTTACATAATTAATGGCATTTTTCTAAGTTCATTTTATTCTATGAAAAGAAAATGGATAATTAATTGTAACCTACTGCCATGTGTTTACATTTATCTTTTAGAAGTACAGCTATTGAAAATGCAACTGTTGAAAAATCACTGGAAGCCTGTACAGCTACATTATATATTCCAAGGTCAGCTCATTGAACCAAAAGGAATTACTGTTAAATATGAAAGATGCCAGTGATCATTAACTGATACCAGATGTAAGCTTTCAAATGCCTAATGATTATATCATGTTAAAAATAACTGAGTTGAAAATATAGAGAAAGCTTCTACTGAAGTTTTTGGAAAGATCTCCAGTGCCTCTATTATTATTCCATTTGTATTTGGGAAAGTTTTTGCAAATATCTGCTAGAAACATCTGGGAGGACACAAAAGATGATATGGTTTCTAAGAGCAAGCCAGACCATCTGGCTTGTCAAATGTCAGCACATGAAATTTTGATTTTAGGAGGTCATGCTGTGTAGGATTAGCAGTAGACACCTCCATCATTCAACATTACTGTATGTCTAAGTTTAAATTCATCCTTACACTTGTACAAACAACTTAAAGGTGCAAACAAATGATGTAACTTTCACATGTAGAAATTGTTGCTACAAACTAATACTGTCGTTAAAGTAATATACAACATATGGAAGACCTAAACATCAGTTACAGCATTTGCCAGTAGCCATTATTTTAGGATCTATAAATAAAATGGTACAACTGGCAACTTCTTCAGAATGGATTTTCAATCACAGCACTGTATGATGATGAAAAAGACTTTTTTTTCACATTGACAGGTTGGTGATAGTGTTACCATCATAAAAAGTGCTTTCATTGAGTAAATATATATCCAGATCAAACACTACTACTGACAGAGAAAAATTTTAGCAGATGCTTTTAGTTTCAGAGTATATTTTCTGGGGAAGTACATTCAAATTCTGATCTACAAATCATTTAGGAGAAATAGCTAAGACACCAACTCTTTACCACTTTGTAATAAACTGCTGGACTCTAGCCTAGACTCATCAAATTATTGAATAACTTCTGAACAAATATAGTACAGACACACAACTTAGTAATGATCTAAGAAGGAAATATGCACTTTGAACACACTATATATGCACTGAATTTGGGGATGTCTCACTTAATACTTTTTAAAAGACAGTAGAAATGAAAGAAAATTAACTGTTGAAAATACATATAAGAGATTCTCTCTCATTTTTGACAACTACAGTGATAAATGCTTTTCCCCATGAAGTACTGACACTGAAAGAGAAATGTCATTGCTTCCTGCAGGACAACCTCATGTCCTGGAGTTTCTTAGAAAGAGCAGTCGTATGTCAAGCAAAATATAATGTCACCCTGGTGATTGAAATATTGTAAAAATGATTTCAAAAACAAGTTTGTACTGTATGTGACCTGGAAAACTCCCACACATTGCACATTCTTTCAGGAAATTCCAAATCTTGTCTTTCTATAGAATATTTGAATGCAATAAAAGGAAATGACATCTTTCTAGACATATTCCTTTAGTGCCGTGTGTCTCAAAATTTACTGTGTGTAAGAATAGTATGTGAATATTTATAAAATGTGGATGCTAATTCAGTAGGGTTAGGGTGAGGACCAAGACTGTATTTCAAAGTCTCACATGATATTGATGCTGCTGGTCTGCAGATGTGCTCTGAATAGCAAAGAATTGAGGACCTACTAAACTGATAGCTGAACACTGTAAAATCTGTAATCTTTTGGACAGTAGATTCTATTAGTGTTGTTGAGGTTTTTGTTTTTAAGAAAAATAACATTTGAAAGTAAAACCTATTTACTTGAAGAGTGTGTGCTTGGCAACTGAAAGTTGGGATAAGGAGCATAAGGATGAAGATTGAATCCCAGAGCCTAAGCAGAACTGGCAGTGGAAGTTTTGGGTATGAATACTAAATAGCTACAGTCATTATTCAAAGCTTTCTTCTTTTCAAACTGACTATATGTAATTTAATCTTGATCTCCTATGATCATCCTAATGATGATAGAGATAATTTTAATAATCCATGTATTAGTTTCCTAGGACTGCCATAACAAAGTAGCACAGATTGGGTGGCTTAAAGAAAAAATTATTTTCTCACAGTTCTGGAAGCTAACAGTTTTAACTCAAAGTGTTGGCAAGGTTGGCTTCTTCTAGACCATTCTCCATGACTTGGAGATGACTGTCTTCTCCCTGTATCTTGGTCTTCCCTCTGTATGAATATGTTCAGTTGTTCAGTTCCTAAGTGAGGTCCAACTCTTTCAGATCTCATGGCCTGCAGCACACTATGATCCCTGTCCTAAACTATCTCCCAGAGTTTGCTCAAACTCATGTCTATTGAGTCGATGATGCTATCCAGCCATCTCACCCTCCTTTGCCCCCTTCTCCTCTTGCATTCAATCTTCCCCAGCATCAGGGTCTTTTCCAGTGAGTTTACTCTTCACATTAGGTTGCCAAAGTATTGGAGCTTCAGCTTCAGAATCAGTCCTTCCAATGACTATTCAGGGTCGATTTCCTTTAGGATTGACTAGTTTGATCTCCTTGCTGTCCAAGGGACTCTCAAGAGTCGCTCCAACACCACAGTTCAAACGCTTCAATTCTTTGACATTCAGCTTTCTTTATGGTCCAGCTCCCACATTCATACATGACTACTGAAAAACCATATGAGTATGTGTTTGGGATTTCTTTGGAAGGAATGATGCTAAAGCTGAAACTCCAGTACTTTGGCCACCTCATGAGAAGAGTTGACTCATTGGAAAAGACTGATGCTTGGAGGGATTGGGGGCAAGAGGAGAAGAGGACGACAGAGGATGAGATGGCTGGATGGCATCAGTGACTCAATGGACATGAGTCTGAGTGAACTCCAGGAGTTGGTGATGGACAGGGAGGCCTGGCGTGCTGCGATTAATGGGGTCACAAAGAGTCAGACACGACTGAGCGACTGATCTGATCTGATCTGATCTCTACTTATAAGGACAACTAATCCAGTCATATTGGATTAGGGCCCAATATAATGACCTCATTATATATTAACTACTTATTAAGGACCCTATTTCCAAAACTAATCACATTCTAGGTACTAGGGGTTAGGGCTTAAACATATGAATTTTGAGGAAATGCAATATATCTCATTACACTCCATATCAGTGATCAATGCAAAGAAATAGAGGAAGACAATAGAATGGGAGAGACTAGAGATCTCTTCAAGAAAATTAAAGATACCAAGGGAACATTTCATGCAGAGATGGGAACAATAAAGGGCAGAAATGGTATGGACCTAACAGAAGCAGAAGATATTAAGAAGAGGTGGCAAGAATATACAGAAGAACTATACAAAAAAGATCTTCATGACCCAGATAATCACGATGATGTGATCACTCACCTAGAGCCAGACATCTGGAATACAAAGTCAAGGGAGCCTTAGGAAGGTGCACTAAGAACAAAGCTACTGGAGGTGATGCAATTCCAGTTGAGCTATTTCAAATCCTAAAAGATGATGCTGTGAAAGTGCTGCACTTAATATGCCAGCAAATCTGGAAAACTCAGCAGTGGCCACAGGACAGGAAAAGGCCAGTTTTCATTCAAATCCCAAAGAAGGGCAATGCCAAAAAGTATTCAAGCTACTGCACAATTGTACTCATTTCACACTCTAGCAAAGTAATGCTCCAAATTCTCCAAGCCAGGCTTCAATAGTACATGAACCATGAACTTTCAGATATTCAAGCTGGATTTAGAAAAGGCAGAGGAACCTGAGATCAAATTGTCAACATCTGTTGGATCATCCAAAAAGCAAGAGAGTTCCAGAAAAATATATACTGCTGTTTTATTGACTACGCCAAAGTCTTTGATTGTGTGGATCACAACAAACTGTGGGAAATTCTGAAAGAGATGGGAATATCAGAACATCTCACCTGCCTCCTGAGAAATCTGTATGCATGTCAAGAAACATTAGTTACAACAGGACATGGAACAACAGACTGGTTCCAAATTGGGAAAGGAGTATGTCAAGGCTGTATATTGTCACCTTGCTTATTTTACTTATATGCAGAATACATCATGCAAAAAGCCAGATTGAATAAATCACAAGCTGGAATCAAGATTGCCAGGAGAAATATGAAAAACCTCAGATATGCAGATGACACCACCCTAATGGCAGAAAGTGAAGAAGAATTAAAGAGCCTCTTGATGAAAGTGAAAGAGGAGAGTGAAAAAGTTGGCTTAAAACTCAACATTCAGAAAATGAATATTATCACATCCAATCCATAACTTCATGGCAAATCGATGGGGAAACAAAGGAAACAGTGACAGACTTTATTTTTGGGGGCTCCAAAATCAGTGCAGATGGTGACTGCAGCCATGAAATTAAAAGACACTTGCTCCTTGGAAGAAAAACTATGACCATCCTAGACAGCATATTAAAAAGCAGAGACATTACTTTGCCAACAAAGGTCTGTCTAGTCAAAGCTATGGTTTTTCCAGTAATCATGTATGGTTGTGAGATTTGGACTATAAAGAAAATTGAGCGCTGAAGAATTGATGCTTTTGAACTGTGGTGTCGGAGAAAACTCTTGAGAGTTCCTTGGACAGCAAGGGGATCAAACCAGTTGTCCAAAAGGAAATCAGATCTGAATATTCATTGGAAGGACTGATGCTGAAGCTGAAACTCCAACACTTTGGCCATCTAATATGAAGTGCTGACTCATTGGAAAAGACCTTGATGCTGGGAAAGATTGAATGCAGGAGGAGAATGGTATGACAGAGGATCAGACAGTTGGATGGCATCCCTGACTCTATGGAAATGAGTTTGAGTAAGCTCTGGGATTTGGTGATGGCCAGGGAAGCCTGGCATGCAGTAGTCCATGGGGTTGCAAAGAATTGGATACAACTGAGCTACTGAACTGAACCAAGATGACTATAAAGTTATATAGTTGGTAAACACACATACTTCTTTAATTGTGTACTCTGAGTTATACTTATCAAAAGTAATTAAATTAATGCTAAAATAAACTAAAATAATGACATCAGAGTCTTCTTGTTTCTCCTGGTCTTAGTGTTTAAAATTAGGAACCAGAAAAATTCATCTCTGATATACAAATAAGTAGAAATTTGGAGTCTTCGTCCATGTTCTTGTAAATCTCCATCCCAAATCTCTGAGTCCCAAATCTACATAATACCTTATCAGCTCACTTAGTTTTCCAAAAATAAACATCACAGTTAATAATAATAATGATACTATTTGCCTATTTTATTTTCTTAATATTTGCCCTGATGCTTCAAAAGCAAAAGTGGGTGAAACTGCTGATGCCTAAGCATAAAATGGAGCAATAACATCAAATAATATTAGTAATCATTACATTCTCCACTGGCTACACACTTGCAGTAAAAATTCCAGTTTCGTTTAAGAATGTCTTTAATGAAGCATTAAAGATTATTGATTTTATTTCATCCCAACATTTGAGTGCATGACTTTTTAATATAAATCACTGAATGTACACTGATATGTGATGTTTGGATCAAGAAAAATCTCTTGTGCCATTTTTGGAGTTGCAAGCTGAACTAGCTGCTTTTATCGTGGAATACTGAAACAACTGTGGACAGATAGTGTGTGGTTATTCAGACTCAGGCACTTGGCAGATAGTCTCTCAAAAATGAACACAGGGAGCCTGATATTTCAAGGAAACAACTGACAGTATTTCTTGAGCTTTCAAGAAAAAAACAGAATTTGGGAAATTTATATATCTGTCTTTATTAGATTGACACCTTCTCAATATAGAATGGCTTTTCTCAAGAGATTAACAATTGTTACTATGTAATCTGAATGCAGAGTTCCAAAGAATAGCAAGAACAGATAAGAAAGCCTTCTTTAGCAATCAATGCAAAGAAATAGAGGGAAAAAACAGAATGGAAAAGACTAGGGATCTCTTCAAGAAAATCAGAGATACCAAAGGAACATTTCATGCAAAGATGGGCTTGATAAAGGACAGAAATGGTATGGACCTATCAGAAGCAGAAGATAGTAAGAAGAGATGGCAAGAATACACAGAAGAACTGTACAAAAAAGATCTTTACTACCCAGATAATCACGATGGTGTGATCACTGACCTAGAGCCAGACATCCTGGAATGTGAAGTCAAGTGGGCCTTAGGAAGCATCACTACAAACAAAGCTAGTGGAGGTGATGGAATTCCAGTTGAGCTATTCCAAATCCTGAAACATGATGCTGTGAAAGTGCTGCACTCAATATGCCAGCAAATTTGGAAAACTCAGCAGTGGCCACAGGACTGGAAGAGGTCAGTTTTCATTCCAATCCCAAAGAAAGGCAATGTCAAAGAATGCTCAAACTACTGCACAATTGCCCTCATCTCACACCTTAGTAAAGTAACACTCAAAATTCTCCAAGCCAGGCTTCAGCAATATGTGAACCGTGAACTTCCTGATGTTCAAGCTGGTTTTAGAAAAGGCAGAGGAACCAGAGACCAAATTGCCAACATCCGCTGGATCATGGAAAAAGCAAGAGAGTTCCAGAAAAGCATCTATTTCTGCTTTATTGACTACGCCAAAGCCTTTGACTGTGTGGATCACAATAAACTGTGGAAATTTCTGAAAAAGATGGGAATACCAGACCACCTGACCTGCCTTTTGAGAAATTTGTATGCAGGTCAGGAAGCAACAGTTAGAACTGGACATGGAACAACAGACTGGTTCCAAATAGGAAAAGGAGTACGTCAAGGCTGTATATTGTCACCCTGTTTATTTAACTTATGTGCAGAGTACATCATGAGAAACGCTGGACTGGAAGAAACACAAGCTGGAATCAAGATTGCTGGGAGAAATATCAATAACCTCAGATATGCAGATGACACCACCCTTATGGCAGAAAGTGAAGAGGAACTAAAAAGCCTCTTGATGAAAGTGAAAATGGAGAGTGAAAAAGTTGGCTTAAAGCTCAACATTCAGAAAATGAAGATCATGGCATCCAGTCCCATCACTTCATGGGAAATAGATGGGGAAACAGTGGAAATAGTGTCAGACTTTATTTTTCTGGGCTCCAAAATGACTGCAGATGTTGACTGCAGCCATGAAATTAAAAGACGCTTATTCCTTGGAAGGAAAGTTATGACCAACCTAGATAGCATATTCAAAAGCAGAGACATTACTTTGCCAACAAAGGTTTGTCTAGTCAAGGCTATGGTTTTTCCAGTGGTCATGTACGGATGTGAACGTTGGACTGTGAAGAAGGCTGAGCACCGAAGAATTGATGCTTTTGAACTGTGGTGTTGGAGAAGACTCTTGAGAGTCCCTTGGACTGCAAAGAGATCCAACCAGTCCATTCTGAAGGAGATCAGCCCTGGGATTTCTTTGGAAGGAATGATGCTAAAGCTGAAACTCCAGTACTTTGGCCACCTCATGTGAAGAGTTGACTCATTGGAAAAGACTCTGATGCTGGGAAGGATTGGGGGCAAGAGGAGAAGGGGACAACAGAGGATGAGATGGCTGGATGGCATCACTGTCTCGATGGACGTGAGTCTGAGTGAAATCTGGGAGTTGGTGATGGACAGGGAGGCCTGGCGTGCTGCGGTTCATGGGGTCGCAAAGAGTCGGACATGACTGAGTGACCGATCTGATCTGATCTGAATAATGTATAATAAAATGTTTCAACATATGGAAATCTGCATAATTCAATGGACCAACATTTTCCAAATGACAAATGCATGATAAGACCAAGCACAATAGAAAGATTATCTAATGATATTAATGTCACAGAGTTGAAAAGTTCATCAATATGGTTTTAGTTTCTACATTGCAACTAACCTGTAGGAAATGACCACTTTTAAGTGTGAATGAGTGAAAAATACCCAAAATTGCTTCAAAAATCCATTAAAATACTCCCTGCTTGACACAGAGAACAGACTGTGGATCCAAGGGGCCATGGAGGAGGAGGTGGGATGAATGGAGATAGTAGCATGGAAACATACACACTATCGTATGTAAGACAGATAGCCAGTGAGAATTTGCTGTATGACTCAGGGAGCTCAAACTGGTGCTCTGTGATAACCTAGGGGAGCGGGATGGGATGGGAGGTGGAAGGGAGGTTATGGTTGATTCACGTTGATATACGGCAGAAACCAACACAATATTGTAAAGCAATTATCATTCAATTAAAAATAAATAATTTTTTAAAAAATACTCTCTGCTTTTCCAACTACCTGTCTTTGAACACTGGATTTACTTTGTTTACTATAGCTGAATTACATCAAAACTGACTGAGTACAGATAAAGATATGTTAATTCAGCTATCTTCTATTAAATCAAATATTAAGTAAACTTGAAAAAAATGTAAAATAATGCCACTGTACATTTTTTGCTTTGGAAAATGGTAATTTGCATAAGAAAGTTTCATATTAACACATAATGGGCTAAGTATTACTGTTTTTAAATGTTAATATTTAAATATTTTCAATATTAATTTCTAGTACAGTAAATATCAATAACCATAATCCATAAACAAAACTCTTTATCACCTTCAGTAATTTTTAAGAGTCCTAAAGCCAAAAAGTTTGCAAACTACTGTTCTATGCAATATATGCTTTTTCATTCTGGCTGGAGATTCTTCACAAATATGTATGTGGTCACTCATCCTTATAATGTGAGTGAGTCCAAGCATGGACTTCAAAGAGCCCATTATATATTTCTTTTGCCCAACACAGAATAGAGCTTGGCCCCTAGTTTTCTTAAGATTAAACATACTTGTCTTTGTAGAACTGGCAAGAGGATTTTTTTTTAAAGTCCATTCAATCTAAATCTTATTCCTTCCCTGATGGCTCTAATGGTAAAGAATCTGCCTGCAATGTGGGAGGCCTGGGTTCGGTCCGGGTTTTGGAAGATCCCCTGGAGGAGGGCATGGCAACCCACTCCAGTATTCTCACCTGGAGAATCCCCATGGACAGAGGAGCCTGGCAGGCTACAGTTCATGGGGTCACAAATAGTCGGACATGACTGACGACTAAGCACAGCACACAGAAAAGAAAAGCCTCTAACACGTTTTTACACTTCTCTCTGAAAGGATAGTCCAGAATTATTCCTGAGGAAGCTTTCATTCTTCCTACCTGGGTGTATTCAGCTTAAGAGCAAGTGTTTTCTCAGCAGAAAGTTAATATGAAACACCATGATGCAAGGTTAAAAAAAAAAAAAAGACACTGTGAAAAAAGAGAAAATTGTCCTCAGCGAGGCCTACCTTCACTAGTGTTATCATCACCACCTACCACATCCATATATACAGTACTCATAACTTCTGAGTCTTGTACCTTATATGCCAGGCACTGTGCTAGGTACTTCAGATGAATTAATTCATTTAATCTTCACCACAATCCCAGGAGGCAGATATTATAGTATTTTCACTTTATAGCTGGGAAATTGAAAATGAGATGTTAAGTCAATAGCTCAAGGTCTCAGATAATAAGTGGGATAATTTGGGATTTAGTTAAATCAGAGTGTTACCTTCTCAACAGAGAAGCTCCCTGCTTCCTCTCAAGTTCATGTGCAGGGGGATTAATGAACATCATTCTGAGAGGCCTCATTTGCCATTTGTATGTGACACAGTCCCATTTCCCTGAGATCAAACCAATCAATCTTAAGAGAAGTCAACCCTGAATACTCATTGGAAGGACTGATGCTGAAGCTGAAACTCCAGTATTTTGGTCATCTGATGCAAACAGCTGACTCATTGGAAAAGTCCCTCATGCTGGGAAAGATTAAGGGCAGAAGGAGAAGAGGGTGTTAGAGTATAAGATGGCTGGATGGCATCACTAATGCAATAGACATGAACTTGGGCAAACTCTGGGAAATGATGAGGGACAGGGAGGCCTGGCATGCTGCAGTCCATGGGGTCACAAAGAGTTGGACACAACTGGGAGACTGAACAACAAAAACATTTCCGTAAAGGATGGGGTAAGAAAAGCAGTTGTGTTCAAAATCAATGTTTTTGACTTTGAGAAATTATTCTCGGACACTTCTTGTTAAGCTATGATAGAAAGAGCTTTATTTTGAAATATTTCAAGAAGTTTATTTGTTTGTTTATGTACCATCATTGTAAATGCAATTTGTCTTATATAATTTAATTTACTTACTGATTAAAAGAAATGTAAAAGTTTGTCTGGTAGACATTTTCCCCCCAA
Source organism: Bos mutus (assembly GCF_027580195.1). Lineage (NCBI taxonomy): Eukaryota > Metazoa > Chordata > Mammalia > Artiodactyla > Bovidae > Bos > Bos mutus. The sequence continues at coordinate 48,948,925 of NC_091617.1, forward strand.
CACAAAACTTAAGGAGGTCCTTATCATGTTGAGTCTTTTATGAGAGATTCTAGGTTACATAATGGACAATGTCATGAACTAATATCTTCCAAACATATAAAAAAGTGTCCAAACAGTGATTTCTTATATCAACCTTCTATAAAGGCTTAGAGCACAGCCTTAAAACATATACCCATGAAAGTAGTTCTGAAAGGAATCAAGTTAATCTCACTCAGGTTTGTTATTCTGGCTGATCTAACTTGACACAGAGACTCAGTTTAGAAAACCTAGAGAAATGAATAGTTAATATAGTCTTGCTGCTGCTGCTGCTGCTAAGTTGCCCCAGTCGTGTCCGACTCTGTGTGACCCCACAGATGGCAGCCCACTAGGCGCCCTCATCCCTGGGATTCTCCAGGCAAGAACACTGGAGTGGGTTGCCACCTCCTTCTCCAACGCATGAAAGTAAAAAGTGAAAGTAAAGTCGCTTAGTCGTGTCCGACTCTTAACGACCCCATGGACTGCAGCCTACTAGGCTCCCCTGTCCGTGGATTTTCCAGGCAAGAGTACTGGAGTGGGTTGCCATTGCCTTCTCCGAATATAGTCTTAGTCTCCATTATTGTATCTCAACAGAGATGATGGAAATTGTTGGATCACAGACAATCCTTGATCAGACTTCCTGACATTGCCTGAAGAAGTGATGCTATATTTTGTTTGTTAGAAACCCAGTACCTTAGATACCAAATGTTCCGGCAGCCAGCATATCTATATTAAAAATTTAGAAGCCTGATGTATTCTCAGCAAGAGAGACATCCTAAACTGTACCTAGGTAAGTCTCAGACAGGTGTTGGCATACAACCATGCTTTTATTTTCCCTCAGAGAGACAAATATTTAATTTATCTAAATTTCCCTTAGAGACAAGCAATTGCCTTGGATCTTGAGCCTAAATTTGGGTGAAACTGACCCCAAAGGGGCATATTATAGAACTGAAAATGGTATGACGGATAATATCCTAGAGTGAAATACAAAGAACTGCTGAGGTTTCCATCAGAGGGCTCAGCAGAGAAGGAGAATGTCAGGAAAAGTCAGCAAGACAGAAGGCAATGTTACCAGAATGGATAAAGGGATTCCAACTCTATGTAGGAGACACTGGGGCCAAGGCTTATTTTTCCAATGTCCCCAGGCCCAGTGTATTTGATGAACTGGATTTGTAGCTATGGCAAGCCTGCTTAAACAAAATCTGAAAGAAATAATCAGTTGAGATCACAACCATCACCATCAACACCAAGTGCCCGCCCCATCCACCTCTGGGAAATATGGAAGAGAAGTCATATTATTTCCAGAAGAAAATCTTATTAGGACAGGGAAGAATTATAAGCTTCAAATATCTTTTACTTGAACATACTTAAAATTACCAGCAGAAAATTTTAAGGCTACCCAGAGTAATGCCTGCTATATTAGTTTCCTATTGCTGCTCTAACAAATTACCACAAAATTAGTGAATTAAAGCAAAACAAATTCCTTACCTACAGTTTTGGAAGTCAAATTGCAAAATGAGTATGACTGGGCTACAATCAGGGTTTCAACAGGGCTGCATTCCCTCCTGGAGACTCTGGAGAGTATTTTACTGGGTTGGAAGAAAAACTTGTGCAGATTTTTTTGTAAGATGCTATGCAAAACATGAATGAACTTTCTGGCCAACCCAATATTTTCTTGCTTTTCTAGCTTCAAGAAGCTGCCCTACTGACTTTTTGTTCCCTTATTTACTCATGATGCTGGGAAAGATTGAAGGCAGGAGGAGAAAGGGATGACAGAGGATGAGATGGCTGGATGACATCACCAACTCAATGGACGTGAGTTTGAGCAAGCTCCAGGAGATGGTGACGGACAGGGAAGCCAGGCATGCTGCATGGGGTCACAAAGAGTCAGACACAACCGAGCAACTGAACAAAACATCATTTACTCATGCGGATGCTGTGATTACATGGGCCCACCTGGGTAACCAGGCAACTCCACCCATCTCCACACTAACTAATGAGCCATCTTAATTCTGTATGCTGCCTCAATTCTCCTTTGCCATTTTACGAAATGTATTCACTGGCTTCAGAGATTAGCATGTGGCCACTGAGGGGAAGCCATTATTCACACCTACCACAGCTGCCAATAAAATTCATTTAATGATATTTTAAAAAACATTAAAACAAGACCACAGCCATGAGCCAATAGAGGAAGGTTTGAAGATACACAAGAGCTTTTAACAATACATTTACTCTTGAATCTGTTAAATCAAACCTTTCAGTATGACAGGAAAGCTCTTTTCCCTTTGGCAAACAAACCAAAAAATTCAAATTTATTTTAATTTAAGACACAAATTAAGTATAGAGTTAACCGAAATGTTATAATTAACTCATCAAGATTCATGTATTAATCCATAGATAGTTCTCCTAAGTGGCTCTTGTATTCCTGTTAACATACTTCTGTACAATTTTTGTATTATAAAAATTTCTTTATTCATAGCATATCAGTACTCAGTGGATTATATGTACATAGTCATTGCAAAAGATAATAAAGATCCAATCTTAAAATTTCTTGAGAAAGATTAGCATTGTATTCTGTGAGAGTGTTCAGGATTAAATGACTTTCTAATTTGAGGTAGATAAAAGACTTCATTAATGTAAAGATTATTAAAATTTGAGTCCACACTGAGATAAATATGCCTAAATTTTACTTACAATTACATTGATATGATCCAGTTGGTGTTGAGACTGAGAAATTCTTTAAAAAAAAAGTTTAATATTTAGCTTTAAAATTTTAAATCAATGAGGTTACTGGATCAAACTTTAAGAAAATCCTCAAAGTTAGAAAATGCAGATGAGTACTCATAAAACTGTAAAACCTAGAAAAATAATATGTCTCATCTTCATTAGATGATTTCAAGTCAATCATTTATCTTACAAAAGTAATTCCATGAGAAATAGCATTCTCCACTCTACCTTCATTATTAGATTGGAACTGATGGCTGCACCCAGAACTCCCATTGATTTAATTTAATTTTTTAAAGAGTAAGTTACTTACAAAAGGATTTGAATCTAATACATTTATGTGTGACTCCATCTGAATTCCATTTGAGGTGTTGTCTCTCTAACTTTGCCAATTACTTTTATTTATTTATTTTTATTTAGCTTATTTCAACTTCCTGGAAGCCTTGATGAAGAAATGGGGGTTGGGAGGCACAGTTTAAGCTCAGAGCAGTCAAAATTAATTTATCCACAGTTCTTTCAAAAATACAGTTAAAAGGATTTGTCATAATTCCTTGGACTCAGAATGTTATTTGCAAAACTGAAGCAACCATTTCTCTTCTGTCTTTTGGTCAGCATCAGGGGCCACAACACAGAGGATGGATTAAGATTATGGGGACAGTAGTCATTTTCAACCTTAACTAAAATATCCATTTCTTGAATTGAGCCAAACCAAAAAAAAAAGATGATTATTATTAATTAATGCTAGGCTTTTCACTAGATATAGCCCTTTGATTTATCCTGTATACCACGCGTGGAGAGAGACAATTTTTCTTACATGCTGGTAATTCATCACCTAACTCTCAACTCCTTAGTCACCAACACCACCTTCCTCACTTCAGTGATCCAATTTCATTGAATTTCTACCTCCTACCATGCAGCCATGTGTTCAAGGAAGGTGACATTATTGCCAGTCCAATCCCTGCTCCCTTTCTTGTTAGCAAGCCAAAAGCTGTAACGTGTACTCCATTTTATTTTTTACTGTAGTTAACAAAATCCTCAAAATGAATATAAACTGTGGAATATCAAGGAACGAATACAAGAATTGAGTCAGCATAATGAACAGTTTGTCTCCACTCTTTCAGTGTCACTAGTCTTTTAAACTACTTTCCAGACTTTGCTGGTGGCCCAGTGGTTAAGAATCCACCTGTCAATGCAGAGGATACAGGTTCCATTCTTGGTCCAAGAAGATCCCACATGCCTTGGGGCAACTAAGCCCTTGTACCACAACTACAGAAGCCTGTGCATTCTAGAGCCCATGCTCGGCAACAAGAGAAGCCACTGCAATGAGAAGCCCTTGCTCTGCAACTACAGAGTAGCCTCCCAGTAGCCCCTCTTGCCACAACTGGAGAAAGCACGCACACAGCAACAAAGACCCAGTGCAGTCAAAATAAACAAATAAAGTTGAAAAGTAAAAATAAACTACCTTCCTCCTTTTATAAATCTGTGTGAATTAATGAATCATAAACTCTTTTCTCAGCCTTGATATACAACTAGAGAAACGAGATTGAATCACTTCCTGTATTTATCAAAATTATTTTAGGTTGAATAATTTCTAGCTCTTTCATTTCTTATCAATCTTTTTCACAAACACAACCTGAACACCTGCTGAAGCCATTGGAGACTCATTCTTTTCAGGGCAAGGCTCTGCAGTTGCTTCAGCTTGAAAACAAAAGAAGTTGGTAACTTGGCTGACATACTGCTTTCCCAGCATAGCAGAAAAAAAAATCATACTTAAGTGAAAAATGATGGCAAACACTTTTGTTGAAGAAAACCCCTTGATGAGCCATACACAGTGGCCCTTTCAAGATGGGAAACATGAGGACGCCTAGGCAAGGAGAGCTGTTCAGTTCAACTCAGTTGCTCAGTTGTGTCCGACTCTTTGCGACCCCATGGACTGCAGCATGCCAGGCCTCCCGGTCCATTGACAACTCCTGGAGTTTACTCAAACTCATGTCCATTGAGTCAGTGATGCCATCTAGCCATCTCATCCTCTGTTGTCCCCTTCTCCTGCCTTCAATCTTTCCCAGCATCAGGGTCTTTTCAAATGAGTCAATTTTTCACATCAGGTGGCCAAAGTATTGGAGTTTCAGCTTCAGCATCAGTCCTTCCAATAAATATTTAGGACTGATTTCCTTTAGGATTGACTGGTTGGCTCTCCTTGCAGTCCAAGGGACTCAAGAGTCTTCTCCAACACCACAGTTCAAAAGCATCAATTCTTTGGCACTCAGCTTTCTTTATAGTCCAACTCTCACACCCATACACAACTACTGGAAAAACCATAGCTTTGACTAGATGGATCTTTGTTGGCAAAGTAGTGTCTCTGCTTTTTAATATACTGTCTAGGTTGGTCATTACTTTTCTTCCAAGGAGCAAGCATCTTTTAATTTCATGGCTGCAGTCACCATCTGCAGTGATTTTGGAGCCCAAAAAAATACAGGAGAGCTATAGTTTCCTGCATAATAAGAGGAAGATAAAACAAGAGAGGACGTGTTAAGATGAGGAGAAGTAAGAGAAAAAGGAACCAAATCAGTAGTATTCTTCTACTTATAAAACCCTTCCAGCAGAGCCATAGCTCAGTCTAGAAGAAAGCTTTCAGGGACATGAAATATATATATTGCTTCTCTTTGTTTTCTGTGATTTAAGTAAAAACACAAGCAAAAATAAAGAAAAATAGCAATAGCACTGTGACGTCTATTGCTAAAGTCAAAAGTCTAATACTCTAGGAAACAAATTCTAAGTATTAGTAAAAAGAGAAAATAAGTTCACTACAGTGAACATATTGATTTGGATGAAACCAGAATAAATAACATAAGATATAATAGGAACAACATGGATTAAAGAAATAAAAGGACCAAAAATTATATAAGAGGTGTCAGAACTGGACAGAAACACTACTAGATTCACCAAGTAAGCAGGAATGATTGCGTACACAAATCAGTATAATAAACTGTACATAAGGTTTCCTTATGATCCTGATCTATAAGGCCTAGGATCAAAATTTGATTCAAACCAGTCAATGGTGTGATCTTGACAAAGTTCTTTTGCCCTTGAACTTCAGTTACTCCATCTATAAAAAGTAATTTTTGGAAAGGTTATGGAACATATTAAGATGTCATTTAAATATTTGTACTAAAAAAAGACATCTCTAGATATACCTTATTTTTATAATGCATTTATAATCTATTTCATATATTTTTGTTTATAGTAACACTCCAGTTTTATATAACTGATAGAAACTTTTTGTCGGCCTTATACAATCCTGGGGTAAAGAACATCTTGAGCTCTTGCTAAGGAGAGATAAGTAACTGTGTTGGACTCAATCAGCATCTCTTTACCCTGGTGCGCTAACTGGGTAGACACCCACCCCAACCCCCTTATATATCATTTCACCATAGTGATTTGCAGAAATGGACACTTGAATTTTTCATCTTCCTGACATGCAATAAATCTTAAAACATTATGTCATCTTTATGCCACAGAAGACCCCTGAACATCTGTGTTGACAAGGAACATAACATATACCAAAATCTTTCACCCATTTACAAGTCTGTTCTAATATAGATTTTCACTGTGTGTCTTTTTAGTACAGCTTTTTCTGGCATCAGTTATCTGAAAACAAGCTCTGGCATACTGCTTACAGTGTAGACTCAAGTAATGAAACACAGAACATTAACTGTAGAGATAGAGTTGAAATGAACGGATAGGAAACCATACTATTTCAAAACAGTTGCATTTCTTAATCTTCCCTGCCCTCTGGTATCTTTCACAACTCCCCCACCACCCTTTCTGCCAATATTAAGTTAATTAAATTTGATTGAAATCCTTTGATTTGCATTAAATAGTTTTTGTTTGTTTCTTTTGGCTTGAAATTCTGTGATCACTGAAAAATGCTAATGTCGTGTACACCAGCCAAACACTTTTGCTCATAAATATTAGATGTGCTAGTAGTCTGCATGTTTCATATTTCTTTTGAATTTTAACATTTAACTGAGTACAGTATTATTTACCTTCATTACTCATTGAACTAGAAATAGAAATGTGAAAGTGATGATATAATATTTGTGATCTTTTTAATATGAAATATCAGTAATTATGTGACAAAAATAAAAATAAACACTTACTGTGCTTAAGGTAGGGAAAATGTTTACCTGTTAACATTCAATTTGTCAAAAATTTCAATAAATAACTTTGCTAAGAATAACATTATTTATCTCCCACTCAGTCAGCACTCTCTTAAATGACTTTTTTTCATGTTTAGAAAATCCCTAGTTTTGGTCAATAACTTGGCCTCATTCATTATCTACAATGTCTCTGAATCAGTAACAGAGTGGCGAGTTCCATCCCAGAAGCTTTGTATCATTCTTAAGATTCTCTATATAGAATTATTTGTATATTCAATGTAATTTATATTTTCTATTTCATTCTCAACATCCTAGTCTATCCTGTACATTTTAAAACAAAAGCCAATGGAAGGCTATATTCTTTTCAACAGAATAATAAATGGTAATGCTGCTGCTAAGTCACTTCAGTTGTGTCCAACTCTGTGCGACCCCACAGACGGCAGCCCACCAGGCTCCACCTTCCCTGGATTCTCCAGGCAAGAACACTGGAGTGGGTTACCATTGCCTTCTCCAATGCATGAAAGTGAAAAGTGAAAGTGAAGTCGCTCAGTCGTGTCCAACCCTCAGCGACCCCATGGACTGCAGCCTTCCAGGCTCCTCCGTCCATGGGATTTTCCAAGCAAGAGTACTGGAGTGGGGTCCCATGGCCTTCTCTGAATAAATGGTAATAACTAATAACAAAGTAAAAATCTCACAAGTGTAAATTATGTTTTCAATTTGATTATAACAAATATGATCTAGATATATAACTATATAAATAGGTACTCATTTCACCCACTTATCCAAAATGTTCCCCATCTCACTCTGGATGCACATGTTTTCTGTGATTATCAACTCACCCTAGACTCAGAATACTGCAGAACTGAAATGTTTTCAGATTCTTTCTAGAAGTAAAGTGATTGAAAGTCGCTCAGTCCTGTCCGACCCTTTGTGACCCCATGGACTATACAGTCCATGGAATTCTCCAGACCAGAATACTGGAGTGGGTAGCTGTTCCCTTCTCCAGGGGATCTTCCCAAACAAGGGATCAAACCCAGGTCTCCTGCATTGCAGGCAGATTCTTGCAGCCACCAGCTGAGCCACCAGGGAAGCCCAAAGAAAACCTATGCTATGCTATGCTAAGTCACTTCAGTCGTGTCTGACTCTGTGCGACCCCATAGATGGCAGCCCACCAGGCTCCCCTGTCCCTGGGATTCTCCAGGCAAGATCACTGGAGTGGGTTGCCAAACCTAGAAAGGTCTAAATGGCCACTTAGACAAATACACTTGGAAAGAGACCTTGGGGTACCACCTGGGATACACCTCCAGGTGCAGGATGGCACTGCACTGGAGCCAGCAGACTCCATGTACATGGCAAAGGGTATGCTCAGACTTGGTTTGACTCTCTGCTCTTTCAAGCTCCAGGGAGAGCTTAGGAGGATACATGTATTTTAATATCAAGTATTGCCTGAGAAGCTGCAAAGCAAAGTAAACAATATGAAGTGAATGTACCTGCATATAGTTCTTGGTTCTGGCACTTGCTGTGTGTCCTTGGTAACTTATTTAACTTACCTGAAATTCTGTTTCTTCTGATGCATTACAGGGAAAATGCCTATCTAATAAGGTTTTTCTGATAATTCAATAAGAAAATGTATATACAGAATGGCTGTATGTTAGTCAAATTTTAATAAGCACTAGCATTTATAGTGTCTATAATTACAGTGATGCTAGGGACATTCACATTGATATTAAGTCATGAACCTGGGCTTTAAGTTGCTTATCATCCACTTAGGAATCTTAGACTTAAAATCTTAAAACTGTCATTGATTCATTCATTATATTCATGTTCTTACTATACCCACTTGGCTAAGGATTTTATTAAGGACTAATAAAGTAATACAAGGCAAAACATTTCTGTATAGTATAGTGGAAAATTACACTTTTAAAGTCAAAGATTTTTTAATCTTACATATGTCTCAACACGATTCAGGGAAACAGTTTAAAAATTTAAGCCTTGGTTTTCTATTATTTAAAATAGGAATAAAAACAGGGAAAATAGATGATTAAATGAGATGATGCATAATGGGATAGATAAGTATACTACACTAAACATGAAATTAATATTATACAATAGATGATAGATGGAAAAATAGTGACAGACATAAAGATAGAGAGAGAGGGATATTAAATGTGTGGCACAACCTCTAGGATTTGAGAGACACAAGAAACCAATGAGCCAAAATTAGTGAGAAAAAGATCATTAAAAGCTAATATTATTACTGGACTTTAAAGCCAGAATAGAATTTGATGCAAAGATAGGGCCAAACCATAGAAGAAATTACAATCTGAGATCAGATTTTGAACTGTCTTTAATGATCCACTTGAAAAAGGTGGATGCAAAGAGAAATTACTAGAATATATAAGAATTGAAAATAGCATGATTAATTCAGTATTTTCAGATGGTTAGTTTTTAAATATATTTAGGTATTACACAAATTAACCACTCAAGGGGGTCCTATAATATATGTGTGTTCATGCTAAGTCACTTCAGTTTTGTCTGACTCCTTGTGACCCTATGAATTGTAGCCCACCAGGCTTCTCTGGTCCATAGAATTCTCCAGGCAAGAATACTGGAGTGGGTTGCCATGCCCTTCTCCAGGGAAACATGTGTGAGCCATGGCCTATACAGGGACATTAAAGAAAGATGGTTCTCCCTTAAGAAACAGAACAAAAGAAAAAACACCAGAACCACAGGGAGGTTGGGAGAGAAGGAGGTAGTGGGGAAAAGGAAAAAAAGAGTAAGAAATAAGGGACTGAGAAAGACAGATACTGAGAAAGAGGGAGGGAGGGAGAGTGGAAAGAAGCAGCTATCTCAGGAAAAAAAAAAAAAAAAAAAGAGTCTAAATGCTGTCTTTGTTAATACTCCTAGCAAGAGAATAAGGAATAATGAGTCACAAAAGGGCTGTAAGAATTGGTTCAAACCAAGTTGTAGAAATAAAACAAGAAAACATTGATAAAGCAAGAAAAAATGATACTAAATGTAAAGGAGGAAGAGTTTCCATATAAAACAAAGGTCTAAAGAGATCTCAAAGTGGTCAAGACAAAGAAAACAGAGGAAACAATTTTTTGTTGTTGTTGTTAGGAAACATTTTTAGATTTGGCAAGAAGGAGACCACAACAGCTTCCATTGATAGTGGAAAACTGAAGTCCATTTTCAGCAGCTAAGATGGGAACAGATAATAAATGCATGTCTAAAAGAAGTTACCTATATAGAGGGGCTGTTTTGCAAATCTCTCATGGAAGCTCTGAACTGAAATTTAAGTACAGCACTCAGACTATTCCTTGGGCATGGATAATTTGTACACCTCTGGTCTTCCCAAGACTCCAACACTACTTTCTGCCTCAATCCATACAATCTGTCCACAGGTTCCTGGCATCAAATACAACTTTGACTGGGCTGCAGATACTGGAGAAAAGGTTAACTGTAGGGGATTTACTGAGGTTTAACCTCCACAGGTTACTTAATCAGCCCGGGCTGTCTTTCAAACCTCTTGCTCTGAGCTGTTTTTATTCCACTAAATGACACAGCCTCTAATCCTCTCAGGGTGAAGAAGGTAAGGCATGTGACAATATTTCTTCTATCTGGGTAAAAAACTATACAACAGTCCAACCATAGAAATATTTGGTACAAAATAATATTTGAAAACAACAGGCTCCCTGCACGGAAAAGAAAAATAATTCAATTCTCACAACTCGATAATTAAATTTTAGTTGCTTTCAGAGATTTGAGTCATCCTTGGAAAATATATCTTTTCACTTTATCCTTTTCCTTTTATCCCTTCCTTTGGGGAACTACTTTTTCTCTACCTCTATGGTGCAGGGAGTAATTAAGTGGTGTCTTCCTGGCCCCAGGATGGCTAATTAGAGTTCCTCTTCCACACTGAAAACATCTACTTCTGAAAAGTAGTTTCAGAAAAAAATCTACTTGAAAAATCTACTTCTGAAACATTTACTTCTGAAAGTTCCAGAAAAACATCTACTTCTATTTTATTAAATACACCAAAGCCTTTGACTGTGCAGATCACATCAAACTGTGGAAAATTCTTAAAGAGATCCGAATACCAGACCACCTGACCTGCCTCCTGAGAAAGCTGTGTACAGGTCAAGAAGCAACAGTTACAAGTGGACAAGAATAACAGACTGGTTCCAAATAGGAAAAGCAGTACATCAAGGCTGTCTATTGTAACCCTGCTTATTTAACATATATGCAGAGTACATCATGCAAAATGCCGGGCTAGAAGAAGCACAAGCTGGAATCAAGATTGCAGGGAGAAATACCAATAACCTCAGATATGCAGATGACACCACCCTTATGGCAGAAAACGAAGAATAACTAAAGAGCCTCTTGATGAAAGTGAAGAGGAGAGTGAAAAAATTGGCTTAAAACTCAACATTCAGAAAACTAAGATTATGACATCTGGTTCCATCACTTCATGGCAAATAGATGGGGAAACAAACAAACAAAAAAAACAGAAAGAGACTTTATTTCAGGGTGCTCCAAATCACTGCAGATGGTGACTGCAGCCATGAAATTAAAAGACACTTCCTCCTTGGAAGAAAAGCTAAGACCAATCTAGACGGCATACTAAAAAGCAGAGACATTACTTTGCTGACAAAGGTCTGTTTAGTCAAAGCTGTAGTTTTTCCAGTGGTCATATATGGATGTGAGAGTTGGACTATAAAGAAAGCTGAGCACCGAAGAATTGATGCTTTTGAACTGTGGTGTTGGAGAAGACTCTTGAGAGTCCCTTGGACTGCAAGGAGATCAAACCAGTCAATTCTGCAGGAAATCAGTCCTGAATATTCGCTGGAAGGACTGATGCTGAAGCTGAAGCTGAAACTCCAATAGTTTGGCCACCTGATGCAAAGAACTGACTCATTTGCAAAGACCCTGATGCTGGGAACATTTGAAGGCAGAAGAAGGGGATGACAGAGGATGAGATAGTTGGATGGCATACCAACTCAATGGACATGAGTTTGAGCAAGGTCCAGGATTTGGTGATGGACAGGGAGGCCTGGCATGCTGCAGTCCATGGGGTCACAGAGTTGGACATGACTGAACGACCGAACTGAACTCAACTTCAACACTGACGTAGCCGCTCATCCAGCAGTGAGAACACAAACCCACTGGACTAGACAGATCATTCAAAGAGACAGATAAGGATGTTGTGTATGACAGAAAGCATGGGCCTTTTCCTTTTTATCTGAATGAGCTGCAAATCTTCTCACTATAAGGAGAGAATTCTGTATATATAGCCTTCCCCAATTCCCCAAAATACCAATCTTCAACAAAATAGGGATGGGTGTTACAACAGTCTTTATAAGTCTCTGTTTCAAAAGTCATCCTCTGCTCTGAGACTAGGAAAATACCTGTACAAGAAACTGGTGACATAACATGCCTTTTTTTTTGGGGGGGGGGGTGCAGGCTGTAATAATTATGTTAATATTCTGCTCTTCAAAGGTAATAATCCAGAGGAGGAGCTAAGATGGCAGAGGAATAGGACGGGGAGAACACTTTCTCCCCCACAAATTCATCAAAAGAACGTTTAAACGCCAAGTAAATTCCACAAAACAACTTCTGAGTGCCGGCAGAGGACATCAGGCACGCAGAAAAGCAACCCATTGTCTTCGAAAGCAGGTAGGAAAAAATATAAAAGACAAAAAAGGAGACAAAAGAGGGAGGGACATAGCTCCGTCCCGGGAAGGGAGTCTTAAAATAGAGAAGTTTCCAAACACCAGGAAACATTCTCACTGGCGAGTCTGTGCCAAGCCTTGGAAGCACAAAGGGCAACATAACAGGGAGGAAAAATAAATAAACAATTAAAACCCACAGATTACGAGCCCTACGGTAACTCCCCCAGCGGAGAAGCAGCACAAACGCCTGCATCCGCCATTAGCAAGCAGGGGTGGGCAGGGAGGCACGGCGCGGGCTGCATCGCTTAGAGTAAGGATCTGGCCTGAATACCCCGAGTGCTACCTGAGCGAAATACTTCGGGCTAGCAAACCAGACTGTGGGATATCTACCACGCGAAAAGCCAGCCCTAACCTAAGACACCGCCAGGCCCGTGCACGGAACAAAGGACAGTACAGAGATAGCCAGCTGTAGACCGTCCCCCTCCAGTGACAGGCAGCCAGAGCCGGAAGGGGGCAATCGCAGCCCCAGAGAGACCTTATCTACAAAACTGTAAGCAGGCTTCTTTGCTAACTAAAACTTCTTGGGGTTCTGGACAGTCAACATCCGCCTGTGAAGGTGCGCCGGTTGTACACCCAGATAACCGAGCAGCGGGGAGGTGGTAAGTTGCAGCAACTGCGCTTGCCAAACACCTTATCATTGAAAGACAAGTGTATGTCTTGTCTTTCTTGTCTGAGCTGCTCGGACCTGGGAAGGGCACAAAATGCAGGCCCAACAGAGTGTGTGCCTCTGAGGACTACCCGAGTGCCTGAACCTGAGCGGTTTAGACCTGGGAGGGGCAAGCAGCCCAGGGCTGGCCGCGGATGGTTCCCAGTGGAGCAATCTAGAGCCTGAGCAGTGTAGGCAGGAAGGCTACATGCGCCATGAGCAGGGGCAGGCCCAGTGTGGCTGAGGCACTGTGAGCACACGCCAGTGTTACTTATTTGTAGCATCCCTCCCTCCCCACAGCACGACTGAACAAGTAAGCCTTAAAAAAAAAAAAAAAAAAGGTGTCCACCACCGTCCCCTTTGTATCAGGGCGGAAATCAGACACTGAAGAGACCAGCAAACAGAAGAAGCTGCAACAGAGGGAACCGCCTTGGAAGCGACAGGCAATAGATTAAAACCCAGTGGTTAGTACCAACTACATAGGAAGGGCCTATAGATCTTGAGAAATATAAGCCGGAACGAGGAACTAGCCGAAAATGAACTGAACCCAAAATATCCACAACAACATCAGAGAAAGTCCTATATATATTTTTACTATTTTTACAATCATTCTTTATTTTTTTAATTTTTAAAAAATTTTAAGTCCTCTATTGCTCCTTTAATTTTCACTTTTATAACCTACTATTACTTTGCAAAAAAAAAAAAAAAAAAAAAGACTCTTTTTTTAAAAAAGCAAACTTCATATATATATTTTTTATAACTTTTGTGACCTTGTTTTTGTTTTTGTTTTTTTTTCTTTAACATTGTATTTTTGAAATTCCAAACTCTACTCTAGATTTTTTAACTTTTGCTTTTTGGTATTTGTTATCAACTTTGTACCTATATTTTCTTTATAATTTCTGTGACTTGGTTTTTTTTCTTTTTTCTTTTTCTCTCTTTCTTTTCCTTCTTCTTTTCTTTAACATTGTATTTTTGAAATTCCAAACTCTACTCTAGATTTTTAATTTTTGCTTTTAGGTATTTGTTACCAATTTTGTACCTTTAAGAACCCAATCTTCAGTACCCATTTTTTACTAGGGAGCAAGATTACTGGCTTGACTGCTCTCTCCCCCTTCAGACTCTCCTTTTTTTCCACCAGGTCGCCTGTGTCTCCTCCCTAACCCTTCTCTACTCTACCCAACTCTGTGAATTTCTGTGTGTTCCAGACAGTGGAGAACACTTAGGGAACTGATTACTGGTTGGATCTGTCTCTCTCCTTTTCATTCCCTCCTTTTATCCTCCTGGCCACCTCTGTCTCCTTCCTCCCTCTTCTCCTCTCTGTATAACTCCGTGAACATCTCTGAGCGGTCCAGTTGTGGAGTGCACATAAGAAAGTGATTACTGGTTAGCCTGCTCTCTCCTCTATTGATTCCACCTCATCTCATTCGGGTCACCTCTAACTCCCTCCTCCCTCTTCTCTTCTCCGTGTAACGCTATGAACCTCTCTGGGTGACCCTCATGGTGGAGAAACTTTTCATCTTTAACCTAGATGTTTTATCAATGGTGCTGTATAGAAGGAGAAGTTTTGAGACTACTGTAAAAATAAGACTGATAACTGGAAGCAGGAGGCTTAAGTCCAAACCCTGACTCCAGGGAACATTGATTGACAGGAGCTCATCAAATGCCTCCATACCTACACTGAAACCAAGCACCATACAAGGGCCAACAAGTTCCAGGGCAAGACATACCAAGCAAATTCTCCAGCAACACAGGAACACAGCACTGAGCTCCAATATACAGGCTGCCCAAAGTCACCCCAAAACCATAGACATCTCATAACTCATTACTGGACACTTCATTGCACTCCAGAGAGAAGAAATCCAGCTCCACCCACCAGAACACCGACAGAAGCTTCCCTAACCAAGAAACCTTGACAAACCACCTGTACAAACCCACACACAGCAAGGAAACTCCACAATAAACAGAACTCCACAAACTGCCAGAATACAGAAAGGACACCCCAAACTCAGCAATTTAAACAAGATGAAGAGACAGAGGAATACCCAGTAGGTAAAGTAACAGGATAAATGCCCACCAAACCAAACAAAAGAGGAAGAGATAGGGAATCTACCTGATAAAGAATTCCAAATAATGATAGTGAAATTGATCCAAAATCTTGAAATCAAAATGGAATCACAGATAAATAGCCTGGAGATAAGGATTGAGAAGATACAAGAAAGGTTTAACAAGGACCTAGAAGAAATAAAAAAGAGTCAATATATAATGAATAATGCAATAAATGAGATCAAAAACACTCTGGAGGCAACAAATAGTAGAATAACAGAGGCAGAAGATAGGATTAGTGAATTAGAAGATAGAATGGTAGAAATAAATGAATCAGAGAGGAAAAAAGAAAAAAGAATTAAAAGAAATGAGGACAATCTCAGAGACCTCCAGGACAATATTAAACACTACAACATTCAAATCATAGGGGTCCCAGAAGAAGAAGACAAAAAGAAAAACCATAAGAAAATACTTGAGGAGATAATAGTTGAAAACTTCCTAAAATGGGGAAGGAAATAATCACTCAAGTCCAAGAAACCCAGAGACTCCCAAACAGGATAAACCCAAGGTGAAACACCTCAAGACACATAATAATCAAATTAACAAAGATCAAACACAAAGAACAAATATTAAAAGCAGCAAGGGAAAAACAACAAATAACACACAAGGGAATTCCCATAAGGATAACAGCTCATCTTTCAATAGAAACTCTCCAAGCCAGGAGGGAATGGTAAGACATACTCAAAGTGATGAAAGAAAATAACCTACAGCCCAGATTATTGTACCCAGCAAGGATCTCATTCAAATATGAAGGAGAAATCAAAAGCTTTACAGACAAGCAAAAGCTGAGAGAATTCAGCACCACCAAACCAGCTCTCCAACAAATACGATATTCTCTAGACAGGAAACACAAAAAGGGTGTATAACCCAAAACAATAAAGTAAATGGCAACGGGATCATACTTATCAATAATTACCTTAAACATAATGGGTTGAATGCCCCAACCAAAAGACAAAGACTGGCTGAATGGATACAAAAACAAGACCCCTACATATGTTGTTATGTTGTCTACAAGAGACCCACCTCAAAACAGGGGACACATACAGACTGAAAGTGAAGGGCTGGAAAAAGATTTTCCATGCAAATAGGGACCAAAAGAAAGCAGGAGTAGCAATACTTATATCAGATAAAATAGACTTTAAAACAAAGGCTGTGAAAAGAGACAAAAAAAGTCACTACATAATGATCAAAGGCTCAATCCAAGAAGAAGATATAACAATTATAAATATATATGCACCCAACACGGGAGCACCGCAATATGTAAGACAAATACTAACAAGTATGAAAAGAGAAATTAACAATAACACAATAATAGTGGGAGACTTTAATACCCCACTCACACCTATGGATAGATCAACTAAACAGAAAATTAACAAGGAAACACAAACTTTAAACGATACAATAGACCAGTTAGACCTAATTGATATCTATAGGACATTTCATCCCAAAACAATGAATTGCACCTTTTTCTCAAGTGCACACAGAACCTTCTCCAGGACAGATCACATCCTGGGCCATAAATCTAGCCTTGGTAAATTCAGAAAAATTGAAATCATTCCAAGCATCTTTTCTGACCACAGTGCAGTAAGATTAGATCTCAATTACAGGAGAAAAACTATTAAAAATCCCAACATGTGGAGGCTGAACAACATGCTGCTGAATAACCAACATATCACAGAAGAAATCAAAAAAGAAATCAAAATTTGCATAGAAACGAATGAAAATGAAAACACAACAACCCAAAACCTGTGGGACACTGTAAAAGCAGTCCTAAGGGGAAAGTTCATAGCAATACAGGCATACCTCAAGAAACAAGAAAAAAGTCAAATAATCTAACTCTACACCTAAAGCAACTAGAAAAGGAAGAAATGAAGAACCCCACGGTTAGTAGAAGGAAAGAAATCTTAAAAATTAGGGCAGAAATAAATGCAAAAGAAATAAAAGAGACCATAGCAAAAATCAACAAAGCCAAAAGCTGGTTCTTTGAAAGGATAAATAAAATTGACAAACCATTAGCCGGACTCATCAAGAAACAAAGGGAGAAAAATCAAATCAATAAAATTAGAAATGAAAATGGAGAGATCACAACAGACAACACAGAAATACAAAGGATCATAAGAGACTACTATCAGCAATTATATGGCAATAAAATGGACAACGTGGAAGAAATGGACAAATTCTCAGAAAAGTACAACTTGCCAAAACTGGACCAGGAAGAAATAGGAAATCTTAACAGACCCATCACAAGCACAGAAATTGAAACTGTAATCAAAAATCTTCCAGCAAACAAAAGCCCAGGTCCAGACAGCTTCACAGCTGAATTCTACCAAAAATTTAGAGAAGAGCTAACACCTATCCTACTCAAACTCTTCCAGAAAATTACAGAGGAAGGTAAACTTCCAAACTCATTCTATGAGGCCACCATCACCCTAATACCAAAACCTGACAAAGATGCCACAAAAAAAGAAAACTACAGGCCAATATCACTGATGAACATAGATGCAAAAATCCTTAACAAAATTCTAGCAATCACAATCCAACAACACATTAAAAAGATCATATACCATGACCAAGTGGGCTTTATCCCAGGGATGCAAGGATTCTTCAATATCCGCAAATCAATGTAATACACCACATTAACAAATTGAAAAATAAAAACCATATGATTATCTCAATAGATACAGAGAAAGCCTTTGACAAAATTCAACATCCATTTATGATAAAAACTCTCCAGAAAGCAGGAATAGAAGGAACATACCTCAACATAATAAAAGCTATATATGACAAACCCACAGCAAACATTATCCTCAATGGTGAAAAATTGAAAGCATTTCCTCTAAAGTCAGGAACAAGACAAGGGTGCCCACTTTCACCATTACTATTCAACATAGTTTTGGAAGTTTTGGCCACAGCAATCAGAGCAGAAAAAGAAATAAAAGGAATCCAAATTGGAAAAGAAGAAGTAAAACTCTCACTGTTTGCAGATGACATGATCCTCTACATAGAAAACCCTAAAGACTCCACCAGAAAATTACTAGAACTAATCAATGAATATAGTAAAGTTGCAGAATATAAAATCAACACACAGAAATCCCTTGCATTCCTATACACTAATAATGAGAAAATAGAAAGAGAAATTAAGGAAACAATTCCATTCACCGTTGCAACGAAAAGAATAAAATACTTAGGAATATATCTACCTAAAGAAACTAAAGACCTATATACAGAAAACTATAAAACACTGGTGAAAGAAATCAAAGAGGACACCAATAGATGGAGAAATATACCATGTTCCTGGATTGGAAGAATCAATATAGTGAAAATGAGTATACTACCCAAAGCAATTTATAGATTCAATGCAATCCCTATCAAGCTACCAATGGTATTCCTCACAGAGCTAGAACAAATAATTTCACAATTTGTATGGAAATACAAAAAACCTAGAATAGCCAAACTTATCTTGAGAGAGAAGAATGGAACTGGAGGAATCAACCTGCCTGACTTCAGGCTCTACTACAAAACCACAGTCATCAAGACAGTATGGTACTGGCACAAAGACAGAAATATAGATCAATGGAACAAAATAGAAAGCCCAGAGATAAATCCACGCACATATGGACACCTTATCTTTGACAAAGGAGGCAAGGATATACAATGGATTAAAGACAATCTCTTTAACAAGTGGTCCTGGGAAAACTGGTCAACCACTTGTAAAAGAATGAAACTAGAACACTTTCTACACTATACACAAAAATAAACTCAAAAGGGATTAAAGATATCAACATAAGACAAGAAACTATAAAACTCCTAGAGGAGAACATAGGCAAAACACTCTCCGACATACATCACAGCAGAATCCTCTATGACCCACCTCCCAGAATATTGGAAATAAAAGCAAAAATAAACAAATGGGACCTAATTAAACTTAAAAGCTTCTACACAACAAAGGAAACTATAAGCAAGGTGAAAAGACAGCCTTCAGAATGGGAGAAAATAATAGCAAATGAAGCAACTGACAAACAACTAATTTCAAAAATATACAAGCTACTCCTGCAGCTCAACTCCAGAAAAATAAATGACCCAATCAAAAAATGGGCCAAAGAACTAAATAGACATTTCTCCAAAGAAGACATACAGATGGCTAACAAACACACGAAAAGATGCTCAACATCACTCATTATCAGAGAAATGCAAATCAAAACCACAATGAGGTACCATTTCACGCCAGTCAGAATGGCTGCGATCCAAAAGTCTACAAGCAATAAATGCTGGAGAGGGTATGGAGAAAAGGGAACTCTCCTACACTGTTGGTGGGAATGCAAACTAGTACAGCCACTATGGAGAACAGTGTGGAGATTCCTTAAAAAACTGGAAATAGAACTGCCTTATGATCCAGCAATCCCACTGCTGGGCATACACACTGAGGAAACCGGAATTGAAAGAGACATGTGTACCCCAATGTTCATCACAGCACTGTTTATAATAGCCAGGACATGGAAGAAACCTAGATGTCCGTCAGCAGATGAATGGATAAGAAAGCTGTGGTACATATACATAATGGAGTATTACTCAGCCATTAAAAAGAATACATTTGAATCAGTTCTAATCAGGTGGATGAAACCAGAGCCTGTTATACAGAGTGAAGTAAGCCAGAAAGAAAAACACCAATACAGTATACTAAAGCATATATATGGAATTTAGAAAGATGGTAACAATAACCCTGTATATGAGACAGCAAAAGAGACACTGATGTATAGAACAGTCTTTTGGACTCTTCTGGAGAGGGAGAGGGTGGGATGATTTGGGAGAATGGCATTGAAATATGTATATCATATATGAAACGAGTCACCAGTCCAGGTTCGATGCACGATACTGGATGCTTGGGGCTGGTGCACTGGGACGACCCAGAGGGATGGTATGGGGAGGGAGGAGGGAGGAGGGTTCAGGATGGGGAATACATGTATACCTGTGGCAGATTCATTTTGATATATGGCAAAACCAATGCAATATTGTAAAGTTAAATAAAATTTAAAAAAAATAAAAATAAAAATAACTCCCCCTTCCCTCCATCCCTCTAGCCCCATGGTAACCATTATTCTGCTTTCTGTCTCTATGGACTTGCCTATCATAGTTACCTCATGTAAGCAGTATTATATACCATTAGTCCTTTGTGTGCCTGGTTAATTTTTTAGCATAATGTCCTCAAGGTTTATTCATGTTATAATATATATTAGAACTTCATTCCTTTTTATGGCTGAAATATCCCATTGGGCAAACTCCAGGAGATGGTAAGGGACAGGGAGACCTGGCATGCCGCAGTCCATGGGGTCACAAAGAGTTGGACATGAGTTAGTGACTGAACAATAAAATTCCATTGCATGTATATACCACACACACACACACACACACACACACAAACAAAGGCAATAATCGTAAACTCCACCAAGTCATGCCAAACTCCATTACCTAGTGCTTCACTGAACCACATGAACTAAGCTTTTACTTCAGGCCCTATCCAAAGAAAGTGCAGGGATCATCTCTTAACCCAAATGCTAGTTCTCCTATTATGCTAGATTTTTCCATTTTTTGAATTTGGAAACCACAATAAGATTTCAGGTGTCCAAGATAGTGTTTATCACACTATTACTCCTGAATAACCACAAAGCTGCTTCTATGATTACTTTCGGAGTGACTATTAGTTTTTTATAAATTGCTTCTGGTTTGGTGTTAATAGTTACAAACTTAATATTTTAAAAAGGAGTCCTCTGAAGCCATGGTAAGTTATCTGGGATTTAAATGAAAATAATTGTAAAATATTATCTAAAAGAATTTTTCAGAGTCCTTAGCACTACTACACAGATGCTAAGAAGCATGGATGGCATTTCATTCACAAGCTATCACTAATCTTGTGGGTGAGATGTCCTAAGGTGTATAAACCAGGGACACAATCCATCAGTGGTATAATAATGCTAAATTCCAAGTGTTTTGCTATAATAATGGTAGAGAGAAATTTGAAATAACATATAGTAATTTTAAAAAATGTTCTACCTAAATTGCTTCTTTAAATGAAGGAGATTAAAGAGATAATCATAAGTAATGTTATCTCTTAAGCAATTTAAATCACTTTAAAAGTATAACAATCAAGGAATTTTTAGTCACAGTGATGCATATTCTGAGATTCTCTTTAACAATATTTGCAATTAATAGAACTATCCTGATAATAAATATAGACTTATAATAATTGCAACAGTATGAGTATCTCACTTGCCCCTTGTTTTATAAGCACTAGACATAAAATAAAATGTATTTGAAAAATTGGAAGTCCTCAAGAAATCTGGGATTTTTACTACATGGCACTGTCTTTAATAAATATCTAAAATAGTCCATAAAAACAGGATGCACTTCTATAGAAAAATTAATGAGGCTTTAAAGAAAGCTGAGTGCCAAAGAATTGACAATTTTGAATTGTGGTATTAGAGAAGACTCTTGAGAGTCCCTTGGACTGCAAGGAGATCCAACCAGTCCATCCTAAAGGAAATAAGTCCTGAATATTCATTGGAAGGACTGATGATGAAACTGAAACTCCAATACTTTGGCCACCTGATGTGAAGAGCTGACTCATTTGAAAAGACCCTGATGCTGGGAAAGATTGAAAGCGGGAGGAGAAGGGGACGACAGAGGATGAGATGACTGGATGGCATCACTGACTCAATGGACAGGAGTTTGATTAAACTCCAGGAGTTGGTGAGGGACAGGGAGGCCTGGTGTGCTGCAGTCCATGGGGTTGCAAATAGTTGGACATGACTGAGCGACTGAACTGAACTGAACTGAACTGAATGAGGCTTTACCTATCCACTAGTCTGAGTAAAGACCTATTTTTAAAATAGCAACTGAATGGAAGATTACTTAAAGATTTATTTTGTGCCTGATTCCTGTAAACATGCATATGAAAACAGGAGGTGATATATGTGAGCAAATTTAATTTCACTTATTTATTCTGATTAATCAGGGTTCATTATCAACAATGTTCAAAGAATCTTAATAGCATGAGAAAATATACAGGTAATTGTCATGAACTGACTTGTTAGAATAACACAAAGTGACTCATCAAAAGAAAATTAGGAAACATGCAACATACTTGGGATATAGGTTGTCAACAATATTTCTTGTACCTTTTTATCGTAGATTTCCTTAGGTCACGGTGTCTGTAACAGAACAAGTACTATTACTGCTATCTTTTCTGGCATGGTCATAATCTATTTTCTAACTGTGTTCATCATGTTGTACAATTTATACTCAATCTCCTATTTTAACACCTTAATATATTTCTCCTTCATTAGGACAAAGTGGTAGGCCATCTGGGATGAGTCCTTTTACTACCTTTTCTTCTAATACCTCAACTTTTGCTTTATTGCCCTGAAGATAAAATAGGTAGAAAAATTTACAATAAATAGTTTTTTAAAAAGAATAACAACTTGTAAAATATTAGGTAGAAAAAATTGCCTTTTGTGTCCTGCTACATCGTCAACTGGTTCCCCAGGTGGCACAGTGGTAAAGAATCCACCTGCTAATGCAGGAGACACAGGTTTGATCCCTGAGTCAGGAAGATCCCCTGGTGTAGGAAATGGCCACTCATTCCAGTATTCTTGCCTGGGAAATTCCATGGACAGAGGAATCTGGCGGGTTAGAGACCACGGGGTCGCAAAGAGTCAGACACAGGTGAGCACACACACACTACATCATCAACTACCCCAGTCTTGCAGGTTTGTTTATTGATCTTCAAACATATAGCAGCCCTAGGCTTCAATTAACAGAAGAGAAAGCAACTTGCAGGTATTCCTATTTATCTCATCACAGTACCCTCCTGATACCTTCTTTGTTGTAAAAATTCAGTGATTTTTCTCCTCAATTCATTTAAAATACCCAGTGATAACCTAGCTCATCTTTCTGAGCTTTTTCTTACCATATGTTCTTAGTCACTCATTCAAGTCTACATCTGCTCTTTATCTAGTAAAGCATAGGGTCCTCAATATCAACTCCAATACAATTGGAGTTTTGTTTAAGTAATTATGTGATGTAGTAGTAAATCAATTTATGCTTCAAATTATTTAATTTTCCTTAGAGAGAATGGCAGAAGTATACTCAATATACTAGTAAGTTATATTAGTATGTATATTAGTGCGTAAGTAGAATATTAGTGATTTTGAACATAGTGTTTCAATGTGGGAAGCTCAGTTACAAGGAAATTCATTACCATTACCCTTCTCTGAACTCTATACTGTTAGATCATTCTCTCACCTTGAAATATAATAAACAGTATATATATATATACTTCCTATTTTCTGTCATGTAACATATGCAGTAAGAAAAAAGTGAAGAATAAAACAAATATCCAAACTCAACAAAATGTAAATTTTAATAGAAGCCATATATCAAGTATAAAGAAAATTTAGAACATTCGCATGTAAGATCCTGCAATAGTGTATATACTTGAATATAAGGTTCCTGTCAACCAAAAAGGTTTGTAACTGAAAGTTATTTGAATATGCACTCTTGAGTAAGGCATGTGTGTAGACTGTGCTTTCAACATTTTTTCTGTAAAATGGTAATTCTGATGTGAAAGCAAACAGCTGAATATGATGCTTTGGTTCCTCTTGAAAAGTGTTGGTTATATCATATATTTTAATTATATAAGGCAAACAAACCAGTGATGTACCAATGCAAATTTCCAGAAAAATAATTAAAGGTTATCACAATAGAAATTTCATTTTAAAATATAGTAGTTACAGTGTCATTTTCACAGCTGTCTGCTAACATCTTTACTGGCACACAGAATCTTAATATACATTTGTTCAATTAATGAATTGATTGATTAATTGATGAAAGTGGACAGGGCAATTTGGGCTTTGTCAGGAGCCTGGGGATCTTTGTATTTCTGCATCTGGTGATTTGAAAATTGTCCAATTTAAACCAGTGCATCTTGAACAGCGTAGATCTGTGGGAATACGCACTTCTACAGAATGTTTGGGACTAGGGTAAGGCAAATTTTAATTGGCTGCAAAAAATTCAGTATATTTTGAAAAAATCAAGTTAATGCAAAATCCACAGTGAACAAAAAAAATCAAAATGTTAATTGATGGTTTCTCCCACAACTCTGAAGATCAGGTGAAATGCTGCCCTATACGTACCAGGGAACAATTTGGAAGTGCAGAGAGTGGTAACATTCAAGAGGTCTAACTCTAACCAGTGCAAGGCAAGAGACAGGATGGAGAAGTAGAAAAACTCTCAATCCTTCTTCCTCCTATGTGACTTTTCCAATGTGTACTGTTTCCACACGCTCTGAAAGACATCCCATGTGGCTAGCAACCAGCTGCATTGTCCTGTGAAGCTGTGACCATCTCAGATCAATAGCCTTATGTCTTCTTTCTCCGCTTCCCTGTCCCATTTCCCCTTTCACGCATTCCTTCTGCCCTGAAATTGCATCTTTCTATAAAGTACAAATAGCTGTGAAAAGAAGAGAAGCGAAAAACAAAGGAGAGAAGGATAGATATAAGCATCTGAATGCAGAGTTCCACAGAATAGCAAGAAGAGATAAGAAAGCCTTCCTCAGGGATCAATGCAAAGAAATAGAGGAAAACAATAGAATGGGAAAGACTAGAGATTTCTTCAAGAAAATTAGAGACACCAAGGGAATATTTCATGCAAAGATGGGCTCAATAAAGGACAGAAATGGTATGGACCTAACAGAAGCAGAAGATATTAAGAAGAGGTGGCAAGAATACACAGAAGAACTGTACAAAAAAGATCTTCATGACCAAGATAGTCATGATGGTGTAATTACTCACCTAGAGCCAGACACCCTGGAATGTGAAGTCAAGTGGGCCTCAGAAAGCATCGCTATGAACAAAGATAGTGGAGGTTATGGAATTCCAGTTGAGCTATTTCAAATCCTGGAAGATGATGCTGTGAGAGTGCTTCACTCAATATATCAGCAAATTTGGAAAACTCAGCAGTGGCCACAGGACTGGAAATGGTCAGTTTTCATTCCAATCCCAAAGAAAGGCAATGCCAAAGAATGCTCAAACTACCACACAATTGCACTCATCTCACAAAGGCAATGGCACCCCACTCTAGTACTCTTGCCTGGAAAATCCCATGGATGGAGGAGCCTGATGGGCTGCAGTCCATGGGATCACTAAAGAGTCAGACACACTGAGCAACTTCACTTTCACTTTTCACTTTCATACACTGGAGAAGGAAATGGCATCCCACTCCAGTGTTCTTGCCTGGAGAATCCCAGGGACGAGGGAGCCTGGTAGGCTGCCGTCTATGGGATCGCACAGAGTCAGACACGACTGAAGCAACTTAGCAGCAGCAGCAGCAGCACACGCTAGTAAAGTAATGCTCAAAATTCTCCAGCCAGGCTTCAGCAATATGTGAAATGTGAACTTCCAGATGTTCAAGCTGGTTTTAGAAAAGGCAGAGGAACCAGAGATCAAATTGCCAACATCCGCTGGATCATCAAAAAAGCAAGAGAGTTCCCAAAAAACATCTATTTCTGCTGTATTGACTGTGCCAAAGACTTTGACTGTGTGGATCACAATAAACTGTGGAAATTTCTGAAAGAGATGGGAATACCAGACCACCTGACCTGCCTCTTGAGAAATCTGTATGCAGGTCAGGAAGCAACAGTTAAAACTGGACATGGAACAACAGACTGTTTTCAAATAGGAAAAGGAGTACGTCAAGGCTGTATATTGTCACCCTGTTTATTTAACTTCTACGCAGAGTACATCATGAGAAACGCTGGGCTGGAAGAAGCACAAGCTGGAACCAAGATTGCCAGGAGAAATATCAATAACCTCAGATACGCAGATGACACCACCCTTATGGCAGAAAGTGAAGAGAAACTGAAAAGCCTCTTGATGAAGGTAAAAGAGGAGAGTGAAAAAGTTGGCTTAAAGCTCAACATTCAGAAAACGAAGATCATGGCATCTGGTCCCATCACTTTATGGGAAATAGATGGGGAAACAGGGGAAACAGTGGAAACAGTGTCAGACTTTATTTTTGGGGGCTCCAAAATCACTGCAGATGGTGATTGCAGCCATGAAATTAAAAGATGCTTACTCTTTGGAAGGAAAGTTATGACCAACCTAGATAGCATATTAAAAAGCAGAGACATTACTTGGCCAACAAAGATCCATCTAGTCAAGGCTATGGTTTTTCCAGTGGTCATGTATGGATGTGAGAGTTGGACTGTGAAGAAAGCTGAGTGCCAAAGAATTGATGCTTTTGAACTGTGGTGTTGGAGAAGACTCTTGAGAGTCCCTTGGACTGCAAGGAGATCCAACTAGTCCATTCTGTAGGAGATCAGCCCTGGGTGTTCTTTGGAAGGACTGATGCTAAAGCTGAAACTCCAATACTTTGGCCACCTCATGGGAAGTGTTGACTCATTGGAAAAGACTCTGATGCTGGGAGGGACTGGGGGCAGGAGGAGAAGGGGACGACAGAGGATGAGATGGCTGGATGGCATCACCGACTCAATGGACATGAGTTTGGGTGAACTCCAGGAGTTGGTGATGGACAGGGAGGCCTGGCGTGCTGCAGTTCATGGGGTCACAAAGAGTCGGACATGACTGAGTTACTGAACTGAACTGAACTGATAACGTACAGGACATAACAAGTTATGTTTTTCAGGGAACTGCTGTTAAGACTAAAGATGAATAAGCCAAGGTCCCTGCCCTCAGCAATTTAACAGCCAAGTGAAAGCTGCCCCAGGTAAATTCAATAGATTAATTCAGTGCATGGCAGTAAGTACTCTTGACTGTGAGCCCTCATGAAGGAGAACTAGCCATGAGGTGAGATCAGTGATTTTGAAGAATGTAAAAGAGTTACAGACAAAGAACCAGCAGATTAAGTATAATGCAAGCAGAGAAAATAACATTAGTAAACAGAAGCATGGAAGAGTTGGCAGGAAATAGCACCTAGAAGAACTTATTACAACCTCACACACTACTTGATTAATCTCTCTAGAAACCTCATTCTTGTTAGCTGTAAAATGAGGATCACAATAATGTCTACCCCATGGTATCATATGGGCTTCCCAGGTAGCTCAGATGTAAAGAATCCGCCTGCAATGTAGGAGACACAGGATACGCAGGTTCCATCTCTGGATCAGAAAGATCCTACGGAAGAGGAAATAGCAACCCATTCTGGTACTCTTGCCTAGGAAGTCCCATGGACAGAGGAGCCTGGCAGGCTACAGTACACAGGGTCACAAGTCAGACAAGACTTAGCGACTAAACAGCAACGTAGTATTATATTGAATAGATGAGAGAATACGTGAAACAGCACTTAGAAAAGTGTCTGGCAAATAGTAAGACCTCCCTTCCAACTTCCTTGAGTGCATTATACACTTTAAAAATCCTATTTTCAAAGAAATACACTGAGATTGCCACTCTATAGAATCTTTTCCATCTCTGGACAAATTGTGCTGCATGTTAATAATCCAAACTATTTTAATATGCATTTCCATTTAAAACTGACTAGTAAACATATGGTGAACCACCTAGAAAATGGATTTTCAAAAATGAACTAGTGACTTAATTTAATAATATGCAAGAAGTCATCTAGCTATCAAATCTCAACCTTGACATAAATAATTTTTTTTGACATTTGTGTTTTTCCACTTTTTCTTTTTTATTAAAAGAATCTATACTTGTGCTTTATGGAACACTGAACAGAAATTACAAGTGCTGCAACTCTATGCTATTTTCATTTCTTTTAATAATTATTTTTCTGAAATCATTTTTACCATGTATTGTTTTTTGCTTTGTCCTAGGTAAAAGTGCCAAAGAAGTGTTTTCATTTTTTTAATCTATAATTTTTCTGGTTAAATATATTTTTAATAAATTTTACTACATTTATTAATGGATGAACCTTTTCTACTAAAGTGTATAGCATCAACACAAATTCTAAAGAGGCTTTTTGTTGACTGAATAACTGGTGTTTTATTACTTCATTCAGCAAATATTAATCACTAGTCTCAGTGAAGTTTTTTAAAACAGTATATATTTCCTTACATCAATTAACTCCTCATGATTTAAAATTTGGAAACCCATTTAGGGAATTTCAAAAAAAAATTAGATGAAACACAAATGAATGTTACAAATAAGCAAGTTTTAAAATTTAGAGTTAAGATATGACTATGGACTGAAGCGAAGGAAGACGATAACATGAAATGTGAGTGTCATAAACACAGTTGAACAGATATTCTAACTGCAAATTAGGAGTCCAAGTAATCTGTCACATGATTGTAGGTCCTGAAATAGCAACAGGCTGATACTATTTTTTACACATGTTCATGGTTTAATTTCAAACACACTGGGAATATGTGAACTGGTGATAGAATTAAGCACATTTCTGTAAAATAAATATTTGTATAATCTACAGTCTATATATATTCTACTATTAGGTATCTTAGATTATGGAAAACCATGTAACAGAGCCACTTAATTAAATAAGATAGTGGAGTTGGTGGGAGAGAAATTAATTTTGTAAGACATATCTTGTGGTTTTGAATTTATCTTTCTCCTCTTCCTTCCCTACCCCTATTGAATATTTTTTCATCATATTAATATAAGGAACACCAGAAAATAAACAATATACAATAACATTAATTCATAGATCTTTTAGGCAAACTTTAAGTAATCTGTACTTGGTCTCTCTATGCATGATGAAACAGCAATAAATCTTTCAGCTGTTTTTTCCTAATATCCCTATCTCTACAGTAATTACAAGCAATAACTCAAAAACACAGTTGCCATGTTTACTCCCATGTTTTAATACCGGGCTTCTGTAATCATAGCCCGTTAAAGGGAGGAAAGAATCCAAACAGGATTTTAATTCCCGTGAAAGTTAAGTTCTGAATATTCTCCTGTCTGTTCCCAAATTGGCCCCTGCGTATGGTGGGGGCAAGGAGAGACTGAAGAAAGAGGCAGTCACTCCAGACTTCAGGTGGCGGGTCTAATAAACAATCATGAGAACTCACTTGTGAGGCTTGGCCATAGCCACTGTGAAAGAGCCCCGCACCCATTTCCCCGCCAGAATCTCAAAAGTTCACACACACAGCTTACCTGAGCTCAGTCACAGTATTCAGTCCTGATGGTCTAACTACACCTTGCTCTGAGACAGCTGCAGCCTTGAAAATGGCTCCAGCCATGGGAAGGGTGGGCATTCCGAGGGCAGGGGAGGGGGTGCGGAGGCTCTGATTGTCCAGCTCCAGTGTCAGTTGGAGGTCACGTCCTCTCGATGACCTCTTCCAACCCTCCATCCTTGTGACCGGCCCTTCTCTTCCGCAATGTGCCTTGAGGTGTCAGTCAGGGGTCCCACTAGCCTGGAGATGGCTCGTTTGATGGCTCTCTGGCTGTGCTGGAGGCCGATACCACAGCAGCAATAGAGGCGCTAGCAGTCTGCTGTAGGGAGCCACAGACCCTACTGCTCAATCACTGAAGTGTATTACAGCCCCAGAGAGCACTTTAGTCCACCAGGCCCTCTGTGGTTTTACCTATCGGTAATTTCACCTGCTGTTTTAATATTTCATTTTTCCTTTCTGTTAACTCTGCTGCTTACAGGTTACAGGAGAGAGGAAATCTCCACTTAATGTGTTCTTTTGTCCAGTCTTGCTCACCAAGATCTTTGAAATGTGACCCTTAATCACCGTCCATTTAACAAGGGTATGTGTACATGGTAACTTGGCTTCTCTAATCTTTAATGATGGCAGCCAGGCTTGCCTGGTAATAAGCCCTGTGAGTTAAGCCAGGTGCAGTGTCCACACAAAGGCAAATGTAGAACCCTCACTCAGAGGGAAGGGGCCAGTATAATCAATCTGCCATTTCCTCACCAGTTGGGAGCTCTAGTGAATGTCCTTTGGCATCCTTGGGAATTTGCCTTGGGCATTACTTAGAACACACAGGACATGCTGTTACTGTGTTAACCAAGTTATTGTATTTCTAGAACAATCTGTCATCATTGGCAATACAGTTGCTAGGGCTTGTACCAGAGCTAGGACATCGATTTCCTGGTTGCCAGGGGGTGTTGACATCTTAGGGGCATGAACACTGAAGACAGTAGGGACTGCCTCAGGCTTTTCAAAACCCAAATGTCTTCCTGCGTATCCTGACCCCAAGACGGCTTATTCATAACCAATCTTGGCTTCCCATTGTCCAGGCCACAGGGTCAATGCCTTTAGAACAGCACAATTGTCAATGCAAAGAATTAACAGTCAGGAGTCAAGAGTAATCTTTAGGCAAACCTCTCTAAGTTGAACCCATTGGCAGCTGTGCTTTGTTATTATTTCCATCAGATGGTGTCAGTGTTGGGCTGAATGGTGACTACAGTCCATGTTTACCAATTGCCCCAAATAGGCCCACGTGTATAGTGGGCATCAGTGGGAGTTTCCCCTATTCCCTCTTTACAGGCTGCAGGGGCCTCTGTAGGAATAAGGGCAGGATGATCTACATACTCCACAGGACCTAGCGGAACCCACATTTCTGGAGACAGTGATTGGTGGGCAGGGTGGCCTCTGCGGCAAGTAAGCCACTCAGTCATCTTGGAAGTGTGAGCCATTGCAGAGTTGGGTAGATAGAAGGTATTCTCAACCCAGCTCTTCATAGAAAGGGAAGTTCTTACCATGATACCCTGTTTCTTCATGAGACGTTCTTCCTGAAGGAATGCCATGTACACTGCTAGAAGCTGTTGCTCTGTGGGTATATGGGGAATCTGCCCCCTTCCAGAGCAGGGACCAAAATCCTAGGGGTACTCTCTCCTGTTTCTCTGCCACATTCTGTCCCTTCTAGAGTCTCAGATACAACTACCCAGATGCTATCCCTGCCCAGAGCTTTCGTCTGCTGCAGTAGTATATCTGCCTTCTGGACAGTGGCTTGATGCTCTGATCCCAAGTCCCACACATACCCTTTTTTAATCAAGTGGTATAAGGGATGAAGGCACTGTCACAGATAAGGAAAAAAAGTTCTTCAAAACCCCCAAATCCCCATGGAAGCTGGCATGTCTTTCATGTTCTTAGGGGTTGCATAGACTTGTATCTTATCAATCACAGTTGCTTAGGCCATGAGTACCTTACCCAACAAAATGACACCACAAAATTTTATGGTAGGGCCTGAGCCTTGAATTTTCTGTGGTTTATCATCCGTCTTCTCCCTCAAAGATATTCGAGCAAAGTCTTGAGAGTGTCCTGCAACTTAGGCAAGTGTTCATATGTTAACATTATATCATCAAGACAATCAGCCCATTTTACTAGCTGGGGAAAGAGAACAGGGACAGTTCTCAGGCTATCATCTGTGAAGACTGGTGGGGCTGGGAGAGTAGCTTCAGGGAAACACTTAAAAGGTCCATTGTTTTCCCTCCAATGTGAAGGCAGATTGATCTTGTGACTCAATCACAAGAGATACACTGAAAAAAGCATTTGGTAAGCCAAGAACAAAAAAAAATCTACTTCTGCTTTATTGACTATGCCAAAGCCTTTAACTGTGTAGATCACAATAAACTGTGGAAAATTATTGAAGAGATCAGAAAACCAGACCACCTGACCTGCTTCCTGAGAAATCTGTATGCAGGTCAACAAGCAACAATTACAACTGGACATGGAACAACAGACTGGTTCCAAATTGGGACAGGACTACATCAAGGCTGTATATTGTCACCCTGCTTATTTAACTTATATGCAGAATACATCATGCAAAATGCCAGGCTAGATGAAGCACAAGCTGCAATCAAGATTGCTGGGAGAAATATCAATAACCTCAGATACGCAGATGATACCACCCTTATGGCAGAAAGTGAAGAAGAACTAAAGAGCCTCTTGCTGAATGTGAAAGAGGAGAGTGAAAAAGTTGGCTTAAAACTCAACATTCAAAACTAAGATCATGGCATCCAGTCCCATCACTTCATAGCAAATAGATGAGGAAGCAATGGAAACAGTGAGAGACTTTATTTCCTTGGGCTCCAAAATCACTGCAGATGGTGACTGCAGCCATGAAATTAAAAGATGCTTGCTCCTTGGAAGAAAAACTATGACCAACCTACAAGGCATATTAAAAAGCAGAGACATTACTTTGCCAACAAAGGTCTGTCTAGTCAAAGCTATGGTTTTTCCAGTAGTCATGTATGGCATGTGAGAGTTGGACTATAACGAATGCTGAATGCCTAAGAATTGATGCTTTGGAACTGTGGTGTTGGAAAAGACTCTTGAGAGCCCCTTGGACTGCAAGGAGATCCAACCAGTCCATCCTAAAGAAAGTCAGTACTGAGTATTCACTGAAAGGACTCATGCTGAAGCTGAATCTCCAGTACTTTGGCCACCTGATACGAAGAACTGACTCATTGGAAAGACCCTGATGCTGGGAAAGATTGAAGGCAGGAGGAGAAGGGGACAACAGAGAATGAGATGGTTGAATGGCATCACCAACTCGAGGGACATGGGTTTGAGTAAGCTCTGGAAGTTGGTGATTCACAGGGAAGCCTGGCGTGCTGAATGATGTTGCAAAGAGCCAGTCACGACTGAGCGACTGAACTGAACTGAACTGAAGCCCAGTACAGCAAGGTACACTCCTGGGACCAGGGCCAAGGCATCTAAGATGGTGGCAGTGTTGGGCACAGCCACAGGGATGGGTGCACTACCTTGTTCAGTTCTCTGTGGTTCTTGGTCATCCACCGTGAATCATCTGAACTTTTAACTGGCCATATTGGGCTGCTGAAAACACCATGTGGAGGATGTACAATGCACACTCAGTGCAGTTCTTCCATAGTTTCTCCTATTTCCTGATGGTCACTCAGGTAATTTGTATTATAAAGTTACCATTCTTCAAGGTGGTGGCTTACTGATTCCCATTTGGTGTTTCTGATCAGCACTGGTTTGATTAATCTAACCCAGAGACAGAATTCTTGATAGAGGTCTGCTGAGCTTGGTCCTGTAGGATATAGTGCTGGGGCACTATGTTCTCTGGTATTGAAGAGATTAAAAACCTCGTATTCTCACGGGGGAGAATGCTCAAGTGTCAACAGGACCTTCCTTACCACAACTGCTTGCCCTCCATAACCATCCATGACTTCCCAGGTAAAGAATTTGCCTGCCAAGCAGGAGACACAAGTTTGATCCCTGGGTCAGAAAGATCCTCTAGAGAAGGAAATGGCAAACTATTCCAGTATTCTTGCCTGGAAAACCCCATGGACAGGGGAACCTGGTGGGCTATAGTCCATGGGGTCACAAAGAGTCAGACATGACTTAGCAACTAAAAGCAAAACAAACAACCATCTATGACCTGAGGGGGGCAGAAAACTTTTGGGGGTGACCACATATTAGAGTACAGAGTTATAACCTTTTGCTTATTTCTAGGGGAGCAGTGAATAGTGAGCTCGACACAAGCTCCAAATACTTCCAAGAGCTTTCACCAGAGCTGCATCCAATACCTGAACTGTGGAGGCACCCACACTGAGTAGGACTGCATCCCTGAGGCCTTTGCAAGATCATGTGGGGCCCGTAACCTAGCCATGGTAGGGGCAGGTGGAACAGCTCTGAGCCACTGTTCAGGTTTTAAGGATTTCCACAGTTAAATCAACATGCTGAAAGTAAAAATAGAATGATGACCCTCACTTTTCTAAGAATGATGGCTTTTTGTTTTGTTTTTTTCAGCTTTGGACGGTTTTTTGTCATAAAAATATTTCTAAAGGTATACTTTAGGGAGTATCATCATCACTCATTAGTTCAGTCACTCAGTCATGTTCAACTCTTTGGGACCCCATGGACTGCAGCACACCAGGCTTCCCTGTGCATCACCAACTCCTGGAGCTTACTCAAACCCATGTTCATCAAGTCAGTGATGCCATCCAACCATATCATCCTCTGTTGTCCCCTTCTCCTCCTGCCTTCAATTTTTTCAACCAGCATCAGTATCTTTTCCAATGAGTCAGTTCAGGTGGCCAAAGTATTGGAATTTCAGCTTCAGCATCAGCCCTTCCACTGAACATTCAGGACTGATTTCCTTTAGGATGGACTGGTTGGATCTCCTTGCAGTCTAAGGGACTCTTAAAAGTCTTCTCCAACACAACAGTTCAAAAGCATCAGTTCTCCAGCACTCAGCTTTCTTTATAGTCCAACTCTCACATTCCATACATGACTACTGGAAAAACCATAGCTTGACTAGGCAGACCTTTGTTAGCTAAGTAATGTCTGCTTTTTAATATGCTGTCTAGGTTAGCGATAACTTTTCTTCCAAGGAGCAAGAATCTTTTAATTTCATGGCTACAGTCACCATCTGCAGTGATTTTGAAGCCAAAGGAAAAAAAAAGTCTCTCACTGTTTCCATTGCTTCCTCATCTATTTGCCATGAAGTGATAGGACCAGATGCCATGATCTTAGTTTTCTGAATGTTGAGTTTTAAGCCAACTTTTTCACTCTCCTCTTTCACTTTCATCAAGAGGCTCTTTAGTTCTTCTTCACTTTCTGCCATAAGGGTGGTGTCATCTGCGTATCTGAGGTTATTGATATTTCTCCCAGCAATCTTGATTGCAGCTTGTGCTTCATCTAGCCTGGCATTTTGCATGATGTACTCCACATATAAGTTAAATAAGCAGGGTGACAATATACAGCCTTGACATACTCCTGTCCCAATTTGGAACCGGTCTGTTGTTCTATGTCCAGTTATAATTGTTGCTTGTTGACCTGCATACAGATTTCTCAGGAGGCAGGTCAGGTGGTCTGGTATTCTGATCTCTTTAAGAATTTTCCACAGTTTATTGTGACCCACCCAGTCAAAGGCTTTGTCATAGTCAATAGAGCAGAAGTAGGTTTTTTGTGGAACTCCCTCACTTTTTTTGATGAGCCAACTAATGTTGGCAATTTAATCTCTGGTTCCTCTAACTTTTTTAAATTCAGCTTGAATATCTGGACATTCATGGTTCACATACTATTGAAGCCTGGCTTGGAGAATTTTGAGAATTACTTTGCTAACGTGTGAGATGAGTGCAATTGTGAGGTAGTTTGAGCATTCTTTGGCATTGCCTTTCTTTGGGATTGGAATGAAAACTGACCTTTTCCAGTCCTGTGGCCACTGCTGAGTTTTCCAAATTTGCTGGCATATTGACTGCAACACTTTCATAGCATCATCTTTCAGGATTTGAAATAGCTCAACTGGAATGCCATCACCTCCACTAGCTTTGTTCATAGTGATGCTTCCTAAGGCCCACTTGACTTCACATTCCAGGATGTCTGGCTCTAGGTGAGTGATCACACCATGGTTTTTATCTGGGCCATGAAGATCTTTTTTGTACAGTTCTTCTGTGTATTCTTACCACCTCTTCTTAATATCTTCTGCTTCAGTTAGATCCATACCATTTCTGTCCTTTATTGTGCCCATCTCTGCATGAACTCTTCCCTTGGTATCTCTGATTTTCTTGGTGAGATCTCTAGTCTTTCCCATTCTATTGTTTTCCTCTATTTCTTTGCATTGATCACTGAGTATTAGGGAATATACTGAATATAAAATTTAGGATCACAGTGTGAAGCAATTTCATACTGTGAAATTGACTTCCCTGGTGGCTCAGACGGTAAAGCGTCTGTCTACAATGCCGGAGACCAGGGTTCGATCCCTGGGTTGGGAAGATCCCCTGGAGAAGGAAATGGCACCCCACTCCAGTACTATTGCCTGGAAAATCCCATGGACAGAGGAGCCTGGTAGGCTACAGCCCATGGGGTCGGAAAGAGTCTGACACGACTTCACTTTCACTTTCACTTTCATTATGAAGCAGTTTCAGTCCTCTCAAAGGATTGGTTGAGGTCAACCAACTTTGTGCTGGATTATCAGTTTAATTGTTCAGCTTGGGTCCCAGCAGCTGTGAAACTAAACCATATTTACTTCTAGGTTATTTTTACTGAACCCTTCAGACCCTATTGGGATAGTCTTTGAGCTTTTTGAGTTCCTGCTCTATCTTGGGCCATTCCCACAACCCG
This sequence comes from Bos mutus, assembly GCF_027580195.1. Taxonomy (NCBI): domain Eukaryota; kingdom Metazoa; phylum Chordata; class Mammalia; order Artiodactyla; family Bovidae; genus Bos; species Bos mutus. Next base: position 48,985,330 of record NC_091617.1, read on the forward strand.
TATCCAATCCCTAGATTTCTCAGTTTCCCCCAAATCAGCAGTGGGTTGCACAACCTCATAAATGCCTTGTCCCATGACTGGGCTCAGCATGGATATCAATTGGTGTTTCATAGCAGGTGCTGAGGGCAGACTAGAGTATCTTGGCTTTCACTCCCACAGTGAATATGACTGGATCAGAGCCTTCAAAGGCAGAGGCATAGAAGGCCTGTCTCATTCCCAGCTCCCTAATAATTTGTTGTACTTCCTCTATAGATGTCCAAGGTCCCATGTGCCCAGGAAGATCCTCCTCATTGGGTCAAACTTCACTGCAGCCAGAATAACCCAGTCACTGCAGCCAGAATAACCCAGTCACTGCAGCCAGAATAACCCAGTCTGCAATGCAGTAGGTAACTTGAACCCCCTGATCACCACACAAGCACCACCAGAGGGCAGGGTGTGTGGTGACATTGCTCATTTTCTCTGCCTCCTGCCCAGTCAGGGAAATGCCATCCAATCCTGTATCTCAGAGCAGCACTAACCAGACCTGGAGACTTCCCTTGGCCTTTCCCTGGAACTTGGCAGCTAATTCAATAAGCTCAGTCAGAGCAAATCCTCTCATCATGAAAATGTTCTGAATGGGGGACTGTCTTGCCTTTTCTGTGTATTAGGAGTTGGATGCAACAGCGCTTTTTTTCCATTTCATAGTCAATCATCATAACCTCCTCCTCTCCACTTTCCCAGGGGTTCCACCTCTTAGCATCCGAATCAGGCTTTGTCACAAGGGCTGTGACCTTAATCTGTGGCCATCCCACCGTCCTAGCTTTGCAAAATGCTCACTAAGTTCTGCAGCTTATCCTGCTCTCCCACCTTGTCTGCCAGCCCCAAGCTAGCAGAGCATCGGACACCCCATGTCCTTCTCTAACCTCAGGTCTTCTTCCAACTGCTAACTTAAGCTTCAGCCTCTAGCTGGGTATCCGAAGCTAATTCAGCAAACCAGCTATTTATTTCTTTTCTTTCCCATGGTGTACTATGTGCAGTTCCTCACACAAGTGCATTCAACGAGCCTTTGTTTTCCAGGCTTTACCATGCTCACACAGTGGTCCACAAGCACTGAACATATGAGTCATCCCTCCCTGCCCAGAAGTCAGTGGCCAACCCAGGATTTGCACTTGGATGCCTTTTTCCCAAGACCCATTTATTTGATTTCCTGGCTGGCTTGCCAATCATTGTTTCCCAATCTGATCCCTGCATTTTAAGGCCCTGAAGAGACAAAAGAAAGAAGGTGACATTTTCAATAAGCAAGGGAACTTACATATGAGGCTTGTAGATTTCCTCACCTGCCTACCAGAATCTTAAAATTCATAGAGAAACCTTGAGTTCAGTCACATATTCAGTCCACATGGTCTCAACATCTTATTCTCTCAAGGTTTTGTCCTTGGAACAGCTCCTACTGTGGAAACAGTGGGCAGAACATACATTCTGAGGACGGAGGAGGAAGTGAGTCATCTTCCTTTGTGAAAGTCCAGCCTTCTGGTCAACCAGTGATCATGTCCTCTTGATAACTGCCACCAGGGAAGCCCGATAACTTCCCTAGCATCCACCAATTACTATATTTGATGGATCTTTACTTATATGTTTACTTGTTTGTTCAACTTTCCTTCATTTCTTTTGTGCTTTCTTTAAAAAAATATAATCAACCCCCATTTGTAGATTATCTAGAGATGAATAATTTACTTATTATAAAAGGCTCTTAAATACCTTTCTCTTACTGACAACCCATTTATTCAGGATTTGGAGACTGCAAAGATAATTGGTGAAACCATCTACTGCAGTTTTGAATTAGGCTTGCCTATTCTATCACTCATTGACTGTGTGACGCCAAATTCATTAATCTCTCAGAGTCTCAGCCTGTAAAATGGGGGAAGTTGGATCTACCTCACAGAGCCATTATGAGCAAATGAAATGTATTACATACACTAGGTAGCGCCATGCTTCACACAAAGCATATTTTAAACATTGTCATTATTTTTTTCAAATATTATTTATGCCAAAGCTCCTTTTCATTGTATCAGAGATTGAAAGTTCAGTGCAGCTCAATTCAAACAATAGAGAATACATTTTAAAAAAATAAAATGAAGTAAAATATCATACCTAGGTAGCATGAATTTAAATCATTTATTATTATATTAATGGAAACTCAACACATTTAATCCCTGGATTGGGAATACCTCTGGAGAGGGTAATGGCAACCCACTCCAGCATTCTTGCTTAGAAAATCCTATACACAGAGGAGCCTGGTGGACTACAGTCCATGGGGTCACAAAGAGTCAGACACGACTGAGCTGCGCACACACACACACACACACACACAACAAATTTTAGGTTTCTGTTGTCATTATTTTTAAAATTATTTGAGCCGCAGCCTTTCATTAAAGTAGATGATTAAGAACTGAATACAAGAAATCAAAGAAAGCAAATGACTTATAATTGTTTCAATAGATTAACATGTACATGTTAATGTACATGAATTTTTGGCATATTTCCAGATTAATAGCAAATAAGCACAATGATTTGTCTTTCAAACAATATTATAAGAATTGTCAATATGCAACTATAAAACAGGACTCCAATTCATACATGTTTCAAAAATTGTAGTTAACTGTGAATTCTATCTCTGTACTGTACTTTTCCAGAACACCCAATAAAAGACAAAAAAAATCCCAACTTTTGATGAACATATTCCTCTTCTCTTTGTACTAAATCTGATTCTGCTGATTATTTCAGATCCTCACAGTTGCAGCTATTACTCAGAGCAATTATACTTGCTAATTTGGGGCATGGGCATCATTATAAGAAAGCTAGAAGATATTTTAGGCAGTATATTTCCAAGAAATTGAAAGTAAGGTGATTCTTCACCAAACTAGAAAAGCTACATATAGTATAGTAGCAAAGATTATGTATAAAACCACATTAAAGACCAAAGAACCTTGGTAAAATATAGTAGACATATATATATATATAATACAGAGCATATATATTGAATGCTATATAAGTCTACAGCATCTATCTATATATCTATACTAGTTGTAATATACACATGCTATTATATAGTGTATATACTATATATAGCTATACTGTGTGTGTGTATATATACATGCATCTATATATACTGTCTAAACTGTATGTCTATCTATATACATACTATATATGTATAGTATACATTTGACCCTTGAACAACATGAATTTGAACAGCCTGGGTCCATTTATATACAGATTGTTTTCAACAATAAATGCTACAGTATTACATGTTTGGTTGGTTCCATATGGGTATGGAAATGCAGATACAGAGGGCTAAACATTAGTTACATCCAGAGGATATAAACACTGTGCAGAGGATGGGAGCACCTAATGACTACATTATTCAAAGGTCAACTGTATATATAGAGAGCATATTATAATGTATATATGTATATATATATATATATATATATATATATATATATATATATATACACGGAGAAGGCAATGGCACCCCTCTCCAGTACCTCTTGCTTGGAAAATCCCATGGACGGAGGAGCCTGTTAGGCTGCAATCCATGGGGTCGCTAAGAGTCAGACACGACTGAGTGACTTCACTTTCACTTTTCACTTTCATGCATTGGAGAAGGAAATGGCAGCCCACTCCAGTGTTCTTGCCTGGAGAATCCCAGGGACGGGGGAGCCTGGTGGGCTGCCGTCTATGGGGTCGCACAGAGTCAGACACGACTGAAGCGACTTAGTGTATATATATATAGGTTTCCCTGATGGCTCAGACAGTAAAGAATCTGCCTGAAATGCAGGAGACCCAGATTTGATCCCTAGGTTGGGAAGATCCCATGGAGAAGGGAATGGCAACCCACTCCAGTATTTTTGCCTGGAGAATTCCATTTACAGAGTAGCCTGGTGGGCTACAGTCCATAGAGTCACAAAAAGTCAGACATGACTGAGCAACTAACACACACATATATATAGTATACTGTGGTATAATATCCACAGTACACAGTATATATACGGATAGTACAGTATCCGTATATATACCTATAGATATAATATCATTTAATTTGACAAAAGATGGTAGAATATTTAAGAAAGAATGTATCAGTATGAAAAAGAACTGATGACTTTTAAAAGAAAAGGGAAAAAAGATAGAAATGTAGGAAACAAACATTGCCTGTACTCATCTTTGTGTTATCCTTGGGAGGGAGACCCAAGAAAGTTAACTTGTGGTTGCATTCTATTTGAGAGGTAGGTAATAACATTTTGCACAAGTGGACAAGTGGATGCCTAAAGTTGAAAGGTAATATGACCGTGCATTCAAATCAGGTATCTCTACTGCCTCTGCTCCTTGATTACTGTAGTAACTATTACTGCTGTTTACAAAATATGCCCACTCTCCTCCTTGGGGACACATGGTAGAATTATGCTTCCCAACCCACTTTGAACTTGGGCTATGTCACCTACAGACTGAAGCTTGAACAGTATGATTCACCACATTGCTTTTTCCTGCATTGGAAATCACTGAAGCATGAAGCTGATTGTGAAGTTAATTTAAAAACACTTAAGTTTTAGGGTCCCTCATTTGCATCGGCCCACTTCAAAGCTCTATATTTAATTCTCTATTTCTAGTTTTGTATTGTTGTTGTTGTTCAGTTGCCCAGTCATGCCCAACTCTTTGCAACCCCGTGGACTGCAGCACACCAGGCCTCTCTATCCCTCACCATCTCCCAAAACATGCCCAAGTTCATGCCCATTACACTGATGATGCCATCCAGCAATCTCATCCTCTGATGCCCTCTTCTTCTTCCCTCAATCTTTCCCCGCATCAGGGACTTTTCCAATAAGTCAGCAGTTCACATCAGATGACCAAAATCCTGGAGTTTCAGCTTCAGTATCAGTCCTTCCAATGAATATTCAAAATATGATTTTGCATTATATTTCTTAAAAAGAGTACCCAAGACAGTACAAGTCTTAGACCCGACATATCTTGGATCTGTCCTGGCACATGACATAGAGCCTGTATCAGCTTAGTTTCCTGATGTACTACAATGAGATCACCCTGACAATAAAGTATGGACAAGGGGGAGCAAAGAATAAATCTGTGTTTCAGGCCACTGAAACTGTGAGGTTGTTATAGCAGCACAATCTAGATTATCACAAATGATACAATTAACTAACTCCCTACAGGGGAAGAATGTGCTAATCAGATTGAAGTAAACACCTAATTGTTCCAGCAATCATATTTCATATTATAAGTGAATTACCTAGAATTTTAATTTATAAATCCATTGTTCCTACACTTAAATAACTTGAGTCAAGAATCAGGTGAAATCACATTTGCAGCATGATAAGACACCCTAGTTTAATGATTAAGAGAGGTTATCTAACTTTGATAGAAATTCAGGCAAAATCTGCCCTGAGTATTATCTCGTACGTGATCATAAACCCCCTAACTATCTCAACTTTATTTATTTTTATTAAATAGCTGCAGTATTATCATCTATTTAAGTGGCAGTAAATTGAAATGCTGACTCAATTACTTACTAGATGTATAGCATTACATGTTACTTAATCACTCTAGGCTTCCATTTTCTTATCTGAAATGGGACGAATAATATATCTTACTTATAGTTTTAAGGTATAATTTAAAGCAATAGTCTTAGTGCACAAAAAATTAATGAAAACTTTTAGAGAGCCGGAGAACTGAGGATAGGATACAATCATTTCCTAGCCCTCCAGTGCAGTGTTTACATTTAAGCTTTTTGCATTTCTGATTGCCTCCAAGATGATCCCCAAATTATGATCTCTTTCTGGTATTCACATCCTTTTGTAGTTCCCTCCTGCAATGACTAAGTCTGTTCTGCTTGACAAGATATTGAAGAAGTGACCATATTTGACTTCTGTGGCTAAGTTATAAAGGCAGTGCTGTGCTAGTACCATCTCTTGTATCTTTCATTGTGAAGAGGCCAGCAGCCATGCCATGTGAACACTCAAGCAGCACTGAGGAGGGCTGCTCTGGGGAGGAACTGAGGCCTCGTGCCAACAACATAGCTGGCTAACTATGTGCATGAGCCATCCTGGAAGTGGATCCTCCAGGCCCAGTCCAGCTTTCATATGATCATAGCCCCAGCCAACATTTTCACTTGGTCTCATGAAAGACCCTGAGCAAGATTGCTGAGCTGATCCACTCTCAAATTGTTGACCTACTAAAATAGTGGTAACAAATGTTTGCTTTCACTAAGTATTAGGTAATTTGTTATACAACAATAGATACCTAATACATCATTCTAGTTTGAATTTTTCCAAGTAGTAAAACCATAGCCTACTATTAAAGTAAACACTAAGTTTGTGTCATTCAGAGAAGGGATGAATGAAATTATACGCTTCATAGTATATCAATATGCTCCTATATTGAGAACCATTTACTCCTTAGACTTTATCACTTTGTAACAAAGAGCTCAAGGTATTAGCCCCTTTGGCAATAAACAGATAATCATCTTCCAGTTTCCATTTTCTTCTTGTTTCTTTAGCCTACTCTAGCTATTTCAAACACAACACTATAGGAAAGTCTATCAGTCTCTACTTGGACATCTTTATCACACTTTCACTCCATAACTTGCAAAGTGGCTCATTTTTTCAAAATGAGAAAGCTTTTGACAACAGAGTCCAGAAACCCCCCACATAGTATCTACTGCACAGTCCTCTCAAGTTAAAAATTAAGTAGGGGAAAGTCAAGGGCCTTAACTGCTCCAGCCTCCGCTCTTGGCTACCACAGAGCCTGTGGCCAGGAGTTCCAAAATTGTAACGGAGGAAAGTACTTAAGACACATGATTTCTATGCTTAAATAGTTCTCCATTCACTCACTATTGATTGAACACTTTTTATGTGCCAGGGACTGTGTTAGATGCCGGAGACTCTGGCAATCTTAAGGTTTCTAGTTCTTTTTTTTGTTTTTTTTTTTTTTTCTCTTTCTTCTAAAATGCCAGGAACAGAAAAGGAAAGCAGAATTACTTTCAAATGTATGTATAAGAATACATAATAAAAAAGACATGCACTTTTTATAACATATTTTATTTATAACATGTATAACACAGTGCTCACCTCATAATACAGCTTCTTTGGGATTAGCGGATGTAAACTTCAGCCACGGCCTGAATGTATGATGATATGATGTCAATAGCTGGCAATTGCAATTAATGCCAAATGAAACTGTAATAGAAAATTGCTAATAAGGTGGGATGATTTATGACAAGGATGAGAGAATCACCATTCTGTAACCAATAAAAATATCAATGAAGTAAGTTCCATGGAGAACAACTGAAAATTGTGAAAATAAATGGACCATAATACATATATGGATTTTCAAAGATTTTTCTTATTCTGTCTGCAGATTGATCTATACTATTTGCTTTATAAGCATCTAGGAATTCATTCTATGTTTTTTTTTTTTTTAATCATATACAGGAGTTCCATGGAAGCATCATTGGCAGAGTTAATCATGCCTTATCATTTAGGCTTCCCTGGTAGCTCAGAGCTTAAAGTGTCTGCCTGCAATGCAGGAGACCAGGGTTCAATTCCTGAGTTGGAAAGATCCCCTGGAGAAGGAAATGGCAACCCAGTCCAGTACTCTTGCCTAGAAAATCCCATGGATGGAGGAGCCTGGTAGGCTACAGTCCATGGGGTCGCAAAGAGTCGGACACGACTGAGCGACTTCACTTCACTTCTTCACTATCATTTATAAGGTATTGAAATTAACTAGACTATTTAGGATCTTTTTCTGTCTGTACTGCAAACAGCAATAAAACACTTATTTGTTGAAGATAAACACACCTGAAGTCTTAATCTGATGCATGTAGCACTTTATTAAGGAAAGAATTTTGAGGGTGATCAGTTATTTTAAAGAAGAACTATTAATTTTCTGTTCTAGTCATCTCAGAAATATATTGTTATTGATGTTACGCAAACTACCCAAGCCTAATATCAAAATGAACATTGCCAGCACCATGAAATTGCCGGGCAGACAGCATGACAGACAGTAGAGACATTCAAAATAGTTAGCAGACTGAATGGTACAGGCATCAAACAATCAGTATTCATACCGGTTGTAGTGCTTAAACAGGATTGAGATCCCTATGAGTTAACCTAATGTAGGGGCAGTGACAGCTGGGAAGTTTGGGACCTGTATGCAAGGGAATTTAGGTCAGGGGCTGTAAGATCCTCTGGAGAAGGGAATGGCAACCCACTCCAGTATTCTTGCCTAGAGAATTCCATGGGCAGAGGAGCCTGGTGGGCTACAGTCCACGGGATCACAAAGAGTCGAACACGACTGAGCGACTAACACTAACACATAGCACTAACGCTGTTAGTAGTAGGCACATAATTATTTTAATATTTTTAAAACTGATATGACTGTAGTACATCAGGGTGAAGTCAACATGACTTGATGAGAGGAATAGGAGTCTTAAAATATATTCCAAAGATACTGTCATTGCCTAAGCCACATGTGGAGCTCCTTTTTAGAATTGTCTTCAGAGACCATTTACAAGCTGGCACAAGTAAAAAAATCTCATTAATTTCATCACAACTCATTTTTTTGACCAAAAATGGTATTATACAACTTGTTCACTTACATTATTCATGACAGTTGGCTCTGAGTGGCTTTGAGCTATTTCCAAAAATCAAACTCAAATTCCAAAAGCAAAGATATATTAAGGATTTATTTTAGTGTTTTATACAGAATCAAAAGTAACTCCAAGTGAGGGAAAGAAAATTCAAGTGTCCTAAGTTCTTATTATATACAATTACAGTTCTAGAAGCTTACATATAGTTATCCCATTTAACTTTACATTATATTTTTCATCATTGACGCTTTGAGATTCTGATCCGGATCCCTAGACACAAGCAAATATTTTTAAACAAAAATTTTCAACACTTCAGAGAGGTTATAGTATATTCACCTCCCAATTATAACTTGTGATTTTAATTAGTAGATTCATGGATAATAACATATTGAAAGAAACAGGACAAAGCTTATAAATATCCAAAGATAAAAGGAAGCTAAGTTTATTGAGTACCCATTACATGCCAGGACTACCACGTTAAAACTAATTTCTGCACATATGTAACAAATTGTAAAAGTCTCTGTATTTGGCCAGGCAGTGTGTTACATTTCTATATCTCTTGGTATTAACCAATTACTAGTTGAAAAAATGTTCTTATTGTGTTTTTTAACTTAACATTTTTAAGCACCTACTATAAAACAGATGTGTAAAATTATTATTCATTATATTATTTAACCCCACAATTACCCTGCTGCTGCTGCGGCTAAGTCACTTCAGTCGTGTCCGACTCTGTGCGACCCCATAGACGGTAGCCCACCAGGCTCCCCCGTCCCTGGGATTCTCCAAGCAAGAACACTGGAGTGGGTTGCCATTTGCTTCTCCAATGCATGAAAGTGAGAAGTGAAAGTGAAGTCGCTCAGTCGTGTCCGACTCTTAGCGACCCCATGGACTGCAGCCCAGGCTCCTCCATCCATGGGATTTTCCAGGCAAGAGTACTAGAGTGGGGTGCCATTGCCTTCTCCACACAATTACCCTAGTAGGTACTATTAAAGTTTCCATGTTATAGATGAAAAAACAGAGAGACTTGGTGATATTAAAAAGATTGTCAATGGTTACAAGGAAAAATCAGAATTTTAACATAAACACTCTGATTCTAGAACCATCTTTGCATCATTATGTTGCATTGAAAGAGTTGATAAGAACACTGACATAAGCTTGCTACTTGTTAAAATCAGAACTGTGGTTAGTATGGAGTCGATATTCTTTTCTGATTTACATACAGATAGGCCCTGAACAAGTTGACCTCACAGAGGACAGAAGACAGAAACATGGAGTCTGCATCATATGATAGAAAAAGCATTCATTCCCTAACATCCTCGAAGCCTGGCCCAAGAATTGCTGAAATTCCCTTTACAAATCCACCCTCTGGTATATGATTATGTCATCTAGACACATGTCACAAATAATTAGTTAATTATATACTTAAAATACAGAATCTTAAAAACTATTTACTTTTTAAATTTGCTTTTTTTAGGAAAAGTTTTGTTGCTCAACATATATACACAGAAAAAAAGGGGAAATTTTGTTATTATCACCAATATTTAAGAAATAGAGCAATGCCAATACTACTGAGTGCTTTTTCCCAAAGTCATAAACTTCCTTTTGCACAAAAAACAGCCACTTATCCTGACTTTTAAGATTTCACATTTTTCATCAATTTACCACATGTTAGGTATCACTAAACATTACATTTTTCATTTTTTCCCTGTTTTAAATTTCATGCAAATGGATCATCCTATGTATATATTCCATGTATGTATATATGTATGTATGTGAAAGTCACTCACTTGTGTCCAACTCATTGCGACCCCAAGGACTGTAGCCTGCCAGTTACAGGCTCCTCTGTCCATGGGATTCTCCAGGATACAGGAGTGGGTTGCCATTCCCTTAGCCAGAGGAGCTTCCCATCCCAGTGATTGAAGCTGGGTCTCCTGCATTGCAGGCAGATTCCTTACCTTCAAAGCCAATAAATCAATCTATATATTCTGTGACTTGCTTCTGTTTCCAGCATTGCTATGACATTCTTCTGTGTTGATGTGTAGCCTCAGTTTGTATTCCATTGTACACCTCAATTCACTTATTCTGTGCATGGTTGATAGGTAATCCAAATAAAATCCAGATTTTTTGTCACTAAAACAGTGCTGCTATGAATATTCATGTACAGTGTCTCCTGGTACATATTTAAAAACAAGTCTCTAGATACAGACCTGAAAGTGAAAGTGAAAGTGGCTCAGTCATGTCCAACACTTTGATACCCCATGGACCATACAGTCCATGGAATTTTCCTGGCCAAAATACTGGAGTGGGTAGCTGTTCTCTTCTCCAGGAATTCTTCCCAACCCAGGGATTGAACCCAGATCTCCCACATCACAGGCGGATTCTTTGCCAGCTGAGCCAGACCTAGGAGTAGAATTTCTATGTCACAGGGTGTGATGAAATTGTTTTTTACGGTCTACCCTGTTTGTTGTTGTAGCTGCTATTCCCCAGTAGGAGGGGCCATCACCGTGAGGGGCCCATGCACCCCGCCCTCCACAACTAGAGACAGCCCATGCATATAACCGAAGACCCAGAGCAGCCAAAAATAAATAAATAAAACTTTTTTTTTTGAAGTCACTTGGGATTGTTAATATGAGAGTCAAATGACATTGAGATTGTGTCAGTGTCTTGACCTCTAACTTATGTAATATATAGATAGCATAGCCATATATTTAATTGGACTAAATTATGCCAAAATATTTTCCAAACTGGCTATATCAATTAGCATTTCCACCAGTAGAGTATAATAGTTCTCTTTACTGTAACTCCTCCCTCACATTTGGTATTGTCAATTACTTTAACTTTTGCAAATCTAGTGAGTATCAAATTTGAGCTCACTGAGTTTCAAGTTATATTTTCCTGAATAATATTGCTAATTTTTTCATGATTTTTTAGTTCAATCAGGTATCTTTTGTAAAGTAATATTTAAGTCTTTTACCCAATTTTCCATTGGTTGTCTTTTTCTTAATAATTTGTAAAAATTCATTTTAATTTAAAGGAACATACTAGCCCTTTGGCTTCCCTGGTGGCTTAGATGGTATAGAAGCTGCCTGCAATGCAGGAGCCCCAGGTTCTATCCGTGGGTCTGGAAGATCCCCTGGAGAAGGGAATGGCTACCTACTTCTCGCCTGGAGAATCCCATGGGCAAAGGAGCCTGGCAGGCTACAGTCCACAGGATCACAGAATCGGACATGACTGAGTGACTCACACTTTCACTAGCACTTTCATCAAGTATGTGTTGCAAATACCTTTCATTCTGTTTATGGGAATCAATGAATTTTTTGGTTTAATAAAACCAAATGTCTCAACTTCCTTCTTTATTATTTTTGCTTTCTTTCTTTCTGACATTGTGTGAGAAATTCTTTTTTCCCCTAATATCAGGAAGATATTAACCTATGTAATCTCACAAAAGCATTGGGCTATTGCTTTTCACATTTAGTTCTTTACTCACTCAACTTCTGATACGCTCTTTTGCACAGAAGAGTGAAAGGTGGAGTTAAAAACAGGAGATGGGAATTTCAAATAATCAAGGGTGTGCCTGTGTTTGTATTTCATGTGAATACCATCATTAATCTGTACTGAGAAGGAAAAAAAAGTTGGGAACAATAGATTGAAGACATTATTTCCAGAAATTCCTTTAGTGTGACTTAAAAGGAATGAATATTAAACCCTGCTGTTAGGCGCACTCCTAGTTACTCATGTGAAGACCAGGCTAGACCTGGTTTATCAGTGCTTCATGTGAAAGGATCTGGAGTTCTTACTTTGTTTCTAAGCTGTGTTTGACAAGATAGACATGCTTCCAACTGTGTGATATATTTGCCAAGAAACCTAATGAGATCTGTCTCCATCAAGAATATAATGTTGAAACCATATGAGATAATCAGATCAGATCAGATCAGTTGCTCAGTCGTGTCCGACTCTTTGCGACCCTATGAATCGCAGCACACCAGGCCTCCCTGTCCATCACCAACTTCCAGAGTTCACTCAGACTCATGTCCATCGAGTCAGTGATGCCATCCAGCTATCTCATCCTCTGTCGTCCCCTTCTCCTCTTGCCCCCAATCCCTCCCAGCATCAGAGTCTTTTCCAATGAGTCAACTCTTCGCATGAGGTAGCCAAAGTACTGGAGTTTCAGCTTTAGCATCATTCCTTCCAAAGAAATCCCAGGGCTGACCGCCTTCAGAATGGACTGGTTGGATCTCCTAGCAGTCCAAGGGACTCTCAAGAGTCTTTTCCAACACCACAGTTCAAAAGCATCAATTCTTCGGCATTCAGCCTTCTTCACAGTCCAACTCTCACATCCATACATGACCACAGGAAAAACAATAGCCTTGACTAGATGGACCTTTGTTGGCAAAGGAATGTCTCTGCTTTTGAATATGCTATCTAGGTTGGTCATAACTTTCCTTCCAAAGAGTAAGCGTCTTTTAATTTCATGGCTGCAGTCACCATCTGCAGTGATTTTGGAGCCCAGAAAAATAAAGTCTGACACTGTTTCCACTGTTTCCTCATCTATTTCCCATGAAGTGATGGGACTGGATGCCATGATCTTCATTTTCTGAATGTTGAGCTTTAAGCCAACTTTTTCATTCTCCACTTTCACCTTCATCAAGAGGCTTTCTAGTTCTTCTTCACTTTCTGTCATAAGGGTGGTGTCATCTGCATATCTGAGGTTATTGATATTTCTCCCCGCAATCTTGATTCCAGCTTGTGTTTCTTCCAGCCCAGCATTTCTCATGATGTACTCTGCATATAAGTTAAATAAATAGGGTGATAATATACAGCCTTGACGTACTCCTTTTCCTATTTGGAACCAGTCTGTTCTTCCATGTCCAGTTCTAACTGTTGCTTCCTGACCTGCATACAAATTTCTCAAGAGGTAAATCAGGTGGTCTGGTATTCCCATCTCTTTCAGAAATTTCCACAGTTTATTGTGATCCACACAGTCAAAGGCTTTGGCATAGTCAATAAAGCAGAAATAGATGTTTTTCTGGAACTCTCTTGCTTTTTCCACGATCCAGCAGATGTTGGCAATTTGATCTCTGGTTCCTCTGCCTTTTCTAAAGCCAGCTTGAACATCAGGAAGTTCACGGTTCACATATTGCTGAAGCCTGGCTTGAAGAATTTTAAGCGTTACTTTACTAGCATGTGAGATGAGTGCAATTGTGCGGTAGTTTGAGCATTCTTTGGCATTGCCTTTCTTTGGGATTGGAATGAAAACTGACCTTTTCCAGTCCTGTGGCCACTGCTGAGTTTTCCAAATTTGCTGGCATATTGACTGCAACACTTTCACAGCATCATCTTTCAGGATTTGAAATAGCTCAACTGGAATTCTATCACCTCCACTAGCTTTGTTCGTAGTGATGCTTTCTAAGGCCCACCTGACTTCACATTCCAGGATGTCTGGCTCAAGGTTAGTGATCACACCATCATGATTATCTTGGTCATGAAGATCTTTTTTGTACAGTTCTTCTGTGTATTCTTGCCATCTCTTCTTAATATCTTCTGCTTCTGTTAGGTCCATACCATTTCTGTCCTTTATCGAGCCCATCTTTGCATGAAATGTTCCTTGGTATCTCTGATTTTCTTGAAGAGATCTCTAGTCTTTCCCATTCTGTTGTTTTCCTCTGTTTCTTTGCATTGATTGCTGAGGAAGGCTTTCTTATCTCTTCTTGCTATTCTTTGGAACTCTGCATTCAGATGCTTATATCTTTCCTTTTCTCCTTTGTTTTTCACTTCTCTTCTTTTCACAGCTATTTGTAAGGCCTCCCCAGACAGCCATTTTGCTTTTTGCATTTCTTTTCCATGGGGATGGTCTTGATCCCTGTCTCCTGTACAATGTCACAAACCTCATTCCATAGCTCATCAATACCTCCCCTGTAATTTGTGTTAGTTATACGATGACTAGGCTATTGTATATCTTTCAGGTGCACCTCTTAAAAAGGCACATAGGTAAAGTAGATGCCATTATGAGCAATCAGTTGGTAAAGGAAAAGAGAAACCATGACAGATGAAGAGCAGTTGAAGGAACTGGAAAACCTTAGCTTAAAATGGAGAAGATGTAGATAGACTATAAAAGTTGTTTTAGAAACTTTAAAAAAAATCACAAAAGAGAAGGCACATGTCTTATCTCAGGCTACTCTAAGAAAATACCATAGACTGGGTTACTTAAACAATAACATTTATTTTTCACAATTTGAGAGGCTGGGAAGCCCAAGCCCAAGATGCCAGTAGATTTGGTTCTTTTCCTGGTTTGCAATGACTGCCATTTTGTTGTATGTTTACATGTCCTTTTCTCAGTGCATGCTCCTGGAGAAAGTTTTTTCTTGTCTCTTGCTCTTCTTTTTAGTGTACCAATCCAACATAAGGGAAACACTCTCCTGACTTCATCTACATTTAATTACTTCCGCACAGCCCTACATCCAAACACCATAACATTGAGGGTTAGGGCTTCATCATATAAATTTAAGGGGTGTGGAATACCAACATTCAGATCATAACAGCACATACCGACTCTGTTTCTCAAAGCAAGCACTGGGGACCAATGGGAAGAAGCTAATAGGGAGCACGTTTGGGCTAACTATAAAGGATCTTTACAGGAGATGGACAATGTATCTTCAAAAAAGAACTGATTGACTCAGGGAAGTAGAGATTTCTGTCCCAATACTGATGGCATTGAAATGGTATATGGAATAGCTATTTATTAGTGGTTACTACTGGCAAGGAATTATTTGATGCATAATCCCACATATTCTACTTAATAGAATGGCCCTGGGTGGTGAGATCTATTTTGTTATCAGTCTTAAATGAAAGGCCTGAAGCTTAGAGTCCATGGACCATGTTAGGTGAATGAATCAAGGCAAATTAGAAGTTGTCAAACAGGAGATGGCAAGAGTGAATATCGACATTTTAGGAATCAAAGAACTAAAATGGACTAGAATGGGTGAATTTAACTCAGATGACCATTATATCTACTACTGTGGGCAGGAATCCCTTAGAAGAAATGGAGTAGCCATCATAGTCAACAAAAGAGTCCAAAATGCAGTACATGGATGCAATCTCAAAATCGACAGAATGATCTCTGTTCATTTCCAAGGCAAACCATTCAATATCACAGATATCCAAGTCTATGCCCTGACCAGCAATGGTGAAGAAGCTGAAGTTGAACGGTTCTATGAAGACCTACAAGACCTTTTGGAACTAACACCCCAAAAATATGTCCTTTTCATTATAGGGGACTGGAATGCAAAAGTAGGAAGTCAAGAAACATCTGGAGTAACAGGCAAATTTGGCCTTGGAGTACAGAATGAAGCAGGGCAAAACTAATAGTGTTTTGCCAAGAGAACACACTGGTCATAGCAAACACCCTCTTCCAACAACACAAGAGAAGATTCTACACATGGACATCACCAGATGGCCAACACTGAAATCAGATTGATTATATTCTTTGCAGCCAAAGATGGAGAAGCTCTATACAGTCAGCAAAAACAAGACTGGGAGCTGACTGTGGCTCAGATCATTAACACCTTATTGCCAAATTCAGACTCAAATTGAAGAAAGTAGGGTAAACCCCTAGACCATTCAGGTATGACTTAAATCAAATCCCTTACGATTATACAATGGATGTGAGAGATAGATTTAAGGGGCTAGATCTAATAGACAGAGTACCTGATGAACTACAGATGGAAGTTCAAGACATTGTACAGGAGACAGGGATCAAGACCACCCCCAAGGAACAGAAATGCAAAAAAGCAAAATGGCTGTCTGAGGAGGCCTTACAAATAGCTATGAAAAGAAAAGAAGTGAAAAGCAAAGGCAAAAAGGAAAGATATACCAATTTAAATGCAGAGTTCCAAAGAAGCGAAAAGCAAAGGCAAAAAGGAAAGATATACCCATTTGAATGCAGAGTTCTCTTATTCTTTGGAATAAGAGAAAGCCTTCCTCAATGATCAATGCAAAGAAATAGAGGAGAACAATAGAATGAGAAAGACTAGAGATCTTTTCAAGAAAATTAGAGATACCAAGGGAACATTTCATGCAAAGATGGGCTCAATAAAGGACAGAAATGGTATGGACATGACAGAAGCAGAAGATATTAAGAAGAGGTGACAAGAATTCATAGAAGAACCAAACAAAAAAGATCTTCATGACCAAGATAACCACGATGGTGTGATCACTCACCTAGAGCCAGACATCCTGGAATGTGAAGTCAAGCTGGGCCTTAGGAAGCATCACTATGAACAAAGCTCGTGGAGATGATGGAATTCCAGTTGAGCTATTTCAAATCCTTAAAGATGATGCTATGAAAGTGCTGCACTCAATATACCAGCAAATTTGGAAAACACAGCAGTGGCCACAGGACTGGAAAAGGTTAGTTTTCATTCCAATCTCAAAGAAAGGCAATGTCAAAGAATGCTCAAATGAGTACTACAATTATACTCATTTCACATACTAGTAAAGTAATGCTCAAAATTCTCCAAGCCAGGCTTCAACAATACATGAACTGTGAACTTCTAGATGTTCAAGCTGGTTTTAGAAAAGGCAGAGGTACCAGATATCAAATTGTCAACATCCACTGGATCATCCAAAAAGCAAGAGAGTTCCAGAAAAATATCTATTTCTGCTTTATTGACTATGCTAAAGCCTTTGAATGTGTGGATCATAATAAATTGTGGAAAATTTTGAAAGAGATGGGACTACAAGACCACCTGCCTCTTGAAAAATCTGTATGCAGGTCAGGAAGCAATAGTTAGAACTGATCATGGAAGAACAGACTGGCTCCAAATAGGAAAAGGAGTACATCAAGGCTGTGTATTGTCATGGGCTTATTTAACTTATATGCAGAGTACATCATGAGAAACGCTGGGCTGGAGGAAGCACAAGCTGGAATCAAGATTGCCGGGAGAAATATCAATAACCTCAGATATGCAGTTGACACCACCCTTATGGCAGAAAGTGAAGAAGAACTAAAGAGCCTCTTGATGAAAGTGAAAGAGGAGAGTGAAAAAGTTGGCTTAAAACTCAACATTCAGAAAACTAAGATCAGGGCATCTGGTCACATCACTTCATGGCAAATAGATGAGGAAGCAATGGAAACAGTGACAGAATTTATTTTGGGGGCTCCAAAATCAGTGCAGATGGTGACTATAGCCATTAAAATATGCTTGCTCTTTGGAAGAAAAGTTATGACCAACTTAGACAGCATATTAAAAATCAGAGATATTACTTTGCTAACAAAGGTCCATCTATTCAAGGGTATGGTTTTTCTAGTAGTCGTGTATGAATGTGAAAGTTGGACTATAAAGAAAGCTGAGTGCGGAAGAATTGATGCTTTTAAACTGTGGTGTTGGAGAAAACTCTTGAGAGTCCCTTGGACTGCAAGGAGATCCAGCCAGTCCATCCTAAAGGTGATCAGTCCTGAGTGTTCATTGGAAGGACTGATGTTGAAGCTGAAACTCCAATACTGTGGCCACCTGATGCAAAAAAAAACTGACTAATTTGAAAAGACCCTGATTCTGGGAAAGACTGAAGTGGGGAAAAGAAGGGGACAACAGAGGATGAGATGGTTGGATGGCATCACCGTCTCAATGGTGTTGAGTTTGGGTAAACTCAGGGAGTTGGTGATGGACAGGGAAGCCTGGCGTGCTGAGGTCCATGGGGTCACAAAGAGTTGCATGCAACTGAGCAACTGAACTGAACTGAAGCTTAGAGAGGTCAAATAATTTGCCCAAAGTCATATAATTCATGAAAGGCAGAAAGCTTATCCATCTTATATCTGAGACTGAGTTCTCACTTACACCGCTTCTCACTTGGCAAACCATAGAAAGACTTGGATCACTGAAAGAGAAGCTGTACTGTGTGGTCTTGTAATTCTGAGACTACTTGTTTCTAACAAAATAAAAATGTATTACCTAGGAAGCATAAAACAGTATGGAAAGTAGACACCAGAGGGAATGGGGGAAAAGGTAGGTAAAATTTAATGAGGGATGAAAAGGTCTGGAAAGATCCTAAGTAAAGGGCACTGGGCCAGGAAAAATACACTCCTGGCTGGGTTGTAGGCAGAGGGCATTTCCTGAGGTTTGTGCACACATGAGAGAAAGGTAAAGGCAGAGTAGAAGGCAACAAAGACATAAGACATACAAAAATTTTCCCAGCCGCAGCAGAGGCATCATTTGGCCATCAGAAGTGAGGTTTCAACCATATTTTGCTAACAGAAAAAACTAAGACAAATAAGGAATACTATCTTCACATCAAGTGTCCAGGGACCTGCAGTGAGGTCCTTTCATTATTTTTCTTACAAGTAATTATTGAGCACCTCTCCCTTACAAAAATAGCAGTGGCTTGATAGATGCTAGGTAGATTTACATGGACTATTTTCAGCCCTCATTCATTCATGCACGTGGGCATTCATTTCACAGACATTTATTGAGGGCCTCCTATTTGCTTGGCATTTTTCTTGGCACTGAGAATATAGCAGAAAAACCACAGTTCCCACTACCCCTCAAAATCATTCCCGTCTACACTAAGCATATTCTTTGAGGCAGAAAAGCACATGCAAAAAACAAGATGAACATGTAAAATGCAAGGTGTGTTTGAGAGTCAGAAGTGCTAAGGAAGAAAACAAAACAAGGAAAAAGAATAGGAGATGACTGTGTACGGAGACTTGTTGAAGTTTTTATCAGATTTTAACTAAATATTGAAACTAAAAAGGAGAGACAGAAAATGCTCAAGAAAAGAGGATGTGTTAAGTTCCTGCATTGTTTTAAAGTTTGTGCTTATGAATCACAAGTACTGTGAAAGGTTTCGTGGCAAATTTGAAAAGGACATTGGGAAAATCACTTCCCTTCTTTATCTTTATTTCCTCTTCTTTAAAATGGGGCTCCTAACACTAGCCCTCTAGGCCACATAAAGCATGTGTATGTTTCAACTGAAAGGTGGTTTTCAAAACAAAACAATATTTATATGATTTCCCTTCTCTGATCTTTATTTCCTCATCATTGCAGTGGAAACGTAACATAAGCCCTCTAGGCCATACAAGGTATATATATATATGTCTCAAATGAATATGGCCTTCAAAATGTAAAGCAATATAAATGCGACTTTACTACAAAAAAAATGATATATTTTTGAAAATTCCCTTCTCATCTCTGAATATATATGTAGATAGATATACTTGAACAAACACATGTACACACATACACACAAATACAGAGAGGGAAGGGAGGGGGAAGAATTTTTTATAGGGAGTAAGAAGGATATACACATATACACGCATTGTCTCTATCCCATTTCATATCACATGTAATTCATCTAGTACAAATATTCAGACAAGGAATAAGCAAATCAGGGGACTCTGAGACACCCAGGAGCCTCTTAGCAGACCAGGAGCAACACATGCCTCCACCATTCAGGTCTCCCTGGATTACTGAACACTCTTTTCAGAGCTTTTTTAATCACCTCCTGAAATGTTGGTTTCCTTCCTCCTTCCAAGGTACTCAACAAAATGGAACTTGTCAACTGTGCTTATGGTAATAAATCTCCTTTCCAGCATTTCTCCTGACATTCTAATGCCTCCCTGAACATAATAGAAAGGTCATTTTCCACCTGAATTCATCTTCTTCAAGCTGCCTTATATTTCTGTAAATCCAAGTTTCAACAAGTATGATTTCATTCTTCCTACAGTATTTTATTTGCTTTAACCAAGCTAAAAATCCCAACTGCAACCCCACGGCCCTCCTCTAATTGCTTAAGTGGGGATTATGTTTTATTGGCTGACTGTATAATGTAGGTACATTCTGAAAACTGAACTGTTCCTTTTTCTTGAGTGACAGAGTTAAATGCTCTTTCAGATATTGCCCAAGGATTTCTTATTATTTTGTTTCCTACATCGATTCATAACTTTCTTGTATCAATTATGACAAAATCAGCATTCGCACCTAAATATAAAAAACAGCCCCCCAGAACCGCTAAGACATGAGAGGCCTTTCATTTAGTGCAACCAACTCAGCTGCACTGTCGGCTATTTCACATCCGGTCTCTGTTTCCAGAGGAGAATTCTAGTAGTAGCCTTCCATAAGTTACACATTCTGCTTTGTTGAGGAATTCCTTCCAGTAAAGATAGCTGTATTTAATCTGGTATGTTGGTTTAATCAGATGTTCATTAAAGTACAATCATCATTTATAAATATTATATGGAATACAGAGTCGTTTCGGAGTACCCATTCCAGTAGCCTTGCTTGGAAAACAAGGACGGGGGAGCCTAGGGGGCTGCAGTCCATGGGGTCTCAAAGAGTTGGACACGACTGAGACAGACGCACAGTCCCTAATAATGGAAGTTTATGAGGGAGAGTGGGGCTACTAGAATTTTACTTGGGAAAATCCTAGACTTCTTTTTGCCAGTGATAATGACAAGACATAGGTATGCACTTGCTTATTTTTTTCACGTATTTGTGGGCTTGGTTCCTCTATGTATATCAATCAGTCCTCAGAAACGGCGAATCGGTGTCTGACCCAGGAGGCCGGCTGGGGCCCTTCATCTAGAGGAACAGAGTATCGGAGGATTGGTGCGAGGCGGAACCGAGCTATCCAACCTGGGGGCTGGCGATGCCCCAGTCCCTGAGGCAGCTGGGGACGAGCGTGTTCGCGGCCAGGGCGCGGCCGGCCGGGGTCTCTCGGGTTCCGAGTCAGCAGCCAAAGACCAAGCGCAGGCTCTCTCTCGGTCGGTTCCGGCGGACGCAGACTGGATGGTGCTCCTCAGTGGAAATCAGTTTCCGCTGCGAAAGACAGTGGTTTGCTAAAGAGGAAGAGCGGGGTTTTTCTCTGGGACCCTGCCAACTCTGCCGAGCGTCAGCAGGCCCTCCTCCCAGCCATGGGTTCGGGGCGTAGGCGTGGGGAGCAAGGGGAGCTGGTGACAGCTGGGCAAAGGAGCAGACGGACCAGAGGGAAGAGGAGGGAAGAAGTGGGAGGGGAAAAAAGGAGAGAGAAGTGGGTCAACTTCTGGGACTGTGAGATCTGGGGACCAAGCCTAGTTCGGGGCTCGAGAATGGAATGAAAGGCCGGCTGCTGGGGGTCTGGAAGGACATGGACAGAGAAGGCGAACCTTTGCTTGCCGGGAAGGACTCGACTGGAAGAAGGCAGAAGGAGGAGAAGACGAAAGCATGCCTTTATTTTTCTGTGTTTATTTCTGGTTTTGTTTGTGTGTTGTTTTCTCTACAGCGCAGCAAAAAAAGTGAATCAGCCGATACTCTGGTCTGGGGAGCATCCAACGTTTAATGGATACAAGAGAGCATGTATTTATTCTTTTTCTTCTTTGAGATAAATTCAGCAGCACCGCTTCTCTCCACCTCCTCTGTTCATCTCCTTCCCACTTTAAATTCTGATATCCCATTCTCAGAGCAGCCCTAGTCTGATTTCCAGCTGTTCTTTGGAACTAATTGAAAATTTTTCTCAGTTTTTTTTTTTTTTTTTTTAATGTCCTGTGTATTAGGCTTTTGTTTGGTTTTAATTTGTGTAAATGCCTCCGGAGTTTACTGTTTCGCTAATCAGGACTTCCACTCTCAATGTTTCAGTCCTTTCTAGTCCAGGGGTTTCATCATTAAGTGATCTCGGCCCCTCCCGATAGTATGAAAGTATTTTCGTTCTGAGCCCCTTGCATTCCAACCCCTTGCTGCCTGCGGTTTTGCCCTCTGGCTCTTCTATCACATCAAAGGAGTTTGCTTTGACTGCCTCACACCCAAAGTGAAGTCGCTCAGTCGTGTCTGACTTTTCGCGACCCCATGGACTGTAGCCTACCAGGATCTTCTGTCCATGGCATTTTCCAGGTAATAGTACTGGAGAGGATTGCCATTTCCTTCTCCAGGGGATCTTCCCGACCCAGGGATCGAACCCAGGTCTCCCACATTGTAGACAGACGCTTTACCGTCTGAGCCACCAGGAAAGTCCTGTCCTCACACCCAAGTGATGCCTGTTGGTGGGGCTGCTCTCTAGACTGGGAATCCTCACCACTTAATTTCTTTAAAAAAAAGTTTCCGTTCTTAATAATGACAACAACAGTAATGCTTAGACGAAGGTATAAAGAGCATGCCCAACATACTACTTTCCTTCTCTATCCTCCATCCTCCTTTTTCCCCCCTCCTCCCAGTCTCCATCAGCAACTCAGTTGTTGGCATCTCAAAAATTAATTCAACATCTTCGACTCACATATGAGAAAAGAGCTGGTATCTGTCATTTTAGGTGTGCTATAAAGTAGCACCATTCATTCAACAAACATGCATTGAGTACTTACTAGATGCCAGACTGGGAACTGGTCCAGGGACTGCAAAGATAAATGAGGGTTTTTCTTTTCTTTTTTTCCCATCACTTTCTCTCCCACTGCTGCTGTCCCATCTCCTTTGACATCACCATCAACATTGAGAATGATTAAGTTATTGAGTCCTTAATTTATGCCAGGCATATAGGTAGGAGCTTTACATGCATTTTCTCTTTTAATTACTATAGGACCCTGATAATGCAACATTCTATTTTATAGGTGAGAAAATGGGCGATTAAAGAAGTTGAGTAGCTTTCTCAAGCTCATTCATCTAGTATGTGTTGGTGCAGGGGTTTATAAACCAGACAGTCTGACTCCAGACTTGTGGCACATCACTACTGAGAAGTTACTGATCCAGTGGAGGAGCCAGACTTGTAAACAGATAAATATAATTCAAAGAGGAAAGTGCTAGCACTGTAGAAATACAGACAGCATGACTAACACTGCCTGGGGGAATCAGGAAAACCTTTTTAAAAGACAACTTGACATGTGAGGTGGGTCTTGAAATATGAGTAGGAGTATCCCAGGAAAACAAAGGGGTAGGCTAGTAGGTGCATCTCAGGCTGCCAAAAGAACCATATGTGTAATGACATAAGTTGAGAAAGGCTGCCAGGGTATGTTTAGGAAACAGTGAGTTCCACCTGACTGAAGCATAGTGCTCACAAGAGAGGGTTGTGATATGAAACTAATATGGGCAAATATGAAACCAGGACAAGAATGTCAAGGGCTTCAGAGATCTTGCTAGGAAGGTTAACCTTCATTTGTAGGTAAAATGATTCCAGCAGAGATTTTAAAGAAAGGGAGTGCCACAATCAAATGTGTGTGTGTGTGTGTGTGTGTGTCTGCCTAAGAAGACCACAGGGAAGTCTGGAGGATGAAAAGTAGAGCCACATGGTAGGTGACTGGTTGGAAAATTCCTGTACAGTGATGGGGGCCTGGGCTAGCAGTAGTGAGACTCAAGGGAGAGATTTTGTTCACCAACTAGTATTGGCATTAGGGCTTCTATCTGTTTCTGGAATAAAGGGCTTTTGACATAAAGAAACTTATTCAAAATAAAAAAAGATCTCTTGAAAGAACACTAAATTAGCCCTCTCACTTTTATAGATATAGTTAAGTCTATGAAGCTTAGGAAGATTAAACCACAGGATCGACTAGTGGAAGAATGGTAGTAGCCACTTTTTTATTAAGACTGTCCACCCATTTAGCATCTTTTAGTACAAGGGATCTTCCTAAATTGTGACACTAAGTACAAAGCTACTCTTTCATCCATTTAACAGATGACGAAGCTGAGGCCAGTAACTTGATGAAGTCAGCACAGATGATTAGAGGTGGAACTGTGATTCAAAAGTAGAAATGTTTGATCCAGGAGTTCTTACAATTTAGTATGCTGTGTTCTGAGATTGAAATTCAGGCATTCTTAAACTAGGCTTCCCATATAGCTCTAGTAGTAAAGAACCTGCCTGCCAAATCATGAAACATCAGAGTTGATCCATGGAAGATGGGGGGTTGATCCCTGGGAGATACGGGTTAGATCCCTGAATCCAGAAAATTCCCTGGAGAAGGGCATGGCAACCCACTCCAGTATTCTTGCCCAGAGAATCCTATGGACAGAGAAGCTTGGCAGTCTACAGTCCATAGGTTCGAAAAGAGTCGGACACAACTGAAGCAACTTAGCACAGCCCACACAACACTCTTAATCTAGTGCTGTCAGGCATCACTGGCCACACATTTTTGACTCTGTGACTGCCTACTCTATGAATATGCCCTACAGTAGTATTTACTGTGGATTCACTATCTACCAAGCACACTAAGCAAGATACTCTGATGATTCTTTTTAACACTCGGGGTTCTGTGGTCAAGGAAAGCAAGTACAAAAGACATCAACATATATCCAGAAACATAGCTAATCCAAACTATGAATGGAATACACATGAAGGATCAAGTGCCATTGATGAAATAGCTACTCTTATTCAGCACTTTTCTCTGCCAGAAACTTCACCTGTGTTATTTTACTTAAGGAAACTGACTCAGGTGAAACAACTCACTGTCACATAAATACTAGATCAATGAACCAGAACTTGAGTATATCTGACACCACCCTCAGCACTGTTAAAGTGGTTAGTGAAGAATAAAGTCAATTCCAAGGACAGTATGATATGCTAGTTGTTAAAACAACCATCTGAATGCAGAACTCAAAGAATAGCAAGGAGAGATAAGAAAGCCTTCCTCAGCGATCAATGCAAAGAAATAGAGGAAAAACAATAGAATAGGAAAGACTAGAGATCTTTTCAAGAAAATTAGAGATACTAAGGGAACATGTGAAAAGATGAGCTTCAATAAAGGGCAGAAATAGTATGGACCTAACAGAAGCAGAAGATATTAAGAAAGGGTGGCGAGAATACACAGAAGAACTATACAAAAAGATCTTAATGACCCAGATAACCACGATGGTGTGATCATTCACCTAGAGCCAGACATCCTGGAATGTGAAGTCAAGTAGGCCTTAGGAAGTATCACTATGAACAAAGCTAGTGGAGGTGATGAAATTCCAGTTGAGCTATTTCAAATCCTAAAGATGATGCTGTGAAAGAGCTGCATTCAATATGCCAGCAAACTTGGAAAACTATGCAATGGCCACAGGACTGGAAAAGGTCAGTTTTCATTCTTTTCCCAAAGAAGGGCAATGCCAAAGAATGTTCAAACTACTACACAATTGCACTCATCTCACAACTAGCATGGTAATGCTCAAAATTCTCCAAGCCAGCCTTCAACATTTCACATGAACTGAGAACTTCCAGATGTTCAAGCTGGTTTTAGAAAAGGCAGAGGAAACAGAGGTCAAATTGCCAACAGACGTTGGATCATCCAAAAGCAAGAGAGTTCCAGAAAAATATCTACTTTGCTTTATTGACAATGCCAAAGCCTTTGACTGTGTGGATCACAAACAAACTGTGGAAAAATTCTGAAAGAAATGGGAATACAAGTCCATCTGACCTGCCTCTTGAAAAATCTGTATGCAGGTCAGGAAACAACAGTTAGAACTGATCATGGAAGAACAGACTGGCTCCAAATTAAAGGAGTACATCAAGTTGTAACATTGTCATGGGCTTATTTAACTTAAATACATCATGCCAGGCTGGAGGAAGCACAAGCTGGAATCAAGATTGCCAGGAGAAATATCAATAACCTCAGATATGCAGATGGCACCACCCTTATGGCAGAAAAGTGAAGAAGAACTAAAGAACCTCTTGATATAAGTGAAAGAGGAGAGTCAAAAAGTTGGCTTAAAACTCAACATTCAGAAAACTAAGATCATGGCATCTGGTCACATCACTTCATGGCAAATAGATGAGGAAGCAATGGAAACAGTGACAGAATTTATTTTGGGGGCTCCAAAATCAGTGCAGATGGTGACTATAGCCATGAAATTAAAATATGCTTGCTCTTTGGAAGAAAAGTTATGACCAACTTAGACAGCATATTAAAAATCAGAGATATTACTTTGCTAACAAAGGTCCATCTATTCAAGGGTATGGTTTTTCTAGTAGTCGTGTATGAATGTGAAAGTTGGACTATAAAGAAAGCTGAGTGCGGAAGAATTGATGCTTTTAAACTGTGGTGTTGGAGAAAACTCTTGAGAGTCCCTTGGACTGCAAGGAGATCCAGCCAGTCCATCCTAAAGGTGATCAGTCCTGAGTGTTCATTGGAAGGACTGATGTTGAAGCTGAAACTCCAATACTGTGGCCACCTGATGCAAAAAAAAACTGACTAATTTGAAAAGACCCTGATTCTGGGAAAGACTGAAGTGGGGAAAAGAAGGGGACAACAGAGGATGAGATGGTTGGATGGCATCACCGTCTCAATGGTGTTGAGTTTGGGTAAACTCAGGGAGTTGGTGATGGACAGGGAAGCCTGGCGTGCTGAGGTCCATGGGGTCACAAAGAGTTGCATGCAACTGAGCAACTGAACTGAACTGAAGCTTAGAGAGGTCAAATAATTTGCCCAAAGTCATATAATTCATGAAAGGCAGAAAGCTTATCCATCTTATATCTGAGACTGAGTTCTCACTTACACCGCTTCTCACTTGGCAAACCATAGAAAGACTTGGATCACTGAAAGAGAAGCTGTACTGTGTGGTCTTGTAATTCTGAGACTACTTGTTTCTAACAAAATAAAAATGTATTACCTAGGAAGCATAAAACAGTATGGAAAGTAGACACCAGAGGGAATGGGGGAAAAGGTAGGTAAAATTTAATGAGGGATGAAAAGGTCTGGAAAGATCCTAAGTAAGGGCACTGGTCCAGGAAAAATACATTCCTGGCTGGGTTGTAGCAGAGGGCATTTCCTGAGGTTTATGCACACATGAGAGAAAGGTAAAGGCAGAGTAGAAGGCAACAAAGACATAAGACATACAAAAATTTCCCAGCCACAGCAGAGGCATCATTTGGCCATCAGAAGTGAGGTTTCAAACCATATTTTGCTAACAGAAAAAACTAAGACAAATAAGGAATACTATCTTCACATCAAGTGTCCAGGGACCTGCAGTGAGGTCCTTTCATTATTTTTCTTACAAGTAATTATTGAGCACCTCTCCCTTACAAAAATAGCAGTGGCTTGATAGATGCTAGGTAGATTTACATGGACTATTTTCAGCCCTCATTCATTCATGCACGTGGGCATTCATTTCACAGACATTTATTGAGGGCCTCCTATTTGCTTGGCATTTTTCTTGGCACTGAGAATATAGCAGAAAAACCACAGTTCCCACTTTACCCCTCAAAATCATTCCCGTCTACACTAAGCATATTCTTTGAGGCAGAAAAGCACATGCAAAAAACAAGATGAACATGTAAAATGCAAGGTGTGTTTGAGAGTCAGAAGTGCTAAGGAAGAAAACAAAACAAGGAAAAAGAATAGGAGATGACTGTGTACGGAGACTTGTTGAAGTTTTTATCAGATTTTAACTAAATATTGAAACTAAAAAGGAGAGACAGAAAATGCTCAAGAAAAGAGGATGTGTTAAGTTCCTGCATTGTTTTAAAGTTTGTGCTTATGAATCACAAGTACTGTGAAAGGTTTCGTGGCAAATTTGAAAAGGACATTGGGAAAATCACTTCCCTTCTTTATCTTTATTTCCTCTTCTTTAAAATGGGGCTCCTAACACTAGCCCTCTAGGCCACATAAAGCATGTGTATGTTTCAACTGAAAGGTGGTTTTCAAAACAAAACAATATTTATATGATTTCCCTTCTGATCTTTATTTCCTCATCATTGCAGTGGAAACGTAACATAAGCCCTCTAGGCCATACAAGGTATATATATATATGTCTCAAATGAATATGGCCTTCAAAATGTAAAGCAATATAAATGCGACTTTACTACAAAAAAAATGATATATTTTTGAAAATTCCCTTCTCATCTCTGAATATATATGTAGATAGATATACTTGAACAAACACATGTACACACATACACACAAATACAGAGAGGGAAGGGAGGGGGAAGAATTTTTTATAGGGAGTAAGAAGGATATACACATATACACGCATTGTCTCTATCCCATTTCATATCACATGTAATTCATCTAGTACAAATATTCAGACAAGGAATAAGCAAATCAGGGGGACTCTGAGACACCCAGGAGCCTCTTAGCAGACCAGGAGCAACACATGCCTCCACCATTCAGGTCTCCCTGGATTACTGAACACTCTTTTCAGAGCTTTTTTAATCACCTCCTGAAATGTTGGTTTCCTTCCTCCTTCCAAGGTACTCAACAAAATGGAACTTGTCAACTGTGCTTATGGTAATAAATCTCCTTTCCAGCATTTCTCCTGACATTCTAATGCCTCCCTGAACATAATAGAAAGGTCATTTTCCACCTGAATTCATCTTCTTCAAGCTGCCTTATATTTCTGTAAATCCAAGTTTCAACAAGTATGATTTCATTCTTCCTACAGTATTTTATTTGCTTTAACCAAGCTAAAAATCCCAACTGCAACCCCACGGCCCTCCTCTAATTGCTTAAGTGGGGGATTATGTTTTATTGGCTGACTGTATAATGTAGGTACATTCTGAAAACTGAACTGTTCCTTTTCTTGAGTGACAGAGTTAAATGCTCTTTCAGATATTGCCCAAGGATTTCTTATTATTTTGTTTCCTACATCGATTCATAACTTTCTTGTATCAATTATGACAAAATCAGCATTCGCACCTAAATATAAAAACAGCCCCCAGAACCGCTAAGACATGAGAGGCCTTTCATTTAGTGCAACCAACTCAGCTGCACTGTCGGCTATTTCACATCCGGTCTCTGTTTTCCAGAGGAGAATTCTAGTAGTAGCCTTCCATAAGTTACACATTCTGCTTTGTTGAGGAATTCCTTCCAGTAAAGATAGCTGTATTTAATCTGGTATGTTGGTTTAATCAGATGTTCATTAAAGTACAATCATCATTTATAAATATTATATGGAATACAGAGTCGTTTCGGAGTACCCATTCCAGTAGCCTTGCTTGGAAAACAAGGACGGGGGAGCCTAGGGGGCTGCAGTCCATGGGGTCTCAAAGAGTTGGACACGACTGAGACAGACGACAGTCCCTAATAATGGAAGTTTATGAGGGAGAGTGGGGCTACTAGAATTTTACTTGGGAAAATCCTAGACTTCTTTTTGCCAGTGATAATGACAAGACATAGGTATGCACTTGCTTATTTTTTTCACGTATTTGTGGGCTTGGTTCCTCTATGTATATCAATCAGTCCTCAGAAACGGCGAATCGGTGTCTGACCCAGGAGGCCGGCTGGGGCCCTTCATCTAGAGGAACAGAGTATCGGAGGATTGGTGCGAGGCGGAACCGAGCTATCCAACCTGGGGGCTGGCGATGCCCCAGTCCCTGAGGCAGCTGGGGACGAGCGTGTTCGCGGCCAGGGCGCGGCCGGCCGGGGTCTCTCGGGTTCCGAGTCAGCAGCCAAAGACCAAGCGCAGGCTCTCTCTCGGTCGGTTCCGGCGGACGCAGACTGGATGGTGCTCCTCAGTGGAAATCAGTTTCCGCTGCGAAAGACAGTGGTTTGCTAAAGAGGAAGAGCGGGGTTTTTCTCTGGGACCCTGCCAACTCTGCCGAGCGTCAGCAGGCCCTCCTCCCAGCCATGGGTTCGGGGCGTAGGCGTGGGGAGCAAGGGGAGCTGGTGACAGCTGGGCAAAGGAGCAGACGGACCAGAGGGAAGAGGAGGGAAGAAGTGGGAGGGGAAAAAAGGAGAGAGAAGTGGGTCAACTTCTGGGACTGTGAGATCTGGGGACCAAGCCTAGTTCGGGGCTCGAGAATGGAATGAAAGGCCGGCTGCTGGGGGTCTGGAAGGACATGGACAGAGAAGGCGAACCTTTGCTTGCCGGGAAGGACTCGACTGGAAGAAGGCAGAAGGAGGAGAAGACGAAAGCATGCCTTTATTTTTCTGTGTTTATTTCTGGTTTTGTTTGTGTGTTGTTTTCTCTACCGAGCGCAGCAAAAAGTGAATCAGCCGATACTCTGGTCTGGGGAGCATCCAACGTTTAATGGATACAAGAGAGCATGTATTTATTCTTTTTTCTTCTTTGAGATAAATTCAGCAGCACCGCTTCTCTCTCCACCTCCTCTGTTCATCTCCTTTCCCACTTTAAATTCTGATATCCCATTCTCGCAGCAGCCCTAGTCTGATTTCCAGCTGTTCTTTGGAACTAATTGAAAATTTTTCTCAGTTTTTTTTTTTTTTTTTTTAATGTCCTGTGTATTAGGCTTTTGTTTGGTTTTAATTTGTGTAAATGCCTCCGGAGTTTACTGTTTCGCTAATCAGGACTTCCACTCTCAATGTTTCAGTCCTTTCTAGTCCAGGGGTTTCATCATTAAGTGATCTCGGCCCCTCCCGATAGTATGAAAGTATTTTCGTTCTGAGCCCCTTGCATTCCAACCCCTTGCTGCCTGCGGTTTTGCCCTCTGGCTCTTCTATCACATCAAAGGAGTTTGCTTTGACTGCCTCACACCCAAAGTGAAGTCGCTCAGTCGTGTCTGACTTTTCGCGACCCCATGGACTGTAGCCTACCAGGATCTTCTGTCCATGGCATTTTCCAGGTAATAGTACTGGAGAGGATTGCCATTTCCTTCTCCAGGGGATCTTCCCGACCCAGGGATCGAACCCAGGTCTCCCACATTGTAGACAGACGCTTTACCGTCTGAGCCACCAGGAAAGTCCTGTCCTCACACCCAAGTGATGCCTGTTGGTGGGGCTGCTCTCTAGACTGGGAATCCTCACCACTTAATTTCTTTAAAAAAAAGTTTCCGTTCTTAATAATGACAACAACAGTAATGCTTAGACGAAGGTATAAAGAGCATGCCCAACATACTACTTTCCTTCTCTATCCTCCATCCTCCTTTTTCCCCCCTCCTCCCAGTCTCCATCAGCAACTCAGTTGTTGGCATCTCAAAAATTAATTCAACATCTTCACTCACATATGAGAAAAGAGCTGGTATCTGTCATTTTAGGTGTGCTATAAAGTAGCACCATTCATTCAACAAACATGCATTGAGTACTTACTAGATGCCAGACTGGGAACTGGTCCAGGGACTGCAAAGATAAATGAGGGTTTTTCTTTCTTTTTTTCCCATCACTTTCTCCCACTGCTGCTGTCCCATCTCCTTTGACATCACCATCAACATTGAGAATGATTAAGTTATTGAGTCCTTAATTTATGCCAGGCATATAGGTAGGAGCTTTACATGCATTTTCTCTTTTAATTACTATAGGACCCTGATAATGCAAACATTCTATTTTATAGGTGAGAAAATGGGCGATTAAAGAAGTTGAGTAGCTTTCTCAAGCTCATTCATCTAGTATGTGTTGGTGCAGGGGTTTATAAACCAGACAGTCTGACTCCAGACTTGTGGCACATCACTACTGAGAAGTTACTGATCCAGTGGAGGAGCCAGACTTGTAAACAGATAAATATAATTCAAAGAGGAAAGTGCTAGCACTGTAGAAATACAGACAGCATGACTAACACTGCCTGGGGGAATCAGGAAAACCTTTTAAAAGACAACTTGACATGTGAGGTGGGTCTTGAAATATGAGTAGGAGTATCCCAGGAAAACAAAGGGGTAGGCTAGTAGGTGCATCTCAGGCTGCCAAAAGAACCATATGTGTAATGACATAAGTTGAGAAAGGCTGCCAGGGTATGTTTAGGAAACAGTGAGTTCCACCTGACTGAAGCATAGTGCTCACAAGAGAGGGTTGTGATATGAAACTAATATGGGCAAATATGAAACCAGGACAAGAATGTCAAGGGCTTCAGAGATCTTGCTAGGAAGGTTAACCTTCATTTGTAGGTAAAATGATTCCAGCAGAGATTTTAAAGAAAGGGAGTGCCACAATCAAATGTGTGTGTGTGTGTGTGTGTGTGTCTGCCTAAGAAGACCACAGGGAAGTCTGGAGGATGAAAAGTAGAGCCACATGGTAGGTGACTGGTTGGAAAATTCCTGTACAGTGATGGGGGCCTGGGCTAGCAGTAGTGAGACTCGAAGGGAGAGATTTTGTTCACCAACGAGTATTGGCATTAGGGCTTCTATCTGTTTCTAGAATAAAGGGCTTTTGACATAAAGAAACTTATTCAAAATAAAAAAAGATCTCTTGAAAGAACACTAAATTAGCCCTCTCACTTTTATAGATATAGTTAAGTCTATGAAGCTTAGGAAGATTAAACCACAGGATCGACTAGTGGAAGAATGGTAGTAGCCACTTTTTATTAAGACTGTCCACCCATTTAGCATCTTTTAGTACAAGGGATCTTCCTAAATTGTGACACTAAGTACAAAGCTACTCTTTCATCCATTTAACAGATGACGAAGCTGAGGCCAGTAACTTGATGAAGTCAGCACAGATGATTAGAGGTGGAACTGTGATTCAAAAGTAGAAATGTTTGATCCAGGAGTTCTTACAATTTAGTATGCTGTGTTCTGAGATTGAAATTCAGGCATTCTTAAACTAGGCTTCCCATATAGCTCTAGTAGTAAAGAACCTGCCTGCCAAATCATGAAACATCAGAGTTGATCCATGGAAGATGGGGGGTTGATCCCTGGGAGATACGGGTTAGATCCCTGAATCCAGAAAATTCCCTGGAGAAGGGCATGGCAACCCACTCCAGTATTCTTGCCCAGAGAATCCTATGGACAGAGAAGCTTGGCAGTCTACAGTCCATAGGTTCGAAAAGAGTCGGACACAACTGAAGCAACTTAGCACAGCCCACACAACACTCTTAATCTAGTGCTGTCAGGCATCACTGGCCACACATTTTTGACTCTGTGACTGCCTACTCTATGAATATGCCCTACAGTAGTATTTACTGTGGATTCACTATCTACCAAGCACACTAAGCAAGATACTCTGATGATTCTTTTTAACACTCGGGGTTCTGTGGTCAAGGAAAGCAAGTACAAAAGACATCAACATATATCCAGAAACATAGCTAATCCAAACTATGAATGGAATACACATGAAGGATCAAGTGCCATTGATGAAATAGCTACTCTTATTCAGCACTTTTCTCTGCCAGAAACTTCACCTGTGTTATTTTACTTAAGGAAACTGACTCAGGTGAAACAACTCACTGTCACATAAATACTAGATCAATGAACCAGAACTTGAGTATATCTGACACCACCCTCAGCACTGTTAAAGTGGTTAGTGAAGAATAAAGTCAATTCCAAGGACAGTATGATATGCTAGTTGTTAAAACAACCATCTGAATGCAGAACTCGAAAGAATAGCAAGGAGAGATAAGAAAGCCTTCCTCAGCGATCAATGCAAAGAAATAGAGGAAAACAATAGAATAGGAAAGACTAGAGATCTTTTCAAGAAAATTAGAGATACTAAGGGAACACTATGTGAAAAGATGAGCACAATAAAGGGCAGAAATAGTATGGACCTAACAGAAGCAGAAGATATTAAGAAAGGGTGGCGAGAATACACAGAAGAACTATACAAAAAGATCTTAATGACCCAGATAACCACGATAGTGTGATCATTCACCTAGAGCCAGACATCCTGGAATGTGAAGTCAAGTAGGCCTTAGGAAGTATCACTATGAACAAAGCTAGTGGAGGTGATGAAATTCCAGTTGAGCTATTTCAAATCCTAAAAGATGATGCTGTGAAAGAGCTGCATTCAATATGCCAGCAAACTTGGAAAACCATGCAATGGCCACAGGACTGGAAAAGGTCAGTTTTCATTCTTTTCCCAAAGAAGGGCAATGCCAAAGAATGTTCAAACTACTACACAATTGCACTCATCTCACAACTAGCATGGTAATGCTCAAAATTCTCCAAGCCAGCCTTCAACATTTCATGAAGTTCTCGTGAACTGAGAACTTCCAGATGTTCAAGCTGGATTTAGAAAAGGCAGAGGAAACAGAGGTCAAATTGCCAACAGACGTTGGGCCATAGAAAAAGCAAGAGAGTTCCAGAAAAACATCTACTCTGCTTTATTGACAATGCCAAAGCCTTTGACTGTGTGGATCACAACAAACTGTGGAAAACTCTGAAAGAAATGGGAATACCAGTCCATCTGACCTGCCTCTTGAGAAATCTGTAAGCAGGTCAGGAAACAACAGTTAGAACTGGACATGGAACCCCTGCTTGTTTAACTTATATGTATATGTTTAACATATACATCATGTGAAATGCCAGGCTGGATGAAGCACAAGCTGGAATCAAGATTGCCAGGAGAAATATCAATAACCTCTGATATGCAGATGGCACCACCCTTATGGCAGAAAGTGAAGAAGAACTAAAGAACCTCTTGATATAAGTGAAAGAGGAGAGTCAAAAAGTTGGCTTAAAACTCAAAATTCAGAAAACTAAGATCATGGCATTCAGTCCCATAACTTCATGGCAAATAGATGGGGAAACCATGGAAACAGTGAGAGACTTTATTTCCTTGGACTCCAAAGCACTGCAAATGGCGATTGCAGCCATGAATTTAAAAGATGTTTGCTCCTTGGAAGAAAAGCTATAACCAACCTAGACAGCATATTAAAAAGCAAAGACATTACTTTGCAACAAAGGTCAAAGGCAACAAAGGCAAGGCTATGGTTTTTCCAGTAGTCATGTATGGATGTGAAAGTTGGACTATAAAGAAAGCTGAGTGTGGAAGAATTGATGCTTTTGAACTGTGGTGTTGGAGAAGACTCTTGAGAGTCCCTTGGGCTGCAAGGAAATCAAACCAGTCAATCCTGAAGAAAGTCAGTCTTGAATATTCATTGGAAGGACATGTTGAAGCTTAAACTCCAATACTTTGGCCACCTGATGCAAAGAGCTGACTCATTGAAAAAGACCCTGATGCTAGGAAAGATTAAACGCTAAAGGAGAAGGGAACAACAGAGGACGAGATGGTTGGATAGCATCACCGACTTGATGAATATTAGTTTGAGCATGCTCCGGGGATTGTTGATGGATGGGAAGCCTGGTATGCTGAAGTCCATGGGGTCACAAAGAGCTGGACACAACTGAGCGACTGAAGTGAACTGAAAACAACTATCTCTCAAAACCAAAACCAACCCGGATTTGTAGTGTTTGCCAATTTCCAATTTCCATTTCCCACGATGGCAATTTCAAGCTGCCAATGTGACATACAGGAGGTGGCATTCAGAAGCACTGCACACAAGCATCTCTGGATAGAAGTTTACAACAGTACCACGGAGGAGTGGAAACTTGGGCCATGTGTTAGAGAAGGGGTATGATTTGTGGTGATTCTTTAAGAAAGAAGGGATAATGCATGGAGGCTGGAAAGAAGGTTCATTTAGTTATACTCAAGAAGGTAGATAGATTGAGCTAATTGTAAAGGCATCCAGTAGAATGTGTGATTGAGGATTTGCTGCTGGCTGCTCCTTGCTTAAAATCACCATTCCAGGATGGGGGAGGCAGTTTGCTTGAAAAAAGACCAGAGTGTTGACTTTCTATAGGTACTTGTCTTAAGGACTGCTGAAACTGAAAATATTGGGCCTAGATGAATCAGAGAGATTGGCCAATATGAATTTCTGGCTATTTTTCTACTTTTCCTTTATGTAAGGACAACAGCATACTGATGACAGTGATAAATTGATGGAAAATCAGGTGTAGCAAATACATGGACAATAAAGTTGAAAGGAGTTACTCAGCTCACCTTCAAAAGAAGTCCTGAGGAAATACCTGTTTGTTTGGCAGACTCTCAGAGGAAATAAGCATATTTGTGAATACTTCAGAATATTTATTTTGTCACTTTGTTTCACATCCTTCTAAGCATAGAACAACACTAATGCTTACTCCTTCCCCACATAAACAGAGTATGTACAGGACATGTATGCTCAGTCCCTCAGTTGTGTCCAACTCTTTGTGACCCCAAGGACTGCAATTTGTCAGGCTCCTCTGTCCATAGAATTTTCCAGACAAGAATACTGGAGTGGGTTGCCATTTACTTCTCCAGGTTATCTTCCCAACTCAGGGATAGAACCAGCATCTCCTGTGTCTCCTGCATTGCATTATATTCTTTACCACTGAGGCACCTGGGAAACCATTAGTAAGAATTTTCAAGTAATGCCTGTTTTCTCTTTGTGCCAGTGATCTAGCCCTTAGAAAGGAGCAAGGATGAAGACAAGATTAGGTTTTCCTATGTTACAGAATATTTCTGTTTTTCACCTTCAAAATCAAAAGCTCCGGAGAAGGCAATGGCACCCCACTCCAGTACTCTTGCCTGGAAAATCCCATGGACGGAGGAGCCTGGTAGGCTGCAGTCCACGGGGTCCCTGGGAGTCGGACATGACTCAGCGACTTCACTTTCACTTTTCACTCTCATGCATTGGAGAAGGAAATGGCAACCCACTCCAGTGTTCTTGCCTGGAGA
The DNA here is from genome assembly GCF_027580195.1 of Bos mutus. Taxonomy (NCBI): domain Eukaryota; kingdom Metazoa; phylum Chordata; class Mammalia; order Artiodactyla; family Bovidae; genus Bos; species Bos mutus. The sequence goes on from NC_091617.1 coordinate 49,022,202, forward strand.
ATCCCAGGGACGGGGGAGCCTGGTGGGCTGCCGTCTATGGGGTCGCACAGAGTCGGACACGACTAAAGTGACTTAGCAGCAGCAGCAGCGATCAAAAGCTCTTGTTGTACACAATCTGAACAGAAAGCATCTTGGTTCTAAGAATCAGTTTAAAAATAACATAAAGCAAATGCAGTGTATATCTACTGTTTTTGTCTGCTCCTTAGGGAATGGCCCCCATCCCTGTAATTCTGAGGTACCGTCAAGTGTGATGCCCACCCACCTTCTGGCTGCAGAGGTGGAATATGACTCAGGACTGGTCAGTCATGGTCCTGGATATTCTTATTTACAGTAAATTACTGAAGAGATGGGTAAAACCGATTGTACACTTTTCCATGTGTGCGTGTGTGCTATGTCGAACTGACTATAGCCACCAGGCTCCTCTGTCCATGGGATTTCCCAGGCAAGAATACTGGATGAGTTGCCATGTCCTTCTCCAGAGGATCTTCCCAACCCAGGGATTGAACCCTTGTCTCATATGTCTCCTGCATTGGCAGGCAGTTTCTTTACCACTAGCATCACCTGGGAAGCCCCACCTATTTCCATGAGTTAGAGGCTATTTCTTCCCTTAGAATTTCAATCCCTATGAATATAAGCTTAAGTTTGAAGGTATCTTTTTTGGTCAAAGGTGGGTTTGAAGGTATCTTTTTGGATGAAAGAAGTTGGGCCACAGCAGAGAAACTAAGAAAACAGTCCAAGACAAGCAAAGGGATATAGAGCTGAAATATGGAAAGAAGAACAAAGAGTCTTGACAACTTTGTTCAAATGCTTTGATCCTGATGTGCCTAAACATATACATACTTTGGGGATTCCCAGCCATTTAAACCAGTAAGTCACCTCCTCCTCCTCCTCTTTTTTTTTTTTTTTTCTCAGTTATACTCTTTGGATCATGTGTTTGTCATTTTTCAGTTGAAAGTATCCTGACCATTACAAAAACTTTGGTAAAAATTTCCCGACATGATGACAAACTCTTGCTGGCCGACTGGCATTATCAAAACAATGTCTCTGTAGCTCAAATACATAAATAAAAAGCAGAAGGAAAGGGGAAGGGGAAATACCAAGAACTAAATTCCCTTTTTTGGCTTATATTCTAAGATAATTCTTATTTAATTGTGTGTTTTCCTGACCTATGACTCACCTCTCTTTAAATATCTCTTTCTTTCACTGATATCCAGACCATAATACATCTCTTCCTTCTTTCAGAAATTGTCATGACTTTAGTATTTGAAGCTGAGCTTTCACAGAACTAGCCAAAGACAAGGCACTCAGTTGGGAGAAAAAGACAAGAGAAGGAAATGCTGATCACCTTAGAACTGGAAAGACATATCAGTGCTAGAAAAAAAGGCTTCACATCTTAAATTTCATGGCAGGAATTTGAGCAGATGGTGAAAAATCACCTCAAGATAGAGTAACTTGGGAGTTTTACTTAGACTTTCTGGAAAGATCCCAGAAGTTGAAGACATGAGGAGAGCAGAAGTGAGAATAGAAGATGACTCAGTTGCTGCTGTGGGAGAAAAACCTGAGTAATTAAGGCTATTATCTTCTCAGTAAGGATAGATGACCATGATTCCCCTTCCATTCACACTTCTCAAGCTGCTCTTTGATGTCCCTTTGTCTTTAAGTGTTGAATTTAGAGAGTTAAATCCAAAACTCAAGATTTGTCTCAGTCCTGAGAAAATCTGAGAAATAACCATGTATCTTACTCTCTTTTGAAGTGTCCTTCCTGCCTGGAGAACCCCCATGGACAGAGAAGCCTGGTGGGCTACAGTCCATAATGCTCCAAAGAATCAGACACTTAGGTGACTTAGCACTCACTGGGAAAAATGATCGAGAGTTACATTCTTTGGGCATTATCTCCTACCTTGATATATTAACTGCTCTTGGACATTATGCTTCACTCTATAACTTGGATATCAGTTTTATAAAAAGGCAAATAATTTTCCTTAAAAGATGTATCAATTAACTAGTTTTAACAGAATTTCAACACTGGAAGCCATAGCTAAAAATCATTTCATCTATTGATACTTTCCTGCCAGCTCACACACACATCACATATTCTGGTGACTTCAACGAAAGCACATACATGTTTATAAATCTTCTTGTGCACTAGCTTTTAGAGCTGTTTTAAAATGTATTGTGTTTTCTCTTAAGCTTTCACCTTGAGGTACAATTATTAAGTGGATTTCTTGCCCTTACAAAGAAAAGTAAGCACATTAAACACCTCCCTGTAATGTTAAAATGCTGGACATTAAATTAAATTAAATATTTGTCCTATAGCACTGTTAGCTGAATAGGTTATGAATCATCTATGTTTGTGGAATACATTGCTCTGAATTATAATTTTGCCAAATGCACCCTGTAAAGAACAAAGTATAAAGAACATTGAGGCTTAAAATCTTGAAAACTGAGCCACCTCTGTAGACTTTGCAATATTGATACTGCATCCATAATCATGTCTTAGAGAAATGTTATATAGAACTTTATTCAGAATGTCTGTTCCGAAAAAATTTGGTTAAATACACTGCATTTAAAATTGACTAATAATACCTGATAGCATCCAAATATTTTTTTATATTGGTTTATTTGATTTAAAAGTTACAGAGGATCTTGTGTATTTACTCTGCCAGAAAGTGGTCCTTTTGCATTTAAGCAAGATGGTATTTACCCATATCTGTGTAAATTTTGATAAAGTCTTCTGATTCCTGGGACCTCAATTACCTCACCTGTCATATGATACAGTTACACTGGCCTGGTGGGTTTCCTAACTATGCTGAAAAGTTTTGAAGTATCTAAAGGGGGAAGTGAACCTGCAGGCTGCTTTATCAAACTTCAGTAAAAGCAGCGCCACCTGTTTCAGTTTATTAATTACCTTTCACAGTAATTTATTATTCATCAACCATTCATGATTGGATGTACTCATTAGTCAAGTAGTATTGTGTGCCTACTAATGTGTCTGTCTATTCTAGTCATCCAGCTACACACATTTCTGCCCTCATTGAGCTTTCAAGCTATCATGTTACATGGTGATAGAGTCGATAGAGGAAAAAATGAAACATGAAAGGAAGATAAGGAGTATTGGGGCTGGGGGCGTTGAAAATTTAAACAGTTGTTCATGGAAAGCTTCAGTGAGACAGTAACATTTGAGCAAATACCTTGGAAAAGATGATGGAGTAAGCTACACTAATAACAGGGTTAAAGAGTATCAAGGATTAGAAATTGCGAGTGCAAAGGCCTGATTGTGGGAATACGGTAGGTGGTTTGATTGGATCAAATGGGGAAATAGGAAATTGGACTTCAGAGTAAGCCTACATTAGGAAAAAAAAAAAACTTGTATTTAAATAAAGAATGAAAACTCTTCATCTCAATTGCTTGTAAATCCCTAAGAAACATTAAAATGAAAAGATTCATATGTTACATAATCAATGAGACATTATTCAGTGTTATTAATCTTTTTTTGTTAATTAATATCACTTCTAAAAAAATAACTCCTTAAGGATAATAAATTTATGCAAGAATTTCTTCTTAATGCTTTTCTGTAAACTCAAGTATCTTAATTATTTTAAGGAAAAATGGTATACATAACCTAGGCCTAGTTAATATTTAATTAATTCAGTTTTCCAGAGGTCCATTAAATCCATGATGATTTGTTTTAGAAAATCAAAAATACATTATTTTCAATTTCGATAGTCATTATTTGTTCTCTTCTAATTCCTGAATGAAATTATAATAAATCACAATGGCTAGCAGACATATGCTTCGAGTAGAAAATGGCAATCCACTCCAGTATTCTTGCCTGGAAAACTTCATGGGCAGAAGAGGACTGGCAGGGTACAGTCCATGGGCCACAGAGTCAGACATGACTGAGGGACTGAGCACAGCAGACATACGACAGAGCAAGTAGAGAAAAGTTTGGAGAATTTTTGGAGAGGTAATCATGTTGAAACTTCTTTTGAGGTATCAACAATTTGAATAATCACACTCTTAGTCACTTTCTAATTACCCAAAACTGAAAGAATGGTATATTTCAGTTAAAAGTTGAAAACATAAAGACCTTGGAAGAGAAACTCTCAACTGATAGGATGAACTCAGACTGTTATAATTTTTGAGTAAATTTTATGCATCTAGTGAAATCACTAATGAATTACGAGTGTTCAATACACTAAGAGTTTTGGCATTTGTTTTATAGTTACGGTATATATTTCATAGTCAAAGAGCTTACTAGATTCTTTCTCCATTTCTCATGTAGAAGACAGGAAGGAAATGACTAAGTGGATTTCTGCTTTGATTGAAAAAGCTGTGAATTTCTTTTTGTACCCGGACACTGAGTGATCCACAGTCTGGAATAAGAACTTAGTGTTTACCATAGACTGAGTTTTTGCCCTCCTGAGCTCCAGTGATACAGCTTTATTAGCTAATGTTATTGAAGATGTGAGTTGCAAAATTTTATTCAAGTGATGACTTATATCACTATTAATCAAAATTAAACAATAAAGTTCAAGAGAAAATTTTATAGAAGGACAGATACCCTTCTGTTCCCCAGTCCATGTCTAGAGTCATTTTAGGCATCACTGACTTAAAAGCCTTTAGGGTCCAGAAATGAAACAGAGCTTTGTCTTATACCTGTGTAAACCCTGTGCTTCTTTAAAATAATTGTATCTTTCTAGACTTAATATAAATACCACTTAGCATTTCAGTCTAATCTATTTCAGTCTCTCTCATCAATGCATTAGGCAAGGCCCTTGCCCATTCCCTGCCTGGTCACTGGAGAACTTTACTAGTCAGGCTTCTGTTCTCAGTGAGCATGGCTCTGTTTTCTTCTCACTGATGACAAATAATTGTTTCCACTCTCTTCTTCCTGTAGATTAAGTTTCTCAGCTTATGTTTCAAGGTTTTCACTATGGTGACTAGGCCTTGACTCATTCTCTTCGCCTTTCCTAAATCTTAGTCTGCCTAGATGTAAAATTGTATGTGATACTAAGAAATATAATATTTGGTCTTGACTCCTGGCACACAGCTCCTAAAACTCTTGGGATTTCCTAAATAAGGAGAGGGAAAAGGGGATCTTTTGCTATGTTAATGAGGTGACTTTGGAAAGCCCTAGGTCACCTAAGGATGGTTCTTGGTTGCCAGGAGATCTGACTCTGTGATTAAAGTGTGAGACCTTTAGTCCCACCTCTGGACCTCCTGGGTGGGGAGTGGGACTTGAGAGTAAATTCAACCACTAATGGCCAAGAATGTAATCAATTACATTGTAATTGTGTACAATTGTGTACAATTACATTGTAATTAATCAATTGTGCTTATGTAATGAAGCTTCCATAAAAACTTGAAAGGACTGGGTTCCACGAGCTTCTGGGTTGGTAAACAGATGGATATTTGGGGAGAGAGGCTTGCTCAGAGAGCAAGGAAGCTCTGCTCTCCTTCCTATACAAGTTGCATAGGCATTTCTTCTCTCTGGTTAAGACTATAACCAGGCTGATACTGTCATAATTAAGTTGAATTGTAGAACATTCCGCTAGTGTCCAAGAATTCCTTGGTGGTGTGTGAAAAAAAACCCACACTTTGGAATTGGTACCAGAACATATTAGTCCAATCATTGAAGACACAGTGGAAACACTTTTCATCTCTATTTTTCACTCTTTCTGTTAAGTTTGTTTCAGGGTCTCTGTTCTGTAAAGAACTCTTTCTCATTACATATCCCTCATACTTACAGAGTACTCTATGTATTTGCAAGGTATTGGCCCGAAATGTGTACTCATTGTTGGGGAGGTGGGGGTGGGGACAAAGTGAGTCAGATTTGTTGTATGCTCTTGAATTGCATACATCTTTTGTTAAAAACTAGGAAGGCACACAAAACACTGTGACAAATGTGGTAACAAGCATCCCCAGCCTCCAAAACTATCTTTGGGAAATTTCATCTCTAGTGGGAAATTGTTTACATTGATCAAAGAAAAAATCACCTCAACTTTTTAAATGCTCACATGCCCCACCTAACTGTATTGTCACATACTGATGGGTTAGTACAGATGGGGCAAAATTTCCTGACCTGAGCCTCTGGGATCCTGAGAACTGATCTCAACAGATTCTAAACTGAAAAATTGTTTACTGTGCTGTTACTGCTTTCAGCATACTGTCCTGACTGATGATGAATTCTTTTATACTGGAGATGCAAAATGCTTCTCATGTTTCAGGTAACAAGAAATATGTTTTTCTCTGGCTGAACATTATTCATTTTATTTCCTGCAATAAGAAGTACCCATTATGATGCTCTGATGCATGACTAAACTGGTAAATATCATTGGAATACTGTTTTCTAGGTTATAACAAAAGCAATTGTGATCCAGATGCACCAGAAAAGGTCTTCCTGTTAAGAACTAGGTAAAGTGATTCCAACTCTCCATTCTTTAGATTGTGAAGAACAAATACTCTACTACATTGTTTTGTGGAACTTATATTTCAAGCTTATTTCCAATTCTGAGCTCTTACTTATGCTAAATTACTAGAAATAGTATTGTCATCTCATATGCACTGACCTCGCTCATGCAGATAGGGTGCACTGCTTCACTAATTTCCTCAAGGGAAATGTATTTGAGAGTAGGGGCCTTTATTAAAGCTTTGAGACTATAAAGGAGTTTATATTTAATGAACACCCCCCTCCCCAAGCAAAAAAAGTCAAATTTATTATTACACATTTCTGATAAATGAAGTGGATAGTGATAAGCAAGTAAATAGAAATGAAGCTCTAACATCAAAATGCCTTGGGTAGAATTGTGGCATTACCATTACTATGAATCATGGATGATTGTGTGACCTTGGAAAAGTTACTCCATGTCTCTGGGCTTCAGTTTCTTCATGAGTAAAATGAAGACAATATTAGCACCTCCCTCATAGGGTTTTTTGAGGGGAGATTATTCCACTAATTCATATAAATTATTTAGAATAGCCTAACAAAAAGTAAGTGTTCAATAACTGTTATTAATGTTATTTATAATATATTTAACGGAGAAGGCAATGGCACCCCACTCCATTACTCTTGCCTAGAAAATCCCATGGACGGAGGAGCCTGGTAAGCTGCAGTCCATGGGATCGCACAGAGTTGGACACGACTGAGCTACTTCACTTTCACTTTTCACTTTCATGCATTGGAGAAGGAAATGGCAACCCACTCCAGTGCTCTTGCCTGGAGAATCCCAGGGACAGGGAAGCCTGGTGGGCTGCCGTCTATGGGGTCGCACAGAGTCGGACACGACTGAAGTGACTTAGCAGCAGCACAGCATAATATATTTAAAGGTCTTCTACCATTTCAGTTTAGAATTGTGTGGCTTAGTCATTGTCCCTTCTTCTTCTTCTTTTTTTTTTTTTTGTCCCTTCTTTTCTCAGCATCACTGTCTTCACTCCCCTGCCAAATTCTTATTTTTATTATTTTGTAATTTCTCATTTTTTTTATTATGTGATTTAATATAGAGTAGTTTCACCATCACTTTTGTGACCTTAGCTATAGATGAGTAATAACTTTTGGAGTTACTGCTCCAAGTGTCATGTTAAGATATTTTCCTAGGATAGGACAAATTCCTCTCTAAAAGGAAAACTAGAGGAACTGAGCACTATCTACAATCATACTTGTCCTAAATGTAAGTATGTATAGCATGCTCAACTTATAGATTGTATTTTGATCCAACTTAGCTGCACACCTTTGAAGGTGGCACTCTGATATGTCATCACACTTTGATTATGAGACTGACTTTTGCTCAAGGTCACTCACTTGTGCAGAACAGGAGTTTTAACTAGACTCTGATTGCTCCCTAAAGCCCATCCTCCTTCTACTGTGCCTAGCCAACTATTTGTGAGATTTCATTTAATCATGAGAGCAATCTCACAAAGCTGGCACTATTGTTATCAGCTTTTACAAGTAAGGAAACTGAGGCTTAGAGAGATTGAGTTCATCAAGATCATGCAGCTGATAAATGTCAAAACCCAAATCAAACACTCTGCCTTTTGCAGATCCACTTTTTAACAATTATGCTATATTAACTCTCATTCCAAAATAAAGGGGATCAGACAGAGAGAGTTGAGAGGGAGAGGGGTCCAGGTTAAATATCTAGTTAGGATGATTTGTCCCTGTAAAGCTACTTAGAACTGCTGTTAAAAGGGAAACAATTCCCTAAAGGATTTCTACAGGATCCCATTGGAATGCTAGCAATGCAGTCAAACTTAACTCATGGAATACTGAATTAAAAGGTGTTTGCCTTATAGCATTTGCCTTCTTGTAGGTCCATAGATGAAAATGAGATGTTCATGTTAAAATCAAGAGGGAGAAACTACTTATTTAGAGAGAAAAAATATAAGAACTCTAGAATACTGTGAATGTAATGTAAGGAGAACCAGGAAGACAAGACTGGCAGCCTTTATCATAAAAATCACAGCGGAAGAGGGAGCTTAGAGATTTCAGCATGAAAAGAAAAAGAATTCAAAGACGTGTGTACACACGCGACCGTGCTCCCGCTTGTTTTATTATTTCTCCTGCCACGAACTCCCTTCATCCCCATCTAGCTGGTGACTCAAGCCTTCTGATGAAAGAGCGCAGCATGTGAAGATTGCTAGTTGACATTCTCTTCTGGAAACTAGCCTCACACAGGGGTGACCCTGTGATGCACGGAAGGCTATTCAATGCCTTGGCGAAGTGGTTCTGGGACCAAGATTTTATTATGCTTTGTGGATGAGAGTTGTGATCCCACATCCTGGATTTAGAGCCACTAAGGGCTTCGACAGCTCCACCCAGGTGTTCTAGAGGAAAATATTCCTTCATGCTCTCTGCCTGATCTGAAAGCAACACAGCTTCCTAATGTTCCGCCTGGGAGGTGATTTAATCTTTAGAAATTGCCGGAGAAGCCTGTCCATCTGCCGGGATGCCTGGCTTTTTGAAACGGAAAAGAAGCTTGGCTGTTAGAGTAACTTGAAGATTTCTGTTTGCAATTTAAAGTCGCCGCTTAATTCAAAATAAAAAAGACACACGCTTTGGCTTTTGCAGATACTGGGAAAATCTGTGTGACGAAGTATGGATCTAGAAATTCCTGGTTTAATTTCCCCAGGGAAAGAGTAAATATTTTCTATTTGCAACTGGGCAGTCAACTCAAGTGATCTGCCCGCAAAAGGTGTGTGCGAGAAGGGCACGTGGCGGGGGGAGGGGGGGCGGGAGGTTAGAAGGAGGACTCAGCCTAATGAGTTGCTCCCGCAACAGCGCCAATCAGTAGCTGTTCATTTTAACTTCTCGGAGGCAAGTTCCCACCCTAGCTACCTCCTCCAGCCCCTTCCTCCCTCTTTTGCTCCCCACCCCCCACAAATTGGACCCAAAGTTGAGAGTGTCTGGCAAAGTCTGTACTCCTACCTCCCTGCCCTACTATTCCCTTTGCAGAAGAAGCAGGCTGCGATATCACGGACGAAAAGTCCCTGAGGAGTGAGCCAGTGAACAGGCGTCTGGGGGCAAAAAGGGCAATATGAAACGCTGCGAAGCTGCGTGGGCAGTGTGAAGTTAGAGTAGGTCTGAACAGAGCTCTGATAACTACACTGCAAGTGGCGGTCTTGGAGGCCCTACCGAGAGCCGGCTGCTTCTGGGTCCGCTTCCTATTGGCGGGCGTGGCCCCGGGGCGGAGCCACTAAAATACCCCGCCCACTTGGGGGCTCCAGGACGCGGCGCGCGCGACTTCCCAAAGGAGTTCCAGATTCGGCCTCAGTCTGGGACTTGGTCCTGCAGCGCCTCTAGGCTGCGGATCCCGCTCCTACCACCTGCACTTGGCTCTACCTCCTGCGAAGCGGGGAGCTGAGAGGAGAGAGGGAGGAGGCGAAGGGAGGAGGAGAGCGGCAGCTTACACACGCCTTCCAGTCGCTCCACTCAGAGCAGCCCAGAGACCGCCGCTGGCGCCGCTGCTGTCGCTGCCACCGCCGCTGCCACCTGAGGAGACCGCCTGGACCTGTCGCCCTTCGGTTGCCACCCCCAGCAGTTCTTTCCTAATACTGGGCTTTTTATGCACACTGCCACTACCATTATTATTATTACGAGAGAAGGAAAACAACGGACCCGCTAAAAAGAACCACGTATACCTTTCCGAATTACTCAAGTGTCTCCCGGGAAGAGAGGGTCGCCGGCCCCGGGAGGAGCAGCCAAAGGGGCCGAGGGCGGGTGTGGAAGCGGAGGCGGGAGGAGTTGGGCACTGCGTGGTGGAAAGTTGCGGGCGGCGGAGACGGGAAGGTGCAGCGCCACAGCCCAGAGGGCAGTGTGTCAGGGAGAAGCCTCTGCCCCCAGCGTCCGGAGAGCGAGCGCGCGGGGCCGGGGACGACGCCCCCTCCTGCGGCGCGGACTCTGTCGGTGGTCCCTGAGGAGGAGGAATATGGCTTCGAAGGCGGCCCCCTCCTGCCGTCTGGTCTTCTGCCTCTTGATCTCCGCTGCTGTCCTTAGGCCAGGTAAGAACAGGGGCCTCGGAGCAGCCCCAGGGCGGCCTGGACCGGGGGGCAGCTTCCTAGGTCCCGGGCCCGGGCCTCGCGCCCCCCACCCCCGTGGGCGGCGCGCCCAGGCGGATGGGGGAGGTAAGGGACCGGTGGTGCGGGCACAGAGCTGGCCCTGGGTTCCCTCACCTGTGCCGCATGTTTGAGTTCGGTCGGTTGGCTCAAGTTGGGGCAGCGACTGGGGCACTGGATAAATCTCCAGGAAGTTTGGGTGCGGCCGGGGTCGGGGCTTCAGGGGGCCCGCAGGCGAGATTCGTCTGGTTCTCTCCCCTTCCCCCATGCGGCCCCCGCCTGGGTGGCGGGCTCTCGCCCTCTGACAACCCCCCGGGTATCAAAGTCCACGTCACTGCGCTCTGGGCAGTTTCCCTTTCGCTTAGCTCTGAGGCAATAACTCGCACTTTTTCGTGATAAATCCCCTGGTAACTTCCCCTGGGTGAGAGGTGAAGAAAGGAAGGGAGGGCTTTCCTCTTTGGATCCACTGAAAAGCTCCGGCCGCGGCTTGGAAGCCCCTTCCTCCATTGTCTGGGTGGGTTGTGAGGGTGGGGGTGACGGCGGGCAAAGGACGCAGCCTGGACTGGAATCCGCAGCCAGGTCTGTGCGCCCTTAGTGAGGCGGCTGAGGATTGGTCAGGACCGGTGATCCGACCTCAGTTTTCAGTTCTGTGTTGAGACTCATAAGGAAAAAAAAAAACCCCAACAACTAATATATCTCGTCTGGGAATCCCTTTCCTCGCCCTTAGGGACGTCCCCTGGCGCTGTCATCCTCGAGACCCGCTGGGTGGCTGACAGGAGTTGATCCTCACAGGGCGTTCCGCGTGCTCGCAGTCGCTTGCCAGAGCAGCAGGTTAATTTTCCCTTGACTTGAGGATTTGGGGGGACATTCTTTTCTCCCTTTGAAGTTTTGATCTGTAGCCCCTCCTAGACAGTTGAAGATAAAACTCCTACTTCCTGTTATTCCGGCTTCTGTTTGTCCTCTTGCTCCTTACTTTAGTTTTTATCAAAGGAAAACTCACTTGCTTTTCTCATCTTTTATTTCTGCACATACCTTTAGTTGTTGGCAAGCTCAGGTCAAAGCAGAGGTTTGAAAGCCTCTGGATGTCTCCCAGGAAAGGAGGGGAGAGTGAGGCTGGGGGTTAGAGCCTGAAGATCCCTGGTGTTGGTGAACTGCCACCGCTGTGTGTGTGTGGTGGTGGTACGCGGGAGGTGGGTGCCCTCCCCAGATCTGGTCTCTTTTAAAGTTACATTTCTAGTTGAGGTAATGAGCTCGCGTGCTGTTCTGAGGCAAGAGAGGTCTGTGACAGATCTCCGGCTCTGGGGCTGGGAGTGTGAAGCGAGAGTTGAACCGGATTGAAAGCTGGTGGGGTGGGGCGAGAACACCTGAGAAGGAGGAAGGGGAGACCCCCTTGGGTCAGGCACTGTACAGATCTCACTTTTTCCAGATCCCAGTGTCCGGTGTGGGAAGCAAGGGCACTCATTCAGGAGTCGAGGGGAGAGGAGGGAGCGTGAGGGTGCTGTAGTTTGTAAAATGCAAAGATCCACACGCCTACAGTTGGTTTTAACCCCCTGGCCACCTTAAGAGTGTAAGTCTCACCTACATCCTCCACCCCCAGACCACACGCATACGCCCAGTTTCCTTTTCAGTGCTGAATTTATTTTCAGTTGGGCCACCTCGGAGGACAGGTTTTTCCGCACTTGTAACTGCTAAAAAGGGAGAGGTTCCTCTTTCGGATCTTGGGGCGACTGTTTTGGCGCAGCAAGCTCGCGTTTCTCTCCGGCACCCAACTGCATGCTTCCAGCCAGCCCGGGAGGGCTCCCTTACAGCTGCCGACCCGCAACTGATCTGCGGGTCGGAAGGCTCGGACCCTCAGATCGGCGCTTTCCTTGAATTTACCCGGCTGACGTATGCTCCAGATTCTCCGTACGGCATGTGTGTTTTGAAAGAAAGGATTATGACACTAAAACCGCCATGTCCAGACTCTGGACGCAAGTCTTGGACTGCAAGTGCGCCTTCTTCGGATCCCTCAGCACAGCCGAGCCCGGTGGGGATGCAGTGCCAATAGCTGGCTTATTCAAAGGCACTAACTGACTGCCCCGCGTGCAGCCCTTCATTTCCGGAGCCCTTTTGACAGTGTGTTTAGACCTAGAGTTTGTGAAACTGCCCCTGCAGGTCTTTCCGTCTATAGTCACTATATAGCATTGAAATCAATATATTGTAGGCATGGTATGTAGTCTATTTTGAAGGGAGAAGGAGAATTATCTATGAACCACGGAAAATGAATTCGGCGATAAAGGCGATGAAGTATGTGCTCAGCATCTGAGGGAGCAAGAATCTCATTATTCTCGTAGAAAGAGCGTCAGCCTGTGGTGACATTTTGTATTGCTTTTAAAAAGGCTTTCCTTGGTTATTTACAGGAAGGTGGGGTCCTGTAATTATCTATTTCTTCTCTTGGGTCATCTGTGTGCACTCCTCTCTGCAATGTTTCTGAATTGCTCACTGACATAAGGTTCATTCCAAAGCATAAGCACCCTTGAAGGTCCCCCTCCCCCTCCCCCAGTGAAATATTATGTTCGGAATGCATCTGTTTATCTCAACAGGCCTTGGGAAAAACATCAAATAATGTCCTTCAGACTACCTGATTTGGGACTATTAAAATTTATAATTTCAAAACTGCAAACTGCTTAGAAGCCAGTAATATTGCTGTTTCCTTGACGATTTAATACAATAGCAATTCATAATTTAATGGGTCACTATTTAAAGTAAACTGCTTTCCTAGGTTTGTTTCAGGTCATTTACCTTCAGGCACTTGAGCAAGTCATTTCACCATCTTGGGCTTCAGTATCCGCATATATAAGGAAAAGGGTGGACTGAGACTCTGCTGAGAGCTCTGACAGCTCAGAATTCTGTTTCTAATGACCTAAGGTAAAAAGCCCATTTAGGCAAGGCAGAGTCATTTTCCAATTGTATTTTTCTAATGCTTTCAAACAGCCTGGACAGACACAATTCCTATAAATTCGATTACTAGAAAAATGTGAGTGGCTCCCAATTGCTAGTTTTCCATCTTTTTTCCTTCTTTTTAAACTCATATCTTGTGCTTACTCCTCTGGGCCTGAATCATACTATTAAAAAATGTATAATAGAATTAGTCTCCCATTCTCCTGGTAAAAGGGATCCCAACAGTCAGAAAAGGCTTTAGGTCGTAAAAAAAAAAAAAAACAGATACAGAAAAACTCTTTACTGCAGCCCATCCCTTCTGGAAGACTGGCTGTATTTAAACTTCATATATAGTTCCTAGAATAAAATGTAAGTCATGGTTTATGCTAAAATGTTCAAAGTCTTATATGTACATATTAAAAATGCTCCTAAACAAACTTGATTTGCTTCATAGTTGTGTGTACAATATAGAAGTAAATAGAATATAATAAGGCTTTTGTGTCATTTTGAAATCTGTAGAAATCCAAAATATTTTTATGACTAGATTCTAAACTTTTTCTGACTTTTTAGAAAATCTAAACTAGCTTGTCTTTAAAAATAGAAATTTAGAAGAAATGCTTCTCTATTGTTGACTTATTAAAAAGAAAAAAATCAACAAAAACCTACTTTAAGACTCCTAAAAGTTAACAAAAAATTCTTTATATTGGTATTAGTACTCATGTGTTCAGTTTGTAGCTATGCTGCATAAGAATTTTGTAACCTTGGGGAAGTTATTTTTCTACTCCTTTTTTATTTCCCATCTGTAAAATTATCTCCTTGTGTAGTGCATCATTCTGATTTTGGTGAGATTAGTAACTCCCTTGCTCAGCATTTTGAATTTTTCAAGTAAAACATGCTATATTAAGACTTTTATTATATCCTTAATAGAGTAACACTTTTAAATATATTCCACTTATCACTTGGAACTTTTTATTAAAAGCAGGCAAAAATGTTTTCTTTTTTTCCCCTTTTCACCCTCAAGTTTTCATGACACTAAATACAGGCCTTTGTAAAACCAAGCACTAAATTGTCAGCATTACTTAGTGTAAGATGGCAGCTTTTTGTCATATAGTATTTTAAATGCTTTATAATCACCCTATTATATATTCCCAAACACATCTCTTTTTGTTCTAGTCATCTGTTTCACATAAAACGTCATCAAAGAGTTCTAGCTCTCTGGAACAATTCTCTCAAGTAGACACATGCAATGTGTATCCCAAATATACAGGAGAGCAACATAGTTGCAGCTATGATAAAAGAGTAACTCTGTGTCTGTGTGTATACACAGAAACTTTAATTTCCCTCAAAGTGTAATTTGTTAGGTTTTCATAAAGGCCCATTTTATTTCTCACACATGATTTTATATAGCATATTAAGAATTCAGCTAACTTATTGGAATACTAAAGAAAATTTTCTTGGGAGTGGTAAGTGATGAATTAATGTTTATTTGATTATTACTTTTGGATATCAGCTCCTTTTTATTTTCGATACAGATTGAAAAAGACCAGAAAAATGTCCATTTTTATTTCTCATTACTTTTTTATTTGGGCAGAAGTTTCCTTTTCCTGTGGAGAACAAAGCCAAGACTAAAATATATCTAAAAAAAGGATATTATTGGCTTTTGATAAGGTTAAATCTTACGGTTATTACAAGTATCCCTATAGTGTACAAAATATGATCATATATTTGTAGTTACTGATATTTTCATCCAGCTAATTTCTCTGTTTAGATAACAAAATTTATGTTCTCTCCCCCAAACGTATTAGACGGAATACCATATATATTTCAGCTAGGCCTAGTTCCAAATGTGCTGTAGTATTCAGTAATTGTTTTATGGTAACCTATTATCAGATCCCATTATTGTAGTGTATGTTCCAAGAACGAAATTAGCTTTTAGTGCTTCCTCTTTTATTTATCCAGTCAGTTCCCAATTATCCATTCTATTCAAGGGGCAATCAGAGTTGTGCAAAATCCAAAAATTTCTAATCAAAGGATTACGTAATTCAACTTTGAGTTGAGGTACTTCAATGAACACGATTATGACTGAACCTCTAAGAATTCATAGTATTGCAATACAATGAAATGAAATTGTGGGAGAAAAGTCTAATCAGATATTAGATAGCTGTCCAGTTCCTCTGGCTTGCTTCCCTGCCTTTTTACTCCCTAAAACTCTGTTCTGTCACTCCATGACCCATACATCATGGTAGATCCAAGACACTCCTGAATTATGCCTGGTTTATTCAATTATTAATGGTACCCTTTCACTCTCACAAGTGCAGTTTGGATGGCAAATTATATGGTCACAATAGTTATTAATGACTTGACTGTCTATGTGTCTGTCTTAGAATACTTAAGTTAGAATACTACAGTTAAGGCATTCCTCATCCTGACACACTGCTTATTTCTAACCTTTTTAAGTATCAGCTACAGTGAAGTATCAATAAGGGGTTATATGTTTCTTTAATGTCAAGTTCGACAGAGATATAAGGTTATGGCTAGAACCCCAGAATATTGTAGTATGTGTGAAACATTAAGGATTCCATGGACTGGAGTGGAAATCAAATCGACCTGAGATGCCAAGAGAGTAGTGGTATTTGAAATTCACCTGAAAGCTATACTTAGCCGTGGAGTTATCTAGAGAAGGCCTATTTCAATTTGATTCTGAAATCCTTTCTTAGCCAGCTGCACAATTCTCATTCTGTTCTTCTGTAAAGTTTCTCAGTAGCTCCATTGTCA
This sequence comes from Bos mutus, assembly GCF_027580195.1. Classification (NCBI taxonomy): domain Eukaryota; kingdom Metazoa; phylum Chordata; class Mammalia; order Artiodactyla; family Bovidae; genus Bos; species Bos mutus. The sequence goes on from NC_091617.1 coordinate 49,038,447, forward strand.
ATTTAGATCTAAAAATAAATTACCAAGGATATCTATACAATTGTAGGAAGGTATCAAGTCTTTTTGTATATGTGAGCTACAGTTGTGAGCTATCAGTTAGATATGGTGACCTGACTTGCAACAGCCAACAACATGACCATGACAGTCGGTGTCAAGACTGACTGTTCCTGATTGGTCACTCACTGGTTGTTTGGTTCATCTGTCTCTGAGGGTCTCAGATATTCCGAAAACTCCAAAAGGAAATGGAGGTAGGAAACGTGAGAAGGTATTATCTAAGCACACAGTTAAAGGGTGCCATAGATTTGTCCTTATTAATAGGATAGATTGAAGGGAGAGGGCATTGGACACTGTGGCTAAAACTCTTATCAGCATATTCTTAAGTACTTTCCCTAATAGTTGAGAGGTTTCTGGGTATAAAATTTACCTAGTTCCAAATCAAGCAAAAAACAAAAATAAGTCTTGCTACTCTTATTAAAATTTTGAACCACAATGTGTCAGTTAACTATGCCACATAATAAAGTATTCCAAAATATAATGGTTTAAAACAGCAACTGTCTTATGTAGTTAATTATTTTTCTATTTGGCAATTTAGACTAGATATTTGGGTGCTCTTATGGTTTTAGTTCCATATCATTCTATTGTAGTCTGCTGTGGGTCAGCCTATGTAGCTTTGTGTTTGGGATTTAACTGGTTGTTGTTCAGGAAAAATTAATTATTTTCCATAGTCTTTCACTTTCTGATTAGGTTCCATAGGCTAGTTCTCTTGATGGAAGCTGGATTCCGAGAGAAGGCAGAAGTGTGCAAGTCTTCTGGAAAACCATTCTGCCGCATTGTTTGTAAAGACAAATTTCAATCCCAGCTCAAATTCAAGGATGGGGAAATCATCTCCATTTATTGAATGGAAGGAGCCAAAAATCACTTTGCTAAAGGGGTTGATAAAGACCAGGAGAGAGGGTTAGTATTATTTTTGTAATCAGTCTGCCTCTCACAATAGTAGTGAGGGGTGTGGCAGTAGCAGGGATCCTTCCTACAGATCCTTAACTCCATATCCACAGTTTACACCCTTCTTTTCCAGATTATTAGGCACAAAATATTATAGGGGCTCATATATTGTAGAGCAGTGTCCAATAAGAATACTGTTGCCCACTGTTCAAACTTAATTTTCCCCTGGAATAAAATTATGGCAAGTTTAATCTGTGTATGTATGTGTGTATGTATATGTGGAGAGAGAGACTGAAGGGTTAAAGGCATGCAATTCATGATCAGAAGCTAAAATGTGATAGAGAGAGGTTACTGGGAAACTGAGAAGGTGTCTTAGACTTCTGTCTTGTTCAGTTCTTCTATTTGACAGCTAAGATAGAGGAACATACAGGTAAAGAGAAGTAAAATTCAAAAGAAACTTAATCACCATTTTTGGGACAACAGTGGTTTTAGTTTGATGTATGTTTAGACCCATAGGTTCAAGGTTTTAGAGCTATGAAGAACCTTAAAAGTACTCAGCTACTTGCTTAAGATCATATAACCAAGCCAAAATTAATTAAAACTCTTGTCAGTTAACCATTCAACATATATAATAGCATTCAAATTATGTTCAGTATGTGCAAAGCATTGAGCTTGGTGCTGGAGATACAGTAATAAACTAGCTACTAAATAGCCAAGTCTTTCATGTCAAGAAATTATGTTCTCTCTGTAAAACAGACATAAGTCAACTAATTATACAATTATTGGATAGAACTTTTGCTAAGTACTACGAGGATGCATAAAGAACATTTTACGTCAGTGTGGCCAAATTTGGTCTGGAGGTTAGGAAAACAAATCAGAAAGGTTCTTTCAAGAAGTGATATCTAAAGTTGAGAGATAATTAAGCAGAAGATATGAACTGAAGGAATGAGATGAGTGAATACACTAAGGAGAAGGAATATGGTTCTCACTCCTGGAGGTAACCAGGAATTTCTTGACGTTGTTCAAATTCTTTTTTGTAATTTCCCTAATTTACTTACCAGTTGTGGGGTTCAGCAGAGGATCTCTTTGATTTTATTCAAATTCTTGTATACTAACACATATTTGCATGTATACTTTCTCCACTTTAAAAATACCTAGGGGGAACATACTCTACATACCATTTTGTACTTTTCCTTTTTCATTTAGAAGCACATTTTGGAGAATAAAAGAATATCTAATATCAGCACATCTCTACCTCATTTTTTCACATGGTATATTGGAGTTTATTGTGCATACCATAATTAACCATTTCCCCAGTTCTTGGAAATGTAGATTTTTTCCCTAATCTTTATTACAAACAGTGTGGTAGTGGACATTTTAATACTGGTTCTCCTTCATAAGATCAATTATGTTGGCAGGAAAATATCTTAGAAGTGAAATTGCTGAGTCAAAGAATATATGTATTTTACATTTAGAAAGAGATTCTGTTAATAATTACAGTTCAAAGAGTATATATTGAATTGTATACTTAAAAGTTGCTAAGAAAGTAGATCTTAAAAGTTTTCATCACAGAAAATAATTGTAACTATGTGTGGAGATGATAGTTAACTAAACTTATTGTGCTGGATGGTTTTGCAATATATACATCTATGAAATCATTATGTTGTACACCTAAAACAAATATATGTCAATTATATTTCTATTTAAAAATGGAATATGTATCTTTGAGAAGTTTCCTCAGCAGCTCAGCAGTAAAGAATCTGCCTCCCAATGCAGGAGCCTCAGAAGACTTGGGTTTGATCCTGGGATTGGAAGAACCCCTGGAGGAGGACATGGCAACTCACTCCAGTATTCTTGTCTGGAGAATCCCATGGACAGAGGAGCCTAGAGGGCTGTGGTCCATAATGTCGTGAAGAGTCGGACATGACTTAGCACACAGAGGCATATCTTTAATCGCAACAAAGGTATATGCGGATGCACCTTACCCATACTTCTCTACTATTACTATAACTTTTAGAAAACCAGGATAATATGTTGATTCTTATTTATTTAGAGCTTGTGGGAAAAATGAGAATTATAGGAATAATTGGCACACATCTTTATGTAAGGGAAAATTATAGACAATTTAATGTCTAACTTGAATACACAGGAGTTGTTGTTTAGTCGCTAAGTTCTGTCCAACTCTTCTAACGACCCCATGAGATGAGCCTGCCAGGCTCCTCTGTCCATGGGGTTTCCCAGGCAAGAATCCCGAAGTGGGTTGCCATCTCCTTCTCCAGAAGATCTTCCCCACCCAGGGACTGAACCCGTGTCTCCTGCATTGGCAGGTTGATTCTTTGCCACTGAGCCACCTGGGAAGCCCCAGTATACAGGACGGTGTGTGCATGCTCAGTCATGACCATGGAGCCACAAATGCAGGAAAGAAGTGCATTTATTATGAATTATTATCATTGCTATTTCCACATAAGATAGGTAACTTTTAGAACATAAATCATATAATCATGAGCCATATTTTTTTCCATTTTAGAAGATTCATACTCTATGGGATGAGATTAACTGAAGCAGTGGATTAAGAGGGAGCAAGATGTGAACCTTGAGTAGTTGATAATGCTTTTCATCACACAAGTGGTTTCCAAGTATTCATGTTAGTTCATTGTGGATGCAATATACATTTGTGGGTGGTCTCACTAACACCATTTTCTAAACTCTGTTTAATAGGTTTTACTAAACAGACCTCATTTTTAAGTAAATCATATTTTGAAAAATTCTTCCAAGTTTGTTTTAACAGGATTGTCAAAATTAGTTTTGAGCTGATAAAAATACCATCTTCCATAAGTTTATAAAAAATATCAGTGCTATTACATATGTTTCACCCTGTAATTTTTGGCCCAACTATGGAAATGAGTAAAGTATAATTTTATAATTACTTTTATGTGGAGAAACCATAAAATAGATACATGAAGTTTCCAACAAGTATATGCTGAAGATATATTTTTAAAAGGCAACAAATGCTCATAATGGACTTACTGTATGTACATACTGTAATTTTATAAATAAAGCAATTTCTGCCTAGCATTTACTTTTAAATATTCAAACTTGTGGCCTTCATTCTATAGGCATTTTCTCTACCTAGTGATAGGTATGACATTTTCTAAGAAAAATGTTTATGTTGGTCATAAGGCATAGGTTTTATATTTTTGCAGAGATAAACAAAATATGAATAATGAATAATGCTTTTGATATCAGATCTAAGAGAAAAATGTAATATATATTTGCATTTATCCTGTTGGATTAATCCTCTATGAAGCCCAACCCCAGTGTATCATAATCTAATTCTAAAATAGAAAATTTCCTTTAGGAATGACTGATTGGTATATGATAAAACAGCTTTTCTTATCATACTGGAATGGCAAATAAATATGTTTATTAAAACAAAACCTGCATCAACTCAGCTGTTTTTCTCTTTGCTGATAAGTATATCTTCTTTCTAAAATAAATGATTAAACAGTAAAAAGAGTAGAGTTTCCAGGTATGGTTTGGAGGTTATCATTTTCTAGAAATGATCCTCAATATTGAGCTAAAAAGGATTTGAATTACCTGAGTAGTGATTTTGTGTGTGTGTGTGTGTGTGTGTGTACACTGTGGCTATACCTCAGTGGTATTAAAAAATAATTGCTTAATTTTTGTAGACTGTCACTGCTTACAGATTTTACAGACTGTCAATACATAGAGTATATTCCATTGCACAAGAGCTCAAGAACTTGGGCTGTGGATCAGAACAATAGTTTGATTACTGTTTCTTGCCTTTAACTTCTTGTTTGTAAAACGAGGATTACGATACTATCAAGTTCATTTGATGTGAATATTCAAGAAAGTAATGAAGGCATAGTGCATGACTCAGTGCCTGGCACAAAGTGGACTCTCAACCAATAATAATCATTATGAATCACATTTTTCAGTATTCATAATATTATAATAAATGTCAGTTTATTTGTAACAGAAAAATATGTGAAATACCTCACTTTACTAGTTGGAAGATATATTTAGTTCCATTAAAGTACATTTTTGAGTTTCCATAACAAAATTGGAATTCATATTCTTATTAGGATATATCATAGTCCCAGTATCTGCCAAATAGCTTTTCAGTTTTACGAACTCAAGGAAAACAAAAGAAAAACACAAATTGAAAATTGCAGCCTTAAAATGTAATTTCCTGCAAACAAAAATCGTTAAAGAAAAATAACACCTTGTAAAATTATAAAGACATAAGCAATTTATAATATTATTCTTAGAAATTGATATTGCATATGTGCTTCTATAATTTGAAAAGTATTAGAGCTTAAAAAGGGAAAAGTTTTACAGTATTATAATAGAGTTGTTTTGAAGACAAAATTATGATTTTAAATACAAGATGCATTTTCTCAACCATAATTCAATAGAGGGAGCTCCACTACTTTACTTTTATGAGTACTGTAGGATGCTTCTATTTATTATGATTTTCTGCTGACCTCTAATTTAATAATGAAATTATTAAAAATCTATAATTTTAATATTAATGATATTTTTGAAATTGAACAATATCTTCCTCTTATTAATGGAATTCAAAAAGTGCTTCTGCAAATAATATATGTTTTAAAACCCTAGTTCTTAGTTCTCTGTATCCTTTGAATAATAAATCACTAGAGGAAATTAAAGTAGATATACTCTTGAGAAGCATACTTCAAATTAATACAGCAAAACATCAAAGGACAAGTTTATTTCCAGTGATAAAATAATGAATATTTTGATATTACTTTTGTGATATCTGTTAAATAAGACAGTTATATATTGGAATAGAAGAGGAAAAATAGCTGGTATTTTTCACACTCTGCCTAGATTTTTAACCAAGTGATTATAGATTTCTATGTGCAAATAGCCTATACTCATATCTTTTGCTTTTTTATTTTTCCAAATATCCCCTTGATTTAGATAGCTCCAACTATATTTTCAGTCTAAGTTGAACTCTGTCACTTGTGTGTGACCCTGACAATTCATTTACCTTTTCTGGGGTTCACTTTTGTCATGAAAGTATTGTCTCATATGATTTCTAAGGTCTTAAAAATTCTAAGATTCAAAATTATACGTTGATTTAGAAAAATTTATACAGGTTTGAATCGGTAGTAATCAATAACTTTTACTGGAGGCCCAATTAAGAAAAAAGGTTTTAAAATTATGATTCTTATTTACTTTTTATTCAAAACAGAAATTATGAGTTCTACAGAAAATTGCCTAATTCTATACATAGACCTCCTAATTTATTTTATTTTTTTTTTTTCTTTATTTTATTTTAAATATAAATTTATTTATTTTAATTGGAAGCTAATTACTTTACAATATTGTATTGGTTTTGCCATACATCAACATGAATCCACCAAGGGTAATTTATTTTAAAAATGCCATCAATTAAAGAAATGGCCCAGTACGTGTAAGAATTGCCAACAAAGAGACATCTTTTAAACATTTCATAAATTAAAGTTAGATATGTGCTTTCATGGCAGTGCTAGTAGGGAAACCTGGGATTGAGGCCTGTAACTTATTCATTATAGTTTTAAGCATTCTTTGAAGTAAGTGCTTGTTTAATTTAGCTTTCTTTCTGTTTAGATTAGAGTTTTGAGAGTGTAGCTTCTGGAGGCAAACTGAGTGGTTTTGAGATCTCATCTCAACTCTTCACCTTCTTAGCTGGGTGACACTGGGAAAATTGTTTAATCCCTCTTCTGTAATAATGCATGCAATAGGGGCAAGCTCATTCAGTAGTGTGGTTGTCAAATAATCTGCTCTCAGCCCATTGTTAATATTACTGAAATATTTAAATTCAGTTAATCTCTAACTTCCCCCAAATATGATTATAAACCCAACTTACTCCCACTAATATAACACATAAAACAGAGAGGTCTCAGGCTGTTCAAAATTATAAAATTGACACCTGTAGCTCCTCCCCAGTCCACCTTTTTTCTCTACTCAAGAAGTAGACTATGAATGACAGTGATGTCATGTTATTTATTAGTCATTAACTGAATTTATTTGTTATATGAAACAAGTCATTCACAAATGCCTAGACTTTATCCATTAATTATTAGTATTATATTCATTATGACACAATTCTTATCTGATAATGAAGCATAATTGCATTGTGATCTAAATTTAGAGGTAAAATTAAAGCTAAAATTGCAGACTGTAGTTCACAGTGTCTGAAAGCATACTGTTGTTTTAGGTCATTCTTGTAAGTTGGCAAGAGGTAATTTAAGAGTAAGAAAATGTGTATGTGCTTAAGACAGATTTATGTAGACCCTAGATTCAGAGTACAATAGAGTAGTGATCATAAGCAATTTTAAGGAAGTAAAAAAAAATAGTCTGTTTTCCCAAACTTCAGTCTAGCACCCCTCCAATCTCTTCTATCTGCCATTAAAATGAAATTAAGATGTGAAAGAATCTTGTTACTGTTCTGCTTAAAATACTTCAGTGGCTCTCTGTTACTGTAAAGATAAAATACAAACTTATAAGTGTAACATTTTAGGTCCTTCATGCCTTTCTTGACACAGTCTTTCTTGGAAATCTGTGCTCCAGGCATACTTCTAAGTGTGCCATGACCTCCTTGACCCTGTGTTGTTATTCATGTCACTGTCTTATTCCAGATTTCTCTCTCTACCCTCCTCCATCACCATCTCTTTGCCTGAAAAATAATTGGCATCTCCATCCAGACACAATTTGGATGTCATCTTCTTCAGAAATTCTTCCCTGATTGCCCTAAAGTGTATGCTCTCTATAGTTCTAAAGCTAATTTCCTCTATTGCCCAATGCCGGTTTACTCATTTCTCTCTACCTTAGAGGATTTTTCGGAGAAGGCAATGGCACCCCACTCCAGTACTCTTGCCTGGAAAATCCCATGGACGGAGGAGCCTGGTAGGCTGCAGTCCATGGGGTCGCTGAGGATCGGACACGACTGAGCGACTTCACTTTCACTTTTCACTTTCATGCCTTGGAGAAGGAAATGGCAACCCACTCCAGTGTTCTTGCCTGGAGAATCCCAGGGACGGGGGAGCCTGGTGGGTGTTCGACTGTGTCGAACAGAATCAGACATGACTGAAGTGACTTAGTAGTAGTAGTAGTAGTAGTTGTAGAAGAGGATTTTTATGTTCTGGAGGCAGGGGCTATGTCTTAATCTCTTTTCCTACTCAGAGTCTACTGATACACACCATATCCCCCATAAATATATGAAGATTGAATAAATACATTAAGTAAAAATAGAAATCTTAATAAAGTGAAAGAAAGTGAAAGTGAAGCCGCTCAGTCGTGTCCGACTCTTTAGGACCGCTTGGACGGTAGCCTACCAGGCTCCTCCGTCCATGGGATTCTCCAGGCAAGATTACTGGAGTGGGTTTCCATTTCCTTCTCCAGGGGATCTTCCCAACCCAGGGATCGAACCCGGGTTTCCCGCATTGGAGGCAGACGCTTTAACCGCTGAGCCACCAGGGAAAAAAGCCCTTAATAAAGCCTATATATATATTTTATATATGAATATCTGTACGGGGACAATTTTTCAATGGTTTTTAGAAATTCAATTAGAGAACGGATAATGTCCTGAATTACGGTTCTTGAAAAGAAATATTTGCCATATTTTACCCAAGCTGCCAGCTTCCCTGGTGGCTAAGATGGTAAAGAATCTGCCTGCAATGCAGGATACCTGGATTCCATCCCTAGGTCAGGAAGACCCCCTAGAGAAGGGAATAGCTGCCAAATCCAGTACTTTTGCCTGGAGAATCCCATGGACAGAGGAGCCTGGTGGGCTATAATCCATGGGGTCACAAAGTGTCAGACACGATTGAGCAGCTGACTTTCACTTTTTCACCCAAGCTATGCAATGAAGTATACAAAGAAGTGGAGTAAAGTTGGTCTAGTTTTACTTCCAGGTGTCAATCCAGGTTAACATAAAATAAAAACCTTAATAACTGTGTTCCTTTAGTGTTCATAGACATTGAACATTAAATGTAAGATCATCCAGAGAAATACAGAAGTGCATTTAAACTGATTTATTTTTGTTTTTAAGACTAATTTTTTCTAGGAAAATTGTAGGAACACATCCTCAATAGGCAGTAAATGACTGGTAATAATTTTATTTCTCCTGTTTTGAATTCTTAAGTTAAAACTTTGGATCAGGGCATTTTCCTGATTATGGCAAAAACAGGATAGAAAAGATTTCATTAGAAGTTTATTAGTCACACAGGCAATATTGAATATATTTGTACCACAGAAGATATGTATGTATTGTGGGCCATGACTTGAAGGCTGTTAACGGTAAAATATCAGAGATAATTTGAAAAAAATCTAGTGTTACTTCTGCAGAAGTATTTTTTATTGAAGAATTTTTAAAATGTAGGCACAGATAGAGAAAAGTTCATGAAAAAATGGATTTTGTTTTTACTGAAAAATAAACCTTGTGCACTTGAAACTTACATTTTTTCTCTGGGTAAAGTAATCTTAATCCTTATAAGATTTCTAGTTAAAGTCTTTTTTAAAACATAAGCCTTTATTTATTTTTTACTTTACCGTGACTCCTTCCCAGTTGTTTGGAATTTTAACTTTACTATCATGGCTTTATTCTGTTATTCCCTATAGAATACCTTGTTAGTAAATTTTTACTTCTATGGTCTGCTACTCAAGTCCTGAATCCCACAGACAAATTCTAATATTTTCTAGTATATTATAAAAGTACTTGTCCAGATAAACCAACACAAATGCAACACATTGTCATTAATATTTCCCACAGATTATATACCTGGTATGCTCCATGCACAGTAGTACCTTAGAAAAGAATGACCAATATATTTGTATAATCAATTTTAAGCCTAAAGATTATACTTTTTATTTTATATTTTCCCCCAGGCATTTTTATTTTTATTTTTCATTGGCATATAGTTGATTTAAAATATTGTGTTAGTTCCAGGGGTACAGCAAAGTGATTTAGTTATTCATATATCTATTCTTTTTCAGATTATTTTCTCATATAGGTTATTACAGAGTATTGAGTACAGTTGCCTATGCTATGCAGTAGGTCCTTGTTGATTATGTATTTTACATATAATAGTGTGCATAGGCCATTTAGTTTTTATTTTATTATTATTTTTAAATTTATTTATTTTTTGAGTTACCAAGTCTACTGTCACTTTCAGCCTTTATAATATAGGACTTTGAATGTGTATAGTGTTGAATGCACATGTATCAAAAATTAATCACTGTAAACATATTCTCAAATAAAGCCAAGTAAATGAGACTTTTTATTTATATATATAAAACTGGTGGGCCATGTCAATGACCTGTCAAAAGTCTGGATTAATCAAGTAGTCCACATGATAATTTTTTTTTTAATGTCTTCTACTGCTTGAAAAAATGTTACTGATTTCTATGACAAATGTTGCATGGATTCTAGGGTTCTCATATAGGCTCCACAGTAACAATATTGTGATCCAACAAAGCAATCATCCCACAGTCGTGTCAGACAATATATAAATCATAGAGCTTTCAATTTTCCATGGATAGAGAATCTAAGGTTAATACAATGAAATAATTTTCGTTATCAATGAGCCTTATTTTATTCTATGTTAACAGGTTTCAAAAGTTAAATTTTCTTATAGAAGATGTGATTACAGGAAAAAATGAGTATTTTGTATATGCTATAAAAGACAAGGAATGCTTAAGGGGGCAGCCTGTACTACAGAGGAATATATAAGAGTGAATGAGTGGACCTCTCTACAGAGAGAAAAGAGAGACAAACTTGAATTCTAGCATGAAAGAGAAATTGCTATTTAAAAAGAGTTTATCACAGATTGCTTATGTGGACCAGTAGCATCATACCATAAAATAATTTTTCTTTTCAGCTCAGCACCTGGTTGATAATATTCTCTAGTAATTCCAAATTTGAATCTCTCTTCTCAATAACTAAAAATCACTTAATTTTTTTTTTTAATCTTGGAGTAGGGAGAACAATGGCTGGAAAGAAACCTCTTATGGAGAAATTTTGATGCAAATCTCTATTGAAACCCAGATAATTATTAACCAAATTTAGCAGTGTCTATCCAATATTACCATAGCAGAATGTGAAATTATCAAAGTTGGGTAATTCTGAATGGTATAAGTTTGCTGAATTCTGGAGATCAACTTAAGTTAAATCAAGTAATTCTAGGGCATATCATTTAATAGTGAAATTATATAACTATACAATATAACTGTCATTTTCCAACTAAGCATATTTATGCATATTCTGATCGGTGATGAGTGCTGAAGTCTTGTTTATACAAATCCAGTTCCCTACATGAACCAGTGAGAATCTGCTAAGACAGTGTTTTTGAAACTACTCGCCCCACAGATGGATGGAGCATATGCTATTAACATAGTATTAAATGATCTGCCCTAAACCTAGGGATTAGTGGGCCTGAGATAAGACTTGAGCATTGAGCTTCTGTTTCAAAGAGTGGGTCTGGGCTGAAATGAAGAGTTTAACTCCCAAGTTTGCAGAGAAAGTTAAAGTTAGAGAAATGAGTATAACAGAAAGATAAGTGGGTGACTACTCAACTTCTGGAAAAGGAAGTCTGATGGGTGGATATCCTGAAGAAGGAAGAAGTGGGTATTAGAAAACCAGAGTTAGGTATACAAAAATGAACCAGTGAAATATCTTTGGTTAGAATAGGTGCCTCTACATCTGTTTGGCATCAACTACACAATGGCTCGTGCTTAAGCCAACTGAATTCAAGACCATAATAACTGCAAATTTGGTTCCACTTACAGTTTCCCTCCCCTGGTTTATTCATAAGGCAAGAATTCAGCCAAATCAATTCTTATTGGCTGGGGACATTACTCCCCATGCTTAGATTTTGTGACACTTTCCCCCACATACTACCTTCCTACCTTCTTTCCCCATTGCCTTTATCCTGAGACATTAGACCCTGCTTCCTGACAGCCTCAACTTGGCCTGTCATTATATTAAAATAAATATATGTATTTAGTTGATTTTTAAATGAGTTGTGGATTTTTTAAAAGTTGAAATAGTGTGAGAGATGTTTATTATTTCCTATAGAGTTACACACATTTATGAGACACATGCCTGTTTGAACACAAAGCCCAATTCAAGAACTACCAAATAACTCGTTATCATTATATTCCTTTTTCAAGCACAATCTCTAATGTTTAGAATGGTATCCTTCTGAATTTAATCATTTAACATGAAAACAAGGTCAAAGGTAGAATGATCAAGTTACCTAATAAACATTATTTTCCCAATAGTTTTCATCTCACTCTGGTTAATATCATATTAAGTGTTATATTAATTATACTATTATATATCATTATATTAATGATATTTCAAATTGATAAATTTTGAGTTTTATCTTTTCTCACCTCAGATAATTTTCTAGATAGATATTTAGAGATTTATCCTTGAAAATTAAAATAACTGAGTGGTAATTACATTTTCCACAGCAGTGTTTAGTAGTCAAACAGGCTGAACTTCCAAATGAGTTTGCTACAGGAATGGCAGGCGGAAATAAAAATAAAATATTTAACCAAACCTCTCCACTCCCCACAAAATACCATCAAACAAAGCCCAGAAACAGTTCAAACATAAGATCATCCTTTACTTTTTTGTGGTTATTTACTTTGCCTTCTGGAAATATTGCACAATCTGTTAGTTTTTTCTCTTTAGATGTTTGCAGGATATGGGATGTACTACTAAGTTTTTTAAAAGTGAATTGATTCTCACAACAGTACCTGTGTGTACTTGTTAACCACATAACTACATTATTAACTATAGTTGCTTCACAAATAGTAAAATAAAATGAAAAAGAAGCTAAGAAAACAGTTATATACTTCACTAACTTTATTGTTCAATGATTAAACTAGAAAATATTTAATAGTGAGTGTTTGTTTATCATTGTTAAATCAGTAACAGTAACCAGGATCGTTGTGGCGTGGATAACAGTGACCAGGAGCTTTCCTACTTGGTGAGGCTTGACTGCCAGTGATCAATGGCAGAGTGATGTAGGAGACTGGAGAGGAAATACGAGCCCCAAGTTTCAGTTCTGTCCTGGGATTTTGTTGTTTTCTGTTTCTTTGGTTGCTCAATGATGATATTAGGCCAGAACATGTGACTGATTATAAGTGGGTGAGTTTCCTTCCATGTGATTATAGGTGTTTCCTTCCATGTGATTATAAGTGTTATGTGATTTAATTATATTGCCAAATAAAAAGGATCTTTGCATTGCCTCTCTTGGTATTAGTTGTTGTTCTTTTGTTCTCACCAATGTGCTCATTAAGAGCTAGCGATGTAACATTTTGCAGTTTGAGATTACCAATCATATTGTCCCATAAATAAAACAATAAACTGTAGAAATAAAGAATAAAGTATAGACAGGCATTATCAGTGTGTGGAATTATGGCAGACAGGAGGGATATAACTTCTCCCCTAGTCAACACTGAACATACTTGATGAGAATCTACTATCATGTTTTCATTTTGGTCTCTATATTTGAAATAAAGATATAGAGAAGTTAGATTTGGTGCAGAGAAAAACAATAAACTTGATTAAACCTTACAGAACACAGGTCTTGTGAGGAAGAGTTAAAGTCTGGAGAAGGAAGGGGTAAACTGAATTAATAGCTGTGATGAAAACACTGATCCATGACTCTATCTTCACAGACAGCTGTCCTACATCAATAATCACAACACAGGGTTCAGCTACTGAAAAAAGATAGTTCCTTGACTATGAATTTGCTGCTTTTGAGAATGACTCAGAGACTGCCATCTCTGATAGTGTTACAAAATGTTATAGCCAATTGTCTGTCTGGGATGTTTTATATGTATTTTATAATCAAGGCAGAGATTTTTCTGATATCTCTTTCAATGCAGAGATCAGTATGAAAGGATAATAAACTTGGTGATAAACACTTCATTTTTCTTACCTGTTACATGATAGAAACTGTAACTTAAGATCCCTCTGGTTCAAATTGTCTATGTTTTTGAGTGTTGTAATTTTGGATCTGAACCTTAGCTTAATATTCAATTGTTGAAATATCCTTTTAGGAAACTTAGTTTAAGAGATCAGACTTCTTTTTCTTTTAAAAGATAAAATGGGTAGAGTTTTAAATTTATTTAGTTTTGGCTGTGCTGGGTCTTCATTGTTGTGCAGGATTTTCTTTAGTTGAGGCAGGTGGGCGCTACTTTCTAGTTGTGGTGCATGTGCTTTGGTGGCTTCTCTTATTCTGGAGCAACGGCTCTAGAATCTGTGGGCTTCAGTAGTTGTGGCACACAGGCTCAGTAGTTGTGGCTCCTGGGCTCTAGAGCACAGGCTCAGTAGTTGTTGTGCATGGGCTTAGTTGCTCTGTGGCATGTGGAATCTTCCCAGACCAGGGATCAAACCCATGTCCTCCACACTGGCAGGAGGATTCTTTACCACTGAGCCACCAGGGAAGCCCCACATGGGTAGATTTTGAACTTAAAAATTAGATTGCAAATGAGTCTAACCAGACCCTGTGGATCTTTTAGCTCTTTAGGTTTCAGAGACCTGAGACTTTAAATTCAAGATATAAAGACCATAGAGGCTTCCCAGGTGGCTCAGTGGGCAAAAAAATCTGCCTGCAATACAGAGGATGAAGACAGATGCAAGTTTGATCCCCCAATTGGGAAGATCCCCTAGAGGAGGGCATGGCAATCCACTCCAGTATTCTTGCCTGGAGAATCCCATGGACAGAGGAGCCTGGTGGGCTGCAGTCTAGAGGGTCACAAAGAGTCAGATATGACTGAAGTGACTGAGCATGCATGCACTCATAGACAGTATAAATTGAGTGGTTATATTAAGGAGTTTGTGAAAGAAAAGAGGAAGAATGAATAACTGAAACAGATATTTAAGTGGGCAGGTTATGTAATGTCTCTAGGTCAGTTTCCTTGTCTGTAATGTGAGTGAATGAGTGAAAGTCACTCAGTCCTGTCTGATTCTTTGGGACCCCATGAACTATACAGCCCATGGAATTCTCCAGGCCAGAATACTGGAGTGGGTAGCCTTTGCCTTCTCCAGGGGATCTTCCCAATGCATGGATTGAACCCAGGTCTCCTGCATTGCAGGTGGATTTGTTATCAGCTGAGCCACAAGGGAAGCCCATCTGTAATGTGAAAGTAGTAATAATACCAGAGTTGCTGAAAGAACTAAATGAGATAATCTTTGTAAAGTGATTAGCAAATTGAATGGCAAGAAGTACAGGCTGAAATGTTATCTATTATTGTTAGTACTGCCATTGTTGTCAACATCTTAAATAATGTTTTAATATGCTAAACCTTCCATGGAAAAGTTTAAATATTATATATATGCAAATATAATACATAAGAGGAAAAAATTTTCATGTAAAGTGGAAAATTATCCCACTATAGTTTTCTTTATCCTTTTTTTATTCAGAAAAAAGTAGTGACAGAACAATGTATGTAATATGCTCATTTGCAAGAAAATGGAATATATCTTTACACAGACATAGTCATTTAACATGCTTGTGTATACAAAGCTATTTTTTTTCTGAAAAACATACAAGAACATTTAGTAATGGCTATCTCTGAAAGAGAGGGCAGGGGATACAAGACAGAAGGAAGCTTTTTCTGTTTTAACTGCATATTCTTTTACGTGATTTGAGTATTTATAATTTGTATATTATTTTTAAATAAGCTACTAGTACAAAGATTATTAAACAATAGTGCTACTACCAAAACTATAGAAGAGATACTTTCTTCTCCAGAAAGTAATGTATTTATTTTGACTTGAGAAATTAGAACATTTCTCTGCATATAGTGCCATTCATTATTATAAAATTTTAGAGTAACAGTTATACTCATTTTTGCCTGTTTCTTGCTTCTGTTTCTTTTCTTTAGACCCATGAAAGTTTTTTGATTTATTATAGTAAACTTAACAAATATATTGGAATTAAAATGACCCCTCATTTCTATTGACATTTTACAAAATACTAGTCCACATTTAACTTTAAATCAATTTAAGATGGTATTACAGTTCAGTTCAGTCACTCAGTCGTGTCCAACTCTTTGCAACCCCATGAACCACAGCACGCCAGGCCTCCCTATCCATCACCAGCTCCTGAAGTTTACGCAAATTCACGTCCAGTGAGTCGGTGATGCCAACCAACCATCTCATCCTCTGTCGTCCCCTTCTCCTCCTGCCCTCAATCTTTCCCAGCCTGAGGGTCTTTTCAAATGAGTCAGCTCTTCGCATCAGGTGGCCGAAGTATTGGAGTTTCAGCTTCAACATCAGTCCTTCCAACACCAGTCCTTCCAGTGAACTCCCAGGACTGATCTCCTTTAGGATGGACTGGTTGGATCTCCTTGCAGTCCAAGGGACTCTCAAGAGTCTTCTCCAACACCATAGTTCAAAAGCATCAATTCTTTGGCGCTCAGCTTTCTTTATAGTCCAACTCTCACATCCGTACACGACTACTGGAAAAACCATAGCCTTGACTAGATGGACCTTTGTTGACAAAATAATATCTCTGCTTTTTAATATGCTGGCCAGGTTGGTCATAACTTTCCTTCCAAGGAGTAAGCATTTTTAATTTCATGGCTGCAATCACCATCTGCAGTGATTTTGGAGCCCAAAAAAATAAAGTCTGACGCTGTTTTCACTGTTTCCCCATCTATTTGCCGTGACGTGATGGGACCAGATTCCATGATCTTAGTTTTCTGAATGTTGAGCTTTAAGCCAACTTTTTCACTCTCCTCTTTCACTTTTATCAAGAGGTTCTTTAGTTCTTCTTCACTTTCTGCCATAAGGGTGGTGTCATCTGCCTATCTGAGATTATTGATATTTCTCCCCGCAATCTTTATTACAGCTTGTGCATCTTCCAGCCCAGCATTTCTCATGATGTACTCTGTATATAAGTTAAATATTACAGGTTTCTTGTTAATTGATATTTTGAAGTGACTTGCAAATGTAAATGTAAGCCTATATGATACCTACTAAAAGATTGTTCAGGCATATAGGTAACAAATTCACATCTGTATAGATAAACAAATGAGCCTGAGAAGAAAACATATAAGAGAAATTTTAATTTTGTATCAGTGATAATTTTCTGACACCAAAGGTTGTTGAACCTTGTTTTATGAAATTGATAAATTTAGAAGCTTGTGGAATTGTAGTCCTGGAGAAGTGTTTCTTATACCCTTATGATCCCAATAATTAGGCCATCATGAAATTCATTATGAAATTTCTTATACTCTTATGATCCCAATAATTAGGCCTTCATGAAATTCATGAAGGCCTAATTATGGTACATATTTATACTCACTCTTAAAATTCAGTGTACAGATAAGCTTTACTAATGTCTGATGTAAAGAAATTTGTTTAGCATTGTTTAATCTGGTTTCTGATTTAAAACGCTTGGAGAATCAGTGCTTAGGAAACATTATTCTATTCACACTTACAAATAAAATATATTACACAAATGAAACATATTTTCCAAATTTAAGATTATTTGCTCTCTGGGGTCATCTAGAACTATATTTCTGCATTAAAAATAAAAATACAAGAGAAGAGCAAAATAGCCTACTAAAGAAGTCTACACAATTTATTTCTATGAAGTTCTTATATGAACATATGAGTTCTTCATAATTTGGAATTTATATCATCCAGTTTTTAATTTTAAGCTTACTTAAATTAAGACTAATTTTAAATTTGGAGAAGTAGCCAACAATAATTGTATTATTTTCATCATTTTTTGCTGGTATGCTGAATTCTTAGCACCTCATAAGAAGCTGGAGGACTCAGGGGTTATCAAAGATAAAATATTACTACACAGAATATAGAAAAATTGTATTACCAAATAGGTTTTATCAATTAGAAAATTTCAAAGCATAAATATCTGCAAATAAAACTTTTTGTTATTCTAATTTAAGGAGTGCTTAGAGGAATGGAGGAATATTAAATCTTAAGTCTTCATAGGAGGAATTTAGCAGAGCTAAAGTCTGTGAGGCAGAGTTAACCCTCCTCGCAATCCTTCTAACAACAAAGGATTATTTTTTCAAGTGTAGATTCATACAAAACGATTTATAACTCACCTGATTCATTAACACCACTTGGGCCACAATCTCCCTGTAGTCGTTATCTCTGGCATTTTTCAGAAACGTTGCTCATAAAATGATTCTTTTCAGTACTGGCAGTCTAATGGTGTCTTACTTTTAGATTGTATTCTGGCATTTAGAAATACAAATTGTTCTGATTTCTAGGCCTTCCTTTGTATCTGACATTTAGTTCACAGCTATTCAAGAGCTAATTCAAAAGAGATTAGACTTTAAAACACACATAAACGTGTATTAAAAGAAACAACTGAAAGAATAAGATACTAAAATTAAGACAGGGAGTAAAAGGTTTTTGGGTTTTTTTTTTATTGAAAAATATAATGAACACCTGCCTGTAGGTAATCAACAATTCCAGAGTATTATAACTGATCTCACTTGTCATGTATAGAAGCCAGGCTGATTTAAGTAAAAGTGCTTTCAGTTTATAAGCTGGGATGAATAGTATATGAAAAGCATTATGAATCCCCTCAAATTGCCATAGTAATCCCATAGCTACAGGAGCAAACAAAAAGGCTTTGTGTGTTTTTAAAATGTGATTATAGTCCATTTCCTCAAGAATGCCACATTGGTAGGCAGAGTACTATGGCACTTTCACCAAGTATGGTAACAGTATGTAAAACACCTAAAGCTGAAAGAATTAAAATTAATTCTTAGATCATTGAACCCACTAAGAAGGTACAGAATAGTTTGAGGCAGTAAGGTGAGTGTATTTAGTTCCTCTTTTCCTTTTCCATGTAGCCCATAACACCTGACTCACTGCCTATGTGCATCTGTATGAGATGATGGTACCTAAACTGGAAGGAAATAGCAACCCACTCTAGTATTCTTGCCTGGAGAATTCCATGTAGCCTGGCGGGCTATAGTCCATGGGGTCGCAAAGAGTCAGACACGACTGAGTAAGCAGGCACACACAAACTGGATATTCGAGCAAGGAGGGAAGCATAGGCATCTTGATATGTTTCCAGTTGGCTGCTGCAGATGCACACAACCCTGGTCAGTCAGCCTCCACCCTCACTCCCGGATGCTTGGGCTTTTCCATCTTCAAAAAGCAAATCACTTGCTTCTCAATTGACATTTCTTTGCTACCATTTACATTTACTAGGGCTTCAAAGATTTTCTTTAACTACTTCAACCTAGGCTGACTTTGTAAAAAAAAAAAACAGACCTTTGTCCCAGAGGACTTTTAATAAGTTATCACTGTTTTTAAGAAAATACAAGATATGAAACATATTCCACAAAGTACTCCACAAAATTATTTTTCTTATTTCAGAGTTATTTCATGCAGCTTTATGGTCTATGGGTCTCATGCATTTATTGTCATGAGCAAACTTATTTAGTTTGGCAAATGATTCTTTTTTCATTTTAAGATTAGCTGCAGCCATGTAGAAAGTGTGGCAAGCCAATGAATATATTTTGGAAAATTATTTAATAATTCAGTAGCTTACAAAGATTGCCTTTGCTTTTTCAGAATCTATCATGGTGTTCTCATAAGGTTTTGCTTTATGTTATTATCCTTTCTATTAATACGGAAAGTAGAAGTAGTTTTATAATTAGTGAAACAAGTTCAGGATAGGTTAATAATGACCAGGTTAAGCATTGTAAATGAAGTATGCATTACATACCACAGAATTGCACCTAAAGCTTATCATAAGTTAACAAGCAAGATCTGTGATTTAATGAAGTGACTTTCCTGCTAACTTATTGACAAAGGTTTTGTACTATTCAATTTTTTAACGGTTACTCTGGACTTTTTTATAGCTGTCCACTAAAAATATGTATATGTAGTGATGACAACAAGGTCTATATAGTCAAAGCAATGGTTTTTCAGTAGTCAAATATGGATCTGAGAGTTGAACCATATAGAAGAACTGATGCATTCAAATTGTGTTGCTGGAGAAGACTCTTGAGAGTCTCTTGGACAGCAAGGAGATCAAAGCAGTCAATCAAAGGAAATCAACCCTGAATATTCACTGGAAGGACTGATGCTGAAGCTGAAGCTCCACTACTTTGGCCATCTGATGCAAAGAGTTAACTCACTGGAAAAGATCCTGACGCTGGGAAAGATTGAGGGCAGGAGGAGAAGTGGACAATAGAGGATGAGATGGTTGGATGGCATCACCGACTCAATGGATATGAGTTGGAACAAACTTCAGGAGGTGGTAAGGGACAGGGAAGCCTGACGTGCTGCATTCCATGGGATCACAAAGAGTTGGACACAACTTAGCAACTGAACAACAGTGACCACAACAGAGTACACTTTTGCATTTTATGTTGAACCATATTCAATGGAATTTTTTCATGGCAATATTCCACATATTGTCACCCTCATCCTATATAGTAAAATGGATATCTAGAGCTTTTTGTCTTCTGAAAATATACAAATGTGTAAAAACCCAAAATGACAAATAGATTCCTACTTCCCACCTGTAAATGATTTTTATTACTTTCTTACTCTGTATATACTCATGTTATATATTTGTTCTGTCTGATTTCAAGTGACTTTTCCACATTAGCTTTCTATTTTATTTACACTGAAAATATGCTTTTCTCTTATTAAGTCAAAAGTAATTAACTAAATATGACTCATGATTCTGGTACCTGTTTTGGTTAGGATCTTTTATTGCAGTGACAGTGGTCTACTTGATGTAGTTTAAGCAAAAAAGGGGGTTTATAATGAGGGTACAAAATATCTGTATAACAACGGGAAATGATACACCTAGGATTTAGGACTGGGAACTGAACAGAATCAAGGGCATGATTGCTGTCAGTTCTCTTTCTCCATTTCTTAGTTTTTCTTTGTCTTTGTGTGCCTTCTCTCTTTCTGCAAACTATCGTATTTTGATTCTAATGCTGAAGGTTAGGCTATATCGCCTGGATTTGGTTCATCTTCACTCAGTAAACTAACCAGCATTGTTTGCCTAGTTCCAGGTCCAAATTAGCACGGAAAGGATTCTTTTTGGCTTAGCTTGGATCAGATACTGACTTCAGACCAAGCAGCTACGATTGGAGGAGGGAAAGTTGACAGCTTTCTGCAGTTTCATGAAAATTGGGAATGTGGTAATGGAAGGGACTGGACAGGCACAATAATACTTTTCTTTACTATATAATACTTGCAAGTAAGTTTTAATACTATGTAAAACTTGCACAATAATACACAATAATACTTGTACTTTTATTAACTTAATATTTATTAGACATCCATGAGGAGCATGCCATTGCATATAGCTATTGTGCTGGATAAAGACAAATAAGATAGTTACTACGTCAAAAGGTGTAAGAGGAACACAGCAACGGCACCAGTCAATGGAGTACAATGCAGACAGAAAATGGAGATTGATAATGATAAGGAGAGAAATAGGAGGTCAAGGAGCTAAGGGGTTTGATTTAATGGAGTATATTTGGAAAAGAAGAGATCTTAATATGCATGTGGGTCAACAGAGAAGATGGAGCAAGCTGAAGTGGCAGAACTAGACTTGGGAGCAAATGGGGATTGATTAAGCAAACTGTTAAAGTTGGAGGAGGAGGAGCCAAGAAATGGAAATAGAGTGCTTAGCAACTTGGGCTTCTTCCTCAGAGGAGAAAACAAAAGATGGATCAAGGCATTAATATCAGCTGAGTTTTAAAAGTAGATTTGTAGTGGGCTTAATAAAGTTTTTGACATTCTGCTGTGATATGTACTCCCTAGGAATTAAAGTTTGATGGAACCATAGCTTTCTTCACTACCTGATCCTCTGTTTCTTTTGTTCTTTTCTCCTGCCCTGGATGCTCCTGGTGTCAGCAATTATTGGCATAGCTAACACCACTGATGACATTCAGGAGAATAGATTGTTCCATTATGGGTTTTCATTCCTTTCCAAAGTTCATGGCCTCTGGATTCATTTCATAGCAGTTCTATAGTTCTTTTGTTATACATCAGCATGTGAAATAGTAATTTTTATAAAAAGGGAATGCATATCTTTAAGCATTAAACACTGTTTATTGACTTTCTATTTGTTGGCTTTCAGCCAATTTTCAGATCCTGGTGACAGGTTTCCTATTGCAGATGAATGGAATTAACTTTTTAAGGCTATATCACATGGTTTGCTAAAGTTAAAATATATGACTGTGCCCAATTTCCCATTTTCTACTAAAGTTTATAATTCAAACAAAAATGCAATAAAAGCATGTCTCCTAAAATTGTACTTTGTAAAATGATGACAGCCGTTATTCTGCCCCTTGAGGTTCATAAATTGTCCTGTTGGCATTTGTTTCCTTATTTAACTGGCAATATAAGTTTAGAGTTTGCAGATACACATCTTACTCTTATTTTCAAGTTTTTATTTTTGTTCATCCTCTGTGAGCACTGAATTTGAAAAATAAAGGATATCTTTTGCAGATTTTGCACATGTATCGATATATATGAATTGAAGCTATCCAAAGTGCTAGCTATTTTGTGACACAGAATTTAATGAATATATTAAATTATGTTGAATAACAAAAAATGATAGCTAAAAAGTTTAAATGGATGACTACGTTTAATAAATAATTTATGCCAGTTATGGAGAATAATAGGCAATAGATTTTATTTTTCAAGAAGACCAATTCCTCCTCAAATAATCCTCCATCCAATAGTACCAACAGAAAATGAACAAACTACCCATTCATAAATTCAAAACTATTTATGTAATGATTCGGAGAAGGCAATGGCACCCCACTCCGGTACTCTTGTCTGGAAAATCCCATGGATGGAGGAGCCTGGTAGGCTGCAGTTTGTGGGGTCGCTAAGAGTCGGACACGACTGAGCGACTTCACTTTCACTTTTCACTTTCATGCATTGGAGAAGGAAATGGCAACCCACTCCAGTGTTCTTGCCTGGAGAATCCCAGGGACGGGGGAGCCTGGTGGGCTGCCGTCTATGGGGTCACACAGAGTCAGACACACGACTGAAGCGACTTAGCAGCAGCAGCATGTAATGATTGTCATGATAACTTGTTAAAGAACATTTTGTTTTTCAACAGCAGTTGACTAAATTTGAATCAGAATGATTCCATTTAAATGAAACTTTTTAAAAAGTTTAACTTCTGTAAATGAAATTATTTATTTATAGCACTAGAAATACCTAAAATGATTTGGGATATCTTTTAAAGTCTACTTTATTTCAGAAAAAGGTTTCTTTTTAATGAATTCAATCAACAAATATTTGAGTGCCTACCATGAACTAGCCAGTGTGCTAGGTTGAGTGGTGGGGATCAGCAGCAAACACAATATGGTCCCATGAGCTTTCATTTCAGTGAAACTATGGTTCCCAAACTCAGACATGCATCAGAAGGACCTAGTTAGCTTGCTAAAACATAGATTGTTGGGTCCAGTGCCTAGAATGTCCAATTTCAGCACTTCTGATATGGGGTCCAGAATTTGCATTTCTAACAAGTTCCCTTATATTGCTGGTGCTGCAGTTCCTGGAACCGCACTTTGGTAATTGCTGTGCCAGAGGAAGGCAATGTTGTCTATCTACCCAGTCTCTAATGAGCCTACCTTCTGATGACCCCTGCCCACTGCAGGACTCCCTTTGTAGTTATTTTCAGCAGTAAGTATGCTTTCTATATATGCAGTCTGGTGTTTGGATAGCCCACATATTGTGTAGTTGCTTATAAAATAATCAAGAAATTTACAAGGTCAGATAGATACAGTTTTCAAAGACAAAGCCAGCTTGTTTATCCCAGAAAAATGTATCATCAGCATTATGGCTTGATTTCCAATCTAATCATCACTTTATTTTAACATAAAGCTTTTCTTTCTGATCTTTTGGTAAGCCTCCAGATTTGCATAGTCGTTTAAAAGTGATGGCCAGCAGTTCATTTATTGCAATAATTAAGATGGATAGCAGCATGCCAGCTAGAATGACTACACTTGTGTTTGTTGTATAAATTATTTTCCTAGCATGAAAACCTCTTTTATGGCTTTTGCTTTGGTCATATCTTTTGTACACTAAACGATTAAACATAGTACATTTAGGAAGGGTATTTATAAAGAAGCTGGTAGTATTTACCAATTTTTAATCACCATTATTCATGTCTGCATTTTTCTTAACACTGAAGATTGCCTTTCACTTTGTTCCTTCTGCCAAGAGCAGCAAAAGAAAAGGGCCTCTAGCCTTCATAAGCCTTTTTTTTTTTTAACTACCTTTACACTTCCTTTATTTTGTTCTCAGCCTCAGCCCTTTCCCTTGGGAATCTTAAGTGATTTGGGACAGTTTACCCAAAGTACATTGAAACACAGCCTTAAATGTGAATTTCTTATAAGGTATATTTGAAACTACCATAAGATACCGATAGCAATAAACTTTTATCAGTTTTGAAAAATGCTACTTGAATTTGATGGTCTTTTCCATCTCAAAATGAATGCATCTTAGATTCTATAGGAATTATTCAGATAAAATTTGTGCAGTTGTCACCTTATTTCTGTATCTGTTATAGTGCAAAATACATTTAGTTAATATTTACTGACCTATTTTTGTTTTATACATTTTAGCTTCAGAGGAAATTGCATGTCTTTTATTTCTCTGAAGCTTAAAATAGCTTGCTACATTTACAAGACTCATCTTCCATTTTAAATTTTATGAATTTGAAAAGATGAAATATAACACCGTGTAAAAATATTAAAATATTAACTTAGTTATTCATTTGCCAAAAAACTAGTTTAAAAAATTCAAAATAGCTAACAAAAAATACCTAGTCTCAATTAACATTGTATTGCACATATATATACATATTAGACCTATGTAGATTTATTGTCTGCAACTCTTTAAATTTCCTTATCAAACTTCAATATAAACAGTGAATGAAATAAGCAAAAGATTATATTTAGTTATTGTTGTTAATATTAATTTCTCTGTCTCATAATTGTTCACAGCTCTGTCTATCACTATGGTTTTGTGTTTTTAGTCCAATCTTAGAGATTGGAGTTTTCTGACCACCCAACTGTGAAAACCTGCCCTCCCTGGAAAATCCAAAAGAGCTGGTCAGTTCACACAAAGACAACAAGGGTCACTCTGTTTGGAAAGCTTTGGCTTTCTTTCAGCAGAGTTGCCATTGGCCTGAAAATACAGAGTATTCTTAACCACTGGCTTAAATTAACTTGTTTAGCAGACAGCCTCTGTCTCTTTGTATAAAAACTGCTCTTAAAAAGTAGCAAATATTACTCTAATTTCCCTTACTCCATCCCTCACTACCATTACCTACTTTCTGTCACAGGTATATTGATACCTTTATTTTATATACAATTTTATATGCATATATGTTTATATGTATTCTACTCCTGTTTTGAAGTTGGACTTAAAAGTGTAATAGCTGTCTCTCTGGAATTTGTATCATGTGTTTAATGAAGTGCCACTGAGACATTTAAACCTTGCTGACTTCTATATACAACTACTTGAGAAGTCCCTTACTACTTAAAGGACTGTGACACAGGGGCAATACATTGGAGGAGCTAGACAGAATTTTCAGGAGAAGATCATATTCAGATAATTTTCTCATAAGAAATTTCTTTTCCTTCCCAATAAATTCAGTATGGTTGTTTGTTTATTCATTTATCCAGCAATTGTTTACTATGTTATTAATAAGGACTCATTTGAGAAGACCCTGATGTTGGGAAAGATTGAAGGCAGGAGGAGAAGGGGATGACAGAGGATGAGATGGTTGGATGCCATCACCGACTCAATGGACATGAATTTGAATAAGCTCTGGGAGTTGGTTATGGACAGGGAGGCCTGGTGTGCTGCAGTCCATGGGGTCACAAAGAGTCAGACATGACTGAGTGGCTGAACTGAACTGAACTGAACACCTGGAAATGTAGTAGTAGCCAAGATAGACATAGTCCCTACTTTCACAGAATTTAAGAAATTAATAATTTCAACTCTTTTGTAGGATATTCTTCATACCATGTAGAATAAATTATGCAGTTTCCACTCCCATACTGTAATCCTTTCAGTGACTACTGCCTTTACTCATTATTAGGTAATGATTTGATTCTCAGAAACAAAGTAAATGCCTGTAGATCAGTGGTTTTCAACACTGACTGCACCGTAGGATCATCTTGGGAGTCTTACAAAATACTAATAACTGACTTTCACTGCAGGCAATTAAGTAAAAAAAAAAAAACACAAAAAACTTTGGAGTTGATTCTGATGTGTAGCTATGATTGAGAACTACTGCTTGAGAGTGAAAAGCAGAGAAGAGAAACACTAAGTAATTCTGAGATAATGAATAATGACAAACACCAAGCAAAGAGAATGATAAAAATAATACTGAAATATTTCAAGTAATGGCTTATACAGAAAACAAGTGAAACAATTTACTGTTACGTAATCTAGTGATTTCATTTGTACTCAGTGGAAATTTCTGTCAAGAAATGTGCTAATTCTAGACACTTTATCATAGTACTAGGAATTTCTTGTCCTAAAAATAGTTTACTGTGCCATACGTTGCTAACAGGAGCTATATGATTGCAATGCATATACAACAGATTGGTCTATATTTTTGTAATAATACCTACATGAATTTGAATTTGCTACTTGTAACTTTACTGGCTTTATTTTATCCTCACAGTCACCTTTGATGTTGTAACAAGGCCATCTGAACAGCCGTCCATTTGCAGTTTCAGTCCCTAAGATCATCAATCTGGGTCACTCAGAATTAGCACTATGGGAAAGGCAGGTTGGACGGGCAGTGTTAGAAGTCACAAAAACAAGTTGTCTAACATTGGTGGGAAGGACGTAGCATCTGAGGTCTTCCATAAAATCCATCAGAGAATCAGAGTGAGTTCAAGGCAAATCAGGGCAGAGGCGTGTGCCCATTTTTCCTTTGTACGTGTGTGTCTATGGTGTGTATGTGTTTGTGTACTCTGATATTATTTGTAGCTCCATGGAAATAGGCTTTATTTACTTGGTTGATGATCTACTGTTGGTTTATTTGGAAACCTAAAGGCTAACTCATTTATTCTGTTACCTTTCTGTGGCAGGCAGTACTTCAATACTCTTAGCAGCATGCTAGTGACTTAGAGATTGTGAAATCTAATCACAGTTTGACTCATCTTTAAGTGGCTTCATATCTACAAGTTAGACCTTTCATCTGTGAAAAAAAATGTTTGATGATGACATACTCTCCCATGGGGATTTAAGGAGTAAACATTAAGAATGACTGTGTGACATTTTGAAAATTCAAATTGCTTTTTAAAAAAGTATATTTAATTATTTTCAAAATTTCATTTGACATCACCTTATGAGAAAAAAGTATAATATTTTCCCAATATAACAGTTTTTAAGAAATTTAATTTTTGGCCTATCCTTATAATTTTATATATACTTGTATACAAAACATCACAGCCCATTTATGAAGTTGATAAACATCATATAATATTGAAAGATATTTCTGTTAGGCAACTTTCAATTATTCATGTTAATGGAAGAACACTAATGCAGATCTTACAAAATGACAGACTGTCAGAAAGCTCTCAGGAAGGATGAAGGGGCAGAAAAGCTAGAGGCCCTGATGTGTATAAATTTGCTGCAGTGTCTTTATCAACTGTGGATAATAATTATGTTAGAGGCCATGTGATCAGGGAGAGCCTGGCTCAACTGTACAATTAAGAGGAGTTAGGAGTTGGCATTGGAGAAGGAAATGGCAACCCACTCCAGTGTTCTTGCCTGGAGAATCCCAGGGATGGCGGAGCCTGGTGGGCTGCCGTCTATGGGGTTGCACAGAGTCGGACATGACTGAAGCGACTTAGCAGTAGGAGTTGGGAGGAAGTGATGTTCAGTTCCCTAAAGCTCACTCTGGATGCCCCACATGGTAGAAAAAGTGCATCTGCCAGGGTCTGATGGCAGTAGAAGAGAATCAAAGAAGTAATAGTAGTAGCAATAGTAGTAGTAGTAAAGGAGTAGTAGTAATAATAGTCACAGTAGCAACAGCAGTAGTAGTAGCAAGAGCAATAGTAGTAAATAATAGGAGTAATTGAAATAGTATCATGGTATTAGGAGCAACAAGTGACATTTATTGATTATTTACTATGTGCAGGCACTGTTATAAGCTCTTCACATGTTTTAACTCATTTAATTCTCAAATTAGCCCCTAAAACATGGGCAATTCCCATTGTACAGAGATTATCTATGAGGAAATTATTCATCAAAATCAGTAAAGGGACTAAGGGCAAATTGGTATATAGTGTCCAGAGTTTAGAGATGCTGATTATCATCTCTACAGAGCTGAACAGGGGTTTCTTAGCAATGCTGCCTTTATGGCAACAGAAGTCCTCACTTGACTCCATGAGTAACTACTGACATGAACGGCTTCTAATGCTAAGGAGCAGAATATATAGAAGGTTCTACAGTCCTCTGTGTTTGGGGTTTCATAACCTTGGAGAGAAATATAACTTAAAATGAAGGAGGAAGTATGTATGTTAGTTGCTCAGTGTGTCTAACTCTTTCTGACCCCAGCCTGCCAGGCTCCTCTGTCCATGGAATTCTCCAGGCAAGAAGACTGGAGTGGGGAGCCATTTCCTACTCCAGGGGATCTTCCCAACCTGGGGATCAAACCCCGTGTCCTCCTGCATTGCAGGCAGACTCATCATCTGAGCCACCAGGGATGATGGAGTAGAATGTATTTATCTTTCAGATGAAAAGTGTATGAAATGATTTAATCACATGTAACATTTATATTGTAAATAGGAAGAATGGAAAAACTGTCATAGTGGTTAGGGCATTTTATGAATTGCAACAAATTGCTGAAGGAGGAAATGAAATCGTTTCCCTTTAAGATATTTAATATCAGGACTAATAGCATACATATAGAATGATATGAGTAAAACCTGGAGAATGAGAGGATAAACCTCTAAAGTCATTTACAGACCTCTGAGTGTATAGTATAAAGTAATTCTTAAATTTTTAGTGTCACAGAATTGTACCCATAAGGGGAAAAAGAGATTCGTGTGACCAAATAATCAGGACATTCAGCATTTCGACTTTAACAATCTTGAAGCATGTAGTTAAAGAAAAACTTGAAGGCCAAAATTATTAGAAACAGATGTGCCTTATTTTCATTGTTAACTGAAATGGTAGATGATGTTTAAATTGCATAATTATAATTAGTCTGAAATGTGGTATTCAAAATTTAAACAAATATATTCCTCTCATAGTAACACTGTTAGAAGTAAAAATGATTTTTTATTAAAAGCAGTAGAATTAGTGATCCATTTGCACTTCTTGTTTGTGAGTTATTAATCTTACATTGTATTTTTGTGTTTGGGAAATGCTCAAATTTTAATTCAGAATCATATTTTTAAGTGCCATATTGTTTCTTTTACACATGAGATGATTTACAGTCTTAAGTGCTATGTTCTTTGGAAGAAAAATGACTTAGATATAGCGCCACAAGTCAACAAAAGCAGGAAACAAATGGTGATTTTGTCTAGTTTAAGAAAAAATTTCCCTTGGCTCCTAATTTTGGGAAATACTAGAACAGCATGTAAATAAAAATATGAACTATAAGTTAATGTTCATCTACTATGTTTAATATTTTATATTAAATACTCAGTAACAACCAAAGGTTGTGTTAAAGAGGATATTAATTAGAATTTCTTCAAGGAAACATTTTCAACAAAATTATTATAAATCTCATGCATGTAAACTCCTTACATATGATAAATAATAATAAAAGCTTTATCTAAATTTAACATTTCAGTTGCTTAAGTTCTGCCTGGATTATATAAACTTGCACACATAGTTAGGAAATATATCTTGCCATTCCAGCAGTCCTGGTTCTAAATCAATGTCCCACCCCTACCTAGCATTGTGATCTTGGATAAATTAATACCATCTCTGAATTTCCATTTCTTCATCTGTAAAATGTATGGAAGTATTTACCTTAGTGTTCTTGTGATGATTAATTAGTGAATCAAATACTTGGCACAGTAATTGGTATTTATTATGTCTGCAAAGATTATATTTTTAAATTATCATATGATTTAAAATATGTATCTGATAGTAACACCATATATTTTAGGTTAAATATTATAGGCTGGGGCATTTCTAGAAGGATATATTTGTTTAGTAGTTCTTTCTCATGTTAAATCTCTCTATAAATATGCTATACAAATAAGGTTGAAAAATAGTCTCTCCATCTCTTCTATACATATTTGCACTGCATTTCAATTTTGTAGACCTGGGAATTTGTGCTGTAGTCTAGAACATGTCTAGACTCTATGGTAAAATAAACCTAACTTATAGATCCTGCTCTGGAACCTAATAACTGGGCACAGGATAAGTCACATATTCCGTTTCTGTCCTTCTCATCTGTAAAATGAAAGGACTGATATTTAACAAGTTGTTTAGAATTATCAGTGTAATAATGCCAAGAATCTCTATTTGATATAGAGCAGACTTAATACTGGATAGGTAATATATCCACAGATCCTTTTTATTGCAACATGTGTTTGATCATTGTAGGCTTCCTTTTAGTTACAATCTCTTTTTATCGAAGAAACACAATGAAAAGTAATAAAATAGAATGTGGAATATTTTTATTGAATTTTTGCAATCAATGAATGGAAGAAAATGATATAGGACATAATTATCTTTACTTAGACCTAAAATGGACATGTGCTATGATGTAATTGATAAAACATTATTAAGTTTAGCAAATGCAGTGCTTACTATATGTAGAACATCATGCCCAACACTGATGGAGGGGAATAAATACAAGTATTAATACTTAGATAAAGTTCTTCTATTTAGTGATTTAAAATCCAGTGATGCAGAGAAACACAAAGTTTAAGATAAGCAGTGAAAGTGTTTAAAGAGATGCACATTCAAAGTACTGTGAGTTTAGAAGAGAAATATAGATTTTTATCAAACTGGGATGAATTGGGTAGCTTCTTTATGCAGTTGACCTATGAAGTGTGTGAAGGCTGCTATGAAGTTCAAGAGTACTTTACAAAACAGCTTGATCAAATAAACTCAAATTTGAGAAAGCGTAAAGCATGTTCAGAGAATATAGGGTATATGCACATGTATGTGTGTGTGGTTGTGTTTCTTGGTAAAAGATGGACTAAGAGTCAGTGTAGTGGGAGATAAAGTTCAAAAATAAAGTTGTAGTTAAACTTGAGGAGGATTTGAATTCTAAGATAAGGGGTGTGGAGCTTATTTTGTAAACATATCAAAAGCTTTTTTGACTGAGGGAATGAAGAAACTACTTGTATTTGAGAAAGGCAAGTCTGATGATAGTATTTAAGATATGTTTGGGGAGAAAGTTTAGAAAGAAGAAGAGCATTTAAGAAGCTATAATGAAGGTAAGAGACAAACTCAATCTGATCGACAGCATTGAGAGCAGAACTGGTAGAGCTGATTCAAGAGATATATTAGATAAAGCACCAGCAAGATCTGTGCCAGCTCAGAAAATTTTGGCTTCTCTCTAGAGTACTGTTTTGCATGCACTGTCAGGCCAGCAGCCTGAAACTATTGTGGAGTCTTATTTAGAGAGCATATTGGAATATCTGATAGATGCCACATTTTTCCATGCTTAATTATTGAGATACTCCAGGCAAGATACCTAAATTTGCTCTTTCTCAATAAACATGAAATACTTGCTTTCACCACTTTGGTCTCAGAGAGGTTTTATGGATTAATTAGTTAAGATAAAGTTCTTTAGAAAGAAAAACTATGGGACATATAGTTTTCCTGAAACAAATAAATCTTATAGGTGTCTCAAGTCTATGCTTTGGAAATAAATTTTTAAAAGGCAGAAATTGTGTAAAGTGAAAGATAAGTAGAGATCTCCAGATAAGTGATCTCCTAAGGACCAGCTTTTGCAAGGAAATGAAAATTTCTGTCCACTGACAACAGTTTATAGATATTCCCTTCAGAAAACAACCTGCTGCTCAGCCCCATGGCCAAATTAATGAAAATGGTGGAAACACTTATTGGTTTTCTTCTGGAAACAACGTGAACCAGCAAGTATGTTGAATCAAAGTAGCCATATATAAATTAGTTTTACTTGAGAATGTTAACCCCAGAAGGTGTTACTGATAATAAAAAAAAAGAAAAAAAAAATCTTTTTCCATCGAGATTTTTGTCTTTGTGCTCTTTCTTCTTAAATCAACCCTACAATTTTTTTTAATTTTATTTTATTTTTAAACTTTACAATATTAGTTTTGCCAAATCAACCCTACAATTTTATGTCAAAGAATACAGCTTCATTATACTTTTACCAATGGTGTGGAAGTGGTCAAACAGGAGATGGCAAGAGTGAACATCGACATTTTAGCAATCAGTGAAATAAAATGGACTGGAATGGATGAATTTAACTCAGATGACCATTATATCTACTACTGTGGGCAAGAATCCCTTGGAAGAAATGGAGTAGCCATCATAGTCAACAAAAGAGTCCAAAATACAGTACTTGGATGCAATCTCAAAAACAACAGAATGATCTCTGTTCGTTTCCAAGGCAAACCATTCAATATCACAGTAATCCAACTATGCCCCAACCGTAATGCTGAAGAAGCTGAATTTGAACAGTTCTGTGAAGACCTGCAAGAAGTTCTAGAACTAACACCCATAAAAGATGTCCTTTTCATTATAGGGGACTGGAATGCAAAAATAGGAAGCCAAGAGATACCTAGAGTAACAGGCAAATTTGGCCTTGGAGTACAAAATGAAGCAGGTCAAAGGCTAACAGAGTTTTGCCAAGACAATGCACTGGTCATAGCAAACACCTTCTTCCAACAACACAAGAGAAGACTCTATACATGGACATCACCAGATAGTCAATACTGAAATCAGATTGACTAAATTCTTTGCATCCAAAGATGGAGAAGCTCTATACCGTCAGTAAAAATAAGACCAGGAGCTGACTATGGCTCAGATCATGAACTTATTGCCAAATTCAGACTTAAATTGAAGAAAGTAGGGAAAACCACTAGACCATTCAGGTATGACCTAAATCAAATCCCTTACAATTATATAGTGGAAGTCACAAATAGATTCAAGGGATTAGATGTTATAGACAGAGTGCCTGAAGAACTATGGATGGAAGTTTGTGACATTGTATGGGAGACAGGGATCAAGACCATCCCCAAGAAAAAGAAATGCAAAAAGAAAAATGGTTGTCCAAGGAGAGCCTACAAATAGCTGAGAAAAGAAGAGAAGCTAAAGGCAAAGGAGGAAAGGAAAGATATAACCATTTGAATGCAGAGTTCTAAAGAATAGCAAGGAGAGATAAGAAAGTCTTCCTCAGTGATCAATGCAAAGAAATAGAGGAAAACAATAGAATGGGAAAGCCTAGAGATCTCTTCAAAAAATTAGACATACCAAGGGAACATTTCATGAAAAGATGCACACAATAAAGGACAGAAATGGTAGGGACCTAACAGAAGCAGAAGATATTAAGAAGAGGTGGCAGGCATACAGAGGAGAACTATATAAACAAGATCTGCATGACCCAGATAACCACGATGGTGTGATCACTCACCTAGAGCCAGACATCCTAGAGTCTGAAGTCAAGTGGGCCTTAGGAAGCATCACTACGAACAAAGTTAGTGGAGGTGATGGAATTCCAGTTGAGCTATTTCAAATTCTGAAAGATGATGCTGTGAAAGTGCTGCAGTCAATATGCCAGCAAATTTGGGAAACTCAGCAGTGGCCACAGGACTAGAAAAGGTCAGTTTTCATTCCAACCCCTAAGAAAGGCAATGCCAGAGAATGTTTAAACTACCGTACAATTGCACTCATCTCACATGCCAGAAAATTAATGCTCAAAGTTCTCCAAGCCAGGCTTCAGCAGTACGTGAACCATGAATTTACAGATGTTCCAGCAGGATTTAGAAAAGGTAGAAGAACCAGAGATCAAATTGCCAACATCTGCTGGATCATGGAAAAAGCAAGAGAGTTCCAGAAAAACATCTACTTCTGCTTTATTGACTATGCCAAAGTCTTTGACTGTACGGATCACAACAAACTGTGGAAAATCCTGAAATAGATGGGAATACCAGACCACCTACCTGCCTCCTGAGAAATCTGTATGCAGTTCAAGAAGCAACAGTTAGAACTGGACATGGAACAACAGACTGGTTCCAAATCAGGAAAGGAGTACATCAAGGTTATACATTCTCACCCTGCTTATTTAACTTATATGCAGAGTACATCATGCAAAATGTTGGGCTGGATGAAGCACGAGCTGGATTCAGTATCGCTGGGAGAAATATCAGTAACCTCAGATATGCAGATGACACCACCCTCATGGTATAAAGCGAAGAACTAAAAAGCCTCTTGATGAAAGTGAAAGAGGAGAGTGAAAAAAGTTGGCTTAAAACTCAACATTCAGAAAACTAAGATCATGGCATCTGGTCGCATCACTTCATGGCAAATAGATGGGGAAACAATGGAAACAGTGAGAGACTTTATTGTTTTTAATTTTTATTTTGGTGGGCTCCAACATCACTGCAGATGGTGACTGCAGCCATGAAATTCAAAGATGCTTGCTCCTTGGAGAAAAGCTGTGACCAACCTAGACAGCATATTAAAAAGCAGAGACATTACTTTGCCAACAAAGGTCTGTCTAGTCAAAGCTATGGTTTTTCCAGTAGTTTGTATGGATGTGAGTTATACTTTAAACAAAGCTGAGCGCTGAAGAATTGATGCTTTTGAGCTCTGGTTTGGAGAAGACTCTTGGGAGTCCCTTGGACTTCAAGGAGATCTAACCAGTCCATCCTAAAAGAAATCAGTACTGAATATTCATTGGAAGCACTGATGCTGAAGCTGATATTCCAATATTTTGGCCACCTGATGTGAAGAACTGACTCATTTGAAAAGACCCTGATGCTGGGAAAGGGTGAAGGCGGGAGGAGATGGGGATGACAGAGAATGAAATGGTTGGATGGCATCACTAATGCAATGGACATGAGTTTGAGTAGGCTTCAGGAGTTGGTGATGTACAGGGAATCCTGGCATGCTACCTTTCATGGGGTTGCAAAGAGTCGGTCATGACTGAGTGACTGAACTGAACTTTCCTTTATGCCACCATAAGGAGTTTATGGATAAGGAGTTTACGGAGAGCATTCATAGTGTTATTCTGTAGGTTGTACAGTTAAAATGTAATGAGAATTACTCACATTTTGAGGTAAAGTTGGTATATGTTTTATTTTCTTTTTAGTACATTTTCCTATTGAAATTCTTTAGTGTATCTCTATAAGACAGCTGGGCACTCTCCTGCACTATATTCCTGCCAACAGACAAGGCAGGTGTGCTGGGTAATGCTATTTGTGGTAGTCTTCCAACAATCATGCTTGTTTCCAAATTTGGCCCTTTCATTTAGCTTCTGTCTGGCTCCTAATTCTTTGCTCCATCTGTCATTCTAAACTTGACCTTGCTCTTTTTCAAGGATGCAGTATAGAGTCTTCTGACCAATGATTTCCCATGGAGAATAAATTCATTAGGATGTCCCCTTAGGATACAGAGTACTAAGAGGAGACTTGAACAATGCCTTGATCTTTTTTGAAACATAGCATCTAATCTCTCTTTAATGATTTTTTTCTTACATCCTCCTAGTTGGCATTGGCTCATACTAGTGGGTAAGTTACTAAAGTACTTTCCTTGTCTTAATTTTTTTCGCTTATAAAATTGACATAATTAGAATAGCAACTTCAGAGGGCAGTTGTGAGAATATGAGAAAACGCATATAAAATTTCTGCTACATAGCATTCAACAGTTGGTTATCATCATTATTATTATTGATAATAATAACTGTTATCTTAATGAAATTGCCCCTTATTGCCCCCCCCCACCTTTTTTTTTTTACGAAGAAGGCATTGGGAACCCATTCCAGCACTCTTGCCTGGAAAATCCCATGGGCGGAGGAGCCTGGTGGGCTGCAGTCCATGGGGTTGCGAAGAGTCGGACACGACTGAACGACTTCACTTTCACTTTTCACTCTCATGCATTGGAGAAGGAAATGGCAACCCACTCCAGTGTTCTTGCCTGGAGAATCCCAGGGACGGGGGAGCCTGGTGGGCTGCCGTCTCTGGAGTCGCACAGAGTCGGACACGACTGATGCGACTTAGCAGCCGCAGCAACAGCCCCTTTTTTAGTGTTCCCAGTGTTTGATAAGTGGCATGACTAGTCAACCAATTTTTAGACCAGTATTCTGAATTATTCTTGACATCACTCTATCCATCATGTTCCACAGTTAATCAGCAAATTATGTTGATTTTATTTCTAGTTATGTCTCAATAAACTTTCTCCATTTCTATGAGAAAGAAATGGTCTATTCTTAGTTCATTTCTTCCTTGAACTACTGCAATAGCTTTCTAATTTTCCCACATTTCCTTTGGAAACTCTACAGTCTATTCTCATAGCTGGAAATTTTTTTTTAGAAAAAAAATCTGTGTCATCCATTGCTTAAAATGTTTCAATAGCGTCTTATAACCTCTTATAAAAATCCCTGTTAGGAACTATGGAAAAGCACAACGCTGTGGCCTAGTGACATTCCCTAGTGATGTTCATCTCCTGTATACCCAAGCTTCAGCTTTACTGAACTTCTTTTGTTCCCTCTAAATCTCCCTGCTTTACTCTCCCACCTAAGACCTTTACACATACCATTTCCTCTGCATCTAAAAATCCTGTTTCTCCTGGTTAACTCCCTTCAGTTCTAGGAACTTTTCCCCAAATCTTTCCTGATGGCTCACTTTCTCTCCATTCCATGCCCTCCTGGCCTAAATCCTCAGGATTTTACACTACATTATTGTGTTATGTTTAGTCATTTGGGCAAGGTGTTCTCCAACTGATTCTTAAGCTTCTTGAGGACAATGGCAATTCCATTTTTTTCACCATTTTGTCCAAATATGTAACGTATATGAGTAATAGATATTTAGTGAACACTTACTGAATTAAATGAAATAACTCTAGTAGGAAGATAATAGTCTTTTGCTAACCATTGAGGCTTAGATTCACATCACAGCTTGACTGCTTGCTGATTCTATTACCCTGAACAAATACTTTAGTCTCAGGTTTTGTGGGATTTCTTTATTTGTTTATTTTAAATCAGGAAATTGGGAGATAATTTTACTCCCCTCATGAGGACTAGTAAAGTTAAATAAGGTAACATGTAAAGCAGTTAACATAGTGTATATTCTATGAATATTACTTCATTTTTTCAATTTATATATTCAGTTCAATTCAGTCGCTCAGTCGTGTCTGACTCTTTGCAACCCCATGAACTGCAGCACACCAGGCCTCCCTGTCCATCACCAACTGCTGGAATCCACCCAAACCCATTTCCATTGAGTCGATGATGCCATCTAACCATCTCATCCTCTGTCGTCCCCTTCTCCTCCTGCCCTCAATATTTCCCAGCCTCAGGGTCTTTTCCAATGAGTCAGCTCTTTGCGTCAGGTGGCCAAAGTACTGGGGTCTCAGCTTCAACATCAGTCCTTCCAATGAACACCAATGACTGATCTCCTTTTGGATGGACTTGTTGGATCTCCTTGTAATCCAGGGGACTCTCAAGAGTCTTCTCCAACACCACAATTCAAAAGCATCAATTCTTCTGCTCTCAGCTTTCTTTATACTCCAACTTTCACATCCATACATGACTACTAGAAAAACTATAGCCTTGACTAGATGGACCTTTGTTGACAAAGTAATGTCTCTGCTTTTTAATATGCTGTCTAGGTTGGTCATAACTTCCTTCCAAGGAGTAAGCATCTTTTAATTTCATGCCTGCAATCACCATCTGCAGTGATTTTGGAGCCCCAAAAAATAAAGTCTGACATTGTTTCCACTGTTTCCCCATCTATTTCCCATAAAGTGATGGGACCAGATGCCATGATCTTCATTTTCTGAATGTTGAGCTTTAAGCCAACTTTTTCACTCTCCTCTCTCACTTTCATCAAGAGGCTTTTTAGTTCCTCTTCACTTTCTGCCATAAGGGTGGTGGCATCTGCATATCTGAGGTTATTGATATGTCTCCTGGCAATCTTGATTCCAGCTTGTGCTTCATCCAGCCCAGCGTTTCTCATGATGTACTCTGCATATAAATTAAATAAGCAGGGTGACAATATACAGCCTTGACGTACTCCTTTTCCCGTTTGGAACCAGTCTGTTGTTCCATGTCCAGTTCTAACTTTTGTTTCCTGATCTGCATACAGATTTCTCAAGAGGCAGGTCAGGTGGTCTGGTATTCCCATCTCCTTCAGAATTTTCCACAGTTTATTGTGATCCACACAGTCAAAGGCTTTGGCATAATCAATAAAGCAAAAATAGACGTTTTTCTGAAACTCTCTTGCTTTTTCGACGACCCAGCAGATGTTGGCAATTTGATCTCTGGTTCCTCTGCCTTTTCTGAAACCAGCTTGAACATCTGGAAGTTCACGGTTCACGTATTGCTGAAGCCTAGCTTGGAGAATTTTGAGCATTACTTTACTAGCGTGTGAGATGAGTGCAATTGTGCAGTAGTTTGAGCATTCTTTGGCATTGCCTTTCTTTGGGATTGGAATGAAAACTGACATTTTCCAGACCTGTGGCCACTGCTGAGTTTTCCAAATTTACTGACATATTGAGTGCAGCACTTTTAGAGCATCCTCTTTTAGGATTTGAAATAGCTCAACAGGAATTCCAACACCTCCACCAGCTTTGTTCACAGTTCTTGAAGTAGTAGCAGTAATTTTGATTAGTGTGAAGCATTCATGTCCTTTTATTGTATACTCTCCCAGGACATACAAAACAAAATCTGTTCCTTTTTTTTTTGTCAATATTGTTTAAATGATTGATGATGAGCCTCTGAGAAATTATTAACCCCCTTTATTTCTTCAAAGATGAGTATTATTTTCTTCACTGTAACCTGAGGACATGATATTTTGGTTAGAAATACCACAAAAAAGGGATTGTCCTTTTGCTGGTTAATTTGAGGGGACTGATGCATTGGTACTGACTCACCCTAAGTGAAGATATATATTTTGTCTTCATTTCCTCCTATGATACATGGCTGTGCTCATTCTCTCTACAGAGGTCTTTGCATTCATCAAGTTTAAGCTTTAATGTAAATCTTGTGTGTTTTGAAAATGTTTCATACTTTGTTTTTAAAGGTTAAACAGACAATAAGGGGGTTGAGGAGGTGACTGTTTTGGTTTTAAGAATATTAAAATGTAATCTTCACCAGCTGTCCATTTAAAAATCATATTTCCATTTCTCACATGGGGCACTGTGAGTGTTGGTTAGCTTTAGAGTAAGAATTTAAATGCTCTAAAAGCTTTTAAGTTAATTCTCCACCAAGAAACAGCTGATAGGCTGAGTATGACATCAGTTCTCCTTGATTCTGCAGTTAAGCAGATATGCTTCATTCAATCAGTCTGCTCTACAATGAGATTTTACAAAAATTAATGACAGTTCAAATTCATGTCATAGAGTAAATTTTTCTAAAACCATGGATTGTGATGATTGAGAGTTGGATTTTTTTTTTCTTCTGATGTGTGTGTGGTTTTGTTTCTTTGTTTGTGTATTTGGTTGATTTAGTCTGATTTTGCTACTAAGTTAATTTGATACATTAAGGTTCATCTGGCTCAGAATTTGGAGAGTTTTTGCATAAAAAAGCTATAATAACCAAAATACAAATGAGGAGTATGGAGTTATAAAAAGTACAGTTAGGACAAAAGCTACTGTTTCCTATTTTAGGTATTCAGTTATATCTTTAGTTTCTTGAGTCTCCTAAATATTTTTCACCCCAGAAGTGCAACTTGTTGTAAATGGAGTTTTTTCAGAGTTCTATTTTTTATACCAAGTCATAAAACATTTTCAATTCCTTCCTTACATATTATCATCTAACTGCTCTTTCATTTCTACCATTTTCTTGCCTTCTTACAAATAAAATTCCTTATCAGTTTCCATTTCTGTTTCCTTGAACAGTTGATATACTTTGCTGTATTTTAAGATATTTATCTTTTCCCACAATTTCAGCACATCTACAAGACCTCTTATTTTTATAATCTTCTAAAAGAGGATGCTATAAGATAAAAATTTACTATATAGTTTTTATATGTACAAAATAGTAAATTTACCCTCTTTCTCAAAAATTTAAAAGAATTCAGTACATTACAAAATTACAGTTTGAATTATCATTTGTTTCCCTAAAGGATACAGTGAGGCCAAAGAAATTTAAGTTAGGGAAGAAATCTGGAGTGTTTAAGTTCAGGAGGCAACTTGATTTCTGAGTCACATTCAGATTGGTGCCACTTCTTTTCATTGCTGCATTTGAGAAAGTCAAACAGTTAAGTTCGGACTATAACAGACATAACTAATAAAAATGAAAACAAAAAATAGGAGTCAGGGAAACAATAATGTTTCTAGAGCACTAATGGAAAAATGAGGTAATAAGTCAAGAGAGGTACATTCACTTTGAGAAGTGATAAAAGTGTTGCCCCTAACCACGTCACAGGGAATGCAATAACTCTGCAATGTTTTAAAGGTCATTTTGACAGGGAGAGTCCAGAGATAAGGAAGGAAAATGAACATAAAGTGCCAAATTTTGTTAGGCCTTAAAGTAGATGGTAATAAAATTTCCTATGGAGAATTTTTTAAAATGTAACATACTAGAAATTATGAGTGGTCTCAAAGGAATCATTTCTCCATTTGGAGTATCTGCTACTAATCTGTGATTTAACAGTATGTGGTGGTCAAAATAAACAGATGGTTATGAAAAATTTAATTTCCTTGGGGAATGATTAAATAATAATGACATGCAAGGAAGCATAGTACCACATAGTTCACATTGTGATGAGGGTCACATAGCGAAAGTAGAATTGAACTTCATATGGTAATGATACCTCATTGTAGTTTTGATTTGCATTTCTCTAATAATGAGTGATGTTGAGCATCTTTTCATGTGTTTGTTAGCTATGTATATCTTGTTTGGAGAAATGTCTGTTTAGGTCTTTTTCCCACTTTTTGATTGGGTTGTTTGTTTTTCTGGTATTGAGTTCTATGAGCTGCTTGTATATTTTAGAAATTAATCCTTTGTCATTTGTTTCATTTGCTATTATTTTCTCCCATTCTGAGGGTTGTCTTTTCACTTTGCTTATAGTTTCCTTTGCTGTGCAAAAGCTTTTAGGTTTAATCAGGTCCCACTTGTTTACTTTTGTTTTTATTTCCATTATTCTGGGAGGTGGGTCATAGAGGATCTTGCTTTGATTTATGTCATCGAGTGTGCCACCTCTGTTTTCCTCTAAGAATTTTACAGTTTCTGGTCTTACATTTAGGTCTTTAAACCATTTTGAGTTTGTCTTTGTGTATGGTATTAGGAAGTGTTCTAATTTCATTCTTTTACATGTAGTTGTCCAGTTTTCCCAGCACCATTTATTGAAGAGGCTGTCTTTGCCCTATTGTATATTCTTGCCTCCTTTGTCAGAAATAAGGTATCCATAGGTGCATGGGTTTATTTCTTTGCTTTCTATCTTTTTCCATTGGTCTACATTTCTGTTTTTGTGCCAGTACCATACTGTCTTGATGACTGTAGCTTTGTAGTATAATCTGAAGTCATGTAAGTTGATTATACATTTCTAGAAAACATTTTCTAGAAACAAATGACAGTGAAAGCATGACAACGCAAAACCTATGGGATACAGCAAAATCAGGTCTAAGACAGAAGTTTATATCAATACACTCCTACCTCAAGAAATAAGAAAAACATCAAATATCTAGACAACCTAACTTTACACCTAAAATAACTGGAAAAAGAAGAAGAACAACAACAACAAAAAAAGCCTTACAATTAGTAGAAGGAAAGAAATCATAAAGATCTGAGCAGAAATAAATGAAAAAGAAATGAAGGAAACAATAGTAAAGATTAATAACACTAAAAGCTGGTTCTTTGAGAAGATAAACAAAATTGACAAACCTCTAGCCAGACTCATCAAGAAAAAAAGAGAGAAGAATCAAATCAACAAAATTAGAAACGAAAAAGGAGAGGTTACAACAGACAATGCAAAAATACAAAGAATTATAAGACACTATTATGAACAACTATATGGCAATAAAATGGATAGTCTGGAAGAAATGGACAGATTCTTAAAAAAGTTCAATCTTCCAAGACTGAACCAGGAAGAAATAGAAATTATGAACAACCCAATCACAAGCACTGAAATAGCAGCTGTGATCAAAAATCTCCCAAAGAGTCCAGGACTAGATGGCTTCACAGGAGAATTCTATCAAACATTTAGAGAAGAGCTAATGCCTATCCTTCTAAAACTCTTATAAAAAATTTCAGAGGAAGGACCTCTTCTACGAAGCCACCATCACTCTGATACCAAAACCAGACAAAGACAACACAAAAAAAGAAAACTACAGGCCAATATCACTGATGAACATAGATGCAAAAATCCTCAACAAAATTTTAGCAATCAGAATTGAACAACACATCAATAATCTCATACACCATGATCAATTTGGGTTTATTCCAGGGAAGCAAAGATTCTTCAATATACACAAACCAATCAATGTGATACACCATATTAACAAATCGAAAGATAAAAACTATATGATCATCTCAATAGATGCAGAAAAAGCCTTTGACAAAATTCAGCAGCCATTTATGATTAAACATCTTAAGAGAATGGGCATAGAAAGAACCTACCTCAACATAGTTAGGGGACATATATGATAAGCCTACAGCAAACATCATTCTCAATGGTAAAAAACTGAAAGCATTCCCCCTAAGATCAGGAATAAGACAAGGGTGTCCACTCTTACCACTGTTATTCAACATAGTTCTGGAAGTTCTAGCTACAGCAATCAGAGAAGAAAAAGAAATAAACAGAATCCAGATTGGAAAAGAAGTAAAGCTCTCACTGTTTGCAGATGACATGATACTGTGCACAGAAAACCCTAATGATGGTATCAGAAAATTACTAGAGCTAATCAGTGAATTTAGCAAAGTTTCAGGGTACAAAATCAATGCACAGAAATCACTTGCATTTCCATATACTAACAATGAAAAATCAGAAAGAGAAATTAAGGAATCAATCTCATTCACCATTGCAACAAAAAGAATTAATTATCTAGGAATAAACTTACCTAAGAAGATGAACTGTACACAAAAAATTATAAGACACTAATGAAAGAAATCAAAGGCGACATAAACAGATAGAGAGATATTCCTTGTTCCTGGGTAGGAAGAATCAATATTGTGAAAATGACTATATTACCAAATGCAATCTACAGAGTCAATGTGATCCCTATCAAATTACCAATGGCATTTTTCACAGAACTAGAACAAAAAATTTCACAATTCATGTGGAAACACAAAGACCCCGAATCGCCAAAGCAGTCTTGAGAAAGGAATGGAGCTGGAGGAATCAACCTTCCTATTTTTAGTTTTTTAAGGAACCTCCATACTGTTCTCTTCAGTGACTCTACCAATTTATATTCCCAT
The DNA here is from genome assembly GCF_027580195.1 of Bos mutus. Taxonomy (NCBI): domain Eukaryota; kingdom Metazoa; phylum Chordata; class Mammalia; order Artiodactyla; family Bovidae; genus Bos; species Bos mutus. The sequence continues at coordinate 49,081,985 of NC_091617.1, forward strand.
CAACAGTGCAAGAAGATTCTCTTTTTTCCATACCCTCTCCAGAATTTGTTTGTTTGTTTGTTTTTTGATGATGGCCATTCAGAGTGGTATGAGGTGATACTTCATTGTAGTTTTGATCTGCATCAGGAATAGAGACACAGACAATAGAGGGATGAATTGGGAGTTTGGGACTGAACTATGTGCACTGCCATGTGTAAAACAGACAGCTAGTGAGAAACCTGATGTATAGCACAGGAAGCTCAGCTTTTTGCTCTGTGGTGATCTAGGTGGGTGGGATGGAGGGAGGGAAAGAGGACCAAAAGGGAGGGGATATTTGTAAACATATAGCTGATTCACTTCATTGTACAGTTGAAACTAACACATCTTTGTAAAAAACTATACCCAAATTAAAAATTTTTTAAAAGAATTGAGCTTCATTTCCCAAAATGAGTGTTTGTTGTGTGCCTACTGTGTGCCTGGCACATTTATAGGTTTCTGTTTTAGCCATCTGGATATGTATGTGGAAGATGGATGGGGCTTGTATATGTATATATATGTATAAGATCAAATATAAAAACCTTTTTTGGAATTTTTGAAGAATCATAAATATTATTTCATATTTTAAAGTGAGAGATTAACAAATACTAAAGACTTTAAAAAATTTCCTAAAGTGTACATGTTCCAATTTTCCTGTAGACAACTGAGTTACCTCGCATCATAGAGTCACTGTTGGATGTTCTCCTTCCTCTTTTCCTTTCTTCTTCTTCATGTATACATGATCTTCAAGTGATCGCATTTATTTTGGTTCTCAACAATAAAAATTTAAAACAATTCATTGACATATAACTCAATTTAAGTCATGTTTGTGGACACCCAAACTGATATGATGCATACATGTTGTTTTAGTGATATGACTATTGTAGTATCTGCTCACTTGCATTCTTCTTAAGAGAATTTTCATTGCTTTTCTTGGTTTCTCAAAAAGGCCTTTACCTCTGAAAAGACAAAAACCAGTATAATAGAAAGTTTAAAAAGCCAATAGAAAGTGAATGTTCACACATCTCTGTGGAAGCCCCTCTCAAATACCAGACATCTGAATTGTCCTTTAGGAAGAACTGGATAGGAATTGATTCAGGTTGTGCTCACTAAAGAGTTCCTGAAGTTCCTTCATTCCACAAGTAGCACACAGACTAGTAAACAGTTACAAGGAATGAAGATACCTGAGTATCCCAAATGTGAAAAATGAGAAGCCTGCTCTTTTATTGCTCCAGAAGGAGCTGCTTTCTTCTTTCCAACTTGCCATGTATAGAACACTTGCAGAAACTTAGACAAAACTTGCCTTTCTTTAAAAATGGTGCTCCAAAAGTGTTTAATGCCTAGATATGTAATGCCTTTTATTATATTCTCAGAGTTCTGTATCAAAGAACATTGAAAAGATTGTTTTAACTTAGCAAAATTCAAGGACAGGTTCCACAGGTTGCTATCCACTATACGAGAATCAAAATCTGGTTCCAAGAATGTTAGCTTTGAGGAAATATTGCATCTAAACTTCAGCCAGAATCGAGTAACCATAGACTGAACTCTCAGGGAGCTGAACTGATTCGGTAGACAAGAGCATTTGGAATTATATATTTGAATTTTGAAAATTGTTTCCTATCAAATAATAATTTTTAGTATTATCTTCCTTACCTCATAGAGCATTTATTTCTTAAAGCCGTTCCTGAGTCATTCAGTTCAGTGATGGCATTCCAGAAGGTGTCAGGTTCTCTCTCTGGATGTACTCAGTGCAGTCAAAATGACACGCATATTCACAGCTAGCTATAATGCACTAGGATGGGGATAATAATGGAGATATTGCTATGAGAACATAAATGAGGGAGCAATATATTTTGGTGAAGGTGTGGAAGATGTCTGTGCAGAAGAAAGGAAAGCGAAAGGACAGAGATTTGTCATCTCTGTGGGAGTATGGGTTAAAAGATTCAGGGTTAAATGCAACACAATTTGGTTGCATTTTAAGGCATGAATGATAAATTGGTAGTAACTTTGGAGCAGTTTTTTTCAGGATTGGCAACCTGTGGGCAAATAATTAAGTAAACATTTTTTATAATCCTCAGAGTCTATTTAAAACATATTTTAGATATGATGTGTTTTACCTATACTATCTCCCTTAATAGTAGCAATAACCTTCAGAGATAAGAGTTGTTAGCTTTATTTCAAAGAGCCAGAAGTAGCTTCAGAGAGAGTAAGCAAATGGCACTGGTCACAGTTACTAATCACCACTAACATTCTAACTGACTGAATTAAATATAAGACAAGAGCCTATGATAGGAGGGAAACACTGTGGAATTGATAGAAAAAAGAGAATACTATCTTTGCTATGTTTCTTTTGTGGTCCATGAAAATTCTGTGTTGAGTGTAACATTGAAAATATAAAATCTCAATGACCACATATTCTATTTTTAATAAACTTTTACCATAAGAACTAATCAAATTGCATTATTTCCCAGAGTTTTCTCAAACTTATTTCCATTGAGTTGGTGATGCCATCCAACCATCTTATCCTGTCATCCTCTTCTCCTCCTGCCTTCAATCTTTCCCAGCATCAGGGTCTTTTCCAATGAGTTGGCTCTTTGCATCAGGTAGCCAAAGTAATGAAGCTTCAGCTTCAGCTTCAGTCCTTCCAGTGAATATTCAGGGTTGATTTCCTTTCAGATTGACTGGTTGGATCTCCTTGCTGTCCAAGGGACTCTCAAGAATCTTCTCCAGTACCACAGTATGAAGGCATCAGTTCTTCGGCGCTCAGCCTTTTTTACTGTCCAGCTCTCACATCTGTACATAACTACTGGAGAAACCATAGCTTTAACTATGTGGACATTTGTCAGCAAAGTAGTGTCTCTGCTTTTTAGTACACTGTCTAGGTTTGTCATAGATTTTCTTCCAAGGAGCAAGCGTTAAGTTCTATACTAATTCTAATTCTTTGTCAGGACCATGTTTGTTTCTCTAATGACTAAAATTTGTATTACTGCAGTAACCAAATTACTTTAGTTGGTAACAGTATTTTCACAGATTTTACTAGAAAATTATATACACTCATGTCATTTTATTCTACAAATTAATGTTTTAATTTAATATAAAGAAAAGATCCCTTAGTATTTAAGTCTAAAGAAATCCACACATTAATAAATCTTGATCCTATAGTTAAGAGTTAATACACTTTTTATAGAGGGAAAATAGAGCTAAGAGCCTAATTATATATACAGTAACTTTGATTCATGGCAACTGTTTTATCTTGTGTCAGATAAGCTACTTGTATTTGAATAGTTTGAGGAAAATATGCCTAGTATTTTTTTAAATAAATGATTTCTTATTAAAATTTCAGATTGTTCATTTAGTAACATTTTCTACTATACCAGGAACACTACTACAGATACATATGTTTTTTAGAAGTTAACAGTGCCAGCTCAGAAACCACACATCTTTACTAGAAAATTGCTTTAGTTTTCCATGCCCCAACTTCCTCATGTATAAGAAATGGTATCTTATCTTACTTCATAGTGTTATTACAAGTATCAAGTATATAAATACATGTCAGTCAGTTCAGTTACTGAGTTGTGTCCAACTCTGCGACCCCATGAACTGTAGCACACCAGGCCTTCCTGTCCATCACCAACTCCCTGAGCTTGCTCAAACTCATGTCCATTCAGTCAGTGATACCATCAAACCATCTTATCCTCTGTCATCTCCTTCTACTCTTGCCTTCAATCTTTCCCAGCATTAGGCTCTTTTCAAATGAGTCAGTTCTTCACATCAGGTAGCCAAAGTATTGGAGTTTCAGCTTCAGCATCAGTCCTTCCAATGAATATTCAGAACTGATTTCCTTTAGGATGGACTGGTTGGATTTCCTTGCAGTCCAAGGGACTCGCAAGAGTCTTCTCCAACACCACATAGTTCAAAAGCATCAATTCTTCGATGCTCAGCTTTCTTTATAGTCCAACTCTCACATCCATACATGACTACTGGGAAAACCATAGCTTTGACTAGATAGACCTCTGTTGGCCAAGTAATGTTTCTGCTTTTTAATATGCTGTCTAGGTTGGTCATAGCTTTTCTTCCAAAGAGCAAGCATCTTTTAATTTCATGGCTGCAATCACCATCTGCAGTGATTTTGGAGCCCCCAAAAATAAAGTCTCTCACTTTAAGAAAACAAAGACTCACTGTTTCCATTGTTTCCCCACCTATTTTCTATGAAGTGATGGGACTGGATACCATGATCTTAGTTTTTTGAATGTTGAGTTTTAAGCCAACTTTTTCACTCTCCTCTTTCACTTTCATCAAGAAACTTTTTAGTTCTTCTGTGCTTTCCACCATAAGGGTAGTATTTAAATACATGTAAAACATGTAAATACATTTTACATACATGTAAATATATACATGTTTAAATACTGGTAAAAAACGTGGTGTTTAAATACATGTATAATGGTATTGGATTGGCTATTAGCCACAGTATGTTCTCAATAAATTATGTCCATTATTCATTATTATTATCTCATTTAATCCTCACAAAAAAGCTTATTAAGTACTTAGTCCAAATTTATAAGGAGCCATGCTATCCTAATTATACATCTAGTCAAATGTCAGAATTCATATTAAAACAGAATTTTTTTAATCCAAAAATCATGTTATTTTTACTATGCTGAGAATGAGAGGGCATTTCAGAGCAAAAACATGTTGGTATAAGAATGAGAACTTTTATGGTATTATACTGAAGAATTAACTTCGCTTATCTTAGAATTTGGGGTAGATATATTAAATAATTGTAAGGCCAGTTTGGGCTTCCCAGGTGGATCTGTGGTGAAGAATCCACCTGTCAATGCAGCAGATGCAGGAGACAAAAATTTGACTCCTGGGTCAGGAAGATCCCTTGAAGGAAGGCATGGCAACCCACTGCAGTATTCAAGGCTTCCCTGGTGGTTCAGTGGTAAAGAATCCACCTGCAGTACAGGAGACGTGGGTTTGATCCCTGGGTTGGGAAGATCCCTTGGAGAAGGAAATGGCGACCCACTCCAGTATGCTTGCCTGGAAAATTTCATGCACAGGGGAGCCTGGCAGGCTACATATAATCCACGGAGTTGCAAAGAGTTGGATACAACTGAACACATCTGCTAAGTGAATGAAGCCAGATTCACAGGTTAGAGAGTAAGTTCTTTTTCCTCTTCTTCACCTATCATAATCTATCAACAAAGATTTGTTTCTTTGAAATAGCTATAGTGTTCTAACATGATATCATTGTTTTGATGTCATTTTAGTGTGGCTGGGGCTTCACATCAATATTCTGACGAGGTTATCCTTACTTCTCTTGCTAATCTTGCCCTTTCCCAAAGAAACCTGCCATTTTTCATCACCTTTAGACATATCCAAAAAACTGAGCACCTGCTGTGTACCTGCCGTTGCACTAAGTACCCTGAAGTAAGAACTAGAACTAGAACTTGAACTCTGGCCTCAAGCTTGTGGGTGGCAGTGTGTTCAGCTATTTTGAGTTTCATTCTAGAGATAGGGAGGATGGAGCTCAAAGATGCAAGTTATTATAACCATAAATAGAAGAATAAGTGCTAAAATTCTGTATGTATGTAGTCATGTTCTGTGCTTCGTAATTATTAAGTACATCTATAATTATTTCAGTGTAAGTGCTAATCTTTCTGAAAAGATTACTTTCTTACTTGAGTTCAGGCTGTGCTATATGTTTGGCGACACAATGGTTCCATTTGCTTTACTTTTTTTTTCATGTGTCTGTATAATATCTAGTTAGGCTTGAGAAATTTTCTCTTTATCCAGAGGAGACCCTCTCAAATTGTCAGAGGAGGAGCTTCTATTAGAGGAATATTGTTCTTTTAGAGCTTCAGCTGAGCACTTTTTTAGTCTAGGAAACTGATTTTTGTTCTCCAGAAATGATTTAAAGAATAATTTATCATAAAGATTAAATGTATTACACTATAAAAATCAAATAGATTACACTATAAAAATCACATAATTATTCCTGTAAAACTACAGATGAAAGCAAGCAGAGAAAATTATAGTGTAAAGTTTTTAATTAGCTTCTGATTAGCTGTAAGCTTGTATTTTAAATGTAACATTCAGTACCTTATAATAACTAGGCATAGATTAAATAGCCACTGGTATGTACATAGTAAAAAGATTAATACTACAACTAGTAGGCAGTTTTTGCTGGCATAGTTTGATACTTTTTACAGTAAAGTGGGGGGCAGATTCTGGGGAATTGGAGTATCCATCACATGATTATTGGAATGGCAAAATACTCTGTCATAACATGAGCAGCAGACTTTACCTAGTTGCTCTGTGGTTGCTGATTTGTTTATTTCTTAGAAAAGTAGAAGTCTCTCTTTCAAAAATGAGATCCTTAGAAGATTTCAATGATTTACTTTAATAGGGGACCTATGCTTTGAGTAGAAGGGAATGCTGGCCTTCAGATCATAGCAAAACTAAACTCTACTTTGCTATTTTTGTAGGCACTGTCTTGCTCATTTTAGGTTATACACTTGTTCCTCATTTTAGGGTTATAAACTAGAAACTTAATTTGAGTGAAAGTTTGGGTATTTTTTGATCTATATATAGTGACTTTAACTTGATGAGTGACTTTGGGTAAATCATTTGAGTTATATAGGCTTTAGTTTTTGAGCTGATAAACTAGCAGTTTAAATTAAATTATAGTTGGTGTCAAATAAAAATAATCATCTTTTTATGTTTATTCTATTTTTTAAGGTTCTTGGCCCCTAAGTTATTTCAATATTATGTTAGAAATAAAAAATACTCAAAAGGGTTTTAAAAAGCAACCCCTCAATATTCTGACATGAAGAAAAAGTTTCAGTTGCTTTCCAGTTATACAGTTTGTTAACTGCTTAAGCAATGAGGATTCTTCTGAATTAGACTTTGGGATTTCATTTGGCAAGATACCATAAAGTTCATAAGCCTACCTAGAATTTAGGAAGACTTAGAATCAATCCCCAGACATCTCTACTGGGACAGTGATGGTTGTTTTTATCTTTTGGTTACTTTTAAGATTAACAGAAAATGGAGGAAAGAATATAACAGCTGGCCAAAAAATTCAAGAGTGTGTAGCATTATCTACTTTTGTGAAGGAATTTCCTTGGGGATATAACTCATCTTGGATATGTTAAAGGAGGCCTGCTGCTGCTGTTTAGTCATTCAGTTGTGCTTGACGCTCTGTGACCCCCATCGACTGTAGCCCACCAGGCTCCTCTGTCAATGGGATTTCCCAGGCAAGAATACTAGAGTGGGTTGCCATTTCCTACTCCAGAGGATCTTCCCAACTCAGGGATCAAACCTGCATCTCCTATATTGGCAGGCAGACTTTACCATTGAGCCATCTGGGAAGCCTAAAGGTCTGGACAATGTAGAATTACTATTTGCTTCAAATGCAAAATGTAAATTAGCTTCCCTGGTGGCTCAGATGGTAAAGCATCTGTTTACAATGTGGGAGACCTGGGTTCGATCCCTGGGTAAGGAAGTGCCCTGGAGAAGGAAATGGCAACCCACTCCAGTACTCTTGCCTAGAAAATCCCACGGACGGAGGAGCCTGGTGTCCATGGGGTCTCAAAGAGTCAGACATGACTGAGCAACTTCACTTTCACTTTCAAATGTAAAATGTAAATTAGCATATAACATATTATTCCCTGGATATTATAAATATGACTAGAATTAACAGCAAAAATGAATCACTAGACTTTTGTAAATGTATTTTTTAATGTTTCCATTATTGATTAAAAATAAGCATAATTTACAATATGGGTAGTTTTGTATTTATATCCAATGATTCAATGATTAAGATAGTTCTCTTACAGTTGAACAGTCATTCCTTCTGGAGAGACACAGAGATTCTGCTGCCTTCCTCAGTGCCAGTGGAAATTGTCTGGCTTTGAAGAAATCTTTAGGAGTGTGAAAGGAAGGAAAAATAAAGGAAATCATTTTCTTTCCTTCACCACTGCCCATCCTTTCCAAAGAACTGTCTCTAGTTCTTAGTAGTTCCTTGCACAGTAGGGAAATGCAGGGAAAGCAGACACAGTAGGGAAGTGGGGAGAGGGCAGCCAGGATAACTGGTGAAGTGGAATGGCTGGCCAAGGTTATCGTTCTCATTCTTACCAGAAGACTCCAAATGGCTATGCTCCTCCTTTTCTGGTAAACTGAGGCTGCCCCTGACACAATTGTGTCTTTCTTTCATCTGTAATAAAGTGATAGAGGAGAAGGGAGAGGAAGAACTGAGAGGCAGAGAGGAAAAAAAGGTGGGATGTGGGTAGAAGGACAAACTCTACTTTAGATTGCCTTAAAACTTCCATTGCTGCTACTTTTTGCCGTCTGTTCACACTGTTTCATCATCATAGGCTGAAGATTGCCTTTGAGTGGTGAAGGAAAGAATGGACCATCTACCATTCTTCATCTCTTTCTCTGCCTTGTCTGACACTTTACTTAAAGCAAGGACTCTTTAACACCTGAGCTTCTGGAACAGAGTCCTTAAATGAGCTTCACAATGTTCTTTAGTAAAGTTTGGAGTGCTTTTGAGGGTTTGTATGGAGAGAGTACATATAATTGACTAGGTTCTTAGATTAACCTAGACTTCATTTTGGTTCAGTGTAACCTAACCCATGTGTACTTTTTAACTCTTTCCTTGATTTCTCCTTGCCAGCTCTTCAGCACTTGTTATTTTGCTTCTCTCAGCTCTCCTAGAAATTTAACTACTATGTGCACAATTCTTTCCATTGGAAAACGTTTACAAATTGTACACAAAGGACGTTTCCAGACATGAGCAGAAATGCTCATCCAAAGATAGATGAGCATGGATGAGCATCCAGACATGCTCATCCAGACGTGTCTAATTTTAGAATTAGACACAATTTATAATATTTATTAAAATGATACACAAATCAAAGGTTAGATTGAGGTAAGATATATTTTATCCCTCTAGCCCCTACACAAAGCAATTTTGAAAAAGAAAGAAAAACATTTTAAAATCCTTGATTTATAACCTTGAAGCACCTGAACTAAATATTAGAATGCCTAGAAAGACCATGAGCTGCTGTGTGCTCTTAGAATCACACTACTCATATCCTTGGTAAACTCCCATGACGACCTTAGAATTGGATGCTTAAGTTTTTCAAGCTAAATGTTTTCCAGGGCTAAAAGGCCCTTTGACACAATGTTCCTCTTAAGATTTAATGAATCTGGAAATAATAAAATCTAAAAAAAAGAAATCCAGGGACATCAGAATATTTTTTACCTCTTAATTTTTCACCCTTATAAGCCACTTTTTTTTTAATTTGAAAAAAAATTCTAATGGTTCTTCTCTGCAACTATGACTATCTTCTGTGATAGTCATGTTTTCTGGTACTGGAAGAGATTAGTTGAGTACTCTGTACATATTTTTAGAATACTACATATAATGTATGTACTATAAATACTAGTAATATATATATATACATTTTTATGTATATATAAATTAATTATGTATAACTTTGTATATATAAATTTATTATATATAAAATTTCTGAGTTGAGTTTACTTGAGAGGTTGAGTACTCCATACATATTTTTAGAATACTACATATAATGCAGTACTATAAATACTAGTAATGTATATACAAACATTTTTATGTATTTATATAAATTTATTATATATAAAATTTCTGCTAATCTCATTAAAGAAGGAATGAGATATTGAGGAAAGTGCAATAGTAGATATTACAGTCTTCTAATAAATATTTAGAATTTCTACTTTTAAAAGGTAATTCATGGAACACTGCATTTATATATCTTTTAATAATTCCACTATTTGTATCTCCTGTGGAGACATGGTAGTTGTATGGACCATTACACAAAGCAAAGGTGGCTTAATACTATTAGTGTCTGAAACTGTTAACCAAAAATATTTATTAAAACTGAAACGTGTGTTTGTGAGGGCATGCAAAAAAACAAACTGGTCCCACAGTGCGCTGGAGTTGGTCTCCAGAAGGGAATTGGTGTAATTCCCTTCTGGAGACCCTTAAGAAAGGGTCTCCCTTCTTAAGGTCCTTAAGAAAGGTCCTTAAGAAAGGAAGGACCTTCCCTTCCAGGTCCTTAAGAAAGGAAGAACAAATCTTTAATCTTTATGACCTAGTGATTTAAATTTGTCCATTTATACTCAATATAATCTTCACATTGGACAGAGCAAAACACTTTTAGTGAATTTATGTTAATATTCTTCCTTCCAGATTAAAAAAAAAAATCAAGCATAACATGATTGCCTTCTAACCTTTGAAATCTATGCTTCCATTTTATGGCCAACTTCAGATAATAAATACTAAACCAATGTCTTGGACTTCCCTGGTAGTCCAGTGATCAAGACTTCATGCTTCCACTGAAGCAGGCATGGATTTGATTCCTGGTCAGAGAACTAAGATCCCCCATACAGCATGGCTGGAAACACACACACACACACATACACACAAAAACAAAACCCAACATCTTAAATTGTTTCACACTATAATCCTATCTGCAAAAAGTCTATTTTGCTCTTTAAGACAATATTAGGTGTCAACTATTCTTCTATTATTCTTCTCTTGGTTGCCACGTCAGTAGACAGAAAGAACAAAAGTATCTGCCTGAAGCAAATATACTGCAGTTCACTGTCAAACAGAGATTCCCAAGAAACCAAACAGAAAAGGAATAAAAATGAGAGGCATGTTTTATTAAATGTCTTCTACACCTGCTTCCTTTATCTTTTAGACCTGTTTACCAAAGCTCAATGGATAGCTTTCATTTCTTTAAAGCTACCAAACATATGAGCTAATGGTTATTTCTGTCACTTCAATGAACATTTGTCTCATACCACTAAGTTATTAAGGATAATAAACTAGTGTTAAAAAATAATAATGTTCTGTATATGTAGGGGACCTTCATGAAAGTTTTGCAGCTGAAAAAAAGGTTATAGTTGCTAAGCAGACTGGTTATTTATTAAGCTAGCTTTGTAAATAAAAAGAATATTTAAACAGCTGCTATCTCTGTGATCTTACCATTAATCTTCTCCAGAAAACTGTGACAAGAAGTGATATTTGACTATAATTTTAGAAAATGATAGTGAGAACTATGTGATTATTCAATTTACATTATACTTTCAAAATTATGTTAAAATAGTGCAAGATACGTTCATTTAAATTCATTTTAAAATTAAAATTACTTTACCTAGCAAATTCAGAATGAGATACTATTTGTTTACTAGTGATTTATATTAAATTAGCAATCTGTTAAAATTCATTTCTTTATAACACTGTTTGGGAAATAATAATTTTTCAGATTTTTTAGAAAAACTGTCTGAAATTTCAAGAGAATCTTCTTAGGTAATGAAAGAGAAAGCAAACAAGTCAATAATACATAAACAAAATGTTGTATATAATCAATCAAAATCTTCCATCTGTGCAGTAGAGCAGTGAATGATTCATTTTTAAAAAAACACATACTAATTGTTGCATATTTTCAGGGACACTATATTTTTAATAAAAGTTTAATTTCAGACTGTTTTGGATTTATAGAAAAGTTGTGAAAATAGCACAGAGTCCCATGTACTCCATACCCAGTTTTCCCTGTTCTCAACATCTTAAACAGTATGGTACATTTGTCACAATTAATGAATGAATAATAATTAAGTAATTATTAATTATAATTCATACTTTATTCAGAATTTCTTAGTTTTTGCCCTAATATCATTAGAACACCCCTCTTCATTCAGTCATCATGCCTCTTTAAGGTCTTCTTTACTATGACAGTTGCTCAAATCCCACCCTACTCCCCTTTTTATTCATCTTCACAGTTTTGAGGAGTACTGGTCAGTTATTTAGTAGAATATTCCTTATTGGGATTCATCTGTTGTTTTTCTTGTGATAATTTTGGGATTAAAATATTAGGTTTTGAGGAGGGAAACCACAGAGGCAAAATGCAATTTTCATCCCATCATATCCGAGGTTCATACTATCAACATGATTAACAGCTGCTGTTGTTAACCTCGAACGCCTGGCTGAGTTGGTGTTTGTTAGGTTTCTGCCCAGTGAAATTACTCTTCTTCCCTCTTTCTATACCATGGATTTTGGAAAGAAGTCACTGTGTGCAGCCCTCACTTAAGGACAGGTTATTTATTCTCTGCCTCCTTAAGTGTAAAGTACCTACCTAAATTACTCAGAATTATCATACATGGGCTTCTCAGGTGGCTCAATGGTAAAGAATCTGCCTGCCAATGAAGAGACCCAGGAAACACTGGTTCCATCCCTGGGGTGGGAAGATCCCCTGGACTAGGAAATGGCAGTCCCCTCCAGTATACTTGCCTGGAAAATTCCACGGACAGAGGAGCCTGGTGGGCTGCAGTCCATAGGGTTGCAAAGAGTAAGACACAACTGAGCATGCGTGCATACACACACACACACACACACACACACACATTCTGCATGGGACATTTATCTGTTCTCCCTTATTATTTATGTAATCATTTATATCCATATATGCTCATGTATATTCATTTTATGCTTTCAATCATATTTCTTTACTACTTTGCTTATTTTGTTGCTCTAACAGTTCCAGACATATCTTTTGAACTATTTATTTATATTTGGAGTTCTTAGCACAGTGCCAGAAATATAATAGATGCTCAGTAAATGGTAATTTAATAGAAACCTGAATGTAGAAATGTGCTCATGGGCTGTTTCCTAATTAAGAAATATATAATGTACTTTATTAAGATGAACTTATTTCTTAATTGACTTCCCTGGTAGCTCAGATGGTATAGTGTCTGCCTACAATGCAGGAGACCCAGGTTCGATCCCTGGGTCGGCAAGATCCTCTGGAGTAGGAAATGGCAACCCACTCCAGTGTTCTTGCCTGGAAAATCCCATGGACAAAGGAACATGATAAGCTACAGTCCAAGGGGTCGCAAAGAGTCGGACACAACTGAACGACTTCGCTTTCACTTTATTTCTTAATTGCAGATCCTCACTTATACTCTTAGAAAGATGGAAAAAGGAGAAGAGACAGAGTATATAATTTAGATATATCTGCAGTAATCCCAATCCCAAAGATAGGCAAAGCCAAAGAATGCTCAAACTACTGCACAAATGCACTCATGTCACATGCTAATAAAGTAATGCTCAAAATTCTCCAAGCCAGGCTTCAGCAATTTGTGAACCATGAACTTCCAGATGTTCAAGCTGGTTTTAGAAAAGGCAGAGAAACCAGAGATCAAATTGCCAACATATGCTGGATAATGGAAAAAGCAAGAGAGTTCCAGAAAAACATCTATTTCTGCTTTATTGACTATGCCAAAGCCTTTGACTGTGTGGATCACAATAAACTGTGGAAAATTCTTCACGAGATGGGAATACCCCTGACCTGCCTCTGGAGAAACCTATATGCATGTCAGGAAGCAACAGTTAGAACTGGACATGGAACAACAGACTGGTTCCAAATAGGAAAAGGAGTACGTCAAGCCTGCATATTGTCACCCTGCTTATTTAACTTATATGCAGAGTACATCATGAGAAATGCTAGGCTGGAAGAAGCACAAGCTGGAATCAAGATTGCCGGGAGAAATATTAATAACCTCAAATATGCAGATAACACCACCCTTATGGCAGAAAGTGAAGAGGAACTAAAAAGCCTCTTGATGAAAGTGAAAGAGGAGAGTGAAAAAGATGGCTTAAAGCTCACCATTCAGAAAACGAAGATCATGGCATCTGGTCCCATCACTTCATGGGAAATAGATGGGGAAACAGTGGAAACAGTGTCAGACTTTATTTTTGGGGGCTCCAAAATCACTGCAGATGGTGACTGCAGCCATGAAATTAAAAGACACTTACTCCTTGGAAGGAAAGTTATGACCAACCTAGATAGCATATTCAAAAGCAGAGACATTACTTTGCCAACAAAGGTCCGTCTAGTCAAGGCTATGGTTTTTCCAGTGGTCGTGTATGGATGTGAGAGTTGGACTATGAAGAAAGCTGAGTGCCAAAGAATTGATGCTTTTGAACTGTGGTGTTGGAGAAGACTCTTGAGAGTTCCTTGGACTGCAATGAGATCCAACCAGTCCATTCTAAAGGAGATCAGCCCTGGGTGTTCATTGGAAGGACTGATGCTAAAGCTGAAACTCCAGTACTTTGGCCACCTCATGCAAAGAGTTGACTCATTGGAAAAGACTCTGATGCTGGGAGGGATTGGGGGCAGGAGAAGGGACGACAGAGGATGAGATGGCTGGATGGCATCACCGACTCAATGGATGTGAGTTTGAGTGAACTCCGGGAGTTGGTGATGGACAGGAGGCCTGGCGTGCTGTGATTCATGCGATCGCAAAGAGTTGGACACGACTGAGAGACTGATCCGAACTGAACTGCAGTAATGTGACATTATAAACAACCACTAAAACTTAGCAGCAAATAACAAATAAACATTTATATAGCTTGCGAGTCCATGGAGTTCAGCCAGTCTGGTCTAACCTTGGCTGATTTTGGCTAGGTTTGCTTAGGTGCAGGTGTCAGAGGGGAGGGAGAGAGGTCAGAGGTATCAGCTGGCTCAGGGATCATAACTGGGGCAAATTAGCTCCAATCCAAGATCTCTTTTCATGAGGGAGACCAGTCTGGGCATGTTTTGGGCAAGAGTGAGCAGCAATGTGTAAGCACTTTTCTGAAGACTCTTGTATCACATTTGCTATCATTAGAGTGGTCAAAGCAAGATTCAATGTGAGCCCAAATTTAAGAAGAGAGAAAGAGATCTGTGCCTCCTTAGTGAGCAGAACTAAAAGATCATGTGGCAAGCATAGGCTGTACGGGAAGGGGTACAAAATAGGGCCATTAAAGCAATCAATCTAAGGAGCTTAACTATGCAAGGAAAAGTGTCTAAGCTCTCCTGGGTGTGTGTTTATTGTTTTCAAGGTGTTGCCACCCTGTTTTTGTTATGAATTATGAAAGTAAATGGAAGTGCAGTGCTCTCATTAACTGTCATATTTCAAAAGCTGTTCTATCCAAACTGAGGACCAAATCATTTAAAAGTATAAGATAGTAATTTACTTTTCAATTCTGCACACATCTTGGCTATAATAAAATCTTATTGAACAAAAGCTTTTTAATAGGAGTGTGTTTTCAATATGAAAAAGAATTTCATGTGGCAAAATTTGAAGTGTAATAATGAACAGTTCTGTAAAATGAAAGAATCAGCTAAGCCTATAAATCTCCCCCATATACATTTATGCCAGAATTAGACATATGAATAATCTATTCTTAGTGAATATTCAGGAAAGGATAAACTCATACTTCTAAAGAGGTCTCCATGGAAATGTTCTTTAAAATAGTGTTATTGACAACTGAAAAACATGCAACTTGCATATTTGTTGTTTTAGGGTTTGTTTGAAATAAAATAAGCCTTTCAGAATTCATGCATATCAATCCTATTTTTTTCTGTAGGAAAATTGAAACAAACAAATAATAGCTTTTTTTTCTTAAAACATTTGAAAATAATGTATGAGATGTAATTAAATATAAACTTATATGTTAACATCTCATATTCTAAATACAATCCTAAAAGAAGCAGTTTCTATTACACTTGTCTTAGAAAGCTGCTTATGTTTGAGGTAGCATTTTGTAATGAAAAAGATAAGAGTTTAAAATCCAAGAAGATCTGGGTTGAAATCTTGATTCTGTCTTTTCAAAAATTGGTTTAGCTAGGGTTTTTATCCTCTGTGAGCCCCAGTTACCTTATCTGTAAAAAGGAAGTATAGAGTCTATCTTATATGGTTTTTAATGAGAATTAAATGATAGGCTGTCAAACTTAGTACTGTGCTTAATACATAAGATGATCATTAGTAATAATTTGATACCACTGATGTATATAATCTTGTATTTATTTAATACCTTACTTTCCAATACTAGCTTTAAAAACTCTTTCAGTCACTTGCCATGGTCTGTATATCTATTATTCTCAGATTGAGACTATCTGCCATATATCAAAACTTTGGTTCAAATATAGGCATTGGAAAATGCATATTAGAAAGAAAATCATCCTGCAGAGTCTGAACTAAACAAATAACTGGTATAAACAAGTATCTTCAGTCAGTTCAGTCACTCAGTCATGTCCGACTCTGTGGCCCATGTACTGCAGCATGCCAGGCATCCCTGTCCATCCCCAACTCCTGGAGTTTACTCAAACTCTTATCCATTGAGTCAGTGATGCCATCAAACCATGTCATCCTCTGTCGTCCCTTTCTCCTCCTGCCTTCAATCTTTCCCAGCATCAGAGTCATTTCAAATGAGTCAGTTCTTCGTATCAGGTGGCCAAAGTATTGGAGTTTCAGCTTCAGCATCAGTCCTTCCAATGAATATTCAGGACTGATTTCCTTTAGGATGGACTGGTTGGATCTCATTGCAGTCCAAGGGACTCTCAAGACTCTTCACCAATACCACAGTTCAAAAGCATCAATTCTTCAGTGCTCAGATTTCTTTATAGTCCATCTCTCATATCCATACATGACTACTAGAAAAACCATAGCTTTGACTAGATGGACCTTTGTTGGCAAAGTAATGTCTCTTCTTTTTCATATGCTGTCTAGGTTGGTCATAACTTTCCTTCCAAGAAGCAATTGTCTTTTAATTTCATGGCTGCAGTCAACATCTGCACTGATTTTAGAGCCCCCCGAAATAAAGTCTGTCACTGTTTCCACTGTTTCCCCATCTATTTGCCATGAAGTGATGGGACCAGATGCCATGATTTTAGTTTTCTGAATGTTGAGTTTTAAGCCAACTTTTTCACTTTCCTCTTTCACTTTCATCAAGGAGCTCTTTAGTCCTTTTTCACTTTCTTCCCTAAGGGTCGTGTCATCTGCATATATGAAGTTATTGATATTTTTCCCAACAATCTTGATTCCAGCTTGTGCTTCTTCCAGCCCAGCATTTCTCATGATGTACTCTGCATATAAGTTAAATAAGCAGGGTGACAATATACAGCTTTGACGTACTCCTTTTCCTATTTGGAACCAGTCTGTTGTTCCATGTCCAGTTCTAACTGTTGCTTCCTGATCTGCATACAGATTTTTCAAGAGGCAGGTCAGGTGGTCTGGTATTTCCATCCCTATCAGAATTTTCCACAGTTTCTTGTGATCCACACAGTCAAAGGCTTTGGCATAGTCAATAAAGCAGAAATAGATGTTTTTCTGGATCTCTCTTGCTTTTTGGATGATCCAGAAGATATTGGCAATTTGATCTCTGGTTCCTTTGCATTTCCTAAAACCAGTTTGAACATCTGAAAGTTCACTGTTCATGTACTGTTGAAGCCTGGCTTGGAGAATTTTAAGCATTACAATGCTCATATGTGAGATGAGTGCAATTGTGCAGTAATTTGAGCATTCCTGGACATTGCCTTTCTTTGGGATTGGAATGAAAACTGACCTTTTCCAGTCCTGTGGCCACTGCTGAGTTTTCCGAATTTGCTGGCATGTTGGTTGCAGCACTTTCACAGCATCATCTTTTAGGATTTGAAGTAGCCCAGCTAGAATTCCATCACCTCCACTAGCTGTGTTCGTAGTAATGCTTCCTAAGGCCCACTTGACTTTGCATTCCAGGATCTCCGGCTCTAGGTGAGTGATCCTACCATGATTTTCCGGGTTGTGAAGATCTTTTTTATATAGTTCTTCTGTATATTCTTGCCACCTCTTCTTAATATCTTCTGCTTCTGTTAGGTCCATACCATTTCTGTCCTTTATTGTGCCCATCTTGCATGAAATGTTCCCTTGGTATGTCTAATTCTCTTGAAGAGATCTCTAGTCTTTCCCATTCTATTGTTTTCCTCTATTTCTTTGTACTGATTCCTGAGCAAGACTTTCTTATCTCTCCTTGCTATTCTTTGGAACTCTGCATTCAAATGGGTATATTGTTCCTTTTCACCTTTGGTTTTCTCTTCTCTTCTTTTCATGGCTATTAGTAAGGCCTCCTGAGACAGCCATTTTGCTTTCTTGAATTTCTTTTTCTTGGGGATGGTCTCTATCACTGCCTCCTGTACAGTGTCATGAACCTTTGTGCATAGTTCTTCAGGCACTCTGTCTATCAGATCTAATCCCTTGAATCTTATTTCTCACTTCTACTTATAATTGTAAGGGATTTGATTTAGGTTATACCTGAATGGTCCAGTGGTTTTCCCTACTTTCTTCAATTAAAGTCTGAATTTGGCAATGAGGAGTTCATTATCTAAGCCACAATCAGCTCCCCGTCTTGTTTTTGCTGTGTAGACCTTCTCCATTTGGCTGCAAAGAATATAATCAATCTGATTTTGGTATTGACCATCTGGTGATGTCCGTGTATAGAGTCTTCTCTTATGTTGTTGGAAGAGGGTGTTTGCTATCACCAGTGCGTTCTCTTGGCAAAACTCTATTAGCCTTTG
The DNA here is from genome assembly GCF_027580195.1 of Bos mutus. NCBI lineage: Eukaryota > Metazoa > Chordata > Mammalia > Artiodactyla > Bovidae > Bos > Bos mutus. The sequence goes on from NC_091617.1 coordinate 49,100,428, forward strand.
CCCTGCTTCATTCTGTATTCCATGCCAAATTTACCTGTTTCAGGTGTTTCTTGACTTCCTACTTTTTTTGCATTCCAGTCCCCTATAATGAAAAGGATACATTTTTGGGGTATTAGTTCTAGAAGTTCTTGTAGGTCTTCATGTAACCATTCAATTTCAGGTTTTTCAGCATTACTGGTCAGGGCATAGACCTGAATCAAACCATATTGAATGGTTTGCCTTAGAAACGAATGGAGATCATTCTGTCGCTTTTGAGACTGCATCCAAGTACTGCATTTCAGACTCTTTTGTTGACTATGATGGCTACTCCAGTTCTTCTCAGGGATTCTTGCCCACAGGAGAAGATATAATGGCCATCTGAGTTAAATTCACCCATTCCAGTCCATTTTAGTTCGCTGATTCCTAGAATGTCGACATTGACTCTTGCCATCTCCTGTTTGACCACTTCCAATTTGCCTTGATTCATGGACCTAACATTCCAGGTTCCTATGCAGTATTGCTCTTTACAGCATCAGACCTTGCTTCTATCACCAGTCACATCCACAATTGGATGTTGTTTTGCTTTGGCTCCATCCTTTCATTCTTTCTGGAGTTAGTTCTCCACTGATTTCCAGTAGCATATTGGGCACCTACCAACCTGGGGAGTTCATCTTTTATTTTCCTATCTTTTTGACTTTTCATACTGTTCATGGGGTTCTCAAGGCAAGAATACTGAAGTGGTTTGCCATTCCCTTCTCCAGTGGACCACATTTTGTAACCAGTGTGTTACAAGGATTTATATATACACTTTTGTTCTAATCATAGTCTCTGAAACAATAGGAGCATGAACATTAACCAGTTAAATGTAATGCAACTAATTGCCCAGCTAATATGCACACACACACATAAATTAAACTGGAGAACTCTGTTCATAACACTTTGAACTTTCAGAAATGGCCATGTAGTAAAGCAGAGAGAATGTGCAAATATTACACTTAAGTTTAGATATCATTTTTTCCTCCTTCCAGAGACAATGAAAATTCTTGCTTATTGCTATAATAATCAGGTACTATGTTAGATACATTTCTAAGAACCACTCTTGGTTTAATTTTTCTGTTATTGCTGGATGCTTGTCACAGAATATCCTAGTTGATGCCAGGTCCTCAATGCCAAGATTTGTTAAGGACAAACAGGCTCTATCAATAAATAAATGTTCAGTGTGCAGTTTCAAATCAGATCTTCCTCTGATTCAATAAAACATTCAGATACTCCAGACAAGTAGTTTTTCACTACAAGACCCTGAATATTTTTTCATAGAATCCATGAAAAAGTTGTGTCTAAGCTACCAAATTCCTCCTCTACTGTCTTTGGAATGTGCTGAGGAAGTTTCTAAACAGAGCTTAACATTACTTCCTTCACAGTACGAAAATATATGCACACTCTCAGACAAGCTGACACCCTGTAAGTGGGTTATAGACAGTGTCTTTAAATTTTGTGATAGACATTATGAGCTGGTCAGAATGAATCCTCCAATTAGGCTTTATCTCACTGCAGAGAAGTTTTCCTGGATCTGCTGCCACAAAGAAGACTGAGTGATTAATTAAGAGCAATAGAAGAGTTTCTTCATATTTTCTCCCCTCGCCCCAAATTACTTACCTCATTGTCCCACCACTGGGGATATATGGAAGGGTCTTAATTATGAGACTAACTGATCTTAAAAAATAAGACTAAGGTGCCCTTGATAGTAAGAATTTCTTATTCTTATCAATTTCAAAACCTATTCTCATAAAATGACTTTCTCTTTTAAATTCTTTGGCATTTATGAAATTAATAATGTGTTGCATTAAAACAGAGCTTTTCATTCAGGAACTTCAAAGCATTTTTTGTCTCATACTATAGCTAATTTAATATGACTATAAATTTTGTGATTGACATAGAAGTGAGAAACCATTAAGAAAAACAGAGTGCAATTTTGGGAAAGCTTTCAAATACCTAAGATTTTATCTTAATCAATTGTCTTAGTTTTCTGTTCATAGTAAAATAAAATAAAATAAAATTTTTATCTCTGTTGTGTCTAACTCTTTGCAACTCCACGGACTGTAGCCCACCAGGCTCTTCTGTCAATGGAATTCTCCAGTCAAGAATAGTGGAGTTCATGGTAAATGAGACTGAAATGTGAAAAGTTCATTTTGCTAAGATCTACTTATTTTTTTTTATTTTAGCTTTTAATTTATATTGGAGTATAGTTGATGAACATTGTTGTGGCAGTTTCAACTGTACAGCAAAGTGATTCAGTTATTTATATACATGTATCTATTTTTTTTTTCAAATTCTTTTCTCACTTAAGTTGAACATACAGTATTTATTTTAAATTAGATTTTAATTTAAATGATTTGTCCTTTTTTTGAAAGTGTAATATAGAGAATATTTTGTCTCAGATTTTGAGTTTCCTTTACTAAAAGTTTTATATCTTTTAATATATCTAAATATATTCTACATTGGCCTTTCTATCCTCTTGGGGAATTACTAAAGTAATTCATAGACCCATTCTTACTGGTGAGAAAACAAATTAAATTTATCAGGACACTAAAGTAGCATTAGGTAAATTATGGACCACTGACCTAAAAGATAACCAATTCTCCAGAAATGAAGCTGTTTATTTCTTAACTCTTGCATAAGCTTATGTTGGAATTTTGAAGGTGCTAATAAAATCATTGTTTATTGAACTCTTATTTAGTAGTGCACAGTATGAAATTCTGCCTAATGATAATACATATATGTAGAAATTGTGAACCAGTTTTCTACATGTGAATAGAATTCTAAGCCTAACTAAATATTGTAAACTCTTATGTTTGTGATTTAAAAGGAAGTCTCTGAAAAGAAATTATAGTATGAAGATAAGTAAAATCCTAGTATGGTTTGTTGTGTTTTAGTCTTTGCTTCTGCTACAAGGCAGTGATATGACATTAGGCAAAACTCTTAACTTTCTTCAATTGTGAAATGAGGGCATATGTGTTGATTCCTCAAGAAATTTTAGGCTTCTGTATGATTTAGTAAATTGCAACTCCTTCTGTGGAGATTGGATTGTTCTTTCTCTTTTTTTAAACCATGCTTATCATTGTATGATATTGACAGAAAGAAGTAATGATTAATTATCTTCAATTTTGTAGTCAGCACAGCTGAAGCCACCAGTGGCAAGTCACACAAGGTAAAACATACCATCTAGAGCTGTTGACAGAAAAATAAATGCTATTTTTTCTCCTTCTTAAATTTAATATGAGTAAATTAAAAGAGAACACAAACACTGCTAGATTTTCTTAGAGTACACCTTGTGATTATCCCTAGTTCCTGCCCATCAGTTCAGTTCAGTTGCTCAGTTGTGTCCGACTCTTTGTGACCCCATGAACCACAGCACACCAGGCCTCCCTATCCATCACCAACTGCCAGAGTCTACCAGACCCATGTCCATTGAGTTGGTGATGCCATCCAACCATCTCATCCTTGGTCATCCCCTTCTCCTCCTGCCCTCAATCTTTCCCAGCATCAGGGTCTTTTCAAATGAGTCAGTTCTTCGCATCCCATGGCCAAAGTATTGGAGTTTCAGCTTCAACATCAGTTCTTCCAGTGAACACCCATCTCCTTTAGGATGGACTGCTTGGATCTCCGTGCAGTCCAAGGGACTCTCAAGAGTCTTCTCCAACACCACAGTTCAAAAGCATCAATTCTTTGGTGCTCAGCTTTCTTTATAGTCCAACTCATATCCGTACATGACCACTGGAAAAATCATAGCCTTGACTAGATGGACCTTTGTTGACAAAGTAATGTCTCTGCTTTTTAATATGCTATCTAGGTTGGTCATAACTTTCCTTCCAAGGAGTAAGCATCTTTTGATTTCATGGCTGCAATCACCATCTGCAGTGATTTTGGAGCCCAGGTGGGAGAGACCAAATATGTGTTGACCTCTGGCAAAATAATGTTATGGTCTGTTCACAGCTCAGATGATAAAGAATCTGCCTGCAGTGCAGGAGACCTGGGTTTGATTGCTGAGTCAGGGAGATCCCCTGGAGAAGGAAATGGCAACCCACTCCAGTATTCTTGCCTCAAGAATTCCATGGGATCGCAAAGAGTTGGACATGACTGAGTGACTTTCACTTTCACCTTTTTGCTCCTGTAACAGAATACAATAGGCTGGTTGGCTTAAAGATAATAGACACGTAATACTACTCATAGTTCTGGAGACTGGGAAGTCCTGTATCAAGACACCAGCAAGTTTAGTGTCATATGAGAGCCCACTTCCTGATTTATAAATGATCTTTTTCTTTTCGGGTCCTCATGTGGTAGAAGGAGCAAGGGAACTCTCTGGGGTCTCTTTTATAAGGACACTAATCTCCTTCAAGAGTGCTCCACCCTTAGGACATAATCACTTCCCAAAGCCCCACCTCCTAATACTATCATATTGAAGTTGGGACTTCAACATGTAAATTTAAGGGGACATACACATTCAGCTCATGATACCTGGCATAATATACTTCATGATATGGGAACTAGATTCAAGTTTGATTCAAGAGGGTATTTGCATTAATTCATTTCTCACTTCCACATACTATAATTTTGAGGAGAAATACTAAGAATTTTCTTTTATTCTCTTTATAGTTGATTATTGACTATAATAATTACAGTCCTCTAAAAACTTAATAACAGAATTTTTAAACCTGTAATATGTCATACATAATAGTAACCTTTGTTTAATTTTATTAGTAAAAAGATTAATTATTTTTCATATACCTTCTGGGGGGGGCTCATTCGGTATTCTTTAGAACAACCTTTTTGAATTTCTGGACTACTGTTGCTGTGACAGTATATAATTTCATGGCAAAGATAAAATTAGTTTTTATTTTTCTATCACTTCTACCCCTCAGGGTCCCCAGATATCTTGAGACAAGGAAAAATTTTAAAGACTATTCCTTAACATTCTTGATATTACCTAGAAGGATTTTTTGTTGTTGTTGTTTTCTTTTCTAAAGTAATAAAAATGATTTTTAAAAATTCTAGGTGTTTTGTGAAAGAAGTTCTGGCTGGTTCTTACATATTAAAACATTAGAACACTTCATCAACAACAGCTAATAAGAAAGGAAATTTAATACATAAGGACATTTAAATTAATTCAACTATATTACATGAACTTAGTAAAATCTAGTTAGCTCTAATATTAAAGGAACTACTGTCCTAATAGCATATCATCTTCCTGGGTAATAGGCTCTTCCTGAATCTGATTTAACACTTTTTTTTCCTCCAAGAGAGAAAAAGGATGTAAGTTAACATAAAAAGTTTCTCATTTAAAATCTATCCCAAAATTTATTACAGTATTATGAATTCCTTTTCATTTTGTATTCATTTTTGTTACAAATGAATACAAAATATCATACTTAAACCATTGTATACAAATTAGAAGCAGCCTATTTTTACATCTACGCATATGAAAAGGTTCCTCAGCTCTCATTGAAGGAAAATTTACATTTTTATCAATTTTAAATTTAGGCCCCATTTAAACTTTAAAAGAAAAGCTGTAGCCTAAACTCAAACCCTATTTGTAAATATATGATTCTGCCCAACAACTCATATGCACAAAGTCATCTTTCGGGCTTTTTTCACACTCATCTTTCAGGAAAAAAAAGATCATTGACTTCACAGGTGGCGCTAGTGGTAAAGAACCCACCTGCCAATGCAGGAGACTTAGGAGCTGTAGTTTCGATCCTGGGGTTGGGAATATCCCCTGGAGGATATGGCAATCCACTCCAGTATTCTTGCCTGGAGAATCCCATCAGAGGAGCTTGACCGTCTACCATCCATAGGGTTGCGCAGAGTCAGATATGACTAATGCAACAGCACTCACTCAGTTTCATTATCAATAAAAATGACAAAGTAAAACAGTTTACCCTTGGATAATGCAGTGGTTAATCTGCCTGTAATTTATAGTTTGCCCTTCATATCCAAGATTGCTCAGCATCCTTGGATTCAGCCAACCACAGATCATGTAATATTTACTATTGAAAACTATCTGTATATAAGTGGATCCAAGCAGTTTAAACCCATGTTGTTCAAGGGCCAACTGTAAAATGAAACTAAACAAAAACACTTTATATGTTTGGGATTTTTTGTTGTTGTTGTTGGTATGTGTAGAAAATCATGAAATTCACTTTCCATATGGTAAGTACTCAACAAATTATACTTACTATGATCTGGGTAAAGAAACAGTCTCTTTCTAAAATGAGCTTGTGATTCTGTTGGGAAGAAAGAAATAAGATAAGTAAAACACATGAATGAGAATTGGGGATGGAAAGAATCTGGACTCAGTGTGGAATTCTGACCTTCTTGTATCTTAAAATGGAAAGTTGGAGCAAGTATTGATCTAGAATTAAAAAGGTCAGGTGCAGTAAGATCAGGATACAAGTACACAGAGCACAGAATGAATCCAATCCCAATCCTGAGTGAGTAATTTCTGTATTCTATTTTATATTTCCTGAAGGAATCTTCCAGGCTGCAGGTCAGGACAATAAGTATAGTTGCTTAATAGAGAGCAGAATTCCCTGTGGCTACAAAACTTGCTATTTTGTTGTTGTTGTCATTGTTTTTATTGGCTATAACATGAAAGGAAAAGTGTGGTTAAAAGAATACTTTTACAGTTCAGTTCTGGTCTGTATCATCAGAAATAAAGCTCAAAGTGTTAATAAATATTCTACTATTATAACAGTTTATTTTACATTAAACTATAGGTACCATTTTTGTGTATGCCAGTAATTTTTCTTTTTGATTTTAAATTTGTCTTTAAATAAAGTTAGGCATGTCATGTGAAAGTTCTAGCAGAATTTGTAGAACATATCCACTCTCTTTTCATAAGTATTCTTTACTTTCCCTTGCTCTGAAATATCATCATAAAAAAATGCATATCAATAATTACTGCCTAAAATTTAAATCAAAGATTCCTGGTAGCTCAGCTGGTAAAGAATCTGCCTGCAATGCAGGCGACCTGGGTTTGATCCCTGGGTTGGGAGATTCCCTGGAAAAGGGAATGGTTACACACTCCAGTATTCTGGCCTGGAGAATTCCATGGACAGAGGTACCTGGCAGGCTACGGTCTATGGGATCACAAAGAGTCAGACACGACTGAGCGACTTTCACAAAAAGTAAAGAAATGTAAGATTTCCAGCATGAAATGCTAATGAATGGAATACAAATAACAGAAAAACTAGATTAAGCTATATAGGTAATACCATTTTTTCTATTTCTTTTTTTAAATGATGGAAAGAAATAAATGAATAAAAATGAATTACATTTTATGTTTTAACATTAACATTCAGGCTTTTTGTAAAAAATAAAATTTTGTGTGACACTATCCTGTATTCTAAAAAAGAAAATTATTTTATTGCTGTATCTTTGCAATTTATTTTTCAGAATTTTACATTATATTCAGTAATTTCTGAATGTCCATGCTATTTCTCTTCTCTCATTTCCTTACTTATTTAGTTCAGGGCATAAATCAATTAAATCAATATTTTGAATAAAAGCCCTCAACCTATAGCACCATTAATCATAAAGATGGTAGTTATTTTCCATTTAGCTTTAAGTTCAAAATACCAAGTCAGACAAGCTGTGATTTTCTTTTACCTTATGATTTATGACTAAAAATAAAATATTTATGTCATTTATAATAATTGTTTATTGGTACAGTAAACAATTTAAAATCATCTAGTAATATTTAACCATTATAGGAGAGATTTTTTAAATGAATACTGTCATGGTTAATTGAAGTGCTGTCCTTTAGTTTCATTTTTAAATATTTCTTTTAAAAAAACAGATAAGAATGACAAAATTTAGATGTACTTTTCCATTATGGTGCTTTTGTAAACACAGTCAACTGTTAATGCTTCAAAATCAGTTTTCATCAATTTGTTGAGTCAAAGGTTCAGTAAAACTTGAATAATTTTTTTCATTAATGGTTATTTTAAATTCTTTTCTTCTTCCATCTTAATACAAATTAAGAAAATTTTTTCATGGATTGCAGCATTTGACTTACTGTCTTGAATCTAAAAGCATATGAAGCTATGGTCTTACTTTGGGTAAACTTTTCTTTCTAAAGATGATTTAAATACACAGTATTACTTCTTTCCTATGGGAAAAATATCAGTTGTGTATCATTCATTCAACCATATGTAAAGATCATTTAATATTTGCAAAGGACAATACTTATCAATGCAGATTAAAGTGATAAGGGTAAAACTCTTAACAGGATAAGGAGAAAACAAATTCAGATGAGAGAAAACACCTGGGAGTAATTTAGCTGTGGTCCGCACAAGAAATAACACCTAAATCAAGTAAGGGAACCTTGAGTAGGCACCACTGACTCAATGGACATGAGTTTGAGCAAGCTCCAGGAGTTAGTGATGGACAGAGAAGCCTGGCATGCTGAATCCATGGGGCCACAGAGAGTCAGACACAACTGAGCGAGTGAACTGAAGGGAACCTTGGGGCAGGAAAGTCAAAGCAAAATGAAACAGGAAAGAGAAACTCCTAAGTGGTACCACTTTTGATAAGAAAAAAAATATTATTGAACAACTCTAAAGCTAAAAAGCAAAATATTTACTGATTATCCTGCTGCCCATCCTGGAGTAGCATAGAGTCTTTTCAGACCTGTTTTATTTTGCTCTGTTTTGCTTAATTTTTTTGTTCTTGCTAGAGGAGGGGAGATGGTGAGGAGACAACCTCCTCAAGTTACAACTTCTCAAGGATGGGGACTGGAGTGTCTCTTTTATGAAACTGTCTTCGGCACTTCGCTCAGAGGCCATCAAATAAGAGACTTTGAACTAAAAAGTCGCTGCAGTCTTTAAAGGGTTGCCAAGTTACTGACCTCTTACCTCCAACATGCCCTAGGGAAGACGTTAGCAAAGAGCACTGAGCCTACCATCTCCTGTCAGTAATCAAGATTCATTTATGTTAATAATCCCTTTTTTAAAAAGCAAGTCAGGCAGGAAATGTAAGTCATTGCACACTTCTACATAAATTACCTCCATCAGATAACCAAACAAATTGCTTTTCTGTTAATGCTATCTCAGATCTGCTGCCCCAGAAAATTTCTTTTCAGGCAATAGAGGAAAGGTGTGAGTTTCTTTGGAAGTCCAGGCCATTTGGGTCTTGGTGAATCTTCTTGGGATAACAGAATAAGGGTGTGGAAACAGAGAAAAGAAACATCCTCTTTTAAAAAAATTTCACCTATGGCTTTGTATGAGTTAGAAAACCCTTTCAAGAGCATTTGTTCTTAGCTGCTGAGGCCTTGTGCATGCGGTCTTTTAAATCATACCCAACTCTGCGTCCCCATGGACTATAGCCCACCAGGCTCCTCTGTCCATGGCAGAGGCAGTTTCCAGGCAATAATACTGGGTGTTTTCCAGTAGTCATGTATGGATGTGAGAAGACCATAAAGAAATCTGAGCACTGAAGAATTGATGCTTTTGAACTGTGGTGTCAGAGAAGACTCTTGAGAGTCCCTTGGACTACAAGGAGATCCAACTAGTCAATCCTAAAGGAAATCAGTCCTGAATATCATTAGAAGGACTGATGCTGAAGCTGAAGCTCCAATACTTTGGCCACCTGACACGAAGAACTGACTCATTGCGGAAACCCTGGTGCTGGGAAAGATTGAAGGCAGGAGGAAGGGGGACAGAGGATGAGCTGGTTGGATGGCATGACCTTACTCGATGGACATGAGTTTGAGCAAGCTCTGGAAGTTGATGATGGACAGGGAGGCCTGATGTGCTGCAGTCCATGGGGTCTCAAAGAGTAGGACATGACGGAGTGACTGAACTGACTGAATACTGGGTTGGTTTACCATTTCCTTGTCCAGCTAAAGCCTTAGCAAATAGGACCTGAATAAATAATAAGACCTGAATTTACAATTTGGTTCTGTACATCAACCATAATCACTGGATTTTGAATAGAAGCCCAAATATCATTTGGCCATTTGCCAAAGGACCAATGTACTTAGTGACCAAACAAGAATAAAAGGAAACACAAGTTCTAAATATTAGATATGACTTTTCTTGCAGGCTCACCATTTTTTAAGTCCAGAATCAGATAATTGATTTTGTTTTCATGTTTACATATACTTTTTTTTTTTTAGTTTTTTTTTTCTAATTTTATTTTATTTTTAAACTTTACATAATTGTATTAGTTTTGCCAAATATCAAAATGATACTTTTTAACTGTGGTAACTAAAGGTTCTTAACAGTGTAGTTGCTACAGTGGCCGAAGTTCACAGATCAGCCTCTATGGCAATGCATCGAATCAGGTTTCTGCTCCCATTTTTATAAAAGGGAATATTGACTAGAAGAGAACATTGCCATCTTATTCATTATGCATAGCTCATTAGTTCCCCTGTCAACTTTCCTTTGCTTTTAATCAATTGAAAGAAAAAGCCTTCACAGATTTCCAGTAGGAAATATATAGAGCCATAGCTCATCAGTTAATATATGAACTTAAATGTAAAGATGCAGCTGACCTTGACTATGCATCCTTCCCATGTTGCCTCTTGTAAATCCTGTGATCAATAAATGAAATAGTATTCTAGCCCATTCACAACTCACCTTCAAATGTCTGTTTTTCTACATATCTAAAACTTCTGCAAAACTTTTTTTCCCTGTCCAACAGGCTCCAAATCCTCATTATATTAATGTTTCATAAAAGAAGGGTTTAGCATTTCTTCTAAGTTTTGAAGTATGACTGTAAGATAATGTTAACAAGATTGATATTTAAAGAAATCCAACTCTACTTAAATATCTAAATGAATGCTACATACTTGTAAGGAGTCACCCTGAGTAGCAATATGTTTATTCCAAGGCCACTGCCATTACATGTAGGTTATTGCTGTTGTTCTTTTGGAATGGCATTTAGAACCTGTTTTCAAACTTCAGTACTTTATAGTCAAGCCTCAATTTTTATCATTTACTTTAAGACTTTTTGTTCTCTGCTTTTTAAAATAACCAAGGGGATTCACATACACACACACATACACACACACGTGCACACTGGGAAGAGTAGAAGATTGAAAGCTTATAAATGGGTTGATGCTGGTTTTGAGGCTGACTGAGATTTTATATTATTAATTAGAATTAGAATATGACCAGAGCCAATCTATCTTTGGCCTTTGCACCTCTTTTTGTCTCCCAGGTTTGAGGTACCAGGGTACACTTAGGGCCATCCTAACTCTCAGAGACATCATGAACTTAATGACATTTATTGTTTTCAAAGTGTATTAAAACGTTGAAGGATGTGAGCCAAGTAATTTTACAAATTTATTTTAAATTAAAACATTTCCCCTCAAGGTAATAATGAAGATATCTTTCTACTTTGTGCCTTAGGATAAATAAGAAAAAGTCAAATATTTTAAGGGAAAAAAAAAGACTTTTTAAAAGAAAGAATTACTTTTTTTAAATAATTAAATTCAAAAGTTCTCAGATTGGAAGAAGCCTACAATATGTCAAAACATGATTACAAGAAATATCAATAGGATACTTTTTCATAAAGAGAGTTGTTTTAACCTAAGGATTTTTTTTTATTATTTCGTTTTTCAGCACACCCTAAGATATATGATTAAAATAATATGTATTACTTGGAAAACTAAATTGAAAGATTATTCATTTAGTTGTTAATTTTTATATGAGGACAAGCATATTTTCATAAGGTTTAAATCATGGTCCTTAAAGGTACCTTTTACAAATTGCATCCTCCCTCTCCAACTTTCTCTAAATTTGAAATGCCTCCTCCCTGTTTCAGAGAAGGCAATGGCACCCCACTCCAGTACTCTTGCCTGCAAAATCCCATGGACGGAGGAGCCTGGTAGGCTGCAGTCCATGGGATCGCGAAGAGTCGGACATGACTGAGCAACTTCACTTTTACTTTTCACTTTCTTGCATTGGAGAAGGAAATGGCAACCCACTCCAGTGTTCTTGCCTGGAGAATCCCAGGGGTGGCGGAGCCTGGTGGGCTGCCGTCTATGGGGTTGCACAAAGTCGGACACGACTGAAGCGACTTAGCAGCAGCAGCAGCAGCCTCCCTGTTTCCCTCATTTCTATTGCATTGAAATTCATACTGCCCATGTGCGATGTTTCTGAATAAAGGATATTGTGCAAATGAGCTTCCTAAAAGCAGAAGAAATGTTTAGAACCAATGAATTAAATCACAGCTATACAAAATACAATTCAACATTATACATTGAATAATAGTAAAAGGTATATAATAAAATTCAATTAATCAGTAATTAAAACCATAGCAGAGGTTTGTGTAAAATAATAGGCTTTTTAAACTAGAAAATATGATTTCTCTTGAAATTATAATTAAAAAATATATATGTATGCTTGTGTCTTCAACACTGGGCAAATGTAAAATGAAATATCTTTGTTATAAAAATAGGCTGAGAGAAGTTTTGTTATTAAAATAGGCTTAGAGAAGTTGCATATAAACTTGCTGACATGAATAATTTTAAATCAGGCCAATTATAGCTTTCATACCTTGAATCAAATTCAGAACTCTTACTTTCACAGTATTAGAAGATAAATCAAATGTTTCTTTAATGCCTACTTTCAATCTATACCCAGTTTCAGAGGACTGTTGTCATGATGACAAAAACATAGACTAAATTTTTAATAAAGTTCCTGATATGATAAAAAGAATTTGGGATAATTGTATAATATAGTCTATTGCTGAACTGATTTTATTCCTTTTGAATAAAATGAAACCACTACTAGTTTCTTAAAAGGCCTTTAAAAAAATGAATGAAGAGAGTAGCATGGAAACATATACACTACCATATGTAAGATAGCTAGACAATGGGAATTTGCTATGAGTCAGAGAACTGATACCAGGGTTCTGTAACAACCTAGAGGGGTGGGAAGGGATGGGAGGCGAGAGGTAGGTTCAAGAGGAAGGAGACATATGTATACCCATGGCTGATTCATGTTGATGTGTAGCAGAAACCAATGCAATATTGTAAAGCAATTATCCTTCAATTAAAAATAAATTTTTAAAAAATGACTGTAAGAATAGCATGATTTGTTCATAACAGGGCAAGAAATATGGCTTTTTATAATCACTCAAAATAAAGGTAGTTGTATTTGCTTTTACAGTAGTATTGCAATTTATTTTCTACAAATAGACAAAATATATATTTTTAATTGAAATATAGTTGACATATAACATTATGTTATTTCAGGTTTAGGACATAGTGATTCAACATTTATATATGTTATTCATTGATCACCACAAGTCTAGTAACCATCTGTTACCATACAAAGGCACTGCAGTACTATTGACTATATTCCCAATACTGTACATCAGTGGTCCCCTTACTTTTGACCCCAAGGACTGGTTTCATGGAAGACATTTTTCCACAGACCAGGAGTGGGAATGGTTTCGGATAAGTCTTATAAGGAACACGCAACCTAGATAGCTTGCATATGCAGTTTACAATACAGTTCACACTCCTTAGAGAATCTAATGCTGCCACTGATCTGACAGGAAGCAGAGCTCAGATGGTAATACAAGCAATAGGGAGTGGCCGCAAATACAGATGAAGTTTCTCTCGCTCGCCTGCCTCTCACCTCCTGCTGTGTGGCCCAGTTCCTAACACGCCATGCATGGTAGCAGTCCAGGGCCCAGGAGTTGGGGCCCCCTGCTATGTACATTTACATCCTTGTGAATTACTCATTTTATAACTGGAAGTTTGTTCCTCAATCCCTATCACCTATTTTACCCAACTTCTCACCTCCTTCCTCTCTAGCATTCACTAGTTTGTTCTCTGTATCTGAATTTGTTTATGTTCTGTTTTGTTTTGTTAGATTCCACATATAAGTGAACTTATACAGTATTTGTCTTTTTCTGTCTGACATATATCAATACTCAGCATAATATTCTCTAGGTCCACCCATGTTATTGTAAACGGTAAGATTTCATTCTTTTTATGGCTGAGTAATATTCAGTTTTGTCTTCATCTCTTGGCTATTGTATATAGCAGTGTAACAAGTGGGGAAGATGCCTTTTTGAATTAGTGTTTTTGTTTTCTTTAGGAAAATATCCAGAAGTGGAATTGCTGGATCACAGGGAAGTTTCATCTTTAATTTAAATCTCCATGCTGTTTTCCATAGTAGCTACAATAGTATTCAATCCTAGTAACTACACATATCCTAGCCAAAACTTGATTTTTGTTTTTTTTGGTAATCGCCATTCTGACAGGTGTGAGGTGATATCTCATTATGGTATTGATTTGCATTTTCCTGATGATTAGTGATGCTGAGAATCTTTTCATGTGTCTGTTGGCCATTGGTATGTCTTCCTGAGAAAAATGTTTATTCAGGTCCTCTGTCCATTTATTATTTTTTTTTCTGATATTGAATTGTGTGAGTTCCTATATGTATTGGGTGTTAACTCTTTATCAGATATATGATTTGAAATATCTTCTCCCATTCAGTAGGTTGCCTTTTCATTTTGTTGATGGTTTCCTTTGCTGCACAAAAGCTTTTTAACTTGATGTGGTCCCATTTGTTTATTTTTTCCTTTTGTTGCCCTTGCCTGAAGAGGGAAATCCAAAAAAAATGCTGGTAATGACAGTGTCAAAGGGTACACGGTCTATGTCTTTTTGGAGGAGTTTTATGGTTTCAGGTCTTACCTTTAAGTCTTTAATCCATTTTGAGTTTATTTTTACATATGGTGTGAGAAAGTTGTCCAATTTCATTCTTTTGCATGTTGCTGTCCAGTTTTCCCAATATCATTTATTTATGAGACTCTCTTTTCCTGGTTGTATAGTCTTTGCTCTTTTGTCATAAATTAATTGACAAAATAAGTGTGAGTTTACTTCTGGGTTCACCATTTTGTTACCTTGATCTATGTCCCTGTTTTTGTTCCAGTACTATACAATTTTGGTTGCTGTAGCTTTGTAGTATATTTTGAAATCAGAGAGCATAATGCATCCAGCTACAATTTTTCTTTCTTAAGATTGTTTGGCTATTAGGATTCTTGGAATTTCATACAATTTTATGATTACTTGTTTTAGTACTATGAAAAAATGTCATGTATGTTTTGATAGGGACTACATTGAATCTGCAGATTACTTAGGTAGTTATGAACATTTTAATGACATTAATTCTGATCTATCAGCATAGTATATCTTTCCATTTATCTGCATCATCTTCACATTTTTTCCTCAATGTCTCATATTTTTCAGAATACAGGTCTTTCATTTCCTTGGTTAAATTTATTCCTAGGTATTTTATTCTTGTTTAAATTAATTTTATTAAAGTACAGTTGCTTTACAAGGTTGTGCTGATTTATACTGTATAGCAAAGTGAATCATATATATATATATATATATATATGTACATATACCCCCTATTTTTTGGATTTTCTTCATTATACAATGTATAGAAAACACTAAAGTTTTCACCAAAAATCTATTAGAACTGATAAATGAATTCAGTAAAGTTGCAGGATAAAAAAATCAATATAGAGATATTTGTTGCATTTCTCTACATTGAAAAGAACTATCAGACAGAGAAGTTAAGAAAACAATTGCATCATAGAGAATAAAATACCTAAATTTTCTATATGTAGCATAATGTCATCTTCAAATAGTGACTGTTTTGTTTTCTTTTCAGTTTGGATACCTTTTATCTCTCCCTTTTTTCTTTTTCTTTTTTTGTCTTATTTTTTTATCTAGGATTTCCAATACTATCTTGATTAAGACTGGTGATACTAGGCATTCTTGTCTTGTTCCTGATTTCAGAGGGTTCATCATACATAGTTTGTATTAAGCTGATGTATGTCCCTTCTCCACCCACTTTGTTGACAGTGATATCAAATGGGTGTTGAATTCTCTGGAATGCTTTTTTTCCACTTATTGAGATGACCACAGGATTCTTAATCTTTCGCTTTGTTAATGTGGTGTATCACACGATTGATTTGCACATACTGAACCATCCTTGGAATAAATCCCATTTGATAATGGTATGCTGCTAAGTCACTTCAGTCGTGTCCGACTCTGTGCGACCCCTGAGACGGCAGCCTACCAGGCTCTTCCGTCCATGGGGTTTTCCAAGCAAGAGTACTGGAGTGGGGTGCCATTGCCTTCTCCGTGATAATGGTATATAATGGTATATAATCTATTTAATGCATTGTTGAATTTTGTTGGCTAATATTTTGTTGAGGATTTTTACATGTATGTTTATGAGGCATATTGGACTCTAATATTTGCTTGTGTAGTGTCTTTATCTGGTTATGGGATCAGGGTAATGGTAACTCACTCTCATAGAATGAGTTTGGAAGCATTCCTTCCTTTTAAATTTTTTGGGGGATAGTTTGAGGAGGATAGGTGTTTTCTCTTCTACAAAAGTTTGGTGTAAAGTCATGTTGTTCTGAACTTTTATTTGGTGGGTTTTTTGATTATTGAATCAATTTCATTACTAGTGATTGGTGTGTTTAGACTTTTTATGTCTTCCCTTAATCAGTTAGATTATCTGGGATTTTTCTTTAAGTAAACAAAAATATTGACCAAATAAAATAAATTCAAAAAGCCACAAAACACATTTAAAATTTGTTCTAAAGATGAAAAAATAATTCAAAATGCCATGATTATTTAAATCTGGTCCCTCCAATGTTCAAGGTATTCATCTTTACAAATAGAACCAAATGCTTAGTAATATTATTTTTATTGTATATACTTTTAAAAAATATTCATGCTTTTTATCTTTCTGCTCTTTTTAAAAGATAAGTAGTCAGGTAAGTAATCACCTATGCAGATCGTAACAAATATGAACAATGACCTTTCATTTTGAAAATATTGAAAGCAACACTAGAAAGATGGATGGCATCACTGACTCAATGGACATAGTTTGAGCAAACTCAGGGAGATAATGAAAGACAGGGAAGCCTGGCATTCTGCAGTTTATGGGGTCACAAAGAGTCAGACACAACCTAGTGACTGAACAGCAACAACAACCCTAGGAAGAAGTTTATATGTATATGAACCATGAACTCCCAGATGTTCAAGCTGGATTTAGAAAAGGCAGTGGAACGAGACATCAAATTGCCAACATCCGTTGGATCATCAAAAAAGCAAGAGAGTTCCCGAAAAACATCTGCTGCTGCTTTATTGACTATGCCAAAGCCTTTGACTGTGTGGATCACAACAAACTGGTAAATTCTTCAAGAGATGGGAATACCAGACCACCTTATCTGCCTCCTGAGAAATGTGTATGCAGGTCAAGAAGCAACAGTTAGAACTGGACATGGAACAACAGACTGGTTCTAAATTGGGAAAGGAGTATGTCAAGACTATATATTTTCACCCTGCTTATTTAACTTATATGCAGAGTACATCATGCATAATGCTGGGTTGGATGTAATACAAGCTGGAATTTAGATTGCTGGGAGAAATATCAATAACCTCAAATATGCAGATGACACCACCCTTATGGCAAAAAGAAAAGAAGATAAAGAGCCTCTTGATGAAAGTGAAAGAGGAGAGTGAAAAAGTTGGCTTAAAACTCAACATTCAGTAAACGAAGATCATACATCCAGTCCCATCACTTCATGGCAAATAGATGGGGAAACAATTGAAACAGGGACAGACTTTACTTTCTTGGGCTCCAAAATCACTGCAGATGGTGACTACAGCCATGAAATTAAAAGACTCTTGCTCCTTGGAAGAAAAGCTGTGACCAACCTAGACAGCATAATAAAAAACAGAGACATTACATTGCCAACAAAGGTCCTTCTAGTCAAAGCTATGGTTTTTCCAGTAGTCATGTAAGGAATGTAAGAATTGGAATATAAAGAAAGCTGAGCACCGAAGAATTGATGCTCTTGAACTGTGGTGTTGGAAAAGGCACTTGAGAGCCTCTTGGACTGCAAGGAGATCCAACCAGTCCATCCTAAAGGAAATCAGCCCTGAATATTCATTGGAAGGACTGAAGCTGAAGCTGAAACTCCAATACTTTGGCCACCTGATGTGAAAAACTGACTTGTTTGAAAAGACCCTGATGCTGGGAAAGATTGAAGGTGGGAAGAGAAGGGGCCGACAGAGGATGAGATGGTTGGATGGCATGACCGACTCGATGGACATGAGTTTGAGCAAGTTCCGTGAGTTGGTGAAGGACAGGGAAGCCTAGCATGCTGCAGTCCATGGGGTTGCAAAGAGTCAGACACAACTGAGGGACTGAACTCAACTGATACATATACACAAATGTATATAACTCATACATTCCAAGTACATCCAGGAAACAACTAGCAGTTTTTTTGATGAATAATTTATGAAACAAATTATTTTTGTGACCTTAATTCATCTTAGTCTGGCAGACAATAATTATATTTATAATGAACTTAAAGAGCAACAACAACAAAAATAATTGGGGAAATTAACACTGAAGACATACGTAAGTTAATTCACTCCATTACACAGCTGCCACATATTCAAATACAATAAATGTTGGTTAAGTAATACATGAACAGGTAATTTTCATCTTTAAAAATTGGAAGGATTAGCTAAGAGGGAAAGATGTAAAAGCGTTGTAATTTCAGTGCAGCATTAAATTTCAGAATTTAATGAGATTAAATATATTTTTAAAGGTAAATCACCACTTGTCATATTAAAAGGAAGACAAGTTTATGTTTATAATTTTGAAAAATATAATCCTCAAAGCTCTAGCTTGTTTTTGACAAGTGTTCTGCTCTTCTCACACACTAGTAAAGTAATGCTCAAAATTCTCCAAGCCAGGCTTCAGCAATATATGAACCGTGAACTTCCAGATGTTCAAGCTGGTTTTAGAAAAGGCAGAGGAACCAGAGATCAAATTGCCAACATCCGCTGGATCCTCTAAAAAGCAAGAGAGTTCCAGAAAAACATCTATTTGTGTTTTATTGACTATACCAAAGCCTTTGACTGTGTGGATCACAATAAATTGTGGAAAATTCTGAAAGCGATGGGAATAACAGAAACCTATATGCAGGTCAGGAAACAACAGTTAGAACTGGACATGGAACAACAGACTGGTTCCAAATAGTAAGAGGAGTACGTCAAGGCTGTATATTGTCACCCTGCTTATTTAACTTATATGCAGAGTAAGTCATGAGAAATGCTGGACTGGAAGAAGCACAAGCTGGAATCAAGATTGCCAGGAGAAATATCAATAACCTCAGATATGCAGATGATACCACCCTTATGGCAGAAAGTGAAGAGGAAGTAAAAAGCCTCTTGATGCAAGTGAAAGAGGAGAGTGAAAAAGTTGGCTTAAAGCTCAACATTCAGAAAACTAAAATCATGACATCTGGTCCCATCACTTCATGGGAAATAGATGGGGAAACAGTGGAAACAGTGTCAGACTTTATTGTTTTGGGCTCCAAAATCACTGCAGATGCTGATTGCAGCCATGAAATTAAAAGACTCTTCCTCCTTGGAAGGAAAGTTATGACCAACATAGATAGCATATTGAAAAGCAGAGACATTATTTTGCCAACAAAGGTCCGTCTAGTCAAAGCTATGGTTTTTTCAGTGGTCATGTATGGATGTGAGAGTTGGACTGTGAAGAAAGCTGAGTGCCGAAGAATTGATGCTTTTGAACTGTGGTGTTGGAGAAGACTCTTGAATCCCTTGGACTGCAAGGAGATCCAACCAGTCCATTCTAAAGGAGATCAGTGCTGGGTGTTCTTTGGAAGGAATGATGCTAAAGCTGAAACTCCAGTACTTTGGCCACCTCATGCGAAGAGTTGACTCACTGGAAAAGACTCTGATGTTGAGAGGGATTGGGAGCAGGAGGAAAAGGGACGACAGAGGATGAGATGGCTGGATGGCATCACTGACTCGATGGACTTGAGTTTGAGTGAACTCCGGGAGTTGGTGATGGACAGGGAGGCCTGGCGTGCTGTGATTCACGGGGTCGCAAAGAGTTGGACACAACTGAGTGACTGAACTGAACTGCTCTTGTTATCAAATAATGCTGGGTTTTGGTAGTGAAATGGGTTTCTGTCTTCCTTCACAACATTGTTGCCAATAAACACACGAATAGATTGAAAAGGTGTACTTCACTTTATCTTTTTAATGCTCTAAGGAGTAGATCAAAAATATGAGGAGAAAGATGTTTGATTGGGTCCTGATTATATTTTTCATATAGATTTATATATTATTGCAATTGGATGTGTTTAACATGAACCCTCGATATGTAGATACCACAACAACCAAATAAAAGCAGTTGTGATTGTGAAGTTCTAATAGATACACTATTTTCTTTTAGAGTTATTTATTTAAAAGTCATCTGAAGTTCAACTATAAGTATTTCAGTAACATTATGAAATCATTTCAGTTCCAGTTTAGAGACTTCCTTGTTCTGATCATTTTAAAATAATTATCATATATATGAAATACATCTTACATATTATTTCTTTCTGCCTACAAATCTTTCAACTTTAGGATTTTGTAAACTATAGAAATGTGGTAAATAAATAATAAAAAACAGAGAGGAAGTGAGGTACACAGAGAGAGACCTACTCTTTCTCATCAATTTTAAGCAGTCTTCATCTGTACATGTATATACAAAATGCAAATATATGCATAAAATATTAGGCATTATCACCCCTGATATGTTGAAATTCTTCTAAGCTGAAAGAAAAAAAATCTCACTTATAGTCCTTTAGTTTCCATTAGAATAAATAATTCCAGTAATCTGAATCTCTTTTCAGCCAACAGCTCTGTAACATCTTGCCTCTACACATGATACTGCCCTTTTAGCCAATTCCAACTCAGAGAGATGAGTAACCATGGCTCCATCCAATTTTCCACATGACATCTGTGGCAGCAGAGGCATTCATAGGACCTCTTTCCCGGAGAGCTCTTCCTTGGTGGAGCTTGAATTTCTGTAAGAAAATCATTGACACAGGAATTCAATCAGGACTCTGCTTTAGGACTAGATGCTGCCAGGGCTCAGATGCTGACAAGGCCACATTTCTTATCTCTGGGACTTTCTGCCCTTCCCCCATGAAGCTCAGTTCCTTCAGGCTGGCAGGGAACTTGCCTCTGGACTAGGGGGTGACAGACCCTCTTTGATGATGAGCATCCACAAGCACAGGGAGCAGACTCTTGCTATTCATTGAGCTACACAGCTGTGACAACTGGATTCTGCCCGGGTGTCAAAAATAGGGGGCAAGGCTCCAGTATTAGCAAAAGGGAAGACAGTTTAAGTACAAATGAACTGCTTTACGCTCTGTGAATTCATCTTCCCCCAGTTGCCCTGATTTAAGTTCAACCCTTTATTTTGCTGAAACTTTATAAACGCAAAGTGACCATCTTTTCCATAGGCTCATATGAAAAAAATAATTACCATGCTTTCACACTTCAAAAGGCATATTTTCATTTATAAATGACTTGGTAGATCTTTGATTTTAATATTTTCGCAACTATCTATTCTCCCTTTCTTATTAAACCCTAGGTTCTTGTTTCTTACTGATTCATCTTCAATTATATTGTATGCTTTGTCTGCCTGTGGTTGTGTGGAATAATAATAATGGCTCAGTGGACTTTTTACCTCTTTTGTGAACAGAAAGCTTGCATAATTAATGAATAAGCTGCTCAAATCTTGAAGGATACAGGCATGTTCACCAGGCATTTTTAGAACAACATGAAAGAGGTAATTATTTACAGCTAAGCAAAGTTTTAAAAGCAGATAAAGAGTTAATTCAACTCTGTGAATGAATATGCTAATCAGGGCATAATTTATCTCTGAAGAAACATATTTATTGTGTCTGCTATTTGATTAGATGGCTTCAATGTTCAATTAATCAGTTACCTCTCAATATCATTCCTGTGAGCTGCTTAATTAATCTGTTGCACTGCAACCCTATTCATTCTACTAAGCTATCCCTTGTCCCATTTCAAATGACAAAGCCCAGGAACTGTGCCATGTAAAGACTTTATGTCAATGTCAGGTGAAGGTTGATAAGTGGCTGACTTTTTTTTTCTTTATTAGGTTAATCAAACCAATCAGGTTTATAGGATTTATATTTGTCAAAAATTTTAATGGGATGAAGCTAATGAGAAATAGAGGAGGAAAATCACCAAGAGAATGGTGGTATTGCTGTGTACTTCAATGGAAGTATACTATTTTCATCAAATGGATTGTTTTCTCATTTTCTTTTTTCCTAAATGATGAATTTAAAAAAATGTTGCTGATTGAATCCAAACTAGTCTATGATGCCAAACTACCACAGTTCTCATTAAAAAATAAAGAATGATAGGTCCTTGTGTCTTTGAAGCAAAAAAGTGTTCCACATGGTTACTGCCTTCTGGGTACTACTTATTGCTTCCCAAATGCTACTAATAATAATTCAAATAATAGCACCATGAATATTTACCACAAATTTATCAGTTTGAAGGTGCTTCATATGTTGCATAGAGTAGCCAATCTAAGTAATGGTTGAGATACTCCACCAATTAAATCACAGGGTCATGGTATTTTCTTCTCCTTTTTTGTTTTCTGTGGTTGGAATCTCCTCTTTTATTCTTTTCCTCCTAATCTTGACTGAGATTCTATATTATCCCTCCATGTCATTCCTTTTTGCTCTGTGGAAGCAGATGCATTTTGGTAGAAGTTCTACAAAAATTGGTATGCAGATTTGCAGATCTCAGATTATCCTTCATCTTCTCAATATCCTGGGCCAACTGTCATCTCCCGCACCACCTCACATAGGCCCATTTATCATTTTAAAAATAATTTTAAATACTTTGAATCAATCTTGGTTACTCACATAATTTCTAAAATAAAAGTCATGAAAATATAGGGCAGTGTTTCTTTAATTGTGTGGGTGTCAGAAACCCCTTTGAGAAAATTAATACTAATAAAAATATTTGTATTCTATTTGAGTACTTTTAATTTGTCAGGTACAATTTTATGTTTTATATAAAATATGTATTATTTCATTTAATCTTATCTTCAAATCTGCCCTTTATGCTAGTACTTCACTCATTATACATATGAGAAAACTTAAGCACTGGAGATTAAATGACTTGCTCAAGTCACTAACTGAAAGGGAGATAGCATTATATTTATAATATTTTTAATGTAATTCTGAAAACTCTAGCAGGATTATGACAGGTGCTTTGCTTTTATCAACTAATACTATAATCAAATAATACTTTCCTTAATTTATTCATACTCATAGAGATTAATCACAAAGTTATCCAACAGATTAACTATTAGCTAGGTTTCACTTAGTGGCAACTAACAGTAAACAAACTATTTTAAGCTAAAAAGAGAATTTATTAGCTTGGAGATTTTTATTTTTACTAGCTAAGTAGATTTTTACATTATATTAAAAGTATTTCTAAATCAAGCACATGAAAGCTTCTACTTATTATGGACCTCAGGGAAAAGCAATTCCAGTTAGACATGTTTTTGATCTAAAGATTTATAAGTTTATTCACGCTAATATGTTAAATTAACCATTTTTAAATGATCGGGGTATTTAAAACAAGTGAACTTTATTTTTTTTTAATTTAAATTTATTTATTTTAATTGGAGGTTAATTACTTTACAATATTGTATTGGTTTTGCCATACATCAACATGAATCCACCACGGGTGTACATGTGCTCCCCATCCTGATTTATATAAAACATAAAAGGTTTAAACTTTTCTTGATGATTTAGGGGTGAGCATCATGAATATCAGTTACACACTGATGATCAAGTGTTTGGAGTTATTTGCCTTTGTTCTAAAAGATGTTACTATTATCATGACCCCCCATTAGAGTTTTTATTTATCTATACTCCACTTTATGCTAAAGGGTTTACTATTCCTTACAAAATGCATTTTAATGACTTTAAAATAATGTTAAAAAGCAAGGAAATCAGGACACAGATGAATTAAGTAAAACCAATAAGATGAGGCTGGGGATGATAATACTACAAAGTGTGTATTAGGAAGTGCTGTTCATTTGCTAAAGGAAGGCACAAGTGACTAGCATCCTACAAAAATAGGGAGATGTCATATGTGCTGCACATTCTCGTGTTCAGATGTGCAGAAGAATCAGAGCTATTCTGGTACTGAGAAAAACTTTACAGTGTTTCCATGCCTTCCCATATGCTCTCTAATTCTACCTGGCATGTCGTACCACTTCTCACTGACTTACTCAGAACACTTAGAAATTCCACATGCATTCCTACAATGGCATTGTTAGGTGCCCCTCCTCTGTAGTACTGTCATTTGAGACATATCAGTATCATTGCACTTACAACATTGTATTATAATTACTTGTTTAATCATCTTTCTCCACCGTGGTTTTGAAAGTTTCTTAATAGCAGTGGTGCTATGTTATTCATCATATTTTATCTCTAAAATCTAGCACAGTGTCTGAAAAATTATAGATAATCAATGAATATATCTTGAATGAATGAAAGGGTACTGATATTGTACTAAAGAATCTCTTAAGCAATACACTTATTAGAAAGATTAAGAAAAGCTAGTTTCCTAGAACTATTTCTTATAATCATCCTTACTGTACATGCAGTTCAGAAAAACAACTTTATAGCTGAACCAGCACACTACAACTGAATATCTACATCCAGGGTAATCATTTAACTCAGAAAATAAATTTTAGAGGAATGGTTGGATCAGGAATCATTACAGAACTTTAAAAGTTCTTTAACCCAGATTTTTGATATACAGCAATCTCTCATGAATGCCTGAAACTGCCGGCATACTGCACCCAAATATATACAATGTTTTTTTCTATATGTACATACATATGATGAAGTTTAATGTATAAATTAGCATGGTAAGAGATTAATAACAATGATAAATATAATAATTATAGCCATTTACTGTAATACAAGTTATATGAACATGGTCTCTCTCTGAAAATATCTTACTGTACAGATTGAATGCTTTTTCCATCTTAACTGGCTCTTATCCTGCACTATGGCCATAACTTTTACAGTTTGAGGTGCTACAGCAAAACTAGCACACATTTCTCTTCCATTCTTCATGATTTCATGGATTGAAGATTCCTTCTTAGCATATATCTTAGCAACCACAGCCTAGTTTTTTTTCTTTTCTTATTAATTCAAGAACTTTCACCTTTTCACTTTAAAGGAAGCACTTCATGGCTTCTCTTTGACATATCCAAATTGCCAGCATTACCACTATTATGCTGAAGGGCTCTTAGGTGAAATAAGGGATACTTGAACACAAGTATTGTGATAGCCCAGCAGTTGATCTGATAACTCAGATGGCTACTAAGGGAGCAACTACTCAGTGACTTACAGGCTGGATACTCTAGACAAAGAGACAATTCACATTCCAGGAATGGTGGAATGGAGCAGACAGCATGAGATTTTATCATACTACTCAGAAAGCCAGAAATTTCAAAAATGTATGAATGGTTTATTCCTGGAATTTTCCATTTAATATTTTCAGACTGTTTTTGACTAAAAGTAACTGAAACCATGGAAATCAAAACTACAGAAAAGGTGGCGCTACTGTGTATTAAGCAATATTAAGTTCAAGGTTACTTTCCCTGGAAAGTACCTTGAATGCAGTAGTTCTAAGCTGCTCCTTTAAATGAGGAGCCATGTGCTTAACCCATTAGTGAAGCTGGGTGGACTGTTAAGTTTTGTATGGAAAACCTACCTTGGCATATGTGGGCCAGGGTAGCATTCTACTTCAGCACATAGAGAAATGGTAAATGTCATTAAGCAATGCCAGAAATAAAAACTGCACCAGTTGGTGTGGTTTTGTTTGCTTTTAAGGTTTTTTTGCCTCTTTCTCTTAAGCTATTGGCTCTCATTTCTTAATGCTCTGTGAAACCTACCTACTCAAAAATTTCAGTTTCTAACTTATGCTGAATTGGTAAGCTAGGTATTTAGGCTTATTTTTAAATTATCTAAGTAAAGATAAGAACGAAAGAAAGAAAGTGAAGTCGCTCAGTCGTGTCTGACTCTTTGCGACCCCAATGACTGTAGCCTACCAGGCTCCTCAGTGCATGGAATTTTCCAGGCAAGAGTACTGGAGTGGGTTGCCATTTCCTTCTCCACGGGATCTTCCCAACCCATAGATTGAACCTGGGTCTCCCACATTGCAGGCAGATGCTTTACCATCTGAGCCACCAGGGAAGCCCACAAGTAAAGATCAAATGAACCTCAAATAAGTACCTGAGGAATTTCTGCTGAGCATGTGGTAGCTTAGGTAGAATTAAAAACTTGCTTTTCTTCTCAGATTCCCTATCTGTATGAAGGGCACCAAAATCTACTCAATTATCCAAACTACAAACCTGAAAAACTACTTCATGTTTGAGCTCTCTCTTACCTCCTCATATCCAGTTATTCAACAAGCTATGCCATTTAACCTCTGAAACAGTTCTACTCTGGTTTTTCAGCTCTCCCTGTATTGAGGGCTCATATCATTGTACATGGGGCTTCCCAGGTGGTGCTAGTGGTAAAGAACCCAGCTGCCAGTGCAGGAGACATAAGAGACTCGGTTTGATCCCTGGGTCAGGAAGATCCTCTGGAGGAGGTCATTGCAACCCACTTCAGTATTCTTGCCTGGAGAATCCCACGGACAGAGGAGCCTGGTGGGCTACAGTCCACAGGGTTGCAAAGTCAGACATGACTGAAGCAACTTAGCATGCACACATGCACGTCATCTTACATGGACAACTGCAGGAATGTCCTGTCTGGTCTCTATACCTTTCATCTTAGCCCCTGCGATCCAACCATCACATTCACCTTCTGGAACCTTTTCCCAAATGCAAATCCTTCTATACATATGCAACACGTTTAGAATAAAAGCCAAACTCCTTATTCATTCATTCATTCACACAAATTTTTGACACCTATTTGGGTGCTTAACTCCTAAAAGCTTTCCAGGATCATATTTCTTCCTTGATTTGTCTCCCAGCACCCCCGGTCAGGTCCTGTGAGTACACCAGCCTTACAGAACTATGAACTCTTCTGGAATGCAGAATGTTCTTTCATACTTCCAGGCTTCTGCACATCCTGGTCCTTCAGTATTAAATGCCTTTCTCTCTTTGCCCTTCAAGATGCAGCTCCTTCTCTGTGAAAACTTTCTTGGCACTCCTGCCCATTCCTGGGCAGAGATAGAAACTTTCTTTCTGGCACACATATAGCCATGCTTTTCTACATAGCACTTAAGTGAACATTTTAATCTTGATGTTTGTAACTGTTTCCTTGCATTACTTTCCTAATAGACTGTGAAGATAGGGTATTATCTTGTTTATCCTGGTATCCCCAGGGCTTTATAGGGCATCTAAAAAGTAGTGAATGTTTGGTTACTGTCTACTGACATTATTGAATGAAACATTGATGGTATTACTATGATACAAGTCATGGTGTGGGTCTTCGTTATTTGTAAAATTATCTTCTACTTCCCCTTCCAGTTAGAGTGTAAGCCCTGTAGGGTAGAGAGTTCTTTTTCCTATGTACCCACTTAAAGGCTTTGCACATAGTAAGTAAGTACTCAATCCATAATTGTTGAATTGAACTTTGAAAGCATTCCAAAAATTTCTCTGTTGTCTGTTTGCACTTCCAAAGTGATGACTTCATTGCTGTATGCTCATTAAAGAGGTATAAAGAAGGAATTGGAGAACTTCCTAGGGAAATCATTTCTCCTCTGAGTTCCTGTTCTCTTCTGGCTTCTTACCCAATTTGATTGACTAAACATTAGGCTTGAGCAGAGAAAGGCCAGGAAACTGTGGGAGGAAAAGCTGTATCATGCAATAGAGACTCCATTGAAATAAAAAGAAAATTGGATTTTTTGATGGCAGAAACAGATTGAAGAAAATTGTTGGAAATATTAATTCAAGGAGCATCTTGGGTGAGAGGAGGAAGAATCAGAAAACAGTGTGGGGGAAAGGAAGCAGTTAAAGAGAGGCAGTTTGACAGTCTGTGGTGGATACTCTCTCTGGTATGACTAATTGAGAATTGATTGTGCGTGCAGAAAGGTTATGTTTTATTAAGGGAAACCTTTTTCCCTTTTGTCTTTATGAAATCCGCTCTTCTGCAGATGTTATTCCCTTCCCATACTAAACCCTCATTAATTTATAATTCACCGCATTACTTTAAAAGTGCTGTGCAAATTTCCTGTTTCTCTCACATACAGTGCTTCTAATAAAGTCAAGTAGGATATAGGTTGAAATGCCACTTGTCTTGAGAGCTGCACAGCAGACTTGCTGGTGCCAAAACATTTCACCAATCGTCTCTTAGATCATTGTAAATGTTTCGAAGTGCCATTTTGCAAGCTCCATGAAAGTGAATTTGGGCTCTAAAACAACTCTTTTACTGTTGACTATAAATTGACTCTGGTTTCTGGAATCTGAAATCAGAGCTAAATGGAGTTGCTTAGTGCAGCTCTGTTAATTTTAAGGACAGGTACCCTCACAGAGTGAGGGGCACCATTTCACCAAGTGCAGACTGAGGGCAAGAAGCAATAGGAATGGAGAGGAGAAAATGAGTCCCCCTCCCACCACCACGATCACCCTAACTGCTCTCTCTGCCAGTAAATCTGACAGAACTTGGGAAATAACTGGATATGTAGATGAAGAAGTCAAAATGGCTTTTTGATTTCTAATTGCTCAATGTATCATTAGTGAAGATGGGAAATAAGAAGTAGATTCAACACCATTTTTAAGTTGAATCTCACTTTACGGACATATAGGAAACAGGAAGATAACCTGACAATTTAGATAGCTTTTTAAAATTTAAACATTTAAAATATGAAATGCCTAACAGATATATAGATAGAGACCTTGGGTCTTTTTAGAGACCAAGTAAGTTTGGAGTCTGTGTGTATGGGGTGGATGTTTCAGAGTGGTTCTGAGGGTGGGTATATTAGGATGAAGTATCTTCAGGAGTTAAAATCTCACAGGTTCATGCTGGGTGGGGATTAATGTAAATATGTGCCTGGACTAAATAGGGCAGTAGTTATTCAGCTCTGGTTGATCACTGCTAGACAAGAAGCAGGCCCAGTGGGACCAGATTGTGTATTTTTCTAAGAGAAATTAGAAAACTATTTTTTGTCATCCTTTCTCACATGAATATCTGCGATTGGTTAAACATTGAAATTGTGTGATGGTCAAATAAAACACATATTTGAGACAATTCAGTTGTAAGTTTGAGACCTCTGGATGTCCCTGATGGTACATATTCATTTGATGGCTGCTGCATGGAATTTATTCATTAACTGACCAAACTGTTATTGAAGTTTGGCTATCAGCTTCTAAGTTTTTATAAACTTTTGATGAACATGAGATTGTACTGGGGAAGTAAGACTTACAACATGTTAAAGAACTTATAAGTGTAAAAGGAAAGAGATCAATGCTGGCTGAGGTTAAACCAGAATCATGTGAAGGAGTGTGATGATATCTGAAACTTAATGAGTTTAATAAGAATGAGTGGCTATTGGTCACAATAAGCAGGGGGGGCAGCATTCCAAGCAAAAGCAGTTTGAAGCCTAGATACAATAATTTGGGAAGACAAATTATTGGGAATAAATATGGAATACAAATAAGCTAAGTGAACAGCTTATGCTATGCTATGCTATGCTAAGTCACTTTAGTCATGTCCGACTCTGTGCAACCCCATAGACGGCAGCCCAACAGGCCCCCCCATCCCTGGGATTCTCTAGGCAAGAACACTGGAGTGGGTTGCTATTTCCTTCTCCAATGCATGAAAGTGAAAAGTGAAAGTGAAGTCGCTCAGTCGTGTCCGACCCTCAGCAACCCCATGGACTGCAGCCCTCCAGGCTCCTCCATCCATGGGATTTTCCAGGCAAGAGTACTGGAGTGGGGTGCCATTGCCTTCTTATACTAAGTGAGAAAAAGAAAGGACGGAAACCATTTCTTCTAAACCCTAGTCCATTGTTTTCTTTTCCATGCTCTATCACCTCCTATCTTGACTTGGGATAACATAGAGATGTTCATTAAGTAATAAAATATTTATTGAATACCTACTATGTTCCATGTACTACTTCAGACTCTAGATGACAATTCCTATTAATACATGGTCTCCCATGCATATGGACGCAAGTCAAACCAAACTTATTTCAAATTGATTACATGGACAGTCATACTAGATATACTTCAGTTATTCTAGAAGAAAGTGGAATTATTTGAGAATTTCCATAATTCTGTGAAAATATAATCAAAAATGATATTTTGTATATAAGATTCTGTAGCATGTCAAATATAATTGTCAAAATATTTCTAGAAGCAAATGAACATAAAACCATCTCATGTTCATCAAAAGTTTGTAAAAAGTTAGAAGTGGATAGCCAAACTTTTGGTCAGTTAATGAATAAATTCCATTCAACAGCTATCAAATGAATACTTATCATTAGGATAAATATTAAAATCAGTATGAGTAATATTTATATACTTTTCTTTCTTATCTTTCATGCCCTTTGAGAATGTGCCACATAGATTTGCAGAGAGATAGGTAGAGAAGCATAAAAGAGAAAGAACAACTATTTTGGAGAATGGGAGCAGTACTGGTATATCCACCCAAATATTTTTTATTACATATAATATTTCATTTTATATAATATACATGTATAAGAATTTAAAATATTTGCCATTCTAGCTTCAGCAGATGCCTTTATACTTTCTAAACTATAGATTGAGATATATATTAATTTTACAGATTGACATATATGTCAAAAGACCCATATTTAACAGAGTAAAATGTAATGTGTTTAAAGAATAATTACATTGCTAATCAATGAATATGAGTAAGTACTGGTGGGAAAAGTTTAATTCAGTTGTTCACTGCTCATAGGAAAGGAAATTGCTGCACATAAAGTTAACATACGTTGGTGTTTCAAACTTAGTATTACTCTTAAAACATGATAAAACAGTTGAAAACCATTCCAAAAGTATTGAAGTCTAGGTAGTTTAATATAAAATATGTACTTACAAAGCTTGTATTGCATAGTGACATTCTACTCAAAAATGCTATATTGCTAGCCTAACCTCTCTATCCATTTCTCACAGTCTTCTTTTCCAGGCACTGTTCCAAAACACACAGAATATTAGCTGTGCACTCTCCAAGTTTAAGTTGAAAATTGAGAGAGATCAGATCCATATGTACAAGAAAAATAAAGTGTCAGCATGACCATCTTAAATCTGTATCTTGGATATTATTTTTTTTAAAGCTACTCCTTCATAGCTGACATACCAAATAACAAATATAATGCAGTTTAACCTTATTTTGTTGCATACCTTTCAGAAAACCATATTTCAATCATGAAAAGGAATAAAAGTCAGTATCACTTAATAATTTTTATTAAAAACTATATACCCAAAAGGAACTTCCCAGCATTTGAATTTCAGTAATATTTCAGCCCTGTTTTACTGTGTCAGCACAACATTATCTCCAGCAGCAGCTATTAGGGTGGTTGTTTATTTAATGGTGGTTCTCTTGCATACATTTTCCTGCCTGCTGTGATGGAATTTTTATCTTCACCATATATTTCTAATTTGTCTATTTCTGTGCCCAGTAAGTCTATATGCTAAGAAGGTAAAGGTGCAGAAACCTTTAAGTGACATAACTTTAAGAACAGAATTTTCCAACAGTGAACAACTTGAAACACTTACTTAAAGCATTTTGATGAAAATATAACATTTTCTTGTTAAGTCTTTTGATTTGCAATTTATATGAATTGAACGTTTGGAGGGTTTTTAGAAAAGGAGGATTATTCAGTGAGTACCACCTGCATCACAAGGCTAAACTAATTCTCTTGAAAAGTTTAAAATTTGCAATTACTCTAAAAAATTCCTTTGTTGACTTTTGGAGATAACACAGATGTCTATTACATTTTTCATAGTGAATGTGTTATAATATATAACTGTGGAATATTGGGGCCATGGATTCAGAGATGCAATGAAGCTGTTTAGGAATATGGGAGATTTTGTTCTGTTACTGAAGTGTTTTCCTTGAAGTTACTCAATCAATAGAAGGAATAGCAATTTCCCAGGGACTGCAGATTACTTTATCTGGAGGATTGGCAATTTATAAAATTTGTATCCTTCCTAAGGAAGGTTTTTATAATGCGCAGATATTTTGTTCACCACAGCAAGATTAAAATAAGCTAACAAGATGTGCAGTTTGTTTCTCAGTATTTAATGCATGTAAAATATCTGCTGCTCTACAAAAGCCAATCTGTCAACTTCCATATACGCGCGAGGTAATGCATAGAACAGAGACAGTCCTGTCTTGTCTAAGCATATTTACAGTGTTGGCAAATTCATATTTTTTCCACCAAAATTTTCACTGAAAGCTTCTATGTAGAGGAATATTTGACTCTATGAAATGCAGTATAATAGAACAAAAATTGAATAATTAGTAACTTAGCATGGTTTATATTATGTGAAGACAGGAGACATAGATTCAATCCCTAAATTGGAAGATCCCCTGGAGGAGGAGATGACAGCCCACTCCAGTATTTTCACTGGGATAATCCTATGGACAGAGGAGCCTGGCGGGCTACAGTCTATGGGGTTACAAAAGACTTGGACAGGACTTGGTGACTAAACAACAACAGGAGAGTTAGACCACTGTGTATTACCAAAGAGGTAAATAGGTTTTGATTTTAAACACCAAAAAAAATACTGCAAGAAGAGAGGCAGTCACTGTCCTTCAAACCTCAGATCTATGATGATTTCATTAAAAATCAAAGCAATGCCAGTCTCTAAGTGGCCATCATCTTCATACAACATTAATTTTACATTCATCTTTTATTCAAAACACTCAAATAGTCCCTAGTATCTAATTTTTTTTTATTTCCTGCCACCATTTACTTCTTGGTCCTTGATTTCTAACTCAAACAATGTGATGACAGCTATTCTGTTATCCCAGCTTTATGATTGATTTCATAACTCTTCAGTATTTGGGGGAGCACTTGTCTTTGTAGGTCCAGACTCCCCTAATTTCCAGTGCTCTCTATACCTAATAAGTGCCTTTCTGGTCATCTTGAATGTTCTCTAAAAAATCATGGATGAATAGGCCAGGGTAACTATGCTCTTAAGTGCAAATCACAAGACATTTCAGCCATCAGGGGCCAGAGATCAGGCAAAAGCATTCTCTAGCATTGTGCCATCTTCACATTTTTATTTAATGGTTACTCATTTATTAAGGCTGCATATGTTCTGAAGAGTTTGCTTTTGTATAAGAAGTGTTTAAATGCTGTTCTTATATCCATCTGTTCTTTTTATATTAAAAAACATCCTTCTCTTCCCAGCTCCATTTGTTAACAAAGCCATTCTTTCTCATGTTCCAGGATGTAGCTCAAAGGTTAACTTGTCCACCCAGCTTAATCAAGAGGCAACTGTACTCTGGCATCTCTAAGACATGCAGAATGAAAAGGTTATAAACCCTAAATGTTTAGAACATTGTTTCAGCACATATTAATTAGTGACAAATGACCTGAATTGATTCTGTCTAGATCCAGGTCAAATGAGCAAACAGATATTTGACTTCTAGCCTCAAATGCCAGAAGCCCGGTTGTTGGATTTTTCCACCAGGAGACTCAAGGTCTAATCTCAACTGCTTGAATGAGTTAGACTTTTGATTTTATCAATTCCACATAGGGTAATTGAGTAGACTCTGTAGAAGTGATTTGCTCTAAGCAGGCTCATCAGAAATTGATTTATGAAGCAAAATGGCATTTTATCAATTTATAGTAGAAAAGAAAGAGTATGGACTTTGGAACCATGTAGAATGAGGTTTAATTCTGAACCTCACCATTTAACAGCTGTGTAACCTTGAATATATAATTTAATCCCTCTGAATTTAATTTTTCTATTTGTAAAATGAATATAATACTTATTCAGGACTCTGCTGAGAATTACATAGACCATATATGAAAATTGCATAAGAACTTCTCTGGAATGTATTATTGGCTAAGTAAATATTGATTTATTTTTCTTCATTCCTGTTAAGCACAGAAATGTTTACCTAATGAGAGCTTGGTGCACTAGTAGGTAGATTCCTTCAGAAAGTCAGTCTACAGATTAAATAGATATTTCATAAACACAGAGTTATATAAAGAGTGACATTTTCATCTAGTGCAGGCTTAATGAAATGAATCTTCTTCAACCTAGGAATATTTCTCTGTAGATAACCAATATTGGATTTTAGTCTTAAAAAAAACCTCTCCCACAGAGTGTGTAAGAGACGTACAGAGACATTTTACTATATGACTCTTATTCTTCAATATTCCTTATTAATTGCATGCTTCTCGTAGTATAATCTTTCCTATAAGGTGACTTTCGTAGATAATTTGACTCTTGATCTTTTGTGACATATTTTTAATTAGGAAAAATTTCAAGATCTTCAGTGATGTTTGGAGATACCTTAAATTTTTTCAGATTTATTTCTGAAATAAATAAATGATTTTTCAGCATCATTTCTTCAGATTTATATTGATTCTTCCTAGCTTAAATTTCAGATGATTTTCAGACCCTGATTCTAAAGTGAGAAAAATTATTTGGTGCCTGCAGTGTACCAAATAAAAAATGCACTTATGAGCAATACAAATGAGGGATCTCATTTTGCAGAACAGCACTGTGGTACTTACAATTTTATTGCATTTGTCCACCACTGCCTCAGACATCTTGAAATTTTTTTTTTCACTTTTTCATCTCTCACTTTAAATTTTCAGTTTTGTGAGGAAGGAAAGTTATGACCAACCTAGACAGCATATTCAAAAGCAGAGACATTACTTTGCCAACAAAGGTTCGTCTACTCAAGGCTATAGTTTTTCCTGTGGTCATGTATGGATGTGAGAGTTGGACTGTGAAGAAAGCTGAGCGCCTTAGAATTGATGCTTTCGAACTGTGGAGTTGGAGAAGACTCTTGAGAGTCCTTTGGACTGCAAGGAGATCCAACCAGTCCATTCTGAAGGAGATCAGCCCTGGGATTTCTTTGGAAGGAATGATGCTAAAGCTGAAACTCCAGTACTTTGGCTACCTCATGCGAAGAGTTGACTCATTGGAAAAGACTCTGATGCTGGGAGGGATTGGGGGCAGGAGGAGAAGGGGACGACAGAGGATGAGATGGCTGGATGGCATCACTGACTTGATGGACGTAAGTCTGGGTGAACTCCGGGAGTTGGTGATGGACAGGGAGGCCTGGCGTGCTGCGATTCATGGGGTTGCAAAGAGTCGGACACGACTGAGTGACTGAACTGAACTGAGGGGTCAATTTTTGTGATTCTTTCCATGTGGTTGCCTGTTGGCCAATGAGAAAGCAGTAATTTATACCTCTCTCAAGAAGTTTGAATGTGATGAAGGATGTAGGCAAGAAAAGGACAATTACAATAGAATGGGCTAATTTTATCATTGAGCCATGTATATGGTGTAATAGAACAAACTGTGGTTCTTAGGAGAAGGAAAATGGTTCAAATTGAACACACAACATGTTTGATCAAGAAATAATAAAACAACCTTATACCAAACTCTTGGCTTTACTGCTCTTTCTGCTACAGACTAGGATAACTATAAAATATATAATAAAACTACCTTGCTGCTGCTAGGTCGCTTTAGTCATGTGTGACCCCATAGACAGCAGCCCACCAGGCTCCCCGATCCCTGGGATTCTCCAGGCAAGAACACTGGAGTAGGTTGCCATTGCCTTCTCCAGTTCATGAAAGTGAAAAGTGAAAGTGAAGTCACTCAGTCGTGTCCGACTCTTAGCGACCCCATGGACTGCAGCCCATCAGGCCCTCCGTCCATGGGATTTTCCATTAGTTAGTAAGAAGTTTGGTTGATCAACCATTGGTTGGTTAGAGATTAATCCTAAGAGATCTAATAACATAGCTTTGACTATTTGATACCCCTCCTAAGCAATATCATATGGTGAACATATAGACTGTGTCTGTAAACTTGATCAAAAACCATTTCTTTGTGTTATTTTTATAGAGGAATAGATCATATGAATGCTTTTTGCATCCTGTTGGCATTGCAGGAAAATCAACCCATGAAACTGCATGTCCATTGTGAAAAGGTTGTGTTTTCATGTCTCGTGGGCAGTGCATGTGACAAGTTGCTGATATAATTTACTTTGTCATCTCTATTCCTTTTCTGAAAAAGAATTTCTTACTAACAGGGCTGAACAGAGTCATAAACGATGACTGAGAGCACATAAAATAATATTCAGTTTAGTTTTATTGTGAGTTCATACTTAAAATGTGAAGCTGGCATGTCTGAAAACACTGGTATTTATCTAAATGAATGTTGTAGGTCCACTTCAACCTCCTATTTCAGATACTGACTTTTTCAGTTATAAAATTCTGTTTGGTTTCTTTTTATTTCCTGGTGTCATTTCTTATTTGTTTACTGATTTTTTTAGTAAATATCTTTGAGTATAATTATAATACGCTGTTTAAAAGTCCTTGCCTGAAAAAAAAAAAAAAAAAGTTCTTGCCTGCTAATTTGAACATTTGGGTCACACAAAGGCCAGTTTTCTTTGGCTGTCATTTCCATACATGTGAATCACATTATTCTATTTCTTTATATGTGTGATAATATCAGATTATTCATTATTATTATACACAAGTCCAGGACTTGTGAATAATGAATGCATTGTAAAGACTCTGCTGCTGCTGCTGCTAAGTCACTTCAGTTGTGTCCAACTCTGTGCGACCCCATAGACGGCAGCCCACCAGGCTCCCCCGTCCCTGGGATTCTCCAGGCAAGAACACTGGAGTGGGTTGCCATTTCCTTCTCCAATACATGAAAGTGAAAAGTGAAAGTGAAGTCGCTCAGTTGTGTCTGACTCTTAGTGACCCCATGGACTGCAGCCCGCCAGGCTCCTCCATCCATAGGATTTTCCAGGCAAGAGTACTGGAGTGGGGTGCCATTGCCTTCTCCGTGTAAAGACTCTAGATTCTGTTATATTCTCCCAAAGAGTGTTTTTTTGTTTGTTTGCTTTATGAGGCAATTAATTTCAAGCTTTGTCTCCACAGCTTGGTGAAGTAGCTAGCAATTTGTTCATATCTTTTAGCCTTAATTGGGTTTCTTAGAATTTTCAATGCTCATGTGTATATAGTTCAGGGCTCTGCTAGTTATTAGGCAAATGTAATCTACAGTATTTGTCCTCTGCCCCTCTTCAGCTTTTTCCTTTCCAAGATTCCTCCACCCAACCCTGCTTCAGATGCTGTTAGCTCCAAACTCTGCTTTGTTAAGTCAGTAAGACTATGGATCTTACTGTTATTTATGTAATTTGAAGTTATTTATGTAATTTGAAGGCACTAAAGAGACCAAAAGTAAGCAGAAAGTGGAAGAATTGAGAGTTGAACTTAGAAATAGATAATGGCACTGGGCAAATTCATATGTTTCTTGGTTTTATAGGATTTTGTCGGTGGACCAAATAAATAAGGTGTGTGTAGAAAATATATACCATTACTATTTTAGCTGACAGTGTGATCTCCTTCTCATATTGAAACATGAACTCATAAACTCTCTGGTTTACTTAACCTCACTGAGCCTCAGTTTTTATATCTATAAACACAGAAATAATAACTCTTATTCCCTAGAGACACTATGATATGTTGTATGTGTGGGGTTTTGTGATATATACATTATATTATACATAACATTATATATATATATATAACATTCTATATATATATTTATATATACACACACATATATGTGTGTATATATATGTATATATATGTGTATATATATGTCACATATATATATATATACACATATGTGTGTGTGTGTATATATAAATATAGTATTTTAATGTGGCTGATACTTGGTAAGTACTCAGCAAATGATAGGTTTAATTTCTGTCTACAATTTTTACCTAAATTGAAAGTCATCCTTTTTTTCAATTATTCTCTAAAGTCTTAAAAGGTGGAAACTGGGTACCAGAATTCAAGTGTGCTTTGTACATAGTAGGTTCATATTATTAATAAATAGATAAACTGAGAATCATTCTTTTTTAAAAAAAAAAAAAATTACTATGCAGCTTTCCTCTCCTCTCCTTTGGATTAGCATTCCATCTTCCACGCGCTACAGATTAAGACAGTATGTAATCTCTCCCATCCTAAAAGTTCTTCATATATTTACCAGAATGAGAATGAACTTACACAATTAATTCATAAATAAATAGAACCATCATTCCAGGTGTTACTTTGCCACAATAAATAATGAATATATTTGTGTTAATAATGAGTTAATCAACCATGTTAGTGGAAGTTAGGAAGCAAGTGCTTAGAGGTTAAAATATAATTAAAATAATTCATATTTTGATAATTGAAAATTATTTATACATATAAAAATTAAAGTTACTATGAATAGAATTAACTATAGTTCTCACTTTATCAGAATTTTATAGTGCTCAGATTTAAATGAAAGAGAAAAGAGAAAAAAAGAGCAAGTGATAAACAGGATTTACTCAGAAGAGAACTTTCTATGGCATTTTTTGAAGATTATTTACGATCAGTCCAAACTTTGATATCATCCCAGAAATGTACAATGAGAATTATTATTAATAACAGTGATTCTGATTTATACAATCTAACTCATCAAATATGTTTTTTTTCTCCATAGACTATATTTAATAAGCCAATAAAGGGGTTAAATCACTTTCAAAAGGTTTTAAAGAATAATTGAAATATTTAAAGACTGTTTTTCCTCCCTAGTTTAAGTTCACTAGAAAATTGCATTAGAACGTTCCATTTTCTGAGCTTTGTACTGAATTTTTCAACTCTCGAAGCTGCTCAGTGAAATGCTACATTTACTTTACACTAATTTTCTGTCCTTCTTCTCAATATCAACTCCCCCAAAAGAATGAGACTGGGGGAAGGAGAAGGAAGAAAATAGGAGAAATAAGAGGACCATCTACAGGACCATTTTTCTTATACATGTAGGTTAATTTATTGGTTTATTTTCATTTAATTAGAATATTGCTTGGAAAATTTTATTAATGTGGAATAGGTCAAATGTGATAGCATGGGGAATAAGATTCTTTATTGTTTAATGGTTAAATCATTCTCTTTTGGAAGCCAGAATTTATATTTACTCTGGCCAAACTGTTGAGAAAAGGGGAAAAGTTACCTGAAAAAGAAACTTATGGGAAGTAACGATGTCATTTTCTAAGAACATCTTGGCTGTAAAAAGCTTGATTATTGTTCTGTTAAAAGGTCAGCAGATACTTTCTTATTTGCTTACATTTCTCACCAAAAAGCATTATGACTAAAGAATATATGTGTAATGCTCCTACCCATAGTTTCATGGCACATTCCATCTCCTGCTCCATTCTTTCCCTCTTAAATCCTGGAGAGGTATTTAGGTCAATCAAGCCACCTAGCCAATGTGGGCCGCTGCTAACAATGGAAACAGGACAGTTTTTCTTTAAAGAGTAAAAGTGGCTGTCTTCAAATGTCTGTTATACCCAGTTATCAAAGAGTTACATTCAAGGTTGAAACCATGCTTTTAAGAGTTAATGACTACTTAATTATTGACCCCATCACTGTGATTATGTACCTGGTTCCATCAGTATCACAGGTAGTGGTTGGGGTTTGTAGCATTTGGTTTCACTCTCAGAAGTTGGGAAAATATCCTTTGAGATTTCAGCAATTACCCAAAACATATGCTGTTTTTCCAACAACATCAAATGGATTATGTAGACCTTGTTACAAGAATTTTGATGCTGTTCTGTCACTTGCCCTCCCATAATTTTGAGTTAAATATGTAATTAGACACTAAATAGAACTATTGGAATGCAATCCGCATGTCAACTTTTCTCTGTGGTGTTCATGAAGCAGCTTCATGTGTTTGTGTATGTGCTCCAACTTGTTCCACATTGCAGTTTGTAGACTAGATTGAAGCATTATGTGGAAAATTTTATGACAATTTATGTTCCCTTGTTCTATGAGAGGTTGTTCAGTTTGTTAAACTGTCTCTAGGACATAAGATTATAGCAGCCATATGTACCTTTATTCATTTTTGTTGTTATTGTTCAGTTGTTCAGTCGTGTCTGACTGTTTGTGACCCCATAGACTGTAGCCTGCCAGGCTGCTCTATCCATGGGATTTCTCAGGCAAGAGTACTGGAGTTGGTTGCCATTTCCTTCTCTAGGAGTTATTCCTGAACCAGGGATCGAAGCCATGTGTCCTGCATTTGCAGGCAGATTCTTTACCACTGAGCCACCAGGGAAGCCCCTGCAGTAGACATACCATAACTTTATATTATTATTATATTTACTGAAATTATTGTATCTCTCTCCTTTGGATTCCTGGTTCTTTTTATTTGTGTCACATGTAAAATACATTACAGACAGCCCACTCATTCAACTGGCCCATTGAAGTTCATCCCCAGAGCAGCTCAATTAGAGCAAACAATATCTAAATATCTACAACTGCCGTGCTCTTGTAGCTACATCCAGAGTCACCTACTTATCCCCCTGCTGTGGGTAAAAATCTGGCAGTACACTTTCTAACCTATTATATTCTTGATGGTGTTTGTTTACATTGTAGGTAGGTAGAGGGCATTTGTTTTAAAGCCTGTATTCTGAATTAAAACACTCTGGTTTCTCTGAGAAGAAATCACTCAGGTAAATCTCCAGAAATAAAACAGTAAATTGTAGTATGTATTCTGTTCATCTGTTTCAGTTGTATACTTGCTTAAAACTAATTTGCTGGTTAAGTTAACATTTCCCTTTAAAGTAGACTTTGCTAAGTAGATAAGACATATCTATAACTTTTCATTAACTGGGGCATACATTTTAAATAAAGAAGACTTAATCACATACATAATTTGGCAGTAAAGTTTTTTAGCATCAAATATAACTGATAAATTTCATGCTAAATAAAATATCAGATTATTTGAATAAATCTAAGAGAAAGCTCTTCTAAATGTTGTCTCTGATTATTGAATTAATGAAAACTTAACTCATACTTTGTCATAGCCTCTCTCAGTTTCTCAGGTGCTTTACACTCTCCTTTGTCTGTACTCTCTGCCTCTGAACTTGATCCTTGCCTTCATCACCATTCCCAAAATGCTACCAACTTAAAAAAAATGTATTTCTATCAATATAACCCTACTTTTCTTCACTCTTCCAATGGCCACCTTCTTTTTCTTCCTTTTTAACAACCCAGCTTCCTTTTTAATAACACATGCCTTTTTCATTAAGCTTTTTCCTCCAAGTTTCATCCCTCCAGCAAAAAAGTGATTCAGTGTAAAATCAATAGTAGGCCATAATGTTAAAGCAACAGGATTCGGGGTTCTTCATTTTGCATGGCTTCTCTGGTACACCACAAGCTAATGATGATTGCTTCCTCTAGGCACTACTTTCTTGCCCTTCACCGCACTGCACACACTTGTTCTTTCCTTTGCTGGCTTATCTCATCTACCTAACCTTCTCCAAGTGGTAAAGTTGCTTGAGCTTCAAGTGTCATATTTTGATAGCAATTCTCTTCTGTCTCTAAATGTTCTCATTCACAGTTATAGCATTCATTGTCATCTGTGTGATAATGATCCTTAAAATTTATACCTCTAAACTAAAACATTTCTCTGATATACAATTCTATATTGAGTTGTACCCATAACTTTTTCCTTTGAATGTCTTACAGCACCTCCACTAAAATTCAGTATGTCCCAAAAAGTACTCTCTAATTCTTCCACAGATTTCTACCTTTTCTATTTTTCCCATCTCAGCAAGTGGCATCACCATCCACTTAGTTGCTTAGGCTAGAAACCTAGGAACTATAGTTTGCTGTTCTCTTTGACTCTCTAAATTCAGAATATCTACTTTTCAATTTTAAATCACCTGTCTCAAGTGCTTTAACTATCCACCGCAACTAGAGAAAAAGCTATTAATCATTTACTTGGTCTACCAGGCTTAGCTAACCTTGCCTGCCTTACCTGGTAACCATTCTTCCTTCTTCTGTGATCCATTAACAGGCTTTCTCTAGGGTCTTTCAAATACATTTTCCCCTTTTTGATTCAAGCTTCACGTATTTCTCTCTTTCTTAGACTCTCTTCATTGATTAATTAACTTTTGTTCATTCTTCAAAGTTCAGTTCCATTTTCTGTCTCTTGAAGCTATCTACCACATACTTTGATACCACTGTTTGGTGGTGGTGGTGGTTTAGTCGCTAAGTCATGTCCGACTCTTGTGACCCCATGGACTGTAGCCTGCCAGGCTCCTCTGTCCATGGGTTTCTCCAGGCAAAAATACTCGAGTGGATTGCCATTTCCTTCTCCAGGCATCACTGTTTACTTCACCTTTATAGCACCATTATAATTAAATAGTTAGCTATTTTTATATTCTTATTTGCTTTCTTACTTCCCCATTAGAATATAAAGTTTATTAGAGCAGAGATTATGAATATATCCCTAGCTTCTGGAATAATGCCTCACATGTACATAGAGGATATTTTAAAAATAATTATCAAGCTACTAAATACATAATTGAAAATTTTCTTCTCTAATTAGATTTTAAAAGGTAAGTGCTTCAAAAACTAAAGCAAAATACAAAATAGATGTTTGATTATGTATGTTAAATAAAAGTAAATGTTTAAAGCTTTATTGAGACTTTTTAAAGCTTTCTGTCATTCACACTTAAAGAATTGAATTAAATATTTTGTTGATGTTTGATCAGGTTACAAATCGTTCAGTTACTGTATTTTAAATTGTGTAATCAATATTTTGCAAACACTTTCCTTTTATTGTACAACATATTATACATATTTAACAAAGATTTCTAAGGTTAATTATATAATAACAAATAGATTTACAATCAGTGAAAAGATTGTTAAGAGACTGAATACCAAAGATTGATTAATGAGTTTTGCAAAATAATAATGTTTTTGGAATTGTAGCAAAAATAGATACCCAATTTTATAATTATTTTTTACATTCATATTCCTTTCTTTTAAGGTCTTATATTTATATTATACAAATATCAATAGGCAAAGGTAGTTGACTGTTATTTACGATTATATATCTCTGTATTGTGTTTTTGTGACTACTTGTTCTATCAGTTGCCAAGAGGATATTAAAAATCTCCAACTATGATTGTAGAATTATTTATTGTTCCCTTTAATTCTATATATTTTTGCTTTCATGTACTTTGAAGCTCTGTTATTAGGTTTGTATGCATTTATGATTGCTTGCTGGTGCTACTGCCAAGTCATGTCAGTTGTGTCCGACTCTGTGCGACCCCATAGACGGCAGCCCACCAGGCTCCCCCGTCCCTGGGATTCTCCAGGCAAGAACACTGGAATGGGTTGCCATTTCCTTCTCCAATACATGAAAGTAAAAAGTGAAAGTGAAATCGCTCAGTCGTGTCCGACCCTCAGCAACCCCATGGACTGCAGCCTTCCAGGCTCCTCCATCCATGGGATTATATCTTTTTAATTCTCTTATTACCCTGAAATGTTTCTTTTATATTAGTAATACTCTTCATTTGAGTCTATTTTATTTGACATAAAATATCCATTGCATGTTTCTTATGCTTGTTATTAACATGGTCAATCTTGTTTTATACACATCTATTTTGAAACTATTTCTTTTTAGTTGGATTAAATAGCCATTCTTTATGAGTTTAGATACTGAGAATCAGTCTCCTAAAATCTAGTTACGCCTAATGTTTATGTCTGCAAAGTTTTGAACAGATCATGTACCGTGGAGATTCCACTCGGTTATATCTAATCTATTCCTACCCTATACTAGGTACAACCTTGAATGTAGAATCTCTATATTCCTTACTACCCATCCTAACAGTATGAATGTACACATTTTGACATAGTGTGTTAACAAAGATATATGGGAAAAACCGTGGAAGTAAGAATAAATCAAAAGTTTATTCATTCACTGGCCTCAGATTTCTGGTCTGTTTAGTGCTTTTTAATCCTCAGCTTGCTGGAGCGTGTGTGTGTGTGTGTGTGTGTAAATACATATTGTAAAGTTTTGGAAGCAGTTTCCAAGAGGTGGTTTGAGAAGTGAGCTGAATTCTGATCCATTGACTTAACAGACTCATAGAGCTCCGATCAAAATCCCTCCAAAGCATGGCTTCACCATGGCCAGACATCTGAGGTTGTGTAAGGGGTGTGCTAGGCTAACATGCAGTGAAAAAAAAAGTTCTTGTCAGGATGAGAACATTTCTCTTCTCCATACATAGAATAAAGCTTGACTTCAGATCTTTTTTAGCTTTTATGTGCTGTTACTTTGGACCTCCTGTGTTTATGAAATAAAATTCAGATAAAATGTATTTTCTAAGAACTATTTATTCATGTTGGAAACTGCATACTTGAGATATAAGCACTGCCTTTTGTTCTCATAGTCTAACATGGTAATTCATCAGAATTGCTTGTTTGGGGATTCTTTCCTTTGTTTCCACTCCAGTGAAAAGAAAGCACCAGAGAGTAAAATCTTGTTCTCTGATTGATGAGATTTTGTTCAGGCTGTGACAGTGCATAACTTCTCTCATTGCCCTATCTGTTGACCCTCACAGAGGCTGAAAGTAGCACAACCTTGGGATATAAGAAGTTCTAGTTTTTTTCCTAACACTGTTTA
Organism: Bos mutus; assembly: GCF_027580195.1. Classification (NCBI taxonomy): domain Eukaryota; kingdom Metazoa; phylum Chordata; class Mammalia; order Artiodactyla; family Bovidae; genus Bos; species Bos mutus. The sequence goes on from NC_091617.1 coordinate 49,145,034, forward strand.
TAAGAGTAGAGCCATTAGCAGTCATGATAGTGGAAAGTAAAATGTATTTTTTAGCCAGAAAACTGAGAAAATTGGTGAGTTTGGGTTACTTAATGGGGCCAATAAAGCAAATGCTATCAGACTCTGCACTTATGTAAGACATAAATATATTTTTGTTTCCTAAAACCAAAAACTGAGCACATAATTGTAGTGTATAAACACCTTTTCAATGTTACTCAACAATTGCGAGGGGAGTCAGGGCAGACATATTATACATAGCTTGATGCTATTCTTCTTCCCATACTGGGAAATAACTGGAATTTCATTTTTTACTGATGTAAGTGATGCCTTCCCTTTCCTTTCTAAAAGCTAGATCATTCATAGCACAGGTTATAGGATACTAAGTTAAAAATGTAATTTTACCATGGAAAGAAAGTAAAAGTAAGTGAAATGATGATAGAATGTGGTGTGTAATTCTGAATTAGTAGTATTTTTATCATCTTTTTCAAAAACTAATTCTACAAGTAGTCCAGACTGAATACAGATCTTATTTTATTATTTTGCCTTTTCAGTTAACTTACTATTAAAATGATTTGGTCTTTCTTGAGGTGTAGTTGACATACAGTATTAATTAGTTTCAGATGTTCAACATAGTTATTCAACATTTGTGTGCATTGTGAAATGGTCATCCCAATATGTCTAGTAACCATATGCCACCGTATAAAATTAATGCAATATTATTCACTATATTTTTCATGCTGTATATTATATCCTCATGATGTATTTATTTTATAACTGAAAGTTTGTACTTATTTCACCTGTTCCATCCTTTTCCCCTCTGGCAACCACTAGGCTATTTTCTGTATCTATGAGTCTGTCTCTAGTTTTTTTATTTGTTTATTTTTTGGGTTCTACATATTAGTGAAATCATGTGGTATTTGTCTTTCTCTGACTTGTTGCACTTAGCATGATAACCTCAAGGTCCATCCATGTCACAATGACAAGATTTCATTCTTCATTTCGGCTGGTATTCCACTGTACAGTATATATGCACTACATCTCTTTTATCCATTCATTTATCCATGAATACTTAGATTGCTTCCGTATCTTGGCGATTGTCAATAATGCTGCAGCTAACACTGGAGGATGCATAGATCTTTTTTGAATTGGTGTGTGTGTGTGTGTTTTTCCCTTTGGAAAATTACTGAGTAAAATTGCCAGATCACATATGGTAGATCTATTTTTAATTGAGGAACCACCATACTGTTTTCCATAGTTACTGCACCAATTTACAATACCACCAACAGTGTACAAGGGTTCCCTTTTCTCTACATTGTCACCAACACCTGCTATATTGTCTTTTTGATAATAGCTTTTTCACAGTTGTGAGGTGATATCTTACTGTGGTTTTGATTTGCATTTCGCTCACGATGAGTCATGTTGAACATCTTTTCATACACCTATTCATTGTATGTCTTCTTTGGAAAAATGTCTATTCAGATCATCTACCCATTTTTTAATTGGATTGTTTTTTTGTTATTGAGTTGTAGGAGTTCTTTATATATTTTAGATAATAGCCCCTTATCAGATTATGATTTACAAACATCTTCCATTCAGTAGGCTGCCTTTTTATTTTCTGTTGGTTTCCTTCACTGTGCAGTTTTTTGGTTTGCTGTAGTCCCATTTATTTATTTTTTCTTTTGTTTCCCTTGCCTTTTGAAGTTAGATCCCAAAAAAACATTGCTAAGACTGATGTCAAAGAGCTTACCACCTTTGTTTTCTCTAGGAGTTTTATGGTTTGGGGTTTTCATTTAAGTCTTTAATCCATTTTGAGTTAATTTTTCTTTATGGTATAAGAGACTGGTCCAGTTTTATTCTTTTGCATCTAGTTTCCCCAGCATCATTTATTGAAGAATCTGTCCTTTTCCCATCATATATTCTTGCCTTCTTTGTTGTAAATTAGTTGAACATATATGTGTGAGTTTATTTAGGGGCTCTTTATTTTGTTCTGTTAATATGTATCTCATTATATAACATTAATATATATGTTACAATAATATAGTCTGTTTTTATGCTAATGCTATACTGTTTTGATTACTATAATTTTGTATTTTATAGTTTTAAATCAGGAAGCATGATACCTCCAGTGTTGTTCTTTATCAAGATTATTTTGGCTATTTGGCATTAAGTACAGATTTTAAATAGTGCCTTTACCAAAAGGAACCAAATAGAGGAATATTTTGTTTAATAAATTTCTCCACATATTTCATACACTGAATTAAGATAGAGAGTTGCACAAATTTAGTGATGAGAGTTTTTCTTGATGGAAAATATAAAAGAAAGCTATGTTTTCCCTCTGTTGTTTAGGTATTATTTAGTGTTTTCTTTATGAAACTATAAAGGCGTTATTTGAGATGCTAGACTGATTCATTAAAGATAATTTGTATGTTTAAATTAAAAATGAGAATTAAATCTATTGATCTCTTCACTATTTACTGAATCATGTCTGGTAATTAGAGAGCAAACAAAGTTATTATTTGATAGGTTTCATAACACTGTAAACTAATTAACCCCAAAAAGAAAATTTAATGGAAAACAAACTTTAACGTAGAGCCAGGAAATACTGCTTGAAACTTGATAATTTACTACTAATATTAATTCATATTGAATATTATATGGGAAGAATTTTATAAATTTTCAAGGAGATTTTTTTTCTAGAAATTATATTAGGAAAATTTGAATTATGACTATTATTATTGTTAATACATTATTTGTCCATCTCAGACCAAATAAAAGTAGTAAAGACCACTAGGAATACCTGTTCATTTTGAGTGTCATCATATAGCTGAGAGCAGCCCATGGAGCTCATCTCACACAAAGGCTGAAGCTGAATCTTATCCTATAGCTTTATCAGTGTATTTGTGTAGCCTATGCTTTATATTAAAACATAAGGATTCATCTGAATTCATTTAAGTTTATAGAACAACATAATCTGCTAATTAATGAAAGCCTTATGTTTCATGATTTTTTATCAAAATCTGGGGCTAAGTCTTTTGCTGTGAGTCATTAATTTTGTAAAACAGAATAGGTCTTTTAGGAAAAAAAATGTGCCCAAGAACATCTAAGCAGTCATGGCTACCTGGGGAGCAGAAAAGCCAAACTGGTCTTTGTGGAAACCACTGAATTTCCTTTTGTTAACCACCCAAAGTGAAAAGAAAATTCGCTCAGTCATGTTCCGCTTTGCAGCCCCATAGACTGTAGCTCACCAGGCTCTTCTGTCCATGGAATTTTCCAGGCAAGAATACTGGAGTGGATAGTCATTCCCATCTCCAGGAGATCTTCCCAACCTGGGGATTGAACCCGGGTCTCCTGCATTGCAGGAAGATTCTTTACCATCTGAGCCATGAGGAAAGCCCATCCAAATTTCTCCCCTACAAAATCTGAAAAGATTAGTAGAAAACTAAATAGATTATAAATGAGTAAGTAAATTTATTCATTACCTAGATTTTTGTTCTTTAGAAAGACTTCCTCACACCCCAGCTTAGGTGACCTCTTATATACGACTTTTCTTGGAACATCATACATCACAAAAATATGTCTTTATCTTTCTCTGTTTGCTAGACAGTGAGCTAAATGAGGATAGGAACGATGTCTTAGTCATCATTCATTTGTTCATTCTTGTTCTAGTCATTCATCCATAAAAACTTATAAAGCACATATTATGTGTTTTCACAGGCATTATATGAACTGTGGTAGAACGGAGAGAATGAGGACAAGACACATGACAGACATCCATATAAGATGTTAGGAGGACTTTGTGTTTGATTAAGTGTGGGGAACTGAGAGTGGTAGAGAAATCTAGAGTGACATTCACCTGCCCAGTTTGGTTGCTTGTATAGATTGTTGAATTAGTAACCAAGTAGAAAATATAGGAGAAAAATTATTTGCCTATGGATGATAGAGTGAGGAGAGCAAGAAAATAGTTGTTCAGTTTGGGCCATATTAAGTTAAAGATGTGTGTGAAACATTCAGGTGAAGAAGATTTTCACAGAAGCATGGTCAGGGCTGATTATACTGACCGACAGATCCTGGCAACTGGATGCAGTTGATACAACATAAACATCCAGGCAGATACTGAAAGTAAAGGATAACCCAGAGAGGATAGAAGAGTATCAGGAGAGCAAGATACCATGAAGTCAAAAAAAGAAATATGTATTTTAAAATGCATGTGACCACAAGTGAAAGGGGTGAAATGAAGTACATGTGGTAATGAATAATTTTTTTCAGATTTATAGTTTGCTTTATTCTGAATGTCAGAGCTTAGCCTGTCTAGCGTTTTACAAAACCCAATTAAGTTACAAGTGCTTTTTAACAAGCTGAGTGTTCTTAAACAAGTCTCAATGAGTCTTTATCTTTTTCTTTTATTTGTAAACTTTAGGGACTTAATAAAGTGGTTCTTCAGGAGCCAATATTTTATGTACAGTATTGAAAGTAAACAAGTAAGCATTCTTGACCAGAAGCAATTTCCTAGGGGATAGAAGTAGACAAATAGAGCCATCATATGTCAAGTTCATGTCATATATCAGAATATCAACCATGGAAGGAAATGTTGAAATAATATAAAGAGTAAAGTTTGAGAGCAACTTTTGCTGTGTTTCCTCTACTAGATGAATTGTATTCATTATATCAACTGGGAAACCATATCAAGAATATCAATAATCTGAGCAATGACGATATTTTCCTTTACCAGCTTAATCCAAATGGCATCTTACATGTTTGTCACACCCAGATCTCAAGGAAAAAATTGTTAAATTTAAATGTTTCCAGATGAACAAAGATCAGTGAGTTATATTATTATTACCAAGTCAATATTAATACATACTCCCATGGGAAAAAAAAAGAAATATCTATTTATTGAGTTATACACAGTTAACTGAAGAATATTTACCGGAACTCAAGCTTTCTTAACCAAAATCAATGTGGATGACTTTCAGGATGTTAGCAGTACCACGATGACACAAAGATATTATTTCTTAATAACATCAGGTTTCAGACAATAGAGAAAGGGCAGAAGAGGGATCATTAACATCCAAAGACATTTGTACATAATGATAATTATATCCAGGTGCTCAGATTAATATGTTTTCAACATAAACATGTGGAATAAACAGCTGTTGTGGAAATGTGCCACCAAAATGAAAACAGCTCAACTAGAGAAACTATTCAGAAGCTAGTGACCCTGTACATGCTCATACTTTAGGAAAGCAAATAATTTTCATTAAGCCTATAAACAAACTTAAAATCAGGATGGATTTCTTTGGAAAATAGTAGAAATCTTGAAAACATTCTCAGTATTTACCAAACATCCCCTAAATATTTGCTCAAAAATTAAAATAAATAGCAATCTTTTATTCATTGTCCAGTGTTTAATGATCAAATTTCAAATTAAAAAAATAAATTCCACTTAGAAGACAAAAATAAAAGATATTCTTGCAAAACCAAATATTGCATCTCTAATGTAGTATGAAAAGAAGCCTGTGGATGGTGCATTCAGTTGCTAGCATTAACACTCACACACAGACTGCTTCTGGTCAAAAAATGCCTTTGTGTTTTGCCTTGAATACTTCACTGATTTATATTTGAAAGAAATCTTGTAATTACAGTCAATAGTCTAGGATTATTTTTGAGATGTCAGACAGGACTGTAGTGTGTGTGTGTGTGTGTGTGTGTTTGAGAGAGGGAAGGAGAAAGGGAAGGGAGGAGGGGGAAGAAGAAAGAGAAGAAAAGAGAGAAATAGAGTTAAAAGCATTGCATATAACAACAAAAAAAAAAAATAGAAGGAACTCATCTGCTTCTGTGCTTTCTGGAATACAGAAGATACACTAAATCAATATAGTTTGACCCAGAAAGTTGGATTTAAGCATTATGTGTATAAGAAGACTAATAGATGAAAGAGTTGTGTTAACTCTCCACTATTTATTCACTTAATAAATATGTAGTACACGGTAAAGTGTCTTGCCTGCAATGCGGGAGACCTGGGTTCAATCCCTGGATTGGGAAAATCCCCTGGAGAAGGAAATGGAAACCCACTCCAGTACTCTTGCCTGGAAAATCCCATGGATGGAGGAGCCTGGTGGGCTACAGTCCATGGCGTCACAAAGAGTTGGACATGACTGAGCGATTTCACTATGCTCACTCTGCTACAGACCAAACAGCTGGATTATTGAATAGTAATCATGATATTAATGAAATTATATATCTACTAACCTTGGCTTTAGGTTAAACAGTATGAAATTATCCACTTATGGCCATTTTTTAGCTCAGAAAAAAGGGCTATTTCATATTTTTGAATCCGGTATTTGATTCATCCCCGCATACTCCAATGGTAAGTGTTAATCAACAGCTTATAAAGGCAATTTAAGAAAAGTACAAATTTATTACTGTATGAACCCAAATAATGATGTGCAAATTTAAACTCTGACTCTGTTACACAGATTATATCAGTTTACCAAAAAAAATAATTCTTACAATCTGTCAAGCAAGGCCTTGCTCCTCTTGATATTTTACCAGCTACCAAAATAGCAAGATCATATATCTTTTTAGAAAGTTATTGCTTACAGAACTATTTGGATTAAACAGTTCTTTCAATAACATTTAGCGAAAGCTTTGAAAGAGTTAACCTATTTGTAGCAACTTTGAACCTTTCTAAATTTAATATTTTTAGATGAAAGCACTGATCTTCCTATGCTTTATAAAATAGTATCCTGCTGGGCAGTGTCATTACAATGATAATCCTACTGGGAGAGATACCAATCCAATTTATTGAATGAAGATCTTAATATTGTGATAGATACTTCTAAAGCTCAGCTTGATTCTTTAAGGATTCTTTCATGCTTAGTGGATGCTTACTGTACTCAGTTATTTGAGATGTAGCACTTACTGAATTTTTGCATGAATTGCAATTCTCCAAATAAGACTTATATCAGCTTGTAAAGCCTGATATATTTTCTACCTTTCAAGTGGGCATTCAACAAACTTCAATTGTGTCTTTATACTATACTTAGCTGTAACTCAGTAATTCTTCTTAAAGGGAGAGGCCAGGGAGAGCAAAATGCGAAACAAAGTCCATATTAGGGGGAATTAGTATTTGTTTTTAATAAGGAGAGAATGTGTTCTGCATCATTTTGAATTCTCATCTTATGCATCTTAGTGAGTATTCATCTGTTATAATTGCACTGGTTGTTCACTAATAATTTACCACAGAACAAGATGCATATACTGACAGCTAAATTAATTTGCTAGATATGGGGCATTTAGAAAGGCCAGCTTCTGATAGTTAACCAATCCAAAGGCATTCCTAAAAATATAGATGAAAAATACTTCAGGAATTAGGTTACATTTATCTTTCAACATTAATTTTCGAATTGGTTAGCATGAAGTCTAACTTTAAAATGGATGAATTTTATTTTGAAATTAAACACCTGCATTAAAAATTAGGTTATTTTTAATAGTGAATTATTCTTAGGCTATCTCTCTGAGCAGACTACAAACATATTTATTTATTTAGTTGCTGTGCTAGGCTCAGATTCAAAATAGGTTACCAATGAGGGAAGAGGATTTTTGCCTAGTTTTGCAAGAGTTTTATCTATAAGCCACACAAAAAAGAAAGCTTTCATTTGGATTTGGGAAAACCAGCTAAGATACAAGAGCATACATTTTAGAGGTGAAATAACTATTTCTTAAAAATCTAACTATAAAAACTGTTTGGAGCCTATTTATATTTTTAATAAGAAGCCCCTCCTTCTTTTCTTCCCCTCACATCCATCTCCCAAATCCTCATGGAGAGTTCTGTGTGAGGGAGATTCTAGGTAAAGTATACCTTTTATTACTAATTAGATTTAAACTTATAGCCATATGGAATTTGTGCTCCTGGGCTGAGCACAGATTAGGCTAAAAAGGCTGAGACTAAGATCTGATTTTGGGGTCAACTCCTATTCCCTATTTTCCTGGTTTATGGCGTAGGCTTGTGAGAGGAAAATGATGTATTCCTGTCCTTTGCTCACCTATTAGCTACATAGAAAGAATAAGAGAAAATAATGCAAATAGAACAAGTAATCCAAGAGCTATAAGAGACCTCAAGAAAGAGAGGCCAGAAACAAAAAAGCTCTTAATATTTGTCTCTTTCACCAGAGCTCATAATCTTCTACAACCATGCCTTTGCCATGACTAACACTAGTACTTATTGTTAAGAGTTATGAGGTCTGAGAGGAAGGTGGAGTTGAGTTTTTTTATCCTAACCCTACAAGATGTGACTAAAGACTTATAAAGGTAGAGAGTAAGATTAGCTCCTGAGAGCTGATGATGTAGTAGAGAAAGTTTCAGTTGCTACTTTAAGAAGAGTTCCTAGGCTGAGCCAGTAAAATTTAAGGAGCTTGCATAGAGTGCCACTAACCTGAATGCAAAGGAGAAATGGAGATCAGGAAAACTCTGTGGAAAAATGAATGAAGCTTTAACTTAGACTCAGTCACTCAGTTGTATCCAACTCTTTGCGACCCCAAGGACTGTAACCTTGCCAGGTTCCTCTATCCATAAGATTTTTTCTGGCAAGAATACTGGAGACTGAACTAAGTGTGAGGCATAAATACATGGGACTCCTACTATAAGTCTTGATAAAGATATGTAGAGTTTAATCTAAGGGAGAATGAACCCACTGAACAGTTTTGATACTGATGAGTAGAAAAGAGTGCATGAATTTCAACAGAAAAAAATATTTTAAACAAACAAAAGGAATTGAGTGGATCTGTGATTAAGATAGAATAAAGCATGCTAATACTTGATTAGTGTGTTAAACCAAGTCATTTCATCTTCCTGGACTTCCGTTTTCTCTTGTGTAAATTGAGGGGATTAGATTGATCCTGAAAATTTATAATGTTCTCAAGGAATTAAAAATCTATGATTCTTGGCTCTAAATGAATTGAGTAATATATCCCTTTATCTGCAACAAATTTATTTCAACTCAGGTTTGAAAATAACAATTTTCTTACCTGAAAATTCCTTGAAAATAACAATTTTCTGAGGGTATGTAAGATAGTAAAAATAATCCATGAAGGTAAATTGAAGAGTATTAAAGGGAAAAATTGAGCTCTCAGAACAGAAATTCCTGATTTCTCAGGTGATAGTAATGAAATTTCGTCATTGTAGAGCCTGTTGTTGGAGGGTATTATGTTCTAAATCAGTGTTTCTTAAATTTAATATGCATTAAGTTCTTGTGGGGATATTGTCAAAATTATGATTCAGTGGATTTCAAGATGGAGTAGTACTGAGCTTTTTTCTAGCAAACTCCCATGTGATATCAATAAGCACCACATTTTTCATATCCTAATCCATATTAATATTCTAATAGTTTGAGGTGAAAGACAGCAAATTCATGTATACCATATTCATAAGTCAGACTTTTAACAATTATTTCAATAATATTCATCCAAAACTAGTTCTATATCTATCCTTATGCAAGAAGAAGAAAGTGCTACCTGTAGGTTCTTGTGTGATTATTTAAGACTCCTGAATTTTATATCTCAGTTGTCTGATTCTCTATTATGGTTTAGTTCATTTTAGTGAAGCATCGTTTAAAAGAAGCAAGGAAAGGAAGGGAAAATCCTTAAACCAGATACGATAAAGAAGTGAGGTTGACAGTGATAAAGGAGATTGAAGTATCACAATCTAGAGAAATGCAGCAATCCAGAAGGCATTTAGTGGATAGTCCATCACTCAAACTGCATAGTACCTCCCAGAGAATTCATTTGCTTAAATAACAGGGCAATAATTTTGACCCTTATATCATCTAAAATAGGATAGTTTCTGCTTAGCATGTGATCAAGTTTGATGGATAAATCAGTGGGATGTTCAGTGCATTTTAGAGAAATTGCCACCCAAAATGTCAAAACATGTTTTCTTGATATAATTTTATAATTAAATGAGTATGCTTTAGTTATCTTGTAAATTTTCTCATCCAGAACATTTTATTCTCCAGGGAAAGATATATAAAAGAAGTGTCAGTGTAAATATGTACATTTATGCTGCCTTTAGGTATAATTCAATCTGAATATAAACTGCATTTTCTGAAGACTGTCTTGACATAGAGAAAAGACTTATTACCATAAATAAATTTATCTGGGTACTTTTCCCCATCCATCACTTAAACTCACTTAGCTAGGTCACCATTTAATGATTTTCACCTGTTTTATTTTTCACATTCCAGTCGGTGTGCCAATAACACTTTCTTTTTTTTTTTAAGTGGGAAAATTTTACTCAAACACGTTAAAAAAAAAAAAGTAGAAACTCTCAGTATCAATCATTACTAAAGAAATGAAAATCAAAAATACATGGAGGTATAACCTCCCACCAGTCATAATGGTCAATTTCAAAACTTTACGAACAATAAATGCTGGAGAGGAACTGGAGAAAAAAGAACATTCCTAAGACACTGGTGAGACTGCAAATTAGTAACAGCCACCGTGGAGAACAGCACGGAGACTCCCCAAAAACCCAAGGACAGAGATACCGTAAGGTCCAGTACTTGCACTGTGGGCCTTTACCTGGAAAGAACTGTAATTTGGAAATGTTTACACAGCACTATTTACAGTACACAGATACAGAAAAAAACATACTATACATCCACAGATGCATGGATAAGAAATTTTGTACATTTATATAAGACAAGGAAACACTTAGTCAGTTTAGTCACTCAGCCGTGTCTGAGTCTTTGCGACACCATGGACCGCAGCATGCCAGGCTTCCCTGTCCATCACCAATTTCTGGAGCTTGCTCAAATTCATGTTTATCAGGATGGTGACGCCACCGAACCATCTCATCCTCTGTCATCCCCTTCTCCTCCTGTCTTCAATCTTGCCCAGCATCAGGGTCTTTTCCAATGAGTCAGTTCTTCGCTTCAGGTGGCCAAAGTTTTGGAGTTTCAGCTTTAGCATCAGTCCTTCCAATGAATATTCAGGACTGAGTAGCATTTCCTTGGTGAGGTTTGGAACTGTGGTGTTGGAGAAGACTCTTGAGAGTCCCTTGAACTGCAAGGAGATCCAATAACACTTTCTAAGTAAAGTTAGTGCTGCTATCAGTTCCTGCCTCTCAGGTCTGATTCCAATGTACATTTTAAGAACTTTTGTTTCCCTAGCAAAGTAAGGAATTTGGAGAAGTGAGGCTAAAAATATATGATATCTTAGGCAGCAAGTGTCCTCCCTCCTGAAAGTCTTCTTTATTAAGAATTTCTAGGTTGCAAGTGTCTTCCTTATTTAGGCATTGTAGTGAAGTTTTTATAATCTCTCATTTTCTAAACACCAAATGTTTGAGCCTCTTATGTTCCTAGACTTTCAGAAACATTTCGTTGATACCTTATGCTAGAAGAGTGATGTCAAATGACCGTACTCAATAGACTTATTTTAACACTTAGTGAAAGAAATTGGGTAAATAAAGATAACTGTTCAGGTTTACTTTGTAACACTGAATTCTCTTAGCCTGTAGTACCTTTGAAAACAGAAGTGAAATATTACTTTCATAAGTACACACTTGTGCCCTGTGATTCTTTGTTTCCTATATATTTTCTGTTATTTGAAATGTAACTCGGTGTGTGTGTGTGTGTGTGTGTGTGTGTTGGTTGGAAGAAATGGGTGAGAAAAAAGCAGGATATACATTAGGATTTAGGATTGTGGTCTCTAAATGTTCATGTAAAATTAAATTTAAAATATACTCCTATTGGACTGAGAATAAACCCTGGCTTCCCGGCTCTGCCTGTGTCTGCCTGCAATGTAGGAGACCTGGGTTCGATTCCTGGGTCAGGAAGATCTCCTGGAGAAGGAAATGGCAACCCACTCCAGTATTCTTGCCTGGAGAATCCCATGGACAGAGGAGCCTGGTGGGCTGCAGTCTACAGGGTCGCAAAGAGTCGGACACAACTGAACGACTTCACTTTCACTTTCACTTTCTTTCCTATTGGACTGTTCCCCTCTTCATCATTTATTGAATTGGACTCAATAAATCTTCGGTGTTTTTGGCACTAATGTTTCTGAATAGCCATTATCTTTGACCCTGTATAGGCAGGCTCCTGTTCTTGCCTGGAGAATCCCAGGGACGGGGGAGCCTGGTGGGCTGCCGTCTATGGGGTCGCACAGTCGAACACGACTGAAGCGACTTAGCAGCAGGCTCCTGTAAATGAAAAATGAATTTCCAGTGTCTGCAGTTTCTTGTTAATGTTAATGTATAATTTGAATACAAATTAACAGGGAAGAATTATCAAAAAAATCCAGTCTGTCACAGAATAATACATACTTTGAGTATCATGTTTGCTATGCTTGTTTATACTTAGGACACTTGGATATTAAGGAATATAATACTTCCCAGGTGCCTCAGTGGTAAAGAATCCACCTGCCAATGCAGGCTATGTGTATTTGATCACTGAGTCGGGAAGATCCCCTGGAGGAAGATATGACAACTGACTTTAGTATTCTTGCTGGGAAAAATCCCATGGGCAAAGGAGCCTGGCGGACTACAGTCCATGGGGTCGCAAAGAGTTGGACATGACTGAGTGACTGAGCATATATGAGCACTTCCATAAGAAGATATATTTAACAAGGCAGGAACATTGTGGAAAAATATACTTGCCATTTATCAGTTACATGTAAACTAGGAATTCCGTCACCTAGAAATTTCAAATAGCTAAATTTATTGTGGATAGGCTTCTTGCCAGATAATACCAGTTATTCTGTTAATAAATATTAACCTCTCCCCACAATGTCCTAAAGAAAAAAAAAGGATGAAGAATTTTCACAAAAGAGTAATGATTAAGAATGATTTATTTAGATATTGATAGAACTTTTCTGTTAACATTTCTAATTCAGTTCAGTTCAGTTCCATCACTCAGTCATGTCCAACTCTTTGTGACCCCATGGACTGCAACACATCAGGCTTTCTTGTCGGTCACCAACTCCCGAAGCTTGCTCAAACTCATGTCCATTGAGTCGGTGATGCCATCCAACCATCTGATCATCTGTCATCCCCTTCTCCTCCTGCCTTCAATCTTTCCCAGCATCAGGGTTTTTTCCAGTGAGTCCATTCTTTGCATCAGGTGGCCAAAGTATTGGAGTTTCAGCTTCAGCATCAGTCCTTCCAATAAATATTCAGGACTGATTTCCTTTAGGATTGACTGGTTTGATCTCATTGCAGTCCTAGGGACTCCACACCACAGTTCAAAAGCATCAATTCTCCAGCACTCAGCTTTCTTTATAGTACAACTCTCACATCCATACATGACTACTGGAAAAACCATAGCTTTGACTAGACAGACCTTTGTTGGCAAAGTAATGTCTCTGCTTTTTAATATGCTGTCTAGGATGGTCATAGCTTTTCTTCCAAGGAGCAAGCGTCTCTTAATTTCATGGCTGTAGTCACCATCTGCAGTGATTTTGGAGCCTAAGAAAGTAAAGTCTGTCACTGTTTCCATTGTTTCTCCATCTATTTGCCATGAAGTGATGGGACTGGATACCGTGATCTTAGTTTTCTGAATGTTGAGTTTTAAGCCAACTTTTTCACTCTTCTCTTTCACTTTCATCAAGAGGCTCTTTAGTTCTTCTTCACTTTCTGCCATAAGGGTGGTGGCATCTGCATATCCTAGGCTATTGATATTTCTCCCGGCAATCTTGAATCCAACTTGTGCTTCATCCAGCCCAGCATTTCGCGTAATGTACTCTGCATATAAGTTAAATAAGCAGAGTGACAATATACAGCCTTGATGTACTCCTTTTCCATTTAGAACCAGGCTGTTTTTCCATGTCCAGTTCTAACTGTTGCTTCTTGACCTGCATACAGATTTCTCAGGAGGCAGGTCAGGTGGTCTGGTATTCCCATCTCTTGAAGAATTTTCCACAGTTTACTGTGATCCACACAGTCAAAGGTTTTGGCGTAGTCAATAAAGCAGAAGTAGATGTTTTTCTGGAACTCTCTTGCTTTGTTGATGATCCAACAGATGTTGGCAATTTGATGTCTGGTTCCTCTGCCTTTCCTAAAACCAGCTTGAACATCTGGAAGTTCACAGTTCACCCACTGTTGAAGCCTGGCTTGGAGAATTTTAAGCATTTCTTTGCTAGCATGTGCGTGCTTAGTTTTTCAGTTGTGTCTGACTCTTTGAGGACCCATGGACTGTAGCCCACCAGGCTCCTCTGTCCATTCTTTCAGGCAAGAATACCAGAGTGGGTTGCCATTTCCTTCTCCATGCTAGCATGTGAGATGAGTGCAATTGTGAGGTAGTTTTAGTAGTTTGTTTCTCATTCAAGTAAATTCAATACTGCCATGCATCAGAAGTCAAGAAATTTGAAAAGTTAGCCTATTAGGCGTGCATTCTCAGTTGTGTCCAACTCTTTGCAACCCCCTGGACTATAGCCCACCAGGCTCCTCTGTCCATGGAATTTTCCAGACAAGAATACTGGAGTGGGTTGCCATTTCCTTCTCCAGGGACTCTTCCTAACCCAGGGATTAAACCTGTGTCTCCTGCATTGGAGGACAGATTCTTTACCACTGCGCCACCTGGGAATACCATGAAGAACAACTAAAAAGTGAGGCGCATAAATTTATTAGGGGACTAAGAAAGGATAGCCATCAAACACCTTATCATAATGTGATTGATATGTATTAGAGAACAGAAACATAGTTATGTCTAAAATTTGTCTATATAAAGTGTCTATCAAATCAAAACAGACCATTGGCTGTTAGATTTGTAATATATCATTAGTCTTTGCTTGTTTCCCTGTAGAAAAGTATACAGGTGGATATTTTCAAACTATAACCCAGAATATATCAAACAATCCCAATGGGTAACCTATTTGAATCAACATAGAAACTCTTTGAATAAAAATTGAATAATAGGTGAGTGATATAATGCTATCATAAATTAGAAATGAAATAAGTTGTTGTCTTCTTGTGGTGTTAATTTTTTCCTGCTGAACAAACAACATATTCGTTCAGAACTATGGGTACAAAACAAAGAAAGAAATATACAAGAAAAAACAAGCAAGGAAAGGAGAGGCTTATAGATAAAATATCTGTGCTCTAAAAACTTACTTTTTCCAAATCAAAATTCTAATCTGGCTTTAGTGAAGTTTAGCAAGTATAAGCATCCTCCCTAATATATCTTAAGTCTATGAAAAGTAGAATAATTATTGTTTTAATTTATGCTGTTGGTTATGCAACTTAAATAATTGGTTTGACATTTTTGAGGCTCTATGCAAATAAACTTCAGTATAAATATTAGGTGTACTTTTAAGATTACTTTTCTCAGCTATGTAATATGGGGGAAGCACTATGTGGAGCCAAGAATGAGATGAACTGAGGAAAATCAGCATCAATTGGCTGGATGGCCTTGAGTAATTCATTTCCCATCTCTTGGTTTCTAATTCTTCAACTGCGAAATGAGAGGTGTGGATATGTATGGGAGGTCAGGGTCACTGATAACACCTAAGTTATGAGAGTCTGTAGGCCTATGACCACGCTAATACCAATAAAATTAGTAACGGTAATGATAAAAATAATAAAGTAATTACATTTATGTAGTAAATTCTGAGGTACTAAGCTGTGGGAAGTAGGGTAATGACCTGACCCCAACCAACATGCCCACCTTCTGTTCCCTGGAACCCAGAAATATATTTCTTTACGTGGCAGAAGGGACATTGCTGATGTGATTAATATTAAAGGCATTGAGATTAAGAGGAAATTATCCTGGACTGTCCAGGTGCCCCAACATAATTACATGAGTTCTTGGAAGCAGAGAAGCTTTGATGCTGCAGTGAGAAAAACAGGCAATCTTGCTGACTTTGACGATGTAGGAGTCGGGTAACAAGAAGAGGAATGCACTGCACACAGCTTCTAGACGGCAACAACAGGCAAGAAAGTAGATTCTCCCACAGAGCCTTCAGAAAGGAACATAACCTTGCTGACACCTTGATTTTAGCCCAATGAGACCCAGGTCAGACTTCTGACCTCCAGGAACTATAACATAATCAATTCTTCTGTTTTTAGTCACTATGTTTGTGGTTTCCCTAATGGCTCAGACAGTAAAGAATCTGCCTGCAATTCAGGAGACCTGGGTTTGATCCCTGGGTCAGGAAGATCCCCTACAGAAGGGAATGGCTACCCACCCCAGTATCTTGCCTGGAGAACCTCATGGACAGAGATGCCTCATGGGCTACAGTCCATGGGGTTGCAAGAGTCAAACATGACTGTAAAACTAACACTTCGCCTCATGTTTGCAGTAATTTGTTACAGCAGCAATAAAAAAATTCTGATGTATTAGGCTCTCTGCTACAGTGATTTAAATGAACTCATTTTGACCTCACAACAACCTTAGGAAATAAAGACTCTCATTATCCTCAGTTTATACATGAGGAAATTGAGGTTTAGGGTGTTTGAATAACTTCTCAAGCTTAGCTTATAAATGATGAAGCCAGCATTTGATCCCTGGACTGTCTTCTTCTAAAGATGATATGTTTAAAATCCTTTTATGTATCAAAACCACGCAAGAGTTTCATTTTTCCTACTATGGAATGAAATCAATTTTTCTTTGCCAGTTACCTGCTGGAAAGAAGGGCCAATGAGGATATCTGTGAGGATTTGGGGTCCTTTAGAAAAAAATTACTGTGCTCATTGTGCCTAATTAGGTATATTTATCTTTCTAAAATCATCAACTTTACTTTTCTTGTAATATGAGTGATTTTGATAATATTTTTAAGGGAATAATTAAGCATAGCATCACTAGGATGACATATTCTAGAATGTAGCAAAGGATCTTTTATTTGATGACGGAGTTTCCTTTCTTCCTTCCTTTTCTCATTCCTTCTCTTTTTCTTTTCTCAGCCTAAGCAGCTAAACTTGTGTATCTGAGAAGAAGGGAAAAAATTAAGTCTCTCTCTTTTTTTTTTTTTAATTTTATTTTATTTTTAAACTTTACATAATTGTATTAGTTTTGCCAAATATCAAAATGAATCCACCACAGGCATACATGTGTTCCCCATCCTGAACCCTCCTCCCTCCTCCCTCCCCACACCATCCCTCTGGGTCGTCCCAGTGCACCAGCCCCAAGCATCCAGTATCGCGCATTGAACCTCTTTTTTAAAACAATTTTTTTCAATGCCAATTTGACAGGCAGCAATGCTTTCTCCTTACTTTTATGGTGCTCCTCATCTATTTGTCTTCTCTCTTATTTATATTGCTACTCCCATATGCCTCTCTTTTCTTTGATGCATTAATCCTTCTTTCTCCCTTCTTTCAAAAGCTTTCCTAGCTTCCTCCTTACTCATTACTCATTTAAGTTGGGAGAGTTTTCTTTTCTTTTCTTTTCTTTTTTTACCTGGGAGCTTTGACCATTTATATCCTCTTCACCAAAATAACACCACTTATTCTGTGTCTGAGTGACATCTGTGGTGATGAGCCCATGCTCTTGAGAGCTCTGAGGTCTCTTTGGTGCTTCACCTGACCCCGCATTCCACATCAGAAATCTGGATGATTTCTGATCCTCCAACAGTAATGTAGCCTTTTAGTTTCTTCCTCTTTGGTGCTGCAAGCCCTTGAGGCCACTTAGGGGCTGGCAGTATTTTCATCTCTCTTTAAGAAGAATCCTCTTTGATATGAACTGCAATACAAGAAGGACACTTTGGTATGAAGAGGGGGAGAATGAAGCTTGTTTGTTCTACAGGAGAAGAAAAACATGATGATGGGTGTAGACAGAAAGGGAATCTATGAGAGATAGAGTCCTGGTTCCAAAAAAATGACAGACTCAAATTCCAGCAATGGAAGAATCAGATGCCAAACTTGTAGAAACAAAAAAAGCAACATGAATAAGAATTTGTTTTTGTAGAAGAGTTTGAGGTTGTACTCAAAATATGCAAGCAGGGTGGGATACATTTTACACAGTGCAGCAAAAGATTAGAGTCAGTTTATGTCTAAAATTAGCAAACCAGATCAAGTGCCATTGACTACCTTTGACAGCAAATAAATGATTAGCTAAGAATGGGTTGATGATTCTGTCTAAAGATAAAGAAAATGTTAAGGGCATGGAAAATCATAGAATTACGGAGTGTATTTTATGAGCCATGCATATAAACTTTTTAATAAAAGAGAACTGAACTATTTCTGCTTTCCATCTCTTGCTTTTTCTTAACTTTCAACAATTGGATGTTCTCAAAGCATAAATACTTCTATTTGTGGTAAGTTTGAAGTGCTTATTAGAAATGTCGAGATCTTTCTTTAAAATAAATGAATTTTGAAATTACCTAATTATTTTTCCACCAGAAAAACTTGTAGGAGCTATGAAAAAAAAATGATCAGAGAATTTCTTCTACATATGAAACATTGCACATCATGACAACAAAGTACATCAAATAATATTAAATAATATTTGTGAAATAGAGGAATATATCTAGATTTTGCAAATCAGTTGAATGATTTCTTAGCCAATGATTTTAGTTTAGATAGAGGCATGACACTGCTACTATATTTTCATTGCTTAAGAACATTTCATATTATTGTCTATGTCGTTAAAAAAAGATCTGATAGCCTTTAAGAAAAAATCAATTCTGTTCCAAGAATTTACAAAGAACTTTGCTTCTTGTGTATGAAAAGAAAGGGGGAAATATGGACTAGGGATGGAGGGAAAGAAGAAAAATTACATTTTTAAATACTGTCATCTAAACAGAGTTTTTAAAAAAATGTTTCCCCTCCTCAATCACTGAAGAAGAAATACATATTTCCTAGCTCCCTCCTTGTCTTCAGTTTTGTTTGACTTTGCAGACATCATTCTGCGTGCACTCGCTCATTCTCCATTCTCTACAAGGTCTTTTGACATTCTTAGTGTTAAGTACAATAACAGAATACAGTAATTGAGATAGATAAGACAATCTTGGGTAAAGTTGTGGGCTAATTTATTATTACTAGAAGAGATAGTTTGTAAAGAGATTGCTTTTTACCATACTCAGTGATGTTAGATATTCTGATTGTCCAGTTTTTTGAAAAAATATGTATGTATGTATTTATGGCATAAGTATAAGGAAGACACAAAAGGAGCAATGAAGAAGTTCAGTAAAGATTATCCCTCAAATATGAATTGTATAAGCTTTTTACATCTCCTCTTTCACTCTATTACCTCCCTCTAAGTATTCTTAGTAATGAAAGAAAAAAATTTTCTACTCTATTTTTGAATTGAATCAATGAAGAAAAGAAAGTTTTATGGTATCCTTTAAGGAAGAAATTCAAATAAAGTGTGCTTCCCACTGAAGCACAGAAAACCATGAGGATGTTCTCTTTTTTTTTCTTTAAACAACATCAAATCATTCTCACTAGGAAAGGGGGACTTCTAAAAGGTCACGGAATGCATTGAAGATAAGCAATGTTTTCTCTCTAGACACTAAATAGAAAAAGGAGGTAGAGAAGGAAGGAAAGCATTCCCAAGTCATCCTAACTGATAAGGAGCTTCCTTTAAGTGCTCTTTATATTTGACTTTATATGCAATTCATCAGAATTGCTCATCTCTACAATTTATAACAACATGAAATCTGTCATAAGAATATCTTTTTCAGAGAAAATGACTTTTGGGGTGTGTATTGTGCTCTAGTTAGTCTCCTTTCTTTTTGAAGTGAAAATACCAAAGGTTGTTAAATAAAATTCCTTTAAAAATGAATGTTCTTGGATGTGCTCCTGATGGCTATATTCCTCATAGCATGATAAACACCCATCATGGTTTTGCAGTGACATTTCCAGTTTCAAATGCTCTGTCCTGCTGTCACCAAAAACGCATTCATACTTGGCAGACTATGTCTCAATTTTTCATTTGGAAGATGTGGTCACTGAATTCATATGTTGCCAAGCAGAATTTCCTCGGCTCTTATTGTTTGAAAGTGAAAATTGGGCTATCCTCTGTGAAGCATCTACCATGTTCAGAGTGACTGGTGTCTTACATTCATTATCTACTTAATGCTGGAAGAGAGATACAGTTTTTTCCCATTTTACAGTTTGTGAAGTAGAGAAGCACAGAGGATTAAATGATATACTCAAGACTTCTACATCTAGGAAGTCATGATGCTAGGCTTCAAACCAGAACACTTGAATAGCAAAACTTTGGGCTTTTCCCTCATGCTCTATAGCAGCAGTCCCCAACATTTCTCCATATACCAGGGGTGGGGGTGAGGTAGGGAGGGGTGGTTTCAGGATGATTCAAACACATTACACTTATTATGCACTTTATTTCTATTATGTTTCTTCAGCTCCACCAGGCATTAGATCCCAGAGGTCAAGGACCCCTGCTGTATAATATTCTGCTTGCTATTCCATACTTTCTGGTCAGACAAACTAAATGTGAATCATCAGCATTACTGAGAAGTTTTCTAAATGTTGAGTGTGTGAATAACGTGCTCTGGACTTAGGTCTCCATACTAAATAGAGAAGAAGAATCATAATGCAGTTTGTCTAAAGTTTGACAACCTTTTTACCAGCATGTTATGTTTGTCAGTTTGCTGTGTGTGTGTGTGTGTGTGTGTGTGTGTGCACGCACGCGGGGCGGGGGTTGGGGGGTGGGCAGCTACCTTATCTATTAGTATAATGTGCGTTTTCTGTCTTGCCATGGTATGGTCATTGTGATATTAGATAGTGGCTTTGTTCCATTAATGAAGATGTAATTCATCACAAGCTGCTCTAAAATAGAGTGAAACAGTTTCTTCCTTAGGTTATGTAAATACTAATGTTTTTCACAGTTTTTTGAATTATATTGTATATGGTAAAAATGATGTATATGTTTAGGAATGAGAAGGACTCAACCTATCTCAACCTTTTTAAAAGCAAATGAATGGCAATAAATTTCGATGGTACAATGTCACAAATTATTTCTGAGTTCATGAAAGTGCTTAAAATATACCAGCTGACTAGAAATGATATTTAGATCACTGTAAAAATCCAAGTAAAGTTGAATTCTCAAAGCCATGTAGAATGGAGATCTCATATCTTCAATATCTAAGACCTAGAAAATAAATTAAAATATGCCTGTATTCATCTCCCCTAAAAGTAAATGAACTAAGGTAAGCGAAAACCAGAAATTGATAAGTGGATTATCAGTTAAGACAAAAGATCAGAATAGAATGTAAATTATAGCTAAAACAGAATATAGAAGTCATGCAGTTTTATCTTCATACTATAATATTATCATTTTAGTGATAAGGTATGTTTTATTAATTCTTTCCCAAATCCCCAGGCCAAAAACACACACATAATATTAACATGGCTTTGAGTTATGAATAGAAAAGTCCTTTAATTCTATCTTTCTAGTGTTTTCATTCCAATCCCAAAGAAAGGCAATGCCAAAGTATGTTCAAACTACCACAGAATTGCACTCATCTCACACGCTAGCAAAGTAATGCTCAAAATTCTCCAACCAGGCTTCAATAGCATGTGAAATTCCAGATGTTCAAGCTGGTTTTAGAAAAGACAGAGGAACCAGAGATCAAATTGCCAACATCCATTGGATCGTTGCAAAAGCAAGAGAGTTCCAGAAAAACATCTACTTCTGCTTTATTGACTACACCAAAGCCTTTGACTTTCCACGACAAACTGGAAAATTCTTCAAGAGATGGGAATACCAGACCACCTGACCTGCCTCCTGAGAAATCTGTATGCAGGTCAAGAAGCAACAGTTAGAACTGTTCATGGAACAACAGACTGGTTCCAAATTAGGAAAGGAGTATGTCAAGGCTATATATTGTCACCCTGCTTATTTTACTGATATGCAGAGTACATCATGCAATATATTGGGCTAGATGAAGCACAAGCTGGAGTCAAGATTGTTGGGAGAAATATCAATAACCTCAAATATGCAGATGCTACCACCCTTATGGCAGAAAGTGAAGAAGAACTAAAGAGCCTCTTGATGAAGGTGAAAGAGGAGAGTGAAAAAAGTTGGCTTAAAACTCAACATTCAGAAACCTAAGATCATGGCATCTGGTCCCATCACTTCACAGCAAATAGATGGGGAAACAATGGAAACAGTGACAGACTTTATTTTTGGGGGCCCCATAATCACTGCAGATGGTAACTGCAGCCATGAAATTAAAAGATGCTTGCTCTTTGGAAGAAAAGCTATGACCAACCTAGAAAGCATATTAAAAAGCAGAAACATTACTTGGCTAACAAAGTCCATCTAGTCAAAGCTTTGGTTTTTCTAATAGTCATGTATGGATGTGAGAGTTGGACTATAAAGAAAGCTGAGTGCCGAAGAATTGATGCTTTTGAGCTGTGGTGTTAGAGAAGACTCTTGAGAGTCCATTGGACTCTAAAGAGATGCAACCAGTCAATCCTAAAGGAAATCAGTCCTGAATATTTATTGGAAGGACTGATGCTGAAGCTGAAACTCCAATACTTTGGCCACCTGATGCAAAGAGCTGACTTACTGGAAAAGAACCTGATGCTGGGAAAGATTGAAAGCGCGAGGAGAAGGGAACAACAGAGGATGAGATGGTTGGATGGCATCACTGACTTCATGGACATGAGTTTGAATAAACTCCAAGAGTTGGTAATAGACAGGGAAGCCTGGCGTGCTGCAGTCCATGGGGTCCCAGAGTCAGACACGACTGACTGACTGAACTGAACTTCTAGTGACAAGAAATATGTTTTACCTTAAAGATATGTTTTATAAATTAGTTCATGCCTATCTTTCTTCCAACTAAATTGTATTCATTGGTTATAGTCTTCTGGAGGTGGAAATGTGGTTGTTTGGTGTAATTGGCCTATTGTATTTAAACACATGATCAAATAAGTAAATGGTGGCAGACAGAACCAAACATATATCCTCAGGATCTTTAGGTGGAAAGCTGATGTGATTTCAAGAGAGAACATCTTACCCTAATTACCTCAGTTCAGATATGGATGCATTCTTCACTCTTCCATCTCCACTTAACTCTTGGAATCCCCAGGAGAACTACTTTTTAAAGTGGGAATTTTAGAATTGCTGTACTGGTGAAGGCTGGTTCTTTAAATTAATATGATATTGCCTGTTTTTTATTTCAAAATATTTTAGCTAACAATCACTTTGCTTTCAGAGCCTCTTTGGAGAAGATAAACCTGCTGTGGATTTGCTTAACTCACACAGTCTACTCAGGGTCCTCATTATAGGTTTTGTTTAGGACCCATATTGACCAATTAAAGTCCTCCAATTTATTTCTCAGATGTTATACTTGATTTACCAGCACAGTTTCTACATTAATTAATAGTAGAATTTATTTTCCAGAATTCTACTTCCAAAGCTAATATGTGAATCATCATTAATTTATCATGAGAATAAATCTGCAAATATTCAAGTCAATTTCTCCTAACCAAGGAAAAAAGAGTACTTTCATTTTTATTGTTGTTGTTAAGTGTGAACATGGTGAAAAGTTGTTAGGTAATAAAAACAAAAAAACTGACTTTTCTACAGTGAAATATTTAGTCTGCTTTTATTATGCATAAAATATGCATATGCATATGCATAAAAATTATGCATTTTTTATTAAAATAAAATATTAAAAGTACTTGATCCATTTTTCTTCTATTCCACTGCGGTCATTTGACAAACAGGATTGTTTGTCAGAATGAACTACTAATAGATTGTAATAGGCAATTATTTCTTCCTACTCTGAACACCTGAGAAGAACTAAATATCAAGTCAAAACTGTCACTCACTTGAACACCAAAGTGTTTGGTATTAATTGTGTTGGTTGAAACTGAAGAATTTAGGGGGAATAGTAATCAGTTTTTCACACACCATCACTTAGAATACAAGTGACCAATTTAGCCACTCTTTCCCTGCTGCCAGAAAGCTATAGTTGAAATACCTATGCTGATTTAACCATAAACTAATTATAGTTCATATTATTAATAGAATGGGAGAAAATTATTGAAACACAAAAATTGCTATACTTCCTTATTATTAAAATGCAAAGAATGATTTACTTTCTCCATCTCTTCCCTTCTTTCTACCTTCCTCCCTCCTTTCTTCCCTCCTTTCTTTTCTCCTTTCCTACTTTTTCCCTTTCTTCCCTTTCTCACTCCTTTTCTTTTTTCTTTGCCTCTTATTTTAGGATTTTGTATTTTCAAAATATAGGCTTTGTATGTGGGAGTAGTCAGATAACATTTTTTTAAAACTCAGTATGTCTTTTACAGTGTTTTCTCTCCAACTTTCAAAACTATGGAGAAAATACCTATAAAGTATTTACAGTTTAATAGTGGGAAAGGCAGGCATTCTGTTACATGCTTCACCGTATGTCGTACTACATACACTTGAAAATACATTATCTTCATCATATCATTTGGCTAGATTCCAAAAGCTCAGTATCTTAAAAATATCAGAGAGATTTAGAACAAGTGCACATTGTGGTGTTAATAGAGAGAACATTGATTGGGAGCAGAAGAGTTGTTTCCTGAAGTCAGTTCCACCTTTAGCTCTAAAAATGCTCTAGTCTTCAGCCTCCTTAGTTGTATGATGAGTAACCTCTAGTGAATAATCTCTAAGGTTATTTCTCATTCCAATGTACAATGCCTTTAAATCACTAGACAATCCATTGTATAAAGTGCAATAACAGAGTATTTTGTAGAGTCAGAGGCTTCTTATCTGCCAAACTCAACCCTTTAGAGCCCAGCCAAGAATCTATGGGAAACACATAGGTTCTCAGCAGCCAAAATAAATGCTGGTGTCCATGACCATTCCTAACCTTATTCTTTGGGAAAGTCCTTGGGGCCCTCACACAGAGATTGTTTACTCTTTAAATAGAATCTCTTTTTAAGTTTGATTATCTTGTTTTCAAAGGCCTGGCAATTTGGAAAGGGACTATGAGGCAATCATAAGATGGAACAATGTATGGGAAAGGGTTTGTAGGCTCTCAAGTACCGTGCAAATCTGAGCTGTTATCATTCGTAAGAATGACACCTGACAGGAACAGTGAGAGAAAAGATAAGTCATTTCAGACAAACATAGTGATGTCAAAATTCTATTGGCCTGTGCTGTTTCATATACTAGAGCAAATAGGTTTAATCATTTCAATAGTTTCCAAGATCCTGTCTGAATTATAGCACAGTATGTGCTTGTAGAAATAACTGAATTACCACAAGAAAGTTTATTTATATTCTGAATAATATTTGGTTTAAGAGATGATTTCTTGGAAAGTGCATTTTTAAGTAATATATAAATGTTAGGTATTATATAATTTGATTTGAATTTCAGGACAGTATGCAATGTGATACAAATGTTTTCCATCTGAAAGAATTAAAAATTTAATGTAATATGGTACATAATGGGCTAGATTTCAATTGCCTAAAAATTATATCTGAGTAATCCTAAATATATGAAGTGCTACTCTAATTTTGAAAGGCAGTAATTTTTTATTATCTATAGTAGAAGTAATTAAGATGAAAATAATATTAATTCATTTTGCTCCACAATTAAACAAAATTATTATGTGCTCAGTTTAGAATTTTCTGTAACACTGTTTCTAGACTCATGAGCCTGTTATGATAGTATTGCATACTGTTGGAGTAATGCAAAATATGATACATGCCCATACTGAAAACATACTACATGCTGAGCCAATGTATAAAAGTTTTTAATAATCCTTGAGTGATACTGGTAACCAATATAAAGCCAACTAAAATTAAATTAAAAACACTCATCAATTGATGCGAAGTTAGAAACCAAAACCAAAGTTTGTCAGTGTCAAGTTTCTAAAATATTCACTGGAAATGCCAACAGCAAATTTAAGTTATAAAGCGAAAATAAGAAATCTGACATGTTCTCTCTTTTTTTTAAAGATTTTGCCAGCCCAGACATAAAAGTAATATGGCTTCAAATGCCAGCTGAAAATTAACAAGAATTCTTTATGAGAATCCAACATGGGAATCCTTTTCTCATATTTGGGAATGTTAAGCCTAGAATATTTAAGCCCTGTTTTATATCATATTATACATGGATAAATGGAGGCCTAAGAAAGCATATTCTTGATGATTTCAAGGCAAATATGAGGCAAGAACTCAGGTTCCTAGACTACCACATCAGAGTTCTTTCAACTATGAGTTGCAGATTCAATATTTTATACTGAATTATTAATAAAGACAGTTGATAATCTCTATCACATCAATGGCAGACATTTTAAGAATGAAAAAGTGGATGGAGATGACAGTCCATGATCCTGGGGACTTGAGGCCATAATTTGGAAATCATTTCCTAAAGTCCAGGCATTTAAGGAGAGCACGCAGAAGCAGCTGAATGGTGAACAGGAGAAAGGACATTAGACAGGCAGGTGCAGGTTAGTCGAATTGATTGACTTCCTGGCAGCAAGGGCACAGATTGTTTGATTATGCTTTTGTTCAGCAAGGAAAGAAAGAGAACACCATCAGAGGCTGCTAACTCCCAGCTACCAGCAACTTCTGAAAGGGGTATTTGAAAGATATAGAAGTAATATTTTCCACCCTCTCCCTTTATAGTCTTTGGCAACCATCTTTGGTCACACTGTCACTTGAATTGGAATGTTTAAACTATAATAGTACAATGGCTTTGTATTTTTAATTAATTTTTATTGGAGTATAATTACTTTACAATGTTGTGTTAGTTTCTACTGTACCACAAAATGAATCAGCTAAACATATACACATGAAAAATGGGCCCACGTCGCCCATTCATGTCCATCTCTTTGTGGACATGGACGTTAGCCCACTAGTCTCCTCTGTCCATGAAATTCTCCAGGCAAGAATACTGGAGTGGGTTGCCATTTCCTCCTCCAGGGGATCCTCCCAACCCAGGGATCAAATCTGGGTCTCCTACATTGCAGGTGGACTCTTTACCATCTGAGCCACCGGGGAAGCTCACATATACATATCTTCCCTTCCTTTTGGACTTCCTTCCCATTCAGGTCACTACAGTTCATTAAGCAGAGTTCCCTGTGCTATACATTATATTCTCATTAGTTCTCTATTTTATACATAGTATCAGGTTTTGTATTTTATATCAAAGCTTTATGAGATCCTTGACCCACTCATCAGTGCTTGAAGAAACACTTCTGGAATCCCAATTGAATTCAGAAACTGCTCTAAAAAAGAAAAATTAGTAGTGACCTAAAAGCTCAATATTGTAGGTCTTTTTCTTTTACATTTCATTTTTGCTCTTTTCATCAAAAGTTCTAACTGGTAAACACAAAGCCTTAGTGGAATAATAAGCAGGAAATTTTCTTTAGGACTATATAAGTTCCAGCACCATGGCTTTTCTCTTTCTGTATTTTGCGGTGTTTACCAAAAAGGGCTTGCATGTGTTAAAACCAAAATGCAAGTTACATTAACAATTTGCATTTAGAAATCCAAGCACTTAACACCACCAGACTTAATATTTGCTTTGGACGGTTCTGATTGTTTAGTCTCAAGCTTTTTCCAAAAAGCTAACATAAAAAGGCAGCTCTCCTATTTGCCTAGTTTGTGTGTGGTTTCACACATGGTGCATGATGTGCTTCTACGAGACAAAGTGTTATCTCTTCTTCACATGAGCAGTGTACCCAGCTGGGTTGGGAAATGTGAACTTTGTGATCACATGAAGCTCACATAGATTCCACTTTGGAAGTGTCTCCTCCTCACTGTGCTTTCTCTTCTTCATTCTCTTGCCATATTTCACTATGATTACTTGACCTTCTAAACATTGTAAGTTTCTAACAAGGTTACCATCCCCTAGTCTCTGCTGTAGTTGATTATCTTTCACAACACTGCTAAGGAGAATTTTCAACAGCAAAAATCTGACCACTTCACTGCCATCCTTAAAATACACCAAAAAACCCTTTTATTGCTTCCACATTCTTTATAGGGTAAAATCCAGATTATTTAAGCTGTTGTTTAAGTATCACTCCAGAAGCAGCCTTCCCAGCTGTATTTCCTTCCATTACCTCCCACATGCCCTAAGTTTTAGCCACACTGGCTGAATGAGATCATACTTCTTGTTCCCAGCATTTCATCTGCATGCACTTTCCTTCATTCTCCTTCTCACTTGAAGAAATCCTTGTCTGTGAAGGTCAATATGAATGTCCTTTTGGAATAAAGCCTTCTTCAGTCTATTCATCAATCTCTCCTCTGCTTGTACAACATTTGGCACATAATCTCTTTGATTCCCCTAAATAATAAAAGACAGAGGTATAATAGCTAACATTTTGAGTTTTACTGAGATATTATTGACAGAAAAAAAATTGTATGTGTGCGAAGTGTGTAACATGATGCTGTGATACACATATTGCATTGTGATTACCACATTTAAGCTAACCAGTGTATCCATCACCTCAAATAGTTTCCCTTTGTGTGTTGTTGGGGGGATAGAATGAGAACCTTCATATCTAATCTGAGCAAATTTCATGTGTGCATTACTAATAATTATAATCACTTGTTGGAGAAGGAAATGGCAACCCACCCCAGTGTTCTTGCCTGGAGAATCCCAGGGACGGGGGAGCCTGGTGGGCTGCCGTCTATGGGGTCACACAGAGTCGGACACGACTGAAGCGACTTAGCAGCAGCAGCATAATCACTTGTGGCTCAGTCAGTCAAGAATCCTCCTGCAATGAAGGAGACCCAGGTTTGATCCACGGTTTGGGAAGATCCTCTGGAGAAGGGAATGGCATCCCACTCCAGTATTCTTGCCTAGAGAGTCCCGTGGACAGAGGAACCTGGTGGGCTACAGTCCATGGGGTCGCCAGAGTCAGAGAGACTGAGCGACTAAGCACACATGCATGTACATTAGGTATCCAGAACTTGCTCATAACTGAAAACTCGTAGCCTTTGACCAGTATCTCCCCATTTCCCCCTCCCCCAAGCCCTAGCAACCACCATTTTACTCTCTGTTATTGTGTGTTGGGCTTTTTATGTTCGACATATCAGTGAGATTATGCAGTGCTTGTCTTTCTGTGTCTGTCTTATTTCACTCAGTGAAATGTCTAGATTCATCCATGTTGTCACAAATGGCAGAATTTCCTTATTTTCTTCTTTTTTAAGGCTGAATAACATTCTATTATGTGGTTGTATGTATGTGTGTGTATCACATTTTCTTTATTGATGGACATTTAAATTGTTCACATATCTTGGCTACTGTGAATAATGCCACAGTGACTGTGAGAGTGTAATATCACTTAGACATAGTGATTTTGTTTTCTTGGATATATACCAAGAAGTGGGTTGCTGATCATATGGTATTTCTATTTATATCTGTACTTTACCATGATGGCTGTACCCATTTTACATTCCCCCCAACAGTGTACAAAGATTCCTTTTTCTCCACATTCTGACTAGCATGTACCTTTTGACCATTTTAGTAAGAGCCATCCTAAGAGGTATGAGGTGGTATCTTGTGGCTTTGATTTCCCTAATGATTAATGATGTTGAGCATCTTTTATTAATAGTTAACATTTACTGAGCATTTGTATGAAAAGTATTCTTTCAAGCAGTTTGTGTATTAAGTCACTCAGTCATGCCTGACTCTTTGTGACCGCATGGACTGTAGCCCGCCAGGCTCCTCCATCCATGGGATTCTCTAGGCAAGAATACTGGAGTGGGTTTCCATTTCCTTCTCCAGGGGATCTTCCCAACCCAGGGATTGGACCCAGGTCTCCTGCATTGCAAACAGATTGTTTACTGTTTGAGCCACCAGAGAAGCCCTTTAAGCAGCTTACACATTAATTTATTTAATATTCACAATAACCCTTTGAGCTTGATACTATTATCTTCTATTTAATGGCTGGAAAACAGGAGAACATATAGTTCAACTAACTCTGTAGGTCACTTACCTTCTTAGTATTAGGGCTTGAACCATACCTGTGTAGTGTTGTCTGTTGCCTCTTTTTCTAGATTTTAATCTCCTTCGAATAGATAATTTTTTTATGTTTGTGTGCTGAACAGGAATACAGTATCTGACATATTGTAGCCAACCAATTGCTTTATGGTACAATGCTTTTATAAATTACCTGAAATACAATCTTTTGGGTTAAGGAAATTTTATTTTCTTAGGCTTTTAGAAAAAATTAAGGAAAATATGACACAAGTCAATAATAAAATACTTATATTGAGATGCAAACTGTGGCTCTTGGTGTTTAGCATATATCTTTTATAGTTTCTCAGTTACATCAACAATATTGGAAAAATGTTTAACTTGTAATTACTATAGACTATTCTTCAGGCACATGCAATTTTCCATTTTCAGTAGATTGCACTGGCTTTCCAATGTACATCATTATAAATTATCTTTTAGCTTTAAAAGTTTTAGAATGAATAGCACACTTCCCTAATGATATCTTTCTGAAGTACTTGTGTATGAGTTATTTTCACTGACCATATAGGTTTACCTTGGGTGACTATTAGGTATGATGTTGGTTTGGAAATTTCCTTTGTAAAATATCTCTCAGGTTTTAAAATTAGAGGTAAGAAACAATGAATTTCTGAATAACAAATTCTAAAATCATACTGATTACCTATAAAGGTATGGAATATATATATATATATATATTCCAGAGAGAGAGAGAGAGATTGAATATGCATCAATATTCATACTTGTATGTTGAGGCTACTGACAATTGAAAAAATGATAATGAAGAAAACATTTTAAAGCTGATTTCAGAGATGTGCTTTATCATCTGTTCTATATACACAGGTAAAATTGTAGCTGAAGAATGCACACTTACAGCATGTTTTGGTAAAGCTCTTAAGGGGGAACTAACTTGAAAATTGCCATTGGATTTTCAGACAGTGACACAGTCTAAGCATCCCAGTCATTTCTATTTGGTTTGTTTGTTTTTAATTAATTTCTTCCTTGAGAGGAAGCTTTAGGAGTATTTTCAGTTATAGAACTCAAATGAGATTCATAAACCAAACACATGATATAACATGAAGCCTTGCTAACACTCCAGCAGCTCATCTCTGTAACATGGTATTCTTTTAATGTGTAGGGACAGTGATTTTTTTTTTTAACCTTAATGACACTATTGTCTTTAAAAACTGTTAAGAATAGCAGAGCCAAGGAGGTAAATATTATAAAATGAAGTTTAGGGGGATTTTGAGCATCATTATCTTCCCGAGAAGTAACCATGAACGAATTATCAAAGACATTATCTCTTTTAATCCAAAGATGAACCAAATATATTATTAGCACCTTGGTGGGATTGAGAATATGTAGAAAACATAATCATAAAACACCATTTCTTACTGCAGCACAACCACCCAGGATACTGTTCAGCAGAGGTCTTGGTGTTGTCTGCACCTGCAGAGAGCTGCCTGGGGATGCAGCTGGTTAGACAGAGATCACCTTTGCTGGTGGATGCAAAGCTTTGTCCTTGAAGATTTTATGTCCTTCCTTCCATCTTAACCAAGGGAATTTAAATGAGATTGTCTGAATATAGAATGTATACATTCCATAGGCTGAAGAAACTATGTGCATTGTTCTTCTTTAGGTTTATAGAAAAATTCAATAGAAAAGAGTTCCCCTATACTCTTAAATGGTCCCCATCCCCCTATTTCCCTATTATTAACATCTTGCATAAGTGTGGTACATTTGTTACAACTGAGGGGTCAGTATTGCCACATTATTATTATTAAGTAAAATCTATAATTTATATGTTTTCCTCTTTGTGTTGTATGTTTTATTGGTTTTGACAAATGTATAATTATTTGTATCCACCATCATAGTATCAGAATAATTTCACTACTCAAAGCATTCTCTGTGCTCTGTCTATCCATCCCATCCTTCCTCTCATCAACCCCCTGGGAACTCCTCTCCTTACTATCTCCATAGTTTCACCTTTTTCTATAATGTCAGAGTCATACAGATTGATACAGAAGATCAATCAGATTAACTTCTTTCACTTGGCAATGTGCATTTAAGTTTCCTTTGTCTTTTCATGAGCTTGAGCTCATGAGCTTGGTAGCTCATTTCTTTTTATTGCTGATATCCCATTGCATGTACCACCTAGTTTATCCATTCACTACTGAAGGACATCTTGGTTGCTTCCAGAATTTGGCAGTTATGAATAAACATTATGTTAAGGTTTTTTGTGAACTTAAACATTTTTAACTCAGTACAAGGAACTCTACTCAATACTCTATAATAGGAAAAGGATGCTTCTCTAAATGGGAAAAGGATCTAAAAAAGAGTGGATGTATGTACATGTATAACTGATTTACTTTGATAAAGTTATTTACTTTGATGGAGTTCCCTCATAGTTCAGTCAGTAAAGAATCTTCCTTCAATGCAGGAGACCGAGGTTCGATTGCTGGGTCAGGAAGTTCCCCTGGAGAAGAAAATGGCAACCTACTCTAGTATTCTTGTCTGGGAAATCCCATGGACTGAGGAGCCTGGCAGGCTGCAATCCATGGGGTCACAGTAGTTGGACATGACTTAGGGACTAAACTACAACACTAGAAACTAAAACAACGTTGTAAGTCAACTATACCCCCAATAAAAAGTAAAAAATTTTCAAAAACTTATAATTGTGAAAACTCTTTTTGATGGAGAGGAAAGGCATGAGTTTTAAAGTTAGACTTAATTTGAATCCTAACCTTCATTTTATTCATCCAATAAATTTTTCTTGGTAGTCTACTCTATTTTCTCTACTGTGCTGGGTGTTTGAAATGCTTAAATAAAGTGCTATTCCACCTGTCAAAGGTGCCTCGTCTACACTTAAAAGCCTTCTTATACCTCTGATTCCTTATATGAAAGATATCTATTTCAGATATTAGCAGTTTTCTGTTGTGTTCTGAGAATCAGATGAGCTGTCATAGACAAGACTTCACATATTTCCTGGCAATAAATGCTCAGTTGGTATATAACATCCAATTGAGAAAGAGGTGGTAAACTTGATAGTTTATTTTCTTGCTAGTCCTTCTGTCCTTCTGATCTATAGGTTTTATAATGTTAAATATGAAAGTTTTATTTACTAATACATACGGAAAACATTTTATACTTTTCAAACAATATTCCTAGCTTAACCACAATTTAAAATGAAATAAGAATGTGTCATCATTTTCTGTTTATCTAATAGTGATGAGTATTGGACTTCAGGTGAGAATTAATTTGGTGCTCTAGCTTCACTACATACTGGTTTGATATTGTTGGTGTAGTCTCTTGTGTAGTAGTCTCTTGGCTTTGAAGGGTGAACAGGATCCCATCAGCAAAGGAAGCATCATAGTATATGTTCACCATAAACATTTATTCGTTCATCATATAGGGCTATTGTGAGATTCAAATGCAAAAATGTACAATATACATAAAAGAGTACTACAAACTATAAATCACCATAAAATGTCCATTATTATTGCTATAATTGCTCTAATGTATTTTTTGCTTTTAATTTGGCTAACTCTTTACTAAATCAAACTGTAGGTTTTATTTTTTTTTTTCACTAAACCCCTATTGCAATCTGAATTTTCTAGGATCCAATAACCTACTAATTTTAGAGGGCCAGTTCCCTTGTGGCTCAGCTGGTAAAGAATCCACCTGCAATGCAAGAGACCTGGGTTCGATCCTGGGTTGGGAAGATCCCTGGAGAAGGGAAAGGCTATCCACTCTGGTATTTTGGCCTAGATAATTCAGCTGAATGCAAAAGAGCCATTTCCTGCTGTAAGAACTTGCTCACCTTTCTAGGTGTTTGTTGTTGTTATCGTTTTTGCCATTTTGTCCATGATGGTTAGTCTTCCAGAAACTCTGCAGATCATTAAACCTTTTCCTAAATCACAGTATAAATATGACACATTTTAAAGTTACAATGAGCCTCTGGGATTACAAAGTGTTCAGCAACTTAAGAATCTTTAAGAGTAAGGAAGAGTTTCAAAGCTCAGCCAAATTAAGGTCCAGATTTTACAAGATCTTTAAAAGCATTTCCCCATTCTGATATCCTTAGAAAAGATTAAAACTACCTTTCAATACAACTTCCTATATTTGTCATTTCTACTCATTGCATTCCTAAATTATCTTGTTCTCTTTCCCACTTTTCCTCCTACTCATCAATTAAGAGTAATGACTGTTAGGGAAAGTGGAATATATCAAAGTTATTGTTAATATTGTCTAAGTTCATGCATTTCAGAGCAATACCACTGAGCTTGTGCTGTAGACAAGCTACTATGGGTGTCATTCTCTATGCTGACCTGTCCTTGAAGCAACACAAAACCTCTTAAGACTGGAGGATGAAAGCAACTGGACCTTTCCTCTATTGCTGGGGGGTACGCTGAAAGTTAAAACTGTACCTATCCTATTGCCCAGTGATTCTAGTCCTAGTTATTTGTGAAAGAGAAAATGTTTGTCCCCCAAAATACTTGTACTGCTGCTGCTGCTGCTGAGTCACTTCAGTTGTGTCCAGCTCTGTGCGACCCCATGGACGGCAGCCCACGAGGCTCCCCCGTCCCTGGGATTCTCCAGGCGGGAGCGCTGGAGTGGGTTGCCATTTCCTTCTCCAATGCATGAAAGTGAAAAGTGAAAGTGAAGTCGCTCAGTTGAGCCCGACTCTTCAGGGACCCCATGGACTGCAGCCCACCGGGCTCCTCCGTCCATGGGATATTCCAGGCAAGAGTACTGGAGTGGGGTGCCATCGCCTTCTCCGAAATACTTTTACAATAATGTTTAAAAGAAATTTAGTCAGAATAGTGAATATTCAGAATACTCACTAGAAACAAGCCATACTTTCATCAACAGATGTATAATCAAACTGCAATATATTCACATGATAGAATAATACTCAGCAAAGAAAAAATTAACTACCAGTATTCACAAATTTTTTAATTCTGAAATTTAATTAAAATTTAATTTCAGGTAAAATAAATGAATTTTTTCTTTACATAAATCTACTTACATAGAAACCAACAGTCAATAAACATGCTTGTGATTATTGTGTGCCTATAAACACATGCTCAATCTTACTTGTCTGTAGACTGGAATTTTAAAAATATCTAAAATTGTTATTGAACATTTAAAAATTCTGCTCCACTCCCCCACAAAGCCATAAGAACAAAAGATTAAAACTTCTGAAAAACCCAACCCCTTCTCTTCTGTAACCTAGCAAATGGACTCAGATAACTCATCATTAATTATGTGTGCCCTAACTCCATCTTCTTAGAAGCTGAATAAAGTAATTCTAGATATAAAAAAAAAAAAAAGACTGGAGGATGATTTCATTTTTATGTAGTATATTATGTTGATTTCCTATTGTGCAACTATTTGTTTTACTTTTAAATTTTTTAAAGAAAATTTTATTTTTCCTGTGGTCTTAATTGCTTTCAAAAAATATGTATTGGACAAGTGTTTCTATTTCTTCTTCCTCATAAGAACTAGAAAACTAGATTTCATAGTAAGCTGAGTTTAGTTCTTAAAAAAGGGCAAATGCCATAGAAAGCCATCATTTTCTTCCTATGACCTTAACTTATATTACAACTCCTGTGGGAAGTTGTCAATTTAAAAGCATGGAATTTACACGAATCTAAGTCTTGGAAATCAGCCAGCAATCTTCACGAAATATGTGGGGAAATCTATTAAATAGCTTTTTAACCTTTATTACTTACCATGTTTGATTGTACAAATCTATATCCTCAGGAGACATAGGCAGTGCTAATTGGAATTCATGTGAAAAAAAGAGCAAAAAGCTATTTCAACCTATGTAAACATTTTTTGGTACCTAGTTAAATACTTAACCAGGAATATTCCAGAAGCAGGCATCCTGGACAAGATCACTCAAGCAATTAGGAAGCAAAAGTTTACTACTCTGCTCATTCAGGAGCCTTGACAACTTATTTGCTATCCCCTCCCTCTCCCCCGTAATTCATAACCTCAATTATTGGGTAAAATTCTCTAATGCTATAGAATATTACTTTAAATGCTAAAGCAATAAAATTAGCACAAGCTATTATTAACAGAAGCTCTCTGAAAACAATGATGATCTTATTGGCTAAAAATATTTATGATATGTTTTTTCTAAGACATTTGAGAAATGTAAAAGCTATTAAGAATTTGTTGTTTGGGAGTTGGAGAGTGTTATCAAGGACAGCTTTGATTATCTCAAATCAAGAGGTCTTTTTGTTGTCATGGCATTAAATTATTTGCACACAACAAATTTAATAATGTCACAATAACTATTGAACTCTTTCTGAAGACAGGCTCTAGTCTAAATTCCAAAAGTTCCCATTACTTCAGATGATGCACTTAAGGTCTTTTGTGAAGCGTTGTGCCTGCTTTCCTGTTGATAGTGTTTTCGTGAATACAATACAGTTATTGTCTTTGCTAAAATAATTAAGTTATATTCACAATTTCAATACAACTTACATGGTAAAATGTAACTTTTCAGTATTCAAATAGAACTGATACACTTAGTTAAACTTTGAGCATAAATGTTTTCATCCTTCCTTTGCATCTAACATGGGACAGTATTCAAATAGGGGTTTCTTCTACCTACCTCTTTAGTTAAGCTGGTTCCCAAATGAAGTCCTCAGGATCTGAATAGAGACAATGCAAAAATTAATGCAGGAAATTGAATTGAGGGAGAGAAACAAAAGGAAAATAATGTTTACTGATTCTTTTCATTTTATTGATTAATTAATTCCTTAATGACAT
This sequence comes from Bos mutus, assembly GCF_027580195.1. NCBI lineage: Eukaryota > Metazoa > Chordata > Mammalia > Artiodactyla > Bovidae > Bos > Bos mutus. The sequence continues at coordinate 49,181,671 of NC_091617.1, forward strand.
AGCATCAAGTCCTAGATAATTAGGAGAGAAGCATGATAGTGGAAAATAGTCAACTTTATGAATTTCAACTTACATAAATTATTAGTTGCATAAATATTTGTAATTATTATAATGTGTGAACTGTAGAATATAAAGGGAAACATGATTAAACATTCTTTTCTTTAGTCTCCTTTACTACATTTTAAAATAAAATATAGAAGATTATTATTTTCATATACAAATTTTAAATTTCTGGTTCAGTGTAGTCTTCTTGCCTTCCCCCTGCCTCGCAATAGAGCATGAAGTGTTTTTAAGTATTTTTATTTGAGTTTGTCCCCACAAAGGGACCAGTGTTTACAGAGACTGTGTAGTCCAGTCAAAAACTCATCACTGAGGAATGAGGACTTGGTGACACACAGCTCCCCTTTGAAACAAATTTTTGGAAACCCCAGTTTCATCTTCAAAACAAAGAATGTGAAGAAAACTGTCAAAGAAACCCTAAATCCTGATGCTCTTGGTGACATTTCAAATGTAAATCTAGGTCGGTGCACTGTTTTGAGTGTATGTTTTATTCCATTAAAAATATTTTTAAAACACAATAGCTTTTTGGTGGTGGACAATGCTAAGATATTGAATTCTAATTACTTCAGTATCTGCTTTATCCCCACCTTCCCGGATTCCCTAGAATCCCAAAGAATAGTATTTGGTTTTCTGAAATGTTAAATGAAGACTAAAAGTTAAGGGCTCTAAGAATATGATCTGATAGAGTTCCTTTCAGTGCACTGCAATGGGGCTTTATTTTACCCATTATTATTGAGCACCTGCAACCTTCATGGCGCTGTGATGAATTTCAAAGTGAGGGCAATGTAGATTTTTCCTTCAAATAGGTTGCAGCATAGTGGAGAAATTAAACTGATAATTTCTCCCTCTTTTGAAAAGAAATTAAAATTCATATATATATATATATATATATATATATATATATGTCTAGAATTTAAAGTCTGAGTACAGGGTGTTTTCCTTTTATCAATGTGAATTGCCTATCCTAGACAGCCCTTGGCACAAAGCGAGCACTCAATAGCCAATAAATGAATGATAAAGAATAAATACTGAAATATATACAGACAAAAAGGAAAACAAAGTATTTGCCTATTTGTTTCAGTGGGTTCATGGAGAGCATTGTGTAGATACACCCTCTAGCTTATATTTCTGTTTTAATGAACATTAGTTTCCTCAGTTGTTTAGTATTCAAAATAATTCTGTGTTATCTTTATATATAATCATGTACTTGTGCAAAAACTTTTTGTAGGCTAGATCCTCAATGGTATAATTACTGGATCAAAGGGTATTTGCATTTTAAATTTGATAGATAGCATCAAATTATGCTTCCATAAGTTCTGTTCAATTTAGAATGAACCTTAAATATTTTATTTTTTAATTCAAGGCAATCTTTGACAATCTAATAAAAGTTTTGAATTCTCTTTCTTTAAAAAGGGATGCCTCAGTATACTACAATTTGGGTTTTTTAAAAAATAACTTTAGAGGATTCATAGATGCCATAAAGTCCATTTATGGATCCCAAGTTAAGAAATTCTAACAAGTACAGTAGAGTTTGTGTTTTGCTGGTTTAAAATTCCTGAGGCATTTCACAAAAAGTAAGAAAAAAGTCCATAAATTAAATCATTTCTTTTGCTTTTAAATCATTTCTAAGTAAAATTTTTGCTTTATAATTTAAAAGTGACCCCAAATGGAATCCAAATGCTGGTGTTGATGGTGAAAGGAAAGAAAAAGTAAAAAAATGTAACAGTTTATTGCATTTTATTAAGAAAATTTTATGTGCGTTTATGAATTTGGGTAAACTGCCAGTTTTAGGACATGTTCCTTATGAGAATCAAAGATATAATTTGTCAAAATTACTATAATAAAAAATGAGGATCTTCCCAAACCAGGGATCAAACCCCAGTCTCCTGCATTGCAGGCAGATTCTTTACCAACTGAGCCACAAGGGAAGCCCAAGAATACTGGAGGGGTAGCTTATCCCTTCTTCAGGGGATCTTCCCAACCCAGGAATTGAACCAGGGTCTCTTGCATTGCAGGCGAATTCTCTTTACTAACTGAGCTATCAGGGAAGCCCTGATAGTAGTAGTAGGTGTTGATTGTAGTAGGTGTTCAGTAAACACTTGATGCTTGTTTAATGTATAAATAGGTGATTTTTTGAGATGGGCCTTGAAGAATATGTAGGAATTCAGTCAAAGCAGATGGTCCCAAGGAGCAATGATAAAAAATGAAGCAGAGATGAAGTAAAACCTAAACTAAGTGGAAATAAGTGTGACTTATCAGGCTCATATATCATTATATGCTTAGGATATTTATATAATGAGGCATATGGTATAGGCTACCCACTCCAATATTCTTGGGCTTCCCTTGCGGCTCAGCAGGTAAAGAATCCGCCTGCAATGTGGGAGACCAGGGTTCGATCTGTGGGTTGGGAAGATCCCCTGAAGAAGGGGAAGGCTAACCACTCCAGTATTCTAGCCTGGAGAATTCCACGGACTGTACAGTCCATGGGATCACAAAGAGTCAGACACAACTGAGTAACTTCCACTTTTATTTTCACATGGTAAATTGAGAAGGTAATTTTCAGCACAGTAATGCAAACTGGTCACTATATTTTTTTAAATTATATTGTTTTTCTAGATGTCCCTTCTGTGATATAATATGGATTATTAAATTGACCTATACTCCACTAAAAAGATAAATATTTTGAGCATTATAACATGCCAAACTTGGAAGTAATGTTAAAAACACATATATTATAGTGTATTCCTGAATACTAGCAGTATTTTATAATTTAGTAAAAAGATTTTTTTCACCTGAATGTGATTCCACAGTGGCCTAACCATTTATCTAAAAGACATAATATAATGCATTTATGGGGCTTCCTCAGTGGCTCAATGGTAAAGAATCCATCTGCAATGGCGGAGATGCAAGATATGCAAGTTAACTCCCTGCACTGGGAAGATCCCTTGGAGAAGGGAATGGTTACCCACCCCAGTATTCTTGCCTGGAAAATTCCATGGACAAAGGAGCCGGCAGGCTACAGTAAAAAGGGTTGCAAGGAGTCAGACATGACTGAAGCACGTATGCACACAATGCATATCTAAAATTGTAGCAACTGGTGAGAGAAAAAAAAAGGAAGAATTACTATTTTTCTGATATGTAGCAATTGCACAACTATATCTACATTATAATATATGATACTTATGAAAGGCAATGTAGAAGTAAACTTTGAAAAATTGTATTCCTAATTCTGATTCAGCAAAGACCCAATTTGACCCCCCATGTGGCCCTGTTTATGAAGGAAATTGTAGAAAAAAGAGGCTGCATAGCTGTTTTCTCAGTTTCACAAAGTGACATTGGATTCCCTTAGATGTCTTCTCCCATCTGCCATGCAACCAAGTTATTTGGGAATTACAAGAACTCATATCACATATGCACACGCTCGCAGACACACACACACAGAAATCTTACTTGTTGTATTTTACATGACCTTGACAAAGATTTTAAACTCTTGTTTAATATAATAGTTTATGAGAGGAATTATGAGATATAATTATGTGTCATTGAATCATAAAATCAGGTTTGGAAGACTCTTTAAAGACATCAGCTTAATCTTCTGTCAGTAGAGCTATTATATTTTATCATATCAAATAAGGTACATGTTGTAACATGTATAATATCATATAAGAAATGAATCGCCAGTCCAGGTTCGATGCACAATACAGGATGCTTGGGGCTGGTGCACTGGGATGACCCAGAGGGATGGTATGGGGAGGGAGATGGGAGCGGGGTTCAGGATTGGGAACACGTGTACACCCGTGGCGGATTCATGTTGATGTATGGCAAAACCAATACACTATTGTAAAGTAACTAGCCTCCAATTAAAATAAATAAATTTAAATTAAAAAAAATAAATAAGATACATGTGATATATACACTTTAGAAAGTATATATAGTAGATACAATTTGTTTCAGTATAATGAATATATGAAGTAGATTTCTGTGAAATAGATCTTTTGTAATTTCTTAGATTGGATTAGATCCCAATGTTTCAAAGTCAGAAATCAATCCTCCTATCGTAGTTTAATATAATATGTTTCTGTGAAGAAAACCAATTTGATAGATATTATTATGTGCAATTGCTTCCTCCATCCCTTCATTCATATTCAGTGATTATTTAGTCCTACGCTAAGATTCTGTTTTAAAACAATGATCCCTTTATTGGAAACCACAGTTTTATTAAATGAATGAAGGTCTAAACCAGTAGTTCTTAACTAGTTGGGATTTCTGGGGGCAGTTTTGCCTCCTGGGGACATTTGCCATGATTGAAGATTTTCCTGTTGTCTTACTGAGAAGAAGGTGCTATTGGTATCTGAGGGGCAGAGACAGGGGTGCTGCTAGAATTATGCAGGACAGCCCCCCACAGTAAAGATTTGTTCAGTCCCAAATGTCAACAGTGATGAAATTAAGAAACACTACCTGTTTTAATTAGAGTTGTACATATCTTAATTCATTAATAAAGCAAATAGGGACACTGGCATGTTTGTCAAAATCAGTCAAATACATATGAAAGTAATTTCTAAGGATAACTCTCATTTTTACCTACTTCCTCCCCCAACAGTTCATTTGCACAAATAAATTTCTCTAACATTTCTGTAGAACTGGAATTTAGTTTTTATGTCATAAGTTCTGAGCCCATTGCAAAATGATTTACCCTTCTATGGCACCGACCAGAGCTACAGAGCTAAAAAAAAAAAATGCTTTTAAGGATGATGATGCTTTCAAAGTATCAGTGCAATAAAAAATAATTAACCACACTAAATTACAGCCTGTAAAACAGACTCTGATGAATTTTGGTCTTATACTATTCTATATTATTTGCTGCACTTTTGCTTGAAATATGGTAGCAGATTCTGACTTTTAAGTGACCTCAATGCAGATGTCTATTTGTCAATAATGCAAAAAGAATGATTACTCAGACATTGACCATCCTTAAGAATTACTCTACACAGAAAAAGAAATTCTCACCAATATGGCCCAAATTATTACAGTTTTATTATTTTAATTAGAAATATAAAGCATTCACCTGACTTCAAAAGGTTGCCAGAGTCTGTTTTAGTGCCTCTTTAAATTATTTGCTGTATAAAATACATAACTATAATTATCTTATATTTTATGATCACTTGCCTGAGAATGCTATATGTGAAATTATTTGGTCAAGAGATTTTTCTTGGTCTGTGCTTGTCTTATTTTTTTCTCACTGAATTCTCCTATGTCACCTTTCTAGTTCTATAGTTCTTTATCTGTAGCTAATAATTCTTCATAAGAATGACTAAATAACTACACAATGCTATTCAAGTATAGCACATATTTATGTTTTATTCTATGTCATGACATTTTGATAGCAACAGTAATAATAATGAATAACATTACACTAAATTTTTAGAACACATTTAATACGGAAGGTGATTTAGCCCAGTTTAAAGTATCTTCTGACATGTACATATAGACATAACATGTTATAGAACAGAAATGCAAACCCTTGTGCACACACACATTTCCTTCTATATTTTCTATTTAGCCTCTTTGAGAAAGGACATCATAGGTATTTTATATTTGCAATAATATCCAATAATCTCTAGACTACGAAACCATGAATAATTTAACAAACTAATATTACAGGGAATAATTGCAGGGAGATTCTAGTAAGCTAAATTTAATTCAGACTTGGCAATTCAAAGATAAAATCTCTTGCTTCCATGAAAAGTATAAACAAAATTATTTGTGTTGACAGGTGCTTTGGGTCTACCTGGCACTTCCATCTCAAAGACTGAGGTGCCCTAGAGGTGTCAGGAAGCCAATGTATCATGAAATCATAGTAGTCTTTATAGCTACTTTATCCCTAGAGGGTTAACAATATTAGCTCTCCCACAGGTACAAGTCTTTCTTTCAGATGAACCTGGGAGTCATTATACTCCTACCTGAACAGGAAAGTTGATGAATATGGCAAACTTGAAAATTATTTCTAAAATCATTGTGATTGTGGCTCCTAATGCCTTCCAAATGATTATCACTCATTCTGCCCTCAGTCTGTGGACCAGGGCTTCGCTCTCTTCTCACTCTTTTACCTACTATGCTCATTCTTGTCAAATGTCTTATTGCTCTATGTTTCTGGGAAGTCCTGTCATGGCTAATTTTGGATATCGAGCTGTCAGTAAAAGACCCAGTCCATAACTTTGCAAATGCTTTAAAAAACAACTCTGTATAATGGTCATCACAGGTAAGGAAAAGGTATTTCTTAAGGACTTTTGTAAATTATGGAGTACAAACAGTGCTTCATTTCTCTTGAAAGGGAAGGAAGAAATGTTCTCTCCTGTAGTTTCATCCATAAACTCATAAAAACATCGAATTTGTGTTTGTTTCTCTTCAAGTAAGAGCATGCCATTCAAGCTGAAATCCATGTTCCCTAAACATTGAAGACAGTACATGACAGCCTTTACAGTAGGTGACAGGAATAAGAATTTTGAAAGTTCTGGTGTTGTCAATGCCTCCCTGGTTTCAAAGATGTTAATTTGATAACTAAAGTGGAAAGGATTCCACAAGATTCAAATGAAAAATTATCTTATTAGATGCCCATTAAGTGCCAGAAATTATTCCTGGGATACTGTGGTTAAAAAAAATGTGTTCCCTTCCCTGCTATAATTGTGCTTTCATCATGCTAATACATTATGTACTTGAAATTCACATAGGTTTAATTTCAATTATAAAATTATAGCATTTTAAAATTTTAAATCAATTATAAAGTTTGCTGTATATTGAAGCTTTATAGACAAGAGGAAAGAAAAATGGTCTGTAAGATAGAGCAGAGCATTACATTTTTTAGAAAAGGCATTTTTTATTTCCCTTTACCTAGCAAAGGATCACCTCATTGGTACCTAAGCCCTGTAATCTGTTTTCACTCCTGGACCAACCGTGGGAACACCATCAGTTGTCAAAAGATGTTTTTATAATACAGAAAATAATTAGACATTCATGTCTTGCCATAATTTAAGGAAGAGATTCACAACTTTCTAGAGTCATTACATATTCAAGTGTCTTGCTATATAGTCATGAAAAAAAATACTAAATCACAAAATTGTTTCCATGGCTTGGAAGACCCTGTGTACAGTGCTTGAACAGATCCTAAAATACATGATACAAGTTCCACATTTAGGAGCCAAAGTATTGTACAAAACCAAGTTCTACTTGTGAAATAAAACAGTTTCTTAACTGCCAGAAGTTTGCTTGTCTGCAACCACATATCTAAATCCTTACAATTTTTATTTTAATAAAGCTGAAGAGACCATTTCTTCATCTACAGTCTTATGCTCTTCAATGATTTATTGTAAAAAGAAATTTAAATCACAATATGATTGGCATTAAACAATTGAAAATTATTGATAAAAATTAATTTTTCATTATAAAATAATAGGTAATGAAAGTTTTAGTCAAATTTTGTCTCTAATAGCAAGTTAAAAACACATTCTATGGCTTATACTATACTTTGTATTCTTCATTTTAATGATGTTAAAAATCCTGAAAAGTAGTTGTGTGGTTTATTTTTGTGAAAATTTGTGTTCTCTGTAATGTTTTTGTTCACTGGAGCAAAATTGCTTTAAAGGAAAGTACCTTCCTCAGTTGACAGAATTCCTTTTCTTTCTTTACTAAGGTTAATATGAAATTTTTGTACATGTTGTGACTGATGGGTAACAGTGAAAGATAGTATCCACCCTGTCTTGTTTGTTCAGAAAGTCATAAGATGGTCTTATTTATGCATTGTACAATACCTTAGCTTTGCACTTTAGCACCACCTGGTGGACAAAATATCGTTTGTTTTTCTCTTCAATTTAGTTAGCCCCTTCACACTCCGCATCCCATTATGAGGTATCTTGCTATGCTATGCTAAGTCACTTCAGTCGTGTCCGACTCTGTGTGACCCCATAGACGGCAGCCACCAGGCTCCCCCGTCCCTGGGATTCTCCAGGCAAGAACACTGGAGTGGGTTGCCATTTCCTTCTCCAATGCATGAAAGTGAAAAGTGAAAGTGAAGTCACTCAGTCGTGTCTGACTCCTAGCGACCCCATGGACTGCAGCCTACCAGGCTCCTCCATCCATGGGATTCTCCAGGCAAAAGTACTGGTTGTATCTTAATAGATATTAAATCATTTAATACAATTAAATAATTGTAAATGTATCTAATCTTAAAGACAGATGTAAATAAAGTAAAGTAAAAAGATCTGCTAAATACTATATTATTGCCAAATTAAATGCCTATGTTTCTTTAAATGTCATAAATTTGAATAGTATGTTACATATCTATGAAAAATGTGGAAATTATTGATAATTCAATTAGTTATAATTTTCATTCTTTTCAATAACATATTGAATAAGGAAGTTTTCTATACTTTAGTAACAAGTTAGATTGTCTACCGAAAAAGCAGTGTAATCATTTCATGAAGAAATTTCATACTACAAATCTTTTCTTTTTTGCCCTCTCCTTGCTTGCAGGATCTTGTTTCCCCTACCTGGGATTGAACCCTCTCTCTAGTAGTGAAAGTGCAAAGTTCTAACCACTGGACCACCAGGGAATTCCCTACAGATTCTTATCATGTTAATATTTTGTGTAGAGTTAAAATGAAAACTAGTACTTTAACCATTATTACAGTAAAGCAGGACACTTTCATGCTCATTTTGCCACTTATAATTAAGATTCAGTTGTGGGCTTATTTGTACGTGTTCTTAGTTTTTGATAGTTTTTGCAATTTTCTGGAAGTTAAATTTAAGAGTATTTTCAAATAAAAATCACAAATATATTTGAACCCAGTTTTGAAAAATTTAAGCATATTAATCTCTTTGTATAGTCTTATGTTTCTATGAAATACAGTGAATTTTCTCCTTATATAATACAGTTGAAGGTGAAAATAAATCCCAGATGCTATATGGTTCCTTTGGCATATACTACTTATTTATATGGGGCTTCACCAGTGGGTGAATACTACTTATTTATACAGGGCTCAGTGATAAAGGCAATGGCACCCCACTCTAGTACTCTTGCCTGGAAAATCCCATGGATGGAGGAGCCTGGTAGGCTGCAGTAAGTGGGGTCGCTAAGAGTTGGACACGACTGAGCGACTTCACTTTCACTTTTCACTTTCATGCCTTGGAGAAGGAAATGGCAACCCACTCCAGTGTTCTTGCCTGGAGAATCCCAGGGACGGTGGAGCCTGGTGGGCTGCCATCTATGGGGTCACACAGAGTCGGACCCGACTGAAGCGACTTAGCAGCAGCAGCAGCAGTGATAAAGAATCCACCTACAATACAGGAGCCACAGGAGATGCAGGCTCTATCCCTATATCATGAAGATTCCCGGGAGGAGGGCATGGCAACCCACTCCAGTATTCTTTCCTGGAGAATTCCATGGACAGAGGAGCCTGGCAGGCCACATACTACAGGGCCGCAAAGAATCAGACACAACTGAAATGACTTACCATGCACCCATGCACTTATCTATTCCCTGGTAAAACTGAGATTTATGGATTTGAATCATATAACATTCAAAGGCTTAGTAGTTAAATAAGAGCTGTTGATATTTAAATAGGAAATATGTTCTAACTGCGTAATTTAATGAAATACAAATTTCATATAGGATAAAATTATAATACAAAACCTTCGCTAAGACTTGCATCTTGTACTAAAGTTATTTGCTTTGCTGCTTCAAGAGAATATTTGAACTCTTCTGTCTCTCTTTTGTTCCTTTCCTTTAAAGGTCTTGGATGGTATACTGTAAACTCAGCATATGGAGATACCATTATCATGCCTTGCCGAGTTGATGTACCTCAGAATCTCATGTTTGGCAAATGGAAATATGTAAGTGTGACCTATCTAGGACTTGGTTAGTTGCCTCTAGTCTTTTAAAGAAAGTTCCTTCTATGAGTAAATGTGAATTTCAAATAACATAATGGTAACATTTAACTGTGGGTATAAATGTAAGAAGATGAAATTAATGTGTTGAGTATATCAAAAGAATACTTCCTTACATAACAAATGCTATTTTAAAATAAAGCCAATAAACAGATCATTCTTAGCTCAAATTAGTCTGAAAGAGTCACCCTGAAGTTTTCAAAGCAAAAGAAATGGCAGAATTCCAGAATAAACTCAAGGAGTATAGGACAGAGCTTAGAGGAAAATGGTTGCCATTCTCTACATACTCATGTTTTGTTTGGTGTTGTTACTCTAAAGGCAAGATGTACCAGGAACCAGAGCATTCAAATGTTCACTGAAAACTAGTCATCAGTATTAGCAGCCTATTTCTGGTACTTGGTCTTAGAACTCAGTTGATGTGGTAGCTTCTTTTAAAATTTAACATTGCTGATTTTATTCGTTTTTTCAGTTCTGTTTAGTCATTCAGTCGTGTCTGACTCTTTGCGACCCCATGGACACCACGTCAGGCTCCCCTGTCCATCACCAACTCCCGGAGCTTGCTCAAACTCATGTCCATCGAATTGATGATGCCATCCAACCATCTCATCCATTCATTTCTTACAGATAGCAAAATCATATTTTCTCAGGTATCAAGGTTGGAAATGCAGGATAGCTATCCTAGTAGGTGAAGTGGAAAGGCTTGAAAACTTTGACTGATAAAATACCTCAATCTATTTACCAAAACCAACAAAAAGCATCTGTGGGCACCATTTCCCAGTGCTAGATCACATAAGACACAATAGTTTGCAAGTTTGAACAGAGGACATATGTTTCATTGAACACAATTGGCAAATTTTCCCTAGGTCCTTGAAATGTTAAAAGATATTTGAATAGGAAAAGGATTTGATGGTCCAATAATTCTTGAAAACTGTTGTATTTTAATACTTCTCAGAGCCTTTCCTATATACAGCTACATGATGAATTGTCTGAGTTCATTCATTTCTTAGGTTTATTGAACCACACAACTTTTTCTCTCAGATATCTGCAAGAACAAATGTTCCACAGAATAGAAATGTGCATAGTTGCATCCAAGGGATAGTGAAACACAATCTCTTGAAGTACAGGTTCTGAAGTCAGACTGACATAATCTATCATGTACTGGCTATAGAATTCCAGACAAGTGAATTAATCCCCACTTTCTCATGGAAAAAAAATGAGATGATAATGATAATCTTCTTTACACTGTTGTGAAGGTTACATGAAGTAATTTATATAAGAATACTTACCTAGTACTGGGCACATGATAATTGCGTGAAAAATGTAAACTGTTGTGAGTGTGGTACCACTGAGTTCTAAACACAGTCTGTGATGGGGTAGGTGAAGGCAGAAGAAGAAGGCAAGGCAGCATAGCACTTCCCTGTTCCCTCCTCCTAATATCCAGCTCACCCTGGGTAATTTTTAACTATTTCTGGTTCCGTATGAAAATGGAAATACAAAGTTAAGGCCTATGAGGACAAAGTCTATTCACAATCCTAAAATCCCAAGGGTCTGAGAGGCTACCACCTAGAGTCAAACTTAGTGCTAACATAAATGGAATCCAGTGGTGAAAAACTTCTGTGATTATCGACATTTCTGATGCTCAGGGAATACTTTTCACCTAAACTGAACTGGCACAATGGCAGTGAAAACAAACAATAATGGCAGGTTTCAAACTGTTAATGAAATAAAAAGCTTCAGCAATAAACTGATGAGCTATATTTGAAGTGCCATATGCTCTGAAAGCAGTCTTGATTCCCAGATGCAGTATACAACCTCAATTTAATGTAACCTGAAAGACAAAGAGCAGATTTGGAAAGAGTGAAAGGGAGCAAACCCAGAGGAAAGATGGATTCATTTCTCTCTTGCTGCATGGTAATCTCCCATAATGGAGATCTCCCATAATGGAGATCATACCTCCCTGTGCACCCCATCCTACCCGACTCCCACTGCTTCTTCACCAGCATCCACCTCTGTGCCTGGTACAGAAGAAGCATCTGAGGCTGTCAAGAGTGATATAGTGTAGTCATATTGGAGCCAGGCTGTGAAGCTCCAGTCTTGGCCCTGCTGAGATACACTGGCTGGGGCTCTAGACCAGTTATTTAACCAACCTCTGTCTCCATTGTCTATAAATGAGGCCAGTATTATGTTTCATTTACAGGGTTGTTATAAGTATTTAATCCATTAATGCACGAGAAGCCCAAAGAAAGTACCCTGGCTTATAGTTAAGTGCTCAAAATGTAATAACTGTCATTTCTTGCATGAGTGAACAACTATAGAAATTTAAGTTACTGGTCTAACATATTTTTCTTAATGAAGGAATGATTTAGTACAAGGATTCGTGCTGTAAACCTGTAGCAATATTAAAAGATTTAAAGAGAATGTTACTTATGTATTCAGATATTCAACCAACTGAACCTTTTGGACTCCAATTTTAGCTTAGTAATTGTCTTAATCACCTTAGGCTGCAATAACAAACTACCGCAGACTGGTAGTTTAAATAAACAGATGTTTATTTCTCAGAGTTCTGGAGGCTGAGCAGTCCAAAATCAAGGTGCCAGCTGACTCAGTTCTTGAAGAGGGCTCTATTCCCAATTTGCCAACACCTGCCACTTGCTATAATGGCACCCCACTCCAGTACTCTTGCCTGGAAAATCCCATGGAAGGAGGAGCCTGGTAGGCTGCAGTCCATGGGGTCACAAAGAGTCAGACACGACTGAGTGACTTCACTTTCACTTTTCAGTTTCATGCATCAGAGAAGGAAATGGCAACCCACTCCAGTGTTCTTGCCTGGAGAATCCCAGGGACGGGGGAGCCTGGTGGGCTGCCGTCTATGGGGTCGCACAGAGTCAGACGAGACTGAAGTGACTTAGCAGCAGCAGCAGCAGCCACTTGCTATGGGCTCATAGGACCTCTTTGTGTTCTCATTGAGAGAGCGAGAGCACTTGTGCTTCTTTCTCTTCTTATAAGGGCACTAATTCCATCATGAGGGTACCATCCCCAAGACCTCATCTAAACCTAATCATCTCTTAAAGGCCCACACTGGGGCTTAGGGCTTAGACGTACAACTTTGGGAGGGTCACAAGCATTGAGTTCATAACGGTAGTAAATAAAACAATTTTTTAAATGTTACTTCTCTTAACACCTTGAAATTTGTCATACACTTTAAAATGTTTTATTATATTTTATTTTCTTCAAGACCTTGTGAGTTTAGTAGAAGAGAGTACACGCATGTGTGCTCAGCTGCTCAGTCGTATCCAATACTTTGCAACCCCATGGACTGTAGACTGCCAGACTCCTCTATCCATGGGACTATCCAGGCAAGAATACTGGAGTGAGTTGCCATGCCCTCCTTCAAGGGATATTCCCGACCCAGGGATCGAACCCACATCTCCTGTGGCTCCTGCATTGCAGGCAGATTCTTTACCACTAGTACCACTGAGAAGCCCCAAGTAGAAGAGAGATTGCCCCTTATTTTTGATTATTGTTATTAGGTAAGAGAATGTTTGTGAGAGCAAAGGAAGAAATGAATTATATGTCTCAGTTCTCTTGGCATAAGTGTATATGCCAGATTATATTTTATTTTGATAATAAGTTTTTGTATGAAAGCCCTCTGAGCTAAGTTTTATGACTCAGATAGCAAAACCATGGGTTTTAGTGATTAATTGGATTCCATTGCTTTAATGGACATGATCCTTTTGCAAGGGCAAATATACTGTTCCTCCATGAGGATTCATTAAACTATGTTATGTGTAAAGGTCAACTGTGTCAGTTCTGACTGAAACTGAAAAGTGTGGGCACATAAAGTATATGGATTAAAGTAATGAGCATGCTAAAGGTAATTGCCTAGGATTTCTAAACGAGTGTTTGCAGCTCAAGTGTATGTTACTGTGATAGTTAGATGAAAATCCTTTTGTAGCATAACACAAAACACATTTGTTTTCACCTATTTTTCTTTTATATTATACATAAGGCCAACCCTTGTCAATTTCAAAACATACCAATTCTGTCCTTCAGATGCAAGAAAAGCTGGGATCACTTAAGCTCCATCCTTTCATGTTTGTATACTTGCTGATGGCTGTAAAAGAACTTAAAGCTTTTCCCTTATGAAGAGTGATCCTCTGTAACCAAAGGTTTATGGGAGGCTCATATCCAAAATTCTTCTTCTTGGACAGAACTACAAATATTGATGGAATAACATGACCAAGAAAATTTTGTTGCTCTGACTGTAATACTGAAATGTCTAAATATGCCTGTTTTTTAATGTATTGTTACTTTAACTTTTAGGAAAAGCCCGATGGCTCCCCAGTATTTATTGCCTTCAGGTCCTCTACAAAGAAAAGTGTGCAGTACGACGATGTACCAGAATACAAAGACAGATTGAACCTCTCAGAAAACTATACTCTCTCTATCAGTAATGCAAAGATCAGTGATGAAAAGAGATTTGTGTGCATGCTAGTAACTGAGGACGACGTGTTTGAGGCTCCTACAGTAGTCAAGGTGTTCAGTAAGTAGTCCGAATGTAACTGCTAAGTGGGATTGATGACTGGTCCTAGAAAATGTTCTTTAGAAACAAGGCTGAACTCTCGGTAGTGTCTCCTGTACTATCACTCTCTGTAGTGATACCTGTAGTATAGCAGGTATCGCGTAAGAGGACTTCTAGAGATCTTCATTCTGCTCATGCATACTGTCAATGAGAAAAACAAAAACCTGAAATTCAAATAAGAATTTTATCCAACAAAGAAACAGAATATTTTTTTATTTGCAGTGAGGGAATAAAAGAATATTCTGTTGTTTTGTTGGGTACAATTTCCTGTGATATGAAGTACTGTTAAATAAAAACTAGCCTGTGAACTTTTACTTTCACTGACATGTACAAATAAATGTTATGTGATAAATACTAATACATAGATACATAATACTGGGTTGGCCAGAAAGTTCATTGGGAATTTCTGTACAATGTTATGGAAAAATTTGAACATTTTTGATACACATATTCATGCATATCAATGCATATATAAGTATACATTAAGCTAAACCATATAAAATTGCCATTTTGATGTATAACAATAACAAAATGCAAGCAGGAGACCTAAGTTTTCTGTATATGTATATGTGTATATGTGTGTGTACACACACACATTCTGACCTTAAGCACTTAATGCTTGTTGATTTACATTCTGAGAGTGTTCAAATGGTTTAGAAAATTGCCATAAAATAAAGAAGTTCACCACACTCTGAAGGTGTATGTGGAATCCATCAGGGGAAAAAGTAGAGTAGGATTGGAAGAAGAGAAAGTTGTAAAGAAGCTTGGAATAATTACTGTAGGTTACTTTGGCTAATGATACTATGTAGTTAATGTGAGGGTGCAAATAGCTCTGCAAATAAATGACTTGAGAAGTTCTAATTAAAATGTTTTATGTTTTAATATTTAAAATATCCCACCTTCATTACATCATAATATCTTAGAAATTACAGGGAGAAAAATAGGTCTCAAAGGTTTCAGAATGCCAGTCTTTTTTAATTAGGCAAGAAGGTCTTACTTTTCTGTTTTTTCCACTGTTTTCTGATAACTTGACAGCACCTAGAAATTATTAAAATAAACAGGGAAGAAAGAAACCCAGAGGGCCTTGCTATTACAGCAAGTAACCTTGGATTTTTCCTGTTTCTCTTATAATAGCCCATGCAACTAAGTAGGATGGTCCCTTAAGCATTTATATGGATTTCAAAGCTCCTTTGGGCTCACGACAAGGATTCAAAGAGTGCTTATACTATCAAAGAAGCCTTTGTTCTCCAGAAGAACCGTGTAAAAGCATATTACATGTTTCAGCTGATTACCTTTCAGCTTAGAAGGCACTTTCCAGAAACCATCAACTCAACTCAATTATTTTATGGATCAAACCAAGTACCAAGTGTTTCTCAGTTATGCCCCCTTCTAGTAAACACCCCAAATAATCTCCATCCTGTATTTGCCAAAGTCCCATGTATTTTTTTCTTTCCTTTTATTTCACTTTTGTGTTATTAGGAAGATGAATTTTGCACTCCTAGAAACATTTTTTCTAAAGAGAGCATCCAAAATCTTTTAATTAGGCCATGATGTCATAAATATAAGTATACAGGAATATACTGCAGTAGGTACAGAGATTAAGTCACATCACTCTAAAGATTATGTGTATTGATGTCATTGTCACATTTCTTGTTATTATGTTAAAATTACCAAATATCAAGACAAGCTACAAGAAAGTTGAGAAAATCCAGGTTGTTCCATTTTCAGAATACAATTTTTAGAATATAATTTTCAAATGCTCAGAAATTCAGTTGGCTTAATTCGATAAAATTTGTAAGCTGCTTTGGAATACAGGGATATCTATGATTGTAAAAACAAACTCACACCCTGTATACCATCAGCTCCCGCTACCCCCCTTCTCTTTTGGATGTTGTTGAAAACAAAGTGATTCTCAGAAACAGAATTTGCATTCCAGGCTCTGGGCCAGGAAGAATTTAAATAGATGAGTTATACATTTTTGAAAATGGGGTTTTATACTAGAAACTGTGGGACCCTCCAAGTCCAATTAAATAAACAGCACAGCTCATGATAAAGAAAGAGTTTGCAAGAGCATATAGGTACTTTGCTTTTTTAAAAAATAATGAATTTACTTTGGATCGTTATTTGTGAAGCAAATAGCAGCTGTGACATGGAGGCTTTCATTCTGTGCATGTACATATTGAAGTCACTTAAGAGTTACTAGGCTCATCAATCAGTCCTCTGTTTCCTTCTGTCGAGTCACCTAGCAACATGCATTGTGTACCACAGAATGAGTATGGTTAATGTGAGCTAATCCCAAATCAGCTTGCTGCAGAATGTCCGCCTCATAAGCAAAGTCAAACTGTTTTCGTTCAAACTAGAGGCCATGACTGATGACTTTATTACTCTGATGAAGGTTTGTTTATTCAGTTCTAAGCTATATCTCTCATGCAAGAAATCATGCCGGTAAAGCAGACCAGATCCAAAATAAGTCCGGTGCTTTGTCACCACTAATAAGGCATTTTTGTTTGGTAGTTAAATGGCACTAAAATCAGACTGTTTGCATTTAATGTACATTTGAAGTTAATAAAACTATCCCTTAGCAAGAGCAAACCTTTAAAAGTTCTCCCAAAGATTCATTGTTGTGATTGTGCAAAAGTCTTAGAGGTTGAATGCGTGCCCAGAGAGCCAAATGGCTAAATGGCTGTCGGTGGTATAATAGGAAAATCACTGAACTGGGCATCAGGAGATCTAGCTTTGTTAGATCTGCTACTAATTTCTGACCTTGGACAAGTGACTTCACCAGTCAGGGCAAGGGGTGCAAGTCTCTCTTCATCTGTAAGTGAGTACTTCAGATTAAGTGCTGATTTTCCCACTCTGTTCCTAGAATTCTCTTGAGGAGATAATGAAAAAGGCTGAGGAAAGTGAGGAGCTGCTTCTACTTGATTAACTAGAATTCTAGTCCCTCAATGTTTCAAAGTTTTTTCATGATATTTTTTTCAGGGGAAAAAAAATGAGAGAAGGGCTTGAGCACTAAAAAGCCTTTGAAAATCACAGTCTAGACTAATCTTCTGCACTGGTGTGTGTGGTGTTAAAAGGAAGACTATTTCTGTGACTCCGAGTCTGGTGTCTACCTGGACCAGCCAGCTCTTCTCCTAGTAATGGTTGACATCACAGTGTTATTTTAGAGCTTTCGTTTGGACACTGAGCTCAATATTTATCAGAACTGAGCATCCCTCCTCCAACCCTCCCTGTGAAAATAATTCAACTTCAAATGCAAGTCACTTCTTTTTTTTAATGAAAGAAGCAGAAAATAACCCTTTCAACAAATGAGATCTACCCTGTATATTTAATTTTGATCCTTTAAATGTAAAAAATAATACCTCTTCCCATCTCATAAGGAAAATAAACTATAATTTCATGCTCATGATGATTACTTAAAGTACATCAAGAGGTGATTGTCGAGAAAATACTGAGAGAAGCATCCTTGACTCACTGTAGCCAGTGCACCTGCCTCTTACTCTCCTCCCATATCAAATTGAGCTGTCCTCTGTGTGGCTTTTGAGAATAACTCTAGTGCATTGTGGGTGATATAGAGTAGTTTTGTGTTCATCACTTCATCCTCACCTGGCTGTGAAACCCTTGACAAAATTATTTTAATAATGCTAATAAATTTGTGACATGACCTTTCCTTTCAATTCTATACTTAGTTATGAATCCATGAATCATATTAAGATGTAATTCACATAAAGCTTTTTCAAACACTTTGGAATCAATATGCAATTTTGCTAAAATAGTACACGTCCTCTTTTATGGTCCTGTAACCGATACTCATCGATTGTTATAAGCTAATATGAGAGAAAGTTACCTGAAAAATATGTATTTAATATGAAATATTTGAAACAAAAGTTTGAGAAAATAACTCAAAGAAATGCAATTGGTATTAGCCTTACTTCCTCAGTATTCAATATGACTCTTTCTTCTAAATAGGAAAATGAACAACTGTACAAATAGAACTAAATTTTAAGTATCCTTTCATCAGGTTTCCCTGGGTTTGCTGCAACTTTCTTTTATTGAAATAATAAATTTTAGAGAGTGTTTATGGAAACAAGCACACATGGACATGTGGAAAAGACCAACAGTTTTATCACACCAGTATTGACAGTTATACAGAGTTTATAAATTACAGTAGAGGAATATATTCTACATTAGAGGAAATATGTGTCTAACCGAGTTGTCATCTGATTTTCATGAACTAGACATTAGTGCAACCTAACAAAACTGCCCACCTGCACTTTCTATTAAAAATCTAATTTTTTAGAGGATCTTTTCAAATCTATATATATTCCAGGCGTAGATAGTAACTGAAGAGGAAACAGAAAACTATTTGCTCTTTTTTTCTTGTTAATCTTGACTTTTCATCAACCACATAAATTAATATAATACTTTTCCTCTTTTGAGCTCTGAGAGAGGTGTCACTGAGTAGCTGACTTTAGTTCCCAGAGAACTTTCACTTACTCAAACCCCAAGATTTTCATTCTGTTTAAATATTTTGGATGTAGCCCTATCGCAAAGGCATTGGACATTTGCCATCAAACATTGGATTCTGAACAAAATTTAAGGTTTTATCAATAACTCAAGTTGTAATTATGAGCTTTAATTATTGTATTTTAAAATAGTGACAAAATTAGGACTTGCTGATGTGTAGAAGGCTACATATTTCCAAGAAATTGCTATTTATTTTGAGTAGTTTTTCATAATTTTTGGTCACATTCTTAGCAATGAGATAGCCAGGTCACTTCTTATTTGTGTTAATGTAATTGTTTGTTATTCTTTTCTATTTTTCTGTCTTTCTTCACTTTTTAATCTTTCTTATATTTTCTTTTTTTTAAATTTTATTTTATTTTTAAACTTTACAATATTGTGTTAGTTTTGCCAAATATCGAAATGAATCCGCCACAGGTATACATGTGTTCCCCATCCTGAACCCTCTTCCCTCCTCCCTCCCCATACCATCCCTCTGGGTCGTCCCAGTGCACCATCCCCAAGCATCCAGTATCGTGCATCAAACCTGGACTGGTGACTCGTTTTATACATGATATTATACATGCTTCAATGCCATTCTCCCAAATCTTCCCACCCTCTCCCTCTTCCACAGAGTCCATAAGACTGTTCTATACATCAGTGTCTCTTTTGCTGTCTCGTACACAGGGTTATTGTTACCATCTTTCTAAATTCCATATATATGCGTTAGTATACTGTATTGGTGTTTTTCTTTCTGGCTTACTTCACTCTGTATAATAGGCTCCAGTTTCATCCACCTCATTAGAACTGAATCTGTGCATTTAGAATAAGATAATTGGTCTTCAGGAAACTGTATCAAGAAAATTATATTTCTAGAATTAACAGTAGATAGTCTGGAGAAGGCAATGGCAACCCACTCCAGTACTCTTGCCTGGAAAATCCCATGGATGGAGGAGCCTGGGGGGCTGCAGTCCATGGGGTTGCTAGGAGTCAGACACGACTGAGAGACTTCACTTTCACTTTTCACTTTCATGCATTAGAGAAGGAAATGGCAACCCACTCCAGTATTCCTGCCTGGAGAATCCCAGGGACGGGGGAGCCTGGTGGGCTGCCGTCTATGGGTCACACAGAGTCAGACACGACTGAAGCGACTTAGCAGCAGCAGCAGGCCTCCTATAATTGAAGTGCAAGTTCAACACATAGGGAAATTCACTATTATTATTCATTGTTCTAATTTCTAATATAAAATAATTGCAAAGGGAAAATTAACGCTGGATATTAACTTGAAGAAGATTACATTATTTTTGCCTGGAATCTTGGTGATACCCATTTTGCTGTTCCAAAGACTTTTTGTCTTCTTTCATGTTTCCTATAATGGTCTGGTTAGGTAACATGTCTGATAACTGAATTCCAAACTGAATAATAATTATAGAAAAACAAGTTTAGTTCGGTAGTAAATGTACAGTGGTAGACAGTAAGATTATGGAAGAAAGGATAGCTGGTTGTCTTTGTCTATTTATTTGAGAATAGAATAGTTCTCCGTGAAACTCATAAAAATCAATGACAATGTGAGGAAATATCCATTTTCTATAGACTAATTGTTAGGCCAATTAATAAGTTAAAAAATCCATCAGTGATAGACAACTAAAGGCTAGAATAAAATAAGTTTAAATAATACCATGCTGATCCAATTTGTAATCAGTTTTTCCCAAAGCCTCTATTAGAATATATGCTTATAGAACTTCCTATATTGAAAATGCCTCTGTCCATTATCTTAGGTTCCAAATTTGAAAGATTTTCTCACATTTATAGTTTCATAATATAACTTCACTTAAAAGACAAGGTTTGAGATAATAGGAAACTTGAGTTTCTACATCCCTTAACCACTATATATTTCCCTTGATTTTAGAGCAGTGATTCTTAAACTACACTGTGCCCCAAAATCCCCAATGGAACTTGTTTTAAGAATAGATAGGTTTATAGGATTTCCCCTAGATATGATTCAGTTGGCCTGGTAGAGCTCAGAAATCTGTATTTTAAATAAGCACCCCTGTGATTCAAATTCATGTGAACTCCAGTTTTCATCTAAAGAGTTGGAAATTATTGATAAGTAGAAAGTGCACATGGTAATCAATTGCAGATAATATGTCCTCTTTAATACATTAACCTCTGTTACCATCTAAACCATACTCACTGTTTATAAAGCATCCAGAAAATGTCACCAATATTTTATTCACAGGAGTAATAAGCATTTAAAATAATATTTAATATAATAAAGCAAATATCTGGAATGGGTAGCTAACCAGATTTATTAATTATAGATTATATGGGAAAACTTTATTGTGTTGCTTATTTTTCTACTTTGAGTAAATTATTTTTCTGTAAACCAAATCACAAATGTCCATTTTCTTCTTCCACATACACTTAAAATTTCTCTGTTTAACTTTAGAGCAACCATCTAAACCTGAAATTGTAAGCAAAGCCCCATTTCTTGAGACAGACAAGCTTAAAAAGGTAAGAACTTATTTTTGATTGATTGCCTTTCCTTAGTCTATTGTTGAATGCCTTTTCTTGTCCCCAGATGCCAGGACAAATAAGATAGACTTTGCTCTGTGGAGTTGCCAGTGTTCCAGGCACCAGTTAGAAAGTCTGCACAAGGTAGAAAGGAGACACAGAGGAAGATGTGGTTATTTCTGAAGGGAGGAGGGGGAGATGAGAGTTTCTTTTTAAAAAAAGCATAAGTCTTTCTTGTTTGAATGAACTGAACGTTTAATTAAGTCATGGTAGATGAGTACATTTTCTGCACACCACAGTCAGAAAGGGCTTCCCAACAATATGAAATAATACCATGTGAAAGGAAACGGCATGGTTGGGAAGCACATTATTTGTACTGCTGGAATTTTGGGTGCTCAAGCCAGTGGGCAAGAGAGCCCAGTAAGAAGTAAATCTCAAGGGTTAAGAGAGGCTGGATTCTGACAAACCTTCTGTCATGTATAATGTTTGGTCTCTATCTTACTGACAAACTATTGAAAAGTTGAAGTAAAGGTATAAGATCAGATTTGTACAATCATATTAGCAGAGATTTGAAGGAAAGACAAAACTGGAGTTCCATATATGAGCACATCACCTGATTCATAATCTCATTTTCACTAATTAGAATAGCCCAAATTTCCTTTATTGGAGGAAAAAGCAAGTTCAAAATTCCTTGAATCAGATTAAAGTTGACTGCATAATATTATTTGATAAACACTAAATATTAAAACGGAGAAGGCGATGGCACCCCACTCCAGTACTCTTGCCTGGAAAATCCCATGGATGGAGGAGCCTGGTAGGCTGCAGTCCATGGGGTCGCAAAGAGTCGGACACGACTGAGCGACTTCCCTTTCACTTTTCACCTTCATGCATTGGAGAAGGAAATGGCAACCCACTCCAGTGTTCTTGCCTGGAGAATCCCAGGGACAAGGGAGCTTGGTGGGCTGCTGTCTATGGGGTCGCACAGAGTCAGACACGACTGAAGCGACTTAGCAGCAGCAGCAGCAAATATTAAAAACTGGAGTAGGAAATGACAACCTACTCCATTTCCAGTATTCTTGCCTAGAGAAGCCCGTGGACAGAGGAGCCTGGTGGGCTACAGTCCACAGGATTGCAAAGAATTGTACATGGCTGAGCATGTACACGCATGCACAGACACACACACACACAAATATTAAAAACACATGTGAAGTACAGTGGTGAGGATTACAGTTCATTGTAAGTATATGTCATCTGAAATGTAGCATGAAGTTGGAGAGGCAGCCTCATTTTAACACCGTTAATGATTCTTTCAAATGCAGATCTATCAACCATGGTAATAGCCAATGTTAATGCAGTTATATTATTTAGTTAACGTTAAAAATGAAGACTGTCAAAATTAATTGGGTAATGCTTTTAAATGAATGTGATTTTACTAATGGTGGCAGCATCTACTGCACATTTTAAAATGGGCAAGACTATAATTTTAAACACAAGACATTGTTTTTATGTAAGAGTGCATTCATTCAGTCCTTAGTTGGGACTTGTAAAATGAATGGATCAAGAAATCATTGGAGTAACTCTGCATCCCTTGAGGAGTCTGGGGCTTTCAAATGGACAACCCGTGATGGAACCAAGGTTGTAATATTTCCTCTCTATATTGCAGTTGGGTGAGTGCATTTCAAAAGACAGTTATCCAGATGGCAACATCACATGGTACAGGAATGGAAAAGTTCTGCAACCTCTTGAAGGAGGTGGGTAAGAAGTGGGCAATAAATTCAGGTGACCTGTTTTGCCTTTCTCTTGTCTAAGCATTCTTTAGTCTATCCTGAGTCTAAATGCATTGCCCTCTTTTGATTTATGACTCTATATTCTTTGTTACTTAAGTATCCATTAAATCAGTAAGGGATTTTTTAAAACCCGTCATTTTAGACCTTGTGCAGAAGAATCAAGAGCAGAGAAAATTATCTCTGTATATGGCATGTTCTAGAAGTTAATTAAAGTGAGTGGGAGATACAATTCCCAGGATTCTATTTCTGTCCATGTCTCTAATTCATGCTTTTGAAAAGACATCTACCTCACTACATGTCAATTTTCCCTCCTGTTAAATGCAGTAAGAAGGACGAACCACTTCTCAAAGTTGCTATGACAGTTAATTAAGGGCTGTGATTTTCCGATGAAAGATCCTACCATTAGTGTTCTTTATTTTCTTCAGCGGTGGTCATAATTTTTAGAAAGCAAATGGACTCAGTAACTCAGCTCTATACCATGACTTCATCCCTGGAGTACAAGACAACCAAGGCTGACATACAAATGCCATTCACCTGCTCTGTGACATATTATGGACCATCTGGCCAGAAAACAGTTTACTCTGAACAAGCAGTTTTTGATATTTACTGTAAGTACCTCAATATAATTATACAATTTTAATATATTGGAAAAAATGTTCCAATGTTAAGTCCCAATTCATAAGTTCTTTGGAATCTATTTCCAAATTCCCATCCCTATTCCATAGTACCCAAATAATATCTTCCTTTTTGCAAGACCTATAGAATAAATGCTCACCCATCTTATGATAGCTTTCAGTCTCTACTTTGTTATTTATAATCATCTCCTCTGTATTCTCTAACTTAGTCTGATTTCTTCTGTTAATTCTCAACCCTGGTACATAGTCATGGATTTTGTAGGAGTTCAGAATGCGGCTGATGGTTTTCTGAATGAATGACAGATGAATAGAGACTTATGACTGATTGGTTTTCTAGATATGGAATTTCCATTTTAATAAAGAGAAATATTTTAATAGTGCAATCAATTGCATAAGTTAGATAGGATGTTGAATTCCAAGGTATTTTGTTTAACTTTACACCACAGATTTTAAAACCTGCAATATTAGACTACAAAGGAACTTTCTTGATCATCTAAGTCCATTATTTTATTTAACAGCAAAATGAGACTCAGAGACTTGCCCTAAATTAGCTTTAGCAACTGGATTAGAATCCTTTTCTCCAATGCTATGTTCCTTCCTATAAGATGGAAGTCAAGATAATATGATTTAGAGCAAAGATGCTGGCTCAATCAAGTTTCATTGCTGTCAGTTACTATGTATTTCTAGAAAATAAGCTTAACTACTTTGTCTCAGTTTTCATATTTTGAAATAGGAAAAATATAATACTTAACTCATGGTGGTGTTATGGAGATTAAGTGAAATGAAAAATCTAAAATAGCACTATATGTAGCACATTAAATGCCTGTTAATAAGTACTATTATCATTTTTACCTAATAAGCATATAGACATATTTTTCAGGGAATGAAAAATATATAGACATATATTTCAGGGAATGATACACAATATTTCACTATTTTTAATGAATTATAAATTCCCATAATACTGTCATATGTTGTAGAATAACCTAATACTTCTACATCTATTTGAGAGAAAGAGTAGAAATGCCCATTAAACCTTCAAAGAGTTTTATCTCAGCTACATTTCTATTTGGGTTCCATGAAGTGCAGAATCTTATATAAAGAGCAAAACTGAAATTCCACTTGCTCTAACCATCATGAGATGTTTTGCCTTAAACTTTGTAAACAAGTTTCAACTTGATTTAAAAGCAAGGATTGAGAGGATTTCATCATGTACAGCTTATCTAAAATCAAACTATTATTTCTGTATGTGGAAATAGAACTCTGTTCAGGGATATTCAATTGGAAATAAACTATCTTGGTGTAAGTACAGAAGTACAAAATAGGAAAGAACATCAAGATGAGTGGAAAAGATTGGAAAATTGGCTTAGAAAGAACAGAATCTATGTGAATATCAGGCATGGGGAAATAGATGGGTAGAAAAGTCCTTGGATGAATAAGAAAGAAATGATTTTACTGTGACTGGCTGTGCGGGACATATTTGGCAGAGCTTTTGAGAAGCCACAATGTATGCAGTGCTGGCCTTCAAAGCTAAGACCCAAAAGTGTTTAAGACATTGTCCTGACATTCAAGAGGTTTCTCCAGTAGAGAAGATATGTGCATCAGAAGGAAATTGTCAGTGCAAGGTTGCAACTGGTAAGTGCCACAGAGACTCAGTGAATAGTCCTGAGAGTTCAGGTGTGCAAGAATAGTGATCCCCAGACATTATTGTGCATCAGAACCCCCTGAAGGACTTGTGAGAATACGGACTATTGGACCTGGCTCTAGAGTTTCTCATCCAGTAGGTATGAGACCCAGGTTTGATTCCTGCATCAGGAAGATCCACTGGAGAAGGGAGAGGCTACCCATGCCAGTATTCATGGGCTTCCCTGGTGGCCTAGCTGGTACTGCAATGAGGGACACCTAGGTTCGATCCCTGGGTTGGGAAGATCCCCTGGAGACGGGAACGGGTACTCACTCCAGTATTCTGGCCTAGAGAACTCCATGCACTGTATAGTCCCTGGGGTCGCAAAGACTTGGACATGACTGAGCGATTTTCATTGCTCCAGTATGACTTCAGAGAAGAGAAAGAGGAACTAAATGAAAAGTACAGAAGTATACATTCAAGATAAAGAAATGTGATCAATTCATCTTGAAAGTTTTATAGAATCTACCTCTTTCATCTGTGTATATCTGATTCACAGTGTACCTCTTTCATCTGTGTGTATCTAATTGTGCCTTTTGACACTGCCTAAGATTATGCCACCATTCCTCATTGCTGGTATTTTTGTAACAGCTTCAAAAATAGTTCTCCTGTCTATTCACCCCAAACTTCCCTGCAAGCTGCGGCCAGAAATATCTTTCTAAAACACAAATGGGAACATGTTACTCCTGTGATGAAAACTCTTTAGCAACTCCCCAGATCTTTCAGGGTGATGTTTACATTTTCAATTTCAAAAATGCCTTGAGTCTCCTATAGCCGTGGCCCTTTCCTTTCTCAACCTTCACCACTTCACTGCCTTCTGTAATCTGTTCTATTTTCCAGATCCCTCCTGTAGAATGCTGTGTACATTCCTATTTATATGCTGTCACGCTGTCACCTTTATTATCCAGCAAACATCTTATTTTTCAAAACCTAGCTCTGGGGTCAGCTCCAACTGGAAGCTTCCTCATCTGGTGAATCTATAAGCTACCAGTGATTGCTATGCTTATGCATCTTAGGCAGTTTTAATGTTGTTACAGTCTTAATTTATAAGTTTGATGTCATCATAAAAGAGTTTTATTTATGATGGACACTAAGGACAGGGAATTGCTGTTTTAAACTTTGTAACTCTTAATTTATAAGTTTGATGTCATCATAAATAAAAGAATTTTATTTATGATGGACACTAAGGACAGGGAATTGCTGTTTTCAACTTTGTAACTCCAGCACTTAGTACTTGAACTAAACAAGTATTAACCAAATGAATGAACATAAGATAAATGGAGAGATGAGAAAAAGAAAAACTGAGTAGACCCTTTTGTTTATTATGTAGGGGTATATATGGAGTAATGAGATATATGATTCTTACCCAAAGTAAGTTCAAAGCAGTTGTGGATACCAGATTAAGAAATTTTTATTTCAATCTTTGCTTGTTGGGAATGCATGAAGACTTTTAAATATCATTGTAATAGTCAAAGCACTATTTCCAAAACTGATTTAGAGAAAATATGTATAAAGATGTAGAAAACAGAAAGGCTTATGGTGAGGAACTAAATGTCGTTTAGTGGCAATGTTTCAGATGTAGATTAATTAGAGCCTTCACTAGGGAAGTGTTGGGAGAAGAGAAGGGAAGAATCAGATGCAAAATATAAGGATTAGTCATTAAGATTGGGTGATTGAGTGGATAAGAGAAGACAAAGGAGAAAGCTGGAGTAACTGGCAGACTGATGATTTACTAATAGAGTAAAATTCAAAGTCAAAGGGAGAGTATGAGATCATTAATTTTGTTGGACGCACATTAGCCAGCATCCAGAAAGCCACTGTTAAAACTCCAACGTGTTACATTAACCCCCTCATCTCAGTCTAGGTCTTCAACTCTCCAGTACAGAGCAGAGCCTATTGAAGAAGGGATACAGACAAGCAGGGTTAAAATAAAGCAGAAAGTAAGATCGATTATGATTCCTGGCTGTTCTGGTGTCAGCTTTGGTCAGAGATATGCTGCAGTGACGTGAGACAGACCAAACCAGGCAGAGAAGGGCCATGTGAATGAGTGAGGGAGGCCTAAAAATGGAAGGCCAGTGGGGGACAAACTTTATTTACTTTCCCACTGTACTGAGAACTGGTCAGGGAATTACCTCGGGCAAATTCAGAAAAATGAACAAATATACTAAGTCAATTACTGTTTAGCCTCAGAACCTTCTGGGCAAATATTCAGAAATGCCCAAGCATGAAAAAAGTCAGAGGCAATCTATAACAACCCTTCTAGGTTTCTTTTTTTTTTTCTGCCTTTAATCTTAGAAAGGCAAGTAAATGATTGAAAGAGATAGAAGGAAAAACAGCTATACTACTTATTCATCTCACTTTATTAGCTAATAGCAAAGTAAGTCTTCATAGATGGATTCTTTTTAGTGCTGCCAGTTTGGAAATATAGACACATGCCTCAGTAGTTATTAAGCCTTGTGGAAAAGGCTCTCTAAAATAAACCTTTACATTATATGATTTCCAAATTCATTGTTCATTGTATTACCAGCTACATAACAAGTGAATATATTAGAAAATGGGTCATTTATAACTGCCAACACCGCCTCCTTTGATTTCCTGTTGGGTAGATATGGTCCACTGTGCATCCAGCTTTTAATTCCTTTAGCATTCTACTGTTGAGCAGTAGCCTTGACCAAAGAATACCCTTTAGCCCTATTTTCTCCTTAAAAATGACCGAAATGGAATTTAAGGTTGCATCTTGGCTCCAATGAACAGAAAAGAATTACAATACATTCACAGTTCTGTTGATTGTATTATATTAAGGGTCTTGCTCTGTTTATGGGATTCATCTTTCTGAAAGCAAATCTGCTCTCCTGCAGATCAAAAATCTTCCTGGTATTATTTGGCTCATGTCCCTTTTTATTTAATATAAGATATTATTGTGTAATATGAGTGTGGGGGTGCCTGATAGTTTTAGCTCTTTTTCTAGCAATCTTTCCAAACTGTAAGATATGTGTAATATAGTTAAATGTCCTTATAATGAGATTATACAATGAGATTGTTCCTACTGGTCTTTTACACATAAAATAATTATGGTCATTCCTATTTCAGGTAAAGACATTTTGCTAAGAAGAAATTGATTTTTATGTAACAGAGCTTCTTTGTAGTTTGCTCTAACCAAGATTAGTACTTGTTATAGCAAGTAGCTATTAACTTCAGTCCTTCTATAAAAAGATACATTTAAGTAATTACCATTACTAGCTTCTTGAGAAAACTGTGTATAATTTAGTCACTTACATTATATGTACAAAGTAATTTGGTACTTGATGAAATGGTTAACTTGTGTTTGTGACTCTTGCAGATCCTACAGAGCAGGTGACAATACAAGTGCTGCCATCAAAAAATGCCATCAAAGAAGGGGACAATATCACTCTTAAATGCTTGGGAAATGGTAACCCTCCTCCTGAGGAGTTTTTGTTTTACTTACCAGTAAGTGATTCAGGATTTTTACTTGAGCTAGACGGCTATCATTCTGTCCTATTGTTTGGCAGTTGGCTGACATTAAGAATTGTATGTTCTTGGGCAGCTTAAGTGAGAAAGGATGTTATTCTTAGAGACAACGGACACCTGTGGAATGTCCTTTAAAAGTTTTTTGGCATATGCCAGTGTTCTTGCCTTTTTTTATTCAATGTTAAGTGGAATCAGGGACAAACAGGAGAAGACCTGATCATAGGAAACCATAATGGTAGAAACTCAAAGTCTCATCATCCAAATAAACCAAAATAATCTGCTCTTCATAAGCAGACAAATATAAAATGTAGAATGATGATAGCAAATGGTTTGATGTGGATTCTAAATCCACACAGAGGGTGTTCCTGAACACCTCCAATATAGGGACACTTGTGTTGCCCATTATATTTAGCTTGATAGAGGAAAGCAATGGGCTATATCTTGCCATCATACATGGTCATGAAGGGCCATTTTCTTAACTTTTATCAGTATTGGAACTGAAAGAAGTGACATCTAGAGGATAATTTGGCTGTGTTCTAGATGTCATAGTGCTGTGGAACCAGACTAGGTGAGAGCTACGTCTGAGGACACTTGCTTGCTCTCCCATAGCCTTCTCAGGTTTGTGTTTGACAAAACATTGCTTTGGGAGAAGCCATATGCAACTCTTACTGTGTTTACTGCAGGGGCCTGTTCATTATGCTACCCACTGCATTGTTCAGTAATGCTTAAGACTATCAACCACAGATTACTCAGAAGACAAGTATAAGTGATTTCTTTTTACTTTAAGGAGCTTTCCTAGTGGCTCAGATGAAAAGAATCTACGTGCAATGCAGGAGACCCAGGTTCAATTCCTGGGTCAAAATCCCCTGGAGAAGGGAATGTCAACCCACTCTAGTATTCTTGCCTGGAATATGGGCAGAGGAACCTGGTAGCCTACAGTCCATGGGATCGCCAAGAGTTGGACACGACGGAGTGACTAAACACTTTTCACTTTCACCTTTATACTTAAATGTTGACAGATGATTCTATGTATCCTAATAAACTGACATAGTGTTTTTGTCTGATATGCAAATGAAAATTTTAAACTAATTACGTTTCTACATTGATTTTCAGGGATTACAGAGCCAAATTTGTGTCTTAGTTTTAGCAGTCACTATGTTTTTTGTTAATATATACTCCTAATACTTAAAATATATTTTTAATTCTTAGTTACTAGTTCTTTTTCTTTTAAAAATTTATTTTCTCCTCCCTTCCTTCTTCCCTCACCTTCTACCTCCCTTCCTTTCTTTTCTCCCTCCTTGCTTTCTTTCTTTAATTTGATATATGTTATGTTTTCTTTTAAGCTGTCTCAAATCTTTTTGTTAAATTAAGAGATAAATGTAAAAATAAAATATTAGCTATTTTTTTAATTTTACTTTAACACAAGCCATAATGTCAAAATATATGCCATCAATACAATGTAAATTACCTTCTCAATTTCCTTAGAATCAAATTATCAGTTATTTTCCCAGGATTCAGATCATACAAAATCTAATATCATTTTTCCAATCAAAGAAACATATTCCTTTGTTTTTCTTATCTGAGAAAAATGTCATTTTTATCAACAAATACAACTGTTCTTATTGTAGCTACCAAGTATAATCATCTGATGTTTTTGCCTCTATCAAAAGGGACAGCCTGAAGGAATTAGAAGTTCAAATACTTACACACTGACAGATGTGAAACGCAATGCAACAGGAGACTATAAATGCTCCCTGGTAGACAAAAAAAGCATGATTGCTTCAGCAGCCATCACAGTTCACTGTAAGTCAATTTATTCTTCTTTACTAACTTCATTTGAAAGGCCTTTTCTCATAGTCTAACTCTGCTGTCTTTTCAAATAAATTGTACTCTATTTTTCTTAAATAATGTGATTTCGATAGATATACTAGAGACCATCAGAGTGAACCCAAATTTGGTCCTGCCATTAGAGTGGTAACATCTGCATATCTGATGTTACCCTTTGCCCTACAATATTAAATTTGCCCTACAGTATTAAAATCTTGAACAGATCTAATAATTGTAACTGTTGGCAGTGATAAACCTCTGTCTCCTATCTAAATGTCTTCAATTTGTGGTATTAAAATATTCATGTGTATCTTTTTTTAAATATTTTTTGGCATTGCTCTCTTTGGGATTGGAATGAAAACTAACCTTTTGCAGTCCTGTGGCCACTATTGAGTTTTCCAAATTTGCTGACATGTTGAGTGCAGCACTTTAATAGCATTATCTTTTAAGATTTGAAGTAGCTCAGCTGGAATTCCAGCACCTCCACTAGCTTTGTTTGTAGCAAGGCTTCATAAGGTCCACTTGACTTCACACTTCAGAATGTTTGGCTCTAGGTGAATGATACCACACTGTTGTGGTTATCCTGGTCATTAAGAACTTTTTTGTATAGTTCTTGTGTGTAAGTTCAAACTACCACACAGCTGTACTCATTTCAAATGATTCTGCTCAGTATCCTTCAAGAAAGGCATCAGCAGTGTGTGAACTGAGAACTTACAGATTTACAAGCTGATGTTAGAAAAGGCAGAGGAACCAGAGCAAGTTGCCAGCATTCGTTGGATCATAGAGAAAGCAAGGGAATTCCAGAAAAAGCATCTACTTCTGCTTCACTGACTATGCTTCACTGACTAAAGCCTTCAACTGCATAGATCACAACAAACTGTGAAAAACTCTTAAAGAGATAGGAATGCCAGACTACTTTACCTGCCTCCTGAGAAACCTGTATACAGGTCAAGAAGCAACACTTAGACCTGGACATGAAACAATGGATTGGTTCCAAATTGGGAAAGGAGTACATCAAAGTTGTATATTGTCATCCTTCTTATTTAACTTATATGCAGAGTACATCATGCAAAATGCTGCGCTGGGTGAATCACAAGCTGGAATCAAGATTGCTGGGGGAAATATCAACAACCTCAGATATGCAGATGTTACCACTCTAATGGCAGAAAGTGAAGAACTAAAGAGCCTCTTGATGAAAGTGAAAGAGGAGAGTTAAAAAGCTGGCTTAAAACTCAACGTTCAAAAAATGAAAATCATGGCACGTAGTCCTATCACTTCATGGCAAACAGACGGGGAAACAATGAAAACAATGACGACTTTATTTTCTTGGGTTAAAAATCACCTCAGATGGTGACTGCAGCCATAGAATTAAAAGATGCTGGCTCCTTGGAAGAAAAGCTCTGACAAATCTAGACAGTGTACTAAAAAGCAGAGACATTACTTGGCAGACAAAGGTCTATATAGTCAAAGCTATGGTTTTTCCAGTAGTCATGTACGGATGTGAGAGTTGAACCATAAAAAAGGCTGAGTGCCGAAGAAATGATTCTTTTGAATTGGGGTGCTTGAGAAGATATTGAGAGTCTCTTGAACTGCAAGGAGATCCAATCAGTCAAACCTAAAAGAAATCAACCCAAATATGCATTGGAAGGACCAATCCTGAAGCTGAAGTTGTAATACTTTGGCCACCTGATGCGAAGATCCAACTCACTGGAAAAGACCATGATGCTGGGAAAGATTGAAAGCAAAAGAATAAGGGGGCAGCAGAGCATGAGATGTTTAGATAGCATCACAACTAAATGGACATGAATCTGAGCAAACTCTGGGAGATAGTGAAGGACAGGGGAGCCTAGCTTGCTGTAGTCCATGGAGTCACAAAAAGTCGGATGCAAGTTATCAACTAAACAATAACAACAATCAGTTCAGTTCAGTTCAGTCGCTCAGTCTTGTCCAACTCTTTGCAACCCCATGAATCGCAGCACGCCAGGCCTCCCTGTCCATCACCAACTCCCGGAGTTCACTCAGACTCACGTCCATTGAGTCGGTGATGCCATCCAGCCATCTCATCCTCTGTCACCCCCTTCTTGTCCTGCCCTCAATCCCTCCCAGCATCAGAATCTTTTCCAATGAGTCAACTCTTCGCATGAGGTGACCAAAGTACTGGAGTTTAAGCTTTAGCATCTTTCCTTCCAAAGAAATCCCAGAAATCTGATCTCCTTCAGAATGGACTGGTTGCATCTCCTTGCAGTTCAAGGGACTCTCAAGAGTCTTCTCCAACACCACAGTTCAAAAGCATGAATTCTTTGGCGCTCAGCTTTCTTCATAGTCCAACTCTCACATTCATACATGACCACTGGAAAAACCATAGCCTTGACTAGATGGAACTTTGATGGCAAAGTAATGTTTCTGCTTTTCAATATGCTGTCTAAGTTGGTCATAACTTTCCTTCCAAGGAGTAAGTGTCTTTTAATTTCATGGCTGCAGTCACCATCTACAGTGATTTTGGAGCCCAAAAAAACAAAGTCTGACACTGTTTCCACTGTTTCCCCATCTATTTCCCATGAAGTGATGGGACCAGATGCCATGATCTTCATTTTCTGAATGTTGAGTTTTAAGCCAACTTTTTCACTTTCCTCTTTCACCTTCATCAAGAGGCTTTTTAGTTCTTCTTCACTTTCTGCCATAAAGGTGGTGTCATCTGCATATCTGAGGTTATTGATATTTCTCCTGGCAATCTTGATTCCAGCTTGTGCTTCTTCCAGCCCAGCATTTCTCATGATGTACTCTGCATAGAAGTTAAATAAGCAGGGTGACAATATACAGCCTTGACGTACTCCTTTTCCTATTTGGAACCAGTCTGTTGTTCCATGTCCAGTTCTAACTGTTGCTTCCTGACCTGCATACAAATTTCTCAAGGGACAGGTGAGGTGGTCTGGTATTCCCATCTCTTTCAGAATTTTCCAGTTTATTGTGATCCACACAGTTAAAGGTTTTGGCATAGTCAGTGAAGCAGAAATAGATGTTTTTCTGGAACTCTCTTGCTTTTTCGATGATCCAGTGGATGTTGGCAATTTGGTCTCTGGTTCCTCTGCCTTTTCTAAAACCAGCTTGAACATCTGGATGTTCATGGTTCACATATTGCTTTTGC
The DNA here is from genome assembly GCF_027580195.1 of Bos mutus. NCBI lineage: Eukaryota > Metazoa > Chordata > Mammalia > Artiodactyla > Bovidae > Bos > Bos mutus. The sequence goes on from NC_091617.1 coordinate 49,215,836, forward strand.
CTGGCTTGGACAATTTTGAGCATTACTTTACTAGCATGTGAGATGAGTGCAATTGTGCGGTAGTTTGAGCGTTCTTTGGCATTGCCTTTCTTTGGGATTGGAATGCAAACTGACCTTTTCCAGTCCTGTGGCCACTGCTGACTTTTCCAAATTTGCTAGCATATTGAGTGAAGTACTTTCACAGCATCATCTTTCAGGATTTGAAATAGCTCCAGTGGAATTCCATCACCTCCACTAGCTTTGTTCATAGTGATGCTTTCTAAGGCCCACTTGACTTCACATTCCAGGATGTCTGGCTCAAGGTGAGTGATCACACCATCGTGATTATCTGGGTCATGAAGATCTTTTTTGTACAGTTCTTCTGTGTATTCTTGCCACCTCTTCTTAATATCTTCTGCTTCTGTTAGGTCCATAACATTTCTGTCCTTTATCGAGCCCATCTTTGCATGAAATGTCCCTTTGGTATCTCTAATTTTCTTGAAGAGATCTCTAGTCTTTCCCATTCTGTTGTTTTCCTCTATTTCTTTGCATTGATAGCTGAGGAAGGCTTTCTTATCTCTCCTTGCTATTGGAACTCTGCATTCAGATGCTTATATCTTTCCTTTTCTCCTTTGCTTTTCACTTCTATTCTTTTCACAGCTATTTGTAAGGCCTCCCCAGACAGCCATTTTGCTTTTTTGCATTTCTTTTCCATTCCATGGGGATGGTCTTGATCCCTGTCTCCTGTACAATGTCACGAACCTCAATCCATAGTTCATCAGGCAGTCTATCTATCAGATCTAGTCCCTTAAATCTATTTCTCACTTCCACTGTATAATTATAAGGGATTTGATTTAGGTCATACCTGAATGTCCTAGTGGTTTTCCCTGCTGCTGCTGCTGCTGTTAAGTCACTTCAGTCATGTCCAACTCTGTGCGACCCCATAGATGGCAGCCCACCAGGCTCCGCCATCCCTGGGATTCTCCAGGCAAGAACACTGGAGTGGGTTGCCATTTCCTTCTCCAATGCATGACAGTGAAAAGTGAAAGTGAAGTCGCTCAGTCATGCCCAACCCTCAGCGACCCCATGGACTGCAGCCTTCCAGGCTCCTCTGTCCGTGGGATTTTTCCAGGCAAGAGTACTGGAGTGGGGTGCCATTGCCTTCTCCAGTGGTTTTCCCTACTTTCTTCAATTTAAGTCTGAATTTGGCAATAAGGAGTTCATGATCTGAGCCACAGTCAGCTCCTGGTCTTGTTTTTGTTGACTGTAAAGAGCTTCTCCATCTTTGGCTGCAAAGAATATAATCAATCTGATTTCGGTGTTGACCATCTGGTGATGTCCATGTGTAGAGTCTTCTCTTGTGTTTTTGGAAGAGGGTGTTTGACCAGTGCATTTTCTTGGCAAAACTCTATTAGTCTTTGCCCTGCTTCATTGCATATTCCAAGGCCAAATTTGCCTGTTATTCCAGGTGTTTCTTGACTTCCTACTTTTTCATTCCAGTCCCCTATAGTGAAAAGGACATCTTTTTTGGGTGTTAGTTCTAAAAGCTCTTGTAGGTCTTCATAGAACCGTCCAACTTCAGCTTCTTCAGCGTTACTGGTTGGGGCATAGACTTGGATTACTGTGATATTGAATGGTTTGCCTTGGAAACGAACAGAGATCATTCTGTCGTTTTTGAGATTGCATCCAAGTACTGCATTTTGAACTCTTTTGTTGACCATGATGGCTACTCCACTTCTTCTGAGGAATTCCTGCCCACAGTAGTAGACATAATGGTCATCTGAGTTAAATTCACCCATTCCAGTCCATTTTAGTTCGCTGATTACTAGAATGTCAACGTTCACTCTTGCCATCTCCTGTTTGACCACTTCCAATTTGCCTTGATTCATGGACCTGACATTCCAGGTTCCTATACATTATTGCTCTTTACAGCATCGGACCTTGCTTCCATCACCAGTCACATCCACAACTGGGTATTGTTTTTGCTTTTGCTCCATCCCTTCATTCTTTCTGGAGTTACTTCTCCACTGATCTCCAGTAGCATATTGAGCACCTACTGACCTGGGGAGTTCCTCTTTCAGTATCCTCTCATTTTGCCTTTTCATACAGTTCATGGGGTTCTCAAGGCAAGAATACTGAAGTGGTTTGCCATTCCCTTCTCCAGTGGACCACATTCTGTCAGACTTCTCCACCATGACCCACCTGTCTTGGGTGGCCCCATGGGCATGGCTTAGTTTCATTGAGTTAGACAAGGCTGTGCTCCTAGTGTGATTAGATTGACTAGTTTTCTGTGATTATGGTTTCAGTGTGTCTGCCCTCTGATGCCCTCTTGCAACACCTACCATCTTACTTGGGTTTCTCTTACCTTGGATATGGGGTATCTCTTCACGGCTGCTCCAGCAAAGCGCAGCCACTGCTCCTTACCTTGGACAAGGGGTATCTCCTCACTGCTGCCCCCACTTCTGACCTTGAACGTGGAATAGCTCCTCTAGGCCCTCCTGTGCCCGCACAGCCACCACTCCTTGGAGGTGGGGTTGCTCCTCCTGGGTGCTGCCCCTGGCCTCGGGCGTGGGGTAGGTCCTCCCGGCCCCTGCCCCTGGCCTCCGGCGCAGGCGGCTGCAACCGGCGCATTTAGCACGGGTGGCTACCCCACGTCCGAGGTCAGAGGCAAAAGCCGGGAGGACCCCATGCCCAAGAGGAGGCAGCCAAGAGGAGTACCCCACGTCCGAGGTCAGGGTCAGTGGCCAAGAGTGCCAGGCTGCGACGCGCAGGAACAGCCAACAGGAGCTACCCCATGTCTGAGGTCAGGGGCGGCGGCTGGGAGGAGCTACCCTGCATCCGAGGTCAGGGTCCAAGACCAGGAGGAGTTACCCCACGTCCGAGATCAGGGGCAGCAGCCGAGAGGAGCAATAACAACAATACATATACCTTAAAGTAACAAATTGTTTTATATTTTAAGTTAATATTAGAGTATTCTTGAAGTTTAAAAACTTTTCATTTGGCCTAGAAAAGTATAGATTAAGTATCTTTTTTAATTTACAGAGTACTCTTAATCCCTCAACCCAAGCAACACAAAGTTGAATAGACTCAAAGTTGAATATCTACCTCCTCCTTTGGAGGAGGAGGTAGATACCACCAAGAGTTGTTTAATGGTCTCTGTACAGAAGGACAAGAATTTTCTGGAAACATAACTTGAAAATCACCATGGACATACTTTTTAACCCTCTTTTATACACAAGATGCTCCAAAAGTTATATTTATTCCCGGAGATTTAAAATAATAAATATATATAGAAAATAGACCTTTATTTCAATTCTCTTTTTTGTAATTCCTGACTGTCTATAGTACTGATGTACCCAATGCATTGTAGAAATGGGCAACTAATTTGAACTTCTCCCTGGTGACACTAGAATTCACAGCATTCTTTGGGCAAATGTCAGTTTTGCTTAGAGATATAGATGGAAGTTTTTAATAAGTCCATTGTACCCAACAACACCTCTAGCCATGACCCATTACAGTAAGGTTTCTTTAGACATGATCCATTACAATCCTATTCATTGTGTTTCTTTGTTTCAAAATGAAAAGAGATGTTAGAAACTGTTCTGAGAAAATGTTTCTAAATCTTTCACTTTACCGATAATGCTTGGAAAACATGTAGAAGAGGAGTTAAAACTTTGAAGGAGATGTAAGGCAGTACATTGGGGAATAGAGTAACCAGACGGTTGCTTTTGAGTGTCTCATGTTGGGAGCACACCCTGGAGGGCACTGTGGTGACAGTCGAATATTAAGATTCACAACCAAGCTACTTCTCTGTTTGCTCATTTTCATGTTGAACAGATCAGAATGTGTCTGGCATCAGGGGCAAGTTAGAGAGAAAGCAGCAACTTCTCAGATAACAACTGTGCTACCTTTTCTCTGAGAACTATTCTGTCCTGGGATCATTTATTCAGTTTGCTCCATAGGGAAAAAGAAGTGAAGTGAGGGAATATAACCAGTAAATAGAATTGCCTGTGGAATAATTTTCTGTAATCATTGCTCATGAGATCTTTGGACCAGTAATCAATAATCCAGTGCTTAGAGATGGTACAATGTGGTTATGTTTAAGAGATACTAGCTACTCAGAACCCACCTGGATATCAGGCAGAAAGGGAAAGAGAGCAGAAGGATTAGACACAAGGCTTGGCTGCAGCTGCATAATAACTCAGTGATCAGCTGTGGTTAAAAAAAAAAAGAAAAATTAAAAGCATGCAACAGTTTAATTGAATTTCAGCACAATTTAATTAAATTTAATTTAAATACATTTAGGTTTTGCAAGGTAGGCTCTAACACTGGGCTTTAAAGCCTGTATTGCTCTTTAAAAGCTAAAGTAGTGAAGAAAATGAAAGTTGCTCAGTCGTGTCAACTCTTTGGTACCCCGTAGACTATACAGTCCGTGGAATCTCCAGGCTAGAATACTGGGAGTGGGTAGCCATTCCCTTCTCCAGGGGATCTTCCCAACCCAGGATTGAACCCAGGTCTCCTGCATTGCAGGTGGATTCTTTACCAGCTGAGCCACCAGGGAAGCCCAAGAATACTAGAGTGGATAGCCTATCCATTCTCCAGAGGATCGTCCTGACCCAGGAATTGAACCGGGTCTCCTGCATTGCAGGTAGATTCTTTACCAGCTGAGCTACCAACATTGCAAGTAAATCAAGATTTTCCTCTAAATTACATGAAATGAACCCTGGAGAAGGAAATGGCAACCCACTCCAGTATTCTTGCCTGGAAAATCCATAGACAGAGGAGCCTGGAGGACTACAGTCTATGGGGTTGCAAAGAGTCAGACACAACTGAGCAATTAACACTTTCACTTTCACATGAAATGAAAACATAAAAATCCTACTTTAGCCTACTTATCCTAAATTGTTTCCAAAAAATCAAGATTTGTTTTCTTTTCATAGATGACTAAAGGGAGTGGATAGAGAAGTGCCCACCAGCACTTGCACATGATAGCAGAACAGACCTCTCATTAGGCTTTCAGTCCACAGAATCATAGTTGCTGAAGTACTAGTCCTCTGCTGATTCATTCACATATAGATTCTTCATCTGAGCTTTCAAACTCCATCATCATTCTTTAAAAAAACTTCTGTCTTCTCACTGGCAAGTTATCTGTCCAACTAATAAAGGCTTTAACTCTACCTGAATTGAATTCTCATCTAAATATAACTCAACAAAATTGTCTGAGGAAACTCCACTTTTCTATGTGATAATGTATATTTTTATATTAATGAGAAACTGAGAAACATGCTTCTTCACTTCATTCAACAATAGTTTTTGAAGGACTACAATGTGCCAGGCACTGTGGATACACAGTGACAACTCAGGTCATGGTCCCTACCCTCATGATGCTTATAGCCTAGTAGGTGAAACAAGTATTAAAAATAATGTTGCAAACAATCAACAAATTGTGATTATAACATGAAAAACCAACGGGAAGGACAAGGTGCAATGGCAAATCCCCACTGCCATAGGATAGAGTCCCAACTCCATATGGCAGTCTTCCAAGGTGATGCCACTGGTAAAGAACATGCCTACCAGTGCAGGAGACTTAAGAGACATGGGATTAGTCCCTGGGTAGGGAAGATTCCCTGGAGGAGGGCATGGCAACCCACTCCAGTATTCTGGCCTGGAGAATCCCATAGACACAGAAGGAGCCTGGCTGGCTACAGTACATAGGGTCGCACAGAGTTGAACACGACTGAAGCAACTTAGCACAGATGCATACAATAACTCTAATAATGTCTAATAGGCTTTGTCATCTCTGAATGTTTATTTAACTAATGAATGAATACATCTAAATCACCAAATTGAAATGGACTTCCCTGGTGGCTCAGACAGTAAAGAATCCATCTGCAATGCAGGAGACCCGAGTTCAATCCCTGGGTCAGGAAGAACCCCTGGAGAAGGGAATGGCTAGCCAGTCCATAATTCTTGCCTGGAGAATTCCAAAGACAGAGGAGCCTGGCAGGTTACAGTCCATGGGGTTGCAAAGACTAGTACTTTCACTTCACTTAGTATGGCAAGCATAGTCCCTCATAGGCTCGCCTTAATTACTTGTATAGGTTTATCTTCCATGTGTTTTAACCACTGATACCATTTTACTCACCATTGTGAAATCCACCACCCTCTCTTACCTCTTTGCCTTTACTTATGTGGCAGAAGTTTTACCAACATCTCCACTTATCAAAGCCCTTCTCAACCATCAGGGGCCACAGACAGATATCACCTCCCATACAAAACCTTTATTACTGCCTTGAAACCCAGTTTGGTTCTGTTCTCCACTCTCCTATAAGTCTTTGCTTGTACCTCTGTCTGTAGCCTTTACTCTAGTTTTTCAGCAAATATGTCTTGAGCTCCTAATCTATAACACCTTTACCACTAGGTACTGATTTCATGCTGCTATGTAGTGTCATCACATACAGTGCATATTACCTCTACCTCAAATTGTGAATTGTAAGCTCATTATTCATCTCAGTATCTCCTGTCAGTGCTTGGAACCTAGTAGCTGTACAATAAAGGTTCTATTGAACTGGATTTTCCTCATACAAATCATACTATGACAGTAGTTTTTTATAGAAATTACTTTCCATCTGAAAGATTATACTTCCTTAGATGTGTTTATGCTGTGTTTTTAAAAAATGGTATCTGCTGACAATGTACCTAACAATAAATCTTATTTAAAATTTCAACTGGAGAGAACAAGATGGTGAGGAGTAGGTGGATGTGGAACACATCTCTCTCCACGGATATATCAGGAATACACCTTCAGACACAGAAGTGCATGCAGAACACCAGCTGAGAGCAGACAGGAGTACCTGATCAGTGGAAAAGATTATATAAAACCACGCCAAGCTCAGTAGGATGAAGAAACTAGGGGAAAAAACAGGAGTGTTAGTAGCACTGGACTTGCACTTCTTGTGTAGGGGAACTGAAGCGATGGTCCTATCCCTACATCAAGGCAATTATCTAAGTCAGAGGAGAAGCATTTAAGGCTGAGACTGAAACAGCTGATCTGTGGCAGTCTAAATGGAATGAGAATCAGATAGTCCTTGCTGCAGCCATACACATCCCAAACAGGAATGCTGGTCCCCTGGAAGGTGCAGCGGCTGGGAGCTGGGGTTTAGAAATTGTGGAGCAATCCCAGAGCAAGGGATACTGTTGACTGCAGAGAGACAGATCGAGGGGATGTGAGGGAGGAGATCGTGGTGGGAAATGCCAGTGGAGGAAAACCAGGCAGCCATGGAAGCAAGGCAATAATGCTGAGTCACACGTAGGGGGTGGAGCCATCACCATAGCCTCTCTCCCCACTTGCCAGCATCAGCAGCTGAACAATACAGACGCTGGCCCATCAAACACCTGACGCACTGAACTACAAAGTAGGACCCCACCCAGGTGCAGAACTAGAGTAGGACCCCACCCAGGGTGCCCCTGTAAGTACCTGACACACCAATCTACACAGTAGGACCCCAGCTAGGGGGCCCTTCTATGTGCCAAATAACACAGAAGGACCCCAGGCAAGGGAACCCACTAAACGCCTGAATGGGTGGAGCTATGGAGAAAGACTGGCCAAAGAGACCTTCTGATCGCCAGCTACAAGAGGCTCAAAAAAAGACCCTGATAGGGCCATAACTCCTGCAGCGGAGGCAGTCTGTGTCCCTACACACTTGGCACTGCCAGGGTCCCTGCAAGGCAAACAGCTGCGCCACCTTCACACTCAACTCTCAGTGGGGCAGAGCTGCCACAGGCCAAAAAAGTCTTTCATCTATGCGCGCAGGGTCACTTCGGTCCTGTCCGAGTCTTTGAGACCCTGTAGACTGTGATCTGCCAGGCTTCTCTGTCAGGGAGGGGGATTCTCCAGGCAAGAATACTGGAGCATATTGGCCAATACTGGTTGCCATACCCTTCTAGAGCACTATATTTCCTGCTGCCCTAACTGCCAACTTCCCTGGGTACCTGTTGCTGTCAGAACCCCTGCAACCCAAGCAGCTGCACCACCTCCACCTGGCCCTCACAGGGACAAATCCAAGTCCTCCAGGGCAGCCTCAAGAACAAACCTCAGTGGATGACCCACGTGTAGAGGTGGAAATAAAACCACAACTGAAACACACGGGCAGTGTGGCTAAGGAAGACCCAAAACCTTCCCACCAGCTGTGCAAGCTACAGATTAAATCCACACAATCAACTAGGCAGACTCTGTATCTATGGAATATATAAAAGGTCATTTAGAGCTTCCACAAAAGAAAACGCACTAGTTCTGATAGCTGTGGACATTGGAGGCAAGAACACACAGGACTAGGACCAGAATCTGAGTTGAATCTGAGTTGCTTTGCCCAAAGCAGGTCCAGAGATCAGCACAGTGTTGGAGGGCATCCTAGGGAGGTAAGGTAGACTGTGACTCCCAGCAAGGGTAAAGACCCTGACAGCAGTGACTCAAGAAAAACATTTATTATTCTTATGTTTTGACTTGTTCTGTAGAATCTTTTGGACTTTTTTCTTTTTGTTTCCTTTTTTGAACCCCCTCTGTTGTAGTTGTCTGTTTTATTGGCACTATGAAATCCAATTAAGCTTTTGAGATTTTTTTTCACAGTCACATTTTTTTATTGTTATAAACCTCTGCCTCTATGTTGGGCTTTTGCCGTTCTGTGGAGTTTTCCTATTTTTTTTCTTTTTTAATTTTTTAAAACTATTATTATTTTTTCTACATTTATTCCTTTGTTTGCTTTTCCTACTGTTCTTTTCCCCTTGTTAATCTTTAACATATATAAATCTTTTTTATCTACCTCTATTTAACTTTGCATATATATTTTTTTCTTTCTCTCCTTTCTGCTCAACATATTTGTTAGTTTTATTTTCATTGCTTTATTCCCCAATTGGCACTTTGCTTTAGTTTTGTTTTCCAGTTTGTGCTTTAGTTAGTTTTGTTCTGGTAGATATAATTTTTGATTTCCTTTATTTGCTGGGTCAATCGACTGTACTTTATTTTTGTTGGGCTGTTTTGATTTTGCTTATAGATGTATATGTATATATTCAGTCACACTTTTTATTGTTGTTATAAACCTCTGCCTCTACATTGGGCTTTTGAAGTTCAGTGGAGTTTTCCTTTCCTTTTTTTTTTTTCTGTTTTGTTTTTGTTTTGTTTTCTTTTTTCCTTTTTTAATAATTTTAATTTTTAATTTTTTTAAACCTATTATATTTTCTCTACATTTATTCCTTTGTTTGCCCTTCCTACTGTTCTTTTCCCCTTGCAGTTAATCTTTAATAAGTATAAATCTTCATCTACCTCTGTTTAACTTTGCATATCTATTCTTTCTTTTTTTTCTTTCTTTCCTCTCAACATATTTATTAGTTTTGTTTTCATAGCTTTATTCCTCATTTGGCACCTTGCTTTAGTTTTTCTTTTTTTTTTTTTTGAGTTTGTGCTTTAGTTAGTTTTGTTCTTAACTGGTAAATATAATTTTTTATTTCCTTTGTTTGCTGGATAAATCAACTGTACTTTATTTTTGTTGGACAGTTTTGACTTTGCTCATGGGTATATATATGTGTGTGTGTGTGTGTGTGTATGTATTCCATTATCTTAATTATTATTTGCCTGATTTTGTAACTGCCATTTGTCTGGGGTTCATCTTTGGTTTCTCATTTTTGGATATTTGTTTTAATTTCACTTAATGCCATTAAAAAACCACTTGTGGAATCTTCTTTTCTGACCAGAGACCAAGCCCTGAGCCTTTGAAGTGGAAGCACTGACTCCAAAACCTTAGACTACCAGGGAACTAACCCTAAGGAGTATCAAATAGTGAGAACTCACACAAACAAACCCCTTGAATACAAGACCCAGCATCACCCAACCACCAGTAGCACCCTGTGCAGGACACCTCATCTAAGCAACAAACAAAAAAATAATATAAACCCAATCATCAGCAGAGAGGATTACCACCTCACTCAGCCTTGCCCATCAGAGGGAAAAAACAAACAAAAACTCAGCACAAATCTCACCCTATAAGAAGCTTATACAAACCACTGAATCAACCTTAGGATGGCAGAAACCAAAAGGAAGAAAAAATTAAACCTTCTTGAAGGAAAGAATTCAACTTTCCATGAAGCCTTGGAAAAGGAGACCTCAAACACAATAAGTTAATAATAATGAAAAGGCAGAGAAATACTATACAAATGAAGGAACAAACTAGAAACGAGAAGTACAAATAAAAGAAGAGGAAATAGGCTAACTACTTGAAAAAGAATTCAGAATAATGATAGTAAAGATCAAAAATATTGAAAACAAAATGGAGAAAATGCAAGAATCAATTAACAAAGACCTAGAAGAATTAAAGAATAAACATACAAAGACAAACAATACAATTACTGAAATCAAAACTACTTTAGAAGGAATAAGTAGCAGAATATCTGAAGCAGAAGAATGAATCAGTAAGCTGGAATATAAAATGGTAGAAATAAATTCTGAAGAGCAAAATAAAGTAAAAAGAATGAAAAGAACTGAGGATAGTCTCAGAGACCTCTGGGACAATATCAAATGCACCAACACTTGAATTATAGGGGTCCCAGAAGAGGAAGAGAAAAAGAAAGGGTATGAGAAAATTTTTGAAGAAATTATAGTTGAAAATTTCCCCAACATGGAAAAGGAAATAGTCATTCAAGTCCAAGAGACACAAAGAGTCCCATACAGGATAAACCCAAGGAGAAACATGCCAAGACACATACTAATCAAACTAACAAAGACTAAATACAAAAGAAAGAATATTAAAAGCAGCACAGAAGCAACAAGTAACATACAAGGGAAACCCCATATTCTTAAGAGCTGATTTTTCAGCAGAAACTCTGCAGGCCAGAAAGGAATGACAGGATATATTTAAAGTACTGAAAGGGAAAAATCTTACAACCAAGATTACTGTACCCAGCAAAATTCTCATTTAAAACTGATGGAGAAAGAAAAAGCTTTTCAGAGAAGCAAAAGTTAAGAGAATTCAGTATGACCACACCAGCTTAACAACAAATGTTAAAGGGACTTATATAGTCAAGAAATACAGCAGAAGAAAAAAGATCTACAAAATCAACCCCAAACAATTAAAAAAATGGCAACAGGAATATATATCAGTAATTACTTTAAATGTAAATGGATTAAATGCTCCAACCAAAAGACACAGAATGGCTTAATGGATACAAAACATGACTCATATATATGCTGTCTACAAGAAACCCACTTTAGGCCTAAAGACACATACAGATTGAAAATCAGAGGATGGAAAAATATATTCCATGAAAATGGGAAGCAAAAGAAAGCTGGAGTAGCAATCCTTATATCAACAAAATAGACCTTAAAATAAAGAAGATTACAAGCAATAAGGAAGGACACTACATAGTGATCAAGGTATCAATCCAAGAGGAAGACATAACAATTGAAAATATTCACCCAACATAGGAGCACCTCAATACATAAGACAAAGACTAACAGACATAAAAGGAGAAATTAACAATAACTCAATAATAGTAGGAGACTTTAATACCCCACTCACACCAATGGACAGTTCATCAAAACAGAAAATTAATAAGAAAACAAAAGTCTTAAATGATACATTAGATGAAATGGATGTCATTGATATCTTCAGGACATTCCATCCAAATGCAGAAGAATACACCTTCTCAAGTGCACATGGAACATTCCCCAGGACAGACCACATCTTGGGTCACAAATCAAGCCTCAGTAAATTTAAGAATATTGAAAGTGCATCAAGCATCTTCTCTGACCACAATACTATGAGACTAGATATCAATTACAAGAAAAAAAGTGTAAGAAACACAAACACATGGAGATCAAACAACACATTCCTAAATAACCAACAGATTACTGTAGAAATCAAAAGGGAAATCAAAAAATTTCTAGAAACAAATGACAATAAACACATGATAACTCAAAAACTATGGGATGCAGCAAAAGCAGTTCTAAGAGGGAAGTTTATAGCAATACAATCCTACCTCAAGAAACAAGAAAAACATTGAATAGACAACCTAACTTTACACCTAAAACAACTGGAAAAAGAAGAACAGAAAAATCCCAAAATTAGTAGAAGGAAAGAAATCATAAAGATCCAAGCAGAAATAATGGAAAAAGAAATGAAAGAAACCGTAGTAAAGATTAATAAAACTAAAAGCTGGTTTTTTGAGATGATAAACAAAGTTGACAAACCATTAACCAGACTCATCAAGAAAAAAAGAGAAGAAGCAAACAACACAATTAAAAATGAAAAAGGATAGGTTACAACAGACAATGCAGAAATACAAAGGATTATAAAAGACTGTTATGAACATCTATATGGCAATAAAATAGACAACCTGGAAGAAATGGACAGATTGTTAGAATATTTTGATCTTCCAAGACTGAACCAGGAAGAAATAGAAATTATGAACAACCCAATTACAAGCACTGAAATTGAAGCTGTGATCAAAAATCTCCCAAAAAACAAAAACCCAGAACCAGATGGCTTCACAGGAGAACTCTATCAAATAGAGAAGAGCTAATGCCTATCCTTCTAATACTCTTTCCAAAAATTGCAAAGGAAGAAACACTTCCAAACTTGTTCTATGAGGCCACCATCACCCTAAAACCAAAACCAGACAAAGACAACACACACACACACACAAAAACTACAGGCCAATATCACTGATGAACAAGATGAAAAAATCCTCAAAAAATTTTAACAAACAGAATTCAGCAAAACATCAAAAAGTTCATACTCCATGATCAAGCTGGGTTTATTCCAGGGATGCAAAGGTTCTTCAATATACACAAATCAATCAATGTGATACACCATATTAACAAATTGAAAGATAAAAACCATACGACCATCTCAATAGATACAGAAAAAGCCTTTGACAAATTCAGCACCAATTTATTAAAACTCTTCAAAAAATGGGCATAGAAGGAACCTACCTCAACATAGTAAAGGCCGTATATGATAAGCCTACAGCAAACATTATTCTCAATAGTGAAAAGCTGAAAGCACTCCCCCTAAGATCAGAAACAAGACAAAGGTGTCCACTTTTGTCACTATTGTTCTACTTAGTTCTGAAGTCCTAGCTACAGCTATCAGAGAAGAAAAAGAAATGAATCCAGATCAGAAAATAAATAAAGCTCTCACTGTTTGCAGATGACAAGATACTGTACATAGAAAACCCTAATGAAAGTAGCTGAAAATTACTAGAGCTAATCAGTGAATTTAGCAAAGGATACAAAATCAATGCACAGAAATCATTTGCATTTCTATATACTAACTGAAAAATCAGAAAAAGAAATTAAGAAATCAATCCCATTCACCATTGCAACAAAAATAACTAAATATCTAGGAATAAACTTACCAAAGGAGACGAAGTGTACACAGAAAATTATAAGACACTAATGAAAAAAATCAAAGGTGACATAAACAGATGGAGAGATGTTCCTTGTTCCTGGGTAGGAAGAATCAATATTGTGAAAATGACTATATTACCAAATGCAATCTACAGATTCATTGTGATCCCTATGAAATTACCAATGGCATTTTTCACAGAACTAGAACAAAATAGTTCATGATTCATATGGAAACACAAAAGACCCCAAATAACCAAAGCAGTCTTAAGAAAGAAGAATGGAGCTGGAGGAATCAACCTTCCTGACTTCAGATATACTACAAAGCTACAGTCATCAAGACATCATGCTACTGGTACTAAAACAGAAATATAAACCAATGGAACAAGATAGAAAGCAAATAAACCCATGCACCTATGGGTACCTTATTTTTGACAAAGTAGGCAAGAATATACAATGACACAAAGACAGCCTCTTCAATAAATGCTGGGAAAACTGGACAGCTACATATAAAAGAATGAAATTAGAACAGTTCCTAACACCATACACAAAGATAAACTCCAAATGGATTAAAGACCTAAATGTAAGACCAGAAACTATAAAAATCTTAGAGGAAAACAAAGGCAGAACAATTGATGACATAAATCGAAGCAAGTTCCTCTGTGACCCATCTCCTAGAGTAACAGAAATAAAAACAAAAGTAAACAAGTGGGACCTGATTAAACTTAAAAGCTTTTGCACAGCAAAGGAAACTATAAGCAAGGTGAAAAGACAACCCTCAGAATGGGAGTAAATAATAGCAAATGAAACAACTGACAAAGGATTAATTTCCAAAGTATACTAGCACCTCACACAACTCAATACCAGAAAAACAAACAACCCGATCAAAAAATGGGGAAAAGACCTAAACAGACATTTCTCCAAAGAAGACATACAGATGGCTAATAAGCACATGAAAAGATTCTCAACATTGTTCATTATTATAGAAATGCGAATCAAAACTACAATAAGATATCACCTCACACCAGTCAGAATGGCCATCATCAAAATGTCTACAAACAGTAAATGCTGGAAAGTGTGTGGAGAAAAGGGAATCCTCTTCCACTGTTGGTGGGAAAGTAAATTGATACAGCTACTATGCAAGACAGTTTGGAGATTCCTTAAAAAACTAGGAATAAAACCACCATATGACCCAGAAATCCCACTCCTAAGCATATACCCTGAGGAACCAAAATGAAAAAGACAACATGTATCCCTTTGTTCACTGCAGCACTATTTACAATACCTAAAACATGGAAGCTACCTAGATGTCCATAGACAGATGAATGGATAAGAAGTTATGGTGCATATACACAATGGAATATTACTCAGCCATAGAAAGGAGTACATTTGAGCCAGTAGTAATGAGGTGGATGAACCTAGAGCCTATTATACAGAGTGAAGTAAGTCAGAAAAGGAAAGATAAATATCGTATTCTAATGTATATATACGGAATCTGGGAAAATGGTACTGAAGAATTTATTTTCAGGGCAACAAGGAGAAACAGACATAGAGAATAGACTTATGGACATGGGGACAGGGGAGGAGAGGGTGAAATGTATGGAAAGAGTAACATGGAAACTTACATTACCATATGTAAAATAGATAGACAATGGGGATTTGCTCTATGGCTCGGGAAACTCAAACAGCAGCTCTGTATCAACCTAGCGGGTAGGATGGGGTGGGAGATGGGAGGGAGGTTCTAAAGGGAGGGGATATATGTATACCTATGGCTGATTCATGTTGAAGTTTGACAGAGAACAACAAAATTCTATAAAGCAATTATCCTTCAACAAAAAAAATTAAATTTAAAATTTCAACTGCATGAGAAATGGGATAGCATTTTTTTTTTAAATATCTAGCTACTGTAGTCAGTTCTCTCTGAAGAAACGTGTAAACACCTTATGATAATTTAGTTTATCACCTGCTGTCTAAATATACTTGATTTCCCATGGTATGTCTTATCAATTCTTCTCATAATATTTACTTAGTCATCATCTTTATTTTCTTCCAGAAATGATTTAAGAATTTTTTTCTGAAGGTGATAGACCCCAGATGAATACTTACATGCATTCAAAATATCAATCATGTTAACTGCATATAAACGCATAATCAATTAAATTGACCATTCGCACTTGTCCAAACTGGTCTCAAAGCTGGCTTGAAAAACTAGAGTGATTATGCTACACTTGAGTTATTTCAGTCACATAAATCACTTCTGAATTTCAAGTAGAGTTAGCAGGAGTTTTTCTTTCTTTCATCTATTTTTTTTCTCCAAAAATATTTTGACTGTCTTACTTTCTGGAGTTGTATTTCAAGCATATTTTTCTGCTTCACAGATTTGGATTTGTCCTTAAACCCAAGCGGGGAGGTGACTAAGCAGATTGGCGATGCTCTGCCTGTGTCATGCACAATATCTGCCAGTAGGAATGCAACTGTGGTGTGGATGAAAGTAAGTATTCTTGGTAATGTTCCACTTTTGGACTGACTCCTTTTAGGCTTCTCTTGTATATTCATGTGTAATATGTTTATACACAAAAACTCATACTCTCTTTTTTTATATATAATAATAAAGATTACTACAATAAAATTTAGAGGTACTCAACATCACTATGGCATCCATAATTGTTGCTCTGAAACTTAGTTTGGGGCATTAATTTAATTATGTGTATTTACTAAATAATTATACACATGCATATGGACACACACGCATATACAGTTATATATTTTAGCAATTTCCAGTGTGTTTTAACCCATAATGTTGTTAACAGTGTGTTTATAACAACCCTGTGAAATATGCAAGAAAATGGTTAGTTCCCTACATTATTTCAAAGAACTTGAAGTGAGAGAAATCGGAGAGCTCATAGGTGACAGAGTAGAGGCTCAGGCTCAGGCCTTACCCAGCATAAACACCACTATAGTTACATAACCTTCTGCCTTTCTGGAGACTGACCTTAAGTGTTTGAATGTGGGTTCCATGAATTAGTAGCTCCTTGATGGTAGTGATCTTTTTTCACCCCTGGGCCGTAGTAGAACACCTGGAACATACTAAGAGCTTAGTCTGTATTTCCTGAGTGTTTCAGTTCAGTTTAGTTCTGTCGCTCAGTTGTGTCCGACTCTTTGCGACCCCATGGACTGCAGTATGCCAGGCTTCCCTGTCCATCGCCGACTCCTGGAGCCTGCTCAAACTCATGACCATTGAGTCGGTGATGCCATCCAACCATCTCATCCTCTGTTGTCCCCTTCTTCTCCCCTCTTCAGTCTTTCCCAGCATCAGGGTCTTTTCAAATGAGTCAGTTCTTCACATCAGATGGCCAAAGCATTGGAGCTTCAGCTTCAGAATCAGTCCTTCCAATGAATATTCAGGCCTGATTTCCTTTACAGTTCACTGGTTGGATCTCCATGTAGTCCAAGGGACCCTCAAGAGCCTTCTCCAACACTACAGTTCAAAAGCGTCAATTCTTTGGTGCTCAGCTTTCTTTATGGTCCAACTCTCACATCCATACATGACTACTAGCTTTGACTAGATGAACCTTTGTCAGCAAAATAATGTCTCTGCTTTTTAATATGCTGTCCTGAGCGCTAATGTTCTTGTTATCATCTGAAATGTAGGTCATTATCTGGGGACCCAAGCATTGCTGTTATCTTTTTAGAGTGAGATTAGTAGGATTGGAAATTGGTGATTTGAGATAAGGTTATTAACTAAGGTTATCAACATAGATAAGGTTATCACCAGGACTTCCCTGGTGGCTCAGATGGTAAAGTGTCTGCCTACAATCTGGGAGACCTGGGTTCAATCCCTGTGTCAAGGCAATGGCAACCCACTCCAGTTCTCTTGCCTGGAAAATCCCATGGATGGAGGAGCCTGGTAGGCTATAGTAACATAGTAACATATAGTAACATAGTTGTTACTATGTTCCCTCCACTCAAATCCTTAACTAGTATACACCCTGTCTGTTTATTCCTGTAATGTGACATGTAGCAGAAGCACTTAAGCAGTATTGAGTTGACAAAAACACATCAAACCACTTAAAATAGGGGTTGACAAGAATTATCTTTGTAAAAAGTTGTGGGAAGTATATTGCTCCAGTTTCTTTTAGATGAAAATGTAAATTATTTTCTATTGGTTTTTGATCTCTTTTCATGCCAGATCCTCTGTTACTTGTTATCTTAACTCTTAAAACTCAGTTTATTATTTCATTTTCTCTTAAACACAGCCTCATCACAACATTTCATTTGCTCAGATAGTTAAAATGTCACTCCATAGACTGAATACTTAACATGATGTGTTTGTGGTAGTTAATGGTCAAAGGGCTTGATAGGTTTTTGGTATATGAACACTCATGGTGTGTTTTACTCAGAACTAGAGAAGCTAAGTTTACTTGGTTAAACCAGTTTCCACAGAAGCTGCAGTTACTGTTGTTGATTAAATAACTCATATCAGTAGTGCTGATCAATGTTGCCTGCCTGTTGGTAAGTTGATGGAAATGGAAAAAAAATTATAGTGTACAAAGACCATATAATCTTAAGATTGTGTTTGGTTGCCTTAGGAGCATTTCAATTCCTGGTAAATAGTATTATTTTCTATATATAAAATTATTTTCAAAGTTAAATGTTGCATTTTATTTGTTCATAGAAATTTTAGTATAGTAAGCCATTTAAAAGTTTTCTTTAAAAAACATTTTTGTCTTAATTGTTCTGTAATAGATTCCATGTCTTGATAACTGTCTTTAATATGGTAAGATTACTACCCTATTTACAAGTAAGGAAGCTGAATCTCAGAAGTTTATGAACTTGTTCCAAATATAAATTCAGTAAATGGAAGAGTCTGAAATAAAACTCTGATTTGTCTAACTCTAAAAGTTCAGAGGAAAAAGGAAGTCTATTTGTGAAAGCATTTGAAGTTAAGAAAAGAAATTTTCATTAGACCCAGAAGAATAATTTCAGTCTTTATTATTATATAATAAATACATGGAGAGCTATAATTGTGCCATGTGACATAATTAACTTTTTATTTAATCAGGATAACGTCAAGCTTCGATCTAGCCCATCATTTTCTAGTCTTCATTATCAGGATGCTGGAAACTATGTCTGTGAAACAGCTCTGCAAGAGGTTGAAGGATTAAAGAAAAGAGAGTCGTTGACTCTAATTGTAGAAGGTAATAAAATACGTGAGCACCAATTCAAAATTTTCTTTGAGAATTTAATATCTGTTTCTTTTATGATCTCAGTTCAACATCTTATTTTAATTGTAATATTTTTAGGAAAACCTCAAATCAAAATGACAAAGAAAACTGATCCCAGTGGACTGTCTAAAACAATAATCTGCCATGTGGAAGGTTTTCCGAAGCCAGCTATACAGTGGACAATTACTGGCAGTGGAAGTGTTATAAACCAAGCAAGTATTTGTCTTCTTGTTGAGTGCTGTACTTGGTGCAGTGTAGGGTTTTATTTAGGTATCTAAACTGTAAGCTAACATTATCAACACGAAATTCACGCTATGTCCTCAGAGGAAGCTTTTGCTAACTTCTCCCAAAGGAAGACCGTAGCTCAAAGAGAAATTTAAAATCCTAGGGTCATGGAGCATGGAAGACTTATTTTGTTGTGGTCAGTATCTGGACAAATTAAGAGAGTACTATTGACATACGTATATGACCATGTATAAAATGGATATCTCATGGGAAGCTGCTATATAGCATAGGGTGCTCTGTGATGACCTAGAGGGGTGTCATAGGGTGGGGGGTGGGAGGAAGTCTCAAGTGGGGGGATATATGTATGCTTAAGGCTGATTCACATTGTTGTACCACAGCAACCAACACAGCATTGTAAAGCAATTATCCTCCAATTAAAAATAAATTTTAAAAATATATAAATTAGGTATTACCCCATGGTCACTAATTCCTGAAATTTGGGTGATTAAAACATTAAGGTATATATTACCTACATCCTGAACTTCCACATCTCAGTATAAGTGGCCTCACTTATACTTTGCTTACTTTTATGCACATTATGGGTCATTTCTTCTTGAGACTTGGCCCTGGGGAATGGTGAAGAACATAGTCACTGTGAACATATGGTCTGATCTGTGTGTACTGGGGCCAAAGTATGGCTAGCTAAATATATAGTATCTAGGATGATTTCTGCTGAACAAACTTGTATGTAAACCAAACAGTAATATTTGTACCTTTGTCACACCATTTTAGTTTGCAGTAGTAAAAGGCTAAGAATGTATGAACACTACCAATAATTTTCTCTTTGAAAAAAAAATATGAGAATCTGGCTTATCACAAACTGTTTAGATATGTAATCGCATTAAATTGCCAGTCAACTTGGGTTACTGACATACTGGTTAATTCCATTCTCTCCACAACAGTCTTCATGTCTCTCTTCTCAGTGGAGCCACTTAAAGATTCCTCAGGAATACCCCCATGAGCCATTTGATTATTTGAATCTTCTGTGTTCCCTCTTTCCCAGCTTTAGACTCAGTTGAAATCTGAGAAGGCATGCATAAACCAGAATCATAATTTAAAGTGTCCACCCTTTCTCTGTCTAGGGAAGGTGGGCTAGTGGTCCAGCTTATGTAGTCTAGTTTTGCGGAACTTGGTGAATTTTGGCTCTTTCAGCTATGGGTGATGCATGTTTACTTGCATAACTCAAGTATGGAATGTCCCTAAAGGAGTGGACACAAGCAAATGCTTCCTGATTTGGTTATATGTGATGGGACACACAAGCAAGAGAATATGCCTGAAGATGACAAAGAGGCTCTTGATTTCAGAATAAAGACCTGAATTGCTAACAATGTTTAGATCTCTTTTTTAGCATCAAAAATGACAGTTTCTATTCTACTCTATTCTTTTTTTTGCTCTCTAGTTCAATTTAATAATAATTATATCAAAAAAACCTTTTGTTTCTGGATAATGTAAACATAAAAAATAGAAAAATAAGTATCAGATAAGTGTTTAATGAAGAAAAAGGTACAAAGATTTAAAAGGTCAACCTAGAAATAGGCAAAGGCATTTTGTAGAGATAAAGTAATAAAAACAAAAAAAAGTCATATGAGAAAAGTCCAGTGAGAAAGTCATATGAAAAATACTGGTGGGAATTGGAAAAATAGCAGGTGAACTTACTATGAGGATAAAAAATAATAATCCATTCTTCATTGTCAAGGAGAAGGATTGATTCTGGCCCACTAGGTGATATGTTATTTTTCTTGTCCTAGGCTTGTGATGATCCAGCCATAATTTTTTTATTTGTTCCTTCCTCAATCACATGGTGAATCTATTATTTTACAACTGCTGATACCTCTGTCCCACCCCTATCCCAGGGACTCCATGATATCTCTAATCATGAAGCTCTCTCCTGTCCTCAAGGCCTTTACAATGCATTTGAGAAGAAAGCACATATAGAGCAATAGAGGACTAGAGGACGTGGTGTGTATAATATGTCTCAGAAAACAATGCAAGTACGTGCTTGCTTTAGTGGAGTTGGACTGAGAATCCAGAAGAGAGTAATGTGAATTGTCTCTTATGTTTGAAGAAATTAAATAGCAGTGGTTACCCTCATCACTAGTCACTGAAAAAGAACCCATCCTCTGTATTTAACTCAAATAAATTGAGAAAGAGAGTCTGGTTTTCCCATGAGAAAACCATACATACCTATGCACGTATGTATCATGGTTTAAAATAAAAGAATTCACCATTATAGTGGAGGGGAATGAGTTTTGTTGTTTAGTCCACAAGTCACGTCCAACTCTTTTGCAGACTGTAGTCCACCAGGCTCCTCTGTCCGTGAGATTGCCCAGGCAAGAATATAGGCAAGAATGCTGGAGTGGGTTACCATTTCCTTCTCCAGGGGATCGTCCTGATCCAGAGATTGAACCCACATCTCCTGCATACATCTCCTGCATTCCAGGCAGATTCTTTACTGCCAAGCCACCAGGGAAGCCCTAAACATAGGAGAGCAACCACCCAACTTAGGGCATGAACCTATCACCCTGGGATTAAGAGGTTCATGCTCTACTAACTGAGGATGTAGTTTACAAATAGAATTAAACTCATAAGTTTATTAGAAGAAAACTGGTGATGAGTTAATCTCTAATTATTTTGAGATAGGTACTATCATGCCAAAATATAAACTAACGAGCATCTATTGAAAAAGAACAGCTTAGTTTAATTATTAAAATTAATAATAGAAACATAAAGAGAAATCCAAGTATGGATTCACTATTCTTTTTCCTCTCTGATGTAGTTATAAACCTGAAATGGTCTCATCTATGAACTTACATATACCCTTGCATGCCAGATAATGCCGCAGAGCACCGCACCTATCTTGTTTCATTCAGTGTTACTCTTTCCTATGTTTTTAATTCATTTCCATTTCTAAAGCCATGTTCCTTTTCTTTTTCCAGACAGAGGAATCTCCGTATATCAATGGCAGGTATTATAGTAAAATTATCATTTCCCCTGAAGAGAATGTTACATTAACTTGCACAGCAGAAAACCAGCTGGAGAGAACAGTAAACTCCTTGAATGTCTCTGCTAGTGAGTATTTCCTTTCTGGCATTAAAAAAAGTAAGAAAATTTGAAGTTATTCTTCATTAGTTTAAAATCTTCAATTCCATCTTCCTGTACTGCATTATGGTAAGTTTTATTTATTTATTTTGCATTTGGTATCATCATCATAAGGTTCTTTTTTTTTTCTTCCTGGTGTCCATTCTTTACAATCCTTGTCTTGACAGTTAAATCATTTCATGTTTTATGGATCAGAGACTTTATCTTGTACAGGAATATTTCCAAGATCAACAGAGGATAAGGACTATGTTGCTCTTACTTAATCCATGTTTTGTGTTCAGATGATTCAAAGATTACCTGAAAACATTTCTCTAACAGTTTTAATTTTAGTAAATTTTTAATTCCCTTTAATCTATTATTTTTCATTTCAATTCTTTGTGGTATTTATCCTATTCTTATTTTGCAAAGGAATGCCACATGCGTAAAGTCACTCAGAAAATTGGTAGTAAAACTGATATCAGGAATCCAAAAATCTAGTTTCAAAAATTGATGCATTTGAATATCAAATTTGAATCATAGGTTAAAAAATCAAACAAATTAGATAATCTCAGAGAAAGTGAAAAAAAATCTGTCAATGCTGAAATCAAGGTAATGGATACCAATAGCTGCTTCTTTATTTAAGTTGAAGTTATCTCTCATCTTCAATTCTATAATTCTTTATTTTGCTGTGTTAGTCTTAAATCAGGGCTGGCCTAGACTGAGACTCAGATCTGGGCAGGATACCAACTGACTCTCCAAACTTTCATTCTTCAGTCAGTTGGAATTCTCTATGTGATTTTAGCAAGATAGAGATATACTGGCTAGGAATTAGCTGAAGCTAGGAGAAAATAATTTTCTAAAGATAATGGCCCTTAACAGAATATGACTGGAATATAAAAACCTTTTGGATTGACAGGAGAAAAGAGCCAAATGAATTTAACTCTAAAATAGGAGCATTGACTTCTCTGAATTCAATTCAGTGAGTATTGATTTGTCCTACCTAAAAGAGAAGTTATCCTTTCTTCCTGAACACAAGTCTCTCTTTTTAATTCTAACCCATTGAATAGTGGCTTATAGACCTTGCAGTGGTTTGATCAACATTTAATACCATCATTTTCAAAGTCAATGAGCACCTGCTAAAATTCCAATATAGTAGGTATGAGGAGGGGTCTAGGAATCTGCATTTTAACAATGATCACTGAAAATTCTGATGGAAGCCCATGTTCATAGAAAAATATTTATTTAGTCTAATATTAAATGATAATCCACCACAGTGACAATCCTCTAAATGGGCCAAGATCATCGTGCTATTAGTCATTTGGAGGGTTTTTACAAGCATCACATATATTGCACCTTCACCTCTGAGATGTCCCCAGTTTTAACCACCACTCCTATCACTTTGAAAATGTCTCTAAGTGGCAAATTTCTGACACTAGAGTATGAAAATAAATTCTCCTCCACCGAGGCAGGAAAATTGAAGTTGAGAAACACTACACTGTAGATTCCATGCACTGCAACTTGTTTCTCCTAAAAAAAGAAATCCTATTAAAAGGTGGTAGATAGTGGGAAAGTTATGGATTTCAGATTAATACTATAGCTTGTCAGTTGTGAAGTTTTCTATGGTAGATCAATACCTTTGCAGTTTTAACTACTGTCTTTTCTTTAAAACAAGATGAATTTCTTTGTACGGAAGTTCATGCTTTATTAAATGTAAGTTTTTCTACCCTCAGCTGTAGAATAGATATTTTATCTTTGAGTATTATTACATCATACTATAATGGTAAAGGTGACTTTCATATATCAACAAATTTTGTTTTTAATTTCATATTAACATTTTTCATTTCAGTAAGTATTCCAGAACACGATGAGGCAGACGAGATAAGTGGTAGGTACTATGCTGCCGGCTCTTCTTCCTTGACTATCTGCTCAAGATTTATGAAGTGTCATTGCATAAATAATTTTCCTAGCTGCCACATTTTGATTTGAATTAAAATAGCAAATGAGACAAGATAGTAAGAATGCTAAAATTTTAATCCCTTAGAAGCACAAGTTTGCATGTTACTCTTAGTAGTGAGCCTTGGTCATTTTTAATCAGAAATAATAACTAGATTGACTTCTTTTCAGAAATGCTTGGCATTGTCTGTAATTGCATGGGCTTCTCTTCTTTGTTGTAGATGAAAACAAAGAAAAGGTTAATGACCAGGCAAAACTAATTGTGGGAATTGTTGTTGGTCTCCTCCTCGCTGCCCTAGTTGCTGGTGTCGTCTATTGGCTATACATGAAGAAATCAAAGTAAGTTGAAGAAAAAAGATCTTCATTGTTCATTGACTTTCACAGGGAGAAAATTCAATGTGTTCATTATGTTTATTTCAGCTGAGCATGTAAATTTCTCTAAGAGGAAAGACATGTTGCCCAAAGTCAGGCTGATAACATTTTGCTTCAGCTCACCGTGGCTACATTACCAACACTGGGGACATGGCTTGGAGTGATTTCACACGTGTCCCCTTATTTTTTTCAGTCAGTAGTC
Source organism: Bos mutus (assembly GCF_027580195.1). Taxonomy (NCBI): domain Eukaryota; kingdom Metazoa; phylum Chordata; class Mammalia; order Artiodactyla; family Bovidae; genus Bos; species Bos mutus. Next base: position 49,240,326 of record NC_091617.1, read on the forward strand.
CAAATTGAATTATCTTATTTTTCTCAATGCATAGGTAGGTTTTTAAAAAGCACATAGTCCCTAGGAGTCAGCTATTCTGAACTGTTTGATGGAGGTTTGTGGACATTAATTAAAAGTGGTTAGTATATCCCATGGGGACATCAGGTGTCTTTACAGTGACAGGCCAGCAGCAAAATTGTTGGTGAGGTCAAGCTGCCTTGCTGTCACTACTCCTCTTAGATTCTAGTTAGGTCACTTTGTTTTATAGGAGGATCTAATTCAGAGGAAAAGTCATCATTATGCTGTGCTGAATTAAAAAAAATGATTAAAGTAATAAAATTACTTTAAAAATGACTAAATGGTGTTTAGATTAAAGATTATTAGAATGATACAATAATAAATGTAGAGTCAACCTCACAAATCATCTAATAGTGTTTTATAATGAAAATCCAATAAACAGTTGTTGTTCAGTCGCCAAATTGTGTCCAACTCTCTGGACCACATTGACGGCAGCATGCCAGGCTTCCCTGTCCTTCACTGTCTCCTGGAGTTTGCTCAAACTCAGGTCTATTGAGTCAGCAATGCCATTCAATCATCTCATCCTCTGTCGTGCTTCTTCTGCCCTTAATCTTTTCAAGCATCAAGTTCTTTTCCAGTGAGTTGGCTCTTTGCATCAGGTGGCCCAGTTGGAGCTTTAGCTTCAGCATCAGTCCTTTCAGTGAATGTTCAGGGTTGATGTCCTTTAAGATTGACCAGTTCAATCTCCTTGCAGTCCAAAGGACTCTCAAGAGTCTTCTCCAACACCACAGTTCAAAAGCATCAATTCTTCAGCACTCAACCTTCTTTATGATCCAACTCTCCCATCTGTACATGACTATTGGAAAAGCCATGGCTTTGACTATACAGACCTTTGTTGGCAAAGTGATATCTCTGCTTTTTACTATGCTGTGTAGGTTTTTCATAGCTTTGCTTCCAAGGATCCAGCATCTTTTAATTTCATGGTTGCAGTCACCATCCACAGTGATTTTGGAATCCAAGAAAATAAAATCTGTCACTGATCCCACTTTTCCCCTTTCTATTTGCCATGGGGTGATGGGACCAGAGGCCATGATCTTAGTTTTCTGAATGGTGAGTTTTAAACATGCTTTTTTACTCCTTCTTTCACCCTTAACAGTGAAGATTCTTAACATACACATGTGCCTAGTACTCCTCATTGCCCCAGCTCTGACCCTAGATTCAGATGCAATTGGACAAAGATGGAGTTCTTGCATTGCATTTTATAAAAATTCCATTAGTGATTCTGTGGCGTACCCTTGGTTTCAATCATGAGTTTCAAACCCCTGTATCTTATAAATGAGGAAATTGAATTTTACAAGGGAATGTGTGTAGCTTGTGGTAACTTTGGACTTTATTTTGTATTTTCTTGATGTTTTGATATAACCCCTATCAACAACTCAGGTTGAGTTAATTTAAAATCAAAAGAAAAAACAGACTGAATCAGATCCATGGTTCTACTCTTTACAGATACAAATTTCAGTGAAGTAATATTTGAACGGATCTGCCATCAAAGGAAGGTAGTAGCTTAGAATTTTTAAACTCACATAATATGAGCATGGATTGAGTTCTGCCTTGTTCTCACAGTCCATCTCTGAAGTAGATAATCTTATTATACATATTTCACTTTGGAAACAAACTAAGGCAGAGAATGGTTATAAGGCTTGCTTAAGATCATACACTTGTAAGCGACAGAATTATATTTTATTTAAGGCAGTAGTGTTTTAGAATCTTGGTGTTTAATTCCTAAGTCTTATTTTCTCTCATTATGCCTTACTTTTTCTCTCTTCAGAGAGGCAGAAACACATTCCTGTTGTGTATTGTAGTTGATATGCATGTCCACTCTCACACTAGGGCATAGCCACTGCTAGTCTTAGCACTTCAGTCCTCAGTCTCAAACAGTCCACACTATCACTTGATAACAAATGTGGGTTTTTTTCTCAGTGAACATTTTACCTACAAACTCTTCATTGTTGCTTTGTACCCATGGTTTCCATGGAAAGTTTAGAAGACTGTCTGTACCATGTAGAAGAAAGGAAATGTAATTTCCCAGAGGCAGTATCTATCTTATTAGATATTCTCCTTCTATGTGTCTAAGTTTCCCAACTATCAAAATCTTATCCTTCCTTTATAATCTATAATGAGGTGCTCACAAATCTAACAACTTGGCCTCTAAAGTATTTTGGTTTTATTTATTTAGGATTTCTGAAGGTAATTTTTATTTAGGGCACTTCAAAGTAATTTTACTTCTTAAAGAATAAAAATAAAATTTCTCTGTATCCTGAAATTTCACTGAAAAATAAACAGCAGTCTTGTACATTATGATCAAATGAATGTGAAATTCATGGCACTCTCCAGTGTCCTTAATCATCCTACTCTGATTGCCAATATTTCATCATATCCTATTTGTCTTTCTATGAATAGGAAAAAAATATTGTGTGTGGAGGGCAGGGAGGTTGTTATGTCATTGTATATTACCATATGGTAACCCAGAATTAAAATCATGGGTAAATAAATGCTGGACATTTAGCTTCATAATGTCTTTAGTTTAAGGACTAAGACTGCATACATTTCTTTTGAAGTCAGTCAGTTCAGTTCAGTCGCTCAGTCGTGTCCAACTCTTTGCAACCCCATGAATTGCAGCACGCCAGGCCTCCCTGTCCATCACCAACTCCCGGAGTTCACTCAGACTCACGTCCATCGAGTCAGTGATGCCATCCAGCCATCTCATCCTCTGTCGTCCCCTTCATCTCCTGCCCTCAATCTCTCCCAGCATCAGAGACTTTTCTAATGAGTCAACTCCTCGCATGAGGTGGCCAAAGTACTGGAGTTTCAGCTTTAGCATCATTCCCTCCAAAGAAAAACCAGGGCTGATCTCCTTCAGAATGAACTGGTTGGATCTCCTTGCAGTCCAAGGGACTCTCAAGAGTCTTATCCAACACCACAGTTCAAAAGCATCAATTAAGTACTTCAGTTAATTAAGTGTTTATTTTACCATCTGACTTGGACATTTGTCTAAATAACTGTTATTTATTGAAAAGTGCACCAACTTTGCTAGAGTCAGTATTATTGGTAATCAAAATAAATTGCAGTTTTACCTCAAGCATCAAAGTGTTTTTATTAAGACTTTGCAGAACTCTTCAGATTTGCTAAGTGCTTCACATTTGTGCTCACTCAGTCATGTCCAACTCTTTGCAACCACATGGGCTGTAGCCTGCCAGGCTCCTGTATCCTTGGGATTTTCCAGGTGAGAATACTGGAGTGGGTGCCATTTCCTTCTCCTAGAAAGTGCTTCACATTCCTGACTAGCTTTTTTATTCCCCTCTGAGATAAGCAAGCATTTTTGCTATATGAGTTATTGTTAATACTTATGCCCAGAGTAAATGCAGATTCATAATAAGAGCTTTCAGGTTAAGAGTTCTTAAGTCTATTTTTGGGTCCACTATACTCCCTTTCTTCCTTTTCTTCTAGGTAACTTCACCTTTACAAATCAATATGAGTTTCATTTCTACGTTTAGCTTAATTCATCACCATTTTATATGGATATGAGACAATTTAATAATAAAGATATGGTTCAGACTTTTTTTCTCAGATACCTAAAGAAATATACCCCTGTGTTTACCCTCCTGTGAAATGATGCCATCAAAAATCTTAGTGAGTCACACATTATTACAAACAACTTGTAGCAACAATTAAATTAGTTCTTTGCACTGGCAATTTAATGTCAGTGGAGAGAGAAATGAGAGAAACAATCTTTTATGCCCAAGTAGAATGGCACCGCCTCCAGTAGTCTTGCCTGGAAAATCCCATTGATGGAGGAGCCTGGTGGGCTGCAGTCTATGGGGTCATGAAGAGTTGGACACGACTGAGCGACTTCACTTTCACTTTTCACTTTTATGCATTGGAGAAGGAAATGGCAACCCACTCCAGTGTTCTTGCCTGGAGAATCCCAGGGATGGGGGAGCCTGGTGGGCTGCCGTCCATGGGTCGCACAGGGTTGGACACGACTGAAGTGACTTAGCAGCAGAATTTGAGTACAACATACCTAATGACTACTCAAAAACCAGGAACTCCGCATTACATTCATATGAGATACATATTTTTATATCTATTTTTAAATATGGAAAACTGCAGCAGGAAATGCTTAGCAGTGGTGCTTGACGTTGTGATATGGTATGTTCATTGCAGAATAAGGACTCGTGCTTTCTCTACTGTTTTGATTCATATAACTGCTCACTGGAAATTTTTTTTTTTTTTTTTGAGATATTTTGATAGTGAGAATGGATAACTCATCATTTCCTGCCAGGGTCCAGCCCCGGCTGATCCAGGGTATTCGAAGAAGAGACGGCATAGGCGACCTATTTATTTAAATATTTATCAAAGATATAAAGAGTAATAGAATGAGGATAGCTCAGTAGGAAAATTCAGTGGAGAAAAGAGGCTGAGTAGCTTGGTTTACGTGGGAGACCAATAAAACTTCAAGACAAGAAGTTTGCACCACTTACGTAGGCCGCAGGCGTCCTTCCGTTCTCCCGAAGGAGAGGAGACACTGAGGCCTCCCCGGTCGGATCTTAGAAGCCCAGGCATAATTAGCAAGCATGGCGGGTTCCGCGCTCCAGATGGAGACTCAGCCAGAATTTGAGAGAGAGAGCGACATGGGGAGACCAAATTTCAGTGAACAAGGCCCGCACTTTATTTTCCAAAGTAGTTTTTATACCTTAAGTTGTGCATAGAGGATAATGGGGGAAGGGGTGGAGTCATGCAAGGACAGCAGTTCCTGGTCCTAATTGAAGCCAGGCTTTCAAACTTATCATATGCAAAAGTTCAGGTGAATTACATCATCTTCTGGCCAGGAGGCCTGTTAACATTTTAAGAAACTTATCTTTTTCTAAAGGTGATTATTCCAAAGTCAGGCACCAGCCTCCAAAAAAGCACTGGACAAAGCTGCATTCCTATAGGGCAAAGGTGAGGTGGGCTCAATCAAGAAAAGAATTAACTCAAGGGTCCAAGGTTACAAACATTGAGGCTACTACTTACATTTCTATACACCCATTATATCAATCAATACACTGCCAAGGACACAGTAGGTAAAGAGTATGGAGACTTAGCAGCAAACATTGGCCCAATAAGTGAAAAACCCTTCACCAATACAATTTCTAATCAATCTTTTAACTACTCAAAGGAATCTGTGTTTAGACAGTTTAGAACATCTCCTGCCTCTCACAGTTGGGAGGCTCTGAACAATCCCATGTGGCCGGAAAAACCTATTCAGGTAGGCTAGAGGATTTCCAAAGGAGTTTGTAGGTTAAACACTGTCACACCCAGGAATTATTAACTGGAGCTGTAAGCTAACTCTTGTTTCAGAGAGAGGTAGTGGGGGACAGCCCCCCGTTAAGTCAGAGGTGTAGGTGAAAGCACAAAGCAGAAAGTAGGCAGACTCTGGTTTTGGGGGTAGATGCTCGAGAATTTCCAGGGGGACTCCTGAGGCTTGATCCCGCCTTTGCGTATGCCGAGCCTCCTTCCTCATGACCTTTGTCATGGGCAGAGTTCCTCACGCTGGCTCCCAGCAGTGATAGAATTCCAGTTGAGCTATTCCAGATCCTGAAAGATGATGCTGTGGAAAGTGCTGCACTCAATATGCAATATGCCGGCTCCCAGCAATTTCCTATGTATGCAGGGTATTAACTGTCATTTCCAGTCAAAAGATATTAACTGACTAAACCCAGTTCATATCTAGTTGTTTAACAGGTGAAAAAAAGTGAAAATATTAGTCATTCAGTCATGTCCAACTCTTTGCAACCCAATGAACTGTAGCCCACCAGGCTGCTCTGTCCATGGAATTCTCCAGGCAAGAATACTGGAGTGGGTTGCCATTTCCTTCTCCAAGGGAACTTCCTTACCCAGGGATTGAACTTCAGTCTCCTACATTGCAGGCAGATTCTTTACCATCTGAGCCATGTTTAATAGGAAACATGGAAACATGAAGACCTAGACCTAGAGATAATTCAATGACTTTTAAAATTATTTACTCCATTCAATCCATCATATTCTCTGAACATTGTTTTTATATTTGGAGGAAGTTAAATGTTACTTTTTGAGTTCTAAATTCTCTCCCACATTTTTTATAGTATAAGAACTACTGAAAAATTGAAAGAGTCAGAGATAAAGGAAAAAATGTAAGGCAGCATGATGTAGCCACAAGCTTATTCAGAAGTATATTAAAACCATAATTTCCTGATGGGTTACATTTAAGAGACCCTTGGCCACCATACTTCTTATCACTAAACTGAAAGTAAGCACCAACCAAACATTTATAATCTCAAAATACATGTTGTATGGATCTTGGAAATTTACCAAGAGATTTATCTTTTGCAACTGTGAAACTCATGACTATTTTCATGAAGTTTTTGTACAATATGAGGACAATGTGAAGTCTAAAATTCACAAATATCTTTTGTCAGTTCTGCCTTATATAATGCTTTACTATTCTCCTACTGTCTTAGGGGAAAAAAAACCAGGCAGTCCTAAATTGGCAAAAGACTAAAGAAGACTAGTCTTTAACCTCAAAACTTTAAGAAATATGGTTATATTAAGCCTTTCTAAAACTCTTCTCATTAGTATCTCTTAGTATATGGAAGAGGATCTTGCAAGAAATTTAATTTTAACTGAATTCTATTTTCAATCAATATTCTCTCTAAAATCAATGTTCCCATAAGGAAAGATTGACTCCCCGCTGAATGACTTGAAAATACAGGGTTAAAGGACCATTTATGGTACATTTTGAGTGACTTTCCTAGTGTATTACTACTTAACTGAAATCCTCAAAATTTAATGAGATAAGTTTGCTGCTGCTGCTGCTGCTGCTGCTAAGTCGCTTCAGTTGTGTCCGACTCTATGCGACCCCATAGACGGCAGCCCACCAGTCTCTCCCATCCCTGGGATTCTCCAGGCAAGAACACTGGAGTAGGTTGCCATTTCCTTCTCCAATGCATAAAGTGAAAAGTGAAAGTGAAGTCGCTCAGTCGTGTCCGACTCTTAGCTACCCCATGGACTGCAGCCCACCAGGCTCCTCCGTCCATGGGATTTTCCAGGCAAGAGTACTGGAGTGGGGTGCCATTGCCTTCTTAAACATATTTCATAGTATCTAAGGCTCAGTGAATATTACCTGCCCAAGTTAATGCATGCAGTATATTATTCCGTATCCCGTACAAACTTTCAAATATATTTTGCTGCCTCACAAGGACTTCTTTGGAATTAAAACTTCATCTCTGACTTTAATTGCATGCTGGCATTTTATGTAGTGCTAGGGGTTGGAGGATGTGTTTTCAAGTGCAGAGCTGATGTGGCCTCTTGCCTTATATTAGACATCAAGCTAATCCAAGCTTTGATTTCTTTTTCCTTCACTACCCTATAGCCTGGCAGGCAGCCAAAAGAGGAATAAAAGACAATGCCCCATTATTCTATCAAAGCATAAATAATAGAAGAGACTAAATAGGAAATAAGACAATGTGGGAATGCTTGAGTCCCCATTCAGTCAGTCACAAGGTCGTGGCCCCCCAAAAGAGCAGAAGTGTCCATGGCCCTGCTCTCTCCTACTACATGTGAATTGAACCATTTCCAGTGGGAAGAGATAGCATCAAAATTTCCATTTTTATCTCTCTTTGAGTGCTTAGTCCCTCAGTCCTGTCTATCTCTTTGCAACCCCATGGACTGTAGCCCACCAGGCTCCTCTGTCCATGGGATTTCCCAAGCAAGAATACTGGAATGGGTTGCCATTTCCTTCTCCAGGGGATCTTTCTAACCCAGGGATCAAAACTGCATCTCCTGCATTGGCAGGTGAATTCTTTACCACTGAGCCACCAGAGAAGCCTGTCTATATACATGCATTTCACTTCAGTTAAGTTCAATTCAGTCACTCAGTCATGTCTGACTCTTTGCAACCCCATGAACTGCAGCATGCCAGGCCTCCCTGTCCATCAGCAACTCCTGGAGTCCACCCAAACCTATGTCCATCGAGTTGGTGATGCCATCCAACCATCTCATCCTCTGTCGTTCACTTCTCCTCCTGCCCTCAATCTTTCCCAGCATGAGGGTCTTTTCAAATGAGTCAGCTCTTCACACCAGGTGGCCAAAGTATTGGAGCTTCAGCTTCAACATCAGTCTTTCCAATGAACACCGAGGACAGATCTCCTTTAGGATGGAATGGTTGGATCTCCTTGCAGTCCAAGGGACTCTCAAGAGTCTTCTCCAACACCACAGTTCAAAAGCATCAATTCTTTGGCACTCAGCTTTCTTCACAGTCCAACTCTCACATCCATACATGACCACTGGAAAAACCATAGCCTTGACTAGACAGACTTTGTTGGCAAAGTAATGTCTCTGCTTTTTAATATGCTGTCTAGGTTGGTCATAACTTTCCTTCCAAGGAGTAAGTGTCTTTTAGCATTTCACTTAATTTGTTTAATTTCATGTTTTGTTTTTTTTTAATCATTGTTTCAAAAGTGAAGGGAAGTCCTATTTCTCAAGTTTCTGCTTCTGCCCATACTGTTACCACATTACCCACCTAAAGGAAACACCTAAATTACCCACCTAAAGGAAATGCCTAAATCACCCACCTAAAGGAAATGCTTTGAACCATGATGCTGAATACATGCCAGTGGCATCCTGCTTTTGTGCACATTCAGTGTTGTTACATTTATTTTGATCCACTGATCCACTGACATAATGGTGGTTCCCATATCTGCTATTGCCCAAATGAAAGGCTGTCTTCTATTTTTCACTGCCAGTATTAGGATTTCCTGTTTTGGTAGAGAGTTTCTTCGGACAGTCATTTGAAGAAATGCTAAAGATATCAAATCAAAACTTTAAGAAGTCCAACTATTCATTTTTCTTTATTTCCTTCTTCAAACCCCAAAACTGCTGACAAATGTCCTTCAGAGATGTGGGGCTTAGAGCCCTCCTCTCCTCTTCTAAGTCTTTATTAAGGTTAGCCTAGGGGGAAGCTTACTTTGCTGAGAGCTGTGACCAAGGAATAAAGAAAAATAACTATTCTCATGGTTATGATCCTGATTACCTGCACAGGTATCAATGGCAGGTTTGCTGAGAGTGGCAATTCCACACTGCCAGGGTCCCAGTTGTAAATACCTGTGATCCTGGTGCCCTTCTGTGCTGTGTTCCAGGCATGCTATATAGTAGAAATCATAGAAAATGCCCTTTTAAACTGGGAAGTATTAATTCCTCATGTTGCCTCTCAGTTTTCGAATTTGTTATACATATGCCTACATTTGGAAAACCTAAAGTCCTATGAATTCTTTCATGTATGAGTTATTATACATGGCTATTGTTTTTATTTTCCAAATGTGCAACTCTGTTAGAACACTTTATGTATCCTTTCAAATGACACCACATTCCAAGATTATGATATATTGGCTATGTCTGCCATTCCTACCCCCTTCACTTTTCCTACCTCCTTTATCCCCTTTTAAATTTATGTTAGTTGAGCTATAGTTGATGTATAACATTGAATAAATTTAAAGTGTACCATGTGTTGATTTGATACATTTATATACTGCAATGTGATTTCCACTGTAGCATTAGTAACATCTCTATCCCATCTCTTAGTAACTCTAAAGCAAAGGCACATTTAGAAGACACTGCTGGATTTAGTTCCTTACCTTCTTTCAAAGAGATCTGGTAACAAATTTATAGTACTGGGGAAAATCTCACAAAAAAGTTAAAGAATCTTCTAAAATGTTACTTAAAAGCAACTTGAATGCTTAACAGCACTGCACTTACAGAAATAACACAGAGGAGTAGTTGAGAGAGAGGATTGAACTCTCTTCGGCCACTCAGTAGCTATGTGGCTGGGCAACAATCCAGGACTCACCATTGTTTTGAGTCCCTGTCACTTCCTGGGGACTTTCACATATATTCTACATTTATCCTCACACCAGCCCTAGGAGTAGACCCTACTGTCCCCCATTTACAGAAGAGCAAACATCTTAAGAGGAGGGACTTGTCTAAGGACTCAGCTCACACTTGACACATGAGGATTAGAACCCAGGATTACTAACCTCAGGGTTAAGACTCTTCTCTCCACTTTACTGATTAGAGGGTCACCTCCAGAGCTTCTTCCAATATTAATTTGTTATTCTATTATTTAAATTTTATCTCATTTTAAAATTATAAAAAAGTTGACTGATGCATAACTCTCCAGACAAGTAATTGTAATAATTTGTATTTTAACCGAAATGCTCATTGTTTATAAATGTCTTAACCTCCTTCCTTAAATCAATCAACTTAAAAAAAAATATTGACTTAAAATATTGCTCAAAAGAATGGTTTAAATAAAATTTTGTTCTCTTCCAGTAGTAGATAGATTTCTAACCTGTGTAATGCTTTCAAACCGCTAAAATTTCCAAAAATTAAAAAAGACACAGGGAGAGGGTGGGGAGATTTGGGAGAATAGCATTGAAACATGTATAATATCATGTATGAAACGAGTCACCAGTCCAGGTTCGATGCAGGATACTGGATGCTTGGGGCTGGTGCACTGGGACGACCCAGAGGGAGGGTATGGGGAGGGAGGAGGAAGGAGGGTTCAGGATGGGGAACACAGGTATACCTGTGGCGGATTCATTTCGATATTTGGCAAAACTAATACAATATTGTAAAGTTTAAAAATAAAATAAAATTTAAAAAAAAAGACACATCCATAAAATTATATTTATTTTTACCACATCAAGCTCTAAACTGAGCCCAAAAGTAATCAAGCCCAAGAGTAAGTTCTAGAGTTTTTTTCCCAGTTAGAGAGAGCAGACTCTCAGTAACAAAAATTTGTAAAATCTTCAAGTAAATCTTACATACATGCACTCAGTGAATACCTCCCTCCCGCAGCAGCAACACTAATTTATTTCTATTTAAAACATTTCACAGTGGTTAACACTTGGCATATTTGTATAACTGTGTAACTTGGCCCATAGGTCCTGGAGCCAGACTACTGGAGTTTGAATCCTGGCTTTGCTGTTTGCTAGCTGTGTAACCACAAGCAAGTTTATTAGTGTACTTCAGTGTAAAACAGAGGTATCCTAAAGCTATTATGCCTCAGTGTGCCCCAGGCCCTTTTCTAAATGCTTGGCCTGGGGCACAATGAGGCATAATAAGAGTTTTAGCAGTTATTTTTTTTTTGGACAGTGAGATTAAGAAAAGATGGGAATTTTCTTTCCTTTTTTTGATTTTAAAAATAATCAGTTTGAAGTTGCTCAACTCTCCTTCTACAAACATGTTCTACAAATATGTTTCATGTTACCCTTAACAAACTCTTTTTCATAATACCAAACTGTAAGCAGTGATTCTTAGCCTGATTTTACCTGACCAATATGCTGAAAAATATTGTGATTTTCCCTGAAAATCACAACTTCCTTAGAATTCTAGTCACTCCCTTCCTCTCAAGACCCCCTTCTTTTATTTGATAGAATTTTTTGAAATCACAGAAATTACCCTTCATCCCTACACAAATACTAAATCCACCTATAAAGTGAGTAGAATTGGAAGTAGGAATGGTATCCAGTTTCTCATTGTACTTTTTGCCTGATTCTTGCAATTCTTGGCCATGAGGATAATGCTTTAGTTTTTCTCTATATAATAATTTTATATTAAGGTAAAATTTGCTTACATTTAATATGTAATTAAATATGTTTTGGTAAATGTAGACACCATTGTAGCCATTATTCCAATCATGATATAGAGCACCCCATCACCCCTTTGGAATTCCTTCCTATACAGCCCTGTCATCCTTTTTCCCTTAGGCAATCACTATGCTGATTGCTATCAAAAGTATTCTATTTTACCTATCTGTGAAAAAGCAGCTGGGTGTGTTCTGACTTTATACTGTTGTTGTTCAGTCACTAAGTTATGTTTGACTCTTTGAGACCCCGTGGACTATAGCATACCAGGCTTTCTTGTCCTTCACTATCTCCCAAAATTTGCTCAAACTCATGTCCATTGTGTTGATGATGCCATCCAAACATCTCATCCTCTGTCGTCCCCTTCTCCTCCTGCCATCCATCTTTCTCAGCATCACGGTTTTTTCCAATAAATTGGTTCTTTGCATCAGGTGGCCAAAGTATTGGAGCTTCAGCTTCAGCATCAGTCCTTGCAGTGAATATTCAGTGTTGATTTCCTTTAGGATTGACTGGTTGATCTCCTTGTACTCCAAGGGACTCTCAAGAGTCTTCTCCAACACCACAGTTTGAAAGCATCAATTCTTCGGTGCTTAGCCTTCTTTATAGTCCAACTGTCACTTCCATATACGACTACTGGGAAACCATAGCTTTGACTATAATGCACCTTTGTCAACAAAATGACTTCTCTGCTTTTTAAAACACTAGGTTTGTCATAATTTTCCTTCAAGGAGCAAGCATCATTTAATTTCATGGCTGCAGTCACTGTCTGCAGTGATTCTGGAGCCCCAAAAAAGAAAATCTGTCACTGCCTCCACTTTTTTCCCATCTATATGCTATGCAGTGATGGGACCAGGTGCCATGATCCTAATTTTTTGAATATTGAGTTTTAAGCCAGCTTTTTCACTCTCTTTTTCACCCTTGTCAAGAGGCTCTTTAGTTTAGACTTGATATTGGTGAACACTAATATCATAAGGGACAGTAAAAGGAAATACATAAGAAGTGTAATAAGGCCAGTTAGTTCAATTCAGTAAAAGAAATATATTTTGGGTGCCTACCTTATTCAGACAAGAAGGTATAAGTAAAACATGGTCCTTATTATCAAGGAGTTTACATTCAAGTCAAGGAGACTAAAGAGATTGACCACATTTGAAATGTTACAGGACAGATGCCTGGAGACCGGGGTGGAGACTTTATGATGGGAAGAGCTGGATCTCTCTATGTTTAAGGTCTGGAGAAAGCGAGACATGTCAGAATCTCAATCAGAAGCTTGAGAAGGCCATGACTTAGGGATAGGGACAAACCAGATGTAGACTGAATCTTACTAAAACTGCAACTGAGCTTCAACCTAGCTCAAACCCTGACCGAATTGAAGTCATCCTATCTGCTCACCTTTCTGCTTAACAAAGTAAAGGGGGGACCTTATTTGATGGAAAATAACATTGTGTGTAGACTCTTCTATTATTTTGTATATGGTGTCATGCAAAATAAAAAGGACTAGATTTACAAAGAGTCAAGAAAATATAATCAATAATCAAGAGGAAAAGCAGACAAGCGGATCTGTGAATTATTTGGGTATTGTAGTTAACAGACAAGGATATTAATAAAACTATAAATAATATATTGAAAGTGAAAGAAAGATGGCCAAAGGAGATGGAGTCAAAAAATTGAAATTAACTTTAAAATATTTTTTAAAATATAATATTAAATATAATTCTCCTGTATTGCAGTCAGACTCTTTACCATCTGAGCAACTGTCTAAGCCACCATATTACATTATATAATATTAAAATATATATTAAAATAGGTCTGAAATATATTAAAATAGGTTAGGGTTTGGGTTATTAAAAATATGTCTCTGGTAGATAAATTTAGAAGTAGATTGGCCACAGCAGTACAAAAGAGAAGCAAACTAGAATACAGATCAATAGAACACATAGAGGTTGAGGCACAGAGAGGAAAAGAATACATAGGATGCTTAAGAGAATAAGAGACACGTGGGACACATATAAAGGTCTACCTTATGTATCAACATAAGTGAAATCCCAGAAAGAATAAAGAGTAAGAATGTCCATCATCAATGAAATAAATCAGCCCAATAACAAGCTATACAGTAATGAGAATGAACAACCTACAACTACATGCAACATTATATGTGAATATCACAAACATAAAGTTGAGTTTAAATAAAAGGCAGATAGAAATGAATACATGTGGTATGATTCCATTTATAACAAATTATAAAAACAGATAAAACCATTCTATGAAAAATCTGGATTGTGATAACCTTTGGGGAGGTAGCAGTGACTGGAAGGGAGTATAATGGGGGACTTCTACATCTGAAGCCATTCTGTTTCTTGAGCTAGTTGCCAGTTACCAGTTACATTCGTGCATCCACTTTTGAAAATTCATTGTACACTTTTTATGGGTACATTATCTTCTATGGATTTTATTGAGGTTGCATGTGTGCATGCTCAGTTGCTCAGTCACATCCAACTCTTTGGGACCCTATGGACTGTAGCTCACCAGGCTCCTCTGTCCATGGGATTTTCCAGGCAAGAATACTAGAGTGGGTTGCCACTTCCTCTTCCAGGGGATCTTCTGACTCAGGGATCAAACCCACATCTCCTGGGTCTCCTGCAATGGCAAGTGAATTCTTTACCACTTCACTTCAGTTAAGTCTCTCGTTGTGTCTGACTCTTTGCGACCCTATGGACTGCAGCACGCCAGGCCTCCCTGTCCATCACCACTTAGTCACCTGGAAAACTCCATTATTGAGGTTACTAAGACTTTATTTGTTACTAGTTAAGTAACTAATTAAGCTTCTCAGGTGGTTCAGTGGTAAAGAATCCACCTGCCAATGCAGGAGATACGGGCCCGATGCCTTGGTCAGGAAGATCCCATGGAGAAGGAAGTGACAATTCACTCCAGTATGCCTGCTGGGAAAACCCTATAGACAAAGGAGCCTGGTGAGATATAGTTTGTGGGGTTGCAAAGAGTCAGATGTGACTGAGCACACACACACAAAGTAACTAATTAGACAGTAGAACTCAAAAAATCTGTGATATGTATGCAGCTGCTGCTAAGTCGCTTCAGTCGTGTCCGACTCTATGAGACTCCATAGACAGCAGCCCACCAGGCTACTCTGTCCCTGGGATTCTCCAGGCAAGAATACTGGAGTGGGTTGCCATTTACTTCTCCAATGCATGCATGCATGCTAAGTCGCTTCAGTCGTGTCCAACTGTGTGACCGTATGGACAGCAGCCCACCAGGCTCCTCTGTCCACAGGATTCTCCAGGCAAGAATACTGGATATATATCCATCTACATTTTTATATATATATATATATATATATATATATATATACAAACACACACCATTACATTATATATATATATATACATTACATTATATATATACACCATCTATATTATAGATATATACATATATAATGGTATATATACCTTTATATTATATATGTAAATTCATATCTAAAAAGCCTCTTGATGAAGGTGAAAGAGGAGAGTGAAAAAGTTGGCTTAAAACTCAGCATTCAGAAAGTGAAGATCATGGCATCTGGACCCATCATTTTATGGGAAATAGATGGGGAAACAGTGGAAACAGTGTCAGACTTTATTTTTGGGGGCTCCAAAATCACTGCAGATGGTGACTGCAGCCATGAAATTTAAAGACGCTTACTCCTTAGAAGAAAAGTTATGACCAATCTAGATAACATATTGAAAAGCAGAGACGTTACTTTGCCAACAAAGGTCCATCTAGTCAAGGCTATGGTTTTTCCAGTGGTCATGTATGGATGTGAGAGTTGGACTGTGAAGAAAGCTGAGTGCCAAAGAATTGATGCTTTTGAACTGTGGTGTTGGAGAAGACTCTTGAGAGTCCCTTGGACTGCAAGGAGATCCAACCAGTCCATTCTGAAGGAGATCAGCCCTGGGATTTCTTTGGAAGGAATGATGCTAAAGCTGAAACTCCAGTACTTTGGCCACCTCATGCGAAGAGTTGACTCATTGGAAAAGACTCTGATGCTGGAGGGATTGGGGGCAGGAGGAGAAGGGGACAACAGAGGATGAGATGGCTAGATGGCATCACTGACTTGATGGACATGAGTCTGAGTGAACTCCAGGAGTTGGTGATGGACATGGAGGGAGGCCTGGTGTGCTGTGATTCATGGGGTCGCAAAGAGTCGGACACAACTGAGCGACTGAACTGAACTGAAATTCATATCTGTCCTGTCACATATTATAGGACTCTCTCCTGCTTATGAACAATTTAGAAGACTGTCATTTAAGCTAAATTAAAAATCTTTTAATCACAAATTAAATTTAGGCTAAATATAATTAATGTCCCAATATGAATGAGCTGTATGTCTTTATCTCACTTGGACATAAAACATACACTCTTAAACACTATTAACACTTTTAAGTTGTGATTCTTGGCAAATGAGTTACAGAATTCTATTTAAAGCATAGCATATTCTCTAAAATTTTTCACTTTTAGGGAAAAATGGCATTTTCTACCCCAGCTTCTTTAATCAAGAAACACATCTGGTGTTATATAATTTTTAAAAGTGTAAGTATTACTAGGAATCATTGACTCAATAGACATAAGTTTGAGCAAACTCTGAGAGAAAGTTAAGGACAGGGAAGCCTGGCATTCTGCAGTCCATGGGATTGCAAAGAGTTAGACATGACTTAGCAACTGAACAACAATAACAATTACTAGGAATTATATAGCAACAATAATTTGAAGTACCATCACTGTGGTTTCCCTGATGACTTCTATTTCTCTTAGCATATATGTAATGCAACCCCAGGGTCAAGATAGTTTCAGTGAAATGTGTTCTATTACCAGTCAAGGCTCACAGATGTGGAATTGTTCATCCTAAGGGCATATGTGTATTTGATGTAAAACATTTGCTTTTAAAAGGTACATTAATGTGACCTCTAATATTAAAAATGTTCAGTTGCTCAGTTGTGTCTGACTCTGCAACCCCATGGTCTGCATGGGATAGGCTTCCCTATTCTTCACCAACTCCCAGAGCTTGCCTAAACTCATGTCCATTGAGTTAGTGATGCCATCCAACCATCTTGTCCTCTGTTGTCCCCATCTCCTCCTGCCTTCAATATTTCTCAGCTTCAAGATCTTTTCCAATCTGTTGGCTCTTCACATCAGGTGGCCATAGTATTAGAGCTTCAACTTCAGCCTCAGTCCTTCCAATGAATATTCAGGACTGATTTCCTTCAGGATTGACTCGTTTGATCTCCTTAGGGTTCAAGGGACTCTCAAGAGTCTTCTCCAACACCACAGTTGGAAAGCATCAGTTCTTTGGCGCTCAGCCTTCTTTATGGTGCAACTCTCACATCCATACATGACCACTGGAAAAACCATAGCTTTGACTACATGGACCTCTGTCAGCAAAGTAAGGTGTCTGCTTTTTAATACACTGTCTAGGTTTGTCATAGCTTTTCCTTCAAGGAGCTAGCATCTTTTAATTTCATGGCTGCAGTCACCATCCACTGTCCACCGATTTTGGAGCCCAAGAAAATAGCCTGTCACTGTTTCCATTGTTTCTCCATCTGTTTGTTATGAAGTGATGTGACTGAATGCTGTGATCTTTGTGTTTTGAATGTTGAGTTTTAAACCAGTTTTTAAGAAAAGTTAAATATGTTTGTCAATGTGATGATGTGTATTTAATTCTCTTATAGGACTGCATCAAAACACGTAAACAAGGACCTTGGTAATATGGAAGAAAACAAAAAGTTAGAAGAAAACAATCACAAAACAGAAGCCTAAGAGAGAAATTGTTCCACTTGTCATCCAGGTGGGTAGGCTGTGTGAGGTTTACAAAGATAATTCCCAGGAAAATATGAAACATTCTAGTGATAAAAGGGAAGGCCTTGACATTAACATGCATTATAATTGCAGCTTTAAAAACAGGAAGAAATTTTTTCCAAAGAAAACTTTGGCTACTCAGAAAGGTATTCTCAGAAGAATGGAATCTCAATGGACTCCCCATCCTCAAGCAAATCATTGTCCTCAGGATAATTGAACTCAATTTAGAGATTTTAACATTCAATGAGCATTTTCAGTCTAATGCCAAAAATT
Organism: Bos mutus; assembly: GCF_027580195.1. NCBI lineage: Eukaryota > Metazoa > Chordata > Mammalia > Artiodactyla > Bovidae > Bos > Bos mutus. The sequence continues at coordinate 49,258,163 of NC_091617.1, forward strand.
TTGCTGAGTACAAAAAGCTTAATTTTATAAATTGATGTTTTGGTTAGGTAAGAGCCATTCTCATATTTTACTTTAAAAAGCAATTATGAGAACAATTTTAAAATATAAAAATTTTAATCCAAGGGTTTAATATACTTAGAAGGGCCAGTGTATTTATGCAGCCATTTCTCAAATCATTCTAATGAAAAGATGAACAAATTTGTATGTGTGTACACACAACTTTTCCAAATAGTGTATATATGTATGTATCTATATATGCATATATATGTGTATATAATGTACATATTGATGTTATATACATACATATATATTGCATATATCTATATATAATAGCTATATGAATTTGATTTTAAAGACAGTTTCCAAGAGGTATGTTTCCATGGTATTGCCACCTGCAATTTGAACATTTTATTTTTATTTATGTTCTCTCAAGCCAGTCCAACAGAGAAGTCATTTGGACAAATTATTTTTATGTCCTTGAGAATAAGTGTTACCATACTTTATTCATATATGTAAAAGTCCCCAACAACCACAGTGAAATTTGGTTGATTGTAAGTAAACCACAAGTTTAACAGTTTGAGTAGGTCACCTAAGTTTATCTCATAAAGGAGATGAGAACAAGGGAAGGAATTGAAATTAGAGGGATGCACAAAGGAAAGAAAAATAAAATGACTGAAATAAGACATTTTTAAAATCTGAAAACCAGAATTTCAAAATGATGGGGTGAAAGGAGTAAAAACTGAATTCCTTCCCCATACTGCCTTCCACTGCAGGCCAAGCATGCAGCATTCCCACCTGATTTTTATTTCTGCTTCTCTAGGATTCATTCCTCAATCCTTTATAAACATGGAGTTTGCCTTCTGTTTTCTTCAAAATCAGATAGAGTAAATTCTCAAAGGAAAATGAGCTTGCATACAAAGCCTACAAAATAGGGTGTGATTTGAAGGGATAAATGAGATTTTTAACCTGAAAAGAAACAGAATGAAATATTTTCCTGGAAAACCTTATAATTTTCATAAGAATTAAGCAAGATTCCCCAAAATAAAGACTTTCAACAATTCAGAAAAAAAAAATTATTAATCAAAGAGCTGCAACAATACCTGGGATTGCAGCTAGGTTCAGGAATGATAGAGTTTTATAAAAAGTTCTTGTGAAAAAAAAAAAAAAGTTCTTGTGAAGTATCACATTTAGTATAAAGCATATACCAATTGTAAAAAGTGATTGCTATGGTAACTTATCTGAATTGTGTTTTTTTTATAATTTCAGAAAAAAACTATATAGAACAATTGAAGCATGAACGTGGATTGTATTTAAGACATATACAAAGACACTGATAGCAATTCATGGTTCAAGTATTAAGCAGTTCATTCTACCAAGCTGTCACAGGATTTCAGGAATTATCTCAAGTAAAACAATGAAATGAAATTACAAACAATAACAAGTTTTGGCAGCCATGATGATAGGTCATATGTTGTGTTGGTTTGATTTTTTTCTGTAAATGTCTGCACTGAGAATTTCTTTTTGGTTTGCCTTTTATGTAAATTTTTTACGTAGCTATTTTTATACACTGTAAGCTTTGTTCTGGGAGTTGCTGTTAATCTGATGTATAATGTGATATTTTTATTTTAATTGTTTATATGAATAATCTGAGCAGGTACCTTTCTGATTCTGATTGCTATCAGTAATCCCCCCAAACTTTCTCACAAGCACCTAAATCCCAAAGGTGGAAGCTTGTGAAGATTGGGGACACACATTGCCCTAATCAAAAACTGATTTTTATCACTAGGGAGGAGCAGGCAGAGAGTCAGGTTGATAAGCACCAGATGAACTATTTCTGTGAATGTGCCACCAGCTGACTCTCAGAAGCAATCACACACACATATGGACATACACATAATAATAAATAGTACTCCCAAACTGAGGCTTTTTCTTGTTATGAAAAAAAACAGCACACAGAACTTGGGTACCATTTACCTTTAGAGACACCTGCTAGTAAATTATTTTCTGTCAAAATAAAAAGAAAGTCAGTGTATAAGAGACAGTTTGGAAAACTCATGGCTAACATTCCCATTTTCATAGGTTACAATGTAAATCACTGGAACTGAAAATTGGAGTTAAATCCTTTGGGTTATCCACTGCCTTAAAATTATACCTATTTCCTTTAAAAAAAAGATACCAGTCAGAATTGGAGATTTTTAACAGTGATCATTATCAAAGCTGTGTTATTTTCCACAGAATATAGAATATATATTTTTTTCGTGTGTGTTTTTGTTAACTATGCTACAGATATTGAATGCACCTTGAGATCATTTAGTGTTTTTAACTGGTACATAATTTATCAAGCAGTATGTTAAAGTGTAATAATAAAATGTCTATGTATCTTTAGTTACATTCAAATTTGTAACTTTATAAACATGTTTTATGCTGGAGGAACTCTATAGGGTGGTAGTATTAAATGAAAATTTTTGAGGTAGACTGGATATGGGCCAATAGCTACTTGTGACTAGACTTTTAAACTTTGCTCTTTCAAGTAGAAGCCTGGTTTCTGGGAGAACATGGCATGGCCATTTTTGTCCCAAGATTTACATAATTTTATCCAAAAAAAATGAACATCAGATTCCCAGGTATAGAACTGTGTTCTTTGGGAGGAAAGGAAAACTGGTGTTTGTTTTTTAGATTGATGGAATAATTAATTAGGAAGGCAATGAAAAATAAAGGTTAAAGTCAGAAGAATATTAGGAATAAATACTTTGCCACTTTTGCATTATTTAGAAATACACATTGTTGTACATTTGTAAACCATTTGCTGTCTGAGCAATAGTGACTCAGTTTAATAAAAGCTTCCTATAGTGTATTGGTATGAATTAAATACATAAAATATCCTATTTAGACTCAATGCTGTATAAAATATGATGGGAAAAAAGAAAATATGTTATTTTTGCCTCTAAACTTTGATTTATTGAAGTTTTATTTGGCAGAAAAAAAATTGAATCTTGGTCAATATTTAAACCAAAGTGAAAGGGGAAAAACCAAAGTTATTTGTTCTGCATGGCTATGCCATTCTGTTATCTCTGTAAATACTGTGATTTCTTTTTTTCTTTTATCTTAGAATTTTCTTAAAAAAATTCTAAAAATTTTAAACACCTCCTTTCCATAATAAACCATGAACACTAAAATTAAGTTACTTTCATATAAATATTTTTTTTCTTTTGGTGTGAGAGATCAAAGGTTCAAAGTTTAACTCCTGAGATATATTTGCAGAAAGAAGCAATGTGACAATAGAAAGAGAGTTTTATACTACAATTATTTCTTGGCTTCTAATAAGTCTGAAAAGAGCTGTCAGAACCTAGAGAGCAGAACATGGGAAACTCTGAGCTATGGACTGAAAGCAGAAAATTTGCCAGGGGGAAGAAAGAGACAATATTGTTAACTGTGGATCAGTGCCTGGATAAAAAAGAAAGCTTGTGTGTGTGCCCGCAACCATCAGCACAGCAAGGCTGGGAAGGAAGATGATACACCAATTCTCAACTTTGAGGTTCCATCTTTCCAACTTAACTCTTTGACAACAGGAGACAGTTGTTTGCCAGTTCAAGGTTCACTCCCTATCTGTGATTACAGGAATTGTATGTGGAAATGGATTAACATACCCATCTATACCTAAAATAATAAAACTGAAATATGTCTTCACGTCTCTCACAGCTGGTCTGCCTCTTGTCTAAACTAGGATGTCAATGCATAGAAAGTAGTTGTCTTTATTATAGAGTTGAAAACTCACTGTGAGTCCCCATCGCCCTGGAGAGGTAATGCAGCAAAATAAAATTGTCTCTGCCTTCCTATTATGTCAAGTGGGCCACTTCAGCTAGTCCTCGATTTCACAAGTGGTGATTTCTATAATATGTGTCTCCATTTTCAACCATGGGATCATGCTTATGTGGGTGTCCCATGTGGCTGTCCTCGGAACTGAACTAAGAGGACCCTTACCTATTTCTTCACTTCCTCTCTAACACTTCATTCAGCATACTATTTGACATTACCTAGGAATGAACCTAGAAATGCTTCCCCCTCAAAATAAGGTAAAGCTAGCTATGTGTGTCAGAGAAAGTTCAGTTCATTTCAGTCGCTCAGTCATATCCAACTCTGTGACTCCATGGACTGCAGCATGCCAGAGAAAGTAATTAATATTTGTTGAGCCCGTACTGTGAGCTCTGCCCATCTATATATTATCTTATTTAATCCTTAAAAGTTATAAGTTGTATTAAATATCTTCCATTTAAGAGAAGAAAATTAAGCTTTAGAGAGATACTATAACTCCTGAGTACATTTACCTTCTAAGTAGGTAAGTAAGGTATCAAACCAGATCTGATTCTAAAGGCTGGGCTCACCAAAATCTATTATAGTTCCACACTTCTTTAATAAAGAGATCCTCCTTTTCATGATATGTAAAACTGAGAAATATTAATTGGTACATGAACTGCTTATACCATCTATAAAGGATTATTCCTAGATATTCAAATGACTAAATATACAAATACTATAATATTTTAATATTATATATTAGAAATTATATATTTAAATTGTATAATGTGTGTTCAAACAATTTTGTATTTAAATTTAATATATCACATCACATTGTTAAGTACTTCCTATACACACACATACATATATATATATATCACATATACATGCACCACATAACTTTTTTTTTTTAATTGGAGGCCAATTACTTTACAATATTATAGTATATTTTGCCATACATTGACATGAATCAGCCATGGGTGTACATGTGTCCCCCATCCTGAACCCTCTTCCCACTTCCCTCCCTCCCTCAGGGTTGTCCCAATGCACCAGCTTTGAGTGCCCTGTTTCATGCATTGAACTTGGACTGGTGATCTATTTCACATATGGTAATATACATGTTTCAATGCTATTCTCTCAAATCATCCCACTCTCACCTTCTCCCACAGAGTCCAAGTCTGTTCTTTATATCTGTGTCCCTTTTGCTGTCTCACATATACGGTCATTGTTACCATCTTTCTAAATCCATATATATGCGTTAATATACTATATTAGTATTTCTCTTTCTGACTTACTTCACTCTGTATAATAGGCTCCAGTTTCATCCACCTCATTAGAACTGACTCAAATACATTCTTTTTAATGGCTGAGTAATATTCCATTGTGTATATGTACCACAGCTTTCTTATCCATTTGTATGCCGATGGACATCTAGGTTGTTTCCATGTCCTGGCTATAGTAAACAATGCTGCGATGAACATTGGGGTACACGTGTCTCTTTCAGTTCTGGTTTCCTTGGTGTGTATGCCCAGCAGTGGGATTGCTGGGTCATATGGCAGGTCTATTTCCAGTTTTTAAAGGAATCTCCACACTGTTCTCCATAGTAGCTGTACTAGTTTGCATTCCCACCAACAGTGTAAGAGGGTTCCCTTTTCTCCACACCATCTCCAGCATTTATTGTTTGTAGACTTTTTTTGATAGCAGCCATTCTGACCAGAGTGAGATGGTACCTCATTGTGGTTTTGGTTTGCATTTCTCCGATAATGAGCGATGTTAAGCATCTTTTCATGTGTTTGTTAGCAATCTGTATGTATTCTTTGGAGAAATGTCTGTTTAGTTCTTTGGACCATTTTTGATTGGGTCTTTTATTTTTCTCATATTGAGCTGCAGGAGCTGCTTGTATATTTTTGAGATTAGTTGTTTGTCAGTTGCTTCATTTGCTATTATTTTCTCCCATTCTGAAGGCTGTCTTTTCACCTTGCTTATAGATTCCTTCGTTGCGCAAAAGCTAAGTTTAATTAAGTCCCATTTGTTTATTTTTGCTTTTATTTCCATTACTCTGGGAGGTGGGTCATAGAGGATCCTGCTGTGATGTATGTCAGAGAGTGTTTTGCCTATATTTTCCTCTAGGAGTTTTATAGTTTCTGGTCTTACATTTAGATCTTTAATTCATTTTGTGTTGGGAGCCTCATTAGACATTACTGACAAAATGAAGGCACGGCCCCAGACCCCTCTTCTCATTCTGTAGGCACTGCCCCAGGATGAAGGAGTTAGGCCTTGTAATTCTGACTTGTCTTTTCCTTTCCTTGGCTAAGTTGACTGAAAAGGAATATTAAGGTGCTTATTGTTCCTGAGAAGAGCATGAGAAGGCACAAAGCCTTCTGCAGCTGTGCTCAGAAAATAATTCATAAAGTTAACCATTGACATTTGTTCAAGGATTTTTACAAAAGAGTGTTCCAGGATGAGCACATAGGCCATAGCTTGGGGCCATGGGAGGGATTGCTATCTGAAGCCTATTTGTGAGGAGAATGTTTATGGCAAAGGAGTTTACTGAATTTAGGGCTTAGAAATAATTAAAACAGTTAGAAGTTAAAGATTTAAAGAATGTTGTAAAGTTAACATATTTTACTATAGCTTATAGAAGTTAGGAAATTTTATTTTATTTTAGAAGTTAGGAATTTTTAGAGACACTATAGCTAGAAGCCTTTTTAAGAGATAGTGAGCTCAGGATGTTAGGGGCAAACAGGATTTAGGAAGATAAGTACTAAACTGAGGAATGTAGCATGAGTTACTAGGTAATCACAAGTTAACTATAGGACACGTTAGAGGAGGTAGATAATAGATGATAAGGCTGATTCCAAAAGAATCACTGAAGCAGGAACTCTGTTTGAAGAGCAACAATGATTTATGGAGATAATAAATCTGGGACAGGGGGAACTGAAAATGTCAAACCTCTGGCCTAATGTTTTTGTAAAAGTATAAAAGAGAATCTTAAACTTGAAATAAACAGGCAGTCCAAGAAAAATAAGAGGCTGTCTCATTCGCCGACACCGTTCACCTCTTCAGGTTGAATCCCTGGTTGCTGGAGTTGGAATTGCTCCGGCAATTTTGAGTTTATTTTTGTGTATGGTGTTAGAAAGTATTCTAGTTTCATTCTTTTACCAGTGGTTGACCAGTTTTCACAGCACCACTTGTTAAAGAGATTGTCTTTTCTCCATTGTATATTCTTGCCTCCTTTGTCAAAGATAAGGTGTCCATAGGTGCATGGACTTATCTCTGGGCTTTCTATTTTTTTCCATTGATCTATGGTTCTGTCTGTGTGCCAGTACCATACTGTTTTGACGACTGTAGCTTTGTAGTATTGCCTGAAGTCAGGCAGATTGCTTCCTCCAGTTCCATTTTTCTTTCTCAAGATTGCTTTGGCTATTCGAGGTTTTTTATATTTCCATACAAATTGTGATATTATTTATTCTAGTTCTGTGAAAAATATTATTGGTAGCTTGACAGGGATTACATTGAATCTATAGATTGCTTTGGGTAGTATACTCATTTTCACTATATTGATTCTTCCAATCCATGAACATAGTATATTTCTCCATCTAAGAAATCTTCGATTTCTTTCATCAGTGTTTTATAGTTTTCTATATTTAAGTCTTTGTTTCTTTAGGTAGATTTATTCCCAAGTATTTTATTCTTTTCATTAAAATGGTGAATGGAATTGTTTCCTTCTCTTTCTGTTTTCTCATTGTTAGTGTAGAGGAATGCAAGGGATTTATGTGAATTAACTTTATATCCTACAACTTTATAATATTCATTGGCTAGCTCTAGTAATTTTCTGGTGGTGTCTTTAGGGTCTTCTATGTAGAGGATCATGTCATCTGCAAACAGGGAGAGTTTACTTCTTCTTTTCCAATCTGGATTCTTTTTATTTCTTTTTACTCCCTGATTGCTGTGGCTAAACCTTCCAAAACTATGTTGAATAGAAGTGGGGAGAGTGGGCATCCTTGTCTTGTTCCTTACTTTAGGGGAAATGCTTTCAATTTTTCGCCATTGAGGATAATATTTTCTGTGGGTTTATCATATATCACTTTTATCATGTTGAGGTATGTTCCTTCTATGCCTGCTTTCTGGAGAGTTTTTATTATAAATGTACGTTGAATTTTGTCAAAGGCTTTCTCTGTATCTATTGAGATAATCATATGGTTTTTATCTTTCAATTTGTCAATGTGGTGTATCACATTGATTTGTGAATAGTGAAGAATCCTTGCATCCCAGGATAAAGCCTACTTAGTCATGATGTATGATCTTTTTAATATGTTGTTGGATTCTGTTTGCTAGAATTTTGTTGATGATTTTTGCTTCTATGCTCATCAGTGATACTGGCCTGTTCAGTTCAGTTAAGTCACTCAGTTGTCTCCAACTCTTTGTGACTCCATGGAGCAAAGCATGCCAGGCCTCCCTGTCCATCAACAACTCCCGGAGATTACTCAAACTCATCTCCATTGAGTCAGTAATACCATCCAACCATCTCATCCTCTATCATCCCCTTCTCCTCCTGCACTCAATCTCTCCCAGCATCAGGGTCTTTTCAAATGACACAGCTCTTTGCCTCAGGTGGACTAAGTATTGGAGTTTCAGCTTCAACATAAGTCCTTCAAATGAACACACAGGACTAATCTCCTTTAGAATAGACTGGTTGGATCTCCTTGCAGTCCAAGGGACTCTCAAGAGTCTTCTCCAACACCACAGTTCAAAACCATCAATTCTTCGGTGCTCAGCTTTCTTTATAGTCCAATTCTCACATCCATACATGACTACTGGAAAAACCATAGCCTTGACTAGACAGACTTTTGTTGACAAAGTAATGTCTTTGCTTTTAATATGCTATCTAGGTTGGTCATAACTTCCTTCCAGGGAGTAAATGTCTTTTAATTTCATGGCTATAGTGACCATCTTCAGTGATTTTGAGCCAAAAAAATAAATAAATAAAGTGTAAGGGAGTAAGTGTCTTTTAATTTCATGGCTATAGTGACCATCTTCAGTGATTCTGAGACAAAAAAAAAATAAAGTCAGCCATTGTTTCCACTGTTTCTCCATCTATTTGCTGTGAAGTGATGGTACCAGATGCCATGATCTTAGTTTTCTGAATGTTGAGCTTTAAGCCAACTTTTTCACTCTCATTTTTCACTTTCACCAGGAGGCTTTTTAGTTCTTCTTCACTTTCTGTCATAAGGGAAGTGTCTTCTGCATATCTGAGGTTATTGATATTTCTTCTGGCAATCTTGATTCTAGCTTGTGCTTCATCCACCCCAGTGTTTCTCATGATGTACCATGCATATAATTAAATAAGCAGGGTGACAATATACAACCTTGACATACTCCATTTCTAATTTGGAACCAAGTCTGTTGTTCCATGTCCAATTCTAACTTTTGTTTCCTGACCCGCATACAGATTTCTCAAGAGGCAGGTCAGGTGGTCTGATATTCCATCTTTTGAAGAATTTTCCACAGTTTGTGGTAATCCACACAGTCAAAGGCTTTGGCATAGTCAATAAAGTAGACAGATGTTTTCTGAAACTCTCTTGTTTTTTTGATGATCCAGCAAATGTTGGCAATTTGATCTCTGGTTCCTCTGCCTTTTCTAAAACCAGCTTGAACATCTGGAATTTCGCCATTCATGTACTGTTGAAGCCTGGCTTGGAGAATTTTGAGCATTACTGTGCTAGTGTGTGAGATGAGCACAATTGTGTGGTAGTTTGAGCATTCCTGGGCATTGCCTTTCTTCGGGATTGGAATGAAAACTGACCTTTTCCAGTCTTGTGGCCTGTGCTGAGTTTTCCATATTTGCTGGCATATTGAGTGCAGCACTTTCACAGCATCATCTTTTAGGATTTGAAGAAGCTCAACTGGAATTCCATCACCTCCACTAACTTTGTTCGTAGTGATGCTTCCTAAGGCCCACTTGACTTCACATTCCAGGATGTCTGGCTCTAGGTGAGTGATCACACCGTCGTGATTATCTGGGTCATGGAGATCTTTTTTGTATAGTTCTTCTGTGTGTTCTTGCCACCTCTTCTTAATATCTTCTGCTTCTGTTAGGTCCATACCATTTCTGTCCTTTATTGAGCCCATCTTTGCATGAAATCTTCCCTTGGTATCTCTAATTTTCTTGAAGAGATCTCTAGTCTTTCCCATTCTATTGTTTTCCTCTATTTCTTTACACTGATCACTGAGGAAAGCTTTCTTATCTCTCTTTGCTATTCTTTGGAACTCTGAATTCAAAAGGGTATATCTTTCCTTTTCTACTTTGCTTTTTGCTTCTCTTCTTTTCACAGCTATTTGTAAGGCCTCCTCAGACAGCAACTGGACTCATTATATTTTTTGCTGTCCTGATGACAATAGCAATATATGGAATTAGTGTTCCATCCAAAGGGTTGTTTAGATTTATAAATAGTAATGCTGTGGTTTTTATGCTGTATTGTTGATGGAATGAAATTTACATTAACCCCCTCAGTATCATTACCCAGTGACTGTTGGCATTGTACCTAAGAAAAACTGCCAGTAAGACAGTTCTTGTCAGGCTAGCTCCATTATTCCCCATTCTTAACCAGCGGAAGTAGTATATGGATGTGTATAGCTGAGGGTGGAAATCAACTTCTCACTTTCTTCTTTAAAATGTTTTTTCCAGGCTTTTGATCCAATGGAGAAATGATGTGGTTGGAAGCAAAGTCAAATGGGCTTTACCAAAATAATTTACATTCCAATTTAGAAATGAAAGAGCAGAACAGAGCAGCAGAGGTCTGGGAACTTAGAGGTGCACAGGGAACTGTTCAGTTATGATTTGATTCTCCAAATCAGTTCGTGTTCCCAGATTTAAAGCACATGTATTTGGAATTGCAGTTAACTGATCTTTTGCTAAAAGATGACTTGGTGATATGAAGCATGTCACAAAGCTTCCACAACCTTTGATTTTCTCCTTGGCTCACATTTCTTCTTAGAAGAAGACACACCACAGCTCTACCATAGGATAAGTCCTTTCCTTCCATTCCTCTCTTTGTATGTTTCAGAAGATGTTTCCTAAAATTAAATGCTTTTGCAAGCAGCATTCCTGTTTCTTCTATGGTCTATCTGTTACATTAGTTACCACAATTATTTTCCCTAACTTGTCTTCATACTCTTTGCATGTGACTGTAGTTCTTCCTAGAAAAAGGTGGAGCATATTTTCCCACCCCTTGACTCTAGACTCAGCCATATGATTTGCTTTGACCCATAAAATTGTGTAGAAGTGACCAGTAGCCATTTTCTTATTCTGGACCTAGGCCTCAAGGGGCCTACAACATTTCTTCTTGTCATCACCATGAGAAGGATGAGCCAAGACAAGCCTGTTAATGCCAGTAGGAGGCTGAGGACCTTTGGACCATAGCTGTACCAGGTCAAGTGCCTCAGACAAGCCTCAGCTAGATCAGAGCTCCTCACCAGCCACAGTCATGTGAGCAAGCTCAGCCAAGATCACCTGAGCCCAGGCCACATCAGCTGTCAGATGACCCACAGACATGAGCATTATAATAATAGAGGGTTGTTTCAAGCTACTGAGTTTTGAGACTATTGTTATATGACAGTAAATAACTGGCACACCTCTGCAGAGGCAAATAAGTTCCTGGTTGACTTCTGAGGTCAGATTAATATCAAAAGGATTTCTCCTCTAAAAATCAGAGACATTTCATTAAAACCCCAATGATTAGATTTTTGCGCTTCTGAAATGCTTCCCTCTTCTCTGACCTTTCTGGGATCAATGTTCTCCCACCAGGACCTCCAACTCTTCTGTGTGGTATTAAATGCACTTTGGCATCAACACATAGAATTATCTGGAGCAATGCCAAGTAGCTATCCAGCAATCTTAAGTATATAAGTTGTAAGTGTATATACAAGCTTCTGGGCAGACTGGGCACATTATGTGTTCTGTCTGGCTCTGGCCCACACTCATCCCTTCTCATTGTTCCAAAGTTCAGCATTCAAGACAGGTTCATATAATTGCTCTCTCTATATGCTCATATAATTACATGCCAATACTTTTCCCAAATTAGAAATTATATTCAGGCTAGATATTCCGCTGACACCACATTTCTCACCAAATGTCAGAGTCTCTTAAAAAATATTCTTAGCTCAAAAGGCCTAATTACGTTTTCAGTAATTCATGTCATTGGTCATTAGGACAATCATACAAATCAGCAAGCACTCAGGTATTCAGACACTAAGTCAGAACATGAATCTAAAAGAGCACAGGCAACAACCCAAAAGATATCAGGAAAGTTTTCTCTATGCTTTCATTAACCTTTTCCTGTGTTTTCACATTTCAGGCACCAAGTTTTAAAGACATAAAAGTTCTCAGCAGGAAGGTTCAATGTAAGCAGAGGAAAATATGAATAGGGCTATTTAAATAGCAAATAATCGGGATGGCGTTATTAAACAGACATACACATGTGTACAGACTTCCCTGGTGGCTCAGATGGTAAAGCGTCTGTCTACAATGTGAGAGACCTGGGTTCAATCCCTGGGTTGGGAAGATTCCCTGAAGAAGGAAATGGCAACCCACTCCAGTACTCTTGCCTTGAAAATCCCATGGACGGAGGAGCTTGGTGCAGGCTACTATCCATGGGGTCGCAAAGAGTCGGGCATGACTAAGCAACTTCACTTTCACACATGCATACACCCTCACTGAATTCTCTTGCAACTTTTGCAGATCCTGCAGACCCAACTCTCCACTACCTCCGAGATAAAGTAATGGTGACGATGGTATGAAGGGAGAGAAGGGTACTTTATTTCTTGTGTTCCCCAAATGGCACAGATTATTCTTGAGAGACAGAGGTACTTATTGGTTTAATGAAAAAATTGCAGTCTTTGAATGGACTCCCAAATGAATAGGGATCTGTAACTTATTTAGCAGTGAGGCCTGGAGCGCAAGACTCAAAGTCCTGAGCCTCACTTATCTCATCTGTAAAATGGCAAGAATGGTGATTACATCAGAGACTATTGCCTTTTAAAGAATAAAATACAAATGTTAAGGAGAAAATGACTCTGTGTGCACTACTGAATGCAAATTGGAGCTTTTGGCAGAGCAGGGAAACCCGGTAAAACAGAGTGTAGATTACAAAGATGGAGGCAGTAAGCAAAAAAAATAGGTATTTTTTTAAAATATCAAAACCATGAACAGTATCTTTTTCTGCATTAGAAAGACAAAGTCTCTGAGAACTGCTGATGTGCTGGTGCTATGTGGTCTAATAGATTAGCTCCTGGGCAAATTCTGGCCTATCTGTTTGTAGTTATCCTTGGAAATGGTCTTGGAAAACAAGACCTTGGAAAACACCCATGGAAGGGTCCTCATTCTAGCTTAAAGTCAGATCTGTGCCACTGTCAGCACGCTCAATGGCCCTGTCAAGGTCTGACATAAGCAAAAGGACCACAGGACCAGCTGAACAGGAGACACTGGATGGATGTACGTTCACCTTACTCTGTTCTAGTCTACTGCAGTTTGTAGCAATATGGACGCACATGACCCAGTACAACTAAGACTGATAGAGTGTTGTTTGGGGTGACATCACCTCTTCTAATTCAATCATTTAGTTACTTGCTTCCTTTGTAGCTTCAGGTCAGTTCAGTTCAGTCGCTCAGTTGTGTCCGACTCTTTGCGACCCCATGAATCACAGCATGCCAGGCCTCCCTGTCCATCACCAACTCCTGGAGTTAACTCAGACTCACGTCCATCTAGTCAGTGATGCCATCCAGCCATCTCATCCTCTGTTGTCCCCTTCTCCTTCTGTCCCCAATCCCTCCCAGCATCAGGGTCTTTTCCAATGAGTCAACTCTTCGCATCAGGTGGTCAAAGTATTGGAGCTTCAGCTTCAGTATCAGTCCTTCCAATGAACACCCAGGACTGATCTGCTTTAGGATGGACTGGTTGGATCTCCTTGCAGTCCAAGGGACTCTCAAGAGTCTTCTCCAACAACACAGTTCAAAAACATCAATTCTTCGGCACTCAGCTTTCTTTACAGTCCAACTCTCACATCCATACATGATCACTGAAAAAACCATAGCCTTGACTAGATGGGCCTTTGTTGGCAAAGTAATATCTCTGCTTTTCAATATGCTATCTAGGTTGGTCATAACTTTCCTTCCAAGGAGTAAGCGTCTTTTAATTTTGTGGCTGCAGTCACCATCTGCAGTGATTTTGGAGCCCCAAAATATAAAGTCTGACACTGTTTCCACTGTTTCCCCATCTATTTACCATGAAGTGATGGGACCAGATGCCATGATCTTAGTTTTCTGAATATTGAGCTTTAAGCCAACTTTTTCACTTTCCACTTTTACTTTCATCAAGAGGCTTTTTAGTTCCTCTTCACTTTCTGCCATAAGGGTGGTGTCATCTGCATATCTGAGGTTATTGATATTTCTCCTGGCAATCTTGATTCCAGCCTGTGCTTCTTGCAGCCCAGTATTTCTCATGATGTACTCTGCATATAAGTTAAATAAGCAGAGTGACAATATACAGCCTTGACGTACTCTTTTTCTTATTTGGAACCAGTCTGTTGTTCCATGTCCAGTTCTAACTGTTGCTTCCTGACCTGCATATAGGTTTCTCAAGAGGCAGGTCAGGTGGTCTTGTACGATCTCTTTCAGAATTTTCCACAGTTTACTGTGATCTACACAGTCAAAAGCTTTGGCATAGTCAATAAAGCAGAAATAGATGTTTTTCTGGAACTCTCTTGCTTTTTCGGTGATCCAGCGGATGTTCACAATTTGATCTCTGGTTCCTGTGCCTTTTCTAAAACCAGCTTGATCATCTGGAAGTTCATGGTTCACGTACTGCTAAAGCCTGGCTTGGAGAATTTTGTAGCTTAGTCTATTGTGTCTGTGACCTACTGTGCTATATTGGAGGGGGAGAATATTGAATAATTAGAAGAGATAGCTTTAAATATCCTCCAAGGCCAGAGACCTTGAAACCATCAATAAATAAACTTCCTACCTCTCTAGGCTTTTCCCTCCTCCTTCCCCATGCTCCAAGTCCCAAAAGTCAAAGCTCCAGATACAAAGCAAGTGTGTGGTGGTAATGGGGAAAAAGCAGTCACACTGCACTTCTGTGCTCAAGCTTTAGTCAGAGCAAAATAGAAAATGAAAAGCCTTCCTTCACAATGAAGATTGAGTTGTCAAATTGTTGATTAATATCTTGGACTGAACATTCTTCCTTGCTGAAATGAGACTATGTTTTGTGATTTCAAGTAATTACAGAACTGTCTATTAGCTCTCAGTGAGCCAAAAAGTCATGAGTCCTGTCCAAGTTTCCATCCAGGGATAGGGGACTCAAAAAGAAGGCTCTTTTCTTCTGGGATGTCTGGTTCTTTAGACTGAAAGTCATTGAATGGACACTACAGCAACCAAACAATTGCTGATTTAGCCCCATTATTATTTGTATACCTAGGCTTAACGAAGGAAAAATGGTCATCTGTGTTGTGGAATCCATTAAGTGGCAGCAGTTAGGCTGCTGAAAGAAATTAAGCAGTTGATAAAAACCACATTTGTGATCCTTTCTTGCTTACTGTTCCTTCCACTTTCTCCTCTTTCTCAAGTCTACCCACACACCAAAAACAGGATGCCACAAATTATCTGTTCACCACTAC
Organism: Bos mutus; assembly: GCF_027580195.1. NCBI lineage: Eukaryota > Metazoa > Chordata > Mammalia > Artiodactyla > Bovidae > Bos > Bos mutus. The sequence goes on from NC_091617.1 coordinate 49,273,630, forward strand.
AACTAATGAGATGACCTTTCTATTGCACACAATTACAAATTCGATTTAGTAAACAAATGCATCTTTTGTTGTGTCCTGATATGTAACTTTGTAAACAGCTTTACAAAAGCCTCCCAATGACTGCCAATGACAGTGGACTTAAAGGACTAGAGGTCATTGATCTAAATTAGTGTGTGGTCAGATTAGAAAGCCCAGTGCAATGCAGTTCATCCTTTAAAGGAACTTTTCCTAAATTAAGGTAACATATGGTTAGAGTATCATTTCCTTGAATTTCTTCTGTATCTCAGGCAGCTAATAATTAACATGCAAGAACAATCATTCCAAGTTCAACATTTAATACCACTGACACATCCTTCCCTTAGAAGTTAGCATTTTAATCCCTTTATTATTAATTTGATTAATGCAAACTACTATATATGGCTGTGAAGGAACAGAGGCAAATCAAAGTTACCACATTGATTCATTTAAATTTAAATTGCTGAAAATTTATCCTGTGATATCAAGCAAAAGAAAAAAAAATATTCCCTGTACAAAATAATAGATTTGTTCCTATATGAGGAATCCAAGGAAATATTTCAAGTTCAAGATGACTAAATGCATTTAGGGAGGATACATATTCTCCATGGATTTAAGGGAGGAAAAATAAAATTCATAACACATATGAGTAACAGCAAAGTAACTCCAAAGACATCTTATTTAAACAAGAACTCATGTGCTAAAGGTGTGGGGTGGGGATCATCTGGGCTGAAAACAACACCACAGAGAAATATATCCAAGATAATTTTATAAACCTCATTTATGTTTCATTTTCATGCTGCTGCCTTTTTTGCATTTCACTGATCATCATTTTAGGCAGAAGTCTTTCTTCTTCACCTTGACGAATACATGATGTTCTGTACAAATAGCTCCATATGTATTTCAATTTTAAAGAGTAATACACACACATACATAATTTATTCACATAATTATGCAAATGATTAATATAAAGATCAGAAAGTAATTTCTGAAGAGTTTAAATTGACTGTAGGAAAAAATGTTTTTGTTTTGATTGTTGACTTGTTTGCATAGCCCACTCATCTAAAGTATCTTTATTTTTCTCTACAATTTTCAGATGTTTCTTTTCCTTAAGATTAAAATCAAAATGGATAAGGGTGTGATCCTTATTTTTTTTTCTAATGACTTCCAAATACCTATACTAATGTCTAGTTCATGACAGACATTCAATAAATATGTGCAGGAAGGAAGAAAGGAAAGACAGGGAGAAATTAGGGAGAAAGGGAGGCTGTTGCTGAAACACTGCTGCTGCTGCTGCTGCTAAGTCGCTTCAGTCGTGTCTGACTCTGTGCGACCCCATAGACGGCAGCCCACCAGGCTCCCCTGTCGCTGGGATTCTCCAGGCAAGAACATTGGAGTGGGTTGCCATTTCCTTCTCCAATGCATGAAAGCAAAAGTGAAATTGAAGTCACTCAGTCATGTCCGACTCTTAGCGACCACATGGACTGCAGCCTACCAGGCTCCTCCATCCATGGGATTTTCCAGGCAAGAGTACTGGAGTGGGTTGCCATTGCAGTAAGTAATTTAAGAGAGGATTTAACCCAGGCAGTCTCCCAGCTGGTTCTCTCTCCACACCTCATAATGTTTAAGCAAATACGTTATTTTCCACTACCATATTTAGCAGTGCAAAGGCCTTCATTTTTCTTTCTCACATTTTAACACCTCTGTAATCAAGATACAAGTTATACCCAATGACACCTTATTTTGCCTCACAGCATTTGTGCCATAGATGTCATTTTACAAGAAAATATGAAAATTTATAGCATCGAAACTTGCAGAATTAAATTTCAGTATATTGGAGGAAAATCAGAAGCACTCTTTTACCTCATAGGATAAAGGCATTTGCAGGAGGAGGTGGGAAGGACATGAAAAAAAAAAATGGATTAACTTCTAAGTGGAATTCAAAAGTAGACTATCTGTATATTATGGCAAAACAGACAAGTACCCAACACCAGTGGACTTTAAGTATATTTTGGCTCTTGATGGCACAGAGGAAAATGTATAGAAGAATATAGACCTTGCTGACTGAGTTGAAAAGCAATGTAGGAGAGTCCACATTGCATGCTAAGAAATTTTAGGAATCCTTAGCCAACATAGTTTGCTAATATCATTAATTTTATATATAATAACAGTGATAGGTGATGCAAAATAAATGTCTAAATAATACCATAGAGATTCCTTCAATGGGTAGCAAATAAAAATTCTAAATGATGAAACATTGTATTTTACCCTAATTGACAGCATTTTTCTTGGTACATGAAATCATTGAGTCTTGTAATTGAAGGTATTTGAATCAATTAAATATAATATATGATAAATAATCCAGGGAAAAGTCACAGAGAGTGATTTGCATTTTAGCTAGAGAGGTATAAGCAATACTTTCTTCAAGAATTTCCTATTCTATTGTCAAGAAAGCAATGATGTTGAACCTTTGAAATCGTCTTTGTTTGTAAGTGTTGAGTGTCCTTGGGGACCTTAGAGTAGGAAATGGCAACCCACTCCAATATCCTTGCCTGGGAAATCTCACAGACAGAGGAGCGTGGCAGGCTACAGTCCAGGGGGTCACAAAGAGTTGGATACAACTGAGCATGTGAGTACACACGTCCTTGAGGACATCACTTATCCTTTTGTAAGCCCCAGATTCTTCATCTGTATAACAATGAAAGCAATGCCTCTCATACAAGATTGCTGAGAAATAAATGAGCACAAAAAATCCAGTGCCTTGCCCTTATAAAGCACTCATGAGTGACTGCCATTATTTTTTTTTATTTGTGTCTTCTCACGTCTACACTCAAGGGCTTCCAGAATGCAGCTCAATGCCTATTATTTCCTGCAGGAACAGCTTGCTCCTCCTTTATTCTTGTGATATGGTCCCTGCTTTCAATGCTTTCCTCTAAGCCCTCCCTTCTCCTATCAAACTTCAATCTGCTTATCATTCCAAATTCAACTCAAGTGGCTCAGCAGTAAAGAATCTGCCTGCCAATGCAGATGTGGGTTTGATCCGTGGGTCAGGAAAATCCCCTGAAGGAGGGCACAGCAACCCATTCCAGTGTTCTTGACCGGAGAATGCCATGGACAGAAGAGCCCGGTGGGATACAGTCCACGGGATCGCAAAGAGTTTGACATAACTTAGGGACTGAGTACATACATATACATTCCTTGTAAACACGTGGTTAAATGCAGATGCTTGAGTAGATTTAGTTGCAATTATCTAGGCAAACATCTCTTGTAGGTTGTAATATGCAGTTCCTTTTGTATCACATCAGGAGGTTCATGCCTAATAGTCTCAGTTTTTAAAAAATTGTGGTAAATATGCATAGCATCAAATGTGCCTGCATGCTGTACTTTGTGCTGTGCTCAGTTGCTCAGCCGTGTCTGACTCTTTGTGACCCCACGGACTGTGGCCCACCAGGCTCCTCTGTCCATGGAATTTTCCAGGCAAGAAAACTGGGATGGGTTGCCATTTCATACTCTAGGGTATCTTCCCAACCCTAGGATTGAGGCCAAGTCTCTTGCATCTCCTGCATTGGCAGGCAATTCTTTAAAACTGCACCACCTAGGCACCAGCATAACCACTTTTAAATGTACAGTTCAGGAGTATCATATTCATTTATATTGTTATGCAACTGTCAACACTATCTAGCCCTACAGCTTTTTATCTTATGAAATTGAAACTCTAAAAGTATTATAAAACAACCTACTTTCCCTTTCCCCAGCCTCTAGCATCCACCATTACACTTTCTGTCTTTATGATTTTGACTATCAGAAGTACCACATACAAGAGAAATCACAGGATATTTGTCTTTTGTCACTGGATTATTTCACCTAGCATTATAACCTCAAGGTTCATCCATCTTGTAGTATTTTCAGGATTTCCTTCCTTGTTAAGCATGAATAGTATTCCATTGCTTGTGTATACTATATTTTGCTCATCCATTCATCCTTCAGTGGACACTTAGGTTGCTCCCACATTTTAGCTATTGTGAATGGTGCTGCTATGAAAACAGGTGTCCAAATATCTCTTCAAGACCCTGATTACAATTTTGGTAGATATACACTCAGAAGTGGGATTGCTGGGCCATATCGGAATTCTATTTTTAATTTTTTGAGGACCTGCTGTACTGTTTTCCACAGCAGTTGTATACATGTCAACCAGTAGTGCACAAGGGTAGCAATTTTTCCACATTCTCACTAATACTTGTTAAGTGGTAGTCACACTTTTAATGATTATTAGATTTGGGGTTCAAAGTATTTCTTATGAATTTCCCTATCAATCTTTAACAAATGGTTGAACATACATTGATGACCTTTTTCCAGCTCCATTGATAACCTGGAGGTTGCAAATGGTGATTTTCTAATTATACCATTATTTCAGCATATGTTAGAGGAGCTGCTGCTGCTGCTAAGTCACTTCAGTCGTGTCCAGCTCTATGTGATCCCATAGACAGCAGCCCACCAGGCTCCCCTGTCCCTGGGATTCTCCAGGCAAGAACACTGGAGTGGGTTGCCATTTGCTTCAATTCATGAAAGGGAAAAGTGAAAGTGAAGTTGCTCAGCTGTGTCTGACTCTTAGCAACCCCATGGACTGCAGCCCACCAGGCTCCTCCATCCATGGGATTTTCCAGGCAAGAGTACTGGAGTGGGGTACCATTGCCTTCTCCGATATTAGAGGAGAGTCTTCTATAAATAACTACACACATTAATTACTTAGTTACCCTACCCTAAAGTTTCTACAGGAAAGGAAGAATAGATGCCTGGTTCTTCTTGCATCAGTTTTTAGAGGAACAACATTGGGTCTTACGAACTCCAAATGGTAACCAAGGAATAGTTTTTCCTCAGGAATATTAATGAGCTAATGGATTTTTATATATCATATGCATTTCAATCTATCATTGGCATTATTATTATTTTGATGCTCACATTGTCCTATTCATCATGGTCTGTGTGCAGGTTGAAAAAGAATTTCCAAACACGAGGCAGAATGAGAGGAAAATAAAATTATTAGAGTGGGAGATGCTGTTAGAACAGCAGGCCTGCTCAAGGGAGAGCAAAACCATTTCACAGGCTAGTAGCCAATTTTTATAGCCTCGAGACAGAGAAAATTCCTTCTAGAAAGGTGGCACTAGGTGATTGGTTAGGATGCTACAGGGTGGGTAATAGCATGGGTATTTTTACCAAACATGGGGTCAGGGACCTGGCCAGTTTAGATCACAAGGCTCAAGGCAACAGTTGCTATGGGGCTTGGTAAGTTCCAGAGATTTTTCTCCTGTGACTGTGGTCCACGGCTCCACACCTGTGACCTTGGTATGCTGCTGCTGCTGCTAAGTTGCTTCAGTCATGTCCGATTCCGTGTGACCCCAAAGATGGCAGCCCACGAGGCTTCCCCATCCCTGAGATTCTCCAGGCAAGAACACTGGAGTGGGCTGCCATTGCCTTCTCCAATGCAGGAAAGTGAAAAGTGAAAGCAAAGTTGCTGAGTCTTGTCCGACTCTTAGCGACCACATGGACTGCGGCCCACCAGGCTCCTCCATCCATGGGATTTTCCAGGCAAGAGTACTGGAGTGGGGTGCCATTATAGGGCTCCACATTTTAGGCCAATAGGGAGAGAGCACTTTACATTTTGGTTTCTGTTTTCTTTTGATGTGAGGACATTGGTCTAGACAAACTCCTTATTTCCTGTACAGTAAGATGTCTCAAGTTCATGTTCCCATCACTTGCCCCAGGTCTGGCTATAAACACTTATTTCATCAAGAGCCCTGGAATATTTTAGTAGAAATTATATTCACAAACCACACAGCTTCTCGTTGCTATTAGGTGTTTTCTGTGGACAGAGTCAAGAAATGTGCTTGTTTTTTAAGAGAAAAATGAGTTTCCAATTCAAATTTAAGCTAGCAGTTTTACATTTAACTTGTTTTACTTTGCATATCTTTTCTCTGTTTTCTCACACTGAAAGTCTCTTTAACTACCTTAATATAATTAAGTGACCACAGGTTAAAAAAATTATCTCTGTGTGGTTACCAATAACAGAGTTCATTTGTTTACTAGTACAAATTGAAACTATTTCTTTTTTTGTCATTCTGATATGTAATATAGATATTTTAATTTACTGTTAATGTGCTTTCCCTAATCTTGAAAAACATTAAGTGTCTTTGGTATTTCTTTTTACATGAAACAGTCACAGAACTGTCTTTTTTTTTTTTTTTTTTGAGAATTCTGTGCCTTTATTGGCAGAGTAGGCTACTTGAGCACTGGAGTGGGTGGTCCACTCCCCCCCACCCGCCCCCCAAGAGCTTCAGAGGCCCTATAGGTGACTGAGAACATGCTCAGGTGGGGGCCCATCAGGCTTGATTTGCACCTGGTTGAAGCTCTTGCAATTGTAGCCCACCCACCCCATCCCACGCTAACCACCATCTCAGGCAGGACGATCATGACCCACACATGCATCTTTACCATCTCAGGCTTTTCGTGGGCGGCGCCTGGGTTTCAGCCTCACGCAGCCGCGTTGGCCCAGAGCAGGCTTCTTGCAAAGGTCTCTTCCGCCCGCCGCTCTGTCCCCGCTGCTTGCGCTGCTGGTGGGATGTTTTCAAGCCGGTGATCGAAGTCCACGTCAAGGTAGGTGACCTTGCAGAAGGTCTGCTTCTTCTGCTGATTTAATTTTTGGGTTTTCGGCTCAATTTTTGATACTCTTTATATTTTAGGGATCTTGTATTAGCCAGAGTCTAGAGAAACAAAGCCAGTAGGAGAAAGAAAGAGATTTGCCTTAAGGAATTGGTTCACATGATGGTGGGGCTTGCGAGTCTTGAAATCTGTACAGCAGGCTGGAAATTCAAGGTAGGGTTAGTGTTGCAGTATTCAGTCCAAAATCTGAAAGCTGGGAATCTGCTGGCTGGAAACTTAGGTGAGGTTTTTATGCTGCAGTTTTGAGGCCAAACTGCTTTTTTGAGAAACCCGTTTTTGCTTTTAAGGGCTTCAGCTGTTTAGGTGAGTTGTGCACAGTATAGAGACTAATCTGCGTTCCTGGGTCTACTGATTGCAGTGTTCATCACGTCTAAAATGTACCTTCAAAGCGACGTCAAGATTGGTGTTTGACAAGCGATTGGACACCATAGCCTAGTTAAGTCGACAAGTAAAATTAATCATCACAAATGTTAAGGATGTTTCCTCAAAATGATCAACTATATTTTGACATTATCTAAGCTCAAAATCTTATGCATAAGAAGTATTCAAATATTTGTTGAAGTTAACGGATGTCTATTTACAGATATTAGCCATTTTATGGAACCTAAGATGCTGACTGAGAATTTAATTGTAGTCTTCTTTGCATGTCAATTGGAATATTAATTTATGTGAAGGTTTTAGTGAGTAACTTAATTTTTTAATCACAGAACTAAACTTAAGTGAAAACTTTTTATGTATCACAGAACATTAGGTTTCTTTAAGAAATATCTGCCTTAAGACATTTCCACAAGAGGAAATACCCTTTTAATTTTCAAATCTGTAGATATGTGTGGTTCCTCTATGGTGAATGTAAACATTTGAAAATCTGATAAAGAATTCCCACAAAATAGTCCATTTATGTGAACTTTCTCTCCGCATACGCAATCTCCTTTTCTCCTGGGAAATGCTTTCCTTTTTCCTACTCTGCATCATGCAGGTGGTACTCATTAGCATCTTCAATACTCTGCCTCCTGGTCACAGTGATGTTCTAAAATGACAGAAGTCTCTTTACAAGGAGTCGTCTCCTGAGACCTCTTGGGAAGAGAGAGAACCAGTTCCTCTCGAGTATGGGTGAGTGATAGTCTGAATCCATGCCCCTCAACATGTTTTTGAGGAGCTGGTCAGCTGTGTAAAAGTGAATATGTTATGCAAAAACTAGGTTTGCTGAAATACGCAACCAACCCAGAGATCGGGAGGAGGGATTTATTATTACTTGCAGCAAGTATGAAGAATGCGAGGGATTGTTCACAAAGTAGTGTCTCCCCAACACCAAAATGAAGGAACCCTTGACAAAAGGGTATGTGTGTACTTGAAGGGGCTTGAGCAGAGCAGAATTCATTATAGAATTGGGGCAAAGGTTGCCAGAGTCCAAGCTTTAGTTGATTGAAGTTTGGAGGATCAACATCATCATTCCATCCTCCACCTGGGTGGGGGGACCTAGTTCCTGTAGAACTCAGATTTGTATCAGATTGTTGTGTATACCTTGGAGAAGGAACCAGGACTCTGTTGTTTTTTTTTTTTTCTGTTGTATTTTGAATGACTGTTTCTTGACTACTTTTCCTTTGTTTCTGCATTTCCTTAACATCAGTTACTGAGACCTGCTCAAGAGCAAGCATTCTAGCTAGGCTTAGATCACAAAATGGTTAAGGCCAAAATAGTTTCTCTTATGTAAAGAAAACCATGCCTGGTTCTCTTTCTCTAGGACCCCCCGACACCCTATCTGCTTACAAATAATGCCCATTTGAGAAAGAAACAGCTACCAAGTGGGGCAAGCAACTTGGCTGTATTCCAAGCCCTGGTTCCACCTGTTCCAAGCTCCTCAGGCTTCTACCTGTACTTTCTTGTCTGGGTAAGTTGATATGGGTTCAGTTTCTGTCACTTGCAACTCAGAGTCCTAACATACACAGGTGCCCGGAAGTTTTGCTCATTGTTTTCAGGGTATTTGTGGACTTCCTGGGGAACTCCATCTTTGAAACTTTATCCATGGTCCTCAAATATGGGACCTCTGTTTAAAGCTATCCTTCCGTCTGTGAACGTGAACCGCTACCCAAGAAAACACTGTCATAAACTGTTTCACCTGGTAGCTTTTGTGTATTTAATTGATCACATTCAACTCTTATAGCTACAATTCAACTCTAATAACCACAACATTTTCATTTTCATAGACACTTTCATCCTTGTTTTATACCTAACGACACTGGGGCTGGAAAGGGTAAATAACATTTTCTAAAGTGATACAGTTAAACTAAACCTAGTGTTTTGTCTCAAATCTGAAGTTCTTTCTCCTATACTGAAGTTTATTGTTGACTTTGACTTTAAATCTTTTAAGTTACAACTTTGAAATTTGTCTTTAAAAAATATAATTGACACAAGAAAGTAGTCACTCTTGGTAATATAAAAATGTTAATAATGGAAAGATGAATAAAATGTGATTTTAGATTGCCTATTGCATATCCCCCTTACTTCAATTTTTAAACAAATAACCTGTGATGAATAGCAGTACCCTAGAGCATGCTGAAATCTAAGTCCTTAGGAGAAAAGAGCCACAGTAATAGAAGTGTCATTATAAATAATTAGAAATGTCTGTTACACATCCACCTTCAAAGATTTGTTGAAAAACTGGCATGTAACCCACCTGGATTAATCTTCCCAGTTTGGTTCAGTTTCTGCGAGAATCTAGTTCTCCCAGAGAGAGTGGAACTCTGAGAAGAAAACTGGGAGAACAAAGCCCACAACTGTGTGGGAAGGCTTGGGTTTTTCCTAAATACAAATCTGCCCTTGCACTTTTGCATTTCAGAAATAATTGAGACAGTGGGGCGATCATGCTCCCCATTATCTCCAGCTGGAACAGTCTGCTCTTCCAAGCTCCTCAGGCAAGGCAGAGGGACGGATCCACTGCAGAGATAAACTAGCCTCTGCCCTCCCCAGCCCTTCTCTGTTCACACAGGAGGTTTTCATTTTGATCAGGCAATATTCACAAATGACAGATCCAAAAACTTAAGTACTGAGTAAAAATAAAGACACCAGGACTGTGGCTTCTCTGTGGCTTTGTTGTAGCTGCTGTCCTAGATTTTGTCCTCTCTGTTAAGCAATCGCACAGCATCTACCTTCACTGGGTTTACAAAAAGCTTCTATGCTCCTTTGTGACTGGAATACATACTCTCATTGTTCTCAGTTGAGTTTTCAGGTTGTTCAGCAGCTCTGTGATTTACAAGGCCCCCTGAGTGCTCTGAATCTGGTTAACTTCCAGCTTCCTTACTCCAGGAGTGAATATTTTCTGTGCTAACAATACTTGCCAGCTCAAAATGAGCTCTGCTTGAGTAGAGTACATTGTGGTATGACATCTTCCAGCTAACCTTGACTCCCTGGCTTCTCTCAGGCTTCTGAGCAGTTGGTGGAAGGAGCAGCCAGGCAGGAGGTCCATCATCTCTTTCCTTTGTCTGCCCTCACTGAGCCTAATCAGGTGCTTTGAGCCCAGTGGGCACCTGGAAAACGTGCCTGTCTGTCAGGCCGCCTGTGGTCTCATAGCGGGTGGAGCCACAGTGTCACTGCTTCTTCCCAGGAAGGCTCCATCCTTCCCATCCCCGCCACCAAGCACGGGAGCTCTGAAATTACACAGTTGGGGTATTTCTGCAGCTACGTGCTCACAAATTGCTTCTCTGAAGTTGTGACAGGGCTGAGTTAAAATAGGCAAGAGGCTCAGAGTAAGTTTTTAACAAGGGGAATCAAGGATAGACTGAGCAAATCTGTGTGTAGAGAAGGAAGACCCATAGAAAAGTTGAGCATCAGCTATGTGCTAGGCATTTCCCTTTCGTGTGTTCACTTAAGCTTCAACCATTCTTTACCAGAATGCATTCTTCTCTCTTTCATAATTGAGAGAAGCGAGGCTTGACTGATACAGATCCCCTACAGAGAGACGATCAGTATCCTGTATCCTGCTTGCCTCCCAGATTACTCTGCCTCTCTGAAGAAGTGCTAGTACAGGATTCATGTTAATATTCATCTTGAATTTCTTTACAAACTTCTTGGTGGCCAGTAGAATAGATAAGAATGGTGGAAAGAGATAAAAAGTCATACAATAGCTTAAATCTGGAGAATGACTGGAAATTTCCTGGGAGAAAACTTGCAAAACAAATTTAGGAACATAATTGGCTTTAGAGATAAACATAAAAACTGGGGCATTTTAAATGCACAATTACAATGAATGGGCTTTTAAGTGCTTCTTAAGCATGCAGTGTTGCTGGAAATGGGGTAGTTAAGGATGCGATCACTCTTGTACCCATCCAGGTCCAAATTCTGAATAGGTTGACTGCACTGGTTCACATACCGTATTTGGGTTTTTCACTCCTCCAGAGAAATGGTCAGCTGACTGTGGGCCATAATGCGTCACTGTCTGCTCACAACATGTTCCAGGAACACTTGTGTGGCAGTCAACAGCAGCTGCTGCTTAGAAAGAGATAACAGGTTTTCATCCATCACTCAGAGTAGGAAGGGATGGCAGGTGTACAACCCACTGATTCAAGTGCTGCGACCTCTTATCTCGAGTGGAGACACTCACAGGCAGGGTTTAGAAGAAGATCGCAGAAGATACTGACATTTATCCATCACCAGCCACTTCCTAATTATTGTACATCAATTCCTTACAACAATCCTGAGGTAAATGCTACTGCTCCATTTTACAGAGGGAGAAGTGGAGATTCAGGGAGGTAGAGTAAATAAGCCAACTCTCTTGAATGTGATTCCAGGTTCAGCACTTTATATTATATCACAATGAACTCATTATGCATAACGGTTAATGCCTAGATTATGTGTTGCCTTGGAATCAGACAGTAGCAGCAACAGTAGTAACAGTAACAGCAGTTTTTATGAGATTGCCATGTACAAGGAATTTTATAAAATTTGGCTCAGTTACTAGTCAAAACAACTAAATGAATTAAATGCTTTTATGGTTTTGGTAAATGAAGAATTTTGTCTTTCCTCCCTTGAGGTTGGAGTGCGATGTGTGTGTGTGTGTTGGGTTTGGTAGGGATACAGATAGCTGCCTGGGCTGGTGTTCACAGCAGAGGAATGGATCATATGAACTCTAGGCTCCATCACTGAAAATGAAACAACAGGAGGGTATCTTTTTAATCAAAATTGGGGATGTCAGTGAATTGGTGGAGCTTTTCGAACTAGGCATGTCTTGGATGTCATGTAGAGTATTAACTGAGTTGGGTTTATGCATATCATAGTCTTGCTCATTTTTTCCCTCTACATTCTGGGCTATATGTAGAAGAAAGATTCTTTCTTTCTTCTACAGATTATTTCTTCTGGTGTTATCTTGATCCTAGGTATACACTTTAGAATACATACATTTATGAATACTATTTTCTTTTTTTTTTTTTTGATTACAGATCCTTTCTCTTTTTTTTTCTAATTTTATACTATTTTCTAACTAATAGAATACATACAGATATACATACATTTTCTAAAGTACAGATATACATACGTTTATGTATGTATATGGATATGCATGCATTTATGTATGTATGTGTGTATGTATAGAAAAACATCTACTTCTGTTTACTGACTATGCCAAAGCCTTTGACTGTGTGGATCACAACAAGCTGTGGAAAATTCTTCAAGAGATGGGAACACCAGACAACCTGACCTGCTTCCTGAGAAATCTGTATGCAGGTCAAGAAGCAACAGTTAGAACTAGACATGGAACAACAGACTGGTTCCAAATTGGAAAAGGAGTACGTCACGGCTGTATATTGTCACCCTGCTTATTTAACTTATATGCAGAGTACATCATGAGAATTGCTGGACTGGATGAAACACAAGCTGGAATCAAGATTGCTAGGAGAAATAGCAATAACTTCAGATATCCAGTGACACCACTCTTATGGCAGAAAGTGAAGAACTAAAGAGCCTCTTGATGAAGGTGAAACAGGAGAGTGAAAAAATTGGCTAATACTCAACATTCAGAAAACTGAGATCATGGCATCTGGTCCCATCACTTCATGGCAAATAGATGGGGAAACAGTGGAAACAATGACAGACTTTATTTTCTTGGGCTCCAGAATCACTGCAGATGGTGACTGCAGCCATGAAATTAAAAGATGCTTGCTCCTTGAAAGAAAAGTTGTGACCAACCTAGACAGCATATTTGAAAGCAGAGACATTACTTTGCCAACAAAGGTCCATCTAGTCAAAGCTATGGTTTATCCAGTAATCATGTATGGATGTGAGAGTTGAACTATAAAGACAGCTGAACTCCAAAGAATTTATGCTTTTGAACTGTGGTGTTGGAGAAGACTCTTGAGAGTTCCTTGGACAGCAGGGAGATCCAACCAGTCCATCCTAAAGGAAATCAGTCTTGAATATTCATTGGAAGGCCTGATGTTGAAGCTGAAACTCCAATACTTTGGCCACCTGATGTGAAGAACTGACATTTGAAAAGACCCTGATGCTGGGAATGATTGAAGGCAGGAGGAGAAGGGGATGGCAGAAGATGAGATGGCTGGATGGCATCACTGACTCAATGGGGATGAGTCTGAGTAAGCTCCTGGAGTTGGTGATGAACAGGGAAGCCTGGCATGCTGCAGTCCATGGGGTTGCAAAGAGTCAGACACGACTGAGCAACTGAACTGATATACAGATGTACATAATACAGATATGCATACAGATATAATAGAATACATACATCTGTAAGCACCATGTTCTATCACTAAGCACATCCCTACAAACATTTGTATTAATAAGTGTATATTACAAAGCCCAGGGGATTATGTGAAGCTGTTACTGAATTTTGAAGAAGATAAAGTTTCCCATCAATGGAGATTCTCCTTCCTTGGTTCTTGTCCCTACCCCACATGTCCCTCATAGTGGCAGCGGGAGAGGCTGTGTATTGTTAGGGTCATGGCCTTCTTTCCCTTCTAGGTATGTAACACTGAGTAGTTATTGCTCTCTTTAGGTCACTTGTTTTTCTCAGCTAATGTGGCATTAGATTAGCTCTCACTTATGTCAGTTGTTACCAGTTTAAACTGCTCCATAGGTTGTGTACTAAACCTGCACATATCTGCCACGTGTGCCCTAATTCTAGCAGCTGCCTTCTGCTCAAAGATGGGAACTTTCCTGAAGGGAAAGAGCCAGTACCCCTCTGAGACTCATCCACAAAATCAATTTTTACATCCGTTCTTAACTTGCCCTCGAAACACAGATGCTGTGCTTAAAAGAATAATTGATCATTTTATTTCAATTGCACAGAAATGATGTTGAAAAAATGAGCAGACCTTGGCCATTAGAGCTCAATAGTTGGCAAAAGCAATCTGCTTATCAATTAAAATCAGCAACTCAACTCCCCACTGTTTCTGATTGTCAAGGTAATAAAGAAAAATATACCCCCAAATGGTATAGCATTGACTCCAAATTTATTCTCATGAAACTGTGTTTATAGTGTTAGCATTGTCAATTACAATAGGAATCTGCTAGCTCTAATAGCTAATAATTTATATGTATTTTCCTTCACCACAGCCCCTAAGTTAAATGTGATATTTTTTATATTCAATAGATCCGATTTCCCTTTCCACTACATACTTTACATGAAATCACTTCCTATTATTATTGTTTGTATAATTTAATAACATACACTGTCTCTCCATATCATTCTCTCTATTTTACAAGTAAAATGTAATTTGGGTCATTAGCAGTGAAAGAGGACCAGGAAATCCAAACTGCTTTGGAAAACCAAGAAAACAAGACTTTTGTGACTAAATTATCACTTCTCTTCTACGTTTTAAATTACTGTTTCCAATTAACAGTCACTTGGTCCCACTTACATGCCTTGCACTGTGCTTAGTGTTATAATTGAATCAAAATTAAGATAAAGAACTGGCCCTCAAGGGGAACAGATTCAAAAACATACAACAACAGCATAACATAAGGCCAACCAGGATCAATAATAAGGCACTAGCAGGATGTTGTTGGAAAACAAGAGGAGGAGGATAATTTTTGACTAAAGGATACAAACAAGATTTATGGAGAAAATAAGAGAATCTGGTTAAGAAATGAAAAGAACTTTAATACACAGAGAAGGGGAGTTTGGAGCCCTCGAGCTAAGGGAAGAACATCAGGAAATGTACCAGGGTGTAGAAACGCAGTTGTATTCAGGGCCTGGGTTGGGAGTTGCTAAGCCATTTGACCAGAAGCCTGGGGAGATGAATTAAGAGATGAATCCGGAGGTTTGGCAGATGGTCTTTGATGCTGTGGTAGATCGCAAAAGCAGTCACAAATTCATCTTATCCTTTTATGCGTATTTCTTCCCCTAGCTATTTTTTTAAAGGCTTTCTAGAGAATTTACAGGAAAACTATGCCAAAAGAATGGATTCCCCATATACTCCTTTTCCCCAACCCTCCTTTCTCCCCCCTCTCACACGCATGCACATTCCTGTTATTAATAACTTGCATTAGTATGGTACATGTGTTCCAGTTGATCCAATATCTATATTATAATTACCTAAAGTCCGTAGTCCACATTAGGGTTCACTCTGTTGTGCATTCTGTGGGTCTTGACAAATGCATAATGCGGTGTGTTCACTGTCAGCATCATAGAGAATAGGCTCACTGCCCTAAAAAGCCTCTGCTTTCCACTTGTTCATCATTCCTTCCTAACAGACCTCTAGTATCTATCCATTGATCCTTTATTGTTGCTACAGTTTTGCCTTCTCAAGCCTGTCATATTGAAATCATACAGTGGAGAAGCTTTGCCAACTGGCTTCTTTCATTTAGCTATATGCATGTAAGTTTTTTCCATGTATTTTCATGGTTTGATAGCTCTTTTCTTTTTTTGTCACTGGATCAAATATTGTGTCTGAGAGATAAGGTTAATCCTAAATCCCTTGCTGCCTGGAGTGTCTTTCCTCTGGGCATGCACGTCAGCACTCTGCTTTCAATTAACTATCCACAAAAGTATCACCTACCAGACTTTCTTTGATTGTAAATTCCAAGATGACCCTGCTTCCCACAGCACACCCCTTATCACATACCTGTTTTATTTTTCTTGGCGCTTAGCACTTCTGGTGTGTATGTATGTGTGTGTGTGTGTATGTATATATATATATATATACATATATTTATATAATTTGTTTTCCGTGTCACATTGTCTCCAGAAGATTGCCATACCCATGAAAGCAAAGACATGGTATCTGGCATATCCTCAGGGCCCAGGACAATACTTGTTTTTAGATACTCAAGAAATACTTCTGAATTATGGAGTAAATGAAAGAATAAATGACTATTAAATTTATCCAAGTGTGGCAAGGAATGGAATTTTGTCCTTCAGTCAAAAGAGGCTCAGGTTCTGGAGCTCTTATTAATGTAAGTCTCCATTACACCTGGGCTTCCCTGGTGGCTCAGATGATAAAGAATCTGCCTGCAGTGCAGGAGACCCAGGTTTGATCCCCGAGTCGGGAAGATGCCCTGAAGAAGGTAATGGCTACCCACTCCAGTATGGACAGAGGATCCTGGCAGGCTACGGTCCATGGCGTCATGGAGAGTCAGACATGACTGAGCAACTAACACAACAACAAAAGGCGACATCTATGCATCATCTATGGTAAACTTAGGCAAACAGAAGCTGGCTGTTAGGGCAGGTGACAAGTACTGATAAGTTTCTCCTCACTGATTGTATTGGTTCTACTGACAATAAGATACATCATGTGAAAAGGTGGTGGTGAAAGAGTATACCTCACAAATGATAAAAATGCAGAACTATAATTTCATAGTAATTTTCTGCATTAATCATTATTTACTGGAGGTTTAAGATGGAGATCACATGGACCACAGCCTTCTCTAACTCAATGAAACTAAGCTTTGCCATGTGGGGCCACCCAGGGTGGACGGATTATGCTGGAGAGGTCTGACAGAATGTGGTCTGACAGAATGTGGTCCACTGAGAAGGGAATGGCAAACCACTTTAGTATTCTTGCCTTGAGAACCCCATGAACAGTATGAAAAGACAAAAAGATAGGACCCTGAAAGATGAACTCCCGAAGTCGGTAGGTGCCCAATATGCTACTGGAGATCAGTGGAGAAATAACTCCAGAAAGAATGAAGGGATGGAGCCAAAGCAAAAACAATACCCAGTTGTGGATGTGACTGGTGATAGAAGCAAGGTCCAATGCTGTAAAGAGCAATATTGCATAGGAACCTGGAATGTTAGGTCCGTGAATCAAGTAAATTGGAAATGGAACGTCGACATTCTAGAAATCAGCGAACTAAGATGGACTGGAATGGGTGAATTTAACTCAGATGACCATTATATCTACTACTGTGGGCAGGAATCCTTAAGAAGAAATGCAGTAGCCATAGTCAATGAAAGAGTCCAAAATGCAGTACTTGGATACAATCTCAAAAACGACAGAGTGATCTCTGTTCGTTTCCGAAGCAAACCATTCAATATCACGGTAATCCAAGTCTATGCCCCAACCACTAATGCTGAAGAAGCTGAAGTTGAACGGTTCTATGAAGACCTACAAGACCTTTTAGAACACCCAAAAAGATGCCCTTTCCATTATAGGGGACTGGAATGCAAAAGCAGGAAGTCAAGAAACACCTGAAGTAACAGGCAAATTTGGCCTTGGAATACAGAATGAAGCAGGGCAAAGACTAATAAGAGTTTTGCCAAGAGAATGCACTGGTCATAGCAAACACCCTCTTCCAACAACACAAGAGAAGACTCTACACATGGACATCACCAGATGGTCAACACCAAAATCAGTATGATTATATTTTTTGCAGCCAAAGATGGAGAAGCTCGATACAGTCAGCAAAAATAAGACTGGGAGCTGACTGTGGTTCAGATCATGAACTCCTTATTGCCAAATTCAGACTTAAATTGAAGAAAGTAGGGAAAACCACTAGACCATTCAGGTATGATCTAAATCAAATCCCTTATGATTATACAGTGGAAGTGAGAAATAGATTTAAGGGACTAGATCTGATAGAGTGCCTAATGAACTATGGATGGAGGTTTGTGAAACTGTGCAGGAGAATGGGATCAAGACCATCCCCAAGAAAAAGAAATTAATAAAAGCAAAATGGCTGTGAAGAGAAGTGAAAAGCAAAGGAGAAAAGGAAAGATATACTCATTTCAATGCAGTGTTCCAAAGAATAGCAAGGAGAGATAAGAAAGCCTTCCTCAGTGATCAGTGCAAAGAAATAGAGGAAAACAGTAGAATAGCAAAGACTAGAGATCTCTTCAAGAAAATTAGAAATACCAGGGGAAGATTTCATGCAAAGATGGGCTCAATAAAGGACAGAAATGGTATGGACCTAACAGAAGCAGAAAATATTAAGAAGAGGTGGCAAGAATACACAGAAGAACTGTACAAAAAAAAATCTTCATGACCCAGATAATCACGATGGTGTGATCACTGACCTAGAGCCAGACATCCTGGAATGTGAAGTCAAGTGGGCCTTAGAAAGCATCACTCCAAAAAAAGCTAGTGGAGGTGATGGAATTCCAGTTGAGCTATTTAAATCCTAAAAGATGATGTCAAAGTACTGCAGTCAATATGCCAGCAAATTTGGAAAACTCAGCAGTGGCCTCAGGACTGGAAAAGGTCGGTTTTCATTCTAATCCCAAAGAAAGGCAATGCCAAAGTTCAAACTACCGCACAATTGCACTCATCTCACACACTAGCAGAGTAATGCTCAAAATTTTCCAAGCCAGGCCTCAGCAATACGTGAACTGTGAACTTCCAGATGTTCAAGCTGGTTTTAGAAAAGGCAGAGGCACCAGAGATCAAATTGCCAACATCTGCTGGATGATCAAAAAAGCAATAGAGTTCCAGAAAAACATCTATTTCTGCTTTATTGACTATGCCAAAGCCTTTGACTGTGTGGATCACAATAAACTGTGGAAAATTCTGAAAGAGATGGGACTACCAGACCACCTGACCTACCTCTTGAGAAACCTGTATGCAGATCAGGAAGCAACAGTTAGAACTTGAGATGGAACAACAGACTGGTTCCAAATAGGAAAAGGAGCATGTCAAGGCTGTATGTTGTCACTCTGCTTATTTAACTTATATGCAGAGTACATCATGAGAAATGCTGGGCTTGAAGAAGCACAAGCTGGAATCAAGATTGCTGGGAAAAGTATCAGTCACCTCAGATATGCAGATGACACCACCCTTATGGCAGAAAGTGAAGAAGAACTAAAGGGCCTCTTGATGAAAATGAAAGAAGAGAGTGAAAAAGTCGGCTTAAAGCTAAGCATTCAGAAAACAGATCATGGCATCTGGTCCCATCACTTCATGGCAAATAGATGGGGAAACAGTGGCTGAATTTATTTTTCTGGGCTCCAAAATCACTGCAGATGGTGATTGCAGCCATGAAATCAAAAGATGCTTACTCCTTGGAAGGAAAGTTATGACCAACCTAGATAGCATGTTAAAAAGCAAAGATGTTACTTTTTCAGCAAAGGTCTGTCTAGTCAAGGTTATAGTTTTTCCAGTGGTCATGTATGGATATGAGAGTTGGACTATGAAGAAAGCTGAGCACAGAAGAATTGATGCTTTTGAACTGTGGTGCTGGAGAAGACTCTTGAGAGTCTCTTGGACTTCAAGGAGATCCAACGAGTCCATCCTAAAGGAAATCAGTCCTGGGTGTTCTTTGGAAGGACTGATGTTGAAGCTGAAACTCCTATTTTGGCCACCTGATGCAAAGAGCTGACTCATTTGAAAAGACCCTGATGTTGGGAACGATTGAAGGCAGGAGAAGGGGATGACAGAAGATGAAATGGTTAGATGACATCACTGAGTCAATGGACATAAGTTTGGGTAAACTCCAGGAGTTGGTGATGGACAGGGAAGCTGGCGTGCTGTGGTTCATGGCATCGCAAAGAGTTAGACACTACTGAGCAACTGAACTGAAGATGGAGAGAATATTCAGATTAAAATAGGTACCAAACTGTTGCAGAGACAGCCACTGTCCTATGTCATGTCCATTCTTCCCCTCCTCCTTGGTATCAGGTCCATGAGTTTTACTGAGTTCATATCTCTCAGAACTAAATATTAATTCCACAGGTTTCCAGCCACCCTTAGAATGAGATTGGTCACATGCTAAGTTCTGACCAATGACACAGAGATGGAAGTGTCGTGAGGACTTCAAAGTACACAGCTTAAGAAGAGTTGACTTGGTTGGGAAATGCTCATTTTTAGTAATTCTCCATTTAACCCTCAATAGGGAGGGGATGGCTGGAAACCCCAGGAGACCAATTGTGCTCTTGGAGCATAAACTGTTGCTGAGGGTGGCAGCCATGTTGAGGAATAAAGACAGCAGAGGGAGTCCTGAATCATTCCCTAGGATCATCACAGCGGCTCAAATCTGCCCACCTCCCCATAGAGACAACAGAAAAGAACTTCTGTCTTGTTCCATTCTGGATAAATGCAGCGAAACCCAATCCTAAATGATACATCTGGCTTCAAGAGTTATAACAGATTTTTAATGGAAACAATCCTGGATTTATGAAAGCATGAATTCCTGTTGTAGGTTTCCTGATGACCAAATCATCACTTACAACTGAGAAAGTAATTTAATCTTTTGGAGAACATTTTCTTCCACTTTAAAATTTGGCAAAATAATGCATACTTATAAAGTTGTTGTGAAAGTAGATTATATAGAGTATTAAAATTAATTCTAATCAAGAAAGGGTCTTTGCAGAAAAAAAAAAAAAAATCCTTGCTTCTACTGGCCTATTTAAACATTCCTAGAAGCAATTAGTGTCTTATTGTACAATGTAACTGACAGTTTGGAACTGCCTACTATCTGCAAATCAGTCTTGGATGTTGTGATGAAAAAATCATTTATAATACCAGCCACCAATCAGTTCAGTTCAGTCACTCAGTCGTGTCCAACTCTTTGTGACCCCATGAACCACAGCACGCCAGGCCTCCCTGTCCATCACCAACTCCCGGACTCCACCCAAAGCCATATCCATTGAGTCGGTGACGCCATCCAACCATTGCATCCTCTGTTGTTCCCTTCTCCTTCTGCCCTCAATCTTTCCAGCATCAGGGTCTTTCCAAATGAGTCAGCTCTTCACAAAAGGTGGCCAAAGTATTGGAGTTTCAGCTTCAACATCAGTCTTTCCAATGAACACCCAGGACTGATTTTCTTTAGGATGGACTGGTTGGATCTCCTTGCAGTCCGAGGGACTCTCAAGAGTCTTCTCCAACACCACAATTCAAAAGCATCAATTCTTCTGTGCTCAGCTTTCTTTATAGTCCAATTCTCACATCCATACATGACCACTGGAAAAACCATAGCCTTGACTAGATGGACCTTTGTTTACAAAGTAATGTCTCTGCTTTTTAATATGCTGTCTAGGCTGATCATAACTTTCCTTCCAAGGAGTAAGCGTCTTTTAATTTCATGGCTGCAATCACCATCTGCAGTGATTTTGGATCCCAGAAAAATAAAGTCAGCCACTGTTTCCACTGTTTCCCCATCTATTTGCCATGAAGTGATGGGACCAGATGCCATGATCTTAGTTTTCTGAATGCTGAGCTTTAAGCCAACTTTTCACTCTCCTCTTTCACTTTCATCAAAAGACTTTTTAGTTCTTCTTCACTTTCTGTCATAAGAGTAGTGTCATCTGGATATCTGAGGTTAGCCACTGATCAACTCCAATCTAAATAGAAAGGAGAAATTTTTACAAATCGATTATAAGCCAATGGTGAATTACTGCTGCCCTCTCACTATGGGCTTCCTGGGTGGTGTTAGTGGTTAAAAAAAAAAAAAAAAAAACCCACCTGCCAATTCAGGAGATGCAAGGGACGCAGGTTTGATCCCTGGTTTGGGAAGGTCCCCATTAGTAGGAAATGGCTACCCATTCTAGTATTCTTTCTTTCTTTCTTTTTTTCACTCTAGGTTACTTTTATTTTCTTAAGAATTTTAAGGAAGACTGTCCTTGGAGATAAGAACATACACACAATTCTGTGAAGGTGTATTTGGTTCAGTCCCTTCTTCCTAACTCTGTCCTCCACTTTCAATCACCGATAACATCACCACTGATAATGCCCTCGTTAGCCACTACCCTTGGACTTGTCTTGTGACTCAGCTGGTAAAGAATCCTCCTGCAATGCAGGAGACCTGGGTTCATCCCTAGATTAGGAAGACCCCTGGAGAAGGGAAAGGCTACCCACTCTAGTATTCTAGCCTGGGGAACTCCATGGACTGTATGTCCATGGGGTCACAGAGTCGGATGTGACTGAGCCATTTTCACTTTCACTTAGTCCCTTTTCTTAATGCTCTTTCTTCCTCTCTATTTGTAACTGCAGTATTCTTCACCTTTATTGTGTTTCATTTGTTCAGGGTTTGAAATTCAAACTATATGTTCTGACAAATGAATCTGGGCCAAAGCATTAATAGCCACTCCAGTATTCTTGCCTGGAGAATTCCATGAACATGGGAGCCTGTGGGCTACAGTCTATGGGGCTGCAGAGAGCCAAACACGACTGAATGACCAAGCACGTGCACATACACACACAGCCCTCACTTTAAGACTAAATGATATAAGTGACAAAAATTCATTTTGGTTTATATCTACTACTAATCTTTGGCTCGCTTTTGTCTTTCCTTGGGGTAATTGAAGAGACTGAGAATCTTCAGATTATTTTCTGACAATTCTCATGCAAGAAAGCTTTCAGGCAACATTTTAGAGTGAATTTGGCAAAATTCCACACTTCATCCTCCAGCTCTTCTATAGCGTGTATAAAATATTTTGTTGACAATACTTAGAAAAAAGGAAACTGGAGATTCAGAAGAGAAAAAGGAGACAGTAGAGTAGAAAGAGCTGTTTTTGCAGTACATCCTTCAAGATATAAAATAAGTGGCAAGAAACAAACTGTGTCAAAACCTTAGAAATTACACCTCTGCATTTGTGGGGGAGAAAAATGAGAGGTGGGTTGAGATGTTATTAATACAGCATGGTAATCATTAATGATGACTACAAGTATTTCTGGCTTCCCGCCTTCTCCACATATAGAATAATGTGTTTTGGGCCTCTCTGTGGATGGGTAATAAGGTATAAGAAGATATATAGCACATCTGGACCTGTGCATTCAATTATTGCTTTCAAACCACCTCCCCACCCCCAGCACCCCTACCTCCCCGCCAGCAGAGCTCTCTTTTCTCCTGTTACTGTGACCAGGAATGTTTGAGATGGTGTTTGCTTCATCAGACTAAGTTCTGGAGTGTGGTGGGAAGCCACAGCAGGTATGCAGAAAGGGCAAGACATATATTTAGATTTTTTTCCTAT
Source organism: Bos mutus (assembly GCF_027580195.1). NCBI lineage: Eukaryota > Metazoa > Chordata > Mammalia > Artiodactyla > Bovidae > Bos > Bos mutus. Next base: position 49,296,710 of record NC_091617.1, read on the forward strand.
CACCAAGATTTTGGATTCCTTTGTTACTATGACTTAATCTAGCTTTTTCTGCCTGTATAGTATTATGAAGTTTGCTGTAATAATGCCATGAAGAGGCCATAGGTAGGGGTAGGTAGGAACTATATAATTAATGAAGGAGGTGGGAAAAATATATAACTGGGTGTCGATGGAGATTTATTCCACCAGTTACATGAACCTAAGTAAGTTAAAAATATGATAGAAAATAATGACAGAATAATCAGCTATTTACTGACTTCTCAGAAAAATGGAGTGTAGGAAGACTGCATGCTTTGCTGAGCAAATGGTAAGGCTCTGTATCTAGGGGAGGAAATAAGGGAAAGATTATATTAATAGCAAGACCTGAGAATAGAAGTGTTGGTGAAATCCAAAGTCAAGAGAGCTGGAAACATTGAGTTCTGAAAGGATGGGAGGGAAATAACATGACTGTAGATGCATTAGAACTTTGGAGACAGAACTCAGAAGTCTAAGGGGGGAGTTATATTGAGTATTTTTGTGTGGCAAAATTTTTGCAAATACAGCCCTCTCCTCCTCTTTCCTACAAAATTTGTATTGAATCCCCCAAAACGAATTTAATTTCACAAAGCCTTAGAAACTGCTATAGGTTTTACTGAAATGTTAATTCCCCCTTCAAGGTAGGTGTAGGATAAGACTATTAAATCCCCATGGGGCCCAGACACACTTGGTAAACACATATTTTATCCTTATTTCAAGCCTTTACATTACTCTGTACTTCTAGAATCACACTGAGACTTTTTTGAGACTGCAGAAAAAACAAGAGACTTATAAGTGTAAAAATTGTCAAATATACAGGAGGATAATTTATAACTACCATTTTTACAATTTTCAAATACATTTTTGGGGAAAGCTTGGGTTGTCTTCCATTTTAATTTGATGCTGTTTTTTTAAAAACGCAGGTATGATTTTGTTCTCAGTAAAAACTTAAACACTGATGGCTTTTAAACCAGTGGCAGCTTAACAGTAGGAAGGAGACCAAGACAGGGAAGCAGTCAGCTTCCAGCATGTCTCCCATTCAATCAGAGTGTCTTTGCTTTTGTGTATTTTAAATGTTAGAATTCCACATAAGAATTTCTAATTTTTTTAAATGTTTAAAAGCTCGATTCTTTTGTGAAGGCTTAAATACTTATGTGTATATTCTCTTTACTAGATAACACATAGTAACATCCAATCTAACTCAAATTTCAAATACTTGTTTGCCTAGTCTCTTCTGAAAAATCTCCCTGCTAGGTTTTTTCCATACACCCACTCCCTCCCTCTAGTCAGCTCTGTTTCACGTGTTGGAAGCTCCCTTTATTGTACCCTCAGGACAGGTACAACTGTCACGCTGACCTTATGTATTAGAACATCTGTGGCACTTACCTAGACTTCTGCATCCTTCTTTGGTTTCTATTAATGATTGTCACTTCACACTAAAGGGATAGATCTTCCATATCTTTGGAGAGAATGTCAGTAAAGCAGTTGCCATTTTATTGTTCAGTCAACTTTTCATAGGGAGCTTTCTCATGAGACTAAAAATGTGGGACGAGGGAGAGAAATCAGTGCATCGGGTTTAAGTGTGTATACATATCAGTCACCTGCTCATGCAAAATTCTTGCGCCATTAGATGCCGCTCTGCTGCTGCACATGCCCAGATGGCTTAGGCCATGGATGATGCTCAATGTAACGTGGGTAGTTCAGGTTCCTGGCTCTTTGGTGACAGACTTCTCCAGTCTCTACTAGAACCTGCAACAGCCCAAAGCTATGTCTCAAAAGGAGAGTTGTTGAAAAGAGTGTTTTATTGCTTGAAACTCTGAAACACTCATATGGAGTTTGTGGCAGGCTCCCTTTAGCATTCCACAGGCCCACAGAGAAGGAAATGGCAACCTACTCCAGTATTCTTGCCTGGAGAATCCCATAGACAGAGGATCCTGGCAGGTTACAGTCCATGGGGTCGCAAAGAGTCAGACACGACTGAGAGACTTCACTCACTCTGGTCCATGGGATATTTAAGCACTGTTTGATCATCTGAAGACTCAGGTGATAGAGCTCTTGGAACACAATCTAGGACAGCTAGGGCACCTACTCTGCTGCTGCTGCTGCTGCTAAGTCGCTTCAGTCATGTCCGACTCTGTGCAACCCCATAGACAACAGCCCACCAGGCTCCCCCGTCCCTGGGATTCTCCAGGCAAGAACACTGGAGTGGGTTGCCATTTCATTCTCCAATGCATGAAAGTGAAAAGTGAAAGTGAAGTCGCTCAGTCGTGTCCGACTCTTCGCTACCCCTTGGACTGCAGCCTACCAGGCTCCTCCTTCCATGGGATTTTGCAGGCAAGAGTACTAGAGTGGGGTGCCATTGCCTTCTCCGTTGGTAGATAGAGCAGCACATCCTGATATGATTATGTTGCATCCAAAATCAAAGAGGCCCACTGAATATTTAACCTTTTCGCTGTAGTTGGTAGGACAAAGTGAAGCAATTGTCATTCCTCTACAGCTGTACCATGCCTGGAAATAGACATCCAGAAATTTCCCTAAACTGGCATGTCCTTGAATGTTCTTGGGGTTTATTGTGCATTATCTGCATGCGTTTTTCTTCCTGAGATATTATGTGTATTATGCTCATCAAGTCCAGTAGACATGAAGTCTTTAATGTAGCAGACAGGCAATGTTCGATGGAAATGTGATGACAGAAATCCCTGTGGACCTAGGTATGATGGAGAATTAGAACGTTAACATAGAGATTAATTAAGATTGTAAAAAATACTGTTGGCTCTTCCAAGTGAAAGAAAATGGATTCTGATAGACTTGGCTTAAAATAAACTAGGACAGCCACTATGGAGAACAGTGTGGAGATTCCTTAAAAAACTGGAAATAGAACTGCCATACAACACAGCAATCCCACTGCTGGGCATACACACCGAGGAAACCAGAATTGAAAGAGACACGTGTACCCCAGTGTTCATCGCAGCACTGTTTATAATAGCCAGGACATGGAAGCAACCTAGATGTCCATCAGCGGATGAATGGATAAGAAAGCTGTGGTACATTTACACAATGGAGTATTACTCAGCCATTAAAAAGAATACATTTGAATCAGTTCTAATGAGGTGGATGAAACTGGAGCCTATTATACAGAGTGAAGTAAGCCAGAAAGAAAAACACCAATACAGTATACTAACACATATATATATGGAATTTAGAAAGATGGTAATGATAACCCTGTATGCAAGACAGCAAAAGAGACACAGATGTATAGAACAGTCTTTTGGACTCTGTGGAAGAGGGAGGGGGGGATGATTTGGGAGAATGGCATTAAAACATGTATAATATCATTAAAAAAAATAACCATCTGCCTTCTCAGTAACTTTGTACTATGTACTAGAGATTCTGTTGATTTTCTTCAGGCAAGGCCCATCTGATTAGTCAGCTATAATTGAGGTTACTACCTGATCTGCTAAGACATTGAATTCTTCAAGACCCATCTAACTTTTTCACTGATGAAATGGAAGTTAAATGAAGATAGGAAAGGGATCAGGTCTCTAGTACTTTCCTATGGCTGCTGTTACAAAGTATCATAAGCTGGGTGTCTAAAAACAACAAAAAATATATTGTCTCACAGTCTTGGAGTCTAGACATTCAAAATCAAGTTGTTGTAGGGCCATGCTTCCTCAGAAATCTGCAGAGAAAAATCGTTTTTTGCCTCTACCTGGCTTCTGGCCCTGCCCATCAGGCCTTGGCATTCCTTAGCTTGTAGCTCATCACGTCAGTTTCTGCCTCCATTGTCACATGGGATCATCCCTCTGTGAGTATCTGTGTCTTAACATAGCATTCTCTTCTCTGTGTCTCTCCTCTTCTAATACAAAGACACCAGTCATACTGGATTAAGAAACCACACCAGCCTGATTTTATCTTAATTTAACTAATTATATCTGCAACAACCCTATTGCCAAATAAGGTTACATTCTGAGGTACTGAGGATGAGGATGGAGGGGGACACAACGTAACCCAGACTAGCACTCTTATATCTTCTCAAGACTTGATGTTGGTACTCACTTTTGACATTTTTCCAAAGGTTCAGTATTGTGTTTTATGGGTAAGGATTACTTTAGGGGTTTCAAATATCCCCTTTTCATTTTAGCAGGCTTCACTCCCTTGGTCAGGGAGCCAGTGGTAGAACTGTGTTAGTTGCAGCATATGTATGTACCAATAATGCATTCATAAGGAAAATGACCTTAGAGTGTATTTGCAGACTCACTCGGCCTATTCTGATATGCACTTAGGCTGAAGTTTGGTTTATCTCCTGACCCCCTGCCCTCAGCCTGTCATGTCTTATCCTGGCATCCAGACTCCCAGAGCCAAGGTGCTTTCCTGGTTGACTGTAACTAGTAAGGAGATGCAGCACCTTTGTGGAGGCTGTAAAGAAGCTTTGCACTACATACTTGTGACAGTGTCAAAGGGATACCTTATCTCCTGATTCAAAGGTCTTAGATAAGCCAGTCTAGATAAAACCAGTCTCTATCATTATAATGATAGAGATTCAAGTTAGGGGCACATAGATCAGACCTGTAGCTTGATAGGATTTTGTTTGTTGTTCAAAGAAAAATATGTTTGGCAACAGTATTCCACCCAAATATTTTAAGCCACTGCCAGTGATTCCTAATTATCAAAACATTTTGATTAATATTCTGGACTTGGTTTCTATTACAGCAGCCATGCTTACTGATTCTAGTGCAGTCATTTGTCTCTGCCTGCACCAGTGGGGAAGAGAGATCAAGGAACTGGTTTCCATGATTGTGAGGGCTGGGAAGTCATATCTGCAGGGCAGACCAGCAGGCTGGCCACTCTCAAGCAGGAGCTAACTGCAGTCCACAGATGGAATTTCTTCTGACTCAGGGACATCTCAGTTTTGTTCTCCCCCACCCAGTTTTATTAAGAGTTGGTTGACACACACCACTGTACAAGTTTGAGGCTCATAGCATCATGGTCTGATTTCGGCTAATATCTGTCATCTCATATAGATAAAAAAAGAATAAAGAAAATGTCCTACGATGAGAACCTGTTAAGATAACTCTCTTAACAAACTTCTGTATATCATGTTGTTTGTTTAGTTGCTAAGACATGTCCGACTCTTTTGTTACCCCAAGTGCAGTAGTAGCCCGCCAGACACCTCTGTCCCTGGAATTTGCTAGGTAGGCAAGAATACTGCAGTGGGTTGCCATTTCCTTCTCCAGGGCATTTTTCTAACCCAGGGACTGAACCCTCATTCCCTGTACTGGCAGGCAGATTCTTTAAGTTAAGACTGAGCCACACTCTTAAATTTCTATATATCATTTAACAGTGTTAACTACAGTCATCATGTTGTAGATGAAACTCCTAGTGCTTCTTTATCTTCTAATTGGAAATTTGTGCCTTTGACCACCTTCCTCCAGCTCTTCTCCCTCAGCCCTCAGCCTCTGGTAACACTAAGTCTTACCTCTTTGAGTTTGCTTTGTTTTTTATTTTTCTGAGATTCTATATAGGTGAATTAATACACTATTTGTATTCTTTCTCTGACTTAGTATACTTAGCATAATGCTTTCAAGGTCTGTCTGCACTGTCCCAAATGGTAGAATTTTCTCACTTTTGAATATTCCATTGTGTATTTATACAACTACTTCATTCATTCATTCATTGGTGGATAATTAGGTAGTTGTCATGTGTTGGCTTTTGTAAATATAATACTACTATGAACACTGGGGTACAGATATTTTCAAGTTAGTGTTTTTGTTTCCTTTGGATACATACCCAGGGATGGAATTGCTGAATCATATGGTAATTATACTTAAACATTTTTGAGAATCCTTTGTATTATTTTCCATAGTGGCAATGCCAGCTTATATTCCCACCTGTGGTACACAGGGGTTCCCTTTTCTCCACATTCATGTCAGTATTTATTATCTTTGTCTTTTTGATGATGGCCATTCTAAAAGGTGTGGTGATATCTTATGTGATTTTAATATGCATTCCCCTGAGGAGAAGGCAATGGCACCCCACTCCAGTACTCTTGCCTGCAAAATCCCATGGACGGAGGAGCCTGGTAGGCTGCAGTCCATGGGGTCGCTAAGAGTTGGGCATGACTGAGCGACTTCACTTTCACTTTTCACTTTCATGCATTGGAGAAGGAAATGGCAACCCACTCCAGTATTCTTGCCTGGAGAATCCCAGGGACGGGGGAGCCTAGTGGGTTGCTGGCTATGGGGTCACACAGAGTTGAACACAACTGAAGTGACTTAGCAGCTGTGGTGTTGGAGAAGACTCTTGAGAGTCCCTTGGACTGCAAGGAGATCCAACCAGTCCATTCTGAAGGAGATCAGCCCTAGGATTTCTTTGGAAGGAATGATGCTAAGCTGAAACTCCAGTACTTTGGCCACCTCATGCGAAGAGTTGACTGATTGGAAAAGACTCTGATGCTGGGAGGTATTGGGGGCAGGAGGAGAAGGGGATGACAGAGGATGAGATGGCTGGATGGCATCACTGACTCGATGGATGTTGAGTCTGGGTGAACTCCGGGAATTGGTGATGGACGGGGAGGCCTGGCGTGCTGCGATTCATGGGGTCGCAAAGAGTCGGACATGACTGAGCGACTGAACTGAACTGAATGACTAGTAATGTTGAACATCTTGTCATGTACCTGTTGGCCATTTGTATGTATTCTTTAGAAAAATGTCTATTACGTCCTTTGCATGTTTTTAAGTTGGGTTATTATTATTATTTTGCTATTGAGTTATATGAGGTTTTTAAAAAATATATATATATGTATGTATTAGATCCCTTATCATATATATGATTTGCAGATATGTTTTTTTCTCATTCTGTAGGTTGTCTTTCCATTTTGTTGATTGTTTCTTTTGTTTCACAAGAAGCTTTTTAATTTGATGTAGTCCAATTTTGTTTGTATTTGATTTTGTTCTTTGTGCTTTAGGTGCCATATGCAAAAAATCATTACCAAGGCCCAAATCAGGGAGCTTTATTCCTATGTTTTCTTTCAGGAGTTTCATGGTTTTAGGTTGACATTTAAGTGTTTAATCCATTTTAAGTTGTGTAGGTGGTGTAAGATAGGGATCCAGTTTCACTTTTTTGTGTGTGAATATCCACTTATCCCAGGACCTATTTATTGAAGAGAATGTATTTTCTCCATTGAGTATTCTTCCCTCCCTTGTAAACCCTCTCTACTTGGTTTACATTTTAGCTCTCAAAGGTGTTTCATTGGTCTACTGTTTTGATGAATGTAGTTTTTTGTTTTTGTTTTTGCCATTTTTCATCAGTTTCTAGTTGATTTTTTTCTAAAATTTATTTTTTAATTGAAAGATAATTACTTTACAGAATTTTACTGTTTTCTGTCAAACCTCAACCTGAATCAGCCATAGGTATACATATATCCACTCCCTCTTGAACCTCTCTCCCATCTTCCTTCCCATCCCACCCCTCTAGGTTGATACAGAGGCCCTGCTTGAGTTCTCTGGGACATATAGCAAATTCCCATTGGCTATCTCTTTTATGTATGGTAAAGTAAGTGTCCATGTTATTCTCTCCATTCATCTCACCCTCTCCTCCCCTCTCCCCATGTCCTTAAGTCTGTTCTCTATGTCTGTTTCTCCATTGCTGCCCTGCAAATAAATTCTTTGGTACCATCTCTCTATATCTATATATATGCATTAGTATATGATATTTATCTTTCTCTTTCTGACTTTACTCTGTAAAATAGGCTCTAGGTTCATCCACCTCATTAGAACTGACTCAAATGTGTTCCCTTTAATGGCTGAGTAATATTCCATTGTATATATGTACCACATCTTCTTTATCCATTCATCTGTCAATGGACATCTAGGTTGCTCCCATGTTCTAGTTATTGTAAATAGTTTGCTGCAATGAACATTGGGGTGTATGTGTCTTTTTCAATTTTGGTTTCATCAGGGTATATGCCTAGGAGTGGGATTGCTGGGTCATATGGTGGTTTTATCCCTAGTTTTTTTTTTTTTTTTTAACTTTACAAAATTGTATTAGTTTTGCCAAATATCGAAATATCCCTAGTTTTTTAAGGAATCTCCAAACCATCTTCCATAGTGGCTGTATCAATTTACATTCCCATCAACAGTGGAAGATGTTCCCTTTGCTTCACACCCTCTCCAGCATTTACTGTTCGTAGACATTTTGATGATGGCCATTCTGGCTGGTGTGAGGTGGTATCTCATTGTAGTTTTGATTTGCATTTCTCTAATAATGAGCGATGTTGAGCATCTTTTGATGTGTTTGTTAGCCATCTGAATGTCTTCTTTGGAGAATTGTCTGTGTAGGTCTTTTTCCCACTTTTTGACTGGATTGTTTGTTTTTCTGATATTGAGTTATATAATCTGCTAGTATATTTTGGAAATTAATCCTTTGTCATTTGTTTCATTTGCTATTATTTTCTCCCATTCTGAGGGTTGTCTTTTCATCTTGCTTATAGTTTCCTTTGCTGTGCAAAAGCTTTCAAGTTTAATCAGGTCCCACTTGTTTACTTTTGTTTTTATTTCCATTTCTCTAGGAGATATAAGGACTTCCCTGGTGGCTCAGAGGGTAAAGCGTCTGTCTACAATGTGGGAGACCTGGGTTCGATCCCTGGGTCGGAAAGATCCTCTGGAGAAGGAAATGGCAATCCACTGCAGTACTATTGCCTGGAAATCCCATGGACAGAGATGGACATGACTGAGCAACTTTACTAGGAGATGGGTCACAGAGGATCTTGCTTTGATTTATGTCATCTAGTGTTCTGCCTGTGTTTTCCTCTAAGAGTTTTAAAGTTTCTGGTCTTACATTTAGGTCTTTAATCCATTTTGAGTTTATCTTTGTGTATGGTGTTAGGAAGTGTTCTAATTTCATTCGTTTACAGGTGGCTGTCTGGTTTTCCCAGCATACTTATTGAAGAGGCTATCTTTGCCCCATTGTATATTCTTGCCGCCTTTGTTAAAAATAAGGTGCCCATAGGTGCATTGGCTTATTTATGGGCTTGATGACTGTAGTTTTATAGTATAGCTTAAAATCAGGACGTGTGATGCCTCTGGCTTTGCTCTTTCAGGATTTCTTTGGTTATTCAAGGTCTTTTGTGGTTTTATGAGGCCTCCCTTGTAGCTCAGCTGATAAAGAATCCACCAGCAATGTGGGAGACCGGAATTTGATCCATGCATTGGGAAGATCCTCCGGAGAAGGGAATGGCTACCCACTCAAGTATCCTTGCCTGGGGAATTCCAAGACATGACTGAGCAACATTCAGTCATGTGTTTTTCCTACTTTCATAAAAGTAGGAAAGTGTTTTTCCTACTTTCATAAAAGTAGGAAAGTGTTTTTCCTACTTTCATAAAAAATGCCATTTGAATCTTGATAGAGATCATATGAATTTACAGAAAGATTTTGATATTACTGATGCTTTAACAACATTAATTCTTCCAGTTAATGACTAGAGGATAACTTTTCATTTGTTGGGTGTCATCTTCAGTTTCTTTCATGAATGCCTTGCATTCTCAAAGTAGAGATCTTTCACCTTCTTAAATTTATTCCTAAGTAGTTTTTTTTTTTTTTGATATTTTTGTAATAATTTCAGAAAATTTTTTGTTAGTATATAAAAACACTGTTGGTTTTTGTATGTTAATTTTATCTGCAATTTTAGTGAATTCATTGATTAGATCTGTTTTTTTGGTTGAGTTTTTAGACTTTTTGATATATAAAATTATGGCATCTACAAATAGAGATAATTTTAACCTCTTCCTTTTCAATTCCGATACCTTTTCTTCTTTTTTTGGGGGGGGGGATGTAATTGCTCCAGCTGGAACTTCTAGTACCGTGATAGAAGTGATGAGGGTGGACACACTTGTCTTGTTTCTCGTCTTAAAGGAAAAACTTTCAACCTTTCACCATTAAGATGTTAGCTGTGGCCTTGGTATGTCATTTATGGGCTTTATTATGTTAAGATATTTTCCTAATATATGCCTAATTTGTTAAGTTTTTAAATCATGAATGAATACTGAATTCTGTCAAATGCTTTTTTTGCGTCTGTTGAGATGATTATATGATTATTTTATTTTACTCATATGATGTGTCATGTTGATTTTTTTGTATATTGCATATTGCATATCTTTGCATTTCAGGGACAAATCCCATTTGATCATGATTAATGATTCTTTCAGTGTGCTGCTGAATTTGGTTTGCTAGTATTTTGTTGAGGATTTTGCATCTATATCAGGAATATTGGCCTGGAGTTTTATTTTCCAGTGCTGTCCTTTTTGGTTTTGGTATGAGGTACCAGGGCTGACCTTGTGAAATAGGTGTAGGAGCACTCCCTCCTCTTGGATGTTTTTGGAAGAGTGTGAGAAGGATTGATGTTAATTCCTCTTTCAGAGTTTGGTAAAATTTATCAGTGAAGCCTGCGCTTTTCTTTGTTAGGAGATTTTTTTATCACCGATTCAACCTCCTTACTAGTAATTGGTGGTGGTGGTTGTTCAGTCGCCAAGTCGTATCCGACTCTTTGAGACCCCATGGACTGCTGCATGCCAGGCTTCCCTGACTGTCACAATCTCCTGGAGTCTGCCCAAGTTCATGTCCATTGAATCGGTGATGCCATCCAACCATCTCATCCTCTGTTGCCCTCTTCTCCTGCCTTTAATCTTTCTCAGCATCAAGGCCTTTCCAATGAGTCAGCTCCTTACATTATGTGGCCAAAGTATTGGAACTTCAGATTCAGCATCAGTCCTTCCAATGAATATTCAGGACTGATTTCCTTTAGGATTGACTGGTTTGATCCCCTTGCTGTCCAAGGGACTCTAAAGAGTCTTTTCCAGCCCTACAGTTTGAAAACATCAATTCTTTGGCACTCTGCCTTCTCTAAGGTCCAGCTCTCACATCCATACATGACTGCTGGAAAGACCATAGCCTTGGCTATATGGACCTTTGTCTTTGCTTTTTAATCCACTGTCTAGGTTTGTCATAGCTTTCCTGCCAAGAAGCTGTTGTCTTCTAATTTCATGGTTGCAGTCACAATCCACAGTGATTTTAGAGCACAAGAAGAGGAAATCTGTCACTGCTTCCATCTTTTTCCCATTTATTTGCCATGAAGTGATGGGACTGGATGACATGGTCTTAGTTTTTTTAATATTGAGTTTTAAGCCATCTTTTTCACTCTCTTCCTTCACCCTAATCAAGAGGCTGTTAGTTCCTCTTCGCTTTCTGCCATTAGAGAGGTATCATCCACATATCTGAGGCTGTTGATCCTTCTCCTGGCAATCTTGATTCCAGCTTGTAACTCATCCAGCCTGGCATTTTGCCTGATGTGCTCTGCATATAAGCTAAATAAGCAGGGTGACAATAAACAGCCTTGTGTTCCTTTCTCAATCCTGAACCAGTGAGTTGTTCCATACAAGGTTCTAACTATTGCTTGTTGACTCGCATACAGGTTTCTCAGGCATGCTTGTGTATTTTAGAGCTTAATCCTTTGTCAATTGCTTCATTTGCAAATAGCTTCTCCCTTTCTGAGGGCTGTCTTTTCATTGTGTTTATGGTTTCCTTTGCTGTGCAAAGCTTTGATTAGGTCCCATTTGTTTATTTTTGTTTTTATTTTCATTACTCAAGGAGGTGGGTCAAAAAAAGATATTGCTCAGATTTATGTCAAAGAACATTCTGCCTGTGTTTTCCTTCAGGAGTTTTATAGTGTCCTTACATTAGGTCTTTAATACATTTTGAGTTTGTTTTTGTGTATGTTGTTAGGGAGTGTTCTAATTTTATTCTTTTACAAGTAGCTGTTGTTTTCCCAGCACCGCTTATTGAAGAGACTGTTTTTTCTCCACTGTATATTCTTGCCTCCTTTGTCATAGACTGGGTGACCATAGGTGCATGGGTTTAATCTAGTTTTTCTAACCTGTCCCATTGATTTATGTTTCTGTTGTTGTACCAGTACGATACTCTCTTGATCACTCTAGCTTTTTGTATGGTCTCAGGTCAGGGAGGCTTGTTCCTCCAGCTCTGTTTTTCTTTCTCAAGATTGTTTTGGCTATTTGGGGTCTTTTGTGTTTCCACTCAAAGTGTAAAATTTTTTGTTCTAATTCTGTGAAAAATGCCATTGATAGGAATTGCATTGAATCTGTAGATTTCTTTGGGTAGTATAGTCATTTTTGGAATATTGATTCTTCCAATCCAAGAACATGGTATATCTCTACATCTATTTGTTTCATCTTTGAATTCTTTCATCAGTGTCTTATAGTTTTTTTGTGTACAAGTCTTTTGCCTCCTTAGGTTTATTCCTAGGTCTTCTTTTTGTTACAATGATAAATGAATTAACAACTTACAGATATCATCCCTTCGGTCATTTATTAGAGTTCTTTAATTTCCTTTGGTGCCCTATTTATCTGCCTTTTCGTGACTCTTCCTTATGTTGGCATCTCTGTATTTGCATAACTGGGTTCCTCTTCCAGACTTTACAGGTTTGCTCTGACAGAGACAAATCTTCACCAGTCAACTCAGTTTGGGTTTCTGGGCATGTCTGGTGGTAATGACTTTTAACAAGAGGGACCTGCTATTATTGTCTATTTTGGGAGTGTGGCAAATATTTAAATTCCAAGATTGGGCTGTGCCACTGGCTGAGAGCAGTTGGATAGGACTGCTTTCTTGGTCCCCTACCTACGTGATATAGGCTATATATAGGATGGGCTCCACAGTTGCCTGGATTCTCTGCTCAGGCTCACAAGATGACTGAGATGGAGTACTGTATTCAGTAGTAGCTGAGGCTATGAATTAGCTTCCCAGCCATAGCAGGGCAGCAAGATTAAATCCAGGGCCTGTACAGCTCACTGTCTGGGAACCTGAAACAGGCAACAATGTGCACTGAACTCCCTGGTTGCATGAGATCACCAGTTGTGATCTGCAGATGAGGAAAGTCATGGGCTGTGCTCTCTGTAGCGCTGCTGTAAGCAGCATCACTGAATGGGCTATACAGCTTCTCTTATGCTCTGGTTCAGTTCCCTGGTCATGTAGGATGAGGCTTTATTCAGGAATGAATGGGCTATGGACCTGTTTCCTTATATGAATGCATTGGGAGAAGCAGCTCTAAGGCTGGTAAAACTCTGTTTATTGTCTTGTCATTAACTTGATCTATGCCCCAAGCTCCCTGGCCAAAGAGGACCACTGGCTTTGCTCTGTAAACCACTGGCTCTGCATTCCCTTGTGTTGGCTTGAGTACCCCTGGCTGCATAGCTTCCAGGTTCTTCCCAGCCCTTCTGGCAAGATGGAGTCAGGAGCCACAGTCAGTAGGGCTGTGTCTCAGCTCCCTTGCCTGGGTGAGTGGAGGAGAATCCACTTCAGGCAACTCTCAGTTTCCCAAACAGGTTCTCCAGTTGGGAGGAGCTGAGTACCACCCTTAGCCTTGGCTATGAATTGCTCCCTCTTCCTGTGTCCAGTGTTGGCTTTGCTCTGGAAGAAGTCAGCTCTGCCTGCCTTCCTCTTGGCGTGAGAGTTGCTGGGCTATACAGCTTCCAAATGCTCCTGGCAGCCCATCTAGTCAGAAGTGGCCAAAAGACATTCTCCACAGCAGGTAGAGGTGTGATTAAGCTCCTTGCCTGCTAAGTTGCTTCAGTCGTGTCTGACTCTTTGTGACCCTATAGACTGTAGCCTGCCAGGCTCCTCTGACCATTGGGATTCTCCAGACAGGAATACTGGAGTGGGTTGCCATGCCCTTCTCCAGGGGATCTTCCTGACCCAGGGATCGAACCTATGTCTCTTAGGTCTCCTGTATTGGCAAGAGGGTTCTTTACCACTAGTGCCACCTGGGAAGCTCCTTGCCTGGGTGTGGGCAAATCAACCTTTAGGGCCAGCTAAATTCCTTATTTGAGAATCTACATCAGGCAGATCTACACCCTGCTGGATTCTCTGGTCAGTGTATGCCACTAAGTTGGATATGTGGATGAGCAAAGCCTCTGACTGGTATCTGCTGGGCACTGGAAGTACGAACTCTGTCTTTCAAGCTCCATGTGCTAGTATGTTGCAGGCCCCCTTCTCCATTCCAGTGAAATTCCCAGCCTGGGTATCACAGATGCCCCTGCAGTCCCAGTGGTGAAAAATCGGAATAGGGGCTCCCACGGTGCTGGAGTGGGCTGATGTCTTTTTCCATTGAAGGAACCAGAAGCTCAAGGGAGACTTCTCTGCAAGATGCTGAGCTGACCTAGGGGAGAGGTGATGAGTCAACATATTTCCACTTCTCTTAACCTTCTAATGCAGTATGTTTGGGGTTTTATGGTTCAGGGGGATGTTTTAGCCTTAACCCCATGTTGTAGGATTCTTGTAGTGTTATCTTGCTCTTGAATGGCTCTTTTTGTGAGGGAGAACAAAGTCTGGAACAACTTATGTCACTGTATTGGTGATGTCATCCCCTCCAGTTTTGCTCTTAAAGCTTTCAAGGGTCACCCAGATTATCAGGGCTAATCTCCTTAAAGTCAACTGATTATAGATGTTAACTTCATTTAGTAAATACACTCACAAGGTATTCAGGAATAATGTTTAAGTGAATAACTGAGCACTCTGTCCTGTCAAAACTGACTCATAACATTAACCACCACATTTCTCTTTTGCAGATACATCAACTCATGAAATAAGTCAGACCATGTAAATGGCAACATTTCCCACATTAATGCTAGCCTGTAAGGGACAGTCTCTGTAGTGCTTTGTAATAAGCTGGTGCCTCTCTAACTTGTGCATTTGTCAGTGCTTTGGTGAAGAGTATGCTCTTTGGGTTCTCCTACAGATGTAATTTTAGTTAGGATAAGTAAGCTATAGATAATAAATATCTTCCTAAACCTTTGTATTCTTTTTTCCATCATAATAAGAATTTTCTGGAATGTTTATATCATTCCATGTAAGCTAGTCTTAGTCAGAAGCACTCCCAAATGCTTTCGTTAGCACACTGAATTACAAATCTCTGGAAAATGTACACACATTGATAGATTAGACCTAACCTGAAAAATTGAAGCTCTCTTCCTATTTAGGACCTCAGGAATCTATTCTTGCACATTTTTTTCACATGGTCAAGCCAAATACATTGGCAAAATCTTAACATTTTGCTGTAAAGCTGTCTCATCCCATGTTGGGTTTTTTTGGTTGTTGTTGACCCCTGGGTATGCAGAGTTCAATTATTCTAAGTCAGGAGACTGTAGCATGTCATGAGGATAGTGGGTTTTTTGCTTATGAGGTAACTAATATGTGTGAGAACTTAAAGAATCTCTAAACAAAGTAGAATAACCTTATAAGACAGGAAGGAGAGGCTGCTTCTGCTGACATGACATCAGTAGATTTGGAGGGCAGAGAGTTCAGATTTCTTTGAATCTGCCTAGGTATATTCATTGAAACTGGGGAAAAATTTTCTGGAAAATTACACTAAATTGTATAGGACAGTTGATGACATTGTATTTTGATCTATATTTTAATTTGATAGCCTGTGTGATCAGACTGTGCCTTTGAGTTTTAGCTGTATCACACTAATAGAGAACATTTTAGAGCAGGCACAGGCTTCTGGTACATGGTAATATCTTAAAGCAAAGAATTTAAAATCTTGACTTTGTCATTTTGACTTTGTCAATCATGATTTTGTCATTTTCTTCAAAGCACCCTCCTTTTCCCCACCATCCTTTGTTTTGTCTCTCTGCCCCCTCTTCTTTCCCCATCTCCCTCTTTTTCCTTCCCTCCTTTTCTTCCTTCCTATTTTCCTCCTTCTCTTCCCCCCTTTTCTTAATCTGTATCTGATGGAATTAACAAGCTACCAGTCCAATTTACAGTCTCTGTATTCTTTTGTGTCTCTGTCAGGGCTCATTTTGGAAACCTATTGTTTTAACAAACTCTGTTCTTTATTCTAGGTGACATTGTATGATAATTTAAGTAAATTTTTTGATCATTTCATGCACTCTATTTTGCATATTTTGTTTTCCAATGATAGTATGCCATTACTGCCTTTAATCCAAACCAAGTAAAATAATTCCAGATAATTATCTTTGTGTTAACTTCTTACTCCAAATATTTTATGTGTTGAAAAAAGAAACCACTTATAACCATTTATATTCAGAAGTTAAAGTTTAATATAGAAAACTAAGTGGTTAGAACATTATTCGAAGGGCTTAAGAAAGCTGTAGCTTTGGTCTGTGGCTTGATTTCCAGATTTATACAGGACTGATTCACTAGAGTGTTAATTCACTAGAGGCCAATACTAGAGTTCAGAGTTTAAGAACACCCCTGGGGTTCTGATTCAGGCTTTGTAAACTTGGATATGAGACGTTGAACCCTCTCTTAACAAGGAGGAAGAAAGAGAATAGACATATAAACACTGCTGCTTAACACCGCCTCTCTTAAGCCTTCCAAATATTAAACTGGTTCATATAACCGAGTCTAAATCAGATAAAAAAATCTTAAGTTGCAAGGGAATCTGGAAAATAGAGTTTACACCCTTCCAATCTGACTGATAGGATGGTCAGTTGGAGAATGAGCCCTTAATTGTGTCAAAAGTGAAAATCTGGATGTTGCCACTGAGAAGGTGACATAAGGGGCTACTGAATTATTCCTCCCATGGACCCGTTGACTATGCAGCTGCACACAACAGTTCCTTCTGAGAGAAATGCAGAAACCAGCTCAGTTGACTTCTGTACATCAGGCAACTGGAAAAAAAAATCAAAACAGGAAAGTTATTGAGACACACTCTCAACAAAAACCCCACCTCTGCCATAGGGCCATAAATGGGGAGGGAACCCCACTCCCAACTTTACCTTGAGGAGCAAAAGTTTTGGGCCATATATCTAGAGCCCCAACTATTAAGACTACCCCCTGAGAGAAGGGCCCCCAAGTCACCTAGGTCTGAAAGCCAACAGAGCTTGCATTCATAAGTCCCACAGGCCATAGTAAATGAAGAGGCAGTCATTAACAGGCACAGGAGCACTGGCTATCCCCCCAGGGCTCAGTGCAGAGGATCCAGGCAAAACCATCCATCTCCCAGTCTTTTTCCTGAAGTTCAGTTCACTTGCTCAGTCATGTCTGACTCTTTGCAACCCCATGGAATGCAGCACACCAGGATTCCCTGTCCTTCCCTATCTCCTGGAGCTTGCTCAAACTCATGTCATCGAGTCAGTGATGACATCCAACCATTTCATCCTTTGTCGTCCCCTTCTACTTCTGCCTTCAATCTTTCCCAACATCAGGGTCTTTTCCAGTAAGTAAGCTCTTCACTTCAGTATTGGAGCTTCAGCTTCAGCATCAGTCCTTCCAGTGAATATCCAGGACTGATTTCCTTTAGGATGGACTGGTTGGATCTCCTTACTGTCCAAGGGACTCTCAAGAGTCTTCTCCGACACCACAGTTCAAAAGCATCAATTCTTCGGAACTCAGCTTTCTTTATAGTCCAAATCTCATATCCATACATGACTACTGGAAAAACCAAAGCTTTGACTAGATGGACCTTTGTCAGCAAAGTAATGTCTCTGCTTTCTAATGTAATGTCTAGGTTGGTCATAGCTTTTCTTCCAAGGAGCAAGCGTCTTTTAATTTCATGGCTACAGTCACCATCTGCAGTGATTTTGAGCCCCTCAAAAATAAAGTCTGTCATTGTTTCCCCATTTATTTGCCATGCATTTATTTTGCCAGATGCCATGATCTTAGTTTTTTGAATGTTGAGTTTTAAGCCAACTTTTTCACTCTCCTCTTTCACTTTCATCAAGAGGCTCTTTGGTTCTTCTTTCTGCTGTAAGCGTGGTGTCATATGCATATCTGAGGTTATTGATATTTCTCCCAGCAATCCTGATTCCAGCTTGTGCTTCATCCAGCCCGGCATGCATATAAGTTAAGTAAGCAGGGTGACAATATACAGCCTTGGCGTACTCCTTTTCCGATTTGGAACCAGTCTGTTTTTCCATGTCCAGTTCTAACTGTTGCTTCTTGACCTGCATACAGATTTCTCAGGAGGCACGTCAGGTGGTCTGGTGTTCCCATCTCTTGTAGAATTTCCACAGTTTATTGTGATCCACACAGTCAAAGGTTTTGGCATAGTCAATAAAGCAGAAGTAGATGTTTTTCTGGAACTCTCTTGCTTTTTCAATGACCCAACACGTTGGCAATTTGATCTCTGGTTCCTATGCCTTGTCTAAATCCAACTTGAAACATCTGGAATTTCTTGGTTCACGTACTGCTGAAGCCTGGCTTGGAAAATTTTGAGCATTACTTTGCTAAAGTGTAAAATGAGTGCAATTGTGTGGTAGTTTGAGCATTCTTTGGCATTGCCTTTGGGATTGGAATGAAAACTGACCTTTTCTAGTCTTATGGCCACTGCTAAGTTTTCCACATGTGCTGGCATATTTATTGGAGCACTTTCACAGCATCATCTTTTAGGATTTGAAATAGCTCAACTGGAATTCCATCACCTCCACTAGCTTTGTTCACTTCCTAAGGCCCAGTTGACTTCTCACTCCAGGATATCTGGCTCTAGGTGAGTGATCACACGATCGTGGTTATCTGGGTCGTGAAGATCTTTTTTGTATAGTTCTTCTGTGTATTTGTGCCACCTCTTCTTAATATCTTCTGCTTCTGTTAGGTCCATACCGTTTCTGTCCTTTATTTCCATCTTTGCATGATATGTTCCCTTGGTAGCTCTAATTTTCTTGAAGAGATCTTTTTCTGGAAGCAATTTGCCTAAGTACTTTCAGAGCTGGTCCCTGGGGGTTGGGCTTCTGATCAGACTTAATCTCACTGCTGACTATGATCCTCCCAGGAGCCCAGAGGAGTCAGTATGCACTTACCATATCTTCCCCTTCTGTCTCACTCCATTGGTAAAACTGAGTCTCCTCCCTGGAAGGAGCTTGTCCACACCTTTGGACAACTTGGGGACTTGAGTGAGGCCTTTACAAGTACTACAGGACCCTATTAAACAAACACAAAAAGCAGTTTTCAAATGTGCAAAACAAATGCTTCCTGCAGCTGTCTCCCTAGGATTAAGCACAGAGGAAGCAGGCAAAAAGGTTCATCTTCCTGTTTCTTTGGAAGTGATATGACTACATGCTTCCCCAGCTGCTGCTTGAGGTTCTGGCTTCTGATTGCTGCAGGTGCTAACTGGGATCCTCTGAGGAATCTGAGAGAGCTGGTGGGCACATCATTTGCTGTTTCCCTACAGCTTCCTCCAATGATAAAATCAAATGTCCATTTTCTCCCTGGAAGGAGCATATCTACCTATCTAGGACCCCAACTGTTATGGCTGTCACCCAACTGTTAGTGACTCCAAGTCACCTAGCATTAGAAGCTGACAGGGATTGACATTCTTGAGTCCCCAGGAACTACACAACATAAAGAGGCAGTTCTGTTTGGGTGCATAAATAATTCCAGACACTATTCCCTCTGGCTTAGCACAGTGTGAGTGGACAAAATACCCAGCTCCCAGTTTCTCCTTAATCAGGGCTAGACTGTGTATCTAACATCCTGACTTTCTCAGCTGCTGCCTGAAAGTTGAGATTTCAATTAGTGCACTGGGGAGCTGAAGGGGCAAGCAGTTAGTAGTCATCCCAGAGCCTGAACAGGCACAAGGACATTTCCCATGCCTTTGGGAAACTGACAGGTCTTGGCATATCCTCAATTTCTGAGAGCCACTAATTACAAAGATGGTGGCTTGGACAATCACAAAGGTTTGAGAGGCAAGTAGGAGCTTCAGTCTGGCTTATTGACAGGGTTCATCTACTTGAGGCAGTCTGTCAAAATAGAAGTGCCTCTTTAATGTACAGAAACCAACATAGAGAGTTAATGAAAATGAAGAGACAGGGTTATATGTTCCAAACAAAAAAGTAAGATAAATCTCCCAAAAGCAACTGTAATGAAACAGAGATAAGTGATTTATCTGATAAATAAGAATGTATATGAGTTCAAATTAATGGTCATAGAGATGCTCACTGAGGTAAGAAGACCAATGCATGAGCAAAGTAAGAATTTCAACAGGGAAAAATTATTAAAAAGTATTAAAAAGTACCAACTAGAAACCATAGAACTGAAAAATACAATAACTGAATTGAAAAATGCAATAAGCAGTTCTATAGTAGAGAAGTTTAGCAAATGAGAGGATCAGAGAACTCAGGGTCATTTGTTAAGCCACAAAAAAGTCTTAACAAATTTAAGCTGATTTAAATCCTATTTAAACCCCATCATGATGGTATGAAAGTAGAAATCAGTTACAAGAGGAAAACTGGAAAATACACCAACATGAGTATGAAACAACATGCTCCTGAACAACCAAAGAACAAAGCAAGAGGGAAATAAATTACTTGAGATAAATGAAAATGGAAGCAAAACATACCAAACTTATGGGATGCAGCAAAAGCAGTTCTAAAAGGGAAGTTTATAATAATAAATGCCTGCATTAAGAAGAGAGAAATCTCAAATAACCTAACAGTATGCCTCAAGGAACTAGAAAAAGAAAAAACTCAGCCCAAAGTTAGTAGAAGGGAAAAAAAATAGCAAATATCAGAGTAGAAATAAATGAAATAAAGGCTAGAAAGACAATAGAAAAGATTAATAAGTGGTACTGAGAAAACTGAATATCCACATGTAATAGAAGGACACTAGACCCCTATCTTATACCACATAAACACACACAACTCAAGATGGAATAAAGACTTGAATAAGACCCCAAACTATAAACCACCTAAAAGAAAGCCTTAGAGGGGTAAGATCCTTGCTACTGATCTTTCCAATGACTTTGAATTAGACATCAAAGCAAAGGCAGCAAAGCAAAAATCAACATAAAAAAACTTAGAGCAATGTAAACCATCAACAAAATGAAAAGGCAACCTGCCAAATGGGAGAAAATATTTGCAGACCACATATCCAGTAAAGAGTTAATATCCAAGGTAACAAGGAGCTCATAGAATTTTTTAAGTAGGCAGAGGACCTGAATAGACATTTTAAAAAAGAAGACATACAAATGACCAACATGAAAAGGTACTCAACAGCAATCAGAGAAGTGCATATCAAAACCCAAATGGACAGTACTTCCCATTTGTAATGATGGCTTTTATCAAAAAGGCAAGAAAGGCAAGTGTTGATGAAGATGTAGAGAAAAGAGAAATCTTTTGTACTGATAGTGGGTATGTAACTGGTGAAGCCACTATGAAAACAGTATGTAACTTCCTCTATAAATTAAAGATAGAACTAAATGATCCAGCAGTCCCATCTCTACATATATATCCAAAGAAACAAAATCATTATTGCAGTGAGATATCTGTATTCCCATGTTTATTGCAGCATTATAACAATAACAAAGGTATGCAAACAACTTAGGTGTTCTTTGATGGACAAATGGGTAAAGAAAAGCTATGTAAATGTTTTATATAATGGTCTATATATCTCTCTCTATATACACACAGACACAATGTTATATGTATATACATGTGATGTTATGTATAAATGTATATACATACACACACAAAATATTATTTTTAAAAAATAAGGAAATCTTACCACTTGGAATAATGTGGATAGACTCAGAGGGCATTATGCTAAAGAGTGAGAGAAACCAAAGAGTGAATGGTTAACAATGCCAAAGAATGTTCAAACTACCGTACAATTGCACTCATCTCACATGCTAGCAAAGTAATGCTCAAAATTCTTCAAGCCAGGCTTTAGCAGTATGTGAACCATGAATTTTCAAATGTTCAAACTGGATTTAGAAAAGGCAGAGGAACCAGAGATCAAATTGCCAACATCTGTCGGATCACTGAAAAAGCAAGAGAGTTCCAGAAAAAACATCTACTTCTGTGTTATTGACTATGCCAAAGCCTTTGACCATGTGGATCACAATAAACTGTGGAAAATTCTTCAAGAGATGGGAATACCAGACCACCTGACCTGCCTCCTGAGAAATCTGTATGCAGGTCAAGAAGCAACAGTTAGAACTGGACATGGAACAATAGACTGGTTCCAAATTGGAAAAGGAATATGTCAAAGCTGTATATTGTCACCCTGCTTATTTAACTTGTTTGCAGAGTACATCATGATAAATGCCAGGCTGATGCAGCACAAGCTGGAATCAAGATTGCCAGGAGAAATATCAATAACCTCAGATATGCAGATGACACCAGTCTAATAGTAGAAAATGAAGAACTAAAGAGACTCTTGATGAAAGTGAAAGAGGAGAGTGAAAAAGTTGGCTTGAAACTCAACATTCAGAAAATGAAGATCATGGCATCTGGTCCCATCACTTCATGGAAAATAGATGGGGAAACAGTGGAAACAGTGTCAGACTTTATTTTTGGGGGTCTCTAAAATCACTGCACATGGTGACTGCAGCCATGAAATTAAAAGACGCTTGCTCCTTGGAAGAAAAGTTGTGACCAACCTAGACAGCATGTTAAAAAGCAGAGAGATTACTTGCCAACAAAGGTCCATCTAGTCCAAGCTATGGTTTTTCCAGTAGTCATGTATGGATGTGAGAGTTGGACTATAAGGAAAACAGAGTGCTGAGGAGTTGATGCTTTTGAACTGTGGTGTTGGAGAAGATTCTTGAGAGTCCCTGGACAGTAAGGAGATGAATCCTGAGTATCCATTGGAAGGACTGATGCTGAAGCTGAAACTCCAGTACTTTGGGTACGTGATGTGGAGAACTGACTCATTTGAAAAGACCCTGATGCTGGCAAAGATTGAAGACAGGAGGAGAAGGGGACGACAGAGGATGAGATGGTTGGATGGCATCACCAACTCAATGGACATGAGTTTGAGTAGGCTCTGGGAGTTAATTATGGACAAGGAAGCCTGACGTGCTGCATTCAGTCCATGGGGTCACAAAGAGTCTGATATGCCTGAGCAACTGAACTGAACTGATCACTTATATGTAGAATTTCTTTAAAAAGTCATAGATACAGAGAGTGGATGGTGGTTTCTGGCACCGGGTTGTGGGGGTGTGTGAGTGGTAGAATATAGAGAAATAGGGAGATGTTGGTAAAAGGAGACAACGTTTCAGTTATAAGGTGAATTCATTGTGAGGATCTAATGTATAACGTGGTGAATACAGTCATTAGCACTGTACTGAATAATTGAACAACAGTGTTCTCAAAAAAGAAATTTATGCAGTAGAGACACACCTTGTGATGCTGTTTTGTTAAATACTTGTCCAGCAGCTTTGAGTCATATGTGGAGTCATATGTTGTTAAAATCCTGTAGTTTCTGTTGTAGATTCCCGATGTATGGCCCTCATTCTGATGATGACCCCACTCTACCTGTGCCCAGGAAGTAGGTGTCCAGCAGCCTGGAGACAGGACTGTTCTAGGGGCACTGAGCTCTTTCTGAAGACCTGCCTGATGTTTCACCCAGAATGATTAGTGTAGACAGACCTCCTTACTTCATAATAGGAATATTGACCATAGCTCTGGCACATCAATCATTCTATGCCTCACATCTGACACTCCAGACCCTAGGACACTTAAAAACATTGGGGCGGGGTATATCCAGAGTGGTAAAGAACACTGGGGTAGAGGAGCCCTAAATTTTATGTTAAGTGTTTTCAGAATGTAAATTCTCTGTATGACATCACGGCCAATTTGGAGCTATCAACAGGATGTTGAAAATGGAAGAGATGCACATAATCAGCTCTTGAGGATCTTCTGGGGCAGACTTCTGCACTTCAGACTTCCTAGCAGAGTGGAAGAAGTGTGCATTTAGTTCAGCTTTGGCTCACCTTGGTCTGAGGCCTGTTAGTACCCCTTCTCAATGTGGTTCTGAAGCTGTTACCACAACTGGGTAGTTCTGGAGTGAAGAGAGAGCGTTAGAAGGCTAGCAGTGGTGTTTGATTCTAGGTGTTTGACGCAGTCCCTATTACTATTATCTGAAGAGGGAGGGAGGGGGGTGTCAGTCTGGGAATCCCAACCTGACTAGTTGGGCTACCTTTGGAAAGATGCTGAGTACACACACACCTGATTATCCTTAAATGTAGAACTGTATTTCTGTCTCAGAACTTGCATCAGTTCATTATAGATGTGAATAAGCATTTCTATCTGTGCAATGCCTTTCCATGAAAGAGCCATGAGAATTTGTACCCTATATGCTTTTATTCATTATTGTATTCTCAGTATCTAGTAGTGGCACCCAGACTGGCACATAGTGGAAATTTCCAAATTATTTTAAATTAATGAATGAAAAAATGAAACTGCATATTTTGAATAGAAATAAAACATTTGACCCCTTTGAAAATTATAGAATCCCAGAGAATTTCTTTTTTAAGGTGATCTACCTTGGTCACACAAACCTGCCCATTAGCAGAAAGGCTATCCACAGCCATATTAAGCCCATAGACATCCCCAAAACACACTACTGGGCACGGCACTACCCTTCAGAGAGACAGGATCCAGCTCCATCCACCAGAAAACAGGCACAAGTATACCCAACCAGGGAACCTTCTTAAGGCACTCGTCCAAACCCATCCATGGAGGGGCAGCCTGCAGAAAGGAGACCCCAAACACAATAAATCAGACAAAATGAAAAGACAGAGAAACATTCAAGCAGATGAAGGAACATAGTAGAAACCCACAAGACCAGACAAATGAAGAGGAAATAAGCATTCTACCTGAAAAAGAATTCAGAGTAATGGTAGCAAAGATGATCCAAAATCTTGGAGATAAAATGGAGGCACAGATAAGGGTGATCTACTAATTCCTTGTTTTATTTGTATGCCCATAAACTGCTTCAGATGGCCCTGGATCATATTATAATAAAATAACTAAATTATCCTTTTGGATACCTTGTGAGCAGTGTTCTAATACAGGTGTACTTTGCATTTGCTTTGCTAAATATACAAATGTACCTTTTAAATCTTCATTGTAAGTCAAATACCTTTATAACCCTCTTTTTCAGATATTGTATAGCCAAATAGTGAATGCAAAGAAATATATCCTGAGTCTTAATAAAGTCATATTTCTTTCTTTTATTTATGATAAAGACCTTCATACTATTCACATTTAAGAACATAGTAAAATCCCAGAAGAATGGGACAGATGAATCATACTGAGTTTACTGTTATTAAGGTAAACGAGAAGAATCTAGGATAATTCTTCAATTGTGGAAGGGTTCAGAGATGCCTCCTAATGAGACACTGAACTTAGAAGATGAAATCTACTTCAGTAACTTTCTGCCTGCATTTCTAAACCAATCTGCCAATTTCATATCCACAGCTGAGATTATTCATTCAAAAATGTGTTAAATAGCTACAGTCTCGGAACCCCTCTTTGCCCACCTTTAAATTGCTATGATGCATGCAGGGCTATGGATTTCTTCAAGGGAGACAGAAAAGAAATCTAACCAAAAGATAAGTGAAAATTAATTTCAAGGACAGTACAAAGAGCCAAAAGTAATAAAGAATTCTGGATTAGTGAATGACAAAATGTTTTTGATTGTCAATCTCATCAGTTCTTCACAACGGAAAGATTCTAAGAAAATTCACAACACTTGGAGAAATACTGTGCCTTACAAACTAAATCCACACCATTCAGTTTGTGCGCCCAGCAGTCTCTTTCTGGTGCTATGTCACCTAACAAAGACAGCAGTAATTGATTAAAAAGCTTTCCAGTTGTAGAAAAACTGTCAAAACACGTAAGAAATCTTAAAGGTTGACCTAAAATGGAAACTAGTTAAACTAAGTCTGGATCTCTATCAGATGGGAATTTGGGGTCAATATTTATGTATTAGGTGAGGAATTGATCTAAGTGATTTATAAAGCCTGTCACCACACGCAGAAAGAAATGATGGATGTTTCACTGGACTGTATCATGGTAAAAACCCAAGGGCACCATAAAGTTTCCTGACTGTCTACATATCTTGATGTCAATTTATAAGCTTCACAGAATCATGGGATGTCTGTCTATTTAACAGAAGAGGAAACTGCTTACCCCTGCTTTGTAGTATCACCATATTGATGGTTTTGCAGAATGCTGATGTGCTTTGCTCACAGTTACAGAATCATATGCAGTTACATTCGGAGACAAAGCAGGATCTCCTGCTTCTAACATAAGTGCAGGTTTTTTACTGCTCTACCTTGTGTGTCAAGTTACAGCCCCATAAAGAAGAGAGACCATGTGTATTTAACTTCTCACGCTTTCGGGAAAATAAATATGCTTAAAATATGTTAGCCACTCCTGTTGCTACAGAAGGCATTTCTGTTTTTAAAATTGTAGAGTTAGGAATTTTGAATAAGCAGACACACTCCTCTAATACCTCACCTTAAAGCATCTTGCATTATGCTGAAAGGTAATTTAACTGCACAACAGCTCAAAGGCTGGGGCTAGCACGAAAGTATAAAGTCCCAAATGCAAATAAGTCCAGAGGTAAGAAATGGTTATTTGGGGAAATTGCTGTAGAATTTCCCCCTTGTTTTGAAAACTTCTGAGAGCAGTTTAGAAAGTCTGGCGCTAGATGAAAGATGCTTTTTAAATACACTTTAAAAAATACAGTGCACTGAGAATTAAATCACCAGGCAGCTCCCAACTATAGGGTAAATGAAACTACAAATTGCATTTATAGGATACATTTCATCTGAAGGAATCCCAGAGTACTTTATAACCTGATTAGAAAACACACATCTAGGAATCACACACCTGCAATTGAAATGCTGCTGCCTTTGGGGCCAGTCCTCCAGCTCTTTAGCAAGAGAGCCAACCACACTCAGACAGGGGCAAGGAGGCCACGGACTCATCACCGACATGAGTTACCTCCTGATTCAGTGCCACGGATCTGCTATTAAAAGCCTGGCCTTGAAATGAGAATGTCTCGGAAATTACATTAGGACCAGCCATGTGGGGAATTGTGGTATTTTTCTCTCCTAGCACCAGGATTCCCTGGTGGCTCATCTGATAAAGAATCTGCCTGCAGTGCAAGAGGCTTGGGTTCGATCCCTGAGTTGGGAAGATCCCTGGGAAAGGGAATGGCTACCCACTCCAGTATTCTGGCCTGGAGAATTCCATGGACAGAGGAACCTGGCAGGCTGCCGTCCATGGAGTCACAAAGAGTCAGACATGACTGAGCAATTTTCACTTTCTCTCATAGCACAGTGAAAAAAGCATAGGTTTTGGTGTCAGACCAGCCTTAGGAAGAAAACTCAGTTGACAGTTTACTAGCTGAGTGACCTTGGGCAAGTTATCTAACTATGCAAAGTCTTAATTTCCTTGTATGTATTACTATATATAGTAAATGAGATGATAGATGATCTTAGCTCAGTGCTTGGGACATAGTAGATGTCCAGGAAATCTTTGTTCTCTTCTTTTGCTTACTGGTTACAAAAGTCATCTTTTACTTTTAAACAGTATTTTATACCTAAAGTTGCTTTCTTATTCATGCTCACCATCATTTTTGATATACACTTGTGTGTGTGCTTAGTCGTTCAGTTGTGTCCTACTCTTTGCGACCCCATGGACTGTAGCCCGCCACGCTGCCTCTGTCTCCAGGCAAGAATACTGGAGTGGGTTGTCATTTCCTTCTCCAGGGGATCTTCCCAACCCAGGAATTGAAGCAGGGTCTTCTGCATTGTAGATGGATTCTTTACCAGCTGAGCTACCGGGAAGTCCTCCCACAATGTATTCTAGCACATTTATGGTTTCACCCTTCATATATAAGTTTTCACCCCAGCTCAAATTTCTTGTATGAGATAGCAACTTAAATGTATACTTTAAAATTTCCAAAGCCATTAAAAAAAAACAACTTGATTTATTTTTGACTGTCTGAGTCTTTATTGCTGCGTGGGCTTTTCTCTAGTTGCAGTGCACAGGCTTCTCACTGCAATAGCTTCTCCTGTTGCACAGCACAGGCTCTAGGTACACGGGCTTCAGTAGTTGTAACAGTTTTTCATATGAACTCACGCAGATATTAATTAACCCATCCAAAATCCTGGGTGCCGAACTGACAGCTGACCTCTCTTGCGGTGCCCTAATCTTGTCCATGGTCCTATACTGTTTCTCACCACTGTTATCTGTGAGTTTCCAAACATCCCTTCAGACACCCCTTTCTCTCACCAAACAGCCCCTATCGTCTTTGGTCAGTTTCCTGGGCATCCTTCCCCTGACCATTCTGCAGTGTGATGGTGGTATCCACTCTTCTGATGCTAAAATCTCCTTACTCTCCCACAGTGCCTCAATTTCTTATCTCTCTGGGGCTTCTTCTTGGAATTAACTTCTTTTCCTCCCCTTATTCATGCCTTATACATCATCTCCTTATTCATGCCTGGTGTCATGTGGACATGTGAACCTGATTGAACCAAGCTATCTCCCTTTGTGCATGAATCCAAGGAGCTAATTACTCAGTGAATGTGACTGCTTCCTTTTTTTAATAATTTTGTTTATTTTATTTTATTTTTTTTAGCCTCATGGGCTCCAGAGTACAGGGTCAGTAGTTGTGCTGCATGGACTTAGCTGCCCCACAGCCTGTGGGATCTTCTTGGACCAGGGGTCAAACCCATGTCTCCTGCATTGGTGGTGGATTCTTCGCCTCTGAGGCACCAAAGAAGCCCTCCAAAGCCATTTCTGACAGCCTAAGTTTTCCCCAGTGATTTGAAATTACAACATGACGTATCCCAAAGATTAGAAAAAGTCATTTTGTCTTTTGGGCATCAAATGAAATGGTCTTGAACTGGAAACCTGGAACTCCTTCTACTCTGGATATTTTTGTGGAAGTTTCTATTCCTCCAGTCATCTTGGGCTTAAATTGAATGACTTTAGCTTTTGTTTATCTAAAAGAAAATTGTATTTTGTTGTTTTTGTTTTCTGGAGGATATAGATTCTAGATTGAGAATTTTTCTTTTATTATGTTAAAAATGTTATCTTTATGTAATATTTCTTTTTGGATGGGGAAGGAGCTACTGCTTAGATTTTTCTCTCAATATTTGTCTTTCAGAATGGAAAATTGTGTGACTTGGTATGATACTCCTCAAGTCAGTGAGGAATAATCTCTTCCAAATTTCAAATTTTTCAAACAACATTTCTCCACATATTTTTTCCTAAGCCCTTCTCTCCTCTTGATTCTTCAGTTATACACGTTAGAACATTTGGAATGGATCACAGGTAAAGTGATGCTCCTTTTTCAGTCTGTTTCTTTATGCTTCATTCAGATATATGTTATTGATATATATAACTAAAAGGTTAATTTAGGTTTTTCCATAACATTTTTTGGAAAATCCCAAATTAATGTTTTGGCCAATCCAGTATCTTCATGTGTGTGTGTGTGTGTGTGTGTATCATATCTGTTCAGTCCTGTCTGACTGCAACCCCGTGGACTGTAACCCACCAGACTTCTCTGTCTATGGCATTTTCACAGCAAGAATGTTGGAGTGGATTGCCGTTTCCTCCTCCAGGGGATCTTTCTGACCCAGGGATTGAACCTGCGTCTCTGTGTCTCCTGCATTGGCAGGTGGATTCTTTGCCACTGAGCCACCTGGGTCTGTATCTTCAAATACTATATTTAATTTGCTGTTCAGCCAGTGCAGTGAAATTTCAACCTCAGACATTGTGGGTCTCATCTTTAGAAGTCCCTTTTATTTTTTAATAGCTAACATTTCTATATCTAATTTTATCCATATTTTCCTTAAACACTTAAATAATATCATATACAAATTGTGATAGCTATTGTGATATACTTTTATGTTTTTTCTGTCATTTCTCACAATTCTGCAAGTGATTCCATTGGTTGAATTTTTCCTAGTGAGGAGTTACATGTTCCTGCTTTTTGGCGTATCTAATAATTTTTACTGGACATTATGATCATTTGTTGAAGGTCTGGATTTTGTTATCTAACTTGAAGGGCTGCTGGGCTTTCTTTTAATAATTTATTTATCATCATTGTTTAACAATAAGTTATTTATAGTTATTTAAAGTTTTATCTTTTTGAGGTCCTTCTTTTAAGTTTTGCTTGACTAAATGGACATACGTTTGAGCAAACTCTGGGAGATGGTGAAGGACAGGAAAACCTGGTGTGGTGCAGTCCATGGGGTCACAAAGAGTTGGACCCAACTGAGTGACTAAACAACAGAGTGAGTCGAGGGCAGCATACCCTCTAGGGATAATTCAGTCTTACTGCTAAGACATGAAGCAGCTGGGTCTCCACTGAATGACCTGATGATCAGTGAGGACTTCCTACTTGGTTGGAACTCTGATAACTCCCTAGCCACTGTGAGCTGTGGGAATTGCTCACCTTAGAACTCCTTCATTGTTCTTCATTTTGTGTTGTGGAGTTTTACTCTATGCATGTGAGACATAGTCCTTGACAAAGACTCAAGGAGAGGCCAGTGCAGACATCTGGGACAATTTTTCTGCATACCTCTCTCCTTTTCTGGAACTCTGTCCACAGATTTCTTTTGCATTGGTCTCCCTTGATACCTCCAATTTTTCAGCTCTATAAGATGCTGCTGCTGCTACTGCTAAGTCGCTTCAGTCGTGTCGGACTCTGTGCAACCCCATAGACGGCAGCCCACCAGGCTTCCCCGTCCCTGGGATTCTCTAGGCAAGAACACTGGAGTGGGTTGCCATTTCCTTCTCCAATGCATGAAAGTGAAAAATGAAAGTGAAGTCGCTCAGTCGTGTCCGACTCTAGTGACCCCATGAACTACCGCCTACCAGGCTTCTCCGTCCATGGGATTTTCCAGGCAAGAGTTCTGGAGTCGGGTGCCATTGCCTTCTCCACTATAAGATGCTATATACTGTTTAATTTTTACCTCTTTCTGTTCCTGAATTGGAAACTTCTTATTGCCCAATGTCTGAAAACAGTTGTTTCTTGAACATTTTTTTCAGTTAGTTTTCTGGTTAATTATTTACAGAGATTTAGTCTTGTTCATGTTATGTCTTCATTGCTAGAAAAAAGTCAAAACTTTTCTGTTGGGCTACTTATTCATAGGTGTGTGATCTTTCTGCTTGATTTGTTTTTCAGGGCTCTTTCATAGCCCTTGGGAATATCACTATAATGAATCAGCTCTATCTTCTAGTGTTCAGTCTCTATATCTAGATGTCCTAATTGGTCCTTATTCAAATTTTTATTGCTTTTTTGTCTTTTTTTTTTAAATTTTTCCTTACCACAATAAATATGATCTGTATTTATTTTGTACTGTTTTTCACATTATCAGTTTAAGGGTATTGTACTTTTAAGATCTAAATATGCAGGATTTTTCAAAACTTAGCTCTTCAAATTTTCAAAGGATACTTGTTTTCTGTCTGGAGGATAGGTTGAGATGGGTAAGCTTCTTCTCCAATACCCTGTGTTTTTGTGCAGACATTTTAAAAAATAATCTGCCTTTTGCTAAGTTTTTAGCCTTTTGAGATCCTAGCTTTATGTAAGAGTCTCAGTTTTAGCTCCTACGTTGCAAGGACCCACAGTCCTATCAACTTTCTTTTGCATGAACTTTACAAAACACGACCCCCCCATTTGTTTGTTTGTTCAGTCGCTCAGTCATGTCTGACTGCAACCTCATGGACTGCAGCATACCAGGCTTTCCTGTCCTTCACTATCTCCCGGAGTTTGCTCAAACTCATGCCCATTAGTCAGTGATGCCATCCAACCATCTCATCCTCTGTCGTCCCCTTCTCCTCCTGCCTCAATCTTTCCCAGCATCAGGGTTTTTTTCCAGTGAGTCAGTTCTTCACATCAGGAGGCCAAAGTATTGGAGCTTCAGCTTGAGCATTAGTTTTTCCAATGAATATTCAGGGTTGATTTCCTTTAGGATTGACTGGTTTGATCTCCTTGCTGTCCAAGGGACTCTAGAGTCTTCTCCAGCTCCTCAGTTCTCCCCTTGCATGATTCATTATAATAACAGCCCCTTGAGCAGCAACGATATGAGTTCATATGCTTATTACCATACTTTCAGTTTGCTCTTCGTTTCTTGCATCTTGAGATTTTCTTTCCATCCTTACAAGCCCTGTTATGAATTTCCAATTACTTTTATTGTGTTTAGCGTTTTTACTTACTTTTAGGAGCAATGTTTCAGTGCCACAGATAATCATACTGCCTGACCAGAAATTCCATACTATTTTCTAAAGCATCAAAAATGGAAGTTGCTTCTCTGTGAATCACATATTGAAAGTCATAATGGTCAAGAAAGATTTCCTAATTCTTCTTTATATTTGGAATTATCTATTAATTTTATTTTGGGAGGAATGTATTCACTAACTTTTGGACTCATAAAATATCTTACTGAAGTTGAACATGCAAGGGTATTCTGTGTTCAGTTTTGAATGCCACTGTGTGAATTCAGGAGTGGTAAAGTGTAATTTCTAGTTTGAAACAGTGGTTTGTAAACCTGGCTCTGTGTTAGAGAAATTTTTAGAGCTTGGTGAAAATAATTTTGAGATTGTGATTCAGTAAATTTAGGGTGTAGCCATGTATAAATGGAATTAACTCTTAATCCTACTTCAAATATGTCCCGATACTCTCATGGCCTCAAAAATCTTGTGGCACAGCAAGTCTAAAATGTTACAAATCAGAATCTAGCTAGCTCTAGAATTTGTTGATAGTAAAAAAGAAGGAAAGAAAGGGGGCAAAACAGAAGCACTCATTTGAACCATAACATTTTCATTTAAGGCATGCAGACTAGTGTATTCTGCCCTGCCCAGCCCATGTGGTAAAGTGCAAGTTGGCATAATTTTATTTTTGGGAGGTACAGAAACTTAAGTTTTTATCCTGCTGATAAGTGGAACTAAATGTCCTGATTTTTTGTCTTATTCACTTCAGCTTACTTTAAATGGAGAAAGGTTTAAGCTCTATATATGATGGACATGCTGAGTTCTGCTTTGTAATTCTTTCAGAAATCTTATTATGTTTTCTAAACTTCTGTATAGTGTTTGAATTTTTATTTGCAATTATCCATGTAATTTTTTTTGCTCAAGAAAACTGTAAA
This sequence comes from Bos mutus, assembly GCF_027580195.1. Classification (NCBI taxonomy): domain Eukaryota; kingdom Metazoa; phylum Chordata; class Mammalia; order Artiodactyla; family Bovidae; genus Bos; species Bos mutus. Next base: position 49,329,639 of record NC_091617.1, read on the forward strand.
ATTCTTGGGGTCAAATACTCTGAAATAAATAGCCTTCAGTTTTACCGCTGTGTCTCAGTTCAGTTCAGTCACTGAGTCGTGTCCGACTCTTTGCGATCCCATGAATTGCAGCACGCCAGGCCTCCCTGTCCATCACCAACTCCCGGAGTTCACTCAGACTCACGTCCATCGAGTCAGTGATGCCATCCAGCCATCTCATCCTCTGTCGTCCCCTTCTCCTCCTGCCCCCAATCCCTCCCAGCATCAGGATCTTTTCCAATGAGTCAACTCTTCGTATGAGGTGGCCAAAGTATTGGAGTTTCAGCTTCAGCATCAGTCCTTCCAATGAACACCCAGGACTGATATCCTTTAGAATGGACTGGTTGGATCTCTTTGCAGTCCAAGGGACTCTTAAGAGTCTTAGAGCACTAATACAAAAATACTCCATACTTTTTTGATACTTATTTGACATCCATTTTTCACAGAATTACCAACTCCCTAATCTACTCTCATTTCATTTATTCATTTTTTCTCGCTGTACACTTCCTGAAAGTGTTAGCCACTCTGTTGTGTCTGACTCTTTTTTGACCCCGTGGACCGTAACCCACCAGGCTTCTCTATCCATGGAATTCTCCAGGCAAGAATACTGGAGTGGGTTGCCATTTCCTTCTCTAGGGGATCTTCCTGACCCAGGGATTGAATCTGGGTCTCCTGCATTTCAGGCAGATACTTTACCACCAGGGAAGCCCACCCCTTCTTAAAACCCAACATAAATGTCAAATCTTGGAGAAAACACACTAATACATTAAAAACGGTAGCCTAGAAGTAAGTGCCTGTTCTGCTCATGAATGAGTAACTGGTGTTGGATCAACCCATTTGCCAACAAATAAGAAATGGAGAGAGAGAGAGTGTGTGTGTGTGTTTAATGATACTGGAGAGAAAATAAGTAAGAGAATAGAGCACAAACCCAAACTCTGATTTATATGGGCTGAGGATACCAGTTTAAGTGCTGCTGATACAAGAGGAGTACAATCCCAGAGGAAAAGGAGGCTTAGAGAAGAGAGGATAAAAATTCATGTATAAGTGTACCTTACCTTATTGACTCCTAAACTGCATAGAGATAGATTTTACAAAACCATGAAAATAGCAGCAGTAGCAGGAACTTGAAGAGTTTAGTACAGATCTCAGTGCTATCTGGGGGACCTACCGGTGGATGTTCAAATCCTGTTAAATTAGAGGACTCCAATAAACACTTGCACATTCCTGTAGACCCCAAAAGACCATATCCTAGGATTTCAGACCTATCAAAGACTAAAACTCACCTCAGAATTCTAGATTCACCTGAACTCTAAAACAAGAACCTCTACAGTTCCCATCCACAATGTCAAGCTTACAATCAGAATAATAAGATAAGCAAAAAAAAAAAAACACACCAACTTAATAGACACAAAGATGATTCAGATTTTTTTCAGGAAAAATCTTTTTTAGAAAAGATTTTTAAATGAATGCAATTAGTATGTTCAATTAGTGTTTGTACTTTCAGAATATACTTGGATTTTATAAATGTAAGTCAGAGAATTCAGTTTTAAAACAGAAAAATGTAACTTTAAGTAATTACCAAGAGAAAAATGACTGTATCATTGAAAAAACTGATAATGGAATAAAAAACTGGAATGATTTTAAAAAGTTTATTTAAAGGAAGGCAAAAAAATCAAGAAATTCATAAGCAAAAATATATGAAAACAAATAGCAAGACCATAGTCTTAAACGGAAGTATATGATTAATTAATTGAAGTTCATTTGGTCTAAATACTCCAATTAAAAAAATAAAAATGATCTTCCTGGCTAATAACATAGTTATATATATTTATGGGAAACACACTTTATGTAGAGAAAGTGTTAAAGGATTGAAAAATGTATCATGAACACATTAATCAAAAGAAAATGAGTGTGGCTTTATTGTAGAAGAAAAATAGGTTTTAAGGAGGAAATATTATCAGAAATAGTATTTCATAATGATAAAAGTCAATTCAATAGGAATGTGTAACAGCCCAAATTTATATGCAACTAATACTATAGTTTCAGAATATATAAATAAGGTTGTGTGTGTGTGTATGTGCACTCAGTTGCGTCCGACTCTTTGTGACCCCCAGGCTCCTCTGTCCATGGGAAGTTCTGGGAAAGAATACTGGAGTGGGTTGCCATTTCCTACTGCAGGGCATCTTCCTGAGCCAGGGTTCAAACCCACATCTCTTGTGTCTCCTGCATTGGCAGGTGAATATTTTACCACTGTGCCACATAGGAAGTCTATAAATAAGGTTGCATGTGTGCTAACTCGCTTCATTCATGTCTGACTCTTTGCGACCCTATGGATGGTAGCCTGCCAGTCTCCTCTGTCCATGGGATTCTTCAGGGAAGACTACTAGAGTGGGTTGCCCTGCCCTCCTCCTGGAGATTTTCCTGACCCAAGAATCGAACCCACATCTTTTATGCCTCCACATTGTCAGGTGGGTTCTTTACCATCAGCACTACTTGGGGAAGCCTGTAAATAATGTTAGTAAAACAAAATATGAAATAGACAAAAGACATAATTCACTAGAGATTTTAACAATCTAAAGTATAAAACATATATGAAAAAAAAGTATAAGTATCCAACTTAATTTAGTTGGCTTCAATTACATTTATAGAATATCATACTCTGCAACTGCAGAACAAACATTGTTTCAACTGCAAGGAATTTTTATAAAAATTGGCCATACACTGGCATCAAAGCAAATATCAATAAATTTCTAATAATTAAAATAATGCATAGTATATTTTCTAACTACTTTAGAATTAAACTAGAAATAAAAAGATAATCATTTTGTTTTCTGTAAATTAAGCAATATACCTCTAAAGAACCAATTCCACTCAAGAGAAATGAATGCATATGTTTACCAAGAGAATGTGTAAGAATGTACATCACAGCTCTATTCATAATAACCCTAAACAGAAAATAAACTGCCCTTCACTGGGTAAATGAACAAAATATGATATATTCATACATAGCAACTGAAAAGAAGAGATTCTTGCAGCATGGAACCAACCACATGGATGGATTTTATAGATATATTGTTGACTAAAAGAGGCCAGACATGCAAATGAGCAAATACTTTATTCTATCTATGCTATGCTAAGTCGCTTCAGTCGTGTCCGACTCTGTGCGACCCCATAGACGGCAGCCCACCAGGCTCCCCCATCCCTGGGATTCTCCAGGCAAGAACACTGGAGTGGGCTGCCATTTCCTTCTCCAATGCATGAGAGTGAAAAGTGAAGTGAAGTCGCTCAGTCATGTCCGACTCTTAGCGACCCCATGGACTGCAGCCCACCAGGTTCCTCCGTCCATGGGATTTTCCAAGTCAGGTCTGACTCTTTACTACCCTATGGACTATACAGTGCATGGAATTCTCTAGGCCAGAATACTGGAGTGGGTAGCCTTTTCCTTCTCCAGAGGATCTTTCCAACCCAGGGATTGAACCAGGTCTCCCAGGTGGATTCTTTTTTTTTTTTTTTTTTAGTTAGTTTATTTTCAGTTCAGTTCAGTCACTCAGTTGTGTCCGACTCTGTGACCCCATGAATTGGTGGCTAATTACTTTACAATATCGTAGTGGTTTTTGCCATACATTGACATGAATCAGCCATGGGTGTACATGTGTCCCCCATCCTGAATCCCCCCCACCTCCCTCCCATCCCATCCCTCAGGGTCGTCCCAGTGAACCCAGCTCTGAGCGCCCTGTCTCTTGCATCAAACCTGGACTGGCGATCTAGTTCACATATGGTAATATACATGTTTCAATGCTATTCTCTCAAATCATCCCATCCTTGCCTTCTCCCACAGAGTCCAAAAGTCTGTTCTTTATATCTGTGTCTCTTTTGCTATCTCGCATATAGGGTCATCATTACCATCTTTCTAAATTTCATATATATGTATCAATATACTATATTGGTGGTTTTCTTTCTGACTTCACTCTGTATAATAGGCTCCAGTTTCATCCACCTCATTAGAACTGATTCAAATGTATTCTTTTTAATAGCTGAATAATATTCCATTGTGTATATGTACCACAACTTTCTTATCCATTTGTCTGCCTATGGACATCTAGATTGCTTCCATGTCCTAGCTATTGTAAACAGTGCTGCGATGAACATTGGGGTACACATATCTCTTTCAATTCTGGTTTCCTCAGTGTGTATGCCCAGCAGTGGGATTGCTGGGTTGTATGGCAGTTCTATTTCCAGTTTTTTGAGGAATCTCCACACTGTTCTCCATAGTGGCTGTACTAGTTTGCACTCCCATCAACAGTGTAAGAAATTTCCCTTTTCTCTACACCATCTCCAGCATTTATTGTTTGTAGACTTTTTGATAGCAGCCATCTGACTGGTGTGAAATGGTACCTCATTGTGGTTTTGATTTGCGTTTCTCTGATGATGAGTGATGTTGAGCATCTTTTCATGTGTTTGTTAGCCATCTGTATGTCTTCTTTGGAGAAATGTCTGTTTAGTTTTTTGGCCCATTTTTTGATTGGGTCATTTTTTTTTTTTCTGGTATTGAGCTGCAGGAGCTGCTGATATATTTTTGAGATTAATTCTTTGTCAGTTGCTTCATTTGCTATTATTTTCTCCCATTCTGAAGGCTGTCTTTTCACCTTGCTTAGAGTTTCCTTCATTGTGAAAAAGCTTTTAAGTTTAATTAGGTCCCATTTGTTTATTTTTGCTTTTATTTCCATTACTCTGGGACGTGGGGCATAGAGGATCCTGCTGTGATTTATGTCAGAGAGTGTTTTGCCTATGTTTTCCTCTAGGAGTTTTATAGTTTCTGGTCTTACATTTAGATCTTTAATACATTTTGAGTTTATTTTTGTGTATGGTGTTAGAAAGTGTTCTAGTTTCATTCTTTTACAAGTGGTTGACCACTTTTCCCAGCACCACTTGTTAAAGAGATTGTCTTTTCTCCATTGTATATTCTTGCCTCCTTTGTCAAAGATAAGGTGTCCATAGGTGCGTGGATTCATCTCTGGGCTTTCTATTTTTCCCATTGATCTATATTTCTGTCTTTGTGCCAGTAGCATACTGTCTTAATGACTGTAGCTTTGTAGTATAGTCTGAAGTCAGACAGGTTGATTCCTCCAGTTCCATTCTTCTTTCTCAAGATTGCTTTGGTTATTCGAGGTTTTTTGTATTTCCATACAAATTTTGAAATTATTTGTTCTAGTTCTATGAAAAATACCATTGGTAGCTTGATAAGGATTGCATTGAATCTATAGATTGCTTTCTCTTGCTGATTGCTGATTCTCTTCCAGTGAACCACGAGGGAAGCCCAAATGAAGTTCAAAGAGCAGTGAAATTTATCATGATGAAATAAAAAATAATGGTCATTTCTAGAAGAGAGGATAGTAATGATTGGGATAGCACATGATAGAGCATTTCGAATGAAGGAAAAATTTCTAAGTCATCTTCTAAGATGTAGTTACAGATATGTGTGTGTGTGTGTAAATTTACTGTAAGCATGTTATACACTCTGTTATAGACTAAATTCAGTCAAAACTTCATATGTTGAAGTCTTGACTCCATGAGAATGTGACTGTATTTGGGGCTAAGATCTTTAAGTAGGTAATTATAGTTACATGAGGTCATATGAGTGGATGTGAATCTGTTCTAACGAATATTCTTATTAGAAGAGGAATTTAGACATGCAGAGACACCAGAGTCATGTGTGCACGGAAGGAAGACCCTGTGAAGAGGTGGCAAGAGGGTGATCATTTGCAAAACAAGAAGACATGTCTTAGGAGAAACCAACCCTGATGGCACCTTGATCTTGGAGTTCTACCCTCCATTTATCTTCTGTGAGAAGATAAATTTTTGTTGTTTAAGCCATGAAGTCTGTGGAATCTTGTTATGGCAGCCTGGAAAACTAATACAAGCCCCCAAATAGAAAATAATAGCTAACATTATAAGCATTTACTATATTCTCATTTAATCCTCTCAACTTTACTATGAGGTAAATACAATTACAGATTATCTCTTTTATGGAAAATACTTAAGATGAGTAACTTGTCAAAAATCATGAAAGCAGTAAGATGCATTTCGGTGATTTTTGACTACATGCTGCCTGACTCCAAGTCAATATGTTTAATTCCTAGATATGTTAAATTTCTAGATGATGCTCCTAGATTACAATATGAAGTTTCTTTTATGTTGGTAGGTAATAGGCTGCAGTGTCCTGCAGAAATTTCCAGGAATATTCTTGGACATGGATACTAAAGACAAGAAAATTTCAGAGCATGGGGGATTGCCAAAAAGAATCAAGCTAAAGAGGACCTCTGACACTGAGTGTGTAGTTGAGGATGGCTGCCCTGAGGGTACCCATCCTCTGGGTTAAGTGTTACTAACAACAAGGAGACTGTTCACACTTGCAAGTAGATCCTTGATTCATTCCATTCTAACTTGTTATGTTCGCCGCCACATCCCCAGACCTTGAAAAAAGACTGTGTCTCATTTCCATTATTTTATATGGGACACTGGGTACACTCTCAACAAATGTGTGTTGAATTAAATGGAAAGGACTGACAGATCTTCCCAAATGACCTTGTCCTCCTTTATACTTTTTCCTTGAAATTATTCCTACTCTCATTTCAAATCTCTAATGGTGGAAAATAAATTGCAGGCTTACTTCCTACTTGACAAGTTCTGATAAGTTTTATTTATTAACTCCAATCAAATATGTTAAAGATGCCTGTTGAAAATAAAATGAGACTCAGCAGTGGATTTTTGGTGCCATCTTTTCTCCATCCTTCTAATATCTTTATTCTCCTCTAGAGCTTTGTTTTATCTCTGTGTCTTGCCTTCCCTCACTCTCATCCTCTGTATGCAGTCGTCTCCTTGTCTTTTTCTTCCATTTCTTCTGATTTAGTCTCTTTTTGGGGGGACTGTCACCAGTTCAGCAGCTAGAGATTGATAATAATGTCTTGTTCTTGCACTGTAATTGCTATGTCAAGACAGCAGGCGCAGCAGACTGTCACAATTTTAACACCAACTAAAGAGGAAATTTGCTGTGTGCCGATTAGTATCGGGGAGGAAGGTGCCTCAAGTAAGGATGTGACTGTCTCACAAGAAATGCATCCTACCTTCACTTTAAAGATGGAATAACTAGTCATGTGCAAGCACACTGATTCACAGTGGTCAGAGCAATGCATCTTCCATGATATTATTAATGAGTTTTGAATAGTCTTTTCAGAACTTTTCAAGATAATGTTTATTTAATTTTTCCCAAGTTATTTTAAATCAGTGAGAGTCTGTAGTACCATTTTTTCCTTATAGATAAGGAAACTAGGTCACAAATAGTACAGTTATCTTTCTCATCATCATGTAAAGAATCATTAATGATGACACAGCTAGTATTTCAGGATATTTTTCCATTAAACCAATTTCAGATTACATCCTTTCTCAATGCACTGAAATATACACACATACAGTTAATTGATGTAAAATTACTATAGAGAGCTTACAGTTGTTTGTTCCTAATATTAAAATTTATCACTAAAGGTATGTGGTGGAATTTTACATTTGACAGTGAGTCAAAAATATCCACCTTAGTGAAGCAATGATAATGTTTGACTCACAGGGAGCCAGAATATATGTGTGTGTGTGTGTATTGTTGTTATTCAATCACTCAGTCATGTCTGATTCTTTGTGACCCCATGGACTGCAGCACGCCAGGCCTTCCTGTCCTTCAACCATCTCCTGGACCTAGCTCAAACTCATGTTCACTGAGTCGGTAATGCCTTCCAACCATCTCATCCTCTATTGTTCCCTTCTCCTTTTGCCTTCAGTCTTTCTCAGCATCAGGGTCTTTTCCAATGAGTCGGTGCTGTGCATCAGGTGGCCAAAGTATTGGAACCTCAGCTTCAGCATCAGTACTTTCAAAGAATATTCAGGATTGGTTCCTTTAGGATTGACTGGTTTGATCTCCTTGCTGTCCACACTACTCTCAAGAGTCTTCTCCAGCACCATAGTTTGAAAGCATCAATTCTTTGGTGCTCAGCCTTTTTTATTGTCCAGCTCTCCTATCTGTACATGACCACTGGAAAAACCATAGCTTTGACTATAGGCAAAGTAATGTCTCTGCGTTTTTGTCTAGGTTTGACATTGCTTTTCTTCCAAGGAGCAGTGTTTTTTAATTTCATGGCTGCAGTCACTGTCCACAGTGATTTTGGAGTCCAAGAAAATAAAGTCTGTCACTCTTTCCATTGTTTCCCCATTTATTTGCCGTGAAGTGATGGGACTGGATGCCACGATCTTCATTTTTTGAGTGTTGAGTTTTAAGGCAGCTCCTCTTTCACTTTCATCAAGAGGCACTTTAATTCCTCTTCACTTTTTGCCATAAGACTGGTGTCATCTGTATAGCTGAGGTTATTGATATTTCTCCTGGCAATCTTGATTCCAACTTGTGCTGCATCCAGCCTGGCATTTTGCATGATATACTCTGCATATTAAACAAGCAGGGTGATAATATACAGCTTTGATGTACTTCTTTTCCAATTTTGAACCAGTGAGTCAAACATAATCCATCTTAGTGGGTGAAGCATTGATAATATTTGACTTACAGGGAGCTAGAATATATATAGAATATTTATATTTTAACCTATACAATTAAGGAAACATAATTGTCTCTCAGTACAGTTCTAGTCATTCAGTTGTGTCCGACTCTTTGCGACCCCATGAATCGCAGCACACCAGGCCTCCCTGTCCATCACCAACTCCCGGAGTTCACCCAAACTCATGTCCATCGAGTCGGTGATGCCATCCAGCCATCTCATCCTCTGTCGTCCCCTTCTCCTCCTGCCCCCAATCCCTCCCAGCATCAGGGTCTTTTCCAGTGAGTCAACTCTTTGCATGAGGTGGCCAAAGTATTGGAGTTTCAGCTTCAGCATCAGTCCTTTCAATGAACACCCAGGACTGATCTCCTTTAGAATGGACTGGTTGGATCTCCTTGCAGTCCAAGGGACTCTCAAGAGTCTTCTCCAACACCACAGTTCAAAAGCATCAATTCTTCGGCACTGAGCTTTCTTCGCAGTCCAACTCTCACATCCATACCTGACCACTGATACTTTAAAAATTTTCGTATGACCAGAAGTTTGGGTCGTCTGTTAAGAATATGTGTTTGCTCTCAACTTACATAACTAAAAATTACTGTGCAGGCTATGAATTCCCTCTTAGAGTTGGAAGAAATGTCATGAAGTGACCAAAAATAGCAAACAGCTCTTAGTCAAGAAATCCAGGCAAGCTTGGGTCTGGATGGCATGTGGTGTGCATATCTCTTAAGATAATAAGGACAAAGCAATGAGGTCAGGAAGCCGAACAGGATGAGGTCTTGAGAGACCTTCTGGGTCTATCCATCCATGAAAATAACTCATCAGTAATGCCTCAAATAAGTTCACACTTTGCACATTTGCTTTAAAGGTTTCTTCAAGTGGGTAGGTTTTTCAGTATGTGCTGTGAGTGTTTTGAGATAAAAGAAGAGACTGCAAAGCCCTCAGCTGCTGCTACTTATCTCTGGGCTCCCAGAACTTAACACTTAGGGATTTATAGCAAACCTACAGCCCTGATGGAAACAAAAGGTCACTCATCTTGCTCAGAACTAAACTAGGAAGTGCCTAAAGTTAATTACATTAATAACATACCAGAGACATCCATGTAGTGAGGTGAAAGCCGGTGCAGAAGTCTCCCAGCAGTTCTGCCTTAAATTGTTGGCTTCCAAATTCCTGCATTATTGAAGTTCAACTGAAAGTATACGTTTGTCTAAAACATGTCATGCATGTGCTTCTGGATTATTATTGATAGGGGTCCCAACAATTGGATCAGGTGTATATAACTCTTGTGTCATTGAGCTAACTTCTCCACTTCTGGGAAAGATTGAGGGCAGGAGAAGTGGGCGACAGAGGATGAGATGGTTGGATGGCATCATTGACTCAATGGACATGAGTTTGAGCAAACTACAGGAGATAGTGACAGGGAAGCCTGGCGGGCTGCAATTCATGGGGTCGAAAAGAGTTGGACGTGACTTAGCAACTGAAAAACAACAATACCGGTTCTCCAATGTCAAGGAAATGCAAGTTTTCAAAATTGTCTTCACAGTCCTGATGAAGAGGCTGAACAGTTTCTGTGTGTGTGCTCAGTCATGTCCGATTCTTTGTGAACTAATGGACTGTAGCCTACCAGGCTCCTCCATCCATGGAATTCTCCAGGCAAGAAACACTGGAGTGGGTTGCCATTTCCTTCTCCAGAATAGTTTATATAGAAAGTTTTTGCCATATAGATATATCTTTTTCATGTCTCTCTTTTTTTCAGCTTTATTGAGGCATATCAGGCAAATAGAATTGTAATGTACTTAAAGCGTATTACCTGATAATTTGAAATGTATCGACATTGTGAAAGCATTTCCACAATCAAGTTAATCAAGTTAGTCAACACATCCATACCTCTTATATTTACCTTTATTTTTTTAGTGAAAACAAATGTCATACTTGGCAAATTTCAGTTACATAATACAATATTACCAACTGTTCAGTCGCTCAGTCGTGTCCGACTCTTTGCGACCCCATGAATTAGAGCACGCCAGGCCTCCCTGTCCATCACCAACTCCCGGAGTTCACTCAGACTCATGTCCATCGAGTCAGTGATGCCATCCAGCCATCTCATCCTCTCTCATCCCCTTCTGCTCCTGCCCCCAATCCCTCCCAGCATCAGAGTCTTTTCTAATGAGTCAACTCTTCGCATCGGTGGCCAAAGTATTGTAGTTTCAGCTTTAGCATCAGTCCTTCCAAACAACACCCAGGATTGATGGATTGATCTCCTTCAGAATGGACTGGTTGGATCTCCTTGCAGTCCAAGGGACTCTCAAGAGTCTTCTCCAACACCACAGTTCAAAAGCATCAATTCTTTGGCGCTCAGCTTTCTTCACAGTCCAACTCTCACATTCATACATAACCACTGGAAAAACCATAGCCTTGACGAGACGGACCTTTGTTGGCAAAGAAATGTCTCCGCTATGGAATATGCTGTCTAGGTTGGTCATAACTTTCCTTCCAAGGAGTGTCTTTTAATTTCATGGCTGCAGTCACCATCTGCAGTGATTTTGGAGCCCAAAAAAATAAAGTCTGACACTGTTTCCACTGTTTCCCCATCTATTTCCCATGAAATGATGGGACCAGATGCCATGATCTTTGTTTTCGATTGTTATACATTATTTAGCTTCTAACCGGAAGTTTGTACCCTTTTATCAACCCCTTCCCTACTCAAGGAGAAGCTTGAAATTGGGGTTTCTCTCTGGGGTTGAATGGGGCTGGGCGATTATTGGGCTTTTGGCAAGAGTGTGTATTAGCTTTTTAGTTTAGATGTGTTTAGATTTTCTCAGCTGTCCAATGTGTAGGAGTCACTCAACTAGTTTCTGGATTTCTCTTAGAGAGGTTGGATTGTGTACTGCTATATATTCAGTACATCTGTGGAAGATGGGAAAATCAGGAGCCTCTCATATTGCCATTTTGGTAATGCCCTCCTCCCCAGATATATGTAGATTTGAAAGAATCTATAGAAAAAGTTTAGTTGAAACTTGATGTGTTGTAGATGAGGAAATGGGCCTGGAGAGATGATATGACTTGCTTAGAGTTTCAGAAACAAAAAATGGCAGTCATTCATCTGACTTGAGTGAGGGCAGAACATTTCTCATGTGTCTTTATATGACAAGAAGGAGATCATGAACTGATTACTTCTGAATTTATGGATGGATATTGTTGGAGACAAGAACTCTTTCTCAGGGCTTTTCCCACTGAGATGACCACGTTTCTGGAATTGCCCTCTAAGAACTTGGATGAGATGTGGAACAATCTGTGGAGATAGTTTATTAGAGTGATTGGGAGAAAATAGTCTATAAACAAGCAATGAAAGGGTTCTGGTTCCTGGTTTTTGTAAAAAATAAAAACATGTAAATAATTTAAGAATATATACTTTAAAAAGTGTAGAAAGCATCACCAAAGTCTTTTAAACTTGCCCATGGATTTTTACCGTGTCTCTGCCATATAGTAAGCCCCCTACATACCAACCTTCAAGGTGAGACCTTTAGAAGATGTTAAGCTGGCATGCAAAGAGTCAGACACGACTGAGCAACTGAACTGAACCTGTGTTTGCATGTCCACTCATGTAGGTTGGTTCATGCGTCTGGCATACATTGTCAGGTGTGTGCATCCTCTACAAGTGACCGTGCTTTTGTGTAGTTTACAGAGCACAGTTGTACAGTATCTTTATTTCAAGCCCAGGATGTCCAGATGCAGGTGTTAAAAGCAGTGGTGATATGGCTGGTACTACTGTACTTTTCAAAGTAAGGTACTGTAAGATTAAAAATGTTTTCTTTATTTTGTGTGTTTGTTTTTTTTTTAATGCACTATTTGTGTGAAAAGTATTATAAAGCTATTACAGTACAGTACTATGTAGCCGATTGTGTTAGTTGGGTACCTCGGCTAACTTTGTTGTTACAAATGTGCTCTCGGAATAGAACTTGTTCCTATGTAGAGGACTTACTGCAGAAGGCAATGGCACCCCACTCCAGTACTCTTGCCTGGAAAATCCCATGGACAGAAGACTTCTCTCTAGGTGAGGAAATGTGGGCATGAAGTAAAATCTGAGAATGCTTAGTTTCACTTAACTAAAGAACTCAAAATTAGAGCAGGAGCACTGCTAAACTCTGCTGTGATTTAGCATTTTATCTGTGATGTTTTATCAAATCCCTGCCATTCTGAGTAAATGAATGCTTGACTCTCAATGATATCAGAACAGATTTTAATCAACAGTGGAGGGTTTGAATACTTCTGAATTTTCCAGGTGGAACTCTAAAGGAAAGCAAGTGCTCTTGAGCCAGTCTTCAATTCCAAGTGAGTTTAATTTAAGGGGTTAATATCACAAAGGATTGAGAAGTCACGCGCTGAAGTAATAGTGGTCCTTTGAGAGGAGAATAAGAACATTGGTCTTCTCAAGGTGCTGAAGTGATGATGAGAGGTGTAAGTGTCCTCACATGCTATTAATGTGAAAAGCAAAGTATATTCAAGCTGAATTTGCAGTGTCCTTAACATGACAAGTTTACAGCCTCTCAGAGATTAACAGCCTGGCGGCCAAAAGTGCTTCTGTGTTACACACTGGAGCTTCACAAATGAAACAGATGCTTTTTGATGTAACCTGTGAGAATATTAATTTGTTCCCTTTTCCTGTTAATTGGCTTCTCACTGAATCAAGCAGTTAACCACTTTGGCTGAGAAATGGCATGCTGTAACATACCCTTTTCTTTGCCTCTTTTTAACATACACAGCAGATTACTAACAAAATAGCTACTTATACACATTGACCACGGCTAGCTGGAATGACCCATGGTGCTAGGCCACTTTGAAATGCAGATTGCTCTGCATTTCTCAAATCGCTGATCACTTTGCAGAACTTCCGGTGCATAGTTCACCTTCAGCTACCTGCCTCTGTTTACTTTGCTGATACTGTATACCACTTACTAAATCATTCTTAATTTTAAAAAAAAGCCAAACAACTGGTAAGGAAGCAAACACGTTTATCGTCCTGGCCCACACCGGCTACAGTAAGAGGTGAAGGCAACTTGCTCACTTTCATTTCCCTTTCTTGTCCACAGAAGGATTGCTGAGATCTTGCCTGAGTATTTTTAGGTCTGTTTTTAATATCTAGTGTGTAGAGTGGGACTAAGTGATGGATTATAACTGTCTATTCTTGTAAATTGTTAACTGACTGAGGGAAATTTTTTTTGTTCTCTGGCTTATGAATTCTCTCTGTGTGCGAAGAGAATATACCAAGTGTATTGTTCCCATTTCATAAGAGATTTGGGAAACATATAACCTTGAAAACGAAAGCTAAAACGTTCCCAAGCACAGAGTGCTGTATAAATGTTTAATGATGTTAGCACTGATTAAAAAGCCCAATAGAGACACATTAGTCTTGCTTTTGACCATCGAGTCTCCCTTATTTTGCAAGAAATTCCAGATAAATAATATTGCCAGTTGCTCTTGATTAAACATTCATACAAATAAGTACCTTGGTACTGCCGTTTTTGACTCATGTCTGAATAGCCTTAGGGCCTAGGTGTCTGTGATTAACTTTAATTTTCAGCAAAGATAGCTTGCATTTTACATTGGAACATTTCTTCAGGGAAAAGTTCAGCTCTTTTTGAGAGTAATTTCAGCACTGTCACTGATATTCTGGGTAAGATGCTGCCAGATGTTCTATTTTAGGCCCCATATATTTACTCCCTAAACAAGCTAACACATGAGCTTTGCATAGTTACTGGAGGAGAAAGAATGTCTGCAGTGAAGGGAGATTTGGGGATGAGAGTGGACCCTAAACTGTTGGGTGACAAGGAGTAGAGGATCTCCAGTGAAGAGACTGTTGCAGATGGGGATGGCAGTTAGCCAGAGTTTGCAGCTCAAGGGTTTGGACGATTGAATTTGCCAGGCAGGAAGTTTTTCCAGAGAAAGAAAATGGATCCACCCAGCTCACAGCATCTTCCCAGAGAAGGACCCTCTAAAGATAGCCACCTGCATTTGATTTTTTTTTTTTTTTTTTGTCTTTAAGCTAAGGAAACCTTGGAAATCTCTTTGAAGTGAAAGAACTTTTGCTTTATTTTTAGTAATCCATTAACTGAACACTTTGAAACTAATGAGCTGTGAAGATAATAATGTATGATATTTTCTCTCCAATTGCTACTTTTGATGATTGGTTCTCTTTTTTTCTTGTCTGGTCACTAACATTCTAATTCAATCTATCCTGTCCACTGAATCCCAGCACTGCCAGGCTTCAACCTCAGGGATTTGAGAAAAGAAGGTGCAAGATTTACTCTTTTCTACCCTTCCTCTTCACATTTATGTTTCTGATTATTCAGTACTGGGACAGGGGAGGAAGCGTCAAAGGGAGCAAAGTTATTTTTGCTTCACAAGTGTTATTGTAGTGCATTTTTTAGTTCCTCTATGTAGTAAGTCCCTAAATGTAAACTCTGCCATTAAATTAATGTCCAAGTTCTTTAGGAGGTCACTCACTAGGTTATTGTCTTTTATTTTTAAATGGAGGTTGAATTGACAATATTAACTTCAGATGTTTGACATAATGATTTGATATTTTATATATTACAAAATGATAACCACTATGAGTCTAGTTACTGCCTGCCAGTATACCAAGTTATTATATCTCTGTGACTTATTTTATAATTGGAGGTTTGTACGTCTTCATCCCCTTCACCTATTTTGCCCATTCTTCCACCACCATATCCTCTGGTGAGTTTATTCTCTGTATCTGCGAGTGTGTTTCTGTTTTGTTTGTGTTGTGTATTGGAGCCTACATATAAGTTAAATCATATGGTATTTGTCTTTCTCTGTCTGATGTATTTCACTTAGCATAATACCCACTAGGTCCATCCATGTTGTTGCAAATGGCAAGAGTTCATTCTTTTTTATGGCTGAGTAATATTTCGTATACACCACTCCCCCCCCCCGCCCCGCCATATCTTTATCCATTCATTTAGCACTGAGCACTTAGGGTGGTTTCATTCCTTGGCTGTTGTGAATAATGCTGCAGTAGACATGGGGGGATGCATATATCTTTTCAAATTAGTGTTTTTGTATTCTTTGGAAAAATGCCCAGAAGTGAAATTGCTAGATTGTGTGGTAGTTCTATTTTGAATTTTTTGAGGAGCCTCCATACTGTTTTCCATTGTGGCTATACCAATTTACAGTCTCACCAGTAGTGCCTGAGGTTTCTCTTTTTTCCACATCCTCAGCAACACTTTGTCTCTTGTCTGGTGTATGAGGTGCTATCTCATTGTGGTTTTGAGTTGCATTTCCTTGGTGAGTAGTGACATTGAGCATCTTTTCACGTACCTGTTGGCCATTTGTATGTCTTCTTCGAAACAATGTCTATTTATGTCCTATGCCCATTTTTATTCAGATTGCTTATTTATTTATTTTGTTGAGCTACATGAGTGCTTTGTATGTTTTGGTTATTACCTCTTATGGAATATATCATTTGCAGCTACCTTCTTCCATTCAGTGGGTTGCCTTTTTATTTCGCTGATGTTTTCTTTTGCTGTGTGAAAGGGTTTTTAGTTTGATGTTGTCCCATTTATTTTTGCTTTTGTTGCCCTTGCCTAAAGGAGACAGATCCAAAAAGAATATTGCTAAGACCAATGCAAAAGATCATACTGACTATGTTTTCTTCTAGGAGTGTCATGATTTCAGGTCTTCAATTTAAGTGTTTGACTGATCTTTATTTTTGTATATGGTGTATAAATGTAATCTACTTTCATTCTTTTGCATGCACCTGTCAGTTCTCTTTACTGTTTATTTAAGATACTGTCTTTTCTTCATTATACATAGAATCCTATATCCATTATATATTGCCTCCTTTATCAGAGATTAATTTACCATATAAGTGTGGGTTTACTTTCGGCCTATGTGTTCTGCTCCATTGATTTGTGTGTCTGTTTTGATGCCATGCTGCTTTGGTTACTATAGTGTTGTAGTACAGTTTGAAATCTGGGAGTGTGATACTTCCAACTCTATTGTTTATTCTTTAGGCTGCTTTGGCTATATGGGGTATTTTGTGGTTACATTAAGATTTTAGGATTATTCTATTTCTATTAAAAAATGCCTCAAGTATTTCAATAGTGATAGCATTGAATCTGTAGATTTCTTTGGGTAGTATGGATATTTCAAAATATTAATTCTTCTGATCCATGAGCATGCTGTATTTTTCCATTTATTTATATTGCCTTCAGTTTCTTTCATTAATGTGTTATAGCTTTCAGAGTATAGGTCATTCATATCTTGGTTAAATTTGTTCCTAGCTATTTTTTTTAATGCAATTGTTAAATGGATTTTCCCCTAAATTTTTCCTTCTGATAGTTTTTAGTGTATAAAACTGAACAGATTTCAGTGTATAAATCTGTGTATTGTAGTGGTACAATGTGGTAATTATTTTGTAATATATAAAAATATCAAGTCACTATGTCAAATAAATGATATTGTTTAGTTCTAATAGTTTTTTGGTGGAGTCTTTAGGGTTTTCTGTATATAGTATGTCGTGTACTAACAGTGGCAGCTTTACTTGTTCCCTTCCAAATTTTTATTTATTTACTTTTGGTTGTGCTGGTCTTTGCACGTGGGCTTTCTCTAGTTGTGGCAAGCAGGGGCTACTCTCTGTGGCGGTGCATGAGCTTCTCACTGTGATGGCTTCTCTTGTTGCAGAGCACAGGCTCTGGGCACACAGGCTTCAGTAGTTGTAGCGTGTGGGCTCACTAGTTGTAGCTTGCGGGCTCTAGAGTGCAGACTGAATAATTATGATGCACAGGCTTTAGTTGCTCCAAGGCTTTGGAGTCTTTCCAGACCAGGGGCTGAACCTGTGTCCCCTGTAGGGACAGTGAGCATCTTTGTTTTATTCCAGATCTTAGGGGAAAAGCTTTCAGCTTTTTACCATTGAGTATGATTTAGCTGTGAGTTTGTTGTTTTGTTAATGTGGTGTATCACATTGATTTTATGAATACTGTATCAACCTTGGATCCCTGGAATAAATCCTACTTGCTCATGTGTGTATGACCTTTTTAATGTATTGTTGAATTCCATTTGCTAATATTCTGTTGAGAATTTTTGCATCCATCTCTATCAAGAATATTGGCCTATAATTTTTTTGTCTGATCTTTGTCTGGTTTTGGTATAATGGTGATGCTGGTCTCATAGTATGGAAGTGGTTCCTTCTCTGTGATTATTTTTGGTACAATTTGAGAAAGATATGTATTAACTCCTCTTTAATGTTTGGTAGAATTCTCCTGTTAAGCCTTCTGGTCCTGGTCATTGCTTTCTGGGAGCTTCTGCTTTTTTCGATTACTGATTTAATTTCATTACTAGTAATTGGTCAGGTCAGATTTTCTATTTTTTCTTCTTTTGATCAGTCTTAGAAAATTATGTTTCTAGGAATGTATCAGTTTTTTTGGTTGTACAGTTTGTTAGCATATCTTTGTTTGTAGTCTCTTATAATTGTACAATGACTTTTGAAAACAGTGGTTTGAAATGCATGGTTCATTTATATGTGGATTTCTTTCAATAATAAATACTACAGTACTACAAGACCCATGATTGATTGAATTTGTATGTGAAACCACAGATATGGAGGAATGATAAATAAGGAGGGCCAACTATAAGTTGTACACAGATTTTTGACTGTGTGGAGGGTCAGTACACTAACTCTTGCACTGCTCAAGGATTAATTTTATTTCTTCAGTATCTTTGATACCTTCTGCCTTCCATTTGTAATTTTATTTGGGCCCTCTTTTCTTGAAGAATCTGTCTGAAGGTTTGCCAACTTTATCTTTTAAAAGAACCACCTCTTAGTTTAATTGATATTATCTTTTTCTACTCGGATCTTTATTATTTCCTTGTTTCTACTAACTTTGGGGGATTATTTGTTTTTCTTTTCCTAATTCTTTAAAATGTAAAGTTATGTTCTTTGAGCTTTCTCTTATGTCTTGATTGATGTAGGTCTGCATTGCTATGAACTTTTCTCTTAGAACTGCTTCTGCTGTATCTCATAGATTTTGAAAAGTTGTCTTTCTGTTTTCATTTTCAAGGTATTTTTTCTTTTCTGTTATGGTTTATTACAGGATATTGAATATAGTTTGCTGTGCTCTACAGTAGGACTCTGTCTATCTATTTTATATGTAGTAGTTTGTATCTATTAATCCCAAACTCCTAACTTATCCCTCTTACCTCCTTTAGCCTTTGATAACCATAAGTTTGTTTTCTATATCTGTGGGTCTGTTTCTATTTTGTGAAAGTGAAAGTCACTCAGTCATGTCTGACTCTTTATGACCCCATGGACTGCAGCACACCAGGCTTCCCTCTCCTTCATTATCTCCCAGATTTTGCTCAAACTCATGTCCATTGAGTTGATAATGCTATCCATCCATCTCATCCCCTGTCACCCCCTTCTCCTCCTGCCCTCAATCTTTCCTAGCATCAGGGTCTTTTCCAATGAGAGTGCTCTTTCCATCAGGTGGCCAAAGTATTGGAGCTTCAGCTTTAGCAGCAATCCTTCCAATGAATATTCAGGACTGATTTCCTTTAAGATGGACTGGTTTGATCTCTTTGCAATCCAACAGACTCTCTAGAGTCTTCTCCAGCACCACAGTTTCAAACCACAGCTTGAAAACATCACTCTTTGGAGCTCAGCCTTCTTTATGGTCCAATTCTCACATGCATATATAACTACTGGAAAAACCATAGCTTTGACTACACAGACCATTGTTGGCAAACTGATGTCTCTGCTTTTTAGTATGCTGTATAGGTTTGTCATAGCTTTTCTTCTAAGGAGCAAGTATCTTTGTATATCTTGGCTGCAATCACTGTCCATAATGATTTTGGAGCCTAAGAAAATAAAGTCTCTCACTGTTTCCATTTTTTATCCATCTATTTTCCATGAAGTGATGGGATCAGATGACATGATCTTAATTTTTTGAATATTAGGTTTTAAGCCAGCTTTTTCACTCTTGCCTTTCACCTTCATGAAGAGGGTCTTTAGTTCCTCTTCCCTTTCTGACATTAGTGTGGTATCATCTGCATATTTGAGGTTGTTGATATTTCTCTCAGCAATCCTAATTCCAGTTTGTGCTTCATCTAGCCCCACATTGTGCATGATGTACTCTGCATGTAAGTTAAATAAGCAGGGTGACAATATACAGCCTAGCTGGACACCTTTCCCAGTTTTGAACCAGTTCATTGTCCCATGTCCTACTGTTGTTTCCAACTGTTGCTTCTTGGCCTCCATACAGGTTTTTCAGAAGGCAGATAAAATTGTCTGGTATTTCCACCTCTTTAAGAATTTTCCAGTTTGTTCTGATACACATAGTCAAAGGCTTTTGTGTAGTCAGTGAAGCAGATGCTTTTCTGTAATTCTCTTGTTTTTTTTTTTTTTTCTATGATCCAACAGATGTTGGCAATCTGATCTCTGGAACCTCTGCCTTTTTCTAAATTCATCTCGAACATTTGGAAGTTCTTTATATACTGTTGAAGCCTAGCTTGAAGGATTTTGAGCATTACCTTGCTAACATGTGAAATGAGTACAATTGTGCAGTAGTTTGAGCATTCTTTGGCATTGCCTTTCTTTGGGATTGGAATGAAAACTGACCTTTTCCAGTCCTGTGGCCACTGCTGAGTTTTCCATATTTGCTGGCATATTGAGTGCAGCACTTTTAACAGCATCATCTTTTTAAGATTTGAAATAGCTCAGCTGGAATTCCATCACCTTCACTAGCTTTGTTTGTAGTAATGCTTTCTTATGGCCACTTGACTTCACACTCCAGGATGTCTGGCTCTAGATGAGTGACCACGCCATACTAGTTATCCAGGTCATTAAGACCTTTTGTGTACAATTCTGTGTATTCTTCCCACCTCTTTTTTAGTATCTACTGCTTCTGTTAGGTCCTTACCATTTCTAACCTTTATTGTGCCTATCTTTGTATGAAATGTTCCCTTGGTATCTCTAATTTTCCAGTCTTTCCCATTCTGTTATTTTCCTGGATTTCTTTGCATTGTTCTTAAGAAGACTTTCTTATCTCTCCTGCTCTTCTTTGGAACTCTGCATTCAGATGGATTTATCTTTCCCTTTCTGCTTTGCCTTTCAGTTCTCTTCTTTACTCAGCTATTTGTAAGGCTCCTCAGGCAACTGTTTTGCCTTGTATTTCCTTTTCTTGGGGATGGTTTTGGTCACTGCCTCGTGTACAGTGTTACAAACCTCCATCCATCATTCTTCAGGCTCTCCATCTGTCAGATCTAATCCATTGAATCTGTTTGTCACTTCCACTGTATAATCATTAGGGATTTGATTTAGGTTGTACCTGAATGGCCTCGTGGTTTTTCCTCCTTTCTTCAATTTAAGTCTGAATTTTGCAATAAGAAGCTCATGATCTGAGCTACAGTTAGCTCCTGGTCTTGTTTTTGCTGACTGTATAGAGCTTCACTGTCAATTTCTCCCTTTATTCCCTTTATGTCTGTTAACATTTGTTTTATATACTTAGGTGCTCCTGTATTGGGTGAATAAGTATTTCTGAATCTTCATATTGACCCCTTTATCATTATGTAATGCTCTTCCTTTTCTTATAATCTTCATTTTGAAGTCTGTTGTCTAAGTATTGCTATCTGAGCTTTTTTTTTAAAAAAAAACCTTAGCTTTCTTTTTGTTTTCGTTTACATTGAATATCTTTTCCCATCTTTTTACTTTGCCTTTGGGTGTCTTTAAACGAGTTATAAAGTGAGTGAAATGAGTCTCTTGTAGGCAGTGTATATGAGTCTTGTTTCCTTATCCATTCAGTCACCCTGTGTCTTGATTGGAGCATTTAGTCCATTGCTATCTAAAGTGATTATCAGTAAGTATATCCTTACTGCCATCTGTTAAATGTTTTTTGTTTACCTTTGTAATCCTTTTTTCTTCTTTAAATCTTCCTTTTTGTGGTTTGACTCTCTTTAATGTTATATAGGTTCCTTTATTTTTTGTGTATCTATGATACGTTTTTGCTTTGTGGTTACCGTGAGGTTCATGTCTGTCTATTTGTTTAAAGCTGGTAGTCACCTAAGTTTGAACACATGCTAAAAGGTTTAGGTTTTTTTTTTATTACCACATTACCTCAATATTTTATGCTTTTGACATCATATTTAATACCTTTTTATTTTTCATATCCCTTAACTCCTAGTAGTGATAGCTGATTTTGTCTTTTAACCTTGATACTCACTATTTAAGTGGTTGATCCATTGCCTTTACTATGTATTTGCCTACCAGTGATAGAAACTTTTTTCCTTTTAAATATTTTCTTATTTCTGGGTGTACCCTCTTCTCTTTTCCTTAAGATCCTTTAACATTTCTTGTGAGGCTGGTTTTAGTGGTGATGGACTCTCTTAAAAAGGTTTTTGCCTGTCTGGGAAATTCTGTCTTTAATTCTCGGTAATAACCTTGCCAAATAGAGAATTCTTGGTGGTAGTTTTTCTTTTTAGCACTTGAAATATATCATGGCACTTCTACTGAAAACTTGTGATGAAAAATCAACTCTGTGGGGGTTCCCTTGTATGTTTTTTCTGTTGCTGCTTTTAACTTTTTTCCTTTTCACTGTTACTATCTGACAGAAAATATTCAGTGGCAGGGTTCCCTCATGCCTGGTCCAGTGGAATACAGATCATAGTCTTTTTGTACTTGGGGTATTGTGTTCTTGTGACAAGATGGCTCAGGGTCAGCTGCCTCAACAGGGGTCTGCTTGTCTTGTAAGAATATATATCCTTGCCCTGCAAACAGTGAGGCTCCTTCTCAGGTGATTCGCTGCCAGTCTCTCTTCACTGTCTTGTTTTCACTTTGCTCAGACACAGACGGCACATCAGTAAGTCCACTGTGTAAGCAGATACTCAGTGGAATGCAATGAGTTTCTTAATCTCTGTAATTGACTCTCTTCTGGACTTAACATTGTTTGGCTTGGGAGGGGTGGATTCAGTCAGTAACATCACACCCATTACTCCCTTCTCCCAGGCCAGCCCCTGAGTCCATCATCTTCTGTGTATATATCTAGAGGGCTGTGGATGAGAGTGCTGCTCCTAGAATGAATCCTGCAGAGGTTTGCTAGGTGGGTTTTAGAATATGGAGGCATTTAGTTAATACCTGTTGCTTTCAGTACTGGGGCTTTAGCCTCATTCTAGGAAAAGTCTTCAATCTGTGGTTTAGTTTGAAGAGACTAAAGGAACCCGCTAATTATGCCACTTTTCTCTATATCCCAAAGAAAAAAGTTATTTGTTGTGCTTGAGCTAGATTTTAAACTTTAAAATTTCATCATTGATAAGAGAGCTTCTGAATATTTGGTCTGGGGGGGGGAGGTGTCAATGTGGGAGAATGTAGCTCTTGAGGAACCCAGAGTAACCATGGAGATTTAGCCACATTATCATCTCTAATCTCTACTTTCATTGTACTGGGCTTTGTGTACCAAGTACAGAAGAGCACATGATGATAGTAAATGTTTTATGTTAAAAAACTCAACTCTACAATTTGTCAACAGAATGTGTAGCTCATTACCTTTCAGAGTTATAAGTTTTCTCAGTTTAGCCAGAACAATCTTGTTCCTTTGTCGTCTACCTTTTGTTATATGACGTAACAGGATAGATCTGACATGCTCCTTTGCCATCTACTCTGCAGATCCTAAGAGATGAAATGGGGCTTAAGTTCTTTAAGGAATGCGGTAATTAGAACTGCCACTTATTGAGCATTCAATGGTACTAGACACATTTTAAGTTCTTTATCAGTATTGACTCACAAGCCCCCTATAAATCCTTTACTGTAGGTTTAGCTGCTATTCTTATTTTACTGATGAAGCAATGGATGCACAATGAGGTTAGGACACCTAAGGTCATATAACTTGGAGCAGAGGTAGGAACTGATCTTAGGCAGTCTGATTCCAGAGTTAAGATTCCTGCACTCTTAACCACTGTTACATCATGGGAATGTGTGAGTAGTAGTTTCTTGGACATGTTTGTCATAAACTCTTTATGAAGAATTAAGTATTCTTAAGTTACTAAAAAAGAATAAATTAAAAAATTTATCTCTAAATTTTAAAATCTAGCTTTTGTGAATCTGATTTCTTACTAATTAATTTTGCTCCCCATCCATACAGTGAAGAAAAACTTAGGCTTCTACTGTAATCACATTAGTGAGTAGACTTATCTATGTCCTGGTCCATGGATGAAGAAAGCACAATTAAAGAGATGGCATTGCATGCAGGGAGCTAGTTGCAGAGCTTTCAGAACTGTTTCCACTGTTGGCTGCTTAAGAGTGCATTTTCATCTATTTGAAGCATTTTGTTTAGTATGTGCTGGGCTCTATAGTAGGAGCTTGGGACGTAGACATGTATTAGACATGCTTCCTCTACTAAAGTTCAGTCTAGTTGGGGCCATCTGTGGAATGAAGTAACTGCAAAAACCACACTATAAGCATTAGAATACTGGTACTATGTGAGATGTAGACGATGACATGCTTAACTCAGACTGTGGGATAAGATAAGAAATGCTTCACAGGAGAAATACTTGAGGTAGATTTTAAAGAATGAGTTGGCTAGGCTGGAAAAGGGGAAAGAACAGTCAGAACTAGCAAGTATAAAGACGTAGAGCCTATGTGGACAGTTGCCAGCTCAGCAGAATTGAAGAGGGTCTAGGACAGGAGGTGAGTAGGAAAAGGAATGCAGACAAGGGATCTCTACCATAGAGTATTCAGGGGTTTTACGTGGAGGCGGCACATTGAATTTGAATTTCAGAAACTTCAGTCTGCCTTGCACTAGAGCCACAGAGGTCAATTACAGGCTATTAAAAATTCTAGGGGAGTCAAAATTAAGACCCCAAAGAGGGTGGTGGCAGTGAGGATGAAAAAGCAGCAAAAATAGGTAAGAATACCACCCAAGTTTCTCTTGAAAATCAAGAGGGACATAAAAGAGAGGCCTGAAAATTAAATTTCCCTTTAGTTTACAGCCAGATTGTAATTTGATGTGGCAATTCCTGTTAAATACACCCCAATCTCTAAGCATTTTCATGGATGTTATCATCTGAGTTCCAGCAAGTGATTCCTAACCTGATTCCTAGGACCTGAGACGCTGCGTGGCCCTTCACCTTCGGTCATCAAGGTGGCCTCCTAGTCCCTTCTGTGTTCCAAGCATCCTAGTACTTGTCACCTTTGTCTGAATAACAAGTGTTCTATCATGTGTGCTGTTCCTGTTTGAAAAGCTTTACCTCCTGAGTTCTTAACAACAAAAACCTTATTTCTCTTTAGGCTAACAAAATGCTATTCAGTCTTATTATTTCTCTGACTTTTCAGAAGGAACATATCACACCCTACTTTGACAGTCCTAGAAGAGGCATGATGGTTGTTACATGCTTTAACACTAAGTTCCTTGCATATATTAAGGGCCCAACATAGTTCTTCCGGGGCTTCCCTGGTAGCTCAGCTAGCTGGTGAAGAATCCGCCTGCAATGCAGGAGACGCTGGCTCAATGTCTAGGTCGGGAAGATCTGCTGGAGGCATATGCCACCCACTCCAGTATTCTTGGACTTCCCTGGTGGCTCAGCTGGTAAAGAATCTGCCTGCAATGCAGGAGACCTGGGTTCTTAGCACTTACCATATGTACATAATGCCAGTATAATGTGATAACTTCTGTACAGTGTTCTCTGTATTGGAATTATGTGCTTGCAGCTCCCATTTAATTGTGTGTTCTTTGAAAGTATAGTTAGTTATTACTACTATGCATGTACCAGTGATTTTCACAACATTCTGTTATGGTTTCTGATATAAAAGCAGTTATTAACATGGTTTGTCTCCATTGTCCTCTCCCTGATATGTACTGGTCAGTGACAAATGATTAGAATAATCAAGAATTTAAAGAATATAAAGAATAGATGTTACTTTTAAGAAATATCAATTATATGGTATGTCATTAGAAGACAATCAGCTTTTCCCGAATTTGGTATTTCTTACTCAGAGCCTTAATATAACTTTGACTTTTCAGTTCTAAGGCATGGGAGTAGCTTATCTATGTGAAATACCTTTAAATGATATGGTTTTGTTATTTAATAATTGAATCATTTGGGATGGGTACTTGATACAATGTTGACCATTAGCTCTGAATGTGAAGATAAAAAATACAACATAGAACTGCTCTGAAATGTTTGCATTCATTTGAAAAATAATATACCAACTCTGCTTTTGTTAACATTCATTTTATAAAATACCTTAAAAGAACAGATAAAATTGTACTGGAGTTTACATAATAACCAGAATTGAAAAAGGATGAATAAAATATAAATTAATTGAACACATAGCTATTTTGCCACATTAGACAAGTTTTTAAAAGGCATTAAAAATAAAATAGTAATTGAGAAGAAAACCCTTCACTCAACTGCTGTCATTTTCTGCAAACTCTTCCTAGAAGCACTAAAATTCCAGGTCAACAGGCAGTACCTGTATTGTTGAAAACATACTGTGATTTGCTTTCAAATCTGTCAGCATAAGAGAAAAAAAACTGAAAAATTTAACTGGGTTAGATAATTCAGTGCAAATTAAAGCTTCAAGTTGAAGATCTGAGAGGAAAAATAATGTCCAAACTGTAAGAAATGCTTCTGGAACTGAACAAGAGAAAAATTCACATTATGAAGAAATCTTTGCAAGTGTTCGTGTGTGTGGAATATTGAGTTAACCAATGGGCCCTCTGAGGTTCATGGGCAATTAGGGTTCTGTTATTAAGACTATTTGCAATATAGGCAAGGGAATATGGACGGGGAGGGGTCACCTTTATGGAAAGAAGTTCAAGTTGAACATAAGCTCTGCTGATTCAATTCTAGAAAATTTGGCCAGGATAGATATTATAGACATCAAAGGGGAAAGAGAGATTAATTATGGAGATAATTTACTGGATTATCTTTAAAGGTAAGTACTTCTGCCCCAGAATATGTTAGGGCACAGGGGAGAGCAGGTTAATGTTGGCCATGATCTGTTTTAATTATATAAATAGCATGTTGTACTGGCTTTAAAAATAATCATATTACCAAATTTTGAGAAATCAGAGGAATGTCAAACTTTGGATCACAGTGAAACCAAACCTGGATCATTTCCAGCCATTAATGGCTAGTCACTTTTATGATTAAAAACTGTGTTTTTAATTATTTCCTCAAAAAAATCTTTTTTGAGTTAAGTAATAGGTAGCAGTAAGTTTTCAATGACAGTGTTTGATAGAAAGTTTCCACTCTTTCCATTCCATACAAATTTTTGATTTGGTCTTTTTCATGGGAAAACTAATGGTTGCTATTGAGAACTAGGTACAGAGAGATTTTCGTGCAGGCTAGTAAGTTTTCTTGCAAAACAGATTTTAAAAATTTCAGATCTAAACTTACTATGTTGTCACTATTTTTTTTCTCACTTTCATTGGAAATGTTCACTCATTTTTTAAGATTGTTTGAATGAGATTATACTATGCTTTCTAACACTCACATTTTACATCCTTCCCTGATCTATTAAGAATGTTATACAATGTTATCACAATGAAGTGGCAACTTTTGGCTTTTAGACTGTACCGAAGATCAGCAACTCATAAAACAAACAAACAAACCCAAAACACAGTGCTATTTCAGCATGACATCAGAAACTAATAAAAACAAATGAAAAATCATGATGCTGTAACATGGAGTTCATAAAGCGATGGAGAATTAGCCAATGCAATTTTTAAAAGTATAAAAAACTGCCCTCATATACTTACAGGAAGAACATTTAAGGCAAATTAAAAATTCTCTTCCAGGGACATGAACCAGCTCAGAATCAGATGAAGAAATTAAAACATGAGCACAAACTACCCAAGGCCTATGACTCCTCAAGGACCTCATGTTAGGAGACCAAGTTGTCAAGTCAGGGCACGTGTCAGCTCGCAAAGAAATGTGCTGCTTCCCTCCCCGGGTCAACACAAGGACTGTACAAGTCTTGACTTAGTTTCCTTTGGCTCTGCTACACGTTTGGTCACATGCTTTCAAATCCCAAAGAGGCACTCATTATCAGATGCATCTTTTTACATCACACTGTGTGAAGGTAAACGAGTAACAGAAACGTGCACAAACCCGCAGGCACTACACATTTAGAAAACCACCTGTGGGTCAAGCATTTAACACAGACCTGGTTTTGTCTCAATTCTTTACTAAATAATAATTTAAAAAGACGACTGCCTGAAAATTCTGAAGCGCTGGTGGAAACCTTCCATGCTTTTGTCTAGCAGAGACACTTTCTGACCATCCAAAGTGCGGATAAAGGATAACAGAATACCACAATGCAATCACTTTGTGATGGTTTGTGCTTTAAGAACACAGTGCCTGACAGCACAGAGCACATCACAGGTGCCCAATAAATATCTGTAGGTTTAAAAGTAATAATGTGGTTTCTGAAGAACCTACTTTCATTTTGCAAAAAAGGCAAAACTATATAAATTTCTTTCACCTGACTGGATGGAACAACGTGGAGCAATGAATGAGACTCTAAAAATTAAATATGAACTCTAATTTGATGGTAGAAAATTATTAAGAATTTTGCAAAAAAAAAAAAAAATACAACGTTGCCACAGTAGCATTAGCACTTAACAGTGCATCAAAGATTTACTGTTTCCACTGCAAGATGAACTGGTTCCTAAACTTGTTAGGTACCAGAGTGTAATCACTCAAACAGGAAATGAAGTCTGTTCCACTTTGGGAAAGGTATGCTCATAATTTTATCTGAAAATTACTAATACACTTCTGGGAGATGGCCCTCTTACTCAGTACGCCTCATCGGTAATGCGGGCATAAATACCAAGGGACCTCGTGATCTAACTTTAGCATGGCGCTGTCATCTGCAAGTGTATTTCTCCCACCTCTGCAGTAGTTGCTTTCCAATATTTCAGGTTATTATTGTGTTTTTTTCTTTTTATAGTCATTACACCTCGAGGATGACAAAGATGAGAGTGTGGAAGATTAACGATCACAAAACTTACACCAAAAAGGGAAGCTTGTCTATATTATATGAAAATCCCTTATAAAAGGCAGTTCATTAACCAAAAATGCTTTATACATTCAGATTTTCCCCATCTCTCAACAGTGATGGTTTCCAAAGAGAACACTCAGTAGTGAAGGCCACGCACTTGTTTTGCATTAGTTTGATACGCTGAAAATCAGAACCTTTAAAGCATCTTGTAAATGGGAGAAATGAAACTGGACCTGGGTAGGGGGCTGGGATGGGAGTGATCACAATGAATATGTGACTTCGCTGTTGACGCACACAGCAAGGGAGCTGGTGGGAAATGTTACAGCAGACCTGACCACTGCACAGAGGGTTGATCAAGAACACAGTACAGGTATCAAAAAAAACCAAAAATCTGAAAACAAAAGTAAAAAACAAACTGCAACTTTGCCAACTTGTAAACAGGAAAAGCATTTCACAGATTCAAAGTTCAAGGGAAGTAAACGTTTTAAATTATTTTTGTCAGTTCAACCCTGATTTAAAAGTATGGCTAGCAAGAGGAAGGAAGCCGCAGCCCTTGGCATCCTGAGCAAGCAGCAGCTGTCTTCTGAGAAGCAGCCACTTCCAAGCCTCTCTTCTCAAAGATGCCACGTGAGGAGGAGAAAGCTTCTCTCTTGAATCCCGTCTCTTTCTCTCCACACGCCTGGGATAGTCAGCGATTGCTTCGCCTTCTGGTCTTTATGATCCTGGTTGCTATAGATTTAGACGTGGGGAGACTGGAGGGGGGAAGGCAAATTCCCGAAGGATGCTACGGGCCACTTCCACGTTATTCTGGGCTATCTCTAAGGCTCTTTTCACTTCTTCAAAGGCATAACCCTCTCCCATGAGTTTTGCAATTTTTGCATCGACATTTTCCAATGCTGCCTCAGGCCCGTGGGGTTTTCTGTGGTGAATTTCTGGTGCAGTCCTGCGGGGTCGTGGTTTAGGAGGTCTGGCTGGTGCTTGTGAACCATCTGAGTAGATTTTAAAGAGAAGTATTTAAATAAAGAGATAAAAAGAAAGATATTATACATCAGTAGGATTTCATTATTTTATATTAAAACAGTTTTTCATTGTTTCTACAAAAACCGTTTTTATATACTGTGGTTGAATAGGTTATATTGTCCCTATTTTGAATGTCAGGAAAACAAAGGTAAGGTGTGTTGGAAATTTGAGAAATTAACACAAATGTCTTCCCACTTCTACATATTATTCTTTAAATCATATGAAATAAAATATATAGAAGGAAAAAAAAATAACTGAAAAAGAAAAGCTTTCACTCTAGCAATACAGTAACCCTTCTCTACTATGGTGGAGATAATTTCCTGGGAAGTTTCTACTGAAAGAAACTGTTACAAGCTCAATGATATTCCTGCTAGAACATCCCCATCAGGTCCTACGTCCCACCCCATGTCATAAGTAAGACTTCTGAGAAATACGCTTTGCAGCATATTTTTCCAGTTAGAATGCTGGAAAGTGAGGCCTTACTGATGCTGGGGGAAATAATGAAATAGCAGATGCTTTCAGACAGCCGTTAGTCAATAGGTTGGTGCTTTGCTGAAATACTTCATCCAGATTCCAATGTAGAAAGCTTAGCTTGGAAAAAAAAAAAAAACCAAAGCCAGCAGAAACAGTGGAGAACTGGGTTCCAGGTCAGTCTCTTGGTATTCGTTTCCCAAAGTTAAACCAAATGACACTGGTGTCCAAAAATGGAAAGTAATCTCATTAAGAACAAAGAAAATATAGGCCACCACCATGCAGATCACCAGGAAGTGGGCCAGTAACTTAAGGGGGCACTTTTATCACAGATTTCCATTTATCTGTACATGGTATGTACTATCAAAAGCCTAGATTTTAAAAAGAGATTAAAAGTTGTCTTAAACCCATAAATGTTTGATGGCATAAATTTTACAAGACAGACATCAATATTTATTTAATCCCTTTTTTCTTAGATGACTGACAAGTGCAACATTCAGGGACACAGTTAAACAAACGAAGAAGTGAGGCTAGAACACAAATGCCTCATGACTCCTGTGCTCGTCCTGTCCTTCCTCATCTCTACTCCGCCAACTTTCCTGATGGCGTCTGCAAACACTGTAAGCTGATATTTTCAATAATAAATGTAAATCTGAGAATCATCTGATACATTATTTCACATTTTCTCAAAAGTATATTTGTGTGAGAAGGTAATAAAAAAAAATTCTATTTGCAATTCTAGCACTATCAACATACACAAAAGCTTCCAGGATGAAAATATTTAGTTCTACACAAAATTGGATGATAGTCTTATTTTTGTTTCTTTCTTACAGAATAATATCTAGTTTGAAAAAATATTATAGCTATAGATAAAGCTCATTCTACTTAGACATAAGAACACACATTAGTTTCTGGTTCTTGGTAAAGTCTGCTGTTTTGTGTATCTGCAACTAAACATCTCAAATTATTATGGTCTAGTAAATTGCACTTCTTACTGTTGAGGTTTCATTTATTTTTCTATTAAGTATTTCCATTAATGTCATGCAGAGATGGACAATAAATTATGCTTCTAATCCCTTCCAAAAAACTATTAAAGATTCTAGCAAGACTTCCTTTAATCAGTTACCACGGAATTTATACATTGAAATACTGTCTGTTCTGGCTTATTTTTCGGTGTGAAAAGGACCTAGAATTAAATACAAAGTTAAATTCCTTGTAGTTTTTGAAGAATTTTTCCAATACTGTTCTTTTATTCCTGTCTACAATACTGAGAAAGACACATGACTATGAAGCATTTTTGATAAGTATAGCTGTGTAGACTACTCAACTGGGAAAGATGCTGTAACAGCAAGACATCTCATGGTATAATAAAAAATTAAGTTTTAGAACTTTTAGATTTTAGACTTAATAAACACATGTCTTTGATCTCCGTAGATGACTCTAAAAAATATGACATCTATCACCAAGAAAATCCCCCAAGAAATCTATTCGCTCTATGAGGCTGCTGTAGGTAATACTGGCCAAATGTAATGGGAACATGCAGATGATAATTTTTTCTTGAGAAAGTTATTCTCTTCTTAAAAAATCATAAGAACTAAGCATAATTCAGGAAGCCCAAGTTAGGTTAAACCAAATGTTAGGGAAAATGAAACACCCCACAAAATGATTAAATTAAAACTAGAGGAGTTAACGTATCTCTGGTCTATTTCAAATATCAATAGATATGATATTTGAGGAAATGATTCAAACCACTTGTGGAAAGAATCACAACAGATTTTGGATATATTTTCAGTAAAAAGGACAAACCTCCGAAGTAAAGATTAGTGCGTCCACAAATACATTTTTTTTTAAAATACAAAACTCTCGTATATACCGGCTTATTTAACCCTAGTCCTCGCCACCCTAACCTGACATGTGTTTGGAATCTTACAGATGCCCTGAGTTGAACAGTATCATGTATTAGAGCCCATGAATGGAAGTAAGTGGAAGATATGTTGTGACTTTTTGCCACCTGTTATATATAAATTTCTATTTATTGATGAGTATTTTATTCAATTTGGAATTTAATTTTTTGTTTGACTGTTTTATTGTATAGTGTAGCTCTGCACCAGCAACTGACAGCTACAACTTTTCCAGGTGAGGATGTCAATGAGGAGCACCACTCAGAGACTTAGATTCATCTCTGCTTGGCCACTAAGATTTAGAGTGACTTGCAGCTAAGTAAGCAGTTTGCTTTTATAATTCTCACTCTGCAAATATACTTTTCTGTCTCCATTTTTAGAGGTGTAACTTATCTCTTCTCAGGGAGTATATGAATTAATGTAATGCTTGGTGTATGTGCTGAGGAGACTTTGAAAAAGAGAAGACAATGAATTCACATCTGTAATGGTAACCACTGTACTCAAATGCTGTACAGAAGAGCAATTACTATAAATCAATAGGGATTCAAGTGTGGAACAGGAAAAAAAAACCTTGGAATTTATAGTGAGCTCTTATAAACTTTTAAGCAAGATACCAACAAGCAAGATCTCTTACAACTTGAAGTGTAACCTTTAAGAATAAAAAAAAAAAAGTTAAAAAAGCTTCATGCTGATGATTATATCACATCACTTAAAGCCAACCCCTCTCTCTAGATACCTCTTCCTAAAATTCATGGGCTTCAGCCTTCTCTGTCCCCACTTCTTTCTCACAGTGTCTAAAAGAGGAGACACCAGGTCCTTACATTGGAATGTGTAGATGAAGGAAAGGAGCAGATGAACCCATCTTAGAGTTCCCTCAAAGGAGTTATGTTGTAGTTTTGTAGTACACTGGAATGACTGTGAATTTTACAAGCTCTGTGGGGATTTCTGTACCTGAATACATGTATACTTAAAAATGTGATTGGAAACACATGTGTTTATTCTGGGGTCACTGTCCATGCTCATGGTATTTTTGAACTCCTAGGAGCAAGGGCAACATTATCCAAGTAAGTGCAAGAAGATGAGGAGCCACCAGATACAAACAGTACATCTTCCTGGTCACTAGTTTTACTCAAGGATATGAGAGACTTAAATGTTTTTAAAGATGGAAATGTAGACATACCAAGTAAAAAGTAAAATTTGTAGACATTTTTGAAATAACAAAGATTTTTAAGGCAATTCCCTGCATGTGACTGTCCACTTTTAGTTAAAGACGTAATCCCCTTGTCATTCAGAGTTAGCTCTTTGGTGGGGAAAAAGATTTGAGAAGTGCTAGTGTGAGAGTATATCAAAACGATGGACTATCATACAATAATTTAAAGTGACGTTGACATTTCAAAAAAAGTTTAATGATGTGTAAGAAAGGTATGATACTATATTATACTGTGGAGTATGATTTCCACTGTGTGAATGTGTGCATGGTCAACCATTAGAAAGACGGGCTCCAAAATGGCAATACTGTTTCTATTGATGACATGGTTCCAGGTGACTTTTGCTTCTTTAAATTCTACTTTATTCTCTAATGTCCATGTACTACTTTAATAATTTTAAACAAAGCTTAAGATTGTCTACTGTGCTTTTTACAAGTCTGAATCTTAAAGAATCTTGAGCTTCTTGAGCTTCTTAAACTCAAGAATCTTAAAAAAGTACAGAAAGCACACAGTAGCTCCCTAAAGTCATGTGATCATAATGCAGTTTTGAAATCTCTCCTACAATTTTAGATTTCTTAGTACCCTCTTTCTTCGCTACTGTTTTTGATTTTTCTAATTGGTATCTCCAAACTCAGCTTAGCAATCATTATTATATGAATGGGTGAGTTAAGTTTTTAAACCTAACAATATAAATGGCTGCATACTTACTGAGTCAAATCCCATCATTTACTAGCTTTGAGACCTTGGGTACATTACTAAACATTGCTGTCTCTCCCCCATTTAAGTTATGGCTAGATCTTTATCCCATAATAAAAACTACTGAAAACATATTAAACTAAATTCTGTTATCTATATTTAAAATTATAGGTGCTAAACTGTACATAATCTTTTTTAAAGTTTGAGTATAATTTCTAAGATTATTTTAGTAATTCACTGACAACACTTGGGATGGACATGAAGAATCTTGGAATACATATTTGTTCATGTATAACAATACCTGAGTATTAAAAATAAATAACTCATTAAGACATAAATCTCATTTTATTATTGACACATAAGTTGGATCAATTATTTCTGAAACTCATTATGTAAACTTGAATTGCTACCACTATCGATACACTCTCTAATTTTAGAAGGACATGTTTTAGATACACAGTTTTTACTAAATTACAAATATCTTCACATACACTATAGTAGGTAATTATGATTGTTAAAAACAGAGCCTAGGTTATAACTTTTTTAATACATTCAGAAAATTGTTATAGAAGTATTAGTATTATGTTTGTAAGAAAAACAACACTATGTTCTGTGGTTTTAAACCTGAAGCTGTGTATAAGGAAAAACATTTTAGGTAGCTGAACTAAAGTAAAACTCTATAACACTGCAATTTCCTTTGCTGGAACATAAAACCTTAAAAACACTATCTTAAAACATTGCTAATAACAATACAGAATTCCAACTCTTATGTGAAATGAAGCCATAGTTTCCAATTGAGGTCTTAATATAAAATTCATTCAACATCTGATCACTTTTCCTTTAAGCTAATGAAGGAAAAGTAGTACTGGAATCAATTCCTTCTATGAGACCTCCTTTACTTTGCAGGTATACTTGGTAATAATATCTGTTACAAACACATTTAATACAAGTCATGTGCTGAAATTCTAGCATTAAGTGTTGCCTTAAATGTCCTTCTAAATACTAAGAATATTAAAAAGCTCAGCTGTACTCATCAGCATGAGCAAAAACACATCATCATTATGACTTTGTATTCTGTCAGCTGGATTCCCTGGGTTTTTAAAGAATGGTATTCAAACTGTAGCACATATGTGTCACAACAAGAGAAAAGCGAACTGAAGAATGTGTAAAAGCTCCTGCATAGCTAGTATAGACATGAACCCCATGTGAAGAAATAAGCAGATTGTTAGCAAAATAATAATTCTGCTAATATATGTCACCCATATACAGGTATATATGAATTTAACACAAGCTGGTAAAATCCACTTATTAACTATCATTATAACATATTCATATCATTAAATACTGTTAGATCTAAAAGCTTTAGAGAGTTATAAACTTTTGGAGGGGGAGGAATAAAACATTTGGAAGGCTCTTTGTATATGAAGACATGCACACATCTTTTTTAGGTAAGTGTATAAGGAAAATACTTTTAAATCAATTAAAATTTTGGAATTAGAAATATTCTTTTCATAAAGTTTATAAATATAAATTGGTCACCATCAACTAGACCACCATAAAAAACAGAAATGGAATTTATAAGATGC
Organism: Bos mutus; assembly: GCF_027580195.1. Lineage (NCBI taxonomy): Eukaryota > Metazoa > Chordata > Mammalia > Artiodactyla > Bovidae > Bos > Bos mutus. The sequence goes on from NC_091617.1 coordinate 49,365,147, forward strand.
AGCAAATTATACTGGAATCCTCAACAGTCATCTTAAAAAGGCCTTAATGGTATAAAAATGCTACTGCAAAATAAGTGCTGTTAGTATCCCAAAGGCACGTATCATCCAGTCTCAAGTTTTTGATGGAAAGATCTAATCCAGAAGGCAAGCTAAGTCCCTCTCCTAGTATGAAATAAACTAGTGGACAGCTTGGTAGCCCTGTGAAGGAGCATGTGAACAAGTATCTTGCTAGAAAAAAAGTATCTTATTTTCCGTAGTTTGACTGTGTTTGTAAAGAGAGTTCAAGGAGTCAGTTGAAATATTTGATGCTACAGCTAGCTGAGACCCTCAAAGTAATATCAAGACTAGTTTTTCCACTCAGGTAAAAAGCCAGTTCAGGCTTCTGGTAAATGCCTATCTGGGGATGTTTCAACGGGTTTGTCACTCAGAGTTCTTCCTTGAAATTTCTACTTGAATTTCTTCTTGAATCATATTTCTTCTTGAAATCATATATGTAAATGATGTTATTCTGGGCTCAATAATACCTGCATGCTATGGTGTAAACTATAAAGTTGTGAAAATAGAATGTTTAGGCCACAATCCTTTTTGTAACTTGAGAATATGTTTCTGTTAATACAGAGCTGGTGATACAGAATGTTATTTTTAAATCAGTCAAGGCACTGTTCTCAAAGTTGTACTTTAACATCTCAAGGAATTTGCTTTATTTTCATATATATATATATGCTGCTAAGTCACTTCAGTTGTGTCCGACTCTGTGCAACCCCATAAATGGCAGCTCACCAGGCTCCCCCATCCCTGGGATTTTCCAGACAAGAACACTGGAGTGGGTTGCCATTTCCTTCTCTAACTATATATATATATATATATATGTGTGTGTGTGTGTGTGTGTGTGTGTGTATATATATATATATAGTTAGATAGTCTTTCCTGACTTTCACATTTTTCTATCATTCTGGAAATCTTCCCTTTCAACTGAAAATAGTGTTTCAGTGGGTATCCATGGATATATCTGAAATATTGGACTGGCTAGAAGTAAACTGGTAAAGACAGCATGGACCAAAATTTGAAAAAGTTAGTAAAATTTTCCGAGTTATATTCAAGTGTGAAAACTTATGAAACTACAGAGGGATTTTTATGTATCTCCCATGCGTGTCATCAAGTACAGAGCTATTGTGTTAGTAATTCTCAAAGTAGCTATCTACCTTGATTGGATGTTACAGAATGGACAACTGCTCACTATTAACAAATCTGTGAGCTGATATTTGAGCTTGAAAGCAAACTGAATTCAACAATACATTAAAAAGGATCATACATCATGATCAAGTGGGATTTATCCCAGGATTGCAAGGATTTTTCAGCATCCATAAATCAATTTGATATATATCACATTAACAAGCTAAAGACTAAAAACCATATGATCATCTTGATACAGAAATGCTTTTGATAAAATTCAACATCCATTTCTGTTAAGAACTTAGGCATATAGGGAACATACCTCAACATAATGAAGAACATACAGAGCAAACCCATTATGAACATCATATTCAACAATGAAAATCTGAAAGCATTCTAAGATCAAGAATAAGACAAGGATGCCACTCTTGCCACTTTTGTTCAAAATAGCTTTGGCAGTTGTAGCCACAGTAGAGAAGTTAAAAAAAAAAGGAATCCAAATTAGAAAGGAAGAAGAAAAAACCACAAAAACCTGTCACTTTGGAAAATAGCTTGCTATTATACACAGAAAATTGTAAAGGTGCCACCAGTAAACTACTAGAGCTTGTTAATGAATTAGGTAAAGCTGCAGGATACAAAATTGATATACAGAAATCTGTTGCATTTCTATACATTAACAATAAAGTATCAATGAAATTAAGATAACAATCCCATTTACTGTCACAACAGAAAGAATAAAATACCTAGGAATAAACCTACCTAAGAAGGCAAAAGACATACTCTGAAAACTATAAAACACTGATGAAATAAATTGAAGGTGATGTAAACAGAAAGATATATTCTGTTCTTGGATTGGAAGAATAAATATTGTCAAAATGACTATACTACCCAAAGCAATCTACATATTGAATGCAATTCCTATCAAATTACCAATGGCACTTTTCAGAGAAGAAATAATTTTGAAATTTGTATCAAAACACAAAGGACTTTGAGTAGTCAAAACAATCTTGAGAAAGAAGAATGGAGCTGGAGGAATCACAACCCCTGACTTCAGACTATACTACAAAGCTACAGGAATCAAAACAGTACTGTACTGGCACAAAAACAGACAACAGGAATCAATGAATAGGATAGAAAGCCCAGAAATAAACCCACACACTTATGGTCAATCTCTAACGAAGGAGGCAAGAATATGCAATGGAGAAAAGACAGTTTCTTCAATAAGTGGTGTTGGGAAACTGGACAGTTGTATATAAAAGAATGAAATTAGTAGCATATACAAAAATAAACTCAAAATGAGTTTAAAGACCTAAATAGAAGCCAGGTATTATAAAACTAGAGGAAACCAAGGGATTAACTTCCAAAATATATAAACAATTCATCCAGATCAACTTTTACAAAACACAAAGAATGGGCAGATCATCTAAAGAGACACTTTCTAAAAGAAGACATACAGATGGCCAAGAGGCACATGAAAAGATGCTCAACACCGCTTATTATTAGAGAAATGCAAATCAAAACTACAATGATATATCACCTCACACAGGTTAGAATGGCCATCATCAAATGTCTACAAACAATAAATGCTGGAAAGGGTGTGGAGAAAAGAGGACCCTCCTACACTGTAGGGGAGGATATAAACTGGTACAGCCATTATGTAGAACAATATAGAGATTCCTTAAAAAATGAAAAATCAAGTTACCATATGATCCAGCAACCCATTTCCCAGGGATATATCTGGAAAAGATAAAAAAATTCAAAAAGATACATGCACCCCAGTGTTCATAGCAGCACTATTTAAAGTAGCCAAGATATGGAAACAACCCAAGTGTCCATCAATAGCTGAATGGATAAAGAAGAGACTATATATATACACATACATACATACAGTGGAATATTATGTAGCTATAAAAAAAGAATGAAATAATACCACTTGTACCAACATGGATGGACCTAGAAATTATGATACTAAGTGAGGTAAATCAGACAAAGACAAATATCATATGATGTCACTTATATGTGGAATCTGAAAAAAGTGATATAAATGAAACTATTTATGAAACAGAAACTCACATAGAAAACAAATTGGTGTAAAAGGGGAAAGGAGCAGGGAGGGATAAATTAGGAGTTTGGGATTAGCAGATATATAGTACTACATATTGGAGAAGGCAATGGCAACCCACTCCAGTACTCTTGCCTGGAAAATCCCATGGATGGAGGAGCCTGGTAGGCTGCAGTCCATGGGGTCGCTAAGAGTCAGACACGACTGAGTGCCTTCACTTTCACTTTTCACTTTCATGCATTGGAGAAGGCAATGGCAACCCACTCCAGTGTTCTTGCCTGGAGAATCCCAGGGACGGGGGAGCCTAGTGGGCTGCCGTCTATGGGGTCACACAGAGTCAGACACGACTGAAGTGACTTAGCAGCAGCAGTACTATATATATAATAGGTAAAAAACAAGGTCCTACTGCATGGTACAGGGAACTATATTCAGTATGTTGTAGTAACCTATAATGGAAAAGTATCTAAAGATGAATATATATATATATATTATACACACACACACAGATATACTATATATACACAGTACATATATATACACATACAAAAAAGATCTTCACAACCCACAAAATCATGATGGTGTGATCACACACATAGAGCCAGACATCCTGGAATGCGAAGTTAAGTAGGCCTTAGGAAGCATCACTACAAATAAAGCTAGTGGAGGTGATGGAATTCCAGTTGATCTATTTCAAATCCTGAAAGACGATGCTGTGAAAGTGCTGCACTCAATATGCCAGCACATTTGGAAAACTCAGCAGTGGCCATAGGACTGGAAAAGGTCAGTTTTCATTCCAATGCCAAAGAATGCTCAAACGACTGCATAACTGCATTCATCTCATAAGCTAGCAAAGAATGCTCAAAATTATCCATGCCAGGCTTCAACAGTACATGAACCGTGAACTTCCAGATGTTCAAGCTGGTTTTAGAAAAGGCAGAGGCACCAGAGATCAAGTTGCCAACATCTGTTGGATCATTGACAAAGCAAGAGAGTTCCAGAAAAACATCTACTTCTGCTTATTGATTATGCCAAAGCCTTTGACTGTGTGGATCATAACAAACTGTCGAAAATTCTTCAAGAGATGGGAGTACCAGACCACCTGACCTGCCTCCTGAGAAATCTGTATTGCAGGTCAAGAAGCAACAGTTAGAAGTGAACATGGAAAAACAGACTGTTTCCAAATTGGGAAAGGAGTATGTCAAGGTTGTATATTGTCACCCTGCTTATTTAACTTATATGCAGAGTACATCATGAGAAATGCTGGACTGGATGAAGCACAAGCTGAAATCAAGATTGCTGGGAGAAATATCAATAACCTCAGATATGCAGATGACACCACCCTTATGGCAGAAAGCAAAGAAAAACTAAAGAGCCTCTTGATGAAAGTGAAAGACGAGTGTGAAAAATTTGGCTTAAAACTCAACATTCAAAAAACTAAGATCATGGCATCTGGTCCCATCAGTTCATGGCAAATAGATGGGGAAACAGTGACAGACTTTATTTTTTTGAGCTCCAAAATCATGGCAGATGGTGACTGCAGCCATGAAATTAAAAGATGCTTGCTCCTTGGAAGAAAAGCTATGACCAACCTAGACAATTTACTAAAAAGCAGAGACATTACTTTGGCACAAAGGTCCGTCTAGTCAAAGCTATGGTTTTTCCAGTAGTCATGCAAGGATGTTGAGAGTTGGCCTGTAAAGAAAGCTGAGCGCTGAAGAATTGATGCTTTTGAACTGTGGTGTTGGAAAAGACTCTTGAGAGTCCACTGGACAGCAAGGAGATCCAACCAGTCCATCCTAAAGGAAATCAGTCCTGAATATTCATTGGAAGGACTGATGCTGAAACTGCAGTACTTTGGCCACCTGATACAAAGAACAGACTCACTGGAAAAGACCCTGATGCTGGCAAAGATTGAAGGCAGGAGAAGGGGACGACAGTGGATGAGAAATGGTTGGATGGCATCACTGACTCAATTGTCATGAGTTTGAGTAAACTCCTGGAGTTGGTGATGGACAGGGAGGCCTGGCATGCTGCAGTCCATGGGATTGCAAAGAGTTGGACACGACTGAGTGACTGAACAGAACTGATATACACACACACACACATATATATATACTCAGTTATATAATACTTTGTTATACACCTGAAAGTAACATATTATAATCAACTGTACTTCAAAAAAAATGTCAAAATATAGTTAAAAAATACTGATACAGGACAAGAATTTACATAGGAAAAACTTCTGATGCTTCTAATTGTGAGACAAATATATTGTTTTAATTGTTTAATATGTGTATGTTCAGCATAACATCTATCAGTTACTCTTCCCTCCTCCCTTGTATCCAGCCACTCATCCAAAAAAAATGTGCTAGGCACTCCTCTGGACACTTGAGGATATAGCAGTGAACCAAATCATGATATATCTTTAAAACATTAATATTCGAGTGAGGAGATAAACAGTCAAGCAAATAAATTAATGGAAGGTGGTATTTAGAAACATAAGGCAAAAGAAGGGGATAGAAAGTGACTGTGTGAAGTAGGGGGAGCTATTTTAGATATGGTGGGTCAAGGAAGGCATCCTGAAGAAGCAGATCAGCAGCATTTCATTAATAATGGCTATGAGTATGACTTGTACTTACTGAAATGGTACATCCTTCTATTGGGTTAGTCAAAAAGTCTGGGTTTTCCGAAACATCGTACCAAAATCCTGAACCAACTCTTTGACCACCCCAGCACTTACTGACTGGCAGCTGAACATTGCATGATAGCCCTAAATAAGCTTGAAAATTAACAGTCTGGTGCTAATAGTAATTCTAAAGAAATTTTTTTTTTCCTTAATGGAAAAATAAGAGAATGCAACATTTCAGTGTACATAGACATCTTTCCCATTTCTCATATTTGATAAGGCAAAACAAAAGTTAGAGAATGAAATATTTACTTACTTGGATGCCTTGGATCTTCCCATGAGCTCAGTTAGAGAATGAATAGATTTTTGAGGCACAGAACATGCCTTACTGACAGATCAAAATTAATATTAAGGCTTAGTTTAATATTTTCTGTGAGACAATTCTATAGGCATTCTTCACATAATACATGCTTTATGAGCAAATGCAGAGGTGATAAAAATACTTTCTTAGGCTGGCAGCACTCGTTAAATTATATAATGAATGAAAGGTGCTCTAAAAAGCACTATGCAAATGTAAGTATTATTCTTAGTATTGTTAGCCAACTCACCTGAAGATGAAGGAAGCGGATCATAGTCCTGTGATGCTCTGTTGGATTTGACATTTTCACCTGGTAATCTCCTAGCAGGAGGCAAAGGAACTTGGCCACTTGCTGGATCAAAAAAGGGATCTTAAAAATAAAGATAATTTTCAGATTAAAACTATTATCTCTGCCAACTGGCTGAAGAAAACAATTAGAAATTCTCTGTAAAGATCAATTTTTGAAAGTAAGAAAACATTTCATGACTGATAGTAACCATTTCTAATCTGCCTGCATATTTTCAAATTTATTCATCACTTGGGCAAAAATGCTTTTCCCTGTTTTTCCTAACTGATGCACACTACTAATTTTGTATCTTTCAGATCTCTTATTTGATGGTAAAATTGTTTGATGATAAAAACTGTTTCTAATTTTAATTTTATGCCCCAACTTGTCCTGTACAATAAATATAAACTCTTGTAAAGTCAACAAGAAAAAGTGGATTTTGAATTTTGCCTGTTATAGTATTATCATATCAATTAATCTCTCTCAAGCATTAGGCAGACATAATCTGTAAAATGGACTTGACATCTAAAGGACAGGGACCTTATCTTATACTCAACTGGTTTGAATTATTATCTCCTAACAGAAACACGGTACCAGGCACACTGCTTGGTAAACAGCCTGCACTTCATAGATATTTACTTTTAACTATCAAAAACTAATTTAGATTCTGATTTTTCATAAATTCAAATTCTGTGAAATTTGTATTGCTAACATAAGGCTAAAATGTTAACTATTAAAGAAGAACAGATATTTCATTGTTTTAAATTTCATTTGAGTTTGATATTAAAAAACATGTAAGAATTTGATAATTTAAGAAGGAAATGCATACTCAGACTAAAGTTTGACTAGATAATGTAAGGCAAGAGTTGAAGTCATTATTTTCTTTCCTTATTTGAATACAATAATTATCCCTAGCTTTGCTAGAGACTTTTTTTTTAACCTAACCAAGGCTACTTAATTTGCTTTCATTAATTTTGAGATTAAAATGAGTCTGAGATTCTGAGTTTTCAATAATTAAAAGGTCAATAGATCAGCCTCATTAATTTTGCTGAAACATTTCAGGAAGAAGTAAGAAGATAAATTCCATGCAACAAATATTAATCTTTCGATTTTGGAAGGCTAACCAAAGGGACCAAATATGGTTATTTCTGCATAAATACAGGAAATTTCCAAAGATTTACAGTTAAATGTTCAATAAAATTTACTTTTAGTTCTTGTTCATTCTAAAACGTCACAGATTTATTATTGGGTCAGAGAACAGACTGTCTTCTACAATACATAAACTTTTCTGTTTCCTTAAGGGTAAATTTATAGTTTTGTTAGATATACCTAAGCTATTTCTAATCATCTATTTAAGGCTAAATATTAGATTCCAGACTGATTACTGAGTCATAAATAGACTACATAATATACAGTAGTATGATATTGTACCATTAATCTATTGCATCTAAAAAGTCACTGGGTACAATGAAATGTGAACATAAATAGCATGGAATATTTAATTCAATTCTGAATCACTATGATGCTTCATGATAAGTTTGGCTACTGGTCAGGTACAGGGTAAACTGGGCTTCTGCAGCAAATTGTAATGTTGGAAGGGTTCCTGCGTCAATGGGAAAATACATATGATACAGTTCCCACAGAGAGCACAATAATTACCAAACTTGAAAATCAATAGTTTTTAAAAATAAATTCTTCAAAAATCCACTAAAATAAAATTTTATATCCACACTTAGGATTAAAACATACAAAGTGAAAATACCATAGCCAGTGTATCATTATATGTAGTAATAAATGTTTCAGAAATGAATGAATAAACATGATGGGATTAGTCTACTCTAAAATGCAGGACACTACTGTCTGTGATTTATAGTATGGTAATGCTAAACTGAAAATTTTTAACACTTATTTTAAGAGATTATTAAAAACTGAGGAAAGATTGGGAGGAAAAGGTTTGCTCTGCACTTTAAAGTGCAGAAATAGATATCAAAATAATGCTGTGCAAGAAGGAAACCTAACAAGAGGTTTTCTCTGGGAGGAGGCATTATGCAATTTTCTTAATTCTTTTTCCCCACTATCTGAAATACTTACAATCTTTTACTCAAGTGTAGGAAAAGAGGCAATTTGAACAGTTAAAACAATGGCATCTTTCCTCTGGACTGCCCCCAAATTATCTCAAAGATACTGCCCAAAACTTATCTCAAAGATTGATCCAATACTCTGAAAGTTTTAAAAGACTATCAATGCTAGATGTAACTGATAGGCTTGTAATAGGGTTTAAAGAGCTACTGAAGTGAAACAAAACTCCTCACTCTTTAACTCATATTCATAAAATCCCCATATGTAGTGGTTTGTCACTGATTAAGCTTTCCAGTGTTAGAGAATTCAGTACCCATCTGAGATATATGAATTATTATTAATTCAGGAAGCTTAAGAGGAATGCATTTTTTCACTCCTAATTCTTCTCACTGGTCAGTCTTTGATCATTTGAGGAGACATGGAAGAAATCTAATCATTCTCTCACAAATACAGTGGTTGAAGGCAACTCTATATATTTAAGATCTTCGATCCTCTTGGCTAAAACACCGTCAGCTCCTTTGATGTACCATAGTTCACATGGTGTGGTTTTATTTCCCTTTCTCATGCTGGCTGCATTCCATTCCTCCAGGAATAAGCTAGTCTCGGGTTTCTCCAACTTGGGCATGCATCAGAATCACCCCAAAGGCTTGTCAGAATACAGACTTTTGGTCCTACTCCCAGAGTTTCTGATTTAGTAAGTCTTGAGTAGGTCTAAAGCACTGGCATTTTTTAACAAATTTCTAGGTGATGCTGATGCTGCTGGTCTCAAGACCACAATTCATGGTTTTACCCCATGAATCCTTCAACACTCAGACATCGTAGTCTCCACACTGGCTGTGCCCCAGGGAGGACCTCGCCTCACTGGATCTCTGACCTGAACTCTGTGAGGGCAACCCTCAAAGGGCATGAACACCCTCGGAAACCATGTCATGGGTGTGCCTCATAAAGGTCATAGGCAACCAAACCCCTAAAGCATTCCCAGTAACTGTTGCTAATGATCCAAGCTTTCTCTGTACTTTACTTATGCAATTGCATTTCTGGATCCCAGTGAAAAACTCTCCTTTATCTCTAATAAAGATAGCTAGCTTTTTTGGCTAGCTTTCAGAGTTGAATTGTGACTTTCAGATTGGATACGGACTTCAAAAGATTCCAGGTAGAAATACAGTGAGGAAAGGTTCAGTAAGGGCTGCCAGATACATTGTGTATTTTGTGCACTGCACAAAGACGCAGTACTGGGAATGAGCAGACATAACTACAGCTTTGGCTTTGTTCCTGGAGCACTGGCTCTGGCACAAAGCAGAGGGAGGCATGCCTATTTCAACCCACCAACACAAAAGAAATGTCTTTTTGTAATGCACATAAAAGCATATATGTGCTAGCAGTAGCCCTGGTTTGTAGACAGGAAAGCATAAAGCTTTTTTTGAGGACTCTTCAGGTTTTGTTAAGATATGACTGGCTTGTCCAGAGTAGATGGCTCATGTATCGTGGGGTGGGCATTCCTATTTTGCCAAAAGAAATCTTGCATGAAGGCCTACAATGGAAACCAGATAAAAGCATCAGAGCTGTGTCCCTGCTTCACTTCCCCTTTTTGATCGTATAGGAGCCCTAAGGCTCTTTTGCAGAAACACTGGGCCCTGTAGTTTAAAAATCACTATTATAGAGCAGTCAGTGGGCTTGTAAGGCTGGAACGGTGGGCCTGACTCAGGTGTGCAGGGCACTGAATGCTGCAATAAAGAGGCTGGTTTAAAGAGGTACTTAACATCATGAAGATATCTAACCTCTGTCTTTAATTAGGGATACTGATTTCCTCAAGGAAACCAAATCTTCATAATGCCAGCAAAGGCTTATCATTACACTGATCTAAAATTTTAAATGGCAGTAATATGCTCATATATCTGTTTAAATTTAGCAATCACCTTTGTTTACCTTATATGGTTCTACAACTACTGAGTTAAACTTCGGTTTAGTATTTATAAATGATTCTTTTAGGAAGTTCAATTCAGAGTGAAGAACTGATTTTATGATTTTCTATTTCACTTTTTAGACACTATAATGTGTTAATCCTTTGCAGAATGATATAGTCAAGTGCTTATTTATAAGCTGAAAGAAACCTTCATGTTCTATGATATTCCATTAAGAACAATTAAAATACTTTTTTGATAAAGAGGAAGTCTAATACATGTGGTTTAAAAATGAATAAAAACAGTGACTCATTGGATCTCATAAAGCAACTAGCAACAGACTAGAAATCTGTCCTTTGCAGAGTACATCATGAGAAACGCTGGGCTGGAAGAAGCACAAGATGGAATCAAGGTTGACAGGAGAAATATCAATAATCTCAGATATGCAGATGATGCCACCCTTATGGCAGAAAGTGAAGAGGAACTAAAAAGCCTCTTGATGAAAGTGAAAGAGGAGAATGAAAAATTTGGCTTAAAGCTCAACATTCAGAAAACGAAGATCATGGCATCTGGTCCCATCACTTCATGGGAAACAGATGGGGAAATAGTATCAGACTTTATTTTTTGGGCTCCAAAATCACTGCAGATGGTGACTGCAGCCATGAAATTAAAAGACGCTTACTCCTTGGAAGGAAAGTTATGACCAACCTAGATAGCATATTGAAAAGCAGAGACATTACTTTGCCAACAAAGGGCCGTCTAGTCAAGGCTATGGTTTTTCCAGTGGTCGTGTATGGATGTGAGAGTTGGACTGTGAAGAAGGCTGAGTGCCGAAGAATTGATGCTTTTGAACTGTGGTGTTGGAGAAGACTCTTGAGAGTCCCTTGGACTGCAAGGAGATCCAACCAGTCCGTTCTAGAGGAGATAAGCCCTGGGTGTTCTTTGGAAGGAATGATGCTAGAGCTGAAACTCCAGTACTTTGGCCACCTCATGCGAAGAGTTGACTCATTGGAAAAGACTCTGATGCTGGGAGGGATGGGGGGCAGGAGGAAAAGGGGACGACAGAGGATGAGATGGCTGGATGGCATCACTGACTCAATGGACGTGAGTCTGAGTGAACTCCGGGAATTGGTGATGGACAGGGAGGCCTGGCATGCTTTGATTCATGGGGTCGCAAAGAGTCGGACACGACTGAGTGACTGAACTGAACTGAATGACTGGAAATGGGGAAGAAAGCTGCATTTTTTTCTTCTTACAAGTATTTAGTATCAAGAGATGTCAATATTATTTGGAATGGAATTAGAGTACTTCCATGTATAAAAGTAGGTCAAGTGCGTGTGTTAGTTGCTCAGTCGTGTCTGACTCTTTGCCTCCATGGACTGTAGCCTGCCAGGCTCCTCTGTCCATGGAATTCTCTAGGCAATAATACTGTAGTGGGTAGCCGTTCCCTTCTCCAAGAGATCTTCCCAACCTAGGGATCAAACCTGGGTCTCCTGCATTGCAGGCAGATTCCTTACCCTCTGAGCCATCAGGAAAACCCAAAAGCAGGTCAAGAGTGAGTCAACAGTTTCAAAGGACCCTGCTCTGGTCTCATGTTAGCCTCACACCATAGGCTAAGGATAACTGCTCCTGAGTCTCTCTGGCAGTCAAGCAAAGCTATGCATGAAATAAAACAGTTTATACAACAGTTTCATTCTGTCTAATAAAAAAGGGGACTTTTCATTTTGAAGTATTTCTTTCTCGTAATTAATTGTGAGTAAAAAATTTTTGAAGGTTTTTACAAAGCACAACAAACAATGAAATTATGATAACTGAAATATATTACAACTGATTCTTTTGAAACAGGTAAAAGCATGTGTGTAAAATGTTCTAATTCCTAGAAAGCTTAATTTTAAAAGAAGTCACTGCACTTAGCTTTCATTCAATGGGCTTAAATGTAACTCAGACTAGTAGCATTCAGTAAATTAATGGGATCTACGAGGTCAGGGAGGCATTTCACAGGGTGAGTGACACAGGACAATTCAGTATTTAGTGACAAAAAATTAAACTCAAAATTATTCCTTGAACATAAACTATAAACTGCCTTTAGAACTGAAGCTATTATATATTCCAAGTTATATGTCTATAATTTTGTGTGTCATATGTACAAACTGCCTCAGACTTCTAAATCATCAAGCCAAATTGAAAAAAAGAACCATGAGAAAACTGTAAAAGGTGAATGACAATGGTTAAGATCCCGAAGTTTTCTATGAAGCATGTAGGTGGTCAAAGGACAAAGTTAGTACTCTTAAAAGGCTTTCATGATTTATCTCATACATATATGTAAAGCAGTTGCTAAGAAAGAAAATCTTTATCCTATGTTTAATCAAACCAAACTGAGGAAGCAAACGTTTGAGTACAGATCACAGTATCACCAACAGGGCTGACTCGAACAGTTAATATCAGCAGATTCAATGTAACAGAATTTTTTTTCCCTGATAATTCTGACTAGTGAAGTGGATGGTTTACTAAGTCTTTTTATTTCTACTCCTCACTTGAATTTACAAAAAGCTATATATTAATTTTTCCTCAACCAATAATTTTAGTACATACACTGAGGCATTAAAAACAGTAACACAACAATCAAATGCAGATATTTCAGGAAAAACATACCTACTAATGTTACAGCAGTATAATTTATGAAGACATTGTGTTTTGGAATAAAAAATGACCCTAAAGCATATTTAGTAAAAATTTTTAAACACGTTATTAGAAATATCACACAGAATTAGGAGAGAGTCTAAATTTGTCCCCATCACTATTAGCTCAAACACAGCCCTTCTGGTTCTCAGGGATGCCTTTTGTAGCATAGAGGTGTTATCTGTAGTATACAGCAACATTTCTAAATTCTGTTTTTCCTTGTTGCTTTCACCATTTTTAAAAATCCTTTTGGTAATAAACCAAACAACTGACAAACCCACCCAACTGCTATTTTCCGCCCAGGATTTTTCAGCTAGAGAACTAGAAATCAGTGAATTACTAATGCTTATTTGACAGTATGATCTTAGAAATACTTTCGCTTCAAGTGAAAGGTTTGCTTGGGTTTTCTCTCCTACCTGAAGGAAGGAGGAAAAGGTCCTGTCCTGAGGATGGTCGGCTGCCAGAGCCAGGAGGTTTCGAATGTTCGATGAGACTGTGCCTTGCGGGAGGTGGGGGAGGTGGGAGGGACGGAGGCAGAGCGTCAAAAGCATCTTCGCCTGCATTTAAAGAAAGGTCAGTATCAGCAGCAGAACTTCAGGCAAAACTAATAATCTTCTGTTACTGCTTATAAAGAGCTTCGCCTGCAGTGTTTATACAGCAGTTGACCAACTTCGGTAATGGGAGCTGATTATTTCGTGGGGGTGTCTGGAGAGAAGTACAGACACACAAACACACATATGCAGACTTCTTCTCTCAGGTCTTTCTGTTAAAAAGCTGTGTAACCTTTGTAATATTAAGACACTGGAGGGTTGAACTAAATATTATAAGATCAACATCATCAAAACAGAATTTCTGTGTAACAGTAAGAGTTCACAGTCTAACTGGAAAATCACTACATGCACACAAGTTTAATGTCCAATAATTTAAATTATCTTTTAAAGTTTGCTCCACTGGATTTTAATTCATTTAAGCTAATGCTCCCCATATATTTCATTGTCAAAATATACAGAAAATGTACCTGCAGTAGAGGAGTATCATCTTTTTCTACTTACCAGATATCTCTAGAGAGACACAGTTAAATATAGAAATAACTCTTGTGGTGGTCCCAAAGCTAGTTACTTATATTTGCATAGTTCCCGCCTTTTCTAACTATAAAATACTGCAGCAGATTTTTATGTCTACTTATGTTTCACTTGCCACATCTTACTGTCTCCTATTCATATTTTTCCTCATCTTGATTGTTTAAGAAATAAAATTGCAGTATATGTATTTCTGTAAGCAATCGCAAATACTTGTGAATGAAATGGAGTATAAATACCTACATATTATAGTAACAAATATTCTTCTGGATTTAAATATATTGACTTGAATATAAAGGTTTATTTAAATACAAATGGTTTCACCACTCATCCAGCTTGCCTTGGGAAAAATATTCTGAATATCTTTGCTAATGATCATTAGAGAAACTTTTCTAATGTAAAATATATGAAAGTATAGAAGAGAGAGCTTAGTTCTTAGTATCATTTGAACCTTTAGCTATCTCCCACCCTATCTTATTTATTCAAATCCTTTATCTGCCCCTACTGTTATTTTCCCCACCCTGATATTCCTGTATACCATGCTAGGCACATGGATAATGTAAAGATCAAAATCATAAGGCCTTGACCTGAGGAGCTTAGATTCCATAAAGAGTTCTAAAAAAAGTTCACAAATGATTCAGAGGTGAAAGTCCCATAGGTCACACAGAGAGAGAAAGAGATGCCTTGTAAGAGGGAAGAGGAAGGTAGAAAGTAGCATTCAGCAAGGTGTTACCAAGAAAAGGAAGGTCTGGGATATTAGGGCTCAAAAACATTTGTTCATCAAATACACTCTGGAGAATGGCAATCTACTCCAGTATTTTTGCCTGGAGAATCCCATGGACAGAGGATCCTGGTAGGCTACAATCCGGGGGATCACAAAGAGTCAGACACAACTGAGCAACCTTACACTACATCAAATACAAGGATGGTATCTTCTAGGTTGAGTGAATAGTATAAATAAAATATGAGATGTACATGAAGAGCCAAAGGATGAGTTATATGTTGCTGAATGGCAGAAACCAACATAACACTGTAAAGCAATTACCTTCCAATTAAAAATAATTTTAAAATGAAGGTTGGAATGCTTCTCTGCATTGTCCGATATGGTAGTAACCATCTACATACAGATATTTAAATAAACTAAAATTCAGTTCTACAGTCATACATACAGATCTTTTATGTCACCACATAAAGTTCTATAGGACAGTGCTGATCTAATCATAAAGACTTGGGTAACAGGTAAAAAACCAGCATAGAGGAAGAAGCAGAAGAAAAGAAAAAGACTAGGTAAAGAAGGCCCTTGTAATCCAGGTAGGTGATAGTAAAGCACTCAACTGCAGAAAGAATAGGAGCAGGACATTCAACTGCGTAACCAGAAATACCAGGTGATGGTGTCTTTGGGGGAAAAAAAATGGAAAAGTTCATTTCCAGTAGCCTAATAATTCAAATAAGCTCACAAAAGAACCTTCATCATACATTATTTCATGTTATGGTGACACATTATTGTGAAGCTTTAACTTCTAAAAGTTGTCTTCCTCTGAAAATAGGGTGAGAAGCTTCCTACCTAAAATTAATGAAATAGACACCCACACCAGACAACTTTTATGTACATATACACCTGTGGGTACCTTCACACATACACACACACACACACATTAAGTGTACTTCATAGTAAAATTTGAAACAGATTATTTCTAGCTGCAATGATTATAAGAGAGAATTTGTTTTTGGCTCTCTGCAATAAAATACATAATTCCTCATAATGTAATTAGCTAAGTGGAAATGGGTCATTATATACTGAAAGAAAAAGTAAATACACATTCAGTAAGAACTGTACTTAAAGAGAATCTCAGAAGAATACTCCAAATCCATAAGAAGCACAAGCACCTGAAGGAATGAACAGTGCCCTCAGAAGATGTTTTACATGAAGAGACAACTTGATAAAACCCTGACCAATGCCAGCTACTTACAGCACTGTTTCAATCATCTAAATGGAATAATGGTCACATGAACTTGAGAGCCACCATCACCTGGAGATTCTAATCTGCATTCTAATTCAGACAATTTCAGAACCCAACAAGTCTGCACTGCATTGAACCCTGAATTCTGATAATTCAGATGTTAATTGAAAGAGATGGCAGAGTGGTTTGCTTGAAATTGTTTTAAAGGTTTCAACCTAATGGAGGGATGAGAAGATCATAATCAGAGGGCGTCCTGTTGAGTGAAGAACCATGCTTTGGATTGTCCCGAGTTGGAGGCCTGGCAGGTGGCAATGGCACTGGATCAGAGGCTGAATCAAAAACATCTCCTAGAGGATAACACAAAATCTTAATGTATCTTCAGTACAACAATGGCATGGAATTTTGCCTTTAAATTCTGACCATTAAGATGTAGAATACAAAGAGAATGTTTTATACATACCCTTTAAATATATACCTAACTCAGGGATGTTTGATTTCTTCATCTCTGAGGATGTGCCATGTGTTCCATTCAATATACAGTGACCGTTATCACAAGATCTAGAGCAGAAATCAAAGGACAAAAATCGTAAGGGTCATTGCTTTCCATTTAAAAGTCATTTGGGGGTGGAGATGATGGGAACCAGCAACCTTGCTCATATGATAAAGTTGGAAAATAAATATAATTAATTGACTTTTCTGGAAAAAGTACAGGTAATGTTATATACATACTATTACTCAAATACCTTTACAAAGCAGAAGTAAATATTCCATAGAAGACAATCTTTTTTTAAAAAAAACTGCAACCAATAATTAGAAGGGCCACAAAACTGTTCATACCCTAAACACTTGTGGAATTAATATATAATTTTGGAAGATTTCCATATTATCAAGTTTTTGAAGAAAAAAAATGTAATATGCAGGCAAAAATATGTAAAAGTCCCAGTGACTTCATTATTGATTAGTGATACTTAACAGTGTATTTATATTTCTGTAATTTAAGCTTTCCTTATAAAAACCAGGAACCTATCAAGAAAGGAAAGAAACTGAAAGTCGTTCAGTTGTGTCCGACTTTTTGTGACCCTATGGACTATATAGTCCATGAAATTCTCCAGGCCAGAATACTGGAGTGGGTAGCCTCTCCCTTCTTCAGGGGACCTTCCCAACCCAGGGATCGAACCAAGGTCTCCCGCATTGCAGGCAGATTCTTTACCAGCTGAGCCACTAGGGAAGCTCAAGAATACTGGAGTGGGTAGCCTATCCCTTCTCTGGCGGATCTTCCCGACCCAGGAATCGAACTGGGGTCTCCTGCCTTGCAGGTGGATTCTTTACCAACTGAGCTATCAGGGAATTATCAAGGAAGGAGAATTATTAAATATTCAGCAAGTCCATGAAAATTCAGATAGGCATTTTCAAAGAACTAGAGCCTGGGGCATGATTTCACCATTGCCATGAACAAAACTCTGGTATTTCTGTCAAGTAGAAAAATGACTTTTATTTCTTTTTCTGCTCTGATTGCTGTGGCCAAAACTTCCAAAACTATGTTGAATAGTAATGGTGAAAGTGGGCACCCTTGTCTTGTTCCTGACTTTAGAGGAAAAGAAGAAGTAAAACTCTCACTATTTGCAGATGACATGATCCTCTACATAGAAAACCCTAAAGATTCCACCAGAAAATTACTAGAAATAATCAATGACTATAGTAAAGTTGCAGGATATAAAATCAACACACAGAAATCCCTTGCATTCCTATACACTAATAATGAGAAAACAGAAAGAGAAATTAAGGAAACAATTCCATTCACCATTGCAACGGAAAGAATAAAATACTTAGGAATATATCTACCTAAAGAAACTAAAGACCTATATATAGAAAACTATAAAACACTGGTGAAAGAAATCAAAGAGGACACTAATAGATGGAGAAATATACCATGTTCATGGATTGGAAGAATCAATATAGTGAAAATAAGTATACTACCCAAAGCAATTTATAGATTCAACGCAATCCCTATCAAGCTACCAACAGTATTCTTCACAGAGCTAGAACAAATAATTTCACAATTTGTATGGAAATACAAAAAACCTCGAATAACCAAAGCACTCTTGAGAAAGAAGAATGGAACTAGAGGAATCAACCTACCTGACTTCAGGCTCTACTACAAAGCCACAGTTATCAAGACAGTATGGTACTGGCACAAAGACAGAAATATAGATCAATGGAATAAAATAGAAAGCCCAGAGATAAATCCACGCACATATGGACACCTTATCTTTGACAAAGGAGGCAAGAATATACAATGGATTAAAGACAATCTCTTTAACAAGTGGTGCTGGGAAATCTGATCAACCACGTGTAAAAGAATGAAACTAGACCACTTTCTAACACCATACACAAAAATAAACTCAAAATGGATTAAAGATCTCAACGTAAGACCAGAAACTATAAAACTCCTAGAGGAGAACATAGGCAAAACACTCTCTGACATACATCACAGCAGGATCCTCTATGATCCACCTCCCAGAATATTGGAAATAAAATCAAAAATAAACAAATGGGACCTAATTAACCTTAAAAGCTTCTGCACATCAAAGGAAACTCTTAGCAAGGTGAAAAGACAGCCTTCAGAATGGGAGAAAATAATAGCAAATGAAGCAACTGACAAACAACTAATCTCAAAAATATACAAGCAACTCCTACAGCTCAACTCCAGAAAAATAAACGACCCAATCAAAAAATGGGCCAAAGAACTAAATAGACATTTCTCCAAAGAAGACATACAGATGGCTAACAAACACATGAAAAGATGCTCAACATCACTCATTATCAGGGAAATGCAAATCAAAACCACTATGAGGTACCATTTCACACCAGTCAGAATGGCTGTGATCCAAAAGTCTACAAACAATAAATGCTGGAGAGGGTGTGGAGAAAAGGGAACTCTCTTACACTGTTGGTGGGAATGCAAACTAGTACAGCCACTATGGAGAACAGTGTGGAGATTCCTTAAAAAACTGGAAATAGAACTGCCTTATGATCCAGCAATCCCACTGCTGGGCATACACACTGAGGAAACCAGAAGGGAAAGAGACACGTGTACCCCAATGTTCATCGCAGCACTGTTTATAATAGCCAGGACATGGAAGCAACCTAGATGTCCATCAGCAGATGAATGGATAAGAAATCAGTGGTACATATACACAATGGAATATTACTCAGCCATTAAAAAGAATACATTTGAATCAGTTCTAATGAGGTGGATGAAACTGGAGCCTATTATACAGAGTGAAGTAAGCCAGAAGGAAAAACATAAATACAGTATACTAACGCATATATATGGAATTTAGAAAGATGGTAACAATAACCTGGTGTACGAGACAGCAAAAGAGACACTGATGTACAGAACAGTCTTATGGACTCTGTGGGAGAGGGAGAGGGTGGGAAGATTTGGGAGAATGACATTGAAACATGTAAAATATCATGTAAGAAATGAGTTGCCAGTCCAGGTTCGATGTACAATACTGGATGCTTGGGGCTAGTGCACTGGGACGACCCAGAGGGATGGTATGGGGAGGGAGGAGGGAGGAGGGTTCAGGATGGGGAACACATGTATACCTGTGGCGGATTCATTTTGATATTTGGCAAAACTAATACAATTATGAAAAGTTTAAAAATAAAATAAAATTAAAAAAAAAAAAGAAAGAAAAATGACTTTAGCAAAGGCCTTGGGTACACAACAAATATTTTAATCTGGGTGTCACTAAGAGGACAATACTTACTAAACAGGTATTTTTGTTGTTGGCTTTAATGCTTTGGAATCAAACTGAACACAATGGATAAGTCCAAGGCACAGGAAGAGAAGCACTGGGCTTATTTTGTCTTCAGAATATAACTGTACAGCAGACTATCTGCTCACTCTGCTCACAAAGAGCTACAGAAAGCAGAGTTTATATTTTACTTTTCCTCAATTTACTCTGAATTCTTGGGGCAAAGTAAAAGTACATATATAATGGAGGAGATATTGGACATTTGAATAGTTATTGCAAAGCGCTTCATCTGAAATTCACTTCCTTTCTCTCTGGTGGCCACATCTCTTTAAGGGGACAGAGATGGTTCATTTAAAAATAGTTACCATGTATTTTCATAAAATGATGAATTTTTACTGAAACTGAATTATTCATCTACAGTTTAACATTTTCTATATATTGACAATTTACTTCTCCTGATATTCCAAAAAGAGGAAAAATGCAGAAAGAAAGGTGTCTAAGTTTAGAGTGCTTTGTAGAGGACCTAAGAAGATACTTCATCCATCAGCTCTCAAGATCAATCAAATAAAAAATTCACTTCAATTAAATTTAGGGATTATCAACATTTATTATTCCTCTATAACTGTAGAAAGATGGTAATGGTGGTCATAAATCAAATTTATTTTCAGGATTTCAGAGGCCTGTCACCAAAAGTCTCATCCAATATGATGTGACAATTAAAATTTAAAGTCTTAAAATTATACCCTTTACTTCTCCAGTGATGAAAAAAAGTGAGATCCCAAGGAGACCAAAAACAAAATCTCATCTTACTTCAGTTTTTAAAATTACTACAAATTTTTAAGAGCCAGGGGAACTGAAAATTTTAACAGTAGATATTTGATGTTAAGGAATAACTTTTTTCTCTAATAAGAGCAGTGGACATATGGCTCTTCTAACATAAGAAATTCGGAGAAGGTAATGGCACCCCACTCCAGTACTCTTGCCTGGAAAATCCCACGGACGGAGGAGCCTGGTGGGCTGCAGTCTATGGGGTCGCTGAGGGTCGGACACGACTGAGCAACTTCACTTTGACTTTTCACTTTCATGCATTGGAGAAGGAAATGACAACCCACTCCAGTGTTCTTGCCTGGAGAATCCCAGGGATGGGGGAGCCTGGTGGGCTGCCGTCTATGGGGTGGCACAGAGTCGGACACGACTGAAGCGACTTAGCAGCAGCAACATAATAAATTATTATCTCTCAGTTATTTCTCTGTCTTCTCAATGATATTGTTTTACCAATAAATGCCCTTAAGGCCAGCAATCTGCAAAAGAACACTGGTTTTCACTGTGAAATGTGAAAGTGAAAGTGTTAGTCGCTCAGTCATGTCCTATTCTTTGTGACCCCATGGACTATTGCCCACCAGGCTCCTCTGTCCATGGGATTCTCCAGGCAAGAATACTAGCATGGGTAGCCATCCCCTTTCTCCAGGGGATCTTCCCAACCCAGGATCTTCTGAGCTGTGATGGTAAAGAATCTGCCTGCAGTGTGGGAGACCTGGGTTTGATCCCTGAGTCAGGAAGAATCCCTGGAGGAGGGAACGACAACCCACTCCAGTATTCTTGCCTGGAGAATTCCATGGACGGAGGAGCCTGGCGGGCAACAGTCCATGGGGTCACAAAAGACATGACTGAGTGGATAACACTTTGAAATATGAAATGCTGGATGGCTAAGTGTTAATAACCCTGGTTAATAATTGTGCAGAGTGCTGAATTGTGATAATTCTAACCATGTAATTCATTAAGGCAGATCTATGCTTTAAATGGAAATTTGCTTCTCTTTTTCCAAGTATTATAGTACAATACTTGAAGAAAGGCATCAAAACATTTTTTTTAGATATTTCTTCTGGAAAGAAAGGAACACTCCACTCATAAAACACTCTGTTGACTGACTTGACCTCAAAAAGAAATGGCACACAAGTAAAGATGACATAGATGACTGAAGTGTTCAACAGCTCTCCTATTCCTCAGTCAATAAAGAGATACTGCAAGGCAAGAAGGCTGGGATATGAGCAGTAGCTGAGCCCTCTTCTGTATACACCAGGCAGAGCTCCAGGGATGTAATTATACAAAGAAAACTGGAGCTCAGGAAAGAAGTTTGAAACTGAGATTTGACTTCTTGAGTACTAAATATATTTGGAGAAGGAAATGGCTACCCACTCCAGTATTCTTCCCTGGAATATCCTACAGACAGAGGAGCCTGGTAGGCTATAGTCCATGGGGTCACAAATAGTCAGACACGACTGAGCATTCACTGAATGTTAATACATCAGATGTAAAAAAAAAAAAAAAAAAAGTGAAATATTATTAGATTATGATTTACTAATTCAATTATATAAATGCAGAATCATAAAGACAATCTAATATTTCAATACACACCACCCATTTTTAATAACGAAGACCGAGGCTGTCTCCATAGGAGGAAGAATAAACAGCTGACAAGAAGAAAAGAAAGCCAAACACTATTCCTCACATGCTTGTTTAATCCAAGGGAAAGTAAAATAGTACCTGATAAAAATAGTTAAGTGAAATAATTTGTTTCAATTCTTCGAGATCTGAAGCAGGTAGCACACCAAGAAGGAAAATAAATATGTTATACTAGTCCTTATATTATAAAGAAAAATTCTAAGGAAGGTTGGTATAATACCTTAGTTTCTAAGCAACAGCATTTCTTCATGAGATATGTGCTTAGAAGTGATAAAAAGCATTGAAAATAGCTTACTTTTGAAAATCCATGAAAATCACCACTATATGTACCCTACAGCAAAGTTTTACTAGAGTATAATTTGTTTTTTTGTGGAGGGGGGGCAACAAATTATTCCATCAGACTTTTAGTCAACTAATTTAGTCAGAGGGCTTCCTAGTTAAATAGAAATCTGCATCGTTTTGTTTTCTCTGAAAGTCACGGAGAAAAACAGTATTATAGGTGGAAGAGGTTTTGAGCAAGAAAGGAAAGGTTTTTCAGTAGACAGATGTGATTCAGTTTAAAAACAAATACCATAAATGATAATGCTTATCCAGATGTGAGGTGACAAAAAATGGCCCATAGTCTTACCTAGGAGGAGGTTTTACATTATGGCAATGAGATGGTTGTGAACTCAAGGAAACAGGATGGGATGAAGGAACCTTGTATTCATCGTCATCTTCCTCTACCGGGTCTCTTGTTTTCTCTGAAAGGGAATTCGCTAGTGGACCAGTACACCTACCAGAGGGGGAAAAAAAATCCAATCTAGTTTTAGCATAATAATTTAGGACAGGCAACTCTGATGTGACCTATTTAAATCAAAGAATCTATGTTGTCACTTGGGTTCATTTTTTAATTACAGGGTAACATCCCTAAGGGCTATTCTTATACTAAATACAAATGAAAAGGATTTTTAATCTTTTGTTAAGACCCTATTGATGAAATAAAAGCATTTTCATACTTATAACTTCAAAATGGCACAATAAGAGAAACCAGTAACCTATCAAATAAAACGAAAAGTTCCTGGAGTTGTAAGTGAAGGCATAAAACTATTTATATCAAAGTTAGTAAAATATTAACATTTTGTTTCAACTTAAATTTATAAATTAGGATGATATATATGCATAGATGGTTGTTTTATACATTAAGTATTTATAGGTCAACTTTCAGTCTCCTGTATTACGTACAGTTGAAAAAAACCCAGTTTCACTAATGAAACAGTTCTTTCTCCTGCGAAGTTACAATTCAGATTGTTAATTTTTGCCCCAACAACAACTAAGATCTAAAAATGACTGGGACAATTAGAAGTAGATAATAAAAGAACTTAAGTCTTTAAGTAGAGCCCATTGTTTTCATGGTGCAAATTTCCTGGCTATATAAAAAAGAATGAAAATATGTAAAACAATTACCTAAAAAGAAATTTTTTCAAGCATTTTACTCATTCATGTGAGTAAATAAACAAAGTCAATTAACAAGCCCAGAAAAAAGTATTTTTTTTTTTAACAGTTATTATTAATGGAGTTTACTCTAAACCCTTGCTGACACCAATGAAAAACACCAAAGTAGAAGCACAGAAACCTACTGTGACAAACTTTAGGACAACCAACCAGTTTGCAAGACACTGGAGGTACATATGGATCCAAAACATTTTGTGAATCATGAACCTCAAGATAAACTTGTTAATGTCTTTTTTTTTTTTTTTTTAAATCTTTGTGACTGCAATTTTGCAACACCTTCTGTAGAGGGAGCAAGAGGCCTTTGGTATTTGAGCCATTAAGACAAACAATTTTTTCATTTTTATTTCTCCTTACTAGTTTGAATGAAAACAAGTTTAAGACTTTTTCTCCCTGCCCATTAAAAGAAGACATTCTGAAAAACCTAAAGGTTCTCAAATTTCAACCATATATCAGAGTCTCTAGGAAGTTCAGAGATGAATTTTCAAGTCTATTTTTGCCCGTCTTTGAAGACTTTTTCAATACTGATTTTTGAATTCTTGTTTGTTTGAGAGACCTTGGGATTCAAAATGACAGTTCAGGGTGAAATCAAAGCACAGTGATGCAGTGACAGGAGTCCACTGTCACCAGCCAGAGCACAGCTAATAACCTAAGGGTTACACCTACCACGGTGTAACCTAGAAAGATGTACATCCCAAATGAAGGCCATTGAGTACACGGACTGCGAAATGGTGATCTGATGGGAATTAGAGCAGGGATTTCAAACATTAACTTTTCACAAATTCTTATAAACATGGATATAAATTTAGCTAACACAATGGCCAGAAAGGGTTCTGTTAGCAAAAGAAATGAAAAAAGTTTCTGGTCTTATGTTGAGATCTTTAATCCATTTTGAGTTTATTTTTGTATATGGTGTACCCCAATGTTCATCGCAGCACTGTTTATAATAGCCAGGACATGGAAGCAACCTAGATGTCCATCAGCAGATGAATGGATAAGAAAGCTGTGGTACATATACACAATGGAGTATTACTCAGCCATTAAAAAGAATACATTTGAATCAGTTCTAATGAGGTGGATGAAACTGGAGACTATTATACAGAGTGAAGTAAGCCAGAAGGAAAAACATAAATACAGTATACTAACGCATGTATATGGAATTTAGAAAGATGGTAACGATAACCCTGTGTACGAGACAGCAAAAGAGACACTGATGTATAGAACAGTCTTATGGACTCTGTGGGAGAGGGTGGGAAGATTTGGGAGAATGTCATTGAAACATGTGAAATGTCATGTATGAAAACGAGATGCCAGTCCAGGTTCAGTGCGATGCTGGATGCTTGGGGCTGGTGCGCTGGGAAGGCCCAGGGGATGGTATGGGGAGGTTGGGAGGGAGGAGGGTTCAGGATGGGGAGCATGTGATTTTTTTTAAAAATAAAATTTAAAAAAATAAAAAATAAAAAAAATATAAAATATTGAAATAAAAAAAAAAAAAAAAAAAAGAAATGAAAAAGTCCACATACTTTCTATGTCCTAACATACTTTCATGAACAATGAATTTTTTTCCCCTAGGAAATTGAGGCATATATCGTATAAAATAAAAAGATTTGTTAACCAAATATTCAAAACTCATTAATGTCAGGAATGTTCTGCTTGTTCCAGCTTAATTCTAAAGATTTAAGAGTTTTCAAAGAAGCAGTGTACTATCACATAAGAATGTACAATTTTTGAAATCAAATCTGGATGTTTGATTTTCTCTTCAATGATAAAGAATTTAATCAAAGTAGTTCCCCCCCAACCCCCTGCACTGTTTAGCTGCAAATCAATAGATGGAGTATCCTGAAGAAAATGAAAAGCAAAGGGCATCTAATATTTTACTGCTAAAACCTACTGTGGAGTGAAGTGTTTCAGACACTCAGTTGGGTCTGACTCTTTGTGACCCCATGGACTGTAGTCCATGGAATTCTCTAGGCCAGAATACTGGAGTGGATAGCCTTTCCCTTCTCCAGGGGATCTTCCCAACCCACGGATCAAACCCAGGTCTCCCGCATTGCGGGCAGATTCTTTACCAACTGAGCTATCCAACTAGTTGTAGAGAGTTAGCTTAAATATATTTTAAGGAAAGTCTTCGAGTGGCATTTGCTTCATATCTAAATCCAAAAAAAAGGCCTGGATATCCTTATATCCCACTCATCACCATCTTAATAAAGTTCTAAATAGATTTTATTTCTCTTCTTTATTGTATTTTTAATGGAGACTTTTTATATCAGTGTAATATTCTAATTAAAAATAAGCCAATATATAAGAATACTATTCCAGCAGAGACATTACTTTGTCAACAAAGGTCCATCTAGTCAAGGCTATGGTTTTTCCAGTGCTCACGTATGGATGTAAGAGTTGGACTGTGAAGAAAGCCGAGCACCGAAGAATTGATGCTTTTGAACTGTGGTGTTGAAGAAGACTCTTGAGAGTCCCTTGGACTGCAAGGAGATCCAACCAATCCATTCTGAAGGAGATCAGCCCTAGGATTTCTTTGGAAGGAATGAGGCTAAAGCTGAAACTCCAGTACTTTGGCTACCTCATGCGCAGAGCTGACTCATTGGAAAAGACCCTGATGCTTGGAGGGATTGGGGGCAGGAGGAGAAGGGGACGACAGAGGATGAGATGGCTGGATGGCATCACCGACTTGATGCACATGAGTTTGGGTGAACTCCAGGAGTTGGTGATGGACAGGGAGGCCTGGCGTGCTGCGATTCACGGGGTTGCAGAGTCGGACATGACAGAGCGACTGAAATGACTGACCACTATGATGAAGGTCACTGAAAATGAAGATGGGTAGGCATGTGTAGGGGCTTCCCTGGTGGCTCAGACGGTAAAAGAATCTCACTGCAATGCAGGAGACCGATGCTCTACCCCTGGGTCGGGAAGGTCCCTTGGAGAAGGGAATGGCTACCCACTCCAGTATTCTTGCCTGGAGAATTCCATTGACAGATAAGCCTGGCAGGCTACAGTCCATAGGATCGCAAAGAGTTGGACACGACTATGTGACTAACACTTTCAGGCACGTGTGGGGGCTATACAGAAAATATCTGTAGCTTCTCCTGAATATTGCTGTGAATCAAAATGGCTCTAAAAAATAAAGTGTTAATAAAGAATCTAAAAAAGAACAGATGTATGTATATATAACTGAATTAGTCTGTTCACCTGAAAATAACACATCACTACAAATCAATTATACTCTAATAAAATTAAAATTTCTTTGGAAGGAATAATGCTAAAGCTGAAACTCCAGTACTTTGGCCACCTCATGTGAAGAGTTGACTCATTGGAAAAGACTCTGATGCTGGGAGGGATTGGGGGCAGGAGGAGAAGGGGACGACAGAGGATGAGATGGCTGGATGACATCACTGACTCAATGGACGTGAGTCTGAGTGAACTCCGGGAATTGGTGATGGACAGGGAGGCCTGGCGTGCTGCGATTCATGGGGTGGCAAAGAGTCGGACAAGACTGAGCGACTGAACTGAACTGAAAATTAAAATATTAATAAAATGAGAAAGGTACAAATAGATAATTTTCATATAAAATCTGCCTGTAAATTTGTCTATAAAATTTTACTGTATATAAAATACCACAAAAGAAATCTTAATTTATGAAAATTATTCCACTATTTGTAATTATTTTGGGAATTTTGTGTTTTTTTTGCCTTCAAAAACTCATTCAAAATATAGGTTCAATTTTACTTGCAATCAGATAACTGGTAAAATTAAGTTTAAGAACTTTTGATAACTATCATGTATGTTTACTTCTGGTAGTAGAGAAAGTAATTTACGTGACATGGGGGAAGGTTCACTCACTGATTTAGCTCATGGGACATTTTTAGGATACCAAAGGAATAAAATAGAGCAATTTTATTTGGCTGGTTCCAAGTTAAAGCTGCCAAGTAAACCATCTTTCCATTTACAGCCAGTACTTCATTCCCTTTATATTATCATTATACATTCACAGAGTGCTCTGCACTGTGGCTGTCATTTCTGAGTTAATACACTGGTAATGCACAAAGACACACAATATTGAAGATACATACCCATCCTTCCCACAGCCTACACCTCTTGTTAAATTCAGCATGTGCTATTTAAACCTTTAGTGAGAAATACATCCACTTTCTGCATGTGCACACTTGAAACAGAACAACAATGTATTTTCTAATGCTTTTCTTAGTGATTTTTGCATTCTGAACTGAAGGCTCACAGATACACTCCTCTACAGCCTTCGACATTCCTGATTTCAGAGGTATATAATCAGAGGGGTGACCGTCTGCATAGCCCTTTGGCTTCACCTATATAACTTATACCTCAAACATCACCCTTACCAAGTACTTTTTCCCTTCATTTGAGCAGTTCCTGATACCTTGATTAGTTCATTAGCTTTTCCAGAACCAAAGCAAAGTAGGAACATCCATCTTTACTGTTTATAGATGAACCTCCTGTGACATTGCCCCACAAAACAGTAACTTTCTTTGAACTTTAATCTTTTCTATTACATGTATTTAGTAAATGTTCATTCACTGACACTGTGTTTTCTATATAGTCATCTATGTCTTCCTTCTTTTTCTGTCTTAATTGCAAAATGCTTAAGGGTAGACCCTGAGTCAACCAAGATCTGGCGTGGTGTGTCCCACAGAACACTCACGGCTTTCAGACAAAAAGAATGAGAGGCTACTAGAGAGATACATGACCAAACTGTTATGGGAAAGAAAGCTATTTTTAGCATCCCTTTATAATGTAGAAAATGTTTGAAATATATTATTTTGCTTATTTTCCACATGTAACAAGCTTTAATAATCTCTGAAGGCAAGGTTTTAAAAAATATCTTTTATTAAAGTTGAATATTCAGAGCCTGGCATATATCTTAGTCCATAGGTCTTATACTAATTATCCTGGTCCTAAATGAGAAAACACCCAACTCAGAGAAATCACAGCCCAGCAAAGTGGTAACACATAATCCAGCTGTATTTGAAATGAGGATTACATATGTGCCACCTGTAAGCCAAATATTTCCCCAGCATCTCAGAGTGTGCTCTATAAACATACATACTAATTTTGAGGATTCTTTTTATGACATCAAGAACAATCAGGGTGGTATATTATTAGGCCAAATGTAAGCCTTAAGTATAAACACTTTCACTAACTTGCTTTTAAGTTGGAGAAACAAATCTTAAGTTAATTTTTAAGTTAACTTATCTAGGCTCAATATTCATTCCTAACACTTCAAAAGGACTGTTTTAGAAATCAAGAAGATAAATGTTTAGAAAACGTTTTTTTTTTTTTTTTTGAGAATCTAGTCTTCTATTAACAATGCTGAACATTAAAAACTTCACAATGATATTAAAAGTGTCACTACTTATAACTGCCAATAACTAGAGATGGCTGGATGGCATCACTGACTCGATGCACATGAGTTTGGGTGAACTCCAGGAGTTGGTGATGGACAGGGAGGCCTGGCGTGCTGCGATTCATGGGGTGGCAAAGAGTCGAACACGACTGAGCGACTGAACTGAACTGAGACAACTCGAATGTCCCTCAGTAGAGGGATGGATAAACCACAGTGTGTTTTACAATGGAATACCTACTCTGGACAATAAAAAAAGAAACAAGCTATTGATATGCTTGACAGCTTAGATGAATGTCAAATTCCCTGTGCTAAGTTAAGTAGAAAGAAGCCAAACTCAAAAGAGACTATAACTAACTGTATGATTCTATTTATATGACCTTCTGGAAAAAGCAAAACTATATGGACACAAATCAGATCGATAATTTCCATGGGTTTGGGTAATGGAAGAAATTGACACAGGGCCTGGGGGATTTTTTTGGAGTGAGGAACTGTTCTGAACTGTGGTAGTGAATACATGACTCAGAATTTGCCAAAACTCACAAAACTGTACACTAATAAAGCAGGGTGAATTTCACTGTATGAAAATTATGCTTTAACAACTGGAAAATTTTCATTTAAAGTCCGTAAATTCACTTTAACTCATTTAAAATATTGCAGATAGGCATCTTTCACAAATATGCTTAATATCCTTAGTGGCTTTCAAATTACTTATCTAATTCTATTTGCGCCTACAGAGAAATGTTGACAGAAACAAGAAATGTTTGAATGTGGTGGAATACGTCAAGATGCCTGTGCTTAATGTGAAAACAAAAATCTCATTCTAACCACATGCCTTCTCTATGAACAGATCAATATATTCATGGGGAAATGGAGAATATATGATAAACTATGCCACTGTGGGACAAAAAAAGACAGTATGAGGAATATAGTTTAGATTGTATATTTAAATAGAATGTAGTGGCTCACATTTCTAAGACTTCTAATTATTTGTGAGCATAAATCAGTTGTATAGTAAATTACAAGTAAATTTGTCAGACTACTGGGATTAATGTTAATATCAGTTTTCATCTGAGCTTTCACTCAGAGAAAACGAAAGATTAGTGAAATTCGTGGCATTCCCACACCCAGATTATAGCCATCCTCCAAATGTCATTTTAACCTCAAAGGAGAGAGAGAGATTACAATACTGTATGAATTTAGATATTATAAAACTAAAAAGGAGAAAGATAATATCCATAGTGTTTTTTACCTTTTCCACATATTCTCTTTCTGTTGAGACTAGTTTAAAATGATATACTTGCAGCCCTCAATTCTTTTCATCACTGTGTCAACAAGTAGGTTTTAGGGATCCACCACAAAACATTAGAAAACATGTGTTAGGATGGTCAAGCTGCTTTGCAGGAGATTTGAACAAAATTTATAAATCAATAGGAATATGCAGAAAAAATAAAGTCTGAGTTTCAAATACTGAGTTATAGCAGTAGGTCAAACCCAAATGCACACACATTTCTACATAATACATCAATGAGAGAATGCCACAGCAATCATTGTGAACAAACTGAAAAGAAGGACCCAGTGATACCATTCCTTACACATTAGGTCGATTGTAGCTTACAAAGAACTGCCATCTTCAATAACAGTGCACCTTTCCATCTACCCAAGGTAAAGCAAACAAAAATGAAACAATACTAATGTATCACCTTGACAAATACTGAAAATATTTTTACTTGAATAAAAGCAGGTTCAAAAATTAACAAGAGCATCACTGTTCATTCACTAGGGTTAAGAAAAAGAGCAGCTGCTAATTACATCTTGATCTTCCATCTAAAGTTTTCTACCATCTTTTCTTATCTGTAAACCAATGAAATTGATTCCTTATCGTTAAATATAAACAGGATTAAGGTAAAAGTGACATGCATACTGTCTACACAGATCCTCAAGTGAACAATAACAGAACATGTTTTTCTGCTCTTTTGCCGTTAACTATAAACAATGAAGCCTGGTACGCACTGTATATAAGATGAAAAATTTCCATCAAGCTTCTTTCCCTTAAGCTTTTAAAAATTACAATGTGATGTTTGCTTTAATAGCTCCTGTGGCTTAGTAATTTCTTCTCTGTTTTTAACTCCCCAGTCAAAACCAAGCAAAACAAAACAAAAATATCCCTTCTCCCATGAATTTGCTTATATATAATATAAAGTTTAAAGCCTCGATAGTATGTCCAACTGTCCCCTCAGCATCACTATTTGGACGTGTGTGTGTAATCAGCACCTGAAACTCAACAAATCCTTAAGTCTTAAATTTACCACCTTTGCCCCCTACCCACACCTGCTCCTTCTCCAATCTCCCTCCATCTGATAAATGGCACCAACCCATTCACTCAGTTTCTTTAATGAAAAAACCTATGTAAGAATCATCCCTGATTTATCATACCTCACAGACATCCAATTTATTAACAGGTACTCTTGGATGGTGGGCCATGTAACTCCATCACCATCATTCTGGTCAAAGCCCTGGCCATCTCTTACTGGTTCAGTGCATCAGATGACTTCCGACTGACTACACTCTCACTGGTCTCTCTGCCCCCATTTCTGCTGTCCTAAAGACGGTTCACATAGCACCGAGTGAAACTCTTTAAACACACAAACCAGCATCAGGTCACAACATTGATCAAAACCCTTCATGGCTCCTAAAACTTATCAAACCAGAGTTCTCCCATGGCCTTAAAGGCAATATATGATTTAGCTCCTGTCTACTGTACTCAACTTTAGCCCTCCTGTCCCTCTTGCTCTTTTTCAGATATGCCAAAGGGATTCACCTGCTTCACTGTTTTGTACTTGAGTTCTACCCCTTTATGCTCTTCACCCTGACAGCTTCAATGCTTGCTACCTTCTTTCAGGTTTCTGTTCAGTTATTACCTTTCCTGATGACCTCAACCAAAATATAAACCTTCCTTATCACTATTTATCTCTTTCCCTGGTTTATTTTTCCTTCCAGCACTTACCACAACCTGACAATATACTATGGTTATTTGTTTACTTGCTGTTCTCCCTAACTAGACCACAAATTCCAATGAGGGTGTGACTTTACCTAATTGACTCTGAATCTCCAGTCAGTACATGCAACTGGATGAAAACAGAATAGTAAGGCAAAACTATTCACTGAGCTTTTTGAACTGTGGTGTTGCAGAAGATTCTTGAGGGTCCCTTGGACTGCAAGGAGATCCAACCAGTCCATCCTAAAGGAGATCAGTCCTGGGTGTTCATTGGAAGGATGGATGTTTGAGCTGAAACTCCAATACTTTTGGCCACTTGGTGCGGACAGCTGACTCATTTGAAAAGACCCTGATGCTGGGAAAGATTGAGGGCGGGAGGAGAAGGGGACGACAGAGGATGAGATGGTTGGATGGCATCACCGACTCAATGGACATGGGTTTGCGTGGACTCTGGGAGTTGGTGATGGACAGGCCTGGCGTGCTGCGGTTCATGGGATTGCAAAGAGTTGGACACGACTGAGCGACTGAACTGAACTGAAAACATTAGCACCTTATCTGTTTAGAAAAAAATCTATAACAATGATCAACACCACCACCTCCCACAACAAAAAACCTTTCTTACAAAACTATGAAGTAATATTGATTCAATTTAATATTGTGTATTTAAAAGCTTAGTAAGTCAAAAGTACAAAAGGTCTATTCATAAAGGACAAGAAACAAAAAGAATATTCTTTTAAAAAATGATATTCCTCAGCATTTCAGAACATTATCTTACCTGAAGTAATTATTCCATTAATACCCATAATAATAGCTTTGCTTATTGGCCAACATCTTGTGTAAAGTAAAATAAATATTTTTAATTGTTTCAGGTTTCTATTTAATTTGAAAAATCAAATTATCTCAAGATAAAACCTGACACTACAATGAAAAGAATCTACATAAATTTTTCCTTCTTCCCCTAAATTACAATTACCCACATTCAGTTCAGTTCAATTCAGTCGCTCAGTCGTGTCCGACTCTTTGCGACTCCATGAATCGCAGCACGCCAGGCCTCCCTGTCCATCACCAACTCCCAGAGTGGTGATGGACCAGAGTTCACCCAAACTCATGTGCATCAAGTCGGTGAAGTCATTCAGCCTCTGTCATCCCCTTCTCCTCCTGCCCCCAATCCCTCCCAGCATCAGGGTCTTTCCCAAATGAGTCAACTCTTCACATGAGGTGGCCAAAGTATTGGAGTTTCGGCCTCAGCCTCAGTCCTTCCATTGAACACTCAGGACTGATCTCCTTTAGAATGGACTGGTTAGATCTCCTCGGGACTCGCAAGAGTCTTCTCCAGCACCACAGTTCAAAAGCATCAATTCTTCGGCGCTCAGCTTTCTTCACAGTCCAACTCTCACATCCATACATGACTACTGAAAAAACCATAGCCTTGACTAGACAGAACTTTGTTGGCAAAGTAATGTCTCTGCTTTTGAATATGCTATCTAGGTTGGTCATAACTTTCCTTCCACATTACAAGCATTTATTTAAGAATTTATAGCTAAGTGTCAATCATCTTAAATAGAAACATTTAAGGAAAAAATAAATAAATCTATACACACTAGTTGGGGTTCCCCTGTAGCTCAGCTGCTACAGAATCTGCCTGCAATGCAGGAGACCCTGGTTCAATTCCTGGGTTGGGAAGATTCCCTGGAAAGGGATAGGCTACTCACTCCAGTACTCTTGGGCTTCCCTGGTGGCTCAGACAGTAAAGAATCCACCTGCAAGGGAGAAGACCTGGGTTCGACCCCTGGGTTGGGAAGATCCCCTGGAGAAGGACATCGCACTCCAGTATTCTTGCCTGGGAGAGAGGAACCTGGTGGGCCACAGTCCACGGAGTTGTGAAGAGTTGGGCACAGCTGAGCGACTAAGCACACCACACACTAGTAGTTTCAGCTTGCTTTCACGAGAATATATTTTAAAAATTAATTATATATTCTTCTAGGTCACCAGATAAATTACACCATAAAAGTCACAGAATCATACTGTTTTACAAGAAAGTAAACACTATCACAGAGTAACCTCTTCCATCAATATAATGGGAATCATAGTAACATCAAATGATTTGACAATTACATTTCAGTAAATACTAATAACACAGTATAGATTTAAAAGTAGACATTAGGTGTGACATTACTGAATTCACCATTGGGGCTTTCAACATGTGGGAGGCCCGGCAAAAGTCTGTGTTGGGTAGGTTCTTTACCATCTGAGTCACCAGGGAAGCCCCTATGTTGGGTAGCAGTCTGTTATTTTGCTATGGCATAATTTTGAGCCATGCACTAAGACACTAACTTGGAAACAGGGACTTGAATATCCAACATCCCTATATCACTGATGACATTTTGCTAAGACCTCTATTCTACAACCCTCCAGAGCTGAGAATCTATACTCATTGTACTCTGGTTATACACTCTAATGAAGCTGAAATAACCAAAAAGAAAGCAAGCAAATAAAAAAACCCAGAGTAGTAATCCAATTTACACTGGCTTCAAAAATGGGATACAACCAACTAACTAAATATAAATGGACATTCAAGTTGCCAAGTATACATTTGTAATTAATACTTTAGATAACTTTCTCTTAGAAAACCACTGCATGAAACCTAAAAAGTTGAAGTTCTAAAGGATTTAATTTTGTTTGGCTGCTAAATTGTATCTGACTCTTTTGTAACCCCAGGGACTGTGTAGCCTGCCAGGCTTCTCTGTCCATGGGATTATCCAAGCAAGAATACTGAGTGGGTTGCCATTTCCTCCTCCAAGGGATCTTCCTGACCCAGGGATTGAATCTGTGCCTCCTGGACTACAGGCAGGTTTTTCACCAAGCCACTAGGGAAACCCAAAGGATTTGAGACACCATTTAAGATAAACAGATCCCTTCATTTATCAGATGGAGAAAGTCAGGCTCAGAGAAGTTCCCTTGTTGAAAGATAGACAAATACTTGATACTGGAGTCACCTCTGGGACTAAGTCTGATTTTATTAATATTTTAATATTCACCTCAGAATTCCATCCTGGTTTCATAATAAATACAGTGTAGCATAAATAATTAAGAAAAATGCTTATTAAAATACTGACAAAGGACAGCATGAAAGTATCTCTACAATATAATCTAAATCATATAAAAAAGTAAAAAAAAAAGTAAAATATTAAGACGCTGGCCATTGATTGATATTTGGGGTATGTATATGCTTGTATTTATGTATCTGTTTAATTTTTTTCTTCCTTTATATATTTTCCATATTTTCTACAATGAATAATTGCTACCCATATGTCAGAGTAAATAATAAAATGGAGAGATAAACATGCTATTAAAAGCCAACACTTGTAATTTTACCTATGGTTAATTTGCAGCATGCAAAATAGGAAATTAATTTGCTATTAAGGATGCACTGTTAAAGTATTTTTCTGTTAAGTAAAGCAGCTACATTGTTTCTGAGGGAAAAAAAATCAAGAGTAAATGGGACAAAAATATATCCACCTACATATACAAAATGAAATGTTATAAAAATATCAATTAAATGTAGTTTACTATGAATTTGTTGTTCTTTATTTAAAGGAAAAACAAACACTTCATATTAAATATAAATGAAGCAAATTGTAACCTCTGCCTTTTATCCCATTTGCCAATATGAATTTAATAAACAGAATGCAAAATTTTAATCTCTAATTGTAGCCAGATTTCATGTAATTCATTTTCTGACGTTCTCTGAATTAGAGGTAATTGAGCTTAGATGTTTTAATTATGTATACATATATCCAGAGTTCATTTGGGGCTATAATATCATATGTTATTACTAATGTAGAGCCCACTACACAGAATATGTATATTTGCTTCTAACTTCCATGTCTTCTACATATCTGGCAGCTCCAGGAAAACTGGCCACTGGAGGATGGTCCAATTAGCTTAGTTCCCCACTGTCCCCTAAATGATGTCAATTTCACACGCTTGGCTTTTCCTCATGGACACTCCTTCCCAACTGTGCCCATCCTCTATGACTCAGTAAATTTCCAACTTCTCTAAAAACATCCTTGACTTACAAAGTCTATACTGCACTCTTCTCCAAGCATGTACAAAAACTAACAAGTTAGATTCGTTCAATTTACTGCATGATGTTCTCTTGTGATTTTATGTATATTAACTTTATTTTAAAGCAGATTGTAAATTTCTTGGGAGCTGGTATGGACTTTCCAGTTGGTGCTAGTGGTAAAGAACCGCCTGCCAATACAGGAGATGCAGGTTCGATCCCAGGTTCAGGAAGATCCCCTGAAGGAGGAAATGGCAACTCACTCTAGTATTCTTGCCTAGAGAATCCCAAGGACAGAGGAAACTGGAGGGCTACAGTCCATGGAGTTGGAAAGAGTCAGACACAACTAATGACTTAACATGCAGGCATGGTATTAACATGCAGGCTAGCTTATTGTTCTTTTGCATTCAGTGACCAGCAGAAGAAGGACTGAAGATGCTCTAAGATGTTCAATTAGAAATGAGGGACTTGGCAGATGATAGAGTTAAGCAACAAAGCATTCTTAGTATACTCACTAAATAACAATTGTTGTAAGGTATTAAGGGAAAAGCAGAGATTACAAGAAAAAGTTTTTGCCCTTAAAACCTTATAATCTTTTAAATGTGGAAAGGCACTTTAATATCAGGAAACAGTAAAGTTCATAATTTAATGTGTAGAAAATACACTTGAGGAAGAAGAGGAATGCGATTCAGTCTTTTTATCATCACTATAACAGAAGTCTCAGTTTTCATAAAGAAGTGGAGCCTGAGACATGGATCTTGAGAATAAAGATTCTGAAAATCTGGTGCATAGGAGGGTACTGTATGGATGCACAAAACCAGAAAAAAAATCAAGACAAGATTAGAGGGCAAGCATTAGGAATTCCTGAACAATATTTTAGTTGAGTAGAATTCTGTGGATCTTACTGATAGCAGGAGAGCACAGAATTAATGTAAAAGGAAAGAAAGAACAATGTTGAGTTTTGAGTAGGAAAGTGATTTGTGGAAAGCAGAATTTAAATTAAATCAGCTACGTGAATAATATATATTGGATGGGAGACAAGCAGCTGGGTTTAATATAAGGAGGAGGAGAATGGCAATCAGGAGATTTGGTTTTCTCCAGGTTTTATCTGGGTAGACACTATCACTTAACTATCTGATGTTGCTTCTTGTGTCCCTATTTTTCAAATGAGACATTTGGTTAAACCAATTTTTCTAGCTTTAAAATCCATTGATGTTAATTCTGAGATCAGGTAGAAGGCTATTTCTGCTGGCCTGTTATAAGCCAAAACTAGTGCAATGGGGAAGATTAGATGAATATGAAAAACTCAAAAGAACAATCAACAGGGATGGGTGGCTGAATGGATTTGAGGAATGAGAATACTGGAGGAACCAAACATCATTTCACAATGTCAAACTGGGTAGCTGGCATAAATGTGACACTTCTGAGGAAGAGACAGGGGTGGGAAGGGGAGCACTGTGCTACTGGAGCCTCCATCTGGATGTAGGGAAGACTTAGCTTTTTCTCTGTTGGTTTCTGCGTAATCTCAGAGTGTAGATAAGTCTCAAAAATGCTGTCGTTATCAGCAAAGAATCAGAAAGGATCTGATTTCTGTTGCTTTACTTTAAAAATCCAGCTGCTTCATTTTCATCGACGCACTTCTATTCACCCTGTACTTTTCGTACTGAGAACCTCAAAACCACTCTGGACAGCAACTCTGTGCATGGAAAATTGGTCTCCAAATCCAGAAATACTTACTTGATGCTGGGGAGAAGGGTGGCAGCTGGAGGGGGAGGAGAAAGCCGGGGAGGAACATCATATTCTTCACTTCCCAGGTGACCGTTGGAAAAGACCTGAAAGGAAATCAAAGGGTTAGCTTAGAATTTTAACTTCTGGAGGACCTTAAAACAATAGCAGCTCTTAGACATTCTGTAATTTTGAAAAGAATATATCATTTCAGCTTATTCGAACAAGTGAAATATCATATAATTTACTTAGAAGAACCATAGTGATTATCTGCTGCTACCCAAAATAATACCTAGTTATGTGAAAAAATAAAATACAGCATAATTCTTAAACACACAGAGGGGAGATGCTATAGTTTCTATAAATCAGATACAGATCAACTAGATAAGTAAGTAGTAAAAGTTCCCAAACATGATGAGTTTTTGTTGAAAAGTTAGCACTCTCTGTAAGGATTTAATAAGGGAAAAAAGTAGCACTGGGTGCAATTCTTGTTTCAATTCCTCCCAAATAAATTATATCTCTCTGGGGTTAACAGAACATTTCTAAAGTTCTTGACAAAATAACACAGGAGTATAATCAGAAATGCCTTTGTTCTTTCAAGGTCGAAGCTTCAGCACTACGGGCAATTAGAGACCTGGTCTGACTTTCAAAGAGCAAGCAACATTAAACATAGTTTTCAGTGTGTGAACAACACAAACCAAAACTTATGTTACCTTGCTCATAAGATACAACAACCAGCATTTAATTATTCAGAATTCAGGAATTCTGATTTCCAGGTTGCTCAGTCACATTATGGGAACTGAACAACTGCTCTTCACTAATCCAATAATGTGAAATTAAAGCAATTTAAAAGGAAAAAAAGAATAACCTTGAAGAGACAGATTAAATATATTTTAAGACCCTTAAGTAATGATTAGCTCTCTCCCAAACTATGTATTAGTTCCTATATAAATGGTACAGGCTAATCTGTGGCAAAAAAGGATGTGATGTAACTAGTTCTAGGTAACCCAATGAGTAACCTACCAATTTCCTTCCCCCTGCCTCAATATTCTAGAATGATGCTGAAGCTTTAGAAGTGAAACAGCCACATTCATCCTTGTCAACATAAGAAAAGGAACATGTTTAAAGAATCCATTTGAAATATATCAATGTTTGCAATTCAAAGCTACACAGTATAAATTTTATATCATTCAAGTTATCACTAAAAAAAAACGCCCTGTGCTAGTTTTTGATTTCTCATTACATTCAATACACTAGAGATGAACTATGATAAAAATATCAATAAATCTTTAATTTTATCATAGGTTATGACTATGGATGAAAGAACATGGTAGAGTTTTTTAGATTTTGCTACGACAAGAAATTTCTAAGTCGATATTAATTTTTGTACAGATCAGTGAAAAACTTTAAACATTAAAAATCCCTTTAACCAACAAATACGCCAAGGGAACATTTCATGCAAAGACTGGCACAATAAAGGACAGAAACAGTAAGGACCTAACAGAAACAGAAGATATTAAGAAGAGGTGGTAAGAATACAAAAAAGATCTTCACGACCCAGATAACCAAGATGGTGTGGTCACTCACCTAGAGCCAGACATTCTGGAGTGTGAAGTCAAGTGGGCCTTAGGAAGTAACACTACGAACAAAGTAGTGGAGGTGATGGAATTCCAGCTGAGCTGTTTCAAATCCTAAAAGATGATGCTGTGAAAGTGTTGCACTCAATATGGCAGCAAATTTGGAAAACGTGGCAGTGGCCTCAAGACTGGAAAAGGTCAGTTTTCATTCCAACCCCAAAGAAAGGCAATGCCAAAGAATGTTCAAACTACCACAAACTTGCATTCATTTCTCATGTTAGCAAGGTAATGCTCAAAATCTTTTCAAGTTAGGCTTCAACAGTACACAAACTGAGAACTTCCAGATGTACAAGCCAGATTTAGAAAAAGGCAGAGGAACAGATCAAATTGCCAACATCCACTGGACCATGGAAAAGCAAAAGAATTCCAGAAAAACATCTACT
This sequence comes from Bos mutus, assembly GCF_027580195.1. Classification (NCBI taxonomy): domain Eukaryota; kingdom Metazoa; phylum Chordata; class Mammalia; order Artiodactyla; family Bovidae; genus Bos; species Bos mutus. The sequence goes on from NC_091617.1 coordinate 49,405,267, forward strand.
TCTGCTTCATTGACTACACTAAAGCCTTTGACTCTGTGGACCATAACAAACTGTGGAAAATTCTTGAAGAGATGGGAATATCAGACCACCTGAGAAATCTGTATGCAGGTCAAGAAGCAACACTTAGAACCAAACATGAACAACACACTGGTTCAAAATTGGGAAAGGAGTACGTCAAGGCTGTATATTGTCACCCTGCTTATTTAACTGATATGCAGGGTACATCGTGCAAAATGCTGTGCTGGTTGACTCACAAGCTGGAATCAAGATTGCCGGGAGAAATATCAATAACCTCAGATATGCAGATGACACCACCCTTATGGCAAAAAGTGAAGAGGAACTAAAGAAGCTCTTGATGAAAGTGAAAGAGGAAAGTGAAAAAGTTGGCTTAAAACTCAACATTCAAAAAATGAAGATCATGGCATATGGTCTCATCACTTCATGGCAAATAGATGGGGAAACAATGCAAACAGTGACAGACTATATTTCCTTGGGCTCCAAAATCACTGCAGATGGTGACTGCAGCCATGAAATTAAAAGACACTTGCTCCTTGGAAGAAAAGTTATGATCAACCTAGACAGCATATTAAAAAGCAGAGACATTACTTTGACAACAAAGGTCCATCTAGTCAAAGCCATGGTTTTTCCAGTGGTCATGTATAGATGTGAGAGTTGGAGTATAAAGCAAGCTGAGCACTGAAGAATTGATGCTTTTGGACTCTGGTGCTGGGGAAGACTCTTGAGAGTCCCTTGGACAGCAAGGATATCTAACCAGTCAATCCTAAAGGAAATCAACCCTGAATATTCCTTGGAAGGACCGATGCTAAAGCTGAAACTCCAATACTTTGGCCACCTGATACAAAGAGCCCACTCACTGGAAAAGACCCTGATGCTAGATAAGACTGAGGACAGGAGGAAAAGAGGATGACAGGGGATGAGATGGTTAGATAACATCGTTGACTCAATGGAAATGAATTTGAACAAACTCTGAGAGATAATGAAGGAGAGGGAAGCCTGGTATATTGCAGTCCATGGAGTTGCAGAGTCAGACACAACTGAGGAACTGAATAACAACAAAAATATTCTGATCCTATCATTCCTGTGCCAAAAAAGCTTTAAAAGCACTGTTTTGTCTACCAAATTAAAAATAACATAGTATAGAATATAAGATACTTCATAATTGCTTTCATTTTTTACTGCCATAGTTTGACCTCCTGTACTCTCTCTCTGTATGCACTACAGTCTGTCCAACATTCACTTCCTGCACTGTGCTTATATTCCCACTCACATGCTACTCCTTCCTGTCCTGTCTACACAAACATTACCTACTGATCTTTAATGCCAGTAACCAGTGACTGTCTTTCATGAAGCTTTCTTTAGTCCTTCTTCTACTCTGCATCTCAATTAGAATGTTTTCCCTCCTTGGAGATCCCACATTGTATTTTCTAGATGCTTCTGCTATGCCTCATCTGTTAGGTAACTGTATATCTGTCTCATCCTCACTAGACTCTGCTTGATTTGTTTTGTATTCTCCTCCGTGTCTTGAATATCCTACTCATTTAACTCAAAGAGGTTGAAGGAATAAGAATACTTATTAAGGGGAATTTATACTTGTGGAAGAAGTATAACCTGAGTTATCACAAAATTTATTATCAGATGTGAGAGCTGGACTGTGAAGAAAGCTGAGCACCGAAGAATTGATGCTTTTGAACTTTGGTGTTGGAGAAGACTCTTGAGAGTCCCTTGGACTGCAAGGAGATCCAACCAGTACATTCTGAAGGAGATCAGCCCTGGGATTTCTTTGGAAGGAATGCTGCTAAAGCTAAAACTCCAGTACTTTGGCCACGTCATGCGAAGAGTTGACTCATTGGAAAAGACTCTGATGCTGGGAGGGACTGTGGGCAGGAGAAGGGGATGACAGAAGATAAGATGGCTGGATGGCATCACTGACTTGATGGACATGAGTCTGAGTGAACTCCGGGAGTTGGTGATGGACAGGGAGGCCTGGCGTGCTGTGATTCATGGGGTTGCAAAGAGTTGGACATGACTGAGCGACTGAACTGAACTGAACTAGGTTACCCTAGATTAATATTTTTCTACATGCCGCAAAATTAATATTTTATTAATATTTTAATAAATATTAAAATTAATATTTTCCTACATGCCTTTCATCATAACTTTGAAGTTCGAAATGTTTTCTTATGGCTCAGATATCGCCTAAAATTAACATGAAAGCATTTGGGGCCGTCGAGATGTAGGGAAAACACTATTTGACACTGCTAGCACAATTAAGAAAAAGCCTTTTTAACATACAAAATCTGAAACACAACCTCCTTTTCCCCATCCCACACATGTAAACCCACACCTGCACAAAACGGAAAACATGCTATAATTTATCCTCCACCAACATTAGATTAAAACTACAACACTGTACACAGAGGACATATTTTCTGAAAGATGACACTTGAGATTCACAGATAAGTTTAAGGTCATTCTTATAAACATGTGCCTCTCTACCAAAATAGCAAAAGCCACAATATCAAAAAGAGGAATCATTCCATGTATTTATCTAGCAGTATCTTCAACAGATTCTTGTGCACAGGGTCATTTTAGAATGATGTCACTTGAAGTAACATGACAAGTCAGAGATAGTGTTTAATCACATAAGAAACAGTAGCATTCTTAATCTTTTAAGAGGAACAAATAAAGACAGTTGGACACGGTGTCAGTATCTATACATAAGCAGATAAATTTCAAGTTCCCAATATCTTAAAACATTTAGTGCAAAATATTTTTACCTCAGATAATTAAAACAAACAAACCAGCAATAATAAACAAATATCTAGCCAACATAATATGAATTAAGGAACAGGTTTATAATGGGGCTGGAATTTGAGGGAATAGAAACAGTCCTATAGGAAAGAAATCTCATACCAATAAAATAAAGCAACCTGATAACTCTTAGCTTGCAAGTCTCATGTTAAAAGGAAAGTAGTACCTTTGCTAACTTGATTATGCTAGGTGGGATGGGGGAAGGGAATGGGGAGTAAATGAAAGTCACAGAAAATTCTTACACTCCATTTTAACTATGAATTAGAGGGCTTTTTTTCCCTTAGAGCTCTCTACAGTTAGCAAAAAGAGCAATTAGCATTTAATTTATTCTTGCTGCCGTCACCATTTATCTAGTGAAGATGCAAATAAAAAGTGCAAATAGTTCTAATGGATGACAGGGGCTGGCACACCGACAGAGGACACACGGCAAAGGGGAGCGAGTCCTCACTGCATTTACAGAATATTCCGTTTTATGAATTCCCTTTATGGTGTTCCGTATGTACACTTAACTTTAAATTTTTAGTACGCATCTAAGTTTTCTTACCTTTAAAAAGGTAGGATGATATTTGAGACATTTCCTTTAATAAAACAAGTCTAAATGATAGTTGTTACTATTTGACACAAAAACATTATTTTCTTACGTTTGGAGACACTGATGGGTTATTTGAAGATAATACATCAGCCTCCAAGTATCTAAGTCCCTATACCCTTTATTCCCAGGATAATATGTTTTTAAAAAGTTTTTAAAAACTGCTTACAATTTTTGCAGGGTGAGGATACATTGTAAAACTTAGCATTTCATAAATATATCAGATCAGATCAGTTGCTCAGTCGTGTCCGACTCTTTGCGACCCCATGAATCGCAGCACACCAGGCCTCCCTGTCCATCACCAACTCCTGGAGTTCACTGAGACTCAACGTCCATTGAGTCAGTGATGCCATTCAGCCATCTCATCCTCTGTCGTCCCCTTCTCCTCTTGCCCCCAATCCCTCCAGCATCAGAGTCTTTTCCAATGAGTCAACTCTTCGCATGAGGTGGCCAAAGTATTGGAGTTTCAGCTTTAGCATCATTCCTTCCAAAGAAATCCCAGGGCTGATCTCCTTCAGAATGGACTGGTTGGATCTCCTTGCAGTCCAATGGACTCTCAAGAGTCTTCTCCAACACCACAGTTCAAAAGCATCAATTCTTCAGCGCTCAGCCTTCTTCACAATCCAACTCTCACATCCATACATGACCACAGGAAAAACCATAGCCTTGACTAGACGAACCTTTGTTGGCAAAGTAATGTCTCTGCTTTTGAATATGCTGTCTAGGTTGGTCATAACTTTCCTTCCAAGGAGTAAGCGTCTTTTAATTTCATGGCTGCAGTCACCATCTGCAGTGATTTTGGAGCCCAGAAAAATAAAGTCTGACACTGTTTGCACTGTTTCCCCATCTATTGTCTTCTTAAATCAAAATCATTCTCCAGTCCTTCTTCCCTTCTCCTTTGTCTCCCTCTTACTGTGACTACCTATGTATAATGACTGCTTGTCTAAAAGAGTAAAAATTCCTATTTTAAACACACCCACAAAAACTAACATTCAACTTTTGGCTGAAAGCCAGTGCTGGAACAATACATTAAAAAAAAAAAAACCTCTCATACTGTTAGTGTACCATGATCGTCCTCATCCTCCAAGCCCTTTCCTGCCTGACTCGTGCCCACTGCCAACTCCAGCATGCAGACTCTTTCACCTCCATCATCAGTTTCAGCACTGTAATAACTCAGCAACCAGTTATAGAGTGCCTTTGGAATATTCATTAGGAACTATGCTGAATAAAAGGAGAGAGGAAGGGGAGAAAGAGATAATGATTTGGTTTTAAATTATAAACAAAAATAAGGAGAATTATTGTAAATGAAAATGAACTCCCTACCTAGTTTGTTTTTATTCCAAAACCAAGGGATATGGAGATTTAGATATCTGGAGGGAATAGATAACTCTTCCCCTAGAAATGAGGTACTATTATTGGTTCATTTCATAAAGTAAGGGAAGTGGAATCTGGGGCAAGGATGTAGTAAGTTGCTTGTACACAACGAAGCCAGTAAGTTCTAGAGCAGGAAGTAAAATTCAGGCCTGATTCCAGAGCATGGTTGATCTGTGTTGATGAGATTTTTTGTTAAAATGCAGCTATCAGATTTGCCTTATCATTTTTACTTCTGCCTAAAGCAGTTGGACGGATACTCTTCTACAAAAACACTTTGTTAAATTTGAAAGGAGAGAGAACACTGGGAAACTGGTTATCCTGATCACTTGGAAAGTCTTGCATGTAGAAAGTATTTACAAATATATATTAAGTAATTAAATCAGTCTGGATTGAGGAACTACAAAGACGTAAGATGAGAAACAAACTCCAATCCAAGGTCATGCAGAAACGAACTACAGGATTCTAGATGGACTCATTCTTCCATCTGCTGAAGTCAGACTGTTACATCTCCCAACAGTGAAATGAGAAGAATTAGGCTTTTTCTACTTTATGTCAGTTGTTACATGCTCTGTGGTCTACCAAAGTGGAACTATGTTTCCTTAAAAAGATAATAAAAAAGGAGACTAAGGGCAGACATGCTCTGTTTTATGGCATTTAATACATTATATATAAATCCTTCTTTATAATCTGCCTTAAAAGTCAGACAGCTAGACTGAAATGAGAAATCTTAGACGTCTAATTTGGGTTACAATAGTCTAGTTGTAACGTGTAATTAACTTTGAGACTATAAGCACTGCAATGGAAATACACACAGCATATGAGATTAGACCCTAAAGAATTTTAATTAGGATTATTTAGATAGAACTAAATAGATCCAGCTTTCAATAAGAGGGAAAGTTTGCAATTTAATCAATGTCCTCTGGGATATTAACATGTATCAAAGACCAGGACATGAAAGTTCACAGAAAAAACATGCGAAGGAATCTTTATAGCTGAAATCACTATTATACCTAAAGTTATTATACCTATAGTTCATTACACCTATAGTTAATATAATAAAATAAAATTCCCTACCTATAACCTAAGCAATTATAACTCTAATTTAAAAAACCACCACTATTCATAGAGAAATTAATAGCCTATGTTCTAGGGCTTAGAAGGGCAAGATTATATTAGTGTTAAGATTATATAACATATTATCTAAGAAAAACCCTGAAACAAGAGGTCTTCAATGAACTGGATAGTATAATTATTATATTTTAAGTATTTCTCAAGTTCATTCAGGAAATAAGTTGTAATATGTTGCTAAGATATAACTATTCATGTCAGAGCTTGTCTGAACATTCTCCTGAAGTCAAGTGTGACCATGTATGAATGAAAAGTAATAGACACTAAAGGAGGAAAAAAAAAAAAAATCACTGGAAAAAAAGACAAGTCATTCTTACCAAGATTCTAGGTTGTAGAAACATACTTTTGAGGATAAAGTCTCCATTTTTAGAGAATACTATAAAAATGCTTTTACAAGTACTATCTCTTCCATTTACATCACCTTTACATGACCTTGGAGAAAACATTTAAAGATCTTCATATTTATAATAGATGAAAGACTGAAGGTACCCACAGGAGGCACGAACAAAAACTTTCTGCAAACTGCCACCACTCTTCCCCTTTGTTTTGAGTGCCAGAGTAGATAGTTTGACTCCTGCTATCCTGGCCACTGTAATAATATTTAATTATTAGGAAACTAATAATATTATACAAAGTATTCCTTCACACATGTGCATGCACACACATATGTGCACATACACAGAAGAATTTAGTACAAGCCATTTTTCACACTTGTTTCTTGATTAACTCACCCACTACAAACTATTATCTGGAAGGAACAGTCTACTCCCCTAAAATAACAATGTAAGATCAAAAGAGATAGGAACACTTTAACATTACAGTCTTCAAAAGAGGCAAAGCCTTCTGCAGCTGCAGGAAGATGGTGACAATCTAATCCCAGAGTCAAAAATATCATGGAAGCAAATACCAGGAAACATGACAGGACAGCTCTGTCAAGGGCCCACTGAGGGGTCTAAACTCAATGATTTCTGCTGTTGCCTCTTGGTTTCCTGTGTGCTTAAATTCTTTCCTGTACATGTAACTGACGGTGGTAATATATAGCATGTTAAAACTCATTATATGTTTAAGGTCTCTTCAGTATTACAGAGAAAGAGCTTGCTCTGTAACAATGAACTAAAAAACTTGGTGTTTTGATGTATGTGAGAAGTTTAATTTACCTGTCTAAGGTATACATACTCTCCCAGGCAACAATAATTCCAATGACTGACTGATGATATGCTATAATACAACTTTTTCTCAAATTAGATAGAACTAGAAGAGTTGAGATTTCCTGGTGGCTCAGACAGTAAAGAGTCTGCCTGCAATGCAGAAGACCTGGGTTCAATCCCTAGGTTGGGAAGATTCCTTAGAGAAGGGGATGGCAACCCACATCAGTACCCTTGCCTGGAGAATTCCATGGACAGAGAAACCCGGTAGGCTGCAGTCTATGGTGTCGCAGAGTTGGACACAACTGAGTGACTAGCACACTTTCCCACACTTTTCCCTTTTTTTCAGACAAGTTAAAAAAAAAAAGTGCTGATTCTCCCATGATAATTTATTAATGGGAAAATATTCTGCAGATGAAATAAGAGAAGGTATACTAAACCTCTGGCAAATTGTCTAGTATCTTCCTATGAAACTTAAATCATTACTTAGACACTTCTTCCTGACTTCTTTTAGGTTCAAGTTTTAATAAGCTACTTATTACTTATAACTTGCAGATAAATAAAGACTTGCATGGAAATGTCACACTAGACACAAAAAAACACCGTCCAACCTTTTATACTACCTCCTATCAGAAGATTATAAGTAGGTTGTTTAGCTTCTGCTTTATGTATTTCTTACCTTGGCTCCTTCTAAGGGCAAGTCATTGCGTCTGTGTTTCCGGAGAAGCACTGGGTCAGAGCCCATCCGACTATGCCTTCCATTTGCATTGGAACTTGCCGTGATTCCAGGCTTCGGAGAGCCATCCCCAAGGAGACGACATCCCACTGACTGATTAGTCCCCAGCACATCCCGCGGGCACCAGGCTTCAAGAGGCATGGGCTGATCTCTGGAAGGCACACTTTCCACGTGATGGAAGTGACGACTCAGTCTGTTGTCAGGGGGGACTGGGGGAGGTCTCTCGGGTGGAGGGGGAGGAGGGTCTCTTAAGGGCGGTGGTGGGGCTGGGAGTGGTTTATCTTGTTTTCTCACCATGCAAGGAGAAGACTGAAGAAACACAAGAGGAAAAAAGAAAAGATGTTCCATGCACTGAAATATCTTCCAGACTAATATATTATTGCTTTTGTTTTCTAAGCCACAATAGAGCTTTATTAGATTCCTGTGCCTTCTTTTAATGAGTTTCTTTTATCACCAATTAATGAAAGTTTAAAAAATTATGAAAAACTCAAATATATCTCATTAAGATTTCTTTGTAAAAAATGAATATGTAAACTCAAAATTTAGGATAATAAGGACTACAGGGAAAAAAGCAGAATATCAAAATTATATGATGATTCTGACCAGTTGACATTAAAATAATGTCATTAAGTATTTTATTTTCACGTTTCTATGATTTAAGAGAGACAGCAGAAACCATCAAGAAGTTGTTGTTCTACTTTTTACAAGAGCACCTTGATTTGCAACATCTCTGAAAGGCAGAAAATGCTGGTTTTGTTATTTTTGTTTTCACCTCTGTATTACAAAGCAACTGACAAGGGCAAGATGTGCTCTGGTTCTTTATCAGTCATTAGGTGGCGCTAGTGGTAAAGAATCCACCTGCCGACACAGGACACGCGGGTTCGATCCCTGGCTGGGAAAGATCTCCTGGAGAAGGAAATGGTAACCTACTCCAGTATTCCTGCCTGGAAACTTCCACAGACAGAGGATCCTGGGTAGGCTATAGTTCGTGAGGCTGCAAAGAGTCGGACGTGACTGAGCATACATACACACCCCAGAAAAATGAAAAATCACAAATAATAGAGCAGCATTACTTATAGACCTTATTTGAATTGTATTGATCCTTGGGAAAAAAATCAGTTTGATTCTTATATGGAAATATAAAGGTATAAGCTGCTAAACTGATCTATGTGACTTTCACAGGCTTTATTTTCATTTACACAGTTCATCTGACAAATGATTTGTGCTTTCATTGTTAGAAAATATTGCAGAAAAAAGGAATGTGTTGTGTTTACATAATTCCGACTAAGAAACATCCTAAAAAGTCTTAATATGATCTTAAAACCATGTTAATTGTAATGTAGAAAAATCCAGTACTACTAAAACACTGTGTTTCCAACTAGTTTTACACTGTAGAGCATATCACCAAATGGGATTAATGTTTAAAATCTTATATTTAATAAAGCAAAATATTCCCTTATCAAATTTGGAAAAAAAAAATCTGCACAGAACTAAAATAAACTGTGGGCTTAAATGTACAGATAGAATTATGTCTTTAATATTAAAGAGTAATATAATTACTTTGCAAATACTGTAATTCTTTGTAATTAATCCCTTCATATAGAAAAGGTACATACAATTCCCTCTTCTGAGTCACCCTGAAACATGGGTGATAATTTATCACATCTTAAGCCTTTATGCAAATACACTTCCGTAACATTTTTCTTGTCAAGACACTATGAAAATGAATACAAAATATCATTTAATAAGAACATGCAATTTATTTTAATACCTATAATGACCTTTTAAATCCATTTTACAGAATAACTATACTTACTCTACTGTTTATTTTAGCAAATCAGAGGGCTGTTACAGACATGTGCTTTCTCTGAATAATTATGCAACTCTTACAGTAATAAAGACAAGGAATATGACAGTGGATTTGCTACACACAAAATGAGAGACCCATCAAAGTAGCTCATAAACGAGAGCATAAGAAATATGATTAATGGAGATTTAAAAACCTGAGCAATCAATAATCATCACATAAAACTATTATCTGTGTTTCTAGTAATATTGATTTACCTTTGGTGAACCAGTTGGGCTGCCACAGGGAGACCGAACTATGCCTTTCTGAATTAGGTCCAGGCGGGGAGGCACTGGTGGGAGGCTTAGATGTGGGATCTGGAGCGGGTCTGGGTGTGGCTTTCTTCTCTGTGCCAGGGGAGAGGATCCAGGTGACGTGACTGGGGAATTCTGCCTGTCAGTGCACTAGAATATAAAAAGAGAACGATGCTGCTTATGTGATGGGTGAAGTGTGTACCCTTCAGCTCTTAACACACTTGGTTTTGAGAATGTATCTGCCATTGAACATCTGTTAAAATAAACTCACTTAGTTTACTCTGATTAATAGATGGAAAGAGCATACACTGTTCCCTCAAGGGCAGTATTATGTAAAGAATAAACAGATTAGTTTCTCCTACATATTGCACAAAGGGCCTAGGAAAAAAGCAGCAGAAGTGCAGTTTAAAGACAATCAAATGCAGCAGGCCTTCTAGAAACCTGTCTCCAGAAACACACAATGCAGTGATGCACATTGCTCTTGGTTATCTATGTTATAGAATTTTCTTAGGTGTTTGGTTTAGAGTACAAATCTTTCTGTTCCATATAAAACATGTATACTATCTAACGTATAATCTACTTTAATGAATAAAATCAGTTTTAAGTTGTATATTTAAAATAAACAGCTTTAAGACCAAATATTTCCCCCTAAGTCTTCACATGGAAATTAAATCCTCAAGTTAAATGTTCTTCTTGAAAAACAATTAAACCTAGGAAACTCTGTACTTCTAAAACACTGATAGATTTCTATACTATTACAGGGCTTCCATGTTATTTGGTAGATAAGAGAGCAGCAAAAAGCCATCAATAAGTACTCTGATTTGTATGTATGTATGTAATCCTTCTGATTTGTATGTTATGTATGTACGTATACTTTTCTGGTGGCTCAGACAGTAAAGCGTCTGCCTACAATGCAGGAGACCTGGTTCAATCCCTGGGTTGGGAAGATCTCCTGGAGAAGTAAATGGCAACCCACTCCAGTATTCTTGCCTGGAAAATTCCATGGACGGAGGAGCCTGGTAGGCTACAGTCCATGGGGTCACAAAGAGTTGGATACGACTGAGCGACTTCACTTTCATGTAACCCTTTCTATTTCAAAACAGTGTGTGTACATGTGTGCGTCAGACATACCCTGATTTCCATATTTGATATAAAAGTTATCCTAATTAATTAAACAATATTCTATTCTGAAATACCAAGCAGTTTTCTTTTCAAGGCTAAGTTGCTACCTATTTATTTGGAGATCTAGCTTACGCTTGATACTTAACATTAATCTAATATGATTTGATATTCATCTGTTTCCTAGTGTGAGTATTTATGAAGAATTTGAAGCTTGTGTTTAAGCCATTTCCCTCCTAACATTACTCACCTTTACAAGAGTAGTCAATGTCAACTGTCAATTTAATTTCAACTCTAGCAACAGCGAGAAATTTCCTTAACTGAGATGAGATAATAAATTTGTGTTCACATCCACACTAAGTTACATCATGGAAGGTTTTCTTTTTTAATTTACTAAAATTGAGGTTTGTCTGATTTTTTTTTCTCATGACTAGACTAGCCTTATGGGTTTCTGGGAGGAAGGCCATGTTGATCAACTAACACTTTAATCACATCACATCAAGGTTGACCTTGACTACCTGGTTAAGGCATTGACTGTCAGGGTTTCTACACTATAAAATTACTTTTTCTACCCTTTCCTTTACTCTACTCTTTGCAACAAAGTTACTATGTGAAGCCCACATCAAAGGAGTTGAGACTTGCTTTTTAAAAAAAGCACGTCTAAGCAGAAGCTTCCAGGCCATACTTCAGGTATACCTGAATATCGGCATGACATCACTAAACTATCAATTCTCTGCCTCTCTACTCTCTGCCAAATAACTGAAAAATAGGTCAATAAATGTTGATGTACTTTCACATGTAAATTTTAAGAACATTTTCTTTTTATTCATTTCATGGTTCTTTTTTTATATCTCTTACCTTGTGATAAGGCAAAACATTCAACTGTTACTTAATTGAAGGAGAAAAAATAGTCATAACCTGATTTTAATGCAGCTAGTCACTCTTATTAGTAAAACAACAGTTTTACCCCAAAAGCCATGGGGACTCAGATGGTCATGAATTTGAACCTGACGGAGTAAAACCAACAAAAATGATCACACAACAGAAAAAAATCCTGATGTCAAACTACCAGCATCACAGTACGTAGCAACTCAGATCAGGAGAGGTCACCAGATAACTAATTCTACCCAATTCCCATTAAGGATAAATTACATTATTTGAGAACTAGCAAAACTGATCTGGTTATTATTCTTTACAAAAAAAGATTCAAGAAACAAAGCTATCTTATGTAAGTTTTACATATACACAGACACACACACAGAATACAGAGCATGTCATTGTTTTGGTTACTTAGAGAAATTTTTCAGTGCTAGATCCATTCACAGGAGAAGGGGCTGACAGAATATGAGATGGTTGAATGGCATCATCAATTCATCAATGGAGTCTGAGCAAACTCCAGGAGATAGTGAAGGACTGGGAAGCCTGGGATGCTGCAGTCCATGGGGTCACAAAGAGTCGGACATGACTTAGCAAGTGACAACAAGTTGCATTCACTGCAAAGACTATCTCTGTTCCACCATGCATTTTTCTTCCACAACTATCTGCGTGCTTCCGTAATTACCTGGAAAAGGAAGGAGAATTCTGACAGAGTCAGCGGCCCACTGTCACCATCAGAACTTGACTTCTGCTTTAATTACTAATTTAACATTTAAGCAATACCAAATACCCAAGAAACAGAAATTCAAAAAAGCAAAACGGCTGTCTGAGAGGCCTTACAAATAGCTGTGAAAAGAAGAGAAGCGAAAAGCAAAGGAGAAAAGGAAAGATATACCCATTCAATGCAGAGTTCCAAAGAACAGCAAGGAGAGATAAGAAAGCATTGCTCAGTGATCAATGCAAAGAAATAGAGGAAAACAATAGAATGGGAAAGACTAGACATCTCTTCAAGAAAATCAGAGATACCAAGGGAACATTTCATGCAAAGATGGGCTCAATAAAGGACAGAAATAGTATGGCCCTAACAGAAGCGGAAGATATTAAGAAGAGGTGGCAAGAATACACAGAAGAACTGTACAAAAAAGATCTTCACGACCCAGATAATCACGATGGTGTGGTCACTCACACTCACCTAGAGCCAGACATCCTGGAATGTGAAGTCAAGTGGGCCTTAGAAATCATCACTATGAACAAAGCTAGTGGAAGTGATGGAATTCCAGTTGAGCTATTTCAAATCCTGAAAGATGATGCTGTGAAAGCACTGCACTCAATATGCCAGCAAATTTGAAAACTCAGCAGTGGCCACAGGACGGGAAAATGTCAGTTTTCATTCCAATCCCAAAGACAGGCAATGCCAAAGAATGCTCAAACTACCACACAGTTACACTCATCTCAAATACTAGTAAAGTAATGCTTAAAATTCTCCAAGCCAGGCTTCAGCAATAAGTGAACTGTGAACTTCCAGATGTTCAAGCTGGTTTTAGAAAAGGCAGAGGAACCAGAGATCAAATTGCCAACATCTGCTGGATCACCGAAAAAGCAAGAGAGTTCCAGAAAAACATCTATTTCTGCTTCACTGACTATGGTAAAGCCTTTGACTGTGTGGATCACAATAACCTGTGGAAAATTCTTCAAGAGATGGGAATACCAGACCACCTGACATGCCTCTTGAGAAATCTGGATGCAGGTCAGGAAGCAACAGTTAGAACTGGACATGGAACAACAGACTGGTTCCAAATAGGAAAAGGAGTACGTCAAGCCTGCATATTGGCACTCTGCTTATTTAACTTCTATGCAGAGTACATCACGAGAAATGCTGGGCTGGAAGAAGCACAAGCTGGAATCAAGATTGCTGGGAGAAATATCAATAACCTTAGATATGCAGATGACACCACCCTTATGGCAGAAAGTGAAGAAGAACTAAAGAGCCTCTTGATGAAAGTGAAAGATGAGAGTGAAAAAGTTGGCTTAAAGCTCAACATTCAGAAAATGAAGATCATGGCATCTGGTCCCATCACTTCATGGCAAATAGATGGGGAAACAATGGAAACATTGGCTGATTTTATTTTCCTGGGCTCCAAAATCACTGCATATAGTGATAGCAGCCATGAAATTAAAAGACACTTACTCCTTGGAAGGAAAGTTATGACCAACATAGACAGCATATTAAAAAGCAGAGACATTACTTTGTCAACAAAGGTCCATCTAGTCAAGGCTATGGTTTTTCCAGGGGTCATGTATGGATGTGAGAGTTGGACTATAAAGAAAGCTGAGCACTGAAGTATTGATGCTTTTGAACTGTGGTGTTGGAGAAGACTCTTGAGAGTCCCTTGGACAGCAAGGAGATCCAACCAGTCCATCCTAAAGGAGATCAGTCCTGGGTGTTCACTGGAAGGACTGATGTTGAAGCTGAAACTCCAGTACTTTGGCCACCTGATGCAAAGAGCTGATTCATTTGAAAAGACCCTGATGCTGGGAAAGATTGAGGGCAAGAGGAGAAGGGGACGACAGAGGATGAAATGGTTGGATGGCATCAAATGGTTGGATGGCATCACTGACTCACTGAACAAGGGTCTGGGTGGACTCCGGGAGTTGGCGATGGACAGGGAGGCCTGGCGTGCTGCGGCTCATGGGGTTGCACAGAGTCGGACACAACTGTGCAACTGAACTGAACTGAAATTCCTAGTATTTTTAAGTAATGGGATGCACTTGATTTGAATTGGGTGAATTGTTAAGATATTAAAAGAATATACTGAAGATCCTCAGACAGACATCCAAACCAAGGTGTATGGTGCAGCAGTAATCCTGACCATCTGTACACCTCCAGACAAGCACCCTCTTCACTGTACTGTGAATGTAATCTGAAGCAAATCTTAAGAATAGTTCATACTACATTCTCAAAGAGATTTTATACTGGCCTCCTGAAAGACTACTTTATTTTGAAGCATTATAGTATCTGTAAGTTGGTTTAGTCATAAGGATTTAATGGAGGGTATATCAGTAGTGAAGAAAGAAATTTTTTTATCTTTATTGATTATGTAGCCTAAATTTATCATAACTTATTCATTTTCCAGAGTTCTCCTAAATAACAGTAAAATTCCCATGTAAGAGTAGAGAGTCTTAATACCCTTTAGATAATAATGCCTTTTTCTTTGCTGAAGCCTTTTTGTTGTCTCTATGAACAATTCTGAAACTAGAATAGGGAAACTCTGTATTAACTTTTATTGCTGGGAAAATTCAAATGCTAACTATGAGTATTTATGAACATTTTCAGTAGATGGTCACATTAAAGGTCAATCAATTATATTTTCCCTTCCTCTTTGAAAGTCTAAAAAGAAAAGAAGTCTTACACAATGCTTCACAAGCCCACTCATGCTATATTCTTTGCCCATTATCTATCATATTCTTTTATTTACCCCTCAGTGATTTGAAAGAGCTCTGTATATATTAGGATAGTGAATCTCTAATCTGTTTTAACAGTAGTGAAAAATTTTTTCTTACTTTGTCTTTTAAATGTTTTAATAGTAGAAATTTTATTTTTAAAGAAGAGACTTTACTACTGCACTTCTGGTTTTAATCTTCTAATGAATAAATAAAATTAATTAGTATAATAAAAAGCCATACTAATCAAGGGTTTCTTAAAAGGATCATACCCTTTTTGCCATAGCCTTACATGAAATCCTTTTTAGTTACTCTCTTTCTGTCCACTGTATTAGGTTAGAACAAGTAAATGGAAAGCTAGAAAAGATTAACTAGGAAAGTAGGAAGTGGAAATTAGGATGTGGACACAGAATTTATTGCACAGTATAAAGAAAATCATTTATACAGAGGCAATTGTAATAACTACGAAGGATGGAATCATCCTTTCAAGTTATAGGTTAGCTTATTTGAATGATTCCATCCCTTTATATTGATTTCAGTTATTCTCAAATTTTTCTGGAGCTATTTCAAATCCTGAAAGATGATGGTGTTAAAGTGCTGCACTCAATATGTCAGCAAATCTGGGAAACTCTGCAGTGGTCACAGGACTGGAAAAGGACAGTTTTCATTCCAACCCCAAAGAAAGGCAGTGCCACAGAATGTTCAATCTACCACAAAATTGTACTCATCTCACACACTAGCAAAGTAATGATCAAAAATCTCCAAGCTAGGCTTCAATAGTACGTGAACCGAGAACTTCCAGATTTTCAGGCTGAATTTAGAAAAGGCAGAGGAACCAGAGATCAAATTGCCAACATCTGTTGGATCATAGAAAAAACAAGAGAATTCCAGAAAAACATCTCCTTCAGCTTTACTGACTATGCCAAAGCCTTTGACTGTGTGGATCACAACACCTGGTAAATTCTTCAAGAGATGGGAATCCCAGACTATCTTACCTGCCTCCCGAAAAACCTGTATGCAGGTCAAGAAGCAACAGTTAGAACCAGACATGGAACAATGGACTGGTTCCAAATTGCAAAAGGAGTACACCAAGGCTGTATATCATCACCCGGCTTATCTAACTTAACATGTAGAGTATATCACGTGAAATGCCAGGCTGGATGAAACACAAGCTAGATCAAGATTGCAGGGAGAAATATCAATAAACTCAGATATGAAGATGGCCATCCTTATGGCAGAAAGCGAAGAGTAACTGAAGAGCCTCCTGATGAAGTTGAAAGAGGAGAGTGAAAAAGCTGGCTTAAAACTCAACAGTCAAAAAATGAGGATCATGGCATCCAGTCCCACCACTTCATGGCAAGTAGATGGGGAAACAATGGAAACAGTGAGAAACTTTATTTTTGGGGGTTCCAAAACCATTGCAGATGGTGACTACAGCCATGAAATTAAAAGACGCTTGCTCCTTGGAAGAAAAGCTATGACAAACCTAGAAAGCATATTAAAAAGCAGAGACATTACTTTGTTGACAAAGGTCTGTATAGTCAAAGCTATGGTTTTTCGAGTAGTAGTGTATGGATGGTGAGAGCTGGACCATAAAGAAGGCTGAGCACCGAAGAATTGATGCTTTTGAACTGTGGTGTGGGAGAAGACTCTGGAGTCCCTTGGATTGCAAGGAAATCAAACCAGTCAATCCTAAAGGAGATCAGTCCTGAATATTCATTGGAAGGACTGATGCTGAAGCTCCAATTCATTGGTGGCTCAGACAGTAAAGCGTCTGTCTACAATGAGGGGGACCTGGGTTCAATCCTGGGTAGGGAAGAATCCCTGGAGAAGGAAATGGCAACCCACTCCAGTACTGTTGCCTAGAAAATCCCACGGATGGAGGAGCCTGGTGTCCATGGGGTTGCAAAGAGTCAGACACGACTGAGCAACTTCACCTGATAAAGAGTCAACTCATTAGAAAGACCCTGATGCTGTAAAAGATTGAAGGCAGGAGGAGAAGAGGACAACAGAGGACAAAGTGGTTGGATGGCATCACCGACTCAATGGACACGAGCTTGAGCAAGCTCCAAGAGGTGGTGAAGGACAGGGAAGCCCAGCGTGCTGCAGTCCATGTGGTTACAAAGGGTCAGACACAGCTGAATGACTGAACAAAAACAACCCTTGTTTTCAGAACTTCAGAATATATGCTCTTTCCACCCCTCGTCCCATTTCCACTCCTTTTAAAATATAAAAGCTGGGCGCCTTGATTCCTGCCTGTATTATCATCAGTTCAGTTCAGTCACTCAGTCGTGTCTGAGTCTTGCGACTCCATGGACTGCAGCACACCAGGCTATCCCTTTCTTTGGGATATTATCATCACACCAGCCTATTTGTCTAACTAACAATTTCTCTTAAGTTCTTTAATACTGGTTGTTGATGAGCTGCCTTTAAGAAACTGGAGTCTTGGTGTTCTAGAAATTTAAAGACCACATTTGGTTCTTTTATGTGTCTACATGTTCACCAATTTCTCCAAACCCTTTGCTTCATAAAATGATAAAATGTTCTTTATTTTTCTGACAAAATTTACAGAATTCTTTAGCACTTAGAATAGGACACGAATAACTATCACAAAAAATAGAGAAATATGAATTTGCAATTTTAACAGAAAATCCTGAGAGAAAAGGCTCAAGAAGTAAAGTAGTTAAAAGCTCATCTCAGCATGCTCAGCAATTACCAGAAATAATCGAGGACTCATTGTATTTTAGTCACTCTTCATTTTATCCACACCTTTTAAAGAGAGATTCTGTAAAAGCCTTATTAATAAGATCCATTATTATGGAAATAGCAAAACATCTGGTAAGAAACTTCAAACCCTGCCAGGCTATTATTAAAAACAGGATAAGAGAAAATCTCTCCAATCACTAATAAGATGAGAGTTCTGAAATCTCAGCGATAATCAAAGTCAAATTTATAGTATTTCTAAGAAGATTTTTACTTAATGAATTTTCATGTCTGAACAAGGTAGATACAAGTATTATAAGGATGATAAAAGGATATTTGTCTAAATACATGAAAATTAATGGACACTGATAAAACTTATCATAGAAAATATAATATTCTAAGTAAAATATCCTAATAAAATAAAATTAAAATAAAACATTCTATTTCCATTCTAACTATTCCCTTGGTTATTCTTTACTCATAGTCATTTGTAAACATAACAAAATCAAGATTTTAATAACCCATGCAGTATATTATTCAGAAGATATCCATTACAGAAATATTTATACACACACATACCCATGTGTCATGTGTAATGTCTAATTTAATATTTAAGTAATTACCAAATGCCTAATATGTTTAAATAATGGGATGGTCTTGATTTTAATTGGGTGAATTGCCAAGATATTAAAAGGGTATATTGAAAATGCTCAGACAGACACCCGAAGGAACCGTGTTGTCTGTTTTGGAGTACTGTACCACTGTTCCTTTTTAGATGACAAATGCTTACATGAGGAACATGGTATAAGAGTAACAATATGGTCATTTTATACCTAGACTGCTTATCCAGAGTTGCACTTCAAGAAATCTCAACATGTAGGAATTTAGGGAAGAATTTATAGTGAAAAAGAAAAGTGCTCCCAACTTGATCTACAGATTGAATGCAATCCCAATTAAAATCCCAGCAAGTAATATTTTAGATGTCGTCAAACTGATTCTGAAGTTGAGATAGAGACAAAAGACCCAGAATAGGCAATAGAGCAAAGGAGGACAAAGTTGGAAGACCAACACTACTTGACTTCAAGACCCACCAAAGAGCTACACTAATCAAGATTCTGTGATATTGGCAGAAGAACAGACAAATACATTAATGGAATAGAAATAGATCCTCCAAAATACAGTCAACTGATCTCTGACCTAAGAGCAAAGGTAACACAATGTAGCGCAGTTACTCTTCTCAACAAGCGGTGCTAAAGAACAGGACAGCCAGACGCAAAAAAATTCTAGACACAGACCTTATTCTTTCACAAAAATTAACTCAAAATGGGCCACAAACCTAAATGTAAAATGCAGAATTACACAACTCCTAGAAGATAATATGGTAGAAGTCCCATATTAAAAGATGAGATGACTTTGATGATCACACAAAGTTGCCATCCATGACATCATGAAAATGAAAAATTTCTATTCTGTGAAAGAAACTAATAAGTAAATAAAAAACACCACAGACTAGAAGAAAATTTTTGGAAAATATACGTCTGAGAAAGGACTGTTATCTAAAATATACAAAGAACTCTTAAAACTCAACAATAAGAAACTAACAATCAGATTTTTCAAATGAGCCAAAGACCTTATCAGATATCACACCAAAGATAATACAGATGCAAAAATCACTATATGAGAAGACGCTACACATCATATGTCATCAGGGAAATGTAAACTAGAACAACAACGAGGTATCACTATGACATCCAAACCACTGACAACGTCAAATGCTCATGAGGAGGTGCTAAAAACAAAAATCTTATTCTTGTTTGGAAGAGTTTGGTGGTTTCTTACAAAACTGAACATACTCTTAACATACAATGCAGCAATCATGCTCCTTGATACTTACCCAAAGGAGCTAAAAACTTATGTTCACATAAAAAACTGCATATAGATGTTTATAATTGTTTTATTCATAATTGCCAAAACTTGTAAGCAACCAAGATGTCCTTCAGTAGGAAAATGGGTAATAAACAAACTGTGGTACAACCAAACAATGGAATATTATTAGTGCAAAAAGAAATGAGCCACATTGAGCTAGGAAAGGACATAGTGGAAATTTAAATGCATACTACTAAGTGAAAGAGCTTCCCTGGTGGCGCAGAGGATAAAGCGTCTGCGTGCAATACGGGAGACCCAGCTTCAACCCCTGGGTTGGGAAGATCCCCTGGAGAAGGAAATGGCAGCCCACTCCAGTATTCTTGCCTGGAGTATCTTCATGGACAGAGGAGCCTGGTGGGCTACCGTCCATGGGGTTGCAAAGAGTGGAGCACGACTGAGCGACTTCATGTTCAAGTTCACGTTCAAGTGAAAGAAGCTAATCTGAGAAGGCTACATACGGTATTATTCCAACTACAATAACATTCTGGAAAAGGCAAAGCTATCAAGACAGTAAATAGAGCAATGGTTGCTGGAGGGGTTGGTGGGTAGATGAATAGGCAGAACACAGGATTTTTAGGGCAATGAAAATACTCTACATGATACTATACTTGACACTATACATTTCCACAAACTTACAGAACGGACAGCACCACAAGTGACCCTATTATAAACTAGGGACTTTAGACAGTAATGATAAGCCATGTAGGTTCATCAATTATGACTAATGTATGAGTCTGGTGGGGGGTGTTGATAATAGGGGGAGGCTACCCATGTGTGGAGAGGCAGAGGGAACATGAGAAATCTGTGTACACCCCCCTCAATTTGTCTGTCAACCTAACACTGCTCTAAAAGTCTTCTAAAAAACAAAACCAATCAAAGAAAGAAAAGTCATCTCAAAAGAAAAATTCTGCATTTCTTCCTCTAGAAACAGTAACAAGAAATAAGCACCTTGCTAACTTACTAAGAATATAGATATTACATTTGTGTGTAAACTGAGTTTTACTATTTTACATTATTATTATTATTTACATTCCACTAATAGCTTCGGTAAATTTTTTAGATACAAAAATTATGAGCAATGAAGAGGAGGAAAATGGTTAGAAAGTTACATATGGAGGAATATTGACTGGATTAAGAGCTAACATGTCTTTGAGGTTTGACAGGGAGATAGTCAGTAAAACTGCCAATAGGGTCTACTTTAAAGAAGTGCAAACAGCCTCGCAAGTGGAATAACCCTAAGGGCCCTCTCCATTAAAATGTTAAACATTATTAACTACTTAGAGTTATACTGCTTCTCCCTGAAGTGCCTTTTATAAGAGGGACATAATCTCCTAGCCTGTGACCAGCCTCCATAAACCTGAAATTTCTTTGAAGTTTCATATTTTACTTTAAACATTTATATGAGTTTTGCATTCTGACCCAAATATACATGTGATATTAATTCAAAGCTATGGTTCCACTGTCTGTGTGCAACTTCCCCTTAAATCCTGTAGCAAAATGTAAGCCTTAAGAAGTATGTCACGTTGATTATAGTGGCTTCTTATGCCCTTTGGTTCATTCAGCTGCATAACCAATTTTGAGAAGTCAGGGAAGAGTGACATATAATTCAGAAATATTTCCATAAAAATGGCTAAGGAACAAGAACATCCTGGGAATTAAGGGAATTCTATCTAGCCACTGAAAAATGCCCTCATGTGAAAGCCCTACTGCTTGCTAACTATAGTTGCTTTGAACAATAAGCAATTGCTATTTAGTTACTTAAGTTCTTCATCCTACTTGAGAGAATATGCACTTGATCATGTCTTAAAATTAATTTTATTGAATTAGGTATAGTTGATTTACAATGTTGTGTTAGTTTCTGCTATACAGCAAAGTGAATCGGTTATACATATATCCACTCTTTAGATTGTTTTCCCATACAGGTAGGTCATTACAGAGTATTGAGCTACCTGTACCTAATCATTTGAATATACTTCTGTAGAAAATAAGGCTGTTGTAAACTTATCTAAATTATTTAGTCCTTAAAATAATATTTCAGCTGATACGTTGGCAACTTTGCATTTTCTGAGTTTTAAACCTACAAGGTAGTCGTACTATAGGAGAGCTTGGACCATAAAGAAGTCTTGAGCACCAAAGAATTGATGCTTTCAAATTGTGGTGCTGGAGAAAGAGATTTTGGAGAGCCCCTTGGACTGCAAGGAAATCAAACCAGTCAATCCTGAAGGAAATCAACCGTGAATATTCATTGGAAGGACTGATGCTGAAGCTCTAATACTTTGGCCACCTGATGCGAAGAACTGATTCACTGGAAAAGATCCTGATGCTGGGAAAGATTGAAGGCAGAAGGAGAAGGGGACGACAGAGGATGAGATGGTTGGATGGCATCACGGATTCAATGGACATGTGTTTGAGCAAACTCTTGGAGACAGTGAAAAACAAGGAAGTCTGGCGTGCTACTGTCCATGATATTGCAAAGAGTCAGACATGACTTAGTAACTGTACACTAAGTACAGTCACTGTACTTAGTGACTGTTAGTACAACAAGGTAGTTGTACGGTAAGTTTAATGTGGCCCATGATATCTTAATTATGTATACATTAATACAGAAATACAGCCAACCTCTTGCCAAACCAATCCTATTGTAATGTCTATTTCTTTTTAAACAATGACACATGATAGTATCTAAAAGAAAAAATACTTCTATAGACATCTCAAAAATACTAATAGTTAATTCTCAGAAGTACAGCAACAATTGTAGGAGTCTTGAATAACACTATATAAAGAATAATGTTAATAATAACTGATACTTATGTACTCATGTACTATGTACCAGCACTGTTCTAATGGCTTCACATTAATTAACTCATTGAATCTCAACCCTAAAGTTTTCACAGGCCAGGTCACTGAGGCATAGGGAGTTAAATAACCAATGATGGCACACAAATACTAAGGAGCAGAACTGGAACATGAACCCAGCGTGCTGCACACCAGGGACCACAGCTCTCTTAAGGACTGTATAGTTAACAGGGTCACCGCTGATAACTCAATGAAAAAATTAAAAAACAAAACTTTCCCAAAGGCCTGCACTGTGTGTTAGGCACTATGCAAGTCTCTGAGAATGAAAAGAGCAAAGCATGCCCTCCAGGGCTCACAGTCTACACTGCAGGAGGCCAACCCAAAACTAAGTCCAAGATCAAGTGCTTGCCTCTTCACACATTCAAACTACTTCTGAGGAATGCGTGACAGGGTCTTCAAGGTCCCCTATATCATATTACACTTGAACAAGGTAGTTTTTTCCTTTGATATTCACATACTAATAAAGAAAATGCTACTCATTTGCATGGAAAGCTTTAAGAAAATGAGTAAACAGAATGCAATTACACGGCAAACAACAACCTGCGACTGTGGACTGCTTACGGTCGTTCAGGACTTTGCCTGTGTTGCATGGGAGGAGATGAGAACCGCTAGCGTGCATCAGTGTCATTTTTTCTCGATGGGTCTGTCCCATGGGTTGGAGGATGCTTGCATCTCTGACCCCAGCCACTAAATGTCAGTGGTTCCCTTGATCTCTCGGTCACTGTGACAATGAAAGTGTCCCCACATATTTCTGAAGGTAGAACTCACCCATACTTGAAAACCATGGTCTACATTTCAAATGTCTGGTTATTTTTGAATTTCACTTTCATTGTAAATTTTGTCCTTACTGCTCCAGCATGGACTTGAGCCCTGTGGCTGGAATCTAAGTCACATTAAAAAGGTCATACCACCCTAAGAACACTGCAAAACCACTGTGATCTATACACATGAATTCTTTGCTCAGAATAGGAGTACTATGGATCCTTTATTCACACATTAGGAAAAGGAAGAATTAAATGATATATTAAGTTTTCAATTAGCAATATGTATTTTAATTAGTGATGGGAACATTAGGAGGATGTATTAAAAAAGATAAAGGAATAATAATTCCTTTGACATCTGGTCACACCTGATTTTCCTCTTACATGGTCACTCACTAAAATTTTAAATATTGTTTTAAGATAATATAATGTTTAAGACCAAGGAAACTAATCTTGGTTCACATACTAGGTCAGTCTATCAATGTATTTGTACCAAATCTTCATTTGTTTGTAATTTATGTATTTTATAAATAGTATGTTCTGTCAAAGTAATTGCTAAGGAACTGTGGAGATTCTTTACACCTCTGGCAAAATAAAATAAAATTCTGACCTAGCAACAGATACCTTTTCTTAGCTTTGATCTGACTAAAGTCAGAGAGGATTTGATCTTACCAATCACACCCTGGACTTCCTCTAAGGGCTCACTCAGATCCAATTATCCTAGAAATTCAGACAGCTTGAGAACTCAAGCAATGGTACAATTTCAAGCAGAACCTAAAACAGCTTCTAGTGAAACTCATAAAATAGCCTATATCTAGAAAGGCAACTAACACACTATATTATAGATTTATAGGTTCTTGCTTCTGCAAGATTAGCATTACTAAATAAACTTATAAAACAAACAATAAAGATACATTCTATATGTTCAGTTTGCTACTACTAATACATTCCAGCTGCAGATATCACCATGACAACAGGAATATACAAACAGCTAGGTTCTCTATGCTTTGATAGAAGCATTACTAATTTGAATAATGTAATATGCTTCAGACAGACAGGAACAATTTCATAATATAGTTGTAAAAGAAGGGAAAGGTGAAGAGTATTTGAAATGGCAGATAAAAGAGAATTAATTCCTTATGCTGGACAATGACTGACCGTCACTCATGGAGTTAAGAGAATGAAATGTTTTTAAAATGAATAAATTAAAGAATGAATGAGGCAACAGAATGATAACAGAGTGGAAGAAAATCAAGTAGAAGAGCTATTGTGTCAAAATGATCTGTGGTATTTGTTTATAACCTCAGCTGAAGACAGAACTGCATAAAATCTGTAATTTGGTATTTTGCACAGATATAGCCAAGTCTTAAGACTGGAATGAAAAAGATGCTTAAAATCAGGCCACTGCCCTCATAGACCATGTGAACATGCATGTGCATTTATTATTTCACTTAATATATGTCTAGGTACTAAGAAACACAAAGATAAATAAGATATTGGCACTGGCCTTAAGAACAGTCTAATGCAGAAGACAGTCCTCTGAATAAAACATAACAATTTAGTGTAACTCTTGAAACAAAAGTATCTATAAAGTGCTATGGAACATAATATCATAACACTGTTTTTCCCAATTATTCAGAAAGAACTGATGCTTGTAGTTACAGTAAAATTCAGGTTTTACTGAAAGTAAAGTGGCAGTGATTTATGAAATATTATAAAATTCACAATCTGTTTAACTGACAAGAGGCAGGCCAGTGCGCACATAAAGACATATAATTGAAACATGATTCCTCAATTTAAAAACAAATAATTATAAGTTCTTTAAGTTTCTTCAATCTAACTGCTCCTGGAAAGTAAAGAAATGACGCTGACTGAAGTGACAGCTTTGCTGAGTAACACTACTGACTTCTGGGACAATAAAGTCTGAGAGCAGCAACAGTCTTCTATTTTTTGGGGTAAACTCCTTGGAAGGAAAATTATGACCAACCTAGATAGCATATTCAAAAGCAGAGACATTACTTTGCCAACAAAGGCTAGTCAAGGCTATGGTTTTTCCATTGGTCATGTATGGATGTGAGAGTTGGACTGTGAAGAAAGCTGAGTGCCAAAGAATTGATGCTTTTGAACTGTGGTGTTGGAGAAGACTCCTGAGAGTCCCTTGGACTGCAAGAAGATCCAACCAGCCCCATCCTAAAGGAGATCAGTCCTGGGTGTTCATTGGAAGGACTGATGCTGAAGCTGAAACTCCAATACTTTGGCTACTTCATGCAAAGAGTTGACTCATTGGAAAAGACCCTGATGCTGGGAGGGATTGGGGGTAGGAGGAGAAGGGGATGACAGAGGATGAGATGGCTGGATGGTGTCAATGACTCTATGGACAAGAGTTTGGGTAAACTCTGAGCGTTGGTGATGGACAGGGAAGCCTGGCGTGCTGCAATTCATGGGGTCGCAAAGAGTCAGACACAACTGAGCAACTGAATTGAATTGAATTGAATTGAAAGAGAAGATCATTGTCAAAAAATCTCAGCTCCCTCAACAGAAAGTTCACCAGCGTGCCAGAGAGAACACAACATGCATGGTTTGAGAGTGCGTGAAAGACCAGGGAAAACCACCAGAGTCACCTTTGACTGTTCTGTGCTCATTTCATGTTACCAGTGATTCCTTCAATCGTCAGCGCCACTACTGAAACAAAGCTCCAGTGTCAACTTAATTCAGTGGAAATCAGGCTGAAACTGCAACCTTTCCCAAACTCATGTAGGGTAAATACCATTTTCTCCCAACCAGTAAGGTGTACAAAGTTCTTGAAAGAATTACTTTTATGGCCCTTTTCCCCGTCTTCTGACATGAATCACTGAAAGTAGAAAGCCCATTTAGTAAAGAAAATTGAAAATGCCTTTTTCCTAGCTAGAAAACATTACCATCTAGTTCATTGGAACTACTTCAGCTGTTGTACTTGTCTCAAATACTTTTCTGTCAGCCCCTATTATCCATGCATTCAATAAGCATTCTTTAAATGCTTTAAAGTGTCCCAGATCTGGGGATGGAAATGTTTTTCTTAAAGGGCCAGAGAGTAAATACTTAAGGCTTTACAAACCAAGAGGCAAAATCAAGGAAATTACATAGGTATCTAAAAAATCATTTAAATATATAACCATTTAAAATGTAAAATCATCATTAGCTCACAGGAAAACAAATACAGGCCATAGATTAATGATTTTAGTGCTAGATCATAGTCAAATATTCAGACCAAGCTAAGACCATTAGGTTCCTAAATTAAAAGGAAAGGTCTTTTGCAATAAGACCTAGCTTCTTCTAATAAGAACCTGGAGGAATGATCTAATAATGCTGTCCAAAAAAATTATCTACTGGTTATTAAGTATTTCTATTATATCTATCTATAATAGATATTTTGATATGTATAGAAATGTTCTACATCTGTACAGTTTGACAGTGTAGCTGGTAGACACAAGAGGCTCTTAAGCATGCCAAATATGCTGAGTGTGACTGAAGGACAAAATTTTTTAATTTATTAAATCTTAATTAGAAACATTTCAATAGCCACATACAATGAGTATATTGGAAACAAACATAATAATTACTTATACATCTAATTAGGAGGGCCTAAATGAATTAGGTTTTTAGTGACCAATTATGGCATAAGTAACTTTATAGGTTAATGCCAACAGATCACAATTCAAATTATTTTTAATTTCTGGTTATTCATGATGTACATTATATTATGAAACTGAAAAGAACTGCAGAAGACAGGTACTTATGCACTATCAAGTACAACTTGTGTGACATGTTCCAAAGAGGACAAAAGAGGTGTACTGCATGATGGCGCACAACTAAAGTTTTAAGTACCAGGAAGACCTGGAATAAAGCACCAGTTCTGCTTAAAGTATCACTTGAATCTTTGGCAAGTCATTGCACCTCCTTCTTCAATGGCCTCCTTTGTAAAACAGCACATTAACAGTAGCTTCTCTATGGGGTTGGTGTCATGACCGAATGAGATCAAAGATTTAAGAACCTAGAACACTGTAAGCTCACTGAAATCATGTTACTACTTTATTTTACTTCATTAAAATAATATTATATGACAAATATTTTAGGATACAGTCCACAATCTGACTTGGTAGAAACCATTTCATCACATTGCATGTGAGAGCTACATATGAAGTGTTGGTCATCACTGCATTTTTATCCAACAGACATAACTGAATTCTGGCTCCACAACTTCCTAATGCAGCACATCAGAAGCCT
This sequence comes from Bos mutus, assembly GCF_027580195.1. NCBI lineage: Eukaryota > Metazoa > Chordata > Mammalia > Artiodactyla > Bovidae > Bos > Bos mutus. Next base: position 49,433,116 of record NC_091617.1, read on the forward strand.
ACCCTGAGCCTCATTTCCTTATCTGAAAAATGAGAAGGGTATCTTCCTCTTCAAGGTGAGAGAATAAAAGATGTGAGAAGTTTTGTTCATATACATATTAATACTGGTAGAAAATACTGATTAGGAGTTCATCTTAAAATTTAAGTCTCAATTCCCTGTTTCAGTTAGAGCTTTTTGTTTCTTGTTCATCCTTTACGTAGGGTTACTGAGGAACTGAGGAATAATTACTTCCTTTCTTCCATCTCTTGGGCTAAAGGTATCACAAACTTCAAAACTGAATATAGTTGTCAGCATTAAAAGACAGAATCAAGAGTACTTTCTCTTAAATGATGACATTTTTACGAAAAACCAGTGAGGCAAAGAATAAAAATCATCTCATACCAAAGCAAACTTTGAGAGTAGCCATTCTGGTGGTGGTAATCTTATCTCCATATGCAGAAATTTGAGAGGACTGAAATATCTACATGACCATGTGTAAAACAGATAGTGGAAAGCTGCTATGTAACAGGGCACTCAGCCTAGTGCTCTATGATGACCTAGAGGGGTAAGATGGGGGGGGGGGTGGGAAGGAGGCTCAGGAGGGGGATGGATATATGTTTACTTAAATTTGATTCACACTGTTGTACAGCAGTGACCAACACAACATCATAAAATAATTATCCTCCAATCAAAAATAGAGTAAAAATAAATCCTAAGGACAAGTACTTGGTAAGCATGGGAACACTGGAACACAAAATGCAGGAGGGCCAAGAAATAAACTTTGACATAGCCCAAAAGAAGCAGTAACCCCCAATCACCTCATCTGTTTCCTGTACCAGGTGTCTCCCTAACTCAGAGACCCAGATGCATATGGCAGACATGGTCTGGTGCCATCACACATTATCATCACTCTACCTACACAGATGGCAAACAAGTTGCATATTACCTGCCATATCCTAACAAATTAGAGCAGAGGTTCTACAAGGCCATTCAGGCCAAGTCTGAACCCAGCAGGGACGAGGACCATGACTGATTAGCCACACCTGCCCTGAGTCAGACGGAAGGGGGGCACCTTCAGACTGTGTGTGCCAACCCTTTCATACTACTCATTACCATTTCTCTAATTTTAAGAGCAAATATCACTCAATCACTTCTGAGTGTAAGCTGAATTTCATGTATCCTTTTATACAGAGAATAGCCTGATAGCTCAGAGTCCAGTTCTCTGGATTATTACATTTCTCGTTTGTTAATTACTCAACTGGCATTTTGGTTCACTGACTAGTCCCTGTGGGCTTGGTTGCATAAACTGTGTAGTAGCATCCATTCCCAGTGAACTGACAAAGTTAATTTCCTTCGAGAGCAATATTGATAAGCAAACCCCAGACCATGGTAACTTCACAAAGGTAATATCATCACTTCTAATTTTAATAATTTCCTTTCTTCGATTTTCTTCATGGATATGCTACTGCCAGTTAAACATCAGATGATGTTTAATTCTATATGAAGGCTCTCACCATCTCTCATTTTGGAGTTTAAAACCAGCAAGAGCACTGGGAGTAGTTTAGTTCTTTCTCACCCAATGATTCCAACAGCCTTTCAACATTACTTATATCTTCACCTTTCTTTTGATTCTGGAATCTTTCTTTCTCAAACCCAAGCAAATTCAATCATACCCTACTTGTGACAGCATCATTTCTTTTTCATGTCCACACAACACATGGAAAAAACCTATATTTCCTAGTTTACCTTTCGAACATTTGCCAACCGATTCATCATCAAGGACTCTTCCCGGTCATCATCATCGTCCAAGTCCAGCATCGGCATTCCAAAAGGGTCGATGATGCTACAGCACCTTGATCCTTCATCCCTCGGATCAAAGGGGTCCACGATGATGGGCTCCGTTCCTTTTATTTCGCAGCGACAGAATGGGCAGCCCTGGCCGTCTGACTCCTGAACAAACACAAAAATTGTACTGATTGGTCTCTGTTCAAAAATAAAACAAAACAGAAAGAGGCCAACTATAGAAAAACTATACAACTATAAAAAAAAGAAGTTAGGAGGAAAAAAGAGGGTTTTGAGATAGGCAGTAAGGTTGGGGGAAGGTCAGTCTTGATGGTGGTGGAGTAGAACACAGAGCCAACAAAATAAATGCTCATTATTTCAAACTTTCAAAGAAAATTTCTTTAACAAAACCTTTGATTTGCCAAAGAAAAAGAGCCTAGCTTTACTGAATGTTCATTTACAACTTTAATGTATCAAACTTTACAGAAAATTCAAAATTGACTCATATACCTCATTACCAAAAGGCAGTAGTCCTAATTAAACATTTGATAAAGAGGACATTTTGATAAAAATTTCTATCATAAAAAAAGTGGTAGTATCAGTTGGAACAGTACCTTTCAAAGTCAATTTTGAAAAAAGTTCCTGTGCACATAACTATGGCTAAATATTTCCATTTTGATTGCTGAGGTCTTTTGAAGTCCTGATTTATAAGCAATCAGTGGGAAAAATTAAGTTTATATTTAGAAGGCACAACTGTCTTAACAGCTGGTCACCCTGACACAGCCCATATGGAATGTAGTAATATGTGACTTAACACATTTTGTCCCTCATCTTGCTTCCAAAGTAGATAATGCAAAAAGATCTGTGCAAATACTTTGGGGCCAGAAATTCATTTATTAGTTAATTACTGAAGTTTTAAAAAAATCTCCCAATTTCATTTCTAAAAAACTAACTACATTAAGAATTCACAATTGGTAGGAAAATATGATGACTGTTTTCTAGCCCTGCAGATAAGCCTGACTTTTAGAGACAGATGGTATATGACATTCACCACCATCTTTTTGTTTCCGTATTATACTCTGACTTTAGTACTTTATTACTGTAAAAACAGTAAAAATACAAGATCATATTAAAGGCAGAAATGGCATGAATGAGCATCATTTCAGAGATGAGACTATGAATAAAAGGGCTAACATCTTTAAAGAAACCATTCAGTACTTAAGACTGTCCCGTCTGCTTGGTTCGATGGGAACGTGGTGATCTACCTGCCCTCCAGTGATACTCTAATCAATGGTGGAGTAACACTTCCGCTCTCCTCTCACAGGACGAGTTAGTATACATTCTGTGTCAGATTCTGTGGTAGATTTATTCTGTGGTAGATTTCTGTGGTGGGTTTATTCTTTCCCAAGGCTTACTCTGATTAACAAACCGAACATCTCCTTTCCCAAACAAATTGTCAAAACAAGAAAAACAAATGTTCGTTGGATTGGTTAATTAAAAAAAAAAAAACTACAATTCTTTAGTCATCTACTGCTTACATAATTTGGGAAAGAAACTTGGAATGATAAAAGAGTTGAAGAGATATAGACAGGTTATTACAAAATTCTCTGATGGTTATTGCCACATGTGCTCAGGTCTGGTGGGCTTCAAGGCAATTCAATTATCTGCTCCATCATTTTACAGATAATAAAACTGTTACTTAATTCTCCCATCTTACACTGATATTTTCTAACACAGGAGCAAATATTTAAGGAAAACTCAACCTTTCTCCTATCTTTTGATAATAAGAACTGTAAGTACATATTCAATATAGGTTATCATCCAGGTATAATCCCCTAATTATAAAAGTCAAAAGGGGTCCATATTGTGTTCCTGCAGGGAATTTTCCTACAGATCTACATAAGAAAATTTCAAATAGATAGTTCTAATATAAAAGAGCAAGATGCAAAAGAACTGATGTTCTCCGCATCTTTAATGCATGAACGATGGAAACTGGTATTCTGGGCCCTAAGTAGAGCAATACAAATCTACAGTAATTAAAACAGTATGGAACTGGCATAAAGAAACACATATCACTGAACAGAACAGAGCCTAGAAATGAACCCATGGATATATATGGTCAATTAATTTACAACAAAGAAGCCAAGAATATACAGTGGGAAAAGGGCAGTCTCTTCAATACATGGTGTTAGGAAAATAAGAGAGTCACATGGCATAAATAAATTAATAAAGACTGGACTGTTACTTTATACCATATATAAAAATTAACTTAAAATGGATTAAAGAATTGAAAGTAAGAACTGAAACCATAAAACTTCTAGATAGAAGAAAATTTAAGTGGTAAGCTCCTTGACATAAAACTTGGCATGAATTTTTTAACCTGACACCAAAATTGAAAGCAGCAAAAGCAAAAACAAACACGTGGGATTACATCAAACTACAAAGGTTCTGCATGGCAAAGGAAACCATCCACAGAATGAAAAGATAACCTACTGAATGGAAAAAAATATTTGCAAGTGACATCCAAAATATAGAAAGAACTCATACAACTCAACAGGAAACAAAAGACAAAAACAAACTACTAACAATCTGATTAAAAAATGGACAGATCTGAACAGACATTTTTTCAAAGATATATACATGACAAACAGGTACATGAAAAGATATTCAGTGTTATTCATCATCAGGGAAATGCAAGTCAAAACCACAGTGACACGTCCCCTCACATCACTTAGGTGGCTATTAGCAAAAAGACTGGAAACAACAAGTGTCGGTGAGGATGTGGGCAGGGAAAACCCTTGTGTACTGCTGACAGGAATGTAAATTAATGCAGGCACTATGGAAAACAGTATGGAGGCTCCTCAAAAAACCAAAAATAGAACGACCATACAATCCATCCAAATCCCACTTCTGGATATTTACCTGAAGAAAATGAACACACTAATTAGAAAAGATAGATGCACATCCTGTGTTCACTGCAGCATTATTTACAGTGGCAAAGATACGGAAACAGCCTAAGTGTCCGCCAATGGATAAAAACTGTGGCATGCACGTACATGGAATGTAATTTCACCACAGAATAGAACTAAATCTTGCCATTTGCCACAAGATGGGTGGACCTCAAGGGCATTATGCTACCCCGTGGAGTACAGCCCACCAGGCTCTTCTGTCCATGGGATTTTCCAGGCAAGAATACTGGAGTGGGTTGCCATTTCCTTCTCCAGGGGATCTTCCCAACCCAGGGATCGAACCCAGCTCTTCCACATTGCAGGCAGATGCTTTAACCTCTGAGCTACCAGGGAAGCCCAAGAAATTAGCCAGAGAAAGACAAATACAGTATGGTCTCTGTTGCACATGAAATCTAAAAATCAATTAATTCCAAAGAAAAGTAAGTTCAGATACAGAGAACAGACTGGTGGTTGCCAGACGCTGAGAGTGGGCGATGGGGGGAGTAGGTTGTGGAGGAAATGGGTATACAGCTTTTTTCTTTAAGTAAGCTAAATGCCACTAAGTAAACAATTAAAGTATAAAGGAGCTGATGTTCCCTGTGTCTTTAAGGCATGAAGGGTGGAAAGCAATACTCTGGGGCCTAGGTAGACACTTCATTCATTTAGACATTTTTAAAAAAGTATTAGAAATTTCCAAACATAAACAGAAGCACAGAGAAAAGTGTAATAAATCTGTATGTACCTATCTCCCAACTTCAACAATTATCAATTAATGCTCAATCCTGTTTAAGCTATATGTTCACTTGCTCCCTCCACCCTTGGATAATCTTGAAGTAAATCCCACGCTTCACATAAAGTGAAGTGAAGCCGCTCAGTCGTGTCCGACTCTTTGTGACCCCATGGACTGGAGCCTACCAGGCTCCTCTGTTTATGGGATTTTCCAGGCAAGGGTACTGGAGTGGGGTGCCATTGCCTTCTCCAAGGGATATTCCCAACCCAGGGATCAAACCTGGGTCTCCCACATTGCAGGCAGACGCTTTACCATGTGAGCCACCAGGGCAGCCCTGGTAACATGGCTTACACGTCACATAAATCATTTGTAAATGTTTTAGTATAAGCACCTAGAAAACAGGAAATCTTTTAAGACCTAACATACAGTTATCATGACTACAATTAATCTATCCAATCTAAATAATTAAAATCATATTACTTTTGAGCACAGTGGCTAGAATGAATAAGCAACTGCATTCCCCTACAAAGGATTCCTTAGGTCAGTTTGCATGTTGTCTGGTTAAAGATAACTTCCAGTTTATATGATCTATTTCCTGATAAAGGATAACTGAAAAGATTGTGTTTGGAAAGAGGATAAAGTGATATGCAATAACAATATCTTGATGGTACAAGAAAAAGACTGGGAACAGTTCATCTAAAACTGAACTTAGGTTTTTGGCCATCTCTCCTACCTTCAAGTATAATGCTATACAATTACTTATGTAAGAGTAGCTGCTTTATGGGTATATGTCACAAAATATATTTTCTGTTAAGCTTTATCTTTGTTGAGAGTTTACATTAATTATTAGGATCAAAATCCAGCTGCAATGTACTTCAATTTTCATTTGCAAACACAGACCACACAACTTGCCTCTTCCAAAATGATTTCATCCACTACTTTCTCTACAAACTGACTACTGTCATATGAAAATTAGGTTTGACCATATTCTCAAATTTGGTACTCAAATTTTCAAATTTGGGTGCTATTTCAGTACTTCACCCTTGTTTCTGTCAGATGGTTGATTAAACACAAAGAGTGTCTTCAACAGACATAAAAATTATCAGAATTGCACCTTAATAATTAAAATAACGCTTCTGTCAACATACACTTAACATAAGATGGTAGAACACATGTTAATGAAGAAGAACCAAAAAATAATTCCTTCTATCAGCTCCAAAAAGTCACATTCTGAGAAAGTTAAGAGGAAGTACTTGGACTCCATCCATTCTGATTTACTCAGTAGATTTCACTTCCTCAAATAAATCCTACCAAACCAAAAGAGACAGAAAGTTAACAGCCAGTTCTACATGCTCTGAAACTATGTAAGATGCTCATGATAAAATTCTAAGATTCATTCGGCAACAATAAATACTGTAAGTTTATATATCAGTCACCTTCCATATTCTTTGTTTAAATATTGTTCAGTTCTATATTATCTCTTACATACTTTCTTTTATTTTTTTAAAGATAAATATAACATATAGTACAATTTATTTTGCCCTCTGGATGATTAATTATTTGGAGGCATACTTTAAGGTCAATCACTTCATGCCTTCCTGCAAATACAGTATAAAGTGAGGGTCCTAGAAAATACATAGTGCTTCATGAGTCCCATTCTGGAGTGCATTTTATATTTTTACTGGTTTTATGTGCGTGTGTGTTTCTCATCTCAGTAACTTCTAATGTATATCACCATGCTATACTTCACACAGATTAGAAGCTACCATAAATCTTTTTTTACAACATGAAATGACTATAAACAAATAACTAACTAAGTGGATAAATACACATACACATACTGACAGTACCTTGGGTCCAGGCTAAGCATTTTCAGAGCACAATATATTCCACAAAAACTCAGCAAATTCTTGTTATAAAGAATGAGGGCTTCCCTGGTAGCTCAGTGGTAAAGAATCTGCCTACCAATGCAGGCGGAGAAGGCAATGGCACCCCACTCCAGTACTCCTGCTTGGAAAATCCCATGGATGGAGGAGCCTGTTAGGCTGCAGTCCATGGGGTCGCTAAGAGTCGGATACGACTGAGCGACTTCACTTTCACTTTTTACTTTCATGCATTGGAGAAGGAAATGGCAGCCCACTCCAGTGTTCTTGCCTGGAGAATCCCAGGGACGGGGGAGCCTGGTGGGCTGCCGTCTACGGGGTCACACAGAGTCGGACATGACTGAAGCGACTTAGCATAGCACACCAATGCAGGAGACATGGGTTCAAGCCCTGGTCTGGGAAGATCCCACACACTGGAGCAGCTAAGCCCATCCACCACAACTACTGAGCCTGTGCTCTAGAGCCCATGCACTGCAACAACTGAAGTTCACACACCCTAGACCCCCATACTCAGCCACAAGAGAAGCCACGGCAATAAGAAGCCTGTGTAGCACAATACAGAGTAGCCCGCACTCACCACAACTACAGTAAAAGCCCATGTAGTAACAAAGATCTAACACAGCCAAAAATACGTAACTAAAATTATTTTAAAATAGAATGAACGAGGAAGCAAACTGGCTCTCCCTGCAGCCAAAGCCCGGGAGTCTGAAACAACTGGACAAACTGCCTCCGGGACTGCGGGAGACAGCCCGGTGGCCTCCATATATGTGGGGACTTCCCACATATGCGGTGGCCTCCCACCCACACCTCCAGCCAGAGACCTCGCACAGATTACATCTAATACCCTGGCTGTTTTCGAGGATGGCTACAAGAGACAATCACAGGTCTCCACAGAGCACTGGGTAGGATTCTCTGAGCTATACACGGTAATCAGGAACCCAGAGGCTTCAGTGCTGTCTTCCCTTCTCAATGGCATTTCTGGTGTCCACCTAAGGAGTCTTCTTAGCCAGCCCTGATACACTTGGAAATTAAACAGAGAATCCACTGCATACATTCTTGAAAATTTTCATCATATATGTTCAAAACTTACCATAAGCATAAAGATTTGAAGAGATCAAGCCCTAAGCCTTTGGAGTGGGAGCACTAACTCCAAGACCCTAGACTACTAGAGAACTAACCCTGCTGCTGCTGCTGCTAAGTTGCTTCAGTCGTGTCCGACTCTATGCGACCCCATAGACGGCAGCCCACTAGGCTCCTCTGTCCCTGGGATTCTCCAGGCAAGAACACTGGAGAGGGTTGCCATCTCCTTCTCCAATGCATGAAAGTAAAAAGTGAAAGTGAAGTCACTCAGTCATGCCCGACTCTTAGCGACCCCATGGACTGCAGCCTATCAGGCTCCTCTGTCCATGGGATTTTCCAGGCAAGAGTACTAGAGTGGGATGCCATTGCCTTCTAGGTGGTATCAAATAGTGAGAACTCACACAAAGGAAACCACTGGAATACAAGATCCAGCATCCCCCAACTACCAATATCACCCTGTGCAGGATGCCTCATCTAAACAACATCTAAACAACAAACAAAACAAAAATACAAACCCAGTCATCAGCAGACAGGATTAGCACCTCACTCAGCCTTGCCCATCAGAGGAAAAACAAACAAAAACTCAGCACAAATCTCACCCTAGAAGAAGCTTACACAAACCACTGGACCAACCTTAGGAGTGCAGAAACCAAAAGGAAGAAAGAATTCAACCTTGAAGCCTGGGAAAAAGAGACCGCACACACAATAAGTTAAAAAAAAAAAATGAAAAGACAGAGAAATACTACAAAAGTGAAGGAACAAACTAGAAACACAGAAGTCCAAATAAATGAAAAGGAAACTACCCAAGAAAGAATTCAGAAAAATGATACTAAAGATGATCATAACCTTTGCAAACAAAATGGAGAAAATGCAAGAATCAAAGACCTAGAAGAATTAAAGAATAAACATTCAGAGACAACACAATTACAGATATTAAATATACTCTTATCCTCTTCCATCAGAGGTCAAACAGAATAAAAACCACAATCACAGAAAACTAGCCAATCTGATCACATGGACCACAACTTTGTCTAACTCAATGAAACTATGAGCCATGACATGTAGGGCCACCCAAGACAGATGGGTCATGGTGGAGAGTTCTGATTAAACATAAAAGCTTTTGCACAGCAAAGGAAACTATAAGCAAGGTGAAAAGACATGGGTGAAAATAATAGCAAATGAAACAAATGACAAAGGATGAATTTCCAAAATATACAAGCAGCTCATACAATTCAATAGTAGAAAAACAACCCAATCAAAAAGGGGGAAAAGACCCAAACAGATATTTCTCCAAAGAAGACATACAGATGGCTAACAGACACATGAAAAGATGCTCAACATCGTTCATTATTAGAGAAATACAAATCAAACCCACAATGAGATATCACCTCACACCAGTCAGAATAGCTATCATCAAAAAGTCTACAAACAATAAATGCTAGAGAGGGTGTGGAGAAAAAGGAACCCTCTTCCACTGTTAATGGGAATGTAAATTGATACAGGCACTATGGAAGATGGTATGGAGATTCCTTAAAAAAAAACTAGGAATAAAACCACTATATAACCCAGCAATCCCACTCTTAGGTATATACCCTGAGGAATCCAGGGTTGAAAGAGACACATGTATCCCATTGCTCATTGCAACACTATTTACAATAGCTAGAACATGGAAATAACCTAGATGCCCATCAACGTATGAATAGATTAAGAAGTTGTGGTACATATACACAATGGAATATTACTCAGCCATAGAAATGAGTGCATTTGAGTCAGCTCTGATGAGGTGGATGAACCTAGAACTTATACAGACTGAAGTGAGTCAGAAATACAAAGATAAATATCATATTCTAACACACATATCGGAGAAGGCAATGGCACCCCACTCCAGTACTCTTGCCTGGAAAATCCCATGGACGGAGGAGCCTGGTAGGCTGCAGTCCATGAGGTCACTAAGAGTCGGACATGACTGAGTGACTTCACTTTCACTTTTCACTTTCATGCATTGGAGAAGGAAATGGCAACCCACTCCAGTGTTCTTGCCTGGAGAATCCCAGGGACAGAGGAGCCTGGTAGGAGGCCGTCTGTGAGGTCCCACAGAGTCGGACACGACTGAAACGACTTAGCAGCAGTAGCAGCAGCAACGCACATATAAGGAATAGAGAAAAATGGTACTGAAGAATTTATTTACAGGGCAGCAATGGAGAAAAAAACATAGAGAATAGACTTATGGACAATAGGGAGTGGGGAAGAGAGGGTGAGATGTATGGAAAGAGTAACATGGAAGCTTACATTACCATATGTAAAACAGATAGCCTATGAGAATTTGCTGTATGGCTCAGGAAACTCCAACAGGGGCTCTATATCAACCTAGAGGGGTGTGATAGGGAGGGAGGTTCATAAGGGAGGGGATATATGTATACCTATGGCTGATTCATGTTGACGTCTGACAGAAAACAACAAAATTCTGTAAAGGAATTATCCTTCAATGAAAAAAAAATAAACTAAAAAACAAAAAGAATGAATGAGGACAGTTGATGATATTAGAATAAGTAACAGAGAGAGAGAGATCCTTAGTTTTGATGTTCTTTTATGATGGGTAAGTGGAAATGACATTGATGAATCTAGACTCTTCTAGTTTTAATTTGGGAGGCCCATGGAAACAGTTTATCAGGAACACAGACATTCTGATCTGGAGGCTTGGACTAGATCCTATACCCACAAACTCTAACTGTGTGACACTGGGTAAGCCATTTCATCTTATTTGTTGGATATAATGAAAGAATGCACATTTTAAGGGATATCTGAAAGGTAAAGTAAGAAAAATTAATTCAAAGCTTTCCAAAGTGCTATGCAAATTCTGGTTGTTATAATTACTACAAAAATCATCTCAGGAACAAAACAAAAGAGGTAAGATAGCTGAGGAAACCACAGCCATTACATGACTCTCAAGTGAAAGAGGAGTTTCAACATTTTATCATGTAGTAAGTACTTGTAGTTCTAAGTCTAAAAAGTTTCACTGAGGCTAGAAATTTGAAGCCTGGTTGCTTTTGAAGGAAGAGATATTAAAAGATTATTTCTTAGTGCCTTGAATGTGGTTCTTTGAGCTGACTTCTCAACTCTCCGTTACATATTTCTTCCCCAATAATGTTCTCTAAATATGGGACATATATAAATCTCTTTAACCACATGTCATGTTAAAATCAGAGCTTATCAATTTTCATCTATTGACTTTTTATGAAGCATTTTGAATATTCCAATATCTTTCCTCTAAATTATTTTGAAAAAATATGCAGGAGGAATAACTAGAAGAAAACATTAATTTTATTTTTAACTGAATTAAAGTCCTTGGCAGTAATTAAAAACAAGGCTACATATCCAACTGGCATATATATATATATATATATCCATTTTTTATTTTGGAAGGAAAATTTGAAGAATATAGTTTACAGTCTGTCCTGTTCATGAACTCAGAAGATATTTTCTATACTCTTGAAATGAAAAATCAAATAAAAACAGTTCCTTACTTGACACCTTATGTAGTAACCCTGCAACATCACTTCCACATAATGTGCTATTACAAAAAAGAAGACATGGAGGAGTTCAGGGTAGAGAAGAAAATGTTTTGTTAATATTCGTGGAACAGTGTGGAAGTGAAAGAAAACTCTCCCAAGTTTCATTGCCAAGGATAGAACAGAAATGCCTCACCCACAGTGATACTGCTTCAAAGAATGCCTCTAGAGAGGTGATTACTCAAGCTTACTTAGTATTCTGTGCAAACTCAGGCTTGCTTATTCAATTTATTAAATAACACAGATGTTTCAGAAGGAGAAAGTATCTGACACCTCTTTGGAGGCATGACTAATGGGCCATTATGACAGCAATTAGAGTAACCACTTGCAGCTTGAAAGAACTGACTGACACCTCTACTGCGCATGTCTTAGGTTTCCATTAATTACATAAACTTTAAGTCTCCGATGAATTTCAATTAAACCAAAGTAGGGCATCAAGTGGAAGGAAAAGTTAGTGAAGAGCGACTTGCTAAAGATTCACAATGGTTGAACACAAAATGTTTTATGGTCTGGGTTTAATATTTCCTACTGGACTCTGATTTATCAGAGCTTCTTGGCAGACATGCAGCTTTTAAAACCCTTTTCATGTCAATATACCCAACCAAAGTAGCAGAAAGTAACAAAAATATTCCCCATCCATAATTAAATTTGAAAGATAACAGGGTATTCATTTCAAGTGATTATTAGTACTGTGCCCCTCTATAAAATTTTTAGATCTAATTTTATCATCTTGCGGGAATGGACTGGGTCTTTAGTATAGAACCTCGGACAGAGAAGATGCTCAAAGATTGTTTCCTAAATAAATAACAATGGTTTTGAGATACTAGAGAATGATGGCTGTCATTCCATGTCAGCTTGTATCAAGCAAGTTAAGGGATATCAAATTATTTTTGTGCCCAATTAAGTTTGAAAACTCAATTTTTTCTCTCAGAAAAACAAGTATATAGAAACAAAAACACTGGCTTTAAAGTCACAAAATACATTCTAGCCCTTTACCATTTTGAATAAGGAAAAAGTTAAAAAAAAAAAAAACAACACATATTACTACATGTACTCATATCCAGAGAGACACATAACATTTCCAATTACATCTACAAGCTTATATACAATGTTTGACAGCACAGTATAAAACTATAGAAAAGTCCCAAACTTGTGTTCATTTGTCCTCATTTTGACAGTCAATTAGGTTAAATTCAGTGAGCAGCTCACTCATGTGAGGATTTAGTATAGCTGATGTCTATTAACTGTTTTAACTAGATTCACTGTATAAGACCTTTGTTTTTATTAAATAACAGGGGTATTTTGCAATAATGTGTTTAAATGATTGTCAAATACTGCAGTCCATACAAAACTATGAAAGCTGTCAAAACAGATTTTTTTGTTTGGCAGCAAGAGGCACTGAGTGAAATCTATATGTACAGGTAGAAATATTCAGATTATCGAAAATGTTCACAAGTTGAAGCTTCTTTAACGACTAAATTCCTATTGAGATACAGACTACTGAACATCACTTTGAAATTCCCAAATGTTGACCCAACAACAGTTCTCTTTGGCATAGAGAAAACCTGAACCAGAGATCACCTGCATGTCTATTGGTGTTAAAAAAGCAATAAATAGAAACTTGGTCTTCCTGGCTATAGGTTTAGTACCAAAAAAGTGCAAAAAAACAAAATGTGAAAAGCTGAAGGGAATTACTCAGCAGCTAATGAATGGAACAAATGGAGCTGAGGCTTGAAATTCTTAGAATTCATTCACAGATCTTGAGCATACTGAAGAGTCTTTGAAAAGACTACAGATACATTTCAGAAGAGAAATGGACAGAACTGAGACATTACAAAGGCTTTTTGACAACTGATCTTCAATATCAATGTCTTTTAACTTGGCATCTTAGTTCTGGACATCCAGGTGGTGCTAGTGGTTAAGAATCTGCCTGCCAAAGCAAGAGACATAACAGACACTGGTTCAATTCTAGGTTGGGAAGATGCTCTGGAGGGCATGGCAACCCACTCCAGTATTCTTGCCTGGAGAATTGCATGGACAAAGGAGCCTGGCAGGCTACAGTCTATAGGGTCACAAACAGTTGGACATGACTGAAGCAATTTAGCACAATCTTAGTCCTAGTCTTCTCTTTTCTGTATATTATCTAGCATATGAAAATGAAAGTGAAGTCGCTCAGTTATGTCGGACTCTTTGCGACCCCATGGACTGTACCTACTAGGCTCCTCCGTCCACGGAATTTTCCAGGCAAGAGTACTGGAGTGAGTTGCCATTTCCTTTTCCAGGAGATCTTCCCAAACCAGCAATCGAACCTGGGTCTCCCGCATTGCAGGGAGATGTTTTACCATCTGGGCCACCAGGGAAGATCTTAAGAATCTGCCTAGCAAAGCAAGAGACATAACAGACACTGGTTCCATCCTAGGTTGGGAAGATCCCCTGGAGGAGGACATAGCAACCCACTCCAGTATTCTTCTCTAGGAAATCCCATGGACAAGGAGTCTGGCAGGCCACAGTTCATGGGGTTGCAAAGAGTTGGACACAACGTGGGCTTCCCTGTGGCTCAGCTAGTAAAGAATCCACCTGCAATGCAGTTCGATCCCTGGGTTGAGAAGATTCCCCTGGAGAAGGGAAACGCTACCCACTCCAGTATTCTGGCCTGGAAAACTCCATGGACTATACAGTCCATGGAGTCGCAAAGAGTTGGACATGACTGAGAGACTTTCACTTTTCACTATGAGACTAAACAAGAACAACATGCAGATTACAGAGACATATACAAAAACGTATCAGAAAAATGCTTATTAATCATTAAACATCCTGTGTGGGAAGAATTTTAAAGATGCTGAAATCCTGCCTTTGCATATTTTTCATTAACCTATATACAAAATTCTACGATTATATTAGGATAATAATATTATTCATTAGTGACATGAGTGTGATTTATTTTGATTATTTCAACTTTCTAAGCACTTCCGATATTGTCAATTTTTTTTTCCTACTTAACTTACTCAACTACTACTTTATTACTACTTTTTCACACAGCTTCTCCTAAAACTTTACTCAGAGACAATTTTTAGCACTTGACAATTTATGTACTTCCTCAATCTCTAAAACTAAGAAGTACTAAAGAGTTAAAAAAGAAAAGAAAAAATTTCAAATATTAACAAATTGACTGAACCTATCTTAATATCAGGCCATTAGATCAATATGAAAAACCATAAAGAGAATCAAGTAACTGATTAGCTACAAGCAAGAGGAACTGTACCATTTGGAGACTACAGAATAAAATATAGAAAAGCTGTGGTGATGTAAAGGGCGAAGGATTAATAACACAGCCATGAATACTGGGAAACACCCCTGTGTCCTTGCACGTAACAAACCTATTGTAGTGCACAGACTCACTAGATCAAATACATATCACTGGCCCTGGAGTTTCAAAAGATTAATTTCATTTAAGAAGAATATAGAAACTAAAATAAGTAAAACCTCTTTGTTTTACATTCAGCTCTACTCTTTCACTTACTCTGAGCCACAAGGTAAACAGCTATTTTGAATGACACTATAAACCACAAGGTAAACAGCTATTTTGAATGACACTATAAATGATAATCTTTACTAACCAAAGGTTTCTGCCACCATAGAGGGAACTTCCTCTGAACTTCCAAATGCTAAGTTTCAAGATGAAGATGCTAGGTCTATGCTTGTATTTGTATGCTCCAAGCCCAGGACCACAGAGAAGGGGCTGAAGTATGCAGGGCACCTGTGGAGGTAGAGTACTGGGAGCCTGTACCAGCCTAAAATTCTGGTTTTCTTTAGGGAGAAAAGCAAACTTTTACTTTCTTCAAACCTGTAAGAACCATACTACTGCACCGAAGACGTAACTCAGTCTAAAGGGCTTGACAAACATATTTGGCCTCTGTCAGTTTAATACTTGCCCTGAAATACTTAAAGGGTTTCAGGTAAAGCAAATAATCTTAAAGTGGTCCCCTCCCTGTCAGCCAGGCACTGAGTTAATAACATCTCTAATATTTTCTACTGGTACATTTGAAATCCATTTGCAAACTGACAGTTTTATCTTCTACCTGTGTAACTAAATTTATTGAAACATTTATTTTTTAAAAAAGGCACTGCTATGTCTGCAGAACTATTATTTGTTAACATAAACAGCAAGTAACTTTATGTTCAGAGTTTGCTGATGCCATACTGGGCATTGCTTTTCCTCCAACTTCTCCCTGTACTACTCAAAATTCACAAGCATCATGAAGGGATAAAGGGAAATGAGGTCAAGGAAAACCTCAGGTAAAATATAAATCAAATGCATATTGAAAGAGAGCCATGTAGGGAGGTGGAACAATCTTTACTAACGAAGGAAAGACATCTGGGAGCTCAGAAACAGCTCTGTAAATGTAAATCAGTTGTAATTCATTTCCTACTTCTTCCTCTTTTTCTTCATCCATTTTTAAAAGTTCCCCAAAGGTAAAAAGAGGCCCTCTTCATAAGATTGCAAAAATGTGAAAATCATTAATATTCTATCATCAAGTAATGAGCTCAACAAACATCAATGCTCCTATGAGTTTGCACTGCCCTGTCCGGATCCTCTGAGGCCATCCTTCCTGAGGAAATACACAGGTTCTGGGCTGGAAAGAAGGTTCAGAAATACGGATACTCATGATAACGCTCAATTCCAAATTCTTTTACAGGCTTGAAAGTTTAATGATTTGTTTTCTAAGTCCAATCAACATTACTGACTTCAACACTGACTGTGTTAAAACAGAGTAGCTAAAAAAGTGCTTGAGCAAAATATTCTATGAATCCTCCAAATACTCAAAACTAGAAATCTGTCCAAAGATCTATTTTAAAATCTCCAACCTTCATTACAGATAAAGAAATATTTTAAAGAAGCCCTTGGGAAAACCAATTATTTTCTAGGTCTTATTCTAAAACAGCAAATCAATTTCTATTTATTGAATGCCTACAGAATGGAAGGCAGCTTTGCCTTGTAAATTGGAAAATTTAGTGACTTTGGGAACTAAAGACATTTGGGAAACTTTCTGTCTGATTCTCCTGTTTTAGCCTTACAGAGCACTTGGAGACATTCGTGAGACAGGAGCCATACCTTCTCAAGAGAAGTGTTGAAACATCAAAGTAAGATTTATCTACTAGGGTTTACTTAGCTTGAGAATCTGATCTACTATAAATAGAATCTGGGCTACAATAAATAAATATGGTTAGTTTGCAACATTGGTAAGTGATATTCTGAAATAAGTAGTGTTATAGAAGCAGAACTACTCATGATTTATATTGTAAGATTAAGTTATTTTAATTTTATATATTAAATAAATAATAGTGAAAGAAAGGGCTTCCCTGGAAGCTCAGCTGGCAAAGAATCCGCTTGCGATGCAGGAGACCCTGGTTAGATTCCTGGGTCGGGAACATCCCCTGGAGAAGGGATAGGCTACCCACTCCAGAAATCTTGGGCCTCCCTGGTGGCTCAGACGGTAAAGAGTCCACCTGCAATGTGGGAGACCTGGGTACAAGCCGTGGGTTGGAAAGATTCCCTGGAGGAGGGCATGGCAACCAACTCCGGTATTCTTGGCTGGAGAATCCCCATGGACAGAGAGGGCTTCAGTCCATGGGGTAACAAAGAGTAGGACATGACTGAGCGACTAAGCACAGCACAGCACAGCACAGCACAAGGAAAACATGAAAACCCAACAGAAAGTCAAATGATGGAAGTGAAAGAGTCAAACATATGAGATTTTTTTAAAAATCAACCATTCAAACAAACACTTATCAGTGTGACTTTTTGAATCCTTAAGATGAAGAAAACTGAAAAAAGACATATTCATAGGGAATATAAGGAAGACATCAACGTGACTAATTAAATCTTGACTATACCTGCCAGGCTGTAAGACAAGAGGTGCACATCAGGTGCCCACAAGGCTCGATCTTGACATCCTTGTCATTCTCAGCACAAATCTTACAGAGCTGGAAAGTGGAACCCATCTCACAATATAATTCATATTGTTCCTGGAATTGGGGGAGCAAAAAAGGCAACATTAATGTATTTTTTTGCATGAACTGATAATACTGAATTTTCTCAAATACCATGACTTACAGTAAATTCCTCACACTTGATCCTGTCAGATCAAACTACCATTTAAGATATGTTTTAAATTGGTAGTCACAATTTGGTCTATAAAATTAAAAAGATTTTATCAGCAACTGTATAAACTTTTTTAATACTTTGGATTATTTAACATTTTGTACTGTTCCTTTAGGAAGGTCCCTGCATCAACAGGATGATTTAAGAGACAAACGTATGGTTTTAAATGCAATAAAAAACAATACTTTTCTCTGTAAATACCACATACTCATCTAATTTTAATGTCAAAATTGCAATACAGCTGACAATTTTATTTCTTAGACATCTATCTAGGAAATTTCAGGACGGAAAATTTGCCAAGGCCTTTCTGCATGCTATGTACTGTTGTCCACATTTATTATGTCATATAATCTGCAAAGTATAATAAGATACACTGAATTAAAAAAAAAAACTGAGGTTCAGTAGTATAAATTATTTTCCTCAAATTCTATATTAAATCCCTATTTGCATACTCTTTTCCCAGTCTAACACTATCAAAAACCTAATCATTTCAGCTACCAAAAACCGTTTTATTAAAAATCTATTCTCTTTATTCACTAGTTTAGATGCTTTTGGCATAATTAAATTCTCAGTGTTCAAATAATGAAAAAGTCTCTGTCACAAAGAAGATTCATATATACTGGTAAGTATAAAGAAAGTATGAACAGAGACTGTTACTTAATAGGGATACAAAGGAAAGGAGTTATTGAAACAAAAATTTGTTTAAATAAGGCAATGTGTTAGTCTAGTAAGTACGTACTACATACATGGCCTTGGACAGGATGAATAAATGACAATATTTAATCCCTAGCCTAGTGAAAGATCTTACAGTCTCAGTGAGAAAAATATATATGTATAAACACATAGATACACACACCCACATACTCATTCATATATAAATTCTGTCTACAATGGTATATGTGTGACTATATAATTTTAAAATAAATTAAGGGAAAGAGTAGATCAAGATGGAAAAGAAGTCCAAGGTATCATATATATCACTGAAATCCCTAAAATACTAGATAAGTATCTATGTGTGTGTGTGTGTCCTCAGTCACTTCAGTCGTGTCCGACTCTTTGTGACCCTGTAGACTGTAGCCCATATACTGGTTATGCAATTCAATGGGCCAATCTACAATTATTAAAAAAATTAAAATAAGATACAATCACACTTGCAGAAGCCAATGCAACCTAAGAGGTAAGCTATTCAAATATTTATGAGTAGTTTAAGAGAATGATACTACTCCTGAATATGAATTTTAAAACAATTTTTAAACAATGGCTTTATAATGAGGAATTGTCTCCTGTGTCTTTTTACATATGTTAGAAAACATAGAATCAGTACATAACTTTTTAAATGGCTTTCATATATTAAATTTTTAAAACTGCCAAAGAATCAGTACAAGTATATTTTTTTTTTTTTTTTTTTTTTTTGAATATCATGTCCTAAGGCTTTCATATATTAAATTTTAAAACTGCCCAAAAGACGGACTCTAGCCAACTGGGCGCCATGGCGCTGACATGTCAACAAGTATATTTTAATATCAAAACCATAGAAATCTAAAGAAGTAGAAATGAAAAATTATCTACTGTTTTCCCTAAAACTTACCATTTGGTTTTATTAGTTTTATTATTATACAAAGTACAAAATATCCAAATTATAAAATTAAAAAAAAAAGTTTTAACTACAGCTACATAATATTGGAAGTTCTCTCTCAAAGACTGTTGCCAAATTAGTGTTTTTCACTTTTATTTTTTTAAAGTGCATTCACATGTTCACACATGGTAATTTTTATTTATAAAATTGAAGTTACATAATGTCATTTTACAAAATCAAATATTACATAATTAAGCTTTACATAACTTTTTTACATAACAAGATGCAGAAGTTCCCATGTGAGTGTTCAGAGCTACCTTCCTCTTGTTAAAGACTTTACAAGATAATGAAGTATGAGTATACTATGGTATTTAACCTAAGACTGAATATAGGTATTTGGTATACTGTAATTGCACTGACGCTAAAGCTGAAACTCAATATTTTGGCCACCTCATGCAAAGAGTTGACTCATTGGAAAAGACTCTGATGCTGGGAGGGATTGGGGGCAGGAGGAAAAGGGGACGACAGAGGATAAGATGGCTGGATGGCATCACCAACTCGATGGACATGAGTTTGAGTGAACTCCGGGAGTTGGTGATGGACAGGGAGGCCTGGCGTGCTGCAATTCATGGGGTCGCAAAGAGTCGGACACGACTGAGTGACTGAACTGAACTGAATATTTCACTTTTAAGAAAAATGCTAAAGTGAACATCCTGGTGTAGAGATCTCTGTGTGTATATTCAAGTAATATGTATATGGAATCTAGAGTCAAACATGTTTAGGTTTTGGTAACATTCAGTATCACCCTCGAGAAAGACTTTACGAAGTTAACCCCCCGAGTCATAACCTATGAGGGTGCCAACAGTGGATTTACAAGAATACAATTATTGTTTCCAGTAGGTTTCAATTACTCATTTGACTCTAAAAACTAATGCATACAATTATTCTAATCTTCCTTGAAGTTTTCTAAAGCTAAATATCTCTCCTTTCCTATCAATCTGCCTACCTATAGATTTATCTATTTCCCCACATAAATGTCAGTATTATATTGGAAGCAGAAAGATTAACAAGAGATTTTTATCAAAAAAATGAAGAAAGTTCTATAATTTCTTTTCAAACACTCTTAGAATTCCTTAAATATATTTTGCATTAAATATCTGTACATGACTTTACCAATTATTTAGAATGTTATTTCAAAGGCAACACAAATACTTATTAATTTTAAACATGGCTCCAGAAATTGTCCTTACCTGTGTAACTTTTATATGATCATGGGGTGTAGGTTCACATAATCCAGTTAAATCAGGATTATAACTCCTCCCATCAGGATAAAGATAACTGGATTATAAACAGAAATTTTATTTACATAACTATATACAAGTCTTAATTGCCTCTAAGGTTATGTAATCAGATTCTTCTAAATTTAAACACACATTTAGATGTTTCCTTTTTATGTATCTTACATCAAGAATTTATTCTATCACTGTTTCCATAATATTACAATGTTATTTTTAGGAAATTTAAAATCTAGGAAATAGAAATATATAATGAATATGGACTCAGTCATTAAGTAATCATTTTCAATTAAATACCTTTACTATATGTATTGGAGAAGGAAATGGCCACCCACTCCAGTCTTCTTGCCTGGAGAAGTCTATGGAGCCTGGCAAACTGCAGTCCGTGGGGGTCACAAGAGTCGGACATGACTGAGTGACTAACACTTTCACTGGTTACTCATGTTCTATTCCAAAATACTCAGAATATACACCTATTTGCAATTATTATGTCTTTCACATGAAGCACAATTAATGTTACATTTTATACTAGGCTTAGTACCACTAGGAAACAAAAATAGAATTAAAGCCCACAATTTTCTCATAAAAGTTATCCACACATTTTTGTGGTGTTTTCTCTCCCTAGTTGCCCATTCCCTTTCTGTTTCACCTTCCATTTACCCTGGCACACATACACATGTGCACTTACACAAAGGCCACGACTCTAGGTTTCATTCATTTCAAACGAAGCTACCAACAGAATGGCTTATAAACACAAGGTTCCATGACTAGAGAGAAGTAAAATAAGAACTAAAAGTTATCATGCCATTGGCTGTGCTAAACCAGTGCTTAGTTATTCAGAAATCCATTTTAAAAAATGAAGCTGATCATATTGGCAAGCACCTATAATAGATTAGGAAATGAATAATATTACTGCTGGATTTCATCAACTCATTAAGTTACCGGTGATTTTGTTTATTAACTTTTTGTTTTAGATTTCTGAATGATAACTTAAGAATATAATACTACAGTGGTGAATAAAAGGCAAAACTATACTAAAACTATTATGTGAAGGAACAAAAAATATTTATCCATAAACAGTCTATAAATATGTTAGTGTTTAAAATTCTACAAGAAAACCAGGAAAAAATAAACCTAGAGGACAGACAATTTTCATATGGTAAGGAGAAAATCAGTGAGTGGGTTTTTTTGTTGTTGTATTTTTAAGATTTAGGAAAAGGAGTTGACTACATATGACTGTGATAAAAATTTTAGAGCATCATTATAGGGGTAGGATAAAACACTACAAATGTTATAGAAGTGATAAACAAAAGTTGGTAACTTTCTTTTTATACTTGTTCACCACACTTCAAGAATGTTGAATTCTAGGGAGAATTCAGAAATAAAAGATTACAAACACAATAATTTTGCCAGAGAACAGGTTTAAAAATTCTGTATAGGAGCAATTAAATGATTATGGTCTTCAACACTGCTGCTGCTGCTCAGTCCCTTCCAATGGCATTGAAGGAATAAGGAATCTTGGCTAGTTTTCAAAGTAAACTTCTTTATCACTTATGTCCCACAATATCAGATTAACTATAAGGAATGGACAAATGACCCTGATAGTTGGAAACAGTCAGACAGATGATATCCTGTGTTTTTACTGATCTTTTGTTGTTGCTGTTGTTTCATGTCTGACTCTTTGCAATCACATGGATTGTAGCCAGCCAGGCTCCTCTGACCATGGGATTTCCCAGGCAAGAATACTGCAGTGGGTTGCCATTTCCTTCTCCAGGTCATTTTCTGGACCCAGGCATCAAACCCAGGTCTCCTGTATTGGTAGACAGACTCTTTACCTCTGAGCCACCAGAAAAGCCCATAATAAGATATATCAAAATTAGTCCATTCACAGATTGGCCCACTTGTGATCTCTTTTTATAAATTAAAACTCTGAAGTACATTTTCTTCAAGACAAAAATCCTGTTACAGTGGATAGAAAGCCACACATATGAATCCTTGATGTATCAGAGGTAAGGTATAAATAACAGAATAGCAAATTTATAATTAAAAAAAAGGAGAAATACAGACTTTTAGTACCAGTTTGCCATTCATTCTTACATAACTATTTCTTAAAATTCAAAACTTCTATCCATTCACATAGAGCCCATCACTTTTTCTTTTTTCTGTTCTTACTTTGGCAAAATAAAATTTTGCTACTGGAAACTATTTGCTCTTTCTGGTAGACTTCCCCCTCTCAGGTTTCTATCACAGGAATACAGTCAATATTTTACAATAACTATAAATGGAGCCGAATGAGCGCCAAAGAATGGGCACTTTCGGACTGCGGTGCTAGAAAAGACTCTTGAGAGTCCCTTGGACAGCAAGGAGAGCAAACCAATAAATCCTAAAAGAAATCAACCTTGAAAATTCACTGGAAGGACAGATGCTGAAGCTGAAGTTCCAATACTTTGGCCCCTGATGCAAAGAGCTGACTCACTGGAAAAGACTCTGAGGCTGGGAAAGATCGAGGGCAGGAGGAAAAGGGGACAACAGTGGATGAACTGTTTGGATGGCATCACTGACTCAACGGACATGAGTCTGCACAAACATCAGGAGAGAGTGAAGGACAGGGAAGCCTGGCGTGCTGCGGTCCATGGAAAGAGTCAGACATGACTGAGTGACTGAACAACAACAACAAATGAAGTATAACCTTTAAAACTTGTGAATCATTATACTGGTCACCTGTAACATTTAACATTGTACCTCACTTATACTTCAATTAAAAAAAAAAAAAGACAAAAGAGAGGAAGCGAAAGAGGAGGGTAGGAGAGAAGGCAGGCATGTTTCAGAGACATAGGAGCACAGTGCTCCCCAGGGAAATGAAATTCCAGGCCCCTTTAATAGCCAGTTGTATTTTTCTGAGACAGAAGAGCAGATGGATGGCTCTTTGGGGCGGGCTGCTTTTGTGAGCTGTCTATGGCAATCCCACAAAGGGAGCTTCTTTGCAACTTTACTAACAGTCCAAGAACAGAGCCTATCAGAATCTGCCCATGATCCCAACAGCAGGATTAAAAGACCCTATACTGATTGAGAGTACAAATTGGGAGCACAGGAGCAGAGCTAGATAGGGAACAGTCAAATAATCATTCTGCTGCGTCCATTCTCCAACTGTACAGTATTTTCTAACATTTCTAAGGAAATACTGAGATCTGAAGGTTGTGAAGACCATGCTAAAAAAAAAATCAAATAATTAGGTTACTTTAAATTGACTATTTTAAGAAATGAACAATAAAATCTAAGGATCATCCATTTCTTAGTTTTAAAATAAAAACCAGTCAGACCATCAGCCTCACTGTCCATTCCAACCATCAAAAGGAGCCTCTACCTTCCACATCTGTGAACAATAAAAACTCCAACCCCCATGTCTCATACTCACAATCCTTCCCTGCTGCCATCAATCAAGGCTTGAAATAAGGGCTTGTTGTGCGGTATGGTCTGTAAGATATTGCCATCCCCTGTCACATAGCCAATGGCCCACTGCCCCAGCCTGGTGCAGCTTAACCGGAAAATGTAGCTGTGAAACATAAGAAAATTATGTTTAAACACTTTCAAAATGTCTGCTCGCTAACTACTACCCAACAATTGGTAGATTTTTCTTAAGCAAAATAAACAAAATCATTTAGGATTTCTATCTTGAAACTTATTTTTACACTTTTCTCCTTCTCCATTTACTGATCTGCAAAAGAAATAATGATAGTAATTCCATTTAAATATCCCTAGAGTTCTGTGAAAAAATAATTGAAGTTGTAAACCATCAAATAATTTACCACCATCATCATTAGAGGTTTGCTCTGCATGAAAGTGCTGGTGGTGTGAAACAGCTGTGACATTTTTGGAAAGTAAAAATAAAGTAAGCAAAAATTAATTTGGCTAGCTCAGACAGAAATTGAGCCAGTCTACTATGGAATTCAATACATTATTTTGTCATCTTAAAATTATGCACTTCTAGTTCTTAAAAACTTAAAATAATACTTATCTTTCAAGTATTACAGCCACTCATGTTTAAACAAAAGACCAAAGAGCTGAACTATATTAATGGGAAAACAAACTAGGTAAGTTCATGGTCTCCCTCTAATCCTGTCAAGTTCAGTGTCTTGTGATAGGAAATAAAAATAGTTCTAAAATAAAAAACAAATTAATGACAATGTCAGAAGACACTGACTTGGTTTTAAATTCATTATTTACTACGATTAGCTAATTATCTTATCAACTTACTACATTTTACAGCATTTCCCTGAATTTAAGTGTATTACACTCAATCTTATTCATGATATCCATATCTGGATTTTATAACACCTTAAGCAGATCGAAAGTAGGCCAACTTAAGCTATATTTGAGTACCCTGATTGCTATATGTACGTGGTAGAAATAAGCATCTGTTAACTACATTAGCTATTGATTAAACAAGTACTGTAATAAAAACTTTAACAGATAATTTAGCATATATAACAGCTACACAGTCATTAGATTTACTTAATTTGGATATCAAGTACTGTAATGTGGTTTCATCTTTGAAGAAAACTGGGCTCTTTAAAGAAAGGAAGAAGTGATTTTCATACTGGTTTTGGACTGTTGGAAAGGACTTTTCAAGAAGTCTAAAAACATTCTCCTAGAAAGCTGAAAAATAAATATCAACCTCTCACTTAGCATCCTTAATCATAATCATCTAAAGAATTCCACACAGACATGACTGTCAGTTGGATCCAAATAAAGTACAACCTTAAGAACTCAAATGTCCTTGAAATATAGCCAACTATTTTCTTTACCATGAAAGTAAAGAGATGAACCATTTTCCGAGAGAAAGGACAACTC
This sequence comes from Bos mutus, assembly GCF_027580195.1. Classification (NCBI taxonomy): domain Eukaryota; kingdom Metazoa; phylum Chordata; class Mammalia; order Artiodactyla; family Bovidae; genus Bos; species Bos mutus. The sequence goes on from NC_091617.1 coordinate 49,458,972, forward strand.
CAGCAAATATTTATTAAAATCATTTGGCTGTTCACTGAATTTTCCTAAACACATTTTAAATACCCTATTACACATACATACAACAGTTTACCACAGACTGATCATTTCACCATTAAGGAAAACTTAGAAGAAATAACTGATACAAGGCAAGAAGGGAAGGAAAAGAAGACATCCTTTCAGAGAGCACTATCTTAAAAGCACTATTCGAATAGTGATGAGTTCTGGCTTTTATTAATACTTCCAACACGGTCATTAATTATCTCCATGATCTTGAACAAGAGAACACAAAAAGGACTCACTTTATTATTTTTTTTAGAACTGGAGATAATTTCCCAAATAACTTCTGTGTTAAATCTGTATGACAGAATGATTCCAATGGTATTATATCTTTCAAATCATACTCCAGGAACAAGAGGATACTTTGATGTCAATCAAGAGAGCAAAAGTTATGGAAAAATTTGGTTATGAGAGATCCCTGAATGAAACAAAATGACTCACCTAAGCCACTGTCAATGCGCACAGTATCTGACCTGCTCTTGTAGTCACATTGAGAACCAGTTCTCAGTCTACACCCATGACTCCACAGGAGCCACACTGCTTTCTGTTCCTACAACTGCCTTCTAATATACAATAAAATTCTTAGAAATATAAGAGGTGGAAATTTTTCCATTATGGCAAAGAGGGAAGAAACCATCCATAACTGACTGTTTGAAAAGACTTTCTTAAAGGACAAATGACATTTGCACTAAAAATCAAATAAAAACGGTATTAGAAGAAAAAGGCAGACTTGAAAAATACTCAACTTCTAAAATGAAATGACCCCTATATGAACATCAGTGCTCTCATGGACAGTGGGATGGTGTCTCCTACTAAATACTTTAAGTGTCATGACCATCATATCCAGCAGACTGCATGCCACAGCACAAATGCCTACTATGTGCCTGGTCCATTTCTAGACTGGCCATGGGGAAAATGTCTGCACCAGGGGAGAGAGATTTTCTGATCCCAGATATGCCATTAATAAGGTCTGCTCTCTTAGACAAAGCCAGAGAGGCTGATCACACAGCTAAACTCTGTGAGTTTCATTCGATTTCAACACCGGCATGAGGGATTATGGAAGAAGTTCTCAAGGACATGACACTGCTTGGGAGTGCTAGCAACAGGTTTCTATGTTTATGAACTTGCTACACATTCACCATGTATCTGTACACTTAAATGTACTTATATGCATTAATATGTATTTATATGTAATTACGTGATTATCATAGAACCAAACTGAATGTCTTGAAAAATACCCTAAAATAATGAACATGAAACTGATTTGTCATTAGCACAGTATTCAAGTACTCAAATAAACAATTTTATACACAAACACGTCATGAAAAGAGTTAATATGCTAATATCTTATTCCAATTTTAAACTCTGAGACTTACTCTCTAAATTCACCAAATTACGTATTACCATATCCTCTTTCACTTTATGAATATTAAGTTTCAGAACAAGCATAACATACCAATTTGAGTAACTGAATTAGGAAGCACTGTTTTGGTCTATTAGCATTTCCCTCCCCTCAACCCATGTGTATAACTGATTTACTTAGGAATGAACCACCAAGGACTTTCCATCTTTACATTCATCACATACTGCCAAAAAGTCTTACCTTCCGGGTTTGGTGCTGTATTTCTGTAGCCGTGCTTTTACTTCATCATATGTGAGAAATGCCATGTAACCCGGATGTGTTACAGCTAAGAAATTCCAATTCCGTAAAATAGAACCCCAAGGCTAAAAGTATAAGTAAATTAAAAGGTTACCTAGAGAATATCAACTATCATTTACACACCAAGCCATTATTTAATACACATACTAAAATTCTTCTGGATATTTTTAAAGTGAATATGAGTTTACATGGCTTAGGTCAACTTATATTATCCAAAAGCAAACATAAAACTACTTACTTTCATTTTGGAGAAATATAATTATGCAGAAAACAGATTTTAGGAAAAAAATATTGAAAGCAAAAAGGAAAACCACATAATCTCTTTTCCACATATTCTATTCCCAATACAGCAGTTGCAATCATTTTGAAACATAAACCACATCACTCTTTGGTTCAAAACTCTCTAACTTTGACTAAAAGCCAAAGTTCTTATAAATGGCCTAGAAGGACCTTACGGGGTTGAGACCCAGTTCCCCTGTATCCCCATCTGCTGTGACTCTCTCACATTCTGCCTTTCCTCTAGATCCGCGGATCACTTTGCTGCTGGCTTGAACATAATTATACTCTCTCACCTCAGAGCCTTTGAATCTGCTGATCCCTCTACCTGAATTCTTCAAATATGTATGTGACTCCTTCCTCTTCAAACATCTTTTCCTCAACATAGCCTTCTCAGACCGAAATCACTACTTCTCATCTTATGCCTCATCTCCCTGTGTGTCTGTCTTATTCACTACTCTAACATTTAGATATCACATTTTGTAGAACAAAAAACTATCAAGGAATGTGAGTGATTTGGCAAAGTCCACACACTGACCCTAAGCTACATAAGAACAAGGAACATGCCTGTCTTGCTTCCCAAAGGGAGACCAGCACTAAAGCAGCATCAGAGCAGAGCAACCAGGATAGCTACTGTGAACTGACTTGTCTACAAAGCCTTGACTCCCATGGTAACACACTACAATTCTAACATTTGGTTCATCCTTGTACAATTAGAAAATCAGAAAAGGTTCAGTTTAGAGGTGAATTCTACAGAAATCCTTCACAGAAATACACACACACACACACACACACACACACACACACACATACACACACACACACAGGGTTTGTTATCACTCTCTCTAATGGGATTAGTTGTCCCTCCAAATCATGGTAAGGGAAAAAAGGCAGCCAGTAATAAACAACTTTGCTTGAGGGTGTTGAATGAATTATCTCTGCTGTATCTTTAAGGCTGAAGCTACATTTATCCCAAGGAATTGGCAGCATACTCTATCTAATGTGCCAAATTATTAACTCAAATCTTCTACGTAAAAGAAAAAAAAAAAAAAAGTATTCTGTGTTGCCAAGTGAAAGTTGTCAAAATAGTTATCCTAGACTCGATTACTGGTGGAGGGCTCCTACTTCTGTTTGTTTTGAGACTTGTTCCTTGTTATTGTTAAGCAAGGTTCAAATTTACAAGGCGGAATTCTTTTAGGATTATATCCCTTGAGAGGAGGATAACAAGGGAAAGAATGATTTAAGAATGATTTAGTAATGAAGAGTTTAACCTTTGCCGAAATAACAAGAAAAATCTTTAGGGTATTTCCCCATCATACTAAAATACCTAATTGGGGAAAAATGAGCTCTGGAGAACACTCTTATGAGAGGTTCTGTCTATGTACTTGAAAAAAAAAATGTTTTTAATTTTCTTCTTAAGGGATGACTAAAAATTACATAAACAATACTTGGAAGAGTATTAGCATGTGTTTTAAAAAAAACTGAATAATAACTATCAGGAGTCACTGAGTTTGTTTTGTTTTGCTTCCTCATCTATAAAGGACAAGGATGAAAAGAATATAAAATATTTGGGTCACTTCCATTAGAATCCACACAAATTAATGAAAGCTGTTTTTTTTTTTTTTTAAAAAACAATGCTGAACTTTATAGACAGCCAATGCACAGACCAAATACAAGTGGAGTTTTGAGCCAAATGCTGTGCTATATAGCAACCATTTCTTGGTAATAATTCCAAGGCCTAGCTTCTAACTGCAAATATATATACTTAATAGGAAGTCTGTGCACTATTTTATTTGAGAATGAAACCCACAGTCAGAAACACGTGGTAGTTTTGTATTTTGTGTGTGCGCGTTTAAAGTATGTTGCCAAAGAATGGCTAAATAAAGTGGGCAAAATAAAGTGCTTTGAAGAGTGATTATTTTTGCAATTTGTTGTTAGATTATAGGAAATCTTTTTTCACACACCAAACACAACATTATTTGGAGATTCTCTTTTTAAAATTACTGATTTTTGGCTGTGCTGGGTCTTCACTGCTGTGTGGGCTTTCCTCTAGTTGTGGCGAGTGGGGGCTCCCCCCTAGCTGCGGTGCACAGGCTGTGTATCGTGATGGCTTCTCTTGCTGTGAAGCATAGGCTCAGCAGTTGTGGTGCACGAACTTAGTTGCTCCATGGCATGTGTGACCTTCCCAGATCAGGGATCGAACCCGTGGCTCCTGCATTGGGAAGCAGATTCTTCACCACTGGGCCACCAGAGAAGCCCCTATTTGGAGATGCTTAAATGACTACAAAAACTAATGAAGTATCTTAAAAAGACTAGTTCCTCCATTCTCTCAAAGGTCACCGTGTTCAGGAACACTCATTTACTGACTTACAACCTACCCTGGGAGCAGAACCTTGGCTGGTCTGCCCAGATTCTCTCTCAATCCTCACTGCGAAAGATGACTTCCTTCACCTCTTTTTCTCCCTATTCCACAATGTGTACATTCCATAGGCACTACTATATATAGCCCCAAATCACTCACTTCTTATCCTGCCACCTTACCCATCCCACTTATTGCCCCATTTCTCAACAATCCCATCTTCTCTTACAGAAGAGAATGGGAAATGGAAGGAGGAAGGAGCAGCAGCCCCAAGGAGAGCAAAGAAGAATGTAAAAGCCCATATTTCCAATCTGGAACTTGAGCACTCGACAATCCCAGCATCTCTGAACTACCTGGAGGGGAGACGGATAAGGTAACAGGCAGACGGAGGAACATAGCCATTGCAAGATCTTCCCAGGGACTCACAGCACTGTCCAAGTTCTGGCAAAATATCAGGATGAGGGAAGAAAGGAAGAAGAGGAGACCAGAATCCTCCAGCTTTCTTCTTTCATGTCCTAGACAAGTCTCAACTCCATCTCCTCGCCGCAACTGACACCTTCTTCAAATCTGATGCTAGATCTCTAGAACAAAGCCCAATCCTGAAGGTGTCCTTTGACCACTTTCAGATCCCACTCTGCTAAATACTCCACCCCCAACAGTTTAACGCCAGAAGAATTCACAACCACTTTACCATCTATATCACAAGTAGAGCAGAATATATGTCTGTGCAGTAATAGTAACCATAAAACTTACATTTTAAATATAGAATACACAACTATAAGAGGGAAATATTACTCAATTTTTAAAGTTATACAAAAATAAAAGAACAGTAAAAGTTAATACATCCACTTTCTGTACACAAAACCAATTTTTTTGTATTTTAAAACACATACATGATTACAGTATAAGCTTAATGAAATGAGGAGAGGTAAAGAATCTTAGAAAAACACAGGGGCTAACAAGAGTTCTTTAGCTACTTCTATAAGCCTGGATTTTCAAAGACACCAGGTATACTTTGGTCCACTGGCGCTGTTTTGTTCTGTTACCTAATACTTTTCACAGTAGCTCTACTTATAAGGTTCTTTTCCTCTCCCATCCCCTGGAGCATAAAGAAGATATATGCACCTTAGAGTGTTACGATTACTTGGCTATTTTAAAGTGAAACAGCTTATAAGAAAATATGTATACACATTAAGCAGCTGTTTGGGTAAGTGTTTAACCAACATTAAATTGCCATCATACTTTTGATATATAATTCTGAGGCCTTCTAGTATTTAACATTCTGACTGAAAGTCATCCAGGCTCCCCACAAAAAAATACACTCTTTCTAGAATAAACAGTTAGGTTTAATGTATGGGGGGAAAAAAAAAAAAACAACTTAGTTTTCTTCCTTCCCAAGGGGAAGAAGCAGAGTGCCTAGTATTAGAAGGTCTTGGTATCATGTTCAGTCAGTATATGTAAAATTATCAGAAACTTTTAAAGAAAGGAGAAGTTCCATTATAAAATAATCAGTATCAGATAACACAGCCTTTTCCTAAAATGTATCTTAAAGTCGTTGGAAAAACATTAACTGACAACATACATATACCAAGGGAATAATCATGAAACTACTGTAAATTGAAAACAACCAAAAGCGTACTTTCTGCAGTTACTTATCTAATTTTCTATTCTATACATCTAGGTAGAATTACGATTATAAAGTTGTAATAAAGTAAAATGTATTCTGTAAGTACTGTCGATAAGAGTTAATTTGCCCTCTGTTAATGGGTTCTTTTATAAATTAAAAGTTAATCCCATGTAATCTTGTTTTCTTACATAAATCAGTTACCCGATCCTTGCAGGCAAGTACCAAGCAGAGTCATAAATCAGAAAAGCAAAAATCTTACAACATGAGAAACATGAAAACCAATATTATACTCTAACATTTGTTGAAAGTATGTTTCAAACAGAATAAATCTTACTGCAGACTAAAATAAAAAAAGAAAGAAAAACTGTGTTGGAATATAAGCAAGCCTCATTTTTGATCAATTAAACCTCACTTGCTATATAATTTACCAGGGATTTTAGGTGGGATTCTCATTTTATGACCACTTGAATCTCAGAGATGATATGCAATTTAATGGCAGAGGCAAATTCAAAGCAAATTGCAAGTCTTCATATTTAGGGTAATTCTGTCTACACATACAAAAGCACAAAATGATGATACCCAGCTTTTATTAAATGATACCTACTTCTGAATAGCTATGTGAAGACAATCATAAAAGAATGATTCAAAAACAAAAACAATAAATAGGAAAAGAAGGTTAATCTCAAAGTCACTGATATCAGGGAAAAAAATAGGAAAACCTAATTTCCCAAATGAGAGATATGCTAAATTAATAACAGACTATTTTGATGGAATATTCTGTAGCAACTGAAAGCTGAAAATTACACTGATGAAAATATTTACTGACGTTGAAAAATGTTTATAACATACGGTTGAAAGAGCAAAGCTAGCTGTAGAATCAGTATACATCATAGTAATCTCCTATGCAGAAGAGGTTAAGTTTGCTATTTATTCCAAAGCTTACTATTTCCCTTCTCATCTAATGGGTGTGGGAGGTAAAGGCAGCTGTTGAGATACAACCTCAGCAAATGCCCACCTGTAAAACTTGCATTCTGTCAGTTACTGGGCTAGAATGATCAACAAAGTAAAATGAGAAACTAAATAGGGACTTTTTATAAAGCAAAGCTCCTTTACATAATAAGCAATAAGCTTATTGCTTATTACTAACTTCCAGTTGCTTATTATCAGAACACCAGATATCCCAAACTTAAACTCTAAACTTAGAGCAATGACCAACAACTTGCTTTTAAATGAAGTGAAGTGAAAGTCGCTCAGTCGTGTCCGACTCTTTGAGACCCCATGGACTGTATGGTCCCTGGAATTCTCCAGGCCAGAATACTGGAATGGGTAGCCTTTCCCTTCTCTAGGGGATCTTCCCAACCCAAGGATCGAACCCATGTCTCCCGCATTGCAGGCAGATTCTTTACCAGCTAAGCCACAAGGGAAGTCTGCTTTTAAATAGGAGACTATCAAAAATGAGACTATTTCCCATATATCTGTACATTATGCATGCATGTGCAAAAGACACACATACGCAGAGAAGGAAGAGAGTAGAAGAGAGGGCAGGATTAAGCAAATACAAAGCTTACCTGAAATAGCCTGGTAAAAATATCAAATTCAAAAACTGAAATGTAATCATTACAAGTCAAGTCAATGGTTGATTTTAGAGCCATTGCTTCCAGGCCAGAGCTAATCTGATGCACCTCATGAAGGCATTGTCTGAATACTTTCCATGGTACAATAGTTCTGTGCAAGAAAAAAAAAAGTAATTGAATCAAGTGTCATTTAAGACATACCTTCCAGTGAAACAGCACAATTCAATCATAACATTAATATAATTGTATTTGTACTAAAGACAAATAGTTGAGAATACTATTTATAATTCAGAACATAGGTAATGGGTTTTGCTAAATGGATTATTTTTCATTTGCTAAGAATGTGACCAAAATGCAGATCAATTTTTCTCTCAAACAGTCCTCGACTATCAAGATATTTCTAAAAATGCTTCCAAAGAAGGTATTAGATCAAAGTCCTGTATGTCTGAACTCTTCCTTTATTTTCTTAAAGTAATAACAGGATGATGTGTTCACATAATAGCAAGTATTCTTTGTTCATTGCATAAGAAAGTTCAGGCAGAAAGTCATCAAGATATTTCTGCCACCATCCTGATATGTTCTAAAGAGATGGAAAACCACTTTATTTAACCTTTCATACTAATGCAAAGGGAAATTTCAATAATTTTTAACCAACCCCACTAGGTATCAAATGGAAAGTTATTTATTCAACACTCACTGATCAACTTAATAGTAAAACCCTTGTATCAACATTTTTTAGGTAATATACTTACATGGTTCAAAAATTTTGAAGAGCATAGAATGGTACCCAGGGGAAAGTCTCCCAACTCATTCTCTACCTGACCAGTTTCCAACATTCACCCACCTCCTGTCCACCATGAAAATGAATAACATTCATTATTTGTTCTTCACTTTTCCTCCTTTGGGAATGTTAAATGCCTATTTCTGAACAAGTGGAAGAAAATAATCATTCATATGTTGAAAATTTTAAGCTGCAGTTTTCATAATTGTTGTGTTTAGTCACTGAGTCACGTCTGACTCTTTTGCAGCCCCATGGACTGAAGCCTATCAGTCTCCTCTGTCCATGGGGTTTCCCAGGCAAGAATGCTGCAGTGGGTTGCCATTTCCTTCTCCAGAGGATCTTCCTGACCCAGGAATTGAGCCCACATCTCCTGCACTGGCAGGCGGGTTCTTTACCATTTGAGCCACCAGAGAAGACCAGTTTTCATAATAGGATGGCTATAAAAGCTATATACACTCTCTTCTAAGATTGCAAATATTTAAATAAAGATTTTTCTTTACTAGTATCTCTTGAGAATTAAGACTCAAGCAGAATGGACTAAAGTAGTTGGCCCCGTGTGATACTAATCCTTCCAGTGAAGCATCACCATAAAGGTAAAAGGTTCTAATTCATTCAGTAATTATCTCCTGCAGTGGCTGTCAAACTTGAGCATGCATCAGAATCACCGAAAGGCTTGTCAGCACAGAAACTGATCAATCCAAGATATTCTGATACAGTATGACTGAGGTGGAGCCTTGGAACTTACAATCTTAACAAGTTCCCAAGTGATGCTGATGTTGCTGGGGACAACACTTTGAAAGTCACTGATCTATTGTATCTATTAATTGCTAAGGCAGGGCACTGTGGAGAAATACAATTATGGAAATACAAGATACTATCTCTGCCCTTGAAGAACACACACTTTCAGGGTAGAAATAAATCTGTAATGCTAAAGACTACAGAAGGGGCATTAAGGAAGTGCTGGAGGAATTCCAGAGAAGGAACGGTCTGTGGCAAGATGAGTGAGTGAGTGCTGAGACAGCCTAACAATGCTATACTGTATATATAAGAAAGTTTATGTTTGATATGCCATTAAAAAAAATGAGGCTGAATACATCAAAAGGCTTTGCTCTATGTATGAAAAAAACAGGAAACCACAGAGAACTGAAGAGAGACACCACATCAGAAGCCATTTAGAAGAAACACACGTCAGGCTCTGATTAAGGTTAACAAGATGCTGCTGTTTTAAAATAACAATGAAAACTTCTGATAATATGAGGAGGCTTTTTATTTACGGTGAAGTGTAAGTACGCAATTATGTCCAACTTCATTACAATTAACTCAAAAGCAGTGCCCAAGAAGCCGTTTTCTTTTCCAAATTAAAGTTTCAGATATTTAACACATAAAAGGGACATGAACCATAATATTCAAAATTTTTTAAATAGTAAACAAAGAACTACTTATTTAAGAAGGGTATGTGTTTTCTCTTCTGTACGGAAATGTTAAGAGAATTCTGTCTTGTGTATATAGTATAAAAAACAAATTGATTGGCCAAATAAGACACCATTTGATATCAATTACCATAAAAAAATTATCCTCCTTCCAGTATTTAAGGTGCATGCAAATCATAAGTCTTTTGAATACCCAGTGATTTCACACAGTGAATTATTAAAAACTGTGCAAACATCTAATGCTGTAGTCTAACTTACTACTTTGGAACAACAATTCACAAAGGGGCAAGTTACATTTCCACAGTACTTGTGCAAATAAGACTTTCCCAAGCTCCTTTGTGATAAGTGTAAAGTACAAACAGGCATTCATCAGAACCTTAATTAAAGGTAGTAACAGGATTGAAAAAGAAAGGGCCTTATTTGGTTAACTCACCACATATAAAAGTATATACAACAGAGACCTTTCCTTTGATCAGCTGAGCCAAATATCCGTGATGGGAAGAAGAGACACAGAGTACAATGGTTTCTTTAAAAAAAGCTCTAACAGTGCTGCACTAAGGATCTAAACTTTTTAAAGAAGATTTCAAGTTGCCACCACATTCTTTCCTGAGGTTTGTGGGGGTAGGGGGAAAGGCAGAGGATGACTGTTCACACCTTTAATTAAACTGTAGCAATACCACAGAGTGGTGGTTTCTACCACCTCTTCCCCTAGAGATTAGCTAGTGAGAGAAGATATTAATGGCAAATTATTGTTTTACAGATACACAGAAACTTCAGTGTACTCGCAGAGATCTAGGAAAACAGAAGAGGCAGAGAGAAAAGGAATAGAATATAAAAGGGCCAACTAAGCTTCAAGCTCTCACCATTCCAGAAGTACTTTAAATTTGTTCTGTTGCCACTTACAATTATAAATCATTTTAATTACTAATTGAATTAAATTTAAAATCCAACAAAAAGTAGAAGTAGCCATCAATCCACAAAGAAATGAACAAAAGACCAATGGGTAATATAATAATGTTTGATTTCAATATAATAATAATATGAGTTCAGGATCTTTAGAGTTACAATAGGAATAAAAATGAGAGCTGCCATTTACTGTTGACTTACTATCTGCCAATCTCCAAATTAAGTACTGAGTTTCTCATAGTAACAATGTTAGGCAGATAACATATTTATCATCATGACAGAGATGGGGAAACTGGGACTTAAAGAGGTTAAGGTATTCACCCAAGAAAGACCTTATATGTGCCAAGCATTGGCTAGGTTCAGAATGAAAATATAAATAAAGTCACAGTCTAATAAATGCAAAGACTTATAAGTAAATTATGTTATGCATGTGACTAAGGTTATCATAGAAAAACATTCATGTGCTATGGGAATCCAAAAGAATGGAGGTCCTGGCAAACAGCAATCATCTTTTATTCATCTTTACTCAATACAGAAGAGTATGTAATCTGTGACATTAAACTGTGTCTATGGTGGGTAAGTGAGTGCTTCACAGAGGAGGAAGCTAGATATTTGACTGCAATTAACACCCCTCTACTGGAATCAAGACTGACACGAGAAATATAAATATTTCTCAGATATGCAGATGACACCACCCTTATGGCAGAAAGTGAAGAGGAACTAAAAAGCCTCTTGATGAAAGTGAAAGAGGAGAGTGAAAAAGTTGGCTTAAAGCTCAACATTCAGAAAACTAAGATCATGGCATCCTGTCCCATCACTTCATGGGAAATAGATGGGGAAACAGTGGAAACAGTGTCAGACTTTATTTTGGGGGGCTCCAAAATCACTGCAGACGGTGACTGCAGCCATGAAATTAAAAGACGCTTACTCCTTGGAAGGAAAGTTATGACCAACCTAGATAGCATATTCAAAAGCAGAGACACTACTTTGCCAACAAAGGTAAGTCTAGTCAAGGTTATGTATGGATGTGAGAGTTGGACTATGAAGAACGCTGAGCACCGAAGAATTGATGCTTTTGAACTGTGTGTTGGAGAAGACTCTTGAGAGTCCCTTGGACAGCAAGAAGATCCAACCAGTCCATTCTAAAGGAGATCAGTCCTGGGTGTTCTTTGGAAGGACTGATGCAGAAGCTGAAACTCTAGTACTTGGGCTATCTCATGTGAAGAGTTGACTCATTGGAAAAGACTGATGCTGGGAGGGATTGGGGGCAGGAGGAGAAGGGGATGACAGAGGATGAGATGGCTGGATGACATCACCGACTCGATGGACATGAGTTTGAGTGAATTCCGGGAGTTGGTGATGGACAGGGAGGCCTGGCATGCTCAAATTCATGGGGTCGCAAAGAGTCAGACAAGACTGAGCAACTGAATTGAACTGAACACCCTTCTACTATTCAGAAATGGTTTAATAATTTAAAGTTGGGGGGTAGGAGCTAGTTTATTCACACAATGTCGGGAGAGACAATAACTTGATAAATTTTAAAGTCCTAGAGTTTTAACACAAAAGAATAAGGAACAGAAGACAAAAATGTAAGCAGACTGATACTTGAAAAAAGGACAAAACATTTCCTTTAAACCACAAGTTCATAAAAGGTTATTTAGGTTTTATTTTTAACTCGTTTGGAAAAAAAATCCATATCATAAAAGTGTGAATCTGAACAAAGGTTGGGTGTGTGGAAACAGGAACTTTCGTGTACTTCTGGTGTGAACGAAAATTTACGCAGCATTTCTAGAAGGCATTGTGGCAGCAAGTTTCAAAAACCTATAACAGTTTAACTCAGAAAGCCTACTTCTAAGGATTTGAAAAAGGAAATTGTTTAAAATAAAATACACAGCAATAAAGACTCATTCATGTCTCTTTAACACTGTTGTCCATAATACCAAAAAATTAAAACAAGTATGTTTAGAAGTAACAATACTACATATATCCATAGAGTAGAATATCTTACAACAAATAAAAATTATATGGAAAAAACATTTACTGTTCTAGAAAATTGTCTGTGTCATTAAATGGAAATAGCATTTTTAAAACTGTATGGCCTTGGGTATTCCCTGGCTGTCCAGTGGTTAGAATTTCGTGTTTTCACTGCTGAGGGCCTGGGATTCAACTGAGATCCCGTAAGCTCCACAGTGAGGCAAAAAGAAAAAAAGGTATGTCCTTTATGATTCAATGATAAAAACTATCTGGAACACAAATTTTAACTGATGATGTCTAGACATAGAAACAAGATTGCCAGGAGAAATATCAACAATCTCAGATATACAGATGATACCACTCTAACAACAGAAAGTGAAAAGGAAATAGAGAGCCTCTTGATGAGGGTGAAAGAGGAGAGTGAAAAAGCTGGCTTAACTCAACATTCAAAAGGCTAAGTCCCATCACTTCATGGGTAATAGATGGGAAAAAGTGGCAACTGTGGCAGATTTTATTTTCTTGGGCTCCAAAATCATTGAGTATGGTCTATAGCCATGAAATTAAACGCAACTTGCTCCTTGGAAGAAAAGCAATGACAAACCTAGACAGCACATTTAAAAGCAGAGATGTCACTTTGCTGACAAAGTATAGTCAAAAGTATAGCTGACAAAGTATAGTCAAAGCTATGGTTTTCCCAGCAGTCATGTATGGATGTGAGGGTTGGACTGTAAAGAAGGCTGAGAGCCAAAGAACTGATGCTTTCGAATTGTGGTGTTGGAGAAGACTCCTGAGAGTCTCCTGGACAAAATGGAGATCAAACCAGTTAATCCTAAAGGAAATCAACCCTGACTACTCAAGGGATCACAATAAACTGTGGAAAATTCTTAAAGAGATGGGAATACCAGACCACCTGACCTGCCTCTTCAGAAATCTGGATGCAGGTCAGGAAGCTACAGTTAGAACTGGACATGGAACAACAGACTGGTTCCAAATAGGAAAGGAGTACATCAAGGCTGTATATTCTCACCCTACGTATTTAACTTATATGTAGAGTACATCATGAGAAATGCTAGGCTGTAGGAAGCATAAGCTGGAATCAAGATTGCCAGGAGAAATATCAATAACCTCAGATATCACCCTTATGGCAGAAAGTGAAGAAGAATTAAAGAGCCTCTTGATGAAAGTGAAAGAAGAAAGTGAAAAAGTTGGCTTAAAGCTCAACATTCAGAAAATTAAGACCATGTCTTCCAGTCCCATCACTTCATGGCAAATAGATGGGGAAACAGTGGCTGACTTTATTTTTCTGGGCTCCAAAACCACTGCAGATGGTGATTGCAACTATGAAATCAAAAGACACTTACTCCTCGGAAGGAAAGTTATGACCAACCCAGACAGCATACTAAAAGCAGACATTACTTTGTCCACAAAGGTCTGTCTAGTCAAGGCTATGGTTTTTCCAGTGGTCATATATGGATGTGAGAGTTGGACTATAAAGACAGCTAAGCACCATAGAATTGATGCTTTTGAACTGTGGTGTTGGAGAAGACTCTTGAGAGCCCCTTGGACAGCAAGGAGATCCAACCAGTCCATCCTAAAGGAGATCACTTCTGGGTGTTCATTGGGAGGACTAATGTTGAAGCTGAAACTCCAATACTTTGGCCACCTGATGTGAAGAGCTGACTCATTTGAAAAGACCCTGATGCTGGGAAAGATTAAGGGCAGGAGAAGAGGGGGACGACAGAGGATGAGATGGTTGGATGCCATCAACGACTCAATGGACATGGGTTTGGGCGGACTCTCGGAGTTGGTGATGGACAGGGAGGCCTGGTGTGCTGTGGTTCATAGGGACACAAAGAGTTGGACATGACTGAGTGACTGAACTGAACTGAACTCATGGGAAGGACGAATGCTGAAGCTCTAGTACTTTGGCCACCTGATGTGAATAGCTGATTCATTGGAAAAGACTCAGATGCTGGAAAGATTGAGGGCAGGAGGAGAAGAGGGAGGCAGGGGTGAGATGGTTGGATGGCATTACAGACTCAATAGACAAGAGTTTGAGTAAACTCCGGAAGACAATGAAGGACAGGGAAGCTGGCATGCTGCAGTCCATAGGGTGGCAAAGAGTCAGAAATGACTTAGCAACTGAACAACAAACAACAGATCATGGTAGGATTACAAGCAGGTTTTTAAGAATATCTCTAATATTCTCTAATGGCTTAAAGGAGTAAAAGATATACTAAAACTGTTTGAAGTATATTTTATAATCAGAAATAATCAATTAAAAGCAAAAACCAAAATAGTATTTGCCAATGAAATAGTTTTATATCTAAGAAACACAAAAAAGTTTACGGATTAAACTTATGATAACAGAAATCAACATGGTTGCTGAATATAAAACCAATATACAAATATCAGTTGTATTTCTGTATATAAGCATACATAATAAGAAAATAAAACATTTACAAGAGCATCTGAAAATATCAAATAAATAGTAATAAAGCTAACAAAGTACAAGCAAAGGCACAGCATAAACACGCACACATACATGATCAGATGTAAAAGACATAAAGAGATATAATGACTTAATGGACTGGCAGACTCAGTATGATAAAGTTGTATGGTCAGTCCTCCACAAACTGATTCATAGATTTATTACAACCCCAATCAGGAAACATTTTCATAGTAGGAATTGACAGACTAATTCTAACCTTCATAGGGAAATGCCAAGTGCCAAATAAAATCAAGCCAAACTTCCATAAGAATAACATTGGCAAGCTTATGGTCCTTACATTAGTTAAGACAGCATGGTATTGGCACAGGAAAGACAACAGAACAAATTTTGGGAACAAATGCAATCATATCTGAACACTGGATATGTAACAACACTCTATAAACAGTAGTAGAGAATGGACGATGATTTCAATAAATGTTGCTGGGTCAAATGAATATACAAATGGAAGAAAATAAATCTTGATCCTGAATTAATTTCATATAAAAACCAATTTTAGCTGAACCTTAGACCTAAGTATGAAAGATAAAGCAATAAAGTGTTTTGAGAGAAACAGAAGAGAGTATCTGCATTACACTGGCACAAGCAAATAATTTTAAACAGGACCTCAAATGTTCAAAGGATAAAGGAAAAGGTAAACTAAAAACCTGCGTTCATGAAACAATGTCATTAACAAAGTGAAAAAGTCCCATACTGGGAGAGCAATAAACATAAAAGAATCATGTCTATAATACATAAAAATTTTTAAATATTAATACTACTCAGAAACTGGGCAAATAATTTTTATAGTCAAAAACACAAAAAATCAAATTATTCTAAATACACACAAATATGTACTCAACTTCATCTATTATCATTCAAATGCAAATTAAGAACCAAATGAGATTCCACTCATCCCCACCAGAGTAACTTATTAAAACCTTTAAAAAGACAAATATTATAAAATGTTGGGAAGGATATATAACAACAGGAAACTTCAGGTACTCCTCATTGGTGATGAGGGTGGCAAATCATTTTGGTAAACTCTTTGGTGGTTTACTAAAAGCTAATAAAGCTAAAATTAAGCATAAACCAGGAGCCAGCAATACCACTCCTAGATATACATAACAGAGAAATGTACATGTTTTTTAAAATGTACAAAAAATGTCCATAGCAGCACTACTAAGAATAACCCAAAAGAGGAAGAATCCAATGTCCAACACCAACATAATGAGTATGTAAATTGTGGTGTAGCCATACAATGGAGCAAGGAGAAGGAACACACTTGCTATATGCAAGAATGTGGATGAATTTCATAAATATAATAAAGAGTGAAGAAAGCCAGATTTTTTTCATAGTGTAAGATGTTACAGAAACTCAAATGGACTTTCTGGCTAAGCCAATATACTAAACTTAAAAAAAAAAGTTTACATTAAAATTCTAAGATTAAAATAGAGTAAGAGATGTAGGAATGGACAAAGCACCTGCCACATATAAACAAGGAAATTAACATTTGTTGATTTTTGGTTTTGTTGCTGAGGTACTGATGGTGGTGTGATAGCAGTTGTTTAAAATCCATTCTAAGTCAGGGATATTTCATGTTCACTTTAGACAAAACAAAAATCTATTATACTATATTAACCCATTACTATTTTCAATTTCGTCTAAATTTTGTTCAGAAAATTCACCTAGATCAGAGATGTGTTCAGTGGCGCTACCTTTAAGTTGCTTTTGTTCAGAAGATAAAACATTCATAAGCCATTTGGTATGTTTGGATTTTCATGACATAAAATATGAGTACCGTGATCCTAAGTCTGTTGATATTCTGTATATAGTTTTTCCTTAAATCCAATCTTCTTTTGAAATGACTATTTGTTTATGGAAATGAAAACAGATGGTTAACAAGCTATTACACCTTTTACTCTTCCATCACTAAAAAAAACAATTATTTTCCAGCTACCCACAGAAAGAAGATATCAAAATCACTGTGGTCTAATAGTTGCCGTACAACTCATTGTAGACAGGATGGTAACCAGGGTTACCGAGAGTATGTGTGATTAGATCTAACTTATCATCCTCATAAGTAAAAATTCCTTACTCACATACAGAAAGATTCAAGATGCTCGGTATTTCTGATAGTTTTTTTTCATTGTCAAAAATGTTTACAACATTTTCTCTACAGCATAGATAAGCATTACTGCCATGTATAAGCGACAAGTATTCACATGCTCACATTTTGAAACTTAAACATAGAACCAAACATTTTTATAAGATTGCAGAAATAATAGGTTATTAAGTATTATGCTTGATTTTTTAAAATAAACTCCCTCATGAGAGATGTGATTTATAATATCGTCTCATAATCTAACTTTTGAACATAATAAATAGTAAACTTACTGTAACAAGGAAAGTATATTTTGTTTTCCTTTATAATTTGCAATTTGACTTCTTTCCCAACTTTGAAAATACAATTTATTAGTGAAAGAGAAACTGTAAATATAATCCATAAAATATGTCAAAATTTCATATAAAAATTTTCTACTTAGTACCCACTGACCACAGAAAATCAGAAAGATGCAGGCTTGAAATTCTGGGTATTGGCTCTTTTCCTTATAAAGCAAGACTCTTCTTCACAATATTTGCTCTACATGTTCAATGATACTTGGTAGGTTCATAATACATGGATCACAGCAAGGTGCCTCTGATCTACTGAGGTCAGATTTTAAAAAGTTAGTAAATTATATACCATAAAATTAGAAAGTACAACCAAAGATCTTCTCATTAGTGTTAACAATCTCAGTTCAGTTCAGTTCAGTCGCTCAGTTGTGTCTGACTCTTTGCAACCCCATGAATCGCAGGACGCCAGGCCTCCCTGTCCATCACCAACTCCCAGAGTTCACCCAAACTCATGTGCATCGAGTAGGTAATGCCATCCACCCATCTCACCCTCTGTCGTCCCCTTCTCCTCCTGCCCCGAATACCACCCAGCATCAGGGTCTTTTCCAGTGAGTCAAATCTTCGCATGAGGTGGCCAAAGTACTGGAGCTTCAGCCTCAGCAATAGTCCTTCCAATGAACACCCAGGACTGATCTCCTTCAGAATGGACTGGTTGGATCTCCTTGCAGTCCAAGGGACTCTTAAGAGTCTTCGCAACACCACAGTTCAAAAGCATCAATTCTTCTGCGCTCAGCTTTCTTCACAGTCCAACTCTCACATCCATACATGACTACTGGAAAAACCACAGCCTTGACGAGACGGACCTTTGTTGGCAAAGTAATATCTCTGCTTTTGAATATGCTATCTAGGTTGGTCATAACTTTCCTTCCAAGGAGTAAGTGTTTTTTAATTTCATGGCTGCAGTCACCATCTGCTGTGATTTTGGAACCCAAAGAAATAAACTCTGTCACTGTTTCCACTGTTTCCCCATCATTTGCCATGAAGTGATGGGATTGGATGCCATGATTGTAGTTTTTGAATGTTGAGCTTTAAGCCAACTTTTTCACTCTCCTCTTTCACTTTCATCAAAAGGCTCTTTATTTCCTCTTCACTTTCTGCCATAAGGGTGGTGTCATCTGCATATCTGAGGTTATTGATATTTCTCCCGGCAATCTTGATTCCAGCTTGTGTTTTGTCCAGTTCAGTGTTTCTCATGATGTACTCTGCATAGAAGTTAGACAAGCAGGGTGACAATATACAGCCTTGATGTACTCCTTTCCGTATTTGGAACCAGCCTGTTTTTCCACGTCCAGTTCTAACTGTTGCTTCTTGACGTGCACACAGATTTCTCAGAGGCAGGTCAAGTGGTCTCGTATTCCCATCCCTTTAAGAATTTTCCAGTTTGCTGTGATCCACACAGTCAAAGGCTTTGGTGTAGTCAATAAAGCAGAAGTAGATGTTTTTTTCTGGGTAATAATATGAAAAAATTCCCCTAAAATCTCTCTACATAGGCCAATTCCATCAACAAGCAATGAGTAAAGTCTGCTAGATATATATGCTAAATTGAGGCAAAAAAATATACAATTTCCAATAACACCTCTAAATTCTCACAGGAGAAACTACATACATAATATTGGGCATAAGTAGGCTCCCCAAATTTTCTTTTATTTAAGGGAAACAACTAATGACTGCAGATAAACAAGGCAAGAACAAAGTTACACAGAAAACCTATTACTGTCATTTCCTACTGATAATCAAGATTCAGAATAAGGAAAACAGGAAGATGAATCATTAGCAATTTATTAATGAAAAATAAATACTAATTGTTTTATAAAGCTTTCTTTGCTTTTAAGTCACAGTTTCTTCACCAGTAGAACATGGTTCTAAAGAACTGCAGAGTCAGTTCCAGGTCCAGTTCACTTGCTCAGTCGTGCCCAATTCTTTGCGACCCCGTGAACCACAGCATGCCAGGCCTCCCTGTCCATCACCAACTCCCGGAGTTCACCCAAACCCATGTCCATTGAGTCGGTAATGCTATCTAACCATCTCATCCTCTTTCGTCCCCTTCTCTTCCTGCCCTCTATCTTTCCCAGCATCAAGGTCTTTTCAAATGAATAAGCTCTTCGCATCAGGTGGCTTAAATATTAGAGTTTCAGCTTCAGCATCAGTCCTTCCAATGAACACCCAGGACTGATCTCCTTTAGGATGGACTTGTTGGATCTCCTTGCAGTCTAAAAGACTCTCAAGAGTCTTCTCCAACACCACAGTTCAAAAGCATCATTTCTTCGGCGCTCAGCTTTCTTTATAGTCCAACTCTCACATCCATACATGACTACTGGAAAAACCACAGCCTTGACTAGATTCTTTATAGCCCAACTCTTACATCCATACATGACCACTGGAAAAACCATAGCCTTGACTAGATGGACCTTTGTTGACAAAGTAATGTCTCTGCTTTTAAATGTGCTGTCTAGATTGGTCATAACTTTCCTTCCAAGGAGTAAGCGTCTTTTAATTTCATGGCTGCAATCACCATCCGCAGTGATTGTGGAGCCCAGAAAAATAAAGTCAGCCACTATTTCCACTGTTTCCCCATCTATTTGCCATGAAGTGATGGGACTGGATGCCATGATCTTCGTTTTCTGAATGTTGAGCTTTAAGCCAACTTTTTCACTCTCCTCTTTCACTTTCATCAAGAGGCTCTTTAGGTCTTCTTCACTTTCTGTCATAAGGGTGGTGTCATCTGCACGTCTGAGGATATTGATATTTCTCCCGGCAATCTTGATTCCAGCTTGTGCTTCTTCCAGCCCAGCGTTTCTCATGATGTACACTGCATATAAGTTAAATAAGCAGGGTGACAATATACAGCCTTCAGTTCAGTTCAGTTCAGTCGCTCAGTCATGTCCGACTCTTTGCGACCCCATGAATCACAGCACGCCAGGCCTCCCTGTCTATCACCAACTCCCACAGTTCACTCAGACTCACGTCCAACGAGTCAGTGATGCCATCCAGCCATCTCATCCTCTGTCGTCCCCTTCTCCTCCTGCCCCCAATCCCTCCCAACATCAGAGTCTTTTCCAATGAGTCAACTCTTCGCATGAGGTGGCCAAATTACTGGAGTTTCAGCTTTAGCATCATTCCTTCCAAAGAAATCCCAGGGCTGATCTCCTTCAGAATGGACTGGTTGGATCTCCTTGCAGTCCAAGGGACTCTCAAGAGTCTTCTCCAATGCCACGGTTCAAAAGCATCAATTCTTCGGCACTCAGCCTTCACAGTCCAACTCTCACATCCATACATGACCACTGAAAAAACCATAGCCTTGACTAGACGGACCTTTGTTGGCAAAGTAATGTCTCTGCTTTTGAATATGCTATCTAGGTTGGTCATAACTTTTCTTCCAAGAAGTAAGCGTCTTTTAATTTCATGGCTGCAGTCACCATCTGTAGTGATTTTGGAGCCCCAAAAAATAAAGTCTGACACTGCTTCCACTGTTTCCCCATCTGTTTCCCATGAAGTAATGGGACCAGATGCCATGATCTTCGTTTTCTGAATGTCGAGTTTTAAGCCAACTTTTTCACTCTCCTCTTTCACCTTCATCAAGAGGCTTTTTAGTTCCTCTTCACTTTCTGACATACCGTACTCCTTTTCCTATTTGGAACCAGTCTGTTGCTCCATGTCCAGTTCTAACTGTTGCTTCCTAAGCTGCATACAGGTTTCTCAAGAAGCAGGTCAGGTGGTCTGGTATTCCCATCTCTTTCAGAATTTTCCACAGTTTATTGTGATCCACACAGTCAAAGGCTTTAGCATAGTCAATAAAGCAGACATAGATGCTTTTCTGGAACTCTCTTGCTTTTTCTATGATCCAGCGGATGTTGGCAATTTGGTCTCTGGATCCTCTGCCTTTTCTAAAACCAGCTTGAACATCTGAAAGTTCATGGTGCATGTATTGCTGAAGCCTGGCTTGGAGAATTTTAAGCATTACTTTACTAGCATGTGAGATGAGTGCAACTGTGCGGTAGTTTGAGCATTCTTTGGCATTGCCTTTCTTTGGGATTGGAATGAAAACTGAGCTTTTCCAGTCGTGTGGATACTGCTGTGTTTTCCAAATTTGCTGGCATGTTGAGTGCAACACTTTCACAGCATCATCTTTCAGGATTTGAAATAGCTCAACTGGAATTCCATCACCTCCACTAGCTTTGTTCATAGTGATGCTTTCTAAGGCCCATTTGACTTCACATTCCAGCATGTCTGGCTCTAGATGAGTGATCACTCCGTTATTATCTGGGTTGTGAATATCTTTTTTGTAGAGTTCTTCTGTGTATTCTTGCCACCTCTTCTTAATATCTGCTGCTTGTGTTAGGTCCATACCATTTCTGTCCTTTATCGAGCCCATCCTTGCATGACATGTTCCCTTGGTATCTCTAATTTTCTTGAAGAGATCTCTAGTCTTTCCTATTCTGTTGTTTTCCTCTATTTCTTTGTACTGATAGTGGAGGAAGGCTTTCTTGTCTCTCCTTGCTATTCTTTGGAACTCTGCATTCAAATGGGTATATCTTTCCATTTCTCCTTTGCTTTTAACTTCCGGTCTTTTCACAGCTATTTGTAAGGATTCTACCTTATTTGCAAGATAACAAGTTAGCCTATCACATCTGCATGGATGCTAGCAGAACATACAGGATTTGTGGGTCAGAGCATCCGAGTCAACAGACTTTGCTACTCATAGGAAGCAGTGGTCAGCATACCAGCATTTTCTTGAACTTGCTCCTTGAGCTCTAATTCCCACCAGATGATGCAAAGAGCAGTGACACCTATTCACAAAGTGACTTTTGTAACTGAAGAGGAACCTAGGTTTTAGGGAGCCCAAATACTTCATAATGGTCACTAAGTATACTTGTCCCTGGATCTGCAGAGAAAACTATTTTTAAGTTACAAGGTTGTAAGCACACATGCTCTTTGCTTCAGAAGGAGAAAACATCTCTCTTCGCCTATCAAGGCAGAACCATCCCACAGAGAAGGGAATACACGTGCAGAGGGACTGAGAATCAGGACCTTTTTGATTTCAGGAACACATTATTAAATAATTCATTAAGAAAACAATTCTTTCTCCAAATACAATATAAAGACTTCTGAGAACAAAAATATAAGTGACTTTAAAATGATTTTAATTAAATCAAACTGCAGGTGACTAAAACTAAGAGATGGAGAAATGCGAAGTCTTGTTTTGTTGGTTTTTTTTTTTTTTAAAAAAAAAAAAACCAGGGCCATACACAGGAGAACTTTTTTAAATCATAGTTTAGAAATACAACTTTTGAAATTTATAATGATAGGTTTAATACTCAGAATTATTCATGAAACATTAATGGCCTCAGCAAACTTTTCTCATTTGGCAAAAAATGCCAAAAAAAAAAAAAAACCAAAAAACACAAAACCTAAAACAAAATACTTCTCAAGATGGAGAAGTAAAATAAGTAGCCAAAATCTGGATATAAACAGGTTTAACTTTAGAGGCCAAGGGGAGCTAAGTCGTGTCTGACTCTCTGCTATCCCATGGACTATCCATGGAATTCTCCAGGCCAGAATACTGGAGTGGGTAGCCTTTCCCTTCTCCAGGGGATCTTCCCCAACCCAGAGATTGAACTTAAGTCTCTCGTACTGCAGGTGGATTCTTTATCAGCTGAGCCACCAGGGAAGCCCAAGGGCATCTCAGGAAGTTCAAAATAAAGACGTTGTTTTCAGACTCTTCCTCTTAGGGCTGCTAGATGTAATTCACCAGCAGTCATGGTATTAAAAGGAGGCCAGATCCATTAATCTACCAACTGAGTGCATAGCAAAATCCACTGTGCCTATTCAGTGCAACAAGAGGAGCCTATTAAGACTCTGGTTATAAAGAAGACTTGCAGAATGTTAAAAAGAGAAAATAAATTGAGTTATAAATGCCTTGTTGTCCCTATATCTGATGAAAACTTTTTAGGCTTTATCTAGTTCGGAGATCTGGCTAATCTCCCTCCTTCTTTCCTTAAATCCTACCTTCCTTTAGCATCTATAATTCCACACTCCCCACATTTTAAGCCTACTTTTCTGGTGATGCCTCCACTTCCTTAAATTTCCCTGGTGCATACGTAATTCATCAGAATTCTTTAAGAATCTGTCCTCTGCATTCTCCCTGGTCCCCTTTAACTAGTCAAATGGCTTCACACAGTTTTTAGACATAACAAACTCAAGTATCTGGAAACTAGGCAGATAATGTAAATAAGTAAGGAGGTCCAGGTAATGACTGCAATGAATTGGAGGAGGCATTACAGCTCAGATGGTAAAGAATCTGCCTGCAATGTGGGAGACCTGGGTTTGATCGGTGGGATGGGAAGATCCCCTGGAGAAGGGAATGGCAAGCCACTAGCAGTCTGCTTGGAGAATTCCACGGACTGTATAGTCCATGGGGTCGCAAAGAGTTGGACATGACTGAGTGACTTTCACTTCTGTTCAACTCTTTGTGACCCTATGGACTCCTGCCAGTCTGTCCACTGAATTCTCCAGGCAAAAACACTGGTGTGGTTTGCCATTGCCTTCTTCCAGGGGATTTTCCTGACCCAGAGATTGAACTGGGGTCTCCTGCATTCCAGGCAGGTTCTTTACCATCTGAGCCACCAGGGAAGCCCAACCAAGACATGGAAACAACCTAAATGTACATCAAAGGTTGAATGGATAAAGAAGATGTGGTATATTCACGTAGTGAAATATTACTCAGCCATAGAAAAGAAGGAAATAATGCCATTTTGCAGCAACATGGATGGACCTAGAGATTATCATACTAAGCCAGAAAGACAAATAACATGCTATCACTGATATGTGGAATCTAAAGAACTGATGCAAATGAACTTATACAACAGAAACAGACCCACACACATAGAAAACAAACTTACAGTTACCAGATGGGAAAGGGGGGAGATAAATTAGGAGTCTGGGATTAACATGTATACATTATTATCTATTATTTAGATAAACACCAAGTATCTACTGCACAGCACAGAAAACTACACAATGTTTTGTAATAACTTATAAGAGAAAGAATCTATAAAAACATATGTATGTATGTATCACTCAATCACTGTGCTATACACTTGAAATACAACACTGTAAATCAACTATACTTCAATTAAAAAAAAATACTTCAATTTAAAAAAGGTGTAACTTTGTCTATGGGAAAAAAGAAGTCCAAAGAGGCAGAAACAAACAGAGCTTTCAAAGTACAGTCCAAGAGTGACAATTTTAAGTACTTTGGACCTTGAAGCAGGGGAATTTCTACAGTACCACACCATATTTAGATTCCATGTTCACCAAAGAATGTTCTGGATATGATATGGCTCCACATATAATTTATCTGAAGTGATGAGAGCATTCCCATCTGCTTTACAGTAGCACTGATCATTGTAAATTAATCAAAGTATCATTCTGTATTATAGATCAGTTTGTAAGCTCAGTAATATATACCCAGTCTATAGACACACTCATGATGAAACCATGTTTCAAGGTTAAGAACCAGAACTTAGTTCATGGTGACTTCACCGAAGTAAATGTCACTTACTGAGGAGTTCACAGTGAGGAAAAGAAGATAAAAGAAAATAACAACAATAAAAATGCCATTTATGGAAACTTCAAGTTACTCTGCATCTTTTTTTGGAAAGACAGCAGACACCATGAAAATTTCATCCCCCTCAGAGCATGCTCCTCTGCCTCCTCCTTATTAACACATGTGCAACTCATACAGAACACCAGTTCCTCCATGGAGCCCAAGTAAACAATTCTGATCACTCTAGTAAACAATTCACTATTTGTGACATTTCTTAAGCACTTTTGTAATAGGACAGAACTGATTTTAAGTTATTTATCATCTTTGTATATACTGTATCCCCCAACTTGAATACATACTGCTTAGAGGTAGAAAATTATAATTTCACATGTTATTTGCTTTTTCTATCTGGGATCCTCCTGCAATGAATTGAACAAAATAGCCCTGTCATTTTATTTTCCTTATGATATAAAGACACTTGGCTGTTTTAAAATAGGCAACAGTAGGAGGTGACAAAATAACAGAAATATTAAATAGAAGCTCTTTAAGGTTTTTTTTTTAATAATTCTTTTTAAAAAAGAACTTATATTTCAGTTTATTTTTTCTCCTTATATCAGTTCTTCATTTCTATCATGCATTATTTAATTAAATATGACTAAGTTGCCTTTTCTTTGATTAGAGGGAAAACTGATCTAGTTAGTATGCTAAAAAATGTATTTTATGGCATATTTGTTTCTAATTAAAAGTGAAAAGAAAACACAGGAAACCAAAAGGTCCCTACAACTTCCTCAGGAAATCAAAGGTAGATGTAATGAACTGAATTTTAAACAGAGCATTTTTTTTTCCACATGGTCAGCAGGACAGTTTCTTATACTCTACCCTACTTTTACATAGCATATACACAATTTTAGAAAACTTTTATTAACTTTTCCTGGATTTCTGCTTTTAGAGTTCTAGAGACCATGGCATCTCTGTCGTGTAAAGTTGAATATTAGTTTTAGTATTTGTAGAATTAACAGTAAATATATTCCTGGGACACTGAGCAAGATTAAAGGTTTAAACTGTTTAATTATTCCACAACACAGAGTACTTACTATGTGCCAGACACTGTCCTACCTGCCTGATAGGTATATTTTAGCTCTTTTAATCTTTGCAATAACACAGTAGGTATTCTTGTTATTATCATCCACATTTTTCAGTATTATCATCTATATTTTATAGATGAATAAACTGATACATGGAAAAACCAAGCAGCTTGTCCAAAGGGATAATGCTCACAAATGCTGCAGTCAGAACCTGAACACGGATGGCCTAGCTGCAAGCTGGAACTCAGACACTGCCTCCAGAACAAGCAAGCACTGTCTGCCCACGTGCACGTGCTCGCACACATGCCTCCACTCCCCAACTCCTCAGAATTAAACAACTCTGAGTGTCCCCAAGTGAGACACTGTGTTGAACTACTCTGGGAACCGCAAACACTGATTAAATCAGCCTGATTTCATGGGGCTTGTACTCCAGTGGGAAGATAACCAGACAAATAACCTCAAAGAAGCCAATGAAAAATAATACATATGGAGAAAAATAATAAATATGGAGATAAGCAAGAGCTTGTGGGGATTTAAGAACTAAAAGATCCAGTATAATAAGGAACAAAAATCAAGAGCAAGAGGAACACTGAGGGGTCAGTGAGAACTTTTATGCCAGAGATAAAATCTTCAAGCTGGTTGGAACCACATGTCAGAATCTTAACATCAAGAAATGCTTAGCATGAAGAGCCTGGAAACTTCTACCTGACTTGCTTATTGGAAAAATGACTGCTACCCAGAGTCTAATCACATTAATGAATCTTTTCCTTAATTTTTTGAGCCTCATGCTGAAAGTTTCTGGGTCATAAACTACTAACCCAGAGGGTAAACATTCAGTCTGGTATTGGTCTCATTTAGCAGAATTTACTTCGAAACATTCACTCAATAATGCCACTCCTCTTTTTCTACATACTTCTACTATCTCCTGTCAATAGACTAAGAAAGCAAAAGCAGAACTCAACTATTAAAACATTCAATAACCTCACATAAAAATCTACCAACTAAGGACTTCCCCAAATCTAACAACTACAGAACTTCCCAACCAGTTTACCCTGACACATGATGTATTACTGATCCCCTCGAGACTTTGATAGGTGGAACCTCTTGGCAGCTGTGCTTAGGTCTTGAGCAGAGAGGCCGGCCTTACCATGACTTCAAAAAGATTGAGAAGCACAGAAATGAAGCATTAGGCACATGATACCTCAAAATTTTTGTCTGCTGCCTGGTTTTTAGGTATGCGTGCTAAACTTGCCTTTAGGATTTTCCTAAATTCCTTTGAACAGTAACTTTTTCCCAATTTTAACTCCATCTGAACATTGTGTTCTTATTGACTTTTTCTTATTTCCCTTTTGGGGAAAATGTCACAATAATATTCCTTAAGTTAAAGTTGGTTTATGAAAATCATAATTTGTTTGGCTGTTTGTAGAACTAACCACTCAATAGTTCCGTTTTATGAAACAATAATACATTCAGGTTTAAAGGCACTGCTGCTGCTGCTGCTAAGTCACTTCAGTCATGTCCGACTCTGTGCGACCCCAGAGACGGCAGCCCACCAGGCTCCCCTATCCCTGGGATTCCCCAAGCAGGAACACGAGTGGGCTGCCATTTCCTTCTCCAATGCATGAAAGTGAAAAGTGAAAGTGAAGTTGCTCAGTTGTGTCCGACTCTTAGCGACCCCATGGACTGCAGCCTACCAGGCTCCTCCATCCATGGGATTTTCCAGGCAAGAGTACTGGAGTGGGGTGCCATTGCCTTCTCCGTTAAAGGCACTAGTTAGGTCAAATGAAAGCATTGTCATATGCCCTCAATATGTAGATAAATAACAGGAACACTTCTGAATGAGAACCCAGTTATGCAAAAATGCGGACTAGTATTAGAGTATAAAAAAGATAAAAGGATTCAACCTTTTAAAATGCTACATCATTCATTCATCCATTAATTCAATAAAATACCGTGGAACTATATGGTGAAAACCCACAGAGAATACAAAGATGGTTTTTCCAATGATCTAATAAAAGAACCATAATTCTGATTACTACAGAAATATGTCTGCGTTCCAGAAGAAGCTTTAAGTTTAGCTCTCATCCCAAAAGTAAAAATCTTAAAGACAAATTAAGAAGCTTTTTCAAGTAAGCAAAGATAGGAGAAGACAAAGTTACAAGGGTTTTGGGTGGTAGGGAGCATGTTTCATCAGCATTTCAAGAATCCCCCAATTGATTTAGAAGTGATTTCACTCACACAGCAGTTGGACAGAAATTTCAGCCCCTTAATGTCTATGGTTGTAAATAAAGGGAAGTAAAGATGTCTCAAATGCATAATTCTCTGTGGTTTGAGGTACTGGCAAAACAAACTCCTCTCTTGAAAAACGTGAGGAATCTTTCCATTTTTCACTGGCCTTCTGACTAGCAAACAACTTTATAACTCACCAGAATTTTCAGTTTTCAAAAAGAAATACCACAAGCAATTCATCTGATAGATTTTCTTAAAATTTTAAGATAGTTTGTGTTGAAGGATACCGACTGTTTGGATTAAGCTCAGAGTATTAATATATGAGCTGTAACTTCAAGAAGTCCTCAATTCTTACTTTCAGAACTCTGCAATCCCTTTCTGCTTTCTACTATTCACAAATATTTAATTAGTACACTCGGGTGTTAGGCTAATTCAGAGGAGGATAAATGTTTTCTTCTTTTAAGTCCTCATTTGTGAATGGATATAGGAGCATTACAAATAGCTAGATCTCTGGAATACAGAATGTCAGGGTTAAATGTAGAAATAGTATTACCTCCAGTAGTGCTTAAAAATAATTCAGAATACTTTTTATTTAAGAGGTGGGATAAAGGCTTTAATATTTTTGAAGTAAAAAAACGTATATCTAATCAAATGTGCATTGCTCTGTATGTGCCCTAATCACATAGCAGCTTATAGATAAACACAGCACTTCATGAAGAAAAATAAGGGAAACCTAACGTTACAGTTAATTCATCAGTGTCAGAGGACTCAGATTATTCACAGTTGTGTATTCCAACGTTTTATGTCATTTCATCAGCTAATGTATAAATACAGAAATTAACTACAAAAAGAACACAACAGTCTGAGTGTAAGCAATCACTTTTAACTCTAAGCTAGGGTTCTGCTTACACTCAAGACACACTGAGAAAACGTGAACTCGCTCAGTCGTGTCCGACTCTTTGCGACCCTGTGGACTGTAGCCCGCCACAGGCTCTTCTGTCCATGGGATTCTCCAGGCAAGAATACTGGAGTGGGTTGCCATTTCCTTCTCCAGCAAGACACACTGAGGGACCCTTAAAAGGTTACTAAAGAAACCATCTGCCTCCTGATGCTCATGTCCTGATCATCTTACCAAGAGATTCCTGATAAAAGTTTTCCAAGTTTTATTTAAGTTATGCAGACTTCAGATATTTAATTCCTATTATTTACCAAGCTCACCTGAGCTTGTGTCTGGATAGAAAACACCTAAAGGAAAATACCTTTAGCTGTTTTGTGAGATAATGCAACTTTGTGATAGCATTATCCTCTTTTCTGTATCTTGCCTGTACATGTTTACTTTCTGTGCAGTGACACAAAGAAAACCTGAATCCCAGGGATAAAGGCCTTTTCTCATTTCAATTTCAGATCTTCATCAAGTTTATGTTTCACCTCCTCTAGGAAGTAGTGTCTGATGGCTGCAATCCTGAAGCAACCGTTGCCCTCTCTGAACTGTCAGAACAATTTATTTATGCCATTTTTTAAAGTATCTTTCCTTTTCTACCTTTTACTTTGTATATGTGTTTTATGTTCACTGAATTATAAAGTTATGAGCTTCTCGTGTATACTGTATCTTACATACCTCTGCTTCTTAGAGCAAACTATTTAATTCAATGAGTGCACATCAAATAAATACATAATATCTACTTGGTAATAACAAAATTATTCAGTTACTAAGGTATATTTTTGGTGGCTAAACAGGAAAAAAAAAAGCAATCAAAAAGTACTTATCGAAAACACTGAAGAACATTCTAGAAATACTCAGGCAAAATCTATACCATTTGGAACTGGAGACAGGTTTCCTCATTCTTCAAATATGGATCCAAATTATAAAATGATTTGTACTTACTTGTCTCCAAAAAACTTTCTCCAGAATTCAGCAGCATCTGCTTTCGTGATACGAAAGTTATCTCCCTGGAACTGTCCATTGGGAAAGATTGCTTTGATTTCTGCCAACATGTGACTGAAGATAAGGGATAGTTTTGTGAGATTTCGTCTGTAGACACAAAGGGGGAAAAATGAAGAGAAGAATAAATATATAGGCACATAAGTTTCAATGGGAATATATATCATGAAAAATGAAATTATCCAACCTAGGTCAAATCAATAAAGCCCTTAAGAACAATGTTCATAGAAACTATACATTTAAATTCCTAACAGGGTTTTTATTAATCACCCATGTATTCATTTAATATAAACATGAACAAGATAAATTACATGGATTTAATGGGAGAGATGGACACCTAGAAAACTCATAATCAAATATAAATGTTAATCAAAAATGAGTAACTATTTCTACATGGGGTAATAAGGAAAATTGTGTCAATTACGGAGAATCTAGGAAGATAAGCAGTTGTTCGACAGATGAAAGACTCAGAGTAGAAAGGGGGGGAAAGACAGGAGGGAAAAAAGAATTTTGAATAGTAGGAAGAGTGTATAGAGAAGTACAGAAGTGTGAAACAGAACTATTTGGATACTATCTAGGCTTAGCATGGCTAAAGAACAGCAGAAGGTGAGTGGAACAGATGGCTTGAGATGGGATGAGAAAGTTTAGATGGGACATGACAAAGAGCCATCTGAACCAAAGAACAGATTTTGTCAAATACACTTGCCACTTCTATCTAAAAATCAGTTTCTGATGATAAGCCTCAGATATGTACACATTTTAGAAGCTCTCTAGGTAATTCCAAGGTAGTCCATAAAAAACTACTGTGATAAGGAATGGGGAGCCAAAGTGGACTAAAAGATTAAGGAAATGATCAAGTCTCTGTTTTAGAAAGAAAAAGTTATGGTATGGAAAAAATGGTTTAGAGTGAGGGAAATGTAGGTGTTGTCTCTTCTAACTTCCATGTTAAGTTCTGGGGGTTTTGACGTGATTTACAGCATGTTTCAAATCATGATTCATACTTTAATAGTATCATCTATATTCCTTCCAAGCTTTTCATAGGTTTACAACATATATTGTATTAATCAGCCCCAAACTGTTACTGCAATAGTAAGGAAGCAATTGAAAGATAAAATACAAAAGAACTTCTCAGTTTTCAGCTGACCTTGCCTCTTTATATTCCTGCTTATTCAGAATCCCCAGAACACAACAGGCACATACATAATATCTTTCCATTTTGAAGCTTTAGCTGCTTTTGTGTATGTGTTGAGGGGTCAAGGGCAGGTAGGAGGCAAGTAAATACAGAGGAAAAACAGAGAAAGCCATCAAATCTGCAATGCATATAATGCCATACAAAGTTTCAGAAGGACTTTGAAATTGAAAATTGTGGCTATCTGCCTCATTTTTATGCATGTATCTGTATTTAATGACTCCCAAATAACAAACAAAAAGACATGCTACATACCAAAGAGATTATATAGTAAGCACCTCTCAGTAGTTAATGAAAAGAAGCATGTATCCTATATAAGATGAACACAGAATAAATAAAAGTACTTGTGATAGAAAGTGGGAAAAGTAGGAAAGAAGAAAGCAATAAAGTAACTTACATCTCAAAAAGTTCATCTCTATTGAAAAACCAGAAAGTCCCAATTTCCATATCCTTTATTATTTATGAGAAAGAAATTTATGAGGGTCAGAACTTGGGCCTTATTATAGTGCTTGATTGACAACAAGAAACAATCTGCAAAATCATTATGGTTGGGCGATGCAAAATGTTTCACCATCTTCTTAGGTTCAGTCACACTTTCGTACAACTCAGCCTAATTCAAAGGTAAAACTCCCTTAATTAGTTGAATCTTTGTTCTTCTCATTTATGTCAACACATCCTCATTTAGATGATGGTTGATATAAGGATTCAGTCTTAGGAAATGAAAAGCGAACTGATGAACTTTATCAAAGGAAAGAACTGTGGCCAATGAAGCCTATACAAACTGCAACTGTCTTTTGAAATTTGAGTTTAAGGAAAAACATAAAGTCACTTTTGAAAAGCTGCAACGAATTTATTTCCATAATTAGGCAAAAGAGTTAATTTCTGACCAAAACTTCCAATTGATACACACAAACAAAAAAGAAAAATCAGGATGGCTGTAATTAGGGTAAACCAACTGTTCCTTATTTTCTGAATTGGTTGCTCTCCATCCATCCCCTTGTTTCTTTGTTCTTTAATCATATCCAAATGTTTTTCATTTTTATTTGTTAGATCTAAAGCCTGAAGCACAATACCAGTGATTATCCATCTTGGATATTTGATCCACTGGCTATGTAGGCACTAAGCTTTAAAACAGAAATAGCAGTACTTTATAATCTTCAGTCTAGAAGCCCTAGTATCACTTCTACCTATACAACCAATCACTGTTAAATTATAAACTGTGTGTATAGTTCAATTTTCTTCTTCCTACAAGAAGATTACATTTCTATTTGACTTTTTGTACAAACTAAAGCAATGGAAAAATCTCTTTTGCCTTTAATCTTTAAAGAAATGGAAATTCAAGTTCTTAAAAACATGCTAATGCAAGTTTTCTGTTACCTTATTTTTCACATATACCAGAACATATATTTTCTAATTTTTTAAAAAAATGCATATCATACATATGTAAATGATTATTCTTGAAATCCTTTATCTGAAAGATTGATTTACTGAGGTTGCAATCCACACAAAGAAATGAAAATAACTTACAGCTAATTCAGCTGATGTCATTTAAATTTACTGTCACAACAAATGAGTTTGTCTTTTATATGACTGTGTGGGAGTTTGTTTACTATATTTTGCTTTACATTATAAGCTTTAATTCCCCACTCCACTATGCACTTTTATATACCAATTTAAATATAAATAACTTCTAATTTTGAAACTGAAATCCAAGAATACAGTCACCTCTAATCATCTAGACACAGAGGGAACAAAGTCAACAACTACATACCTTCTTTGCAGATGAATTTTCTTTCCTATTAGGATATTTTTTCCATACCTTGCCAATTTTCCCTAAGCCCACTTGATTGCTGCTCAACCTATGACCAAAAGTGATGACTACTTAAAAAGGATTTGAAGCATCCTAATTGAGAATATGTATCTTTCTCACTAAACAACTAAGGAAATAATATTTATCTGACTGGATCTGGGCATCCGGTCCCATCATTTTACAGCAAACAGATGGGGAAAAATGGAAACAGTGACAGACTCTTATTTTCTTGGGCTCCAAAATCACTGTGGATGGTGACTACAGCCATGAAATTAAAAGATGCTTACTCATTGGAAGGAAAGTTATGACCAACATAGACAGCATATTAAAAAGCAGAGACAACACTTTGCCAACAAAGGTCCATATAGTCAAAGCTATGGTTTTCCCAGTAGTCATGCACAAATGTGAAATTTGGATCATAAAGAAGGCTGGGCATCAAAGAATTGATGCTTTTGAATTGTGGTATTGGAGAAGACTCTTGAGAGTCCCTTGGACTCCAAGGAGATCAAA
The DNA here is from genome assembly GCF_027580195.1 of Bos mutus. Taxonomy (NCBI): domain Eukaryota; kingdom Metazoa; phylum Chordata; class Mammalia; order Artiodactyla; family Bovidae; genus Bos; species Bos mutus. The sequence continues at coordinate 49,492,872 of NC_091617.1, forward strand.
CCAGTCAGTCCTAAAGGAAATCAACCCTGAATATTCATTGAAGGACTGATGCTGGAGCTGAAGCTCCAACACTCTGGTCACCTGATGTGAAGAACTGACTCATTGGTAAAGACCCTGATGCTGGGAAAGACTGAAGATAGGATGAGAAGGGGGAAACAGAGGATGAGATGGTTGGATGGCATCATCAACTCAATGGACATGAGTTTGAGCAAACTCTGGAAGACAGTGAAGGACAGGGAAGCCTGGCATGCTGCAGTTTATGGGGTTGCAAAGAGTTGGACACGACTGAGTAAGTGAACAACAACCAAAAAAAACTCAATAATCTTAAATATAACTTTACAAGAAATTCTGCAACACTTTGACTTTCAATATAAGAGATACTTTATTTTGACTAATTACTACCACATTAATCCCCCACTAACAATCACAAGTTAAGTCATTTTTTTCTGCCACCCCTACAGTGAAGTCACTCAGTCGTGTCCAACTCTTTGCAACCCTGTGGACTGTAGCCTACCAGGCTCCTCCATCCATGGGAATTTCCAGGCAAGAATACTGAAGTGGGTTGCCATTTCCTTCTCCAGGAGATCTTCCCGACCCAGGGACTGAACCCGGGTCTCCCGCATTGTAGGCAAACGCTCTAATCTGAGCCACCAGGGAAATCCATATAGTAGGAATCCCCAAGCCATTTAAAAAGTTTGTTCGGTGTGAGATTTTGTTTTTAAGAAATAATTTTGAAATCAAGGTATTTTGATATACCAGGTAACCAAAAAGTAGCTTCTAGATGTCAATACTGGGTAAACCAGTAAATATGTTAATATATTAAAGAAGAGGGATGGTATGGGGAGGGAGGAGGGAGGAGGGTTCAGGATGGGGAACACATGTATACCTGTGGCGGATTCATTTTGATATTTGGCAAAACTAATACAATTATGTAAAGTTTAAAAATAAAATAAAATTAAAAAAATAAAATAAAATAAAGAAGCCTTGAAGCAGCGGGAGGGAGAGAGGAAAAAAGACAAAGGAGAGGGCAGAGATGATACAGAAAACTATCTGCATTCACAATCTTTGAAAAGGCTACAAATGAACTTACCTACAAAACAGAAATAGAGTTACAGATACAGAAAACAAATTTACGGCCACCAGCGGTAAGAAGGGGATAAACTGGAAGATTGTGATAGACATATACATATTATATGTATGTCTCACCTTTCATTTCCTCATCCTGGGAACAGAGACTATTATTAAGATGACTCCTGAGAGTCTGAAGTAAAACTGGATCTCATCCACTCCCCTGCCTAAATGTTTTAAAGTTTTCAACACAACTAAGAGGAATAAGAAGCAAATCTTTTTTTTTTTTATTCAAGTATAGTTGATTTACAATATTGTGTGTATAGCAAACTGATTCATTTATATGTTTTCTTTCCCATAGTCTTTTCCATTATGGTTTATTACAAGATATTGAATCTAGTTCCCCGTGCTATATAGTAGGATTGTGTTGTTCATCTATTTTATATAGGGCAGTTTGTCTCTGCTAATTCCAGATTCCGAGTTTATCCCTCTCCAACCCCCTTTCTCCTTTGATAACCATAAGTTTGTTTTCTATGTCTGTGAGTCTGTTTTTTTTGGGTTTTTTTTGTTTTTGTAAATAAGCTCATTTGTGCCATATTTTAGATTGCACATATAAGTGAAATCATATGATATTTGTCTTTCTACTTCTTACTTCACTTAATATGACAATTTCTAGGTCCATTCATGTTACTGCACATGGCATTATTTCATTCTTTTTTATGACTGAGTAATGGCTCCCCACTCCAGTACTCTTGCCTGGAAAATCCCATGGACGGAGCAGCCTGGTAGGCTGCAGTCCATGGGGTCGCTAAGAGTCGGACAATACTGAGTGACTTCACTTTCACTTTTCACTTTCATGCATTGGAGAAGGAAATGGCAACCCACTCCAGTGTTCTTGTCTGGGGAATCCCAGGGATTGGGGAGCCTGGTGGGCTGCCATCTATGGGGTCACATAGAGTCGGACACGACTGAAGCAACTTAGCAGCAGCAGCAGCATTCCATTATGTTTATATACCAGATTTTTTTCATCCATTCATCTGTTGATGAACATTTAGGTTGCTTCCATGTCTTGGCTATTTTAAATAGTGCTGCAAGGAACACTGGGGTACATGTATCTTTTTGATTTATGGTTTTCTCTGGATATATGCCCAGGAGGAGAATTGCTGGATTGTACGGCAACTCTATTTTTAGTTTAAGGAACCCCCATAATGTTTTCCGTAGTGACTGCATCAATTTACAAGGAATATGAAGCAATCTTAAAAGACCAAGCCCCAGAGTCTAACCCAAGACATAAGAGAAGTGTGAGCAGAAACTTTCTAACCTGAGACACAAGCAGTAGGGTAATTTTTCAAGCTGCTCCAGGTTACTTCATTGAACTGCTCACTTTAAAAGAATTTAGCAAACTATGTCCGTCCAAAAGCTTCATTGAAATAGGTAACCAAGGAAGGTTTTATCCCTTTCATTAAAAAATAAATCATCCACCACTAACAAGGCCAGGGAGACCAAGCGCAAAATTGTGGCTGGGAAGGATGAACCCTAGGCATCCTTTGATCTCTGCAGTATAATCTCAAACATGTTGCCTACATAGGTCCAATAAGTGCAAGACACTATCCCACAAAATAAGGATGATGCTTTCAGGGTAAATGAATTTGCTTTATGACATAAAGAGTTTTAAATGGACAATTTACAAATGTCTTACCTAAACACAACTAAAACATGAAATATTCCCATCACATTCAAATGTAACATCCTTTGACAAGTTCCTGGGAGATACCAAGAAGACATTCTGTCTAATTCTTCAGCTACCCTATATTAAAGAAACCGTCCTTGAACCGTACATACTGAGTGCATATCCTTACTCTGCTGGTAGTTGCGAACAAGTCGCTTAACCTCTCTCTTTGAATCAGTTTCCTTATCTCTAAAAATTTTAAATAAAAATGCCTGTCTTGTGAGGAGTATATAAGGTATAAAGGTAAGACCCTAACGCATCTAGTAATTCTCAGTAAATAATCATTATTATTATTATTAATTCTACCTACCACCTCTGTTTAAAAGTATAAATATCCTAGTCTTTAATCTCCCCATATAATACTATTGTCATTTAAACTGATGGCTATCTCAATAAGGTAAAAATCATCATTCTCATATTAGGATCATCAGTTGTCATGGTGGCTTCTTATAATTCCACGGCAAATAATGAAAGAGTATTTGACTCATCCATTCATTTATTCTGCATATCCTAAGTGTCTACTAGACTATGTCATATACTCTTGATGAATTCATCAAGTATTCATATAGTTTTAATGAATTTAAGGGACTAAGAGATTGCCAAAGGTACAGAACAATGTGGTGGGAATAAAACTAAGATAGAACTAGAATAAAGGTAGTAATCAGTGAGAGAGACAGAGGAGTCTACAACTTTGGGGGTGATGGATGCAGTTCTGACCAGAATATAGCCCTGAAGTGGGTAGGAACAGTACAGTAAAGGTGAATTAGGAAGGAATTAGATAATTCCAAGGGTGAATAGGGTCTTTCACGTGGATTTTGAAATTTCCTACAACTATGACAGCAGTTTGCATGAAAAAAAAATAACTACAATAAGCCTTATCTCAATACATTCAATAAAGCTTCCCATATAATCTTTTTTAAATGTCAGCTATTTTAACTTTGCAGCTATGCCAACATAGGATTATCTCTTTGATAATTTCAACAAATAATTTTATATGAAAAATTTATTATGAGAAACCATGACAGTATGATATGATCACTAATACTTTCATCTGGTTTAAAAGCTTAACAACATCTACTTCAGAAAAGAAAAACTTTAGTCTTTAGCGCTGGACTCCTTTTGATTAAACCTAAAGGGTAACAAGTACTTTTTTATGAAACCTTTTTTTTTTTTAAGAACTCTTAAAAATGTTGACCATTCTATTACATGAGAGAGAGAAAAGAAAAACATATCTATTCCTGCATTCCTATTTAACATAAAATACAATGAAATTTCTGTGAACTATGTGGAAAGCTGTCATGACAATGACTCAAATAGAAGCGACCAGAAGCAATCACAGTAGAACTTCGTTGTGTATTTTTGTTTTTTGTTTTTTGGCTAGGCTCTTCTTGAAAAGAAAAAGCAACATTGGAAGTTTAAACTATATTTTTATGTCCTGGGGTAATGTGATAAAAGAACAGTCTTGTCATCAAATAAACTTGGCCATGAAAAACAATTTAATTTTTAAATCTATTAATAGATTCATTTTTGTTCTTTTCTCAGATCACCATAAAAATTATAATGAAGTAGCAATCTGAATTATATCAATTAAGTCAGCACTTACTGTTTCTACTGAAAATTCTTAATTATTTTTACTTGCTACATTCCCTACACCACTATTTCTATTTTTTGTCACATTCACATTTCAGAGATAGCTTTTACTTTTACTCAGTAGGCTAGAGTAACAGAATACTCTATTAGAATACAGTTTAAGTCTTTTCTACAATAATATTTTCTTTTTTTTTTAATTTTATTTTATTTTTAAACTTTACATAATTGTATTAGAAAGCTGTGGTACATATACACAATGGAGTATTACTCAGCCATTAAAAAGAATACATGTGAATCAGTTCTAATGAGGTGGATGAAACTGGAGCCTATTATACAGAGTGAAGTAAGCCAGAAAGAAAAACACCAATACAGTATACTAACGCATATACATGGAATTTAGAAAGATGGTAACAATAACCCAGTGTACAAGACAGCAAAAGAGACACTGATGTATAGAACAGTCTTATGGACTCTGTGGGAGAGGGAGAGGGTGGGAAGATTTGGGAGAATGACATTGATACAATAATATTTTCTTCGAGGATTTCTCCTGTCCGTGGGACCAAACTACCTTCCATCATTCTTCACACCACTTCTCTGTTTCCTCCTTGGGCATCTGAATGGCCTCCTGCCCTTTCTGATCTACACTTTGGATTAAGCCACCTCTTCCTCCTCACTGACTCAAAGTTCCTACGTCTCAGCTTGTTGCACTTTCGTCTGCACCAGCTTTATGTTAAGCTAGTATGGCCATGGTATCTTTTCCATCCCCCTTTCTGGAATGTCATCTAGCAGGCTACTAAATGCCACCACTTGGACTTTCCTGGTGGTCCAGTGGTTAAGAATCTGTCTGTCAATGCAGAGGACATGGGTTCAGTCTCTGGTTTGAGAAAATTCCACATGCTGTGAGACAACTAAGCCAGTACACCGCAACAACTGAGCCCGAGTGCTTAACTACTGAAGTCCATGTGCCTTAAAGCCCACACTCTGCAACAGGAGAAGCCGCTGCAACGAGAGGCCCATGCACCGCAACCAGGGAAAGGCCATGCACAGCAACGTAGACCCAGTGCAGCCAATAAATTAAATAGAATGCCACCGCTTCACACCACCTGCCATAGGAGAAAGTTCTCTCTGAAAAGCACCACAGTTATTTTATATACATATTGCACTTCACCTCAATCAAAGCAAAGGTCTTTGTTGGAGAAGAAAGTCTTACTATACCTGTAACAGCTTCTTACAAATAATAGATACCCAATAAATTTTAACGCTAATGACCATTAAAATATTTAAAGAATAAATACATCAGAATTTCCTGACCTAAACAGATCGATAGCAGCAGTACAAAAAAACAGTTTATAGAACACTACAGAGTGAAGCATCAACTTTACCAAAAGCTGCTGTAAGAGAGAATTAAAAATCTAGTGTTTGACACTAAATGAGAAAAAGAAAAAAAACCTTAGTGAGTTCCACTATCTTTTCTCTATCTTTTTCTCCTTTGTGAATGACAAAATATAACAACAGCAAGCAAAAGGAAATTAATGTGAAGTTTCCAGAATCCCAAGTAAACTGATCACATTTGTCATACTTTCTGAGGAAGTATAAACACAGTTTCCCATCACATTACCTGCTCCCTGACAGTTACTTCCTCTTTTGGCTCTAGAGTTTCCTCCTTGACACCTTTGTCCCACGTCAACCCAGCTCCCCAGAAACGGAACAAGTGAAAGACAAATGAGCCACAGAGCAGAGAGATAGCTCATCTCTTTGCTGGTGCTCAGGTTGTGCATTACTGACAAGAAAACTACAAACCTGACATTTACTTCATCTTTTCCCCAGGGTTGAAATTATCTTTATTCAAATGGTTGAGGCAAATGTAAAAATAAACTTTATTTTGCCAAGCAATTCTCATTTATTTTCGGTACAATCTGATATGGATACCACATGATAACACAGAGTGTGTGTGTGTGTGTCTGTGTGTGCACACACATGAACATGCTCTATAAAAAGTGTGAAGTGAAAAAGGCAAGACAATAAATAGTATGCCCAGTACTAAGTACTATTTAAAAGCTAAGTATCACAATACAGACAAACAGAAAATATAGACTATACAGTAAAAGACATAAACAGTAGTAATCTCTGGATAGTTTATAAATGGTTTTTCTATTTTTTTTCTTTAAATATTCCTATTTTCAAAAATATTGCAAGCCATTATACTGACTTTCTCAGGCAAATCTGCAAGGTGCCTGAAGGAGAGAGTGACTAGATTTCCATACCCACTGCAACAACCCAACCTCTGACAGGCCCCAGTGGCATCCCGGCTGCAAAGCTTGACTTCAGGTCCAGAGCTATCTCTGGTGCACAGTCACCTCAAACCTTTTACTTGAGCACTGACTTCCAATTTTCTAGAAACTATTAACCCCTTTACCACAGAATATTCACCACTGGCACAATAGTATAATTTCTCATTTTTAGGATATAAGGCAGGGAATACAAAGGTCAAAGAGTACAGCTACTGACAAACTAAATGTGGAAATCATCTCATTCTGGTTAAGTCTCGTTATTTTTAAATCTAGTTGGTGACATTATCTCCTACCTTTATGATAATCTAAAAAATACACCATTCAAGTTGAATTATTTTCGGGAGCAAGAGACTGCCTGATAGTTATTATAGATAAATTAGCACACCACATATAATCCTTGTCATTCGATAGCATAAAGAAATGTATAGTGACATATGACCAGAGCATTCAATTGTCTACCTTTTCCCTTCAGCATACCAGACACGGACAAGACATATGATAATGATTCTAGAGAAGGGGGCTAATTTAGATCTACAGCCTCAGAAAGAAATGCTGTGCTTTTCTAAGCAGTGAGACTGATTATATTGGGATTTTTTTTTTTTTTCCTTTCAAAATGAGAAACAGGTGAAATAATCGCAGAACATAGCTGGAACAGATGTTAGCTGTACAGTTTCCCCGGACCCACTGTTGTTTAGCTGCTCAGCAGTGTGCAATGCTTCTGCGACCCCATTAACTGTAGCCCTCCTCTGTCCGCGGGATTTTCCAGGCAAGGATACTGGAGTGGCTTGCCATTTCCTTTTCTAATGGATGAATAAAAACTTGTTAAACTTTCTGAGTATAGCAACAATCGGTATATGTTTTAAGTTAAAATAAAGATCTAAGGTTTTCTTAAATTTGCCAAAGTTAAACTGCATTTAGCTTATTCTGCTCCCAGAGTGGTGATAGGACCTTGCAGACAAGTGGTTTCTACACTCCCAATGTCAAGTCTCATGAAGGAAATACTGGAATACGGTGGAGGAAAGCATAGTATGGGAGCACAAAGCTCTAGACACAGTACTCCCTGTCTCTTACTTCAAAGCCTCTAATCCAAAGTTTTGTCCTCTATAAAAATGAGAAGACTATAGGCACATAATCTGAGGCCCCATAACATTCCATGGAGTTGTCATCACCTTTATTTTGGCTTGTAGGAGGTGACTAGATAGCTCACAAAGCCCATAGGCTTTAGGTAAAAATTATGAACATACTTCACAACCTACAATTAATATGAAGTACAAGGTGTTATATATCATTTTAAGTTTACAGACTTTTCTCAATATATTTTAGTCTGAGACTGAAGAAATCCTAAAGACAGGATAGAAAAATCTAACATAGAAAACAAATTACATTGGGAAGCCTTAATTTTTATTTTTTTCATTACTATAATAGGCATCGCTGATGTTTTCTTTCCTTTTCAACAAAGTAAAATACTTAAATAACATTGTCTTCCAAAACTAAACCACAAAGCAGCAGAAATTACAAAAAATACATACATAAAAGGCAACTTAAAAGCTCTGCTCTTCATGTTAATGAATAAACACTAGAATATTGAAACCATACGAAAAATGTAGACTACTAGAACAGAGTATGCTCAATGGGAAACATGGCTTAAAAGTTGATTTTATTTATTTGTTCTTGATAAGGAAATGTGCCAACAGTAAGCAAACTACAATATCACATCTAAGAATTTTAACTTTCATCTCAGTCGAGAGTTTAGAAATATCTTAATTTAGAGAGACTTATGTTTACCACATGATGGCTGATCAATAATATGAATCAACTCTCTCTGCTATTTTAGTCTTGATTGCAATGGAATAACCACCACATAAATAAAACCACCCTTAGACAGTGGCTTTGGAGTAGAAAGACAAACATATTTAATCTATCCACACTCTGAAGATCAAACATTACAAGAGTTAAAAGCTCCAGCTCTAGAGTCAAATTAACCTAAACGTGAGCTTAAATCACTCAGTGTCTGAAAGACTTTGCGTACTAAGTTAACCCTTCATTTCTAAAGTATGAATTACAACAGCACTTACAGGATTTGCAGAAGATTACAGACAGTCAAACTGCCTTTGCTCCTCTCCCATCATGGAGTCTGTTCCCCGCACCTGGGCTAGGCTGCGCCTTGCTTTGATTAGTAGAAAGTGGTAGAAATTACACCGTGTAAATTCTGAGGTTGGGCCCTAAGAGATCTGTGGTTTCTGCCTTTGCATCTTGGAAAACAATCTTGGAATTTAGTGGTCATGCTGTGAGGAAACCCAAGCAGTCACGTGGAAAGGCCCTAGTGAGTCCTCAGGTACAAGGGGGCAACAAATGCTAGGCATGTGAGGGCAACCAACACCCCAGCCAAGACCACAGAAAACTGAACCCAACACCACGGAATCTTAACAAATAATACTGTTAAATTTTATGTGGTTTGATACACAGCAGTAAATATAAGCCACTGCAAGCATTTGATAAACTTTACTAGTATTATTAGTGCTACCAACTTACTATTATTATCATTATTGTCATCAACAGTAGCAGTTGAAAGGTTGGGACACTCTTCTGTCAATGTAAGTACATAACTTATGGATAAAGAATCAAACACTATTTAAAATAAAACTTTTATTCCTACTTAAAGTATTTTTACATTGGAAATTGCAAATTTTACATCTTCTATATTTTACTTGATACTAAAACAAACTAACCAAAAGAGATTTTTGGAAGAAATCTGGACTATACTAATTGGAAAGTTAGCCTACTCAGATTTGGATCAGAAGAAATTTAATTTCCAAAACATACTTATTTAGATAACCACACAAGGAACTGAAGTGTGAAAATACCATTAGGCTAATCCACTGATTTATACTGACAACAGACTTAATTTCTACAAGTCTTAAATGCTCAGTCAAAGGTAGAGAATCCCCTTAATATTATATGTACATAAAATGTAAGCAAAGATCTGAAATGTTTATAGACTGTATAGCAGTCTTTTTAATTGAACTGCCATTTAAATCACATTTTCTAAATACGACTTAACATTAACTAGATTTGACATGTGTCTAGATAAGAAATCATTCTGGATTTTGGCTTGTCTAGTTCTATTCACTGGGGTCTCTGATCAAAAGTCAAGTGCTATTAATAATCCCTTACTTATCAACACTGAAGTATACACAATGACTTTTTTTTTTAAAGAATAATTATTTTGGCTTCCAGCTGTACCTAAACCATCAATATAGTAATCTTTAGAAGACATTTAAGGATACTGTTAAACATATCATTGTACCATGTAAATAAATTTAATGAAATGGTTATTCAACAGATGTACTACTGTACCCAAGAACTGTAAGTTTTAATTTATACACTAATCATGAGAATCAATCATTATGCCTCTCCTGGTGATACCTATCATTTAAAGCTTAATAGAAAAAAGAAACTACAAATATTTAAAGAAATCACATTTAATATTTCAATTAAATATTAGAATGATGAAAGAAGAATCATGCATTAACTTAAGAAAATTTTATTTCCTGTATAATTATTTCCTGCTTAATCAAGTATTTCTTAAGGAACCAAATACTAAGAGACAAAGAAAAACTACAAATAATTGACAAAGATTAGGCTGTGAAAGCAGCACCAATTAATCTTTTCATTTTCTGGCATATCACTTATGATGAAACATGCTATTTCTTGAAAAGTCTACCTTAATGGCACAAAAGTAAGTTCTCCCCATTTTTCAGAATGATATTATATGTACAGAAACTGAGATCTACACATATGAAATTCCAGTGACTTTAAAATAAAGTTTTTTCCATTTAGTAAATATTATATTTTTGAGGCTCTGTAATAATCTGCCACTACACTAGGCAATGGGTTAATAAGATGAAAACCAGCTACATCCCTGCCTTCCAGGAGTTTATAATCAGATATAAAAATGCACAGCGACAATATGGTGTAATTGTACAAACAAAGTATAATACATTCAAGGTTCTTCAGCCAACACAGGAGCCCATAGGATAATGTACTCAACTCTGGCCCTCTTTAAAAGGGTTCAGAAGCAGGAAAAAAGCAAGAGAACATGCCAGGTAAAAGCAGCAAGGTTGGTATACCAAAGTATGTGGGTGTAGACTGGCCTCACAATATGACACACTGCAGGGTCAGAAGTGATCTGTATTCAGGAAAGAGATGGCTAGGGCAGCAAGACCACACTGTAGATATCACTTCATCATGTAGCCCTGTGCATTAAACCAGCACAGCCCATCACCTACCCAGGCTGTTCAAGGATGCAGAGGCCTGCATATCCAACCATGACTCCACCAGGCAGCACTACAGCCAAGGGGAGTTTGAAAAACAAAACCACTTTCCATAAAATGTATCAAAGCTATAATTTAATAAGGAGGAACACATCTTCAGCCAAATTTAAAAGCTTTCATTGAAGATTTCTCTGTTGTTAAGACAGTAATTGAATTTTGAGGGTTTCTTTCCTGTGTCATTGATGAAATATAATCTAGATTTAACAAATTGAGAAAACAAGCAAAAGAAAAGAGCTCTCAGAGAGGAATGCTCCAGAAGCCTATGTCTTAGAAGCAGATGTTCTACTCTGGCAGACTTTCCGCCCCTGGTGTATTACCATTTGAAACCCACTCATAGATCACACTGCAAATGCACATCTGAGAAGATGTGTTCCCATTTCAAAATACCACAGTAATTCCCTCACTTCCAGAAATGATTCACCAGATAAATATTTAGTGTCGTAAAGAAGTACAACCTTTTTTTCCATGATCTAAAGTAGAACTCTGAGCTGACCAACTCCAACCCCCAAACACAACATTATCAATAACCCCTGAAGTACCATTCCACCAGGTGACATTCTCAAGAGTTAATTCTCTGGGTATGGAGACTGTGCCAAAGCTCCTAAGAGAAGACTCATTTGATTCCACTGAAAAGCACTGCAATCTGTTCTTTAAAAATGGACTGTAGTTAAGCAACACATTTTTCCATTAAGTTTTATGGAGCCTGCTGCATTTCCTGTGTCAAAATCTGTCACAAAAATCTGTTTCTCAGACATCTGTTTGGTACAACACACATGTGAATAAGGTACTGCATGGAGATGTCTGAAAATAGCAATGCACAGCCTAGCATTTGGTTTCTGATCAGAAAGAACTTCCAGTATGTTGGGGGTAGATTTAATTTGGATCCTGTTAATATCTATTATTAATCACTGGTCTTACCCACCAGGAAAAATTAAGTTATTATCTTCTTCATGTCAATAGCCTTTTCATAGTCAAGTGAAAAGAAAAGCTAAATATGAAGAAGAATATATGATAAGAGTGAACCTTAGATTTCAGTTTGGCAGTCTAGTCCCAGGCAAGAACAAAAATAAATATCTAACAATTATGCTTTTCAAAATCCGGCCCTTGGACCACAGTTAAACATCACTCCACCACTTGTCAAAAATGCAAACCTTCAGGCCCCACCCCAGAACTGCTGACTTAGAATTTGCACTTTGATGAGCCCCTCAGGTGATCATATGCATGTTTAATACCTGAAAAGCACTTTGTTAGCAGGAACCTCAAAGGATATTTTTCACTGTGGTGCCTCTATGTAAAGTATTTAAGTATTTTTCTGCAGTAGCACTATAGGCCCCAAACTGCGCTGTGCTCAGTCATGTCCTACTCTTTGTGACCCTATGGACTACAGCCCCCCAGGTTCCTCAGTCCATGGGATTCTCCAGGCAAGAATACTGGAGTGGGTTGCCTGTCCTCCTCCAAGGGATCTTCCCCACCCAAGGATCGAACTGGCATCTCCTATGTCTCCTGCATTGCAGGCAGATTCTTTACCTGCTGAGCCATCAGGGAAGGCCTCTATGTAAAACTGCATCTAAAGCACCCTTGAGGTCCAAGTATTTTTTTAAAGATTCGTGTAAGAGATTCCACTCTGTTGTCCCTCACCACATACTATCCGTCAGTGCTTCCCGTAATTTTGCCAACATGCTGGGAGTCACAGTCATCATTACTGGGCTGGAACATCCTTGTTTTGAGTGATTTAGTTTCTCTTCCAGGACAGACCTCAACAAGGCTAACTGCTGATGGGACTCTCATTTTTCATCCCTCTTGCTCAATAACCCTAAAGAACTCACCCCTAATCCTTGATGGTTCCAACCTAGGACAGCCTGTACTATTCCCATTTGTAAATATCAACATCAGACTGATAATAACCTCATCACCACACCCCAGCTCAGCCCCCACATCTCTACCCTGGAAGAAGAACTAAGTTCTTCTGATTGGTTAACACATTGTCAGAGATCAGGGAGCAGGCTTGCTTCCTCCTACTACAGGAAATAGAAGACAACCACACACATCACTAGTTCAGTGTAACTGTGGCTCATCTATGCCTAATGTGAGAAGGGAGCAAATTATTCTCCCTTCAATCATCTTCCTCTATCAGTGTTACCCTTTGAGATCCCTAAATTCAAGGATTTCATCTGCTATGTTTGGTTCTACCTCCTTAAGAATAGCAAGACTGGAAAAAAAAGAAAGACCTGCCAGCTGAGAAATAAAAAACACCTTCTTTAAATGCCATTAAGGTGCTATTTCCTCCTAGAACTGAATTTGCCCACTGCTATATATCTCCTTGTAACTTAATAATTAAAAAGCAATCAGGGCCTGCCTGCCTACCCACCAGAAGAAATATCCTTGGAAAACGTCAATCAAGCCCGGCTGACTAATTTTATCATGAGAACCTCTAATCAGGGAGAGAAAGATCTTGGCACTGCCTGTGGTGGAGTGATGAATGCAACACTAGAGGCTGGAACAAGGCCAGGAGTGCTGGGGTTTGAAAGGAGCAGCTGAGCAGCCTGGGTGATGCTGCTCCATTCTGGCACCTGAGAGAAGCAAAGTGAAAGGCAGAGACAGACTCTGGGCAGAGCATGAGAGCTTGCAGCACCCTGCAAGATCAACCTAGAGTAACAAATGAAGGATAAAGGTAACAAAGGGGCTCTCAAAAGCTGATGCATAGAAGCTACCCTTTTCAGTATAAAAAGGTTCATGGAGGAAGGTGTTTTATAAATAACTTGTTCCCAGACACCTTTATATACGAATATAATTTTTCTTGAAGTGTTTAACAACACTCAAAACAAAAATAGAGAAAACTAACCTAGGATTCCATTTTCACCAAAAGAGTATTAATATTAAAATTATCGTCTTTTGACATGAAATATCTTCACACCACAAGAACAAGAGGGACATAATTTCAGAACATAAAGAAGTATTCCTTTTAAATGGGTAAATTTAACTTCCTGAAAGACTCACTAAAATGCTTACTATAACTTCCAATTCCAGGCCACAGATAAGTGGAACCCATCAGAAGCAGTCCAATCATGCAGAATGTAGAGGTTTCAGCCCGAGGTACTTTCACATGCCTCTAATCACAGATGAAGCACTGAGCTAGGGACACACACTACAAGCTTTGAAAAAGAAATGAAACAAAAAGTGAAAAGGAAACTTCTCACAAAAATGCATTAAGTATGGACTGCTCATAAGTAGTTACAATTCACTTAAGAAATATTAGTTCATTTTTTCCTACTCTGGAAATGACTTGCAAATACAAATTATACATGGGGAAAGGCCTTGAAGAAAAAGAATGGACTATTAAAATATACAAAGCCAACACTAAAACTAAAACTGAAGACAACCTTCTTATTTAATTCATTGGATTCAAATGAAAGTTTAATACAAAATACAAAGATTCTATGGACATGAAATTCCAGATTATCAAATTATTTGGAGAGTAAAATTTAGTGCCATAAATTAATTTTATGTATTTTCTGTTAACTTCTTGACAACTGTTCCAATGTTAATGATTTTTTTTTCCTTTACATGGGTTCTACATGAGTTAGACTATCACTAAAAATCATTGTTGTGTACTAAAAAAACCAAATAGGTTTCTGCATATTCCAGTACTACATGTTATGAAAATTAATAGTTTTAATTAATTTTAATAAAATGAAAAGTTTAAATTTAACTAAAAATGAAAATTTAAATTTAATTATTAACTTAATTTTTAAAAATATCTGAACAAATCAATCTTACTGGGTAGTTTCCTTCCACCTGAGTTAGCAGTTATCACAAAAGCACACCTATGTAACACTGTTTTAAGACATTTCAAAATCATCACAGATATGTAGAGATGAAGGCAACTTAGAAATCATATAATTATCTCTGCCTTCTCATTTAAAGAAATGGAACTATAACTTGAAATGGTGATGACAGGTCAAATGTCACAGACCAATTAGGTGCTAGAATTGAATCTTTGAACTCCTACTTATATTGAAACCATACATATGTTTTGTCCTCAAGACAAATAGGCAATACTTTGTGAGCTAACCAGTTGATCAGCCACAACTCATTTTTAAATGACCAAAAAAGTTGATAATAGATACCATACAAAGGTATTAAAACATGTTAAAAATATACATATATATTCTACTAAGACAAAATACATGTATAACCTATAAATCTGAAATTTCACTCTTTGATATGTTTATCAGCCAGAAATACAAGCATATGTACACCAAACGACATGTTCTAGAACCTTCACACCACTATTACTCAAGCCAAAACTAGTCAAATGACCATTAATAGCAGAAGGGATAAAGAATGGAATAGTCATAAAACGGAACACTAAACAGTAATGAAAATGAATAAACGGCAACAACGTGTGGTAAGGATGACTCTCAAGCATAATGTGGAGCCAAAGGAACCAAGGCCCAAAAGTCTCTACCATGAGATTTCACTTCTCAGTATTTACTTATTCATATTATATTAACAACTATCGGACATCAGTTCAGTTCAGTCGCTCAGTCGTGTCCGACTCTTTGTGACCCCATGAATTGCAGCACGCCAGGCCTCCCTGTCCATCACCAACTCCCGGAGTTCACCCAAACCAACATCCATCAAGTTGGTGATGCCATCCAGCCATCTCATCCTCTGTCGTCCCCTTCTCCTCCTGCCCCCAATCCCTCCCAGCATCAGAGTCTTTTCCAATGAGTTAAATCTTAGCATGCGGCGGCCAAAGTACTGGAGTTTCAGCTTTAGCAACAGTCCTTCCAAAGAACCACCAGGACTGATCTCCTTTAGAATGGACTGGTTGGATCTCCTTGCAGTCCAAGGGACTGCCAAGAGTCTTCTTCAACACCACAGTTCAAAAGCATCAATTCTTCGGCGTTCAGCTTTCTTCACAGTCCAACTCTCACATTCATACATGACCACTGGAAAAACCATAGCCTTTGACTAGACGGACCTTTGTTGGCAAAGTAACATCTCTGCTTTTGAATATGCTATCTAGGTTGGTCATAACTTTCCTTCCAAGGAGTAAGCGTCTTAATTTCATGGCTGCAATCACCATCTGCAGTGATTTTGGAGCCCCAAAAAATAAAGTCTGACACTGTTTCTACATCTATTTCCCATGAAGTGATGGGACCAGATGCCATGATCTTCGTTTTCTGAATGTTGAGCTTTAAACCAACTTTTTCACTCTCTTCTTTCACTTTCATCAAGAGGCTTTTTAGTTCTTCTTCTCTTTCTGCCATAAGAGTAGTATCATCTGCATATCTGAGGTTATTGATATTTCTCCTGGCAATCTTGATTCTAGCTTGTGCTTCTTCCAGCCCAGCGTTTCTCATGATGTACTCTGCATATAAGATAAATAAGCAGGGTGACAATATACAGCCTTGACGTACTTCTTTGGAACCAGTCTGCTGTTCCATGTCCAGTTCTAACTGTTGCTTCCTGACCTGCATACAAATTTCTCAAGAGGCAGGTCAGGTGGTCTGGTATTGCCATCTCTTGAAGAATTTTCCACAGTTTGCTGTGATTCATGCAGTCAAAAGCTTTGGCATAGTCAGTAAAGCAGAAATAGATGTTTTTCTGGAACTCTCTTGCTTTTTCCATGATCCAACATATGTTGGCAATTTTATCTCTGGTTCCTCTGCCTTTTCTAAATCCAACTTGAACATCTGGAAGTTCACAGTTCACATACTGCTGAAGCCTGGCTTGGAGAATTTTGAGCATTACTTTACTAGCATGTGAGATGAGTGCAATTGTGCAGTAGTTTGAGCATTCTTTGCCATTGCCTTTCTTTGGGATTGGAATGAACTGACCTTTTCCAGTCCTGTGGCCACTGCTGAGTTTTCCAAATTTGCTGGCATATTGAGTGCACACAGATATCCATAAATATGCGAATAGATATGATGAATGTGTATGTAAAATACATATATTTTTTTTTCCTCCACTTTCTGGGTAAAAGAGAAAGAGATTTTTCCTCTTTTCTTCACATTCACTCCTTGCAATTTAAGTTTATAACCACAAGAGATGTATCTCCCCACAGGCTACTTTCCAGTCCAAGCTTACACCCTATTAAAAACAAGACAACAGCCCCAAAGTGGAGTTGCTTATGCTAAATCCCATGTCACCAACATGAAAATTACAGTTTTGGCTCACCTAGAAATAGAAACTTAAACAAGTCAATCAAGAATCACCTGATCAGCACTAGCAAGGTTATCTGCCAGAGACCCCTGCCATCCCCTAAATGAAAGTAACCTTGCAACAATCAACCCATTTTTTCTGCCTAGTATGACTTGCTTGTTCCTGCCCCTGCCTGCCTGTAGAAGTCCTTCCTTCTGAACAGCTCCTCAGAACTCCTTTTTTTCTGCTACATTGGATGATACCAGATTTCGATTGATTTTGCTCAAATCAACTCTCAAAATTTTTGGTATGCCTTAGGTTAGATTTTAACAACCCTAGGGCAAAGTGTGAATCTGCCAGAGTCCATAAATTGAAGCTAATATCAGAAAGAAAGCTGTCTCATCATTTTTTCAACCTGCCATCATGGGTGTCATAATACTTTTGTCTGTCTGTTTATGATAAATCTAACTTCCAAAGAAAGATCCAATTTCATAATAAACTCAAGATTTCAATAAAAATTCCATTTTCCCATAAAGTACTTTTATATTTCTAGTGTAAATATGGAAAACAATGCAGGTAAACTTAGGCCTAATTTAAGTTTCTAATTTATAAATTCAGATATGAGAACAACTGGATTTTCTTGGTATGAATCCTTTCTCAGGCATCCCCTAATGCTGTACACTGAAGCAGAAAAAAATAATGGTAAGTGGAAGCCTTTTCCTTTTCACTAACCTATTGAAACTCGAGCAAGGCAGTTACCCCGGTTGCAGCCACTGCAATGGGAAAAGCACAGCAAGGACTAATTACTGAGCTGCACTCAGGTGCCAGATGTAAAGCAGATCCAGACTACCTCATTCTGGTCACCCCAAAGTTGAAGGTGACACCCACTGTAAGAAGCAGGCACACACTCAGGTCTTGTAAGATACAAGCTAGGTTTCCTAGGTGGTGCTACTGGTAAAGAACCCATTTGCCATTGCAGGAGACTTAAGAGATGCAGGTTTGATCCCTGGGTCAGGAAGATCCGTTGGAGGAGGGCATGGCAACCCAATCCAGTATTCTTGCCTGGAGAATCCCATGGAGAGAAGAGCCTGGTGGGCTACAGTCCACAGGGTCGCAAAGAGTCAGACATGACTGAAATGATTTAGCACGCATGCATGCAAGATACAAGCTAACCTCCAGAGTAATCTCAAGGAATTATGAAACATTTCCTTTTCAAAAATGCTAATTTAAACTA
Source organism: Bos mutus (assembly GCF_027580195.1). Taxonomy (NCBI): domain Eukaryota; kingdom Metazoa; phylum Chordata; class Mammalia; order Artiodactyla; family Bovidae; genus Bos; species Bos mutus. The sequence continues at coordinate 49,511,268 of NC_091617.1, forward strand.
GTTATATTGAACAAAGAAGTATAAAGGACTAGTTAAAAAAAAATTTTAAGTGGAGTTTTAAAAATACACAGATACTTCATAACACCATTTGAAGCCTCTTCCTATGAATGTAATACCTATGCAAAAGTTAAAATATATTTAAAAAATAAAAATAAAATGCCTTCAGATGAATTAAATGTGTCTGGTTTTTGTCGTCTCTAAAACAAGACAAAAACACATGGAGTTCTTTCCTTCAGTTGCATTAAAAGGATGATTAAATTTAACCCTATTCAGAGATTTGAAATGTTGGCATGTTACATTACGAACACTCAGAGAAATAAGGCGTTAGGTAAAACTTTCAGATCTCCTGTTACAAGTCATTAACCAAATATCTGACCCTACAGATGACAATAAAAATAGAAATGTTATCACAAATCAAATTGTTTGGGGGTTAAGAGCAGGCTGAATGGGGATTTAAATGTGCTTTTTTTTTCCACCCATCTGTAGTCAGAACCAGATGCTAGAGATTGAGATTAGGGGCAAGGAGGAAACTTCCTCTTTTAAAACCCAAGAACTACCCTTTCATCCCCCTTACAGCTTATTTTGAGTGACATGCGTTTATGCAAACATACAAGGTTTCAAACAAACAGTTGCAGCCTTGATGTCAAAACCTCTTAACTGTTAGTCAATGTGTGCATGTATGGAGGTCAGGAATTTAAGGAGGCATTTATGGTTTGGTTTCATTTTATTTGGGTAAGACAATGGCACCCCACTCCAGTACTCTTGCCTGGAAAATCCCATCGACGGAGGAGCCTGGTAGGCTGCAGTCCATAGGGTCGCTAAGAGTGGGACACGACTGAGCGACTTCACGTTCACTTTTCACTTTCACACATTGGAGAAGGAAATGGCAATCCACTCCAGTATTCTTGCCTGGAGAATCCCAGGGAGAGGGGAGCCTGGTGGGCTGCCATCTGTGGGGTCACACAGAGTCGGAACGACTGAAGCGACTTAGCAGCAGCAGCAGCAGCAGCAGCAGGGCATTACACGGAGAAGGAAATGGCAACCCACTCCAGTATTCTTGCCTGGAGAATCCCAGGGATGGGGGAGCCTCGTGGGCTGCCGTCTATGGGGTCGCACAGAGTCAGACGCTACTGAAGCGATGCAGCAACTGCAGCAGCAGGGCATTACACAGAGAAGGCAATGGCACCCCACTCCAGTACTCTTGCCTGGAAAATCTCATGGACGGAGGAGCCTGGTGGGCTGCAGCCCATGGGGTCACAAAGAGTCGGACATGACAGCAGCTTCACTTTCACTTTTCACTTTCATGCATTGAAGGAAATGGCAACCCATCCCAGTGTTCTTGCCTGGAGAATCCCAGGGACGGGGGAGCCTGGTGGGCTGCCGTCTATGGGGTCGCACAGAGTCGGACACGACTGAAGTGACTTAGCAGTAGCAGCAGGGAATTACAAAAAAACACAAAAACCAATTAAGTTGGACTCCTCAGAAGAATACCACGTAGTGGTAGGGCTAAGTAGCCAGGAAGCACCCAGTTTCTGAATATATATATAGAAAGATGCACACACACAAATAAGCTCTCCAGGGTGATAATTTGTTGATCATCCATCAAGATGTAATAAACAAAATGTCTGGATGGAAAAATGAAATGTATAAAAATGACCAGAGTAATAAAGATGAGTTTTGTTCTGCTGGACAGTTTAAAAGAATAGCAAGGAGAGATAAGAAAGCCTTCCTCAGAGATCAGTGCTTAATAGAGGAAAACAATAGAATGGGAAAGACTAGATATCTCTTCAAGAAAATTAGAGACACCAAGGGAACTTTTCATGCAAAGATGGGCATAATAAAGGACAGAAATGGTATGGACCTACAGAAGCAGATGATATTAAGAAGAGGTGACAAGAATACACAGAAGAACTGTACAAAAAAGATCTTCACGACCCAGATAATCACGATGGTGTGATCACTCACCTAGAGCCAGACATCCTGGAATGTGAAGTCAAGTGGGCCTTAGGAAGCATCACTACGAACAAAGCTAGTGGAGGTGATGGAATTTCAGTTGAGATATTTCAAATCCTAAAAGATGATGCTGTGAAAACACTACACTCAATATGCCAGCACATTTGGAAAACGTGGCAGTGGCCACAGGACTGGAAAAGGTCAATATTCATTCCAATCCCAAAGAAAGGCAATGCCAAAGAATGCTCAAACTACCACACAATGGCACTCATCTCACACACTTTAATAAAGTAATGCTCAAAATTCTCTAAGCTGGGCCTCAATAGTATGTGAACCATGAACTTCCAGATGTTCAAATTGGATTTAGAAAAGGCAGAGGAACCAGAGATAAAATTGCCAACATACATTGGATCATCGAAAAAGCAAGAGAGTTTCAGAAAAACATCTATTTCTGCTTTACTGAATATGCCAAAGCCTTTGACTGTGTGGATCACAACAAACTGTGGAAAATTCTTCAAGAGATGAAATTACCATACCACCTCATCTGCCTCTTGAAAAATCTGTATGCAAGTCAAGAAGCAACAGTTGGAACTGGACATGGAACAACAGACTGGTTCCAATCAGGAAAGGCTGTATATTGTCACCCTGCTTATTTAACAGAATTGCAGAGTATATCATGAGAAATGCTGGACTGGATGAAGCACAAGCTGGAATCAAGATTGCCAGGAGAAATATTAATAACCTCAGATATGCAGATGACACCACCCTTATGGCAGAAAGCCAAGAGGAACTAAACAGCCTCTTGATGAAAGTGAAAGAGTAGAGTGAAAAAGTTGGCTTAAAACTCAACATTCAGAAAACTAAGGTCATGGCATCTGCCCCCATCACTTCATGGCAAATATATGGAAACAGTGGAAACAGTGACAGACTTTAATGGGGGTGGGGGTGGGGCTCCAAAATCACTGCATATGGTGACTACAGCCATGAAATTAAAAGACACTTGCTCCTTGGAAAAAAAGTTATGACCAACCTAGACAGCATATTAAAAAGCAGAGACATTACTTTACCAACAAAGTCCATCTATTCAAAGCTATGGTTTTTCCAGTAGTCACATACGGATGTGAGAGTTGGACTATAAAGAAAGCTGAGTGCTGAAGAATTTGTGCTTTTGAACTGTGGTGTTGGAGAAGACTCTTGAGAGTCCTTGGACAGCAAGAGATCCAACCAGTCCATCCTAAAGGAAATCAATCCTGAATATTCATTCGAAGGACTGATGTTGCAGCTGAAACTCCAATACTTTGGCCACCCGATGCAAAAAACTGACTCATTGGAAAAGACCCTGATGCTGGGAAATATTGAGGGCAGGAGGAGAAGGGAACGACAGAGGATGAGATGGTTGGATGGCATCACTGTCTCGATGGACATGAGTTTGAGTAAACTCCAGGAGTTGGGGATGGACAGGGAGGCCTGGCGTGCTGAAGTCCATGGGTCGCAAAGAGTCGGACGCGACTAAGCAACTGAACTGAATAAAGATGGAAAACTAGGAAAGAAAAACAGCAGTGGGAGAAAATAACACGTGATAAATAATGAGGAAGAACAAAAAAAGAAAGAAGTCGCTGCATCTGATAAAATTTTTAAAGGGAAAATACTTAAAAGGAATTAACAAAATAAATAAATTAAGCAAAATAGAGGGTAGGGAAAAATAAACAAGGATTTACTATAGACATTATAAAAAAGGACATCCAAGTATGATAATGCTACCTTGTGGCAGTCTTTACATTTTTATTAACTACATAAAATAGGCATATTAGTACACATTTGTGAAATAAATCAATAGTTGCATTGTGAAGCGTTAGTATCTTATAAATTCAGACTAGTCCCATCCACAATTAAAATACTTGAATAATCAAAAAATAAAATGTATTTCAGCATTTGATCACAAAAAAACATTTGTGCTGTTATCTCTGGGTGATAAGATTACATACATATTATTTAATTTTATTGTTTTTGCATACTCATATTACCAAATTTTCTACAATGAGTATGTATTCCCTGGTGGCTCAAGCAGTAAAGAATCTGCCTCCAATGCAGGAGACCTGGGTTCGATCCCTGGGTCACAAAGATCCCCTGGAAATGGGAATGGCAACCCATTCCAGTATTCTTGCCTGGAGAATTTCATGGACAGAGGAGCCTGGCGGACTACAGTCCATGGGTTTGCAAAGTGTTGGACATGATTAAGCAACTAAGACATATATACTTGGTATGTATAATCCAAACAGGAATCAAATATATTTTCAAATGTTCAGCTTTGAGGTCTGAGGTGGCACCACATGAAAAAATGTCCTCCTAGCAATTGAGATTTTACTGCATACCTTTAATTGGTGTCTATACCAAACACCCCTCCACACTACCAACTCAGAATCAGGTATGTATATTCTTAAGGCTATTGTCATAACTGATAAATCTACTTCAAGGAAGATCTTTGCCAAGACTCCAAAATAAACATCCATATAATTATATTTTTAGAGGAAAACAGGAAGTATGCTATACTGAAATATTTCAGAATTTGAACCTGTCATTTATTATACCCATTTTTGTTACAGATCCACATTTTTTAAAAATGCTGTCTGCAAAGACATTATTTCTGCCAAAAGCAGGAATAAAACAGTTCTCCATTACAAAAAAAGTAAGATGTGCAACCCCATGGACTGCAGCCTGCCAAGCTCCTTTGTCCATGGGGATTCTCCAGGCAAGAATACTGGAGTGGGTCGCCATTTCCTTCTCCAGGAGATCTTTCCAACCCAGGGATTGAACCCAGGTCTCCTGCACTGCAGGCAGATTCTTTACCATCTGAGCCATGAGGGAAGTCCAAGATGTTAAAAAATAATCACAAAGATAATTCTTTTAAAACATCCTTTTGTTTTCAAAGGATATTTATCTTGCACCTTTAGACCATTAATATTCTACGAAGAACAAACAAATCAAGAAACACTTATTGACTAAGTTACAAAGCAGCTATAGATTCCTCATCCCTATATGTAGGTACCTTTGCGACCTGACCACTTCTTCCACAAAAAGTGAATCTTTTGCTCCACCCCTTTAATCAAGGCTTTGTCATGTGACTTGCTTAGGCCAATCAGCCATTAGTAAATGCAACAGGTCTAGAAGTTCCTGTGAATTGGTGGGTCCCTTTTCCTGCTGCTGGGAACCATCATGCAATCACCTGATCATGCCTAGGCTATCACAAATGATGCGTGAAGAGAAGCTCCAGCAACCCCGCTGAGGTCCCAAACATACAAAATGAAGCCACCTTAAGCCATGCAGCCTCAGCTGAGTAGCCCACAACATAGGAACCACCCAGCCAAGCCTACAAGTCATGAGAAATAATAATTGTTCTCTTAAGCTACTAGGCTCTCTATGCAGCAAAAGCAAATTGATAGAGATTCTAAGTACTAAACACCCTAATAATATCTGTAAAGCATCCAACATAGTACCTGATTGCTTATTCTTTATTCTAGATCCTTCGAAGAATACAAAAAGGTTTGGTAATCCTCACCATGTAACAGGGAACTTCAGATACCTAAAGGTTTCTTAAATCACTGATGACTGAGCCCCACTTCAGAGTCTCTGATTCAGTGACTCTGTGGTAGAGACTGAACATCTGCCTTTTCATCAGGTTTCCCAGGAGTTGCTGCAAATTCTGCAGATCACATTTTGCCAAACACAGCCCTTAGAGTTTACAGTCTCCAAGATTCATTCAACAAATACTTCTTAAACACTTTATGCACAGGCTTTGCACTAGGCTACAGACTAAAGGAACATTAGTAAGTAAAGTAAGGTTCAGGTGTTATGAGGGCTACAGGTGCACCGAGAGAAAGGCTTATTGGTGTGTTTGGCAGGTAATGAGATGTGGGCTGAAGAGTAACAGCCAACTTAACACTCTCCCTCTGCCCTAAGAGTATCAAATACACATTTGTTTTTCAAATAAGAGACTGCACAGTTAGCCTATATTCTGTCAATATTTCTTCCCCCTTTTGTGACATACAGAAAATTATATTTCTAACAGCTGCTCTAATCTCCATCTTTGCTACTAATGTTATTGATAAAGTACACTTTGTAATGTGTATTATAGTTGTAACTTTAACTGCAACTTTAACTGCATAGACTCTCCTAAAGAACCACTCATGTTATTTTACAAACACAATCATCTATAATTCCTGCTACCGCAATGATGACATGGGGTTAACCTGCCCTAACTTATTTTCAGTTGGATTATCTCTTTGCCTAATTTCCTTCCAGATAATGTGCACAAGTGCTAGAAAACATGAATATGTCTAATTCTTAGCTCTTAATTTTTCTTATGTCATAACTGAGGTCATGACTGAATCTTGGCTGTGAACTTCCACAATTCTAGTGTTAAAATAGAGAAAATATTTGTTGTTTTCTGGAGTAAGTAGCCAAGGAACATGATTTTGTGGGTCCTTCTGACATACCAAAACCTACACTTCTATAAAAATATCATAAGTAATGGTAAAAACATTTGACTTCTAGTCTAAAAATGAGAATACTGGTTCTGTTCAGTGGATCTTGGACATGACATTTAATCTCTTTGGTTTGAGCCTCAGATTCCTCATCTGAAAAAAACAAAAAAAAGGAGTTGGTGACCAGCAGTTCTTAAAATGCCTTTGTATTACAATTACCTGGCTGTTTTATAAAAGCACATGCCTTGGGCAACATGCTAGAACAATTCAATAAAAATTTCTGGGGGTGGAACCCACAGAGCAGAGTTGCTGGGAGCTCCCCAAATGACATCAATGTGCAGCCAAGGTTGAAAACTGAGTAGGAGGATCTGGAGGTGCCTTCTATCACTCAGTGGTTCCCAAGGTGGGTTTCTCATCAGAGTCCCCTGAGGAGTTCTAGAGCCAATCTTCACCAGGGCCTGCTTCAGGCCAGGCCCATCAGAGTCTCAGAGCAGATCAGGCACTACCGCCACTTTGAAAGCTCTCCAGATGATTCTAATGGGTCACTGTGGGTGGGAAACACTGTCACGATTCACACGTTCAATTTATAGAAAAATCAACTTTTGAATTCTTTCAATGATAAGCTCTTATCTGGTGTTAACAGGTATGTTGATAAAAACTGCAAATTATATACAAATTTCTAGAAAAACAAAATATACATAAAACCATGAACCCCAACCTGAAACTATAAACCGAGTAACATCCTTTGGACATCCATGGATAATTCTAAAAGAAATCCCTGATATGATCTGACTCACTGGGAAATTGGAAATTATAATTATAGCATATTGGCATAGAAATAAAAAGAGCAAGTGTAAAGACATAATTTGGGCTTTAGAAAACTACTGCACAAGTCAAATTTAGTAAATAAGCCCCAAAATTGTGAAGGACAGTCAAATGCATACTTTATGAGAAAATAACGTTGATCCATTTGGCTTATTCAAGTACTTAGAGACAGAGAGGGAGAGAATGTTACTTCGGCATGTTTAAAAAAAAAAAAAAAAACCCTGGGAAGAGATTTAAAATCCTGAAGACTTCTTGAATGTGTAACTAACGCATTTTCATGAAAAAAATTTTTTTAATCACTCATGACTTGAGCAGGTTGAAAGCTAATTTTTAGAGAGGATTTACCCTTTCTTTGGCACTGAAATATTGGGTTATTAATAAAAGTAATCTTTAAAACAGCCATGAAAATAACATAAAAAGAAGCAGCAGCCATTATTAATGCATAAATGGTCTATAACTTTAATAGCTTTCAAAGCCCAGGTATAGGAGACTAAATGATACTTAATCACTATGTTAAATGCCATGCTTATAAAAGTGGAAAAAGATAGTATTTTTAATAAGAAAGCATATCATATTTTTAATACTTCAATGTATTACAGACAATTTAAAATATGTTTGGCTACTTAAAGGATAATGAACTCAAAGGTTAAAAATGAGTAATCCTCTAAAAAATGACTAGTCAAATTAGTCATTTAGCCTTTTAAGTACATATTAAACACTAAGACAGGTCTGAATAATTTTAATTTTCATTTAATAAAGAACTTTGTTGTGCTTAACCACATCACTGAATTCATTTACATATAGTGGTCTTCTTTTCCCCTCTGGGCGGTACAGTGAACAGCCAGGGGACTTCCTAAAACAGGCTGGATCTGGCCCACTGCTGAACTTGAACGGTGTTGTTGTTACTCTTTGGGCACGGCAAGGTACAACTCTAAGCTAACCTAGTGCTAACAACAACAATTTGTTAAAATACCTAAAGCTAAGAATGAAGAATCCTGTTTACACAAGAACATGTTTCATAGTGGTGAAAAGCTCAGGACTCCACCTTTGTCACAGGACACCTTACAGCTGTAGCCCAGAACAGAATCCTAAAAGATGCCAGGATGTATGGGGTAAGATGAGGAGGTTGTCTGGGTTGTAAAAGGGAACAGAAACAGATTTCTTCATATACATAAAGGGAAATATACACACCTGAATCAGAGATGATTAAAATAGCAATCTGCCAAAAATAACCGGCTGAATCATACTAATAATTTTCAAGGTAATTCTGTAAGCAAGCCACTGGAGATACAAATCTACAACACTTCAAGGAGACACTCTCACACCCACAGACGCCCATATTAGACTGGATTCCTGCATGTGCGTGCACACAAACACACACCACATACGTGGAGAAACCACCATACCCACTCACGTCAGACTGGAATCCCACACACACACACAACGTGCAGTTACCTCAATGGTTCTGATTCCTTCTTATATTCAATCCCCCACACCTTCCCACATTAGACTGGAATCCTGCACACACACACACATACACACAACTTGCAGTTACCTCAATGGTTCCGTTTTCTTCTTATATCCAGTCCTCTCCAGCTGACAGGCACACGCACAGATACGACTCGCAGTTACCTCAATGGCTCTGTTTCTTTCTTATATCCAATCCTCTCCAGCGGACAGGCACACGCACAGACACGACTCGCAGTTACCTCAATGGCTCAGTTTCCTTCTTATATCCAATCCTCTCCAGCTGAAACAGTTCCCAGTTTGCTTCTTAGTCTCCCTAATCCCTCCATGGCGTTATGCAAAACTGTTCATGACCTTACATCCATCTTTTTGGGGAAAAAAAAAATTTCATAGGTCTCTACCAGATTAGGAACCAGTGCCCTTCAGAGCTGTCAACTAAAAACTTAAGTGAAAATTTTATTATGTGCAGGCGCCAATTACCAAACTTTTAAAGTCCCAGATTTTAACGTCTGTCACCAGGGCAAGTACCACAGAATTTCCAAGCGATTCACAACCAGGACGAAAAGAGGATAAAAATGTTCAAATCTCAATAGAGTCTACAAATAAAAACCAATCATGTGTCCCTCTGTGTGGGGAGGGAAGGTCAGAAAGAGGGAAGAGGGAGATGGTCAGCTGGCTCCATCTAGATATACCTTTGGTCACACTCCAGGAAGAAACCGACCAGATAAAGCAGCTCGGACACGTTACAGTATCAGTGGATCCTACCATTAAATTAATTGTTCCCTAAAACATTTAGAAGACACTAAAATTTGCTTTTAATAATGGAAAAAATTAATGAAGCTAGCAAATATTAACATATGAAAGAAGTTAATATTTTCTTGGAATATATATAGGTCTTTGTATATATTTTAGTGAAGGAGAAGAAAGCCTGGCAAGCTGCATTCCATGGGGTAGGAAAGAGTTGAACACGAATTAGTGACTGAACAACAACAAATGTATATATTTCAATATAGCATTTGATGTCACCAATTTAACTGCTTTATTCTAAAAACAGGACAGGTCATTGGTTTAGATACTGAGGCAAGTTACATTTAAATCTGTGGTACTGATGAAAAGTAGAGAAATCAGCCAAGTCTTCGCATCAGCCAATGCCAGCAAGCACTTCATTATAAATATCACTCATGCACAGTTATTTCATGCACAAATTTTGGTTACTGAAGATATTCACTGAGCAAGCAATTCCAGGTAATTTGCTAGTTGTGATTACTGTAATGTGTAATTTTTAGTTGTGATAATTACCCAAGAGATTTAGAATACACAATTTGTAGACTAATTATGGAACCTCTATTTATTCCTTTAGGCTCAGCATTTGAGGAGAGAACATTTAGGAGGCTTGAGATTCACTTTTTAAGCCCCCACTGAGTTACCTCTGTATGGCAGTTTGCATGTCTGACTCCCCACCATAACTGCTATTTGTTATTAAATACATCTACTTTCAAAGTAACGAGGTTTCATAGAGACATTCAGCTTATGTTCATGGAGTGAAGCACCGCCTCGAGATTTTCAAAGCTCGGTAAAAACAAGTCCAACATGAAGTATTCTGTTCATGCCTTCCATCTTCCTGGAGTGGAAGGTCAAGCGGCCCAGACTAGAGTGTGGCTCTTCCCTCCTCAGCTGCATCCCAGAATTCTTTCAAGTGCTACTTTTTATTATTCTTTTATTCCAATGAGTTGCAGGTGGGGATGTGGAGATGGGGTGCATTCTCAGTGGAAACTAAAATAATCTAGAAGTTGTTTCACACAACTAAAGTTAATAAAGTTGGGTACATGTTCTTAAAGATAATGGAACAAACTGAAATTTATGATGTTATATCCCTCAAAGTGGCCACTTACTTGTTTTCTCATTATACTATTTTAAGTTACATTTCCCCCCAAAAAATGTACTGCTGGTTTTAAAATATTTGAATCCAGGAATAGTTACTAGACTAACTAGGTTAATGCTGGAAATTTCGCCCATTCACCCAAGAACCTGCGAAGGGTCTTCTCTTAAATATGATTCCACTATATTAATTATTAATTAGAAATAAGTGGTTCTCACACAGGACTCTGATTACACATTAAAGTCCCTGCCTCCAGCACTGTTAATATGTATAAACTGCTGATGACCTAAGGAAAAATCTTCTTAAACCTTCATTTTCCTCTGGGGACAGTATTTAGGCACATAAGCTATTGAGCACTTCAAGTGTAATTAGTCTAACTTGGGATCTGCTGTGAGCGCAAATAAGTACACACTATTTCCAACAATTAGTATGGGGAAAAATATAAAATATTAAGAATTTTTTATTTTGATTACACACTGAAATGATAACATTTTAGGTTAAACAAACTACATTTTTAAAATTAATTTCATCTGCTCCTTCTTACTTAAAATATATTAATAGCTACTAGATAATGTAAAAATGCCTGTGCTTCTATTGGACAGCATTGTCCTTTGAACTCATGTGATCCCACCTTTTGTTGTATCTATGGCTTTGTTTACATTTTTCTTCAGTTTTCATTTGTCTTTGAATCCACTTAGATATTCCTCTACTGTAGAACAGCTGTTCCTCTATCCTCACTTCATAGTGAGAAAGCATTTCATTTCTACAACCCTCCACTACCAATACCCAATTGGTGTATTAGTCAGCTGGTGGTCTTCACCATGCAGTAACTTCCCTATCTACCACACAATGGTTCTTCAGAGTTCAGATCCTCCCCATCTCATATACAAAGGACAACCATGTAAGCCCCCGGCTCCAATCTAGCCCTGCTGCTATATTTACGTACTTTCCCCATGATCACCTTTCTAAAGCACAGGTCATATCACTTCACTCACCTCCTGGAATAAATGTCAACAGTATAATTTTTATAAAGCCCACAGCTCTGAGCATGGTATCCATTCTGTCTGGCCTGAACAGACAATCCTAGCCACATTTTTCATTACATCTCTTCTTAAAATATTTGACTGAACTTTTTACACTATTACTTAGAATTCCCCGGAGTAACTAGGTACAATCAGAACCCCAGGCCTTTACACATACTTCAGACTGCAAGATCCGTCCCGCACTTGGGTGCTGGAAAATCCCACTCAGCCCACAGTGAAGCTGCCTCCAGTCCCCGAACCTGCACTCATCACTGTCTGCACTCTGAAGTCCCATACTCCCTTTGTGCAGCATAAACAGTGCAGCATCTATACTTTTTCTTCCCTTGTACTATATTCACATTTCTCTCTCCTCTGCTGTGAGTTTTTAAAAAGAAAAAGAAAGAAAGAATGTAAAGGGGGGAGGAGAAAGGAAGGGAGAAAGGGAGAAACAAACCAAAGAATATTAATAATAGGAAGCAGATCATGTGAAGCACACTGTTCCTACAGTGCTGATTCCCACGATCTGCACACTGCAGGGACTCAATAGGATGTTTGCTCAATGAAGAACAACGTGAATCAAATTTCAGGTTTTAAAAAATCAGAAATTCAAAGAGATTTAAATTCTCACTTTAACATGGCATTATGTATAGCATGTGTTGAGTTAATGAATAAATGATTTAGCTTCTCTATACATTCAGGTAGATAGACACCTTGTTTACAACATAACCATGTTAGTGTGCAAACGAAATTTTAGGATAATGAACACAATCCTCCAAGGGCAGCTACCTGTGTTCTCAGCTATTCACCAACTCCACTTCAAAGTAAAAGTAGAACTTGATACTTTACTCATATGGTCTAATGAACTGACTCATGAAAACATCTCACAAAAGGCAGAGATAGAAAGTCTGAGATCCTTATCTGTTATCAACAAGCGGATATTCTTTTTAAAGGTCACAAAGATATGCTGAGCCTTAAACCCCTCACTAGGCTTTGCCAAATAGCAGGTTGAAAAGCAAAAAAAAAAAAAGATATGCCACAGAAAACAGCACATGTTATACCAGGGTATTTTTAAGCTAAAACTTAATGAGTAGAAATTTTCAAAATAGAAATAGAGCAAAAAAGAAAAAAAATTGAGAACTGTTAAAATATAAATCAATAATAGACGCATTTAGAAACTAAATTTTAAGTTAACTGGAAGAAACTAAATATGAATTTGTGTAAAACATTCCTGTTAACTTCCAAAAAAATTTTTTTAAACCCTATTTTGAAGGAACTCATTTTCATGACAAATCTTAAAGTAGAACCATATGAATTACTGAGCATTTTGGTTAAGCTACTCAGAGAAACAAATCCAGATTATTTTAAGCTTACTCACTGTTCAACCATATTTTTAAACAAATATCTAACTAAATCTTTAATAAGTCAATTAATACTTATAACAGCCCTTCATATATATAATAGAATACCATTAGAGAAAGCTTTACATTTTCTAAGTAAATTTCTATTTATAAATCTAAATATCACTGGAATAAATTTAACTATATCAAGTTTTACAGAAAGATTAATCACTTTCTTTCCTAAATATTCTACTTTTCATTAAAAATTATGACGGGTAAGAATATTTTCCGTTATCAGTAATTCAGAGCAATGCAGGAGACCTGGGTTTGATTCCTGGGTTGGGAAGAACCTCTAGAAAAGAGAAAGGCTACCCACCCCAGTATTCTGGCCTGGAGAATCTCACAGATTGTATAGTTCATGGGGTCGCAAAGAGTCAGACAGAACAGAGCGACTTTCAATTATTGTACTAACTTGCAACATAATCTTGTAAAGAATTGCGAGGAATTGTCTATGTCTAGTAAGCGTTTAATAGTTTCTTATGTAGTTTCCTAGAGGAGGAAATGGCAACCCACTCCAGTATTGTTTCCTCGAGAATGCCATGGACAGAGGAGCCTGGCAGGCTACAGTCCAGAGGGTCACAGCCAGCCAGACACGACAAAACACACACACACATACACACACACACACACACACGAGTTTTATTTGTGAAATTACCTAACAGTGTTCACAAACACACACACACACGTAGTTTTTTTTCTGAAATTACCTAACAGTGTTCAGAGAAACACACACAATTAAGGGAAAACAGCATAGATGCATAGACAGATAGCACAAAGCATAATAAAATTTACAACAAAACCAAAAAATAAAAAATCTTATTTGCTTTTTAAAAGTCGGAGGTCCCCCCACCTCAGGATTATGCTGTTAATACAGAGGCTACTCAAAATTACCGCTTCTAAAGTAGACTCTGATACATCAATATTGAGCTGGAAAGGCCTTTGAAGATCATGCAGTATAATCCATCTTCAACTTTATGTCACTGCACTCTGCCCACCTATATTCCTAAGCTTCACAAGGAAGTCACAATTTCTATTTTTTTGTTTTGCCCCACATGCCTTGTACAGAGTAACTGCTGACTAGCTGGTCTTAAAGACACTTTTCACAGAGTCTATGACTTAAATCTCACTTGTTTAGCCACCAACAATAACATCCATTCAGTTTAAAGTAGTTTAAAGAAGAACATTAGTAAATATTGTTTCCAGTATTTCCAAATATTAAATTATTATTTCTTAAGCTGGTTTTATTTTCTTTAAAGAAGTCAATAACTACTGATGCAAATGCTTTCATGTGACAATTTAAAAAATCATTTTAGGACAAATCCAAGGCTAAACTATATTGAAATACTAGGATTGCTGAAAGTAAACTAAGAAAAATATTCTAAAACTAAGTATTAGCTAATATCCTTGTAGCTTTTAGATTATAAGATCAGAATCAATGCTATCTCCCAACAGATAAATGAAAAAACAAAATAACCTACCATTTAAGTAGATTCACTCATTCATTCATTCATCAAATATTTATTGAGTCATCCACCAACCACACTTCTGGTCAACAGTGATATAGCAGTGAATGTACATAAAATACTTGGATATGTGAATGGATGGAGAATCCGATGAAAACAGACAAAAATGACTTTGGTTTTACTATACTCTGCTACAACAAAATCAGAGGTAGTTTTAAAAATATACATATATATATATAAGCAACACATATTCCATCTACAAAGAACTCAGGAAATAACTATATATAAAACTTGAGTTAAATTATAGGAAACTATTAACACAGTCCAACTAAATGACAGGAAAGCAGTACTATTACTTGAAAAATATTACTTGTGTCAATAGTCATTTGACTTCTATGTCAAAGCCTAAAAGCTGACAGTGTTCGCAGGACACACAACCAGCTCAGTACCATGTTTCTACTGCATAGCCATTTGTAATGGCTCCTCATAAGCCTATGAACAGTGCCTTCAGACTTCTTATTTTTAAGCATATACATAGTCTGTCAAGAATAGCAAGGCAAAAATCACCTATTAGCAAAAACTAGTGAAATAGTAAAAAAGATCAGTGGTTGCTAGGGGTTTAGGGGCTGGCACCCAGGAGCAGAGATGGAAAGGGGGATAAATAGGCAGAGCACAGAAGATTTTTAGGGCAGTAAAAATACCCTTTATGCAATTATAATAATGGATATGTGTCATTGTACATTTGTCCAAACCCACAGAACGTATGCTACCAAGAGTGAACTATATAATGTAAACTATGAGCTCTGGCTGATTATGACGTGTCAGTGTAGGTTCATCAGTTACAAAAATCATGCCACTCTGGTGGGAGAGGATAATGGTGGGGGTTACGCATGTGTGAGGGCAGGGAGTATATGGGAAATCTCTGTACCTTCCCCTCAAGTTCGCGGTGAACCTAAAAAAGTACAGTCAATTAAAAAATAATAATCTCATCACTGTCTTGTATTTTCTTTTTTAATTTTAACATATCTAATAAAAACGTCTGCTTTAGCTCACTGTTGTTTTCAGTTATGTGAGTCATAAAATCAAGGACTTAGAGATAGGAATGTGTACAAACCCCAGGCAGACACAGCAAACTGCCAAACACTGTTCCTACTGTTTTCTTTGCAAATTCTGGCTGCTTAACTTCTTTCTCAAACAGATAGGGCTCAGATGGGGCAAAGGCCACATACACTGTTTAATGGTTTGTAACAAAATAAAGCAATGGTAAATGACATGTGATATTAATGTCTGTTATTCACCTGAAATGAAGACTCGGTAAAAAATGAAGATGGGACATTTAGAGACAGGGAACCAGCAGTCTCTAATAAAGCATTAGATACCATATCAAAAATAGCAAGTCTAAAATTCCTAGATATTTTTGTAGATATCAGAAAAAAAAAATTTTTTTTTCCTGCACTAGCTTCAAAAAGAAATATGAGCTAATGTTACACCAAGTACATCTAGAAATATGCTTTAAGTCTTGCTGGGAGTGCTACAAATTAAGTGAGACTGGTTTTGCTATGGATTTATGCCCATTTAAAATCAATATTGCCTGGAAACAGAGATAATCCAAAGACATTTTCTATTGGGAAATGCTTTTCCCTCATTTTTATTCAATGAAGTTAATGATATAATTTATATTTCTGATTCTATTCCATACAGTATTCTCTATTTTATTACTAAAAGTTTCTTAGCCCAAACTCTTTAAAATGTTTTTCTTACAAAAAAGTAAAACATTCAGTTGAAACACACAGAATTATTTTCTGTGAATTAGATTTATTACAGCAGCTTAATATTTTTATTTTAAATTCAGAAGAATCACACATTTTAAAAGACAAGCTGTATTCTGTAGTTCACCAAGAAGCCTATCCTAGTGAAATTTAAAAAAATTAGAAGCTATTGTATAGGTGTACTTTGAATTTAGGGGAGAAATAAACCAAACCTAGTAAAACTTTATTTTTAAACCTCAAAACTGAAAATCAAAGGAAGCCTAAACACTGTCTCCATCATGCCAAATGGTAAAACACTTAACTACTCAAATCAAAGATATCCAGTTTAAGAAAATAATCTATAGTTACAAGCCATTTTTCTATAATCATAAAATGTAGAGATGATTAAATAGAATTGCTTGCAACACAGGAAGAATTTGATTTTATATCAGATTCTAACATCAAATCAAACTCATAATTTCTTTATACTTTTTGTTAAGATTAAAGGCCTGCTACTTCCAAGAAATGCTGAGGTTGCCCAATGATCAGTTTTAAACTTTAAGCACTTCATAGGTGTAAGTTTAAAACACTGCTTAATGCATTAAATATGCATTTTCTATAACATATAGTTCAGAAACCAGATGTTTAAAATCCATTAAGCCTCCACTTTTATTACTACTTTATATTATCAAAGCAATTACTTACAGAAGAAAAGCATTAGCAGATACATATGTGATTAAAAACATTTCTTTTTTATTTGAATCCAACTGATTAAAAGGTAGTTTCCGGAAACCTTAATTAGGCCTTTCCCTGAATACCAGAGGACTCCTGCTGGGTAAAAACAAAAGTAGGTCTTCAATTCCAATTTTTGACACAGATCCAAGTTGATAAACCTAAATGTTCTGAGTCCAGATGAACATAATTGGCTAAGAGGCATAGTTAGTATGTTTCAATATAGGAAAATTAGTCCAATTCTGGCACTAATGCTAATGAACAATCCTGATACTTGCAGAATTCCACGCTAGAACTCATGGCTGATGGCCATATAGCAACATGGAGTTAAAAAATTATTTTGTCTCCTGGCTGGGTGACCTTGAGCAAGTCACTGAAACAAGTCTATAAGTTCCCATTTTCTCATGTTAAAAATGACTGACCTATGCACACATATGCAAGAGTGCACACACACACTCTCTTAAATGAGTGTGTCCTTAAGTAGAAAAATCTGAACAAGCTCCATGGATGAAGCCAATTTCCTGCTATTGACACTGTGCTGCAGTAATGCAAAATGTTAACACTGGGATGAACTGGATGAAATAAAAATAAAAATCTGGGGGAAAAAAGGTTTGCCTAGATAAATCCCAATGTTCCATCTAGCTCTGAAATTCTGTAACCCTGTAAAAATCACTTCCTTTTTTTCTTCTATTTTGTTTCCCTCCCTTTCTTCCATTCCCCTTTCTTAAAATTTTGTTTGTTTGCCGTTTGAACTTATTCTCCAACGACTTAAGCCTACTAGTATTAGCTACACTACTGATTTGCTGCTAGTGGCACTCATAAGTAAATGCAGAAACCGATAAGGATGACTGGTTGATTGTAAATGTTAAAAGGTTACGGTGGAAACTTCAGCAAAGTTAATCTCATAAACCTATCCACTCATCTAAAAAATACTTACTGAGCACCCATTACGTCTCAGTGTCTATGCCAGTCACTGCAGGGTACAAGAGTGAATAAAAACAAACATAGAAGTCTTCAGAGAACTAACAGATCAGTATAAGAAAGGCAGGAGTCAAACTATCAGGCAAATGAAACTACCACTGCAACCAGACCAAAGACTATTCAAAAGAATCCAACTGGTGAAGTCTGAATCGTCTCTCCTGAGAAAGATCAGATCTGAGAAATAAATTGGAGTTACTGATACTGAAAGAAAAAAAATGACTGCTCCAGGGAGAAATAAACATTTTCAAAAGCTCTGTAGTAAAAGGGAGCAGAGCAATTCCAAGGGACTAGAAAAAGAGTCAGCATGGATGCCCCAAAGAAAAGAAGCTGCTGCCAAGATGAAGCTAGAGGGGCTGGTAACAAGGGACAGACCTGGGAGGCCCTTACAGGGTATGATTCTGATCTGAGACCTACCAAAGAATTATTCTTCTTTGTTCTTCCCACTTCTATAAAAAATGTACACAGGAGACTGCTAAGCTTCCCCTTGACAACTAAGTTAAATGAAATCAATATCTTAATTTCAGAGTCCTCTAATTTCTAATTTCAACTTAGTCATCTTACACAGCTCACTTAAGCTGACAGCCTATCAATTTTCTTATTTATAAAATGTAAATAAAATCACCAAGCCCATTTATATCTCAGAGGTATTGAGAGAATTAAATGGAAAATCACATTTTAAAGGATGAAGCAAATAATATAGTGGTCAGATCAGATCAGTCACTCAGTCGTGTCCGACTCTTTGCGACCCCATGAATCGAAGCACGCCAGGCCTCCCTGTCCAACACCAACTCCCGGAGTTCACTCAGACTCACGTCCATCCAGTCAGTGATGCCATCCAGCCATCTCATCCTCTGTCGTCCCCTTCTCCTCTTGCCCCCAATCCCTCCCAGCATCAGAGTCTTTTCCAATGAGTCAACTCTTCGCATGAGGTGGCCAAAGTACTGGAGTTTCAGCTTTAGCATCATTCCTTCCAAAGAAATCCCAGGGCTGATCTCCTTCACAATGGACTGGTTGGATCTCCTTGCAGTCCAAGGGACTCTCAAGAGTCTTCTCCAACACCACAGTTCAAAAGCATCAATTCTTCGGCACTCAGCCTTCTTCACAGTCCAACTCTCACATCCATACATGACCACTGGAAAAACCATAGCCTTGACTAGATGGACCTTTGTTGGCAAAGTAATGTCTCTGCTTTTGAGTATGCTATCTAGGTTGATCATAACTTTCCTTCCAAGGAGTAAGCATCTTTTAATTTCATGGCTGCAGCCACCATCTGCAGTGACTTTGGAGCCCAGAAAAATAAAGTCTGACACTGTTTCCACTGTTTCCCCATCTATTTCCCATGAAGTGATGACCGGATGCCATGATCTTCATTTTCTGAATGTTGAGCTGAAAAAGCCAACTTTTTCACTCTCCACTTTCACTTTCAAAAACCTTTCAACTACTATCAAAACCAACCTACCAAAACAATTATTTTTAAATGGGTAAAACTCAGCTGGCTCATCAAATTCAAGAAGGAAACAATGGTAGATCATTTTCTATGGAAGGAAGAAGGATGATAAAATGATTAGGAAAAACTCTGGCAAACATTTCACTATATAATAACACATTCTTTCTGAGTGATGCAAACATAAAGCAGGAAGAAGTCAAATTAATGAGATCAAACAAAACAACATGGGTCTCTTCGAGCATATCTCTGCTGGCTTGTTGTGTGGGGAAAAGTATTTTAAAATATTGATAAAGACAACTGTGGGAACAAAAAAAATCCCACTTCGCAGACAGTATCTTTGATTATTCTGAGTTTTAACTAGATACATGTAGGTTCTTCTTAACCACTTTATTTATAACATAATTTTTATACAGAGTAAAAAACTGAGTAAAATTATAAGAAGGCTTCATTTTTCCTCCTCCCAAACATCAGCATTTTGACTATGAAAATATTAGTTCAAATAACAATGGCAAATTTGTCTTTCAAGGTCCATAAGGTTATGTCCCCAAAGGCCAAAAAGAGTACTGCATTTATAGTTTGTCACGGAAATATTAGAAAATAAATAATTTTGTAAAGGAAGACTTCCATCTGAGGCACAAGTAAACAGCTACACATACAGAACCAATTACTAAGGGATAACTGGTAAGCCTATACCAAAAAGGGGGAAAAAATCAATAACAAGAACTCCAAGTTGGGTATTACTCAACTACTTTTAGAAAACTGTGACTGTTTTGCTTGTTTTCCCCTCTCCTGGGAAATATGCTTTTTTCCTCCTTCTCATCAATGGGAGCATTTCAGTAAACAAAATCTGTCTTACATTCTGCCTGCAAAGCCTATTAGAGTCCCCCGTGAAGCAAGATCCTAGTATAGAAAAAGTTGATCGACAGTATAATGAAACATAAATACTGTTTGCCTTAAAATGAAGTTCAGTGAGGCACTTCTGGATTTGTTTTTTGTTTTTTTAATTCTAATGAAAATGAAAAGAAAGATCATCTTTGGCTTTAAACTCAAAGTCACACCCCAGAATTTGAGAAATTATGGAGCAAGACTCAAAATCAGAAAAGGATTTTGGACAGGATTAAATTATCTCAAAGTTTTATGTGCTATTATAAAAGTGTTATATTTAACTTGATTTAAATGTTGTGACAAATCTAAGTTACTTGTCACGAGAATAAACAGACTGTGATGCTATTAGTAAAATCTTTTAATCAGTGAAGTATCTTCCACCACTGACAACATTTGAGGAGAATAGTATAAATGTATAACTGCCCTGGTGGCGCAGCAGTAAAGAATCCACCTGAGAATGCAGAACACCTGGGTTCAATCCCTGAGCCAGAAAGATTCCCTAGAAAAGGAAATGACAACCCACTCCAGTATTCTTGCCTGAAAAATTCTATGGACAGAGGAGCCTGGTGGGCTTCAGTCCATGGGTCACAAAGAGTCAGACATGACTCAGCACACACAGAGACATAATAAGTGCTAAAAAAAAAAAAATTAACTAAATAGATTCATAGAAGTGTAAAGGGATGTGGCACCAAGGCACTGATTCGTCTGAAATCACTCTTGGGCTCATCCCTTCCTTCCCATTCTCATTGCCACCATCATAAATGTAGGCATCAATTATGTCATATAGCACTAGCAGAGCAGTATCTGAATGTTCTGATTATCAACTTCATCAGATTCCAGTGTACTCTGCACAGTGGTGTCCAATCTTCATAATCACACTTTTGGTTACATCGTTGCTCTTCAATTGTTTCTCATGTCCTAATGTAAATGAGACATACTCTTTAGTTTAAGATTCAAGGACCTCCAAGATTTGGTATCGGCCACCTGCAAAGCCAAATTTCCTACCCTCGCCGCCCCAAAACCACCACAAACCTTGTGTCTGCTGTACTTGTGGCTGACACAGTTCAGTCCCTCCATCTCCCATCCTCTACCCACCAATATCTCATCTGAAATCAAATGCTGATTTGATTTCCTCATGAGATGAAATTTCATCATGAGACGAAATCAAATGGTCTCCACAAAACTCTGCACCATCAAGCAAGCCTGCCACAAGAAATCTCTCCCTCTTCAAGAGTTTATTCTTTGTATTTCTTTAAAATCAATTACCAGCACCCTTCTACACAAAATCATAATGTCTCTTGTATACCTACATTATTTTCCAGATTGATATCTCCTTTAGATATCAATGAGCTTTAAATCTAGGGAGAATATACCTTATACACTTGTAGACATCCATGCCTTTATTAAATGATTGATAAAAATATCTTTCCTTCCTTTGAGTGTAGTAGTGAAAGCATCCATCTCATTCAAACAATGCCAAGAAAAACCACTGGAATAAAGACTACTGGTAGATTTATATTACAATGGAATATCAATAGATAATTTTTATCCATTCCACTGAAACATACAAAGATTTCATGGTAGTCATTTGACTTCTCTGACAGTCTTGACTTCCACTGTGCTAACCTATATAATTAATAAGAGCAAGCTGACTACCTCCAAGTCACATCAAGTAAACTTGTCAATTTCATCTAAACATGTTTGCCCAATCTTCATATTTAGCACTTAAGCTCTCACTCCTTCAAAATTTAATTTTTCTTTGTTAAATTCTTTTAGTACACCTAGGGTTCCAAGTGCATTAATGAACTCTTACAAAGACTATTCATCATTTCCTATGCTAAAAACAATTTTTTAAAAAAAGCGCTCCAGGAAAAAAATTTAAAACAGGCAGAAAGTATCTTTTAGAAGTAGCTACAGGAGTCAATTGTACATAAACTGAATTCTTCTTTACCTGTCTGTCTAGTACATGGTCTGTTCACCCAATATCCAGCTAAATACTTTTAAGAAACAAAGTCTATATGAATGTTGAATTATCACCTCCTTAATCAATTAAATCAACCATCAGGTTTACTGAGCACCAAAACAGAGACCCAGCACTACTGAAGGGCTTGCTGTGCTGTGCTGTGCTGTGTTGAGTCGCTCAGTCGTGTCCAACTCTGCAACTCCATGGACTGTAGCCCACCAGGCTGTTCTGTCCATGGGGACTCTCCAGACAAGAATACTGGAGTTGGTTGCCACGCCCTTCTCCAGGAGACCTTCCCAATCCAGGGATCGAATCCAGGTCTCCCTCATTGCAGGAGGATTCTTTATGGTCTGAGCCACCAGGGAAGCCCCACTGAAGGGGATACCAGAAATAAATGATCTTCTCCAAAGAAATCCAATTTCCAATTGAAGTGACAGGTCTACCACAACCACAGCAATGTAAAATAAAGTGTACTTTGGCATACATCAGTATCCAGCTTTTAAGAGCTAAAATTCTTTCAGGAAAATAAGAAATCAGAAAGGTCTAAGGATTCATGGAAGAATTGGAACAGGAAATGGGTCGGTATGATGAAGAAATCCCAGATGGGTGGGAGGGGAAATCATGACCAAAGGCAAAGAGACAAGAATGAGCATGACATGTTTCTAAGAAAATGAACAAATAAAGAGATGGTGACAAGTCTGAAGTAGTGAGAAATGAGACTGGATAGGTAAACCAGCTTACAAAGATGATGTTTAATCGTGTGCAACAAAGGCAAATGCCTCCAATGGGGATTGGAGTGTTAAAAAAAGACTCCCCTAGCTTTAGCACAATGGAGGAACCAGATACTAAAGGCCAGCCATCGACAGTGATCTAACCACGAGTGAGGGAAGGCTGAAATTACTCATTTGCAAGAACAGGGAACAAGAAGCAGTAGCAAAGATTATTTTTTAAATAGGATTCAACAGAAATCAGGACTACATGAATAGGATACATAAATAAAAAGGACTAGTAGTCATAGATGACATGAAGCTTGATGACACTAACAGAAGCAAGGACCAGGAAGCATGAGGAGGAGTTCAGGCCCATTAATCTGAGTCAGTGTTATGACTTCCAAGCATATGTATTTATAGGCAATATGGAACAAGCACTTAGTTTGAACAGAAAGGATTAGAGACAAGAAAACCATAAATATGACAAAAAGATAGTTGAGAATTAAATGAAATCACCAAGAAAAACGTAGATTTGAGTTGAAGACTGAGCCTTGGGGAATACCAGCATTTAGGAATTCCAAAAAAGGAATGCCAATGGAATAGTTTAGAGGTAAGAAAGGAATCAAGACAGATAAACATTACTAAAAACCAGTCTTGAATATTTCACAAAGCAGTAAGTGGTGCAGCAGAGGCCAAGCCACTGAGGTGAACCATGAGGTCAAAGGAAACCTTACAGCAAGTTCTGGAAACTGGAATATAACAAGCCCCAATCCAAGAAATAACAGAAGGCATTGTTCAGGAGAATTTGAAGAGTTGTGTGCACCACTAGTCCAGCAATAAAGGTAGGCAGAAAAGTGACTGATGCAAGTTTTCAGCTTGATGTGAGAAAAAAGCTGTTTTTTTAATAAGCATTTTGGATGTCTAAAGTATTACAGAGAAAGATATATAGATATTTACAGAAAGCAAGGAACACAGCCAATAAAAATCTGATTTGCCTTATTATGTGTTATATCTATCAATTTATCATTTTAAATCATTATGCTGAAACTTGTTTCCAGGAATAAAAATACACTTATGAAAATAAACAACTATTGTTTTAAAAGGTTGAATTAAATTATAGCTTTTTAAAATATCCCGGTTTCCAGAAATCCATGTGTTTTCATTTAAATATGTCACAATACCACTAACTCCGTCAACTTAATGAAAACTTATCCTGAAAAAATTTCAGACAAAATTACTACAAAAAATGGAAACTAATAAATTGGTAATAATAAAAATGTATTTACAGGTATTATCTTGTAAAATCAGACACCACACTTAAACACAAAAACACTTAAAGCCATAATAATTCAATACAGTAAATAAGCCATTAATTTTAAGATTGACCGTCATCAACAAACAAGTTATTAAGATTATATTCCCATACTGACAAAAGTATGGCTGAGACATAAAATCTCCAGGTATTGATTTACACTGTAGTTAAGGAAACTGGAAAGACATTGAAAAGGTAATGGAATGGGTTCTCTATTGAAAGTAAGAAAGCAATTTAAAAATAAAGCACAATGACTACACAGTTTTTGTACATCATACAAATGTGGAGAAATAGACTTTTTCTTAATTAAGGCAATAATAAATTCAACTGTGCATCAGCACTGAATTTAATGCAAATACTGTTTAATTCTAAACACAACAGAAATTATGAATTATTTAATAATTACAAAAAGCTCAGAGAAGTTTAGAAAAGTGGTTAATTGTGAGAAACGATCATAAACAATAAAATATAGTTATTTTAAGCTACTCTCTCATTTTAAGATCTTAAGTATTAACAGTTCGTGGAGTACGTGTGTGTGCATGCTTAGTCACTCAGCTGTGTCTGACTCTTTCCAACTACAAGAACTACAGCTCACCACGCTCCTCTGTCCATAGGATTCTCAGGCAAGAATACTGGAGTGGGTTGCCATTTCCTCCTCGAGGGAATCTTCCCACTCCAGGGATCAAACCCACATCTCCTGCACCTCCTGCACTGACAGGTGCATTCTTTACCACTGAGCCAGCTGGGAAACCTTTGTTCATGAAGTATAGGGTAGGACATAGAAAAATTAAAGACCAGAGAGTTAAATTTAGAAAATGAGAATCTCTTGGTGCTACTAACTTTTTAAAAAATCCTCAGAAAAACCTGTTATGTTCAAGAGCAAAAGGAAAATGAAAAAGTTTGTTTCAACTTAACTCTCTCTGACTTAACTTCACAACTGCACCTGTCAATCTGCGAAACATAAATCCTTCTACTTGTTGTTGTTGCTATTTAGTCGCTAAGTTGCGTCTGACTCTGCGACCCCATGGGCTGCAGCATGCCAGTCTTCCCCATCCCTCACTATCTCCCGGAGTTTGGCCAAGTTTCATGTCCATTGAATCAGTGATGCTATCCAACCATCACAACCTCTGTCAGCCTTCTACTTACATGTAGCCAATATGCTTCCAACATACTAGGTAAAATGTTAGATATAACTTAACTACATCTAGACTCATACATCAGCTATATGTAGTCAATCATTGTGGAAACCACTTGAAAAGTATAAACATAAATATTTAAAGTGGAGGCATGAAGTTTCACAGAAAATCAAATGAACAGACTCAAAAACACATAAGGTGGAAGTAGCTAATACTAGCTTCTACACGCCTGAGGGGTTTTACAACTCAGCTTTAGGCCAGAAGTAATCAATAGTATGGTTTTGCTGTTGCTGCACTTCTTGTGTCTTTGTTTCCTTGCTCCTGAAAAGTTTCAGTTTTCATTTCTAGAAATACAGTACCATCCGAACTTGTCATTAAATCACTCCACTGCAAAATTCTTTAAATGGATACCATGTTTCCCTTCAGTTTTACTCACCCTACATATGGAATATCACATAAATCCAAAATTCTGTTGATACACTATCTTCCTATTATTATATAGAAAAAATATTTCTAAGATGAAAATGTTATCTTTATATATGAAATCCAGAGATGCAAGCTCTTAGAGTTAGAAAGCAGCAGCCAGCAGAAAAAGTTTAAAGTAGTACAAGCAAGATTGGGGAGGGAGTGAGGGAAATGACATATAATTTGATTCTAAGAAAAAAAAAAATGTCATATATAAACGCATGGCTAAGATATCAAGTTCATCCCATCAGTTAGCAGTTCTCTCCCAACTATCCCACTCACCCCCTTCTTTGTTCTTGCAATGACACAGGAAAATAACCTGTTTGTTCTTATAGAGAGAACATCAACTCATTTGTTCTAAACCCAATATCAAAACTAAGTTACATGAATCTCACACATACACAAAAAGGTGAAACCTCAAGAATTACAGAAAGAAATTCATTAGGATGATTTTAAAGAATCTTTTATTGTAAAAATCAAGAAAATACATACAGAAAAGCCAGACTTTGTCCCACCAAGAAAATCAACAGAACTGATAAGATGAGCATTTAGATGGCTTAAAAAGTCCTAGAAAGTTTGTTTTCCAACTTTGCTACTCCCCATTCCATTTTATTCTCTACTGGGCGAAGAGAAATTTTAATTTCAAACCCAATAATCCAACAATTTTAATGGAAGTTCATAAAATCCAGGTTAAATTTTACCAGGTCCTTAAAGGTAGGACATGAAGTGATTGCCAACATTTAATTGTTCTATAAATGCCAAATAAGAATTAAATATTCCATCATTTCTATTTTCTTATGGAGAAGGAAATGGCAACCCACTCCAGTTGCCTAGAGAATCCCGTGGACAGAGGAGCCTGGTGGGCTGCTGTATATGGGGTTGCACAGAGTCGGACACGACTGAAGCAACTTAGCAGCAGCAGCAGCTATTTTCTTAATTGTATGGGATTCAGAAAAGTGATCTGGGTAGTCATTCTGCTGTCCCTTAGATACGAACACAAAATAATTTCAGTGCTTGGTTAACATTATTCAAAATCCTAGTCCCTTAAAGATACTATTCAAATACTTATCTGCCTAAGAGATCCATCAATATTTCAGAGCCAAACAGTTTCAAAGGTTTACACATTCACCCTCCTAAAGGTCAAATACCAGAGAAAATGACTAACCAGTAAGCCATTTCTAGTTCTACCAATAGGCAGTATCCTATCACAAAAAAAAAGTCTACAGACCGGATGCTGAAATTTCACAGTGAATACAGATTCATATAAATGTTACTGCAAAGAAAAAAAGAAAAGAAAATTTCTGCAAGGCAGGTAAAAAAAGAAACTGATTTACAATGCTGAGTCGCACTTCAGCATGCAAGTGCCCAGCATGTATTTGTACTCTTACCTGAACATGCAAGAAGGTGCTGCAATCATCCGACCAATGACCCAGCTTTCTCCAAAGTCCCACGAATTAAAATGTGCATTTAAAATACACACACACATACAGAATTTGCCCTAACTTCCCTTCTTTTATTCCTCAACTAATTTTTCAGTATTTCAATATTTCTCTGTATCTTTACTCAACTTCTTCTTCTCTACTAAGAAACAGAGCCTCTCACTTCCAAGGTCATGACTCCATCCCATTTTACCTCTTCTCATGGTCAAATATAAACAAGCATAGATGTGAACCAGTCTGTATATATTCCTGTTCACATCATGTTATCATACTAAACACGCTGTTGCCCCTTGCTTTGTGTTCTTTTTATTTCTGTAAAACCTTTAAAAATCGTTCTACACTAGCAAATAGAGATACAACTCTATTTTTACAAATGTATCAATAAATTTTCACTGTATTGACAGATAATTTCTTTAACGAATTCGCTGTGATTTGCTAAATTACAAGTTTAATTTATAATTATCTTATTCACATGTATTTATCTATGAATACAGTGGGGGGGGGCGCTTGCACACATACACACATGAAGTCGCATGCATTTAACCTATTTAACAACAAATTACACTTCTGAATGGGATAATGTTAAACAGTATCTCTAAACACAAGAGGCACAGGAAAACTGCTCAAGAAAAGGTGATGAATATGAAATAAACAAAATGCCTTGACAGTTCTCAGGCATGATAATTCTTTAACAACTCCAATAGCTCAGGTCCTGTGCTCAGGATGAGCATGCAAAGATGCTAAGTCCTTCCATGGCTGGTCAATTTTGGAATGATCTGGGGCTCTCAATTTGGGGTACCATGAATGGGATCTCATCCTCTTGAGAGTGAACCCAAATAATGCTCTCACTCTGTCACATCTGATAGACACAATCAGAACCCAGGGAAACAAGTTAAATCTAAAATTGAGTGAACAGACCTTTTCAGAGGATGAAAAAACAGACCTCCCGTGTGATAGAAGTATAAATTTTCTTCAGAGTCTCCTCCACTATTCTTAGTACCCTAACAATTCTATCCATTTTGTTTTGCCATTTCATGTTGTGATTTCTTTAAAAAGCAACGTGTGTTTAATCAGCCTATAATATTACTCATATATCATCTCCCTGTGGCACTGTCTGCAGACCTGACTAATGGTGGGTAGGTACATCAGCATTTTCCGATTTATAACTTCACTGCTCCTTAAATCAAGGACAACAGAGTTGCTTCCCCAGACTGGAGCAGAGAAAGGGCTGCAGCCTTATTCCTTCATCACAGCCCCTGTCCTACTGACATGCTCTGTTTGTGCTGCTCGTGTTCCTGTTTATGCCTCAGAAATATGTACTTGTTTATAGAACCCGTTCAATGCCCTATTCATCTCCAGAAACTAAGTGTGTTGAAATTAAAAGGCTGTGCTTGAATTTGATAAGTGAAATGACAGAGGATGGAAGGCCTAAACAGTTTTATCTTAGGCCCTTATAAAAGGCCCTAAAATTCAAACATTTCCCCTGACATTCTTCCTGCTTCTACTGAAAACAGACAGCAAGTTTGAACTTCACTGAAACAGCTGCTTCTGGCTATGATCAGTGTCACTGACAAAACCACACAGCACAGAGGGCTCCCTGGCCTGACCTCTTCTCTGCTTCCCTCGGAGACCTTCTGCTCACACCACCAAGGGTAAAGTAGGGGAAGGACGGTCTCCCCTCTAGACAGAACCCCTAGGATATGCACTGCTCTTGGTACCCCAGGCCCCTGTCTGGGCCAAAGCAGTTCAAAACAGACATCTCAGATCCACAGACTACATTTGCTGCTGCTACTGCTACTCAGTCGCTTCAGTCGTGTCCGACTCTGTGCCACCCCAGAGACGGCAGCCCACCAGGCTCCCCCATCTCTGGGATTCTCCAGGCAAGAACACTGGAGTGGGTTGCCATTTATGTTATACCAATATCTTGAGTTCAAAGTAACCAGTTTAAGGAACACACGGAAGGTTTCAGGTTACGTGATTATATAGCTTCTATCCTACTTCTAAATCAATCAGTCTATCTCAAACCTTCAGCCATCGGCACATTTTGAAATTGGGCTATGATTGCCTTTCCGACTGGGTTACTCTTTGACTGCCCACCGTGGGCTGAGTCCTGACCTTTGAAAGGAGGATGCTTTTCTGTCTTGGTCACAATTACCCTCTGTGTTTCAAGTTGCAACTGATCTTCTCTAGTGCTGAGCTCTAATTTGCCAAGGTCTCCTAAACTCTGAGCCTGGAAATTCTCCCCGGCTCAGGGCAGAAAGCACCCTGCAGGGTACCTGTGAGCTTCCAGGATTATCATTTCTCTATTATCCACCTTCCTCAATGCCTCCCCCTCCCCAGCTCTGGCCCTACTACTAATTCTAAATAGCTGACTCTCCATCTCCCTGCTAAATAGCTGACTCTCCATCTCCCTGCCACGCTTCACTTTCTTCTTAAAAAAGCAAAAAAAACAGTAAGCTTCTTTCTCCCCATTTCTTCCTATATGGTCTCTGTTCCTACTTTACCCTTTGAACTCAGAGGTTCCCTGAAACTCCCCCTCTTTCATGATTCTTCTCCCTATCATCAGTCTTCAGAGAAGCAGGTAGTTAACTGGGAATCTTCAAACCTAAGCCTAGTAGTGTTTTCTTCCTGTATTCTTCATACTCCACATTTATGGGTTCTCAAATCCCCGGGAATATCTTCTAAGACCCTAGTCACTCTTCAGGGATGAATGTGAGATAGCCACATCTTCTTTCTTTAAAAGCCAAGTTTATGTTTCAGGGGCCTTGCAAAGGGTACAATTTGTGGAGACTGTAACCACAGCCTAGAAATCAAATGTCAAACACCTCCCCTGTTTATATATGTACAATGGACAATCGGCTGGTGTTCTTCTGTCTAAGCAAGGCTGCTATAGTCAACAAACATGTACCAAGAACCTAAACCATACTGTACAGCAGAGACTGGCACGACATTGTAAATCAACTATACTTATCGGTCAATCAATCAACAGAACCTAAACCAAATGCCATGCATTTCCGTCACCTTAAGAGGGCTGAAGAGCACAAACACAGCACTGGCTCAGGGCAACTGTGATGTAGACTCAGGCTGTCTTGAGTGAATTCCACCCTCTGCTCTCTGGGCCCCTTTCTTCTTTGTACCCTTCCCTAGTGCCCACCAGCTAGCCCATTCTTACAACTGGCTTAACAACTGAAAAGAGGATTTTTATACCAGTTGGGGACATCCAGGTGGTGGAAATGGAGGAGAAGCTGACAGCTCAGCCTGATACAGGAACCACGATGGGGTGGCAGAGGCAGTGAGAACAGGATCAGCCTCCAGCCTTCTTCCCCTTCACACCAGCCCTGAGAGGGAGGTTTCACTCATCTACCGTCTCCCTCTCGGCCTCACAGGAAGAGGACTTGTGCACACACCTTGGGAAAGTGTTAGGAAATGACAGAGCCCCGCCAACAATCCTAGAGTGTAACCACGTAGCCTCTTATCCTAGAGATTACTCTTTTTCTTGAACATATCACTAAGCGAGATTCTAACATGCTGTATAGATTGATTTTGTGGTCTGTCTCTCCCAGTAGAATGTCTACTCCACGAGGACAGAAGGCACAGTTTGGTTACCAGTGAATCTTCAAGCCTGGGGAGAACTGGCACCCTGAGTGTCCTTTACCAGATAAGAGTGGAATGAAGGGACCGAGTCAGTCATGGCTATCTCTTCTTTTCAAAGTTTTGTAGCTAATGGCTTATCAGACACTGTGATGAGACTCAAACTCATGGTTGGAAAATAGTTTCCTTAAACCAATCTTCCCCTCCAAGGTCCCATTCTCCTCATCAACTTGAGCCCTGAGATGGGGAAGAAAGGAAGGGCTGGGATGGAAAGGAGACGGAGAGGAAAAGGGTGAAAGGGAGAAGGAAAAGGAGAACAGAAAAAAAAAAAACATTCAAAGCAAAATGCAGATATTGTTCAGGTTTTCCGATATTTTCTATCTACTCTCTAATCCATATGGAAGAGGAATCAGGCTCAACAATTCATAACTAGTCTGTGTAACTACAACAGGGTCAGGACAGCGTAGGTGTTCAACAAATCATATTAAGGAACCAATTAATAAATGAATGAATTCATAAAAGTTTGAGGGTAAAATAAACTAACAACTGAGCTGCCATGCAGCTCTTTTCTCAGTTTTCATATTAAAAACAACTCCTTATTAAAAGGTACAAAGTGTTTGCCATTAGTTGAAATTCTTATCTTTTCTCACTGACCTATCCTGACGAAAATGTGTGAAAACAATAGTATAAGAAAGTACGGCATCACCATCCTAGGCTGATGTTAAGCATTCACTCTGCAGTGTAATAAACAATGTACGACATCATCAAGGGAACCCCAGTCTTTTCATTCATATTTCATTTCAAATATGAATGGCACCTTTGAAAGTATTTTGATAACATATAAATTCAGAGATTAGACATCAATTTAATAAGATTGATGTTCTTGAGGAGACTGCTATGACTTAGCACCTAAACAACAAATCCAAATGGTTTGGAAACTTAAAGTCAAGCACCTTAGGCATTTCAATGGCTCCAGCATGACCAGTCCCTAGTTTTATTTATGGAGACACAAGTTCATCGTACAATTCAATTAGTGCAACAAGACAGTAGGTACGTCAGAAGAAACCCATTATCCCCTTGACTACAGAAATAAACTCACATTTACTATATACATAAAATGTTCTCTATTAAGTCAGCCATAAAGAAGAAAACTATGTGGTACAAAATGTAACAGTACAGTAGAAAACATGATCTATATTTTTAAAAGATAAAATATGAAACAGATATGCTAACCTGGAAATATCATACAACAAACCTCCTACTCTGTTCTCTAGTCTTTATTACTATCACACAAACTGTTGTTTTTTGGGGAAAACCTTTCACATGAATTTTAAATGGTGCTACTTCACTGCTGAAGAACATACAAATCTATACTCCTTAACTCTGTATTATTCTGTCCCCAACTTCATTCACCTTTTCTTCATATATCATTCTCTTAACTAATATTAAAGATAAAAGCAGCTCACATGAATAACAACTAATGGCCTTGAACTATATTAGGCAGTTAACCAAAATTTTTCTATATACTATACTTTCAACCACTCCACAAGATGGTATTATAATATCCTTCTTACAAGTAAGAATTTTGAGATGCAGAGAAGCTAGGTAAATTACTATTCTTTGAGAGCCCTTTGTATTTATTTTTAATTGGATAATTGCTTTATAGTACTATAAAGCTGGTTTCTACCCAACATCAACATGAATCAGCCATATTATTAATATCAACACACCATAAATAACTTGGAGAACTAGAGTCTGAACTCAGATCTGTCTAGCTAATGACTAGGGTGATCCAAAATGGGTATGGAAATGAAAGAAGCCTGAAGACATTCAAAAGACCAGAGAACGGAACAGGAATAATGGAGAATATCATTAAAATTGAAGAGAAGATTTTATGGGTACAAGGAAATAAGAGAGGCAGGACTATGGGTGAGTTTGCAGAATGAGATTTTGGAATTAAAGATTCCTGAGGGTAGCAGGACTTGGCAGGGATACACACGGCTGAGCAGAATAACGATAAGAGTTCCTGATAGTGAAGTCAACAAGCTGAGAATAACAGTTGCATCTGAAATGTCAAAAAGACTGTACGGCAAAGTCCCATTTAAACACTAGAATACAGTATGAAGACTAATATTGACATCTCCAAGGATGTGACTGCAACGGGAGTCAGAAGACTCTGGAAGCCTAGACAGGAAACCTTTCTGAACATGAAGAGAAGAGTTTTGGTCTATAAGCTGCTCCAGCAAAATGAGAGGTTTTCAATATTGCTCAAGGATCAGGATATAGACCACAGTGCTTGAAAGTTTGTACAGGTTGATGTGGAACGAAATGTTCCTTCTTTTCCGTTCCTATATACACTGAATTTCAAAATGTGAATGAATCACAGGCAAGGAAGATTACATGTGGCCATCCCCTAGTTTTCTTTAAAATGAAAGATGCCTGGTATCTGCATGCAATTATATATATGCATACAGAATGCGATGGAATTTGGCAGAGCCATAAATATAAGAGATGAGAAAGGACATCAACAGGAAGATTTGGGTTGTTCTTATAACACTGTCCTCCTTCAAACCTTCCCCACCTAGGGCTTCACACATAATTCATGATTACTTTGCAAGGACAAAGTACTTTAATATTATAATGAAACATAACTAAATTACTTGAGACTGAACCAGATCATTCAATGAAGCTCCACCCATCTCCCCTGCAAAGATGTAAGTTGCCTTTTGGACTGAAAATGACAAACTAAACAATGCTTTCTGAAAATTTCACACTCATCATTTTGAAACATTTTTTTTTTCCTCGTACTCATCTCCCACACAGACGGTGGTTCCTATAACATTCATAATTTCTTGTAAGTGGTATTATTTAGTCTAAAAGGTTGCAAAGCAGAGGGCATTTTTCCATCCATTATAATAGAAGCCCGCCAACTCCCTAGGCAAGTAGCTGAATTTCACCAGTGTGTATGTGTTCAGGATCAGGGCCAGGCACCTGGTCTCTAGTAAGGTCCTGGAGCTCTGGTGAACCGGGCAGGCAGAGCATGCACCAAAAGCTTCCCCAGACACGGGTCAAACGGAGAAGTAGAAGAGAAAGACCTGGGAACGAAAATAAAGGAAGGAAGGTATAGGAGAGCAGATACAAAGACAAAACACAGGAAATCTGGATCATCAGCAGACAATATCCTGTGAAACCCTCAATGTGTCATAAAACCCAACAACTAGGGATGGTCATAAATCCGTTTAACGTAAAGTCAATGTGCATTATAAATCACAACAATATAATATTAAAGAGTCTCATTAGCATGAATCCTATGCTTAGTTTTTAGCTAAGCAAGGCACAGTTAATAAAGCTCTACTTCATATGGCCATGACTTCACTTATTACTACTATACAAATTTGAAACAATCTCAAAAGAATGTGGCAGAAACGATGATTACTCTCAGCAGAGTGGTGATTTTGGGCATCTAGTTTTGGCTGGGTGTGACAGAGACAGAGAACAGCAGCAGCTTCCACTGGTGTTTCTGTCCCTCTCACCTAAAAGTCTACAGCAGTTCTCGTCTGCGAGAGAGCTCGCAGTCATTGACTGGGGCTCCTTCTTTCTTGGAGCTGGGTCATTCCTATGCCATAGCTCCCCTCCATGTGGCCCAAGGTGACTCAACCCACTGTAGCTAGCAGCGAGCCGGGAAAAGAGGGAGAGGAGGGCATGTGGACTCCCTTTAAGGACATGATCTAGAAGCCTCACTTCTGTTCACATCCAGTTAGTCAGAACTTACTCACAAGGAACCATCAGGTCCACACGAGCCCAGGAAATACTGTTTACTATGGGTGGATGAAAATGGAGGAATGCATTATGAAAGAAAGTAGCAAAATGAGTTTTTTGAATAATTAGCAGCTGTCTTTAATAGAGATGGCAATGGAAATTCCAAAATGATTTTTATTAGACATTAAATGACGTTTCACTGAGTGAAATAAGCCAAACTAGATTGTCTTTCCTTACATGAAAAAAAAAAAAAATTAACAGTGATGCCAAACTACATTAAAAGCAGGATTATATGAAATACTAAACACTTTTATCACCACCAAAATGAGTATTTTCTCATTTTAGTCTCAAGGGGTTTTTTTAAGCATAGAATAGAAAATAAACAACTACGCATCAATAAATTTAAGTAACATTACTCTTGATCCTGAGGCAAAGTATTCTTTACCTTTCTTTCAGTGATAAATTTAGAAGCAAAAGATGATTATATATAAAACAAATTGAAGTTTCTTAAATCAACTTTACCATCTAAACACAACATACTTGATTTTAAAAATAAGCAGCAGGTCTAAGGTATCTCAGCCCTGAGTCCAGAAAAGGTCAAAGGAAGTTTTACACCACTTTCTCCAGGCACATTTCAACATCTCACCTACATCGGCAGTAATGAGGTCGTTCACAAAGGTGAGAAAACATTTTAACCACAATGGAACAGAAGCTTCTAGGGAACTTCTATGCCAAATTTCTAGACCAGAAAATTTAACGTGAACAACTTGCTCCAATTCTTTTTATGTTACTGCCTTCCTGCAAACAAAGAACAATTTAAGGGTTCAATTTTTTTCTCCTATCTTCTTATACAGTAACTGCTAAAGAGACATTGCAATATCCTCTAATGATAAAATTTTTAAATATTATTTTTATAAGGCTCATGAAATATGCCTACTTCAGGAAACAGAAGTAACCTTTTCAATCTGGTTTTGTGCTTATGACAAACACTTCAACATCAAACACTCAGGTGAAATAAGTATAATGAATACTGTTTTTCTATACAGTTGTTTTTTTCACAGTGAAGGCGGAAGATTAACTCCTACACACAAAAACTGTAGCTATCTTCATGATATGGAAGATCTGCTAAAATCAAAATTCTCTCTTTATTCTCAGTTTCTATGGGAAGACCCATTATCAGTAGTAATTAGTAATTCCTAAGCCTGTGTCATTTCACAATTCTCCCAACTATCTTTAGGGGGAACCTAAATTCTAAAATGAAAATTCTTTCAAAGTTAGCTAGCATTTACTTTCACTTAAAATTTCCTGGACTCCCCTGATGGCACAGTGGATAAGAATACACCTGCCAGTGCAGGAGACACAGGTTCGATCCCTGGTCCTGGAAGATCTCACATGCCGCAGAGCAACTAAGCCCATGAGTGCAATTACTGAAGCCCTGTGAGCCCAGAACCCATGCTGTGCAATGAGAGAGGCCACCACAGTGAGAAACTCATGAACCACAAGAGTAGCCCCTACTCTCCGCAACTAGGGAAAAAACCGTGTGCAGCAACAAGGACCCACCCAGGGCAGCCAAAAATTAAATAAAATTAAAAAAATAATAATAATGTAAAATAAAATTTCCTATCAATCTAGCATAGTACACAAATATTTTTACGATACACTATTACTATTTTGGAAACATTTCTTCACACTTATTGATTATCCCTGTCAAAGAGAAATTCCTGCATTGAAAAACATTACAAGGAGTTGCAAATTTATTTATCACTGCTGGAAATTTAACTCAATACAGTCCTAATAACAGCATTTGAAATAGTATCTGCACATACTGACAGTTTTAACTTAAAGGGATATATCTCATTTCACATTTAGTTAGCACACCTATAGACTCAAGGACCCTAACAATCAAATGTGGTTGACCTGCCTCCACTTTCACTGGAACCTTTACTGAGGAATTCTACTGCTTTAGATGTTAAGAAACAAATAAGAGAGCAACAATGTACACTTATAATCTGTACTTTCTCCTCCTCCCCCATAACGTACTGCTGTCAACATCAAAACAACTGGTTAGACTGTGTGGTATAATCAGTGCATAAATCCTCAAGAATCATGATAGGAAAAGCCTTCCAATAAAGCCACTGAATGGGTATCCAAAACTGCCTAATAAGGTTGGCCCTTGTTTACATGACAGACATTAGATCCTCATACTTCATTTCCTAGAGGAAGCAACATTCCCTATTCAAGAATTTTCCTCTGTATGTAATATTACACTTCCCTTGAATCAGCAACACAATCTGAAAGTTTTTCTGTATTGGTAACCTTGATACAGTATCAAACGTATAAAACATCATAGAATAATAAGACAGATCAATCAGATTATGTTGTGAGAGGACACAGATAAGAACTACATTTTTTTTCTTTTAAAGAACCATTTCTGTCTATGAAAGTTTATTTCAAAACAAACAATCCTGCAGGCTAAGAATAAACTTTAAAGTTGAAGTTATAAGGCAGAAAAATATCTGGCTCTATCATTTCCAAGACAAAACTGTTTTAGAGTAAGATACACATCTGCATATAATCAAATGCTTATCTCATGTGGAGCCTAATGGAAAGTGTAAGTGTCTAGTGTAAACTGAGTTAGGCCACAATGAAGAAAACTCACCAAACTTAAAGGGCATCTTCTGTTCTCAAAATCTGAGTCTATTCTTTCAGATGCTCACTGAATCCCCTGCGTGCACAGGGCACATGATCTAGTACAAAGCGATGAGTGAAGCACCAAACGTACTAATCAGTAACACCAAACT
Organism: Bos mutus; assembly: GCF_027580195.1. NCBI lineage: Eukaryota > Metazoa > Chordata > Mammalia > Artiodactyla > Bovidae > Bos > Bos mutus. The sequence continues at coordinate 49,548,724 of NC_091617.1, forward strand.
TCAAAATGAACAGCTAACAATGAATACCCAAAATGCAAAACTTAAGTTATTTAAATGTGAAACTGTATGATACACTATTAATTTCCTTTTCTTCTTGATATATACTCTCCCCTCTACCCTACATCAGAAACATAACCATTCTCATAGCTTGGTTAGAGAAAGAAAAAGTATAAAAAGACAACCAAAATCCCCAGAAGCCCACCCTGCTGAGATACCTAACACCTCAGAACCCCAACACAGTATGGTTTCACACACTCCCGAGCTAGCTGTGACCTCCCATACTCCTTTACGACATCTTCCATGACACAATCGCAGCCTGTATCTAGCTGCTACTCCTACATAACTCCTCACCCAACTCTTCCCTGACCGGCAGGTGAGCTCAGCTACTCTCCTGTCAGTTCTGAGGACCCTAAGTGTCCCTCAAATATTAACAGTTTCGTACATCGAAGAACCAAGACTGAACTCTGCTTCTACACTACCAACTACAATGCTTTGACAAATAGCAAAAAGTTTTTAAAAAAAAAAAAAACCTCACATGCTAGCACTCACTATTCAGAAAATGTTTCAAAAATAAGAACTTCAATTATTCCTTTAAAGATAGGTAAAACACTTGGGAAAAGAAAAAAACAATCAAACACTCAAAATACTTATTGAGTGGGACAATCTATTTTAGATAGAGTAGTCAAAGAAGACCCATGTAAGGAGGTGATACTTACACCTGGATCTCTGCCCTTACTCTAAAAATGTGAAGACTCAGAGGAAGAGCTTTTCAGGAAGTGGAAGCAATTTGAAGAGGCAACAAGGTAGAAAAGATCTTGGCAAAATCCAGAAACTGAAATCAGGCAAGTGAGGCTAAAGTTTAAAAGTTATTCAAGAGTTAAGTAAGTGAGTAACATGATATTTTTTAACAATTTCAAACTGAGCCAAACAAAGTTATAAGAAGGGAACACCATCATATGAGATACTGCACAATGGTTGAAAGTACAGAATATGGCTCAGAAATGTAGGATGGAGCCAAAAAGCTAAAGTGTTTTGGATTGATACAACTGGAAAAAAGGAACAACTAAAAAATTGTTTAAAAAAAATAATCTGGCATGATACATAATTATTTTTTAAAAAGATGACAATTATTTCAAAAAGGTATAAACACCTGAACACTATTCACCTGCCTCATGAAGAAAGAGACGTGTGTACCAAAGACACCTGCGTATATTCATGTATTTCATAAACTTCAGAGTAATAACCAAGAAACCACCCAACAGTGCTTCTGTCACAGGGATTCTGAAACTTTATGTAACTTGCATTAAGAAGAAATATAACATGGATACATCAAGCTCCAGTTTCCTGCTTCTCCATACAACTTTTAAATATGCTAATTTTAAGCATATGCTAATTTAAGCATTTAAGTAAAGTACAACAAATAATTAAATATGTAGAAAGTAGTTTCACTTGTAAATCTGATGTCTCTGTGCTATTTGGTTTTATTTTAAAACATACTCTGGACCCTGTTTCTAATTATGATCAGCAGGCAAAACAGTGATGCATGTGGCTGCAAGGCCCTTTTCATCCTTTCTAAAACATCACATGAAAACATAATCCTCAGCTGATTAAAAGAAATAACTCTGGACCATACCAGATTAACAAACCCAATGTAATTAAATTTCTCCAGCTTAACTACTACTAAATTTCTGATTCCATCCCCAGAAAGAAAACAAAACTGAACAGTAATAAAAACTAACAACAGCTCCCGTCTGTGCACAGATTTAATGATGCTTGCAAAGTTCCATGATGCTGCTTAAATAGCATCTAGGTTGGTATTAGAGTATATTCACCCCCTCATTCCTTTAATACAGTTATTGAGCATCCACAATATGCAGGAACCAGAGTAGGCCCTGGGGAGAAAGTGGCAAAGACAAGAAGGAACCTTATATACAGTTCATTTAGAATCTGGAAAGAAGAGAATAGAGGACCATGACAGAAAATAATATGCAGAATAATTTAGTGAGATCTGCAAAGAAGGCCTCTCTTAGGAAATGACATTTTAAGTTACAATCTGAAGGATGAGCAAGAGTTAGATAGATAGTAGAAAACATTTCTGCAGGCCTAGAACACTGAAAGATGGGATGTGGATGGAGCAAAAAGACTTGAGGAAGGCTAATTTAAGATGGGGCTAGAGAAGCAAAGAATGAAGAAATAAGGTAAACCACTCATATGAATAAACAATGCTTTGCGTACTATTTACTCAAGGTTATAGCCATCACATCCACTCATTTCTACCAGATACTACTGTATAATGAGAATAGATTTTGAGGCAACAGTTAGAACTGGACATGGAACAACAGACTGGTTCCAAATAGGGAAAGGAGTATGTCAAGGCTGCATATTGTCACTCTGTTAACTTAACTTATATGCAGAGTACATCATGCGAAATGCTGGGATGAATGAAGTACAAGCTGGAATCAAGATGGCTAAGAGAAATATCAATAACCTTAGATATGCAGATAACACAACCCTTACGGCAGAAAACAAGGAAGAACTAAAGAGCCTCTTGATGAAAGTGAAAGAGGAGAGTGAAAAAGTTGGCTTAAAATTCAACATTCAGAAAACTAAGATCATGGCATGGCAAATAGATGGGGAAACAATGGAAACAGTGACAGACTTTATTTTGGGGGGCTCCAAAATCACTGCAGATGGTGACTGCAGCCATGAAATTAAAAGACGCCTGCTCCTTGGAAGGAAAGCTATGATCAACGTAGATAGCATATTCAAAAGCAGAGACTTTACTTTGCCAGCAAAGGTCCACCTATTCAAGGCTATGGTTTTTCCAGTAGTCACGTATGGATGTGAGAGTTGGACTATAAAGAAAGCTAAGCACCGAAGAATTGATGCTTCTGAACTGTGGTGTTGAAAAAGAGTCTAGAGAGTCTCTTGGATTGCAAGGAGATCCAACCAGTCTATTCTAAAGGAAATTAGTCCTGAATATTCATTGGAAGGACTAATGCTGAAACTGAACCTCCAATACTTTGGCCACCAGATGGCAAGAACTGACTCATTGGAAAAGACCCTGATGCTGGGAAAGATTGAAGGTGGGAGGACAAGGGGCCGACGGAAGATGAGATGGATGGATGGCATCACTGACTCGATGGACATGAGTCTGAGTAAGTTCCAGGAGTTGGTGATGGACAGGGAAGCCTGGGGTGCTTCAGTACATGGGGTCACAAAGAGTTTGACACGACTGAATGAATGAACTGAACTGAACAGAAATGACAACTCATTCAGCATGATAGTTCTGGAGAACATTCCAGATCCTTGCTTCAAGAAGAATAGTGAAAGCAGATCAACCACCTTTCTCTGGGACAAACAGGTTTATTACTTTCCATGACCAGTTAAAACCAAAGACAAAGTTAAAAACAATAGTGCAAGATAAAAACTAGTGATTTTTTTACTCTTTTTATAACTCCTTTGCCTTTCACACATACAGTAGGATATTTTCTTTCTGGTTGTAATCAGTGTCGCTTTCTGAATAAGAAATGCTGTTAAGATTTGTTTTCAGTATCCAGGGGTACTATAAGTATAAATGTTTGAGATTAATTCTGATTTAAAAACAAAAGACGCACATTCTTAGGCATTTTCCTCATAATTCAAATAATTTTATTACTCATCAAAATTTCAAAAATCTGATATGCTTCTCTTTTAAATCTACTGATACCAATAATGAACAACTCAGATAATTTTTTTTGTAATTTTGTAGCAGCATAAATTTTAAGATGAAAATTCTAAGCTTTATATAAGTAAAACAATCACTAAAGAGCAGTATCCCAAAAGAATTAAAACTTGATAATTAAATGAAATGTTTAAAAAAAAAGGCTGAAAATTTACTATTTTTCTAGACTTAAAATTACTAGGTCCAAAATAAACACTTCCTCAAAGTATCCATTAAAACAGTCCTTTTGTTTTACTACTGATTTTTTCTTTTTTTTTAACCACAAAAGAGATCTTTAACTCTACCTCCTTATAAACTAGATTAAACAAAACATCTTCACTGTACAGTAAAATGAGCTCAAGAATTTGAAAACAAAATGTTAAGGACTGGGTTAACCTCTAATAATAAAAGAAAAGATTATATAGGCAAAATCAAGCCTTAATAAGAATGTCAGTACTCCGTACTTCTTTTACCGTGTTGACTTCATCTGGAGAAAGAGTTCTTAAAATTCTGTAATATTCAATGGTACAGCAAACTTTCTGATGGTAATTGTCCTAAATCTTTCACTCAGAAACCAAAAAACTACTTTTTTACAAAGTCAGACACAGCAGGTGGTACTACTCAGATAAGCAATGCTAAGTGCTACTTATATCAACAAAAGAGGAGCTTCCAGGGTGGCTCAGAGGTAAAGGAGCCTCCTGCTAAAGCAGGAGACAGGGGTTCAAGGCCCGGTCCGGGAAGATCCCACATGCCGCAGAGCAACTAAGCCCGTGCACCAAAACTACTGGGCTTACGCTCCAGAGCCCAAGAACTGCAACTACTGAAGCCTGCATGCCCCACAGCCTGTGCTCGGTAACAAGAGAAGCCACCACAGTGAGAAGCCCACATAGCACAACTAGAGCAGCCCCTGCTCTCTGCAACGAGAAAAGCCTTGCATAGCAACGAAAGACCCAGAGAAGCCAAAAATAAATAAAGTTTAAAAGACAAAACAAACAAACAAAAAGTCAACAAAAGAGCTGAAGGAAACATATTCCTAACAACTGAAGAGAAACCAGAAGGGTAAATAACTAAATGAGGGGAAAGGGCTATATAATATTGATATGATGTCGTATTTACAATTTTTAGCAGGAAATTCACTGTATAAGTGAATTACAAACCCAAAATGAGAAACAAAAAGGACTCAATCATGTTAAAAACACACACACAGTGCATGCACTCTTTTTTCGAAATTATGTTATCTTCTATAAGTGTATACAAATTAAGAAAGTCGCTTTTCAATCTTTACTACATTCTTCAGAAGTGCTATAATCTTAAGGGGAAAAGTCATCTTCTGAAACTTTCATTGGAAGCTTTTCTAATTTACCAATTAAACTATGAATACATGTTATCTCCAATGCTGGTGAGTTGTACCAATTGTAACACTTTGCAACCGAAGGACAGTCTGCCTTCTGCATATCATTTGTTAACCTCCATGAACTCTCAGCACCAGCCATTTTCCAAGGCTCTTTATTTTTACTTTAATGGTGAGAAGCAAATGTTTATTCAAGATATTCACATTATTTGTATAGGTGAAAAGAAATATGTAATTCTACAAAGAATAACCTAAGAAAGCATCATACATGAATTATTTTCCTATAATAAATCATTCTAAAAACTATCTTCAAAATAAAAAAAAAACCTTAGGTCAAGGTCATATTTCACAGAAATTCTTTGTGAAAACCGAAGAATTGAATTGTGAATTATCTGTAACAGTTACTATCTCATAGTGACGAAAATCTCCAGTAGAGCTATGGAAAATTAAAAATAATCACCATGAAGAAAAATGAACATGACCTTACTAAAAAGGAGAGGTAAGACATCACTAGGAATTTTTAAACATTTAAACCAACTTAATTCTGAACTTCAACCAGAAATTTTATATAATATTATTTAAAATTACAAAGAAAAATACTTTCATTCTAAGGCGTACTGAGACCCAGGAAAATTTTCACACCCTTAAGGATATAACCTACTAGTTCCAGATGAACTCTCAACTACATGCAGTAGACTGTTGATATATTAAATACTGGGTGTACATTCTGCTTCTTTCAAAGCTTCAGTGACCTGCAGTGAATTGGAAACTTACTAAAATAACATCTAATTAAAATTCTTCACAGTAGCCTGAGATTGTAAGACAGCAAATAAAGTCCCATTCTCACCTTGTTTACTTGCCATCTGTCTCTTTCTTAAATGTCAAGTGCTGAAAATGCGAGAAGAATTCTAGTTATTTTACTCCCACATAAATGACAGTTTACCATACATGCATACTAAGAAGACTCTCAACTTGGTGTGGGAATGATGCCACATGTATAGCACGGGAAGTAAATAAAGAGCAGTTACATAATGGAAAGTTATCAGGGACAGAAGACATCCACACTATCTTTAAATGAAATGGGTATTTTGGGTGACTAGAGGAAAATAATGTTTGCCTTTTGTGTCTCATTTACAAGACTTTACTTTCCAGCCTTCAAGTCATGCCAAAGATGTGCTAGAACCACCACACTGCACAACTTCCTGGAGCACCACTTCCCTTAGGAAAGAGTAAAAGCATCAAGACACACCTGCCTAGGCCACCTTCCCTCTGTCAATGGTTTCTGAGATCAGAAGACCCATTCGGTCAAGTCCAGGAGGCATGTCCTCTCCTTCAGATGCCACTAAAGACTTCCTCTTCCAGGATCAAAATAATTTATCATGGTTATCTGTGCCTAAAACCACCTCCCTGGAAATGAAAAGTAAATTTGGGAGTGTCCCCAATCTTGACAAAATAAATAACATTAAATTTTATTATGTAAGAAGAACTATTAAGATAAATTGAAAAGAACAACTTAAGAGGTTCCTAAATTAGTCTGAGGAGATACTATGAAAGCATCACAGAGGCAACAGAAAACAGAAAACAAAGGTTATAATCTAAGGACTTCCACAGTTACAGGAAGAGGAAAAGTATTTGCAAAGATTTTCAGGCAAGTTTCAGTATTAAAATATGGCCTGAGAAATGGATGGATCATGGCCAATCAAAATGGTAAAGTTGAGATTACTGACATCCCACACTAGTTAACTTACAAAAACACACAAAACCACCCCCACCTTGGTACAGTGAGTCAAAACAAACTGCTGACAAAACCTCACAGCTATGTGAGGGGGCGCAGTAATAATACACAGTGAGAACACACATGTCTCTGTTTTCTTTTAAAGTCTGTTTCTAAGTCTGCATGGTTGATGTAAGAGAACAGCAATTCCTTTCTTTAAAAGCCCTGTCTACGTATTCAAAATGTCTCAGATGTCCCTCTGAGCTGGTATGCTCATGCCAAAAAAAAAAAAGGAAAAAAGCTTTCCGCTTATACAGCAAGAATTCCAGATCTAACTGCCCAACCCTGCCCTTTAAAAGGGAAGAAAAAAAAAATGGCAGTTAAGGAAATATATATAAATGCCAAAAAAAAAAAAAACCTCCTAGCTCAAAATTGAAAACTAATTTTCAAGTTTGAAAATCCTTATCTGTAACAGGGAATTCCATCAGTAAAAGCACAAGATGACCACCATAATAAAGACTTTTTTCATTTGTGCACATGTATTTATGCACTCCCTGAAGAGTCGTGAAATGATTTAACGACCATCTGCTGCACAGCAAGCTGTAAAGAGGATAAAGCACTTCTGTCAATAATACATATCAAACGAAACTGGACTATTCATGTGAAGAACATAGATTTCTGGAGGATTCCCCAGTTGCTGAGAAGTTCTGGGTATTCAGGGTCATAAATACAACACAGCATAAAAACAAAAACAGTCTTTGAAGAAATGGTAAAGGAAGAGGAAGTGAAAACATTCATAGGAGTTCAGATGGAGAGCTAGTATGTCAATAGAAAAGCTGTAAAAATATGCTCATTGCCATGTGCAGTTTGCAGCAACAAGCAGAATGGTGACACAGTGGGTTTTTCAGGAGTTTATGTCAGGTACTAAGGGTGACCATAAAGACACTCCATTAGAGTGCTTACAAACTGAAGAAATTTTACCAACTTTATCCAAAAATATCACTACATTAAGGACATTTTGCATATACACAGAATTAAATATTGAGGATTCCCTGGTGGTCCAGTGGTTAAGATTCTGCACTTTCATTGCAGGGAGCATGGGTTCGATCCAGGGATTGAACTAAGATCCCACAAGCCAGACCGCCAAAAAAAAAAAAAAAAAAAGAGAGAGGAATTGAGAATTGCTGTAAAATACAACCATTCTATAATAAATAATAGTGGTATTATTGTGCTTATGGACAGTTTTCCTACTAAAATCAATGGCACTTATTGCCAAGTCTGAAGAAGCTTACATTCAGAGTTTATCTACAAATTCTAAAAACTAAGCCTTTGGACACTTCACTGGCCTCCCCCACACCATGTAACACTTTCATTTTCTCATGTCTCTAGGCCCTAGTAGCTCATAAACAAGGAATAAATCAGAACCTTCAAATAAGTTTACACCAATTCTAGAGAAACAATCCTATACTTTTATGAGTGTTGGCCAATTCTGAAGCACTGTTCTTGATACTGTTGGAGAAACACAGGAGTGCTTTTTGCTTTTAAACAACTTACATTGAGGCATTTTAAATGATCTGTCTTATCACTATTTTAAAAAGATGACAATATGTGGTTAAGGGTCATATGAAAGGTCTTGATAAATATCAGAAGAAAAAAGATACTGGAGTGATCAGAAAATGCGGAAATAAGATAGGGATGGGACAGAGTGGGAGCGTCAGCTATATAATAATAGAAAAGGCTGCAGAAATGGGGGGTGCATAGGAAGATGAAGAGGAATTAATTAGCAAGCTAAAAGGCTGCATGTGAAGGTAAATTTTAAGGACAGTGATTAGGCCAATCTGCCAAGAATATGAAAAAGAATTCCAATCCCTTTTGTCCAAAAAAACTCTTTCAAAAGCCTTTCAGAAACTTACCTGTCTTGGGACCCTGAGTGACAACTGGGAGTGGTCATCTACCTGCTGCTGCTGCTAAGTCACTTCAGTCGTGTCCGACTCTGTGCAACCCCATAGACATCAGCCCACCAGGCTCCCCCATCCCTGGGATTCTCCAGGCAAGAACACTGGACTGGGTTGCCATTTCCTTCTCCAATGCATGAAAGTGAAAAAGTGAAAGTGAAGTCGCTCAGTCGTGCCCAACTCTTAGCGACCCCATGGACTGCAGCCCACCAGGCTCCTCCATCCATGGGATTTTCCAGGCAAGAGTACTGGAGTGGGGTGCCATTGCCTTCTCCAGGTCATCTACCTACAGTGATGATAAAGGAAGTTTAGTAAAGCAAAAGGAGTGCTGAACAGATCTGGGCTTCTTCTAGCCTCACCTGTGCCATCTCAATGATCCCAGGGGACTGTACACATAAACTGAGACGATTTGACTTAGGGAATCTTAAGAGCAGGCAGAATATCGGAAATAACTAGGGCACTTTTTGAAAATGTGGATACATTTAGAATTCAACTGGTAAAGGCAGAGGTACTGCAGAAAGTCAGGGATCTATACTTAGCCATTCTAGGGGGTGAGAATGCATCATTTGGTCTGGGCTGTGTACAGAAGCCACTAGATTAGATGACTGCATAAAGACATTAATAATAGATCTTGTGTATCTTGTGTTTCAAAAAATACCCTATGAAAAAAGTTTAAATTTATCACACATTAAAACTATATACAAATTAAATATATCATACTGACACAAGACAGAAAATGGGGGTCTAATAAAGATTTAGCTCTTGATCATTGACTCCCTTCCATTAACATTTTATTGTCCTCAGAATATCACAAGGATCAGTAATGCATAAAGCATCACTAGCAGAACAGATGGAGAAGGAAATGGCAACGCACTCCAGTGTTCTTGCCTGGAGAATCCCAGGGATGGGGGAGCCTTGTGGGCTTCCGTCTATGGGGTCGCACAGAGTCGGACACAACTGAAGCGACTTAGCAGCAGAACAGAACAAAAATCAAGAGGAAGAAAAAAACGTTTAAGTTAAAAATGCCAAGTTTCTAAGACTACCATCAAAGATTGTATCAACAGTGCAAAGGTCAGTAAACTTTTTCAGTAAAGGCTCACACAGTAGATATTTTCAGCTTTGTGGGCCATTCAGTCTCTGTGGCAACTACTGACATCTGTCAGTGAAGCCACAGAAGGGCATGTCCACGTACCACTGAAATTTTACTTACAGAAAGAAGCACAGGCTGTAGTTTACCATATACTGATAAAGTGGAGAAAAGACTGTGACAAATTACCAACTTTACTTCAGTTGCTTTATAAAAAAATAAAAATCTTACATATCCAACTCTGGAGAATAAACTAAAATTAGAATTATACAGAGGAAGAAAAAAAAAAACACCAAAAATATGGTTAAAGGGAATTTGCTGTTTCGTATTAAAGAAATTAATAAGAATTAAGAATTTGACTAAATTTAAGAATTTAACTAAATATTGACGAATTTAACTAAATTTAACTGAATCCGGGCAAACCTACTTTAACTGGATAAGTGAGACCTGGCTGACAAGAACAGAGATCTATAGTCAAATTAAAATTTTCTAAATTTTTCTGGAAAAGAATAAAACTAACAGCTCCACATGCTGTTACTATACTGAAAATCAATATACTCCATAAAAAGCCTTCAGAACAAAAACTGAAATGTTTTCAGTATGTAGAAGATGAGTTAACATTTTACCTTCATTAATATATTTCAGCCAAAAATATTTAAGTAAACCTCTCCTATTTCCTCAAAGGAATTAAAAGTTTTAAGTCACAGGCAACTTTTGTCTCTCACACACTCTCTCACAGATAAATGCAACAAAAAAGCATGTTTCAGAAACGCAGCTTTCAACAAACAATCCTGAATTTATATGCTGTCTTGTAAAAAAAAAAAAAGTTTCTGAGCATTTGACATATATCAATAATGGCTTAATAAAGATGAGGAAATACCTCCTTTTCACAAGTATAAAATGTGCTAATTGTTCAAATGAGTCTTCCTGAAAGAAAGTTGAAAAGGGCTTACAAAGCTGATACCCTTCAGCTGTCGACAGCTGCAGGCTCACACATGCTGACTGGTAATAAGACATTATTTAGAAACACATCACATCTGAATATATACAATTCCTGTCAAGTCATGTAACCTCCAATCAGTTTAGTTTCTCCATATAGAAAATGGAATTGGAATACTTAGCACTCATCTCTGAGGCATGTTTGATAACAAAGATAGTAATACAAGGCCTATAAAACAGAATTTCATTCTTCCTTACCTACTGAAACTAATTACTCGCTTTCAATTACGTGGGTCTGAACATAAGTTTGCAGTTGTCAAAGTTTAGAAGAGAATGAGGTATTACTCAACGAAAACAGAAAACAATTGTTTTCTCTTTTAAAGGATAATGAGTTCAAGATGAAACTGTCTTAGTCTTCCTTCCTTTAATTTTAAATATCGTCCCCTAGAAAGCCAACAAGAAGAGAAAAAATTTACGTCTACTGTTCTGGATATAACAATTTCTCAGGCCTAAAAAGACCTAAGAGAATCTGCTTGGAGGGAGCAAGCTGGTAGAAAGGTTCCTGAACAGCTTTTTGATGGACAGCAGAAAGAGGACAGGTGTGTGTAGCCGTACTCTTCCTTCCTCAGTGTTGTAGGCAAAAAATATATGACGCTGCAGCAGGAATTCTACAACCATGAGAGCTGACTAGAATGAGGATGAACCCAACTCACTGTAGTTTACTAAAGAAGTAAACTACAAAGCCAGAAAGAGCTTGGGTCTCCGACAGCATGCTGAGAGTTACACATCCCTATATATGTAAACAACTGTTGCTCACATATTACTACTTTCATCCAAACACATTCCTAATTTATGCAACATATATACTCAGCCTATGTTGACAGAATGCTTTTAAAATTGTACTGTCCAAAACCTGGACAAAATTTAAACCCTACTTTAAGCCAAGACTTGGCAAACCAAAACCCCCAGGGCTAATTTAGTCTACCACAATATTTTTCTAAATAAAGTTTTACTAGAACACAGCAATTCCAATTCATTTACATATTGTCCATATCTGCTTTCCTATAATAAAGAAGAGCTAACTATTTGCCAGAGACCATCTGGCAAGTTTAAAATATTTACTGTCTAGTTCTGTAGTTTGCTGACCCCTGGTTTAAGTCACTCAACCTGTCATTTTTAGAAATGATTTACCCTTGTTTTACTAATATCCTTGAGTTTATTTTTTAAAATCTTAATTTGAAACCATACTTGTAACACACTTTTCAGAATTCAGAATCAGTCACGCTCAGGCATGTCTGACTCTTTGCAACCCCATGGACTGTAGCCAGTCAGGATATTCTGTCCATGGCATTTCCCAGGCAAGAATACTAGACTAGGTTGCCATTTCTTACTCCAGGGGACCTTCCCGACCCAGGGATTGAACCCATGACTGTTGGGTCTCCTGTATTGGCAGGCAGATTCTTTACCACTGATATTAAAGATACAAAGTGAACATGAAGTACAACCGCCTCTATGCCACCAACATGGAAAACACCTCCCACATCTTTTTTTTTTAATTTGCAATACAGAAAACTTCCTAAACAGAATTAATGATAATGAAGTAAGTCATAATTAACCACTTTAATTAATCCTCCAGAGCTTATCACAAAATAATAGAATAAAACAGGGATTCTTAATCAAGGGATAATTAGGGCTATTAATATTATAACTTAAATATTCATACTCATAGTACTAATAATTTCTTGAGATGGCATTTTATACATTGAAATAAAAGTAATTATGAATTCACTTATTTCAACTTATATAATTTTTTATTGATTAAAGTCAAATTTCATCATAGTTTTCAATGTGTAAAAATTAATAAATTAATTCACAGTGCTTTTCATTATAAACCTGAAAAAAAAAATACAAAATTATTGGAGCTACAGATCCTTCAAAAAATAATTTTCAGTAATTTGTTTGGCATTATCGTCTACTGAGCAGTTTTTCACTCTTTCATGACATATATTGTAGTAAGTTTAAATATTCTTCCACCTCCATAGTAAAAATTTTACACTGCTGTATTTGATCCATGTTATAGGTAAACTGTGCCCTCTAAAAATATATACTGAAATCCTAGCCTCAACCCTACCTAGGAATGTGACCTTATTTGGATATTATTTCTCTATAAATGTAATAAAATTAAGATAGAGTCATTAGGCTAGGTCCTGAGCCAAGGTGACTGGGGCCTTCCTAAGAGGTAAATCTGTAGACATACACACACACACATACACACAGTGACAGTCTTCAGAGGCAGAGACTGAAGTTACATGGCCACAAGTCAAGAAGTGCCTGGGGCTACCAGAATCTGCAGGAGTCGAAAGCACCCTGCCCTAGAGGGTTGGAGGGAGCATGGCCCTCTGGACATCTTGATTTCAGACTCTAGGCTCCAGAAATGTGAGAGAATCAACTTAAGGCAACATATGCTGCAATTTAAGCCATTCTGTTTGTGGTCGTTTATTACAGCAGCCCTAGGAAATTAATAGTCACACATGTGATTACATGTGATCACATCACATGATCAGATGTTCAAAGTAACACATTTCAATAATAAATCTAAATTATCTTTGAGTTTAATCTCTTCCTCAGTGGTTCTACCAAATGAGACAGCCAGTCTCAATCTTTATGATTTAAATCTATAAATGGGCACCTTCTGCAATGACCGTAAGTGTAACCTGCTACAACTAATACACCTATCTATAAACAACTCATGCATAAATGAAAACTCCAACAAGAACTCATGCTCTAATAATGGTCTTTAAGAGACAAAAGATTAATACTAAAAATGGGTTTAGAAAACTGAATACTCCTGAAGCACTTTATTTCAAAACAGTGAAACATGAGGACTATTTTATGACCTAACCAATTAGTGCGGGATGCTAATCTGTTTGGATTCCCAGAAACTCCACTTCTACATTAAATCACCAAAAGAAAGAAAGAAAGAAATGCTTCTTGGGCAAGATTTCCAAGCATTCTTCAGGCTATAGAATTATCACTGCAGCTTTTCTGTTTTATAAACAAACTTCAATTTAGTTTTGTAAAAAACTGCCAAAGGATCGCTCTTTAACTATCAATAAATAACAAATCTGCCACTTGAAACACATCATTCATCAACCTTCTTTGTGGGAGTATTGTTATCATGAAACTGAAAACAGGCATTCTTTCTTGAGTGCTTCTGGATTTTAATTATCAAATTTGAATGTCACCGGATATTTACTGAAAGGAAAACATCAATTTTAATAAGCTGCCTTAAGACTGAGAAACATAAAAGGTGTTCAACCGTAAAGCCAAGTTCTCTTGAGCCTTGTGAGTTGGCTTTACTGTCTTATGATACAATGGTTATTACTCAAAAATTTTAATCAACTGCAAGTAAAAATTCTCCAATTTTAAAATCAAAATATGTGTATATAATATATATTTTGGCCTGGAAGGAATTTAAATAAATTGCAATGAAATGCTTAATACCTAATAAACCAGGTGTTATAGACTGAATGGTGTTAATAGAGGGCTGGGGAAAGAAAGTAAATAAATACCAAATAAATGGATTAAATGTAAACATTTTGGTTAAAATTTAAAAAAAAGTGGGCACTAGATCCAGCTTTAAATTTGAGTATCTGGATAGCAAAATAAGTTGTATTATTTTGCATTCTGAAAATATATCCCAAAGAGAAAACTGCTGAAGAAACCCCTTTCTCTTTTGACTTGTATGAAAATCAACAAATAAACTACTTTGTATCCAGTTAGCAAAAGTAGCATGGATGTAGTTGGTCATAAAGTCCTTAACAGTCAAAGATTCTGCAAGCTCTGACCTGCCCACTCTAACAGACTCCTTTTGTCTAACTTTGAAAGATTTATCTAAACAACTTTATTGTGGCCTATATATTCATAGCATATTAAAGAAAAAAGCCCCTTCATGTCCAAACTTTAGAAAAGTATATTCATGTCTCTCAGATCCTTGAAATATGAATGAAAGTGTTCTTATCAAGACTAAATAAACTATTCATTGATGATAAATTAATCTCAGGAAGATGCTCACTTTTTCTAGAGAAAATTTCATTTCCTACTTGGCAGACACACTTGGACTGATTACTATTTTCCTCTGTATCCAAATTATATATCATCATTTTAAAATATCACAAATTAATCTTTCCCTTCCTCTACTCTTACACTGAAAAGGAAAACATGCCTAGAATGCAGACACATATAAAAAATTAAATAGCAATGGAGTATGTTTATATTAAAATATTTATGTTCAAAAATCTATCCACAACCTATTTTGACTTATTTAGAAATCATATTTTTCTACTTGCAGCTTGTCCCTTGTTCTCATGAAATGCAAAAGAATTGAAATTTTCACCATTAGTTAAAAAAAAAAAGAAAATAGAAAGATTAGGTTAATATTTAAAATATAAAATTGTTTTCTTAAAAGAGTATAAACCATTCCTTCTCGTGCATCATTAAACAATAGATATTTCATGAAACAAATGGAATGCATTTAATACCGCACATTATTTACAGACGACATAACTTTCCTAAGATTAACTCTCCTGCAAATGATTATTATAATAACAAAAAATAGCATTTTTTACTAGAAACTACTATTGGATTCGAAAAAATATTTAAGAGACTAATGGAGCAACAGGGACATTTAGTTTGAAACAAACCACAGCCTCATTTTTTGACGTTGAAATGTCTAAACCAACAAATACTGTGAATATCCAGAAAACAAGAAAAGACTGGAAAACACATACTGCAATCAGAAAAGCAACCAAGGTCACAAAGAACACTGGAGGAGAAATGGCATCAGACCACGGGATCCCTGCACTCTTCCCTCACGGCCTTCTCACAATGCACAGGGCTGCCCAGGAGAAAACGTGGAACTTGATGAGAGATTATAAACAAGGCCACTAACCTCTGAGGTCCAGCAATAATTAAAACTACTACACAGAACACAAAGGTCCGTATCTTTATATGGTGAAATGGGAAACCCATGAGGAACTTCAACACTGCTAACATGTACTCATGTTTATACAAATGTAAACACTTCAGTTAATACAACACTAGTCTTTGGCCAAAGCAATGCTGTCATACAGCCCTATGAGGAAGGCAAGGAGGTTGGTTTGCAGCTTTGTATTCTGTTGTTGCCCTTATTGTTGCTGCTGTTGTTGTAGCTGATGTTGTTTTGATTCAACTTATCTTTAGTGTATCAGTTTCAAAATGTCCTTGGTACACTATTTCATGAATTACAACACAGGCATAAACATCAAGCATGGTGATTTGTGGTTCTTTAAGGAGAAAGGCACTTTATTAATGAAGCAGGCTATACATTTTTCTTTGCTCAGCCAAATGGTCAAGAAAGAAAAAGACTTTTGCCTGATGCTCCTGCACGAATTTTTTTTTTTTTTTTTTGTATTTTTTTTTTTAATTTATTTATTTTTTTTTCTAATTTTATTTTATTTTTAAACTTTACATAATTGTATTAGTTTTGCCAAATATCAAAATGAATCCGCCACAGGTATACATGTGTTCCCCATCCCAAACCCTCCTCCCTCCTCCCTCCCCATACCATCCCTCTGGGCCGTCCAGTGCACCAGCCCCAAGCATCCAGCATCGACCTGCACGAATTTTTTAAACAAAGGCTAGCATTTTCTAGAATTAATTTTTTAATGTCAAAATACATTTTAAAAAATCTTTTTTTGGAATGACTATTATTATACTAGCTATGCACACTATGATTTGTTTTCTACAACACATGTACATAAAGAATGGCCCAGGGGCTTTCACATGATATTAAGAATAAGACAACATCTATGTATTACTCTTTGGCATGAATTTTTTTAGGGCCTTTATTTTCTTCTCAGATCGGCTATCAAACACAGAGCTATTTTTCCATCTCAGTTGACTTCTGGTTTTGTTTCAGTGGTTACAAACCAGAGTGTAGGAGGGAAAAATGGGTTGTAGCACTCTGGTTCACTGAAGCAGTTCTAAAACATGGAAAATCTGATTATCATTATGCCATCACCTCTGGGTGTTCTACAAAAACAGTGCCCGACACCAGGGTGTGAAGAACTGGTGATTAATACATAACTTTTTAAAAGAGAGAGAAAACTTTTTTCTTTTAAAATGATCAATTGATGAAACTGCCAGGCACATCATTGAAGAGAGGCATCTTCTGTCAATTTCACAGTTGTCATCTGTAGCTACCCTGTAACTACTTCACACCCACTTTGACTTTTGCCACTAAAACTTAAGAAACGTGTTATAAAGTTTCTCCTCTTCTCTGTGCTTGAAACTATAAATTGTCCCTTCTCTACATGACTCCTAACTCCTATTCCACATTTGCAAACACCATGTGTGCCAGAGACCAGTGAATTATTCTTACCAGAAATGCCAGTTAAGAATGGTGTAGACCTTGCTCAGAAAGCACCAACTCAGTGTGAGGTTCAAATGTTTGGGGAGGGGGGATATGGGGAAAAAGTGATTCTGGAGCAGAAAGAGGTTTACTATAAAACTCAAGTGACGCATACAGGCTTCTATTCCACCCATTCTCAAAGCAAGAGGCTTGGACTATGTGCTCTTAATATCTATTTCCATGGCAAATAAATGTATTTAATTTCTACCTCTCACCCTCTACACATGGAATACACTGCATGCCCTTTGCTATATCTATTTATTTTTCTATTTGTTATTATATTTATCACATTTATGTGAAACTGTCTTAAAAATTCAGGCTGCTGATATTTAAGCAATCAATTAAAGCACAGCTGGTTCAAAACTGATGACTGATTTTTTCCCCACTAATCCCTACATTTAAAAGAAATCCACAAAGAAGTTTATTTTTGATACAACAGGAACATTAAAATAAAATTTTGATTCATGTATTCATTCAGGACAATTTTCTTCAGTAAAGTACAGAATCTTTCAGGGAAATGCTGGTTTTGTCAATGAACTCCAAATTACTATTTCTACTATAACTGTCCTTCATTTTTAGCTTAAAAATACTGATGTCCCTAGCGACATTATTTACAAAATTAAAAAAAAATATATTGTTCAGAGAATTTATAATATTCCCAATAATCAATGTATCATACATGTTAGGTAAGAGTCATAATACTAAACAGAATACTCAAATGCCTAACAACCACGAGAAGATTCTAAGTTTCTTTCAAA
This sequence comes from Bos mutus, assembly GCF_027580195.1. Lineage (NCBI taxonomy): Eukaryota > Metazoa > Chordata > Mammalia > Artiodactyla > Bovidae > Bos > Bos mutus. The sequence continues at coordinate 49,566,682 of NC_091617.1, forward strand.
TTCTATAGAGTAAGACGTCCCAGAGCTCCAAGTACAATGCTTAACCTCAGTTAACATTTGAAAAACTAAGGGAATACAGAATGAATTGTTTAAAAATATATTACCACTAAAAGAAACACAAATAGAAAATCTGCATCTTGCTACAGTGTACCAAGGACAGTACATCATTACGAATTATGATCAGACATCTATCAAATGCAAGCTTTGCATAAACAGTGGCCATTGAACATTATCAGAAAATGGAACACGGATGAAAGAAAAATCCAATTAGAAATATGCTACACCAGCACAGAAGCTAGTAAGCGTAGGGTTGAATTTCAAACAGAGACAAAATTTACTTGGATACTTAAAACACAGAATTTACAGAGTTGCCTCAATATGATCACTTAACATTATGCAATCTGTCATCATCTATGGAAATCTATACACGATCAATCGAAATTTATAAAATTTCACCATGATATGTTCACACATAAAAAGCCAAAAAAAAAAATCAAAACTTATGTATGAAATGGTAATTATAAGACATCTCCTGAGCTAAAAAATATTTCAAGTTTCTAAAAATGATATAAAGTGAAATAAAGCTAACCCCATTAAATATTACTACATCCAATTAAAACACTGTATCCACTTGAATTCCTGGATCCTAGAAGTTATATACTTTCTCACTGACCTGATAACCTAAAAAGTAAAATTTCATGGACTGCACTGCTAGGTTAAGAATTTCAGGGCTACCAAATCTGATTAAGATGTAGAAAGATATTTCTAAAACAATTTAGTGTTATTAGATCAATGGCAAAACTACAAGGTAAAAATACAGTTTTAAACACAAACATGTGCCTTTCCATAACATTGGACCATTTTTGGAAAGTCTGTAAGAAACCAACACTATGATAGTTCTCTTCCTTATTTCCAGAACCCTGTGGCAATTCAAATTCCCATTAATAGGCCTGGACAGAGTCTCAGAGCTTGAAGCTAAAAAGACAACTAACTAACTGGAAGATTCACCACCCTCAAGATGTGTAAACTGTGGTCCAATAATATTAAGTGATGAGCCCACAGTTACATAATTGGTTAGACTCCTATGATTATGTTAGGATTCATCACTAATTTAGAGAGCAAATTATAAATAAGTAAACATTCATGCCATTTTACCTTTGGCAGAGGGTTTTCCTACATTTAAATTTGATGGTTTTACTCACTCTGTGTATTTGTTTGGCTGGTATTTACAACTTCAGTGTCTACATACATAGATAACTGAATTTTCTGTTATACAATCTTATATATATTTCATTAGACTAAAGGAGGCAACTGTTTCTGACCTGTAATAGAGATTTCTTAGAAGTTTTTCCAATATCTAAGGAAACTAAAATCCAAAGACATTAAGAGTCTTAAACTAAAATTCACCTCAACTATATTAAGACATTATATACTTTAATTAATATTTGTTTTACAGTCCAGAAATATAAATAGATGATCACTATCTAGATGTATTCTAGATATAAATGTCCCAGAAACGGAAAACGCTATTATTTTTTCTATTCGGCTAAAGACAGATCATGAAATTTAATGTTGAAATAGCCAAACAACAAATTTTAATGAAGAATCTCCAAGTCAAAAATTCTGGCTATGAAATGAGGATTCAGTTGATGTTATTCCAGGCATCAACACTCCAGCTTCTCGCTTAACAAAGAATAGGAATTGAAGTTACATCTGCCAGTCATATCTAGCACACCCACGCATCCAATCAAGACTCTGTCCTAAAGACACTGTCCAATACCAAGTGCTGGCTGAGTGGAGCAACAGAAACTCTTCACTGCCAGTGGGAATGTAAACTGTACAGCCACTTTGCAAAACAATTTGGAAACTTCTTACAAAACTTCACACAGGCTTATCATAATATCAAGTAATTATGCTCCTAAGTATTTGCTCAAATGAGCTGAAATTGAAATTTATGTCCACACAAAATCCTACACATCAGTATTTATAGCCGCTTTATACATAACTGCCAAAACTTGGAAGCAACCAAGATCTCCTTCAATAGATGAGTGGATTAAACAAATTGTACTACATCCACATAATGGAATATCACTCAGTAATAAAAAGAAATCAACTATCAAGCTATGAAAAGACACTGGGTAACCTTAAATACACACTGTTAAGTAAAAGAGGCCAGTCTAAAAATGTTACATATTACATGATTTCAACTATATGCCATTCTGAAGAAAGCAAAACAATAGACTAAAAAGATGACAACTGCTAGGGCTTCAAGAGGTGTGGTGAAGGCAGGCCGGTAAGGAAACAATGAGCAGGTCAGGCACGGGGCATTTTTAGAGCAGTGAAACTATTCTCCATGATACTAGAGAGATGGATACATGACCTTATTATACATTTGTGGAAATTCATAGAGCCATGCAACACAAGGAGTGAACCCTAACAGACACTATGAACTTTAGTTAATAATACTGCATCAGTAATCAGTTCATCAGTATAACAAAAGTACCATTCTTGGCAAGCTGTTAAGAAGAAACTGGCACTTGGAGGACGGAGGTAAACAGAACTCTACTTTCTGAACAACTTTTCTGCAAACTAAAACTTCTCTGAAAAATAATGCCTATTCAGAAAAATAAGAACACCGTCTCATGAACTAGCTACTGACACAGATAATTTTGTGCAAACCTTATGTGAAACTACAAGGTTTAAATAATGTGAAAAGCAAATACACAAATGCAATATTTCCCTTAAAACACACACATGGTGACATTTATCCTAACCATGAAACAAAAAGCAACATCGACTAACACTAAGAAAAATAAAATCTGAAATATTCTTACCTGTCCTGCGACTGCTCTTCATACATCCTCTCCTTGCCTTCTTTAAAGAGCCTTATTGCCCTTTTTGACTTTTTCATTAGACTATCAATGTAGATTTTAAAATATTCATTCTCACTGAGTTGGGCAAGTTTCTGGTTGTCATCATATTTACTCAATATAAGTCTCAAATGCTGATATGTATCAGGTAAAATATCAAGTATATATGGTGGGCTATTTTTCAACTGAAGTTTGGGGTTTTGGCACAGTCTGACCTAAAAGAAACAAGGACAGAAATAAAACATTTTCATGTGAACTGCAACACTTTCTTCCACAGAAAAACTGAAAAATTATCAAACTGTGTACTATTTCTTTGCTTTCCATAAAACAAATTTTGACTTTAAAACTATAATCACCAACCTACAAAGAATTAAATTCCCATCTGTTCTCAGACAATTAAATCCTATTTTCTTTTGTTCTCATTCAGTTTCTCTGTCAGACCTTTACTTTCAACCCCAAAGTTTTCATCCTCTCTCCAATATCCCATTGTTCACAGCTTAACAGAACACCAATGTGCTAGTTATTGTACATCACTAACAGTCTCTTTTTTAAACAAAAATGAGGGAACAGGCCTCATCTGCTGGCCTATCTTAATGTCTCACATTCAGATATTAATTTCCCAACTAAAGCGATTTGATTGATTTTATGTTTTGGTATACTTTTCCCAAACACTGAGGAGACTAAAACAGGTACGATTTTAATAACCAGATTATTAAGTAGTAAATGGGTGTCAGGTCAGAACAAGTCTTTTCCACCTCTTTACATTACATCCCAGGCTTAGAAACACCTGCTACATAACGGTTCAGTCATTCCATCAGGTGTCACCCAACCACTGGGGCATTCAGGGCTGCGTGCACAACTGAAAATACTTTATGTTAGAAAAAAAAAAAAGGCTGTAATTCTACTACTACATTCGCTGGTACACATTCATGTGATTTAGTCAAGAGTAAGTTAACCCATCTCATTCTTACCCCTCCAACCTCAGTATAAAGAGCCATCCAATTAAACATTTAAATGTAATCACTGGGAATTGCACGAGTGTGTACATAAAGATGCCCACTTTAACAAAAGGCAAAACGTACACCTAAAGGCAGATTTACCGAGAAGCTCGTGAACCATAAGCTTGATGGTCCCTCAGATACTTGGCCCCCTTCTAAAGCTTTCATCATAGATCTTTCTGCAAAGTTTTCAAGAGCAAGGTATTTTAAACACAACTGGCTAAGATTTCTGTCTTTTTCCCAGTGTGACATCCCTTCTGTCAAACTGAGCCTTCTATTGGGTGGCACTGAAGTGGTGGGGGACATGTCTGGAGTCTGGCTAATGCAAATTTGGGTTGAAGATACATTTAGTTTGATTTTAATGGAAAATGAATGTAAAGAACACAGTCACTTCTGAAACTAGTTAAATCAAAGCAGCAGCTGTGATAAAAGAATGGCTTTGGGAACATTTCAAGTGTCTGTGATGCTGACCAGCCCAGCACAGGAGCAGAAAGGTCACGTTCAAATTTCCTGGTACCTGGGACTGGTGGCATATGTGAGCAATGTAGAGAGTCAAAGCATAAAGTATACAGAGCCTAGATTATTTCTCTGATGTTTGTGGACTTAACTTTTTTTTAATTTATAACTTGTGACTTTTTATTGTTCTAAAAAAATACACTTTCATACCCAATTTTGTATTTTTTTTCTCTTTAAAAGGACCACTCTAAATGTCAGGTTCCACAAAACATGGATGCACTTTTGGGTACTCAAAAAAGTGCTGGGACTGAATGAAAAAGAGTTGAACAATAATATTTTCAAGAACTACAAACACAATGAATCAAGGAAACAACAAATGAAGATAGCTCTCTTAAACTTACTTTCTCAATTGCTTTCTTGAGAAATAACCATATCGTCTTTTGTGAGGAGAAAAATCTGACTCAAACTATCAAGCATCAGCTCCTAAGACAAACATTTCTCACATTAACAATGGGCATTTTATCTCCCTCCTTTTTGTACACAGTGCCTAAAATAATTATCCAGCATATCAGTCAGTTCAGCCGCTCAGTCATGTCCGACTCTGTACAACCCCATGGACTGCAGCACACCAGGGTTCCCTGTCCATCACCAACTCCTGTAGCTTGCTCAAACTCATGTCCATCAAGTCGGTGATGCCATCCAACTATCTCATCCTCTGTCGTCCCCTTCTCCTAAAGATTATCCAGCATGCAGTACATAACTAATAAATGGATGTATAAATGGTTGGTTGATTTGATTCTGAAATTCTTTATATATATTTTGACACACAAATATTATATTACTTTCTCATTTTCATGACTGAATTATACATAATTGTTTTTGTTTTCCCCCCTAAAGACTGATGAAGTCTCAAATAAATCAATGACTTAACAAATCCTGGTTAAATCAAGAACGTTTCTCAATTCTTAAAACTAAAAGATAGTATCACAAATATACACAAATTTCAGAAGTATCACCAACAACATCCTACAACAGGTAATTTAATTTTAGCAACATGGTACAACATGTCACCAGACTGATAAATTATTAACCTGCAGTTAGGGGACCAGGCAGTTTTAAATTCATTTCCTCTAACTGGTGAATTTTTTAACTGATAAATAAAAAAATTCTCCCAGGTATTTTTTTCAGACATTGCAAATTACTGTAGTTTAATAGATTCTTTTAAACATTACAGATTTTTCATTTCCTATTCGCTACCTGAACTTATTTCTCATTTGCTTTATTTAAACTGTAATTCCATCTGAGAATTTATTGCTTTATTCAGTAAAATTGTTTGATAACTACTATATACCAGGTACTGAGCTCAGTGCCAGGAAATTATAGATGACTAGAGCATACTTCCTGCCTTAAAGAGTCTGGCAGAAGAGACCTAGTTCTCTATAATTAACTTAGGAGCAATGTAATTCTTGCTCTAAGGGATCTTAGTAAAGATCCTGTCCAATCCATTCATTTTCAGATAAAGAAACTAAGAACTACAAAGATTAAGGGACTATTAAAAAATCATTAATCCAACACAAGAGTCTGCATCTTATGAATCTCAGGCTGGTCTTCTTTTTAACTATATCACAATTTAATTAGAATTGGGCATATAATTAATGATTCCTGGCTAAACTCATTTACATTTTTATTTTATTCCATTTGTGAATTTACATGAACTTCAGGACCCATTTGTTAATTCTACAAACGTTGGTGCAACAGGCATTGTTTCCAGCCCTAGGGAATACAGCAAGGAATAAATCAAAGACCTGTCCTCAAGGAGTTTTCTAGTGAAAAAAATCGGTGGCTTGAAAAAGAATGACAGGAAAATGGGAGCGCTATAATGGAGGAGAGTACAAAGTGCTGGAGGAGGAATGAAGCAGACATGTCCATGTGGCAGTACCATGAAAGGCATACCTAAATTTGCAAAAGGAATATTCCAGGCAAAGGGATGTGCAAAGGCTTGAGAAGCCCCAGAGAGCAGGGTGTGTGAAAAGGAGTCAATGCAATCACTCTAAAAGGTGGACGCAGAGGAAGCCCGTGGTGAGTGGAATGAAGAGCTCTGAAATAGGCTAGAGGCAGTTCAGCCCTTGTAGGCCACACGGTTTTCTAAACCTGCACTTGGGCAAGCGCAACATAAAATGCTGAACTACTACCGGATGCCGCTGAGTGTGCAGTTCATCAGCTGGATTAGTATTAAATTCTGTGGTTTATGACAGCTCCTGCAGAAAATGAATAACCTTATGCCAGGACTACTTCTTCTAAGCAGGTCAAATTCAATTCAATAAATATTTATTGAGTGCCCGCTATGTGCAAGGAACTGTGAAAGCCAGGGACAAAAAAAATGCTTTTATAAAAACAGTATTTTAAGGAGAAAAATCAAGCTCACCACAAGGTTCAAGTTCAGATTCAAATGACTTAGATGTCTTCTAGAACTGTCTAAGTTGCTCCCTAGAATGACAGCAGGTCCCAACACAGAAGAACTTTCACGGAGAACAAATCTACAGTCACATTACAAAATGATGGACTTTTTAAGGCACTAACTGGTACATAAAAGGATTGGTTCATTACTCTTTGCTTTTGAACTGAAAGGTAAAACATTTAGTGTTGGAACTGGGCTAAAAATTCCATTATAGTCAGTGACTCAAAGGGCTTTAAAGAAGACTTTGGAGATCACCAAGACCAACTACTTCCTTGTGACATGACAACACTTAAACACAGAAATGGAACTTAGTGGAGTTTACTGCTCAGAACCCTGCCTTCTGAACTTACAAGTGAGGCACTTTCTCCTTAAAGGTAGACAGCTGCCTGATGTAATTCTTGAAATGTGTTTAAAGATTTTTAAGTAGACCTCTCTGTATATGTCTATATATACATCATCCCACACACATCAAAAATACATTTTATATATATTTTACACACTAGGTATTTCAATAAATACATGAATATGTATTCAGATATATAAAATACATATTCAAACATATCAATGCAAAGACACAAATGTAAACACAGGATTTACTAGTGCTATACGAATTTTCAAAGCCGTTAATTATTTTTGGAACATTCTCGCATTTAAAGAGTTTCCTGACTGTGCCTTAATTAATATTTCTAGCCAAAAGGTAACAAAGAAGTATTAGGTCAGCAAACATATTTCCTGCAAACAAGATTCAAACCAGTCCCTGAAATCTATGAAAGAAATTTTACTGAAGCAAATGGAAACTTCAACAGTAAGGAATTGGGTGCATACCACAGCAGACGTTCATTATAAAACACACCTCACTTCATGGAGCACTCAGTTGTATTAAATCAAGTATTATACCTTCAAAGTGAAATATCCCCTTTTTTAAAGGTAGTATGGGAAGTCTGAAAGAAATCCTTATTTGTGCTTCCCAGGTAACTAACTGTTCTAAGAGATTCCTTATTGCAGTTACTTAAAAGCTTGTTGTTATGATAAAAAGTATCTATGAGTTCTTCAGATTCTTTACATTTTATCTCAGCAAATCACCACTAAGTATATAAACGTATAAGAACTTGTATAGCATAAAAAGTAAAAAATAGAAAAATAAAATAGAATTCTTTCTACATAGAGTATTAACTGGGCAAAACCAGTAGGTTAGCATATGATTTGTTATGAATCTGGAAGTTACTCATAGTAGGATCTGGGCAAACCACCAATTTTTTTTATGGTTTTCAAAGTTTTCTTTAGAAGACTAATATATTAAAAAGCACCATTAAATAATTGTCTAGTTGTATTGAGGTCAATTATGTCTTCATTTGTTCACTATCCTCCCATATGAGAATGGAACTTCTTAAGGGTGAAGGGTGTATCTGTCTCACTGGTCTATTTCCATCACGTAATATAGGACCCTGCATATAGTAGGTGTAAAATAAAGATTTCAATGGAGGGAAGTAGGAAGATATGGAGGAAAGAAACGAAGTAAGGAGGAACCTCTCGGAAGTAATATTACAAAAAGAATATCCCCATCTATATTGAATAAATCTGTCGACATGAGTACAAAGCTTGGAGAAGAACTTGGTCATTACAAATATAGAGGTAAAGGTCCTTTTATTTCTTGTGTAAAGAGGAAGAGTCAAACATGCTTGAATCTTCATATCATGAGCATAAGTCATACATGCTTAAATCTTCGTACCATGAACACAGGCCTGAGAATCAATCAGACCTGGGATCTAGCCCTGGCATTCGCTAGCTTTACAACCTTGGGCCAGTTTCTTCTTCAGGAAACCATGGAAACTTCTAAGGATGTTACAAAGTCTCAGAAGAAGAAAAGTAAAGTGCTCAACACAACACCTGGCATGCAGTGGGCACTGGCAACTTTTTAGGATTTCTTCCCCTTCCATATTAGACCACAAGACAGCAGAATCACTGCAGGTTTTGCAAAGGTAGGAGAATTAGACCAGGGGCACTGGCCACCTTGTTGGGGATCACTAAGAGTTCTTTCATTTGGTTCATGTGTGTGTAGACATGTGCACACTCAGTCATGTCCAAATCTGTGCCATCCTACATACTATAGCCCGCCAGGCTACTCTGTCCATGGGATTTTCCAGGCAAGAAGACAGGAGTGGCGTGTCATTTTCTCCTCCAGGAGGAATCTTCCTGGTCCGGGGATTGAACCCACATCTCCCGTGGGTGAGATTCATTACCACTGAACCATTGCTGAAGCCCATAATTAGTTCCTAAAGTTTGTTATACTACCTGAAATCCTTACAACGTCTCCTGCTTTGGGCAGAATAGCAGCAATAAGACCGAGTCACTACTCCTCACATGGAATCAGTACATCGGTACTCAGCTGATCTGGAATCTTTTGAAAGGTAGAATACTTAAGTAGTATTTTTGTAATTCCTATTGAAAAACAGTGTGAGCTTAACAATTATTTAAATATTAATGTGTTAAACAGCTAAAAATTTAGTCAAATATTTTCCAAACAGTTCTTTAATGACTAGGAGAAAATCAGAATCTTTCAAATAAATTTGTAAAAATCTTAAATATGTGCCCAAGCAGAGTAGATACAGGTAATACTGTGGTGTCATTTAAGTTGCAGGATGTTTTAAGGTGATCTTAATATAAAGGTTCAAGACTGATTTCCATTTCAGTTTTTTTACTTACATACGCAGTTAACTGCTGGAAAACTATATTGTTTATAATATGCAATTTGAAAATATGGTTTAAATATTACAAATATGAGTTAAAACACTTCCTGACAACCCTAAGTAAAATTTACAAATTCCTCCATAACTTCACTGTATATTTCCTCATTTCCCTCTTATCTACATATAAATTAGTTATCTACCAAGCACTGCCCTTCTACTTGTTCTGAGCCTTTCCTTCCTACACTGTAATCCACAATACTACTTTATCAATTACCTCTTCTTCCATCTTAAATCACTCCCTACCTATATTCCTTCCCCTCAATTCTATGAACCTCTACGATAGCATCCACACACACACAAGGCTATGCTCTGCTCAAATCCTCAAGCTATCATAACTTTCTTTTACTAGTTGTCCCAGTTCTAGAACAATTTTCTTGAATTCACATACTGAATTTAATCTAGCTGTCACTTCAATCTAGCTGTCATTGATGCGACATGGAAAGATAAACAATGGCTTGACTCAAGAAATGTAATGATTTATTAAATTTTCATTCAGCTTGGATCTTTCCATTTGAGCTTATTAGTTTTCTTAGATGTTGAAATTACTTCCTTATAAAGCTCTCTCTACCCAGGAAATCAATATGCTCTCATTCCTTTCCTATCTGTTCCATCACTGTTCTTTGTAGGATTCGTTTTCCCTCACCACCATCTAATTATAGATACACAAGTGATACAGCCAAAAATTCCAATCTCTGACTTTTTCTCCCCAATTCTCACCTTCTAGTCTGCCTTCCAAATCTCTTGCTGTTGTACAGCTTGAAATGCCACCTCTATGGGCATATCTACCAAACACACATTTCTAGTTTTAATTTCTTTCTTTAACTGCATATTCAATTTTCTGACTTCAAAATGGATATTTCACTCTGGCATGTCAAATTCAACATGGCCAAGAAACAAACATCATGCACCAGGCCCCAAGCTTCCTCTTTTTCTTCGTATGTTCCTTATCTCATTAAGGGCATCACTGCTTTTAGAGTCAACTAAGCTGAAAACCTCAAGAGCCACTTTCACTTCAACTTCTCCTTCATCCTCTATCTCTGAAGGGTCGCCAGGACCTTAGGTTTTACTCCAAAATGTCTCCCACTTTTGAACCAACATTGGCTATATCTACTAACAATTTTCTAGCACAGCCCTTCCTTATTTCTTACCCAGTCTGTTTTAATTTCTCTTGATCATTATTTCTACCTTTAAAGGGTTTTTTTCCCCCTCTTAACTCATCCTTTCTAGAGTCAAAAGAGTAACTGACCAACACAGCCTTGACATTCTCTCACTCTGCTCAAATATTTCAATGGTCCTCTGCCTACTAACTAAAAGTCCAAATTCCTTGACAAAACACTCAAAGTCTCTTTAAGCTTCTCTAACTTTCCTTCGCTCACTCCATCATCTCTCTTTACCCATCACTCCTTCAGCCTGCTGGAATCCACTGGAATCCTCACTGGAATCTAAAACAGCCTCTAAAGAACAGCTAGATAATACTACCAGGTATACCACACCATACTGCCTACACCAACTTTCCACCCTAGCAAACGATACTCACATACTACGTTACAGCACTCTGTGGTTCACTCAGTCGTGTCGGACTCTTTGCAACCCCATGGACTGCAGCGCACCAGGCTTCCCTGTCCTTCACCATCTCCTGGACCCTGCTCAAACTCATGTCCATTGAGCAGATGATACCATCCTTATTTACACCGTATTACAGCACTTACTGTATCTTCCAGGATAACATGGTTATTTATGATTGTCTATCTTTCCATACTTTGCATATAATTAATGAATGATGAAATCACTAATAGCATAGAAAGCAAATTTGAAAGAAAGAAGTTGATTCAAGAATCTGAATGGTTATAATTTTATAGGAGTTAAATGATTACTAACTAATGAAGCCTCCTATTAAAGGTATGCTCTATTTCACAAGGATAAACCCAGGGAACTCTTGGGAAGATTCCTTTACATCTTTTACTTTATCCGAAAGTTTTACCTAGAAAGGACAGGAAGCAAACTTTGGGATCACTTCATTTATCTAAGCACAAATTCAAAAATCTAACTCAGTACTAAACAAAATAAGCCAGATATGTATTGTGTTATCCTCTACCCAAGTCTATTTGGGCCCATGATCCTGCTAATAGAGAACAACCTCACTGAGGAAAATGAAATATGTGAAGAATAATTCAAATAAATGATATTCCTTATTCCAAGAGCCCAAGGACGGTGATATTCTCAAATCCATCAAACACAAACAACCAGCATCCGAAAATAAAGTTTTAGTCTATGTGCAATATTTTTCAGAGGTATGAGTAAATTAATTTAGAAAAGAATACTATTTTTTAATAGCTGTATGTATTTTAAGACATTTTGACTGAAAAGCTTTAAAATATATTATAGTTGAAATGAGATTACAAAGACAGAGAATAAATTAAATTCCAAGCTTGAAAATGTATTAAATGAACCAAGGACAAAAGGCAGGAAAAGGCTGTTTGACATCATCACTTTTTAAATGCTTTTAAAACTCTGTCAGTAATATAATTTCAAATAAATGACAAGGACAGCAAGACAAAAATATAGGCAGGTACTCAACTTGTTTTGCTCTTTGGCATCAATTAACTATTTTTTAATTTCCTGAACATCCATGTATGCTCAGTACATTTAGTATTTATTAGATGGAAAATTGTTTCTTCCACTTTCCATCACCTGGCTAAGATGCTTGTGAAAACCGTACTCAGGAACCTCACATTAATAAATCATCACTCCTACACACTGATTAGCAATCATTTCCTTACCCTCACCACAGCATTTTCAACAAGAATACAAAATAATGCCTTTCCTATAAAGGCAGTGGCCAGCAGAATCCAGAGAGACAACAGTCTAAGAAGTGACCAGAAGAAAAACAAGGCAGATGTTGTTGACTCTGCTCCCACTGTACTTTGTATAGGTCTGTGTTACAGACTTCTCCATGTGACATGGCAATTACCCACCTACATACCTGGCTCTGATGATGGTCTTGGAGCTTTCTTGACAGGTCTAGGGCAGATTTATATCTTGTCTAGCTTTGCATCTCCAGGTAACAAGGACTTCATAGAAACACAGTAGGTCCTCAATAAATGTTTAGGTGTTTAAGAACCTCCAACTCTGTGAGAGTTTTGGAACAGGCTCCACATTTCAGGTGTATATGAACCTCACTGTGTATTCATGACTAATAGTTCTGTCTCTGTATCAGAGAGGCATCCACTGATCTGAACAGTTTGGGGTCAGCTATTGACTTCCACTGACACATGGAGCTAAGACCAGAAAAGATATCTAAAATAAATGAGATGCTCTGGGATATGTTACTACTCTTTTCCTAATAAATGTACCACGTTAAGTTTGTGTCACTGATGTTTTCTTTCAAAACACTTTATATCTTACAAGGAACACAACTGAGCAATTACTCCCTCCTACTCTCAGTGACCTTGCATAGAAAGCGTGCCCTCTGAAAACTTAACAGTTAGCTAGAACTGGAAGCAGAGTTGACCGTTTTAAATTCTAGAGGCTAGGGAATGGTGTAACTACACACTTACTAGGTTTTTCCCCTACAGTCTAAGACTGCTTCATAAGCCCCGTGAGATAAGTTATTTTACTTTGTAGGTAGCTAAGACATACTGTACTTGGAGCTTGTTTACAAATTTACACTTCCAAGATTTGACCTTGTTGAAGAGGTTTTATAAAGAAAAATGCTGAATACTTAACCCTGTCTTCTACATAACTACCAGTTAGATTTGAAAGTTACTATTGTTATTCACAAGCTAAACTCCAGCTGTGGCAGTTATTTTACAAAACAGTTAGGCAATGTGTCAAGGGATTACCTTTTGGACTAATAATAAAGTTCCTGATGTAATCACCAGGACAGTGTTCATTATATGAACCACTTCCTTCACCACTGACAAGCAGAAAGATAAACACATGTGGGGGGTTCTTCTACACTATACAATTAAATAAAATATTCTTCCAATTAGTAACTATCAGTGCTTTTTCATTACTGTGAGATAGAGTAGCAATAAACGTACTGGACTTTCATAATGATTTACATGGTTTCCCTCCACAAAGCCCACAAATGCATACATAAACGAACACAACAATATTCAGCCTTGACAGATAATGAAGACAAATAGAGAAAGGCATACAATGCACCTTTGCCAATACCTGTACCCACATTCCACTAAGTAGAGACTTCAGGTAATAGATTTCCTCTTGAGTCAAGATTCTCAGTTGGAGAAGCTAAACGCAAACCCACAAAAGGGTTAATAAAATAAACAATGGCAGAAGCCTTTTTTTTTTTTTTTTTTACCATAACCCATAATAGATGGCCCATAAGCCATCTATTTTACCATAACCCATGATGAAATAATTAAAAGAGGATAAAACTTAGGTCAACAATCAGTTACAGGCCAAAATTACACACACATTTTTTAATGTTTCAAAAATAATGACTCTATTAACCATATTTTACCACTTCCTCATACAGATCTTTTTCATTTGATGTTCTAATATTTACTTACAATTGTACAAACTCTGACCACTCAAAGAAGGGGGTGGGGAGAGAGGAGATCTCCTTGGTAGAACCTGACCCATTTTTGCCCACTCATGTAACAGATAAGTTAAAGAAAAACCTTGACTCTCCTTCTCTTACGCCCAACTAGTGATACAAGCATGAGTGACCTTAAATTGCTTACTCCTCAGAAAAGCAAAGACAGCTAGTATTGTGCCGCCAAATATACACAATTTTTCCAACTGCATGCTCCTCATTCTTAAGTATCCAATGTTAAAATGAAAACCTGACCTCAAGCAGCAAGTTGCAATGTTCTAACACTATGACATCATTCTATCTGAAGTACTTTAAAATCACAATTTGAATAATTGGCAGAAGCTTAAATAGGTCACACTGAAGCCCAAAACTAAGGATATTTATCTGACAAAAATATTCTGGCTCTTCCTTTAGTGCCACCAGCCATAGAATGCCAGGCCTATCGTTCATCTACCCATCTGTGCTTTTCATAAGGATAAACAAAAATAAAGTAAATCTTATCCCCTTCCAGTATTGCTACCACCACCAACAGTGGCTTTTTGTGGAAAATATTTGAAGTTATGAAAAAAGTAAAGGTAACTGCTTTACTTTTTACTCTTCATAATATGACTTCATGAAGGCTTTAGCACACAGCTACAAAGAAATATTTTTTTAAAACTTCCATTTCTGCAGGTATAAAGATATCAAGAGCCCTGCATCAATTAATTTTATAATTAGCCCCAAATATCTATCAAATGAAACTATAAAGGGCTACAAATATTTACCATTATATAGCTTACAGTACTACTGATGCAAAAGCAGAACTATTAATTTTGCACAGCAGCAAGCTACATCTTAGGCTTCCCTGGTGGCTTAGTGGTAAAGAACACACCTGCCAATGCAAGAGACTGGGGTTCAATCCCTGGGTTGGGAAGATCCCCTGGTGAAGGAAATGGCAACCCACTCCAGTATTCTTGCCTGGGAAATTCCAGGGACAGAGGAATCTGGTGGGCTACAGTCCATATGGTCATGACTTAATGACTAAACAAGCTACATCTTAAGCATATTTATTTCATAATCCCACTTAGTAAGACAGGACAGTGACAGCTACAGTTTTCTCAGCAGACCTCTGTAAAGTATTCAGGTTGCCTAGACTTGTCTGGGTACTGACATCCAGCACCATTTCTTCTTGTAACTTGTAGTTCACCTGAAAGCAACATGCAAAAACCACAGAGGTTTCTGATACTCTCAGTCCCACCACCTCCATCATAAATTTTCCTTTCACAATAAACAATGTGCAATCAAAAAGGTTTCCTGTTTCAAAATGGAATAGATGAAACAAACTGTGACTCTACCATTAACAACCAAAAAGTTCCTTAATGAAGATGAATTCTCAAAGATGAAAATGGAAACTCTCAAATACTGCTTCCTCACTTTAAGACTAATATGGTTCTTTCCCCAGTAATCATTCTCAGCATCACACACTGTGGATGTCAGAGACTTTTCTTAAATTACTTGTATGCACTCTTTTGTTATCTAAGAGCAACACAACCTTACATAAGACAGAACAAACACTTCCAAAAGATTCTATGCCATGCACCAACAAAGAGCAGCCAACAGTAAAAGCTTTGCATATCTGAGTCATATAGAGGAACTTTGAACCTTGAAGAGTAGGACAGAAGGTGGAAAAAAAAAAAAAGTCTTGGCTCTGAATTCAACTTTTCAAAACACCCAGAGCAGATATAAGAAACACAGTCAATCCGAATCAAAATATTGTTGCCATACCAATAATTATTACTAAATGACAGTACAAACAAAACTGGAGAAAACCACATCCAGGGTCAACCCTGCTGTTGTACAGACACAGTCAGACAGAACTTACCACTTTGTCCATGAGTTTCCAAGTTTTCTCTACTGTCCTGCGATCCGCTGCGGCTTGCTTAGGGGGTCCAACTGCATCTTGAATAGCATCAATAATACCCAAAATCCGTCCTTTTCGGGGGTTTCCTCCTCGACCACCAGGGTTTCTGCCATTCATAGAATTTGCCATCTGGAATCTTAGCTCTTTGAAAGAAAGAAAAAAAAAGTTAGTTGGTCATGAAAATATTTATGCAACAGCAAACAGGTTAACTTGTACCCATTACATCCTCCTCCATCACTGAGAACAAAATCCAGGGTCCCAGATTCAACTGTTCAATACCGTGTGAATTTTTCACTCACAATCTTTACACACAACACACAGGTTTAGGAGCAATGACCTTAGATCTGTTTTGGGAACACTAAGAGTTAAAGACGCATCATTCTCACATGGCAAAGAGTGAAGGCTTGATTAATACATAACTCACAACAACAGTAATAAAAACTTAGATTTCCTCTATCTACGTTAGAACACATCAGTTTCCCCCTCTCCCTGACTTAACCCCAATTTAAAACACCAGAACTGAAGCCCCTAGAAAACACTTTGGGAGCCTCACTCAAAAACTGCACTTTCACTGTGTGATTTCGCCAAGTTATATAAACCTAAAGATTATTCTACAGGAGCAGAAAGGGCACGACTGTTGTCATCAAAGGCTGAGGACTTGGATTTTCCCGGCTAAAACCAACAAGTTCGGACTCATGAACACACGAGCACACAGTTCTTCAAACAACGCGGTTGAGGAGTTGTTCCCAAGTGAAGAGCCAAACGAACCAACAGACAAATAGCCCATTTTAAAAGAGAGTGAGAAACTGACAAGAGCGGGCACAGAAAGGAGAGAGAGTTCACTTCTTGGGCTTCCTGCGTTTCATCTCATCCAAGTCGGGTGGGGGTAGGGGGTCCAAAGCTTTGTCTCGGGACATCTGTGCCTCCGGCTCAGGCTCCTCCCCTGCCACTCTCGGACCACAGCTTGGCGGGGCGGGGGAGGTGGACAGAGAAAGGACGAAGAACCCCTCCCGCTCCGGCACCCGCAGCCCCGTGCGTCTGGGGCGCTCCGCGTTCGGCTCCCCGGAGGACGCTCCTCGCTGGGTTGTCTGCAATCCCAGCCCCCTGGCTCCCCTGATTCCCTATTCCTCCTTCCCCGGCCCAGCCCGGGTCCCGGCTTTAAATACCCCTCTTCAAAGTGTGACGGCGGCGGCGACAGCAGCTGGAAACCGGGGCTGTCCCCTCTTCCTCGGAGGCCCGCGTCGGGCTGCTCCAAGCCCCTTGGGCGGAAAGCAGCGCCGAGCTTCCCCGGCACCCCCTTCCCTCCCGGCGTCTCGGCGCCGTAGAGACACGCGGGTGAGCGGGTCCGACTCTACGCGCACGAGCCCAGGGTGCGTGGGTAGCCCCGGCAGGGTGTGTGTAATCACCGTAAAAGCCCCGCTCCCAAGGAAGGAGCGACCCAGAGACGCCGGCCACCGAGGTGGGGAAACGCAACAATTACCGTCAAAACCAATCCACGCCCGCTCTCCCCTCCCGCCCGACTCTCAGGGAGGCCACGGGACGCCGCAGCAGCACTAGCCGGAGGAGGAGACCACTCGCTGGCCACCCCACCCCTGTAGGATACACACAGAGAGAGCCAGGCGCGGGGCGGGGCTGGGGGCGGGGCCGCTCGGGGCTAGGCCAATCCAGCGCAGCCCTGCCCTACCCGACAGCGGGCGGCGCCAATGGACGGGAGGCGCCCGTCCTCCTCGCACTACCACCCGGTCCACGTCTCCCACAGTACACAATGGCCCCAGAGGAAGGCCCTCTCGCCACACGTCCCAAATGGAAAAGGATTCGGAGACAAATGAGGGGACTGGATTCACCCGAGAACGAAAGTCGTAAAGGAAATGGAAGAAAAGATGCAAAGCACTAGGGAATTAACCAATAAGGAGTGGGCGGGTGGGCGTGAGCTTTGGGAAACGGAGCCAAAGCGGACTCTGACTAAAAGGCGGGACTTCCTGCTTCGCTCACCTTCCTAGTCTTTTGTTTCATAGCAACAGAGTAGTGGCTGAGAGGGTGTTGCTTCTTTACTCTGGGCGGATACGAGGCTGAAGAATTCATCTCCTTAGGGCTGCCAAACTTCTACCCAGGACAGCAGCCAAACGGGTCTAAAGCATGGCTTCTTGTGGACTAGCAAAAAACAGCACACAGTCATTCAGCTTCTAAAATGAAGTATAAGCCTTTCACAGAATAGACTAGGGTTAACACCTGATTGCCAACCAAAGCTTCCTTAATTTCTGAACGTGTTTCCCTTTTGCTTTTAGTTCTGGAGGAATTGCTGATCAAACATCAGGTTGATGAAAAAGTAAACAATTGACAACGCAGGCCAAATTGTCTGCACTAATCATGCCAGGGCAGTAGAAGAACCAGACTACAGGAACTGCTAATGTATACACTGCACCTTTTTATTTACTGCAAGTTGCTGTGTAAATGACTGAAGAGGAAACGGCTTTTGTATTTTGTCTGAGTCACCTTTACTCTGTGTCTGCCATTCTCTCCCAGCATTTGTAATCTTTCTGTGGCTCCACCCCCAATGTCTTTAGAAAAGCCCATATCTGACCAGTCTTACAAAGAAAAAGCTACTGTTCTGGGGCCCTTCTTTCAACAAGATCATAGATTAAATAAATGTCTTCTATTAGCTCCAGCCCCACCACAGGTGCTACTAATAATTGCTCTAGATTGTTATGCTTCAGAATTTTTTTCCACCTCAGTGGCCGTGTGGAATAAACTTTACACCTTCGGTTTCTCGGATGTTGTAATATTTTGTTAATTTTAAAAAATATTTCTCTAAACCAGTGAACCTGATAAGATGTTTCTCAGTGGTTTTAACCACTTTCTAGTTAAATAACCGTTTTAGTGATAATGACTGTCAAGGATCCTGACTTCTTGTTAACATTCTTTACACCCCTAAATACAGATGGTTAAAGTTTTCATTTGATTAAAACAGGCAAAACGTTATCTTTGCAGCTGGTCAGGTGATAAAATGTGGTTCAGGAAGTAATTTTGTTTCTTTGCCATTATTTCTATGCCAATAATTAAAGAGTAGTTCCTTGTTTTCACATTGTGTTTATCTGCAAAAGAACTGGCTTCTCCATATCTCTTCCACCCATGCATATCTCCTTTACTCACAGTGACAGTAGCTAAATTTACTAGAGAGACTCCAAAAGGGAAAAAAAAAAAACAAACTTGGGTCACGATTTAAATAAATCCCAAAAGAATATATATATAAAAGTTTTTTCAGCACGTAGGAAAAGAGTAGCTTAAGGAAACATTACAACTAAGTATATACATTCTTACTCATATTCTATACTCATATTCATACTCATATACTCTAATTCTATACTCATATTCATATCTAGATAAATGCAAAATAAATAAAATACATGTTATAGCATGTGGCATTCTTTTGGTGTTAGCTTTGCAACTGAAAGAGATGACTTAGTAAGAAAATAGCACTGACTATGGTATCAAGCATATCACATTGATACAAATTACAAATTTTGTGGGATATGGTTTTATGTATATATAGATATATATACAACACATATACACAATGCACACATAATTTATTTTATATATTATAAATATTACGAATAAATTACAGCTTCATTCTCCACTAGGTATTTTATTAAATCATCTTGAGTCCAAGTTAAGTTCTGGTGTAGTAGGGCTCCCATTTGAACCAGAACTAGGATTCAGGATTTGCTTGTGTCTAATGAACTGGGAAATAGATGGGGAAACAGTGGAAACAGTGTCAGACTTTATTTTTTGGGGCTCCAAAATCACTGTAGATGGTGACTGCAGCCATGAAATTAAAAGACGCTTACTCCTTGGAAGGAAAGTTATGACCAACCTAGATAGCATATTCAAAAGCAGAGACATTACCCTGCCAACAAAAGTCCGTCTAGTGAAGGCTATGGTTTTTCCTGTGGTCATGTATGGATGTGAGAGTTGGACTGTGAAGAAGGCTGAGCGCTGAAGAATTGATGCTTTTGAACTGTGGTGTTGGAGAACACTCTTGAGAGTCCCTTGGACTGCAAGGAGATCCAACCAGTCCATTGTGAAGGAGATCAGTCCTGGGATTTCTTTGGAAGGAATGATGTTAAGCTGAAACTCCAGTACTTTGGCCACCTCATGTGAAGAGTTGACTCATTGGAAAAGATTCTGATGCTGGGAGGGATTGGGGGCAGGAGGAGAAGGGGACGACAGAGGATGAGATGGCTGGATGGCATCACTGACTCGATGGACGTGAGTCTGAGTGAACTGGAGGCCTGGCGTGCTGTGATTCATGGGGTCGCAAAGAGTTGGACACAACTGAGTGACTGAACTGAGCTGAACTGATGAACTGAGGGAGTGATAGCCCTCCCTGCAAACTATTAGCAGGAGCAGTTGATGTCTGTGGGAGAATAAAGACCTACTAGGATGAAACTTTACATCCCAGATGCTTCCAATGAAGACAGAAGAGAGAGAATATAATAAAGTACTGCATGCTGAGGGCTATAAATAAAAGCACAAGGAAATGTTTTTATAGGAGACGTTGTGATACTCAGAGCATAAGCGTTAGTACTTCAAGGTGACAGAATTGGCTAGAGAAATACACTGCTCGTTTCTACATGGAACAAGTCGATCTCAAACACGATGCACTTTAAGGTGAATGTGCTATTCTTCAGAAACATGGATATTTGTGACCTAGAGAGAACTTGGGTGTGACACCCTTTATAGGGGAGGAGTGTTCTTCTGGAGGATCCTGGCATGAGGGAGAATGGCATGAGGGAGAATGTAACTCCTAACAAAGAGCCTTCCTTCCATGCACCATAACAGCCAAGAAGTGAATTATATAAACAAACTGATTGTAAGTTTATGTGAGACCCTTCCCTCAGGACTCCCAGAAAAAAACTGGGAGATGCTATGGCAGAGGTGCTGAGAAACTATAATGGCAGACATGAACCCTTGTTATTTGAGCATTAATACCTGACATTAATGCTTGTACTCACAGGCTGGTGCCATTTGAGAAAATTCAGCTTAGAATCCTGTCTTTAAACCTGGAGAAAAAAATTAAAAATAAGACACCTATTGGGGAAACCATTTACAGTTTTTTCCATTTGATTCAATTTTTCTTCTTTCTACTTTCTTCAAATTCACAGGTGACCCATGTGATACTAGACCAGTTGCCTAAATAACAAAGTCTCCCTGTAACTTATTTGATCTATAAATAGCCCCTCAAAAAATATTTGTTGAATGAATTGACTGTTTAAGGTTATTGTATAGAAAGTATAAGGTTTCCTATTTCTGTGTAATGGAGAGTCCACTTTATTCACAATTTCAAACAAGATGTTACTTTTCCTACCGGGTAGATTTACAGTGCCCCTCCAACTCAAAATCATAATGACACAACACAAAACATTAATCCCCCAGGTATACAGATTCACAGGTTATAGATAGATAAGCGGATTATTACCTAGTCATATTTTGGTTTACAAGTCCTACCTTGTTATGGAGAAGGAAATGGCAACCCACTCCAATATTCTTGCCTGGAGAGTCTCATGGACTGTAGCCTGCCAGGCTCCTCTGTCCATGGAATCGCAAGAGTCAGACATGACTTAGCGACTAAACCACCACTGCCACCTTGTTAAGGGGAATAGATTTCCATCATTCCTTAATAGCACATACAGTAGCTAGAAGTGAGGGATGCTCATCTATGAACTTATCAGATATTACCTAAGTCTGAATACTAGTTTGGGATCAACTGAAATTCTTGTTTAGCAACAAAAGCAACAATAAATAACAATGCTGTAAACAAGAGGAATCTTATTTCTTTCACACCTAGAAAATGTCTGAAGCTAGGAAGTACAGGTAAGGATAATGGATCCACAATTTTTTCAAGGACCCAAGTTCCTGTCTTTCCTCTGTATCATCCCAGCACCTTGTTTCTCACCCTCCGATCACCTTATGTTCCAAAGTGGCCACTGGTGCTCTAGCTATCACCACTTATTTTCAGGTTAAAAGCTAAGAAGAAAGGTAGAAGGGTATATCAAACTCCTCCCTGAATCAATTTCCCTTAAGTAATTTTAAGAGAACTCCCACAAATATTTCTCTTTAATAGCTTAAGTCCAGAATTCAGTCTCATGGCCAAATTCAGTTGCTAAAATGTCTGGAAAGCAATGTATTTTTTATTATAGAAAACAATATAACCAGCTAAAACACTGAGTTTTGTTTCTAAAGAGAAAGAAGTGAATAAATGTTTAGCAGAACACCAACAAATACTATTACAAAGGTCTTGTTCAAGAAATAAACTTACCATTATTAGATCAGTTCTTAAAACAACTTGAGATCGCAGGTGGCATGAGATAATAAAAATCTGAAATACCAGAATAACATATATATGTTTTATATAGTATGCTTATATATATATAAACATACAGGGTGTTCATTGGAAGGACTGATGCTAAAGCTGAAACTCAAATACTTTGGCCACCTCATGAGAAGAGTTGACTCATAAGACCCTGATGCTGGGAGAGACTGGGGGCAGGAGGAGAAGGGGACGACAAAGGATGAGATGGCTGGATGGCATCACCAACTCGACGGACATGAGTTTGGGTAACTCCAGGAGTTGGTGATGGACAGGGAGGCCTGGTGTGCTGTGATTAATGGGGTTGCAAAGAGTCGGACACAACTGAGTGACTGAACTGAACTGATATTTGTTGATATATGAGATGTATATGAGACATTTAAATATACAGGGTACATATGATATAAGCATATGTGTGATGAATAAACCTACTGCTTTGTCTCAGCCTGTATTCTTTTGTACCCCAATTGCATTCTTTTTATTTCACAGTACATTTTCCAATAATGCCTTGATTCAGAGAAACATGGATAATTTTCTTTTCCCTCAAGAGTTTGTGTAAATAATGTGAAATGTGATAGAATGCGTCACAATAATTTATCTACAGTCCTTACACCTTTTGATTTATACCACAGATACAACAATTGAATTACTTTTTAAATTAAACAAAATGTAAACTCAGAATTTCAAGGCTGAAGGGGATCGCAGTGCTGATCACATTGCTAAGTTTGGCAAATCTGGAAACTGGCAAACTTATTCAAGGTGATTGGACCCTAAAAAACATAGACAATAAACTCAAATTCACAGGACATTAATGTGTAGTATAAAAAACAATTGTGTGGGAAATATAACTGCTAATCAGACCAGTATTAATACATACCGGTTATATATTCCTTTTTCTTCTCAAAAAAGCCAAATAAAGACTACTGATTCTCAAAATGAATGTATAAATCGAATAAATTATCTGCAGGAGTAAATCTAATAATGTCAATAAAGATCTAACATATTCTAACCCTACAGAAAGTCTTCTCTACTGGTTTCAAAGTTTCCTATTCTCAGTGTACAATAATTATCCTTTTCTAATTTAAATCTCTTGTTTCAGGACACAAGATCTATTAGGCATCCATCTTTATCTTATCAGCTATAACTTCTAACTGCTCACTGACTCATTTATTCAATAAATATTTTTTGAGCATCTGATATATGCTAGACCCCACGGAATACAAAGATGATCAAGTACCAGTCATTGTTTCAGGAAAAAAATCAGGCATATAAAAGATTATTATAAAATCAAGCAATAAAATAACAGTAATTTCTTCAGGCAGAGATCATCACAAGAAACTGAGTAAAGCCACTTAAGCCAGCTTGGAAAAAAGTGATCACAAAGTCAAGACTTGCAAAGTAAATAGGATTAAAGTTAAACACAAAAGGGTATTCTAGTCAGAGATCTCATGAGCAAGGGCAAAAAAGAAAGAAAATAAGCACATTATGTACAGGAATAAGTGGGACCATTTTGTGGGAAGCAGAGAAAGGTAAATAAAAGGCAAAAATGTGTCAAGTGATAAGTAAATTAAAATAAGGCCTCAGGTACCCAGTTGAAGTACTTGGGTTTGATCCTTTTTTTGATGGGAAGTCATTAAGTGTTTTAGACCAGGGGAGAGTGTATTGCATTAGAAAAGCAAAGGAAATGGCACTTTAACATTTATATTTCTGAATGTTCACACAGATGGTCAGATTGATAATGGATTGCAGAAGGATGAGACTGAGGCAGGGAGCTGGTCAGGACACAGGCAATAAGTAATGATGATGACCTAAAATGAGACAGTGGAACTGGAGATGAAAGATGAGTGAGTGACATATTTGAGAAGTATAGAGAAAAGCGGTTTTTATTCCTGTCTGCCATTAGAAAAACAAATTTCCAGGCCCCAATATCAGAGTTTCTTCTTTAATTGAGCTAGGATAATGTGAAAGCTTCCCAATTGACCCTAAATAGAAACTGAGGCAGATCAGTTAATTAACCAGATTAGTGATTTCTGTAGTCACTGATAATTACAGAAATAGGAAAACTGCAGAAAACGGAAGAGTCGGGAATGATGGTCAATATTTCAGGTCTAATAACTTGGCAAAAGACAGCCTCAACAACTAGCATAAAGAATATCAAAAGACAGTCTAGTTAGGGAAAAGGGAGAACTAATTTGATTTCTAAAAATAAAAAATATAAGACATCCATTGAATAAACTGAAGGATAATTTAGTTAGATGATGGCATATATATAATCAGAGGTTTGGCAACACTGACAAATAACTAATACCTGAGACTTAAGTCATAAAGAGAGATTGTATGGGATAAGAGGAGCACAGACTTGAGAGCTGGACCTTGAGGATCAACATTCAGAGAAAAGCAGAGAAAAAAGAAATCACACACAAAAAAGATCACACAAGAAACCAGTTGAGTGTGGTTATACTAAAAACCAGGGAAGTACAATGTTTCCATGGGGCGAACAACAATCCAGAAGAGGTCCAATTAAAAAAAAAAAAAATTACAGAATATCCAATGGCATTAGCAATTGAGAGATCACTTGGGACCTGGGTGGGAACAATGTTAATCAAAGAATGGATTGACAGGAATGCTGCTACTGCTGCTAAGTCGCTTCAGTCGTGTCCGACTCTGTGCGACCCCATAGATGGCAGCCCACCAGGCTCCTCAGGCCATGGGATTTTCTAGGCAAAAGTACCGCAGTGGTGTGCCATTGCCTTCTCCGTGACAGGAATGGGAGAACCAAATTTTTTTTGGTTCATTCTTATGGGATAAATTAGAAAGATTAAAGGACACATTATCCTATAAGAATGAACCCCCCAAAACTTAAAAAGACCTCTGAGAATAAAAAAAAAGTGAAGACAGGGAAATATATAAATAATGATATCTATAAAACTATGTAGGCATAGATTTATTACAAATACATTTCTAGAGATGGTAAGAAGTTGATGCCAACTATGCTCGATGGCTTCCAATTCTACTGGATGAAGTAACAGACATAACTGTCTTCTCAGATTGAAGGAAACTTGAGAATGATGAAGATTTTGAGTTAAGGAAAAGGACAAGTATTAAATAAAAGACTGAGAATCTATTCTAAAGATTCAGTGGAGTTTGAAGATAAGGCCTTGGGTAGTGGTGCCAACCTGAAATGAAGTGAAGTGAAGTCACTCAGTTGTGTCCGACTCTTTGTGACCCTATGGACTGTAGCCTACCAGGCTTCTCCGTCCATGGGAATTTCCAGGCAAAAGTACCGGAGTGGGTTGCCTTTTCCTTCTCCAGGGGGTCTTCTTGGCCCAAGGATCGAACTCAGGTCTCCTGCATTGCGGGCAGACGCTTTACCCTCTGAGCAACCTAGCAGGATTTATAAGTTTCTCCAGCCAGGCTCTGGGAAAGGAAGGTTGTAGCTTCAAAACAGTTTTGTGCTTTGATTGAGCAGATGCTGCAGAGATATTGGGATGGCTGAAAAGTTCATTCAGTTAGTGAATACACTGTTCACTAAAGTTCTTTGTGAAAATGAAAAATGTATCTTAGTTTTACCTAAAGCTGGATAAACTTTTTGACCAACCCAATACAAGAATGAAAGAGATCAAGGCTTTTGATGAAAGAGTAGTACAGATGATCAACAATTGGGCTTGAGATGGGCCAGGAAGGAAGCAACAGTGCATAGAAAAGAACAGAGTTATCTTTTTAACAGGGTGCATGCCTCAACCTCCCAGGAAAGTCATCTCATAATAATCCAACCCCAAAAGAAATTATTCCACTTGGTCATGTGTGTGTGCATGCACTTGTGTAAAATTTTCACATTGTTATACATGGCATTTTAGTTCACTCAAGATAATTTTATGTATAGTTAAATGTTTTTAAATACTACATTTCTTTTGTAGAAAATTTTATATTCCAGCAATTCAAGTAAAATAGGAAATAATATACTTTCTCACATTAATAAAATATTGCTTTGAAATATTTGTGGTTATGTGTTTTTCACAAAATAACTAAACATTAAAAAACAAAGCTATTAAATTCATTTTACTACTTGTAAATGTATGAGTTGCCCCAGATTATAAAAGACATTTTAAAGCCCAAAAGGCTTCACTTTTTATCCATTTGTATATTCTAACGACTTGGGCTCCAAAATCACTGCAGATAGTGATAGCAGCCATGAAATTAAAAGATGCTTACTCCTTGGAAGGAAAGTTATGACCAATCTAGATAGCATATTACAAAGCAGAGACATTACTTTGCCAACAAAGGTCCGTCTAGTCAAGGCTATGGTTTTTCCAGTGGTCATGTATGGATGTGAGAGTTGGACTATAAAGAAAGCTGAGCACAGAAGAAGTGATGCTTTTGAACTGTGGTGTTGGAGAAGACTCTTGAGAGTCCCTTGGACTGCAAGGAGATCCAACCAGTCCATCCTAAAGGAGATCAGTCCTGGGTGTTCTGGAAGGACTGATGTTGAAGCTGAAACTCCAATACTTTGGCCACCTGATGCAAAGAGCTGACTCATTTGAAAAGACATTGATGCTGGGAAAGATTGAGGGCAGGAGGAGAAGGGCATGACAGAGGATGAGATGGTTGGATGGCATCACCGATTCAATGGACATGAGTCTGGGTGAACTCCGGGAGTTGGTGATGGACAGGGAGGCCTGGCGTGCTGCAATTCATGGGGTTGCAAAGAGTCAGACACGACTAAGCGACTGAACTGAACTGAACTTTGTACATGCCCTTTCATGATACTTTATCAAACAATAATCACATAAAAAGAAAGTGGCTTTAGAGAAGGCATACAGAAACACGATACACCAAGGACAACCTTCTGGACTACTGCATGCCCTGTGCTGTGCTGTGTTGTGCCGATTCTTTCTGACCGGTTCGGTTGTGTCCGATTCTTTGCAACCCCGTGCACTGTAGCCTGCCAGGCTCCTCTGCCATGGGGATTTTCCAGGCAAGAATTAGAGTGGTTGCCATCTGCATGCCCAACTATGTGACATTTTAATTCCTTGACCTATGGGTAAAGGGCATATATTCACCAGCAGTATTCCTTTCCATTTGAAGGAGGATGTGGCAACCCACTCCAGTATTCTTGCCTGGGGAATCCCATGGACAGAGGACCCTGGCGGACTACAGTCCATGGGGTCACAAAGAGTAGGACATGCCTGAGCAACTAACACACATTCATTTCTGTTAACTGGATGCTGCATGTTGAAGAATCAAAAGGAATACTAATCAAGCCCAACCTCTCTCATATGATCATCTAAAAACATCAACAGTGTTAAGTTCATCATCAAAACTCTTCTTTCCATCAACTGTCTGCAGTTTTCAAGAGACTTATCAGACTACACCACTTATGAACTAGATTTCCAGTCTTTTCAATAAGAACTGAACCTGAATTTGATGGAAATCATCTGGTCATTATCAGTGGTCTCCCATTGAGCACTCCATCCTCACACAGTGTTACCCCATTCACATTTACCAGCATCGCAACACACGTGCACACACACACACACACACACACGCCTTCGTGTGGCCCATCTGAACAAATCCACTTTACTTAACCAATCTCAAGTTTCTAGGACTCATCTATCTGTGCTCTTTAATGTCAGTGTACCTCCACTGTACACCCTGTATTCAGATTGTATTCAATTTTTTTGAGGGTAGCTACACTTCTCTCTCTTTCTCTATCTTCCCCATTCTCCTACATCCTAGATCAAAGTATTATCTTTTTCCAAATAATTACATTTATTCCAGGGTAATAAAGATGTCCTCATCGGGTAGTGTTTTATTCAGTGTCAGGCTTGGGTAGTAGGATTGATGATTTTGGTTACATGCACCCCTCCACCACCATCACCACCACATCAGACACCTCCCCAGAAGGAAGTCACTTAGACCACTGACATTCTTATTCTCCCTGTCACATCTTGTTCTTGTTTTGCCTTCTGACCAGAAGAAAATATCTATTTCTGTTATTACAAAGGAAGATCACAAAGGCTTCATGTTGCTATTTAATTTTTGTTATTAGTGTGAAACCAGGCGTATTTTTAAAATACGGTTTCATGGCTAGCAGGCAAGAACAAGAGGAAGAGACTTCAGCCAGGACATATGTGCAGCTTATATTTTCTATAGTAATGAAAAGGAAAACACATGAGTAATATTTATCTATGGAATATAGGTCAAAAGCTCTCTTAATAGCTGCAGTTACATCTAAGTATGAAGAAAAATGAATTCAAGAATAAAAGATAGCATTTTGGAAGGCATCCTCTGGGAAGGGACTAAGGTGATGAACATAATTGATTTCCTACTCTTCTTTCCCCTGCACCTGCTCTCTAAATGATCTCTTTTCAATTTCCATCTTACTCTCTGCTGCTGCTGCTGCTAAGTTGCTTCAGTCATGTCCGACTCTGTGCAACCCTATTGACAGCAGCCCACTAGGCTATTCTGTCCCTGGGATTCTCCAGGCAAGAGTATCTGAGTGGATTGCCATTGCCTTCTCCACATCTTACTCTCACAGGTCACCAAAAGATTGCTAAGAAGGCAATCAAAATTGTGAACATTGATTTTTTAAATGTACATAAAAGGATAAATAATAGGATTGTTTGAATTGAATGTCAACAGCAGAAAGAGACGGGGAAGTCAATGGCACCCCACTCCAGTACTCTTGCCTGGAAAATCCCATGGATGGAGGAGCCTGGTGGGCTGCAGCCCATGGGGTCACTAAGGGTCAGACACAACTGAGCGACTTCACTTTCACTTTTCACTTTCATGCATTGGAGAAGGAAATGGCAACTCACTCCAGTGTTCTTGCCTGGAGAATCCCAGGGACGGGGGAGCCTAGTGGGCTGCGGTCTATGGGGTCACACAGAGTCGGACACGACTGAAGTGACTTAGCAGCAGCAGCAGCAGCAGCAGAGATAGAGAGAGAGACTAACTGCTACCTGCCAAAGTTAGTCAATTTCCTAAAGGAGAATTCGAAAAAAAAAGTTTATAAAAATTCTAGGGGAAAATAAACACTTCATCTCTTCTTGGTGGTTAAATCTTTAAAGTCTTTTTTTCCAGTTACAAAAAAGTCATAAAGAAACAAGAGAGAAAGGGAAAAAGAGAAAGGAAGGAAAAAAGAAAGAATGAGAAAGAAAAGAAAGGAAGAAAGCAGGGGTGGGTGGGAGGGCTGAGAATGAAGGAAAGCAAAATTCTTCATAGTCTGTAAGTCTCTTTTCTTTTTCTCATGTTCTTCCTTTATTGGTTTTTAAAGCATTAAATAATTTACTGTTGCATCAGTATATATGTAAAAGAGCCACAGAGTTTGCTCTGGGTCAGAGGAAAGGTAATTTTTGCGTAAAATGAGCTTTTCTTGGTAGAACTAAAAACAACAAATTGATATGGCTCGTTCAGCTTTCAAGCAAACTTCTTTTCTAAATTCTGATGTAGATAACTTATCCTGTGCCTCTCAGCTATAATGCACCCAATGGAAGCACTTCCTTCTACCTTTGGATACTGACCGAGAATTACCACATATGTTTTTAGTCTAATGTAGTAGGAAATCAATTGGAGAAGGAAATGGCAACCTACTCCAGTGTTCTTGCCTGGAGAATCCCAGGGACGGGGGAGCCTGATGGGCTGCCATCTATGGGGTCCCACAGAGTTGGACACGACTGAAGCGACTTAGCAGCAGCAGCAGCAGCAGTAGGAAATCAATGTTATTGTGGAATGCAGATTACAACATGTACAATTAAGTCTTTTTATTGGTAGAAAATGAACAGGACACAAAGAAAGCTGAGCACCAAAGAATTGATGCTTTTGTTTGTTTGTTTTTTTTTCCAGAATTGATGCTTTTGAACTGTGCTGTTGGAGAAGACTCTTGAGAGTCCCTTGGACTGCAAGGAGATCCAACCGGTCAATACTAAAGGAAATCAGTCCTGAGTATTCATTGGAAGGACTGTTGCTGAAGCTGAAGCTCCAAAACTTTGGCTACCTGATGCAAAGAACTGGTTCATTGGAAAGACCCTGATGCTGGGAAAGATTGAAGGTAGGAGAAGAAGGGGATGACAGAGGATGAGATGGTTAGATGGCATTACCGACTTGAGGGACATGAGTTTGAGCAAGCTCTGGGAATTGGTGATGGACAGGGAAGCTGGACATGCTACAGCCCATGGGGTTGCAAAGAGTCGGATACAACTGAGCGACTGAACTGAACTGAGGCTTGAGACTATCTTAGGCGATAAAAGAGGTCTTTTGCATATGTATACCCCTATGTTCATAGCAGCACTAGTCACACGCTCCAAGTCATGGTAACAGCCTAAACGTCCATTAACAAATGAATGGATCACTTCTTGGGCTTTTGGCTAAGATCAAGTACAGAAACAGATGAATGGAGCAAGATGTGGTACACGTATACAATGGAGTATTATTACTCAGTCATCAAAAAGAACAAAGTAATGCCATTTGCTGCAGTAGGGATGCAACTAGACATTATCATACTGAGGTATGTCAGAAAGAGAAAGACAAATACCAAATAATATCACTTGTATGTGGAATCTAGAATATAGCACAAATGAACCTATCCACAAAAAAAGAAACAGCCTCACAGACACAGAGAACAGACTTGTGGTTGCCAAGGGTGGGGATGGGGGAGATGCGGGGAAAGACTGGGAGCGTGGGATTGGAGATGTAAACTATTATATATAGGATGGATAAACAACAAGGTCCTACTCTATAGCACAGGGAACTATATTCAATATCCTGTTATAAACCATAATGGAAAAGAATATTTATAAAAGAATATCTATACATGTATAACTGAGACACTTTGCTATACAGCAGAGATTGGTACAACATTGTAAAACAACTAAACTTCAATAAAAAATGATTAATTTTTTTTTTTAATGAGGTCTTTTTCACAGAGATTCACTGTCTTCTTCTATTCACAATATCTACCAATATCTGGCTAAATAATTACCAGTCTAATAGATGGGGAAATATGATAGAAGAAATCTCTAGATTAAAAAGACCAATGCTTCAACTCAATATACACAACCCCACTTAGTGATATAATAGCCTTTGGTTAAACAAATTAAGGGGGGATCCCATTCCCACATGGATGTGGGAATAAAGCTTCTGAATGTGAGAATAAAGCTTTTCCTTATACAGAGCCACAACCTATGTACCCTGAGATACCTCAGTGACCTCAATCCTGTCACTTGGGAACATAGAGAAAAATACAAGTTTCCTTTTGGTTGAAAGCTCTTCAGTATATTAATTTAACAGCATAGAGTCCCCTGCACCTTCTAGTCTTTAGGATAAATGACTTTAAGTCAGTCCTCAAGTATCTGGTTTTTATCCTTTCACCTTTTGGTGTTTCTTCTCTGACTACACTCCAATTTATCTGTTTTCCCTTAAAATAATAAATACACGTAAATAGGTAAGATATTTTGATAAAATATGGGCTTTGGGTGATTACGGTGTCAATGTAGGTTCATCAATTGTAAAAAATGTACCACTCTGGTAGAGCATGGTGATAATGGGGGAAGCTATCCATATATGGGGGCAAGGGGATCATATGGAAAATATCTGTACCTTCTTCTCAATCTTGGTATAAACTTAAAACTTCTCTAAGTTTCTTAAATCTGAAAAAAAAATATGTTCAGATATGAAGCCTCTTGCCAATATGGTCTCATTATGGAGGGTAGTTGGACTTAGCCATTTTATAGACTATGGCTTATTAATACTAAGGTAGCCTCTATGATACTACTGTGATCTATCATGTATAACTATATACATAGCACGTAAAGAGGTGTGCTGACTAAGGATTTGAGAAGAATATACTTAATTCTGTATAGATATTTTAGATTTGTGCTTTTTCATCAGTTCAGTTCAGTCGCTCAGTCGTATTTTACTTTTTGCAACCCCATGAATCGCAGCACGCCAGGCTTCCCTGTCACCAACTCCCGGAACCTACTCAAACTCATGTCCATTGAGTCAGTGATGCCATCCAGCCATCTCATCCTCTGTTGTTCCCTTTTCCTCCTGCCCCCAATCCTTCCCAGCATCAGGGTCTTTTCCAATGAGTCAACTCTTCGCATGAGGTGGCCAAAGTACTGAAGTTTCAGTTTCAGCATCAGTCCTTCCAATGAACACCCAGAACTGATCTCCTTTAGGATGGACTGGTTGGATCTCCTTGCAGTCCAAGGGACTCTCAAGAGTCTTCTCCAACACCACAGTTCAAAAGCATCAATTCTTTGGCACTCAGCTTTCTTTATAGTCCAACTCTCACATCCATACATGACTACTGGAAAAACCATAGCTCTGACTAGATGGACCTTTGTTGATAAAGTAATGTCTCTGCTTTTTAATATGCTGTCTAGGTTGATCATAGCTTTTCTTCCAAGGAGCAAGCATCCTTTAATTTCATGGCTGCAGTCACCATCTGCAGTGATTCTGGAGCCCCCAAAAATAGTCTTACTGTTGCCAGTATTTCCCCTTCTTTACCATGAAGTGATGGGACAGGATGCCATGATCTTAGTTTTCTGAATGTTGAGCTTTAAGCCAACTTTTTCACTCTCCTTTTTCACTTTCATCAAGAGGCTCTTTAGTTCTTCTTCATTTTCTGCCATAAGGGTGGTGTATCTGAAGTTATTGATATTTCTCCCAGCAATCTTGATTCCAGCTTGTGCTTCATCCAGCCCAGCATTTCACATGATGTACTCTGCATATAAGTTAAGTAAGTAGGATGACAGTATACAGCCTTGACATACTCTTTTCCCGATTTGGAACCAGTGTATTTTTCCATGTCCAGTTCTAACTGTTGCTTCTTGACCTGCATACAGATTTCTCAGGAGGCAGGTCAGTTCATCTGGTTCTCTCATCTCTTTAAGAATTTTTCACAGTTTGTTGTGATTCACACACAAAGGCTTTGGCATAATCAATAAAGCAAAAGTAGGTATTTTTCTGGAATTATTTTGCTTTTTCAATGATCCAGCAGATGTTGGCAATTTGATCTCTAGTTCCTCTGCCTTTTCTAAATCCATCTGGAATTAGAACATCTGGAAGTTCACGGTTCATATACTGTTGAAGCCTGGCTTTGAGAATTTGGAGTGTTACTTTGCTAGAGTGTGAGATGAGTGCAATTGTGCAGTAGTTTGAACATTCTTTGGAATGAATGTTTCATTCATTCTGGAATGAAAACTTACCTTTTCCAGTCCTGTGGCCACTGCTGAGTTTTCCAGATTTGCTGGCATATTGAATGCAGCACTTTCACAGCATCATCTTTTAGAATTGCTTTTAATATGTAACAGTTAACTAGTTAAGGAAGCCTATCACTGTGGAAACAAAAATGTTTACTTGAAGTCTGAAATGGAGAGTGGGATTCATTCCAAAGAGGTCTTAATGATGTTTTTATAATAAAATCCATGTTAAACTAGAACAGGAGTTAAGCACAGCCATTACAGCACAATATGTGTGAAAATAAGTATTTAATACATGCTGTTGCTGCTGCTGCTAAGTCGCTTCAGTTGTGTCCGACTCTGTGTGACCCCATAGACGGCAGCCCACCAGGCTCCCCCATGCCTGGGATTCTCCAGGCAAGAAGACTGGAGTGGGTTGCCATTTCCTTCTCCAATGTATGAAAGTGAAAGGTGAAAGTGGAGTCGCTCAGTCGTATCTGACTCTGTGCGACCCCATGGACTGCAGCCTACCAGACTGCTCCGCCCATGGGATTTTCCAGGCAAGAGTACTGGAGTGGGGTGCCGTTGCCTTCTCCGTTAATACATGCTAGCTTTTCCAAATAGTGAAAAAATTAGAGAGGGTTCCAGAGATTGACAGAAACTTCTTTATTTCAGTGTAATTTTAATCAGTAACCCAACATGCTAAAAATAAAAGTCAGACAGAGAAGGAGAATATTGCATGGCATCCCTTATATTTGGAATCTAAAAACAAATGATACAAATGAACTTACTTACAAAAGGGAAACAGACTCACAGACTTCGAGAACAAGCTTATAGTTGCCAGAGAGAAGTATGGGAGGAAGGGATAGTTAGGGACTTTGGGATGGACATACATACTGCTGTATTCAAAATGGATAACCAAGGACTTACCAAATAGCACTCTGCTCAATGTTATGGGGCAGACTTGATGGAATGAGTTTGGTTTGGGGGAAAATGGGTGTGTATATATGTATGGATGAGTACCTTTGCTGTTACTTGAAACTATCACAACATTGTTAACTGGCTATAACCCAATATAAAATAAAAAGTTAAAAAAAAAACTAAATCAGATTAGGCCAGAAGAAGTGTGAATAGAGCTTGAATTAATAACTTTTTATGAGATAAAAAAAGACATAGCTGCAGAGGGATTGAGCTCTATAGGGACTAAAGTTGATTGTAGAGGTTTGTGGTTCTTGCACATCAATGGAAACCACACTGTTCATAGCCAGAAACCAGATTTATAGTTTCTGATGTAAAGACATTCGAAGTATAAAAGCTATGGTAGCTAGAATCAGAATATTAACAGGCCCTGGAGATGGGCACTTATAAGTGAAGATTCTATAGGGTGTTAAAATTTTATTATCTTTGCCCTAAAAATAGTCCCAGAAATTAGTCGATTACTCTCCCCTGTTAACAAAAAAGGAAACAGTGTCTATAATTTCAGAAGGGAAATAATGGTTCCAAGGCAATGGTCTTTGTATTTACCCTTAGATACAGAAATAAGATTTTTCTTTATGATCTTGATGAAATGAGAAATACTTGAAAATCCTATTCCATTCTCTAAACAATGAATTACCTGTACCTGTAATTATCTTCTCTGAAAGTATATTGATACAGGCTTACAGAAGCAGAATTTTCAGGCCAACAGCTGGGTATAATAATAATGGTAACATTATGTCAACAATCAAAATAACATTAACTTTTTTTTTATAAATTTAGAAATTTATTTTCAATTTAAGGATCAAAAAGCATCATATTAAACACTTATGATGAGGACCTTAAGGGCAGGAATGGTAAGAAAGAGGGTTAATTTGATAGTAAACTTTTAAAGATTGGATAGAAAGGCAAATGAAACCATCAGGAGAACGTTGCCTCAAAATATTTGTCTGTCCATAAAACTATAAAATCAAAGGGGAGGAAAAGAAGAGAGTGGTCTTAAATCAAAATGAAACTAAGCTATTCCATTCTCAAAATGTTGATGTTTTTAGTAGACCAACAATTTTGGTTGAAGCTATTTTTCTCCCATCACTGAATGCTTTTGAGTAGTAATGGGAAGAAAAGCTTTCAAAATTATTTAATTTATATATGTTAAATAGCTAAATTGATTGCTTAATTTTAAATCAAAATGTTACTATCATTAAACATTGACATTACAATTTTATTTAATGCACATTTATTGGGCACCTTTTATGTACAAAGGGAGGTATGCTGGTATAAAAAGTCAACAAGAAAAAGTATGTATTCAAAATTTTTTGTGTCAAGTAGTAAAACCCTAATTCAAATCCATTTAAGTAAAATTAGAAGGAAAGAGGGTATAGGGAATGGTGCTTTTGGCTCAGACTTGCATGGTTTCCATGTGCTCAAACACCCATTGTGTTGGTCCTACTTGTAAGCAAACTCTCCCCATATGGGAATAAGTTAGCCACTGGCAGTTCTAAATTTTTCTCATTCTCACAGCTTATTTTCCCTGTGAAAAGTCTCTCTGTTGCCCATTGAGTTTGAGGGAGCTCCCAGAGAAGACTCTGATTAGGTTGGTTTATATAAAAAATCTATCCCCCAAACAGTTCTTAGAGCCAGAAAATAGAAGAGCTGAACAGAAGGCCTCACTCGAGTCTCAATGGAGTGAGAGTGGAGTAGAAAGGTCTAGATGATAATTGGACAACAACTAAGTGTTCCTTCAGGTATCTTGTGGTTATAAGAAATAAGGTGAGTAA
This sequence comes from Bos mutus, assembly GCF_027580195.1. Lineage (NCBI taxonomy): Eukaryota > Metazoa > Chordata > Mammalia > Artiodactyla > Bovidae > Bos > Bos mutus. The sequence continues at coordinate 49,602,978 of NC_091617.1, forward strand.
GATCTGAAATTAGCTCTCACACTAATGACCACTACCTTCTACTCAGCTATCCAATCGCATTAACCTTCAGGTTTTTTGTAAAGTGAAAACATAAATGTTGGTCTTACAAGATGATGGAGTATTTTGTTTGTTGAATGAAAATTTCAAGATGACAATTTTCCTAGTTTTTCTTTTGCTTGTCCAGCTACTCCTTGTCTTCCACTGTATCCTTCTCTTATAGATAATTTCTAATATGGAACTAACTAGTGTTCTCTCCTTTATCCACCTCCTGCCATTTTCCATTTACAACATCTTTTTAAACAACCTCATCTACTCTCGGAGAAGGCGATGGCACCCCACTCCAGTACTCTTGCCTGGAAAACCCCATGGATGGAGGAGCCTGTTGGGCTGCAGTCCATGGGGTCACTAAGAGTCGGACACGACTGAGCAACTTCACTTTCACTTTTCACTTTCATGCATTGGAGAAGGAAATGGCAACCCACCCCAGTGTTCTTACCTGGAGAATCCCAGGGACGGGGGAGCCTGGTGGGCTGCTGTGTATAGGGTTGCACAGAGTCGGACACGACTGGAGCGACTTAGCAGCAGCAGCAGCAGTATCTACTCTCATTGACTTAGATACCATCCATATATCCATTCTGAATACCTACATCCAACTCTGACCTCTCCCTGCCATACTAGACACATATATCCAAATATGTATTTAATATTTCCACTTTAATGTTTAATAAACCTGAAACAGAACCTCTGATAATCATAGACTCTCAACGCTACTTCTGTTAATGAACACAAGTTTGTGTGTTCATTATCATTATTCAATGAGTTCACATATCTCATTGTGATGCACAGTGAGGCCAAACAAATTGAAACATGTGAGCTGGAGCAGATCAAGGTTTACTTCTGTGTCAAGCAAGAGGAACAGGTGTCTCATGCTCAAAAAACCCTGAAATCCCCAAGGGTTTCAACAAAACATTTTCAAAGGCAAGGTGAGACAGGAGTGTCCCAGTGTGTGATCAGCTCATGTACAGTTTTCTGATTTTTGGTTGATGGTCATCAATCCTTAGGTGCTAGAAGGTCTGGGGGCTATATGCTTATGATCCTCAAGTATTGAATAGTTAATTTCTTTCATTTGGTGGTATTTTAGCATTTGAAATACTCAGGAAATAGGCATCAGAAGCTATTACCTATGTCCTTCAGAGCAGAGCTAAAGCAGAGGATATGGGGGAAGGGTCTTCCCCAAGAAGGCCCCATAGGTTCCTGCTTGGTTACACTTCCTCCCTTGAGTCCCTCACCCCCACCATTAATAAACAGCATTGCAACTCATGCAAATACTTGAGACAAAAATCTAGAAATTATTCTTGACACTGCTTCTTTCTTCATCCTTCAAATCCTCATTATTGGCAAGTCATGTAAATTCTACTTTCAAAACTTACTCCAAATTCATGCTCACTCTCTGTCTCTGTTGTTAACAGTCCAGCCAAAGACACCATTGTCTTTTGGCTTGACTATGAGCATCCTAATTGATCTTCCTTCCTTTCCTATATCCTATTTCTGCAGAAAACAGCCAGAATATCTTGTTAAAATGTGACAGTTCATACTATACAAAACTCTCATGTCTCATTCAACTTCCCTTTTTACTTGGAGTAAAAACCCTCATCTCTAGTATTACCTTCAAGGCCTACTTAATCAGGCCCCAGTTATTTCAGATTTCATCTTAGACCATTCCTATCCCTCTCCCACCACTTCCCTGGTGGCTCGGATGGTAAAGTGTCTGTCTACAATGCGGGAGACCTGGGTTCAATCCCTGGGTTGGGAAGATCCCCTGGAGAAGGAAATGGCAATCCACTCCAGGACTATTGCCTAGAAAATCCCATGGACAGAGGAGCTCGGTAGGCTATAGCCCATGGGGTCGAAAAGAGTCAGACACATTCCTCTCCCATGCTAGCTCATTTTTATCTTAGGGATTTCATTCCAGTTTCTCCTTTTGCCTCTTCTTCGACTTCATCTTCTCAGAATGGATGCCTTCTAGTCAGCTATCAGTTTAAATGTCATCTGTGCAGAATGCTGTTGTCTAGGGAAAACTTACTTGTTATTTCTCTACTACTCACTCAATACTTATGTACTCTTAAGCGTGTAGGAGTTTTTTCCCCCATATCAAGCAATTCTGCAGCTGTGATGGACACCAGCTGGCTGTCCTACAGTTCAATTTCTTCTGACACCATATACCGGGAGTTAGCATCAGATTCTATAGGTTAGAGGCTCAGTCCCATTAGACTACCCCACCTCACCCCCACCTGAGACACAGATCACAAATCTAGGTTAATACTTGTGCTCCTGACTGGCTAGATATCAGAGCTTCCCATGATTCCCCACTGCATCCCTACCCTCAGGTTTTACTAATTTCCTTGAGCAGCTCACACAGCTCAAGAAAACTGTTACTGATTAGATTTCCTGTTTATCATTACAAAGAACATTAAAGGATATGAATGAACATTCAGATGAAGAAATACACAGGGCGACGTACAGAAGTGTCCAGAGCACAGGAGCTTCTGTCCCTGTGGAGTTTCGGGGGTAACAAACTTGTTCACCAATCCAGAACTCCTTGAAACTTCTAAATCATTGGCCATTGGGGATTAAGTCACTCTCTATTCCCTCTCCCCATCGTACAGGTGAGAAGTGGGGTTATATGGTTGAAGTGGATCTAGTCATGTCTAGTTACTCGGTTTGTTCCCCCAACAGTCAGCCCCTTCCTTCGGGATTTTCCAAAGTCTCCTCGTTAACATAAATAACCAGGTGTGGTAGAAAGGGGCTTGTTCTAAATAACAAAAGACACCTTTATAGCTCTAATCACTTAAAAAATTCCAAGAGTATGGGGAGCTGTTTGCCAAGATGGGCAAAGACCAAATCAAAACTGTCCTCCAATTATTTAATCAAAAATGGCCCCCCAAGCTCACACTCTTACAGGAGTCTGCAAATTTTTTCTGTAAAGGACCAGATAGCAAATATTTTAGGCTTTGCTGGTTACATGTTCACAGTTACAACTAATTGACTGGTGTTGCAACAGGAAAGCAGCATAGACAATATGTAAATAAATGAGTGTGGCTCTGTTCCCATAAAACTTTATCTGCAAAAGCAGGTCAGCATAGTTTACCAATGCCTGCTCAATGACACCGAACTGTTTTGATTCTCTGCGTTTTATTTGTGCACTGTGTTTTCTGTCACTCGAATTTAAGCTCTGAGAACAGCAGCACCATAGTTCATCTCACTCATTGTTTCTTTCCTAACATCTAACAACTGGAGCAGAGAGGGAGCCTGGCAAATACTTATTGAACGAGTAAATGAATGAAGTCGCTCAGTCGTATCCGACTCTTTGCGATCCCATGGACTGTAGCCTACGAGGCTCCATCCATGGGATTTTCCAGGCAAGAACACTGGAGTGGGTTGCCATTTCCTTCTCCAGGAAATGAATGAAACTGGTATATAAAACGTAAAACACCACAGGAAAAATACTACCTCAGGCTGTTTACCCAATTGTTCGTTAGGACAGAAAAGATTAAGAAGTTATTACTATCCATAGATTTATCCTGTAGGTACAATTATACTTTGTAATGACAGAAAGACAAAGAGAAATTATGTTTCCACAATGTATATCTTACAGAATCTATTTATTCTTCCTTTATATTAAGGCACTTCTCTTAGGCCAGTGGTTCTCAACCTGAGGTGATTTTGTACCCCTGCCCCGCCTCAGGGACCTATTGTTAGGGGAAGCACACTGACTGAAACTGCCCACCCTGGCCAGGCACCATAATAACCACTTGCATGAGCTGTTTTATGACAGGAGGTCCTGGTAAGGAACACAGAACTAATAAGCCACCATCAACCGGAAGAGTTCAGGAAAGGTCAAAAGGAGACACCACATGTCTGACCACCTCCCAGAATCCTTCTCTCTGGCACCCATTTTGGCACCGCCAGGAAGGACTCTGAGTCAGAATGATTGGCTAAAGACAACCCAGAAACTAATCCCATCACCATAAAACCTGAGACTGCAAACCAAGCCGCAGAGCTGTTCTCCTGGGCTCCCTTACCCTACTGCTCTCCACCCCGGTGCCCTTTCCTAATAAAGTCTCTTGCTTTGTCAGCACATGTGTCTCCTCAGACAATTCATTTCTGAGTGTTAGACAAGAGCCCAGTTTCGGGCCCTGGAAGGGGTCCTTCATCCCCCAACACTGACAAGGTCTGGAAATATTTTTGATTATCACAACTTGGGAGAGTTGTGCCACTAACATGTAGATGACAGTTAACAGGGATGCTGCTAAATATCCAACAAGGCACAGGACAAACCCCCACAGCAAAGATGATCTGGTCCAAGATGCAACAGTGCTAAGGTTAAGAAACCTGGCCTTAGGTTTATTCCCATGGAAATAGGTCTCTGTTTTTAGTAAAGCTTTTATGAAATATAAGGATGTTACCTAAGTCTATAGGTGAGTTTTGAAAATTTGTGAGAAGGCAGGTTATATTCTTCAAAGCTATAACTTTCATACAAGATGGAAAGCAATTCTGAAGTGTGCATTTCCCTTGGCAATGAAAAAAGACAAACCTCACCGTCGCATTTGTATTCCAAGAGCATTCAGTCAACGTGATAACCTCCTTAGAGGACTCAGACTTCAGACTGCCTGCTCATGGACTCATCCAAGGTTAAGTGCCCACTACATTTCATGATATTCATTGGCCAAATGACAACAATGACAGTAAATCTGAGCTGACATCCTATGGCAGCAACAAAACAGGAAAGGAAGGAAGAAGCATTCCAAGGGCATGAACAATACAGTGAGTATCCTTTTATAGTTTTCATGTGAGCCCGTGACTTTGTTGTTACACGCTGATACCATCCATTGTTCAGTTAAGCTGGCCCTATGCCACAGTATCTCAACATATTATCTTAGATAAATAATAGCTATAGTCTCTTGATACTTAATGCTAGAGGTAATTTTCAGTTTCTTTTAATTTTTTAGATCACAATAAAACATGAGAAGAACCTGTTGGTCTGAATATAGACCTATTATTGAGGAACAGAACCCTATTTCATAACCATTTATTCATGGTTAACTAACAGCAGGAGGAGTGTGTATGTGTGCGTGTGTCTGTGTGTATGTGTGTGTGTGTGTTGGAGTGGTGGGGAAAGGGTGGCTAGAAGATAAGAAAAGGCAATGTTTGCACATTTTGAAACTGTTCGTATCATTAAATAAATAACAGGGATTACACATGAACAGTGGGCAATTACATCTTCATGAAGCTTGATGGTGTTTCATTATTCAGGCTCTACTTCTACCTCTGTGATTATTCCTCCTCTGCCACCTTCTGTCTCTTTCTGTTTCCTCATGTAGATATTTCCTAAAGTTCTGTCTTTGGTCTCCCTCATCTCATTCTATAATATATTTTAGGATCTTATTCATTCTAATAATTAGGCTTCAACTATCACTTCCCTGTCAGTCACTTTCTAGTCTTCACTTGCATTTTTCACCTATTTCAGGAACATCTATTCTTCAATTTTAATAGCTACAAATACATCTATTTGGAAATCCTCTTAGTGCCTTAAATTGCATATGTTCAAAATTTAGCTCACAGTTTCTTCCTCTTCTGTGACCTTGTCCACTAATGTCCATCTCATCCATCCCATTGGATGATACGAAAATACAGAAACTCGCCTCGACCCTTCCTTCTCCTTAATGGTCAGTTTGCAAGCCATCATAAAGTTCTATTCTTTTTACCTCTGAAATATTTCTTAAACAAGCTCACTTCTCCCCTGCCTCCTAGTCTGTGTTACAACCTCATTCCCTGATTCTGATACTTTCACGCTTAAACATTTTCAAGCCATCTTATTGCTTTAACCATAAGGGTCTGTTCCGATACTTTGGCAGCTGATACAAACAGCTGCTGGTAAAGATTGACGGCAGGAAGAGAAGGGAGCAACAGAGGACGAGATGGTTGGATGGCATCACTGATTCAATGGACTCGAACTTGGGTGAACTCCAGGAGATGGTGAGGGACAGGGAGGCCTGGTGTGCTGCAGTTTATGGGGTCTCAAAGAGTTGGACATGACTTAGCAACTGAACAACAGCAAAGGTCTGCATGGATGAGTTCTTTCTTGACCCTCTTGTCCAACATCACACCTATGCCGCCACCCCACTCCCCGCCACCCTCCACCTTCTCTCACTGCCTCCACTTCAGCAACATGACATGGCCATCTTCCCATTTGTCCCTCCTTTTCTCCACAAGGTGCTGTAGCAGTGATAGCGGTTATTTTTACAGCACACACACACACACACACACTCAACTTCAAAGGCCCTTTGCTGCTCTCTTTTTCTATTTGGCTCCCATCACCTAGTCTTCAGATATCAGATAAACAGTCATTCTAGTGGGAGTAGCAACCCCTAGAGGCACCAGAAGCATTCCTTTTACTGTAGCCTCAAATGTAACTAGGTCTCTCCCCTTGGTAGTGCTTGTCACATTTGTTATACTTTTAAGTTTATATTTGTTTGTATTATCAAATAGCCCAGCAGTCACCCCTAATAAAATATAATCTATCAGTTCCTGTTCAGTATTTTATCCCCAGTATGTATTGGTTTTTGTCACATAATAGGATGTCAATATTTTATCCCCAGTATGTATTGGTTTTTATCACATAATAGGATGTCAATATTTTATCCCCAGTATGTATTGGTTTTTATCACATAATAGGATGTCAATATTTTATCCCCAGTATGTATTGGTTTTTGTCACATAATAGGATGTCAATACATATTTGTTAAAAGTACGAATAAAAATTAAGCTCATCATTTCAACACATCAATTCACCCCTGAACGCTTAACATTTCTGAATTCTCTCGTTCTGTTGGTGTTCCCATTATCTCCTAAATGCCAGGCCCAAATCGTCAGACTTCCTTGGCTTCTCTTTCTCTTTTTCAACTGAAAGTGAAAGTTGCTCAGTTGTGTCTGACTCTTTGTGATCCCATAGACTGTAGCCTGCCAGGCTCCTCTGTCCATGGAATTCTCCAGGCCAGAATACTGGAGTGGATAACCGTTCCCTTCTCCAGGGGATCTTCCCAACACAGGGATTGAACCCAGGTATCCTGCATTGCAGGAGGATTCTTTACTGTCTGAGCTACCCAGGAAGCTCAGAAAACTTGGCTACACAGAAATTTTACAGGATCTTAGTTCCCCAACCAGGGATTGAAACTGCACCCTTGGCAGTGAAAGCACAGAAACCTAACCACTGAACTGCCAGGGAATTCCAGGGAAATCTCTTGCTACCCATATCTAATTGTTTGCCAGGCATTACTGACTCTATCTCCAGAGCACATTTCCACATGCCTTCTCAATGCCATTACCACTATCCTCCTGATTGTGGTCTACCCCACCCTGTCTATGGGCTATTGCAAATCACCCAATTAGGTTTCAGATCTAATCTCTTCTTGCCTTCCTGTTTCTTTCTGGCTTCCAAAAACACTCTTCTTGTTGCTCCTGTGACCAAATGATTTTAGGATTCTTAACTTTCTACTCAATATAGCACCCAGTATGCAGGTTCTCTATGATCTTGAGTCATAAACCTTTTCTCAATTAACTTCAAACATTCTCTAACATTTTGTATTCCAACCAAACTGAAATATTTTGTATACCCAGCACATTCCTCATGTTTACCATTTCCAGGACTTTATAACACTCTCCTCCTATTACTTCTTGCCCTTCAAGTACAAATTCTACTTTCCTTTTCTGGACTACCCTTTTATGTCCAGGAACTCTTTCTTATTTACCACTGTATAGACTACAGTGATTAACATCAGGGTTTTGGACACAAATGATGTTTAATTGATATATTTAATGAATTGTTTCATTCTTTTCTTTTTTTTTTTTTTTTGGTAACTTCAGTCTATAAAGGAAAAATACTTTCTTATGTATTATATAATGATCTTTCAGAGATATTTTTTGAAAAGAGAGCCAAAAAATAAGATTTTATGAAGTCTTCCTCCTCTGCCTTTTAAGAATGCTTCACTTAAAAAACTGACAAATAATAAGAGCAGGATTTTGAAATTATGATCTAGGTGCAATGAGAACAGACACTTGTTTAAAATTTGGGCTTTTCTCTACTCAAAGATGACATGTAGTTCATAAACTGGCCAAAGACTGGATAAAGATGAAGTTTATCTTATGTAATAATATATACTGTCAGTACTAAAATAGTAGCCCTGGGAAACTTTAAGTTAGTAGTAATCTTTCATTTCAGGAAATAAGTGTTTCTGGAGGACATTAAACATGAGTGTTCCAACTTAAGCTAAGAAAGTTATTATCATAGTACTGATTGTATTCATTTCCATGTTAGTCAACCTAGAAACTATGATATTGAATTGCTAACACCACAGGTTTTTTTCTTTTTTTCAGAAATACTGTTTTCAAAATAGTGTTTGTAAATAATTATACCCTACCAAATGCTTTGCCCATATTTTCTAGTAAGACTTTACAATTTAAAGCTGCTTTTGTCTTCCACTTTAAATATTTTTTTATATAAACTGTATAAATATTACAGTTTTTACTAAGTATATAATCACTTCATTTTTACCTTAAGTTTCTCTTATATAGTTTATTGCTCTAAGCTATTATGCACATAAGCACACACACAATTATGGTTAATAAAGTATATACACTGTAAAAGATTTACAGATTAAAAGAATATGAAAGTACATAGTTTAAAGTTTAAATACCATCTCTAAAGAATCATCACATATAAAAATCATGGTGGTAAAACCACAAAACAACCAACACATGGAAATCTTTCTAAGTTTCAAGAATTTTCCAAACAAAATTTAAAGCCACTGAAGAACTTTCTGTGGAGTAAACTTAATGTACATGCATAGAAGTATCTAAAAATAAAATAATCCCATGCTTGCACTGTACAAAATGTAACACTTGTGGTCATGAAATCTACAGTGCAAGTCATCCTTCAAAACTGAGATATGGTATAGAAACTGCCCGATATCTGTGTAGACACCATAGCATACTCAAGAGTAGTTCAGTTCAGTTCAATTCAGTCGCTCAGTCGTGTCCGACTCTTTGCGACCCCATGAATCACAGCACACCAGGCCTCCCTGTCCATCACCAACTCCCGGAGTTCACTCAGACTCACGTCCATCCAGTCAGTGATGCCATTGAGCCATCTCATCTTCTGTCGTCCTCTTCTCCTCCTGCCCCCAATCCCTCCCAGCATCAGAGTCTTTTCCAATGAGTCAACTCTTCACATGAGGTGGCCAAAGTACTGGAGTTTCAGCTTTAGCATCATTCCTTCCAAAGAAATCCCAGGGTTGATCTCCTTCAGAATGGACTGGTTGGATCTCCTTGCAGTCCAAGGGACTCTCAAGAGTCTTCTCCAACACCACACTTAAAAAGCATCAATTCTTCGGCGCTCAGCCTTCTTCACAGTCCAACTCTCATATCCATACATGACCACAGGAAAAACCATAGCCTTGACTAGACAAACCTTTGTTGGCAAAGTAATGTCTCTGCTTTTGAATATGCTATCTAGGTTGGTCATAACTTTTCTTCCAAGGAGTAAGCGTCTTTTAATTTCATGGCTGCAGTCACCATCTGCAGTGATTTTGGAGCCTCCCAAAATAAAGTCTGACACTGTGTCCACTGTTTCCCCATCTATTTCCCGTGAAGTGATGGGACCGGAGGCCATGATCTTAGTTTTCTGAATGTTGAGCTTTAAGCCAACTTGTTCACTCTCCACTTTCACTTTCATCAAGAGGCTTTTTAGTTCCTCTTCACTTTCTGCCATAAGGGTGGTATCATCTGCATATCTGAGGTTGTTAATATTTCTCCTGGCAATCTTGATTCCAGTTTGTGTTTCTTCCAGTCCAGCGTTTCTCATGATGTACTCTGCATATAAGTTAAATAAACAGGGTAACAATATACAGCCTTGACGAACTCCTTTTCCTATTTGGAACCAGTCTGTTGTTCCATGTCCAGCTCTAACTGTTGCTTCCTGACCTGCATACAAATTTCTCAAGAGGCAGATCAGTTGTTCTGGTATTCCCGTCTCTTTCAGAATTTTCCATAGTTTATTGTGATCCACACAGTCAAAGGCTTTGGCATAGTCAATAAAGCAGAAATAGATGCTTTTCTGGAACTCTCTTGCTTCTTCCATGATCCAGTGGATGTTGGCAATTTGATCTCTGATTCCTCTGCCTTTTCTAAGACCAGCTTGAACATCAGGAAGTTCATGGTTCACGTATTGCTGAAGCCTGGCTAGGAGAATTTTGAGCATTACTTTACTAGCATGTGAGATGAGTGCAGTTGTGCGGTAGTTTGAGCATTCTTTGGCATTGCCTTTCTTTGGGATTGGAATAAAAACTGACCTTTTCCAGTCCTGTGGCCACTGCTGAGTTTTCCAAATTTGCTGGCATATTGAGTGCAGCACTTCCACAGCATTATCTTTCAGAATTTGAAATAGCTCAACTGGAATTCCATCACCTCCACTAGCTTTGTTCATAGTGATGCTTTCTAAGGCCCACTTCACTTCACATTCCAGGATGTCTGGCTCTAGATGAGTGATCACACCATCGTGATTATTTGGGTCGTGAAGATCTTTTTTGTACAGTTCTTCTGTGTATTCTTGCCACCTCTTCTTAATATGTTCTGCTTCTGTTACGTCCATACCATTTCTGTCCTTTATCGAGCCCATCTTTGCATGAAACGTTCCCTTGGTATTTCTGATTTTCTTTAAGAGATCTCTAGTCTTTCTCATTCTGTTGTTTTCCTCTATTTCTTTGCATTGATCGCTGAAGAAGGCTTTCTTATCTCTTCTTGCTATTCTTTGGAACTCTGCATTCAGATGATTATATCTTTCCTTTTCTCCTTTGCTTTTTTTCTTCTCTTCTTTTCACAGCTATTTGTAAGGCCTCCCCAGACAGCCATTTCGCATTTTTGCATTTCTTTTCCATGGGGATGGTCTTGATCCCTGTTTCCTGTACAATGTCACGAACCTCATTCCATAGTTCATCAGGCACTCTATCTGTCGGATCTAGTCCCTTAAATCTATTTTTCACTTCCACTGTATAATCATAAGGGATTTTACTTAGGTCATACCTGAATGGTCTAGTGGTTTTCCCTACTTTCTTCAGTTTCAATCTGAATTGGTAATAAGGAGTTCATGATCTGAGCCACAGTCAGCTCCTGGTCTTGTTTTTGTTGACTGTATAGAGCTTCTCCATCTTTGGCTGCAAAGAATATAATCAATCTGATTTCGGTGTTGACTATCTGGTGATGTCCATGTGTAGAGTCTTCTCTTGTGTTGTTGGAAGAGGCTGTTTGCTATGATCAGTGCATTTTCTTGGCAAAACTCTATTAGTCTGCTTCATTCCGTATTCCAAGGCCAAATTTGCCTGTTACTCCAGGTGTTTCTTGACTTCCTACTTTTGCATTCCAGTCCCCTATAATGAAAAGGACATCTTTTTTGGGTGTTAGTTCTAAAAGGTCTTGTAGGTCTTCATAGAACTGTTCAACTTCAGCTTCTTCAGCGTTACTGGTTGGGGCATAGACTTGGATTACTGTGATATTGAATGGTTTGCCTTGGAAACGAACAGAGATCATTCTGTCGTTTTTGAGATTGCATCCAATTACTGCATTTCAGACTCTTTGTTGACCATGATGGCTACTCCATTTCTTCTGAGGGATTCCTGCCCGCAGTAGTAGATATCATGGTCATCTGAGTTAAATTCACCCATTCCAGTGCATTTTAGTTTGCTGATTCCTAGAATGCCGACATTCACTCTTGCCATCTCTTGTTTGACCACTTCCAATTTGCCTTGATTCATGGACCTGACATTCCAGGTTCCTATGCAATATTGCTCTTTACATCATCAGACCTTGCTTTTATCACCAGTCACATCCACAGGGGGTATTGTTTTTGCTTTGGCTCCATCCCTTCATTCTTTCTGGAGTTATTTCTCCACTGATCTCCAGTAGCATATTGGGCCCCTACTGACCTGGGGAGCTCCTCTTTCAGTATCCTATCATTTTGCCTTTTCATACTGTTCATGGGGTTCTCAAGGCAAGAATACTGAAGTGGTTTGCCATTCCCTTCTCCAGTGGACCACATTCTGTCAGTAAAGTTTACTTAAAAGTACCACTACAGCAGAGAAATCCTACTTTATTGAGTTTAACATCAATTTAATGGTTATTTATTAATTTATTCTCACTGAGGTAAAGCTTCCTTGGTGGCTCGGATAGTAAAAAATCTGCCTGCAATTCAGGAGACCCAGATTCGATCCCTGAGTTGGGAAGATCCCCAGGAGAAGGAAATGGCTACCCACTCTAGTATTCTTGCCTGGAGAAGCCCATGGACAGAGGAGCTTGGCCAGCTACCATCCACGGTGTCACCAAGAGATGGACATGATTAAGTGGCTAACACTTTCACTTTCTTTTGGGTAAAGCTAGTTATGAAATAAAAAGCATTATTTAAAACATTGATATCAGGAAAATGTTTTAGTAGCAACCTAATTGAATTAATAGAACATCTCACTCAATAATAGCAGTGACAACTATTATTGTTACTTTTGTACTTGGTAGCATTTTATAGTTTTTATATTTTTGTTTATGGAATTTATGGAAGTTCTTTGTAGCATACAGATTTGCCTTGGGTATAATAGGTGACTAACATTTTAACACCTATTACCTTGTATTTTTTAATATTTACCATGTCCAAACAGTGGAAACAGTGTCAGACTTTATTGTTTTGGGCTCCAAAATCACTGCAGATGGTGATTGCAGCCATGAAATTAAAAGACGCTTACTCCTTGGAAGTAAAGTTATGACCAACCTAGATAGTATATTAAAAAGCAGAGATATTACTTTGCCAACAAAGGTCCATCTAGTCAAGGCTATGGTTTTTCCAGTAGTCATGTATGAATGTGAGAGTTGGATTGTGAAGAAAGCTGAGTGCCGAAGAATTGATGCTTCTGAACTGTGGTGTTGGAGAAGACTCTTGAGAGTCCCTTGGACTGCAAGGAGATCCAACTAGTCCATCCTAAAGGAGACCAGTCCTGGGTGTCCATTGGAAGGACTGATGCTAAAGCTGAAACTCCAGTACTTTGGCCACCTCATGCGAAGAGTTGACTCATTGGAAAAGACCCTGATGCTGGGAAGGATTGGGGGCAGGAGGAAAAGGGGACGACAGAGGATGAGATGGCTGGATGGCATCACCAACTTGATGCACATGAGTTTGCGTGAACTCCGGGAGTTAGTGATGGACAGAGAGGCCTGGCGTGCTGTGATTCATGGGGTTGCCAAGAGTTGGACACGACTGAGCAACTGAACTGAACTGAACTGAACTGATGTAAAGTATTATACTTGTATTTTCTCAGATAATCCCCTAATTCATATAAAACCCCTATAAAGTGGTTTCTGTGAACTTGATTTAAAAAAATTAATGTTTAGAAAATGTAGTATTTTGCCCAAACCACAGAACTAGTAAGTAGCTGAACTTGGATTCAAACTCAGGTTCTTTGGATTCCAGGGTCTATGCTTCAAACTCTCTGACAATACTTGCTTCCTAAACTGGGCTTTCCTGATCTAAGACACAACATTTAATCCTAATAACAATGACAAAAAGCAGAAAACAATATTTCTATATTAAAAATTGAAATTGTGCCTCAAATGAATCAGCTCCCAAATAAGTGTTATAGATGAAGAACTTGATTTTGATATTGAGTTTTGTCTAAATTCAGAATCTGTACTCTTTTCACTATACTAGTCCAATTGGACTTTCAGCAAGGATGGAAATGGTCTCCCTCAGCTGTCCAGTCAGGTGGTCACTAGCACGCATGGCTGGTGAACACTTCAAAATTGGCTAATGGCAGTGAAAACTCTATGTATGTTTGTGCTTAGTCACTCAGTCATGTCTGACTCTTTGTGACCCTTTGGACTGTAGCCCACCAGGCTCCTCTGTCATTGCTATGGCCTTTCTCCAAAGGATCTTCCCAACCCAGGGATAGAACCCATGTCTCTTGCCTTGCAGGTGGATTCTTTACCCACTTAGCCATTGAAGAATCCATATTTTAAGTTTTACTCTATTTTTGACTCCCATCACCCATTTCTTTAACCCCCTAGCCTTTGCCTCTGGCAACCAATAGTCTGTTCTGTATCTACGATTTGAGCTTGTCTTTTTTTTTCTTTTCTTTTAACAATTTCACATATAAAAGATCACTACTATATTAAAAAAAAAAAAACAGCACAGGGAACTATATTCAATATCTTATAATAATCTATAATGGAAAAGAAGATAAAACTGAATCACTGCTGTACACCTGAAATTAATACAACATTGTAAATCAACTATGCTTCAATTGAAAAAAGAAAGAAATCATACAGTATTTGTCTTCCCTTGTTTGACATCTTTCTAAAAAGTTGGGCATGCCAACATTCATCTATTTATTTATTTATTTGGCTGCACTGCTTGGCTTGCAGGATCTCAGTTCCACAACCAGGGATTGAACCTGGGGTCATTGCAGTGAAAGCCCAGAATTCTAACCACTAGACCACCAGAGAACTCCCATGACTTATTTCATTTAGCACAATGCTCTCAAGGTCCATCCATGTTGTTGCAAAAGGCAAGTGAAGTGAAAGTCACTCAGTCGTGTCTGACTCTGCAACCACATGTACTATACAGCCCAGGAATTCTCCAGGCCAGAATACTGGAGTGGGTAGCCATTCCCATCTCCAGGGGATCTTCCCAGCCCAGGAATCAAACCCAGGTCTCCCACATTTCAGGCGGATTCTTAACCAGCTGAGCCAACAGGGAAGCCCTAATAGCAAGGTGTCATTCTTTTTAAGACTAGAAGGCAATGGCACACCACTCCAGTAGTCTTGCCTGGAAAATCCCATGGACAGAGGAGCCTGGTAGGCTGCAGTCCATGGGGTCTCGAAGAGTCGGACACGACTGAGTGACTTCACTTTCACTTTTCACTTTGATGCATTGAAGAAGGAAATGGCAACCCACTCCAGTGTTCTTGCCTGGAGAATCCCAGGGATGGGGGAGCCTTGTGGGCTGCCATCTATGGGGTAGCACAGAGTCAGACACGACTGAAGTGACTTAGCAGTAGCAGCAGTATTCCACTGTGTATATATACCACATACTCTTTATTCATTCATCCATCAGTGGACACTAGATTGCTTCAATGTCTTGGCTGCTGTAAACAGTAACATGGGAATGCAGATGTCTATTCAAGTTATATTTGTATTTATTTTTAATAAATGCTCAAAGTGAAATTGCTGGATCATATGATGTTTCTATTTGCAACTTTTCAAGGAGCCTCCACGTTGTTTTCTATAGTGGCTGCACCAATTTACATTCCCACCAATAGCGCATGAGGGTTCCTTTTTCACCAAGTTCTTGCCAACACTTATTCTTTCTTGTCTTTTTGATGATATCTATTCTGACAGGTGTGAGGTAACATCTCGTTGTGGTACTGATTTGCATTTCCTCTGATGATTAATGGGAAGTCCTGATGGCTTGTGGGTAAAGAATCTGCCTGCAATGCAGGAGACACAGGAGAAGAGATTTCGATCCCTGGGTCTGGAAGATCCCCTGGAGGAGGAAACGGCAACCCACTCCAGTATTCTTACCTGGGAAAACCCATGGACAGAGGAGCCTGGCAGACTGGTCTATAGTCCAAAGGGTGACAGAGAGCCTGACACAACTGAGTGACTAAGAAAAAAGTGTTAGTCACTCAGTCATGTACGACTCTTTGCAATCCCATGGACTGCAGCCCACCAGGCTCCCCTGTCCATCAGATTTCTTAAGCAAGAGTACATGGACATGAGTTTGAGTAAACTCTGGGAGACAGTGGAAGACAGGGAAGCTTGGTATGGTGCAAGGGTGGCAAAGAGTCGGACATGACTGAGCAACGGAACAACAACAAACCTTGCTAGTCTACCCTTTTATTTTTCAACACTTAAAAAATGTGAACTCAATCTCCAATCTTTTTGCTGTAAATCTATTTTGTATTTCATGCTGTGATATTCACATATTGGCAAATTCCAATTTAGAGGAATAGAAGTCAGAGATAAGGCAGTTCAGTCAAAAGGGCATTGAATATCTGAATTTAATATCCTGATTCCTAGTCTGGGCAAATGACCCAAGGAACAAAGCTTCCAGTTTTCCACTCTTTCCGTAACATGGGAAAACAATTCAGACATCTACAAAATTAAATATTTCCCCAGGCTAAGGTCTGCAGCAAAAGTTATTGGTTGTCAAGCTGCCTCAGTACCAGTTTAAGCTGCCTACCTAAGATGAAGGTTGCTGAAGCAGCCCCTGTCCTCTTACTGATCTTGCAAACCCAAGGCTACACAAGGATGTGACAGTTTAGAACTAGTCTTAAAATCTGGTGGGAAGATATTTGGACTTCTAAGAATGAGCAAATAAAATAGCTTCTCTTTAGCTTGTAGAATTCCTATAGATCATCTGTATGCTACTTCCTTTCCCTCTGTTTCCAGAATCCAGAGTGCTCCCAAAGTCACCTGATCAGAAAAAGGTATTAGTCTGTAGGAATACACATTCATACCTGCAGAACAGTTTCTATTATGCATATTTCCTTGATTTTTTTTAGAATTCAAATCATTTAGTGTTTGGACCATAAAGAAGGCTGAGCACCAAAGAAGTGATGCTTTTGAATGTGGTACTGGAGGAGACTTTTGAGAGTCCCTTGGACTTCAAGGAGATCAAATCAGTCAATCCTACAGGAAATCAACCCTGAATATTCTCTGGAAGGACTGTTACCGAAGCTGAACTCCAATACTTTGGCCACCTGATGCAAAGAGCTGACTCATTGGAAAAGACCCTGATGTTGGTAAAGACAGGGCAGGATGAGATGGTTGGATGAAATCACTGACTCATTGGACATGAATTTTAGCAAACTCTACAACAACAACCTTAGTGTAAACTTTATTTAAAATATGATATCATTGGAGATAACATTATCTGGCTTGTCTTCATGATTTAAAAACCAAACACCCTTCTCCGTATCATAATCATTTCCTTTATGTCCTTTTCTTAAGATTCAGTTCAGTTCAGTTCAGTCGCTCAGTCGTGTCCAACTCTTTGTGACCCTATGAATCACAGCACACCACACCTCCCTGTCCATTACCAACTCCTGGAGTTTACCCAAACTTATATCCATTGAGTCGGTGATGCCATCCAGCCATCTCATCCTCTGTCATCCCCCTCTCCTCCTGCCCCCAATCCCTCCCAGCATCAGATTAGGATTAAGCAAAACTTTCATAATATAGTTCATATATCAACAGATGGAGATAATTTTAAAATTATTAGCCACGTTTTTCATCACTCACCTCTCCAGACCTCTTAAAGGTTTTATTATCAAATTAGATTGATTAGGGATACACTTTACAGTTTCCTTGTAACTTGTAAATTTATAGTTTCTTATAGACCCTGTTTCTTATAAGCTGTGACCTTGGCCATGTTGTCCTAGTCCTCTCAG
Source organism: Bos mutus (assembly GCF_027580195.1). NCBI lineage: Eukaryota > Metazoa > Chordata > Mammalia > Artiodactyla > Bovidae > Bos > Bos mutus. Next base: position 49,620,521 of record NC_091617.1, read on the forward strand.
TACTGGTTTTCCTTTTCTGGAAAATGGGTTTTAAAATGGTACTTATTACATGGAGCTACTGTGAGAACTACATGAAATAACTTATGTGAAGTACCTAACCTAAGACTTGACATACTGAAAATACTTAATAAATGGTATTATTATCTTTCTATTGTACATGTAAAAACATGTAGGAAAACTAATGACCACTAATAACACATTTAAGTCTATTTAAATGTAGACCAATACATAGTATACTTTTCAATAGAAACTAAGGAGAATTTAAGTTAATAAAATGACCAAGTTTGAAGTTTTCTCATAATTCCAAAGTTGAACTCTTACCCAAGCTAACAAATAATATTTAAGTATTAGTTATAAGGAAAAATCTTTGAGAGCATCTATATAAAGAATTGAACCTAAAAATAGGTGGCTAATCACTGAAAATACACTTTTTCCTACCTAAGAATAATTAAACATGAACCAAAAGTAATTATAATTTTTTGAGACTTTACCTGGAGCTAGATCATGTCAATTTGTGTATTTTCAAGAAATAATCTTCAGTGAACAAACCAGAAATGAAGCACCATGTCTTATTGATCAAAAATTTTCTCCTTTCTGATTTTATTTTTTATATTTATTCAAAGAAGGCTTCTTAAAGTCTGAATCAAGACTCCAGCATCAAGATAAGGTGAAACACTAACTTCTTGACCACACTTAAAAAGTACTTAGATTGGGCTTGTGTGTGTAGTTAGGTCACATTCAGCAATGATGGTAAGGCCTATTTTGATATACACTCTAAATGTAGAGATTATCTCAAAATTGCATCTCCTTTGTAAATTTCAGCACATAGCCCCACATCATCTTCATCTACTACTGTTTTCCAGAATTTTGCAGGACTATCTATATTTTTATCTTTGTGAAAATATAATCATGATGATCCTATGAAATGTAAACCTAACTTTTTCATTTTTATTTATGGAATAAAACCAGAAAAAGGTAGGTTAAAAGGCAATAAATTGGAATTATAAAATAATAGTGTGTATTCTTTCTATTTACATACTAATTCACTACACTGTGAACATTTGGGCACATATTGAATGTAAGCAGTCAAAATATGGCAGGTTCTTCAAAACATACAGCCTAAGACACACAAATACAAAGGATTTTGATAAAAATTGCAAATACTATTTAAAGCAATAAAGCCCATTTCAGGACTGACATAATAACCTATTCAGAAATCAAAATTAAGTTTTCATAGAATCTAAGTTCGATCTTCATTAAATTAGCTTTTTCAGAAAAGTTTAAAAATGGCAAAAAATTATTTCCGTAAAACATACAATATATTCAAAGACAACTCTGCAATATACTTGCAAATATCTAGGGAAAGTGAGGATAATAAATTATTCTCATTCAGGAAGATGTGTCTGCATGCTTTTATCTTTACATATAAAATTTAATAAGAAACTGTCAAAATGTTAAACATGGTTCTTAAGAAACAAAATACCCTAACTACTTGAATCCTTCTTTTTCAGAGAACTCTGATTCTTGTTTTTAAGGTAATAATATTTTCAGCTAAAAACAGACTCCCTAGCAGCTAGAAGTGGCTTTGAGATCCAGTACTAGATTATATGTACTGGGAGAGGACCCTACGGAGAGAAGAGGACCCTATGGAAAGGGTTCCATTTCTCAATAAAAAGGCAAAGCTTGCTATGATAAAGCACTTTTGGTATTTGTGTTTTTCTTTGCTTCCTGCCCAGAACACAGACATGATGACTAGAGGTATAATATCAGCTTACGCCCATGAGGATGGAAACATATATGTTTCATATGGTGGAGGCAGAAAATAAAGGGGGAATTGATGACATCACAGACCTCTCTCATCAGTCTGGACTGCTGCTGCTGCTGCTGCTAAGTTGCTTCAGTCACGTCCGACTCTGTGCGATCCCATAGACTGCAGCCCACCAGGCTCCCCTGTCCTTGAGATTCTCCAGGCAGGAACACTGGAGTGGGTTGCCATTTCCTTCTCCAGTGCATAAAAGTGAAAAGTGAAAGTGAAGTCGCTCAGTTGTGTCTGACTCCTAGCGACCCCATGGACTGCAGCCTACCAGGCTCCTCTGCCCATGGGATTTTCCAGGCAAGACTACTGGAGTGGGTTGCCATTGCCTTCTCTGCTACCCTCAGACAAATGGTTATATGAGAAAAATGAACAATCTAACTGATTAAACCCCTATAGCTTGGGTTTTTGCAGAAAGCAGCCAAATGCAAACTTAATGGATTTCAAACACTAGAAAATGACAAACCCTTTAAAAAGTGACATTAATTAGTTGGTCAAGATCAATTATAGAATAAAAAATGATAATGTGGAGACACGGAAAAGAGAAATAATGATTTCCCTATTTTCAATTTGTGCGTGTTAATTGTTCTCTAACCAGTCTGTTAAAAAATAGAACTTCAGCATCTATTTTTGCAAATTTTTGCAAATTTTTGCAAATTTGCAACTATTTTTGCAAATTTTTAGTCATTCCAAAATAATGTTTTTAATGGCCTAATGTTGGCAACTCAATCGTCAAGTAGGTAGCAACCTTTTCTTAAATTAGCTCAAATCTAAAGCACAGTGATGGAGATTATCAAAGTCCTTAGGTTAAAATGATCAAAACAGAACTATTAGCCAATAGACAAAATTGACTTTTCATTTGGTAATTATTTCTTTACATGATAGAAACGTGTGATATAGCAATTGGATTTCTAATATTTGTAAGCATTACAATTTCTAATATTGTAAGCATTTGAAAACACTAATGAAGAAATAATTTCACATATGAAAACTTCAAAAATGAGACTTTCAAAGAAGCACAAGGTGTTACTTCATGATGCAGACAATATTACTTTACTTTTTTAAACAAAATCTTTACTACTGGATTTATATTTATATATGAGTTCCAATTTGTTATTGTGTGTAAATGAAATTTGCTATTTCCTATAAAAATATTAGAGGTGAAGAGACATAAAGTGGAAGAATGCAGGGCCCTTGAAACATCAGATGGAGGGAAGTCGCTGATGTGGAAATGATAAAAACTAGAATCACACTATTACAAGAATAAGAAACTTCTATGATGTGAAGAGAATAAAATTCAGAAGTTTGTTAGCCAACTGTCAAAATGTTTCATAAAAATTATTTAATAAAATATTAACCACACAAGCTAAAAGTAAAATTCTGAGTTTTATATGGATTAACTATGATATCCTGATATTCATGCACTTTCTAATTAAATCTCAAAGATAAAGTTTAATATCATTACATTATTTCTTCTATGCGTTTTAAAAACTTTAACTTCTATGATATTCCCTTATAAAACCCATTAATTTTTGTCAGTTTGAAATTTAATTATTGAAGCCAGAGTATGCATTACAGAAGCCATTAAAATTCAAGAATTTTTTTTTCTGTAAATGAATGGTCAGAATGGAAATTTACAATTTTTAAAACTAATTAAAAGGAAGGATGTTCTACTAATCGATGTTCTAGTAATTTTGCTGGTGAGCAAAATGCTGTACAAGTAAAACCATATTTCAAGTGACATTTGCCTGAAATGATATTATCTGTGGTTATAGTTATGATATTATGACCAGAATCAATAGTTCTATCTTTATATAAATAATTAGAATTTTATTTTAAAGCTTCTGTAACTCGATTTTAAAAATAAGTGGGTGCAATGTAAAATTGTGGTAGTAAAAAAATCAAACCAAATTTGGTAGTAAAAAACAACAAAAATCTTGACTATTTTTTGATAAAAGTTGAGAAATGTTTATTCTGATATATCTTATGATATATTTAGATCTTATACATCTGTCTATTCACATACACAGATAAATTTGTTCACAGAGTATCTACATATACATATAAAACATGTTCACTCAGAGTATGGGTATGGTACAGTTTGTTTGCTCAGCTAAATCCCATTTATACACTGTCTCTCTTCTTGAAATGAGCACTGTGTTCATATATGACACTAGCAGTATGTCTGTGTTATGTGTTTATGTTCATGTCTGCGTAATTGTGCATTTATATATGGGAAAAGATAGATGAAAACTATTATTCACTGTGTTTTGGTGCCCCATCTTCTTGGAGACCCTTGTTATTTAAAAATTTAAAAATGCAGGTCTCTGCCTGCAAGCAACTTACAACATTAACAAAATTATTTTGGTAATAATAAATAGTACTTATCTTAAAGATATAATGATATGCTTGGTTTTAGCATTAACAATTGATTTAAATGAAGTTTTACTGCTTTTTGTGTTGATAAGAGTCAACAGTTAAATTATGTTTACTCAAAAAAAGAGACTTTCAACTTGTCTAGTTGCTATGGGAACTACTTTCTTTTGTTCACTAGATTAACCTGTGCAAGAAAAGAAATGTCTTAGGCAGTATACACTTAGTAATAAAATTTGGAAAATAGTGAATAGTATTAAAAATGCCACCCATAATTATTTTACCAAACATATTATTAATATTTTGAGACGTTTCCCTTTTATTTCACTGCACATATGTTTTTGCTGTGGTAGAGGTATTTGGATCATTCACACATTTGCATCACTGTTTTCCAGTTAACATTATATCATACTTTTTTCACTAAAGTTTTACTTCCAAAAGAAACACACACACAAATCACATAAGATTACATGTTCTTTAAATATCATTTTGCCATCTTGCATGTTAATGCCTTTAAAACAATCTGTGATAAAGTGCATTTATATTTCTTCTCCAACTGTTCTTTATAACACATTTTCTCTCAAAATTCACCCCATTCTCTATCTCAGAATCCATTGCACTTCATCACTTACCATATTGCCATATATGGACAGGCTTTTACAAGGTTTACTTGTGGTTATGTGTCAGACTAACTTCTAACATAAACATACTTTGAGAGAAATTATCTGTGGTGGCTATGTCCCACCTCTACTCCTCTCTGTTCATATATCCCTCTCTGATTGTTCTTTGACTCCAACTTTCATTCGCTTACTCATTTGGTGAATATTCATGGAGCATTTTGCAAGCCAGGTGTTGTGCTGGACGCTAGATTCTAACAGTGAGCAGAGTACAGTTTTGACAGTCAGTTACAATACAATGTGATAAGGGCCAACTGGCATAAATAGAAGGTATTTTGGCAGAAACAGGGAAGGCAGTTAGTCCTGTCTTACACGATCTAGAACAGCTTTCTTGAGAACATGGTTTTATCAACTGGAATACTGCCAGCTCTGGATATGACTGATGGTCAGAAAAGGAAGATCTAGTTATTATGAAGAATTTCCTCAAATGTAAATTTGGTAACTCAGGTAAATTCAGAACTTTACATTCTACATCTGGGATAATGCAAGGTGTTAAGGAAAGGATAATCAACATCTCATCAAAGATTAAGGCATGGAAGGAACTGGGCAAATTCATTCAGCCACAGATAACTGCCTCAGCAAACTGTTCCATGCATAGGCTGCCCAATTCATAGTGCCTGATGGGCATAGCAAGCTCCCATGAATATATGTGTTCATTAATATCAGGTGGTTTAGCCTAGTGGGTTCAGTAATGCAGCAGAATTCTAGACAAATACTGGACATTAGGAGAACTTTCTCTACATAGGAGAACAGTGGACAGAATGTGGAGACAGGATACAGAGCCAGGAAAGGTCCACAACCTTCAGCTTTGAATTCAGTACACTTCACTGCCAGATAGAAAACCATTGGTATCTAGAAGAATTAACGAACAACTGAATCCTAGGTGAGGAAACCCAGGCTAAATTCTAATAGTCTGGCTCAACATGAAACATATGGAAAGCTAAATTTTTTGGGAAGGGGACATACTTCAAGCATTAGCTGTACTGAATTGGTTATGTGGTTAGGAATATTCATTCCTCCCTAAATAAAGGTATGTGCTTGCACACACACCAAGTTCTTTTTCTCCATCTGTAATCCTTCAAAATAGAAGCCTATACTATCAAGTTTCAGTATTATTTTCAATAAAGTGCTATTTAATGATTAATTCTCTGAGAATAAAAAGGAAAATTTATGTAGAAAAATATTGTCAGAGAAACACACTGTCCCACAGAGATTCCGTTTTATTAAATTAGAGGAGCCAGGATCTTTACAAAGCAGATTGTGGGGCTTCTGAAAAGCGTTTGGGGAAGAGCAGGTCTGTGATATTTTTACTGGTCTGTGAGCTCTGATAGTAGGCGTTGATTTTGTGGATTCATGACATAGAAGTTTAGGAACTGAGTCAACTTTTGAAACCAGTTCTCTCCTTAAGTTCTGTTATGGTAAATCATTTTTGCTGATGGTCTTCAAAAAAGAATCTGAGGACACAGAAATTCCCACAGATTATTTATCTCAGGAATTCAGTTCCTGACTCAAGAATCCCAGTCTATTAAGCAACAGGCAGAAGCTGACCCACGGCATCTGTGACTCTTGTGAGCAGTCAGATGCACGAACTTCCTCTGATCAAGAATTTCCCCTGACCTTGCAATCTTCTTGAAATTCTTTATTTTATCATTGTTTATAAAAACAAGTTGCCCAATGAATATTATGTTCAATATATAACATTTAGAAGGTTCAGATTAAGTACAAAGAGAGAGGAAATATCTAACTGTAATTACAATGACTTTTTAAATTTAATATGCCAGGGATCTAAGTTTTTTGAAAGTCAGTATTTGTAAGATTAAAACTCCCCAAGGCAGAGCAGAGTATCCGAGACTCCTATATTTTGGAGGAAAAGGGTGAGGGGACTCTTCCTTTACCTATAAAATTATTCAGAGAAGTGAAGTGGAATTGCTACTGATCTGAACAGCAAGTGAATATTCCACTCTTGAGCTTTCAAAGGCTAGTATAGTTTCTAGCCAAACCTGTATAATCATTAGGAAATCATTGCTCAGTCGTATCCAACTCTATGCGACCCCATGGACTATACATTCCATGGAATTCTCCAGCCCAGAATACTGGAGTGGCTAGCCTTTCTTTCCCTTCTCCAGGGGAACTTCCCAACCCAGGGATAGAACCCAGGTTTCCCACATAGGAGGAGGATTCTTTACCAGCTGAGCCACAAGAGAAGCCCAATCATTAGGAGAAGGCTATTTCTAATATCATTGCTCATTTATATAATAGAACATCATGCTTTCATTATGAAAAAAATGTAGTTCTTTATTCATTAACATGAAACAATATTAAAGATATATTAATTAAAAACACAATTAAACTTCATAATGAGTGATGATGTGCCTATATTAGTGTTAAAAGGTAGATCTATCTCTGAATGATCTATAGATAGATGATATATACTTGTATATTTGGATGATTTTTCCAGTAGAGTATATGAAAAAACTCATAATTGATGACAGTAGGTCCTTCAGGGTAGACTGGTAGAGAGGAAGGTTGGGGAGGCTGCAGAATATGGGTACGGGTGGATGGGGAGGGAGGAAGACTTAATTCTTATTTCACTGCCTTTTTTATTACATAAATGTATTTCTATTTTTATTAAAAACTTGTTAAATGAACATATCACTTCATATGCCTTATGAAATGGAATAGATTTTAATCTAAAACTTACTTCTTTAGCATATGATTGTTACATGATATCCAAATATTTATTTAACATTGAATTTATAAATTAAGACTGTTATTTGGCCATTTCCAATATACTACATATTTATAGAAACTGGATCTGTAGAAGACAGCAATGTAGACTTGGGGAATAACATAGTAAATTTATCTGTTTTTTCAGGGTAAAAAGTTTCTATAGTCTTAAAAATTATTATTTAGGAATTTAAAACTTTCCTATGATTCTACACTATATAGCCATCCTCTATTTATTTTCCATGTTTTAGACTATTGTGCATTTTGATAAACTTCAATACAACCATCACTTGTTCTGCCAAGCAGAGGTCTCCTGAGAATATCACCCATAACCCAGTCTGAAAAAGCTGTAAGACAACAATTTTATTCCTTTTGGAAATGCAATATTTCCAAAAAGAATATGGCTGTGAATAGCTTCTCTACAGTGGTTGATGACCTTGACTATGTGGATGAAGAGATTTGTAATGTACATCCATTTGCTTATTTTTAATCCCCTGAAGAAAAATATAGTATTTTAAGATCTCATCGTTATTCTTATAGATAATTACAATTTAATGTTCAGAGTAATTCTCAGATAATTCTTGATGATAGTCCATGAAAGCAGGCTATTCATAACATCCTAAGAGACTGACCACTTTCTGAATTTATATATTTAAGAATGCATTTCTCTTCTATTATTTAAAGTCTTCTTATTTTAGAATCTGCAAAAAGGAGATGGAACTTCAGTAAAGGAATTTTATCTCATTGTGGAAGACATGATGAAGTGTCAAGAAACAATGTTTCATTGGAAATATTACCTGAGACTTGACAGATAAAAATATGGCATGGCACTGAGTAAGCAGATGAAAGGGAAGTGGAGGAGGTTTGACTGAAATAGTCTTTATTCAGCTAACTTTTTTCCTTTATTTTTGACCCTAGGCTTTTAATCTCATTTTTGATTGCCTAAGCATACCCATCTTTCATGAGTCTTTACGCTACAACTTGGGCTCAAAAGTAAGTTGCATTATAGTACGGTTATAAAAACCACATATGTAACTGATTTTTATAAAAGAAAAGAAAACAAAAACAAAAGAAAATTTCACACCAAATACACTTACATAGCAGTTCCACTTCTAAAGTAACTGTCAGTGTTTGAAAAATTGAATCTGCTCCTATAGCACCTTTTACTGGCTTTGAAATATTCCAAAAGAATAGTGATCTGATTGTCCCATAAGGGACTCAAGCTAAAAATATCCAGAATTAAATTCAGTATTTTTCTCTACTCATGCATGAGTGCTCAGTTGCTCAGTCTTGTCCGACTCTTTGCGACCCCTTGGACTCAGCCCACCAGGCTCCTCTGTCCATGGGATTCTCCAGGCAAGAATACTGGAGTGGGTAGCCTTTCCCTTCTCCAGGGGATCTTCCCAACCTAGGCATCAAACCCAGGTCTCCCACATTGCATGTGGATTCTTTACCAGCTGAGCCGCAGGCAGCAGTTTTATAATTAGTCTCCCTTCACATTTTCAGTCTTTTCACTTAAAGTCCATTCCCCACAAACTTTTTTTAAGATACGAATATGATCATGCTGTTTCCTTCAAATGACTTCTTTATGAAAAGCTCAAGGCTTTTAAAAAGCTGACACTTGCCTAAATCTCCATGCTCAAATTTTGCCCTGTTTTCTCTCTATATTATGAATTCTCAGGCATAGTACACTCATGACCTCTGCTTGTCTTAATAGGACAATTTTTCTTATGAATTTGTGGAATTTAAAGTGTAGTTGGGCAAACAAGAGTCCTAAGAAAGAACTTCTGCATGTATCACAGAGCAGTGAACAATTAAAACAATTAAAACACACACACACACACACACACACAGTAAGAGTAAGTTGGGCTTACTCTCAAAACAAACTATACATATAAGAAAACTTTTCCCCCCAAAGACAGATATGAAGGAAAAGACTACCAAGAAATGAAACATGACCTTGATAGATTGTACTTTTCTTTTTGTGAAAGTGGAAAAAGGCATTAAAGAATAGTATTGCTTTATTTTTGTTATTGTTTTCATCTTGAAGGGGAAAGAGGGTATCAGTCATTTACACAAAAGTGTGAAATGATGTCTTAGGAAGGAAGTGGCAATATGGTAATTCAGGCAGATGAAGAAATACATTTTTTCCTGTGTCCCTTAAATTACAGGCAAACCACACTCATTACCCAGAGTCCCTGAAGTAGGGTAGCTTTCTGACACCTTTGTGCATTCTGCTGTCTTTCTGCCTAGAATGTCTTCTGCTCTCTTCGCCTGACAGTTTAACTCCTATTCATCTTTCAAGTTTCTATTTCAGTAGCAACACCTCGGTGACTCTTTTCCCATTCCTCTCTTCTAACACTCTCCAATGTATATTGAAGCCGTTTACTCACTTGTCTATTTCCTCAAATGTTTCACGCTTTCTTTAAGGGCACCACTGTACTCCTAAAGGAAGGAATCTATGCATATTCTGAAGACAGAAGCAATGAGCAGTACTATTAAAATTATAAGATAAGGCCCAGCTTTATAATCATTAATTTTAAAAAATTAACATTCAGCTCATAGGGTAAATTCAGATTAATCTGTTAAAAGTTATCATCCTCATTCCCATCCCAAGGCAAACTGTCTAGCCCCTTTTCCCATGTCCTACTCCCTTCACAAATAAGGAACTTCCACTCTCTCAAAAATATTACAATGAGACCACTTATCTTTCTCTGACCTTTAACTTGTTCCTTTCCTTGGAGGGGGGAGTGATTTATATAATGGACATGATGGTGGGAGTCTGACTTGCTTTGATCTACATTTCTTTTTTCTAATGCTCAGTGTCAATACTCTCAAGGTTACTAAACCATGTGTGACCTTTCCTTTAGAGCTTACTGTGTGCGGCAAAATGTGAAGCAGCTAATAGAGCATATGGTGCTTTGCAGACCCAACTCTTTCCAAATGTAAGTCTCCATGCCTAGACATGGGAAGTCACGCATTTTGGTTTCGGAAGCAAGAGGGATTTTCTAATCCAGCTCTATCAGATATAAGTTGGTAAGATATTTTCATTTATATCTGAACCTCCTGTTTATTTCTCAATTACCATAAAATCAATCTGTGTGGGATAAGAACAAAACTCTCAAAATCAAACAACATTTAGCAGACCTCATCAATGCATATATCTGTATGTGGTAAAGCAATCTTTTGGCTTCCTGGATGTCAGAGTTACCAAGTTGGTGATTCTACCTGGTACTGGGACCAGAGTGTAACTAGGGGATACTTAAATGAACTGGCAGGAGATAGTCCATGAAAATAGGACAGATCCTATTCCCAAGAAACCTATTCATAAAACAGAAATCAGTGCTCAACTCTTCTCCCTCACTACCAGACTCCTGAAAATCCCTTAGTCAGTCAATCAGTTAAGTTGCTCGATCATGTCTGACTCTTTGTGACCCCAAGGACCGCAGCACGCCAGGCTTCCCTGTCCATCACCAATTCCCAAGCTTGCTCAAACTCATGTCCATCGAGTCAGTGATACGATCCAACCATCTCATCCTCTGACATCCCTTTCTCCTTCTGCCTTCAATCTTTCCCAGGATCAGTGTATTTTCTAAGGAGTCAGTTCTTTGCATCAGGTGGCCAAAGTATTAGAGCTTCAGCTTCAGCATCAGTCCTTTCAATGAGTATTCAGGACTGATTTCCTTGATAGACAGAGTGCCTGAAGAACTGTGGACAGAGGTTTGTGACATTGTACAGGAGGCAGTGATCAAAACCATCCCCAAGAAAAAGAATTGCAAAGAGGTAAAATGATTGTCTGAGGAGACCTTACAAATAGCTGAGAAAAGAAGAGAAGCAAAAGGCAAAGGAGAAAAGGAAAACTACATCATATGAATGCAGAGTTCCAAAGAATAGCAAGGAGAGATAAGAAAGCCTTCCTAAGTGATCAATGCAAAGAAATACAGGGAAATAATAGAATGCGAAAGATTAGAGATCTCTTCAAGAAAATTAGAGATACCAAGGGCACGTTTCACGGAGAAGGCGATGGCACCCCACTCCAGTACTCTTGCTTGGAAAATCCCATGGATGGAGGAGCCTGGTAGGCTGCAGTCCATGGGATTGCTAAGTCGGACAAGACTGAGCGACTTCACTTTCACTTTTCACTTTCATGCACTGGAGAAGGAAATGGCAACCCACTCCAGTGTTCTTGCCTGGAGAATCCCAGGGACGGTGGAGCCTGGTGGGCTGCCATCCATGGGGTCTCACAGAGTCGGACATGACTGAAGTGACTTAGCAGCAGCAGCAGCAGCAGGGAACGTTTCATGCAAAGATGGGCACAATAAAGGACAGAAACAGTATGGATGTAACAGAAGCAAAAGGAAATCCCTTATGCATTCCAGCAAAGTAACCCTTAGTGCTTTATACTGAAATCAGGACTTGACTTTTGGCCCTTGCATTTTACTGCTAAAGCTGGATTTTACTTATATCTGATCTGTTGTACATCTTCTTCCTTCATGTAGACTGCTGTTGCTGCTAAGTCGCTTCAGTCGTGTTTGACTCTGTGTGACCCCATAGATGACAGCCCACCAGGCTCCCCTGTCCCTGGGATCCTCCAGGCAAGAACACTGGAGTGGATTGCCATTTCCTTCTCCAATGCATGAAAGTGAAAAGTGAAAGTGAAGTCGCTCAGTCGTGCCCGACTCTTAGCGACCCCATGGACTGCAGCCCACCAGGCTCCTCCGCCCATGGGATTTTCCAGGCAAGAGTACTGGATCGGGGTGCCATTGCCTTCTCCGTCATGTAGACTAGACAACTCCAAATGATCAGGATATTGGGGAAGGCAGAGTAATGTCTATTGATCTGAACATGGTCTTCACTTCACTTTTATGATTTAGGTCTAAGATACGGACTTGGAAATGGGGTCATTTGTTTTTCTCCTCCATCCTAAGGAAAGGTTTGAGTAGTCAGTTGGTCCCTGTCTCTTTATTACATGGTAAAAATCCTTTCCCTGCAAGAATTCAAATTGTATAGCATAAATATGGGAAAATACACTGTGAATTAATATACCTGTGGAAGAATATACCCAGGAATGTGTTATACTAAAGTTTTATGGGGAAAAAAATGGGGTGATTAGCCAGGGGAAGTTTTGGAAAAAGAAGCACTTAGATTGCTGTTAATTTTAATATGAGGGTTGGTGGAGGTAAGCTAGAAAGTATGGGGAGTGTTCCATGAATGGACTCCCTTGGGAAGCACTCAGCTCTTGTGCTTTTGCCCTGGAAATGGAGAATATATTATTTTCTACAAAGCTCTGTTGTTGTTGTTTAGTCACTAAGTTGTATCCAACTCTTTTCCAACTTCATGGACTGTAGCCGCCAGGAATTCTGTCAGTGTAATTTCCCAGGCAAGAATACTGGAGTGGGTTGCCATTTCCTCCTCGAAGGAATCTTCCCAATCCAGGGATCAAACCCACATTCCTGAGGCTCCTCCGTAGCAAATAGATTCCTTACCATTTGAGACACCTGGGAAACCCTACCACAAAGCTTCAGGTTTTCCCTTTTGTTTCATTATCATCTTTAACAGAAGTAACACTTCAGTAAAGAGTTATATATAGCTATATGTATATAGCTTGATGGTCTTGGAGAGGCTAAAGGGAAGAAGTGGTAAAGAGTTAGGATAACCTGATTCACCCTCTTGACGGAAAGCAACCTTCTTTGTGAACAGTGGCCATCATCCTAGGAAGTGTGTGACCTCACTCTTTTCCATTTTAATTCTCAAGCTGGGATGCAGCTTTTCTATGAAGAACAGGGCAGGATGCATCCTGTTGTTCTCATGGATAAAATGATGCGCAAGTCAGAAGGTCTAATGATGAATTTTAGAGAACAAAATTACGGTTAATTTTCAGGTGAAATACTGACTTGAAGGAACTGGAAAACACAACTGAGAAAGACCTAAATATAGTACAACATGAAATCACAGAACTCAGAGCTAGAGAAAGCTTTAGAAATTATTTAATCCTCACTCTGGATTTTGAATCTGAGCTTTAAAAGAGGTTAAAAATCTTGTTCTAAGATCACATAGTGTGTGATGTGGGGTAGGGATGTGGTGAAGCCTGGAAAACAAGACTCCTGTCTGTAATTTGTGTCTCTTAACACACAACCCTGTGCCGATTCCCAAATGGTCCCTATTAGCTCTGATGAAAACTGGTCCATGCCTCCACTTAACAGAGTCCAAGAATGATGAGTTCTCTAGTCGACTGTGCCTGATGAGCACTTTGACCTGGATTTCTCGTGCAATGTCTCAATTTTCCCTTGCCCAGTCATTTTTATGACCTGTTTAATAAGTCATAGAATTATACTCTAAATTAAAAAGATTATAACTTGTAAGCCTATATTATGAGAAAAATGTCGTTGGTAAGGAATCTTAAGTAGACTATTACTTTTTTAATTTCATAGATATCTATAAGTTCTACTTGGGGAGCTGGTTTGAACAGGATACAAATAAATTAGCCATGTAATCATGAATCTCTTTGGCAAAGCCATTTTCTTAGTTCTTCAAGATGACTCCTGCTTCAGAAATGAACACAGGTCCAAAGCCACTATACACATCTAATGTCATTGCAATAATATTGCAAAATACCATCTGACCTGCCCAAATACGTATTTTTAGACAGCTCTAAAAATGGCTCCTTCCCACGGGGATATATATTTCTGTTTCTTTTTTGTGAACGAATATGTTCCCCACTCCTGCACCCTTCATTTACAGGAAGAGGAAGAAACATTGGAATTACTAAATGGAGTGTGACTTTTTTTCCAGACAGCAGGCCCCAGTATGACAATTAGAACGTCACTTGGCAACGGGGTCCCTTTTCTATCCTTAGAGATGATGACACTTCAGGAAAGCGCTTACCTCCACATACTTCCCAAAGCCTTATAAGGTCAGGAATGTTTGCTGAGAAACATTTATTTTCCTCTGCTCAATTTAAAGCCATCACATTTTTTTTTTCCCCAGAGAGGTTTTGTTCCTACAAAATAATTCTAATAAAGAGACTTTGGATCTAAAATTTGTCATATTAAAACCCACTAAATTCAATTCATTGTAATTTGCTTCAATTTAAAATATTATTAGTATGGCTCTTTGTGTGCATATGTGCTTATAAAATAAATTTATTGTAATTTGCTTCAATGTAGAATAATTAACATGAGAATATGGCTCTTATATTTCTGTTTGCTTTTTAAAAAATCATCATCCTTTTAATTCCTTTTATATTGTTTCACCCTAAATATATGTATTAAAATTAATCAAAGGCAAGGTTGTTTTTTAGCTTAACTGGCAAAAATGGAGAAGAAAATTGCAAATTTTAAGACAGTCAATATTGAAAGTATACTTTTAGAATAAAATGTTAAATTAATTTAATCAGTAAAGAACGTATTTGCTTACCTTCTTTTAGGAATAAACAGGAAACCATGTCCATTAATATGAGTTATTTGTACCTTTAGGACCCGTCATAGTAACTCTGCCTGCCTAGTTCTTTCATAATAAAAGCCAAACCCTCACTAACTAGCAGAAAAAAGTCACTTTCAGCAGAAAAGGAAGATATGCACCCTAAAGGTATTGGAATTTACTTGGAAAGACAAATATAGAAAGCAAATTAGGGGCTGATAAATATGAGATATCTTTAATAACTAAAGTCTCACATTTTAAAATGTTACAAAGCAGATGCAAGCTGCCTAAAGGCCAGTTCCTGGACAGATTTGTTGAGTCCTTACCATATGATGTCATGGAAGTCTCTGGAAACATTAGAACATAAAAGTCATCACCATACTTCCTTCTGAAAGAGATTCTAAATGCCACTGAAAGTTCAAGGTACTAAAATGCCCTGATCTCTTAAAGATCCCCACTCCTGAAATAAGGATCTAGGATGTTTTAAATGTTACTTGGTTAGAATGACAAAAAATAACGCTTAAGTCTTAGAATGCTCTTGATCTTAAACTTATTTCTTAAACTGCCAATTATAGAAAGTGCTATTATAAAACGGCACAGAAACTGATTGCATTCTGACAAATAATGACAGTTAAGCTTAATGACTGTAGCTTTGAAAAACTTTAATTCACTTTTACTTTTTTATTATTTAATTATATTTGGCATATACTAATGAAATTATGGCTGATTTCCCATTTCAAAGCAAAAAAAAAATATTAAAAAGGAATCCAAGGTTTTTTTTGAGATATGTTAATGCAAAAGGCAATGTCTATTTCTTTAGATAACACAGTATTTTAATAGTTTAAAATAATACGAATCTGTGGTTACTGAATGGTGGTGTATTGCTGGTCCTGCTAGAGATAGTCTTATGATGTGTGGAATTGGAACTGAAAGTTTGGTTGACTTTAGCTGCTAAGTTCAACTAGCAGAGTTTTGATGATTATATAATTTGTCTTTCAATTCAGAACCTGCTCCTACCAATCATTATTTGCTTCATAAAGGCCGTTTCTTGGCTAGTAAGGCCTTTGTTTTATAGGATAAGAGATACCCAATATTTTGCTGTTGATATAAGCTTTTGATATAAGTTTTTATCCATATTATGTCAGCAGCAGGATATTCCCCTTTTGTACATCTAATATATATTGTACATATATAATCTTGGAGTGAATATCCGTAAATTGTTCTCAATGTCTCTGATTGGTTGCTACTCCTTAATCTTTCTATAGCAGTATACTGATAAACCTTGAAGACGTTGTGGGTTTGCAGCAATAAAGTAAATACTACAATAAAATGAGTTACAAACTTTTTGCTTTCTCAGTGCATGCAAAAGTTATATTTATACTATTCTATAGTCCGTCAAATGTGCAACAGAATTATGCTTTCAAAGAGTCGTGATCTTTTTGCTGAAGGAGGGTCTGGCCTCCATGTTAATGGCTGCTGATGGATCAGGGTGGTAGTTGCTGAAATTTAGGATGTCTGTGGCTATTTCTTAAAAGAAATAATGAAGTTTGCTGCATCAAATGACTCTTCTTTTCACAAATGATTTCTCTGTAGCAGCCAATGCTGTTTGATAGCATTTTAGCTACAGCAGATCTTCTTCCAAAACTGGAGTCAATTCTCTCAAACCCTGCAGCTGCTTTAGCAACTGAGTTAATGTCATGTTCTAATCCTCTTTTGTCATTTCAACATTCCTCACAGTTTCTTTCGGAGAAGGCAATGGCACCCCACTCCAGTACTCTTGCCTGGAAAATCCCATGGACGGAGGAGCCTGGTAGGCTGCAGTCCATGGGATTGCTAAGTCGGACAAGACTGAGCGACTTCACTTTCACTTTTCACTTTCATACATTGGAGAAGGAAATGGCAACCCACTCCAGTGTTCTTGCCTGGAGAATCCCAGGGATGGGGGAGCCTGGTGGGTTGCCGTCTATGGGGTCGCACAGAGTCGGACACGACTGAAGCAACTTAGCAGCAGCAGCAGCAGCAGCACAGTTTCTTCACCAAAAGTAGATTCTATCTCAAGAAATCATTTTCTCTGCTCATTGAGAAGAAGCAACTCCTTATTCATTCAAGTTTTATCATGAGATTTCAGCAATTTAGTCAGGCTCTATTTCTAATTCAATTTTGCTATTTTTTTTTTTTTAACCACATCAGCAGTTACCACTTCCACTGAAGTCTTCTTGTTGTTCAGTCACTAAGTCATGTCTGACCCTTTGTAACCCCATGGACTGCAGCATGCCATGCTCCTCTGTCCTCCATTATCTCCCAGAGTTTGCTCAAATTCATGTCCATTGAGTCTGTGATGCTATCTAACCATCTCATCTTTTGCTGTCCCTTCTCCTTTTACCTTCAGTCTTTCGAAGCATCAGGGCCTTTTCCAGTGAGTCAGCTCTTCACATCAGGTGGCCAAAGATCTGGAGCTTCAGCATTAGTCCTTCCATGAATATTCAGGGTTCAGTTCAGTTGCTCAGTAATGTCCGACTCTTTGTGACCCCATGGACTGCAGCACACCAGGCCTCCCTGTCCACCACCAACTCCCGGAGTTCACTCAGACTCACGTCCATCGAGTCAGTGATGCCATCCAACCATCTTATCCTCTGTCATCCCCTTCTCCTCCTGCCCCCAATCCCTCCCAACATCAGAATCTTTTCCAATGAGTCAACTCTTCGCATAAGGTGGCCAAAGTACTGGAGTTTCAGCTTTAGCATCATTCCTTCCAAAGAAATCCCAGGGCTGATCTCCTTCAGAATGGACTGGTTGGATCTCCTTGCAGTCCAAGGGACTCTCAAGAGTCTTCTCCAACACCACAGTTCAAAAGCATCAATTCTTTGGTGCTCAGCCTTCTTCACAGTCCAACTCTGTCAGGCTCTATTTCTAATTCAATTTTGCTTTTTTTTTTTTTTTTACCACAGCAGTAGTTATCACTTCCACTGAAGTCTTCTTGTTTGTTGTTCAGTCACTAAGTCATGTCTGACCCTTTGTAACCCCATGGACTGCAGTATGCCAGGCTCCTCTGTCCTCCATTATCTCCCAAGTTTGCTCAAATTCATGTCCATTGAGTGTGTGATGCTATCTAACCATCTCATCCTTTGCTGTCCCTTTTCCTTTTGCCTTCAGTCTTTCGAAACATCAGGGCCTTTTCCAGTGAGTCAGCTCTTCACATCAGGTGGCCAAAGATCTGGAGCTTCAGCATCAGTCCTTCCAATGAATATTCAGGGTTCAGTTCAGTTGCTCAGTAATGTCCGACTCTTTGTGACCCCATCGACTACAGCACGCCAGGCCTCCCTGTCCACCACCAACTCCCTGAGTTCACTCAAACTCATGTCCATTGAGTCAGTGATGCCATCCAACCATCTCATCCTCTGTCATCTTCTTCTCCTCCTGCCCTCAATCTTTCCCAGCATCAGGGTCTTTTCCAATGAGTCACTTCTTCCCATCAGGTAGCCAAAGTATTGGAGGTTCAGCTTCTGTGTCCATCCTTCCAATGAATATTCAGGACTGATTTCCTTTAGGATGGACTGGTTGGATCTCCTTGCAGTCCAAGGGGTTCTCAAGAGTCTTCTTCAACACCACAGTTCAAAAGCATCAATTCTTCAGTACTCAGCTGTCTTTATAGTCCAATTCTCACATCCATACATGACTACTGGAAAAACCATAGCCTTGATTAGACGGACCTTTGTTGGGAAAGTAATGTCTCTGCTTTTGAATATGCTATCTAGGTTGGTCATAACTTTTCTTCCAAGGAGCAAGTGTCTTTTAATTTCATGGCTGCAGTCACCATCTGCAGTGATTTTGAAGCCCAAGAAAATAAAGTCTGTCACTGTTTCCATTGTTACCCCATCTATTTGCCATGAAGTGATGGGAGCAGATGCCATGACCTTAGTTTTCTGAATGTTAAGTTTAAGCCAGCTTTTTCACTCTTCTCTTTCACTTTCACCAAAAGGCTCTTTGATTCTTCTTTGCTTTCTGCCATAAGGGTGGTGTCATCTACATTTCTGAGGTTATTCATATTTCTCCCAGGGTTAATTTCCTTTAAAAGAGGTTGACTGATTCTATCTTCTTGCAGTCCAAGGATCAAAACACATTCATGATGATTAGAATAAACTTCTTCCAAACTCCTGATAATATTGATATTTTCACCTCTTTCCATGAATCACAAATATTCTTAAGACATTAAAAATGGTGAATTATTCTGAAAAAGATTTCAATTTACTTTGCCCAGATATATCAGAGGACTCACTGTCTATGGAAGCTATAGTTCTATGACATGAATGTCTTAAATAATAAAACTTTAAAGTCAAGATGTCTCTATGATCCATGAGGTGCAGAATGCATGTTGTGTTAGCAGGTACGAAAACAACATTCATCTAGTTGCACGTCTCCATCAGAGCTCTTGGTGATCAGGTGCACTGCCAACAAGTATATGTTGAAAGAATTTTTTTTTTTTTCTGAGCAGTAAGACTCAATTTTGGGCTTTAAATATTCAGTAAGCCATGTTGTAAACCTGTATTGTTATACAGGTTTTGAGTGCTCTGCCTCTTAAGGGCCCTAGGATGTTCAGAGTGGAAAACGAGCTTTGGCTTCTACTTAAATTTAAGAGTTGCGTTAGTCCCTAATAAGAGAGCCAGACTGTCCTTTAAAGATTTGAAGCCAGGCTTTGACTTCTCCTCTCTAGCTATTAAAGTTCTAGATGGAATCTTCTTCCAATAGACTGTTTCATCTACATTGATAGCCTGTTTAGTGTAGTCACCTTCATGAATCATTTTAGCTAAATCTCCTGATAACATGCTGCAGCTTCTACATCAGCATTTACTGCTTTATCTTACACTTTGGTGTTATGTGCTGTGCTGTGCTTAGTCACTCAGTCATGTCTGACTCTTTGTGACTTCATAGACTGTAGCCTGCCAGGCTTCTCTGTCCATGGGGATTCTCCAGGCAAGAATACTGGAGTGGGTTGCCATGCCCTATTCCAGGGGATCTTCCCAACCCAGGGACTGGACCCAGGTCTTGATGTTATGGAGATAACCTATTTCTTTAAACCTCATGAACTAATCTCTGCTGGCTTCAAAGTTCTCTTCTGCAATTTCTTCACCTCTCTGAGCCTTCCTAGAATTGAAAAGAGTGGGGCCTTGCTCTGGATTAAGGGAATGTAATGGCTGGTTTGATTTTCTATCCAGACAGCTACAATTTTCTCCCCATCAGCAGTAAGGTTGTTTTACTCTGTTATCATTCATGTGTTCACTGGAGTAGCACCTTTAATCTCCTTCACTTTAATTTTCTTGTGCATTCACAACTTGGCTAACTGTTTGGTGCAGGAGGCCTAGATTTGGGCTTATCTCAGCTTTAAACATGCCTTCCTCGCTAACCTTATCACTTTTGGCTTTTGCTTGACAGTGAGAGATGTACAACTCTTCCTTTCATTTGAACACTTAGAAGTCATTTCAGGGTTATTAACTGGCCTAATATTAGTGTTGTGTCTTAGAGAGTAGGGAGACGAGGGAGAGGGTGAAAGATGGGGAACCGCTGGTCACTGGAGCAGTCAGAGCACATATGGTAGCAATGTCAGTGGCTCAGTCTTATGTGACTTTGTGACTCCATGGACGATAGCCCCACAGTCTGTCCATGGGATTCTCTAGGCAAGAATACTGGATTAGGTAGCCAGTCCTTTCTCCAGGGAATTTTCCTGAACCAGGAATTGAACCTGGGTCTCTCGCATTGCAGGCAGATTCTTTATCATACGAGCCACCAGGGAAGCCCAGAAAACATATAACATTTATCAATTAAATTTGTTCACCTTATGTGGGCACAGTTTTTGATCTCCCCAAACAATTACAGTGAAAGTGAAAGTCGCTCAGTCATGTCTGACTCTTTGCAACCCCATGGACTGTCCATGGAATTCTCCAGCCAGAATACTGGAGTGGGTAGCCTTTCCCTTCTCCAGGGGATCTTCCCAACCCAGGGATCAAACCCAGGTCTCCTGCATTGCAGGTGGATTCTTTACCAACTGAGCTATCAGAAAAGTCCTGAATAACTACAGTAGTAACTTTGAAGATCATTGATCAAAAGATATAATGATGAAAAAGTTTGAAATATTGTGAGAATTACCAAAATGTGACAGAGAGATGAAAAAAAGCAACTGTTTCTAGAAAAATAGTGCCAATAGACTTACTCAATACAAGATTGCCACAAATCTTCTTATTGTAAAAAACACATCAACTTCAAAGTACAATAAATCAAAGTGCAATAAAATGAGGTAAGTCTGTACGCTATCAAGCCATAAGGCAGGAAAACTTAAGGAAATGTGAAATAAAAATCAGAAATTTAATCTTGGATAAGAAGCTAGGTGCAGAAAGACTCTACAATAGGCTGATCAGAAAAATTTAGATTATCTATTTTTTCATATATTATTTCACTTGAAACATACTTTTACCAATACTAATTGTGTTCATTATAAATATTTTGTAG
The DNA here is from genome assembly GCF_027580195.1 of Bos mutus. Taxonomy (NCBI): domain Eukaryota; kingdom Metazoa; phylum Chordata; class Mammalia; order Artiodactyla; family Bovidae; genus Bos; species Bos mutus. The sequence goes on from NC_091617.1 coordinate 49,642,031, forward strand.
TTTATAACTATTTCATAATATCATTTTGTATTTTAAGACATTAAAGCAAGGAGCTGTCTTGGAGGAAAAGCATAAAGGTTCAACATCAATTTATTAAAATTAACTTCATGATCACTAGTAAGAGAAAGTCAAATTATAATAACTCTATTAGAGAAATGTAAATCAAAACTAAAGTGAGGTATCACCTCACACCCATCAGAATGGCCATCAGTAAAAAAATCTACAAACAATAAATGCTAGAGAGAATGTAGAGAAGAGGAAACATGCTTGCACTCTTGGTGGGAACGTAAATTGATACAGCCACTATGGAGAACAGTATGGAGATTTGTCTTAAAAAACTAAAAATAGAAGTATCATATGGCCCAGCAACCCTACTACTGGGCATAAACCCAGAGAAAATCATAATTCAACAAGACACAGACACATGCACCTCAGTGTTCATTGCAGCACTATTTACAACAGCTAGGACATGGAAGGACAGGGAAGGAAGCCTGGTATGTTGTAGTCCATGGGGTCACAAAGAGTTGGATATGACTTAGTCACTGAACAACAGCACAAAACAGAAATAAAGACACCAATGTAGGGAAAAATCATATGGACACTAAGTGGGGAAGGAGGGGGTGGGATGAATTGGGAGATTAGGATGACATATATACACTCTTGATACTATGTATACAATAGATAACAAATGAGAACCTACTGTATAATTCAGGGAACACTACTCAGTGACTGGTAGTGACCTAAATAGAAAGAAAATCCTATAAAAGAGGATACACACACACACACACACACACACAGCTGACTCACTTCCTTGTACAGTAAAAACTAACACAACATTGTAAAGCAACTATACTCCAATAAGAATTAATTTTTAAAAATAATAGCTGTGTACAACGGAGAAGGCAATGGCACCCCACTCCAGTACTCTTGCTTGGAAAATCTCCTGGACGGTGGAGCCTGGTGGGCTGTAGTCCATGGGGTTGCTAAGAGTTGGACACGACTGAGCGACTTCACTTTCACTTTTCACTTTCATGCATTGGAGAAGGAAATGGCAACCCACTCAGGTATTCTTGCCTGGAGAATCCCAGGGACAGAGGAGCCTGGTGGGCTGCCGTAGATGGGGTCTCACAGAGTCGGACACGACTGAAGCGACTTAGCAGTAGCAGCAGCAGCAGCAGCCATGTACAAATAGCTGAGAAAAGGAGAAGCTAAAGTCTTCAGACAAAGACAAAGGAAAAGCTAAAGACAAGGAAAGATATACCCATTTGAATGCAGAGTTCCAAAGAACAGCAAGGAGAAATAAGAAAACCTTCCTAAGTGATCTGTGCAAATAAATAGAGGAAAACAATGCAATGGGAAAGACCAGAGATCTCTTCAAGAAAATTAGAGATACCAAGGGAACATTTCATGCAAAGATGGGCTCAGTAAAGGACAGAAATGGTATGATCTAACAGAAGCAGAAGATATTAAGAAGAGGTGGCAAGAATAAACAGAAGAACTGTACAAAAAAGATCTTCATGACCCAGATAACTACAATGGTGTGATCACTCACCTAGAGCCAGACATTTTGGAGCCTGAGGTCAAGTAGGTTTTAAGAAGCATCTCTAAGAACAAAGCTAATGGAGGTGATGGAATTCCAGCTGAGTTATTTCAAATCCTAAAAATGATGTTATTAAAGTGCTGCACTCAATTTGCCAGCATATTTGGAAAACTCAGCAGTGGCTGCAGGACTGGAAAAGGTCAGTTTTCATTCCAATCTCAAAGAAAGGCAGTGCCAAAGAATGCTCAAACTACCGCACAATTGCACTCATCTCACACGCTAGCAAAGTACTGCTCAAAATTCTCCAAGCAAAGCATCAACAGTACATGAACCGAGAAATTCCAAATGTACAAACTGACTTTTGAAAAGATAGACGAACCAGATATCAAGCTGCCAACAACTGTTGGATATAGAAAAGGCAAGAGAGTTACAGAAAAATGTCTACTTCTGCTTCATTGACTACTCCAAAGCCTTTGACTGTGTGGATCACAACAAACTGTGGAAAATTCTTAAAGGGATGGGAATGCCAGACCACCTGACCTGTCTCCTGAGAAATCTGTATGCAGGTCAAGAAGCAACAGTAAGAACCAGACATGGAACACGGACTGGTTCCAAATTGGGAAAGGAATACGTCAAGGCTGTATATTGTCACCTTTTTAATTTAACTTATATGCAGAGTACATCATGTGAAATGCCAGGCTGGATGAAGCACAAGCAGGAATCAAGATTGCTGGGAGAAATATCAATAACCTCAGGTATGCAGATGACACCACGCTTATGGCAGAAAGTGAAGAAGAACTAAAGAGCCTTTTGATGAAAGTGAAAGAGAAGAGTGAAAAAGCTGGCTTAAAACTCAACATTTAAAAAACAAAAATCAGTGATGGGCATCCAGTCCCTTCATGTCATGGCAAATAGATGGGGAAACAATGGAAAGGGTCACAGACTATTTTCTTGGGCTCCAAAATCACTGCAGATGGTGACTGCAGGCATGCAATTGAAAGACACTTGCTCCTTGGAAGAAAAGCTGTGACCAACTTCGCATATTAAAAAGCAGAGACATCACTTTGCTGACAAAGGTCCATCTAGTCAAAGTTAGTAGTCATGTGCGGATGTGAGAGTTAGACTATAAAGAAAGCTGAGCACCGAAGAACTGATGTTTTTGATCTGTCGTGTTGGAGAAGACTCTTGAGAGTCCCTTGGTCTGTAAGGAAATCCAACCAGTCAATCCTAAAGGAAATCAGTCCTGAATATTCATTGGAAGGACTGATGCTAAAGCTGAAGCACCAATACTTTGGCCACCTGATGGGAGGAACTGACTCAGTGGAAAAGACCCTGATGCTGGGAAAGATTGAGGGCAGGAGGAGAAGGGGATGACAGAGGATGAGATGGTTGGATAACATCATTGACTCGATGGACATGAGTTTGAGCAAGGTCTGGAAGTTGGTGATGGACAGGGAAGCCAGGTGTGCTGCAGTCCATGGGGTCTCAAAGAGTTGGACATGACTGAGTGACTGAAGTGTCAAAAATAATAATAGTTCTCTCAAAAAATGCAGTGGTTGTTGTGTTTATGGTTTAAAACCAGAGGAGTTCTTAGGTTAGATTTGTACAGATTCTTGGCAGAATATGTTTACTCATTCATTCATTAAAAAATGATTTATTGAGGATCTCTGATGCATCATTCTGGATAATCAAAAACTATGGCTCCTGCTGTCAAAGAGGGCACCATCCACTGAGGAGATAAGTCCACAGCACAGTATAGTGATTGAGTACTTGTGAGTAGACTCTAATGTGGCTTCAGGATGATAGAGAATAGAGGAGGGGAATCATCCTGGGGTTTCTTAGTGGATGAAGATAAGTTGGTCAGATAAAAATGAGTGGGCATTTGGGACCAGTAACGTAGTCAACAACAAAGGTAGAGAAGCTTAAAACAGATAGTTCTCTAGGGAAATCCACTAACATTGCTAAAGCATAAAATAAAGATTAGAAATGGCAGTGGATGGGTCAAGGGAAGGGTAGAAGACAGAATGTGCAGGACCTTCTATGTCATGCTTGGAATCTTGGTCCCTTTTTGTATGAGCCATGGAGAGATGTAAAAGGATTATAAACAGAAATAGATATTTGGAGAATGAATTTGAAACAGTTAGCCTGGAGCTAACTGAGATGCTCCTAAAATAATCTATAGTAAAGATAATATAGTAATAGTGGAAAGTGGAGAACTAGATATATCAGAAAAATATGTGGGGGTAAAATCAGCAGGATATTTACTGAATGGGAAAAAGAGATGGGTGAAGGAACAATTAAAAATATTTAAAATGTGAGTGATTAGATAGATGGCAAAGCCCCTAACGTATGTAAAAGTTCCTAGTGAAGTAGGTTTAGAGAGGAACGGGTGAGGCTGGGTGAGTCATTTTAATTTTAAAGAAGGCTTTAGGCCACTCATATGGCAGTATCTGGCAGACATTGGAATGTACAAAATCAAAACTAACAAAATATTTTTAACTGGGAATATCAAATTGCAGCCCACTCTAGTATTCTTGCCTGGGAAATCCCATGGACAGAGGAGCCTGGTGGGCTACAGTCCAAATGTTCACAAAGAGTTGGACATGACTGAGTGTTATTGTTGTAAGACTATAATAACAAATCAATTCTGAAATCATTTTTATGTAGCTGGTAGTTAACATAATAAGCATGGGCTGAGATTTCCCAGTGAAAGAGTATGTAATAAAACTAGCAGACCAACAACACAGTATTTAGAAAGTTTTAAGTGATCAGAGAAGGAAAAATCCAATAAGGAGACAGAATAGGATTGGCTACAAGGTATTAGAAAATCTAGGCTGGAGGCCAAGTGCCAACAAAGCTTGGTAAGTAGAAAGCTTTATGTGTTCCTACATGCTTCTGGAATGATGGACAGAAAATTATTAATTTTGTTTGCTATAGGAAAATCTAAGACAATAAGGAATAATATTTACCTCCAGATAACTATGATGAGGAATTCATTAGTATCTTGGTGAGAGACAGTCCAGGGCTGTGATAGAAAAGAATGATTATTACTACGCATTGGGGATGACCACATGAATGGCAAAGCAGAAGTTTGGATGAGAAAGTACTGAGAAAGATTTAATAGTTCTCAGAAGGAAATATTGCCATTAAAAGGAAATTTGTTTATAATGGGGTAGACCTGAGCATATTTCAAGGCTGGGAGGTAAGAGCAAGTTGAGAGGCAGAGATTGAAAATACTGAGGTAAGGGGCAAGATGGTCCTTAACTAACAGAGCAAGACTCAAGAGGAATCAGGATGGCATAGGCTTATTGATGGACAAGAGGTGGTAGGTGGGAAGTCCATGCATTCTCAGATATGAGAGGGAAAAGAAAATGAGCCTGGGTTTGTATAGAGACAGATTTGTGGTTTTGGAGCCTGGATGTAGAGCTAGATCATATCTGAAGGCTTCAATAGTATCAGTGCAATTGGAGACAAGGTCTTCTGCTAAGAAAGAAGGTGATGGGAGTTGATCAGGGAATTTGAGAGAGAGGAATCTGGATGACTCATTGGCAGAAAGGGAAGAAGGAGATGACCCAGGACAAATAAACACATTAACTATTGGTGCAGAGGAGCTGCTTTTGAGATTTTAAAACTGTGTACTACAGATAATCACAATCTGCTTGGTTTGGTAGTTTTCTGCACGGGGCTCAGTGCCTAGGAATAGGAGCACAGAAGGCATATTTTAGCACTAGTGCGAGTTTGAAGTTTTTGAGTGAAGAAAGCAGGAGAAGAATGTAAAGAAACTGAGGGTGATCTAAGAGTCATTCAGATAACCATATTAAATGTTCAAGAGTACAGAAGTCAGAGATTGTAGGAGTGGCCTAAGTGAGGGAAAGAAAACAGAGGGAAATAAAAAACTATAGGAATCAAAATCATTAAGGACAGAATGCTGCTGCTGCTAAGTCACTTTAGTCGTGTCCGACTGTGTACGACCCCATAGACGGAAGCCCACCAGGCTTCCCCGTCCCTGGGATTCTCCAGGCAAGAACACTGGAGTGGGTTGCCATTTCCTTCTCCAATGCATGAAAGTGAAAAGTGAAAGTGAAGTCGCTCAGTTCTGTCGGACTCTGAGCAACCCCATGGACTGCAGCCTACCAGGTTCCTCTGTCCATGGGATTTTCTAGGCAAAAGTACTGGAGTGGGGTGCCATAACAGAATAGAAGGGCCTAAAAAAGACAGGACACTGTGGACAGGGATTAGAACTAATGGGAAATTATTGAGAGCCTGGGACTAAGATGTGGTTTGGCCAAGACCACAATACTGTTTAGCATTGATCTTAATCTTTATGTCTCTAAGAGTGTTAGTCGCTCAGTCGTACCCGACTCTTTGCGATCCCATGGACTGCAGCTCACCAGGCTCCTCTGTTCATGAGATTTTCCAGGCAAGGATACTGGAGTGGGTTGCCATTTCCTTCTGCAGGGAATCTTCCCAACCCAGGGATCGAACCTAGGTCTCCTGCACTGCAGGCAGATTCTTTACCGACTGAGCTACATGGGAAAACCCATTATGTCTCTAGTGTGTTCTCATTAGTTACTTCTCACTTAATTTCTGTTCTACTAAATAAAATTACAAATATGGAGACTGAGGTAGTGTCTGCTGTTAAGAAACTCAGCAAAGTAAGTAGGGAGTTAGTGAAGAGGGAAAAATATAAGTCAGGGTGTTTGTTGGGAAATTAGGTTAAATGTATCACTAAAAAACTTGAATAAAGTCTTAAAAGTTTTTCTTCTTATGTGTTTAAGAGATATAAGTTTTATCACAAACATAGCTGTAGAACTCTATACTTAGCTAAGGGTGTTTGCAAGAGTAGAACAGATGAAGATGCCCACATTCTGTTTGCTGAGGTGTTCAGAAGAATTATCAACACTTGCCCAATATTATGTAGAAGGCAATGGCACCCCACTCCAGTACTCTTGCCTGGAAAATCCCATGGGTGGAGGAGCCTGGTAGGCTGCAGTCCATGGGGTCGCTAAGAGTCAGACACGACTGAGCGACTTCACTTTCACTTTTCACTTTCATGCATTGGAGAAGGAAATGGCAACCCAGTCCAGTGTTCCTGCCTGGAGAATCCCAGGGACAGGGGAGCCTGGTGGGCTTCCGTCTATGGGGTCGCACAGAGTCGGACACGACTGATGTGACTTAGCAGCAGCAGCAGTCCAATGTTAGGAAGAAAGAAGGAATTAGAGGGAGAGAAGAAAGGAGGGGAAGAATGAGAAGGGAGGGAGAATGAAAAATAAGAAAGAAAGGCAATTTAAATGTCTAATGAAGTCTATCAAAATATAACAAAATAGGAAATTGAGTTCTGCTGGAAGATTTCTTTTTATACAACGATCAAAACATCCTAGAAGTCTCTGACTCTCTATCTTAATATTTTACAAATCCTCTTTTCTACTCAAACAAAACCCCTCAACTTTCCTTCAAACTCAGACTATGAAAGGTAATATCTTTCTCTTCCTTCCCCACTCATCTTCTGAACTCTTTTCTACAGGCAAATCTCAGCCTTCCCTTGCACGAAATCCATTTTATTGGACTGCAGAAAAGTGAGGGAGAAAATAGGGGGAGCTGAAAAATATAATAATACGCTAATATGTATTTTTCTGTTGGCTAAAGTGTTGCTAAGATATTACAAGGAACAGTCCTAAAATTCCACATGTCATTATTCTATATTTGTAGGTTCATGTGGGGAATAAAGAAGCAGATGAAGAGAAATACTGGTAGATTCTTTTTCTGTTGTTAAAGAAATCTGCCTATTATTCGCTTTCAAGCTTCTGGTATCATATAGCAGTGAAGCTTGGACTCTGGAGTTGGGTTGCTTGGATTTAAATCCCAGCTCTTTCATATATGAGCTTTGTGCCTCTAGGCAAGTTATTTAGAGAAATTAAATATACCTGCATCTCCTCATCTATAACACAAGGATAATGATAATAGCATTGAACTCACAGTATTATTATGAGGATTAAAGAAGATAATATTGGTAATATACAGTAAGTCCTCAATAAATGCTAATCATTATTACTTTGACTACTAACACAGAGAAAAGAATAAAAAGAGGTCAGAGAGAAGACAACCTAAATGTGTGTGTGTGTCTGTTTACTCTAGAAATAGTCTGTGAAATAAGAAGTTATTAGAATTTTTCCTTACATTGAAGTCCTCAGAGCTAGGAAGCCAGTAAACCTTCAAGGGTGTTTGATGGTAGGTTCTCTGAATATGAGAAGGCTGTTTAGTGGTCCTAAGTAAGAGTTAATTACACAATTGAACTTAGAGTCAATTAGAAAGACAAATATCATATGATATTGCTTATATGTGGCATCCAAAGAAATGATGCAAATGAACTTATTTACAAAACAGAAACAGACTCACTTTAGATAATAAACTTATGGCTACCGAAGGGTAAAGCTTTGGGGAGGTGAGGGCATAAATTAAGAGCTTGGGATTAACGTATACACACTACTGTATGTAAAATAGATAGCCAACAAGTACCTACTGTATAGCACAGGGGACTCTGCTAATATTCTATAGTAATGAAATGGGAAAAGAATTTGAAAAAGAATGTGTGTATATGTACAACTGAATCACTCTGGTATACACCTGACTCTAACACAACATTGTAAATCAACTACAGTCCAATACAAAATGAAATTTTTAAAAAAGCATGTATGAATATGTACATATTTCTGGAAGAAGGGACACTGGCTTATCACAGAGAGACCTTCCACTTTGGTGACATAGACTATAGGGTTTCTAATACAGCAGGTTTAATGATAACTGTGAAGATAACACTTTTATACTGTGAAGTTGCAGTTATAAATATAAATGATGATATGAGTGATTAATAGGCTTCCCAGGTGCCTCTAGTGGTGAAGAACCTGCCTGCCAGTGCAGAAGATGCAGGTTGGATCCCTGGGTCTGGACGAGGGCAATGCAACCCACTCCAGTATTCTTGCCTGGAGAATCCAATGGACAGAGGAGCCTGGCAGGCTACAGTCAATAGGGTCACAGAGTCAGATACAACTGAAGTGACTTAACATGCATCCATGAACGATTAGTACTTGTTAGCATATGATTATGAACATAATTGCAAATACATGTAACATATCTTTGGAATAGTTATTAGAAATGTAGTGTAGCCTTTCAAACGACAAGCTGATTTTTAGATGTGACCAATAGTAGAGGCTGACATTTATTTTATGGAAATATTCTAAGATCTTTTCATATAGTAATTAATTTTATGCTCACAACAACCAGAGAGGTAGGCTCTATGTTTCATATCACTTTATGGATGAAGAAACTGAAGAAGTGTTGAGTAAAAGTCATAAATACAGCAAAGAGTGTCCTGAAACCCAGCTAACTCTATATTATCTCTCAAGAACACTAAACATAGTTTGTTTTAATATGGATTTTTAAATAATACATGAGTTAAATCTTACTTTACCAAGGACTAGAATAAACTTTCAATAATTCAATTCAAAAAATATTAAAATTTTCATAATTAATATTTCTGAATACTTAATGTAACTTATATTTGTAATCCAAGATTTCATCATTTGAATTTACCATTCTATAGAAGTTAATTTCCAGAAGCACTGTTAGAGAGGATCACCATTTAAAAACCCAATTTTGAAAAAAGTAAAACATAATTTACAGAAATTTACTCTTTCAAACAGTACTAGTCTTGAGCACTAATCAGAACACATTCTTAACTTAAAGGTTAATCTATAATTTAAGGGAAAATGACTATTGTTTATGATTATTAATTTGGTTAAATGTTTTGAGAAACTGGTTTAATTATGAGCCAGAAAACAAATTGATTTACAGAAATATATTGGCTTCATTTAAGACATAATAGAATAAAACTATACATGTAGGTTTCTTCTTCCTTTCTTTTCTAAACCAAAATCTTTTAGAAGGCTTACATTTACAGAGGAACTCTGATGAGTAGCATGTGTTGAATATATAAATCTGGGCTTGGAAAATTATACTACATACACAAATTCTGTCATGTGAAGTGAAATTTGTGTATATTATCTTTGATTTTATTTTCATGAATAGACACAGAAGCATGCTTATATCAGTTGCTAAATGATGTTGATGGGAATGTAAGCCTTTAATGTGTTTAATTAAATACATTTAAGTGTTTAATGTGTGGATCACAATAAACTGTGGAAAATTCTGAAAGAGATGGGAATACCAGACCACCTGATCTGCCTCTTGAGAAACCTGCATACAGGTCAGGAAGCAACAGTTAGAATTGGACATGGAACAATACACTGGTTCCAAATAGGAAAAGGAGTACATCAAGGCTGTATTTGTCACCATGCTTATTTAACTTATATGCAGAGTACATCATGAGAAACGCTGGGCTGGAAGAAGCAAAAGCTGCAATCAAGATTGCCGGGAGAAATATCAATAACTTCAGATATGCAGATGATACCACCCTTATGGCAGAAAGTGAAGAAGAACTAAAGAGCTTCTTGAGGAAAGTGAAAGTGGAGAGTGAAAAAGTTGGCTTAAAGCTCAACATTCAGAAAACAAAGATCATGGCATCCGGTTTCATCACTTCATGGCAAATAGATGGGGAAACAAAAAACAGTCTCAGACTATTTTTCTGGGCTCCAAAGTCACTGCAGATGGTGACTGCAACCATGAAATTGAAAGACGCTTACTCCTTGGAAGGAAAGTTATGACCAACCTAGACAACATATTAAAAAGCAGAGACATTACTTTGTCAACAAAGGTCCGTCTAGTCAAGGCTGTGGTTTTTCCAGTGGTCATGTATGGATGTGAGAGTTAGACTGTAAAAAAAGCTGAGCACCGAAGAATTTATGCTTTTGAACTGTGGTGTTGGAGAAGACTCTTGAGAGTCCCTTGAACTGCGAGGAGATCCAACCAGTCCATCCTAAAGGAGATCAGTCCTGGGTGTTCATTGGTAGGACTGATGTTGAAGCTGAAACTCCAATACTTTGGCCACCTGATGCAAAGAGCTGACTCATTGGAAAAGACCCTGATGCTGGGAAAGATTGAAGGCAGAAGGAGAAGGGGACGACAGAGGATGAGATGGTTGGATGGCATCACTGACTCAATGGACATGAGTCTGAGTGAACTCCGGGAGTTGGTGATGGACAGGGAGGCCTGGCATGCTGCGATTCATGGGGTTGCAATGAGTTGGACACTACTGAGCAACTGATCTGATCTGATCTGAAGAACCTACTATATAGCACAGAAAACTCTATTTAGTACTCTGCAATGACCTATATGCGAACAGAATCTAAAATCATAGTGGATACACATGCACGTATCACTTACTCACTTTGTTCTACAGCAGAAACTAACACTACATGTACCAATAAAAACTATAAAATAAAACAACCTATTTAGACTATTATAAAGAATACTAATAGAAAGGAAGTCATCTTATAAGTTCAATATTTTAATGAATAAACTGGTTCCTCAGTGTCTACAGGATAAACTCCTACCTTTGTAGTGGACATGAAGCTGGGGACCTTTTCTACAAACCTTACCCATTTGCACCACAGCTACTTCCCCTTTCTAGAAATAATAAACTCCAGTAAGTATTCTTTGAATCTGGAACCTATAAGGTGTTCCATGCAAAGTCTGTACTTTTCACAAACTCCTCGTAAAATCTTGGTTCAAGATTTGGTTTGAAAGGCTCCTTCTCTTAAAACTTACCTTTAATTGTTTAGGCAGAGTGGGTCTCTTTATTTCTTGAGCCAGTTTCATAAACTGTTTATAAACTGGCATAGACTGTTTTTAAAACTGGCTCAAGAAATAAAGAGACTCACTCTGCTTAAACAGATTACTTCCTTTCTTTTTGTATTCTTTACCCCTATAATAGTCTGTGTGTATGTATATAATAAGCATTTATACAGTTTCAGAATTTTAAAGTTTAGACACATTAAATGCAAAGCTTTAAATATTTAACATAATGATTCTATATGAAATTTCTTGAAAATGTACTGAATTTGTATATCTCTTTAAAGTCTTATGTCATGAAATAAGATAAATTCTGTTGTATAATCTCATTCTTATGTAAATTTCTATTGATATGAGTTGGTAAGGCATAATATTAAATGTTATGATGAACTCAAACAAAGCACTTTTATGAATATTTACATTTACTATTGGTTTTGAGTTTCCCTTACATATAGGACGTCTCTTTTGTGCTTGTGTTCTGAAGCCAAGATTGTCATGTTAACTGATGTATCTTCACGTGAAAGAAGGGATATCAGTAGTTGGAAATAAGTGTTGGCCCAAATACTATCACCAATAACCTCCAGGTATGTGCTTCTGAAAGAGTTTACGGTAACTGTCAAGAGGTAGATCAGAGAATTGATAAAGATGTTTGGCGTGGGACTGCCCTGGTAGTCCATTGCCTAAGGCTCCATGCTCCCAATGCAGGGAGCCTGGGTTTGATCCCTTGTCAGGCAACTAGATCCCACGTGCTGCAACTAAGAATTCAAATGCAGGCAGCAACTGAAGATTTCACATACCGCAGCTAAGACCAGGCACAGTCAAACAAATAAATTAATTAAAAAATGCTTCCCATGAAAACAGCATTTACAACTGGGTGAGAGTCATTAGAAGCAGATTTGATTTACTTCTGTTATACTTTCTTGCCTTTTACTCCTCAGTTTCTTGGTTACCCTCTTATACAAAATCCTCAGAAGGAGCATTAGTGGTTGACACAGTGGCAGTGGCAATGTAGCAATGTTATGCTTGTACGCCATGGCCTCGGACTCTTCTCCAGTCAATTTTCTTCAAAATTCTCCAATTTTCTGACCACATTCATGGGAGCTCTTGGAGGACAAGATGTAAATAAGCACTTTCAAACCAGTGGCTCACAGATCAACTACTAGCAATGTTTTGGTTTGCATGTTTGTTTGGATCTTTGCTGTGTGTTTTAATTATATTTATTCATTTACTTTTGGATCTTAGGTAGAGAAAGTCAGATAATCACACTTCTCAGTCCATAGCCTATTTTTATCATATGTCCATATAGCACTTTTGGGTTTTCTAAAAAAAAATTTGATATTCCTTTCTCATTTCTCATAATCAGTCTTCTTTTCCATAACCAAGGTAGGATCCTAATATGTTTGATTTATATCATTCAGTGTACAGGAAATCTTATAGAATATTTTGTGTTGTTTTTAATGTAAACATTTTAAATTTCTATAAATGACTTTAAGCTAGAAATATCACTCAAGTTCTTTTTTCCTCAATGCAATGTTTTATAAATCATGTTGCTATGGGCCATAAACTATTTTTATAAAAGTTGAATTAGTTCTCAACATTTACAAATTAGATCTTTACATACAAATGTATGTTGTTGGTTTAAGTCTGTATTTCTTTATGGCAAACAGTCATAGGAGCTGTATTGACTGCTATTTTAAGAAGGGGCATATGCTACCCACTCTGGTATTCCCTAATAGCTCAGTTGGTAAAGAATCTGCCTGCAATGCAGGAGACTCTGGTTCAATTTCTGGGTCAGGAAGATCCACTGGAAAAGGGAGAGGCTACCCACTCCAGTACTCTTGGGCTTCTCTTGTGACTCAACTGGTAAAGAATCCGCTTGCAATGTGGGAGACTTGGGTTTGATCCCTGAGTTGGGAAGACCCCCTGGAGAAGGTAAAGACTACCCACTCCAGTATTCTGGCCTGGAGATTTCTATGGACTGTATGCTCCATGGGGTTGCAAAAAGTCAGACATTTCCATTTCTGGTCATATACCCAGACAAAACTATAATTCAAAAGATACAGGTACCACTATATTCATAACAGCACTATTTTCAATAGCCAAAAATGGACACAATCTAATTGTCCACTGATAGATGAGTGGATAAAGAAGATGTGGTAGATGTATAAAATGGAGAACTACATTTGGTGATCATTGCAGACAATATAGAATGAGGAGTTCACCAGGTTCAGAGGATCCAGGTCTTGCTTCTGCTGTACTTTAAAAGAGGTCCCCAACCCCAGAGCCATGGGCAAATACCAGTTGATGACCTATTAGGAACTAGGCCACACAGCAGGAGGTGAGGTGTGGGTGCATGAGTGAAGCTTCACCTGAATTTACGGCCACTCCCCATCACTTGCATTACCACCTGAGCTCAGGAAAACAAGCTCAGGGCTCTCACTATTGATTGTGCGTTATGGTGAGCTGCATAATTATTTAATTATATATCACAATGCAATTATAATAGAAATAAAGTACACAATAAATGTAACGCTCTTGAGTCATTCCCAAACCACCCCCCTCCACCCCCCAAATTGTCTTCCACGAAACCTGTCCCTGGTGCCAAAAGGTTGGGAACCACCGCTTTAAAACATCAGGCTTGGGGGGAGGCGGTTCATTTCTGTGCCCCAATCACCCACTTTTCTGTTCTATTTCCAACGTGTCACTAGACCCACAAGAGGCCAGGCCATGCTGACTACAGTAGGCAAGACATTTCTAATTATCAATTTTCTGCTCTCTCTAGATGAGATCTGGCTTGTGTTTGAGGTGAGAAGAGTCTGTCGCTTGATAAAGAGGTTGTAGAACCTGCACTAAATGGTAACTCTCTTCTCTAAAGGAGGTAGAGAGAACATATGTGAGAGACTTCTCTGACAATGTGCTTTGTGTATCTAAAATGCAGTCCCTGGCTTCAGTTCTGAATGATAAGAAGCAAGGTGTTATCCATTTATGATAAAGCTTTTTGTCTTTTCTTAATCTAGCTAGAGACCAGGTTTGTAAAAGTCCCAGGCAAGACAAGTTCAAGATAAAAATCTATATATACCTATAAGAAAAATTGTATATACCTGTGGAAATTTTTATATACCAATTTTAAGTTAGATTTTAATGATTTATTTTGTTTTTACTACAGCTTTAACTAACATGTTTTTGTAATATACACAAGGTATTTCTGATATTTTGAAGTTAATTTCTTTCTTTTTTGTGAACATTGTTTAAAGTAAAAATGTCAATAAATCAATTTAACAATATCACACAAACCTACCAAATATGTTTGTTCTCGGTAACTGAATCATATTTATGCATTTTATTTATATAAATAAAATTTTGTTCATGCTACTTTCAGAGAGACAGGGTACATTAATGAAATTGCTTTCTGTTCAATGACAGAATCTAATACTTATCGACTGCCTACTATATGTCAAGCACTGTACATGTTGCTATACATATTCTATTTTGATCAACTCCACTTACATTAAGGACAGGGTTAGTACTTCTATTTTAGATCTGAGGACAATGACTATAGTAGAAGTTGTATCACAGAGTAACCTGGTAGAGATTACACAGGTAGTATGTGGCAGAATTGTAATTAAATAATGATATTGAAGCCCCTCCCCACAACACATATACACACACACTTTGAAGACTAAGCCAACTATTCACAACTTGAACCTATCTGATTTCAGATCTCATACTTCCCTCATTTTAATAATGATAGTGTTATAAGAAAGAGACAAGCTGCCTTGATTCTCTTCCCTAGTGCTGGCAAGGCTGGGGAGGCTTAGCCAGTCTGATTTGAGGGGCACTGGGAAGGAAAGCCAGACCCAGACTAGTCCTAGAACAAATCTCCATCTTCAATTTAAGATCTATTCCTTAAGGCCTTCCTTGATGGCTTCTAGGTCTTTTCAAGCCCCTTAGTAAATTTTCAATATTCCTAGAGTATTATGCTTTGAGTCAATATCAATAAAACTTAGGGCATTTGTTAATCCAAACCATTTCCAGTGGTGACAGATTAACAGAGAACATAGTCGCCAAGAATTAAGACAGAGGATGACATATAGGTTTTCCCCTGGGAAGGGCAACAGGCAATGGCGAGAAGGCCATATGACAGATGTGAGGTAGCGAATAATAAGCTGCACTGATTTACAGTTTTCTCTGCTCAGCACATGGAAAGGTGTCAATACTGACCTTTAGAAAAATATTACGTTTTGATATGATATTATTAATTAGGTATAAATATCATTTAAGAAAGTAAACATACTATCCTACAATGTCATAAGCTTGCTTTTTGTTTTTTATAATAAAGAGTACCTGCTTTGGATGTGTCAGATGTGTAATGTGTCAGGTCAAATGAATCCCTGCAGAGAGACCACAAACACACAGCATTATAAATGACCTCAGGAGAACAGAAAAGTGAATATTAATCATTAGTAAACACTCCAAGACAGCAGGAGACTATTTTGGCTAGGTTGCATGACACTTCTAATGGCATGATAACTTGACAGCTCTTTCATTCTGGGGGTAAAAAAAAGTTGGAAAAGAGTCAGGGAGGTCACAGCCAAATCAAAATCTCAAAGGAAAAATCAAACCCGAGAAGTACTCTTTAAAAAGATGCAGTGTATTCAATGTGTGGACATATTATGGTGACTCATATTTGATTATAAGATTGGTTGCTGAGCACCAGTAATTTCAACTTGATTAAAACTATGACAATTTTTCAAAAACAAAGACAAAACTAGAAAAATTATACAAAGCAATTAGTTAAATGGGGGCAGCAAACCAAGAAAGAATAATTAAATTACAGTTTTTATTTTTATTTTTTACCACTAGCAATATGGTGATTGGTATTCTCTGTTGATAGCAAAATCTGCATTTCTGTTTATTATATACATTCATCTATTTATTACTTCATGAGCATAAAAAAATTAATTCTACTATATGCTAGTTCAGTTCAGTTGCTCAGTCATGTCCAACTCTTTGAGACCCCATGAATCGCAGCACGCCAGGCCTCCCTGTCCATCACCAACTCCCGGAGTTCAGTCAAACTCACGTCCATTGAGTCGGTGATACCATCCAGCCATTTCATCCTCTGTCGTCCCCTTCTCCTCCTGCCCTCAATCCCTCCCAGCATCAGACTCTTTTCCAATGAGTCAACTCTTTGCATGAGGTGGCCAAAGTATTGGAGTTTCAGCTTTAGCATCATTCCTTCCAAAGAACACCCAGGACTGATCTCCTAAGGACTGTCAAAATCAATAGGGTTAAAAAATACCAGAAGATAGCACAGATGAGATGAAAAGCCAGAAGAGAAATGGAAACTCTAATACCTGGGGAAGGAGGCAGTGTACAGGTCAAGAGAAGAGAAGAAACTGAGTGTCAGTGGTGTTAGGTTGGAACCCCAAGAACAAAAGAGGTGGAAGGGTGAGTATTGGACTTTTCTCCATAAAGAAACAATCACCTGTCTGTTGGCATTTTGAGTTCTTGCCGGCTGTGGTTGCTGGGCTTCCATACTGTGGAAGTTGTACAATATCCTGCACCAAGAGTGTTTAAGTGAAAGTTTCTGTGATTCTAGCTGTCATATATCTACTTTGTAGGTTAACCTTCAGTTCAGTTCAGTTCGGTTCACTCGCTTAGTCGTGTCTGACTCTTTGTGACCTCATGAATCGCAGCACGCCAGGCCTCCCTGTCCATCACCAACTCCCGGAGTTCACTCAAACTCATGTCCATCGAGTTGGTGATGCCATCCAGCCATCTCATCCTCTGTCATCCCCTTCTCCTCCTGCCCCCAATACCTCCCAGCATCAGAGTCTTTCCCAATGAGTCAACTCTTCGCATGAGGTGGCCAAAGTATTGGAGTTTCAGCTTTAGCATCCTTCCTTCCAAAGAACACCCAGGACTGATCTCCTTTAGAATGGACTGTTTGGATCTCTTTGCAGTCCAAGGGACTCTCAAGAGTCTTCTCCAACATGACAGTTAAAACGCATCAATTCTTCGGAGCTCAGCTTTCTTCACAGTCCAACTCTCACATCCATACATGACCACTGGAAAAACCATAGCCTTGACTAGATGGACCTTTGTTGGCAAAGTAATGTCTCTGCTTTTGAATATGCTATCTAGGTTGGTCATAACTTTCCTTCCAAGGAGTAAGCGTCTTTTAATTTCATGGCTGCAATCACCATCTGCAGTGATTTTGGAGCCCCCCGAAATAAAAGTCTGACACTGTTTCCACTGTTTCCCATATATTTCCCATGAAGTGATGGGACCAGATGCCATGATCTTTGTTTTCTGAATGTTGAGCTTTAAGCCAACCTTTTCACTCTCCTCTTTCACTTTCATCAAGAGGCTTTTTAGTTCCTCTTCACTTTCTGCCATAAGGGTAGTGTCATCTGCATCTCTGAGGTTATTGATATTTCTCCCAGAAATCTTGATTCCAGCTTAATAATTATTAAATGTTGATCAGAAATGTTGTCATTTTAACAATGTAAACTGGATCATATTAACATCTCCAGTGAAAAAGCTTTAAAAACTTCCTATTGACTTTGGAACCATATTCATCCTCCTTAGCACCACATTTTAGGCCTTATGTGATCTAGTCCCTGAAGACTTCCCCAATTTTACTCTCTTTCACTCAACCCTGACTCTCCATTCACCACCTGCACTCACTTTTCTTTAGTGCCTCAAACACTCCAGGGCTCTGCCCATGCTGTTCCCTTTGCCAGAATTTCACACTCCCACACCCATAATTATTTTCCAGCTGGCTAGCCTCATTCATCTTTGCAATTTGATTTCAAATGTCCCTTCCTTAAGAAAGCCTCTTTTAACCATTAAGTCTAAGATAAATTACTAGTCAGTCCCTCATTATTTTCTATCATTGAACACTATTCTTCTTTATAGCACTTGTTACAAATTGAGATTGCATGATAGTATATAATGCAATTATATTATAAAGTACCTAGCTCCGTAAAGATAGGGACCATGATATTTTTCATTTACAGTGTAACATATGATTTAGAAGAAAAAAACTAGATAAATATTTGTTAAAAAGAGTGAGTAAAGACCAATTATGAATGACCTTGAAGAATATAGGTAATTAGTTATGTAATATAGGCAAGATTCTAGAGTCAAAATATTATTGTAAACTTAAGGTCTCTAGAGAGAAATAACAAGTACAGCCGATGGTGGTAAATGCTTGAGCTAGATGACCTCCAAACGTCCTTGGCACATTTGGCATTTCAAGAGTCCAGAAAAGCTAGGTCCAGTCCTGGCTTTGTGGTCCTGTCCCTTTACTTGTTTAAGCCTCAGTTTCCCAAAGTGTTAAATGAGTGGTTGAATTGGATGGCTTTTGTGATTTCTCTATGAAAGAAAATCACCTGTTCATGTAGGAGTTTTAGAAAATAGTCCAATATGGCAATCAGGATGTTAATGCCTAACAGCCTCTTGCTGTGTCAAGTTGCTGGCAAAATATCTGAAGGTTAAGGACCTAGGTCTGTGTACTCACATTTCATCCATTCCTTTCACCTAAAGAGTGTATCTGATTTCTGCAAGCAGGGACTAGAAACATGTATGGGCAAATACTCAAAAAAAGCAAGCATTTAACTTTCTAAGCACCCTTATCACTTCAACATCTAGGTTTGGCACAGAATCACAGAACTCTACACAACAGCTGCCTTCACTATCACGTGTGCATGCTGAATAAGAGATTTCTGCTTTACAAGAGGCAATTTCAGAAAGTCAAACATTTGGCTGCTCTAACTTCATGTCACCACCTAAGGAAGCCATTTTATAGGCTATTTTGGACTTTTTTCTTTTTTTAGCCTGTAGTCGCATAGTGTAAGCAGATAAAATCCAAAATATATGAATCTGTCCTCGCTCAATGTGCTTGTTACTGCTACAGTTAACTGTTTCAACTCTAAAAGTACCATCTGCCAAAGGCCGGTGTCACCATTTCTCACAGTATCAGCGTTATAGAGTACCTGCCAGGTGGTTTGGCGTGTTATATAACTACCGTTGATAAAGTTCAATTCACAGCCAGGAAATAACAGCCTTCAACTAAGGCTCACAAATGCAAGTCTGATAGAAAAATCTGTTAGTGAGCTCACCTATAATTTACTGTGAAGAAACTTTCTAAGTTGAAACACTGCTTACACTGAGAACCAGAAGATGTTACAGCTCATTTTATAATCTAGGAGAAGGAAGTTTTATTTCTAGTGTTTTCTTTCTTAAGAAAGATAAACTGTATTAGATACACGTCTTGGACTCAGATATAGTCATATTTATGAACTGGTGGGATATGACCTGATCTGATAGATAGATCCTTTATGAATAGCTAAGAAAAAGCATTATGGATATGTTAATGGATTTCTAACGGTTAGATTTGGAGTGAGGCAGGTTTATTAATTACTACATTAGTTATGGGTTGACATTGAATGAATTAGTACTGGAGGTACAATTGGACGATGACTTTGGTTTATACAGTTTCTCCTTTCGACTGGGTTACCCTTTGCTCTTTCTCTTCCCAACAGGAACATCAAACCTCAACCTGAACATCACCTGCTCTATAAAGCATCTCTTAACTTTGCCTCCCCCAAGCAAATTGACTGCTTTCACCTACTTCTCTGTCTCTTCCCTCTGTACTCAGCACACAGGGCTGTTATAAACTTTAACTACCAGGTTTAACTGCTTCCATTTGGGCAGTAAATCTCATGAAAGAAGTCGCCATCCTATTCCTTTTTGTTTACCTTCACTGTCTCACTATTATAAGGCAGGGCTAAAGATGAGCCAAGTATTTACCCTGCTTGCAGGCATCTCCAGTGTGATCAGATCCCTAATAAATGTAGTTCTTGACACCTGGGATTAATACTTTGCCAAAGATGAAAGATTATTTTCAGTGGAAAACTGGCTTTGGACTCTAAGGAAAAAAATTAACAGTGAGATAGATTTTGTTTGCCTTCTGCTTCCCATTCCACATCTTTCTTCCAATCCTCAGATTCCTAGAGTCTTTATTTTGTCTTTAGGGATTCAAAATCTTTACATGAGGTACCCACAGGAGGTCTGCCCTGCCCAGAAAGGCTTCATGTCCCTCCATTTTCTTACTCTTCTTCTTCTAAGTTCAAATACAGGAACACTTCCTACTGTAAAATATTTATGCTGGGCATTGTTCTGGTTATCTGAACAAAGTAATGTATGTTACACAGTGAGATATAAATTATTGATGCCTTATGGGGTATCATTAGGAATACCTTTGAATTAAGAGAATGTATAGGCTTATAGGGAGATATCGTTCACTCTAACAGTGAGTTACTAAACAAAAGCCTATCAATTTAAATCTTGTATTTTTATTTCTAGGATAGGGTAATAAAACCCTTAGATGAGCCTGTCATCTCTTTTATATTCAATTTTCTGAAGAGGGAAGAAAATACATCCTTGACACTTTAATGTACCCTAATAACCTCTGTGGAGAAGGCAATGGCACCCCACTCCAGTACTCTTGCCTGGAAAATCCCATGGACGGAGGAGCCTGGTGGGCTGCAGTCCCTGGGGTCGCTAAGAGTTGGACATGACTGAGTGACTTCACTTTCACTTTTCACTTTCATGCATTGGAGAAGGAAATGGCAACCCACTCCAGTGTTCTTGCCTGGAGAATCCCAGGGATGGGGGAACCTGGTGGGCTGCTGTCTATGGGGTCGCACAGAGTCGGACACGACTGAAATGACTTAGCAGCAGCAGCAGCAGCAACAGCAATAACCTCTGTTTATTTTTTTAATAATCTTATTTATTAGATAATTTGTATGTTTCTTTAGAGTAGCTTACACAGGTTACAAAGCATCTTCTGGATTAAACCGAGAAATTTAAGGACTAGTTTATCTCCCTAGTACACTTGTTTATTTCGGCCAATTCATGAATTTTACTTTCCCCTAGGAATGTAGGGGGGAAAGGTGTTTTATTAAGATTTTGTATGTAGACAAGTAAAAAGATAGAAAAGTCACATATCACCCATATTTGAATTTTGGTCTTAGGTTCCAGTGTAGGAATATACCCAGGAACTGGTTATCCTCTGCTCTGTGAAAGTCAGTAACAGGCATTGGGGGCCAATCCTCCCAAACTGCAGCTGTTGTAATTTACAGCTACTGGACCTTCAAGCAGTTGGCTACTTGTTCTAGGAAGTCATGAAGCCTGGGCTGACTGTAGTACTATTTGACCAGATCATCTGTGACTCATAACCTCACAGTGGCAGCCCCCCTCAGTAAGTGCTCCTATAATGCCCCCTGTGCTTCAGCCTTCCTTAAAAACTTCAGCCCATCCAAAGTAGATTTTCTCCCCTTAATCCATTGCCCCAGTTTTTTTTTTTTTTTGCTTCATTCCCTCATAAGATACATTTTTAAGAAATGGTTGCCCCAAATCATTATTGGAATCTACTAGGAAGATAGACAAATATCAGAATAATTTACACTGAATTGATTTGGGTTTCTTTCAACTAATATACCACATGCATTTTACTACCTTATTTAATATTCCTGCAGAATGACTCCCTTGGCTGCCTAATATTCCATAGTATAAAATAGTATGCTTTATTTTGCCAGTCTCATAGCGCTGGATATTTAGTTTCTTTCTAAATGTTCCCTGTTATAACAAATGTTCAGCAAAAATTTAAATATTAAAACTCTCTATCACCTTTTTCACACATTTTTATTAATGATTTAAATGTAGTTTACTTGTAAGGCACTAGTTAGAACACTAATTGAAAATGACCTTGGTTTGTAGCTGGGGGTACCCCTGTCCAATGATGAATTTGTCATCATTTTGGCAACTGAGAAGACATTCTTAAGACAAAAGAAAATTGCCTTGATTTACTGAGTATTTTCAGTTCTTTTTAACAGCATTCTTATTGTCTTAACAGGGTTCTTCCAAAGCTTTTATTAGCAGATTGAAATAGTGATAAACCTATAAGCAGAACTATCATTTTAACTATCTGTGTAACTCCTAGAGATGTGTAGAGTATCCACTACATATGAGCACAAAACAAAGGAAAGATTAATTACAAATAGGAAAAAAAAATGATGGCCATACATAAGAAAAGAGAGGATCATTTTGTCTCTCTATATCCATTTGTCTACATCATCTCTTGCCTTGACAGCTATTTAGAGAGGATTCTTCTTCCCTTGAGAAAAACCATATGCTTTAACACACAAACTTCCAGAAGGTCAGAAAACACAGCATTTCCAGGGAATACTGCTTTGCATAGGGCTACCTGTGTTAGAGCCAGGAAGCCTGCTTTTATGGATCCAGGGGGATTTGGGTCTTTCCTGCTGGAATCAAGCTCTTGGTATTTCTTTTACTATGTTTCTGGCCCTAGCAGAATCTGGAACAGACTGCAGGCTGGAGTGTGTTGGCACATGTATGCAATTTTACCATCTGTTTTGCTTCTTCAATTCATCAATTTCTTCTACTTATCATCTCGCCCATCATTAAGTACAGTTATGAAAAATATGCACTCTGAGTATTTTGTCTTTAATTACTTGTATAGATCTTTCCAAAGGAAATTGTGCTGTAATATGCAAGAAATGATAAAGTAAAATACAATTGTGAAAAATGTAGTAAATCATTAAAATTAAATATTTAAGCCTCAACTAATTAACAAGTCAGTGGAAGTTGTGGTTGAGAAAAAGAGTTGAAAAAAGGGAGCTGAATATTGCTGTCTTTGACAAAGGCAGGATCTGACATTGTTCCAGTGCAAGCTTATTTTTTTTTAAACTACTTTATATTTATATTAAAAACTTATAAAGCTATTTCCTCTACATATACTAGTTGAAATATTTAAATGCTAATATGGATTGTATGTATCTCTTGTGGAAGCTGGAAAATGATTGCTCCCTTGAGAGAAGAATCACCACCATTTATAAAAGCTAAAATAATTGGTAAAGGCGGAAAACATTTTGACATTTCAGAAGGGATGTATTTATGTTAACATAGTAATTATATTTCTGTCATAGATGGTACAAATGTAAATGCCACTCTGCCAGGAAATTTTCCCAAACCTCTTCAGTTCATTGCAAACAACTGCCAGATGGGTAGCATTATCATTCTTTTACAGGAAAAAAATCTGGGACAAAGAATCAGCTAGAAGAATCAGACAGAGAGAAAGAGAACAACTATAAAGATATAATAAAGGATACATGAATATATTTTGGATCCTATTAATACCCACAGGAGTTCGCCTGTGGTAAAAAAGGACTGTAAAAGAATTTTAATACACCACCCACAGAACTGTCTGACAAAGAAATGGTAACTTGTTGAACATAATATAACCTAATGAGTCTGTTGCAGAATTAGAAATACAACCTAAAATTCCTGACAAAAATAATCAGTTACCAGCAGTAGCTCCCCTTCACCTCATTTCAGTTTTATTTCAAAGAATGCCTTGCAGCCACAAAAACTTAAATTCAGTTCAGTTCAGTCGCTCAGTCGTGTCGGACTCTTTGCGACCCCATGAATTGCAGCACACCAGGCCTCCCTGTCCGTCACCAACTCAATCATAAGGTGATAAAAATACTGAAGGCAGTTAAATTTGTATTTGTCCATTCTTCAAGGAACTAAGAAAAGAAAATAGAAATTCTGCACTTATATCCTTTACTTTTCTGACCATTTACTAGTCATTTTAAATAAGAGTTTATAATTTGGCTTTAAAACCTGATGCCAACTCTATGACGCAAATGTAAATTTTCCTAACCCTTTGAACAAAGAACAAGCACTTTCTCTACCTGTTAACATTTGTTGCAATAACTTAAAATTGTTCTTTTGTATAATATGGCAAAGTTTATTAGATTCAAAACCAATTTATTCTAGTCTGCCTACCATCCCCCTTTATTTTACATCAATCTGCAGAAGAGGAAGGCGCACAGAGGACAGTGCATGAGACTTTCTTAATGCATCGGGCCTGGAAACAGTCCACATCATTTCCAGTCACATTCATTGACTAGAACTCAATTAGATGACCATATATAACTGAAAAACAAAGGTGGCAAAACTAGTGTGGCAGCACACACCCGAGGAAGAGAAAGAGCTAGGCTCTGCAGGAGGTAGAATCATCACACATCTTCAAAGCCTGAAGAACCCGCAGTCTGAGGTGGAGAGAATATATCAGGGATTAGAGCTGGTTTGGAAACTGAGGCAGTACTAAATCAGTGTATCAGCCCAGAGGGGAGGGTCAACAGAAGGCTAAAATAAGGAAGAATGGACAGTGGTTTGCAGTGAGAAGATCCAGAGCACGGGCTCAGGATTCACCTAATAAAATGCTTGCGGTCTGCTAAAGTATTTCTTATCTGGGGCTCAAGTAAATAATGCAGGGTCCTGGGAATAGATGTTTCAGGAGTCTGGAATGGTCACCAAATAAGGCCCATTTGAATTTGGATGCCTTCTTGCCTTGACTGGTTTTGTGGGAGAGGGTATGTGTGCAGACTGAAGCCATGAAATTAAAAGACGCTTACTCCTTGGAAGGAAAGTTATGACCACCTAGACAGCATATTAAAAAGCAGAGACATTACTTTATCAACAAAGGTCCATCTAGTCAAGGCTATGGTCTTTCCAGTAGTCATGTATGGATGTGAGAGTTGGACTTTAGCTGAGCGCCGAAGAATTGATGCTTTTGAACTGTGGTGTTGGAGAAGACTGTTGAGAGTCACTTGGACTGCAAGGAGATCCAACCAGTCCATCCTAAAAGAAATCAGCCCTGAATATTCATTCAAAGGACTGATGCTGAAGCTGAAACTGCAATACTTCAGCCACCTGATGCAAAGAACTGACTCTTTGGAAAAGACCCCAGCATGGAAAAGACCCTAATGCTGGGAAAGACTGAAGGCAGGAGGAGAAGGGGACAACAGAGGATGAGGTGGTTGGATGGCATCACCGACTCAATGGACATGAGTCTGAGTAGACTCCAGGTGTAGATTTGTCTCCTTCAATGGACTAAAATCTCCACAGAAGTCAAGAGTGTTATATTTGTTAATCTGTGCATTCCTGGAGTCTGGCATCTCACTGGTTCTGTAGGTATATCTTAAACATGTCATGTAGCCTTTGATGGGCATGATGGATTCTTATTCATAAGATTTCCTCATTTTTAAAGAAGTAGTACAGAATTTTTAGCTTGAGGTTTATAGAATCTGGACACTCAATATTAAAGAATTTTCAGGGTTTATTATATTATGCTGACACACTTAATGTGGAATATAGTATAATATATTAGTTCTCTCCTGCTCTGTTAAGCACCTTAAATATCCTAAGTAAACATAATAAATGGGGCTTCCTAGGTGACACAGTGGTAAAGAATCTGCCAATGCAGGACACTCAAGAGACATGGTTTTGATCCCTGGGTTGAGCAGATCCCCTGGAGTAGGAAATGGCAACCCACTCCAGAATTCTTGCCTAGAAAATTCCATAGACCGAGAAGCCTGGAGGGCTACAGTCCATGGTGTCACAAAGAGTTGGACACAACTGAGCACAGCACACACAAACGTAATAAATATACAAATCAATCCTTAATATGGGGGAAGGGAAGTAAATAGAATTTCTAGACTGAAGAATACTAACAAAGAGGATATCTCAAAGTCTAGAATTATGGTGGGGAAATGCAAAATATAAAAGTGACCTAGAAGTATACTTGAAGTAACCTTATTATTCTAAGTTTTTTCTTAGCTGCCTGAGTCTAACTTGATTATAGACAACATTTTACAGAAATTCTCTTTATAACCAATTTTACTGCAAACTGTACCCTGAAAGGGACTGAAAATCCTATATGAAGTCTTGTTGAGGTGTCCTAACATTGTAGGTGAATTGACAGTGGATGCTGACAAAGCATTTTACTGCATGTTCTTGTAACAAACACATAAGCTATGCATCTATGTCGCATTTTCCAATGGAGTCACTTTGTGGTGGCGCAATCTATATTCAGTCCAGAGTCATGCTTCTTTTCAGTTTGGGGAACTTTCCACTGGGCCTCAATAAATCTATTTCATATGTTTGAATTTGCAAATTGAAGGTTTCACTTCCTCCTAAGTATCATTCGATTTGCATCCAGTGAATTATTTTTCCATCTTCCTTTTTGTCCCTCAAAAGTACAAAAATGTGGAGTTTTCTGCTTAAGGAACTAAAAAGGGATTAGCAATCCTCACAAATCCCGACTTTATTTCCCCTGCTCTCTCCAAAACTGACTTCCTATCTCTGCTTTCCTCTTAAATCCATAAAGACCTGGATCATCTGCAACTATGTCCTAAGAATTCTCAAGATGGTAATGACAGCTTTTCAAGATTCCTGGGTAACTTTGTGAAGATCACTTTAGTACTGAAGCAAAATATGTATTAACAAACATCTTTCTTCTGTCCCTTTCCTTCCTTCTCTTTTTTCTTATTAATTTATTTAGCTATTATTTGGCTTAAATTTTAACCAAATTTATTTATTCATTAACATATCCTTTTAAATAAATAAATTTTAATGGTTTAAATAGATGCTACAAGATAAAAAAGAGTGCAGTGCGAAGTCTCCCTTACTCATCTGTTTCTCATCCAATAGTCCTCAACCCCTGCTTTCATTCTGTACTTTTTATTATTTACCTTTTTATTTCTTAATATAAACCTGACTACTAAATTTGGCATACAAAAAGATTTTACTTCTCTGTCCTTCAGCATTATTTTTGTAAAGTGGCACTAAGATTTACTTGGATATATGTAATACTTACATGAAGAAAAGGAAATTGAAAAGATTCATCGTGTATATGACAGATATATTACTAATAAATTTAAGTTGTACTGAACACTTGATGAAGGTTAATATAAAAAGTTATTATTTATATGTTAATTCAACACTGGGTTATCATGGAAGGGTCTGTCTAAGAGTAAATGCAAAGCTGGTACCAAAATACATTCAATCCAACTCAAATTGAAGCTGACATCTAATCCATTCTTCTAGAAGCAGAGCCATAATTAGAACATATATGTGGATCAAATGATGGAAAGAGGTCATTGTTGCAATATTGAAATAACTTCTGGGTTCATGTGCCTGCTAGGTTACTTCGGGGTATCCAACTCTTTGTGACTTTATGGACTATAGCCCGCCAGGCTCCTCTGTCCATGGGATTCTCCAGGCAAGAATACTGGATGGGTTGCCATGCACTCCTCCAGCGGATCTTTCACATCCAGGGATCGAACCTGCGTCTCTCATGCCTCCTGCATTAGCAGATGTGTTCTTTACCACTAGTACCACCTGTGAAGCCTCTCTGGGTATATGGAAAAGCATAAAAGTCCTCAATGAACAATATGGGAAGGACAGAATTTTGCTTTTAAAGAGTATATGGATTTAAGAAATAAGTATTATTATTATAAAAATATTTCATTATGTCTACCAGAGAAGGGTTTGCCAACTCAGTAGTAGAAGAAAAAAGGAGTAGGGGAAAAAGGAGAAATTGGAGGAAGAAGAATTTCTATTTTCACTGCACTTATTTGGAATCAGGCACACCTGCCTGATGGTGTTGAAGATTCTGGTCCTCAATACCTTCACTATAAAATGAGAATAATCATAATGCCTGTTTTAAAGATGGAAACGTGCTTTGCAAACTATAAATAACATTAAAATAATTACTTTGAAAACGCTCTTCTATTCTTTCCAACTTTAGTTACTAAATTCAACCAGAGAAATCTTTAATAACGTTGGAATCACTGTCATGCTAGCTAGTACACATGCCATCCTTGTGCAGTTCTCCATTCAGCTTGCAAACATAGGGCATCTTTATTTAACGAGTTGCCTCAGTTCCAGAGAAATTGGCATTATTTTGCAGATAGACAATGCCTGAAAGTTTCAGTCTCTACCTGACTCGTTGGCTTTGCTTTCATGCAGGACAAAACCTGCTGAATTGTAAGCTGGGCTTTGGTTGGAAGACTTTACGGAAGACAGCTAGTCTAGTTCTTTCCCTCTAGAGGATACATGGAGAGTGAGGGAATCATTCATTATGCCGCAAATTCCATTTATTACTGGCTTGCTGTATATCCATCTTTAACTTCCAAGCATTAATCTTGGATTCCTTCTTTTGAGCCACAGGGTGTATTTCCATATGGCAACCCTTAAATAATTGAAAGCTACTATTAAGTTTTCCCTAGGACATTGTGTGGTAGAACTGGTTGGTATCCTTTCTGATAGAACTCTCGATTTTGCTCAAGTCCCTACTCTCTTCCTCATACATCATCATGTCTCAGAGGAACACGACCTTTTGTAGTTCTCAGGAGCCCCGGTTAGTGTGGGAGTAATTCCATTCCTTTGAGGGTCATGTGTCAAGGAATGGCTGTGCTCTGCTAAGTCGCTCAGTTGTGCCTGACTCTTTGCAACCCCACAGACTGTCACCCACCAAGCTCCTCTGTCCATGGTGATTCTCCAGGCAAGAATTGGCATGCCCTCCTCCAGGGGATCTTCCCAGCTCAGGGATTGAACCCAGGTCTACTGCATTGCAGGTGGGTTCTTTACCATCTGAGCCACCAGGGAATGTTAATGAGACATAATTTTGACCTATGCAATCAAAAGAGAAGTCTTCTAGAAAAAAGTTTTCTTTCTCTCTTTCCTCTTTTTAATAAGTAATAGGAAGACGTATTACTCTTGGATGTACTGTCTGAGTTTGATGCTTTGATCTGTCATTACCATGTGAAAGCTACTTTAATTCTGGACCTCTTATTACATAAAATACAATTTCTTATTTTTCACACCAACTTGATTTGGAGCTGCTCCTTGCACCCAAGGGCATTATAACTGATGAGCACGCATTTTTCTGCAGATGAAGCAGCTTCAGTGTTTTTTCTTTAAGGCTTTCGTCATATGTTTTTTCCCACTGAGCTTAGATTATCCTGGTCACTCTCTTACAAATGCTTTTTAACTTGTTGGAACCCAAGATTGAATGCAATCGTTTCTTTTGAGATGTTCAGTTCAGAGCATTATGCTGACTCCTGTGGAACTTATGTCAAAGTCCCCAGACATTTTTGTGCTTGCTTTTCGGACATTACATCTCCTGCATCTTATAACAGTGTAATTGCCTATTTGTGCAAACATTTACAAATCATTATTATTAAATTATACCTGGTTAGATTATATCCATTATCCTATTCTGTTGAGATACTATAGAAATCCTTCCTGGAAAACTATGCTTTTGCTATCTCTTCCCCTTTTAGTTATTCTTAAATATATGAAAGAGGACCTCTGTATCTTTGTTGGTAAAAACTTTAATCCAGACAGGGCTGAGAGGAAATTTATAATCAAGTCATTAAACAACTTCTTCTAATTGACAGTACTCTAGCAGTAAACTCTTTTCATAAACTTGCACAGCCACGTAAAAGTCTTGAGCATACTACACAGTCCATGGTCTCTCCTACATCACATAAATGCTCTCTATCACTTTCCTTTGATAGAAAAAAATTTAAACATTAGAATTTATTTTAGTACATTAAAAAATTTTAAACATAAATATTTTCATCTGCCATGATTCATTTTAATAAATACAAGCTGATCTTTACTGACCAAATAATTACTTTCTCAACCTTTTTTGATAAACCAGCTAAATTTTTTGCTAAGATGGACATACTACAAGTAGTATATTTTTAATACAAATTCAAATCTCTCATTATTCTAAAAGCTTCAGAAATTATTTTTCTGATTCTAGATACCAGATGACTTTTCCAGTGTTTATCATAGATTATTGTGAGAGGTTCAGTGTTCCCATAAGTATCTAGTATTAGTTTCCTGAAGGGTAACTGATGTTGGTTAGGGGGCTAAACACACTTAAAGTGTCTTGGAAGGAAAGTTATGACCAATCTAGATAGCATATTAAAAAGCAGAGACATTACTTTGCTAACAAAGGTCCATCTAGTCAAGGCTATGGTTTTTCCAGTGGTCATGTATGGATGTGAGAGTTGGACTGTGAAGAAAGCTGAGTGCTGAAGAATTGATGCTTTTGAACTGTGGTGTTGGAGAAGACTCTTGAGAGTCCCTTGGACTGCAAGAAGATCCAACCAGTCCATTCTAAAGGAGATCAGTCCTGGGTGTTCATTGGAAGGACTGATGCTAAAGCTGAAACTCCAATACTTTGGCCACCTCATGTGAAGAGTTGACTCATTGGAAAAGACTCTGATGCTGGGAGGGATTCGGGGCAGGAGGAGAAGGGGACGACAGAAGATGAGATGGCTGTATGGCATCACCGACTCAATGGATGTGAGTTTGAGTAAACTCCTGCAGTTGGTGATGGACAGAGAGGCCTGGCGTGCTGCTATTCATGGGGTCGCAAAGAGTTGGACATGACTGAGAGACTGAACTGAACTGAACTGAACTGATTGTTAATATTTTGTAATTTTTGCAAATTGTAATAGACAGATATATCCACTTATTTAAGTGGTTAAATCTAGACAAGCCTACTAAAGTTACGAAATTCCCACTGTTTTATTTTTCCCCTTTATCTGACAATACAATCTTTAGCAAAGATTGTGGTTTCTACCTTTTAAATTTACCTGGTTTCTGACCAATCCCCATCATTCTAGTCTAAATCAATAACTGTCATCTATCAATGATACAGTAGCCTTCTATTTGATCTCTCTCATTCTTGACCCTAGCAGACCATTCTCCCCATAAAAGATAGAGATTATTTAAGAACATAAGTCACATGGCTTTTTTGCTTTCCTCCCTCCAATGACTTTTCATCTAACTCAGAGTAAAGACATCACAACGTCCTAGAAGAGCTTGCATGATTAATTCTTAGCATTTCCAGGACTTTAGGGAGATCCATCTTTTTACCCCATTCCAGTTGCATAGTCTTCCTTGTTATTAAAAAAAATACCATTCATAGTCCTGCTGAAGCAGTTTTTCACGGGCTTCTCCCTCTTTGTGAAGTGATATTTGCTCAGAGACACAAATGGCTGGACATCTGACTTCCTTCATGTCTCTGTTGTAATGTTGGGTATCAGAGAGGCTTTCTTGGACCACCCCCTTATAAACTAAGACCCTTCCTCATACTTCTTTCCATACTTTCTCTTTGTAGCATTTATTAACACCTGATTAATATGTGTTTCCTTAGTTTTGTTTGTCTCTTTGTCTTATTTTTGTTTGCTTTTCTGTATCTGGAACCTTGTCTGGCATATACTGGGCACACAGCAATTATTTGAGTGAACAGAACTATCACAGATATAACAACTATATATCCTGGCTTTGATAAGTGAGAAGATATTCGTAAGGAAAAAGCAATGTAATGTTCTAATCAGCACTATTCCAGAACTCCTGAGAGTGTCATCACCAGGAAAAGAATCAACTTGGAAAAGTTAGCTAAAACTCAATCACCTGGATTATGGAATGTATTTTCTTGTACAAACAATGTGATAAAGCCAATCAGATTAGAAGCAGAGACAGTATATTCATGTTTATAACTCATGTATAACTTGAGTGTGGTAGTTCTCAGAACCTCCCTATCCCCAGGTCCAAGTGACACTTGGTTCTTGAATCTATCCTACAGCTTTTCTGGAACCTGAATTCCCTTGAAACTTGAGCAGTGAAGTAACATTAGGGCTTTAGGGCTTGGGAGAAGGGTCTCTTGCCTGAGGAATACCTAAATGAGCTGTGAAGAAAGGTTACTCTAGTTGTGTAACAGGAGGGAAAGGGGCAGAGCACAACTTTTGAAAGAATGACATAGCCCAAGGACACAACATAAACCAGTTAGAATCAAATGGGACCAAGACGGCAGACAAGACTAGACCTTGATCCTCAGCCAGCAAGTGAAATGACACTCCCAGAAGTACCGTGACAGTTCTAAGGCACTGTTAAAAGACCACGGAGTGGGAGGTGGCCAAAATCCTAGAAATCTTCACCCCTTCTCAAAAATAGTTGGAATAATCCTCCCACTCAATAGCATATGAAATTACCCAGCCTATAAAAACTAAACACACCACATTTTAAAGCTGCACTCACCCTCTGCAATGGCCCACACTCTGTCTATGGAGTGTGCTTCTCTCTGAATCTGAATAAATCTACTTCTTACCTAACACTTTGTCTCTTACTGAATTCTTTCTGTGATGAGACATCAAGAACCAGAGCTTCATTAGGTCTTGAAAACAGGTACCATGGGTTTTGGCTGGGTTTGAGCCATGTGGGTTTGAGTTCCAAGCAAGGTTTTGGCTGGGGTTGAGTCCCAGCACATGGGTTCAAGACCCAATCTGTGGTAAACAGTTTCAGCTGGGCTGCTATAACAAAATACCACATAGATCGAGGGGCTTAGAAACAGGAATTAATTTTCTTACTATTCAAGACAACGTATTAAAAAGCAGAGACTTTACTTTGCTGACAAAGGTCTGTCTAGTCAAAGCTATGATTTTTCCAGTAGTCATTTATGGATGTGAAAGTTGGACCAAGAAGAAAGCTGAGCGCCGAAGAATTGATGCTTTTGAACTGTGGTGTTGGAGAAGACTCTTGAGAGTCCCTTGGACTGCAAGAAGATCCAACCAGTCAATCCTAAAGGAAATCAGTCCTGAATATTCATTGGAAGCACTGATGCTGAAGCTGAAACTCCAATACTTTGGCCACCTGATGGGAAGAACTGACTCATTGGAGAAGACCCTGATGCTGGGAAAGATTAAAGACAGGAGGAGAAGGGGCTGACAGAGGATGAGATGGTTGGATGGCATCACTGACTCAATGGACATGAGTTTGAGCAAGCTCTGGCAGTTGGTGATGGACAGGGAAGCCTGGCGTGATGAAGTCCATGGGGTTGCAAAGAGTTGGACATGACTGAGAGACTGAACTGAACTGAAATGAATTATTTGAGAGGCTGAAAGTCAAGATGAAGGTGTGGGCAAGGGTTGGTGTCTGGTGATGCCTCTTCTCCTTGAGTTACAGATGGCCACAGACTCACTGTGTCCTCACACAGCTTTTCCTCTGCACTCTCATAGGGATAGAAAGATCTCTAGTGTGTCTTCCTTTTCTTATAAGGATGCCAACCCTATAGAAACAAGTCTTCACTCTTATGACCTCATTTCCGAGGTGGTACCAGTAATAAAAACTCGCCTGCCAATGCAGGAGATACAAGAGACACGGGTTCAATCCCTGGGTCAGGAAGATCCCTGGAGATGGAAATGGCAACCCACTCCAGTATTCTTGCCTGGAAAATCCCATGGACAGAGGTGTTTCATGGGCTATAGTCCATGGGGTCGCAAAGAGTTGAACACGATTGAAGCGACTTAACACACACCTTTATTACTCCTTTGCACATCCTGCACATTGAATACAGGGGATTATAGCTTTAAGATGAATTTTGGTGGGGGGGGGGGATACAATTTAGTCTATAACAAAAGGCTTTGTATGAGAAAGTGGGGAGGCATCTGAGAAAGCCAGGGATAGAGAAATGGTCTGCCTGGGGGCCTGTGGCAGATGGGCATCTTCTGCTTGGAGCCTCAGGAGAAGTTTGGTAAATCTTCCACCAACTGTGCTGATTCCCCAGGACATTTTAAATCTAAGCAGCTGCTGTTTGTCATCCCTCCCTCCCCTAAGCTGGCAAATCTTAACAATAAGCACTGGCTGTTTACAGTGTTTGTTAGGGACAATCTAAACCTGCAAAGCTTCTCAAGGTGATATTTTCCTAGTCTACCAACACCAGAGCTGCCTGGGGAGAACATTAGAAATGCACATCCTAGAGACCCGTTCAGACCTACTGCATCTGAGTTTCTAGGGCTGGGGCCCTACAATCAGCAATGGTAACAATTATCCCTGGTAAATGTCACTGAAGGGTTTTGAACAAATTGCAATTTTGCTACATCGCAGTTTTAATTGTCTTTCTCCTTGACTCCCTTTCTTTCTTCCTCCCTCATTGCTTCCTTTGTTCCTTCATTTCCCCGCCTCTTGAAATTCCAGGCCAAGACTTTAAAATTATATATATATTAAAAAGTTAGTATTCTGTTTATCAATGTATCCACAGTAACTGTCAGAGTATAAAGTGAATATTTCCCAGCAGTGTGGGGTGATGCTGAGTAGCTGGCAAAAGGAAGGAAAAAAAATACTTTTAAAAGAGGGGTTACAGTTCATAAAATCTCTGAAGAGGAAAAAAAAGGTGATCAAGAGTAGGGTTATTCTTAGAAGATGCTAGCCTCATCACTAGTTCTAAAATAGTTGTTTAAGGAATGAGGGTAAAAAGCCTGGAAATGAATGATGGAACACACATGTTAGATGTGTGTTCCACTCCTCTGATTTTTTTTCAGTTTCTATTTGTGTTTAGAAGCCCTCAGGCAGCAGGGACCCTCAGGAGGGGGAACATCCTCCAGCTGGCCTGTGTGCAGGATTTCTGCTTCTTGATAAGAGCTCCTTAGCCTCAGGAGGTTCAGATCAGTTGCTTAGAAGGATTTTTTTTTTTTTTTTCCTTTCCCCTAGGGCTGATGGTACCAAGCATTATAGATAAAGCAAGTAACACTTTTCAGCCAAGAAGAGAAAACTGGGTTTGGAAAAGCATTCTAATCAGTTCAGACTGAGCCCCTCTGATTGCTAGAATTCAGAGATATCATATGTGTGATTTCAAAACAGATCATCTGTTTGACATGCCCTTTAAATTTTGCATTATTGCATAAAGGCTTTTTGATGTATGGATTTTATCCAAGCCCCTTAAGTATAATTTGGAAAACTGGATGAGGCAAGAGCAGAGGCAATATCTCTGCTTCTTTGTCTTTTTTTCTTTTTGACCCAGAAAGAAATGTAATTTTAAGTGATTTGGTTATCTAAGGGAGCTTCTCCTTGCCCTGTCACCTAGCTTTTGTGACCTCAATCCCACTTATAAAGTGCAGCCCAGGCAGCCTGTCTGAACACTGTCAGCTTATGCTTTATCCCAGGAGATTCATTACAAAGAACCAAGCCTCATGCATATCTGGCTAAGACTAAACTCCAGGCAAACCATAATTACACAGCTGGGGTCAAGAGAGAATTATGCATAGAGGCACATTGCTCCAGGTTTCCCAGGGTCCCCAAATCACTGATGCAGAGGATTCAAGCCTTTCAGTGACTCCTGGCAGGACCTTCAATTGGTTTGTTTCTCTGTACAGATTCTCTCTGTAATCCAACGTGTCCTATCTGTTGCTATTTGAGTAATCTTCATAAAGAGCTGTTCCTATTAATGACCCTCTTTTTGCCTAGAATTTGAATTCCTGACATTTTTTCAGGCATCTGTAACTCTCTGAAAACCGGTTCTGAAAAATGTGGCTCACAGACCAGGAGCACCAGCACCACCTCAATATTTGTTAGAAATTCAGATTCCCAGACCTCATTTCAATCACACAGAATCAGAAATTTCTGGGGATGGGTTCCAATGTGTGCTGTCAAATTCCAGGTGATTCTAATGTGCTAAAATTTCAGAGGGACGGCTCTAAACCCTAACCACCCACCTTTCTGAAATTATCATATTTCATTATTTCTCCACTTACAGATTTGATATTCACAGGTCTCTAAAAGACTTCCATATTTTATTATCCCTTGTCTGTTTTATGGCAGTTTCTTTGACTGGAATAAAAATTTTCTATCTGTGCAATTTGAACCTTACCAATTCTTTAAGTTACAGCTTGAATATTATAGTTTCTCTCGATGATTTTTCAGCTTCTACACTATTGACATTTGGGACTGAAGATAGTTTACTGTTGTGGGGACTGTCCTGCACATTCTAGCGTGTTTGTAGTACCCCCAATCTCTACCCACTGAATACCAGTAGTACCCTCCAGTTGTGACAATCAGAAATGTACCTAAAACTGCATACTTAAACCCTGTTCCAGTGGCCACATAATTTGACATAATTAGGCTCCCTAAGAGCAGAATGGGTAGACTGGGAGTATTTAGGAATGGTCACTCAACCTTCTTTTTAGTATGAGACAGATGCTGGGACTGGGAATGAACCTATCATATATTTGGAAGATGAAGTCCAGTCAAATGGGCAGACTATAGTGGCTGGGGCATGGGGCATTGTCATGATTAATTTTCTGTGTTAACTTGATCCTATAAACTAATGTATTTTTGGATGAGATTAACCTTTAAATTGGTAAACTTCTAGTAAGCAGATTGCCCTCCATAAAATGGGTGAGCCTTATCCAATAAGTTGTAGGTTCAAACAGAACAAGGAGACTGGCCTCAAGTAAGAGGGAATTGCCCAGCAAACTGCCTTCAGAATGGAAGTGCACTATGAGCCCTCCTGGATCTCCAGGCTGCTGACCTTGGAATTTCATCTGTACTGTTTGCTCC
The DNA here is from genome assembly GCF_027580195.1 of Bos mutus. NCBI lineage: Eukaryota > Metazoa > Chordata > Mammalia > Artiodactyla > Bovidae > Bos > Bos mutus. The sequence goes on from NC_091617.1 coordinate 49,678,614, forward strand.
CAGGGGTCTTCAGCCTACCAGCCCCATTGCAGATTTTGGACTCATTAGACTTCATAATCACAAGAGTGACTATAATAAATCTCTTTGTCTCTGTCTCTGTATATATGTGTGTATGTGTATATATATGTGTGTGTGTATATATATATATCCAATTGATTCTGTTTCTCTGGAGAACCCTGACTAATACAGACATCTGAATAACAGCTGTAGAAGGTATCAAATGTCTCAATAGTGATTGAAGGACGAAGTTATTCAGAGGACGGTGGGATAGATTCTTAAGGATTTCAGAAACACAAGGCCGTTAGAAATTCAGGCAGTTAACTGATATCAGAGAAGTCTTTCAGCAGTTAGGAATATCCCCAAGCTTCTTTCATGGATAGAGAAACTGGCAAGTAAGGTATGGACCTAAAGATTTGTAGAGTAGTAACTTAGATCAGGAAATGTATGCTAAATTGATGTTTGGGTCCATGAAGAACAAGGTAGCTTGTTGTTTTTTAATTGCTAAGTCATGTCTGACTCTTTTGTGACCCCATGGACTGCAGCCTGCCAGGCTCCTCTGTCCATGGGATTTCCTGGGCAAGAATACTGGAGTGGATTGCCATTTCCTTCTCCAGGGGATCTTCATTACCCAGTCACTGAACCTGCAGCTTCTGCATTGCCAATGGATTCTCTACTGCTGAGCTACCAAGGAAGCCCAAAATTTTTAAAATCATATGATACCGGGTATGTGAAAATTGTTCTAAGAATTGCTAAGCAATAATCCTAATAATGACTTACAGAGTGGACAGAGGAGTCAGAGAACCATATAACTGAACTAGCACATGCTGACCTAGTTAGTATATGATGATTTATCAGTGGGAGGCGTAACGTTTTTCAGAGAAGACAATAATTAGCTCCTAACTTCCTGTTGTTCTTCACTGAAAATGGCTTTGTAATTTCTAAAATCCCCGCTGATAAAGCTCTCTTTTTTTGAAAAACATCAGAAAGCCCAAGTTTTTATTTGCTCAAAGTATTTCATGCAATCATTGTATTCTAATCATTGATTTAAAAGGAAAAAATCAACCTCATATGGTGGCCTAAAATATTCTCAGGAATCACTGTTAAATATCATAAAACTCAATTATAAATAGGTATATTGAACTTGATTCATAAAGATGTTGATCTCTTGATAACTTTGAAGGATTAACAACATATTCTGAAGTAGTCCTTTTATTTGTAACAAGAAGTTATTTCCAGCCTTACCCTGCTTTCTGTGTTCACAGTAATATCCACAGAATACCAGTGCACTCACCTGTTCTATTTGCTGCCACTTTCCTTGAACTCTACTGTTTTTTTGTGACCTTCCTCTTTAAATTGTTAGGGAGTGTTACCACCATCACTTTTCCTCTGCCATCACAGAACTTAAGAAAGTGGTTCCCAGACTGAAAAAGAAAAAAGGGTATGGAAGCATGATAAAAATACAGATTCCCAAGGCTTATCTCCTTCAAGATTCTGATTCAGTGGGTTTGGAATGGGCCCAGGACTTTTGCATTTTCACCAATCACACTAAGTAATTCTAATGCAAGAGGATGGTGAATCATGGTGAGTCATTAATGCAACCAACAGTCCCAGTCTTAATATATTAATCAAATGCAGCAGACAAAAAAACTTTAAAGGCTTTGTTATAAACAAAGATACAGAAAATGACTGTGAAGGGGAAAACCATTGATTTTAATCACTAAATTCACTCTATTTCTTCCTTCTTCCTCTTTTTTTTTTTCTTTTAGAAACTTCTAAAGTTATAGCTGTTTGGGAAGCTTTAGTTCAGTGGTCAAAGAAGCAGCCACCATATCAATTATTTTCAATTTTCAGTTCAGTTATTCAGTTTTGCTTCCAATGAATATTAAATGAAGGTCAACACCAAAACATATCTTTGAATTGTTAATTAAGTAAAGAGGCAGGTAATATTCCCACTTTTCAAGAAAAAAGTATTAACAGCATCTCATATGTTTCATTTCAACTTGCTTGACTGTTTGCAAGGAAGCTTTGTACATCATTATGACATGAATTTAACATTCTTAAGCTTAATGAGCGGGAGGAAAATATTCCAGTGTGTAAGCCAGAATGATCACTTGTCAGAAAAGAGGAGGAAGATTCCTGAAAACTCTGTGCTCCTAATATGAGTGTGGTACAAGGCCAAAGAATGAATAACATTTGCAAGAAAAACAATTAGCAGCAGGCAAAGTCAGAAAGGCATTAGAAAAGGAAAAACCACAAATACAGAGACATAGAGCAGACTGAGGAATTCTGAGGACAGCTTGCATGTCTACATGTGTAGACATGATGAGTACTCCCAAGCAAAATTATTACTTTACTGGGCCTGAGAGAATATGGTGGGTACTAATAGGAGAGAGAAATTGTTGGAGCAGTAAAAATGGCCCATGTATTTGTTTGCTAGGGCTGCTGTAATGACATATCATGAACCACATAGCTTAAACAACAGATATTTATCTTCTTTAGTTCTGGAGCTAGAAATCTGCGATCAAGTTGTTATCAAGGTTAGTTTTGTCTTAGTCCTGTCTTCCTGATTTATAGATGACCATCTTCTCCTGTGTCTTCATAATGTCATCTCTTGGCGGGTGTCTCTGTCCCAATCTCTTCTTATAAGGATACCCTAATGACCTCATTTTAATATAATTACTTAGTCTCTGAATATGCTTGAATTCTGAGTACAGGTATTAAAATCTCAACCTATGAATTTTGAAAGAGACACAATTCAGACCACAACAGTCTGTCACAAAGGTATATGCTCTATGTATGTAAAAATAGTCATGAAAAGACTAGGGTCTTTGATGAATTCTGACACTTCAGTTTTGAAATACTGAAATACTTATCAAAATTATTCCAGTTGCAGCTTTCTCCCACTGCATCCTACTCCTATATCCTACTGCGTCCATCAGAAATCTTGGTATAAAATCATTTTGGCTCTCACAGACAGATTTCAGGGCAGGGATAACATACAAGAGCTAATTTATTACAGCCAAGCATCAAACAACCCAGTAATACTAGAAGATTAATTTCTTGCAAACAAACTCTGAGAGTTGCTGTCATGATGACTTGCATGGCGCGTGATCAAAGTTCATGGTTTGAACTGGCCTGTCTACTGTCAGTAGGGGGTTGAAGGAAAGAGTCTATATACCACCGCGTCCTCTGCAAAGAAGCTTGAAGATTCACTGAAGCTTTCTCTTGTGCTAGGTAGTACATTAAGCCTCTGACAGAGAAGTATTCCAATTAATTGATGCAATAGTCTTATTAAAGTTGACAGAATTTTTACCACCATGTATGAGTAAACTCAAGGTTTAGAAACTTGTTCAAGGTCATAGAGATGTTTTTAAACAGCTTCATTAAGGTATAATGACATATAATAAACTGTACGTATCCAAAGTATATAATTTAATATATTTTGACATGTGTATACATCTGAGAAACCACTAGTGTAATCATGGTGCTGAATATATTGATTATGCTGAAAGTTCCCTCATGCTCCTTTCTAATCCCTCCCTCATTTACTTCCTTGAGACCAGCAATCCCTCAGTACATCCCCTGCCAACCACTGATGTGTGTTTTTACCATATCTTTGTACACATTTTCTAGAATTTCAAGTGCAATCACATTATATATATTATTTTGTATATAGTTTGGCTTTTTTCACTCAAAGTAGTATTTTGAAATCAGCACAAATTATACTTGGAGAAGAAAATGGCAATCCACTCCAGTATTCTTGCCTGGAGAATCCCATGGACAAAAGAGCCTGGAAGGCTACAGTCCATGGGGGTCACAAAGAGTCAGAAACGACTAAGCGACTAACAAGCGCGCGCGCATGCGCGCGCACACACACACACACACACACATTATACTGTATATCAATAACTTATTCCTTTTTATTACACTGCAGCAAGTCCATTTTATGGGTACACCATAATTTGTTTATCCACTTACTTGATGGACATTTGTGTTGTTTCTAGTTTTTGTTTGTTACACATAAAGCTTGTACAAACATTTTTTGATGCAAGCCTTTGTGTGGACATATGGCTTCAATTCTCTTGAGAAAACACCTAGAAGTGAAGTGACTGGGTCACAAGGTGAGCATTATCTAGTTGAGTCTTGCTTTTTTAACTGAACTGACAGCTTCTATGTTCAATTGGAATATTTAGACCATTTACCTTTACTATGATTATTGACATGGTTAGGCTTAAATTTATGATCTTGTTTATTATCTGTCTCAACTAACTTTGTTGCTTTTCGTTCTTTTTCTGATGTCTTTTGAAATAGTATATTTTATGATTTTATTTTATCTCCTTTGTTGTCTTAATACCAATACCAGGGTCACCTGATGTCCAGTGTCATGAAGACCATTTATTTCAAATGTTTGTCAGACTTAATGGTTGTTTCAGGTGGAACAGTAAATCCAGTCTTTGTTACTCTGTCTTGGCTGGAAGCTTCTTATGACTGTCTGTTGTATACATTTTACATAGTGGACTGAAACTGGAGGTCAAATCGCTCTTATCTGTGATATTATATTGACAACCACCACCAGAGCAAAGGGGTCTAGAGTTTCACTCATGTTTCTCAAGTCACCTTTCTGTGATTTTGATCACTTCCAAAAATTGGCTCTTGGGGTTTCTTATTGTCCTTTATATAAACATATATGTCAACATATGATGTTCTTTCTATCTTCTTTTTTTAAGGCCAGTCTTGATTAAATTGTGAATGTGATTAATAAGTGATAGATATTTGTTAGGAATTCATGTCATATTATGACTTTCTTAAGGGTCCAATTAATACAAACAAATACTAGAAAGTTTTTTAAAAGTTCTTATAAAATGAAACAAATCATACAAAAAATTTCCTAAAGAAGAATATTATGTGAGAAATTGGTTAAAATTTATGTTACCAAACATACACTGTGAAAATATCTGTAATAAATCAGAGTTCAGAAGGCTGAATGCTGAAGAATTGATGCTTTTGAACTGTGGTGTCAGAAAAGACTTGAGAGTCCCTTGGACTACAAGGAGATCAAACCAGTCCATCCTAAAGGAAATCAATCCTGAATATGCATTGGAAGGACTGATGCTGAAGCTGAAGCTCCAATACTTTGGCCATTTGATGTGAGGAGTCAACTCATTGGAAAAGACCCTGAAGCTGGGAAAGACTGAAGGCAGGAGGACCAAGGATGAAATGGTTGGATGGCATCACCAATCCAATGGACATGAATTTGTGCAAGCTCCAGGAATTGGTGAAGGACAGGGAAGCCTGGCATGCTGCAGTCCATGATATTGCAAAGAGTTGGACACAACTGAGAGGCTGAATGACAACAACAGGAGTATTTCTTAAATTCAGATATAATTCTTATCTGTCTGACTTAAGAATACTTTTTTACAAGGTCCTTACCATTATTGCTATTCACTGAAACAAGAGCACAACTTCTTTTTTTCCAAGGGGAAAAAGAGACACACGTTAAGAATTTTCACATTTAAAAAAATGTCTACATACCTCTCTGCATTTAAAAAAAAAATGATAAGTTTCTCTATTTCCATAGAAACCCCAACAACAGGTACATCTGAGCACAGGCTACCATCTGTAGTCACACATAGATTTGTTCATGTTCATAGAGGTGGAAAGCATTTAAAAATATCATTATCTCTCCAAGGACACAACTCTTATTTAAGGCAATGAGGAGACTACAGATAAGCTGAATATTACGACCATCAGTGGTATCTTTGTGGAAGTTACTAAGGACTTATCTTTGGAAAATATGTATCTTTCTCTCCATTAGGGTAATTGAAGCATTTAGTTATAGGGAAAATGAAGAACAAAAACACAACAAAATGAACGAATGTTCATCTTGAACAAGCTACACTCTTATTTTATGTAAAGGACCCCGCATGGCTAAAACATACGGTTTGTACTGAGAGGTAGAAGAACTCAGCTGTCAGTCACTTACCAGCTTATAACCTTAGGCAATCACTAAGAGTCTTTGACATTCAAGGTTGATAACAGGGTAAAAGAAACAGAGATGATGATGCTTTGAAAACCATTAATCGTGTCAGAAAGAAAAGGTGTTTATTAGAAATCACCTTTTTCACACTTTAGTTACAGTAATTATATGTTAAAAATATGACTCACTATCAGATGTCCCATTCACCTCCCCCTCCACAAATTTTCCATTCTTTAACCCTAATTTAGTGTTTGTGTGTGTGTTTCTCTATGTATTGATGGACTGATGGTAGACTTCAACTCAAACTGATTTTGGAAAAAATAGTTTCAATCTGACCTCCTTTCTTTCCTATTAGTCCTGCATATTTCTTCCCCCATGCCTTTATACATGTTATTTTTACTTTTTGTAACACTCTATGCTCTTCCCTCTTTTCTTCTCCCTTCATACCAATTTTCACTTCTTCTACAAAGCTGATTGAAATCCCACCTCTTTAGTGAAGATGGTTTTTACCTTTCTGGTTAATGACGAGCTCTTCCTTCTTTGAATTCCTTATAGGCTTAGCCTCCGTGCAAACTCAGTTTTGCACATAGTATTTATTTACTTATTTATTTTTTCTCTTCCCAACTAGATTACTCAATTCTCTTGAGAAACTTTTAAGTGTATTAGCTACTGGACAACACCAGTCAGATGTCCTATAGACACTTCAAACTCAATAAGAGCACATAAAGTCTCTAAATCGATTTTTCTTCTCTATTCCCTCAGTGACTAGTATACATATCCAAATAGTTTTGCAAGCCAAGAAACCTCAGAAAAATGCTTAATTTCACTATGAATTTTACTTCTCCATTTCAGGCTAAAGCTTGATTTTTTTTTTTAGCATGGCATGCAAAACTTTATGGTATGACCTCTGCTTCTTGCCATAAATTTTGCTTGACTCCATATTTTCTCGGCCTATTTTACTGATGCTCCACTGTTCTGCTCTTGAGGATCAAACTTCTCAAAATATGTTTCTTTCTTCTTATCTTCGCTTTCTCATCTCTCAAACAACTTTGTATTCCAGAGTGATTTCCATATCTAAGATACAACTGAAATACCCCTTGACAAAATATAATCACCATCTTGGTGAGTCTAGCAGATCATTTTTCTAATTTTATTTGCTTTCCTATCACATTCAATAAATCACTGCACCGTTTCTGAAACATTATCTGACTGGACTTCATAAGAATACTTTATCTTGGATTTCCTTATGGCCCGCTAGTTGTTCCTTGTCTATATCTCCTCCAACACATCTTCTCTTACTTGAAGCGGTGAAGATTCTCAAGGCTCTTTTCAAGACTCTCTTCTCTTTTCAGCTAACATTTTTTTCTCCTAGGTGATTTAATCATTCTCTTTTATAACCTTACTATCATTCATCCTTTAATGACTGACCCAGGTTTATTTCTTCAAGACACAATCTTGAGTTCCTGATTCACATATCCAAACAGCCTACTCAAACATATTACTTGAACATCTTACAGGCAGCCCAACTTCATACATTCAACATTAAATCCCTGCTTTCCTCCCAGTCCTATCTCTGTGTGCCCCATTTCAGTAAATGATGAACCTGTTTAAAGAAGGTAAACATAAGAAAATAAACACTTCCATCTTTCTCATTCTTCAGATCTAATAAACCACTGAGAATTGTTGATGCATCCTCCCAAATATTTTTAAAAATCTACTCATTTATTTCCAACTCAGTGACCACCATCCTAGTATAAAGTATTGCCTGACTTGTTGACATAACCTTCTGAGCATTCCATATCCACCTTTGCTCAATTACAATCTATTCACTACACTCTGGCCAAGGCATCTCTCAGAAACTGCAAATTGCATCATGTTACTTCTTTAAAAATCCTTCTGTGACTTCCTAGTTTCTCTTAGAATTATGTGTGTGTGTGTTAGTTGCTTAGTAGTGTCCAACTGTTTGCAACCCAGTGAATTGTAGCCCGTCAGGCTCCTTTCTCCATAGAATTCTCCAGGCTAGAACACTGGAGTGGGAAGCCATTTCTTCCATCAGGGGATCTTCCTGACCCAGGGATCAAACCCGGGTCTCTTGCACTGCGGGCAGAGTCTTTACTGTCTGAGCCACCAGGGAAGGCATTGAAGCCTTAATGTAGTCTATAATACTTTGTATGGAGTACTGAGTGCCTCCCCCTTGCTGCTTCTCCTCTTAGCTAATCCTTGCTCATTCTAAGGAAATCACTCTCTGAAATTCCAAACTGGTTTAGCCAGCTCCCCTAATTAGATACTGTTAAAATACCTTGTGCTTTTCCTTTGTTGCATTTGTTATTATTATAAACAATTACTGATTTCTGTAATTACTTAACTTAATCTTACTTGAGCTGATGTATCTTAAATTTCACAAAGGCAGAGATTCTCTAGGTCGCCACTGTATCCTCAGTATTAGTGAGGGTGCTGGCCAGTAGTCACTTCTCAATATACATTTCTTGAATGAACGTTTAAATACATTGATGCTTAAATCTCATCTCTTGCTCTCAAGCCCAGTCATATACATAAACCGCCAGTTCTAACCGATAGCATGTTTCCTGTAACTTAGCATCTCTGCTTACACTATTCTCTGTGCCTGGCTGCTCATCGTACCTTCACTGGCCGATTGACGGCACCTTTCAACATCCACCCCAAGTTTCCACCCCATCAGGAGGCTTTCACTGACTGTCCACCTACTGGGTCCTGTGCTCCCCTCCCGTGATAGTACTCACATTCTGGTGGGACTGCTACCAGAGCACCACAATGCTAATTTCTGCTCTAGATGCGTTCACTCTTTTGTTTCTGAATATCTATGCTTTGTGTCTCTCCTGAGATTTCAATTACTAGAGAGTGAATCAGTGCCGTTTAGACATGAATCTTCAAAGGCGAATGCTGTACCTGGTATTTAAACAATGATCAATCCATAATTATAATAATTGGTATTTTTTGAATAAATAACTCCTTGACAGCTGGGACAACGTACTTGACATCTTTATCATCTCCCACAGGGTTTGGTACCATTATGTTGTCATTGTTGCTGTTTACTTGCTAAGTCATGTCATGCTCTTTGTGACCCCATGAACTGCAGCAGGCCAGGTTTCCCTGTTCTTCACTAGCACCCAGGGTTTGCTCAAACTCATATCTGGTGATGTCATCCAACCATCTCATCCTCTGCTGTCCCCTTTTCCCCTTGCCCTCAACCTTCTCCAGCATCAAGGTCTTTTCCAATGAGTCAGTTCTTTGCATCAGGTGACCAAAGTATTGCAGCTTCAGCTTCAGCATCATTCCTTACAATGAATATTTAGGGTTGATTTCCTTTAGGATTGACTGGTTTAATCTCCTTGCAGTCCAAGGGACTCTCAAGAATCTACTCCAGTCCTACAATTCGAAAGCATCAGTTCTTCGGCCCTCAGCCTTCTTTATAATTCAACTCTCAAATCCGTACAAGACTACTGGAAAATCATAGCTTTGACTATATGGACCTCTTTGGCAAAGTGATGTCTCTGCTTTTTAATAAGCTAACTAGGTTTGTAATAGCTTTTATTCCAAGAAGCAAACATCTTTTAATTTCATGGCTGCAGTCACTGTCTGCAGTGATTTTAGAGCCCAAGAAAATAAAATCTGTCACTGTTTCCACTGTTTCCCCATGTATTTGCCATGAAGGGATGGGATCAGATGCCATGATCTTAGTGTTTTGAATGTTGAGTTTTAAGCCAGCTTTTCACTCTCCTCTTTCACCCTCATCAAGAGGCTCTTTAGTTCCCCTTCATTTTCCGTCATTAGAGTGGTATCATCTGCATATTCAAGGTTGTTGATATTTCTCCCAGCAATCTTGATTCCATCTTGTGATTTATCCAGCCTGGCATTTTGTATAATGTGTTCTGCATAGAAGTTAAATAAACAGGGTGGAAATACACAGCCTTGACATACTTCTTTTCCAATTTTGAACCAGTTTGTTTTTCCATGTCCAGTTCCAACTGTTGCTTCTTGACCTGCATAAAGGTTTCTCAGGAAGCAGGTAAGGTGGTCTGGTATTCCCATTCTCTTAGAATTTTCCACAGTTTTTTGTGGTCCTCACAGTCAAAGGGTTTAGCGTGGTCAATGAAGCAGACATTTTTCAGGAACTCACTTGCTTTCTCCATGATCCAATGAATACTGGCAATTTGAATTCTGATTCCCCTGCCTTTTCTAAATCCAGCTTGTATAGCTGAGAGTTCTCAGTTCATCTACTGCTGAAGTCTAACTTGAAGGATTTTTAGCATTACTTTGTAACCTGTGAAATGAGAGCAGTTGCACAGTTGTTTGAATATTCTTTGGCATTGCTTTCTTTGAGATTATAATGAAAAATGACCTTTTTTAGTCTTGTGGTCACGGCTGAGTTTTCTAAATTTGCAGGCATATTGAGTGCAGCACTTTCACAGCATCATCTTTTAGGATTTGAAATAGCTCAGCTGGAATTCCATCACCTCCTCTACTTTGTTGGTTGTAATGCTTCCTAAGGCCGACTTGACTTCACACTCCAGGATGTCTGGTTCTAGGTGAATGATAATACCACAGTGGTTGTCCAGGTCATTAAGATCTTTTTTGTAAAGTTCTTGGTGCAGTTCTAATTAAGATCTATTCAGTTAATACTAAGTGACTAATTACCCATTTATTTCATTTAATACCTGTGAACAGACTCTTATTCTATTCCTTACCCTCTGTACCATTCTCATTTGTATTACCCCTATATATTATATTCCCTGGTGGCTCAGAGGTTAAAGTGTCTGCCCTCAATGTGGGAGACCTGGGTTCAATCCCTGGGTCAGGAAGATTCCCCTGGAGAAGGAAATGGCAACCCACTCCAGTATTCTTGCTGGAGAATCCCATGGACGGAGGAGCCTGGTGGGCTACACAGTCCACTGGGTCGCAAAGAGTTGGACACGACTGAATGACTTCATTTTCACTTTATGCAAGAAAAAGATTTTGCAGGAAAGGGAGTGCCAAAGATAAATGGAACTACTAGTAATATAGAGATATGTCCTTAATGATTTTTCTTTTAAAAAAGGCTCAGTGAAATATTAAAGCAAGTCAGACAATCGAGGTTCATTTATACACCTCATTCTACCTGAAAATGTACCATTTTTATCTGATAAACGCCTCATAAAAGTCAGTAATTTAAGTACGAATTGCTAAAAGTGTCTATTCATGTCCATTTATATTTTCATGGAAAATCTTAGTTCTCTATATTAGTCTCCATTTTATCTCCTTTTCCATTTAAAAAATAACAGTGATACACTTGGGTTGTGAACTTGCATACATAAGCTTACTGCTTGCATTTAAATTATGTCAATGATATAATATGTGACTTATATGCATTTTTAAATTTTAAAAGTCACTTGCAACTCCAGGTACTGTGTATTATAGAACTCTTTGGTGGAATATTTGAGAACTATAGAGAATAGGTTTTTAAAAAACATATGTTTGTAAACCAGTATTTCTTTTTTTGTGACATAGTATTACTATATATTGTTTAGATTAGTTTTTGAATACATCTTTAGATCCCTGGGTCAGGAAGATCCCCTCAAGGAGGAAATGGCAACCCACTTCAGTATTCTCACCTGGGAAATCCCACAGACAGAGGAGCCTGGTGGGCAGTGTTCATGGGTTCACAAGAGTCGGACACAAGAGTCGGTAGTGACTAAACCACCACCACCGCCAGATATATACTATCTTCTCTGATTTTGGCAATAAGGTTTTTGAAAAGTTCCCAAAATATTCTGAAAAATGGCCCAATACTGTCTTCTGTCCTTGCCTCTCATAGTTTGTGTAACTTTAATGATCATTTGTGATAGCTTAGGAGATCTGACACTCATTTTTTGGTAAATACAATTCAAGTCCTTAGATGTTTGATCAGACATGTATAATAACTCTATAGCAAAACATGAGAATTAATTGCTTTTAAAATTATAAATCACTGAGATTGGTAGATTTCAGTAGGGCCATAATCTAAAAAAGCTGTCTTGTAATTTTATCTTGTTATTCAGCTATAATCACATATAATATCTTATTAATCTTTAAACAAAGACAATTTATTTAAAATGTGATGTAGGGGCTTCCCAGGTAGTACAGCAGTTGAGAGTCTACCTGCCAATGCAGTGGACATGGTTCAAATCCCTGATATGGGGAGCCAGGATCCCACATACTGTGGGGCAGCTAAGCCCGTGCGCCACAACTACTGAATCCAGAGTGCCCTAGAGCCAAGCTCTGCAACAGGAGAAGGCTTCACGCTATAACTAGAGAGTGGCCCCTGCTTGCCACAACTAGAGAAAGCCTGTGTGCAACTATGAAGACCCAGTGCAACCAAAAATAAATAACAAATATTTTTTAAAAGATGTGAAGTACGGTCTAATTATTCCCTAAATACTAACTTTTAAATCTACTGATTTTATACAGAAATGTACTTTAAAATAATAAGGTAAGCATTAAAAAAATGAAAAATCAAAAACACCAAACATCAAAAACTTGTCAACTCTCTCCATGACTAAAAAACAAATTTGATTCCATTTGGTATCAATATAAATTGGTTGGAACATTTATAGGTACTATCAGGGATTTTCCACCGAGGGCTCTGACCTTTATACAACTGAAAAGTGAAATCCCCCAAGTGCAGAGGTCACTCCTCTCTTGTTTCCTACCTCATACAAAAATCCAAATCGACTGTGTGTCCCAGATGGTCCATGCTGTTATTTCATATAAAGCTGAATTTTCTGGCCCTTGAATATTTGGAATAGCTTCTGAGAGAGCACAATTGGCCCAAATTATTATGAAATATATTGGTTCATTGAAATATATTCCCTCTGAGGTATTTTCTTTGCTAGGGGAGATGGTAATAAGTGGGCCTAGCTATTTTATTTTAGTAATGGCATTTTAATACAGAGTCAACTGCACTTATAGGTCTCAGGTGACCCTTAAAGAAGACCCTTACAAGACTAGAAATGTGAATGAATTGGTAGGATGAAAAAAGCATACTCCTTTCTTTTCTATGGGCTGCCCTCACTTCCATCTTTTATTTCCCTTATGTGGATGTACCCAGTTGGCCCGGAGTTGGAGTACCTTCTGGAAATCCACCTGCAATATACTGACCATTAAGGCTTTAATCAGAAGAGTAAGATGTACTTATATGGAATAGAGCTAGTCATTTGAGGTGAGAAGATACATATTTGCATTAAGTATTTTATCCTTTCTTGGTACCCATTTTAAGGTTACCTAAAATACCTTCCCTGGGATTTCTTTGGAAGGAATGATGCTAAAGCTGAAACTCTAGTACTTTGGCCACCTCATGCAAAGAGTTGACTCATTGGAAAAGACTCTGATGCTGGGAGGGATTGTGGGCAGGAGGAGAAGGGGACGACAGAGGATGAGATGGCTGGATGGCATCACTGACTCGATGTACGTGAGTCTGAGTGAACTCTGGGAGTTGGTGATGGACAGGGAGGCCTGGTGTGCTGCGATTCATGGGGTCGCAAAGAGTCGGACACGACTGAGCGACTGATCTGATCTGAAAATACCTTCAGAATGACCACTTTAAAGGAGTTCAGCAAGGGAGGTAGGTGCCTTTACCCCAAGCACTGAGATTTTACTAAGGGGTGACAAATGTACCAATTTAGTATATGAAATTATATGACATTAAATAAGGTCAATGGGTTGAATAGGTTATGTACTTAATATGAATGTATAAATCTGACAAAGAACCCACCTTCCAGTGCAGGAGATGTAAGAGATTCGGGTTCAATCCCTGGGTTGGGAAGATCGCCTGGAGGAGGGCATGGCAACACCCTCTAGTATTGCCTGGAGAATTCCATGGACACGGGAGACTGGAGGGCTAGAGTCCATAGGGTCACAAAGAGTCAGACACCACTGAAGTGATTTAGCACGCACATACACTGAGTAGCCCAGCAAGACCGGAAGTGAAGGCTTCTTTACAAGAAGCAGTATGTTGCAAAACTGAAGAGAAGTATGGGAGCCAGGCCTTGAGCCTCAGGATACGGACTTTGTCTTTAATCTTTAGGGAAGGGAGAGAACTTTGGACAAGGGACTAATATGATCAAAGCACTCAAGTGTTTCACAGCCCGCAGCAATCTTGGAATTCAACAGTGACTTTCTATCCTGCTGTGAAGCAAGACGATTTTAATTCAAATGCTCTGGAAACCTCATGAAAGCTCTTGATAAGGCTCATCATTTCAAACTGATTTTAAAATTCAGAAGTGCCTTGGGATTAATAGCGCCCTTTCAGTTTTAATCTCTAGTAAGATCCCAGCAGCCTCTGCCTGCTCAAATAGAGGTACACTTGAGGTGAAATGAATGATGGTGAGACAGCTCACACATTACTCGGTAGAAAAGCCTGGAAGTGAGAGCAAGAAGTCAAGGTTAAGAGATGTGAGCACTGTCGACCTACTCACAATGAGGGAGGAAAGATAAAACCACGGTGTATAATGACATAAAGGGATATTAAATAGAGGCCAGGGAGCCATTATTTCTTACTGACAAGGGGAAGGAATAGGATATAATGGTCATGAACTGAAGTAGGGAATGTTTAGGTCAAATAGAAAAAAATTAACTTAAAGAACATTTAAACATGATTTCACTGGAGGCCATTGTTAAACTGCATTTTTGAGACAGAAACTGACATTCCTTTTTAAGAAAGTTCAAAGAGTCCACTCTGTGCTAAAATTGATTTTGAGTGTCTTTAAAGAAAAACAAACAAAAAAACAAAAAACTCCCCTCTACCTCTTCTGGGATTATATTTTATTATCAATGGGATGGTGGGGATCACACACCATATAACCCACATTCTTAGGAGCTTTCTCATACTATGATTTAGATTGTGCTCTCACTAATTAAAAAGAATTCAGAAGCAGAGACTGTGATGTTGTGAAGTTTTAGTGAGTAAGAAAAAAAAACAGAACAAATGCTCAGTGGAAACATTAAATGCTGAATGAAGTCTTACAATTTTCAATAACTGTTCATCTAATTTGATAGGTTCTTTTCATACCTTAGTGGTTTGCATGAATCTTAATATACAACTTGGGTATAAAAGAGAGATTCCTTTATTTTCTAGAACCACTTAATTTCTGTACTTTAAGGGCTGTTGGAAAATGTTGACCTCAGTTCCTGTGGGGGGTCTTTCTCTTCCCCAGACCTGGGCCACAACCCAGTTTTTGGGGCTGTATACCCTGCTTCTGGTTCTGTCATCAGTTCATTCCCCATGTCAGTTGTTCTGCCTTCATGTGTTGTTGTTTCTGTCTGCCTGACTCTTTTGGGTCAAGAAATTCTTTGCTACTTCCACCTCGAGAGGAGAGAGGAAGCAAGGAGAGAGAGTGAGAATCCGAGTCCAAGTTTGAAGTGTCTGAGGAAAATTACGGCCATGCTGAGAAACTGAAAGAAGGCTGAGGTGGCTAGAGCTCAGAGATGAAGGAGGAAGGGCTGGAATCACTGACAGATCTGCTCCTGGGCCTGTCTACTTATTCACCTTGATTGTGCCTACAGGTTACCCGACTAGGGGACAGGGCATGGTCCTGAGTTTCAGAGAATCACAGCACAAAACAATTTGTTTTGAGGAATGATGGGAAATGCTAAGCCCTATCTATACCTGCTTCTCCAGGGCATATTTTCTATTCCCAAGAATCCCCTATTTACTCTTTACTTCCTTCACAATTATTAACATATTTTTCTAGGGGTTTAGATGTACTATATACTTTCTCAGAGTCAATATAATGGAGATCCATTCCAGGCAAATGAAAGGAAGGGAAAAGAAGAAATACACTGATTAAAAAGGAACAGGTCAATACCTCCAAATATTGTCCAGTCCCTATTTAGCAGCAACAACTGAATTTTAACAATGTACCAGGTACTGTATTGTGAATTCAGAGATAAGCAAGGCATTTGCCATGCCTTAGGGTTTCTCATAATCTTGTGGGAAAACATAAAGAGGAAAAAGGACCATTGCCAGGGAATGGATTCAGAGTACAGTATTTGTAGTCCATTTGATTTTAGGACTGAATGAAGTCACACTATTAGAAACCCCTCAGACCATATTTTCATAGACTTATGAATTTCAAATGAGTTTGGATCTCAGAGGTCACTTGGTCTATTTCTAATGCAATATCCAAATGCCCTTAATATCACCCTAAGTGATCATAATCATTGTGTGAAGATTTTCAGTTTTGGGTAAGTCCATTCTGTTTTTTCAATAGATCTATTTCTTAGAAATGTCATTCTAATAAAAAAAAAATTGTACTCCTTATAATTCCACTCACTGGCCCTTACTCTGCCCTTTGGAGCCAAACAAAGTAAGTCTAATCACTCTGACACTGTAGAAGTCTTATTATTAATTATGGAGCTGTGTTTGACACTAACATATTTCTCAAAAATTGGGTGCTTAACTAGAAAGTCCCCAAATGTGGAGATTTATCATGATGACTTGCCTAGTAATGCCTCATAATTAATGCTTAGGAAATTGAATGTGGTTTATTATTCTTTTTTGCATATTACTACATCAATATGAGGGCTTCTCGGGTAGTTCAGTTGGTAAAGAATCCGCCTGGAATGCAGGAGACCCTGGTTCGATTCCTGAGTTGGGACGATTCCCTGGAGAAGGGATAGTCTACCCATCCCATTAGTCTTAGGCTTCCCTGGTGGCTCAGTTGGTAATAGAATCTGCCTGCAATGCAGGAGATTGGGTTCAATCTCTGGGTCTGAAGATCCTCTGGAGGAGGGCATGTCAACCCATTCCAGTATTCTTGCCTGGAGAATCCCCATGCACAGAGGAGCCTGGCAGGCTATAGTCCATGAGATTGCGAAGAGTTGGACACTGCTGAGCTACTAAACTCAGCACAGCACATCAATATAAAATGCATTATGAAGGATGTTCTGAATTAATATCATTAACATGTTCACATTTAATGGAAATTTTTTTTTTGGTAGCCAGATATTCACCATCATATTTATAGTAGTTTTGCTTTTTTAAAACCCAAACATACTTTGGTCACCAAATTGAGGGGTACAGAGACTCAAATATATAAAAAAATTTTTAAAGGAGAAAATGCACTAATTACTGTATTTTTTCTTTTTAAAGAATGTTAAAAGAAGGGGTCCCTGAGTTGCTAAGTCATTGTCCGGGTCTTAAGGTCATGATAAACCTGGTGTGCTCATCAGAGCATAGAGCGAGGGGTGTGACCCTTAACTTTGCTATTCCAGAAATAGAAGCTTATGAGTTAATCCAAAACTGAATAGCACTATGAAAGGGGACTTTCATTCACCAAACTCTCAATATGTTGATACATAGTTCAGAGACTATCAGATCAGATCAGATCAGATCAGTCGCTCAGTTGTGTCCAACTCTTTGCGACCCCTTGAATTGCAGCACGCCAGGCCTCCCTGTCCATCACCAACTCCCGGAGTTCACTCAGACTCACGTCCATCGAGTCAGTGATGCCATCCAGCCATCTCATCCTCTGTCGTCCCCTTCTCCTCCTGCCCCCAATCCCTCCCAGCATCAGAGTCTTTCCCAATGAGTCAACTCTTTGCATGAGGTGGCCAAAGTACTGGAGTTTCAGCTTTAGCATCATTCCTTCCAAAGAAATCCCAGGGCTGATCTCCTTCAGAATGGACTGGTTGGATCTCCTTGCAGTCCAAGGGACTCTCAAGAGTCTTCTCCAACACCACAGTTCAAAAGCATCAGTTCTTCAGCACTCAGCCTTCTTCACACAGCCCAGGAGAGTTGATTTCTAGGGATAGTGGGAGTGGTTAAGCCCCTCCTCACCCCTTGCTTCTCCAAGATTATGTTTTTATTCCCAAGAGAATGTATATATATATATTCTCCTCTTTCTTCTTCACTTCATTTTCAACACTTGAAGTATTTTTTTTAGAACCTAAATGTTACCAAGTACCTCCTCTGAGTCACTGTAATGAAGATCCAGCCTCTAGCTGAATGGCAGAAAGGGAAAGAGGAAAATATATAGATTTTTGCAATGTTAGAGAACCTCAAAGGCCAAGGTCCATGGTGTCACCTTTTTCTCTCATAGGGCACCCTGAGGCCAAAAAATAACCAGAATATAGCTTACTTCAAAAAATTATTTATCCATGGTTTTACTAGTTATTTGGTAAAAACAAAAGTTAATCCCAGTGAATTCTCCTTGTTATTTATTAAACTATTCCCCTCTAGTGTCTTATGTCTACCAGATATATTAACTCCTTTCTCTGGTCAGTGCTAGATATATATCAAAACATTATTACTGTTCAATTATTTATTTTTGTGTTCTTTATGCAGGTCTCCTCCCTACTTTAACATATTATCATATTAAACAGATAACAACACAGCTTTCTTCTTCCATGGTTAAATTGTAGCCTTGAAAATACATTCTGGTCACCTTAATTAGACTGAGGCACTCTAGTTTTTATTAGACACAAGAGATGGCTTGATGGTTTTGCAAAAGGCTTGCTGAGTATCTCATTAATACCCCTTTCAGATACCATCAAATAGATGGCAGAACCTACCCATTTTATATTTATTTTATTAGATTATATTTCAAAGACTGAGCTTTCTGACCCGACCTTGTCACTGAGTTAAATATATGATTACACAGTTCTTCTGGAAACTCTAGTAAGAATCAACAACAGTCATTAGCAAAAACCTAGATGATCATTAGAAAATTTTTGGTCAGTGAAGTTAATATTTAGACTAATCAGACTTATAGTCTATCCTTTCTTTATATTTTTTTCTTGAAACCTCATCAAAGATTAATGTGATTGTTCACCCTGAGATTCACATAACGAACGAAATAGTAACAACCAACATTTTAAAAGTTTCATGTTTAAGATATTAAGCACTTTAATATATAGCATTTGCTTTAGTCTTTACAGCACTGGTAGATGATCACATTTTATCACTTTCAACCTTTAGACTAGAACAGCAATTCTTAGAACGTGGAGCCTGCATCAGCAGCATTAACATCATCTGAGAGCTTGACAGAAATGCAAAATGTTGGCGCCATCCAGATGGGCTGAATGAGAAACTGTCTTTGTTTGTGTGTCTTGATTTTAAAATACTTTTCCTTATCACAAGACATTCAGATTTCTGGGGCACAGAGCTGGGAGGTTCCACACTAAGTTGCCTTCTCATATGGAGGGGACATCTGTTGTATTTTCTCCTCAGTATTCATTCATCATCCACTTTCCTCCATTTATTTCTGTGGGATATTCCTCTTCTCATTTGCTTTGAGTGAGCTTCATTTCATAACTGCCCCAGCCCACTGGTTCACGGGTAAGCCTATCTGCTGCTGCTAACTCACTTTAGTCGTGTCTGGCTCTGTGTGACCCCATAGACGGCAGCCCACCATGCTCCATCGTCCCTGGGATTCTCCAGGCAAGAACACTGGAGTGGGTTGCCATTTCCTTCTCCAATGCGTGAAAGTGAAGTCACTCAGTTGTGTCCGGCTTTTTGTGACCTCATGGACTGTAGCCTACCAGGCTCCTCTGTCCATGGGATTTTCCAGGCAAGAATACTGGAGTGGGTTGCCACTGCCTTCTCCGAAGCCTATCTAGCCTAAGCTAATTAGTCCCTCATATTCTCCTAACACAGTGCTTGGTTCATGGGTAGGGGGTATATATGGCCAAATAAAATCCAGTACATAAAGAATTTTGGTGGATTGTTCTCCTAAATGTACACTAGGGAAATTTTCTCCCAGGCCCACGAGGGGCCATGGAGAAGGATGTTCGTCACAGTAGTGTCTTATTCACTGTTGTGCCTCATGTGCCTGAAACAGTCCCTGGTACATTGTAGAGACCCATCACATTTGTGAATAAACACATTGCTTGAAACACAGGGAGTGGGGGGCAGCCTGAATGTCTATCACCAAGAGAGCTAAGGGAAAGATAATAGTTGTATGCTGTTTTCTAGCAAATAGAATCAATGGATTCCATGTACAATAGTAACATAATTGGAACCTAAAAACAGTGCTTAGTGGAACAGTAGGATACATAACATCCATCTCATTATGTTAAAACACAATTACACAAAATAACATACATTGTTCAAAAACACAGTAAGACAAAAAGACAAACAATAAACAAATTAAATGGTTTTCATAGGGAAAGCAGAATTGGATTGGCACATAGTGATGAAATACATAGAAAAATACATAAACATATACTGAAAGCATGATGTTTTGTAAGGACCTGTTGCAAGATGTGTTATAAACTGAAAAAAAAAGCAATCCATTCAACTCTGGGCACCTGATTTAAGAAGGAAAATTGCTGGAAATTCTAAGAAAGTGATTCTACTTTTTGTTCTACATTGAATCCAGGTAAGATAGAGCCCTGGGAACTGTATGGAAAAAGAAAAACTAGAACCTGACTACATGATTAAAATTCTCTGGATCTAACCTTGCCTGAACTGTGTCCACAAGCCAGATACAATCAATTACTACTTCTTACCCCACCTTCAATTTTTTCTTTTATTGTGGTCAGTTAAGATGTTTGAATTCATGTTTTCTTTCACTTGTAACCAAGAGAATCCTGACTGATATATCATCTCTTACTTTGCTTCCCTCAACCAACTTGGAAAATAATAGTGTTTCCTAACCCCATTTTACCACAAATATACTCTTGCACATGAGTATGTGAGCCAGCTGGCACTGATCCTCCTACCTGTCTACTAAAACTGCTTTTGTTTGGTATCAAGAATCCCTAAATGGCACAAGTATTTGACACCTTAATGTGCTCTCCTCCTATTATTCCACTGGCTGTTCATCCTCAGATTTTATCCTTGGATCCTTATTAAATATCCTGATTTTTAGTCCATGGTAGTTGAAGATAAGTATGTAACTAAGTATGAATCACAGCAGATTCATCAACCAGCAAGAACAGCTGCTGGTCTATAAACAACGAGAATGGTGTTACTGGCAATTGCTGGCTGGCTATCAGATTGAGTGGGAGCTATCTTTACTATTGCTCTGAGTATCAAGTTGCTCTATTAGCCCTCTGTGATTTATATTCTCTTCTTTATCTAAATTATCCAATGAAAAAAATGATTTTAATATCATTTCAGAGATAAAGACTTCTAAATCTGTATTTTTAACTTTAATTCCTCCAGAACTGGAAACCTGAATTCCCTACTAACACAAAGACAGAGGTTGAACTCAGTGACTCTTACCCACTGAAAATCTTTCCCATGCTGAGTCTCTTCTCTGCTAATGGCACTACCAGGGACCCAGTTTTAAAAGTTATAAATACTAATCATTTTTCATTTTTTCCTATTTTTCAACTTTCTATACCCCTTCTCACCCAAGTAGCCAAGTACCAGAGATTCTACTCTATTTTATTTCTTTAATGAGTACGTCCTTCCATCTACTCCTCACAGCAATTATCTTAATTTAAGCTTCACAGTCTTTTGTCCAGGTCACGGTATTGGTCATTTAAACATCTCTCCCTTCTTCTAGTCTTCTTTGCGTTGCTGTTGAAATATTTTTTCCCTAAATCACAGACTGGATCATCTCACATGTCACTTGTAGTCTCAAGTAACATTCAGTGATCTTCTGCTGAATATAGGCCTGCATGCTCTTATGTAGTATTGTAAACATTTTCTGAAATGGCCCAAAAGAAAACGTCTACTTCTTCCTATCCTTTCCTGAACTCTAGAATTCAATAATATTAAGTTCATGGTCATCCTGGAGGAGATAATGAAATTATAAGACTATGACTTTTTAAATATCATTTCTTGAGCCTGGTTCTTCTTCTCTTTATTTATAGAAACTCCTTTATTCTTCAAGGTATAATTCAAGTTTACTGTTTCCTTTATTGCTTCTATGACGCATACAGTCACAAAGAATGATTTCCTCACTTACAATCCTATGCAATGTCCCTTTTGCTCCCCTTAGCACTCATTCAAATTAACCTTGCAATACATATTTTCCCACTCATATATATCCTCACTAATTCCCCATGAGAACCAGGTTCTAAGAAATTTTATGATAAAGATCCTGTCTTATTCATCTTTAGGTCTCAATTCCAAGAATAATACTTGGCAAATAGATGTCCAATAAATACTTAATTAAATTTAACGTATATAAACATCTGTAAAACTTTCCTGGATCATGGTTCCACTGAGATTATGGGTAAGGTTATAAAGATATATTCTGTAACTAAAATATACAGACATATACACAGAATTTTGCATATAATTTAATGAGATGTGTGGTGAACATCTGGTCTGGCACACTCAAAATTTGTTCCAACCTCATTCCAGTCTACAGAGAACGGAAAACTTAAAATTATTTTTTGTAGGTTTCTTTGAAGCTTTTCATCTCCAGCTGCAGAATTCAATTTTTTTCAAAATATAATACCCACTTTTGTTTTTTATTGTTGTTGCTGTTCAGTTGCTAAGTCGTGTCTGACTTTTTGTGACCCCATGGACTGCAGTAGGCCAGGCTTCCCTGTGCTTCACTAACTGTCAGAGTTTGCTCAGATTCATGTTCATTGAGTTAGTGATATTATCCAAGCATTTTATCCTCTGTTGCCCCCTTCCCCTCCTGCCCTCAATCTTCCCCAGCATCAGGGCCTTTTCTAATGAGTTGGCTCTTCACATCAGGTGGCCAAAGTACTGGAGTTTCAGCTTTAGCATCAGTCCTTCCTATGAATATTCAGGGTTAATTTCCTTTAGGATTGACTGGTTGGATCACCTTGCTCAAGAGTCTTCTCCAGCACCACAGTTAGAAGGCATCAATTTTTCAGTGCTTAGCCTTCTTTATGGTCCAACTCTATATCTGTACATGACCACTGGAAAAACCATAGCTTTGACTAGACAGACCTTTGTTTGCAAAGTGATTTCTCTGCTTTTTAATATGCTATCTAAGCTTGTCGTAGCTTTTCTTCCAAGAAGCAAGCATCTGGATTTCATGGCCACAGTCACTGCAGTGATTTTGGAGCCCAATAAAATAAAATCTGCCAGTGTTTCCACTTTTGTCTCCTCTATTTGCCAAGAAGTGATGGGACTGGATGCCATGATCTTAGTTTTCTGAATGTTGAGTTTTAAGCCAGCTTTCTCATTCTTCTCTTTCATCCTTATCAAGCGGCTCTTCAGTTCCTCTTTGCATTTTGCCATTAGAGTGGTATCATCTGTATATTTGAGGTTGTTGATATTCATCCTGGCAATCTTGATTCCAGATTGTGATTCATCAAGTTCAGCATTTCACATGATGTACTTTCTTATTAGCTGTCCTCATATACTACTGGCATTGCTTAAAGATTTTAGTTTCTGGCTTTCTTGTCATTCCTTCCAATACCATACAGTTCATAACTCACAGTGATTTAAATATTTGTGGAAAAGTGTAAGATATTCTTTTCAAGTTTTTGATCTCACTATTTCATACCTTTCTGTCCTCCCCTAATCTCTGTGGCCTTACCTCATTATCCTATTATGAAGGTCACATGCCAGATTATTTTACTACCCAAAACTGCACTAACTCTGTGTTCTTAGTTTCAAACACTTCACTCTGTCCACTACCTCCTATATTTCTAGCACACCACTTCTATTATCCCAATTGCAAGAGTGTTATATGACTAGGACATAAAATCCAATGATCCTATTAATTTACTATTACTATTACATAGTTCATCTTTCTGAGTACACCCTTGCTTATGACTTCAACTGTCTTGCTTCTCTATTTCTCTTTTACACTGAGTTGGAAAAATACTAATGCTGTTTAAATTCAACTCTCTTCATACTCTGCCAGCACCTGAGCAATAAAAATCCATTCAGAAAATCATGCAACCGTGCTGATTAGTCTTATTTTAACTTATGGCCACTAACCTCAAGTGTAATCATTGCGCTGCCTTACGATTCTATATTACACCATTCTATTCACTCTCCTCTTAACCTGGGTGGGATATTATATATCTCCTTTGCTCAAAAATCAAAAGCGATACTACCTCTGTCCCTTCCTATCCTCAATCTCAATTCATTGAGAAAATAAAAGCAATCAGATAAGATTTTCCAAGCAACGCCACCATATACTCTTGTCTCCTATTTGTTTGAATGAATTTCACATGCATTGCATGACTTTTGACTTCTCAATGATACCCTTTTATTTTTGTCCTTCTTTATCTCTGACATCATCAAATTTCACTCTCTACTAAGTCATTGCATCAGAATACAAACCTGCTATAATATCTCCTATTTTAAAAAGCTAATTTTACTCATATGCCTTTCAGCTGCAGTCCCTGGAAGAATTGTCTATATTTGTTGTTCTTATTTCCTCTCCTTCCATTCTCCTTTGAACATACTGTAATCAAGTTTTCATTCTTGCAATTCTCCTGAAGAGTTGTCAAGATGACCAATGATTTCAGCATAGCTGTATCTAATGGTCAACTCCCTGTTCTTGTTGACTTGTGAAGAGTATTTGATACAGCATACAGTTTCTTCTTGAAATGTGTTCTTAGTGTTCAGGAAATTACTCACTCTTGGTGTCATTCTTAGTCTCATTTACCAAATTCTCCTCCATTCCTGTATTACTAAACCTCACGGTATCTTAGAGTTTAATTCTTAGGTCTCTTCTCTATGTACTTGAACTCTCATCATAGCTTCAAATACTTTATATTGACACATTCCATTTTATATCTTACTTCTCTCTTGAACACCAAATGAGCTTCTAACCAGCAACTCAATATCATCTCTGTTAATGGCAATTTTAGTTAATCAAGTAAAAAATGCTGGTGCCATTCCTTGACTCATTTCCTTCTCTTACATTTGACAGCTATTCCTCTAGACTCTGCCTTCAAAATACCTCAGAAGCTGACACCTTACTGCTTTCATCACTACTATCTTGATCCAATACACTATAACTTTTTAAGTGGATTACTGTAGACTTTTCATTCAAGGAATAGAGGAACCCAAAGCTCTATAGTGCAGTTAGACAACCACCCTATTCTCTACAGAGCAGACACAGTGAAATTATTCAAAACTCTGTCAAATTATGTCACTCTTTTACACAGAGCCTTTCAGCATCTTACTATGTCATGCAGAATAGCCAAACCTCTTAGCACAATCTAGAAGGCACTACTTAATCCAGAGGACGCACACCAGCTCTAACTCTTGCTCTTCCACTCACTCTTTTTTCCACTCTGACCATCCTCAACTGAACTTCTTTGCCATTTCTTGAACATACCAGATTCTTGCCTCAGAGACTTTGAACACATTATTCTCTTCCTAGAATTCTCTTCCCCCAGATATCTGTGTGGCTTATTCCTTCAATTCTTTCAAGTCTCTGCTCAAATGTTACTATAATTGCCATTCATCATTAAAGTTTTTCCTGACTGAAAAGCATAGAATAGTAATCCTTTTTTTTTTTTTTTTTAAAAACTTACTCTTTCCTTTTGTCCTACTGTAATTTTCTCAACATCTTTTATTACCATATAGCATAGTATATAAAGAAATTTCTATTTGTTTATCTCCTGCCTCTATAAAAAGGAGATTTGCTTGTGTTGTTCACTGCTGTATCCTTGGTACCTTGAGCAGTAACTAAGTGTCTGGTAGGTGTTTTAGGAATAAATGAATGAATAAATGGCAGAAGGAATGCAATTTAATGTCTAAATACTTCATTAGGAACTGTGCCATATTAAGAGAGGGAGGTAATGAAGCATCTTTTTTTTTTTTTTCCTGACCTGTATCATGACAGAGTTGATGTGATTTTATACTCAGGAGAAGCAACAGCATTTAGAGTCTTTGATCTTTTGCATTGGTATCCTTTTGATAGATTTTATACAGAGCTAGAGTTGTTACTCAGAACTTAGTTTAGAGCCTGCTAATCTACAATTTTGCATTCACATAATTTCTTCTCTTAAGCCCCTTCTGCCTGAACTCACTAGAATGAATTCTATTATGTATTTGTAGGTGAAATTTGAGTGTCACAGTAACTGCCTCATGAAGTGCTTCTGGTAATCAATATTTAAAGAAATGCAAGTCACAACCCCAAGAATGGGAGAAAATAATAGCAAAGTAAACAAGGGACAAAGGATTAATTTCCAAAATATAAAAGCAGCTCATCCAGCTCAATGCCAGGAAAACAAACAACCAAATCAAAGTGGGAAAAAGACCTAAATAGACATTTCCCTGAAGAAGACATACAGATGGCTAACAAACACATGAAAAGATGCTCAACATCGCTCATTATTAAGGAAATGCAAATCAAAACTACAATGAACCTCATCTTTTGGGAGAGGGGTTTGAGTTTGTTCTCTCGTCCCTTGGCTTGGCTGCCATGTAAATAAACCCTCTTTTTCAGCAAATCTCAGCATCTTAGCAATTTGGCTTCCTGTGCATGAAAAAGGAACCTGGCTCAGTAAAAAAAATCTCTTGGGTCAATTCCAACTGATTGATGTACTCTGTTAGAAGATTCTGAGGCCATGTCAAGCCTGGGAATATCCTTTCTACTATGCTGTATATCTTCAAAACTCTACTCAGGAATCACTTCATTCATGAAGCTGTCCATTGAAAAACTTGATGTTTATCACTGATAAACCTGGTTACACTTGTGTTCCATTTCATTTAGAGATGAAGCCCTGAGCCTTTTGATTGGGAGCACTGACTCCAAGACCCTAGACTACCAGAGAACTAACCCTAGGGAGTATCAAATAGTGAGAACTCACACAAAGGAAACCACTTGAGTACAAGGCCCAGCATCACCTGACCACCAGTAGCACCCAGTGCACCTAACCAACAAACAAACAAAAGTACAAGCCCGATCAGCAGCGGACAGGATGACACCTCACTCAGCCTTGCCCATCAGAGGAAAACAAACAACAAAAACTCAGCACAAATCTCACCCTATATGAAGCTTTCACAAACCACTGGGTCAAACTTAGGAGGGCAGAAACCAAAAGGAAGAAGGAGTTCAACCTTCTTCAAGGAAAGAATTCAACTTCCCTTGAAGCCTGAGAAAAGGAGGCCTCAAACAAAATAAGTTTAAAAAAAATAATGAAAAGGCAAAGAAATACTATACAAATGAAGGAACAAACTAGAAACAGAGAAGTCCAAATAAATGAAGAGGAAACAGGCAAACTCTCTGAAAAGGAATTCAGAATAATGATGTAAAGATGATCAAACACCTTGAAAACAAAATGGAGAAAATGCAAGAAACAATTAACAAAGACTTAGAAGAATTAAAGAATAAACATACAGAGATACACAACACAATTACTGAAATTAAAAATACTCTAGAAGGAATCAATAGCAGAATATCTGAAGCAGAAGAATGAATCAGTGAACTGAAATATAAAATGGTGGAAATAACTTATGAAGAGCAGAATAAAGTAAAAAGAATGAAAAGAACTGAGGACAGTCTTGGAGACCTCTGGCACAATATCAAATGTACCAACATTTGAATTATAGGGGTCCCAGAAGAAGAAGAGAAAAAGAAAGGGTATGAGAAAATTTTTGAAAAGATTATAGTTGAAAATTTCTCCAACATAGAAAAGGAAATAGTCAATCAAGTCCAAGAAGCACAAAGTGTCCCATACAGGATAAACCCAAGAAGAAACATGCCAAGATACATACTAATCAAACTAACAAAGACTAAAAACAAAGAAAGAATATTAAAAGTAGCCAGGGAAAAGCAATATACAGGGGAAACCACATACACTTTTCGGCTGATCTTTCAGCAGAAACTCTACAGGCCATAAGGGAATGGCAGAATATATTTAAAGTACTGAAAGGGGAAAACTACAACCAAGATTACCATACTTGGCAAGGATCTCATTCAAAATTGATGGAGAAATAAACTTTTCAGGCAAACAAAAGTTAAGAGAATTCAGTTCCACTAAACTAGCTTTACAACAAATGTCAAAGGGACTTACATAGTCAAGAAATTACTTTAAATGTAATTACTTTAAATGAAATTACTTTAAATGTGAATGGGTTAAATGCTCCAACCAAAAGACACAGACTGGCTGAATGGATACTAAAACAATATTCATATACAGGTTGTCTATAAGAAACACACCTCAGACCTAAAGACACATATAGAGTGAAAATCAGAGGATGGAAAAATATATTCCACGCAAATGGAAGCAAAAGAAAGCTGGAGTAGCAATCCTCATATGAGACAAAATAGACCTTAAAGTAAAGATTGCAGGAGATAAGGAAGGATACTCCATAATGATCAAGGGATCAGTCCAAGAGGAAGACATAACAATTGTAAATACCTATGCACCCAACACAGGAGCACCTCAATACATAAGACAAACACTAACAGACATAAAAGGAGCAGTTGTCAGTAACACAATAATAGTAGGAGACTTTGACACCCCACTCACACCAATGGACAGATCATCAAAACAGAAAATTAATAAGGAAACACAAGTCTTAAATGATACATTAGTTGAGATGGACCTCATTGATATCTTCAGGACATTCCATCCAAATGCAGAAGAATACACCTTCTTCTCAAGTGCACATGGAACATTCTCCAGGATAGACCACATCTTGGGTCACAAATCAAACGTCAGTAAATTTAAGAAAATTGAAATTGTATTAAGCATCTTCTCCAACCATAATGCTATGAGACTAAATATCAATTACAAGAAAAAAATGCAAAAAATACAAACATATGGAGATTAAGCGACACGTTTCTAAATAACCAACAGGTTATTGAAGAAATCAAAAGGTAAATAAAAAAAATTTCTAGAAAAAAATAATAATGAAAACACAAAAACTCAAAATCTATGGGATGTAGGAAAAGCAGTTCTAAGAGGGAAATTTATAGCAATACAATCCTACCTCAAGAAATAAGAAAAACATCAAATAGACAACCTAATTTTACACCTAAAACAACTGGGAAAAGAAGAACAAAAAAACCCCCAAAATTAGTATAAGGAAAGAAATCATAAAGATCTGAGCAGAAATAAATGAAAAAGAAATGAAAGAAACAATAGTAAAGATTAATAAAACTAAAACTGGTTCTTTGAGAAGATAAACAAAATTGACAAACCTTTAGCCAGACTCATCAAGAAAAGAAGAGAGAAGAATCAAATCAACAAAATTAGAAATGAAAAAGGAGAGATTACAACAGACAATGCAGAAATACAAAGGATTATAAGACACTATTATGAACAACTATATGGCAATAAAATGGTTAACCTGGAAGAAATGGACAGATTCTTAGAAAAGTTCAATCTTCCAAGACTGAACCAGGAAGAAATAGAATTTATGAACAACCCAATTATAAGCACTGAAATTGAAATTGAAGCAGTGATCAAAAATCTCCTCCAAAACAAAAGCCCAGGACCAGATGGCTTCACAAAAGAATTCTATCAAACATTTAGAGAGGAGCTAACGCCTAACCTTCTAAAACTCTTTCAAAAAATCGCAGAGAAACACTTCCAAATTCATTCTATGAGGCCACCATCACCCTGATACCAAAACCAGACAAAGACAACACCAAAAAAGAAAACTACAGGCCAGTGTTACTGATGAGTGCTACTGCTGCTAAGTCGCTTCAGTCATGTCGGACTCTGTGAGACCCCATAGACAGCAACCCACCAGGCTCCCCATCCCTGGGATTCTCCAGGCAAGAATACTGGAGTGGGTTGCCATTTCCTTCTCCAGAGCATGAAAGTGAAAAGTGAAAGAAGTTGCTCAGTTGTGTCCGACTCTTAGCGACCCCATGGACTGCAGCCTATCAGGCTCCTCCATCCATGGGATTTTCCAGGCAAGAGTTCTGGAGTGGCGTGCCATTGCCTTCTCCAGTTACTGATGAACATAGATGCAAAAATCCTCAACAAAATTTTAGTAAACAGAATTCAGAAACACATCAAAAAGCTCATACATCATGAGCAAGTTTGATTTACTTCAGGGATGCAAGAATTCTTCAATATATGCAAATCAGTCAATGTGATACACCGTATTAACAAATTGAAAGATAAAAACCATATGGTCATCTCAATAGATGCAGAAAAAGCCTTTGACAAAATTCAGCACCCATTTATGATTAAAACCCTTCAAAAAATGGGCATAGATGGAACCTACCTCAACATAGTAAAGGTCATATATGATAAGCCTACAGCAAACATTATTCTTCTGGTGAAAAATGGAGAGATATTCCATGTTCCAGGTAGGAAGAATCAATATTGTGAAAATGATTACACTACCAAATGCAATCTACAGATTCAATGTGATCCCTATCAAATTACCAATGGCATTTTTCACAGAACTAGAACAAAATATTTCACAATTCATATGGAAACACAAAAGACCCCGAATAGCCAAAGCAGTCTTGAGAAAGAAGAATGGAGCTGGAAGAATCAACCTTTCTGACTTCAGATTATACTACAAAGGTACAGTCATCAAGACCCTATGGTACTGCACAAAAACAGAAAATACAGACCAATGGAACAAGATAGAAAGTCCAGAAATAAACTCATGCTCCTATGGGTACCTTATTTTTGACAAAGGAGACAAGAATATACAATGGGGCAAAGACAGATTCTTCAATAATTGGTGCTGGGAAAACTGGACAGCCACATGTATAAGAATGAAATTAGAACATTTCCTAATACCATACACAAAGATAAACTCAAAACGGATTAAAGATCTATAATCTAAAAGAAACTATAAAACTCTTAGAGGAAACATAGGCAGAACACTCGATGACATAAATCAAAGCAAGATCCTTTATGACCCACCTCCTAGAGTTATGTAAATAAAAACAAAAGTAAACAAGTGGGACCTGATTAAATTTAAAAGCTTTTGCACAGCAAAGGAAACTATAAACAAGGTGAAAAGACAACCCTCAAAATGGTGACTATCATAGCAAATGAAACATGTGACAAAGGATTAATTTCCAAAATATACAAGCAGCTCATACAACTCAATATCAGAAAAACAATCAACCCAGTCAAAAAATGGGAAAAAGACCTAAACAGACATTTCTCCAAAGAAGACGTACAGATGGCTAACAAACACATGAAAAGATGCTCACATCGCTCATTATTAGATAAATGCAAATCAAAACCACAATGAGATATCACCTCACACTGGTTGGAATGGCCATTATCAAAAAGTCTACAAACAATAAATGCTGGAGATGGTGTGAAGAAAAGGGAATGCTCTTTCACTGTAGGTGGGAAAGTAAATTGATACAGCCACTATGGAAGATGGTATGGACATTCCTTAAAAAACTAGGAATAAAACCATCATATGACCCAGCAATCCCACTTGTAGGCATATACCCTGAGGAAACCAAAATTGAAAGAGACACATGTATCCCATTGTTCATTGAAGCACTATTTACAATAGCTACATGTATATGTAACATGGAAGCAACCTAGATGTCCATTGACAAATGAATGGAAAAAGAATTTGTGGTACATATATACAATGGAATATTACTCAGCCATAAAAAGGAACACATTTGAGTCAGTTCTAATGAGGTGGATGAACCTACAACTTACTAAACAGAGTGAAGTAAGTCAGAAAGAGAAAAATAAATATTATATTCTAATGCATATATACGGAATTTAGAAAAATGGTACTGAAGAATTTATTTACAGGCAACAATGGAGAAACGGACATGGAGGATATACTTATGGACATGGGGAGAGGAGAGAACGAGATGTATGGAAAAGGTAACATGGAAACTTATATTACCATATGTAAAATAGATAGCCAATGGCAATTTGCTGTATGGCTCAGGAAACTCAAACAGGGGCTCTGTATCAACCTAGAGGGGTGGGATGGGGAGGGAGATGGGAGGGAGGTTCAAAGGGAGTGGATATATGTATACCTATGGCTGATTCATGTTGAGGTTTGACAGAAAACAGCAAAATTCTGTAAAGCAATTATCTTTCAATAATAAATAAATAAATAAATAAAAATACCACAATGAGATATCACCTTACTTTGGTCAGAATGGCTATTATCAGAAAATCTACAAACAATAGTGCTGGAAAAGGTGTGGAGAAAAGGGAACCCTCTTGCACTGTGGTGGGAATGTAAATTGATAAAGCCACTGTAGAAGACAGTATGGAGAGTCTTTAGAAAACTAGAAATAAGACCACCATATGACCCAGCCATCCCACCACTAGGTATGTACCCTGATGAAACCAAAATTGAAAAAGACATGTGTACCCCAATGTTCACTGTAGCATTATTTACAATAACTAGGACATGGAAGCAACCTAGGTGTCCATCTACAGATGAATGGATAAAGAAGCTGTGGTACATACATACAATGGGATATTACTCAGCCATATAAAGGAATGTATTTGAGTCAGTTCTAATGAGATAGATGGACCTAGAGCCTATTATACAGAATGAAGTATGTCAGAAAGAGAAAACCATACTGCATATTAACACATATATATGGAATCTAGAAACATGGTACTGATGAACCTATTTGCAGGGCAGCAATGGAGACACAGACATTGAGAACAGACTTATGCACATAGGGGACAGGGAGGAAGGAGATGGTGGGACGTATGGAGAGAGTAACATGGAAACATATACATTCAGTTCAGTTCAGTTCAGTCGCTCAGTCATGTCCGACTCTTTGCAACCCCATGAATCGCAGCACGCCAGGCCTCCCTGTCCATCACCAACTCCCGGAGTTCACCCAGACTCATGTCCATGGAGTCGGTGATGCCATCCAGCCATCTCATCCTCTGTTGTCCCCTTCTCCTCCTGCCCCCAATCCCTCCCAGCATCAGAGTCTTTTCCAATGAGTCAACTCTTCGTGTGAGATGGCCAAAGTACTGGAGTTTCAGCTTTAGCATCATTCCTTCCAAAGAACACCCAGGGCTGATCTCCTTTAGAATGGACTGGTTGATTCAAATGTATTCTTTTTAATGGCTGAGTAATACTCCATTGTGAATCAGTTCTAATGAGGTGGATGAAACTGGAGCCTATTATACAGAGTGAAGTAAGCCAGAAAGAAAAACACCAATACACTATACTAACGCATATATATGGAGTTTAGAAAGATGGTAACAATAACCCTGTATACAAGACAGCAAAAGAGACACTGATGTATAGAACAGTCTTTTGGACTCTGTGGGAGAGGGAGAGGGTGAGATGATTTGGGAGAATGGCATTGAAATATGTATAATATCATATATGAAATGAGTTGCCAGTCCAGGTTCAATGCACGATACTGGATGCTTGGGGCTGGTGCACTGAGACGACCCAGAGGGATGGTATGGGGAGGGAGGAGGGAGGAGGGTTCAGGATGGGGAACACGTGTATGCCTGTGGTGGATTCATTTCAATATATGGCAGAACGAATACAATATTGTAAAGTTTAAAAATAAAATAAAATTTAAAAAAAAAAAAAAAGAATGGACTGGTTGGATCTCCTCACAGTCCAAGGGACTCTCAAGAGTCTTCTCCAACACCACAGTTCAAAAGCATCAATTCTTTGGTGCTCAGCTTTCTTCACAGTCCAACTCTAACATCCATACATGACTACTGGAAAAACCATAGCCTTGACTAGACAGACCTTTGTTGACAAAGTAATGTCTCTGCTTTTGATTATGCTATCTGGGTTGGTCATAACTTTCCTTCCATATACATTACCATATGTAAAATAGATAGCCAATGGGAATTTGCTGTGTGACTTAGTGAACTCAAACTGGGGCTCAGTAACAACCTGAGGGGAATGTAGTGTGAGGTGGGAGGAAGGTTCAAGAGAAAAAGGACATAGGTATGCCTATGGCTGATTCATGCTGATGTTTGGCAGAAACCAGTATAATATTGTAAAGCAATTATCCTTCAATTAAAAATAAATAAATTTAATATAAGAAATATGAAATGTAAATCATTGCTTGGCTCTGTTCCAGGGTCCAGTTATCATTAAAAAATCAGACATATTGTGTCAACCAGTGGTAAACAGTTATTTAAATTAGCTTTTGTGTTGATACTACAATGCAGTCCTACTGAACACAAGCTATCCAGAATGAGTGATTGTTTCTACAGTCTATTTTAATGCTGGGTCAAACATAGAAGGACTGTGTGGATGGAATGGCTAATTTTAACTACATTGTAGAGTTTTGAATGTCTCAAAATATCATCAGGGAACCAAGGAATGTCTATGACTGCCTTAAAATGATATCTTATCTCTTGTATCAGCAGAGTTCTGATAATGAAAAAGTCAAGAATCTTCTAATTTCTCAGTGTTATGCAATTTTGCCAAAGATGGCCTTTGTATATTGGCTGTATGTTGTTTATTTGTTTGTAGTCTCATATTAGCTCAAAAGCCCATGAGCAGCAATATCAAAATTTTAGATATCCACTTGTTTTAATCATAGCCCAGATAAGCATATGTTAAGCTAATTGAGAGCCTGCCTGCTTTCCACACCCATGAAACTACACCCAACATCTGCTAGCCATAGATAAGACCTGTAGGTATAAAAGATGCCAAGCTACTGCTGCCTTTCAAAGCTCTCTAACCCAGACTCCCTGTTGGACTGTTGAATGACTTTACCTAGACACATAGGCCCACCTCTCTGATCTCTCTTTCCCCTTGGAGTTCTCTTACCTTCCTATTTCTGAATAGTAGTCCCTGGGTATAGCCTCTGGATGGTCTCATGCCATGAGGGACTCCTACATGCAAGTGTGTTGCCTGAATAGAGAGCTCACTGTGAGTTCTGACATCATATATATATATATATATTTTTTTTTTTTTTTTTTTGATTTGATCAGCCGAAATCCCTCATATCCACTATATCAAGAAAGCTGAACTGAACGGCACTATAGGTAGAATTCACAGCCACACCAGATCTCTTGAATGAAACACAAAGCAATGTTTGGAACTGAGCACTGGACTGCTGAGCAGTGACTTGTGGTGAACTGGATAAACAGGAGTTTCTTGAACACTCCAACTGTAAGTTGTATCCTGTGCCAGGAGAAGCACCCTCTCCTTCTGAGGCTCAGGTGTCTGGTTCGTAATTGCATGATGACCTAGTAAAGCTTTACATGCAAGGGGATGCCAGTTCTTCTCATTTCAATATGTCTACTTCCATTCTTTGCCTCAAGGCCTGTAAATGGAGTCAGGTTTCAATATGCCCCAGGAAGCCAATGTAAAGTAAACCAGGAAAAATAAGGCTTTCGTATAAACATAATTGCAAAATTGTGTTAATATGTAAAAGAAAAATTTGAGGAGTAGACTCTCATATTCTAGACAAGGATGGCAAAAATATTTTAAGATAGGCTTGATATTGTGAGTATAGGTTTATATGATGAGCTTACTTAACCATTTTTTGATTTATAGTTCTAGTCTGAGGAGCTGAGGTTGCTTTTAAATGGTTTCCCATGAGCTGATTAAAACCTAGACTCAATATTGACCTCTCATTAATGAAATTAGGGTATCAGGATTTCCTGAATATAATGTAGAAAAATAATCCAAAGTCTTACGGAAATAAGACTGTGAATTATTTTTTATAGGTAACAGTCTCAATCACACCCTAATTCTGTTTTCACCACCGAATTGAGAATTATGTCATTATAGATAAACATATTAGGCAAAGTTCTGTAGCGTCTGTTCTCTGTAGACCATGAATGTTAATGGGAAGTGATGATACTGAAACAGACTCTCTGATATCAATGGGGTTGTGAAATCACTGGGTAACAGAGGTGAAGCAGCAGCAGTCAATGAAAAGGGACAAGATTGTAACAGTTATTCTAATAGGCAGCAGAGCCAAGGTGGTAATAAAAGTGCTTTGATCTGCAGTTATTTTTGGTGGTAACTAATTGTACCTGGCATTTCTAGAACTGAAATGGATGAGCAGTCCATTAATTCTCTACTTGATCTGTTTTATTAGAGAGGAACAAAATTTACTTGTGTTAGGAAGGTCAAAGTGGAAAGCTTTGCAATTGGAGAAATGGTCAGAAATATAGGTCTATGGTAATGCATGAGTGGTGAAGAATTTCTTTTGCCCAACTATCAGGGACATGAAGAGAAGGTTATTGTGTTGGTAACAATGAGCATTGAGGAGGAGATATGGGAATGGATCTGCTGAGATGGGATGAAAATTGAAGATGATTTGTTTTCCATATAAATGATCATCAATGGCACCCTCTTCTATGCATTGTCATACAGATTGACCTATGATCCACACTGTGGGTATTAGTGTTTCTTCATCCATTCCAATTCATGCCCATTGGACTCATGAACAAAGTGGATATAATGTCAGGGACTCAACATTTCCCCCCACTGAAGTTTCTATCTGACTACTTACATTCAGTTCAGTTCAGTTCAGTTCAGTCACTCAGTCGTGTCTGACTCTTTGTGACCCCATGAACCGCAGCACGCCAGGCCTCCCTGTCCATCACCAACTCCCAGAGTCCACCCAAACCCATGTCCATTGTTGGTGATGCCATCTAACCATCTCATCCTCTGTCGTCCCCTTCTCCTCCTGCCCTCAATCTTTCTCAGCATCAGGGTCTTTTCAAATGAGTCAGCTCTTCACATCAGGTGGCCAAAGTATTGCAGTTTCAGCTTCAACATCAGTCCTTCCAATGAACACCTAGGACTGATCTCCTTAAGGATGGACTGGTTGGATCTCCTTGCAGTCCAAGGGACTCTCAAGAGTCTTCTCGAACACCACAGTTCAAAAGCATCAATTCTTCGGTGCTCAGCTTTCTTTATAGTCCAACTCTCACATCCATTGTGGTGTGCTAAATATTGCATTAAGAAAGAACAGTGATGAGACCATGATATAGCAGTATATTGAAGGAATCCCACCAGCCACCTGGAGACAAGTGAACCTGTTTCATTATATAAGGGGTAGACATTTTTCATCCTGTAATTGACTCATATTTTGCAAATGGCAGGAACCAATGAATAGATGTACTGAAAATTACAAAGTATTCAATAAATTACTCTGTGTGAATAATTCAAATCATTTCTATAAATCTAATGAGCACCATTGTATGGGTCTATGTCATCTCTTTATCATCAAATCAGGGTCTAAGAGCTAGTATAAACACATGTTAAAAATTGCTTGTAGCATTGGAAATCCTTGCTGAGGATTATCTTTAAATTCTTAACAAAGTTGATATCTGTAATAGAATTGTATTGGCTCTGCTGCCATAAAATACAACCCACATCTTAGTGTCTTTTTTTTTCATATCTCAGTGTCTTAAAATTTTTTGTTGTTCAGTCACTCAGTCGTGTTTGACTCTTTGTGACCCCATGGACTGCAGTACACCAGGCTTCCCTGTCCTTCACAATATCCCAGAGTTTGCTCAAACTTATGTCCATTGAATCAGTGATGCCATCCAACCATCTCATCCTCAGTCATCCCCTTCTCCTCCTGCCTTCTATGTTTCCTGGCATCAGGGTCTTGTCCAATGAATCAGGTAACTAAAGTATTGAAGCTTCAGCTTCAGCATCAGTATTTCCAATGAATATTCAGGGTTGATTTCCTTTAGGATTGACTGGTTTGATCTCCTGGCTGTCCAAGGGACTCTCAAGAGTCTTCTCCAGTACCAGAGTTCAAAAGCATCAAGTCTTCGGTGCTTAATCTTCTTTATGGTCCAACTCTCACGTCCATACATGACTACTGGTAAAAACATAGCTTTGACTAGATGGACCTTTGTTGGCAAAGTGATTTCTCTGCTTTTTAATATGCTGTATAGGTTTGTCATAGCTTTTCTTCCAAGGTGCAAGCATCTTTTAGTTTCTTGTCCATGCTACTCAACTGTTACACACTGCCAGGTGGTCATCATGGTACTAAGATAGACATTTTGAATATTGCCTATTGTGCCAGAGGGAGAAGAGCACCCTAGAAAGTCTTCTCCAGATGTAATACTTCAGTTTTGCTCACTCTTCATTTGCCAAACTAGGGATAAACTGTTAGGAGGTACAATCCTGTAATAAACCTGGGGCAAGGAGGACTGGAACAGTGCTGCTCACTTTGGAGAAGAATTGATGCTTTTGAACTGTGGTGTTAGACAGGACTCTTGAGAGTCCCTTGGACTGCAAGGAGATCCAACCAGTCCATCCTAAAGGAGATCAGTCCTGAATATTCATTGGAAGCACTGATGCTGAAGCTGAAACTCCAATACTTCAGCCACCTGATGCGAAGAGCTAACTCGCTTGAAAAGACCCTGATGCTGGGAAAGATTGAAGGCGGGAGGAGAAGGGAACGACAAAGGATGAGGTGGTTGGATGGTATCACTGACTCAATGGACATGAGTCTGAGCAAGCTCCAGATGTTGATGAACAGTGAAGCCTGGAGTGCTGCAGTCCATGGGATCGCAAAGGGTCAGACACAACTGAGTGACTGAACTGAACTGATCTAACAGATAACTTTCAAATTTTGAAGAAGACTGACTAATTCATTTCTCCTATATTTTCCTAAGGATTTTCTTGGAGCTATGCTGCCTTGCTTGATTTTCCTTTTTTATTTTTTCTTTTTCTCCATTTCCTCTTTTCCCCTTTGTCTTAGGCATGTATTCCAAGAATGACAAATTCAGTGTGAAAACATAGGCTGATTCAGTATAGGCAAGGGAAATGTTTCTATTGGGAAAAGGTCAAGGGCTTAAAAGAAGATGATTCTGCGATGTACTTTGCTGGACAATAAAGAGCATTTCCTAAAATTTAATTTTAGTCTAGCTATTTCAAAATGCTTCCAGATTAATGAATTAGAAGATGTGTAAATGGTGTGACTGTGGAGGAAAATGTGGCCTCCATTATCCACTTAGCCATAGATCAAACAGAGATGTGGATATTAGGACATGGTTTTGTAACTGGATTATGAAATGTTACCCAGGCTACCTCAGTTATTTCAAAGTGCCATGGGTCTCTTTGCTTCCATCTGACAACCAGATGGACAGGAAAAGGCTGTGCAGACAGGGTGCTGAATGAGGATTATTTTATAGTCTGTTTCTTGCGGCAGTGAAGGAGGGGACAGAGACGTAAGGAATACAGTCTCACCATAGATGCTAGAATATCTAGATACACTAAAGCAAGACAGATTGATGAACTTTCACCTAAATGTAAACTCACTAATATTAAAGTTCCTACAAATATTCAATATTTGAATATTCAATATTCCTACAAATATTCCTTCAACTTAATATTACATTTAATTAATGACTTTTAAAAATTATTGAGTATCTGTTACATGCATTGCACAATGCCACAATCAAACACGTTTCAGCTTGGGGTAGAAGTTCTATACAAAGTTCATCAAATCTAAAAACTACACAGAAGCGCCACAAAAGTGATCACAACATTGGGGAATTGCATTTACTGAATAAATTTAACTTAACAACAATAAAGACTAGATGTATGCTTTCACTACTGAGAAAAAACGATGGGAATTAAAAGAGGGATGCAAAACTGCACACGTGACAGGTTTGAAGTCAATAACATGATTTTCCCAAAGATCCTAAAAACAATGAATTCTAAACTGTTAAACTGGACTATTTCCCCTTGAATGAGTACACCAATGGGATCTTGAATCCCCAAACCCTGTCGTGACTCAACCACACACTTTTTGACTTACGTGGTATTCTTATCTGATGAACTCAGAACACTCCATTTTGTTAGTGTTTGTTCACAATCTTCTTAAGAACCACAAAGGGGGAAATATAATCTTCAAGTCAGTGACAGAGAAACTAAAGCCAGATGAGAATTAGTGACAAGCCCAAGACTGTGTAAATACTACCTGAAACTGAAATAGAATTTACTTATCTTCCCAACCAGCAATCTTTCCCTACATCACATTGTCTATTCAGTTCTCAAGTGAGTCACTTTGTTGATAAACTGGAATAATGCTGAATCCCATATAATTATGCTAACCAAGTAAGATTTAATGACTGTGTGATATCTGTCTCTCCAGAGATTGGACAGACATGTTATTATTCTTTAGCAAATTACTAAGCAGCAATTCAAACACAGTATAACTCTTAATGCCATACTTTGGAGTTGATACTGGGAATTCTGTAGTACAATTTTCACTTTCAAAAGTTTTCCAAAAGATAATTGATAAGAGGAGGAAATCAGTTGCCAAAACAGTTTGTAAGATGATTACAACAATTCAAATGAAAAAAAAAATCTGAAATTAAATTTGACTTTTAAAGTTGAACTAATACTTAAACCATAAGTAAAATTGACTTCTAATTACTATTTTTTATAGTGTGCACTGAATATGATTCTCTTTATGAAGGTAGAATGTCAGATTCCCTTGCTAGACTCAATTGGTTTTATATAAGCTACCTGTTTGATAATGAGAAATAGAAGTGTTTGTACCTTCACCCATATTAAGTCATAGGAATAAACTTAATGAGTGGTCTGATATTTCCTGGAGAGTGTCTGATCATCAGATAATATGTGTGGACACATTTGAATAGATTTTATGCTATCAGTAGTTCACGATTGTGCAGTCAGGGGAATTATAGTTAGAAGGCATATGAAATTCTACCATTCAATGATGGTCTTTTTGCAATGACAAAAACCATTAAGCTTATAATGGCTATAAAGAATCTATACAGCATAAGATTACATATATGGATAAGGATAAGCATAAGCATATATGCATAAGCCTGCATATAAGGAATCTATACAGCTTCCCTTGTGACTCAGCTGGTAAAGAATCTGCCTGTAATGCTGGAGACCTGGGTTCAATCCCTGGGTTGGGAAGATCCCCTGGAGAAGGGAAAATCTAACCACTCCAATTTTCTGGCCTAGAGAATTCCATGGACTGTACAGTCCATGGGGTCGCAGAGTTCGACACGACTGAGCGACTTTCACTTTCACAGCATAAAAGGCATTCATTATTATAAATGTAAAATACAAGCTTCAGCTCATGTCACATGTACAATGGTATACAAATAAGTATTTTATGATGATTACACCATTAAATACTAGCAGTTGGTGTTTCAGAATGTAGATCACCTAACTAAGTCTATAGAAGTAAGGCTAACTTAGTAAATTTTAAGCTTGTAACTAGTGATTTTACATATTCATAAAAAGATTAAAAAATTCCCATGCCTTTCTAATGGCAGAAAAATGTATGTAAGGTGACATGGTGAAGAATATAAGATAGAACACAGCAAGCCTGAATTCTAGTTGGGCTGGACATGACCTTGGATTTTAATTATCATTCATATTTTCTTTATCTATAAAATTATGATAATGAGCTTAACAGTTGTAAGTGAAAGTTATAAATGTATAAAATGCTAAGCAAACACAAAATGTGATCATATTAGTAAAATTTATGTATGCTAATGAGACATTAGCATGTAGTCAATGATTATATACTTTAATGCTTTTTATTTATTTTAATTACAATTACATTGCTTTATCTATTTTCAAAAGCATTCTCCAAAAGAAACAACTGTTTTCCAGTAGTTGATGCACTTATAGCCACATAATTCAAAAGACATGGTTTGAAAGATATGCTTGAGGATGAGTTAGCTGTACTAACCTACATTTTCCATACAGGACAATGAGATGTTACTACAAGCACAAGTACCAGCAAACTCTAACCAATGTTAGCAATTTGCTCTTTGGTGAAAAACACTATTGGGCACAGGCAACCCTTTGAATCTGTTATACACATCATCTTATAGTACTATGGGAATTTGAGACTGGTGTTTAGTAAATTGTTCACAATAAGTGTTTTTAAATTTTCAATTATAAATAAAAGTTTCTGATTGATGAAGCACGAGTATGCAGTCATGTGATTTATGGGGCACGTCACTTATTCATATATCTGGAAGTGACTGATTTATTCATCCAAGGAGTTGTTTCCAAGTCATGCAACTGCTTGGAGACCATGACTGATTTATATTCTCAGGAAATGGTGAATGGTTCATGTACTTGATTTATAAGATGCATTACTGACTTATAATTCCTCCAGCCGAAGCAGAAGTCAGTGCTATATACCTGGGATATAAATATCTGTTTTATTAATAAGATTGATTTATTTTACTTATTTGTGTACACAGGCTTTCAATTTTAGCTATAGTCTTGCTCTAAATCCCATTGATTCTATAATGGGTCTCTTCTCTAAGGTGCAGATTGTGTAATTACAGTTCAGTTTATGGAAGCATCTATTGTATGCGGCACTCTATTCTTTCAGAACATTCTCTGACCAAGATGTATGATTTGCCATTTCTTTTTTCTTCTAGAGCCAAATACACAAGTCTATACTTGTTTTGCCTGTCACCTCTTATTCTCTATTCTCATTATATTAAAAAAATGCAGACAATCACAACTGGTACTTAGGGACCTCAGCTGCCACTTTAGGAGCCAAAGGCTGGCTTCATGGTGGCCTTGTGAAAGTTACTGATTCAGGATAGCTTGTCTTATGAGGGAAGTGCTGCCAATCCCAGGGAGACACGACAGGCAAGGACAAGCGAGGAGCAAGCGAAGAGTGGAAGAGTCTGGGGCAGAGGCAAGTGACCTTGTTGCAAACACTCACCTTTAAGACAGCAGCAGGGCTCTAGGTTAAGAGTTTAAAAGCATGTGGATCTGAATTTTGTTTCTAAAATTCTTGGATCTGAACACATCTAAACTCATTACAAAGGTATAGCGTGTATAGTGACTTAGCATTTATGTGACAAATACTTGGAAGCCAGGTGTTGATGATTCTGAGAAATAATAATAGTGGCTAATATTTATTGGTGGTGTTTCAGTCACTAAATTGTGTCCAACTATTTGCAATCCCATGGACTGTAGCCCACCAGGCTCCTCTGTTCATGGGACTTTCCAGGCAAGAATACTGGAATGGGTTACTATTTCCTTCTCCGGGGCATTTTCCCAACCCTGGGATCAAACTTACATCTCTTGCATTTCAGGTGATCTCCTGCATTGCTGGCAGAGTGCTTACTGTATTCTGAATACTGTTCTAAAGGCTTTACATATATAGATTCAATTCCCACAACAATCATTTGAGGCAGATACTAATAACAATTTTTTCAGAGATGAACAGAGACCTGGAAATGTTACATATCCCACCCAAGTTCAAACAAAGAGAAAGTGACAGAGACAGAAATTAAATGCACCCTGCTCTCTACTGTCCTGTCTAAGAACAAGGTGGGAAATTGACCTCAGATCCAGAAAAGAGAGGTTGAAAGCAAAAATGAGTGTGAGAATTACAGAATATCAGAATTTCAGGAAAGTACACTGCTATTGAAGGTGGAGGCTACTTCTTTTGTAGGGAGGGTGGTAAAGAGCTTGAATTGTGCTCAAGATAATCAATTGGAACTAAGGAAAAGAACTGTAGGTTGCTAACTGAGACGTGGGAAATGGGCAGTAGGCTAAGGAAGCATTTGAGTATCAGATGGCTTCAGAAAATCACTCTGTCCTGTAGTGAAGAGGGTCAAGTAAGTACTGTGCCTGGAATAAAGATGACTGAATAAGACTTTATCAAATAAACACAGTTGAAAGAAAAATACTT
Source organism: Bos mutus (assembly GCF_027580195.1). Lineage (NCBI taxonomy): Eukaryota > Metazoa > Chordata > Mammalia > Artiodactyla > Bovidae > Bos > Bos mutus. The sequence goes on from NC_091617.1 coordinate 49,722,054, forward strand.
AGGGAGACATACTATAGTCCATTCCATGTATTTGGAAGACCTATGAAATTTGTGAATGTGGGCTATTTGTTGACCTATGAATTGGCTGAGGAGCCAGAGAAGGTAGCTGAGTTAGGGCAGATGTTTACCACAAACAATTTTAGAAATACAGATTTTATAATATTCTTGTTGTAACTCATTGAATAAATATTAGCTTTATAAATCATTTCAATTATAAAAGCAATTCATTTCTATGGCTAAAATACATGTCAATGTTTAAAAACAGAACTTTCTTCTTCACATCATAGAACAGCCATGTTTGAACTTAACTTCTCATCATAAACAGTAAGAAAGCTGTCCAAAATTCATGAAACATCTGCTGTCGGACATTGGGCATCAGGGAGAAGAGATCTGCAGTTGTTGTGAAAAGGAAAATGCACAAGAGGTGAACATTTTGTCAGAAGGCTCTTTCTAGATCTCAAGCAAAGCTCAGTGGTCCTGGGAAATAAAGAGACAGAGACTGTACCCAGGGGGAAGAGGTGATGTGAATTTTCAGGCCACATTACAATATAGGCGGGAGTTAGAGAAATAATTTCTCAAGTCTGCATAGGAATCATTTTGAATCTCTGCCTGAATTCTAACATGTACATGTGTAGGGTATTGCTTACCATCTATAACCAAAACCAAAATCAAATCAATCAGACTTAAGAACAGAGGAGCATGAGGTCGAGCTGGTCTCCTTAATCCAACGTCACGACCCTTTACTTGGTGTGCATACCTGAGCCAGTGTTCAGATCTAGAAGCCATTGATTGGGTTTCTGGGAGGAAGGACCCTGAAAGACATGGCAAACACATATGAGTGCAATTCCTTCAATCCTTCCCCAACAGAGCCAATGGCCATTTATCTGGGTGCATGTCTGCTCTGGAGAAGATAGCCGAACACAGGGAAGCCTGGTGTGCTGCAGTTCATTGGGTCACGAGGAGACAGACACAACTTAGCGACTGAACAGCAACCTGACACAGGGTCTGAGTTGACACTGACAACCAGAGATATAAAGATCATCACTGTACCCTTTCAGAGTGGGGGCCGATGGGATTCAGGTAATAAGTAGAGTACTAACTAAAGTCTGGCTCACGGTGGGCCTCCCACAGTTACTTCTCTAGTTCCTAAGTATATAACTGAAATTTCTATATTTTGCCATTGTAACAGCATCAGCATTAAGTCCCTCATCCCTGGGGTAGACTTCACACATAGTGTGGGAGGCATAGCTGTGATTATGCTTATTTCATGTTTAAGCAAGAGGGAGTCTACAGTCTATACTCACTTCCCAGGATCCATCTGTTTTCTGTAGGGGCAAGACTGGCAAAATAAAGGAAACATGAAAGGGACTAGCACTCCTACCTCATTTTACTTTCAATGGTAATACAAATCTCTGCCAAAATCCCTCTCTCACCCTGGGATACAATGTTGTTTTTGAGAACCACGGGCACTACATTGATATGATGACTGATGGGAAATCAGTAAAAGTGGATCATATGCAGATGGTCTTGGTAAGACATATCAGAGAGTGGGAGATAAATCCTACATAGATGCAAGAAGAGCTACTTCAGGGAAGGTTTAAAAGGTCTAGTGGTCAGGGCTGTGCTAAAATATTGCTTCTAAGTATATTGCACCCCCTATTACAAGATAGGCTGAAAGGCTTTTTTGGGTTCTTGAGGCAGTATATTCCATGCCTAGCAACACTATCGACCCATACGCTGGGCGGCATGGAAAGCTGTTTGCTTTGGGGCTTTGAGTAGGTCCAGACTGCAGTGCAACCATCCTATTGTTTGGGCTCTCCAATCCTGCAGACCTTATGGTGTTGGAAGTGCTAATGGTAGAAGAGATTCAGCATAGAAATTATGGCAAGCTCCAGTGGGAGGGGCTATCCACTCTCTCCACATGTTCACACTCATAGGACCCTTGTAGAGACAGATGATTTGACCAAGGAAAATCAAGTGACATATTGTGGAGAAGCAAGTCTCCAGGGATCTCTCAGATTTTTCATATTAGAGCAGGGGTGCTACTTTTGTCCTGGACTATCTCTTCTTTTTTCTTTTTAGCAAAGTATAATTTAATGATTAACTTCAGTGGATTTATGTTTTATCAGATACACTAAGTAAATTATCTGACTTTACAATTCTTGTCTGTAACACAGAGAAGCTAAGTTGAACTTATTAATCCCTTTCTCTTTGAAGAACTTTGCTATGAAGCAAAATAGAGCTTCAATAGACATTATACTACACATCAGTACCGCTGGACAGAAAATAAAAGTCTATGCTAGAAAACAACCCCAATACATTCTTTAGTGTGTTCAGTTTTATAACATAACATTTGGGAAAAAGTCTTTCGAATAAAAAGTTGTTATGCTGATCAGGGTCCTAAGGCAACTATCAGAAATTGATTCAGGCCTGTTAAAGTGGTAAAAACCATTTATATTTAAACAGTTTTGAGAGGTACTGATAATATGGGAACCTAGAGAATATTGTGTCCTAAAATGAAAGAAATGAAGTGAAATGAAGTCGTTCAGTCGTGTCTGACTCTTTGCAACCCCGTGGACTGTAGCCCACCAAGCTTCTCCAACCATGGGATTCTCCAAGCTAGAATACTGGAGTGGGTTACCATTTCCTTCTCCAGGGGATCTTACCGACCCAGGGATTGAACCCGGGTCTCCTGCATTAGAGGTGGATGCTTTAACCTCTGAGCCACCAAGCAAATCACACCACACCACCAGCCAGCAGGGGAACAGAGCTGCACCACTAAGCTCGAGATGTCCAGCCTGCTCACTGGTATAGCTGATGCCATGTCCTGGATGTCACCTGTGTAACTCTGGACACCCCTATTACTTAACCCATAAAAAACTAAATACTACTTCCAACATCAGTGTGTCCAAAGGAATTTGCCATTATGTCTGCACTGGGGCCTGGGAAAATGAGTGTGCAGCAATTTTAGATTCTACAGTAGGAGACAGTTAACTCGTCTCTCCCCATAAAAAGCCAATGGAAGTAAAAGTGATAGTGAAAATTGCTCAGTCATGTCTGACTCTTTGCGGTCCATGGAATTCTCCAGGCCAGAATACTGGAGTGGCTAGCTTATCCCTTCTGCAGAGGATCTTCCCAACCCAGGGATCGAACCTAGGTCTCCCGCATTGCAGGCAGGTTCTTTACCAGCTGAGCAACCAGGGAAGCCTAAAAATACTGGAGTGGGTAGCCTATACCTTCTCCAGGGGATCTTCCTGAACCAGGAATCAAACCAGGGTCTCCTACATTGCAGGCAGATTCTTTACCAACTGAGCTACCAGGAAAGCCCATAAAAAGCCAATAAATATCTGCTTTAGTCCATCCTAATACAATATTAAGGTCATCCTTTTCTTCATACTTCCAATTTTATAGATTATTCCTTCATAACAAAAACACGATTGCTCACGCAAACCAAGCACTTTCACCCTCTCAACAAATGGATTACCTCAATTTCTCATTAGGTGGATGCATGCAAATCCATCTTCAGAATTTGTGATGTCTACTCCTCCTCTATGGACTATCTTTTCAAGGATATTTTTGTAGCTAAAAGTCTTGACCAATAGACAATACAGGTAGCCTGCCGCACTTCTTTCTTTCATGCAAAAGGTAGATTTGTTTATTGTCTAGTAAAATAAAAGTAACACATCCTTTCAAGGTAATTATCAGGCAGGCTCACCCAAATGGTGATGCTCTGGCTACTGATAATGCTGTGAGTAATGACATCATTATCTCTCCCCAGGAATCTCATGTATTCTGTCAGAACCCATGAAACTGTGGCAGGATGACTTTTTAGCTTACATATAGAATAAAATCCCATTTCCTTCACTGTTTGACAGCCTTGACATTTAAGTGTCATTTGTTGTTTATTCCTAAGTATTTTATTTTGTTGTTGACCCATAAGGTGTCTTCTAAGTTTTAGGGATCTCTGTGGTTTTTAAGAAGCACTCCTGCTCAACTAGGCCATCTTTGAGCCTTTGAGACTTTTAAACTCATGTCATCTTGATACTAGAGATTTTTATCTCTTGGTTACATTCCTTCCTTTCCCTGCCAAAAATTGTTGCAAGTAAGATTTCACACCACATAGGTCATGAGAATGTGTTACCAAGACTCTATCATGCACAGGGAGTTTCAGTTCTCTTACACTGGGGCAGACCTTTCCTGTTCAGGTCTTGCACAAGCCCCTGAGTTTCATTTTTGTTTTGTGATTCCTGGAAAATAAAAAAGAATTCATGCAAAATAAGCATTCATGCAATCAGTGTCTCCTAGGTTTAAATTTTGTTCTGAGGATTTCAATAGAGCCTTTGCAGGATATTTGGTTCTGTTCAAAAATCCATAAGACGTTTGGTCTACACCAAAAGATCCCTGATATTTGGTCCTATCCAAAATCACTTGGCATGAACCAAATATACTCATGGACAATTTGGACAGGACCAAATTTCAAGGACCTTTTTGCTGTGTACCAAATGTCTCATGGACCAAATGTATTATGGATGTTTTGAACAGCACCAACTATCTGCTAACCAGTCCTATATTATTTAAATAAGTATTGATATAAATTGAAACATAGATGTGAAGGAATACTGAGAATAGAGTTCTCTGGCAGAAAAAAGTAGAATAAGCATTAAAAAGTTAAGCTGAAAACTTAAAACTGAAATCCCATTCTTTGTTATTTACCAAAGAGAAATAAAACATATATCCTCATACAGATTTTACATGAATGTTCTTAGCTGCATTATCCTATTAGCCCCAAATCAGAAATAAACATATACCTGTCAGAAGGTGGACAGGTCAACAAGTAGTGGTATGTCTATACAGCAGAGTGACATCAGCCACAAAGCAAAATACTGATACATGCAACAACAGGGATACATCTCAAAAACTGAATGGAAGAATTAGATTGACACGTGCACATGCACACAAATAGTACTATTCCATTCGTGTGAATTTCTACAATAGACAGAACTAATCTATGATTACTGAAGGCAGACCAAGAATTGCCTTTGGTTGTCGGGTAGTAATTGTAAAGGGACAAGAGGGAACTTTTTAAGGTAATGCAAATGTTTTATAACGCGATTGTGATGGTGGTCACAAGGGTATACGTGTTGGTCAAAACTCATCAGACTAGATACTTAAAAGAGATGTATTTCATTGTGCATAAATTATACCTCAGTAAAATTATTCTAAAAGAAAAAAATTATGATTATAAAAAATTAATAATTTTTAATGCCTTAATTTAAAATGTTATATATTTGGAGTTAGAAATACAGCTTGTATTGTGCAAGAGAAGATTCTAAGGTAAGGATTGCACAGAATTGTGGCACCTATGATGAAAATATGGAGGTAGGTGTCTAGAAACTGAATGTCAATGGATTGAAATATATGCTTAAGAACTCAGAATGTTTAATGATGCTTATAACACTTTTATCGGAGAAGGCAATGGCATCCCACTCCAGTACTCTTGCCTGGAAAATCCCATGGGTGGAGGAGCCTGGTAGGCTGCAGTCCATGGGGTCGCAAAGAGTCAGACATGACTGAGCAACTTCACTTTCACTTTTCACCTTCATGCATTGGAGAAGGCAATGGCAACCCACTCCAGTGTTCTTGCCTGGAGAATCCCAGGGACGGTGGAGCCTGGTGGGCTGCTGTCTATGGGGCCGCACAGAGTTGGACAGGACTGAAGCGACTTAGCAACAGTAACAACAATAGCACTTTTATAAACGTGATTACTCCTACTCTGTAAATTTATATTTTTTCTACCAAAAATTTACATTAAAAATGTTAAGTGCTGATACTTCATAAATGGCACTGCCACACATGTTTGCTTAGGTTGTATGTTGTATAACTCCAGGGTAACATTCATGATACTGCAACATGATTTTATCACAGTTTTACCTGGCATTAAAAGTCCTTTCCAAACATCCTTAAGATAAAGACTCCCTGTTATTTTAGGGCTTTAGGTTACCTTGGAGTAAAATGCTTCTTTGGGCTTTCTTACAGTAGGGTCCTAAGTTTCCTTTCAAGAAAGCTGTCAGCTGACAACTTGACTGAGGAACAGTCTAAATGCTCTTTCAGTGTCTGATGGTTCTTTTTTGTCATTACTAAACTGAAAAAAAAGAGAGAGATTACAAGGAGAGTTGAGTGGTTGATTTACTTCATAGCCCTCCTTAGAGGAAATTTTTATGGTAAGGAAGGAGAGATGTTTCACTACACATGCTTAGCTGTAGGTTCCCTAAGCTTTTTATATTTGAGTCTCTGAGAAAGACCATAGAGTCAATGTTCCTTTCTTATCAGACATATTAGTTCTGTCTCATTTTAGCACAAAGGGATGAAGGAGATTTTTCTCACATACATGTCAGTGTAAAGCAAGCCAGAACATATTTTTGGAAATTTGATAGTTATTTATTCCATATATTTTGGAATTAATTGATATGATAATTCCCTTGTCTCAAAGAGTAATGAAAATGGTAATTATATTGTGTGTGTGTTTTTTAATAAAATGTAGGGTATAGGCAATTATGACTTGGCAAAATTTTTCTTAAAGGTCAAATAGTAAGTTATTTAAGCTTGTGGGCCATATGATCTCTGTTGCAAGTACTCAACTCTGTCACAACAGCAGGGAAGCAGCCATATACACTGTTTCAGTGAATGGAAGCACCTGGGTTCCAATGAAACTTTATTTACAAAAACAGGTGATGGGACCATGAGCCAGAGCTTACAGACAACTGAATTAAATGCTATTTAAATTCCCACAATAGTCTAAAATGTTATCACTATTTTAATGGACCATTAAATAGAAAAATAGAATGTGAAATAGAATGTAATAGAAAAATACAATGTGACTTGCTAACAAAAGTTCCTTGTCAGAAAGCTGGAACTATAATTCTGTAAGCCAAGATTTTGCATGACAGATCCTTTAGCATTTAAGATTATTATAGAAGCAAACATTCAATTTCTCTCTCTCACTATGTGCACTTTCAGTAAACTATTACACGTATTTCTTTGATAGGACTTAAGACTGTGTATATTCAGATTAAATGAGCTTGAAGTGCAAGGTGTATTTCAAGAGGACTTTGATCAAAAGCCACGTTATATTATAAAAGTAAGATGTTATCAGGAGTAATTTATGGAACATGAATTTAATACTCTAGCATGTCAAATTTAGGGCATAACCCAATTGACATTGTCACAGTGTATAACCTTTCTGGGTTGGTGTTTCCTTGATAAAATATTATGAAAATATATTCTGTTCTTTATAAAATGCAAATTATTTCAAAGTACATTAAACTTGAATAAATAAATTTTTAATGAAACAGAAGGGTTGTTTATGAAATTCCCTGTTCTCTGACAGACTCTAAATGGCTTCATTTCTCTGTGCTTATCTGCTTTTCCTAAGGTCTATGACTGCTAGTCTGTAAGTACTAAATTCTGGGCAATTTCTTGCATCTCTTATAGAGTTTGAAGAAGGAATTAACGAGCAATAAGCCTGTAAGTTTCTTGCTCAACTTCTCCTATTAAGACAATTCATCAGAGATCACTCACAAACAGCTGTGCTCTGCAAGTCATAAACGATAGGTCATGTGTGGTGACTAAAGTATGACTCTCAATCAGTGTTCGTGAAGAGCTCCTCGTCAAGAGTGCTATTTTCACTATGTGAAAAGTTATTTTAAAGGACTCTATCATCACTGAATAATCCGAGCCCTACATAGCCCCTGCCATTTTAAAAATCTGACACATGGTCAGAGGCTCATTTACTCTCTCGAGTCATAGGAAGAACTGTAAACCAATTTAGGGCTCCCAGATCCCCAGGGACAGGATTTATCGGTTCCTTAAATCCTTTTCTCTTCTTCCTGAAGGCATTTGCCTTATAAATTTCATATGAAGTTCTGATAGTGTCAGCAACCAGAAGCAGAGAAGTATTTTTCATTCTCTACTGCAGTTTTCACTAATCTTAGAATTAATGTAAGTAGACACCACCTTTCTGAAAGCTTATATTAGGAAAGCTGGAGCTAGAGTGTTGGATGACAATAACAAATAACAAATAATTGGGCAAATAATACTGTAAAGCTGGTTTGGAAGGCTCAGGGTAGGGGGGAAACTCATTCACAGTCCAGACTTCGGCTATTTTCTGGTTCCAGTCAGACTGAAACACTCACAAACATGAACACTTTTCTAAATTGCATTCTGGCACATGCTTCTCCAGTTCCAGCTGGATTCAGGAAATGTGCCAGGAGGAAAAAAAAAATGTATTTTGAGTAAGACTTTCTTTCTTAGTACCCTCCCCGCCAATCCTTAAAGAGCCTCCAGGACACTGTTAATACTGTCAACAGAGAGCTGTGATTGCTTTTTCTTGGCATCTATCAAGTTTTTAGAATTACATTCTCAATCCCTTTGATAGAACCCAGAGTCAGACTGGTGTATGGAGCTAGGAGGTACGTATATAATATGAGAAGTGGATCCAGGAGTGGGGCAATGGGTGCTTCCAAATGCAGCTGACGGGCAGCATCGTCCCAACTTGATTTCACTCTGACATGTCTTCAAAGTACAGACTGTAAGGCCAGATCAGAGATAGACACCTCAAACATATACTTTCATGTGTAGTCTATGTTTTCCTTTCCCATTAAATCTGTGCATCTTATTTTTTTCTTACAACAGTCATGTGCCATCTGCAAGACCTTAGCCTTACAAATGGCTATCCACAAAGATAGGATATTAGCAATTTAAGAAACTAAAATTTAGGTAGAATTTCGGAAAATAGAGTGGCAATTTCTTGTAAAGGTAAACATAACACTCACCCTATGATCCAGCAATCCCATTCCTAGATATTTACCCAGTGCAAATGAAAACTCATTCACTAAAAAAATCCTGGTTACAAATTTTTCTAGTAGCTTTACTCATGATAGTCAAACTGAAAATAACCCAAAGGTCCATCAATTGGTGAATAAACTGTCATATAGCCACACAATGGAATAGTACTCAGCAAAATAAAACAAAATAAAGTAAAAGAAAATGAACTACCAACACATACAGCAGCATAGGTGAGTCTCAAATGCATTATGCTAAGTGAAGCGAGCCAGGCTCAAAAGCCTACATACTGTTTGATTCCATTTATACGACATTCTGGGGAAGTCAAACAATGGTGACAGAAAGCAGATCAATGGGGATGGAAGAAGGATATTGAGAAAGAGGACTGAGGGAAATTTTGGAGGTGATGGAAATGTCTATTATGGTTGTGTGGTATTTAGATTTCTTTGTGCTTGTCAGAATCATAGAACTATATGCTAGAAAGAGTGAATTTTTATAGTATGTAAATTATATATATTTTTTCCTCTCTCTTTCTGTCTCTGTATACATATAAAAGTAGATCTCCACTGCAGTATTGAGAAACTTAATGTCCATTTTCTGTGTCTCTTTGTTTCCTTTGTTTAAAATTTACCTCCTCTCTCTCACCCACCCCCAAACCAGCAAGCTTATTCTGTCATCTATTATGACAAGCTAAGCACAACATTGTTATTGACCAATGCTTAATTTAATGCTTTCTGACATCTTTTCAGTCTCCACTTATCTCTTATAATTCTTTGTCTTTCTTGACAGCCCAGCTGTTTCTGAAACCTCCTGCCCTCTGAGAACAATCAGATCTACTTTTCTGATTCTGTCATTCAAAACTCTCCAGACAAGGGGATAGAACCCAGAACAATTCCCATCATCTTTACAGTGGCTATGAGAAGGATAGCAGACATGGCCAATTTATGTAGTCATTCAACAAATATGTACGGATATTTGCTGTGTGCCAAGCACTGCTAAGCATGGTGATCTGCACTGTGCAAGGAGGTGAATCCCTGTCTTCATGTTATTGCCTGGCATTAAAGAATCACAGAGATAATTATGATCTCTACTGGAAAAAGAGAGCAACGGTGGTGGTTAGAGCAGGGTTCAGAGCATTTCTCCTGTCAAGGCACACGATTCCATGTGATAGTATATGATGGTACATGATTAGCAGATGAGATCAACAGAGGATGGAGAAGGTTAATACCTGACTTTATTAATGGGTCATGTTAGGCTGGTAGGAAAGCACTGGTTTGAGGACTCACTGTATCTGGGACACTGGATAAGGCTGACACCTGAAAGAAAAGTCTTAGCAGTAATAGTAGTGGTGGCCTTGGTGGTGGTGATGGTCGTAATAGTTACGTAATAGTAATGGTAGTAGAAGTAATGGCAATAGTAACAGAGAAGAGTTGGGCAGGGGAAGTATTTCAAGCGCAGAAAGTAGTAAATGGTGAGTATGTGGGGCTCTCCTAAGGTGATTAACCATTATTATAATACAAATAGGATAGCACATGTGCTGTGCTGTGCTTAGTCCTTCAGTCGTGTCTGACTCTTTGTGATCGCATGAACTGAAGCCCGCCAGACTCCTGTGTTCCTGGGGATTCTCCATGCAAGAATACTGGGGTGGGTTGCCATGCCCTCCTCCTGGGATCTTCCCAACCCGGGGATCAAACCCAGGTTTGATCCACATTGCAGGAGAATTCTTTACCATCTGAGCCACCAGGGAAGCCCAAGGTATACATATTATGTAAGAATTCACCCATAATTCTTTAAAAATTAGGAGAATTAGACTAGATTGGATTTTATACTGACAGATACGTTTTTATTTCTACTCATATCAAGATATGTAGGACCACCTGGTTGTTTTGCCTATGTACTTCCTGCTATTAAGGCACTAATATTTTGTAAAAAAAAAGACACACAAAGGGAGTAATTAGAAAATCGGATAAAGCAGAATATTCACATCCTAAAACAACTGATAAAGTAAATAGGAGTGAGTTAACTAGGTAAAAAGGGCCAAGAACGGCTTTGTGGAGGAAGACAGGAGGGTGGAGGGTATGAGACTCGAATCCATCTGGCTGGGTGAAGTGGAGGGGAGGCCTGTCTAGCCATGGGGTTCTCCTGGAGCAAACCCAGAGATGCAAGGAGGAGAAATGCAAGGGAGAGAAAGCAGAAGCATGTTTTGTTGAAATTATTAAGATCATTTGCTTGTCTGCTATTTCAAAATGGATGTGTCCCAAACACTATGTCCCATTCCCATTAGAATCAATATGCTGCTTACTGCCATTAGCTTGCTCCACTGGGGGAAAAAGCATTTATTCTCCCATTATGCATGCTCCTTATTATCTCACCATAAAAAGCGCTAGATGCTGTGATGAAATTAGCAAGATTAACATCTGTAGTGATGAAAGGTACATAAGTACCAGATCAAACAGCTTTTGCACTTTTAATATCTTTTGGCTTAGACCTCCTGTGAGGAACACAAATCTGAGAGGTGTTTGATCCTGGCTTGTAGTTTCCTCTTATCCTGGAAACCTCTGTAGGTATCTTATCTGAGCCTTGGGGATGGTTCCACATCTCAGTAACCTCAGTGTTGATGATCTTTAGACCTTTTAATCTTCAGGCATCAGATTCAGGAAGTACAGGAAAGAGTTAAGCTCATATGACAATGAATCAAGAGTTTGCGGTCAAGATCTGAAACTGTTCTCGAAGAGTTAACAAAATCAACATCAGAACCTAAGCCTGAATGATGAGAAAAAGCAACTTCCTGCCTGAAGACTCCACTGCTGAGTTCACTGTGATTTTCCGAATGATAAATTTCTGATTTCTCCTAGTATATGAATGATTTCTCCTCAAAAGACAGTGACACTGGGATTCTTACCTACTATCCTGTCAGCAAACTAGCCTTACCTAGTTGGTCACCATGCAAAACTACCACACTGCATGAACATAAAAATACAAAGAATATATAAATACACGATGACAAGCCCAGTGCAGATTTAAGTCTAGTTTGGCAAAGGTCAAAATCTATAAGTTAGACTCTTGATTTATCATCCTGTAATGCTTCCCAGGGAATGTTAGTGGTAAAGAACCCGCTTGCTAATGTGAAAGACATAAGAGACACAGATTCAATCCTTGGGTCAGAAAGATCCTCTTGAGGAAGGCACAGAAACCCACTGCAGTGTTCTTGCCTGGCGAGTCCTCATGAACAGAGGAGCCTGGCGGGCTACATTCCATAGGGTTGCAAAGTGTTAGACACGACTGAAGTGACTAAGCATGCACACATGACCCTTTTCCATTCATATTTACTTCAGGCTCAGCTGTTAATGAAACTCTCATTAGTCTGGCATAAAGTTTTTTTTTTTTTTAATTATTTGATTCAATTCCCTCTTAAGTGCAGATTGTACTTTTTCTTTTCACAGGCTTGTGAATACTTGGTCACTAATTTAGTGTATATTTCAATTCAGTCCATTTAAGTTGATTTCACTTCAGCAAAATTGTATTGGACATCTACCAGGACCTTGGCCCTGAGAGACAACAGAGATGGCTTTTGTCAGGGAGGAAAATCTTTTCTTCCATCCTCTTATGTTTATGTCTTGAGTGCTTGCAAATTAAACTGACAAAAGACAGATTAGCAAGAGAAAAGACAAATGAGAATTCACAGAAAAATGTGACTCAAGGAGGTATTTAGAATTTGGGGCATGAATCTTAATAGGAGAAGAGGAGATGAAGAAGGACATTTATGGGAAAATAAATGACTTTAAGGGAAGATAAATGGGCCCTTAGGAAAATAGATGGGAGATACAGTTTTGTGACAATATCTTTTTAGGTGTGATATGGGGATTGCTCATCTCTAGTGATAAGAGTCAAATTTTTTGATAGCTCCCAAGCAGGCGATTTCTCCGCATTAAGTTTTTTGGGAGGTTCTATCTTTAGGCTGATGGGAAATTTCAGGAACTCAAAATAATTTTTGTGCTCAAATTTTTTTTCTTTGGCCACAGTGGCATAACTCTTTCATTTCCATTTAGTGGAGAAAGAAAAGCATACATAAATCACTGTGTCACAAGCAATTCACAAGTACATCATGAGAGCAGAGGAGGGAAAGCTGAATTCTGACCAAAAAAGTTTTGGGCAGTCACAGGATTCCTGGACAGACCCTAAAACATTGCGTAGGACAGAGGAAATTGGGGACATGAATCAAAAGGAGGAACAAGAAGGAAGGGAGTCTGATGACTTTCTTGGATTAAGAATTCTTTTGAAATGTGATCTCCTCTTGGTACTAATTTACATAATTTTTTCTCACTTTATTTTTCTGGTTTTCTTTCTTGTTCTTTTTGTTGTTTTGCCCTGATTTGTGCTTCATGCTTTATCAAATCCAATTTTCTTCTTCATCTTCTTTTTTGCAGTAACAAGGGGTCTAGCTCAGCAACTTTCTTGCTGTATAAACTTAAGCAACAGTCTGATGATTGCAGATAAACTAATAGCACAGTGCATCACACACAGGCCACGCTGCAGACGATGGCTAAAAATTCAACACTCTACCCACACATACATTTTCAAACGCCTATGGGTGTGTGCTCAGTCGTGTCTGACTCTGTGTGACTCTTTGGACTGTAAATTGCTGGGCTCCTCTGTCCATGGGATTTTCCAGGCAAGACTACTGGAATGGGTAGCCATTTCATCCTTCAAGTGATCTTCCAGACCCAGGAGTCGAACCTGCATTTCCTGCACTGCAGGTGGGTTCTTTACTGCTGAGCCATCAGGGAAGCCCATTCAAATGCCTAGTTACCTTGGTAAAATCTATGTATCTAGTAGCATTTATAGTATGATTTCATCCAGAGTCCAGTTAATTTCAATATACTTATGCATTACAAAATATGAGCTTTTATAGTCAGCCAGGTAGGATAAGAATCCAGAATTATCAAGATGATTTGATCTCAATTATCAATTACTAAAGATGGCAAAACTGACCATAAAGTACATCCTGTGCTGAGGGACTCTTTAAAGTGGCCCCTGAGGCTGGCTGTTTCTTTAGAGAATACAGGGCAGTAGCCCTGCCTTTCAGATTAGACCTTCTAAAAGTGTAAACCACAGGGTTTTCAGCCCAGGCCTCAAGATACAATCAAATCAGCACAAAGGGATTTACAGTTTGGAAAACCCCTGCAGTCTCCTTGTATTCTAATTTTTCCAGTCCATTCCCTATTAAGTTTTACTCCAATTTATAGTTGGAAAGTCTTAAAATAAATCTGATTATGGAAGAAATTCTACAAATGGCTCAGAGAGGAAATGAGTCTGTAGAACCTAGACAATACTTAGTTATTCCTTGTGTAGAATACTATAGTTGCCTGCACACAATTTTTATTTTAACTTAGGACTTCCCTGCTCCAAAGGCAGGATGCCCCCACCTGCATGGGCACGAATAGAAAGAGGAAATGCGTACAATTGGCATAGTGTTGCTTTTTGGTTACCTTAACACACCCTAGGATAGTGACGTCTGTGTACCAGCAGTGTTTGTTCAGGAACGAATTCTATAAAGTCAAACAGCTTCACAGATCAATTCAGATGCTTAATGCACAACTCTACCCTTTAATACATATTCAAGGCATTTAATGAATACAATCTGAATTTACCCCTGTTCTGTTTAAATGTGTCTAGGATTTACATGTTGAACCTTAGCAAAATGACAAGTATTTGACCATTTTCCACCTTCCAAAGTTAAGTGATATTGCTAAGAACCTCTTAAGCATAGTAATATCCTCTAAGAAAAAATGCATATGAATTGGAGCAAAAAAAAGGATTGTGAATAAGAACAGAAGTTTAGGCATAGCTGACTGCATGTTAGGTTCCAAGGCTGCGCACAGTGCTTCTTTTTGACGCAGGTCGGAAGGACATCATCTAGTCTAAAGAGTTAGAGTAAAACTCAGGCCGCTGGCTTGTGACAGTTCTTCATCCACCACGCTTACCAATCTGCCCACTTGCATTATCATCTCTTTTCATATTGGCAAGTAACATGCAATCCTCTTAAATACACATCATTTTTAGCTGAATAGAAGTTGCCTGGAGCTAAAGAGTGTGGATATCAACAGAGCTGAGACCAGATGTGACTCCTTAGTTGAAATAATGAAAAAAGTATACTTCATTAAGAAGAAAATGTTACTGTTTATTAAGAAGATTCGTTTTTCCTGGTATGCTGTTCTCACATTTACATTATTTGTGCCTACTATAGGGTCAGGAAGATCTCTTGGAGGAGGGCAGGGCAACCCACTCCAGTATTCTCCCCTGAAGAATCCCCATGGACAGAGCAGGCTGGTGGGCTACAGTCTATGGGGTTGCAAAGTTTTGGACCGAGTAACTAAGCATAGCACTATAGGGTCTAGAAACTGAATTGAAGACACTTGTTGAATTAAAAGTAAAAGAAGGAAAGACTACATATTTTATGAAGATTCCTACAAAATACATGTCTGGGGGGTGTGATGTGCAAGGTTCACACACAAATCTATGTGTACGTGTGTAGGGAGGAGGATGGATTAAAACCAGGCTAAATTAGATAGCCTGGTTTTTCTTTATGGTATGAAACAGTGGAAACAGATTATCTCTTCCCATTTTAGCAACGAATATTAAGGGAAGAATTTGTACATTACACTGTAATAGTAATGCTAATACATTATAATCATAAAAACAATATATTGAAGACCAACTACAATTAAAATTGTGGTCAAGGCTCAAATATTAGTTTAGATCTTGCCTCTACCATCTACTTCCTGAAGGATACCAGATCTATTACTTTGTTCTTCTGATCTTTGGTTGTAGAAGTAATAATAACATCTATTTCTTGGAGTAGTAATAAGATTAAAGACAATGATGAATAAAGGCACTAGTGTAGTCTCAGAATGTTATAAGCTCTCAATATATGTTAGGCTAATTCTTGTGGTGAAATTAGTCAAATTAATTATTTTTGATTTTTATTTCACTGACATGAGATGCCAACTTCTTGGAAGCTGAAGAAGCTCCAGACACTTTTCATATAACATGAACATTAAGAAGAGTGTCAATATTAATAGAGGTTTTCAGGGAAAACCTTCTTACATTCATTTTTTTTTTTTTATATGAGGCTTTCCTAGGATTACATGGCCTTGAAGTCAGGGTTGACTTATTCATTAGTGCCTAGGACTCACAGATAATCACAAAAATAATTTATTTTAAAATCAGAAGAAAAACATAAACTTGTAGGTATACAGTGTTTCGATATATCATATCAATATATTCATCTTTATACCAACAGCGTAAAATAACATTTAAAACATATTTTTATGAATAAAAGAGCCCAAGAAGACAAACCTGCTTAAGGTCTATGAAAATCATAATGCAGTCTTACTTAAAATGTGATGCAGGTAATAGTATTTTCCCTAGGTGACATAACTGAGTTAGCTGAAAAAGGAAATAGCAGTTTGCTTTGTTATTTTTCTGGTTGATTGTTGGTGGATGGTGGATGGGTGTGCGGAGGTTGGTGGCCAGGCAATGGCACCCCACTCCAGTACTTTTGCCTAGAAAATCCCATGGACCGAGGAGCCTGGTAGGCTGCAGTCCATGGGGTTGCTAGAGTCGGACACGACTAAGCGACTTCACTTTCACTTTCGTGCATTGGAGAAGGAAATGGCAACCCACTCCAGTGTTCTTGCCTGGAGAATCCCAGGGACGGGGAAGCCTATATAGCTTGCCGTCTATGGGGTCGCACAGAGTTGGACATGACTGAAGTAACTTAGCAGGCATATTTTTCTCAGATTCACATTGACACATATCATCACAGGAACATCGGCATATGGAAAGACACAGTAGAAAGAAATGTAGGTGAATAAGGCCAAGGTGAGTAATTCAGATAATAGGGAAAGGGTAATAGAGACAGAAGTGATTTTTATGACTCTTCAGATCAGAGCACCTCATTTAAAATCATACAAATAATTTTTGAAACCCACTGAAGAGCTAAAATAAAGTCACAGTGAGACATGCTGCTACAAATATTACAAAAGTCCCTTTGCTCAAGAGGAACTAAGTTATATCTCAAACATGCTGACATACAAGTGCAATGTCTTAACCAAAAGAATCTGAACTTGTTGCTAAGGTAAGCCATGTGCTTAAGCCTTCAGTGTAGTTATTTGAGCTCAGTATCTGATGTCTCATAAGTTAATTCTGGACATATCAGGACATGTTACACTTACTAACAGTAAGGAGGAGTCTTTTCTTTCTTGTTACTTGGTTTTGTGGTATCATACGAGATTACATTTACAAATTGCTTTCATTACTGGTTTGGAGTTAGCTATTCAACATGTTGCAAACTGCTAGGAAGCTCTAAAACAAAAAAGATAAAACAGTTTCACAGCAGACAGGAATTTAGAAATCTCTGGTTTTCATTATATGCCAAAAACATGCATTTTGATTGTAGTCTGTAACATGTTCTAAAAAATCTTGAGCATATGATTTTGAATATACTGCATAACTCTCAGTCCAGCAAATCTTACTCATAGCCTGCAGTAAAATTGGAGGCACCCACAGTGTGGATGGCACTGTACTTGGCACTGGAACTCTGCCAACTATGCCACAGTTGAATGGACTTCAGATTACTTGAGAAAATCATTTCACCTCTCTTAACCTCAGTTTCCTTATCTGTGTACTAGAGGTTGTAATTTCTACTTTATTCATTTATTATGAGGCTCAAGTCAGACAATGTCTATAAAAGTGCTTTGGAAAGCTGCAAGAACTTGGAAAATATAAATTATGGTTATTACTGTCCTTTGGGCTCAGTTTTGATGCCATGGAAATAATTGTGAGATTTTCATAAGAGTATTCTGGGTCTTGGGGCTAATTTGTGGACTTAAATCATCTGTACATGTAATTTAAGATTTAGTTCAATGACAGTGTCCTGGGCATGATATTTCTCTCAGAAGTAATAAAAGCAAACACCTCTAGCGAGCAACAAACTCAGTTGCCCTTTGTTGCCTGGTAAGCCATTCTGCAAAGTGATTTGTTTTTCTCTTTGCAGATGTGTTAGTTCACAGTCTCCACTGAAAATTGTCAATGAAAATAATAAATGTGCGATGACAACAAATTGGTTCAGACTCTTTGACTTCAGTTGTTAATTGAAGCCTATCTGATTTGAATGCTTTTCTCCAAAGCCATGATTATAAGATCTTCACACCTAAAGTATATCCCACAAATTAATAACCAGATACTTAATTTTGCAGAGATAGGAGCTAAATTATTTATGCAGATGAACTTTATAGAAATTGTGACCAACAAGGATGAAACTATGTAAATGACTTTGGAAACCTTTTTGGAGATTCAGCTTTTACTTTCCTGTTTTTTTTTTTTTTTTTATCTTTCAGCTAACTTTTGTTGAATACCAACTCTGTGCCCAGTGCTACTACATGTATCAGCTCATGTGATTGTCACAAAGATTCCATTTTAGAGACGAAACAAACTGAACTTCACAGAAATTGAAAATCTCTCCAAGATCACACAGCTATCAGCAGCAGCACCTCCTACTTACTGACTTCAAGACCACATTCTTCAAAGCATCAGAGCTTATCATCCACATCTACACTCTAGACAGAACATGTCCTCATATTCTCTGTCCTTCTAATTACAACTTGATCTCAGGAAAGAATTTGACAAACTGATTCACAATAAGGTGGTAGGACATAAATGACCCGTGATGCTTAAATTATGGGAAATGGGAGCCAGACAAGTAAAGATCTCCCTGCACTGTGGGAGATGCAGTTTCAATCCCTACCTTGGAAAGATCCTCTGGAGAAGGGAACGGCAACTCCCTCCAGTATTCTTGCCTGGAGAATCCCATGGACAGAGGAGCCTGATGGGCTATGGTCCATGGGGTCACAGAGTTGGACAAGACTGAAGCAACTTAGCATGCTTGCAAGGCACCTCACAGGTAGCTCAGTGGTAAAGAGTTCACCTGGCAAGCAGGAGACACAGGTTCAATTCCTGGGTTGGGAAGATACCATGGAAGAGAAAATAGCAACCCACTCCAGCATTCTTGCATGGAAGATCCCATGGACAGAAGAGCTACAGTCCATGGGGCCACAAAGAGTCAGACACAACTGAGTTGACTAACACACACAAGGCTTAAATTCATATCTAACACAAGGAGATATATATTTTACCAGGAGAAAAGACTAATTATAATATTATGGCACATGCTTAAAACACTTCCCAAAATTTTAGACATCAAGATACAAGTGGATTAAAGAAACTAATTTCAATACTCTGCAATCATGTTGCATGTGATCCTCCCCAATTTAACAAGTGGTACCCAGAACTGTAACTGTGACAGAAGGACTGATGCTTTACTACTTTCATGTAAAGCTCATATTCAGATTAGACTGCTTCTGATGCCTGCAATGAGATTGCTGTTCAGTGAGATTGCTGTTCAATGCTGGCAGTTTATGTTGTTTAATTGGCATTGGCAGTTTATGTAAAATATTCCCCCTACTCTTCCTCCAAAAACCACAGCAAAGATGGATGATACATTACATATATTTTCTAAAAACATATCTACAACCAAAAGTAAGACACACATCTCTGAATATCAGAAACAGAATAAAAACACAAACCAGTAAGTGCAGTTTAATCCACAGGCCTACTGAGTTTCAGGGTGACAAACAAGCAGAAGTGGTCATGAATTCATTTCCTGAGGGTCAAATGGATGGAGAACACAGCTGGGTTCAGTGAGTGAAAAAGAAAGTTACGTCAGGGCATCCACAGTCAGAAGCAAAAGTTAAGTTTTTGCCTGGAGGGTTAGAAGGAAGCACAGATAGTTGTTTTACTGAAGCTGGGCCAAGCCCCAACTAGCTTAGTGAGTTATTCATAATATCCTTGCATTATGAGAGCTTTGGTTGCCAATAAAAAAGCATGGCAGGTAGAGACAACTGTAAAACAATCACACATGGAAAGGTGAGGAAGAAAAACTTAAACAAAACTAAAAAAAGACACAAGGAAAGGAACATTGAAGAAGACACAATACAATTTCAAAACATACAAAGAAAAAAAAGCAATATGAAAGACGATCATCAAACAATCTAGTAACCTAATTATGTCTGAGTAATCTGAAAAAGACTTAAGTATGTACATTTAAGATCTTGGAATGCATGAATGAAAGAAAAAAGCCAAATAATTATAATACTGAAACAAAGGTTAAGAATAAAATTCATGTGGCTATTAAAAAGTTCTGAAGAGAAATCTTAGAAAAGAAAAAAAATGTAGCCTTTAAAATTATATAACAACGAAAAAACAAAAAAACCTGAGTAAACTGGATGGGCATCATGTTGGAAGAGCTATAGAAAGCATTAATAAGGAGCACTGAGGATGCAACCTGGAGCATGTAACAGAAAGATAAAGAAGGGAAACTCTGATGTCAGCATTATAACAGACTTGGAGAATGGCCTGACTTAAAACTTTTTTTCCATAAAATTTTCAGAAGAGAAAATAACAATATTTAAAGAGATAATTACTTAGAAATCTCCAGACTGAAGTATCAATTCTCATTTACAACATGCAGATAGTTAAGAAGGATAAAAATGAACTAATTCCATATCTTGACAAACATATTTTACTTATAAAACCATACCTAAAAAGAAAATCTTAAAACTTCCCTGGGAGAAAAGCAAATTATCTGATAATTAGAATGAGAGCAGTCATTTCTTGAGAAGCAATAGGGCACAGAACACAATGAGGCAATAGCTTCAAAATGAAGAAGAAAAAGACACCAAACTTACTATAACATGTATCCTAAACTATTACTCAAGAGTAAGGATGCTAGGGAACATTTTTAACACATAAACAGCTAATGGAATTTTTCACCCATACACTTTGGCTGAAGGAAGCCTGGAGCATTTACTTTAGCAAGCAGAAAAGTGTATCTGGATGGAAGGAACGGGATGCAGGAAGTAATTGTGAGGAGAATGTGTGGTACATTTGATTTAAAATAAGTAATTTTTGTTGGATTTTTATTGTTCCTTTTTTAAAAAAACTGAAACTAAACCTCTAGATAGAAATAATATATATGAGGTCATGTTTGAGTGGAGGAAAGATACTAAATTATTTTAAATTTGTTAGAAAAATCTGAAGTTTAAAACGTATAGGCTCCACCTCAGGAAGCCCATCTGTTGAAAGTGGGTTGATGTGTTACTAAGTGACACAGGCCAGTTCCACTCCTCTGACTTCCCCTGTTTCCTACAAACACTAGATAATAAAAAATAGATATTGATAAAAATAAACAAAAAATAAAGGCAGAGACATAAAATTTGTTACATGGTAATTATATACCTAAATGTATATCTAAAACACGTAACTACTAAAATAATAGAAGTGCAATTGATGAATTCATACAAGCAAAGCATACAAAAAGGATTAAGAAGAACTTTATCATTATAGCAGAAAGTATTTAAAAAAAAAAAGGAAACAAACCCAGGAAAATCAAAGAGAAAAGACAACATGCCAAATATAAGTCAAAATCAGTAATCCACTCATGTATTAAAATGCATAACCTATCAGAATGTATTTTAAAATATCTATATTAAATGCTTTTTTGGAGAGACATAAATAAAGCCAAATGTTACAGAAATAAAAGGGTATAAAATGAAATAGGAATAAAAATGATACTGACATACTGATTATGTTAATAAAAAGAAAGCTGGTATAATACTACTAAATAATGAAATCACTAACTAGAATTTAAAACCAAAGCTCTAACAAGGATGAATATCTTCATAATAATAAAATATTCACCAAAGCATACACTTTACTTATTATTCAAATAATAAAAACTGTGATACTCTAACCATACATAATTATAGGACTTAAAACTGATAGGATTATAAGGAGAAATCAACAAATCCATAATTATAGTAAGAAACTTTAAAATATTCTCCAAGTGTTTATTGAGCAAAAATATTATCAAGGCTATATAAAATACAAGCAATGTAGTCAAAGCATTATTAGCTGTTTACCTCCAAAGATCTACTTATTGTCAAACTCTATATTCAAGAAATAGACATTGTATATTCTTTCTAGCACATATTAAATGGATGCTGCTGCTGCTAAGTCGCCTCAGCTCTGTGCAACCCCATAGATGGCAGCCTACCAGGCTCTGCCATCCCTGGGATTGTCCGGGCAAGAACACTGGACTGGGTTGCCATTTGCTTCTCCAATGAATGAAAATGAAGTGAAAGTGAAGTCGTTCAGTCCTGTCTGACTCAAGGACCCCATGGACTGCAGCCTACCAGGCTCCTCCGTCCATGGGATTTTCCAGGCAAGAGTACTGGAGTGGGTTGCCATTTCTGACCCCAGGAGATCTTCCAAACCCAGAGATTGATCCCAGGTCTCCCACATTGTAGGCAGATGCTTTACCATATGAACCACCAGGGAAACCTGACAACAAATCAATAAGAAGAAATCAATCACAAAGGAGTAAAGAAAAACAAGAACAAGCATATACATGGAAATATACATACATACACACATGGTAAATAACAGGTTAAAGAAGAAAACACAATGGAAATCCCAAAGTATTTAAAAATTAATGGCAGCAAAAAATTACATATCAAAATGTGTGAGGCATGGGTAGAAGGTTAATTATCAAAAAACTTATTGGAATACATCTTGAAATAGAAAAATATTCAACATATGAACTACAGCTAATCTCAGGAAGGTTCAGTTCAGTCCAGTCACTCAGTCATGTCTGACTCTTTGCAACGCAGCATGCCAGGCCTCCCTGTCCATCACCAACTCCCAGAGTACACCCAACTCATGTCCATTGAGTCAGTGATGCCATCCAACCATCTCATCCTCTGTCGTCCCCTTCTCCTCCTGCCCTCAATCTTTCCCAGCATCAGGGTCTTTTCCAATGAGTCAGCTCTTCACATGAGGTGGCCAAAGTACTGGAGTTACAGCTCTAGCATCAGTCCTTCCAAAGAAATCCCAGGGCTGATCTCCTTCAGAATGGACTGGTTGGATCTCCTTGCAGTCCAAGGGACTCTCAAGAGTCTTGCCCAACACCACAGTTCAAAAGCATCAGTTCTTCGGTGCTAAGCCTTCTTCACAGTCCAACTCTCACATCCATACATGACCACTGGAAAAACCATGGTCTTGACTAGACGAACCTTTGTTGGCAAAGTAATGTCTCTGCTTTTCAATATGCTATCTAGGTTGGTCATAACTTTCCTTCCAAGGAGTAAGCATCTTTTAATTTCATGGCTGCAGTCACCATCTGCAGTGATTTTGGAGCCCAGAAAAATAAAGTCTGACACTGTTTCCACTGTTTCCCCATCTATTTCCCATGAAGTGGTGGGACCGGATGCCATGATCTTCGTTTTCTGAATGTTGAGCTTTAAGCCAACTTTTTCACTCTCCACTTTCACCTTCATCAAGAGGCTTTTTAGTTCCTCTTCACTTTCTGCCATAAGGGTGGTGTCATCTGCATATCTGAGGTTATTGATATTTCTCCTGGCAATCTTGATTCCAGCTTGTGTTTCTTCCAGTCCAGCATTTCTCATGATGTACTCTGCATATAAGTTAAATAAGCAGGGTGACAACATACAGCCTTGACGTACTCCTTTTCCTATTTGGAACCAGTCTGTTGTTCCATGTCCAGTTCTAACTGTTGCTTCCTGACCTGCATACAAATTTCTCAAGAGGCAGATCAGGTGGTCTGGTATTCCCATCTCTTTCAGAATTTTCCACAGTTTATTGTGATCCACACAGTCAAAGGCTTTGGCATAGTCAATAAAGCAGAAATAGATGTTTTTCCGGAACTCTGTTGCTTTTTCCATGATCCGGCGGATGTTGGCAATTTGATCTCTGGTTTCTCTGCCTTTTCTAAAACCAGCTTGAACATCAGGAAGTTCACGGTTCACATATTGCTGAAGCCTGCCTTGGAGAATTTTGAGCATTACTTTACTAGCGTGTGAGATTAGTGCAATTGTGTGGTAGTTTGAGCATTCTTTGGCATTGCCTTTCTTTGGGATTGGAATGAAAACTGACCTTTTCCAGTCCCATGGCCACTGCTGAGTTTTCCACATTTGCTGGCATAGTGAGTGCAGTACTTTCACAGCATCATCTTTCAGGATTTGGAATAGCTCAACTGGAATTCCATCACCTCCACTAGCTTTGTTCATAGTGATGCTTTCTAAGGCCCACTTGACTTCACATTCCAGGATGTCTGGCTCAAGGTGAGTGATCACACCATCATGATTATCTGGGTCGTGAAGATCTTTTTCGTACAGTTCTTCTGTGTACTCTTGCCATCTCTTCTTAATATCTTCTGCTTCTGATAGGTCCATACCATTTCTGTCCTTTATCGAGCTCATCTTTGCATGAAATGTTCCTTTGGTATCTCTGATTTTCTTGAAGAGATCCCTAGTCTTTCCCATTCTGTTGTTTTCCTCTATTTCTTTGCATTGATCGCTGAAGAAGGCTTTCTTATTTCTTCTTGCTATTCTTTGGAACTCTGCATTCAGATGTTTATATCTTTCCTTTTCTCCTTTGCTTTTCGCTTCTCTTCTTTTCACAGCTATTTGTAAGGCCTCCCCAGACAGCCATTTTGCTTTTTTGCATTTCTTTTCCATGGGAATGGTCTTGATCCCTGTCTCCTGCGCAATGTCACAAACCTCATTCCATAGTTCATCAGGTACTCTATCTATCAGATCTAGGCCCTTAAATCTATTTCTCACTTCTACTGTATAATCATAAGGGATTTGATTTAGGTCAAGATCCCACATATCACCAAGCAACTTAGCCTGTGCACCACAATTATTGACCTTGTGCTCTAGAGTCCAGGAGTCACAACTACTGAGTCTTTGTGCCTCAACTACTGAAGCCCTAGCACCTAGACCCTGTCTGCAACAAGAGAGGCCACTGCAATAAGAAGCCTGAGCACAACTAGAGAGTACCCTTTGCTGACCACAATCAGAGGAAAGCCCATGTAGCAGTGAAGACCCAGCACAGCCAAAAGTGAATTAAAAAAAACCCAAAAAATGAAAAAAACAAAGCTACCTAGTCATTCTGTGAGGCCCATTTAACTTAAATAGAAAAATCAGATATGTAAGTAGGAGAAAACAAAATTACTCATCAATCTTTCTTATGAATATGGAAAAATACTAGTAAATGAACCCAGCTATGAATTAAAATATTAGTGTGTCCTGATAAGATTAAGATCATTTCAGAACAATGTGTTAATACAGTAATCTCTTAGCAAGTCAATATCATATGATTATTTCAATACATGCAAAAAAGAGTTGATAAAATTTAATACTTTTTCAAGATTTTTAGTCTATTAAGTGAATAAATAGGAATACATAGACTAATTAATAGGTAAGTGAAGTGAAGTGAAGTTGCTCAGTTGTGTCCAACTGTTTGCAACCCCGTGGACTGTAGCCCATGGGATTCTCCAGGCAAGAATACTGGAGTGGGTTGCCAGTTCCTTCTCCAGGGGATCTTCCCGACCCAGGATCGAACCCAGGTCTCTGGCATTTCAGGCAGACACTTTAACCTCTGAGCCACCAAGGAAGCCCAATTAATAGGTAAACAATGTCTTAAATAACTTCTCCAACAAATTAATAATCACTGTAATTGACAAAGTCTTGGATCTAGACAAAAATTATCTAAGTCAAAATTGAGAAACAGGAAGCAGAGAAAAAGGACATGATCCATCCCCTAACTGTGCATGCTAAGTCGCTTCAGTGGTGTTTGACTCTTTGCCACCCTACTGAATGCAGCCCACCAGGCTCCTCTTTCCATGGGATTCTCCAGGCAAGAATACTGGTGTAGGTAGTCATGTCGTCCAGGGGATCTTCCTGACCTAGGGATCAAACCTGTGTCTCTTATGTCTTCTGTTTTGGCAGGCAGATTCTTTACCACTAGCACCACCTGGGAAGCCCCATTTTAAAGCCTCAATATTAAGTAATATTTAATTTAGACAAGAGTCAGCAAAAAGAGTCTAAAATGAGAAAATCCATTTGGTACAATGTATGAAAGGTGACAATACAAAAATCACAGAATGATGAGCTCCTCAGTAATTGCTGCTGGGTCAACTGGTTTCCCTGGTAACTCAGTCAGTGAAGAATCAACCCGCAATGCAGGAGACTGAGGTTCAAACCCTGGGTTGGGAAGATACCCTGGAGAAGGAAATGGCAACCCACTCCAGTATTTTTACCTGGAAAATCCCATGGATAAAGGAGCCTGGTAGGCTACCGTCCATGGGGTCACAAGAGTCGGACACGACTTAGTGACTAAAGCACCACCAACTGGCTTTGCATAAGGTAAGAGCATACTAGGATTCCCTGTCACATACTGTACATATCAAAGTAATCTTGTGTGATCTAAGACCTAAGATAAAAAGCAAAATTATCTTTCTTATGTGGAAGGGAATAATTTCTTAAATAAGATAATATCTTTCTTAAGAATTTCTTAAAGTAGTCATGAAGTAAAGATAAATTCAACACATAGCACTCAAAGGTATAAGAAGAGAATTTCTCACATCCGCAACTAAGATGAGGTAACTATAATGATAAAAGATATCCATAAAAGTGAATAAGAAAGAAATATTAAGCATTCTAGTAAACAAGTAGACAATATATGTGGAAAGAAATTCAGAGAAGAGCAAACGAATATTAAAAAAAAAGTTTGAAATAATGCTCAATCTTATTACTAATCCAGAGAATAAAATTTAGACAGAAATGAAGGATTCTTTTATACCAATAATAATGGGAAATTTTAAAAATTTTGACCTAAGTAGAATTGAGAATGTGAGTAAATAAAAATTCTAATATCCTGGGGAAAGTATACAGTCTAAAGATCACTTTACAGTTTGATGATATAAAGATGAAGATGCTTCTCTCTGTGCTTAGTGGTTCTCCTCATACATCCACATACTAGAGGCCCTTCCACACATCTCATAAGGTTTCAAATCAGATAGAACTGGACATGGAACAACAGACTGGTTCCAAATAGGAAAAGGAGTACGTCAAGGCTGTATATTGTCACCCTGCTTATTTAACTTATATGCAGAGTACATCATGAGAAACGCTGGACTGGAAGAAGCACAAGCTGGAATCAAGATTGCCGGGAGAAATATCAATAACCTCAGATACGCAGAGGACACCACCCTTATGGCAGAAAGTGAAGAGGAACTAAAAAGCCTCTTGGTGAAAGTGAAAGTGGAGAGTGAAAAAGTTGGCTTAAAGCTCAACGCTCAGAAAACGAAGATTATGGCATCCGGTCCCACCGCTTCATGGAAAATAGATGGGAAAACAGTGGAAACAGTGGCTGACTTTATTTTTTGGGGCTCCAAAATCACAGCAGATGGTGACTGCAGCCATGAAATTAAAAGACGCTTACTCCTTGGAAGTAAAGTTATGACCAACTTAGACAGCATATTGAAAAGCAGAGACATTACTTTGCCAACAAAGGTCTGTCTAGTCAAGGCTATGGTTTTTCCTGTGCTCATGTATAGATGTGAGAGTTGGACTGTGAAGAAGGCTGAGTGCCAAAGAATTGATGCTTTTGAAATGTGGTGTTGGAGAAGACTCTTGAGAGTCTCTTGGACTGCAAGGAGATCCAACCAGTCCATTCTGAAGGAGATCAGCCCTGGGATTCCTTTGGAGGGAATGATGCTGAAGCTGAAACTCCAGTACTTTGACCACCTCATCAGAAGAGTTGACTCATTGGAAAAGACTCTGATGCTGGGTGGGATTGGGGGCAGGAGGAGAAGGGGACAACAGAGGATGAGATGGCTGGATGGCATCACTGACTCCACGGACGTGAGTCTGAGTGAACTCCGGGAGTTGGTGATGGACAGGGAGGCCTGGCATGCTGCGATTCATGGGGTCGCAAAGAGTTGGACACGACTGAGCGACTGAACTGAACTGAACTGAATAGTGAAATGCCAGAAACTCATAAATCAATATCAAAAGGAGAATGAGTGATAAAATGTATATTCTTACAGGTGACATATATCAACATGAAAGTGAAAAGTGAAAGTGAAGTTGCTCAGTCGCGTCCGACCCTTTGCGACCCTGTGGACTGTAGCCCACCAGGCTCCTCCGTCCATGGGATTCTCCAGGCAAGAATACTGGAGTGGGTTGCCATGCCCTCCTCCAGGGGATCTTTCAATGGGTTTCAAAAATGTAATATGGAGTGAAAAAGAAAACCAAGTTGCAAATGATACCACACAACGTTAGCACTTTTGGAAATTTGAAATATGCAGTGTTTTGATAGTGACAATATATGTGTGATATAAAAAGGAAAAAGCATCAATTGATTGGATACACAAAGTTTTGATGGTGGTGGCCTCTGGATAGTTCAGGGATAAGTAGAGTGATGAAGACCAAATGCATTCTTAATAATTTCATTTCTTTTGTGGAAATATGTCAAAGCCAATATGAGAGAATAAACACTTTTCATCCTATATTGTGGATGTATGCATGTGTGTTATTTTATTAACCTTTTTGAGTCTTAAAATTTTTTCAAGACCTGAAACAATGAACTACACTTTTCCAAGATGGTGAGCTTGCCGTCAGTCAGTGTGTGTGTGTGTGACTTTGTATGTGTGTGTGTTCAGTTGCTAGGTTGTGTCTGACTCTTTGTGACCGCATGGATTGCAGCATGCCAGGCTTCCCTGTCCTTCACAATCTACCAAAGTTTGCTCAGATTCATGTCCATTGAATGGATGGTGCTATCTAACCATCTCATCCTCCATTGCTCCCTTCTCTGTTTGCCTTCAATCTTTCCCAGCATCAGGGTCTTTTCCAATGAGTTGGTTCTTTGCATCAGGTGGCCAAAGAATCCAATGAATATCCTGGGTTGATTTTCTTTAGGATTGACTGGTTTGATCTCTTTGCAGTCCAATAGGACTCTCAAGAGTCTTCTCCAGCACCACAGTTTGAAAGCATCAATTCTTCAGCACTCAGCCTTTTTTAAGGGGCTTCCCTGATAGCTCAGTTTGGTAAAGAATCCACCTGCAATGCAGGAGTCCCTGGTTTGATTCCTGGGTCAGGAAGACCTGCAGGAGAATGGGTAGGCAACCCACTCCAGTATTCTTGGGCTTCCCCTTTGGCTCAGCTGGTAAAGAATATGCCTGCAATGTGGGAGACCTGGGTTTGATCCCTGGGTTGGGAAGATTCCCTGGAGAAGGGAAAGGCTACCCACTCCAGTATTCTGGCCTGGTGAATTCCATGGAATGTATAATCCATGGGGTCACAAAGAGTCGGACATGACTGAGTGACTTTCAGCCTTTTTTATGGTCCAGTTCTTACATTCATACATGACTACTGGAAAAGCCATAGCTTTGACCTTATGGACCTTGATTGGCAAAATGATGTCTTTGCTTTCAGTATGCTGTCTAGGTTTGTCATAGTTTTCCTTCTAAGGAGAAAGTGTCTTTTAATTTCATTTCTGCAGTCACTGTCTGCAGTGATCTTGGAGCCCAAGAAAATAAAATCTGTCATCCAGGGCACTCTTTAATTGTATCTCATGCCTTATTATTATTATTATTATTATTTTAATTCCTTTGGTTCCAAGGAAGAGGAATTTTTCCTAAATAGTCCTGGCTTTTTGGCCTAATTTTTACTGTGCCTGACTTGATTATAATTTAACCTCTTCTCCTCTAGCTTTTTGGAGTCAATGGCTTGCAGTATACATGCATTCTTTGTTCTCCCTATAATCTTCCTAGATTGCTAAAGCAGCCTTTAAATTTGGATGGTATAGTAGGTCCCATTTATTTATTTTTGTTTTTATTTTCATTACTCTCAGAGGTAGATTGGAAAAGATTTTGCTGTGAATTATGACAGAGTGTTCTGCCAATATTTCCCTCTCAGAGTTTTAAAAGCTTTTGCATAACAAAGGAAACAATAGAGAAAATGAAAAGACAACCATAGGAGAGGGAGAAAATATTTGCAAATGAAGCAACTGAAAAGAGTATACAAACAGCTCATGCAGCTCAATTAAAAAAAATCTCCAAAATAGGCAGAAGATCTAAACAGACATTTCTGTTTAGAGAAGAGGTGCTCAATGCTCAGTTGCCAGTTGTGTCTGACTCTATTGTGACCTCATAGACTGTAGCCTTCCAGGCTCCTCTATCTGTGGGGTTTCCCAGGCAAGAATACTGGAGTGGGTTGCCATTTCCTTCTAAAAAGCACATGAAAAAGAGCTTCCATATCACAAATGAAGTATCATCTCATATTGGTCAAAATGGCCGTTATCAAGAAATCTGCAAACAATAAATGCTGGAGAGGGTATGGAGAAGCAGGAATAAGGAAAGTATGACCAACCTAGACAGTGTATTAAAAACCAGAGACATTACTTTGTCAACAAAGGTCCGTCTAGTCAAGGCTATGGTTTTTCCAGAGGTCATGTATGCATGTGAGAACTGGACCATAAAAAAAGGCTGAGCACTGAAGAACTGATGCTTTTGAACAGTGGTGTTGGAGAAGACTCTTGAGAGTCCCTTGGACTGCAAGGAGATCCAACTTGTCCATCCTAAAGGAGATCAGTCCTGAGTGTTCATTGGAAGGATTGATGTTGAAGCTGAAACTCCAATACTTTGACCACCTGATGTGAAGAGCTGACTCACTGGAAAAGACCCTGATGCTGGGAAAGATTGAGGGCAGGAGGAGAGGGGGACGACAGAGGATGAGATGACTGGATGGCATCACTGACTCAATGGACATGGGTTTGGGTGGGATCTGGGAGTTGGTGATGGACAGGGAGGCCTGGCATGCTGCAGTTCATGGGATCACAGAGAGTTCGACACGAGTGAGTGACTGAACTGACTTATGCTGTTTGTGGGAATGTAAATTAGTGCAGCCAATATGTAGAACACTGTGGATGTTCTTTAAAAAACTAAAAATAGAGCTAACATATGACCTAGCAATCCTCAGATCAGATCAGTCACTCAGTCATGTCTGACTCTTTGCGACCCCATGAATCGCAGCACGCCAGGCCTCCCTGTCCAACACCAACTCCCAGAGTTCACTCAGACTCATGTCCTTCGAGTCAGTGATGCCATCCAGCCATCTCATCTTCTGTCGTCCCCTTCTCCTCTTGCCCCTAATCCCTCCCAGCATCAGAGTCTTTTCCAATGAGTCAACTTTTCGCATGAAGTGGCCAAAGTACTGGAGTTTCAGCCTTAGCATCATTCCTTCCAAAGAAATCCCAGGGCTGATCTCCTTCAGAATGGACTGGTTGGATCTCCTTGCAGTCCAAGGGACTCTCAAGAGTCTTCTCCAACACCACAGTTCAAAAGCATCAATTCTTCGGCACTCAGCCTTCTTCACAGTCCAACTCTCACATCTATACATGAGCACAGGAGAAACCATAGCCTTGACTAGACGAACCTTTGTTGGCAAAGTAATGTCTCTGCTTTTCAATATGCTATCTAGGTTGGTCATAACTTTCCTTCCAAGGAGTAAGCGTCTTTTAATTTCATGGCTGCAGTCACCATCTGCAGTGATTCTGGAGCCCAGAAAAATAAAGTCTGACACTGTTTCCACTGTTTCCCCATCTATTTCCCATGAAGTGATGGGACCGGATGCCATGATCTTCGTTTTCTGAATGTTGAGCTTTAAGCCAACTTTTTCACTCTCCTCTTTCACTTTCATCAAGAGGCTTTTTATTCCTCTTCACTTTCTGCCATAAGGGTGGTGTCATCTGCATATCTGAGGTTATTGATATTTCTGCCAGAAATCTTGATTCCAGCTTGTGCTTCTTCCAGTCCAGCGTTTCTCATGATGTACTCTGCATATAAGTTAAATAAGCAGGGTGACAATATACAGCCTTGACGTACTCCTTTTCCTATTTGGAACCAGTCTGTTGTTCCATGTCCAGTTCCAACTGTTGCCTCCTGACCTGCATACAAATTTCTCAAGAGGCAGATCAGGTGGTCTGGTATTCCCACCTCTTTCAGAATTTTCCACAGTTTATTGTGATCCACACAGTCAAAGACTTTGGCATAGTCAATAAAGCAGAAGTAGATGTTTTTCTGGAAATCCTACTCCTGGGCAAATACCCAGAGAAAACTATAATTGGAAAAGGTATATGCACCCCAATGTTCACTGCAACACTACCTGAGCCAGGACATGGAAGCAACCTAAATGTCCATCAACAGAGAAAATGGATAAAGAAAATGTGGATTTAAAATGGAAGAGCACTCGGCCATAGAAAGAACAAAATAATACCATTTGTAGCAACATGGATGGACCTAGAGATTGTCATACTGAGTAAAGTAACACAGACAAAGACAAATATCATATGATATCACTTGTATGTAAAATCTTAAAAAAGGGCAAAAATGAATGTATATACAAAACAGAAATAGCATTACAGATTGTAAACTAACTTATGGTTAACAGGGGATAAGAAGGGAGGGATAAATTGGAAGATTGGATTGATATATACATAGTATTATAAGTAAAACATAACTATTAAGGACCTACAGTATAGCACAGCGAACACTACTCAATACTCTGTAAGGGCCTATGTGGGAAAAGAATCTAAAAATGAATATATATATATATATGTGTGTGTGTGTGTGTGTGTGTGTGTGTGTGTGTGTGTGTCTGTAACTGAATTATAATTTTTTTTTTAAATTTGGAAGATGCACAGGAATATTTCCTTTCAGGCTTAGGATCAGAAATTTTATATTAACAAGGGAAAATGGTGGCACAATGGCAGTCTGACCTCAGTTGTTTTTTTTTTTTTAATTCTCAGGTATTAGATATTTTGGTGGCCTAACAGAACCTGAGTACAGCACATAGAATGAAGAAAATAGCCACATATTCAGGAAGCAGTATAAGGATACTTATGCTAACAGACTGGATCAAAACTGGGAATTCAGTACATCAAGGCTGTATATTGTCACCCTGCTTACTTAACATATGCAGAGTACATCACATGAAATGCCAGGCTGGATGAAGTACAAGCTGGAATCAAGATTGCCAGGAAAAATATCAATAATCTCAGAAATGCAGATGACACCACCCTTATGACAGAAAGTGAAGAGGAACTAAAGAGCCTCTTGAAGAAAGTGAAAGAGGAGAGTGAAAAGCTGGCTTGAAACTCAACGTTCAAAAAACTAAGATCATGGTATCTGGTCCCATCACTTCATGGCAAATAGATGGGGAAACAATTGAAATAGTGACAGGCTTTATTTTATTGGGCTCCAAAAGTACTGTGGATGGTGACTGCAGCAATGAAACTAAAAGACGCTTGCTCCTTGGAATGAAAGCAATGACAAAACTAAACAGTATATTAAAAAGCAGAGACATTACTTTGCCAACAAAGTAAAGTGTATGTAGTCAAAGCCATGGTTTTTCCAGAAGTCATGTACGCATGTGAGAACTGGACCATAAAAAAAGGCTGAGTGCCAAAGAATTGATGCTTTTGAACTGTGGTGTTGGGGAAGACTCTTGAGAGTCCCTTGGACTGCAAGGAGATCCAACTAGTCAATCATAAAGGAAATTAGTCCTGAATATTCATTGGAAGGACTAACATGGAAGCTGAAGCTCCAATACTTTGGCCACCTGATGCGAAGAGTCAACTCATTGGAAAAGATCCTTATGTTGGGAAAGACTGAAGGCACGAGGAGAAGGGGACAACCGAGGATGAGATGGTTGGATGGCATTGCTAACTCAGTGGACATGGGTTTGAGCAAGCTCGGGGAGATGGTGAAAGACAGGGAAACTTGGCAGGCTGCAGTCCATGGAGTTGCAAAGAGTCAGACATGACTGAGTGACTGAATGACAACAAATGCTGAAAGTAATTTGTATTCAGTTTTAAAAAGAGTCTCAATGCTGTTGGGAAGGAAGATAAGGTGTTTTGGGCTAAAAATAATTTTCTTCCAGGTCTGTAAAGAGTATTAATATCCATACATGTTTCAAGTTCTTTATAATTTTTTGAGGATTGCAGTAACTTATATTCCTATGCATTTTGATTAGCACAAATGGAAACACTCAAGATTTAGGTAATTAGGCCCTATACATTAGATAATGACTTTCTCTACATAATACATTTTTACTTTGTAAACATTCTATTAAAAAGTAAAAAAGTGGCAGATGTTAGAATAGTTTCCAGTAATTAGATTTGATCTAAATATTCTGGTATGCCAAATTTTGATATGATATTTGGAAACATTCTAATGAATGTATAAGATTTTTGTCATTTTTTGTCTGTTTATGGTAATGCTAGAAATATCTAAAGCAATGGAGTTATTTTAAAAACTGTATTCCAGAAGAACAAACATATCTTTTTTTTGTTTAAAAATTCTGCTTTTAGGATAATACAATTTGGGGATTTTTTTTCCTTTTCTTTTTCTTTTTGAGTATTCACATTAAAAAAAATTTATTTTTAATTGGAGGATAATTGCTTTACAATATTGTGTTGGTTTCTGCCATACATCAACATGAATAAGCCATAAATATATATATATAGGTATATTATATATATAAATATATTTTTATATATATGTATATTTATAATATATATAAATGTATATTTATCATATACATATATAAATAATGTATATATATTATATATACCTTCCCTCTTGAACACCCCCTCCCACCCTTCATCCTACTCTTGGTTGTCAGAGAGCTCGGGGTGACAGGTGAGCTCCCTGTGTTATACAGCCATTTCTACTAGCTATCTATTCGACTCTAATGTATATGTTTCAGTGCTACTCTCTCAATTTGTCTGACCCTCTCCTTCCCCCATTTGGGGATTTCTGTTTTAGCTCCACTGCCTGCCTCCCAAACAAAGATAAGGCCTATAACTGCCTTCTCTCATTCACACAGGGACAATTAGTTTAAGCTACCAGAGAGTCCTTTGCCACACAATTTAAATGATCAGTGTGAAGAACTTTACAGTAGTATTTTTAGATAGTTCTTCGTTTTCCTAAACTACAGCCATTTTCTACAAGATAGCGACACATTAAGCCAGTGGTAAATATTTTTCAACTGTGACATACACAGATGATAATGTTGATGAACATAAAAACTTGGTGTTTCCTCATCTACCCCATCATGCTCCCAGAGTGTCCTAGTAACACTGCCCCTCCAGTGCCCCAGTAATGCTACCTGAAAACCGTTGTGTTTGGGACAGAGAGAGCCTGGAGACCCCTGTGCTTTCAGAACCAGCACCCCCCTCCTTGCCCACACAGGCCAGGCTATGAACACAGCTGAGGAGAGCTCTGCATGTGAGGGAGCGGGAAACAGAGTCAGACATGACTGAGCATCTGACATGCACTGTCTCCTTTACTGGTGCCTTTGCTCAGCTCTCCAATCTGGCTGGAGTCCACGTCGAACTCCAAGGCCTACATACTTCGCAGACTGTTATACCCTTAGATCTCTCTATACCCTACCATATTTACTTTCAGACTGGGATAGATTGTTACTCTGATAACACACTCAGAGTTGTGGGGGGCAATAGCTCTTGATATGAATCCTGACCAATGGGGAAAGGGAGATGCAAGGGAACAGGGCACATAAAGATTCCCTTATCTCTCCCTTTCATGGACGGCTCCAATGGATGTTTTCTCCTTGCAGACTTTCCAGAGAAGGCTCACATACTGAGTAAAACATCTGCCAGATGACTGACCTCATCTCTCTATACAGTGTGCGTCCTAGCTCTCATTACATCAGGAGCACCATTCCTTGTCTCATCTCTCTCAATTTCTTCATCTTCACTGCCCTGACTTTCACTTACTAACAAACTATAAGCATTTTAACCCCTTTCTCAGGCTTTATTTTCTGATAGCCTAGGACAAAGACAGATACGGTTAATATCCATGATATTAACTACAAAATATATATTTTGTGGAGGTCAGAAGGAAATCAATGAGAAACTTTCAAGGTGAAATAAAGAAGATATCATATTCATTTCAGGGCACCCTTCGGTTTTGATCACGTGTTTAGGAAAAATGATGTTCAATCAGAGTTTAATGAGCTATAACATCTTTTTTTCAGCTCCCTTTACTAATGGGCATTCTTTGATTTTTCACCTGAGATTACATGTTATTATTTGTTGTTTTCTTAATAAAAATGAAGAGTCTATGGTTACTGTAACTATGGTCAACAAATTCAAAACTAAATATATTAAAAAATGAATGAAAATACCTGAAATGGAAATTTTAGAAATAAAATTACATTTTCTGAAAAAAAAAAAAAAAAACTCTAGATAGACAAGATAGTCAAATGAACATGCTGGATGGAAAAGTAAATGATCTATAAAAAATAGAACTAGAAATTATCCAAGGTAAAAAAATAGAACAAATATTTTTAAAAAGTAAATAGAGTCTCAAACACCTGTTTCAGAAGTCAGGAAATTATGGTCCATGGGCCAAATCAACCTGCAAGCTAAGAATTCAGTTCAGTTCAGTTCAGTCACTGCATCATTTCTGACTCTTTGCAACCCCATGGACCACAGCATGCCAGGCTTCCCTGTCCATCACCAACTCCCAGAGCTTGCTCAAACTCATGTCCATCAAATACTATGTTCTTCATTTCCTGCTGAGCCTTCAATGGCAGCACCTTTAAAATCCATATTCCTTTTTATAGTATTTTCAATATAGTATAGGCTCTTTTTTTTAATAGCATAGTTTTTTATGTGTTATGAATCTTCAGTTCAGTTCGTTTAGTTGCTCAGTCATGTCTGACTCTTTGCTAGCCCATGAATCGCAGCACACCAGGCCTCCCTGTCCATCACCAACTCCCGGAGTTCACTCAAACTCAAACTCATGCCCATCGAGTAGGTGATGCCATCCAGCCATCTCATCCTCTGTCATCCCCCTCTCCTCCTGCCCCCAATCCCTCCCAGCATCAGGGTCTTTTCCAGTGAGTCAACTCTTCGCATGAGAAGGCCAAAGTATTGGAATTTCAGCTTCAGCATCAGTTGTTCCAATGAACACCCAGGACTGATCTCCTTTAGGATGGACTGGTTGGATCTCCTTGCAGTCCAAGGGACTCTCAAGAG
The DNA here is from genome assembly GCF_027580195.1 of Bos mutus. Classification (NCBI taxonomy): domain Eukaryota; kingdom Metazoa; phylum Chordata; class Mammalia; order Artiodactyla; family Bovidae; genus Bos; species Bos mutus. Next base: position 49,758,945 of record NC_091617.1, read on the forward strand.
TCTTCTCCAACACCACAGTTCTAAAGCATCAATTCTTCGGTGCTCAGCTTTCTTCACAATCCAAATCTCACATCCATACATGACCACTGGAAAAACCATAACCTTGACTAGATGGACCTTTGTTGGCAAAGTAATATCTCTGCTTTTCAATATACTATCTAGGTTGGTCATAACTTTCCTTCCAACGAGTAAGCGTCTTTTAATTTCATGGCTGCAATCTCCATCTGCATGATTATGAATCTTAGCTAAATACAAACAGCATTTTTATTCTGTAAGTTATGTTACTTTACAAATTCCAATTTATCAGAGTCTTAAAACAAAAACAGATGGTTCCCTTTTTCTTCATACTTTTTCAGTATGATACATACATTTTCAAAATGATACATACTGAAAATATTTGCGCTCAGCTTTTTGAAGCAAATTCCATGAGACCAATAAGCAGTGACAAAGAACACAAGATCACAAAGTGCTGTCTTCTGTTGCTTTCATTTAAGCAAATACACTGAATTTAGGCCTTTCTATCACGTTTGTCAAAATTTTCTAGCCAGCGCTCAATGCCCAGCTCCATAGCCAATCTATTTCCACATTTTAGTTTTCTTTCCAAAAGCATCCTACTTTCAGCTACCAAAATCTGTGTTAATTTTCTATTGTAGTTGTAACAAGTTATTGCAATCTTTATGGCTTAAAACAACACAAATATGCCATGGGAGACTGGTCCAAGATGGCAGAGGAGGATGTAGAGCTCACCTCCTCTCACAAATACATAAAAAAAAAAAAAATTACATCTACATGTGGAACAAGTCTCAGAGAATATCTACATAAAGCTTGCAGAAAATCTTATACAACCAAAACTATAAGAAAGATCTCCATGCAACTGGATAGGACAAAGGGAAAAGGAAAAGACAACTCAGGGCAGAACCTGCACCATGGGAAGGAGGTGTGAGAGAGGAAAGCTTCCCTAACTCTGGGAACTTTCTTGACTGATTGGAGGTCTGCTGGAACAGACAGGGAGTTTCAGAGCAGGAGAGAAAAGTGTGGGAGCTGGCCTTGAGCACCACAGTGTAGAGAGAGACAAACACAGACAATCTCGGGCATGTTACCACACATTCCCCTAAAAAGTGTGCCTGTTGGTGTGGGCAGTGACTGGGTGCTGAGAGTCTAGAGACCAGGAGAGAGGACTGGGTAGAGAATGGCTGTGTGGATACAGCCCAAAGGGCCTGAAGTCTGACTGGGCCACACTGAGGGCAAATGCAGGACAGAGCCTGGGTCTGCCATAGGAGCCCCCTTGTCAACACAACGTGAAGAGAAGGGCATGGCTCCACCATAGCCACCTCATTGTCAGTGTGCCCACAGAGGGCCACGGCTTGGGTGACCGTGGGTTCTGAAAACTTTGTGGGCATGCACATGTGCAGGCAGGGCTGAAGCCTGAGCTGATTGCCAGAGATCCCATTGTAGGCATGGGGAAGTAGTTCCAGTGGGTTTTTGCTCCAGCAGAATCTGGAACCAAGTCTGCACCTGCCCCTTAGGACCATCTGGGCTGATGGTCTTGGGCTCAGGGGACTCAGATCCAGTGGGTTTACATGCTGGCAACTTTGTGAGCATGCATGCATGCTTAAGGGAACTCCAAGCTGATTACTGGAGCCCCCAAGCGGAGATGGACCCCAAAGGCAGTGTCAGCAGCAGTGATCTTTGGGGACACACACCGTGGATGGCAGGTAGCATGAGTATAACATGGCTGGATGGACATCTCCTGAGAAGGAATACACCATGGCCCCTTTCTCAGAGGGAGTGCTCCCGTCCTTCTTACTTCACACTACCACCTAGAATCAGATCTGAGGACTTCTGCAACAACTGGGAGCACACCCTGCCCCTGACAGGGATGTGACATCCACAGGGCAAAGGGGAGGATTTGCCCAACATCCAGGGATGGATGTGTTCACCACAACACAAAACTCACTTCCTATCAAGGAAATAAGGGTCACCATACACTCAGAAAAGACATGGCAAGCATCCATACTCAAAACAGCTCTTGCACCAAAAATATTAAACTCAGACAGGCTACACAGAGGTGTTCCCACATAAAAACAATGCTTCAAGACCACAGTAGACAACTGTTTATCCTAAATTCATTGAATCAGAGAAATAAAAGAAAAATAAAAAAGCAAATGAATTACTCCCAATTAAAAGAATAAGTTCCTTAAAAGAACAATGATACTGACTGCTCCAGTCTAGCAGACCCTGATTCTAAAAGAGGAATTAAAAACAGTGAAGGACTTAAGAAAATCTATCAATAGAAAAGTGGATCATTGTAACAAAGAACTAAAACGGTAAAGAAGAGCCAATCAAAATTAGACAACTCAATTGCCAAGATGAAAAATGAGCTAAATGGAATAAATAGAAAGCTAAATAACTCAAGAGAACAAATAAGTGAGCCAGAAGACAGAATAACAAAATCACCCAATCAGAACAACAAACAGAAAGATCAATGAAAAAAAATGAAAGCAACATATGAGATCTATTGGATAATATAAAACATGGCAATATATGCATAATAGGAATCCCAGAAGGAGAAGAAAGAAAAAAAAAGGGATTTGAAACAAATTTGAAGAAATTATGGCTGATAACTTCCCAAACCTAAAGAAGGAAATACACTAGATAGCCAGGTACACGGAGCACAGAGGGTCCAAAAAAAGATGAACCCAAACAGAGCTACACCAAGACATATTATAATTAAAATGGCAAAGCTTAAAAATAAAGAGCTTAAAAATAAAAAAAAAAGCTTAAAAATAAAAAGGCAACAAGAGAAAAACAAAGAGTTAGTTAAAAGGGAACTCTCTTAAGGTGATCAGCTGATTTCTCTACACAGAGTTTGCAGGCCAGAAGGGAGTGGCAAGATATATTCAAAGTCCTTAAAGGGATCTGCAATCTTGTATACTCCACCCAGCAAGGTTATAATTTAGAATAGAAGGAGAGATAAAGAATTTCTAAGACAAGCAAAAACTAACAGAATATAGTTAGGACTTAAGACAATCTATCAATAGAAATGTGGATCATTGTAACAAAGAACTAAAAATGGTAAAGAAGAGCCAATCAAAATTAGAGAACTCAATTGCCAAGATGAAAAATGAGCTAAATGGAATAAATAGCAAGCTAACCTATCTTAAAAGAAATATTGAAAGGTTTTCTCTAAATAGAGAAGCAGCAAGAATCTACTATAGAGCTACAGTAATTGAAACATTGTAGTATTGGCACAAAAATATACATATCCAACATATATAGATCAATGGAATAAAGAACTCAGTAATAAACCCTATGGTCAACTAATCATCAACAAAGAAGGGAAGAATATACAATGGATAAAAGACAGTCTCTTCAGTGTTAATAAGTGGTACTGGGAAAATTGGGCTTCCTAGGTGTAGAGAGTGGTAAAGAACCCACCTGCCAATGCAGGAGACTAAGAGACATGGGTTCCATCCCTGGGGTTGGGAAGATCCGCTGGAAGAGGAAATCGCAATCCATTAAAGTATTCTTGCCTGGGAAATCCCATGGACAGAGGAGCCTGTCAGGCTACAGTCCATAGGGTTGCAAAGAGTTGGACACAACAGAAGCAACTTAGCATGTACGCAGCCACAGTGAAAGAATGACATTAAAACATTTTCTAAGACCATGTGAGTTCAGTCACTCAGTTATGTCTGACACTTTGTGACCCTATATACTGTAACCCTCCAGGCTCCTCTGTTCCATGGAATTTTCCAGGTAAGAATACTAGGCTGGTTTGCCATCTCCTCCTCCAGGGGATCTTCCTGACTCAGGGATCTAACCTGAGTCTCCTGCATTGCAGGCAGATTCTTTACTGTGGAGCCATCATGGAAGCCCACATACAAAATCACATACAAAAATAAACCCTGAATGGCTTAAAGACTTAAATATGTGACTGCTGCTGCTGCTAAGTCGCTTCAGTCGTGTCCTACTCTGTGCGACCCCATAGACGGCAGCCCACCAGGCTCCCCTATCCCTGGGATTCTCTAGGCAAGAATACTGGAGTGGGTTGCCATTTCCTTCTCCAATGCATGAAAGTGAAAAGTCAAAGTGAAGTTGCTCAGTTGTGTCCTATTCTTAGCAACCCCATGGACTGCAGCCTACCAGGCTCCTCTGTCCATGTGACTAGGAACTATTAATATAAAACTCTTAGATGCAGAACACTCTTTGACATAAATCACAGCAATATTTTTTGAATCTGTTTCCTAGGGTAATGGAAATAAGAGCAAAAACAAACAAACAGGACTTAATTGAAATTAAAAGCTTTTGCAGAGCAAAGGAAACCATCACAAAATGAAAAGAGAGCCTACAGATGGGAGGAAATATTGCAAATAGTATGATTGACAAGGGATTAATTTTCACTATATGCAAACAGCTCATATAGCTCAATATCAAAAGAGCAAACAATCCAAACAAAAATGGGCAAAAGACCTAAATAAACACTTTTTTCAAAGAAGATAGATATATGACTATTAAGCACATTAAAAGATGATCTGCATTAATAATTATTAAAGAAATACAAATCTCTCTACAGTGAGGTATATCACCTCATAGCAGTCAGAATGGCCATCATCAAAAAGTCCAAAAATAATAAATTCTGGGGATAGTGTGGAGTAAACAGGACCCTCCTACATGGTTGATAAGAATGTAGGTTGCTGCAGTAACTATGAAAAATACTATGGAGATTCCTTAAAAAAATAAAAATTGAGCTATCATATGATCCAGCAATCCATCTCTTGGGCATATATCTGGAAAAGACAAAAACTCTAATCCAAAAAGATACAAGGACCCATTTGCTCGTAGCAGCGCTGCTTACAATAGCCAAGATGTGGAACCAACCTAAATGTACATTGGCAGATGAGTGGACATTGTGACATATATACACAATGAAGATGTGACATATATTCAGGTTCAGTTCAGTTGCTCAGTCGTGTCCGACTCTTTGTGATGCCATGAACCGCAGCACGCCAGGCCTCCCTGTCCATCACCAACTCCCGGAGTTCACTCAAACTCATGTCCATCGAGTCAGTGATGCCATCCAGCCATCTCATCCTCTGTCGTCCCCTTCTCCTCCTGCTGTCAATCTTTCCCAGCATCAGGGTCTTTTCAAATGACTCCATTGTGACATTTATACACAATGGAATACTGCTCAACTATAAAAACAATGAAATAATGGCATTTGAAGCAACATAAATGGACCTAGAGGTTATCATACTAAATGAAGTCAGACAGAGAAAGACAAATATTATATTATATCACTTATATGTGGAATCTGAAAAAAATGATACAAATGAACATATTTATAAAACAGAATCCTAGACATACAAAACAAACAATTGTTACCAAAGAGGAAAAGGGGGAATATATTAGGAGTCTGGGATTATCATATACGTACTACTATATATATAAAATAGATAATCAACAAGGACCTACTGTATAGCAAGGGAACTATATTCACTATCTTGCTATAACCTATAATGAAAAAGAATCTGAAAAAGAATATATATGTATTTATTTATATATAAATGAATCATTCTCTGTACGCCTAAAACTAAAAAACATTGTTAATAAAATACACTTCAATTAAAAACAGAGAAATATGGCATGGAATTCAGTGAACTAAAATCAAGGCATTAACAGGCTGCATCCCTTTCTGAAGTCTCTAGAAGGGAATCTGTTTTCTGATCGTCTGTATTTATGATAGAGATGAGTTCCTTCAGGTCTCTGTTAAGATTCAGGTCCTTGTTTCCCTCCTGGCTGTAAAATGAGAGCTGTTCCCAGAACTAGATGCTACCATTTCTTGGTTCCTTTCCTTTATTTTCAAATCCAACAATAGCAGGTTAAGTCTTCCTCATGTCACATCTCTCTGAACCGTCTTCCACTGTGGTTTTATCTCTCCCTGGCCACATTTGAGAAAGACTCCCTGCTTTAAAGGATTTATAAGATTAGAATGGGTCCATCCAAATAATCAAGGATAACTTCTTAATTTCTTGTCCTTAATCATAATCACATTTTCAATATCTTGGAGTCGGGGAGTAAATAACCTTGAGGACTACTTTTCTCCCTACTACATTAACTATGTCAATAATTACATTATCATAATTATGAAAGACTAAAAGGCTCCAATTAAAAGAGAAAGACTTTTGAATGAGCATGAAACAAATATATACTGACTCCATAAGACACATTAAATATGAGATCACAGACATTTCCAAAGTAAAGGAATGAGAAAGATATACCATGGAAATATTAATAAGATGGCTACAGTAGCTATATTAATGTCAGATAAAATAGACTCCAAAACAAAATATTACCAGAGATAAAAAGAAATCCTTCATGAAGATGAAATGGTCAATTTATTACAAAGATAAAGTAATTATAAACAGAGCTCCAAGTTATATGAAGCAAAATTTAGATAATTAATAGATAACCAATTACACAATCACCATAGGAGTTTTAATATCCCTCTCTCAGCATTTGATAGAACTAGACCAAAAAAGTCAGTAAAGATGAAGAAGGTTTGAACAGTGCTATCAACTACTTTGACTTCTAATATTCAATAAATCACTATTCCAAGTGACTGCAAAATACACATTCTTTTCAAATGCAATGATAATTTTAGTAGGGTAGATCATATTCTGCTCTCATAAAATAGACTCAATATATTTTTAAAACATCTGTACAGATTATTTCTAATATAAATTAATAAGGGGGGAAATGAGGAAAGTAGTAACTCATGGGTCAGTAAGGAGAATAGCTATCACTGTTTTCTTTTCAATTACAGTAGAGTTTTTTGTGGTTCCTAAAGAAGCAATGAACTTAAAAAAAATTATTTTTGACTGCGCTGGGTCTTCATTGCTGCATGAGAGCTTTTTCTAGGTGTGGTGATTGGGGGCTACTTTCTAGCTGTGTTGCGCAGGCTTCTCGTTGCGGTGGCTTCTCTTGTTGCAGAGCACAGGCTCTAGGCTCGTGGGCTTCAGTAGTTCCGGTGCATGGGCTTAGTTGTCCAGAGCATGTGGAATCTTCCCAGACCAGGGATCAAACCTGTGTCTCCTGTATTGGCAGAAAGATCCTTAGCTACTAGATCACCAAGGAAGTCCAGCAATGTACTTTTTAGCAACAAAAACTCTGGTGAAGAAACCTCAAGGTGCAAGACATGAGGAGATAGGGTAGCAAGAAACTGGGTAATTATCTATTCCTTTTTGGCTGTCCTGCGTGGCTTGTGGGATCTTGGTTTCCCAACCAGGGATTGAACCTGGGCCCTTAGCAGTGAAAGCCCAGAGTCCTAACCACTGGACTGCCAGGGAATTCCCAAAACTGAGTAATTATGAACACATGGATTTACTTCTCTATAAAAAAATATTTAAACCAATAAACATTTTAATTTTTTCTAAATGCTTAAAAAATTTTTTTCCTGAGAATTTTTGTCTTTTGGTAATCTCTCAAATAAAATTTTGACTTTCTAAAGGTTACCCCAGTTAGGATCTATCTATATCCATAGATGGGCTTCCCAGGTGGCTGTGTGATAAAGAATCTGCCTGCCAGTGCAGAAGACGTAGGTTTGATCCCTGGTCGGGAAGATTCCCTGGAGATGGAAACAGCAACACATGCCAGTATTCTTTCCTGGGAAGTCCCATGGACAAAGGAGCCTGGCAGGCTACAGTTTGATGGGATCACAAAAGAGTTGGATACAACTTGGTGACTAAACAACAACATATTCAACACATACCAAATTATTAGAGAGAGCACCCAAACACCATCCACACATACCAAATCTGTGTTTTCATTATTTTTGTGTCCAGTTAAAAATTTTGTTTCTCTAAAATATTTTAAAAATATAAATGTCTTTCAGTAAGTAATCAAAAAAAAAAAAAAAAAGGTAGCCTAAAAAAAGATAATGTAGGTGAGAACATTTTGTAAACTTTAGAGTACTAAAAATAAAACCACTGTATATTCTATTGATAGAATAGAAATATTCCATGTGATATCTTCATTTTATAAATTCAATTCTAATACTGGCTTCTCTAGGGATTTAACCTAATATAATGAAGACCTAATTATTTCCCCTAAAAATGGGAGAAAACATTTCAGTTCTGAAGACACACATACATTACATATTTAGCAGTATAATTTACTTATGAGAAAGCAGTAATTAATAAACTATTTATGAAATACACTTCAGCGTTCAGGTTTCTCTTTGTCAAGAAAACCTTCTTGACCTAACCCACTGTGACCAGTTAATTTTATGTGTCAATTTGGCTGGACCATAGGGTACGGGTGTTTCTGTATGAGACTGACATTTAAATGGGTAGGGCAGAGTAAAGTGGATTGCCATCCAGAATGAGGGTGGTCCTTGACCAGTCAGCTGAAGACCAAAAAGCTAAATAAGAGAGGACTTTGGCCTGACTGATTGAGCTGAAACACTGGTCTTCTCCCATTGGATAGAAACTACCCCATTGGCTCTTCTGGGTTCCAGCTTGCCAACTGCTGAATTGAGACTTAGCATCCATAATCCTAATCATTAGCCTCCAAGCTCATAATCATTCTGAGCTTTCCTTGTGGCTCAGTTGGTAAAGAATCCACCTGCAAACAGGAGACCCAAACCCAGGGTTCGATTCCTGGGTCAGGAAGATACCCTGGAGAAGGAAATGGCAACCCACTTCAGTATTCTTGCCTCAAGAATCCCATGGACAGAGGAGCCTGGCAGGCTACAGTCCATGGGTTTGCAATAGTCAGACACAACTTAGCAACTAAATCACCACCACTTCATAATCATGGGTATCAATTCCTCATAATTGTAATCTCAACATCTCTTTCCATATACCTATATCTATTTACCTACATCTTAATTCCTATCTATCTATTCCTACTAGTTCTGTTTCTCTAGAGAACCCTGATAATAAACCTACTATTTCTAGGAACCAGAGATCAAATTGCCAACATCCGCTGGATCATCAGAAAAGCAAGAGAGTTCCAGAAAAACATCTACGTCTGCTTTATTGACTATGCCAAAGCCTTTGACTGTGTGGATCACAAGAAACTGTGGAAAATTCTTAAAGTGATGGGAATACCAGCCCACCTGACATGCCTCCTGAGAAATCTATATGCAGGTCAGAAAACAACAGTTAGAAGTGGACATAGAACACTAGACTGGTTCCAAATAGGAAAATGAGTCTGTGAAGGCTGTATATTGTCATCCTGCTTATTTAACTTCTATGTAGAGTACATCATGAGAAATGTTGGGCTGGATGAAACACAAGCTGGAATCAAGATTGTCGGGAGAAATATCAATAACCTCAGATATGCAGATGACACCTATCCCACCCTCCATTGCAGAAAGCAAAGAACTAAAGAGCCTCTTGATGAAAGTGAAAGAGGAGAGTGAAAATGTTGGCTTAAAACTCAACATTCAGAAAACGAAGATCATGGCATCCGGTCCCATCACTTCATGGGAAATAGATGGGGAAGCAATGGAAACAGTAACAGACTTCATTTATTTGGGCTCCAAAATCATTGCAGATGGTGACTGCAGCCATGAAATTAAGACGCTTGTTCCTTGGAAGAAAAATTATGACCAACCTAGACAGCATATTAAAAAGCAGAAGCATTATTTTGCCAACAAAGGTCCATATAGTCAAAGCTATGGTTTTCTCAGTAGTCATATATGGATGTGAGAGTTGGACTATAAAGAAAGCTTGAGTGCTGAAGAATTGATGCTTTTGAACTATGGTGTTGGAGAAGACTCTTGGGAGTCCCCTGGACTAGAAGATCCAAGCAGTCCATCCTAAAGGAAATCAGTCCTGAATATTCATTGGAAGCACTGATGCTGAAGTTGAAACTCCAATACTTTGGTCACCTGATGGGAAGAACTGACTCATTTGAAAAGACCCTGATGCTGGGGAAGATTGAATGCAGGAGGAGAAGGGGACGACAGAGGATGAGATGGTTGGATGGCATCACTGACTCAATGGACATGAGTTTGAGTAAACTCTGTGAGTTGGACAGGGAGATGGACAGGGAGGCCTGGCATGCTGCAGTACGTGGGGTCACAAAGAGTCGGACACAACTGAGCGACTGAACTGAAATATTTCTAGGGTAACTTCATGTATCAGTTTATGCCCTTAGCTCCTGCTCCATCTCTCTATAGAGCATATCACTCCATATTTTATTGTCTCCAGTTTTTAAGTTCTAAGAAAGCAGAAATAATGCCTTTTCCTCCACATCCTTTATTCACAGTTCTTAGCATGGTGGCTGACACCTCGTATACACTGAACAATAGCTGTTGAATAAATGAAAGAATAGATCAAGTTTCAATCAGAAAAATATCTAGACTGCTTTCATCATTTATTTATTTATGTATTTTAACTTTAACCCATAAGTAAGTTAAGCCTAGGTAGACATTGCTGAATGTGATTTTTCAGTAATTAAATCCTTTACTATATAGATGTAGCAATTTATTTTTTTTTAATTTCAATTTATAAATTTCTATTCAGCTTATAAATTTCTAAAATATAATGACTTTTAAAAATAAAAATAGATTATTCCTGAAGAAACTGGACATTCTAATGGATTTGGGCACTTCCATTCTTTGTTTGGTATAAAGGCAATCAGGGTCCAAGAACGGAAAAGGACTATGACGTGCAAGTGAAATGCTCCTCCTTCCATTGTAGTCAGCCACTTTCTCAATGGGAGATAATCATTTCCCAATAATAATTAAAGGCACAGATGACATAGGATAATAATTATCATGATTGGAAATTTCTTAAAGTAATTCCTGTTGGCCCTCTTTCATAATTACATTCATTGACCTAGAAAAAAATATTGAAACTTAAGTTAGGCAGTGTTTTGGCATGTAGACATACTTCAAGATTTTTTTTCTTTTGTTGGGGTTTGTGAATTAAGAACAGAATGGAATTTTTGAAAGTAGGTCAACGATGGTTAAAATTGCTCTTTCTCTCTATTCCTTCTGTTAAAATTGTTTTAAATCAACACTTAAAGCCAAATGTCTAGGTTTTGTACACATCAATAGAAATTACAAACAAGAAATAGAAAGAACACAGAGACTACTATTGATCCTTCCTTACACAAAAGGAGTTATTTTCTTTGGTACTGGCTTTAAAAAGTTGTGTTCCTTCCAACCCCTCCCCTTCAATACTTCAATAAAGGAACAGACAATTCATTGTGTATAAGCTAGAGCTGCAAGGAATTATTGAAAAAGAAGTAAAAAAAAAAAAAGTATTATACCAAAGAGAGAAACACTTTTTAAGTCCGACTTATCTACTCTCTTGGATTTAGGCACATGCATTTTCTGCTGTGAGCTGAATGAATGAGGGTGGATACAAGCCTGCGTTGATGGTGCATTGCACTCAACCATATTACTAGAATCCTTTTCTATAAAAATTGTCCAATGTTTCATGCCTTTTATTCTTTACATTGTTGTACCATAAATACCTAGTTTAAAGTAACATGAAATGCCATTTTAGTAAGTCTCTGGAGAACTGTTCATTTAAATATTGATACATGTAATAGGAAGGAGAACACCCATTATGTTAACATACACTTCCGTGTAAAAAACGACATATTCTGTCAAAAGCTGATATTTATGACTCTAAATTTTAAACTAAACTTTTGAGACAAAAGTTGTCCTTTTTTTCCAAAGACTAGTACAGTGTTTCTGACTTGTATAAAAGTACCATTGATGTATTTTTTAAAAAATTTCTTTTTACATATTTATCACAATGTAATACAATTTTTTCAAGGGCTCAGTACTCACAAATGGTACTTTTTTCTATTTTCCTTCACTTTATATTTTACACAGGCAGTTTTATAGTCAGTTTTCTTCACTTATTCAGTTCAGTTCAGTTCAGTCTTTCAGTTGTGTCCGACTCTTTATGACCCCATGAACTGCAGCACACCAGGCCTCCCTGTCCATCACCAATTCCCAGAGTCCACACAAACTCACATCCATTGAGTCAGTGATGCCATCCAACCATCTCATCCTCTATTGTCCCCTTCTCCTCCTGCCCCCAATCTTTCCCAGCATCAGGGTCTTTTCAAATGAGTTAGCTCTTAGCATCAGGTGACCAAAGTATTGGAGTTTCAGCTTCAACATCAGTGCTTCCAATGAACACCCAGGACCGATCTCCTTTAGGATGGACTGGTTGGATTTCCTTGCAGTCCAAGGGACTCTCAAGAGTCTTCTCCAACACCACACTTCAAAAGCATCAATTCTTCAGTGCTCAGCTTTCTTTATAGTCCAACTCTCACATCCATACATGACTATTGGAAAAACCATAGCCTTGACTAGACGGACCTTTGTTGGCAAAGTAATGTCTCCGCTTTTTAATATGCTGTCTAGGTATACTTTCCTTCCAAGGAGTAAGCGTCTTCTAATTTCATGGCTGCATCCACTTATTACAGTATCATAAGCATTTAACTCTGCTCTTACTTATTGTGGTGCTTGGAGAAGACTCTTGAGAGTCCCTTGGACTGCAAGGAGATCAAACCGGTCAACCGGAAATCAGTCCTGAATGTTCTATGGAAGGACTGATGCTGAAGCTGAAGCTCCAATACTTTGGCCACCTGATGTGAAGAGCTGACTCATTGGAAAAGACCCTGATGCTGGGAAAGATTGAGGGCAGGAGGAGAAGGGGACAACAGAGGATGAGATGGTTGGATGACATCACTGACTGACTGGACATGAATCTGAGCAAACTCTAGGAGATAGTGAAAGACGGGGAAGCCTGCTGTGCTGCATGCAGTTCATGGGGTTGCAAAGAGTTGGATACAACTTAGCGACTGAACGACAACACATCTTTTCTCAATATCCCTTTGCAAGCATGTGCATTTCAACTATTTATTTTTTCCTGTAATAACTCACATTGCAATAAACTTGTTTGTATATATGAGTTTTTATATTAATTGATGTGGCTGTGCCCCAGCTTTAACACTTCCAGTTAAGCTTGGTGGATGCCTTTTACCCCCATCTAGTAATATGTTCTGGAGAAGGAAATAGCAACCCACTCCAGTATTCTTGCCTGGGGAACCCCATGGACAGAGGAGCCTGGTAGGCTACAGTCTGTGGGGTCGCCAAGAGTTGGACATGACTGAGTGACTAAGCACAACACAAGATGAATTCTTAGAAATAGAATGCTCTTTTAATGTCATTCTTTCTGAATATAAGACATTGAGTCAGTAACTCAATTTAGTCACTTGCTTTTAGAATGGATAAGAATCCAAGCCTCTTCTTACACAATAACAAGACAGGTTGTTAACTCAGACTTGGGGTAGTGGGCCTAGGTCTCAATTCTATCTCTAATACCTGTATGATCTTTGGGAAGTGACTTATCTCATACTCTTCTTATTTTTCCTCATAAAACACCAATACAGTATACTAATACATATATATGGAATTTAGAAAGATGATAACAATAACCCTGTGTACGAGACAGCAAAAGAGACACTGATGTATGGAACAGTCTTACGGACTCTGTGGGAGAGGGAGAGGGTGAGAAGATTTGGGAGAATGGCATTGAAACATGTAAAATATCAGGTATGAAACGAGATGCCAGTCCAGGTTTGATACACGATACTGGATGCATGGGGCTAGTGCACTGGGACAACCCAGAGGGATGGTATGGGGAGGGAGGAGGGAGGAGGGTTCAGGATGGGGAGCACATGTATACCTGTGATGGATTCATTTTGATATTTGGCAAAACTAATACAATTATGTAAAGTTTAAAAATAAAATAAAATTAAAAAAAAAATGAGAATCGTGATTTCTGGTTTCCAGTTCAGCATGTATGTAGCTTTGAAACCACCCCCATCCTAATAATGTGTAAAAAGCTAAAGAAACAAAAATCAACAGCTCCTAGAATCATCAAAACTGTGATGTCACTCAAGACAGAATTGCCTCCAAACCTGGAGAATCAGACAAGAAGAAATGGAGAATCCTAATTTTCCAGAGCAGAAACCCACAAATGCCATGGGAACAAATGCCAGTGTAGGAAAACCTGAACTGTAATTGATGAACTTCTGGAAGCTCAGCATGGACAACCCTAAGTGTTAACAACTCAAGGCAGAACCCCACTGTCGGAGAACACAGTTTTGTGAGTTTTGGCTTCAGGAGCTCAACCATGTACATAAAGTGACTATCAGAGTAAAAACTCCTCAAGCTTCTGGCAAGAGAAGATGAAAAGGGGTAAATTTGAAATGTACTAGAACATTCTGTTCTTAACAAGGCCTACGTTCAGGAGAAATTGATTTTCCAGAGCCTAAGCTACAGTCTGTGGGGTTGCAAAGAGTCAGACACCACTGAAGCAACTTAGCACACAAGATTCTGTAACTTTGTAATAGCTTGGAAGAAAGGAAATACTCAACTCAATTTTCCCTCTAGACTTCCACATGGGGAAGTGAAAGTGAAAGTCGCTCAGTTGTGTCCTAGTCTTGGCAACCCCATGGACTATACAGTCCATGGAATTCTCCAGGCCAGAATACTGGAGTAGGTAGCCTTTCCCTTCTCCATCCCAGGGATTGAACCCAAGTCTCCCACATTGCAGGCAGATTCTTTACAGCTGAGCCACAAGGGAAGCCCATGAATACTGGAGTGAGTAGCTTATCACTTCTCCAGCAGATCCTCCCGACCCAGGAATCAAACTGGGGTCTCCTGCATTTCAGGTGGATTCTTTATCAAGTGAACTATGAGGGAAGCACATACATAGGGAAAGGAAAGCACATACATAGGGGAAGGGAAACACACAACTTCAACCTGCTCTATCCATTTTGTGCTAACAGAGAGAAAACCTGGGAGTTACTGGTGAAGTTTAATTTAAGAGTAAAGGTTCACCAGAAGACTGAGACTTAATCAGAGGACTATAGAATGCTTCCCCCTCCACCACATCTTACTACTAAACTACTAAAGGCCCATTTAGTATAGTTCTTGCTACCCAGTACATCATGTCTTCCTTTCAACACATAAAGCATACTAAAAGGCAAAAAAAAAAGTTCTGGGAGGCTGAACAAGCATTTGAATGAGAGTCCACAAGAATGTTGTAGTTATCAGACCAGGAGTTTTTGACAAATATGACTAATGTGTTAAGAGCTCTAATGTAAAAGTACACAGAATGCAAAAACAGATGAATAATGTAAGTGAAGAGATGGAAATTCTAAGAAAGAATCAAACAGAAATTCTAGAGATGAAAAACACTGTAATAGAAATGAAGAATGCCTTTGAGAAACTCGGTAGTAGGTAGGAAATCACCTAGGAAAGAACCTCTGCACTCAAAAATATGACAATAGAAAATTCCAAAAGTGAAAAAAAAGGAGAAAAAAAGACATACATACACAAAACCCCCAACAGAACAGCATATGCAAGTACTGTGGGATAACCACAAAATGTGTAACATGTGTAATGGGAATACCAAAAGGAGAAGCTAAAGAGAAAAAGGAAAGGAAGTAGTCTTTGAAGTCATAATAGCTGAGAATTTCCCCCAAGGCTGAGCACCGAAGAATTGATGCTTTTGAACTGTGGTGTTGGAGAAGACTCTTGAGAGTCCCTTGGACTGCAAGGAGATCCAACCAGTCCATTCTGAGGGAGATCAGCCCTGGGATTTCTTTGGAAGGAATGATGCTAAAGTACTTTGGCCACCTCATGCAAAGAGTTGACTCATTGGAAAAGACCCTGATGCTGAGAAAGATTGAGGGCAGGAGGAGAAGGGGACGACAGAGGATGAGATGGCTGGCTGGCATCACTGACTTGATGGACATGAGTCTGGGTGAACTCTGGGAGTTGGTGATGGACAGGGAGGCCTGGCGTGCTGAGATTCATGGGGTTGCAAAGAGTCGGACACGACTGAGAGACTGAACTGAACTGAATGTCAGCCACCAAAATTACATCCAGGAATCTCAGAGAACACTAAGCAGATAAACACCAAGACAAAACCCTACACATAGGCATATCATATTCACACTTCAAAAAATCAAAGATAAAGTCATGAAAGAAGCCAGAGGGAAAGTCTTGCCTTACCTATAGAAGTGCAAAGACAAGAATTACATCTCACTTATTAAAAAAAATACAAGTAAGAAAAGAATGGAATGAATTATTCAAGTACTGAGAGGAACATTCACACCAATCTAGAATTTGGTATCCTGAAAAACTGCCCTTTAAAAGTGAAGGAGAAATAAAGACTTGCTTAGACAAATAAAAATTAAGGGTATTTGTTTCCAATAAACTTGCTTGCAAGAAACATTTAAATAAAATTCTTCAGAGAGAAGGAAATGGCATAGGTCAAAAATATGGATCTACATAAAAAGGGAAACGCATTATAGAATTAATAAGCAAAGAGGAAATAAAATTTTTTTTCTTATTCTTAATTGATTTAACATAATTCAGTTTTTTTTCAAAATTATAACAGGAACAAATCTTAGACTATGTCTATTTATCTGTAAGTGAAATAAATGACAGCAATGATGAAAGGGATAGGAGGAAAGAATTATGAATATTTTATTATCAGGTACTTGCAATACTTTTGAAGTAATGTTATTTGAAAGTGGGCTTGAATTCATTACAGGTGTATATTGCAAATCTATGGCAATCACTAAGAAAAGTAAGAAAAGAAATGCAAATGATATGCTAAGAAAGGAGAATATGGAGTCATATAAAATGCTCAATTAACATCACAAAAGACAGAAAAAGAAGACAAAAAAGGATCAAAGAACAAAGGCAACAAATAGAAAACAGACACAAACATGTTATTAATAGATATTCATCCAGCTATGTCAAGAATCACTTTGAACATCAGTGGTCTAAATTCACCAATTAAAAGATAAGAGATTGACAGAGAGGATCAAAAAAAAAAACAAGAGTCAACTAGATGCTGTCTACAAGAAATCCACTTTCAGTATAAACACAGCCACTTTCATTCATTGGTGGTGGGAATGCATAATGGTACAGCCACTTTAGAAGACAGTTTAGCTGTTTCTTGCAAACTAAACATACTCTTACCCTATGACCTAACAGTCCAACAACCCAAAGGAATAGAAAAGCTATGTCCGCACAAAGACCTGCACGTGAACGCCAAAACTTGGAAGCAAACATAGTGTTCTTTAGTAGGTGAATGGATAAACAGTGGTATATCTAGGCAATGGAATAGTATTTAGTGCCAAAAATGAGTGAAACATCGAACTATGAAAAGACACAGAGGAAACTTAAATGCATATTACTAAGTGAAAGAAATCAACCCCAAAACTATATACCATATGTTTACAAATATACGACATTCTAAAAAAAGGCATAGTCATGGAGACAATAATAATTTCAATATTTTCCAGGGGTTATAGAGAGGAGGGAGGAATAAATAGGCAAAGCAGAGAGGAATTTTTTTTTAAAAAAACCTATTTTTCAAAGCATATTTAGGCTAACAGAAAGTTAAGAGACTACAGGCATTCCCAAATACTCCCTGTACCACACATGCACAGCCTTCTGAATTATGAACATCCCCAGCAGACTGGTACATTTGCTACCACTGATGAACCTACAGTGACACATCACCATAACTCAGAGACTAGACTGGGGTTCACTTGGTGTTATACTAGTGTATAACTTTGGACAAAGGGATAATGACAGGCATCCACCATTGTATGTAGTATTGTACAGAAGTTTCACTGTCCTAAAAATCCTCTGTGCTTAGAGGATTTTTAGAGCATGAAAATGCTCTATTTGATGCTGTAATGATACATGCCATAGTACATTTGTCAGAACCCATAGGGAATACAACACAAAGAGTGAATGGGTCCTAGTAAAAACTGTGGACTTTGGGGCATAATGATGGGTCAAAGTAAGGTACCATTCTGGTGGGGAATTTTGATAATGGGGGAGGCCATGCATGTGGACTGGGGTAAGTGGGAATTCTCTGCTCTGTTCTTTTTCTTCAATTTTGTTATGAAGCTAAAATTGCTTAAGAAATGAAGTTTATTAATTTATAAAGAAATTGGGAGCAATGATGCTTATTTGGCCACACAAGTGATCATGTATATTAAAAAGGTAAGGTCAATACAAATATAAATTATTATATTGCTATCAGTTCAGTTCAGTCGCTCAGTCGTGTCTGACTCTTTGCGACCCCATGAACCGCAGTACACCATGCCTCCCTATCCATCACCAACTCCCGGAGTCCACCCAAACCATGTCCATTGAGTCGGTGATGCCATCCAACCATCTTATCCTCTGTCATCCCCTTCTCCTCCTGCCCTCAATCTTTCTCAGCATCAGGGTCTTTTCAAATGAGTCAGCTCTTTGCATCAGGTAGCTGAAGTATTGGAGTTTCAGCTTCAACCTCAGTCCTTCCAATGAACACCCAGGACTCATCTCCTTTAGGATGGACTGATTGGATCTCCTTGCAGTCCAAGGGACTCTCAAGAGTCTTCTCCAACACCACAGTTCAAAAGCATCAATTCTTCTGTGCTCAGCTTTCTTCACAGTCCAACTTTCACATTCATACATGACCACTGGAAAAACCATAGCCTTGACTAGACGGACCTTTGTTGGCAAAGTAATGTCTCTGCTTTTGAATATGCTGTCTAGATTGGTCATAACTTTCCTTCCAAGGAGTAAGTGTCTTTTAATTTCATGGCTGCAATCACCATCTGCAGTGATTTTGGAGCCCAGAAAAATAAAGTCAGCCACTGTTTCCACTGTTTCCCCATCTATTTCCCATGAAGTGATGGGACCAGATGCCATGATTTTAGTTTTCTGAATGTTGAGCTTTAAGCCAACTTTTTCACTTTCCTCTTTCACTCTCATCAAGAGTTTCATCAATATGTTGCTATATTCAAGGTAATTGCAATATTTGATGAATTAGTAAACACTTGGGTAGCAGAAACAAAAAAAGAAATTCATGGCATAAACATGTTAATGCAACTGTATTTCATTTAACACATGCTTAAAAACAAATGGAATTTTAATGTAATTTTCTTAGTTTTGGAAAACTGATGCTTCCAATTTGGAAATAGTGCTATTAGAAAAAGATGTCAACAGATAAACAGCTCAGCTTCTTAGACTTTAGCAGAGGCTCACTTGGTGGGCCCCTGGTTCCTTCCACTCAGTTGATATTGCTCAGATCATATAAGAGGAACCCAGTGTCGCATAGGACAAGAGGAGAGAGAGTTATCCATTCTACCTACTATAGTAATAAAGCTTTTCATCCCTATCTCCTTTTAGGAAGCCTTTCCCTTCCACCTGAAGGATGAAGAGATTACACATGTGGAGGGTAGTCTTCACTGTGGAGAAGTTATTGCAACAGTGTTAAACAAGCAATAATTTCCCTACATAATAATCACCCAAAGCTACAATGCTATAGTCATTTTCTGAGCCTTGTTTTGAAAAGTTCTTTTAAAAGGCTAAATGTTTGAATATATTCTTAAATGCTTTCTCTCTAACTTGCAATGGAAGCTATATAGTTTTGAATTTTAATATATCTACCCAGAAATTTTGGTAAAAATTTTACTCCAAGAACTGTTGGCCAAAAATACTCCATTATCTCTACTAATACTTCTTATCAAGTTAATATTTAATATAAGTATTATTAATATCAGGTGCTGTATGCCTGGGATTGTTTTTTTAATAAATCAATATATATATATTGATGCTCTCTAAATATGAAAATACAAAGTGTTCTTGGCCAAGGTAGTCTGCCTGATCACTGAAATTCAAAGGAGTCATAAAAGAGGAATGTCACTGGCTCATTAATATTTGAAGCTCAGTTTCTTCCTACTCTATTTATTACATAAAAACAGAGCATGGATTGCAAAGAGGAAATTTTTATCATGTGGTCCAGGGATGTATCATTTAGAAAGTCTGTGTTGATTTGTGTGTATGAGGAGGTGGGGAGGATTGTAGTGTGATGTACTTAAAAAAAAAAAAAACTAATGGTTTTTAATCTTTATTCCACACAGAGATAAAATAGGCTTTTGTCAGAGGGTAAAGTCACCAAGAAGAGTTAGGTTGCAGACCTCTCACTTCAAGGAATCTCCTCTAATCAGTGGTTCAGCAAACCAGGCAAGTCAGATCTGAGGCTTTCCCTAAAGAGGGTTTCTTCAAAGACTTGCCTTTAAACCTCTGGGACTCCTCAGATCATTTGCTCCTCAAGTGAGCTCCCTGGCATCGATATTAGTGTCTTCTGTTCCTGCTGGATGCCACACACAACCCTGCGGTGGTGTAGAAACAATGGAAAAACTCTCTAGAAGAACAATCTCGTCACTCAAAAAGGCAGAATCAAAATGCATATAAAAACACATCTACCTTTTCTCCCCAGCTTTACCGAGCCATAATTGGTATATAATACCTTGTAAATTTAAAGGTATACTATATGCTGACTTTTGCCACGAACGTAATATAAAATGATGACTGAAACAGCATAAGTTAGCACTACCATCACATCACATAGTCATCGTGTGTCTTTTTTGAGGTGAAAAGATTAATTCTCTTTGCAACTTTTGAGAATATAAAACAGTAATGTTAACTATAATCACCAGGCTCTACATTAAATCCCCAGAACCTATTCATCTTATACCTGGAGGTTTGCACTCTGATCAAGATCTCTCCATTACCCCCACCAACCAGTTCTTAGTAACTGCTATTCTTGCCTCCATTTCTGTGAGTTTGGCTTTTTAGATTCCACATAGAAGTAATATCACATGGTATTTGTCATTCTCTGTCCGACCTCTTTCACTTAGCACGATGTCTTAAGATTCATCCACACTGCTGCAATTAGCAGGATGTCCTTCTTTCTCATGGCTGAAAAACATTCCCCTGCATATGTATACCACATCATCTTTATTCACGCATCCACCGATGAGCATTGAGGTTGTTTCCATATCTTGGCTACTGTGAATAATCTCTTATGGTTTTACTTCTTTCTTTTCAATTTGGATGTCTTTTATTTATTTTTCTCTTTTTTCCCCCTTAAATACTCTGTCTAGGACTTCCAGTACTATGCTGAATAAAAATTATAATAAACACAGAAGAGTAGATATCTTTTTGATATCTTGTTTTCATTTCCTTTGAAATGAAAGGAATATGTTAGTTATCATATGTTAGTTCTTTTTCAAAATGTTTTGAGGTCTTTAATGCTGTTTTCCATAGTGGCTACACCAACGTGTATTCCCACCGACAATGCACAAGAGTTTCCCTTTATCCATATCCTTGCCAACCTTTGCAAACTCTTGTCTTTGTGATGATAGCCCTTATAACAGGTTTGTGGTGATATCTCACTGTGGTTTTGATTTACATTTCCCTGATGAGTAGTAATGTTGAACACCTTTTCGTATATCTGTTGGCCATTTGTATATCTTCTTGAAAGGAACCAGTTCCTTTGTCCACTTTTTTTCCCTTTGTTCACTTTTTAATCAGACTTTTTGTTTGTTGCTATTGACTTGTTTAAGTTTTTTAATGTTTTCAATATTAACCCCTTAACGGGCTTATGATCTGCAAATATTTTCTCCCATGAAAGATTGTCCTTTCATTTTAATGGTTTTGTTTGCAGTGCAGAAGCTTTTTAGATTGATGTAGTCCCACTTGTTTATTTTTGCTTTTCTAAAAAATTAAAATACAAATCATTGCGAAGAGCATTGCCAAGGAACTTACTCTCTGGATTTTCTCCTGGGAGTTTTATGGTTACAGGGCTTAGCTCACATTTTATATTCATTTTGAGTTGACCTTTGTGTGCAGTGTAAGATGGAGTTCAGTTTCTTTTCTTTTTGTATGTAACTGTTCAGTTTTCATAACACCATTTATTGAAGAGACCATCCTTTCCCCCATTGTTCTTGGCTCCTCTATGATAAATTAATTGACTGCATGAATTTATTTCTTTGTTCTTTATTCTGTTCCATGTGTCTGTTTTCACATGGATAGCATATATCTTGTGATTACCATAGCTTTGCAATGTAAGTTTGGAACCAGGAAACATGATGCCTCCAGCTTTGTTCTTCTTTCTCAAGATTGCTTTGGTTATTTGGGGTCTTTTGTGGTTCCATTCAAATTTTTGGGTTGTTGTTTCTATTTCTGTGAAAAATGTCAATTGAATATTGATACGGATTGCACTGAATCTGTAAGTAGCTTTGGGTAGTATAACTATGTTTAAAATATTCATTCTTCTAATCCATGAGCAGGGGATGCCTTTCTATTTATTTGTGTCTTCTTTAGTAACTTTCATTAGTGTGTGATAGTTTCAGTGCACAGATCTATAAACTTCTTGGTTAAATTTATTTCAAAGTATTTTTTAAAATTGTTGCTGCTATTTTAAAGGGATTGTTTTGTCAATTTCTCTTTCTGACAGTTTGTTGCTAGTGTATAGGGTAACTGATTTTTTATATTGATTTTCATCTTGTAACTTTACAGAATTTGTTAGTTCTAACAGCTTGGATGGAGTCTTATGGTCCTTCTTAGATATTATTTATATTAATATTCATTACTTCATGTTATTTATTAATAATACTATGCATCAGATATGTAGATGATACCACCCTTATGGCAGAAAGTGAAGAGAAACTAAAGAGCCTCTTGATGAAAGTGAAAGAAGAGAGTGGAAAAGCTGGCTTAAAACTCAACATTCAAAAAACTAAGATCGTGGCATCCGGTCCTATCACTTTATGGAAAATAGATGGGGAAACAATGGAAACAGTGACAGACTTTATTTTCTTGGGCTCCAAAATCACTGCAGATGGTGACTGGAGCCATGAAATTAAAAGATGCTTGCTCCTTAGAAGAAAAGCTATTACAAACCTAGACAGCAGAGACATTATAAAAGACATTATTAAAAAGCATTATTACAAAGCAGAGACATTACTTTGCCAAAATAATGTCCATCTAATCAAAGCTATGGTTTTTCAAGTAGTCATGTGTGAATGTGAGAGTTGGATCATAAAGAAAGCCGAGTACTGAAGAACTGATGCTTTTGAACTGGTATTGGCGAAGACTCTTGAGAGTCCCTTGGACTGCTAGGAGATCAAATCAATCAATCGTAAAGGAAATCAGTCCTGAATACTCACTGGAAGGACTGATGCTGAAGCTGAAGCTTCAACATATTGGCTATCTGATGCAAAGAACTAACTCATTGGAAAAGACCCTCATGTTGGGACAGATTGAAGGCAGGAGGAGAAGGGGACGATAGAGGATAAGGTGGTTGGATGGCATCACCAACCTGATGGACATGAGTTTGAATAAACTCTGGGAGTTGGTGATGGGCAGGGAAGCCTGACATGCTGCAGTCCATGGGTTTGCAAAGATTTGGACATGACTGAGTGACTGAACTGAACTGAATATTAATATTATGACATCTACAAATGCAGACAGTTTTACTTCATTTTCAATTTGGCTTTTATTTTTTTTTTCTCGTTTTTCCCCCTAATTACTCTAAGACTTCCAGTACTATGCTGAATAAACATTGCAAGAACAGACATCTTTCTTGTTCCTGACCTTAGAGGAAAAACTTTTAACTTTATATTGTTGAATATGTTAGCTGTGGGCTTGTCATATGATTTTTTTGTGTTGAGATATGTTCATTCCCTCTATATACATTTTGTTGAGTTTTTTTTTTTTTTATCATGAATGGGTGTTGAATTTTGTCGAATGTGTTTTTCTGCATCTGTTAAGATGATTATATGAGTTTATCCTTTGTTAATGTGGTGTGTTACATTGATTAGTTTTCAGATATTGGTCCATCCTTGCATCCCTGGAATAATTCCAACTTGATTATGATGTATGATCCTTTAATGTACTGTTGAATTTGGTTTGCTGATACCTTGTTGAGGGGTTTTGTGTCTAGGTGCATTCAGAAATATTGGCTTGTAATTTTCTTGTTTTCTTGTCTGATTTTTGTATCAGGGTAAATCTGGTCTAACAAAATAAATTTGGAAGTATTCCTACCTCTTCTAATTTGGGGGAGAATTAATACAGATCCATAATGAATCCAAATCCTCCTCAAAATGAAAGAATTCACTAGTGAAGCCAAATGGTCCTAGATTTTCCTTTCTTGGAAGGTTTTTGTTTACTGATTCAACCTCTTTACTAGCAATTGGTCTGTTCTGATTTTCTCTTAATTTGCTGTATATATCTAAAAATTTATCCATTTCTTCTAGGTTGTCAAATTTGTCGACATATAATTATTTATAATAATCTCTTATGATTCTTTGTGTGATATTCCTCACTTATGATTTTTATTTCTTTGAATCCTTTCTCTTTTTTCCTGGTTAGTTCAGCTAAATCTTTGCCTATTTTGGTTATCTTTTCAAAAAATAAAAATAGCTCTTAGTTTTGTTGATCTTTCTATTGACCTTTTAGTCTTTATTTCATTTATCTCCTATCTGATCTTAGATATTTCATTCCTACTGCTAACTTGGGGCTTATGTTTGTTTTTCTTTTTCTAGTTCCTCGAGGTATAAAGTTATGTTGTTTATTTAAGATCTTTCCTTTTTCTTAATGTAGGCATTTATTGCACATTTTCAGTTTTAGAAGGGACCTTACAGATCATGTTTTCAGTTTTTATTTAATAGGATATCTTCTGCTTGATCATCCAGTGATCAAGAGCTCATGGGCTTGAAATTAAACAAATCTCAATCTTGAATGTTTACTAAGTACAGGAATGTCTCCCCTGACATTGAAATGATCTGTGAGGATGATAAATATGAAAACACTAGTGGTGATAACCATCGACCTGGGATTCAAACATCTATTGATGACATATACTATACCCATGTGAACTGAAGTATGTTAGTCGCTCAGCAGTGTCTGAGCATCTCTTGCATTGCAGGCGATTCTTTACTATTTGAGCCAGCAGGGAAGCCCATACTTTACTGATACTCACACTTTTTTCTTAAATTCTCCCAGATAATTATTTTTATGGATATTACTGATTAGCATATTTCCTCTACCCCCATTCCCTGTACCCTTGAGAATATCTACCATTAGCTGCACAAGTATTTAATTAAAAGAAAACACTAAATTATCCAAAATTAACACATCATTAACACTCAAAATTCCTGGAAAAACTCTAACTGTTTGTCAGTAAGTTTACTGAAGCCAATGGATCACGGTTTTTCTCATGCAGTTTAGTGAGGCTTGATACACCTTTGTCTCTTTATTCAGTCTCTCAGCATTTCCTAGAATTTTACTGCATGAGAACAGTACATCCAGGAATATTCATTTGAATTCACCTTTGTTGTTCCAGTCCTTTCCTCTTTGGCCCTGGCCCTGGATCATTGTGTTTCGGGATTGTCATGCTTTCCTTTGCCAAAGGTCACCCATTACTACTGGCTATGCCAGTTTTACATCTGCAATATTTTGTCTACAAAAGTCCCTTCTGAATCACCACAGAGAGTGGGTCTAACTTCTTTTAACAGCAATTGCCATTATCTTTCTGTTAATCTCATATCCTTTTCTCCAGGAGAGAGGAAATCAGCCTTTCAACAGAATATTTTAGAATTTAGTTATAAATTCATCTAACTGCCCACCATTTTAGAGTTTAGAAGTGTGTTTTGGTGGAGTTTCAAAAGAAACAAGCATAGCTGATGGTAAGATTGGTAAAGCTCTGGACAAGACAGCTATAAGTAATTTTTCAAGAATGTCATCTATTATGAGGATAACATAATAGATGTCATGTTATTCTCCCCAAAGACACCAATTTCACACCACTGGAGAGCATTTTTCACTTCCCTTCTGACATCTCCAGGCACTCAGTTGCAACACATAGAAAGCAGTGCTTTGAAGGATTTTAAAAAGGCATATTCAGCCCGCAATTTTGGCTTGCTTTCCCTATTATTTTTCCTCAGAATTATGTAATCTTTGGGTTGTTCCAGAAAATAATTAAAATGATCATCATCTGTATAGGATCCTGTCCAATATGCTTAAAGATTTTTAATCACACTTCAGGTCGTGTTTGAGTTTTGCATGCAACCTCCACTGGGCTAGAAAAATGTAAGCACTAAGGGATGGCAATGGCCTTCTTATCTAACATCAGGAAAAAGAAAAATTATTTTCTTATTTTCCCCAAAGGGAAAATTCTTTAAGTAAGCTGACTGAACTAGGGACCATGGGTATTATGAGGCACAGTGTAAAGTGTGTGTCTGCTATAAGCCTATACCTTTTTAATAAAATATTATTTCAGCTGATTGAACTGGGGATTATTGGTTATATGAAGGGCACGATAAAATTGTGTGTCTCCATTACAAACCTAAATCTTTTTTTAATAGAGTGTTTGGGCCATTATATTTTCACATTTGCTTTTGAATAGGTAATGACTATCAATCATGCTCTTCTATGATAAACTTTCAGTATGATTCCTAAAAGCCCTTGCATTAAAATGTGAGAATGAGTAGGAGTGATTTGTACCTTTGACTGCTATTGTCATTAGCATTAGATGATTCCTCCTAATACTTTTCACTTGAGTGGCTATTACAAAATTATAATTTTTCAAATGGATATTTAAAAATCACAGAAAAAACAAATGGGGTGTACAAAGGTGGAAACTACTCATGCAGGAAGTGTTGTTCTTTCCTGGGGAGCTCTATAATTTCCTGGGAAATGCTGTCATAAAACGTTTCATATTTTTAGGATGCTTTCACTATGAAAAACCTGCTATATTTCAATACTTCCTCTCTCCTTTTATTTCAAAAGGAAAAATCCAAGCTTCATGTGTTTTAAATAAATGATTGCCTTCACACTCCCCTTCTTCTATCTTCCATTTGCCAAGATTGATATTATCTGGGCCTTTCTTTGGCCTCTTCTGGAGCATAAAGTTGTGCCTGGCATTATCAGACATGTGCAGAGGGCCATTAAGTTTTAGACACTGAGTGGTGTTACCCTAGCTAATGATATTGGTCATGCAAACACATACGTTAATTCTGGCTTTTGGACTTGTTAAGACATCCAAATGTATGTCATTCCAGTATTTATGGGAAAAA
The DNA here is from genome assembly GCF_027580195.1 of Bos mutus. Taxonomy (NCBI): domain Eukaryota; kingdom Metazoa; phylum Chordata; class Mammalia; order Artiodactyla; family Bovidae; genus Bos; species Bos mutus. The sequence goes on from NC_091617.1 coordinate 49,785,936, forward strand.
AAAAGTTTTTTTCTTTTTTTTAAAGGGCAATAAGACTATAAAATAGTGGACCTTAAAAACAGAAAATCACTGTCATTGTGACTATTAAAAATTTCATTTTTTAAAAAGGCAGCATTAAGCTCAGGAGCAAAGAGGGACTTTCTGCTTCTGAGAATGGAAACCCATATGGCAGGAGACAAGGCCTCTAGGGACAGTACATGTAGATCAAAACAGTGGGAGTGGAATTTTCCTGAGTTTTACTTCTATAAATAATTAACTGAATGTCTTTACATAAATAAATATTTTCCTCTGGGAATTACAGCATCATTAGGAATTTCTGAGTACTAATCCTAATTTGGGCATCTCATTCTCATCTTTTATTTTTCATCTTTTTAACATATGTCTGCCTCTCTTTTAAGAAGAGATCTCTTATTTTCTGGAACAAACAAAAGAGAAATTGCATAATAGTAAAAAAATAATGTGCATTATTAAGAGCAAAATGAAATTACTGTAAGGTGGTATGACAAAGGGCCAGGAATAAATAGTTTTTTTTTTTTTAACCATCAAAATAGTGTTGCAATTCATAAGGAGTAGTGCTTAGCTGTCTATTTCTCATTTTAGGCCTTTATTTCATTTCTCTCTTCTTGGAAAAAGGATATCACTGAAAAAGGAGGAGGCTTATATTAGTCATATTCCCTTCATTTTTCAAACTAGTTACTCTTTTTTTATTAACATTATACAGAAGACGATGGGGAGTTAACCATCTAGAAATTAAAGAAGACAAGTGTTCAAATCTCTTATTTCTGAAGTTATGATTGCTCCTTTTGTTATCTCAATATAATTCAACACAAGAATTTTTAAAAAATTGTTAAACACTTATTTCCATAAATAAGACTCTTTACTAGTGCTCAGAAATTCAAAATAAGCAGGAAATTTTTTTAAACTTTGGGGGAGCAGGGACTCTAAAATAGGTAATAATGATATAGTCATGCATGAACGGTAGATTTTGCCTATCATTTATATAAATCAGCTTCATAACTTCATTAGGAGAACTATTTGTTAAAGGAATCCTGTGTAAATTTGTTTACAGTACAAGTAACCACCTCTTCTTTGGTCAGTTCTGGAAGTCAGAATCTGATAGGTCATATATTCTTAAATCAGGGAATTATGCACATTATAAGACAACAATGTCTCTCTGAAGACCCCTTTTAGCTAGTACTGGGGGTCTAGTTTAGGAACAGAACTATACTGGTGGAAAGTAGTGTTTAATGATGCCCTAACCTTTGGCCTTCCAGATGCATGACATGAATTTCCATACTTTGGTCTGTATAGGGAACTGGCCCCAAGAACATGTCAAAGGCTTCCTTACCCTTTGGTTTCTTGTTGATGCTGTTAACAGATCAGCAAGTAGGAGGAGAGAGTGACTGTTCATTTTGTCAAGTCCCTTCCTTTCAGGTTGCTGTGTTCTGTCTGGATGTTACCTCTATCATAGGTCCTAGTTCCTGCCTAGCTGCACTCCCTTACAGCTACCCAGGCTGAGATGCCCCTCCAGTCCTAGGTGGTAACATCTCTGTATTGCTATTCATCTCCAAATACTACTCTATCCCTTGTTACTTTCCTTAAACCTTGTGTTTGTCAATCATCTTTTATTAAAATCTTATCAACTTTTTTAGTGAAGATCCTTGGTTCTTGATCATACATAAACTTTTTTGATACAGTAGTAGATTATATTAGTAGAATATATTGTAGTAGAAATAGTAGATTAATTTTTAATAGACTATGAACAGAGACTTCTACAAGTATTTTGCCTTCTGAATTTCTCATCACCCTGTCTTCTAAATTGTCTTAGACTACAGGGAAAAATGCTCCTGCCAGACTAAAGGATACTGATCCCTTCCTACAAACGAAGGCACTACAGAAAAGTTAAAGAGAGATTGTCCATAATAATTTCTCAGCCCTTCAGGAACAAGAGACACGGCTGTATCATTATATTGTTATTCTTAGATTTAAAAGACAGGTTAAAATATTTTCTGATTGATAATTAGACCAAAAGGGAGGAATGGACATATTGATAACAGACCCCAAATTTGGGATCCATGGAAAAGCACTGGGCAGTACAGAACACCATTATATGGCTTCATTATTTATAGATTATTACACCTTACCTTAATTTCATCCAATCACCTATGTGCTCATTCATGTACATATTCACTCAACAAATATTTGAGTGGTTAACTATGTCCTGTGATGCAATGATAGGCCTTAGTATTATAACAGTGAACAAGGTAGGGTCTATCCCCTTAGGAAGCTTTGTGAAGAGGAATCACAACTCATATTGGAACACACTACACTCCCTTTATATAACAAACAATAGCTTGTTAAAGATTATTCTCAATCTTTTATCATCTTCTTAAAACATGAAGTCATAAGAAAAAAACACTTTATTGATAGCTAACTCAGTTCAGTTCAGTCACTCAGTCGTGTCCAACTATTTGTGACCCCATGAACCAGAGTACGCCAGGCCTCCCTGTCCATCACCAACTCTCGGATTCCACCCAAACCCATGTCCATTAAGTCGGTGATGCCATCCAACCATCTCATCCTCTGTCATCTCCTTCTCCTCCTGCCTTCAATCTTTTCCAGCATCAGGGTCTTTTCAAATGAGTCAGCTCTTCACATCAGGTGGCCAAAGTATTAGAGTTTCAGCTTTAGCATCAGTCCTTCCAATGAACACCCAGGACTGATTTCCTTTAGGATGGACTGGTTGGATCTCCTTGCAGTCCAAGGGACTCTCAAGAGTCTTCTCCAACACCATAGTTCAAAAGCATCAATTCTTCGGTGCTTAGCTTTCTTTTTAGTCCAACTCTCACATCCAGACATGACTACTGGAAAAACCATAGCCTTGACTAGATGGACCTTTGTTGGCAAAATAATGTCTCTTCTTTTTAATATGCCATCTAGGTTGGTCATAACTTTCCTTCCAAGGAGTAAGTGTCTTTTAATTTTATGGCTGCAGTCACCATCTGCAGTGATTTTGGAGCCCAGAAAAATAAAGTCAGCCACTGTTTCCACTGTTTCCCCATCTATTTGCCATGAAGTGATGGGACTGGATGTCATAATCTTAGTTTTCTGAATGTTGAGTTTTATGCCAACTTTTTCACTCTCCTCTTTCACTTTCATCAAGAGGCTTTTTAGTTCCCCTTCTTTTTCTGCCATAAGGGTGGTGTCATCTGCATATCTGAGGTTATTGATATTTCTCCCAGCAATCTTGATTCCAGCTTGTGCTTCAGAGGCACCTAAATATGGCAGCCTCTACACCATTATTATTACTTTTCTGCCACTGTATCTTTGTTATAGGAACAATTACATGCACAGACCCAATCTAGGCTTCCTTCAAGAACTAGTTTAATATTTTGTTAAGTATTTAATACTTTTTACATAATGTTATGTATCCTTGTGATCCTTTTTTTCCTTTTTCTCACAATAAGCTATGAGCTCTTTGAGGACAAGCTATGTCTCTGATTCATCTTTGCATTCATAGAGGCATATAACCATAAACGTACCTGAATGTAATATGGAAGATGCTCCAGTGAATTTGGCTACATTAATGAATAGATGGATGTGTTCTAGGCTGAAGTTTAGATTCTTCTGATTTATAAGATAATTACCTTAAAAATTTCATTATATCCTAAAACAAGTAAAAAAATATATATATATCTATTATTGATTTGAAAGATTGACATAGATAAGAAAGATTTTTCCAAAGGACAAAACAAACTCAAATTCTATGCACCTTCCCCAATCTCCTAAAGATATTAAAGAGAGAACATGACAAATTAAATTTTGATTATCCAAGATTTCAATGTCTAATGTACAGATTATCTAAGCTTCTTTTATTCTTTACTCCTTTTAGGTACTCTATTATTTACCAGTTAATGATTAGCTGAAACAAATCAGCTATTTCTTTTTCTCGTCAGTAGCCTTCATAAAATATTTAATAAACAAAAGAATATAAATGTCAAATAATATAATAAACAGATTTAATTGATTTCCATTCCTTTTATTATAGATCTAAAAGTCATAGATGGAAATAATTAAGTTTTTTTGTCTGAAATGAATATAAAATTATAATTCTAAAATAGCTCTGCAAAAATAAACACTATGATTAAAACATGTGCAGAGAACCTGAATAGATAACTCTCCAAAGATAAACAGATGGCTAACAGACACATGAAAAGATACTCAACATCATAATCATTGGGGAAATGCAAATCAAAATTGCAATGATATCACCTCACAGCTACCACAATGGTGATTATCAAAAAGAAAACAAATAACTAGTGTTGGGGAAGATGTGGAGAAAAGAAAACATTGTTCATAGGAATGTAAATTGGTGTATCCACTACAGAACACAGTATGGAGTTTCCTTAAAGAACTAAAAATAGAATTACCATATGATCCAGCAACTCTACTTTTTGGTTCTTAGAAGAAACAAAAACACTAGTTTGAAAAGATATATGTGCCCCTATGTTCACTGCAACATTACCTACAGTAGCTAAGATTTGGAAGTGACTTAGGTATCCTTTGATAAAGAAGATGTGAGATACATATATATGCACACATACATTAGAATACTATTCAGATACGAAAATAGAATGAAATCTTGCCATTTGTGACAACAGAGATGAATCTAGAGGATATTAAGTGAAATAAGTTTAAAAAGACAAATATTGTATGATTTAATTTACATGTATAATTTTTAAAAAAAGCATACTTACAGAGAAGAAATGAAGATGCAGACATAGAGAATGGTCCGGTGGACACAGCAGGGGAAGGAGAGAGGACAACTTAAGGAAGTAGCATTGAATATACACCATGGTTTACAAGATAAATAGCTAGTGGAAAACAGCTGTATCACACAGCGAGTCCCGTCTTGCCCCCTCCATGACAACCTAGAGGGGTGGAATGAGGGGGAGGCTCAAGAGAAGCGGGATATATATATATTTATATATATCCCGCTTGATATATATATATTTATATATATCTCTTGTACAGCAAGAGACCATCATAACATTGTAAAGCAATTATCCTTCAATTAAAAAGACAAAACACGGGTACACGTGTCTCTTTCAATTCTGGTTTCCTCGGTATATATGCCCAGGAATGGGATTGCTGGGTCATAAGGCAGTTCTATTTCCAGTTTTTTAAGGAATCTCCACACTATTCTCCATAGTGGCTGTACTAGTTTGCATTCCCACCAACAGTGTAAGAGGGTTCCCTTTTCTCCATACCCTCTCCAGCATTTATTGCTTGTAGACTTTCGGATCGCAGCCATTCTAACTGGTGTGAAATGGTACCTCATTGTGGTTTTGATTTGCATTTCTCTGATAATGAGTGATGTTGAGCATCTTTTCATGTGTTTGTTAGCCATCTGTATGTCTTTTTGGAGAAATGTCTATTTAGTTCTTTGGCCCATTTTTTGATTGGGTCATTTATTTTTCTGGAATTGAGCTGCAGGAGTTGCTTGTATATTTTTGAGATTAGTTGTTTGTCAGTTGCTTCATTTGCTATTATTTTCTCCCATTCTGAAGGCTGTCTTTTCACCTTGCTTATAGTTTCCTTTGTTGTGCAGAAGCTTTTAATTTTAATTAGGTCCCATTTGTTTATTTTTGCTTTTATTTCCAATATTGTGAGAGGTAGGTCATAGAGGATCCTGCTGTGATTTATGTCTGAGAGTGTTTTGCCTATGTTCTCCTCTAGGAGTTTTATAGTTTCTGGTCTTACGTTTAGATCTTTAATCCATTTTGAGCTTATTTTGGTGTATGGTGTTAGAAAGTGTTCTAGTTTCATTCTTTTACAAGTGGTTGACCAGTTTTCCCAGCACCACTTGTTAAAGAGATTATCTTTTCTCCACTGTATATTCTTGCATCCTTTGTCAAAGATAAGGTGTCCATAGGTGTGTGGATTTATCTCTGGGCTTTCCGTTTTGTTCCATTGATCTATATTTCTGTCTTTGTGTCAGTACCATACTGTCTTGATGACTGTGGTTTTGTAGTAGAGCCTGAAGTCAGGCAGGTTGATTCCTCCAGTTCCATTCTTCTTTCTCAAGATTGCTTTGGCTACTTGAGGTTTTTTTGTATTTCCATACAAATTGTGAGATTATTTGTTCTAGCTTTGTGAAAAATACCATTGGTAGCTTGATAGGGATTGCATTGAATCTATAGATTGCTTTGGGTAGTATACTTATTTTCACTATATTGATTCTTCCAATCCATGAACATGAAAGAGACACGTGTACCCCAATGTTCATCGCAGCACTGTTTATAATAGCCAGGACATGGAAGCAACCTAGATGTCCATCAGCAGATGAATGGATAAGAAAGCTGTGGTACATATATACGATGGATTGTTACTCAGCCATTAAAAAGAATACATTTGAATCAGTTCTAATGAGGTGGATGAAACTGGAGCCTATTATACAGAGTGAAGTAAGCCAGAAAGAAAAACACTAATACAGTATACTAACTCATATATATGGAATTTAGAAAGATGGTAATGATAAACCTGTATGTGAGACAGCAAAAGAGATACAGATGTACACAACAGTCTTTTGGACTCTGTGGGAGAGGGAGAGGGTGGGATGATTTGAGAGAATGGCATTGAAACATGTATAATATCATATAAGAAACGAATCGCCAGTCCAGGTTCGATGCAGGATACAGAATGCTTGGGGCTGGTGCACTGGGATGACCCAGAGGGATGGTACGGGGAGGAAGGTGGGAGGGGGGTTCAGGATGGGGAGCACGTGTACACCCGTGGTGGATTCATGTTGATGTATGGCAAAACCAATACAATATTGTAAAGTAATTAACCTTCAATTAAAATAAATAAATTTAAATTAAAAAAAAAAAAAAAACACAAAAAAGCAAATGAGCAAACTAAACAAACCAGAAACAGACTCATAGATACAGAGAACAAACTTGTTGTCACCAGGGGTCAGGAGTGAGGGTGGGTGGGTGGGATGGAAGGTTGGGTAAAATAAAAAGATACAAACTTCAGTTATAAAGTAAATAAGTCTTAGAAATGTAATATATAGTCAATAATACAGTAATAACTTTGTGTGATGCTAGATGGTTACTAAACTTGTCATGGTGATCAACTCATATGTATTTAAATGTCAAATAACTAAATTTATATATCAGAAACTAATATAATATTGCATGTCTACTATACTTCTATTTAAAAAAGTAAAAGAAAAAAATAAAACAGCTTTGGATCAAAAAATAATGAGACATTTGGACATTGTTACCTTGGTCAAGTTGTTTATCTTCTCTGTGTCTCTCCTCGCAAACGTAAAATCAGGTTGGATGAGTAAGTTCCAAGATTTTCTGTAACTTTCATATTCTTATTTCCATTTTTAATCCTGAAATGAAAAGAAATTTTTAAACAATTCCCCTTTGTATAAATCTTTCCACACATGGTTTTATACTTAACAAAACATCCCTTAACATGGACAAGTCGATATGGAAGGAAATTAGGGCTTAGAAAAGACTACTTAATCATTTGCCCAAGGTTACATATCCAGTAAATGAGAGCTAAAAACAGCACATGCAGAAGTACAAGCTCATTGTCCAGTGCTTTTTCTGTGTTAGCAGTCTGCTTCTCCAAAAACTAGACATTGCACTCACATACAAACCCACATGTGCATGTGAACACACACACTCACACACACTTCCTTCCTTTCTTTATAATCACAGTGAGCTTGTATTGATATTGACATCCATAAGCACACAGATTTCTGGATCAATTACTCTTTACCTTGTGGAAAGATGGAAATATTTCAATTATTGGTTTTATGCCAATGTATAGCCTAAAACCTCAAAATGAAGGCAATTATTTGAGAGCTGTAACATGTCCAATGGGCAGAGGAACCTGGCAGGCTACAGTCTATAGGGTCACAAGTGTTGGAGACAGGCACAAACAAACATGTCCAAAGCAGTGCATCTTCCCTAGACTTGCTATATTCACAACATATAGCTTTTACCGCAGCAGTAAGATGAATCCGAAGTTGTTTGAAGTACATTATTAAATACAGCTTGGGGCTAGTGCACTGGGACGACCCAGAGGGATGGTATGGGGAGGGAGGAGGGAGGACGGTTCAGGATGGGGAACACATGTATACCTGTGGTGGATTCATTTTGATATTTGGCAAAACTAATACAATTATGTAAAGTTTAAAAATAAAATAAAATTAAAAAAAAATAACCATCACCAAAAATAAATAAATAAATAAATACAGATGAAAATAAGGTTTGCACCTTATTGACCTTAAATACAGATGAAAATATTGTCACATGTAGATAAAATTAAAATAAAATGTCATAGTTGTCTCTAAAATTTTGTTATTTACAATTTCCTATCTAACTTGTGGCAAATACCCCTTGTGCTATTCTTGGTTTATAATTTTTAGCAATTTTGGTTTTTTACTCTGTAGATGTATAAATGATTATGCTTGCTATTGTACTGGAACATTGAGGTTAAAGAAACTGAGTTTTAATAAAAACAGTTGAGTATAATATTGATGCTTATGGTCTTCTTGAAATCCAGTTTTATTATCCTCAACCTCTCTCCCCACCCTCCAGCTAGAAAAGATGACTTATAGGTGTATGGAAGTAAAACTGAGATTGTGCTTTTTTCTTATTATCTTGTATTGTTCAAATAATAACTTAAGACAGCTTACATGGAGTCAGACAATATGGAAAGAAGCAATAATTTAAAATAATATAGTTAGACATTTCCAATGGTCAATAAACAAACAAAAAGTTACTCAACTATATTAAATAAACTTTTGGCAAAGCGTACACTACTGTTTCTGAATAAGACAGAAGGGGATCATTATTTATAAAACAATTCTATTTGAGGGCTACTTGTAAAAACAATAAATTTAATTTTACATTGGTAATTTGAAACCATAATTAGGAACACAGACCATTAAATGTTATAACCAGGCCCATCTTCTCTTTTTAAGCACCCAAAGTAATATTCATAGTAAGTTGAATGATGAAAATATAACATACGGGTATAAGAGAACATCGGTCTTTTTGTGTAACACAAACAGAAGTATTCCTCTCATTTTAAAGGTGTACCAAGCACTTAAAGAAAAAATTAAACGGTAGGTAAACACACACACAATACCACTGATAAGGGAGGGTAGTTAAGTAAGTAGCAGGAATGATTGGTGGTCTATATTGAGTTCATGCAATTTTGCTAACCAATTAACCTCCAAAGACTGAGAGGTTAATACAGCCTTCAAATAAGCATTTCATATGGTCAAGTTTTGCTGCAGATGTGTAATATATAGTGTAATTTGTTTTTGTTGTTTGGTCACTAAGTCGTGTTCAATTCTTTGCAATGCTGTGGACTGTAGCCTGCCAGGTTCCTCTGCCCGTGGGATTTACCAGACATAAATACTGGAGTAGGTTGCCTTTTACTCCTCCAGGGGATCTTCCCCACCCAGGGATTGAACCCACATCTCCTGCATTAGCAGGTGGTTTCTTTACCACTGAGTCACGTAGGAAGCCCATATAGTGGAATAGCTAAGCCTAAAACCTATCTAACTTACTGGTGAAAGACTGGTCTGGTCAATCCTATTGGGCACTTAATGAAACAAGAAACAGTTATTTTGCTAATATTTTAATACATGAATCGACTGTCATTTGGAAGATTTTTAAAAGGGGGGTTCTTTTTTTAAAAAAAGATACAACTGAAAGCAAGGTACAAATATGGTACCATAAAGTGTGGTACAAATACGGTACCAAAATCACAAAGCGCTGTGCTTGGAGGATGACATAGATAAACAAACAAGCAATGATGAAAGCCTGTCATTGTAAGTGGTCCTTGAATAGATCCATGAATTGATACCTTCCTGAATGCTTTGTTCAAGTTTTCATCATTATGAAAACTGCTTCCTGTATTCAATAAGTTCAGCCTGGGATCCCCAAAATTGGGTGGTTAATTTGACCTATAGTTTTACTAAGCTCTTCAGGTAGCACAGATACAGGAAAAGTGAAGTCGTTCAGTCGCTCAGTCGCTCAGTCGCTCAGTCGTGTCCGACTCTTTGCCACCCCATGAACTGTAGCCCACCATGCTTCTGTGTCCATGAGATTTTCCAGGCAAGAGTACCGGAGTGAGTTGCCGTTTCCTTCTCCAGGGGATCTATAGCCACAATTTCAGTAGCCACTTTCAAACTGTGGGTAACTGATCCAGATATGCAAAAAAAAAAAAAAAAAAAGATAACTAAATTACAGTCAACAGATATTTATGCATTGAAAAGAGTGAAAGTGTTAGTTATTCAGTCGTATCGAACTCTTTGTGACCCCATGGATTGTACCCCACCAGGCTTTCTGTTCATGGAATTCTGCAGGCAAGAACACTGGATTGGATTGCCATTGCCTTATCCAGGGGATCTTTTGACCCAGGGATCCAACCCGGGTCTCTGGCATTGCAGCCAGATTCTTTATCCTCTGAGCCACCAGGGAAGCCCAGATATCTGTGCAGACTTTTCCAAATAAACTTGTATTTCTTCATTCATTCTCCCATTCTCAACAGTGAAAAATGAACTTTTCAATAGGGACAAATTCTTTGGGAATGGTTATTAAATGTAAACTAAACTTCTGTTGCAGCAGAATTAACTACTTTGTGGACATAAGAAAGGTAAAGACTGAATAATCCAACTGATTCTGCTTCTTAGACCTGGAGTTGTTATCTGCAGGCCCTATCAAGTAGGAAAATCCTTGATTTATTTGGTCTATGCAGTTGGATGGCTATTCAAGTACCTATTCTTTTGTTAGGAAAAAAAAATTAAAAGCAAAACTCCAAAAGCTTTTAAAAAAGGGCCTCTTGAGGTCCACTGTCAGACTGCATTTGTAAAAAATGTAGTAAGTTATACTCTCTCCAACAGTGTAAGAAAGTACCTCTATTTTGAAAATTTTTCTCTTATTTCCTAGAAGGCTCTGTTGGGTGCTTATCTGTCTTTAATGCTTTTCTTTAACGCTTTATAAATTTGCTTTTAACAAGGAAGGCAGAATAAGATACGGATGGAAGGAGCTGCCAGAGTAACAGCAAACAATGAAACAAAGTCGTGTGTTAGTTCACAGCAAAGCAAATGTCTAGAACTGTGAATAACTGAATTCCTGAATCTGGAGGATGACTGTACTAAATGTATCAGCAGTTACACTCAGTGAATTCATACTTTTGTATGAATTGTAGAGAAAATTTTACAAACAATTGTTACTGAGATTATTATTCAATAATTCATTAATGACTTAGAGTTCAAAGAAAATTTAACACTGTTAAAAATGTGTAAATATTAGTGACAACAGTAGCAAATACAAACATTTAATGAGGATATGTATGAATTGGCACAAATTTGTTAAACTACAGTTGAGTTTTAATATACTGGAGTGACCATCATCACACAAGGATAGTATATCCCTGACAGTGGTACACACTGGGAATGAGTGTGTAGTTGTAAAGAATATGTCTTATGTGCCATGTGCTCAGTCATGTCCAACACTTTGTGACCCCATGGACTGTATGGGGTGTGACCCCATGTATGTGACCCCATGCCAGGCTCCTCTGTCCATGGAATTCTCCAGGCAAGAATACTGGAGTAGATTGCCATTTCCTTCTCCAGGGGATCTTCCCAATCTAAGGATTGAACCTGTGTCTTCTATGTCTCGGGCATTGCAGGAGGATTCTTTACCTGCTGAACCAGTGGGGAAATCCAATGAAGAAAGATGAGATAATTATCAAATAGAAAATGTGTGCTTTCTATATGTCATTTTTTAAAGGCAATTTTGTAAGGTTAGAAATTACAGCATAAAATTCACCATGACATTTTAAAAATGATTTGGAAAGAATACTTTTAAATAATAGGAAATTGGGTTATATTTTCAACAGATTTTTTAATGTTGAACATTTGTCTCATACTTTGAGGTAGGTGAGTTATCATTTCACTTTGTAAGGGTCTGCTTCTAAACCATTGGCAGCATTTCCTGATGGTTAACCTACCATTTGTTGAGTACTGTGCTAGGTGCTGGGGTGAAATATTTTAGTGAACATATACTAGGTGCACAATTAGTAGCTTTGTGTATGTATGTGTGCGCGTGTGTGTGTGTAGGCCTGAAATGGCAGAGATATAAACTAGTTTAGAGAAAAGAAACTGTAAAAAGAGAAATGAAATAATTAAAAATTGAAAAGGATATTATGAGCTCTGTGAAAAGTCATTAAAAAAACCAAAAAGGACAACTACATTAGGTTAGGTAAATAAGGAAGGGTCATTCAGGAAGAACACTTTATATGAGTAACAGAAAGTGCTTAGAATCAGAGAAATCACACTCATTGATTCATTTCCTCCAACAGAGAGACCTCAGACTCCTGTCTCCCTTCCCCACATGTGTGTATGCATGCTCAGTCTTATCTGACTCTTTGTAGCTCCACTGACTGTAGCCTGCCAGGCTCCCCTGTCCATGAAATTTTCCGGGCAAGAATGCTGTAGAGCTTGTCACGCTCTCCTCCAGGTCATCTTCCCTCTTTTGAGTCTCCTGCACTGGCAGGTGAATTCTTTACCACTAATGCCAGCTGGAAAGCTCCCTCCCTTCCCCACACATATTTAAGTTTAAAGAGATTAAAAATTCAGCTATGAGTAGTGGCTACTGTATTGGACAGCACAGCTTTACATTACATTCAAGGCAGGGGCTTTGTAAATGACTTCATCTCTCACTGAGCCCCACACAAGGTGGACTCATGATAAACACTCATTAACTGCTAGTTAACCCTGGGGACGACAGAGGATGTGATGGCTGGATGGCATCACCAACTCGATGGACATGAGTTTGTGTGAACTCCGGGAGTTGGTGATGGACAGGGAGGGCTGGTGTGCTGCAATTCATGGGGTCACACAGAGCCGGACACAACTGAGAGACTGAACTGAACTGAACTGAACCCTGGAAAGATTCAGTAATCACAAAAACAGAAATAAGTGTATAGCCACTAACAAAAAGTCACTGTAAATATAAACAGTTCTTATTTTAATTGCTTAGGAAAATAGAATATATCCAGTCGTATCCATTGGTATAGTGTAAGGGATATGATCCCTGCAAAGCTGATCAAGAAGACCATACGGCTTTCTCCTTGAGAGCTGTAGGCTATGGTTTACCATCAACTTTTCAGGGCATGGGGTCAAAACAGAGCCAGAATCAACTTCTATGGATTTTCTATTCGAGCTTTGCTTGAAATTCTAAGTTCCGTTTTGCAACACTCTCACTATATATGTCACAGTGGTGAGTTTTTCCATGTCTCCTAAGCCTCAGACCCTTTGTTATAAATTAATTTCTAATAGCATTTTAGTACAAAGGGTCTATTGCAAGATGAGATACTTTTTTAGGTGGCTTGAAAGAAACAAAGGAACATTGACTTCTATTATGATCACAGATTTGGCTTAAATTTGAATGGAAATCTAAGGTGATATTTTGAAAAAGAATAACAAGCAACATCTATTTGTATTCATTGGGAAATGCACATTGGGCACCAGGATCCTCACCATCACACCACTGTGAAAACTGTTAAAAAACAAAACATACTTCTCCCCTGAAAAACCTAAATCCTTTTCTTGTAATCATGATAGACTGTTCACAACACCAACCATTAAAATGTGCCACCAATAAATGAAGTGACATGGTTAAAACTGAATAATAAAATCTGCATTTATATATCTTATATATTAGCCTTCCCCTCAGTTTGACTTTCATTAGTTTTTGTTTTTTGTTGTTTTTTGGCCACACCACATGGATTGTGGAATCTTAGATCCCCAGGGATTGAACCCAGGCCCTCAGCAATGAAAGTATGGACTCCTAACCACTAGACCACCAGGGAGTACCTGACTTTCATTACTTTTCAAATTCCTTTAAAGAATTTCTGTATAATTGATATTATCATTTTTCTATAAAAGTATACAAAAACTTTGGTAATGGAGAAATGAACTCTGATTTACACACTAATAAATAAATTGTATGAATGGTGCCAAGTGTTAGGATTTAAAGGGAACAGGACTGGAGTCTTCTAGGTTATAGTGCTCACTCAGGAAAGAAGGAAGTGAAGGAAGTGAAAGTCGCTCAGTCGTGTCCGACTCTTCGAGATCCCATGGACTATACAGTCCATAGAATCTCCAGGCCAGAACACTGGAGTGGGTAGCTGTTCCCTTCTCCAGGGGATCTTCCCAACCCAGGGATCGAACTCAGATCTCCCCCATTGTAGGTGGATTCTCTCTTTTTTTTTTTCGCTTCCAAATCATTTTATTGTTACTAAGGGTTGTAGGTGGATTCTTTACCAGCTGAGCCACAAGGGAAGCCAGTGCTCTCTAAGGTAGGGGTCAAATTGAGTTAAATTTGGTGGCATATTACAAGACCATTTGTAAAATATAAGTTTTGAATCTGTACACTGTAGGATTCAAAACTTGGAAATTAAGGATATTAACATTAGGAAGTGGGATGCTTAGATACCTTTAGGAAATGGGGAGTAAGAAGCTAGCAGGGAAGTATATCGTCAATTCTCATTAACTATGGATTCTGTATTTGCCAATCTGCCAACTTGCTACAAACTTCTTGCAACTTCAAAATCAGCATTCATGGTGATTTCATAGTCATTTTTGTTCATGCACAGAACTATGAAAAATTTGAGTAGACTGTGGCTCACGTCCCCAGCTCAGGTCACTCAGGCAATGCTTTGCATTCTTATTTCAGCTCTCATGCTGTTAACAAGTATTCTTTCCATAGTCTATTTAGTGGTCATTTTTCTGCCTTTTTTTTTTTTTTTGTAACTTTACTGTTTAAAATAGCTCCTGTGAGTAGTGCAGAAGTGCTGTCTAGTATTCCTATAAGCAAGAGGGCTGTGGAGAAAATACCTGTGATAGAGAAGTTTTGTATAAATTATGAATTAGACAATTGACTGTAAGTTCAATTTCAATATAAATGATAAAACAGTATATATTAAATAAGATGTCTTTAAATAGAAACACAGATGAAACAAAATTATGTATTGATTGGTTGATAAAACTATTGTGTCCAGAAGCTCATAGGAACATAACTTTGTATTTTCCCTAGGAGCAATGGTTCAGTGTTTGCTAATTCAATGTTTCTGGTGACTTCTAGGGCAAAAAAACTATGAATAATGAGAACCAACAGTACATGTCGGAGGAGTGAGGGATGATGAGACATTTAATTACTATCTTTCAGGGAGTATTATTTATGTCCATAATGGACTCTAGGTCCCAAGCAGAGCATTACAATAGAGGAGACCTGAAAATTCCTGAGATATATTTTCCTCACTTAGATCTATGGGTTAACTTTGGTAAGTCCCAAACACCATGAAATGAAATATATATATATATATGCATACACACATATGTGTACCTTTCTGGAAGTATGTTCTAGAATACTTAGTAAATTTAGTAAATTTTCAAAATTGTCCATGACTCAATTAAAAATTGCTGCTCTGTGAGGTAAGCATGAGGTCTAGGACTGCGGTACCGTATACAGAGTTTCAGCTGAGTTGGAACTTGGCCTTTGTCTGACAATGCCTAGCAAGAATATAGGTTTAGGTTTGGTGAGAGATAACACTTGAAGGCCCACTGGGATTTCAAGGAAGAATGATCACTGATCCTTTTATATCTGATCATATATAAGGGTTGTTCAGTCATAAAAGAAAAGCCTGGAGAAACAGCCTCTGAAATCCTGTAATGAACGTGAGAAGTCTGGCTCTTCAGACACAGGTCCACTTTACAAAATCTGGAGGGTCAGAAAGCTCTTGGTATAAGAAATTTTATACACAAATGTTTATACTTGAAAATCATATATTTTAATTTAAATTTTAATACAAAGGAAAAAAATCTTGGTTTAGGAAATGGTAGTTTGCATAAGTGTGAATCACTACCAAATATACACATTTGTCTCAATTTGAGCATTTGCTCCCTGAATTCTGACAGTCCTGGCATGCTTTAATAAAATGGAGACCTTGACAAAGCCTTGGGGGAGCCTGAATCCTGTTAATTGAGGCTTGAGTTGTTTTGAAATCAATTGGTCTTATTTTTATGACCAAATATATCTGTAGATCATTAACTCTGAAAAAGACCATTGTTATGGAAAAGTTTAAAAGCTCATTCCTCCTTCAGGCTAAAAAATGAGGACCGTGGAACACATATCAGGCAATTACATTGTTTATTCTCAATTTACTGACTTGCTCCATAGGCATAACTCTCAGGTTTATAAGTCAGAAACATTTTCATAAGGTGGGAGGGCTCATGATGTTTGATACATAACATTTAATAATTGTTATGGATCCTTAGTGATTGTGGAGCATTGTTGCAACTGGGTGGCACATGGGTTATTTAAAGTTATACACTGAAATATGACATTACATTTTCAAATATGCTTCACCATTGTTAATATATTAGCAATGACATTAGCTTTATCTTCATTTTTACACATGAAAAAACAAGAGCAAATAACTAGCCCAAGGTCATACTCTATGTTAGTAGATAATTATGAATAAAAGCCAGAGTATTTAGCTCTCATTTTAGAGTTTAAGCAATTTTCCCCACTGCTTCAATCATGATAGTAGACAAGGAAAAGAATCTCTTTAAAACAAATTATTGTTGGTGTTATACTCTTTCACAAAATGTGGACTATAGCCTTAAAATTAAATTCACTCTTTAAGAGATGGTTTCCCAGAAGTCTTAGGTTAAAGTAAACAATGGTAGACAGGAGTTGTTGACAGGTGTAGACAGGACTATTCTTGCTCATTGGCCAACATTTGATGCTCATATTAATTGCCAGCAACTTTCTCAGCCATTGGTGACAGCCAAAGACAATATGGTTTCCCACCTCATTATTATCTATTCTCTACTGCTACTGCTAAGTCGCTTCAGTCGTGTCTGACTCCGTGCGACCCCATAGATGGCAGCCCACCAGGCTCCCCCATCCCCGGGATTTTCCAGGCAAGAGTACTGGAGTGGGGTGCCATTGCCTTCTCTCTATTCTCTAGAGGCCCTTTTAGATGCCTTGATGGCAGGTGAAAGAACCCAAGGCCACTGACTTTTGATAAGTATTCTTCTTTAAGAGCTCTTGGCATTAAGTTCCCCACTTCCCACCACCTTTTGTACATTTTCAGTGTTTTATCTACACACATTTACACACATTTTTCACACATTTCACACATTTTTACACAGCTCCTTTACGCACACATTTTTAGAAGTCTATATGGAAAATAAAGTTAATTATGCCTTTCTGAGCTTGACATCCATTTATATTAAAGGATAGCAGAGTATGCAGGGACTTCCTTTGTGGTGCAGCAGTTAAGAATTCATGATCTCAATGCAGGGGGCCCGGGTTCAATTCCTGGTCAGGGAACTGGATCCTGCATGCCACAGCTAAGCAGAATAAACGTGTCTTACCCCCAAGCCAGCCAAGACAGAAGTTAATCACAAGACAACCCTAGACCCCTATCAGCTCAGAAAGGGAATCAAAGAAATATACCTAACAAACCTTGTTAAAACTAGCCCTAATCCATCATTAATTTCCCCATATGTTTGCCTTCCCACAGTCTGCCAGTCACTAGAAGATCATGGCATCTGGTCCCATCACTTCATGGGGAATAGATGGGGAAACAGTGGAAACAGTGTCAGACTTTATTTTTTGGGGCTCCAAAATCACTGCAGATGGTGACTGCAGCCATGAAATTAAAAGACTCTTACTCCTTGGAAGAAAAGTTATGACCAACCTAGACAGCATATTCAAAAGCAGAGACATTATTTTGCCAGCAAAGGTCCGTCTAGTCAAGGCTATGGTTTTTCCAGTGGTCATGCATGGATGCTAGAGTTGGACTGTGAAGAAGGCTGAGCACCAAAGAATTGATGCTTTTGAACTGTGGTGTTGGATAAGACTCTTGAGAGTCCCTTGGACTGCAAGGAGATCCAACCAGTCCATTCTGAAGGAGATCAGCCCTAGGATTTCTTTGGAAGGAATGATGCTAAAGCTGAAACTCCAGTACTTTGGCCACCTCATACAAAAAGTTGACTCATTGGAAGACTCTGATGCTGGGAGGGATTGGGGGCAGGAGGAGAAGGGGACGACAGAGGATGAGATGGCAGGATGGCATCACCAATTCGATGGACATGAGTTTGAGTGAACTCCAGGAGTTGGTGATGGACAGGGAGGCCTGGCATGCTGCAGTTCATGGGGTTGCAAAGAGTCGGACACGACTGAGTGACTGAACTGAACTGAACTGAACTGAGAAGCTCAAAGTATTTTTCCTTTGTCTTGTCACTTCTTTTTTAACAATTTATTGCTCTTTTATGAAGCTGCTATAGAAGTCCAAGTTCTAACCATGCTTTCCGTTACTCTTCTCTGAATGTTCCCATGTGTATGCGGGATGCACATGTTAGTAAACTTGTTTTTCTCTTGCTAATCTGTCTTTTATTAGTCTAATTTCCAAGGTCCCAGCCAGTGAACTTAAGATGGGTAGAGGGAAAACAATTTTTCTTTTTACAGTACTCTGACACTAAATGCCAGTAAATTAGACAAAATGACTTCAGTGGTTAGGCAGTTTTCCTTCCTCACTTACTTAATCTATGGCTGTCTCTTGTCTTCCTTTAGCTTTTCCATAGTCATAATACCTTACCCTTAAGGTCATGCTCACTATCAGTGTATACATATAATTCTCAGACTTGAACTGCTTTAAAAGTTCAAGTCAAACCAAATTCTCACAATTTATGACTGTACTTCTTTTCACTGTGTCCTAATCCCTTCTTCTGAAATTAAATGAAAAAAGATTTTCCTTTAGAAATAAATATTTTTTAATATTCCCTTAGGAAGAAGCAATTCATCTTAGTAGCAAAGTACCAATTATGGAGTAAGACTACCCGAGTTTTAATTTAGCTTCTTTTGTCCTTAGACTCTGTATGCATAAAATGGGGATATTAGGAGTATCCTCATTACCATGAAAATGTAACAAGGTAATGTATAAAAAGATGTTATATGGATCTAATACATAATAAAAACTCAGCAAAACTTACTCTCTCTCTCTCTATATATATATATATACACACACATATATATGTTAAATATATACAATGAAATGAATTTGATGGTGATGACACAACTCTGCCCTATGGCAATATCTTATTTCAACAAATTGTTATCCATTTGTATTAAATTTTTAAAAAGTTTCAAAATTTAGAGAAATAGCTAAAATAATGAATGGCAGAGTCAGTACTTGAAATTAGTTAACTAGATTCAAAAAATGGGTGAAAATCAGTGAGATATGTTTTGACAGGAATAAATGAAAAGACCTGTATGTCAATTTAAATGATTAATGGTGCTGTCAAAAAGACCTAAAAGTTTTAATTCCCCCAAAAGTCAATATCGAGATGCAGTAGTTAAGAAGTAAACATAATCTTGGAGTGAGTTAATCAAAATTTAGTTTCCAAGAAAGCTGTAGATTTGGAAAGTCTTTCTCTGTGCTTGTATCATACTGTGGGATTATATTTTGTTCTGGGCTCTACATTTTAATGGTACACTGAAAAATGAAATAAAATATTTTACAACATATAGTGCATACATCCATGCTAAATGCCTTCATTTGTGTCTGATTCTTTGTGACCCTATGGACTGTAGCCCACCAGGCTCCTCTGTCCATGGGATTCTCCAGACAAGATTACTGGAGTGGGTTGCCATGCCCTCCTTCAGGGGATCTTCCTGACCCAAGGATTGAACCCGAGTCTCTTACATCTCCTGTGTTGGCAGGAAGGTTCTTTACCACTAGTGCCACCTGGGAAGCCCTAATAATGAGGTCATAGGGTAGGACTAGCAGCCTCACAAAAAGAGGAGGAGAGATCCGGAGTGTATTCTCAGAGGAAAGTCCACTTAACAACATACTGCACAGCCAGCTGTCTGCAGGTAGGGAGATAGGCCTCACGAGAAACCAACCTTACTGGCACCTTGAGTTTGAACTTCCAGCTTCCTAAGTTGGAAGAAAATAAACTTCTGTTTTTTAAGCCACCCAGTCTGTGGGTGAGGTAACTACACTGACCAAGACAGAAGCCCGTACGGTTTTTTCTCTGAAAAGTGTGAAATGAAAGGTCTTTCTATAGGAGATAAGCAGCTATAGTTGAGAGCAAGTTATGGGTTAGGAGGAGTCAATGTTTATATAAGGAATGTAGAGAACCCCTTAACCTTCTTCTCTCATTCAGTTTTCAGAATATTGGCAGGGAAACATATATCTGAAATATTATTTTCTGTAAATTTTGAACACACCAAGAGAAAGATCTAAAATACTAAAATTTAGAGTCTCTCAATAAAGCAGTACAGCCAGATCTTCATACAGCACAGTCTGCAACAGAAAGTCACTATCATTGTGTACTTCCCAAAGATCTTTAAATCAATCTCTTATGATTGAATATAGAAAAAAAAAAAAAAAGAACAAGCAATGTGGAGGAAGAAGATATTATACAGATCGAAGGAAACTTTTACATTTACTACTATGCTCACAGTTAGGAAAAATATTGCATCCATAAAGAACAATAAAATTCTATATAAAATAAACAGAATAGTTGTTCTTAAAAATTAAAAACAGCAGAAATAGAACCTTTAGAAAAAGTTTTGAAAGATAAAAGAAATTCTTCCAGAAAGTAGAGCAAAACAAAACACATTTTTTCCCCAAGACCCTACAACACTGAAAAATTTTTAAATAAATAGAGAATCGAAGGACCATTTTAGAAGATTCAATATGTGACTATGAGGAAACTCAGATAGAAATAATGGAAAAGCTAGAAAGTAGAAGATCACTAATAAAACAAAAAAATTTCCCATAAAAGAAGGATATGAAGTCCTAGATTAGACCCAGCACAACAGATGAAAACCAGTAGATGCAAAGGCATTTAACTGTAAAATTTCAGGACTAAAGGGATAAGAAAAAGATTTTAAAAGCTTCTATGATCAGAAATTAGAAAGGACTTTAATGTCTCAAAGTTACATTAAAGCTAGAGGACAATGGAGAAATGCCTTTGAAATATAGAGGAAAGAAAATTATTTTGAATCGATTAACACCATGCCAGTGAAACTACCAGTCAAATATGAGGGTAGACTATAGATATTTTTCAGATGTGCAACCTCCTTAACTATTTATTTCTCATACTGTCTTTCTCACAAAGCCCCTGGTAAAGTTACTTCACCCTGATGAGAGAATAAATCAAGAAAAAGGAAAGCATGAGATGTAGAGAATGGGAGCTTCAATTCAGGAAAGAGAATGGAATTTCTCTAGGTTTAAATTGAAAGTAGACCTTGGGATGATGGCATTTCTAAGGTATACAGCATAGTTGATCCAGTTTGAAAGACCAGCAGCCTCTGAAGAGTTGTATCCAAGAGCCTGATACAATCTTAATAAATCTGGAACAACTCAGGGAGAGTGAGGACATAGAAAACCAAGTCAATAAAAAAGAGTTCCAGGTGGCACTAGTGGTAAAAGAACCAGCCTGTCAACAAAGAAGACATAAGAGACACAGGTTCCATCCTGGGTGGGGAAGATCTCCTGAAGAAGAGAATGGCAACGCACTCCAGTATTCTTGCCTGGAGAATCCCATGGACAGAGGAACCTGGTAGGCTACAGTCCATGGGGTTGCAAAGAGTCAGATACAACTGAAGCAACTTAACATGCACATTTAACATCCTGTTGGTTCAGCAGGTAAAGAATCCGCCTGGAATGCAGGAGACACAGATGTGGATTTGATCCCTGGTTGGGAAGATACCATGGAGGAGGAAATAGCAACCCATTCCAGTATTGTCTGAAAAATTCCAAGGACAGGGTCACAAAAAGTTGGACATGACTGAGTGACTGAACAGACAGACACTGAACAGCAAGAAGATATACAGAGGGTTGTTCAAGAAAGCAAACAATCTTAGCATAAAATACAGTACTGTCAACATTTACAAAAACAAAATTATGTGAACCCTAAATACTGATCTAAGTAATACTGTTTAAGTCTTGAGTATGGGTAAGTTTTTACAGCAATGAGAGTTAGAATGTGAAAAAACACTAATTCCACATTTCCCATAGTGGGAAATTAATAAACCGATGCTTAAAATTTTTCTTAATGCTAACAATGTAACAATGTTATGCGACAACATGGAGGTAAATATACATAAGTGAGTACTAAAAGGGACCTTAGAGTTGTGAGAAATGCAGGAGTCAGGGAGGATAGAACTTTTCCATAATTGTTATGGAAATGTTTGGCCCATTAAACCATCTGTATATATATTTTTGTTGAACATATAAAATTTAATAACAAATTTAGGAACAGCTACATTTTATAATAGTATTTTCACCTGAGTGACATTCTGTCCTACTACTGCAAATCCTAAACTGAAGCTAATCTTGGTATTTGCAACCTACATTTGAGTAACGTTGTGTTTTATTTATAATTATGTGCTTTAGCCTTTGTAAAATATACGCTCACTATAATTATTTTCAAAAGTTATTTATGGTCTAGGCAATATAAGAATGCACTGCGTTTTAAAGCCCTTTACATCACTAAACTCTCATCAGGTCAAAGACTAAGATAAATCTGAGGCACGCATAACTTTGTAGGTGACCTCAGAATGTGCTGATGTTGTATGCAATAGGAAAAAAAGCCAGCCACTCTCATCCAGTACAGATAAATGAGCAATAAGTGACTACGGAATTATATTTTCTCACCTCACCAGAAGCTTTGGCTTCAAACAATGTTTACCCAACTTGAGACTCATTGACACTTTGCTCACTTCTATAAAACGTTTAAAATCTTTATCTGCAGGTTTCCTAAATGACTTCCATTGCTCCTGGTCTATTTGAAGATCTAGTTCACATGTTTCTCTCTTCATTTTAAACCTCATTTGAAAATATTTTCTTCTCACCTCATTATCTGTTTCTTTTTTTTTTTTTTCCTTCACTTGCTTTATTATTTCTACACACTTCACTGAGCTTTCTGACACTTAAGTCTGTAGAAAAGATAATTTGCTGTTTCAGTAAATTCCTTGCTGGAATTAAAAGTACAAGAAAAAAAAAATCACAGAACTATTAAAACAGAGTGTTGTACAAGCTACTGGTGTACAAAAGTTGAAGCAAAAGCCTTGTCTGTTCCCTTCATTTCTTCCCCTTCCTCCCCCCTCTAGCATATATCTTCCTGCTCTTCCCTAAGCATTGCAACTCATAAAATTCTCAAAATCATCATTTTTTTTTCTGACTAAGGAAATGACTTACTGCTTTGTTATTTTACCATGAAATGAGAAACAATAAAGCAAACACTGTAAAAAATCAATGAATTTAAGACACCAACAGGAAATGACAGCCTTTTAAAGCAGGTCAAGCTTATTATCTTGGTGTCAATGTATCTAAAGAACTTTCAAGCTGCTCTGGCCTTTTCTATTCCTCTAACACATGTACATGCTGAACCATACCCAAAGGCGTATCTTTAAGCATCACCACATAGAGCACTGGGTAAATGCTCCATTTTTCTATGTCTGCATAGATATACTCCCTTTAATTCAAACCAGAAGTTTTACCAACAAAAAGAAAGCAAGTAAGGCTTGCCAGAATTTATGTCACCTTGAAAGGTTTTCAGTATCATTTTGCCCAAAATGTAGCATTCTAAACCAGTCATTCTCTGACAAGGAAGCACACTCTTATCAGCAGACCACTGAGCAAACTCAATAGCTCAGACATGTTTAACACAAGGATAAAATAGGTATTTGCTACTTTTTGGCATTTTTAATAGCCGTCATTTTCTACTTGCTTTTCCCAGTGTGCAGTTTGGTGGCAGAGAAGTCAACTCACTGGTAATTTACCAAAGAAATGCCAATCCTTCCTCTCACCATTTAGTCAACCAAGAGGAGAGCAAATGGCCGAAGCTCAGCCAATTGAACTGTACCCAGAGAAACTTGAATCTTCAGCACGTGATGCAAAAAGAAAAGAATGGGTTAGAGTGTCCTCTTCACAGTGGTGGTGGCCTCGTCAGACTGTTCTCTTGTCCAGTCCAGGCCTGCGTTTGGTTTCTTAGTCCTCTGAAGTTTTCCTGGCTCTTCCAGGCTAATTCTAGTCCAGTCTACGTTCTCCTCATCTCCACAATGCATCCTTAGAATCTCAAACCTGCCTTTGCTTAGGCGAGCCGGCATCGTTTCTGTTTACAGTCAAAAATTCCTAAGTGATACAAAGCCATTTTGCAAGGAATCTAAGAAAATAAAGTTACAATATACCATTTCATATCATAAACACTACCCTTTGTTATCAGATATTCTGGAAAAAAAGTTTTTGTGGTTGTTGTTCATTCCCTCAATTGTGTTCAACTCTTTGCCACCCCATGGACTGCAGCATGAGAGTCCTATTCTATTTGCCATTTCCCCCAGGTGTGAGACCACAGGCAAGCCGCTTTTCCTCTGGGGCCTCAATGTCCATGTTTTCAAATGAGCTCTAGCATTCAGTAATTTTAACAAGGTGATCTCAATAAACACCTGTAATTACAGATTATAGATGAGAGGGCATCTATATATCACTCTGTGTTCAGAGTTTTGTTCAATTTTATATCAGTTTAACATTTGTTTTGGGAGGGGTAGCCTATTTCCCATACCTAAGTAGTTAATAGGCAATCACACAATTTTAGGTGAATGGACATATGCCATCCTGAATTTAATGACTATGACTTAATAATAATGACAGTAATAACAGCACCAAGCTATATTTTTTAAATCAATGGCCCAACAACAATAAGTTGCATGTGAATAGATATTTTAAGAGAAGCTGCAATATGAGATTTCTATAAAAAATTGATTACCTTGGCTGTATAAGTTGATGACTCTGTTTCTAATTGTTAAAAATCAACACATTTCAGTGTAAACATTTTCCTACGTTTGATTTTTATGATTGTCAAAGTTATTTTTCAAACATTTAAGAGTCAAACAACTCTGTAATTCTTAATAAAAAAAAAAACATAGCAATACCCCAAACTTCCTGCCATTTCCATTTTCTCACAGGCAACCTTTTCTTAACTGTTTAAGCTTTCTAACTAGCTGTTATTTTTGATAATGTTCCTCCACTTGTGTAAGTAAAGTAACAATACTGTTATTTCTTGATCTTTCCCTTTCAGGTAGTATTTATTGATTTTCCTACAATGGAAAAGAAGGATTGAGCTTTCTTTAACTCACTAGGCCCTAGCAGTAAAAACACATACTTCCCATGTCCTCTATTCTCCCACTAAAATTATTGCATAATTTTGATTAAAAATTTTCAGGGAATATTATTATGTTTATACAAGAACTAGTCACAGAGAAGCTGTGTATAAACCATGACTATTTTTTATTTCTTTAAGTGACTTTTTGTTTTATTTTTTTGGCTTTACTTTATATGTACTAATCACTGAAAAATGCCCAAACTCTCCCAGTTATATCAGATATTCTATCATTTTTATTTTGTTAAAGATAATCTTCCTGGAAACTTCTGGGCTGTTCTATTCTTGCTCTTTCTGACCAATGATTTGCTACATTCCTGTTATATTTCATCATCTTCATCCTGGAGATAATCTTTGCCTCTTTCTTAAAGGAAGGAAAATCCCATTTTCTGGATTCCCTTTCTTTTTTTTGGTTACTTCTTCATTTTAGGGAGCTCTACAACATCTGAAAATGTCTATCTTTGTCTTTGATTTGCTAGTTTGTCTATAAATAGAAAATCAGAATCAATATCCTTTTACTTCAGAGTTCTGAAATTATATTTTCATTATCTTTCAGTTTCCAGCACTGCTCTTGAGAAGTCCCAAACCATCCAGTTTTCTAATCCCTTGTTTGTGACCTATTTTCATCTTTCTGGAAGATTTAGAATCTTCTATTTAAATTGTGAGTCTGAATTTCCACACTGATGTGCTGTGGAATAAATCCAGTATATCTACTCAACAGGCACTTGATAGACACTTTCAATCTTTGAATTCATGTCTTTTAGTTCAAAGAAATTTTCTTGATTGTTTATGTAATGATTCCCTAAGTTCTGATTCCTCTGTTCTTTCTTCATGGAATTTCTATTATTGAGCTGTTATTCCTTTTGGACTGGATCATTAATTTTCTAATTTTTTTTCATTTAATTCTCATCTTTTTGCTGCTTTGCTGTACTCTCTGGGAGATTTCTTTGATTTTCTAACTGCTGCATTGAGTTCTTCTTTTTCTGCTATTATATTTTTAATCTTTAAATGGTTTTCTTATTCTCTGAACAAACACATTATATATAAATTATTATATAAAGTGTATTGCTATATAAATATATATAAGGTACAAACAGGAAGCATATGAATATATACACTCAACACATTTATATACATATATATTTCTATATTTGTTTCATGAATACAGTGTCTCTTTTTATTCTTCTATGATTAAAAGAATCTTCTTCTACTTATATATTTGAACTTACCCCTTCTTCCATAATGTTCCCTTTTAATGCTTTTTCTGCTGTTTGTACATTTCTGTCTTTTGAGTCTATCATTCGTTACATGCTTGAATGAAGAGTCTATTGATTCTTTAATGTTTATTAATGTATTAAATGGTTACAAAAAATTGTTTAGAAGCTATAAGTTTGTTGAATTTAGCCTTACTGTAGTGATCTGGTTATAATCTTTTATTGGAAATAGCAGGATCTTTTCTTTAGCTCTGGTCATTACTTAGAGAATAGTTTTGCCTAAAGTTCTAAATCTGGCTGCCAGTCTCCTGGAAATTGAATGGGGAAAGATATCTGGTCAGTTTCAATTTGCATATATACTTCTGTTTTGAGAATAGTACTCTTCCCACTATAGTACTTGGCTTCCTGAGGCAATCAAGAACTTTCCATTTTATTGTCACCAGAGAATAAGCCTCCAGTCTTCCACTGTGGGATTTGGACTTCCAAATGGTTCTCAAACAGAAAATTTATCAAGTTTCCATTTGCTTTGCACAGGCCTTTACCCTCATCTGATATTTATGCCATTGCCATTTCTCAGCCTTTTACGAATTCTGATGTACAATTAGATTGTTTCTTGGATTTCCCCACTGCTTGATTAGGTTTCAGCATATTTGGGCCTTCTAAATCCCAAATTATCATTTATACTGGTATTGATACATTCCACATTGCAAAAGGCTATTCTTAATCTGCTTTGTTTTATCCTTTCTGTCTTTTTGAATTTACATTTTAGAATCTCTTTACTGTTATTTTCTAGTTTTGGAAAGAAAAGAAGTAAATATATATGGACAGTCCATCCTGCTTAACTGAAAGTTTGAGCATTATATTTTTACTTCAATGGAACTTTGTAATATATAGTACATATTATATATAGTTATATGTAATATTTGTAAAACTTAAACTACCACCATTGAAACTTCATGTTTTTTTAAACAGTATAATAATTACAATATTTCATAAAGAAACACACATATATCTATACTTGATCTATAAAATAGTCTATAGTAAGAAACTGATAAAAAGCCCATCAGTGCCTTCCTACGTATTGACAATTTTTTTAAAAGTGAGAACTTGTGAGGATCTTTAGGGGAAAAGAGGTGTTTGAAAGAAATATTTATGAAGTCTGTGATGTAATATGCTTTCCCATTTCCAATAAATGTACTTTATCCAAACATATTTATGGGTTAGATTTTATATCTTTACTTAAGCAAATATCAATAACCTCAGATATGTAGATGACACCACCCTTATGGCAGAAAGTGAAGAGGAATGAAAAAGCCTCTTGATGAAAGTGAAAGAGGAGAGTGAAAAAGTTGGCTTAAAGCTCAACATTCAGAAAACTAAGATCATGGCATCTGGTCCCATCATTTCATGGGAAATAGACGGGGAAACAGTGGAAACAGTGTCAGACTTTATTTTTATGGGCTCCGAAATCACTGCAGATGGTGATTGCAGCCATGAAATTAAAAGACACTTACTCCTTGGAAGGAAAGTTATGACCAACCTAGATAGCATATCGAAAAGCGGAGACATTACTTTGCCAACAAAGGTCCGTCTAGTCAAGGCTATGGTTTTTCCAGTGGTCATGTATGGATGTGAGAGTTGGACTGTGAAGAAAGCTGAGCACCAAAGAATTGATGCCTTTGAGCTGTGGTGTTGGATAAGACTCTTGAGAGTCCCTTGGACTGCAAGGAGGTCCAACCAGTCCATTCTAAAGGAAATCAGTCCTGGGTGTTCATTGGAAAGTAAAGTGAAAGTGAAGTTGCTCAGTCGTGTCCGACTCTTTGAGATCCCATGGACTGTAGCCTATCGGGTTCCTCCATCCAAGGAATTTTCCAGGCAAGAATACTGGAGTAGGTTGCCATTTCCTTCTCTGGGAGATCTTCCCGACCCAGGGTTTGAACCCAGGTCTCCTGCATTGTAGACAGATGCCTTACCGTCTGAGCCACCAGGGAAGTTCACTGGAAGGACTGATGCTAAAGCTAAAACTCCAATACTTTGGCCACCTCATGTGAAGAGTTGACTCGTTGGAAAAGACTTTGATGCTGGGAGGGATTGGGGGCAGGAGGAGAAGGGGACGACCTAGGATGAGATGGTTGGATGGCATCTCAGACTCAATGGACATGAGTTTGGGTGAACTCTGGGAGTTGGTGATGGACAAGGAGGCCTGGCGTGCTGCGATTCATGGGGTTGTAGAGTTGGACATGACTGAGCGACTGAACTGAACTGAACTGAAGCAAAGAGAGGAATTATATTCAATGTTCGAGCATACCAATTATACCCATAGTGCACTGTTTTGAAAAATGTCAGTTTATCTCCAGTCTCAGTTTCTTCATATGTAAAATGAGGATGATACCCTATTGAATTATTTAAAGGAGTAGAAATAAAAATTAAATAGATACTAGAAAAGCACTAAGAATAGGAAAACTTCTACCTGTTAGTAACATGTGCAAATTCAAAACCATGTATATATTCACTTTATTCACTATTCATCTTCCTTCTAGTTTCACCAAGAGTAATTCTGACAAAATATACTAAGTCTTAAGGAGAAGCTCTCTATTCTAACTACAGTCTATTTCCTTTCCATCTTCTTGCCAGGAATAATCAAAAGGAAGACTCATTTTCAGAGTGCTTCAATATAGTAAGAAGTCGACTAATGTTTAAGTCTGTTTAATGTTTAAATTAATGTATGTCTGTAGCATTTCAGATAGCAATCGACATATAGTATGCTTCCACAAATATTTATTGAGTGAATAGGTCAGCAGAAAATATTGCTAAAATTAAACTACTGTTTTTTTTTCTAGTTATGCTTTCAAATTATGTTATTCTTTCCTAACTTATCTTTAGATATATAGCTTATATTAAGGCAAGGGTGGGCAAATGTTTTCTTTAAAGGGTCAAGTAATAAATATTTTAGGTTTTGTAGGCCATCTGGTCTCTGTTAAAGCTACTAAACTCGACCATTGTAAATGAAAGCAGCCATGGAAAGGATATGGCTGTGTACCAATAAAACTTTAATTATAAACACTAAAATGCAAAGTTTATATAATTCTCACTTCATAAAATATTATTTTTCTTTTGATGTTTTCAATAGTTTAAAAATTATTTTTAGCTTGCAGACTTTTCAAAAGCAGGAAGTGAGCCAGATTTGCTAAACAGGCTGGTTTGCCACTTCTTTATTAAGGGATGGCCCTTTGTTTAAAAACATAGAGAGAAAACTGGATGAATAATTTCCTCTAGTTGTCAGCATAGCTATACAGCAAGTACAACATATTTTTATTAGAAGTTAACAGTTGGATTTCTTTTCACCTTATTTTCATAAGACTAGCATTTTGAAATCCAGTTTCCTTAGGTATGTGGTTTTCATGTCATGACAATAATGTTTATCAAGGCATTTTAATCATCTTTCAAAGTTCTGACTACCTCCAGAAAACAAGCAAACAAGTAATTATTATTTCAATTCTTTCACCTTACTTAAAACCGTAATCATAGTTAAATCCTCCCCTTCTTTACATCTTCCCCATCCCTCAAAGCCAATCAATCCCCAAATCTTGTCAACTTTTCTTTTTTTCAAGTCCATGATGTCTTCTTTTCTATCCCCATTCACAGCCTAGTTTGAGACCTCATCAATGGTTATATTTTGTGAAATAAACATTTTATATACTCTATTTCTTTTCTGTCAATCACTTGTCACCATAATCCTCTGAACTGTGAAGATGATACAAATAGAGTCTCATTAGAAAAACTGCCACATGTTTTTTTGCTTATAAGGACAGGCATAGGGCATTTGTCAAAATTATAAGACAACTAGTCTAGAAATAAATACAAAGAAAATAGTTTTCAATGTCATAGGTCATGACAGAAAACAAATTGCATGGATAGGTTGCATTTAACCCGAGCCGCTTATTCATAGAATTTGAAACTGAGCAATTGAGGAAAAGAAGATCAAGATAGCAGGCAAAAATGACTAACTTTAGGGATCAGAAAGATTCCTTTAATCATCTCTCTCTTTTTTTGGATTTAACTGCATGAATTTCTTTATGTAAAAGTTTTTTATTGGATTCTGAATATTAGATGTTTGGTATTCACACACCAGTATATAACTTTTGAAGTTTCTGCTACTGAGATTTCATGAGTTCACTAAAATCATTAAATATTATTAGAAATTGATGGACAACTAGGAACTTTTCCAGGTCCTATTCTAGAACACCACATTATTACTTTTCAATTTTTTTTTGTTTGTTTGCAACAATAAATGTAAACCTCCTTATGAAGTACCTGTTAGATCTAAGGACTAGAACACAGAGGAAGGAAGACAAGTGATTCTGATAAAATGAACTTTTAAAACAGTCCTGACTTCCTGTGTGCCCAGATATTGCCTTCCAGACCTATAAGAGCAAGTTAAATATTCAAGGAAATTGACCACATTTTGAATTTTCTCTGTTCCCAAGCAATGTTGGTTTGATTTTTCCTTGACAAAGCTCTAAATCCAAAAAGTTTCCACTGCTAACCTTGATTCTCATTTCTGGACCTTTTAGACTCTTTGTTGGTGAATGATATATTCTATCTGGGGTCCTTGACTTTACACAGTGGATTGTTGTCTGGCTTTATCTTTTGTTTCTAGAAAAAAAAAAAATTCTGCCCCACAGTTAGTGCAAATAATTTAGTATTCCCCACTTTTTGTTTTTGCCACTTTAAGCCCATATTTACAATTTTAATCACTCCCCAAAAATTCAAGGAAAGAGGCACCCTACCATGGTATGAAAACTTTGTAGGAAGCGCATAGTGGATTTTAATCACTATCCATTTGTTTGATAATTGCCAAATGAGAAGATGCCAAGAGGGAAAGCTGGAAATCTGTCTGGTACTATTAATTATTTTGATGATATAAATAAAGCCTTGGGAAGCTTATTTATCAAATTCCCAGATGACTCTATTCCAGGTGATCTGACTAACATGAAATGTAACAGATATTCAAAATAAATGGCTATCTAAGAATAATAAGCATAGGAGTTAGTTTTATTTCTTTTCCTGTATTTTCAATATTTTCTATATGTATTATTTTTAATAAGAAAAATTATTTTAAATATGCAAAGAGGATCAGAAGAGGTTTGAGTATTTAAATACAATAAGATGATATTCAAAAGAAAGATATAAAAAGTATGTTCATGCTTTATTTCAAAAAATCTGTTATAAGAACACAAAACAGTGGAGACACAGCTTATCAGCTGTAAGGAACAGACTTATCAGCTGTCAGTATGTGGCAAAAATCTGGATCTCAGGGGCACAAATTGACTTGATAACCATAGAAAATTATTGATCATAGGCTGAATTAATAGAAATATAGTATCCAAATAAAAGGAATAAGACTGTTAATGAAAGAAGACACTCAAATATTTCTATGATTAAACATATTTGAATGTGAATATGAACACAGTCTGAACTTCATTTAGAATAAGAGAAATTCATATTAAGCTTACTTCAAAATACATTTCTCCTTTCAGATGACTAAGAGTCTGATATCAAAATGTATCAGTGAGGGAATGGTGGAGACACTCATATATTTTTATGAGTTTAAATTTCTAGTATGTTTAGAGATAACAATTTGGCATCTTTCAAATTTATAAAATATATCCACTCATTGTGGTGAACTGTGCTAGTATTCTAATTATTTGCTTCCCATTCCTATGGGTAAAGAAGCTCATATCCATATCCTACTGATGTCAGGCTTGACCACATGACCTTCCTTGTCCAATGAAATGTAAGTAGAAGTGACATGTACTATTTTTAAGCAGAAGCTATAAGAACTATCATATAGCTTAATCACATCCACTTTACCTTCTGCCAAAAACTTAGCTTGCCTGGAAAGGGACTGCTCCTTTAGCCTAGGTTCAATTTTGATTTCAATTCAGTCACTCAGTCGTGTCTGACTCTTTGCATTCCCATGAACTGCAGCATGCCAGGCCTCTTTGTCTATCACCAACTCCCGGAGTTTACTCAAACTCACATCCATCGAGTCAGTGATGCCACTCAACCACCTCATCCTCTGTCGTCCCCTTCTCCTCCTGCCTGCAATCCTTCCCAGTATCAGGGTCTTTTCCAATGAGTCAGCTATTCATATCAGGTGGCCAAAGTATTGGAGTTTCAGCTTCAACATCAGTCCTTCCAATGAATACCCAGGACTGATCTCCTTTAGGATGGACTGGTTGGATCTCCTTGCAGTCCAAGGGACTCTCAAGAGTCTTCTCCAATACCACAGTTCAAAAGCAGCAATTCTTCGGCACTCAGCTTTCTTCACAATCCAACTCTCACATCCATACATGACCGCTGGAAAACATAGCCTTGACTAGACGGACCTTTGTTGGCAAAGTAATGTCTTTGCTTTTGAATATGCTATCTAGGTTGGTCATAACTTTCCTTCCAAGGAGTAAGCGACTTTTAATTTCATGGCTGCAGTCACCATCTGCAGTGATTTTGGAGCCCCCAAAATAAAGTCAGCCATGATTCCCACTGTTTCCCCATCTATTTCCCATGAAGTGATGGGACCAGATGCCTTGACTTAGTTTTCTGAATGTTGAGCTTTAAGCCAACTTTTTCACTCTCCTCTTTCACTTTCATCAAGAGGCTCTTTGGTTCTTCTTCACTTTCTGCCATAAGATTGGTATCTGCCATCTGCATATCTGAGGTTATTGGTATTTCTCCCGGCAATCTTGATTCCAGCTTGTGCTTCTTCCAGCCCAGCGTTTCTCATGATGTACTCTGCATATAAGTTAAATAAGCAGGGTGACAATATACAGCCTTGACGTACTCCCTTTGCTATTTGGAACCAGTCTGTTGTTCCATGTCCAGTTCTAACTGTTGCTTCCTGACCTGCATACAGATTTCTCAGGAGGCAGGTCAGGTGGTCTGGTATTCCCATCTGTTTCAGAATTTTCCACAATTTTATTGTGATCCACACAGTCAAAGACTTTGGGATACTCAATAAAGCAGAAATAAATGTTTTTCTGGGACTCTCTTGCTTTTTCAATGACCCAGCATATGTTGGCAATTTGATTTCTGGTTCCTCTGCCTTTTGTAAAACCAGCTTGAGCATCTGGAATTTCATGGTTCATAGTTCTTCTTCTGGTACCCCTATAATTCAAATATTGGTGCATTTGATATTGTGCTGGAGGTCTCTGTGACTCTCCTCAGTTCTTTTCATTCTTTTTTTCTTTATTCTGTTCTTCATAAGTTATTTCCACCATTTTATCTTCCAGCTCACTGATTCATTCTTCTTCTTCATGTATTCTGCTCTTGATTCCTTCCAGAGTATTTTTAATTTTAGTAATTTTGTTGTTTGTCTCTGTATGTTTATTCTTTTAATTATTCTAGGTCTTTGTTAATTGATTCTTGCACTTTCTCCATTTTGTTTTCAAGGTTTTTATCATCTTTACTTTCATTATTCTGAATTCTTTTTCAGGGAGTTTGCTATTTCCTCATCATTTATTTGAACTTCTGTGTTTCTAATTTGTTCCTTCATTTGTTTAGTATTTCTCTCCCTTTTCATTATTATTATTTTTTTTTAACTTATTGTATTTGAAGTCTCCATTTCCCAGGCTTCAAGATTAAATTCTTTCTTCCTTTTGGTTTTTACCCTCTAAGGTTGGTCCAGTGGGTTGTGTAGGCTTCATATAGGGTGAGATTTTTGCTGTTTCTTGGTTTTGTTTTGTTTTGTCTGTTTCTTTTTTGCTTTTCCTCTGTTGGCCAAGGCTGAGTGAGGTGGTAATCCTGTGTGCTGCTGACTGGGTTTGTATTTTTGCTTTGTTTGTTGTTTAGATGAGGCATCCTGCACAGGGTGCTTTTGGTGGTCGGGTGATGCCAGGTCTTGTACTCAAGTGGTTTCCTCTGTGTGAGTTCTCACTGTTTGATACTTCCTAGGGTTAGTTCTCTGGGAGTCTAGGGTCTTGGAGTCAGTGCTCCCACTGCAAAGGCTCAGGGCTTGATCTCTGGTCAGGAACAAAGATTCCACAAGTGGTTTGTTACGGCATTAAGTAAGCTTAAAACAAATACCCAAAAGCAAGAAGCCAAAGATGAACTCTAGACAAATGGCAGTTCCAGAGTCAGTCAGATAATATTAAAGTAATGCAATATACACATATACGTATACACCCATAAGAAAAGTCAAAATAGTCCAACTATTAAGTATAGTAGATTGACCTGGTGAACAAAGGAAATAAAAAATTATATTTACCAGTTAAGAACAAAACTAAAGTGCAAACTGGAAAACAAAACTAAAGCAAGGTGCCAAGTGGGGAATAAAGCAATGAAAACAAAACTAACAAATGTGTTGAGAGGAAAGGAAAGAAGGAAGAGAAAGAAAGAATAGATAAGCAAAGTTAAATCTTCTCCACATTTCTAAATTTTGAATGTTTGTGAATATGTATATATTCAAAAGAAAAATGAAATAGTAAGTAATAAAAAAAAGGATATTAGTAGTTGACTAGGTCATATCTGGATTCTAGAGTCCTATTCCCCAGTAATTCTATACTATAATCATTTCTGCCTCTTTCCCTTCTTGCACTGAAGCTGCTAAATAGCTCTAATCATTTTGTACATCCAAGCTCAAAGCCATGATGCTATGCAGCTTGGTCTTAACCAGTGTAGCCTCCAAACTGCAGTAACATGGTGCCCTGCCTAAAACTACTTGGTTAGGGAACCCATATGGCAGCTACTATGAGTGTTGGCTGGTAATAACTCACATCTATGCATTTCTCTGAAGAATTGTCTTTGGCCAACAGGAGGCATCCTACCCCAGGACTCCTGGAAGGTCATGCCACTCTTCCTAGTGGAGGATGACAGCCAGAACTGACGGATAAGGGTAAAAAAAAATGCTCAGCTTTTATGCATTGAGTTGCAACAATTTTGTGAAGTAATTTGTGCTCCAGAGTTCCCCCATAGAATCAGGTGCTAAAATCACTTTATTATTAATTAATTGAGCTTCTTCTGCTGTATCCTGATTACTTCCTCATAGGTTTGTCCTAATAACTTCCTTGGGAGGACCCATAGGGCACTATACTTAAGAACATAATAAGGAAGATATGTGTGTGTATAGAGACAGCAGTATTAAGGTCAGAGATGGCTATCTTTGGTACATTGAGCCTTATAGGAAATGATGCTATTAACAGATTGAAGTTTTTAAGCAGTTCTGGGAATGACAGAGTCCTGAAGTAGCAAAGAACAGGTAACAGTATTTAATAATCAAAAGTCAAGAAAGTGTAATTACTATAAAGGGCTGTTTGGTCCTCATGACAGCTGGGAGGACTTGATTTAACAAAATAAATTAAAAATGCTCAGTATAATATACTATTATAGGAAGAAGGCAGATGCATAGATCACAAGGGTATTGTTTAGTTTATAACCAAAAAATGTGAAGACCAGATGAGCTCTCATACTCCTTACATATTTCCCTGATTAAGGGCTTAGACTCAAAATCCATTGATTGAACAAGGGATCTGTTTCCCAAGAGGAAACACTTTACAGCCTCAGGGGAAAAATATAGTGGTGAGTATCCAGTCCTTCCATAAATGATCTATGCCATTTATTTGAATAATCATTACTAAATACAAGGTAATGCCCAGCCATTTTGAGGGCCTATTCAAACCATCTATTTCATACTGAATAAGCTTTAGTAGTTTATCTTTTCTAAGGAATTGATTTATTTCATCTAAGATGTAAAATTTATGTGTGTAAGGATTTTTGTAGTATTCTTTTATTTTTCTTTTGATGTCTAGAAGGTCAATAGTAATATTCCCTTACACTCCTGATATGGGTAATTTATGTCTTCTCTCTTTTTTGCTTTACTAGTCTTGCTAGAAGTTTGTCATTTTCTTTTGTGATCTTGCTTATTGATTTTTCTACTATTTTTTCTGTTTGCAATTTCATTTCTGCTCTTATTTTTATTATTTCCTGTCTTCTGCTTGTTTTGGGTTTATTTTGCTCTTCTAGGATCTTGACAAGGGAGCTTACTAAAATGTCTTTTTCTTTCTAATATATGCAGTTCATGCTGTAAACTTCCTTCTCAGCTCTGTCTTAGTTATATCTTTTGTTTTCATGTTGTGTCTTCATTTTTATACAGTTCAATGTATTATTTTCTTTTATTCCTTAAGATTTTCTCTTTGACCTATGGATTATTTGAAAGTGTGTTATTTAGTTTCCAAGTGTTTGGAAAATTTTCTGCTATCTTTCTGTTACTGATTTCCTATATATCTTTATTACAATTTCCTATTTCATTGTTATTTTCCATTTTTAAAATTTGTTTCAAGCATGTTCATAATTGCTTATTAAAGCATGTTTATTGTGGCCAGTATTGATATCTTTGTCAGATAATTCTAACATTTCTGTTATCTTGGTGCTGGTATTGCATCAATTATCTTTTTTTAAGTCAGTTTGATAACTTCCTGGTTTTGCATATGCTTGATTTTTAAAATTGAAATGTAGAAATTTCATTGAAACTTAAATTATCAGACTTGTTGTTATATCAATAATTTAAGTTATAAGACTGTGGATCGTATTAATTTTCTGTTAGAAGACTTTGGATCTTACTTTAACCTTCTGTTTCAGGTGGATCTCTCTGACACTGATTCAGTATCTGCCTCTTTCCTGCCAGACGAAGGCAGAAGTCCAGGTTCCCTAGACAGTCTTCAGTGTGTGTGCTTAGTCACTCAGTCATGTGCGACTCTGCGGACTCTACTCTACTCTACTCTACTCTACTCACGGACTGTAGCCCACCAGGATCCTTTGTCCACAGGATTCTCCAGGCAAGAATACTGGAGTGGGTTATTTTTCCCTTCTCCAGGGAATGGTCCCGACCCAGGATTGAACCTGGGTCTGGGAAGCCCTTGCCACCAGATATAAGGGGAACCTTGCAACTGCTTGATGGGTATGGTAGTTCCAGCTCCCCATTTCTTCTCACTAACACCATAGTGTGAGTGGCTTCAATATTGTTGGTTGATAGTGAAAGTCCTGGATCTACACCAGGCTTCTTCTGATTCACCCCAGTGAAGATTGAGGAGCACCTCATTACTGTTGGCTTAGAAGAAGTCCAGGCTTGCCATGTGGTTTCCATGACAAGGATGGTGGCCATTCTCACCATCACTGGTGAG
Organism: Bos mutus; assembly: GCF_027580195.1. Taxonomy (NCBI): domain Eukaryota; kingdom Metazoa; phylum Chordata; class Mammalia; order Artiodactyla; family Bovidae; genus Bos; species Bos mutus. The sequence continues at coordinate 49,823,615 of NC_091617.1, forward strand.
GGTTGTAGAAGCCCCAGGTCCATACTTGACCTTCTCTGACATGACCTGCATGGGAGTGTAGGGAATACCTCATTATAGCTAGGACAGAATGGAGTCTGGTTTCCCCACTCAGCCTTTGCTGGCGTAGGTAGAGGTGGGAACCTCAGTATTTTCTGTGTTATTTGTCTAGAGTAGAGCAGTTATTATGAAACAGGTTTACATTTTTCCAGTCTGCCTTATTCATGGTACTTTGACCTGAGAGAGTAGGATTCTGAGGGGTCTTTTGTGGGTTACACCTGCTGGTATTCCTGGGTTACCAACTTCTTCAGCTCCAAGTCTTAAAAAGTGAAGTGAAAGTGTTAGTCACTCAGTTGTGACCATCTCTTTGCAAATATAAGGGCAAAAAAGAAAACTCAAGGAAGTCACTACCATGTCATTCCTTGTGTCCTGAAGTCAGTTAGTAAACTTTCTTCTTTCTACTTTTCAGTCTTCTTATATTTGTTTCCTACATAATACCTAGAGTTATTAGCTGTATTTATTTGGAGGAATAGGATAAAGTACCTCCACTTTATTTTTGTGGAAGCAAAATTCTTAAGACTTAAAAACAATTCACTGTTTTAGGATTTATGTTTTTTCCCTATTGAATCAAAACCAAATTTCACATTTTATTTCACTCTAGAAACAGAAACCTCACCCCTTTCTATTCCTAGAGGTTTAAAAATAAATTTTTCAGCCTTTTTCCATTCCTCAAACTGATATTTCCCTATTCTGACTTTAATAAATACTTTCATCAAGTGGCAGTCGATCAGATGGTTTGTGTGACCTGATAGGGTGACACAGAACCTCTTTTCAAAGTGACAGAATATTCAAAGCCTTTACTCTTCCTACCAGTAAAGCTGCTTTGTAAATGCCAGATTCTTTTAAATTTGTGTTGCTTGCAAGCACATGTATTATTCATCTGACTGAGGTATCCCACTCTATCAAAGGGGAAAATTGCAAGAAATCTATCTCTGAGTTTCCCTTTGATCCTGTGAGAAGATTCAGAATGAGTGGACTGGAGGGTGATTTTATTTTTCCTTTACCTTCTGGTTAAACTGACAATATCTGCTTTACACTTCATATTCCCATGTGACACGTCACCCAGGGGGAACACCCTGAAAACTTGAGTCACCCCAAAAGAAGAAAAACTAATTGTGCAATCCAAGTGTCACAGAAGAGATACCAATGCTGACAAATGGCCACACACATTTCTTTAGCTCTATACATGATGCTTTCTGAACAGGACTGCAAGTATCTTACTTCATAAAGTAGCAACAGCAGCTGAAACTGAAAAGCATCTAGATGTGCTCTTTTCAGTATACACTCTACAAGGCTAGATCTTAAATGAGATAGAATTATACAAAGGTAAGACTAAAAAGACATGAGAGGTCACTGAATCACAGCTTCCTTTCAGCTCTGGCCATTTTGTAGGAAACCAGACAGCTGCAGTGACTAGTGGCTCGAGTTAACTAGTGGGGAAACTAAGACGTGCTTCAAAAGCTAACTGTCATCCAATATTCTTTTATACAGACCATACGGTCATCAGTGATGACTTTTAAAATGCTGGTTGAGTATTTTGCATTAGAGTAGAAAATTATCAATATATCATAGAAGTACAATCTATGTGAACTTTGAGAACTGATTCTGTTAAGGGTCAGGATTTTGATGACTAAGTCACTCAAAAACACCAAGAAGCTGCAAGAAATAGTCAGTGATTCATTCAGTGGGTAGGACTATTGCCTGTGACAGTCTACTCTCAAGTCTTCTTATGGTCAGCTGAAAAGTGAGCCAAACCTGGGCTTCTCTGAGGTCCCCACAAATCACAGAGTACAGCACAAGTTGACTGGTCTTCCAAAGGAGGTCCTAGTTGGGCAACAGTTCTAAGATTGCTTTCCAATAGCATTTTAAAGAATGACCTCTATGACCTATATACTCCCAAAAGCTTAAATTGGATGTGGTTTCCAACTTCCTTAACTATCCTAAACAACATAGCTCTCTGCACAGCTGTTTAAAAAGTTGTAGGTTCTATATAGGGTAATGAGTACTAGTAGTTCACACAATAGTTGCTTAGGTATATAAATATAATCTACACACACAGGAAGCTTTCAATATGAGTTTGTACAACCTAGATATATTTTATGAAATATACTTATCATTCTGTTAGAAAAAAATGAAGAATGTGATATAATGCCATATGAACACATGAGATTAAATATTGTTCTATTAATTATATTTTCTGGAACTCAAATCAGGGCACATAGTAAGGAAATGTAATAATAAGCAAAACCTGAACTCTCACAGATTTTAGGGTTGTTCGAGTTTGAGAAAACTAAGATGTCATAACAAGATCTATTAATTCTTTAAATACTTATTTATGGGAATGACTAGAATTATCCTTTTAATTTTTACCTTGATTACCTTTTAAATCTTTTATATCTGTTAGATATTAGTTTTTGCAGATATCTGATAATCATTCAAGTCTAATAACAAGCAATAAATAAATACCGATTAATGTGACAAGATGAGGAGTTTATCCAATAGATAATAAAGAGCCAGTGAGGGGTTTTAATACAAGGGTATAATGAGATATTTCTCCATTGATTCTTCTCATTTCTATATATTTTATGAGCAAAGCCATTGATAGCTTTTGTCCCTAAGCATTTTTTCAAGGGTATTTGTATGGTAAATAGCCTTGAAAGATGGAGAAAATATCTTTTAGGGCAGAGGAAAGATTTGTTATTATCCTGCTCTCCAGGATGATATGGAGAAGGCAATGGCACCCCACTCCAGCACTCTTGCCTGGAAAATCCCATGGATGGAGGAGCCTGGTAGGCTGCAGTCCATGGGGTCCCTAAGAGTCGGGCACGACTGAGCATGTCCGACTTCACTTTCACTTTCATGCATTGGAGAAGGAAACGGCAACTCACTCCAGTGTTCTTGCCTGGAGAATCGCAGGGACGGGGTCGCAGAGTCGGACACGACTGAAGCGACTTAGCAGCAGCAGCAGCCAGGATGATAAAGACACTGTTTCCCTCCAAAATTAAGGTTTGGTAGGTTTACCAACAGACTTTTTGGAAGACTGAGAGTTCCATAACCTGAGATTCTTAAGAAGTAATGTGTCCTCACAGTGAACACAGCATCCATTTGGGTATCACCCTATGGAACTTGAGAGGCAAGGGGAACTGAAGAGAACATGTAATTAGTGTAATAGAGTCCTTTGTTTCTGACTCAGGAGTCTCTGGTCATCTGCTAGCAACCATGAAACTATGGCAAGTGAAGTTAATAGATTGGAAGCAAAGTAAAATCTCAGACTCACAACAGTTCTTGACAATTGCCAAGGTTCACATACTACATTCCTACCATCCTTAGCTATGACATCTATGTTAGGGATTCTGAGTGGCACTGTGAGGAGCCCTAAGGAAGATCAGAACCAGTCAGAAAAATGGAATTAAAGGTTGTGTGGATGGTCTATTTCCTAGTCAATTATGGTAATATATTTTAACTGAAGGTACAGCTCCATGTTCTCATCAAAGCAATATACAAATATGAGAGTGCCACTGTTGGTGGTCTTGAAAGGTAACTAGAGGGGCATTACCCAGTTAAATGCTGCCTTGAGTACGACAATTATATCCTTTGCTTTCCTAAACTCTGGGTGTTCTTTCAGTGGCTTACAGCACCCATTGACATTTGCTTTCAAAGACCATAATTTTATGTTGCCATTATGGTTCTCCTACCATGAATGTTAAACATGTCTAAATACCGTTAGTAAGACAATATCAAAGCATCATGGGTTACCAGTTAAAACACTGAATATATATTCAAGAAAATTGAGTCCTACCTTATTGTCCCTGGCATTATCAAATATGGACACACCTCTCTGTTCCTTAAAATAATGGAGATTTGAATGTAGGGTTGAGTATAGATAGATAATGGAAATAAATAAACTACTTGGCAACTCAAAGGAAATGCTTGATCTGTGTTGTTAATACAGAGCCACTAGTCTCATATGGTTGTTTGAAGTGTGGCTGCTCCAAGTTGTGATATGCTATACATATGAAAAATACACACTGGATTTTGAAAACTTAATGCAAAGCAAAATATAAATACTTATCAATACATTTTATATTAATTTCATGTTGAAAAGATAATAGTTTAGATACGATTAAATAAATTAGTTTCTAAATTAAATTGACTTGTTTTTTAAACTTTTTATGACTACTAGAAAATGTAAAGATTATCCATGTAATTTTTGTCTATACTATTTTATTTCTACTAGACAGTGCTGTGCCAAAATATTCCTTGTCATTTATCTTAGTAATATGAGCAGAGTGGGCTTGTAAGGAATCTCAGGGCTGACCCAGTAGGTATAAACTAAATGATGTCAGTTATTACACACTATATGAAAAAACTAAATCACCTGAAGGCTTGTAAATAGACCACAAATTTCTTGACAGCAAAGGTCATGTATTGTCATAACCCTTTCCTTTCCCTAGTGACATGATCATTCCCCCAATTAGCTCAATAAAATTTTGCTAGTTAAATGAGTCATAAGAAAATTTAAAAAAAAGAAATGATGCAAGTGGCGTGGTTCAGTACATGAAGAGATTGTACATATTAATTCTGAAAAGGATGCCTGTGTGTCTTTTTTTTTTTTTCCATTCATTTATATTCTTCATTTAAGAATTCAGGCTTACAGTGCAATTTGTCTTCCAATAGGCCTCACTGCCTCTCTAGAGATCTAGGCTGGAAATGCTTATTTTCTAACACATATCTTCTTCTTTTAGAATACACAGAGCAGTCATGGGGGTTAATTAAAGTGGGAATCACTTGGGCACAGATGAGTAAGTTAGTAGATACAGAGGTCATGGGGTTTTCAAATTTTCTGAAGATTGTGGCCTTAAAAAAACTTTCAATATTTTTAGTGTGCAGAGACAAAAGAAAGTCCTAAAACAGAGGACAAGCCAGGAAGTCTCAAGGATGTCCTTGTGCTGTTTCCATTTATTACTTCATCTACTGGTAGGAAGCAATAAAGTGAACAGGGAGAGATGTCCCCAAAATATAGGGTCCATGGCCATTAGCACTCATACACGTTGCAGCAGAAGTTAATGGCTGGTATATGAGGCTGACAGGGATACAGGAACCGGTGGTATTCTAAAACATATAAAACTTTCTTTGTATGTTCTTTATTAGATGCAGCTAATATCAATACTGGTAAATGAAGGATGATTACTATATATCACTTATAAATAACAATGTTGTGCACTTACTCTGTGCTAGGTCATTTGTATTATTAATATAAATTACAAAAACTTTGGAGAGGAGATGTTATCTTTGTTTTAAAATTAAAAATAAACTAAGTTTGAGAGAGTTGCCTAGGGACATCATCATGATAGTCATTGGAGGAGTCAGAACTTGAACCCAAGTGTAGTCTAACTCTAAAATTCATCTCTTTAATTAAACCAATGTCACCTCCTCTCCAGTGTAACAATGGCATTGTTATGATAATAATAGAGAAAACCCCCAGTTTTAGGGGCCTTGTCCTTACTAACTTCCTGTCTTTCCTGCTCCCTCCATCTTTCCTTATCTTTTCTTCCCTTTCTCTCTTTCCCTGCTGTCTTCCCCTTCCTCCCACTCTCTGCTCTCTCTTTCTCTCTGTAACTACTCTCCTTTTCTTTTCTTCATTCCAATTTTTTCTCTCCTCTTTTCCAGTTTTTGCTACCTAAGCAGCAGTCCTGCCAATGCCTTTGGAGAATCTTGCTATGTGACAGTCTGGCTACTGGGGAAATACAGAGGCAATTTTAACAGCTGAAGAAGCAAACTGAGTCCAGAATTCTTTAGATTTGAAGATAATTTTTTCTTTGAATACCACTAATATTCCAGTAGCTTAGAATCCTAGAACAATAGAACTGGAAGGGAAATATATGCTTACGTAGCCTGATACCTTCATTGCATACCAGGGGGAACTCCAGCCAAGGGCAGCCAAGGGGCTGCTCACAGTGACCAAAGTTAATGGGAAAAGCCAGACTGGGATTCTGGAATTCTCAATTCCATACATAGGAAGATGCACGGAAAGTTAAGTAGAAATGTGAAAATGCAAACTTACTCGCACTGAGTGAGGCCAGAAAAGATGAAGTTCATTTCTTCTACATAAAGTTATTGAGAAGATAAATGAGATAATGCCTTAAAAGTGCTTAGAGCTCTTAAAGAGAGAGGACTGATTTAAATTGCTTGAAGCCAAGCCTAAAGAAGGGGACTGTTGAACTATAGACCATTATATGCTTCTGAACTCAGATGATAAGAAGACCTGGCTTTATATATAATAAGTGAGTATTGAATGGATGTCAAGAGATGTCTGTATTACCATTATTTCTATTCAATAAAAAAGTTCTTCTAGGTAAATATATAAGGTAGTGCCTGGACCCCTGAAGATAGAGTAGACAGAATCTCACCTTTCTCTTTCTCTGATTCTCCAGCTGACCCTAAAAGAAAGTTTATTGGTATAATTTAATCTGATTCACATTAGGTTCACCTTTTTATTCCAATATGTACTTTAATTGAGGGAGGTAGATCATTTTAGAAAAAAGGTGCCTGGACTAGGAGACAGAGTGGATCTTATAACTGGTTATGACTCTAATTGGCCAAGTGATTTGTACAAAATATAGAGCCATTTTCTTCTCTACCTTCTCATCTGTAAGATGCAGATAATATTGGCTCCAATCTTCAAAAGTAAATATTAACTGAGATATTATACATGTATTAGTTTGCATAGAGTCTGGAACATTGTGAAGTTTCATAAATAGTAGCTATTATTACTATTGTATTTATTTGAATAAAAGTTTTTCTTAAGATGTTTGCATGTAGACTGTCAATATTTCTGCTTCTTAAAAATGAAGCCTCAGAAAATTGTACTGATCACTCAGTAGATCAAAGCTCTGTGAACTGGAATTGGGTTTCATAAGAACAGATTGATGCCTCATACACAGATGTCTTTCTCTATCTCCAAACCAACAGGGAAAAATGTTTTACAGACTAGATGTTTGGCACAGGGCAGAATTCTGAAATAAAACTCCTATTGTTTTTCCTTCTTTCTTTCTTTCTTTTTTTTTTTTAGTATTTAAAGGGAATTGGAACCTTGGTTATTTATTTTCTTCCATGTGAAGAAAAAAAAGAGCACATCTGTTTGCAATAGTGGATTGAAAGGTTTAAAAATAATATGCTTTAAAGAAAAGAAACACAACTTTGTTGGCATTCTAAATCTAATCGACGCAGAGAAAATGTTTGTTCTAGAGATGTTTGGCTTCTTTTAAAAAAGAAAATAAAGAGCAAATAATGTAGAATTATACAGTTCTAGTTAAGTGGTTCACCACATAGAAATGTGTTATTTTTACTCATCTGGTAAATAGTTTTAATCATGACATAATGTCTTAACATTTACATTTCAATTCTCAATATACTCTGTATCTGTCATTTTCTCTAAGAAGAGATTGATGAGATGTAAAAATGATTTCTTTACTTTCATAATCTGCAATTAGAAAGCAAAAAGCCAAAGTACCAGTAAGATATCTGTAATTTGTGTTGGCTGTGATCTTAGGAAATTCAGTTGCCCACTCTGGTGAAAAGTGCTATATTTAGATACATATTTTGGATTTTTCACTTTGTATAAAAAATAAAATTTTTTCATTTCACATAAAAATTATCCATTGTAAAACAGGGTTACAAATATTGCTGTGACCATTTCATAGAGAAGGGAATGATCCTGCCAGATGACTTAACATGGCAGTTGTCTCTTGGGAAGCCCAGATAAACTAAGATTAGGGAGGGGACAATGTCAGGGGAGTGATTAGGGTTGACAAGTAAAAAGGAGCTTAGAGGAACTGGAATAGAAAACAGATGGAGTTGATAAATATGGAAGGCCTGCTGGGGTCTCTTGAAAGACAAACATTGGTTGCGCAGAAGTAGTTGAGCCAGAAAATCCTTGAAAACTACTGAAAAGAATTTGTTCAGGCAAAAAGGAGCCCAGGAAAGGGAGAGTTGGGTTAAGGAAGGTTTCTCTAGGTGAGAAAATAGGCTTGCTTTTTACACTCCATTCTAAGAAAGAACACCCAGAGGAAAACAACAACATCTGGGCTCCTCGGTGGGCCCAGGAAGTGAAATAGACTATTCGATCTGGACCAAAGGTGTGCCTTAAATGTTAAATTGGAAATAATCTAAATAACTGATTCATGTTAAATAAATGAATACTTGAATGTACTTTGAACCTGAGATTTTTACAGTTAAATGACTAGTTTTCACACTGGAAATACATACTATCATTAGTAATGTCAGCATGGAAATGCCAGGAAGATAAGTATATGAAAATCGAGCCCTTGAGTAGTGGACCTGGCTAGGTCAGACTTTATTATAGTTTCATTTACTCATCTAGAAAAATTGGGTAGAAGAGTTACGTATATCAATAATATACATTGCATATATAAACAATTTCTTCCCAGGTGGCATAAATGGTGAAGAATCCTCATACAATGAGGGAGATGCAGAGATGAGTGTTCCATCCATGGGTCAGGAGTGGAGTGAAATACCCACTCCAGTATTGTTGCCTGGAGAATCCCATGGACAAAGGAGCCTGATGGGCTACAGTCCCTGGAGTCGCAAAAAGTCGGACATGACTGAGGGAGTGAACAACAAAATCCTCCCATTCTCTTTTAACAGAGAATTGAACCCAATTCTGAGATTTTAATCCAAACACTTATTCAGGTATCAGAAAAAAGCATTTAACAATTCAAGAAAGAGGAATGTCTTTGTTTGCTTCCTAGACTTTGATGATTCAGGCAGAATTTTGCATTAAAAAAAATTAACGGTCATGTACATTTAGCATTCAGGTATAACAACTTCTCTAAGGACACATTTCAACAAACATTTGAACTAAAACTTCTTGCTTAAAATTTTCTATTAAATTCTGATGGCAATTTTCACATAAGTGAGAGGTTGGTAACAGTTTTGGTTTTGTTTTTCTTGGTTTTCTTTTTAATTGACAAGATTTCCAGGAAATGTCAGGCCTCTGTCCTTCTCATTTGTTAGTCTGCCCCAGGGTAGATATTTTTGTGCTTTAAATATTCATCAGCTGAAAATGTTAAAAAAGTTACTCATAACTTCTTGGAAAGTTTTAATTTTTTTCTTTTTCCCGGCTTCATTCTCATCAGATACTGCCAGGAATTCTTGCGAAGTGCCAGCTGCAGCCAGACTGGCCCTAACGGAGCCACATTTTCTCCTGCGGTGGGCCTGTCATCTTACATTCTGAATAGTCTGTTTAAGACAAGTTTATCCACACTCACCCAGCACCTGATACCAAGCAGAGGAGAGTAACTTTTCATGTACTTAGTGTAAGAGGAGCAGCTGCCTGGTATATGTGAAACTTTTAAGGAACACATTCATTTGGATTTATAGCAATCTACTTTCTTCCACGGCTGGTTAAACACACTCTGTAGAGTGCCAGGCCACAATGCAAAGCACCGATTGAATCCTAGGTCACAGCGCCTGGAGCACCATGGGATTTTGTTAAACTTACAGCTAACTCTTTTCTCAAGCAGAGGCACACTGATTCTTCAGTGTGAAGAATCACAGCAGTGAAATTCCTGGATTTAGATTGAAAATTGGATTATAAACTGCCTCCAGGCAGGTGAAGCAGTTTTAATCAGTGAGGCCGGATGCTTCTGTCTCAGAGGAATAACTGCTGAACAAGTGAGACAAAGTTCATTTCCCAGGCTGGTTTCTTTGGTGTTGTATGAACCCCAATAGATATTTTTTCATTATCTAGTTGTCTAGGGAACATGAGCACTACCAAAGGAATTTGCCAAAGCTCAGCCCAAGAAAAAGCTCATTTGGCAGCATCAGGAATCATAGGCATAAATTCTTTACCAAAAAACAAAACAAAGCAAAAATAATGATATAAAAATATTTTTCTGTGAGAAAATTTGTGAATTAAATTATTTTAGTTACTTTTTTTTGACAAAAACAATAAGGTTTTAGCCTGGCAAAGAATCTCTCCTGAAACCAGTGATATATTTTATTTATCTTCTAGAGACACTTTATGAATTTTCAGGCTTTTTCTGGTATCCTGTCAAAACTCTAACAAAACCACAACTGTTCCAGATGTCCCAATATTTGCTTAAAAATTATAAATGGGAAAAAATTTTAAAGAAGAAAAGAACAATGAAGGCAATCGTTATATGTATAAAATACTAGTTTCATCTGCCCAAGGCCTCAGAGGATTTCAAAGCCTGCTCTGTGTATTTGTATGTGAACATTTTGAAACAAAATTTAAGAATCTTTCTAAGTAAAACAAATAATTGTCTTTTTTAAATGTCAAATTACAGTTCTCTGTGAGGAAAACTAGTATATATTTTTTCAAATGAAATATCCAAGTTAAGTTTTTCCCCTTGACTCTTAAACATGTGATTACATTTTTGAGGTGTAATATTTCTCATTCTCAAATTTAGGTACAATCTTCACCAGGCCTTCTAAACTTGAAAAAAGTATAGAATAACCACTGTAGTGTGTATTTTATAACTATAGTATAGTGTTTTGTTAATTCTATATTATTGTGTTTATCTGTTTTTTTCTTTAGAGTACAGATTTGCAGTAGATTTGAACTCTGAACCACTCTGCTAGTATATTTAGTATATTCAGTTCAGTTCAGTTGCTCAGTTGTGTTTGACTCTTTACAACCCCATGAACCGCAGCACGCCAGGCCTCCCTGTCCATTACCAACACCCTGCGTTTACCCAAACTCACGTCCATTGAGTCGGTGATGCCATCCAAGCATCTCATCCTCTGTCACTCCCTTCTTCTCTCAACTTCAATCTTTCCCAGCATGAAGGTCTTTTCTTATGAGTCAGTTCTTCACATCAGGTGGCCAAAGTATTGGAGTTTTAGCTTCAACATCAGTCCTTCCAATGAACACTCAGGACTGATCTCCTTTAGGATGAACTGGTTGAATCTCCTTGCAGGCCAAGGGACTCTCAAGAGTCTTCTCCAACACCACAGTTCAAAAGCATCAATTCTTCGGCACTCAGCTTTCTTTATAGTCCAACTCTCACATCCATACATGACCACTGGAAAAACCATAGCTTTGACTAGATGGAACTTGGTTGGTAAAGTAATGTCTCTGCTTTTTAATATGCTGTCTAGGTTGGTCATAACTTTCCTTCCAAGGAGCAAGCGTCTTTTAATTTCATGGCTGCAGTCACCATCTGCAGTGATTTTGGAGCCCTCAAAAATAAAGTCAGCCACTGTTTCCATTGTTTTCCCATCTATTTGCCATGAAGTGATGGGACCAGATGCCATGAATTTAGTTTTCTGAATATTGAGCTTTAAGCCAACTTTTTCACTCTCCTCTTTCACTTTCCTCAAGAGGCTCTTCAGTTCTTCACTTTCTGCTATAAGGGTGGTGTTATCTGCATATCTGAGGTTACTGATATTTCTCCTGGCAATCTTGATTCCAGCTTGTGCTTCTTCCAATCCAGCATTTCTCATGATGTACTCTGCATAGAAGTTAAATAAGCAGGGTGACAATATACAGCCTTGACGTACTCCTTTTTTCCTATTTGGAACCAGTCTGTTCTATCTCCAGTTCTAACTGTTGCTTCCTGACTTGCATACAGATTTCTCAAGAGACAGGTCAAGTAGTCTGGTATTCCCATCTCTTTCAGAATTTTCCACAGTTTATTGTGATCCACACAGTCAAAGGCTTTGGCATAGTCATAAAGCAGAAATAGATTTTTTTCTGGAACTCTCTTGCTTTTTTCAAAGATCCAAGAGATGTTGGCAATTTTATCTCTGGTTCCTCTAGCTTTTCTAGATCCAGCTTGAACATCTGGAAGTTCACGGTTCATGTATTGCTGAAGCCTGGCTTGGAGAATTTTGAGCATTACTTTACGAGTGTGTTAGATGAGTGAAATTGTGCAGTAGTTTGAGCATTCTTTGGCATTGCCTTTCTTTGGGATTGGGATGAAAACTGACCTTTTCCAGTCCTGTGGCCACTGCTGAGTTTTCCAAATTTGCTGGCATATTGAGTCCAGCACTTTCACAGCATCATCTCTTAGGATTTGAAATAGCTCAACTGGGATGCCATCACCTCCACTAGCTTTGTTCATAGTGATGCTTCCTAAGGCCCACTTGACTTCACATTCCTGGATGTCTGGCTCTAGGTGAGTGATCACACCATCATGATTACCTGGGTCGTAAAGATATTTTTCGAATAGTTTCTCTGTGTGTTCTTGTCACCTCTTCTTAATATCTTAATATGCTCTGTTAGGTCCATACTATATATGTCCTTTATTTAGCCCATCTTTGCATGAAATGTTCCCTTGTTATCTCTAATTTTCTTGAAGAGATCTCTAGTCTTTCCCATTCTATTGTTTTCCTCTATTTCTTTGCATTGATCGCTGAGGAAGGTTTTCTTATCTCTCTTTGCTATTATTTGGAACTCTGCATTCAAATGGGAATATCTTTCCTTTTCTCCTTTGCTTTTTGCTTTCTTCTTTTTACAGCTATTTGTAAGGCCTCCTCAGACAGCCGTTTTGCTTTTTTTGCATTTATTTTTCTAGGGGAAGAGTCTTGATCCCTGTCTCCTGTACAATGTCATGAACCTTCATTCATAGTTAACCATGTGTTAATTATGCAATATCACTAAATTGTAAGGAACAATTCAGAAACAGGTTTAAAATTAATTCTTAGAATTTAGATAATAAATCCTTTACTTCATCTCTTAATATCTACTGCTGCTGCTGCTGCTCCTAAGTCGCTTCAGTCGTGTCCAACTCTGCGACCCCATAGACGGCAGCCCACCAGGCTTCCCCATCCCTGGGATTCTCCAGGCAAGAACACTGGAGTGGGTTGCTATTTCCTTCTCTGGCTGCTGCTGCTACATACTCTTAAACATACAGATCTCTTTCTCATCCTTTTCTTCTCAAGATTTTTACACTAGACAGTGACATACTGGAATGAAACAAAGCTTGTGTGTTTAACAAACTAAACCCAAAGAAGTTAAAATTACTTTAAACACAATTCTGGGAAAAACAAAAGTTGTCAGTTTTGATGTACTGTTCATATTCTGCCATCAAGTAGCTGTCTCAGGCAAGCTACATAGATTTTCTGGGACTTAGTTTTTTCATCTGTGAGTAGGTTATTGGACTGAATAACTTATTTCAAAACTTTATGTCTTCACAGAAGGAAGCAGAGTATACAGCCTACAACTGACAAAATCAAGAGTTTCATCACTGGGAAGTTTCCATCAGTTGGAAGGTGTGAAATACAGGTTCAAAAAAATCTTTCACTTCCCTGATTACTGTGATTTCTGAGGGATTCTTTGGATTATAACTTGAAAAACACTGGGCCAAATAGTATCCAAGACAATTCGTACCTCTACTATTTTGTCATTGTAATGCTGTTCTGGAGAAATTTAAGAAATTAGAATTTTGAGCTCAAGTAGATTTGGGAATTTATTTAGTTCAATACCTTCATTTTGAGGGCTTCCCTGGTAGCTCAGCAGAAAAGAATCCACCTGTCAATGCAGAAGACTTGGGTTTGGTCTCTGGATTGAGAAGATCCCTTTTAGAAGGAAATGGCAACCCACTCCAGTATTCTTGCCTGGGAAATCCCATGGACAGAGGAATCTGGTGGGCTACAGTCCATGGGGTCGCAAGAGTCAGACATGACTTAGTGACTAAAGAACAACAACAACAACATGTTCATTTTGAAGATGTTATAATTAAGGGACAACCTTGCCAAGTTTCCAGGTGTATTGCTAAACTGGGCTTCTTCAGAACACCAGTTGATTGAATCAGAAGTGGCTCCCTGGTATAACGGGACTTTGTCTGACAGTGACTATGCCTACTTATCTACAAAAACGGCCTAAATTTGTTTCCCTAGGACCATGTTTAGATTATGTTGAGGTCTCCAAAGCAGAGGGTAAGTCTGAGAAATCTGATTAGGTCACAGGTATCCCAACCTGAATGGTTCTTCTGAGGTTCTGACTTTGTTTAGGGGTTAAGGGTTAGCTCTCTAGATTGAACTTGAATGCAGACTAATCTTGAGACTTTATTATTCAAATTACACTCTATATATGTTTGATTCTTTAACAAAGGCCATTATTGAAATCATTATTTTGAGTTAAGGGCAGTGGTTATTTTATTCCAAAATTATATATATATATATATGTGTGTGTGTGTGTGTGAAGTTGCTTCAGTCATATCTGACTCTTTGCAACTCTATGGACTATAGCCTGCCAGGCTCCTCTGTCCACAGGATTCTCCAGGCATGAATACTGGAGTGGATTGCCACGCCCTCCTCCAGGGGATCTTCCTGACCCAGGGATGGAACCTGTGTCTCTTATGTCTCCTGCACTGGCAGGAACTAGTGTCACCTGGGAAGCCATACATACATATATATATATATGTATGTATATATCAGGTACATTTCCCTTTTAGATTTTCTCAATATGACACTACTTCCTGGTGAAGAGCAAAATCTGAGACATAAAGAAAGAACCTGTGAAAATTTCAGTTCTAAGGTGCTAAAGCAAAAAACAAAAGGCAGTTATATTGGTGGATTTCCTATAATCTTGTCTGGTGCTTGAGATTGTTGTGCAACCTACATACCACTTGTAAACTATGCATGTGTGAGGTCCTCCTTCTAATGTAAAATGCTTTAAACTGGAAGTTAAAAAATTAGGTTTCTAATCTCTGTCCCAACCTGTACCTGTAGTGTGGCCCTAGGCAAATCAATTAACTTTTGTCAGTTTATTTATACTTAGAATCAATATGCTAAAACTTGCTCTCTGCTAGCTAAAATAACCCTGTGATAATAAAAATAGATAGACATTTTAAAGAGATTTGAATGCCATAGCCAAAAAAGATATTACTTTGGAGAAATAGAATGTGTAAAGAAGTTCATGATTACTGGCAAGAAATGGTGAATTTCATTTGTCATGACTGCAGGTAAATAGCTTCTATTTTTATTTTTTGGAGGACGTGATAAGATGTAACAATAAACATGGAACAGAATGGCCCCAGGGAGAAAATTGCATTTTGAACAGCTCATTCTGGACTCATTAATGATAAGCAAATATTATTTCAGTGGAGACTGAAAACTTACAGAGGGAATTAAAAAAAATGTTTTAACTTCAAGAAGGATAAATTTGTTACATTTCTAAAAGTTCTAGGAAGTTTTGTGATCACAATAGTGAGGGGATATATGTACATATATATTACCTTCATGGATGTGTTGTGGCCCATTTGTTGTAGCAAAGTGGCTTGTGTAACTCAATGAAGCTATGAGCCAGGCAATGCATGGCTACTCAAGACAGGACACAGTGAGGAGTTCTGACAAATCATGATACAAAGGAGAAGTAAATGGCAACCTACTCCAGTATTCTTTCTGTGAGAAGCCCTAAACAGTATGAAAATGCAAAAAGATATGACACTGGAAGTTGAGTCCTCCAGGTCAGAAGGTGTCCAATATGCTACTGGAGAAGAGTGGATGCCAATTACTAATAGCTCCAGACAGAATTAAGTGGCTAGGCCAAAGTGAAAATGATGCTCGGTTGTAGATGTGTCTCAGGAACTGGG
This sequence comes from Bos mutus, assembly GCF_027580195.1. Taxonomy (NCBI): domain Eukaryota; kingdom Metazoa; phylum Chordata; class Mammalia; order Artiodactyla; family Bovidae; genus Bos; species Bos mutus. The sequence continues at coordinate 49,839,256 of NC_091617.1, forward strand.
AAAGGTATATGACTAGGCTGTATATTATCACCCTGCTTATTTAACTTATATGCAGAGTCATCATGTGAAATACCAGGCTGGATGAATCACAAGCTGGAATCAAGGTTGCCAGGAGAAGTATCAACAATCTCAGTTATGTGGATGATATCTATTAATGGCAAAAAGTGAAGAAGACTTAAAGAGCCTCTTAATGAAAGTGAAAGAGGAGAGTGAAAAAGTTGGCTTAAAGCTCAACATTCAGAAAACTAAGATCATAGCATCTGGTCCCATCATTTCATGGCAAATAGATGGGGAAACAATGGAAACATTGGCTGACTTTATTTTTGAGGGCTCCAAAATCACTGCAGATGATGACTGAAGCCATGAAATTGAAAGACACTTGCTCCTTGGAAGAAAAGTTATGACTAAACTAGACAGCATATTAAAAAGCAGAGACATTACTTTGCCAACAAAGGTCCAGCTAGTCAAAGCTATAGTTTTTCCAGTAGTCCTGTGTAGATGTGAGAACTGGACAATAAAGAAAGCTGAGTGCTGAAGAATTGATGCTTTTGAAGTGTGGTGTTGAAGAAGACTCTTGAGAGTCCCTTGGACTGCAAGGAGATCCAAGCAGTCAATCCTAAAAGAGATCAGTCCTGGGTGTTCATTGGAAGGGCTGATGCTATAACTGAAGCTCCATTATTTTGGCCACCGGATGCTAAGAACTGACTCATTGGAAAAGACTCTGATGCTGGGATAGATTGAAGGCAGGAGGAGAAGGGGATGGCAGAGGATGAGACGGTTGGATGGCATCACCAACACAATGGACATGAGTTTGAGCAAACTCCAGGAGTTGGTGATGATTATGGAAGCCTGGCGTGCTGCAGTCCATGAGGTCGCAGAGAGTTGCACACAAGTGAGTGACTGAACTGAATGAGTCATTAACTCTGAGCATAAAGAAAGTTAGTCTTCAGAGTTCAAGAAAAAGCTTCCTATGTAACTAAGACAAAATAATGTAGAAATAAAAAGTTCATTGTTTTCTCCTGATTGAGAGCTTCTGACTCCTTTCTCTTTCTTGATGACCCCAGACTTCTTATTTAACCTACCTGAGAATTAACTCTCACAGGCAACAACTATATAAGGAGGTTATTCAAGGCATCCAGTGGACAGGTCCATGATATGAAGAACTAAGTCTTCCTACAAACAGCTAGCACCAACTAACCTTTAAGAGGTAGATATCTTAGATTGAACTCTTCCTTGCCTAGTTAAGTAATCAGATGACCACGGTCCAAACCATTACCTTAACTGAAGCCTTGTAAGAGAGACCCGCCCCATCCCCCACAAACAGAATCATGTATCTAAGCTGCTTCCAAATTCCTGACCCACAAAAACTGTGAGAGAAGAAATGTTTTGTCATTAAATTATGAGGTGAATTTTTATACAACACCAGATAATTAACACAGCTTACTTTATCACATGAGAAAAAAACCAAACATATTAAATAATTATATGTTTTGAATGACAACAAAGAAAAATATATAGTAGAAGGAACTTAGCATATGTGTTTATGCATTTATGTCTGGAAAAAGCTAGATTTTCAAACTTTACAACATTCTTATCGGAAAATCATAGAGTTTTGTTTAGTTACTGTAAACAATGATCGAAATTGAGTTCAACTTTTGTTTTGCTTTATTATTATAATTTGCTTTGAACAATATTATACAGACTTTAAACACCCTGTATTTTTTTTCAAAGTATTGAAACAGATCTCTTAGGTAGCCTAACAAAGGAGTGAAACAAAAGTTGCAGCAATATTACTGTAAGAGCTGCAACTGATTGCAGCCAGACTCTATGAGTAGAATATTAAGATCTGATTTCTACTCAGTTATTTTCTGTGGGAGAGGATGTATTAACAGAAAAACTGATGTGAAAAAAAGGAGACTTTCCGTACCAAATCTATACCCGTTACTTGTTCTGTAAGACTATAAAAATCCCCAAATGGGGCCTGAGTCTTCATATCAGCAACAGACTTTGCGGATTGCTTATTAACTGAAGTTCAACAAAATTTCTGTCTCCTTCTGGAGACAGGCTTGGTATCTGCAATAGAAGAAAATACATAATATCTATATATTCTCTCTTTAAAAAAAATCTCATTTAAAAATCATATTGACTAATTGTTTAATGTTTTCGTAAATGAGTAAGAAGACACTGCTCCTCAGTGTCTCACATGAGTAATAAAGTTGTCACAGAATGTCCTGTGGAAAGTGGCAAAGGGTCAGAACACCCACTTACAATGGCCACCTGTCTAGCTGTCAGAACTCAGCTATATCATAGTCAGCCCTCTTAGCACACACATTCATCTCTATATCTCTACATGTCAGGCCCATTTACAAAAAAAAAATCCCACCTTGTAGGGAGGGGAGGCAGGGAGAAGCGCATCTGGTAAGAATGGCTATTGCTAAGTTTTTCATTTAGTCATAAATTCAGAGAGAATCAAGACCTTCCGAACTGGCCTCTGTATTATTGTGGTCTTTAATTTCTTCCTGAGTGAAATAAAAAACAGTACTCTTTTCCTCAGAGCTAACAAGATACACAATGGTTTCTCTCTCTCCCTCTCTCTTTTTTCTTTTTTGGCTGCTCTAGGCAGGTAGCATGTGGGTTCTTAGTAACCAGTCAGGGTTCCAACCAGCACCCTCTGCTGTGGAGGCCCAGTCTTAACTGCTGGACCGCCAGAGAAGTCCCTAGGCTTCTCTTTACAGAACAAATATTTATTTAGTCTACTATAGTTACATCTATTAATAACTTATTATTTCTGTATAAATGATTATGAATAGAATATTAATATATGTTCTCTATACCAAGTTAGTACAAAAGGGATAGAAGCTTTGCCTCCAGGGGAGATTTAGAAGCAAGTGAAGCACTGTGGGAGGAAAAGGCAGTGCACATTGTCTCTGTGGAGCTTTAGGACAGCCACAGACCATGTGAAGATAGTGAATACTGGGGTGTTGGAGGTAAGAGAAGAGAAGGACCCAAGCTGTGAGTGAGAGAGGTAAGCAGAGAAGTTAGTTAAGGAAAGGTAAATTGCACAAACTTGAAAATTGTGCCCAAGAGTCACGTGGTGGTTGCCATAAAAAGGTTTTAAAGGGTGGGGCAGGCATTCTAATTGACTCCTGTCTCTGGGTCCTCTAGTAGCAGTCTCCAACCTCTTTGGCAGCAGGGACAGTTTTCATGGAAGACAATTTTTCTATGGACTGGTGTTTGTGGGGGTGGTTTTGGGATGATTCAAGTGCATTGTATTTACCATGTACTTTATTTATATTATTATTGCATCAGTTCCACCTCAGATTATCAAGCATTAGATCCCAGCGGTTGGAGACACCTGCTCTAGGGTACAAGAAAGGGACTGTACTTTCAGTTCCTCATTCTCCTGTGACCTCTCTGAACGGTCAGAATTTGGATACTCAGAAACCAAGGCATTCTAGAACAGTCTTCAGCTTGTTCAGGCAAAACTGTATGGAGTTTTAATGAAAATGGAAACAGTCTTTCTTTGGATACCTACTGTAGGAGTGTCCTCAGGAATCCAAGGAATAAAGAGATAAGAAACCAGAGAAGAGAGCCTTAAAGTTGGAACCTGTCCCAATCCATGCCACCCTCTGGACTAACAGGCCCATCAAAGCTAATTTTTCTCACTAATATGATTTCAAAACTAGTCTTTAAGGCCCTCATTAATGGCCTGGTAATTGTTTTGATAGTCCTCAGCCAAGTGTGAAATGCTGTCCTTAACATATCAGCAATGCATGAAGTAAGGGGAAGGTTCACTCCTGGTGTATAGGGTTTCATTAAGCATTCCTACTTACATTTTGGCTTACTTAGCAGTAAAAATTTATTTAAATTAAATTTAAAAATTAAAAAAATTTATTTAAATAACCACAGACTTCGAGTAACCATAAAGCTTGTCTCTGGCTGCCTACTTCTTGCCTCTGGCTGGAAGTCTCTGCTCAGGTTGGCTCTGGGAGAGGAATGTTGAAAAAATACTTGGTAAGCAGTGTCTTTACCTTTTCTGGGGAACTTCTTCAGTGGGCAATGAAATCATGTGTTCAAATTCTCTCTGCTTCCTTCACGTGAAGACATCTTCCCAAATCCCAGGGGGAACATAACCTGTATAAAGCATTTGTCCAGGTTTACATTCAATTCATATTCATAGATTCATTGGTTCCAGAAACAATTATGGAGGACTTCCCTGGTGGCCCACTGGTTGAGACTTCATGCTTCCAATGCAGGGGGCATGGGTTCAGTCCCTGGTTGGGGAAGTTCCTCATACCACATAGTGTGGGGAAAAAAAAAAAGTGAAAGAAACACTTATGGAATACCTCCTATGTACAGGTACCCTTCCAGGCACTAGCGATATAATGTTGAACAAAATCTATGACATTAAGGAGGACATATTCTAATGAGAGAAACTGGGCATATGTGTGTATATGCACACATGTGTATACACAAGTATATGTATAGAAAAATACATATATTCCTAAATAGTAAGTTCTATTGGAAATAAAAGAAAAAAAGTGAAATAAGGTGTGCTGATGGTATGATGAGGAAGGAGTTTTATCTTGCTTTATTTAGGGTGGTCAAGAAAGGCTAGCATTTGCACTGAAGGAAGTGTAGGAACATGTCAGGAAGGTATCGGATGGAAGACAGTTGCAGGTGGAGGAAAGCAAAACAAAGACCCTGAGAGAAGAGCATAGTTGGTATGTTTCAACAACAACCAGGAACTCAGTTGGCTGACAGTGCCTCAGGAAGAGAGAAATTAGCAGAGGAGAGAAGTGGAAGGAAGCTGATCTCATATGACATTAAAAGCCATTGTGGTAGGGGCTTTTCCTCTGACTGAATTGAAAGAGCTCTTAGTGGGAGAGTTCATGATCTGAATTACATTTGAAAAGATCTCTTTGGCTATTGTGGACATCACACTCTGTGTGTACATTTTTGGCCAGAAAAACAAAGAAATGATGAGCCCTTTGCAGTGTATCATATCACAGGGTACATAATGTTACTATGTTTTACTACCTAATTACTAATATATCAATGCATATTATAGTGACTTTGATCTCTTAGCTCATGTGGTCCCAGAAATGTACAAACTTTCTTTATGTGAAATGATTAAATATTTATATTATTTAAGCCCCTGCTAATTGGTATTATCTTATTTGTAATTGGAAACATCCTAAAAAATACACAAATCCTCCTACTTATCTTCCTATTCCAAAGGGTAATTTTATCTACTGAATGACAATATGAGTAACAATTAAGCATCCTTAAATTGTATAGTTGAAACCTGTATAGAGTCAATTTATAGAAAGTCAAAGTGGTAAAAATGCCTTTCTTTAAATTTCGTGAAACTAAATTGTAAGTGTATGATTAAAGCAAGATTACATTTAATGATGAACCTTTTTTTAAAAAAAGAGAAATTAGGGCATGTATTAATCTCCGTTCAGTTCAGTTGCTCAGTCGTGTCCAACTCTTTGTGACCCCATAGACTGCAGCACGCCTGCCTTCCCTGTCCATCACCAACTCCTGGAGCTTACTCAAACTCGTGTTCATCTAATCGGTGATGCCATCCAACCATCTCATACTCTGTCGTCCCCTTCTCCTCCTGACTTCAATCTTACCCAGCAATAGGGTCTATTCTAATGAGTCAGTTCTTCGCGTCAGGTGCCCAAAGTATTGGAGTTTCAGCTTCAGCATCAGACCTTCCAATGAATATTCAGGACTGATTTCCTTTAGGATTGACTGGTTGGATCACCTTGCAGTCCAAGGGATTCTCGAGTCTTCTCTAACACCACAGTTCAAAAGCATCAATTCTTTGATGCTCAGCTTTCTTTATAGTCCCACTCTCATATTAATACATGACTACTGGAAAAATCATAGTTTTGACTAGCCAGACTTTTGTTGGCAAAGTAATGTCTGCTTTTTAATATGCTGTCTAGTTTGGTCATGACTTTTTTTCCAAGGCCACCACAAGGCATTTAAAATTGCTAGTTTTGTTTCTTAAAACTAGTTCAGATCAAGGACAGAAGAACTCTGGGGTACTTTGCCTCTTCCACCTATGCTGGCATCAGTTGATTAACAAATTCTAATTGAGCACAGTTGTTCATCTTTAAATCCATGTAAGATATTTATACACACTCAGTTCAGTTCAGTTGCTCAGTCATGTCCGACTCTTTGCGACCCCATGAACCACAGCATGCCAGGCCTCCCTGTCCATCACCAACTCCCAGAGTCCACCCAAACCCATGTCCATTGAGTTGGTGATGCCATCCAACCATCTCATCCTCTGTCGTCCCCTTCTTCTCCTGCCCTCAATCTTTCCCAACATCAGGGTCTTTTCAAATGAGTCAGCTCTTCGCATCAGGTGGCCAAAGCATTGGAGTTTCAGCTTCATCAGTCCTTCCAATGAGGATCCAGGACTGATCTCCTTTAGGATGGACTGGTTGGATCTCCTTGCAGTCCAAGGGACTCTCAAGAGTCTTCTCCAACACCACAGTTCAAAAGCATCAATTCTTCAGTGCTCAGCTTTCTTTATAGTCCAACTCTTACATCCATACATGACCATTGGAAAAACCATAGCCTTGACTAGACGGACCTTTGTTGGCAAAGTAATATCTCTGCTTTTGAATATGCTGTCTAGGTTGGTCCTAACTTTCCTTCCAAGGAGCAAGCGTCTTTTAATTTCATTGCAGAAATCACCATCTGCAGTGATTTGGAGCCCAGAAAAATAAAGTCAGCCACTGTTTCCACTGTTTCCCCATCTATTTGCCATGAAGTGATGGGACCAGATACCATGATCTTAGTTTTCTGAATATTGAGCTTTAAGCCAACTTTTTCACTCTCCTCTTTCAATTTCATCAAGAGGCTCTTTAGTTCTTCTTCACTTTCTGTTATAAGGGTGATGTCATCTGCATATCTGAGGTTATTGATATGTCTCCTAGCAATCTTGATTCCAGCTTGTGCTTCATCCAGCCCAGCGTTTCTCATGATGTACTCTGCATATAAGTTAAATGGGTATGGTGACAATATACAGCCTTGACATATTCCTTTTCCTATTTGGAACCAGTTTGTTGTTCCATCCAGATTTAACTGTTGCTTTCTGGCCTGCATACAGGTTTCTCAGGAGGCAGGTCAGGCGGTCTGGTATTCTCATCTAGGAGGACATCTTAAGAGTGACTTAGAGACACACCAACAAAACAAACTCCCCAGTTTCAGTGATACCATAAGAGAAATTCATTTTTTTACTAAAAAGAAATCTAAAATCAGTAGTTCTGATAGGCAGGTGACTTTACTTCATGTCCAATCCAGGGACACAAGATCTTTACATTTTGTGGCTTGGCCTTCTGCTAGGGTCTGCTGTGTAAAATGCATAGGAAGTAGAACTGCTTCCTAAAAACCCTCTCCTGGAAATGCTACATATTTTTTAGTCACATTTCACTGGCAAAAGGTTGTCACATGGCCACACCAGAAGAAAGAAACATGAAAAGTATACTCATAACAGACAGGCACCTCTCAGGGATATGTCAAGAATATAGGGAGAAAATGCTTGTGTTTGTTCAAGTGTTAGCTGCCTTTCACAGGTTGCTTTGTTAAATATTTTCTGAAGTACAGATATACTGTGTGTGGGGTGTTTCTCTGACCTAATATTCTAGCACAGTGGTCTTAACATTTTCTGTAAAGAGCCTAAAGTAAGTATTTTAGGCTTTGCCTGTCATGTGATCTCTACTGCAATTAGTCAACTTTGTCATCTGATGGGAAAGCTACCTTAGACATAATGCAAATAAATAAATGTGACTGTGTTTTATTTTCATTATTTTTGTTTTTTAAGTTTTACAACATTGTGTTGGTTTCTGCCTTACACAGAATCAGCCATAATTATACATATATCCCCTCTGTCTTAAGCCTCCCTCCATTCTCCACACCCCACCTCTCTAGGTCATCTCAGAACACCAAACTGGGCTCCCTGTGTTATACAGCAACTTCTCACCAACTATCTTTTTACCATAATAGTGTATATATGTTAATGCTACTTTCTCCATTTGTTCCGCTCCTTCCCTCCTGCACGGTGTCCACAAGTCCATTTTCTACATCTGCATCTCCATTCCTTCCCTGCAAATAAGTTCATCAATACGTTTCTCTAGATTCCATATACATGCAAGAATATACTATATTTGTTTTTCTCCTTCTGACTTACTTCACATGGACATTGAAATTTGAATTTCATATAATTTTCACAGGGTATGAAATATCCTTTTTTGATTTTTTTCAACCATTTAAAAGTGTAAAAACCTTCTGGGTTCCCAGGGTATACAACAGCAGGCTGTAGGCAGGCCAGATTTGGCCCATAAGCTCTAAGATGGCTGATCCCTGATCTAGTATCACCCCTTATCCAGGAAGTGAGATTAATACATCATGACTTGTCTTTAGTGCATAATTTCTAAGTCTTAATTCTCACTTATTTCCCCCCAAAGTTCTGATAAATCATTTATTGATTAGAGTGTATTCTGGAAATCACATTGTATCTAAGTCAATTTAGCAAGCTGATTTCATACTGTATTAGTCATATAGCTACAATTTACAAAGTAACCATGAACTGCAATCACTTCACATACACTATTTTCGCTCTTAGAAATACTCCATGTCATAGCTATTACCACCGTCACTTTATCATCGAAGATATTAAGGCTCAAAGTAGCTAAGAACTATCTTGATCATATTTCACACAGCAAGAAAAGGAAAAGTCAGATTTCAAACCCAAGCTGGATAAATAACCTATGCTCTTATCACACCAAATTTTCTTGGCTTTACAGATATCAGCTCATCAATGCATGTATATGGAATCTAGAAAGATGGTACAGATGATACTATGAGTAGGGCAGCAAAGGAGACACAGATGTAAAGAGCAGGCTTTTGGACTCAGTGGGAGGAGAGGGTAGGATAAGTTGAGAGAATAGAATTGAAACGTACGCATTACCATATGTAAAACAGATACCATCGGGTGTTTGATGTATGATGCAGGGTAGCTAAAGCTGGTGCTCTGTGACAATCTGGAGAGATGGGGTGGGAAGGGAGAAGGGAAGGCAGTTCAGGATGTAGTGGACACACGTATGCTATGGCCAATTCATACTGACATATGGCAAAAATCATCACAATATCATAAAGTCATTATCCTTCAATTAAAATAAATAAAAAAATTTTAAACAGCTGATAGCTATTGTTTTATTTTCTCTCTTCATCTGTGTCTGGGCTCTACTGTACCTTTTCAAGTATATTTTATTTTTTCAACTTGAAAATAATTTTCCTTCAATGGAGTCAAACAGCACAGCTAATACCAAATGACACTAAGTATAGTAAGTAGTTCTGTATGAGGAAACAGTTCTTATTGTGAAAAGTGACTCTGAACTCATAATACCCATTATTGACAGAGTGAACAGGAGAAAAATCTCCAAGAAAGAACACACTCTGAAGACAGATGAAAGCAGGTAGGACTTCAGAAGTTTTCCCTTGAGCTCTGCAGAAGTGTAAGCCTTGCTCTATGATGAACTACTATGACCCTGGGTAATATACTTAACTTCTCTGTTTTCTAATCTCAATATTGCTTATTGAATTTTATATTCTGACCTTTTTACAGAGGGACTTGAAGTAACATTGGTGAATCAAATTTAACGCCTACTTTGAAAAACTCACAAGGTTGCTAATCAGCATAAATTGCAAGTGAGGGTTTGTGAAAGTGCTTTTTGAATTGGAGATACTTTGCAAATAAAAGCTGTTGTTATGACTATTCTAGATTTCATCCCTGATTATATTCAGTTAAGGTCACAACATGCTGATGCTCATTTTATCAAATATAGAATCTTCAATAAGAATAATGCTATTTACCCCTTCCCTCAGTATATAGATTTTAAGCTAATGAATCCATTCATCTCTGTTTATATTTGCCTGTTGGATGAAATTTTTTCTTTAATAAAAGTATATGCCTTGCCTGAGTGCAAAGATTACATTTCATAATAAATCTCTGTCCTTGAAATATTGTATGAATTTCCAAGTATAGACATTAGTGAAATATTATTTTGGAGGATGAAAGTAACCATTTTACAGCTCATTGACCCCTCAATAGTGTTTTCATGGGGATGTTACAGGCAAGATGAGATGGTGCCACATCAGCAGAATAGGTGAAATCAATATCTGTCTACCATGGCCTCGCCCCCATCGCACCCAGGAAAATTCAGGAAAAAGAAAATTGATATGCACAATAGTAAATAACTTCACAACAAAGAGCTAAAGAAATTCTTTGTAGCAACACATCCTGAAGTACACGAGTTTCTTCTTGGCAAACTGTTTCCTTTTAACCATTTGAGGCTTCTTACATTTCCGCTGCAGCTGGACCACATCCCAAGGCACTTCCTGACTCTTAGGATTTTTGGCACAGCGCCCCACTTGTGTTCCACTTGGCTCTCCTCAAGGATTCTGATTGCTATGAAGATCAGCTCTGTCTCTATTGTCTTCATCAAAAATGAAAGATGTCTGATCTACTTTTCACAGACAGCTTTACCATCTTTGATGTGAGTGGGGGATGCAAAGCAAGCAGCGGATGCTATTCTTTGCTTTTTGACACTAAACAGTTTAAATTTGCACTTAGGGAGAACATAACCAAAGCCAATTCTTTATTAAATAAAAATGCCACATTATATTTAGGGAGATCGCACCAAGATCTAACCAGATCTACATGTCACCCAGAGTTAGAGGAAAGCCTTAGCATTCAGTATCGTTAAAAGAGTAATAATGATTGACTTCTGCTTAGCTGTTATCAATCAGAATCCATACTGTGGATTTATTTTGACCCAGCAGTACAACTTCTAGGAATTTATCCTACAGACTGACAAATGTGCACCAAGAAGTATGTATAAAGATTCACAGCACTCGGTCACAATGGCTCCATGTCGGCACTAGCCTGAAGGTAAGGAACACTTACCACTTCAGATAGAGATCACGTTTTCTTGTTCACTTCCATCTCAGTTCAGCACTCTTTATTCACTGCTGATACTTTCTTGTTCCTTGCATGTACTTATGTGTGTAACACACAAAAATGTTTTTCAAAGGGCAATGTTTCTTCAACTATAGGAGCACATGAAATGAAGGAAAATGCTGCTTAAGATGGAAAGAAACTCTACCAAGATTATTTTGTGTCATTGATCTGTTTGATTTTAATAAGGGTAGTAAATGAATATACGTAGAAATACAAAGAGAGAATAAATATATAGAATAATAAAATTAGAAATCTTCTATCTTTGCCCTAAATTCTCCATCCCTACATTTCCCAGCTGTATTAGTTTTGTAGATATCTTTCCAGTACACATTTCTAAGTGTGTGTGTAAGAACATGTGTATGAATACAAAATTCTCATAAATGGCACCAAAATACATATCTTGTTGGATGATTAATTTTTTGACATAAAAATAGAGCTCTGTGCACATAAATATTGATACATAGATATGCTCCATAATTTACATTCCTTTGTAATATTCAGAATACAAATTACATTCGTTTATTCAATCTTTCCATCATTGGTGCACATTTAGGCTGTGTGAGGAATAAAAAACTGGAAACAATGCCAATGATTAAAACTGACAATCTTAACTTTATGAAGTGTATTATAAAAACAATTGGTATACTGAAAATATTTTTCAATTCACGCACATTTCTCCCTCTCTCACTTACCCTCTCCCTAAGCACTTAAAATTGCCATTATAAAAGAGAATACTTGGCTCCACTGAAAATGCTCTCAATTAAAATGAACAAACAACAATTTTCAGTAGCCAAAAACACCTTCATCAATAAGCAGGTAAAGGGGCTTATTTTTTCCTACTCTGAGTGTCAAGAAGTCCAGATCTTGCTTTCCCCTCCCCATCCTTGTAATCTCTCTTTCTCACATCTTTCAGTTCTGTTTTTCTCTTTATATTAGCCTCATTCTCTTAAAAAGATTGCTGAGAAAAGATTTCAGGCTTATGTTGTCTCCCTGTGGTAATCCACGAAAAAAAAAGGAGAAAACTTCTCTACTAGTTTTCATATGCAAAATCCCCAAGGAGTCTGATTGGCTAATAACCAAAAGGTTGAATACTACTGTTGGTCATCCCACTGTATTAGATGGTGGCTAATAAAGAATTGATGCTTTTGAACTGTGGTGTTGGAGAAGACTCTTGAAAGCCCCTTGGACTGCAAGGAGATCCAACCAGTCCATTCTGAAGGAGATCAGCCCTGGGATTTCTTTGGAAGGAATGATGCTAAAGCTGAAACTCCAGTACTTTGGCCACCTGATGCGAAGAGTTGACTCACTGGAAAAGAGTCTGATGCTGGGAGGGATTGGGGGCAGGAGGAGAAGGGGACAACAGAGGATGAGATGGCTGGATGGCATCACTGACTCGATGGACGTGAGTCTGGGTGAACTCTGGGAGTTGGTGATGGACAGGGAGGCCTGGCGTGCTGCGGTTCATGGGGTCACAAAGAGTCAGACACAACTGAGCGACTGAACTGAACTGAATAAACACCATCCCACTGGGTTAGATGGTGGCTCCCAAGAATTCATGTCTTCCTGAAATTTCAGAATGTGACCTTATTTAGAAATGGTATCATTCTAGATTTAATTAATTAAGATGAGACTGTATTGAAGTAGCTGTGTGCTGTGCTCAGTTGCTCAGTCATGTCTAACTCTTTGTGATCCTTTGTAAACTGTAGCCTACCATGCTTCTCTGTCCATGGAATTTTTCAGGCAAGAATACTCGAGCAGGTTGCCATTTTCTACTCCAGGGAATCTTCCCAACTCAGGGATCGAACCCACTTCTGTGTCTCCTGCACTGACAGGAGGATTCTTTACCACTGTGCCAACTGGGAAGCCCTGTATTGAAGTTGAACATGCCCTTAATACAATGTGACTAATACTCTTAGTAGAAGAGACACAGAGACAGACATACTCAAAGACAGTGTGAAGACACATGGGGAGGGCGCCATGTGATGATGGAGGCAGAGACTGCAATGTATCCACAAGTCAAGGATTGCCAGCAATTACTGGACTTTAGAAGAAAGGCTCTTTCTCTGAGCCCCCAGGAATAAACCAAAACTGCTGACACCCTAATTTTGACTTACGGCTGCCTGAACAGAATTTTTTTTTTTTTAATTTTAAGGCCACCTCATTTTTGGTACTTTGTAACGATAGCCCTAGGAAACTAAGACACCTACCAAAATCATGTAAATGGGAGAAGCGCAGTTCTTCAAATAATGCAAATGTTATACAAATTACTGAGAAGAAATATTGAATAAACCAAATGGAAACAAACAAATGAACAACAATAACAATAAAATTAGAAGTACCTGGTGGTACAACCTTGAAATGCCACCAAAGCACTTTTCAAACCCCATATAATATGTTTAGTTTTTGCTTTTACCCCATCCACTTCTACAAATAATTTGAGGAAACTTACATAAGAAATAACAACATAATAAAACCACAAATTTGCATTAAAAGGCAAGAGCTAAAAAATAGTGGAGGGTAGGAGAGGTGGAATGGTTACAGTAGAACATAGCGTTTAAAGCTATAATTCCTGGTATTTTTCATGAAACACAAAACTGAATCCACACAGTTTTCATTACTCAATGAAGAGAGCATACCTGGCAGTTTATAAAGAAACAATCTTTTTTTCTTACTCACTAGAATAAGGGTATATTTCAGCAAATCAATGTGGATAAGAAAAAAACTCAATCTCAAATTAAATTCCCAAAGCAAAAGAAAACTGAATTTGGAAGAATGTCATACCTTCCAAAGCTTCAAATCATCATTTCAATTTTCCATATATAATATTTGACACTCAAAATACTGTCAACCATACTAAGACTTAACATCAAATGACCAAAGAAAGCAAGCAGACAATAGAAACAGACCCATGGAAGAACTAGATATTGTAGTTATTAAGTAGAGATCCAAAAAAAAACTGTGCTTAATAGGTTTAAATATACAGATGACAAGATAGAGTTTGGGGTAAATACAAGAGCCAGATTTTAAGAAATTTAAAAAAAAAATGGGCAAATCAAGGAAGTGATTATACCTTTTCAGAAGGAGGATGGAGTTTAGGTGGGATTATCAGGGGAACTTCAGAGATATCAGTATTGTTCAATTTCCTGAACTGGTTGATGATTCCATGGATATGCTTCCTCTATGAAAACTAACAGAATGGTATATATGTAATATTTCAATTAGAATTTTTAAAAAATATGCAGACTTGTGAGGGTCTGAAATAAAAGCATATCCTAATGTTGACTGAAAGAGTTAAACCTATAGCTGTCAGTGATTTCTAGATGTGAATGATGAATGATTTAAGGGGAGAGGCTTAATGTTTTGCTCAAGGTTAAATGCATAATTGGTAGAAAAGCAGAGATTAGAGTAGTAATTCAATAAATATTTATTAAAAGAACAAATTAACTAACTCTTTATTCCTCCTACTGATAAAGAAAGTTTCAAATACAGGACTGAATAAAGAAACATAAACATTCATTTTTCAGATCTCTTTAGGGTGCCCATTGTTTTACATATAGAGATGAAAAACTATGCTGTATTTAAACTAGAGGAAAAGAAATAATATTAGGCCCTACCTTTGATTTACTAAGTATTTTTAGAGAAAAATTTTTTCCTGCTTCTCTGAAAAGAGCACTATACATATTTCCTGGCTTATAGCTACACAGAGCTCAGTTAATGGGAATATTCTATTTAGGATCATGAAGATGGTGAATCTATGAGAATGCTGGGCATTGTTCTCAAAATTCCATGTCAGTGGCCAAACTAGTCAACACTAAACATGTGATATAGCAGATTTTAAAAGTAAACAGACTCTATTTCTATTATTTTTTAAGGCAAGCCAGAGCAGTTTCTTATTTTAATGGAGGAATATAAGTATTTACAGAAGGAAAGCCTAATTGTCTCTTTGAGAACCATACAGTTGGTGAAATTTCCCTTTCCACCATTTTAAATAGACTCCCTTTAGGGTTCAATATGTATTTCCAGTGTAATTAAAGTAAATACTTGAATAAAATTTAAAAATGAAAAATCAGCACTCTGTTATTCCACTTCATAAAGAATTCACAAAGGGATCAGCTTAGAGAAAATAAAGATTAAATAATTGCAGCTGGGTTGCATGCCAGGAAAACGGGTCACTGATGCATACATGCACAAGAATTCCTTTCACAAATACAGGGATCCCTGCTGTTTATATGGCTCCCTCAATATCAGAGAAGGCAATGGCAAGCCACTCCAGCACTCTTGCCTAGAAAATCCCATGGATGGAGGAGCCTGGTAGGCTGCAATCCATGGGGTCGCTACCACTCGGATGCGACTGAGCGACTTCACTTTCACTTTTTACTTTCACACAATGGAAAAGGCAATGGCAACCCACTCTAGTGTTCTTGCCTGGAGAATCCCAGGGGGCAGAGCCTGGTGGGCTGCCGTCTATGGGGTCGCACAGAGTTGGACACGACTGGAGCGACTTAGCAGCAGCAGCAGCAGCAACTGCTTATAGTTAAATAGGCTGGGAGGATACCACACAGCACTAAGCTAGCAACAGTAGAGATAAGTGTATAAAATACTAAGAGGAAATGATGAAGTGTATATTTAAAACTACCAACTGGAATTGAACAGGTAAGTTTATGGAAAAGGAAATCACAAATTAAAGTAAGCCTTGGAAGATAACAAGGAGTTAGATAGAAAGAGCAAAGGCCTTTGATTATTCTTTCCTTTCCTTAGGTAAGAAGGTAAGTTTTAGGGGAGAATCAAAAGATAACACCATCTGGAGTGGTGACTGTAACAAGAGAGTCAAGGAAGACAAAGCTGGAAGATAAATTTTTGAGGAAAAGCCATTTATGGAAAGCAAGATGTTTGGAATTTAGATTGAATGGCATGATGAAGGCAACTTGGAGCAAAAGAAGAATCATAAGCTGTGGAGTAAGAGAGGCTTGTATTTAATCCTTGCTCTCCTAAATATGTTTGAGTCTCTTTTTCCTCTATATAAAAAGAAGATATTACTGCATAAGTTTATTATGAGCCAACAATAATAATGTGTATAAAGTGACTGAGTCATACAAACCCTTAATACACATTAAAACATAATTCAACTCTATTTTATATCCTGTGTAGTTGAGTGCTATGAAAATTTTTGAGTTGGCCAATGATAAAGCCAGTGTTTGTGGCACTAGTGGTAAAGAACCTACCTGTGAATGCAGGAGATATAAGAGATGAGGGCTTGATCCCTGGGTTGGGAAGATGCCCTGAAGGAGGGTATGGTAACCCACTCCAGTATCCTTGCCTGGGACAATCCCCTGGACAGAGGAGCCTGGTGGGATACAGTGCACAGGATCACAAAGAGTTGGGCACAAATGAAGAGACTTCACTTCACTCACTTCATATTCTATCACTAGGGAAGGAAATGGCAACCCACTCCAGTATTCTGGCCTGGAGAATCCCATGGACAGGGGAACCTGGCGGACCGTGGTCCATGGGGTCGCAGAGAGTCAGACATGACTGAAGTGACTGAGCAAGAGCAAGCACAGCACAACACACAGCACAAGAAAGGTAAATCTGACAGCAATCTGCCAGGAGTCGTGGAGGAAAGGACAGTAGCTGGTGAGCCATTTAACTGGGGTGGGAGCTTGAAACCACTGAAAATTGTATATATCACATGGATCCTCTTGGGGAAGGGTACAGGGGCTTCTGATACAGTCCATGATTCCCCAAAAGGTTAAAAGATCCTTGTATGTATTATAGAAGATGCTAGACTATGAGGGACTACAGAAGAGAACTGCACTGTAATAAATAAGATTTAGTTATTGCATATGAAAATTTAAAGGAGGAATTGAAAATAACACTGGAATCTTAGTCTTGTGTCACTAAAAGCATCATGATAGCATTTCCAGAGAGGCAGGAATGAGTTTAGAAGAAAAGGTGATATGTTTGGCTTTAAACATGTTGCATGTCAGGTATATGCCAAAATTGCTAAGTAAAATCCTGACTAGACAGGGTTTTGGCTGGATTTGCAATGTGGGTCAGGGCTGGAGATAAAGATCATTTCAGACAAAGCCTTTTATATTGTACGTCTGTTCTAAGAGCCCATGGCAAGAGGCCAGGTAGTATATAAAGCCACAAGATATAGTGAGAGAGTTTTGGGGAGCATATTCCAAAATTGGTGAATATGGTTTAAAATATTTGTAATTCCAAAAAAATTATAATGCATATTTTCAATAAAATGTTATGAAACAGAAAAATTATAACATTTAAAGGTAAAACATGGGATAGAAAGAAGCTGCATTAATTCATTGTTCCTTCCAGGAGTAATTTAGAGAAAAAAAAAAAAGTGAGAAAACTGCTAGATAGAGAAGGAGGTTAATTTTCTGAGAGTATGAAAATAAAGTAAAATGAACAGAGGGGGCAAAGACTAAGTTTTGATATCCAGAGTTAGAAAGTAGAAGGAAAAAGACCCAATTAAGAAAAACTTGTCAAAAAGGCCAGTGGATGTACCAGAAAAATAGTGTTAGAAACCTGAAAAAGAGAGACTTTGAAGAAGAGGTTGTCAACAGTGTCAAGGGCAGCAGAGAAGTCACCTAAAATGAGGAAGAGTCACCAGGTATTACAGTCCTCTTTCCAAACAAGTCTTTAAAATAATGTTACAATGTTAGGGTAGTATATAAAGATGCCTAGACTGTGTTCTAGAATAAGGTTGCAGAATCTTTTCTACTTTAGAAAGCCCTTCAAGAGATCCATCATCAATCATAAATGTGAATTCCTTAGGCATATCATTTATTTTATGTGCTTTGCACTCTCCTCATCAGAACAGCCTGTGATTCAAATCTCAGAATCTGACAGTCTCACCCAGTTCAGACTTGATTAGAAGTTGAAGACTGCTGAGAATGGAATCGTATAGAATCTCAAAACTTTGCACTTCAGGACTAGTAAGACAAATCAATTTTTGTCGTTACATAAACAGCTTAAATGCCCAGAGCTCTATCATCTAGCCTTTAATGTTAGTCAAAATGAAACAACAACAAAACAAAAGCAAAAATACTCCAGAAAAATCTATTATTATTATTATTGCTATTGCTGCTGGACTAAGAAGACAATACACATTACTATAATTTTTTAAAGCTGCAAAATTTCTTTATGCTTTAGAATATGTATGTAGTAAAGCCACTGCATTATTAGAAGGAAATTCTTGTAATACAGTCACTCTGCCAGACTCATGACATTTCTTCAAAACTGTACAAACAGTGTATAAACACCCCTCTAGTCCAGGGGAAGAGAGCAAGCACTAAACTAGAATTCAGGTTTGCTTTTCCTGCTTTTCTTTTCTGCTTTTTGGACTTGCGCAAGTGGCCTTTGTTCTAGGCATCTCCGTTTGTTTGTGTGTAAGAGGTGAGGACAGTATCTGCCCAACCCAGTTTGCTACCCTGGGTGTCAGTGTGATGATTTATCATAGGCAGGCAATTATATCTTTCTTCACAAACCTATTTTGAGGATTATACCCCACAGCATCTGTACATGTGCTTAGCATATGGTAGGCAGTCAATGGAATCAGTTGGAGTTCTTCCCATCATTCTCTTCCACCTTAGGGATCTTTCAGAACAGTCAAATGGCATAAGCTGTCATGTAGCATTTTAAGCTTTTGGATACAATAAATGGGAGGGAGAGAGCTGAGGGGGGGCAGACACTGAGATTGAGAAAGAGATGCCTCTTATTAATAGGTTATATTGAAAGACTACGGAGAAGTCTGGGCTAGAAGAGAGCTTAATAACAGATACTGAATAGAGAAAAAAAATGCCAATTCTTCAGCTCCAGAAACAGCATTAGGGGGAGGAATTTCACATGTGAAAGGATCTCACAATATTTGAGACTGAGATAGCCACAGCTGGGATATACATGTCTGTCCAATACTATCTTTGGACACAACTACCAAAAACGAGAATAACAAAATACCAAAAACTTTGGACAAAACTACCAAAAGCAAGAATAAAAGTGAAATTTAACTCTTTAATGTATCCATAACTCTGATTTTCTAATAAGTGTGGCTAAATTTTCCCTTCAGTTAAGATTATAAGGGGACAGATCCAACAGATAATACTTTTTGGCCAAGCGCTCTAGTACAATGGCTTTCAAATATTTTTGACTCTGACTCATGTATTTAAAGAGCATAAAATAATATTTAGCCATCTTATGTACAATACCTGCTGATATTTTCTATTCTAAATGGCTTTCTAAACCTGCTAATGAATCATGATCTGTACTATTAAAACCAACAAAAACTCATCCCCTTTAGTAGTTACTTTTATAAATTAACACTAAATACATTAGTGTCAGAAATGAACCTTAGCTTTTTAAAAAAAAATCTGTTAATAAATGAGCCATAGTCATTCAGCTGTGTCTGACTCTTTGCAACCCCATGAACTGCCAGATTCCTTTGTCCATGGAATTCTCCAGGCAAGAATACTGGAGTGGGTTGCCATTTCTTTCTCCAGGGCATCTTCCCATTAATAAATGGACATTTCTAAATCAGGATCCATTTTAGATAGTCCTTTGGTATCTATTTTATTCAAGTCATGTAACTAGGTAAACATTTCTCACTGAGACTCAATTGTTCCAATTAGTATGATCATCTTTCCTGCAGAAACCCAGATTCAACATCCCACCAAGGTAGATCATTTGTTATGAAAAGTATCAATGAGAGAGTGATGGGTATACGTAAAAGATTACCTCTGCTCAGGAAAAACAAATAAATAAGCAAACTCCAAAACCTCAAAATGTATGTATTCAGGTTTGGTTTATTACACAAAAAGAGGAATCACCATATGAAGCTCTAGTTTAGAGTTCCCTTGAACTCTAGTGCTCTATGAAAACTTTTTGATTTAGTTTGTAATAACCAATAGAAATATTGAATTAAATCTGGAGGTGCTTTATTATTATCAAGGATTCATAGACATTTTGTAAAACTCTTGTTTGAAAGCTTTTGATCTAATCAAGGGATCTTGATACTGATGGATGAAAGATGAAAACCACTAAACATAAATAAATAATACCAGTGAGTAATATTAATAAAAGGGAAGTACAGTCATCCTTCAGTATCCATGGATTTTGGTACCCACTGGGGTTCAATTCCTTATATAAAATGGCAGGATACAACAAATAGTCGGCCATGGATGTGAGTCCCATGGATACGGCAGGCTGACTGCAGCACTGTACAACCAAATGAGAGATTGCATGGTATTGTGTGCTCACATTGGGTCGCAAAGAGTTGGACACGACTGAGCGACTGAACTAAACTGAAAGGAGTTGGAATTATGGGCTGAATGACCACTATTATCAATATTGTATCCATTTATTGGATTATTTTCAGACTGTGTATCCTGCATTTTGATTCAAGAAGATTTGCATAATGTTTCCTAAAGGAAATCAGTCCTGAATATTCATTGGAAGGACTGATGCTGAAGCTGAAACTCAAATACTTTGGCCACTTGATGCAAAGAACTGACTCATTTGAAAAGACTGTGATGCTGGGAAAGATTGAAGGCAAGAGGAGAAGGGGACAGCAGAGGATGAGATGGTTGGATGACATCACCTACTCAATGGACATGAATTTGAGTAAACTCAGGGAGTTGGTGATGAATAGGAAGGCCTGGCCTGCTGCAGTCCATAGGTTCACAAAGAGTTGGACACAACTGAGCAACTGAGCTGAACTGATCTGAACTTGTGGATTTACAGGAGAAGGAGCCTCTGCCTATTCTTTTCCATTTAATTAAGCTTGTAGATTAGTTAGGGCAAAGAGTGCTACTGGATTTAAGAAAAGAGAAAGCTTGGAGTGCAGTTTTAGAGCCCTAATCAAAATGATGAGCTGGGGGAATTTTATCCTAAGAATAATTCCTTTTCCCTTTCTGTACCCCTTGCTGTACCTATGGGTTTTCCAGGTGGTGACCGTGGTAAAGGAACCCACCAAAAGCCAATGTAGGAAACGTAAGAGATGTGTGTTTGATCCCTGGGTTGGGAAGATCCCCTGGAGGAGGGCATGGCAATCCACTCCAGTGTTCTTGTGTGGGAAATCCCATGGACAGAGGAGCCTGGTGGGCTACAGCCGATAGGGTCACAAAGAGTGGGACATGATTGAAGAGACTTACCACACAGGATGCATGCCCAATTTATAGGGAAGTCTAAACTCCACCATCTCAGAATCTGAGACGATAAACCAGTGTTCAAATTCAAAATTGATTAGTTATTAGCTACTAACTTGAACAAATTACAAAGTTTTCTAAATTTTTTAAGTTTTCATTGAAAAGGAATATATGTATATACATATAGATAACATATATGCATATTTATTATGCATGAAATCTCTGAGTGTAGATTTTCCAGATTTTATATATATATATATAATGTATTAATATAGTATGTATAAATTATATATAATCTTCTATATTGAAAGACAAGTAATATTACCTGGTATATATATATATATAATATAGAGTTGCCAGATGAAATACAGTACACCCTTATATTAATATTTTGTACTGTTGCTGCTGCTAAGTCACTTTAGTCGTGTCCAACTCTGTGCGACCCCATAGACATCAGCCCACCAGGCTCCCCCGTCCCTGGGATTCTCCAGCAAGAACACTGGAGCGGGTTGCCATTTCCTTCTCCAATGCATGAAAGTGAAACAGTGAAAATGAAGTCGCTCAGTTGTGTCCGACTCTTAGCGACCCCATGGACTGCAGCCTACCAGGCTCCTCCATCCATGGGATTTTCCAGGCAAGAGTACTGGAGTGGGGTGCCATTGCCTTCTCCGAATATTTTGTACAGGTATGTCCTAATTATTGCATGGGACATACATATTCTAAACAATTATTCATCATTTAACTAGGCAAATATAACTAGGCATCATGTATTTTCATTTGCTAAAACTGACAGCACCTCACCTAGCATGATTCATACCATCTCAGTTCAGTTCAGTTCAGTCGCTCAGTGGGTCCGACTCTTTGCGACCCCATGAATCGCAGCACGCCAGGCCTCCCTGTCCATCACCAACTCCCAGAGTTCACTCAGACTCACGTCCATCGAGTCAGTGATGCCATCCAGCCATCTCATCCTCTGTCGTCCCCTTCTCCTCCTGCCCCCAATCCCTCCCAGCATCAGAGACTTTTCCAATGAGTCAACTCTTCGCATGAGGTGGCCAAAATACTGGAGTTTCAGCTTTAGCATCATTCCTTCACAGAGGAGCTGTAAATTATCTCCAGAGACAGAAAGTTGTGGCAGAAGGAGAAAAGACTTTTTCACATAAATCTGGGTTCAAATTCTGCTTCTACCAGGATTTTATTTTGGAAACGATTTTCATAAGATCTTAGTCTGACCTTCCCAAGGCAGTGTCATGTGCTCTGAATCTCTACTTTCTCCTCACCATTATTATTACTCTGGTCTTAACTGGTCTTGCTTTGAAAATGAACATATCTAGTCAAGGCTATGGAGAAGGCAATGGCACCCCACTCCAGTACTCTTGCCTGGAGAATCCCATGGATGGAGGAGCCTGGTAGGCTGCAGTCCATGAGGTCGCTAGGAGTTGGACACGACTGAGTGACTTCACTTTCACTTTTCACTTTCATGCATTGGAGAAGGAAATGTCAACCCACTTCAGTATTCTTGCCTGGAGAATCCCAGGGACAGAGGAGCCTAGTGGGCTGCCGTCTATGGGGTCGCACAGAGTCGGACACGACTGAAGCGACTTAGCAGCAGCAGCAGTCAAGGCTATGGTTTTTCCTGTGGTCATGTATGGATGTGAGAGTTGGACTATGAAGAAAGCTGAGTGCCGAAGAATTGATGCTTTTGAACTGTGGTGTTAGAGAAGACTCTTGAGAGTCCCTATGACTGCAAAGAAATTCAGCCAGTCCATCCTAAAGGAGATCAGTCCTGGGTGTTCATTGGAAGGACTGATGTTGAAGTTGAAGCTCCAATACTTTGGCTACCTGATGCGGAGAGCTGACTCATTTGAAAGACCCTGATGCTGAGAAAGATTGGGGGCAGGAAGAGAAGGGGACGACAGAGGATGAGATGGTTGGATGGCATCACCAATTCAATGGACATGGGTCTGGGTGGACTCCGGGTGTTGGTGATGGACAGGGAGGCCTGGCGTGCTGCGGTTCATGGGGTCACAAAGAGTCAGACATGACTGAGCGGCTGAACTGAACTGAATTGAATTGAACTTTATAACAAGAGATGCTAAGATTCCTGTATTTAAACTCTTAGAAAGGAAAGGCTTTTAATTCTCATCTTTTTTTGATAGTTTATGAACAACAATGACAAATTATCTACTTCACATATTGCCCTTGATAAATACACCTAAGAGAAGGGTCATCTCCACAACACCTGTGTTTTTCTAACATGTGGGTAAGGGAAAATCCCCTGGAATATCATTGATGGTGATGGGCAAAATCCTGATAAGCTACTATTAAAACAAACATGCCTACTATGTATATTATGCTGGGCTGGGTAGCAGAAATCTGAACATGAAGGAGATTTACATAATAACATTTATTTATGATTTGGTCAGTGATTTTGCACAGCATGTTCCATAGGCAGTCCATATTAGCACTGCATAGGTCTACATGCTGTGTGAAACTTCAGCAAAACTACATCTTTTACACAGCATTTGCAACTTCAAGATAATAGTCTAGGGCACTCTGTGATACATTATAGCTCAGATTTGTTCTAAATAAATCTTTACCTTTAGTATACCCCAGAAAAAGTACCCAAGGAAGTTAAAATCTTGTGAGTGTGGAATGGGTTCCACACGGCCACATGAGCAATGCAGATTTGGAAATCCTCACCCACTTAGTCCCTCACCACTCTGACATAATGAGGTGATGCAGCATCCTATGGGACCTCTTCTAAGTGTCCTTCCCTTGGCTTGTCAAACTTAGCATTAATTCATTGATTGATCACTTTTTTTTTCATTGTGTTGATTTTGTATAGTAAGCATTTATTTATGTATCCAGACTTTATGATCAAGTTGTAGCTGACATCTATTACTAATATACATAGTACATGCTTTGTTGTTTAAGCTCTAACAATCCCACAAGATTTCACTATTATCTCCATTTTACAGATGAGAAAACAGAAGTAGAGATGTTATATAACCTAACCAGGGTTGCACAGTTAGTAATGGATGGACCCAGCATTTCAACTCAGGCAAACTGAATTTAGAGTCCATATTCTTTCCTAAGCAATACTGCTGAGTAATATTACAGTAATACATAGTAGTAATGTAACTATTTCCTGGGGCAGGTATCACTTCTATGGAGTGAAGTCATTATATACAGAGTGGTATCTTTATTTGTAAGGGGATCTAAGCCAGAAAATTTCATTTTTAGAGAAACTATTCATCACCTCAGACTAAGAGTCAGCTGGTTGACTTTGGCAAATGCCAGCAATTCAATTATATTCCAACTTAGATTTTATTCAGTGATTATTTTGGATTTGTATTCAAAGCTGTACTTCTACTTGCAGTTACTTAAGTTATTTGTTGTTGTTGCTGTTACAAAGGGATCAATACAGTGGATACTTCAATGTTAAAATCTTATTTAAGACTAAACACAGAAACTTTATTTGGAATGCTGAAATAAAATGTCATCAGAAAGCTTTTGTTTTTTATAGATTTAAACCCTCAAATTCTCACTTTAATTTGTAAAAGAGAAATTGTTGAGTAAGAAGGTTTAAGTGATTTTTAACTATGTTTTAAAAAATACTATGCTACTGAAAAGAAAAAGAATTGTTCTTTCTATTATATGTTACATGGCCAAAGGGCCAACTCCCTTAACTGGAGGAAGTTAGCTGTTGGTTTCAAAATTACTCTTTCCAGAGAAGTAGGGTATGTGACTCAGATTTCCACACCAAGGTGGTCTTTGAGAGAACACTTTAGATGTAGAAGAGGTTATGTCAAATTCTTTGGTATCACTTATTATTTCCCTTCGGCAAGCCACCTAACCTCAATCTAAAAATGACACAAGTTACATGTGCTTCTTCCTCTAATTTTTTAAAAGGTTTTTATGTCTTTCAGTTTTCATGTGTGCTTTTGATTGGTATCTTTCTATAAATAAGTGTACTTAGGATGAAAAAGTCATGCCAGTCCTCAGTTGAGAGATCTTTTCTATCCATCTCCTGGAAAGATGACATAAAATATGATATGAAACTGAACATACACGAATTGGCATATAGATTTCCACACTTTTCAAAGGTCTTACATGGTTGAAATGATGAGAAAAATGAGGGCAAGAGTTATCATTGTTTAGGAACTCAGTGTAGCCTTCATACTATGGTAGATATTTTTCACACAGTATTCAATTTAGCCTTACTCCACTTTATTGATGAGGCATATGAAGTGTGGAGATAAAAAGATAACTAAATTATGTGTATAATAGAAATACAGTAACCAGAGTTCAAAATTAAAAATAAGAACTCAGGATCTGTCATGTTTCCATGGTTTCACTCTTAGGGATTTAGGCTTAGTGTTGAATTCTAAATACTCTGAAGATGGTTAACAAACTAGAGATTCCCCACCCCAAAATCTAAAAAATTTAAATTAAAAAAATCTTAATTTCTAAAAATATTTTACAAGTTAATGTTCCAATAGTAGTTTGGGATTCATAAAAGCAAATTTATTTAATAAGTAGTGCTGGAAAAAATGGACAGCTACATATAAAAGAGTGAAATTAGAACACTCCCTAACACCATATACAAAAACAAACTCAAAATGGTTTAAAGATACTAAGTGTAAGCCTGGATACTTTAACACTCTTGGAGAAAAACATAGGCAGAAAACTCTTTGACGAAATCATAGTAATGTCTTTCTGGATCTGTTTCCTAGAGCAATGGAAATAAAAACAAAAATAAACAAATGGGACCTAATTAAACAAAAACTTAAGCACAATAAAGGAAATCATAAACAAAATACAAAGACAACCTTCATAACTGTAGAAAATATTTGCAAATTAAGCAACTGACAAGGGATTAATCTCCAAAATATAAAAATAGCTCATGCAGCTTAAATTAAAAAAACAAACAATCCAATCAAAAAATGAGTGGAAGATCTAATAGAGAGTTCTCTCAAAAAGACATACAGATAGCCAAAAACACATGAAAAGATGTTCAACATCACTATTACAGAAATGCAAATCAAAACTACAATGAGGTATCATTGTATGACAGTGAGAATGCCCATCATCAAAAAATTTATAAAAATAAATGCTGGAGAAGGTATGGAGAAAAAGGAACCTTCTTGCACTATTAGTGTCATGCATTGGAGAAGGAAATGGCAACCCACTCCAGTGTTCTTGCCTGGAGAATCCCAGGGATGGGGGAGCCTGGTGGGCTGCTGTCTATGGGGTCACACAGAGTCGGACACGACTGAAGCGACTTAGCAGCAGCAGCAGCAGTAAATCTATACAGCTGCTATAGAAAACAATATGGAGGTTCCTTAAAAAACTAAAAATAGAACTATAATATGACCCAGCAATCCTACTCCAGGGCATATATCTGGAGAAAATCATAATTCAAAAAGACATGTGCGTCTCAATGTTCATCTCAACACTACTTACGACAGCCAGGACATGGAAGCAACCTAATGCCCATCCACAGAGGACTGGATAGAGAAGATGTGCTGCATATATGCAATGAAATATTATTCAACCGCAAAAAGAACAAAACAATTCCATTTGTAGCAACATGGCTGTACCTAAAGATTTTCATATTGAGTATAGTCAGACAGAGAAAGGTGAATATTATATGATATTGCTTATATATGGAATCTAAAAGAGGGTAGAAATGAACTTATTTAAAAAAGAAAAACAGAGTCACAGATGTAGAAAACAAATTTATGGTTACCAGGGGGTAAGTTGGGGAGGGAGATTGGGAGTGACATATACATATTACTATATATAAAATTGATAATTAATAAGGATCTACTAGTGGTAAAGAGCCCACTTGCCAATGCAGGCGATGCAGGAGACACAGGTGCTATCCCTGGGTCAGGAACATCCCCTTGAGGAGGAAGTGGCAACCCATTCCAGTACTCTTACCTGGAGAATCCCACAGGCAGAGGAGGGCTGGAGCAGTACAGTCCATAGCGTCGCAGAGAGCTGGACACGGCTGAAGTGACAGCACGCACGCATGCAAGGACTTAATGTATAGCACAGGGAACTCTACTCAATACTCTAGAATGGCCTATATGGGAAAATAATTTTAAAAAGTGTGGATATATGTATACGTATAACTGATTCACTTTGCTGTTAAAATTAACATAACATTGTAAATCAACCATACTTCAATAAAAAGCTTTTTGAAAAGACAAATTAATTGGGAAAGTACATAGTTGACCTTTGATACATGAGATTCCTGAGCAATTTCACACATATTTAGGGTTAAGTGTTAAGCACTTTTTTTTTTTTTTCAAATATAAGATGTATGTTTAGAAATTAGTTTGGCCAACCTTGGAATTTAGATTATATTAGCTCAGAGTCTTTTGGATTGTAACCCATTTGGCATTTTGCCATCTTTCATAATTGTTTTTCTTTCCTTCACAAGAACCACAGTTTCCTATTAAGCAGGAAATGAGAGATTACTGCAATCCATGTAGTAGCTGCCTGTCCGTATGATACTTTTTCATTAACATTTATAGAAACTTAGATGTGCCCTAATTGTGGGATTTCTTTTTAATGCTTCATATATGTACATTGAGCCTTTTGATTCATTGATTCATTGAATTAATATTTACTATATTGAGTGCTTTATAGAGATCTAGTCTTGTACAAGCCAGCAAAGATACAATGGCGAACAAACACGGTCTAGTGGAGGGGTTATTAATCAGGTAGTCAGTAGCAGCTCTAAAAGAGCAATTGTGATATGTGTGAGGATCGATGCTGCTCTGAGATAGAGTAGTCAGGAAGTTAACCTATGCAGAAAGAGCTTGAAACATTTCCCTAGGGAGTGACAGTTAACCTGAAATCTGAAGGGCAAATAGAAGCAAATTAGGACTGAGGGGAGGAAAGAAGAGTCCTATCGTATGTATCCTGATTGGAGGTGGGGTGGTACTGAGGGAGAAACCCAAGGGGCACACTGGACTCAGGCTCAGTAAGTAAGGGAAGGTAATGCAGAAAGAGGGAGGGAGAGTGAGGGCAATCCTGAAGGTTGAGTGGGAGATGAAAGGATTACAAGGCTGAGAGGAGAGGGGATTCAGGAAGGAGTGAACAACTCAGATTTGTGTTGAAATGATTGCATAGGTCTCTTTAGATGCCATGGGGAAATGCATGAAAGGGGTAAGAATGGATGTCAGTAGACCACTTAGCAGATGTTTGCAGCAATCCAGTCTGGAGGTGTGGCAGTGAGAATGCAGATATAGATAGAGAACAGATGTGTCTAGATTATCTATGAACAGACTCTGGTGATGAATTAGGTATAGAATCATAGGTGGTGAAAAAGAGGACTTGTTTTAAATGACTTGGGTTCTATATGCTCCCCATTCATTCAAAATGGATCAACCTGGGATGAGAATAAGGAAAGGTGCTGAACACAGTTTTTAAGATTGACATTAAGATATTTTACAGGTTTGTGCAAGCTGTTTCTTTGTAATTGAATTTGTATGTTATCAAATACTTTATATGCTATGTATACTATATAATTATATTCCTAATTAACTTAGCAAAATAGCTATACCTTTAGTATGGGTGGCTTAAACCTTATACTTCTTCAATGAAGGCATTACTTCTTAAATGCGTCCCCCAAAACAATTTAACTTAAGAAAATGAGTAAATTGAATTATTAAGAAATATAGATCACAGGTGACAGAGATAAAACTGTTCCGAGTTCTCAGAGCTAGGAAACTTTGGAATGCTAATTAGAGAGCAAATCGCAGATTCTCTGTAATTAGGATGTGTCTGTATTGTGATGAGGGGAAGTCACCACAGATTCATGTATCTGTTTCCTTGTATGTTTCTCCTCTATGTTATTTTATGGGGGGGGGGCGGTGTGGAAATGATAACACAGTTCTCTAGCTTTTTTTTTTTTCTTCACTTTTACTCTTGTAGGTTTTGCTTCACAAAGCCAGATGAATTTTGTCACTGTGAACTCTAGTCACAATTGCCATTGGGTATAGTGGAGGCAGAGAGACTTAACAATTTCTCCTTTTGCTTTGAATAGTAGTAAAAGAAGCTTCATCTTTTCCAAGCCTTAGTGCCTGTATGCATCCTCCCTTGATTTTAAGGTTCAGAGTTGGTGTTTCTTTCCTATGTATCTAGAAGTAACTGAACTAACTTGGTCCTCCTACTTATTAACCATGGTAGAAAAATACAAAAATAAGAAAAATAATAATTTAACTGGAGCAACAATTGTGGGAAATCTCAAGTAATCACAACTGCCATACAAAAAAAAAAATTGATGTATATTTGTTTAGATGAATCCAGGAGTATCTAACTGCATTTAGGCAATTCTACAGATACTACTATTCTACTTTGCAGAAAGAAAACAAAAATTCAGGAATGAGGGATATTTAGGTTGCAAATGGAAGGAAGTAGTAAAATTTCTATTTACCAAAAGGTTAAAAGAAAATAACAAAAATAGATTTTCATGATCAGGAGGAAAGTTAGAAGCATTGTATAGATCAAATTTGAGATTTGTGAACACTTCTTGTTAGATTTCATGTTTGAATTTCCTTGAAATCTATTAATACAAATGTAGTCAAATCTGCATTTCTTTATAATGTATTCAAATATACTCAACTTTTAGACAGTGCCTCATTAATAATGCAATAAATAACACTTTCAGCCTCAAAATGGCAATGTCAATAAGGTTAAAAATCTATAAAGTTGAGGTGATAACATGGAAGATGGATTTTTTTTTACATTTAAAGAAATGCCAATGACTGCCAAGGGCCCCATTCCCAGTTATTTGGTTTGGTTATTTAGGGACGGGGCCTGGTAATCAGTATTTTTAATGCTCTTGGATGATTATGATATGTAGTCTAGCTTGAGAATCACCAATGTGATAGTTACAGTGGTTATAAACTGTAAAATGAATCAAATTTTCCAGTATGGCCATAAGTCTCTTGCTAAAGCTTCCTGGATATGGTACAGCTATACAGATTCTTTTTTGATGAAAATGGATAGCATATTTGAAAATGGATTTGACAAAAATGTTTTTTTGTTGTTTTAAATTTCAACTATTATAATAACATTAAAAATAAACCTGTGACACTGATAGTATTATCCCTACTCTAGAGATAACAGGCAAAGGATAAAAAATAGAGATAAGGCAAAAGAGCCTATATGATTACCAGAGTCACACACCTCTTAGTGGGTTTGGAACTAAATCCAATTCTCTGTGGCTGAAGACCAGACATGTATGCTTTCTGATAAGGTTACATTGTCTGCTCTCTTCTCAAAATAACAGTGCTCTTCTAGAGACAAAAGAAATCCAAATCAAGAGAAAAGCAAAGATTGAGAAGTTTCAGATACTGATATAGTTTTCTAGGGTTTCACATTTTCAAAGCATTTCTTTTGTAATTGCTATGAGAGAAGGCTAAATTGAGATTGCAAAATTCAGACTTAAATTGAAGAACATAGGGAAAACCACTAGACCGCTCAGTTCGCTCAGTGTCTGACTCTTTGTGACCCCATGGACTGCAGCATGCCAGGCTTCCCTCTCTATTCAGGTATGATCTAAATCAAATCCCTTATGATTATACAGTGGAAGTGAAAAATAGATTCAAGGGATTAGATCTGATAGAGTGCCTGAGGAACTGTGAATGGAGGTTCATAACATTGTACAGGAGGCAGTGATCAAAACCATCCCCCCAAAAAAAGAAATGCAAAAAGACAAAATGGTTGTCTGAGGAGGCCTTACAAATAGCTGAGAAAAGAAGAGAAGCAAAAGGCAAAGGAGAAAAGGAAAGATATATGCATCTGAATGCAGTGTTCCGAAGAATAGCAAGAAGAGATAAGAAAGCCTTTCTAAGTGATTCGTGCAAAGAAATAGATGAAAATAATAGAATGAGAAAGACTAGAGATCTCTTCAAGAAAATTAGAGATACCAAGGGAACATTTCATGCAAAGATGGGCACAATAAAGACAGAAGCGGTATGAACCTAACAGAAGCAGAAGATGCTAAGAAGAGGTGGCAAGAATGCACAGAAGAACTATACAAAAGTCATCTACATGATCCAGATAACCACAATGGTGTGATCATTCACCTAGAGCCAGACATCTTGGAATGAGAAGTCAAGTGGCCCTTAGGAAACATCACTACAAACAAAGCTAGTGGAGGTGATGGTGGAATTCCAGTTGAGCTATTTCAAATCCTGAAAGATGATGCTGTAAAAGTGCTGCACTCAATATGCCACCAAATTTGGAAAACTCAGCAGTGGCCACAAGACTGGAAAAGTCAGTTTTCATTCCAATCCCAAGGGAAGGCAATGCCAAAGAATGCTCAAACTATCACAAAATTGCACTCATTTCACATGTTAGCTAAGCAATGCTCAAAATCCTCCAAGCTGGGCTTCAACAGTATGGGAACTGTGAACTTCCAGATGTTCAAGCTGGATTTGGAAAAGGCAGTGGAGTCAGAGATCAAATTGCCAACATCTGCTGGATCATTGAAAAAGTAGGAGAATTCCAGGAAAACATCTACTTCTGCTTTATTGACTATGCCAAAGCCTTTGACTGTATGTATCACAACAAACTGCAGAAAATTCTTAAAAGGATGGGAATACTAGACCACCTTACCTGCCTCCTGAGAAATCTGTATGCAGGTTAAGAGGCAACAGTTAGAACCAGACATGGAACAATGAATGGACTGGTTCCAAATTGGTAAAGGAGTAAGTGAAGGCTGTACGGCAACCCACTCTAGTATTCATGCCTGGAAAATCCCATGGACTGAGGAGCCTGGTGGGCTACAATCCATGGGGTCACAAAGAGTCGGACACGACTGAGCGACTTCTGTGTGTGCGCTGTGTGTGTACATTGTCACTCTGCTTATTTAACTTAAATGCAGAGTACATCATGCCAAATGCCCGGCTGGATGAAGCATAAGCTGGAATCAAGATTTCTGGGAGAAATATCAATAACCTCAGATATGCAGATGACCACCCTTATGGCAGAAAGTGAAGAACTAAAGACCCTCTTGATGAAGATGAAAGAAGAGAGTGGCTTCAAGAAAAAGTTGGCTTAAAACTCAACATTCAGAAAACAAAGATCATGGCATCCAGTCCCCTCACCTCTTGGCAAATGGATGGAGAAACAAGGGAAACAAACAGTGAGAGACTTTATTTTCTTGGTCTCCAAAATCTCTGCAGATGTGACTGCAGCCATGAAATTAAAAGATGCTTGCTCTTTAGAAGAAACACAATGACCAACCTAGACAGCATATTAGAAAGCAGAGACATTATTTTGCCAACAAAGGTCCGTCTAGTTAAAGCTATGATTTTTCCAGTAGTCAGCATGGATTAGATTTGGACCGTAAAGAAAGCTGATGGCCAAAGAATTGATACTTTTGATCTGTGGTATTGGAAAAGCCTCTTGAGAGTCCCTTAGACTGCAAGAAGACCAAACCAGTCAATCCCAAAGGAAATTAGTCTTGAATACTCACTGGAAGGACTGATGCTGAAGCTGATGCAAAGCTCTAATTCTTTGGCCACCTGATGAGAACTGACTCATTGGAAAAGACTCTGATACTGGGAAAGATTGAAGGCAGGAGGATAAGGGGACAACAGAGGATGAGATGGTTGAATGGCATCACCGACTTGATGGACATGAGTTTGAGCAAGCTCCAGGATTTGTTGATGGACAGGGAAGCCTGGTGTGCTGCAGTCCATGGGGTTGCACAGAGTTGGACACAACTGAGCAACTGAACTGAAGAGAGAGGGCAACTACTATTTACTTCTATAAAGTCAAAGGATAGTCTTCGTATAAGAAAAGAACATTTATGTGAAACTGTAAGAAGATATAGATTTGAAGGCCTCTTCCATGTGGTTTCTTTTATTCAACATGTAAACTTTTCAACTTAAATAGGAAGCACATAAAATATCCGATATTCTCACATAAGGACTAAAATCTGGACTTGGATTTGGGTATTAGAAGAATTCAGCTGCTTTCTGGTTTGTAATCCTATCCATTAAAACTAAGCCTCAAGTCCCTCCTATAATAAGATTCAAAGACTGAGACGAATTAGTTCACAACTACATTTAAAACCTTGAAAAATGCTGCTTATGCATTATATCATCATTAATTGTTGTATTATAGTACCCAGCACAGTGCCATGTCCACATAGGTAACTTCATAAATGTTAGTAGAAAGTTTGTGACTTTATGCAAAAGTTGGTTTTTATTGCCTGGAAATTATGGGGAATATAAGATTCTGCAAATAAAAGGCACATCTTCTTACTCTTCTAAAGTGTTTTAACTTTCATAGAACATGGTTTGTTTCCTTTTTTAACCTTTTCAAATTATGCAGAATCTAAAAACAGGCTAAAATTATAGTCATATTCAATTCCAAGTGGAATAAGAAACAATACTCAGAGCATCACAATTGCTGAAACTTATTCAGAACATAAAATGCCATAGGATGTAATTCATCTAATTATGTGGATTTTCTTAAAGGTCATGATTACTCATGAGGTAGGTACAACTGTCAATGACACATATCCAGTGAGGAAATGGAAGCTTAGAGAGACATGTTCAGAGTCAGGGTCACAACTCTAGTTAAATGGCAGGATTAGAATTCAAATATAAGACTATCTAAATCTGAATTTCAGGAAGCCTAAAGTTATGGGAGTTAGTATTGAACCAACCTAGGAAATTTGCAGTATTTTTGCTAGGTCATATACTGCCTGTAGCTTCTATAGGCTATTTGGAAACACATTTAAATACACATGGTTTCTTATGTCTATTCTTTGGTTAATTAGAGGTTTTGGTAGCTCTTAACTGCTTACACAGAAGATGGAGAAATAGAATTACAGGGAGGGTTTAAAATAACTCCAGGTTTTTCCTACTCATTGGCCATGCAGAATCCAAATACTTACTGTGCATAATGGAGCCTTTACTTCACTCAGCTTTATCATTTCTCCTAAAATGCACACAAATAAACTATTAGCTCATTCAACTATTAGCTTTGGATAGAAATAGCAACTGAAGTATAAATCTTACAACCAAGCCTGAAAATTATCAGTATTAGAGGCTTTACTGCCTTATTCCTATCTTATTTTGATTGTATCAGCCAGTTGGAACCAATAGGTCAAGCAAGACCTGTGAATTAATGTGTACTTGTACACAGGCTTTCTAGCTGAAAGTGGTAATGTGATTATTAGAAGTGATACTGTCATTAAGTGATAAAAGAACCTAAAATGTTTTGAATACTCCCTAAGTACTGAGCACCACTTTATGTGCTCCATGTGGATTTTCTCACAGTAACCCTTTGGGAAGGGGCAGGTACTGACCTCTCTTTACAGGTGAAATAATATAACTTGCCCAGCAGTGCACAGCTAACAACTGGCATTCTTATTTCAGAGCTCATTCTGAACTTCTAAATGACTTTGGCATGAAATTTTTTTATTATTAGAAGTCAAATGGAGTGATTACCTTACAAGCAACATGATTTAACTATTTTAAAACTAGGAAGTCTTGAGTTCTACTCTCCTGCCGCCATTTATCAATTGGTGTCCTTAGGCCAATTAATCACCTCATTTGTTAACTAAAGATAATAGATTGCTATTATCTTACCTCACAGGTTGTTATAAGGTTTCAGTTCAGTTCGGTTCAGTTCAGTTGCTCAGTTATGTCCAACTCTTTGCGACCCCACGAACTGTAGCACACCAGGCCTCCCTGTCCATCACCAACTTCCGGAGTCCACCCAAACCCATGTCCATTGAATCGGTGATGCCATCCAACCATCTTATCCTCTGTCATCCCGTTCAAGCTTCCATCCAACCATCTTATCCTCTGTCGTCCCCTCTGTCGTCCTCCTGCCTTAAATCTTTCCCAGCATCAGGGTCTTTTCAAATGAGTCAGCTCTTCACATCAGGTGGCCAAAGTATTGGAGTTTCAGCTTCAACATCAGTCCTTCCCGTGAACACCCAGGACTGATCTCCTTTAGGATGGACTGGTTGGATCTCCTTGCAGTCCAAGGGGCTCTAAGAGTTTTCTCCAACACCACAGCTCAAAAGCATCAATTCCTTGGTGCTCAGCTTTCTTTATAGTCCAACTCTCACATCCATACATGACCACTGGAAAAACCATAGCCTTGACTAGACGGACCTTTGTTGACAAAGTAATGTCTCTGCTTTTTAATATGCTGTCTAGGTTGGTCATAACTTTCCTTCCAAGGAGTAAGCGTCTTTTAATTTCATGGCTGCAATCACCATCTGCAGTGATTTTGGAGCCCAGAAAAATAAAATCAGCCACTGTTTCCACTGTTTCCCCATCTATTGGCCATGAAGTGATAAAGTTATGAGGTTTAGATAAACTAATACATATAACTCACTTACCACAGTGACTGGAAAATAGTAAGGAATTATTATTTTTTAGTTTATCTGACTTCTGGTTCCATGAGTTGATTCAGGCTCTGAAAATATACAACAAATGCCTTAGGCATTTTGACTGCTTTCTTTAACTCTTGACTTGGAAGCTTTGTATTATTCAACAATTTAGTGCAATTTGGCATTTGCAGAATTCTTTACCCAAAAGGACAACTGATCTTACTAATTACTAGTCAACTTGTAATCTTGCACAACATTAGAAAAACTACAGTTTCCACAGGAGGAAATAGGCAGGGACATAAGTCTTGCTGTAGGACGCACTAAATTCAAGAAAGGTTGAAGATTAGCACTGAGGCATATCACCTCATTCTACCAGAAGTGCTATTTCTCTGACAGTTCCTGACAATGTGATGACTCAAGGAAGCAAAGAAAAGACCTCTGAGAAAGGAAATATGGCTAGTCATAGAGCCTGACACAGACACTTGTTCAGTGTTCGGTATTTCCTAACCACATTAAAGTGCTCTACACTAGACTTGCTCGGTTGTCTTTGTAAACTCTGCCTTGGATAAGATAAACTGTGCCCAATGAAAAAGGAAAACAGCAAGATCACTGTAACTAATTGTACATTATCAACCCTGAGACTCCATATAGAAAAGAAGTTTTTATTGGTTTGTATGGAGATCTAACAAATTTTAGAAGGGGCTCTTTTTTCATTGACTTTTTTTTTTTTTTTTAACCAAGTATTATAGTATGTCCTGGTAGCTATATTTACATAAAAATAAATCCATGTATGCATTTCTTTGGAGCAGAGGCCTCACTGCAAGATGCTTTTTTTGGTTACTCAAAGTGCATCAAATTGGGTGTGGCCTCCACCCCACCTCCTCTTTCTACCCTCTCCCTCACACTCTAAAACCACTTGTTCATATCACTTCACTGGGAATTAAAACAGAATGATTTCCATTTCAAAAGGTAATTGAGATAAAGTGAAATTCTTTTTATATAATTCAAATATTATGTATGTATATATGTACACACACGGAAGTATATATTCTTTCATATATTTTGGAAGAAGGTAGAAAGTAGGAGGTCATCAAATATATAAACTTGGTAGTTTGATTTCACTGAAAAAAAGAAAAAAGAGACTGAAAGCCAATTGCAGTAATTCAAGAGATTCATTGAGGTTAGGCATAGATATACTATGTGTTTCAGTGGGATTTCAGACACACTAGTTCAGCTATAAGATTTGTTAATCTTCAAGGTAGAGTGTTCTTTCCAAAGGACATGGAGTAGATAAACTCTTAGTAAAAACATTCTAGTAAAATTATAAATGGATATGTTTTGGACTGAAAGTTTGTGTCCCTCCAAAATACATATTTTGATGCCATAGACCCTAAGGTGACAGTATTTGGAGGTGGGGCATTTGAAATATAATTAGGATTAGATTAAGTCTTGTGGGTGGAGTCCTCATTATGAGATTGGTGTCATTAAGAAAAGAATGAGAGTCAGGAAATCTCTCTGTCTTTCAAGTGAACGTGAGGACATAATGAAAAGACGACCATCTGCAAACAAATCTGGCAGTTCCTTGATCTTGGACTTACCCTTCAGAACTGTGAGAAATAAACATTTGTTGTTTAAACCCCCCAGTCTATTTTAAGGCACCCAGTCTATGGTATTTTGTTATAGCAGTTTAAACAGACTAAGGCAGGATATATGGTCTGTCTTAGGCAACATAATCCGAGAAGGCAATGGCACCCCACTCCAGTACTCTTGCCTGAAAAATCCCATGGACGGAGAAGCCTGGAAGGCTGCCGTCTATGGGGTCGCACAGAGAAGTGACTTAGCAGCAGCAGCAGGCAACATAATAAGTAAGGCAAAGTTCCTTTTTGCCGAGTACCCATATACTTTTGTCAGGACAGCTGCTCCCTTCTGATATTCCCTCTGCCTTCCTACCATCCCAGATTCTTGTCAAAGGATAATTAAGAGATAAAATGTTAGGCAGGACAAACTTAAGGTCTTTGTCTTTCAAAGGAGATTTCTTCAAATTTATAAAATAAAAAGATTTTCAGGGGGAACCATTAAGATATGAAAATACATAAACTCAGGGGTCTGTAGTTTATGTTTTAACGTAAAATCGTGTTTCAATCTGAATTTTGATACTTCATAGTTTTATGAACATGGGCAGATGACTTTAACCTCTTCTGTGTTTAATTTCCTCACTGCCCCCCACCCCACCCCGATAGCAATAGGTGTTACTTCAAGTTGGAAATTAAGTGAGAATACCAGGAAGCACTGAGGCATAACGTCTCGCTCATAGCAAGAAGTTAACAGTCAACAAGTTTGATATTTTGCAGAAAAGGAATCTAACTAGTATCCCTTTGAATAATAATACTTATGACTAGAAACACAACTTACTGGTGGGACAGGTTGCCATTACTAGTCACAGATTTCAGAACTTGATGGAAACACAGATATTGTCCATTTCAAGCCACGTGGGGAAAGAAGTTCAGAAGGATGTATCACTTTGCCTTGGTTGTGTAAGAGGTGAGAGACAGGGTCAGAACTCCTCAGGGGCTTTTTACTGCAGTTCTAGTTCTGTCCCCTTACAGTAGTTTTCATCTCACTGAGAATTCTTAAGCTCCAAGGAGCTGAAGATAAAAATTTTCACTTTGAAGTAAAATATGCGTGATCATTAAATATGTTTTTTTTTTTGTCTAAGATTGAAAATTGATTTAAATTTTCCATTTCCTTTCAGCATTTATTTATATAGTATTCATTAAGCAATATCTTGGCTAATATCAAAATATTATCATCCATGGTAAATAAAATGAGTTTATGAAAGGATTCTCTGCCTTCTTTAAGCCTGAAATCTGGTGAAGAACTAAAATGAGATTATATTTTATAGACACATGCATGATACATACTCATACTACAACACATAAATATCCCAATGCCAAAAAGCATGCCAAGTTTTACTTAAGTTCAGGAAAGAGAGATTAATGTAAGTTTTTGTGTTTATTACTGTTTTTAAACATTCTGAAGTGCATTCTGAATTCCAAAGAGAGAACCTCATTTGAGTGAATCCAATCTCAAAAGGCTGGCAAACTTTTTCTGTAAAGGAACATATATAAATAGTTTAGAGTTTGTGAACCAAGCCTTCAATTATACTCCTTTTTCTTTTAGAACATACAGTCGTTATTACCCAAACCTTTGCCTTCAATCCAGGAATAAAAAGGACTTCTCAACTGAAAACATAAGAAAGTTTCTTGAAATGAATGCTGCAAAGTCAAGCTGGAAAAAGAACATCATCTGAGTTTAATATTTAGGGATGGAGTAGATTTGTAAGAAAATATTACTGTATTTGAACTTCATGTGGAAACTTAGGTATGAAGGGGATCTGAATATGCTATCCTAAAAGATACAATTTTATCATAAGGATTATTTTGAGCTAAAGGCAATTGAGAACAGACACAGGAAGAGATCTCTGTCCTCCCATCTGCCTAAAAGCAGATACGAAATTCCACTTGTGCAGGTGTGAAAAGAAACTGCACAAAAATAGGAAAACAACACATCATCAGAGGTGGAGATGAAACCAAGATGAGTATGAATAAAAAACTTTACTAAGTAACCTTAATCTACCATTAGCTTTACTTTCTTACAATTTACCAGTCTTAGAAGCCCAAAACCTTTTTCCCTTTGATCACTTTCCACAATTTATTGTCCTTTGTTAAATAAAATGGTATATAAGTTCCCAAATCTACCTGCATTTTGGGACTTCCATTTTTTTTCCTGTGCAGTTCCTGTACATATAACATTTAAAATAAAGTATGTTTCTTTCATTCTGTTAAACTATCATTTGTCAGCTTACTTCGGTTCAGAACTTAAGAGAGAAGAGGAAAAGATTTTCTTCCCATAAATATACTTGTAAGCAATACACAAACATAGCAGAATCAAAGACAATGCATATGAAAACCTCTTTCACTATTGCAATGTGAGAGCTGAGGGCAAGGAGCAATCATTGTGGGATAAAGCCCTCATCTCTAGGAAAGTATGAAACACCTTGATTTTTCCAAATAATGAAACTTCTAGCCTCTTTCCTAGCTTTATTTTCTGTCTACTGTTTTTTGTTCATCTAAGTAACTAAAATATTTTTTGTGACTCCCTATCTTAAAATTTTGGGCTTCCCCAGTGGCTCAGTGGTAAAGAATCCATGAGCAATGCAGGATTTGGGGAAGACGCAGTTTTGATCCCTGGGCTGGGAATAGCCCTTGGAGAAGGAAATGGCAATCCACTCCAGTATTCTTGCCTGGGAAATCCCATGGACAGAGGAGCCTGGTGGGTAAAAGTCCATGGAGTGGCCAAGAGTTGGACACAACTGAGTATGCAGCACACACACACTAAAATTTTAAGCAAATTCTTTGCAACCGTAGTTTCATTAGGATAAATGTTTCTCAAACTTATATACATCATATTTTTCATTTTTAAAACTTATTGTAATGTAATGAAAAGGATTTAGATCTTTTTCCAAGTAAAGCTGGTTGTGAATTTTGGATCCATCGCTAAACTTTTGAGTTTCTTCCAACAAGTTTTTCCATTTCTTTCTGATTTAAAAAGAAAAAAAAAAAAAAAAACTAATGTAAGGTCTTAACTCTTAGGTTTATTATAATTAAAAAAGATTAATGTGTGCAGCATATAATAAAATCAAATTTGTAAGGCAATTAAGATGAAAATGTAACTTTTCATCTTCTAAAATGCATTATTTTAAATAAATTATAATATTAAAAAACACAAAAATCAAATATTAAAAAACTAGAGTCCTTATGATAGAGGATTACAGGAGTCATTTGCTCAAGAATATCCTAGGTGTTAATTTATTTTTCCATTGAGTCTGCTACATAGGAAATGCTGGTAAGTCCAAGAGACTCTCCTTACATCAATCTATTATTTCTTAAAGAAAAAATTGTTTATATCAGATGGCCTGTATATTGCTTATGTTAAAGGGAAAAGCCATGAAGTAAAATATAGTCTCACTAATTCTACTATTGAATTAATTGCACAATGCAAGGATATAATTATGAGAAAGAAAACAAAGCTGGAGGTATCATCCTCACTAACTTCAAATTATATTGCAAAGCTAGAGTAATCAAAACAATATTTGACATAAAAACATACAATGAGATCAAGGAAACAGAACACAGGTCCCAGAAATAAATCCATGCATACATAGTCAATTAACTTATGACAAGGGAGCCAAGAATATAGGATAGTCTCTTCAGTAAATGGTGGTGGAAAAACTGGAAAGCCACAGGCAAAGAATGATATTGGACCTCTATTTTATACCATACACAAAAATCAACTCAGAAAGAACTGAAGACTTGAATATAAGGCCTAAACAATAAAACTCCTAGAATAAAACAGAGGGTAAACTCCTTGGCAATGATTTTTTTTTTTTTTTTTGGCATTTGATTCCAAAAGTAAGGCAATAAAAGCAAAATAAATAAGTGGTACTACATTGACCTAAAAAGCTTCTGCACAACAAAAGAAACTACTAATAAAAGGAAAAGGTGACCTACAGAAATGGGAACATATCTGCAAATTACATATCTGATAAGGGGTTAACATCCAAAATATATACAGAACTCATACCACCCAACAAAAAATACCCAAGAACAATCTGACCTAAAGATGGGCAGAAGAACTAAATAGACATTTCTCCAAGAAGACATACAAATACTAGATAAGTATGCCAACAGATACTAGAAAAGACGCTCAACATCAGTAATCATCAGGGAAATGCAAATCAAAATTACAATGAGATACTACTTCATATCTGTTAAATGACCGTCATCAAAAAGATAACAGATAACATGTGTTGGCAAAGATGTAGGAAAATGGAAAGACTTGTGCACTGTTGGTGGGAGTGTAAATTGATGCAGCCAGTATGGAAGTTCCTTAAAATATTAAAAATAGAACTACCATAAGATTCTGCAATTCCACTTCTCAGTGTGTGTGTGTGTGTATTAAGGAAACAAAATCACTATCTTAAATATTTGCACTCCCATGTTTATCACAAGGTTGTGTACAATAGGCAAGGTATAGAAATATACAATGTTATCTGTCCTATAACTGATGAATGAAGAAGGAAAATGCAGAATATACATATAATGGAATATTAGCCAGCCATACAAAAAGATGGAAATCCTGCCATTTGTGTCAAAATGAATGAATTTTGAGGGTATTATGCTAAGTGAAATAAGTCTAAAAGAAAAGACAATTACTGTGTCACTAACTTAAATGCAGAATCGTAAACAAACTCATAGAAATAGAGAATAAATTGTTGGTTGCCAGGTAGGGAATGGGGGAGTGGGGGAAATGAGTGTGAGGTGGTCAAATGGTACCATCCTCCAGTCTTAAGATAAGTAATTTCTGGGAATGAAGAGCGTGGTCACTCTAGTTCACAATGTGTGCTGTGTGCTCAGGTGCTCATTCATGTCTGATTTTTTGTACCCCACAGATTATACTGTTGTACATTTGAAAGTTGCTAAGAGAATAGATTTTAAAATTTTTCATCACATAAAAAAGCTTGTAATTATGCCCAGTGAGGGATAGTATCCAAACTTCTGTGGTAGTCATTTCCCAATATATACATGTATCAAATAATTATGCTATGCACCTCAAAATAACACAATGTTATATGGCAATTGTATCTTAACAAAACTGGAAAGATGCAGTGTAATTAGTGAAGAAGGAAGAACAGTCTTTCAGGTGATCATTCTTAAACTGTTATTCTAATTCAGTATATTGGTACTGATTTAAAATGTGGGAGTGGGAACAAAATACAAGAAAATCTGTGGTAAATTTGAATATGCAATTCTGGTTTCCATTTTCATGTCACAATTGGGTTGACCTTGTGTCATTTGTGTTGCTAAATTATTACTTTATAAATTGAGAAAATATTGACCATATTCTAGCATCTCTAGAAGTTTTGTGGGCTAGATCAGAGATATTATTAATATATAGATTCCATGCATCAACATTATAAAAGATAGAATTTTCTTCTCCTCTTCCATTCAACCACCCATTTAAAAATATTAAAAGTCTTTCTTACCTTGCTAACTACCAAGTTCATTTCAAGTTATTTAGAAGTTTATATTATGCACTATTTCTTTACTTGGTATTTGCTCTTATTTCAACATAACAAAGTTTTATTTCCTCCAGGCACTATTAAAAATTTGCCCAGTTACTCAGATATTTTTTTCTGCAAACCTTTGAATTCACTTAGGTGGGGTGATCTTTTTATGAGCTCTAGTAAACTAAAAAAACAAAAACAAAAACCAAAAAACCTTGCCTCAAATATCTAGCAGTGTTAGCAAGGATTGGTAAAACTAAAAGAGAAAATTGACTGTAAAGTGTTTTCTGTTACCACAAAAGTAGGTACACAAGATCAAGAGAAGTGTGCACTGAAGGGGGGCCTGGCTGTGGTGGATTGGGGGCAGTGATCAAGAAATAAACTTTTTCAGATTAAAAATTTTTCAGTTATAAATCAAAGGAATTTTTTGCATTAAAAAAATAATTTTACTGAAATACAGTTGATTCACAAAGTTAATTTCTGCTGTACAGAAAAGTGATTCAGTTAT
Organism: Bos mutus; assembly: GCF_027580195.1. Lineage (NCBI taxonomy): Eukaryota > Metazoa > Chordata > Mammalia > Artiodactyla > Bovidae > Bos > Bos mutus. The sequence continues at coordinate 49,882,486 of NC_091617.1, forward strand.
ATATATATATATGCATTCATATTCTTTTCCATTATGCTTTACCACAAAATATTGAATTTAGTCTCCTGTATGGGCATGTATTTTAAAAAATACTTTTTATTGGCATATAATTGACTTAAATGTGTTAGTTTCAGGTGTAGTTATACATATATGTATACCCACTCTTTTTAGATTCTTTTCCCATATGTGTCATTACAGAGTATTGAGTTCCTTGCATTATACAGCAGGTCCTTATTAGTTACCTATTTTATATACAGTAGTGTGTATATGTTAAAGGATTTTTTAAGGCAGAATTATCTGTAAATTTTAGGTTCAAATCAATGTATTTTTCTCTGTGTGTTGCCTGAGTCCCTGAAAATAACTTGAAGTTAAGATAATATGAAAGGTGTAATATAATAGAGAGGGAAGTTCTTATCCTTAGTGAATAGACTATGTAGTTTTATAATACTAGAGTTCCTTTTACTCTGGACCTTTGCTCACATGGTCTCTTCTGATCAGAACATTTCACCTCACCTTTCTCTCAACATTGCTTATGTAGAACAAGTAAAAGGCTAATCAGGCAAAATTCTGGAAAGCTTTCTGAGGCTGCTGCTTCTATCAGTACATCCAACCTTTATCTCTATTTCTGTCTTGCCTTTATGAATACCTTCTCTATTTCTGCAGGTGTCTGTGTAATTGACTGCTTCATATAAGCTCATAGAATCAGACATTTCTTCATTTAAAAATAGTTGTTAAGCACTTTCTAGAACAAATAGTCAGCAGAACCTGGGTATTCCAACAATATTAAATATGTGTTTCCTTAGGAAGAAGTTGCTCAGTCGTGTCCGACTCTTTGTGACCCCATGGACTGTAGCCCACCAGGCTCCTCGGTCCATGGGATTTTCCAGGCATGAATACTGGAGGGGGTTGCCATTTCCTTCTCCAGGGGATCTTCCCGACCCAGGGATCGAACCTGGGTCTCCCACATTGTAGGCAGACGTTTTACCGTCCAAGCTACCAGGGCAGCCAAGAAGTCTATTGGCCACTGTCTATGGGACCCGCACTTGGGGTTGTCATTCATGGGTGTGATTGAGATTTGTGTGGGACCATCAGATATTTTTGCCCCACCACTTTATGCTTATAAGATGACATGTTGAAGTTAGAGGAAGTTCTGTGAAACGGTTTTTATCCATTGTGTAAAACTTAGTGATCCATGCAAATATTTAATCAGAAACCTTGAATGCATTACCAGGGGGATATAATCAATTGATTCAACAAGCACAGATAGTTTTATATTATTAATCTATCACTCTAAAGCACTCAGCTTCATTTAGATCATCTATCATCTATTCTCGGAGAAGGCAACGGCACCCCACTCCAGTACTCTTGCCTGGAAAATCCCATGGACCGAGGAGCCTGGTAGGCTGCAGTCCACGGGGTCGTTAAGAGTCGGACATGACTGAGCGACTTCACTTTGACTTTTCACTTTCATGCATTGGAGAAGGAACTGGCAACCCACTCCAGTATTCTTGCCTGGAGAATCCCAGGGACGGGGGAGTCTGGTGGGCTGCCGTCTATGGGGTCGCACAGAGTCGGACACGACTGAAGCGACTTAGCAGCAGCAGCAGCATCTATTCTCTTACTCCTCTGCCTATTCACTTCTTCAAATACGCCTACGTGAAAATAGGGTTTATTATAGTCCTTGGGATATGGCTTTGGTCCTGACAGAATTTCTCCCCTGTGAGCCAATAATTTTCACATAGTGAGTTGATATAATTTCAAGTACACTGTCTATAACAATAGAAATTCTACAACTATGGAAATAATGATTTAAGTTAATGCTCTGGAGAATTCAAGATTTTGATTAACAAATAGGGAAGTCATTCCATCACTACTGAAAATCCAGGGCATAAAGTAGCAGCAACAAGAGTTTTAACAATATAATACTAACAGATCAAGGAATTTATGAGTGCAAAAACTGCTTTATAATCACCCAAATTCTTTTTTTAAAAAAGAAACCATGGGTGAGAGAATCCTTCAAAATGAGTAAAAAATTACTCAAATATTTTAAAATTTCATAGGCATTTTTGCACTTCAGAGGCTAAGCTTAGCAGAATAATTGTGGTATGTATTATAATCTGTTATCATAATTTTATTCAGTTCTTTTCATGAGGAAAAATGTGGACTGCTAAAAGCCAGATTCAGTAACTAACATGCGTGTTTCTGCTGAATTACCACACTTATGCACATTTTATTGGGTGCACTTATTCCCCAACTATTGTAACATGAAAGCTAAAAATTTACCAGAAAGAAAACAGGAAAATAAATGATATTTTATTTTACTTATCCCACTGGAACAAGGAGCAATTTAAATGTACAAATGTAAAGCATTGCTTCACAGCTAGCAATCAGTAATTGCTCCTGTCTTTAAGCAATTGGCTATTTAAAGTGCAGCAGTCATACACTCACCGGTCTAATTTGTGCTGCAAGATATAAGTACATTAGTTTCCTGGAGTAGAAAATTCACAATCAGCATGCTCTGAAGTTCTGATGGAGAAAGAGAGAAGAGAGGTTATAGTGACAATTGCCCAAGTTGGAGGTGCACACTCATCTCCCACAGTTGCTCTCATGGATTGAGGTTCAAGGCAGTAATAAAATGAAAGAGGGTGGGAAACATGTTTGCTAAGAGTTTAGGAGAAATTTACAGACATCATACATCCACAACCTCAACCACAAGCACAGACAAGAGAGTAGACAAGAGCCTGAGAAATTAATTTGAAAAACTAAAATTCACTTTGATAGAGGGACTACAGAATCCTTTGGTGGGAATGGGGGGAAACACCTCTTAGATACCCCCAGCATAGAAAAAGCCAAGTGGATGGTTACAAGTTAGACTGACTTTTATGCTGCTGAAAATGTATATACTCTAAATCTAAATCTGTTTTGAGCTTTTTAAGTTGCATTAAAGAAAAAGTAATAATTGAATAAAGAACCCAGGCAATTAAGGAAAGCAGAAAGAACTGCTTTGTTGTTAGTGATTCTCTTCATTCGCAAGGTGTAGACAGCTTCAGTTACCTCAGAAAACAGAGTTTTATGGCAAAAACCAGAAGAAATAGAGGAAACAAATCTGTCAGAAGTTGGGGAGATTTGGACACTGTTCATGCCTGGTGGCTCAGACAGTAAAGAATCCGCCTGTAATGCAGAAGACCTGGGTTCGATCCCTGGGTCAGGAAGATCCCCTGGAGAAGGGAACGGATACTCACTCCAGTATTCTTGCCTGGAGAGTTCCATGGATAGAGGAGCCTAGTGGGCTATACGGTCCATGGGGTTGCAAAGAATCGGACATGACTGAGTGACTAACACTTTCACTTTCATGCTCTCCTACCTACTCTACTATAAGCAACTTGGGAGCTCAACATCTTCTAGTTTCAGATTTCTATTGTCTCTGCTTCTCCCCGTTCTGCTTATTTTTCAACTTTTCGCTCCTCCACTGCTTGGCTTCTACTTTAACTCTAGTGCTGCTTCCTCCTGACCTCGCTGGCTCCCTCTCAACCACCCAACTCTTTAATCATTCTTTGTGCCACGGTCAGACTCTCCCTTAGAAGGTCTGATTGGGTAAGTCCCACCCTAGTATGGAACACCTCCATTTGGCAGAATTATCCCACAAAGACACTTAGTAGTTTCTTTGGCTCAGACAGTAATTCCTGAGCCCATCATTTTGATGGAGATGGCAGTGTGGCACGGTACAAAGCACCATTACCTCAATGTAGGGCCTCCTTGTATCACGAGTCACTTTGCTTAGAGAGCTTTCCAAGATACACATATGGCTCATTCCCTCACCTCCGTTATGTCTATGTTCAAATATCCTTTTCTCAGAGAGATCTTCTCTACTCACTGAATTTAAAATTTATCTGGCTACCTTTCCAACACTTCCTGATGCACAGGTAATCCTTATCCTTTTTATCCTTCTACTTTTTTATTTTCCTTAAAAGTATCTATCAACATCAGACAAGCTATTTAGTCTTCTCATTTACTTTTATATTTTTCATCTCCCTCTAAAAGAATATAAGTTCTACAAGCACAGGAATCTTTACTTTCATTTTCTAATACTGGATACCAAGAGCTTAGGACAGGACCTGGTCACATGGTAGCAACCAAAAAATACTTATAGACTGAAGATATGTAGATTGAAAAGGGACTGTAGCAAAAGTTAAAGATGGAATTGACATAGAAAAATAGTGAACACAATCCTAGTTTGCTGCAGCAAGCCTAGTGATTGCCAAGTCCAAATAGGAGCAGGAAGTAGAGGTCCCCAGGAAGATCTCTGGAAATGAAAACCCCAAACAAAGTTTGATTGAACATCACATTTTGGGGAGAAGAATAAAGATAGACCACACAAAGGAGAAAAGAATGATAAACTTTGGAAAAAATTATAAAACAAAGGGACATAATCAAATTAGTAGATGCTGCAGAGAACAAAATTATATATTATAGCTTGTGGTGGAAAAACTTGAAGAGACTCCAAAATTATCTTTGCCTTCTGGTACTCATGGTCTTGTGTAAAACAATCCCCTTGAATCAAGTACTGTGACTTGCTTCTAACTAATAACAAAGGGGCAAAAGTAACAGGATGTCATTCCCAAGGTCGCATTATAGAACACTGTGAGGTATGTCTTGCTAATTCTCTCTCTCATCCTGGCTTTGATGATGTAAGCTGCCATGGTGTGAGCTGCTACAGAGAGGCTCTTACCATGAGCAACTAAGGGTAGTCATTGGTCAAACCCTGGCAAGAAACTGAGACTCTCAACCCTAAGACCTGCAAGGGACAGAATTCTACCAACAACCATGTGAACTTGGAAGCTGGATCTCCAGAATCTTGGCTAATAACTTGACTGTAGCCACGTGAGAGACTGCAGCCTAGAACCCAGATAATCTGTGCCCAAACTCCTGACCCACAGAAACTGTGAGACAATACTGTGTTATTTTAGTCATTAGGTTTGTGATAATTTGTTACACAGCAATAGATAACTAATACATAGCTTTAAGAACTTAGACATTTTTCATTTGTTTCTATATTTGAGTCAGCCTATAGACAAAGTATTGGATTTCCTTGGTGGCTCAGATGGTAAAGCGTCTGCCTACAATGTGAGAGACCCAGGTTCATTCCCTAGGTTGGGAAGATCCCCTGGAGAAGGAAATGGCAACCCACTCTAATATTCTTGCCTGAAGAATCCCATGGACGGAGGATCCTGGTGGGGTACAGTTTATGGGGTCGCAAAGAGTCGGACATGAATGAGCAACTTCACTTTCACTTTCTTTCATAGACAAAGCATAAGAAAGAATTGATGTGATTTACAATGCATTTAAATCTTTTGAAACTTGACATTTTAAAATTAAGAGATTGGGAGGTGGAGTAGATGTGGGAAATAGAACAAAGGATAGGTAACAGTATTAATAGTTTCATCCTATAATGTGACACACCTTGTTTACGTAACAAGGAAGAAAGGTTGAAACAAGTTACTTAAATCTATAAAAAACAAATAAGGTAAATAAGAAATATTATAATAATAATACTGGCCAGATGAAAAAGAGAATGTGGGATACTTTGAAGGAATCAAATTCCAGCTTATCATGGGACAATGTCCACATGATACATAAACCAGTATAGTAAAAACATATTATTTAGAGATCTGAAGGTAACAAACAGTAGAAACATGTAAAAAAGTATAAAGTAGTTGCCTCTTGTCATGAGAGTGAAGCAATATAATGTTGATTTTTATTTTCCTTCCAAACTATTTCATTTTAAACCTGGCATATGTTTTACTTTGAAAAAATATATAATAAAAGAAAATACATATAATGAGTGACCTTCTTTAAATAATAAAAATGAGTATTTGATTATTAATTTCTAAATGTCAACTCTTGCTCACTAAACACTTTATAAATCTACAGTTCTTTCTAAAATTTTGTTTTGCTTTCTCATCCAGTTTTGCTTATCTTAAATACATTGCCCATCTTCAATAAACTGAATAAGTATAAAAGTATTAATATTATAATAAATGGAGAATCTGAAATTCTACCACCCTGGGATAACTATCATTGGTATTTTGATGAATTGTTTCTTCCTCTCTTTCTGCACTATCAAAACACACATACCTACCTACCTTCCTCCCCCAACCCATAACCTTAACATTTCGTAAATGGGATTATATCATAAAATTGCTTTTAATTGGATAGGATATTCTTCCATGCTCCACATTTTTCATCTTTAATTGCATTTTAATTTTGTTTTGTTGACAAAACTAGGCATAGATATAATGTATGTGTGTTTTTCTGTTAAACGTTTCATGTCTTCTTGAGTTTGAACTGAAATAATATATGAAGATAGTTTAGTCTAATAGATGTGAAAAAACGTATTAAAGAAGTGAATTAAACCAAATATATAACGTATATATCCACATATAATTTCAAGTAAAGAGAACTTGTAATTAATAAAAATGACTCAATATATGTATGTGAATTAACATACAGGCCCACCCACATATATATATATATATATACCATCCAGCAATCTCAGTCATCTGAAAGATAGCAAACAATCAGGAAGGAAGCAATTATGATTCCTCATCTATCCCAATAAATGTCATAAAATCCATGCACTTTTTCTAGAGTCCATTAAGTTGTACTTTATCTACATTTTTTTTAGTTAATAATTCTAATAAACTTGGTTATCTGATTTTAAGCAGATTAAAAAAATATATTAGAAGTGGTCATCACAGAACACTAAGGCTGCTAAGATATGTAAAGTAGTATAGAAATTTGGTTCTAAATAGTATTAGTGCTCAGTCACTCAGTAGTGTCGAACTAAGCAGCCCCATGGACTATAGGCCTCCAGGCTTCTTTGTCCATGAAATTCTCCAGGCAAGAATACTGGAGCGGGTTGCCATTTCCTATTCCAAGGGATCTTCCCAACCCAGGGATTGAACCCACATTTTTTACATCTCCTGCATTGGCAGATGGGTTCTTTATCACTAGTATCACATAATTAGAATTAGGGCTTAAATATTTTACCTTTGAAAATATGATAACCCATTAAAAAAAAATAGCAATGAAGTGGTGATCTTGAGTCATCAATGAGAAGTTAAATGATTTTCAGTTTTCTTTGTTTAAAAACATTTGATGAACTGTCTAAAAAGTTTTCAGAAAGATTTTAACTCAAAGGATTAGCACTTTAACCAAAAAGTTCTTGTTGCTTTTATGCATAACTATCTGGTCAATGGAAATAATGTCAGCACAGCCACCACCAATTGCCATCAACAGCATCCTCATTCTACCATTTATTAAACTTTTATTTACAAGCCACATGGATACTACTTCATCAGTTCAGTTCAGTTCAGTCACTCAGTTGTGTCCAACTCTTTGCGACTCCATGAACTGCAGCACACCGGGCCTCCCTGTCCATCATCAACTTCCGGAGTCCACCCAAACCCATGTCCATTGAGTCAGTGATGTCATCCAACCATCTCATCCTCTGTTGTCCCCTTCTCCTCCTGCCTGCAATCTTTCCCAGCGTCAGGGTCTTTTCAAATGAGTCAGCTCTTTGCATCAGGTGGCCAAAATATTGGAGTTTCAGCTTCAACATCAGTCCTTCCAATGAACACCCAGGACTGATCTCCTTTAGGAGGACTGGTTGGATCTCCTTGCAGTCCAAGGGACTCTCAAGAGTCTTCACCAATACCACAGTTCAAAAGCATCAATTCCTCGGTGCTCAGCTTTCTTTATAGTCCAACTCTCACATACATACATGACCACTGGACAAACCATAGCCTTGACTAGACGGACCTTTGTTGACAAAGTAATGTCTCTGCTTTTTAATATGCTGTCTCAGTTGGTCATAACTTTCCTTCCAAGGAATAAGCGTCTTTTAATTTCATGGCTGCAATCACCATCTGCAGTGATTTTGGAAAACTAAGATCATGGCATCTGGTCCCATCACTTCATGTTACTTCATATGCTGACTTAATTAATCTAAAAACAATCCTAGGAAGATACTCATTTTCAGGTAAGGAAAATAAGTTCAAAAAAGAATAGAAATAAAAAAGAAAGAAAAGTGATTTGGCAAGTATCTATGGTAAGTTTTGAAGGTATATTTACATTTAAGACTATCTTTGCTCCTCTTCTCATTCTCAAAGTAAATTTTTCTTGCAACTCTGGGTTCAGTGAACATTTTATGGAGATAACTTACACATTTATATTTCTATAAAAATATATTCCTCTAAACTCTAGAGTCATATACCTAATGCTTATTGAGATCTCTTGACTGTTCCTTTAATGCATCTCAAAATCAATGTATCCCAAACCAAATTTACCTATTCATCCCTGATCCTCTTCTAGTATCCCTTTACTCGGTGATTGGCTTCACCATCCACCCTTTTCCAGAAGCCAGAAGACTCAGAGTCAGTCTGACAGTCTTGACAGGTGCCTGTCCCTCAGGTTTCTCATTCAACCCATAACCAAGTTCCATCAACATATTCTCTCCATTTCTACCACCACCAGTCATTTAATGTACTGTAATAAATCCCTTGCTTAATTACAGTCACCATTTAACTAGTATACCTTTTACTAATCAGGATACTCTATAATTAACTCTTGAAGATTTTACCAGAGTGATTTTTTTTAAAGCACGTTTAATATCACATCTTTGAAAAAGCAAACCTTTCCATTGCTCTTAGGATAAAGTCAAAACTTCTCCTCACAGCCCACCAGGCCCTGCATGGTACTGGCCTGCCTACCTCTCTAGTCTTATCTCACACCACAGTCTGCCTCTATCTTTGTTCTCCAGGCATATGAGACTTTCTGCACCTTCTCTTTGTCTTGTTCTCTGTCACCATAGGATTTTTTTTTCTTCATTGTAGCAAGGATCTATCTTCCTTCCCTCTTTATCTATTTAACCTTTCTCCATTTTCAGTTTCTTCAGCACAATAATCTTTTCTTCATGGAAGCCTTCCCTGATCTTTCTAAAAAGGCCAAATTACTCTTTTATAGAAATTTCCAGATAACACTTCTTTTTTCACTTGCTCTATTTACATTTTTACATTCACTTGTGTTGTTATTGTATTAGTTCATCATTCCCTCTAGGCTGTAAAATCTATAAAAGAGGAATATTCTGGTTTTAGTCACCATTTGCTATGGAATGAATATTTGTATATGTTAGAATACTTGAATATTTATATGTTGAAATTTTAATGTACCATGTGAAAGTATTAGGGACTAGAGCCTTTGAGAGGTGATTAGGGTAGAGTCTTCATGAATTTAATAAATGACAATTTACAAAGGCTCCAGAGATCTAGCTCACCTTTTAAAAGAGAAGGCACAGAGAGAAGTCAGCAGTCTATAACTTGAAAAGGGTCTTCACCAGACACTGAATCCTCCAGCAACATAATCTTGGAGTTTCCAGTTTTCAAGACTATGAGAAATAAATTTATGTTGTTTATAAGCCACTAAGTCTGTAGGGTTTTGTTATAAGCAGCTTAAATAGACTAGTAAGACACCGTCATATTCCCAGTGTCTTTTTGACAGTCCATAGCACAAACAAGGTGCTCAATAATGATTTAAATGTTGGAAGAATCAAACTTTGACAATGTTACACTGCTTATTTTAACTTTATTCTTGAAATACTCACAGAACAAATACAGATTAAATGAATGTGTACACCTGACTACAGTTTCAGGTGATATGGATGAATTATTCACAAGGATTGTTCGTGTCAAAGAGATACTGAAAAAAATTAGACCAAGAGAAGGCAAGATAATGAGAATCTCATCTCTTAGGATTATACGTGTCCTACTTTTGTTCCTCTTTTACCAAATTCTTAGTCTATTCTTAAGATCATTTTCTAATTCAGCTACCCAGAAGAACATGTGTCTTATTTGGCTGCTTCCTCAAAACATCATGTTTCAATTGGGAATCAGAGGGAAATTAAAGTCATCTGAAATTTCATCTCTGGTTTTGATTTAATTATTCCAAATTGTTCTATAAATAGTTGTGTAAAATCATAACAAGCAAACATTACATAAATACAAATAAAAAATAAACCTTTGGAAACAGTGCTTGATTATCCAAACTAAGTTGGTTAAAGAAAAAAAAATTACTGCAGTATTGTAATTAGCCTCCAATTAAAATAAATTTAATTAAAAAATAAAATAAAATAACCCTTTAAAAAAAAAGAAAAAATTAACAAGACTTTGACTCAACCTCTACATAGTTCTTATAAGAGCATGTGAGAGTTATTATTTTTTTTTTGTCCAAAGACATAAAACTACTCTGATTTAAAATAAAGTTCATGACCAGTCTGTCTTTTCTTATATTTGCTCTCAAATGCTACAAATATTGTCAATTCATGAGCTCTAACTTGAGTGAATGGTAAGGGAGGCCATGTCAAATGAATTGGCCTGTTTAATATAGTTAAAGTGGAAAAAAAATCAGAGCAGTTTAATTTGCCTTAATTTACTAAAAATTGCCTTAATTCGCTAAAAACAAAAACAAACCTCTTTTTCGAGAAGACATTGTATTGTTGTGCACACCCCTGGAACAACTGAATCTCCAACTTGTGAACTGGAAAAGTGAGAAAAAGAGTACATTTATCATAGCATGAATAAAGAGTTAAGTAGTAAATTACTTTGAGAAAATATTTGGCATGTATTACCAATTCAATGAAAATTTCTTTCCTTTCTTAGTCTCAGATGATTGTATTAGAACAAGGGTTAGATAATAGCTTCTTTTGTGTATGATTATGAGTCAGAATTAAAAACAACACTTCATAGGAGTCAACCAAAAGACATTTTCCAAATAAATATATACAAACAATTGTTATCATGGTAATCAATTTCTGTTACACAAAGGAAAATGCTATTCATTTTTAAAGCATAATAAAGAGTTAAATTAGAATAATCATCTCTATCTGGATTCATTTTTCTTGCAGCAAAACCAGTGGTTCTCCCAGAGATTAAAAAAAAAATATATTGGTAGGCATAAAGGAAGGAAGGAAGAAAGGAAGGAAAGAGATATGAAGTGTTAAGCGATTTTATTCCTGGCTCATCCACTCCTTTTCTTAGTGACCTCACAGCACTCATTTCCGAATTTTGACAGTGACATCCTGTATTTCATAACATGTGTGAGGTAAAAAAGGAAACATAAAATTATTTCTACAGTGTTAAAGATGTTCTGAAAGTAAAAAAAAATCATCACATTCTCCCTTCTGCTTAGTATATTTCAAAAGCAAAACAATCATTGTTATCTGGTTTTCTGTTACCCTTTGCTTTAAGTCCTCAAGTTGAATATACATGTGTATCATTCTGTACATGTGAGAATAAGTTCCAAACTTCCCTTTGCTTTAAGTCCTCAAGTTGAATATACATGTGTATCATTCTGTACATGTGAGAATAAGTTCCAGACTTCTCTCTCAGTATAAGTTAGTGTCAAGGCTATTACTTTCTACTATGTGAATGTCAAAGTCAAGAAGTAAACATAACATTCTGTTTAGTGTTTCTCTCTAATTCTGTATTTTACCTGCTTTTTTTTTTTTTAAAAAAAAAAAAAGGACAACAAAGAGATAAAGATGGGGGGAAAAGGAGAAAAAAATACAAAAATATGTTAAACCAGAGATTGATATATTTTTTTAGAATCTGATTTATCAATAATGAGAGTGAAAGAATCTTAAATACAGAAACAGAGAAAATCTCAAGAGACATGAAGACAGAAATCAAAACCCCTGCACCAAAATTAGTGCATTAACTACACCTCTGTACTGAGAAAATGGCTTCCTTGGTGGTTCAGTGGTAAAGAACCATCCTGCCAATGCAGGAGTTGTGAGTTTGATCCCTGGGTTGGGAAGATCCTTTAGAGAAGCAAATGGCAACCCACTCCAATATTCTTTCCTGGGAAATCCCATGGACAGAAGAGCCTGGAGGGCTATAATGCATGGCTTGCAAGAGAGTTGGACATTACTTAGCAACTAAACAACAAAAACAACAAAATACTGAGGAAATAACATTTATCAAAACCAAAAGTTTAGGAGCATACATTTGTACCTAGCTAGGGAAAATATCACTGCAGATGGTGACTGCAGCCATGAAATTAAAAGATGCTTACTCCTTGGGAGAAAAGCTATGACCAACCTAGATAGCATATTCAAAAGCAGAGACATACTTTGCCAACGAAGGTCCGTCTAGTCAAGGCTATGGTTTTTCCAGTGGTCATGTATGGATGTGAGAGTTGGACTGTGAAGAAAGCTGAGTGCTGAAGAATTGATGCTTCTGAACTGTGGTATTGGAGAAGACTCTTGAGAGTCCCTTGGACTGCAAGGAGATCCAACCAGTCCTTCCTAAAGGAGATCAGCCCTGGGATTTCTTAAGGAATGATGCTAAAGCTGAAACTCCAGTTCTTTGGTCACCTCATGCGAAGAGTTGACTCATTGGAAAAGACTCTGATGCTGGGAGGGATTGGGGGCAGGAGCAGAAGGGGACAACAGAGGATGAGATGGCTGGATGGCATCACTGACTAAATGGACGTGAGTCTGTGTGAACTCCGGGAGTTAATAATGGACAGGAGGGCCTGGTGTGCTGTGATTCATGGGGTTGCAAAGAGTCGGACACGACTGAGCGACTGAACTGAACTGAACTGAGGGACAATATGTGGCTCTTCCCTGGTAGCTCAGAGAGTAAAGAATCTGCCTGCAGTGCAGGAGACCAGGTTCAGTCCCTGGGTTAAGAATATCCCCTGGAGAAGGAAATGGCAACCCATTCCAGGATTCTTGCTTGGAGAATTCCTGGCAGGCTACAGTCCATGGGCTCACAGAGTCGAACATGACTGAGCGACCAACACTTTCAACTTTCAGGGACAATATTATCTTGTGAACTTTTAGAACAAAACTCATATCTTAAAATTGCAATTCTACAAATAGAGGCATATCTCTTTTCTACTTTTTTGTTTTGATGTCAAAAGAATTTAATCAAGGGTCAAATCCACTTTGTAAGTCCCCACATTTCCAACTCAAGTCTACAAGTAAGTGCAGTCTTATATCTAAAAATCAGTATGAAAAATGGACTTTTGTTGAATTTTAGCATAGGGATGCATTTTTAAAAAATAAAATGAAATCATATATACGCATGTGTTTCTTCATCATGTTAGGGAAGTTACATGGCTTATTTTCTGACCCTTCAGTTCAGTTCAGTTCAGTCGTCAGTCGTGTCCGACTCTTTGCAACCCCATGAATCACAGCACGCCAGGCCTCCCTGTCCATTATTAACTCCCGGAGTTCACACAGACTCACGTCCATTTAGTCAGTGATGCCATCCAGCCTTCTCATCCTCTGTCGTCCCCTTCTGCTCCTGCCCCCATTCCCTCCCAGCATCAGAGTCTTTTCCAATGAGTCAGCTCTTCGCATGAGGTGACCAAAGAACTGGAGTTTCAGCTTTAGCATCATTCCTTCCAAAGAAATCCCAGGGCTGATCTCCTTTAGGAAGGACTGGTTGGATCTCCTTGCAGTCCAAGGGACTCTCAAGAGTCTTCTCCAACACCACAGTTCAAAAGCATCAATTCTTTGGCACTCAGCTTTCTTCACAGTCCAACTCTCACATCCATACATGACCACAGGAAAACCATAGCCTTGACTAGACGAACCTTTGTTGGCAGAGTAATGTCTCGGCTTTTCAATATGCTATCTAGGTTGGTCATAACTTTGCTTCCAAGGAGTAAGCATCTTTTAATTTCACGGCTGCAGTCACCATCTGCAGTGATTTTGGAGCCCCCCAAAATAAAATCTGACACTGTTTCCACTGTTTCCCCATCTATTTCCCATGAAGTGATGGGATCGGATGCCATGATCTTCATTTTCTGAATGTTGAGCTTTAAGCCAACTTTTTCACTCTCCACTTTCACTTTCATCAAGAGGCTTTTTAGTTCTTCTTCACTTTCTGCCATAAGGGTGGTGTCATCTGCATATCTAAGGTTATTGATATTTCTCCCGGCAATCTTGATTCCAGCTTGTGTTTCTTCCAGTCCAGCATTTCTCATGATGTACTCTGCATATAAGTTAAATAAGTAGGGTGACAACATACAGCCTTGACGTACTCCTTTTCCTATTTGGAACCAGTCTGTTGTTCTATGTCCAGTTCTAACTGTTGCTTCCTGACCTGCATACAGATTTCTCAAGAGGCTGATCAGGTGGCCTGGTATTCCCATCTCTCTCAGAATTTTCCACAGTTGATTGTGATCCACACAGTCAAAGGCTTTGGCATAGTCAATAAAGCAGAAATAGATGTTTTTCTGGAACTCTCCTGCTTTTTCCATGATCCAGTGGATGTTGGCAATTTGATCTCTGGTTCCTCTGCTTTTTCTAAAACCAGCTTGAACATCAGGAAGTTCATAGTTCACATATTGCTGAAGCCTGACTTGAAGAATTTTGAGCATTACTTTACTAGCGTGTGAGATGAGTGCAATTGTGCGATAGTTTGAGCATTCTTTGGCATTGCCTTTCTTTGGGATTGGAATGAAAACTGACCTTTTCCAGTCCTCTGGCCACTGCTGAGTTTTCCAAATTTGCTGGCATATTGAGTGCAGTACTTTCACAGCATCATCTTTCAGGATTTGAAAGAGCTCAGCTGGGATTCCATCACCTCCACTAGCTTTGTTCATAGTGATGCTTTCTAAGGCCCACTTGACTTCACATTCCAGGATGTCTGGCTCTAGGTCAGTGATCACACCATTGTGATTATCTGGGTCGTGAAGCTCTTTTTTGAACAGTTCTTCTGTGTATTCTTGCCATCTCTTCTTAATATCATCTGCTTCTGTTAGGTCCATACCATTTCTGTCCTTTATTGAGCCCATCTTTGCATGAAATGTTCCCTTGGTATCTCTAATTTTCTTGAGGAGATCTCTAGTCTTTCCCATTCTGTTGATTTCCTCTATTTCTTTTCATTGATTGCTGAGGAAGGCTTCCTTATCTCTTCTTGCTATTCTTTGGAACTCTGCATTCAGATGCTTATATCTTTCCTTTTCTCCTTTGCTTTTCACTTCTCTTCTTTTCACAGATACAGTTAAATTAATTGAATGCTCTTGGATTTCAAGAAAAGCTTTTTCCTAATGTGATGATATGAATTGGTTTATCAGTTACTCAGGGACATTTATTATCTCAGCACTTAAGTCATCTAGTTCCAGAGAAAAATGTAATCTTACTCTGGACACAATAAAAACCCTACATGATCCAATAGTCTCTGTAGAATTTTGCCATTCTGGACACTTTGCTTTTCTGTCTTTGCTTCTCTCTGTGTTTGTATCTATTTTGCTTCCATATTGTGGTTTCTGTTTCATCATGGCTTTTACTCCTTTGTTGCATCTGCTTACTGTCTCTGTCTTAAGTATTTTTCAGTTTCTATGATATCCGTAGGCCCCTGTGTGTGTGCATCCACATGTGTGTGTGTGCATAATTTACACAACTATAAGGTAAAAAATAAATGTTTTTTTAATCAATTAGTCATTATCTTTATAGGACTTCTACCAGCACCTAAAAATAGCGGCCTGTAGTCAGGCACTGTTTTCAATTCCATTTAATTGAGACCATGGTGACTGTATTACATGGTATAAGGCATGGAGACCTATGCGGAAACAATGGCCTGCAACTGTTTTAGCAGAATGAAACTAAAAGTATGGTTAGTGCTCACACTATGGCCTGTTTAATATGGTAGCACTTATGTATTTCATGAGTTCTAAACATTTTGCAAGCTGATATGACCATGCTATGTGAATGACATATTTTATGAAAAATTCTGCTTTATCTCCTAGATGTCCTTGAAGTTAAAAGCACTTAGGAAAAAACTGTGGTGAGTGCATTGTATAGCATTACCCTAAGAAGTAAGCTATTACATATCTACTGATCCCATTTATATGAGTTAATGCTGCTTTCACTGGAAGCTGAGTTCCTGATTGAGTTCATTGCACTTAACATCAAACTACACTGCCTTTGATTGTTTTATTTAAGTATGGAATTAATAAGCTAAGACCACTTGTGGTTTATGGAAGGGATAATAATAAATTACATTGTGGTTAGTTCATTTATATATTTAGGGGGAAAAGTTAAACAAGTTATCATTTAAACAAAACACAATTATGAAGCTTTAGTGAGCCCATATTTGTAACTCTGTATTTACTTGTGATTACAAATCTGCAAAAATGATTTAAAGGTTTTTTAAAAGTCCAGTAGCAAAGAAAACAAACTTCTACAGGAGAAATACTGAATGCATTTGTTTGTCCTGGAAAAGAAAAGGTTAAGTTCATAAGAATAAGGCAGAGCAAACATAATGAATATGGACTTGTTTGACAAATTACAGCAGTAGAAATTGTTCAAATGATGCTACTTTAAGAGATACAGATATGTAAACAAAATGTTCAGAGATGATGTTAGATCTAAATGCCAGATGATGTTTATATATATGAAATATATTACTAATTTTGATTGAAGAATTTTTTCCTAACTACAAAAATAGTACATTACATTGCAAGAAATGCAGGAAATGAATAGAAAAGAAAGAAAAATTAAAACAATCTACTTTCATGCATGCCACACACACACACAATATGCATGTGTATTCCAATGACCAATGTTTAGGCAAGGGGAAAAATCGACTTCTTTGTGCAGTCATCAAAACCTTTAGTGTCAATTTCCTCCCAGGTCATTTTAGCAGATGCTGTTGGTACCCTGTCCGTATTTCCATATTTCTCTGGAGCCGCTGTCCACTGTGGCTTTTTATGTCTCTCTCTTTGTGAGGGCTTTCTCTGTCTCCTGAGCCTGCTTAGTCAGTACGAAGCAGTGTGGACCCAGATCCGTTAATGGCTCATGAGCAACCCTCAGCCAACAGGAGACAAGAGTTTGTGTGTAATGTTTCAGTTTCCCTTCCCTTAGTGAGACAATTCTGTTTTGCTTTATGTATTCTCTCAGAAGATTCCCCTATGGGGATCCACATGTAAACCATGAATGATCCCATTCCTTAATGCTCTCTTTATTGGTCCTCTTCTTTTCTCTGCTCACTGCTGTACCTTCTCACTGTAGGAGTCTGTTTTTACAAAAACCAAATTATTATGGTCATAGCAAAGGATAGACAGTGGGTTTTCAGAATAGGTCTTCAGAGAGAATAGGAAGTTTTAGACCACCAAATTTAATGCAAAAAAAAAAAAAAACTATATGTAACTTTATTATTATTTGGTCACAACTGTTTTTACTAGTTTTTTTCGCTGTTCATCTCTCCTTTGGTTCTAACGTAGTGAGGCAGCCTGGTGTTCTGGAAAGAGCCTCAGAAGAGAAACATATAGATATATATTCGTGCCTTGGTCACCATTAGTCAGTCATCTAACCTCTCAGAGATTCTGTTTCTTCGTCCATAAAATAGGGGTAAAATACCTGTATGTCCAAACTTACATGTTTTTTATAAGCCTTAAATGAGAAACTTGGTGGCAGTATTTTCTATGCAATAGTTTAGGAGATAACAGGAACTGGTATCAAATTTATACGAGGGCTTTGATCTCCACCTCTCACTTCCTTTGCTGTTACGTGTTTATGTCTTTGGTAACTTTGCCTAACTTTCTTTAGAGCTCCGTGTGCTGACTTCAGGACTTGAACTTCATGTTATCCATTCACCTATGAATACACAAAGACTGACAGTTAACAATCATTTGTGGTGCTGAGAGAAAAAATACATTTCATATTTCTCTCACGGAGGTTTTTGCATCAGCAAGAGCCCAACTACAGTGCTCCCACAAAGGAACCTACCCAACACCAGAAGTTTTCTTGATCAATCAAGAAGTTTAAAGCATATGGTTCTCCCACTTAAGAGCACTTGGGGGAAGGTTTCTGTTACCACATCATTTTGGAGTCAGAAATTCTTGCTTCCTCTAGAAGCAGCCATCTGGAATCACTATTAGTAAAACGGAGAGATCCAATTACAAGCATCTATTTGTAGTGGAAGCTCCTGTTAGCTTTTAAAGGAAAATCTTGTACGGAGCCAATGCCTGGCTGGTTTACCTATGGGAAATAAACTCAGGTGCAAAGATGGACTCTATCAGAGAAAAATATGAAAAGGAAGGATAAATAGAAACAAATTAGGCCTTACATTTTTTTCATGATCCAAGTCACTAAAGATTTTATTTCAAACTTTTTTTTTCTTTTTTTTTAAGATTACAGATATGGTTTTCTTCCACAGCAGAGAGGGAGCGATCAAGCTCAAGTTACAAAGCTAGGAAAAAGATGAAAGTTTAGAAAGCCTTAGAACTTTGCTGACTTACAGGCAGAAGGACGGGGAAAGGCTGAAAGGCAGGAAATAATGATTACTATTTATGCTCCACTTCATAGTTTCCACTTTGGTTAAACTAACTGGAAGGAAACAAATGATTAGGTTACTTGTGTCATCACTTACATCAGTAGTTTTATTTCTGAAAAAAAAAAAAAATAACATCATTACCCTTTCTTATTCAAGGAGAATGAGAATAATTGCCCAATCTTATTCTAATGTATCAATCTAAATGTTTTTATTTCAAAGATAGGGAAATAGTGAAATCTGCATTGGTGTATACAGTAGCTTGATCACAGAGGTAGCTGAAAATTTAGTATTAGAGACCAGAGGTTACAGATCACAGTAAACAAAATGTCACGTGTGGAGTTCTATCTTCATGCTGGGGTTTATTCACCTCTGTTCTCCGACACGAATTTTCACAGTATCAAAGAAGAATATCTTTGCACATGCAAAATCTTTCATATAGATTTTTTCCTTTTGTGCTTATATGAATTTATTTACCCCTTTAAAAAATTCCCTGATCAGGTTCCTTTTTTAAAACAATAAAACAAAAATAGTAGTGAGCACCTACTGTATGCTAACATTGGACAGGAGGTCATATACATGAACTCACATTCATGTGAAGTAGAGGCATTTCTTGGTTATGCAGATAAAGAAGGTTTCCACCTGAATTCCTCCACCACTTAGAGTTGGCAGCAAAAAGTTGTCACTTAACCCGTGGCCTCTTATTGTTTCCAGTGGATTTATCTTAACCCCAAACAGGGTTTTCAAGTCTTTTGAAGACTGAGAATTGTAGAATATTAAGTTGATGCTTTGTAGAATATTAAGTAGATGCTTAATAAATGCTTGTTGATGGTTACATCTTAGGTTTATTACCTAACTTAATGTGACTTCTATCTACTCTTAATACCCAAGAAGTTTGATTTTAAGTGACCAGGAAATGAAAAAGGCACAGGCTAATATAAAACCTCATTGTTAGCTGTATGACTTCAGTGTAAAATATGATCTACTTACCTGTTCAATATTAGACCAACAGAAAGGAAAGGTTGTGGTATCCAAAAGAAAGAAATTCTGCATCATAGTCATAGCTGTAAAGAAGAAAGATCTGGAATCACTCTAAAGATATCTATCTAAGGTATAAGCCAGTGTCTCTCAGACCATCTGGAGTAAAAGACTAGTTTCACCCCCTTCCCCTACTAATCTGTTCTGGATTAATAATTTTGTAAAATACAAAATTAAATTACTAAAACGAATTACTGAAAAAAAGAAATACAAAATAATGCTCCGTTTTTAACTCTCAGATTCAGTAGACAAAAATTACCATGCCAAATTGTCATGAATATTTATTGTAAATTTCTAAATGATTTTGTCACTGATCAGTCATACATAGTTTATGAACCAGCCACAGTCTGCAGATCTAAGCTTGGAGAAAGATTGTGTAAATTGTAATCCTATCTAAAGATCAAGTTGCTTAATAAATACAAGGAATTAAAAAAATCTCAAAACAACAAAGAAACAAGAACATTATTTTTTAGTTGGGAAACTTTCCTGCTGGCCAGAGAAATAGACTTTGAGTAGCATGCCAGTGCAAAGACTTGAGCAGCTGTTACTCTCTGCTCTTCCTTTTTGTTTTTTCTTAACTTTGATTTTGTGTAATATAAGTAATCCTCTTTTCCTTATATTCCACTTTTTCAATGATATTCTAGACATTAATATAAATATCACAGGGAATTTTCCTTGTTTCCCTATTTATGATATTCTTAAGCAATCTCTAAATAGCATCTATGGTTCGATTTTATTAAATATTATAAAACTGTAGGTAAATCCTATTTTATATTCTGCATTTCATAATGATTTCAAGAGTTAATTTAAAAGATGCTTTTCTGACTATCAGTAACAATGAAATTAAGTGATTTCCTTAGTATGACAGCAATCACTTTCTTTGAAGTTCATGTCAAACTTATTTTTAAAATAATGTAAACATGTGTAAATTCAACAGAGGGGGATTGGAATTAATTTTATTAAGAAATATTCAAGTTTATTCAGAAATCATTTTCCCTATAAATACATGTCTATAATTGGTCAAATTACAACTTAAATATTTTTAAAAAATTGGGGAGGGGCCACATCACACAGTATGTAAGATCTTAACAGGCCGACCAGAGATCAAACCTGCACCCCCTGGAGTAGAAGAACAGAGCTTTAACCACTGAGCATCCAGGGATGTCCCTGTTCTAACAACTTAAATCCTAACATTGCCATCTGGTGGGAATGTCAGTGCAGTGAGTGATACATACATGCTAGAGGTAATATATGATGAACTAACAGTAGCTAACCAACATAAGAAGAATATGTTTTACATAATTGTTTTTCACTATATAATTCCTAGTTTAGTCAACTCATTTCTCTTTCAAATAAATCTGGACTAAAGGAGAAGAAAAGTAAGAAAATTTTATTCAATTATTTGTAGGTATTGAAGACACATTTATATATAGTCACTCCACCTTGGCTTCATTCTTTGAGACTGATACAGAATTTTTCTTCATGCATTATTTAACAGGGACTAAGTTCAGATAGGTTACCTTAGTTTCTTAGGTGCTATAGGAGGATGTGAACAGTGGAAAAAATAGCCAAGATTTGTCCTTGTATGTGCTTGTACTAGTTTATTACTACTCATATATATTAAAAGTTAAGAATTTATGATTTTGACTTTAATATTTCCTGTCAAGTGTTAGCTGCCTAAGTAGAATGTAGAACGTGTAATTTGGAACAATAAGCAATTAGAATTGTAAAGGTAGTTGTTTCACTAGTTTTAGATAATGAGAAAAATCATGCTTTTGAATTTTATTGTATTTGAAAACATGCAATATTTTGGTAGCCATAAAGCAAATTATTGAAATAAGCACATCATGAATGCATTGTATTAAGACAGATTTTAGAGATCATTGAAAAGATTTATACATGAAACAAAGAAACTGGGGATATGGCAAATCTAACAACATTAATAATATTCCTGAGTTCATGTCCTTAGAATTAAATGTGAGCATTCAACTCTTTATCCTACTGAGTATTAACCCTTACATAAACCCTGTTATACAGTGATCAAAACCCACATGCCATTTAGTTAGAAAGTTAGCAAGCAGGAACAAGATCTCTAAAAAAGAAGGGAATACATTCTGTTGGGTAGAAAGGCAAAAAGAATTGCTATTTGTTTTCTTCTCATGTTTTGAGTGTGAGGAGGAACAAAGCCTTTCAATTACTGAGAAATATCAATTGGTCAATAGGGGATGAATAGAAACAAGAACATAAAAGTAAATTATAACAAACAACATGAATTTCACATAAGTCTCTGGTGAGAAATTTAAACATATTGCAAATATATTAGGGATTTCCAATTTGCTAATATTTTCCCTAGTTTAACCATTTTTTTCTATAGTACCACATCAATAGAAATTTCAGTGTTGATTAACAAAGGGAGTCAAAATATACAATTCAGGGGTGAGTACATCTGACATTTACCTTCTCATGAGAGAGAGGATGAGAATTCTCTTGTGGTGATAAAAAGAGTCATCTTTGTGCTCTTTATATGAAGATTAAGAATACATCAGAGGGTGGAAAGTAGGTATTTTCCTTTCTACTAATATTTTTTGTAGTCTTTTACTGAAAGATTTTTTTCGGAAAATAGGCTACTGTTGTTACTGGTACAGATCTTCAGTTCTGAAGACCATCTTATCACCACTTCAGAACACAACAGTTGTTTCAGTAGAACTTTTCAGGATTTTTCAAACTTTGATTCTAAACATAATGGCTATAAATTAGCTTTTTTTTTAAAACAAACACTCAAACAAATATAAATACAAATCACAATCCAAATGCCTTATTCAATCTCCAAAAATGACTCATTACAGTATCTAGTTGCTGAAGGTATTTGCATAATCAAATATTCTGAAAAAGAAACTTTTTTCACAAAGGAAAAACAATGTAGATGTATGCTTTATATACGTAAATGGTTAATAATTGTTTTGCTTTGAGTGTAGTGTGCTATTTATAATGATAAATTTACTATTTCCTACATGATATATGACATTCTAACTAGTATCATATAAATATAAAGTTGTGGGGAGGAAAAGAAAAAAACAATATTGTATATTTTTATCTATCAAAATTGAGACTGGAGGGTAGGTGGATATAGATGATAAAGTCACGCGTGGGTTTTTATCTGAGTGGGGTTGTTACCTCTAGCCCCCGCATTGTTCAAAGGTTGATTGTATTGTTTCTCTAACAAATTCTCTCCTTTTTTGAGCTAGTATTTGGGATTTGTTGTTGTTATTCAATTGTTAAGTTTTGTATGACTCTTTGTGACCCCATGGACTGCAGCATGCCAAGCTTTCCTTTCCTTCATCATCTCCTGGAGTTTGCTCAAAATCATGTCCATTGAGTTGGTGAGGCCATCCAACCATCTCATCCTCTGTTGCCACTTCTCCTCTTGCCCTCAATCATTCCTTGCATCAGAGTCTTCTCCAGTGAGTCAGTTCTTTGCATCAGGTAGCCAAAGTATCAGAGCTTCAGCTTAAGCATCTGTCCTTCCAATGAATATTCAGGGTTGATTTCCTTAGGATTGACTGGTTTGATCTCCTTGCAGTCCAAGGGACTCTCAAGAGTCCTCTCCAACACCACAGTTAGAAAGCATCACTTTTTCAGCATTTAGCCTTCTTTATGGTCTAACTCTCACATCCGTACATGACTACTGAAAAAACCATAGTTTTAACTACATGGGCCTTTGTGGGCAAAGTAATGTCTCTGCTTTTTAATATGCTGTCTAGGTTTATTGTGGCTTTTCTTCTAAGGAGCAAGGTCTTTTGATTTCATGCCTGCAGTCACTGTCCACAGTGATTTTGGAGCCCAGGAAAATAAAATCTGAAACTATTTCCACTTCCCTCATCTATTTGCCATGAAGTGATGGGACTAGACGCCATGATCTTCTCTTGAATGTTGAGTGTTAAGCCAGCTTTTGCACTCTTTCATTTTCATCAAGAGACTCTTAGTTTCTCTTTGCTTTCTGCCATTAGAGTTGCATCATTAGCATATCTAGGGTTATTGATATTTCTCACAGCAATCTTGATTCCAGCTTGTGACATTTTGCATAGTGTACGTTCCATATAAGTTAAATAAGCAATAGATATTTGGGATACATATACATTTTCACTTCCATCTTACCTGTCTCCTGCAAATTCTGTTATGCAGGTCAAGAAGCAACAGTTAGAACAGGACATGAAACAATGGACTGGTTCAAAATTGGGAAAGGAATACACCAAGGCTTTATATTGTAACCCTGCTTATTTAACTTATATGTAGAGTACATCATGCAAAATGCCAGGCTAGATGAAACACAAGCTGGAATCAAGATTCCCGGGAGAAATATCAATAATCTCAGATACGCTGATGACATCACCCTTATGGCAGAAAGCGAAGAAGAACTAAAGAGCCTCTTAATGAAAGTGAAAGAGGAGAGTGAAAAAGCTAATGTAAAACTCAATATTAAAAAAAATTAAGATCACGGCATCTGGTCCCATCAATCTTGGCAAACAGATGGGGAAACAATGGAAATAGTGACAGACTTTATTTTCTTCGGCTCCAAAATCACTGTGGATGGTAACTGCACCCATGAAGTTAAAAGACGCTTGCTCCTTGGAAGAAAGCCATGAGAAACCTAGACAGCATTTTAAAAAGCACACATTACTTTGCTGACAAAGGTCCATTTAGTCAAAGCTATGGTTTTTCCAGTAGTCATGTATGGATGTGAGAGTTGCAACATAAAGAAGGCTGAGCAGTGAAGAATTGATGCTTTTGAACTGTGGTGTTTGAAAAATCTCTTGGACTGCAAGGAGATCAATTCCGTCAATCCTAAATAGTCACTGAAAGGACTGATGTTGAAACTGAAGCTCTAATACTTTGGCCATCTGATGTGAAGAGCCATCTCATTGGAAAAGACCTGATGTTGGGAAAGATTGAAGGCAGGAGGAGAAGGGGATGACAGAGGAAGAGAGGGTTGAATGGCATCAGCAACTCAATGGACA
Source organism: Bos mutus (assembly GCF_027580195.1). Taxonomy (NCBI): domain Eukaryota; kingdom Metazoa; phylum Chordata; class Mammalia; order Artiodactyla; family Bovidae; genus Bos; species Bos mutus. The sequence goes on from NC_091617.1 coordinate 49,906,883, forward strand.
TGAGTTTGAGCAAACTCTGGGAGACAGTGAAGGACAGGGAAGCCTGGCATACTCCTGTCCATGTGGTCGCGAAGAGTCAGACACGACTGAGTGACTGAACAACAACAAACACCTCATTCAGAGTTAATGCCTGATATCCATCTTTCATTCCTGCATTTATTCTAGAGGGTATTGCATCACTGGCTCAATGGACATGAATTTGAGCAAACTCCAGGAGATAGTGAAGGACAGGGAAGCCTGGTGTGCTCTAGTCCATGGGGTTGCAAAGAGTCGAAAGGACTTAGCGACTGAACAATAACAGCAAGAACATTAAACTTAAGTAGAAGAAATATTTCCTATCCTCTTCAGCAAAATGGAACTGCCTATATATGTAAAAGATCTATTAAACACTGTTTTATATGTCTTTTAAGAATTAGGATTGTAGTAATAAATCCAATTATTTTTTCCTAGATGAAGAAGAAAAGAAAGAACCAAACATAGTAGTAAGATAGGAGATGAAGAAATAGAATTGAAGTACAATTTCCTCATTCCCCTGTCCAGGAGAAATCCTTCTAGAACTCACAGAAATATCTCCCTTTGTTGAGAAACCAAAGGGATTTTTTTCTTTTCCAATTTATGAGCCAATCAACTTTAAGTATACCTAATAGCCCCTTGTAAAATCTAGGCAGCTTAAACAGCAGGCCCTGTACTGATGTGATGGTTTTCTGAGTCATTGCTTCTTTAAAAGGTTGAATTGATCTTTTCTATCTTGGCTCTGGTAGAAATTTGAGGGGTTTTTGGTCAAATAACAAGTACTCTGCCTATTAAACTATTTTCTTTGATTTTTGAGGACAGAGTGGGTTTTCCTTCTGTCTTTTAGAAAGAAGCCTGAAAAATAAATTGAAATATTTTTTCAAGAATGACTCATACCAAAACCTTTAAAAGGTATCCATTAAATTTTATTGTACTAGTAGTCCTGCCATAAAATGAATTTGAATTTGATTTTTCTCTACCTTCATGTTAACACATAGTATTAAGCCTGAGGCACTCAGAAAAAGAATTTATAAGTGAGAGATCATCAAACTGCTTGACCAATTTTCAACCTTACAGTTTACTTATTTCTAGTGGATTTTATATTTTTAATTGATGATTGGCTGGATGAGGAAGTGTTTCTGCATAAGAAGCATATAATGCTTGGGACTCAAAGGTAAATAACAGCAATAGTTTGTTTTATGTTTTTCTCACTACCAAAGTAATGATCCTAATAAAGAGAGTTTCTTAGTAGTATGTACTATTGCTTTCAAACTATTTCTATGAACAAAATATTTAGTTTCTGATTTATTTCTTGCCTGTTTAAGGGAAGGCTTTCACAGAGAAAATAACAAAATAATATTTATTAAACTCTAAACAAAATCAGCAATTTAGTTGGTGAAGGTGCTGGGGAAGGTTAAGAAGAAGATAAAAATGGTTTTACATTTAATATATACTCAGAATAGCAATGCTATTCATTAATGCTAATTTAAAATCTGAAAAGGATTTATCTGTAGATTTCCCAATTATATAATAAAAGCTGAGAAAACATGCCATTGCTATGGCTAATATGCCTGCTCTTTTGTTTTATGCTTATTTTTAGCAATTGTCATGGGGATGAGTGAAGATAGTGATTGTACTCTTTAAATTGCACTTAAAATTGTTGGTGGCATAGTAACTTTATGGTGAATTCTACCCAGATATGTGTGTATGTGCCAGTGTCTTTGTTTTTAAAAAAAATCTCTTCTGCTTTGTCCTTCAATTTAATGAATTTGCATATTAGTCACTATGTCTGAAAGAACGGAATGTAGCAAGCCTTCACGAAAAGAAAGTTGGAAGAGTTTAAAGTAGGGTGAGGAATTAAAATGATTATTACTGCAGAAAAATGCAGCCTTCGTATTTGTTCATCTTCAGACTGCCAGGAGGAGCAACCCCACGTCCAAGGAGCCGTGGCTGCGCGGGCGCAGGAGGGCCTAGAGGAGCTATTCCACGTTGAAGGTCAGGAAGGGCGGCGGTGAAGAGATACCCCTAGTCCAAGGTAAGGAGCAATGGCTGCACTTTGCTGGAGCAGCCGTGAAGAGATACCCTACGCCCAAGGTAAGAGAAACCCAAGTAAGACGGTAGGTGTTGCAAGAGGGCATCAGAGGGCAAACACACTAAACCATACTCACAGAAAACTAGTCAATCTAATCACACTAGGACCACAGCCTTGTCTAACTCAATGAAACTAAGCCATGCCCGTGGGGCAACCCAAGATGGGCGGGTCATGGTGGAGAGATCTGACAGAATGGGGTCCACTGGAGAAGGGAATGGCAAACCACTTCAGTATTCTTGCCTTGAGAACCCCATGAACAGTATGAAAAGGCAAAATGAGAGGACACTGAAAGAGAAACTCCCCAGGTCAGTAGGTGCCCAATATGCTACTGGAGATCAGTGGAGAAATAACTCCAGAAAGAATGAAGGGATTGAGCCAAAGCAAAAAGAATACCCAGTTGTGGATGTGACTGGTGATAGAAGCAAGGTCCGATGCTGTAAAGAGCAATATTGCATAGGAAGACTCTTGAGAGTCCCTTGGACTGCAAGGAGATCCAACCAGTCCATTCTGAAGGAGATCAGCCCTGGGATTTCTTTGGAAGGAATGATGCTAAAGCCGAAACTCCAGTACTTTGGCCACCTCATGCGAAGAGTTGACTCATTGGAAAAGACTCTGATGCTGGGAGGGATTGGGGGCAGGAGGAGAAGGGGACGACAGAGGATGAGATGGCTGGATGGCATTACTGACTCAATGGACGTGAGTCTGAGTGAACTTCAGGAGTTGGTGATGGACAGGGAGGCCTGGTGTGCTGCGATTTATGGGGTTGCAAAGAGTCGGACCCAACTGAGAGACTGATCTGATCTGATCTGATCATTAGTGAAGCAGAGGTCTTTTTGATAAAAAGATAATAAGATTATGCAATGAGAGGTGTTAAACTGATGAAACAAGGAGGCCATTAGACTAAAGGGACTCTAATACCAAGATGGTCTATGTAAGCAAACTGAAATTCAAGACTGTAGACATTTTAAGTTTATAAAATCAAAACTACTAAGGAAAACCAATCACAAAGAACCAACTAGGCTTTAAACTGTAACCAAATAATTTCCTGTTTTTGCTTTGGACTTTTTCTGTCTTTTCCCTGGCTTCTCAACACTTTACGTTTTGTTCTTCTCATTTTCAATGGAAGGCTTTCCAGATGGCCTGGTGGTAAAGAATCCATCTACCAATGCAGGAGATGTGAGTTTGATCCCTAGGTTGGGAAGATCCTCTGGAGAAGGATATGACAACTCACTCTAGTATTCTTGCTTGGGAAATCCTATGAACAGAAGAGCCTGACAGGCTACAGTCCATAGGGTTGCAAAAGAGTTGGACATGACTGACTGATGGCCTAAGCAATGGGTCAAAAACCAATATCCTTGTAGATCAGTGGTAAAGAATCTGCCTGCCAAGGCAGGAGATTCAGGAGACATGGGTTTGACCCCTGTCCAGGAAGATCCCCTGGAGGATGAAATGGCAACCCACTGCAGTGTTCTTGCCTGGAAAAATCCCGTGGACAAAGAAACCTGGTGGGCTACATACAGTCCACGGGGTCACAAAAGAGTCATACATGACTTAGTGACTCAAAAATAACAACAATTTCAGTGGATAAATGCTCAATAAAGTCTTAAAATTTTTTTATAAGTCAATTTATCTTTTAATGAAGGCAATCAATTTTATTTATTTTTTGCATTTCTTATTTTTTTATTTTAAATTTTATTTTATTTTTAAACTTTACAAATTGTGTTAGTTTTGCCAAATATCAAAATGAATCCACCACAGGTATACATGTTTTCCCCATCCTGAACCCTCCGCCCTCCTCCCTCCCCATACCATCCCTCTGGGTCATCCCAGTGCACTAGCCCCAAGCATCCAGTATCGTACATTGAACCTGGACTGGCAACTCGTTTCATACATGATATTATACATGTTTCAATGCCTTTCTCCCAAATCTTCCCACCCTCTCCCTCTGCAACAGAGTCCATAAGACTGTTCTATACATCAGTGTCTCTTTTGCTGTCTCATACACAGGGTTATTGTTACCATCTTTAGAAACATTGAGCTTTATCTTATATGTGTTCAACATTGAAGAATGGTGCCCTTCTAAAATAGACTGAGAGTCTGATGGTCTCAAGACTCATGCCAATATGTTTAAGAGATTCCACAGCATGGAATATTAGAGGCTGAACCAAGACAAAGTGTGGAAGCTGCTCAGAAAGTAGGTAGAGTGCGAAGGAGGGAGGGAACCCAAGTAAGAAAGAGCTTTTGGTTTTCCATTCAAGAAGTTATTGAATAGACAGAAAATCAATGCAAAGAAAAAGTAAAAAACAAAAACAAAAAAAAACAGAAAACCCAACTCATTCTCTGGATTTTCTGAATCCAGTCTTTGGATTCTAAGTGCATTCATGATCACCAATCACTACCCTTGAATGTTCTGCAGAATTTTCATTTTGTAAGTACAATTTTTCATTGATATTATGTGCAGCCTTCTATACTAAGGCCAAGAATTTGACCTATCATGAGGCAAATATACAATAAACTCAGTGACTAGCACTTCGTATTTGTAAGCTATGGCCTGAGCAGAAATTTGTTGATCTCTGCGTTTTCTATTTTTTCTATTGGACCTGTGCTGTATTCTCCTATGTTCTGATTCTGTGATGTCCCATCTGCTCCAACACATCTTTACCTGGCAAACAGGTAAGCTCTTTCCTTGGCCATCTAGGCTCAATCCCATGGTTTAGAGTTTGTATCTTCCTCACTGGTGGAGCATTTGCTACCCTGAAATCTTTGGTTTCTCTTCAGGAATCATGTTCATGGACCACCCCTGTGGTGATGACCCAGGTCCTGTTGTGCCCATGTCTCTGAAAGAAAAGATTCTTTGAAGCCATATGACTAAAAGCCATATGATTGTTAATGAGAAAGATATCTGAATAACAACGGGCTGGATAAATCAAAAAAGGAGATTATATAAAAGCTCTATCATTCAGCCTCTTTCAACTTGTCCAGAGAAGGCGAATACCCAATGAATTCAACAAGCTGGATTCTGATCTCTCAAAATCAGCAGTGATAAGTTGGTTCCCAAGAAGAGCACAATTTCTAAACCTCTCATCTTACCAACTGAGTCTGAGTTGCAAAACTTTCATAGGCAAATTCTTTCAAATCGTTAAAGATCCAATATTACCTGTGTTTCTAGAACACTGAGAACAAAATAAAGATCTGACTTATTTTCATGACTATGGAATTTTCCTGCATTCTGAATCTTTAAGAAATTATAGAAAAATAAATTATAGAGTGAAGGTGTGTAGGAACTAAAAAACATATTTCCGAACTTAATTCTACAGAATATTGATAGAATAATAGTAAATAGGATTTATTTGGAAACGTAGACAAGGATAAGTAAACAATCAACTAAAATAATGTAGCAAAGTAATTTTCACCAAAAGAAGAAAATCAAAGGATTTTGCAATAACTGCCATAAAGCACTGGATAAAATTCAATATGCATTTCTCTGGTTTTATAATCTTAGTAAAACAGAGGAAAAGAGCATCCTTTAACAAGACAAATATACATTTTAAATTAGCAGTCATGATATAAAATATTTCCATCACTCCAGAAAATCCCCTCAGTCCTTTTTATAAACAAATATAAATCCATTTCTAGCTCCCAGCAATGAATGATCTATTTTTCTGTGAATAGAATTCATGCAAATGGAATCATACAATGTTACTCTTTTGTGTCTGGCTTGTTTTATTTAGTATAATGCCTTTGAGATTTGCTAATTTGTTCCATGTATCAATTATTAATTTTTTTTTTTTTGCTAACTGGTCATATTACATTGAATGGATGTATTCTTTATTCTTTGCATTTTTTTTTCATTGCAGATAGATATTTGTTTTTTTTTTTCCAATTTGGGGCTATTTTATGTACAACCGCTTATGAACCTTTATGTAAAATTTTATGTGGATATGTTTTCAATTATCTTGAGCACAGTGCAATTTTGATGCTTACTATCCAGAGTCAGGTAGTAAGCTTCACAGGTTAAAGGTACAGTCTTCACAAGACTGCCCTCAGCCAACAGTAAATTGAGGGTTCCCATGCCACAAACACTTTTGAACAATTCCCCACAAACTCAGTGTTCCCACTGTTCTAGAGAGTAATTTTTTAGAACACCTCATCGAACTCATGAAAATGCTATAAATGCAATTACAGTTTTATGACAGCAAAAGGATACAAGTCAAAATTAGCCAAAAGAAGAGACATGCAGGGAGAGGTGTGGGAGAGTCTCAATGCTTTCATGTCCTTGAGATGTGTCAGCTTTCCAGTATATGGATATATTTCACTAATCAGAGAAACTTACCTGAGTTTCAGGTACTCAAAGTTGGTGCTGGAGTTTCATTATGTAAGAATGATTGTTGAATCACTGTTTACATGATTAAGTTCAATATTCATCTTCTCTCCACTCCCTGGAGGCTGAGGGTTTGGGTTGATATCACATGGCTCTAAAAACCTCAATCCTCAAATCACAAGGTTGGTCTTTCTGGCAAAGTTAGCCTCCATCCTGAAATCATCTAGGAGCCCACAGTAAGTCACTTTATTAGCATAACCTCAGAAGGTATGATCAGAGCCCATCACGGATAACAAAGACACTACTATTACCAGGGAAATCCAATATTTAGAGAATCTGTCCCTGAAACCAAGGCCAAATATAATAAGGCATAATCATTTCTTTATTATGCATCATTAGATGATAAATAAAAGAAGGATTGTATTTTCTACTTTATATGAAACTGATAAATATTTTTCCAAAGTGGCTCTAAAATTTTTCTTCTGATAAGCAGTACATGAGACTTCTCTTCATTTTTTGCTATTACTTGGTACAGCCAGTCTTTTACATTTAAAAAATTTACTTGGTGTATTGTAGTATCACATAATGACTTTAACTTAGATTTCCCTAATGATTAATGATGTTTCAGTTCAGTTTAATCACTCAGTCATATCAGACTCTTTGTGACAAGAGTCAGATAATGGACCACAGGACGCCAGGCTTTCCTACCCATCACCAAATCCCAGAGCTTTCTCAAACTCGTGTCCATTGAGCCAGTGACGCCATCCAACTATCTCATCCTCTGTCATCCCCTTCTCCTCCCACCTTCAATCTTTCCCAGCACCAGGGTCTTTTCAAATGAGTCAGCTCTTTGCATCAGGTGGCCAAAGTAATGGAGTTTCAGCTTCAGTATCAGTCCTTCCAATGAATATTCAGGACTGATTTCCTTTAGGATTGACTGGCTTGATCTGGCAGTCCAAGGGACTCTCAAGAGTCTTCTCCAACACCACAGTTCAAAAGCATCAATTCTTTGGCACTCAGCTTTCTTTATAGTCCAACTCTCACATCCATACATGACTACTGGAAAAACCATAGCTTTGACTAGATGGACCTTTGTTGGCAAAGTAATGTCTCTGCTTTTTAATATGCTTTCTAGGTTGATCAAAGATTTTCTTCTGAGGAGCAAGCATTCTTTTATTTAATGGCTGCAGTCACCATCTGCAGTGATTTTGGAGCCCAAGAACATAAAGTCTCACAGTGTATGAGGGTTCCATTTTTTCACATCCTCAACAACACTTGCTATTATCTATATTTTGATTATAGTTATCCTAATGGATATGAAATAATATCCCTTTGTAACTTGCATTGCCCTGAGGCCTATTAAAGTTGACTGCCACTTCATGTATTTATTGGCCATTTATAAACTGTTATTGAAGAAATGTCTATTGTACAGTAAATTGACTTTTTATCTCTGCTGAAAATTTGGTGACAGCATATAAGTAGGGTTATTTCTGAACTCTGTCTTTTATTCCACTAACATATTTGTGTATCTCAATGCAATAACTACACTGCCTTTCGTTTTGTCTGAAAACAAAGTTTTCTATAATATAGTATAAATTAAGCAAAATCCAAAGTACGCATATAGTATGACATGTATAGTACAGTATGACATACAATGTGTGTTGTTGTCCAGTCGTTCGGTCCAGTCTGACTCTTTGCAGCCGCGTGGACTGCAGCACACCAGGCCTCTCTGTCCCTCACCATTTCCCTGAGTTTGCCCAAGTTCACATTCATTTTATCAGTGATGCTGTCCAACCATCTCATCCTCTGATGGCCTCTTCTTCTTCTGCCCTTAATCGTCCCCAGCATATGGGACTTTCCCAATGAGTTATCTGTTCACATCAGATGACCGAAATACTGGAGTTTCAGCTTCAGCATCAGACCTTCCAGTGAATATTCAGGGTTGATCTCCCTTAAGATTGGCTGGCTTGATCTTGCTGTCCAAGGGACTTTCAAGAGTCTTCTCCAGCACCAATGTGTACGTGTAGAGAAAAAAGCTTAAAAGATGAGCACCAAAATGTTTATGATATGTATTTTCAAGTATTTATATTGTCAAATTTTTTCTTTTCTAAACTTTCCCACAGAGACAATATACTGATTCTATAATAAAAATCAACCATCAGTGCTCTAATAATAGTAAAACAGTACTAAATTAGGGGCCTAGAAATGAACACAACTTCAAATATGAAATTTTCAATGAAGAATACTATAGGGATCCCCCCCATTTATTCATCATATTTCTATGAATGCAAGCCTGAGATCATATTTGTTTTTTCATAACAACAATATCTCATTATTGACTTACTTTGAGTTTATAGTCAACAAAAACTCCCAGATCTTTTCTCAGGAATTGCTTTCAAGCCCAAATTTTATGCCTCCATTTCTTTTTATTTTTGGAGAGAAGTTTAAACACCTTCTGTATGTACGTGCATACATGCTAAGTCGCTTCAGTTGTGTCCAACTTTTTGTGACCCCATAATTATCTGAAGAAGACTCTTGAGAGTGCGAGATCAAACCAGTGAATCCTAAAGGAAATCAATTCTGAATATTCACTGGAAGGAGTGATGCTGAAGCTGAAGCTCCAATACTTTGGCCACCTGATGCGAAGACCTGACTCAATAGAAAAGACCCTGAAGCTGGGAAAGATTGAACACAGGAGGAGAAGAGGACAAAAGAGGACAAGATGGCTTCACCGACTTGATGCACATAAGTTTAAACAAGGTCTGGGAGGGAGTGAAGGACAGGGAAGCCTGGTATGCTGCAGTCCATGGGGTCACAAAGAGTCATACACGACTGAGCGACTGAAAAACAGATTATCTGTTAAAAATAAAATCCAATTAAAATAAATAATATATGCCTTCACTTAGTTTAAAGAGTTAACTACAAAATAAATTACCCAGTACTCTATAGTGGTATGCCACGCTGTGCTGCTATGCTCAGTGGCTCAGTTGTGTCCGACCCTTTGCAACCCCATGGACTGTAGTACACCAGGCTCCTCTGTCTCTGGAGTTTTTCAGTCAAGAATACTGGTGTGTGTTGCCATTTCTTACTCCAGGGGATTTTCCAGACCCAGGGATTGAACCCATATCTCTTGCATCTCCTACAATGTAACCGTTTATATATATTTTAGCTGATTCTTTAGATTCTGTCTCCATATTAAAACACACTCACACACTCACACACTTATACTGCTATTTCTTGATTTTTTTTAGTTTTAGGGCTTATCTACAATGAAAGGTAAGATTCTAATATGGTAACCATGATTTCTGTCTCTTGACATTCACACCTTTGTGCAATCCACATCAGTTCCTCTTGAGTTTAGGAGGGATGTACAACTTGCTCTAACCAATAGAATATGGCAAAGCATAAAGAATATCACTCTTGCAATTATGATACATTATATGGCAAGAGTATAGGAATTTTTGTGTGTCTGTATGTAACTAAGACCCTTAATCAGCTGAGTTATTCAAAAAGGAAATTATGCTGTGTAAGCCTGAGCTAATGAGGAAAGCCTTTTAAAAGATGGTCTAGAGGTATGTGATTGGAAGTGTTTCTCCTCCCACCACTCCCGGTTGTATGTGTGTGTGCATGTGTGTTGATAGATTTGAAGAATGAAGCTGCCATGAATTCAGCAGTACAAGAAATGAATTCCACTAAGATATTAAGGGAATTAAGATGTGACTCTTTCGATAGTTGAGCCTCTAGATAAGAATACAGCATAGCCAACAATTGACTTCAGCTTGGGGAGACCCTGAGCAGAAGACCCACCCAAGGGGTACCTTGACTTCTGACCCTCAGAAGCTATATGGTAATTAACAAGGACTGTGGCAATTTGGTGTGAAGAAATTGAATAAGTTATGCAGAATTGGTAAGTTTGGATATTTCATACACAGTAACAAAAGATTTACAAGACCTTTTAGAACTAACACCCCAAAAAGATGTCCTTTTTATTATAGGGGACTGGAATGCAAAAGTAGGAAGTCAAGAAACACCTGGAGTAACAGGCAAATTTGGCCTTGGAATACGGAATGAAGCAGGGCAAAGACTAATAGAGTTTTGCCAAGAAAACACACTGGTCATAGCAAACACCCTCTTCCAACAACACAAGAGAAGACTCTACACATGGACATCACCAGATAGATGGTCAACACCGAAATCAGATTGATTATATTCTTTGCAGCCAAAGATGGATAAGCTCTATACAGTCAACAAAAACAAGACCGGGAGCTGACTGTGGCACAGATCATGAACTCATTGCCAAATTCAGACTTAAATTGAAGAAAGTAGGGAAAACCACTAGACCATTCAGGTATGACCAGAATCAAACCCCTTATGATTATACAGTGGAAATGAGAAATAGATTTAAGGGCCTAGATCTGATAGATAGAGTGCCTGATGAACTATGGAATAAGGTTCATGACATTGTACAGGAGACAGGGATCAAGACCATTCCCATGGAAAAGAAATGCAAAAAAGCAAAATGGCTGTCTGGGGAGGCCTTACAAATAGCTGTGAAAAGAAGAGAAGAAAAAAAGCAAAGGAGAAAAGGAAAGATATAAACATCTGAATGCAGAGTTCCAAAGAATAGCAAGAAGAGATAAGAAAGCCTTCCTCAGCGATTAATGCAACGAAATGGAGGAAAACAACAGAATGGGAAAGACTAGAGATCTCTTCAAGAAAATTAGAGATATCAAGGGAACATGCAAAGATGGGCTCAAAAAAGGACAGAAATGGTATGGACCTAACAGAAGCAGAAGATATTAAGAAGAGGTAGCAAGATACACAGAACTGTACAAAAAAGATCTTCATGACCCAAATAATCACGATGGTGTGATCACTGACCTAGAGCCAGACATCCTGGAATGTGAAGTCAAGTGAGCCTTAGAAAGCATCACTATGAACAAAGCTAGTGGAGGTGATGGAATTCCAGTTGAGCTATTTCAAATCATAAAATATGATGCTGTGAAAGTGCTGCACTTAATACGCCAAGAAATTTGGAAAACTCAGCAGTGACCACAGGACTGGAAAAGGTCAGTTTTCATTCCAATCCCAAAGAAAGGCAATGCCAAAGAATGCTCAAACTACCACACAATTGCACTCATCTCACGTGCTAGTAAAAGTAATGCTAAAAATTCTCCAAGCCAGGCTTCAGCAATATGTGAACTGTGAACTTCCTGATGTTCAAGCTGGTTTTAGAACAGGCAGAGGAACCAGAGATCAAATTGCCAACATCCACTGGATCATGGAAAAAGCAAGAGAGTTCCAGAAAAACATCTATTTCTGCTTTATTGCCTATGCCAAAGCCTTTGACTGTGTGGATCACAATAAACTGTGGAAAATTCTGAAAGAGATGGGAATACCAGACCACCTGGCCTGCCTCTTGAGAAACCTGTATGCAGGTCAGGAAGCAACAGTTAGAACTGGACATGGAACAACAGACTGGTTCCAAATAGGAAAAGGAGTACGTCAAGGCTGTATGTTGTCACCCTGCTTATTTAATTTATATGCAGAGTACATCATGAGAAATGCTGGACTGGAAGAAACACAAGTTGGAATCAAGATTGCCGGGAGAAATATCAATCACCTCAGATATGCAGATGACACCACCCTTATGGCAGAAAGTGAAGAGGAACTAAAAAGTCTCTTGATGAAAGTGAAAGTGGAGAGTGAAAAAGTTGGCTGAAAGCTCAACATTCAGAAAACGAAGATCATGGCATCCAGTCCCATCACTTCATGGGAAATAGATGGGGAAACAGTGGAAACAGTGTCAGACTTTATTTTTGGGGGCTCCAAAATCACTGCAGATGGTGACTGCAGCCATGAAATTAAAAGACGCTTACTCCTTGGAAGGAAAGTTATGACCAACCTAGATAGCATATTCAAAAGCAGAGACGTTACTTTGCCAACAAAAGTCCGTCTAGTCAAGGCTATGGTTTTTCCTGTGGTCCTGTATGGATGTGAGAGTTGGACTGTGAAGAAGGCTGAGCGCTGAAGAATTGATGCTTTTGAACTGTGGTGTTGGAGAAGACTCTTGAGAGTCCCTTGGACTGCAAGGAGATCCACCCAGTCCATTCTGAAGGAGATCAGCCCTGGGATTTCTTTGGAGGGAATGATGCTGAAGCTAAAACTCCAGTACTTTGGCCACCTCATGCGAAGAGTTGACTCATTGGAAAAGACTCTGATGCTGATGCTGGGGGGGATTTGGGGCAGGAGGAGAAGGGGACAACAGAGGATGAGATGGCTGGATGGCATCACTGACTCGATGGACGTGAGTCTGAGTGAACTCCGGGAGTTGGTGATGGACAGGGAGTCCTGGCGTGCTGTGATTCATAGGGTCGCAAAGAGTCGGACACGACTGAGCGACTGAACTGAACTGAACAGAAATGAGTGTATATACTTCTTGTTAGGAAATGACTATCTTTCACCATTCATTTTCCCAACCACCTGTTTTTGCTCCCACCACCGCATACATGCACATGTTTAATTTTTTTATCCTCCAAATATAAATATATAAAAAATTTTGGAGAAAGTCATTAAATAGTGTTTAGATAATACAGATTATATTATGCACAACTGAGCCATGAAACATACTATGTTTCTTTTAACTGTTGTCACTTTTTTTGTTGTTATTTTGTGGTCTTCAAAATTTTGAATATTGCTTTTTTTTTAAAAAAAAAATTTTGTTCATAGGCTGATTTTGTTTAAGTTCCAAAAATCCAACCATGTACCTCTGAAAGAATAATTATCTTACTTTACCCATTCCCTATATTTAGGATGAGAACATCATCGGTATTCTAACAGAATGAGGATAATCAGCAAACCTGCTGGCACTGAGGGAGACCAAAGCTTAATTCTTTAGTTTCATGACTTGCTTACAGGATAGATGACCTAGTACAAATTTTTTTCAAAATAGGAAAAACTATTCTACTATTCCAACTAATTTTTCCTGAGAGTACACCCCTCCCCCGAGTTAGTGAATCTTTGTTTATTTCTAGGTTTAATCCTCTTCAATGGACTATGTTCCTGGCAATGCCAGCATGTCTTGTGTCTAAGTCTGGTTTTGTAAAGACTAGTGTCAAAATTGGATTTCTGTAGAACATTCAATGACTTTTCTTTAAAAAGAGAATTATCATTTCTTCAAACTTTTCTGGATATGGCTGTGTCTGTGTGTTACTTACAATCTTAATAATTTTAAGAGGTCTAAAATTAAAATGACAGTGAACTGAGAAAGGGGCAGATAATTGTCAAATTGTAATGGCACCCCAGTCCAGTACTCCTGCCTGGAAAATCCCATGGATGGAGGAGCCTGGTAGGCTGCAGTCCATGGGGTTGCTGAGGGTAGGACACGACTGAGCGACTTCACTTTCACTTTTCACTTTCATGCATTGGAGAAGGAAATGGCAACCCACTCCAGTGTTCTTGCCTGGAGAATCCCAGGGACTGGGGAGCCTGGTGGGCTGCTGTCTATGGGGTCGCACAGAGTTGGACACGACTGAAGTGACTTAGCAGCTTAGCAGCATTCTCTCACCCATTCACTTGGAAAAGGCTTCTTAAGGTAGAACACCTCTGAGGAGCCACACATTTGTGTTTCCTTTGTTTCTTTTCATTCTGGCTGGTTAAGTTAGTATGCCTACTTACACACATGCACACAGTCTCTGGATCCCTTTTGAATGCAAGGCATGAAATTATCTTAAAAATAAATTTAGGAGGATTGAGAAGTGCCAAGATGGAAAAACATATATTCACCCATGCTGAAGGTCAGATGTTGAAGTAGATAAAAAATTAAATGAGTACAGAGTTCATGTATATAAGATAGATTGTATTGTAGTTGAAAGTTATGGTGATTATAGTGTGAGAAGACTGGAACTGGTAAGAGGGATTTGGGGTATATTTTGCATTTCATAATCTTCAAGTATCTTTGTGAAAGCCTTTTTCTGAGTCAGGCTTGGACTGAGTCATTACCAGTTAATGGGTCTCTATGCTAACAATCTAGCTGATTATCACAGAGTCCACAGATACAATGTAAAGTTAGTATCAGTACATGGTTACCTGCATTAGTAGCAAACAGTTGAAAATCCAACCCAACTTTATATTTTAAGCATCTCACACTTTTTCTTTTGATTAACTGAGAGTGTGCTCTTTACTAATAGCTTAAACTATCCATAGTCTCCCTGAAGAGAAATCTAATCTCTGCAAAATTATTTAACTATTAGTTTTAAAGCAAAGTTTCTATTGCCTAAGCATGAGATGTCAGCTAGAACTTTATTTCATAAATATATATATATGCTAATTAAGAATCCTAAAATGTACTAATAGGTACTGCATTCATATAAATACAACTACTGCTCTTACTGTCACTATTTCTGGCTAACTATATTGAGTTTTTATGTGCTATTTACTATTACCACTTTATAAATCATCTCATTTTTTATTCTCAACAAACCTCTCTGGTATCCTTACCCACACATTTTACAGAAAGAAGATAGAAACTAATGGAGGTAGCTTAACATCAATGAACAAATGGCAGAGCTAAAATTTTGATTCAGTTTTGATTATGCTTTTCCAGCCTTTATACCAGGAAACAGGAAATCTTTCTAACTTTCATCCCAGATTCATGCTATCTGGCCAGCTGGTAGAGTGATATAGAGAAGTAAAATCTTTGACAAAATTAAGAAGATTGAGAGCAGATGTGTACGGGAGTTTTATACTATAGGACTAAGTCCTGGGGCATACTTATCAATGATAGGGGAGACTAGATGAGAATCACCTTTAAATGAGGCAGACATGGGCATATGCCTGCCCATATGCATACACTGTCATGAACAATATGGTAGGAAGACATATATACAGCAGAAGGAAAGCCATTAGCAAATTAATGAAATGGAGCTTAGCTTTCATTCTATTGGGAAGAATAATCATACTTTGCCTAGTCTCGTGATCAAGGTCACTCAATTCTGTCTCCTCAGGAGATCCCATTTCCTCTCAGATGAACTACACCTGGTTATTATCAGTGTTAAAATTCCAGTGGGTATCCCTCTACTAAAATTCTTCCCTCATTCTTCACCCTTTTGTCTGAATTATCTATGGCACCCCACTCCAGTACTCTTGCCTGGAAAATCCCATGGACGGAGGAGCCTGGAAGGCTGCAGTCCATGGGGTTGCGAAGAGTCGGACAGGACTGAGCGACTTCACTTTCACTTTTCACTTTCATGCACTGGAGAAGGAAATGGCAACCCACTCCAGTGTTCTTGCCTGGAGAATCCCAGGGAATGGGGAGCCTGGTGGGCTGCTGTCTATGGGGTAACACAGAGTCGGACACGACTGAAGCGACTTAGCAGCAGCAGCAGTCTTTTAGAAAAACACCCAACCTCTTTAGAAACTTCTCATCTTTTTTTCTGATTACAAATCTTTGCCTTCACTCAACACTGTATCTCTATTTCCAGGGCTGAGAGGGGCAACTGTGGTAATTATAAGAACTTAGATTCAAGTCCTTGTCTACAGAGTTAAAAATTGTCTCCCTAGAGGGTGTTATCAGCTTGGCTCTGGATTTGTGTATTTCACAGGCTATGACTATAACTTTAGATTTCCGAAATACTGAGAATGGCTTCACTACACGGAATGATGGGGAGATTTTTATTAATACTGATGAACAAATACAGAGCAATGAAGGAATTAATTATATAGAGAACATGCAATCTTATTAAATTGAAGAACAGAAAAGTTCAATAAATTTATTGTAAACTCTAAGATTAAAAAAAGCAATTTTCAAGGTCTAGAATTAAATCATATTATTTAGGATTCAGTCTTGCTCAGAAAATCAAGGAGATATTCACTTTTTTTTTTTTTTTAACATACCCTTTATCATTAGTTTCAAGTCAAAAGGAATGTTTTTTTTTTTTTTTTTTTTTTAAGAGAAAGAAAGATCCACTGACTTAGGTGCATAAAAACAAAGAAATACTTGTAAAATAAGATATAATTTATTTAAAGAATAGGCAAATTAGAAAGTTATTAAAGGGAAAAAGAGATGCACCCAAATTACTCTGCTGATTCTCCCTTTATTTCCCCCTGTCCTCTCCCTTTATTTCTTTTACTTTTTAATATTTTAACTGTTCATTTTCATTTTATTTTGAAATACTTCAGAACTACAGAAAAGTTTCAGAAATAGAACAAACAATTCTCACATATTCATTACTCAGATTCCTCAAATGTTATTTTACTACATCAATTTTCATTCTTTGTCTCTGAATGACTTAAGTTGCTAAAAAATAAAAGGAAAAAAAAAAACAATAAAGTTCATGATATAATGCCCTTTTAACCATAGATACTTCAGCATATATTTCTTCAAAACCAATATCTTTTCCACAAAAAAGCACAACTATTAGAATCATGAAGATGATATTGATAAAAATTATTATGATTTAGTTACCTTATTCAGACATCATGAATTGTTCTACTAATGTTCTATAGAGCAAAAGAAGAAAAATTTTTCTGGTCTATTATCACCTTTTTCATTTACTTATCTTATCCCTTTAATTGACTTTAATCCCAGCCTGTATTCCTTGATTTTAACATTTTTGAAGAATATAAGCCTGTTATTTTCCAGAATATCTTCATTCCCTCTTAAACCCATCTTATTTGCTTTTGCCTCCACCACTCCACCTGCTCTTCTCAAGTGCACCAATGACCCCCATGCTATATCTTATGGTCTGTTCTTTGTTCTTATCTTATGTAACCTAATTCAACATTGGACTCAGTAGATCACTCACTGCTGCTGCTGCTGCTAAGTCACTTCAGTCGTGTCCGACTCTGTGCGACCCCATAGACAGCAGCCCACCAGGCTCCCCCATCCCTGGGATTCTCCAGGCAAGAACACTAGAGTGGGTTGCCATTGCCTTCTCCAATGCAAGAAAGTGAAAAGTGAAAGTGAAGTCACTCAGTCGTGTCCGACTCTTAGCGACCCCATGGACTGTAGCCCACCATGCTCCTCTCATGGGATTCTCCTTGAAACTTTCTTCTCTTGGCTTCAATGACACCACATTCCCCTAGATTTCCTTCTCCATCACAGGCCATTTCTTCTTAGCTTCCTTTTCTGCTTCTTCCTACATCCCTGACCTTGGATGCTCCTCAGACCTACTCCTTTCTCTAACTCTACATATTCTCTTGGTTTTATACAGCCTATATAATTTGCAACAACCAAATTTTCATCTTCCACTTGGACCTGTCATCTGTATCCCATCTGTGGTCAATTGTCATTTTAGACTTAAAATATTTGAAATCAAATTTGTGATGTTGCCCACCCTCCCTTGTAAACCTGCTTTCTTCAGTCTTCCCAGTCTCTGTAAATAGCCCTTAATTTTTCCAGTAAACAGACTAGACATTGAGTCACTTTTCTAATTAATCAGACCAAAAAACCTGAGTCATACTTCTCTCTTACTCTCATACTGTACCCCCAAACTGTCAAATATCTTATCTGCTTGACCATTAAAATATATGCAGGACCTCAACTGAGGTTGTCACCTCAGTTCCAAGTATAATGTTCTCTTATTTGAGAAGATCCTGATGCTGATAAAGACTGAAGACAAAAGGAGAAGGGGGCTGCAGAGGATGAGATGGTTAGATAGCATCACTGACTCAATGGACATGAATTTGCGTGAACTCCAGGAGATAGTGAAGGACAGGGAAGCCACTTGTGCTGAAGTCCATGGAGTCTAAAAGAGTTGAACATGACTTAGAGAATGAACAATAATAACAACAATCTGGATA
This sequence comes from Bos mutus, assembly GCF_027580195.1. Taxonomy (NCBI): domain Eukaryota; kingdom Metazoa; phylum Chordata; class Mammalia; order Artiodactyla; family Bovidae; genus Bos; species Bos mutus. Next base: position 49,925,110 of record NC_091617.1, read on the forward strand.
AGTGTAGTAATTTCTGAACCTTTCTCCCTGTTTCTACCACTGCCCCCTATTCTATTTTCAATCAGGCAACAAGATTTAGACTCAATAAGGCAACAAGAGTACTCCCTTTAAAGGGTAAAACAGATGATGTTATTCCCAATCAAATCCCTCCAAAATTTCCTCTTCTCCTACAGAGTAAAAGCCAAAGAAGTTATGAGTGCTCTGTTAAGACTCAGTTTACTTCCTTTCTCTCACTTTTGTGTCTGTCCTTCCTTCTACTCTTTTTCTCCCTCTGCTCTGTGGACACTGGCTTCTTTCTTTGTTGCTCCTGAACACACCAGTCACTCTATATGAACAGTCTTAGCAACTGCTGTGTCCATCTACCTGGTAGGCTCCTCAGCAGATATCTACACAGTTTACCATTTCATCTCCTTCAGGCCTTTATTTAAATGCCAATAGTGAGGCATCAAAATTAGCAATAAAGCTGCCCATTCAATTTAAAACTGCATATTAGACATCTGTAGCTCCTCTTCATTTTATTCTACTGGATTTATTGCTACCTAACATACTATATGTTATACTTTTGTCTTTTACTGTTGGTTTCTTTCCATTAGGATTTCCATTAGGATGTGGGCTCCAATTTTTAATCTTTTATTTACTGCTATAATCCTGAATCTGATGAAAATTAGGTATTCTATAAATATTTGAGGAAAGAAAGCATAGATAAAATATCTCTATTTCTCCTGGTCTCCTGGATTCTTCCCTCACCAAAAGAATTTAGTTTTATCTTCATTTTGCAGCCCACATAGTGACTTAAAATTTGTTTAAACTGAAGATCAGATCATTGAAAAGCAAATCAGATCAATTTCACTTTTCTCTCCAAAATTTTTCCTTTGGCTTCATAGCAAATTTCAAAGTTACCAAGGTATATAATGCTCAGCAGAATCTGCTCTTTCATCCTACTCCTGCTTGCACACTCTTGCTATTCCTGGAGACCACTAAGCAAATAAAAAGAGAGAAGAGAAAGTAAGTGAAGAAAAGAGGAAAAAAAGAAGAAGGGAGGGAGGGAGAATGGAAAGAAGAGACTTTTCAATGCTTGCACCTCCCCACTGTTACTCTGTCATATTCTGGTTCTATTTTCACTTATCATCACTTAGTTCTATCTCTTTTTTATTGTTGTTCAGGTGCCCAGTCATGTCTGATTATTTGTGACCCCATGGGCTGCAGGATGCCAGGCCTCCCCATCCCTCACCATCTTCTGGAGTTTGCCCAAGTTCATGTCCATTGCATTGGTGATGCCATCCAGCCATCTTATCCTCTGTCGCCCCCTTCCCCTGCCCTAAGTCTTTCCCAGCATCAGGGACTTTTCCAATGAGTCTGCTGGTGACCAAAATACTGGAGCTTCAGCTTCAGCATCAATCCTTCCAGTGAGTATTCAGGGTTGACTTCCTTTAGGATTGACTGCATTGATCTCCTTGCAGTCCAAAGGACTCTCAGGAGTCTTCTCCAGCACCACGGCATCAATTTCTTTCTTTAATCTATCTCTCTATTCATCACCTTTATAATCTTCATTTATTTGTCTAACTACCATTTACTGCCTGTTTTCTACAAAAAATGTGAACTTTTGTGAGGTTAAAAATATTCTAGGAAGAGTTCCAGGTACATATAAGACAGTCATTAACAATTGCTTAAAGTTTCATAAAAGCCTTTTAATTTCTTTAATAATAATTTAAAAACCATTAATTATTCTTTTTTTGTAATTAGCACCAATCTTTAAAAATTTTAATATACGTATAATTTATTTACACTGCTGTTTTTGTTTCAGGTGTGCAGCAAAGTGATTCAGTCACATACATACATATATCTATTCTTTTTCAGTTTTTTTCCCCTTTTAAGTTATTACAAAACTTTGAGTATAGTTTCTTGTGCTATAAGTAGGTTTTTGTTGGTTATCTATTACATACATACATACATACATATATATATATATATATATATATATATATATATATATATCAGTCAGTTCAGTCACTCAGTAATGTCCAACTCTTTGCAACCCCATGAATCGCAGAATGCCAGGCCTCCCTGTTCATGACCAACTCCTGGAATTCACTCAAACTCATGTGCATCAAGTTGGTGATGCCATCCAGCCATCTCATCCTCTGTCGTCCCCTTCTCCTCCTGCCCCCAATACCTCCCAGCATTAGGGTCTTTTCCAATGAGTCAACTCTTTGCATGAGGTGGCCAAAGTATTGGTGTTTCAACTTTAGCATCAGTCCTTCCAATGAACACCCAGGAGTGGTTTCCTTTAGGATGGACTGGTTGGATCTCCTTGCAGTCCAAGGGACTCTCAAGAGTCTTCTCCAACTTCCCAGTTCAAAAGCATCAATTCTTTGGCACTCAGCTTCTTCACAGTCCAACTTTCACATCCATACATGACTACTGGAAAGACCACAGCTTTGACTAGATGGATCTTTGTAGGCTAAGTAATGTCTCTGCTTTTTCCTATGCTGTCTAGATTGGTCATAACTTTCCTTCCAAGGAGTAAGCGTCTTTTAATTTCATGGCTGCAGTCACCATCTGCAGTGATTTTGGAGCCCCCCAAAATAAAGTCTGACACTATTTCCACTGTTTCCCCATCTATTTGCCATGAAGTGATGGGATCAGATGCCATGATCTTAGTTTTCTGAATGTTGAGCTTTAAACCAACGTTTTTACTGTCTTCTTTCACTTTCATCAAGAGGCACTTTAGTTCTTCTTCACTTTCTGCATTAAGGGTGGTGTCATCTGCATATCTGAAATTATTGATATATCTCTCGGCAATCTTGATTCCAGCTTGTGCTTCTTCCAGCCCACCGTTTCTCATGATGTACTCTGCATATAAGTTAAATAAGCAGGGTGACAATATACAGCCTTGATGTACTCCTTTTCCTATTTGGAACCAGTCTGTTGTTCCATGTCCAGTTCTAACTGTTGCTTCCTGACTTGCATACAAGTTTCCCAAGAGGCAGGTCAGGTGGTCTGGTATTCCCATCTCTTTCAGAATTTTCCACAGTTGATTGTGAACCACACAGTCAAAGGCTTTGGCATAGTCAATAAAGCAGAAATAGATGTTTTTCTGGAACTCTCTTGCTTTTTCCATGATCCAGCAGATGTTGGCAATTTGATCTCTGGTTCTCTGCCCTTTCTAAAACCAGCTTGAACATCTGGAATTTCATGGTTCATGCATTGCTGAAGCCTGGCTTGGAGAATTTTGAGCATTACTTTCCTAGCTTGTGAGATGAGTGCAATTGTGCGATAGTTTGAGCATTCTTTGGCATTGCCTTTCTTTGGGATTGGAATTAAAACTGATCTTTTCCAGTCCTGTGGCCATTGCTGAGTTTTCCAAATTTCTTGGCATATTGAGCGCAGCACTTTCACAGTATCATCTTTCAGGATTTGAAATAGCTCAACTGGAATTCCATCACCTCCACTAGCTTTGTTTGTAGTGATGCTTTCTAAGGCCCACTTGACTTTATATTACAAGATCTGGCTCTAGTTGAGTGATCACACCATTGTGAGTATCTGGGTCGTGAAGATCTGTTTTGTACAGTTCTCCTGTGTATTCTTGCCACCTCTTCTTAATATCTTCTGCTTCTTTTAGGTCCATACCATTTTTGTTTTATTGAGCCCGTCTTTGCATGAAATGCTCCCTTGGTATCTCTAATTTTCTTAAAGAGCTCTCTAGTCTTTCCCATTCTTTTGTTTTCCTCTATTTCTTTCCATTGATCGCTGAGGAAGGCTTTCTTATCTCTCCTTGCTGTTCTTTGGAACTCTGCATTCAAATGGGAATATCTTCCCTTTTCTCTTTTGCTTTTCACTTCCCTTTTTTCCACAGCTATTTGTAAGGCCTCCTCAGACAGCCATTTTGCTTTTTTGCATTTCTTTTCCATGGGTATGGTCTTGATCCCTGTCTCCTGTACAATGTCCCGAACCTCTGTCCAAAGTTCATCAGGCACTCTCTATCAGATCTAGTCCCTTAAATCTATTTTTCACTTCCACTGGATAATCATAAGGGATTTGATTTAGGTCATATCTGAATTATCTAGTGGTTTTTCCCTACTTTCTTCAATTTAAGTCTGAATTTGACAATAAGGAGTTCATGATCTGAGCCACAGTCAGCTCCCAGTCTTGCTTTTGCTGACTCTATAGAGCTTCTCCATCTTTGGCTGCAAACAATATAATCAATCTGATTTCGGTGTTGACCATCTGGTGATGTCCATATATATTACTGCATTTATATTAGTCCCAAACCTCTAATTCATCCCTCCTCCATTCATTTCCCCTTTGATAACTCTAAGTATGTTTTCTATGTCTATGTGCATGCATGTTAAGTCACTTCAGTTGTGTCCTACTCTTTATGACCCTACAGACCATAGCCTGCCAGGCTCTTCTGTCCATGGGATTCTCCAGGCAGGAATACTGGAGTAGGTTGCCTTGCCCTCCTCCAGGAGATCTTCCCTTCTATGTCAATGAGTCTATTTAAATCTGCTGCAGGAACTTCCTTGGTGGTTCAGTGGTTAAGAGTTTGTCTGCCAATATGGGGTACAGGGGTTTGATTTCTGGTCTGGGAAGATCCCACATTCCTTGGGGCAACAAAGCTTGAGTGTCACAACATGCCTAGAACTGTGCTCCCCAGCATGAGAGGCCACTGCAATGAGAAGCCTGCACACCACAGCTAGTGTTTGGCCCCCACACACCACAACTAGAGAAAGCCTGCAAGCAGCCACAAAAACCCAGCACAGTCAATAAATAAATAAGATAAAAAAATTAAATATGCTGCATTTTCACACACTAACAATAAGAGATCAGAAAGAGAAATTAAGGAAGCAGCTCCGTTTATCATCACATTAAAAATAAAATAAAATACCTAGGAATATACCTTTATAATGAGGCAAAAGACTGGTACTCCCAAAACTCTACCATGCTGACAAAATAACCTGTAGGTGACACAAACAGATGGAAAGCTCTACTGTGATCTTGGATTGGAAGAATCGATATGGTCAAAATGATTATGTTACCAAGGTAACCTACAGATTTAATGAAAGAAAGAAAAGGAAGTGAAGTTGCTCAGTTGTGTCCAACTCTTTGCAACCCTATGGACTGTAGCCCACCATGCTCATCTGTCCATGGGATTTTCCAGGCAAGAGTACTGGAGAGGGTTGTCATTTCCTTCTCCAGGGGATCTTCCAGACCCAGGGACTGAACCAGTGTCTCCCACATTGTAGGCAGATGCTTTACCATCTGAGCCACCAGGGAAGTCACAGATTTAATGAAATCAAAGTACAAATGGCATTTTTCAAAGAACTAGAACAATTTTGTATTTTAATTTGTATAGAAACACAAAAGACCATGATTACCCAAAGCAATCTTGAGAAAGAAAAAATGGGTCTGGTGGAGTCAGGCTCCTTGACTTTAGATTATATTACAAAGCTACAGTAGTCGAAATAGTATGGCACTGGCACAAATACAGAAATATAGATGAGTGGAACATGACAGAAAGCCCATAAGTAAATCCACAATCCTATGGTTAATTAATCTACAAGAAAAGAAGAAAAATAAACAATGGAGAAGGCAATCACTTCAATAAATGGTGCTAGGAATATTGGACAGCTCCATGCAAAGAGTCAGACATGACTGAGTGACTAAACTGAACAGAACTGATGTAAAAAAAAAAAAAATTAGAATATTCTCTAATACCATATACAAAAATAAGCTAAAAGTGGATTAAACACCTAAATGCAAGATCAGATACTATAAAACTCATGGGGCAAACATAGGCAGAACACTCTTTGATATAAATCATAGTAATATCTTTTTGGATCTGTCTCCTAGGCTAATGTAAATAAAAAGAAACAAAAAAATGGGATCTAATTAAACTTAAAAGCTTCTTCACAGTAAAGGAAACCAAAAAACAAAACAAAACAACAACAACAACAAAAAAAAACAAAAATAAAACCTACAGAATGGGACAAAATATTTGCAAATAATGTGATCAACAGATTAATCTCGAAAACAAGCAAGCAGCTCACACAGCTCAATACTCCCCCAACAGAAAAACCAACAAAAACAAAAAACAAACAACTCTATAAAAAAATAAGCAGAAGATCTAAATAAACATTTCTCCAAAAAAGACATACAGATGGGGAAAACAGCCCATGAAAAGATGCTCAACATCACTAATTAATAGAAAAGTGCAAAGCAAAACTACAATGAAGTATCACCTCACACTGGTCAGAGGGACCATCATCAAAAAATCTGCAAATAATAAATGCTGGAAGCTGTAAAGAAAACAGAACCCTCTCACACTGTTTGTGGGAATGCAAATTGGGACAGCCACTATGGAGAGCGGTATGGAGGTTTCTTAAATAAAACCAAAGCTACCATATGATGCTGCAATCCCACTCCTGGGCTTATATTTAGAGAAAAGCATAATTAAAATATAATACATTCATATTCAGAGCAGCACTATTCTCAATAGTCAAGACATGGAAACAATGTAAATATCCATGGGCAGATGAATGGATATAGAGAGAGTTCTATCTATCTACATATAAAAATATGTATATATAGAGAGAATAGAATATTAGCCATAATAAAACATTAACTATTCTTTTCCAATTTAAAGTTTGTATTGTCCTTCATTTCTAGGATAAATCTGTTACTCAAGCAAGTTGCTAGTCTTGGACATTAGTTTCCTCTTCCTCCTCAAATTTCAGGTATTAAAACAATGGCATAAATGTAAATAGTCAATTCTTTGTGCATATCTGTGTTACTTCCTTAGGACAAATCCTTATAATAATACAATTATTAGCCCAATATTTTTGTGTATTTAAAATTTAAAAAGCTTTAAATGCTTTCCTAATACTTAAGATACTTGGTTTTTTCAGTAGTCATGTATAGATGTGAGAGTTGGACTATAAAGAAAGCTGAGTGCCGAAGAATTGATGCTTTTGAACTGTGGTATTGGAGAAGACTCTTGAGAGTCCCTTCGACTGCAAGGAGATCCAACCTGTCCATCCTAAAGGAAATCAGTCCTGAATATTCATTAGAAGGACTGATGTTGAAGCTGAAACTCCAATACTTTGGCCACCTGATGTGAAGAACTGACTCATTGGAAAAGATCCTGATGCTGGGAAAGATTGCAGGCAGGAGGAGAAGGGCCCGACAGAGGATGAGATGGTTGGATGGCATCACCAACTCAATGGACATGAGTTTGAGTAAACTCTAGGAGCTGGTGATGGACAGGGACACCTGGCGTGCTGCAGTCCATGGGGTAACAAAGAGTCGGACACACCTGAGTGATTGAACTAAACTGAATACTTGAGAAATTGATCTAAAAAATTACATTTCTATAAGCAGGTTTGATAATGATCCTTGTGCCACATCCTCACAAGTATTGTAATATCACTTTTTAAAAAAACCTTTTTTATTTTTAAAATATTTGTCTTATTAATATTAATGTTTTTTCCCATGTTTCCTGATTATTGTTGTATATGAGTGTAATTTTGTGAATGACCTGTTTCTGCTCTTCCCATGTTTTTAAGGATGTATGATTTTTCTTATTAACTTTCAAACAATTTACATTTTAACAGCAATAACAATTTCATTTACATATTTAACTTTTTCTACAGATAGTTGCATGCATTTAAATATTATTGTTATTTGAAGTTACAATTTTATTGTTATATTTATGTAGTCAAATTAATATATCCTTTTGTTTTAATGTCATGTATAGAAAATATTTTTCTTACACAATAACATATAAACCAAGGTATTTTTGTTCATTTTTCTACAATGATACTTTTAATGGCTATATTCTGTTCTGTCATATTTATGGGCCATGGAGTTGCATCACAATCAGTTCATTCACTCAGTCGTGTCTGACTCTTTGAGACCCCATGGACTGCAGCACACCAGGCCTCCCTGTCCATCATCAGCTCCTGGAGTTTACTCAAACTCATGTTCATTGAGTCGGTGATGCCATCCAACCATCTCATCCTCTGTCATCTCCTTCTCTTCCCGCCTTCAATCTTTTCCAGCATCAGGGTCTTTGCAAATGAGTCAGTTCTTCGCATCAGGTGGCCAAAGTAATGGAGTTTCAGCTTCAGCATCAGTCCTTCCAATGAATATTGAGGACTGATTTCCTTTAGAATGGACTAGTTGGAACTCCTTGCTGTCCAAGAGACTCTCAAGAGTCTTCTCCAACACCACAGGTCAAAAGCATCAATTATCTGGTGCTCAGCTTTCTTCATCTCTCTTCATTTAAGTCCAATTCTCAAATCCAAACATGACTACTGGAAAGATCATAGCTTTGACTAGATGGATTTTTGTAGGCTAAGTAATGTTTCTGCTGTTTAATATGCTATCTAGGTTGGTCTTAACTTTTCTTCCAAGGAGCAAGTGTCTTTTAATTTCATGGCTGCAGTCACCATCTGCAGTGATTTTTAAACCCCCCAAAATAAAGTCTATCACTGTTTCCCCATCTGTTTGCCATGAAGTGATGGGACCAGATGCCATGACCTTAGTTTTCTGAATGTTGTGTTTTAAGCCAACTTTTTCACTTTCATCAAGAGGCTCTTTAGTTCTTCGCATTCTGCCATAAGGGTGGTGTCATCTGCATTATCTGAGGTTATTGATATTTCTCTCTGCAATCTTGATTCCAGCTTGTGTTTCATCAAGCCCACTGTTTTTTCATGATGTACTTGGCATATCAGTTAAATAAGTAGGGTGACAATATACAGCCTTGCTGTACTCCTTTCCCTATTTGGAACCAGTCTGTTGTTCCATGTCCAGTTCTAACTGTTGCTTCCTGACTTGCATACAAATTTCTCAAGAGGCAGGTCAGGCGGTCTGGTACTCCCATCTCGTTCAGAATTTTCCACAGTTGATTGTGATCCACCAATCAAAGGCTTTGGCACAGTCAATAAAGCAGACATAGATGTTTTTCTGGAACTCCCTTGCTTTTTCCATGATCCAGTGGATGTTGGCAATTTAATCTCTGATTCCTCTGCCTTTTCTAAATCCAGCTTGAATATCTAAAAGTTCATGGTTCACGTAGTGTTGCAGCCTGGCTTGGAGTCTTTTGAGGACTACTTTACTCGCGTGTGAGATGAGTGCAATTGTGCGGTAGTTTGAGCATCTTTGGCATTACCTTTCTTTGGGATTGGAGGGTTTAAATCATAAAATCAACAATTTAGAAAGTAAGTAAAAAATTACCAAGGGTTAAATGTACTCTCGATCAATATTTCTTTGAATGAATAATAAATGATTTAGTTAAGCTAAGTTCAGAATTTTCATAAACCACATTCACCATAAAAGATGACCCCACCAAGTGGTCAAGTACAGGAATGGGGGGCAGATTTTTCCCTCAAATACTTTTCTAGGACCTATACTTCTGTGTTGGCTATGCATTGAGCTGTATGAACATCACTGCTTAAATAATTTCTCTTTCTGTCTTAAAATAAAAATTGACTTAAGTCTAAATAGGTGTGTATAGAATAGTATTTGAAACTAAGATTATCTATTTTCATGTATTTAAATTATTGTCAGTTTTTCACTGTTGTAAATAATATTGTGACTTACAATTTTGTACACATTTTTCCTCATATATTCACCATTCCTGAAAGTAGGTCAAAATTTTGAAATATTCTTTAGGATCTGAAATATATATGTTGGCCAATAGATGTCTAGAAAGATTATAACAATTTACATTTATATGAAATGTTTGACAATTTTTCTTAAGACAGGTAGGATTTAGACCATTATAAATGAAAGAAAAAGTATTGTATGCTTAATGAGTAGTATGAACAAAGACATCGAAAAATGACAGTGTAAGAATATTCAGTGAAAGGCTAGCTATCTTATACATGGAAAGGCCTTTTAACTGGTAAAAAGTTCATCCACATGAATCTGGATTCATGTGCAAAATTGATAGCTATTTTTTTGTTAATACTCTGTGACTAGATTGGTTACTTACTGCAGTTATAGTAGTTCTCATGTTATGTTGTAAAAATCACAGAGAGAAATTAAGATGGCAAATTCCTTGCAGGCAGCCAATCTTGTATTAATAGTTGTCTCTAAATTACCTAGTATGTGCCTGGCACATAGTGGTGCTCAAAAATATTTGCTGAATGAATTACTTAATTTTGTATAAAAATAGGGGAAAATTAAATGTTAATTCTATCTTTTGGTTTTGCTTCTGAATTCCTGTCAGATTGGTTGTTTGTATAGTTAATTCAGTAATTAATGATAAACCTGATGTCTTTTGGCATTTAAAAATGTTTTGAATAGTTTCTATAAAATTATTTAATTCTTAAAGTAATTATTTTATTTCCACATCTTAATTCTAAATATTTTGAGATGAAAAATGATGTGTATTTTCTTTCAGCATCATTGATTATAATTAATAAATAAATGACTGATAATTTGAATATATTCCTAACAGGTATAAAGGGAATATTCCAATGGAAGGCAAGAGATCACATGAAAATACACAAGGATACTAATGTGTTTGCATTTTTTTCTACATTTACAACCACAAAAATTTAAAAGTTCTGTCATAGAACTTACTGGCTGTGATGATAGGTGACTCTGTGACTTTGGATCTGTTTCTTTATATCTTTTGCTGTATATGAAGAATTAGGATAGTAATGTCTATTTTTATAGCTATTGTAAATATTAAATGAAATATTAAACATAGTGATAATAATGGTAATAGTAGTAATGCATGCTAAGTCACTTTGGTAGTGTCTGATTCTGTGATCACATGGACCATTGCCTGCCAGGCTCCACTGTCCATGGGGTTTTCCAGACAAAATTACTGGAGTTGGTAGCCATGCCCTCCTCCAGGAGATCTTCCCTACCCAGGGATCAAACTCATGTCTCTTAAATCTCCTGCATTAGCAGGCAGGTACTTTACCATTAGTGCCATCTGAGAATCCCAATAGGGTAATAACAAAAATCTATTAAAAGCTTGAAAATAAGAAAGAAACTCTTAGCTTTGTATCCCATCTACACATTTGGTGTCCCCAAAGTTCCTAACATGGACTCATTCTGACCTGCAGATCTTGAGGCCCTAAGAATATTTCCTTCAGATTGACTTACACTAGTAGAGCTGTAGTACCTATTATTTATAAACATATATTTGAATTTCCTATAATTTTGTCTATTGCATGGTGGCAGCAATCTAAAAAGGACAGTGGTTCCTCTTTTTCAGGCTGTTCTGGAAGAAAACAGATGCATTTTGTTTTTTGAATAATTGTGCTGTACGTATGTGTGTGTATGTGCCCCATACAGTACTGAGGACCACAACATAAAACACCAAGAGGGACTTAGATGACCTTGAGGCAAAGTGCAATTCTTTGGACTCTAATTTCCTCCATTCTGTAATTAAATGTGGCTAGTTCGTAAGTCTGTGGAACATTTAGTTTAAGTACAGTGCTTGCATAAATCTTAGTGAGATGACAAAAATGGAAATGCCGGGGCTTGGATTCACAAGAGAGTTAACGTGCAGGTTAATTTTTGAGAAAGATGAAGACAGATTTTTACAATGAGGAGATGGGCAGTAGACACATAAAGTGGACAAAAAGATTCTCTCCATGGCTTTTTAAATTGCTTTTACTCAAATCTTTAAGCAAATACCTCCAGAAATAGGTATTGATCCTTGCTTACTGAACAGAGCCCAAGATGTTCATCAAAGAGACACACAAAAGACTAATTCTTATTGTTACATAAACACAGAGAATTAGGGGTAGAAGGCTTATTTCCATATTAGTGTTCACCTACATGTTGAGATGAAGAAAATAGAAACCACTTTTCTTTATATATAAAATGATATATTCTTACTCTTAAAAAGCCATTTTTTTCCATTATTAAGGAATATACACACAATGTGCATATGGACATGATTATGTGTGGGCAAATACGTGAGTATGTGTACAGATACTATGTTTGTTATGTTAATATTATATATTTTGCTAATAGAAAAATACAGGAAAGGATTACTTAAATATTTTTCAGCTTTCTTTCTGGGTCAGATTGTTCTATTATTTATTACTTTTATTTGACTTAGGTTGGGATTCTGAAAGTGAAAGTAGTAAAAGCTAGTCACTCAGTTGTGTCTGACTCTTTGGTACCCAATGGATAGTAGCCTGCCAGCCTCCTCTGTCCATGAAATTCTCCAGGCAAGAATACTGGAGTGGGTTGCCATGTCCTTCTCCAGGGGATCTTCCCAACCCAGGGATTGAACCCAGGTTTCCTGCATTGCAGGTGATCTTTTTACCATCTGAGACACCAGGGAAAGTTGTTGGGATTCTAACTAGAATAAGTCAGAATCGTTTAAGAAATGCCTGCTTCACATCTTTACTCAAAAAGCCAGCAGTCTTGTGAGTTTCCTTCCTCCAGGTTATCATCGTCCTGGGAACTGAGATCTCTTGTGTAACTAACTCTGTTGCCCTTTCTGTTGTCAACTCAAGACTGCCTCAGAAGGTTTAAAAAAAGTGTAGAAGTAAACTGCAGATTTCCAGCTGCAGAGTTATATGCCTGATGATGCCAGAAAGTTACAAGAATTAGCAATAAATCTACAACAAGTGCACTAAGTACCCAGACAAATGCTTTTGCATTTAGATGTTGTCACACACTTTTCCAAGACTCCTCATTAAACAAGCAGCAAGAAAGGTAAAAGAACCAAGTCACAGTAGGGGATCACTTAACAAGAAAATTTCACACCAGGGAAAGTGTTTAAATTCACAGCACTTGCACACTGTTTATGCTGCACTTAAATTGCCATTTTCTAAATTTATCATGATTTCTGTCTTATATCATTATTTAAACTATTCAGATTAACCAGGACCCTTCCCTTTTGGGATTTAAGTAATCTCCACCCATCTCACATCTTACAGGGTTTGTGCCCTTCTCTATTCCTCTGAACTTTTAGATTCTTCAACAAAGCAGTCTGCAGTTATAATCATAATACATAATAAAAGACATCAAAGAAATATGAATTGGGAATGAGGATGTCCTTTAATCTCCATATCTTCCATAGTTGCGATGATATCATGACTCTTAGATTATTCATCTGAGAAAATCTTTGTCTAATTTTCATTATGATCCCACCAAGACTCCTCCCAAATATGTGAGGGAAGGAAGAACTGGCCAAGGTAAGGATTCTTTTTTTTAATAGAAAAAAGCTTATTATTTACTCTGTCATAAAAGTATTACATATTTAGTATGGAAAACATTATCAAAAAGGAAAAAAAGTCACATATAGTCCTGATTTTTAATGTTTTTTTTGTTTTTTTCCCATTTTTTAAATTCACTAATTTTTAGATATAATGACAATTTTTTTTCACTAACTTTATATAATAGTGCTTCTTCTGTTATGATAAACTCTCCATAAGCATTATTTGAGTCACTGATGTAGAATAGATGTACTATATATTTTTTTATTAAACAAATTATTTTCAACCTTTTGCTCTGATAAGTACTGCCAGAGATAAACATTTTAAAGAGTCACAAGACACCTGCTGTTTGTCTCAAATAGTGCTCACCTTTAGGAGGTCATCTTCCTGGTCTTATCACCAGAACTGGCTGGGCAAATGGAAACAGCCATCTTCTGAAACTTCTTACTTCTCTGCTCATTGGGATTATTTCAGATGGGGAGCCTACTGCCTAGGTGGGCCATGGATAGATTGGCCCAGGGATGGGCACCCGAGTAAACCTGGGCCATTGAGAACTGTTCTTGAGGCTGTTTTAGGAATTTTAAAAGACAGCAATTCTGTTACCCTCTGGTAGAGGACCTGGGAGGCTTTCAGGTTGCCATCAGTGACATTTCATCCTTGGAGTATCCTCCATGGAGGATCAGATCTGTAGACACAGAAATTTAAATAGACATGAGACCAAGCTAGTGCTGGCAGCATATCTGTTTTGCTCTTATCTTCACTCAAGCCTAGCCATGATTATATGTCTTCTAACAAATGTTGTTTCCAGCCTATAGTAATTTAAGTAGAATTTCTGTCACTTGCAACCAAACAATTACTGATGAATATAATATATGCAGCTCAATTTATCCAGGAATGTTAAAATATGGTATTTTAATTATAACTAATGCATTTGATATCTTCATTCAGATTCCTTTTATATTTTTATTTACTTAAACAGTTTGTATGTTTGGTGCATGACTTTACTGTGAGCTGCATCCTTTAACATTCCTTACAGAAACATTATTGTTTTTTAAATTTATTATTATTATTTTTTTGCTTAACTTCAACCTTGTCAGAAATGCAGACCATAACTTCTGCTTTATCTTTTTGTCTAATAAAATTGTGACTCTATTTATTTTGAGTCAGGTTATTTGGAAGTTTCTTATGTAGTATTTAAAGCTGGATTTTGCTTTGAGGTAAAATCTAAGGTTATTTATTTTAACATAGCATTTTAGCTCATCTTCTGTTACTGGTATGATAGAAATGTTTGCTCTTAGTTCTACGATAATATTTTGTGCCTTTCCTTTTTAAGTCTATAAAACTCACCTGTGGTCTATTTGTTTTTCTTCATGTACATGTGCAAGAACACGTTTGCATGCATGTTAAACATTCATGGATATTTTTATTAAAGAAGAGTAACGTTTTCTGTTATAGTGGTTATCTTTTTAAAAACACTTTAAGCTTCTCCTTTTTGAGGATCTATTTATTAATTCTCCTATACAGACAAAATGAAAATTAGCATAATTCCTTTTCTTCTCTTTTCTTACTCTTTCCTCCACATTTTGGTTTTAGTCATTGCATTACTTTTCTTAATGTTTGTTTAATTTTGCACACTTAAATATATTTATATCCCTATTAATTTATTTTATCTCTAAATAATATATTGGTAACTCCTCTAACTCTTACATTTAGACAGATTTTAAGCTATCTTTTGTTAACATTTTAGGTTTTGTGGAAGGCTTTTGCTATTTAAATATAATTCAAATCCATGCAGTATTAGAATTAAACCTAAAATCAGTCTACTGGTGTTCAAATCCTGTTTTTCTTAAAATAGAGCGAGGAACAACAGAAAAAAAAAGTAAACAACTGTAAAAATTCCCTTCTTTAAAAGTGAGATTGATAATTAACATCTCTAAGAGAATGTAATTGATAAGTACCTTAAAATGTTTTCATAGTTAAATGAAAATGAATCAAAATATATTAACAAATATGTCTGTATATTAGTTGAAAGTATTAAGTAGAAGAAATACTAGAAGCAAAATAATTGTCTTGGACCTCTGAGTCATGAAGAATAGGTCTAAAATTTTTAAAGAAAAAATTTTAAAGAAAGTCTAAACAGAATGCTCTATTATTTCTTTCTCAATTTTCTCTTCACCACAAAGAAAATAATAGTACCTTTACCATATAGACTATTACAAGGTCTAAATGAAATAATGGTGATTGAGGCAATGAAATTAAAAGACACTTACTCCTTAGAAGGAAAGTTATGACCAACTGAGACAGCATATTAAAAAGCATAGACATTACTTTGCCAACAAAGGTCCGTCTAGTCAAGGCTATGGTTTTTCCAGTAGTCATGTATGGATGTGAGAGTTGGACTATAAAGAAAGCTGAGCGCCAAAGAATCGATCCTTTTGAACTGTGATGTTGGAGAAGACTCTTGAGAGTCCCTTGGACTGCAAGGAGATCCAACCACTCCATCCTAAAGGAAATCAGTCCTGGGTGTTCATTGGAGGGACTGATGTTGAAGCTGAAACTCCAATACTTTGGCCACTTGATGTGAAGAGCTGACTCATTTGAAAAGACCCTGATTCTGGGAAAGATTGAAGGCAGGAGGAGAAGGGGCCGACAGAGGATGAGATGGTTGGATGGCTTTACCGACACAATGGACATGGGTTTGGGTGGACTCCAGGAGTTGGTGATGGATAGCGAGGCTTGGAGTACTGTGGTTCATGGGGTCACAAAGAGTTGGACACGACTGAGTGACTGAACTGAACTGGACTGAAATGAAATAATTCAAGTAAAGCAGTTGTTAAAATTTGTAAAATGTTAAAAAGAGACATAGTAAGCACTTAATAAATGTTAATTGTTGTTTACATTTTTATCTTTTTATTTTACCTTATTTACATTATTAAAATGAATAATTTAATTAGCCTTTTATTAAAAAAAAAAAAGACACATCAGAGGGTTAGGGGAATAGTGAGATTTGTGTTTTACCAAGCAAATGTCTATAACAAGCTACTCCCTAGACATTGCAGTCTTCAACCAAAGCCTCATGTTAGTCAGATGTTCTCATTGTCTATAGATCTTAAGTTTTCTACTTTTTCACTGTTCATATTTTTCTTAGTATTCTTCAAGGTTTTCTAGTCCCTTGAATTTGGTTTCTTAGAGTCTTTAAGCATGACTATCATGTTTGTTGTTGTTGTTTCAGTCACTAAGTCCTGTCCAAATCTTCGTGGCTCCATTGATCACAGCATCCTGGCTTCCCTGTCCTTTACTGTCTCCTGGAGTTTTCTCAAATTTAAGTCCATTGAGTTGGTGATGCTATCTAACACCTCATCCTCTGCACTCCCTTCTCCTTTTGCTTTCAATCTTTCCCAGCACCAGGGTCTTTTCCAATGAGTCAGCTCTTTGCATCAGGTGGCCCAAGTATTGGAGCTTCAGCTTCAGCATCAGTCCTTCCAATGAATATTCAGGGTTGATTTCCTTTAGGATCGACTGGTTTGATCTCCTTACAGTCCAAGGGCCTCTCAAGAGTCTTCTCCAGCAGCACAATTGGAAAGCATCAGTTCTTCTGAGCCTTCCTTATAGTCTAATTCTCACATCCAAACATGACTACTGGAAAAACCATAGGTTTGACTATATGGACCTTTGTTGGCAAAGTGATGTCTCTACTTTTTAATGTGTTGTCTAGGCTTGTTATAGCTTTCCTTCCAAGGAGCAAGTCTTTTAATTTCATGGCTGCAGTCATCATCCACAATGAATTCAGCCCAAGAAAATAAAATCTGTCACTGTTTCCTCTCTTTCTGCATCTATTTGCTATGAAGTGATGGGATCAGATGCCATGATCTTAGTTTTTTGAATGTTGAGTTTTAAGCCAACTTTTTCCCTCTTCTCTTTCACCCTCATCAAGAGGTTCTTTAGTTCCTCTTCACTTTCTGCAATTGGTATCATCTACATATCTAAAGTTGTTGGTATTTCTCCCAGCAATCTTGGTCCAGCTTGTGGTTCATCCAGCCCGGCATTTCACTTGATGTTCTCTGCATAAAAGTTAATGCAGATGTACTCTTTTTCCAATTTTAACCAGTCAGTTGTTCCACATCCAGTTCTAACAGTTGCTTTTTGACTTGCATATAGGTTTCTCAGGAGATAGTTAAGGTAATCAGTCTGGTATTCCCACCTTTTCAGAATTTTCCCAAGTTCATTGTGATTCACACTGTCAAATGCTTTTGCATAGTAAATGAAGCAGAAGTAGATATTTTTCTGGAATTCTCTTGCTTTTTCTATGATCCAATGATTGTTGGCAAATTGATCTCTAGTTCTTCTGCCTTTTCTGAATCCAGTTCGTACATTTGGAATTTCTTAGTTCATATACTGCTGAACCCCAGCTTGAAGGATTCTGAGCATAACCTTACTAGCATGCGAAATGAGTGCTATTGTACTGTAGTTTTAAGATTCTTTGGCGCTGCCCTTCTTTGGGACAGGAATGAAATCTGATATTTTCCAGTCCTGTGGTCACTGCTGAGACTTCCAAATTTGCTGGCATATTGAGTGCAGTACTTTAATAGCATCATCTTTTAGGCTTTGAAATAGCTCACCTGGAATCCCATCACCTTCACTAGCTTTGTTTGCAGTAATGTTTCCTAAAGCTGATTTGATTTCACACTCTAAGATGTCTGGTTCTAGGTGAGTGACAACACCATCATGATTATCCCAGTCATTAAGACCTTTTCTGTATATTCTTTGTATTCTTGCCACCTCTTAATTTCTTCTGCTTCTGTTAGGTCCATACTGTTCCTGTCCTTTATTATGCCCATCCTTGCATGAAATATTCCCTTGATATTTCCAAT
This sequence comes from Bos mutus, assembly GCF_027580195.1. Classification (NCBI taxonomy): domain Eukaryota; kingdom Metazoa; phylum Chordata; class Mammalia; order Artiodactyla; family Bovidae; genus Bos; species Bos mutus. Next base: position 49,943,180 of record NC_091617.1, read on the forward strand.
TTTCCTGAAGAGATCTCTAGTCTTCCTCATTCTATTGTTTTCCTCTACTCTTTGCACTGTTCATTTAAGAAGGCCTTCTTATGTCCTGTTGGTATTCTCTGGTTCTCTGCATTCAGTTGGGTGTATCTTTTCCTTTCTCCCTTGCTATTTGCTTCCCTTCTTTCTCAACTATGTAAAGCCTCCTCAGACAACCACTTTGCTTTCTTGCATTTCTCTTTCTTTGGGATTGTTTTGGTCACTGCCTACTGTACCATGTTATGAACCTCTGTCCATAGCTTTTCATTTGTAGTATTATAATAAAGAGTAGGCTTGGTTTGGGTCATTTCTCTTGCCATCAAATACACAGATACAATGGCATGGTCTTTTGGAATCAATGCCGTAATGCAATTCTTTAGAATCCTATGGCATACAAAAGTTCCCACTGGGCAGTTGGGGTGAAGTAGAAGTTAGTGTGGATGATCTGCAAATAAGCATAAGAAAGAATGGGTCTGAGCTTATACTCCTCAACTTGATATGTTTCATGTATTATAGTTCATGCCATATCATGACCCTACCTAAAAGCAATAAACTAAATACTGGCATTTAAAGTGATAGCAGGTTAGGATTTGTTTTTCTGGAGGCTGAGGATGTTGAGGTCTCTTGAAACAAAATACATGGGATATTATGTATTCTGCTAGACTAGAGGATAATTTACTATAGTCATCAGTGCTTATAATATTTATTCTAGGTCATTGAGATTACATCATCTTCTCGATTTTTCAATTTTGTCTATTCTGTGAGATTCTCTAGTATTTAAGTACTTCTCAGCAAAAAATTAACCAATATATTCAATTATTCATATTTTGACTTGGGGGCAGCCCAAAGGGTATCAATAGACTGGAATAATGTTTTTAACCTACTTTTTCTCCAGACTTTTCATAAGTATCTAAATGTATAATATAGATATACATAAAGGCTGTGAAGTCATTCATAGACTTGACATAATTGAATGGTACCAAACATCATGACGAATATAAAACCTGCTTCTTAAAGGGGTCAAATATGTCTTCTATTGCAGATACTCTAAATATCTGCATATATATCTCTATAACTTCAGTCATCCTAGTTTTAAACTAGGTTTTAGTCAAAGTTAGAATTGAAAATGAAATGAATTGGTAAGCTATCCTAACCATGATTGGTACTCATATGGCCTTAGACCATTTCTAACAAGTCTGTTATGAATATAGAATGACATAAAGCTGAATGTGGAGGGAAGTAGAATTTCCATAAATCTGTTTTAACTGACATCATTTATGATGCAGATGCCAGAAACAGTTATGTAACATTTTAAGCTGCAAGCACGTTTCCTAGATACAGATGCTTGTCCAGTCATTTTCATCTCAACTAACTTCAATTCCAGATCAAGGATATTTTGTTTGCCTATGCTATAAAATATCATTTTTTTAACTTCACACCTAAAAAAAGCAATATGTAAAACTGAAGCATAAAAGGATATAAAAAAGTATATACACATTTGTATTGGCACATCAAATAAAAAAGAAAGAATCAAGATAAGACAAGAGTTCTTTCAAATTTTAAAACTATACATAGAAAAGTACAAAGAATTATTGTAAAATCTGTTTAGAATCCTTATAAACCTGAGTGGTAATATTTTTCAGACCTCTATGCCTGAATCTTATCCTTCTCTCTAAGGTTTATAAGTATACTAGAAGGATATAAAGAAACAGAAAGGCAAATAACAGAAGAAAATACTTTTTTAACTAATGAGAAAGTAATTGTATATTTTCATAATTTGCTACAAATTTGATAAATTTGTAATCCAACACATAAAGGAAAGCTTTCAAATTATATAATGATATGTGTATACCCGTGTGTGTTGAGGGTACACACACGTGCAGTGAACTCAGCTTGTCTATAGATTCAACTAATTACCATAATTGAAGCTCTAGGGAAGCTGGAGTCTGTGATTTCCATCAATAGGCATGGATATAATTAACCAATAACTATGGAGGATGTGGTTCTACAAAGTAACAGATTTTTTTTAGCATCTGCCAGAAGCACATCTGTTGTGTCATGTTTTATTGGCACACTGTGATTAACAATCCAGTATACTTTAAAATATTTGTATGCGATTTGACTTCTATATGTTTACATACTTATAAAATCACCATGATTTTCCATTCCTTGCTTTGGAAAGTATTTCCTAGTCTATCCAATTGCTTATATCACCTTATCTACACACACCTATACTCTACCCCCGCCCCCCCATCTTTCTTCTTTATTACAATATGTAAGAAAACAAGCACAATAAGGACTCCTCAAAGGAATGCAAGTGTACATATGTTAGGTGGGGGATTCTATTTCACTACAAATCACCAACTATAATTGATAAACACCAGGATAGATTTTATATATTTTGGAGTCTCTCAAATTAGCAAGAGCTCATATACACATGCAAAGCTTTTTTATAAACATCATCAACCATTATTTATAGTCAATATACCTGTCATTCTAAACAAAAACTTTCATTAGGAGACTAATGTTCTGCAGGTGGTCTGTCTTCTCCCTCTTTCTTCCCTTCCCAGATCTGAAATATACTGCTGATGCTACTCCTACTTACAACCACAACTACTAGTACTACTACTACAACTAAGCTGGAGAAACTGTGAGAGAAGTAATTCTGCCCTTTCCCAGTGTTGCTGTGTGTGCTAAGTCGCTTTAGTCACGTCTGACTCTTTGCAACCATATTGATTACAGCCCACCAGGCTCCTCTTTCCCTGAGGATTCTCCAGGTGAGAATACTGGAGTGGGTTGTCATGCCCTGCTCTAAGGGATCTTCCCGACCTAAGGATTGAACGTGGTCTCCTACAGTGGTAGGCGGGATCTTTACCACTAGCATCACCTGGACCAGTTTCATTTATAGGACAGGCAGCAACCCAAAGGCTGAGACACCAAGTTTCCTCCTAGAGAAAAGGTTTGGTTACTCATGAGGCAGCCAATTGATAAGATGGGAGAACAAATCTCAAATGTACCTCCCTAAGAGGCTCCAGATATCTGTGAGATAAGGCTGAGGCATGGGGAACTTCGATTTAAGTCTTAATTTGACAATATACAGTTCACGATCTGAGCCACAGTCAGCTCCTGGTCTTGTTTTTGCTGACTGTATAGAGCTTCTCCATCTTTGGCTGCAAAGAATAGAATCAATCTGATTTCGGTGTTGACCATCTGGTGATGTCCATGTGTAGTGTCCTCTCTTGTGTTATTGGAAGAAGGTGTTTGCTATGACCAGTGCATTTTCTTGGCAAAACTCTATTAGCCTTTGCCCTGCTTCATTCTGTACACCAAGGGCAAATTTGCCTTTTACTCCAGGTGTTTCTTGACTTCCTACTTTTGCATTCCAGTCCCCTATAATGAAAAGGACAACTTTTTTGGGTGTTAGGTCTAGAAAGTCTTGTAGGTCTTCATAGAACTGTTCAACTTCAGCTTCTTCAGCGTTACTGGTCGGGGCATATACTTGGATTACCGTGATATTGAATGGTTTGCCTTGGAAACGAACAGAGATCATTCTGTCGTTTTTGAGATTGCATCCAAGGACTGCATTTAGGACTCTTTTATTTACTATCATGGCTACTTCATTTCTTCTAAGGGATTCTTGCCCACAGTAGTAGATAATGATCATCTGAGTTAAATTCACCCATTCCAGTCCATTTTAGTTCACTGATTTCTAAAATGTTGATGTTCACTCTTGCTATCTCCTGTTTGACCACTTCCAATTTGCCTTGATTCATGGACCTAACATTCCAGATTCCTATGCAACATTGCTCTTTACAGCACTGTACTTACTTCCATTACCAGTCATATCCGCAAATGGGTGTTGTTTTTGCCTTGACTCCGTCTCTTCATTCTTTCTGGAGTTAGTTCTCCACTGATCTCCAGTAGCATATTTGGCAACTACTGACCTGGGGAGTTCATCTTTCAGTGTCCTATCTTTTTGCCTTTTCATACTGTTCATGGGGTTCTCAAGGCAAGAATACTGAAGTGGTTTATTCCTTTCTCCAATGGACCACGTTTTGTCAGAACTCTCCACCATGACCCGTCTGTCTTGGGTAGCCCTACACAGCATGGCTCATAGTTCCACTGTTAGACAAGGCTGTGGTCCATGTGATCAGATTGGTTAGTTTTCTGTGATTGTGGCTTTCAACCTGTCTGCCCTCTGACGGAGAAGGATAAGAAACTTATGGAAGCTTCCTGATGGGAGAGACTGACTGAGGGGTAAACTGGGCCTTATTTTGATGGGCAGGGCCATGGTCAGTTCAGTTCAATCACTCAGTCATGTCCAGCTTTCTGAGACTCCATGGACTGCAGCATGCCAGGCCTCCCTGTCCATCACCAATGCCTGGAGTTTACTCAAACTCACGTCCATTGAGTCAGTGATGCCATCAAACCATCTCATCCTCTGTCGGCCCCTTCTCCTCCTGCCTTCAATCTTTCCCAGCATCAGGGTCTTTTCCAATGAGTCCATTCTTCACATCAGGTGGCCAAAGTATTGGAGTTTCAGCTTCAGCATCAGTCCTTCCAACGTATATTTAGGACTGATTTCCTTTAGGATGGACTGGTTGGATCTCCTTGCAGTCCAAGGGACTCTCAAGAGTCCTCTCCAACACCACAGTTGAAAAGCATCAATTCTTCGGCACTCAGCATTCTTTATAGTCCAACTCTTACATCCATACATGACTACTGGAAAAACCATAGCTTTGACTAGATGAACCTTTGTTGGCAAACTAATGTCTCTGATTGTTAGTATGCTGTCTAGCCTGGTCATAACTTTTCTTCCAAGGAGCAAGTGTCTTTTAGTTTCATGGCTGCAGTCACCATCTGCAGTGATTTTGGAGCCCAAGAAAAAAGTCTGTCACTGTTTCCATTGTTTCCTCATCTATTTGCTATGAAATGATGGGACTGGATGCCATGATCTTAGTTTTCTGAATGTTGAGTGTTAAGCCAACTTTTTCACTCTCCTCTTTCACTTTCATCATGAGGCTCTTTAGTTCTTCTTCTTTTTCTACCATAAGCGTGATGTCATCTGTGTATCTGAAGTTATTGATATTTCTCCCAGCAATTTTGATTTTAGCTTGTGCCTCATCCAGCTTGGCATTTCGCATGATGTACTCTGCATATAAGTTAAATAAGCAGGGTGACAATATACAGCCTTTACACGCTCCTTTCCCGGTTTAGAACCAGTCTGTTGTTCCATGTGCAGATCTAACTGTCGCTTCTTGACCTGCATACAGATTTCTCAGGAAGCAGGTAAGGAGGTCTGGTTTTCCCATCTCTTGAAGAATTTCCCAGAGTTTGTTGTGGTCCACACAGTCAAAGGCTTGGCATAATCAATAAAGCAGAAGTCGATGTTTTTCTGGAACTCTTTTGCTTTTTAATATCCAACAGATGTTGGCAATTTGATTTCTGGTCCCTCTGCCTTTTTAAATCCAGCTTGAACTCTGGAAGTTCACAATTCACGTACTGTTGACAGCTGGCTTGGAGAATTTTGAGCATTACTTTGCCAGCATGTGAGATGAGTGCAATTGTGCAGTAGTTTGAACATTCTTTGGCTTTGCATTTCTTTGGGATTGGAATGAAAACTGACCTTTTCCGGTCCTGTGGCCACAGGTCAGGGGCGACTTAACTTCTTCCTGGCGGGAATGTTGGAAATGGCATCATTAACGTACTGAGGGTGGAGTTTTTTTCTCCTTTGATATTTAAAGGTCACCAGTTGACACTTGTATGTGCACGGTTCTAGGGTTAGTTGTCCCAACCAGTCATTGCCTGATTGAGCTTAAAGTGAACACAACTGACTTCAACTTCCTCAGCAAAAACATCTTATCGTTTAGGCTACGTGATACTTAGAGGACAAGCAAATTTTTGTAAAAAACAAAACAATTAAACTGAGCTTGAGTAATGAAGGCAGTTTACAGATTATTATAATGAAGAAAGCTATAATTTAATAAGTCTAACTGGTGATTACCCTCGATTTCACCAGGAATGGAAAATTATTTTAATGCTTTTTTAATTTAAATATTTTAACATTTTTATTTCTTAAATTCCAAATTATTCTGAACATGAATGATTTTCCCAAATCTCTTCAGACAACTATATTTCCTTTCCAAATTGAAGCTAAGAACTGATTAAAAAATAAAAGGCAAAAGGTATAACTTTATGTGTAAACAGTCAAATTTTTGGTACCTAGATATGATTAAGGCTAAAGTCATAAATTTTTGATTGATGGAGGCTATGATAATATAATAATTATCAGTAGCTCAAGGTGTTATACTTTTTGCACCCAGTAATAAAATCATCAATATAGATAAGGAGATCAAAAGAATATTCTTTTTGAATTAATGATAAAATCCTGTTAAGGAGAGTTTAGTCCCTTAAAGGTTTTGTCTGTGGAAATGTGGTCACAAATTATTTAGTAATGCTTCCCTGTTGGCTCAGATGGTAAAGAATCCTCCTGCAATGCAGGAGACCCATGTTTGATCCCTGGGTTAGGAAGATCCCCTGGAGAAGGAAATGGCAACACACTCCAATATTCTTGCCTGGAGAATCCCATGGACAGAGGAGCCTGGTGGGTTACAGTCCATGGGGTAGCAAAGAGTTGGACACGAGTGAGGGAGTAACACACACACACGCACAATAGACAGATAGATAGATATAAATAAATGACAGTATTGTTTATATTTTATTAGTTGAGGGAAAACATGTTTATAGACCATCCACATGGGTCTATTTTGGAGTGTGAATTATACTAACGTAGTGACATCACTGAATAAAATATAATTAGAGTAAACCCTATCTCTTTCACCAGGGAGGGAAGTAGATATGAAAAGTCTTGCACAGGAAAAATCCTAGGAATGTGGAAATGTCAAACTGTTAGTTAGGATTTAAAATGCAGTCCATATTTCTTTCCAAGGACAGTGAATTTATTTTCAGTTCAAATTCATTATAAAAGTTAATACCTTCCTGGAGAAAGCTATAATTTGTGGCAGGATAGTTTTTTGCAATATTATTTTATTTTATGCTCTCTTTTTCTTCCACATCTCATTTGAAGAAATTGACTAGAACCTACTTTGCCTCTTTACTCAGGGATTGTTTATAGACATAAGCAGAAGCTACTAAAAGAAAAATCAGCCTTGTTGCCATATTTTGTAAAAGTGAAAGCCTGAAGAAAAGGAAGAATAAATTGGAGGCCTGGAGAAATGAGCACTGGAGGATAGATTCCAGGACCCCAGAAAACAGCTGAATTCATCAACCATCAATTGGTGATATTTTGTGGCAATGCCTTGAGGAGGTAACCAGACCTCAGAGAAAACTGCTGTGTGGTATGCACGTGTGCACCTCATTGGTGAGGCATTCCCATCCCAGCAAGGATACTTGTGCAAAGAGAAATTGAGCTAGAAGAGATCTCTGTGAAACTGGACAATGAGCATAACATTGTCACTATTAGTAGATGAAGAACTGGAGTCCATATTGTTCTCTTTTCTTTTTTGATGGGGAAGAGATAAGGTAGGAGAGTAAAAGGGAAAGGGATAAGGTAGGAGGAAAGAAGTCTCTAGTAAGGAAAAGGTGCCTTTTAGGACTGAAATTGAATGCCCTCCTAGTTCACTGAGATGGAAGCTTGGAATTAAATTTAAGCAGATTTGATGCATATAAAAATATATTTTTTTTACATTTCTTGCATGACTGAATTTGAGACTAACATTAATTTTAATATTAATTTATTAAAATAGCTACAATGGGCAGATCAGATCCTGAAGAAGATAGTGAGCATAGCCATGCATGAAGAGATTCCAAAATCTACTGGGTAAAAGCCAACTTTTAAAATATCATTTCTACAGATCCTATTCATAAAGTGAAATTTCCTAATCAGGTGAGGATTAATAAGCACAGAGTGAGGAACCTGCGACCAAACTAAGAATTCTTTCAGAAAAAAAATGTCTATTATTGTGAAAATGAAATACATAAAATCAACTGAATCTGAGATTTCAAGAATAAAGATGTTACAGATCATATCATATTATGTAAAGAATTTCTTTTACCACGTCTCTTTAAGGAATTCTTCATTGGTGTCTTAGTGAGGTCTACTTGAGAAAAATTTCATACTTTATCATATATAAATTAATATAAATACTATTATGTTTCTACATTGTGGTATGAAATTTTAGTGATTCTAATTATTGTTGTTGTTATTCAGTCTGTCATTTGTGTCTGACACTTTGCGATCCCATGGACTGCAGCATGCCACACTTCCCTATCCTTCATTATCACCCAGAGTTTGCTCAAACTCATGTTCATTGAGTCGATGATGCCATCCAACCATCTCATCCTCTATCACCCCCTTCTCCTCCTGCCTTCAATCTTTCCCAGCATCAGGGTCTTTTCCAATGAGTCAGCTCTTCACATCAGGTAGCCAAAGTATTGGAGCTTCAGCTTTAGCATCAGTCAATTCCAATGAATATTCAAGGTTGATTTCCTTTAGGATTGATTGGTTTGATCTCCTCTCAGTCCAAGGGACTCTCAAGAGTCTTCTTCTGTCATAAGCAAAGTTATTTTTATTCAGCTGAATAATATTCTGTTCTTATCTAAAGCCAACCTCTTCATTTAGGGGTTAAATCCAATCCCTTACCCAAAAAACATTGCTCCAACAATTCTTCCTTTCTCTCTTACATCATTAATTTTCTCCCTCCTCCAAGGGATTATTCCTTGAGTTAAGAAACCAGATTAAAAAATCAAATGGCCAAAAAAAAACAAAATGAAATAAAAAATTATCTTGTGCTTACATCCCCCCATCCACCCCCAAGTGCTATATTAATTCTCACTTTATACTTGCAAAAAAAAAAAAAAAAAACACAATCCTTGAATTTATTGCCTCTCCTGCTTTTAATTACTTTTCTCCCATTCTCTCTTAAATCCATTCCTATTTGACTTTTGCCTCCATAACTCTTTGCTCTTGCAAGAACACCAAGAACTTATGTAATGCTAAATTTATTAATCTATTCTCAGTCTTTATTTAACTTGGCAGGCAGTAGAATTTGACACAGCTGATCAATTCTCTTTCTATCTGATGCTTTTTTCTCTTGGCTTCCAGTACACCACCTTCTCAGTCTGTTTTTCCTAGGATATTCTTTCTCATTCTTCTTTGCTTTTCTTTAGCATGCCAGGCATTGTCTCACTCTCGGACTTTTTCAGTGTCTTTCCACCTAACCAGATTGCTTTCCTCAGATATTCACACTAATGCCCTCAACTTCTTGGACTAGTAGTTTAAATCTTATGTCAGTGAAGATAAAACACATTTTTTTTTAAAATTGTGTTTCCTTATACTGAATTCTCAGTCTACCTCTTTTATTTTCTGTTCCATGAAACTTGTTACCATCTAACTATATAATTTACCTCATTGGCATTTTTATTTTCTCTTATCTGCCTTCCTTCATTAGAATGTAAGTTCTATGAGGGCAAAATCCAATGCCTTGCACACTCTTCTGGCCCTGATGGTTCAGTTCAGTCATTCAGTCATGTCCAACTCTTTGTGACCCCATGGATTGCAACATACCAGGCTTCCCTGTCCATCACCAACTCCCGGAGCTTGCTCAAACTTATGTCCATCGTGTCGGTGATGCCATCCAACCATCTTATCCTATGTCGTCCCCGTCTCCTCCCACCTTCAATATTTCCCATTTGTAAAGGGTCTTTACAAATGAGTCAGTTCTTTGCATCAGGTGGCCAAAGTATTGGAGTTTCAGCATGAATCCTTCCAGTGAGTGTTTAGGACTGAGTTCCTTTAAGATTGACTGATTTGATCTTCTTGCAGTCCAAGGGACTCTCAAGAGGCTTCCCCAACACCACAGCTCAAAAGCATCAATTCTTCAGTGCTCAGCTTTCTTTGTAGTCCAACTGTTATATCCATACATGACTACTGGAAAGACCATAGCTTTGACTAGATGGACCTTTGTAGGCTGAGTAATGTCTCTGCCTTTTAATATGCTGTTTAGATTGGTCATAGCTTTTCTTCCAAGGAGCAAGTTTCTTTTAATTTCATTGCTGCAGTCACCATCTGCAGTGATTTTGGAGCCCAAGAAAATAAAGCCTGTCACTGTTTCCATTGTTTCCCTATCTATTTGCCATGAAGTGATGGGAACAGATGCCATGATCTTAGTTTTTTGAATGTTGAGTTTTAAGCCAACTTTTTCATTCTCCTCTTTCACGTTCATCAAAAGGCTCTTTAGTTCTTATTCGCTTTCTGCCATAAGGTTGGTGTCATCTGCATATCTGAGGTTATTGATATTTCTCCCTGCAGTCTTGAATCCAGCTTGTGCTTCATCCAGCCCAAAGTACTCTGGATGATGTACTCTGCATATAAGTTAAATAATCAGAATGACAATATACAGCCTTGACATACTCCTTTCCTGATTTGGAACCAGTCTGTTGTTCCATGTGCAGTACTAACTGTTGCTTCCTGACCTGCATTCAGACTTCTCAGGAGGCAAATCAGGTGGTCTGGTTTTCCCATCTCTTGAATAACTTTCCACAGTAGTTGTGGTCCACACAGTCAAAGGCTTTGGAATAATCAATAAAGCAGAAGTAGATGTTTTCCTGGAATTCTCTTGCTTTTTTGATGATCCAATTGATGCAAGCGATTTGATCTCTGGTTCCTCTGCCTTTTCTAAATCCAGCTTGAACATCTGGAAGTTCATGGTTTGCATACTGCTGAAGCCTGGCTTGGAGAATTTTGAGCATTACTTTACTAGCATGTGAGATGTGTGCAATTGTGCAGTAGTTTGAACATTCTTTGGCTTGGCCTTTCTTTGGGGTTGGAATGAAAACTGACCTTTTCCAGTCCTGTGGCCACTGCTGAGTTTCCCAAATTTGCTGACATATTGAGTGCATCACTTTCACAGTATCATCTTTTAAGATTTGAAAAAAAAAAAAAAGATTTGAAATAGTTCAACTGGAATTCCATCACCTCCACTAGCTTTGTTCATAGTGATGCTTCCTAAGGCCCATCTGACTTCGCATTCCAGGATGTCTGGCTCTAAGTGAGTGATCATACCATCGTGATTATCTGGGTCATGAAGATCTTTTTTGTACAGTTTTTCTGTGTATTCTTGCCACATACATCTTTTTATATCTTCAGCTTCTGTTAGGTCCATACCTTTTCTGTCCTTTATCGAGCCCATCTTTGCATGAAGTGTTCCCGTGGTATCTCTAATTTTCTTGAAGAGAGCTCATTTGGAGTTATACTTCCTTCTCTACCATATTGAATTGCATTAATCAGGGTTTTCCAGAGAAAGAGAACAAATATGCATTGGTTTATACATGCATTATATACAATTATATATACATATGTATACACACACATATATATACATATATATAAAACACGTTTAATATATATTATACCTATAGGAGCTTCCCTGGTGGCTCATATGGTAAAGAATTCACCTGTAATGCAGGAGACCCAGGTTCAATCCTCGGGTCAGGAAGATTCCCTGGAGAAGGGAATGACTACCCATTCTAGTATTCTTGCCTAGAGAATCCCTTGGACAGAGTAGCCTGGCATGCTGCAGTACATAGAGTTGCAAAGAATCAGACACGACTGAGTGACTAATACACTTATACCTTTAGGCAAGTATAGGTCGATAAACATACAGATATATACATGTTATAAACAGATTTATTATAAAGCATTGAATCATGTGATTATGGAAGTTGAGAAGCCCTACAATCTGTAACCAGGAAAGCCTGCCTTTCCATTTAAGTCTGAAGGCCTGAGAACCAGGATAACTGATAATGTAAGTCCCAGTCTGAGGACAGAAGACTGATATCCCAGCTCAAACAATCAGGCAGAAAGAAAGTGAATTCTCCTTTTCTTTGCCTTTTTGTTTGTCCAGACTCCCAACAGACTGTCTGGTGTCCGTCCATGTTGGAAGGAGCAATCTGCTTTGCTCAGTCTACTGATTCAGATGCTAATATCATCTAGAAATAATCTTTAGCCAAATGTCTGGGCAAATGCTTTGCCTGTGATCCAGGCAAGTTGACATGTAAAATTAACCATCACATAGACCAACACTTCTCTGGTTGTGTTATGTTGGCCTATATGACAAGGGTGGAGGACACATTTTAAAGTAGGCTAGGTGTTTGTTGTTTTACAAGGAAAACTGAGTTTCCAGATTTGCAGATGCACCAAACCAGGTATACCTGCTCCATGTGTCAAGTTTCCACACTTTAACCACTATTGTGGAGTTGCTTTGGCCACAAGTGTGACTTGCTTTGGAGTTCTGGTATTTTTATGTTTAGGCTCTTGGGCTCATCCCAGCTATCTCTACCCTCCAGTTAGAGCATATGAGAACCTTTTCGTATGTCACATAGGAGGCATTGTAACTTTTTCACACTTAACTCTCAGCCTTTTTCTATCTTTCCCAAAGGTTAATTGAGCTTAGCGACAGCCACTCGATTTGACAGCCCTTATAGTTTCTATTTTCTCCATATTTCAAATATTTTTATATTATACTAGCTAGTGAATTATTGTCCAAAGATTTATCATTCCATTTTACCCCTAATAAAAAATGTTAATAATTATATTGTTACCAGTGTTAAGGGCTATCTGAGCTCTACTTCCCAGTGATGGATCCTCATTATTGGTAAGGTGGTAAATGATTTGGTTACAAAATCCCACCATCATCTCTGTTTTCTTGAACTGTGTTCAATACCAACTGTTACTGGGTGGTGGTTATGGGATGGGGTCCCTTGGAAGCAGATTGAGTTGCAAATGAGCATGGAGTACTTTTATGGAGTGCTTTTGGAATCACCATCTCTAAAAGAGAAGAGAAAGAAGCAGGCTTGAACTGAGGGAGAAGTTAGGCTGCATGCAGTCTCAGAGGCCCATGGGAAGTTTTGAATCTAGAACAGCACTGTGAGTATCACAAGCTAGGATGAGGAAGCCAGGCTTTATTCCCGCGTGGTTGTCAATCATTAGATTTCCCCTGAAGAGAACATGATCTTGGGTGACTCTAACTAAAGCAACTGAGAAGATGATGTTTGGGAGCTGTTTGCTGGCTCCACTTTAAGCAAGTGGAAGAATGAATCCTTTGATCTTGAACAGGGATCTGTAATACCTTCTATTTAAGTTTCTCTGAGAATTAGTAGAAACAGTCCAAATAATACTGCAGGGTATGGCTGGTATATTGAATTTTCTCAATGACTTTCTGTTGAATATGTATACAACTGATATGTATGTTTTAGGAATTCAATTTTTGGCTATACTCAGTCAGCATGCTGGTCCCAGATAGATTAGGATATCCTCTACATACATGATAATTTGCAATTATGCATAGCTTGAGAACTGTTTAAGTACAGGAACATGATCAGTGTTCAATTTTACCAAGAAAAATCTGAAAAAAATTCCAGAGGTGTAGGGAGATTACATACTAACTAAAAGTTGAACTGTAGAATTAGTGTTGATTTCAAGGCAGCAACAATCAGCTAAAATTGAATTCAAGTTTTTAAATGATATCTAGAAACTACTCGATGGACGTGAGTCTGAGTGAACTCCGGGAGTTGGTGATGGACAGGGAGGCCTGGTGTGCTGCGATTCATGGGGTCGCAGAGTTGGACACGACTGAGCGACTGAACTGAACTGATTTGAACTGAGAAACTACTTAATAATTCTATTAGAACTAAGTTCAACAAACAGCAGTGTGTGGAGTATGGACCTGAAATATAATTGAAGAGTTACATCAAGAAATTAAGAAGACAAAAGGTAGGAAGATAAAGTTGATTACATTCCAGAAAATTGAGAAGGTTAAATAAATTAGAATGATGAACTTAATATGTTCTACTAGTTCTGTGATATGGCAATTGTCCTGTAAGAAAAGGACAGGAAAATTTTAAATAAACTGATTTAAATAAAATTAAAGTAATTTTTTTTTGCCTGTAAAGACTTCTCAGACTTAAAGATTTTAATGCATTGTATTAGTTTGAGGTTTTTGAGAAGTAGATACCAAAAAGGAATCAAATGTGCAAAACAGATAATTTTGGCTAAAAAAAATAAATAAATAAAAAGCTATAAAGGCTAAAAAGTGATGGACTAGAACAAAAGTGGGAGGAGCCTTCAAATCACCTATGAAAGGTGAGAGGGAAGGAAGTAGGACTGGGTAGAAAGAGCTTCAGACTGTAGCACAGTTGAGAGAAAGTCTTGATCAAACAGAATCCTACACTGGGTCACAATGACCCATCTCTAGAACTCTTGCCATGCTTAGTCACTGCCTGGGCCCCAGCCCTGTGGCAGGTTTGTCTTCAAAGTGAATGCTGCAATGGATCTGAATGTTGGTAGCTGAGGGCTGTCAGTCCATTATCTCTGCTATTGCTGGTTCTTTTCAAAGGAGATCTGAGTGGCCACACTTCCATGACCACCATATATGCTAATAATATGTGAATATGTTATGATTTTAAGAGGGACATATAGAAAGTTCTTTCCAAATTTTTGTTTGGAAGCAGACCCTTATAAAATCAGTATTCTGTGACTTGAGCATCTGGTGTAGAGAAGAGTAAATTGTGTTATTTCTATTTAGAATATTAAAATTCACTGGTTAGATTTTCACTGACAACAGAAATATATAAAAATAGATTTTCTCACCAAAATATGGATTAGGAATACCTTCTGATATAATATGTGGTGAAAGAGAGAAAAGATTTATCAAACACCTTTCAGAATTTCAAATCCTGCATTACATGACTATGTCTTCCTCCCTAAATCCTTTTTCTTTCCAGGTATTCAAATGTATCACTTTTTCCTGATTCTAATCTTAACTGTGACTTTTTTTTCCTAAGAGTCTTTAATCCCCTGGTTTATTATTGGGGCAGCCACAAAAATGCACTTATGAGATTCCCTGCTGTGAGGTGGATTTCTGGCTGAAAAGCCCCAGCTGCAGCCTCTGCACACTCTTTGCCCACTCTCATCCCCTTCTCTGACCTGACTGAGTCCCCCCTCCCACTGCCTTGTTAAGCATGACCCATTATTCTAGACGGATGTTTTGTCTCAGGAACTTTCCATCATTTGGACAAGCTTTCTCTGGACAAACAAAATTTCTAGTCTACAACTACCTACCTTGTCCTGCTTTCACCTTTTATCTTTCAAAGGGATTTGCCTCAATACATTTCTTGCATGTCTTATTCCATATCGGTGTCTGCTTTTCAGAGGATCCAAAATAAAAGTCACATATATTCATATTCTCTAGCATTTTGTTATGGATTCTCTACATTCCTCACTCTATTCTTTCATTGTGTGTGTGTGCACTCAATCATGTCAGACTCTTTAGAACCCCATGGATAGTAGCTCTGGAATTTTCTAGCCAAGACTACTGGAGTGGATTGCCATTTCCTACTTAACTATTCTTTCATTATTTTACTATTAATTTATACTAAAGAATCCCCCCCTCCCCCCGCCAAAGTGAAAGTGAAAGTGTTAGCCTGTCAGTTGTGTCCGACTCTTTGGGACCCCATGGACTGTAGCCCACCAGGGTCCTCTGTCCATGGAACTCTTCAGGCAAGAACACTGGAGTGGGTAGCCATTCCCTTCTCCAGGGGATCTTCGCAACTCAGGGACTGAACACGGGTCTCCTGCATTGCAGACGGATTCTTTATCTTTTGAGCCACCAGGGAAGTGAAGAAAGAATACCAAACCTACTGTTTAAGATTCTAGGGAGCTAATCCTTCCTCTGTCTCTGTTTCCATCTGTTAACTTGGTTTTTTTTTTTTTTTCCTCTAATTTTATTTTATTTTTAAACTTTACATAATTGTATTAGTTTTGCCAAATATCAAAATGAATCCGCCACAGGTATACATGTGTGGGAAATACTTTGGTGGCTCAGGGAAGCTCTGTGACTTGTGCCTCCCATCTGAATTCTGCTGCTTTGGTATGGTGTCCTTGTACTTAGACTCAGCTTCTCTGTTAGACACCTTCAAATTAATGTTTTGGTTGAACTGCATTATATTTTGATAATTTTATCTTTTTTTATTCCTAGACACAATCCCTAGACACAATTCAAAGTCCTGAGCTTCATATTCCAAAATCAGTGGTCCAGTTTCTCTCACTCCATACATATCCTGAATCCCTAAGACCCAAGCCAGAATTGAGAGCTCAGACATATTCATGTCTCTAACAGAGTGGAGAAAATGACTAAATGACTAAAAGAAACTCTAAACTCTATCCTGAACTGAAGCCCTGTATATATAATAACCTATTGGGTTGTTCTACCTAAATATTCCACTGAACCAAACTCTCTAGCTCTAAAAATGAACTTGCATTGCTCTTGACACAAATTTGCTTCACTTTTGACATCATTATCTTGAGCAACCTTATGAATGTGATGCCATTAACCAAGTAAGAAATCTGGGAATTTCTATGACTCCTTCTATAAGTGTCTCTCATTTCCCATCACTCACCATTCCTTCAATGACCTTTGCATTCATTATTTAGTTTTACCTTATCTGTCCCCATAACCAGTGCCTTAGGTCCAGCCTTCATCATTACTCACCTGAACCATCCTAAGAGCCTCTTTGTTTAATGACCTGTATTTGTTTCCTTATACCTATTGTTCATATTTTACAAATTTAAACTGTTTACTCTTGGGTTAAAGATCATTTTACGGCTTTCCTTTACCTAATGACATGGTCCAAACCCTTTATTACAGCACCTAAATTCCTTGTAACCAAACCATTATGAATTTTTCTGCTTCATTATTTACCCTTTTTTTCACTTAATGTTTGAGTGGTCTTGCTGAACTATGTCCAGCTCTGAAATATGACATGTTATGTTATGCCATGGAATTTCTATGCATGAAGTTCCTTAAGTTTGGAGTGCCTTTCTCCTTCTTATACTCCTGGAAAACTATTTCAAATTCAAGGCTCAATAAAGCATTATCACCTTTTTGAAGCACTTTTGTGCTCTCTCTTTAATCCATTCATCTTATAACCTTCTTTCTCCCTCTTCACTCGCTTCATGTGAAATGAAGTGATAGTCACTCAGTCGTGTCCAACTCTTTGTGACCCCGTGGACTGTAGCCCACCAGGCTCCTCAGTCCATGGGATTCTCCAGGCAAGAATAGTGGAGTGGGTTGCCATTTTCTTCTCCATGCTAGCTTCGTAGAGTTAGGCAATTCTATTGCACACTGTTTTTGCCTGTTAGAAACTCTATATATAAAACCCCCTATAATAGACATTTCTTTATTCACTTGCTTCTTTTACTAGGCTATGAGTTTTTTGAAGCCAAGATCAAGACATTCATTTTGGTACCAAAAATGTGAAGGGCTGTACCTGGCCCTTAGAATATGTTTCAAAAGTATGTTGAATAAGCTATCCTTTCTATCACATGATTATGCCACAGAAGTCAATGGCTTTAACTCAAGAAAGCTGAGAGTCCAACATGAGAAAAAGAGCACAAGGCTTACTAATGAATCTTAATGAAAAAGAAAGGAAAATCTAACAAAAAAGAACAAAAAGTTCTGAAAAATAGGAAACTGTAGGCATTAACTTTTTTTTATTAATGTTTGAATCAAATTAAAAAATACTTCCAGGGAATAATGTCTATAAGATTTTCAATATCATTTTCTGTAAAGTCAAAACATTCTTGTTTATTCTGAATTAATAAGAAAGCTAAAGGATGTGGCTTT
This sequence comes from Bos mutus, assembly GCF_027580195.1. Taxonomy (NCBI): domain Eukaryota; kingdom Metazoa; phylum Chordata; class Mammalia; order Artiodactyla; family Bovidae; genus Bos; species Bos mutus. The sequence goes on from NC_091617.1 coordinate 49,960,897, forward strand.
TTAAAAATACATTTGCATGCGTTTGATGAAAGGTCTAGTTTTGGCAGGCTGACCTATGTAATAAATTTCCCACAAGTAGTTGTGGATCTACTCTTAGCAACCCAATAATAAGTAGCCAGGAAGAATGAGATTACAATGGATTTTCCAAGGGAAAAATGAGCATATTAATTTTGCCTTGGAATAGGCATTGAATCAAAGTTAGAACAAAGATATATTAGAAAATAAACTTCAGCAGATGTGTTTCAGGATGTGAAAGTCAAAAGTAAATAATGTAAAAGTGAGTGTAAATGGGACAGTAAATAGGATAAAGGAAGATGAAGACAAATGCATAACAGCAGCGTTAGCATTAAAGGGCAGGATGTAATCATGGGGGGAGGTCCATGTGTACTCAGGGAGTTAGAATTGAAGCAAGCATTTCCATCCACTTGTTTATTATGGGAAGGAAGAGTTTCCACATTCCTACAATGAGAATTCTGTCTCTCTTAGGTTCCATTTTTCTTTTAACTAAAATAAAATTCACAGTGGTTTTGATTTGCATTTCTCTGATAAAGAGTGATGTTGAACATCTTTTCAAGTGTTTGTTAGCCATCTGTATGTCTTCTTTGGAGAAATGTCTATTTAGATCTTTGGCCCATTTTTTGATTGGGTCATTTATTTTTCTGGAGTTGAGCTGTAGGAGTTGCTTGTATATTTTTGAGATTAGTTGTTTGTCGGTTGCTTCATTTGCTATTATTTTCTCCCATTCTGAAGGCTGTCTTTTCACCTTGCTAATAGTTTCCTTTGATGTGCAGAAGCTTTTAAGTTTAATTAGGTCCCATTTGTTTATTTTTGCTTTTATTTCCAATATTCTGGGAGGTGGGTCATAGAGGATCCTGCTGTGATGTATGTCAGAGAGTGTTTTGCCTATGTTCTCCTCTAGGAGTTTTATAGTTTCTGGTCTTATGTTGAGATCTTTAATCCATTTTGAGTATGAGGTACCATTTCACACCAGTCAGAATGGCTGCGATCCAAAAGTCTACAAATAATAAATGCTGGAGAGGGTGTGGAGAAAAGGGAACCCTCTTACACTGTTGGTGGGAATGCAAATTAGTACAGCCACTATGGAGAACAGTGTGGAGATTCCTTAAAAAACTGGAAATAGAACTGCCTTATGATCCAGCAATCCCACTGCTGGGCATACACACTGAGGAAACCAGAAGGGAAAGAGACACGTGTACCCCAATGTTCATCGCAGCACTGTTTATAATAGCCAGGACATGGAAGCAACCTAGATGTCCATCAGCAGATGAATGGATAAGAAAGCTGTGGTACATATACACAATGGAGTATTACTCAGCCATTAAAAAGAATACATTTGAATCAGTTCTAATGAGGTGGATGAAACTGGAGACTATTATACAGAGTGAAGTAAGCCAGAAGGAAAAACATAAATACAGTATACTAACGCATGTATATGGAATTTAGAAAGATGGTAACGATAACCCTGTGTACGAGACAGCAAAAGAGACACTGATGTATAGAACAGTCTTATGGACTCTGTGGGAGAGGGTGGGAAGATTTGGGAGAATGTCATTGAAACATGTGAAATGTCATGTATGAAACGAGATGCCAGTCCAGGTTCAGTGCACGATGCTGGATGCTTGGGGCTGGTGCGCTGGGAAGGCCCAGGGGATGGTATGGGGAGGTTGGGAGGGAGGAGGGTTCAGGATGGGGAGCATGTGATTTTTTTTTTTAAAAATAAAAAAAAAAAAAAAATAAAATAAAATAAAATAAAATTCACATAACATAAAATCAACCATTTTACAGTGAACAATTCAGTAGCACTTAGTACATTCATAATGTCCCACAACTTTATCTAGTTCTAAAACATTTTATCACTCTTAAAAGAAACCCTATGTCATTAGGCAGTTCCCCCATTTTTTCCTTTTCCCAGCACCTGGGAACAACTGATTTGGGTGTATCACTATAGATTTTCCTATTCTGGATATTTGTTATGAATGGTCTTATGTAATATATAACCTTTTGTGCCTGGTTTCTTTCACTTAGCATGTTTTCCAGATTCAACCATGTTGTAGCAGTACTTCATTCCTTTTTTATGGCTGAATATCATTTTGTTTTATGTACGTACAGTCTCACAATTTGTTCATCCCTTCATCAGTTGATGGATATTTGGGTGGCAATAGGAGTTCTGAAGATAAGTTTTAGTTAGTATGCCAACAGGAAGCAGAAGGTACTATTGAAGATAATTTAATGAAGGATCTATTAATAGAGATGTGAGCACAAATGAGGTAATCAAAAAGGGATATAAGGTACCCACTTCAGTTCAGTTTAGTCACTCAGTCATGTCCAACTCTTTGCGACCCCATGGACCACAGCATGCCAGGCCTCCCTGTCCATCACCAACTCCTAGAGTTTGCTCAAACTCATGTCCATTGAGTTGGTGATGCCATCCAACCATCTCATCCCCTGTCATTGCCTTCTCCTCCTGTCTTCAATCTTTCCCAGCCTAGGGCTTTTCAAACGCATCAGTTCTTCACATCAGGTGGCCAAAGTATTGGAGTTTCAGCTTCAGCATCAGTCTTTCCAATGAATATTCAGGACTGATTTCCTTTAGGATGGACTGATTGGATCTCCTTGCAGTTCAAGAGACTCTCAAGAACTAACAAAAACAAAAGGAAACTAACCACCTGCAGAGGAAGGGGAGGAAAAGAAATTTCCAGGACCTAGTGGGAGTCAGAGATATGGGAGGACAGCATCCTAAGGAGGGAGGGGATATATGTATACCTATGACTGGTTCATGTTGAGGTTTGACAGAAAACAACAAAATTATCTTAAGCAATTATCCTTCAATCATAAAAGTAAATTAAACAAAAAAAAGAGGTAGCCTCTGTCTGAACCACAGAGCTGATTCCTCTATGTCTCACCTTTTGAACTAGCCAGTACTTACTAGTACATGCACTTGTTCAACTCTAATCAGAATCCAGAGGTCAAGGGAGCTTGCAAGATGTTAAGGGCACCAGTAGAGCAGAGAGGGCTAGAAATGGATGGAAGTAGGGAGGAGGTAGAAGAACAGAAATACAATGGTAGGGAATAGTGGAAGCTAATCCTGTCACTATTCAAAGCCATTTCTGGCCTTGTTGCCAAAAGAAAGACACAGGTCTTCATTCAAGATACTAGCCAAATTAGTTCCTGAGGGAAAGAGAATAAATGTAGACTTGAGGAGTGAAGTGAGGGCATAATCATATGTACAACATATAAACAACAATAAAGGCAATGGCACAGAATTTAGACAAAACTGGAGTAATTGCAAAGGATATGTGAGTCTCACAGTTTAGGATCTAGTCAGAAATTGGGAATATGCATGTCACAGTCTATGTGATATGTGGTATGTGGAGTGTGTGTTCCAGAGTGTATCTGGTGGAACATGAAAAAAAGCCAACCTTCCCATTAATGCTATTAACATAGAGTGGTTGGGAGATCAATAAGTGCTTTGTTGAACCTACACTGGGGAATCACTGGATGAATCCTTGTACCGACTAAGGGTGATCTCTCAGTGTACACCAGCAGCCTTCACCTCTGCAAGTCACCTTAACTGGTTTGTCAGGCTCACTGTACATGATATCTGAGAAGAGGGTAGAAGTAAGGGAACCATTTCAGAGGACAGGATCATCAACAGGATAACCTGATACAACTGGTTTTGGGAGGTCAGTATAGAGCAGAACCAGTGCAATTTTTAAATTTATAATATATTAATGTGTGTGTGCACTATTCTTGTATTAATAAAAATAAACTGTAGTTAACCTTAAATTCAATTTGTGTTTTTCAGTTTTCCCAACCCAAGTTCCTCTCTCCTCTATAACTCTTCTTTCCTTTCTTCTTTACAAACAAACAAATTAACTCTGTGGCTCTCATCAGGCTCTTATTGCTTGGCATTGGGATGCCCAGAAGGTAGATGTAAAGCCATAAAGACATTGTAGACAAGGGTTTTGAAGGGCGTGTAATCGAGTTCACCATCTAAGTAATTTCTTTTATGTCCTCCTTGTCCACTATTGTTTAAAAGTTTCTTATACTGGAACATTCACCATCTAATGTGGCAAACTCTTAAACAGTTTTAATGTTTTTTATATAATTCCTCATGTCTTTTAATGTAGGCATAGTTAATATACAATAACTATATAAATTATGGGTGTACTACATAGAGATTAGCAATTTTAAAGGTTATACTCTATTTATAATAATTATAAAATATTGGCTATGTTCCCTGGGTTGTACAATATATCATTGTAGCTTATTTATTTTATACACTGTACTCTGTAACTTTTAATCTCCTACCTCTTTCATGCATCACCTCATTCCTCCTCCTAATGATAGCTACTAACTTGTTCTCAATATCTGAGTCTCTTTCTGTTTTTTTTTTTTTTTAATATTCATTCGTTTTTGACATTATACATATAAATGATAACTTATAGTATTTGTATTTCTCTGACTTATTTCACTAAACATAATATCATTCAGGTACATAAATATTGTTTCAAATGACAAAAATTTGTTCTTTTTTTATGGTTGAATATATTCCAAAATATAATATTATTTTGGAGATATATTTATATATCTCCAAAATATTATTTATTCATTCATCTGTTGATGGACACTTAGGTTGCTTTCATATCTTGAAATTGTAAATAGTGCTACTATGAACACTGGGGTGCATATATCTTTTTGAATTAGTACTTTTATTTTCTTTGGATGTATATTCAAGACTGGAATTGATGAATCATGTGATGGTTTCTATTTTTACTGTTTTGAGGAACTTTCATACTGTTTCCACAGCAGCTATACCAATTTGCATTCCCACATCAGTGTACAATGTTTTCCTCTGCTCCACATCCTTGCCAACATTTGTTATTTGTGGTCTTTTTGATAATAGGCATTCTGACAGATGTGAGATGATATCTCATTGTGGTTTTAATTTGCGTTTTTCTGATGATTAGCAGTTTTGAGTGCCCCATATGCTTGTTGGCCACTTGTTTCTAGTCTTTGGAAAGCTGTCTATTCAAGTCTTCTGCCTATTTTTAATGGGTTTTTTTTTTTTTTTTGTTTGAATTGTATGAACTGATACATTTTGGATAAATATGCGCACAAAAAGATAAAGGAACTTAAACCTAATATTAAAGACAGTCATCAAATCATAAAGGAAGAGTATGAAAGAAAAAGAAAGGAATGAAAAAGAACTATAAAAACAATCCCCAAACAATGAACAAAATGTTGTATGTACCTATCAATAATTACTTGAAATGTAAATAGACTAAATGCTCCAATCAAAAGACACAGAGTGGTTTGCTGCTACTGTTGCTGCTAGGTCACTTCAGTTGTGTCCAGTTCTTTGTGACCCTGTGGACTGTAGCTCTCCAGGCTTCTCTGTCCATGGTATGCTTCAGGCAAGAATACTGCAGTGGGTTGCCATGCCCTCCTCCAGGGGATCTTCCTGATCCGGGATTGAACCAGCTTTTCTTACGTCTTCTGTATTGTCAGGTGGGTTCTTCACCACTAGCACCACCTGGGAAGCCCTAGAGTGGCCAAATGGGCACAGAAAAAAGGGCTATATATATACTTCCTAAAAAAGACTTACTTCAAATCTAAAGATACACACGGACTGAAACAGAGGAGACAGGTAAAGGTATTTCATGCAAATAGAAATCAAAAGAAAGCTGGAATGGCAATACTTATATCAGACCAAATAGAACTGAAAACAGAGACTGCAACAAGAGACAAAGAACAGCATTACATAATTACCAAGTGGTCATTCCAAAAATAATATATAACCATTGTAAATATATATGAATCCAATATATGAACACCTAAATACATAAAGCAAATTATTAGCAGGCACAAATGGAGAAACTGATGGTAACACAATACAAGTGGTAGACTTTAACAACCCGCTTACATCAATGCAGATTATACGGACAGAAAATCAATAAGAAAACCCTGGCCATAAATGACATGTTATACCAGATGGACTTTATATGTATACAGGACATTCACATGCTTTTCAAATGCTCATGAACAATTCTCCAGGATAGATTACATAGCAGGTCACAAAAGAAGCCTTGGTAAATTTAAAAAACTGAAATAATATCAAGTGTCTTTCTAAACACAATATTGTGGGGCTAGAAATCAACTACAAGTAAAAATTACAGAAAAACAAAACAAAACAAAATGCAAGCATATTGATGCAGAACAACATATTACTGAACAACCAATAGATCTCTGAAGAAATCAAAGAAGAACTCAAAAGGTACCTGGAGAGGCCATCATCATTAAAAAGTCTATAAATAACAAATGCTGGAGAAGTTTTGGAGAAAAGAGGACCCTCCTATATTGTTGGTGGGAATGTAAATTTGTGCAGCTACGATGGAAAACAGTATGAAGGCTCTTTAAAAAGCTAAAGTAGACTTGTTATATGATTCAGCAAATCCACTCCCAGACATACATCTGGTGAAAAACAATAATTTGAAAAAACATGCATCTGATCATTCATAACAACATTATTAATCATAGCCAAGACCTGGAAGCAGCCTAAATGTCTATTAAGAGATGAACGGATAAAGAAAATGTGGTACATATACACAATGGAATATTAATACTCAGCCATAAAAAATCATGAAATAATGCCATTTGCAGCAACATGGATGGACCTAGATATTATCATACTAACTAAAGTAAGTCAGAAAGACAAGGATAATTATGACTTTTATGTGGGATCTAAAATACAATATACATAAACATTTATAAACTAGAAAAAGACTCACAGACATAGAAAATAAATGTATGATTACCAAAGGAAAAGGGATTGTGAGAGGAACAAATCAGAAATTTAGAATTAGCAGATAAAAAAGTACTATATATAAAACAGGTGAACAACAAAGTCCTATGTGTAGCACAGGAAACTACAATATATTCAATATTCTATAATAATCCATAATGGAAAAGAATATGGAAAACACAACTGAATTACTATACTGTATACCAGAAACTATTATAACTTTGTAAGACAGGGAGGCCTGGCATGCTCTGGTCCTTGGGGTTGCAAATAGTTGGACACGACTGAGCAACTGAACTGAACTGAACTCAAGTCAATAAAAACAATTTTCATAAAGTATCCATTGAAAACCACAAAAACCAACTATCCAAAATCTATGAGATGTAGCAAAGCAGTGCTAAGAGGGAAGTTTACAGGAAACAAACAAACAAAAAATTCTTAAACAACCTAATCTTACACATCAAAGGTCAAACAAGATCCTTTAGTATAAGAAAAGAAATAATAAAGTTCAGAGCAGAAATAAATGAAATAGAGATTAAAAATCAATATAAAAAAGCCAAAGAAACTAAAGGTTGATTCTTTGAAAAGGTAAAACTGATAGGCTGTTAGCCAGATTCATCAAGGAAAAAAGAAATATGATGCAAATCAATAAAAACAGAAATTAAAATGGAGAAGTTATAACCTACACCATGGAAATATGAAGGATCATAAGAGATAACTATAAACAGTTGTTTGTATACAGTAAAGGGACAACTAGAATAAATGGACAAATTCCTAGAAATGTATAATCTCACAAGACTAAAACAGGAAGAGATAGAAGATATGACTAAAACAATTGTGTATTGGTTGCTCAGTTGTGTCTGACTCTTTGCTACCCCATGGAATGTAGCCGACAGAGTCCTCTGTCCATGGAATTCTCCAGCCAAAAATATTGTAGTGGGTTGTCATTTCCTCCTCCAGGAGATCTTCCTGGCCCAGGAATTGAATCTGGTGTCCTGAATTGCAGGCAGATTCTTTACTGTCTGAGCCACTGGGAAGCCTGACTAAAACAATTACAGTAATGAAATTCAATTAATAATTTAAAAAAATCCCAACAAACAAAATCCCAAAACCAGATGATTTCAGAGGTCAATTCTACCAAATATATGAGGAATAAAAGCCATATGTGCATATCAATAGATGCAGAAAAATCTTTTGACAAAACTCAATATCTGTTTATGATTAAAATCTCTCCAGAAGAGGGTATACAGGGAACATATCCCAATATAATAAGGGCCATATATGATAAGCCCACAGATAACATCAACAGTGAAAAGTTAAAAGCATTTCCTCTAAGATTGGGAACAAGATAAGAATGCTCACTCTCATCAGTTTATTCAACATAGCACTGGAAGTCCTAGATATAGCAATCAAAGAAGAAAAATAAATTAAAGGAATCCAAACTGAAAAGGAAGGAGTAAGACTGTCACTGTTTGCAGATGGCATGATTCTCTACATATCCTAAAAACTTCACCAAAAAAGTATTAAGGCTCATCAATGAATTTGGTAAAGTTGCAGGATACAAAATAAATATACAGAAATCTTTTGCATTTACATACACTAACAACAAAATAGCAGAAGGACAAAGAAAAGAAACAATCCTATTTACCATTGCATTAAATAGAATAAATACTTAGAAATAAATCCAATTAAGGAGGTAGAAGACTTGTATTCAAAAATCTATTACATTGATTAAAGAAACAAAATGACTCAAACAGATGAAAAGATATCCTACATTCCTGGATTTGAAGAATTAATATTGTCAAAATGACCAGAATACTCAGGACAATTGACAGGTTCAATGCAACCCTTATCAAAATATCAAGAATATTTTTCACAGAACTAGAGCAAAAAAAGTTTTTAATTTGTATGGAAACACAAAAGAGTCCAATAGTCAAAACAATCTTGACAAAGAACCAAGCAGGAGTATCATATGCTGTGACTTCAGTCTATACTATTAAGCTACAATAATTGAAACAGTATGGTATTGGCACAAAAATATATAATAGATCAATGGAACAAAAAGAGAGCATAGGAAAAGCCCATGCATTTGTGTTCTATTAATCTTTGCAAGGTGGGCTTCCCTGGTGGCTCAGAGGATAAAGCGTCTCCCTGCAATGCAGGAGACCCAGGTTCAATCCCTGGGTTGGGAAGATCCCCTGGAGAAGGAAATGGCAATCCACTCCAGTATTCTTGCCTGGAGAATCCCATGGACAGAGGAGCCTGGAGGGCTACAGTCCACGGGGTCGCAAAGAGTCAGACACGACTGAGCGACTTCACACACTCCACACACACAATCTTTGCAAAGGAGGCAAGAATATACAATGGAAAAAAGACACATATCTCTTTAATTAGTGATGTTGGGAAAACTGGATAACTACAAGTAAAAGAATGAAATTAGAACGTTTCACTTCAAATTTCACACCATACAAAAAAATAAACTCAAAAGGCATTTTTAGGACCCAAATGTAAAACTGTTAAACTCCTAGAAGAAAACATAAATAGAACACTCTTGACATAAATTATAGCAATATTGTTTTTGATTTGTCTCCTAAGCAAGGGCTACCCTGGTGGCTCAGGTGGTAAGGAATTTGCTTGCAATGCAAGAGACCTGGGTTTGATCCCTGGGTCAGGAAAATCCTCTGGAGGAGGAAATGACAACTCATTCCAGTATTCTTGCCTGGAGAATTCCATGGACAGAGGAGCCTGGTGGGCTACAGTCCATGGGGTTACAAAGAGTTGAACAAGATAGAGCAATTAACACTTTCACTTTCCTAAGGCAAAGGAAACAAAAGGGAAAATAAGCAAAGGGGGCCTAATTAAATTTAAAAGCTTTTGTATAGCAAAGGAGACCATATACAAAACAAAAAGACAATCTACTGAAGGGGAAAATATTTGCAAATAATATGACCAATAAGGGGTTAATATCTTCTTTGCAATTACTTCTAAAGTGAACAAATATACAAAAACAAAAGAAAACAAAACAAAACATGGAATCTAAGGCCACTAAAACCTTGAAGAGAAAGACCAAGTTTTTTGCTCTTTTGGAGTTCTTTGTATGGAGTTGTTTTTTTTTTTTTTTTTCCTAAAGCATCTAGTATTTACGTAATAGATTCCCTGCTTGGAAAGTAAGCAAATGAGAACTAAGCAGGTTGGGGCAGGAGGTAAACTGTTCCCTAATGCTGGGCTCATTAGGTTGTCTTGTTTTCACCAACCAGCTTATAGTACCCAGAAGCATTTGCAAATGTTTATACCCTCTCACTCAGGCAAACCAACTCTGAATATCCGGATCAAATCCAGGTTCTTTAAATCTGAAGATTTTGAATCATTAAGCAAAGATTAAAGCATTATCAGATTAGTGATAAAGTACACTATTCAAAAAGAATTTTCTATACACATTACCGGTTTCATTTAATTTGAAAATAATATTGGCCAATAATAGTTTAATACTAATGCTAAGAGATGCATTAATAAACTTCCCAACAAAATGTTTTCAAGGTATCCACATAGTTTGATTTCTCTCTCTCTTTTTCCCACCTTTTTTGAATAAACTTAACTCTAACATATCTCTATTCAGGACTTATCATTTCATATAAAAGCAACTGGATATTTATGATAGTTTGGCAGTTTTCAAAATGTTTCCATAAATACAAAAATCATATATAATCATATGATAATGTTAGTTCAGTTTTAACTTATATATTCAATACATTGCAGAGATTTTGAGATGAAATTTTCTACTTGGTAATATAATTGGATATCACATACAAACTATTCTTACATAAATCTATGGTATGTGGTTTAAAAAAATATACAGAAGCTGATCACCAACATTTGAAAGTATTTAATTCCTAGAGCTGTAAATTATAATCGCCAAACTTGTTCCATCACTTAAATAAAAGTACCAACTAAATTTTAAAATGAAGTCCAGACTTTTGTTTGTTACAATTCTTTAAATCACAGTTTCAATTTCACTTCTTATAATTAGTCTGTTCATATTCTCTGTTTCTTCCTGGTTCACTTTTGAGAGCCTGTACCTTTCTAAGAATTTGTCCATTTTTCCAAGTTGTCCATTTTATTGGTATATAGCTGCTTGTAGTAATCTCTTAAAGGAGCTTCCCCACTGGGTAAGTGGTAAAGAATCCGCCTGCAATGCAGGAGCCACAGGAAACATGGGTTCAATCTCTGGGTCTGGAAGATCCCCTGGAGGGGGGCATGACAACCCACTTCAGTATTCTTACCTGGAGAACCCCATGGATAGAGGAGCCTGGCGTAATATAGTCCATAGGGTCACAAAGAATCGAACACAACTGAAGTGACTTAGCATACATGCACAGTTTCTGATAATCCTTTATACTCCAGTTGTGTCGGTTGTAACTTCTTTTTTGTTTCTGATCTTATTGTTTTGAGCCCTCTACCTCTTTTTCTTGATGAATCTGGCTAAAGGTCTATCAATTTTGTTTATATTTTCAAAGAACCAGCTTTTACTTTCATTAGTCATTTATTGTTTTCTTCATCTCTATTTCATTTATTTCAGCTTGGATCTTTATAATTTCATTCCTTCTACTAACTTTGAGTTTTGTTTGTTCTGCTTTCTCTAGATGGTTTAGTTATAAAGTTAGGTTGTTTATTTGAAACTTTTCTTGTTTCCTGAGGTAAAACTATATTGCTACAAACTTCCCTCTTAGAACTGTTTTTGCTGCATCTCGTAGGCTTTGCGTCATTGTGCTTTCATTTTCATCTGTCTCTAGGTATTTTTTGATTTCCTCTTTGATTTCTTCAGTGAGCTGTTGATTGTTTAGTAACATATCGTTTAACCTTCACATGTTTGTCTTCTTTACAGCTTACAGTTGATTCCTAATCTCATAGTATTACTGTCAGAAAAGATGGTTGAAATTATTTCCATTTTCTTACATTTATTGAGAGTTATTTTGTAGTGCAGCATGTGATTAATCCTAGAGAATGTTCCATGTGCATTTCAGAAGAATGTGTATTCTGCCCCTTTTGGATGAAATGCTCTATAAATATCAATTAAATTCATCTTGTCTAATGTGCCATTTAAGGCTTCTGTTTCTTATTGATTTTCTGTCTGGATGATCTTTCCCATGGTAAAAATACAGTGTTAAAGTCTCCCACTATTACTGTGTTACTGTTGATTTCTCCTTTTACATTTCTTAGCATTTGCCTTATAAATTGAGGTGCTCCTATGTTGGGTGCATATTTATTTACAATTTTTATAACTTCTTCTTAGATTGATCCCTTGATATTTAGGTAGCGTCCTTCTTTGTCTCTTGGAACAGTCTTTACTTTAAAGTCTCTTTTGTATGTTATAAATATTGCTGTTCCAGCTTTCCTTTGATTTCCATTTTCACGGAATACATTTTTTTTTATGTGATTAAAAAAATTCCAACAAACAAAAGTCCAGGATAAGATGGCTTCACAGGTGAATTCTATCAAATATTTAGAGAAGAGTAAACATCCAGCCTTCTGAAACTATACCAAAAAGTATCAGAAAGGAAAACTCTCAAATTCATTCTATTTGGCTACTATCACCCTGATACCAAAGCAAAAAATGACACCACAGAAAAGAAAGTTACAGATCATTATTGATGATGAACATACAAAAAATTCTCAACAAAATATTATCAAACTAAATCCAAAAATACATTAAAAGGATCATACAGCATGATAAAGTAGAATTTATCCAAGGGATGCAAGGATCTTTCCATATCTGCAAATCAACAATCAGTGTGATGCACCATATCAACAAATTGAGGGATGGAAACCATGTGATCATCTAAAGAGATGCAGAAAAGCTTTTGACAAAATTAAGCATTCATTTATGATAAAACTCTCCAGAAAGTGGGCATAGAAGGAACATACCTCAACATAATAAAGGTCATATATGACAAACCTAGAGCTAACATAATACTCAGTGGTGAAAAGCTGAAAGAATTTTCTCTAAGATCAGGAACAAGACAAGGATGTCCACTCTTTCCACTTTTATTCAACATAGTTTTGGTAGTTCTAGCCATGGCAGTCAGAGAAGAAAAAGAATTAAAGGGAATCCAAATTAGAAAATAAGAACCAAGACTGTCACTCTTTGCCAATGACATGATACTATACATGGAAAATCCTAACGTTGGTACTAGAAAACTACTAGAGCTCATTAATGAATTTGATAGTTGCAGGATATAAAATAAATACTCAGAAATCTCTTCATTTCTATATATTAACAATAAAAAATCTGAAAGAGAAATTAAAGATGCAATCCCATTTACCATCACATCAAAAAGAATAAAACACCTAGGAATGAATCTACCTAAGGAGTAAAAAGACCTCTCCTCCCAAAACAATAAAACTCAGATGAAAGAAATCAAAGATGACATAAACAGATGGAAAGATATACCATGTTTTTGGATTGGAAAAATCAATATTGTGAAAATGGCTACACTACTCAAAGCAACTACAGATTCATTGCAATCCTATCAAATTACCAATGGCATTTTCCATAGAACAAGAAATCTTGAAATTTGTATGGAGACACAAAAGACCCCAAACAGTCATATCAATCTTGAGATAGAAAAATGTAACAGGAGGAATCCAGTTTCCTAATTTCAGACTATACTTCAAAGTTACAGCCATCAAAGCACTATGGTATTGGCACAAAAACAGAAATAATGATCAATGGAACAAGATGGAAAGCCCCAAAATAAAACCATGTACCTATGGTCTATTAATCCATGACAAAGGAGGGAAGACAATATAATGGAGAAAAGACAATCTCTTTAATAAATTGTGCTGAGAAAACTGTATGGCTATGTATTAAAAAAATGAAATTAAAACATTCTCTAACACCATATACAAAAATAAACTCAAAATCAATTAAAGACCTAAATGTCATACCAGATACTATAAGACTCTTTGAGGAAAAGATAGGCATAAGACACTTTGACATAAGTTGCAGCAATATCTTTTTTTTAATTCATTTCCTAGAGTAAGGGAAATAAAAACAAAAATAAGCAAATGGGACCTAATCAACTCAAAAAGCATTTGCACATCTATTGAAACCATAAAGAAATTGAAAAGACAACCCATATAATAAAAAGAAAATTTTTGCAAATGATGCAGCTGATGAGGCATTAATCTCCTAAATTTACAAGCAGCTCATGCAGTCAAAATCCAAAAAAAGAAAAAACTCAATCAAAATATGGGCAGACAACCTGAACAGACATTTCTCTAAAGAGGATATACAGATGGCCAGGAGGCACATGAAAAGATGCCCAACATAGCTAATTATTAGAGAAATGCAAATTAAAACTATTATATAATGAGACACCTGATTAGACCAGTCAGAATGGCTATCATTAAAATGTCTTCAAACAATACTTCTGGAAAGTTTGTGGAGAAAAGAGAACCCTCCCTCCTACACTGTGATGGGAATGTAAATTGGTGTAGCTACTATAGAGAACAGTATGGAGGTTCTCTAAGAAATTAAGAATAGAGCTACTATATGATCCAGTAATCCCACTCCTGGACATACATCCAGAGAAAAACATGGTTCAAAGGGATACATGCACCTCAATATTCAATGCAGCACTGTTTACAATAGCCAAGATGTAGAAGCAAACTAATTGTCCATAAACAAAAGAATAGATAAAGAAGAGTTGGTACATATATGCAATGGAATGTTAGTCATTAAAAAGAATGAAAGTGAAAGTGAAGTCACTCAGTCCTGTCTGACTCTTTGTGACCCTGTGGACTGTAGGCTTCTGCATCCATGGGATTCTCCAGGCAAGAATACTAGAGTGGGTTACCATTTCCTTCTCCAGGGGATCTTCCTGACCCAGGGATCGAACCTGGGTCTCCTACATTTTCAGCAACACGGATGGATTGGAGATTATCATGACAAAATATCAAGATAAATATCATGATATTGCTTACATGTGAAATCCAAAAAATGATCCAAACACATGCATTTATTAATACAAAACAGACTCACAGATTTAAGGAACAAATTTAGGGTTACCAGGAGGGAAGAGCGGGGGGAGGGACAGATTTGGAGTTTGGGATTGTCATGTACACACTGCTATATTTAAAACAGATAACCAATAAGGTCCTATTGCATAGCACAGGGTACTCTATTCAATACTCTGTAATAACCTAAATGGGAAGAGAATTTGAAAAATAACTGATACATGTATATGTATGCTACTGCTACTGCCAAGTTGTTTCAGTCGTGTCCGACTCTGTGCAACCCCATAGATGGCAGCCCACCAGGCTCCCCCATCCCTGGGATTCTCCAGGCAAGAACATTGGAGTGGGTTGCCATTTCCTTCTCCAATGCGTGAAAGTGAAAAGTCAAAGGGAAATTGCTTAGTTGTGTCTGACTCTTAGTGACCCCATGGACTGCAGCCTACAAGGCTCCTCTGTCCATGGGATTTTCCAGGCAAGAGTACTGGAGTGTGGGGTGCCATTGCCTTAAATGAGGGGTTTCTCAGGTGGCACTAGTGGTAAAGAATCTGCCTGCCAATGCAAGAGATGTAAGAGACGGAGGTTTGATCCCCAGGTTAGGAAGATCTTCTGGAGAAGGAAATGGAAACTCATTTCAGTATTCTTGCCTGAAAAATCCCATGGACAGAGGAGCCTGGTGGGCTACAGTCCACAGGATCACAAACAGTCAGACATGACTGAAGTCTCTTAGTACACATGCACGTATAACTAAACCACATTGCTGTACAACTGAAACTAATACAATATTGTCAATCAAGTCTACTGCAATGTAAAATAAAAGTTAAAAAATAAATAAATAAAACGAAGCCCTGGTTAGTTTGGGAGTCACTCTTGGGTCCAGGGGGGCTTCCCTGGTGGCTCACAAGGTAATGAATCTGCCTGCTATGCAGGATACCTAGGTTCGATCCCTGGGTTGGGAAGATCCCTTGGAGATGGGAATGGCTACCCCCTCCAGCGTTCTTGCCTGGAGACTTCCATGGAAAGAGAAGCCTGGTAGGCTACAGTTCAAGGGGTTCGGGGGGGGAGGGGCGGGGGCGGGGTGGTAAGACATGGCTGAGCAGCTAACATTTTCACTTTTTTTTGTTACCTGGATCCTAAAAGGATTCCCAGGTGAATGCCTATGTAACTTTGGGCTCATCATACCATTGTAATGAAGTGTTCAACTACTTACAGAATAGATTCACACATAACAATTTCCTTATCAGTAACCACTGCTGCACTGACCACCTTTTAAAATGACTCCTCCCAATCTTTTGAACTGTTTTTTTTTCCAACAAGCTTTGAGTCTGTGATAGCATCTCTCTTAAGGTCACTAGCCTGGCAGTCGGCTCTTTTGATTTGAGTTTCCTGATTCATCTACCAGACTCTGGAAGAAAGCTTTTGCTATCCTGGCAATCATCATGAACAAATAATTCTAGACTTAATCCTCTTAAAGTTCCTTCTTATCTGTGGCTATAAGTTAAGATCTTCTATGAAAAACTTTGCTGAGAATAACCCACTCTGTGCATGACTTGGAGATTGGCTCTCTGAATACCTGAACTTTCTATGACCCTCCTAAGTAATGACAGTATTGGTTTGGCTGTTGTTCTGGTTTCCAGATGGGCAGGAAGCCCATCTCCTTTATAAGTGCATACTTAAAAAAATACACATAATTTTACTATTATTTTATCTGGCATGAATTTCTATTTTATTAACAGAAACATCCTACGTAATATCCTTAATTAATATTGTAAGAAAAAAGTCACAGTGAACTTGAATTAGATTCTTTGAAAGGCAAGTAAAAAGCAACAAACATATATGGATTTTCCACCTATTCTATGCTGGACACTATGCTAGGCATTAATATGCTCTGTAGCAAGAAAAATCCTATTATCTAGGCAATGGCATTCTATTGTTCCATTATACTTTTAGCCATAGACATTCAAATAGATATAGCCCACAACTCGAGAAATATTTAAAAATGGCTAAGTGATGTTGTTACTGATGAATTTATCTACCTTAAAAAGAGATTGAGATTCAGTTTAATAGTCTGCTAAATAAAGCTTGGATCACTATATTGAGGATTCTGAAAGCAAATATGAGCTCAGCATGAAAAAGCTCTGGGATCAATTAACAGCATCCACTACTTGTATGAATGGGTAGTAGTAACATGTATGCTAGGTGAGAGAGAGTTGTAGAAAAATCACTCTTTGCCTAAAGTTGTCCTGGTACCAATAGAAATGTACACATATTATTATTTCTCTTCTTCACATCCCCAGGAAGGAAAATCTATTTCTTATGATAAATGTGTTGCATAAGTTTCTTTTTGATACACTATACATCACTGAAGCTAACTTTTATAAACTATAAAAACCTCACTACCACACACAGCATTGTATCTATAAAAAAAGCATTCTTCATTCCAAACTACCAAATAAATGCATTATTAAGGACATGATTTTATTTTTTAAAATTCCTTTTTAAGAGAGTTCACTTATACTTTCAGTAACCCAATGAAATTCTACGGTAATCTGAGGATAGCAGATACTGAAATGGATGACATCACCATTTTATTTACCAATGAAACTTTTTCTCTCCCACTGAAATGGGAGAAATGAAAGTAACTCAAAATACAAAGGGAAAAATATCCTAGGGTAGAGCAATGACACACTTTGAAGGATATCCTAACGGCATCAATTCTCAGAATGTACTGCTAAATATGCTATAAACATCAGTTCACCTCCATTTTCAGCATCTAGAAATAATCTTTAGTTGTTATATATCCCTTATGTATTTCATGATTAAGGACACAAGTCTGAGTCTCAAAGAGAATTCACTTGTGTCTAAAATACAGAGAATTTGAATTTCTCCCCTAGAAGCAATCATACACATGGTTTACAGAACATCAAAGCCAAGAGAGTAGTACCATATAATAAGCTTTCTATCAGAGCTCTCTGTAAGTATTGAAGTCAGGTCAAACATCCAAAGTGTCCATTAGTGGTAATAAGAAAGGAACACAAAATAAAACTTGCTGCCACTTAAAGTTGTACTAGTGTGGATAGCCTCACAAGGAAGTCAAAACATCAAAGGATCTAGCTAATCCTCTACACCACTGGCTATTTTTACCACTTAATACTTTGGGAAGGAATACTTTTTATTCTGTGAATTATCATTTGGAAACAAATTTCCTAGAGTGTAAGAAAAAAAGAGAGAATGGACATTTAGGTAAATATAGAGGGACAATAAACGAGAATATATACTTGTTAGAACATTTACACAACACAGTTTTTCAAGATGAGGGTCACTTTTGCTCTAAGGGATGGTAACCTTTCAGGAAATGAATAAATATAACACATAATTAGTAGCTTGGAGGGCTTCCCTTGTGGCTCAGCTGATAAAGAATCTGCCTTCAATGAGGGAGGCCTGGGTTCGATCCCTGGGTTGGGAAGATCCCCTGGGAAGGAAAAGATTACCCACTGCAGTATTCTGGCCTGGAGAATTCCATGGACTGTAAAGTCCATGGGGTGGCAAAGAGTGGGACACGACTGAGCAACTTTCACTTTCACTAGTAGCTTGGAACTTCAACACCTCTTATATCTGAGAAAGGTGGAGCATAAATGAGACATTTTGGTTTAGAGAGAAAAATTCTCCTTTATATCACCTTACCTTAATTTGAGAAATTGTTCAGCAGACCTAAAATGGCCTCTCCATCCTGATAAAGTGATATGCTAATTATCTCCATTAATTAAATTTTGGAGGTTTTAATTGAAAACATAAGGTTAGTTCAAAAATTCAGCTATAAAATATTCAGTAAATGTTATTGGATGGGGTGTTGTGAAGGATTCAGTGGTAGAAGATAACATATTTGTCCTCAAGCCACTAGCACATTTGTTGTAGAGAAAAGAGACACCTCTGATGGAGCAGTGTAAAACAAGAAAGCACAAGGTCGAATGCCACATTAAACGATATGAATTCTAAAATTAACAAATCAGCACTGACTATGGAAAGTTCAGGAGTTCTCAGAAATGGCTGCAATTTTAATTTCTACTATTAAAAGTAAATAAAATAACTATTAACAGTTTCATTTTAAAATTAATCAATTAGCAAGTCATCTAGTTCCTACTGAACGAGCATGCACAGTGATTATTAGAGATCAGATAAGCATGATTAGAGCTCATTTATTTAATGGCTTATCCTTGAGCTGAACACTCCAGCCACTCTGATGATTTTGATTGTTACAAAACCTAAAATTGCTTTAGTCATCAACGTATGACATAAATTTATAATGGATCGTGAGTGCTTTAAAGAGAAAGCATAAGTAATGCTATGTTGAAAAACAAGTAAATCTTAAGTGACAAGTGAACTCATATGCAAGAAACATCATATTCTCCATTTTTGTTTGTGTGGGTAATGGATTTGATGACTCAATCCTGCCTGGTCAGGGAGGACTTTACCTTGGTCATGACTGGGTTTCCCTTGGTCATCCCTACCACTTGCAGTCATAGCTCCCACATTTTACACAAAGCACAATAGGGATCTCTCTAGTTTTCTCTTTACTCTGTTTTTTCTGAGGAGCTTATGTTCTGAGCCTTCTAGTTAATCTGTTAATATCTACTACCTTTGCTTCTGCTGTCAGGTTGGGGGTACAGACACTCTGAAGTGTTTTGAAACCTGGGGGTCTGGACTCCAGGCTCCATAGGTGCACAATAAAAATACCTCCCTCCCCCCGCCACCCCCCACCCCACTCCCCATGGCATCAAGCAACCCCTCTCCAATGTGAGCCACTGGGTTGTGGTCTTGCCTATCCCTCAAAGCTGATGTCTCAACTTTGTCAGGCTCTCAGGGACACAGAGAAGAAAAACCATAAGACATTTTGCCTTTAAATGCTTTTGGTTTTCCTTTATAAATCTTTTTGTGGTGATAACAAGGCAGATTCTTTTTAGTGTAGAGTTGAATATACACAATAATGAATACTGTACTTTATTAGAAATTAAATGGATCTTTCAAGGATAATTTTAACCATATTTTATTTCTAGCATATGCATAGTCAGAAATTAACCCAAGTAAAATATGGAATACATTGTATGCTATGTCTCCATGCTTTACACTATATTTTCCCCATCAGTCTGTGCTAGTGGTGCTTATTGGAGATCCAAGAAATGTGTTTTTCACTCCTAAAAAGAATCTGCCAGCACATGAAATGTGGCATAGCTTTCAAGGTTGGGAGCAAAGAAAAACAAAATAGTATTTGGAATACACATTAGGTATAAGGAGATATTTCTCATAGCATGCATTAGAATCACATGAGAGGTTTGGTAAAGGTAGAGAATATTGGGCTTTATTCAGTCTTATTAAATGAGATTATCTGGAGGAAGAGACCAGAGATCTGTAAATCTAACATGCTAGTTAGGTGGTTTTCATGAATGCTAAATGTGAGGACCACTGCAGAAATCAAGTGAGAAGACTAATTCTAACATGTCATTTTCCAAGTCTTTTTTTTTTTTTTTAATTTCAACCTCCTCTTGTGCAAAATAAAGGAAAATATTATCTGCAGTAACTACACCAAAGGGTTTAGAGGATGGCTAAATGAAAGATCAGGTATGAAATCTCTGTCGAACTTAGAAGTCTGAAACCATACATACAGCTCTTGTGAGTCTCATTACCATGATACTTAATTCCTGTCTCAAGCTCTATATTCCTTCTTCTATTCTCTGTACTGCATACCCTGTGGGAACTCAGGCCCAGAAGCCACTAATATTTATAAGAGAAGAGTCTGTGATCCAGTCAAGGAAAGTATCAAAGCTGGAGGAGGTTTTAATGTATTTTTTCATGTGTCTAATTCAAAGTTTTATATGTGAAAATATTGAAGCACAGAGATTTAAAGTTACTTTGTCAAGTCCTTTTCATGTTAGAACATAAGGAGGAGAGGTTTTGTTATTTTTTTTTATCACGTACAGATATTCATTCATGAGTTTGTGGGTTCTAAACTCTGTTTGCTCTTTCTTTTCTACTTGTGAACAAAATGTCGGGAAAAAAAAAAACAAACAAAAACAGGTTATCTGAAGGCCTAAGTCAAAGTTTCACATTGGTGTAATTGTTCCTATCACAAGAAGAGTATCTGCTATCTGGGTGGATTTTTAGAGCTTAATCCTAAAACCCTCATTTACGTTTGTTTGAGATATCCCTGATCTTTGTACTCCCTGCAAACACCTTAGGCTTCAACAAAAGATAGCCATACACAAGTCAAGAAATCTGTACAACACTTATGATAAAATATTTTGATTGATAATCTGCAATCATAGATGATAAACATAGACTGTTTCTAAATACAATCAATCACAGAATAAAGGAAAGACTTAAGACTCAAGAAGACCTTAGAATAACATAAACTATGTTTTCCATTATACAGAAATACAATTGAGGCCAAGAAATACTATTGTGTAGAACTTTGAGAGTATGGTAGAACATTACCATGATCTACTTACGTATAATGCAAATCAGTATTTATTTCACAAGCTGCTAATTAAAAACAAACAAATACAAGTTTCCATGGAAAGAACAATCTCATATTCAATGACACGCAGAAATACTTAACAGCAGCTAAATATTCCCTCCCCTAGCTTATATTCAGTTCAGTTCAATCACTCAGTTGTGTCTGACTCTTTGCGACCCCATGGACTGCACCACGCCTGGCTTTCCTGTCCATCACCAACTCCCAGAGGTTGCTTAAACTCATACCCATCGAGTCAGTGATGCCATCCAACCATCTCATCCTCTGTCACCCCTGCCTCCTCCTGCTTTCAATCCTTCCCAGCACCAGGGTCTTTTCAAATGAGGCAGTTCTTTGCATCAGGTGGCCAAAGTATTGGAGTTTCAGCTTCAGCATAATTCATTCCAATGAATATTCTGGACTGATTTCCTTTAGGATTGACTGGTTGGATCTCCTTGAAGTACAAAGGACTCTCAAGAGTCTTCCAAATCCACAGTACAAAAGCATCATTCTTCTGTGCTCAGCTTTCTTTATAGTCCAACTCTCACATCCATACATGACTACTGGAAAAACCATAGCTTTGAATAGCCGGACCTTGGTTGACAAAGTAATGTCCCTGTTTTTTAATATGCTGTCTAGGTTGGTCATCGGAGAAGGCAATGGCACCCCACTCCAGTACTCTTGCCTGGAAAATCCCATGGACGGAGGAGCCTGAAAGGCTGCAATCCATGGGGTCGCTGAGGGTCGGACACGACTGAGTGACTTCACGTTCACTTTTCACTTTCATGCATTGGAGAAGGAAATGGCAACCCACTCCAGTGTTCTTGCCTGGAGAATCCCAGGGACGGGGGAGCCTGGTGGGCTGCCATCTATTGGGTCATGCAGAGTCAGACGCGACTGAAGTGACTTAGCACCTAGGTTGGTCATAGCTTTTCTTCCAAGGAGCGAGCATCTTTTAATTTCAGGGTTGCAGTCACATTCTGCAGTGATTTTGAAGCCCAAGAAAATAAAGTCTGTCATTGTTTCCACTGTTTGCCCATCTATTTGCCATGTAGTGATGGGACTGGATGCCATAATCTTAGTTTACTGAATGTTAAGTTTTAAGCAAACTTTTTCCCTTTCCTTTTTCACTTTCATCAAGAGGCTCTTTAGTTCTTCTTTACTTTTTGCCATAAGGGTGGTGTCATCTACATATTTGAGGTTATTAGTATTTCTCCCAGTAATCTGGATTCCAGCTTGTGCTTCATCCAGCCCAGCGTTTCTCATAATGTACTCTGCATATCAGCTAAATAAGCAGGGTGACAATATATAGCCTTGATGCACTCCTTTTCTGATTTGGAACCAGTCTGTTGTTCCATGTACAGTTCTAAATGTTGCTTCTTGCCCTGCATACAGATTTCTCAGGAGGCAGGTGAGGTGGTCTGGTACTCCCATCTCTCAGAATTTTCCACAGTTTGTTGTGATCCACACAGTCAAAGGCTTTGGCAGAGTCAATAAAGCTGAAATAGATGTTTTTCAGGAACTCTCTTGCTTTTTCGATGATCCAACAGATGTTGGCAATTTGATCTCTGGTTCCTCTGCCTTTTCTAAATCCAGCTTGAGCATATGGAAGTTCATGGTCCATGTACTGTTGAAGCTTAGCTTGGCAGATTTTGAGCATTACTTTGCTAGCGTGTGAGATGAGTGCAATTGTGTGGTAGTGTGAACATTCTTTGGGATTGAAGTAAAAACTGACCTTTTCCAGTCTTGTGGCCACTGCTGAGTTTTCTAAATGTGCTGGCATATTGAGTGCAGTGCTTTCACAGCATCATCTTTTAGGATTTGAAATAGCTCAACTGGAATTCCATCACCTCCACTAGCTTTGTTCATAGTGATGCTTCCTAAGGCCCACTTGACTTCGCATTTCAGTATGTCTGGCTCTAGGTGAGTGATCACACCATTGTGGTTATCTGGGCCATAAAGATCTTTTTTGTACAGTTCTTCTGTGTATTCTTGCCACGTCTTCTTAACATCTTCTGCTTCTGTTAGGTCCATACCATTTCTGTCCTTTATTGAGCACGTTTTTGCATGAAATGTTCCCTTGATATCTCTAATTTTCTTGAAGAGATCTCTAGTCTTTCCCATTGTATTGTTTTCCTCTATTTCTTTGCACTGATCACTGAGGAAGGCTTTCTTATCTCTCCTTGCTGTTCTTTGGAACTCTGCATCCAAATGGGTATATCTTTCCTTTTCTCCTTTGCCTTTAGCTCTCTTCTTTCCTCAGCTATTTGTAAGCCCTCCTCAGACAACCACTTTAACTTTTTGCATTTCTTTTTCTTGGGGATGTTCTTGATCACTGCCTCCTGTACAATGTCACAAACCTCTGTCCATAGTTCTTCAGGCACTCTATCAGATCTAATCCCTTGAATCTGTCACTTCCACTGTATAGTTCTAAGGGATTTGATTTAGGTCATACCTGAATGGTCTGAATAGGTCATACCTGAATAGATGTGAGAGTTGGACTATAAAGAAAGCTGAACACTGAAGAATTGATGCTTTTGAACTGTGGTGTTGGAGAAGACTCTTGAGAGTCCCTTGGATGGCAAGGAGATCCAACCAGTCCATCCTAAAGGAAATTAGTCCTGAACATTCATTGGAAGGACTGATGCTGAAGCAGAAACTCCAATACTTTGGCCACCTGATGAGAAGAACTGACTAATTTGAAAAGACCCTGATGCTAGGAAAGATTGAAGGTGGGAGATGAAGGGGATGACAGAGGGTGAAATAGCTGGGTGGCTTCACTGACTCAGTGGCCATCAGATTGAGTAAACTCTGGGAGTTGGTGATGGACAGGGAGGCCTGGCATGCTGCAGTCCCTGGGGTTGCAGAGTTGGACACAACTGAGCGACTGAACCAAACTGAACAGAACTGAATGGTCTTGTGGTTTTCCCTACTTTGTTCAATTTAAGTCTGAATTTGGCTATCAGGAGTTCACGACCTGAGCCACAGTTAGAATGTAGTCTTGTTTTTGCTGACTGTGTACAGCTTCTGAATCTTTGGTTGCAAAGAATATAATCAATCTGATTTCAGTATTAACCATCTGGTGATGTCCACATGTAGAGCCTTCTCTTGTGGAAGAGGATTTTGCTATGACCGATGCGTTCTCTTGGCAAAACTCTGTTAGCCTTTGCCCTGCTTCATTTTGTACTCCAAGGCCAAATTTGCCTGTTATTCCATGTCTTTCTTGACTTCCTACTTTTGTGTTCCAGTCCCCTATAATGAAAAGGACATCTTTTTTTCAGTGTTAGTTCTAGAAGTTCTTGTAGGTCTTCATAGAACCATTCAACTTCAGCTTCTTCATCATTACTGCTTGGGGCATAGACTTGGATTACTGTGACATTGAGTATTTTGCCTTGGAAATGAAGAGACCATTGTGTCATTTTTGAGATTGCATCCAAGTACTGCATTTCAGACTCTTTTGTTGATTATGCGGGCTACTGCATTTCTTCTAAGGGCTTCTTGGCCACAATAGTAGATAGTAATGTGCACTATCAGACTGATAAAATGTCTTAAGGCAAGGAGCACAATCTGATACATGAGTGTTCTGAGGCAGAGACTTTCACTTTAATTATACTTCTTCCTCGATCTTAACTCTCAGAAAGTTGGTCAAATTGCTTTTAAATCCACAACCTCGGGATTATGCTTATTTAGGTTTTTATTTTTTGTATACTACCTATTTCTTAATATCAAAAAATAAAAGAAAGCTCATATTTTACCATCTTGAGTATTTCAATATAACATGATTATTATATCAAGTGACTTAAATTACATGGATAAAAATAGGTTTTCCAGAGTATTATTTTATATTACTTGCAGTGGTATTTTCTGTATCATGATGCATGCCACTAAGATCTGCTCTTAGTAAGGTCACAAATAAAATATACAGTTGGTTATTAAACACTCAATGAAGGAACTATACACAAAGGTACTGTGTATGGGAAACCAGCCAACAAATAAAATGTCAGCTCTGCCAGCAGCCCACACATCGATAAAGACAAGTGTTCACTAGGAGGAAAAGTAATTCTGTGTGATGACAATTCTGTAAAAATGCAATAATATAAGAACCTTTTTCCAAATAAGAAGTAGTTGTGATTTATCATGCTTTTCAGATTTAAAGATATTTTTAGCATTCTGTCATAAAGGAAGATATTTCAGAACTGAAAGGGATCAACCATCATGTGTATTTTCTGACATGACATTTACATAAGAACTTTTTCATAGTGGAGGATAAGCATTAAGGTCTGGATTTTACTTTATGCCTAAAGAAACTCATCTTGCTAAATCAGCAGTGACTGATGCTTGATTTGTTGAGTTACATTTTTTGGTGGTCATGGTGGTTTAGTCGCTAAGTCGTGTCCCACTCTTGCAACGCCATGAACTGTAGACTGCCAGGCTCCTCTGTCCATGGGATTCTCCAGGTAAGAATAGTGAAGTGGGTTGCCATTTCCTTCTCCAATCACATTTTAAAAGTAGACTTAAATAAATACTCATATTAATAAATATTTATATGAAAGGTTTTGAGATAGTAGAGCTTATTTTATGTGTTATGAGAAAAAAGACATACATAAAATAAAATAAAAATAGTTCTTAGTGTTTACAATATTGAGGTAACATCATATATCTTTTTTTAAAAATTCTTTTACTTAATCCCTCATACTCTGGTTGATAGGTTCTTATGTCTGTTCATTTCAGATGTTTTATATAGTGCACAACTAATACTCATATTATTTTCAAAAATCACATTTTGTGCCCAGTAAAGCCTAGTTAATAGGAAAAATATTTGAGATAGTTTTTATCAACCAAAGACTATTTTTCCACATTCTTCCGATGTAATAAAATAAAACAAATCTTATACAGTTGTAAACATACATGAAGGTACATATACCTAGGAGCACACTCCAATTGCACAAATGGCGGAATATAGGCATGATGGACTTGTACTACTAGTGACCTTAATTAGAGAGAATTAAGTTGAGCACCCAAATATATAACTGAAGAAAAAAGAGGTAAAAACGAACATTCCAAGACTTTTCTCACTTCTGAAACCAATCAGAGCAAAGGTTATTTTGATTCCTATTTGAACAAGAGAGGTTAAATTTTGTTCATTAAGCCACACTGAATAAAGTATTCTACTAGTTCTCTGACACCAAGGAGATTCACTGAGTGGATTTATTATGAAATATATACAGGAATTAAATACTACTAATAAAAGTGTTGCAACAAGTACTAAATACAGGTTATTAAGTTCACAGTACAGGCTACTCTCTTGGGTAGCCCCTTATATGAGCATATGGGGACATGGTAGACTTAGCCAGGGACTTCAAGGTTGGAAAGTCTGGAGTAGAAAGAAAGGGTAGGAGAGCTCAAAGGGAACACACTGGGCAAACGGTTGAACTTGAAGCAGCTTTGATTC
Source organism: Bos mutus (assembly GCF_027580195.1). Classification (NCBI taxonomy): domain Eukaryota; kingdom Metazoa; phylum Chordata; class Mammalia; order Artiodactyla; family Bovidae; genus Bos; species Bos mutus. Next base: position 49,987,693 of record NC_091617.1, read on the forward strand.
TAACTATCTGGGGACAGTAACTAAAGAACAACCAATGAGACATGGTTTAAAAGATCTGTGGGGCAGGAATGAGATTGATAAATTCAATGCCTGATCACTAAGGATTTGATGAACTCAACTGATTATTTCAACCTACACTTGAATTTTATACATAAATAGAAAATGGATCGAGAGATTCTAAACTTTTTTCATGTTTTTCTTTCTCAGCGAGGTTAAATTATTTAATGACTAAAGCATATAACAATTCTCAGCTATCATAACCGAGTTTCCTCCTAGTAACAATGCATGTTCTTGTTTTTCTCCTCCACAATACAAAGGGTTTCAATCCCAGCACCATCTGCACTAGTTGGAATGAGATTTTCCTTTGTACAAGGTGACCAGGATAGCTTTGTCAATACAATTTGTCATGCCTTTTCTACTTTCAGTACTTGGTTCCCACTGCACTGAAGTCCCAGTTCCCTGAGCTCAAAGTCTTTCTTTGACACAAATGACATGTTAATGATTAGTAAAAACACAAAGCAGGAGGTTAATGACCATAGCTGAAATTATGGACTTCATTTCCATCAGCTCAGCAGAGTCTGAAACACCAAAGAAAGCTCAGGAAAGAGGCCTGGCTAATGCAGCTGCTGGTAAGCATGAGGGCAGCTTAACATTAACTTTCAGTCAATGATCCACAGTTCTCATGGGGAAACTCACCATTCTCCAGTTCACTGGGATTGCTGCTCCCTGTGGACTTTAGACAGTTCCCTGTTACTCAGATAACAGCTGGGTGCCTGGAAACCAGTTTTCATTTATGAGATGCTTGGGAGATAACAGTGGACAGAGCCCAGGAAAGATTTTTATTTGTATCTGTGAGGTGATTACAGCCTACTTCAGAAGATGAATAGTGATTTGGGAGATGGCACCTCTCTATTGGCTCCCTTCTCTAGACCTCCTTAGAAATATTTTATTTCTAATGGAATCCTGATCATACCAGTGTCTTTGATAATACTATTCAATGACTCACTATTGCTCTTAAGACAAAGACTGAGTTTCTTAATCTGGTTGAGTCTCCTGCCTGGTCTGGCCCCAGCTGACATCTCCATTATTAACTTAATTGAGATTCCCATTTCTGTTCTCTTTACTCCAGTCACTGTGGTCTTCTTTCAGCAGCTCTAGAGGACACTGCTGGGTCCTGCCACAGGGCTTTTCCCCTTTCCTCAGATATCTCAGCTCACATTTGTCCTTAGGAAAGCTATTCTCTGATCTCCCTGGTTAAATCAAATCAGATGTTTCCTAGAGATGTAATTAGAACATTATGTAACTCATTTACATACATTTGCATAATTAGTTTTGAATGCCTGCCTTCTTCTTTAGATTGTAAGCTCTATGAAATCAAGTATGGCTCACCTTTGGATAACCAATTGCTCAGTACACTGATAAGCAAAGAGGACACATTGAATATTTGTGAGATGAAAAGATATATTAGGAGAAACAAACTCATAGCAATGTAAGTGCCATACACACAGAGGCACATTTGTATGTGTATATAAACCCACATGAATAGTTCTATAACTATAGAAATTGTAGAACACTGTGAAGAATATTAGAGCACAAAAGTGAGGTATAAGACTGTAAAAGGTCAATAGGTCTTTCAGAAAGGACAAGTTAAAAAAAAAAAAACACTGAAGAATTGAATAGAAAGAAAAAACAGCAATAAAACCAGTCATTATACAAACTTGTTTACATCAATCATATAGCCTACAATATAAAAAAATTAAATAATAAACATAGATTATTAAGTTGTACTGTTGCAACTAAACCTGTGAAATGGAAATATGTTATAAAGATTAAATGTACTCTGTGCTTAAAGATTATGTTAAAAAAAAGAATATGTTAGCCTTCTTTGATAGAAGTAAAATTATGCTTTCTCCTAACTCTAGATAAGTGTAAGAATTATATCTACCTAAAGTTTGTAAGTGTTTTTACAGGTAGATAAGACACCCGCACCAAAGGTGATGATAACTCAAGGTTATGATCATAATCTTGGTTTTTTTACCGTGGAAAAGATTCACGACAGCTGTGTGCTAGCCCAGAGCAGGTATGTGCTGCATCCCAAACACCACTAGCTTGCTTTCTTCCTGGTGTCAAGGACAAATTTAATTTGTAGACCCTGCCCTCTTCACACTAAGCTGACAGGGATAAAAGAGCCAATTTCAAATGGATTTTCAGCTTTCAAAAACGAAAGCATATAAAATATACTCTAGAATTTTTGACTTCAGAATATTATTTCAAACAAACAGTATTTAATATTTTAAAAAGTCAAATCATTTTCTGCTTTTCACCTAACATAAATAGACAGTTAACAGAATAGGGAGATCACATTAAAATGCGTGCTCTGTAGTATCAAACATTCACAACATACTGTAAATGCAGGAATAGGAAAGACTATTCAGTTTCTTAAAGGCGAAATTGAGTTAATTTGCCAAATAAAAATAAGCATTTCCATTGATGAACTTAATAAGGCTTAATTACTACCTGCATCATGTTATTGAGGATACATGTTTAGTTTTGATGCATATGTAAAACATGAGGTTTTGCCATAGAAAAATAAAAAGAAATGATTAATTATGCCATTTTCAATTTTGAGAATTACTCTGGCTCCTAGAATGGTAAATTAGAATTTAGAAGCATGACCTTAAAATACACACACACACTCACACACACACGTATGTGTATATATGTATATATATATATATATATACACACACACACACACACACACATCAAGACTGTGGGATGCTCAAGTGTAGATAAAGCCTTTTTAAGTTTTTGTGTTACATCTCTGAACAAAATAAGTGACGCTAAGAGCTGTAACAAACAACAGCAAAATTTCAGAGGTTTAAAAAAATAAGAGTTTGATTCTTACAAAAATCCAATGCAGATGTTGTTGGGTTCGCATTGCAGGGTGGGCTTCCTTTCAGTGGTGACTTAGGGATTCAGTTGTTGATGCCATCACCTGTAAGTGACCACCATGATTGCTGCAACAAAAGAAAGAGGATGAAGAGTTGCTAGTGACTAGTTCTCTGTCCCATCCATCCATGAGCCCAAAGTTAGGAGCACCACCTTTTTTATTTCCTATGCCACATATCTAAACAACTGTTCCTCCCATTTCTGATAAAAAATTCTCTTTTAAAGGCACATCATCAGGCTATTCAGCCTTCTTTCCTGAGGTTAACAACATCTTAGCCACTTCACTATATTTACCACTTTCTTCCTCTCAGATTGTTAGGAGACTTCAGGATCCCTGTCATCAGTTTCTGAACCTGGATGTTTTTACCTGCATAAATCCAAGGCACCAAGTTTTAATATTTGAAACTGTTTCATCTCTGAAATCTTAAAGAGCAACTAATGCCACATTCTTCCTTTCCCCCCGTGTCTTCGCTTCCCTATCCCACTTTGCCCATGTGCACTGACTTCAGGAACTCCTCAGTACTTCAAAATGTCATTTTTCTTGCTTCTCTATAATCCCACTCTTAGTTCCTATTCCTTCCCTAACCATCCCAAACTCCATATTTCCCGAACTGAATCAATCCAGTTGTCCACAGTTTCTGGTTTGTGGCTTAGTGATTCTGGAGAAAATCCATTTGTTTGAGAGGAGCATAGATCCAAGGACCTCAACTTCAGTCTAGGAACACTTTAACATGGCTGTATCAGGTTTCTATAGCTGTGTAACAAAAGTATTATAAAATACAGGTGCCAACAATATCTGTTCATTATCTCAAAGTTCTGAGGGTCAGAAAAATTCAGGCAGTCTTGGTTGAGTTCTCTGAGTAAAGTCTCCTAAAGCTGAAATTAAGATGGTGACCTGGATGGACTCTGATCTGGAGGCTCGGGAGGAAAAAATTTCCGCCAAATTAATTCAGATCATTGGTAAAATCTCACTCCTTGCTGTTGTAGGACTGAGGTCCCCATTTATTTGCAAGCTATTAGCTCAAGGCTGCTTGTTGTTATTAGAAGCTACCTGCATTTCTCATTATATCGCTCCCTCTATCTGCAAAGTCAGTTGTGGCTTGTTGAACTCTCATACTTCAAATCCTTGTGATTCTTCTGCACCTACCTAGTAAATACTCCAGTTTAAAAAGGCTCAACTTCTAGGGTCCATCCATATAATCTCTGTATTTTAAGATCAACTGACTTAGACTTTTAATTATATCTGCAAAATCCCTTGACAGCAATACTCAAATCAGTGTTGGATTGAATGACTGGGGCACACTTATTTTTCCTCAAGGGACCATATTTGGAATTCAGCCTTCCATCATGGTTCTACTTAGTTCAGTCAGCTACACTACTGCACAGCTCTTTCAACCTTCTCAAGACCCCTGTTCTACCAATGGACTCCCTTACTCTCAGAAGTAACCCTTCACCTCTCCTTTTTCTTACAGAGAAATTAGAAGGCAGTAACTGAAAAGAGGCCCATCAAAATTCTGACCCAGTTTTTGGTCCTAGAAAAATACATAATGTTCTTTTTCAGGATTCAAAATATCCTGGCCCTCAACCAACCAAAGTTTTATCTTTCATTTTCTGAGTTCTAACACTCCATTTTCTAATTGTCTCTCAGTTAAATTCTGTATCTTTCATCTGAATATACCACCTCTTCTACTACTCAATACTACTCAAACTATTTTGTTTTCCTATTTTTTTCACCTGGACAAATTCCATGTTACACCATTTGCATTTATCTGTAATTGTTAGCTATTTGTACTTATTCCATACTTTCTCCCTTCATTTCTATCACTATGATTACATTACCACCTTTCCTATAAAAGGGCAAGCTGTATGCTAGACTTTATTCCCTTTTCCCTTCTCTAAGAACTATTTCTTTTTTAGTTGTCAACTTCTCTCTCACTGTGGGGATTTTTCCCATGAGCATATACATTTCTGGTTACTCTTCTATTAAAACACACACACGCATGCCCTTGGCTTCCTTCAATCATTGTTCCATTTCTATAGATTGTTTCAGTGAAACTTATTTCACTTCCCAGTTTTATTTCACCACATCCCCAACTGACTACATTAAACTTTCTACTTTGAACATTTGAGAAAATCTCCAAGGACTTCCATGTTGGCAAATCTAATGGTCTCATGTTTGTCTTCGTCTTAATCAGTCTCAGGTCAAAATTTTATAGAGTTGACCCTCTTCCTTCTATTTTAGAATCTTTCAATATTTGGCTTTAATGACATTCTATTCCTGCTTTTCCTTCTCTAATCTCTCTAACCACTTCTTCCTAGACTCCTTTGCTCGAACTTCTACCTTCTCTGGCTGACTTCTCTTTGTGAAGTGCCCAAATGTTCTGTGATGAACACCCTTCTCTTCTTTGGCCACATTTATTTCTAGATCCTGTCTAGTCCTATGACCTTAAATACATTTATATTCTTGATAATGTCAACATTGAATTTCTAATACTAATATTTCCTGAGAATGCCATATTAAAATATCTTTAAAATCTTCATTTTGTCATCCAATTCAGTGCATCTCCAACTTTCTGTGGCAAAAATATGTAGTTACAATAATTTCCAATTCCTCATAGATTAGTAGCTTTGTGAAGGTCAATCAAAACAAATTATTTGAAAAATAAAGAAAAAAACATATTAAAAATACAATCTCCCCCTTTTTCATTATATCCAAAGACCTAAAACTCCATTTTAATAAGTATACTTAGAACAAGAAAAGCATAAGAAAAAATGAATTGCAAAAACTGTATGTGTTATTTACCATGTGTGTATAGGTATTGTTAATAGACAATTGCTTCAACATAGTTTTTTAACTCTGAAATTATTATAATAAAAAAATAAGAATAAAATAGTGATTCCCCATATTACGTTTTCTATAAGTGTCTTTGAACAAAGAAGTATATGAATATTTATATTGACAAATAAACTTGCTTCTTATCTAGTCTAGTTTAGATGGGTGACAATTTTATTTCAGGGAATGATATACATATATACATATTCATATACATACACTTATTTTTTCTGCTTTAATAATATTCAGTAGATGAACTTCCCTGGTGGGCCAGTGGTTAAGAATCCACCTTGCAATGCAGAGAAACTGGGGTTGATGCTGGTTGGGGAATTAATGTCCCTCATGCCAAGGAGCAACTAAGGCCCTGTGCCACAAGTTCTGAGCCAATGAGCCCCAGTTAGAGAGTCAGTGAAGTGCAGTGAAAGATCTTGCATGATGCAATGAAATCTTGCATGCCACAACTAAGACCCAATGCAGCCAAATAAATAAAATAAAATTCAATAGAAAGCTGCTGCTAAGTCGCTCCAGTCATGTCCAACTCTGTGCGACCCCATAGACGGTAGCCCACCAGGCTCCCCCGTCCCTGGGATTCTCCAGGCAAGAACACTGGAGTGGGTTGCCATTTCCTTCTCCAATGCAGGAAAGTGAAAAGTGAAAGTGAAGTCAAAAGCTCAGTCGTGTCCGACTCCTCGACCCCATGGGCTGCAGTCCACCAGGCCCCTCTGTCCATGGATTTTCCAGGCAAGAGTACTGGAGTGGGGTGCCATTGCCTTCTCCGAATAGAAAGCTAGTCTCACAGATATAAACTGACAGAAATGGAAAAGAGAATTTAAAGCAATTTAGAAAACTTAGGATATTTAATCTTTATTAGAAATAATGCTAGTGATGAAATAATTTCAAACTATATCTTCAATCTTTCATGAGTAGACAATTGCAATAACTTATCCTATAGAGTTGTAATGATATTTAAATTCTTTTGACAAAAATGGATTTCAAATGTATACATTTCTAGATTACAATTAGCAAACTAATTTTAAATTATCACATGCTGTAACATGTTCTTTCAGTGCATATATTATGTAGCTGTTAACCCATGCAACTCACTATGCAAATTTGACAGCAGAAAAATTGGTCAACACACAGTTAAATGTGACAAGTTTATTTACCACAAACTTGGATATCAGAGCTCTATCGAGTTCCTATAAACATTTCTAAATTCTTATTCCTATATTCTGTACTTATCCTGTCACTAACTGATAAATAATTCATGAGCCAACTTTGATCTAATTCATACCTCAAACTTAATATAGCCAAAAAGGAACTCATGATTTATCAAATCACAGTAACTTTTATTTCCATCTTCCAAATTTATTAAGTAGTATCATCACCCAGCCACTTGAAAATTGTTAACACCAAAATTATAGGTATTATTATTTTTTCTTTTTTAAAGCACAAATCACAAGTAGGATTCTTTTGGAAGAGACATCCTTTGGAACAGAGGATTTGGTAAACCATCCAGCTCACAATGGTAATGCACACACGCATGCTAAGTTGTTCCAGTTGTGTCCAACTCTGTGACTCTATGGACAAATCCTCCGTCCTGGGATTCTCCAGGAAAAAATACTGGAATGGGTTGCCATGCTCTCCTCTAGGGGATCTTCCCAACCCAGAGATCAAACCCAGGACTTCTGTATTGCAGGCAGATTCATTACCATGGGGCTGCAGAGTCGGACATGACTTAGCGATTGAACTACAACAATAAACCACTCTGATGAGGGATGTTGGTAGTCAGGAAAGCTGCACATGTGTGAGGGGAGGAGGTATATGGGAACTCTGTACTTTACACTCAATTTTGCTGTGAATGTAAAATTACTCTAAAAAATGAAGTGAATTCTTTAAAAACAGTGATATAAGCAAAAATAAAGAATAACTTGAAAACCAAAATAATAAAGCTAAACAAATAAGGAAAAAATAAATCCTGTTATGTCCTTCCTTAAACTCATCCTTACCGCTTACTCCCCAGGCCTCAGAAAGCATTCCCACTTCACTAAGAACAAAATCTAAACCTTTCCTGGTTTGCAGAACACCATGTGATCTAACCCATGCTTACTTCTCCACTTCTTTCAGAGACTCCAGTCATACTGCCTTCATTCTCTTTCTGGCTCAAGTCAAACATGTGGGAAAAAATGAAGACCACCAGAATGAGAAGAGTTTGCAAGGGAGTCAGCCACCATCATCTGCATTTGGCAGAAACACAAAGGCAGTAGAGCAGTGGGAAAGCTTTATAGTGAACAACAGCAAAGCTTCAGGTGTGCTGTCACTGGAAGTTGCTGGCATGGGAAACCTGGAAGAGGGCTAAATAGAAGTGGACTATCTTAAAAACTGGTGAACACTTTGGCTATCTCTTGGTCTTGAGTTAGAAACAGAGGTAAAATTAGCGAAAAAAGCTGATTTGGCTTTTGGTGCTGTTGCTACAGACTTGAATTAGAGTTATACTGTCATATATTAACTGGCCATTGGCTATTTGCATATTCAGTCTCTTAGTTATCTAACTGGTCTTTGCAACTTGTGAAGCCTCTGTCTGGAATATTTTTGTTGTTTAGTAAGTGAGTCGTATCCAACTCTTTTGTGACTCCATGGACTATAGCCCACCAGGCTCTTCTGTCCATGGGATTTCCCAGGTAAGAATACTGGAGTGGGTTGCCATTTCTTTTTCCGGGGCATCTTCCCAACCCAGGGACTGAACCCACATCTCCTGCTTTGCAGGTAAGTTCTTTACCACTGAGCCACTGGGGAAGCCCTTCTGTCTGGAATGCTCTTTCCTTAATCATCATTTGGGAACTCTAAAGCATCCTACACTATGATAAGACACAACACCTAGAGTTGTGCTTTTGGATAGCTACACCCTGACTTTAGGTATCTTAGACATCTACTCAAAGATATTATCTTTGATCATGTGCTGTGCTTAGTCGCTCAGTCGTGTCTGACTCTTTGGGACCCCATGGACTGTAGCCTGTCAGGCTCCTCTATCTTTGGGGATTCTCCAGACAAGAATACTGGAGTGGGTAGTTATGCCCTCCTCCAGGGGATCTTACCAACCCAGGGATCGAACCCAGTTCTCCTGCATTGCAGGTGGATTCTTTACCATCTGAGCCCGCATTGATCATATTATCAGCACATTAATTCATTTTAATTTCTGGAATGCCATCCATCACAATATTTTTTATTATTTTTCTTTTTTTAATTTCATTTATCTATTGAGTCTATTTCACTTGAAAACATATATAACTTGATAGCAGGAATTCTACTTATCATCAATACCTATAATAATGTCTGACACATAATAGCTGTTCACCAATATACTTTGAAAAAATAAGTAAATGAGTGAATATTATAAAATATTCAACGAAGTTGACATCTAGGTCCTGTGTACAACTATGTGTGGCCAATTTATGAAAATATTTATTACTTCTAAAAATAAAGTATAACTATATTTTCATATTTATAATCTTCATAGACTTTTCTGTTTTATTTTTCTCCCTGGGATCAGGAAAAAAACATTTCTTTTTTTTTTTTCCTATTTGCACTTTTATCTTCTTACTTCATTTACTTTCTCCCAAACTTTTATCTCTGTTTATTCTGCTGTTGGATGATATTTCTCATTTCTTTTCCTCATATCTTTCTCATCAGGAACTGTTTCAAACCTTGATAATTTATCTGTCTCTGAACATTTATTTAAATAACCAAGAGAAACTGATATTTATAGTTCTATGAAGGGTAATTTGAGTAGCCCAGATATTTAAGCTTTGTCGGGGGGTTAAAGTTAACACCTTTTTCCTGTTTTCTTTTTTTCCCATTGGTTCAATAAAAGCTGATTTACTACTTGTTGTGCAAAACTGGTCAGTGGGGAAGAGATACAAAAACGTGCCTGTGAATCCTATGTCTTTCCATGAGGGAAGGTATAAATAACCTATTCCAGTGTTTCTCAACCTTTTTTCAAAATTGTTCCCTTAGGGATCTCTTTTAGATAATCCTTCCTATTTACTCCCCCATTTCATGAAGTTTTAATACCTGAGACACATTGTGTATTTGTTTCTGTACTTTTGTATATTTGTGATTTATACAAAAAGAGGTTGAGATTGTTTTCACCCCCCAAGAACCAAGTTTTTTCCCCTCGAGGTCAATACCTCCCCTGCTTGGAGAATGCATAAAGTCCTGAGCCATTCATCCTGCAGTTTCCTCCTGTAATTCTCTCACAGTGAAATAGGTTATCTTAGCAAAGACTCAAAGAGCAATGAGGCTCCTTAAGTAAATCACTTTGCACAGAAACTAACTAAATGGTGACTCTGGCTCTGGAAGGGGCCCAAAAGCTCATCAGCCTTTGACTGAGGCTCAGAAGTCCTATGGACATGGCCAAGCTGTCACAAAGCCTGTGCCATCAAAAATAATGCTCCACAATGTGAGTGCAGAGTTTTGAGACACAAGCATATGGCTGTTGGAAGCAGACTGAAATCTGTCTAGGACATGTCATAAGAGCAGTGGATAAGCACAGATAAACCGTGAGTTCCATAAGATAGGATTGTTTTGTTTCCTTCTCTACTATATTCAGGAGACACCAGTTTGATTCCTGGGTCAGGAAGATCCACTGGAGAAGGGATAGGCTACCCTCTCTGGTATTCTTGGGCTTCCCTGGTGGCTCAGCTGATAAAAAAGTCCACCTCTAATGCAGGAGATCTGGGTTTGATCCCTGGGTTGGGAAGATCCCCTAGAGAAGGGAAAGGCTGCCCATTCCAGTATTCTGGCTTGGAGAATTCCATGGACTGTATAGTCCATGGGGTCACAAAGAGTCTGACACAACTGAGTGACTTTCACTACTATATTCAGGACAAGTTATTTAATGTGTGGAGTCTAGTGCAAAAAGGAAGTACAAGATCTCCTGTTAAAATGTTATTCAGGTTTTAAAGATGGTGACAGCAGAGCACTAAACCAACCTCAAATCCTTCTGAGCATGAGGCCTTGCCTGACTGCACTTGAAGCCGTCCTGGCTCTATCTTCAGCATGTAGACTAGTATCCAGAACACTGTTAACTTAAGTAGAATTTGATGAATGTGTTATTCAGGGCTCTTCAATGATCAGAACCAATAAGATATAGAGAAAGAGACTATTATGATATTACAGTTATGGAGGGCAAGAAGTCCTACAATTTGCCATCTGCAAACTGGAAGCCCAGGAAAGCTTATAGAATAGGTCCAGTGTAAGTCCAAAGGCTTGAAAGCCAAGTGAGCCAACATTGTAAGTCCCGGTCCAAGTCCAAAGGCTGGAGAATGAGGAGCCCCTATGTGTAAAAGCAGGAGAAGAGAAAGGGGCCAACTCAAACAGAGAACGTATTTACCCTTTCTCTGCCTTTTCGTCCTATCCAGGCCTTCAATGGATTGGACGATGCTACTCTTGCTGGTAAGAGTGATCTTCTTCACTTGTTTTTCCAATTCAAGTATTAATCTAGTCCAGAAACAATTTTTTAACCAGCTATATAGTCATCCCTCAGTCCAGTCAAGCTGAAAGATAAAATTAACCTTTTCCATAAGTAAATGAGATTATGGAGCAGGACTGGACTTAGGATGAGGGCAGTGAGCACTTAGGATGCAAAGTTTAAGGAGGCACTTACTCCCAGATTAGCGCAACAGCTGGACCTAGACCTGTGGGATCCTGGAAGCAGTGCACAACCTCCAAAGGCACCCATACATGGTTCAATGGTCTGCTACCACTGCCCTAGAATTCTTAATAATTTTTAAACAAGTGTCCCATGTTTTTTATTTTGCACTTGGTCCTACAAATTGTGTAATAGGTCCTGCTTGAGAGTGAAAGTTTCCCTAAGAGTGAAGAGTTCAGGTCACATAATTTATTAGATGCTCACTCTCAGTTTTGTACAAGTGTTCAGCCTGCACTTGCAGCACACTTACAGCAGCGTTGCCTGACATTCTGTACCTTAGACACTTCTTTTGCTAGTCTGGTCCTGCAACGGAAGACAAGCCATTTCCAATGTCACAGAGAACTAGAAAAGGACTAATGTTTGTACTGTTTCAATTGTCAGTTTTTGGAAAATCTGGGAGTGGTGGTAATGGCAGTGATAAGAAGCCTCAGACAATATCCCTGCAAAGGAACTTGAGAGATTAATCTGAAAAATAAAGAAGACATATTTCCCCATTCATGTTGGTAATATCATGGATCCTAGACATCTCCTGGGAATACTGTGATGTTGACCTGCAGATAAAGATTGACGTCAAGAGTCATATTTATTTGGGCCTTCTCATAGTTTGAGAAGTTGATGTTGAGTTTTTGACTAGAGCTAGTCCCTGATGTTTGGGCCTCTTGGGCCCTAGGCCTGACTTTTTAGGTTCCCAACTTGTTACTCATAAATTTAAAGCAGAATCGTTACCATATATCTTTTGCTTTCCCAAACATAGCCAGGCTAAAAAAAATGATCTTCTGCCTTATAGCTATATAAGCTATAAGCTTATACCTTTAGCTATAAGACTCTAAAGGTAATTATCTTTACTTCTAGAGTGACACTAATGTATTATTTATAAAAGTATCTCTAACACAGATCTCATTATAGAAACTTACTTCTTAAAAAGTCAGTATCATTGGTTTATACCATCATCATTATCAGTGCTCAGAGAATATACAGCACTCTGGAACATTGGTCAGTAGAGTTCTCTGCTAAAGCAGTAGTTTAATACTTTAAATCAATTTGACACTTTAAAATTTATTTTCATACTGAATATCTTATTCATATTAATTTGTAGAGGAACAAACATGATTTTTTTTCCTACTTCTATATTAGAAGTGTTCATGTATCATTCATGACTAGAGTATAGCATGGTGTATCAAAGAACAATTTGGAGTGAAAAGTTAGACAAATACATTTGGAAAATTCAAGGCAAATGATGATAATGTGATGGTTTTTGTTAGGCTCATCGGGTTGCTTGGAATGGGACCTGCCTGCTACCTAGTATCATGAGAGTTTACTAGGTGTATACACACATATACACACATACATATATATGCCATATAAATATACATAGGGTATATATGTATATTATATATATTATATGGGATATATATGTATTTGGATATATATATACACACATGTAATCATGAGAAACCTGAACATCTAAGCCATATCTTTTTAAAGGTGATTGGAACCAGAAGGTTCTTTAGAATTCAAGATAGCTCCAAGGCCTGAGTCATGGGAATTAATGGGTATTTATTCTGACTGCCTTCCGTTAGAGCAACCCGGCAATGCTCTGTGAGTCAGTTTCTGTCTCTCTTCAATTCTCTCCCAACTGGTCTTTTACCTTCTACTCCCTGGGTCACAAATCGGCAGACTAGAGCAAAAGAAGCCCAGGAGATAATTCTTTGTTAAGATAGCATGTGATTTTTGTTTTGTTTTTAAAACTGAATTTGAACGTCTTCAAGGCAATATTTGCATTTTCCAGTTTGCAGCAAGCTGCTCACAGCTGCCCCATCAGCTGAGAGATGGGGCGTCTTCTTTGGGAGGATTCGAGCAGAGAGACACCACAGACAGGCCCACTGTACCCTCTCACAGTGGGAAGACCTAGTGGATGCCCACTGGCACTTCATGCTGCTTAGCTTGGCTACTTTGCTGTCCTGTGCCTGTCTGCTTTTACATAAAATGAGGACAATACTATTTACCCAAATACCTGTTTTTGGTGTTAAACAGAAAGAATAAAATATCAGAATGCTTCTGAGTCCAAGTAATAGACCCATACAACCTGGGTTCAAAATTGTCTCTGCCATGTAGTAGTGTAGTTCATGATCATAATTTAACCTCTCTCAGTTTCTTAGCTTATATTTCCTCTTCTGTAAAATAGAGAAAATAATATCTTTCTCAATACTTATTATGGAAATAAAATTAGAGAAATATATATAAATATATATATATACACAAAGACATAAATAGTATCATTTAATACAGTGGCTTATTTGCTATGAAATAATAAATATTAGCTACTATTATCTACTGGGAAAATTGAACATCACAAAATTGGCAGTCAGATCAGTTAGATATCTCTTCCTTGAAAATGTTCTTGACCATCTGAGCAAGAGGAATTTACCTTTTATCTTACACCTTAGTGGGATATTTAGAAGTTGCAAAGATTCCTTAGTCTACTAGTATTTCTCCTGAATATTCTCATTCCACTCTGCCCTATAATTACTGTCTCTACCCATACTTAGATTTTTCCAATTATATAAAAAAAAAAACTCTCAATTGTTAAATAAGTTTAAAGAGTCTTATATGCTCTCTGACCACTTATATTTTTAAAACATGTCAGAAGTCTTCTAAAAATATACAGTGTTTTTAATGTCTTCACGATGAAAATGCTCTGAATGTGATTTGTGCCTTTAATCATGATGTCAAGTCATTGCCATGAACATTGTTTCTTATGCCTTGTCCTAACAAGGTGTTACCTTATTACTGTAGAGCCCTATAGGATCCCACCAGCACTATAGTCATTATATCAAATTTGAGTTCAACTTGCTTTTTTTTTTCTATCTACTTCTTTGCCCTCATGCTGTCAGTGTATTTACTGTTTTTAGTCTTATGTCCATTTTAAAAGAGGAAAGATCTAATATTTGCCAAGAGAATATTTCTTAATATGTTATATAATAGACCCCACTTGTCTCCTTAAAGTGTCTGGGTCTCCAAGGTGTTATTCGTTTTGTTGTTTGTTTGCTTGTTTGCTTTCTTTATTTTGTTTTTCCCCTCCCTCTTTTGTACTTCTTTGGCTTAAAGTGAGTAGGACTTTGTTTATGAAAAGAATTGAGAAGGTTTCTATGTGCATTATATAATTTAGAAAGCACCAGGCTTCTCTGATGGCTGAGTGGTAAAGAATTTGTCTTCCGGTTCAATTCCTTGTCTGGGAAGATCTCACATACCTTGGAGCAGCTAAGCCCATGTGCCACAACTAATGAGCCTGTGCTCTAGAGCCTGGGAGCTGCAGCCACTGAGCCTGTGTGCCGCAACTACTGAAGACTGCATGCCTACAGTCTGTGCTCCACAACAGAAGCCACCACAGTGAGATTGGAGAGGAGCCCCTGTGCACTGAAGCTGGAGAAAAACCTGCACAGCAACCAAGACCCAGCACAGCCAGTAAATAAATGAAATTATAAAAGAAGAAAAAAATCAATAAGTTGAACTTTATCAAAATCTAAAACTGAAAAAAAAAAAACAAAACCCACTGAAAAGCCTATTACTTTCCACCGAATTTGACTCAATTGTTTTCTTACATACCTATAAAAGGGCCGGAGAAGGCAGTGGCAACCCACTCCAGTACTCTTGCCTGGAAAATCCATGGATGGAGGAGCCTGGTGGGCTGCAGTCCATGGGGTTGCTAGGAGTCGGACGGACTGAGCGACTTCACTTTCACTTTTCACTTTCACGAAGTGGAGAAGGAAATGGCAACCCACTCCAGTGTTCTTGCCTGGAGAATCCCAGAGAAGGGGGAGCCTGGTCGGCTGCCGTCTATGGGGTCGCATAGAGTCAGACACGACTGACTCGACTTAGCAGCAGCAGCAGCATAAAAGGGCCAGAAATTATAGCATTGGAATATTGTATGAACAATTTTAGGTTTAACATAGCAAAAATGGCTTATCGCCCAGTGCAATTCTAAAACAGTCAAATGATGAAAGCTGGGGAGTCAGCTGGGCATTAAGATAGGTGTCTCTGAAACAAACTTATTGCACCTTCATCTTACTTTTTGTTCCTGTTGTCAGGTAAAAGAATCTGAAGTGGAAAAAGTGATCACTGGGTACTTTACAATGGAATGTGGAACATTATCTAAAGGACTCTTCTGGGGTTATCTGGTTTTATAACTTTCATTGTCTGACTATTCTGCAATATTCGAGGTAATGTATGAAGAGATGGTAAACGCAAATGATTTCTGTTCATAGAAAAGCAAATGAATTTTGGATGATGGAGATGAAACTGATTTCTAGCTTGCCGAAGAGACAAATTTTGTATATATTAGCAAATATACTTCAGCATTGCTTAATGTCCATGTATGTATCTATTCTCTGATAGCCTTTTGAACTAATGTAATTACATGGATTTCCTAAATAATGAATGAGATAAAACTTGGCTAAATAAAATCTTTGAATGTATCTATTTTGTATTTTATAAGCTATGATTTTACCTTTCAAAAAGTCATTCTTTGACAATTTCACTTCACCCTTCTGAAGCTTTTTTTTTTTTCCTATTTCTTCAGTCTCTATCTATGCTTTAGCACTGGGCTCAATGCTTATTCTCTTAATGAAATGTTTCTTGATCTAGCAGGGTGTTTGGTACATGTCCTTACTTATAAATCACTGTGACCTAATGGCACCCATACTGAGCAAAGTAGCACTGTAGTCTTTAGATAGCAAGTCCAGGAATCTTTCTCTACTCCTCTCTGTCTGATGCCTCTGTCTTATGCCTGACTCCCTAACCTGTGGCTGGGCCTCATGCTGTTTAGGGTCCCCACTTACATTTTGAGTAGCAACTGCCAATGTCAGAATCTACCAAATGATAGAATCTGTCTGTTAGGGAATTGGCAATTTAATGAACCACCTTGTTTGCGGTCACCTGTCTAAGATGTCTGAGCTTACTGGGAAGAGAGAAATGTGTACTGAGATCTGAGGCAGAGGGTGATTCTGACTGAAGCAGCTGCTTTCTTACACCCCTAAATATGTGCCTCCCCTCAGGCTGGATTCTGTTGGCTGAGAGAATAATACAAGTTACTGCAGCTGACCCAAAGTCCCCCTACCAAAGCCAGTTCACTCCAAGGAAAGCAACAGTGCAGGGCAAGGGCGTGGGAGGGGTAGAATATTTTCTTTTTAAAAAGTATTTACTATATACTATTTCCAGTTTTTTAAGGAATCTCCACATTGTTCTCCATAGTGGCTGTATTAGTTTGCATTCCCACCAACAGTGTAAGAGGGTTCCCTTTTCTCCACACCCTCTCCAACATTTATTATTTGTAGACTTTTGGATCGCAGCCATTCTGACTGGTGTGAAATGGTACCTCATAGTGGTCTTGATTTGCATTTCTCTGATAATGAGTGATGTTGAGCATCTTTTCATGTGTTTGTTAGCCATCTGTATGTCTTCTTTGGAGAAATGTCTATTTAGTTCTTTGGCCCATTTTTTGATTGGGTCATTTATTTTTCTGGAGTTGAGCTGGAGGAGTTGCTTGTATATTTTTGAGATTAGTTGTTAAAAAACTGGAAATAGAACTGCCTTATGATCCAGCAATCCCACTGCTGGGCATACACACTGAGGAAACCAGAAGGGAAAGAGACATGTGTACCCCAATGTTCATCGCAGCACTGTTTATAATAGCCAGGACATGGAAGCAACCTAGATGTCCATCAGCAGATGAATGGATAAGAAAGCTGTGGTACATATACACAATGGAGTATTACTCAGCCATTAAAAAGAATACATTTGAATCAGTTCTAATGAGGTGGATGAAACTGGAGCCTATTATACAGAGTGAAGTAAGCCAGAAGGAAAAACACCAATACAGTATACTAACGCATATATATGGAATTTAGAAAGATGCTAACAATAACCCTGTGTACGAGACAGCAAAAGTGATGCTGATGTATGGAACAGTCTTATGGAATCTGTGGGAGAGGGAGAGGGTGGGAAGATTTGGGAGAATGGCATTGAAACATGTAAAATATCATGTATGAAACGAGATGCCAGTCCAGGTTCAATGCATGATACTGGATGCTTGGGGCTAGTGCACTGGGATGACCCAGAGGGATGGTATGGGGAGGGAGGAGGGTTCAGGATGGGGAGCACATGTATACCTGTGATGGATTCATTTTGATATTTGGCAAAACTAATACAATTATGTAAAGTTTAAAAATAAAAAAAAAAAGTATTTACTATATACTAGCTTCTAGACCCATAAAGCCTTATATACTTATTATTCAACCTTTTAGAGAAAAAGGTTAAAAGTTTGCTGATTCTTGCTACAAGTTATTGTTTTAATTTATGACTTCTCTTTCCAAAAAGATTGTAAATTCCTTGGGGTGACAAAAAGGGATAATTGTCCATCATGCTCAATAATTACTAAATGATTAGTTGTTTGTTTTCACCAATCCATGCTCTTTAGAATTGAAATCTTCTATATTTCCCTATTTAGCCCAATGCTAGGCTTATAACTTTAAAAGCTACATATATTTCAAAATAACAGCTAACCACATAGTATTACTACTTATCTAAGGTATTTTTAAAAAGCTTTGAAGTGGTAATTTTTAAAAAAAATAACTTTTCTATTAGTCAACAGTGACAATTTTTTTTTTAAAGTTACAGGAGAGATTCCAGTTAATAAAAACATTTTTTTAAAGAAAATAGAATTCTAAAATAGGTCTTACTTAATTTTAACTACAGGGTATTAAATGTTTCATGAGTTTTGTAGGAAAAAACAATTTCCTCTTTTCTAGAAATTTCAAGGTATTTGTTTCAGTAAATCTGACACTGATCTCTTGCCTTCCTCATCTGCTCTTTGACTCGTACAAGGCCTATGACTCAGGTATATTGCATGTTGCAGGTAGGCCTTAGACAGATACACTACAGATGTATTTTCTCATTGATGTCTGAGGGGAGAGCTAAGAATTTTTGTCAGCCACTGCTCATGTTTTAGTGATTTTTTCTGGTTTCCACCTTTATTTTAAACAAAGAACTCATGCTATAGACTGAATTCTACTTACCAAGTCATTCTGTATTCATGAGCTGTAAGGTCACTCATGTTCAGGGTAAATACTATGTATTTTTGGTATGTGCTTATTTTTTGGGGGAATTTGGGAACTGGATGAGAAAAAGTCTCAGGTGAAAGGTAGGTTTGAATGAAAAAGCCTGGAAAATGGCATATCCCTGAGGATGATACATGATGAGTTTTTAAAATTAAACTTCCCTGTCAGGTAGGCTTCAGAGTTATCTGTTGCCTGTTATGTCCTAAATAACTGAAGGAAGAAGCTTCAAGGAGATAAGCATGGTCATGTGAAAGGCACATTTTTAAGCAAATGTTAATTGTGAATATTCAGCTACATCCAAGGTGCTTGTTAGGGAATAATTCTTATTATCTAAATTATTATTGTTTTTGCATAATTTTACAGATTTTTAGGAGAGTGTTTTTAGCTGTTTGGAGCATAATACCAGGGAAACTGAGCCAGAGAAATAGAGAAAGAGAAAGGAAGATCAATTTCACTTTTAAATATATATATGAAAGGGAGCTTTGTGTGGGTAAGAATTCTGTGACCCCAAAGATTATACTTTAGCCTCCTACAAATCTATATGGAAAAGGCTTGTTTGCAAAGCAAGAAGTATAAACAGTTCAGAGATTCACCTTACACCAGCATCTTCAAGTGCAAAGGGCTGAGCCTTATAGCAAAACTCTAATAGTACCCATTATGAAAAGCTCTTCTAGTTTATATAAAAGAAATTCCTGAATGTTTCTGTTCATTTAGAAATAAAAAGAAGTCATATGAACTTAGGCCAAATTTTTAAAACCTCTATACCCACAGGACATGACATGAGTTTGAGCAAGCTTCAGGAGTTGATGATGGCAGGGAAGCCTGGTATGCTGCAGTCCATGGGGTCACAAAGAGTCAGACATGACTGAGCAACTGAATTGATACCCACAGGATACTGCCGATGAGCTTTAGGGAGAGAGAGACCGGGTGAAAAGCAAACCAAAAACCATGTTGTGAAATGACATAGATGGACATTTAGCAGGAGAGCTAGAAGCAAATTTCCTGATATACCAGTATCATGCATGGCATTTCATACAGACTTCAACTTTTTTTTTTATGTAGGTGGGTGAAGAAAAATTAAGCAAAATTGAAAGAGCAAACTTATTCTTTACTGTTTTTAAGAATGAATTTGGAAAAACAAAGCAAAAACATTCTTTTTAAAAGTGGGATTAAATTTGGTATGCCACACTGGAGTGGACAAGAAGTAGGATTACGGATATTGTCATGGCCCTGAGCTATGGATTTAAGGAGTGGCTGGTATCATCTTTCAGCAACTTCACAAAGAAGAACCAGATCTCTTGAGGAGGAAAAAGGACTATATCAAACTTAAAATGCATCCCACTATGTTTGTTTGGATTCATTTTATCTGTTGAGCTGCAAACAAACAAGTGAGCTGGAAACGTGAAAGCTACTGAGGCTACTTCAAAGGAGTACTCAGCAGGAAAGCACAAAGAAGGAAAATCAACCTTTGTTGAGGACCTACCATATGCTAGAAATGGTGCTATGTGCTCAGTCACTCAGCTGCATTTGATTCTTTGCAACCCCATGGGCTCTAGCCCACCATACTCCTCTGTCCTTGGGATTCTCCAGGTAAGAATATTGGAGTGGGTTGCCATTTCCTATTCCAGGGGATCTTCCTGAACCAGAGGTCGAACCCTAGTTTCTTGAGTCTCCTGAATTTGTAGGTGGATTCCCTGGTGGCTCAGAAGGTAAAGAATCCTCCTGCAAGGCAGGAGACCTGGGTTCAGTCCCTGGATGGGGAAGATTCCCTGGAGAAGAGAAAGGCAACCCACTCCAGTATTCTTTTTTTTTTTTAATTAATTAATTTTAATTGGAGGATAATTGCTTTACAATATTGTGATGGATTTTGCCATACATCGACATGAATCAACCACAGGTGTACAGGTGTCCCCCCATCCCTTCAGAGCACTGACTTTGGGTACCTGGTTCACACATAGAACTTTCACTGGTCATCTATTTTACATATGGTAATGTACACGTTTCAATGCTATTCTCTCAAATCATCCCACTGTCACCTTCTCTTGCTGAGTCCGAAAGTCTGTTCTTTACATCTGTGTCACCTTTGCTACCCTGCATGTAGGATCATCAGAGAAGGCAATGGCACCCCACTCCAGTACTCTTGCCTGGAAAATCCCATGGACACAGGAGCCTGGTAGGCTGCAGTCCGTGGGGTCGCTAAGAGTTAGACACAACTGAGCGACTTCACTTTCACTTTTCACTTTCATGCATTGGAGAAGGAAATGGCAACCCACTCCAGTGTTCTTGCCTGGATAATCCCAGGGATGAGGGAGCCTGGTGGGCTGCTGTCTATGGGGTCGCACAGAGTCGGACAAGACTGAAGCAACTTAGCAGCAGCAGCAGCATGTAGGATCATCGGTACCATCTTTAATATTCGATATATATGCATTTATATACAGTATTTCTCTTTCTCTTTCTGACTTACTCCACTCTGTATAATAGGCTCCAGTTTCATCTACCTCATTAAAACTGAACTCCATGGACAGAGAAGTCTGGCAGAATATAATCCATGGTGTCACAAAAACTGAGCTGTTAACACTTTCACTGTTTATAGTCAAATGACATTTAATAGTCACAATAAATTGACAGATGTTTTATAATTTCTGTTAGAGGAAAGGAAAATTAGAGGTTGCACATTATTTTCACAAGGTCACATAGTTAACTGTGGAGCTTGAATTCAATCCAGGTCTGTTTAACTGCAAAGCTGCTGTGGCATCAAGCCAAAGAAGTATACAGGTAGACCCCTATAAATATAAATTATCTCTTTTAATGCTACAAAACCATACATGGAAACTTATAGTCATTTTATCAAGATAACCGATAGGGAATTTTTAAAAATTTTCCCATGTCTACTGGAAATAATATTCTTTCTACTCCAAAAACCTCAAAGAATTCTTATGCTCCTTGGAGTCTAAGTAAGTTTTAGTTGAACACACTTATTTTGATCTTTCCAGGATTAATACAAATTACTCATCCTGAAAGATCAATAAATATTGGCTTTCTTTTTGTTCCCTAGTCTGTGTTTTGTGATGAGCTTATCTGATGTGTTAGCACAGCACAATGAAAATGATGTGAAATGGCATCAGGGACTCATGACTGATAGCCAGGTAACTGCCCAATTATGGGGGAAAAAAAAACGTTTTTTTCCTAGATATTAGAAAAGAGATGTCACCTTATATGCCAGAAGAAAACATCATGTTTTCTTGAAAGGAAGTCACCCTAACAAAACATTATTGAGCCTTAGATGTCAATTCAAAGCCCCATAGAAAGAACTAATACAATGTTCCTTTTCCTTTAAGTTTCAGGAAAAAAGACCTAAATAAACCCCTGCAAATTATAGGCTGGGACAATTATGTATTCTCATAAATTCTCCTGTTCTAAAGTTTTAGAGAGAATGTCAACAAAAAATGACCCCTGTATTCTGGAAGAAATCATCACTTCTTCATAAACAAAGAGCACCTTTTCAATCACTTAGTTTGCAAAGGGTATGCTTTTGCCAAAGAAAACTATTCTTTTCTTCTCTTTTTCCAGGCTATATCAACAGCATGGGTCACATTAAAACTGTCAATAAGTGGCTATATTCAGATTCAAAGGCAGTATGTTCTTTACAGTAGATATAACATTTGAAAGGGGATAGTGTGAATTTTTTCCATAACTAACATCTGTTAATATTCAATATCTATTTAGATCTATCGACATCTCTATCACTTTCTCGTTCAACCTATCACAAGGCAGAAAAAATAAGTTTATTTCATTTTCTATCCTTAAATAGTTTTATTTCTGTCACTTATTTCTATTTTCATTCATTTAAAACACATCTAATAGGCATCATATATGTGCCAATCACTGTACTAATCCCTGGGAGCCCAAAAAAGATTGAAGTCCTGCATGCCAGGATCTCACACTCAAGTTAGGAAGACAAACACCTAAATCAGTTCAGTTCAGTTCAGTCGCTTAGTCGTGTCCGACTCTGCGACCCCATGAATTGCAGTATGTCAGGCCTCCCTGTCCATCACCAACTCCCGGAGTTCACTCAGACTCACATCCATCGAGTCAGTGATGCCATCCAGCCATCTCATCCTCTGTCGTCCCCTTCTCCTCCTGCCCCCAATTCCTCCTAGCATCAGAGTCTTTTCCAAGGAGTCAACTCTTCGCATGAGGTGGCCAAAGTACTGGAGTTTCAGCTTTAGCATCATTCCTTCCAAAGAATTCCCAGAGCTGATCTCCTTCAGAATGGACTGGTTGGATCTCCTTTCAGTCCAAGGGACTCTCAAGAGTCTTCTCCAACACCACAGTTCAAAAGCATCAGTTCTAAGGCGCTCAGCCTTCTTCACAGTCCAATTCTCACATCCATACATGACCACAGGAAAAACCATAGCCTTGACTAGACGAACCTTTGTTGGCAAACTAATGTCTCTGCTTTTGAATATGCTATCTAGGTTGGTCATAACTTTCCTTCCAAGGAGTAAGCGTTTTTAATTTCATGGCTGCAGTCACCATCTGCAGTGATTTTGGATCCCAGAAAAATAAAGTCTGACACTGTTTCCACTGTTTCCCCATCTATTTCCCATGAAATGATGGGACCGGATGCCATGATCTTCATTTTCTGAATGTTGAGCTTTAAGCCAACTTTTTCACTCTCCACTTTCACTTTCATCAAGAGGCTTTTTAGTTCCTCTTCACTTTCTGCCATAAGGGTGGTGTCATCTGTATATTTGAGGTTATTGATATTTCTCCCGGCAATCTTGATTCCAGCTTGTGTTTCTTCCAGTCCATCATTTCACATGATGTACTCTGCATAGAAGTTAAATAAGCAGGGTGACAATATACAGCCTTGACGTACTCCTTTTCCTATTTGGAACCAGTCTGTTGTTCCATGTGCAGTTCTAACTGTTGCTTCCTGACCTGCATACAGATTTCTCGAGAGGCAGGTCAGGTGGTCTGGTATTCCCATCTCTTTCAGAATTTTCCACTCCCCAGGTCAGTAGGTGCCCAATATGCTACTGGAGATCAGTGGAGAAATAACTTCAGAAAGAATGCAGGGATGGAGCAAAAGCAAAAACAATACCCAGCTGTGGATGTGACTGGTGATAGAAACAAGGTCTGATGCTGTAAAGAGCAATATTGCATAGGAACCTGGTATGTCAGGTCCATGAAGCAAGGCAAATCGGAAGTGGTCAAACGAGAGATGGCAAGAGTGAATGTCGACATTCTAGGAATCAGTGAACTAAAATGGACTGGAATGGGTGAATTTAACTCAGATGACCATTATATCTACTACTGTGGGCAGGAATCCCTCAGAAGAAATGGAGTAGCCATCATGGTCAACAAAAGAGTCCGAAATGCAGTCCTTGGATGCAATCTCAAAAACGACAGAATGATCTCTGTTCGTTTCCAAGGAAAACCATTCAATATCATGGTAATCCAAGTATATGCCCAAACCAGTAACGCTGAAGAAGCTGAAGTTGAATGGTTCTGTGAAGACCTACAAGACCTTTTAGAACTAACACCCAAAAAAGATGTCCTTTCCATTATAGGGGACTGGAATGCAAAGTAGGAAGTCAAGAAACACCTGGAGTAACAGGCAAATTAGGCCTTGGAATACAGAATGAAGCAGGGCAAAGACTAATAGAGTTTTGCCAAGAAAATGTACTGGTCATAACAAACACCCTCTTCCAACAACACAAGAGAAGACTCTACACATGGACATCACCAGATGGTCAACACCAAAATCAGATTGATTCTATTCTTTGCAGCCAAAGATGGAGAAGCTCTAACAGTCAGCAAAAACAAGACCAGGAGCTGACTGTGGCTCAGATCATGAACTCCTTATTACCAAATTCAGACTTAAATTGAAGAAAGTAGGGGAAACCACTAGACCATTCAGGTATGACCTAAATCAAATCCCTTATGATTATACAGTGGAAGTGAGAAATAGATTTAAGAGCCTAGATCTGATAGAGTGCCTGATGAACTATGGACTGAGGTTCATGACATTGTACAGGAGACAGGGATCAAGACCATCCCCATGGAAAAGAAATGCAAAAAAGCAAAATGGCTGTTTGGGGAGGCCTTACAAATAGCTGTGAAAAGAAGAGAAGTGAAAAGCAAAGGAGAAAAGGAAAGATATACCTATTTGCATGCAGCGTTCCAAAGAATGGAAAGAAGAGATAAGAAAGCCTTCCTCAGGGATCAATGCAAAGAAATAGAGGAAAACAACAGAATGGGAAAGACTAGAGATGTCTTCAAGAAAATTAGAGATACCAAGGGAATATTTCATGCAAAGATGGGCTCGATAAAGGACAGAAATGGTATGGACCTAACAGAAGATGAAGATATCAAGAGAGGTGGCAAGAATACACAGAAGAACTGTAGAAAAAAGATCTTCATGACCCAGATAATCACGATGGTGTGATCACTGACCTAGAACCAGACATCCTGGAATGTGAAGTCAAGTGGGCCTTAGAAGCATCACTATGAAAAAATCTAGTGGAGGTGATGGAATTCCAGTTGAGCTATTTCAAATCCTGAAAAATGATGCTGTGAAAGTGCTGCACTCAATATACCAGCACATTTGGAAAACTCAGCAGTGGCCAGAGGACTGGAAAAGGTCAGTTTTCATTCCAATGCCAAAGAAAGGCAATGCCAAAGAATGCTCAAACTACCACACAATTGCACTCATCTCACATGCTAGGAAAGTAATGCTCAAAATTCTCCAAGTCAGTCTTCAGCAGTATGTGAACTGTGAAATTCCTGATGTTCAAGCTGGTTGTGGAACAGGCAGAGGAACCAGAGATTAAATTGCCAACATCCGCTGGATCATGGAAAAAGCAAGAGAGTTCCAGAAAAACATCTATTTCTGCTTTATTGACTCTGCCAAAGCCTTTGACTGTGTGGATCACAATAAACTGTGAAAAATTCTGAAAGAGATGGGAATACCCAACACTTAAATAGACAATTACAAAAGCACTGTGGAGGTCAGACCAAAACCAAGCAACACAACTATAGTTTTTCCATGGGAGGTAACATACTGAATTTTGTTTAAATTAATGCTTAAATTTTTATCTAGCAGTGAATTCTTATACATAGGGATTTCTAAGACCAGTTTTTTCCCGATTATTTACCACGAGGTAAAGGACCTAAACAAAAGGATCTTTCTGTTTCTCTGTTTTGTTTATGCAGATTCACTATGTGTTGCCACTTATGTAAAATACAATAAAAATATCACAGAAACATCAAATCACTATATTAGGTGCTTATCTCATCAGAATCTGTAGCTAACAGTTTTTTGACCATCACTAGCTTACAGATCCAGATGTGAGTATCGTTGACTTAGTTTACCAGACTCAGCAATGTATTAATAAATCACAATATTTGGCCTTGCTTACTAATAGATGCATCTATCAAACAAACTGAAGAATTCCAAGAATTCTGCACCCCCAGAAACAATATTATTTAAGAATCCCGTAGCTGTTGCTCTGACACAGGTACTCTGCACAAACTTTGAGATAGGAATACTCCTGGCTCCATTTCACAAAGATACTAAGATCACACAGCCAAAAGTGTCAGAAATAGGATATAAACACAGAGGGGCCAGTTCTGATTATAAGCAAACACCAGAAGGTGAGGACATGGCCCTGGCTATTTTGAGGTAGTTTTCTTTTCTTCAAGTGAGAAGTCTAATATTCCATGATTTCTACAGAATATATTCATTCCAATAAAAATGTGAGCAGTGTGCTTGTTAATACAAAGGATAACATTACAATAGTGAGTAGTTTTTTAAAATGAAGATTTTACTCAAATTCTGTTGATGAATTAAAGTCACTAAAATCAGAGGTAGTAGGTTTTCAGCTTCGTGTGTGTTCATGTACTGTGGGAGTGTAACACCCTTCTGGACACTGGAGAAGAGGCACATTCCCTGCCCTCTGTGACACTTCTGTGTGTCAGTTCAGTTAGGCTATTTATTGTCATGCAGTCGCTCAGTCGTGTTTGACTGTTTGCCACTCCGTGGACTGCAGCACTCCAGGCTTCCCTGTCCATCACCATCTCCTAGAGCTTGCTCAAACACATGTCCATTGAGTCAGTGATGCCATCCAACCATCTCATCCTCTGTCATCCCCTTATTCTTGTGCCTTCAATCTTTCCCAGTATCAGGGTCTTTTCTAATGAGTCAATCCTTTGCATCAGGTGGCCAAAGTCTTGGAGTTTCAGCTTCAGCATCAGTCCTTCCAATAAATATTCAGGATTGATTTCCTTTGGGATTGACTGGTTTGATCTCCTTGCAGTCTAAAGGACTCTCAAGAATATTCTCAAACACAACAGTTCAAAAGCATCAGTTCTTTGGCACTCAGCTTTCTTTATGGTCCAACTCTCACATTCATACAGGACTACTGGGAAAACCATAGCTTTGACTATATGGGCCTTTGTCCATACAGTTAGGACATAGTACCCAGTTATTTAATCAAACAGGTGTTGGTGTGGAGGTATTTTGTAGATGCAGTTAACATCTACAATCAATTGACTTTAAGTGAAAGAGATTATTTCTCTAACAAGGGTGGGACTCATCTAATCAGTTGAAAGTCCTTGAGAGCAAAACAAGCTTCCCTGAAGAAGAAATTATTCTTCAAGATTGCAGCATTAGCTCCTTCCCAAGAGTTTCCAATCTACCAGCCTGTCCTACAGATTTTGGACTTGGCAGCCATCACAATTGCATAAGCTAATTCCTTAAAATAAATGCTTATATATATGTGTGTGCTCAGTTGTGTCGGACTCTTTGTGACCCCATGGACTGTAACACGCCAGGCTCTTCTTGTCCATGGAATTTTGCAGCAAGAATACTGGAGTGGATTGCCATTCCCTTCTCCAGGGGATCTTCCTGACCCAGGGATCAAACCTGTGTCTCTTG
The DNA here is from genome assembly GCF_027580195.1 of Bos mutus. Lineage (NCBI taxonomy): Eukaryota > Metazoa > Chordata > Mammalia > Artiodactyla > Bovidae > Bos > Bos mutus. The sequence goes on from NC_091617.1 coordinate 50,015,247, forward strand.
CATTGGCAGGCAGATTCTTTACCACTAGCATCATCTGGGAAGCCCAGATGTTTATATAAGTGTATCAGTTGCTCAGTTGTGTCCAACTCTTTGTGACCCTGTAGACTGTAGCCCACCAGGCTCCTCTGTCCATGAAATTCTCCAGGCAAGACTACTGGAGGGGGTTGCCATTCCTATAAGTAGTACTTTTGTTGTTCTGGAGAAAACTGGGTGATACACACTCCTTTCTGGCTATAATCCAAATTATTTAATTATTTAAAATACTCTTAAGGTATATATTAGAACATCCTCTATGTATATTTGTTAGAAAATTCAATTTGAAAATTGCTAAGTTTTTATATATATTTTAAATTTTTTATTTTATTTTTTTACTTTTAAAAATTGTAATGACCAAACCCTCCTCAAAGTCCTGAACAAAAAAGAGAGCATACCATAGGTCTGACACTCTTCTTCATTGTAATCTGTGCTGACAATTTTGAAATATTCAATCTGTTCATTAATATTTTCATTTCACTTCATTGGTGGTGGTGGTGCTTAGTTGCTAAGTCAGGACCGACTCTTTGTGGACTGTAGCTCACCAAACTCCTCTGTCCATGGGATTTTCTAGGCAAGAATACTAGAGTGGCTTTCCATTTCCTTCTCCAGGGTTTCTTCCTGACCCAGGAATTGAACATCTTGTGTCTCCTGCATTGGCAGGCAGATTCTACACCACTGAGCCATTGAGGATTACCTTTTTTCAATTTTGTACCTCAATTTTTTCCTCTGTGTAATAGGAATAAAACTTGCCAACTTTCTGCCTTAGATGAATAAATATTTTGGAATATGCAGTGTAGGGACTTCCCTGGTGGTCCAGTGGCTAAGACTCCACACTCCCAATGCAGGGGTCCAAGTTTGATCCCTGGTCAGGGAACTGGATCCCGCAAGCTGCAGCTAAAGAGTTCACATGCTGTGACGAAGACCAAAGATCCCACTTGCCAAAACTAAGACCCAGTAGAGCCAAAAGAAATAAATAATTAAAAATTTTTTTTCAATGTATTTAGAGTAACACCATACCTACATAGAAACAGCACTGTTTCGGTTCAAATATTTACTAATTCTTTTTAAATTTCTGGTACAGGCACACACACAAAAGGCAAAGACAGTCAATTTTAGCATTTTTATAATTAATAATTTGATAAGAAATTAAAACCACAAGCCTCTATTACCTACAAAATAAATTTTATTACACTTTAGGTTTTATATTTTAAAGAAAATTTCATTAGAGGTCAGTTATAAAAAGCATAACACTTCTTTATTTAATTTTAAAAAGCCACCCACAGGTCAAGCACCAGTCTTGGTAGGTGCACTTTTGAAGTTATCATGTTCCCTCTGAAAAGATATCAGACATTTTCCAAAGAAGGGATAGGAAGCTATTTATAGATTACTGAAAGTACTTTTGTCCAGGGAATATTTAACTTTTAGTGAAATACAGATTCATTCCAACAATTCAAAAGAAGCCACTCTATTACTTTAATCCAGAGTATTCACTATTTCAAAATTCTTGCACTAATTTTCCAGGGTCCATCCCCCTTTTAAATTTATTTTTGATTATCGCATTGGAGTCAGTAGAACTGAATGATTAATCATATCCAGAAGAAGCTTCAGAGTGCTTGTGGCTGCACCCAATATCTGGTGTGTTAACTATCAGCAAATCGACCACAGAACAGCTGATCATAGCAGACAGGACTCCAAAACAGGAACATCCAGCTCAGTCGCTGCCCTGATAAGGTTCAGTGGGGCTGATATGAGTAGCTCTTCCCAAACACCTAACTGTGGCAGGTACATTGTTTCCTGACTGAGGGGCAGAGGTGCGCTAGGAGATAAACCTCTAAGGAAAGGATTCAGACCTGGGTCCAAGTGACACCTATTGATTGGCAATATTGTATTAAAAACAAACAAACAAACACACACACACACAAAATCATTGATTTGTTAGAGAGGATTATGTACAGGTACATATGGACAACTACAAAATGTTGTGTTTTGCCGTCTTTTGAAGATACTTTCCTTTTATTTTAACAACTCCACTGACATATCTCTCAGGGCCACTGTTCTTTTGAGTTTATTTTGGAAAGTCCCAGTAGTAGAGTGGGAAGTCCAGACTGAAAGTTTGAAACTGAAAGTCCAGACTTCCACATATCTTTTTATTACCATTAACTCCAGACTTCTTCAGATAGGAGCAGATAAAGTTCAAAACAGTAATTTCCCCCAGTAAATAGGAATTGAAATTCTAGACAGTTAATAGAACTTTTTCATCTCAACCCAACTCTTGTGATCTAATTTCAGATAGCAGGAAATATGCCAACTTTAGTGGCTAATTAGGGTTATTCATTGGAAACTATTTGTAGCCAATCTTTAATCTCTTATAGCAAAGTGCATTGACAATGTTGGCAGCATAAGCCCTGGCAGCATGAATGCTGGAATGGTTCTCAGGAAAAAGTGCAAGAAAAAATGGTTGCATTTAGATTATGCAATTCACTTGGCTGAAAAATTTCTCAGACTATACGGATGCTAATTTTGGCTAAATATAGCCACAGTTCACGTTTTTCCACTTGGATGCTGGAAGCCTTCTTTTGTCGGGGAGGGAGCTGTAGTAGGGAGTGTCTTTCACATACCTGGAAAATACAGTTTAATTCTGGAGTAGACTGGCACTTGCACTGTTAATTCAGATTTTATTAGATTTATTAAATTTGGGTTGCTTTAGGATTAAACACAAAACCTCTCCTTTTGTTGACATAATTATACTCATTTGGGGTTTAATGTTCTGTTCCCGCCGGAGAACCCATCCTAATGTAAACTCCATGAAATCAGAAAGCTTTCTATTTGGTTCACTGCTGTATCACCAGAGCTCACAGCAGGGTCTGGCACACAAGTAGGCACCCACTATGTATTTATTAAGTGAACACTTGAATGAATGCATGAGACATAGTCTCAAGTGCAGGAGAGGATGCCACTGTACTGAGATCAGCTGGCAAGCCTAAATACTTGGTTTCAAAGAGGCTCACCCACCGATGCCAGGAGTATTTGGATCTCAACCACACCCTGTGTTCCGTTCCATTCCTTCCTCCTCCTTGCTCTTACTTCCACTATTTTAATAAAAAGGTTTTATTTGAACTTTTTACAAGAAGGGGAGTTTGGCAGAGCTAATGAATGACCTTTCATACTATATTTGCTTAAGGGCAAGAAAACTTACTTTTTCCCACAATATCACTGCCTTAAGGCAGGATTCTTTTTTGAAATAAACAACAGCTTTAAATCATGCAGGAAGTCAGTTACGTCCAAAAGGGACCCTTAAAAAACCAACAACAATAACAAGAACAAGAGCAACAAATATTTAGTCAGCAAATTTTGTCTGTAACACTCCATACTTCAACGTCTTTTCTTTGTTTTATACTTCCTTATGTTCCTTGCACAAAGGTGTCCATTTTCTTCATTTCACCCTCCTCTCCCAGGAAAAGATTTCATAACTCATTCACTTGGAATTATAAAAAAGACCTTATCTATTATTATTACTTTCAGAGCTGTTATAATTTTAGATCAAAAGGATCCACTTCTAATTGGGTAAGAGTATTTTGTAGATAAGAGACCAACTCTAAAATCCTATTTTCAGTCCTATAATATAAAAGAATATTAGTTAGCTACAAAGAGTTCATAGTCTAGCAGTAGGAGCAAATATGTAAAACCAATTATAAATTTCCATAATTACCACTAATAATGTGGGATATGACTATTTCAAAGGGGGTGATCAGTTTGTCTCGTACTCTGGAAAAACTATTTATCATTGAATCAGAATCAGTCTTTTTCATTGCTGGGTAGCATTAATTATTTTAAAGATTTATCCTCTTGTTGAGCTGAAGACTGTTTCCATGTGTTTTACATATTTGCCAAGTACTGACTTCTGGAGTAGAAAAAAGTCACAATTCTTCAGATATTTTAGCTAAGTAGAAAGTTTTTTTTTTTTTTTAAGGATTGCATATTTTTTAAACATTTAAACACATCTCCCCTTTGTCTGTTTTTAACTAGTGCCTGTCCTATTAGAAGTGACAGATTACCCAGCATCTGTTCTACTATACCAAGTATCTATCTAAGTTTGTAGCAGCCGGTAGGAGGCAATGGATTTGCCTCTAATAATGAATGGACTGTCATTCTCTTGGTAGGACCTCTGCCCCACTGCATTATTAGACATGAGGTAGAATATTAGATTAGGAGCTAAAGATGCATAATTTCAAGCACCGAGTTCCTTGAAGGATAAAGACCCAGGTTTTTGCCTGTGGCATTTGACTTTCTCCTTGTAGCATGTAGCAGTCTACCTCTGCAGTGGTCTGAGGTCTCTGAAAGAAAGGCTTAGTACCAAGCAGGCTCCTGAATTATTCTTAAAATTCTATGGATGGAATTTTAAGTTTTAATTCTTAATTTTAATTTAAGAATTTCCATTCTATGGATGGAAAGTTCACCATCAATGTAAAACACAACAGGACTTTAATGACCCTGAAACTGTCCTGAGAAATTCAGATAAAAAAAAACAAATGAGGAGCTGAGATTTAAAACAATGATAATACAAAACGTTAATGAGAAGATACATGCTTACATGATCCTGGTGGATACTGTCTTCTGGGAGGTGATTTGGCAAAAATATTAGAAGTTAGAAAATGTGCACATGATCTGACCCAGCAATATCTGGCATATAATTGGAAATGTACACAAAAGTTTCCCTTATAAACATATTTATAGCCCATAATTTATAAAAGAGGAATATTTGGGAAATTAAATATTTGGCCATAGAAGATTGTTTAAATTAATTTGTTCATTCTAATGAGGGAATGAACACAAGGAGTCCTTGAAAATCGTGCTCTAGAATACTTAATGACATGAGAAAATACTCATTATTAACCAGTAAAGGGAAAAAAACAGGTTGGAAAAAATTATGTGCTGTGATGTAATTTAAATTATGCAAAGTATGTAAATCTACATGGCAAAAACAACATATGAATATCTATATATACACATCAATGTGTAATATTTGATTCCTTAAGTATAGGGATTAGAGCATAATTTTTTTCCTTTGCTGTGCTTTTCTTGAGATTCCATATTTTCTGTTAGGATGGGCCATAAGAAGTTGCCTTTATTTAACTGGGTCTTATCTGCAAATGGCCATTTTGTAAAGTTGAACTTATATAAATAATAAGATTTTTTTCCTAATAAAAATTATGCTGTTAAAGAAACAATCCTCTCAACACACAGGCTGAGACACTAATCTCCCAACACTTGTTTTGGTTGCAACAGCGAGAAGCCAGGCCTTTGCTTTTGTTCTCCAGCTCCTTCTCTATTTAGTATGGATATAGAAAATGATCATTTTCTAAGGATGTTGTCAATTAAAATAGTTAGGTAAACACTGGTAGATCAAGAAGACATTTTCATAGTTTTTTTTTTTTCCTTGCAGGGGGTTGGGAGTGGTTTGGAAAACAACAGATTTTTTAGCATTATTTCTGGAAAGAGGCTCAAATTTAGAAATTCCCTTTCTCTAGGAATCTGTGACACCAAAAAGATCGGTTTATCTGGTTCTCCAAAGAATTTTTCAGTTCTTATAATTAAAAGGGAGAGCTGAGTTCATAAAATGAGACTGAAATATAAAACTTTTTCTCTACACACCCACCCACCCATCTAACCTCAATTTCATTTGCAAAGTCTCTCACCTCACCAGCAAGCACTGAAATCCTAACTGCAGAGTATTTCAGCCAAGCTGTGGGATGTGGCATTTAGACTTGCAACACTTAAGGATTGGTGTCATAAGGTAATCATAACACTGCTAACACACTGAATTAGATCATATGACATTTTAAAACTTCAAGGAGGTAACATACCAAATGTCATGGCTCAGAAAGAACATAGCTTACTAGGCTAATTCACTTTCCCTTTACTGGATGACTAATGCAGCTGGTAGGTTTTGAACAATTGGTTAAAATTAGAATTGTGGTCAACAGACATACTATGCTTAAAGTCTTCGCTGTGAGTCCAGATTCATACTGGAATAGACTGTCTAAACTTTAACTACACAGAGAGTTGGGCAACTGTCTACAGATATTTAGAAAAGAGTTGGAAGAATTTTTGAGGTTTTTTAACTCAACCCTCTACCCAGTGAAAAAATCTACACTAAAGTATACTTGATTGGTGTCAGTCAGTCTCTGCTTGGGCAAACAGAAAGTTTACCCCTCCTTGAGTTAGCATTTTCTATTGTTGGAATTAGAAAAAATTTCATATTAGGGAGCTGGTATTGGCCTTGCCCTTGCCCTTGGTTTTGATTTTGTTGTTGTTCAGTTGTTAAGTCATGTACAACTCTTTGCGACCCCATGGACTGCAGCACACCAGGCTTCTCTGTCCTTTACCATCTCCCAGAGTTTGCTCAAACTCATGTCCATTGAGTCAGTGATGCCATCCAACCATTTTATCCTCTGTTGTCTCCTTCTCCTCCTGCCTTCATTTTTTCCTGGCGTCAGGGTCTTTTCCGATGAAAAGGTGGCCAAAGTATCAGAGCTTCAGTTTCAGCATCAGTCCTTCCAATGAATATTCAGTGTTGATTTCCTTTAGGATTGACTGGTTGGATCTTGCAATCCAAGAAACTCTCGAGAGCCCTTTCCAGCACCACAATTTGAAAGCATCAGTTCTTCAGTGCTCAGCCTTCTTTATGGTCCAACTCTCACATCCATACAAGACTACTGGAAAAACCATAGCTTTGATTAGATGGACCTCTGTTGGCAAAGTAATGTCTCTGCTTTTTAATATGTGTCTAGGTTTGTCATAGCCTTTCTTCCAAGGAGAAAGTGTCTTTTAATCTCCTGGCTGCAGTCACCATCTACAGTGATTTTGGACCCCAAGAAAATAAAGCCTGTCACTGTTTCCATTGTTTCTCCATCTATTTGCCATGAAGTGACGGGACTGGATGATGTGATATTTGTTTTGTAAGTATTGAGTTTTAAGCAGCTTTTTCACTCTCCCCTTTCACCTTCATCAAGAGGCCCTTTAGTTCCTCTTCGCTTTCTGCCAAGGTAGGTGTCATCTGCGTATCTGAGGTTATTGATATTTCTCCCTGCAATCTTGATTCCAGCTTGTGATTCATCCAGCCTGGCATTTTGCATGATGTACTCTGCATATAAGTTAAATAAGCAGAGTGACCAATATACAGCCTTGATGTACACCTTTCCCAATTTTGAACCAGTCTGTTGTTCCATATCTGGTTCTAACTGTTGCTTCTTGACCTGCATACAGGTTTCTCAGGAGGCAGGTAAGGTGGTTTGGTATTCCCATCTCTTTAAGAATTTTCCAGTTAGTTGTAATCCACACAATTAAATGCTTTAGAGTAGTCAACTGCTCTTATCTGACATTAAGTTGTGACAGATTGTTATTCATGGTTACAGTACATTGCTTCCTTGCTAGAATTTTTTGCAGAAGTTCTACCAATTTGTTGTTGTTGTTCAGTGGTCCAGTCATTTCCAACTTGTTGTGACCCCATGGACTGCAGCGTACCAGGCCTCCCTGTCCTTCACCATCTCCTGGAGTTTGTCCAAGTTCATATCCATTGCATTGGTGATACCATCCAGCCATCTCATCCTCTGATGCCCTCTACTCCTTCTGCCTTCAATCTTTTCCAGCATCAGGGACTTTTCCAATGAGTTGGCTATTTGCATCAGATGACCAAAATACTGGAGCTTCAGCTTCAGCATCAGTCATTCCAATGAGTATTCAGGGTTGACTTCCCTTAAGAGAAACTGGTTTGATCTCCTTGCTTTCCAAGGGAATCTCAGGAGTGTTCTCTAGCACCACAGTTCAAAGGAATCAATTCTTTGGTGCTCTGCCTTCATTACTGTCCAGCTCTCACTGGGAAGACCATAACCTTCACTATAGGGACCTTTGTTGGCAGAGTGATGTCTCTGCTTTTCAACACACTGTCTAGTCCTAACTTTCCTGCCAACAAGCAATTATCTTCTGATTTCATGGCTGCAGTCACCATCTGCAGCAATTTTAGAGCCCAAGAAGAAGAAATCAGTCACTGCTTCCACCTTTCCCCCTTATATTTGCCATAAAGCAGTTGGGCCAGACCAGAGAAGCCAATGGCAACCCACCCCAGTACTCTTGCCTGAAAATTCCATGGATGGAGGAGCCTGGTAGACTGTCGTCTATGGGGTCTCACAGAGTCGGACACTACTGAAGTGACTTGGCAGCAGCAGCAGCAATTGGGCCAAATGCCGTGATCTTAGTTTTTATAATATTTAGTTTTAAGTCCACTTTTTCACTCTCTTCCTTCACCGTCATCAAGAAGTTCTTTAGTTCCTGTTTGCTTTCTGCCATTTGAGTAGTATCATCTGCATTATCTGAGGTTGTTGATGTTTCTCCCACCTACTTGATTCTAGCTTGTAATTCATCCAGCCTGGCATCTCTGGTGATGTGCTCAGCACATAGCTTAAATAAACAGGGTGACAACAGACAGCCCTATCTTACTCTTTTCTCAATCCTGAATCAATCAGTTTTTCCACAGAGGGTTCTAACTGTTGCTTCTTGACCTGCATACAGGTTTCTCAGGAGACAGGTAAGATGGTCTGGTACTCCTATCTCTTTTAGAGCTTTCCAGTTTGTTATGATCCACACAGTCAAGGCTTTAGCTTAGTTGATGAATGAGAGGCAGTTGCTTTTCTGGAATCCCCTTGCTTTCTCTATGATCCAGGGAATGTTGACAATTTGATCTCTGGTTCCTCTGCCTTTTCTAAACCCAGCTTGAACGTCTGGAAGCTCTTGGTTCATCTTACTAACAAGGGAGATGAGTGCAATTGTCTGATGGTTTGAATAATTTTTAGTACTCCCCTTCTTAGGATTTGGGGTGAGGATTGGCCTTTTCCAGCCCTATGGACACTGCTGGGTCTTCTATATTTTCTGACATATTGAGTGCAACACTTTGATAACATCATCTTTTAGAGTTTTGAATAGCTCTACTGGAATTTGTTAGAAAAGACCTCACTTTGGGGAAAAACTGAAGGCAGGAGGACAAGGGGATGACAGAGGGTGAGATGGTTGGATGGCATCTCTGACTTAGTGGATCTGAGTTTTAGCAAGGTCCAGGAGACGGTGAAAGCAGGGATGCCTGGCATACTGCAGTCCTTGGGGTCACAAAGAGTTGGACACAGTGAGTGACTGAACAACAACAGCAACTGGAATTCCATTGTATCTACTAGCTTTATTGACAGCAGTACTTCCTAAGGCCCACTTGACTTCACACTCCAGAATGCCTGGCTCTGGGAGACTGACCACACAGTCATGGTTATTTGGTTCATTAAGATCTTTTTTGTACAATTCTACTGTGTATTCTTTCCATCTCTTCTTGATCTCTTCTGCTTCTACTAGGTCTCTACCGTTTCTCTCTTTTATTGTGCCCATCTTTGGTCAAAATGTTCCTTTGACATTTCCAAGTTTCCTGAAGAGATCTCTAGTTTTTCTCCTTCTGTTATTTTCCTCTATTTTTAATGTATTATTCATTGAAGAAATCTTTCTTGTCTCTCTTTGCTCTTCTTTGTAAGTCTGCATTTAGTTGGGCATAAATTCTGAAAGAGATGGGAATACCAGACCGCCTGACCTGCCTCTTGAGAAATCTGTATGCAGGTCAGGAAGCAACAGCTAGAACTGGACATGGAACAACAGATTGGTTCCAAATAGGAAAAGGAGTACGTCAAGGCTGTATATTGTCACCCTGCTTATTTAATTTATATGCAGAGTACATCATGAGAAATGCTGGACTGGAAGAAACACAAGCTGGAATCAAGATTGCCGGGAGAAATATCAATAACCTCAGATATGCAGATGACACCACCCTTATGGCAGAAAGTGAAGAGGAACTCAAAAGCCTCTTGATGAAAGTGAAAGTGGAGAGTGAAAAAGTTGGCTTAAAGCTCAACATTCAGAAAACGAAGATCATGGCATCCGGTCCCATCATTTCATGGGAAATAGATGGGGAAACAGTGGAAACAGTGTCAGATTTTATTTTGGGGGGCTCCAAAATCACTGCAGATGGTGACTGCAGCCATGAAATTAAAAGACGCTTACTCCTTGGAAGGAAAGTTATGACCAACCTAGATAACATATTCAAAAGCAGAGACATCACTTTGCCAACAAAGGTCCGTCTAGTTAAGGCTATGGTTTTTCCTGTGGTCATGTATGGATGTGAGAGTTGGACTGTGAAGAAGGCTGAGCGCCGAAGGATTGATGCTTTTGAACTGTGGTGTTGGAGAAGACTCTTGAGAGTCCCTTGGACTGCAAGGAGATCCACCCAGTCCATTCTGAAGGAGATCAGCCCTGGGATTTCTTTGGAAGGAATGATGCTAAAGCTGAAACCCCAGTACTTTGGCCACCTCATGTGAAGAGTTGAGTCATTGGAAAAGACTCTGATGCTGGGAGGGATTGGGAGTAGGAGGAGAAGGGGACGACAGAGGATGAGATGGCTGGATGGCATCACTGACTCGATGGACATGAGTCTCAGTGAACTCCGTGAGTTGGTGATGGACAGGGAGGCCTGGTGTGCTGCAATTCATGGGGTCGCAAAGAATCAGACACAACTGAGCGACTGAACTGACTGACTGACTGACCTTTCCCTTTCTCCCTTGCTTTTCACTTCTCTTCTTTCGTCTGTTATTTGTAAAGCCTCCTCAGATAACCACTTTGCCTTCTTGCTTTTCTTCGGGATGGTTTTGTTTGCTGCCTCCTGTACAATATTATGAACCTCCATCCATAGTTCTTCAGGCACACTGTTTACTAGATCGAATCCCTTCAGTCTATTCGTCACCTCTACTGTATATTCATAGGGGATTTGATTTAGGTCGTACCTGGATGGCCTAGTGGTTTTTCCTGCTTTTTTAGTTTAAGCCTGAATTTTGCTATGAGAAACTGATGATCTGAGCCACAGTCAGCTCCAGGTCTTGTTTTTTTCTGACTGTATATAGCTTCTCCATCTTTGGATACAAAGAATTATTATGATTATTTTGATTTTGGTATTGACAATTTGGTGACATCCATGTGTAAAATTGTCTCTTGTGTTGTTGAAAAAGGGTATTTTCCATGACTAGAGCATTCTTTTGGCAGAATTTATTTCTTTATAACCATATCATTGTTGTTTGTAGGAAAGGAGATATGACACTGATAAATACATTTTAACCAAGTTAAAGGTAGTTTATTAAGTAAATTTACCAGGTAGTAAGGTCATCTATGGATGTCTACCCAACATGCCAGGTAGATTTCAACAACAAAAAGGAGGCAGAAAGATAGAGAAGAAAGCCAACAAGTAAGAATTCCACCACCTTTAAGGATATTCCCCAAGCAAGTTTCTCATTATATCAATTTCTCTAGATAAGAGAGTACAGCATCTTTCTAGTCAGCAGAATCAATTGTTCAAGCAAATAGAGAGCATCTACAGTTCAGAGGTACTTTTTAGTAAGACTTTCCTAAAGATAAATGATGAGGAAGCTGGCCTTTACCAGATTGGACAGATATGCATTCCAGAGCCTACTGCTATATGCTCCCCATGGCCATTCCTCCATATTCTCCCAAACAGCAATACACTGAGATAGAAGAAAGACAAACTGTGGTGCAACAAATGTCTCCCTATTGGCCTAGAGATATAAGCCCTTGTTCTGCTTCTGCCAATTAATATCTCTGTGCCTCTGGACAAGTCCACCAAATCAGTTATGTCATCTAAAACAGATGAGTCATTAAATACGGTTTAAGGTTACTCAAGCTTTTAATGATTTGCAATAAGTGAAGTCCGTCTTTAGTAATGTTAGCTGTTGATTCTATGCCATATTCTTTCATTAAAGAAACAAAGGAATTTGTTCTCTTCAAGGGATAACCTCTCTTTAATTCTGTCTAATGAAATTCAGTTTGATATAACAAATACTGAGATTTTGTTAAGTGCCAGTAGGCACTAAGATAAACTCCTTTTGAAGATAAAGCCTCAGCTAATAGCTCTAATAGAAGAAATAGATAATTAAACGTACATTTTACAATGAAGTGTGATAAGGGCTCTAGTAGGTAAAGAGGGATGACAAAAATTACTTAAGAAAGAGCCTCAAACTTTTAAAAACCTATTCCTTGGAAAATCTGAAGCACATTCACTTTAATGAGAAAATGTCTACTAATAATTTAAAGATTGTTCCGATAGAAAGAAGAGAATATTTACTGATTTTAGGCATTAGCTAGCCTATAGGGGGACCAGACATTTCCAGGCTCTTGATGCCACCATAATCTAGATGGTCACTCACACGGCTTACTTGGCATGTGGCAGGATCTATCAAGACTCTCCATGTGGTTGGAGGAGGTCATCAAGAGGACATGATCTCAAGTTGACCTAAGAGCTGAACTTGGGCAATCAAAGACTCCTCACTCCTCTCATGATTTTGGAATGATGTTTGCAAAACTGGAGTCATTTTCAAGAATGCAGCCTTGAGAGAACAAGGTGGTGTTGAGACCATCTGGGACTAGTTCCAGATTTCAACCAGCAAAGTTCCAGCAATTGGCAAACCAGCCCAGGAGACTGAATAAATGGGTCTTGAAAGAAGAGGCATCCAAGGGGAAGTCCAGGTTAGCCATCGACTTCTGTGTAGGGAGGGGATACCCATATGTTAGATGTTTATAGATCACCATGTGACTGTGAGTGATGCCCTAAAAAGCTGTCCGGTTTAATATGCTTGTGTAAGGAACTGTTGGAGAAGGCAATGGCACCCCACTCCAGTACTCTTGCCTGGAAAATCCCACGGACAGAGGAGCCTGGTAGGCTGCAGTCCATGGGGTCGCTGGGAGTCGGACACGACTGAGCGACTTCACTTTCACTTTTCACTTTCATGCATTGGAGAAGGAAATGGCAACCCCCTCCAATGTTCTTGCCTGGAGAATCCCAGGGACAGGGGAGCCTGGTGGGCTGCAGTCTATGGGGTCGCACAGAGTTGGACACGACTGAAGTGACTTAGCAGTAGCAGCAACAAGGAACTGTACAGAGCACACTGAGGCAAAGAAGAGAAATGAACATTTACTATGCTAGGCTAGCCTTGTTGGATGCCCAACTAGAAGCTGAAGCTCAAGTTAGAAAGTTAGAAGAAGCGCTGAGATTAGAAAGGGACAGGCAGTGTCCGCTGCTCTGCTAGCTCGGGGCTGGCAGACAAGGTGGGAGAGCAGGATAAGAAATAGGAGAACTTCAGGTGCCATTCTACAAAGCTAGGAGGGTGCGAATGGCCCTGGATGAAAGTCCCAGTGTATGTGACAAAGTCTAATTGGAGCACTAATAGGAGGAATCCTTGGGAATGAGGAGAGCAAGAGAAGGAGGACATTATGGTGATTGACAGAAATGGACGAAACACCTGCTGCCGTCTGACTCCTAATGTACAGGAAAGGCAAAAGCACAGTAACCACAACCCCCAGCCGGTGGGCAGCCCCCCCAGGAAGTGTTCATGAGGAAAGGATTTACTCCTCCTGAGCTTATTGAACTAGCTGCCGAGTTCCAGGAAAGGGCCAGGGAAAGTATCCAGGCCTGGTTAGTGCAACTCTGAGGTATAGGGTGGAGTGGAATTTCACTGACTGGGCAGGGAAAATGAGCAACATCACTACACACTCCGCCTTCTGTCAGTGCCTGTGTGGTGATCAGAGGGTTTAAGGTACCCATTCTTTTGCAGACTGGGTTATTCTAGCTACAGGGAGGCTTAGCCCAATAAGGGGGATCTCCCTGGGCATGTGGGACTCTGGATATCCATAGAGGAAGTATGACAAATTCTTAGGGATCTGGGAATAAGACAGGCCTTCTAAGCTTCTGCTTTTGAAGGCTCTGCTCCAGTCACATTTGCCATGGGAGTGGAAGCCATATCTTCCAGCCCGCCCTCAGCACCTGGTGTGGAGCATTGATATCCATGCTGAGCTGTTGTGGGACAAGACATTTATAATGTTAGACAATTCACTGCTGATCCAGGAGAAACTGCAAACTGACAAATCCTGGGAACAGGTTTGAGCTGTGGGAAAGGCCCAGGAGAGAGATGGGAGTGAAAAAACCAAAATGCTATCCCAACAGTCTGTACCGGATCTGGTAAAACTAACCCAGAAACAAATGTGGTTTGACCTTATTGCTGCTGGGACCATATCCAAAAAGATACACTAACAACCCAATGCTGTGTTGGTCAGATGAGGAAAGCCTTAAATTCTGAACAACAGTACAGACCTGCTCAACCTCCCTCTCCAGTCCTACTTAGGGTGGGTGTCTCCACAGCCCAGGTATAGGATGCAGGCCAAGACTGCCTCCAGGTGAAGGGTATCAGAGGTGATTGGATGCCTCATGTTGAGCTCACTATTCACTTTTTATGTTGTTTAGTCGCTAAGTCATATCTGACTCTTCTGCAATCTCATAGGCTGTAGCCACCAGGCTCCTCTGTCCATGGGATTTCCCAGGCAAGAATATTGGAGTGGGTTACCATCTACTTCTACAGGGGATCTTCCCTACCGAGGGATCCAACCCATGTCTCCTGTGTCTCTTGCATTGGCAGGCAGATTCTTTACCACTGGGTTACCCAAGAAGCCCTTCGCTATTCACTGGCCTCTCAGAAATAAGCAAAAGGTGACAGCTCTGTTGACACTGGAGCTGAACATAGGCTAAAACACGGTCACCACCTCAAAGTTTTCTGGCCCTCTCAGTACCATCAGTGATTACATACAGTAAGTGGTTGTAGTTAGGAAGGCCCCTTTGACACTGCAAATTCTCTCCCACAAGAATACTAGGGTTTTTTTTTTTTTTTTTTTCTTTTCGATACCAGAGAACGTTCCAGGCATTGAAATCCTACAAGGTCAATCTCTGCAAACCTCTATCATGAATTCTGCCTCTGGGTTAGAGTAATCAAACCAGAGCTGAGCAGAAACACCAATGGGGAACCAGTGTATCTACCTACCACTTCCATGAAGAGTGACTGTCAAAGAAAATAAATTGCCTGGGGTCATAAGGAAACAGGAGAAACAGAGTGTGCATTGTAAATTCTGCCCATAGTGCTTTCAAGAGGCCAGTATGGCTGGTAAAAATCCAGATAACTCATGGCTGATGACCATGGGCTACGGAGAGCTGGACAAGATAGTGCACCCATCCATGTGGCTGTGCCCAACAATGCTACCATCATAGACGGTCTTGGCCCCAGTCATAAGAGTGCACCATGCTGTACTGAATTTAGCAAATGCTTTTTTCAGTATATTTCATATCACTGACTCACAAAATCAATTTGCCCTCACATGGAAGGGACAACAATGGGCCTTTCAAGTGTTTCCTCAAAGCTACCTGCCCACCAAATGTCATGGGATGGTAGCCTGAAAACTCCCTGTTCTCTTTCCCTCACTGGTAAAATGGGCTCATTGCACTGAATCATGTTAACATGCAAAGACACCAAAACTGCAGGACACTCTGCAGTCTCTGCCTGAATACCTATACGGGAAAAGATGGATGATAAACCATGAAAAATGCAAGGCGCATGCACCACCATGAAGTTTGGTGGCATCATTTTGTTGGGTAAGATACTCATGACTTACAAGCTGTGATTGATAAGATACAAGCCTATCCAATCCCCAAGAACCTGAGAGAGGTGTCAGCTTCTGTGGGGATTTGGGAGTTTGGGAAAACTTGACTTCTTTACCTGCCACAGTGCCTCCATCACTTACACCACTTGGCTAGAAATGGGTATGTGTGGGATTGCAGATCAGAGCAGCAAGCCACATTTCAGATGGCAAAAGTACCAGTGAAGCAGACAAAAGCTCTGGGTACCTCCAGTGCAAGGTGAGCATCTGAGAAGATGTAGCTGAGACTCTGGAAAGGGTGGGCTGAGCACTGTGGCAGAGAAACAGAAGGAAAGAGCACCCCTAGGATTTTGGTCCCGGCTCTGGAAGGGGGCAGATTCTCTATATAGGGTGCAGATTCTCCATAGAGCAACAGCTCCTAGCAGTGTACACAGCATTCCTCCAGGGAGAGCCCCTCATGAAGGAATAGTGTATCATGATAAGAACCCTTTCTATGAAGGGCTGGGTTGAGAATGCCTTCCACCCACTCACCTCTGCCATGGTTCATGCTCCCATGTTGGCAGACTGGCCTACCTGCCACAGCATCCTGCCCACCAACCACTGTCTCTAGAAATGCAGGTTCCACTAGGCCCCATGGAACATGTAGATCCTCCTACCTTTGTTCCTGCAGAGGCCCCTGCAGCCTGTAAAGAGGGAGTGGGGGAAACGCCCACTGATGCCTGCTATACAGGTGGGTCTATTCGGGGCTGCTGTGGCTGCTAAGTCGCTTCAGTCATGTTCGACTCTGTGCGACCCCATAGACGGCAGCCCACTAGGCTCCTCTGTCCCTGGGATTCTCCAGGCAAGATTACTGGAGAGGGTTGCCATTTTCTTCTCCAATGCATGAAAGTGAAAAGTGAAAGTGAAGTCGCTCAGTTGTGTCTGACTCTTCGCAACCCCATGGACCCCTACTCTTAGCGACCCCATGGACCGCAGCCTACCAGGCTCCTCCGTCCATG
The DNA here is from genome assembly GCF_027580195.1 of Bos mutus. NCBI lineage: Eukaryota > Metazoa > Chordata > Mammalia > Artiodactyla > Bovidae > Bos > Bos mutus. The sequence goes on from NC_091617.1 coordinate 50,031,848, forward strand.
GGATTTTCCAGGCAAGAGCACTAGAGTGGGGTGCCGTTGCCTGGACTGCAGTCACCATTCAGCCCAACACTGACACCATCTGGTTGGAAACAGGAACAATCATAGCATTAGTGGGTTCAACGAGGTTGGCTAAAATCACTTTTTGATCCTGGCTGTTAACTCTTTGTATTTTTTTTTTTTTAATAATTTACTTATTTTAATTGGAGGCCAATTACTGTACAATATTGTAGTGGTTTTTGCCATACATTGACATGAATCAGCCATGGGTGTACATTTATAACTCTTTATATTGACAATTGAGCTGTTCTAAAAGAATTAACCCTATGGTTGGCTTAGACAATGAAAACCAAGTAGTGACTGATCATGAATAAGCCATTGTGGGGTCAGGATATGTCAGAAGACTTTTGGGTTCCTTTGCAGAAACTTGAGGCAGTCCTCACTGTCTTCTGTGTCTCAGTTCATAAGATGCTGACGCCCTCTGGCCACTGGGAAGCTGATTCTCTAGCTTGGGTACAAGCCCTACCAACTCTATTGCCAGGGAAGATGGACTGCCCCTGAAACAGACTGGCTTGGTTAAGGCAATAACAGCATTTCCCGTTTGCTCTTAACAATGCCCAAGACAAATGCCAAAAGAGTATAGGACCATCTCCCAGCAAGTAAGGGGTTTGGAAATTGATTATACTGACCCCCTCCCTCTGTATAAGTTCTAAATATGCCTTTGCTTGCATGGTTACTGCAAGGCTTAAGGCAAGCTTTCCCCTGCTGCTATGCAAACCAGGCTTCCATTCTTCATGGATTAGAGAAGCTGAGTACCATGAACAGATACCCTCATCAAATAGGCTGTGTTTGAGGGTCATATTTCAAAAGTGAAGACTGGGCAAAAAGACTTGCTATTGAATGGAGATTCCATCTCCCCTATGACAGGATGGGTATAAATAAACAATGAAATATTAAAGCAGCAGATTAAATCACTAACAGGTAAAACCACTTTGGCTGGGAGAACTAAAGTACTGTCTCAGGTTTTGACATATTGAATAATCAGTCATTAGGGCTATTGCTCCATGTGCCAGACTGGCAAACCATGCCTAGAACCCAACATCTTAAAGACACGTAGTCTCAGGAGACAGCCATTGCCCCAACTCTAAATGTGAATCAATGTTATGGCTGTGAGAACACTAAGCCCCAACACACCTGGGAGAGGTATTATCTACTGAAATTTGCAATGGGATGTCCCACTGAGATGTGTGAGTTACTTTGAATTCCTGGGTGAGACAAAACTACTCAAATGCCACTGGGATCCCACTGTTTCTGCTACAAGCCAGATCTATTGAAATGCACTGTACCTGGAATGCAATGTTGAAAGAGGGAGAAGGTGGGGATCCCGATCTGGCATATCCCACCCCGAGTCCATCTCCTCACTCTTGACAGTGCTGCCTTCCCTGGCCAACCTGTGTGGTATACACAACCAGGTCAGATTCCCATTGAAGGATCAGGCCACAAGTGTAATTTTTTTGGAAAAGAAGACTATCCTACACAAGTTCCTACTAAATATTGGTTTTTTTGAACTTAGACTCCTGATGTTCCTGTGGTATCTGGTCATTAGATGGGCAGCTCATGGAAATACCTTTCTACCATGGGCCTACTTGTATGCTCCGAAAAGGTAGCATCCAATCCAGCTGATGGATATGTGGGCAGCTGCCCTTCTCTAGCTCATCAGGACTACCATAGTTGGCATCACCACTCCAGGGAGGGGATCAGAAGGCCTAAAACCAGTAGCAAGAAAAAGCTAGGGCTTAATTCACCTGATACTACTGATACTGATCCAGAAGCCTGGCCTGTGGCATAAACTACCAATAATACTGGACATAGGGGTTCTCTCTGACAAACTACACAGGTAGCCCATCAAACTGCTGATGGGAAAGGTACTAAAAACATCACCAATCAGAGCCATGGGTGGCTATAGTCGGATCTGGATCTGAGATAAGTTCATGTAGCTCACCTGGAGTTAGGGATATTTGAACCCAGGTAGCTCTATGCTCAGAGAAGGCAATGGCAACCCACTCCAGTACTCTTGCCTGGAAAATCCCATGGACGGAGGGGGCTGGTGGGCTGCAGTCCATGGGGTCGCTAGGAGTCGGACACGACTGAGTGACTTCACTTTATTTTTTCACTTTCATGCATTGGAGAAGGCAATGGCAACCCACTCCAGTGTTCTTGCCTGGAGAATCCCAGGAACGGGGAAGCCTGGTGGGCTGCAGTCTATGGGGTCGCACAGAGTCAGACACGACTGAAGCAACTTAGCAGCAGCAGTAGCAGCAGCTCTACGCCGAGAACAGAAAAATCACTGTAAATGGAAGCAATCCAGGGTGGATATCACCAAAACTGTGCAGTCATTCTGTCATATCAAAGGAAGGTGGCTTGTTGGCACTGACTATTTAGACTGCCCAGAAATTTAATGGATAGCCCTGAACAGGAGCCAGTGGTATGGCATGAATCTTTGCCATGGCTTCCACCTGTATGGTTGGGTCACTGCACCCAACCTAGGCTTTCCCTAGCTACAGGGGAGAATCTATCCCAAGGTGAAAAAAAAAAAAGCCAACTTACTTCCCCTAAAGGCTAGATGAGCATGTCCTAGTGGCTCAATCATTTGGCCACCATCTATGTCCCTTCCATGTGGCCTGGAACATTATACCACATGTAGAAGCCCTTTCTAAATTCACCCTGCTGCTAAGTCACTTCAGCTGTGTCCGACTCTGTGCGACCCTATAGATGGCAGCCCACCAGGCTCCCCTGTCCCTGGGATTCTCCAGACAAGAACACTGGAGTGCGTTGCCATTTCCTTTTCTAAAGTATGCAAGTGAAAAGTGAAAGTGAAGTCACTCAGTCGTGTCCAACTCTTCGCAACCCCACGGATTGCAGCCCACCAGGCTCCTCCACCCATGGGATTTTCCAGGCAAGAGTACTGAGGTGGGGTGCCATTGCGTTCTCCTTAAATTCACCCAGCAAACCTTAAATAATAGCTGGCAAATTCTGTTTTTACTGAACACCAGATGTCTCTAATGAGAAAAGCTGTCCTCCAAGATTCGATGGCCTTGGACATTATTACTATCTCACAAAAGGCACCAGTGCCATTATCTAAACTGATTATTAAGTATTCAAATCTGATGAGTCTGCTAATGTATCATTTCCTTTAACTCACATGAAGACACAAGTGAACAATGTCCTGAGTGATCCAACTCCCAGCACAGGAGACTTAAATAAACCAGTGGTTCATGGGTAGGATCGTGGGGGTTTTGGTGGAAAAAATTACTACTTATTTTGGGAATCATTATTTTCATCTGTGTTTTGTCTTGCATGTGCTTCTATTGCTGTTGTGTTACCTACATCCAGAGAAGCCAGATAACCACCTAATGAAACACTTTCAAGCTAATGGGAGCCCTGGCACATTGTAGAAGGCGGGTGTGGGGCGGGGAGTATAAGATAGTAGCCACCAGAAGAAAAGGTGGAGGGTTGGAGGAGGTCATGGAGAAAATGTGACTGACACTTGACCTGCAAGTTGGATCTGGAGAATCTGAGGCTCCTCAACCCCTACCCCTGAACTTGGAGTGTACCTTCTGTTCACCCTTCCCACAGCTAGAGCCATTTTCAAGGACACAGCCTTGAGAAAGCAAGATGCAGTTGAGACTATCTGGACTGAATATGTGATTCAACTGGTGGATACAGAGATCTACCTATCTTGTGATTGCCTAAGACCAGACTAGCCTTGAATATAAATTCTGTTGCTTATTAAACCTGCCACCTATTTATCCGGAGTGGGCTGCCTCTATCTATGGCTTCTCCTTGCCCTCCATACATGGGGGCCAGCTTCAGATTTCACCTGGGGAAGCTCCTAAATTTGCAAACCAACACGTGTTTTATCTTTACATTGTCCTTTTAGCCTCAGAAATATAAATATTCAGTATTATTAGAGAAAGAAACCCCTCTGATCAGTTTGTGACTTTGCCCACAAGTCCTGCAAGGACAGCCTGTTGCAAGTGATAAATTCTTAATTTACTGTAATCTCTGTTTCAATCGGATCTGCTGCTGGAGCCTGGTGCCCAAGCTGATAGCTCCCTTATCTGCACTAACTCAGAAAATAAAAGGTGGTTAAACTGAACTGCTGCCAGTCTTCTTCCAGTCAAGCCCTTCTACTTAAAAGGTCTGGAAAGGCCAGTTCACTGTCCAAACGACTATGGAGTAGAAGCTCAGCATAAGAATTTAAGGACCGGGTATTACAGTGGGGGGAAATATAGAGAGAAACACTGATTTCAACTTTAAGAAAGCATAGGGCATTAAACATCAAACTCCCTGAGCTATGTCAGAGTCCACAGCAACTGTGGTATTTGTGTCAGACAGACAGAAAATTAATAAACACCATGGTCCCTGCTGAACAGTAGTTACTATTTTACTTAAAATTTTTAGAGATTATGCTTTCTTTTCATATTTCACTAGACAGATTCTGAATTCACTTTGTTGCTTATAAGTCAAGAAGTGTTGGGTTTCTTCCTGTGTGGACTAAATAATAATGCTAAATTGCATATTCTTTCTGTTTCTCAAGCACAGGACTTACCCATACTTATTAAAACACTTACTCCTGTTTACTCAGTAAGAATCACTGACCACTTTTTTACCTTCCCCACCAACCACTGATAATTTGCTTACATGTCCTGCTTCTCCAAACACAGCTGGTTCACATTCAAGTGTACATCCTGGGGCTGTTGTCTACAGTTAAGTTCTGATCGGTGGTGCTAGTGGTAAAGAACCCGTCTGCCAAGGCAGGAGATGCAAAAGACGTGGCTTCTGCCCCTGGGTCAGGCAGATCTCCTGGAGGAGGGCACTGCAACCCACTTCAGTATTCTTGCCTGGAGAATCCCATGGACAGAGGAGTCTGGTAGGCTACAGTCCAGAGGGTCACGAAGAGTTGGATACAACTGAAGCAACTTTGCATGCATTAGCAGTTTGGGGCTGAAATTGTAGATGAACCTGTATATTTCTTTTATGCTTTCTTCACCCTTCTCTTTTCCATTAGCTCAATAACTAGAAAGATCTCAACAGTGCAAACAATATCCTGGCTTGGCCACATGGACTGGAGTTATGACTTATACTAAGCAGTACAGGTACTCTTTTTAAGGGGTGGGTAGGTGGACTGAAGACCAAGAATAGGCAGTGCTAAACAGAGTTTCTGACTCAACATTCTCCTTCAGTCAGTTTGTGGAACAAAGTTGCCTCTGAAATATGTCACCAAGAAATACGATCAGTATGCCGATGTCACATTAGATTTCTTTAAAGTTTCCCCTCATTACCTCATGTCTTTTGTACCAAAGTTCTTTTCACTTTCTGAGATATAAATAAGTGGCCAGTCTTAAACTTGGGCCCCTTGACACAATGCTTTGATTTGAACTTGGCTTTTTAAAAAATATATTAAATCATATATCTTGGGGAGAGTCCTCATGAGCACATATAGTTCTGTCTCAGCTTTTTTTAAATGGCCATGTAGACTTCCATGTATGGATTCAGTTCAGTTCAGTCGCTCAGTCATGTCCGACTCTGCGACCCCATGAATCACAGCACACCAGGCCTCCCTGTCCATCACCAACTCCCGGAGTTCACTCAGACTCACGTCCATTGAGTCAGTGATGCCATCCAGCCATCTCATCCTCTGTCGTCCTCTTCTCCTCCTGCCCCCAATCCCTCCCAGCATCAGAGTCTTTTCCAATGAGTCAACTTTTCACATGAGGTGGCCAAAATACTGGAGTTTCAGCTTTAGCATCATTCCTTCCAAAGAAATCCCAGGCCTGATCTCCTTCAGAATGGACTGGTTGGATCTCCTTGCAGTCCAAGGGACTCTGAAGGGTCTTCTTCAACACCACAGTTCAAAAGCATCAGTTCTTCGGTGCTCAGCCTTCTTCACAGTCCAACTCTCACATCCATACATGACCACAGGAAAAACCATAGCCTTGACTAGATGAACCTTTGTTGGCAAAGTAATATCTCTGCTTTTGAATATGCTATCTAGGTTGGTCATAACTTTGCTTCCAAGGAGTAAGCATCTTTTAATTTCATGGCTGCAGTCACCATCTGCAGTGATTTTGGAGCCCCCCAAAATAAAGTCAGCCACTGTTTCCACTGTTTCCCCATCTATTTGCCATGAAGTGGTGGGACCGGATGCCATGATCTTCGTTGAGCTTTAAGCCAACTTTTTCACTCTCCACTTTCACTTTCATCAAGAGGCTTTTGAGTTCCTCTTCACTTTCTGCCATAAGGTTGGTGTCATCTGCATATCTGAGGTTATTGATATTTCTCCCAGCAATCTTGATTCCAGCTTGTGTTTCTTCCAGCCCAGCGTTTCGCATAATATACTCTGCATATAAGTTAAATAAGCAGGGTGACAATATACAGCCTTGACGTACTCCTTTTCCTATTTGGAACCAGTCTGTTGTTCCATGTCCAGTTCTAACTGTTGCTTCCTGACCTGCATACAGATTTCTCAAGAGGCAGGCCAGGTGGTCTGGTATTCCCATCTCTTTCAGAATTTGCCACAGTTTATTGTGATCCACACAGTCAAAGGCTTTGGCATAGTCATAAAGCAGAAATAGATGTTTTTCTGGAACTCCCTTGCTTTTTTGATGATCCAGTGGATGTTGGCGATTTGCTCTCTGGTTCCTCTGCCTTTTCTAAAACCAGCTTGAACATCAGGAAGTTCACGGTTCACATATTGCTGAAGCCTGGCTTGGAGAATTTTGAGCATTACTTTACTAGCGTGTGAGATGAGTACAATTGTGTGGTAGTTTGAGCATTCTTTGGCATTGCCTTTCTTTGGGATTGAAATGAAAACTGACCTTTTCCAGTCCTGTGTCCACTGCTGAGTTTTCCAAATTTGCTGGCATGTGGAGTGCAGCACTTTCACAGCATCATCTTTCAGGATATGAAATAGCTCCACTGAAATTCCATCACCTCCACTAGCTTTGTTCATAGTGATGCTTTCTAAGGCCCACTTGACTTCACATTCTAGGATGTCTGGCTCTAGGTCAGTAATCATACCATCGTGATTATCTGGGTCGTGAAGATCTTTTTTGTACAGTTCTGTGTATTCCTGCCATCTCTTCTTAATATCTTCTGCTTCTGTTAGGTCCATACCATTTCTGTCCTTTATCAAGCCCATCTTTGCATGAAATGTATGGATTACTGTTACTTATTTAACCAATTCCCTAGTAATAGACATCTAAATTACTGCCAATCCTTTCCTATTACAAATTATGCCACAAAAATTTATCTCTATATTTGTCATTTCCATGAGTTTATCAATAGAATGAATTTCTAAATATGGAATCCTGGTGGCAAGGGGGTTATACGTATTACATTTTTATAGATTGTGCTAAAGTGTATTTCCATAGAGATATAAAAATTACACTCCCACAGTAATGTAACAGAACTTATTTTCCCAAGTTTTTAATAAAACAGTTATTAAACCTTTTTGTCTTTACCTTTCTCCGAGGTGAAAAATGTTACCTTTATGTGGCTTTTAATTTGCATTTCTCTTATGAGTGGGCTTGAGGATATTTGCCTGCATGTAGAAGCTATGCCTTCTTTTCTGTGGACTGTAGTCACCTTTTGCTCCTTTACTGAGTTGTTTACACAGTTTTACTTATTGTCAGGGCTTGCTATATATTAAATAATTTATTTATTTTTTCTATAACAAAGTTATAAATAGTTTTCCTGGTTTTTAATTGTCTCTAATTTTATTTGTCATTTTCCTTTTTTCAGAAAACTAAGTTAGTGTTTAATTAAATTTATTACTTGAAAAATTATTTCTAGATTTTGTTTTATATTAAAACAGGACTTAATCTAAAATCTTTTAATATTTATTATATAGCTTTTACACTTTAATATTTACTCTATTACTTTTATACATCAACTTTTGAATGTTTACATTTTGATACACCTGGAATTTATTTTATGTACTTTTTTGAGATGGCTGCTTAGTTGTCCCAACAACATATGTGTATTAAGAGCCACATTTGTCATCCACCGATGTCTCATATATATTGAAATCTATTTCTGTTGTTCCTATATTTTCTACTGATCTGTTTATTTACATGTCAAATACCATTCTGCTTTAATTCTAACAACTTTATAGCACAATTTACTTTTCTTCTTTTCAAAATTAATTGGCTATTCCTTCTTACATATCGGGGCTTCCTAAGTGGCTCAGAGGTATTAATAAAATAATCCTCTTGCCAATGCAGGAGATACAGGAGATGCGGGTTCAATCACTGGGTTAGGAAGATCCCCTGGAGAAGGAAATGGCTATCCACTCCAGTATTCTTGCCTGGAAAATCCCATGAACAGAGGAGCCTGGCAGGGTAAAGTCCATGGGGTTGCAGAGAGTCAGACATGATTGAGCAACTGAACACACAGCAGCACTTATGTATTGAGAAAACTGTAGAATCAACTTATGTACCTTAGAAAACCTGTTGTTTTCATTTACACTAAGGGAAATGCCCCTTCCAGACATTTTTAAACAGAAGGTCTTGACTAGAAGATTGGCATGGAGATATTGATATTTTTATGATATTTAAGCTTCCTACTCTAGAATATTGTATGAATTGCTATGTGTTAAACTATTGCATGTCCTTAACTTTTATTTTAACATTGTCTTCATAAAGTCTAAGATTTCTTCCCAAGTTTATTCAGATATTTTACTTTTTTATTGCTAATGTACATGAACATTTTTTTCAACAAAGAATTTAAGTGGTAGTTGCTGTATATATGGCAGCTATATGATCCTGTGTATTAATCTTCTCACTTTACTTATTTTGCTATTAATAACCATTCTTTTTTCCTCCAAACAAATGATCATCTAAAAAAGTACTGATTTTATCTCTACTTTTCCTGTTTCCATAGCTACTTTTCCCCCCTTTTGCTTCCTTTCATTCATTAGCAACTCGGAAACAAAGTAAAATGGTAATAGTAATAAAATTCATGCTATTTTGCTACTGATCATATTTGGAAGGTTTCTAATGTTTTAAATAAAGAACAGATGTTAAATTTTATCAAAAAAATTTTCATCATCTGCAGAATTCAGCTTTCCTGATTTGATGAATAGTTTGAATTATGTTAATAGATTTTAATATTGAATCAGTAGCTCAACACGCTTTACCATCATAGTGCTATTCTTCACTTTGCTTCTAGATTCTGTTTGCTGATTTTCAACTGTAAATTTCGGCTTGGTATTTGTATTTGTGAGTTTTGACATTTTCTTTTGATCTTTATTTATTTTCTATTCTTTTCTTTTTGGCTGTCTTTGCCAAACTTTGGTATTAATGTCATTGAAGTTTCATGAAAAAGAATATGAAGATTGTTCTGTTGTTGTTGTTGTGTGATCTAGCATACCTAAAACACTTAAAATTTTATTTTAAAATTAAAAGCACTTACTTCTCAGTTGGAGACACCTTGGCTTTAACAATTCTGGCGTATTCTCAGTCTTCCCAGGAAGGGATCTGAATCATAAGGACATTGAGAATGCTATAGACAAGTTCGCATAAAGTCTAAGAGGAATAAGGAAGGTAGTGATGGCAGGCACTGCTTACTTAGTGTCTGGTAGTACCTGCTTCTAGTCCAACAACCAGTCCTAAGATGAGCAGACACTGTGCTCTATACAACATCCATGAAGGAGCAGTTATACAGCTGTTTCAAGGCTAAATTGAACTGTACACTTTATAAGGTAGCTAAATACTCCTTTATCCTTTTATTTATACTCTATAGCATTTTGAGCATCTACTCACACTAGAAACTATGCTAAACTGCTGAGAAAAAGAAAAATTTTTATAAATCAACAAATGCATCACTGTCACCTAATTCACTGATTTGAAAATCTGTAAGCAATTTTTAATACAAGAATGCAAATAAGAAAATATGGAGATATGAGTAGAAAATGTCAGCCAGTGAGTGGCTTTCATCACTAGAGACATGATTCCCCAGAGCAGATGTGCATCATGAGCATTACTAATACAGCAATCAATATAACAACTTTGGATTTTCCCCAAGTTAGAAAAGTAGAAAAGGATAAAAGCCAAAGTATGATAGCTTTCTTTTAATATAAATTTAATTGGGGATAAGAGAAAACAAAAGAGAGAACATATATCTTATGGATATTCCAAATAGGTGTGTATGTGTGTACTTTACAGGGGTTCACAGGGGGCCCACTGGTAAAGAATCTACTAAACAGGGAATGCGGGTTCAACCCCTGGCTTGGGAAGATCCCCTGGAGAAGGAAATGGCAACTCACTCCAGTATTTTTGCCTGGGAAATTCCATGGACAGAGGAGCCTGGTGGGCTGCAGTTTACAGAGTCAGACACAACTTAGCAACTAAATAAGTGCGTACTTTAGTTTCCTATTGAATTTTCCCATACACTTGATGATGGAGTCTTGGATTAAAAAGATAAGTTGCCTAGTAGTTCCTTCATTACTCCTCTACTCAAAATTTTCTCAATTCAATATTTGTGAATTATTTCTTAGCTGCTCAGCAGTAGCCATCAAGTTACAATAACTTAATTAGAAACATTCATTTATTTGAATTGGAATTTGACACAGTGTTGAAAGATAATAATAATAACATTGCTTGAGCAGTCATAAGTTATGCTATAGGTATGGTGGGACTATTTAAATACAGCCTCCTTGATGGCTCAGATGGTAAAAAATCTGCCCACAATGTGGGAGACCCAGGTTTGATACCTGGGTCAGGAAGACCTCCTGGAGAAGGAAATGGCTAGCCACTCCAGTACATACAGACATCCTTCTTTTAGAGCTTCCCAGGTTCCTAAGTGATCAATGCAAAGAAACAGAGGAAAACAATAGAATGGGAAAGACTAGACATCTCTTCAAGAAAATTAGTAATAACCAAGGGAAGATTTCATGCAAATATGGGTAAAATAAAGGACAGAAATGGTACGGACCTAACAGAAGCAGAAGATATTAAAAAAAGGTGGCAAGAATACACTATAGAACTATACAGAAAAGATCTTCATGGCCCAGATAACCACGATGGTGTGATCACTGACCTAGAGCCAGACATCCTGGAAGGTGAAGTCAAGTGGGCCTTAGGAACACTATGAAAGCTAGAGGAGGTGATGGAATGAATTCCAGCTGAGCTATTTCAAATCCTGAAAGATGATGCTGTGAAAGTGCTGCACTCAATATGCCAGCAAATTTGGAAAACTCAGCAACGGCCACAGGACTGGAAAAGGTCAGTTTTCATTCAAATCCCAAAGAAAGGCTATGCCAAAGATTGTTCAAACTTCTGTACAATTGCAAGCTAGGCTTCAACAGTATGTGAACCCAAACTTCCAGATATTCAAGCTGGATTTAGAAAAGGCAGAGGCACCAATGATCAAATTGTTAACATCCTTTGGATCACAGAGAAAGCAAGAAAATTCCAGAAAAAAAAAATCTACTTCTGCTTCATTGACTACACTAAAGCCTTTGACTATGTGGATCACAACAAACTGTGGAAAATCCTTAAAGAGATGGGAGTACCAGAACATCTCACCTGCCATCTGAGAAAATTGTATGCAGGCCAAAAAGAAACAGAACTGGATGGAACAATGGACTGGTTCCAAATTGAAAAAGGAGCACATCAAGGCTGTATATGTCACCCTTCATATTCAACTTATATGCAGAGCATGTTATGTGAAATGTCATGCTGTATGAAGCACAAGCTGGGATCAAGATTGCTGGGAGAAATATCAGTAAATTCAGATATGCGCTGTGGCTCAGCTGTTAAAGAATCTGCCTGCAGTGCAGGAGGCCTGGGTTCAATCCTTGGGTTGGGAAGATCCCCTGGAGAAGGAAAGGTTACCCACTCCTTTTAGCCTGGAATATTTTATTTATTTAGTATTTTAGCCTGGAGAATTCCTTGAACTGTGTAGTCCATGGGGTCACAGAGTTGGACACAACTGAGTGACTTTCACTTTCACATATATTCACTTTCAGATTTCACTTTTACTTTCAGCATAAGAGTCACACACCTTATGGCCGAAAGTGAAGAGGAACTAAAGAATCTCTTGATGAAGGTGAAAGAGGAGAGTGAAAGAGCTGGCTTAAAACTCAACATTCAAAAAACAAAGATCATGGCATCCAGTCCCATCACTGCATGGCAAATAGATGGGAAAATAATGGAGACAGTGACAGACTATTTTCTTGGGCTCCAAAATAACCGCAGATGGACTGAAACCATGAAATTAAAAGACGCTTGCTCCTTGGAAGAAAAGCTATGACAGACCTAGACAGTGACATTATTTGCCAACAAAGATCCATCTAGTCAAAGCTGTGTTTTTCCCAGTAGTCATGTAGGGATGTGAGAATTGGGCCATAAAGAAGGCTGAGTGCCAAAGAATTGATGTTTTTGAACTGTGGTAATGGAGAAGACTTTTGAGATTCCCTTGGATGCTCAAAATTCTCCAAGCCAGGCTTCAGCAATATGTGAACTGTGAAATTCCAGATGTTCAAGCTGGTTTTAGAAAAGGCAGAGGAATCAGAGATCAAATTGCCAACATCCGATGGGTCATCGAAAAAGCAAGAGAGTTCCAGAAAAACATCTATGTCTGCTTTGTTGACTATGCCAAAGCCTTTGACTGTGTGGATCACAATAAACTGTGGAAAATTCTGAAAGAGATGGGAATACCAGAGCACCTGACCTGCCTCTTGAGAAACCTGTATGCAGGTCAGGAAGTAACAGTTAGAACTGGACATGGAACAACAGACTGGTTCCAAATAGGAAAAGGAGTACGTGAAGGCTGTATATTGTCACCCTGCTTATTTAACTTATATGCAGAGTACATTATGCGAAAGGCGGGGCTGGAAGAAGCACAAACTGGAATCAAGATTGCCGGGAGAAATATCAGTAACCTCAGATATGCAGATGATACCACCCTTATGGCAGAAAATGAAGAAGAACTAAAAAGCCTCCTCTTGAAAGAGGAGAGTGAAAAAGTTGGCTTAAAGCTCAGCATTCAGAAAACTAAGATCATGGCATCTGGTCCCATCACTTCATAGCAAATAGATGGGGAAGTGCAGGAACAGTGTCAGACTTTATATTTTTGGGCTCCAAAATCACTGTAGATGGTGACTGCAGCCATGAAATTAAAAGATGCTTACTCCTTGGAAGGAAAGTTATGACCAACCTAGATAGCATATTGAAAAGCAGAGACATTACCTTGCCAACAAAGGTCCATCTAGTCAAGGCTATGATTTTCCCAGTGGTCATGTATGGATGTGAGAGTTGGATTGTGAAGAAGGCTGAGCGCCGAAGGATTGATGCTTTTGAACTGTGGTGTTGGAGAAGACTCTTGAGAGTCCCTTGGACTGCAAGGAGACCCAACCAGTCCATCCTAAAGGAAACCACTCCTGGGTGTTCATTGGAAGGACTGATTCTAAAGCTGAAACTCCAATACTTTGGCTACCTCATGCGAAGAGTTGACTCACTGGAAAAGACCCTGATGCTGGGAGGGATTGGGGGCAGGAGGAGAAGGGGACGACAGAGGATGAGATGGCTGGATAGCATCACCAACTCGATGCACATGAGTTTGGATGAACTCCGGAAATTGTGATGGACAGAAAGGCCTGGCATGCTGCGATTCATGGGGTCGCAAAGAGTTGGACACGACTGAGCGACTGAACTGAACTGAACTGGACTACAGAGAGATTAAGCCAGTCAATCCTAAAGGAAATCAACCCTGCATACTCATTTTAAGGACTGATGTTGAAGCCGAAACCCCAGTCCTTGGGCCACCTAATGAGAAGAGCTGATTCATTGGAAAAGACTCTGATTTTGGGAAAGATTAAAGGTAGGAGGAGAAGGGAACAACAGAGGATGATATGGTTGGATGGCATCATTGACTCAATAGCCATGAGTTTGAGCAAGCTCTGGGAAATGGTGAAGGGCAGGGAAGCCTTGTGTGAGGCAGTCCATGGGGTTGCAAAGAGTTAGACAGGACTGAGCGACTGAGCAACAGGTGGCGCTAGTGGTAAGGAACCTGCCTGCTAACACAGGAGATGTAAGAGATGTGGGTTTGATTCCTGGGTTGGGAAGATTCCCTGGAGGAGGGCATGGCATCCCTCTCCAGTATTCTTGTCTGGAGAATCCTACTGACATAGGTGCCTGGAGGACTATATTCCATAGGGTGCCAAACAGTCGGACATGACTGAAGTGACCTAGCATTTGCATGATATTTTAAAAGACCAATGTCAAATGATTATGCAAATTCTTTCCATTAAGAGAAATTTTAAAGTCCATTTGGGAACACTGATAGTTTTGAAATGCTGGTTTATTTTCTTACTTTGAACATGGACATTGCTTATTGCTTTAAAAGAAATGAAATATATAATAAACCACCTGCTATAAGTTCAAGTGAAATTGTTGTCATATAACATGTCATGATATGCTTGGAATTAAGAATTAGCCCTCATGTCTAAGCAGTCTTTCTGTGGTGCAGTGTTCCTTCTCACTCAGAAATTTCCATGAAGTGTTTGCATCTACGAAAGCTAATGATGGCATTAAATTCTTTCTGTAGAAAAGTTTGCCATATAGGAAGTTCTCAGGGATCTTGGGTGGTGAGAAGGAAATCTGACAAATATTTTTTTTCCTCAGTAAATATTTAAAGAAATACATCCTTTAAGCCTCTGAACTCGTCTCAGCCATGATTTACAAAATGAAAAATACTTGAAGAGAAACCCCTTTCCTTCAATTATTAGTCTGTTTGGAATTACTAAGATACCACAACCTGGAATTACTGAGATAACAAAATAAATTAAAGCTACATATTTGCTCTTTATTTTTCATCTACTGTTTTTTTTTTTTTCCTATCAACATGTGGCAAACTTCAACAGGAACAGAAATACAATAACAGTTTAAAAAGCATACTTTTTGAGCCCCACTGTCTCAGGTACAGCAAGAATATTAACACACCAGAAGCAGTTAATTTAGAATCATTGTAAAATTTTTGGTTGATAATATGCTACTCTGCTGATTTTCTGATTCAAGATATCACTATCTTCTAAGGGAAAATGACAGTATAAACTTAGACCTGATGTATTTTGCCAAAAGAAAAAGAACAACGCTGAGTTTGTGACTGTCTCAAGATGTTGTTCTTCTGTGACAGACAAGTTTGAGTTTATACATTGTCAAGACTCTTTGGTATTATTCTTATTGACTAAAAGGAGCTTGAAGTACTGATAAGGGGAAAAAAAGCTTTTTCTTATCAGGATATTTTTGTTAACTTGTTAGAGAGCAGCGGACAGCTGTGGGCCATCTTGTAGGGAGATGCAAAGACTCCTATGATGATACATGGCATGGTCAGAGAGAAAACTTGTTAAAAGCATTTAAATATAGAATGGTGTCTCCATTACCTCTCTCTCTCCTATAGTACCTACAGTGCTTTCAGTTCAGTTCAGTTCAGTCGCTCAGTCGTGTCCGATTCTTTGTGACCCCATGAATTGCAGCATGCCAGGCCTCCCTGTCCATCACCATCTCCCGGAGTTTATTCAGACTCACGTCCATCGAGTCAGTGATGCCATCCAGCCATCTCATCCTCTGTCGTCCCCTTCTCCTCCTGCCCCCAATCCCTCCCAGCATCAGGGTCTTTTCCAATGAGTCAACTCTTTGCGTGAGGTGGCCAAAGTATTGGAGTTTCAGCCTCAGCATAAGTCCTTCCAATGAACACCCAGGACTGGTCTCTTTTAGGATGGACTGGTTGAATCTCCTTGCAGTCCAAGGGACTCTCAAGAGTCTTCTCCAACACCACAGTTCAAAAGCAGCAATTCTTCGGTGCTCAGCTTTCTTTAGCTGGACTTATATTCTTATTGTTGCTTAACATATAAATATATATTATGTTATCAAAAATGGATGCAGTATTCCACACAGTGTTACACGAAAGTAAGCTTTTACTTTTTATTAGTCACTTTATATTATAAAATTGTATGATATAGTTTTTAAAACAATTACTTTATTAATATCTCTATGCTACTAACCACTCTTAATGACTCAAGATTATTATATTGGCTGTCGAATATAGCCATAATCTCACAAATGCTGAGATATACTAGGATATTTTCCTCTTCACCAAATTACATCAGCTTTCTGGATTTCTTTGTATTTGAAGTTACTTAATTTTTTTTTCTATATTGTACCTTCTTTTTATTAAATTGCATGCCTATAGAAGTCATAATTGACTATGTTTTGTTTCAGTGGGGTCAGTCACAATGATCTTCTACTAGACTTCAAACTAGAACTCTCTCTCTCATTTATCTGTGAATGAGCATGGTCTTTGGCATATAGTAAGTTCTTACTAAACATTTGTAGAATAAATATATAAAAGATGACTATCATTTTAGAGTACAGTGTGAGTCTGAGGTTATGCACAACTTATATGCACGTTATTTCCACAGTATCCTGCAAGATAAGTGTAATTACTTCCACTTTCCAAAGTGGAAATTGAATGTAATTCAATTCAATTCACTACATTCTCAGTTAGCAAGGGGTAAATTTGAGATTTGAACTTGGGTCTATCTGGATCCAAAGTCAATGTCCTGTATTTGTTGGTTCCATAGTCCTAAAACCTTGTCTTCCCTTCCATTTAAATTCACTTCAACTGCTGCTGCTGCTGCTGCTAAGTCGCTTCAGTCGTGTCCAACTCTGTGCAACCCCATAGATGGCAGCCCACTAGGCTCCCCTGTCCCTGGGATTCTCCAGGCAAGAATACTGGAGCGGGTTGCCATTTCCTTCTCCAATGCATGAAAGTGAAAAGTGAAAGTGAAGTCGCTCAGTTGTGTCCGACCCTTAGCGACCACATGGACTGCAGCCTGCCAAGCTCCTCCGTCTATGGGATTTTCCAGGCAAGAGTACTGGAGTGGATTGCCATTGCCTTCTCCACTATGTCTGAGAAAAAAGATGACCTATGAAAACATCAATACATAACATCATTTTATATTTTGTTTGTCTTCTAGTTCTCAACTATATTCCAGATAGTAAGAATTTGTAAATATATATGTTTTACCACTCTTTGGGTATGGCCCAAACCATATTTACACTGATAAAATTCATTCTATGTTTAACACAGGAATAGTATTTGAAGATTATGCAAAAATTATAAATATGGCCGCTTTAGGGAAACTCCAAATCTCTGTTAAAATGAAAATATTTTTATAATCATTTACCATTTCCCTTCACATCTGTTTTTGTTTGTAAAGTTTGATGGTACTCAGCATTTTCAGATACTTGTTTCTACACACAAGTATCAACTATGTTGTTCATAGAGGAATGGTCTTTAAAAATCATATCCTTTACTATAAATATACAAATATTATATTTTTATTTTGGAAAGATTTTTGATGATAAGATTGACATATTTAAAAAATAGAGGGAATTTCCTGATGGTCCAGTGGTTAAGACTCTATACTTCTAGCCATACTTCCAATGCAGGGGCGCAGGTTTGATTCCTAGCAGGGAACTAAGATCCCATATGCCCTTTAGCATGACTGGGGGGCGGGGGCAAGAGAAAGGGAAAATGGCAGCCAAATGTGCTGCAGTTCTCAAAAAATTTCAAAAGCTCCTTTAATACAGTCTGCAATTTGTCATTCTAAATGACTATCACTGGAATTTTGCCTGACTCTGTTTTGTATATACCATTATTATCATTAAAGAATGAAGTGAAAGTTAAGAAGGGCCTTGCTTTCTTTTAAATTAAAAAACAACAACAACAACAATAAAATGCTATTAATGTGAATAAGACTTTTGACTGCTATCTACTGAACAAGAGTTCTTAGAGCTTGCAGCCAACTCATTTCAGGCACCATGACAGCACCAGATTCACTTTTTTACTGAGGATTAAGAATAGACATACAAGGTGAAGAGTTGAAATGCCAGAGGCTTCATGAAACTGCTTTCACTTAAGAATTACATTTGTTTCAATTTCATTAAGCTCTAATTAGCCCCTATAAAAATAGATCCTTCCCTAATTCCTGGTAAAAGTCTTATTTTCCTCACAGATGTCTTAACAATTGCAAGGGTGAGTAAGACACGTTCTAAAGCATATTTGAGTTCTCTGGCTAGAGCTAACTCTTAGCTGAAGTTCAGTGAACAGATATGATCTTAGTCTTAATTTATAGAAGATAAATACAAATAAATAGGAGAATTGAGAGCAATTCAACCAACAAGAAATTGAAGTAGTTTGACTCTGTTGCCCAAGTACAACTCTATGAATAAATAGCAACCTCTTTAGAAACCCCAAAGAAAGATGTTGCTTTATTCTAGCTAAACTGTGTAAAGACAAAGGCAATCTGACATAGTATGTAAAAATTTATTTCAAGGGAGAAAGGATTTATAGCTGGAACATGAGTCTTTAATTGCAATGATACTTTGCTTTTCCCATCTCCCTGTTGCCACCACTTTCCTGAAATTAATCACTTCTAAAATAAAAGATTATGCATGCAAAAAACTTGGAGGGTACCTAAGGAGGTTAACATAGGCTTTATTAGGGAAAGAAACCAAAAATCTCGGTGGCATAATCTAATAAAGTTTACTATAATGTGATGACAATTCTTGGCAGCTCCTATCCAAATAGTGACCCAGAGATCCATACTGCTTGAATCTTTTGTCTGCATCAGCTTCTAGATGATGAGTTGAGGAAGAGCAAACTTGAGGGAGCATACCAATTCAAATGCCTTGGCAGGAAAGTTACATACATCAATTCTACACACAGCCTACATGACAAAAACTAGTTAAAAGGGCCCACTTATCTTCAAGGGGGCTGAAAAATATGGAAAAGATCATGGATATTTCATGAGAATAAACGTGTCTATCACAAGGGAGCCAACTTTAGAATAATTCAACAAGAAGTAACAATATTTATAACATAAGAGGTATAACAAAAATATTTCATGTATAAAGGCTACTTAAATTTTAAAATAGGAGAAATTATAGTATTTTCATTATCAGAGAAACATATTTCTCCATCCATAAATGTTTGTATAAATCATTTAATTTAGAAAACTGTCAGTAAATTGCTAATTTTAAAATGCTGAGCAAGATGCAATATGTCCCTTTTCACAGATATTACAGACATCCAGGAGCTTTTTTTTCCTGCCACTTCACATTATTCACTTCTTAGCCCTTTCATTTAATTTATCATGTATACAAGGAACAGTCTCAGCATTCCTGTCCTACAAACCATATCCCTCACTTTAAACTGAAGTTCAGAGCCCATTTCAGGAAAGCATCTCAAGGGAAATTTCCCTCAATTAACTGTGGCTCATTCTTTGATCTGCACAATCCATTCCTTATCTCTTTCTGTCAGAATATTTCTTTGTATGTATTCATATTCACTGAATATGAACCTATCTCATCTTTTTTGAAAGATTATAAAATTCTCAGGGCATAAGTCATGTCTAATCTCAACTTTATACTTTAGGTTCCTATTACAGTGCTAAGCATCTATGCATACTCTGCAAATGTCATTGACCTATATACAAGGACTTGAAATTCTATGTAAAGATTTTGGAATCTCCTGCTTGACTGAGTTAAATTCTTGATTAATTTCCTCCTGTTCATCAGAAAAGTATATTTCAGTGGATGAGAAATACATCATTTTGCTGTGTTTATTTTATACCTGTTTTTTAGCTAGCTTTGTAATAATGAAGGACAAGTTGGAAGAAATATTGATATTCTTAGATACAAATATACTCACTGGATTCTAAAATGTACTGTAATTCTAATAGACAAAAGTAATTAACATTAAACAGCAAATAATAAAAAAACAGCATTATCTTCAGGAAACAGCAAGTATAGAATGTAATTGAGAGTTTGGAGACAGTGTGTTGCCAGGAGAAAGCCTATGTGTTTATTTTCCAGCAAGTTCTATGGATCTCAAAGTGAATTCCAACCTAGACAGGTTTATATTTTGACAGTAGTCTATCAAGTTATAAAATAATAACCCTTTGCCTCACTTACTTGGCCCTATTGAAGTATTTTCTTGTTTTGCGTATTTATGTTTCTTTCTTTTCTCTAGGACCATATAAAAACAATCTATATTGCCTAAATTGTCTTTATTCAACTAAAACAAAGAAAATAATTGCACAACAACACATTCTAAATCAGCAGTTCTTAACTTTGTATGCTGGAATCACCATGGAGGTGTTTACAAATATACTGCTTCCTCTACAATCAGAGATTTTGTTGTTGTTATTCCAGGTAGAGTTGGGAATCAGTATTGTTTCTAAATTCATTCAGGTTTTTCAAATGTCAAGTCATGTTCCAAAGACCCAGCAAAAGTTCTGAATCTTTTTCTTTGTGATTGTCTGAAATAAACAAGAATCCTACCAAACCCTAAAAAGAACCAACTCCATCTATTACAGCATATTAAAAAACAGAGACATTACTTTGCCAACAAAGGTCTGTCTAGTCAAGGCTGTGGTTTTTCCAGTGGTCATGTATGGATGTGAGAGTTAGACTGTAAAGAAAGCTGAGTGTCAAAGAATTGATGCTTTTGAACTGTGGTGTTGGATAAGACTCTTGAAAGTCCCTTGGACTGCAAGGAGATCCAACCAGTCCATCCTAAAGGAGACCAGTCCTGGGTGTTCATTGGAAGGACTGATGTTGAAGCTGAAACTCCAATACTTTGGCCACCTCATGCAAAGAGCTGACTCATTTCCCCTGATGCTGGGAAAGATTGAGAGCAGGAGGAGAAGGCGACGACAAAGGTTGAGATGGTTGGATGGCATCACCGACTCAATGGATATGGGTTTGGGTGGACTCCGGGAGTTGGTGATGGACAGGGAGGCCTGGCGTGCTGCGGTCCATGGCGTTGCAAAGAGTTGGACACGACTGAGTGACTGAACTGAACTGAACATCTATTTCACTTTGACATTTAGTTTCTGAGACTAGAGAGAAATAAATGCAACTGGAATGTGTACAGGTAGGTGAAAATAACTGGAGTTTCACTAAACCTACTATTCTTCAGATGTATTTACTTGATTATTTGTGTGTGTGTGTGCATGTTTGAAAGACCTGTGGATTTGACAATGACATAGAAAACAAAAATATGTAAACAAAACACCTAAAAAGTTCCTAAGATTTACACCATAAGTGTGCCAAGCACCTTTATCTGCTTTAACACTACTTATACTATAACATTGCTAACACGGTTATGCAGTGTTCCTCTATAAGGTATTTGTAAAAATTTTTTGCTTAATTCTGATTCCCCTCTCCTTACTATCAGAAAATATCCAAAAAAAGTCTTGTAGAAAGTCAAAAGCATTCTTTCTCTCTCTCTGAAGTGGCACATTTCATGTCATCACTGTGGGTAACTTTCTAAGATCTTTCTAGTTTGGGAGTAACAAGAATTATTTCCTTAATATAAAATGGTAAGATCATAGAGGGTTAATATGAAATTTCAAAGCTTTGATTGTGTAAGAATTGCTATTTAAAATGAAGACCCAGTAACTGAGAGTCAAATATTATAACTTGGAGAAAGCCTCTAGAGGCAGCATGTTGAAGAAGGTAAGAAACATAGGAGAAATCACCTATTTAAATCCTGAGCTCATTCTGAAGTTACAGCTGGCTGGGTTCTATTGTTCTGGTGAATTGAAGGTTGCTTAAAGGGAAGAACAGCAGAAGAGGGTGCACCAAAAATCATCAATAAGAAAAAAAGTCATTACAAGTAGCAACTCACTCCAGTATTCTTGTCTCGAAAATCCCATGGACAGAGGAGTCTCATGGGCTACAGTCCATGGGGTCACAAAGAGTGGGACATGACTGAGCAACTGAGCATGCTACAGTATATCAAGTCAGGAAGGCAGAACTGAAATCAGGAAGCTGAGCAATGAGGAACTGGGACCATTGGAGCAGGAGATAAGTGGTAGAAGAAAAAAGGGAGAGTCAGTCAGAAGAAGGTGAAGCTATAGAAAGGAGGCAGGAATGAGTGAAGGGAACCCAGGGCTCTTCTGAGGTGCTCCTCTTGAGGAAGCTACTTTGCTGCCTGGCAGAACAGGCAAACAGGCAGAAATGACAAATGAATACAGTAGGATAAGCTCCGTATTTATTCATATTTTCATTCTTTATTCAACAAATATTTATTACATGCCTTGCAACTTCATTTTCACTTTTCACTTTCCTGCATTGGAGAAGGAAATGGCAACCCACTCCAGTGTTCTTGCCTGGACGATCCCAGGGATGGGGGAGCCTGATGGGCTGCCGTCTATGGGGTCGCACAGAGTCGGACATGACTGAAGCGACTTAGCAGCAGTATACAACAGGCACTATGTTGGATTCTGAGGAAGGAACTAAAGCTCTGTCAAAATATCTCCAAGTTAAGGAAACTGCACAGCCCAGTTAAGGAAACTGCACAGCCCAGTTCTGGAAGCCAGGAGGGAAGGGGTGGATGGTTGGTGGTTGTTATTGTTGAACAGATGGTCACTTTCTCAAGGCCCTTATTGTTTCATGCTATAGAAATGCAAGCTATAAAGTCCAGCATAATCAAGCAATATTTCAGAAGCTCTTAAAAATTATTATGTCTGTGTGCATAAATAAGAATCAGGATAAAGCTAAGGATTGGCAGAGCACTTTGGTAAATTAAATGAGTTTACTTCAAACAGAAACCTTAGATGCTATCCTCAAGATTCCTATCATTTTAGATACAGTTGTGTATCATGCTTAGAAACATACTTTACTAGTCGAGCTGTGGTCCTTCTTTCCTGTTGAGTTATACAGGACTGAGATAGGCCTGAGCACCAGAAATGAGGCAAATGCTAGAAGTGTGGAATCCTTGTGCACTTCATTTTCAGATCTTTGATTTCCCCTCTACCTGGTGTAATGGGCTCTTTTAAATAAACCTCTCCTTAACTCTCCAACCTACAATTGATTTAAGCAACCATATTGGGTCAAGGCTGAAACACATCTACTTAATTTTAATAAATGTAAATTTTAGATCCTCCCTGAATTTTTAAGCTTCTTCTGGGAAGGAACTATGTTTCTTATGGTTGTGTGTGTGTACTCAGTTCCTCAGTCATATCCGACTCTTTTTGGCCCCATTGCCTGTAGCCCGCCAGACTCCTCTGGCCATGGAATTTTCCAGGCAAGAATATTAGAGTGTGTTGCCATTTCCTCCTCCAGGGGATCTTCCTGACCCAGGGATTGAACCCTTATTTCTTACATCTTTTGCATTTGCAGGCAAGATCTTTGCTCCTAGAGCCACATGGGAAGACTCTTATGTGTTTGTTTTACTTTTAATGGCTGCAGAGGAGTCATATGTATTTACCATATTATCAGTCATTCTCCTGTTGAAGAGCCATTACTTCCTATGTAGTATTTGGCTACTGTGAACGCACTGCAATACATATCCTTCCTATTGGTGGTTTGTTTTATGGCTGGACTAAAAAGAAGAGGGGTTTCTGTATCAGAGGGTATATGTATTTTTAATTTTAAGAGACATTGCATTCCAAAATGTTTTTAATACTTTAGGTTTTACACTTGCCCATCAAGTTATCACCCTTTCAAATTATTGTCGGGCTCACAGCTGTAATGTGGTGTCTCTTAGTTATTTTATTTTTGCATAAAAGTTAACAGAGCATTATTTTCATATACTTGATCACTTGAAGATGATCTCTGTGAATTGACTATTATTGAGCTACTATTCTCATCCTGACAAATTTTGAAGTGTCCTGTGTATATTATAGAGACAACACTATCAGTATTCTTCAGCACACATACTTTTCTTTCAAAACCTATTACACATCTTTGGATTTTGTCTGTGTTACATTTTGCTACAAATGTATATATCTTATCTCTTATGGCTTCTGAGTTTTCAGTATTAGTTAAGAAGGTCATCCTTGCTGTTAGCTATTGTACATGTAGTAGTCTCCTAGATGTTTGCAAAACTTATTTTTTTAACTGTTTACAAAGAAATCTTCAATTCATCTGAAATTTTTTTTTGGCACAAGGTATAAGATGCAAATAGATAGTTGATTGTGCCAGGGCTAATTATTAATGATACATTTTTTCTGTGTGAAATGAAATACTACCTTTGTCAAATATAAAATCTATTATATACTACAATTCCTTTCTAGATGTCTTTTTTCTTCTACAGATTTATGTCATCCTGATAAAATAATAATTGCATATCAGTATTTTATAGGGTTTTCTATGGTTACGCTATCTCTTACTGTTCTTTTGTATGTGGAGAGGGGTGAAAGAGATCTATAAAACCTACTCTGTATATAAATTGTAAGGCGTTTTTTTACATATTCAAAAATTTCCAGCTGGGATTCTGATTGATATTAAATTAAGTCCACATTTGTTTTAGAAGCATAAAATTTTCTGTTCTAATATATCTCATCTAAAACCTGATTTGTCTTTCCATTTGCTGAGATATTTGTTTTATATCCTTTAATGAGATTTTTATTTTTCCTCGTGTAGGAACTAAACCTTTAACAATATTTTCCTAGGTACATAAAAGCATATGAGTATGCTTTTTGACAGTTACTTAATCCTAGCAAATCTTACAGGATCTAATGCAACAAAAGTTAAATACATGATTTTGTGTGTGTGTGTTGTGCTGATAACACATATCCATTTTTTTCTTTCTGTATTATAGTCTAAATATAAATTATGAGCCCTTTTCTCCTGTCTATAATTACTTTAATTAGATAGTTTATAATGCCATATCTGTTCAGCCTGTTCTTTTCTGGAGTAAATGACCCTACATTCAGTTCAGTTCAGTTCAGTCGCTCAATCGTGTCCGATTATTTGTGACCCCATGAATCACAGCACATCAGGCCTCCCTGTCCATCACCACCTCCCGGAGCTCACTCAAACTCATGTGCATCGAGTTAGGGATGCCATCCAGCCATCTCATCCTCTGTCGTCCCCTTTTCCTCCTGCCCCCATTCCCCCCCAGCATCAGGGTCTTTTCCAGTGAGTCAACTCTTTGCATGAGGTGGCCAAAGTATTGGAGTTTCAGCTTTAGCATCAGTCCTTCCAATGAACACCCAGGACTGGTCTCCTTTAGGATGGACTGGTTGTATCTCCTTGCAGTCCAAGGGACTCTCAAGAGTCTTCTCCAACACCACAGTTCAAAAGCATCAATTCTTCGGCATTCAGCTTTCTTCACAGTCCAACTCTCACATCCATACATTACCCTACATTATCAACCTCTAAATACTTCCCAATTGCCTTATAGGTAAATAGTCCTCTTTCCCAAAGGAGTTACTACAATCACCAGTTCTTTCCACTCAGGATAGAACATGAGCCCCTGACTAACTCTTAGAAGTGACAGAGATTCCATACTTTCCACAGCTGACTCTTATCTGTCTGCTTGTCTGCCTATCTATTATCTATCTATCTATTCACATGTGGTTGATCTAAAATACACACCATATCCCAATTTCAATTGAAGTTTATACATATAGTATTTATGTGATGAATCAATTAAGAAAACACAAGTTTGGACCTTACTATAGAAAGGGGAGGGGGGAGAGAGGAGGCTATGAACAATATCCTAAGATCCAACTAAGGAAATACACAGCAAAATAAATGCATATCAAGGCATAAATCCTGGGACTTCCCTGATGGTCCAGTGGCTAAGACTTTGTGCTCCCAATGCAGGGGGCCCAGGTTTGATCTCTGGTCAAGGAACTAGATCCCACAAGCCGAAACTAAGAGTTCATATGCTGCAACTAAAGAACCCATATGCCACAAGGAAGATTAAAGATCCTGAGTGCCACAACTAAGACCCAGAACAGCCAACTAAATAAATTAATAAGTTAAAAAAGACATAAATCCCGCCTCAGCTAGGCAGTAACCAGAGACTGATGAACAACACAGCCTTGCCAGATAAAACCCTACTTTGTACAGTAGCTATTTTAACTACTGTTACTAGTCACAAGCAAACAGCATCTGTTGTTGCCATAACAACAGATATATGGATTGTATTCAAGGACTTATAATTTGTCCTGGACTGTATTCAAAGACTTATAATATAGTCCTTGTGTTTTAACTGGACACTGGACTGTATTCAAGAACATAATTTGTCTAACAAAAATTAAGGCAAAAACTAGACTATACAATTTAGAGCCTAAATATGGCAACACTCATTTATAGAAGTTGGATTTAGAGGAAGTTAATCACAGCTGATTGTCCTGTCCTGGCCTAAAGAAGTTTGCAGCTCCCATCTTATTCAACTTTTTAAGACTGGACAAATCTGAGGGTCTGGACTTGAATCCCTGTTCTGGTACTAATTAATGAATTGTGGAAAGCTGGACAAATTCAATTTCTAATGCCACCTTATGAAATAGAGATTATAATCTTATATACTTTATATCAGTGGTTGTCAGCTGGGCCAATTTTGGTTGTTACAACTGGGAGGGTGCTGCTGCTGCTAAGTCACTTCAGTCCTGTCCGACTCTGTGCGACCCCATAGACAGCAGCCCACCAGGCTCCCCTGTCCCTGGGATTCTCCAGGCAAGAACGCTGGAGTGGGTTGCCATTTCCTTCTCCAATGCATGAAAGTGAAAAGTGAAAGTGAAGTCACTCAGTCATGTCTGACTCTTTGCAACCCCACGGATTGCAGCCCACCAGGCTCTTCCGCCCATGGGACTTTTCCAGGCAAGAGTACTGGAGTGGGGTGCCATTGCCTTCTCCAGGGAGGGTGCTACTGGTATCTAAGTCAGTAGAGTCAGGGATTCTTTGAGACATCGTGCAATGCATTGGCTAGTCGCCACAACAAGGAATTATCCAGCCTGAAATATCAATAGGCTAATGTTGAGAAACTGCATATTAGGACAGGGCTGGCCTTTGGTCAGCATGTACACTGGTGCTGCTCTCATTATAAGTATTGTTAATAATCTGAAGTCACTCCTTTTTTTCCATTCATCATTTTCTGGTGCTATACTGTGGTTGCTTGTGGGGAGGAAGGAAGTGGTAAAGTATGATAATGATGAACAGTAAATTCCACATATAAGTAAAATGCCACAGGAATAGTAACTTATCAAGGAAAATCTGCTGATTAGCTCTTTAAAGTATCTCCAACCCTTTAACTCCAAATACTATTTTCATGATTGTTTTACCTGTTCTGAGAACTTCCTTCAGAATTAGCAACTAAGGGCAAGACCTTAAAGTGAACTCCATCAGATACGTAATATTAACATACAAAATCCCCAAATCCCCGTATGCAATTTCTTTCTTGCATTCTTTATTTAATCAGACATGTTGTACTGATATTTTGTTTGTTTGTTTGTTTGTTTAGTCACTAAGTGGTGTCTGACTCTTTGTGACCCCCATGGACTGTAGCCCACCAGGCTTTTCCGACCATGGGATTCTTCAGGCAAGAATACTGGAGTGGGTTGCCATTTCGTTGTCCAGGAGATGGCATCTTATATAAAATGTCATTTTAAAGGTAATAAAAATAAAAAAATATTTACACAGTCACTGAATTAATAATGCAATCTGAAAGAGCAAAAGGATATAAATGTTGTGCTACATCCCTGAAGATTAGTAAGCCATTAAATGAATGACTTCAATGATGCTTTGGGTAACTCAAGGTCTATTTGGTTTGTATCAGGACTTTTGGTTAATGAAGAAAAACTGAACTACTTAACAAAGGTGGAAAAATGGATTTTAGTTAAAGATTAATATCAGATCAGCTAAGCTTTACTGAGCTCACATATGAACAGTTTAAGAGCACTGACTCCACTGATTTTAAGACAGAGTCAAAGTGCAGTACCAGTGCTAGCAGCAGCATCATCACAAGAGAAAGCGTTGGAAATGCAAAGCCTCAGGCTTCAGCCCAGGTCTGCTGAATCAGGAACTCTAAGGATGAGTCCAGCCACGAGGGTGTGATCATAGTCCTCCCAGCGACTTGGATGCACACTGAAGTTTGTGAACTACTATAGAAGAAACAAGCAAAACAAACAAAAGGGAAGCTGCTTTCCATGGACTCCTCAAAGTAAATAATTTTACATGGATTTATTTTCCATTCCTCAAGGAGGATGCCACCCAGGTCCACTCTGCTGAGGAGTCTTTAACTCAAATACAAGGGATTCACTTAACTAAAGTTTTACCCTCAACTAGACTTTTAGTCCAACTGATAATAGAAGAGAGCTTGGTGACCACCACACAAGATGTACTCTTGCTACAGCACAGGGAGCATCACCTGGTATATGAAAAAAGGGAAGAATTCTGGGCTTGAACAAAGTCTCTATCACTTATTGTTAAGTGACTTTGAGCGAATTATATTATCCATATATTTTCCTCAAAGTTCTGATCTATTAAAAGAGGTCAATTTATAGGATTTTAATAATCCATAACATTAGGTAAGTGTCTGTTACATACATTTTCTAAAGAGAGAAATGAAACTCTCAAGAGGAATGGCTGTTATGGCCAGCTAAATCATTGTCTCTTTATATAGATGAGCGATTCTCTCTAGATACTGAGAGATCTCTACAGACCCTCTAGGAAAGCCAAATTATCAGAGGATGGCATAGTGAACACAGATTCAGAAAAGGGAAATTATTTACATAAGTGTTTTACAGTTCATGCTAAGATGGCTTAATACATCCACCTCTGCAGTAATAGCTACCAATTAATTAGTTCTTAGTGTTAGGCACTGTATGAACACTCTATACATATTCACACATTTACTCCTTTCCACAACCTATTTTCCCTGTCTTATGCATGCAGAAACTGAGGCACACAGACTGTACAAAACTTGTGCAAACTCACATGACAACCAAGTGGCAGGCATGGATAGGAATGAAACAGTGGAGACCAGAGCTTGCCTGTTCAGCACCTATGCTAGGAATGCAGCTTCCTGGTTTAAGCCCGAAAGGTAAGTTGCTGTTCTGAGCCTACTAATTACTCTTGGCTTTGAATCTTCTTGCTCCTCTGCTTTTTCTCTTAGCTATCATAACTATCTCCCAGGTTTGGAAGAATTCCCAGCCAGGGTTTCCATTCAGGTGTCCATTCATGAGTATGCAGTTATTGACTTACTGGATGGCAGTGGAAACTTCTCTTTATGATTTCAGCCCCGATAAAGATAAATGAAGGCCAAACAGGAAAAAAAGCTGAAGTAAACATTGCATTTTGATATGGACAAAATCAGCACAGTGTTAACCCTTCCAACTTTTTTTTTATTCTTAAACTTTTTAATCTCAAGTTGAGGAAAGAAAAGCTTTATTTCGTGAAGACCTCGGGAGATTTAGTTTTGTGACAAATCTTTAAGTTTGTGGGTCATGATAATAGTTTTAAAAGCAGTTGAGAAAGATAGAGAGAGAAAGACAAGAGATTGACATTCAGTTCAGTTCAGTTCAGTCACTCAGTCGTGTCTGACTCTTTGTGACCCCATGAATCTCAGCACCCCAGGCCTCCCTGTCCATCACCAACTCCCGGAGTTCACTCAGACTCAGGTGCATTGAGTCAGCGATGCCATCCAGCCATCTCATCCTCTGTCGTCCTCTTCTCCTCCTGCCCCCAATCCCTCCCAGCATCAGAGTCTTTTCCAATGAGTCAACACTTCGCATGAGGGGGCCAAAGTACTGGAGTTTCAGCTTTAGCATCATTCCTTCCAAAGAAATCCCAGGGCTGATCTCCTTCAGAATGGACTGGTTGGATCTCCTTGCAGTCCAAGGGACTCTCAAGAGTCTTCTCCAACACCACAGTTCAAAAGCATCAATTCTTCGGTGCTCAGCCTTCTTCACAGTCCAACTCTCACATCCATACATGACCACTGGAAAAACCATAGCCTTGACTAGACGGATCTTTGTTGGCAGAGTAATGTCTCTGCTTTTCAATATGCTGTCCAGGTTGGTCATAACTTTTCTTCCAAGGAGTAAGTGTCTTTTAATTTCATGGCTGCAGTCACCATCTGCAGTGATTTTGGAGCCCAAAAAAATAAAGTCTGACACTGTTTCCACTGTTTCCCCATCTATTTCCCATGAAGTGATGGGACCAGATGCCATGATCTTCGTTTTCTGAATGTTGAGCTTTAAGCCAACTTTTTCACTCTCCACTTTCACTTTCATCAAGAGGGTTTTCAGTTCCTCTTCACTTTCTGCCATAAGGGTGGTGTCATCTGCATATCTGAGGTTACTGATATTTTTCCCGGCAATCTTCATTCCAGCTTGTACTTCTTCCAGCCCAGTGTTTCTCATGATATACTCTGCATATAAGTTAAATAAGCAGAGTGACAACATACAGCCTTGACGTACTCCTTTTCCTATTTGGAACCAGTCTGTTGTTCCATGTCCAGTTCTAACTGTTGCTTCCTGACCTGCATACAGATTTCTCAAGAGGCAGGTCAGGTGGTCTGGTATTCCCATCTCTTTCAGAATTTTCCACAGTTTATTGTGATCCACACAGTCAAAAGCTTTGGCATAGTCAATAAAGCAGAAATAGATGTTTTTCTGGAACTCTCTTGCTTTTTTGATGATCCAGCAGATGTTGGGAATTTGATCTCTGGTTCCTCTGCCTTTTCTAAAACCAGCTTGAACATCAGGAAGTTCACAGTTCATGTATTGCTGAAGCCTGGCCTGGAGAATTTTGAGCATTACTTTACTAGCATGTGAGATGAGTGCAATTGTGCGGTAGTTTGAGCATTCTTTGGCATTGCCTTTCTTTGGGATTGGAATGAAAACTGACCTTTTCCAGTCCTGTGGCCACTGCTGAGTTTTCTAAATTTGCTGGCATATTAAGTGCAGCACTTTCACAGCATCATCTTGCAGGACTTGAAATAGCTCCACTGGAATTCCATCACCTCCACTAGCTTTGTTCGTAGTGATGCTTTCTAAGGCCCACTTGACTTCACATTCCAGGATGTCTGGCTCTAAGTGAGTGATCACACCACCGTGATTATCTTGGTCATGAAGACCTTTTTGGTACAGTTCTTCTGTGTATCTTGCGACCTCTTCTTAATATCTTCTGCTTCTGTTAGGTCCATACCATTTCTGTCCTTTATCGAGCCCATCTTTGCATGAAATGTTCCCTTGGTATCTCTAATGTTTTTGAAGAGATCTCTGCTGCTGCTACTGCTGCTAAGTCGCTTCAGTCGTGTCCAACTCTGTGGGACCCCATAGATGGCAGCCCACCAGGCTCCCCCATCCCTGGGATTCTCCAGGCAAGAACACTGGAGTGGGTTGCCATTGCCTTCTCCAGAAGAGATCTCTAGTCTTTCCCATTATGTTGTTTTCCTCTATATCTTTGCATTGATCGCTGACAATGAGATTGACATTACACTTAGTCTATTCTAAACCTTTATTTTTCTTTTCAAAAGGAAAGTAATACTTCACAATAATACAGGAAAATGCATAATATGTTAAAACTGTACTTACCTATACTAATTAACTTTTGTAATTCATGGTATAGATGACCCTAGTCCTTGAATCAGCTGTTCTTGAAAAATGTTGTGATGATCAAACCTCTATGATAGGGCCCAGTCTGAGCATGAAGGAGTAGTGGTCAAGTGAACACTGGAGTCAGTGAGTAAAAGAAGTGCGCCAGCTGGAGTGTTCATTGCTGAATTTGCTATGGGAGTAGAGAATATGGTAAACCTCCCTGGCAGTGAAACTGTACAAGTTGAAAACCCTGCTCTAGTTATCTCATGGAATGCACATAAAGCAGCATCTGATCACAATCATCAGCAGCATAGTAAATTAGGAAAGGGACATTTCATTAAAAATATTCACTGATTACATAGATCATTTCAGGTAATCTTCCAATTTTCTGGGGATACAGCAGTGAACAGAACACAATGTCAGTCCACAAAGAACTTAAATTCTTAGTAATCATCAATGAGGGAATCCCTGGTGGCTCAGTGGTAAAGAATCCACCTGCCATTGCAGGAGACACAGGTTTGATCCCTGGGTTGTGATGATCCCCTGCAGCAGGAAATGGCAACCCACTTCAGTCTTCTTGCCTGGGAAATGCCATGGACTGAGGAGCCTGGTAGGCTACAGCCCATGGGGTTGCAAAGTCAGATATGACTTAGCAACTAAATGATAATAACAATCACCAATGAAACCACATAGCTGTAGGAAATAAAGTGGACATAACTACTCCCAAATCTCACACAATATAGAATCTGGAATTTATATCAGAATGTTTTATGTAACTGTCCTTGAAATGATACAGTTATAAAATCTTCATATTGCATAGTATCTTCTTCAGCAATATATGAGGATTTGCATAGGGATGGAACAGTCATTGAGATAGGATAAGTTTTGTCATCAGAAGTAAAGCACAATTTTGAAAACAGAAGAAAAGTAGGCGTGGATGCTCCTTGCTGCTGCTGTCCATGTTGTTTATAAAATCTGACTCTCAAGCTGCTCTTTCATTTGCCCCTTCTAGAATTTCCATAGGTACTCAGTCCAGTGAAAACATAACAAGAGAGGGAGACACCAAAACAGTAACACAAGCATTCATATTCAAGAGAATGTGATGGTCACCAAACTTTCATTCCTGTCTTATGCATAAATAAGACTTTGGCAAAAATGATTCATTGGGGTGAATTTTGAGAATTGTTGACTGAGGATATTAATAAATTTTTTCTTTGTTATATGAGAAAAGTTTAGTTATTCACAGCATAACAGTGCCAAGACAATATGAATTGAGTTATTCATTCATTCATTTTAATAACTATTAATAGACTTCTGCTTACCAGGTTATGAGTAATACAGGGGACACACTACTGAAAAAGAACATCACTGGGAGAACTAAACTATGGTGAAGATGAACAAGTTAAAAGAGTAATTACAATGGTTAAAAACAATTGCAAGCCATTATATTAATTTTCTAGAACTACCATAAGAAAGTACTGGTGGCTTAACACAACAGAAATTAATTCTCATACAGTTTTGAGGGCTAGAGGTTAGGGATCAAGTCATCAGCAAGGCCACACTCCTTTTGAAGATTCCAGAGAAAAATTCTTCCCTACCTCTTCCTAATTTCTGAGTTTCTGAGTAGACATAAGTTTTGGGAAGAAATTATTCAACCTACCACAGGTGTATGTATGATTTGCAGAAAGAAAAAATATTTTGCTCTAACTGGAGAGATATTTATAAAATACGAGGAAAGTGAAAGTGAAGTCACTCAGCCGTGTCCAACTCTTTGCGACCCCATGGACTGTAGCCTATCATGCTCCTCCGTCCATGGGATTTTCCAGGCAAGAGTGCTGGAGTGGATTGCCATTTCCTTCTCCAGGGGATCTTCCCGACCCAGGAATCAAACCCAGGTCTCTTGCATTGTAAGCAGACACTTTACCATCTGAGCCACCAGGGAAGCCTCTCACAAATAAAATAAATCATCATTTTTAGGTAAAGAAGAAACACAGGTTATAAACTGATAGTTGAGAAGACTGAGCACAGAGAGGTCATTTGTCCTATCTCATACAGCTCAACAGAGAGAGCTCTGAATTTTAAAGACAATTGCATTTTTTTTTAAATATAAATGTGAAGTGGGTCACTATTAGGTTCAGTATAAAGTGTTTTTTACAAGTTTTAATAATTTATGCATGGAAACTTTCATCTGTTCAGATACAAACCCCAAATCTCATTTTAGGTAATAGTTGCTATTACTCAAGTAATGCTTTAGTCAAAGCCACAGGAGAAACTTCCTCTGACTGATAGACGTGGTAATGGATAATGGTAGAGATAATGAAATATCAAACACTGAAGCAAAAAGAATATTAACTATCTTTATCAACAAATCAGATAAACAACCCTATCTACAGTGTTGGCTATATATCTAGAAAGTTCATGGTAAAATATTTGTGAAATATTGCTAGCAGAGTAGAGAAGTTGGACCACTGCAGACACAGAGACCATATAGCAGTAAGGTTTTAAATAAGGAAAGGTCAGAAATGAAGAGTAAGTTGATTTATGTCTATAGGATAGGCTTTAGAATTGAATATAATAGCATTTTTTTTTTGCTTATAGAGATAATAAGGCAGAGGTTTAATAGATGAGATAATATTTCTAATAGACAAGAACAATATAAAATGGAAGCAAAAATAAAATGTTTTGAGCCCATACTACATCTCTGACAGCTTAGTTTTTTCTCAGGTAAACCTGTTACAGATGAAAAAAACTGAACGTCAGAAGTCATGCAAGTTGCTAGTAAATGGTAAAACTGGGATCCTTGCACAATAATAAAGAACATTAATCAAACAAATTGAGATAGGAAGAATGGGAAACTGGATGGCAGAGAAACAGAAGGAAATTACTAGTCTCATTATATTGAAGGATGTGGTAGAAATTCGCTAAAATCTTGATTTTCCTTCTTGGACACACAGAAAGACCCCGTCTCCTAGTTCCTTCTAAAGTAAGTTTAAGTCCTCTACAGTAAGTTTAAGACCAGATAATTGAGTTCTGGCCAATGAAATATGGAATGTGGCCAAATCAATGTATGCTATTTTGGGATCTGCTTTTAAAATGCTGCATGAGATTTTACAATCTCTCTGCTCATTGGCTAACTGAATGACAGCAGAGACCACCAAGTTGAGCCTGAAGGATAGCAAAGACACTAGATAGACGATTCCTGGATCCCTGAGTTGTTACTTGGTAGAGAGTCACCCAAAAGAACTACCTGAGTGGCACTGAGGTGTGATATGAATAAGAAATAAAATTTTATTGTGTCAAGCTATTAAAACTTGGGGGTTATTTGTTATGACACAGTGTTAATTGCTCTCAATAAATATCTTGACTTTGGGGGCTTCAAGAAAACTCATAGATTACTTGAGTTACCTACTACTCTTATTTTATAATGAAAAAGAGACAGAAATGAGAGTGACAACTTGCTGCAAGACACACAGCTAATTAGCATAACTTCTCAGGTGGCACTGGTGGTAAAGAACCCGCTGCCAATGCAGCAGACCTAAGAGACACAGATTCTACCCTGGGTCAGGAAGATCCCCTGGAAGAGGCCATGGCAACCCACTCTGGTATTCTTGTCTGGAGAATCCCATGGACAGAGGAACTTGGCAGGCTATAGTCCTTAGGGTAGCAAAGAGTCGGACACAACTGAAGCAACTTAGCATGTAAGCAGACTATAGTTCAAAATTCACTCTATAGTTCTTGATTGAAAAAGCCAGTAGAAATGGCAAAGATTTTTAAAATAAAGACATTCTACAAATATATCCTTTTTTATTTCAGAATTTGACACCATAAATTAACCATACGATGATGTCCTTTGAACAATGTTAATTCTGGGAGAAGAAGAGAATTAATTAGTGTGTAGAAATGCAAACATTGACCTAGAGGTAATTGGATGTGAATATGATGCCAGGTAGACTCTGAAAGGAAATGAGAGTAGACAGAGAGACACTGAATTTCCTCTGAAAGAGGTTGTCCATAACAAGCAAAAAAGAAGAATAAACTCTTCTCACCTGGGGACATATCTCCTTGGAATCTGAGACATAATGGCATAATGAATGTCCAGAGAGGCTAGAGTTATAGGTAAGTTGGGGGTAAATATTAGTATAACAATTCTAAAACAAATGATTGAAAAAGTGCCAGGACATGACAGCTATTCAAAGGAACTATGGATAAATTAGATTGGCAAAAAAGAAATAAAACAAAGTTTTGAGAGTGGAGTTGAATGAATTAAAACCACGACAAGTGTATTTCACTTTTGAGCAAAAGCTTTCATGTGCAGTGAGGAATGGAATGGTTGTTGGAAGGATTAGCAAATCTTGATTTTTGAGGATTAGAGAAAACTAAATTGTCTTTAAAAACAGATGTGAAGCAAAACAGGGAAAAAATGAAGAGCCTCATGTTCACTGAGGGAGAACCTCAATTAAGCAAATATTGAACCCATTCAAAAATCATTTCAAACATAATTCCAAACTTTGATGTTTGGCCTTTCATTTAGTTTTTGTAAAACACTAACCTTTGGTTTTTATTTTATCTGATTCCCTGGGTAGTCCTACTAAAATGAATCACTTTAGACCTGGACTTATTATCATGCATAATGTAAGGATTCTGTTTAGCAAAGGAAAAAAAAAAAACCACTAGTTTTTATTTAAGTGCCTTTAAAAAATCCTCAGTAGTTTCACTTAAGGGGAATGTTTTTAGGGAAGCTCAATATTTTTTGAGACTCCAAAGTGAAATGACTTTTTGATATCAAAACAGAGACAAGCTTCTTATCACCACTCATAATGGAAGACTCTCAACTTCAGACACAGCTTTCTCAGTCTTTATTTTAAACATTAACTATAAAGTCTGCAGCAGCTGATGGAATCTAATTTTGCCTAAAAAATTTATCCCTAGTAAATTAAGAATATTAACTAACTTACTAATAAAGTATAGCCTATCTGATTATAAATCATTAATGAACTATTTCACCTCTGTCTATCACACTCTCAATTTTCCCAATTACTATATATTCATATGAATTGCAGTAAATATTGGTTGTTGTTGATGACAATAATGGTAGTGGTATATATGACAGAAGTTCTGCATCTTTTTTGTTTCTGTTAGAACAACAGCTCTATATCCTTGGGAATGACCTGTTCCTCATTCCATGTGACTCTCTTTGAGCTCCTGATCAGAGCACATCTGCCCTCTTTCCGTTGGGTGTACATTTAACCATCAGTCACAACATTTCACCCTTCTGACCACAGAATTTGGCTTAGGGAAAGTCATATGACACAAGTTGTGCAAATCAGAATCTTTATACAGAACTTAATATTGATATTAAAGGAAAACCTTTATCTTTCCCTTTAAATTATGACCTTTAAAAAAAAATATGGTCCCACAGCTGCTGGTGACCATGGCTCTGTCATACAAAGAAGACCTTAAAAAAATTCTCAAGCAGGAGACTTAAACAATGCTGTTGTCCTTTTGTTTCAATTATGCATGTATTAAGTGTCTATTTCATATGAAAGACTAAGCTAGAGCTAATGAGACAGAAAAATAAATATGATATTACTTCTGTTAAATTTTCAGCCTAGTTAATAGTCTGTAATGTTTTAATCATCAGTTTATTCAAAAGAACCTAAATGAGAACATTTTTCCAGCTATTTTATATAGTGGTGATCAAATTGATAAACTTCTTGGTTTCATTGAGTTTATAGTTTATGGGGAGAAATACATTAATCAGAGACAGACACAGAAATATTTAGTTTTAAACTATGATCAATATTCTGAGGTAAATTCAGCATATTTGAATATTTATGTAAAAGAGGCATCTTACTAGATATTTGGTGGTGGGGTATGGCTTGGGGTAGTGCTGGTAAGGTGGTGATTTAGTGGACTTGAAGGCTACAGATAGAAGTAAACAAGGCCTAAATGTTTAAGGCTGCTGCTCAGTCCTAAAGACACATATGGCAGTCACAGCTCTAGAGAACGTATCCTGCCTTTGACTAAATGTTCAAGGTCTCCACTATCATTCTCCATCCTTTATGCTG
Source organism: Bos mutus (assembly GCF_027580195.1). Classification (NCBI taxonomy): domain Eukaryota; kingdom Metazoa; phylum Chordata; class Mammalia; order Artiodactyla; family Bovidae; genus Bos; species Bos mutus. The sequence goes on from NC_091617.1 coordinate 50,069,327, forward strand.
ACAGCCTTTGAGAGCCCACAGCAAAGGAGCAAAGGAGCCTGAGGCAGATGTGCTGCTGGGACACACTCTGGAAGTCAGTGGACTGTGGTCTTAAGCAGCAAGGTCTCAATACCCCTGGGACCAAGGAAGAGTGGGGATGGTCAGGAGAGTCATATCTCAGCCAATTGCCTCAGACCAATGGATGGTGAGGAATGTCTAATAATATTATAGTGTTCAATGGAGAAAAATGAGATTACTTTTCACCAGTGTAGCTAAAAATTGGAGTGGCTGTTATACATATTTGTCAAAAGCAAAATACATTATCAATTCCCAGGAAATAAAAGTAAAATCTGTAATAAAATAAAGTGTAACCTTTTTTTTTTCCTTTTTCTCTTTTCCTTTGTGCTTCGTCTATTTTCACTTGCTGAGAGGATGCTATGCAAAGAGACCTTGCACCTGGCCAGTCCTTCAGACTAGAGTGTCTCATGAAAAAGAGCTGCTCCTGACATCTCAGCTCTGTGGCCAAGTGCAGATTCAAGATGGCGGCAACATGCAGAGATGCTGTGCCTGCACTGTGATCTGGAGAGTGAGCAGCCCCTGTGTGCTTACTCAGTCAAAGCTGTGTGGAACTCTTTGCGACCCAATGGACTGTAGCCCAGTAGGCTCGCCTGTCCATGGGCTCTCCCAGGCAGGAATACTAAAGTGGGTGCCATCTCCTTCACCAGGGGATCTTCCCAACTCAGGAATTGAACTCAAGTCTCCTGGATTGGCAGACAGGTTCTTTACCACTGGGCCACCAGGGAAGTCCTGAGCAGCACAGCTGTGCCCAACCCATGAGAACTTTGCCCCATCCCACAAGGTCCCTATAAAGCAGCCCTGCCAACAGCTGCAATCACAAGAAGCACATGCTCTAGAATGAGAGTGGCACCTCTTCATCCTCTGAAAAAAATAATACAACTTTTCCTTGCTTCTGAAACAAATGTGGCCTAGTTCTATTGCTGTGAGTGATGGAGGGCAGAAAGCCCCTTGTTGGGGACCCACTCGGCTGGGATACAATATATGGGATACAATCAGCATATAAAGTTGTACCACCTCAAAGGGAAGCAGGGAGGACTCCATTTCTTCTTACAGTATATAATTTGAGATTATAAGCCTGAGAGACACTGGACAAATACTTTGAGGGAACAGAGAAGATGAGTTTACTAAACATATACTACCCTCTATGGCAAGGTTGCTGGTCTGAGTTTTCTGCCATGAAAAACTGTCATAGGGCCTAACTTATAGTAAGCACTCACTCAATGTGTTGAATGGGTGAAAGATTACAGTGAGAAACAATTACATACTTATCATAGCAACTTTGCCTAAATTTCTAGGCAGAATATCATTTTCCTTTTCAGTCACTTCTCTCTTATCATCCCTTCATCAATCCCTATTAGGAAAAAAAAAATAGATTCTTTTGACTTCTTTCTTTACCTGAAAAACTGTATCAATAAAATAAATATCTTAATTACATTTCTAGTTATTTAGGAAGCTTCTTTTTTGGGTCATTATCACCTTCTAATCATGTTACCATTGCTATAGAGGAATTGCATTACCCTAATTCCTACCCAAAGAGCTAACAGAAACAGTGATGACAAGTATCAGCTTCATATCCAAAAGTGTGTGGTTATTGACTATTCATTATTCAGCATTGTGGAAGACTTTGATGAAGTTCTGCCTGAAAAGTTGAGAAAGCCATCTCTGATCAATGTTAAGTACTCACAAAGACTTGAAGGATCTAGATGTCAAATCAGCAAAGATGTGGGAAATACTCTAAAGAGAAGAAGGGAAATTAATAAAATTACATGCAGAGGAAAGTAGAGCTTGATTTTTAAGGATTCCTATAACTCTAGAGAATGTGAGCATTTTAATATGGTTTATAATGAACTTCAACAGTAACTTTCTAAGGGACTCTATTCTCCAATTTTTTCTATCCATTTCTATCTATACAGACTATAATCTGAAGAATATCCATATGGTAAATAAACTTTCCTCGTTAGAATGAATTTCTCTAACTTACAAGCTGGTGAAAGTTTTATATAATTGAAGATAGTAGAAAGGGAAAATAATAGCTTCAAGTCGAAATTTTAACTGTGAGGAAACTTCATTGAGTCAAATTGTGAAAATTCAGCTATTTGTGGTTATGAGATTCCTTTTATGATTATATTATACAATCCATGTTTATGCTCTTTAAAATCATGATAGCTCTTTACATAGCTCCTTTATCTTTTAAAAGCTTCAAAAGAATCACACAAGCAGATTGTAAGAAAAACTAAATTCAAAAGACACATAAAATGCCAATAAATAATTTTACATAAAAGAAAACAATTTAGAATGCAACAGTATGGGCAATTAGGGTCAATAGAAAGTAAAGACAAACAGCTTGAGGATTAAAGGAAGAATGAATATATAGACACAGAGGTTTTTACTTCCCTACCCATTCATCCACTTATCCATCCACTTATCTAGCCATCCACTGAATTCCAAACTCTGTCCACAATCCAGATTCATATTTTCAGATTAATATTTCTAGATATCGTTTGGACAACACTATCAAGACCTTTCAACTTTCTGTCTTATAAAATTGAAAGCATCAGCATTCATTTAATTTCTCAAATATCACAATATTGTAAAGTAATTATCCTCCAATTAAAATAATAAACAAAACAAAATCAAAAAATAATTTCTCAAATAAGAAACTTAGAATCATTCTTAATTCAATATTTTCCTTTGCCACTCATACAAAATTGATCATCAAGTCATTTTGACTTTACAGTTCAGAGGTCTCATTAATCTTTTTTTTTGGAGCCACTGTCATAGAACATCTCTTGCATGGATTACTGAAATAGAATTGCAACAGTTGTCTGATTTTACTTCACAGAGCCCTTCCAATTAATCTCATTTATTGATATGCAATATATATTTTTTTCTTTTAAAGAAATTAATCTTCCAAATACACAAGATATTACAGAGAATAACAGAGAACTATATTTAAAATTTTTAATATTTTTGGTATATATTTGAGAAGCTTTTATTTTTTAGGAAATAAAGTGCTGTTGATAATCCAAAGACTTTTTAACCCCTGTGTTTTAATTTCCTTCCCACCTTTCCCAAACAAACATAGTACCCCAAAGTTGGTATGCTTCCTTCTTCCCACTTTTAACAAAATATTACTCAGACATAAAAAAGAATGAAATAGTACCATTTGCGGCAACATGGATAGACCTAGACATTATTATATTGAGTGAAGTAAGTCAGACAGAAAGAGACCAATACTATATGATATTGCTTATTTGTTGAATCTAGAAAAAAAAAAAAAAGGAGGGTACAAACGAACTTATTTACAGAACCAGAAATAGACCCACAGACATGGAAAACAAACTTGTGGTTACCAAAAAGGATAGCAGGAGGGAGACTAGAGAGAGAAATTGGGAGACTGGGATTAAGGCTACTATATATAAAATAGATAAACAAGGATCTACTACATAGGACAGGAAACTATATTCAATTTTTTGTGAAAATTCATGATGGAAAAGAATCTGAAAAAGGATCTATGCATATATAACTTAATCAATTTGCTGTATATCTGAAGCTAACACAGCATTGTAAATTAACTATGTATATGAAAGTGTTAGTTGCTCAGTCGTGTCTGACTCTTCATAACCCCACAGATTGTAGCCCACCAGGCTCCTCTGTCCATGGCATTACCCTGGCAAGAATACTGGAGTGGGTAGCCATTCTCTTCTCTAGAAGATCTTTCTGACCGAGGGATTGAACCCAGGTATCCCACATTGTGTGACTGACTAGGGAATACTTCAATTAAAAATCAGTTTAAAAATATTGTATCCTGTATGTATACATCCAAATCAGTGTTCTGTATCATTTTGGGTATTTTAAAAATAAAACTACATGGCGTATCACCATGCATATTCTCCTGCCTTTTGCTTTTTTTTTCATTCAATGTTGCTTCATATCACATTAAAATTGAGTAAATTTTTTTCATTCAAGATTGTAAGATGTATTTCTGTTGATACAGTTTGTTTGAAATACCATGTAGTATTTATTCCATCTTCCCATCTTTCTGATTATTTATTTTTAGTATTTTGCTTTCAGCTTGCTGTTAACCATTGCCTCTTCCTAGTTGGCTATTGTTAGTATTGTTAGTAAAAGTAGTTCAGTTCAGTTCAGCCGCTCAGTCGTGTCTGACTCTTTGCGACACCGTGAACCACAGCACGCCAGGCCTCCCTGTCCATCACCAACTCCCGGAATCCACCCAAACTCATGCCCATTGAGTCGATGATGCCATCCAACCATCTCAACCTCTGTCATCCCCTTCTCCTGCGCTCAATCTTTCCCAGCATCAGGGTCTTTTCAAATGAGTCATCTCTTTGCATCAGGTGGCCAAAGTATTGGAGTTTCAGCTTCAACATCAGTCCTTCCAATGAACACCCAGGACTGATCTACTTTAGGATGGACTGGTTGGATCTTCTTGCAGTCCAAGGGACTCTCAAGAGTCTTCTCCAACACCACAGTTCAAAAACAGCAATTCTGTGCTCAGCTTTCTTTATAGTCCAAGTCTCACATCCATACATGACCATTGGAAAAACCATAGTAGTACCCGTCAATGATTATGTAAGTTTACAAACATCTTCATCAGTTTTTTTGGTCATTTCTCCTCCCATCCCACTCTTTGTTTTGGTGTCAACTTCCTTGTTAGTAAACTCTATTTTGAAAGTAACAAACTCTCAGAGTCTTTGACTGAAAGTTCTATTGTCTCTCTTAATTGAGTTCATAGTAATCATTTTACCTTGGCACATGATATTATTACATTACTCTCTGGAAAATTTTTTACTTTTAGCCTAATTATTTATTTATTTATTTTGGTACCTTACTTTTTTTTTTTTTTTTCCCCCTTTAATCAGTCTAAAGGCCTTAAGAGCAGAACTGAGACTTCCCAGAGGAAATTCTGCCTGTGGACTACCATTCCAACCTGCCCTTCCTGCCAATGTGTCCATTGAATTTCAGACTTTTCCTAGCTGATCCCTAGGCTAGGGATTCATATATGCCAATTCCTTGCAATAAATCCCTTAACATGCATCTTTTCTTCTGTTTCTCTGTTTGAACACTGACTGACATATTGGCAAAGAAAATTTTCAGATGTAATTAAAGATACAAAAGGAACAAGTACCTCAACTCTACACTGACAAGGAGCTTAGTTCTGCCAACAATTTGAATGAACCTCAAAGCAGATTTTCCCTCAGGATGTCCAGATAAGAGCTCAGTCCAGCTGACACTTTGATTTTGACCTTGTATGACCCAAAGCAGAGAACAGAGCTTGGTCTGCCAGGTCTTTGAGCCTAGGGCACTGTGAGTTAATAAATAAGAATTGTTGTAAGCCGCTGTTGCTGCCGTTTAGTTGCTAAGTTGTATCTGACTCTTTGCCATCCCATGGACTGTAGCCCACCAGGTTCCTTTTCCATGAGATTTTCCAGGCAACAATACTGGAGGGGGTTGCCATTTCCTTCCGGTTGGTGGTCATTTGTCACACAACAATAAAGACGAATAGAAGTGGTTTGCACCAGCATTCATATTTGTAATGATTTCTTAGATCGGCATTCCAAACCATGGCTAGTGTAATGTGAACTTATGCATGACAAGCTTGAATTTAAATTTCTGGTGTGTGACTATTTCTACCCTTAGCCTCTGGCAGGTAGCATTGTTCCTTGTAGTTTCTTTAGTCAGTGGTGGATAAAAGACGACTAATTTTGTTTTTATGAAACAGGCAGCTCTTGGCTTTATGAAGGATCTCAGGTCCAGGTCCACTTAGTTTTTTCAGAATTTCTATAGTTAATCTTACAAAAATCTTCATAGAATCTTTCTAAAGGCTAGACTGAGGCTTCTTTAGGTAGGGAATGGATCTGGAAAGAATAGAAAAGGCAGAAGAGGTCTTTGTTAAGAAAAAGAAAAACTAAAATACAAAACAGAAACAACAAAACCCCCCATATAATTACAGGAAAAATCAGAATCAGATGATAAAATAAGGCTAGAATACATTATATAATCACTGAATTCCTTGGGCACAAATATTTCAGAACCAAGTACATTTCCAATGTGACAAAGACACTGCAAGGCATTTACTATATATTGGAAATAATACCTCTTCTAAGCCTGAGTCACTGTGCTGTGCTCAAAGACATTGGAATGCAGTATATCAATATTCACTCTAAGTGGAAAAATAAAGAATATGAATATCTTCATATAAGTTCATGTGATGTCTTACTGCTGTTTGGTTCAAGTTAGAGCAGAGTTTACCACCAGATAAAGTAACATAAATTTTAAGATTTGGGAGCTCTTAGGTTTTGGACTTTTAATGAAAGATTGTGGGTAAGTATAAACATTCAGTGGAAAGCATTTTTAGGAATAAAAAAATCAGATCCTAAAAATTGGGATAAAAGTAATATCTATCCATATATTATGAAGAAAATCTGACAACATGGCTTTTCCAGATAATTATAGATTTTTTGAGAGAACTTGACTAGACACACTGCTTTATTTAGGCTTAGCATTCGGTTTTTTAAAGCTGCCCTTTTACACTCCACCTGGGCAGGAATACACCTTACCACTATTAGTACTAATAAATATTGTAATGTCAAAAAGTAACCAAAGCACCAGATTATCTGCCCATGTGCTGTCTCACAGATCCTCTGAATTCTGTTTCCCTTGGGGATAACAGCAATGTTTGTTCATAATTGGACACTGTCTTGCTAAAGGGGCCTCTACACCCACAGATGCCACTGTCGCTAAAAGGAATTTGATTTACAGCTTAGTAAAAAAAAGTCATTTACTTCTTTAGTTGTTCTGCAAAGGCAATTAGATAAGAGCAGAAGCTGCATATAATTGTGGAATAATGATGAATGGAGAGTCTGTGTGTGTTTGTGTGTATGTGTAGGATTTTAAAGCAGGTGTAAATAAATAATCTTCTCATTTATTTTAATTCTTTCGAAGAGGCTGACATTAGGAAAATAAGAACAATGGAGAGTGCTGTAAAGAGCACAGTTGTCATCAATCTCTGCTTTTCATTCCCCTCACTTTTAATTCAAAGATACACTGTGTCTCTTAAGTGATCCTCCATTCAAACCCTGTGTTTAGAGTATTTGCAATGACAAACAGCTTAAATCTACCAAATCTTGATCTTCTACTGACAGTGTTTGTCACAATTCAAATAAACATTTACCTCCTGTGCTAAATGGTTTTCTTGATAATCTCTGGCCTTTGTTCTGACTTTTTCTGTTCTCCTGAGGCTGTTTTTCTTAATCTAACTATACCAGCTGAGAGAGTGAGGACTGGTTCCTCTTTTAGTCAACATTATCTAAACCATTTCTATAAAAGTTTTTGAAATCACCCCTCCTCTAATTTTAGTTTCTCTCATCATTTGTGCTTTCCCTTAAGAAACGTTAGTCGTCATTCTCGTAGGTGACACATTTTTTGACGGAAGTATTGATGCCAACAGCAATGGGCTGCAGTAATCGTTAATTACGCTCTGGTGCGTGTCTTTCATTAAGGTGCTGTTTCCCTCACTGGAGCTCTCAATAAAGCATTACTCAAAGGGCCCCTTAGGAGTCTGTGCAGGGAGGAGCCGTCGATCAGGCAGTTCCGGGCGGGATGTAGTGTTGCAGCCTGTGAGGTGGCATTAATGAGGCTGAGCAATGCAACTTGACAAGGCCTGATGAATGGGATTCTCTAGGGGGATGGTCTGACAAATGTAGGCTTCGTGACAAGCACAGTTTCCTAAACAATGTGAGGCTTCATTTGTCAGTGGATTGGTTATGAAAAAGGCCTAGTTCAAAAGGAGGATTGGGATTTAATGAAATTGTCTTCAGTGGTTAGAAGCAATATGAGTTGATGATATTATCAATGAAGAGTTTATTGGTAATTATGCTTTTCATCCTGTGACATTAGAGAAATCTCTGGCGAGAGCGCATGACTAAGAAATTGCCTAATGGTAAACTGGAGTGAAAAAAAATGGTACCTGTGGACTTAACATCTTGGTGGCTGTGAAATATATCTAGATATGCCAAAGGTGAGGACTGATATCACCTTTGGCTTCTAAAATATGCTCTATCACCACACTCTTGACTACAATGTTTTTATATCTTCAGCTTAAAAGAGTTCTGGATTTTTTTTTGTAATGCTCCATAGGAAATGAATATAAGCTCTGAAAGACAACTTGAAAAGGAATACTCTTTCTTTGTGTTTTTCCTACACTGAGAGCTAGAAACTTAATTATAAAGGTTGCATTGGTTTTACTAGATGAGGTATGTTTCGTAATAGAGATTAAAGGTATCTAAGTTAAGACCTTATGGAGATGACAACATTTTGTTGAGGGAGATTATGAAATACTTATACAGAATGAAGTAAAGAGTTAGTACACTGGATTTGGATTTGTCTTAAATTCCTCTGTTGTAAACAACTGACAACAACACTTAAGCACTGCACTTAATGAAGTAGTCCTTAGTTTTTCGGGGCATCAGCTCTGGTACCCTCACATATGCTTTACAAAATGTTGGCTCTGGGTCTGTGATGTAGCCGCTCTCTATTAACTTGTGTCTCCGTCCATCTCTACTAGTGGCTTTTTTCTTTTTGTGGCATCAAGGTCATCATCTTCATTATTATTACTATCAGTTTTGGTGGCACAATAGAGGAAGATATGTTTGTAGTGTCTCTATTTTCTTGAAGAATGAGAATGAAAGGGGTGCACAGTTACCGGGAGACATGGAAGCAATGAAGCTTTCTATGCAACACTACTAAATATATCCACCTTGCCCTCCGTCCTCACTGACAAAAGTAGGATTGGCACCACTGCGGTCAATTTTTAAATTCTGTACACTGTCTTCAAGCCAATCCTATGCTTGAAATAGCATGATATGCTGATACATATACAGCTGTTTCTCTAAAACAATTCCTCAATTCATTTGCAAGTCAGCCAATCCTTTGTCACATTTTGCTTCTATTTTGAGGCCCCATTTGTCTCTGGAAGAAGTTTTTGAAATATGAAGATGATGATAATCATAATATGCTTTTGTGAAGTTCAAATTCTACAAATTCTTTCATTAAGTCACAGAATTCATCTCTCCTAATAGTTAAAAGGAGGGCATTTCAAATCTACAAATACAAAGGAGAGGTGAGTTGCAGAAAATAAGTGAGAATTTACAAAGAAAATTCATTTAGTTCTGAATTTAAGTATGTATCCTGATTAACATACACATCTACATTAAGTTCTTTCAAGCCTGAATTTAAACCTTTAAACAACTATTTTATTACATGGTTTTAACCTAAATTCTCCCTAAAGTTAATGAAATCTTTGAATCTTGAAACAAGTGTGATATTTGAATGTAGTGTTCATGTTGCCATTTCAGTGTCTCTTCATTTTTTTTTGTAGTGTAGAAGGTTTGGCACTTCTGGGCTTGTCTAATTACCACTTTCTCTTGGCATTTAGCCCAGTTAATCTCATTTTATTTCCTTATACAGAACATCCTAGATAGAGTAGGCTTATTTTGAGAACTTTACAGTGAATAAATGAAATTCTTCTTAGGTGGCTGCTCTCATTTCTAAATCAACACTTTCTTTTTATAAGTCATTGATAAGAGAAACACATTTGGCCAATTTAAAAGAGGAAGTGTGTGTTAGTCACTCAGTCATGTCCGACTCTTTGTGACCCCGTGGACTACAGCCTGCCAGGCTCCTTTGTCTATGGGATTGTCCAGGCAAGAATGAGAATGAGTTGCCATTTACTTCTCTAGGGGACCTCCCTGACCCAGGGTTCGAACCCTGGTCTCCTGTATTGCAGGCAGATTCTTTACCCTCTGATCCACTGGAAACGCAATGACAATTTAGCAATTTTGTGTGTGTGTGTGTCTAAGAATGATAGGCCAGATAAGATAAAGGAAAGATAATGTCTAGGTGGAAGATTCTAAAGTCAAAAAAGTTTTTCTTGATTACAGTGGTTTTTCATAAACTTAATAGTTCTTTTTTTTCATTACATATAAAATGTTTTTCAGGAATCCATATGAAGGACAAAAACAAAGCAAAACCTGTATATCTCAAACTACCACAAGAAATGAATTTTTGTTAATATGAGTTTTACCATGTGGCACCACGGTACCCACATGAAAATCTTTAAAAAAAGACTTGAATTATAGAAATATAATGTGAAGATAGACATAATATCACCTACTTCATAATCTGCAGTGTCTGGCATTAAACACACACACACACATACACTGAAACTTATCCTTTTCAAATTCTTATACCAAAAGGATTAATTTTGATAAATGCCCAAGTTTTTATTTAATTATGGAGTAAGTAAGTGGGGACAGAAAGTGTTTGAAAATAGGAAAAATGTCTATATTTTACCACAACTGAGCTTTTCTAAAAACATGTATTCACTTTTTCCTTGGCCTTTCATGAAGAAGCAAAGCTCAGTAGATATAGAGGCACATGTGGATTTATTATATAACTTTGAAATCATAGAAAATAGTTTCCCATATTGTTTTCTGAAATGTTTAGCTCTGAGACATGTTGATTAATAAAAATACTTTAAATTTAAGACATGTAGGTTTTGGTAATTTGTTAGTTCTGAGGAAAAATTAGCAATGAGTTAGACAGCTGAACACGCATACATGTACTCACGTACAGAGAATTTCAATATACTATTTTTTTGCTGATTTACTTCTGGGGCAAATAATTTCAAAGGGTTTCTGTCTTAATATTCTGGGCATCTAAGGTTAATTATAATGGGCTTTCCTGGTGGCTCAAACAATAAAGAATCTGCCTGCAATGTGGGAGACCCGGGTTCAATCCCTGGGTTAGGAAGATCCCCTGGAGAAGGAAATGGATACCCACTCCAGTATTCTTGCCTGGAGAATCCCATGGACAGACGAGCCTGTCAGGCCACAGTCCATGGGGTTGCAAAAAGTAGGACACGACAGAGCAACTAACACTTTCACTTCAAGGTTAATTATTTTACAGTTGAAGGTATTATAAGGTTATGAAATTTCACAAATTATCATAGTAGTTTATATATCATATATGGTACATAACCATGTCATACAATCTTCAGCATTTTCAGTATAGAAAGCAAAAGGAATTTTAATCCGTGACATATATTTTGCTAGTATGAACTTGAACAACTAGTGGGTGGAGCAGTAGGTATAGTTGAAACAGTAAGTAATGGGAGGAGATTGAAAAAGTCCAAAATGCTATATAAAATGAAGCAGAATTCACATCTAGATCATTTCAGCAGTTTTTACATTAAAATATCATCATTGTTTCTGCAAGGAGAAAAGACACGTTATTTTGAAGGCTCACTCTACTTTCAATTTAAGCTTTTCTAGGTGCAGATTCCGCTCCTCTGACAGCACCACAGCACTCATTATGTACCGCAAGTCATCAAGCTGAGGTTAGGAGAGACAAAGCCTGTTCCCTGAAGCAATTTCTTTCAGCAGTGCTGCTGGAGCATAGTTCAGAATTATCTTTAATATGAATGAGAAGCTAGAGCCACTTGAATAGGCAGATGGAGTTTTGTTTTTTCCCCCTAGACCAGGAACTTGTCTGCTTCTTTTTTCCAAGTACATTCATCATCTTGGTTGCTATTTTGTCTAACCTTGTTCTGCCATTCTTTCCAATTACTCAGTTTAGTTTATTCATTCCAGGTTAGCTAATTGGCTTTGCTTAGCCCTCCTTTTCACACATTTCCATCCCATTCCATGTGTAATTCAAGTCCCATTAGCTCCCACTTCATTTAAACCAACATAGGGCTCCTGGGAGGAGTAGGGCTGCTGGAAACAGGTGCAATTGGCCAGATGGCTGCCTTGCCAGGAAGGAGGAGCAGACTGAGACAGCTCCCTTGCCAAATTCAGACTGTGAGGCTGAGACAGCTAAACGGGTTAGCAGAGGGGTAAACCTGGATTTAATTGTTATAGTCCTTCTGCTATTGGTTCCCCCTTAGACTCGAAATGCATATTCTCTTCAGGCTTAAAGCCAACTTTAAGAAACAACCAAGTTGCTTATAAAGCATGAGGCCACCACTATAGTATATGCTGCCAAGATATTGTTTGGTTCTATTTTGAAAGAAGTAAGACCAATTCTAGAGACTATTTGGCTGCCAAGTTGCCTCTGTGAACATTTATTTTCATGCTATATTTGTTACTCCCTAAGACTGCCTCACGGTTTAACTCAGAGGGAACCCATTCTGAACCTTGAATTACCCCTGGATCTACTTTCTCCTTTATTGGCCAGGACTGTAAAACAGAAAATGGTGTGGATCTTGCCCACTGAAAATTCATGGTACTCAGTAATAAACAAGCTCTAACCTAGTGGGATTTTTCTTTCCATTTTTTCCAGCTTATTCCACACACATAAAAAACTTTTAAATGCTACTCATTAAATCAAGATTCTGCCTACTTTATTTTGCAAAGATGATTGGACCTCTATTTCTTATTATCCATTAGCCACATATTCTTCCATATCTGACTTTGTTTCACATGATTCTGATGGTATTTATTTAAGGGACAACATTAACCTTGTAATTTCCATTCTGAGTTATTTTTTTACTTTCAATCCCTATTTCCCTGAACCTATGAACATTAAGTCCACATAAATCACCACAGAAGTTTGTTTGTTTGTTTGTTTTTTAATTTGGGCTTTTAAAATAGTATATTTTTGATTTTCATTTAATTCTCTGGCCTCATTTTTTCTTTTCTGTTTTTTCTTAATGCATTCTATATATCTTGATATTATTCAAGACTCTTCCACTCTGTTATTTCTATTTCATTTTCCAGCAAACTGACGGTGCTACATCCTACAGTACCTCCATATCTATGGCTCAATTTCAAAGCACTTATTCCAATAACATGCTTTTACTTTCACTGATTTTAGGATGAGTAGATTTGTAGGTCTGACCCCACAGGTTTTTGTTTTTCCAGTTCTCTGAGTTCAAGGGCTATTATTCTTTTATAGTTTTTCCCATATTATCTTAACTGTCTCACCCCTGTCATTATTCTTTTTTTTTTCTTTCCCTCAACTTTTTTAGTTTTTCTGCTAAACATTCTGGTCTGACTTATAATTAAGATACTCCTGAGCTATTACAATGAATTCGACCTAAAAATAATTGATACTAATGAGCTAAATATCATGTAACATTTACTGTGATTCAGTGCATTTTGTCATTCAGGCTTCACAACATCCCTATGAAGTATTATTATCCCCATTTTACTTTATTTTTTAAAAATATTTATTTATTTGGCTGCATTGGGTCTTAGTTGCAGGATCTTTGTTCTTCATTTCAGCATGTGGGAACTAGTTACTCAACCAGGAATCCAACCCAGCCCCCCTGCATTGAAAGCATGGAGTCTTAATCACTGGACGACCAGGGAAGTCCCTATTATCCCTGTTGTAAAGATGATAATATCAGAGTATAGCGAAATTATGCAGCCTGTCGATTATTACAGAACTACTGAAAGATAGGACTTGAACCTAGAATTTCTGAGAAATTCATCCATCTATGATCCTTCTATGTCTGTCCTCATCAGAATAACATGTTTTTAGAATAGTAGAGGACATTGGTGGCCTAAGAGTTTCCAGAAAAAAAAAGAAAGAAAGAAAAATCCCCACTTAACAAAATACTATCCACAAAAACTCACTTGTACCTATCTCACCAGACCCCTGGTTTTCTTTGTAAACTTCAATCTTCCTTAGAAGTCCTCTGGGACTCTGGGTTTACCCTTAGAAACAATTGGTCATAGAGGAGAAACCAGATCAATCTTTAGAGAGAACACAAGTATAAGGGGTGAATTATTCCTCAAATAAAGGATCCCTGTTTTAAAGTATATGGGTAAAAATAGACACATTTCTTTTACTCTTGAATCCTTCAGTTATTATATTACCATGCCCAAGTACTACAATTTTTTAGTTTGTTAATCTCTTTATATCACCAATTTCATTGTGTCATTTTGTTTTCAAAAACGTCACCTCCCTCCCTGCTTCTTGAAGAATAAAATTCAATGCTGGCCTATCACTCAAAATCATCTGTAAACCATACATAACTTTTCCTCTATTATTCTCCCAGTATACACTTACCACCTTAACCAGAGTATTCTTGCCCTTTTCCTAATAATGTATCCTTTTTCACTCTAGTCCAAAAATGTGGTATGATCCCAACTCTGTATGTTGAAATTTTACTTGTTTTCTAAGAGTTAGATCATAGTTTTACGCTTCTCATCCCTTAGCCAGAAATAAGCTTCCTAATTTCTCAATCCTTATCGTACCCTGTAATTCTCTTATTGCATTATCACATAGTGGTTTGACTTTGGGTTTTCTCTTTATGTACTTTTCTTTTTGTTCTTTCTTTTCATTTTATTTACTTTTAGCTGTGCTGGATCTTTGTTGCTGCCTGGGCTTTACCCTACTTGTGGTGAGTCGGGGCTACTCTCTAGTTGCGGCATGTGGTCTTTTCATTGCTGCAGCTCCTCTTGTTGCAGAGCATGGGCATATGGGCTTCAGTAGTTGTGGCTCCTGGGCGCTCGAGCACAGGCTCAATAGTTGTGGCACATGAGCTTAGTTGCTCCATGGCATGTTCCCTGATCAGGGATCAAATCCATGTCTCCTGCATTGGCAGGTGGTGTCTTTACCCCTGAGCCACCAGGGAAGTCCTACTTTTCTTCTCTTTGCTAAAGGATTGTGAAACATTAATATAAAGGATCAGCATCGCATGCTTATTTGTATTTTCCCAAAGTTAGCAGTAGACTACTTACAAGAGATGCTCAGTAAATGTTTATTGTTGATACTATACATAATAAGTGGTATCATTAGTAACCCAATAATATGCTTTGATGAAAACTCCAAACCTGTCATCACATGATGTTAATAAGTTAGCAATTAAGAAATTCAACACTGGCACACTGTATGATATCTAATTTCAGTCTTCAAATAACTGACATGGTAGGTATTCTGACTCTTATTTTACAGGTGAGGAAATTAAGTTTAAAGATCCAGAGAGAAAACATCAGAGTTTAGGCATTCCTGACTCCAAAGCTATATTCTACCAGTCTTCTTTTTTATATCCATAACTATTTTTCAGTAATACTCATTGAAATGTCTCCTAAGCTAATTCTTTCTTCTGTGTTCCCTCCTTTAACTTTTAATTTTAATCTCATATCAATTGATTTATAGAATATGGTCTTAATGGATTCAGTTCAGTCGCTCAGTCGTGTCCAACTCTTTGTGACTCCAAGGACTGCAACAAGCCAGTCTTCCTTGTCCATCAACTCCCAGAGCTTGCTCAAACTCATGTCCATTGAGTCAGTGATGCCATCCCATCATTTCATCCTCTGTCATCCCCATCTCCTCCTGCCTTCCATCTTTCCCAACATCAGGGTCTTTTCCAATGAAAAGAAAAGACCTTTTCGGTTCTTCACATCAGGTGGCCAAAGTATTGGAGCTTCAGCATCAGTCCTTCTAATGAATATTTAGGACTGATTTCCTTTAGGATTGTCTGGTTTGATCTCCTTCTGATCTCCTTACTGGATTGCTTCCCTACAAAATTTCCAGCATTAGTATATATACTGTGTATATATATACATAGTACCCTGACTCATTTTCCTTAAAATTTTCTACTTTCCCCAAATTTTTTCCTAGTCAACTAGCTACAAAATAAGCTTGAATAATTTTTTCAATGATCAATTTTGCTATGTCCAAAATGAGAATAATAACAGTTTGCCTCATAAAATTGCAGATGTGAAATGGATGCTCATAGAATATTTAATACATTTTAGTTTTTATTATTATGTACATCAAATTTTAGAAATGCCATGTTTAACATAATTTTACAAAGAAAGAAAATGAGGTACAGACAAGAGATTTGCCTAACAACAACTAGAAAGTTAGGATCAGGTCTAAGAGTAAAATCCTGACCCAACACTAATTTCTTTTACTATACAAGAATTTGTTGACTCATCTTACTTATCTTTCTCACTATCTGTCATGTAGCTTTTATTTCACAACACAGTACATTCATCTGTACAATTTAATTTTTGTAATTTCTGCTTTGAAAGCCTTCTAATCTATTTTGGTTATCAGTCCTCTCCAACTCTCAGGTCCTGTTTAAGTCATACTTTCTTTCTGATATTTTCCACAAAAATGTTGTCATACCTATCTTCTATGCATTATTCTCTGAAGTTTACTTATACATTTTTCATTTATCCTATGTTTTTTATCCTCTAAATGTTTCATAGTATGTGATACTGATTTTAAGTTTACCTAAGGAGTTTTAGCACCCAAAACTGGTTCAAGTTAAAAGGATTATTTGATGTCCTGCCTTGCTGATTCTTAACTTCATCACAACAAGACTTGGTTTGTTATTGCACATGTTATTCTACACTATTTTGGAGTAGGCATATTTATGTTTCTGGGCTTTTATATGGTCTTTCCAGTAGTCATATGTGGAGGTGAATGTTGGGCCATGAAAAGGCTGAGTGCTGAAGAATTGATGCTTTTGAATCGTGGTGTCAGAGAAGACTCCTGAGAGCCCCTTGGACAGCTAAGAGATCAAACCAGTCAATCCTAAAACAAATCAACCTTGAATATTTATTGGAAGGACTGAAGCTGAAGTTGAAGCTCCAGGACTTTGGCAACCTGATGTGAAATACGACTCATTGGAAAAGACACTGATGCTGAGAAAGATTGAGGGCAAGAGAAGGGAGAGACAGGGGATGTGATAGTTGTATGTCATCACTAACTTAATGGACATGAGTTTGAACAAACTTCGGGAGATAGTGAAGGACAGGGAAGCCTGGTGTGTTCTAGTCCATGGGGTTGCAAAGAGTCAAACACGACTTAGTGATTGAACAACAACAAATATGAATGTGTGAGAGATATTTTCTCAATGCTGTTTTTTGCAACTGTTCAAAATTCAAACTTTGAGTTCAGAGTTAACATCAACTCTCTTGCTAAAACTCAATTTACTGCCTTTCCTAATTTGCTACTTCTCTGGAGATTTGTGTAACACTGAAATATGAAAATGCTTGTCCTCCAAAATATATTTCCCAAAGTGGCCCAAGATCACTGCCAGGTTTCCCAGGATTTTTTCTTTCGTATCTCAATGCACTGCCCTCATACTTTCTCTCTTCTTTTTATCTTTGCCTGAGACAGTGGAAGAGTTATAATAACTACCCTGAAGTTTGGGGTAATTGCCAGTTCAAGTTATCCTCAGAGTTTTGCTGATTAACCATTTTATGCTGACTGTGGGTCAGCATAAGACTGCACAGTCAATAGAAGCTGAAGGAAGGTCATAATAGCTATTACCTATGGTAAAATAGATTCCATTTTCCATTTATAGACCCATTATTTTCATCTGTAAACCGCTGTTAAGAACTTGTATATTTATTTTCATTTTCTGCATATACTAGCTCTTAGAATAAGCAATTCTTTAAGTTTTGAATAAGAATATTAAATACTAGCATTATCTTTCATTATGGGCAATTTTAAATGCAATTTATTACGAAGTTTCAAAAATAAATATGAAATGACTTTACAATAAGAACAAAGCTATTTTAATTTTGATAAAACAACTCTAGTTATTCTCTAGTTGAAGTAGTATTTTATGTTACACGTTTTAAATATATCTCCATGGTTTTTACTTGTTGAAATATTTTAAAAGATATCTCCTTGTACAAAATGTAACATATTAGCATTTGATAAAATTGCTCATTTTCATCACTTTTAGTCTTAACAGGATAAGGCTTGGAAATTTTAAATAGAGACATTTTTATGGCTACACTATTTTACGGTCCCAAGACATCCCACTAATTGCTCTAGTGTCATTCATCACCTAATTGGAAAAGTATTTAATGTCCAGAAAGAGAAACCCACTGAGTTGCCCACATATACTTTTTAATTAATGGCAGAGAAACATACCCTGAAATAAGAACTTTCAATTACAAAAGTAGATGATTCACAGAAAAATTGATTTTTAATTTCTTAAATCTTAACTGTTAGACATAGGCAGACTTGGAAAAAATGTAGGATGCTTCCTAAATATTAGATCTATTTTAAAGGGAGACAAAAGTTTGACTTGCCTCTGAAAGAAGGTTGATCTGAATAGTAAAACTAAGTGGAGATGAGGACTCAGTGCCCCAACTTCTGGGCCAAGAATTAGAGGAGCAAAAGTATTAGAAACTCTAAGAGGTGAACAGGAATCCAAAAGCATAGAATATCTCAGAGCAGACTAGAAAGACTTACTAGCATCTCAGACAACTTCTTCTTCAATTGAGATGATAAAGCAATGGAATTGCAAATGCTGAGAGTGAGCAGACTCTCAGCATCTTAGACAACTTCTTCTTCAATTGAGATGATAAAGCAATGGAATTGCAAATGCTGAGAGTGAGCAGACTCTCAGGCAGCATATTAGGGTCAGCACCTCCCTCTATGGAAAAGGGAAATACCTGAATTATTTCTACAACATTTGAGGGAACTTTGAAAGTGACTGAAAGAGAGCCACCAGGTTCGGAGCAGTTTCAGATGGTGAGTGTAGAATATACTTGGACACCACATCTAGCAACAGTGGGTGCAAATATATGACAATAGGAACCAAGTGGGGCGTTACCCCAGTGGAGGCTACGGATAGAGGATAATTCTGGATCCATATTCCTCTCATGAAAGAGAGTCATATACAATCACTTCCAGAGAGCACCCCACAGCAAAATGCTAAGTTAAGTGAATGATACTGTTAATCCTGATATGTTGGAGCAGTTTCAGATGGTGAGTGTAGAATAAACTTGGACACCACATCTAGCAACAGTGGGTGCAAATATATGACAATAGGAACCAAGTGGGGCGTTACCCCAGTGGAGGCTACGGATAGAGGATAATTCTGGATCCATATTCCTCTCATGAAAGAGAGTCATATACAATCACTTCCAGAGAGCACCCCACAGCAAAATGCTAAGTTAAGTGAATGATACTGTTAATCCTGATATGACTGTGCTTACCTTGAATAGGTAAGATTAACACTGTGTCTCTGAAAATGTCATCTCTAGAGAAGTAAAACAGTTTTGTTCAATTCATTTGTGACCACAGAAAGAGAATTACTGTAAATCTAAGGTAGCTGAAATCCCGGAGCCTCTCTCTCGCTCAAGCCTCTTCCAAAGCTCCCAGAAGAGCTCTAGCAATGCTTTTGTAAAATTTGCAGAAGACAATTTTAGCCACAATTGCATAAGACAACTGCCTGTTTCCACTCTGACTTTCCTTTGAGCACATGTGCCCTCTTGGCCCAGAATTCAATTCAATTAAGGGTGAATTCAATTAAGTGGAAATTGCATTGGAGATACATTTAGTTTAGGCTTAATGAGATTTATGTATGTGGTTCACATTCCCTTCTATGAAGGGTTAAGTTAGTGCTGGTCTCCAATAGTGCATGGTTAGGAGTCATATTGTGAGATGAATGAGTCCTACAGTACTAGACACTAGAAATATGTGGGCTATGGAGGAGAAACAGGTAAACATTTAAGGAGAAGACTCAGTTCTCCCTTCTGCTTATTCAGTGAAGAAATTCTATTACTACAAATGCATTTGCATGATATAGAAATGATTAGAATTCTTAATTTTTTAGAGAACAAACTTGTAGGTATACCATAGAGTATATCAGTGTAAATAATCATGTATTTTTCATCCTTTTATAATAAATTGCACTTCAACATTACATTTCTCAGTGAGTTGCAAAACTGGAACTTTTCTAAACTATAACTAATAAGTATTTTAATCAGGTGGACAAAAAGCCTAAGTTGTTGTTGTTGTTGTTGTTTTCTGTACTCTCTACAGAAAATGGTATAAAGTCAAAGATGTATGAAGAAGCTATCTTGGGGCTGGTGCACTGGGATGACCCAGAGGGATGGTATGGGGAGGGAGGAGGGAGGAGGGTTCAGGATGGGGAACACATGTATACCTGTGGCAGATTCATTTTGATATACAACAAAACCAACACAATATTGTAAAGTTAAATAAAATAAAATTAAAAAAAATTTTTTTAAATGTACAACTAACATTTTAGGGAAAAAGTATTACATTGGTATGTCAGTTTATTAGTAGAAGTAATTTGTTATTACTTTTCTGAATTTTATAATGCCTATGGCATGCACCAGATTTAATTTTTTTTTAATTTTGTGAATTTCTTTTTGTTCTAGTTATATGTCCAATTTTGTATTCCTAAATTTGTATTCTTTTCTTGTCAAATACCCCTGTTCCCAATTATATACACTTCAAGCCTTCTAAACCTTGACCAGTAATGTCATACTTTTTACTGATACTTGAATGTAACCTCCATGGGAACAGGAATTGTTTTCCTTTGTTCACTGTTCTATATCAAAACCCATATAGGATCTGAAGTATAAAAGGTACTCAGTAAATATTTATGAAACAAACACTGGTCACTGTTTAAATCATGCTTCCAAGATGAAGAAGCCTAATGTTTACTTTGTTCTTATTCAGTAGACTTGCTCACTCAGTTTCCTGTATTAATTTTTTCTGACAAATATCATGACGTTTATATAGAAAAGTTGTAAAAAGAAATTCCTTGCAAAACTCTAGTATTTTACAAAGGATTTACTTACTGCAGTAGTGATGGATTCAGTTTAGAAGATATGCAAACACAAGACACCCAGGAAAGTACAAGGTGAAGAAAGAGAAAAGAAAAAAAAAAAACCCAAAAACTAAAGACAAAACAGGATAAATTATTACAAGAGACCTGATAAAGATAAGAAAGAATAAGAGTTGAATGTGGAAACATGGCTGAACTCAGTTTTTCTTTTCACCTTAAGAGAAACACAAAGATTATACATATATATATATATATATATCAGTTCAGTTCAGTTCAGTCACTCAGTCGTGTTGGACTCTACAATCCCATGATTTGCAGCACGCCAGGCCTCCCTGTCCATCACCAACTCCCAGAGTCTACTCAAACTCATGTCCATCGAGTTGGTGATGCCATCCAGCCATCTCATCCTCTGTCGTCCCCTTCTCCTCCTGCCCCCAATCCCTCCCAGCATCAGGGTCTTTTCCAATGAGTCAACTCTTTGCATGAGGTGGCCAAAGTACTGGAGTTTCAGCTTCAGCATCAGTCCTTCCAATGAACACCCAGGACTGATCTCCTTTAGAATGGACTGGTTGGATCTCCTTGCAGTCCAAGGGACTCTCAAGAGTCTTCTCCAACTTCACAGTTCGAAAGCATCAATTCTAAGGCGCTCAGCTTTCTTCACAGTCCAACTCTCACATCCATACATGACCACAGGAAAAACCATAGCCTTGACTAGACGGACCTTTGTTGGCAAAGTAATGTCTCTGCTTTTTAATATGCTATCTAGGTTGGTCATAACTTTCCTTTCAAAGAGTAAACATCTTTTAATTTCATGGCTGCAATATATGGACTTCCCTGATGGCTCAGACGGTAAAGCATCTGTCTACAATGCGGGAGACCCAGGTTGATCCCTGGGTCAGGAAGATCTCCTGGAGAAGGAAATGGCAACCCACTCCAATATTCTTGCCTGGAAAATTCCATGGATGGAGGAGCCTGGTAGGCTACAGACCATGGGGTCGCAAAGAGTCGAACACGACTGAGCGACTTCAATGTCATGTCATGTCATATATATATATATAAATAAAATACGAGCCAGCCCGCGTCACCACCTGACAGCGCCCTCCGACTGGCCCAAGGTCCCCGCCGCCGCTCCAGCTCCGCGCAGCCGTCGCCGCCGCCACCACCGCCCCTTCTCAGCCGCCCGCCATGACGACTGCATCCGCCTCGCAGGTGCGCCAGAACTACCACCAGGACTTGGAGGCTGCCATCAACCGCCAGATCAACCTGGAGCTCTACGCCTCCTATGTCTACCTGTCCACGTCATACTATTTTGACCGCTGTGGAGTGTCTTAGAATATTTTCTTCACCGATCTCATGAGGAGAGGGAACATGCTGAGAAACGGATGAAGCTGCAGAACCGGCAAGGCGGCCGAATCTTCCTTCAGAATGTCAGGAAACCAGACCGTGATGACTGGGAGAATGGGCAGAATGCAATGGAATGTGCGCCGTGCTGGGAAAGAAGTGTGAATCAATTACTACCTGAACTGCACAAACTGGGCACTGAAAAAAATGATCCCCATCTGTGTGATTTCATTGAGATCCATTACCTGAATAACAGGTGGAAACCATCAAATAATTGGGTGACCACATAACCAACCTGCGCAAGATGGGGGCCCCTGGATCTGGCATGGCAGAGTACCTCATTGACAAGCACAGCCTGGGACACAGTGAGAGCTAAGCCTCAGGCTGACTTCCCACAGCCACAGGGGTGACTTCCCTGGTCACCAAGGCAGTGCATGCATATTTAGGTTACCTTCACCTTTTCTATAATTTGTAACAAAACATCTACTTAAATTCTTTCTTTAGTACCATTCCTTCAAATAAAGTAATTTGGTACCCCTCCAAATATATATATATATACACACATATATATATATATATAGATAATCATTATTATTGATAATTATTATTATAAATAATCAGGTTTCAATTTATTCAAATAGCCAATGTATTCTATATTCTGCAGATAGATATTTGAAAACTACCATCTTCAGCTTTAAATAATATATACGGAGTGACAAAAATACCAAGAGGGAAAAATAGTTAAAAGGGCAGGCTAGCTCATTTTATGCAGAGGTGTAAAGAAGCATGAACCACATGTTGCAGAACTGAAATGCTAAATGAAGCGGTGATGTGTGGGAACTGGGCCACAGATGTTAGGATGTTACTTGTTGAGACTGGGCTCAATAGACTAGACTCAACAAACCATGAAAGTTTAAAATTTAGAGGTTCTGATACTATTAAAATATTATGACTTACAGCTTTAAACTTTAAAATAGTAGCTCCCATTTGTTCAATTCTAATTTGAGATTATGCTCTGAATATGCTCTTTTTTTTTCTATAGTAGTGATATTAGACACAAATTCATACAAATAAAATTGATTATTTAAAATTTTAAAAACTGACTTTCTAAGTTGCTAGAGTAAATTGGTTCATTTCCTTCTCCTATCCCAGGCTTCTTAGTCTGTATGTCAGTGTATCACTTTCCTGGTGCCAAAAAAGTGTCTGTATTGCTTAAATAAATCTTTATGTGTTAGTAGAATTATACACGGAGACTCTCTCTACTCTCTCCTTCTCCCAATCTCTTTCTTTTTCAAATCTCATATTTTTATGTATGTCTGGTAGTATTTATGAAGTTCAGGTTTTGCATAATTTTTTATTGAAAGAATATAGTTGATATACAGTATTGTGTCAGTTCAGTTCAATCGCTCAGGTGTGTCCCTGCGACCCCATGGACTGCAGCACGTCAGGCCTTCCTGTCCATCACCAACTCCCAGAGTTTACTCAAACTCATGTCCATTGAGTCGGTGATGCCTTCTCATCTTCTGTCATCCCATTCTCCTCCCGCCTCAATCTTTCCCAGCATCAGGGTCTTTTCCAATGAGTCAGTTCTTCACATCAGGTGGCCAAAGTATTCCATTTCAGGTATATAGCATAGTGATTCAGTGTTTTTGCAGATTATATTCCATTATAGGTTATTAGAAGGTAATGGATATAATTCTCTCTGCTAACATGTAAATCCTTGTTGCTTATCTATTTAATATATAGCAGTTTGTGTGTTAATCCCATACCCCTAATTTGTCCCTCCCTCCTTCCCTCTCCTCTTTGGTAACCACAAGTTTTATTCTCTAAGTCTGTGAGCTTGTTTCTGTTTGTTTAATTTAATACTTTTCCAAATAGAAATATTTCCAATGATTTATTTTGCTACTTTGGGTAGTTAAACCATCTATAACCAGTTATTCCTTAAATCTTTGGTTATATAATGATTCAAATCAACCTTGATTACACACACACACACAAACTAAACAGAGAAACAGTCTAATCATGAATTATTGGGAATCCATAGGTTAGCTTATTTCTGCTTCAGTAAAATATGACTTAATAAAATAGAGATAATACCATCTACTGCTTCCAGGTCTCAAGTACAAATCAGGCAATGTCAAAGTACAGTATTTAGAATTCTGTGAGAATAAGGCTGCATAATATTTGAGACATTGCTATCAATGATTGTTACAAATAAGCTTTAGCCTTTACTGAACATCAGCTATATTCTCAAGACATACAGTGTGCTAAATACATTACAGTCATTTTTACATTTTAACCTCAGAACTCTGAAATGTAGGCATTATTATTGACCCTGTTTTACTAAAAAATAAATTGAATCTAAGTTTGAAATAAATTGTCTGAAGATATAGCAAGTAAATTTTAGATACAGTAATTGAAAGCTGGTCAACCTAATTTCAAAAGATAATTTATTAATTGTTTCCCAACTTAAGATACCGATGTGAATTCAATTATTTCAGTAGTTATATTATTATCCTAATGTGTATTAGGAAAAAAAGTAGTACATTTAACTCAAGATATTACAGATGTGATTTTTAAGACTGAGATTATCATAGGCATTTAATTTTAAAGGTGAATTAGTTTCAGTATAAATATTAGATAATAGTAAAGATGACACCCAGTTCAGTTCAGTCACTCAGTCGTGTCTGACTCTTTGCAATCCCATGAACCACAGTACACCAGGCCTCCCTGTCCATCACCAACTCTGGGAGTCTACCCAAACTCATGTCCATTGAGTCGGTGATGCCATCCAACCATCTCATCCTCTGTCGTCCCCTTCTTCTCCTGCCCTCAATCTTTCCCAGCATCAGGGTCTTTTCAAATGAGTCAGCTTTTTGCATCAGGTGGCCAAAGTATTGGAGTTTCAGCTTCAAAGATGACATCCAAATATGGCAAAATTAGGAAAGTGGTATTTGATTGATGAAACTTTAGGAAATTCTAGAATGACCTGTTGTTCATCTCCAGTCACTAGCATTACTAAGAGGGTCCTATTCAGAACTGGTACTAGGGGAAATTGGTGAGTTTATAGTTAATATGTATTATAATCCAGAAACAGCATGCTCTTGGGTTACCATAGAACCATTCTCTATGTATTTGGAGCTCATTTCCTCTTTTCAAATTTATCTGACTCATGTTCATTATTTAAATGTCATGCTTCCTGGGAAACTATCAAACAAGTTTCTTCTATAAGTTAACTTTTTACTGTAACAGCAGTATTTATTACCCAAAACCATAGGAGTGAATAATTATGGTTATTTCAGGCATTGTGTCACAGCCAGAATGTTATTTATGAGTAGGAAGGCTAGGTCCTTCTAATGCTTCCTAAATCATGCCAAGTAATTGTGATGTCAAACTGGTTGTAAAGGTGACTCTCCTTTCATTACCAATAGAAGTCATATCACTTTGAGGTATATGTTTGTTTTCTCTCAGGACAAATAACATTTTTCCACTTAAATGGGAAGCAAAAGTTTAACAACAACTTCAAACAATTATTTAATTTTAAGTCATGTCAACTATTATGAAGATATATTGAGCATCAGTTGTGTACCATCCATTATTTTAGGCACTGAAGATACAAAAAAGTAGGCACAGTCCTTGCTCTTGAAGTGAACTGAAAGCAGCTCAGTCATTTCCAACTCTTTGCTACCCCATGGACTATACAGTCCATGGAATTCTCCAGGCCAGAATACTGGAGTGGGTAGCCTTTCCCTTCTCCAGGGGATCTTCCCAACCCAGGGATCAAACCCAGGTCTCCCGCATTGCAGGAAGATTCTTTACCAGCTGAGTGACTAGAGAAGCCCAAGAATACTGTAGTGGGTAGCCTATTCCCTCTCCAGTGGATCTTTCTGACCCAGGAGTCAAACCAGGGTCTCCTGCATTGCAGGTGGATTCCTTATCAACTGAGCTATCAAAGAGTCCATATATATATATATATAAAATTGAATGAGTGATATGTGTGTGTGTGTTCTGAGATGAGATGGAGTAGGAGTATGAGAAGTAATCAGGACTAGAGGAGAAATGTATAGATGATTATGTTGTAGGGCCATACGCCCTGTACTGGCAAGCCTAATGTGTCTCTTAGTACAGAAAAAAGGCATTACCTCATCCAGGCCAGGGATGCTTAGAGAAGGCTTCCTGAAGGAGGCAGGTTTGAGTTGAATCTTCAAGAAAAAGTAAGAGTTAGCCAAGCAAACAAGGGAAAAGATCATTCAAGGAAGAGGGAATAGAATATGCAAATACATGGAAGACAAACAGCTGTCACCTTTGGGAAAGAGCAAATAGGTTCATGTGGTAAAGGTTATCTTGAGCTGCGATTTAAACCTAAACTCTTTTTTCTACACTGTGTGATACTATATACTCCTGATAGGCTACAGCCTTGGAATAGGCAATTGACTTAGAAGATGCGTGCTTGACACGGAGGCTCATGATTATTAGTATAAAACTGATGAAGCCAACTATTGCATTTAACTAACAGCTCACTATTTAGAATCCTGAATCCTTCAGAAGTATGCTAATTTAAAATACAATTACTTGATGACATAAATCAAAGCAAGATCTTCTAGGACCCACCTCCTAGAGTAACGGAAATAAAAACAAAAATAAACAAGTTGGGACCTAATTAAACTTCAAAGCTTTTGCACAGCAAAGGAAACTACAAACAAGGTGAAAAGAAAACCCTCAGAATGAGAGAAAATAATAGCAAAAGAAACAATGGACAAAGAATAGATTTCCAAAATATATAACCAGCTCATACAATTCAATATCAGAAAAACAAACAACCCAATCAAAAAGTAGGAAAAAGACCTAAACAGACATTTCTCCAAAGAAGACATACAGATGGCTAACAAACACATGGAAAGATGCTCAACATCACTCATTATTAGAGAAATACAAATCAAAACTACAGCGAGATACCACCTCACACCAGTCAGAATGGACATCATCAAAAAGTCTACAAACAATAAATTCTGGAGAGGGTGTGGAGAAAAGGGAACCCTGTTGCATTCCTGGTGGGAATGTAAATTCATACAGCCACTATGGAAGATTGTATGGAGATTCCTTAAAAAACTAGGAATAAATTACCATATGACCCAGCAATCCCACTACTGGTCACATACTCTGAGGAAACCAAAACCGAAAAGGACACACATACTCCAATATTCATTGCAGCACTATTTACAATAGCGAGAACATGGAAGCACCTGAGATGTCCATCGACAGATGAATGGATAAACTGTGGTACATGTATACAATGGAATACTACTCTGCCATAAAAAGGAATGGATTTGAGTCAGTTCTAATGAGGTGAACATACCTAAAGCCTGTTATACAGAGTGAAGTAAGTCTGAAAGAGAAAGATAAGTATTTTACAGTGACTCACATATGTATGGAATCTAGAAAGATGGTACTGATGAATTTATTTTCAGGGCAGCAGTGGAGAAACAGGCATAGAGAATAGACTTATGGACATGCGGAGAGGGGAGGAGAGGGTGAGGTGTATGGAGAGAGTGACATGGAAACTTACATTACCATATGCAAAATAGATAGCCAATGGGAATTTGCTGTATGTCTCAGGGAACTCAAACAGGGGCTCTGTGACAATCTAGAAGTGTGGGTGCGGAGGGAGATGGAAGGGAGATTCAGGAAAGAGGGAGCATGAATGTATCTACAGCTGGCTGATTCTTGTTGATGTATAACAGAAAACCACAAAATTCTGTAAAGCAAATATCCGTCAATTAAAAAAAATAAAGTGGCAAAAAATAAAATGCAGTGAATGCAATATAAAGTAAAAGCCACATGAATTTATCTATTATTTAATAAATGTTTATTAAGTACCAACTATCAGAGAATTCAATGGCACCCCACTCCAGTACTCTTGCCTGGAAAATCCTATGGATGGAGGAGCCTGGTAGGCTGTAGTCCATGGGGTCACTAAGAGTCGGACACGACTGAGCGACTTCACTTTCACTTTTCACTTTCATACATTGGAGAAGGAAATGGCAACCCACTCCAGTGTTCTTGCCTGGAGAATCCCAGGGACGGGGGAGCCTGGTGGGCTTCCGTCTATGGGGTTGCACAGAGTCGGACACGACTGAAGTGACTTAGCAGCAGCAGCAGCAAGTACCAACTATACGTTACAAAATTATGCTGGTGGAGAGATACAATGATAAACAAGCTATGCCCTGTGCACCTAAACACACGAAAATAAAATAACAAAAATGGTCTTCCTTGAGTCTGAAATGTGAGACAAGCAAAAAAAATTTACACAATATAATCCTGGCCTTATTTAATAGAAATGGGCTGTTTTGGCTATTATCAGAGATATATTGGTCTGTTTAGCAGTTTTATCTCTATGGTAAAGTAGACATATATCAGTCTTGATAATATTATTTCCTAAAATCATTTAGTATCTTCATCTTGAATTTTTGCTCATTACAAAAACGTTCTGACAGTAATTTCACTATTCCATCTGGGAATAAAATGTTTTGACAAAATGCAGGTAAGATTCTAAATCTCTTGGCTGTTCTAATCCCTATTTTCACTTAATATTATCATAGTATGTCTGATCAAGCAGGAGCTTGTGATTTAGTGCTTATGACTATTTTCTGAGGCCTCATTACTGTGGTAGGAACTAACACAGACCAATATGTATTACAGACTAATACAAAGAAGCAGAAATGGACTATGAGAGAATCAGCAGAAAGGGTAGTAAGCCTTTGTTGCTTCTCCAATAAGCAACTATCTTTATCTTATTAATTGTACTAGACTGTTTATTATATTCAAACATAGAAAACAGAATGGCACAATGAGGCACTGTGTATCCATAGCCCACCAACAATAAACATATTAGTATGTATATCTAAAGAATGTCTCTTAAAAAATAAAAACATAAACCAGTTATTACTTAAACATGTATAGCAGCTCCTTCACATCACTGAATATATGCCTAAATGTTCAAAGTTCCAACTGTCTCATATATGTTATTTTTATTAACAATTGTTAGAATCAGTATCAAAATAAAGACCACACATTGCAATTGGCCAATATGTTGTTTAAATCTTCTTAAATCTCTAAGGATCACCTTCAATTTTATTTTTCTCACTTGCAATTTAAATGTGGCAAAAAAGAACCTAGGTGCTGATTGCATTCCCGTAGTGTCACTTGACATGTTCATTAGTTATATCATTAAATTAGCATTTGGATCTAAAGATGTCTTCTAAATTAGATTTCTCCTACATTTTATTTTTTTGACAAGATTATTCCATAGCTGTACATTCTATCAAGAGATACAGCATCTAGTCATCTTTCTTTTTGTGATGTTAGTAACTATAAATACTTAATACCGAGATCTAAATTACTTTCAGAAAAATCAATTTATCCTTGTAACTGTGTTTGAACAAAATACTGTGTTCTTCATATTCCCATCAATTGAATGCAGAAAAAGAAAAATGGATGCATATGATATTTCTTCTTCCAGAAAGAAAGAGAGAGAATGGGGGGAATGTGGGGGAGAAAGAGAAAAAAAGTATCAATGTTAAAAATCACTACACTTAGGAATCGAATAACTGATAATATCACACACACATCAGACACATTATTTCATTATTGTTATAGAAATACAAATGAATAAAAGCCATTACTTTAAAACAAATGCTGTAATTGATATTTTCAAGTCTCATGCGATCTCAGCACTATGAAGATTACTTTTGTAGAAATTGTTTCTATTTATATCTGCTTACTGTCAGATTGAATAAAGTGAAGCACGGAAGGTACCATGTCACATGGACTCATAATTAAAATCACATAGAAAATCAATTGTAGAAATGAGAATATACTGGACACATAGTTTGGCGCTATCTTACACAAAATGGTAAAATTTCTAAGCTAATAAAAGAAGCACAGGTAGAGATGCAACGAAGAGAGAATTCAAACTAGGGCCAATGATTACTTTTAAAAAGCTTCAAAGGATAGGTAGGATTTAAAATAGGTCTTGAAAGGTAAAATATGTTGAAAGGGAGATTGGAAGGCTTGATGGAAGACAATGAAATGAAAATGGATAGTAGCCTGGTTTGGACAGAGAGTGGTGGATTAAAGATGAATAGAAATATAGTCACTATACTGACTATGGAACTAGATATTCTAGAGTACAGTTTGAGCACAGCTTCTAAATAGTGGTGTGCCTGCGTTAGTCTTTGTGAAGTTATTTCTCCACTGATCTCCATATTATATTGGGCACCTACTGATCTGGGGAGTTCATCCAATATGAAACTGGAGATCAGGGGAGATATAACTTCAGAAAGAACGAAGGGATGGTGCCAAAGTAAAAAAAAACACCTGGTTTTGGATGTGACTGGTGTTAGAAGAAAGATCTGATGCTATAAAGAGCAATATTGCAGAGGAACCTGGAATGTTAGGTTCATGGATCAAGGTAAACTAGAAGTGGTTAAACAGGAGATGGTAAGAGTGAACGTCGACATTCTAGGAATCAGCGAACTAAAATGGACTGGATGGGTGAATATAACTCAGATGACCATTATATCTACTACTGTGGGCAGGAATCCCTTAGAAGAAATGGAGGAGCCATCATAGTCAACAAAAGAGTCTGAAATGCAGTACTTGGATGCCATCTCAAAAACCACAGAATGATCTCTGTTCATTTCCAAGGCAAACCATTCAATATCACAGTAATCCAAGTCTATGCCCTGACCAGTAACGCTGAAGAAGCTGCAGTTGAACGGTTCTATGAAGACCTACAAGACCTTTTAGATCTAACACCCCAAAAAAGATGTCCTTTTCATTATAGGGGACTGGAATGCAAAAGTAGGAAGTCAAGACACACCTGGAGTAACAGGCAGTTTTTATTCCAATCCCAAAGAAAGGCAATGCCAAAGAATGCTCAAACTACCACACATTGCACTCATCTCACACACTAGTAAAATAATGCTCAAAATTCTCCAAGCCAGGCTTCAGCAATACATGAACCGTGAACTTCCAGATGTTCAAGCTGGTTTTAGAAAAGGCAGAGAACCAGAAATCAAACTGCCAACATTGGCTGGATCATCAAAAAAGCAAGAGAGTTCCAGAAAAGCATCTATGTCTGCTTTATTGACTATGCCAAAGCCTTTGACTATGTGGATCACAATCAACTGTGGAAAATTCTGAAAGAGATGGGAATACCAGACTACCTGACCTGCCTCTTGAGAAACCTGTATGTAGGTTAGGAAGGAACAGTTAGAACTGGACATGGAACAACAGAGTGGTTCCAAATTGGGGAAGGAATATGTCAAGGCTGTATATTGTCACCTTGCTTATTTAACTTATATGCCGAGTACATCATGAGAAATGCTGGGCTGGATGAAGCACAAGCTGGAACCAAGATTTCTGGGAGAAATATCAGTAACCTCAGATATGCAGATGACACCACCCTTTTGGCAGAACATGAAGAACTAAAGAGCTTCTTGATGAAAGTGAAAGAAGAGAGTGAAAAAGTTGGCTTAAAGCTCAGCATTCAGAAAACTAAGATCATGGCATCTGGTCCTATCACTTCATGGCAAATAGATGGGGAAACAGTGGAAACAGAGACAGACTTTATGTTTGGGGGCTCCAAAATCACTGCAGATGGTGACTGCAGCCATGAAATTAAAAGACACTTACTCCTTGGAAGGAAAGTTATGACCAACCTAGATAGCATATTAAAAAGCAGGGACATTATTTTGCCAACAACATTCTGTCTAGTCGAGGCTATGATTTTTCCAGTAGTCATGTATGGATATGAGAGTTGGACTATAAAGAAAGCTGAGTGTCAAACAATTGATGCTTTTGAACTGTGGATTTGGAGAAGACTCTTGAGAGTCCCTTGGATTGCAAGGAGATCCAACCAGTCTGTTCTAAGGGAAATCAGTCCTGAATATTCATTGGAAGAACTGATGTTGAAGCTGAAACTCCAATATTTTGGCCACCTGATGTGAAGAGCTGACTCATTTGAAAAGACCTTGATGCTGGGAAAGATTGACGGCAGGAGGAGAAGGGGATGAGAGAGGATGAGAGAGGATGAGAGACGATGCTTTGAATACATCACTGACTCAATGGACATGAGTTTGGGTAGGCTCTGGGAGTTGGTGTTGGGCAGGTAGACCTGGCATGCTGCAGCTCATGGGGTTGCAAAGAGTCAGACACGACTGAGCAACTGAACTGAACTGTGTTAGTCTGGGTCTTCTGAGAAGCACATACCACGAGAGATTTAGCCCTGCTAGAGCTTACTGCAGTAAATGCCTATGAGAGAAAATAGGAGAGAGCCAGAAAAGGTCAAGAAAGTTGTCAGACCATGATTTAGGTCTGCCACCTGTAAAAGAGAAAGAGAAGAAAGGAAGGAAGGTTTTAGACTGCAGTGTAGCTCTGAAAATTTCTACAAAATTGGGAGTTTTTGAGCAAAGTTGTTTGTCAGAGGAGTTCTGTATCTCCCAGTCATAGACAAGGAACAGCCCTTAGTAACTCTGACTTTGGTGCACAATGGAGATGGATTTCAGAGCCCAACAGCTGGAACCATGGTCCGTTGCACTCCCTACCCTGAAGGATACTTCTTTGTAGCTTGAGTAGCTAACGTTTTGAGTTACAGCTCTACCATTTAACAAGGGGAATATACTGATATAGATTTGCTGACAATTAAATGAGAATGTATCTATAAAATGGAAAAAATACAGTTTAGAAGTTGTTTTGTTTTCAGATATGACAGTAGCTTTGATGATTATGGCAAATAAATGTAGGGGTAAGAATTTTTCTTTAATTGGCTTACAGATAGAAAATGTATAGTCTTCTTGGCAAAAATGTGATATTATCAAACTGTAGCATAGGAATGAAAAAGCGCTTATTGAGAGAGAAGTATGAAGAGAACCATCATCTCATGGGATTTGCAGATAAAGCAATGGGAAGGACACATTGTTAGTAAGAGGGAACCCTATTGCATAACTGTCATATTAAGTAAGGCAATATATTAAGAAATATAGAAACAAAATCTTGAACTCAAATGTTGGCTGTAATCATGAAAAGAAAAAACTATAAATGAAACACAGGAGAATTGATCTATAGACAGGATATCTAAGCAGATATGTCAGGTTAGAGGAAAGAAGATGCAAACTTTATCACTGTGATTTCAAGTTAGTATCTTGGGAATGTTGAGGGCTTAAAAGGTTTTAAAAAATTAAAAAGTTTAAGTTTAGATACTATGAATCCATTTAAATTTTAGATTTCTGAAATTGTGGTATATGCAAGTTATTCCTATCTAAAAATGAAGGTTAGCATCCTAGGAATAAGTTAGATCATCAGTAAACAAACTTGGGACTCAATAAAATAAAAATGAACTTGTCACTAAGAGAATTCATATTGTCACCGAGAAAACAAATGTAGAGCATAGTGAAGTGAAACCAAAGTCAAGACTTTCATTTAATTCCTATCTGGCAAGTAGGCAGAGCTAGGGCTTTGAGAGTTAGGAGGGTAAGAGGGAAGAAATAGTGAATTCAGAAATTTAGGAGGCAGTCCAGTGCCAGGCCTGGGACGGGGGTGGAGATGGAGATGGATGAGGGGAAGTTATGGAGGAAGCAGGCTCTGTAGGGAAGTGCTCAGAGGAGGTGCAGGGAGAGTAGGGTTCTGTGGTTTGAGCCTGAGGGTGAAGCTGCCCGAGAAGGAGGATGGGCTAGCATTCTGAATGCCAGATGGATAACTGTTGTGCTACACCATTTGTAATTATTTGTGGGCTTAGCCTCATTTCTACCATCTACATGGCAGCCTGAATTGGCACAGACTTCTGGTATGAGTATCCATGTACAGTTCAAGAAAATTCCAGAAATTTGAACAAAAGCATCTGAAATGATTGCTAGTGATGATGCACATGAAAAGACTTGCAAAGATGCACTTTTCCGATATTCTGGAAATATATATATATTTGGGATTGTGGAGACAGTGTAACACTCTACCCAACACATACTGGTATAGCCCACTAGAACTTGCACAAACTCTGGGAGATAGTGGAGGACAGGGAAGCCTGGCACGCTTCAGTCCTTGAGGTTGCAGAGTTGGACATGACTTAGTGACTGAACAACAACAGAGCCCACCAGAAAGGACAGAGTTATAGGCTATGTGACACTGAGCTCCGTGGGTTGTACTACTCCACCAG
Organism: Bos mutus; assembly: GCF_027580195.1. Lineage (NCBI taxonomy): Eukaryota > Metazoa > Chordata > Mammalia > Artiodactyla > Bovidae > Bos > Bos mutus. Next base: position 50,103,544 of record NC_091617.1, read on the forward strand.
ACAACAGCTGCCTGAGAATGTGTCTGGAAAGTTCGGATGGGCCTTCTGCCTGGCTTGTGTCTCTGCTCCCTTAGAGTTCATGGTTTCTGCTTTCTCTATCTGGGCTGCTCATACCAACCAGAAAGAGTACACTTTAATGAAGGAATATCATGTGGCATGAGTAGGAAGCTGCCTGCTTTACATCTGTATTATTTTTTGATATTATATTTTCTCTTATTTTCTCCATTGTTTTTAATTTAATCTCTTTTGTGGATATTTCACTTTATCCTGAAAATTCATTTTATTTATTCATACAGACTATTGTTTCTTAACACACTAAAATTTACCTGGAGTCTGTTGCTGCTGCTGCTGCTGCTAAGTCACTTCAGTCGTGTCCGACTCTGTGCGACCCCATAGATGGCAGCCCACCAGGCTCCTCCGTCCCTGGATTCTCCAGGCAAGAATATTGGAGTGCATTGCCATTTCCTTGTGATTCCATATTTCAGACAAAGTAATCTAGGTTCAGAGATCATACAGGAGAAAATGGGTAGACACTTGGTACAAATTTGTGAAAGAAAATTGGTAGCTGGAGGCTGACCCAAAGCAAGTTCTGCCAATGACTGTTAGACTTTTCAGTAAAGTAACTGTATCTGTTTAACTGGAAACACTAGTTTCTTTGAGAAACCTCTTATCATTGTTAAAACTTGTATTCACTTTGCTGTTGTAGATACCCAGTCATTCAGAGGTATTAGTGCTATTTTCAAGGACTTAGGTTATCTAAAAATGAAGAAATTGTCTAAGATCTTTTCCCCTAAACATTGGCATATAGCTGAATCTGAGGTGAAATATCACAATTGTTTATCTGTATTTTGTCTGTTTACAAGGAAGGAAGTTTTTACATGGAATTTTGACTTTGTAACTGAAAGGATTCCAGTTCAGTCAGACAAGAGGATTAATTTTATTCTTATTCTTATTATTTTTAAAAAGCTCTCCTTAATAGGTCAATAGAATTTTCACTGTCACTAAATTATTAGGGATTTTTGTTCTTTCCCATCTCTGCTTCATGTTATGTGGCAGCTTAGATGAGAGGGGAATTTGGGGAGAATGGATACAGGTACATTACTTTGCCAACAAAGGTCCGTCTAGTCAAGGCTATGGTTTTTCCTGTGGTCATGTATGGATGTGAGAGTTGGACTGTGAAGAAAGCTGAGCACCGAAGAATTGATGCTTTTGAACTGTGGTGTTGGAGAAGACTCTTGAGAGTCCCTTGGACTGCAAAGAGATCCAACCAGTTCATTCTGAAGGAGATCAGCCCTGGGATTTCTTTGGAAGGAATGATGCTGAAGCTGAAACTCCAGTACTTTGGCCACCTCATGCGAAGAGTTGACTCATTGGAAAAGACTCTGATGCTGGGAGGGATTGGGGGCAGGAGGAGAAGGGGACGACAGAGGATGAGATGGCTGGATGGCATCACCGACTCGATGGATGTGAGTCTGAGTGAACTCCGGGAGTTGATGATGGACAGGGAGGCCTGGCGTGCTGCAGTTCATGGGGTCCCAAAGAGTTGGACACGACTGAGCGACTGAACTGAACTGAACTGATATGTATGGCTGATTCCCTTTGCTGTTCACCTGAGACTATCACAAAATTGTTGATCAGCTATTAGATCAGATCAGATCAGATCAGATCAGTCACTCAGTCGTGTCCGACTCTTTGCGACCCCCAAATTGCAGCATACCAGGCCTCCCTGTCCATCACCAACTTCCGGAGTTCACTCAGACTCACATCCATCGAGTCGGCGATGCCATCCAGCCATCTCATCTTCTGTCATCCCCTTCTCCTCCTGCCCCCAATCCCTCCTAGCATCAGAGTCTTTTCCAGTGAGTCAACTCTTCGCATGAGGTGGCCAAAGTACTGGAGTTTCAGCTTCAGCATCATTCCTTCCAAAGAAATCCCAGGGCTGATCTCCTTCAGAATGAACTGGTTGGATCTCTTTGCAGTCCAAGGGACTCTCAAGAGTCTTCTCCAACACCACAGTTCAAAAGCATCATTTCTAAGGCGCTCAGCCTTCTTCACAGTCCAACTCTCACATCTATACATGACCACAGGAAAAACCATAACGTTGACTAGACGAACCTTTGTTGGCAAAGTAATGTCTCTGCTTTTCAATATGCTATCTAGGTTGGTCATAACTTTCCTTCCAAGGAGTAAGCGTCTTTTAATTTCATGGCTGCATTCACCATCTGTAGTGATTTTGGAGCCCAGAAAAATAAAGTCTGACACTGTTTCCACTGTTTCCCCATCTATCTCCCATGAAGTGGTGGGACCAGATGCCATGATCTTTGTTTTCTGAATGTTGAGCTTTAAGCCAACTTTTTCACTCTCCACTTTCACTTTCATGTAAAACAAAATGCCTTTTTTTTAAATGAGTGCTCTCTTTTTAACATAACATTGGGGTCACAGAGTAAAATTCTCCAACTGCCATATGTTTATTTCGGCTAAGTACCATAAAGAAGGTTCCCCCATAATGACCCTTTGGAGCTACGAAAATTATTACAAGGCCTAAGGCTTTCGCTGGTCATTAACTTCATACTATGGTCTTTATTTCTTATGATGAAATGATGTACCTTTCATTACCTAAACCCTTCCTGGTGTGTATCCACATTATTTAATGTCTTCTAACTCAGTTATTTTCAATATAAATATGTTTTAAACATTGAACTTTAAAAATCTTATTCCATTACTGCAGTACTTGACAGATTTTTTTTTTAATTTAACTTAGTAATTTCTTACAAAATCCTAAATCTGTCTTTAAGAAAAAATGAGAAAGAAAAAATTAAGAGGCAAATAATGAACATTGGTCAATAAAATATTTCAAGAAAAACTTTCAACTTTGGAAATCAGAAGAGGAATGAAATAAAATTTTTAGTTAAAATTGTTTAGTGATCTTTGAAATGACAGCTTCATCAGGTACAGAATTTTAAATATACAAAATAAGTCAACTATGTGGAAGACAAGGCACCAATGGTATATTCACTTTCTAAGATGGCTAAAAAAAATAGAAAGAAAGTGATAAAAATATAAGTGGTTTGTGGGCAACAAAATTCAGAGAAATGTGTATTTTTGTTTATTTTTATTAGGGGGTTTGGTTGGTTGCTGCTCATTGGAAACATATTTTCAGGTAGAGGGAAAGAAAATAGTTGGAATTAAAAATTAAAAAAATATATATAGAGAGAGAGACAAATAATTTTAAAGGCCGTATTTGATAAATCAAAGCTCCAGAGAAGATAAAACAACGAGTACGATTAAAGCACAAAGAGAAGGATCAGCCTTGGTTAAAAAATATTATTTCTTTCTCACAGATTGAAAAATGGAAAAGAGAGAGAAATTACAGAGTGCTTTTAGAAATATAGAAGATGGAAAATGAGTACCTGCTTGTGGGGAGCCGTAAAATTCTCAGTAAAATAGGGGGTGTGGTCACCACTCCTTTTCTAACCAGTATCACAGCTTCCTTAACTTGGTAAATGCCACTACCAGCCACAGTGCATGACTACATTTACTGCTTTAAAAAGCCTTGAAACTTTTCTCCTTGTTCCTGACAGTATTAATGAAATGCTTCCATTAAGCCACAAATTAGGCTAGTATTTTATTGAATTAATTTATTTAGATTGAGTCTGATTACTTAGGTATCATGATAATCACTCTGGAAGCATTTGAATAAAATAACCCAATTAATTTAATAAATTCTTAATTTACTCTTGCATTCCAGATGTAATTAAAACATCAGTTTTAACCCATTAATATGGGCTTAGCAACTTGGTTTATCAAATGAAGATATACTATATCAACAAACAACACTGTCACTCATAAGAACTTTCTCTGAAAACATGATCAAGTCATGTATTTACATTTACAAATTTCAGGAAAAAAATGAATGATGATAGCATTATTATTATTTTATATTTGAAGTAAGTTTTACTCTCAAGTGAAATTCTGATTTCTTAACAAGGTAGAAGTAGTTAATTTTGATCCTACTTATGCATTAGTGAATCTGATTATGCATTAAATCACTTTCTTTCCTCAAGAACTATATATATTAAGATTTTAAGAACTGCTGTCAATAAACTAGTACATTGATCTTAGCCCTTCTAGTATATTCTCCCAGGAAAATTCAGTAGCAGCTGTGTATAGAGACATAACGAAATGAAAATATATATATAGGCCTTGTTATAACTGTGATATTTTCAAACTAGACTCACCCATGCTAGTCTTAATTAGAGTTGAGACCCACCAAGATGAAGTTCAAGTAACAGAAAAAACTACATCCCCTTGACAAGGTTGCCTGCAGTATTTTTAAGTCATAATTTGCAATGATGTGGCAAGTTTTCCTGAACCAAAGAATCATAGGACTACTGATTCCTTGTGATAAAAAGTATCACCACTTCAGAAACTGGAAGCTTTCATGAACTGCATTTTGAAAAGCCACGCATACTTGAAAAACGGCAAAGTGTCCCTGCATTCCGGTGTTCTAGTAACAAACACTTCGACCTGAAAAACATGGGGAATGGAACACAGGCATTTCTTTTATCTGAGAACTTGCTGAGAGAAATGATGCCTGGTAATCCTTGAATGGTAACACATACCACAAGGAGTCAGATCTAGAAGCCAGGGTGAAAAGTAGGTGCACAAACCTGAGATCAATGTTGGTGACTTAGTTAATAAATTAATTCAAAAATTAAGATTTTTTTAATACTGCTTGTACCAGCCAGGGAAATACTCCAAAACACTATTCAGATCTTGCACTGAGGAACTTCTATTTCTCCGCCCATTACTGACTCCTGGCTTCTATCAGCCAAGCTTACCTTGGTATGGTTTGGGTTTGATAGCTATTAGTTCTGTGCTAGATGCAAAGAGTGCATATGGGGATGATTTTTTTTTTGTCTTCCTTTATATTGTATCTTTTTTATGTTGCATGTTGCTTTTGGTATCAGCCTGAGTCTTTGCCCAGTATATGATAATTCTGCTGTTTTACTGTTTATTAGTGAACATATCTTCATTAAGAGTTTTTGGAAAACTCATCAAACTCAGTTAATAAGTTTTCTTCATAGCCCATTTGGAATTATTCCTAATAAAATGATAAAACATGTAAAAATTATTAGCCTAAATTATGTCTTCCTTTTAGGTTAGTAATCTTGCAATCACTGCTGACTTTGGCAGCTGTTATCAACAATTCTACAAATATATCTCTGCCTCTATTCTCAGAAAAACAGTTCATTCTTGGGGGAGATGTTTCACAAAGTCCAAACAAGTAGTCATCTAACTAGAATGAGCATCAGAGTCACAAGAATGCTGGTTTCTGAATCATCCCTCTGCTATTCTCTAAAGCTTCTTGGCAGAGAGGGAAAGAGAGCTGTTTCTTCCACTTCATCTCCCTTCTTTGTAGCACTCTCATAATTCCCCAAAGAAAATGAAAAGGAGTCGCAGCATAACCTCACAGCAACAGTGTACAATCAAAGAGAAAAGTGAACCTTCATAGAGGACGTTAGGATCAGCCTGGCATACTTGCTCATCTTGTTTGCTACTGACTGATGGTGTCATAGGAACTCTCAACCTCTGCCAAGGCCCTTCTATTATAGAGTTAAAAACCTAAAGGTTCAGGAGCAGCAGAAAATCAGAAGCCAAAACAAAGTCTCTTGCATTTGTGATATATGTTCCTTCTTCTTAAAATTTAAAAAAAAAAAACTTCACAATAGTTCACAATTTATTTTAAAAGAGATGCATATGGCCTGCTTAAAAGACAGATATTTAGAATACATCTGTACTAGATTTTGCACACACACGCACACACACACACACACAAACGTGCTACTGAAAGTCAGCTCAGCCAACCCTCTGTCATTAACTTTATTTGATCAGTTCTGATTAGTAACTAAGAACAGTTGGTATCCATATGGAGTATTTCTTTATGGTGCTCTGAGGGGAATGGATTTACAAAGTTGTTTTCAAATTATATTCATCCTTGTTAGTATATTTAAAAAGAAAAAGAAAAAACACACTGAGTTATATATATTCTCATTTTCTTGTCCAAACAGTTTGTTGCAAGGAGACTACATGACTACCTTGGGTTATTTTAAATTTCTTTTGTCTGTAGCTATATTTCTGGCCTTCATATGTGTTTATTAAGTGTAATATCATCTGCTTTGTCTGGCTCCTCAAAGCAGCAGCCAGATCATAACAAAGGGAGTGTTGAGAAATACTGTTAACAAGATCAAGATATATACGCGAATACGTGTGGCCATCAGCCTTCCTTCACCACAGGAAAGTATTTAGGACAAAGAAGCAGAGTGCCTTGTTCAAAGCCAATCCATGGCATGAATGCCATTCTTATTATCACTTTCAACTCTGATCTCCCAACCTTGCTTTTCCATCTTTTCATTCTCCTATAAAGCTTTCTTTTGTTCTAATTTTATCTCAAACCCGTAAATCCCTGATACCAACTCTCTACTCTCTCATGGATGCTTGTTTTTTTGATTGTTATTCGTTTATTCTCACAACTTCTCAAATACATTTTTCCTCATTTTCTTCAGACATAATGCTATTTTTTTTTTCATTACTTTCCTCTTCCTTCTCACCCTGTCCTTCCAACCTATAGAGATAATTCTTTATATATATTTTTCCTGAAGGGAGAATTCAGCCTATTTGTGTCTAGAGGAAAAGGAGGGGAGAGAGGTATAGTTCTTTTGAAGTATTTAGTGTCCAACCCATAAGACCCAAGCAAAAAAATATTTGAGTCTTTCACTGAGAGATGGTAGCACAGCCTTTAGGTGTGAAGCTCCCTAGTGTACATAAACTTTCTCCCAGGTCTTTATTTCTAGGTACTACTGAAAAGGGATTTTGCAAATCAAATTAAAATCCCCAGTCATCTGACATTAGGATAGATTATCAAGTGGGCCTGACTTAATCACATGCATCCTTAGATCTGTGTCTAGAGACACAGGAAGTCAGAGACATGCTCCTGTAGTTCTGGGGAAAAAAAAGACATACTAGTAAGGAACAGTGAGCAGACTCTAGGAGCCAAGAGGGATCCTTGGCAACATTATTTAAAAATGGGGACATTCCTAGAGCTACAAGGAACTGAATTCTGCCAACAAGCTTAGTGAGCTTGAAAGAGGATGTGGAGCCTCAGACAAGAATGACAGTGTGATCAACACTTGGTCGCAGCCTTGATCATAACCATGTGAAACACTGAGCAGAGAACCTCAGCTATGTTGTGTGCAGACTTCTGACTTACAGGAACTGTAAGGTAGTAAATTTGTATTTCTTTAAGTCACTAAGTTTAGAGCAATTTTATACAGCAATAGAAAATTAATAAATTCTTCATAAATAAATTGCAAACAGCAAAGTTTGTCATATACCTGCTATTGCATGGTTAGGTTCTAATATGCTAAAATTACTTTTAACAAACAAAACTTCATGATTCCAAAAAGAAAGAGAAAATAGCTCAAAAGACCTTTGTTTAGTAAAATCTATATCTATAGCTAATATGGATGCTGAAATAAGTTATTATCAGTATCAATATTCTTTCTATATTAAGAATTCAGAATATAGGAAATTATAAGCAACAAACTACTATTATAACATTACAAGTATTCATTGATTTTAACTTTTGGATATTGAACAATGGCCTTAGAATCTTACTGAACAATGGCCTTAGAATTGGATACTGAATAATAGCCTTAGAATACTTTAAAATTACTACTTCTAAGCTCTTTAACGAAGTGCTTCAAAATACTGTATAAAGAAGAAACTGGACTCACCAGAACTCCCTCCACTTCTGTTTTCATCCTTAGGGAGAAACATGTCCACAATGTTGATAACAAGGGACAAAAAATAACAAAACTTGGGGCAGATTCCATTCTTTGAAAGTTTTTTCCAGTGTAGAATCTGTTGTTAACTCTTGTCTCTCCATTGTATGATACATATGACACCTATTTCCCAATCCCCCTCCCCTTTTTCTTCCTAGTAAAAGCCCTTTTAGAGTCCAGAAATTGGCAATATATCTAGTCCCCAAGGAGGATTTTGATTTATGCCAGCTAGACTATGGCATTCCTTATTCTAGAGGCAGACTTGTGAATTAAGTTTTCCCAATCAGATGGAAGAGAAGGAATATTTTCTAGGTTTAAAGGCGAAATCTTCCCCTTCCTCTCCTGCCAGCAGTTAATAAGAATTCATATTGTACAAGATGTCACTGGCAGTCATTTTGAAACCATAAGGACAATCAGCCCTAGGAAGTAGCTGAGTACAGCAGAAGAGAAAGAAGAAAAGGACATGGATCCTTGATTATATTAGGCTTCTCATTACAACACACTTGGAGCACATTCTAGCTCTATACTTCCAATTATATTAGATAATACACTTCTTTGTTGGTTAAACCTCTTGGAGTTGGGGGTTTTCTGTTATCTGCAGCTCAAATGTCCTAACAGATAACGTGAAAGATCAATACGCCCTGTCAGTATGCTGTTTAAACTTCAGCTGAGCTTTATTCTCAAATGTAAAGCATTTCAAAGGCCTGTAGAATTTCATCTCCAGTTTCCCAGGCAACTATCACATGTCACTCATGGATATTCTGAAGCTCACAGGTAATATTCCATCTCATCACCTCAATTTTAAACCTGGAGAAAGACAAATGAAATGGGTGCCAATAAAACCTCAAGGCTACAGAGATAAAAGAAAAGAATAAAAATCCAAGAGGCAAAGGAAAGTAAACAATCTACTCTGCTATCTAATCTCCAACTTTCCACTCTTTGTTTTCTTTTCTCTTTTATAATGCTGCATGAGAGATTCAAAATTAGATATAAATTTTCTTGCAAGTCCTTCTTTCTGCATTAGTTTTCTGGACTCACTTGACCCTTGCATACAAGTAATACCACCTCCTGCAGAGAAAAGATTCAACAATTCCAAAGTCATAATCTAAAACCTTTTGTTCTTTTCTCTGCCACATCATAAGAATAAAAATCAGTCTTAGAACTAAATAGGTATAACAGGCCTTAATGTAAATCATATGAATGCTAATATTCTTTCTCTCTAAATGTCTCTTCAGTAAGGCTGAATGATATGCAAAATGATGGCAATAAAATTGAAAGATTATCTTAATCAAATTTTTAATGCTTTTTTCATCATAAGCAATAAGTTGGAGATATTAATAATTTCAAGCCAGAGTTGGTAGCTCTGTTCACAGTTGCTTTGGATAGTAACCAAATGAGGCTTTCATTCAGGCTACCAAAGAAATTTCTTGAGAGACAAAATATTCAAAAAAGATGAGGACTTCTATGTATCTAAGAAGTACTTAGCCAGAAATCCAGAAAGCTAGGTCATCCCTCACTGAACTGTCTATTGGCTCCACAGTTGGCTTCTTGGCTTTCGCTTCTTTCCTGCTATGATCTATCATCCACACAGTAGTCTGCACCATCCTGTTAATCATGAAACAGAGCATCATCTCTGCTCAAAATTTCCAACAACCTCCCATGTCACTCAGAACATTGTGGCCATCAAAACTCCGTGTAATCTGACCTTCTACTACCCTGTTTGACTTTATACCCCGTGCTACCTTCCTTCTCAAAGTCTATCCCATCCTTCTTGGCCTCTTTGATGTTAAAAATGCCAGGCATGCGTCCACTAAGTGCCTCTGGACTTATGCATCCTCTTCCTATAAAGTTATTCTTGGAGGTATTTTCTTGGCTCATCCACTTTAAATAGGTTTCTGCTGAAACGTTCCCTTATTTGTTCAGATACATTCATTACTCCCTACCCAGTCTACACAAAATAGCGCCTTCTGCATCACTTCCCATCCCCTCAGCCTATTTTATTAGTTTTATTCATAGTATTTGTCATCATTAGACTTATTACATAATGTATTGTCTATTGTACATGACAGTATGAGTTCTGTGATAGCAGGAACTTCCCTTTGTTTGCGGCTTACATCCCCACACCTAGAACCAGGTGTAGGAAGCTCAAGGCCCTATCTCCTTCCTTCTAATTATTATCTGTGAATCAATTACAGTTTGATGCATTGTATATAATACATACAAAAATTAAAAAACTAAAATTTGTTTTATACCTCATCTGGCACTGAGGCCACAGCTTTCAACTATTACATAATTGACTATGCTATGATTGTTGGGATGTTCCTCTAAGTTTGTAGTGCATATCACTAGCATTACCATAATGTCAATATTCTACTTAAATTTTGTCCTTTGAATTCATCTACCCAAATACAATAGTTCAGTCTTTGCAGTTAATTCTTCTTCATTTATTTACCCAGCAAAACAAGTTCAAATCATGTAGTTTAAAGTTACCTAATGTTATAATGTCTCCAGAATATTGTTTCATTTGAATTTTCATAAATTCATACGGTAGATGTTTTCAAATGACATAAATTTTTCTTATTGACATCCCCCATTATCTATATCCTAATTTTCCCTATGAATTCCTCAGTAGGGCTCCTTAAAATGTTACTGAGGGGAAAAAAAAAAAACACAGACACGCTAATATGCAGGTCAGTGGTTTATAAAAGACTCTTCCCATACTGAGGCTAGTCAGCTTACACTGATTCAGTCAAAGTCCAATATTTAGAGTGTTCTTTGACTTTTACCAATTCAGAGACTTTTATTTTCCAAAATTTAATTTCAATCTCCATTTTACTAATAAAATTCATTCTACTTATAGAACAGGAAAACTCAGCAATGCACAGAGAAAAAATCCTCTTGATCTATCTAAAACTCATGTCCCAAACTAAAATGTAGTCCCTGTAACTGGGAAGATATGCCAATAAAGCCACTGTCAATAAGATCCATGCTCTAGAGAGAGATGCTGGAGCTTTATTTTACTTCCAGGAGATGCACCATTGAATAAATCTGTACTACATTTTCTTAAATCACAATCTAAAATAATAGAGCAAATGACTGAAAAATTAGGTTTATGCTTGAGCCTCCTTTATATATTTATCATGACATTACAGGAGTACATGGTACCTCCAGCCTCCTGGCTGCCACATAGACAAGCTAGTATCCAAGAGCATCTAAAATGTAGCCGTGATTTTACTCAGAATATGCATACCCTTAGAATTAAATCTATATTTATTGATTGATACCTACTATACTCTTCTAGGGGCAGGGGAACCAAACAAACTCATATCGCTCAAGAAACTTATACACAATCATCTCACAAAATCAGAAAGTTTAACCAATATACATCAGGTTTCTCAGAGTAAAGAGACAGATGTTTTCAGGGGATTTCACCTCATAGTAGGACTTCCCCTGGTGGTTCAAATGGAAAAGAATCTGCCTGCTGTGCAATCCTTGGGTTGGGAAGATTCCCTGGAGGAGGAAATGGCAACCCACTCCAGTATTCCTGTCTGGAGAATTTCATGATCAGAGGAGCCTGGCAGAATATAGTCCATGAGGTTGCAACTGAGTGACTAACTTTCACTCTCAACCTCATAATGTATCTGATTTTGCACCATTTAAAAAATTTCCTGTCACCTGGGGCCTCTTATTAGAAGTAGATTCCTTGGCTCGCTTGCCACTGAATCTGAATCTATTAGATGACAGCCCAGATACGCAATCCATTATCAAGAATCGGAAACCAGCAGAAAGAGAGAATAAAACGAATTTCCAAATCTCTCCCTCTCCACTCCTTTGTCAGTCTGAATCCAACCCCTCTGGTGCTTCTCCTCCCTCTAGTTCACAGAGCTAAAAATATTGTCCAGCTTGATACAATAATGATAACTATAATCACACGAATCGCATATTCCACTCCGCATGAAGCTGCACAGAGAACTGATAGCCTTGTGTGGGGCAGTCATGTATCAAAGCAGCAGGACCTCTGCAGAATTCAGGAAATGCCAGTGCTCTCCTTCACTTTATGTTCCTTGGAACCTTGTGGTCTCTCTCAATTGCTGTACCAGAGAGCAGGTAATCCATCAAAAGAGAAACATTATAAACTATCCCTCTGCCTTCCCAATGCCTTTCTTCCCTCTACCTTGTGATTTTAAGATTGAAGCTGGAAGGAGTTTAAGATAGTGTGGAATGCTTGAGGCTCTCAGAATTCTGTCCCCAGCATTTTGATCTTCATCCTGTCCCAAATGTTTCTTATTAGTGTGCCCTACCCTGCTCTTGGGCTTCCCTTGTGGCTCAGCAGGTAAAGAATCTGCCTGCAATGTGAGAGACCTGGTTTCATTCCCTGGGTTGGGAAGATCCCCTGGAGAAGGGAAAGGCCACCAACTCCAGCATTCTGACCTGGAGAATTCCATGGAATGTATAGTCTCTGGGGTTGCAAAGAGTCAGATAAGACTGAACAACTTTCACTTTCAGCCTTTCTGAGCTTCTCCCATTGTTCATTTGGTAAAGAATTGACCTGCAATGCAGGAATCCCTTATGATTATACAGTAGAAGTAAGAAATAGATTTAAGAAACTAGATCTGACAGAGTGCCTGATAAACTATGGATGGAGATTCGTGACATTGTACAGGAGATAGGAATCAAGACCATCCCCAAGAAAAAGAAAGGCAAAAAAGCAAAATGGCTGTCTGAGGAGGCCTTACAAATAGCTGTGAAAAGAAGAGAAGTAAAAAGCAAAGGAGAAAAGGAAAGATATTCCCATTTGACTGCAGAGTTCCAAAGAATAGCAAGGAGAGATAAGAAAGCCTTCCTCAGTGATCAATGCAAAGAAATAGAGGAAAACAATAGAATGGGAAAGACTAGAGATCTCTTCAAGAAAATTAGAGATACTAAGGGAACATTTCATGCAAAGATGGGCACAATAAAGGACAGAAATGGTATGGACCTAACAGAAGTGGAAGATATTAAGAAGAGGTGGCAAGAATACACAGAAGAACTATACAAAAAAGATCTTCATGACCCAGAGAATCACGATGGTGTGATCACTTCCACTCACCTAGAGCTGGACATCCTGGAATGCGAAGTCAACTGGGCCTTAGGAAGCATCACCTAAAGCTTCCTAGTGGAGGTGATGGAATCCCAGTTGAGCTATTTCAAATCCTGAAAGATGATGCTGTGAATGTGCTGCACTCAATATGCCAGCAAATTTGGAAAACTCAGCAGTGGCCATGGGACTGGAAAAAGTCAGTTTTCATTCCATTTCCAAAGAAAGGCAATGCCAAAGAATGCTCAAACTACCGCACAGTTGCACTCATCTCACACTCTAGTAAAGTAATGCTCAAAATTCTCCAAGCCAGGCTTCAGCAATACATGAACTGTGAACTTCCAGATGTTCAAGCTGGTTTTAGAAAAGGCAGAGAACCAGAAACCAAATTGCCAACATCGGCTGGATCATCAAAAAAGCAAGAGAGTTCCAGAAAAACATCTATGTCTGCTTTTATTGACTATGCCAAAGCATTTGACTATGTGGATCACAATCAACTGTGGAAAATTCTGAAAGAGATGGAAATACCAGACTACCTGACCTGCCTCTTGAGGAACCTGTATGCACGTCAGGAAGCAACAGTTAGAACTGGACATGGAACAACAGACTGGTTCCAAATTGGAAAAGGAGTATGTCAAGGCTGTATATTGTCACCCTGCTTATTTAACTTCTATGCAGAGTACATCATGAGAAACACTGGGCTGGAAGAAACACAAGCTGGAATCAAGGTTGCTGGGAGAAATATCAATAACCTAAGATGTGCAGATGACACCACCCTTATGGCAGGAAGTGAAGAAGAACTAAAGAGCCTCTTGATGAAAGAGAAAGAGGAGAGTGAAAAAGTTGGCTTAAAGCTCAACATTCAGAAAACTAAGATCATGGCATCCGGTCCCATCACTTTATGGGAAATAGATGGGGAAACAGTGGAAACAGTGGCAGACTTTAATTTTTTGGTGGCTCCAAAATCACTGCAGATGGTGACTGCAGCCATGAAATTAAAAGATGCTTACTCCTTGGAAGGAAAGTTATGACCAACCTAGACAGCATATTCAAAAGCAGAGACATTACTTTGCCAACAAAGGTCCATATAGTCAAGGCTATGGTTTTTCCAGTGGTCATGTATGGATGTGAGATAAAGAAAGCTGAGTGCCGAAGAATTGATACTTTTGAACTATGGTGTTGGAGAAGACTTGAGAGTCCCTTGGACTGCAAGGAGATTCAAGCAATCCATCCTAAAGGAGATCAGTCCTGGGTGTTCATTGGAAGGACTGATGTTGAAGCTGAAACTCCAATACTTTGGCCACCTGATTCGAAGAGCTGACTCATTTGAAAAGACCCTGATGCTGGGAAAGGTTGAGGGCAGGAGGGGAAGGGGATAACAGAGGATAAGATGGTTGGATGGCATCACCGACTAAATGGACATGGGTTTGGGTGGACACTGGGAGTTGGTGATGGACAGGGAGGCCTGGTGTGCTGTGGTTCATGGGATCACAAAGAGTCAGACACGACTGAGTGACTGACCTGAATTGAACTGAAAAGCCCATGAGCTTATTCATGAGCAGGAGTCCTTGGTTCGATTCCTGGGTTGGGAAGATCCCCTGGAGAAGGGATAGGTTACCCACTGCAGTATTCTTTGGCTTTCCTTGTGGCTCAGCTGGTAAAGAATCCACCTGTAATGCGGGAGACCTGGGTTCAATCCCTGGGTTGGGAAGATCCCCTGGCAAAGGGAAAGGCTAGCTACTCCAGTATTCTGGCCTGGAGAATTCCATCGACTGTATAGTCCATTGGGTCATAAAGAAGTCGGACACGACTGAGCGACTTTCACTTTCACTCTCCCCTGCTCCTGAAAGACATTGGACTTATCCAGAGAGCAGTTACAGATTCCATAAAAATTGCATTGAGGTTGTGTGCTTAGTTGTGTCTGACTTTGCGACCCCATGGACTGTAGCCCACCAGGCTCCTTGGTCCATGGGGATTCTTCAGGCAAGAATACTGGAGTGGGTTGCCGTGTCCTCCTTCAGGGGATCTTCGCAACTCTGGTATCAAAGCCAGGTCTCCCGCATTGGAGGTGGATTCTTTACTGACTGAACCACCAGGGGGCGCACTCACAAATGCCATAGAAATTGCATTGAGGGTAAGGATGCTTTTCTATCAGATTTGTCAAGCAGTCTGGTTCAACTTCCATTTCCTGATAAGACCTGTGCTCATCCCTGAGTGCGCCAGCACTTTTGCACAGTTTCCTCAGGTGTGAGTGAGTGTGGGAGTATGTATATGTTAGCTTTTCTTCATGCTTCTGAGAGGGCTTCCCTGGTGGCTCATATGGTAAAGAATCTACCTGCAATTTGGGAGACCAACGTTTGATTCCTGGGTCAGGAAGATCCCCTGGATAAGGAACTAACAGCCCCTCCAATAGTCTTTCCTGGAGAATCCCATGGACAGAGGAGCCTGGTGGGCTACACTCCATGGGGTCACAAAGAGTCGAACACAACTGAGCAATTAACACATACATGCTTTTGAGAGAGAAACAGTAACGATCCATTAAAGACACAGGGGAAAAAAAAAAGGAGGAAAATTTGTCACAGAATTATGAATATTTAACCTATATGCAGTGTTATTAGCAACTTGGGAGCAAGTACAAACTTCATTATTTATGCAGCTATTTCTGTCACCTCCTAGTGGCTCTCAGAGCAGGACCCGTCAGTGCCCAGGAAACAGAGCTTTACAAGTTTTGAAGGTGACAAAGGACACTTGTCATAAGTTTATTAGGATGTAAGAATGTAGCTGTTTTACTGGAAGTATTTCCATTTTTAAATGCATACTGAATCTGCTAATGTCCTGTCTCATGTCCTTTGCTCTTTTTAATTCAATATTCTATCACTTTCATTTTCAAGATGTCTCAAAGATAACTGAATTATTATGATGTCCTTGACATGCAAGAACCAAAATGGACTTATATCCTAATGCATCTTCAGTTTAGTGTTTGTGGGTCAAAAATGGTTTTTACAGGTACTTTTTAAAAAGTGATGAATTGCCCTAATTCCACTGTCACTCACACAAGGTCCATGACACCATTTTATATGAAAGCAATGTGAACTACGAGAAATTTTAGTTTATTATGGGAAGAAACATACTAATAGATTTGTTGAGAGGATACTACCTTAAGTTATTACATGTGGATTCTACACTCTGTACCTTATAGGTAAGGTATACATAGTATTTACAGATGAACACGGATACGTTCTCCTCCTACCGAAAATTAATTACCACTGCTTTGAAGACCAAGTGCCTCTCCGAAAGAGAAACTCCACATCCAGAGATAGCCCATTACTTTTTTTTTTTTTGATAGTTTTGTCACTTATATCTATATACCTAATCAACTATATTTATCTTTATGTGTTTATTAACTTTTTAATAAATGAAATCATACATTCATTTGCTATCTATCTTGTTTTCTTAAAATACTTTGTTTTTTGTTTTCTTAAATAGTTTATTTTCACTGCTGAATTTTATTCCATTGGATAAATACCGCATTTTTTTATTCAAGTTTTAGTCAGTAGACATTTTAAGCGCCTTTAATTTTTTGTTTTTAACTACTAAAAATAAAATCATGCTTTTCATCAGATATTGTTTCATGTTTTAAACAAAATCTAGGTTCTAATTTCCTGTTAAATCCACAAAGGAAGTTACAGCACTGTACAAGGTGCATTGTTTGATTCCATTTAGGAGGCTAGCCATGGATGTCTCTTAGCTTCATCTGTTGTTTTCTCCCCTCTGCCCACATTTCTGCAGGCTGAAGCTCTCTTCTCATTCTCCACCATTGTACTCACTGCCCCCCAAATTTCCAATATATGGAAAACAGAGATGCAATTAAAACTTTTCACAAAGGCAATGAAAACACTCCCCGGCTATCATACAGAAAACAATAAGGAAATCTTTCTGTATTTTGCCTCCTATCTATTATGTCATATTGAGTGTATTAAGGTATGTGCTTTTATTCAAAATAATTGTGAAATTTGTTGACCAAATTCTGTTAAGTAAACCGCTGAAACAAGTTGCTCAGCACCAAGTATCTACTTCTGACTTATTAGCTCCAGCACCTCTCTCAGATGTCTCTGCATCTCCATGAGGCTCCTCTGCTTTTCGCCTTTGGCTGCTGAGCTTTAAAGACCATTTCAAGAGTTTTATTACTACTGCAGCAATAGAACATGTTGCTTTATCAGTCAATCTCTCAGTCAGATAACACTATTACTTGTCTAGTCTCTGCACTACTGAATCTGACAGATGAGGTGGTAATAGGATTCTGTCTAACCTCTTACAATGACATCTCACCAGTAAAAAATAAGAAGGAGTCCTCACACCTGGCCATTTCAGATACAGTCTCACTTACACTGATCTTCAGTTCAGTTCAATTTAGACCCTCAGTCGTATCCAACTCTTTGAGACCCCATGAACCACAGCAGGCCAGGCCTCCTTGTCCATCACCAACTCCCGGTCCATTGAGTCCGTGATGCCATCCAACCATCTTATCCTCTGTTGTCCACTTCTCCGCCTGCCCTCAATCTTTCCAAGCATCAGGGTCTTTTCAAATTAGTCAGCTCTTTGCATCAGGTGGCCAAAGTATTGGAGTTTCAGCTTTAACAACAGTCCTTCCAATGAACACCCAGGACTGATCTCTTTTAGGATGGACTAGTTGGATCTCCTTGCAGTCCAAGGGACTCTCAAGAGTCTTCTCTATCACCACAGTTCAAAAGCATCAATTCTTCAGTGCTAAGCTTTCTTTATAGTTCAACTCTCACATCCATACATGACTACTGGAAAAACCATAGCTTTGACTAGATGGACTTTTGTTGGCAAAGTAATGTCTCTGCTTTTGAATATGCTAAGTTGGTCATAACTTTCCTTCCAAGGAGTAAGCATCTTTTAATTTCATGGCTGCAGTCACCATCTGCAGTGATTTTGGAGCCACCAAAAATAAAGTCTGCCACTGTTTCCACTGTTTCCCTATCTATTTGCCATGAAGTGATGGGACTGGATACCATGATCTTAGTTTTCTGAATGTAGAGCTTTAAGCCAACTTTTTCACTCTCCTCTTTCACTTTCATCAAGAGGCTCTTTAGTTCTTCTTCACTTTCTGCCATAAAGGTAATGTTATCTGCATATCTGAGGTTATTGATATTTCTCCTGGAAATCTTGATTCCAGCTTGTGCTTCTTCCAGCCCAGTGTTTCTCATGATGTACTCTGCATAGAAGTTAAATAAGCAGAGTGACAATATACAGCCTTGACGTACTCCTTTTCCAATTTGGAACCAGTCTGTTGTTCCATGTCCAGTTGTAACTGTTGCTTCCTGACCTGCATATAGGTTTCTCAAGAGGCAGGTCAGGTGGTCTGGTATTCTCATCTCTTTCCGAATTTTCCACAGTTGATTGTGATCCACACAGTCAAAAGCTTTGGCATAGTCAATAAAACAGACATAGATGTTTTTCTGGAACCCTCTTGCTTTTTTGATTACCCAGCCAATGTTGGAAATTTGATTTCTGGTTCCTCTGCCTTTTCTAAAACCAGCTTGAACATCTGGAAGTTCACAGTTCATGTATTGCTGAAGCTTGGGTCGGAGAATTTTGAGCATTGTTTTACTAGTGTGTGAGATGGGTGCAATTGTGAGGTAGTTTGAGCATTCTTTGGCATTGTCTTTCTTTGGGATTGGAATGAACACTGACCTTTTCCAGGCCTGTGGCCACTGCTGAGTCTTCCAAATTTGCTGGCATATTGAGTGCAGCACTTTCACAGCATCATCTTTCAGGATTTGAAATAGCTCAATTGGGATTCGATCACCTCTGCTAGCTTTGTAGTGATGCTTCCTAAGGCCCACTTGACTTCACATTCCAGGATGTCTGGCTCTAGGTGAATCATCACACCATCGTGATTATCTGGGTCATGAAGATCTTTTTTGTATAGTTCTTCTGTGTATTCTTGCCACCTCTTCTTAATATCTTCTGCTTCTGTTAGGTCCCTACCTTTTCTGTCCTTTATTGAACCCATCTTTGCATGAAATGTTCCCTTGGTATCTCTAATTTTCTTGAAGAGATCTCTAGTCTTTCTCATTCTATTATTTTCCTCTATTTCTTTGCACTGTTCTCTAAGGAAGGCTTTCTTATCTCTCCTTGCTATTCTTTGTAGGGTCACCCTGATCCTAATGGTTCTTAAGGGCTCTGGAATTTGATTACTGGTTACTAATTCTGCATTCTCCACTAACTATCTATGCATACTTCATTATATTAGTTAATTTAATTCTTCAATTTACTTGTCTGAAAAGTGGAATATAAAATAATACTACACCAGTTCTTGCTGCGTAACAAATCACCCGGAAACTTAGCACCATAAAACAATAATCATTTTATTATTTCTCATGACCCTATGGGTTGTCTGAGCTGGTCTGATGCTCTGGGCATGACTGATCTCAGCATGACTTATTCAGGATGCATTCTTAGCTGGTAGGTTTGCTGAGGATTGACTGGTCTAGGGAAGCTTTTATTGGGTTATTCAACTCTGCTGTGCATGGTCTCTCAGCCTGGATTAGTCCTCATGCCAATGGCAGGGCTTCAAGAGCATGAGGACATAATTAGCAAAGTGTTACTTCTGCTAAAGCAATTCACAGGATTAGCTCAGAATCTGACTAGATGGAAACTAAAAAATTACAACACAAAAGGATACCATTACTTGGGGCCATCAAAACAATAATTTTACCTAATAATATCAATCTCTAAGCAATAACATGAGAACTAAATTATGTAAATATCTTGGTATAATGTCAGGTACATAATCAAACTGGTACAGAGCCAATTCAAGGCTGTATATTGTCACCTTGCTTATTTAATTTATATGCAGATTACATCATGTGAAATACCGGGCTGGATAGAGCACAAGCTGGATTCAAGATTGCCAGGAGAAATATAAATAACCTCAAATACACAGATGACAACACCCTTATGTTAGTAAGCAAAGAGGAACTAAAGAGCCTCTTGATGAAGGTGAAAGAGGAGAGTGAAAAAGTTGGCTTAAAACTCAGCATTCAGAAAACTAAGGTCATGGCATCCGGTCCCATTACTTCATGGGAAATGGATGGGGAAACAGGAGAAACAATGAGAGACTTTATTATTATTATTTTTTTTTTTGGCTCAAAATCATAGCAGATGGTGACTGCAGCCATGTAATTAAAAGACACTTGCTCTTTGGAAGAAAAGCTATGACCAACCTAGACAGCATATTAAAAAGCAGAGATATTACTTTGCCAACAAAGGGCCATCTTCAAAGCTGTGATTTTTCCAGGAGTCATGTATGGATGTGAGAGTTGGACTATAAAGAAAGCTGAGCACTGAAGAATCGATGCTTTTGAACTGTGCTATTGGAGAAGACTCTTGAGAGTCCCTTGGACTGGAAGGAGGTCCAGCCAGTCCATCCTAAAGAAAATAAGTCCTGAATATCCATTGGAAGGACTGATGCTGAAGCTGAAACTCCAATACTTTGGCCACTTGATGTGAAGAACTGACTCATTGAAAAAGACCCTGATGCTGGGAAAGATTGAAGGCAGGAGGGGAAAAGGATGCCAGAGGATGAGACGGTTGGATGGCATCACCAATTCGATGGACATGGGTTCAAGCAGGTTCCAGAAGTTGATGACGGACAGAAAAGCCTGGTGTGCTGCAGTCCATGGGGTCGCAAAGACTCGTATGTGACTGAGTGACTGAACTGAACTGAGTATCTAGGACTGAAATATGCTGTCTTCCTATTCAGACTGGAATATGCTGTCTTCTTTTTCAAAATATGTTTCCTGAACAGAAAGGCAATGATTGCTTTCTTCTGTTCTTGGAATTAAAAAAGAAAAATATCCTAAAACAATTATTACTGAAAACAATTGAAGGTTCCATTCCCAAGATCCTCTAAATCAGGAGTCAGCAAATACTTTCTGTAAAAGAGTGGATAGTAAATATTTTGGACTCTGAATGCCTTGTCTCTGTCACAACTACTCAACTCTGGCACCGTAGTGAAAAAGCAGCCATAGATGAAAATGTCACCAATCGGTACAGCAATCTTCCAACAAAACTTATTTCCAGAAAAAGGTGATGCACTGGACTGTGTCATTAATGTCACAAAGGTTGGGTATAGCTATGATTTGGCTTTCTATAAAAAGGAGCAATATTTTTGGATGCTCTAAATGAATAGTGATTTTAAAGTTGATATAACAAAAGCCATCATAAGACATATATTAATTAATCCATTCAGTAACAAGTTTGCTCTTTGAATTTACTAAGAAGCATCTTTGGAGCAAAGAATTGCTTTTACTGCCTAATCCTTCCTTATGGCAAGTTTTTAGTGTAGCTTTAGAGTGGGAAAAATCACTCAGGAAATATTGAACATCTACAAATGTGTTTGGAGAAAATAAAAATTGATCATCGCATTACAACAATTTCTATACATTTCCATGGTGCTCATGCTCAGTCACTTCATTCGTGTCCAACTCTCTGCGATCCCATGGACCACAGCCCGCCTGGCTCCTCTGTCCATGGAATTCTCCAGGCAAGAATACTGGAGTGGGTTGCCATTTCCTTCTCCAGTGATAAAGTATGAAGTGAGTGAAATCGCTCAGTCATGTCCGATTCTTAGCGACCCCGTGGACTGCAGCCTACCAGGCTCCTCTGTTCATGGGATTTTCCAGGCAAGAGTACTGGAGTGGGTTGCCATTGCCTTCTCCGCATTTCCATGGTAATTGCTACCATTTCAGAAAAGTTAAGTCTTATTATTTCACTTATATTTGCATTCAATGTCTAAATATACCTTGCTCAGCAACTGTTAGTTTTCCTAATTATATTTATCACGGGTCACATTATTCTTTGTTTTCTTGCTATTTGTGCCCTGCAGTCTTAGATTTCTTATTACTATTTGTTTATTTTAAATTTTCACCATGTCTACTACACAAATGGTTTTAGGTGACTTACAAATTTGTTGATTTTCATTTTCTTATTGAGATATAACTGACATAGAATATTGTGTTTAAGATACGTAGCACATTGATTTGACACATTTGTATGTTCTACAGCATTAACTAACACCTCTACCACATTACATAATTATTATTTATTTTTCTACTGCTTTTAAAAGACTCTTATTATACAATGGCACTCAGGCCATTGAGTTATACAATTAAATAAGGGAGGTAAAGAGAAGGGGAGAGAGATAATTCTTTCAGGAATTTGAATGCAGTGATTACTATATTTGAACACTCAACTTTGTTTTGAATATGGTGGGACTCAAAGTAAAAATGAAACCTCAGGATTTTACATGTTTCTTACTGTAAGATAAAAAGAAAGGCCACATTCTACAGAATAGACATGTTTTCTTAGACCATATACTAAGGAAAATTTGACATTTTTTTTCAGAAGATGAAAGCTTGTCCATCTTTTAATTCTTTCTTATTAAATGCCAAGAAAAAGTTTAAGAACAGGACTGTGAGTTCAATCAAGAAAGTCTAGATATATCTTCAGACTAAAATGACACAGCAATAGAACTTGGAAAATAAAATAAGAAAAATGAATGGATAATAGTCCCTAGAGCATTCTTCTAATATCTTGTACTTAATTAATAAATTACTTCCTGTATATTAATATTATTGATGACCACCTTGCCAAATGTGGATAAATTTATTATCATGGTAATAAATTAATAGTAAGGACAGTCCTCCCTACAACTGAAATTTAGAACTATCTGCTTATAACACAGTGACTTAAAACTGTTAAAACAAAATCCATTTGAATGTTTTATTTATTTTTTTTGTACAAAAAATTTTTGTCTCTTAAAAATAAGTCACTATGTAAAATTTAGCAGCTAAAGAGTCTTCTGTGTTGGAGAAGACGTCTTCTCAGTAATCTGGGAATAGTTTTAGATAAGCCAATACTTCAGTTTTATTTTAGAAATTCCAATAGATGGTGATCAGCATTTTGTCAATCACATACAATTTTTCAGGCATCTGATATAACTCTAATTAAAATGATTTTTTTAAACAAAAACAATAAGAATTTCAAAAACAGTAACAATAAAGTGGGCAGTCAGTAGAATAGATTTTTACCACATTGTAGAGAGTCAGATTCTGCTTCTCTTGGCTTGCATCCTTAAGAATAATCAGCCCTTCAGCTGGTCAATGGTACACAAAGCTTCAGTTGTCAATGAATTTTACAGATCATGCTAGTTGCTGCTTTATTCCCAAGGAAAGAGTCAACAACTGTTACACTTAGCAGGTATCGTGGTGCTGCTGAGTTTGACGAAGTCTCAGGGAATGTGCTTAAAAGGGAGTTAATTTGGACTTTCCTATTATTCCCTGGTGGCTCAGAGGTTAAAGCGTCTGCCTGCAATGAGGGAGACCTGGGTTCGATTCCTGGGTCAGGAAGATCCCCTGGAGAAGAAAATGGCAACCCACTCCAGTATTCTTGCCTGGAAAATCCCATGGAGGGAGGAGCCTTGTGGGCTACAATCCATGGGGTAGCAAAGAGTCGGACACGACTGAGTGACTTCACTTTTCACTATACCCTTAGTCAGAAAGGCCATCAGATCATTATGTGTCATTTCTCATTCTCATCAGGGCAATATTACCCTCAGAGGGTGCTGTGTTGGTGTCTCTTGCCCCCACAGTTGATTGTCCAATTTTTAGTGCTTTGGTCACGCAAGTGGGCATCTCTACTGCCAATTAACCTACTCCTACAAAATTGATCTGCTAGCTGGTAGGTTTATTTTATTTTATATTTTATTCCTTGCCATATTTCAATAGTTTATTCAATAGCTTAACACATATTTCATTTGTGTTAAGTGAGACAAGCTCTGACAAACTAGAGTGAAGAGCTTATTGGTTCAGTCTTCACCTATCTTTCCCTTCCATTCAAATCAGCAGCTTATACTTACTGAGCACTTAGTAGGGACCACATTGTATTCTAAGTGTTTTACATCTCCTAACAGGTTGAATCAGAACATTCCAAGGAGGTTAATACCATCAGGACCATCTTTTCAGAGATGAGTAAAAATAAGTCAGTCAGTTCAAGGTGATGCAACTAGTAAGTACTGGAGCCAGAATTCTGAGGCAGCCTAATTTCAGAGCAGGCCATGAAATCATTAATATATTCTGCCTTCCAGCAGTTCAAAAACCAGGTCAAGTACCTGGTTCCTCTACTTAAGTTGTACAATTTCAGTCAAGTCATATGAACTAATTAAGCCTCTGTTTCTACATCTCTAAAAAGATGACTAATAGCCTATTGAAGAGTTGCTTGTGGGGATTGGATGGGGATATAAACATAACAGCCATTTGTAAAATCAGGACATGATTATATGGTAAGGAAATGCGTAAGGAAAATAATAAATTTTTAAACTGTTGTAATAGATGAAGAATAAACTCTGTTTCTTCACTCATGAAAGGTAGGGGAGAAGTAGTGCAAGAAAAGACAAATATTTACTAAGTACCCATTCTATACATGAAATAATAGACTCAAAGGTGGCAAAGCAAAGGATGACATAGTAAAATTAACAGACCAGTGATTTTGCTCTTAAGTTTTCTTGAAAAAAACACATCACTGAGATTTGACTAATTATACATCAGTATGTATTTTTACATACTGGTTAATACTGAAGTGAAATATAAAGTGCAAAATTCAAATATGCTATCTTGGAAAAGCTGGTAGAAATGCACTATGAATTGCCTGAAGAATAATATCATCCTTGGAGAGCTTCATAGAGTAGACGAGCTTTCAGAAGAGGAATAAGATTAGGTCAAAATGGAAGAGAAGGCATTTGGACATAAGAACTGATAGGTGGACTGATTTAAAAGCTTGAATACAAAAAGCTTGTGGACAAGCAAGCCATCCTGGCTGGCAGTGATGATGACATCAGTGGGAGGTGAGAGAGTTAAATGGAGAAGATACTCCAGAGGATATTTTAAATCTTCGATTTTATGTAATACATTGTTAGGCTATATCCAAATAGGTTAAGATCTTTTTTATTTATTCATTTATTTTTAGGGATCAAACCCATGTCTCTTATTTCTTCTGCTAGCAGGCAAGTTCTTTTTTATTTTATTTTTTTTTTAACTTTACAATATTGTATTGGTTTTGCCATATATCAATATGAATCTGCCACAGGTATACACATGTTCCCCATCCGGAACCCTCCTCCCACCTCCCTCCCCATACCATCCCTCTGAGTCGTCCCAGTGCACCAGCCCCAAGCATCCAGTATCGTTCATCAAACCTGGACTGGCGACTCATTTCACATATGATATTATTCGTGTTTCAATGCCATTCTCCCAAATCATCCCACACTCTCCCTCTCCCACAGAGTCCACAAGACTGTTCTATACATCAGTGTCTCTTTTGCTGTCTCGTATACAGGGTTATTGTTACTATCTTTCTAAATTCCATATGTATGCGTTAGTATACTGTATTGGTGTTTTTCTTTCTGGCTTACTTCACTCTGTATAATAGGTTCCAGTTTCATCCACCTCATTTGAGCTGATTCAAATGTATTCTTGTTAATGGCTGAGTAATACTCCATTGTGTATATGTACCATTGCTTTCTTATCCATTCATCTGCTGATGGGCATCTAGGTTGCTTCCATGTCCTGGCTATTATAAACAGTGCTGCGATGAACATTGGGGTACACGTGTCTCTTTCAATTCTGGTTTCCTCAGTGTGTATGCTCAGCAGTGGGATTGCTGGGTCATAAGGCAGTTCTATTTCCAGTTTTTTAAGGAATCTCCACACTATTCTCCATAGTGGCTATACTAGTTAGCATTCCAACCAACAGTGTAAGAGGGTTCCCTTTTCTCCACACCTTCTCCAGCATTTGTATCATTTCACACCAGTCAGAATGGCTGCGATCCAAAAGCCTACAAGCAAGATCTTTTTTAAAACATCATTTTAAAAGAAGGCTATATAGAAAATTGAGGAAAAATGAACACTGGCCTGTGTTGATCTGTCTTTGATTAAGAAGAGATGAAAATGCTCAAATTAGTTTGCAATTTGGCCATGTAAGTAGGCTTTTCATATTGGAAAAAAAATAAGCTTAACCTAACTTTATTCAAATGGGAAAAAAGATGCAAAGTGAAATGCAAAGTTTTAGCTATTTCTATTTTTAATCTGCATGTGAAATTTCAAAAAAATAAGATAGGGGAAGTGACATTCTTCAACCTAGTGGTGGCATTTTTCTTTAGAATAGTTGTTAATTGAGGATCAGAGCTTTTTCTAAGAAATTTCAATTAAAATACTTTGGAACAAAAAACAAAATACGTGTTTTCATAATTATTAGGGATAATGCCTACATTTCCTACATTCGAAGTATCTGTTACTTCAAATCATTTCCCTGAATATTGCTCATCAAAACTCATATCCTATCTATACCCATCAGTTCAGTTCAGTTCACTTAAGTCGCTCAGTCATGTTTGAATCTGTGACCCCATGGACTGCAGCAAGCCAGGATTCCCTGTCCATCACCAACTCCTGGAGCTTACTCAAACTCATGCCCATTGAGTCACTGATGCCAGCCAACCGTCTCATCCTCTGTTGTCCCCCTCTCCTCCCACTTTCAATCTCTCCCAGCATCAGGGTCTTTTCAAATGAGTCACTTCTTCGCATCAGGTGGCCAAAATATAGAAGTTTCAGCTTCAGCATCAGTCTTTCCAATGAATATTCAGGACTTATTTCCTTTAGGATGGACTGGTTGGATGTCCAGGGGACTGTCCCAGCTGTCCAAGGGACTCTCAAGAGTCTTCTCCAACACCACAGTTCAAAAGCATCAATTAAAAAAAAAACAAAAAACAAACAAACAAATGAAAAAAAAACAAAACAAAAGCATCAATTCTTCATACTCAGCTTTCTCTATAGTCCACTTCCATACATGACTGCTGGAAAAACTAAAGCTTTGACTAGATGGATATTTGTGACAAAGTAATGTCTCTGCCTTTTCATATGCTGCCTAGGTTGGTAATAACTTTTCTTCCGAGGAGCAATCATCTTTAAAATTTCATGGCTGCAATCACCATCTGCAGTGATTTTGGGGCCCAGGAAAATAAAAGTCTGTCATGGTTTCCACTGTTTCCCCGTCTATTTGCCATGAAATGATAGCACCAGATGCCATGATCTTAGTTCTCAGAATGTTGAGCTTTAAGCCAACTTTATCACTCTCCTCTTTCACTTTCATCAAGATGCTCTTTAGTTCTTCTTCACTTTCTACCATAAGGGAGGTGTTATCTGCGTATCTGAGGTTATTGATATTTCTCCCGGCAATCTTGATTACAGCTCGTGCTTCATCCAGCCCAGTGTTTTCCAAGATGTACGCTGCATATAATTAAATAAGCAAGGTGACAATATACATCCTTGATGTATTCCTTTCCCAATTTGGAACTAGTCTGTTGTTTCATATCCAGTTTTAACTGTTGCTTCTTGACCTGCATACAGATTTCTCAAGAAGCAGATCAGGTGGTCTGGTATTCCATCTCTTTAATAATTTTCCACAGTTTATTGTGATTCACACCATCAAAGGCTTTGGCATAGTCAATAACACAGAAGTAGATGTTTTTCTGGAACTCTGTCACTTTTTTGATGATCCAACAGGTTTTGGCAATTTGAAGTCTGGTTCCTCTGCCTTTTCTAAATCCAGCTTCAACATGTCGAAGTTCACAGTTCACCCACTGTTGAAGCCTGGCTTGGAGAATTTTGAGCATTGCTTTGCTAGCGTGTGAGATGAGTGCAATTGTGTGGTAGTTTGAGCATTCTTTGGTATTGCCTTTCTTTGGGACTGGAATGAAAACCGACTTTTTCCAGTCCTGTGGCCACTTCTGAGTTTTCCAAATTTGCTGGTATATTAAATGCAGCAACACTTAAGATGTTTCAAAGCAACATCTTTTAGGATTTGAAATCGCTCAACTGGAATTCCATCACCTCCACTAGCTTTTTTCATAGTGATGCTTCCTAAGGCCCACTTGACCTCACAGTCCAGGATCTGGCTCTAGATGAGTGATTGCACCATCGTGATTGCTGGGTCATGAAGATATTCTTTTTTGTATAGGTCTTCTGTGTATTCTTGCCACCTTTTCTTAATATCTTCAGCTTCTGTTAGGTCCATACCATTTCTGTCTTTTATTGTGCCCGTGTTTGCATGAAACGTTCCCTTGGTATCTCTAATTTTCTTGATGAGATCTCTAGTCTTTCCCATTTTATTGTTTTCCTCTATTTCTTTGCATTGATCACTGAGGAAGGCTTTCTTTTCTCTCCTTGCTATTCTTTGGAACTTTGTATTCAAATGGGCATATCTTTCCTTTTCTCCTTTGACTTTCACTTCTCTTCTTTTCACAGCTATTTGTAAGGCCTCCTCAGACAGCCATTTTGCGTTTTTGCATTTCATTTTCTTGGGGATGGTCTTAATCACTGCCTCCTGTATGATGTCAAGAACCTCTGTCCATAGTTCTTCGGGTACTGTATCTATTAGATCTAATCCCTTAAATCTGTTTGTCACTTCCACTGTATAATCGTAAGGGATTTGATTTAGGTTTTTCCTAAATGCTGTAGTGGTTTTCCCCACTTTCTTCAATTTACATCTGAATTTGGCTATAAAGAGTTCATGATCTGAGCCACAGTCAGCTCTCAGTCTTGTTTTTACTGACTGTATAGAGCTTCTCCATCTTTGGCTGCAAAGAATATAATCAATCTGATTTCAGGTTGGCCATCTGGTGATGTCCATGTGTAGAGTCTTCTCTTTTGTTGTTGAAAGATGGTGTTTGCTATGACCAGTGCATTCCATTGGCAAAACTCTATTAGCCTTTGCCCTGCTTCATTCTGTACTCCAAGGCCAAATTTGCCTGTTACTCTAGGTATTCCTGGACTTTTTGCATTCCAGTCCCTATAATGAAAAGACATCTTTTTTGGGTGTTTGTCCTAGAATTCTTGTAGGTCTTCATAGAACCGTTCAACGTCGGCTTCTTCAGCATTACTGGTCAGAGCGTAGACTTGGGTTAGTGTGATATTGAATGGTTTGCCTTGGAAATGAACAGAGATCATTCTGTTGTTTTTGAGATTGCATCCAAGTACTGCATTTCGAACTCTTTTGTTGACTATGATGGCTAATGCTCCATTTTTTAAAGTGATTCCTGCTCACAATAGTATATATAATGGTCATCTGAGCTATATTCATCCATTACAGTCCATTTTATTTTACTAATTCCTAAAATGTCAATGTTCACTCTTGCCATCTCCTGTTTGACCGCTTCCAATTTGCATTGATTCATGGACCTGACATTCCAGGTTTCTATGCAATGTTGCTCTTCACAGCATCGGACTACTTCCATCACCATCACATCTGCAGCTGGGTGTCTTTTTTGCTTTGGCTCCATCTCTTCATTCTTTCTGGAGTTAGTTCTCCACTAATTTCCAGTATCATATTGGGCACCTACCGACCTAGGCAGTTCATCTTTCAGTGTCCTATCTTTTTGCCTTTTCATACTGTTCATGTGGTTCTCATGGCAAGAATACTGAAGTGGTTTGCCATTCCCTTCTCCAATGGACCACGTATTTTCAGAACTCTCCACCAAGACCCATAATCTTATCTATATCTATATATGGGTATCTAGTCTATACCCATAGTTTTATCTATATCTATCACTAATATATAATCTTATAGATTTTATTTATAAGATATATTTTATTATTCCTATTTTAAAGAAGAGAATATTGAGACTCAACGGAACACTAGGAAAAAAGTATAAGGAGGAACTCAGAACTAGTACAGTGAGTTAAGTCCCTAGTACTCTGACTTCAGAGTTTGTGAATACTATACCTGTTGTCCAGTCAGTACTTAAACATTTGCAGAATTCATAAACTTAGTACTCTTTTAAGGCCCTTGTATTTTTCAATTTCTAGAATTAAAATAAACAATTATATAAATTAATGTATAAGTTAGAAACAATATTAAATTTAAATTAAGTAGTGAGTGGAATTGATTTGAAATAAAATCATCATAGCTTTCACTTAGATGCTTTTATCTTTTTTTTTGAAAAAGACTTCATTTTCCTTTTATTTATTTAATCTTTATGTTGTTGAGTATAAAATAATAATGTTAGAGCTCAAGCAAGAAAAATGAGTTTGTTGTTCCTCACCAATAACCTGTAAGTAAAGGAAATATAGAAGATAACTTTCTGATAGTTAAATTAGAAAAATCAATGCAACTAACAAATGAGTTGTCTGGTTTTAAGTGGTTTTGGCTAATAGCCCTATAAACTTCCATAAAATTATCTATGATATCCAGAAAAAGATGCAAATTCATAAACCTAAAATTTAAGATAATCATACAATGTATTTGTGGTATGTAAGAGGAATTTCTAGTAAATATAAATAGAAGGAACTAGATATAGGGTGGGAAATAACTTTCCTTCTATGTTTTGCTCCATGAGACATGACATTCTCCAGCTGAAAGAACCTGAGGACACAGAGCATGTTTCTCACTATAGTACAGCCTCTTACTTAGGGAGCCAGGGATGACTGCAACAGAAAACTGCATAATAATTTACTGCCAAACGGCAATGATTTAACTTTTTCCTATATTCCCCTATATGGAATATCTGAAGAATATCCAGTAGGAAAATATTCCCACTAAAACATGAGGCTTGTTAGATGAAATAGCTACTAAGTGTGAAAATACAGTCAGGAAACACACATACTAACCTGTTCTCAAATAGTTTGAGAAAGGGTTTTAACACTGTACTCAAATATGCACCCCAAAGTCTGCTTTGCAAACACTGGTTTGAATATGTTTCTCCTTATTAGAGGGAAAAGTCAATATTCAAAATACCACCAGTGAATAAAATGAAAGTTCCAAAGGAAAACTGCACCATGAAAGACAGGGTATGTTAGCCCTTCAAGTCAAAAGCCAAACAACCAATCAACAGTTTACTGACATGATTTTTTTTCCTGAAATGGCTCATTTACTCCTACTTTGAGAACTTGGGAAAGTAACTTACCATTCTATGCTCAATTTTCCCATCTGTAAGATGGGGATTATTCTCCCTCAAGCATTTGTTCTTAGGATTGAAGGTGCTAATACACATGGAGTATGTAGAGTAATCATAAACCCTCAATGCATCCTTTTCCTGCTTCACTATGCCCCTCCTTCACCCCTTAGGTCTCATGAGAAAACGAATCATGAAGTTTCTTCTGATATTTCATGTGAAACTAACAGATGTAACCATTCTAAAAGAGAAACATGAATGTGTAAGAAGCTGTGAAACAAAGAAACCAGAATAACATGCAAAGGAAATCAATTAGAGTTAGATAAGTAAAATTTGGGGGAATTTTTAAATTGTCTTGGCAGAATTAAAGTAATCCAAGAAAATAGTAAGCTGAAAAACTGATAATGTGTGAATTGAATCAGATATTAATTTTTTTATTTTATTTATTTTTTAAATTTTATTTTATTTTTAAACTTTACATAATTGTATTAGTTTTGCCAAATATCAAAATGAATCCACCACAGGTATACATGTGTTCCCTATCCTGAACCCTCCTCCCTCCTCCCTCCCCATACCATCCCTCTGGGTTGTCCCAGTGCACTAGCCCCAAGCATCCAGTTTTATATCAATTCAAATTATATGTATTGAATATGTACTATAGACCTAGTATTGTACCAAACTTTTGGAATAAACTGGAAAAAAAGATGGTTAATAAGAGACACTATTCTGCATTCAGGGAAATTCTCTTTCCCATTTCTCTGTCTCTCTCTCTTTCTCTCTGTTTCTCTTTCTCTCCATCACTCTTTGTCTCTGTCTGTCTGTGTTTCTGTCATCACCCTCTTCCTAATCTATTCACCCTGATAGAGGTAGAGTAATTGGTTCAGGGATAAGCTGAACATTCACTTCAACAGAGGGAAGTGAGCTATAAAGCAATATATATTTCTCACTGATGTTGAATCTGATAAATTATGAGGCTGGACCTACTGTAACCATCTCTTAACCACAAGGAAAGAAGGTTTCTGAGCATGAAGCTGACATAAGATGGAGAGAAAAAAAACCAAAGAAACAAACAACAGCAAAAACAATGAGTGACGTCATTTGAGCTTTTAGATCAAGTCATGCCTGAGCTACTTCAGAAATTTGCAGTTATATAAAAGCTTTCATATATTCTCTTTCTGCTTAAAAACTAATTTGGAATATTTTTTAATACTGGCAGCTGAAAGAGTAATAGTGATGCACCACGGTTAGCCATGAATTTTCAAGACCATCAAGTCTGAATAACCATCATTAATGGAACACATAAAAGAAAGGTAAAATATAAACATACTGGTTTGAAAAAGCCACGCGGGGGAATGCAAACATTTTTAGGTTAAAAATATGCAGTAATTTATTGAATTAATAATTTTATGATTCTTTAAAGGCAATGTAAGATTGTTTTTTATTCCTTTCCACCAACAATTCATTTAAGAGAAACAGTGTAAATTTTTTTCATACTCTGAGGAAGAAGACTTCAGATGGAGGAAATTCATCAAGATTTATTTATCCTGAAATGCATGCATCCTGCAGAGTGCAACTGGCTCATTCTCTAGCAAACCACATTTCTCCACTGTCTAGCAAGCTCAATTTTCTCAAGGGGCATGCTCTAGAGCCCCCAGAACAGTTTGAACACTGTCAGATTGTGATATTATGAGGAACATGAGTACAGATTGGGAGAACCAGGCTGTCTATGTACAAGTGATCAGTACAAATGGTTTCAAATGGGTAACGAGGCTTCAAGTTTAAATAGAAATAATAAGCTGATGATATCCATAAGCTGGGGTAGTAAAACTTAACGAAAGCATGTGAAAAGTACTGGGAAGCATATCTTCTGAAAATCTCTCTCCTAGATACTGAATTTTTTCATTAATGACACATTATTTGAAACTTTTTAAGTGCTCTGATGAAATGCAAATTTTTTGGAAGATATAGTAGTTCAATTTGTTAATAGTATAGTAAAATCTGGTAGGTGCACCAGACAATCCTGTCTGCCCCGGGGACCTGATCTGGTGAGAAAGGCAGCCTTAGGTGGGTGGGCTTGGACGGATCAACAGGTTAGTCCACATTAGCCACTGTTCAGATTATACTGACCAG
This sequence comes from Bos mutus, assembly GCF_027580195.1. Classification (NCBI taxonomy): domain Eukaryota; kingdom Metazoa; phylum Chordata; class Mammalia; order Artiodactyla; family Bovidae; genus Bos; species Bos mutus. Next base: position 50,136,625 of record NC_091617.1, read on the forward strand.
GGCACAGGATTGAGACCAGAAGGAATGGGGCCAACAAGGACAAGGGGTCCAGGAGGAAGAGGAAAGGCCACTTACTGCAAGGGAAAGCAAGTCTATGACAACATGGTTTTGCTGAAAGCTAGTCTTATGTTGTAAGAATGGTCCTTCAAAGTATTATGCACTTCTTTCTCCTGATATATTGAGGGCAAATTTTCACCACAATTTCCTTCTGTGGTTGTGATTCTGGTTTCATGTAAGAAGAACCCTCCCTGCCCACTTAGCATCCCATGTTGCTGAATTTTCATTTAATTTATCCCATGAATGTTTATTAGGCACAGCAGTCCATTCTGAAGGAGATCAGCCCTGAATTTCTTTGGAAGGAATGGTGCTAAAGCTGAAACTCCAGTACTTTGGCCACCTCATGCATAGAGTTGACTCATTGGAAAAGACTCTGATGCTGGGAGGGATTGGGGGCAGGAGGAGAAGGAGATGACAGAGGATGAGATGGCTGGATGGCATCACTGACTCGATGGACGTGAGTCTGAGTGAACTCTGGGAGTTGGTGACGGACAGGGAGGCCTGGTGTGCTGCGATTCATGGGGTCGCAAAGAGTCGGACACAACTGAATGACTGAACTGAACTGAACTGATAGTCAAGTCAAAACATGCAGGATTTACAAAGAAAGTCAGAAAACAATTTTCATGCCAAATAGCAAAAAATGGTTGAAAAACTTCCTTTGTGTATACACGGTATGAGTAAAATGATTCCTCTGGAAAACCTATGAGGTAAATTCAGCTTTCATTCACAACAAGACTTTATTTTACACTGAAATCATTTCTGCTATTCATTCATTATTGTAGGTCTAATCTAGGTTAATGGGTTTTCCAGGTGGCTCAGCGGCAAAGAATCCGCCTGCCGATGCAAAAGCCTCAGGAGACATGGATTGATCCGTGGGTCGGGAAGATCCTCTGGAGGAGGAAATGGCAACCCACTCCAGTACTTTTGCTGGGATAAACCCAGGGACAGAGGAGCCTGGCCAGGTACAGTCCACAGGGTCACAAAGAGTTGGAAATGACTGAGCAACTGAGCACACACACCATTTAGGTTAAAATTTGAAAAAGTTTTAGTATCTTCTTTACTAGACTTAGGCATTTTTAAAAAGTAAAACTTTTATCAGTGATAGTTATCAACTCCATTTTCTAGGCTGTACAAGAATTCCTAATCCTGGGATTTTAATAGATGAAAAGACACTAATATGTATTGACTGTTTACTGAGCCAGACATCATGCTGGGAGCATTTATAGATTATTTCACAATATGCTTTATGTCTTCCTGTCTTCAAAAATATTGCTTTAATATTAGAACAAATGAATTTATTATAGTTCTCACTCTTCTGTTTTAGCATGGAATCAGGAAAGAAAGCATAAAGGGATCTATTCTTGTGCATGCTAAGTCGCTTCAGTCGTGTTTGACTCTTTGCAACCCATCGACCACAGCCTGCCAGGCTCCTCTGTCCATGGGATTCTCGAGGCAAGAACACTGGACTGGGTTGTATTTCCTCCTCCAGAGGATCTTACAGAACCAAGGATTGATCTTGCATCGCTTATGTCTCCTGCATTGTCAGGTGGGTTCTTTACCACTAGGGCCACTATTCTTGAACTTAATGATTAAATATCTAAAAAATATATTGTTTAAATGCATCAGTCCCATGAAATTTATTTAAAGTTACATTAAAGCTTTTTTTTTTATGTCATTCTCCCAAATCTTCCCACCCTCTCCCTCTCCCACAGAGTCCATAAGACTGTTCTATACATCAGTGTCTCTTTTGCTGTCTCGTACACCGGGTTATTGTTACCATCTTTCTAAATTCCATATATATGTGTTAGTATACTGTATTGATGTTTTTCCTTCTGGCTTACTTCACTCTGTATAATAGGCTCCAGTTTCATCCACCTCATTAGAACTGATTCAAATGTATTCTTTTTAATGGCTGAGTAATACTCCATTGTATATATGTACCATTGCTTTCTTATCCATTCATCTGCTGATGGACATCTAGGTTGCTTCCATGTCCTGGCTATTATAAACAGTGCTCACGATGAACATTGGGGTACACGTGTCTCTTTCCCTTCTGGTTTCCTCAGTGTGTATGCCCAGCAGTGGGATTGCTGGATCATAAGGCAGTTCTATTTCCAGTTTTTTAGGAATCTCACACTGTTCTCCATAGTGGCTGTACTAATTTGCATTCCACCAACAGTGTAAGAGGGTTCCCTTTTCTCCACACCCTCTCCAGCATTTATTATTTGTAGACTTTTGGATCGCAGCCATTCTGACTGGTGTGAAATGGTACCTCATAGTGGTTTTGATTTGCATTTATCTGATAATGAGTGATGTTGAGCATCTTTTCATGTGTTTGTTAGCCATCTGTATGTCTTCTCTGGAGAAATGTCTATTTAGTTCTTTGGCCCATTTTTTGATTGGGTCATTTATTTTTTTGGAGTTGAGCTGTAGGAATTGCTTGTATATTTTTGAGATTAGTTGTTGGTCAGTTGCTTCATTTGCTATTATTTTCTCCCATTCTGAAGGCTATCTTTTCACCTTGCTAATAGTTTCCTTTGATGTGCAGAAGCTTTTAAGGTTAATTAGGTCCCATTTGTTTATTTTTTGCTTTTTTTCCAATATTCTGGGAGGTGGGTCATAGAGGATCCTGCTGTGATGTATGTATATGATGTATGTATTTATTATTAAAATAATAAAGCTTTTATTATTTTAAAGTATAATATCTATCCAGAGAAGGCAATGGCACCCCACTCCAGTACTCTTGCCTGGAAAATCCATGGACAGAGGAGCCTGGTGGGCTGCCGTCTATGGGGTCACAAGAGTTGGACACGACTGAAGTGACTTAGCATTAGCATAATATCTATCACCTATCTCTGTCCATCCATCCACCCAGTTGGGAGCAAGGATACTTATACTCTTATACTCCATACTAATTAGTGTCTTTTGGGGTCCTTAGCCAGTTTATAAAACAATCGTATTCAGTGTTAGAAGACCTATGTTCTTCTGGCCATGGCTAGGTCACATTAGCCCCTTTTAACTAGGTGATCAATTGGTCTAGTTATTGAGGGCATTTTCTTGACACTACATTCTCCATTATTGGAGCCCCCCAAAATAGGCTGTTTCTCTTCAGGTATTATAAACTCAACTCCCAGGACACCTGTCACTACTGAGTCTCTTTTAATATTTACATTCAGATACAGCCAAGCTAACTGGTAGATGAAATATTCCAGCAAGGTGTAAGAACTTCAGCCTAAGAAACATCTGTTCCCTAGACAACTGGAAGAAAGCAGAGCATCCTGAAGTTCAGCCGTCCCACTATAAACAAGCATTCACCCAAAAGCCTGAGTTTCCATCTTCCCCATTCTGCTACTCTGCTCCACCAACTTCATCACAGTTTGTGTGTGCCTTTGTTTCTATGATACATCCTAGTACTGCTACTGCCGTTCATTCAAGTGTCCTGCAAATGCCATGTACCTTGCTAGGCAATAGAGATACACAGATTAAAAGACATGGCTTCTATCCTAAAGGAAATAGACCACAGAAGCAGGTAAGCAGGAATTAAGAGCAGTACAGAGAAGCACATGCCAACTTTTAAGCATCAGTTAAAGGGTCCTTTGTTTGACAACAATTGCTGCAAACCCCAGGCCACTTGGCTATTACAAAGTCATATCCAAGTCTAGTCCTTTTCAGCTCATTTTAGGTTCTAGTTTTGGCCAAGAGCAGTATTCTGGGCTCTGCTACAACCCCATGTCCAAGGAGCGGTAGCTGCGCAGGTGCAGGAGGGCCGAGAGGAGCCACTCCAAGTTCAAGATCAGGAGGGGCGGCCGTGAGGAGATACCCTCGTCCAAGGTAAGAAGCAGTGGCTGCGCTTTGCTGGAGCAGCCATGAAGAGATACCCCACATCCAAGGTAAGAGAAACCCAAGAAAGACAGTAGGTGTTGCAAGAGGGCATCAGAAGGGAGACACACTGAAACCATAATACAGAAAACTAGTCAAACTAATCACACAGACCACAGCCTTGTCTAACTCAATGAAACTAAGCCATGCCGTGTGGGGCCACCCAAGATGGGCGGGTCATGGTGGAGAGGTCTGACAGAATGTGGTCCACTGGAGAAGGGGATGGCAAACCACTTCAGTATTCCTGCCTTGAGAACCACATGAACAGTATGAAAAGGCAAAAAGATAGGATACTGAAAGAGGAACTCCCCAGGTTGGTAGGTGCCCAATATGCTACTGGAGATCAGTGGAGAAATACTCCAGAAAGGATGAAAGGATGGAGCCAAAGCAAAAACAATACCCAGTTGTGGATGTGACTGGTGATAGAAGCAAGGTCCAATGCTGTAAAGAGCAATATTGCATAGAAACCTGGAATGTTAGGCCCATGAATCAAGGCAAATTGGAAGCGGTCAAACAGGAGACGGCAAGAGTAAACATCGACATTCTAGGAATCAGCGAACTAAAATGGACTGGAATGGGTGAATTTAACTCAGATGACCATTATATCTACTACTGCGGGCAGGAATCCCTTAGAAGAAATGGAATAGCCATCATGGTCAACAAAAGAGTCCAAAATTCAGTCTTTGGATCCAATCTCAAAAATGACAGAACGATCTCTATTTGTTACCAAGGCAAACCATTCAATATCACAGTAATCCAAGGCTATGCCCCAACCAGTAACGCCAAAGAAGCTGAAGTTGAACTGTTCTATGAAGACCTACAAGACCTTTTAGAACTAACACCCAAAAGAGATTCCCTTTTCATTATAGGGGACTGGAATGCAAAAGTAGGAAGTCAAGAAACACCTGGAGTAACAGGCAAATTAGGCCTTGGAATATGGAATGAAGCAGGGCAAAGGCTAATAGAGTTTTGCCAAGAGAATGCACTGGTCATAGCAAACACCCTCTTCCAACAACACAAGAGAAGACTCTACACATGGACATCACCAGATGGTCAACATCGAAATCAAGTTGATTATATTCTTTGCAGCCAAAGATGGAGAAGCTCTAACAGTCAGCAAAAACAAGACCAGGAGCTGACTGTGGCTCAGACCATGAACTCCTTATTACCAAATTCAGATTTAAATTGAAGAAAGTGGGGAAAACCACTAGACCATTCAGGTATGACCTAAATCAAATCCCTTATGATTATACAGTGCAAGTGAGAAATAGATGTAAAGGACTAGATCTGATACATAGAGTGCCTGATGAACTATGGAATGAGGTTCATGACATTGTATAGGAGACAGGGATCAAGACCATCCCTGTGGAAAAGAAATGCAAAGAAGCAAAATGGCTGTCTGGGGAGGCCTTACAAATAGCTGTGAAAAGAAGAAAAGCGAAAAGCAAAGGAGAAAAGGAAAGATACAAGCATCTGAATGCAGAGTTCCAAAGAATAGCAAGAAGAGATAAGAAAGCCTTCCTCAGAGATCAATGCAAAGAAATAGAGGAAAACAACAGAATAGGATAGACTAGAGATCTCTTCAAGAAAATTAGAGATACCAAGGGAATATTTCATGCAAAGATGGACTCAATAAAGGACAGAAATGGTATGGACCTAACAGAAGCAGAAGATATTAAGAAGAGGTGGCAAGAATACACAGAAGAACTGTATAAAAAGATCTTCATGACCAAGATAATCACGATGGTGTGATCACTCACCTAGAGCCAGACATCCTGGAATGTGAAGTCAAGTGGGCCTTAGAAAACATCACTACAAACAAAGCTAGTGGAGGTGATGGAATTCCAATTGAGCTATTTCAAATCCTGAAAGATGATGCTGTGAAAGTGCTGCACTTAATATGCCAGCAAATTTAGAAAACTCAGCAGTGGCCACAGGCCTGGAAAAGGTCAATTTTCATTCCAATACCAAAGAAAGGCAATGCTAAAGAATGCTCAAACTACCGCACAATTGCACTCATCTCACACACTAGTAAAGTCATGCTCAAAATTCTCCAAGCCAGGCTTCAGCAATATGTGAATTGTGAACTTCCAGATGTTCAAGCTGGTTTTAGAAAAGGCAGAGGAACCAGAGATCAAATTGCCAACATCTGCTGGATCATGGAAGAAGCAAGAGAGTTCCATAAAACATCTATTTCTGCTTTATTGACTATGCCAATGCCTTTGACTGTGTGGATCACAATAAACTGTGGAAAATTCTGAAAGAAATGGGAATACCAGACCACCTGACCTGCCTCTCGAGAAACCTATATGCAGGTCAGGAAGCAACAGTCAGAACTGGACATGGAACAACAGACTGGTTCCAAATAGGAAAAGGAGTACATGAAGGCTGTATATTGTCACCCTGCTTATTTAACTTCTATGCAGAGTACATCATGAGAAACACTGGACTGGAAGAAGTACAAGCTGGAATCAAGATTGCCGGGAGAAATATCAATCACCTCAGATATGCAGATGACACCACCCTGATGGCAGAACGTGAAGAGGAACTAAAAAGTCTCTTGATGAAAGTGAAAGAGGAGAGTGAAAAAGTTGGCTTAAAGCTCAACATCCAGAAAACTAAGATCATGACATCTGGTCCCATCACTTCATGGGAAATAGATGGGGAAAGAGTGGAAATAGTGTCAGACTGTTTTTTGGGGCTCCAAAATCACTGCAGATGGTGAAATTAAAAGATGCTTACTCTTTGGAAAGAAAGTATGACCAACCTAGAAGGCATATTAAAAAGCAGAGACATTACTTTGCCAACAGAGGTCTGTCTAGTCAAGGCTATGGTTTTTCTGGTAGTCATGTATGGATGTGAGAGTTGGACTGTGAAGAAAGCTGAGTGCCGAAGAATTGATGCTTTTGAACTGTGGTGTTGGAGAAGAGTCTTGAGAGTTCCTTGGACTGCAAGGAGATCCAACCAGTCCATTCTGACGGAGATCAGCCCTGGGAGTTCTTTGGAAGGAATGATGCTAAAGCTGAAACTCCAGCACTTTGGCCACCTCATGCGAAGAGTTGACTCATTGGAAAAGACTCTAATGCTGGGAGAGATTGGGGGCAGGAGGAGAAGGGGACAACAGAGGACGAGATGGCTGGATGGCATCACTAACCTAATGGATGTGAGTTTGAGTGAACTCCGGGAGGTGGTGATGGACAAGGAGGCCTGGTGTACTGGAATTCATGAGGTCGCAAAGAGTCAGACACGAGTGAGTGACTGAACCTAACTGAACTGAAGCTTGCCACAGGCTCAGTGTTGAAATGAGTTATTTTCCACAGTTGTGTTTGAAATATGGACCACTGAGAACCCCATGGTATCCCAGCTCCCTAGTTTCCAAGGATTCCTACATCATGTTCTAATGTAATACTTTTCAGAATGTGTGTGGAGAGTTGAGGTGATGGCAGTTAACACTGTGAACAAAATGATTTTAGTTTGTTTGAAGTTAGGGGATCAAAATAAGTTATCTTCTCTCATCATCAATACTTTTGATCCCTCAAGAAAAAGAGTCTCTGGTCAGTGCCTATATGTATTTGATACCATTCTAGATAACATCAGGGAGTTACCGAGGTTTCAGAACATTTGACAAACAAGTACAACTTACTAGTATTAAACTGTATTTTATGGAATTTTTTGCATGCTTATCTTCTACATACGACAATAATTCTAGTGTAGGAATAAAGTTATCTTATCAATAAATTTATCTTAATTTTCATTATGGATATGTTTCTACAGGGAACTACCAACCAGTAAGAAAAAAGAATAAAGTACTGATACATGCAGCAACGTTGACTAGGACATGATGTGGTGTGAAAGAAGCAAAATCCACAAGAAAAATACTGTATGCTTCCATTTTAGAGAACTCCAAGACGGCGAAGATTCTGCAGTGCAAGAGACCTGGGTTTGACCCCTGGATTGGGAAGACCCCCTGGAGAAGGGAATGGCAAACCACTCCAATGTTATTGCCTGGAGAATTCCAAGGACAGAAGAGCCTGGTGTGCTACAGTCCATGGGCTCACAAAGAGTTGGGTGTAATTGAGCGACTAACACTTTGAATACATGGCAAAACCATGATTAAAAAAAAAAAATCAATAGTGTTTACCTATTGGAGAGAGAGGATTGACTGAACAGGGGCTAGAAAACTTTCTAGGGAGACAGAAATGTTCTGAATCTTGATTTTATATTGCTTAAATAGGTGTCTACATTTGTCAAAACTCGTATAACTGTTATGTTTATTATCCATACATTTCTATATATATTTTAGCTCAGCAAAGAGAAAGAAGGAGAGAGAGTGTGAATTTAGGGCAAAAGGATACATATATTACAGTGAGTTACACTGATTTGACTAAAACCAGAAAGTGCCTTTCCCAGAATCTCCTTCTGTGTGGTCAAGAGAGGTTGCTGTGCAATTTAGAAGATAGATGAGAAGTCATCATTGTGGGCACAGAGGTGCCCAGTGGGTTCCAGGTTATTCTTGCTCTGTCTTGCTCCAGATCTAGCTCCTCTTCCTGACCAGTGACTCTGTTTACCAACAACAACCCCTGGTTCACTGCCACATACTTAGCTGTGTAGCCACAGGGTTGGTACTTCTTTCCATAGACTCTCCACATACTACCCCTCCAGAGTACTTCAGAGGCAAACATACATGGCTTCTTAAATATTCCTACTATAAAGTTGACAGATAAAATACAGGACACCCAGTTAAACTTAAATTTAAGATAAATAATGAAAAAAAAATTAGCTTAAGTCCAATCTCATATAGGCTTCCCTGGTGACTCAGCCTGCAATGCAGGAGATCTGGGTTTGAAGGTTGGGAAAAACCCCTGGAGAAGGGAATGGCTACCCACTCCAGTATTCTTGCCTGGGAAATCCCATGGATAGAGGAGCCTGGTAGGCTACAGTCCATGGAGTCACAAAGAGTCATATATTACATGGGACATCTTATAATAAAAATATTATTTATCTGAAATTAAAATTTAACTGGGTGTTAAGGATTATTTTTTCAGTTACTACATCTAACAACCCTATCCTATAGTTCTAACAGGATACTCATACCTGTGTGTCCAATGGAATTTTGTTGTTGTTTAGCAGCTGAGTCATATCCCATTCTTTTGCAACTCCATGGACTGTAGCCCATCAGGCTCTTCTGCCCATGGGTCTTCCTGGGCAAGAATACTGGAGTGGGCAGTCACTCCCTTCTCCAGGGGATCTTCCCAACCCAAGGATGAAACCCACTCCCTCTCACTGTAGGCAAAAGCTTTACCACTGAGCCATGAGGGAAACCCGTCCAATAGAATGATTGATGCCTATCACTCCCCTTTTTTGATCTTCATTTCTCCAGGTTACTGCACATTAGTGCAAGGTCTAATTAATATAAATAGTAATTCTAAATTAAATATCATAATTCTAAATTATGTAATTCTAAATTAAATTCTAAAATAAATATTGTAAATCCTTTGTTCACATAATTTTTATTGTAGCTGTTTTCCTGACTGAACTCTGATTGACACAGAGGGTCAGTTAAACACAAAATGTTAATCACATGCACATACATAAGAAAGTTAGCTATGACTAAATTCAGCAAGTGGAATTTACAATTTTGGGGCTGCTCTAAGACTGCATTGGAGAAGGCAATGGCACCCCACTCAAGTACTCTTGCCTGGAAAATCCCATGGATGGAGGAGCCTGGTAGGCTGCAGTCCATGGAGTCGCTAAGAGTCGGACACAACTGAGCGACTTCACTTTCACTTTTCACTTTCATGCATTGGAGAAGGAAATGGCAACCCACTCCAGTATTCTTGCTTGCTTCACCTCAATTGCCATTGGCGTGCACAGGGCAGATTTTCTCCATAGAGGACAGCTCAGCATCATGTTTACATATGTATATCTTAAATTTGGTTTTCCTCATCCCTAAACTGGTGATGGTTATACTTTGATGAAGCCCAGGGAAGGCAGCCTGTTATAGTCATGGTAAGACCGGGCATTTTAAAATCTAACAAGTCTGGGAACAAATCCATTTACTTGTTACATAATCTTTGGCACATTAGACAACCTTGCTTTACAAATCTGTAGTGTGGGCTTGATTATCTCTACTTTATGCAGTAACTGTAAAGATTGTTTCACATATGAAAATTCTAACAGAGCAGCTGCTACAAAATAGATATTTTTCAGAGGATGTTTTATCTTATGGAAGGACAAACACTTCTATCTATTATAATATATACTTTTTTCATAATCTGGAGTCTTGCACAAGTCTTGCATAGTCACCTTTTTAGCCCTCTGGCTCCTGGGAAATATATTCAAATTACTGAAGTTTTTCATTTAATCATGAACTTGCAATGCCCTTTCTTCTCGTAGAAAGCAGGCACACTCCAGCATTTACTTTAGGCCTTAATACCTTTGAGCTACATCTATATGAGCCATAGTTGATTTTGCTGACATGTTTACATTTTCAGGATCATAGAAACTAGTCATTTCCGATGATTTTAGTTAGTGGTATTTTGTATAAATCCCCAAAGGAGTGGGAGAACCTTTATGAGAATCCAATTTTTTATTTGTTTTTTAACTTTGGCAGGAGGAAGAAAACCAAGTCTGGAAATAATAAAAATGTAAGGCTGATATATTGCCAAAATAAAGAATGGATGAGTCACGAAATAGCACACACACAATGTTGGACTGGCTACACATGATGACATTAAAAAATATAATTTTTAAGTGTGATGACGGTATTATGTTCATGTTAAAGGCAAGAATCTTTATCTTTTAGTGATTAAACAAGAAAAGAGAAAGGTTGAAAAACATGCTTTGATTTGATGTAATAAGAATATCTTATCCAGAGTAAGGTGATGTTTGTATATCTAGAGACACTAAGATTCCTGGTTCTCCTTTGGGAGCTGGAGAGAAGCATTCTGGGTTGAGTCAGAAACTGAGTCACTCTGAACACAGAAGTGATGACAGAGGCAACCTTGAAATATGGAGAAACACCAGCTTGGGGAAATACTTAGAAAATGCTGCTGTTCTTTTCTTTCACATGTGCTATAAGCAATCTCCCTCTCCCAGCAACATCATGAGTTCTCATCATCCTCTCACCCTCATCGCCAGCTTCTCTATTTTCCCAGCTCACCATTCCAGATAACAGGACAGATCTTATGCTCCTACCACTTTCTGCAAAGCTTTAAGAGCCAATTCATCTCCCTCAAGTTCTGTTTGCTCCGGATTCTTTTGTAATGCTTTTCTTCAATAGATTTTAGGGAATACAGTTATCTTAAATCTCTTTCTTTACCTGCTATTTTTTGTATTCCCCTGTCAGTTAACTGAGCAACCATCAACCAGCTCTCTCTTTTTTTCATCCAGAAAAGTCTCTCAGAGGCATTCATTTTACTACTGTTATTACCTTTTGCTTGAAATACTGAAGTAGTTTCTTAAGAATTCATATCTTTAATATTTTATCCAACAAATCTACCTCTGTGATGGCTGAATGGCATCACTGATGCAATGAACATGAACTTGGGCAAATTTGGGGAGATACTGAGGAACAGGGAGGCCTGGCATGCTGCAGTCCATGGAGTCACAAAGAGTTGGACACAGCTGGGTGACTGAATGACAACAATCTATCTCTATATTTTAAGATATGCTTTAAAATGTTATCCCCCTGATTTATAATATGTAGTTATTCAATATCTATAGAAAAATGGAATTTCCTTAAGCTAAACTATTTAGATCGGGATTGTCTATTACATCACACTCATTATACAGTAGTACAATTAGATAAGCATGTGCTATGCTTAGTCACTCAGTTGTGTCTGACTCTTTGCAATCCCATGGACTGTAGCCTGCTAGGCTCCTCTGTCCATGGGAATTCTCCAGGCAAGAATACTGGAGTAGGTTGCCATGCCCTTCTCCAGAGGATCTCCCCAACCCAGGGATCAAACCCAGGTCTCCCACATTACAGATGAACTCTCTACTGTCTGAGCCACCGAGGAGCATAGTGACCCTGTCTGTATGTTCCGTTGCTGTAATCCCAACATCTAATTATACCGGTCACATAGTCATCTCTCAATAGATAATATATTACACTTACAGTACTATGCTTATCAGCATGTATTTTGTGTCAGTCACTACATTGAGTATATTTACATACAAAATCTCATTCACACCTCTCAACAATCATTTAAGGGAGGGATTGTCATCATCCACTCCATTTTATATATGAGAAAAGTGAGGCCCAGAGAGGTTAATCAATTTGCCCATGTTTGTAAGGCTGTCAAGTAATTGAATTGATTAAATCGATTCATCCAGCAAATATTTATGAAGAATTTACTATTTTCCAGGCACTTATGTTGTTATATTAGTAACAGAGCAATAAACAAAGTAAACCAGGCCCTGCTTTCATGGAAGCTGAATTGTTGGGGTGGATTGGACAGAGGAAAAATAAGGACAAGAGATAATGGGCTCTGTGGACACGGAATTTCAATATTTTAAGTCCCATTTCTTCAGGCAATTATTTTAAATTGTCATAAAGAAAATACCTAAGAAGTGTACAGTGACCAAAAAGCAAAGATTGCCATCCATCAGAATAAATATCTCAACAAAGCCATTTCTTCTTGTGAATGATGATTTTCATTCAGATATTCCTTTGTGCCAATGCTGGGAGAGAGAGTCTCCAATCATGGCAGACATAAAAGAAATAAACAGTCACCAAGGCAGACCATGGCCCCGTGGTAAAAGTTCGGAGACAAATAGATGTTTTTTGTACTTCACAAATGCTGTCAGGTAGCAGAGACTCCTTTTTCTTTCCTCAATTTTGTGTCTCCAGAATAGTGACATTATTGGCCTTTAAAAAAACAAGATTAGATAACATTGGCACGAGGCAGACAAGAAAGCAGACCCTGAGATAAGTTCTGGGAGTATATTTAGGAAATGATCCCAGAAAACACAATGAGGGAGTGAAGAAGTAAGTCAGAGAAGGGAGGGAGAGAGGCAGAAAGTGTGTTAACGACAGGGTGACTTCTATGAGCAACTGAGGCTGAGTCTCAAGAGTGCCTCTGAGAAACCAGTTTGAGCCCACCTCAGAACTCCAGGACCCAAAGGGCCTGAAGTTGGGTGTTCTATTCCCAGATCTCAAACCCTCCTTGGTTAAGAGTCGCTCCTGGGGCATTCATTACTTTCCCAGCCCTTTTGTTCTGCTCCACTAATGGGGTCAGATTAATCTCGCAGAAGTAGTCATAAGATCAGGTTATCCTGGTGGCTCAGTGGTAAAGAATTCACCTGCAGTGCAGGAGATGCAAAAGATATGGGTTCAATCCCTGAGTTGGAAAGAAATGGCAACCCACTCCAGTATTCCTACCTGGAGAATCCCATGGACAGAGCAGCCTGGCAGGCTAGTCAATGGGGATGCAAGAGTCGGACACGCCTGAGTGACTAAACCACCACCAGAGTTCCCACCAGCACCACAAGTGCTCAAGGGGAAGCCATAGATATATATGGAGACCTTCCACAGAGGTCGAAGGTGAGCCCCAGGAGTGCCAAAGTGGTATGGCAGGTCCCAGCCTCAACCATTACAGACCAGGAAAGGGCTCAGTGACCCAAGCTTCTGAGAGAGAATACTTATAGATCTGTAAACTGACTCTAGAGCCAATTCTATACTTACTCAAGCTTATAGAATCTCTATAAAGGGATTCACAATGTGATTAAGCCATATTCTCATCACAAATAAAGAAATTCAACAGGGAATTATTCCTGGCACTTCATGTGTTTACTCATGATGAGTAAACTTAGATATGCTGTGCCAAAGATAAACCTCAAAAATGTGGATTGAGCTCTCTCAAAAGAAAACAAAATAATCTCCTCTGTCTTTTCTCTCAGCATAAACTACAATCTAAAACCTCTTAATGCACTGCCTTTAATCCCTTAACTGGAACTCTTTATTCAGGAAGAGAAAATTCTGATTCTTGGAAATTCATCATGAAGTAAAAAATATATATTTCCATATATAGAAATGAAGCTTTTATATGAATATATAAATATTTACATTATAAATTTATTTCCAAAGATAATGTTTATCATCTTGTAAGACTGAAATATTATTTTAATTTTACTCTAGTAATGGCATAGGAAAGATTCCAATGACCATCACTGAATCAATGTGATCAGTCAACAAAGCTGAAATTTTTAATGAAAAGCTATGAGTAATATTCACTTTAAAATAATCTTTATTAATCTTTAGCAATAATTAATTAATCTGTAGTAATCTTTATTACTAAAGGCAATAAATAATTTTCAGGGTTTCATGAAGACAAAATATATACTTTCTTCTTAAAATTAGAAAATTAACCCAATGAATATATAATTAAGAAATGATTTGTCTTCTTTTCAAAATAACCTATATAATGTGCATTTGAATAATTACCATTGTCTGACTAGAACTGTGCACTTTCCTTCCTGTTCACAAGTAATTTGGCACTCTGTACAATTATAAAGGCATTTTTCTCTCCTTTTGTATTTTTACCTTATCTTCACTAGCTTCATTATTTGGCTTTCTTTTCTGTAAAAGCAATTATTAACAGATACAGACCAATAGTTACAGCATAGTTCCTACTACTACTTGTTAGTCAATGTTGTTCCCTACAGAGGTAATTACTGTACGGTGATGGCTACTGAAAACTTGATGGGAAGTTGTCTTTACCTCTGGGTGACCTTTACCCTAAGTTTTGTTAAGAAAATGCTATCAGTGTAAATTATTCCTATATGGGAAATGTTGGTGGGCTCTGATTTCTTTTCTTTTTAATTATTTTTATTTGGAGGATAATTGCTTTACAATGTTGTATTGATTTCTGCTGTACAACGAAGTGAACCAGCTATAAGTATACCTATATCCCCTCCCTTGAATCTCCCTCCACTCCCTCCATCTCACCCTTCTAGGTCATCACAGAGTATCAAGATGAGCTCCCTGTGCTATTCACCAGCTTCCCACTGGCTGGCTGTTTTACACGTGGTAGTGTACATATGTCAATGTTACTCTCTCAATTTGTCTCATCTTCTCCTTCCCCCGCTGTGTCCACAAGTCCTCTACTGCAAAATCTGAAACAGCTTAAGACACCCCTTTACTGACTCCAGAAGACAGGATACAGACGTAATACTAAAGCTCAAATAGTCAGATATTTAAAATTTGAATTATTCATCCAGAGATGAAGTTTCATTTCCTGTGACAATGACCAGTGGCAACAGTGGTATCCTATAGCAGTGATGAGCTACTGATACGGATGAAGTAATCATGCTGGTGATGCCAAGAGTGGCATCTTCATCAGGCTATTCCTGGAATTTGGTCCTGGCTAGGTTTTATACTTGATAAACTCCTAAGATTCCTGACCTCAATTCTCAAGCCTTCCCATTGCTTCTGTGACATAGCCAACATCCTTCCTTGTGCTTAAATCTGTCATAATCCTTTCTTTGTGGGTTTTTTTTTTTTTTTTGGTTGCTTATAAACTGTGTCCTGCTTGACACATATATTTTAATATTAATAATGGTGGTGACTTCTTAAATATGTAACATTTGCTTTAGTGTTTACAGTACTTTTACATGCATTATCATATTTTTCAGCTTTATTAAGGTATATATGATATATAAAAACTGCAGATATTTAATATATACAATTTGATGAATTTCCATTTCCCTGATGATTAGTGATGCTGAGCAACTTACCGTATACATGCTCGCAATTTGCAAATACTCATGATATTATGAACCAAGAACTTCCAGATGTTCAAGCTGGGTTTAGAAAAGGCAGAAGAAATAGAGATCAAATTGCTAATATCCATTGGATCATACAAAAAGTAAGAAAATTCCAGAAAAACATCTACTACTGCTTCATTCACTACACTAAAGACTTTGACCCTGTGGATCACAATAAACGGTGGAAAACTCTTCAAGAGATGGGAATACCAGACCACTTACCTACCTCTTGAGAAATCTGTATCCAGGTCAGGAAGCAACAGTTAGAACCAAACATGGAACAATGGGCTGTTGTCACCTTGATTATTTAACTTATATTCTTTAGAAAGATGGTAACAATAACCCTGTGTACGAGACAGCAAAAGAGACACTGATGTATAGAACAGTCTTATGGACTCTGTGGGAGAGGGAGAGGGTGGGAAGATTTGGGAGAATGGCATTGAAACATGTATAATATCATGTATGAAACGAGATGCCAGTCCAGGTTCGATGCACGATACTGGATGCTTGGGGCTGGTGCACTGGGATGACCCAGAGGGATGGTATGGGGAGGGAGGAGGGAGGAGGGTTCAGGATGGGGAACACATGTATACCTGTGGTTGATTCATTTTGATATTTGGCAAAACTAATACAATTATGTAAAGTTTAAAAATAAAATAAAATTTAAAACAAAAAAACAAAAAACAAAGTGCATCATGAGAAATGCTGGTTGGATAAAGCACAAGCTGGAATCAAAATTGCTAGGAGAAATATCAATCACCTCAGATATGCAGATGACACCACCCTTCTGGCAGAAAGCAAAGAAGAGATAAAGAGCTTCTTGATGAAGGTGAAAGAGGAGAGTGAAAAAACTGGCTTAAAACTCAACATTCAAAAAACTGTGGCATATTTATTTCAATATTTGGCAAAACTAACACAATTTTGTAAAGTTTAAAAATAAAATAAAATAAATCAAAAAAAAAAAGAAAGACAGATTGTTCCAAGTTTAAAAAAAAAACAGTGAAGATCATGGCAGCCGGTGCCATCACTTCATGGCAAATAGATGGGGGATACAGTGGAAACAGTGACAGATTTTATTTTCTTGGGCTCCAAAATCACTGCAGATGGTGACTGCAGCCATGAAATAAAAAGATGTTTGCTCCTTGGGAGAAAAGCTATGACAAACCTAGACAGTGTATTAAAAAACAGAGACATTACTGACAAAGGTCCTTATAGTCAAAGCTATGATTTTTCCAGTAATCATGTATGGATATGAGACTTGGACCATACAGAAGGCTGAATGCTGATGAATTGATGCTTTTGAACCGTCGTGTCGGAGAAGACTCTTGAGAGTGACTTGGATAACAAGGAGATGAAATTGCTCAATCCTAAAGGAAATCAATCCTGAATATTCATTAGAAGGACTGATGCTGAATCTGAAACCCCAATACTTTGGCCACCTGACGCAAAAAACCTGACTCCTAGAAAAGACCCGGATGATGGGAAAGATTGAAGGCAGGAGGAGAAGGGGATGACAGAGGATGAGATGGTTGGATGGCATCACTGACTTGATGGACGTGAGTTTGAGCGAGCTTCAGGAGATGGTGAAGGACAGGGAAGCCTGGCGTGCTGCAGTCCATGGGGTCACAAAGTGTTGGACACAGCTGAGCGACTAACCAACTACAACAACATGATATCATCATCACAATAAAGGTAACAAACATATCCATCACTACTAAAAGATTTCTTATGTCTTTTTGCTTGTGTGTGGTCAGAATACTTAATATAATATTAGCCTCTTAATTTTTTAAATATACAATGCTATATTGCTGCATTATGTTATACAGCAGATCTCTAGAACTTATTTGACTTGTAAAACTATAACTTTGTACTCACTGAACAGTAACTTTCACTTCCCTCTCTCCCCATCCCCTGGAAGCTACCAATCTTCTTTCGGTTTCTAGAAGTTTAACAGTTTTAGATAACTCATAAATGGGGTCGCTAAGAGTCGGACACGACTGAGAGACTTCACTTTCACTTTTCACTTTCATGCATTGGAGAAGGAAATGGCAACCCACTCCAGTGTTCTTGCCTGGAGAATCCCAGGGACAGGGGTGTCTGGTGGGCTGCCGTCTATGGGGTCGCACAGAGTCAGACACGACTGAAGTGACTTAGTAGTAGTAATAGTATAAGTGGAATAATGTAAGATTTGCCCTCCGTGACTGATTTATTTTACTTAACATAATATCATTCAGGTCCACCCATGTTATTGCAAATGGTAAGATTTCCTTCATTTTCTATGACTGTGTAATATTCCATTGTGCATACCACATATTCTTGATCTATTTGTCTGTCAAAGAACTTGTAGGTTATGTCCATATGTTGGCTACTGTGAATTATGCTGCAAAAATCTTCTGCAAAACAAAGGAAATAAAAAAATAGAGTGAAAATGCTACCTATGAAATGGAGTAGTTTTTGTCAACCATATAATTTGATAAGGAATTAACTTCCAAAATATATAAAGAATTCTTAAAACTCAATAGCAAAGCAATAAGTAAAAATGGTCAAAGGACTTGAATAGATATTTCTCCAAAGAAGACATAAATTGGGCAACAGGTATATAAAAAGTGCTCAACATTACTGATTATCAGGAAAACACAAATCAAAAATACAAAAAACAAAAGATATAAGTTTCGGTGAGGCTATGGAGAAATTTGAACTTGTACACTGTTGGTTAACATATAAAATGGTGCAGTTACAATGCAAAAAAGTATTAAAAGTTCCTCCAAAAGTTAAAATAGAACTACCATATGATCCAATAACATCACTTCTGAATATATATTTATATATATGTATATATCCAAAAGCATTACTGTATTTGCTCCATAATATCACTTGAAAATAATGACCCTCAAAGAGGTTAAGCTGTTGAGCCAGGTCATGTTGCTAGAAAGGGATAGCCCAGGTCTGGCCTCTTGGCACACAGTCCAGGGTTTTGTTAAATGGAGCTTATTTTATTTTATTTTTTAGAAATGCAAAGCCTGCAGTTGGTTTCATTAAAAATATATCCTTTAATCACCAAATCTTGCCAAATCAAACCAATACTAATGGGAATCAATCAAAGTGTTAGTCACTCAGTCAAGTCTGACTCTTTGTGACCCTGTGGACTGTAGCCCTCCAGGCTCCTCTATCCATGGAATTCTCCAGGCAAGAATACTGGAGTGGGTTGCCATTCCCTTCTCCAGGACATCTTCCTGACCCAGGGATCAAACCCGGGTCTCCTGCATTGCAGGAAGATTCTTTACTGTCTGAACCCCCAGGGAATAATTAAAAATTGTTTTACAGAGTGTATTAACTATTGCTGAGTGGTGGAGTAAGTCAAGGTCTGAGAACTGATGGTTGAATTAAGCCTGCTCTAAGTTAATTGATGTATTCTTTTTCTTAATAAGGATGCTCAATAATACTCTGTAAATTTCAGCTACACAGAATATATATCTCTACTTACATAACAACAAGATAAGAAACTGCTTCTTAGATGCCCACACTGGTTCAACTGGATAAAAACCTATTCTTTCACACAGCTTGGTGAATGTCACTCTCTAATTTCTTTTGTCTTAGCTCAAATGCCACATTTCAGAAATAAAAGTAGAGCTAGCTTCCCCAAAAATATTTGGATTATGTAGGGAAAGCACAGAAACCTAAATGAAAACAGGAGCAGTTGTCAAGAGAGAGAAGAGCATGTACTGGGCAGACATCCACAATGCTCCACAATGAACCCTGCATTACTTGGTTTCTGAGGTCATTTGAAATAACTTATTTCACTAATCTATGCCACCGATCTTTATTTATTGCTTACTTTAAACTAGGTACCAAGGATTCAGTGGTATACTAGATACAAAAGGTGTCTTTTCTCTTTGGTCTTCTACTTTTAAGAGAGAAGAGGAAATAAGCAAACAAATGAACATGCTTATAGATTGTGGTGAGTATGGTGACAGAAACAAAGAAGGCAATGTGATTGACATGAAGGGAAGATCCCACTTCAGAAATGACAGAAAGTGACATGTTTGGCAATCCTGTATTACAAGGGAGGAAGGGAAGAACACAAAGGAGGGAAGGAAGAAAGAGTTACTAAAAATCACATACTATGAATAGTCATTTTATGCTGCTGTTGTTATTTTGAAGGATATTGGACTGTATTTTATTCTACTGCTTTGAAAATATTAAAATCTTATACCTATCTCAGGGACAGGTAGAAGAGAAATTGTAAGATATAAAATTACTATATTTAAATGACTACAATGCTCTTGAAACTTTAATTAGCCTGAGAGGTACTCAAAACCATGCAACTGAGAAGGAAGATGGTGGGGAGGGGAGGGTAGTGGGTTATGTATGTATTTCAAGGATGTACACTTCTATAAGAATAGCCAATGTCCAGCTGGAAACAGGTGGTTAGCACATGCTTATTGAATAAAAGTGTGCATATTAATACATATTTGTATATAGAAAGTAGCACCAACAAGCATATTGACTTGATTACTGAGTGCAATATTTTCCCCTACATTTTTGTGATTGAAGGGAAATTGTATGATTAAAAGTGATAACCAATTCTTAGAGAATAAATACATAAGCAGTGGAAACACAGAAGAATGCACAAGGAATGGTATATAAAACTGCTAAATGCATAAGCAATACCTATATAGTCATTCCTTGCATGTTAAAAAAAAATCCCAACTTATTGGTTACGAAAAATGAATACAATATTATCTAGTTTCTTTGGCATCAATATGCCTTATGAAACTCATTCCAATTAATTACATCTGCAAAACCATTGCAATAAACTGTATTTACCCCCACTGAAACAGATGAAACTGTGTTTCAGGAAGTACAGTTTTGGTAAAGAATTAAAAAGTGTATTCTACAAGTCAGTGAGCACATATAACTAACTGGGGACTGTGTTACAAATTTGGTCCCCAAATGAGTTAGGGTTTTTGGTCTTTGCACCTTTATCGTCCCTTTCTATAGTGATTGTAGGTTGGCCTGTATAATCAAGAGAATGCAGAAGGGATGCTGAATCTCAAAAGGCTTTTGAGATTAGGTCTATCAGGCCCTTCAACTTCTACGTGAACCTAAGATATTCTCTCTGAAAGAAGTCAATGTCATGAAAAAATTCCAGCCACTGGGAGACTCCCAAGCTCTGTAGAGTGGTCACTTGGAGAGAGAAAATTCGAATTTTGAATCAGACCCAGTTCTTCAAGCTTTCTAATCCAGGCCCCAGACATGAGGAAAGAACCTATCTTGTTTTTTCCTACTCCAGTAGACCCGTGGAGGAGAACAGAAAAACGTAAATATAAAGTCAAAGCTGAGGGCCCTAGACATGCCCCGGTCAAGCCATACCAGCCATCTTCAACCATGTGAACCATTTCAGATGAGCTCACACTTCACGGAAGTGAGGAGCCATCCCAATATGCCTTGACAAAACACCTGACCCATAGGATAACCACATATACGAAATGGTTGCTGTTTAACCCACTGATGGTTTGAGAGAGTTTGTTAATTAGAAATACATTAAAGAACCAAAATTTGGTGCTGGAACTCAGTTTTGTGCTATAACATATATAAAACAAATGGCTTTGGATGTCGATGTTGCATGGCAGCATGGAGGACCTCAAGTAGACTAATTGTGGCAGTGGGAGGAAAATAAGAAAAATGTTACTGAAGGCTGGAGAATAGATATTTTCTGTTCAGTTCAGTTCAGTCACTCAGTCATGTCTGACTCTTTGTGACCCCATGAACTGCAACACGCCAGGCCTCCCTATCCATCACCAACTCCCAAAGTTTATCCAAACTCATGTCCATTGAGTCGGTGAAGCCATCCAACCATCTCATCCTTTATTGTCCCCTTCTCCTCTTTCCCTCAGTCATTCCCAAATTCAGGGTCTTTTCAAATGAGTCAGCTCTTCGCATTAGGTGGCCAAAGTATTGGAGTTTCAGGTTCAACATCAGTCCTTCCAATGAACACCCAGGACTGATCTCCTTTAGGAAGTACTGGTTGGATATCCTTGCAGTCCAAGGACTCTCAAGAGTCTTCTCCAACACCATAGTTCAAAAGCATCAATTCTTCAGTGCTCAGCTTTCTTTATAGTCCAACTCTCACATCCATACATGACCACTGGAAAAACCATAGCCTTGACTAGATGGACTTTTGTTGGCAAAGTAATGTCTCTGCTTTTTAATATGCTGTCTAGGTTGGTCATAATTTTTCTTCCAAGGAGTAAACATCGTTTAATTTCAGGGCTGCAGTCACCATCTGCAGTGATTTTGGAGCCCCCAAAATAAAAGTCTGCCCGTTTCCACTATTTCCCCATCTATTTGCCATGAAGTGATGAGACCGGATGCCATTTGTTAGTTTTCTGAATGTTGAACTTTAAGCCAACTTTTTCACTCTCCTCTTTCACTTTCATCAAGAGGCTTTTTAATTCTTCTTCACTTTCTGCTATAAGGGTGATGTCGTCTGCATATCTGAGGTGACTGATATTTCTCCTGGCAATCTTGGTGCCAGCTTGTGCTTCATCCAGCCCAGTGTTTCTCATGATGAACTCCGCATATAAGTTAAATAAGCAGGGTGATAATGTACAGCCTTAATGTATGCCTTTTCCATTTGGAACCAGTCTGTTCCATGTCCAGTTCTAACTGTTGCCTCCTGACCGGCATAAAGATTTCTCAAGAGGCAGGTCATGTGGTCTGGTATTCCCATCTCTTTCAGAATTTTCCACAGTTGATTGTGATCCACATAGTCAAAAGCTTTGGCATAGTCAATAAAGCAGACATAGATGTTTTTCTGGAACTAGATGTTTTTCTGGAACTCTCTTGCTTTTTCCATAATCCAGCGGATGTTGGCAATTTGATCTCTGGTTCCTCTGCCTTTTCTAAAACCAGCTTGAACATCTGGAAGTTCATGGCTCATGTACTGCTGAAGCCTGGCTTGGAGAATTTTGAGCATTACTTTACTAGCATGTAAGATGAATGCAATTGTGTGGTAGTTTGAGCATTCTTTGGCATTGCCTTTCTTTGGGATTGGAATGAAAACTGACCTTTTCCAGTCCCATGGCCACTGCTGAGTCTTCCAAATTTGCTGGCATATTGAGTGCAGCACTTTCACAGCACCATCTTTTAGGATTTGAAATAGCTCAACTGGAATTCTATCACCTCCCCTAGCTTTGTTCATAGTGATACTTCCTAAGGCCCACTTGATTTCACATTCCAGGATGTCTGGCTCTAGGTGATTGATCACACCATTGTGATCATCTGGGTCATGAAGATGTTTTTTGTGTAGTTCTTCTGTGTATTCTTGCCACTTCTTCTTAATATCTTCTGCTTCTTTTAGGTTCCTACCATTTCTGTCCTTTATTGAGTCCATTTTTGCATGAAATGTTCCCTTGGTATCTCTAATTTTCTTGAAGAGATCTCTAGTCTTTCCTATTCTATTGTTTTCCTCTATTTCTTTGCATTGATCTCTGAGAAAGGCTTTGTTATCTCTCTTTGCTATTCTTTGGAACTCTGCATTCAAATGAGTATATCTTTCCTTTTCTCCTTTGCTTTTCACTTCTCTTCTTTTCACAGCTATTTGTAAGGCCTCCTCAGACAGCCATTTAGCTTTTTTGCATTTCTTTTCCTTGGGGATGGTCTTGATCTCTGTCCCCTATACAAACCTCCATCCATAGTTCATCAGGCACTCTGTCTATCAGATCTAGTCCCTTAAATCTATTTCTCATTTCCACTGTATAGTCATAAGGGATTTGATTTAGGCCATCCCTGAATGGTCTAGTGGTTTTCCCCACTTTCTTCAATTTAAGTCTGAATTTGGCAATAAGGAGCTCATGATCTGAGCCACAGTCAGCTCCTAGTCTTGTTTTTGCTGACTGTATGGAGCTTCTCCATCTTTGGCTGCAAAGAATATAATCAATCTGATTTTGGTGTTGACCATCTGCTGATGTCCATGTATTGAGTCTTCTCTTGTGTTGCTGGAAGAGGGCATTTGCTATGACCAGTGCATTCTCTTGGCAGAACTCAATTAGCCTTTGCCCTGCTTCATTCTATACTCCAAGGCCAAATTTCCCTGTTACTCCAGGTATTTCTTGACTTCCTACTTTTGCATTCCAGTCCCCTATAACGAAAAGGACATCTTTTTTCGGTGTTAGTTCTAAAAGGTCTTGTAGGTCTTCATAGAACTTTTCAACTTCAAATTTTTTGTTACACAGTGATAGAAAAATTAGCAACATTTAGGGAATTTTAGAAAAATGAGGTAAATTAGATATGGTGGTTTTACAATATGTTCATGAATTCTTAGGTACACCCCTCCCAGCTTTTAAGAGGTGAAGCTTAATTTCCCTCCTTGAGTGTGTCTGACCTTATTGATTTGTTTCATTTCTAATGAAATGGAAATGTATGACATTAGATGTTAGGTCATAAAAGGAACGGCAGCTTCTTTCTTGCCCTCTATTTTGGATCATTTGCTTTTGAGGAAGCATCTGTGATGCTGGGAGGACTCCCAGGCTGTCCTGATACTGAGGCTTTCCACAAGCCAACAGTGCTAAATTGTCCTGCCAACTCCCTCTAAATGAGCTATCTTGAATGCTGATTCTCTGCCTCCAGCCGTGCTGTCAGAGAGATGCCATCTCCACTGACATCTTCACTGTAGCCTGATGGGAGATTCTGAGCCAGAACTGTCCATCTAAGGTGCTTTCAGAGTCCTGATCCACAGAAAGCATGTGAGAAAATTAATTTCACTTCATATTATCTTAAGATAGTAAGCTTGGGGACATTTTTTAGCAATAAATAATATGAAAGGAAGTATAAAGTAAAAAATATGCCTCTGAACTAGAGGACCTGGTTTAGCAGAGGTTAAGGCAGAATGCTGGAAGAGTCAACTGGTTTTTATTTATGTGTAATGAAATATGGTGGTGGAAAATAGAGACAAAAAGGGAATTGACCACTTTTTGATATGGATCTTGAGGATATACAAAGTTCTAGGGCTAGCTTCAGAGAAGAAAAGATTCTCAATTTAAGGAGCAGTCTCAAAATAAGGATCAGATTCAGAGTCCTACCAGTAAAATGTGACCTTGATGCCATAATGGGATGAAATCTTCACAGAGAAGGTAAATGTATTTTGCATGTAGATGGGATGTGGGTTGTTACGGCCAGAGAGCAGAGTGTGAAAGATTACGGTGTCCCAAAGATGAAAACATTTTATCTAAAACAATATTCTTCTGCAATGTGACCTTCCTAATTCCTAAGTAAGAAGCGACATTCAATGATCCCACCTGCTGCCAGAATGACTCTGTGACTACCATGAAGATATGAACACAGTAGAAGTGATGCTGCACTGGTTCTGGGTATAGCCCTTGACTGGCTTTCTTTTCCTGATTTTGGAAGCCATACACAATGTAAGAAATATGATTATCCAGAGATCACCATGCCATGAAAAATACAAGCTATATGGATAGGTCCTACAGATGGGACATTGTGTGAAGACAGACAGTCAGACCAGGAACCACTGAGGCACCCATCATGTGAATGAAGAACCTTCACTAGACACCCCAGCTGATATATACCATCCACCTCAGCCCATCGCTGTTTCCCAGTCCAAAAATGAATTTAAAGAACGGTTGTTTTAATATATTAAACTTGCAGTAACTTGTTAACAGTGATTCCACATGACACTTGAATGCCGCTCTGTGAAGAAAATGGGCTTCCCAGGTGGCACAGTGGTACAGAATCCACTTGCCAATGTAGGAGATGCAACAGATGTGAGTTCAATCTCTGGGTCAGGAAGGTCCCATGGAGTAAGAAATGACAACCCACTCCAGTATAAAGCTGACTGGGGCTCAGACCATGAACTTCTTACGGCCAAATTCAGCTTAAATTGAAGAAAGGAGGGAAAACCCCTAGGCCTTTCAGGGATGACAGAAATCAAATCCCTTATGATTATACAGTGGAAGTGACAAATAGACTCAAGGCAATAGACTGTATAGACAGAGTGCCCGAAGAACTATGGATGGAGGTTTGTGACACTGTACAGGAGGCAGGGATCAAAACCATCCCCAAGGAAAAGAAATGCAAAAAGGTAAAATGGCTGTCTGAGGAGGCCTTAGAAATAGCTGTGAATAGAAGAGAAGCAAAAGACAAAGGAGAAAAGGAATGACATGCCCATTTGAATACAGAGTTCCCAAGAATAGCAAGGAGAGATAAGAAAGCCTTCCTCAGAGATCAGTGCAAAGAAATAGAGGAAAACAATAGAATGGGAAAGTCAAGAGATCTCTTCAAGATTTTTAGAGATACAAAGGGAACATTTCATGCAAAGATGGGCACAATAAAGGACAGAAACGGTATGGACCTAACAGAAGCAGAAGATACTAAGAAGAGGTGGCAAGAGTACACAGAAGAACTACACAAAAAAGATCTTCATGACCCAGATAATCATGAACCGAAAGAGATCGGAGTACCAGACCACCTGATCTGCCTCTTGAGAAATCTTTATGCTGGTCAGGAGGCAACAGTTAGAACTGGACATGGGACAACAGACTGGTTCCAAATAGGAAAAGGAGTACATCAAGGCTGTATATTGTCACCCTGCTCATTTAACTTATATGCAGAGTACATCATGAGAAATGCTGGGCTGCAAGAAGCACAAGCTGTAATCAAGATTGCCAGGAGAAATAATAATAACCTGTGATATGCAGATGCCACGATCCTTATGGCAGAAAGTGAAAAAGAACTAAAGAGCCTCTGACGAAAGTGAAAGAGGAGAGTGAAAAAGTTGGCCTAAAGCTCAACATTCAGAAAAAGAAGATCATGGCATCCAGTCCCATCAGTTCATGGCAAATAGATTGGGAAACAGTGGAAATAGAGATAGACTTTATTTTGGGGGCTCCAAAATTGCTGCAGATGGTGACTGCAGCCCTGAAATTAAAAGATGCTTACTCATTGGAAGAAAAGTTATGACCAACCTAGACAATATATTAAAAAGCAGAGCTATTACTTTACCAACAAAGGTCCATCTAGTCAAACCTATGGTTTTTTCAGTAGTCATGTATGGATGTGAGAGTAGGACTATAAAAAAAGCTGAGCGCCAAAGAATTGATGCCTTTGAACTGTGGTGTTGGAGAAGACTCTTGAGAGTCCATTGGACTCCAAGGAAATCCAACCAGTCCATCCTAAAGGAAATCAGTCCTCATCATTCATTGGAAGGATTGATGTTGAAACTGAAATGCCAATACTTTGGCCACTTGATGTGAAGAGCTGACTCATTTGCAAAGAGCCTGATGCTGGGCAATATTGAAGGCAGGAGGAGAAGGAGACAACACAGGATGAGATGGTTGGATGACATTACTGACTCAATCGACATGAGTTTGAGTAAACTCCGGGAGTTGGTGATGGACAGGGAGGCCTGGCGTGCTGCAGTCCCTGGAGTTGCAAATCAGTCAGACACAATTGAGTGACTGAACTGACTGAACTGATTCTTCCCTGGAAAATTCCATGTACAGAGGAGCCTGGAGGGCTATGATCCCTCCAGTCAGACATGACTGAGTGTGCACACACACACACACACGCACACACACACGAAAGAACAAAGCCACCAGGTGACTTTATTTTTGTAAATAAAACACAGAGGCAGTGATGGGATGTCACTCTGGACATTAGGTTATAAAAAGACATTGACTTCCTTGCCCATGCTCTCTCTCTCATTCTCTCTCTGAGGGAAGCCAGCTGGCCTACAGAAGGGCTGCCCAGGAAAGAGCTCCATGATGACACTCAGGCAGGCTATGAGGCAGCCCGTATAGTAAGGAAATGAGGCAAACAGGCAACTATATGAGAAAACCTGGAAAATCTGAAGCCTGCCTCTAGCCACCTGTGTGAGCTCAGAAAGACCCTCTCCCATGTGAACCTCAAGATAACCACACCTAAGTGGACAGCTTGGATGCAGTCTCTTGAGAGACCTTGAGCCTGAACTACCCAGCATTGCTGCTTCTTGATTACTACACAAAATCTATAAAACAATAAGTGTTCACTGTTTTAATCAACTTAGGTAGAGATAATTTGTTATGCACAGATAGATAACTAACACAATCCTCTTTTCAGATTCTTTCTGAGGGATGGGGAGGCCTATTTTTCTCTAATTGCTGCTCCTTTTATTATTATTTTCTATGTCTGCTTTCAAGATCTTTACCCTTTTTCCTTATCCAAAGTTTTACTGGGCTATGTTAGGTACAATTTTCTTTGTATTTTTCCTGCTTCAGGTTCATTGCTATTCTTGAGTTATTATTTTCAAAACTGTAATTATTTAAAAAATTGTAGCCATGTCGTTCCACAGATTGCTTCTATTTCATTCTTTCTTCTCTTTCTGGGACACCAATCACATATAAGGTAGATTTCTACTCTATATTTTGTCCTTTTACCATCATTTTTATCTACTGTACTTCTTCACACATTGTTCTGACTTATCTTCCGTTTTATTAATAATACCTTCAGGGGTTTGTAATCTCGTGTGAAACCTTTCCATCACATTCTTAATTTCAGTTAGTTTTTTTTTTTCTTTCAGTACCCAGATTTACATTTTCTTAAATGCCATTTCTTTTCAGAATCTCTAGGTTATATCTATTTCTTTGAACATATTCAGGATACTGATATTAAAGTCATCATGTAATGCCATTAACTGAAATATATTCAGGATATTATTTTAAAGACTTTGTATAAATCCATTACCCAAAATTTTTGAGTGTCTGACTCTATTATCCATACTTTTCTTTTCAAAAATGTTCTTTTTATTCTTATGTGTCTGATAATTTAAGTTTTGGTAACATAAATTGCATAAGTCATGTATAATTAGGCCTACTGTTAAGTCTTCTCTTTCTCCAAAGGGATGTATGTTTAAGGAACTAATAACCTTCTATGAATTTAGTCTAATTATGGGAAGCAAGGTGATATGAAGTTGGACTTCCTCATCCTGTGAGAACCAGACCAGTCTAGTTCACACTAACTCCTAGAGTGAAGCCCTTATCATGTGTGTTTACAGGCATTTCTTCCTTGGCAGACTCTGGACTTCAACCGTGTCACTCCCAACCCCACAGCGGCTTCCTTCATAGCTCAGTCGGTAAAGAATCTGCTTGCAATGCAGGAGACCCGGGTTTGATTTCTGGGTTGGGAAGATCCCCTGGAGAAGGAAATGGTAACCCACTCCAGTATTCTTGCCTGGAGAATTCCATGGACAGAGGAGACTGGCAGGCTACAGTTCATGGGGTCGCAAGAGCCAGATACGACTTAGCCACTAAACCACCACCAACAACAACCCCATAAGATTATCAAAAGCTGTGCTTAGCTTCTCACTTGTCTTTTGGCATTTTCCATATACTAGGGTTCCCTATCTGAGTTTTCTCTTCCTCAAGACCTTGGATTCCTAATTTTTCAATGCCTTGTTATCTTTGATAACTTCAAGCAGATTTTTAAAAATATATATATATACTGTGATTAGATTTTCTATTTGTTCATGGTGGAAAGATTGGCCCACATTTTCTAATCACAATGCCAGAAGTGTATGTCCCCTCACATAGCTTTTGCCTCTCAAGTGAGATAATTTATTTACTTTGGAGAGGAGCTGCTTTTTCATTTTAGGGGAAGGAGAAAAATGTGTGTGTGTGTGTGTGTGTGTGTGTATTTGGTTTCAGTAAACACTCTCTTTTGAAAAGGATAAAGTCTGTGCACAGTTTGTCCCTGCATTTATTTTTTTAATCTCTTGTGTTATGTCACCATCTTTATTAGAATTTTGTTGAAATATGGAGAGGTTATGCAGAAGTCAGGGCAGAGGATATATGGGAAATCTCTGTTCCTTCCTCTCAGTTTTGCTGTGAATCTTAAACTCCTCTAAAAAATAATGTCTTCATTGCAAAATGTATTGAATTATAAAACTATATCTTAACTACATTTGGTGAAAAGTAGAAGTAGACTCTGTTTCTCTTCAGTTATAAAGATGGTAATAGCCACCTATGATACAGTAGGAAGTGAATGCTTCAGGAAAATAGATAAATGATTATGTTTCTCTGTCTAAAATCAGAATCATATATATATATATGATTCTGAAACACTATATATATGAAACATATATATATACATAAACATATATTTATACATATATATACATATATATATACATACATACATAAACATAAACATAAACATATATATATATAAAACATATATTCTGAAACATATATATATGAATCAGAAACACTAGTGGACTGAGAGTAATGGGATTTTTAAAATTCTGAATCATTGAAAGCAGAAATACAGTATTCAAGGTCATTTTAGCATTATTTTGTTGTTGTTTATTTTTCTGAGTGAGAATATGGCTTTGCTGACACTGAGTATGGTTTGTGCACCAAGAAAGCCTAAAGGCTGTAAATATTCCCTTAACAAAGACCAAGAAATAGAAATTTTATCATATGCTACAAGATGGATGAACTTGAAGGGTATTATGCTCAGTGAAATAGACAGAGAAAGACAAATACTGCATGATATCAGCTATATGGGGAAATCTAAAAATTTAAACAAACTAATGAATATAATAAAAAAGAAACAGACTCACAGAAATAGAGAACAAACTAGTTTTTATCAGTGGAGAGAGAGAAGGAGGCAGGGGTACCATAGGGACAAGGGATTAAGAGGTACAAACTATTATGTGTGAAATAAATAAGCGGTAAGGATATATTGTACAGCACAGGCAATATAACCAATAGTTTATAATAACTATAAATGGAGTATAGTTTTTAAAAGTAGTAAATTACTATGCTGTACACCTAAAACATGTAATATTATAAATCAGCTACATATCAATAAGCTTTTTTTAAAAAGACTATGAGTTTTGTGAAGATTCTTTCTGAATAATGACTAAATCAAGAGAGA
This sequence comes from Bos mutus, assembly GCF_027580195.1. Lineage (NCBI taxonomy): Eukaryota > Metazoa > Chordata > Mammalia > Artiodactyla > Bovidae > Bos > Bos mutus. The sequence continues at coordinate 50,167,264 of NC_091617.1, forward strand.
GAATAATGGATTAATAAGAAATAAAGCATTTTTGTTCCCCAAGTTCTCTAACTTGATAAATCATATGGCCAGTTCTTAATGTTTTGTCTTATCACAGTCTCTGTGACATTGAGTCTGAAAGAGATTGTTTCAGTTGGCCTTTATTGTATCTCATTCTCTTATTTTTCTCTTATCTTTCTGTCTACTTCTTCCAAGTCTCCCTTACTAGCTTGTACTTCTCTGCTACGATGCCTCAGCTCTCTTGGTTTCTCTATCTGTACTCCCTCCTTGGGTAATTTCATTCTGTCTCACGTTTTGAAATATCATATTTAACATAAAATTTCCAAATCTAGTCCAAATCCAATCTAAATATCTCCCTTGAGCACCTCAAACATAAAAGGTCAAACTAGACTCATGTCTTTACACACATCCCTAACTGCTGCCAAATATTCTTCATCTTGATGAATATTTTCATTAGTCACTCAGTTGCTTAAGCCTAGAAACCATCCTCAATTTATTTCTGTTTTGAAGTGCCATATCCAGTTAATCTGTCCCATTACCTTGTTTTATTTCCTTATATTTTGATTTAATCTAGACAACCTTAACCATTTTCACTGCTACTACCAACATTTTCTTGGTAGTACAAACCATCATCTATTTTCTTGAATATAAACTCTTCATTGAGCTCACAGCTTCCATGCTCACTGTCTTGGTTCTGTCTCCACATACCTTCTGCATGAACATTTTTGGAATGAATGTTTACAACAATCAATGACATCTGGCATTTTTTGTATCCCTTCAACAGGTTCTGTTGGAAGTAGAAAATATAGGCTCTTTAATGGAAACTAAAGCCTTATATAACCTGCCTGTAGCATAAGTCTGATATGACCTTCGACCATTTTTCTATGTTTCACTGTGTCATAGCCACTTTGACATTAATTTTGCATCTTAAACAATCAAGTTTTTTGTTTTCTTTTTTAATCTTTTTTGCCTCAGAGTCTTTGCATTTGCTGTTCAATTTGCCCAGTATCCCTTGCTTGCGGATCTTCAGAGGGTTGATCTCTTCTCATTATTCAGGTCTTATTTCACATTCAAAATACTCAACAGGCAATTGATAACAGGGTATTTTTAGGGAAGGGGCCAAAAGAAGAGTTATGTGTTGTTCACGCTAAACATGGTCCATATCTTGCTCTACGTGGTAACAATGTAAAAATATGTCCCACTCAAAATATGAAGCAATGCCTAAAAGTTAGTGATTTTATGTATTTTTTGTGTCTATTTATACATCACTGAAAAGTTTTTTAAAATTGAACTGTAGATGTTTTCCATGATCACCTATCCAGATAGCCTGGCCAAGCCTTACCCACCTGAGTCTATCCCATTTCTCAGATTTATTTCCTTTATAGAATTTAACATTTACAGAAAAAACCTAATTATTTAAATGTTTACAGTTATTATATGTATTCCTCAGATAGAATGTAAGATATTTAGTACATACACTTTGCATGTATTTTTCACCATTATATTTTTAGAACCTTAAACAGTACCTGGGACATAAAAGGAGAAAAATAAATATTTGGTTAAATAAATTAAACCAGGAGCTTAGTATATTTTGCTCATTTTTGTCACTGTATAATATACAAATAACTTACAGAAGGACATACCCAACCAGATTCTAAAGAATTGGTCACAATCCACTAATTCCCTCTGTTTAAAGAAACAAGGAAAAATGCTACATGATGCATGCCAGAAGATCTGCATAATATCTCTGCTTTTGAAATTTCTTCTTCTCCCCTCTCTTAGTTTCACTAATTGAAATTCTACTCATTTTCTTCTGATAATTTTCCTCTTAAAGACTTTCATAACACTCCTCTATCTCAAATAGATATTATCTCTCCTTCCTTTTGGAGAAGGCAATGGCACCTCACTCCAGTGCTCTTGCCTGGAAAATCCCATGGACGGAGGAGCCTGGTAGGCTGCAGTTCATGGGGTCGCTAAGATTCGGGCACGACTGAGCGACTTCACTTTCACTTTTCACTTTCATGCATTGGAGAATGAAATGGCAACCCACTCCAGTGTTCTTGCCTGGAGAATCCCAGTGATGCTGGAGCTTGGTGGGCTGCCATCTATGGGGTTGCACAGAGTCGGATATGACTGAAGTGACTTAGCAGCAGCAGCAGCAGCTCCTTCCTTTCAACCTCTCTCATGAACACCTTTCTATCCTATCTGTATAAAGATATTTGGGTACTGAATATTTCCAATTCAACAAAAACTTCTTGATAGGAAAAAACTTCCATGTTTATCTTTTATTCCTCTACTTCCTCCTGGTGTGTGTGTGTCTGTGTGTGTGTGTGTCCTCAATTGCTCAGTCATTGCTGACTCTTTTGCAACCCCATGGACTATAGCCCACCAGGCTCCTCTGTCCATGGGATTTCCCATGCAAGAATACTGCAGTGGGTTGACATTTCCTCCTCTATTGGATCTTCCCACCCCAGGGATTGAACCTATGTCTCCTGCATTTCCTGCATTGACAGGTGGATTCTTTATCATTGAGCCACCTGAGAATACCACTTCCTCATAATGCTGTGTGCATTTTATCTTTAATCATTATTTTAATCAAATTTACTCTAAAATCTCAGGTAGATATCTCACTTATGATGAAAGCAAATAAATAAGTTAACAGGAAGAAGAGGACTTGGTTGGGTAAAGGGGTCATTAGTACCAAATTCTCCTGATTTATTTCCTTATCTACTGTCTCAGATTCTTCTAATCAGCTCCCCTACATCAGACCCTAATAAAGCCACAAGCCTAGTCATGAATCTCCTGCTTAAAACACTTCAATTCTGGCTTCTGAATCAAATAGAAGTGTTTTAAAATAGCATACAAGGGTTGGCTATGACACCTACCCATCACCCCACCACCACCTCCCTAGTCACATGTAGCTCAGAATAAGTCATATTTACTTTATGCTTGCAGCATGTTGCATATACATGCATATACATAGAACACTATTACTTCCCTCTATCAAGTTGGACTACTGGATTATTTATTTTATCTTTCAAGAAACTGAATTGAAGTGCTACCTTCTCAGGAAAAACCTTCCTGACTTTAATTCATTCAGGGGTTCTATGCTATGTTGAAATAGTCATGAGCAAAATCCTATCATATACCTGCCTAGTGTAATTTTTTGATCTTTTTTTGATCTTACTTAGCCAAAAGGCTTCCCTGATAGCTCAGTGGGTAAACAATCTCCCCACAGTGAAGGAGACCCCGGTTCAATTCCTGGGACAGGAAGATCCGCTGGAGAAGGAGTAGTATACCCACTCCAGTATTCTTGGCTTCCTTTGTGGCTTAGCTGGTAAAGAATCCACCCACAATGCGGGAGACCTAGATTCTATCCCTGGGTTGGGAGGATCTCCTGGAGAAGGGACAGGCTACCCACTCCAGTATTCTGGCCTGAAGAATTCCATGGCCTGTATAGTCCACGGGTTCACAAAGAGTTGGACATGACTGAGTGACTTGCAATTTCACTTTCACTAGCCAAAAGATGTATGGATGTGAGAGTTGGACTGTGAAGAAAGCTGAGCACCAAAGAATTGATGCTTTTGAACTGTGGTGTTGGAGAAGATTCTTGAGAGTCTCTTGGACTGCAAGGAGATCCAACCAGTCCATTCTAAAGGAGATCAGTCCTGGGTGTTCTTTGGAAGGACTGATGTTAAAGCTGAAACTCCAGTACTTTGGCCACCTCATGTGAAGAGTTGACTCATTGGAAAAGACTCTGATGCTGGGAGGGATTGGGCTCAGGAGGAGAAGGGGATGACAGAGGGTGAGATGGCTGGATGGCATCACCGACTTGATGGACGTGAATTTGACTGAACTCCAGGACTTGGTGATGGACAGGGAGGCCTGGTGTGCTGCAGTTCATGGGGTCTCAAAGAGTTGGACACAATTGAGTGACTGAACTGAACTGAACTGACTGAGCCAAAAGACTGTGATCCCTTCCTCAGAAAAGTGCTCTGGCTTGTTCACTTCCAGACCTCTGGTACTTAGCAGAGTGCTTGGATTTGATCTGGCATTAAAAATCTATCTGTTAAATCAGTTCAGTCATTCAGTAGTGTCCGACTCTTTGCGACCCCATGAATCGCAGCACACCAGGTCTCCCTGTGTCCATCACCAACTCCCTGAGTACACTCAGACTCATGTCCATCGAGTCAATGATGCCATCCAGCCATCTCATCCTCTGTAGTCCCCTTCTCCTCCTGTCCCCAATCCCTCCCAGCATCAGAGTCTTTTCCAATGTGCCAACTCTTTGCATGAAGTGGCCAAAGTATTGGAGTTTCAGCTTTAGCGTCAGTCCTTCCAATGAACACTCAGGACTGATCTCCTTTAGAATGAACTGATTGGATCTCCTTGCAGTCTGAGGGACTCTCAAGAGTCTTCTCCAACACCACAGTTCAAAAGCATCAATTCTTCAGCGCTCAGCTTTCTTCACAGTCCAACTCTCACATCCATACATGACTTGTGGAAAAACCATAGCCTTGACTAGACGGACCTTTGTTGGCAAAGTAATGTCTCTGCTTTTGAATAAGTAGGTGTATAAATGAGTGATTGAGTGGAAGTATAGGTACTTTTATTGATTCTGTTGTGCTCAGTTGTGGCTGACTCTTTGAGACCCCGTGGACTGTAGTCTGCCAGGTTCCTCTGTCCACGGAATCTTCCAGGCAGGAATACTGGAGTGGGTTGCCTAATATTAATATATTGTGCTTCCCAGGTGGCGCTAGTGTCTGTGAACTCAGAAGAAATAAGAGAGGAATGAAGTATTCTTGCCTGGGGACTCCCATGGACCGAGGAGCCTGACAGGCTACAGTCCATACAGTCAAAAAGAGTTTAGGAGGATAGGTGGGATTACTTTTTTTAAAAAGAAGATGACTCTTGGAAGAAAAATTATGACCAACCTAGATAGCATATTGAAAAGCAGAGACATTACTTTGCCAACAAAGGTCCAAAGAATTGATGCTTTTGAACTGTGGTGTTGGAGAAGACTCTTGAGATTCCCTTGGACTGCAAGGAGATCCAACCAGTCCATTCTAAAGGAGATCAGTCCTCGGTGTTCTTTGGAAGGAATGATGCTAAAGCTGAAACTCCAGTACTTTGGCTACTTCATGTAAAGAGTTGACTCATTGGAAAAGACTCTGATGCTGGGAGGGATTGGGGGCAGGAGGAAAAGGGGATGACAGAGGATGAGATGGCTGGATGGCATCACTGACTCAATGGACATGAGTTTGAGTGAACTCCGGGAGTTGGTGATGGACAGGGAGGCCTGGCGTGCTGCGATTCATGGGGTTGCAGAGAGTCAGACACGGATGAGCGACTGAACTGAACTGAACTGAACTACTCTTGGGAACTTACTGCTACTATTTCTTATACTGATTTTGATTAATACAGCTGAGTGAATGGAATATACTGTGAGCAAGAGTGAACCTAAAATGAATGACCTGAGACTAAATAATTAGCTTCAGGATCTGGGAGATGAATGTTTAATACACTCAATTGCTTAGTCATTCTTTTTTTCATTGCCATTTATCATTAGCATTCCTGTGTCTGATAGATATTATAGATACAAAGAGAAAGAAAAACAGAGGGATATTGTGGCATACTCAATGTCAAAAGTGTATTTTGAGATCATGTCTCAATGACCACATTGTCAAATGTTAGGTTTCTGTGTCAGGTATCTGCTTCCCTAAACCTGAACTCTTTGCTTTTCTTGGGCAGGATTCCAGTTCAATCTGAAGCAAAGTTGAAGTCTGTAGCATTGAAAGCTCTTTTGGGCATCACCCCTGAAAGACCCACCCGCTGTCTGCTGGGCTTACATAACACTACACTGGAGCATTCCAGAGAGCAGAATTACTAAAGCTGGCCTGTAGCCTAGATGGTGACTTATTCATAATAGTATTTCAAAAGGAACTTATTTTGCCAGCAATGCATAGAAACACATCTCCAACCACTTTATAAATGACCTCTTCTCTTGGAACTTTGATGCTTAGCAATCTCTAGGCAAGAATTATCTTTATGAAATGCCTTGAGTGTATGTTCTGGGATATCTGGAACCAAAGATCATGGTACAAAACATAATTAAACATTAAATTAATAATGTTCAAAGTGTAAAACATCTAATAATGGTCTAAGAGAGCGCATTAAGACAAGAAGAGCAGAGGAATAAGTGGCAAGTGAATAAGTATGGTAGGAAGGCAGAGAAGAAGGAACAATATTTCTGGAAAGATCTATTTCAGAGTAATTCAGTCACAGAGCACAGGATCTCATGGCATGGGCAGCCATCAAAAATTGGTCTTCAACAATCATAAGAGCATGATTCTACTGATTATCTGTCCAACAAGACTTGAGGACAGATAGTGGTTGCCCTTTAATGGTATGGGACAGAGCGTGTTATGTCTTTGATGTCTTATTTCATGGGGAAGCCATTTTGAGTTCAGGATTCAAACAAGAAGAGTCTCATTGACAAAAATGTTTGCTGACCCTGAGTAAAAACTCAGGTCAGAGTAAAAAATTTCCATGGTAACTACCCAGATTAATCAGAAAATTAACTCAAAAGAAATATACAAGCAAAAAGTGGACATCTCAGTATGGGACAAGAACAATATAAAACGTGCAGAACTGGATCTAGCTGGGCTACATATTTAGTTACACTGGAGTTACCATCAATTGCTAGTAGAAAAGTTCTGAGGAATGATGTGTAAACTCATGGTTTTAGTATCTGTACAGTGAGCTGATTATGATCCTTCTCATGAATGTAGAGTTAGAGATCACTGTCAACAAACTCTTTTGCCAACTTCACTAAATCCAGCATTAAAAATAACTAAAAATGAATGATATTATACATGTTGTATGCAGGTAATCTAAAAGAGTTGTACACACATGATACTGGGTATCAAAGTTCTTCTGTCCAATGTGGATACACTTAGGCAAAGGCTCCTGGTAAGGAATAAATGAGTTAAGATACATTATAGCCACAATGTTTCATCTATAATAAGTCATTTCTGCGCTGATGATTATCATATAATCTTGTCTTGGGTTTTCTTTGTATCTAGATATGATTTATATAACATGGGAATAATTAAATTCCCTTTTGATTTAATTTTAAAAATATATTTATATACTGCCTTACTTGACAAAGTCATTTCATATATATTAGCTGAAGAAATAATGACCATCTGTGGAACAACTGCAAGTTTGTTATTCAGAAAAGAATAATACTTACTGAGCTACCATTATATGTGAGGTATCATGATATATACAGCAAGTAGAAAGAGATGAGCTACCACTTTCTACCTTTCAAGGATTTATAGGGAAAAGGATGAATTATTAACTCCTATTTTACAGAAAAAAAAAAAAAGGAAGCTCAGGGAGATTATATTCAGTTCAGTTCAGTTCAGTCACTCAGTCACGTCCAACTCTTTATGATCCCATGAACCGCACACACCAGGCCTCCCTGTCCATCACCAACTCCCGGAGTCCACCCAAACCCATGTCCACTGAGTCAGCGATGCCATCCAACCATCTCATCCTCTGTCGTCCCCTTCTCCTCCTGCCTTCAATCTTTCCCAGCATCAGGGTCTTTTCAAATGAGTCAGCTCTTCACATCAGGTGGCCAAAGTACTGGAGTTTCATCTTCAACATCAGATTATATTGCTCAATCTGAAACAAAAATAATAGTAACAAAGAACATTCAAATATGAAATTCCCCTCTGAAACTAGAAGGAGAAGGGTTTTGCTTTAACAAGAAAAGAAAAATGTGTTTTGCTTTGCAAGGAAAGGGATGTGGAAGAGCATAAAGACAGCTACAAGGAAGGAAATAATGTCCATTTGTGAAAAACTACGGAGAAGGCGATGGCACCCTACTTCAGTACTCTTGCCTGAAAATCACATGAACAGAGGAGCCTGGTGGGCTGCAGTCCATGGGATCACTAAGAGTCAGACACGACTGAGCGACTTCACTTTCACTTTTCCCTTTCATGCATTGGAGAAGGAAATAACTCACTCCAGTGTTCTTGCCTGGAGAATCCCAGGGACGGGGGAGCCTGGTGGGCTGCCATCTCTGGGGTCACACAGAGTCGGACATGACTGAAGCGACTTAGCAGCAGCAGCAGCAGTGAAAAACTAAAATTGTGAATTACCTCACACTGTTCTAGTATTTCTTTTCCTTCCTTTTTCCTTTTTCTCATTAAACAAAATAAGTAAATAAAGTAGATAATTTTTTTTCTAATTTTGTCCCTGACGTTTTCTGAAAAGGCTACAAGTTTTGATGAAACTGAACACTGCATGAAAGCGAAAAAACGTATCAATTCATAAGGAGGAAGCAATTGCCCTGATTCCGTTTTGAAACTTTTTCTTTTCAATCAATGGTAATGGAATTACATTTTGTCCTAAAAGCCATTCTTCAAGTGACATTTAAGACAATATGAACCCAGTACTAACTGTGGGTTCATGGCTGTACTTTTGGTCCTAATGTTTGAAACATCAATTATCTCTTTTGTGAGCAAATGAGTGAATTTATGACCCATGACAGCAAAGGATTGTTTTCTTTTCACAGCCATCTGCATAAACGTATTTTCCTTACTGGATCCTTTAATTGTGCTTCTTAATCAGATGTTCAAACCCTTACATTCTCTCAAGTCCTCCACTCTCTTTTTTTACTCCTTTCCTTCTTTCCCCCACAGGCAATCAACAATCACTACAGTACGTGCCTTTTCTTTGTAAAAATATTAATGATAAAATTTCCATGTAAGAACTTCTGATTATTGTGCTCAGCAGGTGGCCTTTTCTGTTTCTTTTCCTTTCCCAAAACATCCTCCAAGCAATCTTATGCTAATTACCTATAGCCTAAAAGATAAAACTTCAAATTATGCTTTACAGAAAAGAATCTTCGTAATTGTCAAAAGGAAAAACAGGCACTGGTATCAAGTTTCTTTAGAAATTAATCTTTTCAAAGAAACATTAACATTTCAATGTTAAAATGTAAGTCACTTAGTAAATTTAAGATATTTTACACTACCAATGTGATGAAAAGTTAAAAACCTGTTCATGTAATAATAAATAAAGAAATGGGCTCCAAAGTGGTGTATCGGGTGAAAACAAAAGAGCTTCTCTTTCTACTTACTTATTTTTTTTAATGTTTACTTTTTTCTTTATATACAGATTTGGCACTCATTACTTCACTTGGTTGTCAAATGATATATGCATAGTTCTTAGGGAAACATGGGGATAACACTAATATAGCTAGTTTTACAGAAACAAGATCTCTTAGTAAAATCTTTGTAAAACTTTGTAATGTTATCATGTGTAATTGTGAAAATATTATGTAGCTAGTGAATTTTCATAAGCAAGCAGGCAGAAAAGACCATAAAAGAGTTGTTAAATTTAGGCATTAAATAATTTTTTTTTCCCACAAAAAGGTGAGAAATTTCAAACTTTTAACCTTTATGATAGCAAGTGGCTATGGGTAGGAATCTCTTAAAAATGTACTTAATTTGTCTCTTTAAGGTAAAGTAACACATTGCTGCATTACAAAATGTTAACCAAAATTTTCTAAATTATTGAAAAGTATTCTACTGCTAATTGCATTATTTACTAAAAACAAGAGGTCTTTTGTTACTTTAAAAAATAAAAAAGTACTTTTTAAATAGCATTTACTTGTTTCTATGCTTTTAAGATTAATATTTTGCCTATATTTCTAATAAACATGAAAATAACTTTTTAAATGTGTAAATAGATACCATGAGGAACAATTATTTGTGATAAGCTTGTATAGTCACAAAGATGTAAAGAAGAAATATGAATGAAAGGTACAATATTTATCAACTCTAAATCTCTCCTTTTTCATGTATTAAAAGACACCAGGAGTTAATTCACCTGCCCAGCTCCCCAATGCTTCTTAAGTGCACGTTTTTCTCATACTCCAGGGTCTTGACACTTAGACCTCAGTTTCTACCCAGAATGCCACCAAGAAGCCTGTATGATGTGGCTTTTCTTCCTTTTCAGCCTTATCAATTAATATCCTCCTGCTGCTGCTGCTGCTGTTCCTGCTGCTAAGTCGCTTCAGTCGTGTCCAACTCTGTGCGACACCATGGACTGCAGCCTACCAGTTTCCGCCGTCCATGGGATTTTCCAGGCAAGAGTACTGGAGTGGGGTGCCATTGCCTTCTCCTCTTAATATCCTAGGCATACTAAATGTTCCCAGTACCCAGTGTACTCCATGAATTCTCTTCCCACATTTTCGTGCCTGCCACTTTGTTTCCTCAATCTCATGTGCCCTTCTCCACAATCTTGTTGTTCTTCCTAACTCATCTTTCAAAGATTTAGCTCAAGAATTACCTCTTTCAGAACATGGAACAAGGTGGCACAGTGGTAAAGAATCCACCTGAGAATGCAGGGGACCCAGGTTCGATGTCTGGTTCAGGGAGATCCCACATGCTGCTGGGCGACTAAACCTTATGGGCCACCCATACTCTAGAGCCCAAGAGCTGCAACTACTGAGCTCATGCACCCTAGAGCCCCTCCTCTACAACAAGAGAGACGATCGCAATGAGAGGCCTGTGCACTGCAACTAGAGAGTATCCCCTGCATGCTGCAACTGAAAGAGAAAACCCCATACAACAATGAAGACCCAGTGCAGCCAAAAATGAATAGATATTTGTGTTATAGTATGTTAAAAAAAATATAACAAGATCTACCTGATGGAAAAAAAAATATGCTTTAGCAATAGTCTAAACTCTCATTTTATAGAGACTTAGGTAAGAGATGCTACCAGTGTGACCCAGTAATCCGGTACATTATTCCAGGAGACTTTCTGCTGCTCCTCACTAATTTCCAACTATGATAAAATGGATGATCAATAAAAACTTATTGGTCTAATTATTGATTATTTTATATGCAACTCTTTATTATAAATCCCCTAGCATTATTTGTATCTAAAATTACTTATGGAAGAGAAAACAGATTAGGTTATTTTATAATTAGCTCTTAAATTACTAATAATCAGACATGTTTTATTTTCATGCTTTATTAAATATTTCTTAGAACATCTTTAAAGGGAGATTTATATCTATCCTAATATTTATATGGGAGCAAAGCAAAGACATTAAAAGGATGTATTTAGTGACTCAGGGATGATCTGAATAAGGGGGTGTTTTATAAGTGAAATGGAGCTTAAATCACCCATCATAAGATAAATATGGGGTAAGGCTTTCTCTACTGAGCAAATCAGAAGTATTTTTTACTAGATGGGGTTTTGAAATAGGGGATTTCAAAATACAAATAAATTTTAGAGGAATTTGCCAAGATAAGAAAAGTTCCAGGGCGATATGTATGTTTTCCCAACTATGCCTTCTCCTGCTTCTTCTTTAGCTACTAGTCAGCTAGAGTATGATCTTCAAAACTTTATAGCTAATGCTTTGATTAAAATACGGCCTTGTTAACATTCTAATTTGGTGTTTCATTTTGTTAGGTCAATGTAATTAAATATGTTAAAATGATCACTTGTAAAATAACAGCTAGGTAGGAGGCACGAGATCTTAGTCACACAATAGACATATAGTTCAGTTTAGTTTTCAGTTCAGTTCAGTCACTCAGTCGTGTCTGACTCTTTGCGACCCCATGAATCGCAGCACACCAGGCCTCCCTGTCCATCACCAACTCCCGGAGTTCACTCAAACTCATGTTCATCGAGTTGGTGATGCCATCCAACCATCTCATCCTCTGTCGTCCCCTTCTCCTCTTAAGCCCAATCCCTCCCAGCATCAAGGTCTTTTCTAATGAGTCAGCTCTTCACATCTGGTGGCTAAAGTATTGGAGTTTCAGCTTCAACATCAGTCCTTCCAATGAACACCCAGGACTGATCTGCTTTAGGATGGACTGGTTGGATCTCCTTGCAGTCCAAGGGACTCTCAAGAGTCTTCTCCAACACCACACTTCAAAAGCATCTATTCCTTGGCACTCAGCTTTCTTCACAGTCCAACTCTCACATCCATACATGACTACTGGAAAAACCATAGCCTTGACTAGACAGACCTTTGTTGGCAAAGTAATGTCTCTGCTTTTTAATGCTATCTAGGCTGGTCAATGGCAATCTAGAAGGCAATGGCACCCCACTCCAGTACTCTTGCCTGGAAAATCCCATGGACAGAGGAGCCTGGTAGGGTGCAGCCCATTGGGTCACAAAGAGCCAGACACTACTGAGCAATTTCCCTTTCACTTTTCACTTTCATGCATCGGAGAAGGAAATGGCAACCCACTCCAGTGTTCTTTCCTGGAGAATCCCAGGGACGGGGGAGCCTAGTGGGCTGCCGTCTATGGGGTCGCACAGAGTTGGACACGACTGAAGTGACTTAGAAGTAGGTTACTCATAACTTTCCTTCCAAGGAGCAAGCATCTTTTAATTTCATGGCTGCAATCACCATCTGCAGTGATTTTGGAGCACCAAAAAACAAAGTCTAACACTGTTTCCACTGTTCTCCCATCTATTTGCCATGAAGTGATGGGATCAGATGGCATGATCTTAGTTTTCTGAATGTTGAGCTTTAAGCCAACTTTTTCATTCTCCTCTTTCACTTTCATCAACAGGCTTTTTAGTTCTTCTTCACTTTCTGCCATAAGGGTGGTGTCAAATGTGTATCTGAGGTTATTGATATTTCTCCTGGCAATCTTGATTCCAGCTTGTGCTTCTTCTAGCCCAGCATTTCTCATGATGTACTCTGCATAGAAGTTAAATAAGAGTGACAATATACAGCCTTGACGTAATCTTTTTCCTATTTGGAACAAGTCTGTTGTTCCATGTCCAGTTGCTTCATGACCTGCATACAGGTTTCTCAAGAGGCAGGTCAGGTGGTCTGGTATTCCCATCTCCTTCAGAATTTTCCACAGTTTATTGTGATCCACACAGTTAAAGGCTTTGGCATAATCAATAAAGCAGACATAGGTGTTTTTCTGGAACTCTCTTGCTTTTTTGATGATCCAGCGGATTTTGGCAATTTGATCTCTGGTTCCTCTGCCTTTTCTCAAACCAGCTTGAACATCTGGAAGTACACAGTTCATGTATTGCTGAAGCCTGGCTTGGAGGATTTTGAGCATTACTTTACTAGCGTGTGAGAAGAGTGCAATTGTGCCATAGTTTGAGCATTCTTTGGCATTGCCTTTCTTTGGGATTGGAATGAAAACTGACCTTTTCCAGTCCTGTGGCCACTGCTGAATTTTCCAAATTTGCTGGCATATTGAGTGCAGCACTTTCACAGCATCATCTTTCAGGATTTGAAATAGCTCAACTGGAATTCTATCACTTCCACTAGCTTTGTTTGTAGTGATGCTTTCTAAGTCCCACTTGACTTCACATTCCAGGATGTCTGGCTCTTGGTGAGTGATCACACCATCGTGATTATCAGAGTCTTGAAGACGTTTTTTGTGTAGTTCTTCTGTGTATTCTTGCCATCTCTTCTTAATATCTTCTTCTTCTGTTAGGTCCATACCATTTCTGTCCTTTATTGAGCCCATCTTTGCATGAAATATTCCCTTGGTATCTCTAATTTTCTTGATAAGATCGCTAGTCTTTCCCATTCTGTTGTTTTCTCTATCTTTGCATTGATTGCTGAGGAAGGCTTTCTTATCTCTCCTTGCTATTCTTTGGAACTCTGCATTCATATGCTTATATCTTTCCTTTTCTTCTTTGCTTTACGCTTCTCTTCTTTTCGCAGCTATTTGTAAGGCCTCCTCAGACAGCCATCTTGCTTTTTTGCATTTCTTTTCCATGAGGATGATCTTGATCCCTGTCTCCTGTACTATGTCACGAACCTCTGTCCATAGTTCATCAGGCACTCTGTCTATCAGATCTAGTCCCTTAAATCTATTTTTCACTTCCACTGTATAATCATAAGGGATTTGATTTAGGTCATACCTGAATGGTCTAGTGGTTTCCCCTACTTTCTTTAATTTCAGTCTGAATATGGCAATAAGGAGTTCATGATCTGAGCCTCAGTCAGTTCCTGGTCTTGTTTTTGCTGACTGTATAGAGCTTCTCCATCTTTGGCTGCAAAGAATATAATCAATCTGATTTTGATGTTGACCATCTGGTGATGTCCATGTGTAGAGTCTTCTCTTGTGTTGTTGGAAGAGGGTGTTTGCTATGACCAGTGCGTTCTCTTGGCAAAACTCTATTAGCTTTTGCCCTGCTTCATTCCGTATGCCAAGGCCAAATTTGCCTGTTACTCCAGGTGTTTCTTGACTTCCAACTTTTGCATTCCAGTCCTCTATAATGAAAAGGACATATTTTTTGGGTGTTAGTTCTAAAAGGTCTTGTAGGTCTTCATAGAATCGTTCAACTTCAGCTTCTTCAGCATTACTGGTTGGGGCATAGGCTTGGATTACTGTGATACTGAATGGTTTGCCTTGGAAACGAACAGAGATCATTCTGTCGTTTTTGAGATTGCATCCAAGGACTGCATCTTGGACTCTTTTGTTGACCATGATGGCTACTCCATTTCTTCTAAGGGATTCCTGTCCACAGTAGTAGACATAATGGTCTTCTGAGTTAAATTCACCCATTCTAGTCCATTTTAGTTCACTGATTCCTATAATGTTGATGTTCACTCTTGCCATCTCTGTTTGACCGCTTCCAATTGGCCTTGATTCATGGACCTAAGATTCCAGGTTCCTATGCAATATTGCTCTTACAGCATCGGACCTTGCTTCTATCACCAGTCACATCCACAACTAGGTACTGTTTTTGCTTTGGCTCCATCCCTTCATTCTTTCTGGAGTTATTCCTCCACTGATCTCTTGTAGCATACTGGGCACCTACCAACCTGGAGAGTTTCTCTTTCAGTATCCAATCATTTTGCCTTTTCATACTGTTCATGTGGTTCTCAAGGCAAGAATACTGAAGTGGTTTGCCATTCCCTTTTCCAGTGGACCACATTCTGTCAGACCTCTCCACCATGACATGTCCATCTTGGGTGGCCGCACATGGCATGGCTTTGTTTCATTGAATTAGACAAGGCTGTGGTCTGTGTGATCAGATTGGCTAGTTTTCTGTGGTTATGGTTTCAGTGTGTCTGCCCTCTGATGCCCCTCACAACACCTACCATCTTACTTGGGTTTCTCTTACCTTGAACATGGGGTATCTCTTCACGGCTGCTCCAGCAAAGCACAGCCACTGCTCCTTACCTTGGATGAGGGGTATCTCCTCATGGTCTCCCCTCCTGAGCTTGAACATGGAGTAGCTCTCAGTTTATTTTAGAACTCCTTATTTTGCTTAGTACCTCTCATCTTATATTTAGGTAATCAGTTTTTAGGTTAGGCTCATATATAACTAGTCAGTCATATACAACAATTATAGATCTTCCTCAGTAGTCCTCTCTTTTCTTTTTCCCTTCTTTTTGAAGTGATCTAAGTTTGACAAGCAGGATTAGGGTGGCTTATTTATTGCCTTGGCACCATGTGAAAATTTTCCTACCATTATTTTTTCATCTGCACTGTTCTTTACCAAGAGTAACTCATTCTGTTCAGTCTCTATCATTGTATGCTGTGCTGGCATCTACTGCAAATGTCCATGATCCTCCCATGACCTGTGGTATCCAGGTCTATGTCTCATTGTGCTCCCATGTATAGCTTTGGCTCTGCTCACTTGTTCTCCAGAGAAGGCAATGATATGCCACTCCAGTATTCTTGCCTGGAAAATCCCATGGACAGAGGAGCCTGGTGGGCTGCAATCCATGGGGTCACTAAGAGTCAGACACAATTGAGGGACTTCACTTTCACTTTTCGCTTTCCTGCATTGGAGAAGGCAATGGCAACCCACTCCAGTGTTCTTGCCTGGAGCATCCCAGGGACAGGGGAGCCTGGTGGGCTGCCGTCTATGAGGTTGCACAGAGTCGGACACGACTGAAGTGACTTAGCAGCAGCAGTAGCAGCACTTGTTCTCAGCCAGAACAATGCTCTCTAACTGGATCTAGGGAACTTTTACAGACACTTCCAGGTAGTCCTGGAATTCAAGGACCCTACAAATCTGAATTTACGTCCATTCCCTTTGGCTGCACGCATGTCCATTGCTAGAATAACCACACAAGATTTAGTCTGGACATTGGGTTACTCTATGGGATTCTAAGTTCTCACTATATAGCCCGGGAAAGGAGACTTGTCTGTTTTAGAACACATTAAACTTGCTCTTACTCCTATCTTTTGCAATCTGCCTTAAAGAAGGTATTAGGTGCTTTCCAAGGGACTCAAGAAGCATCTAAAGCTCTAGCCATATCTGTTCTAAATCTCTCTCTACCCATCTGCTTGGTTCTACTGTTTGCTCCACTAACTATAGCAGGAGAATGAGTTTTATATATTTCATATAATTCATTTCTGATGTGGTATAGGTAAAATCTTTCTGTTCTGAGCTCACCAGTCTTTTAATATCAGTTCAGTTCAGTCGTTCAGTGTGTCTGACTCTCCGCGACCCCATGGACTGCCACACACCAGGCCTCCCTGTCCATCACCAACTCCCAGAGTTTACTCAAACTCATGTCCATTGAGTCAGTGATGCGATCCAACAAGTTTATCCTCTATTATCCCCTTATCCTCTAGTCTTCAATCTTTCCCAGCATCAGGGTCTTTTCAAATGAGTCAGTTCTTCCCATCAAGTGGCCGAAGTATTGGAGTTTCAGCTTCAACATCAGTCATTCCAATAAATACTCAGGACTGATCTGCTTTAGGAAGGACTGGTTGGATTTCCTTTCAGTCCAAGGGACTCTCAAGAGTCTTCTCCAACACCACAGTTCAAAAGCATCAATTCTTCGGTGCTCACCTTTCTTTATAGTCCAACTCTCACATCCATACATGACTAAACTGGAAAAACCATAGCCTTAACTAGATGGACCTTTGTTGGTAAAGTAACGTCTCTGCTTTTTAATATGCTCTCTAGGTTGGTCATAACTTTCCTTCCAAGGAGTAAGCGTCTTTTAATTTCATGGCTGTAGCCACCATCTGCAGTGATTTTGGGGCCTAGGAAAATAAAGTCAGCCACTGTTTCCACTGTTTCCCCATCTATTTGCCATGAAGTGATGGGACCGGATGCCATGATCTTTGTTTTCTGAATGTTGAGCTTTAAGCCGACTTTTTCACTCTCCTCTTTCACTTTCATCAAGAGGCACTTTAGTACTCTTTTAGGCTTTCTGCCCTAAGGGCAGTATCATCTGAATTTCTGAGGTTATTGACATTTCTCCTGGAAATCTTGATTCCAGCTTGTGCTTCATCCAGCTCAGTGTTTCCCATGATGTACTCTGCATACAAGTTAAATAAGCAAGGTGACAACAAATAGCCTTGACGTACTCCTTTTCTGATTTGGAACCAGTCTGTTGTTCCATGTCTAGTTCTAACTGTTGCTTCTTGACCTGCATGCAGATTTCTCAAAAGGCAGGTTATATGGTCTGGTATTCCCATCTCTTTCAGAATTTTCCACAGTTTATTGTGATCCACACAGTCAAAGGCTTTGGCAGAGTCAATAAAGCAGAAGTAGATGTTTTTCTGGAACTCTCTTGCTTTTCAATGATCCAGTGGATGTTGGCAATGTGATCTCTGGTTCCTCTCCCTATTCTAAATCCAGCTTGAACAGGAAATTCGTTGTTCACGTATTGTTGAAGCCTGGCTTGGAGAATGTTGAGCATCACTTTACTAGCATGTGAGATGAGTGCAATTGTGTGGTAGTCTGAGCATTCTTTGGCATTGCCTTTCTTTGGGATTGGAATGAATACTGACCTTTTCCAGTACTGTGACCACTGTTGAGTTTTCCAAATTTGCTGGCATATTAAGTGAAGCACTTTCATACCATCATCTTTTAAGATTTGAAATAGCTCAACTGGAATTTCATCACCTCCACTAGCTTTTATTTTTTAACATAATGGAACCCAAATCCACTGTCTACATAATCTCTAGTATTTACAATAAAAATTCTATCCCAAGGCAGTTCTAGAGTTTTTAAATTCATTCTTAAATTCAATAGACTCTTTGTTTTATTCTGTGTCAACTCTTTCCCAGAATGAATAAATGACATTGAGTCATTGGGCAAATGGCCTCAGGATGATGAGAAAATTTTGCTCTCTGTACAAAAATATGAAACTCTGTTATTATCTAAAAATATTATTAAATTAAATCTTATATTCATTTGCAAGTTTAATATTCACTTGGCAAGTAAAATATATATTTTCTGTGTGGAGACAGAATCTGCCCAACTATCTCAGTTACTGCAGAAACAATAAGCCTAGTTTTTTGTCAGAAATAATGATACTAACCTTTAATCCCAAATGTCATCAGATATTGTGTTAATACCAAATAATAAAGAATGTTTAGAATGTTAATGTTATAGGACCTGACTAAATCAGGTATAAGGCAACTGAATTAGTGGGTAGGGTTCTTAACATTTCAGGGATATATTCTGATCTGCAATTTACTCAAAGCTAGATAATAATACACCTGACAATGTATGTGAGTATTCTATCCTTAAAACTTAAATTCCTTCTGTTCTTAAAAAGGGCTTCCCTGGTGGCTCAGACAATAAAGAATCCACCTGCAATGCAGGAGATCTGGGTTTGATCCCTGGATTGGGAAGATCCCCTGGAAAAAGGAAATGGCAACTCTGCAGTATTCTTGCCTTGGAAAAACATGGACAGAGGATCCTAAAGGGCTACAGTCCATGAGGTCCCAAACAGTTAGACACGGCTGAGCAACTCAGCACACACATTCTTAAAAAGAAACAACACATTCCATTACAGCCAAATGCTGGAACACGAAACTTTCCTAAGTGTCCTTATTAAATACAACTGAATTAAGTCCCTCAATACAATAATTAGATTTGAAATAAAAGACAGTGTGTTAAGAGTGTAAATTTCATCTCATGCTTCCGTCTTATATCCACGTATTAAGATGTAAACATGGCATCAGCATCCCAATGCTCTGGATAGATGGCTTTTAATTTTTAAACCAAATATCCAACATCATTGAACCAACCTTTAATTTGTGGTATATCATTAACTGATCTGGAAAAGGGCATGGGAACAACTCCAGTATTCTTGCCTGGAGAATCCCACGAACAGAGGAGACTGGCGGGCTACAGTCCATAGGGTGGCAAAGAGTCAGACAGGACTGCAGCAACTTAGCACACAGCAGGCACATCAACTGACCATTCATTCTACACTTGTATTTATGAAAGAAAACAATTGATCTGGTTTGACTAGACTTCACCATGGATTGATAATCTTACTGTAGATGTTAAAGTCTCCCTCACTGACTCTTTGATATATATCTTAGTGGTATTGTGTGGTTATCACTTATGCTGTCTGTCCTAGTGATAATCAGTATGAATTGGGAATGAGCCAGCTTTCTTATCATTATTAAGACTCCTTAATTAGCCTACAGCTATGGTCAATACAGGCAGTCATATTTTTTAAACACTTCCAAATTTTATTCCCAGTTTTAAACACTTAAAAGAACCAAGATGAGTTCTGTAACTCATCTACCTTCCTAAAGTAAAAAATGTGAAAACAATCATGGGCTATGGTCTCATTGTTTCAATTTGTTTCTTTCTCTTTCATCTCTCAATAATGACTCCCTTCTTTACTAAGTAGCTCTATTACACTTACCACTCATTCTAAAACTGTCCTTTTGTTGTTGTGAATTGTTTTATCCCCATTAGAAGGAAGAAGCACAGTCACTTATGAGAGCCTTATAATGTCATTATATTATTTTCACTATGTTGGAAGGGTCAGCAGCATCTTTTGTTCTTTTCCATCTGTAATACATAAGCCATCACTGTTTCATGGCTGGAATGCATTTTCTAAATTATTACTTTATTAGAATATATGCTAAGCTTTAAAATAATCTCCCAAATAAAGTCAAATAAAAATTATATAAAGCTACCAGTTGTAATTACCTTGAGTTTAAGTTTTTGAGAATTTCTTTCCATTAAACAAGTAAAATTCAAATTAAGAGTATTTATATCTCAATGCATAAGGTACTACACTGATTACTAGAAGAGACACAAAGATGATTAACAGGCAGTTTTTGCCCTCAGAAGAGCAAACATCCATTTTAATAGGAAGGACAAACCCAGTACAAAATAAACAGACAAAAGTCCTGACTTTTTCAAGTCAAATAAGAGAGACAACAGTTCTATTTAAGGTAATTTACTACAACTAAGGGGACTCAGAAAGGGCTTTGTAAAAGGAGTGTCCTCTGAGATGGACTTTAAAGTACATGTGGCAGAGAATGCTAGCTGCTCACCTAAACCAATGTTCTCATTTCCCTGGACACACGTATAGTCTACAAATCCAGCTGCCCTTGCAATTTGGTTATAACTGTGTTCTAGGAATTATGGGGAGGGCCAGATGCCAAACATTTGATTAGTCTGTGATGAGAACAAGAAATAAAACTGTATTGTGTTAATCATTGAGTAATTTTGAACTTTTGAGTTTTTGTTACAACATCCAGCATTAATTACTTAAAAAATATGCAGCGTCTCTGTCAAATGAGAACAATTTAATATTTGAGTTCTTGAATCTTCATTGTGTTATGATTAGCTTTTCTCTTGGGTTATTTTTTCAATTCTTTCCTGGCTCATAATTTTCATTGATTTTTTTTTTTTTCCTCCTTGATTATATCCCCTGAGTAAAGACACTTCAGGTTATACACATGTTTGCTTCATGTATAGACCATGTGTATAAACCACCATTTAAAGTGGTTAATTTATTCATTAACCATTTGTCCTATTTGAGTTACATAGACCTCCATGCCCCAAACATTTCTCTGATTTTATAATTTACAGTACCTGTAATTCCAGTTTGGTCTTAAAACTCTAATGATTTCTTGAAATTTGCAAACTCTAAAAATGTCACAAGAATTTTAGTCTTAAAATGTGTTTTAATTTTTTTCTACTTACCTTTTATTTTAGTAGCATTAATAATATACTATATGGAAATAATAGTGAGAGTAGAACTGCTTGTCAGAGATGTATAGGAGAGAAAATGAGCCTCACATGGATTTCTTTCATGAGCACACATAAATTCAAGCAATTTGTCTGTTGAGTTATTAATATGGAGGGATGATAAATACATATGTATAGATAAAACAGATACAAACAAAAAAGAAACCTAATAGGAACTTTGGACTACATGTCCCTAAATTTCATTTGCCCTATTTTTGCCCATAAGATTATGACAACTTATACAAAGCTGGACTAGAATCCTCTTAGAGTTCACGTACATTATAAGCATTAAGATTTTAAAAGGCAATACTGCTAGCATTCTAATTTCAATTATCCAAGGTATGAGGCAATTCAACCTTTAAGAGATAACCCCATCTACTTTGAATAATGGCAAACAACCTGGAAATCAAATAGTGTAGTTTGATTAGCTGCCCTACAAATAAAATAGTATCTATATTGAAGGCATGTCAATATAGATACAGGAGGATAATCTAATAGGTTGCATAGCAGCTTTCCATGCAGAAAAAGAAGGAAATCTGTTCAGTTCTGAATTATAAAAAGAAATGGTTGTTAGGAAAATAGACAAAAGACTAACTATGGCCTGAATTAGAGCCTGTATGAAGTATCAGAAAATGAGGGGACAGACTACATACATGGTAAACAGAAGGGTCTAATTTTTGTCATTTGGTCACTAAGTCATGTCTGACTCTTTTAAGAACCCATGGTCTGTACCCCACCAGGCTCCTCTATCCAAGGTAGACCTACGCAATTATGAACAATGGTGAAAGAGACCGTGGAAGACGGTTGCCTCTGCATCAATGGTAGATGTAAGTTGCTAAAAGTCAGCAAAATCTCAGGAAGAAAATGTGGATGTAACATGGAACTAAGCAGGGGCAAAATGGAACTCATGAAGGCAGACTAGAACCAACAGGCACAAACTGAAATCCAGGTCTGTCTCCCACTGCCTCCAACCAAGATGGTGTAGCTGACCTATAGATGAAGCTAGAGACCTACCCATGTAGCTGTACAGTCATCTGGTCCAGGACTTAGAGAAACTGAAGGAGAGCAAATGGGAGCTATTGTGGCTGTGAAAACAGGTGCTGCCTCCTGCCAAGTGGCAGAGCCAGTTCATCAGCACAACTCCTGGCGGTTTCACAGTGAATGATTCTCACAAACACACAGGATTATGAGACAGCTCAGGGAGAGCTCTTGGAGAAGCAACACCCCAAGAAAACAATGAGTGCATATTTATTGTTATCTTGTAATTTTTAACTAAGAGCAGTAAAGCAAGACAGAGACCTAAACTCAGGGATTAAAAAGGCTTCCTCCTGGAAGTCTGGAGATAATCACACAAGAGTTGTAAACAAAGGTCTTTGAAGATAAGGGGGCTTGTTCTCCGTGCAGAACAGCATTTAACTAATGCTGACAGGTGAGCCAGACCTCTAACTTAAGGGTAGGGGAGAGAAATCAAGTAAGAGGGAATGAGTAAGATTAAATTCTAGGAGACATTTCTGAGAAAGCAGTAAAACATTGTTCCCACAACAAGGGAGCGATTGGGACCAGTACCTGGTGCTCTTCACTGACCTTCAGAGCAGAATGGCTGTTGCTTCACTTCTGGCTTACAAATTTCATGCATATTTCTCTTATGGGCAACCATAAACCCAAGACCATAGAGAGAAAGGGATTCTAGGAATGCAGTTTCAACTTAACTATCAATATGTTGATACAGCACAGAGCCACCACAAGCTCTCCATGGGGTCATGCTGTGCAAAGTCGATTCAGTCATGTCTGACTCTGCGACTTTATGGACCATATCCTACTGGGTTCCTCTGTCCATGGAGTCTCCAGGTAAGAACACTGGAGTGGGTTGTCATTCCCTCCTCCAGGGGATCTTCTGGAATTATTGCTTCGGCAAACCAACTGTGCAAGAATTCTGTTTTGGTCTTTACTTCTAGATAACCCAATCAAAAGTAGGGCCCGGAATGCTAATGAGTTGTGATTGTATTTCATAGCCAACAAGATGTTGATGGTTATTTTTTTTTTAATTGAAAGTAAACCAGTTAGAAAGGTGACACAAGGTAATTACTGAATTACTGAACCAAGATGCCAAAACTTTTAAGGTACACTTCAAAAAACACTGCTAATTAAACTGTAAAGTAATGCTTCCTGATCACTTTTTGAAGTGTTATAGCTATTTAAAGAGCTATTTTTAGAATCAAACATTGATTTTTGTCAGTTATAACTTTTGTGCATACATTTCAAAATGATATTACGATGGAAATAAAATGGTTAAGATATTTTCCAAACTCTTTCCTATAAAGAATACATTTATATGAAAAACTGAGTCATTTTCACTCAAAGTTGTTTAGTATGATTTTACACACTAAACCTTCCTCTGTTGCATCAAGAATAATGCTAACATAACATTTCTTAAAGAACCAATAGAGCTAAAAGACATTAGTGCTTGAAAGCTAGGTGAGTAGTCAAGACAAAACCAGGCTACATGTGACTTTCCCTTTAGGAATGTTGTTCTACTATTATTCTGTTTTTGTTTTTGTTTTTAAGTCACTGACATTGATGTAGTTTATGACACTGGGACAATTGATGTTTGGGTGAAGATATTAACAACCTCATCATGACTACCATCTGGCTGAAAGTGATTGTAAGAAGCATTCTAATCTCAAAGAAATTTACGTATGAAAAATTGTGTACATAGAATCAATATACTATGGTACATGAAGAGGAACTGAATGAGGATAGATAGTAATTGGGAAAATTACATGGCCTCTGAGTTAGTCAAGGAAAAAGAAACCAAGAACCTATACTAAAACATTAACAGTAGATACATGAGAAGGAATTTGAATTACATTTAGGAAGCAAAACTAGTGTAGATAGTTAAAGTAAGAAGTCCTAAACAAATATACTATCTTGATATATTTTATATTAAATGCTCTGAAAGTGAAAGTGAAGTCGCTCAGTTGTGTCCGACTCTTTGCAACCCCATGGACTGTAGCCCACCAGGCTCCTCCGTCCATTGGATTCTCCAGGCAAGAATACTGGAGTGGGTTGCCATTTCCTTCTCCAATTAAATGCTCTAGAGGCTATTAAATGTTCACTTCAGTCGCTCAGTCGTGTCCGACTTTACGACCCCATGAATAGCAGCGCGCCAGGCCTCCCTGTCCATCACCATCTCCCAGAGTTCACTCAGACTCACGTCCATCGAGTCAGTGATGCCATCCAGCCATCTCATCCTCTGTCGTCCCCTTCTCCTCCTGCCCCCAATCCCTCCCAGCATCACAGTCTTTTCCAATGAGTCAACTCTTCGCATGAGGTGGCCAAAGTACTGGAGTTTCAGCTTTAGCATCATTCCTTCCAAAGAAATCCCAGGACTGATCTCCTTCAGAATGGACTGGTTGGATCTCCTTGCAGTCCAAGGGACTCTCAAGAGTCTTCTCTAACATCACAGTTCAAAAGCATCAATTCTTCAGTGCTCAGCCTTGTTCACAGTCCAACTCTCACATCCATACATGACCACTGGAAAAACTATAGCCTTGACTAGACGGACCTTTGATGGCAAAGTAATGCCTCTGCTTTTGAATATGCTATCTTGGTTGGTCATAACTTTTCTTCCAAGGAGTAAGCGTCTTTTAATTTCATGGCTGCAGTCACCATCTGCAGTGATTTTGGAGCCCCCCAAAAATAAAGTCTGACACTGTTTCCAATTTCCCCTTCTATTTTGCATGAAGTGATGGGACCGGATGCCATGATCTTAGTTTTCTGAATGTTGAGCTTTAAGCCAACATTTTCCCTTTCCTCTTTCACTTTCATCAAGAGGCTTTTTAGTTCCTCTTCACTTTCTACCATAAGGGTGGTGTCATCTGCATATCTGAGGTTATTGATATTTTTCCCGGCAATCCAGCAATCTTGATACCAGCTTCTGCTTCATCCAGTCCAGTGTTTCTCATGATGTACTCTGCATATAAGTTAAATAAGCAGGGTGACAATATACAGCCTTGACATACTCCTTTCCTGATTTGGAACCAATCTGTTGTTCCATGTCCAGTTCTAACAGTTGCTTCCTGACCTGCATACAGGTTTCTCAAGAGGCAGGTCAGGTGGTCTGGTATTCCCATCTCTTAAAGAATTTTCCACAGTTTATTGTGATCCACACAGTCAAAGGTTTTGGCATAATCAATAAAGCAGAAATAGATGTTTTTCTGGAATTCTCTTGCTTTTTCGGAGATCCAGAGGATGTTGGCAATTTGGTCTCTGGTTCCTCTGCCTTTTCTAAATCCAGCTTGAACATCTGGAAGTTCATGGTTCACATATTGCTGAAGCCTGGCTTGGAGAATTTTGAGCATTACTTTACTAGAGTGTGAGATGAGTGCAATTGTGTGGTAGTTTGAGCATTCTTTGGCATTGCCTTTCTTTGGGATTGGAATGAGAACTGACTTTTTCCAGTCCTGTGGCCACTGCTGAGTTTTCCAAATTTGCTGGCATATTGAGTGCAGCACTTTCACAGCATCATCTTTCAGGATGTGAAATAGCTCCACTGGAATTCCATCACCTCCACTAGCTTTGTTTGTAGTGATGTTTTCTAAGGCCCACTTGACTTCACATTCTGGGATGTCTGGCTCTAGGTCAGTAATCATACCATCGTGATTATCTGGGTCGTGAAGATCTTTTTTGTACAGTTCTTCTGTGTATTCTTGCCTCTTCTTAATATCTTCTGCTTCTGTTAGGTCCATACCATTTCTGTCTTTCACTGAGCCCATCTTTGCATGAAATATTCCCTTGGTATCTCTAATTTTTTTGAATAGATCTCTAGTCTTTCCCATTCTGTTGTTTTCTTCTATTTCTTTGCATTGATCACTGAGGAAGGCTTTCTTATCTCTTCTTGCTATTCTTTGGAACTCTGCATTCAGATGCTTATTTCTTTCCTTTTCTCCTTTGCTTTTTGCTTCTCTTCTTTTCACAGCTATTTGTAAGACCTCCCCATACCAAATAACACAAATTTATAAATAACTATGTATATAAAAACTGAAGTTCAGAATTGCAAATCTGAAGAGCTTTTTATGATTTCACAATTCTCAATGAATTGTAGGTTTATAGATTTTGTGGAATCTATTGCCAATACTAGGATATTATTGCATGCGTGCTAAGTCACTTCAGTCATGTTTGACACTTTGCAACCTCTTGAACTGTAGCCTTCCAGGCTCCTCTGTCCATAGGAATTCTCCAGGAAAGAATACTGGAGTGGGTGCCCAGCCTTCCTCCAGGGATCCTCCCTATCCAGGAACGTAACCCCCTTCTCTTAACATCTCCTGCATTGGCAGATAGGTTCTTTACCACTAGGAACACCAAGTGAACAAAAAGAATAACTCCCCACCAACTGATTTCCACTTGTTAGATGATTGGTCTCAGCTACTAGTTAAACTACTCTCTACAAATAGCTTAGGGAATGTTGTTTTAAAACAATGCAATCATAAAATATGATAATAATACTTTACAGTACAATACAAAGTTATTTTTCCATTCAGTTACTGATTTAGATTTATTCTCTTCCACTTTATGATTGGAGAAGGCAATGGCACCCCACTCCAGTACTCTTGCCTGGAAAATCCCATGGACGAGGAGCCTGGAAGGCTGCAGTCCATGGGGTAGCAAAGAGTGGGACATGACTGAGCGACTTCACTTTCACTTTTCACTTTGATGCATTGGAGAAGGAAATGGCAACCCACTCCAGTGTTCTTGCCTAGAGAATCCCAGGGACGGGGGAGCCTGGTGGGCTGCCGTCTCTGGGGTCGCACAGAGTCGGACACGACTGAAGTGACTTACCTTTTACCTACTTTATGATTATATAGACAAATTGTACTTTGAAGTATTAAAAAGTATTGTTTTTTCTTGCTGAAAATCTTAGCTTGAAGGAAACATCTTATTTGCATTAGTAACATCTTGAGATATTCATTTATGTCTAACATTAATTGCCAAGCATATCCTTGCATTGGTTATTTTAATATTTTGTAGTAATTAAATTCAAACTTTAAAACTTCAAAGACATTGATTGCCATGGTATTATACTTCAAAGCAGATCATTTGACAAAAACTTAATTTTACTAGCAATATTTATTCCTAACACAAATTAAAAGTTACCTGTAATTTGTTTACTGTGCACTGTGCTTCACCAATCTTTGTAATATAACATATCGTGCTTCAGAAAAATTACATGATCAAAGTTTGAAACAAAAAACTTATTGCCAGTTAATGTATTATGATGGCAGATGGCATGATACTATACATAGAGAATCCTAAAGATTCCACAAGAAAACTACTAGAGCTCATCAATGAATCTGGAAAAGTTGCAGGATACAAAATTAATACACAAAAATCTCTTGTATTTCTATATGTCAAAAGCAAAAAATCGAAAATAGAAATTAAGGAAACAATTCCATTTACCACTGCAACAAAAAGAATAAAATACTTAGGAATAAACCTACCTAAGAAGGCAAAAGACTGTGATTAGAAGACTATAAGACATTGATGAAAAAAATCAAAGATGACACAAACAGATGGAGAAATATATCATGACCTTTGATTAGAAAAAAACAACATTGTGAAAATGACTATATTACCCAAAGCAATCTACAGCTTCATTGCAATTCCTGTCAAATTACTAATGGCATTTTTCACAGAATTAGAATAAAATTGTTACAATTTGTATGTAAACACAAAAGACCTCAAATAGCCAAAACAATCTTGAGAAAGATATATGCAACCTGAGAAATCAGGCTCCCTAACTTCAGACTCTTACAAAACTAGGGTAATCAAGATAGTATGCTACCATCACAAGAAACAAAAATATAGATCAATGGAACAAGATAGAAATCCCAGGGATAAACCCACACACCTATGGACACCTATTCTATGACAAAATAGGCAAGAATATTCAATGGAAAAAAGATCACGTCTTCAATAAATGGTACTGGGAAAACTGAACATCAATATGTAAAAGAATGAAATTAGAACACTTCCTAACACCATACACAAAAATGAACTTAAATGGATTAAAGGCCTAAATGAATGTAAGGCCAGACACTATAAAACTCTTAGAGGAAAACATAGGGAGAACATATTTTGACATAAATCACAGCAAGATCTTTTCTGACCCATCTCTTAGAGCAATGAAAATAAAAACAAAAAATAAACAAATGAGACCTAATTAAACTTAAAAGCTTTTGCACAGCAGAGGAAGCCATAAACTAGGCAAAAAGGCAAAACCTCAGAAAAGACAAACCTCAGAATGGGAAAGTATTTGTAATTGAAATAATTGAAAGGGATTAACCTCCAAAATATCAAACAGCTCATGCAACTCAATATCAAAAAAAAACAAACAACCCAATCAAAAAATGGGCAGAAGACTTAAATAGACATTTCTCCAGAGAAGACATGCAGATGGCCAAGAGGCGCATGAAAAGATGCTCAACACTGCTAATTATTAGAGAAATGCAAATCAAACAAGATACCACCTCACATCAGTTTGATCATGGCCATTGTCGAAAATTCTGGAGTGTGGATCGCATCCTCTATGTGTGGCAAGTAGACAGTCATAGTATTAAACAAATATAAAGCTGAATAAAAGCTCATGTTTAGAATTGCCAGTTCTTGCAGATACCTTTCACATAGGTTTTAAAATAAACCATAAAGCATCTGTTAAGAATCAATTTCCATCTGTCATCACATGTGTCTGTCAAGCATATATATATGTAAATGTTTTTTAATTATCACGGAAAATTTCAACATACATAAGAGAGAATAGTGTAATAAACTTCTGTATATTCATCTTCCAGCTCCAGCATTTCTCAACATTTAGTCATTCATATTTTAATTTAATATGACAGTTTGTACTAAAACTATATTAACTACCACCACAACTATTTAAAGACTAGTATCATGAGCTAATGTTTCAGTGAAATTTCTTAGTTGCAAGCACTAGAAAAAAGTTGGCTAATTTTAGTGGAAAAGAGGTTTATTTAACTGAAATAAAATAATCTATGAAGGATTAAAATATTCTTTAAGATAAAATATTCAGGAACACTGCTGAAAATCAGAGAGAAACTTGCCACTGGAAATTAAATGTTGCTTCTACCTTTACTGTGTGTGTGTGTATGTTTGTGTGTGTGTCTGTGTGTTTGTGTGCTTGAATGCACACGCACTCAGTCATCTCCAACTCTTTGCAACTCCATGGAGTGTAGCCCTCCAGGCTCCTCTGTGCATGGAATTCTCCAGTCAAGAATACTGGAGCATGTTGCCATTTCCTATTCCAGGGGATGTTCCCAACCCAAGGATTGAACCCATGTCTCTTGCATCTCTTGCACTGGCAGGCACATTCCTTACCACTGTGCCACCTGGGAAGCACATTTACCATAACCCTTGCCTAATAAATTCAACATAGACTTTTATTTTACAAGCCTCTAGCTTCAGGGATGGGTTTCCCTGGTGGCTCAGTGGTGAAGACTCTGCCTGCCAATGCAGGAGATTCGAGTTCCATTCCTGGGTAAGGAAGATACCCTGGATAAGGAAATGGTAACCCACTCTAGTATTCTTGCCTGGGAAATCTCATGAACAGAGGAGTTTGGCAGGCTACAGCCCATGGGGTCGCAAAAGAGTCTGACACAGCTACTAAACAACAAACACCAGCAACATTCAGTGATGTGATTAGCTATTAATATCCAGTCACATGCCTGGAGATAAGGAAAACTAGTAGCTGACTTCTGTGGTGGAAAGTATTGCAAGAATAACAAAATAGGATATTTCTCCAATATAGAAAAACAAAATATTGTAGGATATTACTTATATGTGGAGTGTAAAAAATAAAGAAAGCGTATATAGCAAAACAGAAACATACTCTCAGATATAGACAACTAACTAGTCATTTACCAGTGGGGAGAGTGGATGGGGCTGGGGTCATGATAGGTGTACGGGATCCAGAGGTACAAATGACTATGTACAAAACAGACAAGCAATAAAGTTATATTGAATAGCATGGGAAATTGCAGTCATTATTTTGTAATAACTTTTAATGGAGGATAATCTGCAAAATCTGACTCACTACACTGTACATCTGAACTAATATAATAATGTAAAGCAAGTATTATTGTTGTTCAGTTGCTAAATTGTGTTTTATTCTTTGTGACCTCATGAACAAAGAAAAGAATTGACATATAGATGTTTTAGAAAGGGTACAGGTATTAGAAAATCAAATATGAGCACTAATCACTTCATTCTGGCAATCAGGTACTAGGCTACGTATTTTACTTGCATTTTTAGTCAAATTTGCCTGTAAGTTAGTATCTTGTTATCCCCACTTTAGAGATGAAGTGATTGAAGTTAACTAAATTTCCCAAGGTTATACCACCATTAATGGAACTTGCATGACAATAAAGTCTATCTGATTCAAAGTTTTCATGTTAACCACTGCACTAATATTTAATTGAAAAAGATTATTTACAAATAATTCATCAAATTCATCATCTTACAATCAAATTCATCATCTTACAATAAGACAGTGAAGACCAGGGGGAACCGTCAAGTGACTTATCCAAAGTTCTGTCACCAGCAGCCTCAGACGATCTGTAAGCAGATCAGACTGTCTGGTAGGGTTTTGATACATGGTGGTGCTTATAATCAGGGATGCTGCTCCATTGGTTGCGGAGGAACTGTCATCCGCAAATTCAGAGTCCATCTTCAGTATTAAATTATTTTAGAATACTCAGGGTACCAGAACTGTAAAAGACAGACATAAAATGTCTAAAACAAATAAACAAACAGACAATCAAAACTCCGTACAAAGGGAAATAAATGGTAATGGAACTCAGATATTGACAAGCAACAAAACATTCATCTCTTCCCAAGCAAGAACACCTGATTTGTTGCTGCATTTGCTTGAAATCAATCTCAGATACTCAGGCTGAAAGGAACAAAATTCAAAAGAGAATCAGAACTTAATGAACTTCATATATTTGAAATTATGTCAAGGGCTTTTCACATTGTAGTACTCATACCTTTGAGTCTATATTGACAAGTACATATAGGAATGTTGGCAGCTAGAGGAGTACATCAGTTCAGTTTAGTTCGGTTCAGTCACTCAGTGGTGTCCGACTCTTTGTGATCCCATGAACTGCAGCGCGCTAGGCCTCACTGTCCATCACCAACTCCTGGAGTCCACCCAAACCCATGTCCATTGCATCAGAGTACATAAAAATTCAGACAAAAAATTATCGGAAGAGATTTTCTTGTCCCTAAGAAATTTCTGTTATTGAAAGTACATGTACAAAGACTTTCTTCTCACATGTTCTTGAAGGACCTATGATTGAAAGAGGTGAAATAAAGCTAAGATGAATTTTTTTCTTACAAATATAATTTTTCTGTAGTACAGATTATTTACAAAATAGAAAGAGTCACAGGTGTACAAAACAATCTAAGGGTTATCACTGGGGAATTGGGGAGGAAAAAACTGAGAGATTGGGATTGACAAATATATACTATTATATATAAACTAATGGTGGTGGTTTAGTTGCTAAGTCGTGTCCAACTCTTGCAACCCCATGGACTGTAGCCCACCAGGCTCCTCTATCCATGGATTCTCCAGGCAAGAATACTGGAGTGGGTTGCCATTTCCTTCTCCAGGGGATCTTCCTGACCCAGGAATCGAACTCGGGTCTCCTGCATCTCAGGCGGATTCTTTACAGACTGAATCAGGAGGGAATAAAGTAGATAACTAATAAGGACCTATTGAATAGCACAGGGAACTCTATTCAATATTCTGTAATTGCCCACTTTGGAAAATAAATCTAAAAAGAGTCAATATATGTTATAACTGATTTATTTGTAGTACAGTGGTTCAGATAGTAAAGAATCTGCCTGCAATGCAGGAGACCCAGGTTTGATCCCTGAGTGGGGAAGATTGCCTGGAGAAGGGAATGGCTACCAGTCCAGTATCTTGCTTGGAGAATTCCATGGACAGAGGAGTCTGGCGGGCTACACAGTCCATGGGATCACAAAGACTGGGACACAGCTGAAAGACTAACACTTCTCACTTCAGAAAATAACACATTGTAAATCAACTATACTACGATAAAATTTTTAAAGTATCCTTCTTATTATTATTTATAGAATTGTTAAAGTAATATTATTATATACTCACATTTTTTACACTTATTGAGTTACTCATCTAGGGGGAATATTCCTAAAAATGAAATTCTGAAGTATAAAGAAACACATCAAACTTTTGGTCCCATCATGCCCTCTAAAGTTACACAAAATTACAACGTGACAGTTGGATATGAAAATATCCACATATTATTCCACATATTATTTGATATTCCACATATGTTCTTTCACATATTATTTCATTAACATCCAATATAATAAATTAAAAATATATTTAAATAAATATTTCTTTGATTTTGATTGAGGTGACATATTTTATGTCTAAATTATTCATTTGAACTGCCAGCTTACCACCTTTACCATTTTTACATTGGAGTGCTCACGTGTTTGTTGTTGTTGTGTAAGAACATTCTGTGTATCAAGAAATATAATCTTTTAGTATATATTCCATCATTTTGCATTTGCTTATTTTTTATATACTTTAATTTGGTATAAAGATGTTTTAAACACATGACAAATTCTAATATTTTCTCAGAGATTCTGTCATTAATCTTAAAACTGAGAAAAGTTTTCCCTACCTCTTAGGTTATATAAATATCCACTCATAAATTCTTCATATTTCATGAGTGAATTTCTACAATGAAAATTATAATTTTTATATAATTCACTTTTATTTCATATTTGTGTATTTATTTCATATACACAAAATTACATATTTGTGTATATATACTGTATATATATTTACATTTTCCCAAATAGTTGGCCATTATTTTCTCCATCATCTAAATTATATAATATTTATTTTCTATTTAACCTATTATATTTTATGTTCTCTTTTCTCTCTTCTTGCTCATCTTTTAGATTGTTATCCAAAATTTAATTTTTTAAGACTTTCTATTAAGTTGTTAATTATGCAGTCCTTTCTCTCTCCCTCTCTTTATTGGAGGATAATTGATTTACAATATTGTGTTGGTTTCTGCCATACATCAACATGAAACAGCCACATGTATCCATATGTCCTCTCCTTCCTTAATTAAGCATTCTTATCCTGGGTTCCCTAAATATTACAACAAACATCATTGACTTATTACAGTCTAATTACGTCTTATAAATAATTACTTCTTTAATAAGACTAGTATTTGTTTTTCAAGAATTATACAAGTGGCTACCTTTGAAGAATGTAGATATCTTTTGCACATCCAGCCTGCTGAATGTCTTTTAATATTTTTTTAAATAGCATATGTTAATATATTATACAGCAGATTAAAAGATAGATTTTTTTCTCCATGAATATAATATTTACCTATTAAAATATGGAAATGCAGAAAACTATTTTGGCTATGGCTAGTGAGAACAGTTAGTTTTGTAGAAGGTGTGAGTGGGTTATGGTGAGAAGGTCTTACTTGCACTTATAATTCATTGAGAGAGAAATGAGAAATTGTGGCTCAAAGAGAAAAATTAAGAATATTGTTCTCATTGTAAATCAATTTCAGTTTTTCCAAATCAGGCTTCTTTTTCTACCGCTGACTGAGAGAAGAATAAGAATTTACTATGGCATAACCAATCAGAGCTACATAATACAGATTTCACAAGAGAGTACAATATGTTTACATGCTAAAAAAAAAAATGAGAAATGCTTTGCTTTTATTTACTGGATTAATTTGTGATGTGGCTAATGCTGAATTCATCTTCCTCTGAGCCTATTTTACCATGTAAAACACTAGGCCATTATGTTATATTTAAGACTGAGCATAGTTGCTGCTAAGTTGCTTCAGTCATGTCTGACTCTGTGCGACCCCATAGATAGCAGCCCATCAGGCTCTGCCATCCCAGGGATTCTCCAGGCAAGAACACTGGAGTGGGTTGCCATTTCCTTCTCCGTTACGTGAAAGTGAAAAGTGAAAGTGAAGTCGCTCAGTTGCGTCCCACTGGTAGCAACCCCATGGACTGAAGCCTACCAGGCTCCTCCATCCATGGGATTTTCCAGGCAAGAGTACTGGAGTGGCTTGCCATTGCCTTCTCCAACTGAGCATAGTTACTATACCTTAATTTGCAATGTATTGTTAAATTAGATATCATACCATTGATTTTTCTAGTTGACTATAACCAC
This sequence comes from Bos mutus, assembly GCF_027580195.1. NCBI lineage: Eukaryota > Metazoa > Chordata > Mammalia > Artiodactyla > Bovidae > Bos > Bos mutus. Next base: position 50,201,547 of record NC_091617.1, read on the forward strand.
ATGAAAATTTGACTGAATTTTCCATATTTGCATCACAAATCTACAATTGCAAAGTTAATAGCAATATGTCCAATTCAGCCCCAAGTGCACTCACATAACATATTTTCTTTGCCCTATTCTCTACATCCCAACAAAAGCCTTGAACTCTGAAATCATCTTTTACTTATTTTTCTACATAAATTCCTGTAGCTAATTCAGCTCTTAAGCTCAATCAAATTTCTCTTAAAAATGATTTTTCTCCATTTTCTCATATCATTTCTAACTGCTTTTTGCAATATCCTCTTGGCCAATTTTATACTTCTCTCTTCATACTTCAATCTCAATACAAATAAAAAAATGTGCCAGATTTTCTCAAGAATCATTATTTTAAAATGTCCTTTTTCATTCCTTTCTTCCTCCCTTCTTCTTTCATTCTGTCCAAAAGTTATCAGATAGGCAATAAAGGTGGGAGCTCATATGGTAGATAGTTGTAGCACAAATATCTTTACTGAGTTTGGAGTCAAAACTTAAGTAGGGTAAGTAGGGCATCTTCACTCAGGGAGGAAAGGGCTCCCTCATTATCAACTTAGAATGAAGCCTGAGAGATTGACCAAATAAGTAAACATATTGTGAGTGATAAGAGTTACAAATATGATAAAGAGAATTGTTACAACAATCTATGTGGTTGCTTTAGAATTGAATGTTTGCATTGTGAACTCATGGTTAGATAATGTTGTTCAGTAGCTAAGTCATATCAGACTCTTTGAGATCCCATGAACTGTAGCATGCCAGGCCTCCCTGTCCTTCAGTATCCCCCAGAGTTTACTCATGCTCATGTCCATTGAGTTGGTGATGCCATCCAACCATCTCATCCTCTGTCACCCCCCGTCTCCTCTTGCCCTCAATCTTTCCCAGCACTGTGGTCTTTTCCAATAAGTTGGCTCTATGCATCAGGTGACCACAGTGTTGGAGCTTCAGTCCTTCCAATGAATATTCAGGATTGATTTCCTTTAGGATTGACTGGTTAGATAATAAATAAATAATTTATATTGCATAATTTAGTACTGGCCCCTGCATGTGTGTATACATGCTAAGATGCTTCAGTCATGCCTGGTTCTTCGAGACCCTATAGAGTGTAGCCCACCAGGCTCCTCTGTCCATGGAATTCTCCAGGCAAGAATACTGGAGTGGGTTGCCATTTCCTACTCCAATTGGCCCGTGAGTGGATCTCAAAGTAAAGACAAATTAAAACAAGGAAATTAACTGTTATCCATATCTTAGTTTTTAAGTATCATTCTCCAGTAACAGAAATTGTTTTTTGTGGGTTTTTTTGTTTGTTTGTTTGTTGTTGTTGTTTTTGAGAAATGGTTGATAGCAGAGCTGTCACAGGAAAGTACAAGATAAGCTTGTAAGAACCTACGCAAGGAACATGCTGTTCCATTGTCTATTGCTGCATGACACATCACTTCAAAACTTAACTGAAATGATTTATTCTTACCCCTCATTATGGTAGAAGCTCAGTTGGATGGTTGTTGCTTGGGATCTCTCAAATGATTGCAAACAAATGGCAGGTGGTACTGGAACTATCTGATAGACTGAGATTAGATATTCAGCAGAGCTCACACAAATGACTTGTCACTGTTGCTGGCTGTTGTGTAAGAAGCTCAGCTGCAGGTGAGTGTCTATATGTGTCCTTTCCATGTGGCTTGAGATTCTTGACTAATTTTTGGGGTTTTCAGAGGAAGCGTTCAAAGAGTAAGCATTCTAAGAGAACAAGCCAGAAGCTACATGACTTACGACTTAGCTTAATATGGAGTTACTTGTGTTGCATGCTGTTAATTACCAAGTGGAAGGGGTCTGTATAGGTATGTAAATACCAGGAAGCATGATTTGTAGGCAGGCCATCTTTGGATTCTAGATAACACAATCTGTTCTCTGGCTCCAATGACTTACATCCCCCCAAAAGGCAAAATAAACAATACCCCAATGACCATCCCTGCTACCCTGCCCCAATCAGTATTAGGGTCAGTTTTGATATCCTAGTTTAGATAGGCATCTTTGGAGATGGTTCCGAAAGTGCCGCTTTCCAGTATAACAAACACTAGGTTAGGTAAAATATGAGATGACTTTGTATTACAGCACCAGAACCACATATTGCAAACTGAAAGATGACATACTACCAGACCATAATTCGACTAGAGAGACATAACAAAAATGAAGTAATTTCAGAGCAAAATACTAAGTGAAACATGTTATGGATAGAAAAAGATGAGTGGTTGGCAAACTTTTCTGTGAAAGGTTATACAGTAAATATTTTAGGCTTTACAGGCTACATATAATCACTGTCATGTATTATTTTTTTTCTTTTTATAACCCTTAAAAATGTGAAAATCACTCTTAGCTTGTGAGCCGCATGAAAAAGAGGCAATATCAAGGTTTGAACTGCAGGTCATAGTTTGTCCAGCTCTGTATTCAGTTCAGTTCAGTTCAGTCACTTAGTCATGTCCAACTCTTTGCAATTAGGCCAATAATTAAGAGACAATAGAATTAGGAAAGAAATACAGCAACTTTGGTTACATTAAGTGGGTTTAAAAAACAAATATTGAGTGTTTATGAGCAAATTTCTATCTTAAATATTTCTTAGTTGTATATGAGGGCTATTTTAAATATACAGATGGTAAAAATTTATCTGGTTATTATAAAATCCTTACAACAAAATACGATTTATAGTAATTATAACAATAGGATTCTGCAGTTCCTCAGAAAAGTGCCCCTTCAGTTTTTGAGAATTGAAAAGGCAAATGTAAGGGTGGTACATTCTAATATCAAGCTTAACCATAACATTTTCTGTGATGCATTTCTCCAGTGTATATAATTTGCTTTCATACTACACCCTGCTTAGTTACTAAATATTTCACTTGAACGGCCGAGGGCTGTTCATCTACTGGGCAGTCTGCTGAGGAAGCAGATGCAAATTGCACTTGGTCATCATGCTCCTGGACTTTCTGATGAACAAACTATAAAAGTTATTCATGAAGAGAGACTGGCCTTTTCCTATTTGTTATTGAACCTGTAGTTAACTGAGTACTCCCTGAGTTTTAAGGACTATACCTTTGGAAGAAAAAGGTTTTCAAGTTGTCTGTAGAGATGGAAATCGATTCTAAGTACAATTACTCACAGGAGGTTTCTACAAAGTTTAACTTCATATTTGAATAAAACTTTTCCTTCTGGAGGAAAAAGACAGATGAACGACAGCAAACACAAAAGATCTTACTTGTTATTATCAAACCAAAGACTGATGGGCTTTTCCTGAGTCAGAGTTGCTTTTTAAGAGCACCAGTTCTGAAAGCTAAAGACCTGGGTTCAAAGCCTGTCTCTACAGTTTTGCCACTTGCTAGAAGCTGGGCAAATTATGTCTTCCACTTCTTTATCTATAAAATAGGAAACACAGTATCTTACAAAGGATCCTTGAAAGAATTCCATTAGTTAACACAGAGAAAGTTAGAAAAGCGACTGAACTTTCACAGTCACTGAAACAAAGAAAAATTGTGGGCTGATATGGTAATTGAGGGTTCTCCAAACTTCAGTTATTTATGTATAGCTTTTATAATTTCTGTGTACCCCTACGTCCCACCTTCTTGAATTACCCTCTTAATAATTGCTACATATATTTTTTACCTGATATTTTTCTGTGTATTCAAGCAAAACCTTACTTAAATATTTAAATTTAAGCATTTAAATATTGAAATTGAGCAGTTATTTAAATGTTAATGTTAAAATTAATTATTATTTAAATTAAATATTAATAGCATCACCCTAAAGAAAAACCTGTATCTTTACCATAAATGAAAGGCAAAAAACATAAATAAAATAACATTATTTATTTCTAACTAGATAATGGTGACTGATAAATTCACTGAGGTATCTCCCTGAATTTTCACTGATTAAAAGAAAAATTATTAATGTCAGATTGATGTTAAAAACCAAAATTTGTTTAACCAAGTTAAGGTCTTCTTGATAAAATTATAAAGAGTGAAATCAAATAAAAAAAGAATAACTCTTTACCATACAATTCATTTTCTTTTGATGACTTTCTATTAATGCACTACCTAAAATTATATCCCCCACACTTTGGGAAATGCTAGGATGCAGGAAGCTTTAGGGAAATCCTTAGATTCTAACTGGACTTCAGTATGAAGCTAGAGTTCCGGTAATTATTGAGCTTCAAATAAATCTAGAAGAGGAATGATGTTAGCCAGTGCACCAAACTTGGTATGTTGACTAGCGCATTGGACTTAAATCATTGGGTTGATAAAGAGGTAAAATAACAGGAGTATTCTATTCATCATGTTGTGCAGGGCCTCAAACTCTAGGTAAGTGAGGCAAACTGTAAGCAATAACCATCACAGAACGATTCTGAGGTTGAGGTGATATAGATAGTTTATAAGGCTTAATTCAATATCATGTAGAATATGGACTCAAGAAGGTAAAACCTGGTTGGAGGGAAACCGGTGCCTTGAAGTTACTGTGGCAATGAAAATGAATCCACATGCCTTTGTCATAAAAGACAAAGAAGAATAAGGTCTTAAGGGGAAAGTTAATTTTTAATCTTAAAAACATTTGAGAGGATGGTATAGTTTACACGTGTATGATACTTAGTGACAGAAGTAGGTTTTACATACACAGTTAAATCATGAAGAGAGATATTAGCCTAGGAAACACTCTAAAGGATGCACCATGTAGAAAAAGAGGAGAGGAGGAAGTGCATAATGTATCCAGTAGGAACTCTGAACATCAGAATCCAGTTCAGTGTCTTGGTGCCAAAATGGGAAAAAGAAATTCAAAGGAAGATTGGATTCTCTAATGTTCAATGCCAGCTGGAGATCAAGCAGATTAAGAAAATTCAAACACTCAATTTGACAAGCAGGGGGTCATTTAGTATCCTCAGAAGACACAGTGATGGAGGCAGATAAAGATTAAAGTTAGGTGATTGATCAATGAAAGAAAAAGAGAAGCAGAGACTATAAACAATTAAAGTGACTAATTACTTTCATATTAGTAATCTAGCTGCTGAACTAAAGTTTAAATTTCTTATAAAGTGACAGTCACTCTGTTGTGGTGTCTGACTGTCTGTGACCACATGGACTCTAGCCCACCAGCTCCTCTGTCCATGGAACTCTCCAGGCAAGAAAACCTGAGTGGGTAGCCATTCCCTTCTCCAGGGGATCTTCCCAATCCACAGATCAAACCCAGGTCCCCTGCATTCCAGGCAGATTCTTTACCATCTGAGTCAACAGGGAAGCCTCTTATAGGCAGATATAAAAAATAGCAATTATATATTTCTCCACAAATATAACACAATGCCTTACAGGTGAGAAGCACTCAACATCTCAACATTGGATTAACCGATTGATTTATCCATTCATTTAACCACTAGTCAGTAAATGTTTATTGCTTTCTTCTTACTCTGTTAGGTGCTGGAGCTATAAAAATTTGGTAGGACACAGGTCTGCCCCCTTCCCAGGGTCTCCCAGACAGTAGTGACTGAGAATATAACCAATTAATTATAAAGTGTGAGAGCCCCCAACACAGTTATAAAATCTTAAAGGAAAATGAACTCAATTCTGTATCTGGAAAGGTAAGTAAAGACTTCCTAGTTAAGATGCTATAAACATTCCTTACTAAAGTGATCAGGGGAGCCACTTCTATGGCTTCAATAGTAGTTGAAGAACCATCAAGAAAAAAAAAAAAGAATTTTGGAAGTCAAATCTTCTGCAGTGAAATACTCTTTTCTAATCCCCAAATTGCCTTTGTCTCCCACTTCCTTTCTTGACTGTCCTTCCCAAAGGCAAGTTTTCCAACATCATCAAAACCAAAGTTTCAATACTTAAATAGTATTCCTTAACCCCAACATTACTTACAATCTCACATAGGCTGTGCATACCTGTTGTGCATAAAAAGTAACATGCATACCTGTTGAATAGCAAAGCTAAATCTTAGTGAGTTCATGTGGCTGATAAAGTTAGTTTCTAAAAGTAAGACTACATGGAGAAATAATGCCATTTGCAGCAACATGGATGGACCTAGAGATCGTCATACTGAGTCAAGTAAGTCAATCACAGAGAGACAAATATCATATGATATTGCTCACATGTGGAATCTAGTAAAAAGGGTGAAAGTCACTCAGTCATGTCAGACTCTTTGCAAACCCTTGGACTATACAGTCCATGGAATTCTCCAGGCCAGAATACTGGAGTGGATCTTCCCAACCCAGGGATCAAACCCAGGTCTCCCACATTGTAGGCAGATTCTTTACCAGCTGAGCCACAAGGGAATGTGAAGTCCTAGAATGCGAATTCAAGTGGGCCTTAGGAAGCATCACTATGAATAAAGTTAGTGGAGGTGATGGAACTCCAGTGGAGCTATTTCAAATCTTAAAAGATGATGCTGTGAAAGTGCTGCACTCAATATGCCAGCAACTTTGGAAAACTCAGCAATGGCCACAGGACTGGAAAATGTTAGTTTTCATTCCAATCCTAAAGAAAGGCAATGCCAAAGAACGACCAAACTAGCACACAATTGTACTCATCTCACACGCTAGAAAAGTGATGCTCAACATTCTCCAAGCCAGGCTTCAACAGTACGTGAACCGTGAACTTCCAGATGGTCAAGCTGGATTTAGGAAAGGCAGAGGAACAGAGATCAAACTGCCAACATCTATTGGATCTTTGAAAAAGCAAGAGAGTTCCAGAAAAATATCTACTTCTGCTTTATTGACTATGCTAAAGTTTTTGATTGTGTGGACCACAACAAACTTTGGAAAATTCTGAAAGAGATTGGAATACCAGACCACCTGACCTGCCTCTTGAGAAATCTGTATGCAGGGCAGGAATGAATAGTTAGAACTGGACATGGAACAACAGACTGGTTCCAAATCTGGAAAGGAGTATGTCAAGACTGTATATTGTCACCGTGCTTATTTAACTTATATGCAGAGTACAGCATGAGAAACGCTGGGCTGGGTGAAGCACAAGCTGGAATCAAGATTGCCGGGAAAAATATTAATATCCTCAGATATGCAGATGACACCACCCTTATGGCAGAAAGTAAAGAAGAACTAAAGAGCCTCTTGATGAACGTGAAAGAGGAGAGTGAAAAAGTTGGCTTAAAGCTCAACATTCAGAAAACTAAGATCATGGCATCCAGTCCCATCACTTCATGGGAAATAGATGGGGAAACAGTGGAAACAGTGTCAGAGTTTATTTTTCTGGGCTCCAAAATCACTGCAGATGGTGATTGCAGCCATGAAATTAAAAGACACTTGATCCTGGGAAGAAAAGTTATGACCAACCTAGATAGCATATTCAAAAGCAGAGACATTACTTTGCCAACAAAGTTCATATGGTCAAAGCTATGGATATTCCAGTAGCCATGCTCACATCTCACATGGATGTGAGAGTTGGACTATAAAAAAGCTGAGCCCTGAATAATTGATGCTTTTGAACTGTGGTGTTGGAGAAGACTCTTGAGAGTCCCTTGGACTGCAAGGAGATCCAACCAGTCTACCCTAAAGGAAATCAGTCCTGAATATTCATTGGAAGGACTGATGCTGAAGCTGAAACTCCAATACTGTGGCCATCTGATGGGAAGAACTGACTCATTTGAAAAGACCCTGATGCTGGGAAAGATTGAAGGCGGGAGGAGAAGGGGATGACAGATGACGAGATGGTTGGATGGCATCACCAACTCAATGGACATGAGATTGAGTAAACTCTGGGAGTTGGTGGTGGACAGGGAGGCCTGGCGTGCTTCAGTCCATGGGGTCACAAAGAGTCAAATACAACTGAGTGACTGAACTGAACTGAATAAAAAGGGTAGAAATAAACTTATTTGCAAAACAGAAGTAAAGTCACAGATGTAGAAAATAAATTTATCATTACCAGAGGATAAGAGTGGGGGGATAGATTGGGAGATTGGGAGATTGGGACTGACACATACACACTACTATATATAAAATAGATAACTAATAAGGACCTAGTATATAACACAGGGAAATCTACAAATACTCTGAAATGGCGTATATTGGAAAATAATCTAAAAATGAGTGAATATATGTCTATATATAACTGATTCTCTTTTCTGTACACCTGAAACTAACACAGAATTATAAATCAATTATACTCCAATAAAGCTTTTTTTTTTTTAAGAAATGACCTCATGTAAATAATGATGGATTGCTAAAAAGACTATATAGTCCATGATTCATTCATACATGGGCTAATTTAAAACCAAGGGAAATGGGGTTGAATTGGAAATTGAAAACACTGTATTCGGAGATGAGCATCAGATACTTTGCTCTTGATGATAGTTTCTAATGAAGTTGCAAAGACACATAAATTTGCAATGATACTGAAGAGTCATATACGAGATATTTTTCTCCCTAAACCCTTAAGTTCTGAAATGTGGATAAAATGATTAAGAAATCCCTCATCTTCCCTATAATTTCCTTTAGCAACAAAATACTCAGGGCTTGCCTTATTAGCCTAGCACAATTAAGAAGGTTGAAAGAGACAGAATTGACCTCTCATTTACAATACTGAGCTGGAATATTATTGTAGTAATACACTACTATTTTTTTTTAATTTTGCTGTAGAGCAATGTGATTCAGTTATACATGTACACACACACACACACACACACACACACACACACACATTCACTCTTTAGAAGGTAAAAGAGTCAGAATTTTTGAAGAAACTATGAACTTCTGTCTATTCCATAAAATACTACTACATGAATGACTATCAAATATGCCTTCAAACATTTCAGACCCCTGCTAAAATGTCTTGGAAGACTCATGCAGTTGGTAGGATCAAGCCCAAATTACTGTGGCCTGGAAGCCAGGCCCTCACAGTCAAACTGTAACATATCCTTAGGATTTCCCATCCCAGTGCACCTCTCCTTCAGTCTCTTAACCTAATTTTGTTGCTTCTTGATTCCATGATTAATTTAATTCACGCTTCTACCTAGTCACGTCCCACCTAATTTCCCCATACATCCAGTTCAGACTTCTCCACAAAATTTTTTAGGTCTATTCCAATTCTAAATGACCTTTCTCCTCCAAACTCATAGCAATGAGCGACACCATTTGGTGATGAGAATAACAAGATCATGAAGTTCTTTGTAGTCACAAAAGAGTGGCTAAGTTTTAATGAGAGAAAATTTCTTAATACCTACCTTCTTTTCAGGCCCAAGCCTCCTGCAATTCCATTTACTCTATTCTACTTTCCATTTTATAGCTTTTATCTATAAAATACTGTTAAATATGGGGACCAGCTTTTTTTTTTTTAAGTTGCCTTCTATCAAATCAATCTAAGAACTCCTTTATCCTCAAATAACTGAAGATTTTACTTTAAACCTGTTTAAGACAAACTCTAGTTACAGTTGCTAAAATTACACAACTGTGTAATTTTATGATTCTATAATAAATTGTTATATGTTATATGTATTAACTTATTTTTAGAACTGGTCAAATAATAGCTCAAAAGCAAATATCTATCACTCAATAACCAAAGACTAGTCTAAATTTTGAGCTCCCAGATACAAACCATTTATTACGACTATAGCTCTCACTCCTCTCCAACTCATCACTCTCCATGAGATAAAAGAAAGAATGATTTCTCAGGGATCTTTGTCTCTAACAACACATCTCCCAAACAAAAACCACAGTTCAATAAAGTAGCTTGGAAATTTCTAACCACAGGAGGACACTTCCTCTCAAACCAATGCTGAGATGAATCTATCTTTACATTCTGTTTAATTACTGGGTCTTGTATAAGGTTTTTCTGGAAGCAGGTAGTTTTCTTTAAGAACAACATGCTACAGAGCTGACACAAATAGATTTATACAAGGGGATAAATCTTGACAAAACAGTACACAGCAGTTCAATTAACCTGCTTCAAGGAAGCCTAATGTAATTGCAGAAATGCAATCACTTCAGCTGAGGTTATAAGGTTTGAGGCTAAGTTTATTATCTGAAAGTAAATGCATCAGTACTAGATGTTCCTTTTGCAACTAAACTTGGTACAAAATTAAGCCCACAAAATTGCTGAGTAATAATTGACAATAGAAGAGTCTAGTAGCTGTCTAGACTCCTAAAATTAAACAGTAATAATAATATTTAGAAAATCCAGATCAATAAAAATACTTTCAGTCTTGTTTTTTGACTTTAAAATATTAAAGAAGGAATGAAGGATATGAGTTAGGACAAAAGTTACTAATTGCCAGGTTTAGAAAAGACAAGTTTGACTATCTGTCTATCTATCTATATATAGACTTGATTATATGACTAAAGAAATGTTTAATTTTCCTTAAGAGTAAAAAGAACTGTTTCTAAAAGGAAACCTGAAAAAGATATGGCAGTCTACAAAATAAACTAGCACTCTCTTTACAAGTGGGTGTTACCATTCCAGGCTTCTAGGGGCTATTTTAATCTTTCAGTGTTCAAACAAGCCCATCCTGTAGAATAACTTTCTATACACAGGATCATAAAAGGGCAAAGGTAGTCCTACTGGTGCACCTCACCACCTCTATCAGACTGGGTACCTCTTGAAATTTACTAAACAAGAGCTAATCCTGGCCATCATCAGAATGTCTACAAATGATAAATTCTAGAGAAGGTATGGAGGAAAGGGAACCCTACCGTATGATTGGTGGGAATGCAAATTGATACAACTACTATGCAGAACACTATGGAGGTTCCTTAAAAAACTAAAATTAGAGCTACCATATGAGCCTGCAACCACATTTTTGGGCATATATCTAGAGAAAAACTGTAATTCAAAAAGATATGTGCACCACAATGTTTATTACAGCACTATTTAAAATAGCCAAGATATGAAAACAACCAAAATGTCCACTGACAGAAGAATGGATAGAGAAGATGTGGTACATATATACAATGGAATATTCAGTTACCGTTTAGTCGCTCAGTCGTGTCTGATTCTTTGCGACCCCATGAACCACAGCACGCCAGGCTTCCCTGTCCATCACCAACCCCCAGAGTTCACCCAAACTCATGTCCATTGAGTCGGTGATGCCATCCAAACATCTCTTCCTCTGTCGTCCCCTTCTCCTCCTGCCCTCCATCTTTCACAGCATCAGGGTCTTTTCCAATGAGTCAGCTCTTCGCATCAGGTAGCCAAAGTATTGGAGTTTCAGTTTCAACGTCAGTCTTTCCAATGAACACCCAGGACTAATTTCCTTTAGGATGGACCGGTTGGATCTCTCTGCTGTCCAAGGGACTCTCAAGAGTCTTCTCTAACAGCACACTTCAAAAGCATCAATTCTTCTGTGCTCAGCTCTCTTTATAGTCCAACACTCATATCCATACATGACTACTGGAAAAACCATAGCCTTGACTAGATGGACTTTTGTTGGTAAAGTAATGTCTCTGCTTTTTAATATGCTGTCTAAGTTGGTCATAACTTTCCTTCCAAAGAGTAAGTGTCTTTTAATTTCATGGTTGCAATCACCATTTGCAGTGATTTTGGAGCCCAGAAAAATAAAGTCAGCCACTGTTTCCGCTGTTTCCCCATCTATTTGCCATGAAGAGAGGGAACTGGATGCCATGATCTTAGTTTTCTGAATGTTGAGCTTTAAGCCAACTTTTTCACTCTCCTCTTTCACTTTCATCAAGAGGTTCTTCAGTGGGAGAATGGCATTGAAACATGTATAATATCATATAAGAAACTAACCGCCAGTCCAGGTTTGATGCAGGATACAGGATGCTTGGGACTTGTCCACTGGGATGACCCAGAGGGATGGTACATGGAGGAAGGTGGGAGGGGGGTTCTGGATGGGGAACACGTGTACACCTGTGGCTGATTCATGTTGATGTATGGCAAAACCAATACAATATTGTAAAGTAATTAGCATCCAATTAAAATAAATAAATTTAAATTAAAAAAAAAGAGGCTCTTTAGTTCTTCACTTTCTGCCATAAGAGAGGTGTCATCTGCATATCTGAGCTTATTGATATTTTTTTCTGGCAATCTTGATTCCAGCTTGTGCTTCTTCCAGCCCAGCATTTCTCATGATGTACTCTGCATAGAAGTTAAATAAGCAGAGTGACAATATACAGCCTTGATGTACTCCTTTTCCTATTTGGAACCAGTCTGTTGTTCCATGTCTAGTTCTAACTCTTGCTTTCTGACCTGTATTTAGGTTTCTCAAGAGGCAGGTCAGACCACCTGACCTGGTGGTCTGCTATTCCCATCTCTTGAAGAATTTTCCACAGTTTATTGTGATCCACACAGTCAAAAGCTTTGGCATAGTCAATAAAGCAGACATAGAAAACTTTCTGGAACTCTCTTGCTGTTTTGATGACCCAGTGGATGTTGGCAATTTGATCTCTGGTTCCTCTGCTTTTTCTAAAACCAGCTTGAACATCTGGAAGTTCACGGTTCATGTATTGCTGAAGCCTGGCTTGGAGAATTTTCAGCATTTTTTTGCTAGTGTGTGAGATGAGTGCAATTGTGCGGTAGTTCGAGCATTCTTTGGCATTGCCTTTCTTTGGGATTGGAATGAAAACTGACCTTTTCCAGTCCTGTGGCCACTGCTGAGTTTTCCAAATGTGCTGGCAAGTTGAGTGCAGCACTTTCACAGCATCATCTATTAGGATTTGAAATAACTCAACTGGAATTCCATCACCTCCACTAGCTTTGTTCATAGTGATGCTTTCTAAGGCCTACTTGACTTCCCATTCCAGGATGTCTGGCTCTAGGTGAGTGATCACACCATTGTGATTATCTGGGTCATGAAGATCTTTTTTGTACAGTTCTTCTGTGTATTCTTGCCACCTCTCCTTAATATCTTCTGCTTCTGTTAGGTCCATACCATTTCTGTCCTTTATCGGGCCCATCTTTGCATGAAATGTTCCCTTGGTATCTCTAATTTTCTTGAGGAGATCTCTAGTCTTTCTCATTCTATTATTTTCTTCTATTTCTTTGCACTGATTGCTGAGGAAGGCTTTCTTATCTCCTCTTGCTATTCTTTGGAACTCTGCATGCAAATAGGTATATCTTTCCTTTTCTCCTTTGCTTTTCACTTCTCTTCTTTTCACAGCCATTTATAAGGCCTCCTCAGACAGCCATTTTGCTTTTTTGCATTTCTTTTTCTTGGGGATGGTCCTGATTCCTGTCCCCTGTACAATGTCTCAAACCTCCATCAGTAGTTCATCAGGCACTCTGTCTATCAGATCTAGTCCCTTAAATCTATTTCTCACTTCCACTGTATAGTCATAAGGGGTTTGATTTAGGTCATACCTGAATGGTCTAGTGGTTTTCCCTAGTTTCTTCAATTTTAGTCTGAATTTGGCAATAAGGAGATCATGATCCAAGCCACTGTCAGCTCCCGGTCTTGTTTTTGCTGACTATATAGAGCTTCTCCATCTTTGGCTGCGAAGAATATAGTCAATCTGATTTTGGTATTGACCGTCTGGTGGTGCCCATGTGTAGAGTCATTTTTTGTGTTGTTGGAAGAGGGTGTTTGCTATGAACAGTGCATTCTCTTGGCAAACCTCTATTAGCCTTTGTCCTGCTTCATTCTGTACTCCAAGGCCAAATTTGCCTATTACTCCAGGTGTTTCTTGACTTCCTACTTTTGCATTCCAGTCCCCTATAACAAAAAGTACATCTTTTTGGGGTGTTAGTTCTAGAAGGTCTTGTAGGTCTTCATAGAACTGTTCAACTTCAGCTTCTTCAGCGTTACTGATCAGGGCATAGATTTGGATTACCGTGATATTGAATGGTTTGCCTTGGAAACTAACAGAGATCATTTTGTTGTTTTTGAGATTGCATCCAAGTACTGCATTTTGGACTCTTTTGTTGACTATAATGGCTACTCCATTTCTTCTAAGGGATTCCTGCCCACACTAGTAGATATAATGGTCATCTGAGTTAAATTCACCCATTCCAGTCCTTCTTAGTCCACTGATTGCTAGAATGTCGATATTCAGTCTTGTCATCTACTGTTTGACCACTTCCAATTTATCTTGATTCATGGACCTAACATTCCAGATTCCTATGCAATATTGCTCTTTACAGCATCAAACCCTGCTTCCATCACCAGTCCCATTTATAACTGGGTGTTGTTTTTGCTTTGGCTCCATCCCTTCATTCTTTCTGGAGTTATTTCTCCACTGATTTCCAGTGGCATTGGGCACCTACTGATCTGGGGAGTTCATCTTTCAGTGTCCTATCTTTTTGCCTTTTCATACTGTTCATGGGGTTCTTAAGGCAAGAATACTGAAGTGGTTTGCCACTCCCTTCTCCAGTGGACCACATTCTGTCAGACCTCTCCATCATGACCTGGCTGTCTTGGGTGGCCCCACATGGCATGGCTTAGTTTCATTGAGTTAGCAAGGCTATTGCCTGTGTGATTAGATTGGCTAGTTGTCTGTGATTGTAGTTTCAGTCTTTCTGCCCTCTGATCCCCTCTCTCAGTGCCTACCATCTTACTTGGGTTTCTCTTACTTTGGACATGAGATCTCTCTTCACAGCTGCTCCAGCAAAGTGTATACATTTTATACTATATATAATATAGGTAATCAATAAGGATCTACTGTATAGCACAGGGAACTCTGCTCAATATTCTGTGATAATATATGGAAAAGAACCTGAAAAGAATGACTAAATGTATGTGTATACCTGAATCACCTTGCAGTACATGAGAAAGTAACACAACCTTGTAAATCAACAATATGTAAATAAAACTTAAATTAGAAAATTTAAAAGAGTTACTCTGATCACCATAACCCAGGAGTAGACACTCCATCCTGCCAACTGCATTTTTTTCCCTAAAGTACTACTGAAAGTTGCTCAGTTGAATGTCTGACTCTTTGTGACTCCATGGACTCTAGCTTGCCAGGATCCTCTCCTCTGTTCATGGAATTTTCCAGGCAAGAATACTGGAGTGGGTAGCCATTCCTTTCTCCAGGGGATCTTCCTGATACAGGGATCAAATCTGGGTTTCCTGCACTGCAGCAGATTCTTTAGTATCTGAGCTACCAGGGATGCCAAAATTACTAGGTTCCCATATAATAATTTATTTATTTTTAATAACAATGAACTGAAGACCCCTGAACCACACAAATATCTTTCTCATTTATCATTTCATTTGTTACCCATAACAACACTCTAAATTAATTCTCACCTCATTTTAAAATGAAGAATTTGCGACTTGTCTTAGGCCACATATCTAGTAAGTAGGATCTGAACTGTGGATTTTCAGTTCTGCATTGTTCTTTATCTCTGTGTTTTACATAACTGCACAAATTTCCTGTGGAATGGCTTAGAACATTTTTTTTTTCTGTAGTTTCCAAAAACAGCCAGAGAGTATTTTTTTTTCCTCATCTAAGGTATACAATATCAAATAAAATTTTTAACTGTGAGATAAATGATAAGATACGTCATTCATATTTTCTTATGGATGAATAATATCAATTCCTTAAAATTAAGCAAATACAATTTGAAGTAAATGCAAGATACTATTTTCACTTTCTTGATTGGTAATTTATAAGTTTAATAACAAGACTATGGAGGAAATACATATTTATATGCACTAATTGTCATAATATAAATTATAATATTTTTGAAGGGCAAGAATCTGCCTATAATATAGGAGACCAGGGTTTAATCCCTGGCTTGGGAAGATTCCCTGGAGAAGGGAATGGCTACCCATTCCAGTATTCTTGCCTGGAGAATTCCATGGACAGAGGAGTCTGACAGGCTACAGACCATGGGGTTGCAAAGAATTGGACATGACTGAGCGAGTTTCACAAACAAACAATAAAAGTGTAAAATGGATACTTCATTTGATTTAGCATTTTCACTCTAATGATTTATGTGCATATTATGGTAAAAGTGTTCATATATATATATACACACACATATACACATATTTATTTTTACATTGCATTATTAACAATAACTTTGGGAATAAGGGAAAATGTCCATTGTTTGAAGAATGGTTAAATGAATTATATAGGCATACACTGATATATCTTCAAAATAAATAAGAGGAGAAAGCACAATAAAAATATGTACAGATTTAATAAAATCCCCCGTGCTATAAAAATTATGTAGATATTGGCATTTATTCATAAAAGTTATGAAGGAAACTGAGAATAATGCTTACATTTGGGTACAGAGGCCAGGGGAGCATGTGAGAGATGCTTATTTCTCATAAGGTGCCCCTTCTGTACAGTCATGAATGATAACTACAGGCATTTATTACTCCCTAGCTAGAGTCATTTACTTGCAACAGTATTTTACATAATGGATCTTTAAGTTTCCCTCAGATTCCATGATCTACTATTGATCAGTAATAAGATAGTTCACACCATGTTAGGTTGTATCTTGAATATTTGCATTTTTCAATATTTATGGACTATGTAATCTGATGGGACTAACAAATTCACTCTTTTGACTAGCAAACTCATCTTCACATTTAACAATCCTAAGCATGAAATGGTTAGAAACAGCTTCTGAGCATAGAAGTAAAATAGACTCCCTCAAAATATACTTTCAAAGTGAAGTCACTCAGTCTTGTCCGACTCTTTGCGACCCCATGGACTGTAGCCTACCAGGCTCCTCCGTCCATGGGATTTTCTAGGAAAGAGTACTGGAGTGGGTTGCCATTTCCTTCTCCAGAGTATCTTCCCGACCCAGGGATGAAACCCACGTCTCTCGCCTTGTAAGCAAGATGCTTTACTGTCTGAGCCACCAGGGAAGTCTATACTTTCAAATATACCTTCAAATAAACACCATAAATATGATTGCCTCCAATAATACTCCCATGACACTCAGCAACCTTCAATCTAGACATTATGCAAGATATGATAATTTCTAGAACTACATCCCACTTTTTTTGTCTTTGTCTTCATGTCTTGTACAGGAAATGTTATACAGATTAACCCCCATGAAGCCCTGAAAAAGACCATCACCAGAACTGAAGGGGGAAAAGATTCATAGAAAGGTCAATAGTTCAAATCACTATTTCGGAGACAATTTCCTTGTTGCCCAACAGAAAACCAAGTTCCAATATGAAGTAAAGCTTTTGGAAACACATTTGGGTAAGCAGTGAGGCAGATTCATATACACAGTGGAGGGAGCATCTGGAACCACTGATCTGCCTGAATTTGTTTCACTTTGTACATATCTATTCACCACAGAACATTTGCTAAAAAAGAAAAAAAAATCAGTTGCGTGATATACTGAAAATGATTTCAGAGATGATAATAAGGGAGAAAATCTGAGAAATCAATTTCTTTCTTATTTCTGCTTTTGGAGAAAATAAAGAAATTAAAACGTTGAAATTGCATATAGAAAAATGATGTTTGTGATAATCAAGACTTGGATGGATTTCAAAGGGTTATATGATTTAGAAATATAGAGAAATCAATACTTTTTAAACAAACTCTTACTTAAAAACTAGCCATCTTTTACCTATTTATTGGGCTTTTAATTGAAAGAAATGAAAATGAGATAGGAAGATACCAAGTGTAGATGGTGGACCTTAGATGATATCCCTTGGGAAGCAGCTGTAGCTCAGTCCTTGCCATGCTAAATTTCCCCTGTGTTATGCTAGAATATTAAAGGAAAAGAAAAAAAGGTTTTAAAAAGGAGAACATTCCAAGTGAGTAATTTTAATTGACTGTAGTGATTTTTTTTAATCAACAGTTTAATAAGTGGTTAGAATAGAAGCTATCTGGATCACTGCCAGTCTTCAATGATGTTAAAAATCTAAAAGACTCATCAAGTAAAACCTAATGGATACCACAGAGTAAAAGTGCAGCTGTGCTTTCGTTTGTACCTTTTCAAATCAGCAAAAACGATGTACAGTCCAAGTAATTTAATCAAAATATCAGCCTTCTAGTCTTAGATAAAAGTCCACATTCTCTTGAATGCTTTTCTAATGTCTAGAGACAGAATACTGTTCTCCACCACTGAAGCACACAGAAATGTATTTGTGCTTACATATGTATATGTATTGTTGTTATTGTATAGTTGCTAAGTCATGTCCTACTCTTTTGCAACCCCATGGACTGTGGCCCATCAGGCTCCTCTGTTCATAGGATTTCCCATGCAAGGATACTGGAGTGGGTTGCCATTTCCTTCTCCAGGGAATATTCCTGACCCAGGGATCAAACATATGTCTTCTGTATCACAGGCAGATTTTTTACTATCTGAGCCACTAGGGAAGCCCATATGTATGTGTGTGTATTTATATATATATGTATATATAAATATATACAGTCCATAGGTCGCAAAGAGTTGGACATGATGGTAGTGACAGAGCACAACACAGCTTTATGTTTTCAGTGTTTAATACAATACCTGGAAGAGAGTGGGCACCCATTAAGTGTTTTTGGAATGCATAAATGAATAAATGAAAATAGTATTAGGTTAGCTACTGTGCAAAAGAAAAAAGAAAGTGTAAATGGTCATAGCAATGAAGTTTACAATCTAAGGAAAATAATAGACAGGTATACAAACTCAGATAACTTTTCAAGGCTATACATATGGTAAATAATGAATCACAGCCCTCCATGTTCAGATGCCAGAAAGTGTGCAGTTCTTTTCTATTAATGGTGAAAAGCTACCTAAAACTGATTAAATAAATAAATAAATAACATTCAGCAATCTCACAAATTCCCTACAAGGTAAACCAAGTAAGATAAAACAGTAACAACCCAATATTTCTCTGCCTCATGGGTGTGCTGGCAGCTTTGATTAGTTAATATTTATAAAGCACTTTGAAGATGAAAAGGGATAAACATTATCTAACAGCCCTGTAAATGCAAATGTGTCGGATCTTATGAAATTTAACAGAAATTAGAGAGTGACAAACTACACACTCATGAATTGAAAAAAAAAAAAAGCCCAACTAAGGCTTTGCATTTAAAGAGGTCAAAGAAGGGAGAAAAGACTTTTACATTAGAGCAGAGAATCAAGCTAATCTATACCCCACCCCCAACCCCACCAACACACACAATGAAGAAATGCTTAATTTAAAGCCTGAAAGATGATGTACTTTGTAACAGCAGGTAATCAATGTTTTGTTAAAGCCAATGAATTACTATGCAGAAAAATGCAAATCACAATAAAACACATCACAAGCATATTTAACCCTGCTCTGTTCTCAGTGGAGCAATTATCAAGCTTTGCTTGATAATTCAGCTAGGGGTGGGCAATTTTACTTCTTGCTTGTGGAAACTGCAGACTCTCCCAAGGGTTTT
Organism: Bos mutus; assembly: GCF_027580195.1. Lineage (NCBI taxonomy): Eukaryota > Metazoa > Chordata > Mammalia > Artiodactyla > Bovidae > Bos > Bos mutus. The sequence goes on from NC_091617.1 coordinate 50,220,826, forward strand.
GCTTCATCCCCAGAAATACAAATAGTTTCAAAATCTCCCCCACTGCCATTTTTTATAGTTGCATTTTTTAAATGCACCTATAAACTTTGACTTTTAATTACACCCATTGACTTTTAATTACAATTAGCCTAATAGGATTGCCTAAACACTTATAACCTTTTTACACAAAGAGAGGAACTTCACACCAGAGCAGTTTTCTCCATTTTGTCTACCAGTTAGAAGGCTTGGATTTAATATCTTTGTCTGTTTGCAGACTGATTTTAAGTATTTAAATTTTATGTAAACTAGACATTTGATTAAAGAGCCAGAACTCTGGCCTTAATTCCAGGATGATTTTCAGCTGTTAGGTCAGGGCATGAGTTTGAGTTTACAGCAGAATTTTTGGCATCGAAAGGAGCAGGCATCTGATGACAAATCCTTTTTAAAGAGTACTGTAATGGTGATAAATAATATCCCCTGAAATTGAATGCAAGCATGAAGAAAAAAGTGTAAAAAAGGAAAAATGGAACAAATACAGTGCAGTATGAGTTCTAAGAAACACTGTATGAAACAATATATTAAAAGCAAATAGTAAATCCATTCTTAAACTGCCTTGAAAATACAGCTTTTCAGTTACTAAAGAAAGGAGAGAGGAAGAAGCAGAAGCTACTATTGCTATTATAATCCATAATCTTATTTTATATTTGGGTCTCGTGAAACTCTCATTGTAAAGGAGGCCTTAAAATGCTTCACTGCTGTGTATTTTGCTAAATAAATATGGCAGAACAAATAAACCACAGACAATAATGTATTGTGCAAGCTCTAAAGAGTTAGATAGGTCTTTAAGGCTCAGTGCATTTTAATGTATATAGCAATTGGGTGTCTGTGACAAAATAAACTGGAATTGCTACAATTTTATATTGCTGATACCTTGAACACTTAATAGCTAAGTGAATTTCCAGTGGATATACTTTGCCCAATTTATGAGTAATAGAATACATATGATAATCAACTTTTCCAATCCTTAAGCATTGGGCTTTGAAGATCAAATGAGATGCTTATATGCAAAAGTGACTTAAAAACCGTAACAAATGCAAAAAATATTAGATTTTAGTAGCTATTTCAAATGATGTAAACTCTCTGAAAAAAGAACGAAATATTGACCTGTCCACATTGGATTCACAAGCCATTAATATTCATCAACATCATCGTGATTCCTATTTTTTTCATGAACTAATCAAAGACACCTTTTCAGTCCATCTGTTCACATTAAAGTTATAAGCAAAGACCTTATTTAACAAAATAGAGGATATGAAGGGGAAGGGAATGTTTCTTGCTTGATATCCCTGACTTAAGTCTGTTTTATTCAATTTGGAACTTTTGGAGAGTAGGTAATAAATATCTTATCTTATGCAACTACAAATTTCTTTAGACTATTCATCCACTTAATAAGTGAGTAATCCCCCCAAAGTGGATATCTCCCATGTAATGTTTTCCTAACCCCAAAACTACAGTGGTCCTTAATAGTTTAATAGTTAGGGAGAAAAATAAAATCCTGGTATCCTAAATTGTTTATTGAATTGCATTTTTTTTTCTTATAAATCACATTAGGAATGGTGGTTACATGTATTTAAAATTTCCATTTATTATATATATTAAGTATATATAATATGCATATATATATATGATTACTTAGCTTTGTAATGTTAATATTGAGAAAATTATTATAAGGATATCTAGTTTTTGCCTTTTTCCTTATTGAGGCTTGCAGATACTGTGGCTTTTTTTTTTTTTTTTTTTTTGCTAATTGAAGGTTTGAAGCAATCCTAGATTTAAAGTCTATTGATGTCATTTTTCCAACACTATTTGCTCACTTCCTATCTCTGTATCACATTTTGGTAATTTTGGCAATATACCCTAACTTCATTATTATTTTTTTTATTACATTTGTTATGATGATCTGTGATCAGTGATCTTTGATATTGCTACTATAACTTTCTGAAGGTTCAAGAGATGACTAGCATTTTTTAGCAATAAAGGTTTGTTTAATTAGATATTTATGTACTTTGAGGGTTTTTTTAGACCTAATGATATTGCACACTTAATAAACTATCATATGAGATAAACACAATGTCTACATGCACTGGGGAACCAAAAAATTCACATGACTTTTTTTATTGCAACGTTTGCTTTATTGGGGTCATCTACAAATGAACCTGCAATATTGCTGAAGGATGCCTGTGTTTAAAGTATTTTTTTTTTTAAGTAAAAATTGTTTTCTAATTTGAGAAACAACTCTGCAAATTAACTTTTTTGTGTTAAGCCATTTATAAATTGAGAACTATCTATTCAGTAAAATCTATTACAAAGACCCTTTGAGCACCATGAGTCTGGTTATTCCTGGGTCAGATCATAATTTAAGGAGCTGTGGTAAAATCATAAACAAAGCTTCATGTTCACTAACATCTGTTTCTAGCTAGAGTGTTCTCCCTGTTGACCTCACAGCACTCCTGTCTTTAGTCAGTGCCCAGACCCTGCGGAGGCTGCATGCCACAGTCAATATTCTCTGTATTCCTCAAATGCAAATTAACACCTGTTCTCCTCACTGAAATATGACCAGGCAATAAGTAGTAGCTACATCTGTTTCTCTAATGTCAACTTATAATAGTCTTCTCCTTTATTCTTGTCTATATGTTTTTAAAATCAAATCTAAATTTGTGTATAATTAGTATTGTTTTAGTAACTTGAAGAGACCAGATGAAAACTCTGATTTTTTATATTCTTTACATTAGATTATATTGTATGCTTTTACAAAAGCAAGGAAGACCCACATACAAATTTAATCACTGTAACTAAAATGAGGGGCTTCCCTGGTGGCTCAGATGGTAAAGCGTCTGCCTGCAATTCGGGAGATCCAGGTTTGATCCCTGGGCCAGGAAGATCCCCTGGAGAAGGAAATGGCACCCAACTCCAGTACTCTTGCCTGGAAAATTCCATGGAGTGAGGAGACTGGTGGGCTACAGTTCATGGGGTTGCCCATGTTTATAGACTGTAAAAAATAGATTAAATGTTATTTAAATGTCTTTCTTCTCACTTCTTTAACATGATTTAATAAAGTTGATCTAATATTTAGTGTTTGTTGATGACCAATGTTTCTTTACCTACAACCTTTTGTTAAAGTTAGCTATAATGATAGATACAGGTTGATAGAATATCTACAAATATCTATAAATATGTGATTGTTCTCTCACATATATTAGAATAAAATCATATAATTTTAATAAGAATGAAAAAATTGATTTTGAAAGTTGTAAAATAATAAAAATAGAACTGAATTCACTATGAATAGTGCTATTAAAATATCATAAATGCCACATAGTAATTTCTACTTTGGCCAAGATAAAGAAACCTTTCCACCTTAAACAATAATAAAAACCTAAATTTATGCAATAATGGTTTTCAAGACATTGGACATCAGGCCACATGAGGTAGAAATTCCTGAAAGATGAACAACAAATGACTTAAGTTCTACCACTGTCCCTCCTTAATGTATTTAGAGAGTTTCTAGGCTGCAACATAGGGAGGGAAACTGAGGTAGAGTCCAACATTGGAAAAGACCCTGATGCTGGGAGGGATTAGGGGCAGGAGGAGAAGGGGACGACAGAGGATGAGATGGCTGGATGGCATCACTGACTCGACGCACATGAGTTTGGGTGAACTTCAGGCGTTTGGCCTCCCTCCGGGACAGGGAGGCCTGGCGTGCTGTGATTCATGGGGTCGCAGAGAGTTGGACACGACTGAGCGACTGAACTGAACTGAACTGAAGGAAGATTAGACATTGAAGAAGAAAGGAATGAAACTCACAGAGAAAAAAAGAGAATTGAAAGCAATGAGCTGTGGGACAACTGCAGAAGCCGAACGTGTGCAATTGGACTCTATGAGGAGAAAAGAGAAGTGATTAAAGAAAGTATTTAAAGAAGAAAAGCTAAATATGTTCCAAATGTGAGGAAAACTACAAATCCATAGACACAAGACATGCAGTAAATTAAAAAAAGAAAAATGAAGCATCGAGAAAATTATACCAAGGCACATCATAATCAATTTCTCAAAACAAGTCATAGAAAATCTTAAAAGCAGTTAGAAAAAAAGAAGCATATGTACAAGAGGAAAAACATTAAGTGTCATTGAACATTTCTCATCAGAATCAACACAAATAAGGAGACAATGGAATAACATTTCTAAAGCATGGAAAGCAAAATCTGCCAATCTAGAATTCTAGATTGAATAAAATATTTTTCATACTTGAAGAAGAAATAAAGACTTTTTCATGCATAAAAAATGGAAAGCATTCATCTCAAATAGATGAATATGACATACGATAAATGTTAAAAGAGGTCCTTTAAACCAAAGGAAAATTGAAATAGATACAACTTTCTAACCTGCATAAAGAAATTAAGAGTACAGAAATAATTAAAAGAGCAAATGTAAAAAAGTTTTCTGCATTATTTAAATAGGTTTAAAAGATAATTGTTAAAAACAAAAATACAATCTACCATAGAGCTTATAACACATATAAAAGTGAAATCCATGATAGCAGTGGACCAAAGTCTAAGAGAGGAGACATAAAAGTACGTTGTGGTAAAGTTCTTGTTCCACGTGATACATGGTTAAAGACCACTTGAAGTAGACTGTGATAAGTTAAAGATGTATACTATAAACACTAAAGCAACCACGAAAACAGTCAAACAAAAAGTTATAGCTAATAAACTTACAAAAAAGAAAAAAAAATCATAAAACATACTGAACTAGTTAATAAGAAGACAGAAAAAGAGAATAACGGGACAAAAAAGAGATAAAACAAACAGAAAACTAAAACAAGATACATGTAAATATAAACATGTCAATAACCACATTAATGATAGTCAATATACTTCCAATAAATATGCCAACTGTTGTGCCCAAGCTCTTTAGTGGATTTTCTCATTTAATTTTCAAAAAAAAAAATCTATGATGAGATCACTGCTCTGATCTCATTTTACATATGTTCAGTGAAATTATTTAATTTGCTTTTCTTTTTGTTGCAAATAATCTACAAGTCCAGACTCTCAAAATCAGAATAACTCTACTTCCTCTGGGAGATAAAAAACAAGAAAAACATGTGTGCATGCTCAGTTGTGCCCAACTCTTTCCGACCTCATGGATTATAGCCCACCAGGCTTCTCTGTCCATGGAATTTTCCAGGCAAGCATCCTGGAGTTAGTTGCCATTTTCTTCCCAACTCAAGTAGTGAATCCGAGTCTCCTGCTTGGCAGGCGGATTCTTTACCACTGAGCCACCTGAGAAGCCCGATGTTTTAGAAATGTTAAACGCTATAACAGTTTCAATGATCATGTCATAATTTTTATCACATTTACAGTACATATTTCTTCACACTGATAAATGCACACCCTATGGGAAAACAAAAACCTTTTCGGCTAATTTATTTGTGATAATTTTTAGAATTATGTTCCAAAATCTCTAAATTTGCTATTTACACAGTCCATCATTTTCTAGAATCAATCTTGCCACACTGGATGACTTTCTCAAATACCTGTGGCCCCAATAATCTGTATAATCAGAGGAATAAACTCAAAATGACCTTCCCACCTAATCTAGTACGAACAATTAATGTCCATATTGCCCTCACTACATTCTGTTCATGCATTAATTGTTGGGGGCCAGAGTGAGGTACTCCGCCCGTGGCAAAGGTCATGAGGAAGGAGGCTCGACATACGCAAAGGCGGGATCGAGCCTCAGGAGTCCCCCTGGAACTCCTCGAGCATCTACCCCCATAACCAGAGCCTGCCTACTTTACTACTTTGTTCTCTCACCTACACCTCTGACTTTACGGGGGGCTGTCCCCCACCACCTCTTTCAGAGAAGGAGTTAACTTAGACCTCCAGTTAACAAAAACTCCTGGGCATGACAAGAGTGTTTTAACCTACAAACTCCTCTGAAGGTTCTCTAGCCTGCCTGACAGGCTTGTCCGGCCACATGTGATTGCTCACAGCCTCCCAACCGTGAGAGGCACGAGATGCTTTAAACCTTCTAAAAACAGGTTCCTTAGAAAAGTTAGAAAACTATTAGTATAAGTATAATGGGCTGATTAGAAATTGTATTGGTGAAGGGTTTTTCATTTGTTGAGCCAATGTTTGTTGCTAAGACTCCACATCCCCTGCCCTTACACACGTTAATGAATATATAGAAGAAATAAGTATTAACCTTTGATATAAATCACATTAGACCTTAGGCTAAGTAAATTCTTTCCTTAACTAAAACCCACTATACCCTCACCCTGTAGGAATGTAACTTTATTTGGGTGGTGTCTGTTTTAAGAATAATCACCCCTGGAGAAATAAGTGTCCTGGTTGACTGACCGCTGTCACAAGGAGAGGGTCATAAATTGTCAGCAGGCCCCCCTGGCCAGAAGATGATGTAACACCCCTAAGACCTCTGTATACATTTGTATGAAGCACCTGACTTTGATAAAAGTCAGGACTGCTGACCGCGCGTGACTTTTACATAGTATCTCGGTGTATAAAAGTAGACCATGGAAAATAAAGAATTGGGATCAGTTTCTCGAAATACTGGTCTCCCCATGTCGTTCTCTCTCCCACTCTGGCTGAGTCTCCATCTGGAGCGCGGAACCCACCATTCTTACTAATTATGCCTGGGCTTCTAAGATCCGACCGGGGAGGCCTCAGTGTCTCCTCTCCTTCGAGAGAATGGAAGGACGCCTGCGGCCTACGTAAGTGGTGCAAGCTTCTTGTCTTGAAGTTTTATTGGTCTCCCGCGTAAACCAAGCTACTCAGCCTCTTTTCTCCACTGAATTTTCCTACTGAGCTATCCTCATCCTATTACTCTTTATATCTTTGATAAAATATTTAAATAAATAGGTCGCCGACGCCGTCCCCGCTTCGAATACCCTGGATCAGCGGGGGCTGGACCCCGGCAATTAATGTTTGTATTTATCTTGCTTGATTGAAGATAAGCTGGCAGGTAGAATTTAGATAAAAATCATGTGGTTTAAGTGAGGAGTAATAAGCAAATCTTTAAGAGAAGTTTCTAAGTATGAAATCAAACACATCATGCAGAATGTAGTCAGAAATCTTGATACTAGAATAGACTGCAAAACATCATCTTTTAAAGTAGGAAACTGAGGGACTTCCGGGTGGTACAGTGGTTAAGAAGTCTGCACTCCAATGTAGGAGGCCAGGTTAGACCCTGCTCAGATACCTAGGTCCCCCATGCTACAACTAAGACCTGGCACAGACAAATTAAAGAAATAATAAATCAATAAAAATTAAGTAGGGAACTGATACTACACTGAGACTTGCTACATTATGGGCATTGTGCTGTACATTGTATATTCACCACCTCCTCATATTACTAAAAATGTAAGGTACTTTTGTCTGAGGAGGCCTTACCAATCGCTGTGAAAAGAGGAGAAGTGAAAAGCAACGGAGAAAAGGAAAGATATTGCCATTTGAATGCAGAGTTCTAAAGAATAGCAAGGGGAGATAAGAAAGCCTTTCTCAGTGATCAATGCAAAGAAATAGAGGAAAACAATAGAATGGGAAAGACTAGAGATCTCTTCAAGAAAATTAGACATACCAAGGGAACATTTCATGCAAAGATGGGCTCGATAAAGGACAGAAATGGTATGGACATAACAGAAGCAGAAGATATTAAGAAGAGGTGGCAAGAATACACAGAAGAACTGTACAAAAAAGATCTTCATGACCAAGATAATCATGATGGTGTGATCACTCAGCTAGAGCCAGACATCCTGGAATGTGAAGTCAAGTGGGCCTTAGAAAGCATCACTACGAACAAAGCTAGTGGAGGTGATCAAATTCCAGTTGAGCTATTTCAAATCCTGAAAGATGAGGCTGTGAAAGTGCTGCAGTCAGTATGCCAGCAAATTTGGAAAACTCAGCAGTGGCCACAGGACTGGAAAAGGTCAGTTTTCATTCCAACCCCAAAGAAAGGCAATGCCAAAGAATGCTCAAACTACTGCACAATTGCACTCATCTCACATGCTAGTAAAGTAATGCTCAAAATTCTCCAAGCCAGGCTTCAGCAATATGTGAACCTTGAACTTCCAGATGTTCAAGCTGGTTTTAGAAAAGGCAGAGGAACCAGAGATCAAATTGCCAACATCGGCTGGATCATTGAAAAAGCAAGAGAGTTTCAGAAAAACATCTATTTCTGCTTTATTGACTCTGCCAAAGCCTTTGACTGTGTGGATCACAATAAACTATGGAAAATTCTTCAAGACATGGGAATACCAGACCACCTGACCTGCCTCTTGGGAAACCTATATGCAGGTCAGGAAACAACAGTTAAAACTGGACATGGAACAACAGACTGGTTCCAAATAGGAAAAGGAGTATGTCAAGGCTGTATATTGTCACCATGCTTATTTAACTTATTGCAGAGTACATCATGAGAAACACTGGGCTGGAAGAAGCACAAGCTGGAATCAAGATTGCCAGGAGAAACATCAATAACCTCAGATATGCAGATGACACCACCCTTACGGCAGAAAGTGAAGAGGAACTAAAAAGCCTCTTAATGAAAGTGAAAGAGGAGCGTGAAAAAGTTGGCTTAAAGCTCAACATTCAGAAAACGAAGATCATGGCATCTGGTCCCATCACTTCATGGGAAATAGATGGGGTAACAGTGGAAACAGTGTCAGACTTTATATTTTTGGGCTTCAAAATCACTGCAGATGGTGATTGGAGCCATGAAATTAAAAGACACTTACTCCTTGGAAGGAAAGTTATGACAAACCTAGTTAGCATATTAAAAAGCAGAGATATTACTTCACCAACAAAGGTATGTCGATTCAGGGCTATGGTTTTTCCTGTGGCCATGTTTGGATGTGAGAGTTGGACTGTGAAGAAAGCTGAGCTCCCAAGAATTGATGCTTTTGAACTGTGGTGCTGGAGAAGACTCTTGAGAGTTCCTTGGACTGCAAGGAACTGCAGTCCATCCTAAAGTAGACCATTCCTGAGTGGTCATTGGAAGGACTGTCGTTAAAGCTGAAACTCCAATACTTTGGCTACCTCATGCAAAGAGTTGACTCATTGGAAGAGTCCCTGATCCTGGGAGGGATCGGGGGCAGGAGGAGAAGGGGACGTCGGAGGATGAGATAGCTGGAAGGCATCACTGACTCAATGCACATGAGTTTGGGTGAACTCCGGGAGTTGGTGATGGACAGGGAGGCCTGGTGTGCTGTGATTCATAGGGTCGCAAAGAGTTGGACACGACTGAGTGACTGAACTGAAGATACTTTTGAAATATCAATTGACAATATCTATTCTCCATAGTTCCTTCTACGTTCTGGCCATTTGCTCATTGAGTCAGTGAGTGTTCCCTACTCATGGAAAGGATGATATGAGGGATCCCAGAAATAAATACACAAAGATTATTGGATTTCAAATATTTAATTATCAAGAGAATGTGATGAACTCATACAAAATAAATAAGTAACTCTGATGAATAAGAAAGAATTTATCCACCCAGGGATTTTAAAGGAGGGAAAGGGATGGGAAGAGATGTTAGGGATACAAATAGATACACGGGAATTGGTCACAATGAGGATAAGGGGTTCAGACATAGAAGAAGCTTATCAAAAGGAAATTATTCACCAACCAATGACCTCTAACCTTGGCTCCAAAGCACACCACCTATCGCCAGTGACACTGTAGGAGCACAGTTCTTTTTCAAATCTGTCCAGGTTCGGTTTGCTTAAGTACACATATCATTGGCATCTAGGAAATACATTAATTGTCTTGTCTAGTGGTGTCCACTGAGGATTTCCCTTTGATTGCATCAATATGGTACTAGCTGACTGTCTGGAAGTGTTGATGACCTTTTCAGGTTTTCCCATACTTTGTCCAAAAGATCCCTAATTTCTCTATTGATTTCCATCAGAAATGTACAGTTGTATCTATATTACTCCCTTCCACGGAAGACTGGTTTCTGGACTTATGAAGAATGACTGAATATGAAGAAGGAAAAAACTCTTTATTTTTATTCTTGTATTTGACTTAATAAATCAGTTTTATTTGTCTCTTGATCCAACTTAGAGTTAAAACATATCATGTTATAGTTAAAACTTATAGGTGGTTCCCTGTATAATAACATGGTATGATATGATAATATGATCTGAGCCTCCAGTGGCTTCAGTGAACTTCCCCTGTGAAATTAAGCAGCCGGCTAAATTTGGCTTCCAGACTCTAATTAGACAATAACTTTTATAAATAACTATTGATGCCCCTGATTGCTCAGACAGTAAAATATCTGTCTACAATGAGGAGATCCAGGTTCGATCCCTGGGTCAGGAAGATCCCCTTGAGAAGGGAATGGAAAAGCACTCCAATATTCTTGCCTGGAGAATCCCACAGACAAAGGAGCCTGGCAGGCTACAGTTCATGTCATTGGGGTTGCAAACAGTCAGATATGACTGAGCAACTAATATTTTCACTTTTATAAATACTAAACAAATATCAAAAGTTAACCTACTAAATAAACTCTATATCGAGAAAATTTTATAAGACAATTTACCAGACTGAAAAATAGATACCATAATCAACTGTTCCCAAGTAAAGAAAAGGAGGGTAAAGATACAAAACTCGTCTTTGTTAGTAGAATCTTTACACTGGTGGTTCAGGTGGTAAAGAATCTTCCTGCCATGAAGGAGACCCAGGTTCCATCTGTGGGTCAGGAAGATCCCCTGGAGAAGGGAATGGTTACCCACTCCAGTATTCTTGGTTGGAGAATGCCATGGACAGAGGAGCCTGGCAGTCTACAATCCTTGGGTTTGCAAAGAGTTGGACATGACTGAGCAACTAACATTCTCACTTACAACAAAACTAGATAAAATAATGTCAGATTGGACAATTTTAAGCCAATTTCACATAGAAATGAATGTTATAAACAATCATTAACCCAAATCCAGCATTATATTAAAAAAAAATAATACAACCAAATTTAGATTCATCCCAGGGATGCCTAGATTAAATTAGGAACATTATATGAATATATCAAATCATCAAATGAAATATCAGATAACATACATTTGGCCATACTCAAAACTCTCAGTAAAGTAGGGATTGAAAGTAAATTGTTTAACTTGATTAAGAGTACAGACTGACTTCACAATATTTTTACAGTTAATGATCTAACAGTAATAGCATTCCCATGCAAATGAGAGACCAAAAAAAAAAAAAAAATCAGTATTACTTCCAAATTTTACCTGAAGGACTAACATAACGAGACAAGAAGAAATAAGAGAGATAAAGTTTGGAAAGAAAGAATCTAGATTATTGCTATACTCCAAATATATAACAGCCTACAAGGAGAATCTAAGTGATGTTATAGACAGACATTGAAAATAATAAACATATTCAGCATTGTATGACATAAGCTCATATAGAGTAATTTGCATTCTGTTATAAACAACTAGTTTGAAAATATAATAATATTTTTTAAAAACATGGGGATATTCTGAATACATCTGAAAAGCTAGCACAAAAAAAATTTAGAGAATTTTATAAAACTTCATTGAATGATAAAAATGGCATAAGTGGAAAGCATTTCCACATATATGGATGGAATAATACAATATTAAAAATTTTGTCTCCCCCATATACATGTAGGTCAAATTAATCTGAATATACAATTTTAAAGATATTAGGTACCACATGAGACATTCTTTAGTTCATTTTACATATTAAACTGCTTTTTTGAAATCCTCTGAATGAGTCTCATTCATTTCTGTAAGGTACTTATATAATATCATTAGTACTAGAGCATCAGTTTCCTAATACAGGTCAGAATTCTTAGTATTTGATATATTTATATAAAAAAAGCCCATAAGGGCACATATGTCATACACACCAAAATAAGCTTTTATCATCTTTTTCCATTCTTTTTTAATGGAAGTACAGTTGAATCAGTTCAGTTCAGTTCAGTTCAGTCACTCAGTCATGTCTGACTCTTTGTGACCCCATGGACTGCAGCACGCCAGGCCTCCCTGTCCGTCACCAACTCCCAGAGATTACTCAAACTCATGTCCATTGAGTTGGTGATGCCATCTAACCATCTCATCCTCTGTTGTCCCCTTCTCCTCCTGCTTTCAATTTTTCCTAGCATGAGGGAATTTTCAAACAAGTCAGTTCTTTGCATCAGGTGGCCAAAGTATTGGAGTTTCAGCTTCAACATCAGTCCTTCCAATGAATACTCAGGACTGATTTCCTTTAGGATGGACTGACTGGATCTCCTCATAGTCCAGGGGACTCTCAAGAGCCTTCTCCAACACCGCACTTCAAAAGCATCAATTCCTTGGTACTAAGCTTTCGTTATAGTTCAACTCTCACATCCGTACATGACTACTGGAAAAACAATAGCTTTGACTAGACGGACCTTTGTTGGCATAGTAATGTCTCTGATTTTTAATATGCTGTATAGGTTGGTCATAGCTTTTCTTCCAAGTAGCAAGTATCTTTGAATTTCATGGCTGCAGTCACCATCTGCAGTGATTTTGGAGCCCAAATAAATAAAGTCAGCCACTGTTTCCACTGTTTCCCCATCTATTTGCCATGAAGTGATGGGACTGCATGCCATGATTTTCGTTTTCTGAATGTTGTTTTAAGACAACTTTTTACTCTCCTCTTTCACTTTCATCAAGAGACTCTTTAGTTCTTCTTCACTTATGCCATAAGGGTGGTGTCATCTGCATATCTGAGGTTATTGATATTTCTCCTGGAAATCTTGATTCCAGCTTGTGCTTCATACAGCCCAGAGTTCCTCACAATGTACTCTGCATATAAATTAAATAAGCAGGGTGACAATATACAGCCTTGATGTACTCCTTTTCCTATTTGGAACCAGTCTGTTGTTCTATGTCCAGTTCTAACTGTTACTTTCTGACCTGTATACAGATTTCTCAAGAGGCAGTATTAGTTACACTGGTAAACACTAGATTTGTTCTCTATGAGTCTGCATCTTTTCATTATATTTACTGTTTTATTTTTATATTTCACATATAATTGAAGTATATGTCTTTCTCTGACTTATTTCACTTAGCATATTACCATTCAACTCCATCCATGCTGTTGCAAGTGCCAACATTCCACTGTTTTTTAATGGCTGAATACCATGAAAAATATATATTTCATTATATATATAATTATTCCTTAATTTCTCTGATATTTCATTGTTAGTGTTTATCTTTCTAGTATGTTCTGGTCTTTTTCATTGATCGCTGTTCTGCAAATAATTTTGATTTTTGGTGTTTTCATGAGAGGAGGAAAACTTAAGGTTTTCTACTCCACCATCTTGACTGATCTCATCATTTTTTCCAATTATAAAACTATACATGTTTATTATATAAATTATAAACAAATACATTTAGAAATACAGAAAATAACAAGAAGGGGAAAACACCCATAATTTTATTACCTCTATAAGCAGTATTAGGAGAAGGCAATGGCACCCCACTCCAGTACTCTTGCCTGGAAAATCCCATGGATGGAGGGGCCTGGTAGGCTGCAGTCCATGGGGTCGCTAAGAGTTGGACATGACTGAGCGATTTCACTTCCTCTTTTCATTTTCATGCATTGGAGAAGGAAATGGCAACCCACTCCAGTACTCTTGCCTGGAAAATCCCATGGATGGAGGAGCCTGGTAGGCTGCAGTCCATGGGGTCGCTAAGAGTCGGACACGACTGAGCCACTTCTCTTTCACTTTTCATTTTCATGCATTGGAGAAGGAAATGGCAACCCACTCCAATGTTCTTGCCTGGAGAATCCCAGGGACGGGGGAGCCTGGTGGGCTTCCGTCTATGGGGTCGCAAAGAGTTGGACATGACTGAAGCAACTTGGCAGCAGCAGCAGCATGAGCAGTATTGCATTCAGTATGTATATTCCTACTTATTTTCTAGATTCATTTATTATGTTGACTTTTATATTTTTAGATGCTATCCTACTGTAATTTGAGTGCTTTAGAGATATTAAAACATTGGTCTGTATTTCTCCAGTGGGCACCAAGTCTGTTGAACATGTTCAGCCTTCTGTTAGTAAAGAGTGAACTGATGATTCTGTGGGGCAAAAGTCAGTAGAGAGGTTCACTCAGGATAACCGTACAGCAAACGCAGAAGATGCAAACATCTTTCTTTATTTTATTTTAAGCTGGTTCTTATTAGCATCTCTCTGCTTACAAGTGGCTTTATTAGAAAACAGTTTGAAATAAATATTTATTACATGAAATTACAGTTGATTTCAAATTCATTCTCTTTTTATTTTTGCAAGTTACACAAATTATTTCCTGTTGTCATCTTGTTTAAGTAGAAAAGGCTGAGTCCTATTTTTTTGTGTGTGTGTGTCTTTTTTTTTTGTCTTGGCTACAAATGAGTAAGCCTCATTTAATGACACACTTCTGCGAAATGATTTGCAATAAATAACAGCTCAGGGGAACTAAAAAGCCCTAAGTAGAATTAAAACAACAACAACAACAAAACTCTGTTGTCTTGAACTAAACAACAAAGTTTTCATGTTGTGAAAATACCAGAATTATACACACCCTTATGTTCACAGCTCTCAGTCTTTATTTCACTTGATCAATTTCTTGGGCATTATGAAGCATTAAAATAATTTATGTTTATATACTTGACAAATTGTGAAAGAGACTAGTGGTTCTCACCGAACATCTAGATTTTTCTTACATGTTCCCGGCCCCAAGGCTGCGAGGTGTGGTCGTGTGGTAAGTTCTTGCAATGGAACAGGAAATGGAGGGACGTAGGGCTGTGGCACTTGCACTAATGTAGTCAAGAATGAATGTTTCTCCCTCTATCTCTTTCTGTGTCTCTCCATAACTGGAAACAAAAACACATGGCTCTTGGAGTTCTAAGAGGAAGCAACCCAACTTCCTGATTCACAGCATGAAGGAAGTAGAAGAAAAACACAAGTAAGAAATAAATGTCATTTTTGACAAACCGCTGATTGCTGTTGTTAAGTCACTAACTCACGTCCGAATCTTTTGCAACCCCATGGGCTGTAGCCTGCCAGACTCCTCTGTCCATGGAATTTTCCAGGTAAGAATATTGGAGTGGGTTGCCATTTCCTTCTCCAGTGGCTCTTCCCGACCCAGGGATCAAAGCCTGTCTCCTGCATTGCAGGTGGGTTCTTTACTGTTGAGCCACCAGGGAGACCCAAAGCACTGAATTTCAGGGGTTTATTTCTTATCAAAGTATGGTCGAGTTGTACATTTAGCCTTGTCTTCCTGTTTTACACAGGTTGAAGCATGCCTGTGAGGGTGTAGATGGTAGCTGAATAGCTAAAGGAGGAGCCTAGGACAGTTCTCAGTTTATTCTCAACCTCTCAGCTCCACATTCACTCCCTCCTACCTGCTCCACAGGAGAAGGCAATGGCACCTCAGTCCAGTACTCTTGCCTGGAAAATCCCATGGATGGAGGAGCCTGGTGGGCTGTAGTCCATGGGGTTGCTAAGAGTCGGACACGACTGAGCAACTTCCCTTTCACTTTTCACTTTCATGCATTGGAGAAGGAAATGGCAACCCACTCCAGTGTTCTTGCCTGGAGCATCCCAGGGACGGGGGAGCCTGGTGGGCTGCCGTCTTTAGGGTCGCACAGAGTCAGACATGACTGAAGCGACTTAGCAGCAGCAGCAACCTGCTCCACATAAGGATCTGGACTCTAAGCATTTCCCCTTTATAATGAGCATGATGCTAAGCTTTGTTGATAGAGGGTACCCCTTTGTTGATTGATAGGGGCCTCTCTCCCTTGATTTTGGAGTGCTGCCTTTTGCTCATGCTGTACAGTCCTTCATGGTGTGTATGTATGTGTGTGTACATATCCAGTGTCATTCTGCCCCAACTGCACACTCAGAGTGTACAGTCCAGTAGCCATCTTGTAGCCCAGGTTGGGGAACAGTGACTACTGCCAGTGTGAGGCCTATTGCTGACAACAAGCTCCCCAGTGTCTCCCTCTGAACCCCTGCCCATCAGCCTCAGCTCTGCTGGGTTTGAAGTGTTGTTTCCTCCAGCCCTCCAGATACAACCACCTGTTCTTCAGGCCACATGCCACTGCCAGCAATCAGGCTACTAACAATTGACCCTTTCTCCATGCCTGCTACCCATAGATGTACACAGCTGTCTGCCTGCCCCAGATGACTGCTTCCTGCTTTCCTGGCAATTCTGCACCAGTTCTGACCTGGACAACTCAGCAAACTTGCCTGTCATTCAGCAGATTATAATCATTGTTTTTGCAATGGGGTCAGAACCCCAGTTTTGGAGAAGAGAGGGCATTTCTAAACTGTCTTTCCTTATATGATTTCATCTATGCACACATAATTTATATTTTAAACATTTATATTTTAAAGGGGCACAATAGCTAAAAATATTTGAGAAATAATGAAACCATTTATTGCACTGAATAGCTGAATGAATGAATGAGGTGACTGGTAAGAAAAAACTAAACTGGGTGTATCTGAGATAAGTTGACCTAGGTCACCAAGTAGGATTATAAGCAGTAAGTTTAGAAGTGGCAAAGATTAAAAATTAACTCTTTATGTAAGTTTTTTCTAGAGTTTGTATAAGGAAAGTTAAAACAAGCAACTATTTTTCTTACTAAAATTAAGAGAGGAACTGCAATTGAGTAGGAAATGCAACCAACATATAAGAATTTTTCTCTGAATCTTTGCATTATCTTTAATGTATATATCAGGTCTAGAGTCACGAGCACTAGTCAAGATCAATTTTCAGCATTAAATTTATCTACAGCAGAAAATACAGCAGGAATGTATTCAACAGCTTTGCAAATGTCCTTCCCAAATGAATCTACCCTTATGACTCTCTAAGAAACATCAAACCCATATCAGAGAGAGATTTTCTTGTTCATTTAGGAAATGCCAATGTACCCAGTATTAAAAATAAGCTATTCATAGGAAACTATGCTCAGAGATGCAGCTAAATCAACAGTAAAGAAGGATACTTTCTTTTGTTACATGTTAATTTCATTCTAAATCACTACATAGTCTCTGCTGTTCAGAAATTTTTAGATTTGAAATATGAGATTAAAATGTTTTAATTTTAAAAGATAATGTAAAACAAATGTTAGTTAACCTGTAACACCTTTACTAGGATGCATTAGTCTAAAATTGTGAAAGTGAAACTTAACAAGAATTCTTTTCATAAAAATATTTTCCACATTGCACTAAATTGGGTATAGCTTCTTTTTGTTCAGAAATTTTACCCATATACATGCAGAGGACTGCATTTCTGCTGAGTCAGGTTAGATAAATCATTGTCTTCATTTGATCTTCCTTCTTAGTAATACACAGGGGAAGTATAGATTAATGCAGTCATTTTTAATCTTCAGTTTTTCATTTTCATATTTTTCACATAACAAGTCATTATTCTTACCATTGATTTTTCTTCATTGCTCCACATGAATCATTTTTATTCTCCTGATGTTAATATTCAATGTTTAGGGATTTTAGTTTCCTTGGACAGTAAGGAGATCAAACCAGTCAATCCTAAAGGAAATCAACCCTGAATATTCATTAGAAGGAATGATGCTGAAGCTCTAATACTTTGGCCACCCAATGAGAACTGACTCATTGGAAAAGACCCTGATGCTGGGAAAGATTGAAAGCACGAGGAGAAGGGGTGATAGAGGATGAGATGGTTGGATGGTATCATGGACTCAATGGATATAAGTTTGAGCACACTCCAGGAGATAGAGAAGGACAGGGAAGCTTGGCATGCTGCAGTCCATGAAGTCGCAGAGTCAGGCACAATTGAATGGTTGAACAACAACTTACATATTTACATCAATAGCAAAAATAACCCCAGATGTCCCCTGTGCCTATAGCCATATTTTTTGGCAATGTGACTTTGTAAGATTTCCCATTAACAGATGGAGTTCATTTCTCTCCATTGAGTCTGAATTGAAATTTTGATGAGATTTGGGCAGTAGCATGTCATTATACCAGTTCTGAGTCAAAGCCTCATGAGGCTTTGTTCATTTTTACTGTTTTTCAACTGCCATGAACAAATCTAGGCTTACGTGTTCTATGATGAGAGACAAAGTGGAGTGAAGATGAACTATCCCAGCCAAAGCCACTGTAGACCAACTTGCCACCAGTCAACCTGAGAGTTGACTGTAGTCTAATGAATGAGTCTAAATGAGATCAGAAGAACAAGAAGGCCAAGCACAGCTCAAACTGCTGGCAAATAAGATAAAAGCTAAATGAATAACTTTTCTTTTAAGTCACTAACTTTTGGAGTGGTTGGTATGCAGCAAAAGCTAGCCAACATATTTATTCTATACTTTATCTGTTAGAATTCAGATTCTCCCTCACAATGATATTCATTCAAATTAGAACTCATATTCTGATTTGGTTGACCAAAAATACATTAATATTTTGGAACAAATGTAGGCAACTATACACAGATTCCCAGGTAGTATCATAAATATCCATGCTGTTGGCTTGCTTTTTCATGAAGACACATATGTCAAAATCATCAGAGGGTGATGTGTTTTAAACAGTAAAAACAAAATGTAGCCCCTTCTAGGGACTACTCTAAACACTTTATAAGCTGTGTCTAAATTTTTCCTTACAGCAACCTACAAGATAAAATAAATATCATCACTTTTTTTTTTTAATAACAGAGTTGACTCTTGGAGAATTAATTTTCCCAAGATGTGAAATAAGATTAAATGAATAATTTAATCTCTGACTCTAGAGCCTGAGTGATTAACCATAAATTATGTTGGCTATAATGCTCCAGAAATATAAATAAGAAGCAGGCTTTTTTATGATTTCATTTCCCCTTCAACCAAATTCAACTGGAAAAATTAAATGTGAAAAAACAGGTAAAGTTCACATTCTATATCTCAACCTAAAGAAATTTACTCAATCAACTTACTAAATTAATAACCTATCAGTTTAGCCTATTGTTGTTATGTCATTGTAGTATTGGAGAAGGCAATGGCACCCACTCCAGTACTCTTGCCTGGAAAATCCCATGGATGGAGGAGCCTGGTAGGCTGCAGTCCAGGGGGTCGAGAAGAGTCAGACACGACTGAATGACTTCACTTTCACTTTTCACTTTCATGCATTGGAGAAGGAAATGGCAACCCACTCCAGTATTCTTGCCTGGAGAATCCCAGGGATGGGGGAGCCTGGTGGGCTGCCATCTATGGGGTCGCACAGAGTCGGACACGACTGACGTGACTTAGCAGCAGCAGCAGCACTGTAGTATACATAAATTCAAGCAAAGACAAAATGTTTTTGTCTTTGGTGGACAGAACAATCAGTAATGCTAACTTGCTCTTCTAAAGCTAAAGGGCTTACAGTAGCATACATGAAAGTGCATGGTGCAAATTCATGTCATGTAAAAATAAAAACAAGTAAAAGAGAAACTAAGTGTAAGTTACTTTTACAAATTAACAAACTGTCACTTATGTTGTTGCACAATCTTATATCTATGGTTTCATCAACCAAAATGCTCTGAAAATTGAAAAAAGATTGCTAATGAGTGTGTATTCATTGGGCAAAAAAATCTGAACTGAACCGATGTAAAGATATTTATAGTCTCTGTTTATATAACTTAGCATAATTATTCATACATTTTATTGAAGAATTTTTTTATTACATGGTTTTGCCCCAATTCTTACTGTGTGATTTAGAATATATATTGTGTGCAAACCTTCTAAATTATAAAAAGTCTTAACTCTAAAATAATCTGGATACAAGAAATTTATATAAGTGATTTAAAAAAAAATATATGATTTGAATGTGAATTCAGCCAATAAATCTTCATTCCTCATGTTTATAATAGATTTAATGCCATTTCCATTTTAGTCTGAATGAGTGATCAAATAATTTGGGGGGGAGCATATTTTGATGAGAGGAAGGAAAAAAGAGAAGAATCTGAAGTCTTTTCTTTTACTTCCTCCATAGTTGGTTTTTAAAACACAAACATATTAGCACAGAAAAAAAAAATATGGCTTCAAAATAGTATCTCAATGTTATAAGTGCTGATAGCATAAAGAAAAAATTGTTCACATAGTAAAAATTGGGAGGTCATTAGTGTATGTGGAGAGGAGAGCAAGAAAACAAATACCATCATTTATCATGATGGAGACTCAGGAAATATTGTCCAAGGTTGTTGGGAGAGGGCATTGAAAATTTTGTACATTATTCAAAGTTTAAAAGCAAAAAGTAGAAGTTAATACAATTATCAACTTTGGGAGTTAGAAATGAGGGAAAATTAAGAGTGATGCAAATGAAACAAAGCTCTATCTTTCAAAATGATAAGTAAACAGATATGACCAAAATTGTTAAATGATAAAATTGACAATACATATCATTTAGAATTAACTAGCTTACTATGAGAAGAAAGAAAAGCAGAAATATTTCCAAATGAGTTGCTTTATAGGAGGGGTAAATCAGAGACTAACTTTAATGCTTGGGGACCATTTTAAGAATAAAAAAGTAAACAAAGGAAAACTATGGTAGTGCCAGTTGATCAAAATAAAACCATCATTGACTAGAAAGAGTGATGATCTGTCTGAGAGTAACTCATGAGAAGGGGAAGCAAAGAGAAAATCTGGAGTAAATGTGCTCTAGGACAGAGATGCTCAGGAGAAGTGAGTATGGCATGTTGGAGGAAGAGAAAGGAAGCTCTAGTGAGCCAAGGGAATGGAGAGGCATACAGGAGCCTTATAGTTCGTGGCATGAAGTCTCAGTCATACTCTAATTAATATGGGAAGATGTCAAAAGGTTTTAAGTAGTGTAGCAATATGTTATTTTTTTAATTTAAATAAATTACAATGACTGCTCTGCTAAGAATAGACTGCAGTGGGTCAGCATGAAGGCAGGGGGACAGGTTACAGTGTTCCTGCCAAGGGTCAGGAAGAGAAAATGATGATTTGATGACCTTATGGCAGAAAGTGAAGAGGAACTAAAAAGCCTCTTGAAAGTGAAAGAGGAGAGTGAAAAAGATGGCTTAAAGCTCAACATTCAGAAAACTAAGGTCATGGCATCTGGTCCCATCACTTCATGGGAAATTGATGGGGAAATAGTGGAAACAGTGTCAGACTTTATTTTTGGGGGCTCCAAAATCACTGCAGATGGTGATTGCAGCCATGAAATTAAAAAACATTTACTCCTTGGAAGGAAAGTTATGACCAACCTAGATAGCATATTCAAAAGCAGAGACATTACTTTGCCAACATAGGTCCATCTAGTCAAGGCTATGGTTTTTCCAGTGGTCATGTATGGATGTGAGAGTTGGACTGTGAAGAAAGCTGAGTGCCGAAGAATTGATGTTTTTGAACTGTGGTGTTGGAGAAGACTCTTGCAAGTCCCTTGGACTGCAAGGAGATCCAACCAGTCCATTCTAGAGGAGATCAGTCCTGGGTATTCTTTGGAAGGAATGATGCTAAAGCTGAAACTCCAGTACTTTGGCCACCTCATGCGAAGAGTTGACTCATTGGAAAAGACTGTGATGCTGGGAGGGATTGGGGGCAGGAGGAGAAGGGGACGACAGAGGATGACATGGCTGGATGACATCATTGAGTTGCTGGATGGCAACTCGATGGATGTGAGTTTGAGTGAACTCCAGGAGTTGGTGATGGACAGGGAGGCCTGGGGTGCTGCAGTTCATAGGGTTGCAAAGAGTCGGACACGACTGAGAGACTGAACTGAACTGATGTAAGGTTTGAGACGTCTTTTTGGAAGTAAGTCAAGCATGGCTCACTCATTAGTAGTAGAGAGTGAAGAAGAGAGAAAACAGTGCAGACTCCAATAGTGGAGTGAATGGTGGTGATTTTAACTGTCTTGTTCAGGGTCACATGTTTTTGGAGAAGAAATTCAGAGTCGTGTGTGTGTGTGTGTGTATGTTCAGTTTAAAAAACTCAAATGGAGACACTATGCAGGAAATTTGATATTTGAATCTGGAGTTAGGGACAGGGTTAAACTGCTGATATAAACTTGTTAATCATAAGCATGCAGGTGAAACTTACAGCTAGAAAGGGCTCACCTTAGGAAAGAGGGTCGATCCCCCAAACAGCTAGTGGCTTATTACATGCTTACCATATGTACAAGACTCAGCTAAATGCTTCTTACATGTTATACTGGATGGTCCCTAAGGTCACCCTAGGTTCTGTGATTTGCTAGGAGGACTCACAGAGCTCAACATATGGTCATAATCACAGCTGTGGTTTACTACATCAGAAAGATACAAAGCAAAAGCAACAAAGGGAAAAGGCACACTGGGTGAAATCTAAGTGAAACCAGGCACAGGGTCCTCTCGGTGCTCCATTCCCCGAGCTTCGAGTGGTAACCTCCGTGACACAGTGACAAACAGCGAAGGTTATTAGAGACTTAGTTATTAGTGCCCACGATTTTTATTAGACGGTGATCACATAGGTATCCTGTTCCTGGCACCTGCCAAAATTCCAGACTCCCAGAGGGAAAGCAGGTGTTCAGAAAAACTGTATTGTTTTCATGAGCAATTTAGGTGCAGTGAGGCATCCTTATCAGTTAGGCGGTTAGGAACCCTCCCAGAATCCAGTCCCCAAACGCCAGCCCAAGTTTAACCTTGTCGAAAGCCTTTCTAAAGATAATCAGCCAGGCCTGCTCCACTGACTGTTTTCTGAACACATCTTAAATTATTTCAGACTCCCAATTACCCTCTGAGACAGGTCCTGTTACTATCTTTATTT
This sequence comes from Bos mutus, assembly GCF_027580195.1. Classification (NCBI taxonomy): domain Eukaryota; kingdom Metazoa; phylum Chordata; class Mammalia; order Artiodactyla; family Bovidae; genus Bos; species Bos mutus. The sequence goes on from NC_091617.1 coordinate 50,243,609, forward strand.
TACAGATAAGGCAACAGGAGGAGAAAGCTCTCTCAGCTAATACATGAAAAGGTTGGGAGTTGAAACTCGATAGTTTGGTGCTCATGAAGGAGATTTCAGATAGTTTGCAAAGAAGTCTCTCACAATAGAGAATTAAAAAACACCAGGGGAGAAGGGTTGGAGGGCTGAACCTTGGTGCATCAACAATTAGAAGTCCAATGGATGAGAGGGCAAGACCAACCATTAATATGGTTGAAAAGCCAGGACGCCATGCAATCTGTCTCAGGACTGAAAGAAGAGTTCAGAAAATGGGTTATTTGCAATCAACATGTTGGAAGGGTGCAATGACTATTGCTGACAAGTTAAGTACATGACCTAACTTTAATTTTCCAGCTTTGTCTCCTACTCCAGTGTCAAACACTCTACCCCTGACTGCAGGGGTCATATGCTTTTCCATGGGCATTACCATTGATATTAAAGTGGCTATTGCTTTACACACATTTTCTCTATTATTTGATTTGCTATTCCTCTGTTTTCCAAATAGGACTTTCTAATCAACCTTCAAGAGCTATACCTAATAGTCCTTTCTTTGTATAATATTGTTGAATCTCCCAGAGTCATACACTTTTTCCTCAGAGTTCTTTCTTCATATTTCTAATAAAAGAATCTACTCTTACTAAATTCATTTGGTTACTTTTCAGCACTCTTCTCTAGCCTGCACCTGTACCTTATTCTTACTCATACTCTCAGCATTTAGTGCAGCATCTAGATCATAGCAGGTGTTCAAGAAATGCTAGAAAGTGGGAGAGGGTGAGAGAGAGAGAGAGGAAGGAAGGAAGGAAGGAAGGAAAATGGACTGAGGGAATTTTCCTGAGGAGCAGAAAAGCTAGACAGAAAAAGTATTTGGGGTGAATGTATTTAAATAGTTCCTAAAACTCAAGGCACCTGAGATTGAACTGGAAATTTTGTTTCAATTTTTATTATTATTTTTGACTGAAACGTGTAACTTGTGGGATTTTAGCTCCCCAATCATAGATCAAACCCAACTCTCAGCAGTAGAAGCATGGAGCTTCTAATAGCTGGACTATCAGGGAATTCCCTAAAAATATTTAAATTCTGGTAATGTGTGTATTGAATTTGCATTTGCCTAACTGATGTTCTCTTGTAGCTCAGTCAGTAAAGAATCTGCCTGCAATTCAGGAGACCTGGGTTTGATTCCTGGGTTGGGAAGATCCCCTGGAGAAGGAAATGGCAACCCACTCCAATATTCTTACCTAGAGAATCCCATGGACAGGGAGCCTGGTGGGCTACAATCCATGGAGTCGCAAGAGTCGGACAAAACTTAGCGACTAAACTGGTATTACCTAAACAAATCTATAAAATTTACTTTCCGTGTATACATAAGTTGTTGTTGTTGTTGTTGAATTGTTTCAGATTCTTTATGACCCCATGGACTGTACAATGCCAGCCTTTCCTGTCCTTTACTATCTCCCAGAATTTGCTCAAATTCATGTCCATCTGAGTCAGTGATGATTTTTAACCATCTCGTCCACTGTCACCAATCCCTTCTACTTTTGCATTCAATCTTTCCTAGCATCAGAGTCTTTGCCAATGAGTCAGCTCTTCACATTAGGTGGTTTAAATATGGCAGCTCCAACTACAGCATCAGTCTTTTCAATATTTAGGGTTGATTTGTTTAAGATTGACTGGTTTGATCTCCTTGTAGTCCAAGGGATTCTCAAGAGTATTCTGGAGTGCCACAATTTGAGAGCATCAGTTCTTCAGTGTTCAGCCTTCTTTATGTTCCAACTCTCACATCTATACATGACTACTGGAAAAACCATAACTTTGACTACTCAGACCTTTGTGGGCAAGGTGATGTCTCTGCTTTTTAATACACCATATAGATTTGTCATATCTGTCCTTCCAAGGAGCAAGTGTCTTTTTTTTTTTCAAGCTGTAATCACCATCTTCAGTGATTTTGGAGCAAAGGAAAATTGAATATGTCACTGTTTCCATTTTTTCCCTTTCTACATCATAAGAAATGTTGGGCTGGAAGAAGCACAAGCTGGAATCAAGATTGCCAGGAGAAATATCAATAACCTCAGATACGCAGATGACACCACCCTTATGGTGGAAAGTGAAGAAGAACTAAAGAGCCTCTTGATGAAAGTGAAAGAGGAGAGTGAAAAAGCTGGCTTAAAGTTCAAAACTCAGAAAACATGGCATCCAGTCCCATCACTTCATGGCAAGTAGATGGTTAAACAGTGGAAACAGTGGCTGACTTTATTTTTCTGGGCTCTAAATTTACTGCAGATGGTAATTGCAGCCATGAAATTAAAAAACACTTACTCCTTGGAAGGAAAGTTATGGCCAACCTAGACAGCATATTAAAAAGCAGAGACATTACTTTGTCAACAAAGGTTGATCTAGTCAAGGCTATGGTTTTTCCAGTAGTCATATATGGATGTGAGAGTTGGACTATAAAGAAAGCTGAGCACCAAAGAATTGATGCTTTTGAAGTGTGGTGTTGGAGAAGACTCTTGAGAATCCCTTGGACTTCAAGGAGATCCAACCAATCCATCCTAAAGCAGATCAGCCTGGGTGTTCATTGGAAGGACTGATGTTGAAGCTGAAACTCCAATACTTTAGCCACCTGATGTGAAGAACTGACTCATTTGAAAAGACCCTGATGCTGGGAAAGATTGAGGGCAGGAGGAGAAGGGGACAACAGAGGATGAGATGATTGGATGGCATCACTGACTCAATGGACATGGGTTTGGGTAGATTCCAGCAGTTGGTGATGGACAGGGAGGCCTGGCATGCTGCAGTTCATGGGGTCGCAAAGAGTCAGACACGACTGAGTGACTGAACTGAACTGAACTGAGTGTAGCACTTTAACAGCATTATCTTTTAGGGTTTTAAACTGCTCAACTGGAATTTCAACACCTGTACTAGTTTTATTCGTAGTAATGCTTCCTAAGGCTCACTTGACTATATACTCCAGGATATCTGGCTCTAGGTGAGTAACCACAACATTTTGGTTATGCAGTTCATTAAGACTTTTTGTATAGTTATTCTGTGTATTCCTGCCACCTTCTCTTAATCTCTTCTGCCTCTTAGCTAGGTCCTTACTGATTCTGTCCTTTATTGTGCCCTTCCTTGTAGGCAATATTCCCTTGATGTCTCCGATTTTTTTGAAGAGATATCTAGCCTTTCCCTTCCTATTGCTTTCTTCTATTACTTTGCACTGTTTCTAGGCTTTCTAATCTCTCCTTGATATTTTCTGGAATTCTACACTCAGTTGGGTGTATCTTTCCTATTCTCCTTTGCCTTTCACTTCTCTTCTCAGCTATTTGTAAGGCCTCCTCAAACAACCACCTTGCCCTCTTGCATCTCATTTTCTTTGGGATGGTTTTGATCACTGTCTCCTGTACCATGTTATGAACTTCCATCCATAGTTATTTAGGCACTCTGTCTACAAAAACTAATCCATTGAATCTATTCATCACCTCCACTTACAGTCAGAAGAGATTTGATTTAGGTCATACTTGAATGACCTACTGGTTTTCCCTACTTTCTTCAATTTAAGCCTGAATTTTGAAATAAAGAGCTCATAATCTGCCTCACAGTCAGCTTCAGGTCTTGTTTTTGCTGACTGTATAGAGCTTGTCCATCATTGTCTGCAAAGCCTATAATCAATCTGATTTTGGTATTGACCATCTGGTGGCCATGTGTAGAGTCCACTTGTAGAATCATCTCTTGTGTTGTAGGAAGTGGGCATTTGCCATGACCGGCATGCTTTCTTGACAAAACCCTGTTAACCTTTATCCTGCTTCACCTTGTATTCCAAGGCTAAACTTACCTGTTAGTTCAGGTATCTGTTGACTTCCTACTTTCATATTCCAATCCCCTAGGAAGAAAAGGACATATTTTTTTTGGTGTTAGTTCTAGAAGGTGTTGTAAGTCTTCACAGAACCATTCAATTTCAGCTTCTTTGGCATTAGTGGTCGGGGCATAGACTTGGATTACTCTGATGTTGAATGATTTGCCTTGGAAACAAACTGAGATCATTCTGTTGTTTTTGAGATTGTACGCAAGTACTGCATTTTGGACTCTTGTTGACTGTGAGGGCTACTCCATTTCTTCTAAGGGATTCTTGCCTGCAGTAGTAGATAAAATGGTCACCTGAATTAAATTCACCCTTTCCTGTCAATTTAAGTTCTCTGATTCTGAAAATTTCGATGTTCACTCTTACCATCTCCTACTTGACCATGTTCAATTTGTCTTGATTTATGGACCTAACATTCTATATTCCTAAGGAATATTGTTTTTTACAGCATCAGACTTTACTTTCACCACCAGACACATCCCAACTGAGTATCGTTTCCACTTTGGCTCAGCCTCTTCATTCTTTCTGGAGCTATTTCTTTGCTCTTCCCCAGTAGTGTATTGGCCATCTTCTGACCTGGGGGGCTCAACCTCTGGTGTCATATCCTTTTTGCCTTTTCATACTGCTTATGGGGTTCTTGTGGCAAGAATTGTGGAGCAGCTTGCCATTCCCTGTTCCAGTGGACCACGTTCTGTCAGAAGTGTCCACTATGACCTGTCCATTTCAGGTGGTCCTGCACAGCCTGGCTCATAGTTTCATTGAGTTATGCAAGCCCCTTCACTAAGACAAGGCTGTGATCCACGAAGGGGGTATACATAATACCTGAGAGATATAGATATCGTCCAAAATACGACCAGAAAAATGCCTATATGGTGATTCAAAGGGAACGTGTGAATCCTGTTTCCAAAAGGTTTTGGAAATGCCAGTCATGTGTGGTAGTTAACCACGCAGGACAGGGGCTGTGGGACATGGGCTTGCTCTAGGCATAGACCAGCTTTGAGGACTGGCGGCAGGCCATATTCTAATCCTGTAGTGTGCTTTGTGTTCAAGAATATTCCTCACACTGGCGTGCATGAGACAACATGGAAAGTTGGCAGGGCCACTTGGCCATAGCCCCACCGTTCTCCCCTGCTCACAGATGTTTCCTGGCTTTTCCACCACGCACAGCCTCTTCCGAGGCCTCTGGGTTTTCTTGTAAATGCATCTGTGGTAGCCAGATCCTATTTCAAAGTCTGTTTCAGGCTAACCATCATTAAAAGGCGAGTTCATGAAGAATTTATTAGAGGAAACACTGAACACAGTGAATTGATTCTATGTCTTTATTTCCCCCTTTTCAGTCCCTCCATTTTTATTATGTATAAGCTTACTTCAATCCAATTGATTTTTTCATTCTAGAAAAAAAAGAGAAGGAAATTTTGTATCTTATACAATTCTTTCTTAAATGAGTTGAGATTTAATAGATGAAAAAATGCATTAATGGAAATTAATAGATTTTATAGGCAAGTATTGAAGTATGTATTGTGTGTGTATGTGTGTGTGAGGGAGTAACTGACTGCTTCAGAGCAACTAAACCATGATTCTAACAGTGTGTATGTTCATATTCACAGCATCTTTAAGTAAGGACAAAATGTGTTTTTAGAAATGACTGTACCCATACTCTGTGAAGAAATCCACACTCAAGTGATAATCCGTGAAGCCCTGCTTCAAAGCTCCTACAGTTGTACAGTTGCTCTCACTTCCTGCTAAACCATTTCACTGCACATCTCATAACTCACCTCTTTCACCACTGAGGTCTGAGCTCAGGAGGCTTTCCTCAACCCCATGGGCCATGAGCCCACATCGCCATTGTATTGCTCTGTCTGATTCCTTCTATCCTCTGTAGAGTGTCTATCACAATTCAAAACAATGTGATGGGCTGACTGACTTGTTTACTGAAGAATGTTAAGTTTGATGAGAGTGGGGCTTTCTTTTCATTTTGTCCACAGATCATCAGAACCATTCCTGACACTTTGAAAGTTCTAACAGGGTATTTAATGTGAAAGTCTTCATGAATCTCAACCAATTTGCTAAGGAAACCATCTGTTTTTCAAGTAGGGATCAACTTCTGTGTCTGGCACTTTCTATTGCCCTTTCATAGTCTAGTTATTCTAGTGGGTTCCAAATGCCTTTTTCTTGCCCCAGGATCCAAATAGTTCTAAAGTCATATTTTATTATGTTTATTAAGTTCTTTTACAGTCTGAAAACAGTAGAGTTACACACACCTGCTCATTGAGACTAATTTTAAAATTCTTTCCTGAGAAAGAATTCGCATCTTGTTTTTAGTCAAATGAAGTTTCACACTTGCAAATCTGTCCTTCCTCTTTTTCCTTTGGAACAATAGTTTAGAATATGATTGGTTAATCATTTTATGTCCAACATAATATTGATTACACATGCATATATAGGACTGATGCTGAAGCTGAAACTCCAATACTTTGGCCATCTGATGTGAAGAGCTGACTCATTTGAAAAGACCCTGATTCTGGGAAAGATTGAAAGCGAGAGGAGAAGGGGGTGACAGAGGATGAGATGGTTGGGTGGCATCACCAACTCAATGGACATGAATTTGGGTAAACTCTGGGAGTTGATGATGGACAGGGAGGCCTGCCATGCTGCAGTCCATGGGGTCACAAAGAGTCAGACCCAACTGAGCGACTGAACTGAACTGATATGTAATACAACCTGAGTCCGATACTGCAAACTATTAGCTCATGGACAGACTTTCCCCCCAGATTTGTGTTTGGTCCATCTGTTACTGACTGTTAAATTTCAGCTGTTAGCCATCCTGTGAAAAAGAGGAGCTTGCACATGAAATTTAACATTTCAAACTTCTGTTGAATATCTAAGATTCTGGGAAAAGAATAATCATATGGACAATAATCTGTTTGGACTACTAGCAACTTTCTTCTTTAGGTGGGTCATGAAGTTTCTAGCTTCCCAAATTCTCCATCCTCCTGTTGCTGAACCCAAACTGAACCAGAATCAGTTTCTCTCTTCTTCAGATGTCTATATTCTTTTAGGTATTTTGACTACCTGAGAATTGAAGGATCTAAATATTTCATCATGTCCTAAAAAGTTCAGTGGAGTATACTTCTTAATTTTATTTTAAAAAGGCATCCACAACTCAACACTAAATATTAGTAATATATTCACCATATTCTTCAGTAAAAATATGTGCAATAACTTGGCTTCTGTAGAAGTTTACCCCTGCAGGGGCAAATATTGTCATACTAGGCACAGGAATGATTTTACTGGAATTACAAAGTCAGGGTTATGTTGAATAAAGGAATATCTTCACCCAGTAGGAGTTAAAGGAGTAGAATGTCTTTTCTCAATAGATTCAATCCTTACTCTTTTGAAGCAGACAGAACTGGGTTTGAATTCTGACTTTTCCTTTATCCTTTGTGAATCATTGGCAAGTCTGTAATATAGAACTTTTATCTGTTGTACCATAAAACTATATGTAGCACTATGAGTGGCCGTAATGAAAAAGTGATAATACACACAAAATGCTTACTCTTTTATCCAGCCAAAATATGCTACCCTATGTATTTAACCTTCATCACAACATCACTTCTTAAATCCATGTTCTTTAGAATACATCCAAGCTAATGGCGAGATAAAGATGAAATTCAGGAAAGCCAAGGTATCAAACTAGAGGGGTAGGATGGGGAAGGAGATGGGAGGGAGTTTCAAAAGGGAGGGGATATATGTATACCTATGGCTGATTCTTGTTGAGGTCTGACAGAAAACAGCAAAATTCTGTAAAGCAATTATTCTTCAATAAAAAATAAATTAATTAAAAAAGGCTATGTGTTTAAATTTTTTCAGCTAAAGACAAAGGATAATATTAATGCTAAAATTTAAATACTTAGACATTTATATAAAATGTATACAGAATATTGCAGAACCAGGGACATAGATCCGTGTTTGAGAGCTATCTGTGTACACACTACTTGAAATTCTTGTTTCAGTGGCTGTTTACTGTCACATATTTAAATCATAATATTTGGAAAAATAAACCTGACCTAATTAGATAACTCTGTTCCTCAGACTATCACAGGGATTATGCTATGCTAAGTCACTTCAGTCGTGTCCGACTCTGTGCGACCCCATAGATGGCAGCCCACCAGGCTCCCCCGTCCCTGGGATTCTCCAGGCAAGAACACTGGAGTGGGTTGCCATTTCCTTCTCCAACCACAGGGATTAACTGAGTGTTTAATTTTCTGTGGCTGATGGGTTGAAGGGGAGAAGGAAAGAAACAAATCCTTTCTCCATCCCTCTATCCTCTGTTAAGTTTGTGGAGAGAGTGAAGGGAGGAATGGCAGAGATGATTAACTGCTTCCCAATATCTCTTTTGCCATCCTTCCTTAGGAAGAGAATCCTGACTTTGTTGAAGTTGGCACTGTGTAAAGCTAATACTCCTTCATTAATCACCTTTCCTTGTCAGGTGACACCATTCTGACCAATGAGTTATTGCAGAAAGTGGTGGTGAGGATTGAGAAAAACACCCTAAAACAGGGCATGTGTAGGCTTCTCTTTCCCCCATGACTGACTCTTTTCTTCTTTCCTGGAATAAAACTATGATTATTTATTTAAGATACTGAATATATTTAAGATACTGAATCAAAGGCCCGTCAAATCACAAATTCGTATATATGACATGCTTGAGATGCTTATTTAATGCTATTCATAATAATTACTTACCCCAAGATTTCTCACAATGTGAGGAAAATATATCCTTTTATGTTTAAGTTAACTATAGTCAGATTTGTTACTGGCAACCAAATTCAATCCACAACTCACACAAACACAATAAATAGAAAAAGGAAGAAACATACTTTCCTCAGTAACAAAATAGAAAAAAAGTCATCAGAAGAACTTATTACTCTACATCTTGACTGATGAACAATTACATATGTGTCCTAATAAGTCAGTCTGTTTTTTGGGGATTTTAAATATAGAACCAGGATAATCTCATAATTTGTTATTACATATATGAAAATAGAAGATAATAAGATTGCATAACACATGCTATGAGTTGAATTGTGTTCTCCTAAAAGATACTTTGAAGTCCTAATTTCTAATACCTCAGAACATGACCTTACTTGGAATCACAATCATTGAACATAATTAGTTAAATGAAGATAAGATCATTCTGCAGTAGAATGGGCTCAAAATCTAAATGGTGGGTGTCCTTTTAAGAAGTGGCAAGAGAGTCACATAGCAGGAGAACACCAGGTAACAGTGGAGACAGAGACTGGAGTGTTGCAACTGCAAACATCAAGGATAGCTTTCCACCCCAAGAAGTCAGGAATCGGAAAGGAGCTTCTGCACAGTCAGAGGGAGCTTTGCCCTGCTGACACCTGGATTTGGGACTTCCAGACTCCAAAATTTTAAGAGAATAAGTATCTGTGTTTTACCTCACCCAGATTATGGCATTGTGTTATGACAGTCCTCGGAATGAGTACAACACAAAACAAAATATTTTTTACTCAATGACATTAACACATTTCAAGAGTTGTAATCAAGAAAATTATAGATATTACTTGAATAACTTTTTCTAAGTATATATTTTCTTATAGTTTGTATTAAATAATATAGAAACTTTCAAAGAAGAAAATTAATCAGCTTATATTCCCCAAAATAATCAGTAATACTTTGTGGTACTTGATTTAAATATTTTGTGTATGAAATTTGTACATGATATTTGCATGTATGCATATAATTATGCTTTGTATTTGTTATGTGTGTGTGAGATAAAGAGAAAGATATTGTATAAACAGTACATTTCTCCCATCCTCTCCTCCCTCCCCCGCTTCATTTTTTCTTTCACACATATTTAGAGAACACTGCACGCCCAGGCATTCTCCTGGGTACTAGGGATACAGTAGTGAACATATCAGGAGAAAATTCCTCCCCTAATGTGTTTTAAAATTTGGTTTAATATACAAAACAGCCTGACATTTTCAAAACATCGTGTTAAAACTAAGCAGCAGAGGCTGTCATGGGAGTACATCTGCTGGTACCAAGCATGCACTGCAGACTTGGAGGAAGTCTTCCTGGAGGAGTCAGGTCTCAGCTGAGAGCAGATGAATGAAAGGCGGAAGTTAGTGAGGAGAAGAAGACCAGGGGTAGTCCAAGCAGAGGGAGAGTGATGCAGAGACCTGGGCAACAGAGAATAGGAGATGTTTGAAGAACATAAAGAAGTTCAGCATTTCCAGATTATTATTAGAAGGGGAGCATTGGCAAGAGATGGAGTATGCAAGGGCCAGACCATGAAGGGCCTTCTAAAGGCTATGTAAAAGTTAGACTATCTTAATATAGATTAAAAAAAAAAAAAAACCCTGAGGAGTTTATGTAGATGAAGTGAAATAATCGTATTTGCATTTTAGAGTGATCTACTTGGAAACAATGTGGAAGATTTACTGACAAGGGTCAAGTGTACTGTGGTGGTTCACAAAAAAGATGATGGCAGCCCAAAACAGGGCTTGACATTAAGGACTGGGACATGATCAAAAGGTAGAAGAATGTAGTAGTTACTGGCATAAAAAGCTTATTAACTAAACAGCAAGCAAGAAAGAGGTTATGACTAGGGTTAACCGCAGAGTTCTGGCTTGGTCTAGTGGATAGATGGTAGTGCTGGTCATGAGACAGCACAGGGGATATGGGAACAAAAGAAAGTTTGGGGTGAATGACATGAAGGAGATAAAGAATATTCAACATTTTGAATTTAAGATGATTGTGAGACATACATGTAGACAAACACTTGGGGAATCTGGTTAATGCTCAGCAAATAATTTTGAGCCAGAGACTTACATTTTAGAGTTGCTACTGCATTTTTGTTGATGTTGAAGCTTTGTGAATAGTCAAGAGTGCAGACTGAAAAGAAAATGTGCAGACTGAAAAGAAAGTGGTAGAATGAGTTCTGAGGAACATCAAGATTTAAGGGGCCGGCAGAGGAAGTGTAACTTACACCAGAGACAGCAAAGCAGTAGCCAGAGTGTGAAAGGAATGAGGAGTGTGCAAAGTCATGCGTGTCAAGTAGAGATAGCAGTTCATGGAGAAAATCAATACTCAGTTTAGTGATTAAAACAACTCAGTTCAGGCAAAAGAACTGGTATCAATGAAAATTACAGTGAACCTAGACAAAAATGCCAAAATGCATGTAAAATTGCATTCTATGTTAAAAGCAACATTTGAAATTGGTGGCAAAGTTTCTTAAATGGTATTGGGTCAAGAATAAGCTGGATGGGAACATATACATTCAGGAAATAATTTTTTATCCTTTCTTTAAACCAGTAAAATTTCTAAGTGTACTAATAATGTAAATAATTACAAAGTAAAGTCCTAAAAATACTTTAAAGTTATATAAGTGATATGGCAATACTGTGCTAGGATGAGGAAAGTAATTCTAAGCATGACATGAAGGCTTGAAACCACAAGGAAAAGATTGATACATATAGGCTTAAAACTTTTCTATAGAAAAATGTAATAAAATGTAGATAAACAAAATATGGGAAAAAACATGCAATATAATATATAGAAAAGAACTACTATCCCTTCTTACCTGAGACTTGGAAAAAAAAGTAGTTAAATGCCTCAGTAGAAAAAACATGAGGAAATGTGATTATGTTGCACATAAAAGATAAAACATAAAATGATAATGAATATATGAAAGTTATTAAGAATCCCTAGCAATAAAGGAAATATGAATAAATGCAACAACAAAGTAGCCTTTATGGCCTATCAACCTGAAAAAGATTAAAGTACATTGTCAAAGCCAGTGCTGGAGGTGTAAATGGATAAAAATGTCCTCCCGTTTTATCAAAGGACATGTAACAAATGCGGGTTGCTAAGCTTCCTGAGTCTGAATGCCAGCTTTTCCACTATCTGCTTGTGTGGCATTGGACAACTTAACCTCTTAATGCCTTGGTTTCTTCATCAATAAAAGGGGGTAATAATATTGATATCTACCACCTGGAGTTGTGAGAGGAAAAGGAATTAATATAGGCTAAGTACTTAGTGCTTGGCATAAAGTAAGAACAAGTAGTGGTGGTTCTTGTTATTATTATTATTAATTTTCTTTTTTTCTCAGCTTAAATTTTCTTGCCATCATTTTAACATGTCTCTCACATTCATGAATACTTGCAATATTTCTGTCCCATTGTCTTTCAATTCTACATTCTTAGAATTTTGATAAGTTTAATTGTCTATATTTCAAAAGCATTCTATAAAAATTGCATAAATTTTATAAATAAATTTTTAAAGGACTCAGAAACTAAATTTCAATATTCTGCCTGTGTAATTCAAAAAGTTTAAGAATTTTCTTACTTTGAATTCCATAGTATGGTAAATATAGAGTTTTCTAGCATGCTACATTTTATGGACACTGAGTTCTGTTAATTTGAGTTCTTACTCTATATGAATCATTCCTCAAAAATAATTTAGATACTTAGAATGAATAACCTCTGTTTCTCGGAGAATATCTGAAATATTCCCACTATGGTTCTTATATTCAACAGGAATCTGATATTGATAATACTTGTTCATTCCAAAAAGCCTCTTGCAAAATGAACTAACAAAATAAATGAAACCATTTTAAAGCAATATTTATTGAATGATTTCCAGTTTATTGAGTCCTTATAAATACCCCAACTGTTTGACTCTCACAACAATCTCAAAAGTAACCAAACAGAATTGCTTAGTATCTCCATCTTGCAAATGAGGATGGTAACGCTAAGAGAGATGATATGAATTGCCTAAGATCACACAGTAAGAATATAGCTCATCTGGAAAAGAAGTCTCAATTCCATTATTTTTATTCTATCTGTTCCTAGCCATTGCCAATGTGTATTTTTGTTCTCATGGTTGTGATTACCTTTGTAAGGGTGAGAAGGGAAGGCAGAGAAAGAGAGAAAGAAAAGACTGCAAGACAGAGCAGTAGTATATTGTTTGTTTTGCACCTTATTCCACTATTGATCACAAAATATTATAGCCTGGACAGTATCTAATAGTTCTGGAGAATCATTACTTCCTGGTCATAAAATGCAAATAACATAGAATCTTTAATTTAAAATCATATTTATTGCATTTATTGAGAACATGTTTGTTTTGTAAGCAACTATCCCAAAGTAAGGGCATTTTGATGGAATAGTTCACAGTGCTCAGAGGTAAACTTGAGGATCAAGTTCCTACTGCTAAGAAGATAATACTCATCCTTCCCATACGCCTATGGTTCACAACACGAATTAAGAGTAGTTAATGATTCTTTTTCAAACATAGTCATTTTGGCCTCTCTAAGTGTAAAACTCACAGAGAAAAGTTATTACACTTTAGGAATTTGTTTTACCTTCGTATTTCTTTTAACAATACTGCCAGTCTGGCTGTATTGATGGAAAGGCCAAAGAACATTCTCACTCCAGAAGGTCACAGTGTAATGCTAGTCATCAGACAGGTGAGTCAAGAAAGACAGTGGATGCACACATAACAAAGGAGCACAGTGGGAAAGCGAGCAGTGCTCAGTCACCTCCGTCAGTGCCCCTGACACCCGGCAGCAGACAAGGTCCACGTACTGCTGTGTTTAACACAGAAGGTAAAATCAAGCTAAAACTGTACCAAGTGTTCTTCCTTGCTCAATAGTTCATAATTTTTACCCTATATTTTAAACCTCACTGTCTTTTACTCCTAGCATATATTTGCATATTAAGTTTCTTAGTAGATAACTGGTTAAGTCAAAATGTAGCCTTTTTTAAAATATAAACAATTAGGGGCAAATTGAAAACAATACAACAGCAAGTTAAAAAAAAAGATACACCAGATGTTACCTGCCCACAAGAGATGGTCATTTTCTGTTTTCCAAAGAATGTATTGAAATCACGTAGTGGCAAGAAAGACAAATTTCCCATGGCTGCCAAGCTCAAAGCTGTCAATGAGATCTACAAAAATGCAGCCCCATGTTTGTGGCTTTCTGACTAAGAGCAATGGTTTTAAGACTTCTGATATCAGGTTGGCTAAGTGCCCCCCTATTAAGTGACTGCGGTTTAAATTTCAAAGGCATGGGAGCATAACATTACTCACTAAACATTTTTCAAGCTCCTTTTTACTTCACCATGGTCATCCACCTATTCTTGAAAATATGCTTTTTTGCTTTCTAAAGTAATTTTTTTAGCTTCACTTGAAATAAAGGTTTAGCAGTAATGAAGTAGGCAGGGCTGTTCACTGACCTTCATAGCTTGCTGAATGTTGATGGTAACAGAGGTATTGCTAAATGTAAGTGGGGAAAGGTGTATGTGTGTAAGTGTGTGTGTGTGTGTATTTGTCTTTTAGCTACTTTTCAACTGGGGCAGAACAACTCCAACTTGTATCAGTCAGAAAAAGGAAATCTGGAAAACACCTAGGTACCTAGGAGATAATATATCGTAGTTGATGAGGTATAAAAATCTGACCTGTCTACCAATGACAAGCTATTCTCCTTTCTCTGCTGATATTTCACTGTGCAAAATTTCAGAGCAGTAGATGAAATAGAGAAGCAGTTGCTTTCTCCCCACTCCCTTATTTTATCTCCTTGAAAATTAACCACTTGTCTTACATGTTATCCATTTATGATTTTACCCATTTTATCCGTTTATGATAAAGTATTTTATCACTCCTTTCCCCTCTACTGAATAACACTTCTCTAAATCCACTTGATCTTCAAAGGTCCTTTTCCTGGGCTCAGGCTCAGGTTTGTCTTGATGAAAATATTTCAGCCCAACCAATGATTATATAAAAATCTTCCCAATTCAGAAATCAATCACAAGTTTCATAATGCTTATTCTGAAAGATAAAAAATAAAGCAAATATCAAGATATCTAATTAAGGATGCAATGAATGAACAGTGCAATTAGTCTATTAAATTTTCAGACTGTACACTGCAATCATATATTTTACACAATATATAAAATGTATTTACTCCTTGGAAAGAAAGCTATGACAAACTGAGACCGTGTATTAAAAAGCAAAGACATCACTTTACTGACAAATGTTCATATAGTCAAAGTTTGGTTTTCCCAATAATCATGTGAGAGTTGGACCATAAAGAAGGCTGAGCACTGAAAAATCGATGCTTTTGAATTGTGGTGGAGGAGAAGACTCTTGGGAATTCTTTGGACAGCAAAGAGATCAAACCAGTCAATCCTAAAGGAAATCAACCCTGAATACTGAATATTCATTGAAAGGACTGATACTGAAGCTGAAGCCCTAGTACTTTGGTTACCTGATGCAAGGAGCTGATTCTTTGGAAAAGATCCTGATGCTGGGAAAGACTGAAGGCAAAAGGAGAAGAGGGTGTCAGAGAATGAGATGGTTAAATAGGATCGTCGACTAAACGGTCATGAATTTGAACAAACTCTGAGAGATAGTGAAGGACAGGGCAACCTGTGTGCTACAGTCAATAGGGTTGCAAAGAGCTGGACAGAACTTATTGGCTGAAAAACAACAAAGTTTTACGCAAAAAAAAAAAAAATCTATCTACTCTGAAAAGATGTATACAAAAAAGCTAACAAATACTAGCAGTTCCATGGGGTGGGTGTATAATGAAGAATTTCCATTTAGATAACATAACTAATATTATACTATGCTCCATTTCTCATGTTATATATGAATAATAATTTTTAAACAAGTCTGAATTACTTAAGTAATTTTTAAAAAGAAAGGCAATAGAAAAACTCAAGAATATTGAATTAGGTAACTGAATACAATTAATCATCACTCAGGAAGGTGCATAAAATTTCCCCTAGTTCATCTGATGAGATTTCTTAATCCTCAGCCTCGTTACAGGTGAAGTTTCCAAATATAAATAGTATTTCAATAAGATTGACAAGGTGTGTTCATAATTAAAATATTTGCATCAGTTTTGATAACACATAAAGTAGCTAACAGGGCTCACTGCTCCTACTCTAACACAGAGCAGACTTCTAAGTGAAAGCAAACAAGATGGTTAAATATAGAGGGTGGGAGTAAGAAGTAAGGTCCTTCAGAATTTTCAGGAATTGCAAGTCACTCTCCTAGATACCCACAGCCTCTGTACAAAGAACATTTGCTCCATTTTCTTCCTAAATTGCACTAACTGTGAGCTTCTGTGCAGCACTGTTAGCCTGGGGCCTATGGCCCCCTGAAGTGTTACTGAATAGAGAGAATTCAGGAAATTTAGGAACTTGGATAAGCAAAGAAATACTTCTCTAAACATCAGAATCTCATTGAAATTTAACATTTCTTCAGCAACAAATGTTGGTAACAACAACAGTTACATCAACAGTACCTTTAATTTTCCCACCAAAGAAATGACAGATTATTTTTAATATCACATCACATTTGTCAGATTATCTCTAAATATTATTTACGCACATTACACTTCAAAATTATAGTAGTTAAGTCTGCTGCTAGATCTTGTTATTTAATGTTTTAATAAAGCAGCACAAATGTGTTTTTAAAAATATTTTGACAATTGTTTTTTATTATTCCTGATTCCCTTAAATTCCCGCATACTTTATTATACTAATCTAAATCTATTCTTCAGTGAAGAGGCTCATACGTTTCCGGAGTTATCAATTCACCAGATTGCCAAAGAAGTCTACAGCACTGTGCGCTGCTTAAAAAAAGATCGGTCCTATAAGACACCTCTCCTCTTGTTCCCATATTCCCCTGTGGGTACCCTATCCAGCCCTGCCACCACATTGCTATCATTAGGATCTTGTCTCTCCCCTCTCCAGTGCAGCAACTGACACAAAACAAATGTGCAAGAAAAGGTTTTGCAAGTGAAATGAAGAAGCAACATGAAGGTACTGGGTGCCTCAGGTAGATAGAAAAGCAACAGTGAAATAATTCACAGCCTTTACTGGACCTAATCCCCATCAACATCTTTAATAGAGCTGAATTTTAACAGTTTGAAACTAGCTTGAGTGCCCCAAAATGATATTAACATCTAGGATATTCATATTCTCCCCAGTAAGCATTAATTTTCCCCCTTATATCCATAACACAGTATCCTTCTCTGATTTTAATATATTCTGCTTTATACATTCATGTACATGTACATGCATACCTGTTTGTAAGTATATATTAATAGGTATATACATATTTGAGTATAAATGCGTGTACATTTCTCCCAAACTAAATCATAAAGATTGTTGTAGAATAAAAGAATAAAAAGCTTTTTCTCTTTTACTGGAGAAGAGGAATGACAATCTGCCAGAGGCTGGGTGGTTACTTCAGATCAATTTTATAGGTTCTCTTTGCTACTTGAATATAACTAAAGGTTCCTTTATTCTCATGCCTCCACAGGAATTGCCTTTTTTATGATCGACAGGGAAAGAAGGACCTCATAAAGAAAACTAACTTGAAAAAATAAAGTAACTAAATGTAAAAACACTTTGGGAAAAGGAAAAAAAAAAATCTGATACATTTGCAAAGAAACCATTGAAGATTTATAAAAATGGTCCAAAGTATTTTCAAGCAAGGAAAGAGTTGACATTTACATTTTTGTCTGTTGAATTTTCAGCATTTAGAACAAGAAAGTCTATTAATGATGAAGGGGTTAGTTTCCCCAACAGAATCATGTCCTTAAAAAAAAACAAAAAACTCACTGGATTCACCATAATGTTTGGTACCATATTTAACACCTAGTAGGTACTGAAGGTTTGTTCTAAAAATGAATAATTAATTGTCTGAACCCAGTTCTCATTGCTGATGGAATAAAACAGGATCACATGAAATAAATCTGTTGTTCTATTTGAGACTAGGCCTCTGAGAAATATGCTTAACAGGTACCGATTCTTTCAATGAAAAGGCTAATGCATTATCAAAACAATTTAGGAATGATCAAATCTACATGACTGCATATGGAAATTATTGTTCAGCTACACATGCAGATTATTAACTGCTTTTCAAGAATTATCACAGTTTTTCTGTTTGTTTTGACAAATATTGTAGAAGATTAAGGTTTTAGATCATCATTGACTTGGAAATCAGATTGTTAGCTCCATATTTTCCTAGGAATTTGAACCTATGTAACACTGCTGCTTACGAAGCATACTGTCATCAAATGCACTAAGGGGTTTAAAAAATGAAATCAAGTTAAAAACCTGCATAGTTGGGTTCTAGTCCTACTTAATCAGGTGTAAATATTCCTGTGTGCTGTGTGAACTCCTAGATCTCATTAGAGCTCTACACTTCTCTGAACCTGTGCAGTCAGCTATGGATGATCAAGTATGGCAGCAGACCTAGCAAAGACATTAGTCGTATCTGACTATGTGGCAACACAGATATCACTGCAAACTCTTGAATGGCATTACTCCCAAATCCCATTTCATGTCAGATGGCAGGACAGGATAATTAAAGTCCTGGATTATAACCAGTCAACTATTCCTAGAGCAATGCTCATTACCAGACAGCTCAGTTAAACTGAACGAAAACTGAAAGGCATCATCCTATACATCAGTTCAGTTCAGTCGCTCAATCATGTCCGACTCTTTGTGACGCCATGGACTGCAGCATGCCTGGCCTCCCTGTCCAGCACCAACTCCCGAAGTTTACACAAACTCATGTCCATTGAGTCAGTGATACCATCCAACTATCTCATCCTATGTCGTTCCCTTCTTTTACCACCTCCAATCTTTCCCAGCATCAGGGTCTTTTCCAATGAGTCAGCTCTTCGAGTCAGGGGGCCAAAGTACTGGAGTTTCAGCTTCAACATCAGTCCTTCCAATGAACACCCAGGACTGATCTGCTTTAGGATGGACTGGCTGGATCTCCTTGCAGTCCAAGGGACTCTCAAGAGTCTTCTCCAACACCAAACTTCAAAAGCATCAATTCCTTGGCACTCGGCTTTCTTTATAGTCCAACTCTCACATCCATACATGAATACTGGAAAAACCATAGCCTTGACTAGATGGACCTTTGTTGGCAAAGTAATGTCTCTGCTTTTTAATATGCTGTCTAGGATGGTCATAACTTTCCTTCCAAGGAGTAAGCGTCTTTTAATTTCATGGCTGCAATCACCATCTACAGTGATTTTGGAACCCAAATAAAGTCTGCCACTCTTTCTACTGTTTCCCCATCTATTTTCCATGAGGTTATGGGGCTGGATGCCATGATCTTAGTTTTCTGAATGTTGAGCTTTAAGCCAACTTTTTCATTCTCTTCTTTCACTTTCATCAAGAGGCTCTTTAGTTCTTCTTCACTTTCTGCCATAAGGGTGATGTCTTCTGCATATCTGAGGTTATTGATATTTCTCCTGGCAATCTTGATTCCAGCTTGTGCTTCTTCCAGCCCAGCATTTCTCATGATGTACTCTGCATGCTGCTGCTGCTGCTAAGTCACTTCAGTCGTGTCCAACTCTGTGCGACCCCATAGATGGCAGCCCACCAGGCTCCCCCATCCCTGGGATTCTCCAGGCAAGAACACTGGAGTGGGCTGCCATTTCCTTCTCCAATGCATGAAAGTGAAAAGTGAAAGTGAAGTCACTCAGTCGTGCCCGACTCTTTGCGACCCCGTGGACTGCAGCCCACCAGGCTCCTCCATCCATGGGATTTTCCAGGCAAGAGTACTGGAGTGGGGTGCCATTGCCTTCTCCATATAAGTTAAATAAACAGGTGACAATATACAGCCTCCACGTACTCCTTTTCCTATTTGGAATCAGTCTGTTGCTCCATGTCCAGTTCTATCTGTTGCTTCCTGACCTGCATACAGGTTTCTCAAGAGCCAGGTCAGGTGGTCTGATATTCCCATCACTTTCAGAATTTTCTACAGTTCATTGTGATCCACACATTCAAAGGCTTTGGCCTAGTCAATAAAGCAGAAATATATGTTTTTCTGGAACTCTCTTGCTTTTTTGATGATCCAGCAACGTAGGCAATTTGATCTCTGGTTCCTCTGCCTTTCCTAAAACCAGATTGAACATCTGGAAGTTCACAGTTCACATATCACTGAAGACAGCCTTGGAGAATTTTGAGCATGATTTTACTAGTGTGTGAGATGAGTGCAATCATGTGGTAGTTTGAGCATTCTTTGGTATTGCCTTTCTTTGGGATTGGAATGATAACTGACCTTTTCCAGTCCTGTGGCCACTGCTGAGTTTTCCAAATTTGCTGGCATATTGAGTGCAGCACTTTCACACCATCATCTTTCAGGATTTGAAATAGGTCAACTGGAATTCCATCACCTCCACTAGTTGTCTTCATAGTGATGCTTCCTAAAGCCCACTTGACTTCACATTCCAGGATGTCTGGCTCTAGGTGAGTGATCACACCATTGTGATTACCTGGGTCATGAAGATCTTTTTTGTACAGTTCTTCTGTGTATTCTTGTCACCTATTCTTAATATCTTCTGCTTCTGTTAGATCCATACAGTTTTTGTCCTTTATTGAGCCCATCTTTGCATGAAATGTTCCCTTGGTATCTCTGATTTTCTTGAAGAGATCTCTAGTCTTTGCCATTTTATTGTTTTCCACCTTATTGTCAAAATCCTATACATGTGCACATATAATTCTGAGTATGAGGAAAATGTTAAAGATGGAATCATAGTGCAGGTAAAATATGTGATTCAGAGATACTATGAATCAGAGATGTTTTAAAAAATAATACATATACTTCTAAAAAACAGAGCCATGTACAGATTCAAGCGTGGTGCCAAAATTAAAGGTGATCTGCTTTAGTTAACTCTAAGGCTGGAGAGCAAAGAAGCATAGTATCATTCTGAAAAGTATTTAAATGCAGCCAAAATCCAAATCAAAGGTTGTCACTGTGTTGATCATGTGAAAGTGACCCAATCAAGTGCCTACACAACACCCTGTGTGCACATATTAAAGCAGCAATACCAGGGGCACTTTTCCCCTTCAAAGGTCATTATCCCCTAACATGGTGCTTCACAAATATTACTATCCATAAAAATAAATTTGTGAGTTAAGTGTGTATTCCTAGTGCCAGAACCAGAGATTCTGATTCAACAAATAAGTGCCAAAGTTGAGGATTCTTCATTAGAAAATATTCTCTGGTTATTATGACAAGGGAAGCCTGATGATCATATTTTGAGAAATGCCACTCAAGCATACATTGGGCAAAGGGAGGGAGGGTCTTTTTCTGTTGCTAGGCTGCCCTCTTGTACCTCAATGCTTCTTCTTTGGGCCCATGTTGTCATCTGGGTGTCAAATCACTTAAATCAGGACAATAGCAGAAGGCAATGGCACCCCACTCCAGTATTCTTGCCTGGAGAGTCCTGTGGATGGAGGAGCCTGATAGGCTGCAGTCCATGGGGTCTCTAAGAGTCACACACAACTGAGCAACTTCACTTTCATACATTGGAGAAGAAAATGGCAACCCACTCCAGTGTTCTTGCCGGGAGAATCCCAGGGACGGAGGAGCCTGGTGGGCTGCCGTCTATGGGATCGCAAAGAGTCGGACACGACTGAAGTGACTTAGCAGCAGAAGCAGCAGCAGACAGCATATTAAAAAGCAGAGACATTACTTTGCCAACAAAGGTCTGTCTAGTCAAGGCTATGGTTTTTCCAGTAATAATGTATGGATGTGAGAGTTGGACTATAAAGAAAGCTGAGCACAGAAGAATTGATGCTTTTGAACTGTGGTGTTGGAGAAGACTCTTGAGAGTCCCTTGGACTGCAAGGAGATCGAACCAGTCCATCCTAAAGGAGATTAGTCCCGGATGTCCATTAGAGGGACTGATGTTGAAGCTGAAACTCCAATATTTTGGCCACCTGATATGGAGAGCTGATTCATTGGAAAAGACCCTGATGCTGGGAAAGATTGAGGACAGGAGGAGAAGGGGATGACAGAGGATGAGATGGTTGGATGGCATCACTGACACAATGGACATGGGTTTGGGTGGACTCCGGGAGTTGGTGATAGACAGGGATGCCTGGCACGCTGTGGTTCATGGGGTCGAAAAGAGTTGGACACGACTGAGTGACTGAACTGAACTAAACTAGTGATAAACAGTGGTAAATAAAACATAAAAAAACCCTCCATTTCATTTGACTAGTCCCAAAATTCATGAGAAAAGCCCATAATGCTGATAAACTCCTCACAGAAATTACATTTCAGACATAACCAGGCTCTGTTCCTCTTTTAATTAATGACTGCCCTTTCCAAAAGTACAGGTGCACCTCTTGTTAGGGAAACCATACTCTTTCCTCAATATGATACACAGGACACTGTGAGACTCGAGAGTCCAAAATTTCCCAAGTCTGGATCCTGATGTTAGCAATGACTGTGTCTATGGTATTTGAATATCAGTTGGGTCGAATTGCTTTCCTATAAATTGCAATCTCTTTGAAAGCATGGATTATATTACTTTCCTTTGATGAACTTATACCATAAGCTTCTATATGCATAGACACTAACTGATGGTGTAAATTAGTGTCCTAGAGATTTAACAAACAGAAAAGCTAGTATAGGGTTTTCATTATGATGCTGTTGTTGCTATTTTTTGCTAATATTAAGTTTTGTTTCTGAAGAGATAATATTATATCAGTGATGAGTCCTAGAAAATTGATGAGACAGAGTCCTTTGGTATTTCCACTAAAGTCACTTCAGTGGAATAGATAATGATCCAAAACCTGCTCAGATAAATCACCAACCATCTCATAAGATTTTGGCTAAATAGTAAAAACAGTTAAGTGGCTTAAATATTACTTTGCTGCTGCTGCTGCTGCTGCTGCTGCTGTTGCTTCAGTCGTGTCCAACTCTGTGCGACCCCATAGACGGCAGCCCACCAGGCTCCCCTGTCCCTGGGATTCTCCAGGAAAGACCACTGGAGTGGGTTGCCATTTCCTTCTGCAATGCATGAAAGTGAAAAGTGAAAGTGAAGTCTCTCAGTCATGTCCGACTCTTAACAACCCCGTGGACTGCAGCCCACCAGGCTCCTCTGTCCATGGGATTTTCCAGGCAAGACTACTGGAGTGGGTTGCCATTGCCTTCTCTGCTGAAATGGGGTAGATGCTCAATAAATTTTAGGTCACCTTCTTCATCAAATAATTTTTTGTATATACACTTCAGGGAATTTACTTGAAAATTATTTCCATACAAGGAAAGACAAATTTTGTACTTTAATAAAATTAATAAGGGTAGATAGCTGTGTGAACCTTAGAAAATAAAAATATTTCACCTGGACGATTCAGACAGGACCAATGTGAAGAACACATTGAGTACAGAGCAATCTACATGGAATGACTGAAAATGAACAGAAAACCCTTCTATTTTACTGTTATTCCTTCTGCTACCCTACCTAAACTAATCATAGCAAACATATAATCTTTAAAATCCATATATTCCATTTTATTTTATAGCTGATCATCTGTAGCCCTCATCTTTATGGCAACATTCATGTGTGATATTCTTAAGAAATTTACATATTTTTAAATCCTGTATAGTATGATCATTAATAATTATATATAGCCTTTCTACTTTTGAGAGATATAAAGCACAAAACAATTAAAGAGCTGATTTAAACACCACACAAAGTAGAGAAAATATTAAAAATTTATTTTGGTATGAATAATAAGAAAGGAAATGGATTTACTTTAGGTGAAAAATCTAGCACATTCTTTTGAAATTCAAAAATGGTCCATTACAGATCCAAAGTTGTTTTAAGTAATATTCAGAAGCAATGAAAATTATTTTCACAAATCAGCTGAAAACTACCACCATGTGATTTACTCTGCCAATGGAATAGAATATAAAAAGGAGTAAAGCATCTCAGCAATTGATCTTGCTTCCGTGCTGTTGCAGACAATGTCAGCTGGTCCCCAAGGTATCTTGTGTTTCTTCCCCTTTTAGAGTAGAACTCTTACTGATTCCATTCAGAATTCTAAACTAACTCAATGGACTCAGCTGGATGTTATATTTCCATGTGGTCCAATAATCTATTTATAATTGGGCACATAGCTCAGGTATGTTCAATGAGATATGTGAGAAGACCTGTTGGAAGACCCCATAGCTTGACTTTCTGTGTTCTTAGAAAGAGACATACGGGAAGAAAAGTTACACTCCTGCTGGAACTTGTCTTCTGTGATCCTGGAATTGTGGCATTCTTTTGCAACCACTGGCAGAGTTAAACTGATGTAGCAAAGGTGGCAAGGTGGAAAGAAGAAAGAACTCAGGTTTCTACAGATGTCACTGAACTGCCAAATTAATTAACCCTAGAACTGCTCTATGGAGAAGGTAATGGCACCCCACTCCAGTACCCTTGCCTGGAAAATCCCATGGACGGAGGAGCCTGGTGGGCTGCAGTTCATGGGGTTGCTAAGAGTCAGACACGACTGAGCGATTTCTCTTTCACTTTTCACTTTCATGCATTGGAGAAGGAAATGGCAACCCACTCCAGTATTCTTGCCTGGAGAATCCCAGGGGTAGGGAAGCCTGGTGGGCTGCCATCTATGGGGTCATACAGAGTCAGACACGACTGAAGCAACTTAGCAGCAGCAGCAGAACTGCTCTATCCCAGGACATTTTGTTATGTGTGAACTTTTGTATTCCTTAATAAACTAATTGACTTATTTATTTCTCACAGCATCCTGAAACACAAGTTAATTATAGAAATTTGAAAATAGCACTACTAATGATCCAGCAATTCCACTCCTAAATGTTTATCCAAAAAAAAAACAAAACCTAATTTCAAAAGATACACGCACCCCAATGTTCATAGAAACATTATATACAATTGCCAAGATATAGAAGTCACATAAATGTCCATCAACAGACAAATGGATAAAGAAGATGTGAGTGGTGTGTCTGTGTCTATATATATATAGATATATATACATATATATATCTATATATATATGTATATATCATGGAACACAACTCAGTCATCAAAAATAATGAAATTTTGCCATTTGCAACAACATGGATAGATCTGGAGGGTATTATGTGAAATAAGCCAGACAGAAAATGACAAATACAGTATATGTGGAATCTAAAAAATTGCGGTCCATGGGGTCACTAAGAGTCGGACACGACTGAGCGACTTCACTTTCACTTTTCACTTTCATACACTGGAGAAGGAAATGGCAACCCACTCCAGTGTTCTTGCCTGGAGAATCCCAGGGAAGGGGGAGCCTGGTGGGCTGCCGTCTCTGGGGTCGCACAGAGTCGGACTCGACTGAGGCAACTTAGCAGCAGCAGCAGCAGTGGATATAGCAAAAAAGAAACAGATTCATGGATACAGAGAACAAGCTGGTGATTGGTTACTAGTGGGAAGACAAAAGGAGGGAGGGACAAGGGGAGGAAACTAAGAGGTAAAAACTATGTGGAGAATAAACAAACTACAAGAATACATAGTACAATACAGGGAATATACCCAATATTTTATAAGAAATATAAAGGGAATATCAAATTCACCTTAAAAATTGTGAATCACTATATTGTACATCTGTAATTATATAATATTGTACATCAACTATACCTCAATAAAAATCTGATTATAGAAATTTGAGCATGCACAGCTAAATCTAAAAAAAAACCCATTTTCTATAAGCATTATTAATATTTTATTGATAAATTATATATTTTACATTAAATTATAGAATTTGCAGCCAAAATCAACCTATTTCAAAATAATTAGGAAAAATTAATGAAAGTTCAAGTTACACAAACTATTTTGTAAAAACTTTACCTAAGGAAAGCAATCTAGAGAGTTGAGAATCCTTGATACTAGTTTACCTGTGCTGCTTAGTAGACTAATGATGTCACTTTACTTTCACAATCTGTGAAAAATGTAAGAAATAGAGAAATGTGAACTGGAAAAAAAAGTAAGGCCTTTTCTACATCCACGTATGTTGGATTTTATGTGTTCAAGATGTTTTAATAGGCGACACAAAAAGCCTGTTTTTGTAATATCATGGATACAGTAGAAACAAATAGGTATACCTCTAGATAAAAACAGAAAAGTAAGTGGATAGATGATTCCATGGACCGAAAGACAAATGAATTGAGAAGATGTCAGGAAAAATGAATCAATAGGCACACTAATGGCCGGCTAGACAAAAGGAAGGATAGTAGCAAGAAGAGCTGGACAGATAACCAATTCAGATAGACCTATGAGTGGAAACGAATACACTAAAGGCAGAGAAATAAAGTCTGACATAGAAAGCAGGCAGGAAGGTAGGAAGACAAGAAAGGCTTAAATCAGCCTATGTGCCATGCTCTTAAAGATCATATATATGTATCTGTGTATATGTTCATATATTTTAGTGGGGTGATATATATTTTCACTTCCTTTATACATATGAGACTAAGTTAAAATAGCCAGTGCAACTTTACCAATGAAGTGACAGAGCAGGCATATATGAAGGCTGACCACCTCCAAAGTCATGAGTTATGCCTTCATTCCATCAGGCATAACAACACTGCAGGCCAACCCAGAGGGAGGTATCACAGCAAAACAGCAGCAACAACAAAACCCAGGTGGCAGCAAATACTGTTAAAATCTTAACGTAGTTTTTGAAAATTATATTTAAATAAGAAAATTATCACATATATATTTGATTATTGTAAGTGAAGAAACCAAGCAACATTAAACCAAACCATTTATTTTGCCTTTGAAGGTAATTTCGTTAACACACTGTATGCTTTTAAAAACTAGGGTTTCATTATGTTTTAGAACAATGACAGAAATAACAAATGCCATATAATAAGAATGCCATACAATAAGAATTTCTATCCTAATATTAAATTACCCTAATATCCTTGGCTAATATGGTTCATGCAGTTAGAGCAAATATATATTAGATTAATCTGTGTTTTGAATAAGTATAAGCTAATTATATTAAGTGACGTGTTCAGTAATATATTATGAAAAAACACATAGAAGCTAAGTTAAAATGTACCTGGGAAAAGTGGTTCCTTTGGCTCCTGTGGCTTACACCAACCAACAAGTTGACTAATGTTGCTGAGACTACATATCACTAGTTACCCATCAGCTGTGGATTAATATGTGGGTTAACACTGGCTTTAGTTATGAGCCAGTCACCAGAGAAAAGCACTTGCTACGAAATGCACAGGGCCCAAATTTCATTACAGAACCACAAAATCTAATCTATAGTCTCTTTGCCCTTTGCTGTTTGAAAAACCTATTAAAGTACAGAGCTTATTACTGATATCACTGTTACACTAAGAAGTATTCTAAGAACATATCTTGAGAAGTTATACATGTGGCTCTGACTCGAAAACGAAAACAGATGCGGCCAGTGAGGTATCTCTAACAATTCTTACATGAGATGCTCAGCATTTTCCCTAATTCAGCATGTAGAACAGCTTTCTCATGAATATGATTTATTTATTGCACGGATATATCTAGATTTTGATATTACCACCAATATTTGAAAAAGACTGGAGTATAGAGTGAAATGGGCTCCCCTGGTGGCTCAGATGGTGAAATCTACCTGCAAGGCAGGAGACCTGGGTTCCATCTCTGAGTCAGGAAGATCCCCTGGAGAAGGGAATGGCTACCCACTGCGGTACTCTTGCCTGGAGAGCTCCATGGACAGAGGAGCCTGGTCGGCTATAGTCTAAGTTGTCACAGAGCCTGAGACACAACTGAGAGACTCACACACACACATAGAGTGGAATAAGGGGGAAAGTAACCGAGACTGTCAGTGTAATTTGGTTGCTTCCTTCTTTTGTTTTACTTGCTACTTCAGTTATTAGCAATCATCTGCCAGTAATGATCATCTGGTCTAGACAATGGTATGGACAAGACAGGCTGCTTCTGCACAATTCTGGCCTGCTAGCTTTGAGGTTCCATCGTTTTCTTTCCTATTCAGAAAAAAAAGAAAAAAAGAGCATACCTGGATGCAAGTAGTGGGAGCGACATTACTACAGGAATAACTTTGGATCCACTTTCATGGATCCATGTACAACTCTACATTTTTCAGACTTGCAGTTCTTTAACTAAGACACCACATTCACCCTGCTTTTCCTTTGCCTTTCCCTTTCTTGGTTTCCTTTGCGGATTTTCCTCATTCCCCAACCCCCATCTTTTTTTTGGGGTGGGAGTTGTGTCTCAGGATACAGTTCTCAGACAGCTTCTCTTATCTATGCACACTTAACCCCTCATTCTTTTTCACTCATTTCGACTCCCATGGCTTTAAATACCATCTATTTGCTAGTGACTCTCAAATCTCAATCTCCAGCCACACTTCTTTCCTGAGCTGTAGATTTGAATATTCAATTGTCTAACTACTGTCTCCATCTGGATGTCTAATAGTCATCTCAAATTTTACATGCTTAAAACTAAGCTTCTTATCTACCGTGTACCACCTTATACATTCAACATGTCAAAGCCCATTGCTGTGTGTGTGTGTGTGTGTGTGTGTGTGTGTGTGTATTTGCTCAGTCATGTCCGAATCTCTGTGACCCATAGACCCAGGATCCTCTGTTCATGGAATTTTCCAGGCAAGAATACTGGAGCACATTGTCATTTCCTACTCTAGGGAATCTTCCTGACCCAGGGATCAAACTCAGGTCTCTTACATCTCCTGCACTGGCAGGTGGATTCTTTACCCCTGCACCACCTGGGAAACCCCAGGCTCCCAGTTGCTCAGATCTAAATTGCAGGAATTCTTTTCTAGAAACTATTCTCTTTTACATCCTAGATTTGATTGTAAATCCTATCGTTTCTTTCCAGGCTTATTGCAATGGCCTACTTTCACCCTTGCTTCCTTCCATTCTAATGTCAACCCAGCAGGCAGAGTGATTCTTTTTTTACATGAAAGCCAGTTATGACATCCCTTTGTTCAAAGATCTCCAAATGCTCCATGGTGTTCAGGGCAAAAATCAAGGCTTTCCAGTGGCTTACGAGGACCTATATATTCTGATTCACTGTTACCACTCTGTGTAAGTATGTTATTGGCTCCAGTTACAACAGTTCTGTTCCTTTTCTTCTAACACCCTAAGTCTCTTTCTTCAGAGTTGGTTTTTTTTTTTTTTTTTTTACTCTCTCTTTCTAGAAAGAGCTTTTTCTGGATATCGACATGACCAAGTCCCTATCACATTATTTCGAGCTTTAGTCAAATGTCACCTTCTCAATAGGAGCCTTCTCTATCACTCTATGGAAAAATGCAACACCTCATATACCCTAGCCACCACTCCCCTCTTCATTTATCCTTAATACTTATTAACATCTAGAAATTGTACATTATATTTATCTTATTTATATTTATTTAAAATAGAACATGAGCTCCAACAGGAAGTCATCTCTTTGTTTTGACCACTCATCTGACATTTAAAAGATACCTGGCTCATGATAGAAGTTCAAGGTTTGTCAAATGAAAAAAGTCAAATGACTAAAGACTAAATGTCAGGGTTAAATGACTAAAGATTTTTGGCCTATCTCAACTGTCAACAACTGTTGACAGAAATCATTTTTCTAGAGGAATGGTTTAGATATGAGTAAGGTAGGTCAACATTATAAGGATTGGACTCAGTTCAAAATGTTACTGATTTTATCTCAATTATCTCACCCATTGCCAAGTCAAGCTAGAGGAAGAGACAATAATTAAAGATTAAATCTTTGTCTATTTTTGTATTTCTCTATATAGTTGGAGTGAGATGTAAAGTTACATAAAGTTAAAAATGCTCTATGCTTCTCTGTTGTAAATTCTCTGCCCTCACCCCCTAGCTTTGGACAAGCACTGATCTGACTTCCATTCTTATGACTTTTGCCATTTCTGGAACGTTTAACGCATGGAATCATACCGTATGATTTCTTTCAGTTAGGATGACATTTTTTAAGAATAACACTGTCGTGTGAAAGTCATAGAGTTGCTTGTGTTTGTCTTTTTGTTTATGCACATGAATGTCCCACACCATTTTTTAAAAGAGTCTCTGCTGCTGCTGCTAAGTCGCTTCAGTCATGTCCGACTCTTTGCGATCCCATAGACAGCAGCCCACCAGGCTCCTCCGTCCCTGGGATTCTCCAGGCAAGAACACTGGAGTGGGTTGCCATTTCCTTCTCCAATGCGTGAAAGTGAAAAGTGAAAGTGAAGTCGCTCAGTCTTAGCAACTCTTAGCGACCCCATGGACTGCAGCCTGCCAGGCTCCTCCGTCCATGGGAGTTTTCAGGCAAGAGTACTGGAGTGGGGTGCCATTGCCAGTTTAATTATCTTGGTACGATTGTAATACTTCAATTGAGCACATTGTATGATCTATTTAAGGGCTTTCTATTCTGTCAGAGTAATCTATGTTTCTCCTTATGCCATTACCACAACTTTTTTAGTATTATCACATTGTATCAAGTCAGATAGTGTGAATATGAACATTTTGTTTTGTGTTAGTTTGCCTATTCTAAATTCTTTGCAATTTCATATGAATTTTAGACTCAGCTTACCAATTTCTATAAAACACACACATATAAATACATACAAACACACACATACACACCCTGGTGAAAATTTGATTTGGATTATGTAAAAGATATGGATCAATTTGGGGAAATTTGCCATCTTAACACTATAGTCTTCAATTCATAGTAGCATTACAATTCATTAGGCCTTCCACAATGTCTATTAGCAATATTTTGTAGACTTTAGTCCCATAAGTATTTTATGGCATCTATTTCCAAGTACTTCATGTCCACTGATAACATTATAAGTAGTATTTTAAAATGTCTTTTCCAAATGCTTATTGCCAGGATATAGACATAAAATTGATTTTTGCGTATTCACTTTGTACTTTGCAAACTCATTAAACTCATTTATTTGTTCCAGTAGCTGTTTGACGATCAAATAATTTGCAGATAAACTAGATTTTCCTTTGAATCTTTATTCCTTTTTAACTTTTTTATTTTAAAGAGAATGGTGGGAAAGGACATATATGCTTTCCTTGTTCCAAATCTTGGAGGAGTGGTGGTGCAGGAAATTCAGTCCTTGCACAATTAACAATGCTGGTAGTTATAGACTTCTCAAAACTGGCCTTTTTTGTGTGAGAAAATGTCATCCTATTCTTAATATTCTGGGATAGTTTGTATGGAATTGGTATTGTGGTATTGGTATCGCCTGTCAACTCAGGAAATGTAAGAGATGTGGGTTCAACCCCTGGGTCTGGAAGATCCCCTGGAGGAGGGCACAGCAGCCCACTCCAGTTTTCCTGCCTGGGAATTCCCATGGACAGAGGAGCCTGGCGGGCTACAATCCATGGGGTTGCGAAAAGTCACAAGACTGAAGCGACTTAGCACACACACACACAGTTTTGTTTCTTATTTAAATGTTTGATAGTATTCATTTTTGAAGTCACCCAGGCAGGAATTTGTGTGTGGGAGTAGGGGCAGAGACAAAACTTTTAACTACAGATTCAGTGTCTCAAATAACTATAGCTCTACAAGGTTATTTCTTTTTTGGTGGACTTTGGTGATTTTTGGTTTTTTAAGAATTCTTCCAGTTGCCAATTGAGTGAAATTTTTGTCATAATTTGTTCAAAATACTCCTTTTTTCCTTATTTTATTGTCTGTAGAATTTACTGTGAGGTACTTTTTTCCATAATGATATTGCTAACCTTTTTATTCTCTATTTTTTCCCCTAATCTTTCTGGCTATTGATATCTCCAGAATCCAGGTTTAAGTTTCACTGATTTTTTTTTTGTTTTTCTAATTTCTATTTTATTGATTTTTGCTTTTTATTATTTCTTTCTTACTGCTTCCTTAGTGTTTAATTTGCTCTTCTTTTTCTGGTTTCAAAAGGTGGAAACTTAGATCATTGATTTTATACTTCCTTTTCTAACATAAAGATTGAACACCATACTACTTAAAATATATTCTGCAAATTTATATTCTGCAAATTAAATGCTATGTTTTAATTGTATTCAATTCAAAATGCTTAAAAATTTCCATTGTGATTATTTCTTTGACTCATCATTATTTATCATTGTGTTATTTAGTTTAAAAATATGTTAGAATTTTCAAATAGGCATATTTTGTTTTATATATTGTAACGCTCTGGTATTGAATACATTTTCATATAGATTGTTTTGTCTTCTATATAAATTGACCCCTTTATAGGTATGTAATATTCTTTTTTATCCTTAGTAATATTTCTATACTTAAGTCTACTTTGTCTGATATTAAAATTAGGGTTGCATTCACTCTTGCTCATTCTCTCTCTTCTCATATCCTCTCACATCTTTATTTCTATTTTTCAAAATTAATAATCTGATAGGAGAAAGAATATATCTTCTTTAAGACCGTCCTTAGGGCTTATAGTACTTCTATAAATTATAGACATTTTCACTCTAAAAGCCTTAATGATATATTTATTGGTAAAGTTTTATATGCTACAATAGTTGTTTTAAAATGATAAATTATCCTCTAGGCTGAGGTTCAGTCATACATTTATAAGTGGTAGTAATAATGGTGCCTGCCATATAATAATAAATAAAATGTCTACCACATCATAATAAGCAAATATTTGTTCAATTTACTAACACTTTCAAAAGATATGTTTTTATTGTTGCTTGAGAAAGTATGATAATAGACAAAAACATGATGATATATATAAGCAGATAATTTAGTCTTCTTTCATTCAGTTCCCATAAATAAGAAAGTTGAAGGGATTAAGACAATGACTAAATATACAAGAAAGAAGAACATACTTTTAGAAGAGTTGATTTTTTTGAAAAAGTATGTCTGGGCTACACAGATTCTATAAGTCTCCATGCAGGTGACCTTGGAAATGATGGACAACCCCACTTGACCTAAAGAACATGGTCTATGACTGACATATCTTACCATTCATGAGACCTACTGGAGTTCTTTGCATGTATAAGTATTCACTGAATATTTCATGAAGATGTGTATGAATCAATAAGGAAAAGGAGAATTATATCATAGAAGGTGAGCGCTCCTCAATTAAAAATTGTAAATGTCAATTTGCATGCATCCTGTGTTATAGGCTAAAAATTCTTATACACAGTAAAGATTGTCTTACTATAAGACAATTCAAATCAATCTGAACAATAAAAGTAAATAATAGGTTTATTTTACCTTGACTCTACATCGGTAAGGCAGAAAGTCAAAATTTGTAAAAATGTTTCCCTTGCAACAGTAATTGATTAAGATACTGGTAGTCCGTGAAGAAGTGAGAGTAAAAATGTTTAACCACTAGTAGACAATATTTTAGAAATGCAATTTCCTAAAATTGCCACATACAAAAAAGATTATGTGCGAAAATATTGACCTGCAGTTATATTTTACAGGGGACCAAAAAGGTACTGAACATTTGTCTCTTACCCCCAAAAGAGTTGGAGGCTGTTTAGAACAAAGAGTTACATCTGGTGATTGAAGCCATCTCACAGAACTCCGGCGGGTTCATGGGTTAGCACATTCACTGCTGGGGACCAGAACAACTCACAAAAACATTCACTTAGGTGACCTTGGGGCAGGACAGTGGGAACAGGCACATTTGGAAGGCTTGGGCAAGGCTATTTACCAACCAAAAGGGAAGAAGCATTTCAGTATTCTAAACAACCAATATAATTGTTTTCGTCCGAATATCAGTCCTGTTTACCCATTAGTATGCTGTGCTGTGCTTAGTCACTCACTTGTGTCTGACTCTTTGTGACCCCGTGGACTGTAGCCCACCATGCTCCTCTGTCCGTGGGGATTCTCCAGGCAAGAATACTGGAATGGATTGCCATGCCCTCCTCCAGGGGATCTTCCCAACCCAGGTCTCCCGCAATGCAGATGGATTCTTTACCATGCCCACCTGTTAGTATAGTCATATACACTTGGCAAATATTAAGTTCAACTGAGTTAAACAGATTTTCTACTGTGGGAATACATAGAGCTGTAATTTCTAATACAGACTGTGGATCTTTGAAAGAGAAATACAGTATCTAGGATTTTTTATTTTTTAACACACTTGGGCATAGAATTTTTTTTCTATAGAGTACATCTAGAGACTGCTCTTTTTTGAAACTGTGTTAGTAAGTTATGATTAGGCCTATGAATTAGAAGGGGTAATTAATGTCATAACCACCCTAAAATTTCAGTGACTTAACACAAAGGTTGATTTCTACTTTACATCATGGTCTAAAGTAGGATTGGGTTGCTTTCCTAGAACACCCATTTTCTAAATAGTGACTCAAGGATGTAGAATTTTCTATCCTCTGGTTTGACGCTCTTTTGGGTCTTCTTGTGGAGAAGGCAATGGCACCCCACTCCAATATTCTTGCCTGGAAAATCCCATGGGTGGAAGAGCCTGGTAGGCTGTGGTTTATGGGGTCGCTATGAGTCGGACACGACTGAGCAACTTTACTTTCACTTTTCACTTTCATGCATTGGAGAAGAAAATGGCAACCCACTCCAGTGTTCTTGCCTGGAGAATCCCAGGGACAGTGGAGCCTGGTGGGCTGCTGTCTATGGGGTCACACAGAGTTGGACACGACTGAAGCAACTTAGCAGCAGCAGCAGCAGCAGGGTCTTCTTGAGGTTCTCCACTGGTTTCCCTCCACCTGCCTATATTTAACCATGAAGAAGAAAAAGCAAATCAAATGTAGAAACTATGTAGTGTTTTTAAAATGTGTCCACAAATTATTTCACAATCCTAATCTCAAAGTGTGGAGGTTAATTCTCTTTCCCTTGAGTGTAGACCAGAATTGGTGACTTGCTTTTAACTAATTGAATGGGACAGGATGGTGAGTAAATTTTGAAACCATGTCATAAAACACATTCATTTTCTTCCTTGATTTTTCTCCCTCCTTCTTGGACAACATTCTTTGGGAAAATCCAGATGCCAGGTTCTGAGGACAAGGCTAGCTTCGCAAGTATATGTCCTGAGCAATCTCATAGGCCACACACTAAGAAGAGACCAGGGACTTTCCTGGTGGCTCAGATGGTAAAGCATGGGCCTACAATGTGGGAGAAGTGGGTTTGATCCCTGCGTCGGTTCGAAGATCCTCTGGAGAAGGAAATGGCACCCCACTCCAGTACTCTTGCCTGGAAAATCCCATGGACAGAGGAGCCTGGTAGGCTATAGTCCATGGGGTCACAAAGAGTCAGATAGGACTGAGCGACTTCACATTCACTTTCATATTCATTCATGCTTGTTTGAATGCACTGCTGCTGCTGCTAAGTCACTTCAGTTGTGTCTGACTCTGTGCAACCCCATAGACGGCAGCCCACCAGGCTCCCCCGTCCCTGGGATTCTCCAGGCAAGAACACTGGAGTGGGTTGCCATTTCCTTCTCTGGTTGCCATATTACAATCTTTAATAATTTTTCATCAAGAGGTCTCACATTTTCATGTTGCACTGAGTTTCACAAATTATGTAGCCAGCTTTGTGTGTGAATATTCAAGCAGATTTATGGAGAGGGTCATATGATAATGGACCTACCAGTTAACAATGAAGAACTGAAGATCCTAATAACAGCTATGTAAGTAGACAGTCCTGGAACTGAATCCTTCTGCCCTAGACAAGCCTTCTGATAACTAGAGTCCTGCTAACATCTTGATTGCAACTTCATGAGAGGCCTTTAGCAAGTACCATCCAGCTAAGAGATTCCTCACTAACAAAGAAGTTGAGGTGGTATTTTTTCAAAAACCATTAAGTTTTAGGATAATTTTTATGCCGCAATAGACAAACAAAATAGAGAGATTTTAGAGACTGATCCTGAGAGTGGCATTCCATTCAATCCACATATCATTAACCAAAGTCCGGTGACATGGATTCAGTCAACTACAAATGAAGGTGAAAAATCAAGACATTTTTGTGCCCCAGAAGAAGAGATTGATGAGCATAGAGTCATCCTCAGATGTACCCTGTGAACAAATTGTCCTTCTCAAGTAGGATCTTATTAGTCATCACAAGTTAGCTACAAGGCTGATACAAGTGTGTGGAATGGAAAGAGGAAGTCATTACAAAATATCAGAGTTCAAGATCTTAAAGGCAACACAAGAATGAAATGTAAATGTTATGTAGATTTTTAGCTAATCAACCTTTGCTAGAAATGGAAAAGATACCACTTTAAAAGTTCTTTTCAACAAACTTAAACACACTCTTGGAGACCCTATTAATATAGTCTTGGGGTTGGAGACAGAATGACTTTGGTTCCTGTCCTCAGGATTGCATGTGAGTCCTTGATCCCAGAAGGCAACTTAATAATCCAGATATCTTCATCCCTAAGATTGGAAAAAACATGGGCCTGTCTCAAGAGATAATTGCAAAGGGATGAAATATTGCATAAAGAATGCTTGTCACAGTGATTGGCATTTACTAAGCACTCAGCAAATATTAAATGTGGTTTTATTAAAACCAGAAGGACAATAGCATGGTGAAGATGATAGGCAGTGATATAGACACGAGGGAGTTAGAGGAATTAAGCTCTTCCTGAGAAACATTAAAATCATTTCATTAGATTCCCAATGTCATATCTCATTCATTCAACAAGTGTTTAGGAGCTACTGTCTATACATAGTGGCAGGTGCTGGGATTCTGCAGTTCCTTCAGTGGGCATTGCTTTCAGGCAACCCTCCAGAAGATGAGATGGTGAACGTATGGTTACTAAGTAGTGGTCAAGGGGAAATGAACCTCATTTGGAGGACTGTATGAGATAAAGTTAATAGGCTTTTACAGTACAAGAGGTTCAGAGAAGGCTTCCCCAAAGAAGCAACATCTAAGACATAGATTGAAGGTAAAATACATGTTCTCCAGACTGAATATGTCAGAGAGGAATAGCAGGAGGGTGAGAAGTCTTTTAGGAAGAGAGAAGGGCAGAGAGAGTAGGCCAAAGATGAGCTTCCAAAGGAATTTAGAAAATCCACAACAAAACACCTTCACTGGTGGATTAGGGAACCAAAACTGATTTGAGATGGAAGTCAAAATAGGAGGCAATTGATGGCTAAAGAGTTGAAAGTTCCAGAAAGGAAAGATAGAGTAGAAATCTTTGAGAACCATAGAAGGTCATGGTCAAGAAACAGGATGATAAATCAAGTATTTCAAGGTAATGCAAAATGCAAAGCCTAATGGCCAAAATAGAAGGGTATAAGGAGTCACTGCATATACAGAATTCAAGAAATGGCACCCATGTGAAACTTCAGTTGCCTGGCCTCATGGCAGGACTTGGAGTGGAGAGGTACACTGTGAGCCAGCTACAGGAACAGTAATGGGTGATCTTGAAGAAGACAGGGTGGAGACTGATGGTGCCAAGAGCATATGTTGGGAGGGAACAGAGTTCCTTTGTTTGTTTTATTTTATTTTTTTACAAAAGAATAATGATGATCTCAAAACAGCCCTTGAGAGCAATGAGTGGGAACCTCCTTGTCACTATACATACCTACTGATGTATGTAAAATGTGGAAGCTTAAACAGCTTTCACCAAAAAAGAATCATGTCCTAAATGTGTCCTATAAAGTCTTTGATAGTAAACAGAATAAAATCAAAATGTCTTGAACTTCTAAACTAGTGAACTCCAGAAAAAACAGTATCAATAAAGTGAAGAAGTCTTTAAATAGAGCTAAAATGCTTTAAATTATAAACTATAAAATTAAAAATACGTGCATATATGTGTACATAATAGTGTGTAATAATATGCATACACAAAGTTATAACAGAGTTGATGTTACTTGAAGAGAGGAGAATTCTAAGAAAGAAGTCTGCTATTTATATATCCCATTCCACTTTTTATTATAACAAACTAAAGTCAGTCATTTTAGAAATAAACAAAAAGGACTCTAAATGTATTACCTCTTTTCCAGAAAAATAAATTAGAAATTGACTCTGTTCACAAATGAGTGTGTGTGTGTGTGTGTGTGTGATTGAACATAAAAATGCACAAGAATATGTACAGGCTTATAAAAAGGTTATGAGGATTTTCATTTTACAATAGAAATGTATAGCCACTTCATAAAAGAAATGTAAATACTAAGTCAAAACAAAACTATCTCACTGCCTCCATACCATTGATCTTTGCATCCTCAATAGCATTATTTCCAAGGTTTTAATTACATGTGTGTGCCTCCCTCTTGAAAACCTAAACCTACCAAGAAAAATTTTTTCTATAAACTAAGAAAATGTGTATGAATATCATAGATTTACTTTTCTGTGCATTTTAATAATATTGAGCTCTTTATCAACCTATTCTTCAGAGGACACACTGCAATGAGAAGAAAAATACATCTTCCTGCTAACAACATCTTGTAGAGTAACTTGCTCCATCCCTTTCTATAAAACTAGGAGAATTTCTCAGTGTTAAACTGTGTTAAAGATCACTGTCAGTAAACAACTATTATCTCCTCAAGCTGGCACCAAAGGACTTTTGAAATCTCCAAACAATCTAGTCATCTGGATGGGATGTAGAAACCGGTTAGCAAAATAAATAAGTCTTTAGGTCAAAGGAAGTTTATTGGGATTAGGAGGAGCGAATGTATTAGAGCATAAGAAGATGACACCTGAGTTCCAGTGGCGGCACTGGTTTGATAGTTAGTTTCCTGGACAAATACTCTTCCTAATGGGATTCTATATGACTTTGTCCAATAAACTTCACCATTATGTATGCCACAGCACACAGTGCGGAAGAAGGCGGTCGTGTTGCAGTTGACTTAATCTCAGCATGGTACGTGAATGAACGGAGTGGGAATCAAGCAGCCTTTCAGGGCTGCAGTGACCCAGTTCTTCAGGGGGTAACATTGATGTAGGAACAGCTAACTCTGGCCACTATTAGGGTATGCTTCCTGCTGAGAACATGCAGTGCCTTCCCTCACACTTCCATCCGTGTCCATGGGAAGAACAGACATATTTGGGCAAGAGGAGATTGTGAAAGAAAAACAGGCTTCCCTTCCTAAATTCTGTAACTATAAGCTTCAGGGAAATATGAAATGGATTCTTTTAAACAACCTGGAATGGCAAAAAAATTACAGACCAAGCAGATTGTACACTGGCCTCTGCTTGCTGTTGCTTTGATTATCCTGGTCATACCTAATTGGTTTATTGTCAGTGCTTTTAGTTGGTAGCTTCCCTCAATGTCTCACATCAAATATTGTTGTCTCTTTAATTTTTTTCAGTTGTTTTTGCCACTGTCTACTTTTTCTCTGTGCCTCAAAGCATCAGAAATATGGATCATACAGATAACTAGAGTTTCTTCTGTTTTATTTTAAACTCTATAAAGATGTCTTATACTCTCAGTGATCTTGTTTATTTAATCCTTTTTGGTCTCACCTCATTATGTCCAAATGAACATATTCCTTTTAATCAGTGCTTGTGGCTCAGAATATCTTTCCGATGGATACAAAACCATTTCATTTTGTGACAGCAAAAAATAAGAGTCAAAAGGGAAAAAAAAAGTGTGTTTAAACATAAGACTGGAACCAGCCATCTCTTATTTTACACTTCATTTCTGGCATTTGTCTTAACAAGTGATGAAGTTTGAACTCAGGACAATTGAATGAGGACCCTTAACCAACATAAAACAGAGATTGGCCACTTTTCCTCTTTCTTCTGGTAGGTTCTGCAGAGACCATTTTTAACCTCTCTCTCTTTCTTTCAAAATATAGACTTTTAAGCAGTTATTTTCCACTCCATTCCTGCCCATTGAAAGTTGAAAAGTTTCTGGCAACACACTGAATTTTTAAAAGCCCTGAAACCAAGAGAAGTTGAACAAATCACCAGTGCCCTCTAGTGTTCAGAACAAGCAACACCTCGGAAACAGCCTCGGCTGCAGTGGCTTTGCTAAAGCAGCTGCTGAAGTCTTTTTCTGTTAGGAAGAAATGTGGTTTGTTTCCATTATATCTAGTAACCAAAGAGCTTCAGCTTTTCCCATAAATTCTCTGGAAGCAATAATGCTGCATTTTTCAGGTCAGGCGATATTTATTTCACAGTTATCTCTAAAGCACAATGAAATGCAATTATATCATTCTTGAGGGGGCTGAGAATAGAAATTCTTCCTTTAATAAGAGAAACAATTTCAGCAAGTTTTTCTTACATTTAAGAAAAGACAGCACAAAGAAATTGATCCAGACCCACTATCTATGCCTGGAACTTAATGTGTGTGTGTGTGTGTGTGTGTGTGTGTGTGTTTAATTGGTCTCTAAATAGATGTGAATATGACCTGTTTTTACTAATAGGATAATTCATTCAATTATTTTTTTTAAAGCTACAGAAAAGGAAACAAGTTACCCTTCTTGTCCTGGAGGGCAAATAAATAAGACGTTTTCAAGAAAGTCCACAGGCAAAACCATCTGTTTGGAATCACTCTGATTATAGAAGCTGGTAATTCTTGGTCTCAAAGGAGGCAACTGGAGTATGGAACCTTTTAAGAGGTGATATATCTTTCCAGAGGTCCATAGAGACTGGGAACATGAATGTCCCCCTTCCTATCTTGCAGCCACTGGCCCCTCTCTCACTCAGCGGCCCGGCTCTGAGGCTGGAGGGGCTGAGGAGCTAAGCAGAGTCTGAACCACACCTGGACCACTGTGGTAGTAACCACAGTGGTCCTTAGAGAGCTGTGTACCACGGACAGCAATAAGAATGATTAAATGTCAGGAGGAGGATGACTCATAAACTCACATGAAATCACTGAAATTTGTTTAGTTTGGCCAGAGAGAGGAGGAGGATGATCAGCAAATATGTGACTTGCAGAGAAGCTGTTTTAAGTGGTATTAATAAAGCACAGAGTGGAAATTGAACTGATAAGGGTAGGGTGACTTTCTGGAAATATTCCCCAACCTAAAATTTGGGCAATTATGAAAGTATTCCAAGGAAAAAGGGAAGTTTAAACTTCAGGATCTAAATCCCAAGTCTGATAGATGCAAAGGATGATCAGAGTCAAAGGTGTTCTAAAAATTATGCTGTAAGCCACGTGATTGTTTAGAATGGGCTGACCTCCCCTCACAGATAAATTAAGCAAGTGATACTCGTTCATAATTTTTACATAAGTTTTTGCCTTTGCACTGGGTTTTCTCCCTACAGTCTTTTCCCTGGCTACCACCTCGTTCTCTGCACATGTTTTACCTGTGTCTGTAATTCCGTGTTTTGGACCACATGATTCATTTTCTATACTCATTTTTTTCCAAACAAATTTTTCTCCCTGCCCTATGACAACGGTAGCCTAGGACAATATTTTCAGTGTCCACAGAGAACAATATAAATAGCTTCTGGGTTATGACTGTAGCTTTTTGTAATGGACTGAATGCGTACGCTCACCCTCAAAGTTATATGTTGAAAATTTAATCCCAGGGTGATAGTATTTCATCATACTGGGTGATGTGAGTGGGGCCTTGGGGAGATAATTAGGTCATGAAGGTAGAGCCCTTGTGAATAGGGTTAGTGCCCTTATAAGAAGAGGTCAGAGAGTTCTCTCCCTGACCTGTGAGGACACAGCAAGATGTCTTCTGTAAACCAGAAAGAAGGCACTTGCATGGTCAAGGTCACAATCATGCTGTCACCCCAATCTCGAATTGCCAGCCTCCAGAACTATGAGAAATAAATGTTTGTTGTTTAAACCACCCAATTCTATGGTAATGTGTTACGGCAGCGTGAGCTAAGATGCCTTCAGAGCAAAACTGCTTATAGTTGAATAGTTCTATAAAGTCAGGCAAATCACTCAACTTCTCTGTGCTTCAGTGTGTAAAATGGGAAAAATCATGAGATCAGATGTGAGTATTAAAAGAGTTAACCCATAGCCACTAAGAATACATTCTGGCATGTAAGAATCATTCATAAAATGTAAACAATTTTGGAACTATTTTTATTACAGTAAGAACACACTCTACATTGTAATCACGTATGTATAAAATTAAATAAAATTTCATCATATAATAATTATCTTATGATGTGCAATGTGTTATATTTTATTATTCTATATTTTATATATTTCCTGAAAAAAAGTGATCATGACCCGCCATGCTAAATAATTCTGATGTTTCATTGTTGCTTCTTGACTCACAGCTTGAAAAATGAATCTTAGGATATAACTCTCAGGCTATAAATGTTCTAGGATATAAAAGGGACATAGGATACCCAGACATTATTCTTGGAATTTCTGACAATTCTCACAGCTCTGGGATTTCTTTTTAACTTTGCAAGTCCACTCTGTAGCACTGCTTATTCTTGTGAACATGGATTTTTTTTTTAAACTAAAGACTAACAACAACCACTACTATAACAGCAATCAACAAAACAGTCACCTTGCCAGAGTTTCCATGCTCTAAGATAATCAAATGACA
This sequence comes from Bos mutus, assembly GCF_027580195.1. NCBI lineage: Eukaryota > Metazoa > Chordata > Mammalia > Artiodactyla > Bovidae > Bos > Bos mutus. Next base: position 50,285,718 of record NC_091617.1, read on the forward strand.
GAATTTTCTAGTATCCTGTAAAAGATTATGTTAGAAGGAGAAGCAAGCTTGTGACTCCAAGACTTCAGCAGTGCTAAACAGAGGTAGATGACTTAGAGGCGTGCAGGGGATGCTGAAGCAGTTAGGTAGTGACTTCTTTCCCCTCCTCCTCCAAATAAGTACAACCACTAACCAAACATAAGATCTCCATGACTATGTATATGTGTATAACATACAGTAAGGATAAATATTGGCTAAAAAACTTACATTTCTGCTTTAAGTGAAAGTGAAAGTGAAGTCGCTCAGTCATGTCCGACTCTTTGCGACCCCATGAACTGTAGCCTACAAGGCTACTCTGTCCATGGGATTTTCCAGGCAATAGCACTGGAGTGGATTGCCATTTCCTTCTCCAGAGGATCTTCCCGACCCAGGGATCGAACCCGGGTCTCCCGCATTGTAGACAGACGCTTCACCGTCTGAGCCACCAGGGAAGTCCTGGTTTAAGTGTATGTTTATATTTGTGTGGGTGACATAGAATTATTCCTTATGTGGAACTTCATCAAATAATTTTGAAAAAAACTGTTTCAAATGATCTGACAATTCTGAGTGGATTCCAAGAGAGCCACTTAATGGTTAACTTCCATTAGTAACTAAATTGCCTTTTTATTTTCCATTGATTTCTCCTGCACTTTCAAAAATTATAAAAAAAAATGTTAGGAAACAATATTGTGAAGCAGTGGAGGTGTGCATAGGAAGGTGAGCTGTAACAATAATAACAGATAATAATTAGTCATGGTGAATGCAGCTAGTTGGTGCCCTGCAGAAACCTGTGGCACCCAGGTTAGGTTTCCTGGAGTTTAGAGAAGGGTTTGCTCCTAGAGACATGGTCCTCTGAAAAGGCTGAGGTACAGTCTGCAGCCCTATAAAAGTGTTCTTCTATCACAAACTCAGCCTGAGGTCCACAGAGCTCCAGACCAGAAGGGAACAAGCTGAGGAAATGACTACTCACAGGTGAATAGGAGTTAACTACAAAACACGCTTTTCCACAGCTCTCTGTATTTTCATTGACCCTGGCACTACTGACACAAAAGATAGTTTAATTCCACAGATGCTACTCTCTCCCGCCTATATACACCTCAACAAGTATAATTTTCCAATCAAAATGGAGCATTTTTCTACCCTTTCCTGGAAAGTGCTACCTATCTCCTTTGTCCGGTATTGTAGACTCCACAACATGTGATTTTAAGGTATGAATTCATGTCCTTAAAGGTTTGCTTGATGTACTAATTACTACTGTGTTCTTCAAATACTCTTACTGTGAATGTTGCTGCTCTATTCTGATTTAAAACTTCAAAAAAAGGGGCCTTCATTATCCAACAAGGTAATCTAACAATGACACTAACAAGGAGATAACCTGTCTGACTTGATGCAGAGAACTTCTTCAAAATCTAAATCTAGGTATGAAATCAACTCTAAAAAATATGAGTTTACTTGGATCACGCAGGTGTGATGAACTAAGAGAGCGTTCTGGAATGCTGGATGGTTTGTATGTTGGTGGGGGTGGGTTATGTCAAAACAGTGGCCAGATCTCTGTGCTTCATACAACACAAGTGTATTTCTTGCTTATAAAACACATCCCACGTGACTTGACAGGGGTCTCTGCTCACCATAGTTTTTTGTGGATCCGAGCTAACATGATCTTTCTCAACACACACCTCATGATTACCACAGCCAAGAAAGGAAGAAAGGGAAGAAAACACGCCAAAACGTTCAAGGAGCACACACTTAGAAGCAACCTACACCACTTCTGCTCACATCTATCAGCCAAAGAGAGTCACAGTGCCACACCTCACTTTGGTGGGATGAGAGAGTGCAAAGCTAGCACTGTTTAGAAGGGAAATGGGAAATATTTAGTCAACAACCATGAATACTACCATTTTCCTCATCGTTCACATTTACTTGATGACCAAGACCTGCTCACTGACAGCTCATCTCAGTTTCTACTTTCCATTCACTTGTTGACTCTGTAGTCTCATCATACTTCAGCTGGATTGTAGAAAGGCCTTTATGCTTGGCCCAACAACCTATATGTAGATTCCAGTCACACTGAATTACTTACAGACCAGCACACTTTAATTCACCCCTTCATGCTTCATATTTCTCCCTGTGACCTTCTCTCCCTGAAAAGCATCCCCTCATCCCTCCACAGCCGTTCTTAAGTCTTATATCCCTTGGAGAGGTTTCAGAAAGCCCCACATATTCTCTAGCCCATGTTATATTTAGTATGCCCATGGTGCTTTTCTCCATTTGTGTTTGTATTACACGACGTGTGTCTTTCTCCTTTACTGCAATTATTAATGTGCAATCATTCTGTGTTTACAAGAATGCAAGCTCCCTGAAGGTAACAGTCATTCTTCCATCAGAGCCATGACAATGATCCATCATTCTCCTTCCTGTGCTTCTGCCCCACCTATTTTGTCTTTGTGTCCCTAGCGGCTAGAATATTGTCAGGACTCAGTCAGATCTGAATTAAGCTATTAATTTGTACCAAGAAATATAACTGACAGGTATTGCTGATATTTAGCCCATATAGAAGAATACACTATTTTAAAACATTAAAAATTAAAAATTGCTAGGTACAGACTCAGAGAAAAGAGACATGAAGGATGTTTTAGCATCAATCCATGGCAGTTGTTTAATATTCTCTTTGCTGAGTTCACTGGAAATATGTATTAATCTGTGGGGTTTCTGGATGGTGTAGGGTAGAGGGGTAGAGTCTAAGAGCTTTGTTCAGACTCAATAGACATGAGTTTGAGTAAGCTCTGGGAGTTGGTGATGGACAGGAAAGCCTGGCATGCTGCAGTCCATGGGGTCTCAAAGAGTTGGACATGACAGAGAGACTGAACTGAACTGAACTGAAGACTCTTCTGGAATGTGATTCTCTTGATGTATGTCATTGTAACATTCCTGTCACTAAATTCCCCACTTCTATAACTTGATACATTTCCCAAGGATGCAGCTTCTGCTTATATTCTATTTAGTGAGGCTACTTGCTTCCCGATAGTTCACAGGCAAATACCTCTGTCTCATCCCACATCTAGAGTAACTAGGGGAATTTATTGTGAGGAGTCAGAATCAGAAATCTTGTGGGATTCATTCCCAGTAGCAAGGGCTAATGCCCTGGTAGCTAATTTTAAAGAGATCCTAAAGGTGTGTGTGTCTACTTGCTTTGTATATTCCGTGCTTTTAATCACTTATGCACCATTAGGCTACTTACACAGTATGGGAGTTCTGCATACTTGTAGCATAAGGAATTTCAATATTAGGCTAAAGCCAGAAAGAAAAACACAATAGTTCATTCATATGTCAAAAAATTATAGTTACTTAGCTTATTCCAAATAGCAAGAATATTCATTCAGCTCAAAGAAAGTAGAAATTTCCACTCTACAAGAATACAATTTCATCAATCTATACTGTCGAAGTTCAATTTACAGTCTTATTTATGATTAAGAATGTAGAATGTGTGTGTGCTCAGCTGTATCTGACTTTTTTGCGACCCTGTGGACTGTAGCCTTCCAGGCTCCTCTTTCCATGGGATTTCCCAGGCAAGAATATTGGACTTGGTTGCATTTCTTTTTCTAGAAGATTTTCCCAAACTAAGGATCAAACCTGTGTCTCCTGCATCTCCTGCATTGGCAGACAGATTCTTTACCACATTAGCCACCTGGGAAGACCATGAGTAAGAATAGGTGTTAATAAAATAAGAAGGAGAGGGAGAGGAGAAGGGGAAGAAGAAGAGGAAAGAAACCTTCTGGTGTTTGGCTATTTTTTTTTTTTTAATCTCAAAACGCAGATTGTCAGCAAATCAACTAAATGTCACTAGAGGTGATTCAGTTCTGCTGCATTTGAGATAAATTGAGTTCCTGGTAGCTCTGTGTGGGTGTCTTTGAGGTACGATCTTAATAAGCCTCAGTCTACTCTAGAGGAACATGAAAGATTCTGTAAGACATCTAAAGGAGGAAAGCATTGGTCTCCTTTCTCTTCCTCCTCTAAATCATATCCATTTCATACAATGGTTGTTCAGTGATGACTCAGCTCTTTAGTCCAGGCTCCTTTCCTCTTCAGAATCTCCAGGAGATACTCCAGTGAAGTTGGAAACATTTGTAATTTCCCTATGAGACTGGTCATTTTATTTGTTGTGAAATCTGATTTTGTAGGAACTGTGAAGTTTCTCCTATATAAATGAACTTGAATTTGGCGTTAACAGAGGAAACTAACAGAACACAGTGGTTGTCTGTTTATCTTTTTACTGTCATCTAATATAACTGAATTTTTTCAATTCTGCTCTTACTCCACATGGCCTCATGGAAACTGACCTCTTGCCTACCTTCAAGTGTTTTGGGATTAGAATAAAACTCACAATCCCATTACGCCTATCAATGACTGATTTTGGAGAGAGGGGGCATGTGGTCATGCCAGGTCTTCAGAGGCCTTCTGGGAAGTTTCCTTGCATTTAAGAAAACAACACATGTATAGAACAGTCTTATGGACTCTGTGGGAGAGGGAGAGGGTGGGAAGATTTGGGAGAGTGACAATGAAACATGTAGAATATCATGTAAGAAACGAGTTGCCAGTCCAGAGTTGCCAGTCCAGGTTCGATGCGCGATACTGGATGCTTGGGGCTGGTGCACTGGGACGACCCAGAGGGATGGTGTGGGGAGGGAGGAGGGAGGAGGGTTCAGGATGGGGAGCACATGTATACCTGTGGCAGATTCATTTTGATATTTGGCAAAACTAATACAATTATGTAATGTTTAAAAATAAAATAAAAATACATGCCTGCTAAAAAAAAAAAAAAAAAAAAAAAGAAAACAACAAAGAAATAGTTGTTTTATTATTTTTTTTTTTCTGATTCTGGACAGTGCTACTTCCTGAGGTGACCCAGGAGCTACTGTAGCTACCTGCACACAGGAAGGAATGCCAGCCAAAGGCTGCCCAGCAGGGAGAAGAAAACAACCTGGGAATGTCTTTGGAGTCATCACTGAACTGCTGATCATACTGTACCTGGGGTCTGATTTCTTCGTTCTGACTTTTCAGTTATATGGAGAAAAAAAAACCCTCATTCATCTGAATAACCAGATTCAGGGACAATTTATTTTTGTCTCATTGACTCGGCCCTTATTTTTGGCTATTGCCCATCACACATGGAACCAATGACAAAACCATTTTCATTTCCCTTTGGTTCCATTGACAGTTGACAGATAAAATACAGGACACCCAGTTAAATTTGAATTTCAGACAAACAATGAATAATCATTTTAGTATATTTATGTCTCATGCACTGTTAAGGATATACTAATATAAAAATTATTCATCATTTATCTGAAATTCAAATTTAACTAGGTTTCCTATATTTTTATCTGCTTAATAGGCAACCCCAGTTCTACTTGAACAACAGTAGGAAGAAGTTAAAAATTACTTCTCAATAGAGCAATAGGAGGGAGAATATAGTAGAGTGGGCCTTCTCCATTTGCTCAGTGGTAAAGGATCGGCCTATCAATGCAGATGTGGGTTTGGCCCCTGGGTCAGGAAGATTCCTTGGGAGAAGGAAATGGAAATCCACTCCAGTATTCTTGCCTGGGAAATCCCATAGACAGAGGAGCCTGGTGGACTAGTCCATAATGTCACAAAAGAATTATGATTTGATTAATAGGCATCTGATCTGATTTAGAAGGTCTGTGAGCATGAAGAAAAAGCCTAACTCAAATTTGCATTCATAAATACAGATAATATAAATAGTCATAAATGCATATGTGCAGAAAATCAAACATGTTATCACCAGATGTATCATCATGGAAATAACTGAAAAGAAGGAAAATTTATTTCAACACTAATTTTACATTAATTAAAAACCCTTTAAAAAAAAATACTCACGAAAAGCATACCTTCTAAACAAACTCCAACTTTTTGTTTTCAATCTGCCTCATGCATGTACAGATAGATCCCTGGATTCAGGATCCCCAGATACAGCATTTAGTCTGCATTCACTGGAAGGGGTTTGTGAATTTCTCATGACGTGAGATTAGGACGTAGTTAACTAGTTTTTCTCTAAGGTAAAGTGCACTGAAATGCCCTCAGGAAATTATGGATTTGAGGCCAAGGGAACAAAGTAAGAATAAAAGCTAAGAAAATGGGCATGATCTGTTATGTTTGTAGATGTTTCATAAAACTTTAAGCAGCATTCTTAGCCTGAGCTAAGAATAAATTATCTCAGAAGAAATTAGTTGTTTATTATATAGGATTTGGGGGGAGGAGGGTAAATTTTAAAAGCACTTTGCAAATTATAAGTCCCAGTAAAATTATGAGTTGACATATGAGGACTTCAATTAAAACAAGTTCCAAAAAATCATTAATTAGAGAGCTCTAATTCTGGAAATAGTCTCACCACTGAAATTTACAAGGATTTTATTTCAGCTTCTCTTATATGTCTTACTAAGAATACACTTTACATCATGACTTCTCTCAAAAAATGTCCATTTCTTTTATACAAAATCTCATTATCAAACTGTCCTAGTGATGCAGATGCTCTCAGGAGCAGGCAACCGGGTGTTATTAACCTCTGCATTTGTCTTTCCAAAGAGCAAATATGGATGTTTTTCTTTTATATTAATGACATGATTTGAAACTTCTTCTCAAGTTTGGCAAGTAAGGATTATTTAATTTATTCCACATTTGAAACTTTGGTTTTCTAATTTGATTATTTTGACTTTTAGCATCTCTCTGTAGAAATACAGATAGATTGAATGCTTTATTTAAAGCAATTCTCCTGTCATGGGGGAAATAAATGGAATGAGTTATTAAGTTCAGTATAAGCCTTTGATTATTTCAGAATTAAGAGCCTATGGAAGCTAAAATGCTTTTCAGATTTTCTCAGTGAAGGTTTATAGAAAGAAATGTTTGCAAATTGTTAATCAGGATAAACACATTCCAATCAAAGACATAGAAATTTTAATTGTTCTCTAAAACTCATACTTTCAAGATGTTGCCAGAGTAGATGATTGTCTTCTAATTATACAATTGTTCTTGCTGCAGCACTTCAGTTTTCAATCAAGACTGTTAGATGATGAAGACGGAGAACAGAGTGAAATATGTTTACGAACATGAAGTCTATGGCACTACAACTATGCAGTACTCTAAGACCTTTGCCTTTTTTTTTGCACAAAGGAGACAAGTTGATGAATTTCAAAAGTATTCAAACTGAAACTTGACTGTTCTAATAGTACAATGATATATGTCATTTGGTGAGAAAACAAAGAAAAACTGTACTTTAAAATATATTTCTTTAACACTGAAAACCTCAATATTACTTTATTCTCATTAAATTTTCTCAATTTTATCTCCAAATACATTTTGAGCTTCAGCTATATGCCAGGCATAATAACATTAGCAGCTAGAGATAAGAAAAAAGGATTAGGTATTCTCTCTTCTTTTCAAGGCCTTCATTTAAGGGGATATTAACAAACCCTCTATAATCTGCAGAATTCTTGTCACCAGTATTTGTTTGTTTGTTTATTTTTGTTTAATTTTATTGTCTTTAAGTAAAAGGTATGTGATCAACTCAATTCTGATATTATGGCTACATTTCTAAGTATGAGAATAGTTTTGAATTTCATGTAATTTCTTATAACCTAGTCAGTCACTGGTGTCTATATCAATTCCTAAATACCATATACATTTGATAAGACTGTATAAAGGATTAGAAATAACTTAAATGCTTACACAGTGCATGGCACATTGTACACGCATGCATGATAAGTTTCTTCAGTTGTGTCCAACTCTTTGCAACCCTATGGACTGTAGCCCACTGGGCTCCTCTGTCCATGGGATTCTCCAGGCAAGAATACTGGTGTGGGCTGCTATTTTCTTTTCCAGGGGATCTTCCCAACCCAGGGATCAAACTCGCATCTCTTAAGTCTCCTTTGGCAGGTTGGTTCTTTACCACTAGCTCCACCTGGGAAGCCCATGGCACATAGGCGGTACCTCCGAAATAGTTATTTAAACTCAATATGACGGTGGACTTATATCACACAGTTTTAGAAAGCTATTAGTTATGGCTGAAAGAAGAAAAGATGAATTAAAAGGAGATGTTCCTAAATATTTTACCCAAAAAAAGACTGAAAATTCTTGAATTCACCTTAAAACAAATTACGGGGTGAAAAAAAAGTACTGAAAGATAAATGTGCCGGTATAAACTAGGAAACTTCCAGTGACAAGCATCGATAAAAGCTAAGGAGCTTTTTTACATTTGGAGAATTTTTTTTTAAAAAGAAGTAGAAAATAAAGATAAATAGGACAAAGAGGTTATAGGAAATACAATAGTGTGAGTTTCATAAGTACAGTGTTCTAAATGAATTACTAAGAAAATCTAAATATATATTCTAGATGATGATCAAGATAGCTGTATATTATATGTAGATATAAATATATATGGGTTTCCCTGGTCGCTCAGCTGGTATAGAATCTGCCTGCAATGCAGGAGACCCCTGTTCAATTCCTGGGTTGGGAAGATACCCTGGAGAAGGTATAGGCTATCCACTCCAGTATTCTTGAGCTTCCCTTGTGGCTCAGATGGTAAAGAATCTGCCTGCAATGCAGGAGACCTGGGTTCGATCCCTGGGTTGGGATGATCCCCAGAGGAGGGCATGGCAACTTATTCCAGTATTCTTGCCTAGAGAATCCTCATGGACAGAAGAGCCAGCTGGGCTACAATCCATGGGGTTGCAAAGAGTCAGACATGACAGAGCAACTAAGCACAGCTCAGCATAAATATATATAATGTGTATATGTATACATACATGTACAAATGTGCATATGTATACATATAAATAAATATATATACACATACACTCTACATACTGAAAAGAACAGAGAGAGGAAGAGAGCGAGACATTCATGCAGCTAATCAAGAGCAGAGTAAGCAATTTAATTACTGACTACAGTGATGACATTCCAAGAAACACAAAACATCAAATAATTCTATTATATACTTTATTTTCCATGTTATTTCTCTGTATTAACCAACCACTAGCTAATGATGAAAATGATGACACAGAAGAAAAGGATAAATAAGGCAACCCACGGATCCCTTCCCTTAATGTCCTTCCTTACTCAGGGAGCTGAAAGTAGAAAGTGTTATTAGAAAGTGCACCATTCAAGAAGTGAAACAAAAATGGTTGAGTTTGGTTTGTGCAACATTTCTATTGTCCTATTCAGAACAAAATGTTGTTGCTGTTGTTCAATCACTAAGTCATGTCTGATTCTTTGCCAGGCTTCCCTGGCCTTCACTGTCTCCCAGAGTTTGCTCAAATTCATGTCCACTGAGTCAGTGATGCCATCCAACCATCTCATCCTCTGTTGTCCCCTTCCCCTGACCTCAGTTTTCTCCAGCATCAGGGTCTTTTCCAACGAGTCAGCTCTTTGCATCAGGTGGCCAAAGTACCATAGCTTCAGCTTCAGCATCAGTCCTTCCAATGAATCTTCAGGGTTGATTTCCCTTAGGATTGACCGGTTTCATCTCCCTGCTGTGCAAGTCACTCTCAAGAGTCTTTTTCAACATCACAATGCAAAAGCATCAATTCTTTAGCACTCAGCCTTCTTTTTGGTCCAACTCTCACATCCATAAATGACTAATAGAAAAACCATAGCTTTGACTAGACGGACCTTTGTTGGCAAAGTGATGTCTCCGCTTTTTAACACACTGTCTAGGTTGGTCATAGTTTTTCTTCTAAGGGGCAAGTGTTTTCTAATTTTGTGGCTGCAGTCACTGTCTGCAGTGATTTTGAAGCCCAGGAAAAGAAAATCTGTCAGTGTGTCCATTGTTTCTCCATCTGTTTGCCATGAAGTGATGTGGCCGGTTGCCATGTTCTTAGTCTTTTGGATATTGAGTTTAGAGCAGGCTTTTGTACCCTCCTCTTTCCCTCTCATCAAGAGGCTCTTTAGTTCCTCTTCATTTCTGCCATTAAGGTGGTATCATCTGCATATCTGAGGTTATTGATATTCTCCCAGCAATCTTGATTCCAGCTTATGATTCACCCAACCTGGCATTTCATTTAATGCACTCTCAACGTAAGTTAAATAAGCAGGGTGACAATATACAGCTTTTACATTCTCCTTTTCCTATTCTGAACCAGTCCATTGTTCCATGTGCGGTTCTAACTGTTGCTTTTTGACCTGCATGGAGGTTTCTCAGGAGGCAGGTAAGGTGGTCTGGTATTCCCATTTCATTAAGAATTTTCACAGTTTGCTGTGATCCACACAGTCAAAGAGTTTAGTGTAGTCAATGAAGCAGAAGCACATGCTTTTCAGGACTCCCTTTGCTTTTTCTATGATACACCAGATGTTGCCAATTTGATCTATGGTTTCTCTGTCTTCTAAATCCAGCTTGAACTCTGGAAGTTCTCTGTTCATGTACTGCTGAAGCCTAGCTTGAAAGATTTTGAGCATTACTTGATAGAATATGAAATGAGCACAATTGTACAGTAGTTTGAACATTCTTTAACATTGCTTTTTTGGGGGAGTGAAGTGAAAAGTGACCTTTTCCAGCCCTGTGGCCACTGCTGAGTTTTCCAAATTTGATAGTATATTGAGTGCGGCACTTTAACAGCATCATCTTTTAGGATTTTAAATAGCTCAGCTGGAATTCCATCACCTCCACTAGCTTTCTTTGGAGTAATGCTTCCTAATGTCCACTTGACCACACTCTAGGATATCTGGCTCTAGGTAAGTGACCACACCCTTGTGGCTATCTGGGTCATCAAGACCCTTTTTGCATAGTTCTATGTACTGTTACCACCTCATCTTAATATCTTCTGCTTCTGTTATGTCCATACCCTTTCTCTCCTTTATTGTGCCTGTCTTGCATGAAATGTTCCCTTGGTATTTCTAATTTTCTTGAAGGATCTCTAGGGTTTCCCACTGTATTTTTTTCCCTCTATTTCTTTGCATTGATCACTTAAGAAGGCTTTCTTATCTCTCCTTGCTATTCTCTGGAACTGTGCATTCGGTTGGGTATATCCTTCCCTTTCTCTTTGCCTTCCATTTCTTTTCTCAGAATAAAATACATATGCTCATGTGACCCACAAAATGCAAACTGTGTAATTTGGTGACTCTGGATATGAATTAATTGTTCTTACTTTTGCATTTAAGACGAGCATCACACAAGATACATATAAACATAAAAAGTTAAGCTAGAATTTAAAATGCTAATTTTTCTTAACTTAGAACGTTAAATACAAAATATAACAAACTCTGACAAACCAAAATAAAAAGTTCAGTAGAGAAAGGGTTTTTATTTTTAAACTTAATATTGTTAACATCTTTTTTTTTTTTTTTTTTTTTTGCTTTTTGAAAAAGTGGACTCATGTTTTCATTTTGCACCAGACCTGGAAGTTTGCCTACTCAAACCTTCCCCAGTAGAAGCAATATCTGTTGCATTATGTCAGAATTTCAATTTTGCTTCTCAACCATAGACTGCAGGTTTTTTATATTCTTCCAATAAAAGCCTTTGCAGCTCACTACTCTGACGACAGGGGTCATCTTACTTTCCTGGTATAGCTTGAAACGTGGCACAAAGTTATGTGTCTTTGTTATAAGCAGAGAATCATGAGAGCTCATGGAATATGTTCGTTTATAGAGTTCACGATTGGTGGAGCAACACTTAAAACCTGAATCAAATCTAGGTGACAAAAACTAGGGAAATAAGAGAGAGAACCATTTCTTATAGTTATATCTTATTTTGGGAAAACAGGGAGTGAGGGATATGAAAGCTATCTTCTATTATAACAAGACCCAAATAAGAGTAGCTGCCTGCCACTTAGTGCTTGCTGTATGCTAGACTTTCTTCCAGGTCTTCATCAATCTCATTTTATGTCTTCCTTGAAATTATTGTTTTGAGATAGGTATATTAATTCCATTTTACAGATAGGAGAGAGGCATGGAGAAGTAGAAGGACGTGCAACTCATAAAATTTGGAGCCAGTTATTAATCTTAGAGCTGCCTGCATACCAAGCCCTAGCTCCTAATCTCTACTCCACAGTCTAAGGGCACTCATTTGTTTAAAAGAGTTCAATAAGCTAAAGTAAGAACAATGAGTAGAAATGGTTGGGGGAAAGATTTGTACTCAGGACCAGAGAATAATTTATGTTTAAAGGGAGAAAATCCAGACAAGTAGATAATACAGACTTTTTTTTTTTTTTTCCTGAGGAACCACTAAAAGACCATGGAAGGACCAAGACTCTCTTAAAGCTGTAAATGGAATGCATTGTCTTTCAAGTTTATGGGCTCATTGTCAGTGATAATATTAAACAGATACATGATTGCACTGTGCAAGAATGTTTGTTAGAAATGGTGATGTATTTTAGAAACTAAAATCAGGAGTGATTATACATAAGGAACTTGAGATTGACTTCTATTTCAGCACTAAGTAATTTTAAGATTTCAGGAGTCACTTAACTTCTCCAAGTATAGGTTCCTTCATCTGTAAAACAAAAATCATAATACTACATGGGTTATTATAAAGATTGAATGAGACTGTGACTGAAGCATCTAGCTCAGAAACTTACACAGAAAGTAAATGCTCAATGAAGGTAACCAATGCTGTTTTGGTGTGCATGGAGTGACAAAGGTAATGAGGAGAAAGGATTTTGACTTTGATTAGGAGATCAGTCTAGAAATTTATGTAGGAAATGACTTAATATCTAAAACTACAAGTTTGACAGGAAACCAGAGGCAGATGCAAAATGTAGATAGAAGGATAGTAACTGGAATTTAAACTAAAACCCCTAAGTACAGGTGGAGAATAAAGACAGACTATACACGTTAAACAATATTTTAGCATGTGGGAGATGATTCTATAACTCAGAAAGGTGAAGAGAAACTGGAAGGTACATATTGTTCTCAAGTTGTGCTGCTCACTATGATAGTCATTAGAGGCATATGACTATGTAATTTTAAATGTAAATTATTTAAAATTAAGAAAATTTAAAAATCAAGTGTTTACCAGTCACATGTCAAATTCTTAGTAGCTACCTACAGCTAGTGGTTGGTGCACTGAGCAGAGTAGAAAACATTCGCATTGTTGCAGGAAATTATATGAGACAGTGCTGTCTGCAGAGAAAGGCAGGGGGCTACATATATCTGGGTGTGTGATTTCAATCTCAGGGAAAACCTCTACTTTCTCATACTATTGCATTTATTCATTTATTTTCCCCTTCCATATTCCCAACTTTTCACTGAATATATTTGGCAGAAAATCAAGAACAGTTTTGTGGTAAGCAGTATTTTAGGAAAGTCTCCAAAATGTCCACTACTGGTATGTGCATCCAATATAATCACCCCACCCTTGAGTGTGCGTGCCGTGCTGTGCTTAGTCTCTCAGTCGTGTCTGATTCTTTGCGACCCGTGGACTGCAGCCCACCAAGCTCCTCTGTCCATGGGGATTCTCCAGGCAAGAATACTGGAGTAGGTGGCCATGCTCTCCTCCAGGGGATCATCCCAATCCAGGGATCAAACCCAGGTCTCCCACATTGCAGGCAGATTCTTTACCAACTGAATCACCAAGGAACCCAGGAATACTGGAGTGGTAGCCTATTCCTTCTCCAGGTGATCTTCCTAACCAAGAAATCAAACCAGGCTCTCCTGCATTGCAGGCAGAATCTTAACCAGCTGAGCTACCAGGGTGGGCCTTACCTAATCAGGTGAACCCCTCTAAAAGAAGGTTTAGAAATAAGAGAGAGAAGTCAGAGGTTCAAAGCAACAGAGACAGACATTTTCCTGCTGGCCTTGATGCAGCAAATTGCAATTTTGTAGAGATATCCATGTGGAAGTTAATAAACAGGTACATTCTAAGAACTGAGAGCAGCCCCAGTCAATAGCCGGAAAGAAAACTCAGACCTCAGTCATACATTTAAAAGGAATTGAGTTCTTCTAACAAACTGAATGCCTGTGGAAGCAAACCCTGACGCTCAGATGAGATCCCATACATTGCCAGCCCCTTAATATTAACCTTGGAGGACTCTAAGCAGAGAACCCAGCTGGGTTATCCATAGCTTTCTGATATACACAAAAGTGAGATAAGAAATGGTATTGCTTTCAGCTAAGTGCATAATACACTTGTACAGTAATAGAAAGCTAACTAGCTCCTAGTAACACAACCACACACACAGACTTGCCCACACTCATACACACTCACTTTTTTTCTCCTTTAAAGCACAAAAATATAAAAGTGCAAAATGCAGTGTGACTTTATTTTACTGGGATAAAAGGTTCAAAGAAAACATGTTCAAAATTTTGCTGCTGGCTTTGACAGGGGACTAGGAAGAGCTGAGGCAATTAGCCAGGACTCCAGTACTTTTACCTGTGTTTTTTTCAGATAGGACCAACTGTACTTGACTCCCTACAACTTTGAGAAAGGTAATACATTTTCACTGTAACAAGGAGAAGTCACCAAAAGTGTTTGATGACTGCTGAAATGTACCAAATTATCACATGCTGTGGCTGAAATTGTTCTCTTAGGTTAAAACGTGGTCCTCCAAAGACCCTATTAAAATGTAATGTGTTACATGGTGAGTGGGTAGAGAGGGAAGGGTTCTCATGGAAACTTACTACTACCTTAACACAAGCTGAATTATCACTTTCTAATAGAAAAGAAGCTCAAAGCAAACAGATAGGGAGGATAGGGAGGAGAAGAAAAATGAAAGTCAAGAACTATTGCCACAGCAGGCAAGCCTAGATGGGTGCCTCAGGAGGGAGCTCGCACTGAGTGGTGATCATTGGAACACGAGCAGGGACTCGGCTCGGACAATAACTGTAGGGACACGGCTTCAGAACGGGCAGGTGAAGATGAGGACAAGACTTATCTGCTTTATAATTTTGCTCACTGTCCCCTGATGGGTAAAGACCACCTTCTAGTCAAACACATTTTATCTTCTCGAATGAAGGAAATTTCTGAAGAAGACTGCTTCCCTAACTGGCTCTTGACAGGAACTTGAGGAATCCCTGAAGAGAGGAGATTTTAAGAGAGCAAGAGAACACAATTAACTTTGCCACTGATGAACTTTGTCACAGTTATTTATCAGAGGAGGCACGGAAGGCTGGAATTCAGATTTAGACATGAAATGGAGTTGGAGAAGCTCTATAGAGTCAGCAAAAACAAGACCAGGAGCTGACTGTGGCTCAGATCATGAACTCCTTATTGCCAAATTCAGGCTTAAATTGAAGAAAGTAGGCAAAACCACTATCCATTCAGGTATGACCTAAATCAAATCCCTTATGATTATAAAGTGGAAGTGAGAAATAGATTCAAGGGATTAGATCTGATAAACAAAGTCCCAGAAGAACTATGGACAGAGGTTTGTGACATTGTACAGGAGGCAGGGACCAAGACCATCCCCAAGAAAAAGAAATGCAAAAAGGCAAAATGGTTGTCTAAGGATGCCTTACAAATAGCTGACAAAAGAAGAGAATCTAAAGGCAAAGTAGAAAAGAAAGGATATACCCACTTGAAAGCAGAATTCCAAAGAATAGCAAAGAGAAATAAGAAAGCCTTCCTCAAAGATCAGTGCAAAGAAATAGAGGAAAACAATAGAATGGGAAAGACTAGAGATCTCTTCAAGAAAATTAGAGATACCAAGGCAACATTTTATGCAAACACAGGCACAATAAAAGAAAGATATGGTATGGACCTAAAAGAAGCAGAAGATATTAAGAAGAGGCGGTTAACAATACACAGAAGAACTGTACAAAAAAGATCTTCATGACCCTAATAACCATGGTGGTGTGATCACTCACTTAGAGCCAGACATCCTAGATTGTGAAGTCAAGTGGGCTTAGGAAGCATCACTATGAACAAAGCCAGTGGAGGTGATGGAATTCCAGTTGAGCTATTTCAAATCCTGAAAGATGATGCTGTGAAAGTGCTGCACTCAATATGCCAGCAAATGGAAAACTCAGCAGTGGCCACAGGACTGGAAAAAGTCAGTTTTCATTCCAATATAAAGAAAGGCCATACCAAAAATGCTCAAACTACCACACAATTGCATTCATCTCACACACTAGTAAAGTAATGCTCAAAATTCTCCAAGCCAGGCTTCAACAGTACACGAACTGTGAGCTTCCAGATGTTCAAACTGGATTTAGAAAAGGCAGAGGAACCAGATATCTAATTGCCAACATCAGTTGGATCATCAAAAAAGCAAGAGGTTCCAGAAAAACATCTATTTCTGCTTTATTGACTATACCAAAGCCTTTGAATGTGTGGATCACAACAAACTGGAAAATTCTTCAAGATATGGGAATATCAGACCACCTGACCTGCCTCCTGAGAAATCTGTATGCAAGTAAAGAAGCAACAGTTAGAACTGGACATGGAACAACAGACTGGTTCCAAATTGGGAATGGAGTACGTCAAGGCTGTATATTGTTACCTTGCTTAGCTAACTTATATGCAGAGTACATTATGAGAATGCTGGACTGCTTGACACATAAGCTGGACTCAAGATTGTCAAGAGAAATATCAATAACTTCAGATATGCAGAAGACACCACGCTTATGGCAGAAAGCAAAGAAGAACTAAAGATCCTTTTGATGAAAGTGAAAGAGGAGAGTGAAAAAGTTGGCTTAAAACTCAACATTCAGAGAACTAAGATCATGGCATCTATTCCCATCACTTCATGGCAAATAGATAGGAAACAGTGGAAAAAATGACAGACTTTATTTATGGGCACTCCAAAATCACTGCAGATGGTGACTGCAGCCATAAAATTAAAAGATGTTTGCTCCTTGGAAGAAAAGCTATAAGCAAACTAGACGGCATATTAAGAAGCAGAGACATGACTTTGCCAAAAAAAGGTCTATCTAGTCAAAGCTATTGTTTTTCCAGTAGTCATGTATGGATGTAAGAACTGGACTATAAAGAAAGCTGAGCGCTGAAGAATAGATGCTTTTGAACTGTGGTTTTGGAGAAGACTCTTGACAGTCCCTTGGACTTCAATGAGATCCAACCAACAAGATCCCACTGAACTGAGACATGAAATAAAATTGCTGAGTGAGCAGGCTTCTTTTGTTTCCTGCTTCCTCAGTAGTTCTCTTCAGTTGCTCAGTCATGTGAGACTCTATGCAACTCATGGACTGCAGCATGCCAGGCCCCCCTGTCTATCACAAACTCCAGGAGTTTACTCAAACTCATGTCCAGTGAGCCATGACGCCATCCAACCATCTCATCCTCTGTTGTCCCCTTCACCTCCCGCCTTCAATCTTTCCCTTTCAGGGTCTTTTCAAATGAGTCACTTCTTTGCATCAGGTGGACAAAGTATTGGAGTTTTAGCTTCAGCATCCATCTTTCCAATGAATATTCAAGACTGATCTCCTTTAGGATGGACTGGTTGGATCTCCATATAGTCCAAGGGACTCTCATGTCTTCTCCAACACCACAATTCAAAATAATTAATTCTTTGGCACTCAGCTTTCTTTATGCTCCAACTCTCATATCCATTCATGACTACTGGAAAAATTATAGCTTTGACTAGACGGACCTTTGTTGGCAAAGCAATGTCTCTGCTTTTTAATACGCTGTCTAGGTTGGTCATAACTTTCCTTCCCAGGAGTTAAGTGTCTTTTAATGTCATGGCTGCAGTCACCATCCGCAGTGATTTTGGAGTGCCCATAAATAAAGTCTGTCATTGTTTCCACTGTTTCCCCATCTATTTGCCATGAAGTGATGGGACCAGATGCCATGATCTTAGTTCTCTGAATGTTGAGTTTTAAGCCAACTTTTTCACTCTCCTCTTTCATTTTCATCAAGAAGCTCTTTAGTTCTTCTTTGCTTTCTGCCATAAGGGTGGTGTCATCTGTGTATCTGAGGTTATCGATATTTCTCCTGGCAATCTTGATTCCAGCTGGTGCTTCAAACAGCCCAGCATTTCTCATGATGTACTCTGTATATAATTTAAATAATCAGGGTGACAATATACAGCCTTGACATACTCCTTTCCCTATTTGGAACCAGTCTGTTGTTCCATGTCCAGTTCTAACTGTTGCTTCTTTATCAATTTATCAAGAGGCAGATCAGGTGGTCTGATATTCCCATCTCTTGAAGAATTTTCCACAGTTTGTTGTGATCCACACATTCAAAGACTTTCGCATGGTCAATAAGGCAGAAGTCAATGTTTTTCTGGAACTTCTTGCTTTTTCAATGATCCAACAGATGTTGGTAATTGGATCTCTGGTTCCTCTGCCTTTCCAAAATCCAGTTTGAACACCTGGAAGTTCACAGCTCACATTCCGTTGAAGCCTGGCGTGGAGAATTTTTAGCATTACTTTTCTAGTGTGTGAGATGAGTACAATCGTGCAATAGTTTGAGCATTTTTCGGCATTGCCTTTCTTAGGGACTGGAATGAAAACTGATGTTTTCCAGTCCTGCAGCCAGTGCTGAGTTTTCTGAATATGCGGTCATATTGAGTGCAGCACTTTTGCAACATCTTTTTTTAGGATTTGAAATACCTCAAGTGGAATTTCATTACCAGGAATTCCTGCTTCCTATTCCCTTTGTAAAAAGTACCTTTAAAGGGAGATAATTTCTCCACAATAATATTATTTTCATGTAAGAATTACACAAGCCACAACAGATCAAGTATGAAATATGACCAAATTGTTCACTGAAATAGCTTTTGAAAATTCCAAAACATGGAACTGGGCAATGTTATGTTCAAACTTAGCTCGCTATACTTTTGATAAAATATACTATTTGAAATGTCATGTTCTTTAATTCTTTTTACATAGGTTAGCCTTACTATCTAGGGAATATGTGCTTTGAACTCAGGGACTCTATTTTTCTTTAGAGTCCATCTCCAAACTAGTATCATGCTGAGAAGAGAATAAATTTTTAGTGAATAGCTGGTGATTATTTAACCATTACCACTGATGCCAAGGGTAAAGACCGATGACTATTGCAGGTATATGTGACCCAACAACATCCTTAGATACACATATACACACATATAGCCCTCAAATATAGGAGTAGCCCATGGGAAAATATGTCAAATATCTTGTGATCCTCCCTATTCATGGAGAAAAAAAAAAAGATTAAAAGCATCATTTCTTCTCTCCAAGTATCACCTTGATCCTCCCTTCAAACAATACCATATTCAATCATTCTAGTTTTGACTTAGCAGAAGATCATTTTGGCAGGAGTGCATGTTCCAGCCTGGCATAATATTTGATTTATAAATCATGGATTGTTTGTTCAACCTTATACACCAAAATTTCTTGGTGACTGTGTTTCGTGCTTCAGTCAAAAGGAGCTACTGCATACACTTTAAAAGTCATGCATCATCACATATCACCCAGAACACTTAGCTTCTCTATGACAACTTATAATTTCCAGGCTAAATATAAGATTGGAGCATGTGTGCTCAGTCATGTCTAACTCTTTGTGACCCCATGGACTGTAGCCTGCTAGGCTCTTCATTCTGTGGAATTTTCCTAGCAAGAATACTGGAGTGGAAAATTGCCATTTCCTAATCCAAGGGATCTTTCTGATCCAGGGATCAAACATATGTCTCCTGCATTGTAGGCAGATCCTTTACCCCTAAGCCATCAGGGAAGTCATATGATTAATAGGAACATGCAAATCAACATGAAGAATCACGATTAAGATGTGTTGGCAAAAATTAGGTAGAGGAAGGAATTCTGGGCAACACTACCATTCATAAACTGTAAGAGAGATTTCAGAACACCATTTCAAGTGGGTTATTCTGTATTCCCTAGAATGCACTTTCCTAAATGTATTTACATGGGATAGAATTCAGTTTTTCTGGCACAGTTGAACCACCTTGGGAATAAGATATGTAGCAATAGATGTGTATAAAGATATTTAATTCAGCCATTAGATTTAACTTAAATGTGGTTATTTATTCTGCTGCTGCTGCTACTGCCAAGTCATTTCAGTCGTGTTTGACTCTGTGCAACCCTATGGACAGCAGCCCACCAGGCTCCTCTGTCCACGGAATTCTCTAGGCAAGAATACTGGAGTGGGTTGCCATTATTTATTCTAGGTACCCATAAATAAGTGATTAAAGATAGTGCCACTTCAGTACTTTACAGGATACATTTACTTCTCAGCAAATATGAATATAGAAAGAAAGAATCAAAACCAGAAATTTAAGGAGCTGCTAGTCTTTACTGCTTTCAGTACAGAGCAGCAAAGATAACATTACCTTGTCCCTGCTCTTCTCTTCAGCCACGTATATTACTGCATTAATTCACTTTTGCTGTGTAACATATGACCCCAAACTTTGTGACTTAAGCACCAGTGATTTATATTGCTCAGTTTGATGACTTGGGCCAGGTTTAGCTGGCCGGTTCTCCTATCTCAGCTGGGTTTAACTGCACATCTGTGATGACCAGCCAGGTTGGCTGCAGCAGGCTGTTTGAGGATGATCTTGGCTGGAAGGGCTGGCTTCACTCCTCAGGGTCTCTCATTTTTCAGCAGCTCAGCTCATGTTTGTTCACATAGTGGTTGGATGAGCTTCCAGAAGAGTGAGAAGTGACAAGGCTTCTTGAGTGTATGCTCAGAGTTGGCCCATTTCTTCTCCTGTATCCTACTGGGTAAAGTAAGTCACAGAGTCACCCCTGATTCAAGACTGAGTAAATAGACTTGATTTCTTTATCGGAAGAGCTGAAAAGCCATACTGTTAATGTTAAGGATCCTGGGGATGGGGAATAATTGTAGGCATGTTTACAATCTACTATCCAAGCAAGAAAATTAGCGATACCAAGGGAACTTTTCATGCAAAGATAAAGGGCTCAATAAAGGACAGAAATGGTATGGACCTAACAGAAGCAGAAGATATTAAGAAGAGGTGGCAGCAATATACAGAAGAACTATACAAAAAAGATTGTCATGACCCAGACAACCATGGTGGTGTGATCACTCACCTAGAGCCAACATCCTAGAATGCAAAGTCAAGTAGGCCTTGGGAAGCATCACTACGAACAAAGCTAGTGGAGGTGATGGACTTCTAGTTGAATTATTTCAAATCCTAAAAGATGACACTGTGAAAGTGCTGCACTCAATATGCCAACAAACTTGGAAAACTCAGCAGTGGCCACAGGACTGGAATAGGTCAGTTTTCATTCCAATCCCAAGGAAAGGCAATGTCAAAGAATGCTCGACCAACTGCACAGTTGCACTCATCTCACAAGCTAGCAAAGTAATGCTGAAAATATCCAAGTCAGGCTTCAAAAGTACATGAACTGTGAACTTCCAGATGTTCAAGCTGGATTTTGAAAAGGCAGAGGAACCAGAGATGAAATTGTCAACATCCGTTGGATCATCATAAAAGCAAGAAGTTTCAGAAAAATATCGACTTCTGCTTTATTGACTATGCCAAAGCCTTTGAATGTGTGGATCACAACAAACTGGAAAATTCTTCAAGAGATGGGAATACCAGACCACCTGACCTGCCTCCTGAGAAATCTGTATGCAGGTAAAGAAGCAACAGTTAGAACTGGACATGGAACAACAGACTGGTTCCAAATTGGGAATGGAGTATGTCAAGGCTGTATACTGTTACCCTGCTTAGCTAACTTATATGCAGAGTACATCATGAGAAATGTTGTGCTGGTTGACACACAAGCTGGAATCAAGATTGCCAGGAGAAATATTGATAACCTCAGATACACAGATGACACCACGCATATGGCAGAAAGCAAAGAACTAAAGAGCCTCTTGATGAAAATGAAAGAGGAGAGTGAAAAAGTTGGCTTAAAACTCAACATTCAGAGAACTAAGATCATGGCATCTGATCCCATCACTTCATGGCAAATAGATGGGGAAACAGTGGAAACAGTGACAGACTTTATTTATGGGCACTCCAAAATCACTGAGGATGGTGACTGCAGCCATGACATTAAAAGACACTTAACTCCTGGGAAGGAAAGTTATGACCAACCTAGACAGCGTATTAAAAAGCAGAGACATTGCTTTGCCAACAAAGGTCCGTCTAGTCAAAGCTATAATTTTTCCAGTAGTCATGAATGGATATGAGAGTGGGAGCATAAAGAAAGCTGAGCACTGAAAAATAGATGCTTTGAACTGTGATGTTGAAGAAGACTCTTGAGAGTCCCTTGGACTGCAAGGAGATCCAACCAGTCCATCTTAGAGATCAGTCCTGAATATTCATTGGAAGGACGGGTGCTGAAGCTGAAACTCCAATACTTTGGCCATCTGATGTTAACAGCTGACTCATTTCAAAAGACCCTGATCCTGGGAAAGACTGAGGGTGGAAGAAGTGGATGACAGAGGATGAGATGGTTGGATGACATCACAGACTCAATGGACATGTGTTTGAGTAAACTCCGGGAGTTGTGATGGACAGGGAGGCCTGGCATGCTGCAGTCCATGGGGTGGCAGAGTAACGCACGACTGAGGGACTGAACTGAACTGATTCAAGCAAGATTCTAGATTATATTCATGTAGCACTGTGAGAAAGTCAGATTCTCTTATCTCAAAGGCTTTTCAAACACAGTGCCCTTTTTTGCATCTTCACTATTCTTTTTTTTTATGGCTTTCACTTATGCATCAAGATTAAGTGAATATTCCTCCTATTAGGGTGCATGCTCTGAATTCTAGATTAGGTAGGCTTCCCTCAGCTGTGCTATCACAATCCTTGTCCTATGCTTGACTACCAAAACTTACTGGCAGTCCTACATAAAATAAATGTACAATACATATTTATTCACAAATATTTCCAATGATTATAAATTCATACATAATTACAAGCAATAATGAAGGGGTATATATTCCTAGGTATGAAGTTCAAATTCTCTAAGACAAACCTAAACAATGTGAGAACTCATGAAATTAGTCTACGTAGTCAAAGCTTAAAAAGAAAAAATTCAAAGCAACTGAAGTGTTCTAGCCAATAACTTTTCTTCCAAAATATAAAATTGGATTCTTAATATTATCAACTAATTCAGACACCATAACTTATATAGCATGTTAAAAAGTAATGGATCTGGCAATCAGTCCTGAAGGACTCCATTTGTCACCTCCCCATGAAGATCTGCTATGATTTACTGCTATCCTATATATATTTAAGCAACAATCAGTTTTTTAGCTAGCTTGGCACTTAGACTGAAGTCTAGCATTTTGCTCATTAACTTTTTCTGTGATAGACTGTCAGAAGTCCCATCTCAACTCCTGTTAAATTATATCTACTTCTGCACCTTAATATAATTGGTCACTGCCACATCAGCCTATAAATTGTCTGATGAGACCCAATTTTCCTTTTAGTGACTTAAAACATATTTCCTATTTTGTTCCCCTAATGAGCCAAATTGTCTGTTTCTTATGGAGAACTTCAATATTTTGGCTGTTTAAATTCAACTACTTATCCTCTTACCTTTTGTACATAACACATATGGATAATACTCTAGTATGATTATTCTACCCCCTTGCCAAACTGCCTGCCACCCACTTACTCATCAATTAATATCTTTTATTAAAGATGAAAAAGTTTAGAGTCACTTTTTCCTTTAACTCTCAAAAAAAGTAAAATACATTATATCATCATATCAGATGTATGTACAAACTGGAGTCAAGATTGCCGGGAGAAATATCAATAACTGAGATATGCAGATGACACCATCCTTATGGCAGGAAGTGAAGAGGAACTAAAGATCCTTTTGATGAAGGTGAAAGAGGAGAGTGAAAAAGCTGGCTTAAAACTCAACATTCAAAAAATGAAGATCATGGCATCCGGTCCCATCACTTCATGGAAAATAGATGAAGAAACAATGGAAACACTGAGAGACTTTATTTTCTTGGGCTCCAAAATCACTGAAGAGGGTGAATGCAGCCATGAAATTCAAAGACGCTTGCTCCTTGGAAGAAAAGCTATGACAAACTTAGACAGTGTAGTAAAAAGCAGAGATATCACTTTGCTGCCAAAGGTCTATATAGTCAAAGCTATGGTTATTCCAGTGGTCATATGGATGTGAGTTGGACCATAAAGAAAGCCGAGTGCCAAAAAACTGATGCTTTAGAACTGTGGTGTTGGAGAAGAGTCTTGAGAGTCCCTTGGACAGCAAAGAGATCCAACCAGTCCATCCTAAAAGAAATCAGTCCTGAATATTCATTGGAAAGATGGATGCTGAAGCTTAAACTCCAATACTTGGCCACCTCATGTGAAGAACTGATTCATTAGAAAAGACCCTGATGCTGGGAAAGCTTGAAGGTAGGAGGAGAAATGTATGACAGAGGACGAGATGGTTGGATGAAATCACTGACTCAATGGATATGAGTCTGAGCAAGCTCCAGGAGATGGTGAAGGACAGGCAAGCCTGGCGGGCTGCAGTTCCTGGAGTCACAAAGAGTTGTACATGACAGAGCGACTAAACAACAACAGACCAGTTTTTACTACGACTTAATCAGCTTTCCCACACTGAACTTCTTATCTAAGTATACCCAGTTTGAATGATACTGGAAAGGGTGATGCCCTATATGCATATTTTTCACTGCTTATCTTTTTGCTAAATGAAATATTTCTGTCTTGAAAGTGTTTCAGGGTTAAAGTTTTATGTTGGGCTGATTTTAAGATTTACTATGACACCTTGATGTTACAGTTGTTTGTCCATTCATCCAGTCATTCATCCATTAATCCATCTATCCACTCATCAATCCATCTATTTATTTGTTTTTGAGAAGGGTAAAATGATTTCTTAATGTTTAACTTATACAAACTTGTTAACTATAAAGCATACAGAAGAAAGTCATCTAGACATGACATCTACTTCACAGGTTCGTTTTGAGTTTTAGGGCAATGCTCTAGAATAGCACCTGGTATAATCACTCAATAAACATTTATTATTATTAAAATTATTTCTTTTCTTACAGGAAGTTTAGAATTTCTCACAAAATCTTCTCATTTATTTACTTTGAAATATGACCATCTTCATAAAAACCTTGTAAAACACTATTCTTTTTATAGTTCAGTTCAGTTCAGTTCAGTCGCTTAGTCGTGTCTGACTCTTTGCGACCCCATGAATTGCAGCACACCAGGCCTCCCTGCCCATCACCAACTCTCGGAGTTCACTCAGACTCATGTCCATCGAGTCAGTGATGCCATCCAGCCAACTCATCCTCTGTCGTCCCCTTCTCCTCCTGCCCCCAATCCCTCCCAGCATCAGAGTCTTTTCCAATGAGTCTACTCGTCGCATGAGGTGGCCAAAGTACTGGAGTTTCAGCTTTAGCATCATTTCTTCCAAAGAAATCCCAGGGCTGATCTCCTTCAGAATGGACTCGTTGGATCTCCTTGTAGTCCAAGGGACTCTCAAGAGTCTTTTCCAACACCACAGTTCAAAAGCATCAATTCTTCGGCGCTCAGCCTTCTTCACAGTCCAACTCTCACATCCATACATGACCACAGGAAAAACCATAGCCTTGACTAGATAGACCTTTGTTGGCAAAGTAATGTCTCTGCTTTTGAATATGCTATCTAGGTTGGTTATAACTTTTCTTCCAAGGAGTAAGCATCTTTTAATTTCATGGCTGCAATCACCATCTGCAGTAATTCTTCATAACTTTAAAATCCAGATTTTTTAATAAAATATTTCTCATTTTTCAATCTTTTCTGTTTTATATTCCAACACCTTCACATTCCTTTCTTAAGACTGATGTTGATGGCAAGTTAGCTAAATTGTAGAATGCTACAAATGACATCAAACATCCCTGCATTCACTGATTCAAGGACTCCCACATGTTCAGAAGGAGGAAAGGCAAGGGCTCAAGCTGCCTCCTGTCTCTCAAGCTGCAGTAACCCTGACCTGGTATCATGATGACTAATATTTCTTCCTGCAAATGGCTTTGAGCAGAAGCTTCCTTGAAGCATGAGGTTTATCAAGCATTAAATGATATTTTAAGAGCAAAGCTTTGGAGTTTTATTAGGTTCAAAACCTGGCATGGTTAGTTCTAGACCTATGACCCTGTTCAAGTTGTTTTGAAGTCATCATTTCCTCATTTGCAAATGGATGGCTAGTCATCTTGAAAGGGATAATGCCAATTTTGAAGTAGGGGAAGCATAATCCAGATTGAATTAGTTTGAAAAGCAACTGAAATACTCGGAATCAATGGAAAATGGGCAGGCTACTAATTCAGTAATTTAACTGAAATAGCAAAATGGATAAGATAGCAGGAAACATGGAACCAAATATGCTTTGTGGTGATGGTGGTTGCTTTCTTTTCTCTCAGATGGTAGGGACTGTGACTGCATGTATAACCTCAGAATATACATATATATTGAGATTTTATGTATGCTATATGTGTGTGTGTGTTTTTATAGTTAGAATGGAAAAATCAACAGAGAAGAGAGACTAGAAATACGAAAGAGAAAGGTGGTACCTGGATAAAAGAACAAACGGGACAGACAGCACTAGTGTAGGGATTAGTTTAGGGAGGAGAAGAAATTCCTCTAGTGTAGGTATACATTAGTTTGCTCATTAGGGCTGCCATTACAAATACCACAGACTGGATACATGGCTTAAACAAGAGAAATTTTTTCCCCTTAATTCTTAAGGCTAGAAGTCCAAGATCTAGGTCTCAGCAGAGTCAAATCCTTCTGAGGTCTCTCTGTGTGGCTTGCAAACTTTAGTCTTTTTACTTCTGCCTCCATACAGTTTTTCCTTTGTATGTGTCTGTGTCTTAATCTCTTTTTATAAGGACACCAGTCATATTGAATTAGAGCCCATCCTTATGCCCTAGAGCCCTTATGCCTCATTTCATTACCTTTTTAAAGACCCTATCTCCAAATAGGGTCACACTCTGAGGTAACGGGAATTAGGATTTCAACCTTGAAATTTATGTTTTGTTTTGTGTTTGTTTTTTTTTGCAGAGGGAATGAGGGGGCATAATTTAGCCCATAACAAAAATGTAAAGGCTGAAAAGATGGTGGTGATGAAGAAAATTCGTAATGGAAAAGTAGGAAGGTGAAAAACTTCTGCTTAGTAATGTCTTTTTTTTTTTTTTAATAAAAGTAGAAGTCATCTGCAGAGATTGAGGAGAAAGTGGAGAATTTGGAGACTAGGAGATATTATCTTGCCCTGTCCTAAACAACGTAAGGTTAGACCCTTAAACCAGTTATTCTAGAACCTTCTTTCTAGATTTTTCATTTCAGATCTACCATGATTTTTTCCTTAAAATAATTTAATTTTCTGTTTAAATGTCACTTCATGGAGGCCTTTCTGACCATTCTATCCAAAATTTCCCCTTTATTTCCCAAATTCTTAATATGACACAGCAATTAACTCCTGAAATGATACAGTGTTTGATTTGAAAGAACAAGTGAACAAATAACATATTGAGATATATTAAATTTGGCCTTAATGTACTGTTAATGCAAATTCCATGATGGGGAGACATACATTTTTTTTTTATGGCTATGTAAATTATTGCCTAGAATATTTTAAGAATGCTATAGTAATTATAGTAAAATATTCAGCAAATTCACTGAACTAAAAGATGCTGAAACACACAAAGAGTGTGGGGATGAATCAATACCCCTTACCTACATAAGTTTAATCTGGGAAAAAATCTATCATTTCATCCTAATAAAATATTTTTCTCCTGTCATTCTTTCAAAACTTGGAAGCATCTGCAATATTTTTATTTTCTATTTTTCCTTTAAGATTGTGATTATATAAGAAGAGCATGGGCAATTTATGTCATGCCTATTCACTGGCAAAAAAATAGATATTTATATGTATATTAAAAAAGTTTGAAAGGTGAGGCTTAGCTCTAAAGGAGTGTATCTATAAGTCAAACCATACTCCCTATGTAAACACTCACATATATCCACATTCATACACATACTGATCATAAAGAACACTGAAAACAAGCTTTCTTTGTACTGAAATCAATAGTTGACCTGCAACACAGGCCTTCATATAAATTAAGACTTTAAAAAAATGAAGGTTGGAAGTAAATAAGAAAGAAAGAGAGAAGGAAAAGGAGAGTCTGGCAAAGCTTGATGTTGGGTCCATTAAACTTTTCATATTACCCTGTACATTTATTTTCCTATATGTTTGAAGTACTTTATTAGAAACAGAAATAACATGGGAACTTTTAGGACAATTAATAAAATATATGTAATTCTTACATCCTAGCTTTCCACAGGATGAAAGACTTGAGTCATGTGTTAGAAACTTGTCAGTTTCTTAAGGCCAAAACCTGAAAAGTTCACACTAGCCATTTCAGATTTGCCTGTAATTAGTCATGATGCTCCAAAGATAAACATAGTGTCCTTAAGAAATATTAAGAATAAAAATGATGATGACTGTGCCCATTTCGTCCCTTGAGAGTCAGTTCCCCTCACCCACTCCAAGCCACCTTCATATGCACATGGTCCCCATTTTCCCTATTTAAGATCCATGTTACATCACCAGATTAATAGCATATCAGCTTCTGGAAGCATCCAACTCTAATAAAAGAATATGAAATTTTTGAGCAAGGAGGTTCAGCTTCCCCTGGCTAACTATATGGCTTTAGACACTTCATTTAGTGTCTCTCTGCCTCACTTCTCTTCACTGATAAACTGGAGTAAATTATAAAACTATGCTTTTTGCAACACAGTAAATTGTTTCCATGACCCATTATGGATAGGGCTCACAATTTGAAGAGCACTGTACTAGTCTTATGTTTGACTGTTTAGCAGTTTTATTTTTTTGTTATAAAAATAGTTGATAAATGTGAACATTCTTAATTAAATATACATACAGTTAAAAAGGAACATGATTATAAGGAAAGTATGGGTCTCTAATTTCCTTAATATACATAGCCATAAATAAACATATATCAATATGGTTACATTTCTGAATAAATATTAACAAAATTCTCATCAAAAAGTAATATGGCTCATTTACTCAATCTTTATGGCCATGTACTTCAGTCTCTTTTGAGTTAGCAAGTATTACTCAAGATCCTTAAATCTGATTTATGGACCACCAACACAATCAAGTTTTTGTACCTGAAAGATTAAGGATCACACCCTGAATTTCTGCAAAGCACTGACATAAAAGCTTCCTTGTAAGTCTCCCTGATACAGCTAGCCATTTTCCACACACTCCTGGAAACATAAACTGTCACAAAGCACCAACAGCCTGGATTTAAAAAGGACACACATAAAGACTTCTACCAACTTGGCAAGAGCTGTTATGACCTTAAGATTGACAGGGTATGATTAATTTGATTATGCCTCAGTTTCACACTTGAAAACAAACAAAAATTAATGACAGTAGGAATCAATTGTCATAAGCACAGCAACTGAACTGGGCTTCATTTTTTACCATAAGAGAATAGTGATTGAATCTGTGATATGACTCAACTCATGAAAAAATTAGATATGTGTCTATGTGTATGTATGTGTGTGTGTGTGTGTGTGTGTGTGAAGGAGAGAGAAAGACAGATTTTGCTTCATCTCTTATCTAACAAACAGATAAATAGATATTGGCAAGATTAATGAGAAGTCATGCATCAACTATTCCAAGTTGCATGAAGAGAGATAGATATGAAAAATATCAATTAAAAATGCCTTTTGTTTACAGTAATTTAGTGCCTGATTCGGAGAGGGCAATGGCATCCCACTCCAGTACTCTTGCCTGGAAAATCCCATGGACGGAGGAGCCTGAAAGGCTGCAGTCCATGGGGTCACTGGGGGTCAGACACGACTGAGCGACTTCACTTTCACTTTTCACTTTCATGCATTAGAGAAGGAAATGGCAACCCGCTCCAGTGTTCTTTCCTGGAGAATCCCAGGGACAGGGGAGCCTGGTGGGCTGCTGTCTATGGGGTCACACAAAGTCGGACACGACTGAAGTGACTTAGCAGCTTAGCAGCAGCAGCAGCAGTGCCTGATTAGATTGGGCATCACTTGAACAACTGTACAGGAAACAATTCCACATTACTGAGCACTGCCGTATTAGGGACTCTAATAACAATTCCACAATTTTGTTCATATAGCAAGT
This sequence comes from Bos mutus, assembly GCF_027580195.1. NCBI lineage: Eukaryota > Metazoa > Chordata > Mammalia > Artiodactyla > Bovidae > Bos > Bos mutus. The sequence continues at coordinate 50,315,769 of NC_091617.1, forward strand.
TAAATACCTGGGAAGTTGGCTTCAATGCAGTTGTTTTGCAGATGAGGAAACTTGGACACCAATAGTTAATTTACTTCCCCAGAGCCACACAACTAACATTGGTGATATGACATTAAAACACAATTCTGTTGAAATGCACAGTCCACATTCTGTTCATTAAACAAATATGTCAACTAAATTAAGCAAATTCAAAATACAGTATATAATATAGAGTTTTGTTTCTTTTATATCAGCTCCAATGATAAGATTAAGAAATAGGTTGAAATGTTATTTCTAAATTTCATTTGAATGTTTCTGTTTTGACTCCTGAGTGGAACACATCACCTATCACATTGTATATAATTCCTTGGTCTAGATAATTTAGAATTCTATTAAATGCTCTATTGAACACCCAATCATTTCATACATAAAATTTATTTCCTCTACAATTCAGTTGCACTTGTGACAATTTATAGCTAATTTATGTATCTTTAGTGTCTAGTCAATTATTATGATTCCATTAGAATATTAATAATTTTATAAAAATTCCTGATTCTAGCATGGCGGTGTAGTGGGTTGAACAGTAGTTCCCAAAAAGATGTGTAGAGCTCTAACCTGGGTAAATGTGACTGTAAATGTGACTTTGTATGGAAATAGTGTTTTGGCAGATGCAATTAAGTTAAAGATCTTGAGAAAAGAATCATCCTAGATGTAGGGTTGACCCCCAATGCAATGACTGCTCTCTTTATTAAAGAAAGAAAAGGAAAGCTGATTATAGACTGACAATGATATGAAGGTTTAGACAAGGTTTGGAAGGTTTCAGTTTAGTTCAGTTCAATTCAGTTGCTCTGTCGTGTCCGACTCTTTGCGACCCCATGGACTGCAGCACGCCAGGCTTCCCTGTCGTTCACCAACTCCTGGAGCTTACTCAGACTCATGTCCACCATCTCATACCCTGTCTTCCCCTTCTCCTGCCACCTTCAATCTTTCCACCACAGTTCAAAAGCATCAGTTCTTAGAAGGTTTAGATGTGTTTATTCATCTATAGGCCAAGGAATTCCAAAGACTGCCAGGAACTACCAGAAGCAAGGAGAGAGACATGGAACACACTTTAGACTCCAAAAGATCCAGCTCTGGTGACACCTTGATTTTAGACCTCTGGCTTCCAGAATTGTGAGAAAATAAATTTCAGTTTTTCTAATCCACCAAATCTGTGATAATACGTTACAGAAGCCCTGGGAAATGAATATAGAGAGACTAACATTTCCCTTTATGACAGAAAAATACATTTAATTGAGCTATCCACCCAATTTATTTCAAAGGTGGATCTAAATTTACTTCTCTCTTTTCAAGTTGGTATTTAAAATTAGTAAAAGTTCTCAACCATAAAAAAAAATGACATAATGGCATTTATAGCAACATGGATGAACCTAGAAATTATCTTACTAAGTGAAGTCAGCAGAGAAAGGTAAGCATCATGTGATATCTAAAAATATGATACAAATGAATCTACTTATAAAACAGAAAAAGACTCACAGACATAGAAAACAACTTATGGTTACCAAAGGGGAAAGACAAGGGGAGGGATAATTTTGGAATTAGGGATTAATAGACATGAACTGAGTTGACTCATTGGAAAAGACTCAGATGCTGGGAGGGATGGGGGCAGGAGGAGAAGGGGACGACAGAGGATGAGTTGGCTGGATGGCATCACCGACTCAATGGACAGGAGTCTGAGTGAACTCCAGGAGTTGGTGATGGACAGGGAGGCCTGGCGTGCTGCGATTCATGGGGTCGCAAAGAGTCGGACACAACTGAGTGACTGAACTGAACTGAACCGTATATAAAATAGATAAACAACAAAGACCTACTGTACAACTCAGAGAACTGTATTCAATATCTTCTAATAACCTACAATGGGAAAGAATCTGAAAAAGAATGTGTGTGTGTATATATATATATATATATATATATATATATATATAAAAAAAAAAATCTTTGCTGTACACTTTAATATACCATTATAAATCAACTATAATTCAATTAAAAATAGAAGCAGTTATCAGAACAACCCTCCAAAATACAGGAATGGGTTGCCATTTCCTTCTCCAGGGGATATTTCAGACCCAGGGATCGAACCTATATCTACTGCATTGGCAGGAGGATTCTTTACCACTGAGCTATCTGGGAAGCCCATCTGAAAATCCTAACAGTACCTGTTCCATAGGGCTGTAGTTGTAATCAACAGAGAAAACACATTAACTGCTTAGCCTAAGTAAGCAATTGCATAATCAGTTTTTAGTAAGTGTTGGTAGCTTTTAATTACTGTTATTACTGTTACACATCCTTTACAATCTTGTCTCATAACATCTTGGCAACTAAACTTATAACTCATGTTCATCTGTCATTTTCAAAACAGTCTCACACTTCTTTGGTTCAGTCAGTTCAGATCAGTCGCTCAGTTGTGTCCAACTCTTTGGGGCCCCATGAATCACAGCACGCCAGTCCTCCCTGTCCATCACCAACTCCCGGAGTTCACTGAGACTCACGTCCATCAAGTCAGTGATGCCATCCAGTCATCTCATCCTCTGTAGTCCCCTTCTCCTCCTGCCCCCAATCCCTCCCAGCGTCAGGGTCTTTTCCAGTGAGTCACCTCTTCGCATGAGGTGGTCAAAGTACTGGAGTTTCAGCTTTAGCATCATTCCTTCCAAAGAAATCCCAGGGCTGATCTCCTTCAGAATGGACTGGTTGGATCTTTTTGCAGTCCAAGAGACTCTCAAGAGTCTTCTCTAACACCACAGTTCAAAAGCATCAATTCTTCAGTGCTCATCTTTCTTCACAGTCCAACTCTCACATCCATACATGACCACAGGAAAAACCATAGCCTTGACTAGACGGACCTTTGTCTTGGCAAAGTAATGTCTCTGCTTTTCAATATCTAGGTTGGTCATAACTTTTCTTCCAAGTAGTAAGCATCTTTTAATTTCATGGCTGCAATCACCATCTGCAGTGATTTTGGAGCCAAAAAAAATAAATAAATCTGACACTGTTTCCACTGTTTCCCCATCTATTTGCCATGAAGTGATGGGACCGGATGCCATGATCTTCGTTTTCTGAATGTTGAGCTTTAAGCCAACTTTTTCACTCTCCTCTTTCACTTTCATCAAGAGGCTTTTTAGTTCCTCTTCACTTTCTGCCATAAGGGTGGTGTCATCTGCATATCTGAGGTTATTGATTTTTCTCCTGGCAATCTTGATTCCAGCTTGTGCTTCTTCCAGCCCAGCGTTTCTCATGATGTACTCTGCATATAAGTTAAATAAGCAGGGTGACAATATACAGCCTTGACATACTCCTTTTCCTGTTTGGAACCAATCTGTTGTTCCACGTCCAGTTCTAACTGTTGCTTCCTAACCTGCATATAGGTTTCTCAAGTGGAAGGTCAGGTGGTCTGGTATTCCCATCTCTTTCAGAATTTTCCACAGTTGATTGTGATCCACACAGTCAAAGGCTTTGGCATAGTCAATAAAGCAGAAATAGATGTTTTTCTGAAACTCTCTTGCTTTTTCGAGGCTCCAGCAGATGATGGCAATTTGATCTCTGGTTCCTCTGCCTTTTCTAAAACCAGTTGGAACATCAGGAAGTTCACGGTTCACATATTGCTGAAGCCTGGCCTGGAGAATTTTGAGCATTACTTTACTAGCGTGTGAGATGAGTGCAATTGTGTGGTAGTTTGAGCATTCTTTGGCATTGCCTTTCTTTGGGATTGGAATGAAAACTGACCTTTTCCAGTCCTGTGGCCACTGCTGAGTTTTCCAAATTTGCTGGCATATTGAGTGCAGCACTTTCACAGCATCATCTTTCAGGATTTGAAATAGCTCAACTGGAATTCCATCAACTCCACTAGCTTTGTTCGTAGTGATGCTTTCTAAGGCCCACTTGACTTCACATTCCAGGATGTCTGGCTCTAGGTGAGTGATCACTCCATTGTGATTACGTTGGTTGTGAAGATCTTGTTTGTACAGTTCTTCTGGGTATTCCTGCCACCTCTTAATATCTTCTGCTTCTGTTAGGTCCATACCATTTCTGTCCTTTATTGTGCCCATCTTTGCATGAAATGTTACCTTGGTATCTCTAATTTTCTTGAAGAGATCTCTAGTCTTTCCTATTCTATTGTTTTCCTCTATTTCTTTGCATTGATCACTGAAGAAGGCTTTCTTATCTCTTCTTGCTATTCTTTGGAACTCTGCATTCAGATGCTTATATCTTTCCTTTTCTCCTTTGCTTTTTGCTTCTCTTCTTTTCACAGCTATTTGTAAGGCCTCCTCAGACAGCTACTTTGCTTTTTTGCATTTCTTTTTCATGGGGATGGTCTTGATCCCTGTCTCCTCTACAATGTGACGAACCTCCGTCCATAGTTCATCAAGCACTCCATCTATCAGATCTAGTCCCGTAAATCTATTTCTCATTTCCACTGTATAATCATAAGGGATTTGATTTAGGTCATACCTGAATGGTCTAGTGGTTTTCCCTACTTTCTTCAATTTAAGTCTGAATTTGGCAATAAGGAGTTAGTGTGTTGCCTTTGTCTAAAATTTCTTTCTTCACAACTTTCACACCATTCTTTATGTAAACTCTTGACCTATTTTCCAAGGATCCAATCAAGCTATTACCTCCTCTAGCAAAACTTGACTAGGTAGAGTTTCAGTCTTCCTGAATTGTGCTACAATAGCCCTTGGAAGTATTACTCTCTTAGGGCTCCTCGTGTTGTATCATAGATATTTAGGGGAGTCTGTCCCTCCCAATATTACAGAATCTGTCCTTTCTGCCAAATTAAAGCATGAGTTTTATTACCATTTCTGATACTTGGATCATTTCCTAACACACTGGGTAGTAAGTAAACATTTAATCAATGAAAGTAAATTAATGAAATTGTACAATTCAAAGTCCATTTTCATTCTCATTTTGGCTCCAGTAATGAAGAAATGGAGAAGGCTTTGGCACCCCACTCCAATACTGTTGCCTGGAAAATTCCATGGATGGAGGAGCCTGGTGGGCTGCAGTCCTTGGGGTCGCACAGAGTCGGACACGACTGAGCGACTTCACTTTCACTTTTCACTTTCATGCATTGGAGATGGAAATGGCAACCCACTCCAGTGTTCTTGCCTGGAGAATCCCAGGGATGGGGGAGCCTGGTGGGCTGCCGTCTATGGGGTCGCACAGAGTGGGACACAACTGAAGCGACTTACCAATGAAGAAACACTTTGTATCAGACTAATCTTCCCACTAATAATAATTATAAACTCTGAATCAAACTTTTAAAAGATAACAACTATTTGAAAGCACTAGAGAATGCCCAACGGAGAACACAATGGCACCCCAATCCAGTACTCTTGCCTGGAAAATCCCATGGACGGAGGAGCCTGGTAGGCTGCAGTCCATGGGGTGGCTAAGAGTCGGACACGACTGAGCGACTTCACTTTCACTTTTCACTTTCATGCATTGCAGAAGGAAATGGCAACCCACTCCAGTGTTCTTGCCTGGAGAATCCCAGGGATGGCGGAGCCTAGTGGGCTGCTGTCTATGGGGTCACACAGAGTCGGACACGACTGAAGCAACTTACCAGTAGCAGCAGCAGGGAATGCCCAAAGGCTGAAATTGGAAGTGATTCCACCAAGAAACAAGGGAATTATATTGAGTGAAGATCTATGTTTATATGTTTATTCCCCCCACGCCCACCCCGGGGCATTTCCTTGTCTGCCTGGCTGGGTCAGTTCGAACTCAAGCAAAAAGTTAAAGTGTTATTGGTTTGAATTCTTAGAGGATGGCACTTAGGGCTATTAGTATAGCTGGAAATTAAAGGGGAAAAGTGCCAGAAAGGAGACAGGCACAGAGAGAAAAGCCTTGAAATCTCTAGCATTGGCTTAACCTTTAAATTACACAGATATAGGACAGACTCCCAAAATCCAGCACCAGGGAATATTTGTAAAGATATTTCAGCTGATGTCCACAACAAAGACAAAAGATATGAAGTTTAATTCTGTTGTGTTAGAAGACCTTGATGAGCAGCTTGGGCATTCCATTAAAGCTCCAGGACAGTTAAGCCTTAAGAGAAAAGATATCAGCCCGAGACTAAACATAACCTTAAGACTAAGAGCAAAATCAAAACAAGCCATCCTTCCATATGAAACTATCCAAATGAAACCAATACTTCATATACTCAGGGTCTATCTTTAATTGCTAGAGCAAAATCAACACTCTTTAGAGGAAGATAATATCTATAGTATCTATATTTAGATAGATATTTCAGTATCTATAGTATATTATCCACGATACCCAATGCACAATAAAATTTACTAGGCATACAAAGAAACAGGAAAATGTGACAACGTAGTCCATGGATAACTGAATCAATCAAAATAGACCCACAAATGAAAACAAACTGCCATGGATTTCACTTATGGGTAAATTTCTATTTAAAGACAAGGAATATTATCAGAAATAAAGAGTGGTACTTTCTAATAACAAAAGTTTTAATCTCATCAGAAATCCATCACAAGATACCTATTACACAAACAGGTAGAACTAAAAGGAGAAAAAAATGCACCTAAAATCTTATGAGATATTTTAACAATCCTTTTTAGTAATTGACAAAATAACTATTTAAAAATAGCAATAAGAGTATAGAATACTTGAACAATACCATCAACTCTCTTGATTTAATTTATATTTAGAGAACTTTATACCCAACATCTGTGTCCTGTATTCTTCTCATATGTGGGTGGAACACTTACCAAAATAGACCATATGCTGAACTATATGCCTTTATGCAGCTCAAAAGAATAAACTTTATAGCGTGTGTAATGTGATGGCAATTAAATAAAAAGTCAATAATCATAAGTTATCTGGAAATGTTCCAAATATTTAGAAATTAAGCAACATACTCCAAATAGTTATAGGTTAAATAACAAATATCAAGATAAATGACCTACCTAGATAGCATATTGAAAAGCAGAGACATTACTTTGCCAACAAAGGTCTATCTAGTCAAGGCTATGGTTTTTCCAGTGGTCATGTATGGATGTGAGAGTTGGACTGTGAAGAAAGCTGAGCACCAAAGGATTGATGCTTTTGAACTGTGGTGTTGGAGAAGACTCTTGAGAGTCCCTTGGACTGCAAGGAGATCTAACCAGTCCATTCTAAAGGAGATCAGCCCTGGGTGTTCTTTGGAAGGAATGATGCTAAAGCTGAAACTCCAGTACTTTGGCCACCTCATGTGAAGAGTTGACTCATTGGAAAAGACTCTGATGCTGGGAGGGATTGGGGGCAGGAGGAGAAGGGGACTACAGAGGATGAGATGGCTGGATGGCATCACTGACTCGATGGACGTGAGTCTCAGTGAACTCCGGGAGTTGGTGATGGACAGGGAGGCCTGGCCTGCTGTGATTCATGGGGTCGCAAAGAGTTGGACACAACTGAGCGACTGAACTGAACTGAAGATAAATTAGAAAATATTTTGAATGAAGTGAAATTAAAATAAAATACAAACAAATTAAAAACAGAACTACCATTTGATCCAGCAATCCCACTCTTAGGCATATATCCAGAGAAAACATAATTCAAAAAATACATGCACCACAATGTTTATTGCAGCACTATTTACAATAACCAGGACATCAAAGCAACCTAAATGTCCAACAACAGAAGAATAGACAAAGGAGATGTGGTACATATATAAATGGAATATTTTTCAGCCATTAAAAAGAACAAAATAGTGCCATTTCCAGCAACATGGATTGTCATTCTGAGCAAGCCAGAAACAGAAAAAAAAAATATCGTATGATTCCGCTCATATGTGGAGTCTTTTAAAAAGGGGTACAATAAGCATATTTAAAAAACAGAAGTCACAGATGTGGAAAACAAACATGGTTACCAGAGGATAAATATGGGGGGAGAGATATACTGGGAGACTGGAATAGACATACACACACTACTATATATAAAATAGATAACTAATAAAAACCTGCTATAGAATAGGGAAGTCTACTCAATGCTTTTTAATGGCCTACAAGAGAAAAGAATATTAAAAAATGAAGAGTGGATAGTGTGCATTTACATTACAGAGCCATTACTCTACATTTCAACAGTAAATTTGTTTTCTCAGTCTTCAAGATAACAAACCTCCAAAAGATTTTTCTTTCTTTTTCAGCCTATGATTCCAATCCTTATTCACTGAGGGGAAAAAAAAAAAAAAAACATAAATACTACCTCATTTTCCATCTTTTTCACAGTTTTTCCTTCTATTTCATACAAGAGTTGTCCCTACTCCTATATATTAACTCCTCCACTTAGATCCTATTACCTCTCATTTGCTCAGCACTTTCTTTTATCTTTTTTTTCTGCATTATAACTGTACTCTTTAGGCTTATATTCTCCTTCAGCTATCATTCCAACATGTTTCTCTTTGTTTCAAACACTTTAAAAAAAAAAAAATGTTTTTTGGAAGACATTTTCTAGTAAATCCATCTATATTTACCATTTACACTTAAAACTACTCTGATTTGGCTTTCTGCCTCATTTCTCCATTGAAATTACCTTAATGATTGCTAAATACCTCCTTATTGTCCAGTCTAATGGAAACTCTTTTATTTTTAATTTCTGTCACAGGCAACACAGCTGATGAAGCTCCCACTCTTCAGGTTTAAGACTTCATATCCTTCTAACTTTTCTTTGTGCCCTTTAGTTTTTTACTGCATTAAAGATTCTTACACAAAATATTGGAGCACTCTAGGGGCTGGTTTTGAGCTCTGCTCTCTTCTCTAACAATATTTTCCTCCTGGGCGATTGTATTTCCATAGATTTAAATAGCACTAAATACCATGACTCCAAAATTTATACGTCTGTTTTGTTCCCCTCAGCACCACACTAATGCATTCATTCATCTACTTGACCTTTTCGCTGTGATTTACAATAGGCATTGTTGGCTCTTGCTTATCTTCAAGACTTATTGAAAATGTTAACTTGTTAGAGAAGCCAGTCTATCTAAAATTCTAATTTCTATCTAAAATCACCCTACCTCCTTTACTGAAAAGTGTTTATCACAGTTTGAAATAAGCTTACTTATTCTTTTACTTATTTGCTTACTGTTCTATTCCCTTATAGAATACAGTCTCCTTGATGGCAAGGTTTTGGCCATCATACTTGCTTCCACATACTTAGCACCTAGGAGTGTATTTAACGTACAGAAGAAATTCAGGAATACTTGTTCAATGACACTTAGAAAACATTCATGAACTGAATTCTAGTATTCATCAATTCATCTATTCTAGTCAGAGTTCTATGGATTCATTGAACTGGAACATTTACAGTACATTTAGTAAGGTTAGAACCCACCTGTACTCATCACATTGCAGCATTTATCAGTAGTATATGCCATTGGTTACTAACTCCCTATCTTCCCACATGTGATGTGATAGGAAGGGTTATTTTTAAGCAAAGTACAGATGGTTTGTAAATTGCTTGTTGACACTTATTTAGGCTACATTGCTTTGGTTTATTTGCCTAGGTAATCATATTTTGTAAATTATTAGGCTCTGTTTTTACAGTGAAAGTAATTCTTTTTCATTTATATGTTTCAACCTAAGGGTTTGGAATTGGTTTTAATATCAGTCAAGGTAATTGAGGTGAAAATTAACTTCTGCATACACTTTTTAAAATTTATTTTAAATTGGAGTATAGTTGATTGATAATATTGTGTTACACTCAGGTGTACAGCAAAGAGATTCAGTTATACAAACACATGTATCTCCTCTTTTTCAAATTCTTTTCTCATTTAGGTTATTACAGAATATTGAGCAGAGTCTCCTGTTCTATACAATAGGTCCTTGTTAGTTATCCATTTTAAATATAGCAGGGTATACATGTTAATCCAAAACTCCGAATCTATCCATTCTCCCCACCCTTACCCCTCTGATAACCAACCATAAGATTATCCTATAAATCTGTGAGTGGATAAGTTCATTTGTATTATTTATTGATTCCATATATAAGTGAAATCATAATATTTGTCTTCCTATGACTTCACTTAACATGAAAATCTCCAGGTCTATCCATGTTGCTGCAAATGGAATCATTTCATTCTTTTAATGGTTGAATGATACTCCACTGTATATGAACCATACTTTATCCTTTCATCTGTCAATAAACAATTAGCTTACTTCTACATCTTGGCTATTGTAAGTAGTGCTGCAATGAACACTGGGGAGCATGTATCCTTTTGAGTCATGTTTTTCTCTGGATATATGCCCAGGAGTGGGATTGCTGGATCAAATGGGATCTCTATTTTTAGTTTCTTAAGGAACCTCCATACTGTTCTTCATAGTTACTGTACCAATTTACATTCTCACCAACAGTGTAGGAGAGTTCCCTTTTCTCCACACCAACACTAGCATTTACTAGCATTTTGGTGGTGGCCATTCTGACGGTTGTGAGATGATATCTCACTCAAGTTTTTATTTACATTTCTCTAATAATTATTAATGTTGAGCATCTTTTCATGTGCCTCTTGGCCATCTGTATGTCTTATTTTGAGAAATGTCTATTTACACCTTCTGCCTATTCTTTGATTTTTTTTTTTTTTTTAAATACTGAATTGCATGATCTGTTTGTAAATTTTGGAGACTATTCCCTTGTTGGTCACATTGCTTGCAAATATTTTCCTCCATTCTATGGGTTGTCTTTTTGCTTTTGTCTATGGTTTCCTTTGCTGTGCAAAAGCTTTTGAGATTAATTAGGTCCCAGTTGTTTATTTTTGTTTTTATTTATAACAATTATGTAAGACCAAACATGAAGACTGTATGACAAATAAGAGAAATTTCCTGCAAATTCCTTTCTATTTGAACACATATGATGACAGAGACAACAAATGTTGCCAAACATATTCACACAAAGAAACATGGTTTTCATTATGCAGAGACATACTTTTCTATTTAAAGTAACTGGCCTTAGACAAATGGATAAGGAAGTTGTGGTACATATACACAATGGAATATCACTCAGCTATAAATCAGAATGCATTTGAGTCAGTTCTAATGAGGTGGATGAAACTGGAACCTATTATACAGAGTGAAGTAAGCCAGAAAGAGAAACACCAATACAGTATATTAATGCACATATACGGAATTTAGAAAGACAGTAACAACAACTTTATACGCAAGACAGCGAATGAGATGAGATGTAAAGAACAGACTTTTGGACTATGTGGGAGAAGGCAAGGGTGGGACGATATGAGAGAATAGCATTGAAACATGTATATCACCATATGTAAAATAGATGACCAGTGCAAGTTTGATGCATGAAGCAGGGCACTCAAAGCTGGTGCTCTGGGACAACCCAGAGGGATAGGGTTGGGGAGGGAGGTAGAAGGGGTGTTCAGGAGGGTGGGACACATGTACACCCATGGCTGATTAATGTCAATATATGGCAAAAACCACCACAATACTTTAAAGTAATGTGCTTCCAATTAAAATAAATTAATTAATTAAAAATTAAGTATCTGGCCTTATATTACAAATTTAAAAGATGATATAATGTCATCAAAGATCCTAAAACCACTTTTCTATTTAAATGTTCCATATTTTATTTCTCTTTTAACTTTATAAATTGCATGTTCTGGTTTAAATTGATTACTTTGCTATTATTAATGAATTTGAATAAAGTGAAACACAACCTAAGCAAATATGCTAATTAAATAGGAAATAAAAACTAATCCTCCTGTGCTGACAAGAGAGTAGAACTGGATTTTTTTGGTTTTGCATTTTTTTTTTCATTCACTGCCAGTCTGTTTGGCATCTCACACATAAACTACCTGGTGAATAATAACAATCTAAAATATGTGTTTATTGCTTCCCAGAAGAAAATAAAGGAATATCTGAAAGTATGAGATTCAGAAACTATCAGTTCATTTATTATTTATTTCACATTCTATATTTTTCATTTTGTAAGTTCTGACTTTATGAATAGGGTCTTTGATATTCTATATAATTAACCCCATATTTCTAAATTTGTATCAACCTATCAAAATCTATGAAGTTAACAATTATGTAGACCATCAACCTTGAAACATTAAAAAAATCACTGAACACTGACATTAGGGAGATGGCCCAAATTTGAAAGAAATTTGGGACATAATAGAATAGAATATAACCCAGCTTTAATTTTTTAAATTTATACCATGATCAATACAATCTTTTTTTATTTCAATGATTTCTCCATCTACATGAGTCAAAAAGAGCAGAAAACGTAGTGTGTGCTACCATGTACCAAATTCCATTCTATGGAAATAAGGCATAAATATGGTTTCTATGGGTTTTCCAGGTGGCTCAGTGGTAAAGGTGGAGAAGGCAATGGCACCCCACTCTAGTACTCTTGCCTGGAAAATCCCATGGGTGGAGGAGCCTGGTAGGATGCAGTCCATGGGGTCGTGAAGAGTTGGACACGACTGAGTGACTTCACTTTCGCTTTTCACTTTCATGCATTGGAGAAGGAAATGGCAACCCACTCCAGTGTTCTTGGCTGGAGAATCCCAGGGATGGGGAGCCTGGTGGGCTGCCTTTCTTGGGGTCGCAGAGTTGGACATGACTGAGGTGACTTACCAGCAGCAACAGCAGCAGTGGTAAAGGATATGTCTGCCAAGTAGGAGAAGCAGATTTGATCCCTGGTTCAGAAAGATCCCCTGGAAACGGAAATGGCAACCCACTCCAGTAATCCTGCCTGAGAAATCCCATGGACAGAGAAGCCTAGCAGGCTATGGTCCACAGGGTCGCAAAGGAGTCAGACACCACTGAGCAGTTAAACAACAATAACAAATGATTTCTTTGCATAAATAGAATTGCTTCTGAAGGGGGCATATCAAGGAAACAGATTTACCACACAGCTAACCTTGTAATGTGACCTCTCCTCATTTTTCTAGTGTTATTTTTGAATTTCTCTGCTTTTCCACTCAATGCCTTAATCTTATTGAACTAATTTTTGTACCTGAACAATGTTCCTATCTCTACCTTCTTGCAAGCAGTTATTGCTACCTGACCCAGTGCACTCTCAACACACTCCCAAATCTTCAACATAACCCACTTTTTTCCTGGTCCAATACCCCTACTTTTAAAGCTCAGATGTCATTTCCTTCTCTGTTTCACTCACTGCTAGTCTGGGTCAGATACCCCTCAAGATATTCCATGCCAGCCTTTCACACATGGCATCAAGGACATGCTATTTTAATCTTCTAGTTACTGTTTCTGTTTCTCCTGACCAGAAGGCAAAGAGAGTATCTCATACATTTTTATTCTGAGCTTCATATTGTTATGTAACTGCCTAATACATGGTGATAGGTATATAAAAAATGATTAATGAATGAGCTCACATGCATAGATGACGGCACATATGGTGACCAGGTAAAGGAGAACAACTAACAACTCATCCAGGAGGAAATGAAATTAATTGAACATGCTTTTACTATACAAATCAAAGCAGTAGAAATTAAGACAGATCTATCTTCAGCTGTTTATTCAAATAAAAATTGCATTAATGGCATTATTCAATGATAAGAATTATAAGATGAAAATGGTACAGACACATATTACTAGTAGGAATGTAAATAAGAAATTGCTTTTATAAGAATTATAGTAACGAGCACCAAGAAACATAAAATGCTCATAACTGTTTGATGCACTTTGTTTATCTTCAACAAAGGAGCCAAAAGAAGAAAATCTTTCATCTCCAATCTAAGCCTCAACCCTGAGTTCCAGACACATCTGCCCAGATGCCAATTAGACAGCTCAACTAGGGCAGGTGGAAGCACTCAAACTCAACATGTTTAAAATTAAACCCATTGAAAAAAGAAAGAAAGAAAAACCCCTTGGTTCTTGGGTATAAGCCAAAGTATATTCCTTCATAGTTAACAGAATCACCAGCCACTCATGTATTTACAATAAGAAACCTGGGAACTTTGGATCCCTCCTCTCTACTTAATGGACTTCCCTTGTGGCTCAGCTGGTAAAGAATCTGCCTGCAGTGTGGAAGACCTGGGTTTGACCCCTGGGTTGGGACAATCCCCTGGATGAAGGGAAAGGCTACCCACTCCAGTATTCTGGCCTGAGAATTCCATGGACTGTAGGGCCCATGGGGTTGCAAAGAGTCGGACACGACTGAGCGATTTTCACCTTCTCTACTTAATAGGCTCATCCAGTTAAACACAGGCTTCTCCGCTTTACTGATTCCTCTTCTACCACCTCCTCCATGGGTCCCTCACTTGAATTGCTTCAACTGCTTCCATTCTTGGCCAATCAGTTTTGCATAGTACAAACCAAAACATCCTTCTAACATATAAATCTTGTTGTGTCACTTTCCTGCATAAGTATTTTCAATGTTTTCTTACTGTTACTGCATATTCCTCCTTAAGTTGGCTTAAAGGCAAACTGTTGTTCAGGCTCTCCTTTACTTCTGTTACATGCTAATCAGGTTCTCTAGTTCTTCTGGGCTCTTACATTTGATCTACTTCCTCTGATTGGAAGTGTTATTCCCACCCCATCTCTCCTTCTCCTGACTAGTTCCTACTGACTATATTTTGGCTTAAATATTACTGTCTCTGAGAAACCCTAGCAGACAATATTCCCTAGCACCATGTATTCTTCCTCTTATAGCATTTGTGACAATAAATAAATGTGTTAATTAATAATGAGTTAACTTCCTGCCTTACTAGACTCCAGGAAGGCAGGCATTATTCCTATCTTGCCTGCCAATGTATTTCTTAATGCCTAGTACACTAAGAGCATAGAAAATATTTTTAGAATAAATGAATAATGCAGTCACCAAAAAAAAAAAAAGTTTAAAAAAAGAGATTAGATCAACAACAAAAGCAATCACAACCAGTGCTGAAAATGATATTGATAAATGGATATACGTGTATTTTTGGTGGAAATGTGAACTGCCACAAACTTTCAGATTAAGTAACCTAGCAACATGTACTACATTTTTTAAGAAACGTCTCCGCTTTCCTTGGAGCTGTAATCTTGGCAGTTTTAGAAATCTATCATGTAGACATAAAATCTTCAGTATATATGGCCCTATGCACAAAGCATTTATGAAAGCATTGTTTATAGTGGTCAATAAAGTAGAAAATAAAAACAATAACAAAAATACTAACTCTTGAAACATGTTCGTCATTAAGAAAAAGGATGAACTAATATTGTACAAATAATAAAGCCTCATATTATCACTGGTGATAGCATTACAGCTATCATACATAGAAGATATGTCTACATTATTGACTTGGAAGGATGTTTCAAGATATATTGTCAAGTGAATAAGGCAAGTTTATATGAGAAAAACAGGAACAATATAAAAAGCCATATGAATAAGTGCATATACATACATGCATACAGAAATATATAAAATAATTCACAAACTATTGTCATTAATTATCATAAAGAGTACAATTTGGCAAGAATAGAAAAATATTTTTAATATTCCTCTTGTAAATTTCCATATCATTTGACTTATTATAATAACCTAATGGAGGGGATATATGCACATGAATAAAATAAAGTATAAAATTAAAAAGGTTGACAATTCTTTTACAAGTATCTTGAAATACATACTTTTGTGACATGTATTTTAAAAGTTGAAACGTAAAAGAATGATGTCTTACAATTTTCTTTAAGCTTATCAAACCTGGATTCTTCCATTTCTTTGGTCATTTGTTTACCAATATCTCATTTCTATAGTGCCCCATATATTCCATCAGACCCAGCCCTCAGTCCTGCTAAATTCTTCCCCTGATTCCTCTTCTTTGGCTTGACTGCCTGGTCCTGACCATTCTTCCTCCCCTGGAGTCTCTCTTTATTACAGGCATTTATTTTCCCACTTTTTCATACCTCAGGTTACAGAGGTAGAGCCCATGTTTTTCCCTTGTGCTGCTTTTACAATTTACTTCTTATTCTTGTAAAAGAACAGCAAATAAAGGAAAGAGACAGAGATACCACTTATATGCCAGCTGTAGCCCTAACTACATTTTTCACTGCTGCTGCTGCTGCTGCTAAATCGCTTCAGTCGTGTCCAACTCTGTGCGACCCCATAGACAGCAGCCCACTAGGCTCCTCCGTCCCTGGGATTCTCCAGGCAAGAATACTGGAGTGGGTTGCCATTTCCTTCTCTAAGGCATGAAAGTGAAAAGTGAAAGTGAAGTCACTCAGTCGTGTCCTGCTCTTAGCGACCCCATGGACTGCAGCCTACCAGGCTCCTCCATCCAGGGGGTTTTCCAGGCAAGAGTACTGGAGTGGGGTGCCATTGTCTTTTCCACATTTTTCACTAGTAACATGAATATGCAGTTACCCACCTCTATCACTTGTCTGTTTTGCTGACATATTCCAAACTAAAATATTGGTCCTCTTCCGTGACTTGACTTCCTTTTACCCTAGTTTCCTATACATTCTTTGCAATGTAACTCTGTAGCACCTCCCTCTATAGTAGTCAGACTTTAATTCCCCACATAATGTTTTGCTTGGTCATATGATTCACTTTAGCTAATAAAATGGAGGCAGATAAAATATATGCCCTGTTTGACAGGAGCTTTAGTATACTTATATAATTTGGCTTGGACATCTGCATCTGCCCATCTGCTTTGAAAAGAACATATCTGGGGAAGCTATTGGTCACGTGGAGCAGAATTGTACCAGATGACTGAGGTGAGCCCATGAGTTCTCAGTCTACCTGCAGAATCATGAGTGATAAAAATAAATGCTTGTATTTTCTGAGGTTATTGTTACAGGGAATTACTGCAGCAAAATAATCATCTAATACATCACCCTGGGTTTCACAGGTGGGCTAGTGGCAAAGAACATGCCTGCCAATGCAGGAGAAATTAGAGACTAAAGTTCTATCCTTGGGATGGGAAGATACCCTGGAGGAGGGCCTGGCAACCCACTCCAGAACCCCATGGACAGAGAAGCCTCACAGGTGACAGTCCACAGGACTACAAAAAGTTGGACATGACTGAAGCAACTTAGCACACACACACCACCCTAGCCCAGTGCTCGACTCTCATTTGGTCTCAGGTTGCAATAGCCATTTTTCAGCGGTCCTCTGCAGTAATCAGCAGAGAGCATCAGAGTGGGCATTTTAGAAATACAAATTCAAACATGTCACAAGCCTACTAGGAAATATCTAGTAGTTTCCTGTTGTACTAGAATATAATCCAACTCTATAAGATTCTGGGATAATTTCAGACTACATGTGGAAGTCCTAGATCATTTTAGAAAAGAAACATTTCTTTCACTCACTCAATTTCAATCATAGGAAATGTTTGTATTTGTTTCCTTAATTATGCAAAACTTTAGAAATGGACATAGAACAAAAGAATAGTTCCAAATAGGAAAAGGAATACATCAAGGCTGTATATTGTCACCCTGCTTATTTAACTTATATGCAGAGTACATCAGGAGAAACGCTGGGCTGGAAAAAGCACAAGCTGGAATCAAGATTGCCAGGAGAAATATCAATAACCTTAGATATGCAGATGATACCACCCTTATGGGAGAAAGAGAAGAAGAACTAAAGAACCTCTTGATGAAAGTGAAAGAAAGAGAAGAGTGAAAAAGTTGGCTTAAAACTCAACATTCAGAAAACTGAGATAATGGCATCTGGCCCCATCACTTCATGGCAAATAGATGGGGAAACAGTGGAAACAGTGGCTGACTTTACTTTGGGGGGCTCCAAAATCACTGCAGATTGTGATTGCAGCCATGAAATTAAAAGACCTTTACTCCTTGGAAGGAAAGTTATGACCAGCCCGGACAACATACTCAAAAACAGAGACATTACTTTGCCAACAAAGGTCCGTCTAGTCAAGACGATGGTTTTTCCAGTTGTCATGTATGGATGTGAGAGTTAGGCCATAAAGAAAGCTGAGAGCCAAAGAATTGATGCTTTTGAACTGTGGTGTTGGAGAAGACTCTTGAGAGTCCCTTGGACTGCAAGGAGATCCAACCAGTCCTTCCTAAAGGAGATCAGTCCTTGGTGTTCATTGGAAGGACTGATGTTGAAGTTGAAACTCCAATACTTTGACCACCTGATGCTAAGAGCTGACTCATTTGAAAAGACCCTGATGCTGGGAAAGATTGAGGGCAGGAGGAGAAGGGGATGACAGGATGAGATGGTTGGATGGCATCACCGACTCAATGGACATGAGTCTGGGTGAACTCCAGGAGTTGGTGATAGACAGGGAGGCCTGGTGTGCTGCGGTTCATAGGGTTGCAGAGTTGGACATGACTGAGCAACTGAACTGAACTGCACTGAACTTCACATGTTAGGTCTCCAGTGAAAGCTGAAGCTCTGCCTGGATCTTTGTTTCTTGTCCCTTATGATCTGGCTTATGCTTAACTACCTATTAGAATTCATCTATAATTACAACTCAGATATCAATTTTGTCCAAAAAGATTGGTTTCTTTCATATCACTTATCAATTTTGAAGTTACATGTGCATGTTTATTCATATGAGTCCCTTGGACTGCAAGGAGATCCAACCAGTCCATTCTGAAGATCAGCCCTGAGATTTCTTTGGAAGGAATGATGCTAAAGCTGAAACTCCAGTACTTTGGCCACCTCATGAGAAGAGTTGACTCATTGGAAAAGACTCTGATGCTGGGAGGGATTGGGGGCAAGAGGAGAAGGGGACGACAGAGGATGAGATGGCTGGACGGCATCACTGACTCGATGGACGTGAGTCTGAGTGAACTCCGGGAGATGGTGATGGACAGGGAGGCCTGGCATGCTGCGATTCATGGGGTCGCAAAGAGTGAACATGACTGAGCGACTGATCTGATATGATCTGATCTCTGATGCTCTACTTTTCTTCTAAAAGATTGGAAGCTTCATAGTGGCATAACTTTTCTTTGGTATTAATTTAAATAATATATGAAAGATGACTTTCAATGACTTTTTATTGCTCTAGGGGTTAGTTAAACCAAGGAATAGACTAGCTGACAATGTAGCTAGTGGGGAGTAAAAGGAGAGACATTTAATGCATTAAAATATCAAAACATACATAAAAGATATAGATAGATAAAAATTAATTCAAAAATAATTAAACTTGAACAGTTTTACACAGCAAATGAAACCATTGACAGTGAAAAGATAACCTACGGAATGGGAGAAAATATTTGCAAATGATATAAACAACAAAGAATTAATATCCAACTTACATAAACAGTTCATATAATTCAACATCAAGGAAGCAAACAACCTTATTTAGAAACAAACAGAATCGAACAGATATTTTTCCAAAGAGGAAATGCAGATGGCCAACAGGCACATGAAAAGATGCTCAACATTGCTAATCTTCTGGGAAATGCAAATTAAAACCACATTGAGATGAGTTACCATATCACATCTGTCTAAATAGCTATTATCCAAAAGACCACAAATAACAAATGTTGGAGAGGAGGCAAAGAAAAGTGTACTCTCATACACTGTTGGTGTGAATAGTAATAAGTGCAGCCATCATGGAAAACATTATGGAGCTTTATCAAAAATACTAAAAATAGAACTACCATGTGCGTGCATGCTAAGATGTAGTCCTGTCTGACTCTTTGTGACCCTAAGGACTGTATCCCATCAGACTCCTCTGTCCATGGGATTAACCAGGCAAGAATACTGAAGTGGGTTGCCATGCCCTCCTCCAGGGGATCTTCCTGACCCAGGGATCAAACCTGAGTCTCTTACATTTCCTGCATTGCCAGGTGGATTCTTTACCACTAGCACCACCTTGGAAGCTGAGAACCACCATATGACCCAGCAATTCCACTTCTGAGTATATATCAAAAACCAAACAAACGAAACACCCAAATACTAATTTAAAAATATACATGCACTCTGATGTTCATAGCATCATTATTTATAATTTCCAAGATATGGAAGCAACCTAAGTGCTCACACACACACACAAACAGAATACTATTCAGTCATAAAAATGGAATTTTGCCATTTGCAGCAACACGGACTTAGAGCGTATTATGCAAAGTGAAATGTCAGTCAGAAAAAGACAAATACTGTATGATATTATATATATTCAGAATCTAAAAAATACAACAAACTAGTGAACAAAACATAAAAGGAGCAGACTCATAGAGAACAAGCTAGTGGTTATCAAAGGGGAGAGGGAAGAAGGGAGGGGCAATATAGGGATAAGACATTAAAAGGTACAAAATATTATGCATAAAATAAATAAATTACAAAGATATATTGTATAATACTGGGAGTATACTTAATATTTTATAATAACTATAAGTGGAATATAACCTTTAATATTGTGAATCACTTTGACAATTAAGGATTTATTTTATAATTATTTCTTTTATGTATACTTTAAAATTTCTTAGTAAATATTAATAATATAAAGAAATAAAAATGTGAATCACTATATTGCATACCTGTAACTTATATATTACTGTATATTAAGTACACTTCAATAAAATTTTTTAAAGAAATGCATCTAGTGGTTTTAACACAAAATTGAAAATATATACTAGTGATCATTTAATATATTAAAGAAAGGAAGCAAGACTTGAATATAACCATATGTATTATATGATACTATGATTTCCTATCCTTAAAGTAGAGGTCTTCATTCATATCAGATCAGATCAGATCAGTCGCTCAGTCGTGTCCAACTCTTTGCGACCCCATGAATCGCAGCGCGCCAGGCCTCTCTGTCCATCACCAATTCCCGGAGTTCACTTAGACTCACATCCATCGAGTCAGTGATGCCATCCTCTGTCGTCCCTTTCTTCTCTTGCCCCCAATCCCTCCCAGCATCAGAGTCTTTTCCAATGAGTCAACTCTTCTCATGAGGTGGGCCAAAGTACTGGAGTTTCAGCTTTAGCATCATTCCTTCCAAAGAAATCCCAGGGCTGATCTCCTTCAGAATGGACTGGTTGGATCTCCTTTCAGTCCAAGGGACTCTCAAGAGTCTTCTCCAACACCACAGTTCAAAAGCATCAATTCTTCAGCGCTCAGCCTTCTTCACAGTCCAACTCTCACATCCATACATGACCACAGGAAAAACCATAGCCTTGACTAGATGAACCTTTGTTGGCAAAGTAATGTCTCTGCTTTTGAATATACTCCCTAGGAAAACTAGCAATGGAAAAACACCAGTCATGGTTTATTTGTAATATCTTGAAGTCATTCACAATTGAAGAAAATCAGCAGAAGAAATGCTCAGACCTTATAATTAAGTTTCTGACTGTTCTTAGGGTTGAAAAATGTATTACTGATCTACATGTGGTCATGATTTTGGTTTAAATCTGGCCCATCCTATCTAAAAACTATTAGTCATTCACTGTTATCTACTCATAGCACACAAGGATATTACTCACCTGTTTCTAAACTGCAGGTAACTATATTGTGATCTTCTCTCTCAAGAGAACAATTTACTGAAGAACTTATGACTACTATGATGTTACCGAAGGTCTATACTTTCACATAGATTGCAAAATATGGAGGAGAGCACTGAATTAGGAACTAGAAAGAGTTTTATTCTCTTATGTCCTATTTTCTCTTTCACTCCACATTGGGAAGGAAGTCCCTTCACTTTTCCAAGAGGGAGAGAGGAAGGAAGGAAGTTTTATTTTTCTTTCTTTTAAAAGGCAAATAAATAAAAGAGGTAATACATGTGAAAGCAAGAATTTAAAGACTAGTGTTTATTAGAGCACATCATTATATATTGCATTACTCTACCTTTGCCAAGTTGTTGACCAGACATATTAGTTGAATTTAGACAACTAAATAAAATATATTTGGGAATCAATATTTTCTGAACTTGCACGACTCTAACATCGTAGACTTAAATTTAAGTCATTTTAATAAGAGATTTATGAGCCAATTATTAGTTTTGTGTGAATTTTTAAAAATACATTCACATGTTTCTAAAGACAAAAACTATATAAAAGAATCTGGAGAACTCTTGTTCCCACCTCAGGGAGCACCTAATCTGTTCCCCTTCACCACAGTTTTTCATAGTTAACCTCTTTTATTAGTTTCTTTTATAAATTTCCAGGCTTCCTTTATGTAAACACAGTAAATATGAACGTAAATTTTATTTGTCCTATCTGTACACTGCTAAAATGGAGGTGATTTCATAGTTGGTTGACTAAAATGGAGCTATTTCAAATCCTGCAAGATGATGCTGTGAAAGTGCTGCACTCTATATGCCAGCAAATTTGGAAAACTCAGCAGTGGCCACAGGACTGGAAAAGGTCAGTTTTCATTCCAATCCCAAAGAAAGGCAATGCCAAAGAATGCTCAAACTACCGCACAATTGCACTCATCTCACAGGATAATAAAGTAATGCTCAAAATTCTCCAAGCCAGGCTTCAGCACTACGTAAACTGTGAACTTCCAGATGTTCAAGCTGGTTTTAGAAAAAGCAGAGGAACCAGAGATCAAATTGCCAATATCCACTGGATTATGGAAAAAGCAAGACAGTTCCAGAAAAACGTCTATTTCTGCTTTATTGACTATGCCAAAGCCTTTGACTGTGTGGATCACAATAAATTGTGGAAAATTCTGAAAGAGACAGGAATACCAGACCACCTGATCTGCCTCTTGAGAAACCTGTATGCAGGTCAGGAAGCAACAGTTAGAACTGGACATGGAACAACAGACTGGTTCCAAATAGGAAAAGGAGTATGTCAAGGCTGTATATTGTCACCCTGCTTATTTAACTTATATCAAGAGTACATCATGAGAAACAGTGGACTGGAAGAAGCACAAGCTGGAATCAAGATTGCCAGGAGAAATATCAATAACCTCAGACATGCAGATGACACCACCCTTATGGCAGAAAGTGAAGAAGAACTGAAAAGCCTCTTGATGAAAGTGAAAGAGGAGAGTGAAAAAGTTGGCTTAAAGCTCAACACTCAGAAAATGAAGATCATGGCATCTGGTCCCATCACTTCATGGGAAATAGATGGGGTAACAGTGGAAACAGTGTCAGACTTTATTTTTCTGGGCTCCAAAATCACTGCAGATGGTGATTGCAGCCATGAAATTAAAAGATGCTTACTCCTTGGAAGGAAAGTTATGACCAACCTAAACAGCATATTCAAAAGCAGAGACATTACTTTGCAAACAAAGGCCCATCTAGTCAAGGCTATGGTTTTTCCAGTGGTCATGTATGGATGTGAGAATTGGACTGTGAAGAAAGCTGAGCACTGAAGAATTGATGCTTTTGAACTGTTTTATTGGCGAAGACTCTTGAGAGTCCTTTGGGCTGCAAGGAAATCCAAGCAGTCCATCCTAAAGGAGATCAGTCCTGGGTGTTCATTGGAAGGACTGATGCTAAAGCTGAAATTCCAGTGCTTTGGCCACCTCATGTGAAGAGTTGACTCACTGCAAAATACCCTGATGCTGGGAGGGATTGGGGGCAGGAGGAGAAGGGGATAATAGAGTATGAGATGGCTGGATGGCATCACCGACTTGATGGATGTGAGTCTGAGTGAACTCCAAGAGTTGGTGATGGACAGGGAGGACTGGTGTGCTGCGATTCATGGGTTCGCAGAGTTGGACACGACTGAGTGACTGAACTGAACTGATCTGAAACTGTACATAGCAATCTGTACATTGCTAAGATATACTCCACACATAAGTTTATACTGCTGTTATAGGTCTTGGGGAGGAAAACCACAGAGAGAAAGTGACCATTTTCATCACACTGTATCAAGGACATTACTTATCACTGATGATGGTAAGTTTTCCCACATGGCAGTGGCAATGACTGTTCTGTTTCTACACTGTGCAGTTACTCTTTTAGCTGCCTTTCCATATCATCTATAGCTTTTGCTCCATAAAATTTGCTGCTACAGTAGTTGTACATATATATTTCTAAGTATTTGATCTTATTGGATCTTGTAGCTTTAACATTACAATATTTTTGGCCTAGAGTCTACCTGTCTGAGATTAAGATTGTGGCTGTTACTTTATTTAATTTGTATTTCTCTGACATACCTAGGCCATTTTTTTATACTTAACCTGCCAAATCAATTTGTTTTTAGGTATATTACATTTAGTTACATTACAAAGAGTTGCCATATATGCTAAAAATCTATCCTTTAATAGTTAAGTCAATTTATACTTACTGAAAAAGACATATGACAGTCATTTGAATTGTATCTTATAATACATAACAGCATGTAAAACAACATGTATTGCATTATATATATGAACATTATGCAATTTATATACATGTGAATGTGTATATGGTTGTTGTTTAGTATCTAAGTTATATCCAACTCTTTTGTGATCCCATCAACTGTAGCCTGCCAGGCTCTTCTGTCCCTGGGATTTCCCAGGCAAGAATACTGGAAGGGGTTGCCACTTTCTTCTTCAGGGGATCTTCTCAACCAGGGATCGAACCATGTCTCCTGCATTGGCAGGTGGATTCTTTACCACTGAGCCACCAGGGAAGCCCAGATGTGTATACAAACAGATATAAATTACATATATTCATATATGTATATAAGCATGTTTCTGCATGATTTGCTTTCTTTGTCTTTTTTTGAAATACCTTTTGAATTTTGGAAGTCTTTTATTTTTGTTCTAGTGGTTAACTTTGTACTTACCCTATGATTCAATACACTTAGAGCTTTCCCCTTTAGATAACAGATGTTACTTTTTATGAAAACCAGTAACATCAACTCTAATACTCTTTCCTTCCATATTTCCTTGATCTTTTGTCATAGAATAATCTCTTTTACTGAAAGATTACTTTTGTTCTCTTAAATGTGCTAATACTTTCACTACCAGAAAAATTCAGTTTAAATGATATTTCTTGATCCCCAACCCCACAGGTAACAGATGAGTATATTCTACTTCAAGTGTTTGTTCCTCATTCTCCCAATTATTATTATTCTTATATAATTTCCATGTTTGAGAACATTTAAAATTTACATTTCATTTTTATCCTTATCTTCACTTCTTTGGCTTAGATTTGCAATTAAATGTCTTCAATGTTTATTTCCAGCTCTTCTGCTAAAATATCCTTGATTTGCTGGAGGACTCAAGGACTTTTCTCAAGGGGGACTCAAGAAAACAATAATCACAGATTTCTTGCATAAAAATTCAGTATTTGTAGCCTTTATGTTTGAAGAACAACTTGCTTGTATGTAAAATCCCTAGCTCTCATATTCTGAGAATCTTTTAGTATATATTTATCTCAAAAGAGATAACTGAGTCAAACACTTATTAAAAATATATTTTACAAGCCTTTTTTCAGATCGTATTACGTTTCAAGTACTGAATTAAGTGCCAAGGTTATTTAAGAAAAGCTACCCTTGCATACCTTTGCAGATCATACAGTCTGAGTAATGAGACAGTATGCCAATAAATAATTACAGTAAGATCCAAGAAAAGCTAACAACCAAAACATGCCAGGTTGTGGGAGTGAAATTAAAACAAAATAAACAATAAAGATATAGAATGAATATAAAGATAAATAAAGATAAAGAATAAAATAAAGATATACAAATATTAGTACAAATAAAGTTGATATCTATACTATTTAGGAGTGAAAGCAAATGAACTTTAATCATCAATTAATAGCAACTTGCAAAGTTCTCATTGTAAGTGGCTATTTAATGTAAATGAATCCACTAAGTTAAAAAAAAAGTTAGTCCAAAAAATGTAGTTGAAAACAACTTCCCCCCAACTCCCCATTCTGTGTCCTTTCCAACCAGGATCATGTTCTTCCTTTCCTCTCTGTGAACTCTCTGACAGGTCCTATGATTTTTTCCAATTATACTCATTAAATCATGCATTTAAATATCTCTTGAACATCTCTTATTTGCAAGGGGTAGGCCAAATGGGAGGAAATGAAGCACGAATAATAAACAGTTTTTCAAAAACTTTATAATATAATGAAAATAAATGATCTAGGGGATAAAGAAAGACTTGGACATGAGTGCAATTTTACACAGGCTTTTCTGGGGAGGTGTCTCTGAAAGGTGTTATCTGAAATCCAACAAAGTGAGCAAAGCAGGAGAATATGTGGGTGGGTGAAAAGCATTCTGCACAGAGAATATGCAAATACCAGTTTCTATGGGAAAAGCAGGCTCCCAGTGTTTGTTCTAGGAACAGGTCAGAAACTAGTGAGGCAGTGCATGACTTAGCAAACGAGAGAGCAGAGAAAAATGACATCAAAGAGGCAAGATCAAAATAAGGAGACTACCACTAAGAGGCTTTTACATGAGTAAAGGTGAGAAACAATGGCAACTTAGATGAGCATGTAAATGATGAATATACTGGGAAGTAATCAGACTTTCAATATCATTACAAGCACAGCCAACATGATTTCTTAATGAATCAAATGTGAAATATCAGAGAAGAATATCAAGAATGACTTCACAGTTTTCTGACATAAAACATGGAGGATTACAATTGCTATATACCGAGATGGATGAAGAAGCAGGTTTCATAGGCAGGTTGAAATCAATAGTTAAGTTCTAACCATGTCAAGTTTGAGAATTCCATTAAGAGCCATGTGAATAAGCTGAATATACAATAAAATACATGTGGAATTCGTATGAATGGTCTAAGATCATATAGGAGTAAACAAGAAATAACAAATTATATTTAAAACTGTATAGCTACATGTAAGAATTAAATTAGAACATTTTCTCATATCATATATAAAATTAAACTTAAAATGGATTAAAGACCCTAAATATAAGTCTGGAAACCATAAAATTCCTAGAAGAAAATAGAGAAAAAATGCTATTTGTAATTGCTCATTGTAGCAATATTTTTTGATCTGTTGTTGAAGGCAAAGGAAATAAAAGCAAAAATAAACAAAAGGGGCCTAATTAAGCTTAAATGCTTTTTCACTGCAAAGGACACCATCAACATAATGAAGAGAAAACTTCCTGAATGAGAAAAGTATTGCAAATGATATAAGCAAAAGAAGTTAATATCTAAACAACTCATACAATTCAATATCAAGAAAATAAACAATCTGATGTTAAAATGGGCAGAAGACCCAAACGGCTCTTATTTTTACTACCTGATTTTCAAATGGACAGAAGACCTACATAGGTCTTTCTTTTTCGAAAGAAAATATACAGATGGCCAACAAACACATGAAAAGATGTTCAACACTGCTAATTATCAGGGAAGTGCAAAGCAAAATCACAATGAGATATCACCTTACACCGGTTAGAATGGCTATCATCAAAAAGACCGCAAATAACAAATAACAAATTATCATATGATCCACCAATTCCACTCTTGGGTGGAAAATCCAAAGAAAATGAAAATGCTAATTAGAAAAGATGTACACACCCTAAAGTTCATAGCATCGTTATTTACAATTGCCAAGATATGGAAGCAAACTAAGTGTCCATCAACAGATAAATGGATAAAGAAGATGTGATATGTATGGAATATTATTACTCAGCCGTGAAGAATGATATTTTGCCATTTGCAGCAACATGGAAGTACCATAAGGGAATTATGCTTAGTAAAATAAGTCAAACAGAGAAAGACTATATATTATCACTTATATGTAGAATCCTTAAAAGCTTCTGCACATCAAAGGAAACTATTAGCAAGGTGAAAAGACAGCCTTCAGAATGGGAGAAAATAATAGCAAATGAAGCAACCGACAAACAACTAATCTCAAAAATATACAAGCAACTCCTACAGCTCAACTCCAGAAAAATAAATGACCCAATCAAAAAATGGGCCAAAGAACTAAATAGACATTTCTCCAAAGAAGACATACAGATGGCTAACAAACACATGAAAAGATGCTCAACATCACTCATTATCAGAGAAATGCAAATCAAAACCACTATGAGGTACCATTTTACACCAGTCAGAATGGCTGCGATCCAAAAGTCTACAAATAATAAATGCTGGAGAGGGTGTGGAGAAAAGGGAACCCTCTTACATTGTTGGTGGGAATGCAAACTAGTACAGCCACTATGGAGAACAGTGTGGAGATTCCTTAAAAAACTGGAAATAGAACTGCCTTATGATCCAGCAATCCCACTGCTGGGCATACACACTGAGGAAACCAGAAGGGAAAGAGACACGTGTCCCCCAATGTTCATCTCAGCACTGTTTATAATAGCCAGGACATGGAAGCAACCTAGATGTCCATCAGCAGATGAATGGATAAGAAAGTTGTGGTACATATACACAATGGAGTATTACTCAGCCATTAAAAAGAATACGTTTGAATCAGTTCTAATGAGGTGGATGAAACTGGAGCCTATTATACAGAGTGAAGTAAGCCAGAAGGAAAAACATAAATACAGTATACTAACGCATATATATGGAATTTAGAAAGATGGTAACAATAACCTGGTGTACGAGACAGCAAAAGAGACACTGATGTATAGAACAGTCTTATGGACTCTGTGGGAGAGGGAGAGGGTGGGAAGATTTGGGAGAATGACATTGAAACATGTAAAATATCATGTAAGAAACGAGTTGCCAGTCCAGGTTCGATGCACGATACTGGATGCTTGGGGCTAGTGCACTGGGACGACCCAGAGGGATGGTATGGGGAGGGAGGAGGGGGAGGGGGATGGGGAACACATGTATACCTGTGGCGGATTCATTTTGATATTTGGCAAAACTAATACAATTATGTAAAGTTTAAAAATAAAATAAAATTTAAAAAAATAAAATAAAATAAAATAAAACAGTGAATATAACAAAAAAGAAACTTAGGTATAGAGAACAAACTAGTGGCTGCCAGTGGGGAGACGAATGAGGCTAGGGGCAAGATAGGGTTAGGAGACTAAAAGGAATAAACTACTATGTACAAAATAAATAAGTTATAAGGCTATATAGTACACAACAGGGAACACAGTCCATATTGTATAATACAATACAGTCCATGATATTCTCCAGGCCAGAATACTTCAGTGGGTAGCCCTTCCCTTCTACAGGAGATCTTCCCAACCCAGGGCTTGAACCCAGGTCTCCCACACTGCAGGCAGATTCTTTACCAGCTGAGTCACCAGGGAAGCCCCAAATGAAGTATAAACTATAACAATTTTGAATCACTATGCTGAACAAGTGAAATAAATGCAATATTGTAAATCAGCTATACTTCAATTAAAAGAAAACGTTTTAAAAGCTGAGACTGAATAAACTCTAAGATTACACGTGGGAAGATAGCTGCAAGGATCAAACCCTCATGCCCTGCAGAATTTAGAGGTAAGTAATTTGGGAAAGCTACAGTGACTAAGAAA
The DNA here is from genome assembly GCF_027580195.1 of Bos mutus. Taxonomy (NCBI): domain Eukaryota; kingdom Metazoa; phylum Chordata; class Mammalia; order Artiodactyla; family Bovidae; genus Bos; species Bos mutus. Next base: position 50,345,054 of record NC_091617.1, read on the forward strand.
GTGTTGTAAGAAAGGGGAAAAAAAAAACTAAAAGAATTATGCTCTGCACCATATACAAAAATAAACTCCAAATGGATTAAAGGTCTAAATGCAAGGCCAGAAACTATAAAACTCCTAAAGGAAAACATTGGCAGAACATTCACTGACATAAATCATAGCAAGATACTATATGACCCACCTCCCAGAATATTGGAAATAAAAGCAAAAATAAACAAATAGGACCTAATTAAACTTAAAAAGTTTTGCACAATGAAGGAAACTAAGCAAGGTGAAAAGACAGACTTCAGAATAGGAGAAAATAATAGCAAATGAAACAACTGACAAAGAATTAATCTCCAAAATATACAAGCAGCTCATGTAGTTCAATACCAGAAAAATAAACGACCCAATCAAAAAATAGGCCAAAGAATTAAACAGACATTTCTCCAGAGAAGACATACAGATGGCTAACAAACACATGAAAAGATAATCAACATCACTCATTATCAGAGAAATGCAAATTAAAATCACAATGAGGTACCGTCTCAGGCAGGTCAGAATGGCTGCCATCAAAAAGTCTGCAAGTAATAAATGCTGGAGAGGGTGTGGAGAAAAGGGAACCCTTTTACACAGTTGGTGGGAATGCAAACTAGGGCAGCCACTATGGAAAAAGAACTGCCATACAACCCAGCAATCCCACTGCTGGGCATGTACATCAAAGAAATAAGAATTTAAAGAGACACACGTACCCTAATGTTCATTGCAGCACCGTTTACAATAGTTAGGACATTGAAGCAACCTAGATGTCCACCAGCAGACGAATGGATAAGAAAGCTGTGGTACATATACACAATGGAATATTACTCACCTATTAAAAAGAATGCATTTGAATCAGTTCTAATGAGGTGGATGAAACTGGAGCCTATTATACAGAGTGAAGTAAGTCAGAAAAACACCAATACAATATATTAATGCATATATATGGAATTTAGAAAGATGCGAGACAACAAGAGACACAGATATAAAGAACAGAGTTTTGGACTCTGCAGAAGAAAGTGAGGGTGGGATGCTTTGAGAGAATAGCATTGAAGCATGTATATTGCCGTATGTGAAATAGATGACTAGTCCAAGTTTGATGCATGAAACAAGGCACAAGGACAATCCAGAGGGATGGGATGGGGAGGGAGGTGGGGTGGGAGGGCGGTTTGTGATGGCGGGGGACGCGTGCACCTGTGGCTGATTCATATCCATGTATACAAAAAAACACCACAATACAGTATGGTAATTAGCCTCCAATTAAAATAAATTAATTTTTAAAAAAGAATGATGTTATTGAAGTCAATGAAAAAAGTGAACAAAAAAGAAAGGTGATATATCATACATTGGCTTTGGATCAAACAAGATGAGGACTGAGAGGAGACCCCTGGATTTCTAAATGTTTGGAAGTCATTTGTGCCTTGATAGGAGCAGATTTTGAAGAATGGTATGGGTAAAAGCCTGACTGATAGGAGGTTCAAAAGAGAATGAGATGGCACATATTGACAGCCCTTTTAAGTTTTGATGTAAAATGAAGCAGAGAAAAAAGTTCTCCAATCATGTTAGTTGTAAAAAAAAAAAAAAAGGCACCAATTCAGTCATTAAAATGTCATTGTGTATATGATGAAAACTCCCAATTTTGACCCATGTTAGCTTTGGAAATGCTTCAGTAGCACAGGGAGTGTGGCTGACTTCATTTTCCTGCCTCTCTCATTTATGACTCCACTCCATTAATGGGGCTGCTGCTGGGTTCTTGGGGGTTTAAAAAAAAAAGATGAGGGAAAATGAAGGAGAGGTAAGGGGAAGGAGATGTGGTACTTGACCAGCATTAATGAACTCTGACTTGTTCTTCTTTGAGTGAGGTCAAATATTTATATCTGAGCCCCTATGCTTGGAAAATGATTCAAACTTAGTGTCCCCTTACTATCTCCCATTCCTGCCTCCAACTTGGGATAAGGTCCAGTTTCCTAAATTCAGATAATGTCTCCTCCATATAATTTTTATAAATATTCTCTCATCACCTTAGTTTCAAGCAGTTCACTCCAGAGAGACTATATTGAGCCAACTCCCCACTAAATGACTCTGGTCTGAGTCCCCATAAAACCACAGGATGGGCATAATCCACGCAGTGTTTGCCCTAAATATATCTTGAGGAAAACAGACCTTTCACAATGAAAGTATGTCTCTTTGATGCATCATCAGAGCATTCAGGCAGCCAGACACTCTTAAGCTTTTAAACTTTTCCAGGCTTGAGAATGATGCCAAGGTTACCTTCTGGCCATTTTCTTTGCTATTACATTCGATGCCCAAAGGGGCAAATTTTAAAGTTCTACTTTGGAGGCTGAACTGAATATGATAATTTTAATGTGTACTATGTAAAGGGCTACTCTTGGAATCTTTACTCATGTTAAAAAATTGTATTGTTCACAGTGTCAATTGAGGTAAGAATCAATTTTACATTCAATAAAACAGAAGTGTAGAAAAGTTAAATAACATTCAAAAAGTCATAAAACTTCTAAGTGGCAAGCTCAGAGTCTGTGCTCTGAGCCAAGATTCTCCTCTGAAAGGAGACTGAGACTTAACTCTACACAACTATTAACTTACATTAAGAACAAGACTAAATATCTGAACTTAGATTCTGTATTTGTTATATTGTATGATTATTTTAGTGTGTAAGAATGCTTTTGGTCTCCAGTAATAATACCATGACTGTTATGAAACAAAAAAATGTCTTTCTTGCTGCATTTTGTTTGTAAGTAGAAACACCACACGGAAAGCAAATATGAGGTATAGGTTATCTTTAAAATGTTCCAAGGTGATCCATCTGATGGGAATCCACTAATCATCTTCCTTTATATACACAATTTGAAGATTTAGAATCTCCTGTTGGAAGAACCAGCTCTGAAGCTGATGCTCTTGAAAGAATCAAATTGCAACCTACAAAGTACAGGGGGAAAAAAATAAATTGTGACAGAGACGGCATACAAAGGACACATGTTTCTCCATCTTCCACTTGAAACACAGGGAATGCTTGAGGGAACGAAACACATAAGACTATGAATTTAAGTCCGGAGAAATTCTCAAGTTTGGTTGATTTCCTAGACTTTTTAATATTTTAGGTAAATTCCCACCTAATATTGAAAATGCAAGTATAAGGAAGATGTTTATTCTTTAAACTCATTCCTATTTTGTAATTCTATTAAATAATATTTTACAGAATTTAAAAAGTACACATTAAAGTGGGCTTCCCTGGTGGCCCAGTGGTAAAGAATCCATCTGCCAGGGCAAGGAATGTGGGTTCCATCTCTGCATCAGGAAGATCCTCTGGAGAAGGAAATGGCAATTCACTCTAGTGTTCTTGCGCCGAGAAATCGATGGACAGAGGAGACTTTTGGACTACAGTCTAGGGAGTTGTAAAAGAGCCGGGCACAATTTAGTGACTAAACAACAATAACACATTAGAGAGTTAATAAAAAGTGTAATGAAATGTATTACCTTTACCTGTAGTCTAAATTTAAGGTATCAAAATATCACCCAAGGCATCTCAGAAATTAGTATTATACTGATATCTTACACACTTCAGCATAGACACATCTTGGTTTGTTACTATTTACCCTTCAGGTCCATCTCCTGAAGAGCACTGCTCTCTAGCGCTCTTCTGTAGGGAATGCTGTCAACACGATTAATGACCTATGCTAAAAAATAAGCAAGCAAAATAAAATCCTATTAAGCTATCTTCCTCCAAACCCTTAAAAGGTCCCCCAAATCCATAATCAGATGATGTTTAAAGCACAAAAATAACGATGTATCCAGAAGCAAACAATTAGTATAACATAGCCCTTTACCTTTTCGTATTGAAAAAATCTCTCCAGATCAACTTTAGTGTCAAATTCACCTGGACAGCTCATTCCCAATGTAAAAGTCATTACTCATTCCTGGAGATTGAGACTGTAGTTTCAGGTGGGGTCACACTGCTCCGTAGCTGATTCTAATTCTGATGTTTATTGAAGTTAGCCATCTAGTAACTATTATAGTTCTCAAAACCTCAATCTCTGTACCATCTACATGAATACCATTTGAGGGGGTTGATAACGTTATTTACTTGATAAAGAATATTTTCTTTAAAGCTTTATATCTATATAGATAATAGATAGATAGTAGAATCTTATAAAGCCAGCTTACATTTCATTGCCATTTCATAGTTTTGACTGCATGCATTCACAATTTTGGATTGCAAACTAAAATGCCATTAAAATTCAATGTATGTTTCTCGCATAAAGTACTATAGTATAAATGATTTATATTTAACAATTCAAAAAGTAATGCTTCAGAGCATAAATATTTCCAATGAGATGTTTTAAAAGAGCATGCTATTAACTACAAGAATACTGCATAGTAAAGAAATATTAATAAACTGTGCTTAATAAATAAGAAATGGCTTTTATTACATAAAACTGTAAGCAGACATGGAGAACATGGAGACTAAGAAATCAGAGGGGTATTTGAAATTTACAGTAAGTCTTAAATAAAGAAAGCTGATTTGGAAATATGGAGATCTGATCAGGGTGTTGAATATACATATAGAAAGAAGGGGAAAGAAAAAAGCTTTAGCAGATGGCAAGTGTAAATTGAAACATAATCTAAGCACCTGAACTTTTGTAGACACACACATCAGCTTAAGCTCAATTATGAATTCTAATTACATTTCTTGTGAAACCTTTTTTAAAAATGTCGATCAGTTATTACCAGCTTAATATTTGTAACTACTTGGAACACAGAGGATGGAGAAAAGATAGTGCAGTGAGACTGTCTATAAGGTATGTGTGACTCATCCATTCTGTCATCAGCTGCATGATTATCAAGAAAATGTGCTCACACTCACATGTGACTAATTGGCAACTCATCCTTACAAAACAAAAGCTATCCTTTCAAATCAAAAAAATTTTAATTGATTCTTAAACCAATTGTTTTCCCAGAAATCCCTTTTTTTTTTTTCCCTTGGTCAAGATGAAACTTGACTACTTTCTTTTACTATTGTGTTTAAGGCCAAAAGCACACACACACAGGAAAAAACAAATGATCAACATGGCAAAGATAATTCAGTAAGAAACTTTTTCTTCTATTTGCCCCTGGTGAATGCCACAGAGACTATTACCGCAGGAAAGACGACAGAGGAGGAAATTCTACGGCAATGTTTGAGCAAACTTCTTAGTTCTAAAGTTTCTTTGGATAAAATGTTGGCCTCTGGTTCAGTTTTACAGTTCATAGTGCCATCAATTAAAGCTGTGCACAGATATACAGGGAGAAAATGGCTCCCTTCAGGTTAACTTGGTTTTAACTCACAATGTGACTTCTCTATTTGAAATGTGGCTAGTTTCATCTCGTCTAAATTGGGGATATGTATCATTCTCTCTTTTTGCCTCGGGACAATACAGAGAATGAGATGTTTGATTTCAATGCATTTTTTCCCCCAGCTGAAATTGTGTAAACAAATAGATTGGGAGAGATTTAATGAAATCATCAGTAGCCTGGAGCTAGCTATGGCCCTGTGCTAAGCATTTGGCATCATCAACTGTCTAAGAGATTGAAAGTCCTAAGTACTGGGATTTAAAGTTATCATGAGCTCAAAGAAAGGAGAATCTATGAAAGGGTTGGAATAGTAACTTTATATACACAGGTTAGGTCAAATAAAGTGGTAAGTGACCCAAGGTATTTTAACCAATAAAAAGAAACCCTATGGATAATTCATATATCAAAATTAATATTTTAACGGTAGAGAAGTTCCAGATTAGAATTCAAGAATACTTAGTTTTCCTTCTTTTGTTAATAACTCATTGGTTACCTTTAGACAAGCCAAATGATTTTTTTATGCCTCTGTTGCCTAGCAGGAAAAAAAATATAGTTAGAAAAGAACTATTTACCCAGAACATTAAGGACTATAGAACACAACAGGGAAAGTAACAAAAAATGAATCTGAGCACTTTTTACTTGCACCAACTAGAACAGCAGTATTGCACTTTTCTATTGCATCTTATATTTTCAGTTAAAGGAGTCCTGTTGCTATAACATTTTTGAAAAATTGGTAGTCTTAAAGAAGACTTCTAAAGTGACTTCCAGTTCTGATGATGGCAAAGGTATTTTAAACAAGATATATAATTCTCAACTCTACTCTAAGTAAGCTCTGTGCATACAGCTTCTGTGGCACAGGAATTTTAACACAAATTTACATGCGAGAATTAGCATCACTAAAAGACTAATAAAGGGAGACAATGAAGGGCCTTCACTTAAAAGAGAAAGTCAATATGAGCATTTATATTCATTCAGAAATATGAAAAAAAGAAATGCTACTATTTGGTGACTTTCCACTGACTGGGCTACAAAAGAAAATGAGATTATGAAATGAAACAATGAATGAAAGTGAAAGAGTATTACTCCTGTAGTGTTAATTAATAACAAATTATTTCTAAGCAATTTTCAGGCATACATTAACCATAGATATATATATATAATGATCTTAAACTCTTGAACTAAATTTTTTGATCAGATAAAATATTGTATTGAACGGTATTTGAAAAGAGTGAGCTTTTGTCAGAAATATTTCATTATTGTACAAAGATTTTACCACAATTAAATTTTATTTGTGTTCAAAGAGAATGTAAAGTTCAGAAATGTATTTTTCTAAATGAATGAAGGAAATTAAAATGTCAATCTCTTGAAAGAATATTTTATGAAATTTTGACTAGGTACAGAAAACTGGAATTATAATGAGTCTCATATACTCAATTTCCTATTATTCTTTGATGGGAAATATTTTTTTGAACAACCCAACTAGAGTTAATTACTTAACAAGAATCTTGAAAATAGGATTCTCCCAAAATATTCTTTTTGCATTAGAAGATATTTTATAAGAGAAATTAAGCACTTTTGGAAAACAATAAATCATGCCTAAAATTCCCATTTAGTCTCAATAACTAAAATGATTTAGAAGTGTCTTTCCTTGGCTACATTGCTCTTCTCAGCGATGTCAAGAGTTCATGTGGTTTTATAAGGGCAACAGAGGCACAAACAACTGTGTTTTGCTGAAATTAAGGGAAAAAGTATTAGTTTACTTAACCAAGTCAATCAAACATCAGGATATATTACAAGACTAGTTCAAAGGGAAATAGTATTCTGGGTGCCTGTACCTTGAAAGGTTCCTCATCCCTTTGGGAGGAACTGCTAATTTTCATTTTGCCAATTCCCCATGATAAATGTAGCTGGGTAGAGAGGCTTGCAGAAAAATCCCTACTCAGAACTCATTATGTGTGTGTTAGTCGTGTCCTACTCTTTGAGACCCCATGGACTAGAGCTCACCAGACTCCTCTGTCCATGGGATTCTCCAGGCAAAAATACTGGAGTGGGTTGTCATTCCCTTCTCCAGGGGGTCTCCCCTCCCTCAGGGTTCGAATCCAGGTATCCTGCATTGCAGGTGGATTATTTACCATCTGGGCCACCAGGAAAGACTGGAATTCATTATAGGACTCATTATAGAACTCTGTGAATCTCTGACAACTAATTGAGGAAACGTGTTAACATGGAAGCCTGTTAAGCCAAATGGAACTCTTAGATATTTAATGTCTATTAAAAGTTAAGCACAGTAAACAACATATAAAACATGAATTCTGTTATGGGCAAGAAAAATGAAGTGTTTATCTAAAGGCAAAGAGGTGAAGTTAGACCAAATTACCTAATCATTCCCCATCTAGTCACACAATGCAGATTGATACTTGCTAGTTAACAAGAACTCCCTTTTACCATCTTGGATTCAAGAGATTGTGATCATCCAGGAAAAAAAATAAAAAGTGATTGCTGCCCATTTAAAACTGTTATGATTCACCTCAACTGAGCAGTCAAAAAGTCACCTGATTAAAGATTTGTTTTTAAATATTTGTTGCTGCTTAGTCCCTGAGTCATGTCCAAACTCTTTGCAACCCCATAGCCTGTAGCCCACCAGGCTTCTCTGTTCATAGGATTCCTCAGGAAAGAACACTGCAGTGGGTTGCCATTTCCTTCTCCAGGGGATCTTCCCTGCCCCAGGATCGAACCCGTGTCTCTTGTGTCTTCTGCACTGGCAGACAGATTCTTTACCTCTGAGCCACTTGGGAAGCCCATTTTTAAATATAACACATCGATAGATCACTGTCATAAATGTTCAGAATACTTTGAAAATTAAATTTTAACCAAGAAAGAACAGCTAGAAAATAAAAACATAAACCAAGGCATAATCAAATGTGCTAGTGTAAATCCATCTATGGGGTTATATGTTTCTTCCAGATAATAGGCCAAATATTTTATACTTTGAGCTGGTTGGAGGTTTCACTCAAAAGGTTATTAGATTACTGATAAAAGTTAATAAACTAGTCTCACATAAGACTCTGCAATGTTCTGATTAAGCTTTGAATGTGCTTTCTTTTCCTCCCACTCACCTCACCCCACCCACCACCACAGCATCTGCAATTTCCAAGTTATAATCATATCTCCCTAACATGCTCCCAAAGTGACAGAAAGGAAAGGGATTTTTCCTTCTCTTAGATGAGTCAATCTCTAAGGCAGATGGTTAATTCATTGCACCTGTAACCAATTAGCCATTCAAAACAACTGATTCTTCACAGTGAATTGTTGCTTTGCCAATCTGAGAAGCAGGTGCATTTTCAATGGCTAAATTGCCAAGTGGCTGGGTACACAAGACGGAAATAATCCAAATACAAAACTCTTTTAGATTAATGTGCAGAAAAATATGACCAGTGACAATAATTCCAATCTAAATTAAGATTTTAATTATTTCAGATTTTGAATCACTTTGAGAATGTCAGTTTTTCATTCTGATATTTGCTATCAAATTAGGCAGGTGTTATGTCAATAAAAGTAAACTTCCTTTTTAAAATAATACTTAAAACTTTTTTCTATGTTTTCTTGAAACAATAAATTTTGATTACAATAAATGTGCTGAAACACATTATAATATATAGTAATCCTATTCAATTCTTCTACTTCAAAACAGGTACCTTAAATGGAAGACAACTTCGAGGCCAGGCACCATAAACTAACTCCCTGAAACAGTACAGGTTAGACACTTTCATGTTTTTTAGGACAATATCTGTGGACTATTTGATTATTCTATTACTATAATGCCAATGTTGCAGACTTTCATAGACTTGAACCCTTTATTCTAGGAAATTCAGTAAGCATTTTACCTTTCTCAGCTATATTGGTGCTTCCCAGGTGGCTCAGTGGTAAAGAATCTGCCTGCAATGCAGGAGATGCCAGTTTGATCCCTGGGTTGGGAAGATCACCTGGAGAAGGCAATGTCATCCCACTCCAGTATTCTTCCCTGAGATATCTTATGGATAGAGGAGCCTGGCAGGCTGCAGTCCACAGGGTTGCAGAAGAATGACTAGTGACTAAACAGCAACAACAAAATCAGATATATTACTTGAATAAAGAGAAGGGGTACAGAAGCAATTTTGGGAGATTCAGATGTCAACAGAATCGAAACTAAACATCCCAAATCCTGAATTCTCTTTCCATCAGAATTGCAGGATAATAAGGGATTACAGCCAAGAAGAGTATCAGACCCTATTTAGTTGGCACCATATTCTCATTCAAGTCTTTTCAATTGAGGAATCAGAATGGAGAGTACATATGTGGGGAGACCAAGACCCTATTTCTAAAATTAATAAGAAATCTCCAAACACTTGGAACACAATTTTTATACAGGGAAGAGATTCTGTCTGAAAGGAAATAAAACTCTAACTGTATCAATCAAGATAGACACATAGGAGACACCTTTAAATATGCCTTTCTACATCTTACATGTCTCCAATCCTTTGGATAGTATTTTCAGTATATTTCCCATGTTTTTCATTTCCATCACTATTCTTCTGATGTCTCCTAACTGACATGTTCAATGCATTCATGCATTTTTACTTATTCAAAAAATTGGATTAAGTATCCTCTAAGGCCAGGCACATAAAAATTATGGGTAGAGAATAAGGCACACAAGACACTTGTAATGATGTAGATAGTGCAAGGTAGATACTGACAAATAGATCAATATTTACGATTTAGTCCTAATCCAGAGCTGAGGATCATGAAGGCTCCTAGAATAAGTGAATGTCTAAGCCAAAGCCAAATGGTAAGCCCCTACTCTAATTAAACAAAAAATGAGAGAATATTTTTCCAGGCAATGAGAATGATCTGTTTCTTGTCTCTTGATTCTCAGTGCCAAGCTTCACAATGCTTACAGATTTATGTCCTTAAAAATACTTCAGATCATGGCCATCCTCTATTTATAGACTCCCTACTGTTTAGAATAGAAATTACAAACGTGAGATTAAGTTTCCAGTCTCATCTTCTCCAACAAAGAGCACTACAGTTCAATTCCACTGCCACTGTAGTGTTAGTCCTTTCCTGAAAAACAGGAACGGTTAAACTCTTTTCTTTTGTTGTTTGTGTTATCTGCTTACACTGGAGTGTCCTACGCTGAAATGCCTTCTCCATCACTTGAAATTCTACTTACCCTTTTATGTTTGTTAAAATATCATCTTCTCTGGAAGTTTTCCCTCATTCTTCCACTCAAAATTAGTTGCTATTTTTCTTGAAATTCCATGGCCCATTCATTGCTCCTCTATCATATAGCACCTAATTTTATTCCATTTTCTATAGTAGATCTTTTTTTTAATAGCTGAAGTGTAGGCTACACTAGCAACATGGAAGCCCTTACCCACTCTTTTAGAATTCATAGTCCAAACTCTTGTCTAGAAAGCCTTCTTCCTCTTTAGCTGCTTTATTGCCACAGTGGAAATAGAATTGGTCATATTTCCTGTCTCCCTCCATGGATGTTTGCAATGGTATTCCTCACTTTCAGGGTCTTCTTTAGAACCTAGAATTCAACCTTGCCTATGCTTCATTTCTCTTTTCCTTCCTAATGACTTGAGCTTCCTGGCATCACTTTTCTTCTCCACTCTCTGGTATTCCTGATGAACTCCCACTTAGAATCATGGTTCTTTCTGCCATTGATAGAAGAAAATTTTCCTTCAAATATGACAAAGTTATCACAGAGATAGCTTCACCATCTAAGAAATTGCACATTTAAAAAAACCTCCTAAAGAGATATTTGCTTTATTTATATTTTTTTAGAGTTAAAGCTTACTTAGATAAGAAATTCAGACCAGGTTAAAGCAAACTAGGATTTTCCTAATCTTCTACTCTCAGATATGGTCCCTTAAATATCCCCTGACATTTAGGGTTGTCATATGGAACCCTCTCCAGAGTTGGATGGATACTCTTCACCTCAGCCTTTGATAAAGATTTTAATTGAGAAGAAGTAACTCCTGATCATAATATCCCATTTACAATTGCCCCAAAGAATATTAGGTCCCTTTTTCAATGAGAATTCCTAGAAATTAATGTGACTTTTGATGCCTTGGAGTCATTGATGTAGATTGTGGTTGCGTACATTTCCGTCTGCAACTATGAAAATTTTGCCTAGGATGGTGCTTTGTGCACAGCAGGCATCTAATAAATGCATGATGAATTAAATTTTCCCAGGAACAAACATATGGCTCAGATGACTAAAAAGTGAAAATCCTCTATAACATACTGCATGGCCATCTAAGGGGGAAGAAAATCTTGTTAATGCTTATGGTGACAAGTTTATATCCTGAAGCATGAGATCTGATTAGCTTTTTTATTTTAGCTCTCATAACTACTAGTTTTACTGCTGGTCATAAAATTATCCAGCTCACTTTGAAATTCAGCTGCAAAATAGAACACTTTGACCTCCTGTGATTATACCAGTTTCTGTGAAAATATGACTTCGGTTGCACGAGGTTTACTCAGACTAGAGTTTGCAACCTAAGAAGGTCATGTTGAACAAGTCTCAAGGGGGGCTCAGGGATGAGACCACTTAGGGTGCATCTGACACTGATACCAGCAAAAAAAATGCAATGTTTTTCCAAGATCTTATCTTGTTAACTGAGATTCTATAGTCACAATGGCAAGGCCATGGATTCAGTTTTTTGTATGTCAGTTCCTCAGCCTTGGGCTCCACACGAAACTGTTGTTCACAGGTAGCCATCATCTACCAGGATATCACTAAAGCATGCAACAGTGGCACCAACTTAAAAGTCCATCAATAATTTATTCATAAATATGTGTTGAGCACCTACTAGGGATTCTGAGCTTATTCTATAGATAAGAAACTAGCAGCAACATTCTAGCATATTTTAAGTAAATACAGACATACGAACTTTCAATAGACTGTAGATATATATAAGTCAGATCTATGGCCATGTAGAGCGAAAGTCAAGCACTGGGAGGCATGTACATCCTGGGTTGAGATAAGCAGGTTTGATCAGCAGAAATAAAAGTAAACTGGAGTTTCTGGGCTTCTCTTAGGACAGTACACTTATCTCAGCACCAGGACTCTAGGGGTCAATGACCATAAAGTTGAATCCAACAGACAGTATAAAACAGATTATATTGAATACTTCATGAAATGGGGAGGACATTGACTTCTTATCATGATTCCTAGCACCACAATTGGAGTTGTTGTTCAGTCGGAAAGGTGTCAGCAAATGATCCCAACAAGTAATGAAAGCAAGTTGCCACCACCCCATACAAAGAAATTAATAACACAGAGCTTTACTATAAAATCAATTGTGGATGTGTGTTAGTCATTCAGTTGTGTCTGACTCTTTGCAACCCCATGGTCTGTAGCCCACCAGGCTCCTCTGTCCATGGAGTTCTCCAGGCAAGAATACTAGAGTGGGTAGCCATTCCCTTCTCCAAGGAATCTTCCCAACCCAGGGATGAACCCAGGTCTCCTGCATTGCAGGCGGATTTTTTTTTTTTTACCATCTGAGGCACCAGAGGAGCCCCTTGATAAACAAGGATATATTAATAGTAGCTGAAGAAGTAAGGCTGGGAGGGTAAGGACAGTCATACCACAGAGAGGAATGAGACAAATTCCATACTATCAATGCTTTTCACTGATGAAGGGAGGTGAAAAAGGAAAATTGATTCTATTCAGTTTCTCTCCTAATGCAAGTGGAGGCATTGTCACAGCCCCTTCTTAAAATTTGCTCAGAAGACCTAACTCCAGATTTCACAGCCAATCTTATTAACAATATCAATGTAAGAAGTTATTCTTAACAGAAAGATGGAATGTATAGCCAGATTGTTGGGTTCAAACCCAGAAGCTAATTTCTATGAAAACTTCTCTCTTAAGAATCTCTAAGACTTTATCCTGTCTAGGTCTTTTAAAACTCACTGCAGCAACAGAGGACAAAGGACTTCTGAAAGCAGTACATGGAGATGATAAAAGGGAATAGCAAACAGTTGCAATCTTGATGATTCCTACTCTTGCATCCCCTCCCACACTGTACCAGTATTATTTTGCTTATTTGCTCCTTTTGCATATCTTTAGCATCATTTCCCCACTCCAGATATCAACTGCTCCAGCTGTGTAATATATGACATGGCTATTAAACAATTTTCAATCTTAAATTTACTTTAGCTGGGTTTTGTTTTTTTATGTCTCAATTTAGGTATCCTTTATTCCTGCACTGTATTCTTAGGAGCAGGAGCAGGTTCAGGGATAAATCATCAATTCAGGATTACAAAGAACACACATATACATATGTGCACACACACACACATATATATGTATACATACGCACACAAAGATCTGTTCCTCTATCATTGCAAATTTCACTTTATCATTCATATGTCTTCCACCTCATTTTGCTAATTACACAGCCTCCTCTGCCACATACATATTGAAATCATTTAGAGATGAAGAGCTTTAAGAACTTATTACCATAGCCTTTTTATTCCACTTTTCTGTGCACATGCGCTTCATATTCTGACCCAATAAGGCAAATTATTAAATACGTTTCATAGAACCGCAAGACTAATAGTTATTTGCATATAATCCTCAATTGTTATCACTACTAATTTTATTACTACTTCTACTACTAAACCACTCATTACTATTAGTTAATTCTATTTTTTGAAAATAAGAGAGTATGTATCCTCATGCTGTCTGTGTAATCAGCTGTCTTCTAAACCTAAAATTTTATGGTAGGTCTGTGAATTGATGAAAATTTTTTGCACAATACATAACATGTAACGATTCAGATGCTTAATGCTACTACCATATAACACTGTCTTAAGTGAGATGAAAATGGATCTTGAATATTGATCTCAATTTGGATCTATTTTATGAAACTCAAACAACTTGTAGAAAGACATGTCTGTAAATACTGCATCATCATACAATGGTATGAACATCACCTCACTTCACTAATGCAAGTATAAACTCCAATATTTCATAAAAGTTCAAGGAGACTAAGCCCTATCTCTTTATGCCCAAATTGGTTGATAATAGCTTGCATGCATAATTAAACATATATGTATGTGTGCAACAAAGTGTACACAGAGACACATTTCCTCTTATTTTGAAAATGGATCCTTTTAAATTATGTCTGTACTCATAAAGTAAATGAAATAGTGTTTATGACTTCCATAACACATTCATGTTCTGGAAATTAGGAAATGTATCTAGCTTGTGCACTGTTAATCTTTACAATATAGCAAATCAATTTGTTGTTGTTGCTTAATATTATGCTAAATTTTTAATATCTATTATAAATTCCAAAGGAATTATAGTTATTTACTATTAAGCTAGATTTGATGAAATACATAACCTCCTGACCCTTCCACTGATTTTTCACTGAATAATATCCTAATTCTTGTCATTTCCCTGTTATTTCCTTAAACAAAAGATGAATTACAATCCACAAATTATAAGATGTATCTATAAAGAAAAAAACATTTCTTTCAAAGAATTTAAAATAATTTTAAAAATGTATATACTGCAGTTGGGGAGAAGGCAACGGCACCCCACTCCAGTACTCTTGCCTAGAAAATCCCATGGACGGAGGAGCTTGGTAGGCTGCAGTCCTTGGGGTCGAGAAGAGTCGGACACGACTGAGCGACTTCACTTTCACTTTTCACTTTCATGCATTGGAGGAGGAAATGGCAACCCACTCCAGTGTTCTTGCATGGAGAATCCCAGGGACGGGGGAGCCTGGTGGGCTGCCGTCTATGGGGTCGCACAGAGTCGGACACGACTGAAGGGACTTAGCAGCAGCAGCAGCATACTGCAATTGTAGGGTAAGGCAGTTAGAGAAGGTAAGGTTCAGAAAAAGAATGAGACCAGCACTTTACAGGAACAGATCACCTTTAATGAGGTGAGAAAGGGCAGCACTCAGATTAGTGAGCTGCTGCCCTAACCCAAGAAAAGAGTAAGTATATATAGGCATATATGTGGAAAGCTACTGTCTTAAGGGGGCCTGTTCTCCAAGGCTGTTTGGAGTAGTTATCTCTTAAACGGCTTGGGCAAGGAATTCTGGAGATTGACCAGAGGCTGGACCAGCTGGGAGCTGGGCTTAATCAACCTTAATATCCCTTTTTTTCCCTTTGGGTGAAAGAGTTCTTTGTTTTGCATAGAATGCTGGGGAGGACCTGGAGGGGAGTTTTAGCTCCAGGTTATTTTGAGCCCTGTAACTTTCCTTCAGCAATGGCATAGAAATAGATAACAAGAACGAAAAAGGAAAAATAAGATAAATAGAAAATGAGATTCAAGGTAAACTACCCAAAAATGCATACAAAAATTTCCCTAAATATAAGTCATCAATTTTGCTATGAGCTTCCTGACAAAACAAAGGGAAAAATACTATCAATTTTTAATTCAAAGTCTATCAGGGGATTAAATGTAATATAGTTTGTCAGGGGAAGCACAGTTGATACATGCATAAAAGATTGACACTTTACAAGTCACATACTTATTTAAACCATGTTGGCAATTGGCAATTTGGTTTTATTCTTTTTGGTAGAAGGGTTTGCTTTCCATGGACTAGAATAAAATCCCTTAGCATCTCATTACTTTAAATCATGTATTAGTTTTATAATAAAACCACACTCAAGAATGACCCATAATATACACCAGACTCATCTTTAAATGATATTCAATGGTTTACACCTAAATCCAACTTCAAATTTTATGTGTGTATATACAAATATATATGCCATGATAAAGGATCTTCAAAGAGTAAGTGACAGACTTCAAGGTGATTTACAAGATGTGTTCAGAAATGCTATACTTTGAGCAATGTTGATACCGCATGTAAGAAGAGTCACATAAGCTCTTAAATTGAATAACTGAGGAAAATAAATGATAAGAGTTTTCATTCTGTTCTGTGTCAAAGGGATTCTATTAGGTTTGAATGTATACATAGCAGTCCAGAATAAACAAGACTTTCACAAGGCATCCTCTTTAGCTTGCGGGTACAAATAATCAGTCTTTGCCCTCGATAAATACATTTTATTTATGCTTCCTGTGTACACGTCCTTTTTTTTTTTTTTCTTTTAACTGGAATAAAAGTTCCCTCAGTAAAGGAAGCATAATTGCTTGTTCATTTTACCCTTGGCCATTAGCAAAGCTCCTGTTAGATACCAACAAATACTTGTTGAATAAATGAACATTCTCTGATCCCCTGAAACATTAGCAGACTGTTCAGCTCTGTTGTAACTTGCCATGTACAGATATGGCCTCGGAACACATTCTGCCATGTCTTTTCTTGAAAATTCAGCACGTTTATAATAAGGAGATATGAAATGTATTAAATGCCTTTATAATCTCATTCTTCTATGCTTTGGGTAAATGCTAATCCAAGATTCTGTAATCTGCATGACTGATATAGATGACAGTATGCATAATTTGCTGATATTATTTTCTCAAGCTATTAAGCTCTGTCCAACCTTTTAAGAATATTGAATTGAAGATCATGTCCCTACTATTTTAGGAAATTGGTAGTGCTACAGCCCAACAATTTGAGAAAATAAAATTATTTTAGAGGGGAGGTAAAAAGAGGAAATGGCAACAAAGAAACTATTCTAAACCTCAGACTGGAAATAGTCTAATTCTAAACCTCAGACTGGAAATAGTCTATCCAGGACCCCAAATGTTGCCAATGTGAAAAAAAAAAAAAAGCAGTAAAAGCATATTATTGTGATTTGTTTACTTAATTAGCTCTCCTTTAAAGGTCTCTGCTATTTATATTGCCAACTGTAAATGTTAACCCTTTAGTTGTACTTATAAATGAATACTGCTTTTTCTTTCACTGCTTTTTCTTTCCTGGTGGAAATACACATCAGGAGAAATTTTTAAATGCTAAGTACAATGGGAGAGATGGGAATCTATTTAATAAAGAGAATTTAATCAAGATAACAACAGAATGTATTACACAAACGGCTTTTGAATATAGAAAAGTGGGAAAAGGTGAGAAAGTGGTGTTTATTCTCAATGACCTTTTAAAGAGGAAAATACTGAGTCAAAAGTTTGCAGCCTGATGGCTCTTCCTAATTACGGGTGTGACTAGAAGAGAGATGGTAAAGCAGCCTCCAAATAATGCTGGTTTCCTAGCAACCATAGCTCCAGTGACTTAACCAGATTTTAAATGCAAACAATAAACCTCAAGTATTGAGCCTGAGAGGGGTGTTAAATATCTTGGGCCAAACAGTGCACCAATTCTTCAATAGAAATGTTCTCCTGAGGAGGGAGAGATACTATGTTTCAAAGCCTTGCCCTGCTCTCAGGTGCCAGCTTTACATTCTGCTTAGACTGCCCCCCTTCCCCATGCACTGATGGATCCTACTGGTTTCCTGCCAGAAAAGAGACCAGTGGTCTGGTGGCTCAAACCTGATTTGTATCTACTGCTTTATAATTTACAGCCTAACTTATTAGATGTGAGTATATTCTTCATAAGCTTGTTCTTCATCCATTATCAGTTTCATTCATTATTATTATTCTCATTTTCTAAAACACAGCCTCAAGAGAGTCAATCTAAGAAGATTCTACGGAATGTTTTAAACAAGTATAACCCTCCAAAGCAGGGTTTCCAAGTAAGTCTCATTCATACAAACTATTATAGAGAATACTGATGTGAGGGAAAAAAAACTTTAAATGGGTGAATGTGAACATCTTACTTAATTGCATAATATTTAATACCTTATGGACATATACAGACGGTCCAGAATCATGATGTAGAGTTAGGTTTCTTGCATAAGAGGGCCCCTAACTCTCCTCAAGTGAAAACTGGGAGACAATCAAAGCTGTGGAAAAGGCCCCAGGGTCAAGAGACACGAGGGATCTGAGCCATTTAACATGGAAGATCTATCCCAGGAGAAGCACTGAATTGTACAGACAGAAAGTACAAATTTCTCAAGAAGATTACTAGGAATAATAGTAAATGGGGCCATAAATCCTTTAACCTCTTGATTCTCGAACCCATATATAAATAAAGGCCATAGATTCAATGTAGGCATTGGCCCTCAGGCCTAATCCATCCTGTTGCCCACCCTCCCTTTTTTTAAAGATTTATTTTTGTTTGTTTTTGTTTTTTAATTTATTTATTTTAATTAGAGGCTATTTACTTTACAATATTGTATTGGTTTTGCCATACATCAACATGAATCCGCCAGATTTATTTTTTTATTTTTATTTTTGGCAGCCCTGGGTTTTCCTTGCTGCACGCAATCTTTCTCTAGTTGCAGTGTGCGAGCTTCTCATTGCTGTGGCTTCTGTCATTGCAGAGCATAGGCTCTAAGGCGCTGGTGCTTCAGCAGTTGCGTTTTGTGGACTCTAGAGCACTGGCTCAGTAGTTGTAGCCCACCAGCTTAGTTGATCTGCAGCATGTGGGCCTTCCAGACCAGGGACCGAGCACATGTCCTCTGCATTGGCAGGCAGATTCTTTACCACTGAGCCACCAGGGAAGCCCCTCTGTTGCCTATTTATGTAAATAAAGTTTTAACGGAACTCATTTAAGGCAAAGTGGTTGTAACAGAGACCACATGGCTTGCAAAATCCCTAAATGTTTATTATCTATCTCTCTACAGAAAAATTTTCCAACTCTTGATGTCAAAGGCACACTGCATCTGGGCGGACAGTGCTCTATCCTAGGGGGGATCATCTCAGTTTGTCTTCACAATTCCACTGCTTTGCTCTGTCAGGCTGAGAGTTCCTGGGTGGTACAATGTGGCCTTTGGTCTCATGGTCATGTGCTCACTCTCACTCCTCTTTTGCTGTAAACTGAGTGTCTCAATCTGACATGAATTAAATGAGATCCTGATCTGGTACTCTATTCTTCAGGCTCTCAGATAGTGGTGCTGTTTGATGTCCTGCATTCTGGGAAGGCAAATTCATACTCAGAAAATGTATCTACACTTAAAATGAATCATTGCCATTGAAGGGTAAAGGGGTCCAGTGTAATCAACTTGCCACTAAGTGTCTTCTTGGTTTTCTTGAGGAATGGTGCTCTATTAGACTCAGTGTTTGTCTCTATTGCTGAGAGGCTGATGGTTCAGTCATGTGGTAGCTAAACCAGCGTTGGTGAGTGAGAGTCCGTGCCCTTGGGTCCATGAATAGCCTCCAATCTCTGTCATCATGGCTGCTACATTCATGTGTCCATTCTGGAAACAACTGGAGTGGGCAATGACAGAGTCTGGCTGACATCAATTGGATTACTCCGTTTGTCTTCTTGGTTGTTAGGTGCCTCTCCCATGATGAATGTTCTCTCATGGATTCAGAATACAATGAAAAACACTTCCCATTTTGTGCCTACTCCTCTAGGATAGCATGGTTTTTGCTTAACCAACATATTAAGCTAACATACTTATGAACCGAGCTCTATTCTTTTCCTCTTCCAAATCTCCATTGGCATATAAGTGGAAGCAGAGTGAGAAGTTCTAGTGCAAAAGTGAATGATACGGTTGGGGGTGAGGTGGGGTGGGTAGTGACGGTGGAGTGAATGGTACGGTGGTAGTGATGACAAGGGGAGTGGTCTCAGCCATCTGCTTAAGATACAAGCTTAGCTTACGTCTTTGGGCATTGTTTATACCAGATCTCAGATGTCCTACTTCCACATTACAGGGAATTCCTGATAGCGCTACTCATCTTAATCACAGATCTCCTCATGAAGAAAGCTCTGACCACATGGTCATTTGAAGAGCCCCATGGTGAGACATTCCATCTCTACCAGCGCCCAGTGGCAAAAGCAGATATTTTCCAAAAAGCATATAATTCTCTACAGAGCCTTGCTCCGAAATAAACTATACTGTATCTGTCCCACGGGGACTTACCAAATACGCCACCTGACACTTCTTTCCATTACAGACTTCTCCAAGACAGTATAAGGCCCAAGAGGCAGAGCTGCTTGTCCTGCAGCCCAGGACTGCTACAGAAGCCTCTGCTTCCCTGATAGCCATTCAAAGCTGGCAGCTTCCCACACCACACTGTAAATGGACAGAGCAGATTTTTTTTTCAGGTGTAGAATATGATGATTCCAGAAACTTGAGAGGCCTACCCAGTGTTGTGTTTCCTTCTTTGTGGTGACAGGTATCAGGGGTAATCATTTGTCCTTCAATTTAGGGGGTATACACTGACATGTCCCTGACACTGAACAGTAATGAGCACTAGTATGACAAGCCCCTGAATATTCCCATCCTTTATAATGCATCTGTCTTGAAAGTACTCCTAACATACTTGGTACTTCTTGCTTTTTCATTCTAAGTAGCATGATCTCATCAATATAACACATTAGTGAGACATTTATTATGATGTCCAGATGATTCAAGTTTCTTTAAAGATGGAGGGTATGAAGGTGCCTTGGTATCAATGTCAATTTAGACACTGCGCCTAACAGTCCAAATGGTTGGGTATTCCCTTTCCTGAGTAAAATGTTATTCCAGAAGCAGATTCTATGTAGAGATTTCCATGCAGGAAGTTTATTGGGGAGGGTTCTCAAAACCAACATTTACAGAAAAGTAAAGAGTACAGGGTTTGGGTGGAAGGAAAACTTGAACTGTGATGCTGTCTCACAAAAGATCTCAACTGGCTTCACAGGGAGCTCTGAAGCTTTGATAATCCTTCCAAATTATTCTAAGTCAGGGCAAAATAGCCAGGATCTTATACTTACTATACTGATCAGTTGGTGGATACAGGCTGCCCTCGGAAGGGGATATGATCTTGAGTGACATGGCTCTTTTAGCTGAGGCAATTTGAGTGGAACTAATTCCTGAGGGCTTTCGGTTTACATCTCTTTTAGCAGCTAGAAAAGAAGCCCTTTAAACCTAAGAAAGGGTTGCAATGAGTACTACACCTCCCACTTGGTACATCATATCATAAGAAGGATATTGGTAAACTGAAAAGAAATTCAGTGTAATTTTTAAGCCTCTCCATAGGAGCTCAATTCAATTAACATCATATTTTCCAGTGTTCTACTGTACACTATACACTGCTGCTGCTAAGTCACTTCAGTCGTGACCAACTCTGTGTGACACCATAGATGGCAGCCCACCAGGCTCCTCCATCCCTGAGATTCTCCAGGCAAGAACATTGGAGTGGGTTGCCGTTTCCTTCTCCAATGCACGAAAGTGAAAACTGAAAGGGAAGTCGCTCAGTCGTGTCTGACTCTCCGTGACCCCCTGGACTGCAGGCCACCAGGCTCCTCCGTCCATGGGATTTTCCAGGCAAGAGTACTGGAGTGGGGTGCCATCGCCTTCTCCACACTATACACTAACCATACTTAAAATACATATTACATCAACAAAGGAAGGATGTGTGTTATTTTCATATTCACTTAAAATAATTATTCACTTAAAAAACAAAATAACATCTAGGTTGCTTCCATGTCCTAGCTATTGTAAACACTGCTGCTAAGCAACCTAGGTGTCCACCGGCAGACGAATGGGTAAGAAAACTGTGGTAGGTATACACAATGGAATATTACTCAGCTATTAAGAAGAACCCATTTGAATAATTTCTAATGAGGTGGATGAAACTGGAGCTATTATACAGAGTGAAGTAAGTCAGAAAGAAAAACATCAACACAGTATATTAAAGCATATATATGGAATTTAGAAAGATGGTAATGATGACCCTATATATGAGACAGCAAAAGAGGCACAGATATAAAGAACAGACTTTTGGACTCTGTGGGAAAAGGTGAGGGTGAAATGATTTGAGAGAATAGCATTGAAACATGTATATTACCATATGTGAAATAGATCACCAGTCCAAGTTTGATGCATGAAACAGGGCACTCAAAGCTGGTGCACTGGGACAATGCTGAGGGAGGGAGGGAGGTGGGAGGTGGGTTCAGGATGGGGGACACATGTACACCCGTGGCTGACTCATGTCAATGTAAAGCAAATTAAAGCATGTCAATGTAAAGCACCACAATATTGTAAAGTAATTAGCAGCCAATTAAAACAAAAACAAACAAAATAACATCACCAAATGTATAGCACAAATTTACTTTTTAAAAAAGCAAATATTCTTAATTCTTAAAAAATCCCATGGGATTGTCAAAGAAATCAATACTAGGGACATTTTTCTCCTTCCAAGTATTCAGAGAGGCAGCTACAATATTCCATCTTGGAAAGAGTCCAGAAGGCAGAAGACCTGGGTTCTCATTCTATTTCTATTGTCTTTTATGTGACCCAGGACGAGTAGTTAGAATGCTTTCTAAGCATACAACATAGGGCAAGCTCTGAATGTTTGCTTCCTGTGTATGTGTGTGCTTGTATGTGTGTATGTGTTTTAGGAATGTCTCAAGGGTTATTGTGTAGACTGACATGTTTCAATACATACAAGTGTTTTTGTTAAGCTACAAATTCCCAGGTGGCGCTAGTGGTAAAGAACCCGCGTGCAATGCGGGAGACATAAGAGATGCAGGTTTGATTCCTGGGTCGGGAAGATACCCTGGAAGAGGGCATGGCAACCCACTCCAATATTCTTGCCTAGAGAATCCCATGGACAGAGGAGCCTGGCAGGCTACAGTCCATAGGGTCACAAAGAATCAGACATTACTGAAGCAAGCTAGCTTGCATGCACAAGGGTTATTGTGAAGATTGAAATGTTTTAATATGTACCAGTGTTTTTGTAAGCTACAAATTAGTAGGAACATAACATTAGTTGTTGCTGTTCAGTTGCTAAGTTATGTCCTATTCTTTGATACCCTATAGCCTGTAGCACACCAGGATCCACTGTCTTCCACTATCTCCTGGAGTTCACTCACATTCATGTCCATTGAGTCAGTGATGCTATCTCTCTCTTCCTCTGCAGTATACCTAATTTACTGCTACATGTCCTTCTGTGAAGTGGCATGTACGTTTTACCCTTCATTATAATTGTAAGATGACAATAGAATTAGATGAACACACATGCTTCATTCAACAGCTCCCCATGGCTGAGACTACAGCTTAGTAGTACTCATTAAATGGCTGTTGATGAATAATGAAACTCCACAAAGAGTATCAGTAATCAAACCATAGATACTAAGTTAGCTATCTGTATAAGACCTACATGAGAATATACTAATTTAACAGCTGATTCTCAATAAGACTTGGTATTATAGAGCCATAATATCTTAAGGTATTTAGCTTAAAGTATTCATCTAATTTAGCTACCTCTTTGACAAATGAATTAACCAAAATACACATAATAGTGATATGTTTGAAATTAGGTCTAAATAGATGTATACATGCATCAGAATCCAAACCTCTCAACAACCAGGTCAGCGTTCTTTCTTTAACACCATTTTATATATCATTACTTCCCTGGTGACTCAGATGGTAAAGCGTCTGCCTACAACACAGGAGACCCGGGTTCAATCCCTGGGTCAGGAAGGCCCCCTGGAGAAGGGAATGGCAACCCACTCCAGTACTCTTGCCTGGAAAATCCGATGGACAGAGGAGCCTGGTAGGCTACACTCCATAGGGTCACAAAGAGTTGGACATAACTGAGCAACTTCACTCACTCACTCATTCTATTATTCTGGCTCCCCAAAACATAAAATCTAATGGGAAAAAAAGTAAAATGTTTTCTAACACAAAAAAATACCTTAAAGAGATTTTTTTTTCAATTCAGACTAAAATTCAAATTTCCTAATATAATTTTCAAATCTAAAATATGGTCGAAGAAGAATCTCAACAATCATTTTAATATAAAGGAGTTAATAAAAATTAAGTTTTAAAATAAAGCTATCGACATTTTTTGTCAGCACTTAATTGAACTTCCTGTTATTTCTACCTGTAGAGACCATTCTGTTTTCCACCCAACGAAAGACCCATAATCTACTAATTCATTTTTCTATCTTCTCTCATAGTTCATCCAACCTTAGCTTTCTCATGTTCAGTGTACCTTATAAGAAAGACATAAATTTACATTATGAAATATAATTTTTTTTCAATTTCCAAATAGAATTTTTAGGTAGTTAGAATAGGAAAAAGGAGTCCAGAATGACGGTGGCTAAAAGACAAGGAAGGGAATAGCCTGCAAAAAAAGAACAAGGGAAGGTCCGGGGACTGGACTGAGGACCTCAGGTAAAAGAAACAGCACTCCTGTAGCCCAATTTACATAAGGCAGGCCCAGGGGAAGGAGGAAAAACATAAAAAGAGGAGCCAAAGGGCTAGGGGTCTCTCTCTTCTATTCGCATCTTTTGGGTTGGCATGCCCTCATGCCTCGAGGATGTATTTTTTTTTACTTTCTAAATAAAACTGAGCTGTAACACTGGTCCTTCCCAGGGCTGTAATACTGGTCTGTTTGCTTTGAATTTTTGTTGTGACAAGACAGAACCAAGGAAATTACACACTCCCCTGACAGAATGATTAGCAAAAACACACATCTAAAGGCTGATCTAAACATAACAGAAAAGGAATCATCACAGTTTTACATATAGTGCATAAAAGATTTAAAAATATACCAGTTAGATTTGATTCTTATACAATTAAGTAATTTCTAAAAATTATTTTCCTAGTGATTATTGAGACAGAATGATAGGAAACATTAGAGAAGATATTAAGAACAGATTAAAATAGTAAGATGCAGGCATATCTGCTCAATGCAGTAATAAAGAAAGGAAAGTAAGAAACCAGAAAACTTGAAATTGTAAATGTGATGTTGCCGCAACAGCACAAGCATTGTAATCAAAGGTATTTCCTGTAGCTTTTGAAAGCCAACAAAAATGTCAAGATATTAAGAATGAGTAAAAAAATGGTAATTTTATTCATTTCTTTTACCAAAGAACTATAGAAAAATTAAGTTAGCAAAACTCTAAAAATAATAAGGTAGGGGAACTTGTAAAGATGGTCTCTTCAAAAAAATATCTTTTCAGCACTCTACATGGTAAAAAGAAGAATCGTTCTTTGGATTTAAAAAATGGAATCCATCAATATAATTATCCACATAATCACATCACAGAAATGTTAAAAAATACATAAAAATATATATTTGGCTTATGTTCCAGGAGTTTAGGGATCATTAACTTAATGTGAAAAATTAAGTATATGGTATATGTCTTGAAATTAGTTGTTTTCTACACTTATATTCAAAGTTATATTCTGATTTCTTCCCTTTTAGATTCATGAAGTAATAGAAATGCATATTTTCTATATACTATGGATGTTTAACATTATTAAATAATGTATTCAGCATTAGTAAAGTGTTTATGAAAGTTGAATAGATTCATTATGGATAGTCTCATTAAAATGGAGAAATTTTGCTTCTAAATGCTATTAGGAGCGCAAACTAATATTTTGGTCTGCATGCCCTTTAATTTGGAGAAGGCAATGACACCCCACTCCAGTACTCTTGCCTGGAGAATCCCATGGACGGAGGAGCCTGGTAGGCTCCAGTCCATGGGGTCGCTAAGAGTCTGGCAGGACTGAGCGACTTCCCTTTCACTTTTCACTTTCATGCACTGGAGAAGGAAATGGCAACCCATTCCAGTGTTCTTGCCTGGAGAATCCCAGGGACAGAGGAGCCTGGTGGGCTGCCATCTATGGGGTCACACAGAGTCGGACATGACTGAAGTGACTTAGC
Source organism: Bos mutus (assembly GCF_027580195.1). Taxonomy (NCBI): domain Eukaryota; kingdom Metazoa; phylum Chordata; class Mammalia; order Artiodactyla; family Bovidae; genus Bos; species Bos mutus. Next base: position 50,371,056 of record NC_091617.1, read on the forward strand.
AGCAGCAGTAGCAGCAGCCCTTTAATTTATATTCAAAGAGATTTGTGTTCTTACTTTTTAACAAATTGCCTTTATAACATAGAGACCTCTTCTTTAACTCAGAGAAACTGAAAAAAAATATATAGTTTGTGATCTTGACTTTCTACTTAGGCATTCTGAGAAAAGAGTTGACAATTTCCACCTGTATCCAAGTCACTTAAAAAAAATACTCAGAATCCTTTATAACTCCACACCTAATTATTGTCAGCCAAAATGGACAGTAGGACAGCAAAGCTGTACAATTACACAGGAAGATATACTTTCAAACGTCATTCTAAAGTTATGAAATTGTGCAGATTCACAGACCTCTTATGAAAATGACAAAAAGTTCTAACCGTAATCTCTTCTCTAACTGGTAGATACAAAAAATACACATCCTTAATACATTTAATACATTCACCTTTTATTCTTACAAATATAATAAAGATTTTGCAGTCTAATTCCTATCTTTTTATTTCCTGAAGGTAGGATTGTTTCGGAGAAGGCAATGGCAACCCACTCCAGTACTCTTGCCTGGAAAATCCCATGGACCGAGGAGCCTGGTAGGCTGTAGTCCATGGGGTCGCTAAGAGTCGGGCAGGACTAAGCGACTTCACTTTCACTTTTCACTTTCATGCATTGGAGGAGGAAATGGCAACCCACTCCAGTGTTCTTGCCTGGAGAATCCCAGGGACAGGGGAGCCTGGTGGGCTGCTGTCTAAGGGGTTGCACAGAGTCAGACACGACTGAAGCGACTTAGCAGCAGCAGCAGCAGCAGGATTGTTTATTTCATATGAATCAAAAACTATTTTATACTTAGAAAAAAGTGAAGAGCAAAATATAAATTATGTCAATATTGTTTAGTTATAAAAAATTTATACTCAATATAAAATATTTAACAATATAGGAGAAATTAAAGATTAAAATCAACTTCATTCCCAAGCCTTGGCTGCCTAATTCCCATCCACAAAAGTCATTTGGGTAGTCATATTAAAATGGGAGCTGACTGTGGCTCAGATCATGAACTCCTTATTGCCAAATTCAGACTTAAATTGAAGAAAGTAGGGAAAACCACTAGACCATTCAGGTATGACCTAAATCAAATCCCTTATGATTATACAGTGGAAGTGAGAAACAGATTTAAGGGCCTAGATCTGATAGACAGAGTGCCTGATGAGCTATGGACGGAGGTTCGTGACATTGTACAGGAGACAGGGATCAAGACTATCCCCATGGAAAAGAAATGCAAAAAAGCAAAATGGCTGTCTGGGGAGGCCTTACAAATAGCTGTGAAAAGAAGAGAAGCAAAAAGCAAAGGAGAAAAGGAAAGATATAAGCATCTGAATGCAGAGTTCCAAAGATTAGCAATAAGAGATAAGAAAGCCTTCTTCAATGATCAATGCAAAGAAATAGAGGAAAACAACAGAATGGGAAAGACTAGAGATCTCTTCAAGAAGATTAGAGATACCAAGGGAACATTTCATGCAAAGATGGGCTCGATAAACGACAGAAATGGTATGGACCTAGCAGAAGCAGAAGATATTAAGAAGAGATGGCAAGAATACACAGAAGAACTGTACAAAAAAGATCTTCACGACCCAGATAATCAGGATGGTGTGATCACTGACCTAGAGCCAGACATCCTGGAATGTGAAGTGAAGTGGGCCTTAGAAAGCATCTCTATGAACAAAGCTAGTGGAGGTGATGGAATTCCAGTGGAGCTATTTCAAATCCTGAAAGAGAATGCTGTGAAAGTGCTGCACTCAATATGCCAGCAAATTTGGAAAACTCAGCAGTGGCCACAGGACTGGAAAAGGTCAGTTTTCATTCCAATCCCAAAGAAAGGCAATGCCAAAGAATGCTCAAACTACCGCACAATTGGACTCATCTCATACGCTAGTAAAGTAATGTTCAAAATTCTCCAAGCCAGGCTTCAGCAATATGTGAACCGTGAACTTCCTGATGTTCAAGCTGGTTTTAGAAAAGGCAGAGCAACCAGAGATCAAATTGCCAACATCTGCTGGATCATGGAAAAAGCAAAAGAGTTCCAGAAAAACATCTATTTCTGCTTTATTGACTATGCCAAAGCCTTTGACTGTGTGGATCACAATAAACTGGAAAATTCTGAAAGAGATGGGAATACCAGACCACCTGATCTGCCTCTTAATTTGTATGCAGGTCAGGAAGCACCAGTTAGAACTGGACATGGAACAACAGACTGCTTCCAAATAGGAAAAGGAGTTCGTCAAGGCTATATATTGTCACCCTGTTTATTTAACTTCTATGCAGAGTACATTATGAGAAACACTGGACTGGAAGAAACACAAGCTGGAATCAAGATTGCCGGGAGAAATATCAATAACCTCAGATATGCAGATGATACCACCCTTATGGCAGAAAGTGAAGAGGAACTCAAAAGCCTCTTGATGAAAGTGAAAGTGGAGAGTGAAAAAGTTGGCTTAAAGCTCAACATTCAGAAAATGAAGATCATGGCATCCAGTCCCACCACTTCATGGGAAATAGATGGGGAAATAGATGGGGAAACAGTGGAAACGGTGTCAGACTTTATTTTTCTGGGCTCCAAAATCACTGCAGATGGTGACTGCGGCCATGAAATGAAAAGACGCTTACTCCTTGGAAGGAAAGTCATGACCAACCTAGATAGCATATTGAAAAGCAGAGACATTACTTTGCCAACAAAGGTTTGTCTAGTCAAGGCTATGGTGTTTCCTGTGGTCATGTATGGATATGAGAGTTGGGCTCTGAAGAAGGCTGAGGGCCGAAGAATTGATGCTTTTGAACTGTGGTGTTGGAGAAGACTCTTGAGAGTCCCTCGGACTGCAAGGAGATCCAACCAGTCCATTCTGAAGGAGATCAGCCCTGGGATTTCTTTGAAAGGAATGATGCTAAAGCTGAAACTCCAGTACTTTGGCCACCTCATGTGAAGAGCTGACTCATTGGAAAAGACTCTGATGCTGGGAGGGATTGGGAGCAGGAGGAGAAGGAGACGACAGAGGATGAGATGGCTGGATAGCATCAATGACTCAATGGATGTGAGTCCGAGTGAACTCCAGGAGTTGGTGATGGACAGGGAGGCCTGGCGTGCTGCGATTCATGGGGTTGCAAAGAGTCGGACAGGACTGAGCGACTAATCTGATCTGATCTGATCCGATTAAAATGGGGAAATTAATTATTGATGAATTTTGGCTGATCATCTTATACATACTCTATGAATTGATATATAGATATTTATGGATATATATATATAATTATCTTTTATATAAATAAATACATATTTAAACATATTATGCATATCAATGAGTGCTACTGTAGGATATACTATCAGTAGGGTAATTTCTATGTTTCACCATGTATATATTTATAATTTAAATTAGTTAATATTAAATTATATCAGCTATGACATATTTTTAATACAGGGCAGATATAATCCATTTTAAGAGTTTAAAGTTAATCAATATAGTGGCCCACCAAATAAATGATAAATTTTTAAAAACAAATCAAAACAAGAAAATATTTTCACTGAAGTAGAACAAAAGATCTTTTAATTTGTATGGAAATACAAAAGACCTGAAATAGCCAAAGCACTCTTGAACAGACCTGTTCAAGAGAAGAACAGACCTGGAAGAATCAGGCTTCCTGAGTTCAGACTGTACAACGAAGCTAAAGCCATCAAAACAATATAGTACTGGCACAAAAACAATAATACAGATCAACAGCACAGAATAAAAAGCCCAGGAATAAAATCACATACCTATGATCAATTACTCTAAGACAAAGGAGTCAAGACTATGAAATGAAGAAAAGACAGTCTTTTCAATAAATGGTGCTGAGAAAAAATGGACAGCTACATGTAAAATAATGAAATTAGAACATTCTCTTTTACCACATACAAAAATAAACTCAAAATGAATTAAAGACCTAAATGTAAGACTAGATACTATAAAACTCCTAGAGGAAAATATAGGCAGAACACTCTTTGACATAAATTGCAGCAAGTTTGGAAGTTTTAAAATAAAACTATAACTTTTAGTTACTAAGTTAATAAGTTATTAAGTTATTAAGACAAAATTAATAATGAAGGTCACTATTTCTTGAACTTGCAGCATCATAAAAGCAAACAAAATTATTAATGCCAAGTAAAATAACATATTTGTCATCAATGCAAAAAGTAATTTGCCCAATATTTGAGTGATTTCATGTTTAAAGCCAATAAAATCACATAATTCTCTGAAAATGATGTTATTTTGAAACAAAGTAGAAGTATGCCTCCTAATTCCTAACCATTTTTGTTGTTTAGAACAAACATGGTTCTATGACATACTCTATTTTTTCATTCTATTTTCACTGGGAGGGAAGAAGACAGATATTTGAAAATTTATCCTCACTTCATTTTTCTGTTTAAATAGAGAAATTTTAAATGTCTTTTTAATTGGAATAATTTAAGCTCTAGAGTAAACAGTACTAGTCTGATTACTGTGTAGCAGTCAAAGTTTTTATAACCAGGGTCAACAGATTTATTAGATCTCCAATTTCTAGCAGGCAACTTTAGAAACGGAAAAGTTTGGACCTCAGGCATATACAGGGAGTGCAGTTGCATTCAAGTTTTCTGAAGATGAGAAAATACATAATAATCTAGGGATATTTTTCCTGCAATTTTATCCTTAAAATACATGTTCTGAAATATATTCTTTGTGTCATTCTTATATAACTTCCTTGAGAATGTGAATTTAATTTCAAAATGCTCTTTCAACATTCAAGTATTAAATTTAGTGTATATTGTTTTACATGTATTTATTATCACAGACACATAAGGAAGAAAGAAATGTGTAGTTCTCTCCCTCTCAGTTCAGTTCAGTTCAGTCACAGTCGTGTCTGACTCTTTGTGACCCCATGAATTGCAGGCCTCCCTGTCCATCACCAACTCCCGGAGTTCACTCAGACTCATGTCCATCGAATCAGTGACGCCATCCAGCCATCTCATCCTCTGTCGTCCCCTTCTCCTCCTGTCCCCAATCCCTCCCAGCATCAGAGTCTTTTCCAACGAGTTAACTCTTCGCATGAGGTGGCCAAAGTACTGGAGTCTCAGCTTTAGCATCATTCCTTCCAAAGAAATCCCAGGGCTGATCTTCAGAATGGACTGGTTGGATTTCCTTTCAGTCCAAGGGACTCTCAAGAGTCTTCTCCAACTACACACACATTTATCAAGCTTCATAATGACTGAATTTATTCTAGAGATCACAGTCAGCTTAGATTATCAGTATCTGCCTGGTTTTAATACAGTTGGAGCAATGATACAGAAAACAGTATCCATAAAAAGCAAACAAACAATTACTGCTCTTTAGTAAAATATCTTTTCCAGGACTTCAATCATTAATGCCAGAATGATTTAGTGCCCTTGTTTTTATTATGACACATACTGCTTTGGCCTCTGAAAAATTCACCCATCACTTTTTTGAGATTAAATTTAATGTACACACTATGTGGATCACTGTATTAGTAAAAATACATTGATCAGAATTTGGGTTTGATTCTGAGTTCAATCAAACCAGGCTTCCCTTGTGGCTCAGATGATAAAGAATATACCTGCAATGCAGGAGACCCAGGTTCCATCCCTGGGTCATGAAGATCCCCTGGAGAAGGGAATGGCAACCCACTCCAGTATTCTTGCCCAAAGAATTCCATGGACAGAGGAGCCTGGTGGGCTACAGTCCTTGGGATTGCAAAGAGCTAGACACAACTGAGGGACTAACACTTTCACTTTCTGAATCTAATACTATGCCAGGTTCTCTAGTTTATAAGAGAAATACAGTCCTACATTTCTAGAAGCTTTCAAACTAGCTTGGGATTAATGATCTACAAACAGCAAAAAGCTCGAATGGTGACAACATATGATACATGAGAAGAATAGAAAGGCAATAGGGTACTGTAATTTTTAAGGAAAAAATATGTAGTCATTATTTCACAGAAGAAATTTAACTCGAACCATCACTTGATGATGGAGAGAATTCAGACTTGCAGAGGAAAATGAAAAATCTTTGTAAAAATTAATGTAGACATGAGAAATATTAACAAAATGGATGGATGATAATACTAGTATCTAAAATTTACCCAGCACTTACTGTGTCATAGGCATTTTGCTAGGTGACCAACACAGGTTGTCTTATCTTATTAATACATGTACTTAAAGACTGATGTTATAATAATTCCTATTTCCAAGGGAGAAGATAAGTTGAGGCAGATTCAAGAATTTCCCCAAGATCCTCAAGTTGACCCATGAATGAGCCAGAACTTAAATGTGGGCAGTAAGTTTTTAAGCCATAGTTCTGCAGGCAACTAATTAAAACTGATCTCTTGTGATAAGTTGCTCTACTGTACACCTAGAGTTCAAGCAGAGGAATGAAAGAGTTAAAGATAATACGAAGGAAGTCAGATGAAATCAAATAGTGCTGTGAAAACACAACACATTTAAGGAATGAAATTTTTCAGTATGAATGTATTAGTATCATCCACATTTTCTTTGCAGAAACTTGCTTCTGCCTTTTCCTGAATTACGTGGTCATGCTAATGATAGTTAGTTACCCTAGATTGGTTTGACAGAAATTCAACAAGAAAACAATTTTCAGGTGTCTCAGAATAGACTCATTTTGTCAGATTGCTGTTGGTGATAGTTTGGCTTTATGTGAATAATTTTCCCCCAATATGTATTCAGTAGAAATGATACAAACCAGCTTTGCAGATAGGACTGTTAGGAAAAAATTAGCTTTGTCTTTACCTATCTTTCCAAAAGGCATCTTTCTATCTGATTATTTTTCTTCAGTTTCTTTTGGAGTAGATATAAAGTGAGTATTGAAAATCTGCTCACAGTAAATTATTTCAAAGTTTCATCTAAAAGACTCTTATGAAAAATAAGAATATCAGACTCATTGCCTGATTTTTGTTAGATCTTACCTATCTTCTTTAGAGACATGTTTATTAAATAGCTTTGCATAAATAAAACCAAGTTGGAAATACGAATATATAAACGAATTAAATGTTTAAAAAGCAATGAAGGCAAAAGGAGAAGGGGGATGGAGAGGATGAGACGGTTAGATGGCATCATTGACTCAATGGAAATGAATCTGAGCAAACTCCGGGAGGTAGTGAAGAACAGGGGAGCCCCGTGTGCTGGAATCCATGGGGTAGCAGAGTTGGACGTGACTCAGCGACTAAACAACAACAACAACAAATCTGGCATAAAAGTTTCCTCCCAGGAAGTCACTACTAGGGCATATAAAGTGTGCTTGATAAAGATTTATTATTGAATAAACAATGTGACTGTAACTTGAATGCAGGTCCAACTCTTTTCTATAGCTGTTTTACAGCACATTCAACATAAGATTCACTTTGGATGATCAGACAAAGACGATTTTGTCCAACAAAAGGTAAGTAGAAATATGAGTCATGATTGTGTCTCTCCTTTGCATAAGGCCCTGAAATGGCTTTGCAATACCCTCTGAGTAAGATCAAAGTTCTCATAATGATCTTATATGAACTGGCACCTATTACCTCTCTGATCACACTATTGTGGCTCTCCTCAGTTACTCTGCTCTACTCCGTTTGACCTCCTGGCTACTTCTCAAACTCCTTGGCCGGTACCAACCTGTGCTAGGGCACTACTACTGGCTAGGCCTTCTGTCCAGAATCTTCTTCAAAATTTCATTATGGTTGATTCTTTCTTCTTCCACAAGCATTTTCTAGAAGACATTAATAATGCCAATGCTGAACATCCTACTTAAATATGTTTCATCCACTGATACTCCTCAACCTGCTCCACTTACATACTTTTTGCCAGTTATCATCTTCTAACACACTGCTGCTGCTGCTGCTGCTGCTGCTGCTAAGTCACTTCAGTCGTGTCCGACTCTATGCGATCCCATAGACAGCAGCCCACCAGGCTCCCCTGTCCTTGGGATTCTCCAGGCAAGAACACTGGAGTGGGTTGCCATTTCCTTCTGCAATGCATGAAAGTGAAAAGTGAAAGTGAAGTCGCTCAGTCGTGTCCGACTCTAGCAACCCCGTGGACTTCAGCCCACCAGGCTCCTCCATCCATGGAATTTTCCAGGCAAAAGTACTGGAGTGGGGTGTCTAACACACTAGGAAACATATATATAATACACACACACACACACACATATATGTATATACTTTTAAAATTTTATAATCATTTCACCTAAAAGGTGAGCTCCTCAAGAAAATGAACCTTTGCTTAACAAAATAAATACTCTTGAATCTCAAGCATCTAGTTCAGTTCCTAAACAGTAAACACTGAATTAATACTTGCTGAATGAAAGAGTGGATGCATGAAAACATCTTTACATTCTCCAGCTGAAATTGGTCTCTAAATAGCCATCTTGTGTTTCAGAGCTTCGGGGAAGAATCAATAACTTGTTTAGTTGGCCAATCCTTCATGAGGGAAACATTAATGAATATAATTCTCTCAGGGCATATTTTTTCTGTGTTTAGAGCAATTACTACTTAAATACCATGCTTTGCTGTTAAAGGCTGATGAGTGTTACTTTATAAAATGTCAATTAAAAAGAATGAAGAAGACATTCTTTTAAGTCATACACAATCCTATTATGTTTGATTAGAGTAGATGCTAAAGACTATGTCTGAGACAGGGAAAATCAACACAGTTATTTAAACTATGTGTTCTTTGAAAGTGTGCCTGTATCATCTTTGAACAAAACCTCTCAGTAGCTTGACATTTATACATTCTCAGTAAATATTTGCTGGTACAAGAATGCATTTCAAAAGTCGCTTTTCTCTAGCATAGTTTAAGGATTTTTAATTTTAGCTGCTGAGACAGGAAGAGCTCTGGTGGTCCCATGTCCTCTCTACCCCAAAGGAATTTGGGCTAAATAACTTTGGAGCTCACATCCTATTGATTTACTCTTATTTTAACTATTCTCTAAGATTAGCAAATTGCTGAGATAAAAGAACACCGGGAAAAAGGCCAATGAGTATTTTTTCCTCAAACTGTCATGCTTTAATTTTTGTCCTCCCTAATCTGTGCCTTAATAAGATGTTCTTTTCACTTCAGTTAAATCTACAAATACCATGTTGAAAGAATCTCATCATTTATTTCTCTGTGTTTTAGTGTTATATTCCCAGGAGGAAATGGTTCTATAGAGTGAATAGATATTAATGCTTGGATGAATTTCATCAATGACAAGAAAATAATAAATTCTATTCTTTTGGGGTCTGTGGTTAGTGTACAATATTGTGTACTATAGTGTGATCTTAGCAGTATGAACCAAAGATGGAGTGACAGGCTTTAAATTGGATCTAGCTTTGGGGAATTTAGTAAAAAAGTCTAGAATGAGAGAAAGCTAAAGAATGAACATTTAATAAAAAAGCAAGTTTCTTTAACAATTCTTTTTCTATGGTCTCTTTGCTATCATCTTAAATTCACATATTTGATACAAAGCTTTTTCCTCAGCCTTACTTAGTCAAGAAGTTATCATGATGCAATTGAATCTTCAGATTCTGATTGCTGAGACCTTTCATTACAATTCAATCAGAAATATGATTTATTAAAGATCCTGCAACGCAGGAGACCCCAGTTCGATTCCTGGGTCGGGAAAATGCGCTGGAGAAGGGATAGGCTACACACTCCAGTATTCTTGGGCTTCCCTGGTGGCTCAGCTGGCAAAGAATCTGCCTGCAATGTGGGAGACTAGAGTCCAATCCCTGGATTGGGAAGATTCACTAGAGAAGGGAACAGCTACCCACTCCAATATTCTGGCCTGGAGAATCCTGTGGACCAGTCCATGGAGCTGCAAAGAGTGAACAAGACTGAGCGACTTTCACTTTCAAAGATCCTGCTAAGGTCTGAATGTTAATGTCTCCCTGAAATTAATGTGTTGATATATAACCTCCAAGTTTTGGAATTCAACTGTAGGGACTTTGAGATGTGATTAGGTCATGAGGGTAGAGCCCTCATGAATGAGACTAGTGCCCTTAAGAAAGAAGCACAGCATAGCTCCTTAGCCCCTTCTGCCATGTGAGGTTATAATAAGAAGTCTGTGATCTGACTTTCACCTGATCATGCTTGCACCTGGATCTTGCATGCTCAGTCTCCAGAACTGTGAGAAATAAATATCTGTTGTTTATAAGCTACTCAGTCTGTGGTTTTGTTTTGTTTTTTGTAGCAACCTGAACAGACTAAGACGTATCCCCACTACTATCACAATTTCATTAATGTTTATCAATATTCACAAGGACTCATAAGATTAAATTCTCACAATGTGATCATTCTTGGCTGCCTCTCTGGACTAAGAAGTAGATTATAGCAATTGCATTAAGATTTCTTCCATGAAAACAAAGAAACAAAAACAATAGAAAAACCCTTAAAGTATACATATTCCTATATTGGCATTCAAAATCTACCTCTCCATTATGAAGACAAAATAAATGGGATTGCTGTTCCCTAAAGATAGATAAGTAAATTAATCAGATAATATCTATTTCTTTTCTCTATGAATGGTGCTAGGCTCTAAAACAACTTTCTGTAATGATGAAACTGGTCCAAATCTTCACCAGCTAGTATGATAGTCACTAATCACATGCAGCTAGCTGCTGAGGACACAGTATGTGATCAGCATGACCAGGAAACTATTTTTTAATTTAGTTTTAATTAATTTAAATATAAATTTACATAAGTACAGGTGGCTAGTGGTTACCATTTTGGGCAGTGCAGTTCTGCAGATATATATCTCTGAGCAGTACCAACAGGAGCTATATTGACAGAAAGCCTATAATCTAACAGACAGTTAAAATAGCAAAGAATGATGAATAGAGTAAGTGCTTCAGGAGGTTCTTTTCAACTGTTGCTGTTTTAGAACGAGATGTAAGTCACTGGCAGTAGTATCCAAAAGTAAAAGTGAAAGTCACTCAGTTGTGTCGGACTCTTGGCAACCCCACTGACTGTAGTTTGCCATGCTTCTCTGTTCATGGAATTCTCCAGGCTAGAACTGGAGTGGATAGCCATTCCCTTCTCCAGAGTATCTTCCCAACCCAGGGATCGAACCCAGGTCTCCCACATTGCAGGGGGATTCTTTACCGTCTGAGCCAGGAGGGAAGCCCAAGTATCCAAATCTTGGTCTAAAACAGGACACAAGGCCTACATTTAAACACTTCTAACAAATATCACTTGTGATACATATATATACACCTGTAAAAAAACATTAAAATGTATCAGAAAGTACTCTACATGAAAAACTGCCTCCTGACTACCATGAAAAAATAATCTACTGGATATGTCTACCATATAGGTTGGGCAATATGATTGGCATTTCCAGGGATAAAAGTCAATTTTAGGTTGATGCAAAGACATTCCTACTGATTATGTTATTAAAAATGGAGTAATGTTTTTCTTACAAAGAAAACTGTTCAAGCAGAGACTGAATTTAGAGAATAGTTTAGAATGATTCATGTATCATGAAGAAAATTGGCATATGTATTATTTGTATGGAGATGGAACAAATGTATTATTTTTTACCACTTGGGAGTTAAGTGGACCATATAAAATGGTCCTAGTGATACTGTCCAAAGGCAGTAGACTAGATATTTTGGTTTTAAGAACCATGACTATTAATTTCCTCTGGTCAATGAATTCAACTCATGAATTAAAATTACTTTACCTTTTCAGCTAGTTAATAATACTAATGTTATGTGATTGTAGTAAATTAAATGAGATACTAAATTTTATCAAAAAAATAAAACTAAGACTAAAAACTAAAGGTAAGTAGAAAACAGTCACTCAAAATGTGTTTTTTTTCTGTCTTTAAATGAACTCACTAAGTAAATTCATTTGTGAATATAAAAAAAAAGTTATAAATATATAAATTTGATTCTAAATCTCTTCTACCTTCCCTGTTTGTAATCTCCAGATGTACATTACCTTCATGGCTATTTGTATTGTTGTTCAAGAGAAGTTTTATTTCAGAGAAAGATGGTGTGTTAGAGGGTGGGGGACATGGAGAAACTTGTAAGAGAGAAAGGAAGAAAGGGAGGAAAGAAGGAAGGAAATTGCTGTAGAAGTATGATGTTGTTTAGAGATGATAAATATTGAATCTACTCTTAAGGAAAATGAGAATAAATTATTAAACCAAAGTGACAAATCACATTTTTAAATGTTGTTCCATATGAAACATTTCTTAAAACTGGAAAACTTTCAACAGACCAAAGGTCAGATTTTGTGTACAGATTAAAACATTGTGTTTGTGCTACCTCATTTGACCTTTCATCATGCTGAAAGTGAAAAGTGTAGTTGCTCAGTCATATCCGACTCTTGGTGATCTTATGGACTGTAGCCCGCTAGGCTCCTCCATCCATGGGATTTTCCAGGCAAGAATACTGGAGTGGGTTGCCATTTTCTTCTCCAGGGGATCTTCCTGACCCAGGGATCAAACTTGGGCCTCCCGTATTTTGTGCAGACTCTTTATTATCTGAGCCACCAGGGAATCCCCAAAGGTATAACTGGAGAATTGTCAAAGTCACTACTAGATCCTCAATTATTTACAGTTAATATATATTTCAAAATGGAAGATTCACTTTGTCAAGTGGAAAAAGTAACTGAGCTTATCCATGATGCCTATTTGGCTGCATTCTTATGTGCTCCACTTTTGAGCTACTGATGGAGAAGATGGTCTGATTGGATAGGGATGGGTTAGTTCTTCAGTAAATAAAGAGGAGGGAGAAACAGATGCTTGATGATCTATTTAGAAAAAAATCAAGGAGCCAACTAAGAAGAACAACCAAAACCTCAGTTCAGTTCAGTTCAGTTGCTCAGTCGTGTCCAACTCTTTGCGACCCCATGAATTGCAGCACGCCAGGCCTCCCTGTCCATCACCAACTCCCGGAGTTCACCCAGACTCACGTCCATCGAGTCAAGTGATGCCATCCAGCCATCTCATCCTCTGTTGTCCCCTTCTCCTCCTGCCCCCAATCCCTCCCAGCATCAGAGTCTTTTCCAATGAGTCAACTCTTTGCATGAGGTGGCCAAAGTACTGGAGTTTCAGCTTTAGCATCATTCCCTCCAAAGAAATCCCAGGGCTGATCTCCTTCAGAATGGACTGGTTGGCCCTCCTTGTAGTCCAAGGGACTCTCAAGAGTCTTCTCCAACAGCACAGTTCAAAAGCATCAATTCTTCGGCACTCAGCCTTCTTCACAGTCCAACTCTCACATCCATACATGACCACTGGAAAAACCATGGCCTTGACTAGACGGACCTTTGTTGGCAAAGTAATGTCTCTGCTTTTCAATATGCTATCTAGGTTGGTCATAACTTTCCTTCCAAGGAGTAAGCGTCTTTTCATTTCATGGCTGCAGTCACCATCTGCAGTGATTTTGCAGCCCAAAAAATAAAGGCTGACACTGTTTCCACTGTTTCCCCATCTATTTCCCATGAAGTGATGGGACCAGATGCCATGATCTTCGTTTTCTGAATGTTGAGTTAAAACCTGAGTAGTGATTAATAAGGAATTATCTAAGTAGAATGGTCTAATGGGATACAATGCATTAGAGAAAAAAAATTAAAAGAAGACATGAATAGAGTTTTGATGAATGATACTAGAACTCAGCGGTGCACAGGGATATGGGGACAGTAGATCAGGAGCTGAAGAGCAGTGTCTTAACCACTTGAGAAAATTTACAAAGTTTTCTTAAATCCCATATAAGTGTGAATACCTGTTTTCTTGCCACTGCATTACTTTCTTTGAGAGAGGATTAAAAATAATCACTTAACTGAATTGATCTGAATTTGATCAACAGTACTATCTCTTACCAATTAAAAAACAGCTGTACATGTTTTCTAAATGAAAGATATAATACTTGGCTTATTTAAAATATTTTGACAAAAATGTCACTTTAATGCTTTTAAAAAGGGGAAAAGTTGAAAGAGTTGCTCCCATTCTGCCTATATTTTCAAAATTATTTCCTAACATTCTCTAAGAAATGTGTGTACACTTTTCGCCTAAGAAGGCAGGCATCATTTGATACAGATATTCATCAATATTTAAGAAATTTATTCTTAAATATTTTTAGGCTTCTGGTTTCTTTTCTCTAAATATCTCGCTAGCACAGTGAAATAGGCAAAGGTAAATAAAAACTCCACGAACAGCGGTCCCCAACTTTTGGCACCAGGGACTGATTTCATAGAAGACACTTTTTTCTTCTTCTAAGGCCAGAGGTGGGGGTGGTTTTGGGGTGATTCAAGCACATCACATGTATTGTGCGCTTTATTTCTAATCAAGTGCCGCCACTGATCTGACAGCAGGTAGCCATCTGGGGCCCAGAGGCTGGGGACCCCTGCACTATAAAGCAGTTTGGTACAGATTTAGGTGATTGTCCAATAAATTAATTTTGCCCCTCCTAATGTTTTCTGCTTTCTTTATACCCTTGTTCAGTTGTTTTGCTATGTTTGCTGATTTTTTTCCCTTAGAGTATGTGTGTGTGTTTGCTGTCTTCCTTAGATTAATATTAATAAAATGAAATACAATATTAGATTTGTATTATTCATAGTACTGCTGATGAAAAATTCACATTTTTATCAGGATATAGGAAACGTAATAACCATGACCCCTAATAAAATAATAAAATATGATGATAGGGCTTTAATAATTATACGTTCACTTCTAGAGTGGTAGCCAAGGCTGCAAGGCTGCTTTCATGATGAGACATTACTAAATGTCACTATTTGTCTTTTTTTCCTAATTCTCTATATATTCATATTTGAAAAGCCTCAATTATCCAATGAAGTCATTTGCAAATTATTTATTGGAATAAGTAGTTTTCCAAAAAACACTCTGGTTTTCCTTTTCATACTGTCAATGGAAATCTGTTCTCTACCAAGGTTTAATGTCCATTAATGAATAGCTGTAGAGAAAATTCTTTGCCCTTTGGAGAATTTTTCAGAGCAGAGGGCAGTGCTGTTTGAATTTAAATGATGCTGCACTTAAGGCCAACAGTAATAAGCTAGCTCTACTAGACTTTCATTACTTTTTTTTATCATCTGAATGTAATCATAAGCACTTGATGCTAGCTCCTACAGCCTTCATGTGAATTATAAATATCATATTTAAGTTTCTCTTTGGAGGAGAAACAAGATTTCTGCCGTGGATAAAGAAGTGAATACAGTTAAATAACATGATCTGTTTTCCAAAAGTGCCTGCCATCAGAAGAAAGCCAAATACCTGGATAATGGGAATTGTCTTGGCAGCTCATTATTTAAAAAACAAACAAACAAAAAACCTATACTATGGTATGCATTTTTAAATACAGAATTAACCTATTAGCCCACTGTCAAAATAAAGTTTCCAACTGAATACCCAATTACCCACTCAAAAGAACCCCACAAATCATTTGAGCAAAAACCTCCATAAAGAGGCCTACCTGGAGGTTTGCAGTGGAAGTGTGTAATGCAGGAAGATGGGAAAAAACAAACAGAGAAGTCAAAACATTCTCCTTGTTATTTCCTCAATTCCACATAAAAGAACCTTTTAATCTACAATTAATCTCATGTTTATCCCAACAGATATTAACTCCGACAGTGAAACTGCATAAAGACTGCCCTCCAACAGAATTAACTCTCTTTAAGCCCTAAGAACTCACACCAATACAGTAAAATAAGCAAGGGTAAATAAATAACTAATACACTTTAAAGTGGCTTGCTACAGATTTAGGTGATTGTCCAGGTCTTGGTATCACTAATTGCTTTATGCACACTGCCTGTTACCTGTGCTAGCTAAATTCTTCATGGAGGAAAAAGCTGCTGCTGCTGTTGTTGCTAAGTCGCTTCAGTCATGTCCGACTCTGTGTGACCCCATAGATGGCAGCCCACCAGGCTCCCGAGACCCTGGGATTCTCCAGGCAAGAACACTGGAGTGGGTTGCCATTTCCTTCTCCAATGCATGAAAGTGAAAATGCATCAAAGTGAAGTTGCTCAGTCGTGTCCGACTCTTAGCGACCCCATGGACTGCAGCCTACCAGGCTCCTCTGGGGACATCTAATTTCAGCTTTGAGAGCCCTGACCTTGCTCCCTCCCTCACCTGATTTTTATGTCTGCATACATACATAAACATGCCATTGTATTTAAGTAAAGTTTATTAGTCTTTAAAAATTATAATAAGGCCACCAGGTTAAAAAAAAAGTCACAGCTTGTATACTATACAAATCATAATGCAAAGATTCTCTCTTGTGAGGCACCATCCTAAATCACTTCTGCTCTGTGAAGACTTTAATTCAGTGTAAAGATAATACTCTTCAGCTTCTCTAAAAGCTTCCATCTTACCTGGATTAAACTTCAACCTGCCTGCTTTCATTTTACTTCACAGTCACTCAGACACTAAGGGAAATAGGAAAATCAATTTCAAAAGAAATGTACACCTTGGGAACATTAATAATAATCTACAGAAGTTCCATTTCATCTCAGAGTGAACAAGACCACATTCAGGCCAGAAGATCACAATATAATGAGCAGATGGATACTTCCCACATTCATATTACTGAATTGATCAATACGTGTATAAGAAAACTGGTTACAGTTGCCTCTCCATATCAGTGGGTCCTGCAGCCACAGATTTAAACAACTACAGATCAAAAATATTTTTTAAAAAATCCAGAAAGTTCAAAAAAGCACAACTTGAATTTGCTGCACTGGCATTTATTTACATAGTATTCACATTGTGTTTACAACTATTAACATAGCATTTACATTGTATTAGAATCTCATTATATTTTGAATTTTATGTGATTTTTAAATGTAACAATTTTCATCTTTTAATTTTCTTTTCAATCATTTAAAAAAGTAAAACAAAAACAATGAGTTTGAGGGCCAAAACAAACTGGAAGTTAGTGGTACTAGGCCCTCAGGCTATGGTTTATTTCAGTTCAGTTCAGTTCAGTCGCTCAGTCGTGTCCAACTCTTTGCCACCCTATGAGTCACAGCACGCCAGGCCTCCCTGTCCATCACCAACTCCCGGAGTTCACTCAGACTCACGTCCATCAAGTCAGTGATGCCATCCAGCCATCTCATCCTCTGTCGTCCCCTTCTCCTCCTGCCCCCAATCCCTCCCAGCATCAGTCTTTTCCAATGAGTCAACTCTTCTCATGAGGTGGGCCAAAGTACTGGAGTTTCAGCTTTAGCATCATTCCTTCCAAAGAAATCCCAGGGCTGATCTCCTTCAGAATGCACTGGTTGGATCTCCCTGCAGTCCAAGGGACTCTCAAGAGTCTTCTCCAGCACCACAGTTCAAAAGCATCAATTCTTCGGTGCTCAGTCTTCTTCACAGTCCAACTCTCACATCCATACATGACCACAGGAAAAACCATAGCCTTGACTAGACAAACCTTTGTTGGCAAAGTAATGTCTCTGCTTTTGAATATGCTATCTAGGTTGGTCATAACTTTCCTTCCAAGGAGTAAGCGTCTTTTCATTTCATGGCTACAGTCACCATCTGTAGTGATTTTGGAGCCCAGAAAAATAAAGCCTGACACCGTTTCCACTGTTTCCCCATCTATTTCCCATGAAGTGATGGGACCGGATGCCATGATCTTCCTTTTCTGAATGTTGAGCTTTAAGCCAACTTTTTCACTCTCCACTTTCATTTTCATCAAAAGGCTTTTGAGTTCCTCTTCACTTTCTGCCATAAGGGTGGTGTCATCTGCATATCTGAGGTTATTGATATTTCTCCTGGCAATCTTGATTCCAGCTTGTGTTTCTTCCAGTCCAGCATTTCTCATGATGTACTCTGCATATAAGTTAAATAAACAGGGTGACAATATACAGCCTTGACGAACTCCTTCTCTATTTGGAACCAGTCTGTTGTTCCATGTCCAGTTCTAACTGTTGCTTCCTGACCTGCATACAAATTTCTCAAGAGGCAGATCAGGTGTTCTGGTATTCCCATCTTTTTCAGAATTTTCGACAGTTTATTGTGATCCACACAGTCAAAGGCTTTGGTATAGTCAATAAAGCAGAAATAGATGTTTTTCTGGAACTCTCTTGCTTTTTCCATGATCCACTGGATGTTGGCAATTTGATCTCTGATTCTTCTGCCTTTTCTAAAACCAGCTTGAACATCAGGGAGTTCACGTTTCACATATTGCTGAAGCCTGGCTTGGAGAATTTTGAGCATTACTTTACTAGCGTGTGAGATGAGTGCAATTTTGCAGTAGTTTGAGCATTCTTTGGCATTGCCTTTCTTTGGGATTAGAACGAAAACTGACAATGGATTAGATGGGAGTTAATACCAGACCACCTGATCTGCCTCTTGAGAAACCTGTATGCAGGTCAGGAAGCAACAGTTAGAACTGGACATGGAACAACAGACTGGTTCCAAATAGGAAAAGGAGTTCGTCAAGGCTGTATATTGTCACCCTGCTTATTTAACTTATATGCAGAGTACATCATGAGAAATGCTGGGCTGGAAGAAACACAAGCTGGAATCAAGATTGCCGGGAGAAATATCAATAACCTCAGATATGCAGATGACACCACCCTTATGGCAGAAAGTGAAGAGGAACTCAAAAGCCTCTTGATGAAAGTGAAAGTGGAGAGTGAAAAAGTTGGCTTAAAGCTCAACATTCAGAAAAGGAAGATCATGGCATCCGGTCCCATCACTTCATGGGAAATAGATGGGGAAACAGTGGAAACGGTGTCAGGCTTTATTTTTCTGGGCTCCAAAATCACTACAGATGGTGACTGTAGCCATGAAATGAAAAGACGCTTACTCCTTGGAAGGAAAGTTATGACCAACCTAGATAGCATATTCAAAAGCAGAGACATTACTTTGCCAACAAAGGTTTGTCTAGTCAAGGCTATGGTTTTTCCTGTGGTCATGTATGGATGTGAGAGTTGGACTGTGAAGAAGACTGAGCACCGAAGAACTGATGCTTTTGAACTGTGGTGCTGGAGAAGACTCTTGAGAGTCCCTTGGACTGCAGGGAGATCCAACCAGTGCATTCTGAAGGAGATCAGCCCTGGGATTTCTTTGGAAGGAATGATGCTAAAGCTGAAACTCCAGTACTTTGGCCACCTCATGAGAAGAGTTGACTCATTGGAAAAGACTCTGATGCTGGGAGGGATTGGGGGCAGGAGGAGAAGGGGACGACAGAGGATGAGATGGCTGGATGGCATCACTGACTTGATGGACGTGAGTCTGGGTGAACTCCGGGAACTGGTGATGGACAGGGAGGCCTGGCGTGCTGTGATTCATGGGGTCGCAAAGAGTCGGACACGACTGAGTGACTGATCTGATCTGAATCCATTATTCTATGACAACAGTTTAATTGACATAACTTATATTTAAAGATATATTATTTTATAATTATGATTCATGTAATTATATATAAATATAAATTATATATAAATATATACATTATTTATAAATATATGAATTATTATAAAATTCTTGAGTATTTAGTAGTCAAATTAATGAAAATGCCCTATCATAGTTCAGTATTTTATGGAAAAATTAACAATCTTAATTGTTAATGTTAAATATTTCTAACACAATTTGGCACATTCCTTAATTTTATTTCCTCTGAAATGTAAAAATAAACAGTCCTTCAAACATTAGTACTGAGGTTGAGGTTACTCATTCTGAGAAAGAGTAAACCTGCCTATCTGATCAGTTTAATAAATTGTCAGCTCTGGAGCTGTCAAATGACAAAGACATTGGAAGAACCGAGGGAAGCTAGATAACTGGAAAGATAAAAATGTCTGTCCAGAAGAATAACTTTGATCTTGATTGAGATTAAGAAAAGGAAGGATGTGGATAATCTGATTGGACAGTTGAACTTTGGACAGTTCAAACACTGCCTGGTTATTTTATTATGTGGCTTTATTTGAGAATTTGTATTCATCCAGGTGGCAAAATGAACAAGAGAGTGATCATCCAAAAAAAATAAAATTCTATTACTCTACTATTCTGCCTTTGAAGAGACTCTTGAGGGTTCTGGACTATCAGTTCAGTTGCTCAGTTGAGTCCGACATTTTAAGCCCTCATCGACTGCAGTACATCAGGCCTCCCTGTCCATCACCAAGTCCCAGAGATTGCCCGAACTCATGTCCATAGAGTCTGTGATGCCATCCAACCATCTCATCTTCTGTCTCCTCCTGCCTTCAATCTTTCTTAGCATCAGGGACTTTTACAATGAGTCAGTTCTTCACATCAGGTGGCCAAAGTATTGGAGCTTCAGCTTTAGCATCAGTCCTTCCAATGAATATTCGGACTGATTTCCTTTTGGATTGACTGGTTGAAACTCCTTGCAGTCCAAAGGACTCTCAAGAGTCTTCACCAAAACTACAGTTCAAAAGCATCAATTCTTCAGCACTCAGCTTTCCTTATGGTCCAACTCTCACATCCATATATG
Organism: Bos mutus; assembly: GCF_027580195.1. NCBI lineage: Eukaryota > Metazoa > Chordata > Mammalia > Artiodactyla > Bovidae > Bos > Bos mutus. Next base: position 50,391,513 of record NC_091617.1, read on the forward strand.
ACTACTGGAAAAACCACAGCTTTGACTAGACGGACCTTTGGCAACAAAGTAATAACTCTGCTTTTTAATAAGCTGTCTAGGTTTGTCATAGCTTTTCTTCCAAAGAGCAAGCATCTTTAATTTCAGATCACACCATCATGGTTATCTGGGTCATTAAAATCTTTTTTGTATAGTTCTTCTATGTATTCTTGCCACCTCCTCTTAATATCTGGAGAAGGCAATGGCACCCCACTCCAGTACTCTTGCCTGGAAAATCCCATGGGTGGAGGAGCCTGGTAGGCTGCAGTCCATGGGGTCGCTAGAGTCGGACACGACTGAGCGACTTCACTTTCACTTTTCACTTTCATGCATTGGAGAAGGAAATGGCAACCCACTCCAGTGTTCTTGCCTGGAGAATCCCAGGGACAGGGGAGTCTGGTGGGCTGCCATCTCTGGGGTCACACAGAGTCAGACACGACTGAAGTGACTTAGCAGCCTCTTAATATCTTCTGCTTCTGTTAGGTCCATAATGTTTCTGTCCTTTATTGTGCCCATCTTTGCATGAAATGTTCCCTTGGTATGTCTACTTTTCTTGAAGAGATCTCTAGTCTTTCCCATTCTATTGTTTTCCTCTATTTCTTTGCATTGTTCACTTGGAAGGCTTTCTTATCTCTCCTTGCTATTCTTTGGAACTCTGAATTCAAATGGGTATATCTTTCCTTTTCTCCTTTGCCTTTCACTTCTCTTCTTTTCTCAGCTATTTTTAAGGCCTCTTCAGACAAACATTTTGCCCTTTTGCATTTCTTTTTGTTGGGGATGTTGATCATTGCCTCCTGTAAAGTGTCACGAGCCTCCATCCATAGTTCTTCAGGCACTCTGTCTATCAAAAATAATCCCTTGACTCTGTTTGTCACTTCCACTGTATAATCGTAAGGGATTTGATTTAGGTCATATCTGAATGGTCATGCTGCCTGAAATGCGGGAGACCTGGGTTGGATCCCTGGGTTAGGAAGATCCCCTAGAAAAGAAAGGTTACCCATTCCAGTATTCTGACCTGGAGAATTCCATGGACTGTATAGTCCATGGGGTCGCAAAGAGTTGGACACAACTAAGGGAATTTCACTTTCACTTTCTGAATGGTCTAGTAGTTTCCCCTACTTTCTATATATTAAATAGATTCTGATATCTACAATCAGCCTGCGACTATGTGGCTTCCACATCCACAGCTTCAGCCAACTGAGTAATGGATTCAACTAATATTGGATCAAATTCAATCCAAGGTTGGCTGAATTTGTAGATGTAGAACTGGAGGATTAGGAGGAGTGGCTTTACTATCCTTTTTATACTTATAAGGGACTAGAGCATCTGAGGCTTTTGGTACCAGGGGCTGAATGTTGCTGTAGGGCTCTTCTATGGGGAAAAGATTTATATTTGTAACTTCCAGAGCCAGAATGTCCCTGAAGACCTCTCCCCCACCCAAGGACCAAACCTGAATCTCCTGCATTACAAGTAGATTCTTTATGAACTGAGCCACCAGGGAAGCCTACAAGACCACTGAAGATTTTAATTTAGCCTCTGCTATGTCAACTCTGAAGAGGGGCAAATTTGCAACATAAATGAATTTGTTAGAACACCCATATGCCTGTTTTGAAACAGGCTGTGGCAAACTACAGACCTAGAGCCAAATCTTTTTACCTCTTGTTTTCTCAATGAAGTTTTACTGAAAGAGCATCATGCTTATTCATTTATGTATTAACTATGAATTTTGTGCTTCAGTGGCAGAATTGACTAGCTGTGACAGAGATCCTAAGGGCTTGCAAAAGCTAAACTATTTACCACCTGATTGTTTATAGAAAAAGTGTCCAGACATCTGCCTTAAGCCTTACTATTGCACATGTGGTCTGTAGAACAACAGCAGCTGCATCACAAGAAAGAGTGTTAGGAATGCAAAACCTCAGGCCCACATAAAATTTACTGAATCAGATTCTATACTTTAACAAGATCCCAAAGGACATAATGGCACATCAACAACTGAGAAGCACCTCCCTGAAAAGATTTCTTTTTGTTGACAAACACCTGCGGTGTAGAGGGACCTGATATTTATCATTTTCAGGCATCCATTTTGTAAGAATGAGTCTCTCACTGCTCCCTAGTACTTAAATCCTGATATTCATAAAAATTAAATTTCTTAATTCACTACCCAAACTCCTGATGTGGGCATTATATCAAGAGGTCAAAAGGAAGGCTGAAATATTTATAGCAACAGAATATTCTGTCTATTTATCAGAATAACTGATAAATTATCATATCCGTGAGTCTTGAAAGGTCTTCTTTAGATTACCAACAGTCAATGAATGTACTACAAATAACATGTGAGTTTACATTCAGCTGCTACTGCTGCTGCTAAGTCGCTTCAGTCGTGTCTGACTCTGTGCGACCCCATAGACAGCAGCCCACCAGGCTCTGCTGTCCCTGGGATTCTCCAGGCAAGAACACTGGAGTGGGTTGCCATTTCCTTCTGCAATGCATGAAAGTGAAAAGTGAAAGTGAAGTCGTTCAGTCGTGTCCGACTCTTAGTGACCCCATGGACTGCAGCCTACCAGGCTCCTCCGCCCATGGGACATTCCAGGCAAGATTACTGGAGTGGGTTCCCATTTTAATTTCAGGAACTTTGCCTAATTTAAATTCTGTTAAGCTACAGTAATAGTATTTTAAAAAACTGTTTACAGTTTTGTAGTTTAATCAGTCTGAAGAGCTTTATTTTTTTTATACTTCATTCTCTTAATCTGATGTAAAGAGAGAACTTGCATCTCATAATTCCAGGTACTTGTTAAAAAGTTAAAATGTATTTTCTTAGCTCATGGAAATGCTCTATTGAATAGATACTTTATATTTAATATTTTATTATTTAGTTTAGTATAAATGCACATTTTCAATGTCATGAATACACAGCATGAATGATGTGAGAAGCAATTTGCATTTATATAGCACCTTTGAAAGGCTCAGGATCTCAAAGCAAAGCATAAATGCTTGTGTAACTTTGCAATTAGGAATTCACTTCTAATTACTCCTACTTAAATGTACAGTCTCTTTTTAATCACAACATTTTACACCTGTGGTTAAGTGCTCTGACAGAACCTCAGCCTTATCTCTAAAGCATGGAAACTGCATGACTGGAATTTGTAATGAAGACTACATTTGCCAGGGAGAAAATGATCACTGACATGTAACATAAATAACAATATTAAGGACAGAACTCAATTTAAAAGCATCATTTTCTCCCATTATGTGCTCATTCAGGTCAACACACAGACAGGCATAGACAGATACACACACACACACACACACACACATTCAGGCCAACACACAGACAGACACACACACCTGTCCAGTTCCAGAGCATGCACATGGTTCAAGCCTAGTTATGTTTCTGCTGTATCACCAGGAAGTTAAGAGACGAGATCTGAAAACTGGCTGGTAAACATATGCTTGCCTGTAGTAAGTCTTTAGCTACTGAAGCTACAATTGCTAACATGTGTGAGATTCCTAGTTTTCTTGTATAGCCAAGGGACCAGTAAATAACATGGCGTTAAAAAAATGATATCCTGCTACTAGAGGAAAGCACAATTTGGCTACAACATATGGTTCTGGAGAGCTGCAGTCTCATAAATGGAGCTGAAGAAAGAAAAGCAATTCTGGGAAGGTGGTTGAAGCTAAAGAGAAGGCCCTGGTGACAGCCATCTACATAACTGACTGCAGTGAAACACGAAGTTCCATTTTCAAAAGCTGATTAGAGGGAAGATTTATTAAGAACCTATGGTGATCTGGGGACCAGTGTAACACAATAGATGAGGCACCTTGAAAGTCTGCCAAGAGGCAGCAGAACTGAGTGGGCCAGAAGCAAACACATTTCAAAAATCCACAGTCAGTCATGAAAAATTAGTGGAAGTCAGAAGTTCTTGCATGCGCGTGTGTCCAATGCTAGTTGATTCTACAGTTTACTTAATATGTAAATGCTGCTGTGTGCTCAATTGCTTAGTCACATCTGACTCTTTGTGACCCCATGAACTACAGCTCATCGGGCTCCTCTGTCCATAGGATTTTCCAGGCAAGAATACTGGAGTGGGTAGCCATTCTCTTCTCCAAGGGATCTTCTTGACCCAGGGATCAAACTCTGTCTCCTGCATTAGCAGGTGGATTCTTACTGCTGAGCCAACTGGGAAGTCCTCAGGAGTTTTTAGGTTTTCAATAAACTATTAATTTCGTGAAAAATAATTTTAATAGGCTGTCCATTTAAAATAACAAATATTGAGACCTTCACATATTGTGTTCATCTCTGATGACCAAAGTAATCATAATGGCAGCAATAATAATAACAATGATGATTATAAAGGCATGTTAGGAAATTGGATATATTCAGGAAAACTGGAAATATCCAGCAAAAATTTCACCCAAAGATGGGCACAATAAAGACAGAAACAGTAGAGACCTAGTCGATGCAGAAGAGATCAAGAAGAGATGGAAAGAATACACAGAAGAACTGTACAAAGAAGATCTTAATGAACCAGATTATCATGATGGTGTGGTCAGTCACCCAGGGCCAGACATTCTGGAATGTGAAGTCAAGTGGGCCTTGGGAATCACTGCTGTTAATAAAACTAGTGGATGTGATGGAATTCAAGTTGAGCTATTCAATACCCTAAAGGATGATGCTATCAAGGTGTTGCATTCAATATGTCAAAAATCTGGAAGACCCAGCAGTAGCCACAGGACTGGAAAAGCTCAATCCTCCTCCCAATGTTCAAGAACGGTAATACCAAAGAATATGCTAATCATTGGACAATTGTACTCATCTCCCATGCTAGTAAAGTCATGCTTAAAATCTTACATGCTAGACTTCAGCATTATGTGAACCAAGAACTTTCAGATGTTCAAGCTGGTTTTAGAAAAGGCAGAGGAGCCAGAGATCAAACTGCCAATATTTGCTGGATCATAGAGAAAGCAAGAGAATTCCAGAAAAACATCTACTTCTCTTTCATTGATTATGCTAAAGTCTTTGACTGTGTAGATTATAACAAACTGTGGAAAGCTCTTAAAAAGAAGAGAATAACAAGCCATCTTACCTGTCTCCTGAGAAACCAGTATGAGAGTCAAGAAGCAACAGTTAGAACCCTGTATGGAACAACTAATTTGTTCAAGAGTGAGAAAGGAGTACAACAGGGCTGTCTGCTGTCATCCTGTTTATTTAACCTATACACTGAGCTCATCATGAGACATTCCAGGCTGGATGAGTTACAAGCAGGAATCAAGATAGGTGGGACAAATATCAATAACCTTGATATGCAGATGATACCACTCTGATAGCAGAAAGTGAAGAGGAACTAAAGAGCCTCTTAATAAAGGCTAGAAAGAAGAGTGAAAGAGCTGGATTAAAACCAAGAATACATTTGAATCAGTTCTAATGAGGTGGATGAAACTGGAGCCTATTATACAGAGTGAAGTAAGCCAGAAGGAAAAACATAAATACAGTATACTAACGCATATATATGGAATTTAGAAAGATGGTAACAATAACCTGGTGTACGAGACAGCAAAAGAGACACTGATGTATAGAACAGTCTTATGGACTCTGTGGGAGAGGGAGAGGGTGGGAAGATTTGGGAGAATGACATTGAAACACGTAAAATATCATGTAAGAAACGAGTTGCCAGTCCAGGTTCGATGCACGATACTGGATGCTTGGGGCTAGTGCACTGGGACGACCCAGAGGGATGGTATGGGGAGGGAGGAGGGAGGAGGGTTCAGGATGGGGAACACATGTATACCTGTGGCGGATTCATTTTGATATTTGGCAAAACTAATACAATTATGTAAAGTTTAAAAATAAAATAAAATTAAAAAAAAAAAAAAGAATTTCTGTAATACAAAAAAAAAAAAAAAAAACAAGTATTCTGTGTACACCCGTGGTGGATTCATGTTGATCTATGGCAAAACCAATACAATATTGTAAAGTAATTAGCCTCCAATTAAAATAAATAAATTCATATTTTTAAAAAAACTAAATACTTAAAAACTTACGATCATGGCATCTGGCCCATTACTTCATGGCAAATAGAAGGGGAAAAGGTGGAAGTAGTGACAGATTTCCTCTTCTTGGGTTCTAAAATCACTGCGGATGTTGACTGCAGCCATGAAATCAGAAGATGATTGCTTCTTGGCAGGAAAGCAATGACAAACTGATAGTGTGTTGAAAAACAGAGACATTACGCTGCCAACAAAAGTCCATATAGTCAAGGCTATATGACCAGTCTTCCCACTGGTCACATATGGTTGTGAGAACTGGACCATAAAAAAGGCAGAGCGCCAAAGAATTGATGCTTTCCCCTCTGAAATGCAGTGCTGGAGAAGACTCCTAAGAGTCCCTTGGACAGCAAGCAGATCAAACCAGTCAATCTTAAGGGAAATCAACCCTGAATACTCAGAAAGACTGATGCTGAAGACGAAGCTACAATATTTTGGTCATCTGATGCAAACAGCTGATTCACTGGCAAAGTCCCCGATGCTGGGAAAGACTGAGGGCAGGAGAAGAGGGCATCAGAGGATGAGATGGCTGGATGGCATTACTGATGCAATGGACATGAACTTGGGCAAACTTCAGGAGATGGTGAGGGACAGGGAGGCCTGGCGTGCTGCAGACCATGGGGTTGTAAAGAGTTGGAAACTACTAGGTGACTGAATGAAAACAGCAACAACAAGGAAATCAGGCAACACTTCCACACTCAGGAAATCACAGAAATCATCACAGAGGGTGACGTGTGCTTTCATCAGCTTGTGTGCAGTGCTCTGAGAACACAGAACAAAGAATATTTCATTCTTCTAGTCTTTGTAAGGTTTTAGAGAGACAAGGAAATTTCAATAGAAATATGAAATACCCATAGGAATCTGCCAGCCACACTATTAGTGGGATGGGGATGAATATCAGGAAGTAGGAATATTCAAATATGAATATTCATACAATTTCTTTGTCACTCTTGATACATAAACACTGCAGTAATATCATATTTATTATGACTATAGACTTAAAATTGATTAGCTCTATTCACTTCTAACTGTATGACTTTGGACAAGTTACTTAACCTTCTGAGTCTCAGTTTCCTGAGCTCTGTAATTGGGAAAGAATAGGATATATCTCTGAGTATTGTGTTGACAACCCAAAATACTTAATGTTAAGCACTGCAAATTTTGACATATGATTAATGTTTAGTAAATGTTAACTGTTGGGTTTTTTCCTTCTCTTTTTAAAAACTTTTGTCTCTTTTTAAGTAAAGTTAGAGCCATTCCCAGTATATGCTAAATGCAGCAATAAAATTTGTCTCTTGCTTCCTTGCCAGAGGAAAGATGGTGGTACTGCCATTTGAGAAAACACACACACAATACATCTACCACCTCGTCTGTTTCTTTTACCACGCCCATTTCCCATTACACAGATCTAGTCTTTACAATAATCCCATGAGAAAAGTAATATTATTATTTCTACTTCATAAATGAGGAAACTGAGGCTTAGCAGTAAATAATTCTGAAAGTTCAAGAGCCAAGAACCTGTGAAGCCATGATTAAAATTTAGGTATCCTAAGCAGAGAAACCAACTATTTAGCACTTTACTGAAATGCTCTAAGATAGTTGGTCCAAAGTAATCACTTCTCAATAAGTGAAGCATCAAGGGAGCTCAGATTCCTTTCCAGCAGGGTAAAGGGGATGGTATAGGAATTCTGAAAGACTCCCCTAACTAAAATCTTAAAAACAAAAGTGGACTGAAAAATATACTGGTGAGTTTGTCATAAAAGGAAGGACTCTGCAGAGGACAAGAATTATATGAAACAGGAATAATGGGAGATAAATGATCCATGAAACCAATTTTCAACAAGGAAATTCCTACTGATTCTTGGACACTTTGGGGCATCATTTTGACGCCTACGTGGTGTAGGAAACAGAAGGCAAAGCCTAAAGTTCACCAAACATGAGTAGTTTAATAGATGACTTCCACATACGCGAAGGTCTTTGAAGGAAATCAGAAAAGAAGAGGAGCGTATTTGTCATGGCTACGAGATCACTCTAGAATCCACAGCCCAAAGAAGCAGAGTGGCTGGTTAAGATGATAATAAGTTAGATGCTATTTTGCAAGTTTACTGCAAGGTGACAACCAGTGGGTTGGTCAATCCATGCAGTAGCATTCTTTTATTTGCCTCTATCCAGCACAGGGTCGGGCACGACTGAAGCGACTTAGCAGTAGCAGCAGCAGTATCTAACTACATGAATTCCAGATTGCAACTGGGTGGAAAGTTACTGCACCACCAATTAGAGTTGGTGTATATACTGCACTAATGTCTGACAGTAACAATTAAAACAACAAAAGTCCCAGAGAAAAAAAAATCAGTCTACAGCCTTATCCATCTTTTTTCTGATCCACATATGGAAACACTCACTTGGATTAAGAATTTTCTCTCATAACTAATGTTCCTTTTTTATAATTGCTTTTTAAAAAATTTTTAGAATGTTGTATTGGACTCTGCCTTACAACACTAGTTATATATCCCCCTCTGGACCTCCCCGCTCCCTGCCCCCAGGTCATCACAGAGCCCCAGACTGGGCTCCCTGTGTTATACAGCAACTTCTCACCAGCTACCTATTTCACACATGACAGTATATATATGTTGATGCTGCTTTCTCCATCCATCCCACTCTCTCCTTCCCATGCTGAATAAACTTTGGGAGTTTTAATTCTGGATCCATTTTGGCTTTACATTTTTCTTGAGTAGACAGTATGTCATTCTCACTGCAATTATATCTCTACATCTCATTTTTGTTAATTATATTGTACGTGAGCTTATAAAAGTTCCATTCTCTATATCCTGTGATCAGGGTCCAGATAGACCAAGGGACTAAAGGACAGCAGTCTAAAGTGGCTAAAGGACACTGGAGAAACGGGTCAGGAGGAGAGTCTAAGGACAAATTTGGGGACAGATGGGGTCTTTCTACTAAGAAACAGTGGACAGATCAAGCAGGACATCCACAGTGACTAAGTATGTGAATGGAGATGGAGAAAGTAGGGAAGAGTAAATGAGAAAAGCCATATATTTTTCTTACTAACAATGCATAGGCATATCACTCAGAGCATTAAAAATAGTCACACAGACTTCACACCAACAATTTTAAAACCACAAAACTTTCATAATAGTAGTGTTAGCCTCCTTTTCTCACCCAAATATTGCTTTTCATCCTCCTACCTTTCAAGGTGTCTGGTTATGGAAGGACATATTATTAAAGACTGAAACCTAAGAAAAGGTATCTAAATATAAGTAGTTAGGCAAAAGACAATCTTTGAAGTTTTCTAAATAAAGGGGTAGCATCAGGAATGTAGAACTAAAGGACTTTGAGAGCAGCAGAAATCTGTTAGACAGATTGGAATTTAGAAAAGAAGTCAAAGTTGTAATCCAGGTGACATATGGATTCTTAAATTGTCCCTATACCAGAAAGACTACCATTTCTCAGAAAGAGAAGTTTTATATTCAGTTTAACCAATACTGATACCTTACCTACTATGTGCCTGGATATCTTACTGGCAGTATAAAGTATATGGAGACAGCCACTATCAAAACTCAGTTTTATCACTGTAATGCTTTGGATTTTATCAATGTAATAACAAAATCAATAGTCATATGGGTAGTTTTCCATGTGTAATATTTCAACCAAAAAACTCAAGAAAACCTGGAGAAATGTTTCACAACTTCTTTTCCACTCAGATTCTCAGATTCTCTGAGTGGCAACTTCTATTAGAAGTTTGAAGTTGAAAAAATTTGAGGAAGAGTCAGGTTATGGATCTGTGAAATTTCCACATGGCAGTTAATTTCAAATTTTAAAGTCATAAAGACATACATTTGACTCCTAGGTTTGTTGTCATATTCTGCAAAACTTTCCATTCTTCTTTGGTAAAATAGTAATAATAAGGCATTTCACAATAGGATTTTTGAGAGCAGTAAATTAGAAACTTTTATGAAAATTACCTAGTATAATACTAGGCCCAGAAAACTTTCAGTAAATGTTAGTTTCTCTCTTTAATATTAAAAAAAAAAAAAAACATAAAGCATGAGTTGGAACTTTTGGATCCAAAGATCTTCTTACAGTTTTACATATCAACATCTCATTTTGCCACTATTTTATTTTCATTCACAGCCACTAACTTCCCACATGTGCAGAGAATGCCCTTGATGTCCTGGAATGTTGAGTAGCCCTGTTCAGTTCAGTCGCTCAGTCGTGTCCAACTCTTAGCAACCCCTTGGACTGCAGCACATCAGGCTTCGCTGTCCATCACCAACTCCTGGAGCCTACTCAAACTCAAGTCCACTGCATTGGTGATGTCATCCAACCATTTCGTCCTCTGTTGTCACCTTCTCCGCCTGCCTTCAATCTTTCCCAGGATCAAGGTCTTTTCCAGTGAGTCAGTTATTTGCATCAGGTGGCCAAAGTATTGGAGTTTCAGCTTCAGCATCAGTCCTTCCAATGAATATTCCAATGAATAGCCCTATGCTATTTTACAAATAATTTCAGTTCACCTAGAGTAATAAAAATTATTTTTAAGCAAAAAAAATAAATAAATAACATAAAACCACATCTCCATAGTCTAGGAGACCAGGAGACCAAACTAATTCTTTACATAAAGCAGAGAGAAAATATTAGAGATCATGACAGGAAAACATTCCAAGGAAGCAATGCATATGTATTTTTGTTCTATGTTGTTGTTTAAAACAGAATAAGATGAGACCTGCTTTTCTAGAAATCCTCTCACATTTTAAAATTATCTTTCTACATATTATGAAGGTTTTGCAATAATAAATATCCTTTTTTTTTCTTTTTTTTTCACAAAGCATGATGGAGGACGGGCTACAGAGTTAAACAGATCTGATTTGAAACCAGTCTGGTCAAATTACTATCTTACCTTGGGAGAATTACCTCACCTCTCTGACCCTCAGTTTCTTTGTATATAAATTGAAAATAATATTGTATAACACAGTTGTGAGAATTAAATGAGGTAAAATGTGAACACTTCTTTGGATGGTGTCTGGCACAGATAAAATATGCAATAACAATTAGTGAAGATTCATAACTATAATTATCAGGTAGGAGAAACACATGTAGTGATGCCTATGCAAGTTCATGCAGGATTTGAGTTCCCTGAAGTTCCTTAAATGGACTTGTGCTGATAGAATTGAGAGAATAATGAGGTTCGAATCTATTCAAAGTTCCATTGAAGAACTCTGAACATGGATATTTGGGCCTCAAATTGAAAAGCCAGAGACATGAGGATACAGATTGGGATAATAGTAGTCAAAATAGTTTAAAGGAAAGAGATGTGCAGTATAATCTTTAGAGGAAGAAAACTGATTTGCTTCATATATTCTTAAAATGTGTTATCCTAAGGAAACTTTAAGCAGTGTGACATCTTCTCCAAAACACCTACAGATATTCATAATCACACTGTCCAACCTACTGTATAACCAGCCATCCTCAGGAAGATGATAGACTGGGAGCATATTCAGTGTCTGTTCCTTACTCTTTGCATCCATAAATTTTTTTTAAATAAAAAATTTTTAAATTACATATAAAGTTTTTTTTCTTAAACAGAAATTAAAGATAACTGTTCGCTGTTGTTTAGGCACTAAGTTGTCTGACTCTGTGCGACCCCATGGGCTGCAGCACGCCAGGGTTCCCTGTCCTTCACTACCTCCCAGAGTTTGCTTTTAGAGAAAGAATGGAAGAAGAACATGACCAAATGAAAACTACAGGCTGAGGAGTTTACCTGAAATCAGAAGACTAGATAGCCTTTAAATCTGTGTTTTCTATTTGTCAACTGGATGACATTGGACAAGCCACACACCTCTCAGTACTTCAGTTCCTTCACCGTCTTGAAAGGTTTCTGTGAGAAGCACAGTGAGATGATATGGATTCCTAACATCAATGCTCCTTCCCAGGCAATGGATACATTAAACCAGTTAATACAGACATTTATACATCAACTTCTGCCTTGTCCCAGGGTTTCTTCCATCCTCCTTTGTTTAACCCTTTCTCAGTACACGCTCTTATGCCAGATCTTAACGTTGTGCCTTGACTTCCTTACCTTTCCCATGTCTCTGTCTCATTCAGCAGCAGACATCACATTATCCTTTGCCAGACTCAGATCCAGCACTCCCAGAGGAGACTGTTCACAGTCTGACTTTGGAACCTCTTACAAGATCACTCTGCTGGCTCCAGCTCTGGGACTGTACTCTGGTTGCTGACTAGCAACCACCAGCCCAATCCCATGCCTTTGGCCAGGGAAAGGGCTATGGAAAATAAGCCAATTGCTCTGTCTCTACTCTGGTAGCTCAACTGGTAAAGAATCCACCTGCAATGCAGGAGACCCAGGTTCAATTCCTGAGTTGGGAAGATCCTCTGGAGAATGGATAGGCTACCCACTCCAGTATTCTTGGACTTCCCTGGTGGCTCAGACAATAAAGAATCCACTTGCAATGTGGGAAACCTGGGTTCGATTCCTGGGTTGGGCAGATCCCTGGAGGAGGACATGGAAACACACTCCAGTGTTCTTACCTGGAGAATCCCTGTAGACACAGGAATGTGGCCAGCTACAGTTCATGTGGTCACAAAGACTCAGACAGGACTGAACGACTGAGCATAGCACATACTACATCCATGGGGTTAAATGTGGGGATGCTGGCTGTCAAGAATCCAGTATCAGTGCTGTGGTGTCCACAGTGAAGACCTGTTTGAGTTGAATATATGCTTAATAAAACACTGTGCTCTTTCAACATCATCTGGTTGGCAGGTTTATCTCCCTTGCTGGCCACAGTCTGAAATGTCCCAGGTCTAAGGATTCTAAGCTGCACAGAGCACAGCATTGGGAATCTATTTCCATGGGACTCAAATTCTAGACCATAAGGCATGTGCACAAAGGTACAGGTTGGAGTGGAGGGAGTGGGCTCCCGGGTGGATTGCTGGTTCTTAAGGAGCTCACACACTAGAAATACTATGGATCACCCTAATGACAGAATGCCTGGATCACAGTGACACTGTCTTTGTCACACTGCCTGGGCTCTCAAATTCCAACAGCATTAGGGAAGAAGGTAATAGAACATTCATTTTAGCAGGAGTTTTCCTGCCCAAAGTATACTAAAATCTTCTGTTTAAGAAAAGCAAAAAGTACAATTAAAGATATAGCTAAGGAAGACCACTCTGGGTGCCCAAAGGAACCTCCTTCAAACTGGTGTTGAGCCTCCTTTTCAGACAAAAAGAATCTTCCTCACATCTCCTTCAGAGAAGTCCTAGGAACTTCTAGACTCAAATCTCATCCCAGTTACCCATTAATTTACAATAAAATGATCAAGTCAGTTCACCCTCATGACTTACAGTTGCCCTTTTTTGAAATGAAGAGTTCTCTTTCAGTGCAAAAGTCTGTAATGATAGTTTTTTAAAGTAGTAAAAATTAAAGTATCCTTATCTTTCAATTTGATGTTTTATATTTGGAGTGAATGAATTTATTCTGCCAAAGAGAACTGAGAATCTATGGCTTTGTATGCTCTACAAAAGGATTTTAGGCATCAGTGGCTCCCAAACTTTTCCCAATCCAACATACTTAGTCTTGAAGCATATTCCTGTAAGAAACAATGCTCACCATCCTATTAACCACATGTGGGTTAGGAGGGTCAGATAATAAATGCAGAGAGGGACATATGTGGATGAATACTTCTCAGGTAAATCCAATATGTCCTTCTCACACCATGCTAAAAATGGATACTATAGATTGAATTCACCCATGGAAACATGTAAGTTAAGAAAAATGTCAAAATGAAAGAACTTAGCAGATTCTGATTAGTAGAATTAGAAATGAATTACTATGTGGCAGCTGGTATAGAAAGAAACTAAGATAATGATCAGTCGAAGAGAGGAGAATGTGAATGAGAAAGTCTTTGATTTTAAAGCTTTCTCAGTTTTTAAAATTTATTACAAATTAATAATGCTTGATTTAACAAATCAAATAATAGATAAATGTGAAAAGAAAACCTTGGTACCCTCCTTTATACCTCTTTACAGTCTACTCCACTGCAAGAAATATTTTGATGTGGGTTGTATAGACCCAGATAATTCTCTCTGTGTACAAATATATAGATTTGGTTTTGAAAAAAAAATAGGATAATATCCTACTATATTTATTTCAACTTGCTTTTGTGATTACAAATCAGTCAGTTCAGTCACTCAGTTGTGTCCAAGTATTTGTGACCCCATGGACTGTAGCATGCCAGGTTTCCCAGTCCATCACCAACTCCTGGAGTTTACTCAGACTCATGGCCATTGAGTCAGTGATGCCATACAACCATCTCATCCTCTGTCATCCCCTTTTCCTCCTGCCTTCCATCTTTCCCAGCATTAGGATCTTTTCCAATGAGTTAGTTCTTCGCACAAGGTGACCAAAGTATTGGAGCTTCAGCTTCAACATCAGTTCTTCCAATGAATATTCAGGACTGATTTCTTTAGGACTGACTGGTTGGATGTCCTTGCAGTCCAAAGGATGCTCAAGAGTCTTCTCCAACACCACAGTTCGAAAGCATCAGTTCTTCAGCACACAACTTTCTTTATGGTCCAACTCTCACATCCATATATGACTACTGGAGAAACTATAGGTTTGACTAGCCAGATCTTTGTTGGCAGAGCGATGTCTTTGCTTTTTAATATGCTTCCAAGGAGCAAGTGTCTTGTAATTTCATGGCTGCAGTCACCATCTGCAGTGATTTTGGAGCCCCCCAAAATAAAGTCGCTCATTGTTTCCACTGTTTCCCCATCTATTTGCCATGGAGTGATGGGACTGGATGCCATGATCTTAGTTTTCTGAATGTTGTCTTAAGCAAACATTTTCCCTCTCCTCTTTCGCTTTCATCAAGAGGCTCTTTAGTTCTTCTTTGCTTTCTGCCATAAGGGTGGTGCATATCTGAGGTTATTGATATTTCTCCTGGCAATCTTGATTCCACTTTGCTTCATCCAGCCCAGCCTATCACATGATGTACTCTGCATATAAGTTAAATAAGCAGGGTGACAATATACAGCCTTGACATACTCCTTTTCCGATTTGAAACCAGTCTGTTGTTCCATGTGTTGTTTTAACTGTTGCTTCTTGACCTGCAAACAGATTTCTCAGGAGGCAGGTCGGGTGGTCTGGTATTCCTATCTCTTTAAGAATTTTCTATAGTTTGTTATGATCTACACAGACAAAGGCTTTGGCGTAGTCAATAAAGCAGAAGTAGACATTTTTCTGGAACTCTCTTGCTTTTTTTCTGATGATCCAATGTATGTTGGCAGTTTGATCTCTGGTTCCTCTGCCTTTTCTAAATCCAGCTTGAACATCTGGAAGTTCATGGTTCATGTAGTGTTGAAGCCTGGCTTGGAGAATTTTGAGCATTACCATGCTAGCGTGTGAAATGAGTGTAGTTGTGTGGTAATTTGAACATTCTTTGCGTAGTCTTTCTTTGATTACAAATAACATGACTTTATATGCAAACTAGAGACTATGATATACATCTAGAGTAAACAGATTGCAGTATAGATCGAGGTAAACTATTCCCTACTTAATATCCAGGCTTCTGCAGCTTTTTTTGACATAAAAATCACACAAAAAATAATGTAAAGAAATACATTTTTATATATATCCCATGTTCTTATATATCTTACTTTTCATTATGAGTTCAGTAGGTTAAGTTCAATGGCTCAGTCGTATCCAACTACTTGCGACCCCATGGACTATAGCATGCCAGGCTTCCCTGTCCATCACCAACTATCAGAGCTTGCTCAAACCCATGTCCATTGAGTTGGTGATGCCATCCAACCATATCATCCTCTGCTGTCCCCTTCTCCTCCTGCCTTCAATCATTTTGAGTTACAGTCCCAAAACTAGTGTTGATGGGTTACAGAGTATAATAGTTTAAATTTTAATTTAAACACTGAGAGAATTCTTTCCAAAGAAATCTATGCTGATGTGCAGTCTCCCTGGTTGTGCATGAGAGGAACCATTTTCCTACATCCTCCAACTGTGGATGCAACGACCTTCCTAATTTTGCCTACCTTAAAAGTGACATGGCAATAGCACTGTTGCCTACTTGTAATTTTAATTAATCATTTGCATTCGGCTTTCTCTAGTTTACCTGTTGTGCTCATTTTTACATTAAGTAGCTGATTCTTTTTCATTTGTGAGAATTTTTAATATACAGCTGGCCCTCTCTATCCTCAAATTCTGCATTCATGTAATCAACTAACCATGGATCAAAATATTCCAAAAGAAAAATTTCACAAAGTTCCAAAAGGCAAAAGAAGTTGCGACACATTGGCAACTGTTTTTAAAGTATTTACATTGTATTTACAAATATTTACATAGTATTTACCTTGTGTTAATTATTATAAGTAATTTAGAATTGATTTAAAGCAGGGGTTCCTAACCTCCAGGACCTAGTGTCCAATGATCTGAGGTCGAGCTGATATAATGATAATAGAAATAAAGTGTACAAAAAATAAATGCACTTGAATCATCTCCAAACCATCCTCCCTACTGGGTCCGTGGAAAACTTGTCTTCCATGTAAAGCATCCTTGGTGCCAAAATGGTTGGGAACCACTGATAAAGTAGACAGAAATAAGAGACTTAGACATCTGCAAATTTTGGAATCTGAGGGGGGTTTGGAATCAAAATACAGTGAATACCAAAGGATGACTATATTGACCATACTTCCATTTGCCTAAATTAATTACACATTTTTAAGAACTGACTTTTTTAAAATGTTAAACAATAAAGATTTCCTTATCTCTACTTGTAATTCATTGTCATGATATTTTTCCTTAATTTTATTGAAGATCATCTTTGCATGCAAATAAGCATTCAGATAAGTCTTACTACTCACCATCTCAGTACCTACAAATTATGAGGACCTTATTAACTACTACGTGCATGTGCAAGTTTATAACATAAGTTTGAACAAACATTTGATTTTTTCTTCTGAACAAATGTAATATACTGAAAACATCATACCTAAGTAAAAAATTAATGAATGATTATTTTCAGATAGTCTATCTTCCATAGCTATTCAATCAGAAGAATATTTTTTAAAGGGTTTTTCCCTTTCTGATTCCTATTCTAGTTTAGCACTCAATTTCAATTCAAATTTCATCCCTCCTTCCCAATTCTTCCTTCCTTCGTTCTCTAACATCTTTATTTCCCTTCCTTATATTCTATTTTAAATAAATAGAATAATAATTTTAAATTCTATTTAAATTTCAGCTTCTTTTTTTCTTCTTTTTTCCTCTTCATCTTATTTTTTTTTGTTTTGTTTTTAAATTTTATTTTGTTTTTAAAATTTACAATATTGTATTAGTTTTGCCAAATATCAAAATGAATCCGCCACAGGTATACCTCTGTTCCCCATCCTGAACCCTCCTCCCTCCTCCCTCCCCATACCATCCCTCTGGGTCATCCCAGTGCACCAGCCCCAGGCATCCAGTATCATGTATTGAACCTGGACTGGCGACTCGTTTCATACATGATATTATACATGTTACAATGCTATTCTCCCAAATCTCCCCACCCTCTCCCTCTCCCACAGACTCCATAAGACTGATCTATACATCAGTGTCTCTTTTGCTGTCTCGTACACAGGGTTATTGTTACCATCTTTCTAAATTCCATATATATGCGTTAGTATACTGTATTGGTGTTTTTCTTTCTGGCTTACTTCACTCTGTATAATAGGTTCCAGTTTCATCCATCTCATTAGAACTGATTCAAATGTATTCTTTTTAATGGCTGAGTAATACTCCATTGTGTATATGTACCACTGCTTTCATATCCATTCATCTGCTGATGGGCATCTAGGTTGCTTCCATGTCCTGACTATTATAAACAGTGCTGCGATGAACATTGGGGTACACGTGTCTCTTTCCCTTCTGGTTTCCTCAGTGTGTATGCCCAGCAGTGGGATTGCTGGATCATAAGGCAGTTCTATTTCCAGTTTTTTTAAGGAATCTCCACACTGTTCTCCACAGTGGCTGTACTAGTTTGCATTCCCACCAACAGTGTAAGAGGGTTCCCTTTTCTCCACACCCTCTCCAGCATTTATTGCTTGTAGACTTTTGGATCGCAGCCATTCTGACTGGTGTGAAATGGTACCTCATAGTGGTTTTGATTTGCATTTCTCTGATAATGAGTGATGTTGAGCATCTTTTCATGTGTTTGTTAGCCATCTGTATGTCTTCTTTGGAGAAATGTCTATTTAGTTCTTTGGCCCATTTTTTGATTGGGTCATTTATTTTTCTGGAGTTGAGCTGTAGGAGTTGCTTGTATATTTTTGAGATTAGTTGTTTGTCTATTGCTTCATTTGCTATTATTTTCTCCCATTCTGAAGGCTGCCTTTTCACCTTGCTAATAGTTTCCTTTGTTGTGCAGAAGCTTTTAAGTTTAATTAGGTCCCATTTGTTTATTTTTGCTTTTATTTCCAATATTCTGGGAGGTGGGTCATAGAGGATCCTGCTGTGATGTATGTCGGAGAGTGTTTTGCCTATGTTCTCCTCTAGGAGTTTTATAGTTTCTGGTCTTACGTTGAGATCTTTAATCCATTTTGAGTTTATTTTTGTGTATGGTGTCAGAAAGTG
Source organism: Bos mutus (assembly GCF_027580195.1). Lineage (NCBI taxonomy): Eukaryota > Metazoa > Chordata > Mammalia > Artiodactyla > Bovidae > Bos > Bos mutus. Next base: position 50,410,225 of record NC_091617.1, read on the forward strand.
TTCTAGTTTCATTCTTTTACAAGTGGTTGACCAGCTTTCCCAGCACCACTTGTTAAAGAGATTGTCTTTAATCCATTGTATATTCTTGCCTCCTTTGTCAAAGATAAGGTGTCCATATGTGCGTGGATTTATCTCTGGGCTTTCTATTTTGTTCCATTGATCTATATTTCTGTCTTTGTGCCAGTACCATACTGTCTTGATAACTGTGGCTTTGTAATGGAGCCTGAAGTCAGGTAGGTTGATTCCTCCAGTTCCATTCTTTCTCAAGATCGCTTTGGCTATTCGAGGTTTTTTGTATTTCCATACACATTGTGAAATTGTTTGTTCTAGTTCTGTGAAGAATACCGTTGGTAGCTTGATAGGGATTGCACTGAATCTATAAATTGCTTTGGGCAGTATACTCATTTTCACTATATTGATTCTTCCAATCCATGAACATGGTATATTTCTCCATCTATTAGTGTCCTCTTTGATTTCTTTCACCAGTGTTTTATAGTTTTCTATATATAGGTCTTTAGTTTCTTTAGGTAGATATATTCCTAAGTATTTTATTCTTTCCGTTGCAATGGTGAATGGAATTGTTTCCTTAATTTCTCTTTCAGTTTTCTCATTATTAGTGTATAGGAATGCAAGGGATTTCTGTGTGTTGATTTTATATCCTGCAGCTTTACTATAATCATTGATTAGTTCTAGTAATTTTCTGGTGGAGTCTTTAGGGTTTTCTATGTAGAGGATCATGTCATCTGCAAACAGTGAGAGTTTTACTTCTTCTTTTCCAATTTGGATTCCTTTTAGTTCTTTTTCTGCTCTGATTGCTGTGGTCAAAACTTCCAAAACTATGTTGAATAGTAATGGTGAAAGTGGGCACCTTTGTCTTGTTCCTGACTTTAGAGGAAATGCTTTCAATTTTTCACCATTGAGGATAATGTTTGCTGTGGGGTTTGTCATATATAGCTTTTATTATGTTGAGGTATGTTCCTTCTATTCCTGCTTTCTGGAGAGTTCTTATCATAAATGGATGTTGAATTTTGTCAAAGGCTTTCTCTGCATCTATTGAGATAATCATATGGTTTTTATTTTTCAATTTGTTAATGTGGTGTATTACATTGATTGATTTGCGGATATTGAAGAATCCTTGCATCCCTGGGATAAAGCCCACTTGGTCATGGTGTATGATCTTTTTAATGTGTTGTTGGATTCTGATTGCTAGAATTTTATTAAGGATTTTTGCGTCTATGTTCATCAGTGATATTGGCCTGTAGTTTTCTTTTTTTGTGGCATCTTTGTCAGGTTTTGGTATTAGGGTGATGGTGGCCTCATACAATGAGTTTGGAAGTTTACCTTCCTCTGCAATTTTCTGGAAGAGTTTGAACAGGATAGGTGTTAGCTCTTCTCTAAATTTTTGGTAGAATTCAGATGTGAAGCCATCTGGACCTGGGCTTTTGTTTGCTGGAAGATTTTTTATTACAGTTTCAATTTCCGTGCTTGTGATGGGTCTGTTAAGATTTTCTATTTCTTCCTGGTCCAGTTTTGGAAAGTTGTACTTTTCTAAGAATTTGTCCATTTCTTCCACATTGTCCATTTTATTGCCATATAATTGTTGATAGTAGTCTCTTATGATCCTTTGTATTTCTGTGTTGTCTGTTGTGATCTCTCCATTTTCATTTCTAATTTTATTGATTTGATTTTTCTCCCTTTGTTTCTTGATGAGTCTGGCTAATGGTTTGTCAATTTTATTTATCCTTTCAAAGAACCAGCTTTTGGTTTTGTTGATTTTTGCTATGGTCTCTTTTGTTTCTTTTGCATTTATTTCTGCCCTAATTTTTAAGATTTCTTTCCTTCTACTAACCCTGGGGTTCTTCATTTCTTCCTTTTATAGTTGCTTTAGGTGTAAGGTTAGGTTATTTATTTGACTTTTTTCTTGTTTCTTGAGGTACGCCTGTATTGCTATGAATTTCCCCCTTAGGACTGCTTTTAAAGTGTCCCACAGGTTTTGAGTTGTTGTGTTTTCATTTTCATTAGTTTCTATGCAAATTTTGATTTCTTTTTTGATTTCTTCTGTGATTTGTTGGTTATTCAGCAGCGTGTTGTTCAGCCTCCATATGTTGGAATTTTTAGTAGTTTTTCTCCTTTAATTGAGATCTAATCTTACTGCATTGTGGTCAGAAAAGATGCTTGGAATGATTTCTATTTTTTTGAATTTACCAAGGCTAGATTTATGGCCCAGGATGTGATCTATCCTGGAGAAGGTTCCATGTGTGCTTGAGAAAAAGGTGAAATTCATTGTTTTGGGATGAAATGTCCTATAGATATCAATTAGGTCTAACTGGTCTATTGTATCATTTAACGTTTGTGTTTCCTTGTTAATTTTCTGTTTAGTTGATCTATCCATAGGTGTGAGTGGGGTATTAAAGTCTCCCACTATTATTGTGTTATTGTTAATTTCTCCATTCATACTTGTTAGCATTTGTCTTACATACTGTAGTGCTCCCATGTTGGGTGCATATATGTTTATAATTGTTATATCTTCTTCTTGGATTGATCCTTTGATCATTATGTAGTGACCATCTTTGTCTCTTTTCACAGCCTTTGTTTTAAAGTCTATTTTATCTGATATAAGTATTGCTACTCCTGCTTTCTTTTGGTCCCTATTTGCATGGAAAATCTTTTTCCAGCCCTTCACTTTCAGTCTGTATGTGTCCCCTGTTTTGAGGTGGGTCTCTTTTAGACAACATATGTAGGGGTCTTGTTTTTGTATCCATTCAGCCAGTCTTTGTCTTTTGGTTGGGGCATTCAACCCATTTACGTTTAAGGTAATTACTGATAAGTATGATCCTGTTGCCATTTACTTTATTGTTTTGGGTTCGAGTTTATACACCATTTTTGTGTTTCCTATCTAGAGAATATCCTTTAGTATTTGTTGAAGAGCTGGTTTGGTGGTGCTGAATTCTCTCAGCTTTTGCTTGTCTGAGAAGCTTTTGATTTCTCCTTCATACTTGAATGAGATCCTTGCTGGGTACAATAATCTGGGCTGTAGGTTATTTTCTTTCATCACTTTAAGTATGTCTTGCCATTCCCTCCTGGCTTGAAGAGTTTCTATTGAAAGATCAGCTGTTATCATTATGGGAATTCCCTTGTGTGTTATTTGTTGTTTGTCCCTTGGTGCTTTTAATATTTGTTCTTTGTGTTTGATCTTTGTTAATTTGATTAATATGTGTCTTGGGGTGTTTCGCCTTGGGTTTATCCTGTTTGGGACTCTCTGGGTTTCTTGGACTTGGGTGATTATTTCCTTCCCCATTTTAGGGAAGTTTTCAACTATTATCTCCTCAAGTATTTTCTCATGGTCTTTCTTTTTGTCTTCTTCTTCTGGAACCCCTATGATTCGAATGTTGTAGCGTTTAATATTGTCCTGGAGGTCTCTGAGATTGTCCTCATTTTTTTTTAATTCGTTTTTCTTTTATCCTCTCTGATTCATTTATTTCTACCATTCTATCTTCTAATTCACTAATCCTATCTTCTGCCTCTCTTATTCTACTATTTGTTGCCTCCAGAGTGTTTTTAATTTCATTTATTGCATTATTCATTTTATATTGACTCTCTTTTATTTCTTCTAGGTCCTTGTTAAACCTTTCTTGCATCTTCTCAATCTTTGTCTCGAAGCTATTTATCTGTGATTCCATTTTGATTTCAAGATTTTGGATCAATTTCACTATCATTATTCAGAATTCTTTATCAGGTAGATTCCCTATCTCTTCCTCTTTTGTTTGGTTTGGTGGGCATTTATCCTGTTCCTGTATCTGCTGGGTATTCCTCTGTCTCTTCATCTTGTTTAAATTGCTGAGTTTGGGGTGTCCTTTCTGTATTCTGGCAGTTTGTGGAGTTCTCTTTATTGTGGCGTTTCCTCACTCTGTGTGGGTTTGTACAGGTGGCTTGTCAAGTTTTATTGGTTAGGGAAGCTTGTGTCAGTGTTCTGGTGGGTGGAGCTGTATTTCTTCTCTCTGGAGTGCAATGAAATGTCCAATAATGAGTTATGGGATGTCTATGGTTTTGGGGTGACTTTGGGCTGCCTGTATCTTGCCATGATTCTGGAGAAACAGATTCCCCTTGCTGAGGGGAACGCAGAGATCAAATCGGCGCTTGATTTTCACTTCTCAGCCACACAGTGTGTTCCTGCGGCCACCGGCCAAAATCTCATTACTTATTTGTGAAGCTATGCCCAGTGAAATCCAGACAAATGTCTGCAAGGTCAAGTGATCTCGTGTGTCCAAGAGGACAGAAAGCTGATGGATATCCTTGAACTAGAAAGTTCAGTCTTGCCTTCCTTTTGTTCTCACTGGAATAATCTTTGGATTTTGTTGGCCAGGCACAGATGTCATCTTCTTCCCTCACACATTCTTTCTTCTGGATTTCCCATCAAAGCCTGTTACACCACGAGAAGCATCCTGTCCAAATATCTCGCCAATAGATAAACGTCAGGCCAGATGCACAAAAGACAGGAAGAAGACAGGAAGAAGGAGTTTGCATACAGCAAACCACTCAGCATTGTTTCCTTTTCATCTTATACTTCAAATCATAAACATCTCTTGACAAGGAAAAGTAGCAAAGAATATGTATTCTTCTAACCTCTTAGGCAAAAAATATATTCAAAAGATTGATACATGACAAAGATTTTAAAGTACCTTAAACACATTTCAGACAAATAGATCAACTTGATGGAACATCATTTCATTGTTTTCAAAATGTATGAGTAAAAGCAGGGTGTATTATTTCAGAGAAAAAGGAAAAAAAGATTAATAAGAACAAGAGCAATGATGAATTAGACATGCCTGTGATAAAGTCTGTTTGCAAAGAAGTCTAGATCCTATCAATCTAATGAAGAAACCTTAAAAAAAGAATTCAAGGACCTGCTTTAAAACATAAATTTTTCAAAACTTACTCCACAGACTTTATTTTATTTTAGATTTTCATCATTTTTACCTTATCAGAATTTAAATTATAAAATATTAGCTACTCCTTTCTTGACACATTTGGATGACCTTGATAAAGGAATATTATATTTTTCTTAAAAAAGAGATTTTTTTCACAGAGAGATTTCCACAAGAGTCTTAGTTTTTAATCATTATATCACACACACTGTAAAGGTATCAGGGAATCAGATACTTAAAATGACAGACAAAAACAAATGGAATAATACCTTAATTAAGGGTCAGGATATGGACCTACAGAAAAGCATAGTATCCTCTATATTACTATCACACAAGGACAACAAAACTATCAAATGACATTATCTATTGAGAAGGTAAACTAGGCAATCCTGCATTGACAAATTTACCATCCAATGCATTTAAAAGAATTTACTATCACCTGTAAAATTTTGCAGACAAATAAACAAGGGTTGTGATCATCTGTTAGCTATAATGATACTTATCATTATTGTTGACATTGATTAAAACAATTGATTAATTAATACAATGTTGACATTGTATCTGCCTGGTACATAATGAATATACTAGATTTCCAAACTTTTTCTCTCCCAAGACCACTGAAAATAATTCTGACTTCATGCGTTCTACAGGGAGGAGGGGCCTAGTGGAACTGACAGACCTCTGCGTTCCAACACCACCTCAGAATCATAGGAGGATGACAGCATCTACATCTTTAGATTGGCCTAGTGACAGAAAGCTGCAATCCCTGACTAACTGTGCTCCATAAACTTGCAATGACTGGTATCCTGCAGAGGTAATGGGTACTCTGCATTTTAATAAAGATAAGATCAATCCTCAGGAGTCTGCCTCAGTCTCATTAATGCTGCTGCATATCAGTTCTGAATATTCATTTTAAGGACCCATACTGAAGCTAAAGCACTTTGGCCACCTGATGCGAAAAACTGATTCATTAGAAAAGACCCTGGTGCTGGGAAAGATTGAAAAAAGGAGAAAAATGGGATTTCAGAGGATGAAATGGATGAGTGGTATCACAGACTCAATGGACTTGAGTTTAAGCAAGCTGCGGGACTTGGTGACAGACAGAGAAGCCTGGCGTACTGCAGTCCATAGGGTCACAAAGAATAGGACATGACTGAGCAATTGAACTGACTGAATTTGCTCATGAAATACAGGATGAAAAAGAAGAGAGCTGTATAGGGAAGAAAGCAATCCATTTGAATCTTCTTGAAATTGCACCTAGTCTTTCTCTCAGTATCAGTATATCCCAAGCAATGGATACAGAAAAGTCTGAAATATTTAGTGCTGGCTGGTGAAATCTTTTGAAGGACTGAGACAATAGTTTCAAGGATTTCCTGACCTACAATAAAGAACTGCATTACTAGAGAAGACAGGGAGGTGATAATGATTTTCCTGGAAAACTTTAGGGAAAAATTGAAGACCTGAGATTCACAAAGATATTTACTAATGAAGGGTTCAGTTCAGTTCAGTCACTCAGTCCAACTCTTTGTGATCCTATGAATTGCAGCACACCAGGCCTTCCTGTCCATCACCAACTCCCAGAGTTTACCCAAACTTATGTCCATCAAGTCAGTGATGCCATCCAGCCATCTCATCATCTGTCGTCCCCTTCTCCTCCTGCCCCCAATCCCTCCCAGCATCAGGGTCTTTTCCAATGAGTCAACTCTTCCAATGAGGTGCCCAAAGTATTGGAGTTTCAGCTTCAGCATCAGTCCTTCCAATGAACACCCAGGACTGATCTTCTTTAGGATGGACTGGTTGGATCTCCTTGCAGTCCAGGGGATTCTCAAGAGTCTTCTCCAACACCACAGTTCAAAAGCATCAATTCTTCAGTGCTCAGCTTTCTTCACAGTCTCTCACATCCATACATGACCACTGGAAACACCAAAGCCTTGACTAGATGGACCTTTGTTGGCAATGTCTCTGCTTTTTACTATGCTGTCATAACTTTCCTTCCAAGGAGTAAGTGTCTTTTAATTTCATGGCTGCAATCACCATCTGCAGCGATTTTGGAGTCCAGAAAAATAAAGTCTGACACTGTTTCCACTGTTTCCCCATCTATTTCCCATGAAGTGATGGGACCAGATGCCATGATATTTGTTTTCTGAATGTTGAGCTTTAAGCCAACTTTTCCACTCTCCTCTTTCACTTTCATCAAGAGGCTTTTTAGTTCCTCTTCACTTTCTGCCATAAGGGTGGTGTTAGAGCACTGTAAAATTTCTATAACATCATAAATATAGATAGATATTTACTGATATTGCATTTATATCAATCTATATCTATATCCCATATATGCCATACATCCTTATCTATTATGTATGTATATATGTATGTATGTATCTATCTAGATCCTATTCATCTAGATTGATGAGAGAGAGAGAGAGGCAGAAAGAATGAATGTATGAGTAATTTAAAACCTATACTCCCTTTTACTCTGGCCCCATATAGAAGGTGACGACATTGTCTATTTCTTAAATGTAGCCCCAACTCACTATCTTTATGAAGTTGATAAGTTGAGTATGACAAAGATAGATGATACATTTCTATCATAAGCTGTTTGGAAGGCATATAACCTAAGAGGCAATGCAATAGACACAATTATTAACCTGTTCTCTGCAGGTAATAGGGCTCCTTCTATATTTCTAGTATGTATTTTGATTTATCACAACTTGAGGGCCCATTTTTGGACTCAAAGTGATCCTTGATTTTCCCTTTCATATTGGCTTTTATCTTAGCTTATACTTTTAACTCAGCTTCCCCTAATGCTAATAATATCTTTTGTAAACCATAGCACAATAATGACATGAGGAAATTAACATTGATGCAATACTATTAACTAACCACAGATCTTACTCAAATTTCTCTAGTTTTTCACTAATGTTCTTTGTTTTCCATTCCATTATTCAACCCAGGATTCAACACTGTGCTTACTTGTGCCTCCTTAGTGTCTCCAAGTCTGACAGCTCCTATTTTTCATGACCTTGATGCTTTTGAAGGGTACTGACTTGTTATTTTATTTAACTTGTATGTGTTTTCTAATGATTAGACTGAGTTTACGTATGTTGGCAAAAATACCACAGAATTGGTGAGTGCATTCTACCAGTGCCTCCTACCAGGAGATAGATGAGGTAGATGATGTTGATACAGGTTAACCTTTGTAATTTAGTTAAGGTGATTTCTACCATGTCTCCACCATAAAGTTACATTATAGGATATAATAATGTTATGAATATGATTATCATTGTTTTCCTGCTCAAAATTTTCCAGTTTTGTTTGTTCTTTTCAATATGCTCCATCTTTAACTGTTTTCAGCACTTCCTTATATTGTGACACCACAAGATATTCCAAGCTTCTCATATTTTTTTGCCCTAGTTGTGAAAGCAATTATTTCTCCAAGGAGCACTGGTGGCCATAATTGGAGAATAGCTTTTAGAAACCACGATAATCTCAGCACTAAGTATGCTCCTCACTATAAAGGTTTCATTGCATTGCTTATAGGCACTTCCCCACAAAAAGTTAGAAAATGCACACTAACCCAAGCATACACATCTACATTTAATTCTCAAAATGTGTATCTATGTACCTATCAATCGGTCTATGTATCCTATGAGTTGACACTCCTACCTCATATTCCAATCCATCAGAGTTCCTTCAAGCCTTCAACTTTTCCTTATCTATCTAATCATCTTCCTCCACCAGTGAGTTACTTGGTTCTCATTATCTACAATAAATTTTGTTCACCTGTACTATACACAAAATATTTTCAGAACTGATAATCCATATCTTTGCAAAGAAAATGTTAATACAGTACTAAAATGGTTTATTATGTGTTTAGTCTTATAGATTCAAAACACTCTTTTTCAAATTTTTCTAGATCAGTTCATCTCTTCCCAACTCTCTTTGGGGTGGTTGTATGTGGTAGATGACCTAAAGTTAATGACCCAATCTTATGCACTGCCTTGATATCTAATAAAATCAGGATGGTTTAAATAGTCTAACAACAAGTTTCCCTTCTCACTCTGTACGCTAAGCCAGTGACCTCCTTATCACAGGAGCAGGTTGCAGTTCCTAGTTATCCCTGAGGTTTCAGTTCTCTTCTAAGTGGAGGGATTATTCAAACAAGCCAATCACATTCTCCCATGGGAACCAGGGAGCTCTATGTAGATTTTTTTACTTTTCCTAATTTTTTATGACATTGGGTTGTTTGCTAAGATTTCCTATTTCAGCAACATCTGGGTATTTTAGCACATTTTGTTTGTCTGATATTGGGGAAAGGGCTGATGAATTCCCTTTGCAAAAAAAAAAATGATTTACTTATTTATTTATTTTTGGCTGTGCTACGTCCTCATTGCCGTATGGGCTCTTCTCTAGTCACGGCAAGTTAGGGGCAGTTCTCTAGTTGTGATGCACAGGCGTCTCATTGCAGTGGCTTCTCTTGCTGTGGGGCACAGTCTCGAGAGCATGTGGGCGTCGGTAATGCAGCGCATGGGCTTGGTAGGTGCAGTTCACAGGTTCTTGAACACAGGCTCCATTGCAGCGCATGGGCTTAGCTGCTCCACGGCATGTGGGATCTTCCTGGAACAGGGATGGAACCCATGTCTCTTAAACTGGCAGGTGGATTCTTTACTACTGAGCCACCAGGGAAGCCCCTGATGAGTTTCCTTTCATTCAAAGAACACTGCATTTCCCCCATCTCCTTTTTTCCACCTTCACCACCCAATGTATGAAAATGTATTTCTCCTTTTTGGCTTCCTCTTTCTTCCCCAGAAGCTATATATTTTAAAAATATACCTCTAATTCACAAATATTTTGTGGTTCCTTTCCTATGGTTCATGCTCCTAACTGCCCAGAAGTTTTCTCGGTAATTTCAGGCTTAGAATGGATTAGTCTTTCACACAATAATTTTATTTATTTTCTTTTTTTTAATTGGAGGCTAATTACTTTACAATATTGTATTGGTTTTGCCATACATCAACAGGAATCCGCCACGGGTGTACACGTGTTCCCCATCCTGAACCCCTCTCCCACATCCTTCCCCATACCATCCCTCTGGGTCATCCCAGTGTACCAGCCCCGAGCATCCTGTATTATGCATTGAACCTGGACTGGCGATTTGTTTCACATATGATATTATACATGTTTCAATGTCATTCTCCCAAATCATCCCCCCCTCTCCCTCTCCCACAGAGTCCAAAAGACTGTTCTATACATCTGTGTCTCTTTTGCTGTCTCGCATACAGGGTTATCATTACCATCTTTAGATCAACTTTAGGTCCCTTCTCTCATTTTCTTTTTCTGTCTACCCTACAGTTTTACATGGATTATCTTTGCTCACCAAAAAGCCTAGAAGCAGGGCGGGGATGTGTCAGAAGTTTGCAAGGTCACACAAGAGTACTTGGTGGTTTTTTTTCTCTTTATTCATGGGTGTTTTGAAGTTTTAGCATTCTCTGTCTTCACATGATTCTGAGGGGATGATTTTTGTGTAGCTTTATTTTTTTCATCTTATATTTTTATATATTCTTATTGGGAGGCAGATAGCTATGTGTCTGTAATCGCCTTCAGTCCTCAGTCATGTTTTATAACATTTGTAAAGGTATATGGGGCTTCCCAAGTACTTTATCTGTGTGGCTATTTATCCACTGAGCCACTTGAGTAAAGAATCCCCTGCAAAGCAGGACACGCAGGAGAGGTGGGTTCAACCCTTGGGTCAAAAAGACCCCCTGGAAGAGGGCATGGCAACCCACTCCATTGTTCTTGCCTAGAGAATCCCATAGATGGTAGAACCTGGTGGACTACACTCCATGGAATCACAAAGAGTCAGACACAACTGAAGTGACTGGGCACGCACACACGCTAAAGTTATATAATTGTTTATAATTGATGTTTCCTGTGCCAACAATTTAATATTCTCATCTCCGTCTAGGGGATAATTCCTGCTGGTAAAGCATATCCAGAGAAGTTGATTCAGGAACTAATTAGTGTAGATTGTGTCTACAGAAAAAAAAAAAAAAAGTAGTGATATCCTAGATAGTCTAACCAGTTCTCTTTGTAAAACTGAAACATTAATCCTGTCTGACACCATTTGGAGATGAGAAAAAGACTAAACAAGTACTGACTAAACAGAATGTCTTCCTATGCATCCATTACTTCTCCTTGTGTGCTTCTTAATATTCTGTTTCATGAAGCACAAAGACATGAGTATCAAAAATAAGGATACATGACTGCCACTGCCATGCAGGAAATGGTAACTTGTTAACCCATGTGAGCTTGCAGTAGAATAGGTTCAGGGCAGTAATTGTTCATTTCTTGAAATTGAAGAGTCTGGTGAGTTTGACAGATTTCTCATTTTTTACGTATATTCAGCATCCAGGTTGCAGGGGTACCAATGAGAAACTGCATTTCCTTAGGTTTATGCTTTCAGTAAAAGGGGCTGATCCAGGCCTCACTTCTCTTTGACCTTTTGCTATGGAAGTCTGGTCCAATTTCAACCTGCCACATGGTAAACGTATGTGTCAGTTAACAAGGATGCAAATGTTTAAATGTGTATTTCAGCCTTAATCCATCAACCCTAGTGGGAATGCAGTTCAGCTTGTATTCTCCCTTGAAAATGATTCACAAAAATGGTTTATGCTTTTCACACATTTGTACATCTGAGATCATGAAAAAGTATGAAACAATTTACAGATGTGCAAAATGTTCCACAAAAAAACCTAAAATGCTGTTAACAATCTGGTTGAAAAGGAACTGAGATGGGAGAAATTTATCAAAGCTGAAAACTGATGAAAAAAGTCAACAATCAAGAACTAACCAAATTACATCACATTACTAGCTTCTTTTTACAAGTTGGTAATGGCAGAGGGGTAGGTGAGGATTAGAAACAACTAGGTATTATTAAGTGAGCAACAAAAATTGTCATTTTAAAATCATTGCATATTTGATTATTTTATCAAAATTATGTCTAATTTCCAGGTTCCAACTAAATTAATGACACCTTTAGAGAAATATTTCTGTGATATTTTAGATAATACAATTGCTCCTAGGTTCACACTTCAAGATACTAAAATGAAACTTAGAATCAATTTAGATGAAGATTTACCAACCAGTCATCTATCACTAGATTATGTGAAACAACAAAAGAAGAGAAAAACAAAGATTTTCTTAGCCGATTTGAAGAGGAATTCACAGTTTAAGCACAGGGAGCAATTAAAACCTATGACTGACAGGCCAGGGCATCAAAATGACCAATGTACCTGTAACTTGATACACTAAAGCTTGTAAAAATGTCACAGCAAACAACGTGTCATCTTAAGAATATTTTATGAGGCAGTAGATTCTGGAGAAACTGTAGGAAGTTATAGCTCAGGCTCAGGAAATGTCTTTTCTGTTCTCACACTAAGCTTTAGAGACCAGATCGACATTGCTGAGCTGGGATATCACTAAAGTGGGCAGTTAATCCATGTTCCTCAAGAACAGTCAAGTAACATGAAAATTCTCAGTTAATAGAGAAGCATTCCTCAGAATTATTTTTCCAGGTTTTTTTGGTATTTTAATGGATGGTTTGGATCTGTTTTGCTTTCTTTTCTCCAAGAACTCTTTTATCTCAAGGTAAAAAGCTAGCTACTTATTTGTAACTTATTTAACTTATTTGTTGCCAAAAATGCAAACTAAAACAGAGAACTAAATATTTTTGTTTGCAAGCTTGTTTAGGAAGTATTAATATTTTTCACCCATCTTATAGCCTCCCCCCATCACTCTCTTTCTGTTTCAAGTGTATTCTTGTAAAAATAACACGTCTTTATTTTTATATACTAAATTTTTCAGTTACAGTCTTCTTTAACTTATGTTTGAATGTTCAAGTTCTAATTCAGTTCTTAGAATAGAGGAGCCAATAGCTATATACTGAATTCATGGATTTCTAAGAATTATGTTCTTTCTTTGGTAATAACATATCATAAAAATGTGAACCATTTTTAAAATTTACATAAACAGAGAGTAGAAAAGTGCCAGAAACTGGGGGTGAGGGTGGTATGGGGGAAGTAGGGAGAGATTGATAAAAGGGTACATACTTTCAGTTATAAGATGAGTTAGCTCAAAGCATCTAATATATAATATGGTGACTATAGTTGATAACACTGTATTGATTACCTGAAATTTTCAATAGAGCAGAATTTAAATGTTCTCAAAATAAATACATAGAGATAAGTGAGATGATGGATATGTAAATTAACTCAGTGGAGGGGAATCCTTTCACAATTTTATACATATATGAAATCATCATATTGTATCTTTTAAATATGTTCTTTGTCAATTGCAGCTCAATAAGGTTGGAAAAAATTTTAAGTGACACATTTTAATGAAAATTTTATGTTCATCTTTCTACACAATATTTTAATATATTTATTTGTACCCCATTCACATTTAGAATAAGACAAGGTATTTTTTCAGTGAAAATAATAATGTTAACTGCTTTAGTAGGTGTTAATAGTTCCTAGAAATCAGTACAGATTGAAAAAAAGGTAACCTAAAAAAATGATTAAAGCAAAAATCCAAATGTTGAATAAATGTATTGAGATTGGAATTACCACCACTTACCAAACTCTGAATGCTGAATATTTTGCAAAATGTTTAGCCCTAAATATAAGAATTACAATTTTCAGCATATGGGCTTATCTGCTTTTTTATAAATTTAATGTTCATTTTTGTCTTTTTATTATAGTATTGTAAACATTAATTTTACTTTCAATTTTCAGTTGTTCATTGCTATACTACAGAAATACATTTTTGAAAACACTGATTTGTACTGAGTAAAATTCCTAAACACTTATTTGTTCTATGAGATTTTTATAAATTCCTTGTTTTTCACATACACAATCAGTTCATAATAAAAGCAAAGTAAAAGTAATTCTATTTTTGATTTTTATTTGCCTCTTATTTGTTGCCTTATTGCACTAGCTAGCCAGTATAAGGCTGAACATCTATCTTGCCTTGCTCTTGATTTTAGGATGGGTAGTGGGTTAAATGGTGTTCCTCCCAAATCCATACCTGTCTGGGACCTTAGATTATGACACCATTTAGAAACAGGATCTTTGCATATGTAACAAGTAAGACTTGAGATGAGATGGAGTGTATTAAGGTGGGCCCTAAATCCAGTGACAGTATCCTTATAGGAAACATAAAATCACAGACATGCACAGGAAGCAAGTATGTGAAGATGGAGGTGGAGACAGAAGTTACACGGCCATAAGCCATGGAATGTCCAGGGCTACCAGAAGCTGAGAGAGGTAAGAAAGGTTTCTTCCTAGAACCTTCAGAAGGAGTAATGCCTTGCTGGCACACTGACTGCAGGCTCTGACTTTCAGAACTATGACAGAATAAATTTCTGTTGTTGTAAGCCACCAAGTTTATAGTAATATGTTACAGCAGCCTTAGGAAATGAATGCTGAATGGAATCATATTTTCTTTCACCATTAAATATGATGTGTGCTATTTGATTTTTCATAAATGTAGCTACTAGGTTTTAAAAGGCAATGTACCAGAGAAGGGGCTTCCCAAGTGGCTCCGTGGTAAAGAATCCGCATGCAATTCAGGAGCTGCAGGAGATGCGGGTTTGATCCCTAGTTTGGGAAGATCCCTGGAGGAGGGCATGGCAACCCACTCCAGTATTCTTGCCTGGAGAATGCGATAGACAGAGGAGCCTGGCAGGTTACAGTCCGCAGGGTTGTAAAGAGTCGGACACGACTGAAGCAACTTAGCATGCATGCACATACCAGGCAAGAGGCAAAACATTTGGGGCCTAATCAGGGTTAGAGATATTGCACAGAAGGGTACATTCGCATGGATTAGCCAGGCCAAAACACAACCGGCAGAAAGTTAAAGGCAATATTTTCCAGTCTTGGTTTCAGTTCCAGAAAAACAGAAAAAAATTTTTAAAGCATATGTCTCCTCGGACACAGAATGGCCAAAACAATCTTGAAGACCCAAAGTTGGAGAATTTACATTCTCAATTTTAAAACTTAGCCCAAAGCTACAGTAATCAAAAGAGGTGGTGTCAACACTACAGCTGGCATATAGAACCAAGGCATAGCATTAGAATTGAGAGTCCAGAGAGTCCAGAAATGAAGTCGTACATTTATGTTCAGTTTATTTCCCACAAGGATACCAAGACCATTCAATGGGGAATGAATAGTCTTTTCAACAAATAGTATTGGGACAAGTGGATATCTACACACTAAAGAATGAATATGGAGTCCTAATCCATACCGCGTATAAAAATTAACTCAAAATGAACTAAAGGCCTAGATGTAATAGTTAAAACTATAAACTTTTAGAAGGAAATATAATCCATTATCTTGGATTAGGTAATGGTCTTTTAGATTTTATTTAAATGTATATCAAAATTTCTGAATCCTCACTGAAAGAATATTAATAGACTAAACGATAATAGAACAATACTGGAACAACTTACAAAAGTGTATACCTTCCCAACCAGTCATTGGAAAATGGCCAAAATTTACACTACTGACCATGAACTAAGTAAGCTTTGATCTTTTCAATCATGGTAAAAGGCTTGATACATTTATATATATATATATATATATGTGTGTGTGTGTGTGTAAATATAAATATATATATATACACATACATACATATTCATAGATAGGAACCAAAACCTATAATGTTTATGTTAGGAAAGCAGACAGACTAAAAATAAATGCCTTTAGTATTCACCTTAAGAATCAGACTATATCCAAATACGGCAGCAGGAAAAAAAAGCAAAGACCGAATATTTGTGAAACTAAACATAATGTCATGCAAGAAGTAAGGAGTTGAATGTGGTTGCTCTGGATTGAAAGTTGAGGCAGGAAACACTATAACCCAAGAAAGTGTTGAGGCCAACCCTGCTATGTGCCAACCACAACCTACTTACCACACCTGTACAGGTCACTGCTTCCTTATATCCAAGCTGGTGCGAAACAGGACCCTCAGAGTGGATGACAGAAGGGAAGGCGAGAACAAACAGAATGGGGAGTGAACCTGAGATGATATCCAGTGCCTCTGCAGCCTGAAATAAAGTAGTACTAGATGCCAGCCAGGACTGTGCCTTTGACATTTGCCTGGAAAAACAGAACAACTGCTCCTCCGAAGACCTTGCACTGGCTCTGACTAGGGCATCGTGCATTGGCCATCTTTAACCAGGATTCAGCTGTGGGCTTTCAGCCATTACTAACTGCTTGAAATATTTATAGTTTTACTGTGGTGTTTTATGATGTATATCCTCCCACAGGCCTTGGTGAGTAGCATGGCTTATGAATTTATTGCATTTCAAAACAGATTTATATATTTCCTTTTGGCTATGCTTTATCGGGTGCTTACTCCTAAATCGACACATAGAAGATGGTGCCCTGTCTGGAGGCTAACTTGCCAATCTCTAAGTGCTAACGAGCAAAGTGAGAAACAGCAAAATATTTCAAGCTGAATGGAAATTCATCTTTGGGTAAGCACACAACTGAGAAAAATAATGCTGAATGCTTGCTTATGAGTAGAGTGTGTTTGTAAAACAGACACTTGCCTAATGCTACCATACAAGCAGAGTTGGTGACTCACTTCTTATGTTCAACATGTAGAAAAAGAATTCACACTGTGGAATACTACACAAAATGCAGTCCTGACAATGGGTTCCACATATGTCCTAAAAGATTGAATCAACATAGAAATTGATAAAATAGTTTTCAGGAGCACTGGTTTGCAACCCAACACACTAATGAAAAAATTCTCTCGTACATGTATGTGCATATATATATGTGTGTATTCATATACGTATTCACACATTTATATAGATACACACACTTTTTAAAGTAACAAGAAATAAACAATCTTTTCTGTTTTTATTACTAAAAGCCCTTATTAAAGAGTCGGACACGACTGAGCGACTTCACTTCATAGCTGATGTTTCTCCTCTCAGAATTATTTTTACATCATTTGAAATTTAAAAGTTATATTTTCTTCTACAACTTAGATAACTGGGACAGGGAAACAAGGTGTTTTTTTCTTCCCCTTTGCTTGGATTTTCTTTTAGTCAGGCATTTGGGTATTACTTCCTTCTAAGAAAAAATGTTCCAGAGAATAGAAAATAATTACATATATTTGGACTGAAGTAATTGAAAGTATATCTGATATAGGCTCTTCTATGATCCCAATTCAGACTGCATTCACTAGAATGACAGCAGCATGGCTTAAAGGGTTTGCAATTCAATTACCCATCAGTCAAGAATATCAGGAACAGTGGGTTTAAAAAATTCTTCTGGGTTCTTTCTGACATCTCCCTTTTGAAAGAGCCAGCATCAGTATTTTTATTAGTTTTAAATTTAAACAAAAAAAATTTAAATGAATGCTCAAAGTCACATATGAAGGTAAATTATATCTTTGAAATAGGAAGAATTTTATAACATATTCATTTCCAGGCAATAGTTCCATGTTTTATAAATGTATGAAAAAAAGACAGAAATCACATTCAAGGGCAAATTTTCTATGGATTTACTGTTTTATAGATACATTTTTTTTCATTTTGTCCTATGAAAGTGCCATAAGACAGAATCTGTTTCAGAATTACTCTCTTATAGTCATAGAGAAGTTTAATCTGAAAAGTTACCAGCTAGTTATTTCATTAATATATGTATTATTCTTTCTTGTGGCTGCCTTAGGTGGATCTGGTATTTAAGTGTTTCTAGGCATTATGACTTGATTACAGTTTTTTATGTGCCTTTCTGATAGACCCACTGTTCTTTTGTAACAAACTGAATACATTTCTTCTGTTATGTGACTCTGACTTCTACTTGACAACTGGAGACAAAGGAAAGAAGCATATCTTTACCCTTGAAGCCTGACCTGGAAGCTCCTCAACTGATGTCTGGACATACCTGATAATTTGCTAATCAACAAACTGCATTAAGCTTTTCTTAAGTTTTGCAAGATATTTTTCCTAGCTTTATTGAGATATACTTGACATATAATACTGTGTAAGTTTAAGGTATATAACATGGTGATTTCATATATATACATACTATAAAGGGATTACCACGTTAGGTAACATATCCATCACCTTCAGTTCAGTTCAGTTCAGTCACTCAGTCGTGTTCGACTCTTTGCGACCCCATGAACTGCAGCAAGCCAGGCCTCCCTGTCCATCACCAACTCCTGGAGTTCACTCAAACCCAAGTCCATCGACTCCGTGATGCCATCTAGCCATCTTATCCTCTGTCGTCCCCTTTTCCTCCTGCCCCCAATCCCTCCCAGCATCAGAGTCTCTTTTCCAATGAGTCAACTTTTCGCATGAGGTGGCCAAAGTACTGGAGTTTCAGCTTTAGCATCATTCCTTCCAAAGAACACCCAGGACTGATCTCCTTTAGAATGGACTGGTTGGATCTCCTTGCAGTCCATGGGACTCTCAAGAGTCTTCTCCAATACCACAGTTCAAAAGCATCAATTCTTCAGCACTCAGCTTTCTTCACAGTCCCCAACTCTCACATCCATACATAACTACATCACCTTACATTGTTACAATTTGTGTGTTTGTGCCTATGTTGAGAACTTTTAAGATCTACTCTTTTAGCAACTTCCAAATATAAAACATAGTATTCTTAACTATGGTTATCATCAGTTCAGTTCAGTTCAATTGCTCAGTCGTCTCCGACTCTTTGCGACCCCATGAATTGCAGCATGCCAGGCCTCCCTGTCTATCACCAACTCCTGCAGTTCACCCAACTCATGTGCATCGAGTCCATGATACCATGCAGCCATCTCATCATCTGTCGTCCCCTTCTCCTCCCGCCCCCAATTCCTCCATTAGGGTCTTTTATGAGTTAACTCTTCGCATGAGGTGGCCAAAGCATTGGAGTTTCAGCCTCAGCATCAGTCCTTCCAATGAACACACAGGACTGGTTTCCTTTAGGATGGACTGGTTGGATCTCCTTGCAGTCCAAGGGACTCACAAGAGTCTTCTCCAGCACCACAGTTCAAAAGCATCAATTCGGCACTCAGCCTTCTTCATAGTCCAACTCTCACATCCATACATGACCACTGGAAAAACCATAGCCTTGACATGACGGACCTTTGTTGGCAAAGTAATATCTGTTTTTTCATATGCTGCTGCTGCTGCTAAGTTGCTTCAGTCATGTCCGACTCTGTGCGACCCCATAGACGGCAGCCCACCAGGCTCCCCCACCCCTGGGATTCTCCAGGCAAGAACACTGGAGTGGGTTGCCATTTCCTTCTCCAATGCATGAAAGTGAAAAGTGAAAGTGAAGTTGCTCAGTCGTGTCCGACTCTTAGCGACCCCATGGACTGCAGCCTACCAGGCTCCTCTATCCGTGGGATTTTCCAGGCAAGAGTACTGGACTGGGGTGCCATTGCTCTTTAAATCCCTGGAACTTCCTTATAACTGATACCCTTTGACCACTTTCACCCATTTTCCCACCCACCCACAGTCCCTGCCCCTGGCAACCATCAATCTACTCTATTTCTACAAGTTTAGTTTTATTAGTTTCCACATATAATTGAGATCATACAACATTCTCTGACTTATTTCACTTAGCACAATGACTCAAGGTCCATTCATCTTGTTGAATTGGAGGATTTCCTTCTTTTTAAGACTGAATAATATTCCATAATATTCATAAATGGACATGTCTTGGCTATTATAAATAATGATGAAACATGGGGGTACAGATATCTCTTTGAGACAGAGATTTCACTTCCTTCAGATATATACCCAGAAGTGGATTCCTGGATCGTATGGTAGTTATAAATTCAATTTTTTGAGGATTCTTCGTATTGTTTTCCATAGTGGTGTATAAGTTTACATTCCCACCAGCAGTGCACAAGCGTTCCCTTTTCTTCACAGCCTCATTCACTGTTCTGTAGGGCAGAAGTCTAACATGGCAAAATTGGGTTCTCATCCAAGAAATCACAAGAATTCAACTAATCTGAATCTCCAGTTGGAGGCTTTTGGGGAAAATTTGCTTCTAAATTCATTCTTCTTGCTGGTAAACTTCAGTTCTTTGCAGTTGGAGGACTGGGTCCCTAATTTCCATGTTTCATGTCAGCAGAAGCTGCTTTTATTTCCTAGATGCCACCTGCATTCCTTGACATTTTACCTTGTCAAACTTCATGTCAATGATGGTATGTCAAATCTTTCTACTACTTTGCATCTCTCCCTCCTGGGAGAGCCCTGTCCCTTTTAAGAGCTCACCTGATTAGGTCAGGTGTAGCCAAGATAGATTTCCTTATTTCCTTTCATAAAGTCAACTGATAGGACCTCAATTACATCTGTAAAACACCTTCACAACAGCTCCTAAATCAGTGTTGGATTAAATAACTGATGTACAGTTAAACTAATATCTTAAAATTAGCAACTGGAGATTCTGAGGGCCATCTTAGAATTTTACCTACACATATTTATATGTTTGAACATTTTCTTAATAGTCACTTTATTACTTCCAGAATCAGCTCATACCATATTTTGACAAACACAAGACTAGCTCTTTTCTTGACTGTGAACCCCTTGAAGACAGCATGCATGTTTTACTTAGTTTGGCACTTATCCCAGGATCTCATGCTAATCTTTGCACAATGTAGTTTGTTAGACACATGAAAACACATTTTCAAAAAACACTTTTTTGCTTATCTAGATAAAAAGTCCATGGTTACAGCTTTAATTCACCTTGCCATGTGGAGTCAGAAAGATCAAGGCTAATCCCTATTTTAAATTTTAAAAATCAAAATATTTTCTGTCTTTGAGTTTTTTATTCTATAGGCCACTTATCCCTTATGTCATCAGTCTCTCACCAAAACATGATTTTCAGTCACCACAACCATCCTCTTAACATTTTCTTGGACCCTTAAATTTACTATAATTTTAGTGACTACAAGTGGGCATGTAATTCTTTCAATTTTTTTTTCAATATTGTTGTGATTGGTTTGTTTGTGCAAAGTACAATAGCATTATCATTAGTTGGAATGGAACTTCATAGCTCTATGAAGCAGTTCAATATGGCAATAACATTTTTAGAAGTCATATAAAAAAGGTAACTTAACAATATTATATGATATTGCTTATATTTGTGGAGAAGGCAATGGTAACCCACTCCAGTACTCTTGCCTGGAAAATCCCATGGACGGAGGAGCCTGGTAGGCTGCAGTCCATGGGGTCGCAAAGAGTCAGACATGACTGAGCGACTTCACTTTCACTTTTCACTTTCATGCATTGGAGAAGGAACTGGCAACCCACTCCAGTGTTCTTGCCTGGAGAATCCCAGGGACGGTGGAGCCTGGTGGGCTGCCGTCTATGGGATTGCACAGAGTCGGACACGACTGAAGCGACTTAGCAGCAGCAGCAGCAGCAGCTGATATTTGTAATCTAAAAAAAGGGTACAAATTATCTACAAAACAAAAATAAAGTTACAGATGTAGAAAACAAACCTATGGCTACCAAGAGTTAAGGGCACAGGGGATAAATTGGAAGATTGAGATTAACATATATACACACTATTATACATAAAACAGGTAACTAATAAGGACCTACTGTATAGCATAGGGAACTCTACTCAATACTCTGTAATGGCCTATATGGGAAAATAAAAAAGAGTGGATACATGTATATGTATGGGCTTTTCTGGTGGCTCAGTGGTAAAGAATCCACCTGCCAATGTAAGAGACACAGTTTGATCCCTGAGTCTGGAAGATCCCCTGAAAAAGGGAATGGCAAACAACTGCAGTATTCTTACTAGGACATCCCACGGACAGAGGAGTCTGCTGGGCTATAGCCCATGGGATCACAGAAGAGTCGGGCATGACTTCATGACTAAACTCAGTCTTGTCCGCCTCTTAGGGACTCCATGGACTGTAGTCTGCCAGGTTCCTCTGTCTATGGGGATGCTCTAGGCAAGAATACTGGAGTGGGTTGCCATGCCCTCCTCCAGGGGATCTGCCTGACCCAGGGATCGAATCCAGTTCTCCGGCATTGCATGCGGACTCTTTACCATCTGAGCCACCAGGGAAACCCAAGAATACTGGAGAGGTAGCTTATACCTTCTCCAGGGTATTTTCCTGACCCAGGAATTGAATCAGGATCTCCTGCATTGCAGACCGATTCTTTATCAGCTGAGCTACCAGGGAAGCCCCATGACTAAGAACAACAAAACGTATAACTGATTCAATTTCCTCTACAACTGAAACTAACACACAATGTAAATCAACTATACTCCAACAACAACAAAAGGTTGACTCATTGAACCTATAAAAACTTCAGTTCACCTTAATTTTATTTACATGTGCTACTCTGAATTATGGCTCCTCAAAAGCAGATATTTTTAAATATTAATACAACAAATATTAATTCTTATTAGATTTCATCATTACATTTAGCTTTTCATCCAAATCCTTTAATATTTCTTAAGATGCTGAATGTGGTCATTGAATGAATCATTTGTACATTTCATCTTTCTTTTCTTTCTCCTTAAAGGAACTTATAGCATGTAATCTAATTTAAAATAAGAATACAGGATAATCTTTACCTGAAAGGCAGAAACGCTTTGCCATGGCCACTGTTTTGTGTCTCCAATCTCCTGTGAATGTTCTCATGTTTTGTGCAAATTTTTTTTTAATTCTGCATGCTTTTTTCCTATTAATCAGTTTTATGTCAGCCTGAGACTCTCAGAGGGCAGCAGAGACTCTTTCTTCCCCAACATCCTCATAGGCCCATTGTCTGCATGTCATATTCAATTAATATCTTCCACTTTTTCACATATGCCACTAACTAAAATGTAAACTCAAATAATACCGAGGAAAATAGCACTCTGGCATTTATGTTGACATTAATTCAATAAGTAGCACTCAGCCAGTTACCTATATACTAGATTGTATTATTTCTTAACAGATATTTCCACATCTTAGCTACAACAACTTTAAATACTGATATAATTCAGATAAATTATATCTAAAATATTTTTCCAACAAATCAAATATTTACTTCAACATGCCTTGTCAAAAAAAAATTACTATTGAACATCAGTTCTGACTGGAGCATTGGATTAGAAGCATATAAAAACTTAATTTCAGAGAATTCCCTGGTGGTACAGTGTTAGGACTAAGTACCTTAAATGCCATGGGCCTTATTTTGATCCCTGGTCAAGGAACTAAGCTCATGCAAACTGTGCGATATGGCCAAAAAAAAAATTTAGAATTTTATATTACTTTTATTTTTGTACTTTTAAACAGATATGGTCTGTTGAACGCATGCCCCTGCTGAAGGCATGTTTTGAGATGTAATTAATTTAGAAATGTGAATTTGACTATAAGATAGATAGGAAAGAAATAGTAACTCAATTGCTTCAGAATTGTATAATAAATGCAAACAAATATATTTTATAGATCTTTTTCTATAGTACCCATATATAATTTTTATTAAATTTTAGATCACACATTATTTACTAGTTGATGAGAATTTGCATTTTCTTCTTACTAGCATTCTATTATTATCTATAGTTGTTTAATTGATTTAATAATCCATTCAGTCAGCAATTATGTATTGAACTCTGGTATAGGAAGCATATTATGCTACATAATTTTTAGTTAATTTAACAATAAGTGACATAATCTTTTCTCATAGAATTTTTATATGTAATATATAACACTAGAAAATATTACCAGCACAGAAAACAGAAAGAGATCACATCCATGTACCCACCTATTCAATAAAATCTTATCAAGAATTTACTATGTCTGAATAATTGTGATGGGCATTGGGGATAAGGAAATAAAAAATAGTCCTTGTCTTTAAGGCCTTTACGATCTATGCATAACATCATAAATAACTTCATGGAACTAAAGGCTTTTGAGTTCTACTATAGGCTATAGTATATGTGATAAATTTGTAGCAAGGAAATACTGAAGGTAAAAAGACAATTTAGAGGCTATCAGAATAGTCCAGGAAAGAAATAATGAGGTTATGAATTTCGGTAACTGTTACAGAATGCATAGTTAGAAGCCAGATGAGCAAGGATTGATTGGGTCAGGATTCATTGAATGTGGGAGAGAAGAAAATGGAATGAATCAAATATGCTACAGGTTAATCAATGTGTCTATGAGACTGATTTTTTAAAATAGGAATACAGAATTTTAACAGAGACATTTAAGGTTAAATATCGCATTAAGATAAATGATAATCATGAAAAAGAAAATCATTTTGAGTGACCTGGGTTGAAATGATAGAATATTGGACATTGCACTAAATTTTAAATTCCCAGGAAGCATCCTTCCATGAAACAGGGATTCAGATGCTGGAAAAGCAGTGCAGCATGGTGGTTACGGGTCTGGGTTCTGGAACCAGGCTGCCTGGATTTGAATCCTGCTGCTGCCTCCTTACTAGCTGAGGGCTGAGCCACAGTGTGTACCTGTGTTCTCTCACTTGTAAAATGAAGATGATAATAATACTATCTGTATCATATGATTTGCATGAGGAATAAATGAATTAATATACTTTGAATAATGTTTGACATGATAAACACTCAATATATCCTCTTAACTATATCTCCATCTGTACTAGACCATTGAATGCCAGACTTAAATATACAGCTAGTCACTCGACATCTAGCTTAAACTCAATGGCACACAAAATAAAGAATCTATTAGGTACAACCTCTCTCCATATTTTTACAATGAGCCTGCTTCTTTCCCTATATTTCCTTTGGAGAAATCTACACTTTCAAAAACCTAAAGGTCTCTTTCTCCCCATGTATTTAATCAATTAGTAAATCCTGAAGACTATATTTCCTTATCAATCTCTGATCTGTCCTATCTGTGCTTACTCACAGCCACTTTTTTTCTGTAAATCACATTAACTCCCCTATGCAGTACTATTTGTTATTGTTTAGTCACTCAGTTGTGTCTGACTCTCTTGTGACCCCATAGACTATAGGCTGCCAGGATCCTCTGTTCATGGGATTTTTCTGGGCAAAATTACTGGAGTGGATTGCCATTTCCTCCTCAGGGGATCTTGCCCACCAGGGATCAAACCCACATCTGCAGACTGATTCTTTACAGCTGAGCAACCTGGAAAACTTAATGCAGTACTATAGTGGACTCCTAATTGATCTTTGACTTTCACATCTTCCGCTAGTTATCTGCCTAAGAGTATCTCTAAAGTCTAAATTTTATCATGACATTTCCCAGATTCAGTTAAGTTCAGTTCAGTTCAGTCGCTCAGTCGTGTCCGACTCTTTGCGATCCCATGAATCACACCACACCAGGTCTCCCTGTCCATCACCAACTCCCGGAGTTCACCCAAAGTCTTGTCCATCAAGTCGGTGATGCCATCCAGCTGTCTCATCCTCTGTCGTCCCCTTCTCCTCCTGCCCTTAATCCCTTCCAGCATCGGGGTCTTTTCCACTGAGTCAACTCTTTGCATGAGGTGGCCAAAGTATTGCAGTTTCAACCTCAGCATCAGTCCTTCCAATGAACACCCAGGACTGATCTCCTTCAGAATGGACTGGTTGGATCTCCTTGCAGTCCAAGGGACTCTCAAGAGTCTTCTCCAACACCACAGTTCAAAAGCATCAATTCTTCAGCGCTCAGCTTTCTTCACAGTCCAACTCTCACATCCATACATGACCACAGGAAAAACCATAGCCTTGACTAGATGGACCTTTGTTGGCAAAGTAATGTCTCTGCTTTTGAATATGCTATCTAGGTTGGTCATAACTTTCCTTCCAAGGAGTAAGCATCTTTTAATTTCATGGCTGCAGTCACCATCTGCAGTGATTTTGGAGCCCCAGAAAATAAAGTCTGACACTGTTTCCCATCTATTTCCCATGAAGTCATTATAACTCCTGAAAAGCTTGCCATTTTGTAGGATACAGAATAAACTCACCTGAGAAAGATCTTCCACCCTCTCTGCATGCTTGAGCCTCTGTGCACTGTGACATGTGTGCTCCAATCACACTCTCCAGCTACATCACACAACTGGCAATTATTGGACTGACACATGATGCTACCAGCTTTCTATCTTCATTTACACAATTTTTGGTGGTGGTGATACCCGTTCCCTCTTCTCCTTAGTCTTATGTTTATGGAACTCATGGTCATCTGTCAAAACTCACTTCAAGGATTATCTTTTCTCTGAAACCTTATTGATTACTTTTCCTATCATCTGGCTAACACTTTCTGTGACCTGTCTTCTCTGACCCACCTCCCCCTTGTAACTTGCAAATATAAGAGCACATGTAACCTTAATTGAATCAAGGTACTACTTCAGTGTCTATTTTACTTTTTAGAAACTAAACTTTTCAAATATATGTATGTGACTTAGTAACACTGTATAGCACTTGGAATATGCAATACATGTTGAATAATGTTTGACATCTAAGCAAACTTTATAACTAATTCAATAAAAGTGACAGCCACATTTCCATAAAAGGCAATTAATCAGACTAGGAAAAGTATTGGGAATGGGTTATGATTTCTAGTCACTGAATAGATTCCTAAGTTAAATTTATAAAGCACAGTGCTTGGGGGAAAAAAGACATTTTTATAAAGAAACAAAAAGTGGGTTAAATTTTAAGTACAAAATAATTTATTTGATGACATAAATTTACACAATATATCTTTGTATTATTTATTCCCTTCATATTTTGATCATTCCTCCTAAAAATAAAATGCCATCAATAGAGTTTCACTTCCTCTTATATTTCTCCCAAACTTAAATTTCTGCTAATAAATTCAGCCTGATTAAAACATCTTGTAACTTCCAATTAGGGAAATTTTCACAGTGGGAAAAAAATAGCAATTAACTTTTTCCCTCTTAAGTATGTGCCTCTTTTTATAATCCTTGAAGAACCAAATAACAATTATAATAAACTTTGAGATCATATTTAAAAAGATATTAATTATTGAACTGCTAACTTTAATGCTTATAAATTCTCAGCCAAAAGATTTCATGCTCCCCTTCCTTTAATTTTGAAATATTTTGTTTATATTCCAAGTGAAATAATATTTTAATAAAAATATAAATGTACTTTCTCTGAAAATAGAGAAAAACAAAAGAATTATTATAGTACTACAACACAGAAGTCATGTAACAATAAAAATAATTCTATTAAGGGTATTCACTAACTCTCAGGTCATAATATAGAAAAGATTCTTACAAAACCATTTAAACCTTTCTAATGTAGATTTTCAATTACTCTGTAACTCCAAGTTACAATGAACCAAGTTATTTTGTAGGTAAACACTATCAGTCTTGGCCTTTTTACAAGACAAATAAGTTATTGGCAAATTGGTACATTTCCCAGTTAATGGTATAGAATTAAAATTAAAATACATCATATAAATGGTATTAATACATTTTGTAATTGAATCACTTGAGAAAAATGATAATGTTAATTAAAGTTATGCACTACTGGGCTCATCAGTGAATGCCCAGACTGACATAGAAATCTTAGAAGATAATTTTTTTCCTCTTTAGAAATTAGACTGGACAATAGATATTAGATTGTAATATTCAAAAGAATATTAGATTGTAATGTTCAAAAGAATAAAGTCTACAAGATAAGTACCTTAATGGTTTACAAAATTTACTACATCAGATAACAAGAAATAGGTTTATAATAAAGGGCACGTCTGAATCCCTGTCCCTAAATACCACCCTAATTTTTGCCTTATTTTTAAAGATCAGCATCTCAAAGGGGTCTCTAAATTTCTGTTTCAGTATCCAGTTTCTTTACATAGCATTCATTCCTCATTCTACTTTAGTCTAGATTTTCTCTTCTCTAAAAAAAGGCCTCTTGCTAAATACATAGATGATTTCATGTTATAATACCAAAGACCCTTCTGGCAGCACACAGCTGAGTACACTTCTCTCCTGAGCTTCTGAGAAACTTAATTCCCCAGGTTGTCTCCTCCAACTTTGCCTGCTACGGTGGAGTCTCTTGCAGGCTTATCCCCCACTGCCTAGACACTGCAGGCTAGAATTTCCTAAAACTTGTTCAAAGGATGCATTTCTTCTCTCTCTGCTCTTTTTCAGTTCAGTTCAGTCGCTAAGTCATGTCCAACTCTTTGCGATACCATGAATCGCAGCCCGTCAGGCCTCCCTGTCCATCACCAACTCCTGGAGTTCACTCAGACTCACGTCCATCGAGTCAGTGATGCCATCCAGCCATCTCATCCTCTGTCGTCCCCTTCTCCTCCTGCCCCCAATCCCTCCCAGCATCAGAGTCTTTTCCAGTGAGTCAACTCTTCCAATGAGGTGGCCAAAGTACTGGAGTTTCAGCTTCAGCATCATTCCTTCCAATGAACACCCAGGACTGGTCTCCTTCAGGATGGACTGGTTGCATCTCCTTGCAGTCCAAAGGACTCCCAAAACTCTTCTCCAGCACCACAGTTCAAAAGCATCAATTCTTCATTGCTCAGCTTTCTTCACAGTCCAACTCTCATATCCATACATGACTATTGTATGAAAAAACATAGCCTTGACTAGACGAACCTTTGTTGGCAAAGTAATGTCTCTGCTTTTCAATATGCTATCTAGGTTGGACATAACTTTCCTTCCAAGAATAAGTGTGTTTTAATTTCATGGCTGCAGTCACCATCTGCAGTGATTTTGGAGCCCCAAAAAATAAAGTCTGACACTGTTTCCACTGTTTCCCCATCTATTTGCCATGAAGTGATGGGACCGGATGCCATGATCTTTGTTTTCTGAATGTTGAGCTTTAAGCCAATTTTTTCACTCTCCACTTTCACTTTCATCAAGAGGCTTTTTAGTTCCTCTTCACTTTCCGCCATAAGGGGGGTGTCATCTGCATGTCTGAGGTGATTGATACTTCTCCCAGCAATCTTGATTCCAGCTTGTGCTTCTTCCAGTCCAGCGTTTCTCATGATGTACTCTGCATAGAAGTTAAATAAGCAGGGTGACAATATACAGCCTTGACGTACTCCTTTTCCTATTTGGAACCAGTCTGTTGTTCCATGTTCAGTTCTAACTGTTGCTTCTTGACCTGCATACATATTTCTCAAGAGTTCTGCAGAGTTTTCTGCAGAGTTCCAAAGAATAGCAAGAAGAGATAAGAAAGCCTTCCTCCTCAGCGATCAATGCAAAGAAATAGAGGAAAACAACAGAATGGGAAAGACTAGAGATCTCGTCAAGAAAATTAGAGATACCAAGGTAACATTTCATACAAAGATGGGCTCAATAAAGTACAGAAATGGTATGGACCTAATAGAAGCAGAAGATATCAAGAAGAGGTGGCAAGAATACACAGAAGAACTGTACAAAAAAGATCCTCACGACCCAGATAATCATGATGGTGTGATCACTGACCTAGAGCCAGACATCCTGGAGTGTGTCAAGTGGGCCTTAGAAAGCATCACTACAAACAAAGCTAGTGGAGGTGATGGAATTCCAGTTGAGCTATTTCAAATCCTGAAAGATGATGCTGTGAAAGTGCTGCAGTCAATATGCCAGCAAATTTGGAAAACTCAGCAGTGGCCACAGGACTGGAAAAGGTCAGTTTTCATTCCAATCCCAAAGAAAGGCAATGCCAAACAATGCTCAAACTACCGCACAATTGCACTCATCTCACATGCTAGTAAAGTAATGCTCAAAATTCTCCAAGCCAGGCTTCAGCAATATGTGAACCGTGAAGTTCCTGATGTTCAAGCTGGTTTTAGAAAAGGCAGAGGAACCAGAGATCAAATTGCCAACATCCGCTGCATCATTGAAAAAGCAAGAGAGTTCCAGAAAAACATCTACTTCTGCTTTATTGACTATGCCAAAGCTTTTGACTGTGTGGATCACAATACTACCCAAAGCAATCTATAAATCCAATGCAATCCCTATCAAGCTACCAACAGTATTTTTCACAGAACTAGAACAAATAATTTCACAATTTGTATGGAAACAGACAAAAAACTTCAAATAGCCAAAGCAATCTTGAGAAAGAATGGAACTGGAAGAATCAACCTTCCTAACTTCAGACTATACTATAAAGCTACAGTCATCAAGAAAGTATGGTACTGGCACAAAGATAGAAATATAGATCAACAGAACAAAATAGAAAGTCCAGAGATAAATACACACACCTATGGACACCTTATCTTTGACAAAGAAGGCAGAAACATACAATGGAGAAAAGACAGTCTCTTTAACAAGTGGTGCTGGGAAAAGTGGTCAACCACGTGTAACAGAATGAAACTAGAACACTTTCTAACACCACACACAAAAATAAACTCAAAATGGATTAAACATCTAAATGTAAGACCAGAAACTATAAAACTCTTAGAGGAAAACAGGTAGAACACTCTCTAATCTAAATCACAAGATCATTTATGACCCACCTTCCAGAGTAATGGATGAAGGAGTCTTTGGGCCTAGAAAAGAAAACAACAGTCTCAAAGACCCTTGTTTAATCATCTAACTTCAGAAAAAACAAAACAGGACTTTAGGTCCCGCCTTGATGCTCCAGGTCGGTTACATCTATCTGGGACTTATCACCCCCTGTCCAGAAATCTTCCACCCCCTACACCCGCCCAGAAGACTTATCACCCCCTGCCCAACTACAAATGCCATCTCAACTAAAGAATACCCAAAACATCCCGTCTGATAAACATTTCCCTTATCCCTTCCACAAACATCCTTATAAATATAGAGCCTCCCTGATCCCTCTTGGTGCTCAGCCTGGTCGTTAGGCTGACTGTCACCCCTCCTTGCCTGAATAAATGTAACCTACTTCTATTAAGGTCATCTTCCCTTTTCTGCCTTGGACCAAACTATATCTTACAATGGAAATAAAAAGAAAAATAAACAAATGGGACCTAATTAAGTGTAAAAGCTTTTGCACAACAAAGGAAACTATGAGCAAGATGAAAAGTCAGCCTTCAAAATGGGAGAAAATAATAGCAAACAAAACAACCGATAAATAATTAATCTCCAAAATATACAAGCAGCTGATGCAGCTTGCTACCAGAAATATGAACAACCCGATCAAAAATTGGCAAAAGAACTAGATAGACATTTCTCCAAAGAAGACATCAGATCAGATCAGTCACTCAGTCGTGTCCGACTCTGCGACCCCATGAATCGCAGCACACCAGGCCTCCCTGTCCATACAGATAGCTAATAAACACATTAAAAGCTGCTCAACATCATTTATTATCAGAGAAATGCACATCAAAACCACAATGAGGTATCATCTCACTCTGGTCAGAATGGCCATCATCAAACAATCTACAAACAATAAATGCTGGAGAGGGTGTGGAGAAAAGGGAGCCCTCACACATTGTTGGTGAGAATGCAAACTGATTGAGCCACTATGGAGAACAGTGTGGAGATTCCTTAAGCAACTGGGAATAGAACGGCCATATGGCCCAGCAATCCCACTGCTGGGCCTACACACCAGGGAAATCAGAATTGAAAAAGACACATGTACTCCAGTGTTCATTGCAGCACTGTTTACAATAGCTCGGACATGGAAGTAACCCAGATGTCCATCAGCAGAAGAATGGATAAAGAAGTTGTGGTATGTATACACAATGGAGTAGTACTCAGCTAGAAAAAGGAATGGATTTGAGTCATTCTAATGAGGTGGATGAGACAGGAACCTATTACACAGAGTGAAGTTAAGACAGAAATAGAAATACAAACACTGTATATTAATGCATATATATGGAATTTAGAAAGATGGTAACAATGATCCTATATGTAAGACAGCAAAAGAGATATAGATGTAAAGAACAGACTTTTGGATTCTGTGAGAGAAGGCAAGGGTGGGATGATTTGAAAGAATAGCATTAAAACATGTATATTACCATATGTAAAATAGGTGACCAGTGCAAGTTTGATGCATGAAGCAGGGCACTCAAAGATGGTGCTATGGGCCAACCCAGAGGGACGGGGTGGGGAGGGAGGTTGGAGGGAGGTTCAGGATGTGTAGGGGTACATATGAGCACCCACGGCTGATTCATGTCATTGTATGGCAAAAATCATGACAATACTGTAAGGTAATTATCCTCAAATTAAAATAAATTAATTAATTAAAAAAAGAAGGAAAGAGGGGGAAAGTATTTAGCTATTTGGAATTGCTAGGCTTGGAGAATCAATTTCTTAAACAATCAATTTTATAATTGCCTCAACATTATCTGTTGCCTCCTATGAAACCTGTATGCAGGTCAAGAAATAACAGTTAGAACTGGAAATGGAATAATGGACTGGTACAAAATTGGGGAAGGAGTACATCAAGGCTGTCTATTGTCACCCTGCTTATTTAACTTATCTACAGAGTACATCATGTGATAGGCCAGGCTGGATGAAGTGCAAGCTGGAATCAAGATTACAGGGGAAAATATCAACAACCTCAGATATGTAGATGACACCATCCTATGGCAGAAAGTGAAGAGGAACAATTCATCTTGAAGAAGGTGAAAGAGGAGAGTGAAAAAGCTGGCTTAAAACTCAACATTCAAAAAACAAAGATCATGGCATACAGTCCCATCACTTCATGGCAAATAGATGGGGAAACAATGGAAACAGTGACAGACTTTACTTTCTTGGGCTCCAAAATCACTGCAGATGGTGACTGCAACCATGAAATTAAGACACTTGCTCCTTGGAAGAAAAGCTATGACAAACCTGGACAGCATATTAAAAAGCAGAGATATTACTTTGCCAACAAAGGTCCATTAGTCAAGGCTATGGTTTTTCCAGTAGTCACGTATGGATGTGACAGTTGGACCATAAAGAAAGCTGAATGCCAAAGAATTAATGCTTTTGAACTGTAGTTTTGGAGAAGACTCTTGAAATTCCCTTGGACTGCAAGAAGATGAAACCAGTTAATCCTAAAGGAAATTAACCCTGAATATTCAATAGAAGGACTGATGCTGAAGCTGAAGCTCCAATATTTTGGCCACCTGATGTGAAGAGCTGACTCCTTAGAAACGACCCTGATGCTGGGAAAGATTGAAGGTAGGAGGAGAAGGTGACGACAGAGGACGAGAGGGTTGGATGGCATCACTGACTCAATGGACATGAATTTGAGAAACTCTGGGAGATGGTGAAGGACAGGGAAGCCTGCTCTGCTGCAGTCCATTGGTTTGCAAAGAGTCAGACATGACTGAGCAACTGAACAACAACATTGCTTATAATAGATTATGTTGAAAAGCCACCTATCTTGATCCAAACGGTGAATTTAGAAGAAAATTCTCATAGTAACCATTTTTATACAAGTAGTGCATGTCTGCTTGCAAACTAGCCCTTTTTTAGAGTACTCTAAACTACCTCTTTTTTTTTTTTTTTTTTTTTTTGAGCCCACTGAGGTAAAACCCTTAGAAACTGACCAAGTTTGGCAAGAATATATCTTCAATGGTTTTTCTCATTTTATTGTAATTAGTATTACAAATTTTAATCTCACAATTTCACATTAGGTTCCCTGGACTCTATATGGATTTAAGGGGAAAAAATATATTTTTAAAATAAAACACTTGAGTATTATCACCAGAAAAATATCCAGGAATTTTAATCTAAGAATAACCTAGGAATTTAAATTTTGTTCAGATAAGAAATTCCCCTTTTTACCTTGTATCAACAATTTCCAGCTCAGTGCTAAGTTTATTATTTGGTTTTTAATAACATTTTTTCTTGTAATGGATGTGGAATATTTTATGAGGATAGTGTTCTGTGGAATACTCTCTAGGAGAGTTTGTTCAGAATATTCTTTGTTGAAAGAATACAAAACATCTTTAGCATATCATATGAGATAAAGACAGTGCATATCAAATTATATTAACAAGCATCTCTGAATATATGAATAGGTCCAAAAATAATAACAAAAAATTTGAATACAATCAAACCAAACCAAAAAAAAAAGAACAAAACTCAGAATAAAACAAGAAGGAACACTACATGATGGGATATTATATAAGTATGAGCAGAATATGAATAATGCAGGGAAGGTAAATCCAGCCTAGAACAGAGAAATTTCCACAGCAGTCTCAAGGTTCTCATCAATTTCTTAGGTAGGAAAAAATTAGAGATTAGTATAAGGACATATATACATGTATACTCACTTTTTCTTATAATAACTTTTAAGGAATTATATTGAGAATCACAGTGTTTATTGTTCACATTTCAAAGTGTTGTTTCACTTTCCATCAACTATCATTTCATTGTCTTCTCCACGAAGTTCTAAGCTATAATAACCTATCCAGGTGTTACATACAATCATATGGCTTAACTGGAACCTACTAGACAATTGCAGTCAAAATTCCAACGCCAATTATAGGCAGAAAGAGGCAACATCATCCCTTATGGATTGTTGCCTTATCCTGGGCTATTTCTGTCTGGGGAGACAATTTCAAAGCGATCTAGATATTTCTATGGAGTGTCCTGATTAATAAGAGGCATAAGATAAAACTGTGGAATAGTTCTCTATTACTGAAAATCTGTAATAAAATATTCACCTTCCTTTCTTCTTAGTCATATAGTAAGAATTCACAAACAAGAATTTTCCTATTTATTCTTGAGATACTTTTAAAATAGCTCAAGCTACTAGCATCTTATTGAAAACCCTGTAAGGTCATGTTCAGAAACAGGCTCATTATATATACACACATATAAACACATACACACACACACACTGGTTCACTCAAGGATGAATATTTGGAAAGTCACACATAAGTGTTTTGATTCATTGTAAGAATATCAGAAGATTCCTTGCTTCCAGAAAATAGAAGAAGGAAGAATTCTCAATTGATATTATGAAGCTGGTATTAACCTTCATACCAAAAGCAGACAAAGATACTATAATCAAAGAAAATAAGAATCCAGTATCCCTCTGATTATAAATATAAACATCTTAACAAAATATTAGCAACTAGAATTTAGTAATATATAAAGCAAATTATATGCAGAGTACATCATGAGAAACGTTGGGCTGGAAGAAGCACAAGCTGGAATCAAGATTGCCAGGAGAAATATCAATCACCTCAGATATGCAGATGACACCACCCTTACGGCAGAAAGTGAAGAGGAACTCAAAAGCCTCTTGATGAAAGTGAAAGAGGAGAGTGAAAAAGTTGGCTTAAAGCTCAACATTCAGAAAACGAAGATCATGGCATCTGGTCCCATCACTTCATGGCAAAGAGATGGGGAAACAGTGGAAACAGTGTCAGACTCTATTTTTCTGGGCTCCAAAATCACTGCAGATGGTGACTGCAGCCATGAAATTAAAAGACGCTTACTCCTTGGAAGGAAAGTTATGACCAACCTAGATAGCATATTGAAAAGCAGAGACATTACTTTGCCAACAAAGGTTCGTCTAGTCAAGGCTATGTTTTTTCCAATAGTCATGTATGGATGTGAGAGTTGGACTGTGAAGAAAGCTGAGTGCCGAAGAATTGATGCTTTTAAAGTGTGGTATTGGAGAAGACTCTTGAGAGCCCCTTGGACTGCAACCAGTCCATCCTAAAGGAGATCAGTCCTGGGTGTTCATTGGAAGAACTGATGTTGAAGCTGAAACTCCAGTACTTTGGCCACCTCATGTGAAGAGTTGACTCACTGGAAAAGACTCTGATGCTGGGAGGGATTGGGGGCAGGAGGAGAAGGGGACGACAGAGGATGAGATGGCTGGATGGCATCACCAACTCGATGGACATGAGTTTGAGTAAATTCCGGGAGTTGGTGATGGACAGAGAGGCCTGGCGTGCTGCAATTCATGGGGTCACAAAGAGTCGGACACGACTGAGTGACTGAACTGAACTGAACTGAAAGCAAATTAGCACACAAGCATCAGAGGTATTATACACAAATACCAAAACATAAATAGTCTAGTTAGAAAATGTGATAAACACAAACACACAAAAAATATTTCCCTAAGGTTCCTTGGTGGCTCAAACAGTAAAGAATCTTCCTGCGATGCCGGAGACCTGGGTTCGATCCCTGGGTTGGAAAGATCCCCTGGAGAATGCAGTGGCTACCCACGCCAGTATTGTACCTGGAGAACTTCATGGACAGAGGAGCCTGGCAGGCTACAGTAGTCAGACATGACTGAGTGACTAAGGACAGCAAGGTTGATATTTGAGGTAAACAAGAATGTTAAAAAAAAAAAAGTTACATGATTTAGAAATTAGGAAATGTGATTAAAACTACAATCAACTATCAATATATACCTATCAGAATAGCTAAAATAAAATACTGTGGCAACATCAAATGCTGGCAAAAATGTGGAGAAACCGGATCCCCCATATGCTGCTCGTGGGAGTACAAACACCCACTATAGAAAATGGTTTTGTAGTTTCTTTAAAACTAAATATACAATTATCAAATGACCAGTAATTACCCTTTGTCATATCTTAGCTAAATGAAGACTTACTTTGACACACAAACTTGTACATGAATGTTTATAGCAGTTTTATTTGTATTAGCCAAAAACTGGAAAGAATTAAAATGACCTTTAATAGGTGAACAAATCATGGTACATCCATACCATGGAATAGCAGTAAAAACAAACTGCTGCTGCTGCTGCTAAGTCGCTTCAGTCGTGTCCGACTCTGTGCGACCCCATAGATGGCAGCCCACCAGACTCCGCCATCCCTGGGATTCTCCATCAGGAACACAGGAGTGGGTTGTCATTTCCTTCTCCAAAGCATGAAATGAAAAGTGAAACTGAAGTCGTTCAGTCATGTCCGACTCTCAGCAACCTCATGGACTGCAGCCTACCAGGCTCCTTCATCCATGGGATTTTCCAGGCAAGAGTACTGGAGTGGGGTGCCATTGCCTTCTCTGAAAAACAAACTATTGATACACAAATGACTTGGAGAAGTCTCCAGAGAATTATGCTTGAGTGAAAAAAGCCAATCCTCCAAAGTTTGCATACTATATGATTCTATTAACATAACATTCTCCAGAGTATTATGCTTAGTAAAAAGAGCCAATCCCCCAAATTTTGCATACTGTATGATTCTTTTTAATATAACATTCCAAAATGACAAACATGTAATAGATTAGCAGTTTCCAAGGGTAAAGGAGGATGGGGGGCACATATAGAAACAGATTTACTACATACACACACACTCACACACACACACACACATTCTGGTTCACACAGAGCATTCTCAAATGAAAGTTTTTGTTTTACTACGAGGATTAGGAGACAACATATACAGGATAGAAACATTCATAGCCATTATGCCTTTGTTGGTTTTCATTTCTTCTCTTCAATTGTTTCTCCCATAACAAACAGCTGACTTCTCTCTTGAAATCTAACTTTTAGGGACTACAAGGACCTTACCATAGAAGACTATCATCTACTATCTTTTTAAAAATATTATTTATGATAGCTTATACGGTTATGCCACCCAGAGATACATTAAACAGGAATTTTTAAGACACCTAAGAACAAAAAGAATGCTCCTCTGTTGGTGTAATTGCTAGCATCAGGTTGGATAAAATTATGTGGGGCTTTTAGCCCTAGAGGATTTCTTTTAAAGTCATACTCTGTAGACCACATCATTCTAGAAAACAGATGGATGCATCAAATACTGGAAAATCTGTGGATGGGTCAGCATGATCAATTTCCATTATTAGAAATATAATTCAAACTCATGTCAATGTGATGCTGTCAGTATATGTGTACATATATATATATATATATATTCACTTAATTTGCCTTATACATTCTACTTTCAAAAAGTAGACAACCTGCTAAAAAAGGCATCATAAAGCAATCAGTTAACTTGGAAAATATTTTTATGGAGAATATATGAAAAAAAAAGATAAAGCTGAGCTCATCAGTGAAGCTGATCTTACTGTCAACCAGACTAAAGTAAGATCCCCAGAGGATCCTACGTACAAGCAAAACATTTTTAAAAATCGTTTGTTTAAGCAGAGCCTATTTTAATTGCTACATTTGTATTGGGCCAAGGTAGAGCTTTCGTTTCTCAAACAAAATTAAAACTTTGTTTGATCAGCATTATGAAACCAGTCAAACGTCACAGTGATTACAGCCCTATTCAAATCCACCTGGGTGAGAAGGGAAGTTGACCAGGGAACTCTGTGAACGCTCATCATTTCCTTAACTTGAATTCCAAATAGTATCCCTGCTCTCTTGTTAAGTTGAGAAAACTACGAAATGGAAGTGAAAAAAGCACCAGAAGAATCCTGACTGTTCCCAGTTCCCCAAGCCTTGCACCTCTCATCACATCTCTTATTGGCTATTACGGAGACTCTAGAAGCGATTCTGTGAGCTGCTGTCAAGGGGGACTGGACGCTTACTATGCAGGCGATTGAACCCGGTCCCTGCAGCCCAGGAAGAGGCAGACTCTGAGGCTGTACAGTGCAAGGTATTGGTATTGTTTAAAATGCTTCAAGGCTCAAACCCCTGGAAAATCAGGGGAGAAAAGATCATTTTAACATTTTCCCTTTTCTTTCTGATGGTGCAGTTCTTAACTCGGTGAGTTAGAAATGGGCAAACACAAATAATGCCTTCTCAGCTTTTTTCAAATGCTAAGCAAAGATAAAAATGTTTGTAGTGGTGCTTAAAATATAATGCTTTCTAAACAAAAGCCATGAATTTTTAAGTAAAATTAATTATAATGTAAGATAATATAAATGCTAGAAAGATGAAAGACATTTAAACACAAGTGATATACTCCTAACAGACTCTTTTATCTCATCCCTCCTCTCCACCTGTTCTGTACAAGGAAAGAATAGAGATTTGTTTAACATGCTCATATTATTTTTCTTCTAGAATATATCTTTTAGGTAGAATGCATAAGAATAAGCTATGGATTAGAATGTAGGTGAGGAAGAGGATAACGCAGGTAAACAGCATGCAGAAAACATATTAACTTTAAGAAAAAGAAAATGAAATAATCTAAGTGATTAAGCAAGAGAGTTCCAGAAAAACATCTATGTCTGCTTTATGGACTGTGCCAAAGCCTTTGACTGTGTGGATCACAATAAACTGTGGAAAATTCTGAAAGAGATGGGAATACCAGACCACCTGACCTGCCTCTTGAGAAACTTGCATGCAGGTCAGGAAGCAACAGTTAGAACTGGACCTGGACCAACAGACTGGTTCCAAATAGGAAAAGGAGCACGTAAAGGCTGTATAGTGTCACCCTGCTTATTTAACTTATATGCAGAGTACATCATGAGAAACACTGGGCTGGAAGAAGCACAAGCTGGAATCAAGATTGCCAGGAGAAATATCAATAACCTCAGATATGCAGATGACACCACCCTTATGGCAGAAAGTGAAGAGGAACTCAAAAGCCTCTTGATGAAAGTGAAAGAGGAAAGTGAAAAAGTTGGCTTAAAACTCAACATTCAGAAAACGAAGATCATGGCATCTGGTCCCATCACTTCATGGCAAAGAGATGGGGAAACAGTGGAAACAGTGTCAGACTTTATTTTGGGGGGCTCCAAAATCGCTGCAGATGGTGATTGCAACCATGAAATTAAAAGACGCTTACTCCTTGGAAGGAAAGTTATGACCAACCTAGATAGCATATTCAAAAGCAGAGACATTACTTTGCCAACAAAGGTCCATCTAGTCAAGGCTCTGGTTTTTCCAGTGGTCACGTATGGATGTGAGAGTTGGACTGTGAAGAAAGCTGAGCGCTGAAGAATTGATGCTTTTGAACTGTGGTATTGGAGAAGACTCTTGGGAGTCCCTTGAACTGCAAGGAGATCCAACCAGTCCATCCTAAAGGAGATCAGTCCTGGGTGTTCATTGGAAGGACTGATGCTGAGACTGAAACTGCAATACTTTGGCCACCTGATGTGAAGAGCTGACTCATTGGAAAAGACTCTGATGCTGGGAGGGATTAGGGGCAGGAGGAGAAGGGGACGACAGAGGATGAGATGGGCAGATGGCATCACTGACTCAATGCACATGAATATGGGTGAACTCCAGGAGTTGGTGATGGACAGGGAGGCCTGGTGTGCTGAGATTCATGGGGTCACAAAGAGTCGGTCAAAACAGCAACTGAACTGAACTGAAGTGCCTTTAACACATTCTGAAACCTATCAACTATGATTCATTTATAAAATAGTAAAGTAATATACGTAATGATTTCTGATAAATATATATATATATATATGCCCCATTTGTGATATTGGCTGAAATATCATTTTTAATATTAAAAAATGAAGCAGAAAAATCACAATCCTACAAGAGTAAACTTCCCTCTAGATACACATTTCCTTTGAATAGGTACACAAACTTCCTTTACTAAATTACCTTAATTTTGAATTGAAAAGGCCAGATTTGTGACTTGCTGCTCACCTCTCTTCTCTTGACCTGTCTACCTTCCAAAATAGAAATCAATGGAGACATGTATCAACACAGTCTGAAGATTCTTTTAGACAGCCGTGATTGAAGAACGGGCCTGAGCCATTAAACCCACCTCTGTCACCTTTAGTTCCACCCTACATGCACATAGGCTTCCCAGGTGGGTCAGATGGAAAAGAATTCACCTGCAGTTCAGGAGACCCAGGTTCAATCCCTGCTGCTGCTGCTGCTAAGTCATTTCAGTCGTGTCAGACTCTGTGCGACCCCATAGATGGCAGCCTACCAGGCTCCCCTATCCCTGGGATTCTCCAGGCAAGAACACTGGAGTGGGTTGCCATTTCCTTCTCCAATGCATGAAAGTGAAAAGTGAAAGGGAAGTCGCTCAGTTGTGTCCGACTCTTAGCAACCTCATGTACTGCAGCCCACCAGGCTCCTCTGTCCATGAGATTCTCCAGGCAAGAGTACTGGAGTGGGGTGCCATTGCCTTCTCTGGTTCAATCCCTAGGTCAGGAAAATCCCCTGGAGAAGGAAATGGCTACCCACCCTGGTATTCTTGTCTAGTAAATCCCACGGATGGAGGAGCGGGCTACAGACCATGGGGTTGCAAAGGGTTGGACTCACCAAGCACTAATAAATGCACACACACAGATAAAGAAAAGATAATATAATGGTAAACAATCTTTCACCAATATAACTGGGAGAAAAAAAATGTATCACTAATAAAATTTACCAACTCTCATGAAAAATTATTCATAATGCTGTAATTAGAATTAATATTTTTCTTTTTCTTTTTTTAATTTAAATGTATTTATTTTAATTGGAGGCTAATTACTTTACAATATTGTATTGGTTTTGCCATACATCAACATGAATCCGCCATGGGTGTACATGTGTTCCTCATCCTGAACCCCCCTCCCACCTCCCTCCCCATACCATCCTTCTGGGTCATATCATAGAAGAGACAAATCGCCAGTCCAAGTTTGATGCAGGATACAGGATACTTGGGGCTGGTGCACTGGGATGACCCAGAGAATTAATATTTTTCATTGCTCAAGAAGTCTACTTTCCCTAGCTTGCTTTCAGTTCTAAGGAGTCTCAGATCAATAAACGACTATCATTGATCATTTCATAAATAATTTCATAAAAAATCATAGATATTTTTGTTTGTTTCTAATTCTTATAAGTGACAACAATTACCATTGTGATTAACTGCAGAAATGGGAAGTGATAAACAGAGAAATTTGGGATCTTTCAGATTAAGCAACAGTATGCTAGAAGGAGAATTATTTTAAAAGATTGATTTTTTTTTATAGATACTATTTTATAGTTTACACTTTAAAGACTATTTTCTTCTAAAGTCCTATTTGTTGAAATCTTGAATCAGAATTGTCAGTTACAAAAAAGGAAGGAATTAACAAACAAATAATTGTTTCTTCAGAGTATAATCTGTTGAGCTGGCATCTGAGCTCAAATAATAATTTCGAACAATTTGGAAGCAGTTTTAATATAATTTCATGCTCTATGAAAAATCCATTTGGAAACCGTGTGTAACATTTGTTGTAAACAGTACATTTATACTTACATCCCTCTGTTTTTTCCATTTTTCATCAACTGCTGCCTAACATTCAGATTTCCATAACTTTATGTTTTGTACAGTGACCTAAAGAAAATATTTAAAGAACCTGTTGGAGGTTAGAGGATGTGCTTCTTTATGGCAGGAACCTCATTTCAAGACCTGGGTTTCTCTGTAATCCTTTCAAAGGACATTCATGAATGTATTGAACTAGAAATACGCTAAACACAAGGAGTGTGTTTTAAACTCTGGTCAGACTAACATGCTGTTCTAATTGTTCTTTAATGGAGACGTAATAAATTTTTAGAGAAAAAATATACATGTACCAACCAACATGGAGGTTACTTTTCCTTTAAGCAAGATTAAAGGAAAATGAGAATGCTTTTCTTTTATTTCTTATTAATTGCATAATTCTAAATATTTATTAACGTCACAGCACAATTCTATAATATTGCCCTATACTCCATAGTCCTAAACTTACATTGTTGTTGTTGTTCAGTCACTGGTCGTGTCTGAGTCTTTGCGATCCCATGGACTGAAGCACGCCAGGCCTCCCTGTCCTACACCATATCCCAAAGTTTACCCAAGTTCATGTCCATTGCATCAGTGATGCCATCTAGCCATCTCATCATCTGATGTCCTCTTCTCCTTCTGTCCGCAATCTTTCCCAGCATCAGAGACTTTTCCAGTGAGTCAGCTGTTTACATCAGATGACCAAACTACTGGAGCTTCAATTTCAGCATCAGTCCTTCCAACAAATATTCAGGGTTGATTTCCCTTAA
Source organism: Bos mutus (assembly GCF_027580195.1). Classification (NCBI taxonomy): domain Eukaryota; kingdom Metazoa; phylum Chordata; class Mammalia; order Artiodactyla; family Bovidae; genus Bos; species Bos mutus. The sequence goes on from NC_091617.1 coordinate 50,452,877, forward strand.
GATTGACTGATTTGATCTCACTGCTGTCCAAGGGACTCTCGGGAGTCTTCTCCAGCACTACATTTCAAAGGCATCAATTCTTTGGCGCTCTGCCTTCTTTATGGTCCAGCTCTCACAACCACATGTGACCACTGGGAAGCCCATATCCTTGATTATATGGACCTTTCTGAACAGAGTAATGTCTCTGCTTTTCAACACACTGTCTAGGTTTGTCATTGCTTTCCTACCACAAAGCAATCATCTTCTGATATCATGGCTGCAGTCAGTCCGCAGTGATTTTAGAGCCCAAGAGGAAGAAATCTGTCACTACTTCCACCCCTTCTATTTGCCATGAAGTAATGGGGCTGGATGCCATGATCTTATGTTTTTTTAATATTTAGTTTTATGCCGGTTCTTTCACTCTCCTCTCACCCTTATCAAGAAGTTCTTTAGTTCCTCTTCACTATCTGCCATTAGAGGGGTGTTATCCACATATCTGAGGTTATTGATGTTTCTCCCAGCTGTCTTGATTTCAGCTTGTAACTCATCTAGTCTGGCATTTCTCATGATGTGCTCAGCATACAGGTTAAACAAACAGAGCAACAGCAGACAGCCCTGTCATACTCCTTTCTCAATCTTGAACCAATTAGTTGTTCCATACAGCAGTCTAACTGTTGTTTCTTGACCCACATAGAGTTTTCTCAGGAGACAGGTAAAATGGTATTCCCTTCCTCTTTTAAGAGCTTTCCACGGTTTGTTATGATCCACATAGTCAAAGGTTTTAGCATAGTCGATGAAACAGTGGTAGATGTTTTTCTGAAATTTCCTTGCTTTCTCTGTGATCCCGCAAATTTTGGCAATTTGATCTTTGGTTCCTCTGCCTTTTATAAATCCAACACGGACATTTGGAAGTTCTTGGTTCACATAATGCTAAGGCCTAGCATACAAGATTTTAAGCCTAATCTTACTGGCATAGGAGATGAGTGCAATTGTCTGATGGTTAGCACATTCTTTAGTACTATCCTTCTTGAGAATTAGGATAAGGATTGACCTTTTCTAGTCCTGTGACCACTGCTGTGTCTTCCAGATTTGCTGACATATTGAATGCAACACCTTGATAGCATCATCCTTTAGGATTTTAAATAGCTCTACTGGAATTCCATGGCATCCATTAGCTTTATTAACAGCAGTGCTTCCTAACCACTTGACTTCACAGTCCAGAATATATGGTTCTGAGTGACTGATCACACCGTCATAGTAATCCTATTCATTAAGATCTTTTTCGTACAGTTCTTCCATGTATTCTTTCCATCTCTTCTGGATCTCTTCTGCTTCTATTAGGTCTCTACCATTTCTATTCTTTATTATGCCCATCTTTGGGCAAAATGCTCCCTTGATATTTACAATTTTCCTGAAGAGATCTCTAGTCTTTCCCCTTCTGTTGTTTTCTTCTAGTTTTATGCACCGTTCATTGAAGAAGGCCTTCTTTTCTCTCCTTGCTATATTCTTCGGAATTCTGCATTTAGTTGGATGTACCTTGTCATTTCTCTATTGCTTTACACTTCTATTCTTTCTTCAGCTATTTATAAAGCCTCCTCAGATAACACTTTGCCTTCTTGCTTTTCTTTTTCTTTGGGGTGGTTTTGTTCACTGTCTCCTGTACAATATTACAGACCATCCATAGTTCTTCAGGCACACTGTTAACTAGATCTACTCCCTTGAATCTATCTATTACCTCCACTGCATATCCATAAAGGGTATGATTTAAGTCGTACCTGGCTGGCCTAGTGGCTTTCCCTGCTTTCTTTAGTTTAAGTCTGAATTTTGCTATGAGAAGCTGATGATCTGAGCCACAGTCAGATCCAGGGCTTATATTTGCTGACTGTGTACATCTCCATCTTGGGCTACAAAGGATGTAATCAATTTGATTTTGTTATTGATGATTTGATGATGTCCATGTGTAAAGTTGTCTTTTGTGTTATTGAAAAAGGGTTTTTGCTATGACCTGTGCATTCTCCTGGAAGAATTCAGTTAGCCTTTGCCCTCCTCATTCATCCCCCTCATGGATCACTGCCTTGTGGCAAAGGGGCTTGTGTAACTCAATGAAGCTATGAGCCATGCTTTGTAGGGCCACCCAAGATGGACAGGTCCTAGCAGAGTGTTCTGACAAAACATGATCCACAGGATTAGGGAATAGCACACCACCCCAGTATACTTGCCATGATAAGCTCATGAACTGTATAAAAGGATAAAAGTACAAGCTTATCATAGACTTGTACAAATTAGTGAGTGATTCATCAGTTTTTATTAGGCATACCTATGACCAGAGTTTGTGCTATTTAGTTTCCCTGGTTCCCATCCTCTGCTAACTAAGCTCAATCCAAATTATACATCTATATATCTCTGTAGCCACGGATATGCTTCTTCATTCTATGGTCTCATGATCTACATGCAAAGCCACCGCATGTGTATGTTTGTGTTTGTTAATGTGTTGCTAATCAAAACAGGTGAGAATGTGTATTGGATCAACAAAAACCATCACTAGGAATAAAACAGTCAATTTTAACTGATAATTGTGGGTCAGCAACTTCATTTCTGCATACAGAAAAAATATTGAAATTGATAAATAAAAAATATGATTTGCTTTTCTCTAATAATTTGAAATCTGACATAGGGTAGAAGTATAAGGAGGCTGGTTAACCAGAAAACTACATGTAAACGAAAATAACAGCAAGATAAAATACAGGTAACACTGGCTCTCTTGTACAGAGGTTATGTGAGTAGGGCCAAAAAAGCCCCAGTATTTTCTAGACTGCTCCAAGTTTCCTCTACATTCATTGGCAACTACATCTTAGGATTTTATCCATCACAAATACATGTATTACCTATTACAATCATGATTTAATACATATGAGAAGGACATAGTTTCATACATTACCATAGGACAGGAAATCATCTTCAACATATAGATTACCCCAAGAATCTTTTATTTGTATGTTTTTGACATGATGACTTTATTTTTGCCTTCAACTTTATAGATTTGAGTGTGTTTTTTAGAGATTAGTGTACAAGAATTGGGTAAGGGAGGGGGGAGATTCATAATTAATTACACTGACACTATTACCCATTTATCTATTCATTTATTAAAGGTGGGTTTTAGAATTATTGATGCTTTTCTCTATGATATTGTATGCAAAGAACCTGGATTGTTGCCTAGCACATTCCAGCATATCAATGACGGTTCATTCCTTTTATTTCTGCCTTCATGTGTATTTGTAGGGTTGAAGGATTTCACTCGGCTTTATACAAAATAAAAGTGGTTCAGCAATAGTCTGAAGTATTTATTTCAAAGTCTCGTTCATTACACAAATATTAATGGAGTTGTTATCATGTGTCAGTTCTTACTATACTGGTGAGGTCTATATAGTTCAGCCTAGACAAATAAGTGGGGCTTCCCAACCTGGCACAGCGGTGAAGAATCTGCCTGCCAATGCAGGAGGTACAAGAGACACATGTTCAATTCCTCGGTTGGGAAGATCTCCTGGAATAGGAAATAGCAACATGCTCCAGTATTTTTACCTGGAAAATTCCATGAACAGAAAAGCCTGGCAGGCTACAGTCTGTGACAATGCAGAGTTGAACACAACTGGTGACTAAGTACACACACACACTGTTCTAAGTTGCTTCAGTCGAGTCTGACTCATTGCAACCCCATGAACTGTAGCCTGCTTGGCTCCTCTGTCCATGGGACTCTCCAGGCAGGAATACAGGAGTGGACTGCTGTTTCCTGCTCCACGGGATCTTCCTACACACAGGCACAGATAAATAAACAAGGTATTGCAATGTGGTACTGTGGCCATTAATGGAGATAGGAAAGGGATGTTACTTTAAAATAGTCTCAGAAGAGGGTTTTGGTAGGAGACAGTCAAGTTGGAAAGAGCAGACAGTATAAAGCCATAGAAAGGGAAGAAAGAATGAAACAATCAGGGAACTGAAATTACTCATCTAGAAACTAAATGGATTTTGTAAAAATTATATTTCAATGATATACATATAAAGATCAACCAAGATCCAAAGTCACCAAATATGGGAAATATGGATTAGCTATAAAAATATAATTTTTTATTTGAGACTTCCCTGGAGGTCTAGTGGTTAAGACTCTCTACTTCCAATGCAGGGGTCATGAGTTTGAACCCTGGTTGGGGTAACAAATTCTCACATGCCATGTGGTGGGAGCCAAAAATTTTTAAATATATATAGATATAATGTATATAAAATATATATATACAATATATATTTTTTAATTTTTTACTTGAAAAAAGAGAGGATATGTGGTTCTTTAAACTAATGGTAAACCTATACCACCTAATCATCCAGTTATGACATAGCTAAATAAATGGTTTTTCAGGGAATTAAATCTAAAACCTTACATTATCTGTTTTTAGAAATTACTCTTATATCATTACAGAATTGATTAAAATACTATTTATTAAAGCATCCTATAATTTTCCTTAAAATGAACAATTTTAATAAAAATATTTCAAACTGATACATAATGTTCATATATTTATAGTATTTCTTTACTAAATCAATTTATTCTTTACTGAACTGATAATATCCTTAATATTAATTTTTTCTTGGTATAATTTAAAGTCAATCTAATGCTAAATGATGTTTGTTAGTGGCTGAAGGTGCACACCAGATACTGAATCAGCTGAAAGGGGTTTTGCATTCTTTATAATGCACATTAACAAAGAGTTCACAAACTAAGAATACTTGTTTGTACATAGAAACAAAATAATCTCTTTAGAAGTATATTTGTTTAGATATAACACTGTGATATTTGAACTTTAATGAAAACATTGCCATGAAAAAAAAATCACAAAGATATTTAACATAATTTCTTTGAAATCTTTTTCTTTCTAATTCTAATATTTTTTGAAGAAGATAAATTGCACATTACCTATCTTTTGAAATAAGAAAAAATACCAGGTGAAGGAATCTGTTTCATATTAATTTTAAACCTTATATTTTGGCCCACCAAATCACATTGACATCATGATGTTTTTAAGAATATTTGAAACAGTCTTCACTGTCATACTTTAACTTTTATATCTTGATGAAAAACTTCAGATTACTAAAATTCAAATTATTTTTCTTAATGAAGAACTTCAGATTATTAAACTTCAAATTATTTCTCTTATGGGCATTTTGCCTTAATTTCATTATTTGGTGTACAGAATATTCTAAACTCTTGCTGCTGTCTACTGTAACAAAACTGAACAAGTAGAACAAAGAAAATGTTGTGATTTGAGAATGGCTTTTCATTCAGTAAATGGATTTCACCTCCAACAAATCAAAATGAAAAATGATGACTTCTCTGGAACATTTGAAAGACTAAGTACCCACAGAGTAATATTAAAACCAGCAAAGTGGAGAATGGCTAATGTAATTTATTACACATATCCTAAAACACAGAAGACTTGTGATACAAAGGAAAAAAGTCTAACTAATAACTGACTGGCAAAGATACAAAAGAGGCTATAGAAAAAAAAAAGCAGTTATTTACAGTTTCAGAGTTGCTGACTTTATAAGTCAAATATGTTCATTAAGAATTAAATATTAATTAAATAATGCTGAGTGGTAAAATTAAATATAGCAATATGCATTGCCCCAAGTAAACCTATCAACTGGTAGCTGATGGAATTAGATGATAGAAAGTAAGAAGTAAGATATAATTTGTACTAAGCAAAAAAAAAAACCAAACTCTTCTCTTTCTTTTTAATTCAAGGCATTAGTACAGGCAGCCAAAATACCAGATTCTGCATTTAAGTCTCTGCCAGACCTTCAGTTAAAAGGAGTGAGTGATATCCAAAAGTACCATTGCCTTGGACCAGTATTATGGTCACCCTGGGTATTGGTGAGCAGGTTGGGAGGGGCGCAAAAAAACGGCAGATTCCAGCTAGCTTGCCCTCAGGTTAAAATGTACACAAACCCAAGATTTTAACACCTAATGTGCTAGGCTCTAAAAACGAGTGTTCTGGATAAGTCTGCAAGTAATGTGCATGTAAAGGGAGAAAGTAAATACAAATTTTCCACAACCTATGTATATTCTTTGCTTTTTCATAGTTGTACAAAAGACATTATCATTTGTGAGTATGCCTTTCATAAAAATTTTTACGAAAACAATTATAGTGTCAAAAAAAAGTGACCATGACTTTTATGAGCACAAACAGGAGAATGTTTAAATCAGGTGCTGATTTGAAATTTGAGATAGTCCAAACCAATTTGAGTTTACTTTTGTTTTTTTTTTTTAATTTTATTTTATTTTTAAACTTTACAATATTGTATTCGTTTTGCCAAATATCGAAATGACTCCGCCACAGGTATACCCGTGTTCCCCATCCTGAACCCTCCACCCTCCTCCCTCCCCTCCCCTCCCTCTGGGTCGTCCCAGTGCACCAGCCCCAAGCATCCAGTACCGTGCATCGAACCTGGACTGGCGACTCGTTTCATACATGATATTATACATGTTTCAGTGCTATTTTCCCAAATCTCCCCACCCTCTCCCTCTCCCACAGAGTCCATAAGACTGATCTATGCATCAGTGTCTCTTTTGCTGTCTCGTACACAGGGTTATTGTTTCCATCTTTCTAAATTCCATATATATGCGTTAGTATACTGTATTGGTGTTTTTCTTTCTGGCTTACTTCACTCTGTATAATAGGTTCCAGTTTCATCCATCTCATTAGAACTGATTCAAATGTATTCTTTTTAATGGCTGAGTAATACTCCATTGTGTATATGTACCACTGATTTCTTATACATTCATCTGCTCATGGGCATCTAGGTTGCTTCCATGTCCTGGCTATTATAAACAGTGCTGCGATGAACATTGGGGTACACATGTCTCTTTCCCTTCTGGTTTCCTCAGTGTGTATGCCCAGCAGTGGGATTGCTGGATCATAGGGCAGTTCTATTTCCAGTTTTTTAAGGAATCTCCACACTGTTCTCCATAGTGGCTGTACTAGTTTGCATTCCCACCAACAGTGCAAGAGAGTTCCCTTCTCTCCACACTCTCTCCAGCATTTATTGCTTGTAGACTTATGGATTGCAGCCATTCTGACTGGCGTGAAATGGTACCTCATTGTGGTTTTGATTTGCATTTCTCTGATAATGAGTGATGTTGAGCATCTTTTCATGTGTTTGTTAGCCATCTGTATGTCTTCTTTGGAGAAATGTCTATTTAGTTCTTTGGCCCATTTTTTGATTGGGTCATTTATTTTTCTGGAGTTGAGCTGTAGGAGTTGCTTGTATATTTTTGAGATTAGTTGTTTGTCCATTGCTTCATTTGCTATTATTTTCTCCCATTCTGAAGGCTGCCTTTTCACCTTGCTAATAGTTTCCTTTGTTGTGCAGAAGCTTTTAAGTTTAATTAGGTCCCATTTGTTTATTTTTGCTTTTATTTCCAATATTCTGGGAGGTGGGTCATAGAGGATCCTGCTGTGATGTATGTCGGAGTGTGTTTTGCCTATGTTCTCCTCTAGGAGTTTTATAGTTTCTGGTCTTACGTTGAGATCTTTAATCCATTTTGAGTTTATTTTTGTGTATGGTGTTAGAAGTGTTCTAGTTTCATTCTTTTACAAGTGGTTGACCAGTTTTCCCAGCACCACTTGTTAAAGAGGTTGTCTTTAATCCATTGTATATTCTTGCCTCCTTTGTCAAAGATAAGGTGTCCATATGTGCGTGGATTTATCTCTGGGCTTTCTATTTTGTTCCATTGATCAATATTTCTGTCTTTGTGCCAGTACCATACTGTCTTGATAACTGTGGCTTTGTAATAGAGCCTGAAGTCAGACAGGTTGATTCCTCCAGTTCCATTCTTCTTTCTCAAGATAGCTTTGGCTATTTGAGGTTTTTTGTATTTCCATACAAATTGTGAAATTATTGAGTTTACTTTTGAAATAGTGTTAAGGGACGTTCTAAACATTTAGAATCACTGAGTCTTTCCTTGTGGATTTATCATTTGATCATTATGTAATATCTACCTTTTGTCTCTGGTAATTTTATCTTCTGTGAAATCTACTTTTGCAGGTATCAATACAGGTATTCTTAATTTTTTATTAGTACTTAATGGTGTATCTTTAAGCATCCTTTTATTTTCATCTGTTTTGTCATTAAGTCAAAAATTACTTTCCTTTAAGCAATAATATGTAGATCATATGTTCTTTTTATTTCCTTTGTAATTTCTGACTTTATTAGTAGGCTTAAGGCATTTATATAAGGCAATTATTATATGTTAATTCTTACATCTGCCATGATATTATGTATTTTCTATTTGGTTCCTCTTTTTTTTATTCTGTTTATTTGATTTTGCTTGCCTGCTGTTAATTGGGGATGCCATCTTGATTTATTTTTAGTGTTTAAGCATATCTTTACATAGATTTAGTGAGGCTGCTCCATGTATTTCATATATAGAAATAGATGATATAGATATAGATATCAAAGATTGATATAAGAATAGAAATATAGATATAGAAATATACATAGTTGTGTAATTTAGAGTCTACTGAGATCAATATCTACCACATCAGATGAAGTGTGGAAACCTCATTTCTACTTAGGTCTCTTTTCCTTCCTCCAGTTTTAAATATAATTTACTTGAGTATCAGATTATCACAAAACATTTGTCTTAATTTTAAAATATAACTGACAAAGCTCAGGAGGAAAGAGATAGCCTATGTTTGTACCCCAGTTTGTTTTTTTCCTCCTGTGTGTTTCTACCTCCTACAACACTCTTTGAGTTTTATTTCTCTTAAATAACAATTATATCATAAACTACCTAAATCATGGTAAACCATGTGTCTTTGTTTTTAATATTTAACTTCTTATTGTGGAAATTTTCAAACACACACAAAAGTAGAAAGGATAATGCAGTGATCCCCCATGCATGCCCCAGTGAACTCTCAGTTTCAGTAGTTACTAACATCTTGTCAATCAGGTAATCCACCTTCCCCCCTCCTTTTTATTTTTTTTTTAATTTATTTATCTTAATTGGAGGCTAGTTTACAATATTGTAGTGGTTCTTGCCATACATTGACATGAATCAGCCATGCATATACATGTGCCCCCCATCTTGAACCCCCCTTCCTCTGCCCTCCCCATCCCATCCCTCAGGGTCATCCCAGTGCACCAGCCCTGAGCACCCTGTCTCATGCATTGAACCTGGACTGGCGATCTATTTCACATATGGTAATATACATGTTTCAATGCTATTCTCTGAAATCATCCCACTCCCGCCTTCTCCCAGAGTCCAAAAGTCTGTTCTTTACATGAGTCTCTTTTGCTGTCTCACATGTAGGGTCATCATTACCATCTTTCTAAATTCCATATATACGTGTTAATATACTGTATTGATGTTTTTCTTTCTGACTTACATCACTCTGAATAATAGGCTCCAGTTTCATCCACCTCATTAGAACTGATTCAAATGTGTTCTTTTTAATAGCTGAGTAATATTCCATTGTGTATATGTACCACAGCTTTCTTATCCATTCATCTGCTGATGGACATCTAGGTTGCTTCCATGTCCTGGATATTGTAAACAGTGCTGCGATGGACATTGGGGTACACGTGTCTCTTTCAATTCTGGTTTCCTCAGTGTGTTTGCCCAGCAGTGGGATTTCTGAGTTGGATGGCAGTTCTATTTCCAGTTTTTTAAGGAGTCTCCACATTGTTCTCCATAGTGGCTGTACTAGTTTGCATTCCCAGCAACAGTGTAAGAGGGTTCCCTTTTCTCCACACACTCTCCGGCATTTATTGTTTGTAGACTTTTGGATAGCAGCCATTCTGACCTGTGTGAGACAGTACCTCATTGTGGTTTTGATTTGCATTTCTCTGATAATGAGTGATGCTGAGTATCTTTTCATGTGTTTGTTAGCCATCTGTATGTCTTCTTTGGAGAAATGTTTGTTTAGTTCTTTGGCCCATTTCTTGATTGGGTCGTTTATTTTTCTGGTATTGAGCTGCATGAGCTGCTTGTATATTTTTGAGATTAATTCTTTGTCAGTTGCTTCATTTACTATTCTGTGTGTTAATTTTATATCCTGTAACTTTACTATATTCATTGATTAGCTCTAGTAATTTTCTTGTGGTGTCTTTAGGGTTTTCTACGTAGAGGATCATGTCATCTGCAAACAGTGAGAGTTTTACTTTTTCTTTTCCAATCTGGATTACTTTTATTCCTTTTCTTCTCTGATTGCTGTGGCTAGAATTTCCAAAACTATGTTGAATAGTAGTGGTGAGAGTGGGCCCCTTGTCTTGTTCCTGACTTTAGGGGAAATGCATTCAATTTTTCACCATTGAGGATAATGTTTGCTGTGGGTTTATCATATATGGCTTTTATTTATGTTGAGGTATGTTAACTCTATGTGTGCTTTCTGGAGGGTTTTTATCATAAATGGATGTTGAATTTTGTCAAAGGCTTTCTCTGCATCTATTGAGATAATCATATGGTTTTTATCTTTCAATTTGTTAATGTGGTGTATCACATTGATTAATTTGTGAATACTGAAGAATCCTTTCATCCCTGGGATAAAACCTACTTGGTCATGATGTATGATCTTTTAAATATGTTATTGGATTCTGTTCGCTTGTTTTGTTGAGGATTTTTGTTCTGAATTTTGTTAAGGATTTTTGCATCTATGTTCATCAGTGATATTGGCCTGTACTTTTCCTTTTTTGTGGCATCTTTGTCTGGTTTTGGTATTAGGGTGATGGTGCCCTCATAGAATGAGTTTGGCAGTTTACCTTCCTCTGCAATGTTCTGAAAGTTTTAGTAGGATATGTATTAGCTCTCTAAATTTCTGGTAGAATTCACCTGTGAAGCCATTTGGTCCTGGGCTTTTGTTTGTTGGAAGATTTTTTATTACTGTTTCAATTTCCATGCTTGTGATGGGTCTGTTAAGATTTTCTATTTTTTCCTGGTTCAGTTTGGAAGGTTTTACTTTACTAAGAATTCATCCATTTCTTCCATGTTGTCTATTTTATTGGCATATAGTTGCTGATAGTAGTCTCTTATGATCCTTTATATCTCTGTATTGTCTGTTGTGATTTCTCCATTTTCATTTCTAATTTTGTTGACTTGATTCTTCTCCATTTTTTTCTTGATGGGGCTGGCTAATGTTTTGTCTATTTTATTTATCTTCTCAAAGAACCAGCTTTTAGTTTTGTTGATTTTTGCTATAGTCTCCTTTGTTCCTTTTTTATTTATTTCTGCTCTAATTTTTATGATTTCTTTCCATCTACTAACCCTGGGGTTCTTCATTTCTTCTTTTTCTAGTTGCTTTACATGTAAAGTTAGCTTATTTATTTGATTTTTCTCTTTTCTTTTTTTTTTCTCTTGTTTCTTGCAGTAAGCTTGTATTGCTATTTCTGATTGTTCCATTGTTTCTTGTTCCATACTGATACTACAATATTCCTTCTTTTTATCATTTCCTTTCTATAAATAACTTCATTTAGCCAATCTTCAAGGGAAAATATTCTAGTAAGAGATCTTTAATTTTTTTTCACCTGAGATATTTTTATTTCTTCTTTACTATTTATTCCCCATGAGTACAAACCTAATGGATATAGAATTGGTGTTTTAAAATTCTTTCATTTTAGTATTTTAAAAATATGCCATTTCCTTCTGGTCTCCATGGGTTCAGATAAGAAATCCGCTGCCAATGGATTTAGGATTCCCTATAGGTAATTCCATTTCTCTATGGTTCCTTTTTTTTTTAATCTTCAGTTTTAATTTTTTAATTAAGATATTTATTGGCATGTACCTCTTCAGGCTTATCCATTTGGGGATCACTCAGATTCTTACATCTATAGGTTTATGTCTTTCACCAAATTTGGGGAATTTTACCTACTATTTCTTCAAATACTCTTTCAGTCCCACTTTTTATACTCTACTTCTGGGACTCTGACAATATGAATATTGGATCATTCATGATTATTCCACAAGACTCTGCTTCTGTCTCTTTTTTCAGTCTATTTTCTCTGTTATTTAGATTTGATAAGTTCTATTATTCTGTCCTCAAGTTTGCTAATTTACCCTCTGTTGTCTCCACCTCATTATTAAACTCATTCATGAGTTTTTAATTTTTCTTACTGTATTTTTGTAGTTTCAATTTAATTCCTCTTTATAATTTTTATCTGGTAAAATTTTATATTTTTTGATTCAAGAGAATTTATAATTGGTTATAAAGACATTTTTACCATATTTCTTATAATACTTGTCAAATAATGCCAACATCTCATTCATCTTAATGTTGGCATCAGTTGATTCTCTTTCTTCACTCAGGTTGTGATCCTACTTGGCCCTTGGTATGGTGAATGAAAATTTATTGTATCCTGAACATTCAGCTATTATTTAAGAAACTCTCCATCTAGTTAAATCATTTATTTTAGCAGGTATTCCCTGGTGGTTCAGATGGTAAAGAATCTGCCCACAAGGCAAAAGACCTGGGTTCAATCCTGGGTCAGGAAGATCCCCTGAGGAAGAAAATGGCAGCCCACTCCAGTATTCTTGCCCAGAGAATTTCATGGACTGGCAGGCTACAGTCCGTGGGGTCACAAAGAATCAGACATGACTCACCAACTTTCAATTTTACACGTTCTTTCACCCTGTTTAGTTTTAGCACATGTATTTTAATCTTGAAATCAATCCTGAATATTCATTTGAAAAACTGATGCTGAAGCTGAAGCTCCAATACTTTGCTGACTCATTGGAAAAGACTCTGATGCTGGGAAAGATTGAAGCCAGGAGGAGGAGGGGATGACAGAGGATGAAATGGTTGGATGGGATCACTGATTCAATGGACATGAGTTTGAGAAAGCTCTGGGAGATACTAGAGGACAGGGAAGCCTGGCATGCTGCAGTCCATGGGGTCACAAAGGGTTGGACATGACTGAGCAATTGAACAACATTATGTCATTGACTCCATACATGGATCAAAATGTGAGTCATAATAAATGTTAATCCATTCTGAAGGCTGTCTTTTCACCTTGCTAATAGTTTCCTTTGATGTGCAGAAGCTTTTAAGTTTAATTAGGTCCCATTTGTTTATTTTTGCTTTTATTTCCAATATTCTGGGAGGTGGGTCATAGAGGATCCTGCTGTGATGTATGTCAGAGAGTGTTTTGCCTATGTTCTCCTCTAGGAGTTTTATAGTTTCTGGTCTTACGTTGAGATCTTTAATCCATTTTGAGTTTATTTTTGTGTATGGTGTTAGAAAGTGGTCTAGTTTCATTCTTTTACAAGTGGTTGACCAGATTTCCCAGCACCACTTGTTAAAGAGATTGTCTTTAATCCATTGTATATTCTTGCCTCCTTTGTCAAAGATAAGGTGTCCATATGTGCGTGGATTTATCTCTGGGCTTTCTATTTTGTTCCATTGATCTATATTTCTGTCTTTGTGCCAGTACCATACTGTCTTGATAACTGTGGCTTTGTAGTAGAGCCTGAAGTCAGGTAGGTTGATTCCTCCAGTTGCATTTTTCTTTCTCAAGATCGCTTTGGCTATTCGAATTTTTTGTATTTCCATACAAATTGTGAAATTATTTGTTCTAGCTCTGTGAAGAATACTGTTGGTAGCTTGATAGGGATTGCATTGAATCTATAAATTGCTTTGGGTACTATACTCATTTTCACTATATTGATTCTTCCAATCCATGAACATGGTATATTTCTCCATCTATTAGTGTCCTCTTTGATTTCTTTCACCAGTGTTTTATAGTTTTGTATATATAGGTCTTTAGTTTCTTTAGGTAGATATATTCCTAAGTATTTTATTCTTTTCATTGCAATGGTGAATGGAATTGTTTCCTTAATTTCTCTTTCTGTTTTCTCATTATTAGTGTATAGGAATGCAAGGGATTTCTGTGTGTTGATTTTATATCCTGCAACTTTACTATAATCATTGATTAGTTCTAGTAATTTTCTGGTATACTAATTAAATAATTTTCTATTAAAGAAAAAAATAGAAAAAAAAATAAATGTTAATCCAGATTGAATCTTTTATTCAGCCCTTTAATATAGTTTTTACTCTTACCCATCAAAGACACAATTTTTGCTATTGTTTGTGCCTGCAGTTCTGCTCAAATAGAAAATAAAGCAGTGGATCTAATAATACATTTGATGAATGATTAACATTTATTTTGATTGAGACTTTGTATAAGCTTTGCAATAAGCTACTCCAAGTTGTACATGTACACATTTTTGAAATAGTGAGGGATACTTCCTTAGCCTCTATCGATTATGTGTACAAGATAATTAAATGTGGTCAAGTGAATATGGAAGCCTGTGGTCTGGTGGGTCACTGGTGCATAAATCGGAATCAGGGCTCTGAACAGTGTCCAGTTGGAGAATACTGATGACAATAGCCGAAGAACTGGTTTTCCAGGGGCCAGGAAGAAAAATGCAATATCCATAGAGTCTACAATTAATTGTACAGAAAGGCAACTAATTTATTATATCCTGGAATGCAGCTGTATGTTTCCTTTAGGAATCAAAGAAAGAAAGATGACTTCTAGGGATTTTTTTCTTTTCTTTTCTTTTCTTTTTTAAAGCAAGTTGCAGGAGCAGGCCCTACAGGGCTCAGATCTATTCAGCCCTATGTTCCAAAGCATCATTAAATCTCTATTTGTGTCTTAGGCAGCTCTGGCTGCCATAAAAAAACACCACATCCAAGGTGGCTTAAACAATATACATTTATATTCACACCATTCTGGAGACTGCAAGTCTAAAACCAGAGTGCCGGTATGACTTGTTCCTGGTGAACATGCTTCCTATCTTGAATACAGTCATATTCTCAGTGTCTTCACATAGCAGAGAGAGATAGAGAGCAAAATGATATCTATGGTGTCTCTTATAATGCCACTAATCCCTTATAAGAACTATGGACAGAGGTTTGTAACATTGAACAGGAGGCAGTGACCAAAACCATCCTCAAGAAAAAGAAATACAAAAAGGCAAAATGGCTGTCTGTGGAGCCTTACAAATAGCTGAGAAAAGAAGAGAAGCTAAAGGCAAAGGAGAAAAGGAACGATATACCCCTCTGAATGCGGAGTTCCAAAGAACAGCAAAGAGAGAGAAGAAAGCCTTCCTAAGTGAACAATGAAAAAAAAAATAGAGGAAAACAATAGAATGGGAAAGACTACAGATCTCTTCAAGAAAATTAGAGATACATAGGGATCATTTCATGCAAATATGGTCACAATAAAGGACAGAAATGGCATGGACCTAACAGAAGCAGAAGGTATTAGGAAGATATGGCAAGAATACACAGAAGAACTATACAAGAAAGATCTTAGTGACCCAGAATACCATGATGGTGTGATCACTCACCTAGAACCAGACATCCTGGAATGTGAAGTTAAGTGGGCCTTAGAAAGCATCACTACAAAGAAAGGTAGTGGAGGTGATGGAATTTCAGCTGAGTTATTTCAAATCCTAAAAGATGATACTGTTAAAATGTTGCACTCAATCAATATGCCAGCAAATTTGGAAAACTCAACAGTGGCCACAGCACTGAAAAAGGTGTTTTCATTCCAATACCAAAGAAAGGCAATGCACTTCAAAGCAATGCACACAATTGCACTTATTTCATATGCTAGAAATGTCATGCTCAAAATCTTCCAAGCTATACTTCAACAGTATGTGAACCAAGAGCTTGCAGATGTACAAATTGGATTTAGAAAAGGCAAAGGAACCACAAATCAAATTGCCAACATCCCCTGGATCACAGAAAAAGCAAGAGAATTTCAAAATAACATCTAATTCTGTTTCATTGACTACCCAAAAAGCAGAGGCATTATTTTGCCAACAAAAGTCCGTCTAGTCAAGGCTATGGTTTTTCCAGTGGTCATGTATGGATGTGAGAGTTGGACTGTGAAGAAGGCTGAGCACTGACGAATTGATGCTTTTGAACTGTGGTGTTGGAGAAGACTCTTGAGAGTCCCTTGGACTGCAAGGAGATCCAAGCACTCCATCCTAAAGGAGATCAGCCCTGGGATTTCTTTGGAAGGAATGATGCTAAAGCTGAAACTCCAGTACTTTGGTCACCTCATGTGAAGAGCTGACTCATTGGAAGAGACTCTGATGCTGGGAGGGATTGGGGGCAGGAGGAGAAGGGGACGACAGAGGATGAGATGGCTGGATGGCATCACTGACTCGATGGACGTGAGTCTGAGTGAACTCCAGGAGTTGGTGATGGACAGGGAGGCCTGGCATGCTGCGGTTCATGGGGTTGCAAAGAGTCGGAAACGACTGAGTGACTGAACTGAACTGAAAGCCTTTGACTGTACAGATGACAACAAACTGAGGAAAATTCCTTAAGAAATGTGAAAACTATACAACCTGACCTGCCTCCTGAGAAATGTGTATGCAGATCAAGAAGCAAGAGTTAGAAATGGACATGGATCAATGAACTGGTTCACAATTGGGAAAGGAGTATGTCAAGGCTGTTTATTGTCAATCTGCTTATTTAACTTCTATGTATAGTACTTCATGAGAAGTGCCGGCCTGGATGAAGCACAAGCTGGAAACAAGACTGCTGGGGAAAAATAGCAACAACCTCAGATATGCAGTTGACATCACCATTATGGCAGAAAGCAAAGAGGAACTAAATAAAGAGACCCTTGATGAAGGTGAAAGAAGAGAGTGAAAAAGCTGGCTTAGAACTCAACATTCAATAAACTAAGATCATAGTATCTGGTCCCACCACTTCATGGCAAATAGATGGGGAAACAATGGAAACCGTGATGGACTTTATTTTCTTGGGTTCCATAATCAGTACAGTTGGTAACGGCAGCCATGACATTGAAAGACGCTTGGTCTTTGGAAGAAAAGCTATGACAAACCTAGACAGCATATTAAAAAGCAGAGACATTACTCGGCCGACAAAGTTCCATAAAGTCAAAGCTATGGTTTTTCCAGTAGTCATGTACAGATGTGACAGTTTGAACATAAAAAAGGCTGAGCACCAAAGAATTGATGTTTCAGAACTGCAGTGCCAGAGAAAATTCTTGAGAGTCCTTTGGACTGCAAGGACATCAAACCAGTCAATCCTAAAGGAAATCAATCCTGAATATTCATTAGAAGAACTGATGCTGAAGCTGAAGCTCCAAAACTTTAGCTACCTGATTTGAAGACTCATTGGAGGGAAGTAGGAGAGTGGTATCTTGTGATTCAATAATTTTTGCAATTTGATATTTTATTCTTAAGTGTGCATATTAACATTTGTAATATTCATTAAAACATAATAGAAAAATTAAAAAAAAAGTGAACCAAAAAAAAAAAAAAAGATTCATTGGAAAAGACCCTGATGCTGGGAAAGACTGAAGAAGGAGGAGAAGGGGACAACAGAAGACAAGATAGTTGGCAGCATCACCAACTCAATGGACATAAATTTGAGCAAGCACCAGGAGATGGTGAAGGACAGGGAAGCCTGGTGTGCTGCAGTCCATGGGGTCTCAAAGAGATGGACATGACTGAATGACTGAACAACAAAAATCCCATCATGAAGATCCACACTCATGACCTCTGAACCTTATTACTGTCAGCCCTATATACTCACAGGTTCCACATCTGCAGAGTCAACCAACCAGAAATCAAATATCTATCTGATTACATATATTATATATGTATATATAAATATAGATTTAATTATATATAAATACATATAAATGTTGCTTTATATATATAAATCAACCCAAGAAAATTCCAAAATTCCAAAAATTTAAAAAAGAACTTAAATTTGCCCCAGCAACTATATACATAGCATTGACATTATATTAGGTATTATAAGTAATCTAGCAATGACTTGCAGAGAAGGCAATGGCACCCCACTCCAGTACTCTTGCCTGGCAAATCCCATGGATAGAGGAGCCTGGTAGGCTGCAGTCCATGGGGTCGCTAAGAGTCAGACACGACTGAGCGACTTCACTTTCACTTTTCACTTTCATGCATTGGAGAAGGAAATGGCAACCCACTCCAGTATTCTTGCCTGGAGAATCCCAGGAACCGGGGAGCCTGTTGGGCTGCCGTCTATGGGGTCCCACAGAGTTAGACACGACTGAAGCGACTTAGCAGCAGCAGCAGCAGCAATGTCTTAAAGTAAACAGGAAGATGTGCATGAGTTATATGCAAATACTATAGCATTTTATATAAATGACCTGAGCATCCTTGGATTTTGGTATCTGCATGGGGTCCTGGAACCAATCCCCCATGGATACCAAGAGATGAGTGTTTCTCAAAGGCCCCATTTCTAAACACCATCACATTTCAAGGTTAGCACTTCAACATTTTGAGGGGACACAATTCAATCCATAGCAATTTGCAAACCTATGGGTGCCTGAATGGGATACTACTGCAACTACAGTTGTGCCTACCAACTACCCAGAATCATCAACACTAGGTGAATTAGTGTTACTAGTTCCACATTTAAGAGTTAGTAAATTATAGTATATATATATATATATATATATATATATATATATATATATATATACACACTTATGTAAACTATAGTTTTATGTATATATACATATTTTATATATATTAATACATTATAGGAAAACTATACATTAAAAAAGTAAAGATAAAGTATTTGCAATATAAAAGGGAACTTTTACCACCCAATAAATTCAAAGAATATGTTTTAGTAATGTCAGTACATAATAAAACAATTTTAACTTCCCCTTTCTACTGGTTTACTTCTCTCTACCTATAACTTTATTCTGACATCCATTTTCTAAATTTAACCCTCTACCAATCCAGCTATCAATTTTAACTATTGTTTTTCCATTACTAGGGCTTCTAACTGCAACAGTCTTCTTTACGCCTTCCTCCCATATACTTCTGTAACAGGATAACCCAATTCCAAACTGATTCTTTTTCTCAGATTTTCATGTACACACCGCTAATCTTTTCTATGTGAATTTGCTGACAGGTGGGAGAAAATCCAGGCCTAAGCTGCCAAAGCTCTGATTAGAGAGTTGGTTAGATTTTTCTCCCCTTTAATCCTCTAATAACCAACACACACACACACACACATTTCTGGTTTAAATCTCATTATGAGCAAACATAGTCATATTGCCCCTAACGTGTTCTGAACCTAGGCAAGAGCACAAAGAGATGTCCTGCTAGGATCTAGGGAAACGTACATGTGTCTGGCTTGGAAAATGGATACAGGAAAGAAGTCTATTTAGGCACTGGATATGAGCTGATGAATTCTGAGGTTGCTGTAGCATGGTTTAGAATGAGGGGCATGGGTTCAGGATGGATGCATACATTTACACCCAGAAAATCTTCATATTGAGATGAGGGGTACAGTCAGAGAAGAATAAGCATTGGGTTTTTCAGATCAGGGGGACTAGTCCAGGGGCCTATTTGCCTGGGTCAATGGTGGCGCTAGCCATTGTTGTCTCTTAGTAACTCTACCTTCTTAACTATTCTGCTAAATGTCTTTGTATATAACACTAACTTTGTTTTGCAATATCGTCATCTTTCCTGAAATTTAAGGGCTATTTACTTTTCTTAATCTCCCTATGTTGTACCTTTCATTTCCTTATGCCAATGATATCCTCATTCCCTGGATTAAGCAGCTAATAGTTTGATGTGGAAATTAAAGGACCTCATGCAACACTGAACAATGAAGGCCTGTGATATATAATAATATAAATATATTAAGGAAAATAAGAATAAGCATATAACTAATAAATAAATTTACTCACCAGGCCCAGATGTGTTCACTGGTAAAGTCTACCAAACACCTGAGGAGGAAATTATATCTATTATCTATATTATTCAGAAATTAAAAGCATAGGGAATACTTTCTAACCCATTCTTTGAATGTAATAATTCTAAGGCCATCATCACCTTAATATCAAAACCAGATCAAGACAATACAATAAAAGAAAACCCATGAAATATATTTCATGAAAATAGATACAAAAATCCAAAACAAAATATTAGTAAATTTAATCCAACTATAATTTTAATTTGCACATATAAGAATAAATTCATACCACAACCAAGTGGGGTTTATTCTTAGCCAGCAAGGCTGGCACAATATGTGAGAATAAATTAATGAACTTCAACAGACTAAAAAAGAAAAATCACATGATCATATTAATATGTGCATAAAAAGCATTGCTAAAATACAACACCATTCACGATAAAGACTCACAGTAAGTTAGGAAAACAAAAAATTTTTAACTTGATAAACACTATACAAAAACCCTACAGCTAAAATCACATTAATGGTAGAAACCTGAAGCTTTACCACAGAGTTCAGATGTAAGGTAAGGGTGTCTGCTCTCATCATTCCTTCTCAACATCATACTAGAAGTTCCAGCTAATGCAGTAAGACAAGAAAATAAAATAAAAGATATATAGACTGGTAAGAAAGACATAAAACTGTCTTTGCAGATGACATGATCATCTTTGAAGAAAATCCAAGATGAAAAACAAAAAATCACAGAACTCACAGCAATTAAAGCATGGCTGTAGAATACAATGCTAATATAATATAGTCAACAGCTGTCTTATAAACCAGTTAATGAACAAGAGGAATTTTAAATTAACAAACACAATTCTATTTATATTCACAACCCCCTTAATGAAATACTTAGTTATAAATATAACAAAGTATATATTAAATCTCTGTGTAGAAAACTATAAAACTGATGAATAAAGTAAAAGAAGAAATACATAAGTGAAGAGATAGTCCATGTTCATGGACAAGAAGACTTAATGTTGTCAAGAAGTCAGTTCTTCTCAATTTGATCTATAAATTGAATGCAATTCCAATCAAAATCCAAGCTCTATTTTATGGATATTGACAAACTGATTCTAAAGTGTATCAGATCAGATCAGATCAGATCAGTTGCTCAGTCGTGTCCAACTCTTTGCAACCCCATGAATCGCAGCACACCAGGCCTCCCTGTCCATCACCAACTCCCGGAGTTCACTCAGACTCATGTCCATCGAGTCAGTGATGCCATCCAGCCATCTCATCCTCTGTTGTCCCCTTCTCCTCCTGCTCCCAATCCCTCCCAGCATCAGAGTCTCTTCCAATGAGTCAACTCTTCGCATAAGGTGGCCAAAGGACTGGAGTTTCAGCTTTAGCATCATTCCTTCCAAAGAAATCCCAGGGCTGATCTCCTTCAGAATGCACTGGTTGGATCTCCTTGCAGTTCAAGGGACTCTCAAGAGTCTTCTCCAACAAAACAGTTCAAAAGCATCAATTCTTCGGTGCTCAGCCTTCTTCACAGTCCAACTCTCACATCCATACATGACCACAGGAATAACCATAGCCTTGACTAGACAAACTTTTGTTGGCAAAGTAATGTCTCTGCTTTTGAACATGCTATCTAGGTTGGTCATAACTTTCCTTCCAAGGACTAAGCATCTTTTAATTTCATGGCTGCAGTCACCATCTGCAGTGATTTTGGAGCCCCAAAAAATAAAGTCTGACACTGTTTCCACTGTTTCCCCATCTATGATCTTCGTTTTCTGAATGTTGAGGTTTAAGCCAACTTTTTCACTCTCCTCTTTCACTTTCATCAAGAGGCTTTTGGGTTCCTCTTCACTTTCTGCCATAAGGGTGGTGTCACCTGCATATCATCTGCATATCTGAGGTTATTGTTATTTCTCCTGGCAATCTTGATTCCAGTTTGTGTTTCTTCCAGTCCAGCATTTCTCATGATGTACTCTGCATATAAGTTAAATAAACAGGGTGACTATATACAGCCTTGACGAACTCCTTTTCCTATTTGGAACCAGTCTTGGAACTGTTCCATGTCCAGTTCTAACTGTTGCTTCCTGACCTGCATACAAATTTCTCAAGAGGCAGATCAGGTGGTCTGGTATTCCCATCTCTTTCAGAATTTTCCACTCTTTATTGTGATCCACACAGTCAAAGGCTTTGGCATAGTCAATAAAGCAGAAGTAGATGTTTTTCTGGAACTCTCTGCTTTTTCAATGATCCAGCGGATGTTGGCAATTTGATCTCTGGTTCCTCTGCCTTTTCTAAAACCAGCTTGAACATCAGGAAGTTCACGGTTCACATATTGCTGAAGCCTGGCTTGGAGAATTTTGAACATTACTTTACTAGCGTGTGAGATGAGTGCAATTGTGCGGTAGTTTGAGCATTGTTTGGCATTGCCTTTCTTTGGGATTGGAATGAAAACTGACCTTTTCCAGTCCTGTGGCCACTGCTGAGTTTTCCAAATTTGCTGGCATATTGAGTGCAGCACTTTCACAGCATGTTTATAGAGAGGGGCAAAGACTCAGAATAACCAATACAGTATTGTAGGAGAACAACACAATTGGAGGATTAATATTACCTGACTTCTATACTTACTGCAAAGCTATAGTAATCAAGACAGCATGGTATTGGTGAATGAATAGACAGATAGATTTGTCAAAGAGAAAAGAGAACTCAGAAATAGACCCACATAAATATAATTAACTGATGTTAGACATAGGAGCAAAAGCAAGAGAATGGAGCAAAGACAGTCTCGTCAACAAATGATGCTGAGACGTACACATTCTAAAAAAGAAAAAGAAGACTCTAGACACAGTCCTCATACTCCTCACAAGAATTAATAGAAAATAGATCATAGACCTAAATGTAAAACTATAAAACTCCTAGGAGATGACATAGGAGAAAACCTAGAGGACCTTGGAGGTGCTAATGCCCTTTTATACATCAACCAAAGAAAACGTAACAGATGGCAAATAAAGTATATAAAAAGATGCTTTGCATCATATGTATGCCATGAGCAATACATATGTATGTTTATATGTATGTAAACATTGAGATACCACTACACACTTATCAGAATGGCCAAAATCTGAAACACAGATAACAACAAACCCCGGCAATGGTATAAAGCAACAGAAACTCTCATACGTTGCTAGTTGGAATGTAAATTGATACAGCCACTTTAAAAGATAGTTTGGTGTCTTCTTACAAAACTAAACATACTTTCACCATGTGATTCAGCAATCAAGCATTTTGGTATTAACCCAAAGGAGTTGAAAAATTATGTCCCCACAAAAACCTGCACAAGGGTATTTATAGTAGCTGTATTCATAACTGTCAAAACTTGGAAGCAACAAAGATGTCCTTCAGTACCTAAATGTATAAGTGAACCGTGGTATATTCAGACCATGAACTACTATACAGTGCTTTAAAAATAAATAAATAAAAGAGCTATGAAGCCATGAAAACCATAGAGGGGAGGAACCTTGAGTTCACATTACTTAGAGAAAGAAGCCAGTCTGAGAAGGGTATATGCTGTGTAGTTCCAACTATATGGCATTCTGGAAAAGCCAAAACTATCAAGACAGTAAAAATATAGGATACCATCATGATGGATACATCTCATTCTGCATTTGTCAAAACCCATAGATTGCACAATACCAAAAGTTGTTATAATGCAAACTATGGACTTTGGGCGAGTACAATGTGTCAATGTAGGTCCATCAGTTGTAACAAATGTGCCATTCATTGATAGGTTGATAACCTGTCAACAGTTTGAACGTTGATAACCCAGGAAGTTATACATGTATGAGAACAGGGCATGTATGAGAAATCTATATATATTCTCCTCATTTTTGCAGGGAATCAAAAACTGCTCTTAATAACTAAATCTTAATAATAATAATTTTAAAAGCTGTCAATATTATTTAAAATAATTTAAAAGAATAATTTTAAAGATTTCAAAGAATCTGGAGAAAATCCTCTCTCACCTCTTTGAAGGACTAAATTAATAATAGTGTTAATAATAGTGAAAATTAATAGTGTTCCCTCCTTAACTCCCAAAGAAAATGGACCTCTAAGGAGAGAATTCCAGGGGTTCTGATTGATAAGCCAGAGGCTGTTATTTCAAAGGTGATCTTGATTCCTGCCCCTCAAATCACAGACTCCAAGTAACCTTCTGTTTCACCTATACAAACTTCCGTGTTTATAGCAGAAATTTTTTAGAATCATAAAATTGTTGGAAAGAGAAAAAAGTAACCATTAACCACTGCTATTTTCTGTTTTATTTTTAAAGTAATATTATAGCTCATTCTACCAATATATTAAAAACTAATGCTACATAAGTATTCAAATAAATATGTTTTAGATTGTCTGAGAAACACATTTATGGATATCAACAAACTGATTCTACAGTTCAAGTAGAGAGGCAAAAGACTCAGAATAGCCAACACAATATTGAAGGAGAAGAACAAAAAGCTTTGCATGATGCAGTGAATCCAACAAAGGAAAAGGCAAGGTGGGTGGTAGCCAGGCTATTTTGCATTTGGTGTGCAAGCTCCTCAGCACTAATGTGATATGAGGAAACTGTAATAGAATTTGATTTGTGGATCATAGGTTAACTTGATCTATCAATTTACATGTATACAATGTATTCCCAATTTAAATAGGGAATCTATCAATTTACACTGCTATCTGCTAATATGTCAATTCCCAATACCAATCTATTTTACAAGAGCCTCACTTCTTTATCTACTGAGGCAGAGACACAGCTGAAAACTTGAGACCTGAGCTTGGCACAATACTAGAAGACAGTGAAAACTGAAACTAATGGCCTCATTTTTACCCTCTCTCATGAAAGAAAAACTACTTTCTCAAACAAATGAGACAGGAAAGTGAGAAATCATGACTTG
Organism: Bos mutus; assembly: GCF_027580195.1. Lineage (NCBI taxonomy): Eukaryota > Metazoa > Chordata > Mammalia > Artiodactyla > Bovidae > Bos > Bos mutus. Next base: position 50,477,586 of record NC_091617.1, read on the forward strand.
TTGCTTAATGCTTCTCAGGGGTGTTATTCTAAATTCTGCAGACCTGTCTCTGCAGAAGGAATTCAGAAACTCTTTAGAGTTTTCAATCAAATCCTCTGTAGCAATTCTAATGAAGTCCCACTGAGTCCTCAGTTCAAACCCAGATTTTGAATTTGGATCTGAAAGTAGCTCTAAAATATTTCCTTTATGTTCCTTTTTTTCTTTGCAGAAAAAGCCAGTATTGAGGCTCCTAATGCAGCAGATGGTTGTGAGAAGATATGAATACGTTATGAGTAAATCAACTTGTTCTATTATAAAAATTGAATTTAAGGTGTGCTTTCTATATTCTTAAAATAATATTAACCAATGGCATTTATCTTACTAAGAGGCGATTTAATACAGAAATTCTATTTGTATTTATAGCAATGAAAGGATTGAAATCATGGGAAATTAGAGAAAACTCTATGTTGTATATCATAAGAGGATACAAATAACCATGACATGAAAAAGCTTAAGAGTATATTAAAAGAAATTAAAGGAGATTTGGAAATTTCTTTGTCTATCCCTTAAAGGTCTACACATTTTCGTACCCACCAGTAACATTTTATGGCATATGGGAACCCCTGCTTTTCCCTTTACAAATGAGCTCACTCTCATGTCTGTAGCTTTGTCAAAGTTGTTAATGTTTGAGTTTCCATGTTTACACATCTATATTCTACCCTTGATTACAGTAGTAAAAATAACAATTTTAACAGATAAATTATGTAAATTTTAATTATAATATTTAATTTTAATTAGTTTTTTAACAAGAAAATTCAAGTCTGATCTGCCTATTATTTTTATGTTCCACCTTAATTACCATCAGCAGGAGTCAGAAAAATCAAGGCATGCCAGGCCAGCTGATGAAGTCAGTCTGTCATGAATCTGTTTACAAGAGGGACTGAAGAAACTATTCCTAAAGCAAAAAAGGCAATTTAAACAGAAGTTTGATGAATAACAGAGTTTTCATGGCCAGATTCTAAGAGGCGAGACTAAGTGCTAGTGTGAGTTCTTGCCTGAGCTCCCTGTGAACTTTTATCTTGGATTTTGAAAATGAACTGTGACTAAAAGATGATTTTTTTTAATTGTGAGATATTTGGAACCTTTAAAAGCATAATACATAAAAGAGAAAAAGCAGTCTCTCAACTGTGCCAGAGAGCTCTGTCCAGTTTTGGCTCCCCGCGGGCACATCGCACTAGCGGTAAGACCAGTAAAAGTGGCAGCAATGACATTTTTGGGTGGTAGCATCAACTGAACGCAGTGTGACAGATGAAGTACAATTGGGAAGAAACCCTATCAGGGCCCAGAAAATCTAGAGAGCTGCAGACTGGCCCATGAACAAGACATTCCCTGGGGGCTCAGGCAACTTTTTATGGGACTTGTATGGTGTTAGGAGCTATATTAATAGGTAAGGCAAAAACTAGGGAAACAAAGTGTAGATTTTTCTCCATCAGAAAGAGGAGGTAATACTTGCTATGCTTAACATCGAAGATTATTATGAGAATAGCATGATATATTATATATGAAGTTGGTTTACATAGAAAATCCCCAAAACTACATACTGTAATTACCCAGCTAATAGGAAAAAAGAAAAGAAGCAAAGGACAGAGGAGGAAAGATGTGCTGCTGCTGCTGCTAAGTCGCTTCAGTCATGTCCAACTCTGTGCAACCCCATAGACGGCAGCCCACCAGGCTCCCCCGTCCCTGGGATTCTCCAGGCAAGAACATTGGAGTGGGTTGCCATTTCCTTCTCCAATGCATGAAAGTGAAAAAATAAAGTGAAGTAGCTCAGTCGTGTCCGACTCCTAGCGACCCCATGGACTGCAGCCCACTAGGCCCCTCCATCCATGGGATTTTCCAGGCAAGAGTACTGGAGTGGGTTGCCATTGCCTTCTCCAGAAAGATGTGAAACAGATACTTATTCAGATTATTATTATGAAACTTTCCAAAATTAGTCAAATTCCGCATGAAGTTTTCCTAGTGATGCTAATCCACAATGGTCATATTTTCTTTAAATTTTTTTTAATTGGTGTGTGTGAATATCCCTCGATTAGTATCTTGTATATAATAATACTTGTCACAAATCATTTGAACAATAAAATTTATTATATCTAGCAAGTAGTATCTACCTCTCTGTTTTGCGTTTTAGAGGTTTAATCATTGGTAATGCCTAGAAAATACTTGTAATCTATTCTAAATCCCTAACCCACACAATCATGGAATGAAGGCCAGAGGATAGATAGCAGAAAGACTACTGAAGTTGGAATAAGAAAAACCAATTTTCAAATCTCAGTGTCGACACTTAGCATATATGTAACTTTAGCAATAGAACGTAACTTCTCTGAGCCATTTCCTATCTGAAAATAAGGAACATGTACTGGACCAAAATTTTGTGCTGACCAAAGTGTTAGTCCCTGAGTTATGTCCAACTCTTTGCGACCCCATGAGCTGTAGCCTGCCAGGCTCATCTATCCATGGGCTTCTCCTGGCAAGAATACTGGAGTGGGTTGCCATTTCCTTCTCCAGGGCATCTTCCCCATCTAGTGATAGAATCCAGGTTTACTGCATTGCAAGTAGATTCTTTACTATCAGAGCCATCAGAGAAGCCCTTTTAAATAAGGTATCTATTAAAAAGGATACATTTTATATATAACAAATAACATATGTTTGGTAAATTTGAATTTAACAAAACTTTTAACTGCTATCTTCTAACTAGTAGGTAAGTCAAATATGCACTAAATGACAAGATAATATCAGAATATAGCATACCTACAAATGAAAATTTACCCTGCAATAATATAAAGTTGGATCTTTGCAAACAGTGAAAGTAAGGTCTGTCTACACATGATACACAAATGTCTCATTCATGAATTCTTTGTGGACAGCAGTCATATCTCATATTTTCATGTACCATTTGATAAATATCATAGCACTGGGAAGATTTTTGATATTGTAAATTGATTTGTTGATGGATACAAACACTCATCTATAAATAGACAAATTAGAACCCACAAGCACTCTGTAATTAGTACATTAAGCTTATATTTTAAGTTTTTATTTTTAAATTCAAGCATAGTTGATTTACAATATATTTGTTTTATGCACAGCAAAATGATTCAGTTATATGTACACTGCTAAGTCACTTCAGTCGTGTCCGACTCTGTGCCACCCCATAGATGGCAGACCAGCAGGCTCCCCTGTCCCTGGGATTCTCCAGGCAAGAACACTGGAGTGGGTTGCCATTTCCTTCTCCAATGCATGAAAGTGAAAAGTGAAAGTGAAGTCGCTCAGTCTTGCCCGACTCTAGCGATCCCATGGACTGCAGCCTACCAGGCTCCTCCATCCATGGGATTTTCCAGGCAAGAGTACTGGAGTGAGTTGCCATTGCCTTCTACAGTATGTTTCTTAATTTTCTTTATTGTCATTTGTTCTTTTTCTCCTTTAACTTGAACATAGACTAAAAATTTAAACTAGGGTTAGCATGTGATAAATAAGCATCAGTGACATATATCTCTCTAAATAGAGGGGAAAATAATATAGTCTCCTATCTACTTGAAAGGAAAAAAGTTCAAAACAGTCACAATATGTATATTGCATGTGTGTATATACATATAAATTTCCATTAAATTCTAAACAGTATTATCTTTTTAAGACTAAGACTTAGAAAACTTTAGCTTTCCATGTCCTCCAGGATTAAAAGCCATTCAAAGGTGACCCTCTAGGATTAGAATTAGAGTTAGTGTTTGGGTTAGAGAAAGAGTCAAGCAGAAATGTACATTTCCTCTATCAACACTTACAATGATATTTTATTTCCCTGTTTACCACATTCTAGTTCCTCTACTGTTATGTATTTCTCTAAGAAAAGAAAATGCAATCTCTTCCTGTAGTGAAACATGCCCAAGTCCCTCTCTAACAGATGCCCTTCCTAATCAAAATTAAAAGGTGTTTTGTTTTGTTTTGTTTTCCTTCATTGATTTTAGAAATCCTCTTCAGGGATTTAATTTGAACATGGGACAACCATATCCTATTAACTACTGCTGACATATTAAATGCTTGACTCAAGAACAATCAGTCTAAAATCTTATCCTGTATTAGATAGATTCTGCTTCCAATCTTTACCCTACTAACCAGATGTATTTATTTACATTATTGCTCTGAATGTATCTTCTCCCCAGATAAGTAGGTCATCTCTCTGAGCCCTCTAATCACTGTGTTCTTCTGCATATGTGGGCCTTCTCTAGATGTTCCCTCAAACTTATACTTTTTCAACTTTCCAAATTTATGTTTTCTTAAAAATTTAAATATAAATTATGCTGGCTATGCTCCTATCTTTTGCCAAAGGAAACCGCCCAGCCCACAGCACCTGTTATAGAGAGAATGTGAGTTTGACATACCATGGCTCCTGACCCAGGGGTTGGCTTATGACCTATGAAATGACCTGGTGTGCAAATAAGTGGGGATCATCAGAAGTTCTTTCTCCAGAATTTGCATTAAGAAACAGAAGAAGGTGGCTCATAGATACAGGAAATTAAAGAATGTAAATATCAGAAGGAAAAGAGTAAGGCTTTGATAGGCACAAAATTATAAAGAAAACATGAGCAAGAAGAATCTCAGTTGTAATGAACAAACAAAACAAAACCCAAGCAAACAGAGAGAAAGGATAGTCTGGTGGAAATATACTCAGTGTGGGGGCACTAAAAGGAAAAGAGAGATAAGAATGCAGGTCACTAGGGTTAATTGTCAAAGAAGGCTTCTATTTAGACTCTTAGCTCTGCGTATTCTGGCTCAGGATTTGTGCTTCCCTTGAGGCCATGCACACATATATGAATAAATACTGCTCACTAATCTTTAATTCTTTACCTTATTTTTACCTCCAGATTATAAGCATCCCCAGCTCTGAGGCTGTGTATTATTTCTCTTTCTCTGTTCTCTTTCACCCAAACACCCACCACTAAACAAGATTTGACACTTAGTAAATGTACACTAATTGATTCAAAACAACTTTAAGACCCTACAAATTAATCTTTATCCAGAAATATGCAAGGTAATAATTCCAGGTCCTGTTATTTGACTTTATAAAGTAACAAGGAATGCAATTCAACTTCTAACATGTTTATTTCCACTTTTTTGTCATCATTATTAAGGTTTGACAATAGTAACTCTAAGCATAGCTGGAGTTAAGTAACAGAAGAGTTTAATCTGTAGAATAAGTTTGATAAATGGCAAGAACTTGCCAAAACTTGTTTATATGAAGAAAAAAATGCTATTCCCTCAGATGTAAGAAGCAGCAGAAGAGAACAATACTCTTCACTTGATTGTCACTTCTCACCATTTACTCTTTCAAATGAAAATAAAAATGCCAAGTATAGGGTCATATTTTTTAATGAAAAAAATATAAAATGAGTCAAATATGTTGGTTATAGGAAAATTTCAGAATAATTTCTTGATGGTTCAAACTCTGCACACACGGATAAAAACAAGTAGTAATCCTCTTGAAATTTTAAGAAAGCTATTAAGTTACCATTCAGCCTCTTCTGGTTTCAGCTAAATATCACTAGCTTCTTTGGAGTTTTCAGACAAGTTGCATTTTTCATCCCTATAATTACTGAGGTCGGTCTTTTCTGAACCAACCAATTTCTCCATATTCCTTCTCAGGTAATTTTCATGACTTTACAACAGCTTGTGTTTAATGGTAGAGTGAGCCAAAAGAATCAAAGATTTATTTGGCTCTTGTTGGCCTGTATTACAACACTGACAGAATGTTCTGGCTTATAGACAAGGAGGAAGCAATAAATATAGCAAGTCTGACCTTCAGGAAAGTTTGTGATTCTATTAGGAATACAATTTTATTCAGCAAGCCAGAAAGCTAATCATCTTCATTGCATAATAGATGGGGACTCATGAGGCCTCATTCTTTCACTTTCAATCCTTATAATCCTGAACCAAAGAAAGTGGCCCCTTATACTTATTTCTAAATCTTTGGGTCCAGTCTGATTGATGACCTTTTTGGTATCCTCTTAAAGTACAGCCTCTTATACATTGAGCTGTTCTCACTCATCTGTGATGAACCAAATGCACTTTTCCATACTGAAGTTTTCTGCTACTCTTCCTTATGCAGGAATAACATCTTTATAGGTTTTATATAAATGTAACCTACAGGAATGAGGATGGGGAGGGAAGATGGAGAAGTATAGAATAAAACAAAAGGGGACATTTCAAAAACACAGTATTAAGTTCTTAGTACCCCTGGAAATTAACTCAAGAACTTAAAATCTGAATTTGATTATCATAAGTTATAGTCATTATCTTGATCTGCTCCTAAAACACTCCCCTTGGATATCATTGACAGTCACATGTTTCTACTAAGAAGCCACATCAGTGATATTGAATAACAACTTAGCACACCAAGGTTAATGTTGATTGTAGATGTGTGAACACTGGGCAAGATACTCAATTTTCTAGGTTTCATTCTTTCATTCAGAAAACATATACTGACTACCCAGTATACCACAATGCTTCCTAAGACCTCAACCTCCTCTACTTTACAAAATAAAGAAATTGACTTTAATGACTCCAAAGTGCCTTCCACCTTTAAAAGTATAGGTGTTCTGGCATTACTGATATTTGAGGCCAAAGAAGCTGTTCTTGGTTATACCTTGACATCTTCATTTTTTTCTGAATACTTTTGTCTGCTCCCATTCTGAGGTATTTCACTTTGAAATAATCACAAACTTTTAACTGAATCCAGTACTTATAAGTGCTTAGCTAATTAAGTGGTTCTCTTAAATTAAAAACCCAGATTACATGTATAGCACAACCCATTCTAACTTACCTAAATATTGCTCTGGGTAGAATAGGTAAAGGTTACCCTTTCACATTTTCAATATCTATTGATCAAAGACCTTACCTAAAAACTGTGTTAGCTCAAGAGTTGGGTCTTATGCCTCTTTATAGCTTCCTTGTTGATTAACAGTGTCCAGGGTACCTTGGCCTTACTCACTATTGGGGGTGGGGGTGCAGAATTGGAACCCAGGCTGCTGAGCCCAGAGTTCATGCTCAACTATCGCCCCCAGAAGAGCTAGGCCAGATCTTCACCAAACAGTTTACACAATATATGTCTCACTTACAGCTACAGTGATGCCCTTTGCCCTACTGTATGCTGATTAATAAAATCAAACTTTTTGAAAATTAATAAAATATGGATATATGTGTAGTCCTGGAACTGATAGTATAAACAGGATCAAAATCATAACTTTTTTTTCTTGTTTTTTTTTTCATTATTTCTTTTTTTTAATTTTAATTTTTATTTTTTTAATTTTATTTTTTTACTTTACAATATTGTATTGGTTTTGCCATATATCAACATGAATCCGCCACAGGTATACACGTGTTCCCCATCCTGAACCCTCCTCCCTCCTCCTTCCCTGTACCATCCCTTTCTACATAGAAAATCCTAAAGACTCCACCAGAAAATTACTAGACCTAACCAAAATCATAACTTTTAACTCACAAAAGTACTAGTACAATGACAGAGATTATCTAGCAAATTGGGACTACAGACTACAGTTCTCTCACTTGTCTTAGTTTCCTAATGATAAATTTAGTATCAGCAAGAAATGCCAGTTACAACCTGCTGATGCAATGCTATTTCATATATTTGATTGGCATGATGCCAATACTGTAAATAAAGCAAAATAAAGATATTCTGTTTCATTTTAAAAAGTGATGAATAGCTCTTTCTAGACTTATGTAAGCTTCCTGCATTTTATAACTTTTATAGCAGGATGAATTAGTATGATATGGTAAAACATGATGGCAGATGCCAGAGAAAATTAAGACTTTATGGGCATAGAATTAAGAGGACTTCACATGCAGCATGGAAATAAGACAAATCACTGATTTTCAAATCAGTTACTAATCTGATTCTCTGTTCACATTATGGAGTTCCAGTCTGGGGCTTTACCAAAAGCAAGACTACTAACAATGCTGAACCCTGTCGTATTTTATTTTAGTTCAGTGAGGCAGACAAATAGCGATAAAGGGCTGAAATAAAAGCATGATTGTATCTCAAATGATCTTCTGTAAACAGGATGTCTATAATACTTCAAAGGCCCAAAATTACCTAAATGTGTGTGTGTGTGTGTGTGTGTGTGTGTGTGTGTGTGTGTGTTGTGTGTAGAGAGAGAGAAAGAGAGAGAGGAAGGGAGAGAGAAATAGGGGAGGAACAAGGACAGAGAAGTAGGGGAAGGTGAGGAGGAAGGAGAAAGGTGGAACTGGGAAAGATAAAAGATGAAAGTGGTGGAGTATGCTTCAAACAACTAGATTCAGTCCAGAAGCTAATTTGTGGAAGCACCATTACAGGAAAGAGACAATGACTGCAATTATAAGCCTCATTGTTATCTTTAACATTTAAGTAATTTTTCAAAGACACAAAAAGTACTTTAGGCTTTATGTGTTAGAAAAACATGAGAAAAGTATTACATTCAGAATTTGTGCATAAGTATAAAAATAGACATATATTAACAATTTATATGTCAGAAAATATAGGACAGACATGGGAGCTACAGTACATAAAAATATAATGCAAAATAGATGCAGAAACCAGTGATTGAATAACATGGTTGTATAAACCAAACAAAACACTGACTCTCTCTCATACATACATTTAACCAGTGCTCTCATCATTACTAAATTATACTAGTACCACAATAAATAAGGTCAAGAGTTGTTTTAAACAAAGAAGCAATATAATTTAATTCATTCTAGTAAAGAAAATAAGTGACACATTATAGGTATGAGTTTGAATATAGGACTCCACCACCTCAAGCCACCACAAAGACTATATATGTGAAGTTCTCAGCAGAATTCTAGCACAAATTTTAGTTATATTTGCTTGGAGCAAGGCCAGATATTTTTGTGTGTTTACATAATGTTTTAGATTTATACATTAAAACATGTATCACCTAATCCTCACTTGTCAATCATAGGCTCAAAAACTTTTCTCTCCATGAAGGAGATAGACTCACTATTTAAATTCAATATGTACCTCTCTACAGATGCTATTTAACAGTATGGAAAGTTCCTGAACACAGAAACATGGTATAGTTGGTTCACATTATTTGCAAATTCCACATTTTTTAGATGGTTTACTTGCTAAAACTTATTCCTGGTTACACAAAAGATGGAAAATTTTGAGCCACCAGATGTACATTCCCAGTTAAATGCAACCTCTGTCTTATATTTCAAGTCCCACAGTGTAATCATGTGTCCTTTTGAAGGTTTACTTTGCCATGTTTCTCACATTTTGTAATGCTTTTTGTAGGAGGTTTTGCTGTTTACAATAGCCCCCAAGTGTAGTGCTAAATTGCTGTCTAGTGTTCCTAAGTGCAAGAAGGTTGTGACATACCTAATGGAAAAAGAACCCATGTTAGGTAAGCTTCACTCAAATGTGAGTTATAGCATTATTGGCTTTGAAGTAAATTTTGATGAATCATTTGTATATTTAAAAAGGAGTTTTTAAGCAGAAAGGCACATAAAACAAGGTTATATATTGACAGTGGTTCCCAGGAACCTAATCCTGCCATTTCCCCTTGAGCGATACTTCAGTATCCCCTAATTCAATATTTGCAGTGACTTTATAGAATATTTAACTATCATAAATAATGAGAACTGACAGTATTTGATTTTTAGAAAGATTCTATTTACCTGGGGTGATACATATGTAAGACAATATAAATAAGAGCATCAGAAAGATTACTTGATATAGTTGAAAAATAATATGTATCAATTATTCAAAGTTCAGATTTACCTGGCTCCAGTTACCTGGACCATGGCCTTGAGACTGAAAATGAGAAAAGATCCATAAATATCAGTTTTGTTGACCCCCTGCTTCTCCCAGCCTGTAGTCACTTCCTCTGTCTCTCCCTCCTCCATATTCCTGGCTACTAAGACCTTACCTGTGGTATGTGTGTGCTCAGTCATGCACAACTCTTTGCACCCCCATGGATTGAAGCCCACCAGGCTTCAATGTCCATGGAATTTTTCAGGCAAGAATACTGGAATGGGTTGGAATGGGTTGCCATTTCCTCCTCCAGGGGATCTTGCCAACCCAGGGATCAAACCCATGTCTCCCGTGCCTCCTGCACTGGCAGGCAGATTCTTTACAATGCACCACCTGGGGAGCCCCAGTAGCTGACTAGGGCATTAGAAGTATGGCTATGGAATTGCATAGTTTGGGGTAGTGATTTGAGAGGCACAGAAAAGCAAGACCTGGCTAAATGTAATGGTAAATACAAGGAGCTATGCAAGGAGAGCTGGAAAAACTGTTGGCGTGAATTTATGGTGTATTTTCGTGCAAAATTTGGTGGTTAGTGATGTGGTTAGACAATGTTACGAAGTTCACAAAAATATGTGTAACCTTCCCATTAGAGTCAATTTACACATCAACAGGGAACAAGAACAATCAGAATGGCAGCCATTAACTTAATAAAAATCGTCTTGCTTTTCTTTCTCTTTAGAAATGTATACCCCCTCAAATCTGAGCATAGTTTCCATTTATCCATTCAACATTTATTAAGTACTTACTCTATGTAAGCATTAGATGTTGGAAAGATACTGTTGTTGTCCACTTGGAACCCACAGGCCAGTGAGAAAAACTGTGATATTATCTCGTATGCTAATGGGAGTAAGGTTGAACAATAGGTTATCTTTTTTCCTAGTTACAGCAGGGAACAGAGTGAGTGTGTGTTCCAATAGTTGTTGTTCAGTCGCTAAGTCACGTTTGACTCTTTGTGAACCCATAGACTTCCACACTCCAGGATCCTCAGTCCTCCACTATCACCTGGAGTTTGCTCAAATTCATGTCCATTGAGTTGGTGATCCTATCTAACCATCTTGTCCTCTACTGTCCCCTTCTCCTTTTGCCTTGAATCAGTCTTTCCCAGCATCAGGATCTTTCAGTTCTTCACATCAGGTGGCCAAAGTAGCTTCAGCATCAGTCCTTCCAATGAATATTCAGGGTTAATTTCTCTAGGATTGACTGGTTTGATCTCTTTGCAGTTGAAGGGATAATCAAGAGTCTTCTCCAGCACCACAATTTGAAAGCATCAATACTTTGGTGCTCAGCCTTCTTTATGGTCCAACTCTCACATCTGTACATGACTACTGGAAAATTCACAGCTTTGACTACATGAACTTTGTCAACAAAGTGACATCTCTGTTTTTTAATATGCTGCCTAGGTTTTTCATAGCTTTTCTTTCAAGGCGCAAATGTCTTTTAATTTCACGGCTGCAGTTACTGTCCACAGTGATTTGGAGCCCAGGAAAATAAAATCTGTCACTGCTTCCATTTTTTCCTTTTCTATTTGCCTCCTCAGACAACCACTTTGCCTTCTTGCATTTCTTTTTCTTTGGGATGGTTTTGATCACTGCCTCCTATACGATCTTGCCAATTTACATCCATACTTCTTCAGGTAATCTGTCTACCAGATCTAATCTCATGAATCTATCACCTCCACTGTACAATCATAAGGGATTTGATTTAAGTCACACCCGAACTGTCTTAATTCTTTCTGGAGTTATTTCTCCACTGATCTCCAGTAGCATATTGGGCACCTACCAACCTGGGGAGTTCATCTTACAGTGTCCTATCTCTTTGCCTTTTCATATTGTTCATGGGGTTCACAAGGCAAGAATACTGAAATGGTTTGCCATCCCCTTCTCTGGCAGACCATATTTTGTCAGAACTCTCCACCATGACCCATCTATCTTGGGTGGCCCTAGATGGCATGGCTCATAGTTTCATTTAGTTAGACAAGGCTGTGGTCCATATGATCAGATTGGTTACTTTTCTGTAGAGTGAATGTCAACATTTTAGGAATCAGCAAACTAAAATGGACTGCAATGGGTGAATTTAATTCAGATGACCATTATATCTATTACTGTGGGCAAGAATCCCTTGGAAAAAAATGGAATAGCCATTATAGTCAACAAAAGAGTCCAGAAATGCAGTACTTGAATGCAATCCCAAAAACGACAGAATGACCTCTGTTCATTTCCAGGGCAAACCATTCAATACAGTAATCCAAGTCTATGCCCCAACCAGTAATGCTGAAGACGCTGAAGCTGAATGGTTCTATGAATACCTACAAGACCTTCTAGAACTAACACCCCAAAAGATGCCCTTTTCATTATAGGGGACAGAATGCAAAAGTAGGAAGTCAAGAAACACCTGGAGTAACAGGCAAATTTGGTCTTGGAGTATGGAATGAAGCAGGGCAAAGGCTAATAGAGTTCTGCCAAGAGAACACACTGGTCATAGCAAACACCCTCTTCCAAGAACACAAGAGAAGACTCTACACATGGACATCACCAGATGGTCAACATTGAAATCAGATTGATTATATTCTTTACAGCCAAAGATGGAGAAGCTCTGTATAGTCAGCAAAAACAAGACCGGGAGCTGACTATGGCTCAGATCATAAACTCCTTATTGCCAAATTCAGACTTAAAGAAAGTAGAGAAAACCACTAGATCATTTAGATATGACCTAAGTCAAATCCCTTAAGATTATACAGTGGAAGTGAAAAATAGATTCAAGGGATTAGATCTGATAGAGTGCCTGAAGAACTATGGACAGAGATTTGTGACATTGTACAGGAGACAGGGAGCAAGACCATTCCCATGCAAAAGAAATGCAAAAAAGCAAAATGGGTGTCTAAGCAGGCCTTAGAAATAGCTGAGAAAAGAAGCAAAGCAAAAAGCAAAGGAGAAAAGGGAAGATATACCTATTTGAATGCAGAATTCCAAAGAATATCAAGGAGAGACAAGAAAGCCTTCCTCAGTGATCAGTGCAAAGAAATAGAGGAAAACAATAGAATGGGAAAGACTAGAGATCTCTTCAAGAAAATTAGAGATATCAAGGGAACATTTCATGCAAAGATGGGCACAATAAAGGACATAAATGGTATGGACCTAACAGAAGCAAAAGATGTTAAGAAGAGGTGGCAAGAATACACAGAAGACCTATACAAAAAAGATCTTCATGACCCAGATAATCATGATGGTGTGATTGCTCACTTAGAGCCAAGACATCCTGGACTGTGAGATCAAGTGGGCCTTAGGAAGCATCACTACAAACAAAGCTAGTGGAGGTGATGGAATTCCAGCTGAGCTATTTCAAATCCTAAAAGGTGATGCTGTGAAAGTGCTGCACTCAATATGCCAGCAAATTTGGAAAACTCAGTAGTGGCCACAGGACTAGAAAAGGTCCGTTTTCATTCCAATCCCTAAGAAAGGCAATACCAAAGAATGCTCAAACTACCGCACAATTGCACTCATCTCACATGCTAGTAAAGTAATGCTTAAAATTCTCCAAGCCAGACTTCAGCAATACATGAACTGTGAACTTCCAGATGTTCAAGCTGGATTTAGAAAAGGCAGAAGAATTAGAGATCAAATTGCCAACATCTGTTGGATCATCAAAAAAGCAAGAGAGTTCCAGAAAAACATCTACTTCTGCTTTATTGACTATGCCAAAGCCTTTGAATATGTGGATCACAACAAAATGTGGAAAATTCTGAAAGAGATGGGAATACCAGATCACCCGACCTGCCTCTTGAAAATCTGTATGCAAGTCAGGAAGCAACAGTGAGAACTGGACATGGAACAATAGACTGGCTCCAAATAAGAAAAGGAGTACATCAAGACTGTATATTGTCACCCTGCTCAAATAACTTATATGCAGAGTACATCATGAGAAACGCTGGTCTAGATGAAGCACAAGCTGGAATCAAGATTGCCAGGAGAAATATCAATAACTTCAGATATATAGATGACACCACCCTTATGGCAGAAAGCAAGGAAGAACTAAAGAGCCTCTTGATGAAAGTGAAAGTGGACAGTGAAAAAGTGGGTTTAAAACTCAACATTCAGAAAACTAAGATCATGGCATCTGGTCCCATCCCTTCATGGCAAATAGCTGGGGAAACTTGGAAACAGTGACAGTTTATTTTGGGGGGCTCCAAAATCACTGCAGATGGTGATTGCAGCCATGAAGTTAAAAGATGCTTACTACTTGGAAGGAAAGTTATGACCAACCCAGATAGCATATTAAAAAGCAGAGACATTACTTTGCCAACAACAGTCCATCTAGTCAAAGCTATGGTTTTTACAGTAGTCATGGATGGATATGAGAGCTGGACTATAAAGAAAGCTGAGCACTTAAGAATTGATGCTTTTGAACTGTGTTGTTGGAGAAGACACTTGGGAGCCCCTTGGACTGCAAGGAGATACAATCAGTCCATCTTAAAGGAAATCAGTCCTGAGCGTTCATTGAAAGTACTGATGCTGAAGCTGAAACCCCAATATTTTGGCTACCTGATGTGAAGAACTGACTCATTTGAAAAGACCCTGATGCTGGAAAAGATTGAAGGCGGGACGAGAAAGGGGACAACAGAGGATGAGACAATTGGATGGCATCACTGACTCAATGGACATGAGTGTGAGTAAACTCTGGGAGTTGTTGATGGACAGGGAGGCCTAGTGTGCTGCAGTCCATGTGGTTACAAAGAATCAGACATGACTGAGTGACTGAACTGAACTGAACTGAATTGTCTAGTGGTTTTCCTTACTTTCTTCAACTGAAGCCTGAATTGTAATAGCAGCTCATGATCTGAGCCACAGTCAGCTCCACATCTTGTTTTTGATAACTATATAGAGCTTCTCCATCTTTGGCTGCAGGAAACATAATCAGTCTGATTTTGGTATTGGCCATCTGGTGATGTCCATGTGTAAAGTCATCTATTGTGTTGTTGGAAAAGGTGCTTGCTATGACCAGCATGTTCTCTACAGAACTCTTAACTTTTGTATGGCTTCATTTTGTACTCCAATTCCAAACTCTCTGTTGTTCTGGGTATCTCTTGACTTCCTACATTTGTATTTCAATCCTCTATGATGAAAAGGACACCTTTTTTTGGTGTTAGTTCTAGAAGGTGTTGTAAGTCTTCATAGATCCAGCCAGCTTCAGCTTCTTTGGCATCAGTGGTTGGAGCATAGACTTGGGTTGCTGTGATGTTGAATGGTATGTCTGGGAAACTACCTGAGATCATTTGGGCCTTTTTGAGGTTGTACCCAAGTACTGAATTTCGGACTCTTCTATTGACTATCAGGGCTACTCCATTTCTTCTAAGGGATTCTTGCCTGCAGTAGTAAATATAATGGTCATCTGAATTGAATTCTCCCATTCCCATCCGTTTTAGTTACTGATTCCTAAGATGTTGATGTTCACTTTTGCCATCTCCTGCTTGACCACATCCTGATTTACCCTGATTCATGGACCTAACATTCCAGGTTCCTATGCAATATTGTTCTCTATAGCGGAAATTTTACTTTCACCATCTGACACATCCACAACTGAGTGTCATTTCTGCTTTGGCCCAACCACTTCATTCTTCCTGAAGCTATTAGTAATTGCCCTCTGACCTTCCCCAATAGCACATTGGATACTTTCCAACATGGAGGCTCATCTTCTGGTGTCATACCTTTATGCCTTTTTATCCTGTTCATGGGGTTCTCATGGCAAGAATACCAGAGTGTGTTGCCATTTTCTCCTCCAGTGAACCACATTTTATCAGAACCCTTCACTATGACCCATACATCTTGGATGGCCCTGCCTGGCATGGCTCATAGCTTCATTGAGTTATGCAAGCCCCTTCACCATGGCAAGGTTGTGATCCACAAGTTCTGACAGTAGAAACTGATAAATGGATACTTGAGCAAGTAAGTCAATTTATAATTTAAGATGGAAACGGTGGTTCTGAAACTTCAGATTCCTAAATTCTCAAGTGCAATTAAGTACCCTGGGGACCTTGTTAACATGCAGATTCTGAGGCAGTAGTTGTGGTGTGGGGTCTGAGACTTAAACATTTGTGGCAAGCTCCTAGTTGTTATAGATGCCACGTATCTGCAGACCATGCTTTGAATAGCAAAGCGTTAGGGTACAAAACCTTCACCCAGTGACCCTGGAAAAACTATTGGTTTTCAGCCCTACCTCTAGACATTCTGATTCAACAGTCCCAAAATGGGCCAGTAATGCAAGTAATTTCAATGCAGATGGTATTCAGAGAACACTTTTATAAAGCACTGATTTATGAGCTTATAAAAATTTCTTCATTAGCAGTCTCCTTGTAAGATTAACACATGTTTTCTAATTCCTGCCACCTGGATTTTTTTTTTTAACGTACCTTGTAATTTTACAAAGGCTCAGAATCAGGCTGAAAAATAACACATTGTACTTAAAGTTAAAATGGAATTCAGGAAACATAGCCAAATTTCTTTGGAAAAAATATGTCAGCATTTATTATTAATGTCTCAGGTGTTCTACTAGAGGCTAGGGTTACAAGATTATGAAAAACAAACCCATGTCCTCTTAAATAAGGCTGTTTCAACTGAGCAAATATGGACTGAATGCTGAATGAGGCTGTATGCGAGGTCAAGGGGCATCTCACAGGCTTGCAGGAAGTAGGCTCATTTGTTTAGAAATTATAACAAAATTAAGGAAATTTTCTTTTGTGTCTCCTATGACGTCTTCCAAAATTATCCTGGGATTTTTTAAAATATGTGTGTCATATATAGATCCTTTTACCCATCTGAACTGTAATCACTCAGTTCACAAAGTACAAAGCACATGCTCAACAAATCTTGATTTTATTTAAAAGAACTGAATTTCTAAATTTCAAATGGCGGATTCATTTTGATATTTGGCAAAACTAATACAATTATGTAAAGTTTAAAAATAAAATAAAATTAGGAAAAATAAATAAATAAATAAATTTCAAATGGCTATTACACTGAATTAATTATTAAAGATTAAGATTTGTGATTCAAGCTTTATAATGTATTGTAAGTTTTGCTTTTAAATACCTGGTCTGTTTTACTCCTGATATTCAAATTTCTACAATAGCACTGATATTTTCTTCTCTGTGTTAATAGAACAACACTTTATTAGTAGAAGGATGCAAAATCCACAAGGCATTCTTCCATTCCCCTCCCTGATTTTATTTCTAAATAACTGCTTTTAGAACAGAGAAGACAATATTTAAGATTTAATAATGTTGAAATGACCAAACGTAAATTTCTTTTTGTCAGACAGCCATGTCAAATATTTTGGAAACAGAGAAAATGATTCCAATAAAAATAATTTTAGTTACAAAAAGAGCCTGGTTTCTCCTGGGAACAGTCTATGGTCTGCAACACTGCTAGCTCTAGAAAGATGAAGACTGTTTTGCTTTCATTTATGTTTCAACATGATCAGTTAACCTTGAAAATACCAAATAAATGTCACAGAAAAGAACACAACCTAAAAGTCTTAGAGCAAAAACAATTTCAGGTATATTTCTGTAGTTAAAGAAAGGCAGATTGGATGTTGTGACTGATAAGACATTGAAGAAATGCTAAGCTGTTGAGAATGTGAAAGCAAAAGAAGTATAGAAAGAAAAGTAGAGCCACACGAAAAAGTATGATTTGTAATTGCTGCCAGAGCAGCATATCAGCATCATTTTTATCCTGATATCTGCTGTACAGTCCTGGAAATTCCCCCTGCTACAGTTCTTAATCTTAAAGGGTTTTCTAAATATGTCTAGAGAGTAAAGTTTTATCTTCAGTGGATTGTTAGATATGGTACAATTTCATTTTTGTTCAAACTGATGTATTCGCTACCTAATCAGTTCAAACTGATAGACTCCTAAGCCAGAAAATCCTTCTAAGATGAGGTTGCAGGGGTATGATGTGTGTTTGTTCTCATTCTAGCGTATCTGGGTAGCAGCCAATAATTATCCATTTTAGGTAATGTAGGACCTGAGACCCACTTCCATCCCCATCCAAAAAGCTAAAGTTGTATTTACATCATTTCCTTTTTAGTGATCAGTGGGAGGGAGGATGATTTTAATCATAAAGCCAACAAAACAGTGGCTAAATCAATGCATACATAAAACCCTAAAAAATGGAGAATAATGTTTTAAATAATGGCCATAATATCCATGTAGATATGCCAAACTATAAATTTGAATGTTCAAAATCTTTAAGAATAATTCTGTCCTTCACTGCAACCCTCCCCTCCAATTTGTAGTAACAGTCAATTAATACCCCTGCTATTTCTACTCTTGTGTTGAAGCCATATTATTACGAATGATAGCTATTAAAATCCCCAAGCCTTATTAAACTTTGAGTATTTTGTTTTTAATATGAGACAAACTGATAGAAAATTACTTCTGCGTATATGAAGGGGAAAAAAGGAAACAGAAAACTTACATTTTAACACTGAAATATGTTTAGAACTAGAATTTGAAATACTGTAATGTAATTATACTGACATCTTTTGTAAGTGATAACACATGATAACACATAATTGAATGGCTCCTGTATCAGAGGAACCACTACTATGGAAAAAGACAAAGAGCCTAATTTATTCTGACTAATCAGGATTGATGTTAATTAAAGAAGAGTGCAAGATAATGACTTCTCATTACCACCTGATAGATGGAAATAGATTGTTCTTCTTCTAGGTAAAATAGCAATTAAGTAACTTTTTAAAAAGGATTTATTTTCAGAAGACTTTCTTCTATAATTGGTGAAGTGTCTGTAAAAAGATCTTCCCATGAATTCATCGAAAAAAATGGATTTCATCAAAGGCTACTTATTCTATAGTATTTATCACATTTTGTTGGATGTGTACAAGATAAAGACAACAGTTGAAAAGGCAGTAATCAGGACAAAATGGACTTGCATATTTTGTGGAATGTTTCACATTAAAGAACATAGTCTAACAAAGTGATTAAAGCTCAAAGTCAAATCCAAATTCCTTCATCAGTCAACTCTGTGACCTGCACCAAGTGATTTGACCTCTCTAATGCTTAATTTTCTCATCTGTAAAATTTTAAAAACAATAGATTTTGCTTCATAAGGTTATTGTATTAAATAAAATTATGTATGTGATATCCATTGCACAGAAATGGATATTACATAGGTGTCCTGGTATATTAAAAGACTTTAATAAATATTGGCTACTGTATTAGTTTCTTATTGCTATATAGTAAATCATCACAAACCTAGTAGCTTAATGCAAATTTATTATCTCACGGGTTCCTTGGAGCAGTAGTCTGGACTCAGATGAACGAGACCCTCTGCTCAATGTCTCCCCAAGGGAAGTCAAGATATTAGTTGGAGCTGCAATCTCATCTGGGTCTCAGGATCTTCTAAGTTCACCTTTTTTTGGCAGAATTCAGTTTCTATGATTGGGAGACTAAGACCATTGGCAATTAAAGGCTGTCCGCGTTCCCTGCCACATAACCCATCCACAATCTGTTTCTTCAAAGCAAACAGAAGTACATCTGCTGCTGCTTCCCTCTCCCTGACTTCTTTCATCTCTGACTTCTAAATCCTTTTTAAAATATTTCATCTCATTAGGTCAGGCCCTCCCATGATAATCTCCTTTTGATTAACTTAGAGCCATCCAATTAGGAACCTTACTTACACCTGCTAAATACTTCCTCCTTTGCCAAGCACAGTAACTTAATTACTGATATAATAATAGCCCATTAACTCACAGTTCTCACCTACATTCAAGGGGCCTGATTCTCACCAGGGAGTACAATTACAACTGCAGTCCTACTAGAGAATCCCTTATAATCCGCTCTCTATCCATGGGTTCCACATCCCCAAATTCAACCAACCTCAGATGGAATGGTACTATTAGAATCCACGACACAGAGGGCTGACTGTATTCCTTGTACTACATCATTTTATATATGGGACTTCAGCATCTGTGGATTTTGATATTTACAGGGGCTCCTGGGACCAATCCTTTGCAGATACTGAGTGAGGACTATGTCTAATTACACATTGTTTCGTTGGTTGTTCCCTTGGACTCTGCTTCCTTAAAGGACTTTGTCCTGAGAAAAACAAGAGAACATTCTATTGGATGCCATTATGACCCAGCTTGGGACTGTCATACTTGTTCTCAATATCTGCCTGGTAGAGGTAGGAGTAGAATAGGAAACACTAGGAAAAAAATCAGATAAGAAAAAAGATCCCTTTAAAAATTAGGTGTCTCATTATGCTGAAAAAATATACTGATGAAAAATATTAATGCATTTCTATTGCTGTGAAGAATAATGCCCTCTTCCCAAAGATGCCCAAGGCATAATCCCTGGAACTGTTGACTGTGTCACTGTTCATGGCAAATGGGACTTTACAGACATGATTAAGACAAAAGACCATCAGAAGGTCCTATTCTGCACTATGTGGGTGGTAATCAATTTCACCACATCAGTCACTGAAAACAGGAATCCTTTTGGCTATGGTCAGAGAAAGAGACATTATGAAGAAGAGTCAGAGGGATATGTGTTGGCTTTGAACCTAAAGGAAGGGAGCCACCAGTCAAAGAATATGTGTAGCCTCTAAAAGCTGGAACAAGCAAGAAAACCAATTCTCTCTTAGATCCTCCAGAGAAAAACCCAGCCCTGTAAACACTAACTTTAGCCCAATAAGACCTGTATCAGACTTCTAACATACAAAATTTTAGGATAATAAATTTCGGTGGTTTTAGGCACTAACTGTGGCAACTGATTATAAGAACAACAAAAAATTACTACAAACACTAATGAAAATTTTGCAAACACTACTCAGTGCAAAAAAAAAAAAAAAAAAAAAACAGTTATTTCAGCAGAGGAGCAAAAGACTGTGTGGAAAATAAGGAACTGAAAAAAGCAAGCCAATTGTTGCTCTGTCCTCCTGTCCTAGCCTAAGTCTGTTATACCTCCATCAGGTCAATTGCCCTCTCAGGACACTTAGAACATACAGACAGGTAAAGTGTTACAATGCTGAATGCCTAGGCTGAGAAATGCAATAAACCTATGTTTGAATTCCTACTTTGTCACTTAGAAGATCTGTGACACTGTGATAAGTAAAGAGTTAGATCTTCAGTTTCTTTATCTCCGTTATTAAGGATAATTATGCCCAAAAGGAGCTTCCCTGGTGGCTCAGTCGGTAAAGAATCTGCCTGCAATGTGTTTGATTCCTGGGTTGAGACAATCCCCTGGAAGAGGGCATGGAAACCCACTCCAGTATTCTTGCCTGGAGAATCCCCATGGACAGAGGAACCTGGTGGGCAGCAGTCCATAGGGTTACAAAGAATAAGACATGAGTGAGTGACTAAGCATACACACATACGTCTAAAGAATTGTCAAAATAATTTCTAGTGAATATTTAAATAATGATCAATATATAGTGTATCAGGAGTGAATTTTCACTATTTATCATCATTGTAAAATTTTCTGGTGAGTGACATAAACCAAAGAGAACTTAGATGCCCAAAGTTCTCACCAAGAAAACCACAGAGAGGTAAAGGGAGATGGACAAATTGGGAGATTGGGATTGACAAATACACCCTATTCTTTATGGGAAAAGAATCTTAAAAAGAGTGGATTTATGTATACATATAACTGATCCACATATACCTATAAATTTGATTAATAAAATTTTTTAATTCAAGAAAAAGAGAGAAAACCATTATAAGGACTCAATCTCAATGCCTATGCTGCTGCTGCTAAGTCACTTCAGTCGTGTCCGACTCTGTGTGACCCCGTAGATGGCAGCCCACCAGGCTCCCCCGCCCCCGGGATTCTCCAGGCAAGACCACTGGAGTGGGTTGCCATTTCCTTCTCCAATGCATGAAAGTGAAAAGTGAAAGTGAAGTCGCTCAGTCGTGTTCGATAGCCTCTATTTTTTTCACTATTATTTATAGCCTCCATTGATCAAACATGGCTTACATGAGGGAGTTTCTCAAATCACCATTTTAAACGTAAAGATACATGTTTGACACATTTTCATGCTCATATTAATGATAAATTTTTGTAACACTCATAGAATTTGGGTCCCAGATATACAAAACACTCTGTTAATTATTTCTGCCAACTGCACAATACTAAATACATATGAAGAACATTATGAAGTTCTTCTGACTAACTCTTAAACTGTATATCTTATCTGAAGTGTCCTGGGTTGGATTCTGTAGAAGCACAGCATAAAATGAAGGTTCTTGTGAAAGTGATTTACTGGAGGTGTGCTCTCTGGAGAAGGGGAATGAAGCAAGCAGAACAGGGCAAAGGAAAAGCTAAGCATAAATGAGGTCTGTCTGAGAGACAAATTTCAGCCCAGTGCTGTGAGGAGTTAGGGAGCATGAACTGCACCACAGAGTTGTACTCACCTTGAGCCCCAGGGGTTATCTGTGCATTCCTGTGTCAGTCAAAAGAGGGCACGTAGGAGCTATTAAAAGTCAACAGGTATAGCTGCTAGAGGTGGTCCTGTGGGACGAGGAGATGGGGACAGTCACAATAGCACCTACCACAGAAAATGATCCCAGATGCTGCATCAGAACTAGATCTTAAATTACAACATTAAATCACAAATGTCTAGAGCATAACATTAGTTTTAAATCATACTTTCCCTAGAAGAATACAAATGCATAAATCTTGCAAATAAGCAGTTTCAAAGTCTAGGTCGGGGCTGCGGGCAGACTTTTGAAGAAGGACAACCTTAGAACAAACTAATAAACAATCTAGTAAAATATGCATCGCTAATTATGACAGAAACATTGTATTACTAGTTACAATATCAGTTACATGTTCCTCTAGGATATGTCAATATTTTCAAGGAATATAAATCATGACACTCTGACCAATGTGGGGTTGATTTTAAAACCACCTTGTAATGTTACATTTTAAATCAACTATATTGCTTCAAATAAATAAATAAAATCACCTTGTAGCAAAGTTATTCAGAGACTTTTAGACCTCTTATGCATCACTTTTAACTATTGTCCTGCTGGATATATATATCCCATGACAAACCAGGTGTCCCACACAAAACCTAAGAAGTAGCCCTTTCAACACATCTCATTACTCAGAAATATAAAAACCAAAATAAACAAAATAATAAATGTCAGTATTGTTCAAATACCTACTTCTTGATAAAGAAGGTTAAAAGAACAGACCCTAACCAATGCAGATATGATTATATCATGTTTCCTAAGAGGCAATGAGCCACTATTTGATATATGGGTTAATATGTTTTGGGCTTCCCTGGTGGCTCATATGGTAAAGAATCTGCCTGCAATGCAAGAGACCTGGGTTCAATCTCTGGGTCAAGAAGATCCCCTGGAGAAAGGAATGGCGACATACTCCAACATTCTTGCCTGGAGAATTCCCTGGACCAAGGAGTCTGGTGGGCTACAGTCCATAAGGTCACAAAAAGTCAGACACGACCGAGCAACTAACATTAATATGTTTCAAAAACAAACTGTCACTATCCACTGTTTTTGATAATATTTTCAGGTTGATAACGATGCACGATACTGGATGCTTGGGGCTAGTGCACTGGGACGACCCAGATGGATGGTATGGGGAGGGAGGAGGGTTCAGGATGGGGAACACATGTATACCTGTGGTGGATTCATTTTGATATTTGGCAAAACTAATACAATTATGTAAAGTTTAAAAATAAAATAAAAAGAAACTGGGAGACAATAAATGTTGATGTTTCAATCCAAAAAAAAAATAAAATAAAATGAATTTTCTTCTATAAATATACCCTAAAATATCTTTTAATAAATATTTTTGTTTTCAGTGGGCTCAAAGAGTGAAATTTTCTAAGTAAATTTTCCTGTTTGCTTAACTTACCTACGGAGAATTGCAGATATATAATTAAAATAAATTATCATTTTATTTTTAAAATCCTTGTTCTTTTTAACAAGATAGTGTTGATACATGTAAACTCAGAAATGAGTCAATTATAAAACAAATAATAATTTATTCATATCATTCATTATCACTGATAATAAATTACTCATATTATCACTGATCAAAAATAAAAATAACCTCATTTTTACTTATGAATTCATATGCCACAAACATTAACTTGCTGACATATATATTAATGCAAATCTCAGCATTTTGGAAAATCTATTTCCAGTTAGGAACATGTGGCAAATAGACAGTATATTTTCTATAGTGTGACTAGATTCTAACATCTACCTCTGAAGCTATATAGAAAGAGTTGTTTAATAACATCTAGAGAGCAAGACCTGTCCTGGGAGTCTCCCTAGTGAATCATCTCATCTTATATTCTTTGTCAAACTATAAATGAATTAAGTGTTTTACTCACTGATAAGTAGGATGCACCAAAAGTAATTGAATGTGGTAATCAAAAATTTGTTAAACCTGTCACTGCACATCATTATCAGCTTCAAATCCAACATAGCACAATTAGCTTACGATAGTTACAGAGGAATCAAGTCCATGTTAAGGTCGAGTGAGTAATGCACACTCTTCAGTAAATTAAATTAGACTCCAAGTAGATGAACAGAATAAAGAATGCACATGTGACTGGTGTAAATAAGGTAAAACATAGAATTTATGGAGTGGGAAATATGTTTCCTGAGCAATGTGGGCTAAACAGTCTTCATTACAGATTCTTAACTAGCTGGCGTGTCATAGGTAGATCAAGGCCAGAGTCTAAAAATCTACTTAATTCAGGATCTTGGCTTATGATTGATACATTAAAATCAAATAGTCACATGTCTAAATATCAATAGATACTATACATTATATTCTTCTCACTGCTGAAAAAGTACTGAAAATTACAAGACTAACAAACAAGTTCAGTTGCTCAGTCATGTCCGACCCTTTACAACCCCATGGACCGCAGCACGCCAGGCCTCCCTGTCCATCACCAACTCCTGGAGTTTGCTTAAAGTCATGTCCATCGAGTCAGTGATACCATCCAACCATCTCATCCTCTGTTGTCCCATTGTCCTCCCACCTTCAATCTTTCCCAGCATCAGGGTCTTTTCAAATAACAAACCTCACTATACCTCAAATTGTAAAGAAGGCCTTGGGGGAAAGAATATCCCATCATTCTCTCATATTAGTTTTTTTTTAGTTAAAAATTATGGTTACACTCACAGCAAAAAATTTTCTACACGTTTTATGCAATTGTAGAAAATAATTTGAAATAATTGGTAGGGACATATTTATTTGCTAGGAAATTAAAGTTATATTGGTGTGTGCACACTCCTAAAAGGGTTTAGGTGAAACTATGTGTTTTAGGGGATGACTGGAATTGGCATAAATATTAAATAAAACCTAACAAATGGGCATTTGTTTTACTGATTTGTTTGGGAAGTTCAGAAATAAATACACAACACTTGTGTAAATGCCAGTTATAGCTCAGTTTTGACACTCCACAAGTCTGAAATTTAATATCTTTTCATCCAGGGGTTATGTAAATTTTAAATTATAGCCATGGAATGTACAAACTTAAGATGGTTTGGGACTAGAAATTTGATTAATTTGAAAGGAGAGGACTCAAATGCCCATATTTCCTACCGACTTTACCTCCTCAGTATCACAATATCTGAAAAATCAAATTAACAGTTATAATGTTTTCTGGTCAATATGTCATGAGAGCAAAAGATGCTTACAGTCCTAATGAATGTTTTGTCTCATTTGAGCTAAGTTAAAACAGATGTGTGCCTTTGAATTTCTAGAGACCAGGATGCATACATCTTTTTACATATTTTAGATAATACATTTGATAAAAATTAAATATTAACAAGTTTTCATTTCCTCCATCTGCCTCTAGTGTAATTTTCTAGATTTCATATATCCCTGTCACTTCAGTGTATTTTCATCACATGTCACAAAGATTTTTCAGTGATCATCTTCTCTGTTGGTCATTTCCTGATGCTTAACATCCAGCTTCATTAATCTCAACAGTAATGTCTACAAATTATATATCTTGGTACAGAACTGATTCCTTCTCAGAAAACTTTCTGAAGATAGCTGACTTCACCCTTTTGGATTTGTAATGCTTGCAATAATAACATGAGAGCTCTTGGTAAGTGCCCTGGTGTTTTTCTGATTTTACTTTCAGGCATGCTATGGGGTCTTCAAATATATTCATGGCCTATTGGCTTTTGAAGAAATGTGTGACATTCCATTGTCATTTTTACCTATTGGTAAAGGAATTTCTTTTCATTTGAGATTTGGTCCTGAACAGTTTATATAGAAGGTAGACAGTATTATTATTGTTCAAAAAGTTCATTCAGGACCTATTATACTCATAGATAATAATGCCTCCTTTTGTGTATTTTAAACATTTACCCTAGCAATTAAAAAGATAAACACATGTTTAAGAGAGTATCATTATTTTAGGGCTATGAGTCCATGTATACTTTTCTCTCATCTATGACTACTTAAAACTTGTAATTTCGTCTCATCATTGTTATCTGGGGCTCACTGGTAAGTAGATGGTTGTTTCCCCAGAGGCTATTACCTTTCATGGGCAAGCTCATGGTAGATATATTGGGAGTGTTCCTGCTGCTGCTAAGTCACTTCAGTCGTGTCCGACTCTGTGCAACCCCATAGACGGCAGCCCACCAGGCATCCCCGTCCCTGGGATTCTCCAGGCAAGAACACTGGAGTGGGTTGCCATTGCCTTCTCCAGTGCATGAAGGTAAAAAGAGAAAGTGAAGTCACTCAGTCGTGTCTGACTCTTAGCGACCCCATGGACTACAGCCTACCAAGCTCCTCCATCCATGGGGTTTTCCAGGCAAGAGTACTCAAGTGGGGTGCCATTGCCTTCTCTGTATTGGGAGTGTAGGGGGACCTTATGTCCAAAATGGACATTATTAGCCACTGATTCTTTCTCCTGCATAAAAATAAAACCAGTGCCTAATGTGAAAGCTATTTAGTACTTTCTACAATAATTTTTTAAAACATCAAAGATTGTGTATTTGAGTGAATTAGTTGTACTATTGACTCTGTGTGAACTAATACTATTTGGTGATGGTCCTGGCCTTACTTAAATATTTCAAAAATGTTTTATAGATCTACATAACTAACACCATCATCATTTAAGTATCCCTTGTGTCTATGGCACTGTACAATATTCTTTGGATAGAGAGTGCAAAACAAATAGAAGATTGATCCTACATTGAGGAATTTATAATTTAATCAGGGTGCACATGGATGAAATGAAAAGCCAATAGATAAATAATATATATAGATATAGATATACATTAGTTCCAGGTGGTATGGTTTAGTCAGGTTAAGTCTTTAACGGTTACAGAATACAAATATATTTCTTCATAAAAGCACACATGCCTTAATCACATAAAACAAAGACACGTTAGGCCATTACACAGACCATGATAGATTGCAAGAAAGGAGAGGTGGTATAACAGTAAATTCAAGCTGGTCAGTTTTCCTCAGTCTTTAGCACTAGAAAAATCCCTATATTACGAGTGAGCCTATACAAGCTCAACACAGACCCTCAGCTCTCAATGAGTAAACAAAACTGGCACTTTGACATCATAGCAAGCCAGGGAATGGTTTTAATAGTTTTAAAAGACAAAATCTAAGATGGTTTTGATCATCTCCATTTTTTTTCAACTACCTTTTAATAAAAATTTCCAAAAACACAGTAAAATTAGGGGAAAATTAAGTGAATAGCTTTATTCTAGTCACCAAAAATTCTACAATTAACATTTTTCCAGATTTCTTTATCATATATCTAGTCACCTATCCAACCCTCTATGCATCCATCAACCCACCTACACTTTGAATACATTTCAAAATACATTGCAGGCACCAGTATATTTCCCATCTAAACCTTCAGCAAATATATCATTTTTATCTTCAAATGTTTAAGGTTAAGGGTTTCTCTGGTGGCGTAGTGGTTGAGTGTCTGCCAGCCAAGGCAGGGGACACAGGTTCAATCTGTAGTCCAAGAAGATCTCACATGCCCGGAAGCAACTAAGCCCGAGAGCCACAACCACTGAAGTCCACAAGCCTACAGCCTGCACTCCGCAGCAAGAGAAGTCACTGCAACGAGAAGTGTGCACGCTACAATGAAGAGTAGTTACAGTTACTCTCTGTAACTAGAGAAAGCCCTTGCACGGTAACAAAGAACCAGAGTAACCAAAAATAAATAACTCTTAAAAAAATCATTTTAGGGTTAAATGTAATGCCATGAAATGTGCAAATCTTAACAGCACCGTTAAGTAAGTCTTGACGGACGTGTAACCTGTATGACCTAATCACCCATTTTTCAAAGATATCCTCTTAGTACTTTGATATGAAATATCAAGAAGTAGATTATTACTATCACCCCAAAAATTTACTATATGCTCCCTCCCAGCTAATCCCCACTTCTCCCAGAGACTACCATTATGTTTTTAGTTTTTTCCACCAAAGATTAGGTTACCGGCTCTCCCCCACCCTAGTGATATTCTCCTCCTCCTCCTCTCACTGCTGAGATTTCGTGGGACTCTGCTCAGTCATCACTGCTCTCATTTAGTCTCAGGCATCCAAGGAGATTTGGAGGTTCAGTTGCTAATATTACCTAAATTGAAAATTTCATAGCCAAGACACTCAGCATATATCTTACAAGGTTGTTTTGAAAAATGACTGAGATAATGTATGTGAAAGCACATTGCACAGTCCCTGGAAAATAGTGAGCAGGTAAGAAATGCTTTTTTAAGTGATTCCAATCCTTTATGCATTATTTCACCCTTCTTACCACCCCTGCCACCTGCTTTCTCTCCCTTTCTTGTTCTAGTCGTCAGCCTCCTCATCTCTCACCTTCGTGGAATGTGCCATACCTGCTGACAACTGCATGCACATCTTGGGTCCATGGCACCAGAAGCATTGATGGCCTCACTCTCCACATCTGCTTCTTGCCCCACTGCCTCCCTCTCTCTCTCACACACACACATCCCAGTTTTGATTCTCTTCTACTCCTCTCAACAACTCAGCCTTGAGAAAGGCAAGGCAGATGAGATGTAATAGTGGAATCGTCCCTGGAATTCATAGATTGTTAGAGGGGCAGCCAGATCCCTGGCACATCCTCCACCTGAACAAACACCCACAGAAATATCCCAGATATTATGATTCTGAAAATGTAAAGAGAAGAAAAGTCAAAGAAGGACAGAGATAAGGATAGGAAAAAAAATGACACAGTCAGAAGAGGTACAAGGAAACCAAATGAAATGGGAATTAAATTAAAAATAAAGGTAACAGCTTTTTGGTCTGCTTTGCTTTCAAAAACTCAAGGATTGGAAGGAAAAGTGAAAGCCACTCAGTTGTGTCTGACTTTTTGCAACCCCATGGACTATACAGTCCATGGAGTTCTCCAGGCCAGAATACTGGAGTGGGTAGCTGCCGGGGTCCAGCCCCGGTGGACCCAGGGAATTCGAAGCGGGGACGGCGTCGGCGAGGATCAGGAAACAACTGCTTAACTAAACTTTAATTAAGGATATAAAGAGTAATAGAATAAGGATAGCTCAGTGAGGAAATTCAGTGAAGAAAGAGGCTGAATAATTCAGCCAGAAGGTGAGAGAAAGAACGACATGGTGAGACCAAGTTTCGGTGAACAAGGCCCGCACTTTATTTTCCAAAGTAGTTTTTATACCTTAAGTTATGCATAGAGGATAATGGGGGAAAGGGTAGAGTCATGCAGCAAGCCAGGCTTTCTTCCTGCAAACTTATCATATGCAAAAGCTTAGGTGATTTGCATCATCTTCTGGCCCGGAGGCCTGTTAACATTTTAAGACCCTTTCTTCAGAAAACTTATTTTTCTCTAAAGGTAATTGGTCAGGAGCCACCCTCCAAAAGCATTAGATAGCAAAGGTGTGGTGGGCTATAACAAGAAAAAGAATTAACTCAAGGGTCCCAGGTTACAAACATTAAAGCTACTACTTACACCAATTATATTAATCAATACACTGCCAGGGACACAGCAGGTAAGGGATATGGAAACTTAGCAGCAAACATTGGCCCAACAAGTGAAAATCCCTTCACCAATACAATTTCTAATCAATCTTTTAACTACTCAAAAGAATCTGTGTTTAGACAGTTTAGAACATCTCCTGCCTCTCACAGTTGGGAGGCTCTGAACAATCACTTGTGGCCAGAAAAACCTATTCAGGCAGGCTAGAGGATTTCCAAAGGAGTTTGTAGGTTGAAACACTGTCACACCCAGGAATTATTAACTGGAGCTGTAAGCTAACTCTTTTTTCAGAGAGAGGGAGTGGGGGACAGCCCCCCGTAAAGTCAGAGGTGTAGGTGAAAGCACAAAGCAGAAAGTAGGCAGACTCTGAGAATTTCCAGGGGGACTCCTGAGGCTTGATCCCGCCTTTGCATATGCCCAGCCTCCTTCCTCATGACCTTTGTCATGGGTGGAGCTCCTCACGCTGGCTCCCGGCAGTGATAGAATTCCAGTTGAACTATTCCAGATCCTGAAAGATGATGCTATGGAAAGTGCTGCACTCAATATGCAATATGCAATATGCCGGCTCCCGGCAGGTAGCCATTCCCTCCTCCAGGGGATCTTCCCAACCCAGGAATGGAAGCCAGGTCTCCCACATTGCAGGTGGATTCTTTACCAGCTGAGTCACAGGAAGCCCAAGGATACTGGAGTGGGTAGCCTATTCCTTCTCCAGTGGCTCTTCCCAACCCAGAAATCGAACCAGGGTCTCCTGCATTGCAGGCAGATTCTTTACCAACTGAGCAAAGTCTCAGCCTAAAAGGAGAGGGGAAAATATGAAACTGAGTGACAGTTGCTTGGGGAAGGATTGGAGAATGGACTTTTTAGTGGGAAAAGACTAGGAAGTACCTCACAATGAGACACCTAAATTATTTTCCATGGTCTTCAGGCCCCTGCTTCTGCACACACCTTCAAGTCACAATAAACCATTCCCTGGCTCATTGATTAAAGTGAGGCCACTGAACATATTTTTATCTTGCCTAAATTCCTTCTCACTGTTTTCTACTCTTCTACCTCTTTTTTTTAACTCCCCCTCCCATTTCTGATGAACATCTGGATCAGCTATTCTGGGGACTATGCTGTCAAACTTTCTTCATTCTTCAGGCCTTTTCCCTTTCTTCAATTTCTGTTTTTATAATTGACATCTTTTTTCTTCAGAAGTAATGGCCAGTATATTCAGCAGAGTGGTGTTTGTAAGTCTAATACATATAACAACTCTTTTATAAATATTTGAAAAACTACTGCTCTTATCTTGTATAACAGGTATTATGAAAAATTTAATATATGTAAAAAATGATGGAATAAAAGGAATAAATGCTAAGTACCAGGGAACACTGTCACATTTCTTGTGCTCACTCTGCCATGAAAGCAACTTCATGAACACTTTATGATGAAGGTTGGACTGAATAATGGCCCAAATAAAATTTTAATTTTCTTTCATTTTAGTCTTATTGAGTACTTATGCCTGGTCCTTAAAAAGCATAAAATAGTGCTTTCCACTATTCACAAAAAGAATTACATTTGTGTGGATACTAATGTGCAATTACTCTATAGATCTCTTCTAAGACATTCAAGGAGTTTCAAATATAGCAAATATAAAATGGGACTTTAAATGTTGATGAAGACACTAAACAATAAGCACAAATGGTTTAGGAAGAATATTCTTTACTGAGAAACAATGGAAAAGTGTTTGTGAAAGAACTGATCAGAGCGTCAAAACTGGCATTTTTCAGGGGAATTGGTGCATTTCCCCATTAAACTTGTAATGATTCGGATCCAAAGAATATTTAATTCATGGATCACTGCTGCAATATTGTGTCAACATGTACTTAGGGAGTCTTCACTGTATGGATCACTGCAGTGATAGACTGTAATGGTTGCTTATC
Source organism: Bos mutus (assembly GCF_027580195.1). Taxonomy (NCBI): domain Eukaryota; kingdom Metazoa; phylum Chordata; class Mammalia; order Artiodactyla; family Bovidae; genus Bos; species Bos mutus. Next base: position 50,509,370 of record NC_091617.1, read on the forward strand.
TATCAACTTAATGCATATTATCACAGCACACTAATACAAGGGCTATTGATAAGACAATCTATAGCCCAATTTCTTACCTTAAAAGAAATTTCTGACAAACCCTTAACATTATAAGTAGGAGGACTAAAAAAAGAACAGAACTAGTTGCTAAGATTTCTTACAAAAACTATTCATAAAACATAAGTTTTCTCCAGTTTCAATCTATGTTTACCTGATCATTTTAATATTGAGTTTTTCCTAAACTGTATATTCTTAAATGATATATTCAGTTCTTCTACTTTTTCTGGCCATCTCTATGGGTAATTTTGTTTGACCATTTTAACAGTAAAAAATGTTACTAATTTCAGGGTGAATAACTAGGAAGTGGAATATTCAGTAAATTAGACAGGTCTAAGATAATCTCAGCAGATAAATCATGTGAAATGCTGGGCTGGATGAAGGATAAACTGGAATCAAGATTGCTGGGAGAAATATCAATAACCTCATATATGAAAATGATGTCACCCTTATGGTAGAAAGCAAAGAGGAATTAAAGAGCCTCTTGATGAAAGTGAAAGAGGAAAGTGAAAAAGTTGGCTTAAAGCTCAACATTCAGAAGACTAAGATCCATGGCATCTGGGCCCATCACTTCATGGCAAATAGATGGGAAACAATGGAAACAGTGAGAGACTTTATCTTGGGGGGCAGGTCAGGAAGCAACAGAACTGGACATGGAACAACAGACTGGTTTCAAAAAGGAAAAGGAGTACGTCAAGGCTGTATATTGTCACCCTGCTTATTTAACTTATATCAAGAGTACATCATGAGAAACACTGGGCTGGATGAAGCACAAGCTGGAATCAAGATTGCCGGGAGAAATATCAGTAACCTCAGGTATGCAGATGGCACCACAATTTTTGCAGAAAGTGAAGAACTAAAGAGTCTCTTGATGAAAGTAAAAGAGGAGAGTGAAAAAGTTGGCTTAAAGCTCAACATTCAGAAAACAAAGATCATGGCATCTGGTCCCATCACTTCATGGGAAATAGATGGGGAAACAGTGGAAATAGTGGCAGACTTTATTTTTTTGGGCCCCAAAATCATTGCAGATGGTGACTGCAGCCATGAAAACAGACACTTACTCCTTGGAAGAAAAGTTATGACCAACCTACACAGCATATTAAAAAGCAGAGCCATCACTTCACCAACAAAAGTTCATCTAGTTAAGGCTATGGTTTTTCAGTAATCATGTATGGATGTAAGAGTTGGACTGTGAAGAAAGCTGAGCACCGAAAAATTGATGCTTTTGAACTGTAGTGTTGGAGAAGACTCTTGAGAGTCCCTTGGACTGCAAGGAGATCCAACCAGTCCATCCTAAAGGAAATCAGTCCTTAATATTCATTGGAAGGACTCATGTTAAAGCTGAAATTCCAATACTTTGACCACCTGATGCGAAGAACTGACTCATTTGAAAAGACACTCGTGCTGGGAAAGGCTGAAGGCGGGAGGAGAAGGGGACACCAAAGGATGAGATGGTTGGATGGCACCACCGACTCAGTGGGCATGAGTTTGAGTAAACTTAGCGAGTTGGTGATGAACAGAGGGGCCTGGCGTGCTGCAGTCCATGGGGTTGCAAAGAGTTGGACATGACTGAGCAACTGAACTGAACTGAAAATCACTGCAGATGGTGACTGCAGCCATGAAATTAAAAGATCCTTTCTCCTTGGAAGAAAAGCTATGACCAACCTAGGCAGCATATTAAAAAGCAGAGACATTACTTTGCCAACAAATGTCTGTCTAGTGAAAGCTATGGTTTTTCCAGTAGTCATGTATGGATGTGAGATTGGGACCATAAAAAAACTTGAGCACCAGAAAATTGATGCTTTTGAACTGTGGTGTTGTAGAAGCCTCTTGATAGTCCCTTGGACTGCAAGGAGATTGAACCATTCAATTCTAAAGGAAACCAGTCCTGAGTATTCATTGGAAGGACTGGTGCTAAAGCTGAAGCTCCAATACTTTGGCCACCTGATGCAAAGAACTGACCCTAGGCAATGGTGAGACATATTAGGGTACATTTAGTCAAGAGTTTCTATTGGCATAACTATTAACATAGATTACTGAGAACCCTCTTTTTTATAAGAAGAGCAAAGATTCTATTTGATATGCATGTGGAGTATTTTAAATTCTCCATAGATTTAAGTTTGATTCTCTTCAATTGACAGTTATTCCAAGAAAAATTACATTATTAAAGTGACAAACAATAACAGTCATAAAGAAATATATGTACAAGATAATATATTAAAAATTCTTCCCACTTGTTTTTACTTCTTTCTCATCTACTTGTGTTTATAAGACAAAACCTAATAAATAAACTGTGATACACCCATGCAATGGAACATTATTTAGCATAAATAATAAACAACTGATTCATGCAATAGCATGGATGAGTCTGAAGTGCATTTGTTTTAATGCATTTTTAACTAAAAGAAGTCAGACACAGAAAGCTACATAATATATGATTTTCTTTATATGACATTCTGGAAAAGGTAAGACTATAAGGATGGAAACATGAGTGTTTGCTAGAGATTAGAGGTGGGAAGAAGGGTAGGGACAAAGAAGCATGAGAAAAAATGTTGAGTGATGAAATGATTCTATACATTATTGGGGTGGTAGAAATATATCTCTATGCATTTGCCAAAAAACAGAACTGTTCAAAAAAAGTGATATACAAAATTGACAGACAGCATTTAACCAAGTGGTCAAGAGCAATATCACGAGTTATCCCTGATAATAGTTTGCTGAGAAGTGATGTTTTACCAAAAATTTGTAACCTCAATCTAGTCATAAGAACATTTCAGACTAATCCAAATTAAGGGAGAAAATAGTGACCAATACCTTTAAAAGTATTGAGATAATTAAAGGTACAAAAAATCAGAGAAACTATCACAGACTGGAGGAGCCTAAAGAGACATCATAGCTAAAGGCACAATAGGATCCTAATGAAAGTACCTCCTGCACTGAAGGGACTATATTTATGTGTTCATCAAGTTGCCTTGAAGCTAAGAGAAAACCAGTAGACACAGAAGCATTGCATTGATTTTATAAAATAACATCCAAATATATAATGTGATTTGGATTAAATGCCATCTAACTCGATTTCTTCTCAAAAGATTTTAGAATTAGAATCCATTTTATGCTTTATTCCTCAAAGCAATCAGATAAATCAACTGTAGTAGTTATTTATCACTACTGTTTTAATCTCAGCATTATATGGGCCAGTTGATACACAAAAGGCACAATCAACACTTTTCAAATCATTACTGTCAAGTTCTAGTCCATAATTCCATTCCTGAAGAGAATCATGGATTTATAGAATGTTGAAATATAGGAGACCTCGGACAGATTATTTGGTTCAGAAGTTATCAATATGGTTTGAGTTTGAACATTCTCTAAGAAGTCTGACAACTGCTTCAGAGACAGGATGGAGGCCACCTGAGTGTTACTCAACTCTCTGGTAACCCAGCCTCTTCCCATTTTCAACCACTGCAACCAGATAACACTTGAGTTTCTTTAATTTTGTCTAAAGGGACTCTATGGAATTTTTTTTTAATATATAATTCTAAGGCTAAAAAAAAAATTTAACCACTTCTGCATGTCAACTTTAAAAAACAAAATGTGAGGGAAAGATGTGTGCCTGTGGTCATACAGTGTTTTAATGGTGAAGTCTAGAATCTAGGCCTCTTAATTCTAATGCACTTTTTTTCTGCAGCCTACATCCTAACTTATTATCAAAGTCCCTCCAAAATGTAGTAACTAAGACTATTTCAGAGATCTCCTTACACTGAAAAGTGTTCCAGGGTCAACTGGGTAATAAAATGTTCAAGCATCATACCAATGTGCAGTGTAATTGTGATCGTCTTTATCTGACCTCAGTGGTAATCAATGCATGTTTTAAATGTATAACACATACACAGCTACACAAAGACATACCCACAAGAATGCTTCAGAGTTTTCCCTTTAATATGTGTGCACTTTGCTTCTTGTTTGACCAAATGAAAATTTGTGTCTGAGGAAGAAATGTGTTGCTCATCTTACCTCATAAAATCTTAGTTTCCCAATATTTCTTGTGCTCAAGAGTGAAACCAACCAACATTTTATTTTTTTTTTTTTAAATTTAAATTTATTTATTTTAATTAGAGGCTAATTACAATACTGTATTTTTTAAGGTTTTTACTTCTTTTTTAAATTTTATTTTATTTTTTAAATTTATAATATTGTATTGGTTTTGCCATATATCAAAATGAATCCACCACAGGTATACATGTGTTCCCCGTCCTGAACCCTCCTCCCTCCTCCCTCCCCATACCATCCCTCTGGGTCGTCCCAGTGCACCAGCCCCAAGCATCCAGTATCGTGCTTCGAACCTAGACTGGCGACTCATTTCATATATGATATTATACATGTTTCAATGCCATTCTCCCAAATCATCCCACCCTCTCCCTCTCCCACAGAGTCCAAAAGACTGTTCTATACATCAGTGTCTCTTTTGCTGTGAAACCAACCAATATTTTAAAAGCAACAGCTGATCTTGAAATTTCAGAAGTTCTTAACAGTGAGAAAGAGAAAGGCAGCCCATGACAGCCAGGTTTGGCACAGCACTATTAATCTAGAGCTAGACTAGCACTCCCTGCTAGCTTAGTCATGTTCTTCTCTTGTGGAACATCAACAGTCTCACAGAACACAAACATTGGAGAAGGCCACTCTGAATCACTGATTTCTCCAGACAAAAATCAAGACCACTGAAAATCATGTCTGATCACAGACAATATCCCATACATTTCCAACAATAAAAATGGCCAAACATCTTTATATGCTGACTAACATTAGTTAATGTTACTTCTTTACCGAGCATAGCTTTAGCTTTGCTTCATTCTTTTTGATTTTTAGATAGGAATTACTAAGAAACAGAATTACCTCTACTTTCTAATGGCATCCAGTACACAGCAAAGCTCTGCTTCCTTGAATCCTTCTAAAAAACAACTAACAGAAGCTGAAATTCTGCAGGGAGTCCCTCTGAAACCCTCTTACTAAGATATCTCATGGTTCCCCATGGTACATGTTTCCTTTCATTGCGATGAGTAAATTAACCCAAATCTGTTCAACTACAGGGTGCTCCTGATGGTCTTGGCTGAAGGGTACTGACAAAAGTGCAAAAAGAAGAAATTTCATCACACACTCGGAATGCCCAATAAACAAGTGGCTAGAGGCCATTTTGAATGTCAGCCCCTTTTTTTAAAACATCCACCTTATTGCCACATGGAAAACAACTTTAAAAATTGGTGTTTTCATTTTCTTCAGCTAAATATCCAGGAGAGGATATTGTTGGGTCATACGGTAATTGCGTTTTTAGTTTTTTGAAAAACCTCCATACTGTTTTCCAAGATGGCTGCATCAATCCACATTCCCATGAACAGTTTACTAAGATTTCATTTTTTTCCAGTATTCTTGCCTGGAGAATTCCATAGACAGATGACCCCGGCAGGCTACAGTCCATGGAGTCGCAAAGAGTCGGACACAACTGAGCAATTAACACATTTTTTTCACATCCTTGCCAAAATTGTTGTTTGTGGTCTTTTTAATGACAGCCATTATGACCATTGCGAGGTGATATCTTACTGTGGTTTTGATTGGCACTTCCCTAATGATTATAGATATTGAGTATATTTTCATGTGCTTGTTGGCCATCTGTGTGTCTTCTTTGGGAAAATGTCCATTCAAGTCTTCTGCTCATTTAAAAACCAGTTTAAAAAAAAACCTGTTTGATATTGAGCTGTATGAGTTGTTTATATATTTTGGATATGAACCCCTTATTAGACATATTATTTGGAAATATTTATGTTATCATTATACGTGGAATTTTAAAAAAGACAGACAAGTGAATATAAAAAACATAAACAGACTCACAGAGAACAAACTGGCGGTTACTGGTAGGGAGAGACGCGGGTGGAACGGCAAGATAGAGGTAGGGAATTACGAGGTACAAACTACTATATAGAAAATAAGTAAGATACAACGATATGTTGGATATGGCACAAGGAATATAACCAACATTTTATAATAATTTTAAATGGAATATAATCTATAAAAATACTGAATCACTATGCAGTACACCTAAAACTAATATGATGCATAAATCAACTATATTTTTTAAAAAGAAGACAAGTTATGTGGACAAATGACTCAAAGCAAAAAATAAATACCGTAGGTAATATTTTTAGGAGAAAATATTTTGGTTTCATAAGAATAGACTAATTGTTTGACATTAATAGACAGTTTGTTGTCTATGAGATCACCAAGATATGACTTGGAATCTCAATTTACACACAGGCTGTTATTGTTTGTTGTGATCTTGAGAAAATCGTTTAATCTGTCTAAACTCAGGTTTTTCATCCCTAAAATATAAGCTCCACTGGGACAGAGATTTTGTCACTTTTGTTCATTGCTATTTTCCTGATACTAGAACAATTACTGGATCATAGTAGATACTGGGACACAAAATAGCATAATACCTGATAAACAGTGGATGTTTAATACATTTTTATTGTTAACTATGATGGTAGTGGTGGTATCATGATTTGGGGCATAATTTTAAAGCAAAATATTAAAACACTGCTACCAGTCATGTTGATGTAAGCCACTCAAAACAGGAGGAGAGTTTGAATGACTCTCTGTTAGTTGCTGCTAAATAGAGTAGTGCCTTTTAACTGATACATGGGCAAAAAGTCATCTCTACTCAGACATGGAAAGTTATAAGAAAGGAACTGCAAATATTTTATTCTCACTTCTACATTTCAAACCCATTATCAAAATGTTTTGATAGTATAAGATTTATATAATGTAAGAGGTGAATAATGAGAATTTTAGAGAAATATAACAAGACGTACATGAACTTAAAACCTCCTCCTACTAAATTAAAATACTATACTGTTGATCACTGTCTAGCTTTTCTTTTCTAGACTTCAGAAAATAGATAATGTTATCCAAGCTTTCTTATTAAGCATTTGATTTGGGGGAGCCCGCTTTCTCTGTATTCTAAGCAGTTTGAATTTTTCACTTTTAGACATAGGAGTGAAATTTTAACTGTGTAGGGTAGCAGAGTTGACTCATTGGAAAAGACTCTGATGCTGGGAGGAACTGGGGGCAGGAGGAAAAGGGGACGACAGAGGATGAGATGGCTGGATGGCATCACCGACTCGATGGACATGAGTTTGAGTGAACTCCGGAAGATGGTGATGGACAGGGAGGCCTGGTGTGCTGCGATTCATGGGGTCACAAAGAGTCGGATAAGACTGAGCTACTGAACTGAACTGAGAGTAGCAGAATATGCCACCCCTGAATATGCCACTTTGACAACAAGATTATTTTTAGCTAAAGGCAATTGAAAAGAAGCAGGTACAAGGAAAGCTCTCTGTCCTCCCTCTTTCTGCCTAAAAGCAGGACATAAATTTGCAAAGGTATCCCTTTTCTTCCCTCTACCTAGAAGGACAAAATTTAATCACCAGAGACAACTCAAAACCCTTATCAACCCAATGGCACCAGAGGAATCTCCATAACAAACTTTATTTATTAGACTTTATCTTCCAATAGTTCCCCATATGTTTGCTTCTCTATAATTTGTTACCCCTGGAAACTCAGTCTTTGTCTTTTTACTTATCTAAAAACGTATTGTTCCTCTGCTAAGATGCTCTACACACTCAGGTTCTAACCATTCCTTTGAGTTACTCATCTCTGGATACTTTATGTGTAAAGCATAAAACACATGCTAATCATCTTTTGTTTGTTTTTCTCTTATTATCCTGTGTTTTGGAAGAAATTTTCAGGGCCCCAGCAGAGAGCCTAGAAAGGTGGTAGGGAAACATTTTTTCACGCCTACCAGTGCTTTAGGAATGAAAAGCCTCCAACTGCCTGCAAATTCTCCCCAAGTCAGGTAGGTGTCTGTTAGCTTGGAGCTTGTCTTAGCATCCTGTGTAAGTACACCAGACTGCAGGGGAGGATCTCTAGGTGCACAGTCCTTGTGTGTTCTTCAAAGACCGAAAATAGTCAATTCACTCCTAGGTTTCTTCTTTCTCTAATTAGGAGATAATGACCTACTGTTTGACCTCACATTTTCCAAACCAATTTAGGAGCCACAAACTATAAAGGATGAGCACCCAAGGTAAGTGGCTGGCTAAATAAACATTTAAAACTGCCTGAGGTTATCACTGCTTCAATGACAGTCCGATGCTTGGTCTCCAAGAACAAACTGTTCTCTGTTTTGATAATTTAGCCTTTTCTAATACACTTGAACACTCTCTATTTGTAGCTGATAACATTAATTCATTTACTGGCAGCCTCTCCAGAGGAATATTGCCAAATTCAGTCTGTGAAAAGAGCTGCGCCCTACTACCACTCCCTTCCTATAACTCCCTTATTCTTAATGTTCTTACCCATCTTTTCTATTGAACACTTTTCATACATAGTGCCCTACAAAGTAGGGGAGAAGCTTTTGTCAAGGTCTGACTCGTGAAAGTGATTTATTATTTTGTGCTAGGTTTTGGGTAAATAATAAAAATATGCCACCATCAAAACATTTTGTTCTTCCTTTCCATGTATATTTGCATTCAGAACAGTGAGAAATTCCTTTTCCCATCTGTTTTTAACTATTTGTTTGTTTTGATCCCCCCAAATTTAGGGGAGGTGAGAGAAATTAAATGAGGGAAAGCGATTTCAACACAAGTGGATATAAGGTCTGCAAAGGTAACAGCGAGCCACCGTAAGTGACTTAGAAATTCATTACTTCACTGTGTGAATGCTTAGATTAATTGCATCAAAATTAGTGTTTGCCTCTGGAACAACTAGGTGGTGATAAATTTATTAAATGTCTTTTATCCTGACAAATCCTAAATTGCCAAATGTTGCTTTGTTTATGTGTGTAAATATATGCAAAGTAATTCAAACTTTACTTTGAAAGTCTTTAACTTTATCACTAAAATTGCCTGTCAGCCCTAGAAGACACAATGAGGCAGTTTGTTAATGGTTACAAGTAGAGTCCAGGGAGACATGATTAACCTGACTAAAGGCAGTGGGGATTTCCTACATGTATATCCACATGTTAACATTCATCTTTCATGATCCTCTAAATTATATCTTGCTCCTAATCATTTAGGATTAAAGTATTCTGTCTCTTATACTGAAAAAGTCCAATTTATTAGTTCTTCCACCTTAAACTTACAGGACCAAACATATCTTAGCAGAGATGAAGACAATGCGCTATTAAATCACTTAATAACAGAATCTAAAAAACTGTCATTCCTAAATTCTGTATAGAAGCTGTGACATAAACAAGCTGTGCTATGAACAACCTTTGTAGGCTCAATAAACAATATGTTTCCCATCTAATAACAATATCTAAAATGTATTAAATATTTACTCTGTTCTAACCACTTTCAATACAGGAGACACAAGAGATGCAGATTAAATCTCTGAGTGGGAATGATCCACTGGATTAGGAAATGGCAATCCATTCCAGTATTCTTGCCTGGAAAATTCCGTAAACAGAGAAGCCTGGTAGGCGACAGTCTATAGGGTTGCAAAATGTTGGACATGACTGAGTACGCACGTATTTACTTAACCAATTTATATGTTTAATTTATTTAATGCTTATTGCAATCTTTCAAAATTTTCCACAGTTTATTGTGATCCACACAGTCAAAGGCTTTGGCATAGTCAATAAAGCAGAAATAGACATTTTTCTGGAACTCTCTTGCTTTTTCAATGATCCAGTGGATGTTGGCAATTTGATCTCTGGTTCCTCTGTCTTTTCTAAAAGCAGCTTGAACATCTGGAAGTTCATGGTTCACGTATTGCTGAAGCCTGGCTTGGAGAATTTTAAGCATTACTTTACTAGCATGAGAGATGAGTGCAATTGTGCGGTAGTTTGAGCATTCTTTGGTATTGCCTTTCTTAGCGATTGGAATGAAAACTGACCTTTTCCAGTTCTGTGGCCACTGCTGAGTTTTCCATATTTGCTGGCATATTAAGTGCAGCACTTTCACAGCATCATCTTTCAGGATTTGAAATAGCACAACTGGAATTCCATCACCTCCACTAGCTGTCTTCGTAGTGATGCTTTCTAAGGCCCACTTGATTCACATTTCAGGATGTCTGGCTCTAGGTGAGTGATCACACCATTGTGATTATCTGGGTGAAGATCTTTTTTGTACAGTTCTTCTGTGTATTCTTGCCACCTCTTCTAATATCTTCTGCTTCTGTTAGGTCCCTACCATTTCTGTCCTTTATTGAGCCCATCTTTGCATGAAATGTTCCCTTGATATCTCTAATTTTCTTGAAGAGATCTCTAGTCTTTACCATTCTATTGTTTTTCTCTATTTCTTTGCATTGATCACTGAGGAAGGCTTTCTTATCTCTCCTTGCTATTCTTTGGAACTCTGCATTCAAATGGGTATCTTTCCTTTTCTCCTCTGCTTTTCATGTCCCATCTTTTCCAGCTATTTGTAAGGCCTCTTCAGACAGCCATTTTGCTTTTTTGCATTTCTTTTTCTTGGTGGTGGTCTTGATTCCTGTCTTCTGTACAATGTCGCAAACCTCCATCCATAGTTCATCAGGCACTCTGTTTATGGGATCTAGTCCCTTAAATCTATTTCTCACTTCCACTGTATAGTCATAAGGGGTTTGATTTAGGTCATACCTGAATGGTCTAGTGGTTTTCTCCATTTTCTTCAATTTCAGTCTGAATTTGGCAATAAGGAATTCATGATCCGATCCACAGTCATACAGTAAAGTGTGGAAAATTCTGAAAGAGATAGGCATACCAGACCACCTGACCTGCCTCTTGAGAAACCTGTATGCAGGTCAGGAAGCGACATTTGGAACTGGACATGGAACAACAGACTGGTTCCAAAGAGGAAAAGGAGTACGTCAAGGCTGTATATTGTCACCCTGCTTATTTAACTTCTATGCAGAGTACATCATGAGAAACGCTGGGCTGGAAGAAGCACAAGCTGGAATCAAGATTGCCAGGAGAAATATCAATAACCTCAGATATGCAAATGACACCACTCTTATGGCAGAAAATGAAGAGGAACTAAAAAGCCTCTTGATGAAAGTGAAAGTGGAGAGTGAAAAAGTTGGCTTAAAGCTCAACATTCAGAAAACTAAGATCATGGCATCTGGTCCCATCACTTCATGGCAGATAGATGCAGAAATGGTGGAAACAGTGGCTGACTTTATTTTCCTCGGCTCCAAAATCACTGCAGATGGTGACTGCAGCCATGAAATTAAAAGATGTTTACTCCTTGGAAGGAAACTTATGGCCAACCTAGACAGCATATTGAAAAGCAGAGACATTACTTTGCCAACAAAGGTCCATCTAGTCAAGGCTATGGTTTTTCCGGTGGTCATGTATGAATGTGAGTGTTGGACTATAAAGAAAGTTGAGCGCCGAGAATTGATGCTTTTGAACTGTGGTGTTGGAGAAGACTCTTGAGAGTCCCTTGGACTGCAAGGAGATCCAGCCAGTCCATCCTAAAGGAGATCAGTCCTGGGTGTTCATTGGAAGGACTGATGCTGAACTGAAACTCCAAGACTTTGGCCACCTGATGCGAAGAGCTGACTCACTGGAAAAAACCCTGATGCTGGGAAAGATTGAGGGCAGGAGGAGAAGGGGACGACAGAGGATGAGATGGTTGGATGGTGTCACTGATTCAATGGACATGGGTTTTGGTGGACTCCAGGTGTTGGTGGTGGACAGCAAGGCCTGGCGTGCTTCAGTTCACGGGGTCGCAAAGAGTCGGACACGACTGAGTGACTGAACTGAACTGAACTGAACTGATACAAGTACTAGTCACCATGACTAGCGCTGCTGACATTCCATCTTTACCTTGTGATATAAATCAGGGAAACAGAATTGATGCACACATTCTTCCTGCTTGTATCATTTATTTCACTGATCTAGATACACATTATTAAACTCTCATAATTTAGTCCAATATTTACCCACTAACTAGTCTATGAACTGCAAGTGATATGAATGAATAATCAGCCTAAAATATGAGTACTCCCACTCATTCCATTCCTACTTGTTTCTTTTTTTTGCTGGCTGAGCTTTTGTGACCTCTTGAAAAATGGCTGTTTGATCTAGAAATGTGTTTTATTTCTAGGTAATGGACTATGTCAACTTCCATTTCTTATGGAATTCACAGCAAACCGTCTGGCATAATAAGACATTCCTTACGTTCCTATCTGCTTGTTCTTTCCCACCACACATATTAACACAACCAACATCCTATTCTTTACTTATATCTCTTGACGTCAGCAACTGGGTTTTTAATTTCTATGAATTTCCTTTTATGAAGTACAGACATTTTCTGTAGAATAGTACATTCAGTTTTCCATTCGTGTAGCTCTGAAATAAGAAAGCGCACCTGTCTCTGGAGGCCTTCTCAGCTAAGTGAATTTGGCTGCATCTTCCCTAGTTCCTCCGTTAGTGTTAGAGGATGCTGCAGCGAAGTGCATGTGTATTCCATGCAATGAAGGTACCCTCACTCTCACTTTGATGCTGAGAATATTAAAACTGGGTTTCCAGAATTGTAATTATAAATATTCCCAGAAAAACCAGACTCAAACTCATCTTGTTATATTAATGTAGCAGTAGATAATTTTTAAAGAAATATGTATATGATTACTAACTAATCTGGCAAAAACTATGATAATTTTCACCGATAGGATCATTTGGTTCGAAGTAACCCAACTGAGGTGACTCTAATGATGGCACCTGATGTGTTAAGATTCTTAGTTTTCTAAAAGTTAGACTCAGTAACACGTTTAATGGATGGCAAGATAAACATATGTTCTCTGGAGGTCATAGGGCTACAATAGAATAGACACGTGGCTCCAGCTCATTAGGAAATATAATGAAATTTTTTCATTTTCAATTCTCATTCATTATGAAAAGATAATTAAAGTTTTAAATTATATCAGTCTTTCTGTATCAAAGATATTACAGCCATTAGGTGTTCCCCACACTATTTCTAAACGTGTTGGTATTTGCTCAGCTACATGATATTTATATTAAAATGGGATGTTTAAAACGTTTGCTTCCTGTGTATATTTCTGGTCATGGAATCTCAAAGATAAAATAATACAGTGCATCTGTATAAGTAAGAATTCTCCAGAGAAATAAAACCAGTCTCTCAAAACAGATATTTATTATGAGGAATTGGTGCATGTAATTATGGAAGCTGGGTAGTCTCACAGTCTATGAGGTGCAAGCTGGAGACCCTGGAAACCTGGTGGTATAATTCAGTCTGAGTCCAAAGGCCTGAGAAAGAGGGGAGCTGATGACATCAATCCCTGTATGAGGGCAAGAGAAGATGGGATGAGATATCCCAGCTGAACAGAGACAGGAAAAAGGAGCAGATTCCTTCTTTTCTCCCTTTTTTTCTATTCAGACCCTCAACGGATTAGATGATGCTTATAAAATTTGGGGAGCATAATCTACTTTACTGAGTCCACCAATTCAAATGCCAATCTAGAATAGGCTGGTAAGAAATGCCCTTACCAGCATACCCAGAAATAATATTTAAACCAGGCACCTCATGGCCAGTCAAGTACACAAATAAAATTAACCATCACACATTCTATTTTATAACTAAGGAGACAGAACCCAACTAACCAGCCTTAATCTCTGAGAATATTAGTGATGGCATCAGATGTAGATATTGGGCTCCTCATTCCCTGGTCCAGAGTTCTTTAATATGTCTCTCTCTTTTTTTTTTCTGAAATATCCTATGGATGCTTGTCAATTTAGACATTTTAAATGAGAGTTTGAGTTTTTAAAATATGGATGTTTCATCATGGAGTAAAAGGTCACAGCTGCATATTAAATAAGATTTAAAAACAATTTCAACCAAAACCAGCCTTCTCTGTAATGAATAAGAATGAAAAATAGAAATATTGAAAGCATTTGTCTGGCTTGCTTTGCTTTTTTTCCTATTGGTTCAGAAATAATTTGGCTGCAAATCATCACCTCTTCATACCATGCAAGTTTGTTTTGTCCATTACTTCTTAATTGAAAAAAGAAGAATGTTTAAAGATAGAAATAGGAAAGTGAATTTTGTATGTAGATAAGAGTCTCCTTTGTAGCACTTGGGCTTAAAATGAAAATCAGTGTAGTAAGAAAAATATTTCAGTAATAGCTCAGGGGTTTGGGTTGTGGTAAAGAGAAAAAAAAAAAAAAAAGAAATAAAAGAGGAAGAGAAACTCAGAGAAATGTTTAAGGCCAGGATTATGCATTATTGGCCAGGTTTCCCTTTGCGCCTTTTTGTACTGTGATGAACTAGACCTGGAAACACTTTAAATGCCATAGGTCAGACATTTAAAGATATGGTTCCCTAGCAGAGCAGTGGGCCTGAGGGTTAAGCTTTAGGGTAGGTAACCAAAGAGAGAGACTGAAAAAAGACAGCAAACTAGCATAGATAACTGAATACCACAAATCTTAAGCCATTTAGTCTAAATAGATTAATGTGGCTTCCTGTTAGCAGACTATTCTTCTAAAAGATAGTAACTATAATATCTGAACATGACATAAAATAATAACAACAACAACACACTGGAGAGTCACAAAAAAGGCAAAAACTAAAAGGTATTTGATTCTTGAAGAAAAAGAAATACACACGGTAGAGCTCACAATTATATTACTTTTCCCCTGAGTACATTCTCAAGACTGTATAAACTGGTAAATAGAACTCAAGCAAAAAAGTTATAGCTTTTTTTTTTTTCACTTTTCTTTCATTTTATATTGTTTTGTTTTCTTACTTGAGGTGTCAAATGAAGTACTCTTGGCTATCAAAATAGGTGAAAATCATGGAAAGAAATCTCATAAAGAAGAGATTCACAATGGAGGAAGACCCAAACTATTATACAGTCTTCCCTTACACATTTGGTTGTCCCCTGAATGGCAAACACACAGGGAAGACTTGGAAAAACCTTATAGAAAAAACAAGAATTAGAGGGCTGAAAGAATTAAGCAGAGATCGTAGGGATTTCCTATCACATAAGAGTTTGAGTACAAATCCTTCCATGTTAGAGAGACTTGGTAAACATCTCAGGTTTTTATCTGACAGTAAGGTTTTTATATAAAAACATGCCCCCATAAATTCAAAGTGATCAGGCAACTAATTTAACTGCCTGATAGCACAAAAGTAATGCTTTTCAGAGGAAAATAACAGAATCAACAGTCTACACAAATCAGGATTTCCAGGAAAAAATATTAACAAAGAATTAAATAAGCAGAAAAACATAACCAATTATCACATTCACGCACAAAAGTAGTCAGTAGAAAAGGATACAAATATGACTAAGATGTTGGGATTAGCAGAAAAAGAATTTAAAGTAGCTATTATAATTGGGCTCAATGTAGTAAAAAAAAAAAATCTTGGCATACAGTGAATAAAAAAATAGGAAGTCTTAGCATAGAAAATGGAAACTATTTAAAAGAGGCTAAATAAATATTCTAATTGGAAATTGTAAAATGGAAAATTACAATATATAATACGAAAATTTTCCTGATGGCATAAGAACATATTGGAGATAAAGAACAATTGGACAGTAAAACCAAAGTGATTAAAAGAAATGACATAATCAAAAGATCTGAAAAATAAAAGACTGAGTAATGAACATCAGATTCTATGTAACCTGTCCAGCAATATCTATCCGTCTAACATATGAAATAATATTAGAAGGAAAGAGAGAAGAAAAATGAAATTTAAAAATTATGCTCAAAAAAACTGGCCAAACATTTACCAAGTCTTGTTAAAGTATCAACCTGCAAACTCATAATCCTAAATTAAATCCAATCTGAGTTAATGTAGAGAAAACCACACCTGTGTATATTACTGCCATACTTTTGATAATCAAACACAAAGCAAAATCTTGAAAGCAGATAGACATAGTCAGATAACACAGTGGAATAAATATATATATGAAATCTGACTTTCACTTGAAGCAATTAAACCCATAAGATAAGGGAACTATATCTTTGATGTCCTATAAAATATGTAAATTCTGAATTCCTTTTTCCACAAAAAAAATGTAATTCAAAAACTAGTGAGAAAGTTATTTTCAGATAAGTCAAAGTTGAAAGAATGCATCACCATCAAACATCAGATCTATATAAAATTTAAAAATGGAAAAGGGAACATATAGGCTAAAATTTCTATATTTGATGAGGGCATAAACACTTACGTCTCCAAAGTCCTAAGGAATCTACCCCCAAATACACAAGAATTGTATTGTTTTTCCTTGGTTGACCTAACAATATATCACAGTCTGAGTTGTGTATACAACAGAAATTTATTTTCTCAAAGTTCTGGAAGCTAGAATTTAAACTCAAAGTGTGGACAGGCTTGGTTTCTTCTGGGGCTTCTATCCTTGATTTGTAGATGGCTAACATACCACAATGCAAGTGCCTACTGAGTGTCGCTTGGTGTGTCCAAATTTCCTCTTCTTACAAGGATACCAGTCAAATTGGGTTTGGACCCACTCTAATGGCCTCATTTTAACTGAGCCACTCTTTTCAAGGCCCTGTCTCCAAATACAGTCATCTGGAGTTTCCAGAGGTCATGCTTCAACATGATTTTGAGAGACCATAAGTGAACAGATAACCAGAACTAATAAGTGAGTTTACCAATTTTGAAGGGTATGATCAATGGTATTTCAACACAAGCAGCATAAACAAATAGAAAAAATTTAAGACAGAAAAATTCATTTATAAACAGCAGTAAAACCAGAAAATACTTTAATAAAATTAACAAAAGATATGCATTATGACATTTTAAAAAATGAACTGCTCATAAACATGACATGGATGAATCTTAAAAACATTATGGTGAGTGGAAGAAGCCAACCATAATAGAGTATATACTGTAGTATTCAATTTACATGAAGTGCAAGAGGAGGAAAAAATACTCCATGGTAATAAAGATTAGAACAATGTTATCTATTTAACCTTGGATTCTCTAGAAGGAAATTCTCTGAAGTGACATGTATATTCTGTATCTTGACTGTGTGATGATTAGACAGATACTCATTTATCAAAACTCACTGAATTGTACACTTAGGATCTGTTCACTCACTATATGTAAATTTTACTGAAAATACATATGTGTGTAAAACTTGAGTGACATATATGCCAGTTTCTAGGGAGGTGGTATACTTAGAAAATTATGAGAATAAGCTTTGAAGTCAGACAAAGAGAATTGTAATCTCAGGTCTGCCACCTTCCGTTTTGTAGCATGGGATGATTTACATAACTCATCTGGCCCTGTGCTCTCCAGGCAGAAAACTGGGGTAGTCACAACATCTGTCACATAGAGTTATCCTGAAGATTAAGTAATATAATGTATGGAAAGTTTTAGAATGGTGACCAGTATATAAGATGTGCTCAAGAGTAGTAAAAATTGTTACAATTAAGATGCAGGAAATTCTTTTTTAAAAGGGGGAAAATAGTGGTGTCTCACTTAGACTGAATTATTTTCTAGTTGTCTTCTAATGCATGATATCCACAAGCAAAGAGAGAGATGGATGGAGGACAAAAGAATAATGGACCAGAGAAGCTGCTGCAGTTAAAGCAAAATGCTAACTAGTATAATCAAAAGAGACTGAGGGATTCAGTGGCATTTCTTAGAGATATGGTAAGGATTAAACAAGGTACAACATGAAAAATTACTTCACTAATGTCTGGAATTGAGTAAATCCTCAATAAATGCTCAAAATGAATTTACTTGTATTCACACCCAACTTTTTCCAAAACACAGATACTAATAAACATAACACAGTTTTTTTTAGAAAGATTTATTTTATTCAGAAAATGTACCATAGAAAGCATTCCCTAATAGTTCATCCCAATGAGCTGGCATTCATGTTTTCACAGGATATATTTGGAGCAGATTATAAAACTCACTTATGTGGTTGCCTGAAAAAATTTATTCTATCATATTCATATAAATCCATATATCTGAGTGAAAGACATTTTCCTTTAATAGTTAATCAGTTATAGTTATTCTGCTTTAGTTTTCCTCCCAAATAAAAACATTTTAATCATCCCTATTACTTTTGCAATCTATTATGCTTTGTTTAATAGTTCTAAAGGTTCATGACAATGCTCAGATCTCAGTCAGTTTTATTAGATTTTTAATTTTTAAACCACTGTGAACTATCAAATAGTTATACTGAATAGCTACTGAATAGCTACTGAAGGACTTAACATAAAATTCTATCTATTCAGAAATTCCCTTCTTAATAATGTTGCTTATCATAATAGTTATTGGAATATTTGATTTCAACATAATTCCTTTTATATCCTCATCAATAAAATGATTAAACATAGTTTTTCATTCTATTTTTGGCCAATTTTTGATCATTTATAGAATAGATCTGCATTTTTCAGTTCATTTCAGTTCAGTCACTCAGTCTTGTCCGAATCTTTGAGATCCCATGAACCACAGCACACCAGGCCTCACTGTCCATCACCAACTCCTAGAGTCCACCCAAACCCATGTCCCTTGAGTCAGTGATGCCATCCAGCCATCTCATCCTCTGTCGTCCCCTTCTCCTCCTGCCCCCAATCCCTCCCAGCATCAGGGTCTTTTCCAATGAGTCAACTCTTCACATGAGGTGGCCAAAGTATTGGAGTTTCAGCTTTGGCATCAGTCCTTCCAATGAACACCCAGAACTGATCTCCTTTAGGATGAACTGGTTGGATCTTCTTGCAGTCCAAGGGACTCTCAAGAGTCTTCTCCAACATCACAGTTCAAAAGCATCAATTCTTCGGTGCTCAGCTTTCTTCACAGTCCAACTCTCACATTCATACATGACCACTGGAAAGACCATAGCCTTGACTAGAAGGACCTTTGTTGGCAAAGTAATGTCTCTGCTTTTGAATACGCTATCTAGGTTGGTCATAACTTTCCTTCCAAGGAGTAAGCGTCTTTTAATTTCATGACTGAAATCAGCATCTGCAGTGATTTTTGAGCCCAAAGGAATATATATATCAGTAATTACTTTAAATGTAAATGGAATAAATGTGCCAACCAAAAGACACAGACTGGCTGAATGGATATACAAACAAGACCCATATACATGATGCCTACAAGAAACCCATTTCAGATAAAGACACATATAGACTTAAAGTGAGAGGATGGAAAAATATATTCCATGCAAATGGGATGCAAGAGAAAGCTGGAGTAGCAATCTTCATATCAGACAAAATAGACCTTAAAATAAAGATTACAAGAGATAAGGAAGGACAGAATATAATGATCAAGGGATCAATCCAAGAGGAAAACATAAAAATTGTAAATATCTATGCACTCAACATAGGAGCATCTCAATACATAAGACAAACACTAACAAACATAACAGTAGAAATTGACAGTAACACGATAACAGTAGGAGGCTTTAACATCCCACTCACACCAATGGACAGATCATCAAAACAAAA
Source organism: Bos mutus (assembly GCF_027580195.1). Lineage (NCBI taxonomy): Eukaryota > Metazoa > Chordata > Mammalia > Artiodactyla > Bovidae > Bos > Bos mutus. The sequence goes on from NC_091617.1 coordinate 50,528,904, forward strand.
AATTAATAAGGAAACACAAGTATTAAATGATACATTAGATGAGATGGATCTCATTGATATCTTCAGGACATTTCATCCAAATGCAGAAGAATACACCTTCTTCTCAAGTGCCCATGGAACATTCTCAAGGATACCACATCTTGGGTCACAAATCAAACCACAGTAACTTTAAGAAAATTGAATTCGTATCAAGCATCTTCTCTGACCACCATGCTATGAGACTAGATTTCAATTACAAGAAAAAAGCAGTAAGAAACACAAACACATGGAGATTAAACAACATGTTTCTAAGCAACCAACAGGTAACTAAAGAAATCAAAAGGGAAATAAAAAAATGTCTAGAAACAAATGACAATGAAAACACAATATCTCAAAACCTACGGGATGCAGCAAAAGCAGTCCTAAGAGGGAAGTTTATAGTGATACAATCCTACCTCAAGAAACAAGGAAAACATTGAATAGAACCTAACTTTACACCTAAACAACTGGAAAAAGAAGAAGAAGAACAACAAAAAATAGTAGAAGGACAGAAATCATAAATATCCAAGCAGAAATAAATGAAAAAGAAATGAAAGAAACAATAGTAAAGATTAATAAAACTAAAAGCTGGTTCTTTGAGAAGATAAACAAAATTGACAAACCTTTAGCCAGGCTCATCAAGAGAAAAAGAGAGAAGAATCAAATCAACAAAATTAGAAATGAAAAAGGAGAGGTTACAGCAGATAATGCAGAAATATAAAGGATTATAAGAGACCATTATGAGCAATTATATGGCAATAAAATAAATAACCTGGAAGAAATGGACAGATTCTTAGAAAAGTTCAATCTTCCAAGACTGAACCAGGAAGAAATAGAAATTATGAACAACCCAATTACAAGCACTGAAATTGAAGCTGTGATCAAAGATCTCCCCAAAAACAAAAGCCCAGGACCAGATGGCTTCACAGGAGAATTCTATCAAACATTTAGAGAAGAGAAGACAATGGCAACCCACTCCAGTACTCTTGCCTGGAAAATCCCATGGACAGAGGGGCCTGGTGGGCTGCAGTCCATGGGGTCGCTAGGAGTCAGACACAACTGAGTGACTTCACTTTCACTTTTCACTTTCATGCATTGGAGAAGGAAATGGCAACCCACTCCAGTGTTCTTGCCTAGAGAATCCCAGGGACGGGGGAGCCTGGTGGGCTGCCGTCTATGTGGTCGCAGAGTTGGACATGACTGAAGCGACTTAGCAGCAGCAGCAACAGAGAAGAGCTAATGCCTATCCTTCTAAAGTGAAAGTGAAGTCACTCAGTCATGTCTGACTCTGCGACCCTGTGGACTGTAGCCTACCATGCTCCTCTGTCCATGGAATTTTCCAGGCAAGAGTACTGGAGTGGGTTGCCATTTCCTTCTCCAGAGGATCTTCCCAACCCAGGGATCAAACCTGGGTCTCCCGCATTGTAGGCAGACATTTTACCTTCTGAGCCACCAGGGAAGCCATCCTTCTAAACTATCCTTCTAAACCCTTTAAAAAAAAAAAAGGAAGGAACACTTCCAAACTCATTCTACAAGGTCACCATCACCCTGATACCAAAACCAAAGACAACAACAAAAAAAGAAAACTACAGGTCAAAACTACAGGTCACTGATGAACATAGATGCAAAAATCCTCAGAATTTTTTGCATTCAGAAATTCAGAATTCAGAAACACATCAAAAAGCTCATACACCATGATCAAGTAGCATTTATTCTAGTGATGCAAGGATTCTTCAATATATGCAAATCAGTGTGATACACCATATTAACAAATTAAAAGATAAAAATCATATGATCATCTCAATAGATGCAGGAAAAGCCTTTGACAAAATTCAGCACCCATTTACGATTAAAACTCTTCAAAAAATGGGCATAGAAGGAATCTACCTCAACATAGTAAAGGCCATATATGATAACACTACAGCAAACATTATTCTCAGTGGTGAAAAACAAAGCATTCCCCCTAAGATCAGGAACAAGACAAGGGTGTCCACTTTCACCACTATTATTCAACATAGTTCTGGAAGTCCTAGCTACAGCAATCAGAGAAGAAAAAGAAATAAAAGGAATCCATATCAGAAAAGAAGTAAAGTTCTCACTGTTTGCAGATAACATGATACTGTAAATAGAAAACCTTAAAAATACTATCAGAAAATTACTAGAGCTAATCAGTGAATTTAACAAGTTGCAGGATACAGTCAATACACAGAAATCACTTGCATTTCTATATACCAACAATGAAAAATCAGAAAGAGAAATTAAGGAATCAATCTCATTCACCATTGCAACAAAAAGAATGAATATAGGAATAAACTTACATAAGGAGACAAAAGAACTGTACACCAAAAGTTATAAGACACTAATGAAAGAAATCAAAGACAACATAAACAGATGGAGAGATATTTCATGTTCCTGGGTAGGAAGACTCAATATTGTGAAAATGACTATGCTACCAAATGCAATTCACAGATTCAATGCAATCCCTATCTAATTACCAATGGCATTTCCTCAGAACTAGAACAAAAAATTTCACAATTCATATGGAAACACAAAAGACCCCGAATAGCCAAAGCAGTCTTGAGAAAGAAGAATGGGGCTAGAGGAATCAACCTTCCTGACTTCAGATTATACTACAAAGCTAGAGTCAATAAGACAGTATGGTACTGGCACAAAAACAGAAATATAGACCAATGGAACAAGATAGAAAGCCCAGAAATAAACCCATGCACCTATGGGTACCTTATTTTTGACAAATATACAAAAATTCTGTATTATATTGTAGAATATACAATGGGGCAAAGACAGCCTCTTCAGTAAATGGTGCTGGGAAAACTGGACAGCTACATGGAAAAGAATGAAATTAGAACACTTCCTAATACCATACACAAAGATAAACTCAAAATGGATTAAAGATCTAAATGTAAGACCAGAAAGTAAAAACTCTTGGAGGAAAACATAGGCAGAACACTTGATGACATAAATCAAAGCAAGATCCTCTATGACCCACCTCCTAGAATAACAGAAATAAAAACAGAAGTAAACAAGTGGGACCTGATGAAACTTAAAAGCTTTTACACAGCAAAAGAAACTATAAGCAAGGTGAAAAGATAATCATTAGAATGGGAGAAAAATAATAGCAAATGAACAACTGACAAAGCGTTCATAGCCAAAATATACAACCAGCTCATACAACTCAGTGCTAGAAAAACAAACAACCCAATCAAAAAGTAGAAAAAAGACCTAAACAGACATTTCTCCAAAGAAGACATACAGATGGCTGACAAACACATGGAAAGATGCTCAACATCACTCATTATTAGAGAAAAGCAAGTCAAAACCACAGTGAGGTTATCACCTCACACCAGACAGAATGGCCATCATCAAGAAGTCTACAAATAATAAATGCTGGAGAGGGTGTGGAGAAAAGGGAATGTTCTTGCACTGTTGGTGAGAATGTAAATTGATCCAGCCACTATGGAAGATGGTATGGATTCTTTAAAAAACCAGGAATAAAACCACCATATGACGCAACTATCTCACTCTTAGGCATATACCCCAAGGAAACCAAAACTGAAAAAGACACATGTATCCCATTGTTCATTTCAGCACTACTTACAATAGCTAGAACAGGGAAGCAACCTAGATGTCGACTGAAAGATGAATGGATGAAGAAATTGTGGTACATATGCACAATGGAATATTACTCAGCCATAAAAAGGAACATGCTTGAGTCAGTTCTGATGACATGGATGAACCTAGAACCTATTATACAGAGTGAAGTGAGTCAGAAAGAGAATGACAGCGTATTCTAACACACATATACACAATCTAGATAAATGGTACTGAAGAACTTATTTACAGGGCAGCAACAGAGAAACAGATATAGAGAATAGACTTATGGACATGGGGAAAGGGGAGGAGAGGGTGAGATGTATGGAAAGAGTAACATAGAAACTTACATTGCCTTATGTAAAATAGATGGCTACTGGGAATTTGCTGTATGGCTCGGGAGACTCAAACAGGGGGTCTGTATCAACCTAGAGGAGTGGGATGGGGAGGGAGAGGAGAGGAAGATTCAAAGGAGAGGGGATATATGTATACCTATAGCTGATTCATGTTGAAGTTTGACAGAAAACAACAAATTCTGTGAAGCAACTATCCTTCAATAAAAAAACTAAATTAAAAAAAAAAAATACCTTTGATGAACAAATATTCTTAATTTTAGTACAGTGTACTTATGTTCCTCTGATCTTTGTGATCTGCAAGCAAACTTTTTGGTGTAAGTAAAGGATATGTTGTCCTGTATGTTTAAAACATCAGTGAATTCTATTTAGAAAATAACTCCTGAAAATGAAAAAAAAAATGACACATGGTCAGGAGAATATGTTTTAGTTTCATTTGTAAAAACTAAAAATAGATAAATTCTCCCTATATAACATCATTAATTTTTGTTTACTTTAAAAGGGAGGGTATATCTTAGAAATAATTTTTTTACCATATATACCTCTGCATGCTCTATTTTAATTTTATTTGTTTTATATTGTTATAAGAGATATTTCAATTCAATTCTGATTTTATATAAAATGATGGCAAAAACTCTAAGTGAATTTACAGTCATATTTATACTCAACTAAAACATTGTTGTATTAGTTATTCATGGCTGCATAAACATTAACACAGAAAGAATAAAATTTTAAGGAAAGTTAGAAAAAACATATATAATTCCTTAATTCTACTTTCCACTAAAATTAAACCAATTAACATTCAGTTTTGAAACATATTTAATGAGCAGATCAGGATGACATATGACATTATTCATACAAGCATATTACTAAAGAGAGATTTCTTAGGATACTAGTCTCCATTCTATTCCTAATGGTGTTGTTTAAAAAGAGATAACAATCCCAAAATGGAATCTTTGTGCTACGCACACATCACCAGACTAAGGTTTAATACCTAATATCTGCAATTACAACCACCTCCAGGAACGTAGACTTAACCTCTCAGTGTGGAATCTTCTGATCAGCAACAATGAGGTAACGTGCCACACAGGTCCTTTGCCATCAACCAAAGGAAGATGAGGTCACCAGCTGCCTTTAACAACTGCCAGCTGCCTCCTTAACAACTAAAGCTAAAGAGCTAAATATAATAAATTTTATATTAATATATTTAACAATTTTCTTTTTAAAAATGTTTTAAATATACATCATGAGAAATGCTGGGCTGAAGCACAAGCTGGAATCAAGATTGCTGGGAGAAATACCAATAACCTCAGATATGCAGATGACACCACTCTTATGGCAGAAAGTGAAGAGGAACTAAAAAGTCTCTTGATAAAAGTGAAAGAGGAGAGTGAAAAAGTTGACTTAAAGCTCAACATTCAGAAAACTAAGATCATGGCATCTGGTCCCATTACTTCATGGGAAATAGATGGGAAACAGTGGCTGACTTTAATTTTTTGGGCTCCAAAATCACTGCAGATGGTGATTGCAGCCATGAAGTTAAAAGATGCTTACTACTTGGAAGGAAAGTTATGACCAACCTAGATAGCATATTCAAAAGCAGAGATATTACTTTGCCAACAAAGGTCCATCTAGTCAAGGCTATGTTTTGTCCAGTGGTCATGCATGGATGTGAGAGTTGGACTGTGAAGAAAGCTGAGCACCGAAGAATTGATGCTTTTGAACTGTGGTGTTGGAGAAGACTCTTGAGAGTCCCTTGGACTGCAAGGAGATCCAACCAGTCCATCCTAAAGGAGATCAGTTCTGGGTGTTCATTGGAAGGACTGATGCCGAAGCTGAAACTCCAATACTTTGGCCACCTCATGTGAAGAATTGACTCATTGGAAAAGACCCTGATGTTGGGAGGGATTTGGGCAGGAGGAGAAGGGGACGACAGAGGACGAGATGGCTGGATGGCATCACCAACTCCATGGACATGAGTTTGAGTGAACTCCGGGAGTTGGTGATGGACAGGGAGGCCTGGCGTGCTTCGATTCATGGAGTCGCAAAGAGTTGGACACGACTTAGCAACTGAACTGAACTGAACTGAACTGAAATATGTTAACTTTTATATACAAATGTAAAATTTAGCACAGACTCAGAATGAAATTCCACATGTTCCACTTTAATGTAACTCAAATTAACTATAGATTTTTGTAGGGTTTTATTCAACATTGCTAGTCTTTTTATCTTCCACATGTAGATAGAGTCTAAACTTTTCTTAGTATGTGGCAAAGGCTCAGCAAGACATAACTGTTCTTTTCATAAAATACCTTAATCCAATTGTCTTCATGAGCATTCTTAAAGCTCAGAATTCTGACATGTTGACTGAAAAAAACACACACACACACACACAATGTAAAATCTGTGAGTAGAGTTTATTCAGTCTTTTACTGAGGACTATAGCCTAGGAGACAGCCTCCCAGAGAGCTCTGAGAAACTGTTCTGAAGAGGTAAGGGGGAAACGCAGCACATATATGATTTTGGCAAAAGGGTTACATGCAACCAAGCATACTTATCAATCAGCAGAAGGCTGCTGCTAGTCGCAAGGAACAGATATTTAAGTTAATGGTTTTGGAACTTTTCTAAGTGTAGGAAGATCAGAGAAGGCAATGGCACCCCACTCCAGTACTCTTGCCTGGAAAATCCCATGGACAGAGGAGTCTGGTGCGCTGCAGTCCATGGGGTCGCTAGGAGTCGGACAGACTGAGCGACTTCACTTTCCCTTTTTACTTTCATGAATTGGAGAAGGAAATGGCAACCCACTCCAGTGTTCTTGCCTGGAGAATCCCAGGGACGGCAGAGCCTGGTGGGCTGCTGTCTATGGGGTCTCACAGAGTCGGACATGACTGACGCGACTTAGCAGCAGCAGCAAGTGTAGGAAGATAGAAGAATCCATATTCATAAAATTTTTCTCCTGAAAATATCTATCTGAAAGTCTGGTTCTGTCAGGTTTTACCAGAGCACAGAGGACGTCACTCCTGATCTCCACCCTGAATTTCTCTCAGAATGTGTTGGAGGTTAGTGGCTACAGTGGCTAAGGACTCAATCCTTGCAGAGCCAGATGGTGAGAGACATACTTTAGTTGGCAGACATTAAAAGACTGCATAATAGTGAGTTAAAGAGAAAAATCTGACTAACTTCTGTCCTTGTAGTTAATGTTTTTTGCTCTGTTTGTTTTAGTCTACACTATATGTTCTAAGATGGAGAAGGCAATGGCACCTCACTCCAGTACTCTTGCCTGGAAAATCCCATGGATGGAGGAGCCTGGTAGGCTGAGTCCATGGGGTCACTAGGAGTCAGACACGACTGAGCGACTTCACTTTCCCTTTTCACTTTCATGCATTGGAGAAGGAAATGGCAACCCACTCCAGTGTTCTTGCCTGGAGAATCCCAGGGACGGGGGAGCCTGGTGGGCTGCCGTCTACGGGGTCACACAGAGTCAGACACGACTGAAGTGACTTAGCAGCAGCAGCAGCATATGTTCTAAGAAACAATAATATTCATGCATTTCCTTCCCATGACCCCATCATAAGAAAGAGAGATTACCTTTGTGCCTCTATGGCAAAAGGATTTTTTAAAAGATAAAATCATGGCTCTCATACAAATAAAAAACTAATGCATGTCAATGTTTTATTTAACTCCTTCACAAATGAGGGAACCAGTAATGTTTGAATTCTCAAAACTGTCACATGCAGGCAATGGGGAATTCTGAATTTACAAATAGATGCAAAACTTGTCAAATATCTATAGGGCAATAATCAATTGAAACATCTCACTTGCATTTCTGGGGACAAAAATTATGTGTATTATCAGTTTTCTTAAAGTAGCTATGTAAAACAGTTCAAAGGAAACAAAAGGTAAAGATGACCAAGAGGGCTCCACTAAGCAGAACAATTAGTAATCTTGTTCAACCATTTCAAAGTCCTTCACAATGTTTTTCTGACACCAAAATTTCTCCTTAAAAGTCTTATTAAACTTCTTAAACATCTGTCTTAATTATTTTTGATGACTATAAGTAGTGATAGGATGGCATTTAAAGGCTAACACAGTTTATAGACTACACTGGAAAAATAAAGTAGTTTCCTTATATATAAGAGAGAGAACAAGATTTGGAGAGTTTCCCCTAAGAATGGAGAAGGCAATGGCACCCCACTCCAATACTCTTGCCTGGAAAATCCCATGGATGGAGGAGCCTGGTAGGCTGAGTCCATGGGGTCGCTGAGGGTCAGACACTACTGAGCGACTTCACTTTCACTTCTCACTTTCATGCATTGGAGAAGGAAATGGCAACCTACTCCAGTGTTCTTGCCTGGAGAATCTCAGGGACTGAGAGCCTGGTGGGCTGCCGTCTAAGGGGTCACACAGAGTCAGACACGACTGAACTGACTTAGTAGCAGCAGCAGCTCCTAAGAGTGGATACATGTTCACAGGGGAAAAGGTAATCAGTGTTGATGAAGTGGGAAAGTTAACCCCATGATTCAAAAGCAGAGGTCAAAGGGGCACAGGTGGGGCTGTTTTGGCAGGGAGCATGACTATGAGGGAAAGCACTAACTCCTGCAGAGCAGCTGATGCAGCAGCTGAGCTGAGTTGCTCAGGATTGCAACTCCCATAGCCTATAAATGAGCCCTACTCCTAGCTTTCTAGATCTATGTAAGCCCAGAGTTCTTGATTGGAGGAAGGTATCTTAAAAGCCTGATACTAAATTTTATTCTAACCACAGGACTCAGGACTCAGAGCTGGCTTCATCTGACTTTTAAAAGTAGAATAATGTGACTCTTTTGAAACTCAAATATAGTATAATAAATCCATTCCCACTATAATGTTAAGCCTTTGGTTAGTGGCATTACAAGAAAGGATTATTCAGCATTTACTTTCACTTTCAAGGTTGATTTAGCACAGATTTCATACTTTGGAAAATCAAGATAGGAAATATAATATTAAAACATGTAACTGTATTGTAGAATACATATAATAAACCGTTCCCTAAAAGACTTACAATTTTAGGATTTTTTTTTCCAATTATTTCAAGATTAGAGTTTAGTACGGGCTTCCCTGGTGACTCAGTGATAAAGAATCTGCCTGCCATTGCAGGAGATGCAGGTTCCATCCCTGGGTAGGAAAGATCCCCTGGAGAAGGAACTGGCAACCTATTCCAGCACTCTTGCCTGGGAAATCCCATGAATAGAGGAGCCTGGTGGAATATAGTTCATGGGGTCTTGAAAGTGTCTGACACGATTTAGCAACTAAATAACAACAGAGGTTAATAATCTGTTAAGGAAACTTAATAATATATGTGAATGAATGAGCTTTTTCCTATCAGTCTATGAAATTTTCATCATTCATAGTGCCACTGAAAGATAATGCATTTGTAGGAAAGCCAACATATTTCTACTATAGATATTTCAGAAAACAACATGAGTCATCAGGATATTATCACCCTGAAATAGATGTAACATCAATTTTATCTATCCACATACTTAGTGGTTGATTCATATACCCATTCAACAAGTATCTATCCAGTGATTTCTAGATGCCAGATAGTATGCTGGGAACATAGCAATAGGCAAAGTCCCTGCTCTCATAGAGCTGGTATTGCAGCAAGGGGAAGGAAAAAATGGAAATAAATAAATGAAGAAAAAGTAAGTGTACAAACAGGGTGCAAATATTAAGCAACTGAGAAGAAACTTTATTGAAATAGTCAAGGAAGAATTTCATGAAAAAGTCACAATTGAGCAAAATTCTAAAACTGTGGAAACAGAGATATATACAGATTACTAAGTGAAGAGACCTGCAGAAGGGAGCTTAAAAGAATACTAAGCTAATAGCAACAACAAAACACGTACCCTGAGGAAGGAATACGAAGCATGCCTGAAATGCTTAGGAACAGCAAAGTGGTAAGTATGGCTGGAGCCCCCTGAGAGGAGAGAGCAGTAGAGGATGTAAAAGAGGTAACGTCAGGGATCACACTGTGAATGTTATTGTAAGAAGTCTGAGTGAAATCGAAAGCCATCTCCTGTAACATGTGATACAGCAGTTTAATTCCAAGACTGCTAGACATTTATACAAGCATACTCTCCACATATTGCATTTAAATTTGGTGGTTATAAAATATTAACGTGTGGCATTAAATTTGCAAATTATTAAATTGCACTATATGTTAAGTTGCTATAACTGAGATCTAAGTATCAGTAATTACAGCAAAGTAAATATGTATCTCTCTCTCATATAAAAGTCTAGGCATAAGCAAACCAGGGATGGTAAGTCAGTTCCTAGTATCAGGGATCCAAGTTCCTAACTTCTTTTCTGTCTTAAGGATTTTCCCCTTATAAATGTGGTCCAAAATGGAGTATGACTGCATAACTACTCTCATGAGTAGAAAAAGAAAAATGTAAGGCTATACCTTTCCTACAAAGGTGTGGCCAGGCAGCTGTACACATCATTTCTTCTCCTAACTCCACTGGAGATAACTTAGTCACAGTTACCTAAAACTGAAAGGGAGGCTGAGACAGACAGTCTTTATTCTGAGTGAACACGTGCCAAGTTAAAATTAGAAATACTGTTATTAGATAAGAAAAGGATAATGAATATTAAGAAAAGTTCAGTTCAGCTCAGTTACTCACTCATGTCTGACTCCTTGAAGCCTCATGGACTGCAGCATGCCAGGCCTTCCTGTCCATCACCAAATCCCAGAGTTTACACAAACTCATGTCCACTGAGTCCATGATGCCATCCAACCACATCATCCTCTGTCATTTCCCTCTCCTCCCACCTTCAATCTTTCCCAGCATCAGGGTCTTTTCCAAAGAGTCAGTTCTTTGCATTAGGTGGCCAAAGTATCGGAGTTTCAGCTTCAGCATCAGTCCTTCCAATGAATGCTCAGGACTGATTTCCTTTAGAATGGGCTGGTTGGATCTCCTTGCAGTCCAAGTGATTCTCATGAGTCTTCTCCAACACCACAATTCAAAAGCATCAATTCTTTGGGGCTCAGCTTTCTTTATAGTCCAACTCTCACATCCACACATGACTACTGGAAAAACCATAGCTTTGACTAGATGGACCTTTGTTGGCAAAGTAATGTCTCTGCTTTTTAATATCCCATCTAGGTTGGTCATAACTTTTCTTCCAAGGAGCAAGTTTTGAATTCATGGCTTTGAATTTCATGGCTGCAGTCACCATCTGCAGTGATGTTGGAGGCCAAAAAATAAAGTCAGCCACTGTTTCCACTGTTTCCATCTATTTGCCATAAAGTGATGGGACCAGATGCCATGATCTTAGTTTTCTGAATGTTGAGTTTTAAGCCAACTTTTTCACTCTCCTCTTTCATTTTCACCAAGATGCTCTTTAGTTCTTCTTCACTTTCTGCCATAAGGGTGGTATCATCTGTATATCTGAAGTTATCAATATTTCTCCCGGCAATCTTGATTCCCGCTTGTGCTTCATCCAGTCCAGCATTTCTCATGATGTATACTGCATATAAGTTAAATAAGCAGGGTGACAATATACAGCCTTGATGTAATCCTTTCCCAATTTGGAACCAGTCTGTTGTTCCATGTCCAGTTCTAACTGCTTCTTGACCTGCATACAAATTTCTTAGGAGGCAGGTCAGGTGGTCTGGTATTCCCATCTCTTTCAGAATTTTCCACAGTTTATAGTGATCCACACAGTCAAAGCCTTTGACACAGCCAAAATAAAGCAGAAATAAACATTTTTCTGGAACTCTCTTGCTTTTTTGATGATCCAACAGATGTTGGCAATTTGATCTCTGGTTCCTCTGCCTTTTCTAAATCCAGCTTGAACATTTGGAAGTTCACAGTTCACATACTGTTGAAGCCTGGCTTGGAGAATTTTGAGCATTACTTTACTAGTATGTAAGATGAGTGCATCTGTGCAGTACTTTGAGCATTCTTTGACATTGCCTTTCTTTGGGATTGGAATGAAAACTGACCTTTTCCAGTCCTGTGGCCACTGCTGAATTTTCCAGATTTTCTAAGAACAGTTAGTTGCCACTGATTTAAGAAGATTCAAATACGTCCTTGTAGCTTATCTTATATCCAATATAATTTAATTTTAAAATGCAATAAACATCCTTTAAAAGCATAGTATAAAGGAAATGGTACCTGAAAAAAGGTCAAAGGATATCAAAAACACTATCACAGAAGGCCGAAATACTATCACAAATATACCAGAGATTAGCTGTGTAACCATGAATCAAAACTTTAACTTTTATTATTGTCATTATGTCATCCGTAATACTGGATAGCATCTAAACAAAAAAGGCTCCCTAATACTTTAGAGAAGTCACTGTTATCAAGTGCACAGTTATTCTAAAATGCTGATACACAGTTATATAAAAACTTAAGAGTAGAAATATCTGGTGTCCATCCCAAGGCATACCAGATGTATTTCTTACAAACCAATACAATTTGGCTGCATCCTTGAAAGTTTGAAAAATACAAAAATTAAAGTGAAAATAACTTCTGCCTCTGTTGAATGGAACTGCATGACTCACTGACAGGGCACAGTGACTGGGCTGGGTGCACCACAGGATACTGGCTGACATTCCTGAGGTCTCAACTGACACATAAGCCAGATGAGCTTTCAGCACTGAGATAAGGAATAAGCAGTTTGTTTTTGTACAGTCAATGAATCCACTGCCACATGTTCATTCAAGCAAAGTCATCAGTTGCAAAGATGGCAGAGAACCCAAAGAAGTGCCTTATTTGGGTTTAAAAGTCACAACAGACGCTAAGATTATCTGTCATGTGTTGGGGCTTCTTAGAGATTCTGTTTTCTTCATTGAATGCATTTCCCCACAGCTCATTTGTGGTTCTAGCATCTTGCCACCAGCTTTCCAATGCTAGGGAAACATTCATTCACAGGATCAAAGCCAGTTAGGCCAAAAGTCTGGTCCTTGGCTCTGTCTCCATGAATGCACTAAAATCTCCTCCAGAAATACAGAAAGGAAAGCTTTCACTCTTCATGTGGTAGCCAGAGTCACAGTTCCCAGGAAAGCCGATTAGTCTGAAAAATCAGTATCCAGACATAAATGAAAATAAAAAAGAAATATTCTAGTGCCAACTGATGTTCTAACCTAACAAAATTTTAATAGAAAAAAAATTTATAGGAGCAGGCCTCACAAAACGAACAGATAAATAAAATTTTACAGAAACATCTTTCCATTTAGGTGCTAACAACCATAATCTATCTAAAACATGTAGAGTGATTTCATGCTCCTTTCTTTTTTCAGTGCTACACTTTTTGATTTCACCTACTTTCATTTTAATCTGCAGGGTGAGGACATGACTAAAATAAGTGATTAAAACACATATTACTGTACATAATTCAAATGTTCAATGAGAATCAGAGGTGTTGCTTTAATGTGTTAATTTGATGGTTTATTTAAAAGGCAAACGCTAGTTATGATGACAGACCACAAAAGATAAACATTCATACCTGCAGCACGAACAACATACACAGTGAGCTTGACAGCACATCTCTGTGAATAATCGAGGTTTAGTTTAAGCACTTAGTTTAATATAAAAGACTGAAATATATACTAGTTAGGAGCATGGAGTCTGGTACCACAAATCTGGCATCTACTTGGGTGTTTTGACTTTGTGTCATTTTTCCATGGTTTCGTCTTCGATAAAAATGGGTTAATAACAGTATATACTGCATAGGATTGTTAGGAGAGTAGATTGAATTTATCTGTACTGAGGAGAAAGGATCTAGGAAATCAGTCAATGTGAAAGGAAGTGAGGAAGCTGCATGGAGTTCCAGCTCTTAAGTAAAGACAGACAATGCCTTCAGTCCACATGGTTGAGACCTAAAAGACAAGATGAGATTGGAACCTCCAGGCTAATCATAGACAAGTTTAAGCAGGCCAGAGCTTAGCCTCAGAGGAAAGAACATGAGCAGGACAGCATCAGTCAGAAGATGACATGGCATCTCTCAAGGGCTAACAATATTTGAGGAAGCCACTTAGGTCTCAGGACCTCAGCAGTAGGGCCTGTTGAGGCCACCAACACCACATAGGCTAGGCCCTTAGGCAATAATTTAGACTTGTTATGATGACAAAGAGAAGGAAGAAACAATGTCTTCTCAGTCCAGTTCAGTCGCTCAGTCGTGTCCAACTCTTTGCAACCCCATGGAGGGCAGCATGCCAGGCCTTCCTGTCCATCAACAGTTCCCGGAGTTTACTCAAACTCATATCCATTGAGTTGGTGATGCCATCCAACCATCTCATCCTCTGTCATCCTCTGCCCCTCCTGCCTTCAATCGTTCCCAACATCAGGGTCTTTTCAAATGAGTCAGTTCTTTGCATCAGGTGGCCAAAGTATTGGAGTTTCAGCTTCAGCATCAATACTTCCAATGAATATTCAGGATTGATTTGCTTTAGGATGGACTGGTTGAATCTCCTTGTAGTCCACGGGACTCTCAAGAGTCTTCTCCAACACCACACTTCAAAAGCATCAATTCTTCGGGGCTGAACTTTCTTTATAGTCCAACTCTCATATCCATACACGGAGAAGGGAATGGCACCCCACTCCAGTACTCTTGCCTGGAAAATCCCATGGATGGAGGAGCTTGGTAGGCTGCAGTCCACGGGGTCTCGAAGAGTCGGACACGACTGAGCGACTTCACTTTCACTTTTCACTTTCATGCATTGGAGAAGGCAATGGCAACCCACTCCAGTGTTCTTGCCTGGAGAATCCCAGGGACGGGGGAGCCTGGTGGGCTGCAGTCTATGGGGTCGCACAGAGTCGGACATGACTGAAGTGACTTTGCAGCAGCAGGAGCATATCCATACATATCTACTGGAAAAACCATAGCTTTGACTAGATGGACTTTTGTTGGTAAAGTAATGTCTCTATTTTTTAATATGCTGTCTAGGTTGGTCATAACTTTCCTTCCAAGGAGTAAGCGTCTTTTAATTTCATGGCTGCAGTCACCATCTGCAGTGATTTTGAAGCCCCCAAAAATGAGGTCTGTCACTGTTTCCACTGTTTTCCCATCTATTTGCCATGGAGTAATGGGACCAGATGCCATGATCTTAGCTTTCTGAATGTTGAGTTTTAAGCCAACTTTTTTACTCTCTTTCACTTTCATCAGGAGGCTCTTTACTTCTTCTTCACTTTCTGCCATAAGGGTGATATCATCTACATATCTGAGGTTATTGATATTTCTCCTGGCATTCTTGATTCCAGCTTGTGTTTCATCCAGTCCAGTGTTTCTCATGATGTACTCTGCATATAAGTTAAATAAGCAGGGTGACAATATACAGCCTTGACATACTCCTTTCCTGATTTGGAACCAGTCTGTTGTTCCATGTCCAGTTTTAACTGTTGCTTCCTGACCTGCATACAGATTTCTCAGGAGGCAGGTTAGGTGATCTGGTATTCCCATCTCCTTCAGAATTTTCCACAGTTTGTGGTGATCCACACAGTCAAAGGCTTTGGCATAGTCAATAAAGCAGAAATAGACGTTTTTCTGGGACTCTCTTGCTTTTTTGATGATCCAACAGATGTTGGCAATTTGATCTCTGGTTCCTCTGCCTTTACTAAATCCAGCTTGAACATCTGGAAGTTCATGGTTCACATACTGTTGAAGTGTGGCTTAAAGAATTTTGAGCATTACTTTACTAGCATGTAAGATGAGTTCAATTGTGTGGTAATTTGAGGATTCTTTGGCATTGCCTTTCTTTGGGATTGGAATGAAAACAGACCTTTTCTAGTACTGTGGCCACAGATCAGGCAGTTCTATAAGGAGATAGACATACGTTTTTCTTTCCTTCTTCCGGCTCCAATACAGTGGGCATAAATCTTGGGGGAAAACTTAATGAATAAAGTATTATCTCCACACTTATAGACCTCATAGTTATTTCGACAAACATGGAAATGAAGAAATATTGTACAATTAACTTGAGAAGTTCATAAAAGGTATTGCTTGTGTTCGGTCCTGAAGTGAAGGGGAAAAAATGAGTGTTAGTCCCTGAGTCGTGTCCTTTGTGGCACTCAGTCATACTCTATGTGACTCCACGGACTGTAACCTGCCAGGCTCCTCTGTCCATGGAATTCTGCCGGCAAGAATATTGGAGTGAGTAGCCACTTCTTTCTTCAGGGGATCTTCCCAATCCAGAAATGGAACCTGGGTCCCCTGCATTTCAGGCAGATTCTTTACCATCTGAGCCACCAGGGAAGCCCTGAAGGACAGGTATGAAGGACAGGTATGAATTTTTCCAAAGCAGACAAGGGAGACAGAGGAATCTAGAAGTTAAGATCTTAATTGAATATCATGAAGAAATTCTCAGAGGCATGGAAGTGCATGGCATGTTCCAAAAGAGTATTTAATTTGAATTGGGGTTACCAGGGAAGGAATGGATGAGGAAGAAGCAGGGAAGAAGCTAGCAAGAAGAGCTCTAGGGTGAAAGGCTAGTTTCATGTTGGATATTGAATGACCTTCCCTTTATGTTAAGATAAAGAGTAAGAGATTTATTCCCTAGGAAATAGGGAACCAGCAAGTGTTTGAATACAGGAGAGTATGATATAGCCAGATTTAGATTTTGATCTGTATCACCAGTGGTAATATGGAAAATGCACTGGAAGGGAGAGGCTGAGGTATAGAAAGAGGTTCAGTAACGTGGACCACCAGAACCACATCCGTATCAGCTACAGTTATCAAAAACAAAAGACAATAAAAATGATGAGGATTTGTGAGTCCCAAGTATCAAAAGTTATCTCCCTTATTTTTAAAAAGTGAAGTCACTCTGTCATGTCCGACTCTTTGTGATCCTCAGAATGTAGCCTGCCAGGCTCCTCTATCCATGGGATTTTCCAGGCAAGAATACTGGAGTGGGTTGCCATTTCCTTCTCCAGGGGATCTTCCCAACCCCAGGTTCGAACCTAAGTCTCCCTCATTGAAGGCAGACTTTTTACCATCTGAGCTACCAGGGAATCCCTATTTTTATATAACATATGCACATCAATTGGTGGGTAATAATTGTAAGAGTAATACCTGATATAAGAAATTTAGTAAAGGAGATCAATACTATTCCAAGCTTGTAAGAGATCATATGCTTTACTAGACCATAAATCTTGCTAGGCATTAGTAAACCATCATAAAACATTAGTTTAGTGGTTGTCTACTCTGTAAAAACCTATGACTGATGTGCTACATGAATATATGCATACAAACATTTGTATATCTTCCCTAGTGGTTCAGACAGTAAGGAATCCACCTGCAATGCAGGAGACTCAGGTTTGATCCCTGGAGTGGGAAGATTCCCTGGAGAAGGAAATGGCTACCTACTCCAGTATTCTTGCCTAGAGAATTCCATGGACAGAGGAGCCTGGTAGGCTATAGTCCACAGGGTCACAAAAATAGGACTCGACTGGACACACACACACACACACGTACATACATAAATGGAATGGGCCACATGAATACCCCCAAAACAGCTGATACTGATAAGTAAATAGAATTATTTGTTAAAGGTTCAATTCCATATTGACCCCATTTTAGATCTCTATTTGCCCCTTTTTTGTTTTCCAATTGGCAGAAGGAAAATACAGTAAATGAGCCATAATTTTTGGCAATGCATATTTAAAATAAGGTCTGCCAAGTTCAAAAATGAAAATGCAGCAGCTGTTTGTCTAAAACATAGGCCAAGAAATTCCTGCATGACTGACAATATGCTTTTGCTTCCAGCCACACAATCTCTTACTAGGCATTCATTTCAGCAGCTGTTTTAAACCTTGAGAGGACAGTTTTTCTCACTATAGAGGAAAAGAACCCTAAAAGAGAAGGATTAAGAGTTGATACACAATGATGGGAGTGCTTCTAAGGAGGAAATCTGTATATTCAATCAGGAAATCTTCATGGATATGGAGAAACAACTGTTCTCACAGTGTGGGTAGATACTTTGCACAAGAGAGCTCCCAAAGCCAATTCATGGTGCCTGAGACTAAGAGATACTGTTTGTTAAAATGTATGGAATGTGCCTTCCTGAGGCTGGCCGCGCCCAAATCTCTGTGATGGCAATAGTGGAAGGGGCAGCAGCAAACACTGAGAAAGTGTGTAAGGCAGCAACGTCCCGCACATCAGCCCGCAGCTGTGATGGGACCAGGGCCAAAAGCATTTGTGAAAGCCGTCCAACAGGGGCAGTAGCTATTGCCTGGCAAGAGGGCAGCCAGCAGATGGAGAAACAATGCCTATGGCTCAAAAATGTAAAGAAATTCCACAATGATGACTGCAGTTTATAGCACTGAAGACACAGCAACAATTTAGAGAGTGAAAGCTTTGGCGGTGGGGGAGGAGGGGGCTGTGGCTAAGGGGCAAATAAATAACTCTCACTTTCTGTGTTCAACTTCAAAACAGAAAGAGGAAAGTCAGACAGATGGACATAAAATCATCACACTTAGTACTGATAAATCTGATTGCACAATGTGGCTCAAGATCTGCAGTTAAATGATATTGCTTAGACTTCATCTTATATTAGACATTAGCACAGCTGGACAACAGCAAGCCAGAGGCAGACATGGTAGAGAAAATGCCAGAATTTTATAACCTGTGGACAAACAGGCTCTAAAAGGTAAGGAGTTTGGCTGGACACACTAGGAATTAAATGTTCCTAACATAAAGTTATCTAGTCTTTCATCTACAGGTATCAGTGAACAGAAATAAGACAGAGGCTCTTTGCCTAAACCTACCATGACTTTTCCTCTGGAACAGTGAAGTTTTAATTTTCTATCCTTTGTGGAAATATGAGGGGGAAATATTATTAACTATAATAATAATGACAACTATTATTTTATTATACATTTGTTGTCTATCAGCATGATGCTTTGTGTATTATCTAATTAAACCCTCATCACAACCTTATAGAGTAGGAAATGGCAACCCACTCCAGTATTCTTGCCTGGGAAATTCCAGGGACAGAGGAGCCTGCAGAGCTACAGACCATAGGGTTGCAAAGAATCAGACACACACAATTGAGCACTGGCATGCACACATTCTATCTTATAGATAGGTGTTGTTTTTAAACCTCACTTTCACAAAGAAGTACACAGACTCTTAGGATTGGTTTCCTGCCCAGTGTTACATAGTTATGAAGAGCCAAAGTCTGGAGTTTGTGCTTCAACCTCTAATGCCTTCTGCCTCCTGCAGGTGAGGGCTGTGCGCTCCTCTGAACTCCAAGGAGAAAAGAGAAAGTAAAGAAACTGGTAAGAAAGTGAGCTCAAGTCTCATGTATTATCAGAGGGCAGAGGAACTAACAAAATCTCCTGGCTTAGTTGTAATCCCTATCTCCACCCAGATAGTTAGTTCCACTGTTTCACTGTTAGATAAACTCTTTTATATAAGCATCTTCTTCTTTTCCATACATGTTATTGAGGCATAATTAATATACAAAATACTGCATATATTTAATGTATATGATCTGATGAGTCTGAACATAGGCAAACACTTGTGACACCATCACAATTAAGGTGATAACCATATCCATCACCTCCAAAAGTTTTCTTTTGTCCTTCTGCTTTTTTGTTTGTGTATGTATGTGTGCTTTATAAGAACATTTAATATGAGATTTACCCTGTTAAAACATTTTAAGTTTGCTTACTACATTTTCTTTATCCATTTGGGCACTTATGTTGCTTCCATGTCTTGGCTATTGTGAATAATGCTGCAATGAACAAGGCAGTGTAAATATCACTTCCAGATTCCAATTTCCATGATTTTGGCTATATACCCAGAAGAAGAATTGCTGGATCATATGGTAAGCTACTTGAGATTTTTTTTGAGAACGCTCCATACTATTTTCCATACTGGCTGCCTCATTTTATATTCCTGTTAGTAGTGCACAAGGAGAAGGCAATGGCAACCCACTCCAGTACTCTTGCCTGGTAAATCCCATGGACGGAGGAGCCTGGTAGGCCACAGTCCGTGGGGTTGCTAGGAGTCGGACATGACTGAGCGAATTCACTACTTTTCACTTTCATGCATTTGAGAAGGAAATGGCAACCCACTCCAGTGTTCTTGCCTGGAGAATCCCAGGGACAGGGGAGACTGGTGAGCTGCCGTCTCTGGGGTCGCACAGAGTTGGACACGACTGAAGTGACTTAGCAGCAGCAACAGTGCACAAAGGTTCCAATTTCTCATGTATTATCTTTTCTGTTATTGTAATAGCCATCCTAGCAGGTGTCATGTGATAGCTCATTATGTTGATAAACTCTTCAGTGTAAATATATAGATGTATTTTTCATAGAAGTCAAGGATTATTTAATCATATCATATGTATGGAACATATGCTGTGTGTTCAGTTGTGTCTGATTCTTTGTGACCCCATGGATTGTAGCCCACCATGGTTCCATATTACAAGCACAGGTAAAGAAAAAAGTTCAAAAGTATTAATTTTGGTTGTGGCTCAACTAGTAAAGAATCTGCCTGCAATGCAGGAGACCTGGGTTCAATCCTTGGGTTGGGAAGACCCCAGGAGAAGGAAAAGGCTATCCACTCCAGTATTCTGGCCTGGAGAATCCCTTGGACTACAGTCCTTGGGACCGCAAAGAGTCAGACACAACTGAGCAACTTTCACTTTTCACTTTCAGCATTTCCATCCTTTTAGCTATGAAAGTTATGTCCAACTTAGATAACATATTCAAAAGCAGAGACATTAACTTTGCCAACAAAGGTCCATCTAGTCAAGATTATGGTTTTTCCTGTGGTCATGTATGAATGTGAGTGTTGGACTGTAAAGAAAGTTGAGCACTGAGAATTGATGCTTTTGAACTGTGGTGTTGGAGAAGACTGTTGAGAGTCCCTTGGACTGCAAGGAGATCCAACCAGTCCATTCTGAAGGAGATCAGCCCTGGGATTTCTTTGGAAGGAATGATGCTAAAGCTGAAACTCCAGTACTTCGGCCACCTTATGCAAAGAGTTGACTCATTGGAAAAGACACTGATGCTGGGAGGGATTGGGGGCAGGAGGAGAAGGGGACGATAGAGGATGAGATGGCTGGATGGCATCATTGACTCGATGGACGTGAGTCTCAGTGAACTCGGAGTTGGTGATGGATAGGGAGGTCTGGCATGCTACGATTCATGGGGTCGCAAAGAGTAGGATACGACTGAGCAACTGAACTGAACTGTAACTGTATAGCCTCTAAATATTGCTGGTGAGAAACATAGCAGTCTATTTACAAAAGCAAATTCTTTTATAAGTATAGAGCAGCATCATGCCAAATGGAAATACCTATGGTCCAAGATACTTAAACTGTCATCAACCTATAAAAAGCAAACCAAAATAGATTATTTGCATTAAAGCTATTATCCTTAAATGTTAAATCCTTAACATTTGGTGGTGGTAATAAGAGTAAAAATCAGAAAAAAAATACCTTTTTCATATATGGTTTGAATAGTTAAGTCAGAAACAGAAAATATTGGGATATTTTCATGTCTCTGTAAATTTGTTCTCATATTTAATGGCCTTCATATGCTTTTCAAAGCTCTTTTTCAAAATCTGAGCCACATAATAGTCTACTAAATAAACACCTAAGGAGATAGTTAGAGCACTATTTGTTTCTTATTTTGGCAGATTAGGAAAATACAATATAAAAATATCATCTCAAGAAAAGATTAAATTTTTACAAAAGTGTCAATTACTCACCACTGGTCTTTGGTTTCCCCATTTGTCATCAATGCTAACCCTATTCTACCCTTTCTGCTGCTTCTACCGCTCTCCAGATATGCATGGTCTAACCTGACCAGATTTCTTCTATCACAAAGAGAAATATCTATTTCATAAATTGATATCTTTCCCTACATAAAAGTATTTTTAAAGATGAATCTGTGGCATGATTGCAAAACTAAAACAAGGCAGTGGTTTACTACATGAAGAATTCCAAACACAAATACTTAGAAAGAGGAAAAGTTTGCTGGTTCTCTTAAAATTATACCAAATAGATGATACCCTATTGCCGCCCTTCCCCCAAAATCAAACCTGATTCCAAGAATATTAGTTGTGGAAAAAGGATTTAAAGTGTGTAGGTTCATGAATAAACAGAATAATTGAGTCAAGGGGCTCCAGGAAGGCCTCCTCTTTCCTTAAGTGGCTTCCATACATAGTTGATTGCTAGTCAAAATTCCAAAATTAGTTTCATTTTGTTGTATTTTTTAAATGTGCATACTCCTAAGAAAGATAAAATTTTAAGTTTAATAAAGCATCCAACCAACATTTTCTAAAATACTTCTCTCTGCCTGACCATGTGCAAGGTGTTATGGATATGAAGATATTTATGAAAGGAGCTCAGTATAGGAGCCTAGACCATGTAAGCAATTAACTAAAAACAGTGTAATAAAGGCTGTAACAGAAAAACGTATTCAGAGTTGTGGGAGCATGAAAATGAGAATGTTTGAGTCACTGTGAAAAAGTCTCAGAAGACTCTTATGGACCCAAAATGAGTACAATTTTGATCAGAGGAAACAAACAGCAAACCTGAAGCTGCCGAGAGTTGAAAGGATGCAAGTAGGAGAAGAAACAGAATGCATGCGTAAAATAATCTCTATTTACACATTCTTTTAGGTCATAGAGAAGGAAATAACTATTTCTAAACTCACAGAATATTTATGCATCTTGCCCAAATTAGTGCAGTTGTGTCCGACTCTTTGTGACCCATGGACTATATAGCCCATGGAATTCTCAAGGCCAGAGTACTGGAATGGGTAGCCTTTCCCTTCTCCAGGGGATCTTCCCAACCCAGGCAGTGAACTGGGGTCTCCCAACCCAGGTCTCCCGCATTGCAGGCAGATTCTTTACCAGCTGAGCCACAGGGGAAGCCCAAGAACACTGGAGTGGGTAGCCTATCCTTTCTTCAGCAGATCTTCCCAACCCAGGAATCAAACTGGGGTCTCCTGCATTGCAGGTGGATTCTTTACCAACCGAGCTATCAGGGAAGCCCTGCTAAAGACATATCTGTGCATTAATAAATTTATATGCTAAAATATGAGCTGTTTTTACTGAGAAAATATATACTAATAGAAATACAGGTAGAAGGAAAAACTACTAGGTATGTCAGTAGACATCAGCTAGAAATTTTTTAATTATGATTTTATTATTTTTCACCTTAATGAATCCAGCTGTCTACTTATTTAATATTATTGAATGCTTACCAGCTGCCACATCCTCTTCAAGGCACTGGGGATTCACTTGAAGAAGTTTACAGAGCCTATATTCCTAAAGAGAATGGAAAATAAACAAGAAACTAATATGTAGTAGAATTCAAAGTGTGACAAAATTGAAGAAGTCTTACAAGCAGCTCAGGTGGAATTACTTGCAGAAACTAACAGTCTTCTAGGGAAAAGTAGACCCAAATAATAAAAAAATAAAGAAGCTTTTGATTTAAGGCATTAAAAGCTTGAGGAGCCAAAATCACAGACATTGATTGGAACCACAGAGAGGTGCGCAGATATCCTGTTGGTCATTTCTTCTCGCAGGCAATTCTTGGAGTGAGACTAGATGCCAGGAATTAAGTCAGGGAACTACACATCCATTTGTGTGTGCAGGTGTCAAATGGCCTTCCTCAAGTCCACCTCAAGTGACAGGGGCTGGAGAACTAAATCTAGAAAACTGTGCTATGACACAGTGCTCATTGCTGTTATTAAAAGAATCTGTCCTTGACTCTGATCCAGAGGTTTCATGACTTCTGTTAAGAGGCAGAGAAGTCAAAAGATCTTTGAAAAATCTCATGGGATAATGGACACCAAAAACATGGCTGCCAATGTATCTAGGAGTTAAGGATCCCAGATCCTGGAGAGAAAGGAGATCCAGAAAATTGAGCCACATGCTGCAGGTTTCACTTTGATATACTTGATGAAGCAACATGAAGCAGGAAATTAAGCTAGATACAAAACAGTTGAAATGCAGAATTCATTTTTCTATAATCTTCCACTGCTAAAGAGGCAGAAATTGTTGTCAAAACCAGCCAAAAAACAAGCGACCTTTCACAGGCTCTCATTGGAATTTCTGGAGAGCTACATATAAGGTAAAAAGAGAGCCAGAGTCTACAGAATTTCAACCATTCCTAAGTCTGCTCAGTCCTTTTAGGAAACAGCAATTCTTCATGGTTTTCTTGTATTCATTCATATCTCCTAAGCAGAGGAATCCACTGTCTGTTTCATATTATCTTTCAAGAACATTTTTATAATGAACAGCCATGGAGGAAAGAGACAGTGTCTGTCTCTGAAGCAAAGGGCAGGCTGTTTAAAAGCTGTAGATGTGTTCTATATATAGACATGAATCTACAGAGATCTATAGACCTATTCAAATTGTTTATTTTTCTTGAGTGATAATTGGAAATTTTTATTATTTAAGAAATGTGTCCATTTTATATAAGTTGTTGAACTCATGTGGAATGAATTATTTAAGTAGTCGCTGCTCATTCTTTTAATGTATATAAGGTCTGTGGTGATGTACCATGTACCCCTTTTCATTCCAATATTTACAGTTACTGTCTTCTCTCCTTTTACTTTGTTAACCTGACTAAAGGTTCATCAATTCTTTTGGCATTTTTAAGAAACTGACTTTTGCTTACAGTGATTTTCTGTTTTTAATTCTACTCATTCTTGCTGTTATTATTTCCTCCTTGATATTTGCTTTGAGTTTAATTTCCTCCTTTATTTCTAGTCTCTTAAAATGGAATCTTAAATTGTTGATTTTAAATTTTGCTTTTCAAATGAAAAGCATTAAAAGTTATAAATTTAACTATAAACTGTTTTTTAGCTACATCCCACAAATTTTGAAAGGTTGAGTTTTATTTTCATTTGATTCAAAATACGTTTGAATTTCCCCTGTGATATTCTCTTTGAACCATGGGCTACTTAGAAGTGTTTATTTTCAAATATTTGGAAAGCTTTAAGATATCTTTCTGTTAATGGTTTCTGGTTTAAATCCATTTGAACTGAAAACATACCTTAAATGATTTTGATTCTTTATTGGTCTACTGAATAATATGTATCTTGGTGAACATCCTATATGCTCTTGAGAAAAATATGTATTATACTGCTGTGATTTGAAGTGTTTTGTGTGTATCTAACAGATTCATTAAGTAAATAATGTTAAAATCTGTTTCTTTACCAACTTTATATTTCTTTACCAACTTTATATATTTACCAATTTTATATAAAGAAACAATCTATTTCTTTACCAAGTCTCTAACTCTGCTCGTGGATTTATTTTTCTTAGCAGTTCTATGAGTTTTATTCCATATACTTTAAACTCTGCTGTTAGATGCACACATATTTAAGATTATAATCCTTTTATTGAATTATCCTGGCTATGCTGGGAAAGATTGAAGGCAAAAGGAGAAGAGGGCAGTAGAGGATAAGATGGTTAGATTGCATCACTGACTCAATGGACATGAATTTGAGCAAAGTCTGGGAGATAGCGAAGAACAGGGAAGCCTGGCATGCTGCAATTCATGGGGTCAAAAAGAGTTGGACATGACTTATCGACGAATCGACTTAATCACAACAACAAATGAATACTCTCCCCAATAATATTCCCTATTCTGAAGTCTACTTTGCCTGATATTAATATAGACACTCTAGCTGTCTTTTGGTTAGGGGTTTTACATTATATTTTTATAATTATATACATTATACATTATATAATTTTCATATCCCTTAGTCAGGAAGATCCCCTGGAGAAGGAAACGGCAACCCACTCCGGTATTCTTGCCTGAAGAATTCCATGGACAGAGGAGGCTGGTGGGCTATAATCCATGGGGTCACAAAGAGTCAGACATGACTGAGTGACTAATACACACACATTTTCCTATTTTTACTTTAATCTATTTCATTATATTTAAAGTAAATCTTGTCGGGATAAATTGGGTATTACTTTTATCCAATCTGAAAATTTCTCTAATTTTTATTTGGTATGTTTTCACAGCTTAAATTTCATGTAATTATTTAAATGATTGGTTTTAAACCTACTAACTTATCTTCAATTTGGTGTTATTATTTAAAAGTTTTACACATCCCAATGACTGCCCTAGAGCTTACAATACCCACGTTTAATTAATCATTCCCTATAAGGAACTTATAACAATAGAACTTAAGCTCCTTTCCTGTCTTTTGTGCGATTGTTGTCATGCAGTTTACTTTATACATACCATAATATGCAATACTTTGATACAATGCTTGCCTTTCATAGTTATTCTTTACAGAAATTCAAAATAAGAAAAATAAACTTTATATTTCTCTTCCTGAATGCCATTTCCAGCACTCTTCTTTGTATAGATCCTAGTTAACGCTATTATATTGTTAAGACATCTTAGTATCTTAGTCCTTATTTTTGAAGAATGTCCTTTAAGGAATAAATAACGGGCCTGCTCGTAAGAAATTCTCTCAGTTCTTGCTTTTCTTGCAAGAGTCTTTCTTTCTCCTTCAATTCTATAAAATATTTTCTTTGAGTATGAAATCTGGGCTGACATTTTTTCTCTTTGTCTTCAGGTTGTAGTAGTTTGAATAGGTATGTTTCTTGGTGTGTTTGGAAGTATTTATTGTTTAGCATTCTCTCAGTTTCATAAGTTTGTATATTTTATAATTTACTGACTCAGAAAAATTCTTGGTCATTATCTACTTAAAAATTTCTTCTGCTGTCTCCCTTCTCTTTCTACGATTCCAATTGCATTTATTTTATACCATTTACTGTTGTATCTTAGGTCTTAGAAGAATTATGCTTTTTTTGTTTGCTTGTTTCATGCTTGTCAGTTTGGAAAATGTCCCTTAACCTATCTCCAAATTTACTGGTTTTGTTGTTGTTTTGTTTTGTTTTTTACTGTATTGACTGTACTGAATTCATCAAAGGCATTCCTCCCTTCTATAATCATGCCTTTAACTTATTTCATTTCTATTTGGTTATCATAGTTTTCATCTCTCTCATCTGAAATTTCATATCTGTTCATGCACATTGTCCACTTTTTCCTCCAAAATGTTAGTCACATTATTCAGAGTAATTTTAAATCCCAAAAAATGAGTCATTTGACCTGGTTATGTTGATTGTGTTATCTCTTGATAGCATATAGTTGGCTTTTTCGCCCTTGCTTCTTTGTTTACCCTGCATTTTAGCTGAAAGTTGAATCTCTCATGTAGAAGAGTAGAGATGACTGTAAATAGTGTTTATACCTGGAACTGTGTGTGCCTTTCCTCTTCAGATTATAAGACTTTGCATCAGGTTAGTCAGGAATTGAGCTGACTCTATTTGTTATTATTTTGGTCTCTATGGTTACCATCAGGGCACCACAAGCTTCAGATTTTCTGGTTTTAACTTGTATAAAACTTAGAATGAGGAAGACTTTTTCATATTTTTTCCTCAAGATCTACTCACCTCTCAATTTTAGATTTTTCCTTTATGCCTGGAAATGATCTCCCTTTTCACTTTACCCTTCTGCTGGTATTTTAAAGCTGATAACTGTTAAAGAAGGATGGACAAAGGGGAATAGGGAGTCATTCTCTATTCTGATTTAACTTCATTCTGAGGAAGGCACTGTGATTCCTTGATTATGGGATCTTTTCTGTAGTCATACTCCTTCCCCAAATGTCCAGCTCTAAGTGGTCTAGACTCAGGGTGTTTTCCTGTTTCTCCCCCAATGGCAGAGGTTATTTCTTTTTTTCCTTCACCTAATTGCAATGAATATTCACTTCGGGCTGGAAGGTGGCAGTGTTTGTGCCCTTCCCATAGCAACTTAAGCTTTTACCCCATAGAGAAGATAAGAGAGAAGATTCTAGGTCAGGCTTTACATCTTTTCCACAAGAGCAGTTGTTCTCCTCTCCTATACTTTCACCAATACAGAGGCCTTCTCAGGTCTCCCACCCAGCCCCTGGTCTCTCTCATAAGTGCATGGTGAGGTCTGTGAAGATCATGCACACATGTGCAATTTCTCCTTGCAACTACAGCTCCCAGGTATTCATAAACTCATGCTAGTCCAAAGTCAGTCTTAAGTAATTTGTCAGAAATTTTATTTGAATTCTCATGAATAGTTTGTATGGGGTTCAACATTTATCCCAGGGGGGGGAAATTGCTCATATTTTGTTTCTCCCTCCAGGAAAATAGCTTTCTTCAGATTTTGGATGGTTGATTACAACCCCAGCTCTCTGATAAATTCAAGGACAAGTGTGCAAAGATAATCTCTTTTTTTTATTGTAAGGGTAGGAGTGATGGAGTTTCCATCTTTGTACATCCTAAGCAAATGTCAGATGATCACTTCTTCTCTTTTTTTAACCACAAAAATACACAGTTCCTTGGTATACTGAGGAAATATACTAATTCCTGACACTTTGTATAGCATTAGCTTTTCTTGAAATTAATGTATTATTATAAGAATTAGTCTAATAATGACAAAATTATTTGTGGGAAATAACCTAACATTTATTGAAATGTTGAGCCCATACCTGTGGATTTACTCTATCAAAATACTTCAGTCTGCTGGTATGTATGGCTTCTATTATGGACATATGTAAACAGATGGTGCAGAAGAGTCAGTTCTCACATCATAAACTCATGGAGTGACAGACAAGTTAATGAAACACATGTCCTTTCCCCTGATATTAATTGCATCACCATATGATAAAAGACCTTAAAATTAAGCTTTATAAGATTCTATTTGCCATGGAAAATTATTTATCTGGAAAAAAGTTGTCTTTAAATTAATTTCATCAATTTAACTATAAGTAAAACATAATAATAATAAATTAGCAAGTACTCTTAAGTTAAAACCAGTTTATGTCCTAAATAGTAAGTAAGTGACTCATTCAGTTGTGTTTCATATTTTGTCTAAATAGTAGCTAATGGGATAAATATTAGGTGCATTTAGTCGGAATAAGTTGGCTTAGAAAAATTTTTTCTTGAAAATCTTGGAAAATAGAGGGTTTGGGGGGAAATTTGATAAGCCCAGGTCAATTTCCTACCAGATAAAAAGGCATGTTTATAATTAATCTGATGGTGATAAAAAGGCTTTTAATTAGATTTCCAACACAGAAATGCAAAAGGATAGGTTCAGGGTTTGAAACACAGAAGAGTTCAGCTATCTGCTGCCAACTAGCTCTTGCCAACATCTGATTTGCAAGTTAAATTATGCCAGCTGATGACATATGACATTTATCCTTTCTTTAAATATCTTACTCAAAATGAGTTTGCTGCTCTGCTACTTGGCTAAACACTAAATGCTCTCAAATGCTGAGGTTGGACTTTCAGAAGTCATAACAGATGCCAAAATTTCCTCAGTAAACAAATCTAAATAAAGAAATTTTACTAATCTCATGAGTTGCTCGTTTATGTATTATTGTCCTATGACGTGATTTTGAGTTAGACTTGACCTCTGCGATATTCACATATGGAATTTACAAAATTAAAATTTTCTTCACAGTTTTAGGGTAATGAGGCAGAGGAATCAAGAGTCACTTTTCTAGGTTTTGTTCCATATCTGAGCCAAATGGGACAATGGCTTAAAGAAGTCAAAAACCTATTTGAAGTGACTGCTTCATCTCTAGCATGATGAGTTTATCACCCAATAAGAGCTGAGATTTAACTTACACTGCAGAAGCTCTCTAAAATTTAAACCATAAAAATACAGCCAAACAATATATTCTTATTCTCTGCGGCCTAAAGTTGAAAAATTCTGTTTCTCTCAAGGTTTTAGGTTTATTAATAGCTATTGTTTTTCCTTCAGAACTATTGATTCAATCTACCTTGAATTAAGGCCACAAATTTTTCCAAACTTTTCAATTACTTAGCCTCCACAGAAATCTCCATAGATAATTTTAGCATGACTTGGCTAAACCAATCTATGTATGCCAATAACTATAATGGAATTTGTGTATGTGTGTGTGTATTTGATGAAACATTGGTCTATATATCATAAAAATAAAACCATGGACATAAATTGGTTTTGTGGTAAAGAAGGAGAACATTTATTTCCTGAAGGAAAGCTTAAACAACTGACATATAAGTTCTTGACAGAGAAGATGAGTATCCTAGCCCAGTCTAATACAAATTTCTCTACCTGTGATCCACATGTTCACCTGTAGGCAAAGACTTGACATGATTATATTGCAAATGATTGAGCCTATTGATTACAGCTTTTGTCCCAGTCGCTTGTACCCACTATGGTAGTGGTTATTTAGTTGCTAAGTCGTGTCCAACTCTTGCGACCCCATGGACTGTAGCCTGACAGGCTCCTCTGTCAATGGGATTTTCCTGGCAAGAATACTGGAGTGGGTTGCCATTTCCTTCTCCAGGGGAGCTTCCTGACCTGGGTAATGAACCCGGGTCTCCTGCACTGCAGGCAGATTCTTAAAGTGAAAGTCACTCAGTTGTGTCTGACTCCTTATGACCCCAATGGACTATACAGTCTAGGAATTCTCTAGGCCAGAATACTGGAGTGGGTAGCCTTTCCATTCTCATCTTCCCAACCGAGGGATCGAACCCAGGTTTCCCTCTTAGCAGGAGGATTCTTTACCAGCTAAGCCACCAGGGAAGCTCAAGAAAACTGGAATGGGTAGCCTATCCCTTCTCCAGCAGACCTCTGGACCCAGGAATCGAACCAGGGTCTCCTGCATTGCAGGCAGATTCTTTACCAAGTGACCTATCAGGGAAGCCCTATACATCTGTAAGTTTTAAATCATGACTAACTTATAGCTACCAATGGCAAATTTTCTTCAGAAAAGACTTGGTCTCCTGACATACTTGGAACATATTTTTCATATTCTCACTGTAGGTTACATCATTACAAAATCAAATTTCAACACCTTTCTCTCATTCCATTCATCTGATATAAGGCAAAGGCTTCATAGCTTCCATAAAACAAGGCAGCATATCAAAAATTCTGTTCCTGTTTGATCACAAAAGGATGTAAAAGCTATGTAATCAACAAATCAGAGGACTTCTCTCATGGTACAGTGGATAAGAAGCAGCCTGTTAATTCAGGGAGCATGCGTTTGGTTCCCTGTTTCAAAAGATTCTACATGCTGAGGAACAACTAAGCCTATGCACCATAACTACCCAGCCGGCACTCTACAGCTTGTGAGCCACAGTACTTCAGTGCTGCAGCTACTGAAGCCCACAGCTAGAGCCTGTGCTCTGTATTAAGAGAAGCCACGACAGTGAGAAGCCTGCGCCCCACAGCTAGAGAGCAGCCCGTTCTCCCCAATTAGAGGAAGCCCATGCACAGCAACAAAGACTCAGTGCAACCAAAAATATATAAATAAAAATAAAAATGTTTTAAAAAAGAAAAAAAAAACCACAAATCATTAACACTGTAGGTGAATGAATAGACACAAGCAAAATGCTGGTAGAACATGAACAGGTAATAGTCAGGTTTTCCTGGGAGGCCAAAGGTGGTGCATAGCAATTGACATTTTAGAAAACAATGACTGGCAACAACACTGACCAATCTGAACATAACTTGGTTTTAGAGTGTCTTGGTCCTGGAGACCCCTGACTATGTAATCAACCCTTCAATTGTGGTAAGATGCAGAAAGGGCCAAAGCAATAGGGATAGGGAAAAACTTGAGACAAGTTGCTAGATAAATCTGATCCAAAGTCATTTTATAACTTATAATTTAACAAATGATATGTCTATATGTTGTCCAATGCTGAATGTCAGTCCTTATCTATAAATTTGCTTCCAACATTCTCAACAGCAGATTTTTCTAATACTTTGGGTTTCAGAAATTGAACCTTCACAGTTCTATAGGATATGCTAAATCCTGAACCCTAGCATCACTCCTCATACCACCAGTATCAATAAAGCACAGAAAAACTATGTACTTACTCAAGGAGGAATGAATGTGGGCTGTGTGGGGGCACATACAATGGTAATGGTAGGTAAAATCTGAGCACCTAATAGTTCTGAGTGCTTAAATATGAATACTTCAGCTTTACCAGTCCTAGGGCACAGCTATTGTAACATTAATAGTAAAGCCTTATTTCCTGTATTTAACTTCCACCTTTATTTGCAGGTATTCCAACTCCCTATCAGATCATCTTTAGTACTCTCAGAGTTCCAAAAGAGTGTTTGTTAAAATGCCCATTATTGAGCCATGGAACACCAGCCATGCTCTTACTGTCCTTACTCTCCTACCTTTTTATTGTTCTCTATACATAAGATTCGGAAAAGGCAATGGCACCCCACTCCAGTACTCTGGCCTGGAGAATACCATGGATGGAGGAGCCTGGTAGGCTGCAGTCCATGGGGTCGCTAAGAGTCGGACACAACTGAGGGACTTCACTTTCACTTTTCACTTTCATGCATTGGAGAAGGAAATGGCAACCCACTCCAGTGTTCTTGCCTGGAGAATCCCAGGGACGGGGGAGCCTGGTGGGCTGCCGTCTATGGGGTTGCACAGAGTCGGACACGACTGACATGACATAGCAGCAGCAGCATACAAAAGATTGCAGATGGTGACTGCAGCCATGAAATTAAAAGACGCTTACTCCTTGGAAACAAAGTTATGACCAACCTAGATAGCATATTGAAAAGTAGAGACATTACTTTGCCAACAAAGGTCCGTCTAGTCAAGGCTATGGTTTTTCCAGTGGTCATTTATGGATGTGAGAGTTGGACTGTGAAGAAGGCTGAGTGCCGAAGAATTGATGCTTTTGAACTATGGTGTTGGAGAAGACTCTTGAGAGTCCCTTGGACTGCAAGGAGATCCAATCAGTCCATTCTAAAGGAGATCAGCCCTGGGTGTTCTTTGGAAGGAATGATGCTAAAGCTGAAACTCCAGTACTTTGGCCCACCTCATGTGAAGAGTTGACTCATTGGAAAAGACTCTGATGATGGGAGGGATTGGGGGCAGGAGGAAAAGGGAACAACAAAGGATGACATGGCTGGATGGCATCACCGACTCAATGGACGTAAGTTTGAGTGAACTCCGGGAGTTGGTAATAGACAGGGAGGCCTGGTGTGCTGTGATTCATGGGGTCACAAAGAGTCAGACACAACTGAGCGACTGAACTGAACTGAACTGAACTGAACCATAAGATTTCTTGAATGTGTCATGGATGCTGCTGCTGCTGTTTTAAGAACACTGCTTTTTAAATTGTATGGTTTTCACTTCTGCTTGACCAGGACTTTAAGGTGCCAAATCCTTTCTGTGATAAAAAAGAAATGTTCCAGTCCTTCACCCTGTGCAGCATGCTGTCATCAAGGCTACAAGGTATCGTTACTTTTACCCTTCTCAAAAAGTCTGTCAACATCTGCTTTAACCACTATTTGATAATTATTGCTCCAAAACTCAAAGCAGTTCTGGAAGGCAAGGAACTAAATGGCCCAAACAGGATTGTGACTTAGTGTAGACCATCAGTGTCCAACCCCATGCACTTCAGGACTTACCTCATCAAGGCCAGCTTGAGTCCTTTTCAGGGGTAGACAGGGCTAATGAAGAGATGGTTTTCTCTCTTCCTGTGAGATTATATTATTTGAGAAAGATCTAATTCTGCAGCTTCCAGGAGCCATTGACACCACATGGAGACAGGCTAAGAATAAAGCCAAGGAGAGACACATAGCATGATTGTTGTGCGTGTAACAGAGTAACCATCAGCCATGCGTGGCTTTTTATACTTGAATTCATTAAAATTAAGTTAAAACATTCATTTCCTCAGTGGCTATTAGCCACATTTCAGGTGGCTGAAGCGTTCTTTAAATATCTGCATTCCATCCTTTAATTAATCTGCATCCTTAAATTCCATTTTGGTTTAAGCTAAACTAGTGAAAGCTTATTTAAGTTGTATTTCTGACCTTTGAAAAATTTATGAGCAGAAATTAACCCTCAGGCCCATTCCCCAGAGACAGTCAGGACCCATTCAACAACCTTCTCACATTTTCCCAATTTCTTCCCATGACCTTTCCTGACAAGACTGAACCTCATCCTCTCCTTTGGAGAAAACATACACACACCATTAAGATATCTAGGGGCAGAGGTTTGAAAGACAGTCTTTGTAAACAAAGAGAAACAAAGCCAGGCATTAGAGTAAATTTTATTTTATTGTGTTCAGTAAATGAAAACAGATTTTATTCAGTAAATACTGATGAAAACAGATTTTATTCAGTAAATACTGATAGATAGTAGCAGAAAGAGCTGTGTGACTGGGGGCTTTAAAGGCAAAATGAGGGTGGAGAAAAGGCAAGTAGGCAGGAATGCAAAATTACCAAACATGATTAGTGCCGCCAGCTGACTCTGCTACCTGACAGTTATTAAAGTTAGGATTCTATGCTGCCAAGTCTAGGAGACAGAAACCCTAGACTTACTGTTTATTACATTTCAAAGAAATAGTTTTCAGGTCCTTGAGAAAGATACATCCAAGTTATAGGAAATATATCTATATTTTAAAGGTTCAGAGAGAGGATTCACAATTGCAAGCCTTTCTTAGTAAATCCTCTAAAAAGAGACTTGGTGTTGGCTAGAGCAAACAGTCGGAGAAGGTGATGGCACCCCACTCCAATACTCTTGCCTAGAGAATCCCATGGATGGAGGAGTCTGGTGGGCTGCAGTTCATGGGGTCGCTAAAGAGTTGGACACGACTGAGCGACATCACTTTCACTTTTCACTTTCATGCATTGGAGAAGGAAATGGCAACCCACTCCAGTGTTCTTGCCCGGAGAATCTCAGGGACGGAGGAGCCTGGTGGGCTGCCGTCTCTGGGGTCGCACAGAGTCGGACACGAGTTAGCAGCAGCAGCAGCAGCAGAACAAACAGTAAATTCTTCTAACATCCCTGAGTTTTTCCAAATGAGAACTCCAAAGAGGACTGGTTGTCCCGGGGATACAAGGCCTTAGGCTTCTAGAAGCCACATTAAAGTTTGGACAAGTCTCTGAGGGAAGGGTTTTAAATGGAGTGTTCGAGGGTTCCTTGTAGTTCTCATCACCTAGATTTTTCCAGAATGCATAGCCAAACATAAATTATGTAATTTAACCCACAAAACAATCCTCTGTTGTGTATATCTTTATCCTCATTTTACAGATAAGGGAATCAAAGTTCAGAGGACTTAAATCACTTTTCCAGGTTACATACTAAAAAGGTGAAAAGCATATTGAAACCCAAATTTCTCTGACTAAAGATGGTTTTTTCCTCATATCACCCACAACTTTGTCTCCCTACTGATCTCCCTAAGTTTTCATACATGTTGCAGTAACAGTTTTCACAGAAGTGCCCCTGCCTTTAAATGACAAAGACTATAAGATGTGAATAGGGAAGAGAAAAACTCACAAAATGCCAGAAACTTGTGATTAACAGGCAGCAGGTGTACAAACAGAAAGTGTGTGACTCACATCCATTGTATTTTGTCAAATGGTGTGTTCCCAAAGTTGCTGAAGGGGGGAATTTGATTATCTCTGCTTCCCCAGAAGACTGATAAATTGAATTCAGGCTGCTATTGTTCCAGACACAGGCTGACTCTTCCATAGGATTTTAATCAGCAGCAGCATTATGTAGCATATGGGAGCTATTTGGCTGAAAGGAGAACAACTGTCACTTGTACATCCTCCCAACATGAAAGGAAAATAATAATACGGAATAAAAAGACTTTCTTATCTATGGAACAGCTTCCCTCTAAGAAACTCTGCGGTTTACTGTACTACATCTTCACAACTCACTATTCAGTGAGTCAGAGAACTCCTTGACTGTAATCCTGGATGCTCACCTGCTGCTTCCACCATGTTCATCTCTTCATAACTCTTTCTCTAGCCCATCTATAAATCCTATCACCTCTTACCTTTAAATCTCTTCTGTTTTCTAATGATTAACCTTTACCCATTCCTCCTCATCTACATGATCCTGACCTTCATTCCTCTTTCTCACTACTAATTTATTCCTTTACTACTTTTATCTTGTAAAAAGCCTAAATGGTAAACAGGGTTCATATGTGATCAGGACTATAGCTCAATTATAATATCCTGTTATACTACAATGATAGTCAAATGTAGAGGTCACTTTAGTTATTCACTATCTTAGTTACCAAAACTTTTATTGAATGTGTTTGTTTCAAGATTTAAAGGTAAGTAACACATGATTGATCCTTTCCTTCATGCATGGAAGACAAACATAAACAGCCAATGATAACACATGTACATTGAAAACAAACAAGGTTAGCAGTGTGGTCTCTGCAGTTGCTGGTCCCTAAAGCTTTTCAAGTCTGGTTCCAGGGACAGGCTTAGAAACCAAATACCAGGTTTCTTTTTATCCTCTTCTCCCCTCTTTTGACCTTCTGACATGCCTCAATCCCTACTAACCCAGAAAGGTTATAAAATATATTATCAGGGATTGTTACACATATCTGAGAATGGCATTGGCCAAAGTCACCTGTTAATTCAGAATTTTATGTTAAATAACCTAGGAGTAAACAAAGCTCTTGCATATATGTTTTCCTATAGCAGAAAATGTGAAGAATGAACAACTGATGCTATTAGGAAGCAAAACAAGATTTTGAAATAAAGTGTCAAGACCCTCTTGACATCCTGTATTTATCCAAGATGTGAATTCTAAAGTGGTGATCTAGTAAATGTCATTTTCTAGTCCTCAGATAAGAGACAGACTTTTTCAGATGGTAGAGAGAAGGATGGTTGAAAGAGAAATGGCCACAAATGACACACTCCGGTGCTGGACCACGTCACGAGATGTGATTTCCTTCTTCTGTCCATAGGCCGAGTTACCCAACAAAAACTCAACTTCTAGGAATGATGGGAGGTGCTTTCTTTACCAAGGTCCTGCCATCAAAGCGCTCAAGCTATGAAGAAAACCGCTTAAAGTAATGGGTGCTGGCAAAATAAAGCTTACATTGATTTTGTGCAACAGTGGGAATTCATTAAAAGAATTTTCTTTTAGAAACAATAAGAAAAATAAAAGCGCTTTCATTAGCATCAAACCCTAGGAACAATCAGGCAACAGAATAATTCTGGGTGTCTCAGATAAGGCCAGAAAATGATTCTAATCACTTGGGATTCTGACAGGAGTGATAATGTTGTTGAGGTTCTATGCTGAGTGTAAAAATTTAGTAGAAAATGGGCTCAAGGTAAGACTATAATATAACCCATAAGCTTTTTAGAAGTATATTGAAGAAATAACCTTTTCTTTGCTTCCTCTTTGTACCTAGGACAAAATAGATGCAAGTACCCTATCAAGATAATTCTTTTTTTCAAACAAAAAGACAATTACATTCAAAAGCCATATGCAAGAAACTAATGAAAAAACTGCACAAAAGGTCCCAAATCCAAATAATAATCCCCCAGCAAATTAATTAATCTTGACTTGTACCAATAATACTGTTACTGCAAAACTGAAACATATTAGGATAACTGGCTAACTGCTTCAACAAATACACCCCCCCCCAAAAAAAAAAAAAACAATGGAATTCTCTTTCTTGCTTACAGGAGTGGGATTTAGGGACAAGGAGCTTTGCACCATGAAATTATTCAAAGACCCTACTCTTTTTAATCTATTGGTTCCTTCATTCTCTATCATTTCAAAGTTATCTGCTGTTTTCCTGACACTGTCAGATGATGGAAGAGAGAAAGCATGAAGCCAGTGGCATAGGAGGTCTTGTGGTCCAGGCATGGAGATGGGAACATCACCTCTGCCCACACTCTGCTGGCCAGAGCTCAGTATTTGAATTTAAGTTAGAAAGGCTGATAAGTTTCACTTTGACAAATAAATAATAGGCATTGTCAGTTTTTAAGGGGAAAAAAATGACAAAGATGAGAGTGGAGAATTATACTGACCATACTAAATAGAAGAGCCAAGAGAGAGAATGAACTAGAGACAGAGAAACCTATTAAGCAGCTATTGCAAAAAAAAAAAAAGAAGCTATTGCAATACTGTGGGCAGGGAAAGATGTGGCCCAGACCAAGACAGTAGAGAGAGAATGAAAGGAAAATAATCAATATGGGGACTGATTTGCTGAGTGAGCAGAAAAAAACAAGAGGAGTCTTTGGGTTTATATGTTCTTCTTCTTTTTTTTTTTTAGAATTGCTCCCGGGAATGCTTGTTTATTCTGCATACAAATATCACTCAATGTAATAACTAACAATGTAATGTTTGATTAATATACCATATTGACATGAATAAAGAACGAATATTACATTATTTCTTTGACAAAAAGAATGCTTAATAAAGTAGAAGTTGAAAGAAATTTTTATATCCTGAAAAAGATCATGCATTGGATAATTAGGTAGAAAAAAAAGATATCTATTTGGAATGGAGGAATTAACATCATCCTTAGGAATTAAAAAAAAAAAGAAAACACAACTATCAGCCAATAAATCAGGTCAGCAGGATACAAGATTAATATACTGAAATTAACTACTTCTGTGCCCAAGCAATAAACAGTACATGGGGTCACAAAGAGTTGGACACAACTGAGCGACTGAACTGAAAATACCTGAAACAACCTGAAAATAAAATTAAGAAAATAAGTCCATGTGTAACAGTATCAAAAAGAACAAAACACTTAGGGATATATTTAAGAAAAAGTGACGTTTGACTTGTGCACTGAAAACTACAAAGCATTATTGAAACAAAGAAAACTAAGTAAATTAAAAGATGGCATGTGTTCATTTATTGGCAGACCTAATGCTGTTAAGATGGCAATACTCATCGAGTTGATCTACAGGTTTGACATCAGTTCAGTTCAGTTCAGTTCAGTCACTCAGTTGTGTCCAACTCTTTGCGACCCCATGAATCGAAGCACGCCAGGCCTCCCTGTCCTTCACCAACTCCCGGAGTTCACCCAAACCCATGTCCATCGAGTCGGTGATGCCATCCAGCCATCTCATCCTCTGTCGTCCCCTTCTCCTCCTGCCCCCAAGCCCTCCCAGCATCAGAGTCTTTTCCAATGAGTCAACTCTTCTCATGAGGTGGCCAAAGTACTGGAGTTTCAGCTTTAGCATCATTCCTTCTAAAGAACACCCAGGGCTGATCTCCTTTAGAATGGACTGGTTGGATCTCCTTGCAGTCCAAGGGACTCTCAAGAGTCTTCTCCAACACCACAGCTCAAAAGCATCACTTCTTCGGCACTCAGCTTTCTTGACAGTCCAACTCTCACACCCATACATGACCACTGGGAAAACCATAACCTTGACTAGATGGACCTTTGTTGGCAAAGTAATGTCTCTGCTTTTGAATATGCTATCTAAGTTGGTCATAACTTTCCTTCCAAGGAGTAAGCGTCTTTTAATTTCATGGCTGCAATCATCATCTGCAGTGATTTTGGAGCCAAAATAAATAAATAAATAAAGTCTGACACTGTTTCTGCTGATTCCCCATCTATTTCCCATGAAGTGATGGGACCAGATGCCATGATCTTAGTTTTCTGAATGTTGAGCTTTAAACCAACTTTTTCACTCTCCATAATCCCTATCAAATGTCATTTTTTTTCTTGCAGAAATTAACAATATGATTCTAAAATTAATATGGAAATTATGAAGAATTTAGAATAGTCTAAAGCATCTTGAAAAAGAACAGCTAAGTAGGCAAACTCACACTTCTGGATTTCAAAACGTACTACACAAGCTACAAACAGTCATGATTGCGTAGTACTAGCATACAGTAAATATTAGACTAATGGAATATAATTAAAAATCCAGAAATAAACCCACATAGATGGCACAGTGGTAAAGAATCTGCCTGCCAAGCAGGAGACATGAGTTCAATCCCTGAGTCGGGGAGATCCATTGGAATGGCAATCCATTCCAGTGTTCTTGCTAAGAAAATTCCGTGGACAGAGGATCCTGGCAGGCTGCAGTTCATGGGATTCACAAAGAGTCGAATATGACTGAGCACACGCACTAGGCTAGGCTATTTATGATTAATTGGTTTTCAACAATAGTGCTAAGACAATGTCAATGAATGGTGCTGGGAAAATGGATATCTACAGGCAAAAGAATAAATTTTGACCCCCACCACCAACTATATGCAAAATTAAGTTAAAAATGCATCAAATACTGAAATATACCACCTGAATTTATAAAATTCTTAAGAGAGCTGAATCTTCATGATCTTGCATTAGGGAATGGTTCCTACATATAATACTTAAATAACAAGAACGAGTTAACTTAATATTTTTTTTAAGACGAAATTTTGTGTGCATTAAAGTCACTATTAAGAAACTAAAAAGGCCATGCATGCATAAAATGGAAGATATGTTATTTGCAAATTGTATATCTGATTACAGTCTAGTAATATATATACAGTATATATATACAGTAAGATATATGCAGAACTATTGAAATTCTACCAAAATAATCATAAACATTTAAAAAGTGAGCAAATTATTTTGAACGCATGTTTCCAAATTAGGGAAAATGTTAATTAGAAAAATGTGATGTCACTTCCATTCACTAGAATGACAAAACAAAAATCACACACAATAATAACTGTTAATGAGAATGTGAAAAAATTAGAACCCTCATACATAGTTTGTGGGAATGTAAAATGGTGCATTAGAAAACAGTTAACAGTTCTCCAAAAGTGAATCACTGAGCTTTCATGTGGCCCAGTAATATCACTTGTAGGTATATACTCAGAGGAGTTGAAAACATATGTCCACACAAAAACTTTTACATGAGTGTTCATAGCACCAAAGTAGAAACAACCTAACTGTATTTATGAATGACTAAAGAAGCATGGTACATCCCACAATGGACTTTGTTGTTGTTCAGTAGTTAAGTCATGTCTGAATTTCTGCAACCCCATGAACTGCAGAACACCAAGCTTCCTTGCCCTTCACCATCTACCTGAGTTTGCTCAAACTCCTGTCCACTGAATCAATCGTGTCATCCAACCATCTCATCCCCTTTTCTTTCGGCCTTAATCTTTCCCAGAATCAGGGTCTTTTCCAATGAGTTGGCTCTTGGCATCTGGTGGCCAAAGTATTGGAGATTCAGCTTCAACATTAGCCTTTCCAATGAATATTCAGGGTTGATTTTCCTTAGGAATGACTGGTTTGATCTCCTTGCAGTCCAGGGGACTCTCAAGAGTCTTCCCCAGCCTCACAGTTCAAAAGCATCAATTCTTTGGCATTAAGCTTTCTTTATGGTCAAACTCTCACATCCATACATGACTACTGGAAAAACCATAGCTTTGACTCTACAGAACCTTTGTCAGCAAAGTGGTGTCTCTGCTTTCTAATAAACTGTCTAGATTATTAGTTGTCTAGGTTTAATAAGCTGTCTAGCTATCAGGAGCAAGTGTCTTAATTTCATGGTTTCAGTCACCATCCATAGTGATTTTGC
Source organism: Bos mutus (assembly GCF_027580195.1). NCBI lineage: Eukaryota > Metazoa > Chordata > Mammalia > Artiodactyla > Bovidae > Bos > Bos mutus. Next base: position 50,570,205 of record NC_091617.1, read on the forward strand.
AGCCCAAGAAAATAAAGCTTGCCACTGTTTCCATTTTTTCACCATCTATTTGCCATGAAGTGATGGGACTGGATGCCATGATCTTAGTTTTTGGAATGTTGAGTTTTAAGCCAGCTTTTTCACTCTACTCTTTCACCCCCATTAAAAAGCTCTTTAGTTCCTCTTTACTTTCTATCATTAGAGTGATATCATCTGCATATCTGAGACTTCTGATGTTTCTCCCAGCAGTCTTGATTCCAGCTTGTGATTCATCCAGCCTGGCATTTTGCATGATGTAATCTGTATATTAATTAAATAAGCAGGGTGATAATATACAGCATGTCATATTCCTTTTCCAATACCGAACCAGTCAGTTCTTCCATGACTGATCCTAACTGTTACATCTTGAGTAGCATACAAATTTCTCAGGAGATGATAAGGTGGTCTAGTACTCCCCTCTCATTAAGGATTTCCCATAGTTTGCTGTGATCCACACAATCAAAGGATTTAGCATAGTCAATGAGCAGATGTTTTTCTGGAACTCCCTTGCTTTCTCCATGATCCAACAGATGTTGGCAATTTAATCTCTGGTTCCTCTGCTTTTTTGAAATCCATCTTGTACATCTGGAAGCTCTTAGTTCACATACTGCTGAAGTCTAGCTCAAAGAATTTTGAGCATAACCATAATAGCATGTGAAATGAGCCCAATTGTATAGTAGCTTGAGCATTGTTTGGAATTTCCCTTCTTTGAGGTTGCAGCGAAAGCTGACCTTTATCCAGTCCTGTGACCACAGCTTAGTTTTCCAAACTTGCTGACATACTGAGTGCAGCACTTTAACAATTTCATCTTTAAGAGTTTAAGTGGCTCAGCTGGAATTCTGTCTCCTCCACTGGCTTTGTTCATAGCCAGTGTGTTTGTAGAGCTTCCTAAGGCCCCCTTGACTTTACTCTCCAGGATGTCCAGCTGACGAGTGACCACAACATCCTGGTTATCTGGCTAATTAATACCTTTCTTGTATGGTTCTGTGTATTCTTGCCACCTCTTCTTAATCTGCTCTGGTTCTGTTAGGTCCTTACATTTCTGTTATTGTGCCTATCCTTGCATGAAACATTCTCTTGATATCTCCAGTTTTCTTGAAGAGATCTCTAGTCTTTCCCATTCTATTGTTTTCCTCTATTTCCTTTCATTGTTCATTCAAGAATCTCTTATCTCTCCTTGCTATTCTCTGGAACTCTGCATTCAGTTGGGATTACCTTTCCCTTTCTCCTTTGCCTTTCATTTCTCTTCTTTCCTTAGCTATTTGTAAGGCCTCCCATGGCAACCACTTTGCCTTCCTGCATTTCTTTTTCTTTGGGATGATTTTGGTCACTGTCTCTTGTACAAGATTATGAATCCCCATCCATAGCTGTTTGGGCACTCTGTCTACCCTACCTAATCACTTGAATCTATTCATCACCACTACTCTATTATCATAAGGAATTTGATTTAGGTCACGCCTGAATGGCCTAGTGGTTTTCCCTACTTTCTTCAGTTTAAATCTAGATTTTGCAATACGGAGCTCATGATCTGAGCCACAGTCAGTTCCCGGTCTTGTTTTTGCTGACTGTATAGAGCCTCTCCAGAGTCCTATTGGCTGCATAGAACATAATCAATCTAATTTTGGTATTGATCATATAGTGATGTCCATGTGTAGAGTTGACTATTGGGTTGTTGAAAAAAGGAATTTGCTATGACCTGTGTATTCTCTTGACAAAACTCTGTTAGCTTTTGCCCTGTTTCATTTTGTATTCTAAGGCAAAACTTGCCTGTTATTCTGGGTATCTCTTGATTTCCTAGTTTTGCATTCCAATCCCTTATGATGAAAAGGACATCTTTTTCTGTGTGTGTTAATTATAGAAGGTCTTGAAGGTCTTCATAGAACCCTTCACCTTCAGCTTCTTTGGCGTTGGTGGTTGGAGCATAAACTTGGATTACTGTGATGTTGAATGGTTTGCCTTGGAAATGAACTGAGATCATCCTGTTGTTTTTGAGCTTGTATACAAGTGCTGCATTTTAGACACTTTGCTTTGACTGTGAGGGCTACTCCATTTCTTCTAAGGGATTCTTGCCCACAGTACTGGATGTAATTATGTATACTTCCCTTTTATTCTCAAATATGCCCCCATTTGGTTGATAAATTAGTTTGTATCACAAGAATTAAGAGCATAGTATCTTATATTAATAAGCACATGCTGGTATTTTTAGCCTCTGTCATGGAAAGTAATTCTGGCAAGGAATAAGGTAATAGCTTTGGTGTGGGCAACTGATAATATCTGCCACTAATTAAGTACTACATAATTTCTAATTTTGAAATTAGACATTGTATAAATTAAATAATTCGTGCTAAAATTCTCTGTGATTATCTGGTTGTCTGCGAATGTGAATTTAAGAAGAATCCTCAGTGAGCCAAGCCAATTTTATTATCAGGGAAAAATCCAATTTTGTCTTTTTTTTTTTTTTTTTTTTTTTAATTTTATTTTATTTTTAAACTTTACAATATTGTATTAGTTTTGCCAATATCAAAATGAATCCGCCACAGGTATACCTGTGTTCCCCATCCTGAACCCTCCTCCCCCTCTCCCTCCCCATACCCTCCCTCTGGGTCGTCCCAGTGCACCAGTCCCAAGCATCCAGTATCGTGCATCAACCTGGACTGGTGACTCGTTTCATACATAATATTATACATGTTTAAATGCCATTCTCCCAAATCTCCCCACCCTCTCCCTCTCCCACAGAGTTCCATAAGACTGATCTATACATCAGTGTCTCTTTTGCAGTCTCGCATACAGGGATTATTGTTTCCATCTTTCTAAATTCCATATATATGCGTTAGTATACTGTACTGGTGTTTTTCTTTCTGGCTTACTTCACTCTGTATAATAGGTTCCAGTTTCATCCATCTCATTAGAACTGATTCAAATGTATTCTTTTTAATGGCTGAGTAATACTCCATTGTGTATATATACCACTGCTTTCTTATCCATTCATCTGCTCATGGGCATCTAGGTTGCTTCCATGTCCTGGCTATTATAAACAGTGCTGCAATGAACATTGGGGTACACATGTCTCTTTCCCTTCTGGTTTCCTCAGTGTGTATGCCCAGCAGTGGGATTGCTGGATCATAAGGCAGTTCTGTTTCCAGTTTTTAAGGAATCTTCACACTGTTCTCCATAGTGGCTGTACTAGTTTGCATTCCCACCAACAGTGTAAGAGAGTTCCCTTTTCTCCACACCCTCTCCAGCATTTATTGCTTGTAGACTTTTGGATCACAGCCATTCTGACTGGTGTGAAATGGTATCTCATAGTGGTTTTGATTTGCATTTCTCTGATAATGAGTGATGTTGAGCATCTTTTCATGTGTTTGTTAGCCATCTGTATGTCTTCTTTGGAGAAATGTCTATTTAGTTCTTTGGCCCATTTTTTGATTGGGTCATTTATTTTTCTGGAGTTGAGCTGTAGGAGTTGCTTGTATATTTTTGAGATTAGTTGTTCGTCAGTTGCCTCATTTGCTATTATTTTCTCCCATTCTGAAGGCTGCCTTTTCACCTTGCTAATAGTTTCCTTTGTTGTGCAGAAGCTTTTAAATTTAATTAGGTCCCATTTGTTTATTTTTGCTTTTATCCCCAATATTCTGGGAGGTGGGTCATAGAGGATCCTGCTGTGATGTATGTCAGAGAGTGTTTTGCCTATGATCTCCTCTAGGAGTTTTATAGTTTCTGGTCTTACATTGAGATCTTTAATCCATTTTGAGTTTATTTTTGTGTATGGTGTCAGAAAGTGTTCTAGTTTCATTCTTTTACAAGTGGTTGACCAGTTCTCCCAGCACCACTTGTTAAAGAGATTGTCTTTAATCCATTGTATATTCTTGCTTCCTTTGTCAAAGATAAGGTGTCCATATGTGCATGGACTTATCTCTGGGCTTTCTATTTTGTTCCATTGATCTATATTTCTGTCTTTGTGCCAGTACCATACTGTCTTGATAACTGTGGCTTTGTAGTAGAGCCTGAAGTCAGGTAGGTTGATTCCTCCAGTTCCATTCTTCTTTCTCAAGATAGCTTTGGCTATTCGAGGTTTTTTGTATTTCCATACAAATTGTGAAATTATTTGTTCTAGCTCTGTGAAGAATACCGTTGGTAGCTTGATAGGGATTGCATTGAATCTATAAATTGCTTTGGGTAGTATACTCATTTTCACTATATTGATTCTTCCAATCCATGAACATGGTATATTTCTCCATCTATTAGTGTCCTCTTTGATTTCTTTCACCAGTGTTTTATAGTTTTCTATATATAGGTCTTTAGTTTCTTTAGGTAGATATATTCCTAGGTATTTTATTCTTTTCATTGCAATGGTGAATGGAATTGTTTCCTTAATTTCTCTTTCAGTTTTCTCATTATTAGTGTATAGGAATGCAAGGGATTTCTGTGTGTTGATTTTATATCCTGCAACTTTACTGTAATCATTGATTAGTTCTAGTAATTTTCTGGTGGAGTCTTTAGGGTTTTCTATGTAGAGGATCATGTCATCTGCAAACAGTGAGAGTTTTACTTCTTCTTTTCCAATTTGGATTCCTTTTATTTCTTTTTCTGCTCTGATTGCTGTGGCCAAAACTTCCAAAACTATGTTGAATAGTAATGGTGAAAGTGGGCACCCTTGTCTTGTTCCTGACTTTAGAGGAAATGCTTTCAATTTTTCACCATTGAGGATAATGTTTGCTGTGGGTTTGTCATATATAGCTTTTATTATGTTGAGGTATGTCCCTTCTATTCCTGCTTTCTGGAGAGTTCTTATCATAAATGGATGTTGAATTTTGTCAAAGGCTTTCTTTCTTTCTTTCTCTGCATCTATTGAGATAATCATATGGTTTTTATTTTTCAATTTGTTAATGTGGTGTATTACATTGATTGATTTGCGGATATTGAAGAATCCTTGCATCCCTGGGATAAAGCCCACTTGGTCATGGTGTATAATCTTTTTAATGTGTTGTTGGATTCTGATTGCTAGAATTTTGTTAAGGATTTTTGCATCTATGTTCATCAGTGGTATTGGCCTATAGTTTTCTTTTTTTGTGGGATCTTTGTCAGGTTTTGGTATTAGGGTGATGGTGGCCTCATAGAATGGGTTTGGAAGTTTACCTTCCTCTGCAATTTTCTGGAAGAGTTTGAGCAGGATAGGTGTTAGCTCTTCTCTAAATTTTTGGTAGAATTCAGCTGTGAAGCCGTCTGGACCTGGGCTTTTGTTTGCTGGAAGATTTCTGATTACAGTTTCAATTTCCGTGCTTGTGATGGGTCTGTTAAGATTTTCTATTTCTTCCTGGTCCAGTTTTGGAAAGTTGTACTTTTCTAAGAATTTGTCCATTTCTTCCACATTGTCCATTTTATTGGCATATAATTGTTGATAGTAGTCTCTTATGATCCTTTGTATTTCTGTGTTGTCTGTTGTGATCTCTCCATTTTCATTTCTAATTTTATTGATTTGATTTTTCTCCCTTTGTTTCTTGATGAGTCCTGCTAATGGTTTGTCAATTTTATTTATCCTTTCAAAGAACCAGCTTTTGGCTTTGTTGATTTTTGCTATGGTCTCTTTTGTTTCTTTTTTTTTTTTTTTCTTTTATTTATTTCTGCCTAATTTTAAAGATTTCTTTCCTTCTACTAACCCTGGGGTTCTTCATTTCTTCCTTTTCTAGTTGCTTTAGGTGTAGGGTTAGGTTATTTATTTGACTTTTTTCTTGTTTCTTGAGGTATGCCTGTATTGCTATGAACTTTCCCCTTAGGACTGCTTTTAAAGTGTCCCACAGGTTTTGGGTTGTTGTGTTTTCATTTTCATTTGTTTCTATGCAAATTTTGATTTCTTTTTTGATTTCTTCTGTGATTTGTTGGTTATTCAGCAGTGTGTTGTTCAGCCTTCATATGTTGGCATTTTTAATAGTTTTTCTCTGGGTTTATATAAGTATATATTTTTACATTTGAGTGGTCTTTTAGTTAACTTATGCATGCTATGTTGCATGTTCACTTTTTCCCACAGGAATTAGGAAAATAAAAATTTGATGTGAAGAAATGTAAATCGAATACAGTGTCTGTAAGAAGTCAGGAAAAGCTAACATGGAATTGGAAAAAAAAACAAATGAAAGGAATGTTTGGGGATTCTGTATATTACACTGAGGGCTTTGAAGTCAATGTATGACAGCAAATTAAAGGCCAAAGGAGGAAAAATTACTTCCAAAACATTTCTTCATATTTTTATGTTTCTATTTGTCACAACTGTCAAACATTCAGTTGCAAATGAAATTCTTGAATAAATAATTCCATTTTTGGATGTGGCAACTGGTTTACATACTGCTTTTTGAAGATTCTGTAAGGATGCTATTTTTAGTGCTTAGAAGAGGAAATCTGCCCCTGGGGAGGCTAACCAATTATTCTGACAAACGATCTAACGGAAATTAGATTTAATCACATCGTTGATATGTATTATAGGATTTAAGTAATGCTCAATAAGTTTAAAATACACAATGTAAGATCCATTACTTAGACAAAGAAGGGTGCCACTAACCCTGGAAAAACAAATATCTGCTTTTTAAAGGCTTCCTGTAGCCTTTCTGCAGTGTGTGAGATACGGACATAACACCTGGGCTGAACATACAGTGATTCCATTAGTGGTAACAACAGCAGAGTGAGGAACTGAATGTGAACCAGCATTTCAGTCTCCTCACACAGGTCAGTCCCCCTTCATGAATGATACTCAGACCCGATTGCCAGATAATTCCAAAATCTCCCTGTAGTGGACCAGTCAAGGTAAAAAGAAAGAGACTTGTCCTGGGACCTTCCACACATTTAATTGTTTTTTTAATAGGGAGAAACAAGTCCACACGTAAACCTCAGTCCTTCAAATGCAAAATCTGTAGAGATATGTTCAAGCCTCTATGTTGTCTCTAGGCAACAGGAACATTTTTAATAAAATTTTCATTAATTTCTCAACAGTTATGTACTAATCTACATGTACAAGTACTCTGTCAAGATGAATTCCTGTTGTCATACATATTCATAAAGTAGAACTTGAAATGTTTAAGCACACACAGTTAATATACCCCCAATCACAGTAATAGGTTTGAAGAGCAAAATGGAACAGAACAGACCCTAAACAAGAATATGTCATTTCTATCAAATAACGTAGCACCAAATAGTATGTAAGCTACTCTGAACCAAGCACTCGGCACGTAATTTTTCCACATTCAAGTGAGGTTCTGACATGAGTCTCAGTTGAGGAAACTGAGGCACAGCTGGGAAAGTAACTTGCTAGAAGTGGAAGAGTGAATGCAGGGCTCTGCCCTCTTCACCACTCGACCGTACTGGGGTGAAAGCACAGAGGACCTCACTATCAGAAGTGACGCAGGTGGTTTGCGGTACGCGTGGCAGGGCGTGGCAGAAAGGAGAGTGCAAGAGATATAGCAAGGTGATAAACAGAGAGCAGGCCACGAAGAAACTTGGGTTAAAATAAATTATAAAACTATCATTATTGATTCCAATAAAAATGGTGAAAGTCATAAGATCTGGGTTTGTGTGATATTTGCAAAACAGTAAGAAATAAATGCGAAGAGCTGACTCATTTGAAAAGACCCTGATGTTGGGAAAGATTGAGGGCAGGAGGAGAAGGGGATGACAGAGGATGAGATGGTTGGATGGCGTCACTGACTCGATGCACATGAGTTTGGGTGAACTCCGGGAGTTGGCATGGACAGGGAGGCCTTGAGTGCCACGGTTCATGGGGTCGCGAAGAGTCGGACACAACTGAGTGACTGAACTGAACTGAAGAAATAAATCAGAGTTGCAGCCTCAGCCAACTGGCTCTATTTTCTGTCTTTTGAAAAATAAATACTGCTCGATGGCCCTCCTTTGACAGAGACTGGGAAATAAGAAAGTTCTGTTCAGCTGTAATTAACATTGGTCCTCCTTCATAAACTGTTGCTAAGGTGCCAAAGAATTCTATCCCCACTCTTGTTTTCAGAAGTTTCTGCCAAGTATTGTCTTTACATTACTGATTGCAATTTCCTCAGTAAAAGTTTCTTTTACGTTCTCAAGATCTACTGGGTACAAACTGTTCTACATCAACACATGTTTCTATAAGACAAATTAGCTCCTAGTTTCTCTTGATAAACAAAAACATCTCATAATTCAACTGCTGCTACTGCTACTGCTAAGTCGCTTCAGTCGTGTCCGACTCTGTGCAACCCCATAGACGGCAGCCCACCAGGCTCCCCCGTCCCTGGGATTCTCCAGGCAAGAACACTGGAGTGGGTTGCCATTTCCTTCTCCAATGCATGAAAGGGAAAAGTTAAAGTGAAATCGCTCAGTCGTGTCTGACTCTTAGTGACCCCATGGACTGCAGCCTACCAGGGTCCTCCATCAATGGGATTTTCCAGGCAAGAGTACCGGAGTGGGGTGCCATTGCCTTCTCCCATAATTCAACATACACAGTCAAAAAATTTTGGCACTGTTGTTCATAGGGCTGTAATCAACTCATGTACATTACAACATTTAATGAAGCAACTGGTTTTTATTTAGGAGAACCAGACAACAGGTAATTGAGTGTTGTCACATATAAACACTCAGCATGTCAAAAGTTATAAAGGCACACATCCTTTTTATACTTTCTTAGAGTGGATAGTTGCATACATAGATTAATATATAATGAAGTTAAAGATAATAAGTAGGTAGGTATATCAATAGATCCAAGGTACCCTAGTCTGGATTCCCCAGGAAACAGATTCTGATTCAGAGATGAGCATGAAGAACAATTATCAAAGAGTGCTGTTAGAATCAAGACATGTGGAAGTAGAGGGAAAGAAGCAGTACTGAGCAGCAGGAGAAGTAGTGCCGGGATGCGGGTATACTGAGGGCTGCAGGTGATCACGCATCTCAAGACTAGGATAGTCATTGAGAGACATCCCAGATTAACACTCATGTTTGATTAGTCATTGAATGTAAGCTGCCTCTGGAAGGTATGACCAAGGACAAGTCAGGTGTCTTTAACTGAGGCACTTCTCCAAGTGGGCTAAGTTTATATACACACACACACACAATTTTAAAGGTTACTTTCCATTTATAGTTACTACAAAATATTGGCTATATTCCCCATATTGTTGGGGCTTCCCTGGTGGCTCAGACACTGAAGAATGTGCTTGCAATGCAGGAGATGCAGGTTCAAGCCCTGGGTTGGAGAGATCCCCTGGGGAAGGGCATGGCAACCCACTCCAGTATTCCTTCCTGGAGAATTCCATGGACAGAGAAGTGTGGAGGTAGCTACAGTCTGTGGGGTAGCATTATCAGTCATGATTGAGTGACAGATACACTCATGTTGTACAATAAATCCTTGAGTCTAGTAATTACCGGTGGGAAGGGGGAGGGGCAATTGCTTGTAAGCCTTTTTTTGGTAGCACTCTCTGTTCCTAGATGAGCATTTTATTCCTAAAGGAAGATCTGAATGGCATATCACAGTATTCTTACATAAGCATACAGCAACTCTGTGACATATAAAATTAAGAAACACAGAATTATACTGTTTATATATAAAACATATATTAAATATATATACATATATAATTATATGTATATTTTTAAATGTATATACACTAAATGATGCTAAAGCTGAAACTCCAGTACTTTGGCCACCTCATGCGAGGAGTTGACTCATTGGAAAAGACTCTGATGCTGGGAGGGATTGGGGGCAGGAGGAGAACAGGACAACAGAGGATGAGATGGCTGGATGGCATCACCGACTCGATGGATGTGAGTCTGAGTGAACTCTGGGAGTTGGTGATGGACAGGGAGGCCTGGTGTGCTGCAGTTCATAGGGTTGCAAAGAGTCGGACATGACTGAGTGACTGAACTGAACTGATACACTAAAACCATGCATGATGATGAATGTTTCAGTATTTTAGAATACTTCTTAGAAGTTGTTTATTCAAGTCCAAAGGCTATCAACTACTAACAATATAAATCTGATATTTTAAAATTAAAAATCCTGAAAAATTGTTTCAGCTGTTGTATCTAGAAGATAATTACTATTGACACAAAAATAATTAGTATTTAATGTAGGATGTTTTTTTAAATTTCTTTTTAATTTTTTAATGAAATATAGTAGATTTACAATGTTGTGTTAGTTTCTGGTTTACAGCAAAGAGATCAGTTATACATACATAAATATATATTTTTCTCATATTCTTTTCTATGATGCTTTTTTAAAAATCATTTTATTTCTTTATCTTTGGCTATGCTAGGGTTCCAGTGGATGCTGTGCAGGCTTTTCTCTAATTATAGCAAGTGGGGACTACTCTTTAGTTGTGGTGCATGGGCTTCTCATAACGGTGGCTTCTCCTGTTGAGAGCACTATCTCTAGGGAGCACGGACTTCAGTAATTGCAACATATGGGTTTAGTTGCTCCATGGCATGTGGGATCCCCCTGGATCAGGGATTGAACCTATGTCTCTTGCATTGGCAGGCAGATTCTTCACCACTGAGTCACCAGGGAAGCCCATATGCTTTATCACAGAATATTGAATAGGGTTCCCTATATTATACAGTGATAACTTGTTGTTTATTGTATATATATATAAACATATAATATATAATTCAAAATTTCTTATTTACCCCTCCCCATCTCATTTTTCCCTTTGATACGTGTAAATTCATTTTCTATGCCTATGAGTTTGTTTTTGTTTTAGAAGCCCATTTGTATCATATTTTAGATTTCACAAATGAATATGATATTTGTCTTTGTCTAACTTCACTTAATATAATAATGTCTATGTTGCTGTAAATGATATTATTTCATTCTTCTTTTAAGGCTGAGTAGTATTCTAATATATATCTTATAGTATGTATATAAGATATAGCATATAGGATATAGTATATCTTATATCTATACCACATCTTCTTTACCCATTTATCTGTTGATGGACATTTAGGCTCTTTCCATGCCATGGGTTTGTAAATAATGCTGCTATGAAAATTATGTGGGTTTTTTTTATTGACTTTTTAAAGAAAATTGTATTTTTTTTAATTAGCGTTTTCTCCAGATACAGGGCCAGAAGTGAGATTGACGGATCATATAATGACTATACTTTTACTTTTTTAAGGAAAGTCCATAATGTTTTCCATAACGGCATGCCTTCCAACACTGTAGGAGTGTTCCCTTTTTTCTACACCATCTCCAGCATTTATTGTAATTTCTTTGATGATGGCCTTCTGACTGATGTGACATGGTATCCCATTGCATTTTTGATTTGCATTTCTCTAGTAATTACAATGTTGACCATCTTTTCATGTGCCTATTTGCCATCTCTATGTCTTCTTTGAAGAAATGTCTATTTACATCTTCTGCCCATTTTTTGAATAGGTTATTTGTTGTTAAATTGTATGAGCTGTTTGTATTTTGCAGACATTAAGCCCTTGTCAGTCACATTGTTTGCAAATATTTTCTCCCAGTAAATAGGTTGTCTTTTCAGTTTGTTTATGGTTTCCTTTGCTATACAATAGGTTTTAAGTTTGATTAGGTCTTAACTGTTCAATCTTGCTTTTAATTTTCCTTGTCTTGGGAGACTCACCTAAGAAAGCGTTGCTACAATTTATATCAGAGAATGTTTTGCCTATGTTCTCGTCTAGAAGTTTTATGGTGTCATCTCATATTTAAGTATTTAAGCCATTTTTAGTTTATTTTGGGGTATGAAGTGAGGCAGTGCTCTAACCTATTGACTTAGATGTGGCTTTTCAGCTTTCACAATACCACTTGCTGAATCTGTCTTTCCTTGACTGTAGATTCTTATCCCCTTTGTCAAAGATTAATTGACTGTAGGTGTACGGGTTCATTTCCAGAATTTCTGTTTTGTTTCATTTACCTACATGTAAAGGGCTAGGCTTTCAGCATTGCTTTTTTTCCTCAGAATTGTTTTGGCAATTCTGGGTCTTACAGGGTTTCGTATAAATTTTAGAATGATTTGTTAAGTTTTATGAAAATGCCATGGGTAATTTGATAGGGATCACATTAACTCTATAGATTTCAAGTGGTATGGCCATTTTAAAAATATTAATTCTCCCAATCCAAGAGCAAGGGATATCTTTCCATTTTTTGGAATCGTCTTCAATTTCCTTTATCAGTATTTTATGGTTCTTAGCATAAAGGTCTTTAACCTCATTTGTAAGGCTTTTTCCCTAACTCTTTTATCTTTTTCTGATACAATTTCAAATGGGATTTTTTTTTTTTTTACTTTTGTTTTCTGGTATTTCGTTGATAGTGTGTTGTTGTTCAGTCACTAAGTCACATCTGATTCTTTTCAACCCCATGGATTGTAGCACACCAGGCTTCCCTGTCCTTTACTACTTCCCAGAGTTTGTTCAAACTCATGTACATTGAATCGCTGATGCCATCCAACCATTCCATCCTCTGTCATCCTCTTCTTCTCCTGCGCTCAATCTTTCCCAGCACCAGGGTCTTTTCCAATAGGTTGGCTTTTCATATCAGGTGACCAAATATTGGATCTTCAGCTTCGGCATCAGTCCTTCCAATGAATATTCAGAGTTGACTTCCTTTAGGATTGATTGGTTTGATCTCCTTGCAGTCCAGGGGATTTTCAAGAGTCTTCTTCAGTACCCCAATTTGAAAGCATCAATTCTTCTGCATTTAGACTTCTTTATAGTCCAACTCTCACATCCATATGCATGACTACTGGAAAAACTATAGCTTTGACTATATGGACTTTGTCAGCAAAGTGATGTCTTTTCTCTTTAATATGCTATATAGTTTTGTGATAGCTTCCCTTCCAAGGAGCAAACGTCTTTTAATTTCAAGACTACCAGGAGAAATATCAATAACCTCAGATACACAGATGACACCACCCTTATGGCAGAAAGTGAGGAAGAAATAAAGAGCCTCTTGATGAAAGTGAAGGAGGAGAGTGAAAAAGTTGGCTTAAAACTCAACATTCAGAAAACTAAGATCATGGCATCTGGTTCCATCACTTGATGGCAAATAGATGGGGAAACAATGGGAACAGTGACAGACTATTTTCTTGGGCTCCAAAATCACTGCAAATGGTGACTGCAGCCATGAAATTAAAAGATGCTTACTCCTTGGAAGGAAAGTCATGACCAACCTAGACAGCATATTAAAAAACAGAGCCATTACTTTGCCAACAAAGGTCCGTGTAGTCAAGGCTATGGTTTTTCCAGTGGTCATGTATGGATGTGATAGTTGGACTGTGAAGAAAGCTGAGCACCAAAGAATTGATGCTTTTGAACTGTGGTGTTGGAGAAGACTCTTGAGAGTCCCTTGGACTGCAAGGAGATCCAACCAGTCCATTCTAAAGGAGATCAGTCCTGGGTGTTCTTTGGAAGGACTGATGCTAAAGCCGAAACTCCAGTACTTTGGCCACTTCATGCAAAGAGTTGACTCATTGGGAAAGACTCTGATGCTGGGAGGGATTGGGGGCAGGAGAAGAAGGCGATGACAGAGGATGAGATGGCTGGATGGCATCACCTACTTGATGCACATGAGTTTGGGTGAACTCCGGGAGTTGGTGATGGACAGAGAGGCCTGGCGTGCTGCAATTCATGGGATCACAACGAGTCGGACACGACTGAGCGACTGAACTGAACTGAACTATTAGCTTCTACAAACCAATCAATATAGAACTTCTTAATTTATTAAATCTTTAAATCTAGTTTATTTACTTTTCAAGAAGAGAATATTTCTAACACAAAATAAAGGATAAAAACTTTTTGCAATTACAGACACATAGACACACATCTTATGGCTTTAGTTCTACACCCTTAGTCATCGCTTAAAATAAATATGGCAAACAAAAGTGTTCACAAATGTGGATCTCAGAATGCTCTTTATCTTTTCAGTGGAAGGCTGATGTATTCTGAATAAAACAAACAGAATTTTCTGTCATCTTTCACACAACAGGATAGGTTTCTGTCTATAAAAAACCAACAAATAGACCCACAAAACCAAATTCACATACATTAATGGCAAATTAAGAATAACTTCCAGGTTGTAAGAAAATAGAAACAGAACAATACAAAGGCACAGAATCAGGGGTGCAAGGAGAAACAAAGAGTCAATGAAAGTAAAATCCTATTGCTCCTTAGGATCTGCTTCAGGAGCCAAGAAAATATGTTTATTTTCGGGCTGAGTGTTAGTAACTCAGTTATATCTGACTCTTTACAACTGCATGGACTGTAGCCCACCAGGCTCCTCTGTCCATGGAATTCTCCAGGCATGTATACTGGAGTGGGTCTCCATTTCCTTCTCCAGAGGATCTTCCCAAGGCAGGGATCAAACTCAGGTCTCTGCATTGCAGGCACATTCTTTACCATCTGAGCCACCAGGCAGTTTAAGGGCTCTGCAATGTGTATTTACTTGGAAATCTTTAGTACAATCTCCAAAAAAATCAAAGTATGATTTTCAAAATTTAGAAACATGAATTAGAATAAGCAAGAAAATATGTTTAACTCATTGATGAAGAAGCCAAGAGGCTATAAAGCAAATTCATTAATTCTATATGAAAAAAAAAAAATTCAGTGATGTCTAAACACAGATCTCCTACAAGGCATTATTATAGCTTTACCAGACCCAATCTCTAAGCAGGCTTTTCTTCCTCTTTGACCATGTCAATGAATGCTCTACTGGCTCAGACATCCACTGCTATCTACTGTTGTAATGCCACAAGCCATTTTACCCTTTCTACTGAAGTCTCTCTCCATGCTGAACTGCCTTTCTGGCTTATTCAAGTTATCTCCTGAAATACCTCTCACTGCTTTTGCTACTACTTTGTTTAGAAATTTTTATTTTAACTAACTCTACTTTTTTCAAAATTGTACATTCTTCTATTTTGCAAAATATCTAAATTTCCAGGAATGCATATAATGATACGGTATAAACACTCAGTTCCTTCTCCTTCTTTGATTTGTGTATATCAAAAGTAGAAACAAAATGACTGAACTCAATTTCTGATGGGCTAACACAGAAATTTATTCAAATTATATTCACAATTTATTTGTGAAAGAACAAAGACTTCATGCACCTCTTTATCAGGTGTCTACTTTAATGAAAAATCACCCATGCATGATGACTTGTCTTCCTTCCATCGGTCTTATAGTGACAAATCAGAGCAACACTTTGGCAACTACAAAACAGAACAAATATCAAAGCAAGGAGTATTTTCAGACTTTTCCTGTTAGTTGATTAGGGAATTACATTATACTCTATAAATAATAAAGCACTCTACAACTTACTCTAAAATTTTTTCTGATTTAAAGTTTCTGACACAGCATGATATGGTTGATTGTTCCAATGAATTTTCCCCCTTAAGTTGAGAAAAACTGCACAACAATAATTACCTAATTAAGATTTGCATAATTATGATTACTAAATTCCAAGAGAACTGTTGTACTAACAGTATAACAACTTATCTCAGGCCAATTAAATTGTGTTTCTTTTCTGCTTTAATTTATTTTAATCTAAAAGAGCAATAAACAGGATATGTCTAGCTGATGATTTAATTAACTACTGTATATTAAGAAGTTAGAAACTTTTATGATGCTGAAAACCTCAATGCCCTTCAAGGCTGGAATCTTCATTCCTTATTTCCTAAAAAGTTTAGGATTTTCACCATTTTCACAAGTAAGGCTAAATCCCAAAGTAAGATTACACACAAACACTTTAATGATTCAGAATATTTATAATAATAAGTGAGAATGGAGGAAAAAACAGGACAAAAATAACTTTTAGTGAAATGGAAAGGATTACCTTAATGTCTTTGAAAGTCATATTGGAAAACTGGAAAACAAAGTTGAAACCCCATTTTCTTTCTGAAATGGACAGACACATCTGAGGGCATAGGAAACAGGATCAAAGAGAAGGTGTGAGACAGATATTGTTCAAGGTCTTTGATTTACATAGTTTAAAAACATCTCTAAGACTATTCTTGAAGACAGCAGTAAGAGAAAAAAGATGTGAAAATTTTCAGTGTGTTTCAGTCCAAAATTAAAGGTACCATCCAGCACAATTAGAAAAGAAGAAAAACCCCAGAGAAATTTGGAATTAGAGTGGCCTGATTATGATAAAATTAGGAAATTCTTTTTCTATAATGTTAGGTTAAAGAATGTATTGGTTTCAAAGCTGTGAAATAAGTGATCACACAAACATTCATGTTTTATGATAGGGATTCACAGTCTGAGAAACTCAATATCTACAGCTATTCACTCTTGGTTCAATACTCAGTTCTTTTTCACAATATTTCTGATCACATTTAAACATCTAATTCTTCATTCATCCATTTTTTACATCTTTCTTCATATACCAGTTAATCCTCTTTTGAGATAAGTTGGCATAATTCTATATTTCCTTTCACTTTAAGAATTTTCAATCTCTATGTGATAATGTATTGAGCTTAAAACAAAACCAAAAAAAACACCAAAATTTTCTATTAAATTCAAGAAAATTGCATTTACTTTCTTTAGAACCATCAGTGTTTAGCATTTCAAGAGGATGATGGGTTCACGCAGTTTTACAAACCTGTCATCCATGACATTTTAAAGAGATTTGTCCTGAGAAATTTCAAACTATGAAAAAGCTTTGATATTTAACTAAAATATCATCAAATGGAACCTGATCTAAGTTTTATTTTTTTGAACATCTCAGATATCTCTAAGCATTTATTTTCTATTTGCTATCCCTCCAGACTAGTAATTTTTTTCCCCTTCCAACACCTGTTCACATGCACAATACTCACAGGTCCAGTTATTTCAGATTTTGAAGATGGGCTGAAGACAGACTTGAGTCTATACACATTTGCTAATATGGGCTAACACTAACTTTGCTGCCTTCTCACAACTGTTAAAAACACATGTTAGAACTGATGTCTTCGATTATTACCACTGGAATCTAGCAAATGTTTACTGCCTCTCACAGAGAAGCTCCACTCCCACTCCTTGTCCCCTTGATATTTTAACTCGGAATACAACAAGGAAATGGAATACAGTCAGTCTTCTGTATCCACAGTTTCCACATCCATGGAGTCAACAAACTGTGGATGGAAAATATTCAAAAAATTTTTTCAGGACATTCCAAAAAGAAAAACTTGGATTTGCTGCATGTCGCGAAGAGTCGGATAGGACTGAGCGACTTCACTTTCACTTTTCACTTTCATGCATTGGAGAAGGAAATGGCAACCCACTCCAGTGTTCTTGCCTGGAGAACCCCAGGGACAGCGGAGCCTGGTGGGCTGCCGTCCATGAGGCCGCACAGAGTCTGACACAACTGAAGCGACTTAGCAGCAGCAGCAATTATTTACATAGTATTTGCATTGTATTTACAACTATTTACATAGCATTTACAATGTATCAGGAATTATAAGTAATCTAGAGATGATTTAAAGTATGCAGGAGGATGTGTGCAGGTTATATGAAAATACTATACCATTTTATATAAGGAACTTGAGCATCCTCAGATGTTGGTATCTGTGTGCTGTGCTTAGTCACTCAGTTGTGTTTGACTCTTTGTGACCCCATGGACTGTAGCCTACCAGGTTCATCTGTCCATGGTGATTCTCCAGGCAAGAATACTTGAGAGGGTTGTGAGGGTCCTAGAAACGACCCCTGTGGACAACAAGGGATTATTGCACCAGTTGAAACAGGCATCCTTCCTGCTTTCCCAGGAAGAAACCTCTTTTACAGATATGTAAACTGACTTTTAAAAATGGAAATTACTTGCCCAACATTGGTAATGAAGATTTGATTAAAAATAAAATGTCTTGTCCTCTATATAGCCTTTATTATTTCTTTCACTTTAAAGGCCCCTTAGTATCCGTGATACCTTTCTAAATATAGCTCTTTCCTACATTTACTTACAGTGACTTTCTCAATACTCAGTTAACTCTTGCTTGTGTATTTATGAATAAAATTTTAAGACTGAATAATCTTTGTCTACAATGGAGTAGTATTATTAGGAATAATTACTTGTCAACTGGAAAAAAATGTGCAACCTAAAAACTGAGAATTATGTTTCATTCGGTGGATTTTCTGAGGACTTGGGCTGGGAAGACAGCCTCTCAGATAGCTCTAAAGACCTGCTTCATAGAAGTAGAGGAGGTGCCTGGATAATAGGAGTTTTGCAACAAAAACCAGAGAGTTGGAACATCAAAAGATGACTTTTTTAATGATTACTGTTAATTAAAAAACATAGATTTCTTAAGTTAATAAATTTAGCACTTTTGGACTGCAAGGAGATCCAACTAGTCCATTCTGTAGGAGATCAGCCCTGGGATTTCTTTGGAAGGAATGATGCTAAAGCTGAAACTCCAGTACTTTGGCCACCTCATGCGAAGAGTTGATTCACTGGAAAAGACCCTGATGCTGGGAGGGATTGGGGGCAGGAGGAGAAGGGGACGACAGAGGATGAGATGGCTGGATGGCATCACTGACTCGATGGACGTGAGTCTGAGTGAACTCCGGGAGTTGGTGATGGACAGGGAGGCCTGGCCTGCTGCGATTCATGGGGTCGCAAAGAGTAGGACACGACTGAGCGACTGAACTGATCTGATCTGATATATGGGAAGATGCAAGAGACTGGACTTGTTGACATGCACCTTTACTATCTAGGCCCAGTATCCTGCTATTTCCCATCCTGAGTCCACTCACCATTCACCATGAGGGGTGGCTGCAGTGGCTGATGACTTGAAGGCAGCAACATTCTTTGTTTGCTGATATGGCGGGCAATATTCTTTGCTGATATGGCAGGCAATATTCTTTGTCCACATATTTTAACATCTATGAAGCATTTTTTTAAATGAACAGATAATAAAAGATTAAATGTTAAGTCAGGTGGTTAAAATCCAGTAACCCACACTACTTTTTGCCATTTACATTTACTTTTAAAGGTTTTCTTGTTAAGGCAAGAACTTCTGAGTGTTTACTGTAGTTCTCTTCCCTAAGGCAACATCTTATTTGTCAGGACCTCGGTATTTCTTTCTTGCCTCAGGAAACGATCTCACTCTGACTGTGTAGAAAATTCTCTGATTAGAGAAAGGAAGTGAATAAATCATCTGCAAAACAGTTACAGAGTTTCAAGAATGATTACTCTTTTTGAACAGCTTTTATATTGGAGCATATTTTTGCAGCTTTTTGTTTTACATTTGGAACTTAATATCTCTCATTCTGAACTTCAAATCAAAGGAAATAGGGCACCAAAGAACAGATGTTCAGATCTTAGCAGTTTTAACATACAGACTATTTTCATACAATTTAGAACTCTGTCAAGCTCATGAAACTTGTAAGTTCAAGATGTGTTTGGGCTTCCCTGGTGGCTCAGAAGGTAAAGCGTCTGCCTGCAATGCGGGAGACCCAGGTTCAATCCCTGGGTTGGGATGATCCCCTGGAGAAGGAAATGGCTACCCACTCCAGTACTCTTGCCTGGAAAATTCCATGGACTGAGGAGCCTGGTAGGCTACAGTCCATGGGGTCCAGAGTCAGACATGACTGAGCGACTTCACTTCACTCTAAGACGTACAGAAAAGGATACTACTGAAAAGAAGATGCAAATACTGAACCTTAACATTTTTTCTAATCATTATAAGAATCAATGGAATCTTGTCTTATGAAAGGAAAATCAAAATGGAGTAGTGCCAAGAGAGTTCTCTAAAATGGAACCAGGAGGCCCCTGAGGAAGTATGACTCATACAAGGCTTTTGTGCCTGGATGGAATCAAACCTTTTGAGTACTATTGTCCTAACAAAGGCATCCAGAATATCTGAAGAAACTCAAGATACTTATCAGGGCCCTTCCTACAAAATAACTCGTGATTATTACTAAGGACAAATATTTCCCGACTTATGTCAGAGTCAATCACAATTATCACCAGGCATCCTGGGTTGGGAAGATCCCCTGGAGAAAGGATAGGCTACCCACTCCAGTATTCTTGGACTTCCCTGGTGGCTCAGACCATAAAGAATCTGCTTGCAGTGTGGGAGACCTGGATTGGATCC
Organism: Bos mutus; assembly: GCF_027580195.1. Lineage (NCBI taxonomy): Eukaryota > Metazoa > Chordata > Mammalia > Artiodactyla > Bovidae > Bos > Bos mutus. The sequence continues at coordinate 50,590,262 of NC_091617.1, forward strand.
CCTGGGGCAGGAAGAGCCCTTGGAAAAGGGAATGGCTACCCACTCCAGTATTCTTGTCACAAAGAGTAGGACACGACTGAGCAACTAAGCATACAACTTTAACAACCTTATGGCTTTTTGTCTTTATACTGCTACTGCTAAGTCACTTCAGGCATGTCCGACTCTGTGCAACCCCATAGATAGCAGCCCACCAGGCTCCCCCGTCCCTGGGATTCTCCAGGCAAGAACACTGGAGTGGGTTGCCATTTCCTTCTCCAATGCGTGCAAATGGAAAGTGAAAGTGAAGGTGCTCAGTCGTGTCCTACTCTTAGCGACCCCATGGACTGCAGCCTACCAGGCTCCTCCGCCCATGGGATTTTCCAGGCAAGAGCACTGGAGTGGGGTGCCATTGCCTTCTCCATTGTCTTTATAAGCCCCTGACTATTTCTCTTTCCAGGACAATGCTTTTTCCCCACAAATTACAATCCTTAAGGCCCCAAATAAACTAGTTTCTTATTTTCAGCCCTCTACAATTAAATTCAGCAAGCATTTCATCCCCATTTTACAGGTAGTCATAATTACATAGTTGGCAATTCAAAATGAGGTTTGTCAGCTCTAAAAACAACATGGAATTTTATTTATACCTTGTTGTATTAAAGTTCCTTGATAAAGACCATAAATGATTAAATTTCTCAAGGTTAAAAATATCAAAAATATCAACCAACCAATGATACATTTGCATTAATACTTTATCTCAAGTAATATTAAAGATCGTCCTGGTTGTTTTCCTCTCTGCCTCTCTTTTTAAGAAAACATGAGCCTTTCCACCTAAGAGCGTTTCTATTTTTCATAGTATAAAAGATTTATAATCCTTCATACACAATTAGTACTTCAAAATGTTATAATTTGTTTTTTCTTTCATCAGATAATGAATGCATACTTATTACAAACTCTGTAAGTCTGCCCTCACAGTGTTTACAGTCTGCTGCTGCTGATGGGCAGTTATGAAAGGGCATGAGGGTAACAATGTACAAGTCATACTCGTGTTACAGGAGCCTTTAAGAAAATACATGTGACCTGAAGTCAGGGCCGAAAATGCTTCCTGGAAGAGTTGGAAAATTGAAAAGAAAATAACAGTTAGGTGTCAGGTGAGAAAAATATCTTTTAGACAGAAGAAATAGCATAAACTACATATAGAAGCCTCAGGAGGAAAGATAGATGGTGGCAGAATGAGAAAGAGACATTAGCACCTGTAATGAAATAACACAGTGAGAGATGAGGCTAGAGAGAAAGCCAGTGAACTAAATATATAGTTTTTACACCAAGTTTGAGCACGTGGTTTCATCTCTATCCTTCATCATTGAGAAGTCACTGGAGGGTTTTAAACAGGAATGTCATAGGCTATAATGTGGAGAACAAATTAGAAGGAAACAAACTTGGATAGGGTCTTCCCTGGTGGCTCAGAGGCAAAGAATCCACCTACCAATGCAGGAGACGCAGAGTCAGTACCAGGGTCAGGAAGATCCCCTAGAGAAGGAAATGGAAACCCACTCCAGTATTCTTGCCTGGAAAATTCCAAGGACAGAGGAGCCTGGTGGCCTACAGTTCATGGGGTTGCAAATCAGTCAGAGGTGACTTAGCGACTAAACAACAACAACAAAACTTGATGATACAAAAATGAGATAGTTTGAGATAGGCTATATTTGAGATATGTCATTTGTGTGAAATTTCAATGTCAGAGTCAGAAATGTAGACATAGTTAGGATTCACACAGAAGATGACCTAAATTGTCTAGGAGAAGATAGAGCAGAACCTGAAAAGAAGAAGAGAACCTGAAAAGACTCAATAAGGAAAGAAGAGGGAATAAAATCCTGGAAAGAAAATTGAGAAGAAATGACCAGTTATTTAAGAAATATAAATTAAGGCAGTATAGAGTCATGGAATTCAAGGAAAGCAATATTTGATAGGCAAAATGATGGCCCCCCAATATATTCAGGTATTAATTCTCAGAAACTGTTAAGTATGATATCTTCACAAAGGGCAAAAGGAATTTCATAACTGTGACTAAGGATCCTGAGATGGGACATTTTATTGGATTATTATCTGGGCAAACCCAAAGCAATCACAAGGGTCCTTATAAAAGGGAAGCAGAAGCATCAGAGTCAGAGAGGAGATGTGAAGAGGGAGAGGTGATAAAGAGAGATGAGCCAAGGATTACTAAAGACCTGCAGAAGCTGGAAGACGCCAGGAAATGGATTCTCCCCTAGAGAAAGGGAATGTGGTCCTGCAGATTCATTTCATACTTATGGCCTCTAAGACTATAAAATAATAAATTTGCATTGCTATAAGCCACTAACTTTGTGGTAATTTCTTACAACATGAGTGGGAAACCAATGCACTACGTGTCAAATTTTGCAATATAGAATTCATTGATGGCTTTTGAAAGAAGGGCATTCTTCAGCGGAAAAGTTGTGAGATTGCAGTGTTTTGAGTGATTTTAAAAAGTTTTGTTTTTTTGGATCTTCAATTATGTCTCTGCCCTTGACGTTTCAGATGGCTTGCTTCTTCAGCTCCAAGTCTGGGATATAAAAGGAAAGAAAAAACCCAAGAAATTCATCACTATATTGTTTCTTGGGTCTCAAAATTCCTGGGTAGTCTGCCTTCTTCCTTCTATGTTTCAAAGTTTTCTGATATTTGTTTAATATACAATGTTCAGTGTTTTTATTAATAGCTGTACTGGGCTTCCCTGGTGACTCAGTGGTAAAGAATTTGCCTGTCAGTGTAGGAAACAAGGGTTCAGTCCTTGGGTTGGAAAGATCCCATGGAGAAAGAAATAGCAACCCACTCCAGGATTCTTGTCTGAGAAATCCCATAGACAGAAGGAGCCTGGCAAACTACAGTGACCATGGAGTCCCAAAGAGTCAGACATACTTAGCAACCGAACAGCAGCAAAAATCAAAAGGAATAGGGGCTATTGTTACCTGTATACGAGACAGCAAAAGAGACACTGATGTATAGAAACAGTCTTTTGGACTCTGTGGGAGAGGGAGAGGGTGGGATGATTTGGGAGAATGGCATTGAAATATGTATAATATCATATATGAAACGAGCCGCCAGTCCAGGTTCGATGCACGATACTGGATGCTTGCGGCTGGTGCACTGGGATGACCCAGAGGGATGGTATGGGGAGGGAGGAGGGAGGAGCGTTCAGGATGGGGAACACATGTATACCTGTGGCAGATTCATTTTGATATATGGCAAAACCAATACAATATTGTAAAGTTAAAAAATAAAATTAAATTAAATTAAAAAAATAAAAAGGAATAGGGGCAAAATATGCCAAAATGATTTTTTAATTTTAATTTTTAAATTCTTCTTTATCTGTTTTCCAAAATTTCTCTACTGAACATGAATTGTTTGTGTTTCAAATAAATGCATTTTTACAAACAAAATGCCTAGAATGTCACTTTATATGTCACATAGCAATCTACATACAAAGTTAAACTTATTTTGCAAAAATTAACAAATTTGGAACTATTTAAAATAGACAAATATAATGAATGTCCCCAATCCTATATAATATTTACTCATCAGTGACACAACCTTTCAAATAGCATTTTCTAAAATATATTCTATATAATGTGATTTACAAAATGCTTAGCAACTGGTATGGAACAGACAAAAACTATTAAGATTGACTGCCCAGGAGTTGGAAAGGATTGGCAAGCACAGCATAGTGGGCATGTAAATATTTAAATCCCAAGAAAAAGTGTTCCATGGCTAACCGCTTTGGGAAAAAAAATTATTTCTTTCTCTTGGGAGTTCTTATCAGGGAATATATATATATATATATATATATATATATATATATATTTCTCAACATCATTAAATGCAGACTTTTATCATAAAATTATTTTCTCATGAAAAACTTTTTTCTGACAACACCTATTCACCATTTGTAGAATATGCTCTCTCAAGTGCTTTTATGCTAAACTATTATTCTGTTGAGCCATTTCTTATCCATATCTTTTCTACCAGTTGATAATTATTGTCACTCAAATAGAATGCATTCTGTAAAATGACTTATTCTGTAGCCTAGTCTGTTTCAGAAAAGTGACACATCTGAAATTAAATCATATGAGATATTAACATTTCCCTGGCCTTATGAATACATTTATTTGCTAGATGCATATCAGCAATAAATAAAAGCAGTATATTAGGGAAAAAGTGATAAAGGTGAAAGGGATCGGATAGAGCTAAAATCATATATCAGTTTTCTGCAGTGTCATCTCTTATCAGCTAGTAGATGCTCTTTGCTGAAAATTTTGCAGTCGATCTTGGCTCAGATGGAAACTACAAAGTTTAACTAGTGACTCCTGCCATGACCACAAGAGGGATAAATCAGTGAAGATCTGTATGCCAAGTACAGTAGTTTCTGTCTTTTTATGAACTAATGCTGAATAAAAATTAAATAGCATGTTGATCTAATTCCTCTTTCATATTTGAAGTGACGTTTTCTTTTCAGAAAGAAAATACAATTTAGAAACTTCCTCAATCCCTCAGCTATTGAAATTGAGATGAGAACCTACTTCTGCCTGGCAATAAAATCATTTCTGCTTTCACTACATCATATTGCAGTATTTAGATAACACCCGAAATAAAGTTATCCAAGGATGTATAATGAGATACCTCTAGGGGTAATTACATTGAAAAAGAACATTTGAAAATATTTTTTAAAGTAGCATGCAATTTAAACTTTTACTAAACCCAGCAAGTACAGTCAATTAATTTTCATCACTTTCAAAATAATTTTATTAGTATCATCAAATTAAGCATTAAAGATTGTCATAAAAATGGTTTATCTATGTCCCAGGATATACATATTTAAATCAACTATAACTAAATCCCAATACCTTCACAGAAATTAAGAAAATACTTCTGTGAACAGAAAATGGAAGAGGAACGTTAAGTGGCAAATAGTTCTCAAGCTTCAGGCCTCCTTGCTGTGAGTCCAGAAGCAGGAACAAGCACCAGGGAATAAAAATGGTGAAGGGAAGAAGGGAAAAAAAACTTAACCGGAGTTATTGCTTAGAAATGAGCCAGGACTGGCCTTCTTGGTGCCTAAAAGGAGGCAGACAAACTGTTCCAGAAAATGTAACTGGCATGATCCTATGGGGCCTTCCCCAGACAGACTCCCTCCCCCATATCTTCTGCTTTAGCTCCTCTCTGAAGGACCCAGATAATAGTAACTCATGCATATTTCCTGAGTTTTTCAGAGGCTAAAGACCAGCATCAAATGGAAGAAATTAACTACAGTATTTGATGATTATGAACGCATTGCCCCCAGGACTTAATGGGGTCTAAGGATTGATGTTAACTGCCCTGTTAGCTCAACATCAAAATAATCAGAGAACTGTGCACGAAATGCTCACAATTCCTAAGAGGCCCCCTTCCCTCACCTGGCCTTTAAAACTGCTTTGCTGAAACACTTTGGGGATTTCAGGGGTTTAGGGGGCATGAACCCCTCAACCTTATTTTCCTTGTTTGGCTCTGCAATAAACATTTCTCTGTTCCAGGTGTGGGGTAGGGCGGGAGGTGGAGGGAGGTTTAAGAGGGAAGAGACATGTGTATACCTATGGCTGATTCATGTTGATGTATGGCAGAAACCAACACAGTATTGTAAAGCAATTATCCCCCAATGAAAAATAAATAAACTTGAAAAAATAAGCTATTTCTCTGTTCCTAACTCAGACATTTGACAAAGACTCAACTGCTTTAGTTCAACATTTAGTAAGAATATCTAGCTGGCAGCATCAGGCTTGAAAATGAATGAGTAGCTGGGATTTGAAAGAAAGAGGCAAAATTCATTAGTCATAGATAATTTAATCAAGAAAACTTAAAAAAAAAAACTATCCAAAATGTGTAGGAATTAATGAAAAAAGAGTCACATGGTTGGTTATAAAATTAATATTAAAAAATCATTCTTATATCCCATGAACAAACAGGAAAGAGCCTTGCTTGTAAACATAACATTTTATAAAATGTAAAAATAGCACAATAGCAGCAAATAGGTTCCTAGAACATATCTAACAAACATTGTTTCATGACTCACAGAGAAAAATTATGTAAGTACAAAAAACATTATAGATGATAAATTGATGAAAACATACACAGTGTGTGAATGAACAGGCAGTTTTAAAAATATCAATTCTCTCCTAATTGACACAAAGATTCAATGCAATCTCAATAAAAATCACCATAGGATTTGTTGTAAATTTTGAGGTCAATTCTAAAATGTTCATAGAAGAGCAAAGAGCCAAGTATACCTAGAACACTCAAAGAGAAAGGAAGGTAGGCTTGCTCTCAGCAAAAATAGAGCTTATTATAATGTTAGATGAACTAGGACAATGTGATATAAATTAAGAGAAAACCAAATTGCTTGATGGAATGAACTGGAGCGTCCAGAAGCAGATCCATGTATGAATGGAAACAACAAATGAGAGAGGCGGCATTTCACATCACTGGGGAAATGAGATTGCCTTCAGTTTACGGTGATGGTTTTCCACACACAATTTGCATGAATTCATGGTTTAAATGTGAAAAGCAAAACTTCAGAGTCTCTGTAAGAAAATATAAAAGCATTTCTTTTCATCCTATAATTCAAAGATGGTTTTAAGCATTATGATGTTAACTGTATAAAATTAAAATTTCACATTACTTCATAATGAATCATTCAAATGTACATGCATGCTAAAATATTCTTTAACCAATATAGTTCCTTCTGATATTACAAGGCAGGAAGTTTATAGACCATAAGGAGCTGATTTCAAAACATTTTCAATAATAAATAATGTTATAGAACAAATAAACTCAACAAATAAGATATTATATGAACATTCAGTGATTACACAAAGACAGAAATATAGATCAATGGAACAAAATAGAAAGCCCAGAGATGAATCCACGCACATATGGACACCTTATCTTTGACAAAGGAGGCAAGAATATACAATGGATTAAAGACAATCTCTTTAACAAGTGGTGCTGGGAAAACTGGTCAACCATTTGTAAAAGAATGAAACTAGAACACTTTCTAACACCATACGCAAAAATAAACTCAAAATGGGTTAAAGATCTAAACGTAAGACCAGAAACTATAAAACTCCTAGAGGAGAACATAGGCAAAACACTCTCCGACATACATCACAGCAGGATCCTCTATGACCCACCTCCCAGAATATTGGAAATAAAAGCAAAAATAAACAAATGGGACCTAATTAAAATTAAAAGCTTCTGTACAACAAAGGAAACTATAAGCAAGGTGAAAAGACAGCCTTCAGAATGGGAGAAAATAATAGCAAATGAAGCAACTGACAAACAACTAATCTCAAAAATATACAAGCAACTCCTACAGCTCAACTCCAGAAAAATAAACGACCCAATCAAAAAATGGGCCAAAGAACTAAATAGACATTTCTCCAAAGAAGACATACAGATGGCTAACAAACACATAAAAAGATGCTCAACATCACTCATTATCAGAGAAATGCAAATCAAAACCACTATGAGGTACCATTTCACGCCAGTCAGAAGGGCTGCAATCCAAAAGTCTACAAGCAATAAATGCTGGAGAGGGTGTGGAGAAAAGGGAACCCTCGTACACTGTTGGTGGGTGCAAACTAGTACAGCCACTATGGAGAACAGTGTGGAGATTCCTTAAAAAACTGGAAATAGAACTTCCTTATGATCCAGCAATCCCACTGCTGGGCATACACACCAAGGAAACCAGAATTGAAAGAGAACATGTACCCCAATGTTCATCGCAGCACTGTTTACAATAGCCAGGACATGGAAGCAACCTAGATGTCCATCAGCAGATGAATGGATAAGAAAGCTGTGGTACATATACAGAATGGAGTATTACTCAGCCATTAAAAAGAATACATTTGAATCAGTTCTAATGAGGTGGATGAAACTGGAACCTATTATACAGAGTGAAGTAAGCCATAAAGAAAAACACCAATACAGTATACTAATGCATATATATGGAATTTAGAAAGATGGTAACAGTAACCCTGTGTACGAGACAGCAAAAGAGACACTGATGTATAGAACAGTCTTTTGGACTCTGTGGGAGGGGGAGAGGGTGGGATGATTTGGGAGAATGGCATTGAAATATGTATAATATCATATATGGAACGAGTCGCCAGTCCAGGTTCGATGCACGATACTGGATGCTTGGGGCTAGTGCACTGGGACGACCCAGAGGGATGGTATGGGGAGGGAGGAGGGAGGAGGGTTCAGAATGGGGAACACATGTATACCTGTAGTGGATTCATTTCGATATATGGCAAAACCAATACAATATTGTAAAGTTAAAAAATTAAATTAAATTAAAAAAATAATTATCTCTAAAGAAAAAGAAAGTAATTTAAGTGACATGTGTTTAAAATAATAAAGGACTAACATGAACTAGAACTGGTATTTTTCATTTTTTATTATTGCTGTTCTGGCATCAAACATGTATTTTCTTTCTAGACCAAATTTTTCATCTCAAAAAACCTCAACTATGTAAATAAAATCCACTTCAACCCCAAAACCATTCTTGCAAACAAGCCAAAATCAAAGCAAGGATAGGAGACAAATGATACCTACCTCCTTCCATTGTATTCAAAGCATTTTCCTACATTATCAAATATTATTACTATGAGATTTGAATCTTCTTTTATATTAACAGAACTCCTGGAAATTTTGTCTATTCCTTTAGATATCATGTTGCTTAAAGAACTGAATTCCTTTAGCTTATTAAAACTTTCTTGGGTTATTCAAACCTTATTAATGACCAGTCACTTATGATAGATAACGTGACATCTAGTTCATAGAAATAAACCTAGTTAGTATATGTACACATAATACTGTTGTCGCTGTTCAGTCACCGAGTCGTGTCTGACTCTTTGCAACCTCATGTACTGCAGCACGCCAGGTTTCCCTCTCCCTCACCATTGCCCAGTACAAATAAAGTAGTCAATTCTGCAGCACTCTTCTCAACTAGGTCACATAAACTGCACTGACTCTATGCTACACTGAAGTAGATTCTCTTGTTGCAAACTCATGAGTCACTAACATTAGGCATCCAATCAGTTTTGTAAGCTTTTGCAGAATATATACACATGCAATTGTATCTTATTTGTTTTCTGCTTTTTTATCAGTCTTTCAAAAGCAGCATATGGTCACATAAATGCTGGATATTAGTTTTCAAACTATTAATTTAAAAAAGAACACATACCAACGAGTGTGCTTAATTCAAAAGTGATTTTTAGAAATAATATTCTCTGCTCTAATGCATTTTAGTAACATAACCCACTTACGTCTCTTTGAAATTTTGCCATCTCATTACTTACACCAAAGTCAATCTAAAAATATAGATATAGCATTGATCTTTCTTCCAGCAGTGTTGACAAATATTTCACTGCCATTTGCAGCAATGTGGATGGACTTAGAGAATATTATGCTTAGTGAACTAAGTCAGACAGAGAAAGAAAAATAATATGAATGAAAGTATATGCAAAACAGCAAAGACCCACACACACAGAAAACAAATGTGGTTATCAAAGGGGAAAGGGAAAGAGGGAGAGACAAATGAGGGGTATGGGTTTGACAAATACAAACCGCTCTACATAAAATAGATAAGCAATAAGGATTTACTGTACAGCACAGGGAATTATACCCATTATCTTTTAACAACCTATAATGGAACATAATCTGCAAAATGCTGAATTACTATGCTGCATACCTAAAACTAACACAATATTGTAAATCAACTGAACTTAATTTTTTTCTAAAACAGAGTAAGTTAAGATCCACACAACTAAGATTTCAAGATGCTGGTTGTTATAGTAATCTCATGTGTACTTTGGCTAATGATTTTCCAGACATTAAAAACCAAATGAGATTGATAAATTGGTGGCCATTAGAGAACCCACCGGTACTCCTATAAACCATCTGCCCAGCTTTGTTTTACAAGCAAAGTAGTCAATTCTGCAGGACTCTTCCCAACTAGATCACAAACTTCTCAAAGGCAGGACCATATTCTTCCTATTTTACTTTCCCTGCAGTGCCTCATACCTAAATACTCTACATATGATTGACTGGGGGAAAAAAAAAAAAAACCTAAAACAGATAAAGTTTTATTGTAACTTGTAACTTAACACAGTGCATTGAACCGACATTTGTGTAGAACTCTACTTCCATTCCTCTTCAATTTTTCCATATGCAAATACACTAAATTTAATCCATTTAAAGAATACCCCTGAATGTAAACAGATATTCTGTCAGGCACATTATGGCCACCAGATAAAACATGTCTGTGGCTTTGTTTAAAGCATCCAAAAATAATATCTTTGAAGCAACTTTCAGTTTCTATTTCTAAGATGAGTGCACAAAATATTCGATCAAGTTACTGGCCCTTCACAGAACAGTCACAGAGGCATGGTTATGTATTGAACAATTACTTTTGACTAGAGGCTATTTGGAGCTTTGAGACCTTTTTGAGACAAGTAAGCTTAGTATTTTAGGTTTCATTCTTTGTGGAAATAAAAACGCCTTCCCCCACTTAAAAAGATAAATTTTGTTTCATTTGTTTCACATATTGAAGCAGTGCATTCAGAGTTTACTGAGTGATAAGTCACTTGGGATTTCATTAGTAGATCTGTGTTTACGCAAATACCCCTAAATATAATCTAGTACTAGTATTAGCTCACCTAAAAAGTACCCCTTCTTTATAATTTCTAATATCTTCAAAATAAACACAGATACAGAAACTAGAGCCTGTAATACTCAAAACCATAGACTTTGCCTGGCAGACTAATTCAAATATTATGAATTCTACAGACTTTTTTGTATCAATAGCTTCAAAAAAATCCCTCCATAAATAGGATGACAGGGGAAAGTTTTCTTGCTTCTGTGACTACTTGGCATAAAATTCATTATATTCTAGTCTGCATTATTTTAGCATCATTTACAGCACAAAACAACAACAACAGCACGTCCAACAGCAAGGAAATGAACAGTGAACCTTACAATTCATCTCATGTTTATTTGCATAAGAGAACTATATTCATTTCCATGAAATTTTGACAAGAAGCAGCAGTAGCAATGAGTTCATTTTCTTGATTTTTTTTTTTTAACCTAAACAACCTAAGGGTTTACCCTTTCACAAAAAGACTTTCCTTTGACCATTTTATTAAATTTTAGCTAGGAAGCAATGTTCCCTATTTTTCACACATATAGAAGAACTTACTTAAAAACAGTTACCCTAAGGATTAATTTTATGAGTCATCTTTTACTGTTGTTTCCAAGAGCTAATGTTAGCGTTCATATTTTGAAGTCATTTTAAGTATTATCTGCTAACTGACATTTATTGCATTGATGTAAAATGTACTAAATCATCCTTCATTTGATATTCAAATATTTCTTTCTTCAAATGACTATGAAGACACACGGGTATTTCACATTTTAAGTGTCAGTAGAAGTTAATATTCCAACATAATTGCCTGCTTTGATTTTCTAACAATTGTTTTAAAAAATCTCCCTTTAATGGCATCATATTTGGTATTGAATCTGGAAGAGAATTAAAAGAGAGGGGGAAAAAGAAAGAAAATAAGACTGAAACAAGAGAAGATATTTCATAAGTACAAAACTTTTCAACCTGAACTTTGAATCATCCAATTTAATATAAGTTGCCCTCAAGAAGAAAAACAGTGAGAAACAAAAAAACTATTATCAATAAGTAAAGACTCTATGATATAAAGTTAGAAATTCCTAAAGTACTGAATAGAGTTTCAGTGTCCTCAACATATCAATCATTGCAAAAAATTGTTTCAAGTCAGTCCTGACTGAAAAAAAAAGTAAACGCAGCCCATTTTGCTATTATATCCCACAGCCTAAAAAGTTCTAAAGCTACAATTTGAGGTAATTATTCATATTATAATTTTGAAGTTTATGAAGGGATTCATAGCAGGGTTATTTTAAATATAGCAAACCCCACAGTGCATTAAATATTTGCTTAAAGATTATTTTTATTTTGTCATGGATCAGATACAACTCTGATAGGAATGATTGAGAATTTATCAAAAGTAGAGATCTAGCAACCTGGAAAATACGGAGTTATGGTCCAATTTCCAATCTCATTTACAAACAATTTTCCTCAAGAGATTTATCTCTGTGAAATGTATCAGAGTACAGAATAAAATTAACTATTTAATTGTACTTTATACTTGGTAGAATTGGCATTCCTGGTGGCTCAGTGGTAAAGAATCAGTCTGCCCATGCAGGAGACATGGGTTTGATCCCTGGGTCATGAAGATCCTCTGGAAAAGAAAATGGTAACCCAATCCAGTATTCTTGCCTAGGAAATCCCATGGGCAGAGGAGCCTGGTAGGCTATAATCCATAAGGTCACAATAGTTGGACACAACATAGGCTAATTTAAATGTTATCATTTTGTTTTCATTTAATAAAAATACTCATGGAGTATCTACTATGTGAAATTGAAAGTCACTCAATTGCATCCACTCTTTGCGACCTCATGGACTGTAGCCTACCAGGCTCCTCTGTCCCTGGAATTCTCCAGGCAAGGACACTAGATGGATTGCATTTCTTTCGCCAAGGGATCTTCCCCACTTAGGAATCGAACCTGGGCCTCCTGAATTGCAGGCAGATTCTTTACCATCTGAGCCATGAGGGAAGCCCTAAATGAATAAGTTGAGATACAGAGGTGAATAAAGTAAGATATGATGGTGTTGCAGTTTAATGGAAGAAATAGACAATCAACAACTAATATACAATGTTAAACAATGTTCTTTATATGTACTATGTGAGTACAGAATGGAACAGGCACTAGGGAAAGCTTCACAAGATACTTTTTTTTAAGCTGGATCTTAGAGAATGAACAGAAGGGGAAGAGGCAATATAGAGATATGGGGATTAAGAGGTACAACTATTATGTATAAAATAAACTACAAGGATATATCATACAACTCAGGGAATATGGCCAACGTATCTATAATAACTACAAATGAAGTAGAACCTTTTAAAATTATGTCACTATATTGTACCTTTGTAACTTACACTGTACATCATGCACGCATGCTAAGTCGCTTCAGCCATGTCCAAAATTTTGCAATCCCATGGACTGTAGCTCACCAGGTTGCTCTGTCCAAGGGATTCTCCAGGCAAGAATAATGCAGTGGGTTCCTGTGCCCTCCTCCAGGGGATCTTCCTGACCCAGGGATCAAACCCGTACCCCTTACGCCTCCTGCATTGGCAGGTGGGTTCTTTACAACTAGTTCCACCTGGGAAGACCCATATTGTATACCAACTATACTTCAATTGTTTAAAAATTGTCAAAAAGGGGGTAAACAATAGTTCACTACTTGGAAAAGAAAGGAAAATATCTCAGTCAAAGAGAATAGCAAGTGTAAAGACAGTGATGCTCAAAAGCATGATGGATATACAGAACAGTATATTTACCATAGGATATTTACCATATGAGGTCATAGACATGCTAGTGTTAACAAAACAAATTGGGAATATGTTTGGGACCATATTATGAAGGACGTTCCAAGCTATGCTGAAGAGCTTGTCCTTTATCTTTTATAGACAAGGATTCAGGAAAGGTTGAGAACAAAGGACATCACATGAAATATAGAAAAGGAGTTAAGGATGACTTAAACATATCTAGCTGAGCTACTGAGTACATAATATCGCCATTTACCAAGACAGGAAATCTAGGAAAAAGAGGAGCTTTTGAAAATACAGAAGATAGTAAGTTTGTTTTTATTTAGACAAAATAAAATACAATTTCAAATAAATCATTAACTTAAGATAAATTTATTACTTTAATAGTTTTAGTTTGGGGCTTTAAAGTAGGAAACAATTTAATGACCTTATAACTAACATTTACTTGCCCTAAAATCTAAGTCTAAAATTATGTATAATCATAGAAGGAGAAACTAACAAGCATACTTATAGGTAAGAAATATATAAATATTTAGGGGAAATTTAAAAAAAAGAAGGGGGCATAAGAAAAAATAATAGATCTTTTTAAAACAAATGGAGAATATATTTGTAAATGGAAAATATAGGCATTTAAATTAAAAATTTGGTGGATAGGTTAACAAAAAAAAAACTGATTAAATATAGCTAAGGCAGAATTAGTTACTGTGAAATAGATAAGTAAAAATTGTCCAGAATGAAGACCAGAGATAAAAAGGGATAGAACAAAATTAAAAGACAAGGAGAACACAATAAAAAAATTCAATATACACCTAAAAGGTGCCACCAAAAAAAAAGAAAGGCAAGAGAATGATGGAGAGGCACTGTCTAAAAAAAAATATCTGGGAAAGTAAACTGCCATGCTGTGATAAAACCTGCAGCAAAGATCATTGTGTGACCTCTAACTGACAGTCACTGACAACAGTCAGTAAGGAAACAAGAACCTCCGCCCACAGTCACGAGAAACTGATTCTGAAAACAAATCATATAAGTTTGCAAAGGAACCCCACACTCCAGAAAGGAATATCATTTGGACAACACCTCGTTTACTGCCTTGTGAGTCCCCAAGCAGAGGACACAGCTAAGATGTGCCCTTGGCTCTCAAAAGCTGTGAGATGATGTATCAAAAGACTTACTTCACTGAAAGCAGAGGCATCAAGCTCTCCACTAATGGAAATATGAATGCTGAGAGCTCTACTGTGAAGATGGGCAATGCATAGAGAGAGTGGATCACCACTCAGTGGGGATACTGGAAAAGACTTGAATAGTAAGAGTGGGATGAACTGATTTCTCTAGTAACAGTTTGATATGTCTCACCAAAATGATGCCTCAATCCACAAACTTCCCTATGAAAGATATGCAGAATCCATATAATTCTATACTGAGTCTTCTTAGTCACATCTCAGAGCAAAATGCCAGTGTTCAACAGGTTGTGCCCAAAATCCTGGCATACACCTTAGTAGTTTATATCTTTTTCACTCTGAAAACATTCTGAGCCCCTTGACATAGATCTTTGAAAATGCTGTCAAAATGAATAGTTATGTATATGCTATAGTTTTTGTTAGTTTTATTTCATACTTTGTGTGATGACTAGAGTTATATTTAATCATGTGCATTTACTCCAGAGTGGCTCACTGCATGTGTCATGATCAAGATACAATACTACCCTTCTACAAAATCAGTGCAGCCTCTCCATGAAACCATCTTGCATAGGTAGATAAATCATGCTCATGGTTTGTGGATAGTTCTGCTTGTTTTAAGTCAGTCTGGGATCTTGTCCTAATAACTGCAGAGGTGAGCCAGGGAGATCTTCCAACATCAGAGACTGAAGTAAAAGTGTCAGTCCACGTCTGGGGTCTGCAGTGATGGAGGATGGAGGATATTATTATTCAACATTATTCATTTAAACTTGCTCAAGCACCATGCAAATGATGCTGCATACAGAGCAGTCTAGTTAAAGGCAAGGGCTATTTTTTTTTAAAGGAATAGTAATTATTGTCAATTTTTATTATAACTCCTTGGCTAGTAGAAAATATTTTTTAAATATATAATCAGAAGACATATATGATTATTTATAAAATTTATATGACACAAAAACCACACAATAACACTCATAAATCCACCTCCCCAGTTTAGGAAGCTGACATTTTTTTTCTCCTCTGATATAACTGTGAGAGTCTGAGAAGTGCCTTGCAGGTACACTCTGATATATCAGTCTCCAAACACAAGACTGAGTCAATTAAAAGCAGCGAAGACCTTGTACAAACTACAGAACAAGATATGTCTCTACTGACCTATGTTGCATTCCTCTTACCTATAATCCTACCCTTTCTAGTTCTAAAACCAGCTCATCTTTGCTCATCTTTTAAACACAACGTATAGCTGCTCAATGGAATAACCCTTTTTGTCCTTGTATGAATGTGGGTGAGAGACACCTCAATGTACACCAACCTAGTCTCCTCATATCAGACCTACTGTCAAGCTCCCTGGTTGAGGATTCCCCCCATTTGATATTGTACCCCCTTCTCTAAGCTCAGCAGTGCCAGGCTGCAGCAGTAATACCAGGAGTAATGGTGAAACATTGGAAAATACAGAATAAATAAGTACTCTATGCAGGCTACTATAACAAAAACATAGGCTGGATAGCTTAAGGAAACTTTTATTTCTCATGGTTCTAGAGGCTGGGAAGTCCAAGATGATGGTGTTATCAGATCTAGTTTCCAGTGAGGGCCACTACCTGATTCATACATGGCTGTCTTGTCTCTGTAACCCCACATGGCAGAAGAGACAAGGGAGCTTTCTGGGATCTCATAAGTGGATGAATCCAGCATGAGGAGTCCACCCTCATAACATAATCACCTCCCAAAGGTTCAATCTCCACAATGAGGGTTAGGGTCACAATATATGAATGGGGTGGGGAGGAGAAACAGAAATATTCAATCCATAGCCAAACCCCAGACCCAGAATATTTAATACGTAGTGTCTCAGAGAGGGGATATATTGGTTTCCTATGGCTGCCATACACATTGCTTCAAACTTGGTGGCTTCAAATGACAGAATGATAGAAATGTATTCTCTCACAGTTCTGAAGGTCACAATTATGAAATCAAGGTGTCTTCCAGGGCCATTCTCCCTTTGAAGACCCCAAGGGAAAATTCATTCTTCTTTCTGGTGAATCCAGGCATTCCTTGGTTTATGACCACATCACTCCATAGTCACCCTGCCTTACCCTCTTATCTCAAAACGTCTTCTGCCTCTTAGTTACACTAATCACTAATGTAACTGCATTTAGAGCTCACCGGGATCATCTAGGCTTAGCTCCTACCTTCAAAATTCTTAATTATGTCTTTTGCCATAACAGGTAATATTGACAGGTTCTGGGGATTAGAATATGGATATGTCTTTTGGGGAACCATCATTCAGCTTATTGTAGAGGACAATCATTGGAATGCCTAACGTCAAATCATTAGCTAACATCAAAAAAACTCTAGCCAGAGTCTTCAGACACAAAACTTAGAGCTGCTGCCCCTGCATGCAGTGCGTGCTTAGTCTCTCAGTCATATCTGACTGTGCGACCCCATGGACTGTAGTCCATCAGCCTCCTCTGTCCATGGGGATTCTCTGGGTAAGAATACTGGAATAGGTTGCCATGTGCTTCTCCAGGGGATCTTCCCAACGCAGGGATTAAACTCAGGTCTCCCGCATTGCAGGCAAATTCTTTATTTTGTGAGCCATCAAGCCATCTCCGGGGGTTCTTCCCAACCCAGGAATTGAACTGGGGTCTCCTTCATTATAGGCAGAATTTTTACCACCTGATCTACCAGGGAAGCCTGGACTTCCCTCCTAGGACCTTATAAAACCTCCCCACAACCTGCCACTGGAATAAATCTCTCCCCGAGATAACTCCAGCATGCTGACATCAGAAACAGTAAAATTGTTTACAACATTCAATAGATCTATTTTTTCAGGATAATCTCCCTTTCAAATACTTTTTCTTTTTGGCTTGTCATTTTATAACATAAAACTAAATCATGGATTTTTTTGGCTCAGAAGAAAATGAGTTCATTTCTACGATGATAATAATTATCATTATCATGATTACTAAGTTACTCACTTATTGATTAATGTTAAATAATCATGTTTTTAAATTAGTTCTGCTGTTAGAAAAAGCATTTATTTCTGGGTTTCAGTTTCCTCAGCTACTAACATTATTCAAATATATGCTTTGTTATGTTATAGGAAATATATGATAAACTAGTTTGTGGAAAGGGGGGACATAATGACTAAAAATAACCCAAAATTAATGGAAAACATGGAGTCTGATATTTGAATATGTGTATATATATGTATAATATATATATATAATATGTATATATATATATATAAAAACATAATATTTTGAAATAACCAGACACTAAAATCAAGAAAACATCTTTTTAAGCACCCAAAGAAAAAAGACAAGTTATCTGCAGGCAAACAAAAACAGACTGTTAGAATACTGCTCAGTAGCAGTAATAGAGGAAGAAGACAATGAATCTTCTGAATGCTGAGTTAAAATATTCAATCTAAAATTCTATGCTTAGCTAAACTACAATTCAGAAGTAAAGACAAAATATTTTTTTCAGATTTTTAAAAACATCACTCATACATACTTATTAAAGAAATGATTAGAAGACATAATTCAGGAGGTTAGAAATTTATGTTAATAAAGGAAGTTGTCGGATGCAAAAAGCAGAGATAGGCAAAGAAATTAACAAGCATGAATAAATCTAATCAAGCATTAATTGTTCAAAAACTAACAATAATTACTAATCTGAGGATAAAAATTTAGGAGCAAATCAAATATGAAAAAAGTGACAGCTAATGTATTTCTATGTACAGCAAATTCTTTAATGTGTTTTACATATATTAATTAGTTTAATTCTCATAACAAATCTATGGGATAGTTAGTATAATATACTTACTAACAGATTGAAAAACCAGGCCGAAGTAGAATAAGCAACTTGCCTAAGAAGTCATAACTGGCAAATAGAAGATCCAGAATTTGAACCTAGGGAATCTATGCTCTTCATTTGTACCTTGTACTGCCACTATGAATTAGCAGCATACAAGAGATATCTTTAAGAGAAAATTATTAAAAATATAGATAATAACAATATGTAATATAGAGAGAATGACTAGAGGAAAAGTTTTTCAATTTTCTTGTACCATTTTGAGAGAGATTAGAGAGTCTCTAATTAAAATCAGACATTACTAAGATAAATAGATGAAATAAACAAGGTCTTTTACACATTGCTGGCAGAAAGTAGTGTGGTATTTTTAGATAAATTTGAATATATGTATATACTATGACCCAGAACTTCTGTTCCTGAGAAACTCTGGTGCACATGCATAACAGGAGATAAATGCATGTATATTTATGGAAACAATGTATGTAATAGAGAAAAACTATAAATATTAAAAAGATGCCTATTGCAGAAAGAATGAAATAAAAATTTTCATATACTCCAATAATGCAGTTTAATCCTGCAGTGAAAAGAAAACTAAGGCACCCACAATAACAGGGATGAAACACGGTACATTAATATTAATTAAATAAGATATTTTATGAGTCTGTAATAATTTTGTTGGATTTTTAAATAGTTAAAATTAAATAATTTCTTATTTAGGCATATAAATTTAGGATAAAAGTTGACAAAAATAAGAGAGACAAAATTAAGTTATGGAAATACATAAAGGGAAGAACATTTAAGTAAATTAAATCTATTGTCAACGTTCTAGCTCTTCGATAGTTTCACCATCGTGAGTTGGTTGGTTCATTACCTTTGGAAGGTTCAGTCAGTCAGTTCAGTCGCTCAGGTACGTCCAACACTTGCGACTCCATCTACTGCAGAGCACCAGGCTTCCTGTCCATCACCAACACCCTGAGCTTGCTCAAACTCATGTCCATTGATTCCGTGATGCCATCCAACCATCTCATCCTCTGCTGTTCCCTTCTCCTCCTGCCTTCAGTCTTTCCCAGCATCAGGGTCTTTTCCAGTGAGTCAGTTCTTCTCATCAGGTGGCCAAAGTATTGGAGTTTTGGCTTCAGCATCAGTCTTTCCAATGAATATTCAGGACTGATTTCCTTTAGGATTGACTGGTTTGATCTTGCAGTCCAAGGGCCTCTCAGGAGTCTTCTCTAACACCACAGTTCTAAAGCATCAGTTCTTTGGTACTCAATTTTTTTATAGTCCAACTCTCACATCCATACATGACTACTGGAAAAACCATAGCTTTGATTAGACCTTTGTCAGAAAAGTAATATCTCTGCTTTCTAATATGCTGTCTAGGTTGGTTCACACATTCATGAATTGTTCACTATGATTAGACAATAATGAATTGGAAGGTTCACACTTTAATGATCGAATAAGTCCTCTGTGCCATGCAAGTGGCAGTGATGAGAGTATGTTGATGACAAAAAATTGAGTTTTTTTTAAAACCATGCAAATACATTTCTTCTCCATGGGAAATACAAAAGGATGAGAAGCCATGGAGTAATTGGCCATTTGTATGAGAAAGACCCATAAAATGAGGAGAAAGCAGTTAAAAATGAGATAATGGGAGCTGGGTATTAAATATCACGTTTTATCTGTATTCATGGAAGTCATTCTATTAAGCCTTGGTGGAAGAAAAATAATTTCCTGGATTCAGTTTTCAATTCTGCTACTAAATCACTCTACAATATCATGGACATAAAGGGATAATTGTACTTCATTGCTGTGTAGTGTCTTTCAGTCAAGTCCGTCAATTTCTAATCCTCATAATATTACACCTGTGAAATTACAGCATAGTAACAGATCTTACTACCATTACTAAGTACCTAACAAGTACTCAATGAAATTTAGACATTATTATTATTACCATTAACAGTGATGTCATTCAGTGTATTTTTTAAGTATGAGGAAATTACCATCTTATTGGGTTGGTTCTCAACACTATTTAGCATAAGAATTTCATGAGGGTCTTGATAAAATGCAGAATTCCAGGACTAATCTCTGGTTATTCTGATTCTTCTGTCTTGTGATAAGGTAGGAAAAAACCTACCCAGACAACTATGATGCAGAATATCCTTAGTCAACACTTTAAAAAACATTTAGGAGGACCAAAGCATACACCAACCACAGTGTGTGCGTGCTCAGTCATGTCGACTCTTTTTGCAACCCCATGGACTGTAGCCCACCAGGCTCCTCTGTCCACGGAATTGTCCAGGCAAGGAAACTGGAGTGGGGTGCCTTTTCCTCCTCTAGGGAATCTTCCTGAAACAGGGACTGAAACCATAGCTCTTAAATCTCCTGCATTAGCAAGCAGGTTCCTTACCACTAGTGCCACCTGGAAAGCCACCTACAGGTTAATCAGGAATTTCTGTGTAACAATATGTATTTATTAATCTACTCATGTGGACCAGGATCTTTTGTTGTTGTTCAGTTGCTAAGTCATATCCGACTCTTTGCGACCCCAAGGACTGCAGCACACCAGGCTTCCTTGTTCTTCACTATCTTGGACCAGGCTCTAGGCATCTCTAACTAATTACATTATGATCTAGGCTGTTCTAAGAAAATATGTGTGGATTCTAGCTCCAAATAGTCAAATTTAATCCTGAAGCTCACTAGGAATTTCTGCCCAATTTGGAGAAAGTGCTGAGGGTTCTATACTAGAACCTCATAATGGATTAGATATTGATTATTCAGCCCCTTCTCCAAAAATTTCAAACTCATACAGAAGCTAAGCAGGTAAGCCAGCATTAGTTATTAATAATAAAAGACATCATCATAGAGGTAAAGTTGAAGATCAATTGGGACATGTCTAATTCCAGCCCACACTCCTCACTGATTGATTCACCTTTAAAATGGGGAAAGGTTCTAACAGGATTCAGAAAGCTCTGCATGGAGCCTGTGCACACATGCTGTCTTCACTTCATACTCTCCCACTCCTCCTCTGGTGAGCCATCTGAGGACTATCCTGGGCATAGCAGATGGAGGGGACACCACAAATGCAAGTTGTATTATTTTGCCCTTCTGATATCTTTGAAAGTTATTTTTGAAGAAAGAAGAAAAATGTGCAAGAATAAACTTATTTAGGATTTGACTGTGAGTTTTTTTTCCCTAAATTCACTGGTTTTAATTTTTTTTTTTTTAATCAGAGTATGGTTGCTTTTTGATGCTGGGAAATACTGAAGGCAGGAGGAAAAGGGGATGATAGAGGATCAGATGGTTGGAAGGCATCACTGACTCAATAGACGTGAGTTTGAGCAAACTCCAGGAGATGGTGAAGGACAGGGAAGCCTAGAGTGCTGCGGTCACAAAGAGTTGGACACAACTAAGTGACTGAACAACAACAACAATGGTTGCTTTACAATGTGTTAGTTTCTGCTATACATTGAATCTGCAAAGTGAATCAATTATATATATAGCCCCTCTTTTTTTAGATTCCCTTCACATTTAGGTCACTACATATCATTGAGT
Source organism: Bos mutus (assembly GCF_027580195.1). Classification (NCBI taxonomy): domain Eukaryota; kingdom Metazoa; phylum Chordata; class Mammalia; order Artiodactyla; family Bovidae; genus Bos; species Bos mutus. Next base: position 50,612,298 of record NC_091617.1, read on the forward strand.
AGAGTTCCTGGTGCTATAAAGTAGGTTTTCAATAGTTACCTATTTCAGGCTGAAGCTGTAATACTTTGGCCACCTGATGTAAAGAGCCAACTCATTGGAAAAGACCCTGATGCTGGGAAAGATGTAAGGCAATACGAGAAGAGGGCAGCAGAGGATGAGATGGTTAGATAGCATCACCACCTACTCAAATGACATGAATTTGAGAAAACTCCAGGAGATAGAGGAGGACAGAGGAGCCTGGCATGCTATAGTCCATGGGGTCACAAACAGTCAGATACTACTTAGCAACTGAACAGCAAGTGTATATATATGAGACAAATTTAATTTTATATATAGTACTGTACATATGGGGAAAATTGGGAGATCGGGCTTGAAATATATACACTACTATAAAACCAGTCAATTCTAAAGGAAACCAACTCTAAATATTTATTGGAAGGACTGATGCTGAAGTTCCAATACTTTGGCCACCTGCTGTGAAGAGCCAACACATTGGAAAAGACCTTGATGCTGGGAAAGATTGAAGGCAGGAGGAGAAGCGGGCAACAGAGGATGAGATGGATTGATGGCATCACTGACTCAATGGACATGATTGAGCATACCCTGGGAGATGATGAAGGACAGGGAAGCCTGGCACACTGCAGTCCATGAGGTCACAAAAAGTTGGACATGACTGAGCAACTCAAGGACAACAATTATAAAGAAAATGTGGACAGCATTATCAATTATTAAAGATATAGAGAAGAGAGGGCTTCCCTGTGGCTCAACTAGTAAAGAATCCATCTATAATGCGGGAGACCTGGGTTCGATCCCTGGGTTGGAAAGATTCCCCTAGAGAAGGGAAAGGCTACTCACTCCAGTATTCTGGCCTGGAGAATTCCATGGATTGTATAGTCAATGGGGTTGCAAAGAGTCAGATACAACTGAGCAACTTTCACTTTCAGAAGAGAAGCTATAAATGGCAATAGACACCAAGCTCCTGAAAAGTAAGGAAAATGAAAGAGCGCCAAAATTCGTCTCAGAGAAGTGCTGTCTTTTTAGTGAGTCAAAGACTTGGAGAAAGGTAAATGGGATAAACTTGCTACTAAGAAATAGTCTAAGAATCCCAACATGATACCAGGGTGCTTTTCTTATGGCTCAGTAAAAAGGATACATTTCTGTTTGCCATGGGACAGTCCTTGTTAATTTCTGTTGTTCCTGCATAATTATTCATAGTGCCCCCTTTCAACCTCCAGAGATGTTCCAACATGGATGATAAATTATATGGCCATTCTATGAATAAATAGTTAACAGTAACGGCTAATAATCATTGAGCACCAATGTCCCAAGGGCTGTTATATGATTTTTGGCTCAGCTACATGCCCCAAAGAAACATCTATATTCTCATGCTCATTACAGCACTATTTACAGTAACCAAGATATAGAAACAACTTAGGTGTCCATTGACAGATAAATGGAATAAGAAATAGTGGTGTATACATAGAGATATCTTGGAGATATTGTAGGTTTGGTTCTAGAAGCACAATAAAGCAAATATTGCAATAAAGTGAGTCACATGAATCGTTTTTGGTTTATCAGTGCATATAAAAGTTATGCTTACACTGTAGTCTATTAAGTGTGCAATAGCACTAAGCTTTTAAAAAGCAATACACAGGGATTTCCCTGGTGGTCTAGTGACAGACTCTGCGCTCTCAATGCAGGGGGTCAGGTTTGAACTAGATCCCACATGCCATAACTATTAATAATAGTTCGCATGCTACAACTAAAGATCCTGCATATCACAATGAAAATCAAAGATTCTGTGTGCCTTAACTAAGACCTGGTCCAGCCAAATAAATTTTTTTTTTTAAAAAAGCAATATGCATACCTTAACTAAAAATACTTAATTGCTAAAAAAAATTATAATCATCATCTGACAATGTGGGGTTGCCACAGACTTTCATTTTTATAAATAATGAAGCATTTGTAAGGCATAATAAAGTAAAGACCAATGAAATGAAGTATTCCTTTATAAAAAAATAGTGAAAAGTTAGAAATATTTCAAAAATTACCAAAACGTGACACAGAAATGAAATGAGCCAAATGCTGTTGGTAAAAATGGTGCCTATTACTCAGTGCAGGGTTGCCACAAACCTTCAATTTGTGAAAAACACAGCATCTGTAAAGCTCAACAAAACAAGGTATGCATGTATGCTAAATCACTTCACTTGTGGTCCAACTCTTTGCAACCCCATGGACTGCAGCCCACCAGTCTCTTCTGTCCATGGCATTCTCTAGGCAAGAATACTGGAGTGGGTTGCATTTCCTTCTCCAAGGGATCTTCCCAACTTAGGGATCAAACCCACATCTCATTATGTCTCCTGTATTGTAGGTAGATTCTTTACCACTAGCACCACCTGGTAAGCCCCAAACAAGGTATACTTGTATATAATGAAACACTATTCAGCCATATGAAAGGACAAAATCCTGCCATTTGCAATGACATGGAGGACTCAGAGGGTATTTTTTTTTATTAATTTATTTTTTATTGAAGGATAATTGCTTTATAGAATTTTGCTGTTTCCTGTCAAACCTCAACATTAATCAGCCATAGGTATACATATATCCCTTCCCTTTTGAAACTACCTCCCATCTCCCTCCCTATCCCACCCCTCTAGGTTGATACAGAGCCCCTGTTTGAGTTTCCTGAGCCATACAGCAAATTCCTATTAGCTATCTATTTTACATATGGTAATGTAAGTTTCCATGTTACTCTTTCCATACATCTCACCCTCTCCTCCCCTCTCCCCATGTCATAAGTCTATTCTCTATGTCTGTTTCTCCATTGTTGCCCTGCAAATAAATTCTTCAGTACCATTTTTCTAGATTCCGTATATATGTGTTAGAATACGGTATTTATTTTTCTTTTTCTGCCAGGTGAAATAAGTCAAACAGAGAAAGTCAAGTGCTGTATGATTTCAGTTATACATGTAATCTAAAAAACAAAACAGAATAAAACAAAACAAACAAAAAACCTTGTAGAAATAAATCATATTTGTGGTTGCCAGAGGAGAGTATTGGAATTTAGGGGAATTAGATGAAGATGGTCATAGGTACAATTTTCCACTTATAAGATAAATAAAGTCAGGGGTGCAATGTGAATACAGAGATGATTGTTAGCAATATATATTTGAATATTTCTAAGAGAGTAGCAAGGGAATTTCAGAAAAACATTTGTCTCTCTTTCATCAACTACTGTAAAGCCCTTTGACTGTGTGGATCATGACAAACTGTGGAAAGCTCTTAGAGAGATGCGAATACAAGACCATCTTACCTGTTTCCTGAGGAACATGTATTCAGGTCAAGAAGCAATAGTTAGAACTCTATCTGGAACAACTGACTGTTCCAGATTGAGAAAGGAGTATGACAGGGTTGTCTGCTGTCACCCTGTTTGTTTAACCTATAAGCCGAGCACATCGTGAGAAATACCATCTAGATGAGTTGTGAGCTGGAATCAAGATAGGCGAGAAAAACATCAACAATTTCAGATATGCAGACGATACCACTCTAATGGCAGAAAGTGAAAAGGAACTAAAAAGCCTCTTGATGAGGGTGAAGGAGGAGAGTAAAAGAGCTGGCTTAAGGCTAAATATTTAAAAAAAAAAAAAACTATGATCATGGCATCCGGCCCCGTTACTGCATGGCAAATAGAAGGGGGAAAGGTGGTAGTAGTGACAGATTTCCTCTTCTTGGGCTCCAAAATCATGGCAGATGGTGAGTGCAGCCATGAAATCAGAAGACAACTGCTTCTTGGCAGGAAAACAATGACAAACCTAGACAGTGTGTTGAAAAGCAGAGACATTACACTATCAACAAAGATCTGTATAGTCAAGGCTATGGTCTTCCCACTGGTCACATTTGGTTGTGAGAGCTGGAGCATAAAGGAGGCAGAACGCCAAAGAATTGATGCCTTCAAGCTGTGGTGCTGGAGAAGACTCCTGAAAGTCAAACAAGTCAATCTTAAAGGAGATCAACCTTGAATTTTCACTGGAAGGACTGATGTGAAGCTGAAGCTCCAGTATTTTGGTCATCTGACTCAAACAGACAGCTCATTGGAAAAGTCCCTAATGCTGGAAAAGACTGATGGCAGAAGGAGAAGAGGGTGTCAGAGGATGAGATGGCTAGATGGCATCCCCTATGCAATGAACATGAACTTGGGCAAACTCCGGGACACGGTGAGGGACAGGGAGGCCTGGTGTGCTGCAGTCCGTGGGGTCACAAAGAGTTGGACATGACTGGGCAACTGAACAAAAACAATGAGAGAGTAGATCTTAAAAGTTCTCATTACAAGGAAAAAAATTGTACATGTTAAGTTATGAATATTAATCTTGCTGTAATAATCATTTTGCAGTATATACATATATCAAATCATCATGTTATATACCTTAAACTAAAACAGTGTTATATGTCAATTATTATATCTTAGTAAAAGTGAGAGGGGAGAGTTTTGACTTAGTTGTCACTTTTTATGCTCAACCACTCATGAAATAGATACCATTTTTATTCTCATTTCACACATGAGAAAACTGAGGCACTGAAAGGTTGAGCGACTTGCCCAAGGTCACAGAAGTAACAAGCAGAGAAGCCTGCATTTAATCCCAGTAGAAGGTTCAAAGCCCAGACTTCTAAATACTACTCATACTGCATTTTAACTATGAGATATGTTCAAAGTAATGATTTTCATCTATGAGGAATGAATTATTTTTCTCCACATTTTACAAATGAGAAGAGAGAGAGAAAACACTTTTCTAAGGTTATAAACTCAGGCAGTCTGACTCTAAAGTCTGTGTTCTTAACCTCTATTCCATACTCTTCCCTGAAATATTTCAGAAGCCCTTGGAAACTAGAATTTGCAGGAGGTTGCACATGCATTAGACATCAGCAGACCATTCTTTTTCACTCTTATGATGAGTATTAAAATACCACAATAAAAACCTCACCCTCTGTAAGAGACACACAGTCTTGCATTTTCACAGTTATGTTTCAGATAACTCAATGAGAAAACCTTGATGCTCAGTGTTATAGTATGTAGGTTAATTCTGGACCTTAAACAGAGGCAGGGGAAGGGAAATACCAAGGTCACTATAGGAGAGTCTTAAAGCCTGTGGGTATTCTGTGGGGTCTGCTTCTAAGAATCTTAAGTTTGCAGACTAATTTATCAGTGCTTCATGCCAGGGACCAGGGAGCAACAGCAGGAGAGGTTAAGATCTTCTCTCTGTTATAATTGGTCTCTAATAAGCACACCTTTCTACAGCCACACCTGGAAGCTGCTGTATACAGACACAGCAGTAGCCACCAACTGTAATATGTGACCCAGTGTATTTACAAACTAGAAATGCAGATTATCCAAACATCCCTCCAGAATTTTTTCGCTTAACAACACTTCGTCTTCTGCATGTTGTGAGACTAGTCATTTTCTGCCAATTAGGCTAAGAAAGTTTAACCCAAACAGCTGTTTAATGTCTCTCCTGTAATTTGCTCACTCATTATTCCCTGTGTGGAAGAACAACAAACCAACTGCAGCATGTATGAGAAACAAGGAGGCAGACTCTGGGGACATTCAGAAACAGAAACAAGCATGCACGCAGAAAAACACCACATATGATACACTGCAAATCATCTGAATAATGTATCAGCTGACATATACTAATGTACTGTTGCTGCTGCTGCTGCTGCTAAGTCACTTCAGTCATGTCCGACTCTGTGAGATCCCATAGACGGCAGCCCACCAGGCTCCCCCATCCCTGGGATTCTCCAGGCAAGAACACTGCAGTGGGTTGCCATTTCCTTCTCCACTAATGTACTATATTCTATTAGATATGAAGAAAATTAAAAGAGTAATTTAATTTGTATTACATGGAAGTCTTTATGTAAAAGCCCAAGAGAAAAAAATTTATTTTATTTAATGATGACACTGACATTTTTAAAAAGTCAGCTTGTGATCCTCTGTCATATGTGGTGAGAGGGTGACAGTGATGACAAGATTCACAAAGGGAACACCTAGCTCCCACACCTCCATGCCCCTTTGTCTCTTTTTCTTCCTTTGCTGGTTTAGTAAATCCTGTTTCTTCCCCTTATAATCCACAGTAGGAACTAATCTACACACTGATGTACAAACACAGAGCCCAGAAATACTCTGCCAGTAACTTCAGGGGAATAACCTATGTCTCTAGTTTCCAGAATGTAGTTCCCACACCCAGGCTCACTAGCACGCAAGATCTTTGTGGGGAACGGACTGCAATGGGGAAATCCAATGTCAGACTCACTCAGAAGCAGTCATGTTTCAGAAGATGAAAGGTGAAAATAGAAAGAGGAGGAAGAGGGAGACTATGCTTATTACAACTCTCAGCAAAATAAACTGTTTTTACTATTCAATCAGAGACAGCATATAAGAATTAAATGAAACAACACAAATTATACCTCAGTGATGATTTAATAGAAAAGGCTTGAAAAGTAATTGGATCTAATATTAACAACTTACTGGATGTGTGAACATGGAAAAACACTTAATGTCTCTGACTTTAGTTTATAATCATTGAAAGGAGGATAATAACAGAATCTGTAAATAATCTGGTGTTATTTAACCAGTAAGGGCTGAGTGAGATGATATATATGAAAGTGTTTTATAAACTGTGATAATCTAAAAATACTTGTTTGTGGCCATTATTATACACTGTTATGAAAATGAATACACTGTCCCTTGGACAGCAAGGAGATCCAACCAGGCCATCCTAAAGGAAATCAGTCCTGAATATTCATTGGAAGGACGGATGTTGAAGCTGAAACTCCAATACTTTGGCCACCTGATGCAAAGAACTGACTCATTGGAAAAGACCCTGATGCTGGGAAAGATTGAAGGCAGGGGAAGGGGACAACAGAGGATAAGATGGTTTGATGGCATCATCAACTCAATGGACATGAGTTTAACTAAGCTCTGGGAGTTAATGATGGACAGGGAGGCCTGGCCTGCTGCAGTCCATGGGGTTGCAAAGAGTCGGACATGACTGAGAGACTGAACTGTTATGAAAATAAATGCATGTCTTAAAAGAGAATTGACTCAAGTAATTTATGTGTAAACCTTTTGTTTTGAATCACTCATTGATCTTGTTCTTGGGTTGCTTGGTAAAACATCAATAAATTAATTTATTGATGTCACTTGTTTTTTCCCATCTTCCTCCCCCTTTTCTCTTTCATAATGTTAAGGAGAACAAACATGCTAAGTCGACTACTGGGAACCCCAGCATCGATACAAGTTTAGTCATCACTTAATATGTAGGTATCATTTGGAATTGGGCACAATTCCTTTCTAGATTTTGTAAATAAGTTATGTAATTCAAAAAACTGAAGATTTCTTTAGGAGTAATATATATGTGTGGCTTGGGAGAATGACAGGTATGTTTTAAGTCCTTTAAATATATGCAAGAGAGTTCTGACACTACTAATGAGCAATTCTTCCAGAAACAAGGAATTAAAATACTCACTAGTTTTTCTGCTGATTCCTCTAGATTGCCTGCCTTTAGTCTCCAAGTTTCACTTTGCTTTCTTTCACTCACATAAGGAGCTATTTACTTATGTCCTTCAGTAACCTATCCATTTTAATGGAAAGATCTGCTTCCTGCTGGTGTCACCGGAAAGATGTTCTCCTCGGGAAATCAGGTTTCCATCTCTGCTGCACTCAAGCTAAGGCAAATAGAAGCCAGCAAACCTCTGCTCTTTTAATCCAGCAGCAGGAACCTGTCAGTTGCTCACAGCCACTTGGCTACCCACAGCATCACTACAGCTTATCCACCCCACTAAGAAACAGAGCAGTTTGTGCTTTCCTTTTTTGTAATACTTACTGTTTTATAACAGGCACTTCCTTTTTCTCAAAAATACTGAATTTCTTTCAATAAGACAAATATGTAAAAGAATTAGGGATACACTTTTTTATTATTTATTTTTAAAATAAAGTCTCTACCCTCTCAAACTGGGCTTCCCTTGTGGCTCAACTGGTAAAGAATCCGCCTGCAATGCGGGAGACCTGGGTTGGGAAGATCCCTAGAGAAGGGAAAAGCTACCCACTCCAGTATTCTGGCCTGGAGAATTCCATGGACTGTAAAGTCCATAGAGTCGCAAAGAGTCAGACACGACTGAGCGATTTGCACTTTCACTTTCACCCTCAAACTACCCATTGTCTGAGCAGAAAAATAAACAGCAAAAATCATTATAACAAAAGGGAGTGACAGATATATATGTACAAGGGAAAATAATAGCCCCAGGTTGTTAGTGGTGATATTTTTCTTTGCTTTGTTTTGTTTTTGAGGTGGGGAGCATTGTCAGCTATCTCAATGCATGGGTTTTTTTTAATTTCACTTTGCAATGTAAATAGTTTTCTACACAGAGAAAGGAATTTCAAGAAAAGGTCTATTCGCAATTCCAATTGATTCTCTAGAATTAAAGAACAAGAGAGTCCAGGTTAAAAGTACTAACCAAGAACTCCCATAACATACATCAAGACACATATCACAATGTCTCAGGAAATTCACAACAAAGAGAAGATACTGATATATCCATAGAGAAAGATACAGGTCACACACAAAAGAAAGGAAATAAAAATGGCATTTCAGCTTTTCAAATGTGTTAGAAATGTTTTAAAATATTTTAGGAATCTAGAAAACTATTTGAATGATTTCCAAATTGGTATTCTATACTTAGCTGCAATATCAATCAAATGTGATGACAGAATTAAGATTTCAAAATATGCACTATATTTTGGAAACAATCGCAAAACCACTTCACTGACTAAACAAAAATAAACCAAGAGAGATGAAGATATAGGATCAAGAAAGCAAGGGATTCAACAGAGGAGAAAGGAAAAGGGAATCCAAATGATGAGGGTAAAGGTAGCTCCTGGAATACGGAAGAACAAATCTGACTTCATATTAAATCTGTTCCTGTTACTTTAACCCTTGTGCTTTTTTCCCTGGGCTTAGACCTTTTGTAAAAGGGGGCTCTGCACCTTTTGTAAAAGAATGTTGCCTATAGTCTGAAATATATAGGATAGCCTATTCTTAGGGTTGTGATCTTTAAGTGTTCATTCATATAGAGAGGAAAAGTTGCAGAACAGAGAATAACATTTGTCTTGATGGAGATTTACAAAAACATCATGTCCTGGCCTATATAGATAGCTACAAGAACAAAGAGTTCTGACCCCAAGAAGTTTGCAATAGCTAACTATACCTCTCCCTCATCTTGCTTTAAAAAATGCTCTGACAAATTCCTTTGAGGGGTTCAGGGGACTTGGGGGCACAAACCACCCATCTCCTTGCATGGCCTTGCAATAAACTTTTCTCTGCTCCAAACTCAAACATTTCTGTTTGTTGGGACTCACTGTGTGTTGGCCACATGAACTTGCATTGAGTAACAATTCCATGAGAACAGATGTGCAGCAGGCCCATGGAGCAATCAGTACATATTGGAGCAGGGAGTCAGAAAGCTCCAAAGGGATACCTCTAAGGAAAAAGAAATGAGCTGAAGAGATATACTGAGATGTTTAAACATTGAAAAGAGATTAAGATTTCTAACAAAGCATTGTAAATGAACTGGTGATGAGTACTCAGAAAATCAAGCAAATAAAAATTGAGACTAACTCCATGAAAACAGAATGGTTCAGCTGTAAATAAAATGTACATGTGCATAATAATGCAAGAACCAATTCGTACTGATCAGAACAAAATTAGCACTTAACTGTGGGCTTCCCTGGTGGCTCAGTGGTAAAGAATCTGCCTGCCAAGTAGGAAGTGCAGGCTCAATCCCTGGGTCGGGACAATCCCCTGGAGAAGGAAATGGCAATCCACTCCAGTATTCTTGCCTGGGAAATCCCAGGAACAGAGTTGCCTGGCAGGGTACAGTCCACGGGGTCACAAAAGAGTCGGACACCACTTAGCGACTACACGACGATCACTTACCTACACTGGAGGAAGAGACAGTGCACTGAGTATAGGGAATGTACAATAAAGTGCAATTCTCATCTTTCAGAGTTGAAAGTAAATACATAATTTTTTAAAAGGAAGGATAAGAATGTACTTGTAAATAGTCAAAGAAACATAGAAAGGAACAATGAAAAGCATTAAAAAAAAACGTGGCCCTAGGGAGTAGAAACAAGGAGAAGGAAGGAAAGACAGAAGTAGTAAGACACATACAATCATTTAACTCTACAGGTATGTTCTACGGGGCTTCCCAGGTGGCAACAGTAAAGAATCCTCCTGCAGTGCAAGAGCTATTGGAGACGTGGGTTCCATCCCTGGGTCAGGAAGATCCCTTGGAGGAGGGCGTGGCAACCCACTCCAGTATTCTTGCCTGAAGAATCCAATGAACAGAGGAGCCTTTTGGGCTACAGTCCATAGGGTTGCAAAGGGACGGACGCAACTCAAGTGACTTAGCACGCATGCACATATGCTTTATACCACTAAAATCAAATGTTAAAAATAAATACTATTGGAGGTAGAGAAGGATGCAGTCAGAGAGGCCGCAATCAGGCAGTGAAGAGCTTTGTATGCCAGTCCACTGCCTTTACAATTTTTAACTGGTGCGTAATAGAGGCTATTGAACATTTTTAAAATAGGAGCGACTCATGATTATATTTGGATTTTGGAAACAGCTTTCCTGTAGTGATATCAGAAGGGATAAAACAAGAGGCAAAAAAATCAAGTAGATGTAAATAAGCTAGGAAAAAACATATGTAAACATGACAGATAAAAAGTTATCATGTTGTCAGTAAACCAGGAACTCTTATATATTACTAGAGGAAATGCATGAAAGTGTACAAACTCAGTTATAAGATAGATAAGTTCTGGGGATATAATATACAGCATGGCAACTGTAGTTACCAAAATTGATTTGTTTATTTCAAAGTTAATGAGAGAGTAGATCTGACAAGTTCTCATCATAAGAAGAAAAAATCCTGTAAGTGGATAAGGTGATAGATTTTAACTCAACTTATTGTGGTAATTATTCTGCAATATATACATATATCAAAGCATTATGTTGTACACTTTGAACAAATACGAAGTTATACATCAATTATATCTTAAAACTGGGGAAAGAAAGATCAAAACAATAGAAACAAAAGACATAAACAGAAGTTTCAGAAAATGAGAAATAGAAGTGATAAAGAAAATAGAAAAATACAGAAGACATTCAACTCACCATTAATCCCAAACATAGAAACAAAATAAATATCATTTTAACCAAACAAATGACATAAACAATGACAAAAAAGAGAAAAATCTGGCTTTAATGAAGGTAAGGGAACTATCAAACAGTTGTAGAGAGTGTAAATTGCTATAATCTTTCTGAAAGATAAGCAAAAATACTTAAGTCAAGAGATTATGTGTGGTGCAGAGTGCATTCCTCTTTCTATCCTAGGTTTCTGCCCTTCCACAATTGCATTTTGCACATGGCTTTGGCACGGCAGTGCAGTAAACCTACCCCAGCCCTCTTAAGATCTCTCACTGCAGCTTCCTTTGACTGACTCATCTTCTATTGCTCTAATTCCAAATTTTCCGGATATGAGTTGATCAGCATTGTTTGTGTGATACACATTCCTGGTTGAACCCCTTGAATGAAGACAAAGGAGGTTACTAGGTTCAAATCTAAGCACCTACTCTTTCAGGTTGTCCTGTGGGTTGGGGAAATTTATCAACAAGGCAGCTGAGGATTGGTGGTTACCTGAAATAGCACTTGGAGATTATGTGTTGTGAGTGTGTAGTTGTTAGGAAAACAGACTAGGGGCCAAAGGTTTCTACCACTTACTTTAGCTGGGTGACCTTTGGCAACACTTAACTTCTCTGAACTATTTCCTCAGTTGTGAAATGGAAATAATAATAGCCAGCTACATGACAGCCATCTACATTGTTGAGAGAACAACTGACTTATAATAGGCGTTTTTCATCATTTTTACTGTAAACAATCTAAGAGAAAAATGATATTGGTCTGAAATACGGTGTAGGGAATGGAGAAGGGGCAATGTGCAGAAAGGAAAGCTTAGCTGGACCCTTGGCCCTCCTTGTTTTCCTTTAAGTGTAGCTTTAAAGCATTCACACAAAAAGAGGAGTCATTTCACTTGGTGTCTAATATTTATATGTATGTTTATAAAAATTCCCAAGGGAATACACCTTTCTGCAAAGACAAACACATGCTAATTCCCTCAGGAACTGATATTTCTCAAGTCTACATTCTGAGTAACCTAAAGTGATCTCTCCTGAAATATTTTAGTCTTCAAAACCTTCAGTATAACTTTTATATTGCTTTTTTAATGCTCAGACTATGTGTTAATGTTGTTTCTTGATTCATAATTGACCCTAAATCTTGCTCAGTCTTCAGAAAATGGTTAGTCACACTGACACTTTTAGTAGGTACCCCTGTTTCAGGGACCAGAGGGCAGTTTGATCCTAAATGAGAAATAATATAATGCAAACTTTATGGAGGTTGCTCTTTGTCAATTCTCCCATTCCTTCCAAATATTTCATTTATTTTCAGAGTTAGAACAGTCTCCAATTTGCCGTTAGCTCCTGGCACTCATGACCTGTATGTTTTGACTCCACTCTTCCCTAACTCTCCCAGTCACAATTATATGCTTTTATCACTCTCTTCCCAAAGTTCATTCCCCTAAGCCAGTCAATGTCCTCTGCCCCAAAGCCTCAGGCATCCATGTGCTTCTCCTGAAAGGTGCTGCTGAAGATTATCTTAGAGTAATAGTTCTTAAACTATTGTGGATAGTTTAAAATTGTGTTAAGATTATGGATCCCCTTTAATGTTTGGCTTCATGACTAGAAGTGTCAGATTCATTGCTTAGAACAACATTTATTAGAAACAACAGATCACTCAATTTTCTTTATATCTCACTGAAGGGAAGATGTATTCATTCAAAATTTGCACATGTGTGCCTCAAGTTATAGAAACTCACTCCAGCCAACCAAAGAAACCTAGGCTACACAACCCAAGAGCAGAGAGGTTCGCAGGTCTCAGAACTGAACAGTATTCTTTTAACCTCTCCTTTCTGCCGATTCGTTTTACTTCTTTTCCTCATATTTGCTAGCTCTCATTTTCCCACCCACCCCACCATCCTAACTAGCTGTCACTCTTGTAGACATAGTGGAAATGTGGCCGTAAAGGACCATCCAATACTGAAAACACATAGAAGGGTCACTGATGCCTCAATTGCCACACATTCCCCAGCCGTGTCAAAGAGAAAATCACCTGGATAAGCAGACAAGGTCAAATGCAGTAGTACCACTGGTGCTTAGGGCAGTACCTTCAGTGAGTGGGGCAGTGTCAACAGGGCAGAACTCAAGAAAGAGTGGCTGGTAAGCAATCAACCCGAAGGCTGCACCACTTCCTTTAAAAGTAATACCATTTGGGGAAACGTTTTGCATCTGGAATGTGCAGCTACTAGGTCGCTGCCCTCCTCTACTGATCAATGGAGGAAAAGCTCTTTTATAAGTCACATTAAATTAAAATAAAATATTTTTATTTTCAGAAAGAATATGTAATGTTTCCTACATTGAGTTTAAATTGTTACTAGGAAAAAAATAAGGCTTTATTAAATAAATAAAATGGAAAAGAGAAAGACTTCTAGACTCCAGGATAAAATGGCAGACTGAGAACATATATTTATTTTCTTTTCCATGCTCTCAAAATGTTAGAAGATGTGTTCATAACCACAGTCAGGTTTGGATGGAGAGGCAATCCATAGACCAGATATTTTGATGACAGATGAACTATGCAGGGCAGATGAAGCCATAGTTCAGAATGAAGAGAAGAACAGGTGTCAGCAATTGTAGAAACTGTTCTCTCTAGAGAAACTGTGAGAAGCCTGAAGCTAAAATTTGGCAGGCTTAGAGAGAAAGAAATAATGATAGAGAAGCAATCAAAGGAAATAATTAAAAACTGCCCACATCACTGCAACTTGGCTCCTCCCAAGTTGGAACAAACTTCCATTCCCATGTGAATGGTGAATGACAGCTCTTGCATGTTCAGTGAGCATGAACCAGAGGACTATTTTCTAAACAAGCTAAATCAGTTGCTTGGGAACAGCCAGTGTTCCATGTGTGGGATGCTGTCCCAAGATTAAAGTTGTCCTTATTTTGTCTGAGGGAATCCTATGGAAGGTATGCTTGCCTGCTTCTCATCTACATACCTTAAAATGAAATTTTTGTGTAGCCAACAACACCACATATGAGCGTGCACGCACGCACACACGCACACGCTGAGCTCTGCTCTCCTGGATAAGGAAAATGTTTGATGGCTTGATAAAGAAACAAATCCACAGCAGAAGGAACTTATTATAGCAACTTAACCTAATCAACATTGTATTTTATTCATAAGGATGAATGGAAACCTAATTATCATGAGACAAATGGGAAAAATCATCAGTACAAAGGAAACTATCACGAAGAACAAGCCAAATAGCTGATGCTGGGGAAAACACAGATAACAAGGAAGAAATGTGTGTGTGCAAATACACATAGATAATAAGAAACACAGATAATAGTATATATACATACATACACACATACATATTATGTATATATCTTCAGTTCTGTTTGATAAGATAATAAACCCATGTAACGAGAATGAAATGCCATGAAAAGGAAATAGAGGATATCTAAGAAAAATGCCTTAGAAATTAAACATATTATTACTGAAATTGAAAGTTCAGCAGAAAGGCTGGCTGCTAAAGAAACCTCCTAAAATATATAGCAAAAAGACAAAGAGACGGAAAATACAAAAGAGCCAATTCCTAACAAATAAAAGTTTGAGAAAGAAAGAACAAAGAAAATAGAGGAGAAAAGTATATAGGAATGCAAAATCCCAGAGTCAAAAAGAGATATGAGACTTCCTATTCAATGGTGTCACCAAATGCCAAACAATGAATTTTAAGACCTACACCTAGACATATAATTACGGAATTCTAAAAAACTAGAATGAAGACGAAATGCTAAGAGTCCAGAAAGAAAAATAAACTCAAGTAATAAGTTTCAGTGAACTAGACACTTCTTGTGTCCCTGCCCCTCAGCCACATCACAGCCCATTGCCTAAGTGTGATTCCAGCTGCATTTGGAGAAGACATTCCATGGGAACTAGGACGCATCGCGCAAAGACAGCATCCCAACTCAAGCGCACATTGTGTCTTTTTCTGCCGGTAAGTCTTCTCCAAGTCCTAGGAGCCCTTGTGCTCATGCATAAGCATATTCCAGAGTACAAGACAGTTACACCCAGGAGCAACCTTACTAGCAGAGGAACTGGTAAATAAGTGATCCAGCTCCCTGTAGGTCCAGAGGATAATTCTCAGTGGCATTATATGTCATTCTCAAAAAATCTTAGCAGACGCAAGCCTCTGTGACCCACAGTAGTGACCTCATTAATGCACCTTAAGATTGTTTTTTCCCCTTTTTTGTCTCACTACTCTCCTCCCTCAGCTGTGTTTCCTGGGACCTCACTGCAAATAAATGGCCTGCACCCAAGTCCTTTACTCAGAATTTGTTTGGGGAAACATGAATTAAATTTTGGTGCTCACATGCCTGGTGACAATGATGAATGAGTAGTTTCAACAACCACAGCCAGACAGGAGCAAGGTAAGCATTACTACGAAGAAGAACTAAACTCTAAACCTTCTTGGCATTAGTTTTGGGACTATGCAATGGGACAGAAGCTGGAAAAGTCTGCAGAAGACCATTAGAGAAACCGAGAAGGACCTCGAGGAAGCTGCTAGCAAAGGTTTGAATACAGTGACAAAAATGAAGAGCAAGGTAAAAGGGCATTTTTTATGTAGTGACAGAAAATTTGGCATCGCTGTCACCTGCATTAATGAGGAGACTAGAAAGAGTACCCAGGGGAATTGTGAATACCTGGGGAAATTTGAAGGCAAAATTTCAAACTTTAACTGGCTTCTTACCAGCTGCCTATGATAGAAGAAGAGAAATAAAACAAAGGAAGAATCTTTAAGTCTGTTTTAGCAGAATTTAAATGAAACATACAGGGTCAAGCTTTAGGGTATCAAAAATAAGACTGTTTTTCATCTCTGATCCCTTCAGAAAAAAATTCTTATAATGTGAATTTCTTAAAAACAAAGATCAAGTCATATGGGAGTGTAAGTTCCTTGATATACCTCAGAAAGAACTAAGACAGTAACTGAAAGACAATTTCAGAAAAAGGGCCTTGTAGACCCTCTGTGTTAAACATAAAAGCTTCTAATAATCTGAAAGACACTGTCCATGGGGAACAAAAGATAGAGAAGAACCGGTCCCCAAAAGAGTCATGAGTGTCACTGTTGTCTGAAGCAAGTTTCTCAGCGTTGGCACTATTGACATATTGTGTCAGACAATTCTTTGTTTAAGGGGGCAGGAGGAGGCTGTTCTCGTGTCCTGTGCACTGTGGGATGTTAGAGCATCCCTGGCCTCTACCAAGTAGTCACCAGTAGTATCCCTCCTTGCACTCTTGACAATAAAAGTTACTTCCAGACCTTCTAAATGTCACCTAGAGAGAGGAGATCATTTGAGAACCACTGAATTAAAGCACTGCAGTATAATCGGATACACATAACATCAACAAAGATTTTAAAAGAATGATATCAACTTGGACTTCAAGGGAGAGAAATAGGACAAAATTAAATGAAAGTTTGTCTTTGGCCATCTATATAGAAACCAGTTAATTGCAGACATGGGTTATTTCTATGAAAAGGGCAAGCCTCTCACCAAAAGCAGGGTTTATGGCCAACCCCATTGAATTTGGGCAGGCTGTGTGATTGCTTTGACTAATAAAATATAGTGCAAGTTATGCCATGCCAGGTTCCAGGTCATGGCCTAAAGAAATTGGCAGTTTTCACTTCCTGCCTCTTGAAAAACTTTTGAAACTCAGCTGCCATATATTAGATGCTTAAGACATATGGAAATGCAATATGTAGGTGCACCAATCAATAGCCCCAGCTGAACACTAAGATAATAATCAGTGACTACTAACCATGTGCGTTAGCCATCTTGGACATCCAGGTCAATTGTGTCTTCTGATGACAGTAGCAGCCTCTATCTGACTGAAACGTAGGAGAGATCCCAAGGAAGAACCACCCAGCTAAGATAGTCAATACAAAAAAACCATAGCAATAGTAAGGCACTGGTATTTGAAGCCACTAAATTTTGCAGTGGCTTATTAAACACCATTAGATAACCAGCAATCAGGGAAGAAGTTCTGGGTAATCACACTGACTTTTCAGAGATTAAGCTTTTGGTTAATTTCCTCAAGCAATTTTGACCAGCTGAGTTGCTGGCCAAAGATGAGAAAAATCTAGAAAGTGTCCTAGAGGAAAGAGTTAATCCATCACAATCTTGGGAGCAGTGACTGCACTAGGAACTAGTTTGTTTCACTGAAGACACTAAATGTGGACTCCTATAAAGATTTCAGCTGGTAATTACCTTGAAATATCAGAAACAGAGTGAACTTATTGTGGAATATCAGGAAATCTTTATACTGCAAGGAGTGAACCTGGTGCACTGGTCACACTCCATCAATCCACATGTGATTTAATTCTCAGCTGCGGTAGACAGTTCCATGTGGAATCAAACATCTAACATCGACAGCATCACACATCACGCATGCATCTTTTGTATTTTGCCTCAAAATCTCTGACATTGTAGGAACTTGGAAGAATTGACAGAACAAGTGGTAGCAGTAAGTGGAAGCTGAATGCATCTAGAAAGAAACAACCAGTGAGGAGTGGTAGCCTGCATATTAGTTTTCCAGTCTCCTGTTCTCCAGGTGGAAAAATCTGGGCAATATTATGTACATTTTTCAGGAGATGCTGCAGGAATTGAGCACTGTTGCTCTCAGTAGCTACTTTGGAGAAAGTAAAAAGTGAAAGTAAAGTCGCTCAATCGTGTCCAACTCTTTGCGACCCCATGGGCTGTAGCCTAGCAGGCTTCTCCATCCATGGGATTTTCCACTCAAGAGTACTAGAGTGGGTTGCTATTTCCCTCTCTAAGGGATCTTCCCGACTCAGAGTTCAAACCCGGGTCTCCCGCATTGCAGGCAGACATTTTACCGTCTAATCCACCAGAGAAAGTACCTGTAAGTTAAATTTTATTCCTTACGAAACTCACTCTCCTCCTCTGACTTCTGATACTTTCAATGGATAACAAAATAAACTACCTATAGCTAAGCCTTTCCCTTACATCCTGTTTTATCAGGAACTGAAGACAATCAGATTGGTAGCAGACTTTTTAATCAGCATTACTATATATAAGGAACCTAGATTTCTGGGCCTAGCCTATTATCAAGCATGAAAGCAAAACATATTTTCTGATATGCAAAGATACGTATTTCTTACCTCCTATGAAACTTTCCTCAAAAAAAAAAAAATTAAAGTGGTAATCTAGAAATTTTTTAAAGTATTCTGAGAAAGTTCTTCATCAGATTTGTGATTTGCAAGTATATTCTCTCAATTTGGAATTTATCTTTCATTATGACTTGCTTTTGAACAAGGATCTGAATACCTACTGACCTGTCTCTTGCAAGATTCTCATTCTCTTTGGTATAATATATGATTACACACCTTCTCTGTAGATCTATTCAGAATATTTAATCTTGAAGCAGATTATGTGTGTATAATCATTATATTATAGGAGCCCTTTCTTCATTTGCCATTTTGAAACCCAACCTACAAGCAAAGCACTGTAAATTAATTTTAACTGAAAAAAGTTAAGTAATTTCTATTAATTAAACAAGTAAAGTAATTTCTATTAATTACTGACTTAATAAAATATAAATGTTACAAACTGGAAAATATGGTATTCAAAATGATGGTTGGCTGGCTGGTTTAGTCGCTAAGTCGTGTCGGACTCTTGTGACGTCATGGGCTATAGCCCATCAGGCTCCTCTGTCTGTGGAATTCTCCAGGAAGAATACTGGAGTGGGTTGCCATATATGGTATACAAAACTGAATAGTGAAGGTTGTGAGGGGTATAGGGAGAGTGATAAGGGGGTCTTTCACTTTAATTGTATTTATTTATTTATTTTTATTTTTTTAATTTTATTTTATTTTTAAACTTTACAAATTGTATTAATTTTGCCAAATATCAAAATGAATCCGCCACAAGTATACATGTGCTCCCCATCCTGAACCCTCCTCCCTCCTCCCTCCCCATACCATCCCTCTGGGTCGTCCCAGTGCACTAGCCCCAAGCATCCAGTATCGTGCATCGAACCTGGACTGGCAACTCGTTTCATACATGACATTATACATGTTTCAATGCCATTCTCCCAAATCTTCCCACCCTCCCCCTCTGCAACAGAGTCCATAAGACTGTTCTATACATCAGTGTCTCTTTTGCTGTCTCATACACAGGGTTATTGTTAATTAAAAGGAATCTTAATTTTATCCTATTTCATAGTGATATATCTTTAAATAGTTCTAAAACTATGAAACAAAAAATAAAGACTTAAGTATCTTCAGTTTAGTTCAGTTCAGTCGCTCAGTCATGTCCGACTATGCGACCCCATGAATTGCAGCAGGCCAGGCCTCCCTGTCCATCACTAACTCCCAGAGTTCATTCAAACTCACATCCATCGAGTCGGTGATGCCATCTAGCCATCTTATCCTCTGTCGTCCCCTTCTCCTCCTGCCCCCAATCCCTCCCAGCATCAGAGTCTTTTCCAATGAGTCAACTCTTCGCATGAGGTGGCCAAAGTACTGGAGTTTCAGCTGTAGCATCATTCCTTCCAAAGAATACCCAGGGCTGATCTCCTTTAGAATGGACTGGTTGGATCTCCTTGCAGTTCTTAGTATCTTAGTAAACAGAATAAGTGAAAGCAATAATATTGGTAGCAAAACTTAGGAGGCGATGAGAGATCAATGTTAGTAGATATGAGTTAATTCCCCATCAAATGAAAATGTAATAGAATAGAATGTGCAGTCCCAAGACATTTTCTCAATGGAAAAATATTAGCAATAATTTTTTGACATATGATACAATTTTAAATTGCTCAAACTTCTATGTGCATGTATTAAATAAATATGCATATGTACATTTATATTAAAATATAATTCTATATTATGGATAGTTAGAAGAGTGTAGGAAACTGGAACTTCCCCAGCAGTCCAGTGGTTAGAACTCTGCGCTTTCAGGGCAGGGGGCATAGGTTTCATCCCTGATCGAGGAACTAAGACCTTGCATACCACATGGTGTGGCCTAGATGAATAAATAAATAAAATTAAAAGCAACTTAAAAATTTTTTTTCCGAAAAAAGTAGTGTGAGAAAGTAAAAAAAGGATAAAGAAATAGGAGTCTTGAGGGGAGAAGCACAGAGAAAAAATGCAAAGAAAGTAAAAGAAAGACAGGTCCAGGCAGAGGGAGAAAAAGCAGTAAAGAAAAAAACTTGGACTGACAGAAACCCAGTATAAAAAGGAACATCAGTAATGGAAACTGACTTCCATGGAATAATATTGTCAACTTGTGGCCTTTTAAGAGGTTGCAAGTAGAGATTTTTTGGAAATTTTGAAAAACTGCAAAAATCTCATAAAATGCTTTGTGTCTGAAAAAGCAAGGATCCAACTTTCTTTCAAAGTGAAATGCCACTACTTTTGAGAGACAATTTTCAGTTACATGAAAAAAAAACAGAATATACCTTTTTATCTATCCCTTAAGAATCAAATGCTGGTGAGTTTACTTATTCAAACAGAACATTTAAATTATTCACAGAGGCTACCATAATCAAACACTAAAGAATTCCTCTGAACACTCTGAACACTTGACTAGACTTTTTCTGCATAATTGTTGGGACAAGAGCCTTTCCAAATATCTCCTTTGTAACTGTTAGCAACAAATTCCACAAATACATCTCTAAGCTCATAAATACTTGCCATACCTCTGACAAGCACCTGCCTCCCAAGCTTCAGTAGTCCTATCAGTGTGGTATAGGAAGAAAAAGAGACAATGATAACTTAATTTTACCATTTGAACTAAATAGTAAGTACCTTTTGAACCTAGAGTTGGAGAGTAGATTTGTGGTATGGGTTGGGAGGAGCAGGTAAGGAGAGGAGCTGATGGGGAGAAAAGAAAAAGCCAAGAGAAGGAAACCCTAATGCTAATGCTATCAGTTCAGTTCAGTTCAGTCCCTCGGTCATTTCCAACTCTTTGCAACTCCATGAACTGCAGCACACCAGGCTTCCCTGTCCAGCACCAACTCCTGGAGCTTATTCAAACTCATGTCCATTAAGTCGGTGATGCCATCCAACCGTCTCATCCTCTGCCGTCCTCTTCTCCTCTCGCCTTTAATCTTTCCCAGTATCAGGGTCTTTTCCAATGAGTCAGTTCCTCCCATGAGGTGGCCCAAGTATTGAAGCTTCAGGTTCAGTATCAGTCCTTCCAATGAATATTCAGGACTGATTTCCTTTAGGATTGATTGGTTTGATCTCCTTAAACTCCAAGGGACTCTCAAGAGTCTTCTCCAACACCACAGTTCAAAAGCATCAATTCTTCATCACTCAGCTTTCTTTAATGGTCCAACTCTCACATCCATACATGACTACTGGAAAAACCATAGCTTTACCTTTGTCAATTGTGGCGGTAGTGGTAAAGAACTCTTTTGCCAATGCAGGAGACATAAGAGATGCAGGTTGGATCCCTGGGTCAGAAAGACCCCCTAGAGGAAGACATGCCAACCAACTCCATTATTCTTGTCTAGAGATTTCCATGGACAGAGGAGCCTGGAGGGCTTCAGCCCATACAGTGGCAGAGTCAGACACGACTGAAGCAACTTAACACGTTCACACAATACCTACCACATTTATTTGCCCATATATATGAAGGAATTATACAGACCAATAAAGAAAAATATATGAATCCAATGTAAAATATCAAAGGAAACAAACAGGCAGTTGACAGAAAACAAAAATCAACTACTAAATTTTATATACAAATAGATGTGCAATCAAGGTAAGAAAGAAGTGAAAATGAAAACCAACTATAGATATTACTTCACATTTCTAAAAATAATGTCTGAGAAATAACAATAAATGAGAATTTTCATATTCCACAACTACTTTTAGAGCAACTAGCAATACCTAGCAATTCTAAAGATTTTATACCTACTACTCAGAAGGCATACTTATAAGTATATATTAATAAACAGACAAATGATCACACATATTCATAAGGAGATAGTCCAAACAAAAATAAAATAGTAAAATCAGTTAACAACTTAAATGTCTATCAAAAGAATAGGCAAATGAATTTCAACATAATCATATATTAAAATATTAAACAACAATGAATGAATTCACAGCAACTGAATATTCAGTATGGATAAAGCACAAATATTTGGAACAAAAACCTATATACTCAATAATTCTATTTATACAGAGATGAAAACATGCAAATCAGACTATATACTATATATATATATATATCAAGCAAAACTATAAAGAAATAGATGAAAAATATTAAAATTAAAGCAATGGTTTACTGGGAAATAAACTGATTCAATTATTTTTTCAATTATTTATTTCTTAAATAGATAATAAGAACATGCATGTTCCATACATGTAACATAAAATTCTCCATGCAATATTTCATAACTTAGATAAATGAGTAGAAAATCAGTATATATATATTTTTGCATGAGAATGAAAGCTGTGTAACAATAAAAAAAGTGGATGACTTGGCCTCAAAATCAGTTTCAATATCACCTCTTTCTCTGCCTCTGAAATCTGGTCAACATTTATTACCTGCTTGTTTTTAAATCTTGGTAAAGTTTTTTTGTTGTTGTTTTTTTTACCTCTTCAGGCCTGTTTAAGAAGACCTATGAAAGGTCAAGATCAAAGAATAGGCAAAGACTTTAGCTTTTGATGTAAAAAGATATTTCTTCTAAGGAAGAAAAAAAAAAAACATAGTTTTGATACATGCAGTTTGAACTACCTAGTCTACTATTTTATGCTTGCTGAGAAGAAAACACAATGAGAACATCTTAAATAAATGGCTTGCATTATTCATTTCAGTATTATTTTCATTTTGTTGTAATGAACTGCATGTGTGATCATTATTTCTCATTTTCAAGGTCTGCAGTGAGTACTGCTAAGTCAATTTGTGGATTTAAGTAGCAGGCCAACTACATCAAATCCTGCTGGGGCACTGAGTAAATTGAGGAGACAAAAATGTCCATTTAGCTTGCCAACATGAAAGCCACCTCTGACTTTGACAAAGCAGTTTTGATAGAATGGTTGGGTGGGAAGCAAAGCTGAGGAAGAGCTGAAAAGTAAAAAGAAAGTGAATGAAAGGAGATTGAATAAGTTTAGCTATGAAAGAGCAAGAAAAAGTATAAGCTGGTAGCATGAGGACTATAAGAGATTCAGGGAGGATTTCTTGTTTTACTTTTAATGGGAACTAAAAGCATATGTTTTGTACTGATCCAGTAGAGTGACAAAAGTTGATGGTATGGACGTTCCACCACTATTTCAGATTCAACATTTCAAATACTGAATTCATCATCGTCCTACCCCTTCCAACTCCCTCCAGTTAGCCTGCTCTGCTCTCATCCCTTAACCAATTTACAGAAGTCCCACTTACTGCTACCTAAACTAAAAGTCATCCTAGACTGCTTCTCCTCTAGCATTTTCCACATGCAATCCATCACTGAGTGATACAAAATTTACCTCCTAAATTATAAATGTCCTTCTCTTCCCCATCCTGCTCTCAATGTCCTGATTCAGACAACCACTGTCTCTCAGATGCACAATCTTCACAGCTCCTAATTGATCACTCTGGCTCCAGGATTACACTGTAATATCTCCTGTCTATATTGCTGCCTCTGTTGTTGTTGTTGTTTAGTCACTAAGTCATGTCTGACTCTTTTGCAACCTGGTGGACTATAGCATGCCAGGCTCCTCTGTACATGGGGTTTCTCTGGCAAGAGTGTATTGGCATTTCCTTCTCCAATATTGCTGACAAGTCACTCTCTAACATACATGCCAATCATCTGCTTAAAATTCTATGATGGTTTCCCAACAATAAAACCTAATTCCTAAGTTTAGTTTATTGGACATACCATCACTGTTCTTAAGCAAGAGTCCTACTTATGTATGCTGGCTCATAATATATTACTGCAAATCTTCAATTTTTGGCTAAAATTTCCCGATTTGACTTTATTATTACTCTTTAAAAATTCAGCTTAGCCTTCGTCTCGCCCTGGTAGATTTCCCCACCTCACCTTCACTATTATGAACCCTTCCTCTACATCCCTATGGTAGGTAGAACTCTAAAATGGTCCCTCAAGATTTTCTGCCCAATTCCCAGGACCATGAATTTGAAGAGAATTCATTCAAGCTCTGACCATGTTAATTAATGAAAGGATTTTACAGATGTAATTAAGCTTCTAATTAGTTGACCATGAGTTAATCAAAGGGGATATTATCCAGGTAGGATATATGAGCCTTTTAAAAGCAGAGTTTTCTCTGAATGGCAGTAGTAGAGGAGGTCAGAAAGATTCCAAGAATCAGAAGGATTCAATACACCATTGCTGATCTGAAGATGGAAGGGGTCGCATGATAAAGAATACAGGAAAGGCTGCTGACTGACAGCCAACAAGGAAACAAGAACTTCAGTACTGCAACAATAAGGAACTAGATTCTACTAGAAACTCAAATGAGACTGAATGTGGATTATTCACTAAACCCTCCATATAAGAGCCCAGACTGGCTGTTACCTTGATTTTTGACCTTCTGAGACCCTAAACAGAGAATCCAAGCAAGCCTGTCCAGGTATCTAACTGATAGAACTGGACACTGTTTTAAGTGTGCTAAGTTTGTGAAGATTTTTAATGTAGCAATTGAAATCTAATGAAACTCCATAGTTACATATCCATGTTTGTGTTGGCTCCCTTGCATGTCTTATTTATGGTGTTCTCTTCCTAATTAGTTTGTGAGCTGCTTGGGATGGAAATCATGTTTAAATGATATTTGTATTCCCAACACCTAGCATTCAGTTCAGTTCAGTTGCTCAGTCGTGTCTGACTCTTTGCAACTCCATACATAGTAATTGACATATAGGGTAGGAGATGTTCAACAAGCATATATTAAGTATCTTAGGGGAATGTTAATATATCAGTTGAGTCCTGTGAGAAGTAAACACTGAGACAGAGCTATGAGCATGATGAATATGTGGATGTGGGGAGGGATTCAGGCTTATGAAGCTAAACGAGAGAAGGTGGATTGATCTTGGAAATATTCAGACATCAATGCATATATGAAAAATTCATGTCCAGCTCATAGCAATGAGTCTGGAGCTCCAGACCAATATGCACCCTTTAGAGGAGTCCCATGTTGGGCAGAAATGACCAGGCCCAGTACCCCTAATCTACTCAATCGTGGGTCAGGGGCTGCCTAGGAAAAGCATTACCTTGGCCTGAAAGTTGAGATGGGTCCTGATGGTGACAAAACTAAAAGTGTCCATTAATTGTTCCTCTTGCAAGTGAACAGTACGTTTTTTCCAGGAGGAAGATCTAAACATACTCCACAGCTACCATACTCTATAAAAGATGGCTCTTTCTGAAGTAAAACATAAAATAAGCTCTACTCCTCAAAGTGGAACTATGAGATTTTCTTCCAGAAAGAATGCAATAAAGAAAGGACTCCAAAATAATAGTATTCTCAAATTTAGTTGAGAATCAATCCACTATTTTACAATAAAAGTTGCAATGATTACACTTGCTCCTGATATTGATGGTTGTATTTTTCTTAAAGCAGAGAATTATTAGTCAATTATAACCTTCTCAAGGTTTTGGTGAAGAAAAATATTTTCACCTCAAGGGCATATCTTCAGCTCAGAGAAAATTTTGTTTTAATAAACACCAGTGATAACTTGTAAAGGAGTTTAGTTTTCTTAGCATTGTTAAAATGAAAGAGAAAACTCTGTTTTCTTAGATCATTCTGCCTGAATTCACATATCTTTGTTCTTATAATGTTTTCCTTATTTGTTTCAACAGTTCTTATTCGGAATTAAATAGGTGTGAATTCTAAGCAAAACTATTCAAAACTTCTATTATCATTTCACAAGTGCCAAAAAGAACTAGACACTGCTCTTTTTTTTAAGAGGACTGAATATTTCAGAGACAAGGAGGTCTGGCAATATACTAAAGGGAGAGTTATTTTCAAACTCAGCTGACAAATCATGATCTTTGACAATTCTCATGCTTGAAAGTATCGACTTCACATCAGGGGAAATGTGACAATTAAGGATATATTTTTCCCAAATATTCTACATTTTTGTTTATGTATATGTGTAAAAGTTCCCATTGCAAATTGTTCTCAGAAATATAGTTTTAGATTTAATTATATCAAATGACATTTTCCCAACCATAAGGATGGATGAGACTTAATGTCTTTGATATCCTTAACGACACTGGTTTTCTCTTAAATCTCCAAGATCTGCCTTGGGGATTGGGACACATTCTAATTGGGGTGTTGAGGTTTAATTGTATCATATTATGGTCAAGAGAAGGCAATGGCACCCCACTCCAGTACTCTTGCCTGGAAAATCCCATGGACAGAGGAGCCTGGTGGGCTGCAGTCCATGGGGTCGCTAAGAGTCGGACACGACTGAATGACTTCACTTTCACTTTTCACTTTCATGCATTGGAAAAGGAAATGGCAACCCACTCCAGTGTTCTTGCCTGGAGAATCCCAGGGATGGGGGAACCTGGTGGGCTGCCGTCTCTGGGGTCGCACAGAGTTGGACACGACTGAAGCGACTTAGCAGCAGTAGCATTATGTTCAAAGATATGAACATAAAGTTTTAGAGGGATTTGTTAGATTAACACAATTTTTAGAGGTGTAATAATTCTAAGAAAAAACTACCTTTAGTCTCATTTACCAGAATTCATTCTAATTCTGACTGAAATTTCCTACTTTCTTACTAATAAGCAAAAACTGCACACCAAAAAAATATAAAAATATCCATTTAAAAATATCTTTTCCACATCCATAATCAACATTAAAGACAGAAGCCTAGAGCTATGTGAGTCTGTGATGAGAACTCTCAACTGCCCTTCCATATACCACATTTTCTTAATTTTTTCCGTTCCACTCCTGGGTGACCAGTCAGTCTTTTCATCCCTCAAATCTTAGCATCTCTTTATGTGTGCTCACTTTTAGCTGATGGTCTTATTTATTCTTACTTGGAAGAGTAAGGTCATCAGAAGTGGTTTTTTACATACTGTGATTTCCACATCTACCAACTGCCTGCATTTGAGCCCTTGTAGGTACACTGCCTTCTCTCCCATTGCTACAGATGAACAGTCTTACTTAGCTCCTCTATGAGCAGAATTTCCAGTGAAGCACTAACTCCCAAGAAAATTATTCACACTAGAATACAAACTCAATGCTTATTTGCATCTTTTTTAAGGCATCTTGACCTCACAACCTTTCTGGAAAATACTCTTTTCAATAGGAAAACTCCTAAGAACATGTTCTCCCTATCTACCTTCTCCCCTGTTTTCCTCTCCAGACTTTTGTTATCACTATACCAAAACAGCTCTCATGAAGGTTAGCATTGTTAAAGCAAATAATCAATTTGCAGATCTTACCCTATAAGCAATATTTTGTCATTGTTGACACATTCTCAGACACCTTCTTCACTTATGTTTTAGGGCATTCCTCTTTCTTGGTTCTCCTCCCATCACACTAGCTCCCTCATTTTGGTCTTTTTGCCATTTCCTCTTCATCGCCCATGTTGCTAATGTTGGAGTACTCAGGTCTCAAGGCCTTGGATATTATCTCCTCTACTGTCTATACACATTTCTTAAAATACCTAATCTATTCTTGAGGCTATAAATTATACCTCCTATCCTGATCTCTCTTACAAAATTCGAGACTATTATGTCCAACTGCTTACTCCCAACCCACACTTAGATAGCTAATAGGAATCAAATGTACCATGTGTAAACTGAATTCCGATCTCATCCCTTCTTGAAAATTAATCTTTCATAAATATTCCCCAGTTTCAGTTCATGGCAACCTCATTTTGCTACATGTGTCCAAAAAACCTGGAGTAACTTTGATTCTTCCTTTTTTTATACTCTCCATTAACCCATCAGCAAACCCTGTTGACTCTTTCTTCAAAATACATTCAGGATCTGCCATTTTTCCCACTTCAATTGCTACTCTCCTAGTGCAAAGCTACCAACATCTCACCACTGAGTTACTGTAATAGACTTAACTAGTCAGCCTGCATCCACTCTCGAACCCCTGCAACTTATTCTCAACCTAAGAAAAATCATATTTATTCTCTGGTCAAAACCCTAAAATAGTTTCCCACCTCACTTCTATCTGCCAGGGTGCTCCAGAGAAACAAAATCAATAAAACAGAACAAATTATATAGAGAACTGGAACAAAATGAAGAGATTTCTTTAGGGTTATGATGAAAGCTGACAAGTCTGAAGTCTATAGGGCAGTCTAGCAAGCTAGAAACTCAGACAGGAGTTGATGTTGAAGTCATGAGGCTGGCTTTCTTCTCTCAGGAAACTTCAAGTTTTGTTCTTACGGACTCTCATTTGATTGAATGAAGTCTGCCACATTATCAAGGACAAACTCCTTTAAAATCAAGATTATAGGTGCCAGACGCCATCTACAAAATACTTCAACAACATCTAAATTAGTGTTTGATTAAATATATAGGAACTATAGCCTAACCAAGTTGACTCATGAAACTAATAATCATATCCCTCAAAGCCAAAAATCCTTAATATTGCCTTAAAAGCCCTGTGTACTCCATCACTGTGTTAGCTCTGACTTCATCTCTTTTCACTCTCTCTCTCTTATTCATTCTGCTCAGCCACTTTGGTCTCCTTGCAAGGTCTCAAGCTCATCAAGTACATTCTTTCTTTAGGAACATTGTTGTTCCCACTGAAATATTATTCCCCAAAGATTGAAAAGGCATCTCTTCACTTGGCTCATATTTTGCTGAAACATCACTTCCCTCTGTTGCTTTCCTGATTTATTATTTTCCATAGCACTCATCACAATCTGACATATAATGCACTTTTGTGCTTATTTATTTATCATGTATTTATCATGTATCTCTCCTCATTAAGATAAGCTCCAGTAAGACAGGGATCTTTGTTATATTCACTGAGGACAGTGTCTGAAACAAATAACTATTCAATAACCCCTTTTGAATTACTTTTTGTTTTAAAACACATCATAGGAATTTCCCTAATAAGTACATTGAAGTTTTTCCAGTGAGTGCAGTGAAAGTGATTGGAGTGTAGATTTATAAGCCTGAGCGCTAATGTGGCTCTATCACATACCTTACTTCCTCTCTGATAAATCACCTCCCTACTCCAGGACACAGACTGCCCCAACAGCCAAACAAGTGAACTGAATTAGGTTCCTCCCAACCAAGAAATCTCACTGTGTTTCTTTCCTCTATATCTTATTTAAATAGGACCTCAAGGAATACTACAGGTCAAGAAGTTAGAAAAGTCTATACATCTCTCATAAGGGAATTGCCCTCTACTTGAAGCATAGATGATATAAATTAAGATCTACATGGTATAGGGACCTATTTATGCCAGCCAACTAAAAACACCTTTCAGATGCTACCCCACCCCACTGCAATGTTATAAACACATATTTCTGTAATGGCCTGCACACTCGGAGGGTCTACTACATGCTTCAGAAGCTGAAGATAGATGCTGAAGGTCCATCTCTTCATAAAGACACCACTTCTTCTTCCTCCAAACCTGAAAACATTCTGCTCTTCTGATTTTATATTTTAGTTCCCCCGCTCCAAGATCCCTAAGCACCTACTGTCTTTCTGGAATAAAGCAGCAGTTATATATAAGTAATCACTTTGTTTAGAGCTATCCCAAAGTCTTGTGAACTCCCTCATCATAGCCCTGCAGATGCAAGAAGCCCTGACCTTCTTTATAGAAAGTAACAACCAGTATCACTAATTGACAGTTTCAGCAATCTTCAGTGACCCAATTTTCCTCTCTCCCTCTCTCTCATTCAGACACAGAATTATGAGCATTCATTGGCCATAAGATTTTAAGTCAATGCAGTCAATACTTTACAATTCTGAACCACAATCAATAAAAGAGGCCTGTACAACACTGCAGTGCATCTTCTTTTGCCTGGGAAACTTTCTTTTCTCATAAGAGAGAGAAAATGAAGAATCTTACACAATAAATAACTCAGATGTTGAATCTCCCTAATCCTTTCAACACTAGAAAAGGAGCCATGTCAGTTATAATCATAGTATGAATTTTTACAGGGTTTTACTGTCACTAGCTTAATAATAGATTCAATTTCTAAACTTCCCAGAAAAAAAAGACTCAAAGCTAAGATTCAAAAGTTCAGCTTAATTCTAACTGCAGTCGTAGGCACAAGTAAATTGGTGCTAATGCAAAAGAAATACACAGAGAGCAATAAAGGGAAAATCTAAGAATGAACATAGCCACAAACGCTTTAATTGAAGTTAATCTCACATTAAAGAAAACCATTATGTGAACAAGGCAAATTAAAACAGTTATTAACAATGCAGATGTGCTTGACAAGCCAGTCTTAGCCTTTCAGGCAATGCAGACCAGTCCTGTGAACTCTTGCCTCTCTATCTCCATCACACCGTTAAAAAAAAAGTAAAAATGTATATTTTCAGTTTGAAAGAATACATTGATAATTCTAAATTAGTTTTCACTCTCACCCTTCAAACTTACATAGATGGAATTAGTAAATTTGAGGCTCTAGAGAAATATTTTATTTTAATTGGAGGAAAATTGCTTTACAATGTTGTATTGGCTTCTGCTGTACAATAATGTGAATCAAGATATATTTTTAATGCTGAAAACTAACTCACCTCTCTCTAGTGGGCTTCCCTCATAGCTCAGTTGGTAAAGAATCCACCTGCAATGCAGGAGATCCCAGGTTGATTCCTGAGTCAGGAAGGTCCTCTGGAGAAGGGATAGGCTACCCACTCCAGTATTCTTGGGCTTCCCTTGTGGCTCAGCTGATAAAGAATCCTCCTGCAATGCAGGAGACCTGGGTTCGATCCCTGGGTTGGGAAGATCCCCTGGAAGAGAGAAAGGCCACCCACTCCAGTATTACAGCCTGGAGAATTCCATGGACTGTATAGTTCATGGGGTCACAAAGAGTTGGACATGACTGAGCAACTTTCACTTCACTCTCTCTAGTGTCTAAAATGCCCCCAACACTATTGCAAATTCCTGGCCATTTTTGGATGCCCACTAAAATCAAGATCTTATCCAAGACCCATTACATACATAATTTCAGCTCAATACTACAAAGACACTGCAAGGTAGGCATTATTATTCATATGTTATGGATTAGATACTTAGGTTCAGAAAGGTTAGGACAATTTACCTATGGCTATACAGCTAATTAGTGAGAAAGCTCAAATGCAAACTTTGGTCTATCAGAATTCACAACTGATGCTCTTTATACTGCTCTGCATAAAAATGAGTTTCAGTTGAGATTCAGTGACAGGGTAGCCTTAAAAAAAAAAAAAAACAAACTATGGGATGCTGGGACTCTCATGGAAGGACTACAGCTGAAAAGTCTTTCACCTCCTTTCCCAGATTCCAGGAAATCTGCGCCCAGGTCCTGGCTAAAGGCACAGTGAGATTGGCAAGAAAATCAAAAACAACCTTCCTGGGCCTAGGTATTGAGGACAGGGTTGCTCAGGAGTCAGAGAATAACAAAAAGTGACATTTTGGTCAGCAAAATAGGCATCACGGTTCCCACACCTGTGCATTTCAACATCTTGCATCCATTTTTTTTTGACAATGTAACCAAGAGATTGACCCATGCAGAGAACTTCGGAGTTCAGTTCCCCGGGTCAGGAAGATCCCTGGAGAAGGGAATAAAATCCAGTCCAGTATTCTTGCCTGCGAAATCAAGACATGGCCAGAAGATCCTGGCAGGCTACAGTCCATAGGGTCACAAAGCATCAGACATGACTGAGCGTCTGCGCACATGCAGCACACACAAACAAGTTCATGGTTTTAGTGCTTTTCTATCTGTTCATCAGTTCAGTTCAGTTCAGTTCAGTCGCTCAGTCGTGTCCAACTCTGAAGACACAAAAATTGGGGGCCATTGAAATTATTTATATTAATGTCTAAATATGCATCTAAACCATCTAGAGCCAATATCCTAAGCACAGGATGCTTCCTGGTTTTCTCCACCCTGAATTCCCCTCAGTGTATAACTTTGTTGGGCAATTGCAGTGGTGAAGGGCTCAATCTTTGGAGAACTGGAATGGCAGGCAACATTATTGTCTTTATTCTACTCTATGGGGGATGATCTGTTGCAAAATTGTATCTTCAAAACACCCTTTATACAAGAAGAAACTCAAGTGTAATTTTACTTTCCTCCAAACCCAAAAACTAGTAAAGTAAAAGTGAAACTGAAGTCGCTCAGTCGTGTCCGACTCTTTGCAACCCCATGGACTGTAGCCTACCAGGCTCATCTGTCCATGGGATTTTCCAGGCAACAGTACTGGAGTGGATTGCCATTTCCTTCTCCAGGGGATCTTCCCGACCCAGGGATTGAATCCGGGTCTCCCGCAGTGTAGACAGATGCTTTACCGCTTTACCGTCTGAGCCACCAGGGAAGTCCTAAATCAAGCTATAAATAAATGAATACAGAATAATACAAAAGAAACAATAGCTTTATTTTTTACAAAAGAAAGATGACTTGCTGTGTGATTTTAATATCAATATGAGTCTCCCAGCTCCTCATTTCAGTCACATTGCTATTCCTAAACACCTTCTATGTAGAACCTCTGGGCTCCCACTGAGGAGAAAAGGCAATCTATGTTTGATTTCACATCTAAAATTAAAGTTAAATCAATAAAAAAAAATAAATCAATAGCATCTGTGTTAGTTTCCTATTACAGATCTAACAAATTACTTAAAGCAACACAAATTCATTATCCTATAGTTCTGAAGGTCAGAAGGGCCTTACTGCATATAAAATCAAAGGGGCAGCAGGTCTGCACTTCTTTTCCATTTCCTTGCCTTTTCCAGCTTCTAAGGGCCACCTGCAGACCTTACTCAGGATCCCGTCTTCTGCCTTCAAAGTCAACAGTGTAGCATCATCATCCAATCTCTTTCTCTGCCTCTGACCATCATTTCCACATGCCTTTTCTTCTTTTAAAGATGTTTGTGCTTACATTGGGCCCTCTCAGATAATCTATGAAAAATCTCCCAATATGAAGTCCTAAGCTTAACAACATCTACAAAGTTCCTTTCCCATGTAACCTAACATTCACAAGTATCTAAGATTAGAACAGGGACATCTTTGGAGGGCCATTATTATGCCTAGCACAACATATTTGTCTGGATTTTATATTCACTGATCTGGAAATAAAGATTTAAAAGAGTTTATAACAGAACACGCTATTGCCTCTTCTGTAAGAAAAATGATGATGAGAGTACTTTTAAATATCAAAGTTCTTAGTATGATTCCAAGGAGCAAAACTCTTCAATTTGACATCTAAAAAAATGGTTTACGTTTGGGGTACATAATGTAATAAACCAAAACATCTCTGATAAGGGGAGAAGAAATTCTACTGTAGTAAAAAAATAAATATAAAATTGGAGACCAAAAGATACAAAAAGTGTGTGTTTGTGGGGGGTGAGGTAGGGATTAGGGGTGGAGGGCGAGTAGTGTATATTACCATTGAATGACGCACTGGCTTGAATTTTAGGCTCTTCTGCTTACTAGGTAGGTGACTATAGGTAAGTTACTTAAGAAATCAATGCCTTAGTCTCTCACATGTTAAATGGAGACTGTTTCAGTATTATAGCCGTCTTTTAAGGCAGTTATGAGAATTAAAGATCATGCCACATAAGTACCTATCACAGAGCTTGGTCCAGTGGAGTTGCTAGGTAAGTAGTAACTGCTCTGTTTCCATTTCTTTTAGCTCTGTTATATAAGGAACTCCCCATGCAAGGATGTTTTCCATTATTTGGTTAAATGTACAACATTTCTACTTCTGAATGGAGTCCAGCTTCAGAAGAATTCCTACAGAGCTATAACTCCTTCCATGATAATACTTTATAAGACTGCTTGATGAACTGCCCAATAACAAATTAAAGAAATGGTCAAGTTTTGACAATTAAATTACACAAAGCTTCAAATGCCACAGTCACAAAACTGAAAACAGACAACTCTAGAATGCTAACTCAGGTAAAGAAATGCCAACAGGAAGATTTATCATCTGTAGGCTATCACAGAGGACTTAAATAATTTTCTGACTTGAGTTAGAGGTCAGTTGAATAAATAAAGAGCTACATAGATCTTACAATGTGAATATAATTGCTAATCTCTTTCTCTAGTTTCTTTCGGTCATTAAGTACTTCCTGACACCACCTCACCAAGTCAGCATTTGAAATGAAAAAGTTCCTGACCTAGCTGATCATGACAAGTTACATCAATCCTCAATTAAGCTGGGATATACAGAGCATATCTTTTTAAAAATTGAATGCTAAATATTGAGCAGATAATACATTCTTAACAGAAATCTAAAACAAAGCTAATTACAAACAAATATAGGATATTATTTTATAAAAGAAAAAATATTTACAGTTGCTTATAGAAAACACTCTTATTTTTATCGTCAAAATGTCTAATGCTGGACTAACAATTCAACAAAACAAGGCAGTCTCTAATAGGAAATATATCAAACATCAAAAAAGGGGATGTAATAGAAAAACAAGTACACCTTCCTGGTGTGGTATCTGCAACATATATCAAAATGTGTATGCTGCTGCTGCTGCTAAGTCGCTTCAGTCGTGTCCGACTCTGTGAGACCACATAGACGGCAGCCCACCAGGCCCCACCGTCCCTGGGATTCTCTAGGCAAGAACACTGGAGTGGGGTGCCATTTCCTCCTCCAATGCATGAAAGTGAAAAGTGAAAGTGAAGTCGCTCAGTCGTGTCTGACTCTTAGCAACCCCATGGACTGCAGCCTACCAGGCTCCTCCATCCATGGGATTTTCCAGGCAAGAGTACTGGAGTGGGGTGCCATTGCCTTCTCCCAAAATGTGTATATTTTATTCCAAAATCTATTAAAAATTCTACTTGTAAAGTTTATACCCTCATTAAATAGTTATGTAAATTGCAAATTCCATCTACAAGCTTTCATATTCATGAACACAATATAAGTATATCAAAGAAACAATGATTTGCTCCTTAATACCATTTCCTATGAGGAAATAACCTTTTGGTTTCCTGTCTTATTCTTGTGAAATTTGAATGAAAACCAGAAAACTTTTAATGTCTCAAATTTAAAAATAACAGCTAGAGATTAAGTGACATATATATACTATCAGCCAAGGCAAAGGAATTCTACCTGTTAAATCACCAGAGAGTCAGTGCATGCTGCCAAAGTCCTCTTAATTTAATCAGTGTGATTTCATCAGAGTCTGGCAATGAAGAATCAGAGTTTATATTCCTTTGGTTGCTGAAACAATGGGGTTTTAACATCTTCATAGAATTGAATCTTCAAGGGATTTATGATGGGAGCCTTTAGCTATCTACAACTTCAAGTTTTTGAAGTTGGGAAAACTATTAAAATAAGAAGAATGTAAAACGGCAAGTTTTTTGATGTGAGGCCTTTGCAGCAGGGTATGGTGTTAAATGAAGCTAACCAATTTCCACTTTGTAGTTTTGATAGATGTCCAGAGGGCTTTTTGAAAGAAAAACAAAATGAAAGAAACAAAAGCTGAGTGATCATTTCATCAAGGGATCCTTGGTTTATACTGTAGTTCAATTTAGGCTAGTCAATATCAGAAAACTCAAGAAATATAAAAGAATTTCTCCTCCTCAAAACTCATTTCATCTCTCATCCAAGAGCATACCCTAATGTGCATTTTGTCATTTTTTTCTGAAGTTGTACTCCTCTTGTATTCCCATGCAAGAGAAAATATTACTATGTCCATCATCGATAGAAGCTTTAATCCATGACTTTATACACAGGCAAGTGTGTTTCACATACAGTAAATCTACTTAACAATTGAATTAGCTTACAACAAATATTTCTGAGCATCTATACTGTATTATGACCTAAGCTAAGTTCAAAGAATAAAACAATGAACCAGATGGATATATTCTCTGCTCTCATTGAATTTATAGTTTACATGTTGGAAAAAAATAAACAACTAATTATTCATTTCAATGTGATAAGCATTTTAATCAGAATAGGATACCAGGGGAGCTTTTAATATATTTGACTCAGTGGAGTCTCAGAGAATGATTCATTGGATATATGAGCTAATTTTGAAGGGTGAATAGAATTAACACGGAAGGTAGCTGGGAGAATTAGTTGGGGAAGAAGGAAAACTATTCATGCTAACAGAATCCAGAGTGGATTGAAGTATTGAAAGTTTGAGAACTGAGAGAAAACCAGCATGGGGACAGCCAAAAGTGAGGAGGGAAGACCATGACATAAGAAAGACAGAGAAGTAGCCAGAGGTTAGATCATGGCAGACTTGGAAGCCAAATCAAAGATACACGTTTATCCTAATAAAAAGAAGAAACCATTGAAAAGTGTTGAGCGATACATTGATACAATCCGACTTGTGTTTTTAATTGGTCACTTTGGCTGCTATGTGGAGAATGGATTAATTACTATTAATGAAGCAGTTATTTCTCAAAGATTCATGAATTTCCCACATTGTACAGTAATAGTGAATCAAAACAAACATGAATGCAGAAGTTAATTTTTTAAAAATGTGAACCAAAAAAATATAAATCCAGAGACTGTAACTGTGATTTGGTAGAATGCCACAAAAACTGTCTTGTTCAAATAACTACCTCTGTCTTTCCCAATAGCATACATATTTCAAGGCCACATTTATCACCTGCACTTTGTCCATAGTTTATCTGCAGCACCTGAAACTGTGGTTCGCAATGGCAGATCCTCACTAAATACTTACTAAATGAATGAATAAAGAAGCAAGGAAAGTTATTTCCACTTTACACCAGTGGTAATTACATTCCCCATTCACTCGATGATTTCCATAAGTATCTTCTTTCTATAGAGTCTTCCTCTTCCACCATTCCTACAGTGTACCGCAGAGGAAGGTAACAGAGTTCTGTGACAAGATGAGCACAGTGCTAAGTGATGTCAAATAATAAAATGTAATAGAAGAAAAGATAAACTAGGGAAACACAAGATACAAAGAGAATGAGTTAGGTTAGGACATTAAATCATTCATCTAATGAGGTTTCAGACCAATTAGGGCCTGGTGACTCATAGCCACTGATGATAACTCTGCTATTGTCTGGGTGTTTACAATCTCCAGAATTCATATGTTGAAACCCCACCCCCCCAAAAATGATGATATTAACAGTCAGATATTTTGAGAGGTGATTAGGTCATGAAGACAGAGCCCTTACTAATGGGATTAGTGTCCTTATAAAAGAGACCCAGAGAGATCCCTCACGTCTTAAGTCTCATAAGTAATTATAGTAAAAAGACAGCAGTTAGGGAAGCAGATTTTCACCAGACATTGAATCTGCTGGCACCATGATCTTACACTTCTCAGCTTCTCTAGAACTGTGGGAAGTGAATGTTGTGATATTGTTGTTACAGCAGCCCAAAAGATCTCCCCAACCCAGGGATCGAACCCAGGTCTCCCACATCTCCAGGCAGATGCTTTAACCTCTGAGCCACCAGGGAAGCTAAAGTGACAAAGGAAACATTAAACAAATAAAAATAGAAGTATCATTTTCAATTTAGGAAACACAAAACAAAAGCAGGTAGAAAAAAGCAAACATGATGCATCTAACAAAATCCAAGAATGTGGAGAGAAGAAACAATGATACCACGGTGAAGAGAAAACACAAAGCAAGACAGCAGATTTTCAGTGGAGACAGTAAATATAAATGTGCTTAAGTTAGTTCATCTGTTGAGAGATATTTTCAAATTTGTTAAAACAAGCTAAGCCTCTTGATGAAAGTGAAAGAGGAGAGTGTAAAAGTTGGCTTAAAGCTCAACATTCAGAAAACTAAGATCATGGCAGCTGGTCCCATCACTTCATGGGAAATAGATGGGGAAACAGGGGAAACAGTGGCGGACTTTATTTTGGGGGCTCCAGAATCACTGCAGATGGTGACAGCAGCCATGAGATTAAAAGACACTTGCTCTGAGAAAGAAAATCTATGACCAACCTAGACAGTTTATTAAAAAGCAGAGATATTACTTTGCCAACAAAGGTCTATATAGTCTAAGGAAATAGATGGGGAAAGAGTGGAAACAGTGTCAGACTTTATTTTTGGGGGCTCCAAAATCACTGCAGATGGTGACTGCAGCCATGAAATTAAAAGATGCTTACTCCTTGAAACGAAAGTTATGACCGACCTAGATAGCATATTCAAAAGCAGAGATATTACCTTGCCCACAAAGGTCCATCTAGTCAGGGCTATGGTTTTTCCAGTGGTCATGTATGGATGTGAGAGTTGGACTGTGAAGAAAGCTGAGCACCAAAGAACTGATGGTTTTGAACTGTGGTGTTGGAGAAGACTCTTGAGAGTCCCTTGGACTGCAAGGAGATCCAAACAGTCCATCCTAAAGGAGATAGTCCTAGGTGTTCATTGGAATGACTGATGCTGAAGCCGAAACTCCAATACTTTGGCCACCTCATGCGAAGAGTTGACTCATTGGAAAAGACTCTGATGCTGGGAGGGATTGGGGGCAGGAGGAGAAGGGGACAACAGAGGATGAGATGGCTGGATGGCATCACCGACTCGATGGACATGAGTTTGTGTGAACTCTGGGAGTTGGTGATGGACAGGGAGGCCTGGTGTGCTGTGATTCATGGTGTTGCAAAGAGTCGGACACGACTGAACGACTGAACTGAACTGAACTATATTCTATTTTAAAATGATGTACCTTTTATAAAAAGGACAAAATAAAGTTGAAGATATGGTGAATGCTAGGAAAATAAATCTGAATTGGCTATAGCACACAAAAGAAAATTCAAACCAAAAGCTTTAAAAGAGCTTTCAAGCAGGTCATGACATACTGATAAAATAACAATCTAATACAAAGATATAAAAATCATAAATTTTAATCATCTAACAACATAAATTCAAAACTTATAAAGGAACAACTGATATTCCAAGGAGAAATGGATAAATCTATAGTTCACAGTAGGAAATATAACATATATCAGAAATCAACAGAGAAGACAGAAAATCATATTAGTATAGAGGATTTTCATCCTACATTTTAAAACTCTGATCTAATACACACACACACACACCATGAAAAGCTGCATGAAAGAAAACACATTTTTTTTAAGCACATTTACACACACACCAAAAAAAAAAAAAAAAAGATTTTCTATCAGGCCATAAAGAAGATAACAACGTTTCAAAAAATCAGTATAAGTCTTACAAGGCCTATTCACCAGTCATATTAGAAAAATTAGAAATCAACAACAAAAAATAGCAAGAAAAACCCATACTTTTTAAAATTGAAATTCTACCAGTCATTGTACTAGAAAGGAAATTAAATGCAAATTACAAACTAGTTCTCACAAATATGCCCAAGGAGACATGTATAAAGATGTTTAGGTAATTGTTGTTTTAAACAACAAATAAAATTTTCGGTAAAAGTCTGTTCTTCAATAGGATAAATAAACTTGCTGAATAAAACATGGGACACTTCACCATGAAATACAAATTATGTCTGTAGATACTACCACAGATCCATTTCTAACATGTATCACTGATAAAAGCAACTTGAAAAATAATGTGTAGTATATGAGGATATCAACAAAATGCAATGCTTACAATCTACATGGAACTTTATATATATGTATATATGTTTGTGTGTGCATGCATATGTGTATATATATATAAGAGAGAGAGAGAGAGAGTGTGTGTGTGTGTGTGCACATGCGCACGCACACCCAGTCACATCCAACTCTTTGTGACTCCCTGGGACTTTCTGGGCAAGAATACTGGAGTGGGTTGCCATTTCCTACTCTAGAGGATCCTCTGGACCCAGGGACTGAACCTGAGTCTTTTGAGTCTCCTGCATTGACAGGTGGATTTTTTACCACCGCACCACCTGGGAAGTGTAGTCCATAGAAAAACATCTGATGATAAACTAATCTAACAAAGGAGTAGGGAAAACACATAAATTTAGTTTTCATGGTCAAAGAGGACCTCCACATTTTCTACAACATTTTATTTCTAGAAGGAAAACATAATCATGTAAAGATCTGGTTTCAAACAGATTATAAATTACTTTATAGCTTACTGAACTTTGAGCAATTATAGACAGTACAGAGAAAATAGACAGGGACAGACGGAGAAAGAGATTTAGTAAGAATGGGGAGTGTTCTTCTTCAAACAGGGGGCTAGATGAGGCATCTCTGAGGAATCAGCCTTTGAGCAGAGGTCTGAATTAAGTGAGAAAGTTGACGCTTTGGAAAACAGGGTGAAGTGTGTGTCAGACATAAGGAACAACAAATACAGTGACCCTGTGGACAGCTTGGTATGTTAGAGGAAGGGCAAGGAGAGTAGAGAGGTAAGCAGGAGATGTGAACGTTGGGACTTTGTAGCCATGAAAAGAAGTATACACTTTATTCTAAGAGTTACAGTAAACAACTGGAGGACTTGAACAAGGAAAGTACATGATTTACATTTTGGTTTTCTTTAAATAAAGTTTACTATAAAATAATTATGAATTTATAGGCTGTTGTAAGAAATAATACAATGAGATCCCATGTACCATCTACCCAATTTTCCCCAATGGTAACATCTCGCAAAACTACC
This sequence comes from Bos mutus, assembly GCF_027580195.1. Lineage (NCBI taxonomy): Eukaryota > Metazoa > Chordata > Mammalia > Artiodactyla > Bovidae > Bos > Bos mutus. The sequence continues at coordinate 50,653,175 of NC_091617.1, forward strand.
GTACTGTATTACAATCAAGATATGGACAATGATACAGTCAAGATATAAAATATTTCCATCACAAGGATCCTTCATATTGCCATTTAAGAGCAATATATCTTCTCCTTTTAACCTGGCAACCATTAACTGGACTCATAATCTTGACATTTCAAGATATTACAGAAAGGGAATAATATAGTATGCAACCTTTTTGGATTGCATTTTTTCCCTCTGTATAATTCTCTGGATAGTCATATAAGTTGTTGAGTATAGTTAATAGTTTGTTTCTTTCATTGCTGAGTCATAATCCATGGTTCAGTTCAGTTCAGTCACTCAGTCGTGTCCGACTCTGTGACCCCATGAATCGCAGCACGCCAGGCCTCCATAATCCATGGTATTAGAGTTTAAACACTCTCCTCTTAAGAACTAAGAGAACTGAATCCTGTATAATCCATGTAAAGGTTTTTGTGTGAATACAAGTTTTCATTACTTCAGGATGAATGCCCAAACATACAACTGCTGGGTTGTAAGGAAGTTGCATGTTCAGTTTTTTAAAGAAACTGCCAAATTGTTCTCTAGAGTAACTGTACGATTTTACATGCCCACCAGCAACGTATGAATTACTAATCTTCCTACATGTTGTCTGCACTATGCATTGTCACGGTCTTTAGCCCTTTTTAGACATTCTCATGCATGTGCAATGATATCTCATGATTTTAATATCCACTTCCCTAATAATGATGATGATGAGCATCCTTTTTATGTGACTATATTTTCATCTGCAAGCTCTCCAGAGAAATGTTTGTCTCGTGCCCATTATCTAATTGACTGTTTGTTTTACTATTGAGTTTTAAGGGTACTTTATATGTTGATCCACTAATTCTTTGATGGGTATATGGTTGGTAAATATTTTTTCCCAGTCTATTATTTATCTTTTTATCCTATCAACAAGTGGTTGTTTTTTCTTTTGGCAGAGTAAAAGTTTTCATTTTGACAGAGTTCAAGTTATCAATTTTTCCTTTTATGAATGGTTCTTTTAATATAAATTTAAAGAACTCTTTGCCTAATGGTAGAGCTCAAAAATTTTCTTTATGTTTTCTAAGGACGTTATCATTTTACATTTTCAATTGCTAGTCTTTTGATACATTTTGAGTTCATGTTTGTATAAGATGTGACGGTATGAGATACAGATCAAGGTTCTTTTATTAAAAAATGGATATCCAGTTGCTGCCATTGCTGAAAAGGCTATCCTTCCTCCATTGAATTTCTTTTGCAGTTTTGTCAAAAATAAGTTGGAACTACATTTGTGGGCATAAATCTGGATTCTCTATTCTGCTGCATTGAGCTCTGTGTCTATTTCTCCACCAATACCACACATCAGGACTGTGATAACACAGATATTAGATTTTTTTGTTATAGTTCTGCAGATCATGGAGGTGGGCTAATTTTTTTTAGTCTCTTTTCTCATTTTTTGCTCACACTGAGAAATTTCTATTGTTCAGTTTTCAAGTTCACTAAAGCTTTTGTCTTTTTGCACCATTCTGCTGTTAAGCCAATTCATTAGTTTTTTTAGAATTATAGTTACTGTAGTTCTTAGTTCTATAATTTCCACTGGATTCTTATTCATATCCTCTGTTTCTTTATGAAATTTGTTGACTTCTTTCCTGAGACTTTTGTTTGAGTAAGTTAATTAGTGTTCACTAAAGCATTTTTTTTTTTAGCGTTGCCTTTCTTTGGGATTGGAATGAAAACTGACTTTTTCCAGTCCTCTGGCCACTGCTGAGTTTTCCAAATTTGCTGGCATATTGAGTGCAGCACTTTCACAGCATCATCTTTCAGGATTTGAAATAGCTCAACTGGAATTCCATCACCTCCACTAGCTTTGTTCATAGTGATGCTTTCTAAGGCCCACTTGACTTCACATTCCAGGATGTCTGGCTCTAGGTGAGTGATCACACCATCGTGATTATCTGGGTCGTGAAGATCTTTTTTGTATAGTTCTTCTGTGTATTCTTGCCACCTCTTCTTAATATCTTCTGCTTCTGTTAGGTCCATACCATTTCTGTCCTTTATCGAGCCCATCTTTGCATGAAATGTTCCTTTGGTATCTCTAATTTTATTGAAGAGATCTCTAGTCTTTCCCATTCTGTTGTTTTCCTCTGTTTCTTTGCACTGATCACTGAGGAAGGCTTTCTTATCTCTTCTTGCTATTCTTTGGAACTCTGCATTCAGATACTTATATCTTTCCTTTTCTCCTTTGCTTTTCACTTCTCTTCTTTTCACAGCTATTTGTAAGGCCTCCCCAGACAGCCATTTTGCTTTTTTGCATTTCTTTTCCATGGGGATGGTCTTGATCCCTGTCTCCTGCACAATGTCATGAACCTCATTCCATAGTTCATTAGGCACTCTATCTATCAGATCTAGGCCCTTAAATCTAGTTCTCACCTCCACTGTATAATCATAAGGGATTTAATTTAGGTCATACCTGAATGGTCTAGTAGTTTTCCCTACTTTCTTTAATTTCAGTCTGAATTTGGCAATAAGGAGTTCATAATCTGAGCCCAGTCAGCTCCTGGTCTTGTTTTTGCTGACTGTATAGAGCTTCTCCATCTTTGGCTGCAAAGAATATAATCAATCTGATTTTGGTGTTGACCATCTAGTGATGTCCATGTGTAGAGTCTTCTCTTGTGTTGTTGGAAGAGGGTGTTTGCTATGACGAGTGCGTTCTCTTGACAAAACTCTATTAGCCTTTGCCCTGCTTCATTCCATGTTCCAAGGCAAAATTTGCCTGTTACTCCAGGTGTTTCTTGACTTCCTACTTTTGCATTCCAGTCCCCTATAATGGAAAGGACATTTTTTTAGATGTTAGTTCTAAAAGGTCTTGTAGGTTTTCATAGAACCATTCAACTTCAGCTTCTTCAGCGTTACTGGTTGGGGCATAGACTTGGATTACTGTGATATTGAATGGTTTGCCTTGGAAACGAACAGAGATCATTCTGTCGTTTTTGAGATTGCATCCAAGTACTGCATTTCAGACTCTTTTGTTGACCATGATGGCTACTCTGTTTCTTCTAAAGGATTCCTGCCTGCAGTAGTAGATATCATGGTCATCTGAGTTATATTCACCCATTCCAGTCCATTTTAGTTCACTGATTCCTAGAATGTCGACGTTCACTCTTGCCGTCTCCTATTTGACCACTTCCAATTTGCCTTGATTCACAGACCTAACATTCCAGGTTCCTTTGCAAAATTGCTTTTTACAGCATTGGACCTTGCTTCTATCACCAGTCACATCCACAACTGGGTATTATTTATGCTTTGGCTCCATCCCTTCATTCTTTCTGGAGTTATTTCTCCACTGATCTCCAGTAGTATATTGGGCACAATTGCACTCATCTCACACGCTAGTAAAGTAATGCTCAAAATTCTCCAAGCCAGGCTTCAGCAATACATGAACCATGAACTTCCAGATACTCAAGCTGGTTTTAGAAAAGGTAGAGGAACCAGAGATCAAATTGCCAACATCCACTGGATCATCAAAAAGTTAAGAGAGTTCCAGAAAAACATCTATTTCTGCTTTATTGATTATGCCAAAGCCTTTGACTGTGTGGATCACAATAAACTATGGCAGATTCTGAAAGAGATGGGAATACCAGACCACCTGACATGCCTCTTGAGAAACCTGTATGCAGGTCAGGAAACAACAGTTAGAACTGGACATGGAACAACAGACTCATTCCAAATAGGAAAAGGAATACTTCAAGGCTGTATATTGTCACCCTGCTTATTTAACTTATATGCAGAGTACATCATGAGAAACGCTGGGCTGGAAGAAGCACAAGCTGGAATCAAGATTGCCGGGAGAAATATCAATAACGTCAGATATGCAGATGACACCACCCTTATGGCAGAAAGTGAAGAGGAACTAAAAAGCCTCTTGATGAAAGTGAAAGAGGAGAGTGGAAAAAGTTGGCTTAAAGCTCAACATTCAGAAAACGAAGATCATGGCATCCAGTTCCATCACTTCATGGCAAATAGATGGGGAAACAGTGTCAGACTTTATTTTTGGGGGCTCCAAAATCACTGCAGATCATGACTGCAGCCATGAAATTAAAAGACGCTTACTCCTTGAAAGGAAAGTTATGACCAACCTAGATAGCATATTCAAAAGCAGAGACATTACTTTGCCAACAAAGGCCCGTCTAGTCAAGGCTATGGTTTTTCCAGTAGTCGTGTATGGATGTGAGAGTTGGACTGTGAAGAGGCTGAGCGCCGAAGAATTGATGCTTTTGAACTGTGGTGTTGGAGAAGACTCTTGAGAGTCCCTTGGACTGCAAGGAGATCCAACCAGTCCATTCTGAAGGAGGTTAGTTCTGGGTGTTCTTTGGAAGGAATGATGCTAAAGCTGAAACTCCAATACTTTGGCCACCTCATGCAAAGAGTTGACTCATTGGAAAAGACTCTGATGCTGGGAGGGATTGGGGACAGGAGGAGAAGGGGACGACAGAGGATGAGATGGCTGGATGGCATCACCGACTCGATGGATGTGAGTTTGAGTGAACTCTGGGAGTTGGTGATGGATAGGGAAGCCTGCTGTGCTGCAATTCATGGGGACACAAAGAATCGGACACAACTGAGTGACTGAACTGAAAGCATTTTCATGCTAAACTCTTTTTTCAGGTATTAGTAATCATAATATCTCTGCTTGGTGTTGGCATCTATTGGGTATCTTCTTTATTTCAGGTTGAGAACTTCCTTGTTCTTCAAATAAGGAGTCATTTTTATTGAAACCTGGACATTGTGGATGCTATGTTATGAGACACCTTATCTTAACTGTCTTCTGTTTTAGCCAGCTTTCTCTGAAACCACGCTGCAAAGAAAGGAGAGGTGTTGACTCATTACTGCCAGGTGGAGGCAGACGTTCAGGTTCCTCACTCAGCCTTCATATATGTCCAAGATGGGGGATAATTGGTACTATCAAGCAGAGGTTGAAATTCTATGCCCCCAGCAGAACAACAGTAATAACTCTCTAGTGGAAGACATACTGCATTGTTATTGTTACTCCCAACCTAGGTTATACTGACACTGACACTGTTTCCTATTTCTCAGGGCACCCATGAAAGTCACATGGGAAAATCATGAGCTACCAGACAGTGTCCAAAACTCAATGAAAAAATCTCTCCCTTCACCCATGGTCTCTTGAACAGTTCCATACTTGACTCTGGCGTGCCGCTAAAATGATCTGAAAATCCAAAGTTACAGTGAGCTCAGCTCACTGCCAAGTAAGCACTTTCCTGAGGCAGGTCTTAAAATATGCTAATAGGAATGTAAAAACACTAAATTTATTTCACATCCATAAGACTCATACTGGAATATTCATCTTCAGCTGTGGATTCCCATCTTAGTGTTTAATTTAATGAAACCAAAGGCATCTGAATAAAAAGTTGCAAATTTTATAATAAACAACTGCTTGTCAAGATAATTTATTACTGGGACATTATATGCCAGAGGATGTAATTTTATGCAGTTTGGATGCAAACATCTAGAACTATTATTCACATCTGCATTATCTACTCTGTCTTTGCTCCTCTCCTGAGATGATTCCCTGAGTTCTTCATTCCCTCAGCAGCTGTGAGAATTAGTAAGGAGCTGATAGCCTCTTACTTTTCTAAGTCCCCAATCGCAGACTTATTAAATAGCTTTGTAAAGACTCAGCAAGTCTGATAGATAACTAAGGCAAATCAACATACCTCAGTAAGACTCCTCACTCCACAGTGGACACTGAGACCCAGGAAAGATAAGCAGACTATCAAGCAATCCTTAACTATCACTATCCTTAACTATCATTTCAGTTCAGTTCAGTTGCTCAGTTTGTTGCCCCATGAATTGCAGCACGCCAGGCCTCCCTGTCCATCACCAACTCCCAGAGTTCACACAAATTCATGTCCATTGAGTTGGTGATGCCATCCAGCCATCTCATCCTCTGTTGTCCCCTTCTCCTCCTGCCCTCAATCCCTCCCAGCATCAGAGTCTTTTCCAATGAGTCAACTCTTCGCATGAGGTGGCCAAAGTATTGGAGTTTCAGCTTCAACAGCAGTCCTTCCAATGAACACCCAGGACTGATCTCCTTTAGGATGGACTGGTTGGATCTCCTTGCAGTCCAAGGGACTCTCAAGAGTCTTCTCCAACACCACAGCTCAAAAGCATCAATTCTTTGATGCTCAGCTTTCTTCACAGTCCAACTCTCACATCCATACATGACCACTGGAAAAACCATAGCCTTGACTAGATGGACCTTTACTTAGAACTAATTGCTGGGAACATTTTCCTATCAATACTTCTTTCTCTGGTCACTCCCTTGTTTTCTAGACTGATTTGTGATGTAATTAATTCAATTTCCTTTTACAAAAACTAATGAAGATAAAGCTCAATCTTATCACCACTGGAATATAATTTAGATGTGGTCTTTTAGTTAATGCATACCACCCTTATAGCAGGGAAGAAGGACGTTGCTTTTGCCCTCCCCAACTTGCTCTCAACAAAAAAGGTGAGGAGACAGTGGGGCCATGAAACTAGGCCCAAGCAGATAAATGTCCCCGCTTTTGGACCACTATCTTTGTGTCTAGGCCCCTACTGTGTCTTCTCCAGTTGGCCCAATCTTCTTCCAGGAACCACACAAGCACGTCCAAGGGTCTATACTCCTAAGGTTATATCAATGATGTGACCTTAGGTACAGTCAAGCACGGCTTTAGACAGAAAATGTGGTTGGAGGAGTCCAATAATTCAAATTTGAATTTGGTCCTCTGTGTAATTATGAAAGTATATTTGTTTAAAAAAGGAGGATAGAATTTTTTTTTTTTACCAGTCTGTTGGCTCAATTTATAACCTCTAAATATTTAGACATATGGCAAATGGGCCTCCATCTCTATATTTCTTTCTAGGATCTTATAAATAGTAGAATTAAACTCTAGGCTAAATCTTTGTGTGGTAAAAGTAAATGTCAACAATTATTTGCTAATTATAAGTGACAGGAGTTGGTTCCAATGAGAGTACCAATATAAAAATTCCAACTGTGTATCTTTAAGATCCTGGGAAACATAGGATAATTAAGAATGGAAGAGAGAAAAGTATCTTTATAAAACCTGGGCATCAGAAAACACTTTAAGATTATGGGAGTCTTATCTTCCAAGAAGGATTCCTTCACCCCCTACCCCAAATGAACCAGGTACCCACATCCACGAAATCATTGTATCCTGTCCTACCATAGCACTGTACTATAACTACTTACATGCTTACATCCCCCACCAGACTGAGTTCTAGGACAGAGATACTATTAATCTGGTTTACTACTTTATCCTGAGTACCTTATAAGGCATAATGTACAATAGGTATTCAATTAACATAATTTGAATGACCAAATCAAAAAGTGAACAAATATTCAGTCCCTCACCCATGTCCGACTCTTTGTGACCCCACGGACTGTAGCCTGCCAGGCTCCTCTGTCCAAAGGATTCTCCAGGCAAATATACTGGAACGGGTTGCCATTTCTTCCTCCAGAATATCTTGCTGACCCAGGGATTGAACCCTTGTCTCCTGTATTTCATGCACTGCAAGTGGATTCTTTACCTGCTGAGCTATTGAGAAATCTGTTCTATCCTAACAGAGATAAAACAGAAAATGGAAAACTGACATTTTCAAATCTTCAAATACTGGGCAAAGTGAGGAATGCACTCCTCAAAAAAATGGGTAGGACCAGGTTATAACTAGTAAGAAAATATAAATTTGACTCATCAGAGAAATAAACTCTGGAGCAAGAAGTCACAGTATTCTGATAACTAGAGTGAAATTTTCCAGTTTGAGAAAGCTTTAATGAGTTCCCTAAAGACAAGACTGGAGTCTAATCCACCTCTGTACACCCAGAATTTAATGCAGTGACTGTACTGTAGTAGGTACTCAAAAAACTTTTGGTGAATAACTAGACTAAGATACTTTCCAAGAAAAAAAATGTACTAAACTCAGTTTCAATGTTATATAACCATTGGTCAGAATACACGCTCTAATAAGCACTAAAATTCAGTCAAAAGATACATTTTGATTGTGTAACTGTTATCTTTAAATGTACTGGATTGTAAAGTCCATGATGGTAGCTCATGTGTATAAGGAGTATGAGCACAAAGATAGTATTTGTTTCCAATATCATTTATTTAAATGATAGTGTTTCAGTTATCTACAACCGTAAAACAAATCCCCCAAAATTTTGTAGCTTAAAATCACAATAACCATTCTATTATCTCTTATGATTTCTCTGGGTCAGGTATTCGACCAGGGCACAGTGTAAAAAACTTTGTGTCTTTTCTATGATGTTTGAGGTCTCAGCTGAGAAGACTTAAAACACTTAAATAACTGAATGACTGGAAGGCAAAATCATCTAAAAGCTCATTCATTCATTTTTCTGAAGGCTGCTGCTAACTATAGACTTGGGCCTTAGCTGTAGGTTTATTAGAATTATCTGCCAAAATACTTAGCATCATTTCTCATGGTTTTTCTGTTTCTTTAGAGCATTGAGAGAGGGTTCTAAGAACAAGTATCCCAGAAATAGGAGGCAGAAGCTCTATCACCATTTGCTGTTTGAATTCAGAAGTTATGTAGCTTCACTTCTGCCAGTCACAGGTCCACTTAGACTCTAAGGAATAGGGTAAACATCATATTATAACAAAAGCATAGAGAATAGGTGATCTTGTTGCTGTCAACGTGGAAAATGCAATCTGTTACAGTCCACACTCTGGCCACTATAATTCACATCCCTCAAGCATACAAACCACTTCCTTTGCCGCCATAGACCACCAAGTCTAATCCATTACAGCACCAGCTCAAAGTTCATGAGAATCATCTAAATCAAGCACATGAGGCTCCTTAGCTGAGATTCTTCAGCTGCAGCTTCTTAAGCACCCTTTATTTCCAGCTGGGAAGGCATTAGGAGACATATTAGGCATCAATGGATTATCAGAGCAGTGTCTTTCCTGCAAATGTCTCAGGCAGCAAGAGTGGAACAGGCATGGAACATTCTATAACTCTCATTCAAAAAGGGAAAAAGCAGGAGGCACACAGTGGTCAGAAGTCACTCAGTTCAGTTCAGTGGCTCAGTCGTGTCCGACTCTTTGCGACCCCATGAATTGCAGCATGTAGTCACTAGTTAACTAGTAATTCTGAAATCCATCCTGATAATTGTCATTTCCTTAATTAAAACATAGCACTACTCCTTAGGAATGATCCTCCACAACTCTTGGTTCTGCCATATGAATTATCTTTCCTTTTATGTATAAGTCAGCTCATGTTTGCAGCTGAGTAGTTTTCTTAAGATGTATCCTGTTAGAAATTGTGGGAAAAGAGACAAAAAGTCTCTTTTACTTGTACTCTCTCTGTCCCTTTCAGTCCAAGCTGGTGGAGCCTCCATGAAATTAAAAATTCCATGGGGTTTTCTATGACTCCTTTTGGTGTTCATTCACTTCATTAAGCAAAAGCTATAACCACAAATCTCTTCTAGATGAGCTTCACTACCTAGTCCTCCTGAAACATTGCAGTGGTTCAACAACTGGAAGAATCTTGAAGCCTTATTACTTTACAGAAATCCTTAGAGAGACTTTACTCTGTCAAAAGAGTCTATGAAGCACCACCTTAGATCTTTCTGAGGTCTTAAAAAAAGGTTATTATGTCGTACTCTTGGCTTTTTCTTTAGACAGTATTTTCCTGACAATGATGTGGATTTGACCTGTATTAGGAAGTCTTTTCTTAATTTTAGAATCATTTCAATTTGGAGAGCTGGGAATGAAAAATAGTTTTATATTTACACATAACTCTTGGCTCCTCATTTTTAACAGCTTGTTTTTTAGCTTATCTTCTTCTTTTAATATTTTATCGTGGGTGGCAAGAATTTCAGTGACACTTTCAACATTCTCCCTGCAAAGTTATTTAACTAGATCATGGAAGTAATTAGATACATACACTATTTTCCATGCACTGCAAGTGACAGTGTCAACAAACTTTTTGTCACTACATACCATGATTCCTTTAACTCTAGTCTCTAGTCTCTCTAGTCTCACTACATACCATGATTCCTTTAACTCTGGTCTCTAGTCTCTCTAGTCTCACTACATACCATGATTCCTTTAACTCTAACTCTGATAACATTTTTTCTCACTGTCCTTTATGTCTCAAAAATACCTTTTCTATGGTCTTTAGGTGCCCATTAGCTCATTCTTTAGGGTCCTTTAGGCTTCACTTTACAGTCTTTCCAATGTCTTTCCAGTTTCCATCTGCCACCCAAAGTCAAAGCCACATGTTTTCATTGCTTAGCTGCTCCTTCCAGTACCCAAATCTGTTCTGGTTTTCTGTTACTAGGCAAATGTCTTATGGATATTTATTATAATATCTATGGATATTTATTAGATCTCACAATTTCTGTGCATCAGAAATTTGAACACAGCACAGACGCGCTGGCTTGTTTCTGCTCTATAATGTCTCAAGTTTCCACTGGGAAGACTCAAAGGCCAGGGGCTGAAATCATCTGAAGCTTTGATCACTCAGGTATCTTGATATTAATACTGGCTATTAGCTAGGCCCTGGGCTAGGATTATCAGTCAGAATGCCTATATATGGCCTATCTATATGATTTCTTCATCTCCTCACAGCGTGATTTGTGTTCAGTCACTCAGTTGTGTCTGAATCTTTGTGACTCCACAGATCGTAGCACGCCAGGTCCCTGTCCTTCACCATCACCTGAAGCTTGATCAAACTGATGTCCATTGAGTCAGTGATGACATCCAACCTTCTCAACCTCTGCTGTAACCTTCTCCCCCTGCCTTCAATCTTTCCCAGCAACAGGATCCTTCCCAATGAGTCAATTCTTTGCATCAAGTGGCTAAAGTATTGGAGCTTCAGCTTTAGCATCAGTCCTTCCAATGAATATTCAGGACTGATTTCCTTTAGGATTGACTGGTTTCATCTCCTTGCAGTCCAAGGGACACTCAAGTGTCTTCTCCAACACCACAGTTCAAAAGCATCAATTTTTTGGCACTCAGTTTTCTCTATGGTCCAACTCTCACATCCATACATGACTACAGGAAAAACCATAGCATTGACTAGACAGACCTTTGTTGGCAAAGTAATGTCTTTGCTTTGTAATATGCTGTCTAGGTTTGCCAGAGCTTTTCTTCCAAGGAGCAAGTGTCTTTTAATTTCATTGCATTCACCATCTACCGTGATTTTGAAGTCCAAGAAATAGTTGTCACTGTTTCCATTGTTTCCCCACCTATTTGACATGAAGTGATGGGACTGGACGCCATGATCTTTGTTTTTTGAATGTTGAGTTTTAAGCCAGCTTTTTTCACTCTCCTCTTTCACCTTCATCAAGAGGCTCTTTAGTTCCTGTTTGGTTTCTGCCATGAGGGTGGTGTCATCTGCGTATCTGAGGTTATTGATATTTCTCCTATCAACAGTGACTCCAGTTTGTGCTTCATCCAGCCTGGATGGCTCCAGCATCATCAAGCTGGAAGTTGGATGAAGTTGCACAGCGTGGTGATTGTGTTCAAAGAATAAGCTGTATTTCCTTTTATGACCTATCTTTGAAAGTCACATAGTGTGACGCTTGCCTTAGTCAAAGATATGCCCCAATTTAAGGAAAGGTCAGATGGTGACTGCAGCCACTCAATTAAAAGACACTTGCTCTGTGAAAGAAAATCTATGACCAACCTAGACAGTTTATTAAAAAGCAGAGATATTATTTTTCCAACAAAGGTCTATATAGTCTAAGCTATGTTTTTTCCAGTGGTCATGTATGGATGTGAGAGTTGGACTGTGAAAAAAGCTGAGCGCTGAAGAATTGATGCTTTTGAACTGTGGTGTTGGAGAAGACTCTTGAGAGTCCCTTGGACTGCAAGATCAAACCAGTCAATCCAAAAGGAAATCAGTCCTGAATATTCATTGGAAGGACTGATGCTGAGGCTATAACTCCAATACTTTGGCCACCTGATGTGACGAGCTGACTCACTGGTAAGGACCCTGATGTTGGGAACAATTGAAGGCAGGAGGAGAAGGGGATGGCAGAGGATGAGATGGCTGAATTGCCTCACCGATGCAATGGACATGATTTTGAGCAAGCTCAAGGAGTTGGTGCTGGTCAGGGAAGCCTGGCATGCTGCAGTCCATGGGGTTGTAAAGAGTCATACACAACTGGGTGACTGAACTGTACTGAACATAGACAACCTTCCCCCCTTGCCCTAAGGGCATTTCTCCTTTGTTATAGGGAGAAATAACAAGGGAGAAATGCCTATATCATAAGAAATGCAGGTATAATAAGAGAACTTGTTATAGTCATTTTGTTATATAGAATCTGCCACGCATACATAGTATTAAAAGAAGACTAAGAAGTCTATGCTTACGTGCCTCCAAAATTCAAAGTGTAATATCTTAAGTCCTGTATCTTAAGAATCTATATTTTATATATATGCATTTTCTTTCTGATTTAATGCTATAAAGAGGATTAGCATTTGATAGCCTCTATCAAACAGCATCAGTTACACACAAATATAGTAGGGCACAGAGAGCTAAAATAACTTGCCTAAGTCACTAAACTAATTAATAGTCTTTTAACTTCCAGTAGAGTTCCTAAGTCACTAAACCAATTAGTAGTCTTTAACTTCCAGTAGAGTTCTCTTCAGGGACCCCACTCCAGTATTTTTGCCTGGGAAATCCCATGGACAGAGGAGACTGGCAAACTATAGCCCATGGGGCCACTAAAAAGCTGGATACAACTTAGTGACTAACAGCGACAATGAGTTTTCTTCCCATCATATACGCTGTTGCATTAAAATTCTTTAAAACAATATTTTCTAATCTATCAAGAGATCTATAATACACAAATCATCAATAATATTGCCAGTCTTTCTGAGAAGTTTTAAAAATGCAGATGATAGCTAAACTATAGATATATGTATATATAGATATAGATATATGAACTATTAATTTATTACAAAGGAGCCAAGAACATACAGTGGAGAAAAGAAAATCTCATCAATAAAATGGTGTTAAGAAAACTGGAATGTGCATGCCTGCTCAGTCATGTCCAACTCTTTGCAACCCCATGGGCTCTAGCCCTCCAGGCTCCTCTGTCCATGGGATTTTCCCAGCAAGAATACTGGGATGGGTTGCCATTTGCTCCTCCAGGGGACCTTCCAAACCCAGGGATTGAACCTGCATCTCCTGTGGTGTCAGAAGAGGCACATGTATAAAAAATGTAATTAAACCACTCACACCATGAAGTGAAATGAAGTGAAAGCCGCTCAGTCATGTCCGACTCTTTGTGACCCCATGGACTATATAGTCCATTGGATTCTCCAGGCCAGAATACTGGAGTGGGTAGCCTTTCCCTTCTCCAGAGGATCTTCCCAACCTAGGGATCAAACCCAGGTCTCGTGTATTGCAGGTGGATTCTTTAACAATGGAGCCACAAGCAAAAATTAACTTAAAATGAATTAAGGACTTGAGTGTAAGACCTTAAACCATAAAACTCCTAGAGGAAACATAGGTGCTAACCTCACTGACATTAATCTTAGTGATTTTTGGTGGATCCAATTTCAAAGGCAAGAACAAAAATAAATAAATGGGACTACAATGAACTAAAAAACACAACAAAGGATAACTACCATCAAAACAAAAAGGCAATCTACTGAATGGGAGAAGATATTTGCAAATCACACATCCAACAAAAGGGTTAATATCCAAAATATATACAGAATTCATACAAAAACAACTTACATAATTTAACAAAAAATATGACCTGATTTAAAAATATGAAGAAAATCTGAACATTTTCCCAAAGACAGGTGGCCAACAAAAACCAAAAGATGCTCAACATCACTTTTATAGAAATACAAATCAAAACCACAATGAAATATCACCTCATATCTGTTAGAATGGCTATTATAAAAAAGACAATAAACAAGTGTTGGTGAGGATGTTGAGAAAAGGAAACTTTCATACACTGCTGGTAGGAATGCAAATTGGTGCACTATGAAAAACAGTATGGAGTTATTCCACATCTGGGTATATAGAACCCAGTGTTCAGGACAGCATTACCTTAAATAACCAAGATATGAAAACAATCTAAGAATCCATGGGTGGATGAATGAATAAAGAAGATGAGGTATATATACACAATAAGATACTACACAGCCATAAAAAAAAAAAATTGGAATCTTGCCATTTGCGACAACACAGATGGAAGTAAGTCAAAAGACGGAAGACAAAAACCATATACTTTACTTCTATGTGAAATCTGAAAAAAAGAACAAACAAAAACAAATCATTGGCACAGAGGACAGTTTGGTGGTTTCCAGAGGCAAGGAGGTTATGAAGCTGGTAAAATGGATGGAAGTCAAGCATACAGTTCATAAAGTTGTAGTGAATGCAGATATCAAATCATAATGTTGTACACCTGAAACATATAATGTTATGTATTTATTTTATCTCAATAAAAATTAATTTTAAAAGTTTTATCATCTTATAATTTTATAGTTAGAATACAATACAAAGTCACATTTCCTTATGCAAAAAGCTCGAATTTAACTGGTATCTCTGGACCAGCCACAGAAGTTAGTTAACAAATAAAACTTGCTTTAAACAGAAAGGAATATAAACACTTCCCTTATCTTTCTTTCTCTTTCCTCAGTGCAAACTCTGGTTATATGTGTTTCATCTTACCGTCTGCTTTTAGGACTATTTAGGCATTTTCCCTCTGGTAGTACCACTGAGATGTTTCACTGGAGAAAGCATGGGTGGGCCAGCACTGCCTAACTGATTTCTGAGTAAAATCTTTTCAAAAACATACAATTAACTGATTATTCTTTGTGAACTACTACCATCAAAAATCTGGAATTGAATTATTCATTCTCAAAAATAATAAAATTAAATGAAAACATTCCTATTGTGAAAGAGAAAAAAATACAGACTCCTTTTTTTATAAAGTAATTTCATGTAGCCTGTGTGAAAGTTGTAGGAATCTTTAAATATTACAGTAAGCATTCAGCTCAAGCAAGACCCTCAGGTGTGTTAAGCTGCCATCTCCATTTATAGTAACAGGGGCATGCAAGGCAAAAAACATAATTACTCCAAATTTGTTTTTAGACATTTATTGACCTTAAGAGTTCAGAGTCTATAAAGTTGCTCTCACCCAAAACTAATCACTGACACTTCATAACTAGAATGCTGACAAATTTCCACTCAGCTGCTGTCAAAGATTGCATAATTATATTTAAGGCACTTTCTTCTAGAACGCTTCATATATTTTGATAATAGTGTTGGAGTCTAATTTTAAAGGTGTTCATTTGTCAAAAGAATATTTTTCAAATTCTAATTTCTGAAAATAGTGACATGAATATTTAATGCAAATGAAACATATTAACATGCAATACTGCCTTCAGTCTTTAGAAAGGAACATGCTATTTCTCACTCAAAACTATGCCTCTAATAGGCCTGAGCTCAGACTGTGAACTATAAAAAAACTTTTTATTTAAAAATAGACAAAAATAAATAAAAATGAAATAGCTGACAGCAATAACTTCATACATATTGCCGCTTACCCATAAACATTGGACTATTACCCTATTTTTAGAAAACATTACCAAAAATATTTTATTCATCTTTTTACTTAAAAAAAAGCAGATGCCAAAAAATACCAATCTATACTAATACATAACACAATTTTTAATGTAATAAAATTAGTCATCCAATATACTTATCAGTCAGTATCCACACCAGATAATTTTTTAGCCCCTAAACCAAATTAAGAAAAATCACTTAATGGAGAAAGAACCATTTTATCTGTATTGATACTTTACAATTTTAATCATGAGTTCCTTGGGCAGAATTGTTGGCTTTTCTCTTAAGTGCTTTACAGTTTTGTTTTTATTGTTGCTATTAACGATTTTTATTTGGATTATTAATTCTATATTCCCTGGTTTGTTAGGTTCACATATAGGAAAGTAATTACTCTTGTATGCTGAAATTTTATCTAGACACTTTGTTGAATAAGCATATAAGCTTGAGTTCTGATCAGTTTGTCAGCTGATTCTCTTGGATTGTCTACGTGACAATCATCTTCTGCAGGTTTTTCAATTACTTTGTTATTGTTTCACTCACCAGGTCTCTGGTACCCTGTTAAATAGCTAAAGTAATAATGACCCTTCTTTCTTGTCCCTGTTTTCAATGGGAATCCTGCAAGTAATATTTAACAGGATACGAATGTTTATAGATTTTTATAAAAACAAAAAACAAAACAAAAAAAACCTTCAACATAATGATTACAACCTTTCTAGTCCTTGTTTGCTGAAACATGCATTTAAGTTTTATTTAAAAGGTTTTTCGCATCCTTTAAAATGTCACTATTGTGAATTGTATTCACACATTTTATTGGTGTTGATCCATGTATTTTATTTCCGGCATAAACATTGAATGTTCATGATATATTTTAATTTCAATGCATTGTTTGATATTATTTACAAATGTTCTATTTAGAAATTATGCATCTATGTTTACATGTTTTCTTCTGTGAATCTATGTATTATCATCTCTTTATAAGGTTTTAAAATATTTTTACTCACTCTTTCTTGCCTTTTATTGAATCAGTCAACTCTTCTTTGTTCTTTTATTTTTACTAATGGTTGAAACATCTATTTCTCTTCTTGTAGTAATAACTTCAACTTTTAAACTACTCCTTTATGAGTGAGTGAAGTCGCTTAGTCATGTCTGACTCTTTGCC
The DNA here is from genome assembly GCF_027580195.1 of Bos mutus. Lineage (NCBI taxonomy): Eukaryota > Metazoa > Chordata > Mammalia > Artiodactyla > Bovidae > Bos > Bos mutus. The sequence goes on from NC_091617.1 coordinate 50,669,967, forward strand.
ACCCCATGGTCTGTAGCCTACCAGGCTCCTCCGTCCATGGGATTTTCCAGGCAAGGATACTGGAGTGGGTTGCCATTTCCTTCCCCAGGAGATCTTCCCAACCCAGGAGTTGAACCCAGGTTTCCCACATTGTAGTCAGAAGCTCTACCATCTGAACCACCAGGGAAGTCCACAACTCCTTTATAATGAATTGTAATTCTATTGTTTCTAACAATGACCAACTAAACTGTGTAGCATCATTTTCCAACTAAAAGTTAAGAACATATTTATGCTTTTATTTATCATCGCATTTGCCATGTTGATATAACCTGGAATTTTTTAATTATAAATAGTTAATTTTAGAAAAAATAATTATATTTTTAAAATATAAAAAATCGTAATTATTTTTCTGTACTTAGTCATTATGTACTTAGAATTTATGATAATTTTTACTAATAGTTGCTTATCAGTGCTTCAGTATCCTTATTCTTCCTCTTGCATCTAAATTTGTCTTCTTGAAGGAGAACATCCAACAGTAATTCAAATTCTGTCTCTACGTAATACACTTTCTGAAACATTCTATGTACAAGTCAACCCTAGTTCTCTCATACAACTGAATGATCAGATAAAGAAGTACACAAAGTTACTTACCTTAAATATATTTTTCTATTATCTTTGTGCATCTATTTAGTGAACTTTGAGTTGAATTTCAATTTCAACAATATTTCCTAGAAAAACAGTCTCTTTTAGTCTCCCTCTCTGGAAGCTTTAGGATCTTATCTTTGTCCTTGGTGTTCTAAGATTCATTAGGATGGGGAGTCCTCTGATAGCTTTCTTCAAATCCTGCTCAGTCCTTGCAGCGGGTATGGGTTGTAACCTGAAGACACAACTCTTCCCAATTTTAAGAAATTTTTGACAGTTCTTTCATTTAATAATACTTATTACCTGCACTCCACTCTCTTCTGATCTTTCAGTAAATGAAGTATGAGACAACTTTCATACTTTTCACCTTTTTCTTTTGTCCTGAATTCTGTAGAATTCCTCAGTTCATTTTTTTTTTGTACTAAACTCAGTTTTCAACTTTAGGGACCACTCTGTTATTCTTAGTCCATCTATTTTGCTATTGTGTGATTGATCAATTTTTATTCTCCATATAAAATATTTGATTAATTTTTAGGTATCAGTATCCTCTTACAACTCCACGTGTTATTAAATATGCTCTAATAAGAAATCCTTTACTCCGTCTTTTAACAACTCTGTTTCTTTGGGCTTAAGTTCTTCTGTTCACCACTTTTGTTGTCTCTCTTTTATAGTGATGAATTTCCCTGAATATGCGGTGATTTTTTAATTATGTGTCTCTTTCAAAAGGGGAGACCCTCTGTTAGGATGTTTGTTGCAGCACTTCATTGTTTTTCTTTGCTATACCAAACTCCTGCTTCTGCCCTAGGGATAAATTTATTGCTAACTGACAGAACAGCTAATAGAAAGATAAGCTTTATTGTGTGATTCACAGGCTGTCATCTTTAGCTTTCTAAGGAGAATTTGAGTGCACTTTTGGCCCTCAAATAAAATAATAAGAAAAGACCATTTACTCCTTTTGGAAGACAAAAACAATTTCTTAGAGAACTCTGGGTAGAATAATACCACCACCAGATTCTAGTACCAAAAAAAAAAAAAAATTAGCAGCTCCAAAAAATCCTGCTATAAAAGGAAAAATCATGGTGGGAATGCAACACTTCAGATGAAAGTGAAAGTGAAGTCGCTCAGTCCTGTCCGACTGTTTGCAACCCCATGGACTGTAGGCTACCAGGCTCCTCTGTCCATGGGATTTTCCAGGCAATAGTACTGGAGTGGATTGCCATTTCCTTCTCCAGGGGATCTTCCCGACCCAGGGCAGGTTTTTATTTCATGAGGTTGTTTTCTTTAGGCTACTCCATGAAAAGAAGTTTGGTAGGAACAATGACATTCAGAACCTTTGCTCCTTGCAGAGCCATTAATAAAAAAGCAATTTCAATATGAATTGTTCTAAAATTAGATAAGATTTAACTTTGCAAGAGACACTAGATCAAGTCATTTAATCTTTATGATCTTCCACAGACATTTAGAAACTAAGATTGATCATAGTAACATGCATATCACAAGATTTTGTGAGCACCAAATAGATGAATATACCTGATTTTATTTTTCATAAACTGTAAAATCTAAAGAATCATTGGCCATATATGCAGTCCTTTACTATAAAAGAGACTACACACGTTATGATTATTAAGTCAATTTGTAATAAAATTGTGAAGTTTACTTTTTCTTTATAATCATCTCTTCCTATCCCATCTCTTTTTCATATAGAGATGAATAGATAAATAATATTCCTTGATGTTCTTAATATCCAAATCTGAAGATTCAATTATAAATCATGTGTCTTCTTCATGCTTGAACATAAGAATCTCTTGAGTTGCTTGTTACATGAATAATAGTTTCTAGGTGTTCCTCTGGAGATTCAGATTCAAGGAGGGGCCCAGACAAACATTTTTTCACAAGCAACCAAATTAATATTTGTCATCACGGGTATGTGGAAAACACTGGCCTAAAGTAATGAGCCGTAATGGTTTTCTAAGAGTCACAAATTCATCTTCATCTGGTGCTAATGACAAAAGGCAAAAACACTATAACCCGGAAGTAAACGGTCCCCTATTCATCTAAAGTCCTCTGTATGCTCTCATCCTAATGAAAGATAAGTTAAATCTGCTTAGAAGAAACCATGTTCAGGTCTTCTAATCTGTGTTACATTTATATTATCTCAAGTGTGTGTGTGTGAGTCGCTCAGTCATGTCCCACTTTTTGTGACCCCATGGACCACAGCCCACAAGTCTCCTCTGTCCAAGGAGTTCTCCAGGCAAGAATACTAGAGTGGGTTACCATGCCCTGTTCCAGGGGATCTTCCCAATCCAGGGATCGAATCTGGGTCCCCCACATTGCAGGCAGATTCTTTATCATCTGAGCCACCCTGGAAGCCCTATTATCTCATGTAGGTGGCATTAAATTCTATTTTCTAAGACTTTCAGGTAAAAAATAAATAAAGAAAAGCATTTCCCTCCTTTGTGATAACCCATTCCATTTTTTCCAACTATCCAAATGCTCACTTATTAAAATCTGACTTAAATATTTAATGTACATAAATTTGTTGATAGTAGATCAGTATTGCCACTAGAATGTAGAGAATTTTATCTCAGATCTTAAATAAGTTCATAAAATGTTCCCCAAATTATAAACTATTTTTCACCATCCAGAAGCTCATATCTTGCTAAGACAAGTCAAAGAGATCAAAGAATAGGAAAAAAGAAAAAAACCTGAAACCTACATCTACCTAAACACCTCTACAAATGCGCTTTCAATAATACATGTGGGGCTGGGGGCTGGGGAAAGGAATGCAGGGAAGAGGGTCATGTGTTTCAAGAGACAAGTGATTAGCATGAAAGAATCATGCTCAGACCTTTAAGATAACAGAATAGCTTGGGTCTAGAAAAAATTGAGCAACTGTTTCTGAAATGCTTTTATTTATAATTTCATGGACAGTGCGTTGTGCCAAAAGATGTCAATGGAAGGTATTCATTCATCTGCATGATTGTCTTAAAGTCCTGCCTGCTACAGACCACTAATGAATATGAAGAACATATTTAAGGTTCAGCAATTTTCAGATAGCCTAGTGACAAACAACCTTGACTAAATTTGCTCTCAAGGCCCTTTTTAGAAGGATAGAGCCCCTGACATGGTGCCAGGCTTCCTGGCACAGGATGGAAACTGCCTTGATTGTGCTCTTGTCTGCTAAAAAGCCTAGGCTGTTGCATCCAGCTCCTTTGTCAATAGAAGCCTCTTCGATGGCGTGGTGTGAACCAGCCATTCTTAGAATGCCTGCTTAAATCTTAGAACAATGAAAAGAGAAAAGTAGACTGATTTGGCATTGAGACTTATGGAACGAGAGACAACATTAAAGTTTAAAATATTCATTGATATGCACACATAAAATTTCATTTTGTGACTTTGGTTACTGCACTTTTGATCTCTTTTAGTTGGAGATCTCTTATACAGCTAGATATGTCAACTTGTCACACATTTACGGAAAGATCCATGATTGTGGCCACGATAGCTATTCATTGTTAAAATTGTCTTGTATTATGATATATAATACACACAATGAAAAGTGCAAAAAAGTACAAATGTATAGCTGGGTGAGTTATCACAAAATCAATTTCTGTGCAACCGTCACTAGGTCAACAAAGAACACTGCTAACCCTGCAGAAGCCCCCTTGTAACCTCTCCCAAACACTGTGCTTTCTCATCTCCCCAAAGAAAACCACCATCTTGACTTCTAACACTACAGTTTAGCTTGACTATTTTATAAAATTTTTATCAATGAAATTACACAGTAGAGACATTTTTGTATCTGACTTTTTTTTTTTTTTTTGGTATCTGACTTTTCTGGCAAAATTAATTGTTAAATTCATCCCTATTTTTGACTGTGATGGTAGTTTCTCCATTTCCATTTCTACAGAGTATCTCATTGTATGACTATAACACACTTATTTATCTATACTACTGCTGGATGGACATTTATGTTTTTTCCTGTTTAGGACTATAATGCATAATGAGGCTAAGAGTATTCATGTCCATTGGTGTGAACATACACACACACACAAACACTTTTCTGCTGGATATGCTTATCCAATTTCTCTAAGAAGTGAAACTGCTGGATCATAAGATATTTAAAAGATCAGCTTTAAAAGACACTACTAAGTACTTTTCCAAAGTGGTCACATTATAGTCCCAGAAGCTGTATACAAGGATTCTTGTTTCAGTTATGAAACCCAGTCCAAAATAAATGTCAAAGTTGAGAAGAATTTCTACTATTATTAAAATCTGAGCACATGGAAATGTTGAGAGAAAAGTTTCATTAGATATCTGAAGGCATCCAATAATTCTAATGGCTAATGCTTATATACAGGACTTTGTGCCAGACACTGTTTCACTGTTCTAAGAAATACATATACAATGCAGTCTTCACAACAACGCTATGAAATACTATTATATTATTATTCCCATTTTACAGATGAGGGAACTAGCACAGGAGGTTAAGTAAATTGTCCAGGGTCACCTCAGTCAGTTCAGTCAGTCAGTCATGTCTGACTCTTAGTGACCCCATGGACAGCAGCATGCCAGGCTTCCCTGTCCACCACCAACTCCTGGAGCTTACTCAAACTCATGTCCATCGAGTCAGTGACGCCATCCAACCATCTTATCTTCTGTCGTCCCCTTCTCCTCCCGCCTTCAATCTTTCCCAGCATCAGGGTCTTTTCCAGTGAGTCAGTTCTTGGCATCAGGTAGCCAAAGTATTGGAGTTTCAGCTTCAGCATCAGTCCTTCCAGTGAATATTCAAGACTGCTTTCCTTTAGGATGGACTGGTTGGATCTCTTTGCAATCCAAGGGACTCTCAAGAGTCTTCTCCAACCTAGCTTGTAAGTATTCTAGCTGGAATGTGGACCTAGGCAACATGCTCCCAAAACCCATGTTGTTGAACTACTATCTGGGACATTAACAAAGGAATCATTCACAAAAGTCAGTGTCCCTGTAATTGATATCAACCATTAGCAGCACATGTTTGAAATAAGAATATATAAATACGGGTTAGTATTTTTCATAATGGCTTATAATGGCTAATTGAAACAGAAAGCAGGCATAAGCTGAGACCAGTCTTTAAGAAAGATTTTAATTTTAGGACCCAGGTACATAGTCTTTTTACTGCTTTTATAAAATCCTTTGTTTAGACATTCAAACATTAAATTCAAATTTAATGCTAAATTTAACATTAAATTTAGAAATTCCTTCTTTTAGGCCTGCAAATGTGCATTATCTAAAAAACACAGTCTTTGTAATCAAGAAGACATAAAAATAAATGCCTCTCACTTGACAAGCTAACTGTAACAAATGATAATAATGATGATAATAAAATTCTAGGTCTATATCTTTCTCATGCTGCTCAGGTATCATGCACACACCCCTGCAACCTGACTATCTGGATACCCTCAGTCACAGGTGATGAACCCCTCTCAAGCAGCAAAACCACTATTTCCAGTCAAGTTCTCTCACATACTACCCTGATGAAATGAGTCTGTGTTGTAAGTTAGCCAAGCAAGTGGTGGTGCTAAGTACTCAAATAACACTGGTTCCAGTCAGTCTGACTCCCTTACTCTCGCCATGCATGAACATGAAATGCTAATCAGACTCAGATTTTGATTCGGAGAGCTCCAACTCCACTGACTCCCCTAATTCTCTCTGTTCCCCAGCATTCATTCAGCTCTCTGATGGTAATCAGTCTTATAGTTTCAAGCCTATGGAGGCCCAAGGAGATTAAACACTGTCAAAGAAGATAGGAGTTGGACAACATTCTTGAGTTCCTCTAACTGAAATAACAGTAAATGAGCAAGGGGAGAAGATCTCCTTGTGTGGAGCTACCTTCATCTGAGACGTTGTGACTCCATCTGTACGTATACCTTTCTATTCCTTCCAGTTGAAAATGCACCATTTCTAGCCAGCATGCTAGAAAACAAATGCAATGATTATAAAATAATTTGCAAAAGTATATATTGCTCTAAAATATTCAAGATTTATTTCCTTTCTTGCAGAATAATAAGTCCCTATTATACACACAATAGGATATTTCAGATACATTTTGTTGCATATTTGGCACAATTTTGAATATACATATTGCCTCAAAAGCCATTTACTGGAGCCTTCATAAAAAACACTTTTTAATCTTATATACAACAGCATAAATCCCAAGTCATTTTTATGAATTCACTAAAGTTGTATTCAAATAGAGTAATTATCCTTAAGTATATAAGCTTAAAATATGTAAAGAATATTTACGTATTAAAGCTGGTAGGTTCCGATTGCCTTTATTTTGATGGTGAGTTACAAATCCTCTACATTTAAAAGAAAATGTGTTTTCAAGCCCCAAAGCCAGAAATCTTTTTAAAACATATTGAAAATGAAGTCATATTTCCCTGGTCTATTTCAGTATACAGTACTTGGTAAAAGAAATACTCCAAAGTGGTTTGACTTCATAATAGTAATTGCTTAAAAACTGCCCCAAGGTTAGGCCTGGCATTGCAGATTTTGTCTGGTGGCCAATTATTATGGTTCTGTTAATGCTCTAAAACACAGTCTATAATGGAAATGCCAACTTCTCTGTAGTCCATATGAATGAAATATCACAAATTAAAGTATACAGTTGATACGCAACCTCTGTGAAATATGATGATTGCGCTCTGGGAGTTGGTGATGGACAGGGAGGCCTGACGTGCTGCGATTCATGGGGTCGCAAAGAGTTGGACACAACTGAGTGACTGAACTGAACTGAACTGGACTGATTTGCCAATATAGTTTCAAAATATATGTGAGCAACAAGAATTGGTGTGAATGCTTAGGGACTACAACTAAAAGTATTATTCACTTCCTTATAACCAATCTTGTATTATATTGTAGCATTTAGTTCATTACAAGCTACATCAGAAAGTAAGACAGCCTTCTCTAACTCAGTGACATATAGTGACTATAATTATTATCATATACTAAAATTATTTATTAGGGGCTGGTATATACCTATGTGGGCTTCCCAGGTGGCTAGTGGTAAAGAATCTGTTTCCCAGGGCAGGGGATGTAAGAGATGGGGGTCGGGAAGATCCCCTGGAGGAGGGCATGGCCACTTACTCCAGTATTCTTCCCTGGAGAATCCCATGGACAGTGGAGCCTGGTAGGCCACTGTCTATAGGGTCACAAAGAGTCAGACCCCCCTGAAGTGACTTAGCAACAAGCACATATACCTATGCATTCTGTGATTCTTAGTAGACATTTTAAACTGTAATTAATAAAAGAAGTAGAATTTGAAAGAGAGATGGTTCTTCCAGTGAGAAAAAGTAGAAATGGCAAGAGAACTGTATCAGAAGACTGTTCACGCACTTCAAATTCTGAATGGTAATAAGAGCATGTCCTACCACCTGCCCTAGCAGTTCCTTCCACAGAATCAAGGACAAAGAAACAGGAAGATTACTGGGGAAAAAACACCCTATGCAAAGTCCCCTTGCCTCTTCTGCTGTCTCTATTCTGCCACTCCAAAGGGTGACAAGATCAATCCACACATGCGTCTAGACAGCACCCAAGTAATTCCAATAAGTCCGGGGAGCACTTTCATTTCCCACTGTGTTGTAGTCAAAGTGCAGAGAGTCTTAAAATTCTGGGGAATAATTTATATAATATAATAAAACATGTGCTACAATTGGATACAAGTATATGTATCGCTGAGCCCCTCTGCTGTCCATTTGAAACTATCACAAAATTGTTAACCAGCCATACTCCAACACAAAATTAAAAGCTTTAAAAAAATCATTAATCTGAATCTAATTCTTTTCTGGAAACATACTTTCCACACTGAAGAAATGCTTGAAATCACAGTATCATTTCTTATTCTACAAAACGCTGTCAATCAAGGAACTAGTCATCATCAGATGAATTCTAGCCACTGCGGAGGTTTGAAAAAGGGTTAAATATGTGATCTCTAAAAGTAAAGAATCATATCTGGTTGTTTAAAAATAGATACACGAAAGTAACTAGAAAATAAAGTGTAGTGTGTATTAGTACCCTCAAGGATGTTTTCAAACTATACTTGCTTTGGGAATTTAACAAGGAATGGAAGAGCTTAGTCTCTTCCATAATAAGCTTAGTCTTATTGAAGGAAATATATGTATTGGATTGATTGGTGGAGAGGCAAGAAAATATTTTGTGTAGAAGGGAGACCGTTTGGAAAATAGTATAAAATGGGAATAAGCAGATAACAGATAGAAGTGAGATGTTTATCATAGTACCTGGTTAATGGAGAGTGTTAAACACGAGAATTTGTAAGGACAACCACCAAAAGGACTGAAATAGGAAAATGCAAGCTGCAGGCTTTACCATAGATTAACCATGAACACAGTGGAGGGTAATAAGAAACTAATGATCGCATTGAGTACTTTAAATGTATACAACACACTTAAAACAAGCTCTAGAGTGAGTGTGTCTTGACTGGACTCCCAGCAACTCTACTTACTAAGGTACCAAGAACAAATATCTAAAATCCTTGGGCAGCAGTTTTCTTACCTAAAATTTTTGTAAAATAAAATACATAGCTCATTGGGTTATTATGAAAATTAAATGAATTAATACAGGTTAAAAGCTTGGAGTAGAGCAGGCACATCATAAGCAGTCAATAAAATTAAAAAATACTATAATTTTATTATTACTGGGAATTATATGTATACATTGCATATTCACACAGACACAATTTTTTACATTAATTTTCTCATTTTGTAAAAACTATTAACTTGAGGATAAAGGATTGTGAATTTTTCAAAACTATATCCAGTTTGTAAGGTTCAAGTCATAGAATAGACATACGATAGATATTTCTTGCAGGAAAAACAATATGGAAAGAGAGAGAAAGGCTAATATTAGATATTGATTATTAAGCTAATGGAAAAAATTTATGAGGGTAAGAAGATTGCATTAATGACTTTGATCCCCTCAGAACTTAGAAAAATGCAATGAACCAATGCCCCCAATGTATTCCAAGGAAATGTATGAAAAATTTCTGAAATTATACACAAGAGCAAACTTACAGCTTAATCATGCTAGGTCTCCCCAAAAAGATGCAGAATCACATAGGACATTCAAAAGAAGTCAGGAAAGCTGAAGAGACAAACCAGAAAGGGAAGTCTTCAAAGAGAATAGAGTCTTGAGTTTTTAAAAACATATAAAAGCAGAGACAGAGATTTTATGTGGACAAACAAATACTAGGGACAGTTACTTAGAGAAGAGAGATTTCACATCCTCCACAAAGGTTAGAGGCACGCATGTGTGTGTGCGCATGTGTCCCATATATTTCAGAGCAAAGTGAACAAACAGCATATAATAATGAATGCGTCTTGACAAGAAGCCACCAGTGAGTACTATAAACGTGGGAGACATACCTCTTAGGCCAAAACAAGGACATGAGAATATGGAGGAAGAATGTAGATGAGATGGAGACTGTCTCTGAGATGCTTCTTATACACATGAACTTACTGTCCAAAGTTCCAGTGAAAGTAATTTCAATACAAGGAGCTTGGCAGCATGGCTGAGATGGCAGGTCACCCTGATATGCTGCTGGCTTAAATTTATTAGATGCTATTTTCTTTCGATTCAACTGCTTAGTACATGCTCAGAATTCTTGGAAAAAAGTGGTATATAGAAACAAAAGAAAGGCAAATGAGTCAGTATAATTTTGCAACAAAATCACAAACAAGGGACTTCTCTGACAGTCCAGTGATCAAGACTCCATGATTCCACTTCAGGGGGCATAGGTTTGATCCCCTAGTCTGGGATCTGAGGATCTCTCATGCTGCATGGCAGCAGCCTCCCCCCAAAAAAATCACAAACAAAAAGCAATTATTTAGAATTTTAATATAGTTAATATAGAACCTCTGTGGCAGAGTTGATCAACCCAGAGATTACCTATGTATACAGAGACAATAAGAGTCTGAAATGCAGTACTTGGGTGCAGCCTCAAAAATGACAGAATGATATTGGTTTGTTTCCAAGGAAAGCCATTTGACATCACAGTAATTCAAGTCTATGCCCCTAAAAACTGATACTATATAAGTTGAAGTTAATCAGTACAATAAAGACCTAGAAGACCTTCTAGAACTAACATCAAAAAAAAGATATTCTATTCATCATTGGAGAATACCTGGAATAACAGGCAAGTTTGGCCTTAGAGAACAAAGTGAAGCAGGACAAAGGCTAACTGAATTCTGCCAAATGAATGCACTGGTCATAGCAAACACCCTTTTTCAACAACATAAGAGATGACATTACACGTGGACATCACCAGATGGTCAATACCAAAATCAAATTGATTACATTCTTTGTAGCCGAAGATGGAGAAGCTATATACAGTCAGCAAAAACAAGACCTGGAACTGACTGTGGCTCAGATCATCAGCTTCTCATAGCAAAATTCAGGCTTAAACTAAACAAAGTGGGGAAAACCACTAGGCCAGGCAGGTATGAATTAAACAAAATTCCCTATGAATATGCAGTGGACGTGACAAATAGATTCAAGAGACTAGGTCTAGTTAATAGTGTGCCTGAAGAACTATAGGCAGAGGTCACAAGATTGTACAGGAGGCAGTGAACAAAACCATCCCAAAGAAAAAGAAAAGCAAGAAGAAAAAATGGTTATCTGAGGAGGTTTTATAAATAGCTGTAGAAAGAAGAGAAGCAAAAAACAAGAGAGAAAGGGAAAGGTACATCCAACTAAACGCTGAGCTCCAGAAAAAAGCAAGGAGAGTTAAGAAGGCCCTTTTCAATGAACAGAGCATAAAAACAGAGGAAAACAACAGAAGGGGAGAGACTAGAGACCTCTTCAAGAAAGGGAACATTATGCCCAAAGAAGGGCACAATAAAGGACAGAAATGGTAGAGATTTAGTGGCACCAGAAGCAATCGAGAAGAGATGGAAACAATACATGGAAGACCTATACGGAAAAGATCTTAATGAACTGGAAAAGTGCAATGGTGTGGTCAGTCACCCAGAGCCAGACATCCTGGAGTGTGAAGTCAAGTGGGCCTTAGGACGCACTGCTGTTAATAAAGCTAGTGGATGCAATGGAATTCCAGTAGAGCTATTCAAAACCCTAAAGAATGATGCCATCTAAGTGCTGCATTCCATATGTCAGCAAATTTGGAAGACCCAGCAGTGGCCACAGGACTCGAAAAGGTCAATCCTCATCCCAATTCCCAGAAATGTAGTATAAAGAATGTGCCAACCATCGGATAACTGCATTCATCTCCCATGCTAGTAAGGTCATGCTAAAAATCTTGCATGCTAGGCTTCAGCACTACGTGAACCAAGAACTTCCAGATGTCCAAGCTGGATTTAGAAAAGGCAGAGGAACCAGAGATCAAATTGCCAACATTCACAGGATCATTGACAAAGCAAGGGAATTCCAGAAAAATATCTACCTCTGTTTCATCAACCATGCTAAAGCATAGAAATAGTGACAGGTTCCCTCTTCTTGAGCTCTAAAATCACTGCGGACAGTGAGTGCAGCCATGAAATCAGAAGACAATTGCTTCTTGACAAAAAGCTGTGACAAACCTAGACAGTGTGTTGAAAAGCAGAGACATTACTCTGCCGACAAAGGTCTGTATAGTCAAGACTATGGTCTTCCCAGTAGTCGTGCATGGTTGTGAGAACAAGACCACGAAAAAGGCAGAACACCAAAAAATTGATGCCTTTAGAATGTGTGCAGGAAAAGACTCCTGAAAGTCCCTTGGACAGCAAGGAGATCAAACCAGTCAACCTTAAGGGAAATCAACCCTGAATACTCTTTGGAAGGACAGATGCTGAAGCTGAAACTCCAGTATTTTGATCACCTGTTGCAAATAGCTGACTCATTAGAAAAAGTCCCTGATGATGGGAAAGATTGAGAGGAGAAGGATAAGAGGGTGTCAGAGGATGAAATGGCTGGATGGCATCAATAATGCAATGGACAAGAACTTGGGCAAACTTCAGGAGATGGTGAGGGATAGAGAGGCCTGGCAGACTGCAGTCCTAGGGGTAGCAAAGAGTCAGACACGACTAGGTGACTGAGACAAGTCTATAATGAATTTATGTTGAAAAGATATGCGTGAGCCAATAATCTTATCATCCTATAGATGCTACAAATTGTGACTTCACAAGCACTGTATTTGCAGTTGGTTCCCTAAAAAGAAAAGAGGTTTTGGTGGTGATGGTTTGGTTTAGAAGGGAAAAGTTGAACAAATCCTTGTTTAAATACTCCAGTGTTATCTCTTCATTAGAGTTTCCCTGGTGGCTCAGATTGTAAAGAATCTGCCTACTATGCAGGATATCCTTTGGAGAAGGGAATGGCAACCCACTCCAGTATTATTGCCTGGAGAATTCCATGGACAGAGGAGCCTGGCGAGCTACAGTCCACGGGGTCGCAAAGAGTTAGACAGGACTGAGTGACTAACACACACACATGCACATCTCTTCAATCAGGCTTTCCAAGACACTCTTACAGAAAACAGGGCCCAGCAATCACTCTACCAAAAAATTTGTATATCCATTAATTTTCTTAAATTTCTACTTATTTTCTTTTTTACCCAGTGGAATATCAGGTCCATGAAACAGAGGAAAGTAAGTATTTTGAGAGGCAGTGAAGCATAAAGATTAGGAGTTCAGATCTGAGAACTAAACACTGCTTAAGGTCTCCATGTCTTGGTTTCCTCACCTGGAAATGAGTTAATAAGACAACTACCCTTTAAAACAGTTTCTCAGGAGGAGGAGCCAAGATGGCGGAGGAGTAGGACGGGAGAACACTTTCTCCCCACAAATTCATCAAAAGAGCATTTAAACGTCGAGTAAATTCCACAAAACAACTTCTGAATGCCGGCAGAGGACATCAGGCACCCAGAAAAGCAACCCAACTCTTCGAAAGGAGGTAGGAAAAAATATTAAAAACAAATTTAAAAAAGAGACAAAAGAGGGAGGGACGGAGTTCCGTCCGGGAAGGGAATCTTAAAAGAGAGAAGTTTCCAAACATCAGAAAACCTTCTCACTGCGAATCTGTGCCGAGCTTTGGAAGCACAGAGGGCAACATAACAGGGAGAAAAAATAAATAAACAATTTAAAACTCGCAGATTGCGAGCCCTACGGTAAATCCCCAACAGGAAAGCAGAGAAGACGCCTGCATCCGCCATTAGCAAACCGGGGCTGGGCAGGGAGGCGCGGCGTGGGCTGCATCGCTGAGAGTAAGAATCTGGCCTGAATACCCTGAGCGCTATCTGAGCGAAATAATTTGGGCTAGCAAACCAGACTGTGGGATACCTACCACGCGAAAAGCCAGCCCTAACCTAAGACCGCCAGGCCCGCGCACGGAACAAAGGACTGAACAGAGATAGCCGGCTGCAGACCTTCCCCCTCCGGTGACAGGCAGCCAGAGCCGGAAGGGGGCAATCGCAGCCCCAGAGAGACATTATCTATAAAATTGTAAGCAGGCTTCTTTGCTAACTAAAACTTCTTGGGGGTCTGGACGGTCAACATCTGCCTGAGAAGGTGCGCCGGTTTTACATCCAGATAACCGAGTGGTGGGGAGGCGATAAGTCGCAGCATTGGCGCTCGCCTGGGAAGAGCAAATTGGCGCTCGGACCTGGGAAGAGCACAAAACGCAGGCCCAACTGAGTCTGCGCCTCTGAGGACTACCCGAGTGCCTGAACCTGAGCGGCTTGGACCTGGGAGGTGCATGCAGCCCAGGGCCAGCCTCGGATTGTTCCCGGCGGAACAACCTAGAGTCCGAGCAGTGTGGACAGGGAGGCTACACGCGCCGTGAGCGGGGGCAGACCCAGGGTGGCTGAGGCACTGCGAGCCCACGCCAGTGTTATTTGTTTGCAGCATCCTCCCTCCATCCCCACAGCGACTGAACAAGTAAGCCTAAAAAAAAAAAAAAAAAAAAAAAAGTGTGTCTCCACCGTGCCCTTTGAGTCAGGGCGAAACCAGATACTGAAGAGACTAGCAAACAGAAGAAGATATAACAGAGGGAAACGCCTTGGAAGCTACAGGCAATAGATCAAAACCCTGTGGTTACTACGGACTACATAGGAAGGGGCCTATAGATCTTGAGAAATATAAATCTGACCAAGGAACTAGCCAAAAATGAACTGAACCCACAACACCCAAAAAAAAAAAAAAAAAAGTCCTAGATATATTTTTATTATTTTTTACGATCATTCTTTCTTTTTTTTTTAACTAAAAAAAAAAAAAAATTTTAAGTCCTCTATTGTTCCTTTAATTTTCACTTTTATAACCTATTACTTTGCAAAAAAAAAAAAAAAAAAAAAGACCCTATTTTTTTTTCTTCAGCAAACTTCATATATATATATTTTATAATTTTTTGACCTTGTTTTTTTTTTTTTTGTTTTTTTTTTTTTTCTTCTTTTCTTTAACATTGTATTTTGAAATTCCAAACTCTACTCTAGATTTTTAATTTTAAGCTTTTTGGTATATGTTATCAATTTTGTACCTATAGTTTTTTTTATATAATTTCTGTGACTTTTTTTTTTTTTTTTTTTCTTCTCTGTTTCTTTCTCTTCTTCTTTTATATAACATTGTATATCTGAAATTCCAAACTTTACTCTAGATTTTTAATTTATGCTTTTTGGTATTTGATATCAATTTTGTACCTGTATTTTCTTTATAATTTTGTGACATTGTTCGTATTTGTTTGTTTGTTTTCTCTTTATTTATTTTTCTTCTTTTTTTTTTTTTTTTAACATTGTATTTTGAAATTCCAAACTCTACTCTAGATTTTTAATTTTTGCTTTCTGGTATTAGTTATCAATTTTGTACCTGTACTTTCTTTATAATTTTCAACATCGAAACCTTGTTTGTTTTTGTTTGTTCGTTTTTCTCTCTTTCTTTTCCTTCTTCTTTTCTTTAACATCGTATTTTTTGAAATTCCAAACTCTACTCTAGAATTTTAATTTTAAACTTTCTGGTATTAGTTATCAATTTTGTACCTGTACTTTCTTTATAATTTTCATGACCTTGTTTGTTTTTGTTTGTTCGTTCTTTCTCTCTTTCTTTTCCTTCTTCTTTTTTCTTTAACATCGTATTTTTGAAATTCCAAACTCTACTCTAGATTTTTAATTTTTGCTTTTATGTATTTGTTACCAATTTTGTACCTTTAAGGACCCAATCTTCAGGACCCATTTTTCACTAGGGAGTGAGATTACTGGCTTGACTGCTCTCTCTCCCTTTGGACCCTCCTTTTTCTCCACCAGGTCGCCTGTGTCTCCTCCCTAACCCCTCTCTACTCTACCCAACTCTGTGAATTTCTGTGTGTTCCAGATGGTGGAGAACACTTAGGAACTGATTACTGGCTGGATCTGTCTCCCTCCTTTTCATTCCCCCTTTTATCCTTCTGGCCACCTTCTGTTACCTTCCTCCTTCTTCTCTTCTCTGTATAACCCGTGAACATCTCTGAGTGGTCCAGTTGCGGAGTGCACATAAGGAAGTGACTACTGGCTAGCCCACTCTCTCACTATTGATTCACCTCATCTCATTTGGGTCACCTCTAACTCCCTCCTCCCTCTTCTCTTCTCCATGTAACCCTGTGAACCTCTCTGAGTGACCCTCACTGTAGAGAAACTTATCATCTTTAATGTAGATGTTTTATAAATGGTGCTGTATAGAAGGAGAAGTTTTGAAACTACTGTAAAAATAAGACCGATAATCGGAAGCAGGAGACTTAAGTCCAAACCCTGACTCAGGGAACTCCTGACTCAAGGAACATTCATTGACAGGAGCTCATCAAATGCCTCCATACTGACACTGAAACCAAGCACCACACAAGGGCCAATAAGTTCCAGGGCAAGACATACCAAGCAAATTCTCCAGCAACAAAGGAACACAGCCCTGAGCTTTCAAGATACAGGCTGCCCAAAGTCACCCCAAAACTATAGACATCTCATAACTCATTACTGGACATTTCATTGCACTCCAGAGAGAAGAAATACAGCTCCACCCACAGAACACCGACACAAGCTTCCCTAACCAGGAAACCTTGACAAGCCACCTGTACAAACCCACACACAGTGAGGAAACGCCATAATAAAGAGAACTCCACAAACTGCCAGAATACAGAAAGGACACCCCAAACTCAGCAATTTAAACAAGATGAAGAGACAGAGGAATACTCAGCAGATAAAGGAACAGGATAAATGCCCACCAAACCAAACAAAAGAGGAAGAGATAGGGAATCTACCTGATAAAGAATTCCGAATAATGATAGTGAAATTGATCCAAAATCTTGAAACTAAAATGGAATCACAGATAAATAGCCTGGAGACAAGGATTGAGAAGATGCAAGAAAGGTTTAACAAGGACCTAGAAGAAATAAAAAGAGTCAATATATAATGAATAATGCAATAAGTGAAATTAAAAACACTCTGGAGGCAACAAATAGTAGAATAACAGAGGCAGAAGACAGGATTAGTGAATTAGAAGATAGAATGGTAGAAATAAATGAATCAGAGAGGATAAAAGAAAAACGAATTAAAAGAAATGAGGACAATCTCAGAGACCTCCAGGACAATATTAAACGCTACAACATTCAATCATAGGGTTTCCAGAAGAAGAAGACAAAAAGAAAGACCATGAGAAAATACTTGAGGAGATAATAGTGGAAAACTTCCTAAAATGGGGAAGGAAATAATCACCCAAGTCCAAGAAACCCAGAGAGTACCAAACAGGATAAACCCAAGGAGAAACACCCCAAGACACATATTAATCAAATTAACAAAGATCAAACACAAAGAACAAATATTAAAAGCAGCAAGGGAAAAACAAATAAATAACACACAAGGGAATTCCCATAAGGATAACAGCTGATCTTTCAATAGAAACTCTTCAAGCCAGGAGGGAATGGCAAGACATACTTAAAATGATGAAAGAAAATAACCTACAGCCCAGATTATTGTACCCAGCAAGGATCTCATTCAAGTATGAAGGAGAAATCAAAAGCTTTTCAGACAAGCAAAAGCTGAGAGAATTCTGCACCACCAAACCAGCTCTCCAACAAATACTAAAGGATATTCTCTAGACAGGAAACACAAAAATGGTGTATAAACTCAAACCCAAAACAATAAAGTAAATGGCAACGGGAACATACTTATCAGTAATTACCTTAAATGTAAATGGGTTGAATGCCCCAACCAAAAGACAAAGACTGGCTGAATGGATACAAAAACAAGACCCCTACATATGTTGTCTACAAGAGACCCACCTCAAAACAGGGGACACATACAGACTGAAAGTGAAGGCTGGAAAAAGATTTTCCATGCAAATAGGGACCAAAAGAAAGCAGGAGTAGCAATACTCATATCAGATAAAATAGATTTTAAAACAAAGGCTGTGAAAAGAGACAAAGAAGGTCACTACATAATGATCAAAGGATCAATCCAAGAAGAAGATATAACAATTATAAATATATATGCACCCAACACAGGAGCACCACAGTACGTAAGACAAATGCTAACAAGTATGAAAGGAGAAATTAACAATAACACAATAATAGTGGGAGACTTTAATACCCCACTTACACCTATGGATAGATCAACTAAACAGAAAATTAACAAGGAAACACAAACTTTAAACGATACAATAGACCAGTTAGACCTAATTGATATCTATAGGTCATTTCATCCCAAAACAATGAATTTCACCTTTTTCTCAAGCGCACATGGAACCTTCTCCAGGATAGATCACATCCTGGGCCATAAAGCTAGCCTTGGTAAATTCAAAAAATAGAAATCATTCCAAGCATTTTTTCTGACCACAATGCAATAAGATTAGATCTCAATTACAGGAGAAAAACTATTAAAAATTCCAACATATGGAGGCCGAACAACGCGCTGCTGAATAACCAACAAATCACAGAAGAAATCACAAAGAAATCAAAATTTGCATAGAAATGAATGAAAATGAAAACACAACAACCCAAAACCTGTGGGACACGGTAAAAGCAGTCCTAAGGGGAAAGTTCATAGCAATACAGGCACACCTCAAGAAACAAGAAAAAAGTCAAATAAATAACCTAACTCTACACCTAAAGCAACTAGAAAAGGAAGAAATGAAGAACCCCAGGGTTAGTAGAAGGAAAGAAATCTTAAAAATTAGAGCAGAAATAAATGCAAAAGAAACAAAAGAGACCATAGCAAAAATCAACAAAACCAAAAGCTGGTTCTTTGAAAGGATAAATAAAATTGACAAACCATTAGCCAGACTCATCAAGAAACAAAGGGAGAAAAATCAAATCAACAAAATTAGAAACGAAAATGGAGAGATCACAACAGACAACACAGAAATACAAAGGATCATAAGAGACTACTATCAACAATTATATGCCAATAAAATGGACAACGTGGAAGAAATGGACAAATTCTTAGAAAAGTACAACTTTCCAAAACTGGACCAGGAAGAAATAGAAAATCTTAACAGACCCATCACAAGCATGGAAATTGAAACTGTAATCAAAAATCTTCCAGCAAACAAAAGCCCTGGTCCAGACGGCTTCACAGCTGAATTCTACAAAAATTTAGAGAAGAGCTCACACCTATCCTGCTCAAACTCTTCCAGAAAATTGCAGAGGAAGGTAAACTTCCAAACTCATTCTATGAGGCCACCATCACCCTAATACCAAAACCTGACAAAGATCCCACAAAAAAGAAAACTACAGGCCAATATCACTGATGAACATAGATGCAAAAATCCTTAACAAAATTCTAGCAATCAGAATCCAACAACACATTAAAAAGATCATACACCATGATCAAGTGGGCTTTATCCCAGGGATGCAAGGATTCTTCAATATCCGCAAATCAATCAATGTAATACACCACATTAACAAATTGAAAAATAAAAACCATATGATTATCTCAATAGATGCAGAGAAAGCCTTTGACAAAATTCAACATCCATTTATGATAAAAACTCTCCAGAAAGCAGGAATAGAAGGAACATACCTCAACATAATAAAAGCTATATATGACAAACCCACTGCAAACATTATCCTCAATGGTGAAAAATTGAAAGCATTTCCTCTAAAGTCAGGAACAAGACAAGGGTGCCCACTTTCACCATTACTATTCAACATAGTTTTGGAAGTTTTGGCCACAGCAATCAGAGCAGAAAAAGAAATAAAAGGAATCCAAATTGGAAAAGAAGAAGTAAAACTCTCACTATTTGCAGATGACATGATCCTCTACATAGAAAACCCTAAAGAGTCCACCAGAAAATTACTAGAAATAATCAATGACTACAGTAAAGTTGCAGGATATAAAATCAACACACAGAAATCCCTGGCATTCCTATACACTAATAATAATGAAAAACAGAAAGAGAAATTAAGGAAACAATTCCATTCACCATTGCAACGGAAAGAATAAAATACTTAGGAATATATCTACCTAAAGAAACTAAAGACCTATATATAGAAAACTATAAAACACTGGTGAAAGAAATCAAAGAGGACACTAATAGATGGAGAAATATACCATGTTCATGGATTGGAAGAATCAATATAGTGAAAATGAGTATACTACCCAAAGCAATTTATAGATTCAATGCAATCCCTATCAAGCTACCAACAGTATTCTTCACAGAGCTAGAACAAATAATTTCACAATTTGTATGGAAATACAAAAAACCTCGAATAGCCAAAGCGATCTTGAGAAAGAAGAATGGAACTGGAGGAATCAACCTACCTGACTTCAGGCTCTACTACAAAGCCACAGTTATGAATGGATAAGAAAGCTGTGGTACATATACACAATGGAGTATTACTCAGCCATTAAAAGAATACATTTGAATCAGTTCTAATGAGGTGGATGAAACTGGAGCCTATTATACAGAGTGAAGTAAGCCAGAAGGAAAAACATAAATACAGTATACTAACGCACATATATGGAATTTAGAAAGATGGTAACAATAACCTGGTGTACGAGACAGCAAAAGAGACACTGATGTATAGAACAGTCTTATGGACTCTGTGGGAGAGGGAGAGGGTGGGAAGATTTGGGAGAATGGCAATGAAACATGTAAAATATCATGTAGGAAACGAGTTGCCAGTCCAGGTTCGATGCATGATGCTGGATGCTTGGGGCTGGTGCACTGGGACGGCCCAGAGGGATGGTATGGGGAGGGAGGAGGAGGAGGAGGTTCGGGATGGGGAACACATGTATACCTGTGGCGGATTCATTTTGATATTTGGCAAAACTAATACAATTATGTAAAGTTTAAAAATAAAATAAAATTGGAAGAATAAAAAAAAATGATAAAAAAAAAAAAAAAAAAAAAATAGTTTCTCAGTCGTGTCCAACTCTTTGTAACCCCGTGGATTGTATCCAGCCAGACTCCTCATCCCCTTATTTTGCAGATGGGGCAAACTGGGGTAAAGATAAGTACACTGCATTGCCTATAGTGACATGTTCTTTCCATCATATTATCTGTTTTTGAATTAGATATAATTAAAACATATTAAGAAATTTCATAAATTAGTTTCCTTTATATTAAATATCACGGGATCAAAATGTGGAACTGAAAGAGTCATTCATCTCCAAGTTTCATAAAGTATAAAATAGCTCCTCAGTCTTGACCTACCATATGGAAATAAGAGGCACAGATGTCTCAAGCAGTGTCAAGGATGGTGACAATGAAGCAGTGTTCTTTCCCCTACACAAGGCCAACTGGTTTCTGTATAAATTCACTGTACAACTGTGGCTTCATTCTTGAATACTTAAGTCAATTTGTGCAGTAACGTAGCAGAGAGGTTGAAAGCATCAAGGTCTATCAGACAGACTTTGGAATGCATCCCAGTTTCACCATCTTTCAAGCCTGAGATCCTAGACAGTTTAAACACTTGTTAACTTTAGGACCCCAACTCTCAGTTTCTTCCTCTACAAAATCAGAATAATTTGCTACAAAGAATTTTTCTGAATATTGAAAGAGTTAACATTTGTAAAATCATTTAATACAATGTCTGACAACTAGTAGCACACACCAATGATAATTATCATGATGTGCAGAAATCCATTCCTCTCAGTACACTGTAATCATACAATGAATATATCTGCATATAAATATTCATACCCACACATATATTATGAATGAAAACTTGTTACATCTGCTAAATCATTTATTTTTGTATCTCTATGGAAATTACATTTTGAGTTACAAATTGAGTTACCACATAAGAATTTCACATTTGCAAAGCATGAATGAGACCTGTTATTATATAATCAGAATTAAAGATTAAATTTTGTAAAAGCTAAATTTCAAAAAATATTTACAATGTCAGGATAGCCCCTTAAAGCAACTCATTAAATAGCAAAAATTTTTCTCTGCCTTCTTAAGAACAGTATAACCAAATTTCACAATTTATCAATTACTTACAATTATCATTATATCAATTATACATGGCATAGCTGCTCCTGATGTGGGATATAGAGAGTAAGGAATATGAACTCAAAGACATTCTCAGACACTTGCTTTCTATATAAAGCAAATGACTGGCTTGCCTTTTGCTCATCTGCATTTTTCTTATGAAATTGCAGTGAATAATGTTGAGCTGTCTATCCTTCAGGGCAATAGAACACCGCTAACTTTTTGAAGAATAGATTAATGAATTAAAGAGTGAAGTAATCATCCCTGAACTATTTTACTTGCCCTCCAGAAAATTATCTTCTTTGCTTGTGCTTTCAGTATCTCTTGAGTTGTCAGCACCATTCAAAACATTTCTTATGATTTCAGCATGGATGTCATTTCAGATCATCCGCATTGCTTCTCATACTGTCCTCTCCATGCCTGAACCAAATGAACAAACTTGACTATGATTTTGAATTAATGTCTGCAATAACTCTCAGCCCTATAACAGGTGTGAGTTCCAAGACGCTTTTGTGCTTATGGAGCTATTGCTTTCTCCACCCCAATCTCCTGAGTTACTTCCATGGGGATGGAAAATTGCTTCAAATCCTGATTTATATCCCAGTTTTCTGACTAGGATTGGATCTGACTCCTCAGCTTCAACAATCATAAGAGGGTTCTAAAACAATCCGATTTTCCCTAGGAGTTGGACCCTCTGTCCATCCTGCCAACAGCTGGCTAGAATTCTGCTTCAGCCCAGATGGTCTCCCACACTCCAGAAGCCACACAATCCCCTCCACCTGTCTCCATACCACTACTGTGGGAAACTCAGGCTGGGGGACCACAACCACATGATTTGAATCTCAGGATATCAATTCAAGCCCAGATGGAGAACAAATTTGCTACCTCAACTTGGATCACAAATCAGATTCCTGCCACCATCCTCATAGGCAAACCTGCTGCTGAGAAGGTTTCCGAGCCCTGGCACTCCCTGCTCTAGCTTATTTTCCTCCTGCTGCAGGCCTAATAATTGAGAATTCATCATGTGTAGGATATGACCTGTCCTCGACAATTTATTACAATAACTACCTTTGGCAGCCTAATGCTAGCTTCTTTCTCTCTTCTCTCTCTTCTTTCTCTCTGGTATGTTTCATTAAAACAATGTCAATGAACAGTACCTTCAGATGTATCCAGTGTTATTCTAGGATACTTTGGGCTCATTCCTAATGTCTCATCACCAAAATAAAATGAGATTGTCTATCATTATGATACTGAGTTAAAACAATGAAATCTTCACTGTTCATGCTGTATAAAGTCTATTTGTGATGCACTGTGATAGTTCACTCCTCCAACCATAACAAAATACCATAGACTAGGTTGTGGCTTAAGCAACAGAGATGTATTTCCTCACATTTGTAGAGGCTGGAAGTTCACAACCAAGGTGGTGGCACGTGTGGTCTCTCCTGAGGCCTCTCTCCTTGATTTGCAGACAGCTACCGTCTTGCTGTGTCCTTTTCTCTATGCAAGTGAATCCCTGATGTCTCTCATGTGTCCAGATTTCCTCTGATAAAGATACCAGTCATGTTGGATTAGGGCTCACCCTAATGGTCTTATTTTAAATCTCAAACACTGCCTCACTGTATTTCACAGGGAACTAGATACAATATCTTATAATAACCCATAATGGGAAAGTCTTCCCAGATCGTGCTAATGGTAAAGACTCTGCCTGCCAATGCTAGAGACTCAAGAGATGTGGGTTTGATTCCTGGGTCGGGAAGATCCCCTGAGTAGGATATGGCAACTCACTCCAGTATTCTTGGCTGAAAGATTCCATGGACAGAGGAACCTGGCAGGCTATATAGTCCATGGGGTCACAAAGAATCGGACATGACTGAACACATGCATTCTAATCTTATATTCAGTCTGGAAATTATAAGTCATCAGAGAGAAGCTAAGTGTTCTGACTGATGTGTGATGATGCAGGACCTATACCTGTGGCGGATTCAGTTTGATATTTGGCAAAACTAACACAATTATGTAAAGTTTAAAAATAAAATAAAATTTATTAAAATAAAAAATAAAGAGTAATGCAGTGGCTCTTTTGACTGAAGCATGAGACACAGTCACCAAGAAACTTCCGGTATATAAGGTTGAACAAGCAATCCATGATTTATAAAGCAAATATTATGCCAGGCTGGCACATGCACTCCTAGAGAAGTGATCTTCTGCTAAGTCATGGGACTGCAAAGAGTCTGATACAACTGAGTACAACTTTCTTCTTTATAATGGAAAGAGATATGAAAAAGAACATATACATATGTATATTCATATATACACATGCACACACACATATATATATGCCTGAATCACTTCACTGTATACCTAAAACTAACACAATATTACAAATCAACTATAAAATGAAGAAGAACTAAAGAGCCTCTTGATAAAAGTGAAAGAGGAGAGTGAAAAAGTTGGCTTAAAGCTCAACATTCAGAAAACTAAGATCATGGCATCTGGTCCCATCACTTCATGGCAAATATATGGGGAAACAGTGGAAACAGTGGCTGACTTTATTTTTGGGGGCTCCAAAATCACTGCAGATGGTGATTGCAGATATGAAATTAAAAGACACTTACTCCTTGGAAGGATAGTTATGACCAACCTAGACAGCATATTAAAAACCAGAGACATTGCCAACAAAGGTCCGCCTAGTCAAGGCTATAGTTTTTCCAGTGGTCATGTATAGCTATGAGAGTTGGACTATAAAGAAAACAGTGCAGAAGATTTGATGCTTTTGAACTGTGGTGTTGGAGAAGACTCTTGTGAGTCCCTTGGACAGGAAGGAAATCCAACCAGTCCATCTTAAAGGAGATCAGTCCTGAGTGTTCATTGGAAGAACTGATGTTGAAGCTGAAACTCCAATACTTTGGCCACCTGATGCGAAGAGCTGACTCATTTCAAAAGACCCTGATGCTGGG
The DNA here is from genome assembly GCF_027580195.1 of Bos mutus. Taxonomy (NCBI): domain Eukaryota; kingdom Metazoa; phylum Chordata; class Mammalia; order Artiodactyla; family Bovidae; genus Bos; species Bos mutus. The sequence goes on from NC_091617.1 coordinate 50,694,976, forward strand.
AAAGATTGAGGGCAGGAGGAGAAGGGGATGACAGAGGATGAGATGGTTGGATGGCATCACCGACTCGATGGACATGGGTTTGGGTGGACTCCGGGAGTTGGTTATGGACAGAGAGGCCTGGCGTGCTGCAGTTCATGAGATTGCAAAGAGTCGGACACAACTGAGCGACTGAACTGAACTGATACTTCAGTAAATAAATAAAATGCCTTATTAAAGCTCTATATTCTAATTCAGTCACATCCTGAGGCACTGGTGGTTGGGATTCAACAAATTTCAGAGGGAAGGACAATTTAGCCCACCAACACAAATGAAATAACATACTCTTCTTAAGATCTCCGTAGTATACTGCTTAAAAGAAGGAGTAACCCAAAAGAGTAAGAGACCTCTTTTAGAGGTTATTACGAGGTTGAAAAACTATTTCAAACTTTTCATCTTGACCTCACTGGAAACCTGTGAAATAATATGAACAGGAAAAATGAGTAAACCTTTATATCTTTTATATTAGTCAGATTTGAGGGTCTGGCTTCCTGAAATGGTCTGGACAATAGTGAAAATAGTTACTGTACTTTGACAAACCTCTAGTTTTTAAGTTGTCCTTAACTGATGCTTCAGAAAGAAATATCTTGGTCTACCCATGTACTGTGTGATAGTTTGCGCATTCTTTGCATTGACTTTCTTGGGGATTATAATGAAAATTGACCTTTTCCAGTCCTGTGGCCACTGCTGAGTTTTCCAAATTTGCTGTCATGTTGACTGCAGCACTTTCACAGCATCATCTTCCAGGATTTGAAATAGCTCCAGTGGAATTCCATCACCTCCACTAGCTTTGTTCATAGTGATGCTTTCTAAGGCTCACTTGACTTCACATTCCAGGATGTCTGGCTCTAGGTCAGTGATCACACCATCATGATTATCTGGGTCATGAAGATCTTTTTTGTACAGTTCTTCTGTGTATTCTTGCCACCTCTTCTTAATATCTTCTGCTTCTGTTAGGTCCATACCATTTCTGTCCTTTATCGAGCCCATCTTTGCATGAAATTTTCCCTTGATATCTCTAATTATCTTGAAGAGATCTCTAGCCTTTCCCATTCTGTTGTTTTCCTCTATTTCTTTGCATTGATCGCTGAGGAAGGCTTTCTTATCTCTCCTTGCTATGCTTTGGAACTCTGCATTCAAATGGGTATATCTTTCCTTTTCTCCTTTGCTTTTCACTTCTCTTGTTTTCACAGCTATTTGTAAGGCTTCCTCAGACAGCCGTTTTGCTTTCTTGCATTTCTTTCTCTTGGGGATGGTCTTGATTCCTGTCTCCTGTACAATGTCATGAACCTCCATTCATAGTTCATCAAGCACTCTGTCTGTCATATCTAGTCCCTTAAATATATTTCTCACTTCCACTGTATAGTCATAGGGGGTTTGATTTAGGTCATACCTGAATGGTGTAGTGGTTTTCTCCACTTTCTGGAATTTCAGTCTGAATTTGGCAATAAGGAGAAAAGAATACTCAAACTACCAAACAATTGCACTCATCTTACACAGTAATAAAGTAATGCTCAAAATTCTCCAAGCCAGGCTTCAGCAATATGTGAACTGTGAAATTCCTGATGTTCAAGCTGGTTTTAGAAAAGGCAGAGGAACCAGAGATCAAGTTGCCAACATCCGCTGGATCCTCGAAAAAGCAAGAGAGTTCCAGAAAAACATCTATTTCTGCTTTATTGACTATGCCAAAGCCTTTGACTGTGTGGATCACAATAAACTGTGGAAAATTCTGAAAGAGATGGGAATACCAGATCACCTGACCTACCTCTTGAGAAACCTGTATGCAGGTCAGGAAACAACAGTTAGAACTGGACACGGAACAACAGACTGGTTCCAAATAGGAAAAGGAATATGTCAACACTGTATTTTGTCACCCTGCTTATTTAACTTCTATGCAGAGTACATCATGAGAAACACTGGGCTGTAAGAAGCACAAGCTGGAATCAAGATTGCTGGGAGAAATATCAATAACCTCAGATACACAGATGACACCACCCTTATGGCAGAAAGTGAAGAAGAACTAAAGAGCCTCTTGATGAAAGTGAAAGAGGAGAGTGAAAAATTTGGCTTAAAGCTCAACGTTCAGAAACTAACATCATGGCATCTGGTCCCATCCCATCACTTCATGGCAAATAGATGGGGAAACAGTGGAAACAGTGGCTGAATTTATTTTGGAGGGCTCCAAAGTCAGTGCAGATGGTGACTGCAGCCATGAAATTAAAAGGCGCTTACTCCTTGGAAGGAAAGTTATGACCAACCTAGATAGCATATTCAAAAGCAGAGACATTACTTTGCCAACAAAGGTCCGTCTAGTCAAGGCTATGGTTTTTCCAGTGGTCATGTATGGATATGAGAGTTCAACTATAAAGAAATGTGAGCACAGAAGATTTGATGCTTTTGAATTGTAGTGTTGGTGAAGACTCTTGTGAACCCCTTGGACTGCAAGGAGATCCAACAAGTCCATCCTACAGGAGATCAGTCCTGGGTGTTCATTCGTAGGACTGATGTTGAAGCTGAAACTCCAATACTTTGGCCACCTGATGCGAAAAGCTGACTCATTTGAAAATACCCTGATACTGGGAAAGGTTGAGAGCAGGAGGAGACAGGGAAGACAGAGGATGAGATGGTTGGGTGGCATTACCAACTCAATGGACATGGGTTTGGGTGGACTCCGGGAGTTGGTGATGGACAGAGGGGCCTTGCGTGCTGTGGTTCATGGGGTTGCAAAGAGTCAAACATGACTGAGCGACTGAACTGAACTGAACCTATGTACTAGTATGCTTGGCATATACTGCAATCAATTATATTCCTTTAAACATTTTAAGGACCACTTCAAATTGGCAGATGTTTTATGTTAGCCTGGAGTATGGACAAATAGCAGATGACTCCTGTAAGCAGTGTGTTCACTAACAACTACCACTAGGATAAAATTTGATAACATCTGAGGGAAAAAAAGACTCATTTTACTACTGATAAAAAAATCAGAAAATGGTCAGTATTCAAAAATTAATTCTATGAAAAGACTCGTTTTCAATTTATGGTTTTTAAGGATTGATTTTTCTCCCCACTGGCTATGCCAGTTAGAAATGCTAAAGTTTCCCATCCCTGCATTCAGCCCTTCCAGAGAGGGCTCTGGGTAATCTTAGATATGGAAGACCTTTAGAATTTACCCAGTGGGAAGGCTCCTGTGAGACAGCTGGCACTTATCACCTGCCTCTGTTACCACTGCCACATGGGCTGCAGGGATACCTGCCTGGCACATGGCCCACGGAGAACCAAGGAGGAGGAGGAGACTTCCCTGATGCTCTTCTCTCCCACCAGATTCCTGAAGCTTGCTCCATTATTAGTGCTGCTCCTAGCTCCTGGTCTCTCCTAGTCCCACTGCTTCTCTCATTTCAGCTCTCTGCTAGACTCAGCTTCTCTTTTTTGTTTCATCCTCAGACTGCAATGATTTCATAGCAGAACTTTGCACCCTGGTAAGAGTGTATCTGTAGAAAAAATTTCTTGAATTGGACTTGTGGGGACTGTTCAATACCTTTTTAATATGTAAAGAGGGAGCAAATGTGATGCACTAAGAAAACCCTTTGTTTTCCCCTGGCTAGTGAAAGAGCACAGGTTTCTTTTTTACTCTTAAGTTTTGTTAAGAGCATTTGTGGTCATGGGAGGGGTGAGAAACAGAGGAAAGTTCAAAAAGGAAGGAATATCAAGAAAAAAAGGTGAGAGGGCACTGGAAGGTTTTCAGGCAAATGAGGAGAACAGTTGGTAGGGAGGAGAAGATTTAAACTATGCCCAAGCACATGACATTCACTTCCAAAATTAAAACTGTGTGCTGATTGTGGCTGAAAACCCACAGCTCTTTTTTAAATCTTATTTTCACTATCATAGTCTCCTCAGGCTGGCATAATTACCTTTTGGAGTTTCAACAGCATTTGGCAAAACTACAGCACCTCAATTTCAAAAATGTTTGATTCCCAGAAAGAAATCTAAAGTCTCTTATTTTTTAATAAATGCGGGTGGTTAGCTGTGAACAACTAAATTTTTACCTGAAGAGTGGCATAATTAACCCAAGCATGTTATATTCCCATTTTTAGATGTTCTATTGCTGATTTATTTAGAAATCAGGCTTCATTTAATAATAAGCTAGAATTTGGAATTATCTGTTCATAATCCTAGCATCATGGCAAATGCACCCAAGGTGCCCTTTCACAGAATAGCCGTCTGTTGTGCTCACTAGATTTCACCCTGCAGCAGGTGACAGACGGACCACATGAGGAAGAACATCGGAGAAAAGAAAAAGGAAAATCATCAAAGCAGATATAGTGTGCCTTTTTAAAAATAATTTATCTTTTGGTGTCTTGTTCACATAAGGAGGCAACAATTTATGACTACCTTATGATAAATGTGGTAAAGTTGAGTAAAGTAGTAGGCTCCTTGATCTCAATGATAATGGTGAGCCGGTGAATGGCTCATTGTGGCTGCAGAGGAACAGGTGGTCCTTAGATTGTAGATTCAGAAGTTTAATGTATCAGCTCAGTTGGGGAGAATCTGCCTTGGCAGAGAGAGGAAATGTAACCAAATTCCGAACAGACTGCTTTATAAACCCATTGCCAACTGGTTAACTTACAGTGAGAAACATACTTTTGAATGAAAAAATAGTTTTCTCTAGAATGAAGGCTTTAAAAAAATAATAATGTTTACCAAAATACAACTATATATGATTGGACTCAGAGCAAAGTGGGTTGACATGATAAAAACAATAGCACCTGCTCACAGAGTCTCTGTTACAGCTACTCAACTCTGCCTTTGCAGTATGAAATAGCCATGGAAAAGGCAAGAAATGGGCAAGGCCATTTCCACTAAAACTTCATATTCTAAACAGGCAGCAGGCAGGTTTCAGCTCAGGTCTGCACTTCAAGTCATGCATGATCATGTATGAGATTCATCAAAACTCCTTGAGGTTAATATTATGCATTTCATGGGTGAAAAAACTAAGACTCAGAGAAATTAATCAACTTATTACCTGAAGTGACACAGGTAATGATGCTAATGAATTTTTCAAATCAGAACTTCCTACTCCAAGTTGGATTCTGCTACATTTAAGCTGGCTAGTCTAGGGGTAATTCCATGGAGGCAATAATAAAGTCTTAATTCAAAAGATTTTTCTTCTAATCTCCAGGTTATTTACATCAATTTAAATTATTTTCCCAAGAGAAACACCCAACATTTTAATTCTCAAACTATTACTTTTCTATGAATATTTGAGTATTTACTCGCTGTGGTTCAGTTGCACAGAGAAAATAGCTTCTTAAATTCTTTAAATCTGCATTTATTTTTTTTTCACAACTTTGAATCACAAATGGATTCTTTTCTCCCCATTGGCTGCTTAAAATATTTTTCCCTCTTCTGGTTTCAACAAGCCTTACTTAGACTTTTCAAAGTAAAACTACCTATTCAGTTCAGTTCAGTCGCTCAGTCGTGTCCGACTCTGCCACCCCATGAATCGCAGCATCCCATGAATCGCAGCGAGGCCTCCCTGTCCATCACCAATAGGGAGTTCACTCAGACTCACGTCCATCGAGTCAGTCATGCCATCCAGCCATCTCATCCTCTGACGTCCCCTTCTCCTCTTGCCCCCAATCCCTCCCAGAGTCTTTTCCAATGAGTCAAATCTTCACATGAGGTGGCCAAAGTACTGGAGTTTCAGCTTTAGCATCATTCCTTCCAAAGAAATCCCAGGCCTGATCTCCTTCAGAATGCACTGGTTGGATCTCCTTGCAGTCCAAGGGACTCTCAAGAGTCTTCTCCAACACCACAGTTCAAAAGCATCAATTCTTTGGTGCTCAGCCTTCTTCACAGTCCAACTCTCACATCCATACATGACCACAGGAAAAACCATAGCCTTGACTAGACGGACATTTGTTAGCAAAGTAATGTCTCTGCTTTTGAATATGTTGGCTAGGTTGGTCATAACTTTCCTTTCAAGGAGTAAGCGTCTTTTAATTTCATAGCTGCAATCACCATCTGCACTGATTTTGGAGCCCAAAAAAATAAAGTCTGACATTGTTTCCACTGTTTCCCCATCTATTTCCATGAAGTGATGGGACCGGATGCCATGATCTTTGTTTTCTGAATGTTGAACTTTAAGCCAACTTTTTCACTCTCCTCTTTCACTTTCATCAAGAGGCTTTTTAGTTCCTCTTCACTTTCTGCCATAAGGGTGGTATCATCTGCATATCTGAGGTTATTGATATTTCTCCCAGCAATCTTGATTCCAGCTTGTGTTTCTTACAGCCCAGCGTTTCCCATGATGTACTCTGCATAGAAGTTAAATAAGCAGGGTGACAAAATATAGCGTTGACATATTCCTTTTCCTATTTGGAACCAGTCTCTTGTTCCATGTCCAGTTCTAACTGTTGCTTCCTGACCTGCATACAGGTCAGGTGGTCTGGTATTCCCATCTCTTTCAGAATTTTCCACAGTTTATTGTGATCCACACAGTCAAAGGCTTTGGCATAGTCAATAAAGCAGAAATAGATGTTTTCTTTCTTTTTCCATGATCCAGCGGATATTGGCAATTTGATCTCTGGTTCCTCTGCCTTTCCTAAAACTAGCTTGAACATCAGGAAGTTCACAGTTCACGTATTGCTGAAGCCTGGCTTGGAGAATTTTGAGCATTACTTTACTAGCGTATGAGATGAGTGCAATTGTGTGGTAGTTTGAGCATTCTTTGGCATTGCCTTTCTTTGGGATTGGAATGAGAACTGACTTTTTCCAGTCCTGTGGCCACTGCTGAGTTTTCCAAATTTGCTGGCATATTGACTGCAGCATTTCCACGGCATCATCTTTCAGGATTTGAAATAGCTCAACTGGAATTCCATCACTTCCACTAGCTTTGTTCATAGTGATGCTTCCTAAGGCCCACTTGACTTCACATTCCAGGATGTCTGGCTCTAGGTCAGTGATCACACCATCGTGATTATCTGGGTCATGAAGATCTTTTTTGTACAGTTCTTCTGTGTATTCTTGCCACCTCTTCTTAATATCTTCTGCTTCTGTTAGGTCCATACCATATCTGTCCTTTATCAAAGTTACTCTTTTAAGGTAAATGTCCATCTTTTGGTGTTGGATAAGACTTTTGAGAGTCCCTTGTACTGCAAGGAAGTCCAACCAGTCCATCCTAAAGGAGATCAGTTGTGAGTGTTCATTGGAAGTACTGATGTTGAAGCTGAAACTCCAATACTTTGGCCACCTCATGGGAAGAGCTGATTCATTGGAAAATACCCTGATGCTGGGAGGGATTGAGGGCAGGAGGAGAAGGGGATGACAGAGAATGAGATGGTTAGATGGCATTACTGACTCGATGGACATGAATTTGGGTAAACTCTGGGAGTTGGTGATGGACAGGGAGGCCTGGCTTGCTGTGGTCCATGGGGTTGCAAAGAGTCGGACACGACTGAACTGACTGAACTGAACTGTCCATCTTTCAGATTTAACCCCTTCCACCTCTCAAGTTCATGTGTGTATGAGAGGGTTCTGACCTTGTCCTCATAGAAGCAGGTGAAAGACACATGAAAGGATGGTAGAGAGATTCATTCCTCAGATTCATGAGGTATCACCTGGATCTCTATAGCCTCTTTTCCAGAATACATGGAGTAGTCTTCTCCCTGATTGGTGACTGCTGTTGGGCAACTGGCTGCATTATGCTTTTGGGGTGACATGCTGGCACCCCTGGTAAAAACCATAGCACCAACATTTTCACCCAGGCTCAAAGTTCTTACCTACTCTTGATCCCAGGTCTCTGTTACCCACCAGCAATTTCAACATCTCTTCATCATTTCATTGAAGAAATCCCAGCAGACTCCATATAGCGGCCTTATTACAAGGTCGGGCATAATGACCCTGTGCCATGTTGAAATCATCTGAAGTCTAAAGGCTCAAATGCTCATGCAGTCTTGCCAGAGAAGCATGATCAGCCTGAGTGGACTCAGCCTCCCCAAACCCATGGGAATATATCAAGTCAACTCCTTTTTTTTTTTTTTTTCAAATTCAGGCAGATAATAAGAGCCCTTATTCCTGAGCTAGTCACCCTCCTCTCTCTTCTATCTTCTGCCTTCCTCCACCAGGACAAGCAAAATTTTTGTTCTCTGTCTCTCTCTTCCTCTCTCTCTGTCCCTACTTGATAAACACCACCTAAAATTGGAACTCTGCAATCAGGTTTTATATTATGCATCATGAAAAGATAAAAGAATCTAGAAAATCCTGTTTTACCAAAGCCAGGCTTTCAAGTCTGTTGTCTTCTGTAAGCTTCTATCTGTGTTGTGTCAGAAGCTGAATATTAATTCACTCTCTTTGATTTCCCCTTCAGGCATTCTTAATCCCTCCCTGAGGTTAATATATTTCTAAAATTAGCTATGAAATTAAATGCAGATGTAACAAACACATTTTAAAAATATGAGTTCTACTATACACCATTATAGTATTTCCCCACTATACTGAAATATTTTCATATACCTAAAATATTTTTAATTGTTCGTATTTTGAATTGTGTGATTCCTGATGACCCAAAGAAATAAATCTGTATTTATTTCCAAATGGAAAGGTGTGCTCCAAAAAGAATACAAAATTTGAAAATTTATGGATTCTTTTAACAGCAATAATAGAGAACTAACTGCAAAGTTCCACTTCTTCAATAGATTGTATTTGGATTCTAGTCCTCACTCCATAGACTCTTGAAAATAAGAGGGACTCTTGCAGATTAGAGGTAGGGTGTATCTAGAAACTATTACGTCAGACAGCCCGGGCAGCTGTATAATAAGAAGTTTACTTGCGACACTTACGTTCACACACCCTAGAATTCAAGCCAATGAGTTAACACTTGACAATTCTATAAAATCTAAAAAGTCAAAATTTCAAGTCTCTGAGTGACAAGAGGTCAACCTTCTTGTGGTAATAACCTCCTTAACTTTTTAGAGTCAAGACTAAAATAATTTCCTCTTATTCCTGACATCATAATAACCATCTTCTGTGATCCACTCTATCATTTAACTATTTTATAGGTGGAAAGTTTACTCTCTAACTTTAATTTTTCAAATCTCTTTTCTGGAAGCATGTTAATTTAACCCATTTAAGCATGTTAACTTAATTTTCTTTATTAAATGAATAAATCAAGCATAATCCAATGATGAACCACACACGTATTTTATCATCTATCCATGTGTTATAGGGAACTGGCATCACAATAGTTCCATACGTTTTAGAAGAGTTCACTGCCATTATCTCAAATCATTCATCTGCTTACATTGCTTCCACAATTTCTTTAGTTCACCACATAAAGGATTATTATAGTTTTTTTTATTCTGCTCTTCTCTCTCTCTTTACAAGTCCAATTCCAAATGTAAGGGACAGAATTATTACCTTATAGGCTAAGAATTTTATAATTTTACTGTGAAGGGTTCTTTGGGGAATCCTGTGACTGTGTTATATTCAGACCTGTGATGTGAGTCATGTGGTAATGAGGGGTTTGCCCTAGTTATAATCCTAATTAAAGTTTTCTCCATAGCTCCTTTTTTCTGACCCTTTAATCGTTTTTGTGATATTTGAGCCTTTCCAACATTCCTATTCATTACATAAACTCAACAGTCTCTAATGGTTTAATTATTGCTTTATATTTTGCCCAAATGTTCTGACTAACCACTGATTTCATTTTTGCTTTATTACTCTTTTCCTGTTTGCTTTTGATAGGTATTTGTTGGACTGTCTATTAATTTCTATACCAAACTTTATTATGAACTCTCATCTCATATTTACTCCTGAATTTACACCTTACACTGTATCTTGAAAATATAACCATCTATTTTAAGTCCTAGCAACAAAAGATAAGACACCAACATTACATGTAAGCTACTGATGATTAAGCTATTTCTGACTTAATTCAAGTTGTGTTATTTGGAGAATTTATGTTGCGACACAGTTTTTGAACCTTTGGATGTAGCATGGCATATCAAATACACTTTTTTTAAGACAGTTTATTGTCTCCTGATCATAAAAGAAATTTATTGTGAGTGAATATATGTATACATATAACTGATTCACTTTGCTGTACAGCAGAAACTAATGTTGTAAAACAATTATACTCCAATAAATAAATAAATACATATATATAAACATATATGTGTATATATATATATATATAGAGAGAGAGAGAGAGAGAGAGAGAGAGTTAGCAGGTGTTACTTTCTATTGAGTGGCTAAACTGCCTTATTAAAGGGCCAAGAAGAACAGTAATTTCATGGGAACAAATCAAGTTGCACAGAAAAAAATTCCACTTTCTGAGGAATCCTAAACACTTTTAGACCCTACTGTTCTTAAGCAGATACTGAAACACCTGACCCATCTCCCACTCTCTTCCACATTCCTTTTCAGGGACTAGGACTTGTGAGGTGAGGTAGTACCTCTCTTCTCCCTCATTATTTTCTTAGAGTTCTTTTGCACTTCCCGCAGTAGAGCATCCTGTCTGCCTTTTTAATCATCTCAGGCTATTCAAGCAGACACACCTCTGGTATTCTTAGTGAACAATGGATAAGCATTAACTGGAATTACGTGAATATTAGTATTCTTTTTTTTTTCCTATGAAAACAGAAATAGAGTCGGTCTCTTCCACCGCTAAACTGCCAATGCCTAGCACAGGGTCTGGCTCTGTGACATCTGCATACAAGTTTGCTACATGCTTCACAGCGTGATGCTATTCACATGCAAAAAAGTAATTCTTTTGATTCATGTATGGGCATATATGCACTACATTTCTCTTTTAATAATACAAGATGTTTTTATTCTTAACACTCTCAACATTCTCATAAAATCTCTCCTACCTTTCTTTCCCTTGGTGACATGATTTTATGAACAGAAAAGGAAAGTCGTTCTGCTTTTTCACATCAGTTCGTTCATTCAAACTCACTCGTTTCAGTTTTCTCATCAACAAAATGGTGAACAAATAAGAAACAACCTCTTCCTCATAGTATAGTTATGAGGATTAAATGCAGCAATGCATACAAAACATTGCTTCAGAGCAGATTTATTGAAAAATGCCTACAGGGCATTCCTAATGCTCAATAAACATCAGTTGCCTTTTTTCTCCTTGTTTTATTCCAGTTACCAAAAGAAATGTCATCTTTTCTACAACTATCTCATTAGTTAAAGTAACAAGAGTCACGAGGTGCTAAACCCAAACAGCAGTTGTACAGGTGATGGAGAGTTGAAATCAGCTCAATAAATCATGAAAGAATACATGGTTTAACAAAGAAGAGTTTAATTAGAAACTGTAGTACTTCCATCTGCTTCAGTATCTTTTACTGAGTCCTGATTATTACTGCCTGAGGCAGATAAGCTTTAGACTAATCTGAATGAAGTGAGGTGTGACATTAATTGTTACATTTGAACTCTTACTAGATTAGAAATTGTGCAGCTATACAGATGCCATATAACAGCTTTCAGGTCCTCTTTTAAAACCCTCTATTTTCAAGAGACTATTCCATGTAGGATGTTAGAGTTCTCTTAAAAATAAATCTTGCACAGAATAAAACGTTCCCTGAGCCTCTGTTTCATGTGAGAGAAAGGAATACAGCTCTACTAGACTAGTGCATAGCCAGATGAGGTTCATGTTTACCTTCACAAACGTAGACTACAGACATGAAAAGACTGTCTTTTGCCAAAAAAAGAAAAAAAAAAAAAAACTCTCTGGAAGAACCAACAAGGACAGAAGTAAATTCAGAGAAAGCAAAAAAAATTAACTGACATTTAGTAAGTACCAGTCACAAAAACCTCTATTGGTAGGAATTATTATTCATATTTAATAGATAAATAGCCCTGTGTAGATTAAGTGGAACTCACACAGCTAACAAATGGATGAGCAGAGATTGCAGCTCAGGTGGGTTGGGATATTTTCCCTTTCAAACATGGTTCATTCTACGACTCCTCCTTGTTTTATGAGCAAAAAACTCACAGGACTATTGCTAGTATCAAACTGAAATTACAGATGAAAAGTACTTTCAGGGCTGAAGGATCTTGGAGACATCTAGTAGACATATGGACATACCCTGATTCAGTTTCTCCATTAGTAAAATGGAATGTTATGAAAATAAAATTGGGGAAGTCTTAAGGATGTTTTAGAAAGTCAAAGTATTAAAATGCATCTTATTTCTATTCATGCTTACTTATAATAAAAAGGCAGAGAGCAACATGCTGAGACCCTGCTTCCTTCCCTCATACCTCCTTACTGCTCTCCCCTCTTTCCTCCTATCACAGATTCTCATGTACATATACTTGAAGACAGTGAAGTCCTTAAAACAAATTTTCAAAAAATAACAAAAGAAGGTGAAGAGAAGGACATTTAAAGTCTTCAAGGAGGAAGGAGCCTGTGTTTCATATCTTGGGGTAGTGTTCTCAGAACTCTTTCAGAACTGCAATAGCATTACTTATTTGATTTATAAGATCCTTAAGAGCAGAGGTGGTATCTTAAGGTTCTTTGTATTCCCAGCACATTAGGATCCCTAGACTTTTGAAAGAGAAAAACAGAATTATAAATTATAATTAAGAGGCCAATAGGTAGAGAGAAACCAGAAAATTATGGTGTTAATAAAGGCAAGAAAATATCTTTTTTTTTTTCAGGAAGAGAACAGTGTCAAACTCCAACATGAAGTCAAATAAGATATATAGGAGAAAAGTGCCTAATATATTAAGCAACAAGGAGAACATTGGTAACCTCAAAAGCAGTAAATTTGTTCAGTCTTCTAATAAGTCCATATTTCATTTATTGAAACAATGTGTTTAAATCATCTCATAACTGAATTATGTGGAAAACCAAGACGCCATATTGAATGCATTTATCCATTCAGCAAACACAATTGAGCACTCACTAGTTCTGGGCAGTAGGGATAAAATACAAATAAATATCATGGACTTTCAGGTCCCATTCATCTAATTCATCGTTTTTCTTTTTAAACTTTTATTTGCATCAAAATCATTTTGAGGAGCCTTTAGAAAACATAAATTCCTTTGGCTTTTTTTCCCCATGAGACAATGAATTTGAATCATCTATTGTAAGACCAAGGTATCTATATTTTTATAGGCTTCAAAAAATTCTAATGAACGTGCACATGTGCTAAGTTGCTTTGGTCATCTCCAACTCTTGGCAACCCTACGGACTGCAGTCCACCAGGCTTCTCTGTCCATGGAATTTTCCAAGCAAAAATACTGGAGTGGGTTGCCATTTTCTATTCCAGGGCATCTTCCCAACCCAGGGTTGGAACCCATGTCATTTATGTCTCCTGCGTTGGCAGGTGGGTTCTTTACCACTAACACTACTTGGTGTTTTAAACCAGTAATACATCATCCCTCTAACAGTGATAGTTCAGTTCAGTCACTCAGTCGTGTGTGACTCTTTGCGACCCCATGGACTGCAGCACACTGGGCCTCCCCATCCATCACCAACTCCCAGACCCTCCTCAAACTCATGTCCACTGAGTTGGTGATACCATCCAACCATCTCAAATCCTGTCGTCCCCTTCTCCCGCCTTCAATCTTTCCTGCATCAGGGTCTTTTCAAATGAGTCAGCTCTTCGCATCAGCTGGCCAAAGTATTGGAGTTTCAGCTTCAGCATCAGTCCTTCCAATGAACACTCAGGACTGATCTTTAGGATGGACTGGTTGGATCTCCTTGCAGTCCAAGGGACTCTCAAGAGTCTTCTCCAATACCACAGTTCAAAAGCATCAATTCTTTGGCACTCAGCTCTCTTTATAGTTCAATTCTCCCATCCATACATGACCACTGGAAAAACCATAGCCTTGACTAGACAGACCTTTGTTGTCAAAGTAATGTCTCTGCTTTTTAATATGCTATCTAGGTTAGTCATAACTTTCCTTCCAAGGAGTAAGCATCTTTTAATTCACCACTGAAATCAACATCTGCAGCGATTTTTGGACCCCCCAAAAATAAAGTCAGCCACTGATTCCACTGTTTCCCCATCTATTTGCCAGAAGTGATGGGACTGAATGCCATGATCTTAGTTTTCTGAATGTTGAGCTTTAAGCCAATTTTTCATTCTCACTTTCATCAAGAGGCTCTTTAGTTCCTCTTCACTTTCTGCAATAAGGGCGGTGTCATCTCCATATCTATGAGATTATTGATTCCAGCTTGTGCTTCTTCCATCCCAGCCTTCTTCCTTTTCCTATTTGGAACCAGTCTGTTGTTCCCTGTCCAGTTCTACCTGTTGCTTCCTGACCTGCATACAGATTTCTCAAGAGGTAGGTCAGGTGGTCTGGCATTTCCATCTCTTTCAGAATTTTCCACATGAGTTGTGGTACTAACAGTTATAAAGTAAACATAAATCTATGGCTTCTGTTCCTATCTCAGCAAGATGGAGAAATAAAGTGGCCTAAAAAGTCTCAAGTTGAAGCATCAGATAGACCGTCATACACAGCTGACCTTTCAAGAAAGGAAAAGAGACTTCTACTTCTGGATAGAACATACAGGATGAAAAAGACTTTGGTCCTAATGTATTCTGGATGTAATACATCCAGAAAAAAATAAATAAAAGTCATATCTTCAGTGTGACAAACAAGTCCTGATAAACTGATAGCCTCCATATCTAGAGGCAGGTATATAGTCTAGGAGCAGATGAAGCCCAGGTGGCACAGTGGTAAAGAATTAGGCTGGCAATGCAGAAAATGCAAGAGACACAGTTTCAGTCCCTTGGTTGGGAAGATCCCCTGCAAGATGAAATGGCAACCCACTCCAATATTCTTGCCTGGAAAAGTCCATGGACAGAGGAGCCTGGTGGGCTATAGTCCAGGGGATCACGAAGAGTCAGAAATGACTAAGCACATACACACAGCTAAGAAGAGAGATGCTAAAGATGAAGCAATGATGTGGGAATGGGAGAGGTCAGATAAGCCTTGAATGACAGTGTCAAATGAACTGGAGTATAGAAAAGACCTAAGTATGAGAACAAATTGCTGAGCCTGACAATTCTCTCCACCAATTCTATCCTCAAATTTTTGCAAATAAAGTTTCAGTGGAGAAAGGACTAGAAACATAATCTATGCATTCTCATGATTACTGGACTGCTGAGTCCTACCAGTATAGATTCCAAAGATTAACCAACATATTCGGAGCTGCAGCCAACTCACTCCCAGCTCAAATATTTATGAGATTTAAACATAATGAACCCAATCTAGTAAAAGCTGTGACCTAGTCTCAACTTAACACAGGGAAAGAATTCAGCTCTCTGGACTACAGAATAGATGATATAGTACTTCAATCTTCCCTTTTTATACACAAAATCTGGAACAAAATTCTTAAAAAGGCAGGAAATTCAAGTAACAAAGAACTGACTATACAAATAGAAAATAAATAGGATGATGATAGATATACCAAAATCATACTGATATCTATGTTAAATGTAAATATATTCCAACTAATAGTCACACATTGTCACACTGGATTAAAAAGTCAAAAACCAACTGAATGTTGTTTCCAAGAGACATATTTTTAATTTAAAGATATAAATAGATTAAAAGGAAAAGATACAATAATCATTTAAGAAAACAGAAGTAGCCATATGAATATATTACTACAAAATAGACTTTAAAACAAGTGTTACCAGAGAAAAATAATTCATTTTGTAGTGATAAAAGTCATTTTATCAGGAAAAAATAATCTTGATGATATAAACACCTAATAACACAACATCAAAATACATGAAGCTATCAATTGATAACATAGGGACATAATCTTGCCAATGGACAGAGCAAGGGTTCCAACAAACTACAAGTTAGAGCTGCTGCTTAGGCATTCTGGAATTGTGTCCAGGGACCAGCAAGCAAGGAGTTGCTACCATATTGTCCTGGGTAGTTAACCACGATCAACAGGAGGAATAGAGATGGTTTTGCACAATGGAGAGAGGGAAGAATACATGTGGAATCCAAGTGAGCCACTTGGATGCCAACTGGCACTTTTTGTCCATAGCAGCAATAAATGAATATCAGCAGCCACACTGGCCTGGAAATAATTACCAAAGTTTCAGAGCCCTCTGAAAGGAAGATTTGGGTCACACTCCCAGGTAAGCCACTAAGAGCCAACAAGGTAAAAGCAGAGGATCAGGGAAATTTGGAATGGAGAGAGGAAATAGTTTCAGCCCCAATATCAACTGCAACTATTAGGCTGTACCTTATCTCGCTAGGGCTTCTCTGGTGGCTCAGACAGTAAAGCAACACAGAAGACCTGGGTTTGACCCCTGGGTTGGGAAGATCCCCTGGAGAAGGAAATGGCAACCCACTCCAGTACTCTTGCCTGGAAAATCCCCTGGATGGAGGAACCTGGTAGGCTACAGTCCATGGGGTCGCAAAGAGTCGGACATGACTGAGCGACTTCACTTTATCTCACTAACCTGCTAAATGTCCTCTCAGGAAGATAAGCCCATGGGAATCATGGAGTAGCTAATCCCTAATCTTGTATGGAGAAGCAGATCTGTCTGATGTAAGGGATAGATTATGACAGTCATAAAAAATTTTACCACTCAAATCTCCAACTGTAGGGACTCCAATTGACTGCCACCCTCAGCTGCTATGCTTTGAATTTACATCACTGCATCCTAGCCAAGGGCATGCTGCAACTGCACTGCTCCCAACCAATGACTTAGCACAGAAGGGATGCTAAAGCAAACCCATTCCAGTGATCTAGGACATCTGGGACAGACTGTCTTGGCACAAAGACTCTACATTGGCCTTGCCAAAATATTCATAAAACTGCACTGCAATCTAAGGCTTGCTTCCCTCCTTCCTTCTTTCCTTTTCTCCTTCACAGGGTTAGATGTACCACAATCAGACGTTCAACGTGCCTCTTTCAGCTACCTTCTAATTTTTTATCACAAGGAGAAATTTTCCAATAAATCTCATGAATGACCAATGCCATCTTGTCATCTGTTCCTCAGATGATTTATATCAATGCTAAATCTTAATAACATTTATATAAAATTTTGTTCAATTAAATTAAATTGTAAGTTTGATCATTTTTATACCAATAGTAACTAGGTTTTCTAGTGTCAGCTAGACCATAATTCTCAAGATCTTTAGGTATCATAATAACTTATACTAATATTATCTTGAAGTTACCCATTTATAATCCAATATTAATTATTGGATACCTAGATGATTTCTATAAAGGACTGATTACTTTCCACTTATCACTGAGGATAATTATTCATTTATATGCATTTGCCTATTATTATATGCCATATAGTAGCTTTATCTTTTGAAGTACTTCATAAACAGGTTTATTTTGACACTTGAAGGTTTAAAGGAATATAAACTTTTTTCCTTTATTCATGTACTTTGGTACTGTTCAAAATTCTTCTATGCTACATAGAGTCCTTAATTATCTACCATTCAGTTTTCCCTGAGAAATAGAAAGTGAAAGTCACTCAGTCAGTCTGACTCTTTGCAACCCCATGGACTATACAGTCTATGGAATTCTCTGGGCTTGAATACTAGAATGGGTAGCCGTTTCCTTCTCCAAGGGATCTTCCCAAACCCAGGGATCAAACCGAGATCTCCCACATTGCTGGTGGATTCTTTACCAACTGAGCCACAAGGGAAGCCCATTCATTTGATTTTCCCTGAGAAATAGAAGTTAGCATCAAAAATGTTAAATATGTAAAATGAAATTTTTATTGTAACAAAAAGATCATACAGCTTAATATCAAAACAAACAAGCAAACAACCCAATCAAAAAAATGGACAGAAGATCTAAATAGACATTTCTCCAAAGAGGACAAACAGATGACCTGAAAGCACACGAAAGGCTGCTTAATATTGCAAGTTATTAGAGAAATACACATCAAAACTACAATGAGATATCATCTCACAATAGTCAGAATGACCATCATGAAAAAGTCTACAGTTAACAAATGCCGGAAAGGGGATGGAAAAAAAAGAAACCCTCCTATACTATGTGTGGGAAGGCAAATTTGTCAGTCACTGTGGAAAAGAGTATGGAGTTTCCTTAAAAAAAAAAAAAAACTAAAAATAGACTTACTGTATGATCCTGCAATCCTGCTCTTGGGCATGTGCTAAGTTGCTTCAGTTGTGTTCAACTCTTTGTGACCCTATGGACTGTAGCCTGCCATGTTTTTCTGTCCATGGGATTCTTCAGGCAACAATACAGGAGTGGGTTGCCATGCCCTCCTCCAGGGGATCTTCCCAACCCAGGGATCAAACCTGCATCTCTTATGTCTCCTGCACTGGCAGGCAGGTTACTTACCATTAACGCCACCTGAGAAGCCCACTCTTGGGTATATATCCAGAGAAAATTCTAATTTAAAAAGATATTTGAACCTCCATGTTCACAGCAGTACTATTTACAATAGCCAAGACATGAAAGCAACCTAAATGTCCATCAACAGATGCATGGATAAAAAACATGTAGAATAAATATATACGATGGAATATTACTCAACCATGAAAAAGAATGAGATAATGCCATTTGCAGCAATATGAATGGACTCAAAGATTACCTTATTAAGCAAAGTAAGAGCAAATAAAAAAGGATGTAAAAATCCAAATCCAAAAATCCTTATCACTTTTTTAGGCTAAAGTCAATGCTTTAGACTTAGTTGGCTCAAGATTTGCAAAGAAAATGCAATAAAACATATATAGTTGATTAACAATAATAGCTCAGTTGGTAAAGAATCTGCCTGCAGCACAGGAGAACCCAGTTAGATTCCTGGGGTGGGAAGAGCCCCTGGAGAAGGGAAAGGCTACCCACTTTAGTATCCTGGCCTGGAGAATTCTGGGCTTCCCTTGTGGCTCAGCTGGTAAAGAATCCACCTGCAGTGTGGGAGACCTGGGTTCGATCCCTGGGTTGGGAAGATCCCCTTGAGAAGGAAGAATTCCATAGGGTAGCAAAGATTTGGACATGACTAAGCGACTTTTACTTTTATTGATGCATCTTAATAAGGAATTAAACCAGATCTAATGAGACTAGACATTGTTGTGATCAAGAATAAGCTTTAGAGATTATCTACAGTCACAGGTGATTAGAGGGAGGAATACTGTCAGCAGAAAAAAAAATTCCAAGACCCAGAGATAAATAAAAGTGTGTACCTAATATCCTTTCAGTGGAGGGCTAGGCATTGCCTAGTGAACCCTCTAATTATCTGATTCTACAGGAGCATGCACCTTTTATTAACTTTCTATTGACTAGGCAATTTTAAAACTTTATAGTGGTAGTGATTAAGTTGCAGAAAACTGAGAGCCATGCAAAGGATTCCTAGCAATAAAATAATTTCTATTCATAACAATATAAGTCAATTTTCTTTAGTAGAGATGATAAATCTTTATAACTCAAATTCTCATATGAACCACTTAAAAATTCTCACTGGTTACTTCATTCATATGTTGAATAATAATTCTTGACATATGTTTATTTTAAAATATATAGGCAATACAAAGGTGAAGAAATATTTGTAACATAGCTAATAAGGAACTCATATGGAGAATATATAAAGCACTCCTAAAAATCAATAAGAAAAACAAGAACCAAATGGAAAATAAAGAGGCAATTAACTTGAAAAGATTTTTCACAAAGAAGATTCACACACACATGCACATCTATTCATTCCTCTGCTGCCCACCCTCATGAGGTCTGACAGAAAGCAACAAAGTTCTGTAAAGCAATTATCCTTCAAAAAAAATTTAAAAAGAAAGTAGTAAATCACCAACTATTATTCTATATTTATTATAACATGCAGGTTTTTCAATGATTATCTCCCTCTCCAAAGAACTGTGAGTACCTCACTTATCCTTTCCACCAGAAGCTAAATGCTTCCTTCTCACCATGCTTACCTCTTCTTTAATCAGCTTGATTCAAGATTTAGTCTTTTTATTTATAACCAAAGTAGCAAATATAATCAATGACATGTATCTGAATTACCTGGAGAAAGTTTTACAAAATATATCAATACTGGAATCTATATCCACAGTCCTGGATATACTTATGCAATAGGCCTGAGATGAGTCTCTGGCAGGAATGAATATTCTTTAAAAAGAGCTTATTTCCATCAAAGTTACTCTGATGCACAGCCTGTGACCATCAAATGAGATCTATTTGCATTTTCCAGGACACCATGAAGCAAGATATCATTTATAATAACACTCTGAAGCTACTCTGAAAAGTAACTTTCTGCAATAAATTCTGAATAAAAAACTGTTAACCTTTAAGGTGATATCTTTCAAAATTCTTTTTTGAAAACATTTTGAAGCAATATACACTCATTATAGGATATTGAAAAAATACAGTTGTTATTTCTTTCTTATTATTTTTACTTTTTATTCTAATATATATATGTTCATGTGTGTATACACTTTTTGCTTAAATAATTAGATTATGCTTAGAAATCGGTTTATTCTTCACTTTTTTCATGTACTATTATGTTGTGGGCATTCTCCAATGTCTTTATAAAAATCTACCAACGCTTGAATTTTTGTTTTATAATTCACTATAAAGACATACTATGATTTATCTACCCAGTCTACATTGTTGAACATTTAATAATTTTGATTTTTTACTGAGATAATGATGTGAGATCCTTCAGTGTAAATCTTTGTACTTATTATTATTTCTTCAAAAAATAAAAACAAAATAAAATTGTAAAATACTATACCAAAAAAAGTATATAAATAAATACTCTAAATGAAAAAAAGAGAATCTCAGGAATGGAATTAGTGAAGGTGAACATTTTTAAAGCTCTTCATTCCAGAGTTGTTGTATTAAGGTTCTATTATTTATACAGATCTTTGTTTCCTTATGGAGGTTCACACTACCTTAGAATTTCTATACTCATTTATAGATCATTATGAAATATATGGTCTTAGAACATTTTCATCTTTATAGACTAGAATGGGGATCCAGGGAAGTAAGATACCTGAACTTGCTTCTCTTCATTACAATTTACTTGCTCTGTGGTCTACAGCAATTCACTGGACAATTTTGTTAAAAAACTGCCTCAAGGTTCTACAGAGTAAGGAAGAATGAGAAAGTTATACCCAAATTCTCTTGAAGATTAGAGTATGTGCTCTGAAATTCAAGCAGACAAAATGAGATAAAAAATGAAGAGTTGAATTTAACACACAAGAGCAAACAAGTGACTAAATCACCTTAGGGATGAAGCTGCAAAGAATTACACTTAACATATCTGCAGAAATTTCCAGAAATTGAGCCACCTTGTTGCCTTTCATAAGCAAGCATTTCTTTTCTGTTTAAACACACACAATTTTTCACTTAACAAAGCAAATTCATTTTAGAAAGTTAATTCCACAATTATTTTTTGTCTAACTTTTATTTAAGGCTACAGGTTATTTCTTTTTTTCCTAAATCTTTTTCTAATGTTCATTTAAATTAATAAAGGAAACAATCTAATTGTTTTTAAAGCACTAACAATAAAAAGCCACTTGAAGTGAGCTAATCCACTGCAAGCACAGAGGAGCCTATTTGAAATGGAACATCTTTTGTAGTTTTAAATATTATATAATCTTTTGGTCATATACAGAAGCCATGCATTCTGAAAACCTTTCTGAACATTTTATATGTGTCCAGCTCTATGTCAGACAAACACATAGAAAACTGTAAGATAAATGATCTCTCTTCAAAGGGTTCGTAGCACTCTGAGAGAGATAAACATATATAAAAATAATTACAGTGCCCTGGATAAGGGCTACCAGACTCAAGGAAACATTTAGACTGGAATAAACAACAAATTGAGCCTACAGTCAGCCTATGGTATGGAAAAACTTCTCAGAGGAAGTTACTTCTAAATAGATGATAAAAGAATAAGTCTTCACAGCAGTGAAAAGAAGAAACACACTAAAAGCAAAGATAACACATTTCATTAAAAGAACACAGAATTACAGAACATGGACTATATATACTGTGAATGATCAGAAAAGTCTGATTACATAAGACTTTTGTATTAAAATACATTCTCTCATTGTTTATCTTCAGGTATCACTTCGCCACTGGAATCCTAAGAGGTTATTTAGTACTAGAAATTATTTAGTACTTTTGTACAGATATTTTTGCATAACTCTCTCTAAACTAAAACAGATTTTTCAATGAAATTGTAACAAAAACATGAAAAAAAACAATTATTCAATGATTGTGCTATAACTAGTTAGGCAGTGAATCTCAGGATTTGAGATGGTTGTCACAAGAGCTGAGTAACTGAGAAGAACTCATGAAGCTTATGGTACATAAAAGAGACACTTTCCCCATAGGTCAGACCTACTGCTAGGAGCAGCATTTCCAGGAGAGCTGAGCAGAGTACAGAAGAGCCTGGAATCCTTCCCGGGTCTCAGTAAATTTCTGATCAGGACTTTGATCTCCTTAGAGTGTGGCACGACGCAAGTACAAAGTATTTATTATGAACTTTTCACAGAAAACCTCTCTCAGAAAAATTTAAGAGCTGAACATTAAAATCTCAACTTAGCAAAACCACATTCTTTATTTTATGACTAACAGCCTGCTAAATTTAAAAAATATTAAAATGTTATGAGCAATTAACATCTCTCATACTTATGTGGTATTTCTGTACAAATGCATATTAAATATTAAGGTACATAATGGCTGGCAGCACTCCAGGGCTCTGCAAAACACAGCACATTGGCAGCCACCATTTGTCTGCATCAGCAGAGGCTGCAATTCTTCTCTCCCTCTCCATGTGCTTCTATTTGGTTCTTTTTCTCTTCCTCCCCATTGAAAATCACATTCAATGATTTAATATTTATACTTTATTAAAATACATTAAAAAGAGATATACGTTAAACTGATTTGGGTATGCTAGAACTGCACACTTCCTTCCCTAATATTTTCTAGAATTATGGATTAGCAAGAAAAAAAATTATAGAGAGAGAAATGTAGAGAGAAGGGAAATGTAGCCTACCAGATATGGAATTATAGAAAGCACAGTGGAAGGTTAGAAGGAAGGAGCACCTTCCAGTAGTAATCAGTTCCTACTTTCCTAGAGCAGCTTTCCTCTCAAATGGCAGTAGCAAGTTATCTGAAATTCCCAGGCTGAGGAAAAAATTTGATGCTTAACAGAAATTCATCTTGTCCTCTGTTGCATGCTTTGGTACATTTAGTCCTCATAACAATCTTAAAAGTGGATATACTGCACCCATTTTACATAGGAGGAGGCTAAATATCAGGGAAATTAGGTAAAATTCATTGCTAGTAACTGATCGAATTAATCTCTGTAGGACACTAAAACACATTAATATTTTCGTCATTGGGTCACCTCACATGAATTTGTCCAACCTTCAGCACCAACCTCATTGTTTCCTCACAGACATATCCAGATGAAATTCACTATGGGTAGATTACTGATATCTGTCCCATAAAGATTCAGTTTGTAGTTACCTTACTCTCTTCTCTTCATCCAGGTCATAACAAATCTATCCCATATCGTCATCAGCAGAGCCCATTAAAAATTCCCAGGAAATAAAAACAGAATCTGAGTAATAAAGTCTAACCTTTTCTTTTGTGCTTAGTCTAGTTTCACTTGTTCAAAGGGTGCCGCGAGCAGAGGCCTCCAGCTCAACGCTTCAGACAGGAACTCCGTGAGGAAAGCCAGACACCACAGCACCTCAACTTAAGACGGCCGCGGGCCGTGTGCAGAGAGGCTGCACCTGTGCTGCCGTCTGGAGCATGAGCAACACAGGTGCCACTGACTCACAATAATTCTGCTCTCTTCAAACTGAGGAGATCCCTAGAAAGCAGCCCTGCCCACGGCCTCGTTTGTCGGGGAGGGACAGTGGGCTATTGAGCATGCGTGCTAAGTCGCTTCATTCCTGTCTGGTTCTTTGCAACCCTATGGACTGTAACCTGCCAGGTTCTTCTGTCCGTGGGATTCTGAAGGTAAGAATACTGGAGTGGGTTGCCATTTCAACCCAGGGATCGAACCAGCATCTCAGTCTCCTGCATTGGCAGACCTGTTCTTTACCACTAGTGCCACATGGAAAAACTGTGCTCTAGAGAGTCCCTTGGACTGCAAGGAGATCCAACCAGTCCATTCTGAAGGAGATCAGCCCTGGGATTTCTTTGGAAGGAATGATACTAAAGCTGAAATTCCAGTACTTTGGCCACCTCATGCGAAGAGTTGACTCATTGGAAAAGACTCTGATGCTGAGAGGGATTGGGGGCAGGAGGAGAAGGGGACGACAGAGGATGAGATGGCTGGATGGCATCACTGACTTGATGGACGTGAGTCTCAGTGAACTCCGGGAGTTGGTGATGGACAGGGAGGCCTGGCCTGCTGCGATTCATGGGGTCGCAAAGAGTCGGACATGACTGAGGGACTGAAACGAACCGAACCGAGAGCAGGGATCTCCAATGTCTGGGATCTAATAATGCCTGATAATCTGAGGTGAAGCTGATGTAATAGTAATAGAAATAAGTGCACAATAAATATAATGCTCTTGAATTATCCCAACCATCCCCATTCTCTGGTCTGTGGAAAAATTATCTTTCACAAAACCAATCCCTGGTGCCAAAAAGGTTGGAGACCACTGCTCTAGAGCAGGAGCTCACAAGCATCTTTTCATTCTCTGATCAAAGAGTAAAGCCTTCCTTTCCCTCTAAACTGAACTTGGTCTCCTTCTTTCGGCTCAAACAACACACCAGGCAGAAGGAAGTTTGTTGGAGACTGACTCAGGAGGGTCAGTAGCAATTGGATTTTTAAATTAAAATCCTAGTCCAAGTTCACTTCAAGGGAGCAGACTCTTTCACAGTTCATTCCAATCAAGAGAATCATCAGAAATATGTTCAGTGACCTATGTATTTAAGCTCAACTCTTGCCTACTTCTGAAATCTTTGAAAGTGAAAGCCACTCAGTCATGTCTGACTCTTTGCAACCCCATGGACTATGCAGTCCATGGAATTCTCCAGGCCAGAATACTGGAGTGGGTAGCCTTTCCCCTCTCCAGGGGATCTTCCCAACCCAGGAATTGAACTGGGGTCTCCTGCATTGCAGTAAGATTCTTTACCAACTGAGCTATCAGGGAAGCCCTCTGAAATCTTTATCCATTGTTTACTGTCATGAAAAATATATTGTAATAATACAACCCAGTCTTCTCCTACAACATGAGCATGCCAATGAGATCTACCACTTCAAGTGACCTCCTTCTAACCAGATCTTCACAAGTGGTCTAGATGGTAAAGACATGTAGGCAGATTATATAGCATTTAGTTGTTTTGTTTGTTTTTAAATATATGTTCATGGAGAATGTTGGCTTAAAAACTTAATACTTGTTTTTTATCATATGTAATAATCATACAGCAGTTATAATTGTTATATAGTAATAATAGTATTAATAACTGTTACCGCTTATTGAGCCCTTATGTGTCAGGAACTGCTCTAAACTGCTCTAAATTATAAGAATCAGTTCAGTCAGTCACTCAGTCGTGTGTGACTCTTTTCGACGCCATGAATGGCAGCATGCCAGGCCTCCCAGTCCATCACCAACTCCCGGAGTTCACTCAAACTCACGTCCATGAAGTCGGTGATGCCATCCAGCCATCTCATCCTCTGTTGTCCCCTTCTCCTCCTGCCCCCACTCCCTCCCAGCATCAGGGTCTTTTCCAATGAGTCAACTCTTCACATGAGGTGGCCAAAGTATTGAAGTTTCAGCTTTGGCATCAGTCCTTCCAAAGAACACCCAGGACCGATCTCCTTTAGAATGGACTGGTTGGATCTCCTTGCAGTCCAAGGGACTCTCAAGAGTCTTCTCCAACACCACAGTTCAAAAGCATCAATTCTTCAGCACTCAACTTTCTTCACAGTCCAACTCTCACATCCATATATGACCACTATAAACTCATTTAATTTTTAACACAACCCTATAAAGATAGATGTTATTTTCACCCACATTTGTTCAAATGAAGAAAACGAAGTAAGTTTTATGGATTAATTTGTCTAGGGGAACAAAGTCAGTAATTAACAGAGCTGACTCTTGATCCCAAGGAGACTGGCTCCAAATGCCAAGCTTCTCACCCTGGCCTTTACCACCTGTGCGAGGTTGACTCCAGGTGAAGAACCACAGATCACAATTCAGGCCTTTCCAAACTCATTCTCCCTCTTCTAAAGTCACTTTCTGAGTACTTTTAAAAGGTGGTTTTAGATCTGCCTCATGCAGATACTCAAATCATTAAATATTTGAATGCAAATATTTAAAGATACACTATTAGCCTCAAAGTATTAAATGAAGATAGTCACCCCAGAAGAAACTACAGTATAACCAACTCAGCAAACGTTTCTATACAGAGCAGTAGTCTAAGTTCTGTGGTTCAAGAAACATTTCCTCTTCAGAATCTTTATGCCTCCACAGTGCCTTGAATTTGGCTTCACTATTATGCTAATCATATTGCGTTAGATTTATTTATTCCCTTGCTTAACTGACTATATTGACAGAGGGCCAAATTTGAAATCCACCTGTTTTTCTACTCCATACACTAATCTGGCAATGTCAGACACAACGTATTAGTTGAGTGAATAAACAAACAATGTCATTACTCTCAGAGGTTTATGTTATCATCTTAAACATAGTAATAGGTGTTCTATTTCAAAATTAAATACTATTAAAATATAGCTTAATACATTGATGTTCTCAAGGATTACAACGAAGAGATTTCTGAAAGCTTGCTAAAATTTCTATTTTTGTGAGTGAAAATAATTCACATTTCAGCTTTTCTTTCTTTTTTATTAATTTTGCTCTGCTGGGTCTTTGTTGCTTCATACGGGCTTTCTCTAATTGTGGCAAGCTGGGGCTACTCTCTTGCTGGGGTGCACAAGCTTCTTATTGTGGTGGCTTCTCTCACTGTGAACCACAGGTTCTAGGGTGCATGGCTTTCAGGGGTTGCAGCATGTGAGCCCAGCAGCTGTGGCTCCCGGGCTCCAGAGAACAGGCTTAGTAGTGTGGCACACAGGTCCAGTTGCCCCATGGCATGTGCAATCATCCCAGATCTGGGATTGAAACCGTGTCCTCTGCGTTGGCAAGTGGATTCTTTACCACTGAGGCACCAGGGAAGCTCCAGATTTTCAATTTTCAACTGGTTTTATTGTAACATTTTAAAAGAGAAAAGCAAAGTATTTTTACTGGTAGTTTGAATTCTATGATTTTGGAAAATATGTGTTTGTGTGGGGGGGCATTGAACCTGAAAAAAATATGTATTTTTTAAATTAAGAATTAGGCTAAATTCTAAAGTTTCCTTGAATTTACAAAATATTCTCTTATAACCAACACATATTTGATTATAAGTAGTCCTAGTGCATTTTTTAATGTATTTTAATTTTTTTTTTCTCTTAAACTTAGGTCAATTTTCAGCAACGTCTTTCTGAGAAAATCCTGCTGAAGGATTGGGCAGTGAGTGCTGAGTCAGAATGATCTCCCTCTGTGCTTTGGCCAGACTTTCCCATGATTTCTTACAACCCATCAAACATCCAAGACACCAAGATTAAATCAGAAAGAACTGACACATATGTGTATAGCTACCATATTCCAGGAACTATCTTTGTTTTTTAAATGGATACTGTAATTCAGAATTGCTGAATAACTTCTCACTTCTGATTTCTGGCATCCAACATAGAATTAGACTACTCACAGCAGTGTATTTCAAGGCTGTCTTTAATTCTTCCGATCCATTAGCTTTGCAGGTAGATCAGTTTAGTTCAGTCACTCAGTTGTGTCCAACTCTTTGTGACCGCATAGACTGCAGCATGCCAGGCCTCCCTGTCCATCACCAACTCCCAGAGCCTACTCAAACTCATTTCTATCGTGTCAGTGACACCATCTAACCATCTCATCCTCTGTCATCCCCTTCTCCCACCTTCAATCTTTCCCAGCATCAGAGTCTTTTCCATTGAGTTGGTTCTTCGCATTAAGTGGCCAAAGTATTGGCGTTTCAGCTTCAGCATCAATCCTTTCAATGAATATTCAGGACTGATTTCCTTTAAGATGGATTGGTTGGATCTCCTTGTAATCCAAGGGACTCTCAAGAGTCTTCCCCAACACCACAGTTCAAAAGCATCAATTGATGGCTGATTTTTCTCCTGCACTCTTGAGAAAAGTTGTATGATAGTTTTAAGGCAATACAAAAACAACTCAAGAAGCAGTGGACACAATTTTAAAAGTAATGGACAAAGATTCATGGAAGAATAGTTTGCAAACAATCAACTTTAAAATTGGGAAATAAATCTGAATAATACATTAATGTCTTGTGTTTGCCTGAAAATAAATTGAGAAAACTCATAAAATATATTCTTGATATATTTTTTTTTCTCTAACCAAAATAAAAGTAGGTGATAAGAGATTTCTAGTCTCCTGAATAATCAGGATTTTGAGGACAGATAATTGTCTTTTTTTAAACATTTCATAATAGTATATCTGCTTTGGAATAACAATAAAGAAAAATGAAGTTAAAAATAAAAGTAATGGACTGACGTTCATCAGAATAGGTAGCTTCTTATCTTGGCCAACTGGTTCCTAACTGTGTGGTCTTCAACTAATCTCTCACTTCTCTGTCAAGAATCCCTTCCCCATAAACAGAGTTCTAGGACTCATTCATTTATCCCAGGTGTTTATTGTACACTTACCATTTGCCAGGCATTATATATAAACTTTAGAAATCTAGCCTTTACTTGGCTAACTAATATAAATAACTTGTTCTTTTAGGAACAGTTAGAAGTTACTTCCAGTTAGATATTACTTCCAGAGACCCAAAAATCCTGTCAATTACCCATTCTTTGCAAGGCATCCCCAAGGGAATTATACATACAAGGAGTAACAAATAAGAATCAAAGCATAATTGTTTTAATGAATTAGAAATGATGATAACAACTAAAATTTTTAATCACATAGTATGTGTCAGGACCCATTCTAAGCATTTGATCATGCCATGAAGCCTGCAGGATCTTAGTTCCCAGACCAGGGATCGAACCAGTGCCCTCTGCAGTGGAAGCATGGAGCCCTAATCACTAGACCACCAGGTAATTCCCAGAAAGGTTCTTTTCTTATCTCCATTTTTCATAAGAGAAAACTGAGTTCAAAAGAGTCAAAGATTAACTGACTCAAACAGCTAATAGGTAGCAAATCTCAGATCTGAACCCAGGATTTGAATCCAGAACTTCTGGATTCAAACATTTCCCTATATTGCCTCCTGTAACAAGATAAGGGCTCAGTAATTCAATTCAGAATTCCCTTCTTGGAACTGATCTAATAGCTTGTCCTTGATGTCCACCCTATAAAACTAAATCTGTTTCTAGGTAGAAGGTAAGGATTGGGGAATTAACCCTCCTACTACAAGCAAGTAGCACTACTTTCAGGGTTGCCTAAGGCAACAGGTCACGAAGAGTCGGAAACGACTCAGTGACTTCACTTTCACTTTTCACTTTCATACATTGGAGAAGGAAATGGCAACCCACTCCAGTGTTCTTGCCTGGAGAATCCCAGGGATGGCGGAGCCTGGTGGGTTGCTGTCTATGGGGTCTCACAGAGTCAGACATGACTGAAGTGACTTAGCAGCAAGGCAACAGGATAGATATGTTGTCCTATTAAGACCAATGACAACTGTGCTGCCTGTCTCCTCCAGCTTCCTAAGGAAGGGAATCTGAGGCCACTGAAACTATGTCCCTATTCTCTGCTATCAGCCTGTACGACACACTACCTAGAAAGATGGCCAACAGTATCCTCTGCTCTTTGGTTAGGAAAGCCTCCTCTTTCTTCCACATTATGTCTAGAGAGGACTGAAAGCATGCCTGCATTTTGTACATATTTGTCAGTATGTTCTTTGTATGAAGTGTGTTCATATGAGGAAAAATAAGTGTCTCTGAATATTTCTCCAACAACCACACAGTTCTTAATTCAACTAACTGGAATCTACAAACTTGTGGAGGAATAGACTCAGAAGAGTTGGCTAGGCTTTCAGCATGAGACCTGGCTCAGTTATCCCCTCCTTTATATTCCCAGAGGTGGTAAAAATAAAATAAAGTAAAAGACAAGAAATAGCAAAAATGACTGAACCCACCACTTTGCCCAGCTATACAGAACATAACTACATGATTCTTAACACAGGGATCTGCCCACTTGTAAATTTGACTCACTGGATAGTTTTATCTCAAGCCTGTGGATACAGGAAGGGCTAAGCAGAAATTGAAGCTTTCTGGTATACAGAAAAAAGAAGTGTTCCCACTCCTACATATATGAAAAAAGTACTCTTTTTTCCTTCAGAAAGACTTCTTTTTTATTATCTTTTAACTTCATAACAGTAGTATAAGAAGATGGCTATCCCCACTTACACATAATACAATTGTGGAAAATATCTCCTAAAACCTCATTCCAAGTCACATATTCTTTGTTACAGAAACCAGCACACATTCCACCTATAATTCCTAAGACTGGTCTGATATTAATTTATATGTGCTATATGTTTAAACCAATAGAGATTTATGAGAACCTGTTTCAATTCAAATACCTCACTCATTGACACATTCAAGACACGGAATGACAACAATAAAATGAATACAACAAAGATCCATATAGTCAAAGCAATGGTTTTTCAGTAGTCATGTACGGATGTGAGCAGTGGACCGTAAAGAAGGCTGAGCACCAAAGAATTGATGTTTTCAAATTGTAGTACTGGATAAGACTCTTGAGAGTCCCTTGGACAGCAAGGAGATCAAACCAGTCAATCCTAAATGAAATCAACCCTGAATATTCATTGGAAGGACTGATGCTGAAGCTGAAGTTCCCAATACTTTGGTCACCTTATGTGAAGATCCAACTCACTGAAAAAGACCCTGATCCTGGGAATAATTGAGGGCAGGAGGAGAAGGGGGTGACAGAAGATGAGACGGTTGGATGGGATCACAGGCTCAATGGACATGAGTTTGAACAAACTCCTGTTAGTGAAGGACAGGGAAGCCTGGGGTGCTGCAGTTCATTGGGTTGCAAAGAGCTGGACATGACATAGCAACTGAACAACAACAAAAATGAATAAATGTGACTATACTTGTCCCTTATTTTACATTTGAGCATGTTCTAGAATTTCACTGTGGATTTGGAGTTTGACTGATTCAACTCAAGGTAGAAACTTTGTTTGTGTCTGGGGTCTACCCTTTATTATTCATCCTATGAAGAACCAGACTACCACAGAAGAGAATGCCTGCTCTTATTTAATTCTACATTTTTACTCTGAATTGGATTCTCAATGTCCCAGACTAGCATCCACCTAATTGAACTGGCTTCTAGATTTCCTCCAGATCAATTATTATCAGTCATCATCTTTGGAACCATATGTGACACATTCAGGTATGTGTTAGCACCCAAGCTATCACACTGCTGCTTTAGAATTCTTTCATGTAAAAGCTTACTGATATTGTAGACAGACATTTTAAAAAAGATATTAATGACTGTAAATGTGGCTACATTGTCAATGAACATACACAGTTGTGTTAAATTAAGGGAATGTAACCCAGTAATGGAAAAAGCACTTTTTTCAACATTTATTTGCATCAGACTTGGACACATCATACTTTCCTTTATAAGTTAAAAAGCACATAATACATTTCAGGGATAATTATTCCAAATGTCTCCAAAAGAAGAATACGTACAGTATTTTTTCCCCTGCCATACCACCTAGTGTTCTTGGTGAATCAAATATTTATCCAAAAGACAAGGCTAAAATCTAAATGATATCCTTGATTTCTCTATCTCCTTTATGACTCATTTATACTGATTAACTCTCTGTGCCACACACACACACACACACACACACTCCTCCATCCTCATTACCATTGCCATTTACATTCTCATCATCTTATTCAATCATCTCAAAATAATTTATTGACCACTTTACTATATTGCACCAAATAAAATGCTTGTTACTGGGTTCACAAAAAATAAATGAAAAAAAGCAGATATCAAAGTATAGTTGTGACAACAGATGCATAATCAAACAGATATAGCCTGTTAAATACTTTAGAAACTTGGAGAAGAAAAAACTGATTTTCCTTGAAGGACTCAGAAGCAGATATATGGTTTTGAAGAATATTAGACTGGGTTACCATTTCCTTCTCCAGGGGATCTTCCTGACCCAGGGATCAAACCTGTATCTCCTGCATTGGCAGGTGGATTCTTCACCACTGCACCACCAGGGAAAATAGCCTATTAGCAGTCACGGCAGTAAGTGGATTTTGAATTAACTCTTTTAACATAATTATTCTAACAGTCCCATAACAAAGTGGTCACATCAAAATATAAAAATATTTTTACTTGTTTAGTTCAACTAATCATTCTTAGGAGGATGTTATGAATCAAGTACTCTTTTAGGTGCTTAGAATATATCAGTGAAGAAAACAGACAAAGATCCTTGCCTTGTAGAGTAAGAGAGGTGAGAGAGATAATAAACTAATAAAAAAGGAAATTAATACATTATAATATCAGCATAATTAAAAAGTTGAAGAGGTGAAAGAATCAAGTATGCTGGGTTTGGGAAGTAGGGACGTTTGAAATTTTTAATGTTGTTATAGGATGGACTTCACTGAGAATATAAGATACGGGCAAAGACTTAAAGGAGCTGAGGGGGTATCAGAGAAAGGGTGATGCCAATTTAAAGGAACTGCCAGTTTAAAGGTTCTAAAGGGAGAACTCACCATGTTCAAGAAATAAAAAGGAGATCAGAATAGCTGAAATAAGAGAAGCGAATAAAAGAATAGCATAAGATGAAGACAAAGAGTATGAGGGACAGATTATTTGAGATATTGGTTGATATTAGAAAGATGTTAGACTTTATTCTGAATGAAACAGGAATTGATTACAGAATTTTGAGCAGAATGACATGTTCTAACTCGCTGTCTTGAGAAGGAGAAAAGGGAAAGAACAGAGATCAAAGGAGGGAGGCAGATTCTGAGCCACCAGGGAAGCCATAGTTCTGAATGACCCAAAGGTAGAGAAGAAAGTAAAAGGGAAATTAGAAGGTATTCTAAAATGAGTGAAAACACAATATATTAACATTTTTTGAGATGCCACCAAAGCAGTATTTAGAAAGTTACAGCCCTAAATGCCCAAATTAGAAAAGAAGAAAGATCTCAAACCAGTGACTGCAACTTCCAACTAAGAATGTAGGAAATAAGGAGCAAAATGAACCTAAAGGAACCAAAAGAAAGGATATAATAAAAACCAGAGCATAAATCAATTAAGTAGAAAACAGAAAAATAATAGAGAATATCAATGAAACAATAGCTAATTATTCAAGGTCAATAAGATTAATAGATCTATAGCTATTCTGACCAAGGAAAAGAGAGAAGAAACAAATTATCAATATCAGGAATAAATGAAGTAAACTACAAGTTTTATTTTTACAAGCATAACATGGTCATGTCATGAAAAAATTTATGTCAGTGAACTCACCAATTTGGGGTAAATGAAAGTTCCTTAAAAAACTAACCACTAAGTCTCACTTAAGAAAAAAATATTCTGAATATCTCTATATCTATTAAAGAAATTGAATTTTTTGTCAAAAAACCTTTCCCAAAGAATACTACCAGACCAGATGACTTCACTGATGAATTCTTCTGAATATTTTAGAAAGAAATAATACCACTTTCATATAAATATTGCTTAAAGTTAAAAGACAGGCAATACTTCCCAGTTCATTCTAGGAGGCCAGCCATAGATTGATACCAAAGCAGACAGACATTGCCAGAAAAGAAAACAACAAATCGACATCCCTTATAAAAATAGAAATGATAATTCTTAACACAATTTTAGCAAATTAAATTCAGCTATATATAAAAAGAGTAATATCATAACCAAAAGAGATTTATCACAGTATTTGCAATGTTGATTTAATCATTCAATGTAATTCATCACAGCAACAAACCAAAATGGAAAAACTATATGATCAATTCAAAAGACACAAAGAAAGCATGTGACAAAATATCCATTCTTGATAAAAATCCTCACAAAACTAGGAATAGAGGGAATTTTTTCAACTTCATAAAGAGCATCTACAAAACATCTATAGCTACCAATATACCACAAACATAACAATATACTAAATAATGAAAGATAACTTGCTTTTCTCCTAAGATCAGGAGTAAGACAAGGATGTCTGCCCCCATCTCTTCTGTTTGACACTGTACTGGAGGTTCTACCCAGCATAAATCTTCTAGAAAATTAAATAAAATTCATGCATATTTTTTAAAAGAACTAAAACTGTGATTACTCATGGATGACATGGTCATGTTCTTGGGAAATCCAATGAAATGTTTAAAAAAAACACTAAAACTAAGTTTAGCAAGGTCAATATACAAAAGTCAGTTTTATCTCTGTATACTAGCAATGAACAGTTGGTAACTGAAAAAAAATGCCATTTGTAATAAAATATATAAATATATAAGAAATACCTAGGAATAAAGGATAAAAAAATCCAATACCTATACACGGAGAACATATAAAATGTTGGTGAGAGAAATTAAAGAAAATCCAAATAAATAAAGAGATAAACCTTATTCTTGAGTCATAAGTAGTATTTTTAAGATGTCAACTTCCTTGGAATTTGATCCTTAGATTCAATGCAATCCCAGTTAAAATCCTATCAAGTTTATTTTTTTCCTTTTTGTATAAATTTACAAAGAAGAACAGATGAACATATTTTGGCATATCCACACAACTGAATACTAGTTAGCAATATAAAGGAATGAATTATTGATATATGTAACAAAAATGAATCCCACACTAATAGTGTTGAGTTTAAAATGTCAGACAAACTAGAATACACATTATGTCATAAAAACTATAGAAAATGAAATATACCCTTTAATAATGGAAATCAAAACAATGGTTGCCTGGATATAGGTGGGTAGATGGGGAATTGTGAGGGGAAGATTTTAGTGAGACACAGAAAATTTTAAAGGGTAAACAATATGTTTATTATCTTAAATTTGGTAATGATTACAGGAGCCAGATATTTATGCCATAATTTATCATTTGTACATTTTAAACATCTACAATAAACAATTTATTGAATATCAATTATAACACAGTACAATTGTTCTTTTAAAAATAGTATAGACTGCTGATGAAGTGCTATCTTTAAGAAACTAAGTGGGAAGATAATCAAGAGGAGAGCAAGAATGAAATCTGTAAAGATAGCATTAGATAGGAACCCAGATTTAAGCAGAAGGCATAAGAATATGAATACAAGAGTTGGCAGGTGAGTAGATGCAGTTGTGGGAGTCCTTACAAGTTTTCAGGTGTTTCAGTTTTCTCAGGGAAATCGGAAACATTGTCATTAACTGAGACAGGAGGTGGAGGACAAGATTTGGGAGGTTTGAGGAAAGAGGGAGGAATATGAAATAGTAGTTTAGGAGAGCCTATAGTTTACAGAAATTTAGTATGATCGTCAGGTAGCATTAAAAAAAGAAAACCCACTTGATGCTCATGGCCATCAATTTAAAGTAAGATGGTTTCTCCAGTAATCATGGATGTGAGAGTTGGACCATAAAGAAAGTTAAGCGCAGAAAAACTGATACCTTTGAACTGTGGTGTTGGAGAAGACTCTTGAGAGTCCCTTGGACTGCAAGAAGATCCAACCAGTCCATCCTAAAGGAAATCAGTCCTGACTATTCATTGGAAGGACTGGCGCTGAAGCTGAAACGCCAATATTTTGGCCACCTGATGCGAAGAATTGACATTTAAAAAGACCCTGCTGCTGGGTAAGACCAAAGGCAGGAAGAGAAGGGGACAACAGAGGACGAAATTGTTGCGTGGCATCACTGACTTGATGGATGTGAGTTTGAGCAAGCTCTGGGAGTTGATGATGGACAGGGAAGCCTGGCGTGCTGCAGTCCATGGGGTCGCAAAGAGTCAGAAATGACCAAGCGACTGAACTGAACTGATTCAGCATGTTTAGGTATGTTTTTCCAGTCAGTGGACAGGGCAAGCATGGAGTAATCAAAGTGCTCTTTTAACTAGAGTTGTGTTCTTTCCAAGTAAGTTCAATGAAGCAAGCAAGAAAGAAAAGAACTGAGCATGTGTGCAATAAGCATCTATAATGATTGCTCACAGAACTCAAGCCTGGTAAGAGTGGAATGAATGAAATTAACATATTGGAAGGGCTGTAATTAGCGATAATAATATGGTATAGAGAAACACCATATGAGAGTTGAAATAGGATAAAGGACAAGATCACTGGAGGACAGAATGTTGAAAGGATCATCAAATTGAAGCTGAACTCAAACAGAATTAAGGTAGGAATGATGTTGGCAAAAACATCAAGTAACCAGGTGCTAAAATCTATGAAAAAGGAAGGAGAACAACCCAGAAATCGAGATGACAGTAAAATAATAGAAAGTGGGTGATATAATCGATGACATAATATTCCTCCTCAGGTTCAAGAGTATGATAACTGTGAGAGAAAAACTATCAATAGCTGAAAGACCTAAGGAGAAAGTAGTGCGTTAAGGGCCAGGGGATGAACGTGTGAATTAGCTCAAAAAACCATGATCCAAGTGTTTCAATAAGAGCATAGTCACATACAGAATATGTGCTGATGCTGAACTATGATTTTTAGAAAGTACAAAAAAATATTTCAGGAGCTGAAGATAGGTGGGAAAAGGGAGCTTAAGATTCTACAAAGCCTTATGGAGAACACTGGAACTAAAGGATGACTCATACTACAGAGTCCCCCTTGCGTGCCTGTGTGTGTGCTAAGTCACTTCAGTTGCGTCCGACTCATTGCAATCCTACGGACTAAGAATCCTTCTTATTGTCCAACAGATCAGGGATAGAAGGCATAAGATTTGTCCTGGTGGACTCAAGGTCAATCATGCTGGTGACAATCTGAGTTTAGAGGTAGGGAGGGTTGGCTATCTGGAACTTTCTCTTAACCCCTCGCCATAGAGTCAAAGAAGTCTCTAGAGTGGAACCTCAGTCTTGGGACTAAGTAGGGAACAGTCTTTGGGAAGGCATGGCCTCAAGTCACAGTGTATGGGTTTACCTTCGAACCTTATTAGAAAAAGGGTAAACTTACAGCAAATATGCTGATTCATCTTCAACCATTTTTGTAAAATCCAAGATGTCTAAAGAGGCCAGCTAATGTGAAAAATGATCAGTCCTAAACTGTACTGAATCTGGACTTTCATCCTGTCTCTCACAGCACCTTACAACTCGGGACTTTATCCTATCTCTAGGTGTTTAGGGAATGGCTGACAGCACAAGTCTAAGAGGAGAAAGAATGTCTTTCTGCACATTATTTGATACTTCTAAAAACAATTTAAAGTAAAACATTTTCACATTTTAGCCTGCATCAAAATATCCTGTATTTTGAGGTGGCTCTCCTATATTAAAGGGTAGCTATCAAACCCTTCATATCCTAATTTCCTACCCCTTCTATTCTCACCTTTTATTCCATCTCCCCCTCTCCATACACACTTACCAAGAACCATCATTTTGCATAACTCAAACTTTCCAAATCCATGACACAGTTTTATTGATTTGGACCTTTGCTTATGCTACCTCTCACCCTGGGTACTGCATCCCCATCCTTTCATCTGCCTGATGTACTCTTACTTCAACCTAATTCACATGTCCCACCTCTCCTGGGAAGCCTTC
This sequence comes from Bos mutus, assembly GCF_027580195.1. Lineage (NCBI taxonomy): Eukaryota > Metazoa > Chordata > Mammalia > Artiodactyla > Bovidae > Bos > Bos mutus. The sequence continues at coordinate 50,732,725 of NC_091617.1, forward strand.
CATTGTGGTCCCACATCATATGCTCCATTCTCAGTGCTGTGCCCTGCTTCATACACACTACTCCATCAGAGTGTATTACACAACATGCTAACTCTTCATGCGCTTGTCTTTCCTGCTGGTTACTGAGTCCTTCAAAATCAGGAGACACTATTCAACTTTATACTACAAGGGCCTCAAGCGCTTTGTTGAAGTGACTTGAATATAGTTTACTATTAAATATTTCAGAATAGGTGGTGTTGACCAAAGTTAGTCATATGAAGTTCAAGTTTTATAAAAAATGTGATTCATATTCACTTTTATCAAAAAATAGTTTATTCATATTTCTAAAAATATTATAAGGAAATGTTTCAAAATTTTCATAAATAGAATCATTTATTTTATTTTATAATGATTAGTTTAGTCATCCCTGTAGTATAACTAGAATTAGGAGAGTCAAACTAGCTAGCTTATAAAAACAGTTGGTTTCAGTGAAAAATCAAAGGATAAAATTGTACTCTGTTATCAAGGTGCAATGAAACTATACACCTAAATAGCACAGAGGAAGCAAAAGGTTAACTGGAATTTAAACCAAACCCAATTTTAGTAGACTAAGCCTTAATCAAAAGGTGGAACTCAGCATTAAACACTACAATAAATATTACTATATGAGATCCTGGTTTGTAAAAGTATGATAAATCAGAGTACCTTTATTAGAATGCAAACAAAAAGTATGATAAATCAGAGTACCTTTATTAGAACACAAACAATTTGCAGGATATCAGAATACAGCAAGCTGAGGCATAGAAAGAATTTGGAAGGGATATAGTTTACAACATGGTTCAAATGGTCTTACAGAGTAAAAGCGTAAGTCAGATGCAATATTTCCAGGGGGACTAATTAACAACACAGTGTTGGCCCAATCCAGTTCAAGTATGTGGACATTTCAGGAAGTCACCTCAGATTTTAAAACCTGTTGGAAACTGAATTCAAGTGCAACATCATGCTAAATCAAATACCCACTGAATGACAATAAATATAGATCTGCAGAGGTTTAACTTTTAGGAATGAGATTGTATTTGAAATTAAATTTATATTTTATCATTTATTGTTGCATTAACAGGAAAGTTAGTGCATAATAATGTCAATAATTTATTTGAAAGTCAGTAAGAAGAATTGCAAGTTGTCGACCCTTTTAAGAGCTTATGCCAGTCATAATGACAGAAGCAATTCACAGCCTTCTTTGCTGGACACTCACAGAATGTCGAAAATTGACATGCTAGGAAATTCTATTTTCTTTGAACTTATAGTTTATCCCAGAAAATTGGTGTTTCATACCACTGGGATAACAAAAAGCTGCAACCTTTCTATACGGCTTTCTCACTTCAAACCATGTGATCCATATGGCATCTCCATCCTGAGAAAGGCTTGAGGAAGAAGTGAGAGGATAAGATTGTTCTCAAGTAGACAGAAATAAAAAGTGACTTTTCTCTCTCTCAGAAAAGATCAGCCTCTCATTTCACTGACACTGTATTTCCCACAAATGTAAAATTCTGTGTGTTCTTTTAGTCCATCTAAAAACAAACTTCTTACCAAACTGCAAATCATTAGCATTGGCATTTATGAAGTCTGAGATTTGCATAACTATGTGTAGAACATCGATAATAAAATATAGACAGTTCTCTCTATAATTACATTCACATATTAATTGTTTTAATCAAAGAGAGCATCACACAGAGATGATTACTGCAATTACCTCAACAGTTGCTACAATCAGCAGCAAAAGCAATAGCCATGAAAACACACAGTGTGACCAAAACACCCAAACTCAGAACCAGTAGTTAATGCAAAAAGAGTTAGAAACTACCACCTGCCACCCACTGCCTGTTCTTTCTAATAAAAGAATGCATGAACAATAAAAAGCTGACCTGAGGAAGCTCAGAACATGTTAGCTTAAAACTTAGAAGAACCTGGGTTCTCATAACCTCAAACCTGCCCTGCACACACTGCAGCCTTCTCTTCTTTCCTCTGGCTTCAGCATAATACTAACATTGCTTCCTACTGATGATTTATACCCTGAATCACGGTGACTGCTGTATTATCAGTGTATGTGGTATAATTTGAGATTATCATATTAGCAGTTCCAAGAAAACGGCTGCTGATTTTAGAATTTTACCTTTAGGAAGCTAAAAATGCACACCCACAACACAGATAATTTCCCTTTTCCCTCTAGTGTAAGTAGATAAGCTAGACCCCCGATGTCCTGTCAAGGACCTTATTACTGTCATAAAATGCAAGGGTTCCAATCAATAATATCTTTGACATTTCAGAAGAGCAGCTCAGTAGTGTTCCCACTCATGATGGTCAACTCCACAATGCCGACAGAAAAATTGATAGAGGCAAAGAGTTCATAGTTCAATGTGCTTGGCTGATGCTAGACTTGCCACCCAAGGTGACAGGAGACTGACACCCTCCACAGCTGCTGAGTCAGTAAGTGAAGCAGCATGAAAAAAACAGAAGGGACTCCCCTCAGCCTATTAGAGCGCATTCATGTTTGGCAGATACTCTGACTTTCTATCTCTGCGTGAAAGGTTCTAAACTCTGAGCCATGTTATTATCCCTTGACTATGGTCTTCACTTGGACAGCAAAGAATCTTAAATAGTAGAGCTCCTCCTAAATGAAAGCAATTTAAGTTGCTATTAAATATATTGTGGTAGAAAGGTATAAGAACATACCTAAATAGCCTCCAGTTGTTTTATATTTGCCACAGGGAGATGCTGAAAATTATAATTATCCATATGAAAACTTTATAGTAATAGAAGGTTTCCCAGGAAAAAAGCAAGTATCTATCAACCTGACAACATTACACTTAAATTATCCCAAACTACCCCTTTTTTAACCAAACTGAGGAATAAAATATTTGAACCCATTTATCCTAACAGTAAACATGTGTCTTTAATTGTTTTCTTAAAAGTCTTATTAACATTTTATTATAACACAGGTTGAACCTCATTTCTATGAATATTTTATAATGGAAAATATGGCTCATGTAATTTCTTTTTCTACTTTGCAGCAATTGGTAAATTGAGTTCAAGATCTTCAGCTATTTAGCAATTATTCTGCTGCTGTGCTTCCTGTAGACAATGGTGGAAAGAGGCATTAGAAGCACGGATAACTAATAGATATACTTTGGGAAGTGTTTAAATCATTATTAACCTCCCAAGTCATCGATGTTTTGTTTTTTTTTTTAATTTTAGATTGTCTCTGTGGAGTACAATAGTACAAATGAAGCTCAAGAACACTGTTCACCTAATAACCAGAACTAGAGAAGTAATCTAGTTTAATTCAAAATTCAAACCCAAACACCTCTCTAAAGACCGTAAGAGCAAGGCATTCTGAGGAACACAAAGGCAGCTGCGTGCCTTAACAAGCTATCTCAAACAGCTGGAATACAAGTTCCAAGTGATTTCACTGGAGTGCAGAAGAAGCATTTAAAAAAAAAGTGAGAGATCATATTTTTTGCAAAAACAAGGAAAGTTTTGTGGCGGATTTGACAATGGGAATGAACCTTGGCACAAAGGGTTGTTCTACATATTTGTTTAGCTGGTAAATTATTTCTCAAAATAAGCATGAAGAGAATATAATTCATATGAATGAATTAAACTTTTAGTAGTCCATGTAATCTTATCGGCAAAGAATGGGCAGAATCATTCAATTCCTCTATTTAATCTTCCTCTTCCTTATCTCCAATGTGTACTACCTGGTACACATTGTTCTGTTTATTTTTTTAATCTAGCTGAATATAGTTGAATGGCTAAATATATTTTTATATATTCATACTATAGAATATTACACAGTAGTTTTAAAAAACAGACATATTTACCTGCAGTTAGATGAATAAATTTCCAGAATACATGTTGAATGGAAAAGCTAGTTGTTGAAATGTTACATATCATATTACATATGTCAAAAACACTAAGAAGTACTTGTTATGATTTACATAATTCTCTTTATATAAATTCTAAGACCCTAATGCTCAGTTGGCTTGAGGGCTTCCCTGGTAGCTCAGACAGTAACGAATCCACTTGCAATGTGGGAGACCTGGATTCAATTCCTGGGTTGCGAAGATCCCTGGAGGAGGGCATGGCAACCCACTTCAGGATTTTTGCCTAGAGAATCCCCATGGACAGAGGAGCCTGGTGGGCTATAGTCCATGGGGTTGCAAAGAGTTGGACATGACTGAGCAACTAAGCATAGCACATCTTCCTGTAGACAGCACAGCACTAAGCACTAAGCATAGCACAGCACTCCAGGAAATAAATTTGAAAACCCAATGGAGACATATCCTAACATTACAAGTTTTCAAACCCAGGAGCAGTATTACCCTGAGACAGTCAAGAAGACAAGGACCTCCAGAGAGGGTGTTGCTCATTCACTATACCTGAATACAGTAGCCATGAGTACCGTGAAGCAGAGGGTATTCCCCGCACTGCATGTGTGGCATTCAGTTCAGCTCCTGACAGGTGCTCTAAAAACACACAATATTCACTGAGAAACTAGGAGAGACTATGAATTTCCTGTCTTGAGTTCTCAACCTCATTCTCAGAACTTGCAAGTACACTGATTATCAGTATCCAAAGAATGTGCTATGAAATAAAATGTTACTAATCAAAAGTTACTAATACCAGGTAGCAGGAAAAGAGAATGATTAAAAAGGTGTTGATAGACCATAGCAATTCCCAAATATAATGTACAGAAGTCCTGTGATCTCCATTCAGAAAACAAGTTTGGAAAAGTGCAAGAAACCATGACGTCTTGAAGAGTCACATACATGCATATTTAAATGCATTATAAAAGTTCTGAGGAGTCATGCCATAACATGTCGAATTACCTAGGGGTTCATTTAAAAGTTAGTAGAGAAAAATAAAGACTGAAAATCATTGTAAAACTATGAGCCATTCATACCAATTTATGGTATATTGTTCCCCTATTTGAAATCAGGTGGTAGAGAGGTCTAGAAGAAACTTAAGATCATAAAACCTCATTAATTTGTTCTTCTAAACTTAAGATAATTTGTATTCAGTTGATTGTAAAGTTTCCTTTTATTTAATCCATCAGAAAAGGGCTTGCTAAGGAAATGAAAATCATATAGATTACAGAGATAATGTTTATCCTTCTTAAACTATTCAAGTACTTGAAATCATTTGCATATAAGCAATTAATATGCTCAATACAAGAGACACTTATGTATTAATTAGAGTAATTCCTATGGGACTACTACTTGGCAAGGCTTTGGGTATGACTAAACATAAATTATATTATATATAAATGGCTAAACACAAGCATCAAACATTCAGAAAAGTTCTATTTAGTAACCAATTAATAGAAGATTGTTTCATTTCATTATTTCTAACTTCTGATTGTGAAGATGCATATTCACTTGTCAGATCAGAGATTACAATATGTCCTTTATACTTCTGAAAATTTAAGTTTAGCTTTCTCTGCTACTGCTACTGCTGCTAAGTCTCTTCAGTTGTGTCTGACTCTTCGGTCTGTGTCTGACCCCATAGACTCCCTTATTTCAGAACTTTCAGAAATGTTTACTGGCCTTTCTCCACTTATTCTGAACCAGTCTTCCAAGAACCGGTCTTCCAGAGAAGTGCTGCAGAAGCAGCCTGCAACGAATGGAGCCTCAGTCAGGCTCCACCGACTCAACAACACATATGTGGCAAAATGATGAGTCGGTGGTCCTGAATGAGGCCTTCTCAGCAATGAAAAGACCCTCTAAGATGTCCATGGGAAGAGTAATCTACCTTACTCAAAATACCATTTTAAAAGAAAGATCTTGAATGCTTAGTGTATTTAAACTTTAATGACAAATCCTCAGAGTATTCTAAGTATAGAAGCGAATGACAGGAATGAAAAGACATGGCTAAGGTTGAAAAACATCAGAGAGAGTCTAGAAAGAAAAGCAGAAACTGGGACTAAATCAAACTAAATGCACACCAAAGCAGCTATTGAACTTTTTAGTTCTACAAAGATGTACATTTTGTCAAACTGAGAGATCAACTCGAAAAAGCCTGACACAAGGTCTCACATATTTGGCTGTTCAAATCATTTCTTCTCTTCTTGGGCATTAACTCAGAGCAAGTTTTCTGGAAAAATCTTAAAACAAAGCAAAAAATAACACTTTTGCATTAACCATTCCCTTTTCTCCCACCCTCCCTTCCACCTTTCCCTCCTTCCTTCCTTCTTCCTTCCCCCTCTCCCTTCCTCCCTTGAAGATATGTCCCCTGAAATGGAAATCGTGCTGCATCTCTAACCTAATGATGAATGAAAGCACCACAAAGTTGGCTTTTATATCAGAAAAGGGAATAGACCCAAAGAAAATTGTGTCATAAATAAAATTTGTGGAAGTGACTTGTAAGTTATAAATGCAAGCATTATTCTTCTCACCCAGGGGGCATTCAATACATTCCTTATGATAAGGAATTCCTAAGTGTTCACTAAAATTTTAATGTCTTTCCTGTCACTTATTACTGACAGATGCCATAGGGCATTTTGTCTAAAATTTAATAAAGTCAACGCTCATCAAGAAATCAATTAAAATGCAAGCTGTCCGCAGGCTGACTCCTGCCCTAGGTGATGAGGATGGTGCATTCTCCTCAGACCAAGCATATCTCTGTGGTGATTAAGCAATTCTCAGAAGTTGTGAGTATCCCAGGATACCACCCATGACTGTCACAGAACACTAATTTGTTCTCCCAAGCAGAGTGCTATACCAAATTTTATTCATGCTACCCATCATTTCTCTTCCTCAAAACGTATTAGGGGGTGATGACAATATTGGCATTTTAAGGGAAAAATTAAAGAATTTTTTACAGAATTATAACCAATGACTGCATACAAATGACACCCAAAGGAAACAATGAAATACCTGTGTTCTCAGTCAGAATATTTGCTGCTAATAAACAAACAGCAAAAGGATCTTAGGCAACACAAGTGTTCTGATATGAGTGTAAATCATCATCGCTAGGTTACAAGATCCTCAAATAATATTTGCATAGCACTTGACATTTACAAAACACTTTTATATATATTCTCAATTTGTTATCAAAGCAAAACTATAAAGCTGTATTTTGCTATTGCCAATTTAAGCACAAGGATATGAAAACTGAAAGAGGATATATGACTTGTTCAAACTCAAGGAACCAAGCAAAGGCAACACTGGATTCAAACTCAGAATGTAAGACTCCAGGTAAATCTACCTGTCCCATTCACTTATTCTGCTGCCTCTGTACAACTCTGTAAGACATTAGAAACTGTAAAGATAATGACAGGCGCAGTACAAGTTCAGTAGTCTTTAGAATAAAGAGTTCAGTAGTCCTAGACTTCTGGACTGAGAATTTTGATTGGGTCCATTCAGCATGAGAATGTCAGTGATAAGGCCTTCTCTTTGGTCCCAATTCCTCTGCATGAAAACCTAAGAGCTTCAATTTTATCCAGCCTATCACACATAGGGCCTATGTTTAAAATTTAAAAGGTTCTGCTCCTCTAGGCTTGGTTCAAGTGCTGAACATGTGACAATGCAGAATCCTGGGCCTCATTCCAAGCCTATTAAATTAGAATCCACATTTTCAAAAGGTCCCAGGAGATGCATATGCATTAAAATTTGAGGACCAAAGCTCTGGTATAAATCTCCCTGGAATTTACATTCTAGTAGACTCAGGGTCCTGCCACTGTCAGAAGCTTAGGACTATGGGCCAAATATCTCCTAATTTTATGGTGATTAGATGTAACTCTAAATTCAGTTTCTCAGTTGATACTCACATCTGTCTCAGCATGTTTCCCTCTCAAAGGAATAAGAAGAACACAGTGGTCAGCCAGAGCAAATAAAGGACAAGCAGAGTTGAAGCTAGGTGGCTTGCCATTTTCTGCAATAGAATACTGACAAGACAGCATTAGAGAATTGGCAGAATGTTTTAATATATTAAAAATATCTCTGTTCAGAGAGAATGGTTTCTTGATTAATGAATTCCCTTATTACCAAAGGAGTGAAGTGCTACGTGTAGGTCCCAGGCTTCTACAGCCCTGACAAGCAGCAGGGACTAATCTGTAAGCGTCAACAAAACATACTACATGAGTCATCTGGAAGCTTCAGTATATACGTCAACATATACTTTACATCTAATTATGATGTACTTTCTAGATGATGCATATTATTGTGAAATGGTAATCTGCCTAAGGAAAACAAATAATTCAGAAGTCTGCATCAGGTTTCAAAAGTTGCTATCATATATAACTAGAAGTCAATGATAATTTTGGAGATTTGTTCTCAGAAACTAAGATTGTGGGCTTAGGAGGAAAGCAGGCATCTCACATTGCAATGAAACTGTGAACAATCAGGTGGAGCATCAAGTCCAAGTGAGCACAGCCTGAGGAACTGATCAAATCTGGTGTCAGCTGAACACCAACCACAAGGAAGATCCAAAAGGAAGGGTTCTGCAGTTAACTAACCACAGCTGTGACAACTAGACCCCGACTGATGCCCCTCCTGGCATCAGAACCCATTTTCTTAGCAACAAGTGAAGTCCATTCTAACTATAACTGCTCACCATGAAAACAACATGGCTCAACTCAAACAAAATCCTGCTGCAACTGTAAAATAAAGGTTCTGAAAGAAAAAGCAGATCCTGGAATTCCCTAGTGGTCCAGTGGTTAGGACTTAGGACTCTCACTGCTGGGGGCCTTGGGTTCGATCTCTGATTGCGGAACTAAGATCCCACAAGTCATGTGGCTGGAAGAAGCCTTGGTTGATATTAGGCAATTAATTAATACTTGTTTAAAGATCGTGAATGAAGGAATCAATGAAACAACAATGGAGGCAGTGATTATTGTTAATCCCATACCAGCTTACTATCTAGAGTCATCTCTTCTGCTCATATGTTGAAGATATTTTCTTTCACAGCAGCAATGAGGCTCACCAAAGTCAATAACATGGAAAAACTTTTATCTTCCAAGCATCATGCTGGAATGGGTAGCATACACAGAATGAATGATACATATTGTTTTAATTGCAGCCAATTTTAGTACACTTAAGTATAATTTGCAATGCAGGAAATTCAGAAGTAAATTTATATTTGTCACAATACTTCCTAAAGCCAAGCATGTGTCTTGAAGGAAAGAAGCAAAGTTTAGCCTGCAATTAAAGGAAGAATTGCAAGCCAGGGCACATAAACGTATCCTTACACAGTATAAAGAGGAGTATTGATGAGCACTCTCATCTGCTGGGGTCATACATGTGTGCTAAGTCACTTCCACCGTGTCTGACTCTTTGGCGACCCCATGGACTGCAGCCCACCAGGCTCCTCTGTTCATGGGATTTCCCAACAAGAATACCAGAGTGGGTTGCCATGCCCTCCTCTCCTAGAGGATCTTCCAGACCCAGGAATCGAACCAGCATCTCTTAAGTTTCCAGCATTGGCCGGAGGGTTCTTTACCACTAGGGCCACCTGGGAAGCCATTTGAGGTCATATCAGCACACAATTATCCAGGTCTCCAGATATGGTATTACACAGATGATATGAGATCCATATCTCATATCTATTGATCTCATAGTTTCTAAACATTACATAAAGCTTTCAAGAGCTATCAAAAAATTCAGGATTGGAAAACTTAATATCAAGAAACACTTACTGAGAACTTGCTAAGTATAAGGCACTCAGGAATATCAGTGGTAGAAGTAAGATATCTGCATTAGCTATAAAAGCAACCATATTCATGAGTACTTCTTTTATGCTCCATTTAAATCACTTTTGAAATTACATTTTGGTTGGAGAAAATGATATCCTCACTACCACTTATGCATTTTCACATGAATCCAACTGTATCAGTCACAGGATAGTCCTTGTTAAATAAAGAATAATTAGTTCCTCTTATAAAATGGATGCAATAATTCAAAAGAATAGTAGCCATCATCTCTTGGGGGAAAAGTGAATTAGCAAAAGGAAAGTCTGTCAGAACATTCAACATGTGATATTAGTAATGCAGTAAGAGGTAACCTCTTTGGGAAGAGGTTAGGGTTGAAATGGAAGACAAATTTACCAGAAAGAAGCATCAGAACACTGGGTATTTCTATATTCACAAGAATAATTATTAAGGCAATGTATTATGATAAAATATCTGTAGCTCCTGTCCAAGGACATCAAGAATGACCAAATTAGAGCAAGTTTATGCTTCATCCAGGACAGTGTTCAGCCTCTAAACACGGTAATTAGTAAATGTTTACTTGAGTTGAAAAAGAAACCAAACACCTATCCCTAAAGCTGTACACTGCATATCCCCAGTGCAGCATCTTATGCCACAGCAAGCATTTTTGTGAAGAAAACTGTTTGAAAACCTGTTAGCAGAAAATCCAAGGTACAGAAAGTATGCAAACCTAGCCAAAGAATTTTAAAATGTTCTTCATGTTATGGGTGTATTGTGAAGACATGGAAAAGAAAAAAGGAAACAGAGGTGGGGAAAGAAAGGCAAAAATGGAGGGGAGGAAAACAGTCATCCCTATGCACTCTAGTGTCCCCTGAATTTCTAAATTAAATTCAGAATGAAAGTTTCCAAAATAAAAAAATGCCAACCAATATGACTGTTAACAACAGCAAAATCATCTCTATTACATATTCAGCTTTTTTTTTCCTAAGCCTAATTCTAGAGACTAAAAGTGTGACCACAGAGGACATAGACTTGAAATGAAAATAATGCCTTTATTAGATGTATAAAGGTGAAGCACATCCCAGCAAAAGAAGATGACATTGCTGAAAGGATTAACTTTGAAGTGATAAGGAAAAATGAACAGGGGAGGAGAAGAAAAGAATTGGAAGAAATGGAGCAGCAAGAACATTATTTCATGTAAATTAAAATTAAATGTAAAAGGATGACAGTAGTTCTGATCTTGTCAGGCTGAGATATTTTGGTGGCAGACAGTAATAGGAGAATTATAAGCAATTTGCAAACCACGGGTCTGCAAGCATGCACATTTCTCCTCTCTTATGATTATTAATCAAGTTTTTTTTTCCACCAAGAAAAACAAACTCCCAAATATCAGTTTCATGAATCCCTGCCAAAATCAGGGGCAATCTGGTCCCTGCCAGTGACAGACAGCCCCTGCCAACCACAGGCAAAGTTTGACAATGGCTGCATTGCCTCTGATGATGCCTCCATTTGATAACGTGCTTCCTGGAGCTATGTTTCAGACAGGTGCAGATTGCCGCCGTCTCCATGCTTTCTCTCTGAAGCAGCAAATGTCCCCTACCCTCTCCCTGCCCTGGGTATAGCCCTCTGGCCTGGGGTTGTTCATTCCACAGATGGGATCCCTCCCTCACCCAACTCTCTTTCTATAGATCCATACAAGGGTCTGTTCCTATCTCTTTTCCTCTAATAGTTGATACATCATCCTTATTCTGTGCCATGAATCTTGACATATATTAATACATTAAAATTATTTCATCCTCAAAAACAATATTTAATCCTCAAACCACCTTATGTGGTTTGCACTACTATGACCCTCACTTTACAGGTGAAGAACCTGAGCAAAGAATGAATAATGACTTCGCCAAGTTACACTCCTAGGAAAGAATCTGAACTTAGGGAAGTCTAAGTGCAGAGCCGGTCCCATTACTTCATGGCAAATAGATGTGGGAAACAATGGAAACAGTGACAGATTTTATTTTCTTGGGCTCCAAAATCACTGTGGACAGTGACTGCAGCCACAAAGCACAAGCTGGAATCCAGGTTGCCAGGAGAAATATCAATAACCTCAGATATGCAGATGACACCACACTTATGGCAGAAAGCAAAGACCTAAAAAGCCTCTTGATCAAAGTGAAGGAGGAGAGGGAAAGATGGCTTAAAATTCAACATTCAGAAAACTAAGATCACGGCATCTGGTCCCATCACTTCATGGCAAATAGATGGGGAAACAGTGGAAACAGTGAGAGAGAGACTTTATTTTGGGGGGGGGCTCCAAAATCACTGCAGATGGTGAATGCAGCCATGAAATTCAAAGACACTTGCTCCTTGGAAGAAAAGTTATGACCTACCTGATTGATTGATTGATTGCCTTCGCTCAGTCATATCTAACTCTTTGTGACCCCATGGACTGTAGCCTACCAGGCTCCTGTGTCCATGGGATTTTCCAGGCAATAGTACTGGAGTGGATTGCCATTACCTTCTCCAGGGGATCTTCCCGACCCAGGAAGATGACCAACCTAGACAGGATATTAAAAAGCAGAGACATTACTTGCCTCCTAAGGTCTGTCTAGTCAAAGCTATGATTTTTCCAATAGTCATGTATGGATGTGAGAGCTGGACCATAAAGAAGGCTAAGCACCAAAGAAGTGATGCTTTTGAACTGTGGTGTTAGGGTCCCATGGACCACAAGATCATCAAACTAGTCAATCTTAAAGGAAATCAACCCTGAATATTCACTGGAAGGCCTGATGCTGAAGCTGAAACTACAATACTTTGGCCACCTGATGCATAAAGCCAACTCATTGGAAAAGACCCTGATGCTGGGCAAGATTGAAGGCAGGAGGAGAAGGGGATGAATGAGAGAATGAGATGGTTGGATGGCATCAGTGATTCAATGGGCATGATTCTGAGTAAGCCCCAGGCGATGGTGAAGGACAGGGAAGACCAGCATGCTGCAGTCCACGGGGTCACAAAGAGTCAGACAAGACCAAGCAGCCGGACAACAACATGGAAGTCTGGTCCCAGAGAGTCCTCTCTTGTAACAGTGGAATTATATAGCCCTATTTCTTCTATTCAGCATTATTTATTCTAGCATTATTACATGCAAGCTACTGTGCTAGAAGCTAAAGATGAGTAAAAAACGATACAGCATCTTTTTCTTGGAAGCTGTCAACTTGGGGTGACAGACAAAGAATAAGTGACCCAGTAGTGTCACTACAGTGGAAGTGTTCTAAGGAGAGAAACACATGGTTAGGGAGAATAACCAAAACAATGGAAAAGAGGATCATGCATCTCCAGGACCTGAGGGATGAGAAGGCACCAGCTATACAATGGAAAGAACATGGGCAAAGGCCCAGAGGTAGGAAAAAGGCTTCCCGTTTCTGGGAATGTAAAGAAAAGTGGTGTGATGAGAGCAATGTGGATGAGGAGAGAAATGGAGTAAATCAGATGATGCAAAACATTACCGTCTATGCAGGGAGTTCAGTTTTGAATGTGTTATATATACTTGATCTTGAGCCCCCACCTTTGTGTAAAATCTAAGTATGACTTGACTAGCCCAAAGTAGCAGACAATAATAGAATCCTCAGAGATACTTGGCAATCTGGGAGACATCTTATTTTCCTAGGTGAGGGCTCTGACAAGGGAATTGCCAGAACTACATACCACCCCCTGGTGTGGCTGCAAAACACAAAGCTTATTTCTGAGAAAGAGCCTGAGGCAACCAAACCAAAATCAACTCTTTGCGCAGCCAGGAATGGCTTGAAAGAGAAGCCCAATGTCACTGGCTACTAGAATCATGCAGAAGAGATGAATGGAAAGCCCTGAGATATCTTATGGTGATAACACGAGACCATACTGCAGTAGAGAGCTCTGCATTTCCCCACCAGATCGTAACAGTGATACTTTCAGTGATGGCAGCAGGGAGCAAGACCTAAGACCAGACAGCATGGGTGACATCCCAGTTCATGGATGGCTGAATGGAAAAAGGACATCTTGGACCAGATACCTCCCTCTGATGCCAGGTCACGGATGCCACTTTGAGGAGAAGGCAAGGGAAGGAGGAAAATTCTGAGTTAGCTCAGTTTACATCTAAAACTGATAGAGAAAGCAAGAAGGTGATAGAGTTTATCTGGAAAATTACAATGTTTTACCTTTAAGCAGAATATGAATTAATTAGTTTTGAAATGTAGTTCTATTTCTTCAAATACCTAAGCAAACTTTTTTGGAAATTTTCACTGACTATACTAGGAATGGCTTCCTGGCCTTTACCAACCAGTTCCCTTCACAGTTTTCTAGGAGATTCTGCAAGAGGTTTCACAGGGGGACATAAACGTTCAGTCTATAACATCCTCTTTTTTCTCCTTCTTTTTTGCCTCTAACTCTTTAAGGTAGACTTTAGATGGTAGCTTAAATATTAGCTCTTCATTCATTCATTCATCCATTCATTCATTCAAAAAATATTTATGCAGGGCCTGTTATGTACTTCCCTGGTGGCTCAGTGGTAAAGAATCCGCCTGCAAGACAGGAGACACAGGTTCAATCCTTGGGTCAGGAAGATCCCCTGGAAAAGGAAATGACAACTCACTCCAGTATGCTTTCTGGAGAAATCCTATGGGCAGAGGAGCCTGAGAGGCTACAGTCCATTGGGTCACAAAAGAGTCATACACAAAGAGCTAACAACAACAACATTATGTGCTAAGTCCTGGTTCTAGGTTGCTGACAAAATAGCAGAAAAGGAGAGTAATAAGGTCATTAAGCTGACACTTATTAAAAACAGGGAGCAGGAGCATATGCCACAAAAATCAATAACCATGTGCAATGCTTAAAATAATCCTGGGTTATCTGATATAGAACAAATGGGTAAGTACCATAGTCGTTTCTGTAGTCGTAGCAGAAACTAACTTCAAAATTGGAAATCCCATTATACTAAAGTCTATTATTTACATCATTCTACCTTTTGTGAGATTGTAATATCGCTAATAGTTATTTAGTTGTAACTCTGTTTAACTTGCCACATGAAACCAATTAACAGTGTGGTATAGGGAGCAGTACAGTGGATTAAAAAGGTCAGAGGCTTCAAAGTTGGGAGTTGAGGGCTCTAATTCTTGATCTGCATTCTGCTAGCTGTGTGCCCTTGGTAAGTCATTTGACATGAAACCTCACCTTACCCAACTTCAATATAGGAATAATAACATGTAACTCAAAGTTTTGTTATGTATATCAAAATAACAGTAAAATTAAATATTATATGTTTGTTTGGTTTGATTATGGAGTCTCAACTCATTGAATTATAAATCTGGAATCATTTTACTGTTTTCCCAAATAATACCAGTCAAGTGTCTCCTTTCAACCCCATTCCACTCAGGTACAAGCTTCTTACAGATCTCTCCTTCTGCTTATAACATTTTTCAGGATGGCTAAGATTCTCTCATATCTTACAATTTTCTCTCTTCCACAAAAGCAGGACACATAGTAAGAGGAAATGACTGGCAGTGGGGAGGAAGGGAAGTGATCTCCGAAGACATCTCCTCCTAAATTTCAGGGGCAGTAAAAGGAGGCTTGGAGACAACTGACCACTAGAGTGACCACAATGCCTGTGACAAATCCACCATTCATTCTCTTTCTTCCAGTTGTTGCTATTTCCCTAGAACAATGATTGCTTATCAATACCACCTTTGAAAGCAAGATCCAAACGTTGACTCTCTGTAGGTTCTTGGAGGGTACTTTGGGCCTCCTCCTGCATGGTCCCTCAGTTAGGAGACCAGGCTGAAGCTAAGTTTATTCCTCCACGCCCCAATAGCCACAGCTGTGGCCTCCTCATCCAGAAGTCGCCACACTGCCCAGGTCACAAGCACCATGAGCAGCGGTTTTCCTTTACACAGAAGATGCACATATTCTTACCAAACGTTGGGAACAGAGCTGAGCCTCTGTCACTCCACTCACAGACAGCTCTGTCATCTCTCTTCTGCCCTCTATCCAAGTCCAGAACCAGCAGGTAGTAGGTGGGCTCAATGGAGAGTTGCTTTCAGGACAAAGCTCATCAGCTGTAGACCTCTTGAGAGGAAGAACTCATGCATTCACTCCCAACAACCCCCCATTACTCCAACGTCAAAGCCCCCCATGGCATCGCCCTCACGTAAGATTAATGCCAAAATCCTTATCATAAGAAGCTTCTAGTCATAGCAAATTCTCACCCACACCACCACACAAGCCATGTCCCATGCCATTCCCACCCCTTGCCTCACTATCTTCTTTACAATCATCAAACATGCCATCCTACTCCTCACTCAGTTACAGACAGAGAGCACTCAAGACAGAGTTCTGAGGAACACCAATATTTTGTGGTGGGTTAAAGGAGGTGGTTGTTGGTGGTGTTCAGTTGCTAAGTCGTGCCTGACTCTTTGTGACCCTGGGGACTGCAGCACTCCAGGCTCCTCTGGGTTAAAGGAGAAGACAGCAAAGGAAAAAGAGGTGAAATATCCAGTGAGGAAGAAAGAACACCAGGAAACACGATATGCAGAAGCCAAGTAAGGACTGTGTCTCTAAAGTGAGTGCTCGACCATATTAAATGCTGCTAAAATGAAGCCCCAGAACTGGTCTTTGAATTTGACCAGCTGAAGGAGACTGGAGATCCTGAAATAAATGTTTAATAGAGTAATGAGGACAGAAGGCAGACTAAAGTAGTATAAAGGTGAATATGAGGTGAAGAATTAGATAATCTTCAAGATAATTATACTTGATACTAGGAATAATATTTATTGGCACTTAAATTATTTTAATTTAAAGTGGACGTACTCTTTGCCAGATACCATGCTAAGTGCTTTACAAGCATTTTCTCATTAAGCCCTCATAGTAACACTATCAGGCAAGGAAACTGAAATCTAGAGGGAGTTAAGTAAATTGTCCAAACACAGCTAAGAAGCTGTGGCTGACGAGTGGCCCTCAATGATACTCAAGTCCTAATCGCTGGAACCTCTAATGTTACTTTATATGCAGACATAAGGATGTGAGGTGGGGATAACCAGGGTTATCCAGATGGGCCCTAAATGTGGTCAGAATTGTCCAGAGAGAGGCAGAGGGAAAACCGATACAGGAGAGAGAAGACACTGTTGTAGCCTCAGCAGAGACTCGAGGATGCTCCACCACTGACTTTGAAGGGAGGGGCTCTCAGGCCACAGAATGCAAGGAACGAAATGCTAAAACCATAGGAATGCAAGGCTTCCAAACGGAGCACTGCCCTGAAATTAAGGACCTTAATTCCAGCCCAGGAAACTGCTTTCAGACTTCTGATCTCCAGAACTATAACAGAATAAATGCATGTTGTTTTAAGCCACCAAGTCTGTGGTAATTTGTTATGGAAGCCATAGGAAACAATGGCATGGCTGTGATCCTTTCTCTAACACAACTGAACAATACATCCAAGTGTCCCACATATGGAAAACAAAGAGATGGCAGGAAAGGAAAGAAAGGAAGAAAGAGAAAAGAGAAGTGAAGAGAGGATGGGGGAAGCAGCGAACAAGTGGAGAGGGAGAGGAGGGGGAGAAGAGGACAGGACGGAATAAGACTGCAAATATTCTTGAAGTGACAACAGAGCAGAGCACAGCACCTTCATGTCAGGGAATATTATCCCAACTCAGACTGAGCTGGCGTTTGTCCCACAGCTGAGAGTTAGCTCCAGGGGATTAAATCACAGTGCAGACTAATCTATAAATCCTGTGGCATCATAACTAAAGTGAAACCAGACTGGCGTAGGCCTATACTTTGGAGGTCGATTGGTTCAGTAACTGTTGGTGGTGGTTACTAAATGGCAATATTACAGAGTAAGAGGTGAAGATTTAAAAAAAAAAAAAAACTGTAAAAAAACAAAAATGACTTGTTTCTGCATCAGCAACTCAAGCATGGCCTTAATTTACCTTTTTTTTTTTTTTTGCCAAGTCACATAGCACACAGGATCTTAGTTCCCAGCCTAGGGATAGAACCCAGGTCTCCTGAAGTGAAAGTGTGGAGTTCTATCAACTGGACCACCAGGGAAGTCCCTAATTTGCTTTTTAAGATATATTCTGCCAGTTCCTTTTTTCTTTTTATCTTGTTATTACTTATTACTGGATATCATTTGCTATAATTATGTTGCAACGTTCACTTAATATGCTATAATAAGCTACTTTCAAAAAGCAATTTTATAAACTTGAATATCTTATTTAATTTCATGTTTAAATAATTCACTGGCATATATTAATCAGAAACAACATCTCAAAAGATATTTCTTTGAGATAGTTAATACAAAGAAAAGAGGTTTAGAAAGAAAACGAATGATTTGGGTGCCTAAAACTATCTCTCAAACAACTTGAGACTAACGGCAACTTCTGTCCCTTGGATTCAAGGGTGTATCTGAGAATGAAGTAGACTGAATCTATAATCCTGACTCGCTGCGCTCGCACAAGATTCTCTTCCTAGTTGAGGTTAGTGTTACATCAATTTTTCCTAAGGAAATTAGATACTTCATTTTGAAGTTCTCTAAGATTTGGAAGAGATTAGAATAGAAACATGTGGAGTCCATATATAGATTTTGAATACACACAGAACAGTAATTTTCCAAATTTGCTAACGAGTAGTCCTCATATTATAGAGTTGAAAACTATATTTTAAGGGAGAATAAAGAATTAGCAGTGATGCAGGGGAAGGTACATTGGTGGGAAGAACTGCATTTAATTCAGTTTCTCCTTTTCAAAAACAGAAAGGGAAATAGCAACCAAATAATACAACCTGAAAAGGTCTTTGTGCTGAAATCCATGTAGACAGCATTATCCTCCCTTCTGAAGATTTATCCCCCTTCACAAAAGGGCAGAAGGAGTGCTCGCAGTTTCTGTCACCCAAAGGCACGAGTAACAGTGACATCTAGTGGCATATGGTGATATAGGATGGCGAATCAAATGCTCAGCAAGAGCCAAGAGCAAAACCTGGGAACCATAGAGCTACATTCAAATTTCCTGATTCATGTGGCAATGAAGCTGTATTCCAATGGAATCAGTGAGTCCCTTCTCTGGGAAAATGACATTGTCCTGGGTCAACATTTGGAAAGTCACTCAGTATTCATTGCTGGGGAATGTGAAGCCAGTAGGCAGATCACATCACCTCGGTCTTGGAATTGGAGAGGTGGCAGCAGGATTACCAGGGTTTTTTTAAAAAGCATTATCAACATGGATCCAAACAGGTTATGCTTCTCAGATAGAAGAAAGGCAGCTGAATATACTTCTGAATGCCAACCCTAAAAATCTATCCAAAGATATTCAATTTCACTTTTCTTTCTTGTATGTCTCTACAGACTATTTTCTCCTGTCAACAGAAGAGGCCACCTCAGGCTGTCCTCTAACAGCTGACACTGGCGCTCCATCCTTTGGGTTAGACCTATGAGCTGCACCACTCTGCCCCGCTCTACCTGGGGTGCCAGCCACAGCATCCTTTTGTCTGGTTTCCAGGTCAATAATCTCTCCTGGCATCTGCCTATTTCACCCCTTCCATCCTCCTCCCCCTCCATCAAGAAATTTAATTCCAAGTTGGCAGGCAGAAGGTCAGAAATCTTTGAAAGCCGCAATTTCCCTCACCCACGCTCAGGGCTCGCCTCTTGCACATTCTGCCAAATGCTAACTTACTGCTCTCCCTCCTCTGTCACATCCTGCATCTCTGCCATGCCCAGACTGTCACCTGAATCTTGCTCTCACATCTGCTTCCCTCCCCTTCCTCAGCAGCAGGGCTATCTTTTAATAGTAACATCCTGCCACGTCTGTCCCAAAGGCCCAGGGCATCGTGTCATCCATCCTGGGACCAGCAGCCTCTTTAGAGCTATCGACTCTGGGACTTGCCTCTGTCAGAGGTGTTGAGAGGCCTGGAGCTGGCCCACAGCACCTGGGGAAGGAGAACTGACAGTCCCCCGAAACCCACACAATCACACCTCTGCAAATGGACCAGGTTGAAGCAAAAGACTGCAGGCTGGAGTGACAGAAAAGACAAGGACAAAGCCACACCGAACCCCAATAGGTGACAGTTTTATTTCCTTTTATATGTCAAAATGACATATTCAGGACTACTTTAGAACAGTCTGTTGGCCAAAGGAAAAAAATTAAATATCTGGCATGATTTTTGCCCACTACGAAGGAATTTTTTTAAACGCATGCACTGGATATTTTACACCTTTTTTGTTTTAGAGAGGGGACCATGTTACTGTTTAATTTTGAAAATACAAATCGTATGGAAATGATATCCTGAAAAAATAGGATTTTATCTCACTTGTTCTTAACTTCTTATAACCATTATGTCATCACTATCAATTCTCCCCCAAAAGAGCAAAGATACCTGAGCTACCTACAAAAGGCACTAAAGAAAATGACAGCAGGAAATTCGCTAGTGGCCCAGTGGTTAGGACTTGGGGATTTTGTGCGCTGGGCCTGCGTTCAATCCCTGGTCAGGGAACAAAGATTACGCAAGCCATGTGACATGATCAAAAGAACCTAAAACCAAAAAAGAGAGGGAGAGATCAGAAGGCAATTATTATCTATGATAAAAATATCCACTGAGCAGAAGTTGAAAATATGACTCCAAAATCTGTGAAACTAGGAAAATGTTTACTTGTCGCAACTCAGAAAAGATGGATAAATAACTAACCAGTAAGAAAAAAATGAAGTTACAAAAAAGTTTCTTTAGTATACTTTAGAGATATTATTATTTTTGTGTCACACTGCTGTACACATAACATAGTGTCATATTTAAACTGGGGTATACCATATATAGGGCTTCCCTCATAGCTCAGTCGGTAAAGAATCTGCCTGCAATGCAGGAGACCTGGGTTCAATTCCTGAGTGGGGAAGATCCCCTGGAGAAGGAAATGGCAACCCACTCCAGTATTCTTGCCTGGAGAATCCTATGGACAGAGGAGCCTGGCAGGCTACAGTCCATGGGGTCACAAGAGTCGGACACGACTTAGCAACTTTACTACTGCTATATCATATATATTTTTTGGCTGTACTGGGTCTTCGTTGCTGTGCATGGCTTTTTCTCATATATTACATGAAAGTGTTTTGCTCTTTTTTCTTTCTGATAGCAAAGCAGGAACCAACCTAACTTTTTTCTATTGCCAATCCAGTACTAAGTATACATCCATGTAGAATTTTTAAATATTAAAAGAATGTGACTGCAGTAAATAAATGTTTTAGTAAACTGAATTGTGTTCCCCCCACCCAAAATCCATATGTTGAAGCTATTAAGTCCAGTGTAGTGGTATTTGAAAGTAAAACCTTTGGTGTAATCAAGTTGAGAGGAGGTCATGAGGGTGGGGCCCCCATGACAGGATTAGTGTTCTTATAAGAAAGAACAGAGGGATGGCCATGCAATGAAAACCAGGAAGAGGGTCCTCACCAAGAACAAATATGCTGGCCCCTTGATATTGGTCTTCCCAGCAGCAATAACCAAGAGAAATGTCCGTGGTTTAAACCATCCAGTCTATTGTATTGTGTTATGTCAGCCCAAGCTAAAACAGATGACATCTGCCTCACACACTTTTCCATTTCTAAAATAAATATAGCCATAATCATGGAATCTTGACTATGCACCACTAAATCTACTGAAACTGGCACATGATCAGGAGAAAAGGAAACATCTGTCCTTAAAAGGAAACAGGTAAAGAACGGAGTTGGCATCAGAAACATTCTTTCCCAGACTGTGTAAAAGGAAAAAAGAAAAGAATACATATAGAAACAGACAGAGATGAAGAACTGAGGTCTGGAAAGACTGACAATGATTACAAGATTCAGACCTCACAGGGTTAGTATTTGGAACTTGCTTTGTCCTCGCCGTGTTTTTTTGTATTGCTGAGAAGACTTGGGAGGACAGGAAGCCACTCTGTCATTCAGTGACTAATACTAAAGAGGGTATGGGATGAATGGGCTTCTGCAAACTGAAAGAACCATGGAAGGTTTCTCCACCTTTACACTGTGAGTGATGGACTGATGGTGAGTGCTTGCCTAAGGCTTCAGCTCTCAAAGACATCTTTCATTATTCTTTTAAAAGTGGTGCATCAATAAATAAATAAAAGTGGTGCATCAAAATAATGCTCTGACTCAAAAACAAAGAATTCACTGAAACTGGTTAACAGTTTGGCTGTAAAAGAAACCACCATCCCAGTGTACCTGAGTTGAAAGCCATTGCTTTCTGGTTATGTAACCTTAAGCCAAGCACTTAGCCTCCCTGAACCTCAGTTTCCATCTTTAATCTAGAGATAATACATGTCTGCAATCTCTTACCTGATGTCCTTAGGACTAGATTTCAGTTTTTTATTATATAATGTAGTACATATACTGAATTTTATGCAATACCCATAATGTATGAGACAGCAGTTAGTAAGCAAACATTTTGATAACCTTCAGCAAAATGATGTATTGATAACCTACTAGATGAGAAAAATAAAAGTTATTAACACTAGTTTTATGGTGGTTCAAATCTGGTGTTGTTACCAAAATTACAAAAAGAACTTTCCAATTTAGAGCTTTCTGGGTTTTTTATTTTGGGATGGGCAACTCATAAATATATTCATCCTAGAGTGATTATAAGGAATAAATGACCTATGGAGGATAGAAACTCATAACGTTATGTAGGATGGATTATAAATGAGAATCTAAGGAATTCTAAGAAGCCCAAGTATAAGGGAAATCTCTCCTGAGCATAAAGTCCCTCTCCAAAGATAACCAACACTCAGTTGTCAAGTGACCTGAGAGGCACACTGAGAAGGTACATAGACTCCCTGGTTTCTACCTTCCATTCAGTATTCCCTTCTTCAGACTTGTATCTTTAAGCCCTGTGGGAGCTGGCTTTTCTGCAGCTTGGGGAAGGGAAGCACATATCAGTGTTTTCTTTTTTAACACTCTGCCCACCTTCTAACTCACTTCTCCCTCTTCGGGCCCCCAGTGAAAAGGAAAGAGCTTTGTGCACTGGTTTACAGTTTTTAAAATGTGTTGCCTCCACTGACTTCTTTAATCACTACAGCAGTTAATGAAAGGCCAGTCTTAACCTACTATTTGCAGTTAGTATCAGGATCTAGTTTCCAAGCTTTCTATATCCCCTTCAGGTGAAAAGCATCATCACAGGATCCCTCCCAGGGTCCAGAACATCTGTCTCTTCTCAGTTCAAAGCCCATGTCCGACTTCCCAAGCAGAGTTTTTATCTCTAATCTGAAGAATGCCTCCAATCCTGCCATGACTCATTTAAAACTATCCCACACATGTCGCCTCGTCAATCCCCCTAGGGATCCACATTTCCTGAATTCTATCACTATGGGTCTTACAACAGAAATTTGCTTTACAGTTTTAGCAGCAACGGCAGCCATTCAACTACTACTGTGAGCAGAGATCTGCTCTTTCATAGTTCCTGTGCATCTTAACAAAAGTCACAGACACAGATAGATCTTAAATCTACCATTTATATGCTCAAAATTACTACATAGAGGTGTAGCTTGATTTGACTCTAAATTCTAATTTTTAAAAGCCCTGGTGACACCTACTAAGATAAGGGTTTTGGAGAATGAACAATTACTGTGGAAGAATAACCACCCACACAAGTGTCTTATGACTTGGACATTATATTTCTTAAACATTTTTTTTAAAAGAACATCGTAAGTCAGGACAAGAGTCATCCTTTGAAGTATTTCAGTAACTAATAACAGGCCTTTACAGTTGCTATCACTTCTGTTTAAATTTAGAAATCAACAATTACGTGCATGCACATGTGTGTATATGTTCCCGTGTATTAGCACATGGAACAAGTAAGCTTGATGCCACAGTGTACTTAAAAGCATTAAAACATAATCTATTCCTATGTTGTTGGAAAAGAATATTTTTAAGGTAACAGTTATCCAAGTACCTCTGACAAAAAAAGATTACTTGTATTATTATTAATGTTTCAGCAATTTAACCATATTCTTATTATTTCATAGGCCATGATTCTGATCTGATACCAAGTTGCACCTGTGAGCCCACTGTCCTTGTATGTGCAGTGTGTGCAGATTCCTTCCTTATGTTATATAATGCAGTACTATATGGGCTATTGGGCCTCAAAACACCAGGTGGCAAACACTTCGAGAATTAGAGATGCTGTTACCATGGGGACAAGATGCTGGTCCTTCTCAATGCAATCAACACACTTCCTTTTTTCAGAAAAACTATTTCCACAGGAAAATAAATAAGCTCAAAATTCTTAAAGCTCTGTATTTAATAGTGACAGCAGAGCTGGGCAAGCAATGGAGAAACATTTAGGAAGCCTTGTTTTCAAAAACTAATTTTGATTTTTGTCCTTCTCCCTGTCTAGTACTAGGTGACGGGACCAACTTCAGTGATCTCAGGCTCCACTTCTCAAGTGTCTGTCCTATGTGGTAGATTACTAAGTGGCCATAGATCATTTTTCTTCCTTTTCCTATATCCGTTTGCACTTGACTTTGCAGCTCTTGCCACAAAGAGTGAGAATCTACTCCCACATGTCTTGAATGTGGCCTCATGTCATGTTTGTCTGGCCAACAGAATGCAGCAGAGCTGAGAACATATCAGTCCCATGCCTTGGGTCCAAACACCTGCACTCTTCCACTTTCTTTCTTAGGGTCCTGCCCACCTCCTTGTGGGCTACACGAGGAAGATGAGAGACACTGGCCTAGCCATCTCTACTGTCACCCAGTCTAAGCCAGCCACCACCCTCAGAAGCAGACCCACCTAGCTGAAAGACAACTGCCTGCAGACACATGACTTGGCCCAGTGAGACTAAAAGAATAAACGAACCCACAGAATCATGAACGAAATAAACTTAAGAGTCTTAAGCCACTGAGTTTTGGAGTGGTTTATGTAACAAAAGGAAATCATGTACCATACGCTTCTTTATTAGTTCTGTCAATTTTGAAGGTCATATGCAGCTAGATTCTTAAAACCAAAGACTAGTCTGGCATGACATGTGCTGTGCTTAGTTGCTTAGACATGTCTGACTCTTTGCGACCCATGGACTATAGCCCACCAGGCTCCTCTGTCCTTGGGGATTCTCCAGGCAAGAATACTGGAATGGGTTGCCATGCCCTCCTACAGGGAATCTTCCCAACCCAGGGATAAAACCCAGGTCTCCTACATTGCAGGCAAATTCTTTACTGACTAAGCCACCACAGAAGCCCAAGGATACTGGAGTGGGTAGCCTATCCCTTCTCCAGGGGATCTTCCCAACCCAGGAACCAAACCAGGGTCTCCAGCATTGTAGGTGGATTCTTTACTAGCTGGACTACCAGGGAAGCTCTGAATACCTATTAAAAATCCCAAGCCGGTATGCACAAGCATAAACACATACATATATTCCTCACTCTGACAACATGGACAGCAAATAATTTCCTGTCATACATGAGTTCAGAAAAGTCTGAAAAGGAAATTTAACCCAGATAAACAATCCGTCCCTCTCAACTGCATATTTACTAAATGAAATCATCTTTGCTCTCCCAAGTATTAATAGAAGATAAGTATACTATTATAGATTTTATGGAGAATACACACACACACAACCAAAGAGAAAATTCCATTAATATGTTCACCACATGCAAAGGAGATCATCATTCTTGTTTTATTTATCAGTGGTAGGTGAAATCTAACATAGTGGACAGTAAAGGGTTAAATTTAAAATATTTTAGACTTTAAAATGTTTATCTCTAAAGCAACATTATTTTCCTGGAAAAAAAATCTGAATGTTGTTCTTCAAATTTTCTTTTCCCAATTCTGCATGCTCCCCTTTGCCTTCTCTTTTCCCAGCCATGGGGGCCCTAGAGCCTTGCATTGAGACAGTGATCTCACAAGTTAAAGGACCCAGAATCCTCATGTCACCTTCATGGGGGCAGAGCCACCATGAAGAGCTGTTGAACACTATTTGATGTTGTATAGGAAAGAAATAAGTCAATGTACTGTTAAGATTTCAAGATTTGTAACTACAAGCCAGCAAAGTCCACCATAAAGAAGTTTTAGGGCATGTGGACATACTGACAGGAATGGTCCTGCAGAAGGAGGAAATGGCATTGATGCAGGAGAGAAAGGGGACAACTTCAGGAGCAACTTCCTTGAGAAGGTGATCCTGAGCCCATTTTCTCAGATAAGACTACAGAGTATGTGAAGTTGGCATACTTGCTGAGGGATCATCAGGGGGGTACTTTTTTGGTTACCACTATTCTGACCCTAAATCAAGGGATAGATCATTGGCTGAGACTGTGAAGGGGACTGCAAGTCTGAGGACTAACTGGATGCTGTAAAACAGTCTTCTAATGGAAAGAGAGTAAATGACTAGAAAATTGTTGAATGTGAGATGTTGTTCCCATAGGTACTGAATGAGTACTACTTTCCTCCTGCTGTTGTTTAATCCCTCAGTTACATTCAACTCTTTGCTACCCCATGGACTGCCGGACACCAGGTTTCCCTGTCTATTATCAACTTCCTGAGCTTGCTCAAACTCACGTCCATTAAGCCGGTGATGCTATCCAACCATCTGACCCTCTGTCATCCCCTTCTCCTCTGCCTTCAATCTTTCCCATCATCAAGGTCTTTTCCGAGGAGTAGGTTCTTCACATCAGGTGGCCAAAGTATTAGAGTTTCGCCTTCGCCCTTCCAATGAATATTCAAGGTTATTTCCTTTAGGACTGACTGGTTTGATTTCCTTGCTGTCCAAGGGACTCTCTTGTCTTCTCCAACACCACAGTTCGAAGGCATCAATTTGTCAGCACTCAGCCGTTTTTATTGTCCAGCTCTCACATATGTACATGACTACTAGAAAAACCATAGCTTTGACTATAAGAACCTTTGTAGGCAAAGTGATGTCTCTGCTTTTTAATATGCTGTCTAGGTCATTGCTTTTGTCATTGTTTTTCTTCAAAGGAGCAAGCATCTTTCAATTTTATGGCTGCAGTTACCATCCATAGTGATTTTGGAGCCTAACAAAATAAAGTCTGTCTCTGTTTCCATTGTTTCTCCATCTATTTGCCAATAAGTAATGGGACCAGATGCCATGATCTGTTTTTTTGAAAGTTGGGTTTTAATCCAATTTTTTTCACTCTCCTCTTTCAAGAGACTCAAATTCCTCTTCACTTTCTCCCATCAGGGTGGTGTCATCTGCACATCTAAGGTTATTGATATTTCTTTTAACAATCTTGATTCCAGCTTGTGATTAATCCAGACCAGCATTTTGCATGATGTACTCTGCATATAAGCTAAATAAGCAGGGTGACAATATGCAGCCTTGATGTACTCCTTTCCCAATTTGGAACCAGTCTGCTTTTCCATGTCCGGTTCTAACGGTTGCTTCTTGACCTGCATACAGATTTATCAGGAGGCAGGTAAGATGGCCTGGTATTCTCATCTTTTTAAGAATTATCCAGAGTTTGTTGTGATCTACACAGTCAAAGGCTTTAGCATAGTCAATAAAGCAAAGTAGATGTTTTTCTGGATTTCTCTTGCTTTTTCTATGATCCAATGGATGTTGGCAATTTGATCTCTGGTTTCTCTGCCTTTTCTAAAACCAGCTTGTACATCTGGAAGTTCTAGGTTCACATACTGCTGAAGCCTAGCTTGAAGGATTTTGAGTATTACTTTGCTACCATGTGCAATGAATGTAATTGTGAGGTAGTTTGAACCTTCTTTGGCATTGCCTTTCTTTGGGTTTGGAATGAAAACTGATCTTTTTCAGTCCTGTGGCCACTGCTGAGTTTTCCAAACTTGCTGGCATATTGAGTGCATCCCTTTCACAACATAATCTTTTAGGATTAGAAATAGCTTAGCCAGAACCCCATCATCTCCACTAGCTTTGTTCGTAGTGATGCTTCTTAAGGCCCACTTGACTTCACATTCCAGGATGCCTGGCTCTAGGTGAGTGATCACACCATCATGGTTATCTGGGTCGTGAAGATCTTTTTTGTATAGTTCTTCTGTGTATTTTTGCCACCTCTTCTTAATATCTTCTGCTTCTGTTAGGTCCATATCACTTCTATCCTTTATTGTGCCTATCTTTACATGAAATATTCCCTTAGTATCTCTAATTTTCTTGAAGAGATCTCTAGTCTTTCCATTGTATTGTTTTCCCTCTATTTCTTTGCACTGTTCACTTTAAAAGGCTTTCTTATCTTTCCTTGCTGTTCCTTGGAACTCTGCATTCCGATGGGTGTATCTTTCCTTTTCTCCTTTGCCTTTTATTTCTCTTCTTTTCTCAGCTGTTTGTAAGAAATCCTCAGACAATCATTTTGCCTTTTAGCATTTCTTTTTTCTTGTTTTTCTTTATCCATGTTCAGCTGTTTGGCCACACACTTTATCTAAGTGAAGACTTGGATTTGATCACAGTGGAAGTTTTGCCAAGCAGGATTTATAAAACACAATAAAAAGATGAGGCACCAGAAAAACAAAGGTGTGGAGAAGGCATGAGTATGGCTTTATTTCCAGCTGTTTTTGATACGAAACTGGAGCCTCTGTCAGTTTCTTCTCTAGGTGACTGTATAGAGCAGACTCCTTGCCAACCAATGTTGACCATAAAGATTAAGTGAGAAGTGAACTTTCATTTTGTGAGAACCAGTAGAATTTTGGGTTGGTGTGCATGTGTATGTTTGATTTGTCACCATAATAAAACCTAGTCTCTCCTGATTTGTACACACTCCTTGATTCCACAATGTACAAAGCAAGAGCCGGGGAGGGAAGAAGATGGGAACTCATCAGAGAATGTGGTTACATTGAGGATACACAAATAAGGATCTTGGGGCTGCAAGATGGGCCAAGAGGCTTGGATGAATTGAAGTGATTGAGAAAAGTGAAGATGTGGGGCTTGGCTACATTTTTGGAAAAGGTACATTGTTAGGTGTACTTGTAGCCTCCTTCAACCAGTCTCTCAGGCACACTGTGATGGAGAGATGGGGCCTGTGGTCAGGAGTGAGGGGCAGAGGTGAGAGCTCTGTGACTGGCTCCCACCACCCTCTACATCCTGGTGGGGACAAAAGAAGCATGTTACTATTATTATATACACTTTTATTCTAACAAGGTATTTTCTCCTTCTTGGGCTTTCCAAATGATTCACATAGAGAATATATTAACCACCCCCAAGAAAGTCAAAACAAACATTTTTAGGAAAGCGAGGTGGAAGAAATAAAATAGAGGGAAAAAAGGAAATGGAAGGGAGGTGCATGAGAATCCTCATCATACTCGATAGAGTTCAACGGATGATGGGATAATGTGTCACTTTTGTCTCTGTACTTTTCTGAAATTTTAAGGCTTCTGCAAGGAACTCTAAGTATTAAGAGGTGGGAAATACATCATATAGTCAAAGATTCATTCACTTCTTCACTAATTCATTTAATAAGTAATTATTTGTTTATTGCATAGTATATGCTGAGCACTTTCATCAGTGCTAGAATTAGAAGCTAAGAAATTATCCAGTACAATCTGTTTATTTGAGTGGTTGGAAAAACTCAAGGGAGATTATAAGACCACCTTAGTTAGACAGTTAGCAAGAGGACTAGAAAAATAGAGATAACCATCTCTGGTTCTGGACTCTTCTACTTTCACCATTTGAACATCATGTACAACATTGTGATTTGACCAACCGTATAATCACAGCAGTATATCCCTTAGTAGACAGTCCTCCCATTCCCCTTTGATACACCATCCTCATGTTCCTCACTTATAAGTTCTGTTTTGTAAATACCATTTCTCTGTTCTGAAACTTTCAAAGAATGTTCAATTACCTCCAAACAAAGTTTGGATTTTTTATCCTCACCTGTAAGGCCTTCTTCAATCTGATGTTTACATATTTCTCAGATATATACTTGGTCTGCTCATTGCTCACATTTGAAAAATAATAAATTTATCTATTATTTGAACCCTTTGGGCTCCATGACTAATCTCAGATTTTCTCTCATTATTTAGTAATTTTCTCAACATAAATATGTAGCAGAAGGGGGAGGCAGCCAATCAATGAACACAATTGAACCCCAGACAATCAGTCACAAAGGCTTAAATTCTAGTTTGAATTCTAATTCATCATTTAACAAGTATGCAATATTATGCTCCCAAATCACTGCAGATGGAGACTGCAGCCATGAAATTAAAAGACGCTTACTCCTTGGAAGAAAAGTTATGACCAACCTAGATAGCATATTCAAAACCAGAGACATTACTTTGCCAACAAAGGTCCATCTAGTCAAGGCTATGGTTTTTCCAGTGGTCATGTATGGATGTGAGACTTGGACTATAAAAAAGCTAGGCACCAAAGAATCGATGCTTTTGAACTGTGGTGTTGGAGAACTCTTGAGAGTCCCTTGCACTTCAAGGAGATCCAACCAGTTCATTCTAAAGGCAATCAGCCCTGGATGTTCATTGGAAGGACTGATGTTGAAGCTGAAACTCCAATACTTTGGCCACCTGATGCAAAGCACTGACTCATTGGAAAAGACCCTGATGCTGGGAAAGACTGAAGGCAGGAGACGAAGGGGATGACAAAGGATGAGATGGTTGGATGGCATCACCAATTCAATGGACATGAGTTTGGGTAAACTCTGGGAGTTGGTGATGGACAGGGAAGCCTGGCGTGCTGCAGTCCATGGGGTCACAAAGAGTCAGGCATGACTGAGTGACTGAACTGAACTGAACTGATATTAGTAAATAATCTTGGCCTCTTTGAAAACCCTGTATACTTCACAGGGCTACTGTTCATTTCTTTATTTATGAATTCTCATGTAATGAACTTTTATTGCATATTTATTACTCACCACAATCTATATTAGTTAACAAGCTTTTATAAGAACAAGAAGGGCATAGTCTCTGTGCTCTTGGATCAGGATTGAAGTCAATAAGAGAGGAAAATAGCATGAGATTATCTGTGATTATAATTTTTAAGGAGGATATTAAAGAACTAATACTTCTTAGAACACATATTGGAAAATGCAGGTCTAGAAACAGATGAATCTGTGTGACTTGATATCTATCAATGGAAGGAAAGTTATGACCAACCTAGACAGCATATTAAAAAGCAGAGACATTACTTTGTCAACAAAGGTCTGTCTAGTCAAGGCTACAGTTTTTCCAGTGGTCATGTATGGATGTGAGAGATGGACTGTGAAGAAAGCTGAGCACTGAAGAATTGATGCTTTTGAACTATGGTGTTGGAGAAGACTCTTGAGAGTCCCTTGGACTGCAAGGAGATCCAACCAGTCCATCCTAAAGAAGATCATTCCTGGGTGTTCATTGGAAGGATTGATGCTGAAGCTGAAACTCCAATACTTTGGCCACCTGATGTAAAGAGCTGACACATTTGAAAAGACCCTGATGCTTGGAAAGATTGAGGGCAGGAGAAGAAGGGGACGACAGAGGATGAGATGGTTCATGGCATCACCGACTCAATAGACATGGGTTTGAGTGGACTGCAGGAATTGGTGATAGACAGGGAGGCCTGGCGTGCTGCGGTCCAGGGGGTCACAAAGAGTCGGACACGACTGAGCAACTGAACTGAACTGAAGGATAAATATTCTTGAAAATGTGGAAACACCATAAAAGGTTTGTTTTGTGGGTTAATAAGACAGTTTTCCTGGAGAAGGCAATGGCACCCCACTCCAGTACTCTTGCCTGGAAAATCCCATGGACGGAGGAGCCTGGTAGGCTGCAGTCCATGCGATCGCTAAGAGTCGGACATGACAGAGCGACTTCACTTTCACTTTTCACTTTCATGCATTGGAGAAGGAGATGGCAACCCACTTCAGTGTTCTTGCTTGGAGAATCCCAGGGACAGGGGAGCCTGGTGGGCTGCCGTCTATAGGGTCGCACAGAGTCGGACACGACTGAAGTGACTTAGCAGCAATAGCAGCAGCAAGACACTTTTCCTGGAAAGTGCTGCCACAAAGTAGATTTTTTTTTCACATTTCAAGAGTGAAGCTGCCTATGCAAAGGATAAGTTTCTATTTTACTTATAAAGGAAACAAATAAATAAGTGGACCAGGGAGTACATGAAACCAGTTGTTCGATGCCCAGGCCTCTAGGGTAAGCTATGATAGAGGGCTGACAAATCCAGAAAATATAAACAGGGTGTGGTATCCAGCAACATAAAAAAAAAGAAAAGAAAAAAAATAGAATGCAGAGCATACAAGGAAAGGAGGTGGACGATGATGAAGCAGACAAGGGAAAATTCCCAAAGTGGAGGGCTGGAATGACAGTAAGGTAAAGTAGCAGGATCAGGACACAAAGCAGTAGGGCATGGGGCAGAGAACTTCCTTCAGTGATCATGCTTAGGAGAAGAATCACAGAGATACACAGAGAGAGCAGTTAAGAAAAGAGGCAGGAATGTTGATGCTTGGCAGAAAGCAACACAATACTGTAAAGCAATTATCCTTCATTTAAAAATTAAAATAAATTAAAAAAAAAAACAGAGGCAGAAAAACTGAGAAACTGTAAAGCCACTGGAAAGCTGCAAGCCCTCTCAACATCTGCCCACTATACACACCACATTCATAAGAAAAGAACAAGAGACGGTGGATCAAAAGAGGAATGTTGATGAAAATAAGGAGGTGATATGATTCAGCACAATTAAATTCACTGCCAAGGGTTGTTGCAGCAGCTGTAAAGAGTCAACAAATTGAGAATGTTGCAACAACGAATAATTCTCAATCCCAGAAAGCAAGACTGAAATGTTGACATGTCCACAGATGGCTAAAGAGTATTTACCAGCTCTTAAAATGAGAAAAGATTATTAGTCCAACTTAAACTCAGCTTTATGTATTTTATGCTCCATTCAACTCCATAGAATCCAGTAAAAAGTTCATGCACAGTGTAAATATTCTTTTTTGCTGCAAGTCTAAAAAAAGAACACCAAAATGATACTGACAAATGTATAGTGGAATCTGAGTTGACTCCAATGATTATCTGATCAATGACCTGGAACCCAACCATGCCAGCCTACTTCCCTACCTACAGGCAGGAAAATTTGAATGTAAATGTTCATGAGGCTATAATTAAATGATTGACGACCCCCCCACACACACACCAAAAAAAAGTACTATTACTGATACAGAGAGAACTAGGAGTAAAGAGGGAGGACACTTTTGCTGATGAGGTTACCATGAGATCTTTCACTGTGTCTTTTCCAGGATGAAGAAATCCAGGCCATGAGCTCTTTGAAAGCAGGGCCGATGCCCACTCTAATGAGCACAGCCAACACACAGGACCCATTCTGAGAACACACACCTGAAGTTGTGGTATCTCTTGATTGAAGGTGATTTTTTTTTTTTAAGTGGATAATAGTTTGTGAATTGTGCTTATTCCTCAAGTTGCACTAACCCTTTTTCAAAGACCAACATGATCTCTTCCTATTCCTTTGACACAAATATGCTTATTGAGAATTTGCTACATCCCAGGCCACACACTAAGGCCTGAGGATACAAAGATAAGAAGACCCTGTGCCAGGGTGCTAGGGATACAGTAACAAGGTGCCACAGACCACGGGGCTTAAACAAGACAAACATTTTTTCACACTTCTGGAGGTGAGAAGTCCAAGTTGAAAGTGTCTTCAGCTTGAATCCTTGTGCGGGTTGTGAGGGAGGGATCTGCTCCAGGCCTGCTCCAAGTCTCTCTCCTTGGCTTCACCCTGTATCTTCACTTGATCATTCCTCCACGTGTGCTTGTGTCCAAATTTCCTCTTTTATTGGATTAAAACCTACTCTAATGACCTTATTTTAACCTCATTTCCTCTGTAAGGACCCTATCTCCAAATACGGTCACATTTTGAAAGTAGGACTTCAGCAGATGACTTTTGGCAGGGACATAATTCAGCCCGTAACAGAAACAGTCCCTATTTCAGAACACTCGTATTTAATCATTCAGTGAAGTGCTCCCAGGAAGACCTGGGAAGGCAAAAATATTGTTGCTATCCACCATTTGCCTGACAGAATTCTACTTCCCAGCAATGAGCTTACCTTTCTTCTATTTATACTGAATTCACTCTAAGTTCTCTGTTAAGAGAATTCTAGCCCATGGGATCACAAAGAGTCAGACATAACTGAGCAACAACAAAGCTCTGCTAACTAGCCCCTCTGCCAGAGAATTAAAGAGAAATTCTGTATTTTCAAAATTCTTGTGGAAGTAAAAATCTTTATGGCTACATTTTGCCAAAAGATATGCATGCATGTCAGAGATAAAATAGTAGTGAAATAACCAGACAGGTCCATTCCATAAAAAGCAAAATGGTTAACTGTATACTATCTACCCTTCTCCTTTATCTCTATAATTCTCACAAAGCAAGTTTATTCATCACAGGACTCTATCCTCTGTTCTTTGTTTCCGGTCTACACTGGGTTCCAGTCTAGAATATAAAAACAGAAAGTCCAGTTGCATAAAAAATTTTCTGCTTGGATAATAAGGCTTATAAACCAAAGGCATAAGCATCTTAAAGCAAACTACTCCTAGTTCACTAATTCAATGAATGATATTTACACAGTTATTAAGAGCCATTTAGCTACCAAAAGACATTCCATTTGCACACAGCATTCCATTTCAGCCAAACTCATAAAGTGTACTCACTTGCTGCAGATCAGCTGCTCATAAAGTGTAGAGTCAATTTCTACTTCTGCATGAGCAATGTCAAAAGAGGTAATGGAGGAAAACCTACAGTCTGAGCAAGCAGCCAGCCCACTCTTTCATTTGCATAAACATATGCATTAAAGAGAAACTTAAGGTCTATTTATTTTATAATTACAAAAGATAACAGAACTTTTTCAAGCTTTTTGTCCTGAAACCTAAATTTCTAACTACTCTACCAGATATATAATATTTATTTGGTTGAAGATTGCTGTTCTTTAGTCCTGAGCAAGCCCAAATTTACCAATGTTCTTTCTCACAACCAGATTCATTATCATTCTCTTAAGCCTCTTGTTCCAGTTAATACCATAAAGATCTTTCCAGTTACCCAAAGAAGATATCCTGGAATCATCTTTCACTCTTCTCTCTTCTTTACTTTCCATATCTATTCAGTCCCCAAATTTGTGCAATATTACTACTCTCATCCAACTTTACTGGCTTGCCATCATATGCCAGGATCTGAGCTAAGCATTGGGGAAATAAAGACACATAAGAAATGGTGCTTTCTACCAAATAGCTCATTTAAAAAGTTGAGAGGAAAGTCAGTTATCAACGACAGTGATAGGGGCCACGACAGACCATGTTTTGAGTATTTGGGGAGCTCAGAAGCAATATTCTTGAAGGGAGTTTTAAAGAAAAAGACTTAAATAGGGGCCAGGCTGGGGCCGGACGAGGAGGCGGGTGGCAGTGTAGAGATGTAATCTGAAGAACCGGAAATACACCCACATAAAGCGGCATTGGGAAACTACCAAACCCCAGGGTGGCTAGAGCAGAGCAGAGGTGGATTGGCAGGAGACAAAATTGCATAACAAAGCAGAAAACAGAGAGAGTATCTTGTGTTTAAGTTATGAGTGAGCCATTAAAGGCTCCTCAGTAGTGACACAATGAGGTTTCAGACACAATCAATCCCTGGTCAAGAACTGAGATTCCACATGCCACAACTAAAGCTTCCACATGCTGGACAAAAAAAAAAAAATCCCATGTGCCACAACGAAGACCTAGCATAGCCAAATGAATATATTTTTTTACAAAAAGGAAAAATCAAACTGAACAACACTGGTAGTACAGTATAATTGTTCATATATGTACTCTAGAAAGAAACAAATTTTAGTCTAAACTTATTAATGGTGTAAACTTAAGCAGGTTACCAAACCTAACTAAACCTCAAATTATTCATTGTGCAAATAAGATGAAAAATCAAACCTTTTAGAGCTATTGTGTAAGACAAATGGGCTCACATACACTTTGCACAGTGGCAGACACAGAGTCTGCAACCAAAAGAGAACGGCTATTTTCACACCACTGCAGAAGGATTTGCCTCTATAACAAACCTGCAGGGAACTGGAGAGGAGAGACCTGAACGGGGACGTCTAGGTCTATGTCTTATTACTATTTAACTTCACATAAATTAAATAAATTAAATTAAGGGCTTCACATAAATTAAATAAAGGGCTTCCCCTATAGCTCAGTTGGTAAAGAATCTGCCTGCAATACAGGAGACCCCAGTTCAATTCCTGGGTCAGGAAGATCCACTAGAGAAGAGATAGGCTACCCACTCCAGTATCCTTGGGCTTCCCTTGTGGCTCAGCTGGTAAAGAATCTGCCTGCTATCCAGAAGACCTGGGTTGGGGAGATCCCCTGGAGAAGGGAAAGGCTATCAACTCCAGTGTTCTGGCCTGGAGAATTCAAGTTGCAAAGAGTCAGACGCGACTGAGCCACTTTCACTTTCACATAAATTACTTAGTATCTCCATTTTCTTCTGATCAACTGAGATAATTCTTATTCTGTTTATGTAATAAGTTTGTTTCTGATGTGAGATAATACACTATGTGAACGTAGCTTGAATAGTCTAAAATGATGAATATATACAAGATATTATGGTCTGGCCTTGACATATTTCATTTTGGGCAGCTCTGGTCACATGGTGATAATCATGAATTGCTGCACAGAAATAGCACCAAAAGAGCAGTGGACTCAGATGAGGTGGGGGAGGGCAGGGGAGCTGAACTCTAGCCTCAGGATCCCCACTGACCTGTGACCCAGGGCCAGCCACTTACCTGTTGGAGTCTCCACTTCCTCATCAACAGCTTAAGAGGCTGTATTCCACACCATCTAAACCACTTTATTCCAGATCCAACAACCTAATTAGCTTCCCTAACTTTAGATGTTCAATATTCCACACTTTCCTTTAGGCCAACAAAATGCTCCAAAATGAAGCAAAGGCAGGATTTATTATGGGTCAAAAATCTTCTAACCCAGAGTCAACGCAACCTAACAGTATTTAATTTTTTACACGCTTTAATCTGTGATGACATTCAGAAATGAGCAGATTAAATACAATTATCCCACCAGAACACAGTGGTCAGGCTTCACCCTAAGAGGGATTTTATGTAGCAAGTTTTAACTGAAATAGGGTATCTGTGTAAAGATTCTGGTTAGAACAAGATTAAAAGTAGCTGGTAATAAAACTCAGCAAAGGAAAATGAACAAGGGACATGCTCTCTATTTTTTTAGTATTTTTCGAACTGATATAGAATAGTTATTTGCTATTATTCTTTACTACTCAAGTTTCATCTCCCTGCAATATGTTGGGCTTTTTCCCATTGGCAATATAATCAGAAAAGATATTTAAAAAAAAAAAAAAAAGGAGAAAAGGCTAAGGGTAGATAATGCTATAAGAAAAATGATTGTCTGGATGAACTAGTAAGACACCAAACCCTCCCATTATGTTCTGAGGTTCAAGAACCTGAACTGTAAACCCAGTGGAAAACTGCAGAGAATTTTATTGCTGTTGACATGATTGCTTATTTTGAGTTGTTTCTCTGAATGAAAACTATTGTCCCCAAAAGAAAAAATGGCAAAACAGCTAAATTAAAGTAGAGTTCTTTGACTTTAGCAGTATTGCATCCTAAACTGGATGACTCTTTGTTTGGAGAGGCTGTCCTCTGCCTCAAAGGATGTGCAGCATCCCTGGCCTCTGCCCACTTGAGGCCAGTAACACTCACCCACCCCCAGTCACAACAGTCCACAATGTTTCCAGACACATTACCAAATGCCCCCTGGGAGATAAAGTGCTCCCATTATGAACTGGTTTAAAGAAAGTCCACACAG
The DNA here is from genome assembly GCF_027580195.1 of Bos mutus. Lineage (NCBI taxonomy): Eukaryota > Metazoa > Chordata > Mammalia > Artiodactyla > Bovidae > Bos > Bos mutus. The sequence goes on from NC_091617.1 coordinate 50,770,204, forward strand.
ACTTGCCCAGTTCCAAATCAGTATCACCCACCTGCCATTATCATTTTGAGAATATCTTTATCCATTTAAAAAACAAAACAAAAAAAGCAAGACGGTTACCAGTGAAGTAGGGAATTTTTTTTTTAACATGGCTCCTTCTTAGGAGGGGTGTTCAAATGACAGACCACCAGGGCAATAGCCAAGAAACCATCCATTCCACACTTTCCCAGTCACAAAAGATAGGCTGGGATTGTCAGCAACACCATGGAGAAGATGGAAAGTAGGAGGCCTGGGGTGCAAATGCATGTGTGTATTTTAATCTCTATTTCCCATTTTGATACATGTAATCTATGTGTGTTAGTCACTCAGTCATGTCCAACTCTTTGCAACCCCATGGACTATAGCACACTAGGCTCCTCTGTCCATGGAATTCTCTAGGCAATAGTACTAGAGAGGGTTGCCATTTCCTTCTCCAGGGGATCTTCCTGACCCAAGGATCGAACCTGTGTCTCCTGCCTTGCAGGCAAGATTCTTTACTGTCTGAGCCACCAGGGAAGACCATATGGAATCAAGAGGACTATTTTCTTTCTCTTTTTTCTTTTTTAATGATCTTGTGTTACATGCTTTCTCTACATGTCTCGGAGAAGGCAATGGCACCCCACTCCAGTACTCTTGCCTGGAAAATACCATGGATGGAGGAGCCTGGTAGGCTCCAGTCCATGGGGTCGCTAAGAATTGGGCACAACTGAGTGACTTCACTTTCACTTTTCACTTTCATGCATTGGAGAAGGAAATGGCAACCCACTCCAGTATTCTTGCCTGGAGAATCCCAGGGACGGAGGAGCCTGGTGGGCTGCCATCTATGGGGTCACACAGAGTTGGACACGACTGAGGTGACTTAGCAGCAGCAGCAGCAGCTACATGTCTCTGTTTAACTCTCTCCTAAAAAACAATCTTGGAAGCTAATATTTGTCATCAAAATATTCTGGAAGGAAACACAGGAAATTGTTAGAGCATTTGTATCTGGAAAGGGGGAGATATATGGGTATGGGTCTCTAGACTGTTTTTTTAACTTGTGGCTGTACTGCATAATATGTGGTATCTTAGTTCCTCAAAACAGGATCGAACCTGTGCCCCCTGCAAGGAACTGCAGAATCCAGATTTTTTTTTTTTAGATTTATTTCTGTTGTACTGTCTGCCATGCTATTTGAACATTTAATAGCTTTCATGAATTTGTTTTCAAATTTAAAGAACTAGTTACCAAGATAAATTCAAATTATGATTTGCCATAGACAGTAGTACAGGGTAATGTGGTTTTTAAATTAGAAGGCAGCTGCCAACACTGATTCCCCCTATAGACAGAACAGCAATTATTTAGGTCTGTGATTTGAAAGTCTGTAATACTTTTCCTGAATGACAGAAGAGTTACCACTGCCTGTAGCATGAACGATGCAGAGAAATAGCAGGTGAACCTAAAACTGTTGCATAAAATAGAATCCTGGGTCACTATATTAGTAATGCTATTTTATGGGGAGGGAGATTCTGAGTAGTCCATTGCTTCTGAGAATATATTCATAAATTCTTACAATCATTCAGGCTAAAGCCTTGGATTACATCTATGTTAAGCAGGGACTTTCATATTACACAGACTGACTATGAATTCATTGTGAGTCACTGATTAAGAACTATACCACATGTAAATGCAGAATAGTTGCAAATATATTTTAGCTTCTGATTAATAGACATGCCTTATATGTTTGTGCCATATTTACTTAGGGCCTACTCAGTACCCAGCAATGTGCTGGACAGGAGGATATAACAGTGGCTCAGACAGACATGGCCCTCTCCTTCATGGAGCATCCATTTAGTTAAAATGTAAGAGAACTGTTAACTTTTAAATTCATACATTTGTAAAAGTGTCATTTATAATGAACATTTACTTTGCTTTTATTATTGAAAATATATTAAAAGCTAAGAGAATGGAATTTTTAATAAAATAGAGCAGAATGTCCCAATTTTTTTCCATATAAAACTGTTTCCACAAAATGTCCCCTCAAAAAAAAATCTATGGTTAAATAAATTGATGAAACAGCACATACCATATAATATATAGCTCTCTTAGAAAACTGAAATGTAATTAGCTAGAAATTCTTGCATACCAGAATCCCAGAGTGTTTATTCCCACAAAAAGAAGAGACAAACAGAGAACATGGGGAGAAGGGAAGAGAGGGGCAAAAAGGAAGGAGGAAAGGAAAAATAAAGAACAAAATACAGCATCAGTCCGTTCAGTTCAGTTCAGTCGCTCAGTCGTGTCCGACTCTTCACGACCCCATGAATCGCAGCACGCCAGGCCTCCCTGTCCATCACCAACTCCCAGAGTTCACCCAGACTCACGTCCATCGAGTCAGTGATGCCATCCAGCCATCTCATCCTCTGTCGTCCCCTTCTCCTCCTGCCCCCAATCTCTCACAGCATCAGAGTCTTTTCCAATGAGTCAACTCTTCTCATGAGGTGCCCAAAGTACTGGAGTTTCAGCTTTAGCATCATTCCTTCCAAAGAAATCCCAAGGCTGATCTCCTTCAGAATGGACTGGTTGGATCTCCTTGCAGTCCAAGGGACTCTCAAGAGTCTTCTCCAACACCACAGTTCAAAAGCATCAATTCTTTGGCGCTCAGCTTTCTTCACAGTCCAACTCTCACATCCATACATGACCACTGGAACATAGATGATATTAAACTTCCAGGGTTGCTTCTAAGACATAAAGTTTTCCTATTGGGAATGTTCTCATATATGAGTGGGGGTGGCGGGCAATCCCTCAGTATCTCTGGGGTTTGGTTCTAGGACCTCCACAGATACCATAATCCCAGGATACTCATGCCCCTTTTATAAAATGGCATCCTGTTTGCATCCTGTATACACCACCTGTATACTTAAAATTATCTCTGGATTACTTATAATACCTCAGTTTAGTTCAGTCACTCAGTCGTGTCCGACTCTTTGTGACCCCATGGACTGCAGCACACCAGGCCTCCCTATTCATCACCAACTCCCAGAGTTTATTCAAACTCATGTCCATTGAGTTGGTGATGCCATCCAAGCATCTCAGCCTCTGTCATCCCCCTCTCCTCCTGCCTTCAATCTTTCCTAGAATCAGGGTCTTTTCAAATGAGTCAGTTAATTCCATCAGTTGGCCATAGTATTGGAGTTTCAGCTTCTGCATCAGTCCTTCCAATGAATATTCAGGACTGATCTCCTTTAGGATGGACTGGTTGGATCTCCTTGCAGTCCAAGGGACTCTCAAGAGTTCCCTTGTGCTCACAGTTAAAAAGCATCAATTCTTTGGTGCTCAGCTTTCTTTATAGTCCAACTCTCACATCCATACATGACTACTGGAAAAACCATAGCCTTGACTAGACAGACTTTTGTTGGCAAAGTAATGTCTCTGCTTTTTAATATGCTGTCTAGATTGGTCATAACTTTTCTTCCAAGGAGTAAGTGTCTTTTAATTTCATGGCTGCAATCACCATCTGCAGTGATTTGGGAGCCCCAAAAAATAAAATCTGACACTGTTTCCACTGTTTCCCCATCTATTTCCCATGAAGTGATGGGACCAGAAGCCATGATCTTCGTTTTCTGAATGTTGAGCTTTAAACCAACTTTTTCACTCTCTTCTTTCACTTTCATCAAGAGGCTCTTTAGTTCCTCTTCACTTTCTGCCATAAGGGTGGTATCATCTGCATATCTGAGGTTATTGATATTTCTCCGGCAATCTTGATTCCAGCTTGTGCTTCCTCCAGCCCAGCGTTTCTCATGACATACTCTGCATATAAGTTAAATAAGCAGGGTGACAATATACAGCTTTCATGTACTCCTTTTCTGATTTGGAACCAGTCTACTGTTCCATGTCCAGTTCTAATTGTTGCTTCTTGACTTATAATACCTAATACAGTATGCCACATAACTAGTAAATAAAATGGAAATGATAATGTAAATTGTTGCTGGCATGCAGCAAATTCAAGTTTTGCTTTTTAGAACTTTTCAGATTTTTTTTTTTTTTCAATCCATGTTTGGCTGAATCCATAAATGCAGAACCAGCAGATATGGAGAACTTTGTGCATGTGTGTGTTTGTGTGAGTGTGTGTATCTGTATAGAGAGACATATAGCTATAGAAAAGAAAAGAGAAGGAAAAGAAAATGTGTAGGGTAAATAAACATGAATGCATTAAAGACAGTGAGAATGAATGGATTGGTAAATGGGTGAAGAGACAGATCAACAGACAAACAGAAGACAGATAAACAGATAATAGATAAGAGGGGGAAAGGATCCTGACAAAGGATCCTGGCGTTTTTCTGGTGATTGATTACAAATTCAATTTCTTTCATTGATATGAAGCTATTCAGAGATTGCTTCTTCTTGTATCAGTTTTAATAGTATGTGTCTACCAAAGAATTTACTCATTTTACCTGAACATCAAAATTACCAGCATAAAGTTGTTTATAACATCTCTTTATTTTTTTCAGTGACGTCCTATTTTCAATTTTTGGTATTGATAATTTGTGGGAGGGGATCCCCTCTTTTTCTTTTGAGCTGTTTGTTAGGGAGTTTTATTGATTTTCCTAATCTTCTTGAAGAACTAGTTTTTGGCTTTTGTTTCTTTGTTAAATTTCTCTATTGTTCGTCCATTTTATATTTTATGGGTTTTTGCTTGTATTTTTATAAAATACTTTCTTCTTCTTCTTAGTGGCTTAGACGGTAAAGAACCCACTCCAGTATTCTTGCCTGGAGAACTCCATAGACAGAAGAGCATAGTGGGCTACAGTCCATGGGATTGTAAAGAGTCAGATACAACTGAGCAACTAACACTTTTCTTCTTCTTAGTTTGCACTTGATTTGCTCTTGGTTTTCTACATTTTTTATGTAGGAAACTTAGAACATTCATTGTAAACCTTGTGGGCTTCCCTGGTGGCTCAGATGGTAAATAATGTGCCTGCAATGTGGGAGACCTGGATTTGATCCCTAGATCAGGAAGATCCCCTGGAAACAGGAATGGCAAACCACTCCAGTATTCTTGCCTGGAGAATTCCAGGAACAGAGGAGCCTGGTAGGCTACAGTCCGTGGGGTCACAAAGAATCGGACACAACTGAGCTACTAAAACACACTTATCTAATATAAGCATTTAACTACAAATTTTCCTCTAAGTAACATGCTAGCTGCATTCCACAAATTTTGACAGGTTGCGTTTTCATTATCATTCCCTTTGAAATATTTTCTAGTTTATTCTGGATTATTCTTTAAATTTATTGTTCATTCTTAAAACCAGGGAATATTATAGATGTATTGCTTAAGTCCCTAACTAATCTACAAATATGGGTCCTAACAATTCCTATCCTCTCTGTACATGTTCATCACTCCTCACACTGAGATGGAGATTATCCTATCCTTAAATCTGTGCTTGTTTTGCAAACTGGCTTTAATCAACAGAATGCAACAGAAGTGATGGTGTGCCAGTTCCAGGCTGAGTTCATTTAATTTGTAGTTGAGTTTGGATTTGTTGTAGCTGTATTTAAATCCTAGTCACCAATAATTTAGAATATTTCAGTGGCAAGATCAGGGATTGTGATCTGAACACAAGCAATGATTCAAAGGTCTCTCTATGCTTTACAATCTATCCAACAGCTTTTAGGACCTCTGTGGAGTCCCTTGGTTCTTCCATCCCAAACCATGAAATTCCTTCTCCACCCTACGTTTCTTCCCCTAATCTTCAGTGTGCCATTGTGTTGCAATCAGTAAATACCAGATATGCCAAAGGGATTTCTCTCAGTTCTCTGGCCCTGCCTCCAGCCTTTGGCAAACTACATGTCATCTGTTGTTGTCATTCAGTTGTTAAGCTGTGTCCAACTCTTTGAGACCCCATGGACTACAGTGCACCAGGCTTCCCTGTCCTTCACTATCTCCCAGAGCTTGCTCAAACTGATGTCCATCAAGTCAATGATGCCATCCAATCATCTCATCCTTTGTTGCCTCCTTCTCCTCCTGCCCTCAATCTTTCCCAGCATCAGGGTCTTTTCCAATAAGTTGGCTCTTCGCATCAAGTGGCCAAAGTATTGGAGTTTCAACTTCAGCATCAGTCCTTCCAATGAATATTCAGGATTGACTTCCTTTAGGATTGACTGGTTTGATGTCCTTGCAGTCCAAGGGACTTTCAAGAGTCTTCTCCAGCACTACAGTTCAAAAGTATCAATTCTTTGGCGCTCAGCCTTTTTTTCATGCAGTTGCCCTAAATGCTACAAAGACACCATGTACCTCAGAGAAATGTCTTAGTTCTCCTACTTTGCCCCCAGCCTGCAACATGCTGCCTCTGTACTCTCGGTGGAAGAATTGAGAGATAGACATGGCTTTGCTCTCTGACCACTGGTCTAATCCAATAAACCAGTCAACATACATTGTTAAATGTTTATTAAAAGTTCATCTGGTTTCTTCCTATCCAGTTGTGGGTAAGTTGGTGCCTCCTTCTGCTGTCCCCCAGAGAAGAGGGCAGTCATGGGTCCTTCTCTGCAGGATCATGATCTCTTTCTAGACTTTAATTCACTTGTGATTCTTTAGCTCTTTGCTGTTTAAGTTTATTGTTCTCATTCTATAATAGAAGTGATGGTCTTTCTCAACTTTCTACCTCAAAACAGAAAGCAGCAGTCCTGTATTTCAATATATTTAAAGTCTATAACCTTTTCACTCAACAGATGGGCCAGTCATAAATGATTTCTCAATACTTGCTCAAATTTCTTTTCCCACTTACTAGCTTGTACAACTAAGTGATTAATGTTCTCCTTCTGCTCCAGTTTATAAGTCAATTTTCATCAGATCAGATAAATCAGCAACTTAGCTGCCTTGCCTACCAGCTTCTGATTATATGTACCGGGTTGAGGTGGATGGTTTAGGGTTAGAATCTGTTTAGGGAATTAGCTGGGATGACTCAATATTAACATGCACAGTTCTCCATACTACAAGGACTGTCTCTGATACCTACCATATTGCTTCCATTTATCCATCCAATCTGACTTACTTCCCATCTGACATCTCAGAGACATGGTGAAATTAAGGCCATGCCCTGCACGCCCTCCTACACAACCAGAAGAGTAATACCTAAATTTTCTAGTCACCTTGTCTTTGCTAGCTACCTATTCATCTCCACATCCACCAACTAGTCACACCTCACTATTGTAAGAAAATGATCTCCTGCAACCATAATGTTCTATTCATCTGCTTTTAAGCATTCAGTTCAGTTCAGTCACTCAGTCGTGTCCAACTCTTTGCAACCCCATGAACCACAGCACACCAGGCCTCCCTGTTCATCACCAGCTCCCAGAGTTTACCCAAACTCATATCCACTGAGTCAGTGATACCACCCAAGCATCTCAACCTCTGTCGTCCCCTTCTCCTCCTGCCCTCAATCTTTCCCAGCATTACACACCTACATTTTGCTCCAATATTTTATACGGAACTTGTGAGATTTTGTATTACTATATGCCAAGCATAGTGTATGGCATAAAGTATTCATTCAACAAATGTTCATTATGGGCTTCCCTGGTGGCTCAGATGGTAAAGAATCTGCCTGCAATGCAGGAGCCATGAGTTCGATCGCTGGATCAGAAAGATCCCCTGGAGAAGGGAAATGGCTACCTATTCCAATATTCTTGCCTGGCCAGACAAGACTGGTGAGCTACAGTCCATGCAAACATAATGCTCTACTCATCTGCTCTTAAGCATTATGCACTCACATTTTGCTTCAATATTTTATACAGAACTTGTACAATTTTTTATTACTATATGAAGAGCATAGTATATGCCATAAAGTATTCATGCAATGAATATTCATTATTATTTAATTTAAGATAGTATTAGTTAAAATTTCTATCTACATTGCAGGAAATGTGAACCATGACAGACAAATGAAGGAAGACAGTTTAAGAGTGAGTTTTAAGGATTGGCTTCACCTATAAAATCAGTTTTCCTAGTAATGATCAACAGTGAATTCCCTGCTCTGTATACTACCCCAAGATATGGTTCGATGGCTAGACTTCTGGTTCAAATTCTGATGTAGAACGTCTCATGTGAAATTGGGTGAGATGATGCTACATACAAGTAATATCATCTGTCAGGGGCTGAGTTGAGCTGGGCTTGAGGCCCAGGTGTTAGAGGGGTCAAGAAGGTGACAATTCAAAATGAAACAGTCAAGCCATTAATCATTTATAGTGCCAGTATAAGCAAAAGGTCAAACAGGGAAGGTGCCAGCTCCCTCACTGTACCACTTTTCCCCAAGGATCAGCCCCATGTCAGGGCCTGGGGGATAAGACCAGATGGAGAATCATCTCACTGCCAACCGAGTCTAAGATAAAAGGCTCTTCAGGTTATTATGTACCTGAGGGCCAGGAAGAAGAGGGAGAGGGAAGGATTAGAAGTGAAAAAGTACTAAGTACTGGGTCAGATGGAGAAAAAGTGTTTTCAAGTTTCCCACCTCCTCCCCTAGATAGGAGGTCTCTGCAGAGGCAACTGAGAGTGGCTTCTGCCAAAGACCCCTAATAGAAAGATCTCCTGGAGGTGACTAGGCTGGAAATGCAGAAATGGTTGAGAGCACAGCCAGCCAGGGGGCTGGAGCCCTCAACTGCATTCCCTCCAGACATTTGCAAATATAGCCATGCACCAGGCCTGGTGTGAGGAAGGTAGCTTTGCCTGGCAGTCTGTTATTTCCTATGAAAGTGAAAGTCGTTCAGTTGTGTCCAACTCTTTGCAACCCCATGGACTATACAGCCCATGGAATTCTCCAGGCCAGAATACTGGAGTGGGTAGCCATTCCCTTCAAGGGATCTTCCTGACCCAAGGATCAAACCCAGGTCTCATACATTGCAGGTGGATTCTTTACCAGCTGAGCTACCAGGGAAGCCCAAGAATACTGGAGTGGGTAGCCGATCCCTTCTCCAGCGGATCTTCCCAACCCAGGAATCAACTGGGGTCTCCTGCATTGCAGGCAGATTCTTTACCAGCTGAACTACCAGGGAAGCCCTATGGTCAGGGCCAAATAAAAGAAAAGTCACACAGAGGAGTATGGCTGGGAACTGGGCTCCCTATCATCCACCAACAGCAATCAGGAACTGAGATAGGTAGAAACCGAGAGATTCCACAAGCCCACTTGGTCACACAGCCTGAGAGCCTGGTCTCCTTCAAGGGGCTGCAGAAATCCAGGACTTTGAGAAGTTCTTTTCTAGGTGAGTCCCTGCCAAGCTCTGTCCTGTGTCAAGTCACTGAGCCTGGTGGTCCAGTGCACATATATACACATACACACACACTCACAGAAACTAATCAGGGCAAAGGAAGAAGTTCTGAGACAGTTCATAAAATTATCCATGAGCCAGGGAGGTCTTGAGACTAAAAGCACTGGTATTATGATTCTCACAATAAATTTTAGAATTAAATAAAATCTAGTTTCATCTTCATTACATTCATCATCACAATACTTTACATCTATGGATATTAAATAATATAAATCAAAACGATGCCTTCAAAAGATGTAGCTCCTGTCCTGAAACAATTTATATTCTACAGACACACTCAGACCTGGGGGAAAGGCCTGAGAGAATGTGGCCGTGCTGGTTAATGCCAACAATAATCAACTAAATAATCAACAATCAACAGGAGTCCCCATTTAAGGTAGTTTCATGCAAGAGTTTAGTTTCTTTTAAAGAATAAGCATTCTTTAACTACAACACATACACAGATTTTTGGAAGTAGACCTTTAGTTTTGCTTGACAGGCCAAGAAGAAAGCTATGGAGTGGTTTGGAATATCAGCCTTGAACAGCGATTCTGGATAATGTATGGGGTACTCGAAACAATAAATCACATTTTAATGGGATTTGTAATGAAAATGCCATGGAAGGATAATAGTTGAAGGGTCTCTGTCATACTATGTAACTAACAGCAGTAATTGTTGGTGATTATTTCCAGAGTCAATGCCCTATATAAAAGCATGACATGCAGAAAGAAGTGTGTAATCCTGATATTGTCCCTGGTAATAGGCTGATATCCAACACCATGTGCCTGGCAGAGGGAAAAATAAGTGTATGAATATTTAGATAGGAAAGAGAAAATCATGCCAGTTTCTAAGTCACTCTTTCCTGTATCTCTTTTCAGAAATTAATTCATATGTTCTGTGTTGTTGTTGTTCAGTCACTAAGTTGTATCTGACTCTTGGTGACTCCGTGGACTCTACTGCCAATCCAAATACTTAGGTGCTGCCTATGGGACAGGAGGGAAGGAATACTGCCTTGGAAATGACCACCACATAAGTCATGTAAGTTGGGATAGGCTAAAAAAATTTTTTTTTAGTTTTTCTTCAAAGGAGATGTTATTTTTCTGACAGTTTTATGGGTGCTGTTTTCTGAAAACATCATCCTTAGCCCTGGCTCTCATCTTACATTCTGGAAACCATTTCCCCTTCATTTCACAATCATCAAAAAATGAGTGGTGTCTTCTGGGTGCACCAAGTAGCGATGCTGTTGTATCTAGGGATTCCCACTGAATTGACAGGCTCTCAGTAATTCTCCAGAAGTATCTCATTTCAGTAAAACTATGAAACAGATGAGATTTAGGTCAAACCAAAGAGCCACACCATCACAAACCCTGCTTGGAATAAAGTTTCCAAGAAAGCATCATTTAACCTATTCCTGAGTATCACTGCTGTAGAAGAAAGCCTTCACTGATGATTCTGAACACTAAATTGTTCAAAAACAGGCGAAAGAATTTCAGAAAAAATGCAAACAACTCTCTATTACAGATAAGATAATGTATTAAATAATCCAAGTTAATTCTTACTTCACTCTTTACACCATTTAGTAAGAGTAGATTTTATGGGATGCGACAATTCTAGCAATCGTGTTACTAGTGCATATACAAGCTGGAAACATTGGATTTTTCATAAAGCTTAAATATTCATCTTGGTAATTTTAGTAATCGCATTGTTCACTCAAAGGAAAATTTCTATTCATTTGTCTTTCTGCATATATTTGCCCTCCAACTGTGCCACAGTTCTGAAGTGAGAACTCTTAGGAAAAGCACAATGTGTTGGCATAGAGAATGTAATTTTGCTCATTACTTTTCTTTTTTGTGAAAGAGAAATTTTCCCCTGGTATTCCAGATATTTCTTTCAATGTTTTTTTTTAACCAGAATCATTTGAGGGCGAAAGGAATTCTTATTATTCAGCATTTAGTAATATAGTTTGATGAACGCTATATTCTTTATTCTAGATAAACATTCATGGTGTCTTAAATATAGCCAAATTTTTAAAAATACCATTTTATCTTATTTTATGCTATTATAAATCTGACATTTTCAACATTTACTTAAAATTTTTAGAAAACATATCCCAAGCAGCTATAAATTTTAAAACCATAGTATCACAGAGAAAATGGGACACTTATGTAGTTCATTAGAATACAAAGCCAGAAAGTATTTTCAGTAAAGTACAAAGTATTTCCTTGTTCTAAGGTAGAAAGGTTTCACTGTTTGACAGGCTCAGGATAAGCTCATTGAGAACATCAAATTTAAGACAGGACTTAGAAATAAATTTGATTTCAGTATAATACTGTTTACTTTCTTTTTCTTACTTTATATGATAAAAAGATTCAAATATTCTATCAAAATATAAAAAACAGGAGAGCAGGACTTATGGGTTATTTTTGACCCTCTGTAGATATACAATGTGAACAGTTGATTCTATTTTTCACATAACAATATGTGAAGGTGAAGAGATAATATTCATAATTATTGGAAGGCAGGTACTACAGAAGAAAAAGTATTACCATTACCTACATATGCACTCTGTTGGCTGATTTGTTAGTTTTCAAGGAACAGCCTGCTAATCTTTTATTGATTCCATTATTCACAAAAGGATAAATCCCTGATGAAAAGTCCACCTTACTGAAATGAGCCTGAAATAGAAAGATTTGCATGGATGGCCTCATAGGGAGGTGCAGGCTAGCCAGAAACCACAGAAATCTATCATAGCAACACTGCCTCCCCTAGTTTCCACTTTCTGATCTCACAAAATTCCAAAGGTACTGACAACGGCATTCATTTCAGCAACTTTAGCATGCCCTTTAAACTGCCACAAGTTAGATGCACAGTACAAGACACACACAAAATATACATTAAAAGTATTGGTTGGCCAAAACTTTCATTCGAGTTTTTCTGTAACATGGCACAAAAAAATCTGAACAAACTTTTTGGCCAACCCAACATATTTACCTCATCCTTGAATGATATATTCATTTTAAATGCAATACCTCAGGGCTCCTAAGAAGGATGGATTTAGGAATCAGAGGATAATACTTGATGCCTTCCTTTCCCCACATCTTTATAGAGTAACCTCAATCTAGTCATTCTTTTCAGCACAAAAATGCACTGAGTGCCAAGTACTGTTCTAGGCACTAAAGATGCAGAGTTTACATTCCAGTGGGGGAAGCAGACAGCAGTCCATGTGCATAAGTGAATATGCACATTGTAATTAAGTATAAAGCACAACAGAGCGAGTGAGTGAAAGTTGCTCAGTCCTGTCCGACTCTCTGCGACCCCACAGACTGTATAGTCCATGGGATTCTCCAGGCCAGAATATTGGAGTGGGTAGCCTTTCCCTTCTCCAGGAGATCTTCCCAAACCAGGGACTGAACCCCGCTCTCCTGCATGGCAGGTGGATTCTTTACCAATTGAGCTACAAGGGAAGCCCCAACAAAGTATAAGGAGACACAAACCCAGGTCAGGTGACCAGAGAGGTGTTATATTATAGACAGTGCTTGGAGGTCTCACTAACAGGCTCCCTGTGTGCAGGGACTGAAGAAAGATAATGAGCAGGCCCAGAATACTGGCGGAGTGGGAGGAGATGTCCCACCCAAAATGGCATCTAACGTATTCACAGAGCAACAAGAAGGTGCTGGTAGCTGGAGCTGAGTGAGAAGCTGTGGGTGGGGGTAGGAAATGGGGTCAGAGAGGAGGAAACAGATGTTCCTGCCCACTTACATTTTTAGTTTGTCCTTTTTCATGTACAGTGTCTCTAGTGTAATATTCTTTCAGACTGTTTTTACTTTCTTCATTGTTCTCCTTCCTGAGTACAAAGTTTAATCAATTACAGTGAATATGAAAGGGTTTGAACTCACCAGTGTGAGGGCAGAATTGGTAATAAGATGTAAAGAAATCACGGACGACTTCTGACTCTGCTAGAACTTTGGGATCCAGGCTGCTTCTTTTCAGGAGTCATTTTCAAACCCCTGCCTCCTAGGGGGATCTTGTCAGACCCTCCCAGGCCCTCGCCGGGTCGTCCTCTTGGTTTGCAATCCAAAAATAATATGTTCTCCAGATATGTGACGGTCCTGCAGTTTGGAAGTCAGCCAGATTAAGCAACCCAGGGAATGAAAAAAGACCTATGTCTTGCATGGTGTACATTTCAAAGAGGGGCTGGCCCAGAGCACAGTGGAGAAGGAATCCAAAGGCCTCCTATGAATGGTGACCCTGCTCTCTGGAAAGGAGCACCAAGTATGAATCATCAGAAGCCTGCTTTTCTGCTTCTGCTCAGAGATTGTTCTACTCCACCTACTTGTAGCCTAATGGGGAACAAAAAGCAAAGGGAACAGCAATCAAAAATTCCCCTGTCCTAAGTGTCATGAATCCTCCATATACAAGACAGATGGGAGCTCTCTAAAGAATGTTAATATTGATAGAAACGCAAATTTTACTTGTGTTTTATCATCACATCTGTATTGGATGAACAGTACAAAAACAGACTGATCTTACAGCTTCAAACTTGTTTATGTAAATGCTTGGGTCAAGAATAATGAAAATACCCTTGCATAAAACTATTTACAAAAAAAGATAGATTAGAGATGATTTAAGATCTAAATGGTAAAATGTGAAGCAACATAAAAATACATAAAGAAGAATAAAAATATAAAGTATTATGCAATAGAGGTTTGGAAGACTTTCTGAAATCAGATTCAAAAGTTTAACCATATAAAATTTAAATGTATGATCATAAAGGGTTGTGGTACAAAAGTTAGAAAACAAATAACAGATTAGGAAAAATATTTGCAATGTATATAACAGCAGAAGGATTAAGAGTCAGAATACATTTGAAGAACTCCTACAAATCAAAGCATCTATAAAAATGGTTAAGAAATATGAATAGATCACAAAATTGGAAATAAAGTACAGAAATGCTCAACTTCTATTCATTAGGGAAATATAACAAGATACATATTTTTAGTCATACTAACTAATGAAAACTAAAGGGTTTGATACTATTCAGTGTTGCCAAGGTAAAGAAACAAACACTCATTTTTGGAAATGTAAATTGTACAAAAGTTTTGAGGTATGATTTGACAACATCTATCAAAATATAAAATGTGCATTTTCCTTGACCCAGTAATTAAATTTCCAAGTGCATGTGTGTGTGTGTGCTAAGTCACTTCAGTCATGTCTGACTCTGTGCAACCCCATGGACTGCAGCCCCTCAGGCTCCTCTGTCCATGGGGATTCCCCAGTCAAGAATACTGGAGTGGGCTGCCATGCCCTCCTCCGGGGATATTACCGACTCAGGGATCGATCCCAAGTATTTTCAAAGCGATGCTAGTACCTATAACGGAGAATCACACACAAGGATGGTCAGTGTAGTGTTGCTTCTAATGGTAATAAGACGGAAATATTCTAAATGTCCATCAACAGGAAGAGAGGCAAATAAACTATGGTGTAACCCACACTCTGGATACTGCATAACAGTTTCTAAAAATTAGGGAAATCTCTACACTAGTGGTTTTTCAAGCTGGGAAGCATTCTGGAAATGAATGTCTAGGGACATTTTTGGTTGATCCAAATAGCAGGGGCGGCGGTGCTACTGGCATCAAGTGAGTAGAGGTCAAGGATGTTGCTAAGCATTCTACGATGCACAGGACACCTTTCCCCAAACAAAGAATTATCCAGTCTCAAACGATAATGCCAAAGGAACCTTGCCTTACACTAACACAGAAAGAACTCCACGTCATCATGTAAGTGTAAAAAGCAAGCCAGACAATAATACATATAGCATTGTTACACTTTGTAAAAAGAAAGTCAAAATTCAAAATCTTCACATAAAAATCTTGTTTGTGTATAAATATTGTTTTTTCTGGATAAATAGATATCAAAACATTATATAATTTCTAGGAAAAAGGGAGACTGAATATAAAGTGGACAACTCTACATTTTTCTGTACAGTTTGAGATTTCCCCACTAAGCTCATTTTAAGGTATTATTTATGTATACATAAATTAAAAGAAAAAAATAAAAATGCAAAAGCATATATCTCATTCATTCTAAGAGGACTGAATGAAGTTCTCACTTTCTCTCCCGAGCTTTGGTACCTCTGATAAACCATTCCCTATTCTTGCATATTACAGTCTGAAAAGTAGTGATAATATTAACATTTGTTTCAGTAATGATTATGATCTAAAAGTACTCTGAATTCCCCAAAATCCAGTTGCTCTTACAGTTTGAATTGCTTCCAACCCAAAATTCAAATTCTGAATTCCCAGCTCCCATTACTTCAGAATGTATCTGCATTTAGAGATACGGTCTTTAAAGAAACAATAAATTTAAAATAAAGCCATTACTTTGCCAACCAAGGTCCATCTAGTCAAAGCTATGGTTTTTCCAGTAGTCATGTATGGATATGAGAGTTGGACTATAAAGAAAGCTGAGTGCCGAAGAACTGATGTTTTTGAACTGTGGTGTTGGAGAAGACTCTTGAGAGTCCCTTGGACAGCAAGGAGATCAAACCAGTCAATCATAAAGGAAATCAGTCCTGAATATTCATTGGAAGGACTGATGCTAAAGCTGAAACTCCAGTACTTTGGCCATCTGATGCGAAGAACTGACCCATTTGAAAAGACCCTGATGCTGGGAAAGATTGAAGGCAGGAGAAGAAGGGGACGACAGAGGATGAAATGGTTGGATGGCATCACTGAATCAATGGACATGAGTTTGAGTAAACTCCAGGAGTTGGTGATGGACAGGGAAGCCTGGCGTGCTGCAGTCCATGGAGTCGGACACAACTGAGCAACTGAACTGATCTGAAGGGAAAGCCATATAGTGGGGATGCTGTACACAGAGCAGAGACCAGTGAAGACACAAGGGAGAGAGTGGCCTTTTACAAGCCAAGGAGAGAGGACTCAGAAGATACCAAACCGATGGACACCCTTATCTTTAACTCCCAGCCTCAATACTGTCAGAAAATACATTTCTGTTGTTTAAGCCACCAGTTTGTGGTAACTTTGCTATGCGTGCATGCTGCTAAGTCGCTTCCGTAGCGTCTGACTCTGCGACCTCACGGACTGTAGCCCGCCAGCCTCCTCTGTCCATGGGATTCTCTAGAAAAGAACACTGGAGTGGGTTGTCATTTCCTTCTTCAGGCGATCTTTCTGACGCAGGGATTGATACCGAGTCTCTTCGGTCTCTGGTACTGGCAGGCGAGTTCTTT
Organism: Bos mutus; assembly: GCF_027580195.1. Classification (NCBI taxonomy): domain Eukaryota; kingdom Metazoa; phylum Chordata; class Mammalia; order Artiodactyla; family Bovidae; genus Bos; species Bos mutus. The sequence continues at coordinate 50,786,736 of NC_091617.1, forward strand.
ACCGCTAGCGCCCCCGGCAGTCCTCGCAAACAACTACTGCTGCTGTGTAAGACCGTTGTGAAAATGAAATCACCTATTGGTTACAATTCTGTTCTCATTAAGAGGGGTTAAAGGCAAGGAGCAAACAAAATTCACCAAGCTAGTTTCATTTCTCAGCTGAGAAGATGAACACAGTGAGTGAAAGCAAATCCATACTCCTGGATGGCAACGGTGCTTCATCCCTGATTGCAGACTGAAACTACCAAGTTATTAACAAAGACTTCTGTGACAGACCCTCCCCCAGTGGCCTCTCCTTACAAATGACCAGCTAGCACAGCCCCCAGCTGACCTCTGAATTCACAGGAGCCAAGAGATTTGATTCCACAGCATACACCAGCACTGAAGAGCTGGGATTGAGACATGCATTTGACTCAGGTTTACAGGGAATTGATCCCCTATTTTTTTTTTTTCGTTTTTAGATTTCCCACGTAAGAACGACTCCTTCCTCAAGGAAAAATAAAGGGAAAAGAGCAGTGGGAAGGAGAGGTTACAAAAACTGACAGATCTGAGTCTGGCATCAGGTCAAGAGGGACAGATGGGTCACCTCCAGATCAATTAAAGGGGAAGCCAAGTACTATCTGGAACTCTGGGAGGCAACCCCTCAAATCAGCCTTGCCATGTGGGGTGACTATGGTGAAATATGGTGACTGATAGCAAGTTTAGATAGACAGGGCCTGAGAGAGTACCCCACATTCTCCAGGGTAATCAATCAAGAAGCCTCCTCTGTCCCAGAGGGATAGCTGATGTTGCTGGCTGGTGGGCACCCCTGGAGGGCACCCCTGGAATGCACCCCTGGTAGAGCAGCACAACGAAAGAGGAAAGGAGCAAAGGGGCTGAGGTTAAATGGGTGTCACTGCAAAATTTCAGGGATCCAGAGCTCAGAAAAGTAGACATGGAGAAGAAAGAAATGATCAGGAGCAGCCCAACAATGTAGAGCCTACTGCACTACGGCTGCTGAGAAAACAGTGCCAGACTTGTCAGTGACAGAGGCAGCAAGCCAGCAGTCTCCGACCATGAACAAGCAGGACAAGACACCTTGAGCCAGAGGACTGGCTGGACCAGAGCTCCCTCCCATCCCCAATTGTCTACTTCCTACCCATCACTGTGAGAGCTCCGTGTCCTCCCGCACCCAGCCCGCCTTCCTGGGAAGGAAGAGAAGGAGGTGGTACCACTTGAAAGAAAAGAAAAGCCCTGATAGTAAGTTTGAACTTTGGACAGACAGAATACTTATCAAAAAGGGGTTGCTTTAGTCAGAAGAGGCTTAATTATACCTAATTGTCAAGTTTTTACCCCGTGAAAACAAAAAGTGTCACAGAACAAGATAAATCAGTTACAGAAAAATTTCAAATCCCTTTTTATTCCCAACTTGAGTTATACCACATGCTTCTACTCTCCATCCTTTTATTTTAGACTTTTTTAAATAAAGCAAAAATGTGAAGGATCCTCTAGCAGCCTACTGAAAAGACCACTGCATAAAATGATGGAGGTGTGCAGCTTCCTGGCAGTGGGCACATGGTGAGAATTATCAGAGCGTATGTGAACCCCAGGCCTGCAGAGCCCTCCCCCTGCTCAGTGTGAGGGTGGAGGCGCATAGCAGGGCACAGAGAAGGAAAGACTTGCACATCCACTCTTCAGGAGGAGCTCCTAAGCCTTAGATTCTATACGACCACAGACAAATATTAGTTTCCTTGGCTACTTTATCAAGAGAAGTGAAGGGAATGTAGAAAGAGAACACAAGAAAGATTTTCACCCTTCCTCATTAAAATAAGTACAAATCTTTAATGCACCCTTCAATATTCCAAGGGTAACTAGGCATCCTGCTTGATTTGCATGCTCCTACTTTCTTTTTGAATGTATCATTATTGTAGTAAGGAGATGCAGATGCTTAAATTAATTTTATTGTTAATGCCTCAGGGCATTTTTAGGAAAAATGTACAAAGCTTTTAAAAATCCAGTAAATTATATAGAACCTTAATTTACTTTGTGTTATACCTTCAACTGAGGAAGGACATAAAGTGCTCTTGAATTTAGATGTTGCTTTTATCACCAATTGAAAATGTATTTGCCTTTTACTAAAACGGGCAAGACACATTCTTGGAATGTTATTTATGTGCTAACAATCCCTCATTAATTGTATAAAGAATTACATCTTGACAAAATTGATAAGAAGCTTATAAACTATCTTATTAATCTGAAAATAATGATAGCTTGTAGACATATTATGTCAAACTCACATCAATAGAAACAAAATTTTCCTGGAATCATTCAATAAAAATGCCTATTCATCCACTATATCCTCAAGGCACAGAATCCTGATTGCAACTGTCAGCAGAAATTCCATCAATTCAGTTAATTATGTGTAACAACATCTGGGAGAGGTTAAATAAGTGTTTTATAAAGATTAAAAAAACTGGAGAATAATAAAACACACCCTACAGATTAGAAAATAAATGTATACACTTAAAATTCAGTTTACTCACTTGTAACCCAATTGAGATTGGACCTCACTGGGCTTTCCTTCTCTACTCCCAAACAAGACCTGAAACCAGGTTTGATGCATCAGATCAACACACAGAAACACAACTGGAATCAAGCAATGCCAAACATAAGTGGTTCTGGTTGCTCCACCAGCAGGACCCAGGAGAAAGGCTTTGAAACTACAGAAGCAAAGAAAGGAAATTATCTGAAGTTGTCTGTAGCTTAAAGCCTAGTTGGCTATTTGTGGTTAGCTGACCTTAGTGTTCTGATTTAGTAACCCTAAGGCATTTACGGGCTTAGAGTTTGGTTTGCTTACATGGGTCCCAGCACTGAAGCCACCTCAATCTAACGGCTTCCCTGCTTAATTAAACAAGAGGTTTTGTTTTCTCTTTATTTTTTAATAATAAAACTTCATTACTGATACTAAAGCTAAGTTTCACTCATCCTCAAACACATGCACCCTCGGCTCACTCACCGGTGGCCTACTCCTGGGCCAAGCATCCAGAGCCTCCTTCCAGGGGAATCTTGAAGCCAGAAGAAATGACTCAGCACTATTCTGGTTCAGCATCCAGTCCCTGTTAATCATCTAATTCTTTTCACCTGCAGACCTTGTCTGCATTTCACACTGATTATACCTTCCACAGGTATCTATTGTAATGGCCACTTTTTAATCTCAATGTTGTCAATACAATTCAAAAGTAACTTTTGATCTCTATTACACATAGCAAAATTCATCATTTCAACTGTGGTCTCCCTCAAATGCATTTCCGTGGCACTACTTTCTTCCCAAACATGCTGCAAAATCCTGACTGCCAAGTGTTTATTATCTGAGAAAAATTCTCTCAGCTCTGCATAATCTCCACTGTAAGCCTGTTTTTCTTCTCTCCTGTATTACATCTCTTATCTACCATAAGCCATGTCAGTGGGAGGATTTTTATCTCACTCTTGCTTTGGTAGAATTTTCAGGTTGCATTCAAACAGAAAAATAGTTACCCTCCTTGATCAGGTACAATCTCTATGAAATATTCTATTTACAAGTATTAAATAATCTTTAGATGTAATCACTACAGATTTTCTCTTTAGCTATCTCATTCACTTCTTCCGGGGATACTGAGGCCATGGGAGTAACCAATAATCTTGGAGTGAGTCAGAAGGGAGCCTCCCCTTTATCAGTCCAAGCCAATCATCTCAAATAGTCAGGGTTGGTAAAAAGCAGGTACACACAAAAGAATTGAAACCAGATATATATTGATACTGATCACATAAATATAAAGTTACTGAGAGAGATCCTGGCTTCCTAGACAGTGCAAGTGGTTAAAAAAAAAAAAAAAAAACAAAACAAAAAAAAACCCCTCCTATCAATGCAGGAGACATAAGAGTCACAGGTTTGATCCCTGGATTGGGAAGATTCCCTGGAGGAGGGAATGGCAACCACTCCAGTATTCTTGCCTGGAGAATCCCACGGACAGAGGAGCCTGGCGGGCTACAGTCCATGGGGTCGCAAAGAGTCAGACACGACTGAAGCAACTTAGCACGCAAGAGAGATCCTAAGCCAATCATCATCTGGTCATCACTCTAAAACTATGGACATACATGAGAGATTCTCAGACTAGAAGTTCTGTTATTCCTTGAGAAGAACTAACAGTTTCAGAAGAATTCTTGCCATTTTGAAAGTTTGTTATTGACTTATGCCAGGATGCACAGCAGCTGTGGACCCTCAAGCTCCTTGGAACCATACTCTTAGACACTCTTTAATGCTGAACATCCTATAATGTAAGGCCAAACAAAAACAGGCTACCCTTCAGAAGTCCATTCAAATTTTCAGTTATTTAAGCCTTGCCCTGGAGACAGTCTAAATTAGATGTATCTCTGAATACCACTCCATTTCTCCAACTCCCAGTTTCTTTTCACTGCCCAGGCTTCCATTAACAATCTTCAATCATTCAATTTTTAGGGTTTTTAATAAAGTACTTGAAGTTTTATATAACTCTCAGAATCAAACGGCTTTCTTAAAATGCACATGCTTTTGAAATGCCTTTGAACTAGTTCATTTTCAAACATGCCTCAGATAGGAGATATTTCAACAGATATTAAAATTTTTCAGTAGTTCCAGATTTAGTGAATTTTAGCTCTTACGATCAAGCCACATAGTTTTCCCTGTCAAAGAACTTACCTGCCAAAACAGTATGATCCAAACTGTCCCCTCCTTGACCCAAGATAAATTCCATAAGCATGAAAGAAGCATTTAATTTACAGATATACAAACAGGTGATTAAGCAGAAAAGACAGCACAAAAAGCACAGCTTGTGATGAAACTTGAAGCTGACTTGCAGGTGAACACAGCTCTTTGTCCCAAATCTTTTTGTTAGTGCCAGTGTTGGCTTTGACTACAGAAGGGTCATTAAAGTGCACTGTATCAGCTAGTCTTGATGGGCAGACATGTCAGACAGGAGTAAGATATTTAACTCATCTGCCCAGCAGCTCTTTTTCTCAAAAGTCTAAAGAGAGCAACTCCATGAATAAAAACGAATTCCAAGATTTTGGTTTCCTTCTCCAGGGCAAGCACACCTAGTGCAAAGAGGGCTAAGAATTATATCCATGCAGATTTGTATATATTCAAGTCTCTACAGCTAAACAGATTCCCATTGGAGCTTGAAGAAATCAAGTGGTAAATAAGAAAGAACATCTTGTGAACTATATCCATTCTACATTTTTTTAAGAATTAGCACGCATAAGTTTACTTAATAATATACACTAATTTTTGTACAATCTGACCTCACATGCCTTAATTGAGGCAGATTTTTCCAGACTTGTAGAGCACATTGTTTCTGTCTTCAGGTCATTTCAGACTAACATGTCAGGTGCAATCATAGCAAATAGTACAGAATGGAAAAGGGAAACAGGGAGATGTTTTCTCATTAAAGGAAAAATCTCTTCTTTCCTACTTCTTCAGAAGTAAAAATATTTTATCTCTACTTTCTTAATACTTATTGCTATGCTAAGTCACTTCAGTCGTGGCCGACTCTGTGCGACCCCATAGATGGCAGCCCACCAGGCTCCCCCGTCTCTGGGATTCTCCAGGCAAGAACACTAGAGTGGGTTGCCATTTCCTTCTCCAGTGCATGAAAGTGAAAAGTGAAAGTGAAGTCGCTCAGTCGTGTCCGACTCTCAGCAACCCCATGGACTGCAGCCCACCAGGCTCCTCCATCCATGGGATTCCCCAGGCAAGAGTACTGGAGTGGGGTGCCATTGCCTTCTCCGATAATACTTATTACTTAATTATAAAAGCAATATCATCATATAAGGTTTTAGAGACATTGCTTCCAAGCATATTGGGCCTCTCAGTTCCACTCGGAGAGAATTTTCAATCACCTGCTTTTTGGAGTCCTCATGGGAAAACCACCAGGACTGGAATACAAGCTCTATCAAAGAGACTGCTCCAATTCATTGTGGTAAAGCAGCTCATTTTAAGGGAGCCTTAAGGTGTTAAGGACCTAGCCAAGGCTATAGAGGGAAACAGTCATTGTTGGATATTTTAATGCTCAAACTACTCGGCCAGTTTATACTTTAAGAACTGGTCTGAACAACAGCAGTTACTGCACCTCCTCCAAAGACACACACTCTTAAAATCAATTACATCCCTTATATTTGCATATTTAATTTCTTCCAATACTCGGTTTACATGGATTTCAAATTGTTGACCTGTGATTTTCAACTTCAGAATGATTTCCAAAAACTATTCATCCAGGGAATCAGTTCTTGACAGTGGCATTTTCTGAATTGCCCATAACAATTTCATTGTGCTCCTGTGAGGATTAAGTGTAATAAATTGCTTTATGCTCATTCATGTGTTTATCTTTACAAACAAAATTCTATTGTATATACAGTTGGCTTTCTGGGTTTGTTGGTTTTGTGTTTGATCTCATATTTTTAAAAATATCTTGTGCTATTAAAATTCCTTCAAAAATATTTTTAGTGTCTACCTGGTAGTCCATTAATAGGAAGATCACAATTATTACAATAATATATTTACAGTTAGAGACTTCAGTAGTTCTAGATTATTTATATAAGTAACATTGTGGTGAACATTTTATTTATAGAAATTTTTATCTGCAAATGTATTGCTATATTTCTGGTTATTTTCTTTCAATTTCTACCCTAATGTATTAAACTTGCAAGATTTTCTAAAAACCACACAATGCCAAAGAAAACCAAATTGCAAAACCATGTAATGTATTCTTTGGAAGGCTGCGTAACTTGTTTTCTATTAATTCAATAAATTTCCAACTGAAAAAAATAACTGTCTAAAAATTTAATTTCTTTGGGGGACTAAAAACATGTTCAACTGAATATTGTTCAAGCAAGATGAAAGCTTTGTATGCCACTTATTTAAACTAGAATACACTTCATGCAGTAAAACATTGCAACTAGTATATTTCTCTCACATCATAAAGAATGAGATCTTTCATCAAGTTATTCAGAGAGGTACTTCATTGGTGGTCCAGTGGCTAAGATTCCGCTCTTCCAATGCAGGGTGCCTGGGTTCAATCCTTAGTCAGGGAACTGGATCCCACATGCTAAAACTAAAAAAAAAAAAAAAAAAAGATTCTGCACGCCACAACTAAGACCCAGCACAACCAAATAAATAAGTAAACTTTTTTTTAAAAGTTATGCAGAGAAAAGTTCAAGTCAACATAGCCTTCCTCATGAGACTAAATGTTTATATTCTTACACTATTTATGATATTGTTCTAGGTGACAGCAGATTGCAAGCTAAACTTATGAAGTCATGACTGCAAGTAGACTCCAGAATGCATTCATAACTCTACCTCTACTTACCCATAGGTCCTCCTATTGACCTACATCCAGCTATTACAATTTCTACCCTAATGTATTCATGTTTCTAGTCCCATCTGATATTTCAGTTATCCCAGCCTAAGAAGGAAAGTAAAGGTCTAATTTGTAGGCATTACTTAGAAGAATGAATTCAATGTGATCAATGCAAGAATGCGATCAATGCAAAGAAATAGAGGAAAACAATAGAATGGGAAAGACTACAGATCTCTTCAAGATAATTAGAGATACCAAGGGAACATTTCATGCAAAGATGGGCTCGATAAAGGACAGAAATGGTATGGACCTAACAGAAGCAGAAGATACTAAGAAGAGGTAGCAAGAATACACAGAAGAACTATACAAAAAGATCTTCACAACCCAGATAATCACGATGGTGTGATCACTCATCTAGAGCCAGACATCCTGGAATGTGAAGTCAAGTGGGCCTTAGGAAGCATCACTACAAACAAAGCTAGTGGAGGTGATGGAATTCCAGTTGAGCTATTTCAAATCCTGAAAGATGATGCTGTGAAAGTGCTGCACTCAGTATGCCAGCAAATTTGGAAAACTCAGCAGTGGCCTCAGACTGAAAAGGTCAACTTTCATCCCAATCCCAAAGAAAGGCAATGCCAAAGAACGCTCAAACTACTGCACAATTGCATTCATCTCACACACTAGTAAAGTGATGCTTAAAATTCTCCAAGCCAGGCTTCAGCAATACGTGAACCATGAACTTCCAGATGTTCAAGCTGGTTTTACAAAAGGCAGAGGAACAAGACATCAAATTGCCAACATCCACTGGATCACCAAAAAAAAACAAGAGAGTTCCAGAAAAACATCTATTTCTGCTTTATTGACTATGCCAAAGCCTTTGACTGTATGGATCACAATAAACTGGAAAATTCTGAAAGAGATGGGAATACCAGACCACCTGACATGCCCCTTGAGAAGCCTGTATGCAGGTCAAGAAGCAACAGTTAGAACTGGACATGGAACAACAGACTGGTTTCAAATAGGGAAAGGAGTACATCAAGACTGTATATTGTCACCCTGCTTATTTAACTTATATGCAGAGTATATCATGAGAAACACTGGGCTGGAAGAAGCACAAGCTAGAATCAAGATTGCCGGGAGAAATATCAGTACCCTCAGATATGCAGATGATACCACCCTTATAGCAGAAAGTGAAGAAGAAACTAAAGGGCTTCTTGATGAAAGTGAAAGAGGAGAGTGAAAAAGTTGGCTTAAAGCTCAACATTCAGAAAACTAAGATCATGGCTTCTGGTCCCATCACTTCATGGCAAATAGATGGGGAAACAGTGGAAACAGTGTCAGACTTTATTTTTCTGGGCTCCAAAATCACTGCAGATGGTGATTGCAGCCATGAAATTAAAAGACGCTTACTCCTTGGAAGAAAAGTTATGACCAACCTAGACAGCATATTAAAAAACAGAGACATTATTTTGTCACAAAGGTCCATCTAGTCAAGGCTATGGTTTTTCCAGTGGTCATGTATGGATGTGAGAGTTCAACTATAAAGAAAGCTGAGCACAGAAGAATTGATGCTTTTAAACTGTGGTGTTAGAGAAGACTCTTGAGAGTCCCTTGGACTGCAAAAATTCCAACCAGTCCATCCTAAAGGAGATCAGTCCTGGGTGTTCATTGGAAGGACTGATGTTCAAGCTGAAATTCCAACACTTTGGCCACCTAATGCAAACAGCTGACTCGTTTGAAAAGACCCTGATGCTGGGAAAGATCGAGGGCAGGAGGAGAAGGGGACAACAGAGGATGAGATGGTTGGATGGCATCACCAACTCAATGGACATGGGTTTGGGTGGACTCCGGGAGTTGGTGATGGACAGGGAGGCCTGGCATGCATGGGGTTGCAAAGAGTCAGACATGACTGAGCGACTGAACTGAACTGACTCAGAATACAATGTTTAAAAGCTTGTCAGAATTTTAATTATGTATTATTTGACTAATACCAAAGTCCATAATGCAACTATGAAAATAATCATCAACTACTTAATTGAGAGAACATTAATTTATATCATATGTAGCTTAAAGAATAATAATTTAATTTAAATGCCTGTGAATAGTTTTGAGAAAGAAGTCTGTTACGAATAAGACAGAAAAATTGAAATTGGAAAGAGAAAAGATAATAGTGCTGATGTCTTGTCAGCCTGTACTAAAACACAATTATAATAATGGACTATTGTGAATCAAAGAAAACAAGCAAATATAATCTCTGTGTAAAAAAAGGCTTATTGTCTTCCAAGCTGTGTGAAGACAAAGGCACCTCTACTAACCTCAAAGAGGTTTTAAATTTGGTCATAAATGAGCACTTTACAGAATTTTCCATTCAATTACATTATACTTGTCAACTTGCCAAAGTAGAATAGCATACTCAAAACCTTATATATTAAAATATATCAATTTTCCATCATAGTTGTTGAGGACTTACTATATGTGCCTAAAAATATATTTGACATTAAGGTCCCAGAGGGCTTAAAATATACTATGAAAGTAAATTATTTCACTATTATCATCATAAATTCAAGCAGTGTAGCATAAAAAATACATCTATCTAATGAGATCGGTTTTCGATTAAGGCCTTTCAAAAGACTTTACATAAATATTTTTCAATAACTTACTAGGAAACCTAAAATGGCCTAGATGACTGAAGTTATGTTTTGGAACATCTAATCTAACAGCACCTTTGTCCACCAGAGAGAAAACCTCCAAAACTGTTTCAGGTTTTCTGCCATGATTAGAGTCAAGGAAAGTCTGAAGGAGATAAATATAAAACAAAGTAAAGAAAATAAAAGTGGGGCTTTGGTCCTATTTTGGCATTGTCTTTCTTTGGGAATGACAAAGAATGCTCAAACTACCACACAATTACACTCATCTCACACGTTAGTAAAGTAATGCTCAAAATTCTCCAAGCCAGGCTTCAGCAATACGTGAACCGTGAACTTCCAGATATTCAAGCTAGTTTTAGAAAAGGCAGAAGAAGCAGAGATCAAATTTCCAACATCCACAGGATCATCGAAAAAGCAAGAGAGTTCCAGAAAAACATCTGTTTCTGCTTTATTGACTATGTTAAAATCTTTGACTGTGTGGATCACAATAAAATGTGGAAAATTCTGAAAGAGATGGGAGTACCAGACCACCTGACCTGCCTCCTGAGAAATCTGTATGCAGGCCAAGAAACAACAGTTAGAACTGGACATGGAACAACAGACTGGTTCCAAATAGGGAAAGGAGTACGTCAAGGCTGTATATTGTCACCCTGCTTATTTAACTTATATGCAGAGTACATCATGAGAAACGCTGGGCTGGAAGAAGCACAAGCTGGAATCAAGATTGCTGGGAGAAATATCAATAACCTCAGATACACAGATGACACCACCCTAATGGCAGAAAATGAAGAAGAACTAAAGAGCTTCTTAAAAGTGAAAGAGGAGAGTGAAAAAGTTGGCTTAAAGCTCAACATTCAGAAAATAAAGATCATGGCATCTGGTCCCATCACTTCATGGCAAATAGATGGGGAAACAGTGGCTAACTTTATTTTTCCGGGCTCCAAAATCACTGCAGATGGTGATTGCAGCCATGAAATTAAAAGACACTTACTCCTTGGAAGAAAAGTTATGACCAACCTAGACAGCATGTTAAAAAGCAGAGATATCACTTTGTCAACAAAGGTCCGTCTAGTCAAGGATATGGTTTTTCCAGTAGTCATGTATGGATGTGAGAGTTGGACTACAAAGAAAGCTGAGCACAGAAGAATTGATGCTTTTGAACTGTGGTGTTAGAGAAGACTCTTGAGAGTCCCTTGGACTGCAAGGAGATCCAACCAGTCCATTCTAAAGCAGATCAGTCCTGGGTGTTCTTTGGAAGGAATGATGCTGAAGCTGAAACTCCAGTACTTTGGCCACCTCATGCGAAGAGTTGACTCATTGGAAAAGACACTCATGCTGGGAAAGACTGAAGGTGGGAGGAGAAGGGGATGACAGAGAATGAGATGGTTAGATGGCATCACCGACTCAATGGACATGGGTTTGGGTGGACTCCAGGTGTTGGTGATGGACAGGGAGGCATGGCATGCTATGGTTCATGGGGTCACAGAGTCGGAGACAACTGAGCGACTGAACTGAACTGAACTGAACTTGGTTCTATTTTTAAAACTCTAATTAATCTGAAGTAATCTGTAATTGTGGGGGCAGAAGTTGAGTTTGTTCAGAGAATACAAAGCAGTTAAAGCAAATGAAGATTTTTGGGTGGCTATTTTGTGGTCACATATCAGCAGAGTGCAGTGCAATAAACAGAAGATAAAGCTTTGACCCTTACTCTTAAGAAACTTTCAACCCATTAGGATAGGTCAGGTTGCGTAATTTTAGACAAAGGGCAAAAGTTTAGGAAAAGTCACCCAAAAAGTTTCATTGAACTTTAAAGAATGGGCAGTATTTGTAGACAGAGGAAAAAGGCGAGGAAGGCCAGGTGAGAAAAATGGCATGATGATTCTTTAGTGTGGTGATGAACCAGGCATATTCGGATAGGTGGAAGGGATCAGTCTGACAAGTGGAGACCATCATGCTAAATTCCATAACATGAGAAGCAGACATCACTGAGCCAGCAGGCAGAAAGGGCAGACAAAGGTAGATGAAGATTTATAAGATGTTTGAAAGCATCTGAAAGTAGGGTGGATTTACATGTAAACTGGAAGTTGAGCATCCTACTTTAACCATTGGCATGTGAATAATGAGACTCCCCCCTGCCCACTGCAATGATGTTTTGAAGTACAATCCTGAAGTTTCTACTTCCATTCAATATTTTTTTCCACAAATATTTGTCAAGCCAAATAAAATTTTTATTAAATATCTACATAGAAAGGCTCATAACCAAATAAACAAGTCCAATATCTTTCCTCCAGGCAGCCAGCCCCATATCACCATCCTGAGATGGCCAGGAATATGCTGATCTTCTAATCCTACCAGCAACTTGTTGCTTCTTTCTCAGAGCCTGGCCACTGATCCTACTGTCAAATGTGAGGCTTCAGTTCACAGCTGAAATGATATCCTTTGACTTTCCAATGATATCCTTTCTCTTTTCATCACTCTGCCCTCACCTCAGTAAACCTTCAACATGAAGTAAGGAGACTGTCCCCTCTCATCATCCCAGGGCTACACAATCAAGGGTGTCTAAATCGGACTGGAATTTTTAGTCATTCGTTAGAGCAACTTGGCTTAAAGCCTGACATCACTTGGCTGATTTGGGACATTTTTTGACCGACTGTCAATTCATCAACTTCAACCCACTTTCCCCCTCACCAGTGGAAAAAGGTACGAGAGCAGTCCACTTTCCAACTGCAATTTTTGCCAACATTGTGACTTTGGAAGACTTGTTGACTCCTCAACCCACAATCACCAATGTCTATCCCAGAGTATCAGTAACATTTAATCTCAGAGATCAAAGCCTATATATTTGATCTCTCCTCTCCACTTCTTCTTAATCACTAAAGTCTTCATGTAAATTTACCCACCATTTTCTGGATGCCCTTCAGTTGCCACCTCTCAATAGTTTCATAAAAATTTTAAATCCGATTTCACAAGATGCTTGTCACGGTGAGGAAAAGATAAATATTTCAATTAGTAGCTAGAGATGAGGAGAGCAAGAGAGACAGACACAGAGATTATTGAAGTCTTAGGTGTTTTGTTCTTATTACATTGATTCCTTTCTATTATTTAACTGTGCTTCAATAAGTACAATTTAAGACTAAATGCAACTAATTTGGTGACTATAAAAAGAGTCTAAAGTGGACTGCAGCAATAACATGTTGAATAAAAATATGTATTGCAGCTTCATTAAAAAATGGGCATTTACCTCTCAAGTGTTTGAATAGATCTGACATATTTACTTTTAAAGCAGTTTATTGCTCAAGCTTAGTAGGTGGATATATTCAATTACGATAAAGCATTACAAAACATTAAGTATTTCTCTGCTAATCTCAAGATAGTGACAAATTAAGAAGCACAATGTAAATATGTTTTCCTAGATTAGAATAAAAATAAAGAATGCAATTCAAAGAGTGATTAAAAATTGGCAAATCTTAGAACCATAAAACTCTCTGCTCAAAATCCAAAATAATGATTAAAATGAAAATTTAGAATGGCACAGTCAACTGCCAATATAGATGAGCATAATAGTCTACAAGTCACCAAAGATTTTATCTATTCTAAGACATCTAAACAGCTAAATTTAACATCAAAATAATAAGTGAATGAATCCTGAGAAAGCAACAGAAACACTTAGACTATTTTTGTCCCTTCAGTACAAATTGAATTTAGCTGTGGAAGAAGCATCTCAACTGTTTCCGGTCTCTGAGAACATGCTGGGCCACTTATAACATCCTGGTGCATTGTTTGCTTTTTGATAGCAAACAAGATAGACTGATTGATCGAGTCACTCATAGGTATTCATCCGATCAACAAATATTTGCTGAAGGATTATCATGTCAGACACTAGGAGAGAGGATTTTCCCACATCACTTAATTGAAATTCAACAAGGATTCTCATGTTATAATGAGGATTAAATGAATTCGTATTCGTACAGTGTTTAAAACAGTGTGTGGCACATAGCAAGTGCTATATAAATGTTTGTTAAATAAATTATGTTGAGGAGTCGATTGTAATATGATCTTGGCACAAAGTTTTGGTTGTTCCATTTCTTCTTTCTCAAATGTTTCTATGTGCACAAGAGATAATGGGAAAACCCTGAAATTCCATCCTGGAAGCACCTGGTACATGTTCATGAAACATTCAAGGCAATATCTTCCCATAAAAAATCACCTGATAGAAAAGTTCCCTGCAGAAACAAAAACTCTGTAAGACTAGCATAACAGATTTACCTTGCCTTTAAACATTTGTTTAGAGGTGGATGAAACTGGAGCCTATTATACAGAGTGAAGTAAGCCAGAAAGAAAAACACCAATACAGTATACTTACACATATATATGGAATTTAGAAAGATGGTAACGACAACCCTGTATGCAAGACAGCAAAAGAGACACAGATGTATAGAACGGTCTTTTGGATTCTGTGGGAGAGGAAGAGGGGAGGGGACGATTCGGGAGAATGGCATTAAAACATGTATAATATCATATAAGAAATGAATCGCCAGTCCAGGTTCAATGCAGGATACAGGAAGCTTGGGGCTGGTGCACTGGGATGACCCAGAGGGATGGTATGGGGAGGGAGGTGGGAGGGGGGTTCAGGATGGGGAACAGTGTACACCCGTGGCGGATGCATGTTGATGTATGGCAAAACCAATACAATATTGTAAAGTTTAAAAAAATAAAATAAAGGAAAAAAATAAAAATAAATAAATAAACATTTGTTTAGCAGGTATTTACAAAACACTAAATAAAAGGATCTCCTGCTGCTGCTGCTAAGTTGCTTCATCATGTCCCACCCTGTGCGACCCCATAGACAGCAGCCCACCAGGCTCCCCCGTCGCTGGGATTCTCCAGGCAAGAACACTGGAGTGGGTTGCCACTTAACTTCTCCAATGCATGAAAGTGAAAGGTGAAAGTGAAGTCGCTCAGTCGTGTCCGACTCTAGCAACCCCATGGACTGCAGCCTACCAGGCTCCTCCATCCATGGGATTTTCCAGGCAAGAGTACTGGAGTGGGGTGCCATTGCCTTCTCCAAAATAAAAGGTTCTAATTGTCATTTAATTTTCATAATAACCCTATGATACTGTCATTACCCTACTTTACAGATGAGAAAACTGAGGCGCAGAGAGGCTGAGTACCTTGCCCAGTAGTAAGAGGTGCAGCCTAAATTCAGACCCAGAGAGTCTGGTTCCAGAGTCCAAGTTCCTAAACACTAAGTTAAAATGTGGGTATAAAAAGGGGCCTATGTTTATTAATATAAAGATCCTTACCAACTCTGTCTCCCCAAGTCATAATTGTTCTGCCTATATTGGTTTACTTGTCATGTACTCCATACTGGGAAAGAAAATCAGCACAGATTTACCTTACGTGAAGACACACATTGAGGGGCACTTTGAAATATGTACCCCCTAAACCATACACAAAGTCACAAAGGAGAATTGAGGTGCCAAATGAGAGTCCAGGGCTTAAGCGTCTTAAACTTCACGTGATCATATTATTAACTAACCACTTTTGGCATTCAAATGTACTTTGCAAGAAGAGCTGGAATCCATCAAGTATTGTCAAAGAACAGAGTAGGCATATATCCTCCTCAACTGATCAGAGGAAATTTCAACCTCTTTGCCCTCATCCTAGCCACTACCCACCCTCACCCCCACCCTCACTCCCCCACCCCCACTCTCAGTTAATCCACTACAAATGAAGGTATGTATGCAAACTCTCCCCACTCCAGTACTCTTGCCTGGAAAATCCCATGGATGGAGGAGCCTGGTGGGCTACAGTCCATGGGGTCGCTAAGAGTCGGACACAACTGAGCGACTTCACTTTCACTTTTCACTTTCATGCATTGGAGAAGGAAATGGCAACCCACTCCAGTGTTCTTGCCTGGAGAATCCCAGGAATGGGGGAGCCTGGTGGGCTGCCGTCTATAGGGTCGCACAGAGTCGGACACGACTGGAGCGACTTAGCAGCAGCAGCAGCATGCAAACTGTAGATCACAAAAGGCAGCATGTACCAGTAACAGGAAGCATCTTTTCCATATGAGAAAAATTACAATTGTGGAAGATGTTTGAAAGTTGTCTTTAAGTTAGAAATCCTGCCTAAGAGAATATAGCAAAGGAAACAGACTTTTCTCAAATAGTCAAAGACAAAGATGAATTTTAAAGTGGGACAATGTATCCCCCTTTCCTGAAGACCAAAGAGACATTTCGGCAATTTACCAAGAAGAATTAAAGCTAGAAACCAGCCAATAATTTCTCTGACTCAGAGACAAAGATCAAGAAAGACCCATCCCAGTTCTTTTTAAAGACAGTAAAGTTGGCTTCTCCGTTCTTCCCACAGTTTCACTCTGATGAGTGAAAGCAGAAAAGAGTTTAACAGAATGCAGAGCCTTTTTAGAATGTTTGCAACCACAGACCCTGCCAACTGCTGCTTCCTCGTTACTTGAGCACATTCCGGACCACTGAAGCTGGGCTGTCAGCTCCTGCTCAGACGATGATGATTCAATAAACAGAGAGACTTCAATATGTTTTCTGCCCAAAATGTTTAAACCAGACATAGAGCCTTCACAGTCCTCATGCCTGAGCCTCCCACAACCGCTCAGCCTAACCAGTTACTCTATCAATCATGATTATGTGGTGCCCCCCTCTGGCCTCATGGCAGCAATTTAATTTAGCTCCTCTAAGACACTGAAAAGAATTCCTAAACCAAAGTCCAGGACAAAATCACAACCTTGTTTTGTCTGCACTTATAATTATTCCAATTTTCCAGAGCAAAGGAAAATTTGTTGAGGCTGCTCACTTTTAAAGTCACAGTATAGTCAAGATGATAAAATTTTGCTTTATGTATTTATAAATACGCCCCAAGGAGACAGACAACTCTCAGTTTTTCACAGTTAAGATAACCAGGCCACCTGGACTCTGCTCAGAAGATTAAGGCAATTTACTTAGCAGAAATCATTACGTAAAACTCAAATAGCCTTAGAACACTGTGCAGTTGGAATCTATTAAAAAAAAAACATACCCTCAGACTAAATAATATACTTGTTCCATGGGGTCACAAAGAGGTGGACATGACTGAGCAACTAAGCTGTGTTAGATCTGATTCAGGAGAATGGCTCAGTCTCACCAAGCTTATTCCAATGAATTTCAGTTCAAAGTAATTCATCAAGAGTATAGCACAAATTCTTGCCCTATATTTTCAGATATTTTCTTTATCCCATGAGAAATAGGATCCTCAGCATGAAAAATTAGAAATCAATGTCAGAGTTCAAATATGAGACACAGCAAAAGGTGCTGGAAGACTTTTCATGTTTTTATGGGTAAAGAAGGCAATTTCCTTATTTGTAAAGTAAAGATTTTGGATTAAATGGAAAAAAAAAATATTACTTGTTGAAGTCAAGCAACTCCTATTATCTCAAAGTTATTCACCAGCCTTCACCCCAGTCCCGTGGATACAAGTTATGTCCAATCACAGAAAGCTTCCAGAATCCCAAAGTGAGTTTCTTCTCTATATCTAAGGCCTCCTGCACTCTGGCCACTCCCTTTGGGATGATCATATTCTTCCTGTTCCATCAACATGCTCTGATCTCTTTTAACGACAGCACAGACTTTGGCTTCCAGCTTATGTCATTAAGCAGTTGGGCCAGGGGATAGGGCACTCATGTCCATAGTTACTAAGAGAGAGCTGCGCCAGTACAAGTGCCAGAGATAAGGCTAAGAAAGCAGACCCCATTGGTTTCCAGACAGCACTAATGGAATCAGACCCTGATGGACCAGAATGACAAGGGAAAGTCAAGCTGTAAAAGCAAGCAGGTGAAGAGTCAAGGAGACTTCTTGTGGGCGACAGGAAGTTGAACATGGAAGAAGTCTGTTCAGGGCCTTGGATTTTGGCAGACATGAAGAAGACAGATGTAAGACACACAGGGAGGATCACAGGGCATCCCTAATTCTTCCTTTCTTGCCCTTCATTCAGAGTTTTGAAATTCAGGGACTTCCTGGATTGGAACTGATTCTTTTTTTCTAAGTCATAAAAAATAAAACTGAAAAAGTCACTGAGGAAAAAAAAGCAATTAAAATTCAACTTTGGGATAAAAAGCAAATCAAGGGCATGACCATAATACTTTTCTGAAAACCTCTGAAGCAATTAAGTTTATGCTCAGTAAATATTCTTATTTGGAAAAAATGGCCCAAGGAAGACACTAATAAAATAAATCACAGTTAGTCTTAGATCCTATGGAAACCAATTATTTAGTCCTTCGACAAAAAATCAGATGGGCAGGAAGCCATATATATAGCATGCACTAAACATTATAAGTATCAGAGTTTATAAGCCAAAGATGTGTCTACCAGTAACTGTTTTATTCTCCCTTAATATCATCTATAATGCAACACCTGGTAAAATTATCCAAGTAAATAGGTAAACAGCAATTTCCAGTGGTGAACAGAAGTGACATTTCCTCACTACAAAAACATTTTCATTTTGATATTTGGCAAAACTAATACAATTATGTAAAGTTTAAAAATAAAATAAAATTAAAAAAAAATATTTTCTTTGGCAGATGAGACTAATCAAAGCAGAAATCTAGTGATACTGAAATCACAAAACCAAATTCCCTTTCATAGCATTTACTGCATTGTATTACAGTTGTTAATAACTTTACTTACTGTCATAAGTAGTGTAATATTTGCCTTTTCATCACCAATTCCTTTCAGAAGGTTTGATATATAATAGGTCCTCAAATAATGTTTCTTTGAATTCAACCTGATGTCCCTTTTGGGATTCCCTGGTGGCTCAGATAGTAAAGAGACTGCCTGCAATGTGGGAGAGCCGGGTTCAATCCCAGGGTTGGGAAGATCCCCTAAAGAAGGAAATGGCTACCCACTCCAGTATTCTAGCCTGGAAAAATACCATGGCCAGAGGAGCCTGGCAGGCTATAGTCCATGGGGTCTCAAAGAGTCAGATATGACTGAGCAAGTAACACTCTCACTAGACAGCAAGTACAAGTTCTGACTTTCATAGCTAGGTAATTTTTTTTAATGGATGAGGGCCTAATCTGGGAAAAGTGAAAATGAAAGTTGCTCAGTCGTGTCCAATTCTTTGCAACCCCATGGACTGTAGCCTGCCAGGTTCCTCTATCCATGGAATTCTCCAGGCAAGAATGCTGGAGTGGGTAGCCATTCCCTTCTACAGGGGACCTTCCCAACCCAGGAAAATATTGTGTTATTTTAGATCAAATGTTTTAGTGCCATCTCAAAAAAGGTAGAAATTCTAGGTCATGTGGACACCTACAAGTGTCCTTTCAATGACTGTATTTTAGCACTCCCAAAGAGGAGAGAAATAAATTTACAGTTGCTAAAGGAAAAAGTAAAAATATAAAGCTATTAAAACTGAGAATATCCATATAAAAAAGAAAAATGTGAGTCTCAACCTTGGGTTTAACAAGGATTTCAAAACAGCTTTCCACTATTTTTAAGTCTCCCTTAGAAAACATAAGATGAGAATATATAAAAATAGTTTACTCCAAAGTATAACATATGGATATTGACACAGAAACACCATTTTTTTGGGCTATGATTGAAACAGCTGGCCCATTTAATCAGACAATTGGTTTGAGTTTATCTGGATTCCACTTGCACAATCTATCACAGCAGGACAGACAAGCACCCCAGATCAGATCAGATCAAATCAGTCACTCAGTCGTGTTTGACTCTTTGCGACCCCATGAATCGCAGCACATCAGGCCTCCCTGTCCATCACCAACTCCCGGAGTTCACTCAGACTCACGTCCATCGAGTCAGTGATGCCATCCAGCCATTTCATCCTCTGTCTTCCCCTTCTCCTCCTGCCCCCAATGCCTCCCAGCATCAGAGTCTTTTCCAATGAGTCAACTCTTCGCATGAGGTGGCCAAAGTACTGGAGTTTCAGCTTTAGCATCATTCCTTCCAAAGAAATTCCAGGGCTGATCTCCTTCAGAATGGACTGGTTAAAAAGAACGTTTTAGCTCTATTGGATTCAGTGATCCTGTTTGGACATCATGTCAGTACTGAAGGGATAAAAACGAGTCAGATGGTTTCAGGTAACCCATCTCCTGCCCTCCTTTTTACCCAGCAAGTAATACAACTCACCTGTCTTATGTGCAAAGAGGAGATTCACAGCCTTGAATCACGAGTGGGTCTGGGAGCAGACCCAGTGATGCTTCTTGGAGTAAGCCTGTCATATCCAACAGGCATATTCTTTCCAAATGACCAACAGCCCTTCACTGCACAGACCAGGACTTCCACTTGCATTCTCCTAAGACATTTGTCAATGTGAATGCAGATATTCTTAAGAATGAGAACAACTTATAAAATCATGTTTGATTTGATTCTATTTTTTGGTTTACTGCTTTATGATGCTTGTACCAAATCAACCATGCCTTTTTTAGGGGAAAAAGACATCTGAAAGATTGGTGACTTCCTTAGCTCACTGCCCTCCCTATGCTGAAATTAATAAGAAGAAAAGAAACTTTAACACATTAAAATTCTCCACACAAACACAGTCTCTCCCAGCTCTCCACTTCACACACTTTATCGCCTGCGAATGACTGTGGACTTATAAGTTTCCAATCTAACTTCCTCAGGAGAGCCAACGAGCCTGTCGATGGCGTGGAAACTTCCCTCTCTCTTTAGACATTTTAAGCAGCTCCGAGGATGCAACAAATCTCATTTGGGAGCAGCACACCATCACCCACATATTAACTTGTCACCCTGAGTAATAAAGTTCACAAACTCCATTTCATTTTTTTCTTCGCCATGTTGCCTGATAATATAAAAAGGTGTCACATCCCTTTGATTTGTAGCTTCTGTGTTTGTGAAAAAGCCTCTCCACAAAAAGCCTGATGAAGTCAAGGAAGCTGGATGGCTTTTTTCTTTAATACTCAGGTCTATTTCCCAGTAAATATTCATGTGCATAAGCATAAATGTGTTCAATGAGGTGCAATCTTGGTAATTACACAAACAGGAAAAAGTCAAGGCATGATTGTTCTGAGCAGGCTAAGAATTTCTAGACTCACTGCTTGTGTTCAAAGCAGTAACTACAAATTACATCGTCAGGTATGGCATTTCCAGACCTTTGAATTACAGACTAAGGTATCAAAAACTGCCATATTGGTCACATATAATTGAAAAGTGGCTATCTGCTCTTCTGCAGTTTTCCTTAATTCGGTAGTCTTTGGGACATGCAAAATATATTTATACCTGACCCACTTTAATAGCTTTTCTAATGAACATATTTGTGATTCCCTTTGACAGACGCTTTTATGACAGTCATTCTTTTGCCACCACTGTATGGGAAGAAAAGAATAGCGATCAATCACCAACGCCTTTTGGACTTCTAGTAACCACATTTCCGGATAAATAATGGAGACACTTTGGGGGTGTGTGTTTTGAGATCATCAGCTATTCCTATCATTACTCATTGACTTAATTCTCTGTGGAGTGGTTTTTAATAGTTTAGGGCATCTCAGGCTCTTTCAAGGATATGATAAAATACCAATGCTTCTCTCATGAAATAAACAAACACAAGGTTTCTCTGTAATGCAAGGGACTCCCAGAATTCTAAAGTCATCAACCATGAATGATTTCAGGTTAAGAATCTCTGTTTCTAGGGTTATGATTATGCTTGTTTTTATACCATTATGGTGGCAGTGTGGAGAATGGGTTGGAATAAGCCAGGAAAGGCTGCAGTGAATGAGTGGAAAGTCTTTGCTCTTTTCCTTAGACTAAGGGAGCAGTGAGGGTGGTTTGACCCAGTACAGGCAATAGAAAGTGAGAAAATGAAAAAAGAAAATCAACAAAACCTGGAGGTTGAAAAGGTTTGCTTGTTTTTTATATCTATACAGAAAGAAAAAAAAATACCTCACTTCTTAGTAATATCTGACATCAAACAAAAGAGGAGGTGGATTGAGTAGAAAACTGGTCTTTTGAAAATGTTAAGGCTTTTATTGTTGTATTTTTATTTCATATGAAAATAACTCTTTGAAAGGTAGTAAAAAAGAAGTTTCTTGCACAGAATATTTTTAAGCAATAAGGTAATTTCGCAGTATGATATTTCTAGAATGCCTAAAGAAGGCCAGCTTCCAGTTCATCCACAGGCTGTGTTCTATAGAAGTGGTGCCTTATGTTACCAACAACACACTCTATCATACTTCTAGTGACTGAAGGAACAAACTAAAAGGAAAGTCTCTATGTAAAGAAATTAGAACCACAGTCCTCTCCCATGGCCCCCCCAAAGATTTGTGGTTGCTCCCTACCAAGTCCCCACCACTAATGCCTCCCTAAAGGTGAGGGGCTTATTCTATGGAGTAGAGTATGGAGCTGACAATGAGACTGAAGAAGTAGTTTCCTCCTTCCTGATTCTAGAATGCCAGAAGCCAGGCTTAAATCTCTACCCCAGAGTAGGATATAAAAGATCTCTTCTCCAGGAGAAAAAAAAAAAAAAAAGTCCCAAAGAAAAGACACCACAAATTTGAGGGCTTCACATAAAAAGTCTGAGTCTCTTCAGATTACCCTACAGTAAGTCATCAGCAGATAAACACTGCTGACCCAAGGCTTTCAGTTAACCTTCTATTGCCTCACTCCTAATATGAATGAATAGCCAAGTATCACCAGCGTAAGAATTCCCTAGTGCACCAGCCCCAAGCATCCAGTAGCGTGTAACGAACCTGGACTGGCGACTCGTTTCATACATGATATTATACATGATGCTTGGGGCTGGTGCACTGGGACGAACCAGAGGGAGGGTATGGGGAGGGGAGGGAGGAGGGAGGATGGTTCAGGATGGGGAACACAGGTATACCTGTGGCAGATTCATTTCGATATTTGGCAAAACTAATACAATATTGTAAAGTTTTAAAATAAAATAAAATTAAAAAAAAGAATTCCCTAGTGGGAAAAATAAACAGAACAAATTAGGAATACAGAAGAAATAAAGGCAATACCAGGTATAATAAAAAACATTTTTTAAATATTAATAATAAAAAAATATTAACAACATTCTCTGAGAAATGAGTTTACATCAATAACAAAGAACAGAGTTCTACTGAAAACAAACAATGGGAGACAAAAAACTCTTTAAAATTAAAAAGAAGACAGCTAAAATTTAGAACAAATCAATAAAAAGAAAAAAGGTTCTCTTCTGTGTTTCAAATACTATGCCTTTTTTGGTTTTGTTCAGCAACTAACAAGTCAAATATCTGTAAATAACAGAAAATATATACATCGGTCTCTGCCCCCAGTTCCTGCACGGAACTCCTAAAACACCTTTGTAACTTCCTAATAAGAGCACTCTCTTGCTCTAAGGTTTGGTTCTATGACTCTATTTCCTGACATGGACTCCTGAAACTTATAATCTCCTGGGTGAAGGGAGTGTCTTTTGTTCTAAAGAGGAGACTCTGGATGGGCTCCTGAATGGCTCCTGTATGTGGACCAGGGTAGACCAAGAAAGTTTAGAAACTTGGAATATTCAGTTCCCATCCCTTACTCTGTAAGAGGGGAGAAGGGCTGGAAATGAAATTAATAGCTGATCATACTTACATGAGGAAGCCTCCATAAAATCCAGTAGTATAGGGTTCAGAGGGCTTCCAGATTAGTGAACACAGACCTGGAGGGTGATGCACCCCAGTTCCATGGGAAAAGAAGCTTCTATGCTTAGGATCCTCCCAGGCCTTGCACTTTTCATCTGGCTGTCCATCTGTATCTTTGACCATATCCTTTAATAAACTGGTAGCGGCTCAGATGGTAAAGATTCTCCCTGCAACGCAGGAGACCCAGGTTCAATCCCTGGGTCAGGAGGAGGAAATTGCAACCCACTCCAGGATTCTCGCCTGGAGACTTCCATGGGTAGAGGAGCCTGGTGGGCTACAGTCCATGGGGGTCACAAACAGTTGGTCACGACTGAGTGACTAACAAGCATAAGTAACTGTTTTCCTAAGCTCTGAGAACTGCTCAGTTAAAATTAATCAAATGCAAAAAGAAAGTCACGAGAGCCTCTAATTTATAGCCTATGGGTCAGAAGCATAGGTGACAACACGGACTTGGGATTGTACCTAAAGTGAGGCGGGAATGGTCTTATGGGATAAGAATTCTTAACATGTGGAATCTGATGTTATCTCCATATAGACAGTGCCAGAAATAGTGAATTGTAGGCCTCTCAGGTGGAGTCACATTGAACTACCTGGTGAGGGAAAGACCCACACATGTTGTGACCAGAGTGTCATGAGAGTCACAATAGGGTGGGAGTAAAGGAGAAATTCAGGAGATAGACAGGGTTTTTTTTCCCTAAGCAATATCCTCTCTCTAACTATCTCCACCAATTGTACACTTTATACATTATAGGAAGAGACATTCAGTTATACATAATAGGAAGAGATCTTCAGGTCACTAGACTAAATATCTGTAATTTGGAACTCTAGTTCTCAGACCCATGTGCCAAATGAAATATTCAAGAAAATATTCTGTACTCAATTCTACATGCTTGCTTCACCACCTGGATTGTAAACTTCTAGAGAGCAAAAGTCAAGCTTCCATGGTTTATACCTAACATTTCACAGCACTTGGCAAATGTTTGGACATAGCTGGGTAATATAAGAAATCCTTTTTGACAATAATCTTTAAGTATTTCCAAACATTTATAAATCTTCTAGGACAGAAGAAATAGTTGGGAGATACTCAAATATGAGTTAAACATGTGACAAGGGATTTAGTAAAAGAATAAGAAAAATAATCACTACTTTTGAGTTAAATAATGATGGTAAATTAGATAGGTAAAAATAAAGCATTTTCTTTCAAGGTAAAAACAATGGAGACAGTTGGAAATACTATACTAATTTAAACAGCAAAGTATTTATGATACTTGTTGAACAGCATTAAGATAGAAGAGGGTCAGGGGATGAGATGGCTGGATGGCATCATTGATGCAATGGACATGAACTTGGACAAACTTCAGGAGATGGTGAGGGACAGATAGGACTGGCATACTGCAGTCCATGGAGTTGCAAAGTCAGAAATGACAGGGCAAATGAACAACAAGATAGAAGCCATGGGTTCCTAATAGTGCACAACTAATATTTGTCTTGAGAAAGACAAATATCCAGGTATTTACAGACATATATACAGACAAATGTATCCAGGTCAGGAAGCAACAGTTAGAACTGGACATGGAACAATAGACTGGTTCCAAATAGGGAAAGGAATACTTCAAGGCTGTATATTGCCACCCTGCTTATTTAACTTATATGCAGAGTACATCATAAGAAACACTGGGCTGGATGAAGCACAAGCTGGAATCAAGATTGCCGGGAGAAATATCAATAACCTCAGATATGCAGATGACACCACCCTTATGGCAGAAAGTGAAGAAGAACTAAAGAGCCTCTTGATGAAAGTGAAAGAGGAAAGTGAAAAAGTTGGCTTAAAGCTCAACATTCAAAAAACTAAGATCATGGCATCCGGTCCCATCACTTCTTGGGAAGTAGATGGGGAAACAGTGGCAGACTTTATTATTTTGGGCTCCAAAATCGCTGCAGATGGTGACTGCAGCCATGAAATTAAAAGACACTTACTCCTTGGAAAAAAAGTTATGACCAACCTAGATAGCATATTAAAAAGCAGAGACATTACTTTGCCAAAAAAGTCTGTCTAGTCAAGGCTGTGGTTTTTCCAGTAATCATGTATGGATGTGAGAGTTGGACTGTGAAGAAAGCTGAGTGCCGAAGAATTGATGCTTTTGAACTGTGGTGTTGGAGAAGACTCTTGAGAGTCCCTTGGACTGCAAGGAGATCCAACCAGTCCGTTCTGAAGGAGATCAGCCCTGGGATTTCTTTGGAAGGAATGATGCTGAAGCTGAAACTCGAGTACTTTGGCCACTTCATGCAAAGAGTTGACTCATTGGAAAAGACATTCATGCTGGGAAAGACTGAAGGTGGGAGGAGAAGGGGATGACAGAGAATGAGATGCTTGGATGGCATCACCAACTCAATGGACATAAGTTTGAGTAAACTCCAGGCATTGGTGATGGACATGGAGGCCTGGCGTGCCACAGTCCCTGGGGTCACAAAGAGTCGGACACAAATGAGCAACTGAACTAAACTGAACTGAATACTTGTCAGCAGCCTTCCATATGTTGAACATATGAATGCGTATGACATGAAGAGATGTATCAGTGAACAAAATAGAACATCTCTCTAGTCACTCAGTCATATCTGACTCTTTGTGACTCCATGGGCTGTAACCCACAAGGTTCCTCTGTCTGTGGAATTCTCCAGACAAGAATACTGGAGTGGGTAGCCATTCTTTTCTCCAGGAGATCTTCCTGACCCAGGGATCGAATCCAGGTCTCCTGCAATGCAGGCAGATTCTTTACCATCTGAGCCACCACGGAAGCCCAAAGTGTAGCAGGACCATATTAAAGTAGAATATGGTAATTCCTTTCCTTTTGGCATAAGCAGATATATTTCAGCCTGGAGGAAAAAAATGGGATTAGAATAGGATTTAAGCAGACTCTTGAATAACAAGTCAGGAAAACTAAATGGAAAAAGACATTCTGAGCTAGAGTGATAAACCAACTCTGTTCACCTGGGAATGAGGGATTGCCTGGAATGGGGAGACTTTCAGGGCTAACACCAGGTAAATTTCAGGCACCTTAGACAACTGGTCATTCTATCAATATTTATCAATACTTTAAACAGAAGGAACAAACTGTTGAAAAGTAAAAGAAGATACAGATATTTGGAGACCTAAAAATTCCAGAGTTCTGGAGCACATATGAAGAAGATAAGCAATAAATGAAAATTCAAGAAGATAATCATTCTAAGGGTCATTGTGTGCTGTACAAAAGAGTTTAGAGTATAATTTTAAATCAATGGAGAGCCACTAACCGGTTTTGCTCAAAGGAATGAAATGCTCTGATTTGTCTTCAGAAAGATTATTCTGACATCCCTCTGGAAGACAAATTAGAAAGTTTAGACAAGAGGAAAGTGAACTGATTAAGAAGCTTCTATATTAATTCATAAAAAAAGACAAAGAGAAACATGACAGTTTTAACAATATACTGAGAAAGATAAATTCAAGAAATATGTAGGCTAGTTGAAACAATGGGATTTAAACATATATATGAAGGATCAATAATGACTTTCGTTGTTCCTGATTTAATAGCTCAACGGATGGAAGTCTCATTCATCAAGAATGAAAACACAGGGACTTCCCTGGCAGTCCAATAATTAAGACTTCACCTTCCAATACCGGGAGTCCTGGTTCTGTCCCTGGTTGGGGAACTAAGATCTCACATGCCGTGTGCCCAAAAACCCAAAACATAAAACAGAAGCAATATTGTAACAAATTCAATAAAGACTTATTTTAGAAAGAATGAAAACACAAAAGAAAGAACAGACTTTGAGCTGGAAAGGGAAAGACCATGAATTCTGTTTGATTTGCCAGAGGTAGGAGTTAGCTACGTGGAGGATCTTAATCAAAGCAGCAGCAGGTGAATATTTTCAAAATAGTTCTTGTGCCCACAATGGAATTTTAGGATGGAGACAAACAGAACCTTCAAGCTAGAGTGGAGTTGAGGAAGGAAGGGAGGGGAGAGTTTCAAGAAGGAAGAGACTGGTCAGTTTAGAAGGCTGTATAGAGATCAAAACAGTAAGTCTGCAATGTGTACAAAGATCTTGATGATTTGAGCAAATCTTTTCAAGAGCAGGCTTAGTGTCCAGATGGTGACTAAAACTTTGCAACAGTGAGTAACAATGTCAGAAAACAGGGGAAGAAATTATAGGTTAATCTTTCAAGAAGCTTGGCTAAAACAATACAGCATTTGGCTCCTGCCTCAAAAAAAGTAACATTCTGTTGGAAACTAAGATTCACCTAGATTCTGCCAACAAACACAGCATTTTTAGACATCTCCCAACACTCTCTATAATACTTTTGGCTGTAAAACTCTGCAATAAATAAAATGTGCCTAATGAGAGATCCCCCCACCTCCCCCCATCAAAACTATCAGTTATTGCATTGTATTAATGTATATTATAAATCAAGATTGTGGTTACTTGAAGGTTCACCTTTGTAAAGAAAAACTAGCAATGCTTCTGGTGTATCACAGACAGTGGGAACTGGTCTCTACTATTGAAAGCAGTCGATGAACAGCTCTAGAGGCAAAAACGGATTTTTCCAACTAATTTATTTAGCTTTAAATATCTAAAAATATCATAGAGACTCACAAACTATTTGGTGTGCATGCATGCTTAGTCAGTCATGTCCAACTCTATGCAACCCCATGGACTGTAGCTCGCCAGGCTCCTCTGTCCATGGGATTTCCCAGGCAAGAATACTGGAGCAGGTTGCCATTTCCTAATAAAGGGGATCTTCCCTACCCAGGGACTGAACTGGCATCTCTTGGGTCTCCTGCACTGGCAGGCAGATTCTTTACTACTAGTTCTACCTGGGAAGCCCCAACAAGATCTTTGGAGTCCTAGTCAAAAAACAAACTGGAATCTGTAAAAACTGATGTAATTGCCCTATGTTTCTAGAGATGGCAGCTCCAGGTATCAAATGGGACTTGTTTTCTCCAATTTGAGTCACCAGAATAATACTTTGGGTAAACTGTCTCCAAGTGTGCCCTACTGTCAGCCTATAGAAGTCTGAATAGTAAAGTGTATGCTGTAATATTAGATAATCCCAAATTTTGATGAGGTAAACAGGAAAGTTTTCTTTCTTACTCATGTAATATGTCCATAATAGATCACCAAGGGCGCTTCTGATTTTCAGTTCAGTTCATTCACTCACTCATGTCCAGCTTTTAGAGACCCCATGGAATGCACACTCCAGGCTTCTCTGTCCGTCACCAATGCCCGGAGTTTGCTCAAACTCATGTCCATCGAGTCAGTGATGCCATCCAACCATCTCATCCTCTGTCATCCCCTTCTCCTCCTGCCTTCAATCTTTCCCAGCATCAGGGTCTTTTCAAATGAGTCAGTTCTTCGCATCAGGTGGCCAAAGTATTGGAGTTCCAGCTTCAGCACCAGTCCTTGCAATGAATATTCAGGACTGATCTCCTTTAGGATGGACTGATTGGATCTCCTTGCAGTCCAAGGGACTCTCAAGAGTCTTCTCCAACACCACAGTTCAAAAGCATCAATTCTTCGGCACTCAGCTTTCTTCACAGTCCAACTCTCACATCCATACATGACTACTGGAAAAACCATAGCTTTGACTAGATGGACCTTTGTTGGCAAAGTAATGTCTCTGCTTTTTAATATGCTATCTAGGTTGGTTATAGCTTTTCTTCCACAGAGCAAGCGTCTGTTAATTTCATGGCTGCAGTCACCATCTGCAGTGATTTTGGAGCCCCAAAAAATAAAGTCTGTAACTGTTTCCACTGTTTCTCCATCTATTTGCCCATGAAGTGATTGGACCAGATGCCATGATCTTAGTTTTCTAAATGTTGAGCTTTAAGCCAATTTTTTCACTCTCCTCTTTCACTTTCATCAAGAGGCGTTTTAGTTCTGCTTCACTTTCTGCCATAAGGGTGGTGTCATCTGCATATCTGAGGTTATTGATATTTCTCCCAGCAATCTTGATTCTAGCTTGTGCTTCATCCAATCCAGCATTTCTCATGATGTACTCTGCATAGAAGTTAAATAAGCAGGGTGACAATATACAGCCTTGACATACTTCTTTTCCTATTTGGGACCAGTCTATTGTTCCATGTCAATTCTAACTGTTGCTTCTTGGCCTGCAAACAAATTTCTCAGGATGCAGGTCAGGTGGTCTGTACTCCCATCTCTTTCAGAATTTTCCACAGTTTGTTGTGATCCACACAGTCAAAGGCTTTGGCATAGTCAATAAAGCAGAAGTAGATGTTTTTCTGCAACTCTCTTGCTTTTTTGATGATCCAACAGATGTTGGCAATTTGCTCTCTGGTTCTCTACCTTTTCTAAAACCAGCTTGAACATCTGGAAATTCACAGTTCACATACTCCTGAAGTCTGGCTTGGAGAATTTTGAGCATTACTTTGCTATCATGTGAGATGAGTACAATTGTGTGGTAGTTTGAACATTCTTCGGCATTGTCTTTCTTTGGGATTGGAATGAAAACTGACCTTTTCAGTCCTGTGGTCACTGCTGTTTTCCAAATTTGCTGGCATATTGACTGCAGCGCTTTCACAGCATCATCTTTAGAATTTGAAATAGCTCAACTGGAATTCCATCACCTCCACTAGCTTTGTTCATAGTGATGCTTCCTAAGGCCCACTTGACTTTGCATTCCAGGATGTCTGGCTTTAGATGAGTGATCACACCATGGTGATTATCTGGGTTGTGAAGATCTTTTTTGTATAGTTCTTCTATGTATTCTTACCACCTCTTTTTAATATCTCCTGCTTCTGTTAGGTCCATACCATTTCTGTCCTTTATTGTACCCATCTTTGCATGAAAATTTCCCTTGGTATCTCTAATTTTCTTGAGGAGATCTTTACTCTTTCCCATTCTATTGTTTTCCTCTATTTCTTTGCACTGATCACTGAGGATGGCTTTCTTATCTCTCCTTGCTATTCTTTGGAATTCTGAATCCAAATGGGTATATCTTTCCTTTTCTCCTTTGCCTTTAGCTGCTGATCTTAGTCATTCAAAAACCCAGACTCTTAGAATAGCCACTATTTCAAACATCACAGTGCAAAACAGAGATCCAGTCAGACTTGCAATCAGTCGGAGTAACAAATGTCACCTTTGCGCATACGTATTTGGCTAGGACTGGTCACATGATACAAACCCAGGGGTAAGAGGACCATGGAATCATGGAGTTCAATCCTACTGTGAGCCTAGGACATGAAGAGACAGATACTGAGAGAATTTTGTTAAAGACTACCACAGATATTCTTCACAGAGCTAGAACAAATAATTTCACAATTTGTATGGAAATACAAAAAACCTCGAATAGCCAAAGCAATCTTGAGAAAGAAGAATGGAACTGGAGGAATCAACCTACCTGACTTCAGGCTCTACTACAAAGCCACAGTTATCAAGACAGTATGGTACTGGCACAAAGACAGAAATATTGATCAATGGAATAAAATAGAAAGCCCAGAGATAAATCCACGCACATATGGACACCTTATCTTTGACAAAGGAAGCAAGAATATACAATGGATTAAAGACAATCTCTTTAACAAGTGGTGCTGGGAAATCTGGTCAACCACTTGTAAAAGAATGAAACTGGACCACTTTCTAACACCATACACAAAAATAAACTCAAAATGGATTAAAGATCTCAACATAAGACCAGAAACTATAAAACTCCTAGAGGAGAACATAGGCAAAACACTCTCCGACATACATCACAGCAGGATCCTCTATGACCCACCTCCCAGAATATTGGAAATAAAAGCAAAAATAAACAAATGGGACCTAATTAACCTTAAAAGCTTCTGCACATCAAAGGAAACTATTAGCAAGGTGAAAAGACAGCCTTCAGAATGGGAGAAAATAATAGCAAATGAAGCAACTGACAAACAACTAATCTCAAAAATATACAAGCAACTCCTACAGCTCAACTCCAGAAAAATAAACGACCCAATCAAAAAATGGGCCAAAGAACTAAATAGACATTTCTCCAAAGAAGACATACAGATGGCTAACAAACACATGAAAAGATGCTCAACATCACTCATTATCAGAGAAATGCAAATCAAAACCACTGTGAGGTACCATTTCACACCAGTCAGAATGGCTGCGATCCAAAAGTCTACAAATAATAAATGCTGGAGAGGGTGTGGAGAAAAGGGACCCCTCTTACACTGTTGGTGGGAATGCAAACTAGTACAGCCACTATGGAGAACAGTGTGAGATTCCTTAAAAACTGGAAATAGAACTGCCTTATGATCCAGCAATCCCACTGCTGGGCATACACACTGAGGAAACCAGAAGGGAAAGAGACACGTGTACCCCAATGTTCATCGCAGCACTGTTTATAATAGCCAAGACATGGAAGCAACCTAGATGTCCATCAGCAGATGAATGGATAAGAAAGCTGTGGTACATATACACAATGGAGTATTACTCAGCCATTAAAAAGAATACATTTGAATCAGTTCTAATGAGGTGGATGAAACTGGAGCCTATTATACAGAGTGAAGTAAGCCAGAAGGAAAAACATAAATACAGTATACTAACGCATATATATGGAATTTAGAAAGATGGTAACAATAACCCGGTGTACGAGACAGCAAAAGAGACACTGATGTATAGAACAGTCTTATGGACTCTGTGGGAGAGGGAGAGGGTGGGAAGATTTGGGAGAATGGCAATGAAACATGTAAAATATCATGTAGGAAATGAGTTGCCAGTCCAGGTTCGATGCACGATGCTGGATGCTTGGGGCTGGTGCACTGGGACGGCCCAGAGGGATGGTATGGGGAGGGAGGAAGGAGGAGGAACACATGTATACCTGTGGCGGATTCATTTTGATATTTGGCAAAACTAATACAAATATGTAAAGTTTAAAAATAAAACAAAATTAGAAAAAAAAAAAAAAAGACTACCACAGAAATTATACTTATTAAGCCTACATCTTCCCACAAGACATATAAACATACACACATGTACACTTGCATTCACAGCAATGAGAAATGTATAATACATTTTAAATTTTATAATGACTCCTGGGTGAGGACAGGAGAATTATTTCTATTAACATCCTACTTTAATTATCTACTCAAGGTCCTAATGAAAGCAGAAGGCCTCAAGAAATCCATGGTAGAGTTTTAAATATTATTCTAAATGGAGCTGTTTGCACACACAAAAATAATAATCACACCGAAGAAGACATTATATCTTTTTAAAGTATGTAACAGAAAAAAATATTTTCTATAAGGATAATTGGATACTATGCTGTTTGAGAGATGCAATTTCCACATTTCACTGGCAATTGAATACCCTTCTTTGATAAAGGGATAATCAAAGTTTATTTTTCATTTGGGAAGAGAGAAAGAGAAAGTGAATGTTTTCATGGACTTCTACTGCCATAAGCTTTCTCCCTGAACAGTTCCCTCTACCTGTATTTTTAATTGATTGGCTCTTTTCCAACCATCTTTAGATTATGCAGTGCAATGTTTTCACCTTGACCTTATAGTGAGAATTCCTGTACATTTTTTTCTCCTCAGCTTGTTGCTTTTCAAAGCCAGGCAAGTTTTTTTTTTTTTTTCCCTGCAATCAGATATTTCTTCAATAAATTCAGAATCTTTAGCAACCTACAATTTAATGATAAAATGAAATATTGATGGCACATTTGAAGATTTTGTTTGCATGCCCACATCAACATTTGTTTTTATATAAAATTTTATTTCTATGGAGCTCATTCCAATCTCTCATTCACACATTTTCTTTCTCATCCCATTCACAATTATTTCTGAAACAAATAAACCCCACTGATAGTTTCATGACAGTATTGTTTTTCTCCTTACTAATTTACTCAGAGCCAAGGAGTATGCAGCAACCAACCTCCTAAAGATAAAGTTGACTTTTAGAACAAAGCTTCCTTTCTGTATTTTTTTCTTTCTAAACCAGGACACTTCTCTGAGGATCTCAAGGAAACAAATTGTTTTTGAACTTGTAAATTGAACCAACTCTCCCCTGAACTGCCCATTCAGCACTGCAGTGCTTATGGTGCTTGAATTCTTGTGGATTTCAGGCATAGTCTAAATTTGTATAAATTCCCCAAGTTAACATTGAATAACTGATTTGGCCAGTTAGCTCTTCTTAAGGGTGGAGTTAAAATTAAACAAATTGGTCAAAGTTAACCCCTGACCCAAACATTAAAAAGTTAAACAGGTTTGTTTCTCACGGGCATGCATTCGCATAAGGTGATGCTAATGATAACCTTGTTAGCCGCTCAGTCGTGTTTGGCTCTCTGCAACCCCATGGACTGTAACCCGCCAGGTTCCTCTGTCCATGGGATTTTTCAGGCAAGAATAGTGGAATGACTAGCCATTCCTTTCTCCAGGGGATTTTCCCGACCCAGGGATTGAACCCAGGTTTCCTGCATTGCATGTGTATTCTTTACCGTCTGAGCCACCATGGAACCCCCAGTGATGCCCTAGGTGATGTCCTAGATTCAGGACCCCTCGCTGACCAAGGCCCAGAGAAACTCCCTAGCGTTGCTGCATGCATAATAGGTATTCTTCTTCTTAAAGAAGGGCCCACAACTGTATAAACTTGAAGTCCCACAAAGCTGGATCTACCCTGCTGCTGCTACTGCTGCTAAGTCACTTCAGTCGTGTCCAACTCTGTGTGACCTCATAGATGGCAGCCCACCGGGCTCCGCGGTCCCTGGGATTCTCCAGGCAAGAACTGGAGTGGGTTGCCATTTCCTTCTCCAGGATCTACCTTACATATACACAAAAGTAGATGCAACTCCCTCTTGGTAATTGCAGCACAGGAAAAAAAAAAAGTTCAAGAGAAAGAGAAGCTTTCCTCAATTTTGAAAGACTATTATCTAAAATGAGCAAAATTATCAGTATGCCAATATTTGGAATAAGGTATTGAATGAACAAACCTAAATTCCAAAGGATTAGAATATTTTAAAGAACTAGTTGCCATGGAAACTGATGCAATAAATAATTATTATATATACAGATAAACTGAATTTATTTATACTATGTTTAATGTGAATAGATAGCAAATTCCCTCTCCTTTTCTTTCCCTTTGATGCTGACTCTAAGGATTGCAACGTTTCTGTAACAGCAACCCAGTGAAGGTCACGCCCAGGCAGAACCAGCACTAGCCAAAGCAGCAAGAGCAGCTTCAGTGAAACCACTAATACAGAAGTCCTACAAGGAACTCAGCATCTGTAGGGGAGGTAATCTCTAAAACAGTGGTTCATAACCTTGGGAGGTCAGGGTCTCCATCCAAGACTTCAGTGCACAATAGTGGATGCTCCATCCAGAAAAATGCATCTTCAGATTTCTGAATATGACTTCAAGGGATTCTTGGAACTTAGTTCATGGAACTTAGCTAATAAACTTTTAATTTACCATCTACAGATGATTATATATGTTGCAGAAACCAGTACTCGAGAAACCAAGTACCACACTTGGAGAGTTGGAGAACTCAGGTTTATTACCCAAGCAAGCCCAGAGGAGTTAACACTCCAAGCTCTGAGTCCCAAACAAAGGGGTTACAGAGTTTTTTATACACGGACAGGCATAATTAAGCAGGTTTGTGGGTTTCCAAGGACTAGGGAGATTGCAAAGAGCAGGAAAAGGGTGAGTGAGATAAGCTCCAGTTCCTAGAATTGTGAGTCCCCACTTTCTGAGACCTACGTGATCTAGACTTTGCAAGGAACAAGCTGAGTTACAAAGGTAGTAGGAGGTAAAATTTTAACTTTTCCTTTTCATATATTATATTCTTTGGCTCCAATGGAAACATTATCTAACAACCATATCAATATTTTGGTTATTTATTGAATAGGAAAGACACATCCTTCTTCTAAATAACCTTTTCATAACTTACTGCAAGCAATCCTACATGTAGGTATAATTCAGACTTTCAATTTAATCTCTTTATTTATCTAAGGGCAATAATCACTCTTTCATTTTCAATTGGAAGAAATTAGTTCTGTAACATGAAAGTGAAAGTGAAGTCACTCAGTCGTGTTCAACTCTTTGCGACCCCATGGACTGTAGCCTACCAGGCTCCTCTGTCCATGGGATTTTCCAGGCAATAGTACTGGAGTGGATTGCCGTTTCATTCTCCAGGGGATCTTCCCAATGTAGGGCTCGAACCCAGGTCTCCCGCATTGCAGACAGATGCTTTACCATCTGAGCCACCATCCAAATTCTTGGAAATGAACTTAAGTTCTGTAACATAAGTGAGCATAAAAGAAAGAGAATGGGGCAGGGGTGGCACAGAACAAAACAGGATGTACCTACTCAGAGATGGAAAAAAGACAAGACTGCCAAGACTAGCCTGCCTCATTAAACCTCTTTGATGTGTGTGTTGGGATCTCTGTGATGCATACAATTTTTCAAGTATGGGTGGATACTGGAGGTGAGAAGAGATAAAATTAAAATCTCAATTAATTAAATGTAATTATTTTGTCACAGCTTCATATCTTCCCTCACTGGGCCTTAAGTCATCGACCTGGTCTCCACAATGAGCTCTAAGAAGTCTACACCCTGGAATGGTCACACGGACCAATCTGATCACATGGATCAGGGCCTTGTCTAACTCAATGAAACTATGAGCCATGCCCTGTAGGGCCACCCAAGATGGATGGCTCATGGTGGAGAACTCTGACAGAATGTGGTCCACTGGAGAAGGGAATGGCAAACCACTTCAGTATTCTTGCCTTGAGAACCCCATGAACAGTATGAAAGGGAAAAAAGATAGGACACTGAAAAATGAACTTTCCAGGTTGGTAGGTGCCCAATATGCTACTGGAGATCAGTGGAGAAATAACTCCAGAAAGAATAAAGAGATGGAGCCAAAGCAAAAACAACACCCAGCTGTGGATGTAACTGGTAATGGAATTAAGTCCAATGCTGTAAAGAGCAATATTGCATAGGAATCTGGAATGTTAGGTCCATGGATCAAGGAAAATTGGAAATGGTCAAACAGGAGATGGTAAGAGTGAACGTCAACATTTTAGAAATCAGTAAACTAAAATGGACTGGAATGGGTGAATTTAATTCAGATGACCATTATATCTACTACTGTGGGCAAGAATCCCTTGGAAGAAATGGAGTAGCCATCATAGTCAACAAAAGAGTCCGAAACGCAGTTCTTGGATGCAATCTCAAAAACAACAGAATGATCTCTGTTTGTTTCCAAGGCAAACCATTCAATATCACAGTACTATGCCCCGACCAATAATGCTGAAGAAGCTGAAGTTAAATGGTTCTATGAAGACCTACAAGACCTTCTAGAACTAACACCTCCAAAAGATATCCTTTTCATTATAGGGGACTGGAACCCAAAAGTAGGAAGTCAAGAAACACCTGGAGTAACAGTCAAATTTGGCCTTGGAGTACAGAATAAAGCAGGGCAAAGCCTAACAGAGTTTTGGCAAGAGAACACATTGGTCACAGCAAACACCCTTTTCCAACAACACAAGAGAAGACTCTACATATGGACATCACCAGATGGTCAATATCAAAAATCAGATTGATTATATTCTTTGCAACCAAAGATGGAGAAGCTCTATAGAATCAGCAAAAACAAGACCAAGATGGGGAGCTGACTGTGGCTCAGATCATAAACTCCTTATTGCCAAATTCAGACTTAAATTGAAGAAAGTAGGGAAAATCACTAGACCATTCAGGTATGACCTAAATCAAATCCCTTACAACTATACAATGGAAAATGACAAATAGATTCAAGGGATTAGATCTGATAGAGTGCCTAAAGAACTATGGACAGAGGTTCATGACATTGTACAGGAGGCAGTGATCGAGACTGTCCTCAAGGAAAAGAAATGCAAAAGGCAAAATGGTTGTCTGAGGAGGCTTACAAACAGCTATGAAAAGAAAAGAAAGCGAAAGGCAAAGGAGAAAAGCAAAGATATATCCATTTGAATGCAGAGTTCCAAAGAATAGCAGGGAGAGATAAGAAAGCATTCCTCAGTGATCAATGCAAAGGAATAGAGGAAAACAATAGAATTGGAAAGAGTAGAGATCTCCTAAAGAAAATTAGAGATACCAAGGGAAATTTTCATGCAAAGATGGGTACAATAAAGGACAGAAATGGTATGGACCTAACAGAAGCAGGAGATATTAAAAAGAGGTGGTAAGAATACATAGAAGAACTATACAAAAAAGATCTTCACAACCCAGATAATCACCATGGTGTGATCACTCATCTAAAGCCAGACATCCTGGAATGCAAAGTCAAGTGGGCCTTAGGAAGCATCACTATGAACAAAGCTAGTGGAGGTGATGGAATTCCAGTTGAGCTATTTCAAATTCTAAAGATGATGCTGTGAAAGCGCTGCAGTCAATATGCCAGCAAATTTGGAAAACAGCAGTGACCACAGGACTGAAAAGGTCAGTTTTCATTCCAATCCCAAAGAAAGACAATGCCAAAGAATGTTCAAACTACCACACAATTGTACTCATCTCACACGCTAGCAAAGTAATGCTCAAAATTCTCCAAGCCGGACTTCAGGAGTATGTGAACTGTGAATTTCCAGATGTTCAAGCTGGTTTTAGAAAAGGCAGAGGAACCAGAGAGCAAATTGCCAACATCTGTTGGATCATCAAAAAAGCAAGAGAGTTGCAGAAAAACACCTACTTCTGCTTTATTGACTATGCCAAAGCCTTTGACTGTGTGGATCACAACAAACTGTGGAAAATTCTGAAAGAGATGGGAGTACCAGACCACCTGACCTGCCTCTTGAGAAATCTGTATGCAGGCCAAGAAGGAACAGTTAGAACTGACATGGAACAATAGACTGGTCCCAAATAGGAAAAGAAGTATGTCAAGGCTGTATATTGTCACCCTGCTTATTTAACTTCTATGCAGAGTACATCATGAGAAACGCTGGATTGGAGGAAGCACAAGCTAGAATCAAGATTGCTGGGAGAAATATCAATAAACTCAGATACACAGATGACACCACCTTTATGGCAGAAAGTGAAGCAGAACTAAAAAGCCTCTTGATGAAAGTGAAAGAGGAGAGTGAAAAAGTTGGCTTAAAGCTCAACATTCAGAAAACGAAGATCATGGCATCTGGTCCCATCACTTCATGGCAAATAGATGGGGAAACAGTGGAAACTGACAGGCTTTATTTTTTGGGGCTCCAAAATCACTGCAGATGGTGATTGCAGCCATGAAATTAATAGACGCTTACTCCTGGAAGAAAAGTTATGACACGACTGAAGCGACTTAGCAGCAGCAGCAGCAGACAGCTTATTAAAAAGCAGAAAGATTACTTTGCCAACAAAGGTCCATCTAGTCAAAGCTATGGTTTTCCAGTAGTCATGTATGGATGTGAGTTGGACTATAAAGAAAGCTGAGCACTGAAGAATTGATGCTTTTGAACTGTGGTGTTGGAGAAGACTCTTGAGAGTCCCTTGGACAGCAAGGAGATCCAACCAGTCCATCCTAAAGGAGATCAGTCCTGAATATTCATTGCAAGGACTGATGCTGAAGCTGGAACTCCAATACTTTGGCCACTTGATACAAAAAACTGACTCATTTGAAAAGACCCTGATGCTGGGAAAGATTGAAGGTGGGAAGAGAAGGGGACGACAGAGGATGAGATGGTTGAATAGCATCACCGGTTGAGTAAACTCCGGGCATTGGTGATGGACAGGGAGGCCTGGTGTGCTATAGTCCATGGGGTCACAAAGTGTTGGACACAGCTGAGTGACTAACCTGAACTGAACTGAACACCCTGGAATTAGCCCATGCTCTATCAGAAGTATCTAAGAAGGTCTCTCCCTATATACTGCAGGTCATATCTGCTCCCCAGGAATCTGGTTTCTAGGCTGAGGGAGCCCACATGTTTATGCTGCGGAGTATAGGCTGACTGATTCTCATTCTCTCACCCTGGTCCTCCTGTTCTCATTCAGTCAGTTCAGTTCAGTTGCTCAGTCGTGTCTCATTATTCTCTTATAATTCCTGTTCTCATTATTCTCTTATAATTCCTCTGCTCAAGTTACTCTACAGTAAGTATATTGTCACACAGCACTCACACAGACCTTTCCCATTTCATATGTAAGATGTCTTAGTCTGTTCAGACTCCTATGCAAAAACACTATAAACTAGGTGACAATAACTACAAACATTTCTCTCTTGCAGCTCTATACGCTGGAAGTCCAAGGTCAAGAGGCCAGCAGATCTGGTGAGGGCCTCTTCCTGGTTCCTAGATGGTGTATTTTTGCTATGTCCTCAGATGGTGAAAGGACAAGGGAGCTCTCTGTGGTCTCTTTTATAAGGGCTCTAATCTTATTCATGAGATTATAAGGGCACTAATATTATTATTTATCAGGACACTAATCTCATTCATCTCATGGAAGATAAGCACATCCCAACGGTCCTGCTTTCTAATACTGTCATACTAGGGGTTCAGTTTCAACACATGAATTTTGGGAGGACAAAAACACAAGTATACTTACACTCAATCCCATGCTCTCCTTTACAGAAATATCCAACTTTGGTCACATGCACTCACCCACACTTACAGTCCTATGCACGTGGCATACAGACCCAGTCACATATGCACATGCAAACACACACACTGCCAAGTCCTACTTCCACACAAACTCACACACTGAGTGCTGCTCACATGCAAACACCCAGTCCTGCTCCTTCACACAGATCCCATCTACTCAGTTCTACCCTCTGCCTCTCTCATACTCAGTCACAGCTTCACTCACCTAACTTCCCTCTCCCCACTCCAGCCGACATCCATACCCAAAGTCAAGGCCTCTTCTAGTGGTCTGCTCAACCATAGGAATGCTTCATCCAACAACTGTTTTCTCATCCACAACTGTCACTTCTTTTTAAAAAACTTGTATTGCAGTATGGTTGATTACAATGTTGTACTAGTTTCAGGGCTACAGCAAAGTGAACCAGTCATATGTATATACACGGGCACTCTTCTTCAGATTCTTTGCCAATATAGGCTCTTACAGAGTACTGAGTAGTGTTACCTGTGCTATACTGTACATCCTTGTTAGTTATTTTATTTACAGTAGTGTGTAGATGTCAATCATGATCTCTTCATTTATCCCTTCTTCACTTTCTGCCCCTCCCCCCATGCCTGCCCGGTTACCATAAGTTTGTTATCTACATCTGTGACTCTATTTCTGTTTTGTAAATAAGTTCATTTGTAACATTTTTGACTTACACATATAAGCAATATCAGGTGATACTTGTCTTTCTCTGACTTACTTCACTCATAATGACAATCTCTGGGTCCGTCTATGTTGCTGCAAATGGCATTATTTCATTCTTTTACAGCTGTTCATTCTAAACTAGGCAGGAACAGAGAACAGCACAGTAATACAAGCTCTTCTTTTTTATAGTTTCCTTGAGTGCTACTCCTTTATATTTAAATGCTAAGGGACCAGGCCTCCTATCTGTCCTAAGAGAAAGCAGATTAGATTTTGAATGACTTAAAAATCTTCCTTGGGATAAAGCTGGATTCAGTTAGGAAGACAATACCCATATTATATAGTTCAATAGCAAGAACTGAATGAAGAGAACTGGTTCACAAAAGAGCTGGAAGTAATTCCAGAGATAAACAATTATACAAAGTCACTGTTACCCTCAAGGCTGGAAAGACAATGGAAAGAAGGGGAGTATGAGGGCTCTCTGGAGAAACAGAACCAGTGGGGGCAGGAAAGGGAGGGAAAGGAAAGCAAAGAGAGAGGAAGAAAGAGAGAAGAAAGAAAGAGAGAGGAATAGGATAGGTTCATGTGATTGCAGGGGCTGGCAAGTTAGAAATTTGTGAAGCTGGCTGGCAGCTAGAAATTGAGGTAAAATGTGATGTTGTAACCTTGAACCAGTACTGCTTCTTCTTTGGGAAACTTCAGTCCTTGCTCTTAAGACCTTCAATTGAGGGTCATAATACTCCATTAATTTTGAGGCCCACTCACATTTTGGAGGGTAATCTGCTTTCCTTAAAATCAACTGATGGTAAATGTTAATCACATCCACAAAAACCTTCACTGCAACATCTAGCATTCGAAACTATAGCTTAGGTAAGTGGACATAAAGCTGACCATCGCTGATGGTGCTATTGAGCTCAGGGTGGAGGTCATCAGTAAGAGCCAGAACCACAGAGGAGACACAGCCAGGGATGGGCACTGAGGCAGGAAGGAGGAGAAACACTCCAGCTGCTCTCCTTTCTTGCCCTCCAGTTCTGCTCCAGTGCCTCTCACTGGCCTAATCTAACTGAAACTAGATAGCAAGAGATCTGGGAAATGTCATTTGCAAGACAACCCTTTGGTACAGAAGAGAATAAGGAAGAGTGGGGTGGATCTAAAAGTATCTGGAAGGATTAGCATAGTATGGATATGTTTTAGGACTGTGTTAGATCTCTAAAACAAGGTCCAGTTTGACTCAGGAAGGGGATATGAACTGAGAACAGTGAACAAATGTAAAGCAACCTCAGCCATGCTCTTCTCAGAAGCCCTTCAAAGAACTCCTGGGGTCTGGGGGACCACTTCATCCAACTGTCATTGAAATCAAGAATGGCCTCAGAGAAGGCTTATTTGGTTCAAAACATTTTAGTCCTCTTATAAACTAAGTGTAGAGGACTGTGTGATACCTGGAAACAATGGTATTAGTGAACCAACCAGACTCCAATTCCTTCTACACTTAATTTATAAGAGGACTAAAATGTTTTGAACCAAATAAGCCTCCTCTGGGATCATTCTTGATTTCAGTGACAGCTGGATGAAGTGATCCCTCAAATTATCATCCCCCAGTGCTCATCAGATCACCAGGAATCCAAGGGATAATGCAACAAAAATGGATGGATGGCTTCTTGACTTTTTTTTTTAATATCAAGAAGCTTGCTCAAGGCTCTCCACTAATTCCATGATCTTCCAAGTGATCCTGACAAGACTAGGTTATATTCAATATTGGGAGGTCATATTTGTAAATCTAAGTCCTGCAGTTTTGTCTTGATGAGGTGAAGACCTAGTTTATCATTAAAATGTCCTTTCTAAGAGGGGGGTTTAATTATGCTGTTAACCGTAGAGTCATATTTATCTTTATGTAAATAATGCAAACAGGACATTAGAAGCTCACCGAGAAGAACTTCTGCTTCAAATACTGCAGAAGCTATAGAAAAGAATGCAATAGAATCTTACTATTGATAAAAACCCAACTTCCTACGCAATGTAGAAATCTCTTATACAAGATATTGGAAAGCAATTACCTTCCCCTTTATTCATAATACTCAAAATTAATTTTTAATTCATAAAATTAACACTTGAGGATTCCCCTAAAAAACCAGGCACTCCCCTGCATGTCAATGTGCATGGTGAAAGTGAAGTACAAGGTCCCCTTCTCATAAAGGTTTCACTCCAGTGAGAGCAAGAGAAAAGAGAAAGAAGAAAAGAAAGTAATATCATGGTAAATGCTCAGAATGGGGGTTAGGAAATGCTCTTGGAGAAAGTGAGATGGAGACTGAAAAATGAAAAGTAACATGAAACATCATGGGAGGAAGATCCAAGGCAAACATGACAGTCCTGAGACGGGAACAAGCTTGGCATATTAAAGCAAGGACGTGCCAGAAAACCACAGAGCCAGTCTCCACTGGAGGGTCAGACATGTGTGGGAGCACTTCTGATTGTCACATGACAGCCTGGGGGTGTTGCTGCTATTTCATGGACAGGGGCCAAGGACGTTCAATATTAAATATCTAGCACTATGGGCAAAAGTCTGCTGCAGAAAGAAAATTTCCACCCAAAATATCAGCATTTTCTTTGAGCAATCCTGACAGAGAACAGTGAGTGAAAGAGAAACTGACAGCAAAAGAGACACTGATGTATAGAACAGTCTTATGGACTCTGTGGGAGAGGGAGAGGGTGGGATGATTTGGGAGAATGGCATTGAAGCATGTAAAATATCATGTATGAAACAAGTTGCCAGTCCAGGTTCAATGCATGATACTGGATGCTTGGGGCTAGTGCACTGGGACGATCCAGAGGGATGCTATGGGGAGGGAGGAGGGAGGAGGGTTCAGGATGGGGAACACATGTATACCTGTGGCGGATTCATTTTGATATTTGGCAAAACTAATACAATTTTGTAAAGTTTAAAAATAAAAATAAAAAAAAAAGAAGGAGGTCAGAGAACCAGACAGAGACACATTAGAGAGGTCCTTGGGGCCACAATTAAGGGTGAATAAGTGCCAAGAGAAACCACTGAATAGAAAGCATAACACCTTCATACAATATTCTGTTTCACCATAGATTCCTTGAGTTTCTATGATTTCCACT
Organism: Bos mutus; assembly: GCF_027580195.1. Classification (NCBI taxonomy): domain Eukaryota; kingdom Metazoa; phylum Chordata; class Mammalia; order Artiodactyla; family Bovidae; genus Bos; species Bos mutus. Next base: position 50,830,744 of record NC_091617.1, read on the forward strand.
GAAATTCTATGAGTTTCTATAATTTCCACTGAAATCTCTACTACTTCAAAGAGAACCCCCAGAAAATGTTCCCTCTTTGCCTGAATCCCCACCTTCAAATTCCACTGCATCCTGGTCTAGAACCAGTTCTGTACTCATTAGAGGGAATCCCACAATTCACAGGTCTAAATCTCCAGTGAAAATGAAACACAGTTTTCTCATTTCCTAGTTGCTCCCACTTTATCCTTGTTCCTAGTTCTTCTCAGTAACTGGCTGCTAGGACTCAGTCCCCATATTCTATTCCAGATGATTACTTCTGTTGCAGAAACCAGCACTCGAGAAACCAAGCACCACACTCGGAGAGTTGGAGAACTCAGATTATTACACCTGCGGGCCCAGAGGAGTTAACACTCCAAGCTCTGAGCCCTGAACAAAGGGATTACAGAGTTTTTACAGACAGACTGTAGTGGGCAACACTAGCTGTTAATAGGCTGGTTTAAACTAAGAGGTTTCACGCACGTGCAGAAAGAGCAGTCAAGATGGGGACGGGGATGCCTGGCCTGGACAGGCATGAGCAAGCAGGTTTGCAGGGGCTGGGCGATTGCAAAGAGCAGGACAAGGGTAAGTGAGATAAACTCCAGTTCCTAGTATTCCAAGTCCCCACTTCCTGAGACTACGTGACCTACGTGATCTATACTTTGCAAGGTGCAAGCTGACTTACAGAGGCAGAATGAGAAGGAGGTTATGTAAAATTTTAACTTTTCCTCTTCACTTCTACTCAGATAGAGAGCCTACAATTGATAATTGCCAAGAACCTTCATTCTCCTAAGACTAGACCCTACTTGGCTTTTAACCACACTTTCAGTATTCAAATTCTGCCCATGAACCCTAGGCCCACAGCAGATGTTCTATTACTTCCAACCAGACTTTCCTAATGCCCACCATATGGCTACCTGGCTGCATATCCATGTATCATCTTGTTGCCAGACATGTCTGTGTTCATGCTATGCCCATCTGCTAAGACACCCATAAGGGAAGCAGGCCACTGTAGCAAGAGCAGTGACTTGGGAATCAAAGCTGGGTATGAATCCTGATACCACAGTTTACTAACTGTGGATTTCTTTTTCATTTCTTAGAGCCTTAGTTCCCTACAGCAGTGATGATGGTGATAATAATAATGATATCTGCCTCAAAACTCTGTAACAAGTAAACAAACATGACGTGGGTGTTCAAATGGAGCCATTGTTATCATCTTTATTTATAATCATCGCTGCACCTTCCTAATAAAAGCCAACAACTTACACCCATCACCAGGCACACTGGATTCTGTGCCCTCACTGCCCTCTTTCCTCCTTAAACTCCACTTGATGCCAGAGTGTGCCTGTTTATGGGTTCTAGTCCCCTATCATCAAAGAACGGAGATATAGGCACAACTCTTCATCAGTATATCTGCTGAGTTACCCAAGCCACAAAAGACTATTGAGCAGGAAGGGGTGGGTGTACACAGGAAGAGGTAGATGCTTAGAGGTATTCTTGGAATGCTAAAAAGGTAGGGCAATTGTTGAGGATAAAGTTAAATGGAGGAATGAGCCAGGAGAAAATAGCAGGGAGTGGGAAGGGAGAACAAAGGAACTCTTATCCTCAATTATCCTGACACTTCTGGGTTTGGCCTACATTAACAGTATCTTTGTTTAGATCTTCATTTTTCTTTGGCTGTAGAGTCCTTTCCTGGAGGGACTGGGGGAGGGGGAAATTTTGTAACCCATCCTCCCACTCCTCTGTCTCCTGTGGTTTTAGGATGAGGAGGAAGGGAACTACTCAGGAAAATTAGGTCCCTTCCATATAACACAGCTGCTTTTCTTCATAGAGATTTACTTTTGACAAGTAATTTATGTTGCTTTCAATTACTGTGGGCTCTTACTGGGGAATGGAGGAGGAAAGAACTACAAATAGGATTGCCTGGGAGTGTTCTAATGTCGATTGTTGTAACAGGTGGCCTGAAGAACTGCTGACAAAGCTGGGCCACAGCTGCTCTCAGCTGGCTTGACTGATGCAGAAACCTAACAGAGCCCAGAACAGGCGTAACCCAGGTACACCAAGCGAACAGCTGCCTCTATTTCAATTGCTGGAAAAAATGGGGGCACAGATTTGAAAAAAATAATACACCGTGATCCAGAGTGCAAAGGGGATGGTTTGATTCCACTTTATGATTTGCTGTAAATGGTTTATAAAAACACTGAGTGAATTATGATGTCTCTCTAGAGGGTTTTCACCAGAGTTGCTGACCAGTGCGTCTCAGATGGTAATGTGCATACAAGACCACTGGGACTTTGCTGAACTTCAGATTCAGTAGGACTGGGGTGTGCCTGCACTCTGCACTTCTAACAAACTCCAGGTGATGCCGGGTCTGCTGGTCCATGGATGACACCGGGTACCAAAACTGTCAACTACACAACACTTCTGAATATGAGATTAGTAAAAACACTGCTAAGCTGTCAAATGTTAGAAATGGTCTGTCAGTAGGGAATGAAAGTAAACTACATACTGATGAGATTTTTAAAGGAAATGGAATGACTAAAGAAGTCTTTAATATTAATGATTTAAAATTGCTCTTTTGACCTCTTAGACTTCTGATCATATTCTGTGGGCTTAAAAGTACCCATTACAATTACATAAGAAATGGCTTAGTGTATGAATATTTCAATTTCTGAGAAATTTAGCTACAGATTTTTTTTAAATTTTGACTATACAATCAAGCAACCAAGGGATCGTTTAATTATTGAATTCAGTAATTAACTATATGCAAAGTTTTAGAAAGGCTTTTTCCTCCACTTTGGCAAAATGTTTAATTCTGAGGCACTCTAAGTCTGCAGAAATTAAGGCAGATATCAGTGGGAATGTATTGCATAGACAATTGGATGCTAAGAAAGAGTGCAAAGAGGATTCACTGCATGTGGCATAACTGATAGAAAGACTATTTGGTAATATTAAACCCTTTCAGCCAATGCAGGAGGCATGGGAAAGAGACTGAGGGTCAAGCCAAAAGTCAGCATGCTTCGACTCCATTTCTGTCTGAGATGGCGAGGTAGTGATTTAACCAGCCATTCTCAGATAAGCAACAGGATGGCCATTCTAATGTAAAGAGGTCAGGTGTCACCTCTTCCTGTTGGTCAGAGATAGAAGACCTACACCTAGCTGTCTAAAGATTTCCTAATCCTGAGGGCATGATCAGTAGGTAGAGGTTCCCACGTGCGTCATGGAGGGATGCTGAAGGTAATTGATATGCTGGCTGGCAAGAAAGATCTGATGACCCAGAGGCTGGAAGTGGCAGGAAAAACCAGAGTTGGGAATCAAATCAGTTGCAATGAGATTTCAGGCAGGCCCACGGGGCTGTCAGAGGCAAGGGGAGGCTGGGTCTTCAGTGAAGTCCTTAGAGATGTGACTGAGCCAGAGGGAAGAGACCTCAGCTTGACCTGAGCTGACCTCAGTGGCAGGTAAGGGGAACTGCGGCCAGGAGAGGAAGCAGTACCAGTACCTGTTCATGGCTCCTGGCCCCCACCATTTCTCCCTAGCACCATCAGGCCAAGTCATGTCCACCTCCATACACACCGATATTGTTCTGGAAAGAAAGCATGTGAGGGGGGAATCTGAGAGATTAGGACCTGATATAAAAGACTCTGAATCATCTTAAAAGCCTATATAAATTATTGGACTAGAATGAGTACATTTGGATCTTTGACTTTCCTCCCCCTCACTAACTAGATAAAAGGAGATTCTTAGAGAAGATCAAATCTATAGAAAATAGAGCTACTTTTTTTAATAGTCACAAATCAGTGTAGTGTGAGCTTAATTTGAAAGCCTGTTTCACCTGTTAATAAACCACCACATTTCAGTCAGCGAACTCCTTCATTTTGAGGTGGAAACATTGAGTTTTGGGTCTCTGATCTGTCCTCACTCTCCCCTAGCTCTGTTCATTATGAGCTAAGCTCCAACCAAGGCCTCTGCCACTAATTGTTAGGAACCTTGCTGCCCTAAGCCTGGCACTCGGGAGTGATACCCTAGCCTGTATTCATCCAGTCTGAGGCCAGTCCAGGACTGGCCCTGGCTTTGAAAATCTGTGTGACAAGTTCCTGAGTGTGTTCAAGAAACAGAATCAAAAGAGCAGTAGCTTTGGAAAGAAACTGTGTGGGGTTCTGCTTTAGGTACTTATCATCCATCTGGCTGTGGGCAGACTACCTCTTCCTATGCATGTCCTTCTGTAAAGTGGAGTTTTAATAACTACTTTTAGGCTATTATAAGACTTAACAATAAATCAAAAAATCAGGATCATATTATAGTATTCCAGTTCCTCTCACTGTGCCCAGAGTCCTATAATAGCCTATTCAACTGGGACCACGGACCTCAGCCCAAACTCCCCTTCAGGACCAAAGGAAGCATTTCCCCTGCTGATGACACTGTCAGCCCTCTCTGGGAATTTCCTGAGCCAAAGCCACACCCTCTTCTTGGAGGAGCAGCTTGTATCCAAAGACTGGTGGATACAAGAGGACAGAGTCAGTCCCATTGACCCAAGCCAGGGAAATTCTGAAAGGTCATCCCACCCACAGAGCAGGGTTGGCCAAGGGAGGCTGTGTGGTAACTGCACCACAGCCCCACTTTCCCCTTAGTCCAGCCCTGCTTCCCTACATTTTTTCCTATAAGAAATGTGATAAAGATAAAATCTGATCTTAGGAGCCACCCTCTTAAACATCCTACATGGCTGATCTCTGGGTCAGAACTGGCCTCTTGGAGAACCATAATCCCTTGTTCAAGACCACCCACAAGCTATTATTGACATCCTACAATCATTTTAATGCAAAATCTGGTAAAATAAACATGAAACACTATCTTGGCCACTATTTTTGGACATATGCTATGTGTCAAAGCCGGTGTAAGTGTTCAGTCCTGGTCCTTCATTTCTCATGGTCCTCCTCAGCCTGACCACCAGCCGGTGCAGAATGGCCACTGCTGCTGCTGCTAAGTCACTTCAGTCGTGTCCGACTCTGTGTGACCCCATAGACGTCAGCCCACCAGGCTCCCCCGTCCCTGGGATTCTCCAGGCAAGAATACTGGAGTCGGTTGCCATTTCCTTCTCCAATGCATGAAAGTGAAAAGTGAGAGTGAAGTCGCTCAGTTGTATCTGACTCTCAGCAACCCCAGGGATAGCAGCCCACCAGGCTCCTCCGTCCATGGGATTTTCCAGGCAAGAGTACTGGAGTGTGTTGCCATTGCCTTCTCCAAGAATGGCCACTAGTGACACAATAGCTCTAGGATACTTGCCACACTGGAGAGCTGGCTAACACAGATATGGTCTTTAGCTTTTCTCTGATCCAGAACAAAAACTTGCAACTACCACAATAAGGCTTTTATATCATTGTCTCCACTCCATGTGAATAAACAGTGTCTAGCTATAGGAGATTGTCAGTTTCTCTATACAGACTAAGCACCTGTTCATATTATTGCCCTGCTATATACAAATTAACCATTTGGGAAAATGAGTAGAACAAATATGCTCCACAAACTGCAATGCAAGCACTGCCCAGTTTGAAGATAAGTTGTATTCTGTAAATTGATTCCCATTGGCTATTTGGAACTCAGAATCAGTGTCATAAATGATGGCCAGCTTCACAGTATTCTCCACAAACCCTGGTAAACTCACAACATAATTAAAATGCCACTGTCTTTAATAATGAGCTGTTCTTTATGGGGGAAATATTCTTCACAGGGTATGAGATAAAGCCATGTGGCACCAGGAACATGCACCTCTCTCACTCATAGCTGTACTCTTCTGTATGCCACATATTTGCTGTAATCACCCATTTTCAAGATGGCCACAATGTTGGGCAGTGAACCTGGCCGTTCTCTCTCCTCTAGAATGTAAACACAAATATAATGAAGACTTGGAGACCTCTGGCTTCTAGCAGATGATAAGAAAAATACAGAGGCTCCCAGAATGTTTCTTGATCCCTGGGCCACAAGGATCTATAGCTTGAGAGTTCTGATTTATTTGCAAGAAAGTAAATCCCAAAAGAGCATTGTTATTTCCTATGCACACGCCCCACAAGGAAAGGCTGAGATTAGAAAGCCTAACCTCTAACTTTAATGCACTCACAACAATTCTGTCTTGCCGCACATATGCAAAAAAGTCCTTCTAAAATGATATATGTTGGAGAAGGAAATGGCAAGTTGGAGAAGGAAATGGCAATCCACTTCAGTTTTCTTGCCTGGAGAATCACATGGACAGAAGAGCCTGGCAGGCTACAGTCCATGGGGTCGCAAGAATTGGACATGACTTAGCAACTAAACCACCACCACCACCAAAATGATACATTTTTAAAGAACTCCTGAAGCAGAAGAAAAGTGTATCTGTAGCCTAAAGCACATTTTTTCAAAAGGTAATCCCTTGATCAACAGATCACAAGCAAATTTGTTAGAAGTGGTAATTTTGAATACTACCCCATACCTATTAAATCAAAAGTTCTGGGATTGGAGCCTAGCAATCTGTGTTTTAACAAGCCTTTCAGGTTATTCTATGTACACTAAATTTAGATAATCACTGACCTAATGATTTTGAAAAAATGATGTAAGAAAATCGAGATTAATTTCTTTTTAAAGAGAAATGACTATTCAGTTCAGTTCAGTCACTCAGTCGTGTCCGACTCTTTGCGACCCCATGAATCGCAGCACGCCAGGCCTCCCTGTCCATCACCAACTCCCAGAGTTCACTCAGACTCACGTCCATCGAGTCAGTGATGCCATTCAGCCATCTCATCCTCTGTCATCCCCTTCTCCTCTTGCCCCCAATCCCTCCCAGCATCAGAGTCTTTTCCAATGAATCAACTCTTTGCATGAGGTGGCCAAAGTACTGGAGTTTCAGCTTCAGCATCATTCCTTCCAAAGAAATCCCAGGGCTGATCTCCTTTAGGATAGACTGGTTGGATCTCCTTGCAATCCAAGGGACTCTCAAGAGTCTTCTCCAACACCACAGTTCAAAAGCATCAATTCTTCTGTGCTCAGCCTTCTTCATAGTCCAACTCTCACATCCATACATGACCACAGGAAAAACCATAGCCTTGACTAGATGAACTTTTGTTGGCAAAGTAATGTCTCTGCTTTTGAATATGCTATCTAGGTCAGTCATAACTTTCCTTCCAAGGAGTAAGCGTCTTTTAATTTCATGGCTGCAGTCACATTAACTAATACCAGAGAGATTATTTGTAGTTTTACAGAAAATGGAAAATAAAATGTTATGGTGAAAACTAACAAAAAATAGTTTTAGAAGAAATAAAAAATAAAGTTTTGAGCAACATCAGAGTGAGGCCTTGAAAGACAGGTATACATTTTGACAACAGAAACTATGTTGGGAGGAGGGGATGCAGGACCAGGGAGTTAGCAAAGGACAAAGTTTCCCAGGAAAGGAGATGATATGAGCAAAAGTCAAGGTGTACTTAGAAGCATGGTACAAAGCTTGCTCCAAGGTGTGTCTTAAATGGTCTATGTGCTATGTGCTTCAATTGTGTCTGACTCTTTGTGACCCTATGGACCATATCCCACCATGCTCCACTCTCCATGGGATTCTCCAGGCAAGAATACTGGAGTGGGTTGCTGTGTCCTCCTCCAGGGGATCTTCCCAACCCAAAGATTGAACCTGCATCTCTTATGTCTCCTGCATTGTCAGGCAGGTTCTTTATCCCTAGTGCCATCTGAGAAGCCCTAAACGGGTCTGCTGCTGCTGCTAAGTCACTTCAGTCATGTACGACTCTGTGCAAAACCAGAGACGGCAGCCACCAGGCTCCCCCATCCCTGGGATTCTCCAGGCAAGAACACTGGAGTGGGTTGCCATTTCCTTCTCCACTAAATGGGTCTAGTAGTGATTAAATAAATTATCCTCAACTCTCAAGACAGCGGAGGGAAACACTGGAGTAGCCAGAGACCACAAGCCAATTACCACCATCAGAAGGAGTTGTGTGCAGCTATCCCAGTGTGACTGACTAATGTTATTCCTACGTATACCATGATACCAAACAGGTTGTTTAAGGAATCAAAATAAATGCATAGTTTAGGCAGTGAGTAGCTAAGGAGACGAAGAAGGAGGTGCCATATTCAGTAGACTGGATCTTATTTAGAAGGCCATAGTGTGTTTGGAGAAAAAAATTTGCCCTGGCTTGAAAAATTATCATTACACAATATATTAGATTGATTTAGACTGAAAACAGATGGAGTCAGGCAAATGGGTTAGGATTTTATCAAATTAAGACAGATAGGAAATATTAGGGACCAAACTACTGTGAAACAGAAAAGGAAAAGAGAGAATTGCAGAATAATCAGTTCAATTTACTAATATCTGATTGTCTATAATATATAAAACATCTATTGTGCTTTAGAGAAAACCAAAATCCCAAAGACCACACTTTGTTTTAATTAAATTAAAATCTGTTACACAGAGGTATAATCAGTTCAGTCAGTTCAGTCGCTCAGTTGTGTCCAACTCTTTGCGACCCCATGAATCGCAGCACACCAGGCCTCCCTGTCCATCACCAACTCCCGGAGTTCACCCAAACTCATGTCCATTGAGTCAGTGATGCCATCCAGCCATCTCATCCTCTGTTGTCCCCTTCTCCTCCTGCCCCCAATCCCTCCCAGCATCAGAGTCTTTTCCAATGAGTCAACTCTTCTCATGAGGTGGCCAAAGTAATGCAGTTTCAGCTTTAGCATCATTCCTTCCAAAGAAATCCCAGGGCTGATCTCCTTTAGAATGGACTGGTTGGATCTCCTTGCAATCCAAGGGACTCTCAAGAGTCTTCTCCAACACCACAGTTCAAAAGCATCAATTCTTCAGCACTCAGCCTTCTTCACAGTCCAATTCTCACATCCATACATGACCACAGGAAAAACCATAACCTTGACCAGACGGGCCTTTGTTGGCAAAGTAATGTATCTGCTTTTGAATATGCTATCTAGGTTGGTCATAACTTTCCTTCCAAGGAGTAAGCGTCTTTTAATTTCATGGCTGCAATTACCATCTGCAGTGATTTGGGAGCCCAAAAAAATAAACTCTGACACTGTTTCCACTGTTTCCCCATCTATTTCCCATGAAGTGATGGGACCAGATGCCATGATCTTCGTTTTCTGAATGTTGAGCTTTAAGCCAACTTTTTAACTCTCCTCTTTCACTTTCATCAAGAGGCTTTTTAGTTCCTCTTCACTTTCTGCCATAAGGGTGGTGTCATCTGCATATCTGAGGTTATTGATATTTCTCCCGAAAATCTTGATTCCAGCTTGTGCTTCTTCCAGCCCAGTGTTTCTCATGATGTACTCTGCATAGAAGTTAAATAAGCAGGGTGACAATAGACAACCTTGACGTACTCCTTTTCCTATTTGGAACCAGTCTGTTGTTCCATGTCCAGTTCTAACTGTTGCTTCCTGAAGTGCATATAGGTTTCTCAAGAGGCAGGTCAGGTGGTGTGGTATTCCTATTTCTTTCAGAATTTTCCACAGTTTATTGTGATCCACACAGTCAAAGGCTTTGGCATAGTCAATAAAGCAGAAATAGATGTTTTTCTGGAACTCTCTTGCTTTTTCCATGATCCAGTAGATGTTGGCAATTTGATCTCTGGTTCCTCTGCCTTTTCTAAAACCAGCTTGAACATCTGGAAGTTCACAGTTCACATATTGCTGAAGCCTGGCTTGGGGAATTTTGAGCATTACTTTACTAGCATGTGCTGCTGCTGCTAAGTCGCTTCAGTTGTGTCTGACTCTGTGTGACCCCATAGACGGCAGTCCATCATGCCCCGCCGTCCCTGGGATTCTCCAGGCAAGAACACTGGAGTGGGTTGCCATTTCCTCCTCCAATGCATGAAAGTGAAAAGTGAAAGTGAAGTCGTTCAGTCGTGTCCGACTCTTAGCGACCCCATGTGTGGTAGTTTGAGCATTCTTTGGCATTGCCTTTCTTTGGGTATAATACCACTATTGAATTATGATAAATAGTAAAATAATTATAATAAAGGAAACATAAAGTGCTATGGAGGTTTAAATAATCACAAGGTCACTTTTATATGGAGTAACTATTTCATGGATAAAGTATTGGTTTAGCCATGAGCATTCGATGATAAAAAGTATTAGTGTTGGCAAAAGAGGTACAGAAAGGGGCATTCTAGGTAAGGAAATAAAAGAGATTTTTAGACAAAGATAATAGTGTAATGTATTAGGAAATGGTGTGAGATAAGCTTGACATCATTAGAGAAATGCAAATCAAAATGACAATAGGATACCTATCAGAATGGCTAACATTTTAAAAACTAGTACTCAAATACAGGCAAGGATATTGAGAAACTAGATCACTCATACACTGCTGGTATGAAACTCTAAAAAATAGTTTGGCAGTTTCTTCAAAAACTATGTATGCAATTACCACATGATAGCAATTTCATTGTTGGGCATTCATCTCAGAGAAAATGCATGCTCACACACACACATGCCACACAAAAACTATACACAATTGTTCATGTTCTAACAGCCTACAACTGGAAATAATCCAAATGTCTTTTAACAGGTTAATGGCTAAATGAATACATCCATACCATATAGTACTCCTCAGCAGTAAAAAAAGATCAATTCCTTGATATAAAAATAATTTGAATGCTTATCCAGATAATTTTAAAAGACTAAAAAAAAAGCCAGTCCCCCAAAATTTGCATACTATTATGATTACATCTATGCAACATTCATTAAATGACAAAATTATAGAAATGGAAGACAGATTAGTGGTTGCCAAGAGTTAAGGATGGCGCTGGGGAGGGGGAGCAGGAAGGAAGGGGATGTGTTTCCATGAGCAACACAAGAGATATTTCCGGTGATGGATGTTCCATCTCTAGACTGTGGTGGAATTATATAATTGTGCAGAACTCAATATACAAACACAAAGGATAAATAAAACTGGGGAAATCTGGAAAGGTAGATTAATCTCATCAATGTCAGCTTTCTGGTTATGATAAGGTACTATAATGTTGGAAGATATTACCATTGGGAAAAAACTGAGTAAAGGATACACGACATCTCTGTGCATCACTGTTTACAACTGTTTGTGATAAACTCTGTAATTACCTTAAAATAAAAAGTTTAATTTTTAAAATACATAATGCATATAAACTACTTAGTACAATGTCTATTTTAGGAAAAAACCAGGGTTAGCTATGACAGTTTTTCACCAGCATGTGCAATTCTTACAATACAAATTTATGACAACTGTGAATATCAGGAGAAAATATTGATGAGAGTGAATATAAAACCTCTGAAAATCATGTCACTATTTTGGAATTTAAGAAATTAGAAATATTTACCACAGAATATGGAAGACTAAAGAACATATCCGACATCAAAACTGTCAAGACAGTAGAGCAGCACACTCTATTGGTTCCTAGGGCCAGGTTAAGGTCATTGCAGAAGTTTTACCTTGGGATAAAAATAAAACTATAACCACTTCAGCTGTCTCTTAACTGAAAAGTTGACCTTGAAAATTTTGCAATAACTCCACCAAGTTCATTAGGTAAAAACTCAAATCAGGGTTTTCTTGTTATAAACTTCAGGGAATACACTTATGATCCTGGTCTAATACCCATCTTTCAGGGTTGCCAAGACAGGCTTCAGGCTTGGAGTCAGAACTTTAAAGGTCAGTTTCAATCACAATTCTGTGATTCTTCATTATGGAATCCAGGAAGCCTTGGCAAAGCTACAGAGTTAAATGTAATTGCAGCACTGTTTACAATAGTCAGGACATGGAAGCAACCAAGATGTCTGTCAACAGATGAGTGGATAAAGAAGTTGTGGCACATATATGCAATGGAATATTACTTGGCCATAAAAAGTAATGAATATGAGGCAGTTCTAGTGAGGTGAATGAACTTAGTACCTGTTATACAGAGTGAATGCAGAAAGAGAAAAACAAATATCATATATTAATGTATATATAAGGCTTCCCTGGTGGCTCAGATGGTAAAGTGTCTGTCTACAATGCAGGAGACCCGGGTTCGATCCCTGGGTGGGGAAGATCCTCTGGAGAAGGCAATGGCGCCCCACTCCAGTACTCTTGCCTGGAAAATCCCATGGACAGAGGAGCCTGGTAGGCTACAGTCCACGGGGTCACAAAGAGTTGGACACGACTGAGCGACTAAGCACAGCACAGCACACATGGAATCTAGAAAGATGGTATCGATGAGCCTATCCATAGGGCTGGAATAGAGACACAGATGTAGAGAACAGACTTGTAGACACAGTGAGGGGAGGGAGAGGGTGGGACGAAATAAGAAAGTAGAACTGAATCGTACACATTACCATAGGTAAAACAGATAGCTAACGGGAAGCTGCTGCGTAACACAGGCAGCCCAGTCCCGTACTCTGTGACAACCTAGAGGGGCTTTGGGAGTAGGTTCAAGAGGGAGGGAACGTGTGTATGCTTATGTGTATCACATTCTTGTATGGCAGAGGCCAGCACAGCATTGTGAAGCAATTATCCTACAATTAAAAATATATTTAAAAAAAATACTTTTGATAAAATGAGCTATCTTTTAAAGTGAAACATAAATGAGTTTCTAAATATCATAGTTCAGTTCAGTATTATATATTCAAATTATTAAGTTACTAGAACCAAAAGAGATTGATTAAAATGTTAGCCTCTTGAAAAGTGACCAGATACTGAAGGAGCAATAAATACCAGTCACTGCACTCATAAAGGGATTGTGGTGATCAGTTAGTGAATGACCACAGAGCCTTTCATGATCTTGTAATAAAAGGCATAAATCAACATTATGATCAGGTCTTAAAGCCACAATATCTCATAAGACTATCTAATGGGCATATTTATTAGCTACCTAAAGGAGTTGACAGCATTCGTGAATGTTTTAGCCATGTTTCAGCACCCAGGCCTATATAATCATATCCCAACAACTCACCACAATAATCAAATGGATAGTCTCTCACTTTAAAAATTGGTCTATTAGTAGCTCCTAATATTTATTACACAAATATATGCATTACCAGATCCTACAACTAATAAAGATGGTTTTAATGTTTCCAACTACATTTTCAATATTCACCAAGGTAATCAATTTGTCCAATTTTAAGCAGCACAGCTACATAAATGAGATACTTGGCATGGAACCTGATTTAAAATGCATTCTTTTCTCAAGTGATTGAACAGTTGTAATGAAAATTCATAATTTGTAATATATTATAGAAGGAAGTGAATTGAATTTCTCTATCAAAATTACTCACAGATCAAAATCTTTTGTGCTCTAACACATAAAAACTGGCAGACAAATGCAATTACATTAGATATGCTGTCATCCAGAACGCCTGAAGAATGCTATTTATCCAATCTTATCAATTTAAACTTAGTCTACGGCCATAGCTGAGTACAAATACCAGGCCATGACCATCACATTAATACCAGCAGGCTATCCCAAATGCCATTTCTGGAAATCAATGAAGAGATTTTTATTGAGTCCAGGCTATTTCACTTGAAGGTAATTGTCAGAATCAATCTGTGTCTAACTTAGATTTCTAACTTAATTTGTAACCTGATTTATACCTACAAGGCTTGCAGATTAGACAACTGATTAAGAAGCATTGATTTATCCTCAGAAAAACAGACTTTCCAAATAAATCACATTATTACTTTCCATAAAAATTAACACAAGCTATTTCCAAAACATAAAAATTATTCAGTAGAAGAAATAAAGGAGAGCTTTTGTGAAAAGCAATTTTGATGATGATATTCTTATGACAATTTTGTGACATTTACAAAATCTTCACCTTATCAGAATACACAGGTTGTAAATTTAAACTAAAAGACTTCGCTATTATATGTAGGGTTCAGATTATACAAAGAAAGACATTACTCATGGAATTACATGCAAGTTTATCTTTGAAATTCTCTCTAACGTAAATAAAGTTAATTGTCTTCTAAAAGACAAAATTTATGGCTCATTTCACCTACCAAGACTGTGTATAGTCATTATAAACTTGATTATAAGCTGATCTTTCTTGAACTAAAGACTCTCATGTGTTCTACCCCAGAATATGGGAACCAATTTCTATACTCAACTTAAAAACTAGGAGCCTGGACTTGGAAGCTATGGAATAAAAAAAATCTTGAAGACCTCAGATCATAGGTTTCTTATTAACTTTGATTTAGCACTGTACATTTGAAATTGAATATAATTTTGTAATTAGCCACAAGTTGATTTTATTTGCTTTTATCATATAAAGGTATCACTAGAATTAATACGATTTTTAAAAAAATTATAGTGAAAGTGGCATTCTACATTAGGATGAAATTATAAACACGGAATAGCTACAACTCTTTAAAAATACTATTTTGAAGTCTCAGTTCAGTGAGGTGACCTCTGTCCCTTCCCCACCACTAACACTCACAGCAGCAGATTAGTGGCAGGCATCCTTCCAGCCCTCTGCCTGCTAACTGCATGCTTTAGACTCACACTATTCATCATTTGTGATGTTTATCCCACCCCCTTGTTTAACGACACCTCTCCTATGGTTTCTGTTTCTTCCCTAGAACCAGCATGCAGAGTGCTTCATCTCACACATCTCCCCATTATCCTCACTGCTATGGTTCCTTTTCCCGTACTTATATTCTACATATTTATCAATCCAACCATCCAGCACTCCTAGAATAAATCAAACACACTGTCTCTGAATGATGGGCCTAGACCCACTGCCGTCACGTGACATTGGTTACGTCACCACAGCAGACATTTCAAACATCTCTTCAAGACCCCATCTCTCTGTAACCCACCCTGCTCTCAAGATAAAACTTTGGCTGCCATTGCACAGAGACACTGAGGCTGCTGCTGCTACTGCTGCTAAGTCACTTCAGTCATGTCCGACTCTGTGTGACCCCATAGACGGCAGCCCACCAGGCTCCGCCGTCCCTGGGATTCTCCAGGCAAGAACACTGGAGTGGGTTGCCATTTCCTTCTCCAATGCATGAAAGTGAAAAGTCAAAGTGAAGTCGCTCAGTCGTGTCTGACTCTAGCAACCCCATGGACTGCAGCCTACCAGGCTCCTCCATCCATGGGATTTTCCAGGCAAGAGTACTGGAGTGGGGTGCCATCGCCTTCTCTGGACACTGAGGCCAGCAAACATGAAACCCCTCAGGTGCTGGCCCACCTTCTCTCCTTTCTACAAATCTCTGAGAAAAAGAGAAAGCTGGCCTTGACACTGTTCAAGGTTAATTACACCGTACACACTCTTGAGCTGATCCCTTCCTATCTGCTCAACTCTGCTGCATAGGTTATTCTACCCCTTAGTGCCCTCCCTGCTTCTTGCTATGTCTCCACAAACACAATCAAGTAGAAACGTCCTGTTTAAACCCTTTCCCACCTACCATGAACCACCCACATCTCTTGACAACTATATTCTTTAAAAGGACACAGTTACGTACAGTCACCATTCGCTATACACCCACATCTTCACCTACAATTGTTTTCAATTCATTTAAGCCATTCTTTGCTTTGGAAAGGGTGAAAAATGACTATAATCTCTTCATCAAATACATGGAATCTTTCATTGTGCATCCTAATTGTCCTCTTTATGAATATTAACATTGTAGAAGACTCCTTTCCACTTGGGAGTATTTCTTGCACCTTGAAACATCACTATCTCCTGGTTCTTCATTTCCCTTTATGACAATTCTCTTCTCTAGGCTGCTGCTTTCTTCCTCAGTCCTAAGTTTTAGTGGGGCATCAGAGGTTTATCCCTGGTTCTCTTTCTGTCCTTTTTGGGTAATATTAATTTCTATGCCTTCATTTACCATATACATGGCTCCCAGATTTACTCTCTCATTTATTCACCAAATATTTACTGAGAATCTTCTACACCCCAGGCTTTCTGCTGGAGGTTATGTGTTAGGTTATATTGCTGTCATCTGGTTCTCCCAAAGCATCTCAAAGCCAACATCTCAAAAATAATATTTTGTACTAACCAACACTTAGCTCGATATTTCTTTTCTTGGGTATTGATACTACCCAGTCATCCTGGCCAAAACCAGAATTATCCTGGTTCTTTCTTTCTCACGTCTGACAATCGATAACTAGTTGATTTAGTCCCCTTCATGTTTGTAATCTGTCATTTCTTCTTCACTCCTGCAGCCCCTTGTTATTTTTTATATTGTTCCTGAAACTTGCTGTGTCTACTTTCACAATCTTCTAATCCATCCTCCACAATACTATTTTTTTAAAAAGTCAACCTAATAGGTTGCTTACTGATCATATTACTTAATGAAGGCCTCAGAGAAACATTAACACCCTTGGCATAATACAGAACACATTTCATCGCTAAACCTAGGAAATGACAGCCGTGCCTTATTACTGCTTACTGCGTGCCTGACAGTGTGCTAAGCTCTAAAAGCATCTTATAGTATTTATTGCCAAAAATCTGCAGGGAAGAAGACAGAACTGCTGTGATGGTAAATTCTATGTGTCAACTTGACTGGGCTACAGGATGCCCACACACCTGGTTAGACATTTTTTCTGGGTTCTATCTGCAGAGGTGTTCTAGAAGAGAATAGCATCTGAATCTGTAGCCTGAGTAAAGCAGATTGCCTTCCCCACTGTGGGTACGAATTACCCAATCCAATGGGGACCTGAATAGTACAAAAAGGCTGTGTAGGAAAAATTCTTCCTCCCTCACTGATGGCCGAGACGCAGGTCTTCTCTTGCCCTCAGACCAGGACTCACATCATCACACTCAGTGCTGATGAGCACTCCTGGTTTTCAGGCCTTTGGACTGGGAGTCCCCATATACCACTGGCTGCCCCGGGTCTCCAGCTTTCAGATGGCAGAGGATGGGTCTTCTCAGCTTCCATAACTGCATGAGCCAATTCTTCATAATCAATCAATCCCCTATTGGTTCAGTATCTCAAGAACCCTGGTCAATACAATTGTCATCCCCATTTTAAAGATAATGAAACGTGAAACAGCCAGAGGAATCAAATAACTGCCTCAAGTTACAGCTACTAAGCGACAGGGATGGAGTCACTCAAATCTACTGTCTCCCAGGCCCATATTCTTCACTACAGTGCTCGACTACCTCCCTCCTGTTTCAGGGTCCATCCCTTTATAGTAGTCTCAACTCTGGCAGCGCCAACCCTTTTACAAGACCCCAACATGCTTGTCCAGGGCTCCACACGAAATGTCTTTTCTTACTTTGACATTAAGTCATCTTGAACATTTGGCACAAATATCATAGGCTTTGTGGTTTTAATGGAGAAGGCAATGGCACCCCACTCCAGTACTCTTGCCTGGAAAATCCCATGGACGGAGGAGCCTGGTGGGCTGCAGTCCACGGAGTTGCTAAGAGTCGGACACGACTGAGTGACTTCACTTTCACTTTTCACTTTCATGCATTGGAGAAGGAAATGGCAACCCACTCCAGTGTTCTTGCCTAGAGAATCCCAGGGACGGGGGAGCCTGGTGGGCTGCCGTCTATGGGGCTGCACAGAGTCGGACACGACTGAAGCGACTTAGCAGTAACTTAGCAGCACTTGCGGTTTTAAAATGTGCTCTGAAAGCAATTCCCAAAGAGAGATTGCTAAAAATGCCACTAACCAGGACAGGCATTGGTATAGTTTTAAACCTCCTGAGATACGTGATATTTGGGGACCACTCTTGTGTCATACAAATAGAGAAAGGACTATTGAATGAGCCTCAGTAATTTGTATTTACATCTCATAGAGTACGCAATAATTGTGGCAGGCAGTCTTGGAGTTGGTAAGATGACAGGTAAACAGCCTTCCAAATCTACACATATACATTTATACACTCACCAAGTAAGAAAGAAGTAACCTTGGGTGCAGGGTGTTCAAGTAAAAGAACAGTGACTTTGGCATTAGACCAATCAGGATTTGAAACTATTTCTACCACTTACTAGACGTGTATGCACCCTAGAATATGATATGTAACCCTCTGAGCCTTTCTACCACTTACTAGACATATATGTGCCCTAGAATATATTTAACCCTCTGAGCCTTAGCTTCCCTATTTTTAAAATAGAAGTAAAATAACTAGATGAAAGGGCTTTTGTCAGGATTAAATGAGAAAATGCTGATAAACATCGAAACATGGCTTCTCCAGGAGATAAACATTAGCTGCCTTCCAGTCCACATTTCTTCCCTTTCCTTCAGGGCTGCCACTCAAAAACATCAGACTCAGCTACATTATACACTCTAATGAGGTTTCACTTGGACCAACTGAAATATGTGGCACAGTCATTACTTACGAAAGCAAATAGTAGCTGACCAATCTAGACCGTTACTTTTAGGTACCAGAGACGGCAGGAAATTGAGGGGATCATTTGAATAAACAGGGTAGATCTTCTATGAAAAGCTGCCAGAATTAAATATCACAACTGATCTACTCATGACCAATTAACAACTGCATTGATACAGAGGAAAGACCTCCTGCTTAACAGAAGCATTTACATTAACCCAGATACACTTTTAGCAAGAAACAACAGAGGGGACTAGAAAGACATTTGTGAGCGATATTTAAGCCATTCATAAAGCATTCTGCACAGAGCCCTGTGGAGGCTGCCTACAAGCAAAGAGCTGTCCTCCATGAAGGTACAGCATGTAAATAAATAAGAAAAACCCAGAGAAGTCCTTGGTGGTCCAGTGGTTAGGACTCCATACTTTCACTGCTGAGGGCCTGGATTCAAACCCTGGTGGGGCAACTAAGACCCCACAAGCCATGTGGCTCAGCTGAATAAATAAATAAGAAAACAGCCAGTGCCTGATCTAGAGCACAAGTCAGAGACAGAGAAGGACAGAGAAGAAGACAGAGAGAGACTGACGTCACAGCTCTGCCTCCGAACTGGATAGCAATCAGTGTGGTAACAACTGGGAGGACTTCTGGCAGAAGCGGTGGAATCTTCAGGAGCTGGGAAACACTGAATTGAGACCAGTATGACTGTGGCAGCTGCGAGCCCCACACAATTAGAATGTTGGCAAGCCGAACGCAAAACAGAGCCAGGAATAATACCAAGTGGCAGCGGGGCCTCCAAATCTGACCGTTCCTCCACATGCTTTAAACATGTGTTTAGTCCAGCAGGGGTCATGGTGACAGCTGAAAAGCCCTTCAGAAACTATCAGAGGCAGCGTCTGTGAAAACCTTTTGGCACCTGCATGTGCCAATAAGGGTATTTTCCTCTCGTATGAGCACAAAATGTGCCTGAGAACGCAGCATATAAAACCAGAGGCCGAGAGTCGTGACCAAGAGTACGAATATCTCCCTTGGGCCGGGCCACCATTCTGATTCCCATGGTCTCTGGAAACCATCACCTTATCACTGCACTATCCCACTTCACCACAGGCCTCCTAGGAGTGCCCTAACTGCCATAGAACATCTCAGCTTTCAGGTCTCCAAACAAAACACCACGCCATTTGTCTCACATAGAGAATGGACAATAAGTAATTTTTTAATTTCTGAACCATGTGATCAAAAAAACCCTCAATTCTTAAAAACACCATTTGCCACAACATGGATGGACCTAGAAATAGTCATGCTGAGTGAAGTAAGTCAGACAGAGAAGGAGAAATATTGTATGACATCCCTTATATTCAGAATCTAAAAAAGAAATGATACAAATGATCTTATCTACAAAAAGGACTCACAGACTTAGAGAACAAACTTACGGTTGCCAGGGGGAAGGATAGGGACAAGCGATAGCTGGGGAGTTTGAGATCAACATGTACACACTGCTCTATTTTAAATGGATAGCCAACAAAATCCTACTGTCTGGCACAGGGAACTCTGCTCAAAGTTATGTGGCAACCTGGATGGGAAGGGAGTTTGGGAGAGAATCGATACATGTAAATGTACAGCTGAGTCCCTTTGCTGTCCACCTGAAACCATCACAACATGGTTAATCAGCTATACCCCAATGCAAAAAGTTTTTAAAAATTGGGTAGTAATAACAAGCTCAATGTATCGCTGCAAGGATTTTAAACAGTTAAAAGATGCATTCACAACATATTAGCCATTACTATTTATGAATGTTAACCTTTTTTAGTTGGTCTTAAATGGGTGGCATTTTCTGAGGAATCAGTCCCTTATACTTACTCAGTTTCACTTGTTATTACCATGGTTTAAACTGGATAGATCTTAAAAACTTTAGATCCAACCAATCATTTGGAGGCCAAATGAAACACAGAGCCAAGTCCAATGAGTAGAACTTGCTCCATCCAGACAGCAGACAGGCAGTGGGAGGAAGAACATGTAACAGAGACAGCTGATTGGTTAAAGGAAGTGCCACACAAGTCTGAAGAGAAATATCAGTGGGCAAGAAATCCTCACTTCCTGAGAGTTTTCCAAATAAACAATGGAAGCTTTTATTTTCCTTTTAAGGATCTAAGAATGGCTTAGAGAAATGTCACATTTCATCCTATTACAGAATTAGTTACTAAGCAAAACATTTTCTAATGATTGACAATATAACTCTAGAAGTTACCAAGCAAGGTCGCTCCTACATTTTTGAACATGTACATGCTACAACATTTTTCAGTCTTCTCCCTATCTTATGATTCATGAATGTTTGAATTATATTGAAGAGAAGTTGTTTTTTTTTTTTTAACTCTTGGGTTTAATCTCCCATGGAAAGCATTTTCTCCATCTCTTTTAAGGATAGTGGGGACAGCAGTCACTGGAAATTCTGCCCACAAAAATTCCTAAACATAGCACCTTTCAGATACACACCATGCAGAGTTGTCAAAGCACTTTCACTTATATTATCTCACTATCTTCACAACAACCAAACAGAAAGAAAGCCTATATTCCCAGTGAATGAAGAAACTGAAACCCAGACAGATGGTTTTTCTGTTTTCTGATGCAAGTGTGTCTTCTGGGTCTTACTTGTAGGCTTCGTCCATGACCACTCCACACATGGCAGAGCTGTTAATGTTGCCCACGCATGTTCTATCTCCATATCTCATCTTGATGACAAAATTGTCTGGCTTAGGGTTCATTAAAGTGTAGCCCAAAGCCAGAGTTCCCAAACAAGATTGTCAGGGATTATTTTACTTCAGTCTTTCTATCAGCGCATGGCTATGTTCATGAGCTTCCTCAACCAGTTAGATTAAAAACCAAAATAACAATAATAATAATGGCAACTGCAAGACAACACTGTGATAGAACTTTTATTTACTATTTACTTTATCCTCACAACACTGCTGTAAGTTATCAATATTTTTACTTTACAGAAGAGTTAACACTCTCAGGTAAGCTAAGAACTCCACAGGGCCACAGAGATGATGATGGCAATGATGTCAAATTTGAAAGCCAACTGTGGCTAGCTTCAAAATCCATCCTCTTCATGATGACACACTGTTTTAAATCTCTGAATTCCCAGCATCCAGCATGACATCTACCACATGGTTGTAAGTCATTGCATGCGTCTAAGTCACTTCATTCCTGTCAGTCTCTTTGCAACCCTTTGGACTGTAGCCCACCAGGCTCCAGTGTCCATGAGATTCTCCAGGCAAGAATACTGGAGTGGGTTACCATGCCCTCCTCCAAGGGATCTTCCAAACCCAGGGATCAAACCCATGGCTCTTATGTCTCCTGCATTGGTTGGTGGGTTCTCTACCACCAGCACCACCTGGAAAGTCCTATAACTCATTAAGAGTTGTTAATAGTTAAAGCCAAAGCCAAAAAGAAATGCACTTTCTCCTAATCTGATAGGAAATCTCTGTTCCTGTCTGATGCTCTCAAACAGATGCTACTCTCCTCTGCTCCTGTGAATTCAGTGGGCTGGAGGAGCTGGCATCCCATAATCTCCACTGCAGCTTCCCAATAATTGCCCATCACCCGCTCTCAGTGCACTTTTGGAGGTACACTTGAGCATTTGTATACTTTGCTACATCTTTATCACTATCATCTGGTAACTAGTGTGATTCTCAAGTTATTTAAAAACTGAAGCATCCAAGAGAAAATCTTCTACAGCCCACCATCATTTCATGACCTCCTCAATGTCAGACAACTACAACTGTGATCCACTTCAGCCACCCTGCAGCCTATCATCCCTTAGAACCACCTCTTCAAGGTTATGATCTTTGTGTTTCCTTTCCTGGGCTATGTTACCCTTGTTTCCACTGCCAATCTCTCCATTACTGAACCTGATCTTTCTCCTTCCACTCTTTTGTTACCAGTCATCATAAACAATCTCCTGTCTCTCTCATACCTTCACTCCTTCCTTCCCTCTCCTCTCGCTTCCCACTAATACATATACACTCAGCTTCCACAGCCTGCAAAATCTTTCCCACAAGCCTACTTAAATGCAAATTATTCCTCTATTTCTGCATTTATTATTTGTCCATTTATTTGAAGTTTATAATTTGAGTAAATCCACAGCTTGTAATTAGCCTTTAGGAGTAACAGAGCAATGTATAGAAGAAGACTTATGCATAAGAATGCAATTACAAGTATGAGTTCCACATGCTTCTGTGATAATGCTTCAAGTGCCAGGAATAAAATGATGATATAACAGAAAATATCCTTGCTTTAGCAACTGGTTATCGAAATACAAAGAAATCACATTTAAATTCACTCTATTCTGCCTTCTGAACTATCATGAAAAACATTTGCTTTTGATGCTTCCCAGGGGGCAATCCCATGATTTCATCATTTTTGATAAAAGAAGGTAGATCGTCTCCCTTAGATACAACTTATCATAAAAACAAAATACATACATTTATGCCAATAAAAATTTCTACTGCTATTTTCCTACTAATAATTAGGCAAGAATTCTTTTCAAAAGCAGACAATTGTGGTTTTAGTTCCCTTTCTAAAGCTTGTACTTCTAAAGATGAGAAAAAATATTCAAAATTTTTAAATTTTATGGTAAAATATGGCTTTGGTTAACTACATAAAGAAAACAAAGATTTTGATGTGAGATACAAAATTTTTAAATTCTGACTTGACTAATCTACATTTATGTGGGTTTATTTATACTTATTTTATTTGCTTATATTATGAGGTAAACACAGAGCTAAGAATGCCATAAATAGGGAACACTTCATTAGTCAAGTTATGATGAAATACAAGTTTATTTAGGATAACGCCAAACTCACAGATGTCATTTATATCAGTAAACATAAAACTCTCTTGCCTGGCTTGTCTACCTTCAAATAAATGCCCTCCATCCTAGGTGAACATCTGAGAACAGAGAATATTTGGATCCATTTCCTCTTCTCTCTGATTCACCTGCAGGGGGCAGTACAGTTCTGATGAAGTTGGATTGCCCTGAATCTGAAATCCCTGCTCTGTCAGTTTCAGTTACATAAACTAGGTCAAGTTAGTTAACCTGACCCTTGGTCTCCCATATGTAAAATAAATAAAAGAATAGAACCTATTTTATAGGATGGTCATAAGAATGAAATGAGAAAATGGTAAGTATATTACAAGTGCTCTTTCAATACTTGTCTGCTATTATTATTTCATATGTTTTCATTGTATTAGCTTTCCCTGTGATTTAACTAAACATAATTTGATTAATATGTTTGAAGCACCCAATATTTGTTAGGTCCTATAGGTGATGAGGCTAAAAACATAACTCCAATCCTTCTCCATAAATTCAGTCTAGTAGGGGAAAATAGATGTGTTGCTTATAAACACAACAATGCAGTAAAGACAATATACAAAGTACTGCAAGAATACAAGGTGGATATCTTCACCTCCAACCAGGTAAGTGAGGGAAGGAGGCTTCCTTCTTGTCACTGCTGGGAGAGGAACAGATAGATAAATTGAGTTGAAAATGAAAAAGTCCCCCTCCTAATCTCATGCTCACCACACCCCCTCACCACACCCCCTCATCAGGCACCAACCCCAGATATTTGGACAAACACACTTGACCTGGACTCAGCCAATGAGGTGCTCTTGACTGGCCCTTTGATTCTTGAGAAAGATATCAAGTTGCTCAAGTAGCCAGAAAACATTCTGACCCCCATAGCAGAAGGCAGTGATCAGTGGTGCGGTGGTAAATGCTCAGGGGCATTGTTGTCAGTGGCAACAAGAATAGTGATCAGTTCTGAGTAGTGGAGGGAGCTCAACTATGTTCTCAGCTGCTCATCCTCCCTTGGTCCCCAGGCTCTTTCTGAGTTCAATCTCTAGCTCTCTAGATAATTTGTAAGAAACCTAATGTCCTTCCAACAAATTATTTCTCTGCCTGTGTTAGCCAGAGGTTCTCTGTTCTTTGAAACCAAGAACCCCAACTGGTACCTTTCGTCACCAAGTAAACTTTCCAGCCTCATTGCGACTGTGGCTCTGGCTTTCCAACTGGCCTCTCATTATCACTTTCTTCTGTGTTAACTAAGATACTATTCTGTTGCCCTTTTCAGTATAAACAGAGCTTATCGTGAAACTTTATCTTGGCAAAATGCATATTAAGGAAAGTATTATATGAGTTTTCATTTAGCAAAAGAACAATTGTTTCTACGTGCCACAAAGAAAAAAATCTTCCATGATTCATCTCTTCCAAACAAGATCCTCTTATTCTTTTCATTTTATGATAAACAATGAAGAAGAAAGCAAAAGGGAAGGACAATGTAAGGCAACAAAGACATAAGAAATCATTTAACTGGTTTCCTGTAGGAGTCAACAACCCACTCCTATCTTTATTTTCTTCTTAACATTATGTTGATCAAATTGGCAGGGCTTTTTAAATCAAATATCAGCAATTATTGAAGTAGAAGCTTCAGTCACAGGAACATCTTAGCCTGTGGACCACTGTCATTGTCCAAGGATAAAAGGTGAAGAAGACTGTGTTGAAAATGCCCACCCCACCAGAAGGCCCTTGAGGATGACCAGATCAGTAACTATACTTTGAGAATCACTTCTGTGAACACTGCAAAAAGAAATATCTTGGTAACCTGAACTACTGAAAAAAAAAAAGAAAGAAAGATAAGCTTTGATTCACCATTTGGAGTGGAAGGTATACAGGCAACCAAACCTAAGGAGAATACTTAATAAGACCTTTTCACTTTCATATTCCCACATTTCTTCTCCCCCGCCCCCAACACCCCACCCCTTATCACTTCCCAGCTGTCTCCAGATTTTAGCTATAAGGTCAGAGTTAAGCCTTTAGGAATGTGTCTCTCTATAGGCAGAAACCTGATTCCATCTGAAAAAAAACTCTTGGTAGACCTTGGGAAAACTGCAGTTGCTATCCCATGTACAGAGAGAGCTTTTGCAGTCATTGGACTTTAAATGCCTGTTTGTTGGCCTGCCAAAAGGTTACAGCTCCCTGGAGAACTGAGCCAGTTCCTCTAAACCCCTCCCACTGACTCATATGTTTGTCTGGCTGCAGCTGCTAAAAAGATGAGAATTTAAAAGCTGCTACACAAGTGCAAAAGCAATAACCAGAACAGTGGCAATATCCTCAGGTCTTGAAAAGAAAATATTTACTGAGAAAGGCAAAAGGTGAGGGAAGGGACATTAGCAAGAAAACAGTGGAATATAGAACAGATAAAGATGAGAAGAACAGGAAGGAAATCACGGGTTCTCAGGGCTGGAATTTATTCTGCTCTGTGACCTTGCTAAAGGCAGTCTCATGGATTTATTTTCTTTCCCCTGTGGTTAAATTTTCTTTGACCCAGATTTACATGGAAGTTGATATTTGATAACTTGTCCACTATCACAACATTATAATCATTTTCTTCAGCAATGCTCAGAGAACTTTAAAAGTTGTTTGTTATTTCTATCCTAGCAATATTGCAGTGAGATAGGACAGAAGGTCATTTCCTACATAAAGTAAAGATTCCTTAACTCTCAAGTCATTGTAACAAATCCATGTTTCATTCAGTAGAGTCCAGAGAAATATTGGTAAACCAGCACTACTGTCTTCTAGGACTCTGACTCCATTCTGCAGTCTCGGCTCTCCCCACCCCCTTCCATATTCACCTCCTTTCATTCTCAAGTTTTCCCATCTCTCTGATCAAACAGGAAAGTGATCTAACAAGCATTGATCTAAAGAGTGGAGAAACGAAAGTGCTGCCATTCTCAGCAATTCTTCCACCTTCAAAAAGAGACAAAAGGAAAGGATGATGTTCATCACTGAGTAATTGCTAATAATGGAACTTTTTAGTCCTAAGTGTGAGAGTTAATTGGAGATAGGAAGACTTTCCTGAAAGCCCTTAAATCACACTGTTGAGACATATTAAAGATATAGTCCTTTTAAAAAAATCTAAACCTTTTTCCCGATGCCTATTATGTCACAAATCCTGCACAACACATTTGATCCAATAGTAGTAACACTGCAAATAAACCCCATACCCATAGATTAGAAATGTCATCTTTACTGTGCTTGGTACAGAAATCTCTTCCTTACCAGAATGTGTCTCCTCCATAGTCTTTCTTCATCTGTTATCAAAAGTGGGGTTTTTCTTTCTCAAGGCAGAATCAGCCTAAGAGAGTACTTGAGAATTTCACTAACTGTATCTCACTTTCTAGTTGTGGTTGTATTCCTGTCACCACCTAACCTAAAGTTTTGCATGAATGTCTCTGATAATAGGTACATAATCCATGAACAACTTCTTTGATTTTATTTTAGATCTTGCTAAGGAGGGTCCTGCTGAGGTGTCAAATCCCCATGGATTCATTTTCTATCAGTATTTCAGTATATTTCCACAAAGATCTGAAGCTATTTATAAACTGCTTCACTTCCTGGAAAGTTTTTGCTACTCCAAAGAAACTTTTAAAGTTTAAGAACATCACTTTGGAACTGAACACTCTGGCACTGATCCTATTTTTTTTTTTTTTTTCCTATTTTGGGGGAAAACATTTTAAAAACTCATATTTAAATAATCCTAACTAAATTGTTTATTTTGTGAAATTGTGCCTCCCCAGCAAAACTGTTAACTCGTAGAGGGCAAGAAATGCGCCTACCACTTTGTTTCCTAGTTAGTACGTCGACTTACTGTCATACTCCTCCCAGAGCCTAACGGCTCCCATGCACACAGGTGGGTATACAACCGCATTTTGGTAACTGAACTGAAACTAGGCAATTCAATATTTAAGGCTGTGTTTTCAGCAGCCAACTTTTTAAAATTTTTATTTATTATTTTAATTGGAGGATAATTACTTTTCAACATTGAGATGGTTTTTTGCCATGTATCAGTATGAATCGGCCATAGGCATACATGTGCCCACTCTCTCCTGAACCTCCTTCCCACCTTCATCTCAACTCTATCCCTCCAAGTTGTCACAAAGCAATGGCTTGGGTCTCCTGCATCATACATCAAACTCACACTGGCAATCTATTTTGCATATGGTAATGTACATATTGCAAAGCTATTCACTTAAATCATTCCACCCTCTCCTTCTTCCACTGAGTCCAAAAGCCTGTTCTTCATGTCTGTGTCTCCTCTGCTTCGGCAGCCAACTTTTTTGTCTATACAGACAAATGAATATGGGCACAGTTTAAATAGCTTCGGCTATGACACACACATTGACACTTGTCTCTTAGCTAAGAAATGCATAAATGTAGAGCTGAGGGGAGGAATTATATTATTCAATGTCCTGAACACAGGATAATAACACTGATTTATTGAATAGTTACACATCTCAAGGAGCTGGGCCCCCTTGCCCTTAAAATCATCAGTGAACATGTATAACAGGCCTTTGAGCTTTCAGAGTGTTTTTTTTTCAGATACATTATGACATCAGGCTATTTTGCATGCACTTATTTTTTCTTTAGGCCATTACTTCCCACAGTAGTTTTTTTAAATATATGCATACTAAATAAATTTTCCCTGGTAGCTCAGATGGCAAAGAGCATGCCTGCAAAGAGGGAGACCTGGGTTCAATCCTTGGGTTGCGAAGATCCCCTGGACAAGGAAATGGCAACCCACTCCAGTATTCTTGACTGGAGAATTCCATGGACAGAGTAGCTTGGCAGGCTACAGTCCATGGGGTCACAAAGAGTTGGACATGATGGAGCGATTAACAAATAGCAGGTATATATGTATCGCTTATTAGTCATCATTTATGGTATACATTTAAGAATTTTGACTTTAAATACTTCTTTTAAATTTAAAAGTATCCTTGTGAGAATAACTTATGCATTGGCATTCAGTAAAGTATTGACAGTAAAAGTGTAGCTTTTTTTACTATTAAAATACAAATATATAATTAAACTTAGTGGATACTGAACAAGTCAAATCACTGCATTACAATAATTTCAACAGTTAAATAAGACTCTGTGGCCTAAGTTGGATCCTAATTTTCAGTAGTAACATTTAGGAAATGCTTTGATTTTCTTGGGCAACATTAATGGAAAATATATATTTAAATATGTATATGTATGTATTTATATATATTCGGTTGGTCAAAAATTCTAATGGGTTTTTCCACAAGATGTTATTGAAAAATCTGAACAAACTTTTTGGTGACCCAATATAAATACATCTATATATATATATTTAAGTATAAATACATACATATTCATGTGCATACACATATGTATTCACAATTTTTTAAGGATAAGCTCCTTAAAAAGCATCTTTGTCAGATGCTTTTTTTTTTTTTTGTCCTAATTTAGATCCAGTTTCCATTCATTCAAAAACACTAGAAAGCAAAAACTGTTTAGGATAACAAAGCAAACATCTGTTGAGCATTTACTACTTACTAAAAAACTGTGAAGCTCCTAACAATCTTGCTGGGTAGCTATTATTATTCATATATAAAAAATGAAGAAACTACATCACAAAGGAGTTTTTATCAGCTCTCATGGACAGTAAACAAAAGAGTAAAAATTGCCTGGCTGCAAATCCAGTGCTGTTTGCATGCACCAGGCCCTTAGAGTAACCAACTGAGAATTACAACCAAGGCAGCTGCTTGCAGAAAACTTTGACTCTACAAAGTGTTTGCAGACCCTTATTTGTGAGGTATTTTCTTAGAACAATAAAATCCATTTTCCCATAAATATAATTAAAACCCATTTTGCCATAAAGTGAAAGTGAAGTCGCTCAGTTGTGTCTGACTCTTTGCGGCCCATGAACTGTAGCCTACCAGGCTCCTCTGTCCACGGGATTTTCCAGGCAAGAGTACTGGAGTGGGTTGCCATTTCCTTCTCCAGGAGATCTTCCCGACCCAGGGATTGAACCCGGGTCTCCCACATTGTAGGCAGACACTTTACCATCTGAGCCACCAGGGAAGTCCCATTTTTTCCCCCGCCCATAAACAGTAGCATTATTAATGTATATACAGTACTTTAATCTAACCATCTTATCACACAGTCATATCATAAACCTTGCCAAATATTCTTTCTCAATATACAATCTGTTAAAAACAAGACAACAGGCCAATATGGAGTCACCTATGTTAAACCCCAAGTCATCAAACCAGGACTTAACTACAGGTTTGGCTCTCCCAGAAATGGGGTGTAAACCAATCAATCAGGAATCACATGATCAGCACTGTTAGGTCATCTGTCTGAGAGACCCCTGGCATCACTGAAAGCAAAGTATCCCTGTGATGACCAATCTGCTTTATCGCCTAATAAAACTTCCTTGATCCTGCTCTCCTCTGTCTATAAAAGTCTGTCATTTTGTACAGCTCCTTAGAGCTCCTTACTGTCTGCTAGATGGGATACTGCCCAATTCATGAATCTCTGAATAAAACCAATGAGATCTTTAAAATTTACTCAATTGAATTTCATTAACAAATCAGAGAATATGAAAATTAGAAGGAACCCTATAAGTAGACTGACCGACTGTTTCCCCAAGACTATAAGTGAATCTCAGTTTTAAAACTGGTACTAAGGAGTTCCTGGGACCTGGGACTTGCAGTGCTGAAATTTGTACTCTTCTGTTATTTATACAGAGTCATTGAGTCTCAGTTATATTATAATTTCTCAGGCTTAATCAATTCATGTATTTGTTCATCATTTATGCTCCTTATTAGGATATGTGTGTCAGGAACCAAATCTCTGGTCCCTTTGTATTTTCAGCACTATATTTCCTGACTTGGTCTACACAATTTGATATATATTTGTTGACTGTTATTGATGAGCAATATTATGTTGCTTGGGGGAACTGAGGTCTTTATTCAAGTCATATTGGACCAGAAGAACAATGATATATTAAAGATAGAAAGCTGACAGCTTCATGAGAACATCTTCACCAATTTTTCCTTTACTTCCTATATTTTATGTACTCAGTGTATACAAATTCATAATGAAAAATAAAAAGCATTTGTAAAAGACTAATTATCAGTGCCTTGTGTTCCCTGATTAACCAAAGGGCTGCTGATTCAGGAGGTGAAGATCGTGTCATAGGATAAATTACTATCTCAGCTGTCCTGATTGCCAGGCTTCCTGCCAGTCGAGCAACAACAAGCACCTTATCATCCCCCTTCACTGCCCCTCGCCTGTTGCCCTCACAAATTATTTGCAAAGACAGAGGAGGGCAACAGGTGAACAGACTCTGATGCTTCCTTGACTATATCAATAAACATCCCCCAGTTCCTGTTCATATTAAAATCCAAATTGGCAGTGGAACGAGCTTAAAAACTGATGTAGCACTTGAGATATGCGATTTCAAAGAAGAGGATTTTTCTCCAGCTGTGCTGCATCTCCATATCTGCCAAAACGCTCATGGTTTGACTGTGCATTCCGAGTTCCATTCCTCCCTCTTAAAATGATGAGAACCATGAGCCAGAACTCATTAAGAAATTACCCAGTAAACACTCTGACTCCCAAGTTGCTTTCTGACACCAAGCAACTTTCTTTGATCAGTAGAAACAGCACATTATATTCACTATAGACCTTTAAGTGGGAGTCACTGCCAAGAAATTCCAACAGAGATGAAAATACCAGAATTTTGAAGTTGAACCACAACTGCTCCTTGATACCACAGTACACTGTGTTTAAAGAGTTTAATTCATTACTATTTAAATTTGCAAATATTTCTACATCCACTTAAAAATATCCTTTTTCATTTGGCTCCCCTCCTTGAAACTCAGAGTAGTATTGTCCTATAACTTGAAACTATACCCTGGGATTGTTTGATTATAGTGCAGAAGTAGATTTCCAGAGCTCCATAGACTGCCACTTGTTACGTAATGGCGCACAACACACAAGCCATGTGGCGGGTGTGGCTTCCCCTCTCCCATCCCGCTCTCATTCTCATAGGTTAAAATAAGTAGTGAGCATAGACTGGAAGAGAAAAATGCCCATCAGTAAAGGACAATCTGGACTGAATATCTGATGGGAGCAAGGCTAAATCTCTTGAAGACAGGCTACAAGGAGTTAATGCAATTTCTCTCCGTAGACCAGAGATATTTTCAGCATCAGTGTGTAGGGTCACTTTCTTCTGCTCTCCTGGCTACTTTCCTTAGAGTTCCTGAGCAGAACAAACCCCAAAACCATGATGCTGGTTAGGACAGTCCTGATGGCTCAGTACCGAAAACAACTTGCACAGCAGCATTCAAACTTTTGGGTAGAAAACACAGAAACAAACTCTGGTACTGTGGTGCCCACATGAGAATAACATGGAGAGTTTGGTTAGAATACTCAAGCTCAAACTCACCCCTGGGATGCTTCGAAATGCCCTCCTCCTCACCCACTTGCACCCCATTAAGACCATTGCTCACAGCTATTGCCGACCTGTGATACCATGAATAGGATGTGGTCAGCATGGCACTAGGCACCCTGCCATCTGACATGTGCATAGCTCATAAGTCAGTGAGTCCACTCAGAACTTTACTCAACTGACACGGAAAAAGAAAGTCAAAATATGCAAGTCACATGACATTTACCCATGCTTATAATAATAAAATGAACTGATTAAATTAAGCATGATATCAAAGCACTGCTGCTGCTGCTGCTAAGTCACTTCAGTTGTGTCTGACTCTGTGCAACCACATAGACGGCAGCCCACCAGGCTCCCCCGTCCTTGGGATTCTCCAGGCAAGAACACTGGAGTGGGTTGCCACTTCCTTCTCCAATGCATGAAAGGAAAAGTGAAAGTGAAGTTGCTCAGTCATGTCCAACTCCTAGTTGCCATTGCCTTCTCCGATCAAAGCACTAAAATCTTGTTAAAAAGGTAACTCTGTATCTGACATGATAAAGAAAAATAATTTCTCACTGATTTTGACTGTCTATTAATTGGCTATGAATCATCATTATTACATAGGAACAGGGAAAGGAATGAGGCTTAGAAATGATATCTTGGGGCTGGGTCCACATAGCACATCCATAAGAATACTTGGAAGTTTTTGTTACATCAAAGCCGCTAGACCTGCAGGAGAACTTCTTGACCCACCTGGTGTAGCACACTGGGACGGTCTACATTTGATACAACTATGACAAGATTCTGTTCCCCTCGACGTGGCCAGGCAAGGACCTGCTGCCACCAGCAGAGAGCAGCTTCTTCCGTTCACTCCAGAGTGCTGCTCAAATAGCCACTGTTCCATGTGTGCATAGAAGTTTGGGAAATTGTGAATTTGGGGAACTGCAGAAGTTACCTGGTACTTGTATCATTGCATGTCTCAAAGACTAATTCCCAAAGAAAAGGAAAGAAAATATTGACTGCAACTAGAGCATCTTATGTAAAAGAATGAAGATTCCTGGGGCTATTTGAACCCTTCCTTCATCTTTTACCTTAAAGTCACTTTGAAATGCTAAGTGAAAGAAGTCAGACACAAAAGATCATATAATATATGATTCCATTTATGTGAAATGTCCAGAAAAGACAAATCTATACAAACAGAAAGTAGATTAGTGGTTGCCTAGGGCCGGGGGTAGGAACAGACCAACTGCAAATGGGCATCAGGAATCTTTGAGGGATGATGAAATGTTCTAAAATTGGACTGTGCTGATGGCTGAGGGCTGAACAACTCTGCAAATAATTGAATGGTACACTTAAAATGACTGAAGTTCACAATATTTAAACCATATATCAATAAAGCTCTTAAGAAACACTCTGAAGTAATATTAAACAATTTATAATTTTATCCATATTACTTAGATTTCTCAACAGAAATATATATGTTATAAAAAAGAGGTTGCAACATTGATACCCTTTTTTTCATTAAAAAAGAAGTTGTATTTTAAAGGAGAAAAAAAGTATTTAATCTTGAATATGCACAGAAAATGACTCAGAGGAAATACAAGGAATGTGGGTTTTAGTGGATGAGATTAAAGTTTCTTCGAAGGGAAATTTTTACTTCTAACTTCATGTATTTTTGTATCGTTGTATATTTTTATAGGAAAATATTCCCTTTGTTTAAAAAAATACAAATTACCCTTAATGTCTATGTCTTTCTTTGAGTTTAAAACACATTTGTCACCAAGGTTCTCAGAACATGAGTTATCTATAATTAAATGCATCAGTTCCAGAATAAAATGGTAAAGTATTTGCTGGTTCTGGAAAAAATGTGATTAAAGATTTAATGCATATTTTTTCAGCAAAACTGCCCTGTAATAATGTTTACAGAGTGTGCTATGTGTTGTATTGATGATATGCAGACAATTTTAGGTCAGAGTTTGGCAAGTTTTTCTAAAAGAGTCAAATAATGAATATGCTAGTCATTTTGGGCCAGTCTGTCTTGGTCTCAACTGCTCTGCTGTTACAGGTAAAAGCAGCCATAGACAATTCATAAATGAATAGACTTGACTATGTCTGTTGATTCCTGTATTAGGTGGCAGATTGGATCATTTTTAATTTTAACACTTCTCTGAATATGTATTAGAAAATTATAACTAGCTTCAAGTCCATGAATTCATAAGTATTATTGCTTAGAATGAGGCTAAATTCATGTAGGTTTTTTTAAAGGTTGGAAATTTAAAAAATATATTGAATAAATAACAGCACAGAAGATATCCGAGTATGACAAAAATCCATGAAAGATGTTTGCAAATGACAAACATTTGGGAAAACTACATTTGAGTATAAACATCAATTTTAACAATAAATGGTAGATTGAATAAAATCTCTCCAGATGAAGTAACTCTTATCAGAACCCAACCCAATAATTGAAGCAAAGCTCCCTGAAAGAAATAGCAAATGTAGACCAAAAATCCTCAAAAGCAGTGATCCTTACCCAGAAAAAAAAAAAAAAAAAATCAAAAACGCATAGGTCAAAGTAGCTCCCTGTAATACATTCAAATTCAGAGACTTCAAAATGGTGAAAGCAATAAGAATACACACAACAGTGTCGTCCCAAGTTTTTTCCAAGCGCCGCAGTGCACATGACCTGTGCTCAGCAATGAACAGCAAATCAAACAGACAGACCAAGAATACAGTGCTCTTTGGCAACTAGCGCCCTGCTCGCATACCAATTGTGATGACACAGGAAACTGCAGTGTCAGAATAACGTATTGTTGCTGCCAGCGACTGTCCCCATTCAATTCGACAGGCTGCAATCCAGGTCAGAAAAAGAACAGAGTTCTCAACCCCTTGACTCTTCCTCCACTTTCCTAAACATAGCCATAATTTCCAAACTGATCACCATCATTAGGGCTTTTTTTCCACTTAGGAAAATCAGAAGTGTGAAAAGGCGGGAGAGGCTATATGGTGGAGGAAGAAAAGAGAGAAGAGTTTTTAACATCTACATGCTATGTTCTCTACACATCCTATTTTACTGAGTAGTTACAACAAATCCACATCATAGATATAATTATTTTCATTTTGGAGAAAAGGAAATGGAAACAGTCTAGACTTACCTCCTTTTTCTCTTCAAAATGACACTTTCATATCAGTAATACTGAACAGTAAATACTGATCTGTAGATATGTCTTATTATTGTAGTTCATGTTTGCTCAGGCCACTGGAATGTTCTTTCTATATCTATATTCAACTAAATTGCACATGGCTTTAAGACTCAGCTTAAGCAAGACTTTCCCTAAGACACCTTCCTGAACACCCTCCTCCACTCCCAGTTCACACCTGCCTTGGGTTTAATTCCACACGGCACTATCATTCTACATAGCTCCACGGTATACTCATGAAATCGCTGATTTACCTGCCAACCTCTCCCAGTAGCTAAAGTCTCTGAAGATACAGAGATTATTTCTATATGACTTCTCAAGTTTTTCTCAGAGCTTTAATACT
The DNA here is from genome assembly GCF_027580195.1 of Bos mutus. Lineage (NCBI taxonomy): Eukaryota > Metazoa > Chordata > Mammalia > Artiodactyla > Bovidae > Bos > Bos mutus. The sequence goes on from NC_091617.1 coordinate 50,865,878, forward strand.
ATGTCTGGTACAAAGCAAGAACTCCAGTATTTGCTGAATAAATAAATGGAGGAAGGAATTGCATTGCCCAATGTCCTACAGTATATACCTTGTAGAACCAGAATTTGAAACTAATGTCTCTTTCCATTATACCACAATGTGAGTACAAAAAAAAATTTAATTATTTACTACTTCAGCCTTAGGATGTTAAAGAAGAATTCATCAATGACTCAATTGCTCTAAATTACCTTGGGAAACCTTCAGGAAGTACTGTAAACTTCTAAGCGGAAAAAAGCTTATAAGGGGGAAAAGAATTTAATACCTGAAATCCAGTGAAAATTAAAATTCTGTTATGTAGAAAAGCTGAGATTTTCTCAGAATTATAGTGCCAAAAGTGGGAAATGGCAGTGTGGTACTCAAATATCCATCAAAGTCAGATGACTCTATCTTTGTTGTGAGGTCCCTCTAAACTCACATCAGGACAAAAGTATTTCTGTCATTTTTAATAAAAAAAAAAAAAAACCCTCAGTAAGGTCCCAAGGTGGAAGCTGTTTCATATCAAACTGCCTCTTTGAGATGTCCCAAGAGTAGTTCACAATACCTGAGCACCCAGGAATCTATATATACCCACTATCTGACTAGGAAACAAGCTGAGCTCACACTGAATACCAAGTTGTTATTCCTACTTCTCTTCAGTATTTTTCAGACCGTTCTGTGGTATGGAATGTGGTTGGGGGCTGGAGGCCTTTACCAAAGTGAATCTGCATCCTTTAGGGGCACAAGAACCCAGATTCTGCTGATATTACCACCACGCTGAGCCCCGAGTCCCAAACAAGTTTAGGGACTGACACTGGGGAACAAGAAGCTATTGCAGGGTTATAAACAAAGCAGTGATCAGACTGATATTTGAAGTATTCTAGTTGTATCACCATCATTACTGTTATTGTTACTATAACCTCTACATGATTGCATTCTCATACACACTCCATAAGCTTCAGGAGAAAGTGCAGATGCAGCCAGTATACATGAAACTACTTTCAATAGACAGGGAGAGATGCATTAGAAGGTAGAAGCAACATCAATCATGTACGTTTGATTGATTGAAGGGAAAGTGATAGACAAATGTTTCTCTAGACTAATGTATTCTACTGAACTGACAAAATTAAAACGTATTTGTTGCAGGTCTGCTGTGTGCAAAGCATTGTACCAGGTGCTGCTGTATTATCTGTGGAGTGAGATGAAGAGCTCTGACGGCTTCTCAGACAAGAACTCTGGGGAAATTTTTTTTTAGTAACAGCACCATTGTCTAAGTCAGGTCCTATGCTTTTCCACTTCAATTTTTTAAAGACACAGTTAGCTGACTCATAAATAATTAAATATAAAGAATCATCTGCTATTTTGTGGACAATATCTTTTTTCCAGTGACCAAAATATTAACGTCTACTCTCATTGGTTTTTGAGTATCACAGTATTTGAGAAATTCAATTATTAATCAGAAGGTTGTGTGTACAGCACACATCCAGAAATAGAATAGAACTTGCTAATTTTAAAGAACATTTTATGAAACACTGAACCATGTCTGCTCCCAAATTACCTAGGAACCAAAACTACACCCATGCCTTTAAAACTCAGGATCATTCTTCTTTGAATAAAGATGTTAACTCCTTACAATCAAACAGCCTTTGTTAAAAGTAACCATAAATACCACTATACCATGTAATGAAAGTTACAGTACAATTAAATAAATAAAAGTTTTAATTTATATTCCCATTACACTTCCTTGAGGATATACCCTTTTCAACTTTATTGGACTTAGGTATTATTCAACTCTGTAACAGCAACACATTTAGAAACCAACTCTTCAGATGGATACTAGCCACATATGCAGTTAATTCATTTAATAAGCATTTACTGTGCATATGTGCTGGATATTGTTCTAGATACTAGGAATTCAAGCAAAGATGTTGTAGAGGAGACAAGCAGGTAACAGTTAAGTACAGTCAGTGTGGCACGTGCTCTATTGAAGTTCCTCAGGAGGGTACCTGATCAGACGTGAGCAGTCAGGAAGCCTTCCTAGTCTTGAAGAAACAGCAGAAACTAAACGGTTTGAAAAATCATGCTAAGCTAATCCATAGTGAGCTAATTATAAAGAAAAAAAATTCCATTCAACAAGCAGTCTTTTTTTTGACTTTGACCCCCACAGGCAGTCCCTATGGAAGATACCATTAACAGCAAATACCCTATTCATCTACAGGCCTATAATCTAATTAAGCTAGTAAACACACATTTTAGATGATGCTTTATCAGCAGAAAACTTGTGATCAAGCCCTCGATTACCACTTGCTAACTGCATGATTTGGGACATTAGTGTCTCATCATCTGTATAATGTACATTAATAGCATATATGTCACATGTTACAGCAAAGATGAAATAATGCTACTAAAGCACTTAGGCCAACCTGGAGAACTCAGAAAAAATGAGCTATTACAAAAGCCTCATTAGCATGGTTAATCTTACAGTTGAGTGTGCAAATATTCAAAACAGCAAGCAACCATTTTCAAAATTGGTTATTTTTTTTAAAGATTTAGCAGAGACAGTGAGGTTTGAGCTCACACTTGAAGGCAAAATGAAAAAGGTTTTACATGGTAGAATGAATAGCAAAAGTCAAAATAACAGTGATTTGTCCAGAGGATAATGAGAAGACTCAATTTTGACTCTGAGTAAAGTTTGTTTAAGGAAATAGAAGTAGGACTTGAAAGGTAAGCTGGTGCCAGGTTACAAAACTCCTTCAAATAAGCTTGAGCTTTGTACTATACATGATGGGGACTGAAAGTTTTTGTTCAGTAAAGTCTGATGACCAAAAGCAGTCGTTTATAAGAAAAACTGGAAAGGGGGAGACAAGTTAGACAAACTAGTTGTGACTACAGTACTGCTGCATGGCAATGAGTCAATTAAAACACACATTGGAGCAGTGACAAGCAGAAAGATGGAGACAAGAAGCATTCTGAAGAATAAATCAACAAAGCATAGTCACTGAACGCAAATACTGGCCATAGTCTTAACCTAAAAAAATGTTGTCAGGCCACATTTTCCTAAGAGTACTTAAGTCTCTGAATTCAACCCGTGAAATTTCAGAGACATGTTGATTCTTCCAGATAGTTTAACAGCTGATAAGGGTATTTTGCTCACCATAAGCATTAAATCAGTGTTGGTGATCATAACACTGTGATCTGTACTTGTACACCCATGCTCATGCCAGCATTATTCACACTAGCCGAAAGGTGGAAGCTACCCAGATGTTTACCAATGGATGAATGGATAAACAAATGTGATATATACATAAATTATGATACTATTCAATCCTAAAAAGAAATAGAATTCTGATTCATGCTACAATATGGATGAAACTTAAAGATATCATGATAAGTGAAGTAAGCTAAGCACAAATGAACAAATAACACTATGATTCCACTTACAAGAGGTCCTTGCGTGTGTGCGTGGTAAGCTGCTTTAGTCCTGTTTGACTTTTTGCAATGCTATTGACTGTAGCCCACCAGCATCCTCTGTCCACGGGCTTCTCCAGGCAAGAATACTGGGTTGCCATGCCCTCCTCCATGGGATCTTCCCGATCCAGGGATCAAACCCACATCTCCTGTGGCTCCAACACTGCAGGCAGATTCTTTACTGCTGAGCCAAGAGGTCCCTGCTGCTGCTGCTGCTGCTGCTACGTCGCTTTAGTCGTGTCCGACTCTGTGCGACCCCATAGACGGCAGCCCACCAGGCTCCCCCATCCCTGGGATTCTCCAGGCAAGAACACTGGAGTGGCTTGCCATTTCCTTCTCCAATGCAAGAGGTCCCTAGAGTTATCAAATTCATAGAGACAGAAAGTATAATAGTAGTTGCTAGGGGCTTAGGGAAAGGAAAATGGGGAGTTATTGTTCAATGGGTTACAGAGTTTCAATTTTACATCTGACCTAGAGACAGATATTAGTGATAGTTGCACAACAGTGTGAATACACTTAATACCACTTAACCGTATATTTAAGAATGTTTAAAATGAGTATTACTCAGTCATGAAAAACAATGTAACAATGCCATTTGCAGCAATGTGGATGGACCTAGAAATAATCATACTAAGTGAAGTAAGCTAAAATGAGAAAGACACATACCATATGATATCAATTATATGTGGAATCTAAAACATGATATAAATGAATTTGTTTGCAAAATAGAGGTAGACACACAGAAAACAAATTTATGTTTACCAAAGGGGAAGACTGCTACTGCTACTGCTAAGTCTCTTCAGTCGTGTCTGACCCTGTGCAACCCCATAGATGGCCGCCCACCAGGCTCCCCCGTCCCTGGGATTCTCAAGGCAAGAGTACTGGAGTGGGTTGCCATTTCCTTCTCCAATGCATGAAAGTGAAAAATCAAAGTGAAGTCGCTCAGTCATGTCCGACTCTTAGGGACCCCATGGACCGAATGCAGCCTACCAGGCTCCTCCGTCCATGGGATTTTCCAGGCAAGAATACTGGAGTGGGGTGCTATTGCCTTCTCCAAAGGGGAAGAGGGGAGGGATAAATAAGGAATTTGGATTAAAATATACACACTACTACATATAAAATAGATAATCAACCATGACCAACCTTATAGCACAGGAAACTATAATTGTAATAACCTATAATGGAAAAGAATATCTCTCTCGCTCTTTGTCTCTCTTTCTCTATCTCTCTCTCTCTCTCTCTCTCTCTATATATATATATATACACACACACACATACATACATGCATATATAGACAGTGATTCGTGATTCATATATACATGAAAGTGAAAGTAAAAGTGTTCGTCATCCAGTCGTGTCCAACTCTTTGTGACCCCACAGACTGTAGCCTGCCAGACTCCTCTGTCCATGGATTTCTCCAGGCAAGAATCCTGGAGTGGGTTGCCATTCCCTTCTCCAGGGGATCTTCCTGGCCCAGGAATCAAACTCAAGTCTCCTGGATTGCAGGCAGATTCTTTACTATCTGAGTCACCAGGGAAGCCTACATAAATAATAAACATATATGGCAGAAAGTGAAGAAGAACTAAAGAGCCTCTTGATGAAAGTGAAAGAGGAGAGTGAAAAAGTTGGCTTAAAGCTCAACATTCAGAAAACTAAGATCATGGCATCCGGTCCCATCACTTCCTGGCAAATAGATGGGGCAACAGTGGAAACAGTGGCTGACTTTATTTTTCTGGGCTCCAAAATCACTGCAGATGGTGACTGCAGCCATGAAATTAAAAGACGCTTACTCCTTGGAAAGAAAGGTATGACCAACCTAGACAGCATATTAAAAAGCAGAGACGTTACTTTGTCAACAAAGGTCCATCTAGTCAAGGCTATGGTTTTTCCAGTGGTCACGTATGGATGTGAGAGTTGGAGTATACAGAAAGCTGAGTGCCAAAGAATTGATGCTTTTGAACTGTGGTGTTGGAGAAGACTCTTGAGAGTCCCTTGGACTGCAAGGAGATCCAACCAGTCCATCCTAAAGGAGATCAGCCTGGGTGCTCATTGGAAGGACTGATGTTGAAGCTGAAACTCCAATACTTTGGCCACCTGATGTGAAGAGCTGACTCATTGGAAAAGACCCTGATGCTGGGAAAGATTGAGGGCAGGAGGAGAAGGGGACGACAGAGGATGAGATGGCTAGATGGCATCACTGACTCAGTGGACTTGGGTTTTGGTGGACTCTGAGAATTGGTGATGGACAGGGAAGCCTGGCGTGCTGTGGTTCATGGGGTAGCAAAGAGTCAGACATGACTGAGCGACTGAACTGAACTGAATATATATATATATGTGTGTGTATATATATATATATATAAAACTGAATCACTTTGTTATACACCTGAAACAAATGCAACATTGTAAATCAATTATATTTGGATTTAAAAAATTTTTAAAGAATGATTAAAATGGGAAATTTTGCATTATCTACATTTTACTACAATAAAAAATAATAATGTAGATCTAATGCCCTGAGAAAAAGCATGCTCACTCAAAACAAGAGAAAAGTAAAGCCTGCCAACCCACTTAGCCTAACCACTCAGCCAAAAGAGATACCCATCCTTCTCCAGACACCATTAGTTGGCTTGTCCAACTGAAGAAATGCAGGGGACAAAATGTCAACCATCATCTGTATCAAAATGGTAATGGTAGTACAACGGCACATGCCTCTCTGCTTCTCAATTGCCCTGGTCTGACACTAAAGGAAAAAAGAAGAAGTGACTTCATCAGTCAAAGCAATCCTTCACCTTGGAACTTCCACTTAGTGACAAATTCCCTGGGGAAAGGAAAAGTAACTTGCCTATCTCTGTGCCCTTAATTCCAGAGCTATAACAAATGCTCCATAGACACATTCATGAATTCTGAGGGACTGCTGCTGCTGCTAAGTCGCTTCAGTCATGTCTGACTCTGTGCAACCCCATAGACGGCAGCCCACCAGGCTCCCCCATCCCTGGGATTCTCCAGGCAGGAACAATGGACTGGCTTGCCATTTCCTTCTCCGATGCGTGAAAGGGAAAAGTGAAAGTGAAGTCGCTCAGTCGTGTCTGACTCTTAGCGACCCCGTGGACTGCAGCCCACCAGGCTCCTCTATTCATGGGGATTTTCCAGGCAAGAGTACTGGAGTGGGGTCCCATTGCCTTCTCCGTCTGAGGGACTAGAATTACTTAATATACGTCTATCAATTAAAACTTTCCCAAGTGAATACCATGCCCAGCACTATACTAAATTGAATGCAAACACAGAAGTATAAGATATGGTCCCTGCCTTTTAAGATCATGTAATCTACTTGTGGGAACAAGAATCATACAATGATATAATAATGAACAATACAAGACAGTATATAATTAGGTGCTAAATTGTGTAGTCCAATTATAAGTACTCCAGGAGGTCATCAGAGAAGGCAATGGCAATCCACTCCAGTACTCTTGCCTGGAAAATCCAATGGACGGAGGAGCCTGGTGGGCTGCGGTCTATGGGGTTGCAGAGTCGGACACGACTAAAGCAACTTAGCAGCAGCAGCAGCAGCAGAGGAGGTCATAAACATGTCTAACACCCTGTTGAAATGAACAGTGGGTCAGGAAATCTTTACTCACTGCCCACTTGTAGGAGTAGCAGAGACATATATAAAATGAACTGAAGGCTTATAAAAATATCATATTTAATTTTGTATGCAATACACCTCCTCTACCAAATAATTCCTTTCTTGACTTTTTTCTTCCACATTTTCCTTTTTCTCAGCCTTGTTTACCAGTAATTATAAAGTACTCAAAGGAAAATAAATAAATATGCCAACAACCATTTGAAAGAATGTGTAAATTACTGTGAAACACAGGTACTCAATAAAAAATTAGTAGATTAGTAAATTCAGCCTTTGTAAAAATAAACTTTTCATTCAAAGCTTAATTTGTTCAGACAAAGACAAGAAGAAATAAGTATACAGACTTCCCCCCATCTCATATGAGGGTTAATGAGATCCAAGGACAATTGTACTTATTTAGCATCATAATTCAGACCATCTGCTTAAAGAAATAAGAATTTCACAACACTTTACATGTCATAGATCAAAACAGACTTTGTTTCTATAAAGACTCAAACTGTGAATGTATATATGTTTTTTTCTGGCCAACTTCAAACATTAAAAGTTGCATGGCTATGTAGTTTAAGCAGTGAGCTGAAGAAGCAAGGCTTTAAATTCTGTTTCCTAGGCTGCCAGTGACTATAATCTCTCTCCATCTCTTTCTTTATCCCTTCTCCCTAAGTAGCAATCAGACATATTCTGCTCCATCAGAATTGCATAAATACAAAGCTACCTGGTATTTCTCAGTCAACTATCAACCCTACATGGCAAGACTTGAGAGTACTTTGGGTAATATACTGCTGTATAACAAACTCACTCATGATTTTGTGGGTCAGGAATTAACAAGTACTCAACTTCATGGTTGGAGAAGGCAATGACACCCCACTCCAGTACTCTTGCCTGGAAAATCCCATGGATGGAGGAGCCTGGTAGGCTGCAGTCCATGGGGTCGATAAGAGTCGGACACAACTGAGCGACTTCACTTTCACTTTTCACTTTCATGCGTTGGAGAAGGAAATGGCAACCCACTCCAGTGTTCCTGCCTGGAGAATCCCAGGGACGGGGAAGCCTGGTGGGCTGCCGTCTATGGGGTTGCACAGAGTCGGACACGACTGACACGACTTAGCAGCAGCAGCAGCAGCAACTTAGTGGTTCATCTCATCCACCTGGTGCAAACTAGTAACTGAGGCCAGAGGATCAATATTCAAGACGGTTTCCTCACTTAAATGTATTGCACCTCTCTGGTACTTCATTCTCTCTCTTTCATCTGCTCAATCTCACTACCCGCTCTTTCTCTCCTCCCCCCTGCCCTTCTCCCTCTCTGTCTTTCTCTCCACTTGGTATGTCATCCTCCAGGAAGGGCGAGGACTAGGGTAAGGCAACAAGAGGTGCCTTGGGCACAAAATTTAAGGAGGCACAAATTCCCAAGTGCTGCCACCGTACTTACTGAACCTTGAGAATGAGTGCCTTCTTAAGAGTGACTCTCCCAGTGTGCAAAATTTAAGGAGGCGCTCACTCTCAGTATTGTGCAAGTACACCTGAGAGACAGCATCTCCTTAAATTTTGCACCCGAGAAAACTCACTGGCCTCAACTCACGGTCCTCCTCTAGGGCCTCTCCATATGGATCAGAAATACCAAATTGAGACACACCAAGCATGGTGATCTCAGGGAAGACCACCTATGTCACAACTATGGGAGTTAAAGCTGCTGGGCCAAGGAAAGTCTTTGCATATAACTGGGTGGTATCACTTTCACCCTATTCTATTGGTCAATCAGTCAGTGACTCTGCCCATGTTCATGGGTAAAGAAACAGACACCAACTACTGATAAGGTTTAAGGCGGTCTCGTTACAGAAGAGCAAGTGGTATGAGGACAATTTTGGAGCTACCTTTGGAAAATACACTCTTCTCCATCTTCCTTGATAAACTTCCCTTCATGTTATTCCTGGAACATTGCAACTAATTAATATCCTAGCCGCTAAACTTCATTTTCAATTCAGTATACTGAAGCATACTGCTTGCTACCAGACCTTCCTTTACCAACTATACTCTTGCTTAAAATTTACAGCAATTTCACTGGCTTGTAAATAAAACCTAAGTCTTCTATCTATCATTTAAGTATTCCCTGATTTAGTGCTGTCTCACCTGTTGTGGGTTAAACTGTGTTCCCAAAAAGATACATTCAAATACTAACCCCTAGTACCAGTAAATATGACTTTATTTGGGGGAAAAAAATGTCTTAACATGTAATCGAGTTAAAATGAGATTATGCTGGATTAGTTCGGTTCAGTCACTCAGTCGTGTCTGACTCTTTGTGACCCCATGGATTACAGCATGCCAGACCTCCCTGTCCATCACCAACTCCCAGAGTTTACTCAAACTCATGTCCATTGAGTCGGTGATACCTTCCAACCATCTCATCCTCTGTTGTCCCCTTCTCATCCCTTTCTCCTCCTACATTCAATCTTTCCCAGCATCAGGGTCTCTTCCAATGAGTCAGTTCTTTGCATCAGGTGGCCAAAGTATTGGAGTTTCAGCTTCAGCATCAGTCCTTCCAATGAACACCCAGGGATGATTTCCTTTAGGATGGACTGGTTGGATCTCCTAGTGTCCAAGGGACTCTCAAGAGTCTTCTCCAACACCACAGTTCAAAAGCATCAATTCTTCGGCACTTAGCTTTCTTTATAGTCCAACTCTCACATCCATACATGACCACTGGAAAAACCATAGCCTTGACTAGATGGACCTTTGTTGGCAAAGTAATGTCTCTGCTTTTTAATATCCTATCTAGGTTGGTCATAGCTTTTCTTCCAAAGAGCAAGCGTCTTTTAATTTCACGGCTGTAGTCACCATCTGCAGTGATTTTGGAGCCTAAAAAATAAAGTATATCACTGTTTCTATTGTTTCCTCATCTATTTGCCATGAAGTGATGAGACCAGATGCCATGATCTTAGTTTTCTGAATGTTGAGTTTTAAGCCAATTTTTTCACTCTCCTCTTTCACTTTCATCAAGAGGCTCTTTACTTCTTCTTAGATTGGGTCCTAATCCAATGACTGGTGCCTTTATAAGAAAAGGAGAGAGAGATCTGGACAGACACAAGGAGACACAGGAAAGAAAGCCACATGAAAACAGACAGACAGGAACAATGCACCTACAAGCCAAAGAATGCCTGCCGCTAAGTTGATTCAGTTGTGTCCGACTCTGTGTGACCCCATGGACTACAGGCCACCAGGATCCTCCATCCATGGGATTTTCCAGGCAAGAGTACTGGAGTGGGGTGCCATTGCCTTCTCCGAATGGAATGCCTGCTGCTGCTGCTGCTGCTGCTGCTGCTGCTAAGTCGCTTCAGTCATGTCCGACTCTGTGCGACCCCATAGACGGCAGCCCACCAGGCTCCCCCATCCCTGGGATTCTCCAGGCAAGAACACTGGAGTGGGTTGCCATTTCCTTCTCCGATGCATGAAAGTGAAAAGTGAAAGTGAAGTTGCTCAGTCGTGTCTGACTCTTCGAGACGCCATGGACTGCAGCCCACCAGGCTCTTCCATCCATGGGATTTCCAGGCAAGAGTACTGGAGTGCGGTGCCATTGCCTTCTCCGGAATGCCTAGGAACCTTCAAAGCTGGAAGAAAGCAAGGAAGGATTCTTCCATGGAGCCTCCAGAGGGAGCATGGCCTTACCAACACCTTGATTTTGGACTTCTGGCCTCCTGGCTAGGAGAGAACAAATCTCTGTTGTTTTAAGCCACAAAGTTTGTGGTAATTTGTTATGGCAGTCCTAGGAAACTAACACACTGCCCCTCCAATTCTAATCCACACTGCTTCCAAACACTCCCCCCTTATTTAAGTAGAGTTTTCTTCCCTCTCCCCACCTTCCAAAAAATTATTGCATCTCTCTTTGTCCTTTCCTTTTACTAAAAGGACTTCCCTGTAGCTCAAACAGTAAAGAATCTGCCTGCAATGCGGGAGACCTGGGTTTGATCCCAGGGTTGGGAAGATCCTCTGGAAAAGGGAATGGCAACCCACTCCAGTATTCTTGCCTGGAGAATCCCATGGACAGACAAGCCTGGCAGGCTACAGCTCGTGGGGTCACAAAGAGTTGGACATGACTGAGCAATTAACATTTCACTTCCACCAAAATGACTAAAGCAGTGTACACACCTATCAATTGTCACTGAGTTGTAATTGGTATCTTCTGGCATTCTGCTAGGCAAGGCTACTTGTCCCAAATACTGAGTCAGAGTACACCTGGTATAAAGAGAGTTTCACGTCAATAAAAATGCTGAGAAGATAACCAAGTCTTTTTAGTAAAGTGCTTAGAGTTATAAGTAGAACAATTCTTTCCCTGTCATGTTCTTTGTTCACAAAAATTAAATAAAATAAAAAGTTTCAGTGAGAGAGTAATTTATAGAAATAGATCATGCAAAACTATAGAAATCCTTCCTCCACTGGTCAGAAATCTCTAAGCTGTCAGAAAATGCATGAACAACAGTGACTTTAATCAACTGGACCAAAAATGCCTTCCAAATAATAATTCAATAACCCAGAATTCAGGTTCAGATCAGATCAGATCAGATCAGTTCCTCAGTCATGTCCGACTCTTTGCGACCCCATGAATCGCAGCACGCCAGGCCTCTCTGTCCATCACCGACTCCCGGAGTTCACTCAGACTCATGTCCATCGAGTCAATGATGCCATCCAGCCATCTCATCCTCTGTCGTCCCGTTCTCCTCTTGCCCCCAATCCCTCTCAGCATCAGAGTCTTTTCCAATGAGTCAACTCTTCGCATGAGGTGGCCAAAGTACTGGAGTTTCAGCTTCAGCATCATTCCTTCCAAAGAAATCCCAGGGCTGATCTCCTTTAGAATGGACTGGTTGGATCTCCTTGCAGTCCAAGGGACTCTCAAGAGTCTTCTCCAACACCACAGTTCAAAAGCATCAATTCTTCAGCACTCAGCCTTCTTCACAGTCTAACTCTCACATCCATACATGACCACAGGAAAAACCATAGCCTTGACTAGATGAACCTTTGTTGGCAAAGTAATGTCTCTGCTTTTGAATATGCTATCTAGGTTGGTTGTAACTTTCCTTCCAAGGAGTAAGCGTCTTTTAATTTCATGGCTGCAGTCACCATCTGCAGTGATTTTGGAGCCCCCAAAAATAAAGTCTGACACTGTTTCCACTGTTTCCCCATCTATTTCCCATGAAGTGATGGGACCGGATGCCATGATCTTCGTTTTCTGAATGTTGAGCTTTAAGCCAACTTTTTCACTCTCCACTTTCACTTTCATCAAGAGGCTGTTTAGTTCCTCTTCACTTTCTGCCGTAAGGGTGGTGTCATCTGCATATCTGAGGTTATTGATATTTCTCCTGGCAATCTTGATTCCAGCTTGTGTTTCTTCCAGTCCAGCGTTTCTCATGATGTACTCTGCATATAAGTTAAATAAGCAGGGTGACAATATACAGCCTTGATGTACTCCTTTTCCTATTTGGAACCAGTCTGTTGTTCCATGTCCAGTTCTAACTGTTGCGTCCTGACCCGCATACAAATTTCTCAAGAGGCAGGTCAGGTGGTCTGGTATTCCCATCTCTTTCAGAATTTTCCACAGTCTATTGTGATCCACACAGTCAAAGGCTTTGCATAGTCAATAAAGCAGAAATAGATGTTTTTCTGGAACTCTCTTGCTTTTTCCATGATCCAGCAGATGTTGGGAATTTGATCTCTGGTTCCTCTGCCTTTTCTAAAACCAGCTTGAACATCTGGAAGTTCACGATTCACATATTGCTGAAGCCTGGCTTGGAGAATTTTGAGCATTATTTCACTAGCATGTGAGATGAGTGCAATTGTACGGTAGTTTGAGCATTCTTTGGCATTGCCTTTCTTTGGGATTGGAATGAAAACGGACCTTTTCCAGTCCTGTGGCCACTGCTGAGTCTTCCAAATTTGCTGGCATACTGAGTGCAGCACTTTCACAGCATCATCTTTCAGGATTTGGAATAGCTCAACTGGAATTCTATCACTTCCACTAGCTTTGTTCGTAGTGATGCTTTCTAAGGCCCACTTCACTTCACATTCCAGGATGTCTGGCTCTAGGTCAGTGATCACACCATGGTGATTATCTGGGTCATGAAGATCTTTTGTACAGTTCTTCTGTGTATTCTTGCCACCTCTTCTTAATATCTTCTGCTTCTGTTAGGTCCATACCATTTCTGTCCTTTATTGAGCTCATCTTTGCATGAATGTTCCTCTGGTATCTCTGATTTTCTTGAAGAGATCTCTAGTCTTTCCCATTCTGTTGTTTTCCTCTATTTCTTTGCATTGATTGCTGAGGAAGACTTTCTTATCTCTTCTTGCTATTCTTTGGAACTCTGCATTCAGATGCTTATATCTTTCCTTTTCTCCTTTGCTTTTCGCTTCTCTTCTTTTCACAGCTATTTGTAAGGCCTCCCCAGACAGCCATTTTGCTTTTTTTGCATTTCTTTTCCATGGGAATGGTCTTGATCCCTGTCTCCTGTACAATGTCATGAACCTCATTCCATAGTTCATCAGACACTCTATCTATCAGATCTAGGCCCTTAAATCTATTTCTCACTTCTACTGTATAATCATAAGGGATTTGATTTAGGTCATACCTGAATGGCCTAGTGGTTTTCCCTACTTTCTTCAATTTAAGTCTGAATTTGGCAATAAGGAGTTCATGGTCTGAGCCACAGTCAGCTCCTGGTCTTGTTTTTGCTGACTGTATAGAGCTTCTCCATCTTTGGCTGCAAAGAATATAATCAATCTGATTTCGGTGTTGACCATCTGGTGATGTCCATGTGTAGAGTCTTCTCTTGTGTTGTTGGAATTCAGGTTGCCTCATTATAATTCCCATTTGGAATGTCACATAGAGTATATGAGAAGTGCTTCAAGAAATTAAGAAGGTCATTTGTCCTTTTCCCCCAAATACCTTACATGGCAACTTGTGCAAAATAAACACAGTACTTTTGAGTAGATCCCTCAGGGAGATTCAGGGACAGAATCTGGAAAGCAGGAAGTATACGGCTGCATCCTGCAATGGTCGCACTACATCTGGAGCCCTGAATACCCCGTGGCTCCCACAGCTTTGGGCTTCCCAGATGGTGCTAGTGGTAAAGAACCTGCCTGCCAATGCAAGAGACATAAGAAACACAGGTGTAGTCCCTGGGTTGGAAGGATCCCCTGGAGAAGGAAACGACAACCCACTCCAGTATTCTTGCCTGGAGAACTCTATGGACAGAGGAACCTGGCAGGCTACAGGCCATAGGGCCCCAAAGACTTGGACATGACTGAAGCAACTTAGCACATACCACACCTTTAGAGGTAAGTAGATGACCTGAAAGGCACTCATGGGAGTGAGAAAGATGATGAAGAAGAGGCTTGAGAAATAGCAGGATACAGTGATGTTTAATTTGAAGAACAGAAGCTCCTTGAGAAAAAAAAAGTTAATTATCTTAATAAGAAAGAAATTTATATCACAGAATCTGACATTTTTTGTGACCCAAAGAGTAAAGCTAACACCAATAAATGAAAGTTACAGGAAGACAAATTTTGAATGGTCATAAGAGAGATTCCTAAAAATCAAGCTAGTAATTGTGAATTGTCCTTGGAAATGTTCGTGCAAAGAACTGTAACTACTTGACAATAGTAACTTACTTATCTTTAGAGTACTAGTGCACAGAATATATACTTTCATGTAACAACTAATATATACTTGATAAAGGGAAATTCAAACAGTCCCTTCTTAAACCTAGGATTCCAGGATTTTAGGATTCCAAAAAAACATAACTGTGAGACACTATTTTCCTTTCAATAGGTCATATTATCATAATTTTCTTTATGCTGGATGTGTACAACTCAAGAAAATAAAAAAGGACACCAAGCATGTCAGTAAGGACATCCTAGGTAATACCACAGAGTAGTAAGTATAAAGTGTGAAACACTTAACAAGCTCAAAGATTCAAATATACGTATTTACACATACATTTAAACCCTCTAAAATTCCTCTTAATCAAAGCAAAAGTGAGCTGCAACTTATCAAAGCTTTATCACATACATTAAACTAAGTACTTTTGTATTCATTCAAAAACATTTATTGAATGCTGATGATATGCCAGACATGTCTAGTACTATCAACCAATTTAGTGAGGTAGGTATTAATATCTTCACTTGAAGGCCAAAGGAGTTACGTAACTTGTCCAAGTTCAGGCCACCACTACCCTATACAGAGGATTTGCACACACACAAAAAAGTACCTTTTCCTCAAGACACTTCACTTCCATTTGTCAGAAAATGTATCATAATATACTAATTCTATTAGAACAAGAAACATATTACCTTCTGCCATAAAATTGTCTTAATAAATATTCAAATTGATAAGTCTATGACCTGATGGCTCAGCAATAAAGAATCTGCCTGCAATGCAGGAGATGTAGGTTCAATCCCTGGGTTAGGAAGAGCCCCTGGAGAAGGAAACAGCAACCCACTACGGTATTCTTGCCTGGGAAAACCCATGGACAAACGAGCCTGGCAGGCTACAGGCCATAGGGTCACAAACAGTCGAACACGATTTTAAGCTACTTAGCAGCATGATATAAAGTTTGCACCTTTCATGGGTTTCTTTGTGCAGTGAACAATTTACTTAATGGTCAATCCCATACAATATCTAATAAATGCAGCACCAGGGATTTTACTCCAGGGTACTACTATTAACTCCCACCCTAAATGGGAATCATCAAGAATCTCATGTGAATTACATAATCCTCTGGCTGCATATGATCGTTGCCTCCTTTCAGCATTGTTTCATGCTCAAAGCACTTATAAATATGTATTTATGGACATAAACCCCTGAATACATAGAAAGCTACAAATGCTGGATGAATAAGAAGGGTTTCTCAGAAAGACCATCATTAGCATCTCCCAAACAAGAACCGTTTCTCCAAACTCTGGTTTTACCCACCAGGAAAATTGGAAAATATTAAGATGAATATAAAATATTTGTTCTCATAAATATCAAGCAAATACTCAGCTGGGACCTGAAGATCTTAATTATCACAAAAATGATTTTAATCAGATTCCACTAAGAAGGAATCTTAGTTCTTCAGATCAAAGTCAAGTCAAAGTGCTTCAGATCAATATTCTGTCAAATTCTGAAAGATTTTTCGGAAACAAGGGATTTAACAAAAAGATTTTGCTTTTTCTTAATATCCAATAAAAATAAACACGTCTTTAAAAAGAACAATGTATGTTTATGTGGTGCTTTAATTCATCCAAATCTCCCTTGTTGGGTCTCTATCAGGTTTCAAGTTTTGTGTCAGATGCTGAGAACATGCTGATGATCAACTCCAGACCATGCACTACTCTCATTCCAGCAGGCAAAATTTCGGTAAGTGCTACAATAGAGATCTAGACAAAATGTAATAGACCCACTTGCTCTTGCCTTGATTTGTTCTCCATACACAATTTCTTGGAATTTAGGTAAATGAACCTCACAAAATTTTAAGTATGCTCTAAAATGAATGTGAAGGACAATCACTGTCATCGTATCTGGCAAACAGTAAATATATAATAGATGTGGAATGAATAAGTAAATCAACTTTCCAGATTACAAATTAGAGTTGGGCCACAAGCAAACATTCCCATCAATTATAAAATAAGTGTTCATGAATACAAAATATTTTTAAATAACCAAAGCCTAAGGCAATTTGAATTGAGAGAAGAGATCATTTAAATATAAACCTCATACTACCCAGCCTAAAACATAAGATAAATTATTTCCTATGTCTCTTAGTCTATTTAACGATATATTTTCAACATCTCAGCAGCACATTCATTTTTATTTTCCAAGTTATATCGGCTATTTTTTTTCCCCTAAATCCCAACCATATCTGTCAATCTGGCTTTGGTAAGAGTGATTAATTATGAGGAGGTCTAATAATTTCCATTGTTTTCAGTCATCCAGACAGAGAAGATCTGGGATTAAAGGCAAAAGAGAGAGAGAGAGAGATACACGGGCAGATTCCTTGCTGTATAGAAGGGATCTATATTCACGAATTCCAACTTCAAGTGGATAATTTGAGGTTTGTATCTTCAACGGTTTAACCACTCCATCCGGTACTAACCAAACGTCCCCAAAGACATTTCACTGAATTACAAACAAAACGCTATCCACCTTACTCACTTTTTCTTCTAATTCTTTGCTTTCGGACTTCTTTTTATTCGTCTCACATTCTGTTAAAAATAACTTGAGGATGGGAACACAGTCTATGCTATCTCCTTCATCAGCACCTAGCCCGGCACCTTATGCAATGAAGCACTTACAAAATGCCTTGGGATAATATTACTCGACACGAAGCCACCGCACGTATGAAACTCCGAGGTTAGCACTTTCTAACAGGCTTTCAGGCAATGCCTGATGTGAAGAAGAATCCCGAAATACTAAATTAAAAGAGGCCTTTACGCTGTTTAAAATACAGTTCTTACCACCACCACGAGAAAATAGTTCCAAACTTTCCACGCATAGTTAATGCTCCTCCGCTCACACGCTCCAGCCGAGGACTCTGCGCCTGCGCTCTAGAGGGTGGTACCTTTGCACCTGGCTGCTGCTGCCGCTGCTGCTGCTAAGTCGCTTCAGTCGTGTCCGACTCTGTGCGATCCCATAGACGGCAGCCCACCAGGCTCCCCCGTCCCTGGGATTCTCCAGGCAAGAAAACTGGAACGGGTTGCCATTTCCTTCTCCAATGCATGAAAGTGAAAAGTGAAATTGAAGTTGTTCAGTCGTGTCCGACTCTTCGCCACCTCATGGACTGTACCTACCAGACTCCTCCATCCATGGGATTTTCCAGGCAAGAGTACTGGAGTGGGTTGCCATTGCCTTCTCCATTGCACCTGGCCTTATCCTCAATTTCTCTTTCCCCGCCACCTGCGGCTTCCTGATCCGCCCTTGCGCAGGGGTCTCAGGTGGCCAAGCTGTCAAGAGACGGGCCCGAGTGGTCTCTTGAAGGGCCCAAGATTGTCCGTAGCCACAGAGGGGAAAAAATGGTGGAAAATTCACCGCTGCCATTTGCAGAAAGAGCGTTCTTTGGTTTTCTCCGTTAAGCTCCCAATTTTGGTGCACACTCTGTCTCAGATGGGCTTTTATTCCTGAATCTTGGCTAAGCGCCTTAGGCTTAATCTATTGGTCTCGAAATTATTCAGCAGTTCCATTATTTGTCTACCTCTTTGTTACCATAGTAATCCATTATATACTCTTATTTGGAATAAACATGACGAGTCAACTCCATTCATGTAATCACAGATAACATTGCTAAAAATCAACAGCAGAAGAAATGCCAAGAGGCCATCCAATATTAGAAGATATAACTATTAGTGAAGTAAACTAAATATTCCTTCTTGTAACCAAAGAACTTTACACCAAAAACTGAATTGTAGGTAGACTAACACCAAGCATTTATTATTTTTGACATAGTAATCCCTTATGATTATACAGTGGAAGTGAGAAATAGATTTAAGGGACTAGATCTGATAGAGTGCCTGATGAACTATGGACTGAGGTTCGTGACATTGTACAGGAGACAGGGATCAAGACCATCCTCATGGAAAAGAAATGCAAAAAAGCAAAATGGCTGTCTGGGGAGGCCTTACAAATAGCTGTGAAAAGAAGAGAAGCGAAAAGCAAAGGAGAAAAGGAAAGATATAAGCATCTGAATGCAGAGTTCCAAAGAATAGCAAGAAGAGATAAGAAAGTCTTCCTCAGCGGTCAATGCAAAGAAATAGAGGAAAACAACAGAATGGGAAAGACTAGAGATCTCTTCAAGAAAATCAGAGATACCAAGGGAACATTTCATGCAAAGATGGGCTTGATAAAGGACAGAAATGGTATGGACCTAACAGAAGCAGAAGATACTAAGAAGAGGTGGCAGGAATACACAGAAGAACTGTACAGAAAAGATCTTCATGACCGAGATAATCACGATGGTGTGATCACTCACCTAGAGCCAGACATTCTGGGATGTGAAGTCAAGTGGGCCTTAGAAAGCATCACTGCAAACAAAGTTAGTGGAGGTGATGGAATTGCAGTTGAGCTATTTCAAATCCTGAAAGATGATGCTGTGAAAGTGCTGCACTCAGTATGCCAGCAAATTTGGAAAACTCAGCAGTGGCCACAGGACTGGAAAAGGTCCGTTTTCATTCCAATCCCAAAGAAAGGCAATGCCAAAGAATGCTTAAACTACCGCACAATTGCACTCATCTCACATGCTAGTAAAGTAATGCTGAAAATTCTCCAAGCCAGGCTTCAGCAATACGTGAACCGTGAACTTCATGATGTTCAAGCTGGTTTTAGGAAAGGCAGAGGAACCAGAGATCAAATTCCCAACATCCGCTAGATCATCAAAAAAGCAAGAGAGTTCCAGAAAAACATCTATTTCTTCTTTATTGACTATGCAAAGCCTTTGACTGTGTGGATCACAATAGACTGTGGAAAATTCTGAAAGAGATGGGAATACAAGAACACCTGACCTGCCTCTTGAGAAACCTATATGCAGGTCAAAAAGCAACAGTTAGAACTGGACATAGAACAACAGACTGGTTCCAAATAGGAAAAGGAGTATGTCAAGGTTGTATATTGTCACCCTGCTTATTTAACTTATATGCAGAGTACGTCATGAGAAACGCTGGACTGGAAGAAACACAAGCTGGAATCAAGATTGCCGGGAGAAATATCAATAACCTCAGATATTTAGATGACACCACCCTTATGGCAGAAAGTGAAGAGGAACTCAAAAGCCTCTTGATGAAAGTGAAAGTGGAGAGTGAAAAAGTTGGCTTAAAGCTCAACATTCAGAAAACGAAGATCATGGCATCTGGGTCTCATCACTTCATGGGAAATAGATGGGGTAACAGTGGAAACAGTGTCAGACTTTATTTTTGGGGGCTCCAAAATCACTGCAGATGGTGACTGCAGCCATGAAATTAAAAGACGCTTACTCCTTGGAAGGAAAGTTATGACCAACCTAGATAGCATATTGAAAAGCAGAGACATTACTTTGTCAACAAAGGCCCGTCTGGTCAAGGTTATGGTTTTTCTTGTGGTCATGTATGGATGTGAGAGTTGGACTGTGAAGAAGGCTGAGTGCTGAAGAATTGATGCTTTTGAACTGTGGTGTTGGAGAAGACTCTTGAGAGTCCCTTGGATTGCAAGGAGATCCAACCAGTCCATTCTAAAGGAGATCAGCCCTGGGATTTCTTTGGAAGGAATGAAGCTGAAGCTGAAACTCCAGTACTTTGGCCACCTCATGCAGAGTTGACTCATTGGAAAAGACTCTGATGCTGGGAGGGATTGGGGGCAGGAGGAGAAGGGGACGACAGAGGATGAGATGGCTGGATGGCATCATTGACTCGATGGACATGAGTCTGAGTGAACTCCGGGAGTTGGTGATGGACAGGGAGGCCTGGCATGCTGCGGTTCATGGGGTTGCAAAGAGTCGGACATGACTGAGCAACTCAACTGAACTGAACTGAATAATAGTGATCATAATTTTGACTATCTCTGGTATTAACAGCTAATATTAAAATATTAAAGGGCTTCCCAGGTGACTCAGTGGTAAAGAAGCCACCTATTAGTGCAGGTGACCCAGGAGACTTGGGTTCCATCCCTGAGTTGGGAAGATCCCCTGGAGGAGGAACTAGCAACCTGCTTCACTCTTCTTGCCTGGGAAATCCCATGGATGGAGGAGCCTGGCAGGCTACAGTCCATGGGGTTGCAAAGAGTTGGAAATGACTAAGTTACTCAATGCATACACACACACACACACACACACACACACACACAGAGTGAAATGTAAAAAGAAAACAATGTTAAGTTGAATTTTTCTTAGATTTAGCATGTGTGTGCCAAGTCACGTCTGACTCTTTGTGATGCTATGGACTGTAGCCCGCCAGGCTCCTCTGTCCATGGGGTCCTCAGGCAAGAGTTCTGGAGTTGATTGCCATGCCCTCCTCCAGGGGATTATCCTGACCCAGGGATGGAACCCGCAACTCTTATTTCTCCTGCATTGGCATGTGGGTTCTTTACCACAAGCGCCACACTTAGATTCAGTTAGAAGCCCCTCTTAGACTAAGTTCCATTAATAGTGTGAAAGTGAAAGTATTAGTCATTGAGTTCTGTCCAACTCTTTGCAATTCCATAGACTATAGCCCACCAAACTTCTCTGTCCGTGGGTATTTCCAGGCAAGAATACTGGAGTGGATTGCCATTTCCTTCTCCAGGGGATCTTCCTGACCCAGGGATCAAACCCACGTTTCCTGCATTGCAGGCAGAGTCTTCACCATCTCAGCCACCAGCAAAGCCCTTATTAATACTGCAAATGTTCTCAAATAGCAGACATTAATAGAATAAACTAATGTTACATTACTCTATATAGATATCTTTATATCAGTAGTTACAGAAACTATGTGTGCAAAACTAAATATACAGTACATGTGTATTAGTTGCTCAGTCATGTCCAACTCTTGGCAACCCCATGGACTGTAGCCCGCCAGGCTCCTCTGACTATGGAATTCTCCAGGCAAGAATACTGGAGTGGGTTGCCCCCTTCTCCAGGGTATCTTCCCGATGCAGGAATTGAACCTGCATCCTCCACATTGTAGGCAGATTCTTTACCATTTGAGCTACCCGGGAAGCCTCATATACTTTATAGTATAACATAGTATATTTGCAGAGAAGATCCATTTCTCAGTAATCCAAAGAAATTCAGAAACCATTTATGCTTACAGTTTTCTTAGATACTGGCATTCAATACAATTTAAGTAGAACAATTTAATAACAGCAGATAATTTGGGTTATGCCATTAAGGTGGCAAAAAGCATGTTTCAATATACTATGAATTTTTTACAATGAAACACTGATAAATTAATTCTTGACCAAAAAGAAAATGTTTCAGCTTCCTTTTGAAACACAAGCATCATCATTCATTGCTCTCTACCTATCTTTGCGTTTCTACCAGGTAGGCTGCATATACCCAGATCTGATAAGAACTTCACAGACAGAAATATTGAAAATTCATATGCAATTTATGAAAATCATTAAAAAGAGATTCAAGTACTGACATGGTGGAATTTTGATGTTTTAGTTTTTCTCATTTAAAAAGTTTCTAGGGTGGCAGCGGTGGCAAAAATAAAAATAAATAAATAAATAGAATAAAAGGTTTCTAAATATACTTTAGCATTTGAATAGAAACAAATATTTCTAATACTTCCTTCCAGGTTTATATAAATTCCTCCTAATTTCACTCTTCTCCTCTGTAGAAATCAAATGTGTATCTAGTTTACATAGGCACAGCATAGTACAAAGGCTCCTAGTAAGTAAGTGCTCATATTTCATTTAGCAGATATTTACTACAAATGTGTGCAAACTTGTATAAAGCACTTGTATAAAGTGCTAGAGTACTAGGGATCGTGTAAAGATACATAAAAAGGATAGT
The DNA here is from genome assembly GCF_027580195.1 of Bos mutus. NCBI lineage: Eukaryota > Metazoa > Chordata > Mammalia > Artiodactyla > Bovidae > Bos > Bos mutus. Next base: position 50,888,477 of record NC_091617.1, read on the forward strand.
CAGCTTTCCTGATTTGTAATTTTAAGAAATAAAATGAATACAAATAAAATAAAATAGTAAAGAGAAGAAATGAAATAAAAGGATAAAATGAAAAAGGATGGGGAGATTATTTTTCTACCTCTTGGGCTCCTTCTTATATGATTATCATATTGTTGTTCTACATTTTGCTAAATTACTATAAAAAGCTTAAAGGCAGAGTCTATCATATTTTTCACCCTATCTTTAACATCTGCCCTAATGAAGAAGAGGCTTTCCTGGTGGCTCAGGCAGTAAAGAATTCGCCTGCAATGCAGAAGACCTGAGTTCAATCCCCAGGTTGGAAGATCCCCTGGAGGAGGGCATAGCAACCCACTCCAGTATTCTTGCCTGAAGAATCCCTGTGGACAGAGGAGCCTGGCAGGCTACAGCCCATGGGGTCACAGAGTCGGACACGACTGAGCGACTAAGCACAGCACATAATGAAGAATATAAATTTAAGTGAGTAAATAAACATTAAAATGTCACATAAGAGAGAGAAACAAAATGCTATAAGCACTAAAATCAACACTGTGAATGCAACTACCTCAAGTATTAAGGAAATAGCTTATTGTTACCTGAAATAAATAATTTAAATGTTTTCTCAAATTCCACCATTTGTGATTTGAGGTAGGGACTTTAGAAGTTAGAAACAGCATTCTTAGCAATATCTAGAGCCAAATCTAAATCTTTGAGGAGTAGTTCAGGCTGGATTTCTAGGTTTATCCTAACAGGATGTAATTTTGTATATAAATATGCATGTGATTTTCTAAATATTAAAAGATACTTCTCTAGTCATGTTCCTCATGGAGAAAGAGTCTGAGCAAAAATCAAATGCTGAAACAAGGCCCCTACTTTTTAAATTGCTTTTACTGAATGTGAGGGGATCCTGGCAGCACCTTATTACCTAATCCCATGGAAGAGCTGGAATACAGATTATTCTAGCAGCCCACAGTTGCTACAGTTCTGAAACAAATAACATGATCTCCCATGCTCAAACACACACATCTGCACATGGACCGACTTCCATCCAGGAGATAGACCTGACCCCTTTAGAAATGACAGAGTAAATCAGGAAATCAGCTCCAAGGATTCTGTCCTTCTGCTCTGCTTCAGGGACCCAAATTCATACCCTAATGGTTTTAAGTTTCCATGACCAAACCCAAGAACAAGGGGCAGAAGACCTGAAGGCTCACAAATAGCCCATCCATGCTCTTCTGTGGAGACAAAACAGTTTTATCCAACATCCTTGGAAAAATGTGAATGATCTGTTCAGGACTGAACTGCTTCACCCCTGTTGTATGTAAATTATTCATGACCCTCTCCTTTGGCACATTTTGCACTCCATTTTCTCTGCTCACTTCATCAGCTTTTTTCCAAGCTATCTCAATTGCCTTGTGCTCTGCTCTCTTCAGAAACTTAAAGAGGAAACTGCATGATTCATTCAATTAACTGAATCATACATTTCTTTTCGATATATTGGGAAGTAGGGAAGGTGCTTTGGGATTTCTTTAATAGCTTTTTAGAAAACAACTCCTTAAATTATTCTATTTGAAATGTTTGAAATGCTTTGTCTAACTTTCTCTGATAGCATGATATTGCACTAAAACCCTGGAGTGTTAGGAAAACCTATTTCTGTTGTCAGTACTTCACTGTGAACAGCAGGGGGCAATAGCATATCAAAAATTGTGAAATTGTCTCAGGCTCTGAGAAACACTGTTGAATTGCTGCACTGGGTCTGTGTTTCCCAGCCCGATGATCTCAGCTCTTAGATGAAGTCTTTTGTTTTGTGTCCTATTTTACAATGCACTGTTCAGTTTTCTGTGAGTTGTGACTTATTCAGACAGCATTTCACTGCCAGTTTAGCTTAAGAAAAAAAAAGGTGAGAAAAAAAAAAGAGGAAGAAGAAAATTAAAGTGCAGCTAAATGAAATACAAAAAGACAAGTAATCCTGCCTGTATTTAAAGTTTGTCCCTTCTCTGTTCCCATCCATTGCAATCTTGAAAATAGTTTTTCTGGATTACAGACTTAATATACCCTTAAGCCTTCCCACATAGATGCACGCATTTCATTTTACCTTCTCTGTCATGCAGTTAACAGATATCTGTATAAAAGGAAAAACTGTTTTAAGCTGAATACTTTTTAAAATAATTCAAAAAAACTTCTATGTTGTGTGCTAGCCTTTGGTCAAGCATCTCTGATTAGAATTTTTATATTTTTCTGCCTTTTAAACATTTATTAGTCAAGATACATTTCACTGTTATGTTTCAATAAAGTTATTCCCCTGTGAATTCACACCTTCAGCTAAATGGCAAAAAAAGCTGAAGTTGTGAAGCTACAGCTGATGAATTTGGGGGTAGAATATAATGTAGAAACTAAAACATCAAAGATTTGAGAATATATTCAAGGATCATTTCCACTGCATTGGAAGGTGTTTCATAATCCAACCTTCAAAATCAGCAGAAATTAAACTATTTCACGCATAATTTGAGTTCTGCCTTAAAACATAAAACCGCTAAGACTGGCTTCTCCCACTTAGGCTGAAATTCCCAGAGTTATTAATTTATTACTGTGGGATGGCAGAAGTAATATTATTTCAACATCTGGCAACAAAATTACTGTTTAAGGGATATTCCTTCCCTCCTTGAGACTGAGGGCCCTATCTGATACTCTGATACTCTTCTGGCCTGTCTCCTAGTATTCAGCTGCACACAGCACTCCAGTCACACCAGCCTCGTTGCTGGTCTTTGAAAACACACCCAGTAATCATGTGTCTCTAGGCCTTGCTGTTCTCTCAGTCAGGATAAATCTTACTCCACTTATCTAAATGACTCATTCCTTCACCTACTTCAAGAGTATGTCCAGGGACTTCCCTGGTGGCCCAGTGGCTAACACTCTGCTCCCAATGTAGAGGCCCTGGGTTCAATCCCTGACCAGGGAACTAGATCTCATATGCCTCAACTAAGAGTCTGCATGCCACAACTGAGACCCAGAGTAGCCAAATAAATAATTTTTTTTTTAAGAGTGTGTCCAAAAGTCAGTTTCTCCATGAGGCTTTCCCTGACCACCTACTTAAAATAGAAAATTTCCCCCAGCATTTCCTATACTCCTTGTCCTCCTTTATCTTCCTCATTAGTACTTATCACCAAATATGTCACATATTGCATGTAAATATAATAAAGATGAGTTATCTGAGACCAAACATATCAACTAATAGGGACTTAACCCCTCCATAAACGAGGACAAACAAAGCAGTTGATTGTAAAGCAAAATCCAACTTTTTGCTGCACATAAAAGACAAACACATACCAAAAACAAAATAATTCATAAATGTTAATAATGAAAGGAGGCAAAACGGTATACCAAGAAAATACAAAGAAAGAACTAATACTTTGAAATCCAATTAAACAGAATTTAGACCAAAGCCTATTACCAGGTCAAAGAGCACTTTACAACTTTAAAGGCTACAATCACAGTGAAAATAAAATATTTATGAAAGATATGCAGCAAATAACACAGTAGCTTCTTTCACTTAGCAGAAACTACAAGAGAGTCAAAGAGACTAGAAATACTTAATAATAGTAGACTTTAGTATACTTCTTTTGGTCCGAGACCAAAAATGGTACCAAAAACACTTATAATAGTTGAGTCTATAGTTACATACAGAGACATCTATACCTCAATAAATTACAGTAAGAAAAATACAAATAATATTCTCCATCAATGACACGATAAAAGTATGAATCCATAACAAGCAAAGCACAAGAAAATCTTCCCACCTTGAAATTTTAAGCTTTCTATTAAACTTAGCTTGGCTCAAGGAAAAACAACAACTGATAATGAAATTTTTTAGAAAAAAAATAATGAAAACATGATATCAGGGTTTACAAGATATTGCTAAAAAGTGTCCAGAAAAAGATTCATGAATTTAAAAATTTATATCAATAAAAATGAGAGAAGATGAGTTGGATATTATACTCAAAAAGTTATAAATATTTAAGGCTTGCTTTTTTTTTTACATTTTGGACTTAATTTTCTTTTTAATTAAGCAATCTATACTTGAAAACAACCTGGAGCAAATCTAGCTGTATCAAACTGCATTTAGCACTTTTATAATTCATTATCACATTGGTACTGTTATTTTGAAACTACTATATATGTTAAGGGAAAAAGTAAATACGCAATTATTTAACATTCGGAATCATGCTTTTCAGCAGAAAAGAGATGCAACATGAAATCAAATAAGTAGAAAATTATGTAATCTTTCATTAAAATTGGAACATCACAAATTTATGATTTATTTTTCTTTGAAAAACCACATAATTCCTACATTTTGTATTTATAACTCTGAGAAGTAACAATAAGCCTTTCAGTCATGAAGATCCTATATGCACAGAGTGTGGTCACCAAATACCATTTTCAGTGAATGCAATGAAGACTCTTTTGAGAAATGTCTCGTTCTAGGTGTGGAACAGTAAATGAGACTGTTCCAATATGAGACTGGGACTCAGGGTCTTCATATATTTAAGCAATAAGCAATTATAGAGGAAAATAGAGGAGATGACTCTATTTACATTACCAATAAACCAAAAAATTATCCTAGGAGTAAATGTCATAAGAACTGTGCAAAATCTATATGAGAAAAACTTTGAAGCTTTTCTGAAAGATAGAAAACTGTGACTCGAATAAAAGGAAAAATAAACCTTGCTCCTCAATTGAATAATAAAAAATTATAAATTAATGCCACTTTTCAAAGTATGTTTCAAAGTATGTTTAGGTTAATGAGGCAGTACAGAGGAAGGCAATCCTGTGAACTCCTAGTTCCTGTAGTGTACATGGAAGAAATAAATAAGCAACATTATTTCCCCCAAAACCGGGAAATCAAAATAAGAAAACAGCAATAAGCTATTTTGTCAATAACTAGCTCTACCAGATATTGAAATATACAGTTTCTATAGTTTGAAGAGTATATTATTAGCACTTGAGTAGACAATCAGATCAATGGAAAAAATAGAAAATATAAATGTAGAGCCAAGAATGATGTGAAAATTTATGTATGTGATAAAAGTGATATCTCAAATCACTGGGAGATAAGTGGACTTTTGAAAATTAAACGCTGTTAGAACAGCTAAGTAGGTCTTTGAACTAGGAAAAAAGTGGATATAACATTACCCAAGTGGAGTTTCAGCCAATAAAAGCCAAAAAATTTAACATGAATCTTACAGTGAAGACCAATTTGATTATCCAAATAGACATTCTGGAAAAGCACTGGTCTGAACTTGCCAAAAAAGCCAATGCCAGAAAAAAACAATAAACAAAAAAGGCTGAGGAAGTAGTCTAAATTGAAGGAAGCTAGAGACTTGGTAACTAAAATCAATACGTGATCCTTGTTAAATCATGAATTTATATTTTACAAACAAGTACAGGGGAAGCAAGGATTGAAGGTGGGGGGGACAATCAAGGAAATTCTAATATGGATTATATATTAAATTACAGAAATGTACCAATGTTTAGTGCATTCCGACTCCCTATGTTGGAAAAATCTAGTGATATATATCCTAATGACATACCACTGTGATACTATTGGACAGTAGTCCTCAATCGGGGGGATTTTGCCCTCCCCTCCCCTGTCACACAATGTCTGAAAACATTTTTGATGGTCACAAGTTGGGGAGGGCAGGGGAGGGGAGGGTTGCTACTGGTGTCTAGCAGCCTCTAAAGCCAGGAGTGCTACTAAACATTGCACAATGCACAAGACGGCGACCCCACTCCCCTCACAACAAAGAAACATCATGCTAAAAATCAACAGCGCCACAGTTGACAAACCCTGATGTAGGAGAATCCCTTATTCTTAAGGGATAGTACTGAGATATTGGGCTTCCCTGGTAGCTCAGCCGGGAAAGAATCTGGTTGCAATGCAGGAAACCTAGGTTTGATCCTTGGGTCCAGAAGATCCTCTGGAGAAGGGAAGGGCTACCCACTCTAGTATTCTTGCCGGGAGAATTCCATGGACAGAGGAGCTTGGCGGGCTACAGTCTACTGGCTTGCAAACAATTTGTCACGTCTGAGCGACTACGCAACTAAGACACACACACACACCCGAGATATTAGGCTGAATGAAATGAAACTGTCTTCTGTTCAGTTCAAATATCCGTAATATTGAAGGGTGAAGGGATATAGTATTCACAACTGTCAAACTGTGCAGCAAAAAAACACCGTACACTTTGTTCCGCCCTGCTTCCTCCCCCATGGGCTACCGAAGCAGGGTCGCACTCCTCCAGGGCATGCTGACCCGCCGAGCCTGCGCGATGGGAGGATCCTGCGAGCAGCCACTGCGCAGGCGCCGGGTGGCAGCCGCACCCACGCGGCGCTTGTCCAAAAGTTACGGATGTGCACCGGGACCTCGCAGTCCGCGCGGCTGCCTACTGCGGAGGAGAGAAGAGAGAACGCCTCAGGGCGCGCCGTTGGCTTCTGCGTGAGTGACAACGCTGCTTTCCCAGTTCGACCCCGTCTCCTCTGCGCTCCGCGGAGGGCTGCAGTGAGCATCGTTTATCCTTTGGAGCATTTATCCTTCGCCAGGAAGAGCCAGTTGTGTTTGGTCCCTCGTGCCTGGCCATTCCCAGGCTGGATTCTTCGGAGGTGGGCTTTTACACTTTCCTTAGTGGATTCTGACTTCCTGTGTCTGACGAGCCTGGGCAGTACTACATCTCCTGACCAGGGACCGAAAGTGCCCTGGTAGGCTCATTCCACACCCAGCTTCTCGTCAGGAAGAGCTTACCCAGGTAACATTTTTAAATACCTTAAAGTTTTCAGCCTAGAGTTTCCTAAGGAGTCGGCAGACTTTTTCTGTAAAAAAGCCAGAGAGCAGACGTTTTAGGATTTGCAGGCCAGGAACAGTCGTTTTTGTCGCTTTTCTTTTCTTTTAACAGTCTCATAAAAATGTAAATAAATAAAACGCTCTTAGCTTCGGACTTCACAGAAACATGAGGATTACAGTGTTTAGGCTACAGTCTTTCAATTTACCCAGCACGGAGGCTAGAGCTTTAGCCCCTAGTTCAACCACGGTTTTGCAATAGGCTCAGAGGACTACGACCCACCCCCGAGTGTACTGGGCCCCGCCTACCGAGGCTGAGCTTGCCATCTTTGGGGTCCCTACACCTGCACTTCTGCTTTTCCTTCATGAGTGTGGCCAGTGGTGAGTTCCTGGCAATCAGCAGAGCTGCTAGGAAATCCCCAGATCCACAGCCACACCATCCTTCACTCTAAAAGGGCAGTCTCTTCCTATCTAGGAGCAAAAACCAGTCCTTACACTGAAACTAGGTGAGGATAAACAATACAAGAAGATCTCACAATGCAGTATCAACTGTATTTGTCATTGTATAGAATTTTTTCTATTGATAAATGTAATATATTTATGCCCACTATGGTAATTTGGGAAATGCTGAAAAGTAGATAGAAGAAAATAAAAATTTAGCATACTCCCAAGCCACAAAAATGAACTATCAAAATTTGTTTAGTTGGTCTTTTAAGTGTATATGAATAGGATAACTTACTGAACTGGATTTCTAAGAAATGTTTCTTAATCAACTTTTGTTGAAGTGCAAAATCCAGCAAAGTGGTCAAATTGTAAATGAACAGTTCAATAAACTTTCGAAGGCTAACACAAACACATCCTTACATCCACCACCCAGATCAAGAGATAGGGCATACCTAGCTCCTCCAGCCCCATATTCAGTCAAGGGCAGCTTCTTCCCAAGTATAACCATTGTCTTATCCTCAAATTCATAGATTAGTTTAATTTATTTAAATTCACGTGAACTAAATTAATCAGTAAATTTTCTTTAATTTCATGTGAAATGAATTAATCAGTAAATATCCTCCTCTTGTAATATTTCTTTCTCTCCATATTACATTTGAGACTCATTCAATGTTGCATGTAATGTCTATGAATTTTGTCTTATGCTGTACAGCATTTAATTGTGTGAATATACTGCAATTTATCGTTAATACTATTGTTTTTTAAATTTAAGCTATATTGAGATATAGTTCCCATACCCTGCAATTTTCATCCATTTAAAACGTACAATTTAATATTTTTGTAGTATATTTACAGATAAGTGCAACCACTGGCAGGCACAGTCAATTTCAGAACATTTCATCACCTCAGAACAGCTCCATACTCTTTAGCTATCATTCCCCTACCCTACATCCTCTCCAGCCCGAAGCAACTACTTTTTGCCTCTATAGATATGCCTATTCTAGACAGTTCATAAAACTGGTCCCTTATACTGATACTAAATATTGTGATTGGTTCCTGATACTGATAGTGAATATTCATGTTATTTCCAGGTTTGGAGCTAGAAATACAAATAATACTTCTGTGAACATCATTATACTTAATCAGCATATTATATGTATCTAAAGCTATATATGTATCGAATAGATACATATTTCTATGGGATATATATCTAAAAGTAGAATAGCTCCAACATAGGGTATATACATGGTTAGCTATAGTTGATGGTGCCAAACAATTTTCAAATTTACACTCCCACCAGCAGCAGATGAGACTTTTCACTGCTCCACACCCTCACCAACATTTGGTGATTGTGTGGTTTCAATTTACACTCCTCGGATGACTAATGGGAAAAGAGTGTCTTTGCATGTAATTATTAGTCATCTGAAGATCCTCTTTAGTAAAATGCCTTAAAGGTCTTCATTTCATTTTTGGAGGGGTTGTCTTTTTCTGTTTGATTTATATATTCTAGATGTGAGTCCATTTTCATTTATGAGTACTGCAATCAAACAGATACTTTTTCTTATCTGACTTGCATTTTAACCATCTTGTTAAATTTTAATGACTGTAAATTTTAAACTTTTACTGAAGTCAGTCTTCTTCTATGGTTAGTACCTTTGCTATCCTAAGAAACCATCGCCTACAAGAACCTTCTACTATTTTACCATATAAAAACATGTTTTTCTTTGCATCTTTAAATCCACTAACCACGAATCGATTTTGGAGTATGGCGGGCAGTAAGTGTTAATGTTTTTTTTTTTTTTCATGTAGCTGTCCAGCTGATCCAGATGCTTTTCTTGAGACTTCTTTTCTCATTGCCCTGCAGTGTTACCTTTGTCATGAATCAATAGAAACATAAATCAGTACAGATATTGGAATTAATAGCCAAGGTCTTTAACCATGACAAATATATTAAGGAATCTTACAAAAATAAGATGTAATATATGAAGAAGTAGACAATTTCAAGAGAGAAACAGATCTTTTTTTGTGAGATGGAAGTCCTACAACTGAAAAATACAATATCTTGGACACAATCATGAAAGCATCATTAAACTTGAAGTCAGGTTGCTAGAAATCACCCAAATATAAGTGCACTGAGACAAAAATATTGTAAATAAACAAAGCAGCAGTGACTGATAAGAATAGTATCAAGTGGCCTAAAATATATGAAATTTAACTCCTAAAAAAGCAAAAGGAGAGAACCTGGAACAGAATTATGTTTGAAAAATATTGGCAGAAGCTTCCCAAAATTGATCAACTCTGTATTACCCAGGATATTTGCTTGTTTCCAAGGAAGAGAGTGGATCCCGATACCCTCGCTTGCCAAGAATGGAATTTGGAAGTGAGCATAAATAAACTTCTACATCTACATGAATGAGCAGTAGAACATTTTAAAGGCACACAAAATTGGGGAAAATACCTTGTTTGGTGGAACTGTCCCACACATTACTATACTTTTAACATAAATTTTGCTTACCCACTAAAGCCCAGAGTACCACCCAATCATAGTAATACCAAAATGTCCTCCCAGGTTTTCAGAATATCCCCCAGTGCATTGTATGGCCCTACATCCATCAAGAGCCCCTCTCTCATGTGATCTGCCACTGCTGTCTTTCCTACCTCATCTTCTAATCTTCACCTCTCTCAAACCACTCTGGCATCTTTCCATCTGAGGGCTTTGGGGATGCCTTTTCTTGCTTCCTGAATGGTCCCCTTCCAAACATCCATATGACTGACGCTTTTCTCCTCCTCAGGTCTTTGTTCAAACATCATTTTCTCAGTAAGACCTAGAAATTAAACAAAACAAAACAGAAAACTTGCATGTTCATTCCCACATCCCCAGTTTATTTTTATCTGTAGCCTTTATTTGAAGTGCTATATATTTTAATTATTTAATTTCCTTACTGTCTCACCTTCCCCACTCATAAAATATAAGTTTCAGTGAGGAGGGAGAGGAATTTACCAATTTTGTTCTCTGTAGTGTCTTCAGTACCTTAAATGAGTAAAAAATTTTGACAATAACATTCTTCTCAGAGATGGCATGTGGGCAACCTTAGTGTATTCCTAATAACCCCTAAATCTTTCAAGATATTCTTTCAGTGTTTCATGAATAAGAAAGTTCTGACAGTACTCCAGTAATTTTTACATTTTTAAAGTATGTTTGAGTGTCTTAGAAAAAAGGATTACAGTGCTAACAGCTCCAGCTTTTTACCAAAGAGAATAAGAAATGTGATATGGTTGTTTCCAAAGCAACAAAAAGCTTTACCTCATTAAGTAGACTGAGGGCTTCTCCTTATTAGATTGAAAAATCCAATCAAATAGCTGAGGGCTGCCTCACAAAGAAAAAATACTTAGAGCTGTCATCACAAAGAAATTTGCCTATTCAATTATAAGCTAATTTGTACCAACTTTTTTTTTCTTCAGGCATCAGGATCAATGATGAACTTTCAAAAAGGAAAAAGATGGAAAATCATCGAAATTATCATAATCTGTGCTCCCAACTAAATAAGTGTTTCTTTGTAGCATGTGTAGAGTCAAGGGAAATTATATTCCTGTGTTATTTAGTCTACCAACAACCTATCTGCATACTGTCTTCATCTAGACTACTCTTAAAAGCAGAGCCTGAGACAAAGGTAGAGACATATTCTATTTGGAAATGTGGTCCCAGGGAACAAGGATGAGACAGGGGAGAAAACAGGTGGAAAAGGAAAGAATGTCCAGGCAAAAAAGGTAGTGTTAGTACCCACTAGTGTTCTTGGCTACTTAGTGCAGAACCCTCCCAGTACCCTAATTAAACTGTGTCTCAGAATTGTCTGCCTGAGGGATGAAAAGAAGAAGCATTTATCTGTCAGCTGATCTCACCTGTGTGCTGAGGGCTGCTCCCATGGGGCAGCAACACCCCCATGTGGAGAGCCTCACTGGGCTACAGCATCACACGTGCTGCAGCAGAGAAGCTTCAGGACAAGAAGCTAGATTCTTGATACACGCCTGAGATGAGGCACTGTCAGCACAGAGCAGGGTGAAACCTGCCCAGAGCTGTTCACCAAAGCCACAGCTGGAATTGGAGGTGGAAGACATGGGAGGCAGTGCACAGGAGGCATTTCTGAAGCCTAGAGAATGTGCCATTAGCCTTGTCTAAATCTATATTCTCTCTCCTTTTTATCATTGCAATTTCATTGTCCAGAACAGAGCTTGGCAGAGGGCTAAATAGGAAGGCTAAATGTATTTCCTAGAAGCTGTATGTTAATAACAGTTTTAACCTTGAGTAATGCTCATAAGAAATAGAAAGTGACATTAGAACTTGAAAAAACTTAAGTTACTCTATTGGATAGCAGGATTAGATATCCTCTAAATTCATGTAATCTGAGAAGTAATCATAAATTGGAGAAATAAAATCAACCATTTCTTATATTTCTATGAGCTTTATAAATGTCATTAGTTTTTCCTAAGATATTGTCTTCTATTGTTACATAGCACTAGCGATATAGAAATTACAACCAATGAAGGGAACACTGGTAGGAACACAGGAATGAAAAATGTTGGAATAATTTCCATCACATAAAGGGTTGGTATTAATATAGGTTGGAATCGGGGCAGGGGATGGGGGATAACTGCACATTTTGATTTGGGGTTCCTCTTTGAAGTTCCATTTTACCAGAAATAATTTTCTTTCTGCCTACATCCATGTGATAGCATAATCATCCTCTTATCTGGTCTGGAATCACCATCAATAGGAATAAACTTCTGAGTTACTTAGAATGGCTTGAGTCCTACTGTTTGCTGATTGTTAGCACAGTGCACACATGTTAGACATGAAACGTTACATCCACACATTTCAGAATGCATGCTCTTTTAAGGTATGAAAGTGTTAGTTGCTCAGTCTCATCTGACTCTTTGCGACCCCATGGACTGGAGCCTGCCAGGCTACTCTGTCTTTGGGATTCTCCAGGCAAGAATACTGGAGTGGGTTGCCATTTCCTCCTCCAGGGTATCTTCCCAACCCAGAGATTGAGCTCAGGTCTCCCACATTGCAGGCAGACGCTTTACCATCTGAGCCACCAGGGAAGGTATACCCAGGACACTTACCAAAACTAACCATATGACTGGTCACAAATCATCTGAACAAATCTCAAAAGACTGACATCCTATAAGAGTATGAAATCAGAAATAAAGTTTAAAAAAATGTCCCAAATGATAGTAATGTAAGGAACATACCACTAATGATCACTGAGTCAAACTATAAATCAGAGTGGTATTTAGAAAATATTTTGAAATGAATTCTAATGAAAATACAACATATCAAAACTTGGTGGGATGCTGTGAAAGCATATGCTTATTGGAAATTTAGATCTCTAAATATCTAAGTATCTTAGAAACTTTACAAAATGGTTAGCTGTCAAAGTTTCAAGAAGCTAAAAAAATTGTGTGAAGCAGCTTTTTAGACACTGGACAACCGAAAGCAAAGGACTGGTCACTGAGCAGGTGAAACAAGGTGACCCTACACTGTCCTGCCTTTCTAGGGTTAAGCACTCTGGATCACATTGCAGGAGGAGGAGCTTGAGCAGAGCAGAGGAGCTTGCTGAGTTGAGGAGACCAAGACTGGTATTGAATGGGACAGGTGTCTTGAGTTTTCAAGGCAGAATATCAGCAAGAAAGAAGGTATGCAGAGAAAACATTCCCAGAAATTTGCTTACACATCCCACTGTACCCACTGCTAAATACTAAACAATTCCCCAAAGTAGCACTCCATCGAGCCATAGTGGAGAGTCCTCACAGAGAACTCCAAACTTTTACTCGGATCTCAGGAAGTTATACATTACGTGGTATCTCTAAACTAGCCTGATGATAAAATCTACACTAGACTTGCTCAAAAAACAAGCCTCAGTATCATGAAGCTGATCATCGGGTAACTACCTGCGAGAACCTCCAAGAAGCACATGCAAATATGGGATTCAATGTATAAGAGATGTACTTGGGGAAATGCCTGTAAGGGTTGAAAAGAGAGGAAGCCAGAGGGGCAGAATCTTCAGACTACCTAACATGTCTACCCCTTTGAAAGAAAGGAAGGCTGAAATTGAGCAAGAGTCCCAGACTGCAGCACGATTTCAGGAGGAATCTCATCAGATGTCAGCCGAGAGGGCAATGTCAGTGGAGAAGCACCACTAAGCAGAAGGACAGCTTGAAAAATGAGTTAAGAACAGTAAAGAACAGGGAACCCCTTTTTCCACACACCTGACTGTGTGACTTGTAATCCCATTCTTAGTATAACAACACCAAAGTTTTCAAGCAGGACCTATAGGCAGGGGAGGGTGGAGAACACCATCTATACTTAGTTCTTATTAGCCTGCAAGGCACTGTAAGACTAGTGAGAAATTTATGATATTATGTTCTGTGATACATTAGTTCCATAGGATGTGAATTGATGGTAGGAAAAAAACAAAGCTGGAAGGTTTCTTCAGGGCCAGATTCTCAAAGCCATTCATATGTGGAAGTTTAGCACAACTCTTCCAAGGAGATTATCTGGCTCCCGTGGCAGCTTGTGATCTACAACTCAGATCCCCTGTCAAGGAAGCACTAGCTCCTTATTTGCTGGGAGTACTGTCAGCAGGCAGCCTATAGCTGTCTGCTTTCTTTGGGAACTGCCTCAGCTTCAGGGAACTGCTCAACTGAGGTCTCACCCTTTGTGGTGTTGCCCATATCCAATAACCTGCCAGTGCAAGATGATGAAGTTGTCCTTTTGCCCATCTCAGGACACCTCTGAAGGTCATTCTGACCCCAGAGCTCTTGGGTTGCTGGCCAAGGCTGCTGTTGGATTTGGATTACAACACAGTTTTTCCTTCTATCCATTCCTGCTGCTTTCCCTCTTTCCTACAAATACTGGTTTCTACAAGCACTCTGCTTAATAAACATCCTGCAGGTTACGCTTCATCTCAAGAGTCTGCATCTTAGAGAACCCAGGCTGAGATGCCCCACTTCCCAATTCTGTTTGCCCACCAAAGCCTTTCTTCATAGAGTATCTAATGAGCTCAGGGATAGGAAACATTTTGATGCTGGTAAGTACGAGTGTGAGAACTAAGTGCTTGTGTGGGACGTGAGGGAGGGGTGCCTGAGCCTGAACACAAGCCCATGAGCCCTTTGCAATTTGAAATCAGGTCAATATTGAGAAGATGTTATTTAGTCACTAAGTCATGTCCAATTCTTTGCGACCACATTAACTTCAGCCTGCCAGGCTCCTCTGTCCATGGGATTTCTCAGGCAAAAGTACCAGAGTGTGTTGCCATTTCCTCCTCCAGGGGATCTTCTCAACCCAAGGAATGAACTAGTGTCTCCTGCATAGGCAGGCAGATTCTTTACCACCAAGCCAGCAGGAAAGACCCTTGTCTGATTCTGAAAGTGCTACAGAATCCATTAGATATTGAGGCAGGTGGAGAAGATCTAAATATTATATGACCTATGCAAATAAATTTTCATTTATCCCGTAAAAATGCTAAAGGTGATCAGTGAGGTTGGATGAAATGCAGTCATTTTTGTCTGACAAAGATTTTGTCTTCACTGCTGCCTTGGGATATTCAGTGGGAGAAGAAAAAGGAAAAGTATAATGAAAGCCTTTGAAGTATAATGAAAGCCTTTGAAAATCATTTTCCAAGAAACGAAAACTAGGCAGTAGATCTTCAGAACTGGGAAGTCTATCCTAAAAGAGTCCAGTGAATTATAAAACACTTATTTAAATATTTGTGTTTGGCAAGCCACTAATACTATCTCAACATGTATTACTAAAATAAATAAATAAATAAATATTTGTTACAAATCTTTGAAATAATCATTTTTGTATTTTAATACTGCTCTGAAACAAGGAGCTGGCTTGAAAGACTTGCACTTAAATGATCAGAGACAGTGAGCTATCAGATGGCATAACCAGCATAGAGCAATTTCCAAATAAGATGAGATGTAACAGCCTCTACAAACATGGCTTGGGGAGGAGTTTGTCTTAGCTCACTTGAATAAGCTACTGTCTATAGCTCACAAGGGTCCCATTCTTAATGAGGTGGTGCATAGCAGCGCACACTGTGAGTCCAAATAGCAGATGGCAACACTGTTGAGTAGGCTGGCAGTCTGATGTCTAGCAACCAACTGGCAGCAGTCATTATTAAACTGATTCATGTGCCTGGGGAAAATCTTTATAAGACCCTCAGCAAATGTGAGCAGTGAGAAGCAAATGATCTATCTGCTATTCCTATCTTCTATGGATACCTATATTTTAAAAAATATTATTCCCCAAGGCAATCTCCAGAAAGAAGTGGCATGATGCGTGAACTGGAGGCCCTATTCCTTTCCTATATACTCATGTACCTTTAAACATGATGGCTATGATTTCTGTCTTCAGTGAATCACTATTAACTCAAAGGAAATAGCTTCATTGTATTCACCCTATGGACTTAACGGCAAATATTCAATGATTTGTAAGCACTTATAGATTTTCTAAATAAGCTTCCATGTAAATGGTATTGCAAATGTAATAACAACATATTCTGTCTCACATAATGAAGCAATGGCCTTTGTTCATGATCCATTTACCTGCAGCAGATAACACATCCCAGGGTGAAAAGCTTGTTATTATCACAATTGGTTAGGAATGCTGACTAAGAAAGCCACTGACTTTATTTTAATTTATTTAGTTTGGTCGCCCTAGCTTCACTCTCTTTGCACCAAGGTCAAAGCAGCTCCAGGCCTGAGGGCTGTTAGAGGCCAAAGTGCACCGTAGCTGGGGGTGGGGTGAAGAAATCCACTAGCTTTAGAAAACTGTTATCATCTAAGGATTTTACACACACACACATTAAAAAAAAATCTTGAAACTATTTGTTTTAAAAATTCTGTCTTTACAAATCAAAATGTTAAGTAAATATCATTTTTTCTTTTCAAATGTTAAAGGACCTGCTATTTGTTATCATAAAGCCAATTTCTATACCTCGATATAATAATATGCAGATGACACCACCCTTATGGCAGAAAGTCAAGAGAAACTAAAAAGCCCCTTGATGAAAGTGAAAGAAGAGAGTGAAAAAGTTGGCTTAAAGCTCAACATTCAGAAAACGAAGATCATGGCATCTGGTCCCATCACTTCATGGGAAATAGATGGGGAAACAGTGAAAACAGTGTCAGACTTTATTTTTTTGGGCTCCAAAATCACTGCAGAAGGGGATCGCAGCCATGAAATTAAAAGACTCTTACTCCTTGGAAGAAAAGTTATGACCAACCTAGATAGCATTTTCAAAAGCAGAGACATTACTTTGCCAACAAAGGTCTGTCTAGTTAAGGCTATGGTTTTTCCAATGATCATATATGGATGTGAGAGTTGGACTGTGAAGAAAGCTGAGCACCGAAGAATTGATGCTTTTGAACTGTGGTGTTGGAGAAGACTCTTGAGAGTCCCTTGGACTGCAAGGAGATCCAACCAGTCCATTCTGAAGGAGATCCGCCCTGGGATTTCTTTGGAAGGAATGATGCTGAAGCTGAAACTCCAGTACTTTGGCCACCTCATGCGAAGAGTTGACTCACTGGAAAAGACTTTGATGCTGGGAGGGATTGGGGGCAGGAGGAGAAGGGGACAACAGAGGATGAGATGGCTAGATGGCATCACTGACTTGATGGATGTGAGTTTGAGTGAACTCTGGGAGTTGGTGATGGACAGGGAGGCCTAGCATGCTGCGATTCACGGGGTCGCAAAGAGTCGGACACGACTGAGTGACTGAACTGAGCTGAACTGATATATTAATAATTAAGACTTAAAGGTGAATAGGTATGATGATATTAATAGCACTCAGTTGTGTCCGACTCTTCACAACCCCATGGACTGCAGCCTACCAGACTCCTCTGTCCATGGGATTCTCCAGGCAAGAATACTGGAGTGGGTTGCCATTTCCTTCTCCAGTGGATCTTCCCATATATTAATAAGACTTAAAGGTGAATAGGCATGATGATATTAATAGCAGCACTACAAAAGCTCAATCTGAATGTCAGCCACCTTACCAAAAGATAAATATGGTATTCTCTTTTAGAACAGAAGAGTTCTAGTGATCATGACCTAGATAGAAACGCATTGTGTAAATTTGTATGTACCAAGTAGTCGTCTTCTAATTTTCCAGGCAAGAATACTGGATTGGATTGCCATTTCCTTCTCCATTCTAATCTCCCACCTTTCATTAAAGCTGCTCTTATCAAAGACATCAATGATATACATCTTGCCAAAAACAATTTCATTCTCACACTCGAACTTACTCTAACTTCCAGAGGCATTTAATGCAATTGATCACTACCACCATCTTGAAACACTTTCTTGGCTTGGTTTCTAGAATAGAAGTGCACCTGCCTGGTTTTCCTCTCTGTTGCTTCAATTCACTGTCAATTTTCCTCATGAAAATCCTCATGAAAAACCGGACCTTGTGACATCTGAATAGCTTTAGATATTCTCTGCATGCATTCTGACATTTGAATGAACTCAGACATTCTGTTATGTACACTTTAATGAGGGCAGGCACTGTGTCTGACTTACAGCACACAGTGAACACTCAAATACTTGTTGAGGGAATAAATGAACACAGGAACAACATACTGTTTGAATAGATGAGTGTTAAGAACAATGATAATGACCTGGAATTAAATGTTTCCTAATGTTATTGAGTTGGGCATAAATATCATAATCCTTATTTTTTATCTTTTTAGAACACAAAATTGAGGTTTAGATAGGTCAAAGAACTTGCTCAATAACATGCAGCTTCAAATTACTAGAGCTGAGACTTGTACTCCTTTGTCCTAGTCCAAAGGCTATGCGCTCAACTCAGTGCTCCATGTACTGATAAGTATAAGAGAAGACAAGGAAGAGGACCCCTAGTTCAGCTTGCTTATCTCCTCTGCTACAACAGTGTAGTCTTGAGGTTGGTGGTTCTGATGACATCAGAACTAAAAATGCTATTTTTTCTCACATTCAAAATTTAAAAAGACCTATCCCCTTATCTGTAAAAGAGAGATGAAAATACTATCAATCGACCTTCCATAGATTGTTACTTTTAGGGTGAAATAATATAATGGATATGCAAAATATAAATCACCATTCAAAAATATGGATGGTTTCCATTCAATAATTATTACTACTGGGAGATATTAAATGAAGTGCTGAAGTAGGGAGGCAGAAAATCTTACTCACAGGAACAGACTAAAGGAGCAGGAAGAAGACAATCAGGAAAGAGCTATATTTAGTCAATAATATTGCATTAACTTTGTAAAGTAACAGAAAAAAATTTATATTAAAAAAGAGCTAGAACATTCTTCACCTACTTAACACTTATCAGTTAGGGAAAAAAAGAGTTAATGTTCTCTAGTTCCCATGTAAAAGATAATGAACACCCACTACAAAATTACAGAATTAAAGGTTCATTGACTTAGCCATACTATAATTTTTTTTAACAACTAAAAAAAGAAAATCGTAAGGATAAAAGCCTGATGCTGTGAAATAAAACTAGCATTTCTGTAGTTTATTCATTTTGTGCTTGTGTGGTTTCTACCTTCCATTGACTCCAGAGGCATTACAATTAGCATCTCCCAGGGATGACTGGAGATGGAGGAGGCAGGGGAAATTAGGTTAATGAGGCAGTACAGAGGAAGGAATCCTGTGAACTTCTGGTCCTCAGAATATACAGGTCTTTGAACTGTAATCAGGTAGCCACAGTTAGGAGCACTCCCAAAATTTCCTTTCACTACTGGATTCCAGGTTGTAATATTAAGTTATTATAGAAAATGTTGACCAAGATAACTTAAATTCTGGTACTTTAGTTTACTATGAGGGCTTCCCTCATAGCTCAGTTGGTTAAAGATCCTCCTGCAATGGAGGAGATCCTGGTTCGATTCCTGGGTCAGGAAGATCTGCTGGAGAAGGTATAGGCTTCCCATTCCAGTATTCTTGGGCTTCCCTTGTGGTTCAGCTGATAAAGAATCTGCCTGCAATGTGGGAGACCTGGGTTCGATCCCTGAGTGGGCAAGATGCCCTGGAGAAGGGAAAGGCTACCCACTCCAGTATTCTGGCCTGGAGAATTCCATGGACTATACAGTTCATGGGGTCACAGAGAATCAGACATGACTGAGCAACTTTCACTTTCACTTTAGTTTACTAATGGTACCTCCGTCCTTTGTCAGCAATGTAGTCATCAGTTCTCTGTTAAGGAGACTAAGGATGTGTGTGTGTACGTCGCTCAGTCACGTCTGACTCTGTGACCCTATGGACTGTAGCCGAACAGGCTCCTCTGTCCATGGAATTCTCCAGGCAAGAATACTGGAGTGGGGTGCCATGCCCTTCTCCAGAGGATCTTCCCCAAATAGCCAGACCTCCTGGTCACATTTGTGTCTCCACTGTGGACATCACACAGGACATTTAACTTAGTTAATCAAAAGTATTTCTTAACCCACAAAGCACAGAAGTATGACCAAATGGGTAGAGCTTTGGAATCAGTCAGGTTAATATTTAAATCTTAGTTCACATACTTAGCAAATATAATGCTCAGCCTCAAAATGTTCATTATTTAAATGGATATAATCCCTCACAAGTTAGTTTTGAACTCTCATGATGATAAATTTAAACTGATTAGATTGCCTGGCACAGAGTCAGTTTTCAATAAAGCATGGTGGTTACAATTACCAAAGTTGTTAATTATTGGAATGGTGATACCAAAATTGTTGTGATTTTTCACTGTTTTTTTTTTAAAGAGAGATCCATATGTGTGTTTACATAGAATTTATTCTAGAGATTTAGTCATTCGTGCAACAATCACCTCAGTTCTCTTCTAATTATTAACAGATTCAAAGAACAGTAACTAAGTGCCTACTATGTGCCAAGTACCATGACTCTAAGGTCTAGGGAAGATACAAAAATAAATGTAATATAGACTCCATTATAGAGAATACGTAAAAAATAATTTCAAAAAGAAAATAAGCAACATAAATGAGGCATAAACAAAATACTGTGGAATTCAGAAGTGCATGGTTCTTCTCTGTAAAGGATTCTACGAAACTATCATGGAAGAGGAGGTATTTAATCTAAGCCTTACAGTAAACATACAATTTAGATACACAGAGATTGAGGAGGAGGAAGACAAATGAATGGATGATTCATGAATGAGTCATTCATTTCAAAATCTTCCCATTGCTCAAATTCCTGGAGATCAGCCTTTGTGGTGCCTACACTCTAGCGATGGCCAGCAAAGTCATATGAAAGTGAGGTGACATGAGAAAGACACATGTAGAGGTCTGGGATGGCCTAAGGGAAGAGTGACTGTTAATAAATCTGCTATAAAATCTTGGGAAGTTTCAGATGCCGAGGTTAAATATTTTAACTTTATTCAAGACTTTCAGAATGAAATTTCAAAACCATTAACCACATGTTGAAGTTAAAAACAAAAGCTAGAGGTCTGGTCCAAAGTACAAGCTGACTGAAAGAACATTGTTAAAAGATAAACTGAGGCATACTGAAAATTATAAGAGTTTATTTAAGCTAAAATCATTGTGCATTCAGTTCAGTTCAGTTCAGTTGCTCGGTCGTGTCTGACTTTTTGCAACCCCATGAATCGCAGCACGCCAGGCCTCCCTGTCCATCACCAACTCCCAGAGTTCACTCAGACTCATGTCCATCGAGTCAGTGATGCCATCCAGCTATCTCATCCTCTGTCGTCCCCTTCTCCTCCTGCCCCCAATCCCTCCCAGCATCAGAGTCTTTTCCAATGAGTCAACTCTTTGAATGAGGTGGCCAAAGTAATGCAGTTTCAGCTTTAGCATCATTCCTTCCAAAGAAATCCCAGGGCTGATCTCCTTCAGAATGGACTGGTTGGACCTCCTTGCAGTCCAAGGGACTCTCAAGAGTCTTCTCCAACACCACAGTTCAAAAGCATCAATTCTTCGGTGCTCAGCTTTCTTCACAGTCCAACTCTCACATCCATACATGACTACTGGAAAAACCATAGCCTTGACTAGACGGACCTTTGTTGGCAAAGTAATGTCTCTGCTTTTCAATATGCTATCTAGGTTGGTCATAACTTTTCTTCCAAGGAGTAAGCGTCTTTTAATTTCATGGCTGCAGTCACCATCTGCAGCGATTTTGGAGCCCAAAAAAATAAAGTCTGACACTGTTTCCACTCTTTCCCCATCTATTTCCCATGAAGTGATGGGACCAGATGTCATGATCTTCGTTTTCTGAATGTTGAGTTTTAAGCCCACTTTTTCACTCTCCTCTTTCACTTTCATCAAGAGGCTTTTTAGTTCCTCTTCACTTTCTGCCATAAGGGTGGTGTCATCTGCATATCTGAGGTTACTGATATTTCTCCCGGCAATCTTGATTCCAGCTTGTGCTTCTTCCAGCCCAGGGTTTCTCATGATGTACTCTGCATATAAGTTAAATAAGCAGGGTGATAATAGACAGCCTTGACGTACTCCTTTTCCTATTTGGAACCAGTCTGTTGTTCCATGTCCAGTTCTAACTGTTGCTTCCTGACCTGCATACAGGTGTCTCAAGAGGCAGGTCAGGTGGTCTGGTATTCCCACCTCTTTCATAATTTTCCACAGTTTATTGTGATCCACACAGTCAAAGGCTTTGGCATAGTCAATAAAGCAGAAATAGGTGTTTTTCTCGAACTCTCTTGCTTTTGCCATGATCCAGCAGATGTTGGCAATTTGATCTCTGGTTCCTCTGCCTTTTTTAAAACCAGCTTGAACATCAGGAAGTTCAGGGTTCATGTATTGCTGAAGCTTGGCTTGGAGAATTTTGAGCATTACTTTACTAGCATGTGAGATGAGTGCAATTGTGCGGTAGTTTGAGCATTCTTTGGCATTGCCATTCTTTGGGATTGGGATGAAAATGGACCTTTTCCAGTCCTGTGGCCACTGCTGAGTTTTCCAAATTTGCTGGCATATTGAGTGCAGCACTTTCACAGCATCATCTTTCAGGATTTGAAATAGCTCAACTGGGATTCCACCACCTCCACTAGCTTTGCTCATAGTGATGCTTTCTAAGGCCCACTTCACTTCACATTCCAGGCTGTCTGGCTCTAGGTGAGTGGTCACACCATCATGATTATCTGGGTCGTGAAGATCTTTTTTGTACATTTTTTTGTACATTGTGCATTATGCAACCCCAAATTGGAAGTGGTCAGGAGTGACCCACCAACAGAAGCCAGGAAAAAGATATATAGAGAAAGTGTGGAAGCAAAAAAAGGAAATCATTGATTGGTTAAAGTTTAACGCCTAGTTGGCTATTTGTGACTGGCGGAGGAGTCTGGTGGACTGCAGTCCACGGGGTCGCTGGGAGTCAGACATGACTGAGTGACTTCACTTTCACTTTTCACTTTCATGCATTGGAGAAGAAAATGACAACCCACTCCAGTGTTCTTGTCTGGGGAATCCCAGGGATGGGGGAGCCTGGTGGGCTGCCGTCCATGGGGTAGCACAGAGTTGGACACAACTGAAGCGACTTAGCAGCAGCAGCAGCAGCCCTCTGTTTTGATTTCCTAACCTTGATGCATTGACAGGCTTAGAGGCTGGTTTCCTTACAGGCTGCCAGGGCATTAGAGCCATAGTGTAATGGCCTCCTTACTTAATTAATTTAGTAGCATGCACGTTATTAAGACTTGTTGAATGGCATCTAAAATTCTTTCTAGAAGTTTCTGAAATGAATTAGAAGCAAGCAAGTTTGGAAGTAGGAACACAGCAGAGAGAAGCCTCTTTCAGTAGGTCAGGAGTGAGGTAATGAGAAGATAAACTGAGGCAGAAAGACAAATGGGAGACATTGTGATGGTGCTTCATGACTGTAACTCTGTCCTACCTCCTACCAAGATGGGAAATCTGGTCAAATTTTAAAAAATCAAATGGCCTCTCTCTCTCAATTTTTTCACTTACAGATATGTAAACATTTCAAGTTTTAAATCATACATGAAATAAATAACAAAGTTAATCTGGCAGATTCAAATGCAAGCCAAAAATGTATCAAAGAGATACCTCCCAAGCTATGCTTTCTTTCTTTTTTTAATTGGGTTATAGTCACTTTACAATGTTATGTTAGTTTCTGCTGTACAATGAAGTCAATCAGTCAATCAGCTATGTGTACACATATATGCCCTCTGTCTTAGACCTCCCTCTCACTCCCATCCCCCATCTCATTCTTCTAGGACACCACAGAGCACTGAGCTGAGCTTCTTCTGTTTTACAGCAAGTTCCCACTAGCCATCTGTTTTACACATGGTAGGTACATATGTCAATCCTAATCTCCCAGTTAGTCCCATCCTGCTCTCCCCACACTGGATCTTCATGTCTGTTCTCTATGTCTGCATTTCCATTCCTTCACTGAAAATAGATATGTGCTGTGCTTAATTTTTCAGTCGTGTCTGACTCTTTGCGATCCCATGGACTGTAGCCCATCAGGCTCTCTGTCCATGGGGATTCTCCAGGCAAGAATACTGGAGTAGGTTTCCATTTCCTTGTCCAGGCGATCTTCCCAACCCAGGGATTGAACCCAGGTCTCCTGCACTGCAGGCGGATTCTTTACCATCTGAGCCACCAGGTAAGCCCCAAAATAGATTTATCTGTACCATTTTTCTAGATTCCACATATTTCTGTTAATAAACAATATTTGTTTTTCTCTTTCTGACTTATGACAGACTCTATGTCCATCCACATCTTTACGAAATGCATTCTTTTCCATTCCAATGCTGTCCTGTCTGTCTGCCTCAATGTCTTCTTCAAGAATGTTCAGTTAATTCCTCCCTTAAAGTTTAAATGAGTTGACAAGGGCTGAACCCCCTTCATGACTGCAACCAGCAAGGCATATCTAGCTAACTTTCAGTCTGGCCCATTTTTGTATGATGACACTTTCCTGAAGTGACTAATATTATCTCTATGTGTGACAGAGCCCTATGTGTGACTTTTCATTATAAAAATATCCACTGAGTACATAACATTATTCATGAAAACATGAGAGCTTGCAGAAGAAGTAAACAGCTGAAAGGGCAGCAAGACAAGATAAATGTTTCCTAATAAAAAACATGAGAGTGTATTTCATTATCTGTGAGGAGCAGAGAGGTTAGCCTAAGAGATAAAGGTTAAAAAATATACCATGAGCGATATACTCACACACAACTATAGATAAATATATTAATAGAAATATAAAATTTATCATAGTCCTATTCACCCAATGACAGCTTATTCCCACCCATCCCCTCTCTATTATTATCCAATTATAAAATCAGGGACGTAGGAAGTCCACTTAATCTTTCCTTTTCCCTAATTATTAAAAATGTTCTGGGTATATTTTACTAACTAAATTTCTCCTGCTGATCTAATTTCAGCTAATGGCTATTTTCCCCTTCTTGTATAGGATAAAGTGCAAACCCTTTATGATGGAATAAAGGCCCATTGATTTAGCTACATTATAGCCTTATCTCCAATCCTACTTCCTTACGCACCCTTGCACAAGCTGTTCCTTCTATTTGGAATGGCTCCTTCCACTGTGGGTGAACTCCAACAAAAAGGCTCAAAGATCATCTCCTGGGTGAAACCTTTGCTGCTCCCTACGGCCAAGCATAAAGCACTTATCATTAATCTACATCCCTGATGCCCTAAATATTTTCTATAGCTTACCTGTCCCCATCACTCGTCTAAATGAAATTCTTGAAATCAGAGAGGTCTCATTAATCACAGTGAAAAATCAAAACCATGTACCACATACACACACACACACAAACATACACAGTCTATAGAGTCAACATTAACAGAATTTAATATTAAACTCTTCATTAGCATAAATATTAAGACAATTTCAAGAGACTCCTACCCAAGAAAATAGTGTTGCAAGTTACTATACTGTTCCTTCCAGAAATTTCTCTAAAATCCATCAACTCAATAGAAAATATCAACCAACAGTTTATGCACTAAGACTCTTTAAATAATATATTTAGATGAAATAAATATCTTTAAATGTATTATAATAATAGTAACATAATAGTGAATGGAAGAGAGTTATTACTGAGTAAAATGTACAAATGAATTCCAGTCCTTCTACTCATTCCTTCTCCACAGTGTCCGGTGATCCCATTTCTCACCACTTTTCTAAGCTAACGAAAGGGAGGAAATATTTGCATTTTCTGAGCTCTGTCCAGAGGTATTTTCCAGATAAATTTTTTAATAAACAAAGGCATGGCCAACAGATTCCCTCAGTCAAGTATACATGTATGCTAAGCTGTTTCAGTCAAGTACGACTCTGTGCAACCGTATGGACTGCAGCCTTCCAGGCTTCCCCGTCCAGGGGATTCTCCTGGAATGGGTCACCATGCCCTCCTCCAGGGCATCTCCCCAACCCGGGGTCAAAGCCTCGTCTCTCACCGTCTCCTGCATTGTCACGCGGGCTCTTCACCACTAGTGCCACCTGGGAAGCCCCGAAGTACAACAAAAACGTCTGCATCCATGAACTCATAATTACACTAAAAATGATAACATTTGGTCAACATCGGAGGATGTGAGGGAATTATCTATTTTATATACTGATTAAAAAAAAACAACAACAACCATTCATTTACATGAACTGTCCACTGGTGTCCTAAATACTACCTGAGGAGAAATTTCTGCTTATAAAAACATTCTAAAGGACTTCCAGTCTCAGTCATGCATGATAAAGTGGCTGGTATTGAACAAAGCCTTCTGCCAAGAACAACTATAAAAGCTGATGACATACATAAATCAACTGTTTGAAGGGGCTGGCACAAAACCAGGATAGGAAGGACTCTCTCAGGCTCTGAGAGCAGGGAAGCACATACAGCGAGGTCTATGTTCATGCTATGGCTTTTCTCTGAGGGCATTTTTCTAATTGTAATGTATGGAATATAACTCAAACAAAGTGACAGTCTTATTGGATTAAGGGGAAAGAGGTCTGAGTTCAGAACTGCCAGTGTGTCTTGGAATTGAGCATCACACCCCAGATGGGAAAAGAATTGAGAGAAGGATCCAAAAATTTGCATTCAAATTCCCTTCTACTCATGTTAATGACTCAGTGCCAGCAATACTAGCACAAATGATGGCAGGTGAGTAGATGGAATTAAATTGTTGACGTGTTCTCATATTGGTCAGTAACTGGTAAAGTTACTAATTTAAGGTAGATCACAATAAAATATGGATGCATATTGTAGTTACATGGAAAATATCAAAAAGAATAATTTTTATAGTACATAATAAAAAAAATCCTATAGAGGGAAAATAGAGTAACAAGCAATATGTGATTAGTCTAAAGTAATACAAGAAAGGATAAATAAAGGATCAAAGAACAGATGAGATAAATATAAAATAAATAATAGGTTAGTAGACATAAACCAAACTATTTTAGTCAGTTTGAGCTGCTATAAGAAAACACCATGGGCTCCCAGGTGGCACAGTGGTAAAGGATCCACCTGCCAAGCAGGAGATGCAGGTTTAATCCCTGGGCCAGGAAGATCCCCTGAAGGAGGAAATAGCAACCCCCTTCAGTAATTTTGCCTACGAAATCCCATGGACAGAGGAGCCTGGCAGGCTACAGTCCATGGGGTCCCAAAGAGTCGGATACAACTGAGCACACACACACACACACACACACACAAGAAAATGCCATAGGCTGAATGGCTTATAAACAACAGAAACTTATTCTTCACAGTTCTAAAGCCTGGGCGTCGAAGATTAGGCAGCTAGCATGGTTGAGTGCTGGTGAAAGCCTTCTTCCAGGCTGAAGATTTCTTGTATCCTCACACAGCAGAGAGAAGAAAGGAGAAGCAAGTCCCCTTTCCCCATCTAAAGGCACTAATCCCATCCATGAGAGCTCCACTATCAGGATCTCATCTAATCCTAATTACCTCCCAAAGGCTCTACCTCTTAATATGGTCACATTAAGAGGTAGGGTTTCAACAGATGATTTTTGGGAGGGAAGCATTCACTCCATAACACCAGATTGATCAGTAGTTACACAAGATATAACTAGAAAAAAGACTTGGATTAAAGGACAGACTGTTGGACTGAACTTCAAACAAACAAATGAGATCCAGCTGTATGATGTTTGCGCTTCCCAGGTGGCTCAGTGGTGAAGAATCTGTGCGCCAATGCAGGAGCCACAGGAGACTTGGGTTCAGTCCCTGGGGTGAGGAGATCCCCTGCAGAAGGAAATGGCAATGCACTCCAGTATTCTTGCCTGGAAAATCCCACGGATGTAGGGACCTGGTGGATTATAGTTGACGGGGTCGCAAAGATTCGGACATGACTGAGCATGCATGCACAATATGATGCTGATAAAAGACAGACTCTAAATATAAGAACACAGAAACTTCAAAAATAGAAAGAGTGGAAATATATACAGTATGCAGAAACTAAACAAAAGAAAGCTGGTACAGGTTTAATAATACTAACAAAGTAGACTTTAAGTATTACTAGAAATAAAATGATATTTCAAAATAATAAAAAGAGTCCATTAAATAGGAAAATAATACAACTTTTTTTTTGTTTTTCCAAATGCACTTAGACATTTGCCAAAATAGACCAAAGCAAATGTTAACAAATTTTAGAGAATTGAAATCATACAGTCTATTTTCTCACTGGAGTGGAATTAAACTAAATAGTGACATAAAAATAACTAGCAAAATTCCTAAATGCTTGAAAATTCAGCAATGCACTTCTAAATAATGTATGAATAAGAGGAAAAATTGTGATGGAAATAACACAAGTTCTTACAAAGTCACTTTCATAAGTTGATCTGTTTTTGAATTACTCATTTCATAAAACAGTTTTCGGAAAACATTAAAGGAAGCTTACAGGCTCCCTCCACTTCTCCAATCTAAAATAGACATTTTCCCAACTAAAGTTCCAGCCATTACTGGACTTAAATTTGTAAAGAACTGTGAAGGGTCTACGATTTTATTGCACTTGCTACCTAACATATTAGGCCAGCACAGTTTTAAGGATGCTAGCCCAAGATGTGAGTCAGAGCCAAGGACTTTATTACTCACAGCACAGGGACAGCAGGAGCTTCAAGTTCACATGGGTTTCCTGCCTCACAAACCCAAGCAGGGGTGATATGGAGTATCTCTATCTAGTGTGCATGCAGCTCACTGGAGTGACCCAGCCTGTGTTGTGCTCCAAACTGAAGGGTTCCTGATGTGCAGGACGTTATGCTGTAATTAGGAAAATCTCAGGCAAACTAAGACAAGTTCGTCACCTGGTGCACAACGAGTTTGTATCACAGCCCAGGCGCCTTGACTTTAGGAAACACCAAACTTTTAAAGGAAACTGCCAGCAAATTTGCCCAAACTTTGCTCCAGAAAGAGACATTATCATTATTATCCTGGATGGCAAACAAATCTGCCCTTTGCCTCAGAGAGAAACTCTATCTTTATCTTTTCAAGCTGTTTGCCATACAAACATACCTAAGAAGATATTCCAGAATAGAAGCTGCCAACATATCTGCTCAGAAGATGTGCAGAAAAGCAAGAGATCTGAAGGGAATTGTCTCCTGCTACTATCCCCATAAAATTACAGTGCAATTATACTGTAATCATCCCTTCACTAATCTATATCTTGGCTTCAGAAATGAAAAGTCCATTCTCTTCCATACTTTGGTCAAGTTTCCTTTGTTAAGAACCCAATACAAAATGTTTGCTCACTATTTTTTCTTTTGATTGCAAGTTTGTGATAAAGGCACCTAAGTATATTGAAAATGACCTATGTCTTAAGTTGCTATTTTATCTCAGCAAAAATTTAATAAAAAAGAAAAAAGAGATACTTGTTTCTACTGCTTCCACTATCTAAGGATATTTACTTATTAAATCTACTTTTGGGCATCTACCAAAAGAGATTCCAAGGGCCAAGAAAAAGACAACAGAATTTAGGAGTGGGGACAAGTAAATCAGATAAAAACAAAGAAAAAAACAACACAAAACTGTGTCCCTTTTGGTGAGTGAGGTTATATTAAAACTAGGAGATTTAACTATCCTGGACTTTATTAACATGTGTACAGGGAATTTCCGTGAACTTCATCAGCCCATAGGTTCCAGCAGCTCATATTAACTGTAACAGTCTAAATTTCTGATTGCTTCCCCAGGAGAATTTCTGGGGTGTCTAGGGGATGTTTCGCAAGCCCTCACCAAGCCCTTTCTCACCGTGTCCACCATTCACCACTGGCACCTACTGTATACCACCATGTCTGTGGGACTCTGGGGCTTCCCACAAGCAATGAGACTTGAGTCCCAGAAGGTACAGGCTTCATCGATTCCATTAGTGCCTTAGTTTTCTCTCACTGCATAGAAAAATCACCATATACATAGGGACTTAAAACAACACAAATCGTCTCACACTTCTGTGTCAGAACTCTGAGCAGGCTCAACTGGATTATTTTCTTAGGGTCTCACAAGGCTGAAATCAAGATGCTCCCTGGGCTGGGCTTTTATCTGGAAACCCTAGGAAAGAATCTGCTTCCATACTCATTCAGGCCATTGGCTCAACATCGACTGAGATCCATATGTCTTTGCCGACTGTCAGAAACAGGCTACTTTTATGTTCCTTAAGGCCACCTGCATTCCTTGACACAAGGCTCCTTTCCTGTTCATTTCAGCAATAGAGCATCAAATCTACCCCTGTGCTTTGAATCTCTGACCTCCTTTTGTGCCCCTACCTACAGATGAGAGCTTATCTGATAGGATCCGGCCCAGTTGAGTAATCTTCATACTTTAAGGTCAACTGACTTGGAACTTCAGTTACAACTGCAAAATCCCTTCAAAGATGTACCTAGATAACTGTTGAATGGGTAGCTGTTGAAAGTGAGTCAGAAGCCCTGGGGTCGGGTCGGGGCAAAGCAACTTTAGACTCCTGTCCACCACACTTACAGCATGGAGACAGCATTTGCCTCTCTGCATTTGTTTTATGGAGCTGCAGTAAGGCACTGTTTGTGCACTTATACTTGAGAGTTTTTAGAAAATCAGATTTTTCAGGGTTTAAGTACATTGCTCACCACTGGATTTTAATCTCCATCCAATAGCATCTTGCTTAGTAGCCAAGTGAAAATAAAAATTCTTATGTTGTATTCAGAATCACTCATTCACCCAGACAACTAAAGTTTATTACAAGGTGAAACTCTCGTCTTTTAGGACACATACTTTCTCAGAAATCTCCTTAGTTCATCAGAAAAACAAGGCTTGGGGAGATGGCCTTACCAGTACACCAGGCATGTCCAGACAAGTCTGAATTCCAGAGCCTGCAGCCTGTTTTCCTGCTACATTTACATACTACTGATATGGGATCTCTGAGCTCTGTGTCAGTTCAGTTCAGTTCAGTAGAGTCACTCAGTCATGTCCGACTCTTTGTGACCCCATGAATCGCAGCACGCCAGGCCTCCCTGTCCATCACCAACCCCCGGAGTTCACTCAGACTCACGTCCATCGAGTCAGTGATGCCATCCAGCCATCTCATCCTCTGTCGTCCCCTTCTCCTCCTGCCCCCAATCCCTCCCAGCATCAGAGTCTTTTCCAGTGAGTCAACTCTTCGCATGAGGTGGCCAAAGTACTGCAGTTTCAGCTTTAGCATCATTCCTTCCAAAGAAATCCCAGGGCCGATCTCCTTCAGAATGGACTGGCTGGATTTCCTTGCAGTCCAAGGGACTCTCAAGAGTCTTCTCCAACACCATAGTTCAAAAGCATCAATTCTTCTGCACTCAGCTTTCTTCACAGTCCAACTCTCACATCCATACATGATCACTGGAAAAACCATAGCCTTGACTAGAGGGACCTTTGTTGGCAAAGTAATGTCTCTGCTTTTGAAAATGCTATTTAGGTTGGTCATAACTTTTCTTCCAAGGAGTAAGCGTCTTTTAATTTCATGGCTGCAGTCACCATCTGCAGTGATTTTGGAGCCCCCAAAAATAAAGTCTGACACTGTTTCCACTGTTTCCCCATCTATTTCCCATGAAATGATGGGACCAGATGCCATGATCTTCGTTTTCTGAATGTTGAGCTTTAAGCCAACTTTTTCACTCTCCTCTTTCACTTTCATCAAGAGGCTTTTTAGTTCCTCTTCACTTTCTGCCATAAGGGTGGTGTCATCTGCATATCTAAGGATATGATATTTCTCCCAGCAATCTTGATTCCAGCTTGTGTTTCTTCCAGTCCATCATTTCTCATGATGTACTCTGCATAGACATTAAATAAGCAGGATGACAATATACTGCCTTGATGTACTCCTTTTCCTATTTGGAACCAGTCTGTTGTTCCATGTCCAGTTCTAACTGTTGCTTCCTGACCTGCATACAGGTGTCTCAAGAGGCAGGTCAGGTGCTCTGGTATTCCCATCTCTTTCAGAATTTTCCACAGTTTATTGTGATCCACACAGTCAAAGGCTTTGGCATAGTCAATAAAGCAGAAATAGATGTTTTTCTTGAACTCTCTTGCTTTTTCCATGATCCAGCAGATGTTGGCAATTTGATCTCTGGTTCCTCTGCCTTTTCTAAAACCAGCTTGAACATCTGGAAGTTCATGGTTCACGTATTGCTGAAGCCTGGCTTGGAGAATTTTGAGCATTTCTTTACTAGCATGTGAGATGAGTGCAATTGTGCAGTAGTCTGAGCATTCTTTGGCATTGCCTTTCTTTGGGATTGGAATGAAACCTGACCTTTTCCAGTCCTGTGGCCACTGCTGAGTTTTCCAAATTTGCTGGCATATTGAGTGTAGCACTTTCACAGCATCATCTTTCAGGATTTGAAAGAGCTCAACTGGAATTCCATCACCTCCACTACCTTCGTTCATAGTGATGCTTTCTAAGGCCCACTTGACTTCACATACCAGGATGTCTGGCTCTAGGTCAGTGATCACAGCATCGTGATTATCTGGGTCAAGAAGATCTTTTTTGTACAGTTCTTCTGTGTATTCTTGCCATCTCTTCTTAATATCTTCTGCTTCTGTTAGGTCCATACCATTTCTGTCCTTTATCGAGCCCATCTTTGCATGGAATGTTCCCTTGGTATCTCTAATTTTCTTGACGAGATCTCTAGTCTTTCCCATTCTGTTGTTTTCCTCTATTTCTTTGCATTGACCACTGAGGAAGGCTTTCTTATCTCTCCTTGCTATTCTTTGGAACTCTGCATTCAGATGTTTATATTTTTCCTTTTCTCCTTTGCTTTTTGCTTTTCTTCTTTTCACAGCTATTTATAAGGCCTCCTCAGACACCTACTTTGCTTTTTTGCATTTCTTTTCCATGGGGATTGTCTTGATCCCTGTCTCCTGTACAATGTCATGAACTTCCGTCCATAGTTCATCAGGCACTCTATCTATCAGATCTAGGCCCTTAAATCTATTTCTCACTTCCACTGTATAATCATAAGGGATTTGATTTAGGTCATACCTGAATGGCCTAGTGGTTTTCCTTATTTTCTTCAATTTCAGTCTGAATTTGGCAATAAGGAGTTCATGATCTGAGCCACAGTCAGCTCCTGGTCTTGTTTTTGCTGACTGTATAGAGCTTCTCCATCTTTGGCTGCAAAGAATATATTCAATATGATTTTGGTGTTGACCGTCTGGTGATGTCCTTGTGGAGAGTCTTCTCTTGTGTTGTTGGAAGAGGGTGTTTGTTATGACCAGTGCATTTTCTTCACAAAACTCTATTAGTCTTTGCCCTGCTTCATTCCGTATTCCAAGGCCAAATTTGCCTGTTACTCCAGGTGTTTCTTGACTTCCTACTTTTGCATGCCAGTCCCCTATAATGAAAAGGACATCATTTTTGGGTGTTAGATATAAAAGTCTTGTAGGTCTTCATAGAACTGTTCAACTTCAGCTTCTTCAGTGTTACTGGTTGGGGCATAGATTTGGATTACTGTGATATTGAATGGTTTGCCTTGGAAACCAACAGAGATCATTCTGTTGTTTTTGAGATTGCATCCAAGTACTGCATTTCGGACTCTTTTGTTGACCATGATGGCTACTCCATTTCTTCTAAGGGATTCCTGCCCGCAGTGGTAGATATAATGGTCATCTGAGTTAAATTCACCCATTCCAGTCCGTTTTAGTTCGCTGATTCCTAGAATGTCGACATTCACTCTTGCCATCTCCTGTTTGACCACTTCCAATTTGCCTTGATTCAGAGATGTGACATTCCAGGTTCCTATGCAATATTGCTCTTTACAGCATCGGACCTTGCTTCTATCACCAGTCACATCCACAACTGGGTGTTGTTTTTGCTTTGGCTCCATCCCTTCATTCTTTCCAAAGTTATTTCTCCACTGATCTCCAGTAGCATATTGGGCACCTACTGACCTTAGGAGTTCCTCTTTCAGTATCCTATCATTTTGCCTTTTCATATGGTTCATGGGGTTCTCAAGGCAAGAATACTGAAGTGGTTTGCCATTCCCTTCTCCAGTGGACCACATTTTGTCACACCTCACCACCATGCCTGCCCATCTTGGGTGGCCCCACAGGGCATGGCTTAGTTTCATTGAGTTAGACAAGGCTGTGGTCCTGTGTCAGTAGGAACACTAAGTATGCTGAGCTGCTATGCTCTGAGGAACAGAGAAAAAAAAAGTTTTTTGATAAACAGCTAAATGTATGACTTGTCATTTGAGACAAACAGGAATTTATGCTGCACTAGCTGACATGCTTCCTCAAAGAACAAGCCTCAGAGTTTTTCTGCTTGGAAAGGGTAAGGGCAAAGCAACAATTAACCTGACACAATTCCAGAAAGGATAGGTAGAAAATCCTGAGTTGTTTCTGCAAGATGATGTGCTGTTCCAGAATCAAGCATTCTAAGTATGGATCAATATCAATAACCTCAGATATGCAGATGACACCAACCTTGTGGCAGAAAGTGAAGAGGAACTAAAGAGCCTCTTGATGAAAGTGAAAGAGGAGAGTGAAAAAGTTGTTTTAAAACTCAACATTCAAAAAACGAAGATCATGGCATCCAGTCTCATCACGTCAGAGCAAATAGATTGGGAAACAATGGAAACAGTGACAGACTTTATTTTCTTTGGCTCCAAAATCACTGCAGATGGTGACTGCAGCCTTGGAAGAAAAACTATGACAAACTTAGACAGCATATTAAAAAGCAGAGACATTACTTTACCAACAAAGGTCTGTATAGTCAAAGATATGGTTTTCCCAGTAGTCATGTATGGATGTGAGAGTTGGACCAAAAAGAAAGCTGAGCACTGAAGAATTGATGCTTTTGAACTGTGGTGTTAGAGAAGATTCTTTAGAGTTCCTTGGATGGCAACGAAATCTAACCAGTCAATCCTAAAGAAAATCAGTCCTGAATATTCATTGAAAGGACTGATGGTGAAGATAAAGCTCCAACACTTTGGCCAACTGATGCAAAGAACTCATTAGAAAAGACCCTGGTTTTGGGAAAGATTGAAAGCAGGAGGAGAAAGGGATGACAGAGGATGAGATTGTTGGATGGCATCACTAACTCGATGGGACATGAGTGAGAAAGCTAATTCTTAGGTAGGTTGATAAGGAGTCTGGGACCCTCAAGGAGGAGAAAGGGGTCCAGTGCCTTCAAGGAAGAGAAAGGGATCCAGTGTTCTTAAGGAGGAGAAAAGGACAAACATTTTTTTCTGCAACAAAACAACTCATCTTAAGCTTTAAAAATTAAAGTTGGCTTAAAGCTCAACATTCAGAAAACTAAGATAATGGCATCCAGTCCCATCCCTTCATGGCAAATAGATGGGGAAACAATGGAAACAATGACAGACTTTATTTTGGGGGGCTCCGAAATCACTGCAGATGGTGACTGCAACCATGAAATTAAAAGACACTTACTCCTTGGAAGAAAAGCTATGACCAACCTAGACAGCATATTAAAAAGCAGAGACATTACTTTGCCAACAAAGATCCATCTAGTCAAGGCTATGGTTTTTCCTTGGCTATGGTAGTCATGTATGGCTGTGATAGTTGGACTATAAAGAAAGCTGAGCATAGAAGAATTGATGCTTTTGAACTGTGGTGTTGGAGAAGACTCTTGAGAGTCCCTTGGACTGCAAGGAGAGCCAACCAGGCCTGCTGCTGCTGTTGCTGCTGCTAAGTCGCTTCAGTCGTGTCTGACTCTGTGCGACCCCATAGACGGCAGCCTACCAGGCTTTCCTGTCCCTGGGATTCTCCAGGCAAGAACACTGGAGTGGGTTGCCATTTCCTTCTCCAGTGCATGAAAGTGAAAAGTGAAAGGGAAGTTGCTCGGTCATGTCCGACTCTTAGTGACCCCATGGACTACAGCCTACCAGGCTCCTCCATCCATGGGATTTTCCAGGCAAGAGTACTGGAGTGGGGTGCCAAAGGAAATCAGGCCTGGGTGTTCACTGAAAGGACTGATGCTGAAGATGAAACTCCAATACTTTGTCCACCTGATGTGAACAACTGACTCATTTGAAAAGACCCTAATGCTGGGAAAGATTGAAGGTGGGAGGAGAAGGGGATGACAGGATGAGATGGTTGGATGGCATCACCGACTCAATGGACATGAGTGAGTGAGGGAAAGTCACTCAGTCGTGTCCAATTCTTTGTGACCCGATGGACTGTATAGTACATGGAATTCTCCAGGCTAGAATACTAGAGTGGGTAGCCTTTCCCTTCTCCAGGGGATCTTCCCAACCTAGGGATTGAACCTAGGTCTCCCCCATTACAGGCAGATTCTTTACCAGCTGAGCCACAAGGGAAGCCTTTGAGTAAACTCCGGGGGTTGGTAATGGACAAGGAGGCCTGGCGTGCTGCAGTTCATGGGGTCGCAAAGAGTTGGACACACTGAGCAACTGAACTGAACTGAACTGAAGGATTATATAACAACAATGTATGTTGCTCAAGGACATGTTTCTCCTTTTTAACAAGAACCTTCTGACTAATCTTGTTATCTTAAAATATATGTTGTGGGAGTGGGTCTGATAAGACCTTTCTATTGTTAGTTCTAATCTTGTTTTAAGATGAGACTTATGCTGTGACACTTCCCTGGTGGTTCAGATGGTAAAGTGTCTGCCTACAAGGAGGGAGACATGGGTTCAATCTCTGGGTTGGGAAGATCTCCTGGAGAAAGAAATGGCTACCCGCTCCAGTATTTTTGCCTGGAAAATCCCATGGATGGAGGAGCCTGGTAGGTTACAGTCCATGGGGTCGCAAAGAGTCTGACACGACTGAGCAGCTTCACTTTATGTTGTGGGAGTAGGTCTGGTAAAAGTATATAAGGCCTTGATAAGACTAGCCAGTGAGGCACTCTCTGTCCCCTTCTGATGTCTACGTCAGAGGCTTTCTCTGTCCTTTATCACTGTAATAAACTTCTGCCACACAAAAGCTCTGAGTGACCAAGCCTGGTCCCTGGTCCAGAAGCTAAATCTTCTTCTTCAGAGATCAAGAATCCAACATCGTTCACTATAAGCTATCATGAGTTTGAGCATGCTCCAGGAGTCCCTGATAGATAGGGAAGCCTGGTGTGCTGCAGTCCATGGGATCACAAAAGAGTCAGACACGACTGAGCTACTTAACTGAACTGATTGAAGTACAAAACAGAGAATAGAATCAAAGCAAGACTGGAGTTGGCAACACAGGAAGAAATGATCGTGTCCTTTACTTTCACTTTTTTTTTTCTATCTAGTTTGCTGTCAACACACAGAAGCCCAGTTGTGAACTCTGACTGAATTGTGAAGGAAGCAGACAGAAATGTAAAGGGAGAAATTAAAGGCCACTAACCAATATTTTTTTCTACTTTGCTTAGCGGGTGCCAGGTAAAATCATTGTTGATAGAAAGTAATTCCAAAAAGCAGGACAGAGCAAAAGTGCCCAAGCTATATATAACATCTGTCATTTTTTTCAAAGTCTAAGATTCATATACGGAGAAGGCTGCTGCTGCTAAGTCGCTTCAGTCGTGTCTGACTCTTAGCGACCTCATGGACTGTAGCCTACCAGGCTCCTCCGTCCATGGGATTTTCCAGGCAAGAGTACTGGAGTAGGGTGCCATTGCCTTCTCTCTTGCCTGGAGAATCCCATGGACGAAGGAGCCTGGAAGGCTGCAGTCCATGAGGTCGCTGAGCGTCGAACATGACTGAGCGACTTCACTTTCACTTTTAACTTTCATGCATTGGAGAAGGAAATGGCAACCCACTCCAGTGTTCTTGCCTGGAGAATCCCAGGGACAGCGGAGCCTGGTGGGCTGCCATCTATGGGGTCACACAGAGTCGGACACGACTGAAGTGACTCAGCAGCAGCAGCAGCAAGATTCATATAATTCTGTTAATTATCTGTTTAACAGCAACAAATCTTGTGAAAAGGTTTTCTGAAAAAATATGGGAAAAGAGCAGAGTGGATCGGTCAGTTTATTATGTGTTTTTAGGGAGTTGTTCTATTAAACCAACCAGTAGAAAGACAGTTGTTACATTGAACTAACAAAGGCAATACAGAAATTAATTCCAGAATTGTATTTTCCTTTTATGAATATCAAAATTATTTATGTGGGAGAAGATGCATAGAACGAGAGACACCTTCTGGGTTTATATTATATTCACCCCCTAAAACTAAAAAAAAAAAAAAAAAACTCTGAGCAAGAACCAGGTTGTATATTTATGTCCAATCCAGAAAAAAAATAAATAAAAATCTCCTGAGATTTTGTTTTTAACTCTATGGCTTCAAATAATAAAAAATAAAATAGATGGATAGTTAAGAAAAAGGAAAGGCTATATTCTGTGTATAATTAGGGTAATATATAGACTTTCACAATAAGAAAGTTTAAATCAAATATACAATATTGATAGACAAGTATACATAAATCCCTTCAATATTTATATGTATTCATAGCTTTCAAAAATGTATGTAAGAATTATAATTCAGGTAAGTCTAGAAATAATAACCCAAATCACTTAAATCTTAACTTCTATTAAACATAAAGATACAAATGGTACTATAGAGTATAATTTCTGGAAACTACAAAGAGATTTTTGGAATGTGATGGTGAATGTTGGGACTTGAAGTCAAGTAAACTCAAGTTTGAGACTTAAAACCACTTCAGTATTCTTACCTTGAGAATCCCATGAACTGTATGAAAAGGCAAAAAGATAGGACACTGAAAGATGAATTCCCCAGGTCGGTAGGTGCCCAATATGCTACTGGAGATCAGTGGAGAAATAACTCTGGAAAGAATGAAGGGATGGAGCCAAAGCAAAAACAACACCCATTTGTGGATGTGACTATTGATAGAAGCAAGGTCCGATGTTGTAAAGAGCAATATTGCATAGGAACATAGAATGTTAGGTCCATGAATCAAGGCAAATTGAAAGTGGTCAAACAGGAGATGGCAAGAGTGAACATTGACATTCTAGGAATCAGCAAACTAAAATGGACTGGAATGGGTGAATTTAACTCAGATGACCATTATATCTACTACTGTGGGCAGGAATCCCTTAGAAGAAATGGAGTAGCCATCATAGTCAACAAAGAGTCCGAAATGCAGTATTTGGATGCAATCTCAAACAAAAACAGAATGATCTCTGTTCGTTTCCAAGGCAAACCATTCAATATTACGATAATCCAAGTCTATGCACTGACCAGTAATGCTGAAAAAGCTGAAGTTGAATGGTTCTGTTAAGACCTACAAGACCTTTTAGAACTAACACCCAAAAGAGATGTCCTTTTCATTATAGGGGACTGGAACCCAAAAGTAGGAAGTCAAGAAACACCTGGAGTAACAGGCAAATTTGGCCTTGGAGTACAGAATGAAGCAGGGCAAAGACTAATAGAGTTTTGCTAAGAGAATGAACTGGTCACAGCAAACACCCTCTTCCAACAACACAAGAGA
The DNA here is from genome assembly GCF_027580195.1 of Bos mutus. Taxonomy (NCBI): domain Eukaryota; kingdom Metazoa; phylum Chordata; class Mammalia; order Artiodactyla; family Bovidae; genus Bos; species Bos mutus. Next base: position 50,927,631 of record NC_091617.1, read on the forward strand.
AGACTGTCCACATGGACATCACCAGATAGTCAACGCCAAAATAAGATTGATTATATTCTTTGCAGCCAAAGATGGAGAAGCTCTATACAGTCAGCAAAAACAAGACCAGGAGCTGACTGTGGCTCAGATCATGAACTCCTTATTGCCAAATTCAGACTGAAATTGAAGAAAGTAGGGAAAACCACTAGACCATTCAGGTATGACCTAAATCAAATCCCTTATGATTATACAGTGGAAGTGAGAAATAGATTTAAGGGACTAGATCTGATAGACAGAGTGCCTGATGAACTATGGAAGGAGGTTCGTGACATTGTACAGGAGACAGGGATCAAGACCATCCCTATGGAAAAGAAATGCAAAAAAGCAAAATGGCTGTCTGGGGAGGCCTTACTAATAGCTGTGAAAAGAAGAGAAGCAAAAAGCAAAGGAGAAAAGGAAAGATATAAACATCAGAATGCAGAGTTCCAAAGAATAGCCAGAAGAGATAAGAAAGCCTTCCTCAGCGGTCAATGCAAAGAAATAGAGGAAAACAACAGAATGGGAAAGACTAGAGATCTCGTCAAGAAAATTAGAGATACCAAGGGAACATTCCATGCAAAGATGGGCTCGATAAAGAACAGAAATGGTATGGACCTAACAGAAGCAGAAGATATTAAGAAGAGGTGGCAAGAATACACAGAAGAACTGTACAAAAAAGATCTTCTTGACCCAGATAATCACGATGCTGTGATCACTGACCTAGAGCCAGACAGCCTGGAATGTGAAGTCAAGTGGGCCTTAGAAAGCATCACTACGAACAAAGCTAGTGGAGGTGATGGCATTCCAGTTGAGCTATTTCAAATCCTGAAAGATGATGCTGTGAAAGTGCTGCACTCAATATGCCAGCAAATTTGGAAAACTCAGCAGTGGCCACAGAACTGGAAAAGGTCAGATTTCATTCCAATCCCAAAGAAAGGCAATGCCAAAGAATGCTCAAACTACTACACAATTGCACTCATCTCACACGCTAGTAAAGAAATGCTCAAAATTCTCCAAGCCAGGCTTCAGCAATACGTGAACTGTGAACTTCCAGATGTTCAAGCTGGTTTTAGAAAAGGCAGAGGAACCAGAGATCAAATTGCCAACATCTGCTGGATCATGGAAAAAGCAAGAGAGTTCAAGAAAAACATCTATTTCTGCTTTATTGACTATGCCAAAGCCTTTGACTGTGTGGATCACAATAAACTGTGGAAAATTCTGAAAGAGATGGGAATACCAGAGCACCTGACCTGCCTCTTGAGACACCTGTATGCAGGTCAGGAAGCAACAGTTAGAACTGGACATGGAACAACAGATTTGTTCCAAATAGGAAAAGGAGTACATCAAGGCTGTTTATTGTCACCCTGCTTATTTGACTTATATTCAGAGTAAATCATGAGAAACCCTGGGCTAGAGGAAGCACAAACTGGAATCAAGATTGCTAGGAGAAATATCAATAACCTCAGATATCAGATGACATCGCCCTTATGGCAGAAAGTGAAGAAGAACTAAAGAGCCTCTTGATAAAAGTGAAAGAGGAGAGTGAAAAAGTTGGCTTAAAGCTCAACATTCAGAAAACTAAGATCATGGCATCTGGTCCCATCACTTCATGGCAAATAAATGGGTGAACCATGGAAACAATGACAGACTTTATTTTGGGGGCTCCAAAATCACTGCAGATGGTGACTGCAGCCATGAAATTAAAAGATGCTTACTTCTTGAAAAGAAAGTTATGACTAACCTAGACAGCATATTGAAAAGCAGAGACATTACTTTGCCAACAAAGGTCCGTCTAGTCAAGGCTATGGTTTTTCCAGTAGTCATGTATGCCTGTGAGAGTCAGACTAATAAGAAAGCTGAGCACAGAAGAATTGATGCTTTTGAAATGTGGTGTTGGAGAAGACTCTTGAGAGTGCCTTGGACAGCTAGGAGATCCAACCAGTCCATCCTAAAGGAGATCAGTCCTGGGTGTTCATTGGAAGGACTGATGTTGAAGCTGAAACTCCAAAACTTCGGCCACCTGATGTGAAGAACTGACTCATTTGAAAAGACCCTGATGCTGGGAAAGATTGAGGGCAGGAGGAGAAGGGGACGACAAAGGATGGGATGGTTGGATGGCATCACTGACTCAATGGACATGAGTTTGTGTAAACTCCGGGAGTTGGTGATGGACAGGGAGGCCTGGCGTGCTGTTATTCATGGGATCACAAAAAGTCGGACACGACTGAGCAACTGAACTGAACTGAACTGAACTCTGCTTCTACAGTATTTCACTAAATCGCCGTAAGCAATTTTCTTACTTACTCTGAGCCTGTTTCTTTACCTGTAGTGTAAAATAACACCTCTCTTGCCTTTGTACTACATATATCTTTCATGCCCTCTCTTCATTCATTTCTTCTTACATAATGTGGTAGAGACTGAATATATGTTTCTCAAACCCATTTGTTATGTTTTGAGCCCGCAGTTAAACTCCCTTTTCTAGCAGCTACGCATCTCAATGGCTCATGAGACCTGCTTCTCCAATTAAACCTAAGTTGAAGTCATATGCTTCATCCAGTCCAAAGTAGTTTCTTTTTCCCTCACAATTTATGTACTTTAATTTTTTTTCTTATAATGTCATGGCATAGGTATTTTCCAAAGAATGTATTTTTTTTCAATGTAATAGTTAATTCTTCTTAAATTTAAAATTGCCTCCTGTGTTCTTAAAGTGGCATGTTTTGACTTATGAAATCAAGACTGTTACATTTTTCACTATAAAAAAAAAGGCAAGAAAAAGGAAAAAACCCTCAGCTAAATGGGACACTGAGACAACAGCATTAAACCAGGACTTTTCAGGGCAAACCAGAACAATATATATAACCTAACTAGAGAACCAGAAAGAAAGAGAGATCAAGAGATGAATGGATATTGATTTCCTACACAGATGTGAACCCTCCTCAGAAATGGAGGATATCATATTTCTAAAAATGAAACATTAGAAGCAAAAAACAGTGGGCATCAATTATGAGAAAACAAATGATAACTTCACATCAACCAGTGCTGACATTGGATATGTATTGTCTTCCAGCTGCAGTGCCATCCTTATTTTACTTAAGAAATTAATAAATTTACTGTTTCCAAAGTTTTGCAGCCAACCATCCCCTGAGAAAAACAAAGCTAAATAAGATTCCAAATAGAATAAAGGAAAAAAAATACATCTGAGAAATACATTTATACCCACTCTATAAGATAACAAGTGATGTATTTTAGAGGAGACAGTGTCCTAACACAAATGTATTCCTCTGAAATCAAAGCTCCCTCAAAGGCTAGTACAAGACCACATCGGGGAACCTGTAGCAAGTTAAATAAAGAAGAAACTGAGTGACAATTACTATTTAATGCTTCAAGGGAAAAAAAAAAAATCAAATGGAAACAGTTTTTTTTTTTTTCTCCAGTTCAGGCTGAAGAGGTCTTTCCTCATGTCGCATTCTCAGTTTCTCCCTGAGGTTAAGAGTACAAATTCATAAACACCCTCAAGAAGACCTACAGCCTAAAATGGCTACTCAGACTTGCAGAACCAGGTCAGAAGGGAAAGGATAAATTCTAATTATCCATTGAAATTACCTGTGAATCCAAAATTTCTGTTTTCTCAATATACTCTGAGAGTGTATTGAGAATATTTTTCTCAAGGACCACAAGAGGGAGTATTCTTACTTCTTTGTCACAGTCCATCTCTGACATCAAATAGATACTATCCTCATACTTGTCTAAAAGTGATAAGACATATTATTAAACACTAGGAAAGCTTCTTTTTTACTCATCTAAAATCCAAGTGATTATCTGCTTGTCTTTCATCGTTCTGTAGTTATTATATCTAGGATATCTTCTTGGACATTCATTCATGATAAAGGAGAAAGACAGTATCTCATGCTGGTTCTTTCTCCTGTTTATTATATTGGGAACGTGAAGAAGGATTTCTCTCTCAAGTTGTCTTTAGCAAGTGCAAGATAGCAATGGGCAATTCTCCCTAATTAGGAGGAAAGCAATATGTGATTTAAAAATAACTGTATTTTTTCTTAAAGCTAAGCTCCTGTCTAGTCCCTAGGATGCTAAAAGTGAACCACAATCATGATTCTGTCATTTATCATGATTCTGTCACTTATGCCTTGCCAATAGGACAAAAAGGTGATAACTAATACTGTCTTCAATGACTAAAGTGTGGTGAGAATCAAGAAACTAGTGCTAATGCTAATGCTAAGTCACTTCAGTCGTGTCCGACCCTGTGCGACCCCATAGATGGCAGCCCACCAGGCTCCCCCGTTCCTCGGATTCTCCAGGCAAGAACACTGGAGTGGGTTGCCATTTCCTTCTCCAATGCATGAAAATGAAAAGAGAAAGTGAAGTCGCTCAGTCGTGTCCGACTCTTAGTGACCCCATGGACTTCAGCCCACCAGGCTCCTCCGTCCATGGGATTCTCCAGGCAAGAGCACTGGAGTGGGGTGCCATTGCCTTCTCCAAGAAACTAATAGTCTTATTTAAGATACTGGCACTACTTTATAAAATATTTTGACTGTATTAGGCAAAGTAATTAAAGTGAAAGTGAAAAGTGAAGTCACTCAGTCGTGTCCGACTCTTTGCTACCCTGTGGAGTATAGTCCACCAGGCTCCTCTGTCCATGGGATTTTCCAGGCAAGAATACTGGAGTGGGTTCCCATTTCCTTCTCCAGGGATCTTCCCAACCCAGGGATTGAACCCAGCTCTCCCGCATTGCAGGCAGATGCTTTAACCTCTGAGCTACCAGGGAAGCCCAAAGTAATTAAATCCAACTGCTAAAAATCAACAAACAAATTCAGAATATCTGTGGATTCACATACACACACACAGACACACACACACACACACACACACATGGCTTCTCACCCAAGTCACTCTCTCAAGTCTGATGAGAGTTGGGTGAATAGCCTGGGCAGCTCTCCTAGAAGTTATAATCAGGATTCAAGTTCTTCCCATCATGTGACTGCATCATCTTCCCCACTAAATCCTCTCTTGGTTGGTGAGCAAATTTTAGGGGACAGAGCCGGAAGCAGTATACTTTACTTTTGTCCCCTACCCGTTGTCTCAGACTCAGGCATGATCAACCTAATTGTAAGGGAGGCTGGAGAGTGAGGATTCCTGTGTGCCTGGAAAGAGGATATGTACTAAATAACAACTTCTAGGCCAAGAGTTTTTCACATGGGGTTCATGGGCTGCCAAAAGATCTCTTGGCTTCATGGAAAATGAATTCCATCCTACCCTCTACCTGAAATATTGCATATTCTTCAAATATGTATGTAGGTGTGTTAGACTTTTTTGAGGCCCCAATCCACATCCCACTCAGTTCATCTGATTTCATTGCAGCTGAGGTAAACCCCATGCATATTATCCATGTCTCTCCTCAAATATGACATCTCTTTGCTTTTCTGCCTCAGGGTTTCTCTGGGGTCTTGGAAGTCACTCAGTAGAGACTCAGTAGACACAAAAGCATGTAGTGTGTGCTAAGTCACTTGAGTCATGTCCAATTCTTTCCGACCCTATGGACTGTAGCCCTCCAGGCTGCTCTGTCCATGGGATTCTCCAGGTATGAATACTAGAATGGGGTGCCATGCACTCCTCCAGAGGATCTTCCTGACCCAGGGATTGAACCCGTGTCTTCTGCCTTCACAGGCAGGTTATTTACCACTAGCACCTCCTGGGAAGCCCCAGACACAAAAGTGCAGAAGTGTTATTAATGGTAGGGACAACGTTTAAACCATGTTGAACATGAGTTTTCATGTAAACAGACTCACCTCCAGTTCTTTAGCAAGATATTGGAGGCACATTCTACAAGATTCTTCAGAGTTCACAGGTGAGATTGAGCCCCAACTGTTATCAGCAGGAACCTTCAAAATAATATACCATTTGTTGACGTTTCTCCCTTTCCTGTTCTCTCCATTCTCTCACTTGTTTCCTGGGATTATGTTCCAAATAAAGCACCTTCACTGCCTCATTGAATCAGAGTCTGCTTTCAGGAAAACCCAGTTTAAGAGTTAGAATGGAAAATGGCTCCAGGAAACAGTCCCTTATGATAGGATTTTGAAACTGAATTACCCAACAGTCGATAGCAGCCATTGCACGGGGCAAGTGTGGGATGGAGGTTAACTCCTCGCACACTGTGGCATCAGCATGACTGAGGCTCTCATCTACTGTATAGAGTAGAGGAATGAAGTTCAAGTAAAAGGTAAAACTTTAGCATATGCAGTATCTCTAGTCCTTGAATGGTATGGGGGCAGATGTAATTAAAAGAATGGAAAGCATTGATAGATGGACTTTCCTAAAGGCTGTTTTCTATTAACAGTCTCTTCAAGGTGCTAGACTTTCATTAACACTCTCCTTGAGGTTCCAAAGCAATTCCTTCATGTTTTGGGTTTGCTGTTACAGCAGTACCCCTCAACAGGATTTCCAGGTACCAAATACTATATTCATCTATTGCAAGGTAACAAATGACCCCAGATATAGAAACTTATAACAACAACATGTATTTTGCTTAAAACCAATCATCTGAGCAGGGCTCAGCTGAGACAATTCATCTATGTTTCACTCAGTTTGGGCTGAGACTGAAGGCTGGCAACTGGAATCGTCTGGCTCACTCTGATGTCTGGTGGTTGATGCTGGTCTTGGCTATGGGTACCAGTTGAAACACCTACATGTGCTCTCTACATATGCCTTCCCAGTATGGTGGCTGGTTTCCAAGGGTGAGTGTTTCAAGAAAGGAAGCTCTATTGCCTTTTCTAGCTAGACCTTGGTGGCGACACAGCATCACTTCTCAATGCACTCTCTTTTTTAGAGACAAGTCACTAATATAGCACTGAATAGTATTAAAGGAGAGGGCAATTAAAGTCAATCTTCTGATAAAGAGGGTTAAAAAGTTTGAGGACATGTTTAAAAACTGAAACATGCACACATGTACTTTACATGAAACTAATAATTTCTCCTGTGTCCCATGGATTGGTCTGGAAACTTATATTAATGCAACTATGAATAATAACTGTTCATTTTGTTAAAAATATAAAATCTGTTCATTTCGTTAAAAACATAAAATCTGGACAAATACAAGAATAGCATGCAAGGGATTTTCTATGACTCTTTCAACAGCATATTGCTTTTCAAACTTTACATGTCTAACAAAAGCTTACCAGATAGGCTCAGTAGTAGAATGGAGATGACAGGAAAGAGGACTATGCAACAGTAACCAAAAGTCTAATATTTGTATAATTGGAGTTCTAGAAGGAAAAAAAAAGGATGGTGCAGAGAACATCTGAAGAAGTAATAACTGAAATGTCCTACTTTTGGTGAAAGTCAAGAATTTATAGATGTTAAAAGTTCAGTGAACTTCAAACGAGATAAATACAAAGAAGTTCATGCTGGACCTCCCTGGTGGTATAGTGGATAAGAATCTGCCTGCCAATGTAGGGGACACGGGTTTGATCCCTGGTCCAGATTCTGCATGCGGAGGAGCAACAAAGCCCATGCACCTGGACTACTGAGCCTGTGCTCTAGAGCCCAGGAGTTGCAACTACTGAGCCACGCATTCCAGCTACTGAAGCCCCTGCACCTAAGCCTATGCTCCAAAACAAGGGAAGTCACCGCAATGAGGAGCCCATGTAAGACGGCAAAGAGTATCCCCTGCTAGCTGCAACTAGAGAAAGCCACTGCCCAACAATGAAGACCCAGCACAACCAAAAATAATTAACTAATTAAAAACAAAAGAATTCATTCCAAGACATTTTATAATCAAACTTCTAAAATTTGAAAACAAATTAAAAACATTAAAAAGTAGGACAAAAGAACAATATTTTAACTATAGGGGAACAACAATTTAAACGTTGTTTCTTATCTGAAATGCCAGAGGCCAGAAGGAATTGGCTCAATATGATCAAGAACATAAATTTCTTTTAGGAATAAAGATAAAGTAAATGTTTTCTCAAATCATGAAAACTTTTTGCTAGAAAACTTGCTCTAAAACAATTGCTAAAGGAAAAATTTTAAACTCAAGGCAAATGATTCCAAAGGAAAACTTGTATCAAAAGGAATGAAGGGAAAGCTACTGATATGGTAGATAATTGGGTAAATAGAACTTCTCTTGAGTTCTTTAAAATACATTTGATAGATGAAAACAAAAATTATTACATTGTCTGATAATTTTTCAATGCACATTAAAGTAATACATGAGACAGCTACAACATAAGTGGAAGAGAATAAAAGGAGCTACACAGTGGTGAGTTTTCCACATTCTAACTGAAGTAGTAAATATTGATTTTATATAAGCTGTGAAAAATTAAGCATAACTCCTGAGCACCACATAAACTATGAAAAAGAGTCAAACACACAATAAATAAAGTGAAATAATAAAAAAATCATATAGTCCAGAAAGGCAGTAAAGAAGGAACAGAAAAGCAAATAATAAAGGGGAAAAAATAGAAAATAAATAATGAAATTATAGACTTACATCCAAATATGTCAGTAACTACATTAAATGTAAATAGTTTAAACATACACATTAAAAAGCAGATTGTCAGAAACAATTTAAAAATAAAAATTAGGTAGCTTAAAGGAAAAATGATGGAAAAAAGATTTATCATACAAACACTAATCAAAAGAAAGTTAAAGTGATAAAAAGGGATTTTACATAATAATAAAAGGGTCAATCCACCAAGAAGACAAAATAATCATAAATGAACAGCAAAGCTTCAAAATACATAAATCAAAAATTGACCAAATGAAAAGAAAAATCTATAATTACATCTGATAACCTCAACATCTCTCGGCATTTGATAGAACAAGCCAACAAATATCAGAAAAGGCATAAAAGAGTTGAATAACACCATCACTAATGGATTTAATTCACATTTATAGAACACCCACAAACAGCCAAGCACACATTATTTTCAAGTGCCTGAAACAATCACCAATGTAGACTATGTCTTGGATTACAAAATAAAACTTGACAATTTTTTAAAAATTATAATTATAAAAATACATCCTGCATAATAGATTTAAACTAAAAATAATAATGTAAAGATAACAGAAACATTTCTAAACACTTAGATATTAATTTGTTGTTGTTTAGTTGCTAAGTTGTATCTGACTCTTTCTCGACCCCATGAACCGTAGAGGAACCCCAGGTTCCTCTGTCCATGGAATTTCCCAGACAAGAATATTGGAGTGGGTGGCTATTTCTTTCTCCAGGGGATCTTCCTGACCCAGGGATTAAACCCATGTCTTCTGCACTGCCAGCAAAATTCTTGTCATTGTGCTACCAGGGAATATATACTCTCATATATTAAACAACATATTAATAAATAAGCAACAGGTCAAGAAAAAAAAATCTCATGAAAAGTTAAAAAATACACTGGAAAAAAATAAAGTCCAACATATTAAAATCTGAGGGATGACTCTAAAGCCATCCTCTGAGATAAATTTATAGTATTAAATACTTAGGTTAGAAAAAAATAAAGGTCTCAAGTCAGTAATCCAAGTGAAAGTGAAAGTCCCTCAGTCCTGTCTGATTCTCTGCGACTCCATGGACTGTAGCCTGCCAGGCTCCTCTGTTCATGGACCTCTGTCCATGGAATTCTCCAGGCAAAAATATTGGAGTGTGTAGCTGTTCCCTTCTTCAGGGGATCTTCCCAACCCAGGGATCAAATCTAGGTCTCCTGCATTGCGGGCAGATTTTTTACACTTTGAGCCACCAGTGAAGCCCAAGAATACTGGAGTGGGTAGCCTATTCTTCTACAGGGGATCTTTCTGACCCAGGAATCCAACCAGGGTCTCCTGCATTGCAGGCAGATTCTTTACCAGCTGAGCTACCAGGAAAGCTTCATCAGTAATCTAAACTTTTACATTAAGAAACAAGGGGGAAATGACACGATGAAGATAAGATCATAAATTGAACATAGAAAAAAATAGAGAAGAAAAAATTGGACTTTATTAACGTTGTATGTGTGTGGGTGTGCCTGTTAGTCGCTCAGTCATGTCCGACTCTTTGCAACCCCATGGACTGTAGCCCGTCAGGCGCCTCGGTCCATGGGATTCTCCAGGCAAGAATACTGGAATGGGTTGCCAGTCCCTTCTCATTATTAACCTTGCTATGCTATGCTAAGTTGCTTCAGTCATGTCCGACTCTGTGCAACCCCATAGACCGCAGCCCACCAGACTCCGTCGTCCCTGGGATTCTCCAGGCAAGAATACTGGAGTGGGTTGCCATTTCCTTCTCCAGTGCATGAAAAGAGAAAAGTGAAAGTGAAGTTGCTCAGTCATGTCCGACTCTTAGCGACCCCATGGACTTCAGCCTACCAGGCTCCTCCGTCCATGAGATTTTCCAGGCAAGAGTACTGGAGTGCGGTGCCATTGCCTTCTCCATTAACCTTAGGAAGGCTAACAAAGTTGGCAAATTTTATCAAAAACTGAAAAAGAAAAAGAGAGAGGTCACTAATATCAGGCCTAAAATGGAATATCATCACAGGTCCTACAGGTGTTGAAAGAAAAATAAAGGAATACTACGAACAATTAATTTTACATTATCCAATAACTTTACAAAATGGACCAGAAAACCCCTCAAAAATCATAAACTATCAACACTCAATCAAGATGAAATTGACATTCCAAATAGACTTATAACTGTTAAAAATTAAAATTGTCTAGTCAAGTTAAAACCTTTCCAAAAATCTCCTGGCTCAGATGGTTTCACTGGTACATTTAAAGAAGAAAGAACATCAGCTCTACAGTCTCTTCCTGAAAATAAAAGAACAGGGAACACTCCTCAAACCTGATTATGAAGCCAGCATTCTTCTGGGAGACAAAGAGGACAAGAAAGTAAAGAAAACCACAGACTGGACAAAAAGCACAAGAAAATAAAAGAAAATTACAGACTAATATCACTCCTGAACATTGACACAAAAATCCTCTACAAAATAGCAGCAGAGAGAATGCAGTAAGGGAGAAGGCAATGGCACCCCACTCTAGTACTGTTGCCTGGAAAATCCCATGGATGGAGGAGCCTGGTTGGCTGCAGTCCATGGGGTCGATAAGAGTCAGACACGACTGAGCGACTTCACTTTCACTTTCTACTTTCATGCATTGGAGAAGGAAATGGCAACCCACTCCAGTGTTCTTGCCTGGAGAATCCCATGGACGGAGAAGCCTGGTAGGCTGAAGTCCATGAGGTCGCACAGAGTCGGACACAACTGAAGCGACTTAGCAGCAGCAGAACGCAGTAATATATAAAATAATGACCATGAGACACTGTGATCAATCAATATATCTATGATATTAACCATCTAAAGAAGAGAAATCAATAGATATCACAAAAAGTTTTTTGCTCAAGTTTGAAATCACTTCATGACACACACAAAAAAATACTCAACAAACTAGGAACAGACTAACTTTCTTGTTAAAGAGCAATATCATCTACTAAGGAAAACAAAAACAAATTCACTAACACTCCTGTTTATGAAAAGTTGAAAGCTTTCCCCCCTTAAATGAGGATCAAAGCAAAAATATCCTCTTTCATCACTTCTATTCAACATCAAGAAGATTGGAAAAGGAGAAACCAAATTACTCCTATTGGCAAGAGAGAAAATTGTCTCTGTAGAAAATCCAAAGTGGTTTACAAAGAACAACAACAATAACAAAAACCTAAAAACTAAAAAATGAGTTTTGCAAGGTCTCAGGATATATAATCAACACACAAAAATCAATCATTTCTAGTTGCTAATGATGAACAATCAGTTCAGTTCAGTTCAGTCGCTCAGTCGTGTCTGACTCTTTGCAACCCCATGAATTGCAGGATGCCAGGCCTCCCTATCCATCACCAATTCCCGGAGTTCACTCAGACTCACATCCATCGAGTCAGTGATGCCATCCAGCCATCTCATCCTCTGTTGTCCCCTTCTCTTCCTGCCCCCAATCCCTCCCAGCATCAGAGTCTTTTCCAATGAGTCAACTCTTCACATGAGGTAGCCAAAGTACTGGAGTTTCAGCTTTAGCATCCTTCCTTCCAAAGAACACCCAGGGCTGATCTCCTTTAGAATGGACTGGTTGGATCTCCTTGCAGTCCAAGGGACTCTCAAGAGTCTTCTCCAACACCACAGTTCAAAAGCATCAATTCTTCTGCACTCAGCTTTCTTCACAGTCCCACTCTCACATCCATACATGACCACTGGAAAAACCATAGCCTTGATGAACAATAGGAAACTAAAAATAATTTTTTAAAACATAATAGCCCCCAAATACTGAAATGCTTAGGTATAAATCTAACAAAATATGTGCAAGACCTGTATGCAGAAAATTACATAAAACTGAAGAAAGAAGTCAATGCAGTTTGAAATAAATGGAGAGACATACTGTGTTAGTGGATTAAAGATTTAATGTAATAAAGCTGTCAATTCTCCTCAGATTAATCTATAGATATAATGTAATTCCAATAAAAATCCAGTAGGATTTTGTAAGTATATATAAGCTGATTCTAAAATTCATATACAAAAGCCAAAAAAAAAAAAAAGAGAGAGAGATAGAGAGAAAGAATAGCCAAAACAATTTTGAGAGAGCAGAATAAGGTCAGAAGTAATTTAAAAATTAAACTATAATAATAGTGTGCTATTGTCAAAGAGACACACACAAAGACAAATGTAATAAAGGAAAATCCAGAGAGAGACCCACACAAGAGGACCGATTGATTTTTTACAAAAAAAAAAAAATCCTTGCACTTTATACAAAATTAACTCAGTCAATCCTAGATCTAAATGTGAAACATAAAATTATAAAACTTTTGAATAAAAAGTAGGAGAAATTTTCATGATACGTGGTTAAGCAAAGAGCTCTCAGACATGACGCCAAAACTACAATTCATAAAAAATATAATTATAAATTAGACTTCATCAAACTTTAAAACTTTCATTTTGTAAAAGACTGCTAAGTCACAAACTGAAAGAAAATACATACATCATACATCTGATAAAAGATTTCTATCCAGAATATAAAAACAATATTAAAAGAACGCTCAAAAACTCAGCAATAAGAAAACAACTCAATTTAAAAATGGACAAAGTATTCATATAGACATTGCACCAAAGAAAATACATGGTTTCCAAATAAGCACATGAGAATATGCTCAACTTTATTATCACTAACAAACCAAAATAAAAAACGGAATTCCCCGGGGCTCCACTGGGTAGGACTACGGGCTTTCATGGATGAGGCCCCAGGCTCAGTCTCTGTTGGGGAACTATGGTCTCAAAAGCCAAATCATCATCTTGCTCCTCCTCAGTCATGTCCAACTCTTTCCCATCCCATGGACTGTAACCCACCAGGCTCCCCTGTCCCTGGGATTCTCCAGGCAAGAGCACTGGAGTGGGTTGCCATTTCCTCCTCCAGGGGAACTTCCCCACCCAGGGATCGAACTCTAGTCTCCTGCGGCTCCTGCATTGGCAAGTAAGTTCTCACATATCATGGCCAAAAACAAAAAAACACTGAGCTACCACCTCACATTATCAGAAAGGCTAAAATTTATATATATATATATATATATATATATATATATATATATATATATATATATATAATGGGCTTCCCTGGTGGCTTAGCAGTAAAGAATCCACCTGCAATTCAGGAGACATAAAGAGACTAGAGTTCGATCCCTTGGTTGGGAAGATCTCCTGGAGGAGGGCAAACAGTGCCCTCCAGTACTCTTGACTAGAGAATCCCCCGGACAGAGAAGCCTGGTGGGCTACAGTCCACAGGGACGCAAAGAGTGGGACACGACTGAAGCAACTGAGTATGCACGCATATAACAATACTAAGTATCAGTGAGGTAAGTATCAGTGAGGATGCACAGCAACCAGAACTCCTGGATTCCTGAAATGCAAAATGATACAATCACTCTGCAAAACAATTTGACAGTTTCTTATAAAGTTAAATACATCTTGCCATATGACCCCAAAACCCCACTCCTAAACATTTACCCAGGAGAAATGAAAACATGTCGCACAACATAGGTTCACACAGTAGCTCTATTCAAAATTGTAAAAAAAAAACTGGAACGAAGCCAAATGTCCTTAAGCGAGTGAATGGATAAACAAACTGTGATATATCCATACAATGGAATACTATTCAGCAATAAAAGGAACCAACTACTGACACACACAAAAACTTGGATGAATCCCAAATGCTTCCTGCTGGATGAAGAAGACAGTCTCAAAAGGTTACATTGTATGACTCCATTTATGTCACAGTCTAGAAAAGGAAAAAACATGGTGACGAAAACCGGATCAGTGACTGTCACAGGTTAGGGCTTGGGGAAAGAGTATGGCTTCAAAGCAACCGCGTGAGGGACTTCCGGGGCCGCAGACCTGCTCTACATCCCAAGTGTAATGATAGTTACACGAGTGTATACACACATGGCACTGTTCATCCCCAAAATGAATTCTGTTGCATGTTAATCTTAAAAATAAAAGAGTAAATAATTTTTAATAACCTGAACTATGAGGAAAATAGTTACCATTTTCAGAACTCTAAATATGTGCCAGAAACTTGCTGACTACAGACTTTATATTCATTAACTTATTAATCCCTACCATAACCCCGTTAAGTTTCCTTATTTCACAGATAAGGACAGTGAAACATAGATTAAATAAGTTGCCCATGATCACACAAATAATAAGTGGCTGAATCAGGATTTACACTCACCCCTCCCTCTGTAGGCCCATAACAGTCATCACTTTCGCCACTGAGACAGAAAACCAATTTTGGAAGACTGATAGCAGAGTGTTTGCTTCTGCTGTTTAAGATGGGTACAAACTAATATTTATTATTGACATCAAAAGTGAAAGGAAAAGGATTGTAGAACCCTGCCAATTCTCATGGTATTTAAAAACTGTAAAATTTTCCTTTGTCTACAGTGTAAATAGCCTAGAAACTCAAATAACTAAAGAGTTGTTTTGGGTTTTTTTTAACCACAATTGACTTTTATGTGAAAAATATAAATGACAAATAAACAAGCTGATAACAGGAAGTTTTGAAGCAATTTTCAAAATATATACCAGAGGGTCAGCATATTTTCAGCCCAATTTATCTACTTTGAAAGTAGAATGCAAATCAATAAGTATTTGACCACCTACTATTTACATTCATTATAACTGTGTTACTTCAAAATCCTGAAGAGCATTTCAAAACAAGTTTAAAATCAAAGCAAGTTAGAATCTGTCCAGATGGCTTTATGTTTATTTCATCATTTTCCCCCTAAAAATTGAAAACATAAAACTGTATAGTAACCAGCCAGATATTTGATTAACTATAAAATCCCATTTCATCATCATTTCAATGATGAGGAATTCATAGTATTTATTTTTAAAAGACAAATTAAAATCAAAAGCAAAAATTAAATCTTCATCTTTATTAAACACACTTCCTGGTTACTGATTTTGAGCTGTATGACCAAGATGTATCGGAGGCTTATAATTCCTATTATTCTATATAATCCTATGGTTAGAGTCCATGTTATTTTAAATTTAAAATGCTCTGAGGGTGAATGCATTCTTGGCTTCAAAATGCTCTGAGGGTGAATGCATTCTTGGCTTCTTTGCACTCATCATAAAATGCTTCTGCTTTGGGTTGCTCAGAAATTCTGTCCAATTTAATTCAACTCCTTAAAATTTTTAGTATTATACCAAGTATTGTTAGATTTTGAGAATAAAAAATTAAGTCAAGCGTGAGCCTTACTCTCAAGCTTACTCGACATCAAATAGGAAAGACAAGCATTTAAACCAATGACTACAAAAACAGACCTATCTCTAGAGTCTAGAGAAACAAGAAGTAAGAAGCAACTTTACTTGGGTGGATAAACAAAGGCAGCACAAAATATAAAACTATCAAAAGCTTCACTAAGTTGTACCTATATTACTTTTCTTCTCTCCACCAGGATTCACTATGCAAGCAACCACAATGAAAACCTATGAGGGTTTTATGAAAATATGTACTATTTTCATAAAATGATATGAAAGAGAACAATAAACTTTTTCTGTGAAGGACCAGTAATTTCTGTGAAATTCCTTTACACTCTGAACACAGTCTCTGAGTGAAAGCAGCTGTCTACAATATCTAAATGAACGAGTGTGGCTATGTTCCAACAAATATTTCCAGAAATAGGTGAAAGCTAGATTGAGTCTGCATGCCATAGCTTGCCACCTTCTGCATTAAGCAAATCAATACATGGTATGCCTGAACTTCAAATATAAATTACTTAGTTCTTCACTAATGAAACAATTAAGGATTTATGCCTATGAAAAAGTTGACTTCTTACTGCAAAAGTTAATACTCAAATTCTTTCACTGCAGATACTTGAAATGCAAGAGATTTTTCTTTATAGAAACAAAACCTGAACTTCTAAAAACTTTGTTCCTGTTGAACAAATTGTTCTTTCTTTTGAGGTTGTAGGGTATATTAAGAAGTCCTGAAATTTAGGAGGAAGAGTTTCACTGGTCATGTTCTTTTTAAGCTCAGACTTCTGTTTTGAAGGGTCTGTGAATTTGAACAGGCGGAAATGAGCGTGAGCTGTGTGTGGAAGTGCATCTGTGTTCTTGTGTGGCTAATCATGTCTTTATCCCTTAGCAACTAACTCGTTTATAACATAGCCATGCAGACAGCTTTTCAGCAAGTCTTTATTGAGACAAGTCCGCTTCATTGGTAAAGAGACAGAAGCTACCTGTTTGACACATAATCTCAAATTTCTTTCATCATTGTGTCTGAAGAACAAGAACTGGAACTGAGACTGTCCTAACTAGGTGACAACGGACAGGAGCGAGATCAGAGAAGTGGGAGCACCATGGCCAGATTACCCTAGTTCGTGGCTAATCTTGGGATGTTCTTGTCGAAAAAAAGTCAATCTGGCATCATCTAGAGTAGGGATCCCCAACCTCTAGGATCTAACACTTGATGATCTGAGGTGGCTCCTGCTGTTGCTAAGTCGCTTCAGTTGTGTCTGACTCTGTGCGACCCCATAGAAGGCAGCCCACCAGGCTCCCCGGTCCCTGGGATTCTCCAGGCAAGAACACTGGAGTGGGTTGCCATTTCCTTCTCCAATGCATGAAAGTGAAGAGTGAAAGGGAAGTCGCTCAGTCATGTCTGATTCTTTGGGACCCCATGGACTGTAGCCTACCAGGCTCCTCCGTCCATGGGATTTTCCAGGCAAGAGTACTGGATCTGAGGTGGAGCTGTTATAATAATAACAGCAATGAAGTGCACAATACATATAATGTGCTTGAATCATCCTGAAGTCATCCCCCACCCCAGTCCGTGGAAAAACGGTGTTCCAAGAAACTGGTCCCTGGTGCCAAAAAGGCTAGAGACCACTGATCTACAGGCACTAACATTCAGGTGAGTCAGAGGCCAGTAATAAGGAGTACAAGCTTTTTTTCAACTGCTGTTTTTAAAAACATAGTAATTACCACTGAATGCAAAGTGCATCTTGCTAAAAAAAAAAATATTATTCTGATGCTTTAGCAAAGGTAATGCTTTTATTTTATTATGAGCTGCCCACGTGTACTTCCTAGGCTATGATTCATCTGAACAGTTTTTCAGTTAAAGAACATTTTATTCTAGAATGAAAAAAAAAAAAACCTAAATGCCCCACAGTGGTATGGGGCTAACATAAACACAGAATGATAGGCAGTTAAATTTAAAACCAGAATAATGAGATAATCTTACAGTATATCAATGTTGCTATATGATTTCTTATGTACAGTGTTTTGGTTTCCATGACCGGAATTTCAGAGGCCATATGATGATGAATCACGGTCCTGTTTACAGTGCTAACATTTTTGTTCTCCCTTGTAGCTATGACAGGAGTCTGAAGAGATTTTCAGCTCATTCTAATTTTCTTCCATGAAGCTGCTACTTACTGTCCAAGGCTGATGCTCTTTGCAGAAAGTATCCTGGGTAGCTCAGGGTTTCAGGATCTTAAAAGTGTCTCCTAACCAGAGTGCAAGGACCTAAAGGCCCTTAATTAAGTTTCTAATCACAAACAAGATGGTCTTGTATTAAGGGCCCTTTGAAAGTAGCAGCAATCGTGTCATTGTGTCTCCGTCACCGTATCAAATAGGATTCTTATTTTAGCACTGAAAGCAATTCTTTCCTTGTAGAGAGTGAAGAGAAACTCTCAACAGTCAGTTTGACGAACAGAACACAGTAGAGCAAAACACATTTCCTTTTCTCTCCCACAAGGCTGTGGAGCTGACTTTATTTTATTTGACAATTACAGAGCGAATGCTATTTTACAAATCTTGGGCTGTTTAATCTTCGTAGCAACCTTGTGACATAGGTACTATTGTCATCTCCAGTTTACAGAGGAGAAAAGGACACACTGAGTGTGTAAGGCCAGCCGATAGCGAGCCCAGATGCAAGTGCAGGGCCCTCAGCTCCATCACTCAGGAACAGCCAGCTACTTTCTTCTCTTCGTGGAGGTCTCCACTGTCTACGTGCCAAACAAACAGCACTAGAGGCAGGACATTTTAGACATACTTAAAATACTCCATAAATTTTTATTTTAATTCTTTCTGCCTGTACAAAATTTATGCTTAATAAAAGAGAAAACAGCTCTGCATGTCTGAGATCTTCACAGCTGGTTGCCAAGGATGGTCTCCTCTTACTCCATCGTATTGTTGGTCTGTTCGGTTTAGTTCTTGCCCTAGGTTTTTCATTTTTAACCCAGTATTATTAGTAATAGTGCATTAACAATGTTGCCATACGTCTTGTGACGTTCCACTTTTCCAGCTTCAAGCTCTGACTCAGCTAGGACAAACTGAAATTTTGTGCAGGGAGTGGAGGTCCCACTCAAGTGGATGGTTAAATCCAATAGATATCCACCCCTTTCTATGAAGAAAACAACAGTCTCCCAAGAAGATCGTGCAGGACAGTCAGCAATAAAAGGAAATGCATACGAATACCACCTTAGTGCTTGCCACCCGGCTGGCTTAGCAAAAGTCCAGCCAGTGGGGTGTGGCTGAGGCAACAATTCTTGTCACAGTCATCCCAGCCCATGGGGCACCCAAAGCACTCAGCCTGCCACTCAGTGGATTCTTGGGGAAACAAGGGAAATATAGAGCTGATAGACGTGAAATATTCCAGGGAAATGTTTGCAAAGGTTTATAACTTCTCAGTTTATAAAGCAATAAACTACTGACTAAAGTATTCAAATAATTCCAAAACTTTTTTAAAAAAGAAAGTAATAAAATAAGGCAAAAAACTCTGCTTATATAATTTGAATATAGATAATCCATACTCAGTTCAGTTCAGTCGCTCAGCCGTGTCCGACTCTTTTCGAACCCATGAATCTCAGCACGCCAGGCCTCCCTGTCCATCACCAACTCCTGGAGTTCACTCAGACTCATGTCCATCGAGTCAGTGATGCCATCCAGCCATCTTATCCTCTGTCATCCCCTTCTCCTCCTGCCCCCAATCCCTCCCAGCATCAGAGACTTTTCCAATGAGTCAATTCTTTGCATGAGGTGGCCAAAGTACTGGAGTTTCAGCTTTAGCACCATTCCTTCCAAAGAAATCCCAGGGCTGATCTCCTTCAGAATGGACTGGTTGGATCTCCTTGCAGTCCAAGGGGCTCTCAAGAGTCTTCTCCAACACCACAGTTCAAAAGCATCAATTCTTCTGCACTCAGCTTTCTTCACAGTCCAACTCTCACACCCATACATGACCACAGGAAAAACCATAGCCTAGACTAGATGGACCTTTGTTGGCAAAATAATGTCTCTACTTTTGAATATGCTACCTAGGTTGGTCATAACTTTCCTCGCAAGAAGTAAGCATCTTTTAATTTCATGGCTGCAGTCACCATCTGCAGCGATTTTGGAGCCCAAAAAAATAAAGTCTGACACTGTTTCCACTGTTTCCTTATCTATTTGCCATAAAGTGATGGGACCAGATGCCATGATCTTCGTTTTCTGAATGTTGAGCTTTAAGCCAACTTTTTCACTCTCCTCTTTCACTTTCATCAAGAGGCTTTTTAGTTCCTCTTCACTTTCTGCCATAAGGGTGGTGTTATCTGCATATCTGAGGTGATTGATATTTCTCCCGGCAATCTTGATTCCAGCTTGTGCTTCTTCCAGCCCAGAGTTTCTCATGATGTACTCTGCATATAAGTTAAGTAAGCAAGGTGACAATATACAGCCTTGACATACTCCTTTTCCTATTTGGAACCAGTCTGTTGTTCCATGTCCAGTTCTAACTGTTGCTTCCTGACCTGCATACAGGTGTCTCAAGAGGCAGGTCAGGTGGTCTGGTATTCCCATCTCTTTCATAATTTTCCACAGTTTATTGTGATCCACACAGTTAAAGGCTTTGGCATAGTCAATAAATCAGAAGTAGGTGTTTTTCTGGAACTCTCTTGCTTTTTCCATGATCCAGTGGATGTTGGCAATTTGATCTCTGGTTCCTCTGCCTTTTCTAAAACCAGCTTGAACATCTGGAAGTTCACGGTTCATGTATTGCTGAAGCCTTGGAGAATTTTGAGCATTACTTTACTAGAGTGTGCTGCTGCTGCTAAGTCGCTTCAGTCGTGTCCGACTCTATGTGACCCCATAGACGGCAGCCCACCAGGCTCCCCCGTCCCTGGGATTCTCCAGGCAAGAACATTGGAGTGGGTTGCCATTTCCTTCTCCAATGCATGAAAGTGAAAAGTGAAAGTGAAGTCGCTCAGTCGTGTCTGACCCTTAGCGACCCCATGGACTGCAGCCTACCAGGCTCCTCCATCCATGGGATTTTCCAGGCAAGAATACTGGAGTGGGGTGCCATTGAGGTGATTGCAATTGTGCAGTAGTTTGAGCATTCTTTGGCATTGCCTTTCTTTGGGAATGGAATGAAAACTGACCTTTTCCAGTCCTGTGGCCACTGCTGAGTTTTCCAAATTAGCTGGCATATTGAGTGCAGCACTTTCACAGCATCATCTTTCAGGATTTGAAATAGCTCCACTGGAATGCCATCACCTCCACTAGCTTGGTTCGTAGTGATGCATCACAAAAGTGATGCTTAGTGAGGCCCACTTGACTACACGTTCCAGGATGTCTGGCTCTAGGTGAGTGATCACACCATCGTGATTATCTGGGTCACAAAGATCTTTTTTGTACAGTTCTTCTGTGTATTCTTGACACTTTTTCTTAATAGCTTCTGCTTCTGTTAGGTCCATACCATTTCTGTCCTTTATCGAGCCCATCTTTGCATGAAATGTTCCTTTGGTATCTCTGATTTTCTTGAAGAGATCTCTAGTCTTTCCCATTCTGTTGTTTTCCTCTATTTCTTTGGATTGATCGCTGAGGAAGGCTTTCTTATCTCTTCTTGCTATTCTTTGGAACTCTGCATTCAGATGCTTATATCTTTCCGTTTCTCCTTTGCTTTTCGCTTCTCTTCTTTTCACAGCTATTTGTAAGGCCTCCTCAGACAGCCATTTTGCTTTTTTGCCTTTCTTTTTCTTGGGGATGGTCTTGATCCCTGTCTCCTGTACAATGTCATGAACCTCCGTCCATAGTTCATCAGGCACTCTATCAGATCTAGTCCCTTAAATCTATTTCTTACTTTCACTGTATAATCATAAGGGATAATCCATACTAATTTTCATATTTTGCTTTAATATACATAGATTTATCTTTATTAAGAATTTTATTTTTAAAGTTTTTGAATAAACTTTCATTATATAAGTTTACCAATAAAAAATTTTTACAATTTATCAATTTCATATTTTTTTAATTATGAAACTATAATTATTAGTATATGATTTCACTCTCAAAATTTCATATGGTCATCCTATGTGAGGAGGAAATTCATTACACTGTGAGGCAGTCCCTCCTCTTTACAGATGTTGTTCTGTTGCCAAGTCGTGTCTGACTCTTCATGACCCCATGGACTGCAGCATGCCAGGCTTCAGCCAGCACCAGGCTTCCCTGTCCCTCACCATCTCCCAGAGTTTGCCCAAGTTCATGTGTATAGAAGCTTCATAGACAGAAGTTCCAATTCCTAGAAAGTTCTCCCTCAAGTTTATTCAATATCTACTTCCTGGGAAACTTGTCTGAGTTAGTTCTGCCTTCTATACCTACACAAATCAAATTCCAAGACCTCTTCTCTAAGAGAAATATTTGAGACTATTATCTTCTGATTCCTGTCCACCCATGGAGGTTTTATACTGTTTACAATTTCAGTACATCTAATTTTTCCTAGCTTTGTCTTGTAAGAGCTTTAAGAATGTTCATACCAGTTATTTAACAAGTAAACATTTGCTCCAAAACAAAAAAGACAGCAAGAGGTATTTCTTTTTAAAAAACTATCTATCTTTTCCTTTGTGGTGCTGTTCTTGGCCTCATTTCTTCTCTCTAGTATTTATTTCTTATGGAGACACTTAAATACTTAAGCTAAACAAGAAAAAAAAAAAGGAGGGGTGGATAGAAATGTTCCTTTGGGAAAAAAAGAAATAAAGGCAAGACACAAAATCAGATTTCAATATGCCATATAGGAAGTTGGCATAGGATCTTTAAAAGGGTATAAGCTTACAGTTTAGGTCTACTTCATAGATTTCTGAGGATTATATAAAATAGTATAAGAAAAACAGAATAAATTGGAAGTACTATGAAAGCATTAGCAATTATTATAATAATGTATCATTTTTAGATTTTGTTTTATATAGCACTGCCTGACCAGGACATAAAAAGAAAAAAAATAAACTATTAGAAATATAAGGGGAAATATACTCATATATTCTATGACAATAAATTAGAAAATCCAGGTCAAACATATCATATACTAGAAAAACAAAAATTTCCAAACTGCTTCAAGATGAGGTAGGAAATTTGAGTAGATTCTTAGACCCACACATGGATGCACTGCTCAATGCAGTAACTGCCCACACCCAGACTATTTCCCAGAGTTACTGGATACAGACGTTTAGTACGTTGTGGTGGAGGCACTGAATAAATCAAACAGGTAAGAAAAAAGTGCTTTGGCCATCTGATGCGAAGAGCTGACTCTTTTGAAAAGACCCTGACGCTGGGAAAGATTGAAGGCGGGAGGAGAAGGGGACGACAGAGGATGGGATGGTTGGATGGCATCACCGACTCAATGGACATGAGTTTGAGTAGGCTGCGGGAGTTGGTGATGGACAGGGAGGCCTGGAGTGCTACAGCCCATGGGGTCGCAAAGAGTTGGGCATGACTGAGTGACTGAACTGAACTGAAGAAAAAAGTGAGAAGATTTTCAACCCAAAAAGACAACAGGACTAAATAATTTTGGAGAAAAACTCTATCAAACATTTCTGAAACAAGGAATCAGAGAAGGCAATGGCACCCCACTCCAGTACTCTTGCCTGGAAAATCCCATGAACGGAGGAGCCTGGTGGGCTGTAGTCCATGGAGTCGCTAAGAGTCAGACACGACTGAGCAACTTCACTTTCACTTTTCACTTTCCTGCATTGGAGAAGGAAATGGCAACCCACTCACTCCAGTGTTCTTGCCTGGAGAATCCCAGGGACGGGGGAGCCTGGTGGGCTGCCATCTATGGGGTCGCACAGAGTCGGACGCGACTGAAGTGACTTAGCAGCTTAGCAGCAGTGAAACTTAAAAGAGTGTCTATGAATACAGATGCCAAAATCCTAAATACAATGTTAAAAAACCTATTCCAGAACTGTAATAAAGAAGTACAAAAGCAAGTGTGTTTCATATCAGGAACAGCAGAGCAGTTCAATATTGTCACCGTTTCCTTGCTAACTCATGTCTGACTCTTTATGGACCCCAAGGAGTATAGCCCACCAGGCCCCTCAGTCCATGGGATTTCCCAGGCAAGAATACTGGAGTGGGTTGCCATTTCCTTCACCAGGATATCTTCCCAACCCTGGGATCAAACCCACATCTCCTGCATTGGCAGGCAGATTTTTTTATCACTGAGCCACCAGGGAAGCCCATTCAATATTAAGACATTTATTAAAGTAGAAAAATCACATCATATCCAGTGATGTAGAAAAGGCAACCATATTCCTGATAAAAATCTCAGATAGGGCTTCCCTGGTGGCTCAGTGGTAAAGAATCTGCCTTCCAGTGCAGTAGACACCAATTCAATCCCTGGCGCAGGAGGATCTCACATGCCTCAGGCAACTAAGCCCATGTGCCACAACTATAGAGCCTGTGCTCTACAGCCAGGGATCCACAACTACTGAAGCCCGAGTGCCTTAGAGCCCTGGCTCAGCAACAAGAGAAGCCACTTCAAAGAAAAGCCCACATACTGCAGGTAGAGAGTAGGCCCTACTCGCCGCAACTAGAGAAGCCCCGTGCGACAGTGGAGACCCAGCACCGCCAAATTAATTAAATTTAAAAATCTCAGATAATTGGCAAAATCCAACCATATTCCTTATAAAAACCTCTTAGAAAATGGAAATTGAAAAACACTTTCGTAATGTTATATTTTAAATATTTATCAGAAGCAATAGTAAATATAATTTGAACTGGAACTTCATTTTCTGAAGGACAAAAACAACACATGGACGCCCTCTTGTTATTTTAAATATGTATCTATTTAGACTGAAAACCTCTCCAAGATTGGGACAAGACTGAATTCATATTTATATCACCACAAGTTTATTATCACTTTTAAAGTATTTCATAGATGGTATTCTTATACCCCAGAATCTTTTATTGAATTCAAATCTCGAATTAGTCAGCAAAAAACTGAAATGAATAAGTAAAAATTATAATCTTCATGTGACTTTATAAGCAAAAAATCCTTAGCAACCCCAGTCCCTAATAAACTGAGAACCATGTATTACATAATTTCTATTATCAGATGAGGGCTTCCCAGCTGGTGCTAGTGGCAAAAAATCCACCTGCAAAGTAGGAGATGTAAGAGACATGGGTTCCATCTCTGGGTCAGGAAGATCCCCTGGAGTAAGAAGTGGTACCTCCCCCCATGGGCAGAGTAGCCTGGTGGGCCACAGCCCATGGGGCTGCAAAGAATCGGACACAACGGAGCACATGGTCAGGTGAAACTTTTAGGCGGTCATTCATTCTACCTTCTATAAATAGCACTACCAGATCACTTATCAGAAGGTTTGAACGGTTCTCCAGATGCCAATCACTGACTGGCCCATCCCCACTGAAATCTCTCCCCCATGGTGGAACCTGCTACTGTTTGTTTCTGTCTTCTCTTGTCACTTTCTGTTTGAGTCTGTAGGACAAGTTAAGGAAGAGGAGGGTCATGAACTTGAGAGCAAGGCCTCAAGTCATCCCTAAGAACTGCCAAGTCCAGTAGTTCTTGACAGATAAGTTCCTTGGACAGTCTTTGACCTGTGACACCTTTTCAACATTTTATTAGGATCTTCCTCAGTCTGCTCTTTGTATCCCTGAGAAGTGCTTCATTTGGTTTTGTCTACCTAGAGATGGAGAGGTCACTGGACCCCAGCTGGTGACAAATACTCTTTTGTCAGCTTCTAGAGGTTAGAGGTTTGCATAACCATCATTTTTGGTCATGATTGCAATTCTAATGGGACCTTCTCCATCAGTTTGCCTGCCTGGCTGAGTGCCTCCTTGATTTCTGTTTTCTTTCATATACATTTTTCTGTACCTGGCATAATTCTATTACTAACACCCAGGGACCACTTTGGGAAATTTTAACAAGAATAAGGTTATTCATTTGAAAAGTACATTCGAAAAAAAGGGAAGCAACACTTACAAGATTCTGTTTTGTCAACATAAAAGAGAGATCACTTTGATAACAAAGGAGAAATCCTCCTTTTTATTTTTGTGCTTCAGTGATCAAAAGATATTGGAGCTTTAAATTGTACATTTGATAGAATTGTCAAAGGCTTGAGTTGCTGCTTTTTTTATTTTTATTGAAACATAGTTGATTTACAATGTTGTGTTATTTTCAGGTATACAGCAGAGTGATTCAGTTTTGAGGTTACTTTCTAGATACTGAGTATAGTTCCCTGTACAGTAGGGCCTTGTTGGTTATCTATTTTATGTATAGTAGTTTGTATCTGCTAATCCCAAACTCTCAGTTTATTCCTCCCTACCCCTTTCCCCTTTGGTAGCTGTAAGTTTGCTTTTTATGTCTATGAGTCTGTTTTATAAATAAGTTCATTTGTATTTTTTGTGATTCCACATGTAAGTGATATGATATATTTGTCTTTCTCTGACTTATTTCACTTGGTATGATAACATCCAGGCCTATCCATGTTGTTGGAAATGACATTATTTTATTCTTTTTATGGCTAAGTTCATTGGAAGGACTGATGCTGAGGCTGAAACTCCAGTACTTTGGCCACCTCATGCGAAGAGTTGACTCATTGGAAAAGACTCTGATGCTGGGAGGGATTAGGGGCAGGAGGAGAAGGGGACGACAGAGGATGAGATGGTTGGATGGCATCACCGACTCGATGCACATAAGTTTGGGTGAACTCCGGGAGTTGGTGATGGACAGGGAGACCTGGCGTGCTGTGATTCATGGGGTCATAAGAGCGACTGAACTGAACTGAATATTCCATTTATATATATATATATATATATATATATATATATATATCTTTATCCGTTCATCTGTTGATGGACATTTAGGTTGTTTCCATGAATTGCTACTGTAAATAGTGCTGCTATGAACACTGGGGTGCCAAGTATCTTTTGGAATTAGAGCTTTCTCCAAATAAATGCTTAGGAATGAGATTCCTGGATCACATGGTACTCTTTATACGGGCCATAGTCGATCTATCTCTCTCTCTCTCAGCCTGTCTCTGCCTCTCTCCCCTTATCTTGACCCTGTTTGTGTTCGGGGGTGGTGTGGAGAGGGGGCGGGCATATGCACACTCATGTTAGCCTGAAAGGGTTTAAGGGTGAAGATGGGTTTTCCCATATCTAAGCCTACTCCCTCCTTGTAGAGAGGGGGTAATTAGCCTTTTTCAATGATACTTTTATATTTGTCTAAAGCCAGCTACGTTTTCCTTTTTCTTTCTTTCTCCTTTCCCCTACTCTTGTAAAACTTAGAGATTAATTGATTGTTAAAATATTGTTTTGTACTAATTTACACACTCAAGAAGTGTCTACTCTAGGTAGTCAAGAATTTTTTTAAAGAGAGAGAGAGAATATGTTAACTGTGCTTCTTTTGTATGTTTTCCCAGCTAAAATGGTAACTCAGAAGAAAAGCCTTAACCATGAATTTGGTTAATCATCTTTGACCCCAAGTAGAAGAAAAGCTAGACACTCAGAGCTTTTGAAATTAATTCAATGGTCTTAAAACATACTTGATAAATACATAAGCTTTGAACAAATTAGTGATGTCATTAATTTTTTTTTTTCAAGCCACTCAGCTTGCAGGATCTTAGCTCCCAGGGATAGAACCCATGCTTCCGTAGTGAAAGTGTGGAGTCCTAGCCATTGGACCAGCAAGGAATTTCGTAAAGTGATGTAATTCTAACCTAAAAATAACTCCACATCTTTTCCCTGGTTTTATCCACATCTTTTTTGCTATTTTTTATGTAAAAAAAAATAATGTTTGAACAATATTTTAATTAGTACAAGATTTGGGTTTACTTTGTAATGATTACTATTTAAAAATTTTTTCCCATTAGTTCTATGTGTCTTGGGACACAAAATTTTTTTCAGAGACCTGGAAAAGACCCTTATGCTGGGAAAGATTGAGGCATGAGAAGGGGATGACAGGATGAGATGGCATCCAGTTGGATGGCATCACCAACTTAATGGACATGGGTTTGGGTGGACTCTGGGAGTTGGTGATGGACAGGGAGGCCTGGTGTGTTATGGTTCACGGGTTCGAAAAAAGTCGGATATGACTGAGTGACTGAACTGAATAAAGAAATTGAATTGACAGTTTTTTTAAAGTGTTTAGCCTTATGAACTTTTCTAATGCTAGTCTAAATCATAGGAGATTCTGATTTAAATTGTTTTTTCCAGACCTTAAGCCTAAGATTTTAGACTGTTAAATTGTGCTATGTAATAAATAATCTTTGAATTATTTATTAATAAATAATCCAAAGATTATTTATTACAGTAATAATAACAAAAATATAATGCTTTGGTCATTAAGCATAGTTTTTAATATTCATTTACTTATTTATTCATTTGGTCAGACTGGTTCTTAGTAGTGGCACAGGATCTCTGTTGCTTCGTGCAGAATCTTTAGTTGCAGCTCTTGGGCTTAGCTGCCCAGGGGATGTGGGATCTTAGTTTCCCAACCAGGGATTGAATCCACATCCCCTACGTTACAAGGTGGATTCTTAACCAGGAGGCCACATGTACGGATTCTTGTAAGTGCCACACAAAAGGATACAGAGCAATTCCCAAACTCCCCCCAAATCCTTCTTACTATTCGGGAGGTAGTCACTCTCACCTCACATGCAAGCTTGGTTAAGTGCTATTACTCTGTCCCAATAGTTTTGTCCTTTTCAGAATGTCATGTAAACTTAAACTTTAAAGATTGGCTTCTTTAGCTTAATACAAAACATACAGCCACATTGTTGTGTGTGTCAGTAGTCCATTTCTTTTCATAGTTGCAATGTATTCCAAGGTTTGTTTATTCATTCACCCACTGAAGAAAATTTAGTTTGTTTCTCCATGGGGCAATTATGGATAATACTGTTATAAACATTCACATCCATGCTTTTGTGTGAACATAAGTTCTTTTTCTTTAAAGTCAGTACCTAGGAATCAGCTGTGATAGGTATATGTTTAACTGCCAAACGTTTCCAGAAGAACCGTTCCAGTCTTTATTACCACCAGGTATGTCAGGCGTGGCTTCCCAGTTGGCCCTGGTGGTAAAGAACCTACCCGTCAATGCAGGAGACTTAAGAGATGTGGGTATGTTAGTTTTAGGTTACTGCTAACTGTTTTTTGCAGATGCCCATTGCTGTATTACAAAAGTTCCATCTTCCTTTTAGTTTGTGAGGAGATTTTATCATGAATGGACATTAAATTTCTCAAGTGATTCCTCTGCATCAATTGATATGATCATGTGGCTTTTCTTAAGTCTGTTAGTACGGTGAGTTAACATTCATTTTTAGATGGTGAATCAACCTTGCATTCCCAAGATAAACTCCATTTGATCATTAAGTATTGTTCTTTTTTATACTTAATTTAATTTACTGCATTTTGTTGAGGATTTTTGCATCTGTGTTTATGAGAGATATTGATCTATAGTTTTATTTTCTTGTACTACCATTGTCTGGATATGGTATCAAAGAATCAAAGTAATGCTAGGTATATAAAACAAGTTGGGAGGTGGTCCTTATTTTGTGGAAGGCATTATGCAAAATTGGTGTTATTTCTTTCAAAAATATTCATATAATTTACTAATGAAATCATCTGGGCGTGGAGTTTTTCTTTTTTGGACTATCTTTAACAACAAATTCAATTTCTCAAATAGATATGGGACTCTTTGGGCTCTCTATCATTTTGCTGTGTTTTTCAAGAAATCAGTCTATTTCATCTAAGCTATCAAATTTATGTGCATAGAGTTACTCATAGCAGTCCCTTAATTTTCTTTTAATATATGTTAGACTGAAGTGATACTTTTCTTACTAATATTGGTATTTTGTGCCTCCTTTCTTTTGCTCTTCATCAGTCTTGCTAGAAGTATGTCAGTTTATTAATCTATCAAGGAAATATCTTTTAGCACTTATTGGTTTCCCTCTATTGTTTTTTATTTTTTTGCTTATTTCCAGTTTCTTGATCTGTGTTCCTTTCTTTATCATTTCCTTCTTTCTGCTTGTTTTTGGTAAAGTTTGCACTAATCCTGTAGTTTATTAATGTTTATCCTATCTGTTTGAGATAATTTTCTTTTTCCATTATCAGCTCTGAGTGCTACAAATTTCCCTCTAAGGACTACTTTAACTGTATCTCATAAATTTTAATACATTCTAATTTCTATTTGTTCAGAATATTTTCTGATTTCCCTTGAGACTTCCTTTTTGATCTGTATTTTCTATAGGATTATGCTAATTTACAAACATTTACAAAATTTCCAAGTAATTTTTTGTTTTTAATTTTTATTTCCTTTATAATTAGATAATATCAGTTGCATTATTTCATTTAATATAATAAGTTTCTTATGACTCATAACATGAACCATCTTGGTGAGTTATCTATGGGTTTTCCTGGTGGCTCAGCTGGTAAAGAATCTGCCTGCAACGCAGGAGACCTAGGTTCGATCCCTGGGTTGGGAAGATCCCCTGGAGAAGCTACCCACTCCAGTATTATGGCTTGAAGAAATCCATGGACTGTATAGTCCATGAGGTCATTAAGAGTTATCTATGTACCCTTAAAAATAAATAAGTACCTGTTGTTGAATAGAATGCTTTATAAATGACAATCAGATTAGTTGGTTGATAAAATTATTCAAGTCTTTGAAATCTGTGGTGATTTTGTATCTACTTTTAAAATAATTATAAAGAGAAGAATATTAAAGTCTGTAATTATAATTCTGGACTTGTCTATGTTTCCTTTAACTTCTATCAGCATTTGCATCACTTTAAGCAGAGTTTTTTAATGTCTGTTGTTAATGCATATACTTTTAAAATCGTAATGCTTCATTGGTAAATTGAGCCTTTAATAATTGTGTTAAGTCCCTCTTTGAAAGTGAAGGTGAAAGTTGCTCAGTCGTGTCCGACTCTTTGTGACCCCATGGACTACAGAGTCCATGGAATTCTCCAGGCCAGAATACTGGAGTCCCTCTTTATTCCTAGTAATTTTCCATGTTCCGAAGTTTCTTTTGTCTGATAATTAAAATAGGCTCTCCAGCTTCTTTTTATTCTTTAGTATTTCCATGGTATATCATTTTTCAGGCTTCTATTTTTAGCCTATCTATATCATTATACTTTAAGTGGGTTTCTTGTAGATAGCAAATAGTTGGATTTTTTTTTTCTTATTGACAATATCTGTTTTTTTTAATTAAAAGAAAATTTACATTTAATGTAATTATTAATATGGTTGAATTTAAGTCTAAAATATTATTATTAGTTTGTCTATTAGTCCCTTTGTCTTTTGTTCCAGTTTTCCCTTTGTTCTACTCTTTTGAATTTCAAGTATTTTTTAGTAAACCATTTTAATTATTGGCTTTTTATTTACTATGCCTTCTCATGTTTTTTCCACCGGTTGCTCTAAAGGATTACAATATACATGCTTCACTTTTCACAATTCATTAACTTAAAATATAAACTTAATGTTTTGCCACATCAGAAAAAATACAGAAACTTTGCAACAACACATGTCCTTTTATCCACTCCCTTGTTGTACATGTGGAATACATTACATCTGATACACAGAAAGAAGTACACAGAATTTTTATCTCACAATGTTAATTTTTCATTTCAAAAGCCATTATATTCTAATGGGAGATTTTACTTTGGGAGCTACCCAGCTTCATTTGGTACCATTTCTTTGTTACAAATCAGACAAAACACAGTCCTTTTTATAATATTTGCTAACTGAACTGAACTACCAAGCTGCTTATTTAGATGGCAAAACCACAATAGACCAGACAGAAATCTAAAGTTTCTAATATGTCAAATCTAGAAAGGAATGTTCATTTTTCTGTAGAAAAAAGAAATCTACAGAGGAGTTAGTCTTCGCAATCCAGCTTTCACAGAAATAGAGCATAGAAAAATCCAGGGAGTCAAGGGGTACATTGAGGGGCTGCCTTGCTTTTACAGACCTTATAAGAAAGGTGTTAGTTAAGCTAAATCCTCATCCCAGTCCAATTTACAGATTGCAGTCAACAGTCTTTTGTGATTTAAATCCAATTCTACTTGCGAGGAACCACACAATGATCTGCTTTCACTGAAAATACTCATATGTGGATGTCAAATAGAATTGGCCTGGTACCAGGTAATGGGATGGGTATCATGCTTTTTCTACTTGATATCCATATATGAGTAATTTGAAGCACAAAAGACTATTGACTGTAATCAGAAATTTGTAAATTGAACAGGGATCAGTAATGTCAGTAAACTGATGACAGCCTTGAAAATAGTTCTTAATATCATCCTGGGTTCATTTTGACCCATCAATTTCCCTTCTAAGAAAAACAGACATTTAGACAATTTAATTCAAAAAGGAGAAATTCTGGGCTTCGATTTAGATTTTAAAAAATAGCCACCAAAGGAATATTTTAGACTGCTTTTTTGCTATTTCACACTTCACATGAGGCTTGAAAAGTAGGCAGAATTCTACGGGCAATGGTACAGAGAATAGCAGAAGAATGACAATATTATGGAAGCAATTCCTCACCCAAGGGGTTCATAAATTTGGACAGGTGGTTCAAAATAGAGATCTTTCAAAGTGGAACATGTGTAAAAACATTTTTTTAGGATGGGACTTAGGGGAAAATGTTGTACTTACATAACTATAGATCTCTGGATCTTTACTAAAAGATCCAGAGTACATTTGCTAAAATTATCTGGGAAGCCAACATCTAAATCATAAAATTATGCAATTTGGCTAATATCCTCATATCTGATTGTGTGGCCGCTTCACGTTGAGACTGGTATTCTTTTATTTTAATTTGGTCACTCTTGGCTCCTGCCTTAGAAGTAACTGCTTCTAAGTTACTTATCACAGTCTTCATCTTAGTAATTGTCCATGTTGCAACTCTCAAAAGTATGAATTCTGGAGGCTTAAATTCTGCTGTACAGATGCTGTTCCATCAAATGATCCAAACATGATCCTTCAGCAAAATGAACAAGCAAATCTGTCCCTAATAGAGACTGAACGACTATGCTCAGAAACTCTTCACATGACCACAATACATCAAATACCAACATACACCCTGATTTGTCACATCCTTAGGTAATAATGGTCTATCCTACAGCTTTGGCTAGAGAAAGGCCAACAGGAATCTGGAGAACTAAAAGCAACGTAATTCCCACTTTTAGGTTAAAAAATACTGAGACCAAGGAAATTTTCCTGTCCCTATTTTAAACAATACTGGGCCAGAACAAAAATAGATACTTGCTTGCTTTAGGAATTACTTGCTCCCAAGATAAGCCTGTGAACCAATTTAACAGCTTACCAAAACTAAAAATGTGTTTATCAAGACCCTTCTTAAGGCAAGAATATACAATGGAGAAAAGACAATCTTTTTAACAAGTGGTGCTGGGAAAACTGGTCAACCACTTGTAAAATAATGAAACTAGAACACTTTCTAACACCATACACAAAAATAAACTCTAAATGGATTAAAAATCTAAACAAAAGACCAGAAACTATAAAACTCTTAGAGAACATAGGCAAAACACTCTCCGACATACATCACAGCAGGATCCTCTATGACCCACCTCCCAGAATATTGCAAATAAAAGCAAAAATAAACAAATGGGATCTAATTAAAATTAAAAGCTTCTGCACAACAAAAGAAGCTATAAGCAAGGTGAAGACAGCCTTCAGAATGGGAGAAAATAATAGCAAATGAAACAACTGACAAACAACTAATCTCAAAAATATACAAGCAACTCCCTCAGCTCAATTCCAGAAAAATAAACAATGCAATCAAAAAATGGGCCAAAGAACTAAATAGACATTTCTCCAAAGAAGACATACAGATGGCTAACAAACACATGAAAAGATGCTCAACATCACTCATTATCAGTTCAGTTCAGTTCAGTCGCTCCGTCGTGTCCAACTCTTTGCAACCCCGTGAATCGCAGCACGCCAGGCCTCCCTATCACCAGCTCCTGGAGTTCACTCAGACTCACATCCATCGAGTCAGTGATGCCGTCCAGCCATCTCATCCTCTGTCGTCCCCTTCTCCTCCTGCCCCCAATCCCTCCCAGCATCAGAGTCTTTTCCAATGAGTCAGCTCTTCGCATGAGGTGGCCAAAGTACTGGAGTTTCAGCTTTAGCACCATTCCTTCCAAAGAAATTCCAGGGCTGATCTCCTTTAGAATGGACTGGTTGGATCTCCTTGCAGTCCAAGGGACTCCGAGAAATGCAAATCAAAACCACAATGAGGTACCATTTCACGTCAGTCAGAATGGCTGCGATCCAAAAGTCTACAAGCAATAAATGCTGGAGAGGGTGTGGAGAAAAGGGAACCCTCTTACACTGTTGGTGGGAATGCAAACTAATATAGCCACTATGGAGAACAGTGTGGAGATTCCTTAAAAAACTGGAAACAGAACTGCCATACGACCCAGCAATCCCACTGCTGGGCATACACACCGAGGAAACCAGAATTGAAAGAGACACGTGTACCCCAATGTTCATCGCAGCACTGTTTCTAATAGCCAGGACATGGAAGCAACCTAGATGTCCATCAGCAGGTGAATGGATAAGAAAGCAGTGGTACATATACACAATGGAGTATTACTCAGCCATTAAAAAGAATACATTTGAATCAGTTCTAATGAGGTGTATGAAACCGGAGCCTATTATACAGAGTGAAGTAAGCCAGAAAGAAAAACACCAATACAGTATACTAATGCATATATATGGAATTTAGAAAGATGATAATGACAACCCTGTATGCAAGACAGCAAAAGAGACACAGATGTATAGAACAGTCTTTTGGACTCTGTCAGAGAGAGGAGGGGGGATGATTTGGTATAATGGCATTAAAACATGTATAATGTCATATAAGAAATGAATCGCCAGTCCAGGTTCAATGCAGGATACAGAAAGCTTGGGGCTGGTACACTGGGATGACCCAGAGGGATGGTATGGGGAGGGAGGAGGAAGGAGGGTTCAGGACGGGGAACACGTGTACACCCGTGGCGGATGCATGTTGATATATGGCAAAACCAACACAATATTATAAAGTAAAAAAAATAATAATAATTTTAAAAAATTTAAAAAATATAAAATGAAAAAAAAAAAGACCCTCCTTAAGGCCTTCATCTTGCTGTACCCATAAATCCAAAGTTATTTTATCATAAACTGCCCAATCTTAACAACTTGCCTGTCTTGCAGAACTCAGAATTGGCTCTAAAACCCTGTAAGTATGCTTCCATAATTTCCCCATTTTGAGAAGCAATCACTATTTTTTCAAGTTGGTGTTCTCCCTCATGCTATGAGTCAAATAAAGTTAGTCATGGTTGATCAATGGGCTTCTTTGGTGGTCTACTGAGGAGTAGAGAGTTGAGACTACTAAACTTTTCATCAAACTTCCTTTTTCTTGCCCTGAGTGCAAAATGGGCCTTTAGTCCTCAGAATATCTTATCTAACTGGTTTTCAGTAAATCATACATAATTATCCCTCAAGCTTGCTCAGAAATTTATAGAAGACTTTCATCCCAATCTTGGGTGATCCTCACCCATACGGCTCATCCCCCAGCTAGGAACACTACCGTGGAATGCAGATAAACCTTGGGATGGCAGAAGAATGAGGAGATAGTCGTTGTCCTAGTCCTCTGCCAAACCTACCAAATTCTACTTTGCTGAATTACATTGATATGCAAACATATAGGGAGTATTCTCTGATTATATAACAAAGAGAAAGCCACTACCCACTTTCATGCTTGAAATATGCAGTAAGCAGTGCTCTCTAGGAGTCTATGTTCCTAGGCTATGTTACTGTATGTCCCTCTACCAATTTCATAGTCCTTGTTCAAAGAAAGTGTCCTTGGACTTCAATTTTTAAGTTTTGACATCTTGTCTTTTCCATTAACTCTCCATGACATTATATGGAAGAGCGTGAAGCATTTGGCTTCCTCACTTAACTATTTACAAATTCTCCTGAAGCCCAAATTGCCCACACTTTTTCAATCGAGTCAAAATTTATCTCAAAGTTTGTAATAAGGGAGATTTGCACATGATAATGCCCTTCTTCCTTCCTTGTAGGACTGCTTCACAGCCTTAGGGCCTCAGTCTGTGGAGCTGCTGAGCTAATAGAGCTAATTAACAATATAACATTATTATCAACTGCAACAAAGCACTTTTGTGCTCTTAAAAAGACTAACCATGAACTGACCTCATTTTAATTTGTTTATTTCATCTAGAAGGGACCATTCAGTGCCCAGCTCCTTTCTTCATGGTTGAGAAAGGGAAAGAAGTGGTGGGAGGGCTCGTCTCC
The DNA here is from genome assembly GCF_027580195.1 of Bos mutus. Lineage (NCBI taxonomy): Eukaryota > Metazoa > Chordata > Mammalia > Artiodactyla > Bovidae > Bos > Bos mutus. The sequence continues at coordinate 50,963,747 of NC_091617.1, forward strand.
TTCTGAGGGTTCCTGTTAAGCTCAGGTGGTTATGCAAGTTAAGGTCTATTACTATCGGTGATCTGTTACCACCAAGCACCTTCACATACTTAACTTTTAAGGAGAGGAAAGTGGCTTCCTTTTATTGAGAGAAGCACCTCAGAATAATTTTCTAAGCCCTTCTATCAAGGCAGAAGTTTTCACTGAGAGGCTACTGAGAAGCAACTCGGGGCACACTATTAAATTTAACCTTTATCCTTATAATATTTACTACAATTTTAATTACATTGGAGGGATTATTCAATGCATCTTTCTCCACTAGAATATATTTTTCCTAATGTCATAAACCACGTTTGTATATAGAATATGCCTCCCTGGCACATAATCAGTGATCTTTTGCCACATAGCAGGCTCTTGTTAGGACACAAAGAGTCCTTAGTAAAGACTTAAAATAAGAGACTGCACAAGTAGGAAGGAAACCAGTCACCTGTAAGGAATGCTTCCTAAATTATGCTTATTTCCCCTAATATACAGTGTAATGAGAAAAATAACTAGAATGGGGCAAATTTTCATAATATTATTAATACATATCTTATGCTATGTTTTATTCTACTCTTTTGGTGTTAAAAGGCCATGCCCTACCTTTTATGAAATGTTGGTATGAATAATGTTGATTTTCTGTGTTTGTAATTTTAAAATTGACACTACTTGGAAAATTAAAATTGGCAACTCTATCTCAGTCATCCAATTTAATTTTATTTTAATAAATTTTCTTCTTCATAAACTCTGAAAGTTTGGGAACTACTCTTCTAAGGCATTTCAAAGTATAATTTTCAAAAAATTAAAATTGTGATATACAAATATATAGTATATATATGTCAAAGTTTTTTTTAAACTCATTAATGAGAGAATTAGAAGGATGGCAAACCTGTTTCAAAGGAGGATATGAGAGTTTGAAAGATGGCTACAAAAGGAGAGAAAGCTGAAATAAGTTTACTAATTTAGATGCAGAGCAATGAAATGTAACCTTTAGGGGTTATCTTTTCTATAGGACAAAAAAACATTTGAGTCTCTACTAGAAAAAAATGTAATTTGTACCTTATTAATCTTCTGTAGTTAACATGTAACTCATTAGAGACTGAGCCTTAATCAATAATAAATTGTAAGTCAATATTACTTTCCTTTGGAATGGCAGATGACTCAGACAAGCTTGCTAGACAGCTTCTAGCAAGAGTTTGGAAGGTCACACGCTAGTCTTTATTTCCAAGTTTGGGATAATTTTATTAAGAAGAACCTGCCTCTAATATTTGGATGGAGGTTATATGTATATATGTGCACATAAGTAAATGTGGATCAAATTTATAGGTATGAAACTGAAAGGAAATAAACCCAAAAATTAACAGTTGTCCTGACTTGGAAATAGCATTATGAGTGTATCGGTTTGTGAGGACTGCCTTAATAAAGTGTTTACAAACTGGCTTAAACAACAGAAATGTTATTATCTCACAGTTCTGGAGGCTACAAGGGTGTTGTGTTCCCTCTAATGGCGCTGGGGAAGGGTCAGTTGCAGGTCTCTTCTCTCCTGCTTTGCTTGTGGCAGTAAAAGGCCAGCCTTCACGCGATGTTCTCACTGTATACAAGTCTGTGTCCACATGTCCTCTTTTGTAAGGATACCAGTCATGTTGGATTGGACCTGGCCCCATATAACCTCATCTTAATGAACTGATTACATCTAAAATGACCCTATTTCCAAGTATGGTCACATTCTGAGGTATTGGGGGTTAGAATTCAAACACATCGGGGACACAACTCAATACAAAACAATGCATTAAGTTTTTCTGAGATGCTACTTCCTAAATTTTTAGAAAAATTAATATGCCAGCACCCATTTTCAAAAACATTCAACTACAGTTCTAGTTGTCGGTATTAGTTTCCTAAGTCCGCTATCATAAATTACCACAAATTGGGTGGCTTAAAACAACAGAAATTTATTTTATTATAGATTGAAGGGCTAGAAATTCAAATCAAGCTGTTGGCAGGGCCACACTCCCTCTGAAGGCCTGAGGAGGAACCTTTTCTTGCCTGTTCCTAGCTTCTGTGCACGTGAGCGCACACATCACTTCAGTTTTGTCTGACATTTTGCAACTCCATGGACTGTAGCCCACTAGGTTCCTCTGTCCAAGGGATTCTCCAGGCAAGAATATTGGAGTGGGTTGCCATGCCCTCCTCCAGGGATCTTCCTGACCCTGGGATTGAACTCTTGTTTCCTGCGTCTCCTGCCTTGGCAGGTAGGTTCTTTATCTAGCTTCTTTACCTATGACTTTTCCTGTGGCCATGTATGGATGTGAGAACTGGACTGTGAAGAAAGCTGAGCACCAAAGAATTGATGCTTTTGAACTGTGGTGTTGGAGAAGACTCTTGAGAGTCCTTTGGACTGCAAGGAGATCCAGCCAGTGCATTCTGAAGGAGATCAGCCCTGGGTGTTCTTTGGAAGGAATGATGCTAAAGCTGAAGCTCCAGTACTTTGGCCACCTCATGCGAAGAGCTGACTCATTGGAAAAGACTCTGATGCTGGGAGGGATTGGGGGCAGGAGGAGAAGGGGACGACAGAGGATGAGATGGCTGGATGGCATCACTGACTCGATGGACGTGAGTCTGAGTGAACTCCGGGAGTTGGTGATGGACAGGGAGGCCTGGCGTGCTGTGATTCATGGGGTTGCAAAGAATCGGACACGACTGAGTGACTTAACTAAACTGAATCTAGCTTCTGAGGTTGCTGGCAATCCATGGCATACTGTGGTGTGTAACTTTACCACTCCAATCTCTGCCTCCATCTTCACATGACTGCCTTTATTTATCTTTTTCACTTTTTAAAAAAGTTATGCCTTAGTGGTTGCTCTAGGGTTTATCATATACATCTTAATCAGAATCGACTTCAGATTTATACTAATTTAATTGCAGCATGATATAGAAATGTTATTCTTATACACATCTATTCTCTCTTCCCCAATTTTTGTGCTATTATTCTAAATATTACCTATATGTGTTTTGAATCCAACATACATCATTATAATTATTATGTTACATAAATTAATGTTTACTCATTTTATGTCTATTAAAGAATCTGAGAAAAAACAGGTACATATTTATAGAATTTGCTATATTAACCTTCTTATTTACCATTTCCAGTTCTCTTCACTTGCTCCTGTGTATCCAAGTTACCATCTGGTGTCTCTTCTTTATGCCAATACAGCTTTGCTCCCACTCACCTTCTTTGATCAGCTATTGGCAAATACATTGCATTTCTTCGTGTTATAGGTCCAACAATACAATAATGTACATATATTATTTTATAATTGCCATGGATCAGTTAAGTAAAGATAGGAAAAGAACTATGCATTTATACTGTCTTTTAAAATTACATGATTACCTTTACCAGCCCTCTGTTTTTTCATGTGGATTCAAATCAACTGTCTTGGGTTACAGGCATTTTCTGTGGTCTGCTTTTTCTTCCCAAGTGGGTCACACTTCCTGTTTCTTTGATATTTTGTCCTATCTCTTTTTGAAGAGATTGGGCTGCCTTTCTGGGTGCCTGGGATCTTCCACCAGCATTCAGAAGTTGTTTTGTGGAAATTGCTCCACACTCAAATGATCTTTTGATGAATTTGTGGAGGAGAAAGTGGTCTCCCCATCCTATTTCTATGCCATCTTGAGGCCACCTCCCACACTTTCCTATTTCCTTGTGTGTCTCATAATCTTTCCTTGAAACGACATTTTAAGTAATATATTCTAAAATACTGGATATGGATCCCCTCCCATCTCTGGAGCTTGTGTTTTTGTTATCATTGTTTGTTTGTTTAACAACTTGGATAGATGATTTGAGTAAAGTCTACTATTGTGCACTGTGAAACCTCCGATGTTGCTCCTCAGAGGGAGCAGCTTTGGGCATACATACAGTCACCCTGGGATGACAGTGGTTTCAGTAGAGCTCTCTTTAACTATTTCTCTGGCCCTCCTGTTAGAGGGTATTACTCCTTTGACATCACACCAAGTTCTTAGGCTCCACTAATTGCTAACTGATTGCTCTACTATCTTTGACCATATTCTTGGGGCATAAGTTGTTCTACAGTCTGATGTAATTGAATTGGAGCTGATTTTCAGGAATATTTTTGGACAGATTTTGAGGTTTGCTCTGGCCCCAGGAGGGCTCTTCTTAATTGTGTCTTCTGCTGGTTCTCTCTGGTACACTAGATGGCTTCTGGTTTAGGTCTTTTATAGATATACCAACCTCATCTTAATTGCTTACCACCAAAAATCTCCATTGTATTTGAGGCTTGAAATCCCCGACACTTTGTTTCAAATGAAATCAATTCCTTTGGGAAACACTTTGTAGAGGGGCTTTCCTAGTAGCTCAGCTGGTAAAGACTCCGCCTAGAATTCAGGAGACCCCAGTTCAATTCCTGGGTCAGGAAGATCCACCGGAGAAAGGACAGGCTACCCACTCCAGTATTCTTGGGTTACCCTGGTGGTTCAGTGGTAAAGAATCCACCTGCAATGCTGGAGACCTGGGTTCGATCCCTGGGTGGGGAAGATCCCCTGGAGAAGAGAAAGGCTACCACGCCAGTATTCTGGCCTGGAGAATTCTAAAGACTACATAGTCCATGGGGTCACAAAGAATCAGGCACTACTGAGCAACTTTCACTTTCATTTTGTAGACGTCTGCTTTTAAGTATTGTTTATCCCTTGTGGAAAAATTCTGAGTCAATACTCTGGGCACTGAACAGGAGTGGTAGCCTTTGATCTTCTCAGTTTGCCCCTCCTGGCATGGAATTTCCACCCCAGTAGTGAGTTCAGGTGAAAGTGATCAGGGCCCCTGGACTCGCAGGCTGTCGTGCAAGGGGAGAGCCTCCTCCCTCTGAGTGGAGGCTGGGTGGAGAAATGGCACTTCTGACCTCTCAGCCACTCACTAGGAACTTAGCCTTTGCACTCAGAGTGAGAAGGTATAAGAAATAATGACTGCCTATCCCCCCATGTGAGACAGAGTATCCCTTAACTAGGAGTTTAGGAAAGACAAAGACCCATTTTCTTGGCCATACTGTCTTGAAGTTGACTTTCAATCAAGCTGTGCTGGGGGTGGGAATGAGGGAAAGGGTCATAGACCAAGTGACTCAGAGTCTTGCTACTGTTACCAAGTTCTAATTAAGATCTTCTTTAATAACTGTTTCTTCATTTGTTGCATATCCTTAGGGAAAATTCCATAGATTTTTAATTGTTTTAAAATAATTATCACCAGTTATGCTTGTTTAGTTAGGTAATAGGTCCATAGAACTCCTTTTTTTCTGTTATTCTTGATTTTTGTTCTTCATAATTTCTTGGTCATTTGTTTTCAGATGTAAACCTGAACCCACACACGACAGTTGTTAAAATGGGGAAAAGTAAATGTTTTTTAATGTTGAGTTTTTATGACATTTTACATTAGAAATGTTTGAAGAGTGGACAAGATGACATTTCAGACTTATTTTTTTTTCTCACTTCATATGTGAGAGTGGCAAAATTTAATAGAATGTAGTTTAAAAATGTTTCAGAAGATTCTATATGTTTATAGTATCATAAAAATGTTTGAAAAATCTATGTTTAAAGTCAAAAGCAGACATCTGTTGGAAGGCAGTTGAGAGTGAATATTAATGAGATGTAGGTACAAAACCAAATTTGTCTTTGTGAGTCAATCCAACTACAATAGCTGATCCAATTATAATCTCTTTCTTAATGCTCTTTAACACCAGTTACAACTAAGTCAGTTCATTAAGAATTCACATCAGAGTAAAAGGTCATGGCTAAAAATGAATATACTGCCCATGCCATTCATCAGTTCATTTAATGCATTAAACATGGTTTCAATTTCAGAACACTCAAAAGCCTCGTTAGGGATTTGTACTGGGATGTGAGAGTAGAAATATACTTTGGTATGCTTTCCTATTTACGTTTTCATTTATTTGTATTCCCTGTGATGTGCCAAGTGATTGTCAGTTTAAAAAATGTGGCACCTATAAATAGGCTTTAATTACTCATTTAGTTCAATCATTTAGTCAACAAATACTTATTGAGTAAATACTAGGCCAGTCTGTTCTAATTCTAGATATATAGCAATGTATGAGACAGACTTACAGTTTATATTCTAATTATTGTCTTAGATAAATGAAGATATGTGTTATGCATTACACTAGTGCGCTGTTGGGTGTCCTTATCAGGACCAGGTGCTCATTTGTGACTTGCTGGAAGTGTAGTTGCTGACATCTCATAGCCACATCTCTTTCTCCAAACTGCCCTCTATCAAAGGGACACCTCATCATCCAAGGTTATTGTCACTCCCAAGGGCAGACTATACCAAATGTCTGGCTAATGCAAAGTATTACTTAAAAAAAAAGAAAAAGTTCCCCCTGCATCAGTGTGTGATAACTCTAAAGATCTGTCTCAGCTTCAGTGATTCCTGCAGGATCACCTGAAACTTCTGTTATAGTTTCATCACAATGGAATGTCTACCTCTATCAAGTTCTGCTTCCTGTACTTCCTTAAAGGTTTTTTTTCCTGAAGGAACTCCCCACACAAACCTTCATATCTTAGATACATTTCCAGGAAACTCAGCCTAAGATGGTGGGTACCTGAAATGGCCCTAGGAAGTAGACTCTCCCAGGATCTACCCCTATCTCAGCATAACTCCCACCTGAGGAATTGTTGGGTGTGCTAAGAGAAGAAAGGAACTATATACTGAGAGAATGCAGGACAACCCAACATGAGCTGCTGGAGCCAGGAGAGCACATTTGAGACAGGAAAATGAGATTGCTGTATTCCAGAAGGTGAAATATAAAGATGGATAAGAGACAGGAGAGTACTCTCTTATGGTACTGAATTTAATACCCTAGCAAAGACCCTAGGAGACATTACTAATATCTGCTAAGATGACTCTTGGCAATTGGAAGAAAGATCTGGCCCACACTACATGAAGCATATGTGCTAGATCTGCTGGAGTACACTGACTGTGGAGGAAGAAGAAAGAATCAGAGAACAAAGTATTCAAAAATGAATATACCTTTCAGGCCTAACAACCTATAAACCAGTTCTATTCTATGGGAAGACTTAAAGAGCATTCCGTTTACCAAAGAAATAAGAAATGTGCTGGTGAGAATGGCACCAGTATCATTGAAAAGTTCAGTTGTGGCTGTTCTCCTGACTAACAGTAGGAAATATTATTACAGAAAAAAGCCCTTAGTGTCAATGAAGACAGGAAAATGAAGTAGCAGAGGGGTCAGATGGTAGCACTTTACTGACAAAACAAGATGGGAATAACTGCCACAAAGGATAGAAATGTTGGAAAGAGAGCCAGGAGAAGCAGACTTCTATGAAGATGCCTTATAAAATATTTTATTCACAGGTGTAAGTGGGTAACCATCAACATAGATATTGCTGTGCTTAGACGCTCAGTCATGTCCTACTCTTTGCAACACAATGGACTGTAGCCCGCCAGGCTCCTCTGTCCATGAGGATTCTCCAGGCAAAAATACTGGAGTGGGTTGCCATGCCCTCCTCCAGGGGATCTTCCCAACCCAGGAATTAAACCCAGGTCTCCCATATTGCAGGCAGATTCTTTACTGTCTGAGCCACCAGGGAAGCCCATGAATACTGGAATGGGTAGCCTATCCTTTCTCCAGGGGATCCTCCTGACCCAGGGATCGAACTGGGGTCTCCTGCATGGCAGGCAGATTCTTTACCAGCTGAGCTACCAACAAACACATTGCTAAATAGATATAATCAGAAGTAATCACAGTGGATGAACAGAAGGATGGAGTCACTCGTCTCAATGAAAACTCATAGCCTTTTCCCTAGTTACTAAACCTGAGGCAGTTCTTAGGGCTAAAACCCACTAATTGAAAGACTGGTTGGATCCCGATGAAGAAGAGTCCTGCAACAGCACCACAAATGTTTATAGCATTGATCCTTCCACATCAGTGAAGATTTTAAGGGGCAAATGGTCTGAGACCTAAAAGAACGTCCATTTGAAAGCAAAGGATAAATTATCGCGTCTTGCTTCTCCCAGCAATAACAAGGAAGCATAAAACTTGCTGGCCTCTTGAGTATGGAGGCAGCACATGCCATACCTGGAAATTATGCTCGACCTATTTACTGGGCTACAAGGGAAGACTTCAGCTTTCGGTGGGGCCTGCCATAGGACCTGCTGCTTGGCCCATATGATCCAGCAGATGTTAGGGTGCTAAATGTATCTGATGGGAGAAGACAACAGGCAGAGTTTAGGGAAGCCACAATGGAAAAATCACAACGTGGACACTCTAAGGCCTGCAGCAAGGCCATGCCATCCACAGCCAATATGTACACCATTTGATAAACAGGTTCTGGTACACTGTTGGGCTCTGGTAGTGAAAAGACGTATGACTATACGACATCAAGTGAACATGAGGCAAGAGCTGCCTATCCTAAGCTGAATTCTGTCAGTCTCATCAAGTCATATGGTCAGGAAGCCCAGCTGCAATCAATTGTAAGATGAAAGCGGAATCAGTTATGAACAGTTACAAGCAAGGCCAGAGGACACTAAAAATATACCAACAGGTGTCCCAGAACTACACATCATTTACCACGATTGTAATGGCAGCTGTTTCTCAACTCATACCTACATCACATTGTGGGTAGTAGGGCCCTTTATGATCAGCACTACCAGAGAAAGCAGCTGAGTTTGACTGATGGATGAACGCAAGCTGAAAATACACTCTAACTGTAACATAGTACCACTCGGGAATGATCTGTGTATTAGTTTGCCAGGGCTGTCATAGCAAAGTACCACAAGCTGGGTGGCCTAAAACAACAGAGATATATTATTTCACAGTTCTAGAGGCTAGAAGACCAAAATCAATGTGTGCTCAGGGCCATTCTCCCTCCTAAGGCTCTAGTAGAGAAAGCTTCCTTGGCTCTCTAGCTTCTGATTGTTGCTAGCAATTCTTGACATTCCTTAACCTGTGGCCTCATAGCTCCAATCTCTGCCTGTGTCTTCATATGGTCTTCTTCCTGTATGTCTGTTTCCAAATCTCTCTCCTTGAAAGAACAATTGCCACTGGTATTCGGGTCCACCCTAGTCCAGTATGAGCTCATTTTAATCATTATATCTGCAAAGACCCTATTTCAAAATAAGGTCACATTCACAGGTATTAGGGGTTAGGACTCCAATATACCATTTGGGAGACATAACTCAATTCGACTCACAAAACCCTGAAAGACAGAAGCAAGAGAAAATCTTCCCATTGGGCATAGCTTCAGAAAGTGCACTTTGCCATGGTATTACTCAGGGTTCTCCAGAGAAACAGAAACAATAAGATATATATTAGCTAAAACATTCATCTCCACTGACCGTTGGACATGGGTATTCCTGGTTCTTGGACTTCTGGACTCAGACTGGGACCTTCACCGTCAGACCACCTGCCCACCCCCGCCTTGCAAATTCTCAGCCTTAGGACTTGGACTGAATTACGCCACCAGTTTTTCTGGTTCTTTCAGGTTGAAAATGGCAGATTATGGGACTTCTCAGCTCCATAAGCATGTAAGCCAATTCCTATATACATACGGGCTTCCTTGGTGGGGAAGTCTATGTATCAGTTCAGTTTAGTTCATTTCAGTTGCTCAGTCATGTCCGACTCTTTGAGACCCCATGAATTGCAGCACGCCAGGCCTCCTTGTCCATCACCAACTCCCAGAGTTCACTCAAACCCATGTCCATCGAGTTGGTGATGCCATCCAGCCATCTCATCCTCTATTGTCCCCTTCTCCTCCTGCCCCCAATCCCTCCCAGCATCAGGGTCCTTTCCAATGAGTCAACTCTTCACATGAGGTGGCCAAAGTATTGGAGTTTCAGCTTCAGCATCAGTCCTTCCAATGAACACCCAGGACTGATCTCCTTTAGAATGGACTGGTTGGATCTCCTTGCAGTCCAAGGGACTCTCAAGAGTCTTCTCCAACACCACAGTTCAAAAGCATCAATTCTTCGGCACTCAGCTTTCTTCACAGTCCAACTCTCACATCCTTACATGACCACTAGAAAAGCCTTGATTAGACAGAACTTTGTTGGCAAAGTAATATCTCTGCTTTTTAATATGCTGTCTAGGTTGGTCATAACTTTCCTTCCAAGGAGTAAGCGTCTTTTAATTTCATAGCTGCAATCTCCATCTGCAGTGATTTTGGAGCCCCCCCAAAATAAAATCTGACACTGTTTCCACTGTTTTCCCATCTATTTCCCATGAAGTGATGGGACCAGATGCCATGATCTTAGCCTATATATAGTATATCTATAAATATACCTGTATGTGTGTGTGTGTTAGTTGCTCAGTCGTGTCCCTCTGACTCTTTGTGACCCCATGGACTATAGCCTACCAGGTTCCTCTGTCCATGGAATTCTCCAGGCATGATTAATGGAGTAGGTAGCCATTTCCTTCTCCAGGGTATCTTCCCAACCCAGGGATAAAACCCAGGTCTCCTGTATTGCAGGCAGATTCTTTACCAGCAGAGCCACCAGGGAAGCCTCTATGTATACAAATATCTCCTCATACATATGCGGAGATTTATTATAGGCATTGGCTTACATGGTTATGGAGCTTAGAAGTCCCATAATCTGCCATTTTCAACCTGAAAGAACCAGAAAAACTGGTGGCATAATTCAGTCTAAGTCCTATGGCTGAGAATTTGCAAGGCAGGGGTGGGCAGGTGGTATAACAGTGAAGGCCCCAGTCTGAGTCCAAAAGTCCAAGACCAGGGGTACCTATGTCCAAGGGTCAATGCAGATGAATGTTTTAGCTAATACAGAGAGAGCACACTGGCACTTCCTCCACCTCTTTGTTTTATTCAGGCCCTCAGTGGACTGGATGGTGGTTTCCCACATTGGCAAGGGTGACCTTCTTTACTCAGTATGCAAATTCAAATGCTAATCTTTTCCAGAAACACCCTCACAGACAAACTCGGAAATTGTTTTTTATCAGATATCTTCACAACCCTTAGCCCAGTCAAGCTGACACATAAAATTAACCATAACAATCATCTACTTAAGGTAGGGAGAGAGAAATGGCTGAAACTAAGAATATGCATAGACTCACAAGCAGGAGTGAATCATCTGGCTGGCTGGACAGATATCTGGAAAGAAGAAAATTGGAAGATTGGGAACAAAAATGTGTGAGGGAAAGCATGGAAATGGACTGTGGTAGTGACAGTGGGAGAAGGCGATGGCACCCACTCCAGTACTCTTGCCTGGAAAATCCCACGGACGGAGGAGCCTGGTGGGCTGAAGTCCATGGGGTCGCTAAGAGTCCGACACGACTGAGCGACTCCACTTTCACTTTTCACTTTCATGCATTGGAGAAGGAAATGGCAACCCACTCCAGTGTTCTTGCCTGGAGAATCCCAGGGACGGCAGAGCCTGGTCGGCTGCCATCTAGGGGGTTGCACAGAGTTGGACACGACTGAAGCGACTTGGCAGCAGCAGCAGCAGTGACACAATGAGGGGTTACAAATATTCAGCTCTTAGTCTAAATTTGGCAACAATTTAAATGGTCACCATGCTCCAAATTACAGATAGAGAAATGGATTTGGAGAGAAGAGAATTGCTTTGGGATGTTTCTGGCGTAGAGCACATAGGATTCACTAGCGCTCAGCACCTGGGTGAGTACGAGGCACAGGGTAAGTGCTTGATAAATGTTACAGTTGAGTAAATGGCTCTAAGTTCTGGCTTTTCCAATTGGATAGATTGTGGTGTCATTTACTGAACTAGGGAAGACTGAGGGAGAAACTACTTTTGTGAAGTGAAAAAGGAATCAGGATAGATTTCTGCATTCTGAAACCCTATTTCTGAGGTTTTCTCTGGTTCTTCAAGAGCTAGTTGAGCCATGAGCAGGTACAAACAAAAATATTAGACATACAAACCCTCAACCAATGGGGAGTGTGAGACCTGGTAGATAAATGCCTCAGTTTCCCTGGCCCCTGGTGAAACAATTCTGAAGCAGGTTCCATATTTTTTGCTCAGAGAATCCCCAGTGGACGGAGTTCTATTTGACCACAATGGTAATAGGCTCACTAACATGTTCCTTACTGGCTCTCCTCATTACCCTATCTCTCTTTCACCCACTTCCCCACTGTGCTTCCCGGAATCAACTTCCAAATAAATGATTGCCTCGGGCGTCAGTTTTAGAGAATGCACAAAGACAAAGAATAGAATTTGAGTTTATAGATTACCTTTACCTAAATTTCTCTCCCTCTTCTCTCCATCAATCAGAGCTTTTCACATTCTTTAAAACCCAGTTTAAGCTTCCATCTCCATCAAAAAGCTTTCTCTGATCATATCACCCAAAGGTAGCCTCCCTCCTCTGCTATTTTCCTCTAGAAATGTTACTTGTTGAGCAATTTGAAATTCACTTTCCACATTCTTATATCATCATGGGCTCAGGACTCTTATCCTGCCCCAGAAATTTTGCAGTGCACACCCCTAGGCCTCAAAGTAAACACATTCTTTCTCTTTCTCTCTCTGGATTTATTTCCCTTAGGACTTGCATGTGTGTGTTTTTTTTATTTCTTTGGAGTAATGAATCTGGAGATTTGGGTTTGAATGTGGAAAAGGAGGCCATTTAGGCCTATAATTTGTACAAAAAAAGCTACATAGCTCAGCATATTTGAACTTTTGCAAGAAGGGCCAAAAACCGCAAGTAATGATGACACTACATGGTGGCTGTTACCCTGTGTGTATATGTGTGTGGGGGGTTGGGTGTGGGTGGGTGTGTGTGTATGGGCTTCCCTCATGGCTCAGTGGTAGCAAATCTGCCTGCCAATTCAGGAGATGCAGGTTTGATCCCAGGATGGGGAAGATGCCCTGGAGAAGAAAATGGCAACCCATTCCAGTATTCTTGCCTGGGAAATCCCATGGACAGAGGAGCCTGGAGGGCTACAGTCCATGGGGTCACAAAGAGTCAGACATGACTAAACAACAATAACATATATATATATATCTTTTCAAAACTTCAAGGGAAGAAAGATTTGGTCAGCATCGCTCTTCTTGTGAAGCCCTGCTGTTGCTGCTGCTGCTACTGCTAAGTCGCTTCAGTTGTGCCCGACTCTGTGCAACCCCATAGACATGAGAGTGAAAAGTGAAAGTGAAGTCACTCAGTCATGTCCAATTCTTCGTGAACCCATGGACTGCAGCCTACCAGGCTCCTCTGCCCATGGAATTTTCCAGTCAAGAGTAGTGGAGTGGGGTGCCATTGCCTTCTCCCTGTGAAGCCCTAATGGATATATTGTTAAGTCACTTCAGTCATGTCTGACTCTGTGCGACCCCACAGACGGCAGCCCACCAGGCTCCTCTGTCCCTGGGATTCTCCAGGCAAGAACACTGGAGTGGGTTGCCATTTCCTTCTCCAATGCATAAAAGTGAAAAGTGAAAGTGAAGTCCCTCAGTAGTGTCTGACTCCTAGTGACCACATGGACTGCATGCAGCCTACCAGGCTCCTCCGTCCATGAGATCTGCCAGGCAAGAGTACTGGAGTGCGTTGCCATTGCCTTCTCCTTGTGAAGCCCTAATGGATGTATTAGGTTGGTGCAAGTGTAATTGCAGTTTCAGACCATGAGTTTTAAATCATTATAACTAGGCTCAAACACATCTTTACTAATTAAAATAAGAACAATTATAACCAACACGTTTTTGCCAAAGAGAAATAAGTTTGTTTGTTCCCGTAGCATAACAATCCGTGCTTCAGGATGTAATGAACTCTTGGAAAGCATTTTCTGGATCCTGCTGATTGTGGAAGCATTTTCCCTGCAAAAAGTTGTTGAGATGCTTGAAGAAGAGGCAGTCAGTTCACTAAAAGTTAGCTGAAAATGGCAGATGAGTCAAAAGTTGTGGCCCAATCTGTTCAACTTTTGAAGTGTTGCTTGTGTGACATGCTCTGCAGTCAGGCATTGTCTTGAAGAAGAATTGGGCCCATTCTGTTGATCAATGCCAGCTGCAGGCATTTCAGTTTTCAACGCATCTCACTGATTTGCTGAGCATACTTCTCAGATGCAATGGTTTCAGTGGGATTCAGAAAGCTGTAGTGTATCAGACCAGCAGCAAACCACCAAATGGTGACCATGACCTTTCTTTGGTGCATGACCTTGGCTTTGGTAAGTGATTTGGAGCTTCTTCTTGGTCCAACCACTGAGCTGGTCATTGCCGGTTGTCATATAAAATCCACTTTTTGTTGCACATCACAATCCAATCAAGAAATGATTTGTTGCTGTTGTGTAGAATAAAAGAAGACAACACTTCAAAACGATGATTTTTTTTTATTTTCAGGTAGATCATGAGGCACACACTATCGACTCTATCACCTTTCCAATTTGCTTCAAATGCTGAACAACCATAAGATGGTTGATGTTGAGTTCTTCAGCAATTTCTCATGTAGTTGTAAGGGAATCAGCTTGGATGATGGCTCTCAATTTGTCGTTGTCAACTTCCGATGGCTAGCCACTATGCTTCTCAACTACAAGGCTCTCATCTCCTTGGCAAAACTTCTTGAACCACCACTGCACTGTATGTTAGAAGTTCCTCTGCCAAACATGTTGTTGATGTTGCAAAGAGTCTCCACTGCTTTATGACTCATTTTTGAATTCAAATGAGAAAACCACTCAAATTTGCTTTTTGTCTAATATCAATTCCATAGTCTAAGATACGTATACAGTACACAGCAAGTAATAAGTCATTAGCAAAAAGCCATAAAGTGAGAAATGCACGTTAAAGTGATGTAGAGCATAACCACATTTAAGAATATGTTTCAATATCAAATGGCAACATTCAACAATGCAAAACAGTGATTACTTTCACACCAACCTAATACACAGCAAAAGACAAAGCCAAACAAAACAAAGTACATATTTCTTTTTTATTCATATAAAATTACAAGCTTTATTTTTCATATTTGTTCCCCAAAGAGGTAGCATTGCAAAGAAATAGCATCTCTCTGAAAGCCAAAATGCTTCCATCATTAATGAACTTTCCATGGCACTGGCAGAAAAGCAAATATTTCAGTTCTCAAAAATCAAGACACATTAAACTTTTAACAGTCTTGTTATAAATTGTGTAGGTACATGTGTATATATATCTGTTTTATTTTAGATACTTCACCCATGCGAAATCTCTGTATGTTTGTCAATCAGAATAAGACTGTAATTTTTATATGAGTTCTTTTTGATGAAACAATGAACTGAAGCAAAAGAGAACAAAATGTCTCCTCCTCCAAAACCCTAACTGATTGAACCAAGCACCCACATTCTAATTCTTCAAATATCTATTGCATGAGATATCTCTCTGATACCTACTCACAGAAAGAAGGAAAGAAAAGATCTCTCAGAGATCTTTGCATTGAAAGTATGGAGTCTTAACCAGTGGACCAGTAGGGAAGTCCCTTAAAGATCTCCTGAATTGTTAGATTCAGTGCAGTGAAGTTCAGTAGCTCAGTCATGTCCGACTCTTTGCAGCCCCGTGGACTGCAGCACGCCAGGCTTCCCTGTCCATTACCAACTCCCAGAGCTTGCTCAAACTCATTAAGTCGGTGATGCCAGCCAACCGTCTCATCCTCTGTCATCCCCTTCTCCTCCTGCCTTCAATCTTTCCCAGCATCAGGGTCTTTTCAAATGAGTCAGTTCTTTGCATCAGGTGGCCCAAGTATTGGAGCTTCAGCTTCAACACCAGTCCTTCCAATGAATACTCAGGACTGATTTCCTTTAGGATTGACTGGTTTGATCTCCTCGCTGTCCAAGGGACTCTCAAGAATCTTCTCCAACATCACAGTTCAAAAGCATCAATTCTTCAGTGCTCAGCTTTCTTTATGGTCCAATGCTCACATCCATACATGACTACTGGAAAAACCATAGCTTTGACTAGATGGACCTTTGTCAGTAAAATAATGTCTCTGCTTTTTAATATGCTGTCTAGGAGCTGTTAGATTGCAACCCTTAAATATGCATTTATTCAAGAAGATATTACTACATATTTTATTTTTTTTTCCAAATCAATCTGTTGCCATGTTTGTATACTGGCTGAATATCTACATAGAATACCTACTATATCTAAGGCACCAGTCACAAAGTACCCATCTCTTGTTAGCTGGTGCATGCTAAGTTGCTTCAGTCATGCCCAACTCTTTGCGACCCTGTGGACTGCAGCCTGCCAGGCTCCTCAGTCCATGGAATTATCTGAACCTGTTCCTAAAATCTCAGTGTAGAGAGTCTGGCTATCAAGGCTTGCCTTCCTGTGGTCTTAACCTTCAAACCCAAATCTCATGCTGTAACCACGTTTTTACAAATCACATGGAACAGAGACTGAATGAAAAAGTGAACTTAATAAAGTGTATACAAAATAAGAAATAGAGTGCTCAGGTGAACATGTCTTGTGGGAGTTACCCTGTAGAAATAGGAAGTTGACACCTGTGTGTGAGCAGAACTCCTCCCAATAGTCCACTTACGACTTCTGAAGCCGGGCAGAATAGAGACAGTACATGGGACACAAACGTGGGACCCTGTGATGCACACTGACCACAGTTTACCAACAAATGTGACCCAGATCCCTGACTCTAACTACCCAGATTAATAATTCCTCTATTTGGGAGAAATTCAGAAAGAGAGGTGAAAAAGAAGAGCAGAGAGCTGAATATCTGCCCTCTCTCAGAGGACTACACATCTCACATTATATCCACTGTTCCTCTAAACGCAACCCAATCTATTACATCTTTTCTTTTATTTTTGATTCAGGAAATAAATGACCATATGTTTGTCTTCTCTTCCCAAGCACATTATAAAATCCTAAAAAGATTTTTCAATGCAAATTAAAACTACAATGAGATATCACCTCACCCTGGTCAAAATACCCATCTTCAAAAAGTTTACAAATAATAAATGCTCAAGAGGGTGTAGACAAAAGGGAGCCCTCCTACACTGTTGATGGGGATGTAAGCTGGCACAGCCATTATGGAGAACAGTATGGAGGTTCCTCAAAAAACTAAAAATTAAGTTACTATATGATCCAGCAATCCTACTCCTGGGCAGGTATCTGGAGAAAACTCTAACTGAAAAAGATACATGCATCCCAGTGTTCATAGCAGCACTATTTACATTACCCAGGACATGGAAGCAACCTAAGTGTCCATCAACAGATGAATGGACAAAGATGTGGTATACAGATATACAATGGGATATTACTCGGCCATAAAATATTGACATCTGCAGCAACATGGATGAACCTAGAGATTATCATAGTAAGGCAAATAAGCCAGAGCAAAATAAACATAGTTTGATATCACTTTATATGGGAAATCTAAAACATAATACAAATGAACTTATTTACAAAACAGAAACAGACTCACAGATGTAGAAAACAAACTTATAGTTAACAAAGAGGAAAGGGGATGGAGGAGGGATAAACCAGGAGTATAAGATTAACATACATACACCACTATATATAAAACAAAGTACAAAGACTGACTATATAGCACAGGGAACTATGTTCAATATTTTGCAATAACCTATCATAGAAAAGAACTATGTCTTCAGCTTCCTTTGGATCTCCACAATGCTGGAGATTTAAAAGAAATAAATACAATTCTCTAGGCAATAATCATTATAGAAATCATATTTGTAGATGGTTTTCAATATGCTAGATATTATTATTTTGCTTCCCTGGTGGCTCAGACAGTAAAGAATCCACCTGCAATGCTGGAGACCTGGGTTCAATCTCTGGGTTGGAAGATCCCCTGGAGGAAGGCATGACAATCCACTCCAGTATTCTTGCCTGGAGAATCCCCATGAACAGAGGAGCCTGGAGGGCTGCAGTCCATGGGGTCACAAAGAGTTGGACATGACTGAGCGACTAAGCACAGCACAAGTATTATTTTAACTGCTTTACACACATTAACTAATTTAATCTTCACACCACTTCCATAAGATATATACTAGTAACATTCTCATTTTATAGATGAAGAAGTTAAGAGTCAGGAAGTTCAAGTAACTTCCCTAAATTTGTACTTTCAGAAAGTGAAAGAGCCAGGATTTGAATATTTATCCTATATTGTATGAAAAACATGAAGTAATTACAGAAGAAGAGAGGATGACAGGGCAGGGCATCTACAACATGGGAAGTATATCAATCAGGGTTCAACCAGACAGTAAAACTAGTGGCAGATATGTGAAAGTGAAAGTGAAAGCTGCTCAATCGTGTCCGACTCTTTTTGACCCAGTGGACTATACAGTCCATGGAATTCTCCAGGCCAGAATACTGGAGGGGTAGCCTTTCCCTTCTCCAGGGGATCTTCCCCACCCAGGGACTGAACCCAGGTCTCTTGCATTGCAGGCAGATTCTTTACCAGCTGAGCCACAGGGAAGCCCAAGAATACTGGGGTGGGTAGCCTATCCCTTCTCCAGTGGATCTTCCGGACCCAGGAATAGAACTGGGGTCTACTGCATTGCAGGCGGATTTTTTACCAACTGAGCTATCAGGGAAGCCCAATACATATATATTAAGAAAGGTTGTTGTTGTTTCTTTAAACAAGGAATTGACTTCTACAATTATGGAGACTGGCTAAGTAAGCCTGAAGTCAGGAGAGCAGACAGGCAGAAAAGGAAGATCCCAACTGGGAAAGAGCTCAAGGGCACAGTGTGAAGCTTGTTGTCAAGGAGTAAAAACCAGAAATCCAGGGGAAAGGGAACACAATTACAGACCTAGCAGTTGTTCCTGGTTTCTCCCTCAGGTCAGGGAAGACCTAAGCCCTCTTTTGAAAGCCTTCCAACTGATTAAGTCATGTATACTTAGGATAATCTTCATCTTGATTAATTCAAAGTCAACTGTTTAAAGACTTTAATCACATCGGTACAAGCCCTTCACAGAAAAACCTAGATTCATGTTTGAATGAGTAACTGGGACATTGTGTGTAAGCTACAAAATTGTAGTCTTCAACTCTCCTACAACAGTATTTCTTGTAACCCATCATAACCAGACATGCTAGAAAGGAAATTCTGGATACTGTTCTTCATCCTAACCAAGTTAACACCCTCCCCACCAAAGCCACTGAAAAAGGCAAGGGGATTCTACAAGGCATAGGGCAGGGAGGGATAGCGGAAGGGACAGTCAAGACTGTCAAGACAATCCAAGGGCAAGGACATGGAAGAGATGAAATACTTTATAAAAAGTATTTTAAAATACCTTTTAAAAGGCTTCTTTTAAAAAGGTAACTGAGAAGAGCTCATAAAACCCCAGTGGTGGCTCCAGTGCTAGATGGCAGTGCAAATGTTCCATGTTTGTGGGAGAGGGAAGAAACCTGCTGAGGGAGGAAGGTACCTGCAGGACCGGGCACACAGGAAACCCAGCAGGATAAAGGACAGAAGGTGACTGGGAAAATGGGATAGACCATGAGCTCTGTGTTTCTGAAAGTTTTAATATGGTTAATTGAATGACCTAGCAGATACAACTGACTCTCATTGTTTGTGGTAGCTCTGTGCTATATAAAATGAACATTGCATTAGCAAATACTGAACCACTGCTCCCATTAGAAATACTGGGTCAAGTTCCTCTAAGACTCTGGTCATAACATTTTCACCAACTAATCAATACGTAACCTTGTCTTATGTGTGTTTCTGTTTAAAGACACCTTTTTTTTAAACAATATTATTGATTAATTAATTTTTAATTCCTGGCTAACAGCATTAAAACTGACACCTAAACAAAGTTTATGCAACACACGTGTTTCCCTATAAGACACATACCAGTCTTCTGTACTTAGGAATACCACTATACTCGTGGGCCATATTAAATAGTGAAATTACCAAAAAAACAACAATGCAAAAAACATGACACTAAATGTTTAACAAAAGGTCTAATTAATTGACAGTATGAGAACTGAAACAAGATGGCAATGTGTCACCTTGCTTGATCCCAGCTAAGAATGTGCATGTAAGAAGACTAATTTTTCACCATTCTGCACATGTTTACAAACGACTATAAAAACACTGTAAGTATTAATTTGGGGATCACAAATTAACTCTAGTGAATGCGTGAATTCACAAATATGAAATCTGTGAATACTAAGGACTGACTGTATACATGAAGATTCACTCTTGGATTAATGTTAATAGTTAGAAAGTCCCTGTTCCTAACAATGACTCCACCCAGACACATTTCATATTTCTACAGTGTGCCAAACTGAAGATAAAAAATGAGTAAGCAATCCATTATCCATGCTTTTCTGGATTCAGCGCATCCCAACATTGAAACTTCTTGGCTTAAAGTTAGTTGATCTAGTCGGTTTGTGGTTTTCAGTTAACCACAGACGCTGCTCTGCTATTGAGTTTGGGGCTATGGTTCGCTGCTTCTTACTTTGTTTATTTCATCTATCTCTGAGTCTCCACTGTGGCTGGACATGTAACAGCTGCTTAGTTGTCTTTCTGGCATCAGCCCTTACTATGTGAGCAGTAACAGATGATTACCTGTGACTTCACAGCTGCACAGAGTAAGGTAAATGGTGAAAACCCTCTTGGGCCGTCGCTATACGTCCAGTGGTTAAGCCTCTATATTTCCAAT
The DNA here is from genome assembly GCF_027580195.1 of Bos mutus. Lineage (NCBI taxonomy): Eukaryota > Metazoa > Chordata > Mammalia > Artiodactyla > Bovidae > Bos > Bos mutus. Next base: position 50,984,361 of record NC_091617.1, read on the forward strand.
GCAGGGAGCACAGGTTCAATCCCTGACCAGGGGACTAAGATCCCACATGCCTTACAGCGTGGCTGCTGCTGCTGCTGCTGCTGCTCAGTCGCTTCAGTCGTGTCCGAGTCTATGCGACCCCGTAGACGGCAGCCCACCAGGCTCCGCCGTCCCTGGGATTCTCCAGGCAAAAACACTGGAGTAGGTTTGCAGCATGGCAAAACAAAACAAAACAAAAACCTCTCAGGATAGCAGGTCTCACTTGAAATGTATTCAATGCAATCTCAAATGGACCCTTAGTGTTAACTAGCAATTCTAATTTCTTTAATTCATTCCTGTTGCCCTCTCCTATACAACTATTTCATACATTTATCTTTGTCTTAGTTTTCTTGGAGTGACATAACTAATACCATAGACTGAGTGGTTTAAAAAACAGAAGCTTATTTTTCACAATTCTGAAGACTGGGAAATCCAAGGTCAGGGTGACAGCATGGTTAGGTTCTAATAAGGGCTCTCTTCAAGGCTTGCGTATGGCCATCTTCTCCCTGTGTCCTCATTTGGTAGAGAGAGACAGAACAAGTTCTCTGGTGCATCTTCCTAATAAGGCATTAATCCCATCATGAGGGTCCCATCCTTAATTTATTATTATCTAAACCAAATTATTTCCCAAAGGCCCTCTCTCCAAATACCATCACATTGGGTGTTAGGGTTTCATTTAGCTTCATTTGTTTGGTTTTTAGGTTCTACATATAAGTGAGATCATATAGTATTTGTCTTTCTCTGACTTATTTCACTTAGCATAATATTCTCAAGGGTATTGGATGGTGCTCATTGGCAAAGAATCCACCTGCCAATGCAGGAGACATGGGTTCAATACCTAGGTCAGGAAAATCCCCTGGAGAAGGGAATGGCTAGTCACACCAGTATTCTTGCTGGGAAACTCTAGCCTGGAGGGCTATAGTCCATGGGGTTACAGAGTGTTGGACATGACTTAGCGAATAAACAGCAACAATACCCTCAGGGTCCATCCATGTTGTTACAAATGTTAAGATTTCCTATTTTATGGCTTATTTTTAAAATTATATATATATGTGTGTGTATATATATATATCTCTCTCACATCTTTATCCACTCAACAGACACTTAGGTTGTTACCCTGTTTAAGTTTTACCATAGAACTTATCACAAAATCCTGTTGTAGTTCCCCTAATAAAGTGTGCCTTACATTTTTAACAAATGTCATGAATAATTTTTCTTTAACATCCTCATCTAAAATGTAAGCGCCTCCCCCACCCCACAATCAGGGATTTTATGCTATTTATTACAGTATTTCTGTCACCTAGAATAACATGCCACATAGTATTCGTGCAATGATTGAATGAGCATCTCATGTTAAGAGGCAGCCATCCTTGCTTCCACGCCCATATCCTATACACACTGCAGGTAAGCTAAGGCAGATGAAGCTGACGTCATTGCTCAAGAATCCTGAGACGATATCAGAGAGAGGGTGCTCTAAATAAGCAGAGACATGGCTTTAACTGAAGTCACAGCGTTCATTCGTCTCTTAGCCTTAAAATCCTTTGAGAGTCCATGTGCTGCCGCATCATAGAAACTTTTACTCTTCCGCTGTTATTTAGCATTCTTACATGTTGAGATGGGATTTCTCCAATTCCAAGTTGCTATTTGTAGATAGCAAATTCTCTCTTGTAACCCATCAGAGGGATGAGCACACTACCTTAGGCCAGAAAGAATCATTCTAACAATTTAAAGTGTCACATAGACATAGACAGGTCATGGTTGCAAATTTTCAGAGGAAGGGACAGAAATATTTATTGGGAATCCACTTGTGCAGCTGTATTAGAGCTTTCTGCAACAGGTGTAGCTGGTGTTCTGCTTCAACGTAGGTGTTTGTGCACCTACCTACCAGCTGTTGTGCATATTGACTAATGCTCCCTTCTCCTAAGGAATGCTCTAGTCCAATTCTAGCTCTACCCACCCCACTCCCACTCAAACCCATGCCTAGTGAACTGGGGCTAAAGGCTACCCCCTAGCCTCAGGATAGGACTAACTCTGGGTGCAGTTTGTGCCCTTCTCCATGGGATCATACAGAAAGAGATTCCTGTTGAGTCCACAGCCACACCTAGCTTTTTTTCACTCATTTTATCATTCTTCCCTGATTCCCAAGAATCCCAGTCTCAGGCTATGCCTGTAGGGACCAAATCTAAGTTACCATCCACAGACTGTAGATTTCTTACAATATGCATACATCTCACACACACACATACACATTCCTTAAATTGATTCCTATATCAACAACCTCAGATATGCAGATGACACCACCCTTATGGCAGAAAGTGAAGAGGAACTCAAAAGCCTCTTGATGAAAGTGAAAGAGGAGAGTGAAAAAGTTGGCTTAAAGCTTAACATTCAGAAAATGAAGATCATGGCATCCGGTCCCATCACTTCAGGGCAAATAGATGGGGAAACAGTGCAAACAGTGTCAGACTTTATTTTTGGGGGCTCCAAAATCACTGCAGATGGTGATTGCAGCCATGAAATTAAAAGATGCTTACTCCTTGGAAGGAACATTATGACTAATTTAGACAGCATATTAAAAAGCAGAGATATTACTTTGCCAACAAAGGTCCATCTAGTCAAGGCTATGGTTTTTCCAGTGGTCATGTATGGATGTGAGTTGGACTGTGAAGAAAGCTGAGCGCCGAAGAATTGATGCTTTTGAACTGTGGTGTTGGAGAAGACTTTTGAGAGTCCCTTGGACTGCAAGGAGATCCAACCAGTCCATCCTAAAGGAGATCAGTCCTGGGTGTTCTTTGGAAGAACTGATGCTGAAGCTGAAACTCCAGTACTTTGGCCACCTCATGCGACGAGTTGACTCATTGGAAAAGACCCTGATGCTGGGAGGGATTGGGGGCAGAAGGAGAAGGGGACGACAGAGGATGAGATGGCTGTAGAGCATCACCGACTTGATGCACATGAGTTTGGGTGAACTCCGGGAGTTGGTGATGGACAGGGAGGCCTGGTGTGCTGTGATTCATGGGGTCGCAAAGAGTCAGACAAGACTGAGCGACTGAACTGAACTGAACTGATGATCTACCAGATAAAGCCTACACACCTCTGAGCACTGAGGACATTGCAGAGCCAGGCCTCTTTTTCAAGAGTTATTTTTCATCCTCACCATACTGACCTCCTATGGCTCCCTAAAACATCCTCTCCCAGCCTTTGCACAGACTGCTTGCCTGGAATGATCTGCTCTGCCTTGCCTGAATCATAAACCCATTGCTCCTTATTCAAGGCTCAGCTCAAATATCACCTCTTCTGTAAAAGCTCCCCATATCCCTCTGGGCTCAGTAGGTGTCATTTCTCAAACTCCTACAGAATATTGTGAAGTATCCTTCACAATATTTGCTTGCCTGACTTGAGCTATTTGCTTGCCTGACTCCTCTACTTAACTAAGAGCTTCTTAAAGGCAATTTTTTTTTGATAGTTCTTAGTAATATGTGAAGGTAAAGAACCCGCCTACCGATGCAGGAGACAGAAGAGACGCGGGTGTGATCCCTGGGTCGGGAAGATCCCCTGGAGAAGGAAATGGCAACCCACTGCAGTATTGTTGCCTGGAATATTCCGTGAACAGAGAAGACTGGCGGGATACAGTCCATGGAGCCTCAAAGAGTAGGACATGACTGAGCAACTGAGCACAGGAATCTGTAAAGTATTGGAGGAAATAAAAAATGTACACCTTTAGAAAGCACAGACTCAATGCATTTTAATTCACAAATAAACTAAGAGCCTTATTATTTCTGATAATAATTTAATAATTGAGAAGACTCTGGAAGGCTATGTAGCCAACATGTTGAATAATTATTATACCTGGATGGTAGTGTTATTGGTGGAATTTGGTTTACTTGTATATTTTTACCTTTTTTTCTTGTTTCTTGTGTTAGCACGTTTTAAATATAATCCAAAATGATGATCCCAGTATAAAAAAAATTAAAATTATATTTCTTCTTAGGAATTAAATAGTATTTATAGAGAGAAAAGATGAGATCTGTAGTACAGATTAACATTTACACAAAAGAATGTTAAACAGAAAACAAATATATGTTTCCTCTGTTATATTATTTTTATACAGTGAACATGCTGCTTTTATACTAAGAAGCATGCATTTTAAATTTCAAAATTTAGAAAAATTTCTTAATCTAAAAAGAAAATAAATCTATTTGGTAAATTCATTTCAGTTTTTACAGTAACTTTGAATAGTCCAGCAAAAGATACATGAACTGAATCAAACAAAGTTCATTTGGCTCTATTCCAGAAGAGCAACCACATTCTTTTGTATTATTACTCGTTGTGAATACCTATAGGAAACAATGCTCTTTAAATGGCACCAAGATTTTTCATTGGTTTCTTATATACCTAACATTTTAAGTTCAAGTTCTTTGCTCTGGGCTTATCCCATATTTGTAATGAGTGAAAAAGCACATACTCATACCACAGGGGGATGGATTAAAAAAAAAATCACTCATGGTTTCAAGTAATCTGTCTCCCAGGAAAAAAAAATCACCAAACAAAACCACAAGTCATAGAAATCATTCCTGAATTCCTAGCACAAAGAAATTCTGACTCTTTCTTCCCTTAGTGAAGAAAAAAACAAGAATAACAACAACATTTTAAATGAGATCTCATTTTAGCTTTCTGTATTCAATGTTGACAAGTCTTTTGCTTAAGTATTAATGTGGCCAAATAACTTTCTTAAAATTATTTAATTCTAGGTTCACCAATTAGGGATGACAATTCTGTATTTGCATAATTGGGATCACAGTTTTTTATATTGTGATACATACATCTTGATTTTATACATATTCTAAAAGATAATGTGATAGGAGGCTGTGCTACATGTCTTGACTCCATGATTTTAGAAAGTTTGTTTGTCAAGGCACAGTAAAATTAACAGTAATGATACCTTATTTCCACAGTGCCTTTCATCTGAAAACTAAAAACATCCAACATTTAGAGTATGTTATTAAGCCACGCTGACTCTCTGACAAAGGTACCTTATTTTAGAAATGGTTAAATTTTTCCATTATTTGTCTGACTTGTTAGATGGGTTGGTACTTTTGGAATTTTCAAAGAAAGGCTTGTTAACCCTTGATAGAGAGGAGCTCAAAAAAAATTTACAAACAATTTAGTTTCTACAGTAGCATCAACAGTATAAAACTTATTCTTAGCCCACACAGAGAAAGCACAGCTGATTAAAAGTATTTCTAATATTTTGAACATATACTAATGCACTAAGCCCTGTGTCAAGCATGCTACATTTGGATCTCATTTAAACCTCATTTAAACAAGAATCCTTCAGACAGATGAAATTATTTTTAATATTCACGAAAGAAACCGTATGTAGCATGGTTTAAACTCCTAAGAGTTCTAAGTTAAACTCCTGGATTGGAATTCAAATTTCTGTAGTTACCTTTTTTAACACCCTGACTGCTTCACAATTAGAAGGATGTAGAGAAGAGAGTGGAAGATGTTTTTATTAGCCTAATTTTTCTTTGCCTCTTCCATCTACTACAATCTCAACTGTTCATTAAAAAGTTAGATTTTCAGAAGAAAGAATCAAAAATACTGACATATGTTTCATAAGAGTTTATATCTTTGAATAGCACAGTGTGGATGGTCAGATGACTTAAAGATAGTAGGTTCCTTTATGTGACTCAAGATCCTGATGTTGTAGAATAAGGCATGCATGTATGTGAGTTAAGTCACTTCAGTCGTGTCTGACTCTGCGACCCTATTAACTGTAGCCCACCAGGCTTCTCTGTCCATGGAATTCTCCAGGCAAGAATACTGGAAAGGGTTGCCACGCTCTCCTCCAGGGGAATCTTACCAACCCAGGGATTGAACCCGAGTCTCCTGCATCTCCTGCATTGGTGGGTTCTTTACCACTATGGCCACTTGGGAAGCCCCCATAGGGTAAGGCACTGTTTCCCAAAGCATGCCACACATACACCACAGGCACACAAGATAATTTTGTTAACCTTTTAATGTTTTACTAGCTATATATGTTTAACATTTTGATATCTCTATATTTTTTAACACCCATCAGAAAACAAATTACCCAGCAGAACAAAGGCTTACTGTTATGGATGTTATTACTTACAACAAAGTCAAAATAGTTAGTCTGCTTTGCATAGAGTGAGTGCGTTTACTGAAGCAGATCCACAAGTGGGTCAAACCTTCAATCATTAAAACTTTTGTTTTGGATGAAGGGTAATATGAATGAACAGATAGGTGGTACGGATTCTTATACATCAAATTTCTGTTCTCATTATATTCTATATGAGTATATACCATTGTAAATTATATCTGGATTGAGTTCTTCGTGTTTTAATTAAAACTATTGTAGGTTTAAGAAATTTTTAGGCATAATGAAATTTATAACAAATATGATCACTAATGGTGAGAGCAATAAAGTCACATCAATGACTGAACACTAGTGTTAAAAACATATCGGCTTTAACAAAAAACAAATATGGCACAAATATGACAAATATTTGGAAATTTGGAATTTGATTGCCAGCTGAGAGTGAACCTGTTTCATTATGTGTTGGGTTTAGAAACACTGGTATCGTTTTGACACACAGAAGAACATTATGATAAACTTATCAAAATTACTGAAGCAAAAGGACAGAAGGACAAAAGGACAAAAGAAGCAGAAGGACAATCAAACACCCTAGAAACTAACATGCTGTATAATAAGGGTAAGAATACAAGAGCTTTATTATGTTGTGACGTAACTAGTGAAATAAATAGAGTCCTCATGGCAAAAATGTAAAAGCAATGATTACGGACAAAACAAAACAAAAAATAATTGATAAGGTACATCTATCAAATAACAGGGTTCATTTTAAAATTACAGTTACAAACAGAAAGTAAAGCAGCAATTGTTAACCAGGGAATGACAAAGTCAGTACAATTCTCTGCAGACTGATGAATTCACTGACACTGTAGAGTCAGAAAATCTTTGACATATTATCAGTTCAGTTCAGTTCAGTCACTCAGTCGCATCCAACTCTTTGCGACCCCATAAATCACAGCACGCCAGGCCTCCCTCTCCATCACCAACTCCTGGAGTTCACTCAGACTCACGTCCATTGAGTCAGTGATGCCATCCAGCCATCTCATCCTCTGTCGTCCCCTTCTCCTCCTGCCCCCAATCCCTCCCAGCATCAGAGTCTTTTCCAATGAGTCAACTCGTCACATAAGGTGGCCAAAGTACTGGAGTTTTAGCTTCAGCATCATTCCTTCCAAAGAAATCCCAGGACTGATTTCCTTCAGAATGGACTGGTTGGACCTCCTTGCAGTCCAAGGGACTCTCAAGAGTCTTCTCCAACACCACAGTTCAAAAGCATCAATTCTTGGGCGCTCAGCTTTCTTCACAGTCCAACTCTCACATCCATACATGACCACTGGAAAAACCATAGCCTTGACTAGAGGGACCTTTGTTGGCAAAGTAATGTCTCTGCTTTCCAATATGCTATCTAGGTTGGTCATAACTTTTCTTCCAAGGAGTAAGTGTCTTTTAATTTCATGGCTAGAAAAATGCAAATAAAAGTAGTCTATAAAAACTTTTTCATAGCCAAATTGTACAACTGAAGAAGTATTTTAAAACTTATTGATGAATTCAGATAATCACTAACAATGACAATAAGTGATACTGGGATAAACACAAGAATCAAAGTCTTCTTCAACAAGAAGGCTTGATCAATAGAGTTGAATGATAGGACAAAGACTTACAGTTGTATTCACAGAGCAATCTTAGTCAATAGACATACACATAAAGATTTTTTTAAGTATTTATTAAAATTGTCAATCACATGCAGGCCTCTGAGTTCTCAAAATTTTCTCAGGCTTTGTTAAAAATAAGCATAAGTTAAAAATCAGAAATTACTGTCATTTATTAGATTCCCTGCTGCTGGCAGGAGGCCTTATATATTCGTTCAAGTAGCTCTAGCTGTAAAATATTCATATCTAGTCCTACTATAGTTGCACCATAGATTTAACCTTGCTTCCAGAATGATCTGAAGTTCTACTGACACATAAATAGCTAAAACAATTTTGAAAAGGAACAAAATTAGAGGTCTTATACCTACCTAATTTCAGAATTTTACTACAAAGTTACAGTAATCAACACAGTGTGCTCTTAGCATAAATGGGGGCGTAGAGATAAATGGAAAAGAACTGTGGATCCAGAAAGAGCCCTTAGTTTTATATTCCATAGTTTTTTATTTATTTCTTTTTTTTTATGGGGTTAGAGGAGTTTGTTGTTTGTTTACTAAAGACTAAGACAATTCAATAAGGAAAAGATATTCTCTCCAACAAATGGTGCTGGGACAACTGAATATATTTACAAAAATGAACTCTTTACTAACACCATTAATTGAGTCAGCTCACATATAAATAAATCAATAATGTATCACAGACATAAGACCTAAAACCATAAATCTTTTAGAAAAAATCTTCTATGAAACTGATTAGGCAAAAATTTCTTAAATATGTTATAAAAATCACAAATTACAACTGAAAAAACTGATGAAACGATATTCATCAAAAAAAAAATTAAAGACCTTTTGTGCTAATGACACACCATTAAGAAAATGAGCTGCCCACAGACCAGAGGAGAATATTTGCAAATGCTATATCTGATAAAGTATTGAGAATATGTTTAAAAATCTCTTACAATTCAATAAGAAGACTATAAACAACCAAGTATAAAAATAGGCTTGAAGAGACATTTCATTAGAGAAAACATTTAAATGTCTATAATCAAATAAAAATGCTCAAGATAATTAGTTATTCAGTTCAGTTCAGTTCAATTGCTCAGTCATGTCCAACTCTTTGCCACCCCATGAATTGCAGCACGCCAGGCCTCCCTGTCCATTACCAGCTCCCGGAGTTCACTCAAACTCACGTCCATCGAGTCAATGATGCCATCCAGCCATCTCATCTTCTGTTGTCCCCTTTTCCTCCTGCCCCCAATCCCTCCCAGCATCAGAGTCTTTTCCAATGAGTCAACTCTTGGCATGAGGTGGCCAAAGTACTGGAGTTTCAGCTTTAGCATCATTCCTTCCAAAGAACACCCAGGGCTGATCTCCTTCAGAATGGACTGGTTGGACCTCCTTGCAGTCCAAGGGACTCTCAAGAGTCTTCTCCAACACCACAGTTCAAAAGCATCAATTCTTTGGCGCTCAGCTTTCTTCACAGTCCAACTCTCACATCCACACATGACCACTGGAAAAACCATAGCCTTGACTAGACGGAACTTTGTTGGCAAAGTAATGTCTCTGCTTTTGAATATGCTATCTAGGTTGGTCATAACTTTGCTTCCAAGGAGTAAGCATCTTTTAATTTCATGGCTGAAGTCACCATCTGCAGTGATTTTAGTTATTAGTGAAGTACAAATAAAAAACACAGTCTAGTCAAGGCTATGGTTTTTCCAGTGGTCATGTATGGATGTGAGAGTTGGACTATAAAGAAAGCTGAGCGCTGAATAATTGATGCTTTTGAACTGTGGTGTTGGAGAAGACTCTTGAGAGTCCCTTGGACAGCTAGGAGATCCAACCAGTCCATCCTAAAGGAGATCAGTCCTGGGTGTTCATTGGAAAGACTGATGTTGAAGCTGAAACTCCAATACTTTGGCCACCTGATGCGAAGAGTTGACTCAATGGAAAAGACCCTGATGCTGGGAAAGATTGAGGGCAGGAGAAGGGGACAACAGAGGATGAGATGGTTGGATGGCATCACCGACTCAATGGACATGGGTTTGGGTGGACTCCAGGAGTTGGTGATGATCAGGGAGGCCTGGTGTGCTGGGGTTCATGGGGTCACAAAGAGTCAGACACGACTGAGTGACTGAATTGAACTCAACTGAAACTACCACTACACACTCACTAGAAGAGATATAATTAAAAACACAGACAATACCAGGTACATATGAGCATGTAGGGAAATTCAAACCCTCATACACTGCTGGTGGGGATGTACAATAGTACAGTGACTTTGGAAGTAAGCTGGGTTGTGTCTTTAAAAATTTCAATATAATCTTATCATTGTTGTTGTGGTTTAGTCGCTAAGTCATGTCTTACTCTTTTGTGACCCCATGGACTGTAGCCTGCCAGGTTCCTCTGTCCATGGGATTTCTCAGGCAAGAATACTGGAGTGAGTTGCCATTTCCTTCTCCAGGGGATCTTCCTTATTCAGAGATCAAACCCACATCTCCTGCATTGGCAGGCAGGTTCTTTACCACTGAGCCACAAGGGAAGCCCCAATCTTATCATATGAACCAGCAATTCCAATCCTAAGTACACACCCACGAGAAGTGAAAATATGTCTCCAACAACAGATGAATGGATAAAGAAATGTGGTATTACATATAAAATGGAATACTATTCAGCCATTAAAAGTAATGAAATTTTGCCATTTGCAACAGCCTTAATGGCCTTGGAGGGTATTATTCTAAATGAGTAAGCCAGACAGAAAAAGACAAATGCTGTACAATATCACTCATATGTGGAATCTAAAATATAAAATAAACTCGTGAATATAACCAAAAGAAACAGACTCACATTTATAGAGAACAAAGTAGTGGTTACCAGTGGGGAGGCAGAATGAGGGTGGAGCAAGTTAGGGACAATGGATTAAGATGTGTAAACCACTATGCACAACATGAATAAGCCACAAGGATATACTATACAGACAGGGAGTAGAGCCAATATTTTATAATAACTATAAATGGAGTATAACCTTTAAAACTTGTGGATCACTATGTTGTACACCTGAGACCTACATGATATTGTATATCAGCTATGCCTCAATAAAAAATTTAAAAAGCTAATCAACTTGAAAAAAAAGAAATGAAAACATGTACTCACAAAGATTTGTGCATGAATGTTCATAGTAGTATTATCCATAATATCCATCAACTGGTAATGGATAAACAAAATGTGGTATCCATACAATGGGATACTACTCAGCAATAAAAAGAAACAAATATTTATATGCTCTACAAACTGGGGGAAAAAAAACCCCTCAAAAACATGCAAGTTGAAAGAAGACAAGCACAAAAGAGTATGTAGTGTTTGATTCCATTTACTTAAAATAACCAAAAAAGATAAATTTACAGAGCTAGAATGCACATCAGGGGTTGTCTGGAACTAGATATGGGAGTGAGAATTGACCCAAATGATTGACATTAGATGGATCCAAATAATATTGAAGGGTGGTGGAAATGTTCTAAAACTGGATCATAGTAATGGTTACACAACTTTATAACATTTCCTAAATAAATAAGTAAGAGAATTAAGCTGAAGCCAACTGGCCCACTGCAGTGTCATGAACCCTTGCCATTTTTTCCAGAATTTAGCTTAGAACTTAGACTCATGACCCGTTAACTAAAAGAATGACCAGGTCCCCATGAGAAAGTTCTCTGAACACAGAGATAGTAACTGACTCACTGTTTCTCTAAAGTAATCTGATTATTTATTTGGATAATGGTCCATGGTAGAAAGAGGAAATCTCAGCTCTTGCTATGGCTCTTGAATAGAAAGTCTGAATCAACATTGATGCCTGAGGAACTGAAATGCTACAATATCTGCATCAGTGGTTCTACTGAATCACCAAGTTCAGTTCAGTTCAGTCGCTCAGTCGTGTCCGACTCTTTGCAACTCCATGAACCTCAGCATGCCAGGCCTCCCTGTCCATCACCAACTTCCGCAGTCCACCCAAACCCATTTCCATTCAGCCAGTGATGCCAACCAACCATCTTATCCTCTGTTATCCCCTTCTCCTCCTGCCCTCAATCTTTCCCAGCATTATGGTCTTTTCAAATGAGTCAGCTCTTCGCATCAGGTGGCCAAAGTACTGGAGTTTCAGCTTCAACATCAGTCCTTCCAATGAACACCCAGGACTGATCTCCTTTAGGATGGACTGGTTGGATCTTCTTGCAGTCCAAGGGACTCTCAAGAGTCTTCTCCAACACCACAATTCAAAAGCATCAATTCTTAGGCACTGAGCTTTCTTTATAGCCCAACTCTCACATCAATACACGACCACTGGAAAAACCATGGCCTTGACTAGACGGACCTTTGTTGACAAAGTGATTTCTCTGCTTTTTAATATGCTGTCTAGGTTGGTCATAACTTTCCTTCCAAGGAGTCAGCGTCTTTTAATTTCGTGGCTGCAGTCACCATCTGCAGTGATTTTGGAGCCCAGAAAAATAAAGTCAGCCACTGTTTCCATGTTTCCCCATCTATTTGCCACGAAGTGATGGGACTGGATGCCATGATCTTAGTTTTCTGCATGTTGAGCTTTAAGCCAACTTTTCCACTTTTATCAAGAGGCTCTTTAGTTCTTCTTCACTTTCTGCCATAAGGGTGGTATCATCTGCATATCTGAGGTTATTGATATTTCTCCCGGCAATCTTGATTCCAGTTTGTGCATCCTCCAGCCCAGTGTTTCTCATGATGTACTCTGCATAGAAGTTAAATAAGCAGGGTGACAATATACAACCTTGACGTACTCCTTTTCCTATTTGGAACCAGTCTGTTGTTCCATGTCCAGTTCTAACTGTTGCTTCCTGACCTGCATACAAGTTTCTCAAGAGGCAGGTCAGGTGGTCTGGTATTCCCATCTCTTTCAGAATTTTCCAGAGTTTATTGTGATCCACACAGTCAAAGGCTTTGGCATAGTTGATAAAGCAGAAATAGATGTTTTTCTGGAACTCTCGTGCTTTTTCCATGATCCAGTGGATGTTGGCAATTTGATCTCTGGTTCCTCTGCCTTTTCTAAAACCAGCTTGAACATGAGGAAGTTCACGGTTCACATATTGCTGAAGCCTGGCTTGGAGAATTTTAAGCATCACTTTAGTATCATGTGCTGCTGCTGCTAAGTCACTTCAGTCGTGTCCAACTCTGTGTGACCCCATAGACGGCAGTCCACCAGGCTCCGCTGTCCCTGGGATTCTCCAGCCAAGAACACTGGAGTGGGTTGCCATTTCCTTCTCCAATGCATGAAAATGAAGTCGCTCAGTAGTGTCCGAATCTCAGCGACTCCATGGACCACAGCCTACCAGACTCCTCCATCCGTGGGATTTTCCAGGCAAGAGTACTGGAGTGGGGTGCCATTGCTTTCTCCAGTATCATGTGAGATGAGTGCAACTGTGCGGTAGTTTAAGCATTATTTGGCATTGCCTTTCTTTGGGATTGGAATGAAAACTGACCTTTTCCAGTCCTGTGGCCACTGCTGAGTTTTCCAAATTTGCTGGCATATTGAGTGCAGCACTTTCACAGCATCATCTTCCAGGATTTGAAATAGCTCAACTGGAATTCCATTACCTCCACTAGCTTTGTTCGTAGTGATGCTTCCTAAGGCCCACTTGACTTCACATTCCAGGATGTCTGGCTCTAGGTGATTGATCACACCGTCGTGATTAACTGGGTCATGAAGAGAACTTGTTAAAGCATAGATTCCTGAGTCCTTGCCAACTGAGAGATTCTGAATTTCTAACACGTTCCCAGTTGACGAGGGTGATGCAGGTCCACATCACACCTTCACTGGCACTTGTTTACCCATATCATGATGAAAAAGTCTCAGACCAAGTTGTCTCCCATGGCCTGAGACAACCACTCTCTTAGGAAAGTTGCTTACAGGGCATACACTTGAATCACAAATCACAGGAATATGAAAATATAACTCGGTAGTGACATTTCCATCAATGTACATGGAAATTACATAGCTACCTGTACTTAATCAAGAATAATTGTTTCATTCCTTTGATTTGTCTCAACCTTTTAGTTCAATCATTGAAACTCATTCTGTCTTGTAATTAAGAAATATTATCCTATGTTTCCAATGAAATATATAAGTAAACACAATGTATTAATGTTTTATTAAAATACTATGATCCATTGGTAAAAGCATATGTTACATGAAAGAAACATGTTAAAATGGAACTGAGCCCTGCAAAAGAAAAATTCTACCGTATATGAATTCAATTAATCAGTGGCCCATTACAATGATGACTAAAAACAAAACTACTCAGGCAATGAGTAGCAGTTAGTGGTAAAGAATCCACCTGCCAATGCCAGAGAGGCCAGAGATGCAGGTTCAATCCCTGGGTCCAATTCCTGGGGGAAGATCCCCTGGAGTAGGAAATGGCAACCTACTTCAGTATTCTTGCCTGGAAAATCCCAAGGACAGAGGAAATGGCAACCTACTTCAATATGCTTGCCTGGAAAATTCCAGAGAGTTGCAAACAGTCAGACATGACAGAGCATGCAATTGTGGCAATCATAATGTCACCAAGGCAATGTTCTTCAGATACTAAGTTAAACTCTAATAAACAAACATCACATAGCCAGTTCAGTTCAGTTCAGTTGCTCAGTTGTGTCCAACTCTTTGCAACCCCATGGACTGTAGCACACCAGGTCTCCCTGTTTATCACCAACTCCCAGAGTTTACCCAAACTCATGTCCATTGAGTCGGTGATGTCATCCAGCCATCTCATCCTCTGTCGTCCCCTTCTCCTCCTGCCTTCAATCTTCCCCAGCATCAGGGTATTTTCAGATGAGTCAGTTCTTCGCGTCAGGTGGCCAAAGTATTGGAGTTTCAGCTTCAACATCAGTCCTCCCAATGAACACCCAGGACTGATCTCCTTTAGGATGGACTGGTTGGATCTCCTTGCAGTCCAAGGGACCCTCAAGAGTCTTCTCCAACACCACAGTTCAAAAGCATCAATTCCTCAGCGTTCATATTTCTTTATAGTCCAACTCTCACATCCATACATGATTACTGGAAAAACCATAGCCTTGACTAGACGGACCTTTGTTGGCAAAGTAATGTCTCTGCTTTTTAATACGCTGTCTAGGTTGGTCATAACTTTCCTTCTAAGGAGTAAGTGTCTTTTAATTTCATGGCTGCAATCACCATCTGCAGTGATTTTGGAGCCCCCAAAAATAAAGTCTGTCACTGTTTCCCCATCTATTTGCCATGAAGTGATGAGACCGGATGCCATGATCTTAGTTTTCTGAATGTTGAGCTTTAAGCCAACTTTTTCACTCTCCTCTTTCACTTTCATCAAGAGGCTCTTCAGTTCTTCACTTTCTGCCATGAGGGTGGTGTCATCTGCATATCTGAGGTTATTGATATTTCTCCTGGCAATCTTGATTCCAGCTTGTGCTTCCTCCAGCCTAGCATTTCTCATGATGTACTCTGCGTATAAGTTAAATAAGCAAGGTGACAACATACAGCCTTGAGGTACTCCTTCACCTAAAAGGTACAAAGAATATCTCCACATCTGGCCATTGCTATAATTGTTGTCAAACAATGACAAGCCTCTTTTGTTCCTTGCCTTCAACTTTAGTGTACAAAACCTCATATTGATATCATCAAATAAAATGCAACATTTTTTTCCAAGCACTGCTACCCCATAGAGTCAGGAATGGATCATGTTGTGGGTAACTGTTAGATTGTTGCCTTTTAAATAATGTGTGTGTGTGTATACTTTGAGCTGTAATAGGTTAGCTCCATCGCCAGAAGCTGGTTATTATTACACCATATTACAGAGGTATGTAACCGTTTCAGAAGTATTTGTTAAAGCATTTTACTTTTATCACAGAAAAAACTTCAGAACATGCATGTGAGTTCAAGACAAAGCTATACTTCTCAATGCCATGTAATTTCTCAATACACTGTTCTTACTCTTACACTTATCCCTCTCCAGTAAACAGGGGCAAGTATCTATTCCTCTGTCCTCTTTATTCCCTAGTAAACAGGATATTACTGCCTCCTCAGTGAAATATTGTGGGGCTACAGAAGCCAACACTAACATGAAATTGCTTTAAATTTCTGTTCAGAAACCTTGTCAAATGTTCTGTTTAAAATTTTATTTATTTATGTGCTAGCAAGAATAGAATCTTTGGGGAATAAATACATCAATGCTGTGGATTTCTATGAAAGCACATTTTGATACAATTCTAATTTGACCAAAAGGGTATTGAGTCTCTGTGTGGCCTGAGTGGCCGCAGGGCAGTGGTCTAGACCAGAAGCACTGCAGCCAAGAGAGAGCAGGTGACTCAGACGCTCCATCCCCCAGTGCCTGATCTGACTTCCAAGAGGCCCTCACAGGACATGAAGACCCTAAGGAGAGGCCATATAAGGATATTTCCTCTGATTTGAAAGTCTGCTGACATCTCCATAAATTGATCTAGCAAAGATGAAACCTCCCAGCAATGTTCAACCACCATCCACATCAGATATAAATGCACTATTTATCTCTTAAAAAGTACCTCATTTTGGCAATTTTCTTTTCTTATATTTTGAAATTAAAAAAAAAAGAGTAGTTAGATAGCTAGCTGGAGTATCAGGAAAACACAACTCAGTTATATCCACATGAAAGAGTGTTTCTTGAAGATCCTGATACGCCCTAGAATCAAAGGAAGAGGGCAGGCACACAGGCCCCTTGGGAACAGGGCCAGGACCAGGCGAGGATCTCGAATGTTGTCAACCTGTCTCTGCTTTCTCTCTCTCTGCCCTGTTACATTCATCACTGCCTGATGCTGTTTTGCTGTCAATTTTTTCACACAGCAGTGATATGACCACATTTTCTCAGCTTCTGAACACAAAGGGGAGATGCCTTCTTTCTCCCTACTTCTGTTCAGAATATCCTAGAGAACCCTGGCTAGCTTGGTCCAGACCCCTTGCTGCCCTCTTAGCCATGTTCCTGTATCATCAGTGGTTGGCCCAGTCAGGCTGGCTGGCTATCCCTGTGACCAGGTGCTGAGCCTATGATGGTGTGATCAGCAGCCCCCGGCAAAGCCACAGAGGTACCTGCTCCAAAGGAGCGGGTGCCAGGACACAGTGACAAACAGTAGTCAGTCCTGCTTCAGAAAAGTTCCCTCAGCTCTCAGCTACAGGAAAGTTATTTCAGTATCTCAAAACTCATGCATGACCATGACACAGATGAAGACGAGAAAACAGAATAAGAAACACATCAAGATGCACACACACAGAGGAGCAGTGGACCTGGAATGGAGTCAAACCACATTCATCATATTCAAACACCACCATTTCTGAGGATTTTAATAAACATACATCTTATGCCAATCTATTATTGATAGAGTTGGGCTTTCAGAAATCTGGTTTTGGGAAAAGCTGAGAATTTTAGACTTTCAAATTGATTAATCAAATACCTGCTTTTGGAAAGTTCAGGAAAGACAGGAGAAAATTTCCAATACATTCTTCAACAGTCTGGGGACATGTTATTCAGAATATCTCCAGTGATCCAGAAAACAGAAGTTAGATGGTGTTTTGTGTATTTTTTCCCCTGTTCTCAAAGGCTCCCTTTTCTTCACCTTTCATCTCCAGAGAACAAGGAAAGTTCAGCTCTCTGACAAATGATCAGTGGTTATTTAGTGTCTAAGGGCCTAAAATCTGAAACTTTGGAATTATGTATGCTACTCAGTCAATTTTTTTTTTTTTTTAGTTAACTAGGTGACTCAATTAATGAATGGTACAGGTTCAAACTGAGATAACATAACATTATAAGCCAGGAAAAATATTTTGTTTGTGTGTAGTTCTTACAAATAAAATTAATGTTTTCATGAGAAAGAATCCTAATAAGAACTGAAGGCAAACTTTATTCAAAAGCACTTCAGACTTTAGAAAATTAATTCAATTTAAGTGGATTATTACATTTTATACAAAACTGTAAAAGCAAATATTAAATAACTGTGTCTCAACTGATTGGATATAACCCAGGTTGAAACCAAATTTTAAGGAGAGGTTTTGACCTGGTATAATTATAGACAATCACATAATCTAAGCATTAAAAATGCTTAATTCTGTACATTTACATACACTTGAGGCTTTTAATAAGGATAATGCCATTTGTCCAACCTAGGATTCACAGATATTTTTGTAACATGAATGAGAATAATTTGATGATATTTGGGTTTTACAAATTGTATAAACACTAAATCATGGTACATAATTTAGTATTAAATCACATAATCCAAAGTCATGTGTACCTGATTTCTCATAGGAAGATATAAAACAATCTCTAAAGTAAACTTAAACTGTTATTTTGGAAGCATTAGGACAAAATGGACACACGTCATGGTCAGATAATATGCATGAGTTTTGAGACACTATTAATGAATTCTGTTTTTATTATAGAAAGGTCAGGACTAGATGCAATATGATATGGGGGAAATAGCACCGTTCTAGGGCCTGGTGGGCTGCCGTCTATGGGGTTGCACAGAGTCGGACACGACTGAAGTGACTCAGCAGCAGGGGTCAGGATGTCTGGACTTCAGTGCTTTCCACTACCAAATAGCCAGGTGACCTTGAACAGGCCACAAAAACCTCTCTGGAGCTTAGTTGTTTTTGTAAAATAAGAGGATTTGATAAATAGTCTCAAAGTCCATCCCAGGTCTGTAATTCCATATGGACTCTGTAATTCCATATGGACTCCATCCATATATGGTAATGTGATAAGAACAGGGCTAAATAATTCAAAATATGTTACTGCCTCTCCATTCTTTCCTCTTTTCTTTCCTTTTTCTCTCATCATTTTCATGACTCCAATGACATTCTCAATACATATTTATTCCTGTGTCTTTAATACCCAGCATATAGACTTGTCAAAACTTCAGTCTATAAAAAGAGCTATCTTCAAGAAACTCAATCTAATACAGCAAACATATAAATCAATTGCATTACTGTGATTCAAGTTCAAAAATACGTTAGTAATTTATATTCCTCACAAATATAGTACAACAAAGAGACCAATGAAGTGTTATTTAAGTTAGCCCAGAAAAACTTTATTAAGCGGGAAACACCTCAATATCTGATACGGATTTTTTTAATGATAAGGAACTAGTCAGGCAACAGAGGGAACTGAATGTTCATTGGAACCATGGCATTGTAGTGTGTTCTGCTTAGGTACATATACAACAACTCTAATTGTCATGAATTTCCTGCCCCGAACATCAGATTTCTTGGGATTTACCATCCTTTCTGAGTGATTTCTTTTTAACTTATAGTTTAAAAAATAAAAACCACTGAAATATCTTTTACATTTGGTACTTCTTGATTATTATAGATATTATACATACAATATTAAAGATTATGTTTTTATCAATTACTATTTGGGGGGCTCTCTATTCAGTTCTTGGAGAAGGCAATGGCACCCTACTCCAGTACTCTTGCCTGGAAAATCCCATGGACAGAGGAGCCTGGTGGGCTGCAGTCCATGGGGTCGCTAAGAGTCGGACTGAGTGACTTCACTTTAAGTTTTCACTTTCATGCATTGGAGAAGGAAATGGCAAGCCACTCCAGTGTTCTTGCCTGGAGAATCCCAGGGACGGGGGAGCCTGGTGGGCTGCTGTCTGTGGTGTCGCACAGAGTCAGACACAACTGAAGTGACTTAGTAGCAGCAGCAGCAGCAGCTATTCAGTTCCAGTGATCAGTATCCCTATCCTTTAACAAATATTAAATGTAATGACGACTATAGCATTGTGATATATCATGATATACTCCTATCTTATCTTTCTTCTTCAAGAAAGTCTTATCTTTGGGTTTTTGCTCTTTCATACAAAATTTTAGTATCAGCTTGTTAAGTTTCACTAAGACAAAACTGTTGAATTTTATTGGAATTTCATTAATTCTAAAGATTAATTTGGGGAAAACACAAATCTTTATGATATTGAATCTTCTTATCCATGAAATATGATGTCTTTTCATTTATATAAGTCTTCTTTAACATCATTTAACCAAGTTTTAAATTGTTTCCATACAGGTTTGCCTATCTTCTGTTAGGCTTGTTGCTCTGTACTTATTTTTGTTGCTGTAGTATTTTAATGCTTCTTATTTACTTTTCATGTATTGTCATGTTATCTATGATCTCCAGTACACTGTTAAATGGAAATGGTGCTAACTGACAACTTCCTGATTTTAAAATGAAATGCAAGTACATATTACCATTAAGAATGTTTACTGTTCATTTTGTATACACTAACAGAATTTAAAATTACTCTTCTAATCCTATTTTTCTGAGTGTTTACAGTGAATGAGTTTTGACATGTCAATGCTTCATTTGCATTTATTGAAATAAAATTGTTTTTCTTATTAATACAGTGAATTACATTAATTATATTTCTAAAGTAAACTCTCTTGCATGCTTGGGAAAAAAAAATTTGGCCATGATATGTTCCTTTTTATGTTTCATTGGATTTGATTTGTAAATGATTTGTTTAGGATTTTTGCATGTATGCTTATGCCTGATCAGTTCAGTTCAGTTCAGTCGCTCAGTCGTGTCCGACTCTTTGCGACCCCATGAACCAAAGTGGCTGTACTATTGTACATCCCCACCAGTGGTGTATGAGGGTTTGAATTTCCCTACATGCTTATATGTACCTGGTATTGTCTGTGCTTCTAATTATATCTCTTCTAGTGAGTGTGTAGTGGTGGCTTCAGTTCAGTTCAGTCACTCAGTCGTGTCCGACTCTTTGTGACCCCATGAATTGCAGCACGCCAGGCCTCACTGTCCATCACCAACTCCCGGAGTTCACTCAAACCCATGTCCATCGAGTTAGTGATGCCATCCAGCCATCTCATCCTCTGTCATCCCCTTCTCCTCCTGCCCTCAATCTTTCCCAGCATCAGGGTCTTTCCCAATGAGTCAGCTCTTCGCATCAGGTGGCCAAAGTATTGGAGTTTCAGCTTCAACATCAGTCCTTCCAATGAACACCCAGGACTGATTTCCTTTAGGATGGACTGGCTGGATCTCCTTGCAGTCCAAGGGACTCTCAAGAGCCTGATATTGAACTGCAAATGTGCTGTCATACAATCTTTTCCAGTTATTTATTACGCAAAGCCAGGTTCTCCCAAATATAGAGACTTAAAACAATACAACCACAAAATTTGGGCAGGATTTCCCTGGGGAAATTTTTAGCTCCATGTGGCACTTACTGAGATCACTCAGTGGTATTCAGCTAGTGACTGGCCTGGGCTGAAGTTCACAACAAATTCGATCAAATATCTGGTGCCTTAATAGGGAAAGGCTAAGCTCAGCTGGGTTCCTCCAAATAACCTCAGGGCCTCTCCACGTGGTCTACACACAGGGTGGTCATACTTCTTACATAATCGCTCAGGGCTCCAAGAGATCAAGGCAGTAGCCACCAGTACTCTTAAAAACTAGGGCCACAATTGACGCGGCACCATTTTTGCCATTTGCCATCATCTACTGGTAAGACAGTCACAAGCAAGTGAGTATCACAGAGGAAGGGAAATAAACTCCATCTCTTGATGAAAGGAATGTCAAAGAATATATACAATTGGTTTTTTTTTAATCTATCACAATACCTGTTTATAATTTTGTTAGAAGGTCAAACTATTTTAATATCATGAGTTTGGAATATCTCTTTTTTTATTCACAAAAAAAACATTTAGTAAGATTATAATCATCTGCTCCTTAAGTGTTTGGTGGGAGTTTCCTTTAACTCCATCTCTCCCTGTTGTTTTCTATTTTGTGAATATAATGATTCTAAGAATGTTGAGGCTTTCTATTTCTTCTTGAATTGTTTTTGGTAGGTCATTTGTTTTTGTCTAAGTTTTCAATATATTGGAACAAGTTATTCATTGAATTCTCTTTTTATTCTGTACAGAATCCAGTTATATCAATTTTATTAATAATATTATATCAATTCTTTATCAATCTAGCCAAAATTTGTTTACTAGTATTACAAAATTGACTTTACTACTATTTCTGAAACTTAACATAGTTATTTCTATTGCATGTTTGATTCTTTCTCCTTATATCATGTTCTAAGTTTTTACTAATTCTTTCTATTTAGATTAATTTTGTTTTTTTAACATCTCTTATTCTTATCCTGGAGAAGGCAATGGCACCCACTGGAGTGCGTGGACGGGTGGACCAAGGAGCCTGGTAGGCTGCAGTCCATGGGGTTGCTGAGGGTTGGACATGACTGAGCGACTTCCCTTTCACTTTTCACTTTCATGCATTGGAGAAGGAAATGGCAACCCACTCCAGTGTTCTTGCCTGGAGAATCCCAGGGACGGGGAAGCCTGGTTGGGCTGCCGTCTGTGGTGTCACACAGAGTTGGACACGACTGAAGTGACTTAGTAGTAGTATTATTCTTATCCATATCTAAGAATTTTATATTTTATCCATTTATAAGAATTCTGTATACATTCTGGTGAATACAGGCTTCTTGTTGATTGTGTTATGAATATGTTTTTCCACTTTGTGGCCTGCTTTCTCAATCCTTTGATGAATGCAAGCTCTTAACTTTAATGTACACTGTCGTATCCCAGAGAAGGCGATGGCACCCCACTCCAGTACTCTTGCCTGGAAAATCCCATGGACAGAGAAGCCTGGTAGGCTGTAGTCCATGGGGTCGCTAAGAGTTGGATATGACTGAGCAACTCCACTTTCACTTTTCACTTTCATGCATTGGAAAAGGAAATGGCAACCCACTCCAGTGTTCTTGCCTGGAGAATCCCAGGGATGGGGGAGCCTGGTGGGCTGCCATCTATGGGGTCGCACAGAGTCGGACACGACTGAAGTGACTTAGCAGCAGCAGCACACTGTCATATCTATCTTTTACAACTAATGTTTTGTGTATTCTACTTAAGAAATCTATCACTATCCTCAAGGTCATGAAAATGTTCTATACTACTTTTATCTATCAGAAAGATCTTACATCCACCTGGAATTCATATTTGCATGTGATGTTAGGTATCACTTTTGCTAATGTTGGTATCTGTTGACCCAGAAGCATTTATCAAACAGATCTTTCTTTTCCTACTGTTCTGTAATTTATTCTTTATCACAAACCAAGTAGTTTGTTTCTGGGCCCTAATCTGTTATGTTGGGCTATTTATCCATTCTTGTGCCAGCACCACACTGTAATTACTATAACTTCCTAATAAGCTTGATATCAGAGAGAGCAAGTTCTCGAAACTTGTTTTTCAAGATAGTTGACTACTCTTGACTCTTAGCTCTTTGCATTATTATATAAGTTCTAGCATCTACTTGTTGATTTCTACATAAAAATCCATCAGAATTTTTATTGGGATTGCAATGAATTCAGTGGCTTATATTGGGGAGAACCAATATCTTTAAAATATTGACTCAATCCATGAATACAATATATTCTATCACTTATTTAGACCTTAATTTTTTTTCTCTGTACTTTTTACTGTTTTTCTCTTTTTGAATAATGGTCTTGCACAACTTTTGTCATATTTATTCCTAGATATCTGTTGTGGTCTTTTTAATACTATTACAATTGTTATTTTATTTTCTAACTCATTGCTGATACATAAAAAATATAAATGATGTTTTCATATTGACTTTGCATATATCAAACCTACTAAAATCATTTATTAATCCAATAATTTATCAGTGATTCTTTGGATATTCTAAGTACCAAATTATATTGTATATGAATAATGATGTTTGTTTCTTTCCAATTATATTTTTATTTCTTTTCCTGATTTACTGGCTAAGATCTACAGCAAAATGTTGACTAAGTGATGATAACTAGTATCCTTCCTATCTCTGACAGAAACATTATACCATTGAATATGATGCTTGCCATAGTTTGTTTTGATTTTTTTGTTGTTGTTTTGAAATATACTAAATCAAACTAGGTCAATATTTTTCGCCTTTTATATATCACTTGATTCAATTTCCTAATTGAAACTTTATGGCCTGCACAACTAGGAGCCAGTCTGCCCTATAAGTTTCATTTTGCAAATCCTTTTTAAATTTTTATTATGAAACTTACACTGGCCTCAGAAAGTAAGCTGGGAAGTATTTCCTCCTATTTTATTCTCCAGAAAAAAATTATAATATTAGCATTTTTTTCCTAAGTATTCAAAAAAATTCACTGACAAATGCCTTTATTCAAGAATATTCAAACTTTCTATTTTTTCTTGTATCTCTTTCTATGTTATGTTTTTCTAGGACTTTGTTGTTGATGTTGTTCAGTCTCTAAGTTGTGCCAACTCTTTGCTAATTTCTCAATTTCATGTAAATTTTCAAATTTATTGGCATGGAATTGAATACACAGGATCTATAGGAATGTCACCTTTTCATTTCCAATGTTAAGTATTTCTGCCTTCTTGCTCTCCTTTTTTTCTTTCCCTTGATTAATCTCATAATGGGTTTGTCAATTTTATTTTTCTTTACCAAAGTATCACTTCTTGGTTTTGTTAATCTTTATCATTTATTAAAAATCTACCACTGATTCTTTTCTTCTCTTTAAAATTTCTATCCTCCTTATACTTTCTTCAGAATTCAATTATACTTTTTCTAACTTCTTGAGATAGATGCTTAACTCATTTAACCTTTCTTCTCTTCTTTTGTGCATTCAAAACTAAAAATTTGTTTTTCAGTATGGCCACATGCCATGAGCTTAACAAGTAGTATTTTCTAACATTTAAAAATACTTCCTAATTTCTGTTGCAATTTCTTCTTCAATTCATAGATTACTTAGAAGCATACTGCTTGTTTTCCAAACATTTAGGGGATTTCCTACTTAGCTTACTGACTTTCATCTTAATACCACTGTGGTCAGTGAACATACTCTATTTTATTTGAATCCCTTTAAATGTGTCTAGACATGCTTTCTGGCATAGTGTTGAAAGTGTTAGTCACTCAGTCACGTCCAACTGTCTGAGACCCCATGGACTGTAGCCCGCCAGGCCCCTATGTCAATGGAACTCTT
Organism: Bos mutus; assembly: GCF_027580195.1. Taxonomy (NCBI): domain Eukaryota; kingdom Metazoa; phylum Chordata; class Mammalia; order Artiodactyla; family Bovidae; genus Bos; species Bos mutus. The sequence goes on from NC_091617.1 coordinate 51,009,170, forward strand.
CAGGCAAGAATACTAGAGTGGGTAGCCATTCCCTTTTGCAAGGGATCTGGCATAGTACACATTACATTTTAGTAAATTTTATCTGATCACACAAAATCAAGCTATGAATATCACTATTTGGTGTTAACTTTTCTGATTTCCTTTGAATAATTGACTATTTTAGTTAAACCCTCTTTACTGTCCTTTTTTATTGGGATGGGGGTTATCCTGAGAGGTAGAAGCATAGATTCTAGATTTAACCAAGTCTAACATAATTTAGTACTTTCACTTCTTCCAAGACAATGCAGGATCTCTGTATTCACTACTCCATATTTATATGACGCTGTTGTCAGATATCTTAACTACATATTTTAAATTCCAAAGATGGCAATAATATTATTATTATTAACAGTAAACATTTCTCTAGGTTTACCTACAAATTTACTCTTTTTGGTGCTCTTTACTTTTTCTTGCATTTCCAATCATCCTTCTGGAATCATTCCTCCTTTCCTACTGAGGGACATGCTTTAGTATTTCTTTTAGTGTGGATCTGCCAGTGATGAATTCCCAGTTTTTGGTTGTATGAAAAATGCTTTTAAAGAAAATTTTCACTGGAAATAGGATTCTAGATTAGCAGTCATTTTCTTTCAGCACTGTCTTCATTGTCCTCTCGCCTCCATGCTTCCATTTACTCATTAAGCTTTGTTCTTTTCTAATATATGTCTATAAAACCAAAAATTTCTCTCAACATGGCTTTAGCTACATACCGTGAAGTTTAGACAGTTAATCCTATTTTGATTTCTTTGGGTTATAAAAGTGTTTTTTTTTTTTTTTTTTTTAGCTGCTTTTGTGTATTTCTCCTCGTAGCTCACCAGTTTTACCATGCTGTGCATATGTGTAATTTTGCTTTTATTTACCCTGCCTGGGTTTCATAAAGTACCTTGATCTGTAGTTTGATGTATTTAATCATTTTTGAAAAATTGAAAGTCCATTATCACTTCAAATATATCAGCATTTATTTCCTTTCACCTCTCTTCCAGGAACTTTATTTATCCATATGTTAATCATGTCTCAGGCTATTCCCTTAGCATCCTGAAGTATTTCATCTATTTTCTATCTTAAAAAAAATTTTTTTTTCAAACTATCTTCTGATTCATCTGTTAGATTTAACCTGATGTCATACTCATTATTGAATTCTCATTTCCTGTGATTTTTAAAAATGTGTTTAGTTCTAGAGTTTCCATTTCATTCTCTTAAAATTATCTTGAACATAGCATAGCTAATTTAATAGCATAGCTACTTTAACATTTTATCTGGTACCTCTATTTTTTAGACTCCCAGTGGATCAATTCCATTATTTGTTATTTCTATTAAATTTTGATCATGTCCTCTTACGTACTTATGTGCCCATTTATTAGTTATTTACTTGGGTGCCAGCTATTGTATGTGACTTCCCTGGTGGTTCAGACGGTAAAACGTCTGACTACAATGCAGGAGACCCAGGTTCGAGCCCTGGATTGGGGAGATCCCCTGGAGAAGGAAATGGCAATCCACTCCAGTACTATTGCCTGGAAAATCCCATGGACAGAGAAGCCTGGGTAGGCTACAGTCTGTGGTGTCACAAAGAGTCGGACACGACTAAGCAACTACACACATACACACAGCTATTGTACATAAAAATATTTTTAGAATTAAATTTAGGCCTATATTAGCTTCCCAGAGAAAGATGTGATATCTCTTTTGGCAAGTATGGTTAAGGGCTTTAACAATCTGGGGTCACCTTATGTAATTTTAGGAATTAAAATTATTTTAAGCTAGGCCCCTGCAAGGGTTTGCTTCATTTCTGATTCACTACAACTTCTAGAGTGTAGCTGTGATATTATATTTTGAAAAAAAAGAAAAGAAAGAAAGAAAAGAAGGTAAGAAAAAGAAAAGGTAACACTGAATAGGAGAAGACAATGGCACCCTACTCCAGTACTCTTGCCTGGAAAATCCCATGGGCAGAGGAGCCTGGTAGGCTGCATTCTATGGGGTCGCCAAGAGTCGGACACGACTGAGTGACTTTACTTTCACTTTTCACTTTCATGCATTGGAGAAGGAAATGGCAACCCACTCCAGTGTGCTTGCCTGGAGAATCCCAGGGATGGGGGAGCCTGGTGGGCTGCCGTCTATGGGGCTGCACAGAGTCGGACATGACTGAAGCGACTTAACAGCAGCAACACTGAATAGAGAGGAGACATCCTGGAATGTGAAGTTAAGTGGGCCTTAGTAAGCATCATTATGAACAAAGCTAGTGGAGGTGATGGAATTCCAGTTGAGCTATTTCAAATCCTGGAAGATGATGCTGTGAAAGTGCTCAATATGCCAGCAAATTTGGAAAACTCAGCAGTGGCCACAGGACTGGAAAAGATCAGTTTTCATTCCAATCTCAAAGAAAGGCAATACCAAAGAATGCTCAAACTACCACACAATTGCACTCATCTCACACACTAGTAAAGTAATGCTCAAAATTCTCCAACCCAGGCTTCAGCAATACGTGAACTGTGAATTTTCAAATGTTCAAGCTGGTTTTAGAAAAGGCAGAGGAACCAGAGATCAAATTGCCAACATCCGCTGGATCATGGAAAAAGCAAGAGAGTTCCAGAAAAACATCTATTTCTGCTTTATTGACTATGCCAAAGCCTTTGACTATGTGGATCACCATAAACTGTGGAAAATTCTTCAAGAGATGGGAATACCAGACCACCTGACCTGCCTCTTGAGACACCTGTATGCAGGTGAGGAAGCAACAGTTAGAACTGGACATGGAACAACAGACTGGTTCCAAATAGGAAAAGGAGTACGTCAAAGCTGTATATTGTCACCCTACTTATTTAACTTATATGCAGAGTACATCATGAGAAACACTGGGCTGGAGGAAGCACAAGCGGAATCAAGATTGCCGGGAGAAATATCAATAATCTCAGAAATGCAGATGATACCATCCTTATGGCAGAAAGTGAAGAAGAACTAAAGAGCCTCTTGATAAAAGTGAAAGAGGAGAGTGAAAAAGTTGGCTTAAAGCTCAACATTCAGAAAACGAAGATCATGGCATCTGGTCCCAGCACTTCATGGCAAATAGATAGGGAAACAGTGGAAACAGTGGCAGACTTTATTTTTTCGCTCCAAAATCACTGCAGATGGTGACTGCAGCCATGAAATTAAAAGACACTTACTCCTTGGAAAGAAAGTTATGACCAACTTAGACAGCATATTAAAAAGCACAGACACTACTTTGTCAACAAAAGTCCGTCTAATCAAGGCTATGGTTTTTCCAGTACTCATGTATGGATGTGAGAGTTGGACTATAAAGAAAGCTGAGCACAGAAGAAGTGATGCTTTTGAACTGTGGTGTTGGAGAAGACTCTTGAGAGTCCCTTGGACTGCAAGGAGATCCAACCAGTCCATCCTAAAGGAGATCAGTCCTGGGTGTTCATTGGAAGGACAGAGGTTGAAGCTGAAACTCCAATCCTTTGGCCACCTGATGTGAAAAGCTGACTCATTTGAAAAGACCCTGATGCTGGGAAAGATTGAGGGCAGGAGGAGAAGGGGACAACAGAGGATAAGATGGTTGGATGGCATCACCGACTGAGTAGAAATGGGTTTGCGTGGACTCCAGGAGTTGGCGATGGACAGGGAGGCCTGGCGTGCTGCGATTTATGGGGTCGCAAAGAGTCGGACACGACTGAGAGACTGAACTGAACTGAACAACTCAAAGCAGGAGGTTTCTACTAGTTTTCACCTTTCTTAATAGACCCTGCTCACTAATATTTTGGGAAAACATGAAAGCCTAAATTGAATACATTATCATCTAGAGAAGAATTAAATTTGTTTCTTCTGACACCCAGTTAGCACTACTGATGAGATCACACTAGTCCATTCCAAGATCCACAGCTTAATCTGGGAGTCTTGGTATTAGTCACTCAACTTTGTTACATACCTAAGGCTTAGTTTCCTTATCTTAGCTCTGGCATTACAACCAGTGTAAGCCTGATTTTTCACTGATGCTTACTCAATCCTCCGATTTTACAACATAGATTATTTTTTATATGTTTTCTTCCTCATGTGCTTGTGTGTTTGGGCCTCTCAGAGATTTTCCTTTCTTCCTACAAGCTCAGTGATGCATGAAAGTTTTCCTAACACAGGATTTATGCAGAATCTCCTTATCATATGGTGGACTGTCCAGAGCAAAATTCTCTGCCTTCTCTCTTCCAATTTACCATTTTGTGAGCTTTTTGAGGATGATAACAGTCTCAGAAAACTTACCAGATGGAGCTCAAATTTAACCTTAGAGCTTTTATGGGAAAAAACTAATAGTGAATAAAAGTACATATGTTGATAATGACAAATATATGTCTTTGAAATACTTTATAATGTAAACAAAATAATTCTTCCTCATGTTCATTATGTTCTAGTTCGTTTATAGATGACTAATAAAACTCAGATGAGTCAGAGACATAAAACCTCAGTCTCATAGTAGGATCAGCAGGTAATCAAGATAGCCATTTATTTAAATCTCAAATTCTGGCTTTAAAAGAAAGATTTATACAATGGTATTTATCCCGATTTTCTTATTCATAGCTTTAGAATTGTGTCTGCCCCTTACTAGCTGAATGGAAGCTCAACATGAATGGGAATTCTCAGTAGGTGTTGAGTGAATGTGAAAACAAGAGAACTAGACTCAAATCTGTAGAACAAATTACAGCTTTTTAAAGTTACTATGAAACATTTTTATTTCTTTTTGAGATTAAGTGTATTTAGAGAGTTGGAGTATGTATGAAGAAAGGTGGGAGGTATTCCAATGCCCTGGCAATTTGAGCAGTCCAGGATGGGCTACTGTTGATTAATCATTCATATATTAACTATAAAAACAGTACTACAGACTGCCTCGACTTACAATGGGGTTACAAATAAACCCATCATAAGTTGAATATATTGTAAGTCAAAAATATTGTAAGTAGAAAATGCATTAATACACTTAGCCTGCTGAAAATCACAGCTAAGCCTGTGTGCATGCTAAACTGCTTCAATCTTGTCTGACCCTGTGCAACGCTATGGACTGTAACCTGCCAGGCTCCTCTACCTTAAATATGCTCAGAACATTTACATTAGCATACAGTTGGGCAAAATCATCCAACACAAAGCCTACTGATAGTAAAGCGCTGAATATCTCAATCAATAGTGAGAAATAGAATGGTTGTAATGGTTGTTCTCTCTGGGGATGGCATGGCTGACTGGGAGCTGTGGTGGCTGCTGCCAACCAGCATCATGAGAATTTCAGGCTGCATATTACTAACTCAGGAGAAGATCAACATTCAAATTTTTAAACACAATTTCTACTGAATGTATATCATCACAAAGTCAAAAAACTGTAAGTCCAACCATAACATCGTAAACTGGGGACCCTCTGTACCATGTCAAAAGTTACAGGTAAAAGATAGCATTGCGTAGTGTTAAGACTTGGATAAGAGTGACCTTTAAGCTTAAATCCCACTTAAACTAGTTACTACCAATTTAACTTTGGATGAGTTTCTTAACTTTTCTAGGGTTCCAGTTCCTCAGTAAAATAATGTTAATACTTACTTCATAAGATTGCCATGAGGTTTATGATATAACAAGTTTCCAAAACACAGTAAAGATTCAAGAGATGTATCAAGTTATTTCTTTCTTGCTATGTTTTTCTAGTCCTCCAGCCAAGCTCCAAAGTAGACCTCATGGTTTAATGAAGTAACATGAAAAAACTTAAGCTGGTGTTCAAGCCATGGTTTATCTAAATTGAGTAAAGCCTAAATAGCCAACAGAAATAATGAGAAACAAATGGGATGTTTAAGAATCTTTGTTACAATCATATATCATATTTTTACTAATACAACTGAAGATTTGTCTTAAAATATGTAATTCTAAATCTGACAGTATTAAACTTAGAATTATTGGTACTGTTAAAGGAACTAAATAACGAACTTTAAATAGAAAAAAAAGAGGAAAATGGCTATTTACCTATGCAAATAAAGGCTTGGGAGTTAGAGAATAGAACCAACTCTAAAAGTAGGCTCCAAGAAATTTACACTGAAATAGTTAACATCTAAAATAACAGAAACTTTAAGAAAATATGCATCTATTATAAGAAAATATATACAAAGCAGAAATTCAGAGATCTAGCCAGCTAACATATCTTGTCATACTTCAAAGAATCAGTTACCTCTTAATTCACAATCATATTTGGAAGTTATCTGTTTATTTTTAATGTTGGACATAATTTTAGAACATTTTAATGTTTGATAATCATTTCCTGAGCATATAACTACTAGGAAAGCACTGCATTGGATCAGCAAGTGATACAAAAAAATGTATCTAACCTTCAAGTAAAATATCATACATTACAATATGACTTTCCAGTACAAATTTGACTGATCCTGCTGCTATACAAGGCACAGCATATAACAAGAGTGCAAAAATTGAGGGAAAAAAGAGACATCTGAAAACATCAAGGAAAAAAGACTTATATTACATTGCTATCCAAAAAGTTCAAAGACCTTTCTGTGCTTTCTCTAACCTACCCTGGCAAGAATAATAGATTACTTATATTGATTTCTCCCCATTGCATGGAACAAGCACCATGAAAATTCTTTAAATATCTCATTTAACATTCACAATAATCCTACAAGGTAGGCACTCTTTTTATTCCATTTTCCAGATAGGCAGTTGAGATTAACTCAAGGTTATACAGCTAGCAAGTAGCAGAGCTAAGTCTTAAACTTAGCAGTCTAACCAGAAAAACAGCCTTCATTTCTTGCTATACTGCTTCACAAGCTTCCAAGCAAACTGCACTTTCAATGCAGATGGGACACCCACCCCACCCCTCCAACCCTTCTCAGATAACCAGTTCCAGGGAAGCAAGACTCAGTCAGGCTCTTCTCTATATTTTTACTGCATTCTCTTCTGCTGCAACATGAACCCACTGTCTTTATTTAAAATTGGTTCAACATTATGCTAAGTGAAATAAGTCAGACCGAGAAAGACCGTATGATCTTACTACACCAACCTCATAGAAAGAGAGAGTAGAAAGGTAGTTGCTAGGGGCAGAGAAGTGGGGGAAATGAGGACATGTTGGTCAATGGGTACAAACTTGCAGTTTTAAGATAAGTTCCAGGGATCTAAGGTACTGCATGGTGACCATAGTTAACAATACTGCATTGTAGCCTTTAAAGTTGCCATGAAAGTAGAGCTTTAATGTTCTCACCATAAATAACAACAACAACAAAAGCTAATTAAGTGAAAGTGAAGTTGCTCAGTGTCTGACTCTTTGCGACCCCATGGACTATAGCCTATCAGGCTTCTCCATCCATGGGATTTTCCAGGCAAGAGTGCCCTGAGTGGATTGCCATTTCCTTCTCCAGGGGATCTTCCCGACCCAGGAATCGAACCCGGTCCTCCAGCATTGCAGGCAGACGCTTTACCGTCTGAGCCACCAGGGAAGCCCAATTAAGTGAAGGATGTATGAATTAACTTCATTGTGGTAAACATTTCACAATATATGTGTATCAAATCATCACATTTTACACCTTAAACTTATACAATATTATATGTCAATTATATCTCAATAGGACTGAAAAAATTAAAATAAAAAAGTTTAACTGCCTCAAAAACCTCTAGGCGCCTTTATTTCAAGAACTGACTTATCTTAATATTTCATCTGTCTTAACACATAATTCTAACTTGCAACAAATTTTAATTCAGTTCTAACAACATGCTAAGCACTGGTAATACACCAATGAACCTGTGAAGTGTCTATAGCAGTCATTATTACCATGGTGAACTTAGTTAAGACATCAAAAAAATACATATTGAACTCCAACTATGTACATGGCATTGATTTAGAGTCTGTGACACATTCAAGAAGTTTAAGACATAATCCCTGTTCTCAACAAGTTTATAGTTCAGCTGCAGAGAAACAAAAACATGAAAAAGTAAATAATTCAAAATTATATTTTTATACAAGACAATAACACAGAGCTTATCACAGTGTGTTACATAATGACTAGTTTGTTAGGATATTTTGGAGGAAAGAGGTTCTGTAGTAAAAGAAAGTTTTGAAGATTCTAGATTACATATAGTCTTCATTATGGTAATATTCATCATTATTTCTCAAGAGTTTCATACTTTGCAATGTTTTTCAAACTGTTTGGAAAAAGAACACTTGTTTCATGAAGTTTCACTGTTCTGTGTTATAAAAAAAAATCTGTCTTCTGTGGAAAAGCTTTTTAAAAACCAGTTGGGCAAGTGTCTTTAAATATATAATAGGCATGTGCCACCCCACAGTGCCAACCTCATGAACCACATTGCTCGCGGCTGCCTTTCCCAGGACCTGGGACTTGATCTCACTGTTCTCAACAAAGTACTCTTGTTACTTACTCCCAACTGATTAAGTATACATGATGAAATAGTTTTGTCATTCCTAGACTTAGTTATATGAGTTGAAGAAGGAAGAAACCACAGTGATCAGGAATAAACCAGCTTCAAGGAAGACATAAATATTGAACTGAGCTTTGAAAATGAATGAGAAATTCCTTCATTAAGTCTAAATCTTTTTTTTTTAACCCACATGAAATGACTTACTTATTCAGTCTTTCCTTCAGCATTCTGGAGAAAGGAAGGTTAAAGGACAAAAATGGAAATAGATACACTGTCAACTATAATTAGGCTGAAAAGACTTACTAAATATAGCCATTCATATATCAAAGAGCTCATGAGAACTCCTGAACAAGCATGACTGGTATGACTTGAGTTTCTTGAAGCAGGCCTCCCCAGCCTTTAGGGGCTAGCAGGATAATAGGAATGATCACATCTCAAATTTCTCTGCCTCTTACTCTCACTTGCAGAGGGAACAGACACCAGTCCCATGAAAGTTGGCTCTTGTTCCCCTGCTCAACTATCTTTAGAGGTCCTGAAAGAGTATTTCCAAAGTTTTTAGAATCTTACCATTTTCAGGCTGTGGCCTAACTCACTGCAGGCAAACACCGAGGCAGAAGTCAGTGAGAGAACTGATATTCATGTTGATAATGCTGTTTCTTGGTGTTCCTCTAACTGCACACCCTCCAGGTGATAAGCGGCATGGGCTCCCTTATAATTCTCTCTGAGCTGAAGTCCCTTCTGTTGCAAGAAGTAGGAAGAATGTCCTTCTCCCTACATGAGTCAACACATCACTTTAGACCTAGGCAGAGTTTTCTCTACTTTGTGCCTCTTGTCTTTCAGAATCACTTGCGAAAATACTCCCGTTAAGCTTCTGCTTGTAATACATTTTTGGAGACAATTCTCCTTGGGTCTTTCACATTTCTGCATATCTCATGGGTAGAGACACTGGCTTCCTTAGCTCTGGATTAGCTTTCTAAGGATGTTTGCATAGCCAAAAGCTGCGGAAGATGGAATGTCTGCCTCTGGAGCAAAGGGCAAATTTGTTTGCTGTCCACTGGGGAACAGGCAAAAGTCAGGCAGGCTCTCTGCAATTATGACAGACTGAGATTCCCTAGGTTCGAGGTTCCCCTCCTGTAGCACACCCCATTGTGTGCACAGACATCACGTAGCCTTCTCTGCATCACCCTGTGGAAACATGCAACCATGCTCGCTACTGTGCCATGAGTAATAAAGTCCTCTGTCCTTGACTGAGGAGTCTCATGTCCATGACACTGCACTAGGCTACATTGTTAGCTTGCAGAAAGGGTAAAATCTCAGACCCACATAATTGTTGACACACTTCGCACTACAGGATTCAGACAAGAGTCCTTGGATTAGGACTGCTAACCTAAGAGAGACACTGTGCTATCCCGAGCAGTTCTCAAATTCCCCATCAAGAAAGACCTTAAATTTTACCTGCAAGGAGTACAGTTTGCTGAGTCTACAGCTGTAGCATGCTCAGAATCCACCTCAGCTTTCAAGCAGAGTCCATGCTGTCTTTGGATAGCCCTAGCCAAGACATTTCTGCTCAGTAGGGAACTCAATCTCACAGACAGTCTTTGCTCCAGACCTCCCTGGTAGATTGCCCAAGACTTCGTCAAATTTATAGGCTTTCCCTGTTCAATACAATTCTTCTTGCTTTTATCTTTTGTGAATGTTTCTCCAATAAACTATTTGTACTTCCAAGTGCCCCTCAGTTCTCTGCTTCCCAGAGAACCCAACTGATATGCCTATGTCCAGTTGCAGACACCAAAACAGAATATTCTTATTCCTCTGAGAGCATGCCATATGACTCAATTCATATATGTTAGCATCTCATAAGCCGCCTCAGGTTCACTAAACATGCCCATGTTAAATTCCAGCTTAGGTTCAAGTTGGAACTTCCACTGAATGAAAAAAGTTTACCATAGCTTTGTGTACTTTAAATGATCATGTTAGGATATTTTAGGTTCATGAAATTTGGATTTATGTTTAAGGTTTAACATGTATACAGCAAATTTGGAAAACTCAGCAGTGCCCACAAGACTGGAAAAGGTCAGTTTTCATTCCAATCCCAAAGAAAGGCAATGCCAAAGAATGCTCAAACTACCGCACAATTGCACTCATCTCCCACGCTAGTAAAGTAATGCTCAAAATTCTCCAACCCAGGCTTCAGCAATACGTGAACCGTGAACTTCCAGATATTCAAGCTGGTTTTAGAAAAGGCAGAGGAACCAGAGATCACATTGCCAACATCTGCTGGATCATGGAAAAAGCAAGAGAGTTCCAGAAAAACATCGATTTCTGCTTTATTGACTATGCCAAAGCCTTTGACTGTGTGGATCACAATAAACTGTGGAAAATTCTTCAAGAGATGGGAATACCAGACCACCTGACCTGCCTCTTGAGAACCTTGTATGCAGGTCAGGAAGCAGTAGTTAGAACTGGACATGGAACAACAGACTGGTTCCAAATAGGAAAAGGAGTACGTCAAGGCTGTATATTATCACCCTGCTTATTTAACTTATATGCAGAGTACATCACGAGAAACGCTGGGCTGGAAGAAGCACAAGCTGGAATCAAGATTGCCAGGAGAAATATCAATAACCTCAGATATGCAGATGATATCACCCTTATGGCAGGAAGTGAAGAGGAACTAAAAAGCCTCTTGATGAAAGTGAAAGTGGAGAGTGAAAAAGTTGGCTTAAAGCTCAACATTCAGAAAATGAAGATCATGGCATCTGGTTCTATCACTTCATGGGAAATAGAAGGGGAAACAGTGGAAACCGTGTCAGACTTTATTTTGGGGGACTCCAAAATCACTGCAGATGGTGATTGCAGCCATGAAATTAAAAGACGCTTACTCCTTGGAAGGAAAGTTATGACCAACCTAGACAGCATATTCAAAAGCAGAGACATTACTTTGCCAATAAAGGTTCATCTAGTCAAGGCTATGGTTTTTCCAGTGGTCATGTATGGATGTGAAAGTTGGACTGTGAAGAAAGCTGAGTGCAGAAGAATTGATGCTTTTGAATTGTGTTGGAGAAGACTCTTGAGAGTCCCTTGGACTGCAAGGAGATCCAACCAGTCCATTCTGAAGGAGATCCACCCTGGGATTTCTTTGGAAGGAATGATGGTAAAGCTGAAACTCCAGTACTTTGGCCACCTCATGCGAAGAGTTGACTCATTGGAAAAGACTCTGATGCTGGGTGGGATTGGGGGCAGGAGGAGAATGGGACAGAGGATGAGATGGCTGGATGGCATCACCGACTCGATGGATGTGAGTTTGAGTGAACTCCGAGAGTTGGTGATGGCCCCCACCCCTCCTACTTGCAGATCCGTCCGGGACTGTGAGTGCAGCCAGGAGGCCCCGGCGGGGAGCTCACCCCTGTCCACCACCAGGCGTGCTGCGATTCATGGGGTCGCAAAGAGTCGCACACGACTGAGCGACTGAACTGAACTGAACTGATGTATACTGCATTTATGTAAGACTAGAAAGCTAGTCTAAAATTTTGGTATTTATTGTAAATTAATATTTACTGTATTGCAATAAAACTAGGGCACCAATTAATTGCAAGCATGCTATTATTTTAAGTATCATTAAGAAAAGCATCACTAAGTAATCTATAATACAACACAATGCTAAGATGCCATCTATTGTAAGTTGAATTCTAATTTCAGCAATATTAAAATGAGGAGCAAAAACTGCATCTTTGATCCAATAAAATGCAGTTTAAATAACCTTGGAATTTTCCTGATCTCAGACTACTTTTATGTTTCTAATAACTGAAGCAGACATTAATGAAGGAAGAGTCTCCAACTCTTGAATTATTTTTGCATGACATGATTATTCTCAATTAAATAGGCAAATATTTAATTTAATTTGTTAATAACCAAATATTGGATCATAATCAAGCAGTGTTTTTAAAAGCTTCAAGCTTAATAAGCACATAAAAGCGGGTTTACATTATGAATGTGGTATATCATAGAATGTTTAACATTTAATACAACAGGGGTAATTTTTTTTATTCAGAAATCTGAAAGTTAATTAAATCCTCCTTCTGCATCATAAGGTACATTTTTTCTAATACTGAAATTGGACTGGAATTAAGATATCATTGAGTCCAGTCCCTTCATTTCTGAAAATCACCAGGAAGCCCAGGGGCTCTGTTACAGATGGTTAATGACAGAGCAGTCCAGGTGGGCAACAGTCCATGGGGGTCACAAAGAGTGGGATGACTGAACGACTGAGCAAACACACACACGCACACGCACACGCGCACACACACAATTGACAAGTAGAATCAGAGCCTTCTGCCCAGGGCTCTCTCCACCACCTCACCAAGCCAAACACTAGAGTGTCAGTCACACTTGTGTGGACAAGCCTCCTAAGGCCACCCAGAGAGAGAGAGAGACTCTTCCTTCTTTTGCACAGAGAAGAGATGGTTTCTTCACTGCCTTAAATAATGTAGACACAAACAAATCGGTAGGCCTAGACATTTTTAAATGAGAAAGAATTCCTTCTCTTTTTTTCTTTTTCTTCTTGAACAATGACCCTTGTAGGAGGTGACTGGAGTCTACCAGTTCTGGGAGGGAGACGGGACTAGAGATGGTAAATGTGTGGACTGACTTTATGCGGTAGCCTTTCCTCTTCCTCAGCACATTCCTAGGAAGAACCAACTGTGACAGAGCCACTGTGAAGTAGGTGACATGTTGAAGGCTCAAGGAACCAACCACAACTCCCATCCTCCACCCCCAATGCCTATGACTCATGAGCACTTACAAAGAGAAATGTTGGCTATTCTACAGGAATATATATATAAACTTTAAAAGTCTCATGGAACTTGTTTTATCTTCCAGACAGATAGGGAAGAAAAATTTGAGGTTGTCTTGAAAACATTCCTACCTCCCCTTTTGTACCTCAAACTCAGTTTAGGAGTCTGCAAACATGAGCCAAGCGACCTTGCAGCCTTCACACCTGTCCCCTCTGCCGGGGGTCGGTTTGGACAGCACCAAGAGACCTACCACCTGGCAGCTGACTACTGGATTTCTCTCTTTCTTAAGGAAATACCAATAATCTTTAAAGGAAACTCCATTGAGAAACTAGATCTATAGGACCAAAATGGCACTAGTTGAATTAAAAATAAAAAGATAAATTTAGAGAATAGATGGAAGAGGAAAAGATAAAGTCACCAGTAACAGACTGATTTCTTATTGCCTCTTTTTTTTTCTGATTTTATTTTATTTTTAAATTTTACATAATTGTTTTTGCTAAATCAAAATCAGACATCCTGAACCCTCCTCCTCCTCCTCCCTCCCCATACCATCCCTCTGGGTCAAATGTCCAGTATCGTCCCCTGGACTGTTTTCTTACATATTTTACATGTTTCAATGCCATTCTCCCAAATCTTCCCACCCTCTCCCTCTCCCAAGAATAAGACTGTTCTATACATCAGTGTCTCTTTGCTGTCTCGCACACATTGTTACCATCTTTCTAAATTCCATATATATGTTAGTATACTGTATTTATGTTTTTCCTTCTGGCTTACTTCACTCTGTATAATAGGCTCCAGTTTCATCCACCTCATTAGAACTGATTCAAATGTATTCTTTTTAATGGCTGAGTAATACTCCATTGTGTATATGTACCCCAGCTTTCTTATCCATTCATCTGCTGATGGGCATCTAGGTTGCTTCCATGTCCTGGCTATTATAAACAGTAAATGGTTCTATCTCAGACAGCAAAATGTCAGGTCCCTGAGTTCACTGATTCATAAAGAATACTTCTCTGTGACATAGCATCTACCACACCATAGATGTTTATTAAATATTTATCGAATGCTTATGATGGACCAGGTATTGAATTGTTTCTCAAGTACATTTTTTTCCATTTAATCCTCCCACAACTTTGTGAAACACTATCACCCCTATATCACAGACAAGGAAACAGTGGAAGAGAAAATTTTAAGCAACGGATTGAAGTACCTACACCTGGTAATTTCAGTTTACTACTCACAACACTCTCTTAAAAAACCAGGTCAGTATGGTCTTTCTGATATTTGTAGTAGCAAGAAAAAAAGAGATGTCTGGTCACATCTAAATTATAAACCCTGCACCTAAAATCAGAATTTCAAATCATAGGCTTCTCACCAAATACAGGCCACTCTCTACAGGTTTTACTCTGAGCTTCTCCAAAAGAACTGGCTGAGTAACATCATCCAAGTTTGCAATGACTAAAAACCAGCCTATTTTGTTGGGTGTATGAGAGGGTGAGTAAATTATGCTGTTTATCCTCTCCTAGTTTCTATAATTGAAACAAGCAGAAGAATACAGCAATTCAGAGATAAAAAGATGTCACCTTTATGACAGACGTGGCATGAATGTATGGCAAACATCGTCTTCCTAATACTCAACCTCAGAATCGGATTATTTCTCTGAGCTTCAGCCCTGCGCTGAACCCCTGAGCTGGGTCGGGGGCGGGGGACAGAGTCAGCCCCTGTCTAGCTGGTGATGTGGAGGGCAGAATGAAAAGCTCTCAGCTGGCAAGCAAGTCCCAAGACAAAGGGAAGGAGGAAAGAGAGGAGGTACGCATTCCCAGTTTCTTATCCCAAACTCAGCATTTTAAGCAAAGGCACTTCTTCTCTGAAGGGATGAAGAGAAGGCAGGAATGACATGCTAATTCTTGTCCCTCGTTATAGAGCCCCCAAGTCTGAGAAAGGAGGTATCACTGCCACCACACTCACATGTTCAGGTATGCAAAAAATACTGGAGTGGGTTGCCATTTCCCTTTCCAGGGAATCTTCCCGACCCAGGGATCGAACCCACGTCTCTTGCGTCTCCTGCACTGGCAGGTGGATTCTTTACCACTATGCCAACGACAAAGGGCTGTTCCAGGTAAAGTCAGGATTTTAAAAGGGAAAATTTCATTGGCACTTGTATTATGTAGACTAATATGAAGTAAAATTCATATTTTATGGCAAGATAAGAAAAATTTAAACATAAAAATCGCTTTCTGCCCTTTGGCTTCCTTTCCTCTCCCTACTGTGCATTGTGTATCTGCGTTATACATCAGCCAAATCTCCTCCTTGGACAGAAATACTTGCCCAACCACAAAAAGCAACATTCTCCTAGCATCAGCAAGGCAACTCCTTAAAAGATAACATTCCTTCCTGATCTTGTAAGGAGCCACAATGACGCCTAGATCTGGACTGTGTGAAGTTTCAACAATATGCCATTTATTGCACAGCCCTTTGTTTCTAAAAACATATATAACTGTGTCTTGACTTTTAATGGGCACAGCAGTTCCTGGAGCATTCTGAGATGCTGTTTTCAGGTTATAATTCTCAGTTTGGCTTGAATAAAATTTTCCATTTCTTTCTTAGATCAGCTGATTAATTTTTTCATTGACATTAATATATGTATAGATACATAAATTATATAGAAAGGGAAAGAGAAATGCCCACTAGTGACTCAGGATTAAATCAAATAAAGCTAACAGGTAATTCACATCGTGGAATAAAGGAAAGCCACAAACTGACTCACCACTCTACTGTGATGACTCAGCAGGTAGAGATCCCACATGTGTACAGGTGCGAAGAGGAACCCAGAAAAAGGGTAAAAGAGGAGAGAAAGTGAAAATGAAAGCCGACTTAGTTGTCCCAAAGAGCCTTTCCTTCTTTCCTCCTCACTCTGAGAAATAAACTGCAGAACTTGGGTGAAAACCACAAGCTACAAGAGCCACAGCGAACATAGAGGCTCCTCCACTGCTACAGGAAATTTAGGTCTAGAAGTTAGTTCTCAGATTTGGAATCACCACTGCAAGTTCTAGTCCTATAGGCTATCAGAATTTCATAATAAAATATTGGATGTATCATACCTGCTAATCCTTAGTTCACTAGCAATAAAATTAAGACACTCAATTTTGTAACTTTGACCCTCCCAAGATCTCTTATAAAACAGTTTCATGCTTTCAACTGATCACCAGAGATACCTAAACAAACCACCAAAATTTATCTCAGTCACTTTATATCAGAGGCACAAGCAGAATTTTTACCAGCAAAGCCCATTAACAGGTCTCAGGAAATAAAAAATATAATCTGGGTAATAAAGTCTAACCAATTTTTTCCTTTGTGCCTAGTCTAGTTTCTTCTGTTTATATGGTGCCACATTCAAAGGCCTTGCACTTAGCACTTCAGACCAGAATTCCTAATGTGAGATGGCTGCACCCACCACTTCAGCTTAGTGGGACATGTGCAGAGATGCTTCACCCAGCACTGCTCTCTGGAGCATGGGAAACAGCACAATTTGCTGTTTCTTGCACCTGACTTGCAAGAACTCTGCCTTCTCTCCCTCTGACAAGAATCCTATAAAGCAGCCCCACCTATGGCCTTTCAGGGACAGTGTGTATTCTAGAACGTGAGCTTGTACCTCTCCATTTTCTGATCAAAGAATAAGCTTTGCTTCTGAACCAAACTCAGTCTTGTTATACTGGCTCTAATGACACCAGGCAAGAGGATCTTTGTTGGGATCCAATTTGAAAGGATAAGTAACAAAATTTTGGCAACTGCAAACGGACAGACCTTGACCTTTTTGTCTGCACCTATTCACTGGGCTCTCGGCCCATACTGGCTCCAAGTGGAAGGACAGCAGAGGCTTTGAGAGGTCTGTGTGACAATGATCAACTCTGACCTTTGGGTAACTCTGACAGTGTAGAATGGCAGCAGCCTTCAGACAAATTCAGAGCAACTCTGCCCAGGAACCTGATAACCATGTGTGGTGCCCATACAGCCTGGCCCCCAGAGACATATGGACTGTTCCCCTTTGAGGAAATCATACTGTGGCATTGCTGGGGATCAGAGACTGAAACTCACTGCCCCTCACCTCTGAGTGGCCTTCCTACAGTACTGGATAACTGGGGACAGAGGGGATCTGTGGACAAAAGGGAGGGACGACAGACTTGTCCTCTGTCTCACTAGTAGGACTGTCCTCTTGACACCTCTACAGACTGGTAGAAGCTTTACTTGATCTTTATGCTCTCTGTGCCAACCTCCAGGGGTTAACAGTAGCATTCTCCATAGTCACTTTTGGTTTGGTAAAAGAAAGTGGCTAGCCCCATTAGTCTATAGTGAGATTGGGAAAGGGCCCAGGTAATAAGAACCATCTGACAAAATGGAAGAAGGACACTTGACCCAAGTTCAGGGAAAAGCACCAGGAATCCCTGAGTGTGTCCGTGTCCTAAGGTAGGTATGCAACTGGTGACCTGACCTTTTCTAGTCAGCACTAGTTTCTCTGAAGTGGGCTGGGGAGCCCTGAGAGCCATTCCCGTTGTCAGGAAGCCCTTTGAGCTGCTGGCAAGTACAGGAAATACCCACTGCTGGACCTCTCCTCTCCCACTGCTTGGGAGATGAATCTTGGGTGTTTCCTTTTCAACTGAGGTTACACAGGCTCTCTCCCTCAGCAATCTGGGGAGTACCCCATGGGAATCCCTCATGTTTGTAGCTTTTACCTCGTGAGATTTCAAAAACTTCTCTTCAGCTGAAAGGAGGAAAGAGAAGACCACCTCCTCAGACAGCTGTGCCACTCCCCACTGGCCAAGTTGGTCAGGAACTAACGTGGCTAAGCTGCTCTGACTCAGAGCAGTCCATCTAACCTCCCATGAGATATTCTGAGTGAGGAGGGACTAACTACTATCCCAAGCACAGGCCATTACAAATTTAAGGGAGACCCTCAATTGTATCAGAGTCCATATTGTATGCCTCCTATTTTAGTCCTTTCAAGAAATCCATTAATAGTTTGGTGCTGGTTCCTAATTTCCTGAATCAGAAAGCTTATTTGGGTCAAATCTTATGGCATTTGAGTGCCACAAAATCACTCCAACTACCTCCTCAGTACTTAGACACCCTGGCTCTAATCTGGCTGGGAGATGGAAAGTTGGCCCATCTCTAAATTACAACATCATTTTACAATTGGACCTGCTGTGCCAGAGACAGAAGACATCAGATAAAATTCCCTATGTACAATTTGTTATATGTCCTTCTATCAAAACAAAGGCCTTCAAAAGAGATAGGGGGACTTCCCTGGTGGCCCAGTGGCTAAGATTTCATGCTCCCAATGCAGGGGGTGCAGAACTAGATCCTACATGCAACAACTAAGAGTTCAAATATCTCATCTAAAAAGATCCTGCATGCCACAGCTAAGATCCAGAGTGGCCAAATAAATAAATATTGAAACAAGATAAATAGATACGCACTCTCCTTCACTGAGATTATATATCTTGATTTGGGCCACAAGCCCAAGGATCCCTCTACGTGAAGCATAACTAATTACCAGCAAGGGCCCAACAACCCATCAGGAAAAATACTCCCTTTGAGGCAGGTCCCTGAGGGAGACATGCTGAGAAGAAGTGCTCAGCCAGATATATACCAATCTACCACTTCTGATCTGTATAACTGGAAGACTCAGAGAAAGGGGTTGAGGAAATATCTAGAGGGGTTTACTGAATCTGATAGGGGAATCTTTCAGACCTATGAGCTCACTTGGGCTGACACCCAGAACCTCTTCCTAATGGGGGAAGAAAAGGCCAGATAAAGAGAACAGAAACAATTCAGGTCAAGCTATTTTGAGACCAGGGAATCAAATGGTCCCAGATAATGAACCCAACTGGGACCACCCAGATAATGGAACAAGGTGGAAGACAGAGACTGACCCATTATAAAAATATAATTCTAAAGGGCATCCAGGCAGCAGGAAAGAAAACTGTCGATTAAAATAAGAAAAATGAAATCAATCAGGAACCAACAGAAAACCTTAAGCATTCCTAGAACTCCTCAGGGAATATGTGCAAATCTTCTACCACTGTCTGTGACTCATTGGAAGGGAATGCAAAGCTGAGGTCATATCTCATGTCCCAAAGTGTCCCTGACATTACATGCAGACTTCAGAAATTGGAAATAGAACCAGATATCCCTAACTCACCTATCGGGGTAACCTACTCTGTATTTAATAACCAAAATATACAGGAAGAAAAGTCAAAGGATAAAAAAGCTCAGAGGCAAGCACACCTACTAACTGTTGCCCTCCAAATCAACCAATTAGCATGGGAATCTGGACTAACCACCCATAGAGACTCTTAACTCTTGATAAGTGACCCCTAGCCCCCAAGGAAATTAGGACCCAATCATTGCACCATATGTAAACCAGAGGGACAATGGAAAGGAGTACACTTATCACCCCCAAAGGAGAATAGAAATGGCAAATCTTGGCCACTACCCTTCAAGGCATATGGTCCAAACAGATGAAGAATGATGAGGCCAGAGGGCTCCTAAGCTGGCACTCCAATTGACCCCTAAAAGACCCAACTGACATTGGACATAGGGGAAAGCCTGTTGAGTTCTTAGTTGACACCAGTGCAATTTATTCGGTTCTGAACACCAGACCCAGGCAAACTCTGTCACAAGAGTTGTAAAATTATGCAGGTATTGGGGAAGGCTCAAGAAAAGGCATTTGTAGAGCCACTGCAGAATGCAAGTTGGATGAACATACTAACACCCATGTCTTCTTCAGTCAGTTCAGTCACTCAGTTGTGTCCGACTCTTTGCGACCCCATGAATCGCAGCACACCAGGCCTCCCTGTCCATCACCAACTCCCGGAGTTCACTCAAACTCATGTGCATCAAGTCAGTGATGCTATCCAGCCATCTCATCCTCTGTCATCCCCTTCTCCTTCTGCCCCCAATCCCTCCCAGCATCAGGGTCTTTCCCAATGAGGCAACTCTTTGCATGAGGTGGCCAAAGTACTGGAGTTTCAGCTTTAGCATCATTCCTTCCAAAGAACACCCAGGGCTGATCTCCTTTAGAATGGACTGGTTGGATCTCCTTGCAGTCCAAGGGACTCTCAAAAGTCTTCTCCAACACCACAATTCAAAAGCATCAATTATTTGTCACTCAACTTTCTTCACAGTCCAACTCTCACATCCATACATGACCACAGGAAAAACCATAGCCTTGACTGGATGGACCTTTGTTGGCAAAGTAATGTCTCTGCTTTTGAATATGCTATCTAGGTTGGCCATAACTTTCCTTCCAAGGAGTAAGCGTCTTTTAATTTCATGGCTGGACTCTTACATAAATTGAAGGCCACCAATGGGAGACAAACTAGAGATTGGTGTCCCTTTAGACAAAGGTACAAGATGATACCATTAATGACTGAGGACAAACTTCCTGGCTGTAAATCCTGAGGTCTGGCCCCAGGGATGGGTGGGAATAGTTATAGGAGTCAATTTCATGATAGTACAAACATGATCCAATAGAAAATAAGGCCTTCTCTCTGTGGGGAGGCCTTATTGGGTATTGCTCCTGTTACACAGAACCTAAATGACCAGAGCCTTATTGGACCATGCCAATCAGCCTGTAATACCCCCATTTTCCTTAAAAAGAAACCCAGTGGGGAATACCACACAGTACAGGACCTCGGGGCAGTCAGTCAGGCCACCTAGGATATACACCCAGTGATCCCTAATCTTATACCCTGCTGGCTACTCTACTGTCATTAGGACCTGGTATTCCGTATTCAATTTAAAAGATGCTATTTTCTGTATTTCATTAGCCCCAGAATCACAGGAAATTTTTGCTTTTGAGTGGCAGAACCCAAACACACAGCAAAAAGAATTCTGCTGAATAACCCTGCCCTAAGTAAACAAAACTTTCTCCACCATCTTTGGGGAAATTTCAGCTAAAGACCTAAAATAGATCTACATCTAGAGGAGGGAACTCTCCTCCAGTATGTAGGTGACATTCTGAATCTTCCTCTGACCTGAAGCTCCTTTTCTGAAAAACAGAAGTTCGAGCAAGGTTATGCAGGCCATGGCAGTGAGGCTCAACATCAGGGAACAGGTTTGCCTACAGGCAAAAGAGCTAGACACCTACATGTTAAGGGAGGCCTGTGACAAACATATCTAAAGTCGTCTGAGGAGAAGTTCTGCTCTAGAGCAGAACTCTACCCAGGGTATGATAACAGGCACCTATAATTAACAGAAAGCAGTTACAGAAGATGGACTTTCACCCCTCAGCACCCCTCAGGAATAAGGAGCAGGACAAAAGACAGAAGAGAGATTTGTCACCAGCAAAGCCCATAACCATTCCTGGGGAATGAAAACAGAATCTAGCTGGTAAAAAAAGTCTAACCTTTTTCTTCTCCTTTGTGCTTAGTCTAGTTTCACTTGCTCGTAGGGTGCCACGTGCGGAAGCCTGGGACCCAGAGTTTCAGACCAGAGTTCCTAGTGCAAAATGGTGGCTGTGCCCGCTCCCTCAGCTCAGCAGACTGTCAGGGAAGCACTGCGCAGGACACTGCTCAAGATGGCAGCCGCAGGACGCGTGCTGTGCCTGCTCGGTGTGCCATCTTGACGGAAACAGCTTCACATGAACTCCAGAACTCCCTCCTCTCTCCCCATTGACAAGATCCCTATAAAGCAGCCCCGCCCTCAGCTGTTCCTTCCGTGGGGGAGGGTATGTACCCTAGAGCTCAATCTGGAACCTCTCCATTCTTGATCAAAGAATGAAGCTTTCCTTTGTGTCTGAGCCAAACTTGGTCTCATTCTACTGGCTTGAACACCATGGGGCAAGAGGATCCTTGATGGGAACTATCTCCTTGGGAGGATGAGTAACAGAACTTCTGCCCTGAGTCGATGGCCATTTCCCTTGATGCAGGGCTTCCCTGGTGGCTCAGCTGGTAAAGAAACCGCCTGCAATGTGGGAGGCCTGGGTTAGATCCCTGGGTTGGGAAGATCCCCTGGAGAAGGGAATGACTACCTACTCCAGTATTCTGGCCTGGAGAATTCCATGAACTAGTCCATGGGGGTAGCAAAGAGTCAGACACAACTGAGTGACTTTCACTTTCACTTCCCTTGACTCATGCTCCTCAGTAGAAGTGAGGCACAAAGCACTGTGTAAGTATTTATTGAAAGCCTAGGGGCATATAGGAGGTGCCACGTTAGGTGTGGTGAAGAACAAACCAAACAGAGACCCTGACTTCATGGTGCATACAGCCTGGAAGACCTAACTTTCATCTCTGTGTGTGTGCGTGTGTGCTAGGTCACTTCAGTTGTGTCTGACTCTTTGCGACTCCATAGGCCAGGCTCCTCTATCCATGGGATTCTCCAGGCAAGAATACTGGAATGGGCATCCATTCCCTCCTCCAGGGGATCTTCCTGACCCAGTGATTGAACCCATGTCTCTTAAGTCTCCTGCACTGGCAGATGGGTTCTTTACTAGTGCCACCAGGGAACCCCAACTTCTATCTACACAGATCTCATTCATTTTTAAAGGTTCTCACAGAAGCACTCCCAAGTCACTTGCATTCTACAGGTCTCTCCCTCCCTTTATCCCCAGTAATCAACATTCTTCACTCTTAGCAGTTCACACATTCTAAATTCTGGAACAAAATTACCTAAAAGCTACCAGACCCCTTAGAAGCAGAACACCCACAAGCAGAAATTGGAGCAAGAATAATCCTTCTCTTACAGTCAGGAATTTTAACTTGAGGTACCACTTATGGTGCCCATAAATGCCTGTGGAGGCAAGGGAGAGGATGCAGGTCTGTGAATTACCTAAAACTATATGCAAAATTGTATGTATATGCTGTTTCCTAAGAAAGCATGCCAAGCTTTCATAGGATTAGTAAACAAATACTGGAGTCAAAAAAAAGTTAAGATCTTTGTTTTATTAGGTTTTAAATAGTTATGTGGGGCTTACCTGGTGGCTCAGTCAGTAAAGAATCTCCCTACAATACAGGAGACCTGGGTTCGATCTCTGGATTGGTAAGATCTCCTGGAGGAGGGCATGGCAACCCACTCCAGTATTCTTGCCTGGAGAATCCCCATGGACAGAAGAGCCTGGCAGGCTGCAGTTCATGGGGTTGCAAAGAGTCAGACACAACTGAGCAACTAAGCACAGAACAACACAAGCAGCTATGTCACTTTCTCAATCATAAAAGTTAGCCTGGGTGTCCATTTTTATTTCAGCTCTACTCTTTAACAATAAAGAATGTAATTTTCAGAAATATCTTATTTTTTCTTTTTAGTGCCATTGAAAATTTTAAATGTGAAGTCCAGTGGAGGTCATGATAAAGATTTCTACCTATTTTAATATGTAAATTGCCCAAGGGCTTAAACTAGCTTGCTATCACTTTGTGCTACATTGTGGAGGAGCAACTTGGGCACATAAATAGAATGAGTGGTAATTAATTCTCACAAGTTATAGTGAGAATCATAGCCATTAGTGTCAAAAGCTAAAGCTGAAAATTATTGAAATATGTGTCTAATAGAACTGCCTTATCACTCTCTGTTTCTGTCATTTGATACTTACATTACATTCAGACCACCAAAAACAGACCTCAATTTTCAAGAAAGAAATGGCTAGAAAAACCAAAAAAATCCCATAAATTCTCAGTCTTATAGTTGAAACTGTTAGTTGTTCAGCCGTGTCCAGCTATTTGTGACACAATGGACTGTAGCCTCCAAGTTCCTCTGTCCATGGCATTCTCCAAGCGAGAACACTGGAGTGGGTAGACATGCCTTTCTCCAGGGATCTTCCTGACCCAGGGATCAAACCTAGGTCTCCTGCATTGCAGGCAGATTACTTACCATCTGAGCTACCAGGGAAACATTGCCAAATACCTTTCCCACTCTAGCTGGCATGCAGAAACAGCTGCAGAAGCAATACACATTTCTTGGTTGGGGTGGGGGGAGCCTTCAATAAATATCTAAAACAATGGCTAAGTACTTTCCCCTTTAGATCACAGTTGCAAATACCTAGATAGAGAAGGAAGAGAAAACAACCTTCAGTTCTATAATCGCCTTCTGGCATTTTCTATTCTGTGTGCAATCAGAGTGTGTAATGAGAAATAATACATCTGGAAAGTTAAATAAGATCCTTGAAACTCAAACTGATACAGGAGGAAGGATGCAGGTAGGTTTAAACGAAGAGAGGCGATGATTCTAAAAATGAAATTCCTAAAGAAAAACACTGAAGAAACAGTGCATAATAATAATATAGTTTATGGTTTTTAAGTAAGAGATATTATACAAAGTTAAAAATTAGATGCAGCAGAAATTTTCATGTTAACCTTTATGACACTCCTTGAGTATCTGCCATGGCATCACCTTGTTCTTATTGTACAGATGAAACAGAATGGGAAGTAATAGGCCTAAGATAGACAGAGAACAGACTAATAACAGAAGGAAAACTAGAGCCAAGTGATAAATACACATTTACTTCACAGAAACATTGTTGCAAATTCCCTTAGAAACACAAAATGCCACAATAACAGATGTCTTTCAAGGTGAGTACTATTAAGGAAAGCCAGTGCAGTCTTCCACATTATAATCTTTAAAACTTTAAAGAAGATAACTCCTTGAATCTTGTAATCCAAAGTACAGTATTCATAATTAGAAATGAGAAAACTAACATTCTTCAGTTTTTATACTTTATGATTGCATTTTAAATCCATACCTTTTAATTTTGGGGGTTGTATAAATGAAGTATAGAGCAATTCAGGAACAAAACAAAAAATTAACACTGGGAAGAATTCATCATATAATGATTTTCAAAAAGATCTGCTAAATGATATAAATTCAGTGAAACAGAGGTGTTTAAGGACTAACTGGATTTATTCATTGGTTCCATTAAAGAAAAGTGGATAGTTAAGCAAAAACACTTTTCTTTCACTTTCTCTTCCTTTTTTGAACCATTTAATAGCTATATCAATTGTGCACATCACGACTTATAAAGCAATGTAAAAAAAAGAGTGTCAATCATAAGGTAAAGGGAGTAGAGGTTTAAAGGTAATATCTGAGAAGAGAAACCAAGAGGTGAAGTTAAGAATTAGAGAAACCAAGCTCCTTATATAACATATTACCAGGCAAAGCCAAGCATAACAGAAAGAACTGGAGGAAGATGACAGCGAGGAGAGATTACATAAAATACTAATGTGCCCCCAGGGTACTGGAACTAAACGGTGAACAGTATGTCCAGATAAGCTGGATAGAGCTCATTGTAAATTTCGAGTTCAGAGTATAAGATGACATGAATAAAGAGATAAGCGACCACATACCCAAGCTGATGACAAATATGTTTGCAGGCATTCCTGCTGGGGCTTGGAGAATACACTGATTACCCATGGTTCCCTGGAGGCCTAAAAAACTTCATTTGTTGCAGAGGAAGTATGCTTGGCACCTTAGTCACCTCCAGGATCAGTGCCATTAATACCAGTGCTGTTATCATTATTTACTGGGCTCTTTCTCTGATCCACACCATAGCTGTTTCCAGGTTTGTAATTATCTCCATCTACCTGATTTACCTCTCCTGCCATTTAACTGCTTCAAGTCTTCAGGGAAACAATTATCAAATCCCTATCCCCAAATGCTAAATGATCCCTCAGGAATTGAAAAAAGTTATCACAGATTACCTTTATGAAGCAAGCAATATGTTCCCTAGCTACGCATAGAAATAGGTACAGAGAGACCCAGTGTATACCTTGACAATCATTCACAAGTTCATTCATTCATTCATTGTATTAAAATGTACTGAGCACCAACCATATACTAGAATCTGTGACACTGGAGATATAAAATTGAAAAGCAAGTCTCTCTCCTCAAGGAGCTCCCAATCTGGAGAGGAGAGAGACTCACAAACTGTTGTGTAGGGCCCCAGAACAGGTTGGTAGCATTGATAAGAATACAGGGAGAATAAGAATAGGATAGGGCAAGGAAAGTATTATCAGGCTGTCTTTTAAGGGAAGGGTAGTAATTTGACTGGAGAATAAATATATTGAGGGCATACCAGAAAGAGACCATAAAATTATAGTTATAGTGAAAAATTAAATTATCATTACCAATGATCAAAATAATCATTCTATCCTTTCTTCATCTCCATTAATCATATTCTTTTGGCATTTATTTCATATAATTTTAAAGTGGTGTCATAAACATTGACTGTGCCAAAGCCTTTGACTGTGTGGATCACAATAAACTCTGGAAAATTCTGAAAGAGATAGGCATACCAGACCACCTGACCTGCCCCTTAAGAAACCTGTATGCAGGTCAGGAAGCCACAGTTAGAACTGGACATGGAACAACAGACTGGTTCCAAATAGGAAAAGGAGTACGTCAAGGCTGTATATTGTCACC
Organism: Bos mutus; assembly: GCF_027580195.1. Lineage (NCBI taxonomy): Eukaryota > Metazoa > Chordata > Mammalia > Artiodactyla > Bovidae > Bos > Bos mutus. The sequence continues at coordinate 51,035,800 of NC_091617.1, forward strand.
CTGCTTATTTAACTTAAATGCAGAGTACATCATGAGAAATGCTGGGCTGGAGGAAGCACAAGCTGGAATCAAGATTGCCGGGAGAAATATCAATAACCTCAGATATGCAGATGACACCACTCTTATGGAAGAAAGCGAAGAAGAACTAAAGAGCTTCTTTTTTTATTTTACTCTCAGTTTTATTTATTTTACTTTACAATATTGTTTGGTTTTGCCATACATTGACATGAATCTGCCATGGGTGTACATGTGTTCCCCATCCTGAAACCCCCTCCCACCTTCCTCCCCATCCATCCCTCTGGGTCATCCAAGTGCACCAGCCAGGAGCATGCTGCATCATGCATTGAACCCGGACTGGTGATTCATTTCACATATGATAATATACATGTTTCAATGCCATTCTTCCATATCATCCCGCCCTTGCATTCTCCCACAGAGTGCAAAAGACTGTTCCATACATCTGTGTCTCTTTTTCTGTCTCACACACAGGGTTATCATTACCATCTTTCTAAATTCATGTATATGCGTTCAGTTCAGTTGCTCAGTCATGTCCAACTCTTTGCGACCCCATGAATCCCAGCACGCCAGGCCTCCCTGTCCATCACCAACTCCTGGAGTTCACTCAGACTCACGTCCATTGAGTCAGTGATGCCATCCAGCCAACTCATCCTCTGTCCTCCCCTTCTCCTCCTGCCCCCTATCCCTCCCAGCATCAGAGACTTTTCCAATGAGTCAACTCTTCACATGAGGTAGCCAAAGTACTGGAGTTTCAGCTTCAGCATCAGTCCTTCCAATGAACACCCAGGACTGATCTCCTTCAGGATGGACTGGTTGGATCTCCTTGCAATCCAAGGGACTCTCAAGAGTTTTCTCCAACACCACAGTTCAAAACCATCAATTCTTCTGCACTCAGCTTTCTTCACAGTCCAACTCTCACATCCATACATGACCACTGGAAAAACCAGAGCCTTGACTAGATGGACCTTTGTTGGCAAAGTAATGTCTCTGCTTTTGAAAATGCTATCTAGGTTGGTCATAACTTTCCTTCCAAGGAGTAAGCATCTTTTAATTTCATGTCTGCAGTCACCATCTGCAGTGATTTTGGAGCCCCCAAAATAAAGTCTGACATGGTTTCCACTGTTTCCCCATCTATTTCCCATGAAGTGATGGGACCAGATGCCATGATCTTCGTTTTCTGAATGTTGAGCTTTAAGCCAACTTTTTCACTCTCCTCATTCACTTTCATCAAGAGGCTTTTTAGTTCCTCTTCACTTTCTGCCATAAGGGTGGTGTCATCGGCGTATCTGAGGTTATTGATATTTCTCCCGGCAATCTTGATTCCAGCTTGTGCTTCCTCCAGCCCAGCGTTTCTCATGATGTACTCTGCATTTAAGTTAAATAAGCAGGGTGACAATATACAGCCTTGACGTACTCCTTTTCCTATTTGGAACCAGTCTGTTGTTCCATGTCCAGTTCTAACTGTTGGTTCCTGACCTGCATACAGGTTTCTTAAGGGGCAGGTCAGGTGGTCTGGTATTCCCATCTCTTTCAGAATTTTCCAGAGTTTTTTGTGATCGACACAGTCAAAGGCTTTGGCATAGTCAATAAAGCAGAAATAGATGTTTTTCTGGAACTCTCTTGCTTTTTTTTCCATGATCCAGCAGATGTTGGCAATTTGATCTCTGGTTCCTCCACCTTTTCTAAAACCAGCTTGAACATTTGGAAGTTCACGGTTCATGTATTGCTGAAGCCTGACTTGGAGAATTTTGAGCATTACTATACTAGCATGTGAGATGAGTGCAATTGTGTGGTAGTTTGAGCATTCTTTGGCATTGCCTTTTTTGGGATTGGAATGAAAACTGACCTTTTCCAGTCCTGTGGCCACTGCTGAGTTTTCAAAATTTGCTGGCATATTGAATGCAACACTTTCACAGCATCATCTTTCAGGATTTGAAATAGCTCAACTGGAATTCCATAACCTCCACTAGCTTTGTTCGTAGTGATGCTTCCTAAGGCCCACTTGACTTCACATTCCAGGATGTCTGGCTCTAGGTGAGTGATCACACCATCGTGATTATTTGGGTCGAGAAGATCTTTTTTGTACAGTTCTTCTGTGTATTCTTGCCACCTCTTCTTAATATCTTCTGCTTCTGTTAGGTCCGTACCATTTCTGTCCTTTATTGTGCCCATCTTGTCATGAAATGTTCCTTTGGTACCTCTAATTTTCTTGAAGAGATCTCTAGTCTTTCCCATTCTGTTGTTTTCCTCTATTTCTTTGCATTGATCGCTGAGGAAGGCTTTCTTATCTCTCCTTGCTATTCTTTGGACTCTTTCCTTTTCTCCTTTGCTTTTCACTTCTCTTCTTTTCACAGCTATTTGTAAGGCCTCCCCAGACAGCCATTTTGCTTTTTTGCATTTCTTTTCCATGGGGATGGTCTTGTTTCCTGTCTCCTGTACAATGTCACAAACCTCCATCCATAGTTCATCAGGCATTCTATCTATCAGATCTAGGCCCTTAAATCTATTTCTCACTTCCACTGTATAATCATAAAGGATTTGATTTAGGTCATACGTGAATGGTCTAGTGGTGTTCCCTACTTTCTTCAATTTCAGTCTGAATTTGGCAATAAGGAGTTCATGATCTGAGCCACAGTCAGCTCCCGGTCTTGTTTATGCTCACTGTAGAGAGCTTCTCTATCTTTGGCTGCAAAGAATATAATCAATCTGATTTTGGTGTTGAGCATCTGGTGATGTCCATGTGTAGAGTCTTCTCTTGTGTTGTTGGAAGAGGGTGTTTGCTATGACCAGTGTGTTCTCTTGGCAAAACTCTATATATGCGTTAGTATATTGTATTGGTGTTTTTCTTTCTGGTTTACTTCACTCTGTATAACCGGCTCCAGTTTCATCCACCTCATTAGAACTGATTGAAATGTATTCTTTTTAATGGCTGAGTAATATTCCATTGTGTATATGTGCCACAGCTTTCTTATCCATTCATCTGCTGATGGACATCTAGGTTGCTTCCATGTCCTGGCTATTATAAAAAGTGCTGCGATGAACATTGGGGTACACATGTCGTTTCAATTCTGGTTTCCTCAGTGTGTATGCCCAGCAGTGGGATTGCTGGGTCACATGGCAGTTCTAATTCCAGTTTTTAAAGGAATCTCCACACTGTTCTCCATAGTGGCTGTACTAGTTTACATTCTCACCAACAGTGTAAGAGGGTTCCCTTTTCTCCATACCCTCTCCAGCATTTATTGCTTGTAGACATTTGGATAGCAGCCATTCTTACTGGCGTGAAATGGTACCTCATTGTGGTTTTAAATTTCTTGATGAAAGTGAAAGAGGAGAGTGAAAAAGTTGGCTTAAAGCTCAACATTCAGAAAAATAAGATCATAGCATCTGGTCCCATCACTTCATGGGAAATAGATGGGGAAACAGTGGAAACAGTGACAGACTTTATTTTTTTGGGCTCCAAAAGCACTGCAGATGGTGACTGCAACCATGAAATTAAAAGATGCTTACTCCTTGGAAGGAAAGTTATGACCAACCTAGACAGCATATTAAAAAGCAGAGATAATACTTTGTTAACAAAGGTCTGTCTAGTCAAGGCTATGGTTTTTCCAGTAGTCATGTATGAATGTGAGAGTTGGACTATAAAGAAAGCTGAGCGCCGAAGAACTGATGCTTTTGAACTGTGGTGTTGGAGAAGACTCTTGAGAGTCCCTTGGACAGCTAGGAGATCCAACCAGTCCATCCTAAAGGAAATCAATCCTAGGTGTTCATTGGAATGACTGATGTTGAAGTTGAAACTCAATATTTTGGCCACCTGATGTGAAGAGCTGAGTCATTTGAAAAGACTCTGATGTTGGGAAAGATTGGAGGCAGGAGGAGAAGGGGACAACAGAGGATGAGATGGTTGGATGTCATCACCGACTCAGTGGACATGAGTTTGGGTAAACTCTTGGAGTTGGTGATGGACAGGGAGCCTGGCGTGCTACTGTTCATGGGGTCACAAACAGTTGGACACGACTGAGTGACTGAACTGAATAAACATTATTGGCGCCACAGAGTAGAAGTGGCCCCCTCACCCCATGTATCACTCTAACCAGTTCGTCTTATCAGTATCACTCAGTTTTATCAGTTTATGCAGCTGAGAGAGTGGCATCACTGCACCACGTTCTGCCTGTCACATAAGCACTATGCTTCTGCTTTCCTCTGCATTCCTGCCATGATCCTGCACAACAACTCTGATTTCAATCTCATTCTCTTCTCCTCATGACTAAAGAGGAAGAAAAGTAGAAGAAAAGAGCTTTGTTACTTTGTGTAACATTGGATTAGGGCGTCCTCATGAATATATTGTTATCCCCTTGGGTCAGCCACCCTAACCAAATCTGAAAGACCTTTATGATTCTTGTTTTCTCAATCTTTTATCTCAGTCTGTATGTAACAAGTGATGTTTGGGTTGGTTGGGGAGCAGGTTCTGATAAACCTGGTCCTCAAATTTTGGAGGGGAAGTAAAAGACCTTTCAATAATTTGTCATGGTCACAAGCACTAGGCACACAAATAGTACTAGATGACTGCAGATGTAACATAAAGGGTACAAATAATGCCCAGTTGCTAGCGTGATAACTATAGTTCTATCCATTTCTCTCCCAGTGGGGCCTTCCCTGGTGTTTCAGATGGTAAAGAATCCATCTGCAATGCAGGAGACTGGGGTTTGAACCCTGGGTGGGGAAAATTCCCTGGAGGAGGGAATGGCTACGCACTCCAGTGTTCTTGCATGGAAAATTCCATGGACAGTGCAATCTGGTGGGTTACAGTCTGTGGGATGGATCCCAAAGAGCCAGACATGACTGAATGACTAACACTTTCCCCTTTTCTTCCTCTCCCAACTCAAAAACCATGTTTAAAAAGATGTAAATCAGGGTGATTTTATATAGATAATCATGACTCTACCATAATTAATTTATAGTTAACTTACTCAAAAAACACCAGCATTTTAAACATGAATAATATTATCTATTATTAGAGCCATCTCTCCAGTGGTTATTACCTGCCCCGCTGCCTGACACCATGGCTGGTTGCTCGAGGTACACTAGCTGTACTAGGAGACAGAATGCCAGTTTGTCAGACCTTGTTTATGCATTCTGGTGTCTTTCTAATCCAAATGCTTTATTTATCTGCCTTTGTAGATTTTGAACAGTGAGCAGCACATGCTTTACATCTTGGTCAGAGAATGGCAGAATGGCCTCTTCACTGAAACAGAGGAATGAAAGGCAGAGTAAGGGACAAGGAGAGCAGAGCTAATTTCCTCTCTCATTCAAAAGGAGAGTAAGAAGGTGGTTAGAGAGGAGCAGAAAGAGTTTACAAGTATTGAACACTTTAATCTTCAAAGTCACTCTACAAAATAGGTGTTGTTATTATCCCATTTTACACTCTTGTGAGAAGTTAGTAACTTGACTAAGCACACAGAGTCAATGAATAGGAGAGCCTTGCACCCTAACCTTTCTGGCTCCAAGTATCATTCTTTAAAGCCATCCACCTGGAGGACATTTTTCCTTGATAAGAGTCAGCAACTACGCCCCCGTCTGCCAAGTTATTTTGGTTACTTCAATATTATGAAGTCCTAAATGGCTTCAGGAGAAGGCAATGGCACCCCACTCCAGTACTCTTGCCTGGAAAATCCATGGACAGAGGAGCCTGGTAGGCTGCAGTCCATGGGGTCGCTAAGAGTCGGACACGACTGAGCGACTTCACTTTCACTTTTCACTTTCATGCATTGGAGAAGGAAATGGCAACCCACTCCAGTGTTCTTGCCTGGAGAATCCCAGGGACGGGGGAGCCTGGTGGGCTGCCATCTCTGGGGTCGCACAGAGTCAGACACGACTGAAGCAACTTAGCAGCAGCAGCAGAAATGGCTTCATATCTCTAGTAAGATCCCAAAGGGAAGGGGTCAGCTCAATTCCTGTTATTCATTCACGTGTTGACTACTCTCACAGCTTCACTCTAATCAATAGGCTTGCATTCTCCCACTACAGGGTTTCCCTGGTGGCTCAGATGGTAAAGAAATCTGTCTGCAATGCAGGAGACCTGGGTTCAATCCCTGGGTTGGGAAGATTCCTTGAAGAAGGGAATGGCAACCGACTCCAGTATTCTTGCCTGGAGAATTCCATGGATAGAGGAGCCTGGCAGGCTACTGTCCATGAGGACAGCTCTTCACTATCCAACAAGCCCCAAATAGGCTGAAGCTACTTTCATTAACATTAATAGATAAATAATTAAAAACCCAGATAGGTTTATGTTTGCATCAAAACTACTAGGTTCATTTTTGTTTTATAAAAATAATCAGTATAGGGACTTCCCTGCCAAAGTAAGGGACACAGGTTCAATCCTGAGTCTGGGAAGATTCCACATGCCACGGAGCAACTAAGCCCATGCTCCACAACTACTGAGCCTGAGCTCCTAGAGCTTGTGTGCCACAACTAGAGAAGCCAACTCAATGAGAAGTCTGAGCACTGCAGTGAAGAGCAGCCAGCCCCCACCAGCTGCAACTAGAGAAAGCCCCGTGCAGCTGTGAAGACCCAGAGCAGGCAAAAGTAAATAACTAAATAAAATTTTTTAAAAAATCAGTATACATGAATATTTTTAGTTGAAAAATTTTAAATCTGTTTATATTATAGTTGCTATACTTTTACTACATTAAGGCAAGAATAACCTCTAAATGTTCGTGTTTACTTGCTTGAATTAGAGATAGTTCAACTTCTAAAGTCTTTACAAAGTTCTTCAAATAGCTTTGATGAATAAGCAAACAATTAATTTTTTCATATTTCTGAAAATTTAATGAAAATGAGTTTTTATAAATATATAGTGTATTTTTTCTAAAAAGCAAAATGTCTTTTTCTGAGTTGACAAATACATATTTTTATTATATTTGTGTGTGTGGCAATAGAGAAACAAGTGGCCCATGTAAGGATTTGAAATTTCACTCTGCCCATTTTTTAGCAGAAAGGAAAGTTATTTGACTTCTCTGATTTCAGTTAATTAAGCTAATATTTAGAACAATGTCTGGTATGTATCCAATAAGTCTTAGCTGTTATTAACCTGGAGGGAGTAATTGCTCCAAGCAGTCCCTGCAATTTAATTGGGAATTTCTGTAAAGCAAGAATACCTAATGTACAAATTGCCTCCAAATGTAATGAAATTTTAATACTAACTTAACAATTAATGAAGATGATATAATAGTACACTCTGGAGATATTTAATTAAACATTTATGGTTTCAATCTTGCATCTTTTGATATTCTGAGCACAGGTTTGTTTTTTTTTTTTCTACCTCTTGAATACTTATTTTTATTGGCCCTTGAAATGTCATAGTACTAAGTATTTGTAGTGCTTGATGGATAAGATGGTCTTGGCCAAAGTAAATGGGACAGCTTTGAAGGCTACCTTTTCTGGCTCCAAATTACTTTCGGTGATAGTCTGCCTCTTGGAGAACATTTCTTCTCAGCAAGAGTTTGGTAAAGTTTCTAGAAGTTTTGGAAAGGTTACTAAACTGGGATTCAAAGACAGGACAGTAAAGTAAAAATCCCAGGTATCACTGACAAGCCAAAATTCTAAAACTACTTTTGCTTAAATTCAGAGTTTATACCAAAACCTAGGCTGAAGCTGGCCCTGCATTTAAACATAAACAGGAGAAAGAATGATTTAGTAGAGGGTTGGAACCGGCACTGATCCAAGAAGGAATATCTTCTTTAATAAACTGGGACTATATCTTGACATACATAGTTATCATGTCATTTTAATTTTCCAAATGGCATTGCAAAACCAATGGTGGGTAAAACTGATACCTTAGCACAAGCCAAGGCAAAAGTACTAAACTACCAATAGTGATTGTATTTTTCACTTCCATTCAATCAGAGAAGAAGAAAAAGAAGGCATACAAGAAAAAGCCAGCTTAGCTCTAGAACATCCTTGATGAAGCATAAAATTTTACATTTTATTAAATTTTAACCTTCTGTATGTCTTTTTAATATTAAGCATGATGTAATGTGAAGTACCCATAAAGCACTTCTGCTGCTTACAGAAATATAATTGTCTCCAGGAAAAGTACTTATTTGAGTTACAAATAAGCTGTTTTTTTCATGGAACATAGTTTTGAAAGAAAAACTGGCAGCCAACTATGGTATTCATACTTGGGTATTTGGCAAGCATTTTTGCAAAAAAAAAAAAAAATGGATGTGGAGATCCTGTCACTTCAAGAAAAACAACTAACAAGCTTAATAAATTTCAAGTTTTGCAAGCTAAAATTAAAATTTTGGAAAATTTTATCTGCCACCACGAGCTTGGCCTCTTGCCAATACTCAAAGACTTTTCTGGTGAGATTGGTGGGATATTAATGAACATGATATTTGGATATTATATAATAAAATGAGCTACCATTTGAAAGATTTGCATTATTCAGTGAATCATTACTTTCCAAATGACCAATGCATGATATTACACATCTATTAAAAATTGAAGATAGACCAGTGAATTTTAATGTAACAGTATTATTCTGGTCTAAGATTACACAATGTACTTAACTTCTAATCAATTATCATTTGTCAAATTTTAGTGGGTAGAAAGAATAAAAGCTGTAATTAACTGATAAGGTCATTAAAATATCCTCTCCATTTATATATTTATGTGAAGCCATATTTTCTTCATCTACTTCAACCAAAACAACAGATAAAATGCAGAAGCAGATATGAGAATCAAGGTTCAGTTCAGTTCGGTTCAGTTCAGTCTCTCAGTCGTGTCTGACACTTTGTAACCCCATGGACTGCAGCATGCCAGGCCTCCCTGTCCATCACCAACTCCCGGAGTTTACTCAAACTCTTGTCCATCGAGTTGGTGATGCCATCCAACCATCTCACCTTCTGTTGTCCCCTTCTCCTACTGCCTTTGATCTTTCCCAGCATCAGGGTCTTTTCAAATGAGTCAGCTCTTCGCATCAGGTGGACAAAATATTGGAGTTTCAGCTTCAACATCAGACCTTCCAATGAACACCCAGGACTGATCTCCTTTAGGATGGACTGGTTGGATCGCCTTGCAGTCCAAGGCACTCTCAAGAGTCTTCTCCAACACCACAATTCAGAAACATCAATTCTTTGGCAGTCAGCTTTCTTCACAGTCCAACTCTCACATCCATACATGACTACTGGAAAAACCATAGCTTTGACTAGATGGACCTTTGTTGGCAAAGTAATGTCTCAGCTTTTTAATATGCTGTCTAGGTTGGTCGATAACTTTTCTTCCCCGAGCAAGGCTCTTTTAATTTCATGGCTGCAATCACCATGTGCAGTGATTTTAGATCCCCCCAAAATAAAGCCTGTCACTGTTTCCATTGTTTCCCCTTCTATTTGCCATGAAGTGCTGGGACCAGATGCCATGATCTTAGTTTTCTGAATGTTGAGTTTTAAGCCAACTTTTTCACTCTCCTCTTTCACTTTCATCAAGAGGCTCTTTAGTTCTTTGCTTTCTGCCATAAGGGTGGTGTCATCTGCATATCTGAGGTGATTGATATTTCTCCTGGCATGTCTTCTATTAATTCATGCATTTAAAACATTTGCAAATATATAAACAATGCTGTGGTTTTCATGATTTTTTCTTTTGGAAGATATAATTATTTTTTCATAAAAATGTCATATATGTTAACATGTATTGGGTTTACTTTTTTAATGAATTAATATCAAGATTTATTTAGTTTTCATCTCTAATATGGAATATTGAGTGATAATAATTCATAAACAAAAGTTCTGTGGTGCTCAATTTTTACAAGTGAAAAAGAGTCCTGTGACCAAAACTTTTGACAGTTATGGCCCTAAGGTTAAAGAAATTCTAGACCAGCAGCTATTGTGACATCAGCTTCAGGTCAACCTATGAAGGATTTCACACAATTGCTCAGTATTTCACAGAGCTCTCCAGGCTGAACTGCCCTATAAGAAGCTAACCATCGAAGAGGGCCTGCTATTGTCCTTGATGTTCTCCATAGGACATTCAACAATGTCACCAGGAAAGATACCCAACAAAGAGTAAGAGAAAAACCATTTCATTCTTCGATTTCTTTGCTTCTTTCTTTGATTTTGGTCAGGTTTCCCAACACTTTGTCTCTTGTTTCATTATGCAAGATGTACAAACTTCAAGCCAAAAGGGTAAAAGCTGCTGCTGGGCAGATGTGGAATTCAAATTTCTCCAAGATCAGACAATCTCTTAAAAATGCTTACCACAAATGTAAGAATCAGTATCCGAATTCAACCAGATGTCCAACTATGACTTCCCATGATTGTGATCAAGAGGACCTTAATGCTGATGAAGAAATGAATCTTCTAGTAATGCTCCAAGATATTAAAACCACCCAGCTTGAACTCCTCAGCCAAATGACTGGCATGATCTGTGCATTATCAAAAATCCAGGAAAAGACTGACTTCTTTCAGAAGCAGATGCAAGTCCTGGAAACCAAAATGAATGTTAATGAAAATAAACAGTGTGCAACAGCTGAAGATATCTTCTCTGTGAAGGAAGACGTTGATGCTTTAAAGAAGAAGGTGACAGAGCTGGGAAACCAGAATTCTTGCTCCAATGTACATTGTTTAGAGGTCCTGGATGGAGAAAAGGGTAAAGAGATCCTAGAACTTCTTCACAAAGGCACACAATCAGAAACTCTGAAGAACACACTGACCTCTATAGATTCTGAAATCTCTTCAGCAGAACCAGAGAAAGTGCTCAGTTATCCTAAGTCCACTGATCATCTTGAGGAAAAAACAATATCTCCCCAAATCAAAGCTCTGAAGAAAAGTAACTATCAAAATGCATTAAGAAGCTTCCAAAAAGCAAAGTCAAATATTTATATTTACCCAGACTTTAATACATGGATCAAGCTAACTTTTGTCCATGGAGGAAAGTGGAGATTTTTCCTCAGCGCAACCAAGTTAGAGGAATTCATCCAGTGGCTTCTTTCCAGGCCAACCCTCCCTCCTGAGGAACCACAAGTCATAACCCAGAAGTATTGTCTTTTCACTGGGCCTATCACAAACTTGACCACCATCTGTGTCTCTGTTTTCAACTACATTTATTGTCTTTTTGGTTCCTCAAAAGAGGAAGTAACTCGACTATAGAGTAATTTTCTGCTTTGCTTGGTACAAAATAAATGTAACCTGGCTATGCCAAGCATTCACATGTCTTTGTGGCTGCTGTAAACTCCTTGGTAGTAAAGTTAGCTCACTGTGCGTTGGCTGCCTGCAAAGTTTCTTTATGTCTACAGTAAGTTGAGGCATATCATCCCATTAGACAATTGTGATGCATTTTCTGCCAAGTTTCTTATTTTCCCAAAAGCAATTAATGAGGACTCCTCCAGTGCCCATTTCATAGATAACTGGAAACAAAGAATAAAGGGGTCCAAAATGAGAAACACTTTCAGTAGCCCCCACTATTGTCTTAGTGGCCTCTGCAGATAAGATCTGTGACACAGAGACAGATTCTACCAACAAAATTTTAAATAGCATAGAGTGCAAAAGATAACATGGACAAAGTTAGAGCTATAAAAATGTAAGGCACTGAAAGGACAAGGTATTGCCAGGAAAATATTTATTCCAAAATTGGGATTTTTCTTTCAGCTTCATCTCTATCAAACAATTGGAAAAGGGGGAAAAGCTGAATATGGTATTGGGTTGTTTGGTTTTTTTTCACATTTTCATGAAATGAGACAAATGCCATATCTTACAGGTTTGATACAGAGGAAAAGGCAAAATCCAAGGATGGATTTGTGAACTAAGTTAAATCTTGACACTATATATGACAAAGCATTTTTTTTTTTTTCTTCTGATGAACCATATAAATACTACACATCCAGGGTGGACTTCATTCCGGGACATAATAGGAGGTTGCCATTGTAATGTAATTTTTCTAAATATCATGCTAATTAACTGCAAAAAAAAAAGTTTCCTTCACCACTAGTTAGTAAATGAAATCTACCAATAGAGAATCATAAGCTGTTAAACTACAAATATTCTTGGCAAATGTACTATTTTAAACTACTCTCAGTTAATCATTTGAAAGAGGGCTTTGGCAGTTAGCAAAGAACATTTCAAATGAGGAAACAGCAGCTAAGGTGAGTATAGAAGAAACTAAGGGAGAAATAGGCTAAGAAGACACAACATTGCTTGGAGCCAGTCTGGTAATAATTATACACTACAACTTGTTCATCTACAAATGCATTTTATTTGACCTTTCTTTACAAATGTACAGATAAGATGTAAACAAAAGTAACTGAAAATATGTCAGTATGTGATAGGGGCAGCATGGATCATCCTGTCATCAGTTCAGTTCAGTCGCTCAGTCGGGTCCGCCTCTTTGCGACCCCATGGACTGCGGCACGCCAGGCCTCCCTGTCCAACACCAACTCCCGGAGTTCACTCAGACTCATGTCCATTGAGTATGTGATGCCATCCAACCATCTCATCCTCTGTCATCTCATTCTCCTCCTGCCTTCAATCTTTCCCAGCATCAGGGTTTTTTCCAGTCAGTCCGTTCTTCGCATCAGGTGGCCCAGGTATTGGAGTTTCAGCTCCAGCATCAGTCTTTCCAATGAATATTCAGGACTGATCTCCTTTAGGATGGACTGGTTGGATCTCCTTGCACTCCAAGGTACTCAAGAGTCCTCTCCAACACCACAGTTCAAAAGCAGCAATTCTTTGGCACTCAGCTTTCTTTATAGTCCAACTCTCATATCCATACATGACTACTGGAAAAACCATAGCTTTGACTAGACAGACTTTTGTTGGCAAAGTAATGTCTCTGCTTTTTAATATACTGTCTAGGTTGGTCATAACTTTTCTTCCAAGGAGCAAGTGTCTTTTAATTTCATGGCTGCAGTCTTTTAATTTCATCCTATCATATACCTACTTAAAACAAGGATATCTGTCAAATAGGTAACAGTGCTAACAAAGGGCTAACAGTGCTAACATAGTAAAATACCATTCCAGTAAAGAGAGCAGAAATGGAGAAGGCAATGGCACCCCACTCGGTATTCTTGCCTGGAAAATCCCATGGACGGAGGAGCCTGGTAGGCTGCAGTCCATGGGGTCGCTAAGGGTCGGACACGACTGAGCGACTTCACTTTCACTTTTCACTTTCATGCATTGGAGAAGGAAATGGCAACCCACTCCAGTGTTCTTGCCTGGAGAATCCCAGGGACAGGGGAGCCTGGTGGGCTGCCGTCTCTGGGGTCGCAGAGAGTCGGACACGACTGAAGTGACTTAGCAGTAGCATAGCAAAGGCAGCAGAAAACTCTCTTTCTCTACTGACTACCAGAGATATCCTTTTTTTTTTTTTTTAATTAATTTTATTTTATTTTTAAACTTTACATAATTGTATTAGTTTTGCCAAATATCAAAATGAATCCGCCACAGGTATACATGTGTTCCCCATCCTGAACCCTCCTCCCTCTTCCCTCCCCATACCATCCCTCTGGGTCATCCCAGTGCACTAGCCCCAAGCATCCAGTATCGTGTATCGAACCTGGACTGGCAACTCGTTTCTTACGTGATATTTTACATGTTTCAATGTCATTCTCCCAAATCTTCCCACCCTCTCCCTCTCCCACAGAGTCCATAAGACTGTTCTATACATCAGTGTCTCTTTTGCTGTCTCGTACACCGGGTTATTGTTACCATCTTTCTAAATTCCATATATATGTGTTAGTATACTGTGTTTATGTTTTTCCTTCTGGCTTACTTCACTCTGTATAATAGGCTCCAGTTTCATCCACCTCATTAGAACTGATTCAAATGTATTCTTTTTAATGGCTGAGTAATACTCCATTGTGTATATGTACCACAGCTTTCTTATCCATTCATCTTAAAGAACAGCTGAGCTCTAGCCGAGCCCACTGGATGTGCCCCTCACATCAGAGTAACTAGGGAAGGTCTGCCATGACTCAGGCAGATGACCTCACAAGCAGCTTCTGGGAGAATAAGAAGTGACTCAGCTGGTATTTCCTGGGTCATCTGAGCCTCTATATTAATGCACACTTCCACTTTTTCTCCCTTAGGTGCCCCCTTAGCACTTGTCTAACGTTTCTAGACAGGAAAAGAGTTTAGGTTAAAAGCCTGGAATCAGAAGACCTCAGTTCTGAACAGTCTTAAATTCTATACTCCCAAGCTTTATGGTTTCTCATCTATCTTTTTTTTTTTTTGTCATGTATAAAAAGGGAATCATTATATTTGTTCAGCAAGGGACAGTGGAGGGTAAAAGAAAAAGTAGAAGACATTCCCTGTGTAGACACATAATGTCCAGTTGGACAAGCAAAAGACATACACACAACTCTAAGGTATGACAGATGGGCAGCAAAGAGCAATATAAAAAGTGTTCCTGCTATCAGAGGAGTAGGAAGGTTGAGGGGCCTTGTAGTAAGGAGGTAAAGTGGAGGGCAGTGGTGTGGCAAGGAGGAGGTGGTGAGGGGTGTACCAGGCAGAAGGAAAAACGAGAGCACAGGAATGGGTAGGGAACATGGGAAATAAAAGCCACGAGGCACTTGATAAGTATAAAGTTCTGACAGGCTATCATTTCGACTCCTGTGGATCTCATTTTTCTCTCAGGGATTCCCCACTACGTTCATTTTCACCTGTTTTGTACCTACATAAGGATGTTAGAGAAGAAGAAAGTGAGAAGGACACTACTTGATTTTCTCAGGATCTCAAAATTTCCCTAACGATGACTGTCTTGTTAATTCACAAAAGTTCCTGTGAGGAAAGAATTATTTTGCTCTTGAGTCAATTATTTATTATCATCACCTAGACAAGCTCTCACCTGACTTGTTAAAATTATAACTCAATTTGAAACTACATGCAAAAAAATAATTGCTTTCAAATTAACCTGCCTCTCAGCCTACGCACCTCCACCTCACCTGGCTCAGAGGAAGTGATGCCTCTCTTGTCCACCTTCCTCCTCCAATGCCTCATAGGGACTTAATCAGTTGTTACTGTTCTTTCCTCCAGGTTAATCACCAACTCCCAGTTCTTGTGCTCAGCTTATACCAGTATTTGTTTGCCTCGTTCCTGTGTTCCCCTCCTCTTTTGCTGATCTCCCATCATACTCTTTGAGAGCCCACCTGCCTGTCTCCACCTCCTCCTCTCCCACTCTTTCCACAGCTCTTAGAATCAAGTCTTCCAAGCTCTGTCTTCTGATCCTTTTCCCATCACTCTGGCAGATCCTCCTCAGTTTCTTAGACGATTCCCCTGCCACTAATAATTCCCTTAAAATACTGATGCTTCACTTTAATCATTCCCAAGTCAAAGGAGTCCTAACCCAGCCTCTCCTGGGACATCTTCAGCTTTAGTTCCAAGTGACTACTTTCTTCTCCACCTGGATGAGTCTCAAACTCTTTACTTCCTAAAATTAACCTTAGTAGCTCTTCTTTCCTATGATTCAAACCTATTTCTCTTCCAGTATCCTTTTTATTAACGGCATCTCAGTGGAAACTATCAACATCACCAAACTGGAAATTACTCTCATCTTCTCCCTTACTTGCTATATTAATCATCAAATCTTTCCTTGTTTATCTTCCAACAACTCATGGAATCTATCCTCTGTCTCTGTCCCCACTTCTGTTTTGGTTCAAGCCATCAGTTCAGTCAGTTCAGTTCAGTCACTCAGTTGTGTCTGACACTTTGTGACCCCATGAACTGCAGCATGCCAGGCCTCCCTGTCCATCACCAACTCCCAGAGTTCACTCAAACATAATGTCCATTGAGTTGGTGATGACATCCAGCCATCTCATCCTCTGTCGTCCCCTTCTCCTCTTGCCTTCGATCTTTCCCAGCATCAGGGTCTTTTCCAATTAGTCAGTTCTTCACAACAGGTGGCCAAAGTATTGGAGTTTCAGCTGCAACATCAATCCTTCCAATGAACACTCAGGACTGATCTCCTTTAGGATGGACTAGTTGGATCTCCTTGCAGTCCAAGGCACTCTCAAGAGTCTTCTCCAACATCACAGTTCAAAAACATCTATTCTTTGGCGCTCAGCTTTCTTTACAGTCCAACTCTCACATGCATACATGACTACTGGAAAAACCATAGCTTTGACTAGATGCACCTTTGTTGGCAAAGTAATGTCTCTGCTTTTTAATATGCTGTCTAGGTTGGTCATAACTTTTCTTCCAGGGAGCAAGGGTCTTTTATTTTCATGGCTGCAGTCACCACCTGCAGTGATTTTGGAGCCCCCCCAAATAAAGTCTGTCACTATTTGAACTGTCTCCCCATCTATTTGCCATGAAGTGCTGGGACCAGATGCCATGATCTTCATTTTCTGAATGTTGAGTTTTAAGCAAACCTTTTCACTCTTCTCTTTTACTTTCATCAAGAGGCTCTTTAGCTCTTCTTCTCTTTCTGCCAAAGGGTGACAAGGGTGGTGTCATCTGCATATCTGAGGTTATTGATATTTCTCCCGGCAATCTTGATTCCAGCTTGTGCTTCATCCAATCCAGCATTTCTCATGACATACTCTGCATATAAGTTAAATAAGCAAGGTGACAACATACAGCCTTGATATACTCCTTTTCCTATTTGGAACCAGTCTGTTGTTCCATGTCCGGTTCTAACTGTTGCTTTCTGATCTGTATACAGATTTCTCAAGACGGAGGTCAGGTGGTCTGGTATTCCCATCTCTTTCAGAACTTTCCACAGTTTATTATGATTCACACAGTCAAAGGTTTTGGCATAGTCAATAAAGCAGAAATAGATGTTTTTCTGGAACTCTCTTGCTTTTTCAATGATCCAGTGGATGTTGGTAATGTGATCTCTGGTTCTTCTGCCTTTTCTAAAACCAGCTTGAACATCTGGAAGTTCATGGTTCACATATTGCTGAAGCCTGGCTTTGAGAATTTTGAGCATCACTTTAGTATCATGTGAGATGAGTGCAATTGTGTGGTAGTTTGGGCATTCTTTGGCATTGCCTTTCTTTGGGATTGGAATAAAAACTGACCTTTTCCAGTCCTGTGGCCACTGCTGAGTTTTCAAAATTTGCTAGCATGTTGAGTGCAGCACTTTCACAGCATCATCTTTAAGGATTTGAAATAGCTCAACTGGAATTCCATCACCTCCACTAGCTTTGTTCGTAATGATGCTTCCTAAGGCCCACTTGACTTCACATTCCAGGATGTCTGGCTTTAGGTGAGTGATGATACCATTGGGATTATCTGGGTTGTGAAGCCATAATATCTCTCTATGAATGAAACGTTTTCCTTCTTGGTATCCCAGGCTCCACAATGTCCATAATCCGATCCTAAAAGGGTAATTTTTTATATGAAATAAAGATAATTTTTAACTTATTTTTATGGAGGCAACATTGGTTTATAAAATTACGTAAGTTTCATCTGTACCACATTATACACTAGTTCTCTACACCCTACAGTGTGCTCAGCACCAAAGGTTTCGATTCCATCCACAGCCAGTTGACCCCCTCTACCCACTGTGCCCTCTCCCTACCCATTCCCCTCTGGTAACCACTACTCTGTTCTCTATCTGTGTGTTGGGTTTGGTTTAGTTTCATTTATTTTGTTTGTTTGTGATTCCACAGGCTGGAAAAAGGTAGCTAGAAAGTTTCATTTTTTCCTCCCAGTTTTACTGACATACAGCATTATTTAAGGTGCATGGCAGAAGGATTTGACTCACATACACCATTAAATGAACACAATAAATTTAGTGAACATCCATCATCTCATACAAATTCAAAATTAATGAAAAATAAAAACATTTTCATTGTGATGAGAATTCTTTGGACTTACTAACTTCACAACTTTTATATATAACATGCAGCAGTGTTAATTATATGACTCACATTATACACCACATCCCTAGTACTTATGTTACCTAAGCTGGAAGTTCGTACCTTTTGACCACCTTTATCCAATTCCCCTCCTCCCATCCCCTGCCTCTGGTAACCACAAGCCTTTCTCTGTAAGTTTATTTGTTCATTTGTTTTTTGAAGTATAATTGACCTACAATACTATGTTAGTTCCCAGTGTAAAACATAGTGATTCAATATTTCTATACATTACAAAATGATCACCATGGTAAGTCGAGTCGCCACCTGTTCACTATAAAAAGATATTACATTATTATTGACTACGTATTGACTATACTCCCTATTCTGTATGTATGTATCACTTTCATGACTTGTAACTAAAGTGTGCACTTCTTCATTTCCCTCACCTATTTCACTCATCCCCATGCCCCTCTCCTCTGGCAAACTCCTGCTGTGCTCTCTGTATCTGTGAATCTGTTTCTGCTTAGTTATGTTTGTCAGTTTGTTTTGTTTTTTAGATTTCACATATAAGTGAATTTCTCTGATTTATTTGACTGAACATAATGGACCCTTTAGGTCCATCCATGTTGATGCAAATGGCAAGATTTTGTCTTTTTATGGCTGAGTAGTATTCCATTGTGTATATAAACCATGACTTCTTTATCCATCCACTCACTGGTAGGTACTTTGGTCATTTCCACATATTGGCTATTGTAAATAATGCTGCAATGAAGTAAGGGGCGCATATATCTTTTCAAATTAATGTTTTCATATTCTTTGGGTAAATACTCAAAAGTGGGATAGATGGATCATATGGTAGTCCTACTCTTGATTTTTTGAGGAATCTCCATACTGTTTTCCATAGTAGCTTTACCAATTTACATTCCTATCAACAGTGTATAAAGGTTCCATTTTCTCCACATCCTTGCTAACATTTGTTATTTACTGTCTTTTTGATAATAGGCATGAAGCAATATCTCATTGTAGTGTTGATTTGCATTTCCCTAATAACTGGTGATGCTGAATATCTTTTCATAGAACTGTTGGCCATCTGTGTGTCTTCTTTAGAGAAATGTGTATTCGAGTTCTATATCTAATTTTGAATCAGGTTGTATTTTTTTTGTTATTGAGTTGTATGAGTTCTTCATACATATTTTGGATATTAACTCTTTACTACAGATATGATTTACAAACATCTTCTCAATTTATCAGGCTGTCTTTTCATTTTGTTGATAGTTTCCTTTGCTGTACAAAAGCGTTCTCATTTGATGTAGTCCCATGTGTTTATATTTTCTTTTCCCTTGCCTGAGGATATACAGAAATATATTGCCAAGCCTGTCAAAGAGAGAGTGGGCTTTTTTAAAAACAGTTCTAAAATCTTTTTATTATTTCTCATAGTGAGGAGAATAAAATCCAGATTTCTCAGCAGAGCCTACGCAACCATTCCTATCCTGAATTTTTACATTTGGAAAGTAGTGTCCTATAGTGGTAAGGCACGATGGCTTTGGTGTCAGACTCACCTGGTTCAAGAGCTGGCTCTGTCAGTCACTAGTCGTGTGACTTTGGAATTAAGCCAAAGCTTAAATTCCCAAAGGCTTAGTGTCCTTATTCCTAAAATAAAAATAATAATCATAAGTTATTGCCAGGCATGATGATGATGATGATTATATGAAGCCCTTAGCAATCTAATTGACATACAATAAGTGTGAAATAAATGGTATGGTATTTATTAACAAGTTACTTCTTCATCCTCATCCTTCCATGATAAATTTACATGCAAACCACCATCCAATCACATGAATGTCTTGCATGTGTGTGTGCTCAGACACTTCAGTCGTGTCTGACTCTGTGAGACTCTGTGGACTGTAGCCCTCCAGGCTCCTCTGTCCATGGGATTCTCCAGGCAAGAATAGTAGAGTGGGTTGCCATTCCCATCTCCAGGGGAATCTCCCCAACCCAGCGATCCAACCCTTGTCTCTTATGTCTCCTGCATTGGCAGGCCGGTTCTTTACCACTAGCACCACTTGGGAATGTCTTGCAGATTTTTTCAAATCTTGTATCTTTGTTCTTGCTGCCCCTATGGCCTTGGATGCCTTTCTCTTATCTAGCTGATGAGCAAATAATTCATCATTTGAGTCTCAAATATTTTTTTTCCCCTCAGACACCTCTACCTCAGTCTCTCTGTGGCAGAAGCTGGAGACTCTCACAAAACCCCTGTCAGTGGTGACACTGATTTTATATACATGTAATACATATTGTCATTGTGTGTTCACATGTGTCTCCTTCATAACATTTTGAGCTTTTTGTGTTAGAGATAGAAACTTACTTGTTTATCTTGAACACCATAACCCATTTTACCAATAGATTCTCAGTAAATATTTTTGAATTAAAAAAATACAGAAAAGAAAGCATCCTCCTCCTCCACAAAAAAGTGGGTATAACTAGATGAATGGTTATAACATATATGAAACATGAAAACCCCTGCGCATTCACCAGATGTCTCAAACCATTCTTGGGGCTCTCAAATTAAGTACAAATACTGGATAGGCAGCATTTGACAATGAAAAGAGCAGGAACATTAAAGACAGAACAGTATTTATTTACTGAACTTTATTATGTATAAGGCACTGCTAGGAGTTGAGTATACAATGGTGAATTTCATAACTACATGATTTTAGCAAATTCCTTAAGCCTTATATTTTTTAGTTTTTTCAACTCTAAATTTGTATCATAAGGCTGTTGTGTTAATTAAATGAGACCATGTATATAACCTGCCCAGAAGAGTGCCTGACTCAGTAGATCCTTAACAAATGGTAGTTATTTCCTTCCTTCTCTAGGCTAGATGTTAAAAGAGGGCATGAAGGTGAACAGACATGGATCCTGACTCAATGAGCTCCCATTTAGAACTCTGCTTCCTTTCATCAACCATAAAGGACTCCAGACAAACAATAAACCAAGTGACAGACTGAATACAAAAGCTCCAAACCAACTCTTGACTCCCTTGTCCAAAGAATAGCGTGACAAGAATAAGATAGGGTGTGACCCTCTCCTCCTAGTCTGGGCATTCAACCAATATGCCATCATTTGTAATAGCCATTCACCAACCTTTAATTGCACACTACAAAAATAAGCATCAGAGAAAAGTATTGGGGCAGCGGGGGAAGACACTCAATTTAAGATAAATAATTTAGTTCAGTTGGAATACTTGCTAGCAAAGATACAGACACTAGAGCATCCTATTTATTCAAAACCAACACTCACCAATGTTTATTGAAATGTGACTCTATGCCAGGAACTAGCTGAGCTCGATGTAAACCAAAAGAGATGGAAATGACACAAACTTTCTTTTCCTTTCATGAAAAAAGAACTTACTTTCCAATAGCTTTCTCTACACTTGCCAGTTATTTTGGCTGGTTGCTTTGATTTGGAGTAGAAAGCCACATACTTTATTTAAAACTTAATTTAGTTTTGTCACAGGACACAACTCAAGTCTCATTTAGAAAAAGACATTGCTATTCCTAAAAGCAATGTTTTAAGGTTAATTCTTCAAGCTACAAAACTGCAACTTTTCCTATTAATATATACGTCCAAAATATAGACTGTCCCTAACATATCAATAGATTATGCTCCAAAACTTCATTTGTAAATTCACTGAATTCAATTCAAGACACATATTACAAAGGAACAGCACTAGAGTTGGATTTGGGGCCAACTTGTAAAAGTTGATTGAACCACAATACACCTGAGATACTGGTATGCATTTAACTACAGAGCTAAGCTTTTGTGCATTCTCATGCCAAACTGTATTCAGGGAAATAACTAAAAGAGCAGTATCCCAACATGCAGATCAGGGGCCCCGATTCTGATAGTAGAGTAAAAATTTCACAGGTTGATGGTACCAGGAGGATACCTTGAGGAAGAGGGAGACAACGGACAGGATTCCAATGGGAACCACGTCAGGAACTGTAGGGATGAAAAGCTGAGGTGGGAGATTTGGGGCAAGAGAGAGAAGGCTCCATGTGGCTCCTGAAAATTTAGTCCAAGGAATAAGAGCCGAAGTGGGACCAGAGTCATCTTTTACAGTAATGAGGGGACTGGACACTGGAATAGGAGGAGACGGTTTATATTAACACATGAAAAACACTTGGCCTAAGTCTTGGCACATGGTGGTATTCAATAAAAGGTGATGGAGCCATTACAGATGGTGAGGGGGCAGTAAAACGTGTAGGCTTTGCTCCATTGTTTGTCTTCTGGAATACAATCTACTTGGACTCCATGTGAGAAGCATGGAACTCCAAGCCTCTCTGAACTATGAACTATCAGTGGCCTATGGAGTTAGTGGAGCAGGACTATGGCTGGACCAATGGAACATGCAGGTAAAAATATTGCTCTTGTGAGGCTCTTGTAACGAAGATAGTATAAGTCTGCATAGCCCCTCATTTCCCTCTTCCCCAGCCCATTGTTTTCACCTAGAGCTTGAAGTGGAAGCGTGTAGGACATAGGGATATGTACCCCAGTCAGAGGCAGAGCAAAGCAGAAGGGGAAGGACAAGGGAAAGAAAAAAGAAAACTCACAACAGGAATGAGAAACAGCTGAAGTGGAGGAGCAGCCTTTCATATAATAAGGACAGTGGTGGTGGTTTAGTTGCTAAGTCGTGTCTGACTCTTGTGACCCCATGGACTATAGCCTGCCAGGCTCCTCTGTCCATGGGATTCTCCAGGCAAGAATACTGGAGTGGGTTTCCATTTCCTTCTCTAGGGGATCTTCTCGACCCAGGAATTCTTCCCAGGATTCTTCCTCACCCAGGAATCAAACCCAGGTCTCCTGCATTGCAGGCAGATTCTCTACTGACTGAGCTACGAAGGAGGCCCTAAGCACAATACCACCAGGCAGAAGGCACTACACCATATGCTCTGAAAACACTTTTTAAAAAAGGCAGTGCCTCCATAGGCAGTTAAACCAAATGTGACGGTCATCCTCTTTCTATTTGGGGTTACATTTTAGCTCAAAAGAATCTGAAAAAGCTTCCAGGAACAGCTCTCCACAGGACTCTTCCAATCTTCTCCTTCAATCAAGGGTCTCACCTACTTTTAGACATCTCTGTTCTCTCCAATTGTTATGCAGGAAAGGAAAAGAAGTGCATAAAAATGTGCCCAGGTGAGAGTCTGATGATGCATTCTTTTCTGCCAGTCCTTTCAGAAGGGGTGCTCTCATGAGAAAAGATCCTGAAGGTATGACACATCTTTTGGATATCAGAAAATTGAAATGTGGGTATGACTCTCATTTATAAGTGACCCTCAGTCAACTTATCCTTGCCAACTATAAAGATAATAATTGCTAGATGTACAGGTTGTAATTGGATCACTGGCATCAGTGACAGGGTTATTTGTTGTTATAGCAATATTAACAAAATTATGCCTAAGGCAGTCTAATTAGAATAGCACCACAGGTGACCCAACTGGCATTTTCAATATGTTATCTAAGAGGTATGATCTAAGACAAGTCAGAGCTGACTTAATGAAGTTTCTGATCAGAGGCTGTTCTGAAGACAGTGAGTTATTGAAGAAGACAAGGAGGAACTGATGAGTGGCAGATTTGTGCAGGCTATCTGAGGACAACAAAAAGCAGCAGAATTTATTGGATTCAATCTTGCTCCTTCCTTCTCAGCAGCAGGATCCCAAAGTCATAAATGTTATCTGTGAAAAGAAGCCTAAAGATCACCTAGTTCGGTTATATTCAAGTGAGCTTTTTAAAATCTCCTGGCAGATCAACATCATGATTTTTCCATGGGTCAGGGGGCATAAACTTATCACCACCTCATTTGAGAATCATGACTATAAGCAGCAGCATAATGTAGGGGCTAAGAACAAACACTTAAATATTAGATAGCCCTGAATTAATAAGAGATAGAGCTTCCCTGGTATCTCAGATGGTAAATAATCTGTCTGCAATGCAGGAGACCTGGGTTCCAACCCTCGGTTGGGAAGGATCCCTTGCAGAAGGGAATGGCAACCCACTCTGGTATTCTTGCCTTGAGAATTCCATGGACAGAGGAGCCTGGTGGGCTACAGTCCATGGGGTCACAGAGTCGGACACAATTAAGCGACTAACACTTTCACTTTTCAATAAGAGATATGTTACTCACTAGTTGCGTGACCTTGCTTTGTTTCTTAAATTTTCTGAGCCAATTTCCCTCTCTCTAAACTGGGGATTATCACAAAATATAATGCAATTTCATGTGCTGAGAATGAAATGAGGAAAAGTCCCTAACTCAGCATCTAACATATGGATTTCTCAGCCTCCATGGTTACAAGAGCCAATCCCTCATAATAAATCCCTTCCCATGTATTTACTCTATTCATTTGGACTCTCTGCAGAACCCTAGTACATATACTATTACTATTGAATTTATTACTGAATACTGCAACTATCCAGTATGTTGAGGCAGAAAAAGACTGAGGAGCAAAATGTTAGTCCAACTCTCTCAAGAGGAACCTTGAACCTCCATAGATAGAAGTGACTTGCCTAAAGTTACCTTAGAAGAGCCTGGACCAGATACCAGATGGTGGGTCTGGTGCTCCTTAGGCCACAAAACTCATCATAATATAGAATAAAGTTTTACTATGTGTGTGTGTTAGTTGCTTAGTCATGTCTGACTCTTTGTGACCCCATGGACTATAACCTGCCACCAGGCTCCTCTGTCCATGGAATTCTCCAGGCAAGAACACCAGAGTGGGGTTGTCATTCCTTTCTCCAGGAGATCTTCCCAACCCAGGAATTGAACCTTGGTCTCCTGCATTGCAGGCAGATTCTTTACCATCTGAACCACCAGGGAAGTCCCTAAATATATTGTATTATATATAATGGAGACAATTAAATGTTCCTTATTCTGAATTTCAAACACAGGTGAGTAAGTGAAAGTCACTCAGTTGTGTCTGACCCTTTGCAACCCCCTGGACTATGCAGTCCACGGAATTCTCCAGGTCAGAATACTGGAGTGGGTAGCCTTTCCCTTCTCCAGGGGATCTCCCCAACCCAGAGAGTGAACCCAGGTCTCCCGCATTGCAGGCAGATTCTTTACCAGCTGAGCCACAGGGGAGGCCCCAGAGCAAATTATAATCTAACTAGGAAAGCAACATTAATTATGGCTACTTTTGCTCAATCTTATCTGACTCTTTGCAGCCCCATGGACTGTAGCCTGCCAGGTTCCTCTGTCCATGGAATTTTCCAGGCAAGAATACTGAAGTGGGTTGCCACTTCCTACTTCAGGGGATCTTGCCAATGTAGGGATCAAACCTGCCTCTCTTGTGTCTCCTACACTGGCAGCTGGATTCTTTACCACTATCACCACCTGTAAGATCATAGTTGTTTTTCCTTATTATTTCCCTACAGTCTCTCAATTAAGAAAAGAACTCTCCACCCTGAGAAAATATATGAAAAAGGATCCTAATTTAATTTTCTTCTCTTTATTTGTTCTAACATTCTGGTTCTTCTATGGCTTCCAACAAGTTAATTATTTTTGTAATTTCTAAGGAGGAGTAGGAAGTTTTTTTTTTCAGTCCACTGAAAATGACTTTTACAATAAGCAAGTTTTGCAGAACTTTGATCATAACAACAATGTAAAGGAATTCAAGAATAACATGGAGAAAATGATTATATATAAGTTTCAGATTTTTTAAAATTCCTGAATCTAAGAGAAGATAGATTGCAGAGTTCCCCCTCTTCTATTTTTTTTTAAATCATAGCTTTTAAACTTTCACAATTGTAAAATCTATTTCAATGTATTTATAACTTTGAGAATACTATTAATATATGACTGAGCAGCCTAAAGAAAACTGAAAAAATTGGAAAGATTCAATTCACTATGACTCATTTAAATGGACTAAAGAACTAGCAGCCTCAGATTCATTTCTCTGTCAATTTATTAAAATAAGCTCAGCTCACAGACAAATGGAATTTTTAATCAGGAGTGAAATTTCCCGAGCCAACTCTTCTGGTCTCTTGTTAATTGAATGTGCAGAATATCCTTTAAAGAAAGACATGTGTGGACATGACAGGGCTGGGTTACACTGGACCCGTCTTCCCCACTGTGCTCTCCTGCTGTCCCTATGTGGGTAAGAAGCCTGAAACTCATCTCAATCCCAAACTCCTCAATTCTGTGCAATTTTCTTAAATAGGCCCCTTTCTAGGACATACATTGGAAAAGAAAACAAAGAAGCTATGTCCTCCTCTCAGTCTGTCAAAATCAATGATTTTAATCTGCCAAATTGGCCCCAACTCCATCAAAATACATCTCAAATTAAGTGAGGCAGCACCAGGTTCCTCCTACTATTGTCTTGGGTTTATCTCACCATGGTCATAGAGGATTCATTCATGCAATAATTTAACAGTCACTGAAAGCCTACTGTATACCAGATACCACACTAAGTACTTGGTAATATGTTGGTGAGTAAAACAGATATGATACTATCCTGAAGCTCCCAAGGAATGGTTTAGAGACCACATTCTTCCTAAAGATTTCTTTTCTCAGACACCAACCTGTTTTCAGTCTATTCAGAGCCACTGCTATTTGGTGACTCACTTCCTCTGCTTTGGCCCGGGCCATGACTTGCCACTTCTGTCTCCTCCTGGAGTGCTTCCTCAGTCCCCTGTTGCCAAGTGACAGACATTGTGGATTGGACTACCCAAGAGTTATTTCCCACCCTTTTCCACCATGATGCCTCCACCAAAGAGGCTACATAGTCAAGAATATACTTTGTTAGCTTCCTTTACCCTCTGGCCCCGGATGTAAGCAGAGATCTGCCGGAGTGATTTCTGCGGAATTTTTCTTCTTTGATAAAGAGGGACACATGTAACTAGTAAGCACTTCCCAGTTCCTACTTCTTCTCGCTTTGAAAGCAGAAACAATGGCTGGACGTCAGCACTCATACCATGAACGTGGGGAAAGATCAAGAGAACACAAAGATGCTGGCCCTGACACTGTTCTGTCCCTGAAACACCAGAAATCTGTATCAAACAACTGATTATTATATGACGTGAACCCATATTGTTTAGGCCAATGTGGTGGAATTTTTTGTCTCTTGCGGTCAAACACAATTCTTACCGACACATTACCACTGCCACTATCACAGCCAAAGGTGCCTCGGCATCTCAGGAGCCTAGCAAATCTTTCTACTCCTACGCTGTCCAAAACAAGGGTGAAAAACGAATCCCAAAGTGTTATTCAATCCTGATGAAGTCTATAAGCACATGGTTGTTCAGTGCCCATCAACTTTTATTTTGGTTGTTTGCCTGGGGATACTTATCAAATCACCTTGTGGGCATGAGAAGTGAGACCTGCAGTGTGAAGGTACCCAGGCTCCATGCCAGTGGAATGACAGAGATATCAACTCCTTTCAAATAAGATTATAGCACCTTATCTCTTAAGTACTCCTCAGGTAGGAAGGCATCCACAAATGTACTCCTACATCTTAATCTCCTAATAACATGGTTACTAATTTCAAGCTCTGGAGGTATATATGCAAATAACCTCAGATCACTAAGAGGATTTAAGTCATATTTCACTCTAAAGGAATCACATTTATATATTCTAAACTTCACATTTGTTATCTCTCCCCTCCTGTTAACTAAATAGGAAGTATTTTCCATCATAGGAAAGTCTCTTCATCTGTGCTATGGATCCCACCTCCTCCTACTTTCTCAGGAACTTCCCCCTCTGGATTATATCCGTTGTCTCTTACATAACTTCAAAATTTTCTGCTTTACTGAACTCCCTTGGTAATCATTTAAACATACTATTGTCTCTCCTTTAAAAAAAAATTATTTATTTATTTTAATTGGAGGACAGTCACTTCACACTTTGTAGTAGCCCCTGCCACACATCAACACAGATCAGCCACAAGAGCACATGAGCGCCCCCATCCTGAAGCCCCCTCCCCCTTCCCTCCCCACCCCATCCCCCTCCCAGACCACTGGCTTTGAGTGCCCTGCTTTATGCATTGAACTTGCACTGGTCATCTATTTTACATATGGTCATATACATGTTTCAGTTCTATTCTCTCAAACCATCCCACCCTCGCCTTCTCCCACAGAGTCCAACAGTCTGTTCTTTACATCTGTATCTCTTTTGCTGTCTTGCATATAGGATTGTTGTTACCGTCTTTGTCCATATATATGCATTAATATACTATACTGGTGTTTCTCTTTCTAACTTACTTCACTCTGTATAATAGGCTCCAGTTTCATCCATCTCATTAGAACTGACTCAAATGCATTCTTTTTAGCTGAGTCATGTTCCATTGTGTATATGTACGACGATTTCCTTAACCATTCATCTGCCGATGGACATCTAGGTTGCTTCAATGTCCTAGCTATTGTAACAGTGCTGCAATGAACAGTGAAGTACATGTGTCTCTTTCACTTCTGGTTTCCTTGGTGTATATGCCCAGCAGTGGGATTGCTGGGTCATATGGCAGTTCTATTTCCAGTTTTTTAAGGAATAGCCACACTGTTCTCCATAGTGGCTGTACCAGTTTAATTCCCACCAACAGTGTAAGAGGGTTCCCTTTTCTCCACACCTTCTCCAGCATTTGTTTGTAGACTTTTTGATGGCAGCCATTCTGACTGGCGTGAGATAATACCTCATTGTGGTTTTGATTTGCATTTCTCTAATAATAAGTGATGTTGAGCATTCTTTCATGTGTTTGTTAGCCATCTATATGTCTTTGGAGAAATGTCTATTTAGTTCTTTGGCCCACTTTTTTATTGGGTTGTTCATTTTTCTGGTATTGAGCTGCATGAGCTGCTTGCATGTTTTTGAGATTAATTGTCAGTTGCTTCATTCACTATTATTTTCTCCCATTCTGAAGGCTGTCTTTTCACCTTGCTTATAGTTTCCTTCCTGGAGGAGGAAATGGCAACCCACTCCAGTATTCTCACCTGGAGAAAACCATGGACAATGAGCCTGGCAGGTTACAGTCCATGGGATCGCAAGAGTCAGATACGACTTAGAGACTAAACCACCACCACCACCACCATAGTTTCCTTTGTTGTGCAAAAGCTTTAAAGTTTAATTAGATCCCATTCGTTTATTTTTGTTTTTATTTCCATTATTCTGGGAGTTGGGTCATAGAAGATCTTGCTGTGATTTATGTCAGAGAGTGCTCTGCCTATGTTTTCCTCTAAGAGTTTTATAGTTTCTGGTCTTACATTTAGATCTTCAATCCATTTTGAGTTTATTTTTTTGTATGGTGTTAGAAAGTGTTCTAGTTTCATTCCTTTACATATGGTTGACCAGTTTTCCCAGCACCACTTGTTAAAGTGTCTCTCCTATCTTAAAAAACAAAACAAAATTTTACTAGACTACAAATTTCCAACTAAAACCTTATTTAGTCTCCCAGTTATAAAATATACAGCTATAGCTTCAATTTCCACTACTATTCTCAATCCATTCTAGTCTGGCTTTTATTCTTCCCAACCAAGTACTCACCAGGGCCTACCCTGCTTAGCTTCCAAGATCAGACAACATCGGGTGTGTTCAGTGTGGTATGGTCATAGACCTGGCTTCTGCTCTTACTGCCTAGATTCTAGCATTAAGCCACCGATGACTTACATGTTTCCAAGTCAGTGAAAATGCTCACATCTTCCCTATTTAAAGTCCTAGCTTCCTCTGTAGTACCCAGGATCCCACTTCTCCCTCTAGTAACCATCTCTTTCCTTGCCTTGCATCTTTCCATGTACCCACACTTCCTTGGTTTTTCTTCTGACTCATTTTCAGCCTGCTTTGCTGATGTTTCCCTTTCTACCCATCTTTCTGTGTAGAACTTCCTCAGGGCTCAGTCTTTGTCCCTCTTCAATTCTCTCCCAAAGTGATCTCAGCTATTCCTGTATCTTCAAACACCATCTATAGGCAATAGTATTTAAAACGTATCTCCAGCCCAGGTTGCTCTTCTGAGTTACAGACTCATTTGTCCAAATGTTTATATTATCCCTAGTTGAGACACTTGAATGTATTATAAGAATCTGAAACAGAGTATGCTCTGCAAATAAATTAATCATCTCTAACCACTTTGCCCCAAACTGCTTCTCCTCTAGCGTTACCTATCATGGTAAATGATATCAGCATCCTCCCAGACTCTCTAGCCAGAAGTCTGTGAACACTTCCTCTCCTTCAGTGATTCTCCCCTAACCACACTCCACTCCACTTCTGCCCCCCAAAAAACAATCACAAATTCAGTTGACTTTGCCCCCACATTGATCTGCTTTCCGATTGAAGTCACCATCATCTCTCACCTGGCTACCCAGATCACCCTCTCTCCAGTTTCCTCTAACATACTTTTCCTTGTCCCAACTCCATTTTTCACATAACAATGACAGCAATCATTTAAAATGTGAAAAGCGAAAGTCGTACAGTCATGTCCAATTCTTTGCGACCCCATGGACTACACAGTACATGGAATTCTCCAGGCCAGAATACTGGAGTGGGTAGCCTTTCCCTTCCCCAGGGGATCTTCCCAACCCAGGGATCGAACCCAGGTCTCCCGCATTGCAGGCGGATTCTTTACCAGCTGAGCCACAAGGGAAGCCCATTTAAAATGTAAATCTGATTAAATCTTTCCTCTACTAAAACCATTTCATGGCTTCCCAGTTCTACATATTACATCCAAAATCCTTCTCTGTGTTTTCTGAACAAACTCTTTTTTTGCCTCAAGATATTATAGATGCATCTGCTAGGAATGTTGTTTCCTCCAGATTGTGCATAGCCAACTCTTTCATCTTTCAGGTATGAATTCAATCACTATTTTCTTAAGAAACTCTCCTGATTAACTTCTAAATACTGTCAGATTCCCTATTTACTTTCATACCATCTTGTGATTTTTAGTTATAAGATTTTCACCATAGTAATTAAATCCTACTTGTGTGATTATCTAGTAGAGAGAGACCCTAACTAAATAATGAAAGCTCCAGGAGGGTAAGGACTGGATATAATATGCTCACTAATGTATTCTCAATGGCAAGCAGAGGGGAATAGTAGCTGCTCAGTAAGAGTTGGATGCTTAAGCTGAGTTACATTTAGTTCAGGCTTTAAGAGGTTTATTGACTCCCTGTTCTGATCATAGACATATATGACTTTAATTATGACTAAGTACTTATGTTTTAATTATAAGCATTTAATTACATTAATTATCTAATTGTGATATATTTGCACTTCCAGAAGTACTTAACTATGAAAAGGGATATATTTCTATAAACTAAAAGAAGTACTGAATTTTTCTAGAAAGTTCATTTTGGGAGCAAGATTTCATTGCTCTTGAAGACTACTGGACAGATAATTGTCAAAAGAGGAAAGAGTAAAGTAAAAAATCAACTAATTCAGTAAAATTGATACATTGACCATCAAGGTTCTAAATATTTTAGAATAAAATCTCCCATTTTTTAAAGATATTTTGTAAGTTGAATGAAATTTTAATTCAAAATCTAGAGCTATAAAATTAAGAAGTTGAAGAAAGACACTCCAAAATTTCCCTCTAGAAACATTCTATTGTAAGAGCTTAAAGGCCAGTCTGTGTCCCTGAGGTCCATTATTAACACATGTGGGGACAGAATGATTAACATGGAAAGAGAGGCGACAGGGGGAAACCCCTGCCAAAAGGAAAAAGACAGATGAGGATTTAAATTTTGAGAAAGTCCAAATTCTCAAGGGCTCTGATCTATTGACATAAGAATATTGTGGCAGACAGAATAAGAAAAAGTAATTAGAGCAGATTTCTCAACCCCAGCACTATTGACATTTTGTGCTGAATAATCCTTTGTTTCAGGGTCTGTCCTATGCATTATAGGATATTTAGCACCAAGCCTGTCTCTACCCAGTGGATGCCAATGGCACTCCTCCCTGAAAATAGTTATACTCAAAAATGTCTCTAGACATCTCTAAATGTCCCCCGGGAAAGGCAAAATTGCCCCTGATTGAGAACCATTGGATTAGAAAAAGTCAAAGGGGCTTCCCTGGTGGCTCAGACAGTAAAGAAAAGTCAGAGGAACTACTGGCTGAATCAAAAAAAGGACAAAGGGACACAGGGTTTGTTTTTTTTTTTTTTTTTTATTCACCAGTTAATTGATGCATACATTCCTCATTCATTTGACAAGTCACGGTACTGGCCACTGTGTTCCAAAGATGAGTAGAGCGCGGTCACTGTTCAGAGCTGGAAGTCTACTTCTAAGACAAAGAGGCCATTGTCTTAGAACAGATCGTGGATTTACAGTCATGTGAGATGTTGGTTTTAATGTATAAACAAAGTTACCCAAGAAAGGTCTCTACCTTGCTCGAGATACACAGCACACCTGGTTATGGCGGATGTAGGGAATTAGATATAAGCATTCAGTTCAGCTTTCTAGAGCACCCCCCGACCTGCACCAGTAGAACAGATAAAACTACTTGGTTCAGAACCCCTTGCCACCAGGTTTCCAGTGCAAACTGGATAAGTCCTTCAATTCTTTGCATGAGATTGAATCCGCAAGTGAACACCATCCAGTCTTCCTCCTACTCAGAGGCACAGTCCTGGGGTATCTGGGTTTTCCGCAGCCATGTCCCAGTGCCCATATCATGCTCTGTGGGGGTCCAGAGGTAGGTGCGATTGGGTTAGTGCTGGCTCCCTGACCCCGGAACAGCAGCAGGTACGGGTCACTCCTAATTCCACATGCCTGCTCTGAGAGAGGCAGCAGCACTCCTGACAGGCCAGGTAGCAGTATTCTGGAATTTTTTCTGAAAAATTTAGCAATGGTCTCCAGCACTCTGATGAATATGTATGAGCTGGATTCCTTGAATTATAGTTTATCCTGCTTAAAATATGTAGAATGAGTTCTGGTTTTTGCAAATTGAGCCCAGCAACTCTATACAACAAACTGCAATAACTCAGTAAACCCATCACACAGTGCGATCACACACCCCCAGTATGGAAACAGATCAGAGATTCTTCAGTGAAGCACCAGATGAAGAATTTGGCTTCCATTTAGGGGCCATGCTGCATGAAAAATATGTTTGCTTTTGTTTGTGTGTTGTTGAATTGATATGAGTAAAAATATAAGATTTGCACTCTAAGTGCCGTGCCAGAGATAAGCACAGGGTACAATATGGAGGCGGTACACAGTCAGGGAAAATTTTTTAGAGAAGTGACGCCAGAGCTGAGTCTTAAACTACTGAGAAATATGCCAGGAAAATTGCATTCAATGGCTAAAGAACAGAGCAGGTCAATCCTGAAGGAAATCAACCCTGAATAGTCATCAGAAGGACTGATGCTGAAGCTGAAGCTCCAATGCTGTGGTTACCTGATGCACAGTACCAACTCATTGGAAAGGACCCTGATGCTGGGAAAGATTGAAGGCAGGAGGAGAAGGGGGTGACAGGAGATGAGACGGTTGAATGGTACCATCGACTCAATGGGCACGAATCTGAGCAAGCTCTGGGAGATAGTGATGGACAGGGAAACCTGCTGTGTAGCATCCACGGGGTCGCAAAGAGTCAGACGCAACTGAGTGACTGAACAAACAACAACGCCAAGCAGAGGATGTGCCACAGGTATAAAGAGTTGAGAGAGCATGTTACATTTATAGGGCAGGAAACTGTTTAGGGGAACTGGATTGTAAAATGACAGGTAGTGAGTTTCCAGAGATCAACTGGATGGCAGAGACAAGAGCATGAAACAGGGGGAGCATTATAACTAAATTTCTTGAGTCTAAGAAACCACTGATTATAAGACACACTGTAAGACATTTCAGGCTTCCCTCATAGTTCAGTTGGTAAAGAATCTACCTGCAATGCAGGAGACCCCGGTTCGACTCCTGGGTTGGGAAGATCCCCTGGAGAAGGGATAGGCTACCCACGCCAGTAGTCTTGGGCTTCCCTTATGGCTCAGCTGGTAAAGAATCCACCCGCAATGCGGGAGACCTGGGTTCGATCCCTGGGTTGAGAAGATCCCCTGGAGAAGGGAAAGGCTACCCTCTCCAGTATTCCGGCCTGCAGAATTCAATGGACTAAACAGTCCACGGGGTCAAAAAGAGTCTAACACAACTGAGTGACTTTCACTTTCACATCAAGACTTTTCAAGTTAAAAATGTAAGCACTACAGTACATGTACTAATTTATTTTAAAACTAACTAAAAAATACCATTCATCTATCAATCTAAGCTTTCTCTTTTTAATACCTAAGCCAGAATTCTACCTAAACTTTCTTCACAATATTTGCATGTGAGAATCTAGAGGATCTGGCGTTCCTCTCTAATAAGTCACTTTCAGTCATCTGGAGGTTGGTTAAAGTTGGCTGTCACTGGTGCCTGTGGTTTTGACATTTTAAAAGTTTGTCAGTAAATTTCAAGTCACATCAAATTATATGAGGATTTCTTCCTCTGCATTTCTTATTCAGTTAACTTCGACATTTTGTTTTTCCATTGATACATTACATATTCAGATCAGATCAGTCGCTCAGTCGCGTCCAACTCTTTGCGACCCCATGAATCACAGCACGCCAGGCTCCCTGTCCATCACCAACTCCTGGAGTTCACTCAGACTCACGTCCATCGAGTCAGCGATGCCAATCCAGCCATCTCATCCTCTGTCGTCCCCTTCTCCTCCTGCTCCCAATCCCTCCCAGCAACAGAGTCTTTTCCAATGAGTCAACTCTTCGCATGAGGTGGCCAAAGTACCGGAGTTTCAGCTTTAGCATCATTGCTTTCAAAGAAATCCCAGGGCTGATCTCCTTCAGAATGGACTGGTTGGATCTCCTTGCAGTCCAAGGGACTCTCAAGCATCACCACAGCTCAAAAGCATCAATTCTTCAGCGCTCAGCCTTCTTCACAGTCCAACTCTCACATCCATACATGACCACTGGAAAAACCACAGCCTTGACTAGACGGACCTTTGTTGGCAAAGTGATGTCTCTGCTTTTGAATATGCTATCTAGGTTGGTCATAACTTTCCTTCCAAGGAGTAAGCGTCTTTTAATTTCATGGCTGCAGTCACCATCTGCAGTGATTTTGGAGCCCAGAAAAATAAAGTCTGATACTGTTTCCACTGTTTCCCCATCTATTTCCCATGAAGTGATGGGACCGGATGCCATGATCTTCGTTTTCTGAATGTTGAGCTTTAAGCCAACTTTTTCACTCTCCTCTTTCACTTTCATCAAGAGGCTCCTGAGTTCCTCTTCACTTTCTACCATAAGGGTGGTGTCATCTGCTTATCTGAGGTTCTTGATATTTCTCCCAGCAATCTTGATTCCAGTTTGTGTTTCTTCCAGTCCAGCATTTCTCATGATGTACTCTGCATAGAAGTTAAATAAGCAGGGTGACAATATACAGCCTTGACGAACTCCTTTTCCTATTTGGAACCAGTCTGTTGTTCCATGTCCAGTTCTATCTTGCTTCCTGACCTGCATACAAATTTCTCAAGAGGCAGATCAGGTGGTCTGGTATTCCCATCTCTTTCAGAATTTTCCACAGTTTATTGTGATCCACAAAGTCAAAGGCTTTGGCAGAGTCAATAAAGCAGAAATAGATGTTTTTCTGGAACTCTCTTGCTTTTTCCATGATCCAGCGGATGTTGGCAATTTGATCTCTGGTTCCTCTGCCTTTTCTAAAACCAGCTTGAACATCTGGAAGTTCACGGTTCACATATTGCTGAAGCCTGGCTTGGAGAATTTTGAGCATTACTTTACTAGCATGTGAGATGAGTGCAATTGTGCGGTAGTTTGAGCATTCTTTGGCATTGCCTTTCTTTGGGATTGGAATGAAAACTGACCTTTTCCAGTCCTGTGGCCACTGCTGAGTTTTCCAAATTTGCTGGCATATTGAGTGCAGCACTTTCACAGCATCATCTTTCAGGATTTGGAATAGCTCAACTGGAATTCCATCACCTCCACTAGCTTTGTTCGTAGTGATGCTTTTTAAGGCCCACTTGACTTCACATTCCAGGATGTCTGGCTCTAGGTGAGTGATCACACCATAGTGATTATCTGAGTCGTGAAGATCTTTTTTGTACAGTTCTTCTGTGTATTCTTGCCATCTCTTCTTAATATCTTCTGCTTCTGTTAGGTCCATACCATTTCTGTCCTTTATTGAGCTCATCTTTGCATGAAATGTTCCTTTGGTACCTCTGATTTTCTTGAAGAGATCCCTAGTCTCTCCCATTCTGTTGTTTTCCTCTATTTCTTTGCATTGATCACTGAGGAAGGCTTTCTTATCTCTTATAGGTCAAATAGCTTCTCTTAAAAGTTAGCCTGAAACTTTTCACAGATTGATATTCTAATACTGAAAAATGGTCCTATGTGAAAAAGAAATTAGCCACATGAACTTTTCCCTGTTTTGGAAAGCCTGTGTTCTGTTACAAGAGATTTGGCACTCTCGACACTTTGACACCCTCCCGCAGTACATGACAGGCAATCTTCTGTGTACAGAATTTATTTTCATTTCAGTGCTGCAGCACAAAGATATCTTTTTGCAGACATTCTAAGCAAAGAATTACGGATCCAAATTTAAGTTAAATTCAACTACTTGTTATCAATGCAAAAAAGTTCAACTGGTAAAGACAACAAAACAAAGAGATACCACAAGGCATCACTTGGTTCACAGATGTCCAAGAAATGACTTCTATCAAAACTCCACAACCTTCTCCTCTGCCTGGAAACATGTAAGACACTTTGATGGTAAGAGTTTTCCTGTCTTCAGAAATGGCAGAAGATAAGGAAAAGCCATATCTCAGGCAAATTGGGGCCTAGCAAAGTCCAAAGTGAGCTTCTGAATAAAACAGAAAAACTTCTTTCTCCTTTAGACCAAGAGATACAAGAGGGGGTGTGGAGAAGGTGAAGCAAAAAAGATAATTTGGAAAGAGGCTTGAGAGTGGAACAAGAGGACAAGTAAATAAGAAAAAGAACTTTGCTTTAGGGTAAAGCAAGAGAGTTCCAGAAAAACATCTATTTCTGCTTTATTGACTATGCCAAAGCCTTTGACTGTGTGGATCACAATAAACTATGGAAAATTCTGAAAGAGATGGGAATACCAGACCACTTGATCTGCCTCTTAAGAAATTTGTATGCAGGTCAGGAAGCACCAGTTAGAACTGGACATGGAACAACACACTGGTTCCAAATAGGAAAAGGAGTTCGTCAAGGCTGTATATTGTCACCCTGCTTATTTAACTTATATGCAGAGTACATCATGAGAAATGCTGGACTGGATGAAGCACAAGCTAGAATGAAGATTTCCGGGAGAAATAGCAGTAACCTCAGATAAGCAGATGACACCACCCTTATGGCAGAAAGTGAAGAGGAACTAAAAGGCCTCTTGATGAAAGTGAAAGAGGAGAGTGAAAAAGTTGGCTTAAAGCTCAACATTCAGAAAACGAAGATCATGGCATCCGGTCCCATCACTTCATGGGAAATAGATGGGGAAAGAGTGGAAACAGTGTCAGACTTTATTTTTGGGGGCTCCAACATCACTGCAGATGGTGACTGCAGCCATGAAATTAAAAGACACTCCTTGGAAGGAAAGTTATGACCAACCTAGATAGCATATTCAAAAGCAGAGACATTACTTTGCCAACAAAGGTCCGTCTAGTCAAGGCTATGGTTTTTCCAGTGGTCATGTATGGATGTGAGAGTTGGACTGTGAAGAAAGCTGAGCACTAAAGAATCGATGCTTTTGAACTGTGGTGTTGGAGAAGACTCTTGAGAGTCCTTTTTTGGACTGCAAGGAGATCCAACGAGTCCATCCTAAAGGAGATCAGTCCTGGGTGTTCATTGGAAGGACTGATGCTGAAGCTGAAACTCCAATACTTTGGCCACCTCATGCAAAGAGTTGACTCATTGGAAAAGACCCTTATGCTGGGAGGGATTGGGGGCAGGAGGAGAAGGGGACGACAGAGGATGAAATGGCTGGATGGCATCACCGACTCGATGGACGGGAGTTTGAGTAAACTCCGGGAGTTGGTGATGGACAGGGAGTACCCGGCGTGCTCTGGTTCTTTTCAGTTCAGTTCAGTTCAGTCACTCAGTTGTGTCTGACTCTTTGCCACCCCATGAATCGCAGCAGGCCAGGCCTCCCTGTCCATCACCAACTCCCGGAGTTCACTCAGACTCACGTCCATCGAGTCAGTGATGCCATCCAGCCATCTCATCCTCTGTCATCCCCTTCTCCTCCTGCCCCAATGCCTCCCAGCATCAGAGTCTTTTCCAATGAGTCAACTCTTTGCGTGAGGTGGCCAAAGTACTGGAGTTTCAGCTTTAGCATCATTGCTTTCAAAGAAATCCCAGGGCTGATCTCCTTCAGAATGAACTGGTTGGATCTCCTTGCAGTCCAAGGGACTCTCAAGAGCCTTCTCCAACACCACAGTTCAAAAGCATCAATTCTTCGGCACTCAGCCTTCTTCACAGTCCAACTCTCACATCCATACATGACCACAGGAAAAACCATAGCCTTGACTAGACGAATCTTTGTTGGCAAAGTGATGTCTCTGCTTTTGAATATGCTATCTAGGTTGGTCATAACTTTCCTTCCAAGGAGTAAGCATCTTTTAATTTCATGGCTGCAGTCACCATCTGCAGTGATTTTGGAGCCCAAAAAAATAAAGTCTGACACTGTTTCCACTGTTTCCCCATCTATTTCCCATAAAGTGATGGGACCGGATGCCATGATCTTTGTTTTCTGAATGTTGAGCTTTAAGCCAACTTTTTCACTCTCCTCTTTCACTTTCATCAAGAGGCCTTTTAGTTCCTCTTCACTTTCTGCCATAAGGGTGGTGTCATCTGCTTATCTGAGGTTCTTGATATTTCTCCCAGCAATCTTGATTCCAGCTTGTGCTTCTTCCAGCCCAGCATTTCTCATGATGTACTCTGCATATAAGTTAAATAAGCAGGGTGACAATATACAGCCTTGACGAACTCCTTTTCCTATTTGGAACCAGTGTGTTGTTCCATGTCCAGTTCTAACTGGTGCTTCCTGACCTGCATACAAATTTCTTAAGAGGCAGATCAAGTGGTCTGGTATTCCCATCTCTTTCAGAATTTTCCATAGTTTATTGTGATCCACACAGTCAAAGGCTTTGGCATAGTCAATAAAGCAGAAACAGATGTTTTTCTGGAACTTTCTTGCTTTCTCCATGATCCAGCGGATGTTGGCAATTTGATCTCTGGTTCCTCTGCCTTTTCTAAAACCAGCTTGAACATCTGGAAATTCACGGTTAACATATTGCTGAAGCCTGGCTTGGAGAATTTTGAGCATTACTTTACTAGTGTGTGAGATGAGTGCAATTGTGCGGTAGTTTGAGCATTCTTTGGCATTGCCTTTCTTTGGGATTGGAATGAAAACGGACCTTTTCCAGTCCTGTGGCCACTGCTGAGTTTTCCAAATTTGCTGGCATATTGAGTGCAGCACTTTCACAGCATCATCTTTCAGGATTTGGAATAGCTCAACTGGAATTCCATCACCTCCACTAGCTTTGTTCGTAGTGATGCTTTTTAAGGCCCACTTGACTTCACATTTCAGGATGTCTGGCTCTAGGTCAGTGATCACACCATCGTGATTATCTGGGTCGTGAAGATCTTTTTTGTACAGTTCTTCTGTGTATTCTTGCCATCTCTTCTTAATATCTTCTGTTTCTGTTAGGTTCATACCATTTCTGTGGGGTTGCAAAGAGTCGGACACAACAAAGTAACTGAACTGAACTGAAGAGATGATTTTATTAAAAAAGAAAAAACAGAGGGCAGATGATGCTACCATACCTAAAGTACTCTCATATGGAAATACTACTTGGTTCCCTTCATCTTTCAAACATGCCTAATCTTCCTTTTGAACCAACATCCTGCTAAGTATTGAAAGTGAAAGTGTTAGTCACTCACTTGTGTCTGACTCTTTGTGACCCCGTGGACTATAGCCCATCAGGCTCCTCTGTCCAAGGGATTCTCCAGGCAAGAATACTAGAATGGGCTGCTATTCCCTTTTCCAGGGGATTTTCCTGACCCAGAGATCGAACCCACGTCTTCTGTATTGGCAGGCTGATTCTTTACCGCTGAGCCACCAGGAAGCCCAGCTAAGTAGTGACAGTTTTAAATTATCTATTTATAATATTTTAGTTTTTTCTGTTTCACACTATTTCCATTCATTTTAAACATCCAATCTACCAGAATTTCATTTCCCTTATCCGACTTTTTTTTTAATCTCTTTCGGATAACTCACTCTTAAGTCCTTCAGATATTTCATCCCTAAAATGATATACAGAATACAGAAAACAGGGGTGTGTGTGGCTCATGTTATCTCCAGATAGCAGGGGCAGAAAGGTCTTCTGACCCTTGCTTCTGTCTCCACATCAGGATCCTTTGTCCACCACCTGACAGAGTACCCTCCTGAGCTTTAAGGATGACCCTGGGACACTGATCTAACTTATGGGTTGGTCCGTATGGTGGGAATGATTCAATATCCCTCCTTGATGGATTCAGTTCCATCTCTGCCTTCTCTAGTGTCACAGACCACACACACACACACACACACACACACATCTAGCTCTGTCTGTAACCCTTTTCTCAGGCCACTTCACCCCTTTCTCCATACCGACTCTCCTCCAACACATTGGCCTGCTCTCCAGCCAGAGGAATTTTGTATTCCTCTTCAAGCGGATGAGAAAATATTTACAGTCACAATTTAGGAATTGAAAGTGACTTAGGAAAGATAAGTTCTGGAATTTTGCCAGCCCACCCAACTTTATAGAGCTTTACAGTACATTCTGCTGGAGTTATTACTCTCAGCTTGGTGTGGAGATGTCTATGAGGCATCTCTTTCCTGAGTTCCACATGTTAGAAAAAGCAAAAGCCCTTAGGTAGTTGGTGTTTCCTTAGCTTCTCTAACACACCACACCTCTACGTCCAAGCCAAAGCCTGGAGAGATGAAGTGAACTCACTGCCTGGCAATCTCACTCTCTTCTTCTTTGTCTTTCCTCCCTTCCTCCTGTTCACAATCTCTTGGACCTAGTAAGAGCTTTGAAAATCCTATCTTTGTAGTAGTTATGAGAACACAAACTACTGAAGCAGACACACCTTGTAATATTTATGACTTAACATAAAGAAAGTTCATATCTCAGTTACAGTGTCACAGTTCAATGCATGTGTTGCTGGTCAGATACCGTTCTTCATGGTCCTACAGGGACAAAGTCTTTTCCATCATGCAGTTCTGATTTTCTCTTAGCCTTGAGCAATCCTACCTATGAGACTGCTAGGAAACACGTAAGGTTGTGACAATGACACAAATCGCCACTACTCAGGTTCCACTGAGCAGAACTCAGTAACACAGCTCTGCCTAAATACCAGAGAGGCCGAGAACTGTAATCTAGACTGTGTCTAGGAGGAAAAGTAGATTCTGAGGGAACACGTTTCATCGTACAGGTCATAGATAAAGGGAAATCTTTTTTACACTTACGGAAGAAACATTAAATTCTGAGTTCTCTAGGTTCATTTTTTTTTATATTCTGAGGTAGTTTTACAATTCTGTTCTACAAAAACTGATCTTCTAATATATCATCTTGCTTAAACTCTTATTTTGAATATTAGAAGGTGACAGTAACCCTTTTTCTTTGTTCTTTTGATGTAATGTATGTAATCCCACACAACAAGCATCCTCTGAAACAAATGAATATTTTCAAGTACAGCAAATTACAAAAGATTAAAGCATATTATGCTTTGAAAATATTCTCTTTTACATAAAACTACTGTAGCACTGAATGCTATTTCTGATATTTCCAAAGATGCCCAACAAAGCTGAAGAACTGAACTTATGCCTAAAGGAAGCCAGCAATCTGCTCTCATATACCACACTGAGGTCCAAACAGAGACTGAAATCCTGAGCTCCTCGGCCAGCTCATGGCTAAACAAACCTATCCTCTTCATCTCAGCAAGACCAGCCTAATCCCTGACCTCACAGTGGTCCTTGCAGGCCTTACTAGATTTCAGACTTTATCCCAAAGGCTATATGGA
This sequence comes from Bos mutus, assembly GCF_027580195.1. Classification (NCBI taxonomy): domain Eukaryota; kingdom Metazoa; phylum Chordata; class Mammalia; order Artiodactyla; family Bovidae; genus Bos; species Bos mutus. The sequence goes on from NC_091617.1 coordinate 51,077,650, forward strand.
GAAATAGAATAAACATATTTGCATTTTTGAGAATTTAGCAGAATAGAAGCAGAGAGCCCTGTACAGAGGGCAGTAATCCATATATCAGGCAGTAATCCATACAAGAAAAATGAGGGCCAGAATTCTATACACTCAAAAGGGTTTGATTTAGAAAGTCATTTGGATGCAAGGATGGGGCAGGGGGACCAAAAGGGTGACTGACAGATTTCAAATCTGTAAGAGAGGAGAATGGTGGTGATATTCTTAAAATACAAGAAGAAAGTTGGGAGTGGGGAAATATAATGAATTGAATTGCAGATATTCTGAATTTGAAATGTTTGTGGTACATCAAATAGTAGATGTTTACTGAGGACCTTGATAGGTAAATTTGGAGCTTAGAAATGGGTCTAAGCTGGTGGAACAGATTTGGGAATCTCTGCGATGTTAGTCGTAGTTAATGTCATGAGAGTGGATGAGCTCAGTCTCTAAAAGTTGTGTAAAATAAAAAGAGAAGAGGAATGAAAGGAACTTTAACAAAACACCAACACTTTAAAATGTATAGAGTAAAGGAAGGAGACAAAGATTGAAAAGAAACATCCAAATAAGTAAGGGAATACAGGGGGAAACAAGGATAATCAAAATGTCATAGAACTATTAAGTATGACACCTACCTCAATTAAAAATGTGAATAAGAGTAGGGGTTTTTTTTTGTTTGTTTGTTTTTGTTTTTGTTTTTTTGAGTTTTTTTTAAATTTTATTTTATTTTTAAACTTTACATAATTGTATTAGTTTTGCCAAAGAGTAGGGGTTTTACATTGTTCCTGCTTATGGGATGTTGTAGAATTGAGCTAGTGCCTGTCAAGATTTCCATTCCCCAATCTGACTTAAGTCTTCAAGGACTCACTCTTCCCCTATGGATGAAAACTGGGGGAAAGAGAGAATTATTCACAGCATGTAGTTGGACAGAGGTTGGTTTTGAACAAAGGCTTGCTCCAGGATGGGCAAGAGCACTCCTGATGGACATCACCCAGCCAAGTTCTCACTGGATTTCAATGGGAAAGGCAACTGTGTCCTCTGGGTGACGAGGACACAGACTCCATGCTCAGTGAGCCCTCAGACACTTGAAAATACCTCTCACAGGGCCCTGCCCTCAGAGAGCCCTCATTCTTGGCTGCATGAGCCCTATCAGGTCCAGCCATCTTCTTATTCATCCCCATAACTTCTCTCATTTCCTCATTTTCTCTCTCCATCTTCAATACAGGTTTGGGGGGAGATGTTTTCCCTTTGGTGACTCATGGGAAGGAATTACTTTCACTTATGATATTTCCCCAAGGTACCTTAGGGTTTTTTAGACCAAAAGCAGGAAGACACTTTTGGTTGCTCTTTCTGACCTTGTGACATTCTTCCAATGAGGCACTGAGCTCAAAACAACTAGCTGCTTTAATTGGGGGTGGGAGGGGTGTCAAAAGAGAAGGAAGAGAAGGAAATATTCTATCAGTGAGAAAACATCATTTATTTAATACTAGTATATAAAATATTAGACTGATACAAAAAAAAAAGCTGGTGCAATGGTGAATGTTTGTACCCTCTCAAAATTTGTATAGTGAAATCCTAACACTCAGTATAACGGTGTTAGAAGGCAGGGCCTTTGGAAGAAGAGTAGGTCATGCAGTGGAACTTTTATAAATGGGATGAGTGATTTTACAAAAGAGATATTCCAGAGCTCCCTAGCCCTTTCCACCACATGAGGATACAAGAAAAAGTGTGTCACCTGTGAGGATACAAGAAAAAGTGTGTCACCTGGAAGAGGACCCTGACCCCATCATGCTGGCACCCTGATCTCGAATTTCCAGGCTCCAAAACTGTGAGCAATAAATTTCTGCTGTTTATAAGCCACTCATTCTGTGGTACTTTGTTACAGACCAAACAGCTGCGTAGTTTGGTCTGGGGAGTGTTTAAAAAGATAAAATTTGTTTAAAATTTAAAAATTTGTTTAAAAAATGTGTTTAAAAAGATAAAATTGCAGTGTCCAATAGACAGAGGTATAAAACAGGCATCTCTCTTCCTTCTGAAGGAGAAATCAAGAGAAAGAGACAGGGTTGATAAGTACTACATTCTTAATGATGTCATTTTTCCAGAGCCTATATCCCCTACCTCCAAGAAAATATCTATGAATGAGTAAAGAAGATGTGGTATATATATACACACATACATACACACACACATAAAGGAATAGTACTCAACCATAAAACAGAAAGAAATAACGCCATTTGCAGCAAACAACATGGATGGACTTAGAGATGATCATACTATGGGAAGTAAGCCAGACAGAAAGGCAGATATCCATGTGGTATCACTCATACGTGGAAACTGATTTTTAAAAATTACACAAATGAACTTATTTACAAAATAGAAACAGACTCACAGATTCTGAAAGCAAACTTATGGTTACCAAAGGGGAAACGTGGTGGGGAGGAATAAATTAGGAGCCTGGGATTAACATACACACACTACTATATAAAATAGACAACCAACAAGGAACTATTGAATAGTACAGGAAACTCTACTCAGTAATAATCTATATGGGTAAAGAATTTGAAAAAGAATAGATATATTAGGTTGGCCAAAAAAGTTCCTTCAGGTTTTTCATAAGATGTTATGGGAAAATCCAAATGAACTTTTTGGCCAACTGTGAAACTAGCACAGCACTGTAAATCAACTATACTCCAATAAAATAAAAAAAAAAAAAAAGATAAATTTGTTACTTTGGGCTGGACAATGACTCTGAGCTACATGATACCATTAAAAATCAAAAGATTTTATAAGATAATCAAGTTAGTTACATCAAACAGATGTAACTGTTTATGAGCCTATATTGACCAGTTTCATATTAGGTCTAACAATTGTGGCTGTCAGTTGGGCCACTGCACTTCTCATGCAATCTCAGGTTCCGGAAGAACCATTAGCCAAGACACAGGCCCCAAATTTTAAAAAGTGAAAGTGGCATCTAACTCCAATATCTCTCGCTCTGACATCATCCTTTACCATATCCCCAAATGTTAGATTTCTTATCATGACAACAGACTGGGGCATGAACAAATTCCCCTTCCTTACATATCACTAACTACTTATCTTTAAAATCTTCTACTTTAGTCATTGGTTTTTGGCTAATGTTCCCTTTTACCATTTCATTCTTTGATTCAAGAAAAAAAATCAGAAGTAATAATTTATATCACAGTGAAAATATTCAAAAATATAGAAACGGGGGAGCAAATATAATCTTTCTAATATAATTATCTTTATTAGAAGTCACTGTGATATAATGGTTAGGAACATTTACTCTGGAGCCAGTCTGTCTGGAATAAAATCACAATATCACTAGCTGTGTAATTTGGGGTACATCCTGTCTTTGCCTAGATTTCACTTGAAAAATCCAGAAATAATCTCTGCCTTACACTACTATTAAAACACTAAAAGCTCTTAGGACATTGCCTGCCACTATTAAGCACTTAATAAATGTAATCTATTGACTACTGTCTTATACACTTTATTTACAAGTTCATTTCACCTCATTACTTTGAGTTTATTTTATCCTTTTCTTTAATGTCCATCACTATGGTAGAGATAATAATTAGTCATTGATAATGATGATACTGCAAATGATAAGAATGAAGTAATAAGATGTCAAAAGAGAGAACTTGGGTTTTTGGTCTACAGTGGCTTGAACACCTTGGGAAAATATTATTGGAGAATCTGATCCCTACCCTAACAAGTTATCGGTGGTTGGGGGCCGGGGGGGAATGTTTGTGAACAACATCTCTCAATAACCAATTTGACTAACATTACAATCAGAAGAACTGTACAAAAAAGATCTTCACGACTCAGATAATCACGATGGTGTGATCACTGACCTAGAGCCAGACATTCTGGAATGTGAAGTCAAGTGGGCCTTAAAAAGCATCACTACGAACACAGCTAGTGGAGGTGATGGAATTCCAGTTGAGCTATTCCAAATCCTGAAAGATGATGCTGTGAAAGTGCTGCACTCAATATGCCAGCAAATTTGGAAAACTCAGCAGTGGCCACAAGACTGGAAAAGGTGAGTTTTCATTCCAATCCCAAAGAAAGGCAATGCCAAAGAATGCTCAAACTACCGCACAATTGCACTCATCTCACACGCTAGTAAAGTAATGCTCAAAATTCTCCAAGCCAGGCTTCAGCAATATGTGAACCGTGAACTTCCAGATGTTCAAGCTGGTTTTAGAACAGGCAGAGGAAGCAGAGATCAAATTGCCAACATCCGCTGGATCATCAAAAAAGCAAGAGAATTCCAGAAAAATATCTATTTCTGCTTTATTGACTATGCCAAAGCCTTTGACTGTGTGGATCACAATAAACTGTGGAAAATTCTGAAAGAGATGGGAATACCAGACGACCTGACCTGCCTCTTGAAAAACCTATATGCAGGTCAGGAAGCAACAGTTAGAACTGGACATGGAACAACAGACTGGTTCCAAATAGGAAAAGGAGTTCGTCAAAGCTGTATATTGTCACCCTGTTTATTTAACTTTTATGCAGAGTACATCATGAGAAATGCTGGGCTGGAAGAAGCACAAGCTGGAATCAAGATTGCCAGGAGAAATATCAATAACCTCAGACATGCAGATGACACCACCCTTATGGCAGAAAGTGAAGAGGAACTAAAAAGCCTCTTGTTGAAAGTGAAAGAGGAGACTGAAAGAGGAGAGTGAAAAAGTTGGCTTAAAGCTCAACATTCAGAAAACGAAGATCATGGCATCCGGTCCCATCACTTCATGGGAAATAGATGGGGAAACAGTGGAAACAGTGTCAGACTTTACTTTTTTGGGCTCCAAAATCACTGCAGAGGGTGACTGCAGCCATGAAATTAAAAGATGCTTACTCCTTGGAAGGAAAGTTATGACCAACCTAGACAGCATATTCAAAAGCAGAGATATTATTTGCCAACAAAGGTCCATCTAGTCAAGGCTATGGTTTTTCCAGTAGTCATGTATGGATGTGACAGTTGGACTATGAAGAAAGCTGAGTGCTGAAGAATTGATGCTTTTGAACTGTGGTGTTGGAGAAGACTCTTGAGAGTCCCTTGGACTGCAAGGAGATCCAACCAGTCCATTCTAAAGGAGATCAGTCCTGGGTGTTCATTGGAAGGACTGATGCTAAAGCTGAAACTCCAATACTTTGGCCACCTCATGTGAAGAGTTGACTCATTGGAAAAGACTCTGATGCTGGGAGGGATTGGGGGCAGGAGAAGAAGGGGACAACAAAGGATGAGATGGCTGGATGGCATCACCAACTCGATGGACATGAGTGAACTCCGGGAGTTGGTGATGGACAGGGAGGCCTGGCGTGCTGCAATTCATGGGGTTGCAAAGAGTCAGACATGACTGAGCAACTGATAATCAGTTTAAACATTATTGTATAATATCAAGTGTTAGTTGCTCAGTGGTGTCCAACTCTTTGCAACCCCATGGACTGTTGCCTGCCAGCCTCCTCTGTTCATGGGATTTTCCAGGCAAGAATACTGGAGTGGGTAGACATTTCCTTCTCCAGGGGATCTATCTTCCTGACCCAGGGATTGAACCCTGGTTTCCCACATTGCAAGCAGATTCTTGACTGTGTGAGCCATCAGGGAAGCCATTGTATAGTATATTCTGTCCCCCCAAAATTCAAGAGACTGAAGTAACATATAATTTGTCATAATATAGGATATATTTTAATGTAATTTCATACCAAGATAGGACATTTTTAATCAATTAATCCAATGAATTCAGTAATGAATTCATTACAATAACAAAAAAGGAGTTAGTCTGGTATCATCAAAAGAATCTTTAAAAAGTGTTGACAGTGTCAGCTGGGAGTAAAATGGACTAAATAACTGAGTCCAAGGTTAGCAATTATGGTCAGGGTGCTACTATAATGGAATTTCTTATTATAAATTAAAAAGAATATAGAATTTTTATCATAGTAGAATAACCACTCTGACACTTAGGCCCAAAAGGCTAAAGAGAAATATCCTTTATATTAACCTGATATGGTGACCTCATTATGGCTTAGTCAGTGTAATCCTTAGCCATTAGCTGAGATATAGATTTTTGTACAAGAGAGTATTGTTCTGTCTGAAAAAGAAATACCTTTAGAAACATTTCAAATAATTTATTATAAAAGCTTTCTGGTGAAGCTCTGGGACAGTGGTGAGAATGTGGAGGTGGGGAGAATGCTATTTTTAGACTCTAAAATGACTTTTTGATATGAGTATAAACTAACCTGATTTGAACTTGCAATTTCCAGAAAGATTTCTTGTTGAAACAGGACTAACTTCTCTCTTGAGAAACTGTATTTAAATAAAAAGATCAAGCTAGGTACTGGGTGAGGTCAAGGAACTATGTTAAGCAGCACTAGAGCCGAATGTGTACATGTATGTGTAACATGTATGTGTATGTATGTGTGTGTATCTGTATGTGTGTATATATGTGTATTGTATATGTGTATATTGTTATGAATGTGTATGTGCATATGTATGTACATACTGCGGGGAGCCTTCCAGATTCACCCTTCAGAAATCAGGCACACACTTTGTCAGCTATGAAACAGATTGTTCACAGAGTATTCCCAACTCAGGTCTCTCAACTCTTACCCTCAGGGAAAGAGATGACTCAGTCAAGTTCACCCCGCTTGCCTCGGGGGCAGTCCACACACAGTGACTCATCCATGTGTGTGTACAAAGGCTAGGCCTCTTTGTCTCGATTCAGAACAACTATAAAGAACTACCCCAGCTCCAGAGATTCCTGTGGTATTATATTCGCTGAAGCCTTTGTTCCATATTCATTGCTTCCCTCACTGCCTCATAGGGGTTGTTTTGGAGCACACGCCCCAGTAAGCCTTCTGGACACAAATCTCCAACTCAGAGTATGTTTCCAGAAGCCAAACTAAGATACTAAGCATTTATTATTTAGTATCACTTTAGCAAAAGGTTAGTTTACAGATTTATAAATGTTGAAGGGAGATGAAAGTAGGATAAATTCCTATATTTAGCCAGACTATATGTTGATATAAAACCAGTAAAGAACTAAGATGGTGGTTTATTTTTTCACTAGTCTGGGCACCCTTGTGTGTTTTCTCTCATGCAAACTATCAGACAATTGGTTAAATCATTTTTTTAAATGGGGCAAAGGGTACTTTCAACTCAGCTCTGCCAGCACTCTGCCAACCACTTCTGCTATTACCACCACTGCCCTTCAAAGACAGTAGTGTTGGTATTGGGTGGTCCTTTGTCTTTAGATATAATGGTCATCCGGAATGTCAGGTCCATGAATCAAGGCAAATTGGAAGTGATCAAACAAGAGACGGCAAGAGTGAATGTCGACACTCTAGGAATCAGCGAACTAAAATGGACTGGAATGGGTGAATTTAACTCAGATGACCATTATATCTACTACTGCGGGCAGGAATCCCTCAGAAGAAATGGAGTAGCCATCATGGTCAACAAAAGAGTCTGAAATGCATTACTTGGATGCAATCTCAAAAACGACAGAATGATCTCTGTTCGTTTCCAAGGCAAACCATTCAATATCACAGTAATCCAAGTCTATGCCCCAACCAGTAACACTGAAGAAGCTGAAGTTGAACGGTTCTATGAAGACCTACAAGACCTTTTAGAACTAACAACCAAAAATTATGTCCTTTTCATTATAGGGAACTGGAATGCAAAAGTAGGAAGTAAAGAAACACCTGGAGTAACAGGCAAATTTGGCCTTGGAATATGGAATGAAGCAGGGCAAAGACTAATAGAGTTTTGCCAAGAAAATGCACTGGTCATAACAAACACCCTCTTCCAACAACACAGGAGAAGACTCTATACATGGACATCACCAGATGTTCAACACCAAAATCAGATTGATTATATTCTTTGCAGCCAAAGATGGAGAAGCTCTATACAGTCAGCAAAAACAAGACCAGGAGCTGACTGTGGCTCAGATCATGAACTCCTTATTGCCAAATTCAGACTTAAATTGAAGAAAGTAGGAAAACCACTAGACCATTCAGGTATGACCTAAATCAAATCCCTTATGGTTATACAGTGGAAGTGAGAAATAGATTTAAGGGCCTAGATCTGATAGATAGAGTGCCTGATGAACTATGGATGGAGGTTCGTGACACTGTACAGGAGACAGGGATCAAGACCATCCCCATGGAAAAGAAATGCAAAAAAGCAAAATGGCTGTCTGAGGAGGCCTTACAAATAGCTGTGAAAAGAAGAGAAGCAAAAAGCAAAGGAAAAAAGGAAAGATATACCCATTTGAATGCAGAATTCCAAAGAATAGCAAGAAGAGATAAGAAAGCCTTCCTCAGTGATCAAAGCAAAGAAATAGAGGGAAACAACAGAATGGGAAAGACTAGAGATCTCTTCAAGAAAATCAGAGATACCAAAGGAACATTTCATGCAAAGATGGGCTCGATAAAGAACAGAAATGGTATGGACCTAACAGAAGCAGAAGATATTAAGAAGAGATGGCAAGAATACACAGAAGAACTGTACAAAAAAGATCTTCTTGACCCAGATAATCACGATGGTGTGATCACTGACCTAGAGCCAGACATCCTGGAATGTGAAGTCAAGTGGGCCTTAGAAAGCATCACTACAAACAAAGCTAGTGGAATGATGGAATTCCAGTTGAGCTATTTCAAATCCTGAAAGATGATGCCATGAAAGTGCTACACTCAATATGCCAGCAAATTTAGAAAACTCAGCAGTGGCCACAGGACTGGAAAAGGTCAGTTTTCATTCCAATCCCAAAGAAAGGCAATGCCAAAGAATGCTCAAACTACCGCACAATTGCACTCATCTCACATGCTAGTAAAGTAATGCTCAAAATTCTCCAAGCCAGGCTTCAGCAATATGTGAACTGTGAACTTCCAGATGTTCAAGCTGGTTTTAGAAAAGGCAGAGGAACCAGAGATCAAATTGCCAACATCTGCTGGATCATGGAAAAAGCAAGAGAGTTCCAGAAAAACATCTATTTCTGCTTTATTGACTATGCCAAAGCCTTTGACTGTGTGGATCACAATAAACTGTTGAAAATTCTGAAAGAGATGGGAATACCAGACCACCTGATCTGCCTCTTGAGAAACTTGTATGCAGGTCAGGAAGCAATAATTAGAACTGGACATGGAACAACAGACTGGTTCCAAATAGGAAAAGGAGTTCGTCAAGGCTGTATATTGTCACCCTGTTTATTTAACTTCTATGCAGAGTACATCATGAGAAATGCTGGACCGAAAGAAACACAAGTTGGAATCAAGATTGCTGGGAGAAATATCAAAAACCTCAGACATGCAGATGACACCACCGTTATGGCAGAAATTGAAGAGGAACTAAATTAATTTTCTCTTAATTTATAAAAGAAAAATTTCTATCATGGCTTAATAAGTTCTTCATAACATTTTCCTTTAAAAATATCTAGGAGTTTAGATGGAAAAGGAAATGGCAACTCACTCCAGTATTCTTGCCTGGAGAATCCCAGGGATCGGGGAGCCTGGTGAGCTGCCATCTATGGTGTCACACAGAGTTGGACTTGACTGAAGCGACTTAGCATGCCTGCATGCATTGGAGAAGGAAATGGCAACCCACTCCAGTATTCTTGCCTGGAAAATCCCAGGGACAGAGGAGCCTGGTGGGCTGCCATCTATGGGGTTGCACAGAGTTGGACATGACTGAAGCGACTTAGCAGCAGCAGCAGGAGTTTAGAAATAAAATTATAGTATCTAAGAATCTATGAAGGTAGTAAGATGAAACAGTGTTAGGTGAACGCTGGAAAAAAGCAAGTCAAAAGAAGAAAAAATTGATGGTAAGAATAAATGTATATACATCAACTAATAAAGTATATGCAAATGTAGTGACTTATATAAATCAGTTTGAGTAGTACAGTCTCACATCCTCAGTAATTAGTTAGACTGAAAAAGTCTGTCCTAATTCTGGATAAATAGGAATTCAGTCTCACAGGACCATCTCCTTTTGTTAAACATTTTCATCCCTGACTGTATGAAGTAAATTGTTAAAGTGAACAAAACAGTTCATCCAAAGAAGCAAAGAGCAATAAGTAAACCAAAACAACACAGAATGTCCTAATCTATGTTTTCAGCAATAGTCTGAAATCTCTTCCCAAACTAAGGCTTCATGATTGCTACACAGGATGCTGCTGCTGCTGTCATGTCCAGCTCCTTGCGACTCCATGGACTAAGGCCCCCAGGCTCCTCCTATCCATGGGATTTCCCAGGCAAGAATTGTGGAATGGGTTGCCATTTCCTTGTCCAGGGGATCGTCTCGACTCAGGAACCGAACCTGCATCTCCAGCTTGGATGGCAGGTTCTTTAACATTGAACCACCTGAGAAACTCTGCTACACGGACACTTTATCACAGACAGGGAGATCCAGTCTGTGATCCCATGTATGTCTACTTCTTAATGAAGACACATATTCCAGTCTGTGTATAGGGCTGAATTATTTTGGAATTATAGATACTTCGCATTCAGTTCAGTTCAGTTCAGTTGCTCAGTCGTGTCCGACTCCTTGCGACTGCATGAATCGCAGCACGCCAGGCCTCCCTGTCCATCACCAACTCCCGGAGTTCACCCAGACTCACGTCCATCGAGTCAGTGATGCCATCCAGCCATCTCATCCTCTGTCGTCCCCTTCTCCTCCTGCCCCCAATACCTCCCACCATCAGAGTCTCTTCCAATGAGTCAACTCTTTGCATGAGGTGGCCAAAGTATTGGAGTTTCAGGTTTAGCATCATTTCCTTCCAAAGAAATCCCGGGGCTGATCTCCTTCAGAATGGACTAGTTGGATCTCCTTGCAGTCCAAGGGACGCTCAAGAGTCTTCTCCAGCACCACAGTTCAAAAGCATCAATTCTTCGGCGCTCAGCCTTCTTCACAGTCCAACTGTCACATCCATACACGACCACAGGAAAAACCATAGCCTTGACTAGATGGACCTTTGTTGGCAAAGTAATGTCTCTGCTTTTCAATATGCTATCTAGGTTGGTCGTAACTTTCCTTCCAAGGAGTAAGCGTCTTTTCATTTCATGGCTGCAATCACCATCTGCAGTGATTTTGGAGCCCCCAGAAATAAAGTCTGACACTGTTTCCACCGTTTCCCCATCTATTTCCCATGAAGTGATGGGACCGGATGCCATGATCTTCATTTTCTGAATGTTGAGCTTTACTTTGCATTACTGAGGTCATTTATTAGTCTCCATTTATGGCTTTTGTAAAATATCAAACTGGATATTTGAGTAGTAGGCATACTTCTAAAGTTTGTGGGCTGTATTTGTAACATACCAGGGGGAAGAATTTGGGAGAGTCAGAGTCACTCTTTAGACCAGACAAAGAAATAAGTGGGGATGACTCAAAGTTCACATAAATATCGCACAGAAACCTCTGTGGGTGTATGTGAAAGAAAGCTGTAAATGGTAAGGTCACATGAACCGAGCATTTTATTATTTTTTTTCATTTTATATTTTAAATACGGCTTCCCTGGTAGCTCAGATGGTAAAGACTCCGCCTGCAATGTGGGAGACCTGGGTTCAATTCCTGGGTTGGGAAGAGCCTCTGGAGAAGGGAACGGCTTTCCACTCCAATGCTCTGGCCTGGAGAATTCCATGAACAGAGAAGCCTGGCAGGCTACCATCAGTGGGGTTGCAAAGAGTCAGATGTGACTGAGCGACTTTCATACACACTCGCACACACACATTTATAAGTATCAGATCAGATCAGATCAGTCACTCAGTCATGTCCGACTCTTTGCAACCCCATGAATCGCAGCACGCCAGGCCTCCCTATCCATCACCAACTCCCGGAGTTCACTCAGACTCACGTCCATCGAGTCAGTGATGCCATCCAGCCATCTCATCCTCTGTCGTCCCTTCTCCTCTTGCCCCCAACCCCTCCCAGCATCAGAGTCAGAGTAACTACATTTACGACACAATTGACTTATAAATGCTAACTCGATATACTTTAATAAGCTTCCTTAAGTTCTGTCTCACAGTTTTTATCAGTATTAGTCAATGATTGATTACTAATAGAGTCATGTAAGCTAAACTTCAATTAAATAGGACTAGAAAGCTGTCAGTTAAGTAGGTATACTGATGCTGGGAGGAATTGGGGGCAGGAGGAGAAGGGGACGACAGAGGATGAGATGGCTGGATGGCATCACTAACTCGATGGACGTGAGTCTGAGTGAACTCTGGGAGTTGGTGATGGACAGGGAGGCCTGGCGTGCTGTGATTCATGGGGTCGCAAGGAGTCGGACACGACTGAGTGACTGAACTGAAATGAACTGAACTGAACCCCTAAATATACATGAGAAGATTCAAAGGAAGGAAAGAACCATATGAATATAAGAAATATAGGCAAGTTTTGAATCATCAAATATCCCTTTATGAACATCAGTTGCAACTCTTTGGATGTAATATGGAAAATCTTCTGTGGCAACACAGATAGGCGCACACACACACACACACACATACAAACAGCCGTTTACAGATTCCTAGATAGTGAAGACTTATTCATCATTTACTGGAGAAGAAATCTATTAGATTTTATATCTGGAAAAAATCATTTTAATATTTATTCTAAAAAGTCTTTATTTTACAATTAGAACCTGAGCTGCAAAAAGATATCTTCACATGCATGAAAGGTCTAAAAACTACTAGGTGGCAGAAAATGTCACATCACAGGTGAGCTATTCCAGTCACAGAATGTTCCTTTAATTAACATGTATTGAATCTTCACAGCATATCTAATTCTAAGTGTTACAGGTGTAGAGAGGTCCTATGGCCTGGTGGCTCAGATGGTAAAAAATCTGCCTGCAATGCAGGAGACACATGTTCTTTCCTTGGGTTGGGAAGATCTCCTGGAGAAGGGAATGGCTACCCACTCCAGTATTCTTGCCTGGAGAATCCCATGAACAGAGGAGCCTGAAGAGCTACAGTCCATAAGGTTGCAAATAGTTGGACATGACTGAGCAAGTGATGAGAATAGAGCTAGGAACTCAGTTTCTGTCCCAGCTCTGATACTTCCTGACAAGATGTCTCTTACAACTTCAATTTTCCTATCTATGGGTTTCCCAGGTAGCTCAGCTGGTAAAAAATCTGCTTACAATGTAGGATACCTGGTTGTATTCCTGGGTCAGGAAGTTCCCCTGGAAAAGGTATAGGCTACCCACTCTAATATTCTCAGGCTTTTCTTGGTGGCTCAGATGGTAAAGAATCTGCCTCCAATGTAGGAGACCTGGGTTCAATCCCTGGATTGGGCATATCCCCTGAAGGAGGGCATGGCAACCAACGTCAGTATTCTTCCCTGGAGAATCCCCATGGACAGAGGAGCCTGGCAGGCTTCAGTGCATGGGGGTCACAAAGAGTTTGACATGACTGAGTGACTTTCACTTTCACTTTCCTATCTATAAAATAATGATTATAGCATATAATAGAATATAACATTCTTCAAATGAGATTATGTGTGACCATGTTTTGTCAAAGATAAGACACATATGAGATACAATCATCATTGTCTTCTGAGTTAATCTCTTTAGATATTTTTATGTTTATTATATAATAATAATAATCTAAAGTTAAGTGGGCCTTAGGAAGTATCACTACAAACAAAGCTACTGGAGGTGATAGAATTCCAGTTGAGCTATTTCAAATCCTGAAAGATGATGCTGTGAAAGTGCTGCACTCAATATGCCAGCAAATTTGGAAACTCAGCAGTGGCCACAGTTCTGGAAAAGGTCAGTTTTCATTCCAGTTGCTAAGAAAGGCAATGCCAAAGAATGTTCAAACTACCACAGAATTGCAATCATCTCACACGCTAGTAAAGTAATGCTCAAAATTCTCCAAGCCAGGCTTCAGCAATACATGAACCGTGAACTTCCAGATGTTCAAGCTGGTTTTAGAAAAGGCAGAGGAACCAGAGATCAAATTGCCAACATCCACTGGATCATGGAAAAAGCAAGAAATCCCAGAAAAACATCCATTTCTGTTTTATTGACTATGCCAAAGCCTTTGACTGTGTGGATCACAATAAACTGTTGAAAATTCTTCAAGAGAAGGGAATAGCAGACCACCTGACCTGCCTCTTGAGAAACCTATATGCAGGTCAGGAAGCAACAGTTAGAACTGGACATGGAACAACAGACTGGTTCCAAATAGGGAAAGGAGTACATCAAGGCTGTATATTGTCACCCTGTTTATTTAACTTATATGCAGAGTACATCATGAGAAATGCTGGGCTGGAGGAAGCACAAGCTGGAATCAAGATTTCAGGGAGAAATATCAGTAACTTCAGATATGCAGATGACACCACCGTTATGGCAGAAAGTGAAGAACTAAAGAGCCTCTTGATAAAAGTGAAAGTGGAGAGTGAAAAAGTTGGCTTAAAACTCAACATTCAGAAAACGAAGATCATGGCATCTGGTCCCATCACTTTATGGGAAATAGATGGGGAAACAGTGGAAACAGTGTCAGACTTTATTTTTTTGGGCTCCAAAATCACTGCAGATGGTGACTGCAGCCATGAAATGAAAAGAGGCTTACTCCTTGGAAGGAAAGTTATGACCAACCTAGACAGCATATTAAAAAACAGAGATATTACCTTGTCAACAAAGGTCCGTCTAGTCAAGGCTATGGTTTTTCCAGTAGTCATGTATGGATGTGAGAGTTGGACTATAAAGAAAGCTGAGAGCTGAGGAATTGATGCTTTTAAACTGTGGTGTTGGAGAAGACTGTTAAGAGTCCCTTGGACTGCAAGGAGATCCAACCAGTCCATCCTAAAGGAGATCAGTCCTGGATGTTCATTGGTAGGACTGATGTTGAAGCTGAAATTCCAATATTTTGGCCACCTGATGCAAAGAGCTGACTCATTTGAAAAGACCCTGATGCTGGGAAAGATTGAGGGGACGACAGAGGATGAGATGGTTGGATGGCATCACCGATGGCATCACAAACTCGATGGACGTGAGTTTGGGTAAACTCCGGGAGTTGGTGATGGATAGGGAGGCCTGGCGTGCTGTGGTTCATGGAGTCGCAAAGAGTCGGACACTACTGAGCGACTGAACTGAACTGAATATGTTTATTAGGTTCTGTAATATTTTGGTTTTATCAGACCACTGAGGGAAAAAAACTAATGAGCTTAATTCTGCTTAGGCTGGAGAATAAGTGTTTATAACATAGGTGTTTATTACATACCTTAGCCCTTTAGGGAAAGCCTTCAGAGGTTCACATACAAGAAACTATACCTACAGTTTCTTTCTTACCAAAAAGTTTTTCATGTTTTTACTGCAATAGTGGTATTGTCCAAATAGCCACTTTACCCCTAATATATGACAACTGCCTGAGTATCTCAGGTCTTGCCCTTTGCTATTGCGATAATTTTCCTGGCTCACTCCCCTCACATGCTCCTCAGTCCATAGCTGGGGTTTCCTGATCCCCGCCTTTAGATTTAGCCTCACCCAAAGCTCTGACATCAATTAATCAATCCTGTTATTAGACAAAAGAACTTGACCCGGGATCTATTCAGTCTTGCTATTTATATTTGTGCCTGAGTTTTGGCGACAGATTCTGTCTTCCTGGATCCTTGGCTGCCTGCCTATGCTCAGGTTCTAGCCTTTGAGAAGCTGGATCTGCAGCAATGAAAGCAGGTTTCAACCCATAAGAATATTATCCAAATAATTAAAAGGTGCCAAATACTTTTTGAAAAAGATGACTATTACTATGATGAAAACAGGACGTGGAAATAGTGGGAAACAACAGTACTAAGGAATATAGGAGAGAGTCAAATGGTGTCTCCTTTTCAGATATGTATTCCCCTACTAAATATAGGCCAAGGCCTTTCCCAAGTGCACCATTAGAACTTAGCTCTGAACCTTAGTTCCAAGACTCTGTTGCTTCTAAACCTCTTTGATGCAGCTGTCTACTTGCGTTGGTCTCTAAGTTGCAGTTTTTCTCAGCTGATACTCAATGGTTGATATGTCCTCATTATATCAGCTAACTTCTCTGATACCTACTATTTATCTAACCACATGTTATCCATTACTATACTGGAAAGATACACTAATTTGATGTCTCCACTGTACTTCCTTGACATGTTGTTTGCTTAATCTTGATTTAAACCCTTCTAATGACAAGATCAGATCAGTTCAGTCGCTCAGTCGTGTCCGACTCTTTGCGACCCTATGAATCGCAGCATGCCAGGCCTCCCTGTCCATCACCAACTCCTGGAGTTCACTCAGACTCATGTCCATCGAGTCAGTAATGCCATCCAGCCATCTCATCCTCTGTCGTCCCCTTCTCCTCCTGCTCCCAATCCCTCCCAGCATCAGAGTCTTTTCCAATGAGTCAACTCTTCACATGAGGTGGCCAAAGTACTGGAGTTTCAGCTTTAGCATCATTCCTTTCAAAGAAATCCCAGGGCTGATCTCCTTCAGAACGGACTGGTTGGATCTCCTTGCAGTCCAAGGGACTCTTAACAGTCTTCTCCAACACCAAAGTTCAAAAGCATCAGTTCTTCGGTTCTCAGCCTTCTTCCCAGTCCAACTGTCACATCCATACATGACCACAGGAAAAACCATAGCCTTGACTAGACGAACCTTTGTTGGCAAAGTAATGTCTCTGCTTTTGAAAATGCTATCTAGGTTGGTCATAACTTTCCTTCCAAGGAGTAAGCGTCTTTTAATTTCATGGCTGCAGTCACCATCTGCAGTGATTTTGGAACCCAGAAAAATAAAGTCTGACACTGTTTCCACTGTTTCCCCATCTGTTTCCCATGAAGTGATGGGACCAGATGCCATGATCTTCGTTTTCTGAATGTTGAGCTTTAAGCCAACTTTTTCACTCTCCACTTTCACTTTCATCAAGAGGCTTTTTAGTTCCTCTTCAATTTCTTTAATTGTTTACTTTATCTGAGAGTTTCCTCACAAATTACTAGAGTGCTATCTAGGTTTTTATTTTAATTTATGCTAGTTGTTGTTTGATAAGCTAATTTTTATTTTGATTCTATATAGCTGTCTTTGTTTCTTCTGTTGACTTTTCCTTAGTTTCTTTAATAAAAAATGTCTAAAATTCAAAGCAGAATAAACTAAGTAAAATCAAGATCAGAACCATGTATACTCTGCTGTAAAAAGTTAAATAATCAGATAGCCTTCTACAAGAAAATTAAAAAGGGTATAAATACTCTGTCAATACAAATGATAAAAATAGTCAATTTATATAAGACCAAGTGATAATTTTCCTAGAACTTATATCATAAGGTCTTAAAATATAAAAATAAATCTTTTAATATCTTTCAGAAAACTAAAATTAGTATATAATTTAATCACTCATTTATATAGACATTTGAACAAATCTAAAAGCTCGAGAAATAATGAGACAGAAATAGATGGCTTCTATAATGTCACAAAGATGGAATTACTTTACTGCTTTACTTAGTCACTACTGAATTAATTTCTCTATTATATCATAAACTGGGCCAAGACACCATTAGAGTACATATATGAATGAGTTGCCATCTTAAATTAATTCTCCTACAAAGAATGCCTCAGAAATTTGTGGGAAATCCTTGAAGAATCAAAACATTTTATAAATAAAAAACAAGTGACTAAAGATTAAATCCCTCAAGCAATATAAACATTATAGACATTGGCAGTAGGAGAGGTTTTCTTTGACTAAAACATTTTGAGACTTCTTAATTGAAGAAATCATGGTATTAGAGGTTCAGTTCAGTTCAGTCACTCAGTCATGTCCAACTCTTTGCGACCCCATGGACTGCAGCATGACAGGCCTCTCTGTCCATCGCCAACTCCCGGAGTTTACTCAAACTCATGTCCATTGAGTCAGTGATGCCATTGCATTTATTTTAAAATAGATTATAGATACAACTAAGGTATTTACCTAGAAGAACATATTCTGTACATATTTTTGGAAAACGAACTGAGATGCTGCTAGGTAAATGAACTTAAGAGTACACCTGAATCTAAAAGGCAAATAAATATTCCCAACTTTTCTGCAACTATGGTTCTGAAAATATTGCACTATAATTCATATTTCCTGTCTATGTCAGAGTCCAGCAAATGGAATAAGAAGACATGACTAAAGCCAAGCTAAGCCTTTGTTTAACATCCCAGGGAAATCTGAACATACGAGATTGTTGTTGAATGTTATTTGAGTCTGTATAACATCCCTCTGGATTCTTGCCTCATTTAATCTGGTTAGTTGGTAATGTGACCCCCCACACCCCATACCCTTTGAGAAATGATTCAGACCTCCAAGGTCTAATCCCTTACAATTGCGATAGATGGACCTATGCTATGCTATGCTAAGTCACCTCAGTCGTGTCCGACTCTGTGTGACCCCATAGACGGCAGCCCACCAGGCTCCCCCATCCCTGGGATTCTCCAGGCAAGAACACTGGAGTGGGTTGTCATTTCCTTCTCCAATACATGAAAGTGAAAAGAGAAAGTGAAGTTGCTCAGTCATGTCCGACTCTTAGCGACCCCATGGCTGCAGCCTACCAGGCTCCTCTGTCCATGGGATTTTCCAGGCAAGAGTACTGGAGTGGGGTCCTAAATTTTACTTTTTAAAGTTGCTTTTGATAGAACCATGGATTTGTAAATAACTGTGGTCTAGGCAGAGAATAAGAATATAATTTATCACCAGACCAGGTTATTTGTGAGGGAGTAAAAGGGCTCAGTGTAGTTACTGTATTAGTTGCCTATTGCTGCTGTAACAAATTATCACAAACTTAGTGACTTAAATCAACATAAATTTATTTTCTTACAGTTCCAGAGGTCAGAAGTCCAAAATCGGTTTCACTGGATAAAAATTCAAGATCTTAGCTTTTGGTAGATGCTCTGAGGGAAGGATCTGTTTCCTTGCCTTTTTCAGCTTCTAGAAGCTGCCTACAGTCCTTGGCTTGCAACCCCTTCTAGCCTCACTCCAACTTCATGCTTCATCATCCATCTTCTACTACTAACTCTGATCCTTCTGCCTCTCTTCCAAAAGTACTCTTGAATTACACTGGGCCCATCCAGCTAATCCAAGATAATTTCTCCATCTCCAAATCCCTAATGTAATTATATGTCCAAAGTACCCCCCCTCTTTTTTTTAAAAACCATGTAAGGTAACAAACTCAGGGGTCCTGAAAACTGGGACACAGAATCTATGGGGGATATTATTCAGCTTACCACAGTTACCGTGGGTATAAATTGAGACTATCACAACAAAACTGGGACACTGGGTCACCCTTTCCTAATAGACAAGATAGACCTGAACATCCAGTGCCATCTTCTCTTTGTGTTCTTGTGATCGCCACTGTCAAGTCCTGGAATGCTCTCCATTTCCTACCCACCATTTCATCTATGCTATTTGAAATAATTTCTCTGGTTCGAGAAAAAACCACCTCCACCATGAAAACTACCCAGGTCAGAGTAATTTTCCCCCTCCGTGCTGCTGCTTCCTCTTTAGCATGGATCTGTCATCTCCTATTGTACTTGCCACCATCTATCCAATTTAATATAAATATATTTGTAAATGTGTCTTTTCTCCCCAACCCGAAGTAAGTTCTTGATGGTAGGGACCATGCTGTAGGCCAAAAGAGAGCCATAAACATTCAGCATATGAAACACAAACAAGTCCTCAACCACTTCTAGGCCTAGGTCTGTTGTAGGAGGCCCTCCAAGCCTAATTGCCATCAGCTTACCTAGGCGACCAACCAAGTGTAGGAGTCACCTGACACTCAAGCGCTTTCTATACATGGAGACAAATGTTTCACCAGAAACTTCCTTCAGACTGGGTTAAAGCCAACATTTTTATGGAACTATGTCTACCAGTCAACGTGATTTTTATCAAGAGGATGCTGCCACCCATACCTGCTTATCCTGGCTATTAGCTGCAGAAACAAACAAAAAAACACTTTGATAGTATTTAATTATAAGCTGAGTGCTTTCAGATCTTCGCTGACAATCAAAACAAACAAAAAACTTGTTTTCTTTTTCATTTTTTAAATGGCAGAAGATGATAACATTGAAATCTCTTTTTTTAATAAAGGGAAGAGATACAAGCTGCTGTTCCTGCTACTGCTAAGTCACTTCAGTCGTGTCCGACTCTGTGCGACCCCATAGATGGCAGCGCACCAGGCTTTCCTATCCCTGGGATTCTCCAGGCAAGAACACTGGAGTGGGTTGCCATTTCCTTCTCCAATTCATAGAATTCATTTACTCATTATTTCTCTGGACACTATGTGCAACAGTAGAGGTGTAAGTGGAGGCCACAAGAAGTTACATTTATGTGGTGGACCCTAATCAAGGAAATTTAAATATGAAACCAAAAATAGCCCTTGGTATATTTGCCTCACCAGATGCAGACTCCCAATACTTTCAGCCAGATTTTGGTGTATCAGAACATGCTGCTACTGCTAAGTCACTTCAGTCGTGTCCAACTCTGTGCAACCCCTTAGACGGCAGCCCACCAGGCTCCCCCATCCCTGGGATTCTCCAGGCAAGAACACTGGAGTGGGTTGCCATTTCCTTCTCCAATCAGAACGTGAGAGAGTGATAAACATTACAGAATAACTTATTAGGAAAGGATGTTGAAAGTCATTCGCTTTTTTCCTCTCCACTATTAGTCATTCCTAGATTCATTCACAACCCAGGGAAAGGAAGGCCAAAAACAGCCGCCACGCCAAGACCATTGTGAAGCAGCTGTCTGTGGTGCACCAAGGCAAGCAGACAGTTGGAAGTCCAAGTGCAGAGAGTAAACAGAGGCTATATCGAAACAGCAATCATGCTAATCACCAATTTGTTAGCAAATGTGCTGCACTTTGTATTTCAAAGCATTGTATCATCATTAATTAATTAACGAGTGCTAATTACTATTGCAGTGGCATACAAAATTGTGTGCAAGATTTGGAAAGAAACTATTTTATACGGCATACACTGAAAAAGTGAGCATTTTTTCCCTTTCTCTTCTGTTGTCTCTGATTTGTTTATTTGTTTTCCACCAAACAGCCTGTGTCATGTTCTCTCTCACCCTTCCGTTTTAGCTTATGCTGTTCCTGCTAGCAGGAGCCTTCCTCTTCAGATAACCCCCGTGCATCTACTGCATGGATATCAGCAAAAACATCACTTTCTTCTAGAGACAGTGCCCCGAGGCTGTTATGCTATTTTAGGGACTTCTGCAGTCCGTAATAGAACCTTTCACCCTCTATTAAATGTCCTATTTAATTGTCTGAAACCCTTGCTAGACTGTTGGCTCTGTGAGGGCAGAGGCTTGTGTGTCTTGTTCGCCTAGCACAGTGATCCATACGTGGCAATCATCCAGTAAGTGTTTCTTAAATGAATAAAAGAATCCCCTATGAGGAGAATGAAAAGAGGTTATTATTACTAACATGAGCTCCCACTCTGTAAAAATCAATCTGCTCAGCATTCTAAATGCTTTATCTCATTGAATGCTCACCATGTTCCACTGAGATAGGTTCTAGGTAGGAAATTGAAGTGACAGAGAATAAGTCATTTACCCATGATCATGCTGTTGGTAAATGCTGAAACAGACTGAATCACAGGTTTCCTGATTTCAAAACTACATTTCTCCAAAAGTGGTGAAGAAGAAAATAGTGGCTCCTGAAGTCCAGGAACTGGTGTGACCCTCCTGGTCAGGTCTCTGTGTTATTACAAACTGGATACTGACCTTGAAATCTGGACTGTGACTTCCTCTTGTTGCACAAAAATAATCTCACAGACCATCAGCATCAGACAAGGTCACTCTGAGACCATGGCAAAGTGAGGCAAAACATGCCACTTCATAATTAAATCTAAAGTGAAAGTGAAGTCGCTCAGTCATGTCCGACCCTTAGCGACCCCATGGACTCCGGTCCCCCAGGCTCCCCCGTCCCTGGGATTCTCCAGGCAAGAACACTGGAGTGGGTTGTCATTGCCTTCTCCAATGCATGGAAGTGAAAAGTGAAAGTGAAGTCGCTCAGTCGTGTCCGACCCTTAGCGACCCCATGGACTCCAGCCTACCAGGCTCCTCCGTCCATGGGATTTTCCAGGCAAGAGTACTGGAGTGGGGTGCCATTGCCTTCTCCAAATTTTATCTAAGTACAGACCAAAACATGGTCACTGTGAAAAACTCACAGAATACCAAACGTTACCCCCTCCTGACCAATAGGAGTTTCTGTTACTTCTTTACCAAGGATAGCTTTCACCTCACTTCTCTAT
This sequence comes from Bos mutus, assembly GCF_027580195.1. Lineage (NCBI taxonomy): Eukaryota > Metazoa > Chordata > Mammalia > Artiodactyla > Bovidae > Bos > Bos mutus. Next base: position 51,099,933 of record NC_091617.1, read on the forward strand.
GGATAAGATGTACTGAGATATCCAATCACAAAATTGCCCTCACTTCCTAATAGCACCCACCTAGAGGGACTTTCTGTTTGCTTAGATCTTCCTCAAAATCACTCAAATCCCATAATAAGTCTTTTTAAACATCCTCTTACTGAAGTATATCACTGTTCCCATGGTATGTGTTCTCACTTGCTGCAACAAGGAATAAACCCAACTTGTTCAACCACAGATATGTTCCTGGTATTCTTTGGCTAGAGGACATTGAGCGAGTTATACAAGACTATCTTTGGAGCTGGAGAAAAAAAAAATGTTAGAACTTTCATTTATAATAAGAATATAACCCAGTCAGTATTGAACATAGTATGGAAACATGGCTCTCTTCTTTCATCTCTTCCTCTGTGAGATGACCATATGACAAATGAAGTGCATGAGAGAGTAGCAATAAGATAACTAGAGAGCCACAAAAGGGCAAATACTGTGTGATTTCACTTATATAAGATATCCAGAGCATCCAAAATCATGGAAACAGAAAACAGAATGGTGGCTGCCAGAGGCTGGGGGAAGGGGGAAATGTGGAGTCATTTGATTGGTATAGAGTTGAAGTTTTACAAGACAGAAAAGTTCTAGAGACTTCTTATACAACAGTGTAAATCTAGTCAACACCACTGAACTATATACTTAAAAATGATTAAGACTGTGTGCTTTAAAGTTTTTAATTAAAAGTGTAAACATTTTTAAATTTAAATAATTAAATTTTAATTAAAAAAAAACTACAACAACTAGAGGCAATGGTGATAGTTTTATACAACAGAGGATTTGACTTGGAAACCATAGCCTTTCTTCACTTGAATACTGGGACATAATGCTCTTGACCTGCACCAAGTTAAGTGGACTTACAGGTTACATTAGCTTAAATAGAATATACACAATACTTTGTAATATACTGCAATATATTATATATGTATATATGTGTATGTATTTATTTATATATGACTCCTCGGTCCATGGGATTTTTTAGGCAAGAGTACTGGAGTGGGTTGCCATTTCCTTCTCCAGATCTTCCCGACCCAGGGATCAAACCCAGGTCTCCTGCATTGTAGGCAGACGCTTTTACCATCTGAGCTACCAGGGAAGCCCCCCATATATATATGTATAGTATACTATATTCTATACAGTAAGGTATGCATGCATGCTAAGTCGCTTCAGTGATGTCTGACTCTGCAACCCTAAGGACTGCAGTCTGCCAGGCTCCTCTGTCCATGGAATTTTCCTGGAATGGGTTGCCATTTCCTCCTCCAGTGGATGTTCCTGACCCCTGGATCGAACCCACATCTCTTACGTCTCCTGCATTAGCAGGAGAGTTCTTTACCACTTGCACCACCTGGAAAGCCCATACAGTAAAGGATAGTGAGTATCTAAGGAAATTTTTGCCCTACACATACAAATGGTTCTTAGTCTTGACTGCATCTGAGAATGACCTGGGACATTTTTGAAAAATACCACAACCTAAGTCCCACTCCATAGCAATTAATGCAGAATCTCCTGGAGTGAAGTCTGAGAACTGTTTTTTTGTTTCATTTTTAAATGATTCCAGCCATCTCATCCTCTGTCGTCCCCTTATCCTCCTGCCCCCAATCTTTCCCAGCATTAGGGTCTTTTCCAATGAATCAACCCTTCGCATGAGGTGGCCAAAGTATTGGAGTTTCAGCTTCAACATCAGTCCTTCCAATGAACACCCAGGACTGATCTCCTTTAGGATGGACTGGTTGGATCTTCTTGCAGTCCAAGGGACTCTCAAGAGTCTTATCCAACACCACAGTTCAAAAGCATGACTCGATGGACATGGGTTTGGGTAGACTCTGGGAGTTGGTGATGGACAGGGAGGCCTGGCATGCTGCGATTCATGGGGTTGCAAGGAGTCGGACATGACTGAGCGACTGAACTGAACTGAACTGATTCTTATAGGTAGCCAACTGTTGAAAGCCATTGAAAATAGAAGTTCACCAGTTATCTTATGACAAAGCACTTAAGAGTTCTTAAAGCTAAGGACTTATTATACATTGTTCTTTTACAACTGAAAATTATTCCTAATTTATTGACCTTTTCTATAATGAAAAATTGTTACAAATAGTATGTTATTTAGCAGATTTTTTAAAAATACATCAACTTTTATCTTTCTTTTTGAGGAAGAGGTAACACTTTGATAATAAGTGAAATAATAATTGCTTTCAAAAGAAAACTGTGCTATAGAGAAAAAATTTTGAAAATGTATCTTCAGAGATGTTTCCATCACTTTATTGCTAAAAGTGATGTCATCATAGCTGTACAATAAAAAACTTGAAAACAAAGTTTTCTATCCTGTAATTTAAAAGTTTTGGTTAATTTGAGTCCCAATATTAAAAATATAAAAGCTTCATGTTAATTTTTAATAAGTATTGATTGTCATGAAGGAAGATAGCAACTTACCATACAAATTTCAACTGAAGTTGAACTGTTCTACTAGTTCAACATAACTAGTGGAGAGAGTTGAAAAATTGTCTCTATTAAAATTTGTTTATCCAATTGATATATTTCTTTAATTTTAATCTATATATCTTTGTGAGATATTTTTTCCAGGAAGGCAGGATTAAAATTAAATATAGAACCAGAATTTTGAATTGCTATATAAGAAAATACTCAAAATTTTTTTCAAAAGTAGTAAAGCATATTTAATAACAGTGCTCTTATTAAACATATTGCTATACTATCAAAGGTAAAATAAAATAAAGCAAATTATATTTAAATATTAATGTATTCTGAGTCTACTTTGGAATGTTCCTAATAACACACAATATAATTTAAGTAATTTATAAATATATAAATGAACATATTTTGAAACTGTACTCAAAAATGTTGATATTGGGAACTATACAATCAAAACAGTTTAGAAAACACAGCATTGTGCTACACTTCCTCCTCCCCAAAAGTATAGTATCTCCATACCATTATTCTTTCACAACAATAGCTATTTATTCCTGACAAATGCAGTTAAATATTATTTATACTGATTAAGGCTCTAAGTGTATTGTAAGCAGGAGGGCATATGGGAGAGTGGCATATTTGTTTTGTTACATGATAAAATTCAAAACTAGGTGCTTGACAAAAATCCCAATCTTGCTTAAGTATCAACAGAGTCAATTGACCTAAAACAGCATCACTAGGAAGATAACAAAAAGAAAACAGCAAAGAACTTAAAATTTAAAAGTCTAGGAGAATACTCAATGCACTTAATAACATTTGAAGTGCATTTTGTTGCTTTAATCATAAGTAAAATTAAAAAAAAAAAAATCATCCTCTTCCTGGATTTCCAAAACTGCTCTCCTGGAAGACTCTGCTATGCAAATTATCACTGAATTCTCTTCCTTTGTCCTTGTGATATACATTTTCATAAAGACAAGATATAAAAGATACATTTATACCATTTTGTAGTGTAATTGGGCTTTTACTGAGAATTCTTATATTAGATGACTTGGCCGTGACTAGAAGAATTTTAGAAAACAGAACAAAGTGAAATAAAACAAAATGGCCATTTATTAAAGAAAACAAAATGATCTACAGTGCAACTCACAGGTAAGTCAGTATGGTTAGCGTGTGTTTGAAAGTCTCATGACATGTGAAACACCAGACGTGGCTACTTTAAAAACCTATCACTTGTGGAGAAGAGGGAACCCTTTTGCATAGCTGGTGGGAATCTAAATTAATACAGCCACTATGAAGAATGGTATGGAGATTGCTTTAAAAACTAGGAATAAAACTACCACATGACCCAGCAATCCCACTACTGGGCCTATGCCCTGGGAGAAAACCATAATTCAAAAAGACACATATACCCCAATGTTCACTGTAGCACTATTTACAATAGGTAGGACATGGAAATAATTAAGATGCCCATTGACAAATGAATGGATAAAGAAGTTGTGCTACATATATACAATGGAATATTACTTTGCCATAAAAAGTCAATTCTAGCAAGGTGGATGAACGTAGAGCCTGTTACACAGACTGAAGTCAGTAAGATAAAAACAAATATCATATTTTAACACATATAAATGGAATCTAGAAAAATGGTGCTGATGAACCTATTTGCAGCACAGGAATAGAGATGCAGATGTAGAGAATGGACTTGTGGTCAAATTGGGGGAAGGAGAGGGTGGGATGAGTTAAGAGAGTAGTACTGAAACATATACATTACCATATGTAAAACAGATAGCTAGTGGGAAGTTGCTGTATAACACAGGGGCTCTGTGACAACTTAGAGGCGTGGAATGGGGAAGGAGGTGGGAGGGAAGCTCAAAGGGAAGAGGACATATGTATACCTGTGGCTGATTCCTGTTGATGTATGGCAGAAACCAACACAACATTGTAAAGCAATCATCCTCCAATTAAAAAAAATCACTGTATCATGCATCCCCAGCTATAGTGCCTAAATTTCAATCTTGCAACAATTGAAACACTGGTTTCTGACTAGCCTTGTAATATCACTAGCCTTGCTTGTCTTGTCACTGATTTTGAAGAAATCCAGATTGAATGTGTCCTATCCTCTCTGTATCTGCCAGACCATGCAGGTGAAATCTAGAGAGACGGTAAACTTTCTGCCTCCTTGTGGTAAAACTTATGAGTAAAAAACACTTCTGAATGTGCTTTATTAAGGTTAGGTTCAAAGAAGAAAAGATATGGGCCTTTAAAAGGAATCTTGAAATGGTAGGAAACCCTGAGCATGCAGGTGAAGAATAACTGGTAAGTTGAATCAGAGATGCTGCGACTGTGCTCTGAGAGCTGAGGTTTGCAGGCAGAGGCCCCAAAGGTCCCTCTTTCCTCATCCCCAGAGGTTCCTCTTGATACCAAATCAGATGGGTCTCCAGTCCTCCACTGAGCTTGTCACTGGATTCGTACATTCAGCTTCCATTTAAGAATTCTTTTGAAGAACACACGAACTTTAAAAAATCAGTATGAATATGACTAAACAATATTATGATATTTTCTAATCCTGATATCAGTGGATGAGAGATTAGACTGTAAAAGGAGTCCAGTGAAGGCAAAGGACTTATTCCTTGATGAAGTGTCACACAGGAGACACAGTGAGTAGGAAAATCAAGGAGCAACAAAGAGTGGACCTCACAGAAGAATTTCAACTTCTGTCCTAAGAAATGGAAGGAGGCATCAAACACAGACCAAAGACAGTAGATTAGAGGAGGAAGGTGAAGCAACTTCGTGGGTTTTTCACTCCTGTAAGAGCACACAGTTAAAGTTTTGCTTCCAAAGTGAAGAATTAACTTTGAATGTTTTCTATCTTAGCTTATCTTTTCTATTTTATTACTTTATTTTTAACTATAAAAGAATTATAGTTTCATAGCCAAAGAGATGGGGTGGTAACTTTTTAAATAACTATTATGGGAGTATTAGCATGTTTATGTTGCTGATGTTTTTTAATTCAGTGTAATCTTAGTGAGCACATTATATATTCTGCTTTATACTCTTACCATTATATGCAGAATAGTGCAAATTATTTAACTTAATTTTGGTGACAGAATCAAACAAAATTAGCATAAACACTGTTAAACGTTAATAGTGAGAAAATTTCCTATTTTTATCAAAACATTTAAAACTGTTCAAATCATATAGAGAAAATAAAAAAGTTAAAGTAGCATTTACTTAATGCACAATAATAATAATAAAATGCCTTATTTCTTGGTAAAAAAAAACTTATCAAGATTAATTTGAACAAAACTTGTCTTCTCATCATATTAGCTTATGTTAAGAATCAAACACTGTTTTTACACTTTGGTAAACTATGGTGCCCCTAAATTTGGGTCAGCTTCCATCATTTTATTCTTCACACTGTTAATATTATGAAATAATTCCAAAAGTTCCCTTAATATGAAGGTTTTTTTTGCTACCATCACTTCCTCTGGGGCTTCTTCATTGTCTTCCTCACACAAGCAGGTGCCTTACAAGTGTCCACAAGTTCACTTTCATTCCTTTCTGGCTGCACACCTAGACTCTCTTGAACAGCAGTACTCTTGACATCACCATGGTCAGCACTTTCTTCAATAACTCTATTCACACTTGATTCAAAATTCCTTTTCCAGTGTTACCACTGTTGTTTTGCTGCATATTCATTTTAGTTGGCCAATTTCCTCTTTCAATTACCCTCTGTAAAAATGTTATGTGGATTTATCATTGGGAGACAAAAGAGGCAACACAACTACATGCTTTGGTGCTTGGGCACAAATCGAGTAACAGATGTCCAGTGACCAATAATCAACGATCTTTGAAAGTTGTGATGTGACTGGACACCAGTCATCACCAGTCATGGTGCCTCTTCTAGAAAGTGATTTAGGAAGAGAGTTGTAGACTGAAGAGTAAGCAATAATGTTTGTACTTTATATAACTAGTCCCTATTACCATACCATATTCACTGAAATTTGAGTCTTTTTTGGGGGGAATTTTTTTCGGTAAGTCATTTCAGCCACGTCTGACTCTTTGTAACCCTATGGCCTGTAGCCCAGCAGGCTCCTCTGTCTATGGGATTCTCCAGGTAAGGATACTGGAGTGGGTTGCCAGGCCCTCCTCCAGGGGATCTTCCCAATCCAGGGATCGAACCAACATCTCATTAGGTCTCCTGCATTGCAGACGGGTTCTTTATCACAAGAGCCACCTGGGAAGACCTTGTTTGGGGTAGGGGAGGCTGTGTTATTTAACTGGGCTTCCCCAGTTATCTCACACAGTAAAGAATCTGCCTGCAATGTGGGAGACCTGGGTCTGAACCCTGATCTGTTGAAGATCCCTTGAGAAGGGAATGGCTACCCGCTCCACTATTCTTGCCTGGAGAATTCCATGGGCAGAAGAACCTGGCAAGTTACAATCTATGGGGTCACAAAGAGTTATTTAACTAAATCATGGTAACTGAAATTCCTTTGAGAGACTTAGTCATTTTTAATCTGTTTTTTTCCTGAAGATCTAGTTACATGTAACACATTCAAGAAAAATGCAAATGAGAAAGGCAAAGTCCCTCACTTCAACAAGTTTCCAGTTTAATGGACAGCAATAAGATAACTACACACTTTCTGTAATCTGATGAACATGATGTTCAAAATGATGTAAAAGTAGGTAAATGAAATTACCCTTGGTCAGGGGCTGAAAAAGAGATAACTAAGATAATGGCAGGGACGACAAACATTTTTAAGGTTATGCCAAACAGCTGCTGAGATTTCCACCAGAAAGATAAAAAGAATTTTGGTTTTCCTGTTTCCCTAATGTTAATCGTCTTGCTATTATAAATGATGTTATGATGAATACTTTTGTAACTGGAATCACTTTCAAGTGGAATAACTAGACAAAATGGCATGAACAGCTTTAAAGCTACTGGTACACCCTCTGACCTGAAACACTAAAAGCTTGTGATCTCTGTTTTGATCTCTCAACCAAAGGTAATTTCACCCACCTATGAATTTTTATATCATTTTTGAACCTTATGGTTCATCAGCTTCTATTATTTTATGAAGAAAAGTATGAAAACAATACCTACAAAGTATTAGGAATCCCTTTTTCTGGAGAGCTAAAGTTGGGAAAACAGCATGGATTGCTTATTGAATGTCAAGGATGATAGTTGTCACAGAGAACAAGAATCTCCAAAAAAACTTATTTTATGAGCCTTCTGGGATAATAATCCATGTGGAAAATTAACTACACTGAAGAATTATTTAATAGGTCAGGAACACTTTGTATTTTGAGAGTTTAAAAAAAAATTATTTGTGACACTTCAAAGAAAGGACGTAAAAAAGGAATGTAGTCAACTTGTGCTTATGTTCCTCCTAAGTGAGTTCCACGCTTATAGTGGGGGTCAGGGAGGAGTCAGGGCACAGACGGGGAGGGTGCATTTGGTTTCTTATATCTACATTAACCTCACATAATAAATAGATAGTAATTTTTAAAATGAAATTTTGCATACCTCAGGTTTTACCTACCAACATGAACACAGAATGACTCTGTGCTTCTTTTGCTCTTGTTCTGGTACATCACAGAAGAATATAAAGATTATACCACATTAAAGTTTTTCTCCAAAAGCTTTGCAAAGCATTAGATATAAAAATTAATTGAACATATGTACATTGCTTCAGTTTCCCTGCACAGCAGACTCACATTTGTGATTAAAAAGTACAGGACTGGAGACTTCCAGTCCATCGGGAAAGGCGTTCAGAAGTGGTCACTCCATCCTAACAAGTTAAAAACTGAACAAACAGAAAAATCAACAACTCTCCCCCAGATTAGAAAGAGAAGCGAGGTCTCAGAGCAAAACACTGCCCCTTAAATTGGAAAGACAGACAGGGATTACAAAGAATGACAACCTACAGACAAGAAACCCCACAGAAGAAACTTCATGGGAATTGGTGTCAAAAATCTAAACTTCAATTTGATGAATTGCTGGAGACTCAATGTGGACAAGTCTGAGAGTTTAAAACTTCAGAAAGATCCAGTGTTGACAGAGGTGGGTGGGGCAGGAGGGGGTCCAACTGCTGTAAGTCTCACCTCCAGGGGTTCTCCCAGGTCCTCAGGGTGAAGATGGCAGAAAAATACCCTTAGGGTTCTTGCAGGGAGAGGGGAAAGTAACTATTTTGAAATATGACAGAGATTTCTGTTCTTCTCAACAAGGCTTGCTCTCAGGAGAAACTATTTCACCAGAGCCTAACCTGCTGGGGTTTTATCAGGGCCTAATCTATCTGTGGAAGGTAAATACAGACAGCTGTATTTCAACTTTCTCTGAAAGGGGAATCTCAGCTTTCTCTAGTTTTCTGTAGAGAAAATTAAGAATTACTGGTGAGATTCTTCCCTGATGGTTCAGTTGTTAAGACTCTGCGCTTCCACAACAGAGGGCAAGAGTTCAATCCCTGGTCAGGGAACTCAGATCCTGCATGCTACATTGTGAGGCCAAAAAAAAAACAAGAAAGAGTTTAAAAAGAACACAGGTAAGGTTTACAATCGAGGAGCACGGGGTCATCAAAAGACTGAGCTCTAATCATAGGACTACAGAAGGTTTTCCCTCTCCTGATACCATCATATCACCAAAGACCCATTTACTGCAGTTCCTTTCAGTCAGTACATCATGTCCAGATTTCAGCAAACAACTATAAAGGAAAAATTGTACTTTGAAGAGACTGAGCAAGCATCAGAACCAGAATCAGATATGGCAGGTATGTTGAAATGATCAGATTGAGAATGGGAAAAGTAGACAACATGCAAGAACAGATGGATAATACAAGCAGAGATGAAAATTCTAAGAATCAAAAATACATACTAGAAATCAAAAACAGTATCACAGGAATAATGAAGGTCTTCAGCATGCCCCTATGTAGACCGGATATGGTTGAGAAAAGAATCTTTGAGCTTGGGGACATGCAATAGAAACTTTTAAAATTGAAAAGCAAAGAGAAAAAAGACGAAAAAAGTAGAACTGAATATTCAAGGACTGTGGGACAACTATAAAAGGTCTAACGTACATGTAATGGGAATATCAGAAGGAGAAGAAAGAGACAAAAAGAATTAAGCAGTTTGAAGCAACAATGACTGATGATTTCCCCCCAAATAAGGTCAGATACCAGAACACAAATCCAAGAAGCTCAGAAAACACCAAGCAAGATACATGCCCTGCAAAACCACACTCAGGCATATAATTTTCAAATTACAGAAAATCAAACATAAAGAAAAATCTTGAAAGAATCTAGAGAGAAAAAAACACCTTACCTATATGGAAGCAAAGATAAGAATTACATCCCACACAGTGAGGGAAGGAGAGGGTGGGACGAATTTAGAGAGTAACACTGAAACATATATATTACCATATATAAAATAGATAGCTAGTGGGAATTTGCTGTATGACACAGAGGGCTCAAACCTGGTGCCTGTGACAACCTAGAGGGGTGGACTGGGGTGGAGGGTTAGAGAGAGGTTCAAGAGGGAGGGGACATATGTATACCATGGCTGATTCATGCTGATATATGGCAGAAACCAACCCAATATTTTAAAGCAATTATTCTTCAATTAAAAATAAGTAAATTTTAAAAAACGAATTATGTTCCACTTCTTTTAAGAAATCATGCAAACAAGAAAAGAGTATTTAAAGTGCTGAGAGAAGAGTCACTTTAGAATTCTTTAGCTTGTAAAATTATCCTTCAATATGAAGGTGAAATAAAGACTATTAGACAAAGAAAAATTGAGAGAGTTTGTTGCCTTAAACCTTCCTTGTAAGAAATGTTAAAGGTTTTTCATAGAGAAGGAAAATACCAGAGGTTATAAATTTGAATGAAGTTAAAGTAACTCAGTTGTGTCTGACTCTTTGCAACCTCATGGCCTACACAGTCCATGGAATTCTCCAGGCCAGAATACTGGAGTGGGTAGCCTTTCCCTTCTCCAGGGGATCTTCCCAACCTAGGGATCGAACCCAGGTCTCCTGCACTGCAGGCAGATTCTTTACCAGCTGAACCACAAGGGAAATTTGGATCTACACAAAGAAAGGAATAACATCAGAGCATGAATAACTAATGGCAAAAAAAAAAAATTCATTTTCTTATTCTTAGTTGATCTAAAAGATAATTGTTGCAAAATAATAATACCAACAATGTATGCGATTGTGTATGCTTATGATGTGTGTGTATATATATGCATAAACATATATATATATATATGCTTATGTGTAAGTGAAATGAACAATAGCAGTGATACTATGCCCAGGAGGGAAGAACTACACATTCCTGAAAACCCACAGAATGTACAATACCAAGAGTGATCCCTATGTAAATAACGGACTTGTAGTGACGAGGTGTCAGTGTAGCAAATGTACCACTCTAGTGCAGGAGTTATAGTAGCGGAGGCTATAGGTGTATCTGGACAGAAGACGTATGGGAACCCTGTACTTCCTACTCAACTGTGCTATAAACCTAAACTGCTCTATTAAAAAAAGCAAATAATTGAATAAGGTAGTTTCTGATTTTAAAAGTGGGTATCATTCTAGTAAATATTGATAGTATAGAGTAGAAATAAAGAGACTACATCTATGATTCAAGAGAAGAGAGTATTAACTTACTAGAATTTGGGATGTATGAGAAGATACGCCTATGGTGTCTATAAATGTAAACACTGAGATCTAACTGACACTGAGATCTAAGCTAACGAGAACCTTACGGAACTATACTCGTAAATGAAATGTCAGCATAAGCTGGCACAGTTTATACAGTTAGGACAGAAAAAAGAGGAAAGTTAAAATTGTTATAATTATACATACACGCATTTACAATTCTACTGAGGTATATTTTGACACAATTGATGAAAAATATAAGCAGGAAATATTTTATCTTCAAAAGAATTTTTAAAATACCATAAATTGAATAAAATGCAACTCTGCTGCTATTCCAGAATCAGTTTACATTCCTGATGACAAATTTCAGACAACATAATTCCCAGTATCTCTTGGGGCTCTGTCATTTCAAATTCCTTTGTAAGAACCATAATCCAGATAGTTTAAGTATCAGACAATACTATAAATCATTCCATTTGAATTTAATGTGGCCTTGACCAATCAAGGGGGCTTCCCTGATAGCTCACTTGGTAAAGAATCTGCCTGCAGTGCAGGAGACCCCGGTTTGATTCCTTGGTTGGGAAGATGCACTGGAGAAGGGATAGGCTACCCACTCCAGTATTCCTGGGCTTCCCTTGTGGCTCAGCTGGTAAAGAATCTGCCTGCAATGACCGATCAAAATAAATAATGAGTTAATGCTCAAACATCAATCAATACCATTAATGTTTATTATTTTAAAATGTCATAACAAAATTAAACAGTACTACAGTTTGACACACTTTTTAAATCAGTTTTGCTCATCTGTATTTATTTTTGTGCTTGCATGTATTCACCTCTCCATATGTAACTTAATTAATACATATAACATACATGTGCATATGTTCTTCTCAGAATCTGCTGCTTAAAATGTATAAGATTCATTTTTTGATTGTTAGATATTTACTCCGAAATTTGTTAATGCTCTTAATACTTTCAACAATGAGTTAATTAGTGACAAAAATTAAGTTGGGTTTATATAGTCATTATATCTATCAAACACTTGGAAAATTTTGTTTGTCTTAAGAAAAATAACAGTATGAATTAAACCACCACTTTCCCATTAAAGATGGTAGCTGTCAATCATAAAAACATGTCATTCTGCCTCTTGTCTCTCTACATTTTCTACTTTGCACTAAATTCTAAATTTAATAATGTATTTCTATTTTCTCTCTCTCTCAAATGACAGCAAAAAAAAATTTCCCCAATATCTGAGCAACTAAAATGTTATCCTACCTCAATAGTCCTCATCCTAAGGAGTCACTGGTTAGCAGACAGGCAGCATGTGTCCCTACAGGTGTATGACTCACACCAAGAAACAGAAAATGATTACTGAAGGGACTTTTTCTGGTCACAAAATGACACCTTCATAGATGTCTGAGAGCTCCTGGTAGGTATTCAACTTGTCATCCGTTTTTAGTCACTGAAATACTGCCACCTTCAGGAATAATATTCATTGAATATTCATTGTCCTGAATATTCATTGGAATATTCATCGGAATAGTCCTGAATATTCATTGGAAGGACTGATGCTGAAGCTGAAACTCCGATACTTTGGCCACCTGATTCAAAGAAGTGACTCATGTGAAAAGACCCTGATGCTGAGAAAGATTAAAGGCAGGAGGAGAAGGGGATGACAGAGAATGAGATGGTTGGATGGCATCACGGACTCAATGGACGTGAGTTTGAGTAAACTCCGGGAGTTGGTGATGGACAGGGAGGCCTGGCCTGCTGCAGTCCATGGGGTCGCTAAGAGTCAGACACGACTGAGCGACTGAACTGAAGTGAACTCAGGAAGAAATGTGGGAACCTGAGATTGTATTCTCATTTATGTGTGTGTGTGAGCTCAATAGTGTCTGACCCTTGTGATCCCATGAACTGTAGCCTGCCAGGCTCCTCTATCCATGAAATTTTCCAGGCAAATTTGTTTCCCTTTAAATCCAAACTGTGCATTTCCCTTTCTTTAAACATAGCTATATATTATCCTGTTATTTTTTCCCCATATATCTAAGTGCTAGTAATATATTTCTAAGTATCTTTTTAACTTATCAGTATCCAAACAACTAAACATTTCAGTAAAAGGTTTCCCATTCCCATAAATAATAAATGGAAGAGTATTCACAATTACCCACAAATAAAAACTAATAAAGCCAAGGCTTTTCAGGTATTAAATTATGAAGCATAAAGAACAGGCTCTAAGATTTTTCTGTGCTCAAGTAAGATATATATATAGATATAGATATATATATAGATATATAAAAGATCTAGATACAAGGTTTTAGGAAATAATTCCAAAACAATCTACATTTTACAAAAAAAAATTTCCTGTAATGTATATATTGAGGCTTCTAAAAGAGAAGGCTTTTCCTCCCTTTATAGTTTAGTGCCTCTTTCATGAGTTAACATAAAATTTGTAAGATGTTTTGTACCAACTTTTCTCTCTCTCTCCCTCTCCCTCTTTTTCTCTGCTCTTTTTTCATTTACAAATCAGCTGTTTTTCATAATCTCTTCTTGGCCTAATTTTTATTAGTATTTTAAAAATTACTTTTCCTTTTGCTTATACTTTTCTCTTTCTTTTTTCCCCGTCTTCCTGCTCTCTTCCTTGGTTTACTTTTTCTTCACTTAGAAGGTCCATTGTAAGTTGCCAGTTTCTTTCATGTCCTCTTAGCAATATCTACAGTACCCTCTTTCTGCTTTCTCCTTATTCAGAATCCATTCCTATAATCAGACAATGCCATCAAGCACTTTTCCAAAACAAAGTTGTTTTTTAAAGTGTAATTACTGTGAAATGTCACACATATTTTACAAAAGATGAACTACATAGACCAACTGGAAAGGACATATATACAAAACCTCCTCTCACTTCTATCCTCTAAAGTAATTTGACAGTTACAAAGATGTAAGTTCCCCTAGATTAATATATAATTGTATAACTTAAAATCTCAGTGAAAGAAGAACAGATGAATTGAGCAGAAATGGATGGTATTAGGATAGATGAGAATTTAGCATATGTTAAAGTTATCATTCTGTGGGATTTCCAATGGTTAAGACTCTGCACTTCCACTGCAGAGCAGTGGGTTGGATCATTGGTTGGGAATTAAGATACCTCATGCCGCATGGTGCAGCCAAAAAGAAAAATGTTATCATTATTTTAACTGGGAAAAATTGCTTATTTAATAAATGGTAACAGAATAATTGGTTAACTATTTTAAAAAACAATAAAACTATATCTCCTACCTCATAATAAAAAAATAAAACCCAGAGTGAACTGTTTCTTAAAATAAAATTCTATGTTTTAAAAAATGAACATTTATTGAATTGTAATATAGATAAGAAAGAAACAATAAAGAAAAATGATTGATATGTGGGTTAATAAAAATGTAAAGCACCTCTGTTAAAAAAATCATAAATATAATTAAAAGGCAAAGAGTAAACTTAAAAAAATAATTTTAAACATTAATGTCAGGTAAAGGTTTAATATCTGGAGGAGGAAATGGCAACCCACTCCAATATTCTTGCCTGCAAAATCCCATGAACAGAGTAGCCTGGTAGGCTACCGTCCATGGGGTCACAAAGAGTCAGACATGACTGAACAACTTCACTTTCACTTTTTTCAAAGGTTTAATATTCAGTTATTTATTCAGTTTCAAAAATAATTACATTGGAAAATGTTCAAGTATTTGTAAAAAAATTAGATTTATTAAGCTATATTACAAGATAATCATAATGTATACTTATATACAAAGAAAAAAGAGACTAAGAATATATTGTCAAATGATTTTTTTTTTTTTTGAGTGGTAAGACCAAGGTTGATTTCCTTTCTTTTTTAAAATATTTGTATGTATTTTCAAATTTTCTGTAACAATATGACATTTTAAAAAGAGCTGTTTTTAAACCATTAAAAACTCTTATTTCAATTCTGTGTTTAAATTAGGTATACTAATGGGAAAGCAGAAACATCATATGTAACATACATTTCAAAAAATGATTCCTTAATTGAAGATGAATAAAAGAAATGGAAAGATAGTCCATGCTCTTGGATTGGAAGAATTAATATTGTTAAAAGGCCATATAACTCAACGCAATCTATAGTTTTAATATGATCCTATCAAGTTACTCATGACATTCTTAACAGAACTAGAACAAAAAATCCTAAAATTTATATGGAACCAAAAAAATCAGAATTGCCAAAGCAATCCTGAGGAAAAAGAACAGAACAGGAGGCATAAACCTCCCAGTCTTCAGACAATACTACAAAGCTACAGTAATGAACGGAGAAGGAAATGGCAACCCACTCCAGCATTCTTGCCTTGAAAATCCCATGGACGGAGGAGCCTGGCGGGCTACAGTCCATGGGGTCACAAAGAGTCAAACACAACTTAGTGGCAAAACAACAATAATACTAAGCAATTATAACATGTGATTATGGAGGTTGACAAATCCCGGGATCTTCAGTGGAGCTGCAGAAGAGCTGATGGTGGTGCTCTAGTCTGAAAGCTGGCAGACTCAAGACCCAGGAAAAGCCAACGTGTTTGAGTCAAAAGGCAGGAAATGGCTCGGACAGTAAAGAATCTGCCTGCAATGCAGGAGATATAGATTTGATCCCTGGGTCGAGAAGATCCCCTGGAGAAGGAAATGGCTACCCATGCCAGTATTCTAGCCTGGAGAATCCCCATGGACAGAGGAGTCTGAGGGCTACAGTCCGTGGGGTCGCTAAGAGTCAGACACGACTGAGCGACTAAGCACAAGCACACAGTAATGAAAACAGCATAGTACTGGCACAAAAACAGACATAAGGACCACTGTAACAGAAAAGAGAGTCCAGAAATCAGCCCATACACCTATGGTCAACTAATATTTGACAAAGGAGGCAAAAATAAACAATAGGGAAATGACAGTCTTCAGCAAGTGGTATTGGGAAAGTTGGACAGCTGCATGTAAATCAATGGAATTAGAACACACCTTCACACCATACACACAAAAATAAACTTAAAATGGTTTAAAGACTTAAATGCTAATGCTATGCTATGCTAAATCACTTCAGTCGTGTCCGACTCTGTGCGACCCCATAGACGGCAGCCCACCAGGCTCCCCCATCCCTGGGATTCTCCAGGCAAGAACACTGGAGTGGGTTGCCATTTCCTTCTCCAATGCATGAAAGTGAAAAGTGAAAGTGAAGTCGCTCAGTCGTGTCCGACTCTTAATAGACTGCAGCCTACCAGGCTCCTCCGTCCATGGGATTTTCCAGGCAAGAGTACTGGAGTGGGGTGCCATTGCCTTCTCCAAAGACTTAAATAACACTCTTTAAATATAAAGACTTAAATAACACCTTAAAAACTCCTAGAAGAAAACATAGGTAAACATTCTCTGATATAAATCAACTAATGCTTTCCTAGTCAGTCTCCCAAGGCAAAAGAAATAAAAGCAAAAATAAACAAATGGGACCTAATCAAACTTACAAGTTTTTGCACAGCAAAGGGATCCATGAACAAAAGGAAAAGATAACCTATGGACTTGGAGAAGATATTTGCAAATGATATGACCAACAGGGGCTTAATTTCCAAAATATACAAACAGGTCATAGGACTCAATAACCCAAAACAAACAACCCAATCAAAAAATCAACAGAAGACCTAAATAGACATTTCTCCAAAGAAGACATACAGATGACCAATAGGCACATGAAGAGATGCTCATCGTTGCTAATTATTAGTGAAATACAAATCAAAACTACAGTGAGGTATCACTTCAACCAATCAGAATGGGCACCATCAAAAAAGGCTACAAATGACAAACGTTGGAGGAGGTGTGGAGAAAAGTGAACCTTCGTACACTGTTGGCAAGATATAAGTTGGTCCAGCCACTATGGAAAACAGTATGATATTACCCAAAAAACTAAAAATAGAGTTGCCATATGATCTAGCAATCTCAATGCTAGGAATATAACCAGAGAAAACTGTAATTTGAAAAGATACATGCACCACCCCTATGTTCAGAGCAGCAGTATTTACAATAGCCAAGCACGGGAACAACTTAGATGTCCATCAGCGAGGAATGGATGAAGAAGATGTGATACATATATTGTTGCTGTTATTCAGTCAGTCTGTCGTGTCTGACTCTTCACAACCCCATGAAATGCAGCACTCCAGGCTTTCCCGTCCTTCACTATCTCTCTGAGTTTGCTCAAACTCATGTCCATTGAATCCGTGATACCATTCAACCATCTCATCTTTTGTCGTCTCCTTCTCTTCTGCTTTCAATCTTTCCCAGCATCAGGGTTTTCTCCAAGAGTCAGCTTTTCCCATCAGGTGGCCAGTGTATTGTAGCTTCAGCTTCAGCATCAGTCCTTCCAAGGAATATTCAGAGTTCATTCCTTTTAGGATTGACTGGTTTGATCCCCTTGCTGTCCAAGGGACTCTCAAGAGTCTTCTCCAGTACCACAGTTCAAAAGCATCAATCCTTCAACACTCAGTTCTTTATGGTCCAACTCTCACATTCATCCATCCCTGCTGGAAAAACCATAGTCATACAGACCTTTGTCAGCAAAGTGACATCTCTGCTTTTCAATACACTGTCTAGGCTTGTCATAGCTTTTCTTCCAAGGAGCAAGCGTCTTTAATTCCATGGCTGCAGTAATCAACTGCAGTGATTTTGGAACCCAAGAAAATAAAGTCTCTTACTATTTGTATTGTTTCCCCACTTATTTGCCATGAAGTAATGGGACCAGATGCCATGATCTTAGTTTTTTGAATGCTGAGTTTTAAGCCAGCTTTTTCACTCTCCTCTTTCATCTTCATCAAGAGGCTGCTTAGTTCCTCTTTGCTTTCCGCCATTTGAGTGGTGCCATCTGCATATCTGAGGTTATCAGTGTTTCTCCTGGCAATCTTGAGTCCAGCTTGTGCTTCGTCCAGCCCAGCATTTCACATGGTGCACTCTGCATATAAGTTAAATAAGCAGGGTGACAATATACAGTTTTGATGTACTCCTTTCCCTATTTGGAACCAGTCTGTTGTTTCAAGTTCAGTTTTAACTGTTGCTTCTTGGCTAGCATACAGGTTTCTCAGGAGGCAGATAAGGTGGTCTGGTATTCCCATCTCTTGAAGAATTTTCCACAGTTTGTCATGATTCACACAAAGACTTTAGCATAGCCATTGAAGCAGAAGTAGATGTTTTTCTGGAATTCCCTTGCTTTTTCTATGATCCAATGGATGTTGGCAATCTGATATTTGGTTCCTCTGCCTTTTCTAAATCCAACTTGTACATCTGGAAGTTCTCAGTTCATGTACTGTTGAAGCCTAGTTTGAAGGATTTTGAGCATTGCCTTGCTAGCATGTAAAATGAGTAAATTGTGCAGTAGTTTGAACAATCTTTGGCTTTGCCCTTCTTTGGGATTGGAATAAAAACTGACCTTTTCCAGTCCTGTGGCCACTATAGAATGGACTCTTGTTCAGCCATAAAAAAGAATGAAATAATACCAGAGTCAACAAAACGCATGGACCTAGAGATTATCATACTAAGTGAAGTAAATCAGAAAGAGAAAGGTAAATACTATATGATTTCACTTATAAGTAGAATCTAAAGTACAACACAAATGAACCTGTCTATCAAACAAAAACAGACTCACAGATATAGATAACAGACTTGTGGTTGCCAAGGTGGGGTGTAGGGGAGGGAAGAACTGGGAGTTTGGCATTAACAGATGCAAACTATTATATACAGGATGGATAAACAGCAAGGTCCTACTGTAGAGTTCAGGGAACTATATTCAATATCCTGGGAACATCATAACAGAAAAGAATATTAAAAAGAATGTGGATGTGAACACATTGTAAATCAACTATACTTCTAACAAATTTAAAAAAAAAAATGATTCCTTTGTCAAATCCCATAGAAGGGATAACACCATGAATAAATTCTACCGTAAACTATGGGATTTGGGTAATAAGATGTATCAAAGTAGGTCCAGTGATTGTAATAAATGTACCATTCTGGTACAGAATGTTGATAGCGGGGGAGGCTGTGCATTTGAGGAGCAGGGGGTTTATGGTAACTCTGTATTTTCTGTTCAATTACTATGTGAACCTAAAACTGCTTTAAAACTTCAATGTTAAAAATTCCCAGAATGTAAATTTGACACAAAGCAGATCAGTACCACATAATACAGAATTTTAAAACAATACCAATTTAGTGTAAAACCCCTTGAAGTATGATAATCAAGTGCATAATGAATGTTTAGATATCAACTGCTTCGAGCAAAACTAGATTTCATATAATGAAGATGAAACTAAAACACAATATTTTTTCAGTTGCCTTCTTATTCCCACAGAATGGAAAGAAAATGCACTACAATATAATCATTCAATTGAAATTTAAGAAGCATATAAGTAATTTTAAATTATCTGGGAAACCACATTAATATATACATATATGTATATATATATACACATACATATTTTAGTAAAAGGAAATGGGTAAAAAACAGTATCAGACTTTATTTCTTTGGGCTCCAAAATCACTGTAGATGGTGAATGCAGCCATGAAATTAAAAGACGCTTACTTCTTGGAAGGAAAGTTATGACCAACCTACATAGCATATTGAAAAGCAGAGACATTACATTGCCTACAAAGGCCCATCTAGTCAAGATTATGGTTTTTCCAGTGGTCATGTATGGATGTGAGAGTTGGACTGTGAAGAAAGCTGAGTGCCAAAGAATTGATGCTTTTGAACTGTGGTGTTGGAGAAGACTCTTGAGAGTCCCTTGGACTGCAACGAGATCCAATCAGTCCATTCTGAAGGAGATCAGCCCTGGTTATTCTTTGGAAGAACTGATGTTGAAGCTGAAACTCCAGTACTTTGGCCACCTCATATGAAGAGTTGACTCACTGGAAAAGACTCTGATGCTGGGAGGGATTAGGGGCAGGAGGAGAAGGGGACAACAGAGGATAAGATGGCTGGATGACATCACCGACTCGATGGTCGTGAGTTTGAGTGAACTCCGGGAGATGGTGATGGACAGGGAGGCCTGGCATGCTGCAATTCATGGGGTCTCAAAGAGTTGGACACGACTGAGAGACTGAACTGATAAAATAAGTTTTTAAATATATTTCATTTAACCCAGTATACCTAAATATTATCATTTCAACATGGAATCAGTATAAAAAATCAATGAGGTATTTTATTCTTTTTATCTTTTAAGTCACTGAAATCTGACAGCATGTTTCAATTTAGTTGCTAAATTTTCACTGGAAATACTTGGTGTTCAGATTTCAAAAATTAACTGCTGAAAAAGAAGGCTAATATACATCAGTTTTTCCAAACATAACTAAATCTTCCTATAACTGAATTGAGAATCTGTTTTCAAATTTGAATTTAAGTGAATTAAAATTAAAATTAAAAATCAAGTTCTTCAGTGGCACTGGCCACATTTCATATGTAGTTAGAGGCTACGTTTTTGGATACCTCTCATATCAGGAATTCAGACTGAAATGCTGACATCGGATATGCTACATTATGGGGAACTTTGCGTGAATATGGCTGCCTGGGACCTTAACTGTGACTTGCAGGCTCTTTGTTGTGGCTTGTAGGCCTAGTTTTGCCTGGAGGCATGTGGGATCCTACTTTCCCAACCAGGAATCAAACCCACATCCCCTGAATTGAAAGGTAGACTTGCGACCACTGAGCTTCCCCGGTGGCTCAGCTGGTAAAGAATCCACCTGCAATGTGGGAGACCTGGGTTTAATCCCTGGGTTGGGAAGATCCCGTGGAGAAGGAAATGGCTACCCACTCCAGTATTCTGGCCTGGAGAATTCCATGGACTGTATCCTCTATGGGGCTGCAAAAAGTCGGACACGACTGAGTGACTTTCACTTTCACTTTGTGTGAATTGGCCTACTACTCAGCAAATTCAAAACTAAATCTTAATCATGTTGAAAGAAATGTAAATCGTGGAACCTTATCTAATTTCTTGGCCTCTCTTTAATATTATTGAATCACACACATATTGAGTTATTCTCTACAAATTTAACTACAAAAAGAGAAGTAATATGAAAATCAGGTATTGGTTCCAGCAATAAATCCCCTGCACAATTTCACTTCCCCTTGCTGGATTTAGGGATGATTCTACCACTGTACAATTTCTACCAGTAAAGCCTGAAAGTGTGAAGAGTGTAAAATACAGACATTTTGCTATTTACAAACTGGATGGATTTGTGATTACTCAAGCTACAGAACTTTCTCACATATTTAAGAAGTCTTGCATGACCCAAAGGAATAGAACTAATGAACTGTCTAAAACTCAGCTGTGCTTTTCAGCTTGTTCATACAAATTGGACAAGCCCTTTACAGTTGGAAGCCATACCTCTGGTGGGTGCTAGTGATTGCAATATTTTGAATGCATCACAACTGGACTTGAATTCGTACACACTGATTATGAGAAGTCATGTCCTAAGTACTAGCAATGCAACACATACATGATCATGGCTGCCATTTGATGTTGTTTGGAAAAATGATAACATGTCATGATATTTGCTCCTTTCCTTTCTCTAAATAAATGTATCACCCAAACCATCATCCTCATTTAGTTCTTGTTGTTGTGGTTCAGTTGCTAAGTTATATCTGATTCTTTTGCGAACCCATGGACTGTAGCCCATCAGGTGCAGCTTAAAGAAATAAATTAAATATTTTTTAAAAAATGAAATATCTTAAATACTGATCTAGGACTAGAAAAGTAGTTCTCAAAGGGGGTCTATAGAATCCTGGAGGTTCCCAAGATTTCTTCAGGGGTTATGTGTGGTTAGAGCTAGTATCATGATGATATCAAGAGGCTATTTACCTTTTTCACAGGGTTGATGTTTTCACTGACAGTGGATATAACTCTGGTTGCCTCAACAGAAAGCAAAAGAGTGGCATCAAGCTGTAGTAATAGTCAATATATTCTTTATCACCACACACCTGCAGTTAAAAAAAAAAAGAGAGAGAAGGAAAAGAAAGAAAAGTCATTTTCACTTACAAATGTCTTTGAGAAAGCAGTGAAAATTATTAATTTTATCAAATCCTTACCCTTCAGGGCATGTCTTTTTAACCTGTGAGACAAAATGGGAAGGATACATAAAATGCTTCTGCTACCTACAGAAGTACAATGGTTGTCTTGAGGAAAAGCATTGGTGCAGTTGAGTTTCAAGTTGAATTAGCCACTTTTTTCACAGAGTAGCATTTTTATTTGAAAGGACAAGTGACAGATAAACTATGGTTACTCAGACTTGAGTATCTGGCAGGTATTTTCTCAGAAATAAAGAGCAACTGTCCTTCAAAGCAAACAACCAATAGTATTTCTTGCTAATGATAAAATCAGAACTTTCAAACAAAAATTAGAATTTTGGAAAACCAGTATCCTAACAGGGCTTCCCTGGTAGCTCAGAAGGTAAAGAATCTGCCTTCAATGCAAGAGACCTGGGTTCAATCCCTGGATTGGGAAGATCCCCTGGAGAAGGAAATGGCTACCAACTCCAGTATTCTTACCTGGAGAATTACATGGTCAGAGGAGCCTAGTGGGATACAGTTCATGGAGTTGCAAAGAGTTGGGCACTACTAAGCGACTACTACTACCAGTAGTATCCTGACATGCAAAATGTTTCCTGATGAAAAACAGTGATAAAATTAAGGAACATGATATTTTTGATATTGTGTGATGAAATGAGTCAACATGTGGAAGATCTGCATAATTCAGTGAACCAACAGTCTCCAAAATGACCAGTGTATAACTGGCACCCCACTCCAGTACTCTTGCCTGGAAAATCCCATGGATGGAGGAGCCTGGTTGGCTGCAGTCCATGGGGTTGCTAAGAGTCGGACATGACTGAGCGACTTCACTTTCACTTTTCACTTTCATGCATTGGAGAAGGAACTGGCAACCCACTCCAGTGTTCTTGCCTGGAGAATCCCAGGGACGGGGGAGCCTGGTGGGCTGACGTCTATGGGGTTGCACAGAGTCGGACATGACTGAAGCAACTTAGCAGCAGCAGCAGCATAACATACTCATCAGGTATGAGTAAAAGGTCCGTTTGGTACACCAGTAAGTTTTAATGCCACAGAAGTGAAAAGTCTATAGATATGAATTTTTATTACACAGTGCAACTAACTTTTAAAAAATTACTACTTGAAGAATTCTGGAGTAGTAATAAGCAATACCCATAATAATCTGAAAAGCTACTTAAATAACGTTTCCCTTTTCCAACTACATATCTCTTTGAAGCCAGATTTTCATCTATTTTAAACTATATACACTGTATCACAATAGATGGACTGCAGAAGCAAATGTGAAAATCCAGTTGCTTAGATTCAGCTAAATAGTAAATCCAGGTAGATATTAAAGAGCTTTACAAAACATAAAACATTTTTCTCAATTTTTTTGGTTTTGGAAATTTTTTCTATTTTTCATTAAAAGTATGTCATTTATGTTAATATGTAGTGGGCTGATTATTATTATAAGCTAAGTAACCAACATTTTAAACATTTTTCCAATTTTAATTTCTAATATTGATACAATGAGTATTAACAGGTGAAACCCATATAAGCAAAGTTTGTGTGAGTGGGGGCAGTCCCGAAGCTAAAATATTTGAGAATTGTTGGACTAGAGAAAAGGGAGCAATCAAGAGGAGCTAAGGATCACTGCTCTGTGTGATCAGTTATCACACCATATCCAAACATACTCTTCCCCAGAAATCTTTTAAGGCCCCAAATGAATGGTGTATTTTAAATATAACAATTTGCACTAGTTTATTTACATACCAATGCATTATACTTGTGGAAATGCAACATAAAATCCCAAATGCAGCAAAACTCCTTCATAATCAGAGACCTACTATTAAGTGGCAGAAATAATAACTAACACAAGATAACTAGCTGAGATTAACTAACTGATAACTAATATGAGATTTTTCAATATATCAGTGGTTCATTTTCATGTTCAAAGTCCCCTTTTTAATATTTATTATCATTTACAAACCTCCATGAACTTTTAATGAATAATTAAATATATTATCTAGCAAACAAACTACACTTATTGAGTAACAGTTAATTTATTTTCCTCTTTTAGATTGAAAAATAAATAGAAAGTTTATTTGGATACAGCCATGGAAATTTACATGGACACAGTTCTGTATCCATGTAAGTCAGGCAAAGCAAAAACAGTGGAGTTTTAGGTATTCTACCTACAATAATCATGAAATTTGTTTATATTTTAAAATTTTGAAATTTTAACATAGATTGTTGATTTCTCCCCATACGTTATTACCTCCATAAATGATTTGGAGGTTGACATCTTCTGTGGCACGTGGGTGTTTTTGTTTTTAATTTAGTTTTGAGTCACTCAAACTGTGATAGCAATGAGTTTGCCCATTTTTGCTCAGTCACCAGATAATCTGATAGTCAAAGAGTTTGTGTCCATTATTGGGATTCAATGCAGTTTTACGGCTTGCAGCAAGATGGTATTAAAAAGCCTGGAATTTAGAATCAAAAAGTAGCTTTCTAGTTGATAGCTTTGTGAATTCAGGAAAATAGTTTAGGCTCTTTGAGTTTCCTTATATGTGGAATGGAAATAATGACATCGGCCTCATACAGCTGTTGTGTGGCACACAAAATGATAGTCATCATTATAAAGGAAACAAGTCAAGTTGTGTTACAGTTCAAAACACTGTTTTAAAAGTTGATATTACTGATATTTCATAGTATTGATAATTCGTGGCAAACAAAAATTTTTTAAGAAATCTTTTGTAGTTGGCTCTTGGTGCAATTTTTGTCACTTTAAAACATATAATAAAACATGTTTCCATGTTCAGTGTGCAACTGTTTACTACACACATTTGAAGGTAAATAGTGTTGGTACTGGCAAATTTTAAATTGCTCAGATTTAGCGTCAGACACAAAGAACTGTCCGTTTTCTCAGAGCCCACGATGAGCCAGATCCACTGGTTCAACAGCTATAGTATTGACTCTCCACAGGAGCAGCTGGGCCTCTGGTTTGTCTTAGGATTTTGCACCCAATTTGCAAATTCCCTACCCGAATTTACTTTCTTTTCCCCGCTTGGACAAGTCAGTCCTTTTCTTCTCAGTTTCTCCTCATCCTTCTCAAATACATATTTTAACACTGTCCTACAAATTTTATAGTACCTTAATTAATATTCATCATTATTTCGGGAAGATTCTATATTTTAATATGATATGGACTTTCCACATTAAAGAAATTTCTGACAATGAAGCGTGCTGTTGAAATTCTTCCCTTCTTTAGAAGTTATGGCTGCATTTCCACAAACTATTACAGTGTTGGTAAAACATTAAGATACCACCGATATGTTTAGTCCATAATTACAATTAACTTCTTAGCCCCATGTTGTGATGATGTCTACAATTAAAAACTGATTTTCCCCTACTTTGCAAAAGTATTTTAGGAATTAGTTTTTAATTGTGCATGAGATTTATAGAGTAAGGGCATAACCTTGCTACAATTATTGAATACATCCTTTTTCATTCGGAAAACCCGGAAGCTATCACTTGTCAAAAGCTATTTAGAGATGACTGTAATAGCCAGGCTTCAATTGTTTTTCAACAGTCTTCTAATTTTTCTTTTCTTCCCAAACAACTTACTGCTCTACAAAAAGTATCAGATTTTTAAAATTGCTCATTTCTGTGGGAATATTGCCTTGAAGACGATATACCTCGCCTCTCTGACAATTCTGGAAACTCAAGAGCTGGAGTTAACGGAGCGAGGTAGGTTTTCAGGAAAATCCGGCCGGTAGCGAATCCCGCTGGGTCCGGACCAATCCGCGCCGCCACAGCTCCCCGCTCTAGGAACAGGGCGCCTCGGCACACGCCTCGCCACGCTCGCAGACACACACCCTGGCCGAACCAGCAGAGCCCACCTGGTTTCCCTTGCTAGATGCCTCGGAACCTTTTCCACACTTATCTGACGATTCTGTGCCTAAACAGTAGCTCCCAGCTTCCGAGAGAAACCCTTTTAAAATTCAAAATAACAGAGCAGAGCCTACCACTGCCACCATTCAGCCCGTGGTAACCGTACTTTCTAATTCTCTGTTTAGTGAGAGAACTTTAAAAACGACCGAAAGCTTCAATCGATTCTGTGACACTTTCCAACGTGTGTATATCGTGTTAACCATAACGTATTATGGTTAACGTATTTGTTTTGTCCGGTAAGTTTACAGGCACTGCTTAGGGGCACTGATGGCTTCACCCACTCGCTGCACAGGGAGGCCCTCAGGGGCCCCTGGAGGCGCCCAGGACCCCAGACCCCGGGGCTGCCGAGACGAACGAACCGGCGGTAGGTCCCCCTTTTCACCCCACATGTTCAATTAAACTGGATTCCCAGAGACAACAGGACGCCCTTCCTGCAAGCGGCGGGGGTATCGCAGGGCATCTGCCGCCCCCTGTTGGTGACCAGGGGCAAAATAACCCGAGCCTGATTAGAATCAACTAGAAGGGCCTCTTCAATAAAGAATATTCCATGACTACGCAGTAGCAGTAGCAAGAGGACTCTCAGGGAGCTTGCCTTTCGCAGACACTCCCCTCCGACTGCGGTGTTTTAATGCAGGTGTTAGCAAGTGAGGGAGGGGATGTTGGGCTGTCGAGAGGAGTCTGTCGCTGCTTCTGTGAAGGCTGGGGAGGAGCGGGAGTGCGGGGCGCGTGCAAGATACATTCAAGGTTCAGTTTATGCTTTCCACCTTTCACCAGCCCATCTCATCCTTAAGAAAAGCATTTGCCCTCCGCCGGGATAGGGTGGTTCGTTAGAGCAGTGTGTGTTCCCAAACACCTGTCCCCTCATGTAACATCTTGAGCAGAGTCTAGTGACCTCTGCTGCAGAGGTGACAAAAGCTACCCTACCCAGAAGCTGCCTCAGTTGTGTCCAGGAATGGCCTCCCTATAGCATGCTAAATTCTCTGCTGGGGATGCTGCTTATTTGGTAGGAATATGAATATGCTTCAGAAAAATAAAACATTGAAAAGAAAGCTCTCGGTAACCCCAGGCTAATTTCCTCCTAGGTCTGATCGTGTAAAATTTGTCACCCGTTGGACACAGTCGAGAGACTGCTAGCAGCGGGGGGTGGGAAGGGAGGAGGTTATTGTTACACAGTCGAGATAGTCCTAATTTTATTTTCATTTTGTCCCACCCCATTACCGCTTCCCTACACAAACCACACATTCACACACTGTAGTATCAAGTTGTTCACTCGTGTGCATATTTGCCTTGGCCCTTTGGGAAGAATGCAAGAGAGATGAACGAAGGTGAGTGGGGGAAGGGAGGGGTGAGGGAGGGAGGGAAGGAGGAGGAGAATCGTCTTCCACAGCCGACTTTAAGCGGGAAGACACTCCCGGCGGAGGGTGTAGTGGACAACAACGGCAAAGTCCCATTACAGGCTCACAGAGCTGGTACTGGCGCTCCCCCCACCCCCCAGCCGCCGGTGGCAGCAGGAAATCCGGGATCCAGTTGGTTCCCTCCGAGGTCCCCACCCGTTCGCGCTGGGGTCTGGCCCTCCAGTGTCACTGTGAGTGTGAGAGAGGAAGGAAGCTCCGCTACCTCCGTTCTCCCTTCCACCGCGCCCGGGCGGCAGCCGCCGGTCATAACCCCGCCAAGTCCCCGCTCCCGAGAGGCCGCAGGTGCCGAGTAGCCCATCCCTGGCGGGAGCTAAACGTGGGGCTAGAGGAGCCCTCCCGCGTCCAGTTCCATGAGGGTCTCCGGCGCGTGGCGGAGGTCCCCGGGTCCGGACGCTCTCCGTTCCCGCGGCCTGTGGGCGCGGTAGCAGCTCCTAGAAGCAGGCGGAAGGCGCGGCGCAGCCACGGTCACGGCTGCCGCCGGGTCTCGGGCGGAAGCGCGGGCTTGGGAAGGGAGGGGCTGCCGCTCCCCGCGAGGCCCAGGGCTCGCGGCGTCCGTCGGTGCAGGCTAGATCCCAGGCTCCGCTGCGCTCGCCAGGCAAGGATGGCCCCTGGTCAGTTTCAGCCCCGACCGGCTGTTTCTTTCACTTGCACACACCGAGCACTCCCCCACCCCCACCCCCCACCCACCCCCAGCCGCTCAGGCCACAGCTCCGAGGTTGTCGGCTCCCGCGTCTGCCACCTCCAGGATCCAAAGTCGCCAACCCCAGCCTCCCGGCAAGCCGTGACTTCCCGGATAGGGCCATGCTTTTCTTCCAGGACAATCACGACTCCTCCCCTCCCGGCGATCTTTCTAGGAGGCCACCACCTCCAGAGATTCTGAAGCGATTTCCTCTCTGCTGGTACTAAGCTGGTAACGCCTCTCACTAAAAACACCGGGGAGAATGAGAAGCTGAGTATTAAGCGAGGGGCCACCACCACTTGGAAAAAAGAAAAAAAATACAGTTCGATGTACGTGGAATGTTTTGATCAGTAGATTAACGGGTGATAGAAGTTCGCTATTTTTGATAACTGATTTTCAAGCTTTATTGTTACATTTTACAAGCTTTAAAAGTTACATTGCCCTGTTTTCTGCTCGCTCAACAATACAGAAAATGGAATCTTGCCTTTGTTGTTATTGTTATGATTCAAAGTCAGTTGTAGTAACAGAATTTCACGGCAACTTGTGAGGTAAAATGGAGATGAACACCTAGGTGAGAGTCATTGTATTATGCAGTGGCAGGCTGGATCCAGCCGACAAAGTCCATGAGATTTATTCTCTGCCTCTCTCAATTCACCCACTTTAGTGGGACTTTTATCATTTAATTATTTTTTTAGTTATCATGAGGCTCTGAGTAGTCTAAGAGTAAAAATAAGGCAAATTGAGCATAACACAATTCCCTCAAACTATCTTTACCTTTTTGGTGGAAGTAATTCCTGGGGCTAATAAAGAAATTTCAGATCTGAGATCAAAAAATGTTGCTTAAAAAAACCCCAAAAACTTCAGTTATATTTCTTTTATTTATTCAACAGATGTTTAATGGAGCACTCCATACATACATACTGTGGGCTATACAAATGATAACATCTGTTGAATGCTTAGTATTTTTTTTTTTTTTTTTTGCTAAGTCGCTTCAGTCGTATCCGACTCTGTGCGACCCCATAGACGGCAGCCCACCAGGCTCCTCTGTCCCTGGGATTCTCCAGGCAAGAACACTGGAGTGGGTTGCCATTTCCTTCTCCAATGCATCAAAGTGAAAAGTGAAAGTGAAGTCGCTCAGTCGTGTCCGACTCTTAGGGACCCCATGGACTGCAGCCTACCAGGCTCCTCCTTCCATGGGATTCTCCAGGCAAGATAGGGTGCCATTGCGTTCTCCAATGCTTAGTATAACCAGACAATATAATTGATGTTTTAAAAGCATTATACCATTTTACCCTTCAAGGAACAATATGGAGTATACTGTTGTTATTATCATCCCTGGAGAAAAATTAGATACTGCAGGCTTGAAATAACTTGCTCAAGGTCACCTAGTCAGTAAGTGGCATGGCAGGAGGTTAAGACCAGTCCCATGCAGGTTCTATAGGCTCAATCAGTACATTATAACTGCCAGTTAGATCTGGTGTGTATTTTGGAACTATCTCAGGTGAATCTGATGCAAAGTAGTTAATCGCTTAAACTTGAGAAAAGTTTGATATAATAGTACTCCCTTTTTTTCCTGATAAGAAAACAGACCCAAAGAAGTGATTTATCTGAAGACACTGAGGTTAATTAATTGCAGAGAGAGATGCAGAGAACCACCTCCTAGTTCTTGGCCCAGTGTTCCTTTCTACCATCCAGACCATATCAGTTCAGTCAAAAAAGAGTCAGAGAATATAAATATTTCAACAATTACAATAAATGTACAGTCAAATCTTGATTATCCTTAGCTTCCTCTTCTAATTACTTCCCTTCTGGATATTTTACTGTTGTAGTTTCTCTCCCAGAGGGAGTGAGAAACTGAGTGAAACTCAATTTCCTTTTTGCTAACCTTAATTGATAAGAACTCTTAATACTAAAAAGGAAAAAAAAAAGCCGGAGAAGTTTCATAGCCTAGAACAAGTTCCTAAAAGAAGACTTGCAGGTGATTCCTGGATTCTGCTTTTCCATGCTACCAGAAACTCCCACTGCTGTAACGGAGGCATGAAGTGGGGGGAAAGCAATATGGATGCCTCATCTAATGCAGCCCTTCCTCCACGCTTCCTCTTCCTTTGACCCCATGTTTACCCAATGCTGGTCATTGAGAAATAGGAAAAAGGAATGGAAATAACAAAGGAAGTGGGATGCATTAGTCTAGAGAAATTTCTACTTTTGTTTTGGAGAGTGGGAGAGTTATAGTACGAAAAAGAAATAACTAGGCCACTATTCCTCCATCCTCGATCTAAAGCACTCAGCATAGACAGTCATACATTGTCATTAAACAAATAAACTTGGTTAGCCTATAACATCCTGACTTCTATTTTATTTTTCATCTTTTTTTTTAACCTACTCTCAGGTTATAGGGACGTTGAGAGGCTGTGCAAGAGCCATGGTACTGCTGCCTTTTCTCAACAACTCTGACCAAATTATTTCCTTTACTTAAAATCATTTGCTGATTCCTCATGAACTCTGTGGAATAAAATCTGACTCTAACATGGCAAACAATGTTATACAACTAGCCCCTGACTACGTCTTACCACCCTCACCTCTGCCTCTGACTGAAACTTTGAGCACTACTAAACTAACTGTGGTCCTCTGAAAACACAATGCTGTCTCCTGCCTTTGTGTTCTTACATTATGCCCATCCTCTTCATGGAATTCTTTCCCCATGTTGTCCTTTTGGTAAACACCTATTTATTGCCCCAAATGCTGCTCAGACACTGCCACACCTATGAGGTCTTTCCTGACTCTGTTTCATCTCCCCAAAGCAGTAATCTCTTGCTCATGTGGGAAGCCACTTCTGTTCTTTTTATATTCTCTGTGATGGCTCTTAGTCTGTGTAATGATTTTTTCCCCATATCCTTCTCCTTTATTAGACTGGAACTTCTTGAGAATCTGTCTATTTCAGTTCAATCGCTCAGTCATGTCCAACTCTGCGACCCCATGGACTGCAATACGCCAGACTTCCCTGTCTATCACCAATTCCCAGAGCTTGCTCAGACTCATGCCCATCGAGTCGATGATGCCATCCAACGATCTTATCCTCCATCATCCCCTTCTCCTCCTGCCTTCAGTCTTTCCCAGCAACCAGGTCTTTTCCAATGAGTCAGTTCTTATTTGGCCTCATGTGGCCAAAGTATTGGAGTTTACTTTAGGATTGACTAGTTGGATCTCCTTGCAGTCCAAGGGACTCTCAAGGGACTCTCAAGAGTCTTCTCCAACCCCACAGTTCAAAAGTGTCAATTCTCTGGCCCTCAGCTTTCTTTTAGAGAAGGCAATGGCATCCCACTCCAGTACTCTTGCCTGGAGAATCCCATGGATGGAGGAGCCTGGTGGACTGCAGTCCATGGGGTCCCTAAGAGTTGGACATGACTGAGCAACTTCACTTTTACTTTTCACTTTGATGCATTGGAGGAGGAAATGGCAACCCACTCCAGTGTTCTTGCCTAGAGAATCCCAGGGACGGGGGAGCTTGGTGGGCTGCCATCTATGGGGTCACACAGAGTCGGACACCACTGAAGCGACTTAGCAGCAGCAGAGGCAGCAGCTTTCTTTATGCTCCAATTATCAGATCCATGTATGACTGCCAAAAAAAAAACCACATAGCTTTGACTAGTGTACCTTTGTCAGCAAAGTAATGTCTCTGCTTTTTAATATGCTGTCTAGGTTGGTCATAACTGTTCTTCCAAAGAGCAAGTGTCTTTTAATTTCATTGCTACAGTCACCATCTGCAGTGATTTTCAGTTCAGTTCAGTCGCTTAGTCCTGTCCGACTCTTTGCAACCCCATGAATCGCAGCATGCCAGGCCTCCCTGTCCATCACCATCTCCCGGAGTTCACCCAGACTCATGTCCATCGAGTCAGTGATGCCATCCAGCCATCTCATCCTCTGTCATCCCCTTCTCCTCCTTCCCCCAATCCCTCCCAGCATCAGAGTCTTTTCCAATGAGTCAACTCTTCACATGAGGTGGCCAAAGTACTGGAGTTTCAGCCTCAGCATCATTCCTTCCAAAGAAATCCTAGGGCTGATCTCCTTCAGAATGGACTGGTTGGATCTCCTTGCAGTCCAAGAGACTCTCAAGAGTCTTCTCCAACACCACAGTTCCAAAGCATCAATTCTTTGGCACTCAGCCTTCTTCACAGTCCAAATCTCACATCCATACATGACCACAGGAAAAACCATAGCCTTGATTAGACAGACCTTTGTTGGCAAAGCAATGTCTCTGCTTTTGAATATGCTATCTAGGTTGGTCATAACTTTCCTTCCAAGGAGTAAGCGTCTTTTCATTTCATGGCTGCAGTCACCATCTGCAGTGATTTTGGAGCCCCCCAAAATTTGGAGCCCCCCCAAAATAAAGTATTGTACTGTTTCCCTTGTTTCCCCATCTATTTGCCATGAAGTGATGGGACCGGATGCCATGATCTTAATTTTTTGAATGCTGAGTTTTAAGCCAACTTTTTCACTCTCCTCTTTCACTTTCATCAAGAGGCTATTTAGTTCCTCTTTGCTTTCTGCCATTTGATTGGTGTTATCTGCATATATGAGGTTATCGTTATTTCTCCCGGCAATCTAGATTTCAGTGTATGCTTCCTCCAGCCCAGTGTTTCTCATGATGTACTCTGCATATAAATTAAATAAGCAGGGTGACAATATGCAGCCTTGATGTACTCCTTTCCTGATCTGGAACCAGTCTGTTGTTCCATGTGCAGTTCTAACTGTTGCTTCTTGACCTGCACACAGATTTCTTAGGAGGCAGGTTAGGTGGTGTGGTATTCCCATCTTTTCAAGAATTTTCCACAGTTTGTTGTGATCCACACAGTCAAAGACTTTAGCATAGTCAATAAAGCAGATGTTTTTCTGGAACTCTCTGGATTTTTCTATGATCCAGCAGATGTTGGCAATTTGATCTCTGG
This sequence comes from Bos mutus, assembly GCF_027580195.1. Classification (NCBI taxonomy): domain Eukaryota; kingdom Metazoa; phylum Chordata; class Mammalia; order Artiodactyla; family Bovidae; genus Bos; species Bos mutus. Next base: position 51,133,075 of record NC_091617.1, read on the forward strand.
TTCCTCTGCCTTTTCTAAATCCAGCTGGAACATCTGGAAGTTCATGGTTTACATACTGTTGAAGCATGGCTTTGAGAATTTTGAGCATTACTTTGCTAGCATGTGAGATGAGTGCAATTGTGTGGTAGTTTGAGCATTCTTTGGCATTGCCTTTCTCTGGGTTTGAAATGAAAACACCTTTTCCAGTCTTGTGACCACTGCTGAGTTTTCCAAACTTGCTGGCATACTGAGTGCAGCACTTTCACAGCATCATCTTTTAGGATTTGAAATAGCTCAACTGGAATTCCATCACCTCCACTAGCTTTGTTCATAGTAATGCTTCCTAAGGCCCACTTGACTTCACATTCCAGGATGTCTGGCTCTAGGTCAGTGATCACACCATCGTGGTTATCTGGGTCGTGAAGATCTTTTTTGTATAGTTTTCTGTGTATTCTTGCCACCTCTTCTGAATATCTTCAGTTTCTGTTAGGTCCATACCATTTTTGTCCTTTATTGAGCCCGTCTTTGCATGAAATGTTCTCTTTGTATCTCTAATTTTCTTGAAGAGCTCTCTAGTCTTTCCCATTTTATTGTTTTCCTTTATTTCTTTGCATTGATCACTGAGGAAGGCTTTCTTATCTCTCCATGCTTTTCTTTGGAACTCTGCCTTCAGATGGGTATATCTTTTCTTTTCTCCTTTGCCTTTCACTTCTCTTCTTTTCTCAGCTATTTGTAAATCCCTCTCAGACAACCATTTTGCCTTTTTGCATTTCTTCTTCTTGGGGATGGTCTTGATCAATGCCTCCTGTAAAATGTCAACAAACCTCTGTCCATAGTTCTTCAGGCACTCTGTCTATCAGATCTAATCCCTTGAATCTATTTGTCACTTCCGCTGTATAGTCATAAAGGATTTGATTTAGGTCATACCTGAATGGTACAGTCATGGAAAACTAATCAAACTGATCACATGCACCACAGCCTTGTCTGACTCAATGAAACTATGAGCCATGTGTGTAGGGCCACCCAAGATGGACAGGTCATGGTGGAGAGTTCTATTTAACCTTTCTTTAGTGGATCAGAAAAATTAGGAAACATAAAATTTATTTTTAAGTATAATATTATTACATTTTTAAATAATATGCTCAGTATATTTAAAGCAATAGGTCTATTTGTTATCTAGAGAATGTCAAAAAAAAAACTCTGGAAGTGGAGGAAAACATACTGTACATATTATACTTTTTTCAGATTACCATCATTTTAAAATTTAGAAATATTTAGTATAAAAAGATGTCTGGAAGTTGAAGAAAAAATATTGAGCATATTGTCTGAAACTGTAACTAAAATACTGTTTAAATATAAGTACACCCTGTTTCCTGAATTTCAGACCCCTGGTGGGCGCAGCACCTAACACTATGCCTACTGCCTGATATACGATATGTCTAATGTATTCTAAACTGAACAGAGCAACCAGCTGAAATATCCATTGGTCCAGCGACTTCCAGTTCTAGCTCATTATAGCTCCTGCTTCTGTCTCTCCTTTTAGTGAGCTCTTATCAGCTTCAGTCACTTTGTCAGTCACACTCCTCCATTTGTTCTCCCTTTCAGCTAGCATCAGTGCTTTGGGCTGAATTGTAATTATTTACATGCTTTGGACATCTGTTATGGAGAGGAGTTCCCAAACTCTTCCCTATTGATGACAGTACATGTTATTAAGGGGTAGAGACAATTGATGGAGCAGTAGAGCAAATAAAGCCCTCCACATCAGCTAGTGGACCATTCATTCATTTATTCAACAAATATTCTTCCAACATGTGCGATCTGCTAGGCTGTGGGCCAGGCAATGGCCTACCAGACCTGTAGAGGAGTGCTGTTCTACCCAACATCACTAGCCTTACTTGTTGCAGAATCTCCTATTGCCAGAAGCTTATGAGTGAGCAAGAAGTTTCTATACCTTCCAAGACCATCAGGGTGTGCCAAAACCAGGCACTTAAAGTAAGGGGTTTGCATGGATAAATTTTCCATGTAGGTTAACTCTTTAATGATTAAAGAATTTTGTGCATATTGAGCAAAATTTAAGAAATAATTGATAGTTAATAGCACCTCTGGCGGAGAAGGCGATGGCACCTCACTCCAGTACTCTTGCCTGGAAAATCCCATGGACGGAGGAGCCTGGTGGGCTGCAGTCCATGGGGTTGCAGAGAGTCGGGCACGACTGAGCGATTTCACTTTCACTTTTCACTTTCATGCATTGGAGAAGGAAATGGCAACCCATGTTCTTGCCTGGAGAATCCCAGGGACGGGGGAGCCTGGTGGGCTTCCGTCTATGGGTCACACAGAGTCGGACACGACTGAAGCGACTTAGCAGCAGCAGTAGCAGCAGCAGCACCTCTGAAGCACAAATAAATATGTACCTATTGTCCACATCCCTGAAAAATGATCTCACATTAACAAACTAATCTCATATGATAAGAAATCTGAGCCTCTAGAAGGCTCACATAGCATTTAATAATACCTTGACTATCTTTTTAATTAACTTATTTATTTATATCTGTATTTTTGGCCGCACTGGGTCTTCGTTGCTGCATGAGGGCTTTCTAGTTGTGACGAGCAGGGGCTACTCTCTAGCTGCAGCGCTCATACTTCTCACTGTGGTGGCTTCTCTTGTTGGAGAGCATGGGCTCAGTAGTTGCAGCCTGTACTCTCTAGAGCATGCAAGTCCAGTGGTTGTAACACATAGGATTAGCTGCCTCATGGGATGTGGTATCTTCTCGGACCAGGGATCGAACCTGTGTCCCCTGCATTGGTAGGCAGATTCGTAACCACTGGGGCACCAGGTAAGTCCTCTTGGCTATCTTATATGTTTGTCTAAATAGATGTATTCGTAATGTTCATATTTTTATCTGATAACTAATGAGAAAGAAAATCTGTGATATGGTAGGTACAGTTGAATATACTTTTTTAATATCACTAAAGGGCTCCTTGTTATCTCTCTAGAGAGGAGAATCTAGAACTTTAGCTTCTTTAGTCCTGAGGAAAATAATGTGAATTGTAGCAAAATACAAAGAACTAATTAAGTCTCTGTATCTGAGGAGTGATTATATGCTTTACCAAAATTCATTTTGGGAACTCCTGACTTAACACTCAGGCCATGTCTCAATTTGCAAAGCAACCAGAAATATACAGTTAGTTATCTGAGTAATTTAGGCCCCCAGATAAACTATCTTTGTTTGAATTTACCTCAGCAGTATCACCATTATAATCATATTAGCTTAAAGTAGGAAAGGCAACATACCTTATTAGACATATTTGGAGCCAAATGATTTGTGTTCAAATCCTAATTTCCCTATTTATCAGCTCTGTAACCTTGGCCTTGCGTAGCTTCTTTTCTGTTTTGATTAACTCTTGTGAAACAGGTATATCTCACCTGCCCTGTCTACCATCTGGGAGGTATTGTGAGAATCAAAATAAGGTACTGGATATGAAAGCTGCACTTTGAACTACAGAAAAATTCAAATATATGTTTCTGATGTAGGTCTCAGGCTAGGGTAGGCTAGGCTAAGTCGCTTCAGTCATGTCCAAGTCTTCTGAAACCCTATGGACCATAGCCTGTCAGGCACCTCTGTCCATGGGATTCTCCAGGCAAGAATCCCATGAGAGTGGGATTGCCCTGCCCTCCTCCAAGGTTGTAGGTCTTACAATTTTCAATTAAGAGAAATATTCCTTGAAATGAATTTAGGAAATATCCAAGTTGATTCTGATTTAATTCTTGAATTGGAAAGTGAAGTCGCTCAGTCGTGTCCGACTCTTTGCGACCCCATGGACTGTAGCCAACCAGGCTCCTCAGTCCATGGAATTTTCCAAGCAACAATACTTTCTCAGGTAGGTTGATAAGAAGTCCAGGTCCCCAAGAAGAAAGAGGTCTGGGGCTCCTGAGGGCAAACTTTTTTCCTACATTGCTTTGTCTTAGTCACCTAAGACGTTATTTTCTTTAAGCCCAGAGCTAATGATTACACAACAAAACTCATCTTGCTCAAGGATAAATTTTGCCTTAAGTTCTGTACTAATGATTATATAATAACAATGTATCTTGCTTGAGGACATGTTTCTTCTTCTTTTCAAGAACCTTATGACTAATCTTGTTACCTTAAGATGTATGTTGTGGGAGTGGGTCTGGTAAAAGTATATAAGGCCTTGATAAGACCAGCGGGTGGGGGCACTCTCTGTCCCCCTTCCGATGTCTATGTCAGAATCTTTCTCTGTCCTTTTTCACTGTAATAAAACTTCTGCCACACAAAAGCTCTGAGTAATCAAACCTGGTCCCTGATCCTGAAGCTAAATCTTCTTTGGAGATCATGAATCCGACACCGTTCACTGTAAGTTATCAATTCTTAAAATTACTCAGAGAATAGAATTCTCTGAATTAGGTACCAAGAAACACCTTCTCAAATATTTGTCCATTTTGTTTTGCCTTGTATTGACCAATAAAATGAGCACTGATACTACTGAAGCCACCAATCAATTTCTACTCTAAACTAGTGAAGAAAGCATCAACACAGTGACAAAAAGTACCATTGACTCCTCCTGTCATTTTACATAATTTAGCTTACTATGAATTGATTGGAATCATTATTAGCATCTATGCCAATAGCCTTAAACAAAACATAAATTCTGCAGCCACTGATCAGATGTTTGTGAGTTTATATGCAATGTGGTTGAGAAAACTGAAGGACACAAAAAGTTCTTTTCTACTGTAGAGCCTCACATTTGATTATGAAATCATTTTTCCCTAAAAGATGATATGAATTCAGAAGTCTAAGCTAGTGCTGTTCAAAGTAGAAGTGTGAGGAAAATGCACTAATAAAAATAGCTGTATAAGAAGCAACAAGGGCCATCATAACTCAAAAGAATATCCATTTTTTCCAGTCAGGTTTTCTTAAATAAGACATGTCTGCTTCACTTCCCACCTCTATCTTCCCTAGTAGTCGGTGATTAATGATCAAAATGTACATTTTGCACAATAATTGTATTAACATGCCCCCATTTTCATCCTATCTCCCAAATACTAGATAAAAAAACAACAACAACAAGAAAATTTACTGCAAAATGAAAATACAAAAAAAGCCTAACTCCAAACATTTTTTGTTTATTTTAGAGAAGGAAAGGGAAAATGAGCACCACTGCCTTTCATAAATTACATAAAAATTGTATGTAGAATGAAGTTCCTTACAATTGTTAAATCCTATAAGGTTATAACCATCCTGAGTGACTTTCTGAATTGAGCTCCTTTCTAACATATAAAGAAACCAGATTTGAGATGATTCTCAATGTCTCCGCAGTGGGGAGAGAAGTGATTGGCAACTCCCATCTATGCAGATGAGAACTGAGGTTCTCTGGAGATTTTCCCAGGGAAGGCCGAGAACTGAGTAATGTTCAGATTCAGGGCTGCAAAAGTGTCCAGGGGGTTATGATATGAATATGTGTGTAAGCATGTTAAAGAGATCCCCCAGAGGCTAATGTTCAAAATTACTAGAAAACACTAAAATTGTTAGTGATCCTTCAGTTTTATGATTATATTTTTCCTTATTAACTTGGTAAATGAAACTGTTTTTAAGTAGACAGAATAAAAGATAGGTCTATGTCTACATCAGAGTATCACAGATAACAAAAGGAGTTTCTGAATACTCTATGCCAACTTGTGGGTTTTATGAGGACAATTAGCCTTAAGTATCACAAGAAAGGGAAAGGATGAGTTGGAAACCCTCATAGTATCTCCATGGCTCCAGTTCATTCTTAACTCTCTTCTGTTTCCAATCTTCCTTGAAGAACAGAGGGCCTGATTTCTTGCTTTTCCTTAGCTCAGTTTTCAGTGTTATTTGAGAGAGATGGGTTTTCCAGCAAGTGTTCTGTAGCCACTGTGTGATACTGAATTCAGCACTGTGACCACAGATTGTATAGATGGACCTGGCTGAGTGACTGACTTAGAACACTGAATCCCCAGACTCAGCTTTAGACTTCTGTCTGACTCTAGATGTGTAAGTCTGCACAATGTATCTTTTAGCGTATAAACTTCCAAAGAACATACAAAATTTATATTTTACTACCTCTATGTGAAATTTTAGTACAGGACTGTAAACAAACCAGCTACTCTGTTTTTGGAGACTTTCCCTACAGCATATTAATTAATATAGAATAAAATTTCATAGTGGTAAAACTTTTTGAGGTATTAAAATAATGACATTATTTTCTTTTTTTCTGACATTATTTTCTAATTATGAATTCCAAGTACCCACTATGTAGCAGGCACTCTTCTAGGTCGAGGCTGTATCACGTGTTAATGACAGAATTGTATCCTCCCAAAAGTTCATATGTTGATGCCCTAGTCCCAATATGATGGTATTTGGAGATGGGGTCTCTGGAAAATAATTAAGGTTAGATAAGGTCATGAGGGGGGACCCTCTGATGTGATTCCTGTCCTTATAAGAGGACACACCAGAGAGCTTGTTCTACCCACCCACCCACCCCACCCCTCTGCCCCGTGGGCACAAAGAATGTGAGCACACAGCAAGACGTGGTCTCCTGCAAGTCAAGAGACAAGGCCTCAGAATGAAAATTATTTGCTAGCACCTTGGCTTCCAGCCTCCAGAGCAGTGAGAAATAAATTTGCTGCTTAAGCCACTCAGGCTATAGTATTTTGTTGTGGCAACCCAAGCAGACAAAGGAACAACCAACAAAATTGACACATAATGAAGAAGTAAAATCTACGATGGAGCATGTGGTTACAAGTGCTATGGACAAAAATAAAGGAGGTAAGGGCAATGGGTAGCAGGGGTTATAATTTGTGAAAGGAAGACTTCACTGAGAGGGTGACCTTTAATTAATGACCTGAAGGAGGTAAAGAGCCAGCTGTGTGCAGCATGGGGAAAGAACAGGCCAGGCAGGGGGAGTTAGCAAGTGCCAAGGTCTAATGCAAGAATGTGCCTGATGGGGAAGAGTTGGCAGCTGAGTGTGGCTGGCATGGATGGAGGGTGGGGATAGGAGCAGTAGATGGGGTCAGAGGTCTTAAGTGGGTGATGTGGAGCAGACACATAGGACCTTGAGGTCATTGTAAGGGTCTGGCCTTTATATAAGTGAGATGGGAGGATTCTGACATGAAGAGTCTGATGTTTTATAAGGAGCACTCTGTCTGCTGAGGTGAAAATAACTGGAATTGGCATTGGTGGAAACAGGAAGACAGGAGCTACTGCAGTGGTCAAGGTGAGAGACAATAGTGGAAAGTAGCAGCTGTGGAGGTAGTGAAAAGTGGAATATGTACTTGAAAGCTGAGCTAACAGCATTTGCTGATCACTTGGGTGTGGGGTGTGAAAGAGAGGAGTTAAATAAACAAACCAGGACTTGGGACCAGAGCAACTGAAAGGATAAAGTTGCTATTACCTGAGTTGGAGAAGACTGTATGAGCAGGTTTGAAAGAAAAATCTGGATACTTTAAGTTCAAAATATCCCTTATGTGTCCATTACATATTCAGGATGAGATTTTGGTAAGGCAACTGGATTTATCGATACAAGTCTAGGGGTTCAGGGAGAATGTTTCAGTCTGAACTGCAGATATAAATTTAGGAGTTCATGTAAAGCCTGGTAAATGAGTGCAAGGATGATATTCAAAATACTTAACAACCAGTATGGCAATCATACTAACCAATCAGAAAGTGCTGGAACACAGTTTGAAAGAGTCAGGTGTTGGGATGAGGGTGGGGGAATAAAAGGTCAGGTGTTAACATTTTAGAAACTGATCATGGGTAGGTATGAGGCTCCCGGAATGAAGCTGGAATGGTGGGTGGGGAGCTGTTAGAGTGAGAGCAGTTCAAACACTAATTTGAATAGAAATATTTCAACATTTTATCAAGCAGTACAGCATACCAATGTGCAGCAGTTGAAAAATAGCCCCATGGGAGTGTAGAGAAGGAAGAGAAGGAGAACAGGAGCTACTGCAGGATCCAAGGATACCCTGGGTGGTCCAATATTTACAGGTTGAAGAGAAGAGGGCAGCAAAGGAGACTGAGGAAGAAGAGCCAGGCAGGGATCCTGTCCTAGAAGAAAACTCTGAGACGGTCCCAGTTGGCATCTGCAGTAGTAGTTGGCATCTCCACTTTCACTCTCAAAAACGTCTTCATTCTGATTTAAAAAAAAAAAAAATGTGGTCTCCTTACAAAGAGACCACAAGTGAAGAAAACAGTTTTAAGCGGAAAGAATGATCAGCTATTTAAAATGCTGCTGCTAAGTGAAGTAAGAGGAGGACTGGCTGCTGGGTTTTGTCTCATGGAGGCCACTAGGACCTTGTCTGAAAAGCAGTTTCAGTGGTGCCTTGGGCATGAAAACCGGAGTTCAAAGGAGAATGGGAGGAGAGTGGCAGATGACAAGAAATACAGACAAACATCTTAAAACATTTTGTTGTTAAAAAAAAAGGGCAGAAAGTTGCTGTGGGTGGGTTGAGTGCACCAGTTGAATGGGTGGTTGGAAGGGAAGGTGAGTCAAGACAGGGTTTAGATAATGCTATGGATTGATATCTGTGTCCCTCCAGATTCATATGTGAAAGCCTAATCCCCAGGGTGATGGTATTAGGAGGTGGGGCCTTTGGAAATGACTGGCTGGGTAGAATGAGGGAGGAGCTGTCATGAATGCAGTTCAAGAGAGACCCCAGAGATCAAAAGCTGCATTGTTTAAGAATGAATACATTAACAAAGACATTAAGAATATATTAAGCAGAGACATTACTTTGCCGACAAAGGTCCGTGTAGTCAAAGCTATGGTTTTTCCAGTAGTCATGTCTGGATGTAAGAGTTGGACTATAAAGAAAGCTGAGTGCCAAAGAATAGATGCTTTTGAACTGTGGTGTTGGAGAAGACCCTTGAGAGTCCCTTGGACTGCAAGGAGATCAAACCAGTTGATCCTAAAGGAAATCAGTCCTGAATATTCATTGGAAGGACTGAAGTTGAAGCTGAAACTCCAATACTTTGGCCACCTGATGTGAAGAACTGTCTCATTTGAAAAGACCCTGATGCTGGGAAAGATTGAAGGCAGGAGGAGAAGGGGACAACAGAGGATGAGATGGTTGGATGGTATCACCAGCTCAATGGACATGAGTTTGAGCAAGCTCTGGGAGTTGGTGATGGACAGGGAGGCCTGGTGTGCTGCAGTCCATGGGGTCGCAAAGACAGACACAATGGAGCAACTGAACTGAAACTGAACTGAATATAACACTATTCATTAAGGCACTTTTCGACCTAAAAGTTCATATTTTTCTTTTGATCATAAAGGGAATTAAATATTTTCATGCACCCCTGAAATTAAGGTGGCCCTACACACTGTGCTTACTGTGCTCGTAGATCCTTGGCCCTGGGTGCTATTAAGTAGATGAGAAAGGGACAGGGTTAGTACACAATAGGGGGCTGGCCTCAGACGAAAGCCCTGGTTTTTCATCCACAGACAGGAAAGAAGGCAGACAACAGGGAACAGATTCAGTGCTGGGAGTTTGTGCAGGGTGAGCATTGTGATATTTTTGCCCTGATTGTTTTTTTCTCAGTGAAATAGTAAGCACGGTCATAAGCTAAGAAAGAGCACAGTGGAGGACATGTGGAGGTTTAGAGAGAGAGGAAACCAGGAATGTGGAAGTGTGAATGGACCAGGGAAAATGTAGTAGGATTTCAGGGCAGCACTAAGAGCTCCCCTGAGGATAGGTGAGGAATGGAAAATGAGACCAGGCAGCATGAGGTATATGGCTTTCTCCAGCCATGTCTAGCTGCCCTGCTACAGAGGCAGAGTAGGAGAGTTGGATTCAAGCAGGGATGTTTACCAAGTCTGATTAAGTGGGGCTTTCCTCCTAGTTCAGTAGGTAAAGAATCTGCCTGCAATGCAGGAGACCCAGGTTCGATTACTGGGTCGGGAAGATCCCCTGGACAAGGAAATGGCAACCCACTCCAGTATTCTTGCCTGGAGAATCCCAAGGACAAAGAAGCCTGGCGGGCTACAGAGTATGGCGTCACAAGAGTCAGACATGACTGAGTGACTGAGCACGCACATTCTGACTAAGTGAGACATGGCAGGGCAGTTAAGGTGTATGCAAATGAGTGATTATAATCATGGACCACAAAACTTAAGAGTAAGAGGTAAGGATGGATGTGGGGATATGAAATGACTGAGGGCACTGAGTAATAGGAGACTGGATTATCAATCCTGGTGGGTCCGAGATAGAGACTCTAAAGGAACTGAACTGTAAAAGCTGTCAATGATGGTGTGAGAATGGGATGCTTGACACAGAGATTATGGGGGATGTTCAGTTGTTATTAATGAGGAGGCCTGCATGTAACATATACATATCTGTTATGCAAAATTGAAATAATACCCCACAACTCTTTACAGTCTCTAAAGGTAACCACTATTAAGGATCTGATATGTAGCAAATATATAGCATATATATATATATATATATATATACACACACACATGCAATATACACATTGCTTCAGGGTTGGTTTATTTGGTATATTTTTTACATAAATAGAATCATGCTATATTATCCCATTCTTTATTTTTTCACATAACAATATAGTCTGGAATCATCATGGTTGCTTACATAGATCTTTCTTATTTTTTCAATGGCTTCATTTTTTTTTCTTTTTCAGTTAAATGAACTTCCAATTCAACTGCCTATTAGACTAGACATGTTTCATGTTTATAATGGTGTGTGAATGTGAAACTAATAAAGTCCCGGCTTCTGGTCTCCTCATTCTCATAAACCATTTCCAGGATCTGGATGAGGGCAGGAACACGTTCACATGGCCGTAGGTTAATATAAAATTTCCAAGAGTAAGATACTTCAAATATGATTAGTTAAGACTGCAATCTCTATCCAAATTCTCTCCATTTCACTTTCCCCATTTTGGATGATATTGAAGAGGCTATGAGATCCAATAAATATTCACTTCCAAAATGCAGATGGCCAGTAGGTACATGAAAGGATGCTCAACATCACTAATTATTAGAGAAACAAAAGTCAGAATTACAATGAGGTACTACCACACACTGCTCAGAACGGTCATCATTGAAAAGTCTACACATAGAAAATGCTGGAGAGGGTGTAGAGAAAAGAACTCGCCTACACTGCTGGTGATAATGTAAGTTGGTAGAGCCATTATGGAAAGCAGCATGGAGGTTCCTCAGAAAACTAAAAATAGAATTACAATATGATCCAGCAATCCTACTCCTGTGAATATACCCAGACAAAACTGTACTTCAAAAAGACACATGCACCCCTGTGTTCACAGAAGCACTGTTCACAATGACCAAACCATGGAAGCAACCTAAGTGTCCATCAGCAGAGGCGTGGAAAGAGATGTGGTGCATATACACAGTGGAATACTACTCAGCCACAAAAAAGAATGGAGCACCATAAATGGACCTGGAGGGTATCATACTAAGTGAAGTAAGTCAGATAGAGAATGGCAAGCACCATATGATGTCACTCATATGTGGCCTCTAAAATATGGCACAAATAAGTTCAGTTACAAAATAGAAACAGACTCACAGACATAGAGAACAGACTTGTGATTGCCAAAGGCTGAGAATTTGGGGTTGGTAGATGCGAACTATTACATTTAGAATGGATAAACAACAAGGTCCTAATATATAGCACAAGGAAGTATATTCAATATCCTGTGATAAGCCATACTGAAAAAAATATAAAGAAAGAATGTATACTCATTTTCACTATATTGCTTCTTCCGATCCATGAACATGGTATATTTCTCCATCTATTAGTGTCCTCTTTGATTTATTTCACCAGTGTTTTATAGTTTTCTAAACATGTATAATATCATATAAGAAACAAATCACCAGTCCAGGTTTGATGCAGGATACAGAATGCTTGGGGCTCATGCACTGGGATGACCCAGAGGGATGGTATGGGAAGGGAGGTGGGAGGGGGGTTCAGGATTGGGGAACACGTGTACACCTGTGGCAGATTCATGTTGATGTATGGCAAAACCAATACAATATTGTAAAGTAATTAGCCTCTAATTAAAATAAATTTAAATAAAAAAAAGAAAGAATGTATATATGTGTATAAGTGAGTCACTTTGCTGTCCAGCAGAAATTAGCACAACACTATACATTAACTTCAATTTTAAACTTTTTAAATAAATAAATAATATATACATCCAAATGAATTCACATCAGAATAAATATGCATTTTTAAACTTAATTCTGAATTCTTTCTCTTAAGGAGGGCCTTTAAGATTAAAGAAGCTGTAGGTCCTACAAAGCCTGGATCTGCCCTACAGGTTTAGCAGTTCTCCTTTAACAGCCTGTTTCCTCAGCGATGTCTAGAGCCCCATGACTTACTGCTGCCCCAAACGTGCGTTGCTGAACCACAAAGCGAAATTCCTCTCCCACTTCCTCTCCTTCTCCTTTTCCCTCTCCCTCTCAGAAAGTCAATAATGAGGTAGCCACAAAGACTTTTACTTTCCTGGATCAAGTCACTGACCCTCAAAGTGATTTGGGGAAATTATGAAAATATGCAAATAACTCAGATTGTCTCAAATACTCTAATTTGGGCTATTTCTTTGTGTTATTGTTGCTTTAATCTCTGTATCAAATCAGATAATCATTAACTGAGAATTTTAGATATATAAGATAATTTAGAGGTCATCTAATACTGTCCTCTGATTCTTACAACTTGGAGAGCTGTGGTGCAGAACAGAAGGACCTATGACTGTTTATAATTCTACAATGAAGGCTAATCATTTCTTAAGTCAGGCCTGTGTTAAGTGTGAGGTGAGAAGATCAAGTGAGTCAGGTCCCAGCTCAGAGACAGAAAACTGCTAACCACATACCCTTGTAAAATTCAAGTACATTCTCCCTGCTAACAGACACTAATGACTATAATAAATTAAGGAGGGTTTAGTTAGGCAATAAACAATTACTGTTGATGACAGGGTGTAAACTTGATGTCTTAATTAATGCATTGACCAATAGCTCTTTCTAAGTTAAGAGCCCTGGTCCTAATTCAACTGTAATATCTATGTCTGTTCTTTTCTTTCTTTTATGTACTAGAACTAAATCGTATTCAATATTCAAATAATAGTTGCACAGAGTGAAGTATTAGAAAAATACAGGGACTCAAAATAAACCCAAGTTTGGCCACACTTGCCTCTAAGAGTGATGACACTTTGACTTACCTCATAGTATTATGAAGATTAACGAGATTATGTCTATAAGTATTCTAAGCTCCTTGGATTTAAAAACTGCAGTTGGCTGGCAGCAACATTTTTCTTTATGTTTAGTCTGGGTGGTTCATTGGTAATGGGATAGGACTTTAAAGTAGGGAGACTAATCTTGGACAAGCATATTCCATCAAGATGCGTGCATCCAACCCTGCTTTGTCCTGTGGTTACTATGGGAAACTCGGTACTTATTTTGTTGAGGCTTCCATTGCTTAAAACATTTTCTGAACTGCTCTTTAGGAACTGCTGCAGAGTCAGCTTAGGAGACACAGGAGAAAGGAGACTGCTTATGGTTTAGGGAAATTGTGGGTGTACAGAAAGGTCTTTAAAAACAACACCAATTCATTTGGCAGAAGACTAGCACCTTGCAGAGACAAAGTTCTGTATGTCTAGCAAAGAAGCAATTGCAGAAGACAAATGTCAGGTTAAAATTCCCATGGAGTTGTTATAAGGCTCATTAAAAGCCTTTTAAAGTACATCTATAAATGTGACATTCTCCTGGAAGATAGGAAGGGGAGCTTTTTTATATGAAAAGTAAGACATCTAGTTTTCAGTGATTTGACAGGCCATACGCTGGCCAATGGTTTTAGTAAAAGTGAACAGATGAGTAGCTGTTGTTCAGTTGCTCAGTCGTGTCTGATTCTTTGTGAGCCCATGGACTGCAGCATGCCAAACTTCCCTGTCCTTCACCATCTCCCGGAGTTTGCTCAAACTCATGTCCATTGAGTTGATGATGCCATCCCACCATCTCATCCTCTGTCATCCCCTTCTCCTCCTGCCTTTAATCTGAGTAGTACATTCTAGTTATTTAACCATTTTTCTGTACATTTGGGTTTCCCTGGTAGCTCAGCTGGTAAAGAATCTGCCTGCAATGCAGGAGACCCTGGTTTGATTCCTGGGTCGGGAAGTTGCCCTGGAGAAGGGATAAGCTACCCACTCTAGTATTCTTGGACTTCCCTGATAGCTCAGATGGTCAAGAATCTGCCTGCAATGTGGGAAACCTGGGTTTGATCCCTGGGTTGGGAAGATCCCCTGGAGGAGGGCATGGCAACCCACTCCAGTATTCTTGCCTAGAGAATTGCCATGAACAGAGGAGCCTGGCGGGTTACAGTCCATGAGGTCACAAAGAATTGGACACAACTAAGCACAGCACATGCACATGTTCATTTTATTTTCACAACACACCTAAGGTACTGCAAACATTAATAGTATTATCCTCTCATTTTACTTATGTAAAAATTAAAGCTCAAGAAGTTCAGAAATCAGCCTAAGTTATCTTAATAACCAAGTTATTGGTTAATAAGCAGCCAATTTAACTAATATATATATACACACACACACATATCCTGAGTGAGTCTTATATAGAAATTTTAAATCGATGTATTCAAATAATACAGGTGTATATACAACAAAGAGAATTATAATTCAATTAGCCAATGAGGTGGAGCTCAGACTCACCTCTTGTAACTTCTCATCCTGAGTTTTTTCAACATTATAACTAATATTTTCTAAAGTGTGTTATGAAGAATTCTGAGCCCCCAAGATAGTCTTAACAGTGATTTTAAAATATGCCCACAAATTCTTTGACATTGCTCCCTTCAAAAATTGAAGCTAAAAAATAGGGTGGAACTTAATTTACCTTCTCTTGAATGTGTGGTGAATTTAATGACTCACTGGTAGATGTTATGGTATGCAACTTCTGAGAGTAGGTCTCCTCGCTCTCTTGTAAATGGTTCATCCCATGAGAAGCCAGCTGCAGGGCATGAATGTGTTCATGCAGCCTTATCAATAGGTCCTATAGTGAGGAACTGAGGCCTCCTGCCAACAGCCATGTGTATGAGCCATCTTGAAACCAGACCATTAAGGCCCAGTCAAGCCTTCCCATGACTGCAGCCCCAGCCAACATCTTTACTACAACCTAAGGAGAGATTCTGACCCAGAACCACACAGCAAAGCCAATTCCTGATTCCTGATTCTCAGAAACTGTTTATGATAATAAATGCTTGTTGCTTAAAGTCTGTAAGTTTGGGGTAATTTATTTTTCAGCAATGGATAACTAATACAGTCTCCAAAGTGTTCTATGATCAGTTAAGTTTGGGAAGTTCTCTTAAAGATTCATAACGTCTACTAGTGTATAAAAGTTCTAGAAAAGTTCTGCAGCAAAGAAATCTGTGTTTACTTTTTTATATAATGCAGATTGTTCCAAATGCCCTTTAACAAAACATCTTATTACAACCCATGGAACTGATGTGGGATACTTTGAACTGCAGTATCATAGGCTGCTGGCCATTTCAGTTAGTTTTAAATTCCAAATGAGCATTTAGAATAAATATCAAAAACTGCTACAAATCTAATATGTGTTTGGGCCTCTATTGGACATTTTACACAGCAATGGGTTGGATTCTTTAAAAATGTCAAGATATAAAAGACAAAATAGTTTGGTAAACTATTCTAGATTAAAGGATACTAAAAACACATGTCAATTAAGCACAATCCTTTTTCTTCATTAGATTTTGGATCAGAAAAAACATAGTCATAAAAGACAATATTGCAACAATTTGAAGAATTTGAATTATGGATTGTGTATTAAATAACATGTGTTCAGTCACTCAGTTGTGTCTGACTCTTTGTGACCCTGTGGACTGTAGCCCTCCAGGATCCTCTGTCCATGGAATTTTCCAGGCAAGAACACTCGAGTGGGTTGCCATGTCCTCTTCCTGGAAGTCTTCCTGAGCCAGGGATCAAACGCATGTCTCCTGCATTGGCAGGTAGATTCTTTACCACTGAGCCACCTGGGAAGCTTCCCTATTAGATAATAGTATTGACCTAATGTTAAATTGTCCAATTATAGAAATTGAACTAAGAAAAATATCCTTTTTCTTAGGTCATATGATACTTGCCAAAATTTGCAGGGTTAAAGTGTCAAAGTGTCTATAACTCTCAAATGATTCCGAAAATAAAATGCTATGGCAGTTTTCTGAAAAGAGACTGTGTACTTCATGAAGTGCTAAAGTTTATATCACTTAAAAAGAGAGAGAATATATAAAAGTGGAGTTCGTAGTTTGTACTTGTGTGTATGCATGTATATGTGTGTGTATGGAAAGAGGAAGCATATAGGCAAATGCGAGGAGAAAAATATCAAGGCATGTGTCTGGAAGGACAACTCCATATTAAGCTGTGGGATAGGATATGAAGGCCCTCATTTTGACTACTAAGTTTCGAGATCGCTGTTCAGAGGCAACCCTGAAAAACAGATGAAGGAAGTGAAATGCCTAATCTTGAATCCTCCTCAACTTTCCAGTTGCAGCAAAAATGTTTCTTCCTGACCATACTATCTGAAGAGGTTCTTCTCAGTTATTCTCAATCAGTAAATCTCATAATGTTTCTTAGTTTTTTAATTTAAAATGTATTTACTTTATATGTCTCTGCTGCTGCTGCTAAGGCGCTTCAGTCATGTCCAACTCTGTGCAACCCCATAGACGGCAGCCCACCAGGCTCCTCTGTCCCTGGGATTCTCCAGGCAAGAATAGTGGACTGGGTTGCCATTTCCTTCTCCAATGCATGCATGCATGCTAAGTCACTTCAGTCATGTCTGACTCTGTGTGACCCTATGGACAGCAGCCCACCAGGCTCCTCTGTCCACAGGATTCTCTAGGCAAGCATATTGGAGTGGGTGGCCATTTCCTTCTTATATGTCTTTACTGCTTCTCTTTTCCTCCTAAACTGTATGTTTCCTGATGACATGAATAATGTCCTTCCATTTACCATTCCTTGTATGTGAACCACAAACTTTCAGATGTTCCAGTTGGATTTAGAAAAGGCAGAGGAACCAGAGATCAAATTGCCAACATCTGCTGGATCATCAAAATAGCAAAAGAGTTCCAGAAAAACATCTATTTCTGCTTTATTGACTACACCAAAGCCTTTGACTGTTTGGATCACAACAAACTGTGGAAAATTTTTCAAGAGATGGGAATACCAGACCACCTGACCTGCCTCCTGAGAAATCTGTACGCAGGTCAAAAGCAACAGTTAGAACTGGACACGGAACAACAGACTGGTTCTAAATTGGGAAAGGAGTACATCAAGGCTGTATATTGTCACCCTACTTATTTAACTTATATGCAGAGTACATCATGAGAAACTCTGAAGCATGAGCTGGAATCAAGATTGCCAGGAGAAATATCAATAACCTCAGATACATAGATGACACCACCCTTATGGCAGAAAGCAAAGAAGAACTAAAGAGCTTCTTAATGAAAGTAAAAGAGAAGAGTGAAAAAGTTGGCTTAAGGTTCAACATTCAGAAAACTAAGATCGTGGCATCTGGTCCCATCATTTCATGGCAAATAGATGGGGAAACTGGAAATAGTGACAGACTTTATTTTCTTGGGCTCCAAAATCACTACAGATGGTGACTGCAGCCATGAAATTAAAAGATGCTTGCATCTTGGAAGAAAAATTATGACCAACCTAGACAGCATATTCAAAAGCAGAGATATTACTTTGCCAACAAAGGTCCGTCTAGTCAAAGCTATGGTTTTTCCAGTAGTCATGTATGGATGTGAGAGTTGGACTATAAAGAAAGCTGACTGCCAAAGAACTGATACTTTTGAACTGTGATGTTGAAGAAGACTCTTGAGAGTCTCTTGGACTGCAAGGAGATCCAACCAGTCCATCCTAAAGGAAATCAGTCCTGAATATTCATTAGAAGGACTGATGATGAAGCTGAAGTTCCAATACTTTGGCCACCTGTTGCGAAGAACTGACTCATTGGAAAAGACCCTGATGCTAGGGAAGACTGAAGGCAGGAGGAGAAGGGGACAGCAGAGGATGAGATAGTTGGATGGCATCACCGACTCGATGGACGTGAGTTTGAGTAAGCCCTACGAGTTGGTGTGCTGCAGTCCAAGGAGTCGCAAAGAGTCGGACACGACTGAGCAACTGAACTGACTGATTTACTATGCTCCTTCCAGGACCTTTGGAGAAGAAAATGGCAACCCACTTGAGTATTCTTGCCTGGAGAATCCCGTGGACAGAAGAGCCTGGTGGGATACAGTCCATGGGGTCACAAGAGTCGGACACAACTTAGCGACTATACGTATGTATGTATGTCCAGGGCCTTACCCTAAGCCTGGCCCATAAAATGTACTCGTGATATTTTTTTAAAGTAACTTAACAAATGTCCTTTTTACTCTTTTCTACTGGATGGTGATCCCAGGTGACCTCCCACACTCAATAGATGCCAAGTGCCTTTATACTTGGAAACAATGGAAACCCTTATAGAGTGTCAGTGCCCCATATCACATCACGATTACTTGTCTCTACAACCAGATTTGTTCTACAGATTACCTGAGAGTCTAGCCTTAATAGACGGTATGCTGATTGAAAAGTGTCCCCCAGAAATTCATGTTCACCCAGTCCTCAGAATGTAACCTTATTGGAAAATAGGGTATTTGTAAATATAATTAATTAAATTAAAATGAGGTCATACTGGATTAGGGTGTGCCTGCCCTAATCCAATGACCAGTATCCTTGTAAGAAGAGAAAACAAAGGCAAACAGACACATAGACATAGAGGGAAGAATGCCACGTGAAGATGAGGGTGGAGATTGGAGTGCCACATCAATAAGACAAGGAACACCAAGGATTCCTGACAGCTAGCATGCCAGCAGCTAAGAGATCAGAAAGTACTCTCTCATAGAGCTTTCAGTGGCCACATAATGCCGTTGACACCTTGATTTCAGACTTTCAACCTCCAGAACTGTGAGACAATAAATTTCTGTTATTCTAAGCCACCTGGTTTGTAATATATAATTGGCTATGGCAGCCTAGGAAACGAAAACAGATGGTCTGTATAGATAGCTATAAAACTGAACGAATGTGCTCAGATATTCCCTTCCCAGGTGAGCTTCCACTCCAGGCCTGTAAACCAACCACAGTAACTGGCCCTGTGAGTCAACTGCATAGGGACTAACCACAATGTGAAGAGTTCTGATAACAAATCTCCAGCCCACCAACTTGTTAAAAAGGAGCTGACAATTTATTTGTCATCCTTTTGGAATATTTGCATTTTAATAGGATACTTAGTCATTCAATATTACATATTGAGTAAATGAATCCATTTACTCAAGAGGGTTTACAGAGGGCACAGGATGTCAAGCATAGCTGCAGGTCGGCCAGAGAAGTATTTTAGGACACAAGAGCGGTTTTTCCTGAATGTTTCAAATCACACCCTAGAGATCGCCACCTACTCATTCAATGAGCTCAAAGAACTTACTGGATATTCTATCAAGAGAAGACAACACCACATATATCTTCTACTGAAGAAGAATCTATCTGGAAAAGTTATTCTCTCTGAGCACAGTTTGGGGAGCTATAAACAAAGACTGAAGAGGAGGAAAAGTCAGCAGTCATAAAACCAGTCAAGCAGGGTCAGGCTAATCAACGCTAGAGAATCTCACTGCACATTCTCTCCTGGCTTTGCTCCTGGCTTTGCTCCTGGCTTGCTGGCCTCTTGTTTTCCACCTTCTTCAAATGCCCATCTTCCTCTATTTGGTAAGTGTTTATGTTATTCACCATTTTGTCCTGGGCCCTCTTCTCTTCTCATTCTACACACTCTCCCTGGATTTTTGCCTCCAGTTCCGCTGGTCTCAATTACCATGCAATATATGCTGATGTCTCCCCAATCTTTAACTCTAAACCAGAACTTCCTCCTGATCCACACACCATTAAATTCAACAGCTTACCAAATAGTTCCCTTTGGATATTCTTCAAATACCTCAAATTAAACATCAAAACCCAACCAATTGCTTTCACCACCAAATCTACTCTTCTTTCACTATCTGCCATATTGCTTAAGTGAGAAACTTCAGTGCAATGAGCTCGAGAATGTTTAGCATTGCATTTCCTTTCTTTGTCCTAAATTTAGTTCTTTGGAGCTTAAAGGGCAACCCAAATTCTAGTTCTTTATGATGTTGTGAATACATTTTTATTTACTCTTTCATCGATCAATTATTTTTCCCTTAAGAAAATAAGCTTATTTTCCAAAGCTTTCCTCCATTTTTTTTAGAAAGGCTTTAATAAACACCTTGGTCTTCTCCAACTCTTCTCTAAAAGACTAACACCAACCTAAATTTCTAACAACAGAGTCTGGTTACCCAAGTTATGACACATCAATAGATGTATTAAGAATCATGTTCTAGAGGAATATTTAATAATCTTAGAAGGGTTTGTGACTTAACATTATAAAAAGTAGGTTTTAAAGTCACACAGAGCACAGCAATAACTTTTGTTCCTCCAGAAAGTATGACTACAATGGCCAGGTAAATATTGCAGACTGAACAACATTTACCTTTACTTCTTCTTGAAACCACACTAAAATGATAGTTCCATGTAGGAAATTAAGAGGACGATAAGAGCAACTGCAAGTGGCAACCTAAACAGTGAGGTCAGGGAAGACCTCTCCAAGACAGCAATATGAGATCTGTTATCAAAAGGATAAGAATGAACTATCTGTGCGGAGGACTGGAGAGAAGCTTGTCGGGACTAGGGAACAAGAACAGAGGCCAGAGTTGGGAAAGGGTTTTTTGCTTTTGAAACATAAAAACTAGGGGACGTCTTTAATGGATCTTTAGTTGGGAAGTTATAATATCTGACTTATGTTTTTATCTCTTTCTGTGGCAAGGAAATCTACTGGGGTATGCCAAGAATGGCAACAGGTGAACCTAAGGAAGCAATTCATGTTGTCTTAAGAAGATGTAGTCTGCACTAGAGGGTGACTATAGAGATGGAGAGATTGGTGATATTTGGATGGTGTACTTTAATGACACATTAAACCATTTGATGCTGTCTATAGATATATTTTGGTGACAGAGTTACCCAGTAGTCCAGTGGCTAGGATTCAGCACTTTCACTGTCATGGCCCTGGGTTCAATTCCTTGTCAGGGAACTAACCCCACAAGCCATGTGGCATGAGCAAAAAAAAAAGATATATTTTGGTGATATATCTTATTTGGCCAATAGGATTTGGATTTGGGTGTTGCGGTAAGAAAATCAAGCATGTTTTTAGCTTAAGCCAAGTGGTAAAAACTTTACCATTTACTGGGATGATTTTTGTATAGTCAGGATAGTTATTATGATTGAGCATAAACAGGGTGCTCCTTGGTGGGGACAAAGAAGTACTTAAAATTATATCACTCACTCTTATGTTTATATGTATAGACTACAAATTACCTGAAACAAAAAATCTTTCAGAAGAGAGTTATTCAAAAGGAAATTCTCAGTTATGTAAATAGTTAAGTATCCATGATTTTAAAAGGAAGGTGTAATAATATCTTTTTAAAAGTGTTTTTTTTTTTAATACAACCTACCTCATTATTTCATAAAGAGAACTTGTCCTTGGAAAGCAATGGATCAGTTTGCAAAAGGACCCCAGGCCTCCTATGGCAAAGGGCCCAAATCACTGACTTCCCCCTCTGTGAGACTCACAGTTAAATAGACTTGGAATGGTGGACAGGATGGTCCTGCCCAAGGCTTAGGAGTTGGAACTGTTAAGGATGACCCTGAAAAAACCTTGAGGGAAGGACAAGTCTAGGGTGGTATCCCCAGTCTACACTTGTGGAGGGGCCTCCCTGTGATGAAGGCTACCTATGATGGCACAGTGACACGCAGAATGCTTTGTTATGATGAACAATGACAGAATATCTGAGTATGCCCTAAGAGAGCTACATGCTCAAAGCCCAAATTCAGCGATCTACTGTGAGGCTGGCAGGAATCCAGACCAGCAAGGACATCACACAGAGTAGGTAAGCATCTGTTAGACTCTGGGCACAGACTTCACAGTGACAGTAGGAACCAGCTAGAAGCAATGACAATCCTGAGCTGATCAGTCATTTCCGATCTCTTCGCACCCAGCCCTGGGAGCAGGGTGGGCTTCCCAGGTGGTGCTAGTAGTAAAGAACCCACTTGCCAATGTAGGAGACTTCCGAGACATGGGTTCAATCCCTGGGTCAGGAAGATCCCCTGGAGAAGGAAACAGCAACCCACTCCAGTGTTCTTGCCTGGGAAATCCCACAGACAGAGGAGCCTGGTGGACTACAGTCCATGGGGTTGCACACAATCAGACACGACTGAAGGGAGAGCATGGCTGCATGGCACCAGGAGCAGGAATGGCCTGGCCCATCAGACCATCTTCTGCATTCATTTTGTCCCTGGATTTCTTGGGAAATTGGCCAGAAGAAAGGAGGGGCATGTTGACCAAGTAGATGGAGAAGGCTTCAGAAGGTTTAGACTCACTCTCAATGACAACAGGTTATCTAGATATATTCAGGTCAAACTAGTTCCAACCCTACATAGACCACAGGTCAGCCTCTTCTCACGTGCATACATGACTCTAAGCGACCATTTCTAGCCGAATCACTGGAAATCATCAAAATATCAGTGCTCATGTACCACCACATACAGGTCTGTTTTCTAGGATCTTAGTTGTATCTTAGTGACAAGCTTTTAATTCACTTTTAAAATGTTAATAACCATTTATTAATATTAGCAAAATCTCTTTCTTAAAAGTTTCCAAATGTCTAACCTTTTTCATAAGAAAAACAGGCCTTTTTTTTCCAAGAGAGAGGGAAAAAATTTACTCTGCCATAATACATGGCATGAGTCATGAAAAGGGCTTGAATAATTTGTAGACACGTTGCTGTTGAGTCATCATGAATGGTACAAGACCACTTGAATACTGATGAAGTTAAACTCTCTACAATCTGTAAGAAATAAAAATACGATTACTTTTTTGTTTTTTAATTTCACAAAACTCAATTTCAGTTTTACCCTAGAAGATACACTGGGACTAGATGGCAACAATTTCCATTCACAGATGAGGCCACATGTTTCCTAAGAAGCCAAGCAAGATCTCCAGCAAAGTGAAAGAATCAAAGATATAACATGGGATTTAATACAAGTGTTCTCTCTTTTCCCAGAGATTCTTTGCTTTACAACAATAGGTATTAGAAAGCAAATGGGTCCATCTGTGAAGAAAATACTCAAAGATCTTGTGGTTCTAAAGGTTTTAAGCAATGCGACTGATGAGGCTTGTTGGGTACATTGGAATGCTGGTGATTTATTATATAATTTAAGTGACCATCTGTGCAGCTGGGCAGAGACACAGCTGATGAAAATGTCAGCTGTCCAGCTGTTTTCTCGACTCAACAGAGGTCATGAAGATTGCTTCTCTAGCTGCCCTCACCGCTCCAACAACCGCACCTCTGTCAGAAGGACTCTTCATTTTCATACTCTCTCGAAAAAGCAAGGCCAGCAACCATGGTCCTTAATCCTGAAGAAGATTCCTGCTATTTTCTAGGCTTGCAACTTTTGTAGTTGCAACTTAATGAGCCTTGACATTGCTTAAAGAAGTCATTCTCTTGCGCTTTGTGTCACTTTGCCTCACCTCCCAGCCAGCTAGCCTGGGACATGGAGGGGCTGTGATCTGGCCTAGTCTCCTCGGTTGTATTTCTGACTCTACATTTACCTTTCAATCCTTAAAAGAATATTAATTCTGTAAAAACAGGTTAAGCAGCATTACCTCCCACTTTTCAAATTCTGCTTGGCTGCTGTATCCATTCTCATGGCTCTGGGACCATTGACAAGTTTAGTGACTCTAAGTAGTAGAGCGGCAAAGTTAGAGATGGGCCCTCAGCAAACTTTCAGTGTGTCCTGATTTGTTTAACATGATTTACTTGAGCCATATGGGCTTTACCAACCCTACTTACTCTCTTTTCCATTGAGATTGTTACTCACTAAGTGGCAGGTATTATAGTAGGTACTCAGTATATAGGTATGAACAAGAAAGAAATGTGAAGAAGACGATGAGTTGTTGACTGATAGAATCAGAAGGAAGGATCAAATCTATTTATTATGTTATATAAACCCAGTGGGTATTCAAACTTCTCACTACATTTACTGCCTGTAACAATGAGGAGCTATGATCAGGCAGGCACTGATTTCAAAGCTGTTGACCCTTTCACCTGCCTTTAAGAGCCACAAGTAGTAATTCTGGCCCAAGTGCAAAGAGTACAACAGTACTTAAATCAGTAGTGCAGGGAAGAAAAGAGATAAGGGGGAGGGATCCTAAAGGCACTAGTAGGCTCTAGAATCTCAGTCTTTGACTTCCTACTCCATCATCACACCTAGTGCCAAGGGACCTGGCCCAGGGCCCAAGGCTAATTTGCTACCTAGACTAGAGATGCAGGGGAGGCCAAGTAAGGAGTGGCTTAAAACTTTGTACAACCTTTAAAAAGCATTATATAAAATATAGGAGCCCTTTCTTTGTCAGGGCCTTATTATCCAACTCAAGATTGGGGTTCTGAATTTTTTTTTTTTGTAGTAACAACAGATAACATGAAGTCTACCTGCTCACCTTCTCTAATTTGTTACATGTACAATAAAGTATTGCTAACCATAATTATGGAGAAGGAAATGGCAACCCACTCCAGTGTTCTTGCCTGAAGAATTCCATGGACGAGGAGCCTGGTGGGCTATAGTCCATGGGTCGCAAAGAGTTGGACAAGACTGAGTGACTACCACACACACAACCATAATTGCAGTGTTGTACTGCAGATCTCTAGAACTTATTCATTTTACATGACTGAAACTTCATACCTATTGAACAGCAACTCCACGTTTTCCCTCAGCCCCTGGCAACCACCATACTACTCTGTTTCTATGAGTTTGACTAAAGATATCTTTGAATGGAATCACAAAGTATTTGCCCTTCTCTAACTGGCTTATTTCACTTAGCATAATGTCTGGGTTTATTCATGTTGTCATACATGGTAGGTGGATTCTGCCAGGGAGATTTTCATAAAGAAAAACAACAGAAGACAGCTATCTTTTATTTGCAGCAATTTACTCTCAGTTTCTCTGAGCTTCTGTTAACTACTTAATTGGTAAGGAATGATACTGTCTTAGGGGTGCCTCTAAATTTCTTCCTGGCCCTTCATAATATATTGAATAATATTTGAATGCTGCTTCATAACTTACAAAGGATTTTAACATTCAGAAATAAAGCAGAGATAAAGCAGATAACACACCATTTCATTGATGACGAGATGAAGGCTCAGAAAAGTAGTTGCCCATGGACAGAGGAGCCTGGTGGGCTACACTCCATAGAGTTGCAAAGAGTCAGACATGACTGAAGTAACTTAGCACGCACACATGCAACCAAGGTCAACCTACAAATTCCAGCCTCTTCTCAACTATACCCGAAAGCCTTTTATGTTCTTTAATTTTAACTTCAGGTATGCTTATTACTTAAAAAGTAAACTCTTATGTGAGCAACTATGAGTCAAGACTTTATAAGTAATATCAATAAAATTAAGCTCATAATTGCTTGTCTTTTCTTACCTTCAGAGTCTTACGCAAAGAATTGTCATTCAATTCAATTATTAGCATGATCATAACACACAGATGGCAACTTCCCTGGTGGCTTATGTAACACTAACTCTAGGTATCTCTTTGCTTGCTTGTTTACAGTGTGCTAAAATTTACATACAGTCCTGAAATATAATGTGTGCCAGTAATGTAGCAAGTTAGCTGTTGTGGGCTGAATTATAGCCCACCAAATTTCATATATAGAAGTCCTAACTCCCCAGTACCTCAAAATGTGACTATTTGGAGAAGGGTCTTTAAGGAGGTAATTAAGTTAAATAAGGTCATTAGAGTGAGTCACAATCTAATATGACTGGTGTCCTTATAAAAACAGGAAATTTGGACACTGATACTTTCAGAAGGAACACCATGTGAAGACAGAGAGAAGACAACCACCTACCAGCCAAAGAGAGAAGCTTCAGAAGAAAGCAAACCTGAGGATACCTCGATCTCAGACTTCCAGCCTCCAAAACTGTGAGAAAATGAATTCCTATTGTTAAGCCACAAAGTCTATGACATTTTGTTATGGCAGCCCTAACAACCTAATAAAATAGGTAAGACTCATCCCTTAGTGGAGAAGGCAATGGCACCCTACTCCGGTACTCTTGCCTGGAAAATCCCATGGACAGAGGAGCCTGGTAGGCTGCAGTCCATGGGGTCGCTAAGAGTCGGAAACGACTGAAGTGACTTAGCAGCAGCAGCAGCATCCCTTAGTTATTTATATCAAAACTTTATGTATTCTTAATACTCAGCATAAATCCACCAATTTAGTGAACTCTTATTTCTCATCTAGAATTCATCTCATGAAAATCTGAAATCTCATCCAGTCTATAACATTATCACTATGAGTTGTTTGCACAGATTAATAACATAACTGACTTCAAATATAATATGTAAGTACTGAAATACCACTGCTCCCAATTTTAAAAAATATAAGTATGTTAATGTTAATCATGTGTCCGTGTTTATTATGTTTTGAACAGAAAAGCATTACTCACCAAGCAATTACAACCACATGCAAGTTAAAGTGACACCACAGTGATAACATTATAGACTGGATGGGTATTCAGATTTCATGAGATCAGCTCTAGATGAGAAATAAGAGAAAGTGAAAGAAAGAAAGAAAATAAAGTCACTCAGTCATGTCCAACTCTTTGCGACCCCATGGACTGCAGCCTACCAGGCTCCTCCGTCCATGGGATTCTCCAGGCAAGAATACTGGAGTGGGTTGCCATTGCCTTCTCCAGGGGATCTTCCTGACCCAGGGATTGAACCCAGGTCTCCCACACTGCAGGCAGACGCTTTAACCTCTGAGTCACCAGGGAAGCCTAGAAATAAGAGAAGAGTTCACTAAAGTGGTGGATTTATACTGAGTATTAAGAATAGATAAGGTTTTGATATAAGTAGCTCAGGAATGAGATAAGAAAGAGGCTGGGAAAATGAAAAATCAGAGAGAACACCAAACACCAAACAGGCAAGTTTGGCTAGAGCAGAAGTGAGGAAACTAAGTCAATTGGTCTGGGAAAAGAGAATTGAAAGACTGAAGGATAATCTCATGGTGAAGGAGGATGTGAGGATGAGCTCGGCATATCCACAGCATAATTTAGAAGTTAGTCTATTTCTCTGTCTACAAGAATAACCTGTTGTTGACTTACTGCTCCAACTTGTGGTTGCCTTATGCATTTATTGAATCCTTTTCCAGAAACACCCAGGGAAACAAATGTTTCTATCTATGACAATCACTCCCAAAATCACATGGGCATTTATTTATTGTCACCATCCTCCAGTTCAGTTCAGTTGCTCTGCTGCTGCTGCTAAGTCACTTCAGTCGTATCCGACTCTGTGCGACCCCATAGACGGCAGCCCACCAGGCTCCCCAGTCCCTGGGATTCTCAAGGCAAGAACACTGGAGTGGGTTACCATTTCCTTCTCCAATGCATGACAGTGAAAAGTGAAAGTGAAGTCATTCAGTTGTGTCCGGCCCTCAGCGACCCCACGGACTGCAGCCTTCCAGGCTCCTCCTTCCATGGGATTTTCCAGGCAAGAGTCCTGGAGTGGGGTGCCATTGCCTGCTCAGTTGTGTCCAACTCTTTGTGACCCCATGGACTGCAGCACACCAGGCCTTCCTGTCCATCACCAACTCCCAGAGCTTGTTCAAATTCATGTCCATTGAGTTGGTACAGTCAAATAGAACCTCTAGGGAATAGCTGCACCCTTGACTGCATATTACAAGCACCTGGAAAGAGAGCATCTTGGTAGTCAGATGGTATCAGATACCACATTCCAAGCACGTAGTTAACTAGTGATTTGATGTTCAAAGTTAAGACCAACCCTTAGCAATGTGTTACAAGTAAAAATACACACAAGGGTATAGTCCAGACCATTAAATCAGACACACTGGTGGTGGGAGCAGGTCATCAGTAATTTTTTAAACTCCCCCAGTGATTCCAATGTATACCCAAGTTGAAGACCCACTGATGTAGGCAGTAGAGCTTGAGTATCCGTGTTTTCAGTAGGTGACCCAAGTTATTCTTCCTAGCCAACCCATGAAAAACATTTGATCCTCAGCACTGAGGCATCTATCTTCTATTCCTTGGTCAGCTTCCTCCAATCCCCTAAGAAAAACAAATGTCAACTCTTTTCTCTCCTCTCTCTCTCTCTTTTTTTTTTATGTCAAGAATCTCATTCTCATTTAGCTAAACTTACCTCACAATTTGCAAGATAAAAAGGTGTTACCCATAGAACATACAACACAGGGATGGACTTACACTTTTGACCTGATGATTAAGGCCCTTCAGTAGCTCTGTGATGAAGCTGTGAGCCAAAGAAATAGTTTTGAAAAATAAGACAGATATGGATTAGACTGAAGAGGAACCATTTTTTCAGTTACAAAGCCAATGGCCTTGTAAATTATCGGGAAAAAAAATTCTGCAGGAGGTTGACAAGATCAATACTAGATTTTACAGAAATTATAAAGAAGAAAGCAATGACAGAAAAATATGAAAGACAGTTGTAAAGGAGGAACAATAGACGTGACTGATAGATTAGGTATGTGAGAGGTCAGGAACTGAAGATGTAATTCTGAGAAAGAAATTACAGCAATGGGGAGATGAAGAGAAGAAGCTAAATTTTTCTTGGGGCAAAAGTAGAGATGGGAAGAGGACTGAATTGGATTTTAGATTTGTCTGAGATAATGTGATGTTTAGAAAGTAAGGCCGGTCTAGAAACAGATTTGGCATCTTCTGCCAAGAAATCTCAGTTGCAGCCAAAAGAGAATACTGGGAAAGATGAGATGAGAACCAATGACAAAAACTTGGCAAATACCACTGTGGAGATAATAAAACACAAAGGGAAGCATCTATTAGATAGGTAGGAGGAGAACCTGAATAGGGTCATGGAAGAAGAAAAAGAGAATTAAGAAATCATCACTGGTGTTCAATAGCCAAAACTGAGGCCTGAGATAACAGATACGACAACTGCTCATTTCAAGGCGGTGCCTAAAAGCCATCATTGGCTTTTCATTGCCTACAGAATAATATATTAGCCTCACCACCCCCCCAAAAATACCTTTATAAATTTGCTCTAATACATAACCCAACCCAAACTGAACTACATACTATCCTCCATGAAAATATGCACTTTAAAGCTTCTTTCTGTTTATACACACTACTTTTTGTCTGACAAAATTTTACTCATTCCTTACGTGTGCTCAGTCATTCAGTTGTATTGGACTCTTTGCAACCCTATGGACTGTAGCCCGTCAGGCTCCTCTGTCCATGGGATTCTCCAGGCAAGAATATTGGAGTGGGTAGCCATTTCCTCCTCCAGGGGATCTTCCCCACCCAGTTCTTTACCCTTGAGTCATCAGGGAAGCCCCCATTCCTTAAGACCAGCTCATAATGTCAGTTCTTCTGTAAATTCCTGTATACCCTAGTTCCTAGTCAAATGCTGCATAGTCAATGCTTCCTCAATCCTACAACTTCAGTTTGTACATGCCTCAATAACAGTACTTACCACATGTATCACAATTTTTTTTAACCATTTGTTTCAGTTATTTATTGCTATGCAACCATCTACTACAAAGCATAGTGGTTTAAATGACAACTAATTTGTCATCTCTATGAGTTCTATGGATTGCCAAGGATCAGCTGTGTGAGTCTTCAGCTCCATGTGATATCAGCTGGGGCTACAGTCAAATGCATCGGGCTTCCCCAATGGCTTAGCAGGTAGAGAATATGCCTACAATGCAGGAGACACAGGAGACGTGGGTTCGATCCCTGGGTCAGGAATATCCCCTCAAGGAGGAAATGGCAACCCACTGCAGGATTCTTGCCTGAAAAATCCCATGGACAGGAGCCTGGTGGGCTACAGACCATGGGGTCACAAAGAGTTGGATAAGACTGAGCATAGCACACAACAGCCAACTGTTGGGCTCAACGAAGCTGGAACTTCCAAGATGATTCACTCATCTGTCTGGTGCCTTGGATGAGATGGCTGGAAGACTGGGCTCAAGCTGGGATGCTGGGACACCTGGGCTTCTTTCTTTCCATGAATTGTTCCACAAGGTCTTTCCACCAAGGTAGCCCATCCTGCAGTCAGAGCTCCCAAAGAAGAACATTCCAAAAGGAAGAAATCAAAAACTGCAGGTCATCTTAAATGTTACTCCCTAACTTTGTCACTTCCCCTGCTATTTACTTGCCTTGTGTTACAAGCCACAGGGCTCAGGACTATCAAAGGCATGAATACCAGAAGGCATGGTTCCCTGGGGACTATCTTCTGGGCTCTCTTCCCCATTAGTTTGCCATTTGCCTGAGGGGCAAAGATTGTCTTTTTCATCTTTGTGATCCCAGTACCTTGCATGAACTTAACACTGAGTGGACATTCATTAACTGACCGTTGAATGAGAGAGTAGAAGTGGAACTGCAGAATTGAGAAACAGGCCAGGTTAAGAAAAGTCAGAGCCAGTGGAAAATTGGGGCTGGGACTGAAATGCCATCAATATTGTATCTGAGTTAAAAGTGTTAACCTGTTAAGTTTAAATCTTTAAACTATATCGTAGTTTGTGCAATCCTGTTTAGCATGTCTGTATTTTTTAAATATGGAAGTGGCCTGAGCCTCTTTTGACATTTGAGAGTTCCCAGGAATAACCATTGTTAAGTGTAGGTGTTAGGAAGTAGCTTTAAATTGTTTCGCTAAGAGATGCCCTAAGAGTACAGTGGAGCTCCCTCAGGGACCACTTTAAAAGGGATGGGAGAGAAACGCTGAGCTGAGCCTATGGGCCTGTGGGCCCAAACCCCATTTCTACTCCAACCAGAGAAACTTTGATTGGTTTCATTTATTGGCACAAGTAAGGCTTTATTTGGAAAAATAAAGGCAGGGTTTTTTTCTTTCCCGCTACTAAAGAAATTGTGAAACTTACATACTAAGAAACAAAACCAGAAAAGAATAACAAGATTAACCATGAAGACTTAGCTGGAGCCAGACAACCTGAATTGGCAGCAAGCCAGGTAAGTATGGTCCTATTGGCAGAGCAAGTAACATGAGGCGATTAAGGTGTCCAGGGAGTCTGGAGAGAGATTGTGAGGAGGAGGAGGGTAATATACTTTGAGTGTGGAGTCCAGATTTTTCTCTTTGTCACTAACCGGCCCGATAGCTTGGGTGGGACACTTAAACTCTTAGGGCTCAGTTCTCTTATTTGCAAAATAATCTCACTGGTCTAAATGACTTGGGAAGGCTGGAGTTCCTGCTCTAAGACTATGTGATTCCAGGGAGTTAATGAAGCACTGTGAGTGACTGACAATGATTTCCAGACTACACATACTATTCATTATGACCACAGAAAGCTCATTTGCAGGGTATGAAAACCAAAAGAGGAGGTGAAAGGTTTAGGAGTTGATATTGGAGCACAGAGTACTTAGCTCAAATAATACCTGTTAAATTAAATAAAGAGGCTATTAGACTGAGGTGGCTCTAACACAGTGTGTCCACATAAGCAAACCAAACTCTAGGACTGGAAATGCCTCAGGGTCACAAAATTAAAACCAAAGGACAAACAATCACAGCCAGCTCAGTTCAGTCGCTCAGTCGTGTCCGACTCTTTGCGACCCCATGAACCACAACACACCAGGTCTCCCTGTCCATCACCAACTCCCGGAGTCTACCCAAACCCATGTCCATTGAGTCGGTGATGCCATCCAGCCGTCTCATCCTCTGTCATCCCCTTCTCCTCCTGCCTTCAATCTTTCCGAGCATCAGGGTCTTTTCCAATGAGTCAGCTCTTCGCATCAGGGGACCAAAGTACTGGAGTTTCAGCTTCAACATCAGTCCTTCCAGTGAACACCCAGGACTGATCTCCTTTAGGATGAACTGGTTGGATCTCCTTGCAGTCCAAGGGACTCTCAAGAGTCTTCTCCAACACCACAGTTCAAAAGCATCAATTCTTTGGTGCTCAGCTTTCTTCACAGTCCAACTCTCACATCCATATATGACCACTGGCAAAACCATAGCCTTGACTAGATGGACCTTTGTTGACAAAGTAGTGTCTCTGCTTTTTAATATGCTGTCTAGGTTGGTCATAACTTTCCTTCCAAGGAGTAAGCGTCTTTTAATTTCATGGCTGCAATCACCATCTGCAGTGATTTTGGAGCCCAGAAAAATAAAGTCAGCCACTGTTTCCACTGTTTCCCCATCTATTTGCCATGAAGTGATAGGACCAGATGCCATGACCTTAGTTTTCTGAACGTTGAGCTTTGAGCCAACTTTTTCACTCTCCTCTTCCACTTTCATCAAGAGGCTCTTTAGTTCTGCTTCACTTTCTGCCATAAGGGTGGTGTCATCCGCATATCTGACTAGGCTTTAAACTGTAGCCAATCAATAATTTCCTTACTTTGCTTGTGCCCTTTCTCTATAAAGGGCTTCCCTGGTGACTCAGACAGTAAAGAATCTGCCTGCAATGCAGGAGACCCAGGATTGATCCCTGGGTCAGATAAATCCCCTGGAGGAGGGAATGGCAACCCACTCCACTATTCTTGCCTGGAGAATCCCACGGACAGAGAAGCCTGGTGGGTTACCATCCATGGGATTGCACAGAGTTGTACATGACTGAAGGGAAAGCACGGAGTTGGACATGACTGAGGGACTAACACTTAGACTTTTTCACTTTTCTTTATAAAAGTCTCTCCCTGAGCTCTTGTTGGAGGAGTGCTCCTAAACACTACTGGTTTGGTGCTGCTGACGGGAATCAGTTATTGCTCAAATTCCTAAAATGTTTAATGTGCCTCAGTTTCTCTTATAACAAAAGCTAATATTGTCCGTGCATTAAGTACTGACACAATACTAAGGACTTTACCCACAATACAGCATTTCATGCTCACATTTCTACCAGGTAGGCACAATTGTTACCCCCATCTTAAAAATGAGGAAATTGAAATTTAAGACTGTCCTTTACTTAAAGTCACACCTAATAAGGGATATAGCAGGGATTCAAATGAAGGCATTTAAGTGCATATCTTTATTTTTCCTATTCATATAAAGTCTGCCTGTATTACATTATAAAGCCCTAAAGAAATGGAATTTGTATCCCCTTAACTCACTTTGTATAACCACAGCAAGTGCCTTCAGGCAGACGGGCTCCTAGTGAGTGTCCTTTTATAATGATGATACTAGTGGTACTGACAATGTTAGTGCTGTTTAAAGAGCTTGTATCTTTAAAATGCAAGTTAACAAACCAAACCTAGTATTTCAGTAATCAGTTCTACCACACTGTTTTTATATAACGCTACTGGAAGCTCTACAGTTAAACTATGAAAGAATGGTAGCATTTTCAGAGAAGCTCAAAAATTTCGAATTCTACTCTATCAATTGAGGACATGTAAGTGGCAGAAATGTCCAAAATATTTCACATTTTTTCTTCCTGAGAGCAACTTGTAAAATAGGTAAGTATCAAAAGTATAATAATATCTTTATAAAACATTTAACAAACTATAGAGTGCCTTCCTTTAGAGATATTACATCAGTTAATTCTCATCATCCAATTTTAGAGATCTCAATACTGAGGTTTATAAAAGTCAAACTTTTTGCCCAGGGTGATATAACTAACAAGTAGAACTAAATTTTAATCTTAAGACTCCAAGTTCAGTGCACTTTCTATTATACTACAATCTACTTTATTACAATACACATTTTATGGCATATAAAATATAGTAGGTATTACTTGTTAAATAGAGTAGAATTGCCTAGTTCCGCCCCCTAGAGGAAGAAATTATATCCTTTCCAAAGATCTGTCTGCTAGAGGCAACTTGCAATTACAATATTAATATTGTAATAGATATTGATTAAGTATGTAGCTAACACTTTAAAAGAGGCAAATAAAAATGAACCCAAAAATAAGACTGTTTTTTAAACTTAGGACTGCTAGTACAGTTAGGTGCATTGCGTCATCTATTTATATTTTAATGTTTTGGGAATGGTAAAATTATTCATTATAAATCAGCCCAAGAGCATTAATAGTTCTGTTTAAGCTGCTGGTAGTTATCACACTTAAAGAGCTTAATTTTCTCAGAGTTTGGGATTAGCAGATACAAGCTAGTATATACAAAACAGATGAAGAACAAGGTCCTTCTGTGTAGCACATGTGTGCATGCTAAGTCACTTCAGTAGTGTCCGACTCTTTGGGACCCCATGGACTGTACCCCACCGGCTTCCTCTGTCCAAGGGATTCTCCAGTCAAGGATACTGGGGGGGTTGCCATTTCCTCCTCCAGGGGATCTTCTTGACCTGGGGAATTGAACTATATTTAATACCTTGTAATAAAACATAATGGAAAATAATATGAAAAAGAATATGTGTGTGTGTGTGTATATATATATATATAACTGAATCACTTGGCTGTACAACAGAAACTAACACAACATTGTAAATCAACTACAACAAAAAAATAAATAAATAAAGAGCTTAACTTTTTGATCTCGGGGGAAAATCTACATCTAGCATATCCTTTAAGCCCATGCAAATCTGGGATTTCCTTCTGTTCTACTGCTAACTACCTGTGTGACCTTGAGGAAATGCATTAACCTTTGATTCTAAGTTTCTTCATTTGTAAATGAGGTAATCTTCCCTATATCATTGAACTGGCTTGAAAATTAAGTATGAAAATGTAAACAAAGCATATAGCAAAGGATCTGGTACTCAAAAAATATTAGTTTTATTCCTTGAGAGACTTGCAAACATTAATGTATTAGGCTTCGTGTGTCAAAAACAAATAAACTAAAACCTCTTTATCTCTATACTTACATCTGACTTTAAAGGGAGCACTATTTAGTAATTTCTCTTGTACCTTGTTCACAACCAGGTTCCCAATAAATGTTAGGAGAGTTATACAGAAATCAAATTACTACTCTTCCTGGGTCTCAAGAGTTTAATTAGAAGCCCACCATAGCCCGAATCTCAAGGGCCAGTACTCGGCTGATACATAAAGGACCTTGTGCTTACAGCACCCCTCCCCCAGCTCCAGGCCCTGCTTTTTGTCATGGTTCATTCCAGCTGAACTAAAATTTCCCCAAACATGACTGGAGCGATGGGCCGAATCTAACGAGATTAAGTTTAATAGGGATAAATGTAAAGACTTATACTTCAGTCCAAAAAGAATCCTGTACAAGTACTAGATGGGGAATATGGGGATTAGCAGCAACATGTGTGAAAAAGACTTAGGGGTTTTACTTGATATTAAGCTCAATTAGTCAACAGTATGCTTTTGATAACAAAAAGTTGATGTGAACTGAGCCTGCATTAACTCCTGCCCAAGCCTGGTGATTACCCTGCTGCTCTAGTTCTTTAATTTCAGCACAATCACTGGGAAGTCTTGGTAAAGCATATACTCCCATAGTTTCTCATTCAGTTGGTTCAGGATGGGGCTTGAGAATTTGTACTTCTAACAAGTTCCCAGGTTGGTACTAAAGTTGCTCTCCCTACATCATATACTTTGGGAACCACTGCCTTCCTCTATTATACGTGGTCAGGTAACACTGAGATTAGTAGTAACTAGGATAGTGAAGAAACTGAAAACATAAGAGGGACAAGGAAAGAAAGGGAATGAATAGTCATTTGGTAATGTAACTTTTACAAAATTACTAATAATAGTTAACATCTGTTGAGGGTTTATTAAGCCTCTTGATAAAAGTGAAAGAGGAGAGTGAAAAAGTTGGCTTAAAGCTCAACATTCAGAAAACGAAGATCATGGCATCTGGTCCCATCACTTCATGGGAAATAGATGAGGAAACAGTGGAAACAGTGTCAGACTTTATTTTTCTGGGCTCCAAAATCACTGCAGATGGTGATTGCAGCCATGAAATTAAAAGACGCTTACTCCTTGGAAGGAAAGTTATGACCAACCTAGACAGTATATTCAAAAACAGAGACATTACTTTGTCAACAAAGGTCCGTCTAGTCAAGGCTATGGTTTTTCCCGTGGTCATGTATGGATGTGAGAGTTGGACTGTGAAGAAAGCTGAGCACCAAAGAATTGATGCTTTTGAACTGTGGTGTTGGAGAAGACTCTTGAGAGTCCCTTGGACTGCAAGGAGATCCAATCAGTCCATTCTGAAGGAGGTCAGCCCTGGGATTTCTTTGGAAGGAATGATGCTAAAGCTGAAACTCCAATACTTTGGCCACCTCATGTGAAGAGTTGACTCACTGGAAAAGACTCTGATGCTGGGAGGGATTGGGGACAGGAGGAGAAGGGGACGACAAAGGATGAGATGGCTGGATGGCATCACCAACTCCATGGACGTGAGTTCGAGTGAACTCTGGGAGTTGGTGATGGACAGGGAGGCCTGGCGTGCTGCGATTCATGGGGTCGCAAAGAGTCGGACACAACTGAGCGACTGAACTGAATTTAACTGAAAAAATCCATCAA
The DNA here is from genome assembly GCF_027580195.1 of Bos mutus. NCBI lineage: Eukaryota > Metazoa > Chordata > Mammalia > Artiodactyla > Bovidae > Bos > Bos mutus. The sequence goes on from NC_091617.1 coordinate 51,169,666, forward strand.
TCATGTCATATATAATTAATCATACTAATAATAGCAATAGTAATAATAATAGTGTTACTTGCTTAGTCATGTCTGACTTTTTGTGACCCCATGGACTGTATTCCACCAGGCTCCTCTGTCCACGGCATTCTCCAGGAAAGAATACTGGGGAAGCCATTACCTTCGCCAGGGGATCTATCTGACCCAGAGATCGAACCTGTATCTCCTGTAATTGCATGTGGATTTCTTCCCATCTGAGACGCCAGGGAAGCCCATAACCGCCACCCAAATGGCACTTGTGTCAGGTTTCGTTCTGTGTGCTTTACATGTATAAGCCTTACAATAATCCTACATATTACTATGCTTATTTTTCAGACAAGGAAACTTCACCCCTGGAAGGAAACGCATGCAGGTCCCGTTCACCCAGCTAACAAGAGACACAGCTGGTATTTGGATCTAGATGTGCTGACAACAAAACTCCTGTGATCCTGTGAGATCTCCCCAGAGGCAAGACCGAAGCAAAATTTACCTAAAGAAGAGAATAAAGACAGGAAGATAAATCATTTAAAGGTGAATGAATGAATAGAATATAGTATTCTCATACAATAGAATACTTTACAGCAATAAAGATGAACTGAACTATTGAAAACAACAGGCAACAACATGAATAACCTCAAGATAATCATGATGAGTAAAAGAACTTGAAGAAACAATTAAAAAAAAAAAAGATTATAAAATGTTAACTAATCCACCTGACCTGTATGCAGGTCAGGAAGCAACAGTTAGAACTGGACATGGAACAATAGACTGGTTCCAAATTGGGAAAGGAGTACATCAAGGCTGTATATTGTCACCTTGCTTATTTAGCTTACATGCAGAGTACATCATGAGAAATGCTGGGCTGGATGAAGCACAAACTGGAATCAAGATTTCTGGTAGAAATATTGATAACCTCAGATATGCAGATACCACCACCCTTGTGGCAGAAAGCAAAGAAGAACTAAAGAGCCTCTTGATGAGAGTGAAAGAAGAGAGTGAAAAAGTTGGCTTAAATCTCAACATTCAGAAAACTAAGATCACGGCATCTGGTCCCATCACTTCATGGGAAATAGATGAGGAAACAGTGGAAACAGTGACAGACTTTATTTTTGGGGGCTCCAAAATCCCTGCAGATGGTGACTGCAGCCATGAAATTGAAAGACACTTACTACTTGGAAGGAAAGTTATGACCAACTTAGCATATTAAAAAGCAGAGACATTACTTTGCCAACAAAGGTCTGTCTAGCCAAAGCTGTGGTTTTTCCAGTGGTCATGTATGGATGTGAGAGTTGGACTATAAAGAAAGCTGAGCACTGAAGAATTGATGCTTTTGGACTTTGGTGTTGGAGAAGACACTTGAGAGTCCCTTGGACAGCAAGGAGAACCAGCCAGTCCATCCTAAAGGAAATCAGTCCTGAATATTCATTGGAAGGACTGATGTTGAAGCTGAAACTCCAATACTTCGGCCACCTGATGCGAAGAGCTGACTCATTGGGAAAGACTCTGATGCTGGGAAAGATTGAGGGCAGGAGGAGAAGGGGACGACGGAAGATGAGATGGTTGGATGGCATCACTGACTCAAGGGACATGAGTTTGAGTTGACTCAAGGGACATGAGTTGGTGATGGAGAGGGAGGCCTGGCATGCTGCAGTCCATGGGGTCGCAATGAGTTGGACACGACTAAGCAACTGAACTGAACTAATCTACAGTAACAGCAGATCAGTGGTTGCCTACAGATTCTGGAAAAGGGATCCTGAGAAGATTTGGGAGGGAAGGATTTCAAATGGGCACAAGGAAACTTTTGGAAGAGGCTGATATATTCACTATCTTGATAGTGGTGATGCTTTCAAAGGTATCTAAATATGTTAACTTACAGATCTGTAAAATTCAAATATGCTCATTTTCTTGTATATTGATTATAATGCAATGAAGTTCTAAAAACACATTTGTGGGAATTTCCTGGCAGTCCAGTACTTCCACTGCAGGGAGCAGAGGTTCAGTCCCTGGTCAGCGAACCAAGATTCCACATAACAATGCTCAGCAAGGCCAAAAAACAAACAGAAAAGCCCCACGATACATTGTGTTTAAATATATTAAGTAAAATTCACAAATCCTATGGAGTAGCCAGTTTCATTAGCCTACTAGTAACTGATTGAAAATTGTGTTCAGTATAGATTCACACCTATAGAACAAGTTGTTGTTTTTCAGTTGCTCTCTCGTGTCGAACTCTTTGCAACCCCATGGACTGCAGCATGCCAGGCTTCCCTGTCCTTCATTATCTCCCAGAGTTTCCTCAACTCATGTCCACTGACTTGGTGATGCCATCCAACCATCTCATCCTTTCTTGTCTCCTCCTCCTTCTGCCTTCAATCTTTCCCAGCATCAGGGTCTTTTCCAATGAGCTAGCTCCTCACATCAGATGGCCAATGTATTGAAGCTTCAACATCAGTCCTTCCAGTGAATATTCAGAGTTCATTTCCTTTAAGATTGACTGGTTTGATCTCCTTGCAGTCCAAGGGACTGTCAAGAGTCTTCTCCAACAACACACTTCAAAAGCATCAATTCTTCGGTACTCAGCCTTCTTAATGGTCCAACACTTACATTCATACATGACTACTGGAAAAATCACAGCTTTGACTAGATGGACCTTTGCCACTAAAGTGATGTCTCTGCTTTTTAATATGCTATCTAGGTTTGTCACAGCTTTTCTTTCAAGGAGGAACTGTCTTTTAATTTCAGGTCTGCAGTCACCATCCTCAGTGATTTTGGAGACCAAGAAGATAAATTCTGTCACTGTTTCCTATCTATTTGCCATGAAGTTATGGGAACAGATGTCATGATCTTCGTTTTTTGAATGTTGAGTTTCAAGCCAGCTTTTTCACTCTCCTCTTTCACCTTCATCAAGAGGCTGTTTAGTTTCTCTTTGCTTTCTGCCATTAGGGTGGTGTCATCGGCATATCTGAAGTTATTGATATTTCTCTCTGGCAATCTTGAGTCCAACTTGAACAATGCAAAGAAACAGAGGAAAACAGTAGAATGGAAAAGACTAGAGATCTCTTCAAGAAAATTAGACATACCAAGGGAACATTTCATGCAAAGATGGTCACAGTAAAGGGTAGAAATGGTATGGACCTAACAGAAGCAGACGCTATTAACAAGAGGTGGCAAGAATACACAGAACTGCACACAAAAGTTCTTAATGATCCAAATAACCACGATGGTGTGATCATTCACCTAAAGCCAGATATCCTAGAGTGTGAAGTCAAGTGGGCCTTAGCAAGCATTACTACAAAGCTAGTGGAGGTGATGGAATTCCAGCTGACCTATTTCAAATCCTAAAAGATGATGCTGTTAAAGTGCTACAGTCAATATGCTAGCAAATTTGGAAAACAGCAGTGGCCACAGATAAGTTTTCATTCCAATTCCAAAGAAGGGCAATGTCAAAGAAAGTTCAAACTACGGTACAATTATACTCATTTTACATGCTAGCAAGGTAATGTTCAAAATCCTTTAAGCTAGGCCTCAAATATACATGAACCAAGAACTTCTAAATGTACAAGCTGGATTTAGAAAAGGCAGAGGAACCAGAGATCAAATTGCCAACATCAGTTGGATTATTGAAAAAGCAAGGGAATTCCAAAAAAACATCTACTCTGCTTCATTGACTACGCTAAAGCTTTTGACTGTGTGGATCATAACAAACTATGGGAAACTCTTAAAGAGATGGGAATACCAGACTACCTTACCTGCCTCCTGAGAAACCTATCTGCAGGTCAAGAAGCAACAGTTAGAACCGGACATGAAAAAATGGACTGGTTCTAAATTGGCAAAGGAGTACATCAAACCTGTATATATAGAACCGGTAATTTTGATAAACCAACCCTTTTGGCATGTCTCATCTATATTCAATATGTCTTACCAATTTTTGAATAGAAATATCAATTAAATAACTTAGAAAAAAAAAAAGATTCCATGGAAATCTAACAATAGAAAATTCTAGTTCATTAAAAAAGTGGGGTTTATGTAGAATCTAAAAAAAATGATACAAATGAACTTATTTACAAAACAGAAATAAGTCCACAGATATGGTAAAAAAAATTAGGGTTACCAGAGAATGTATATTTCAATAAAAACTTAAAAATAAACAAAAATAATGGGGTTTTAAGAGGTCATGAATTCTAAAAACTAAAATATACAGTATTAATTGAAGTCATACCATGTTCTTATTAAATTTCCCATTTAAAAAATTAAAAATTATCATTTCCCTTTTAAAATAAATAAGAGGATAGGACTGTTTCCATTTAACAGATGTTAAAATCTAACTTAACTCCAATATGCCATTTTCATAGCTTTTTCCTAACTGTTCTTGATAACAAGGATCACAATGTGTTTGGAAGTTTGCTTTGCTCAGTTTAAAAACTTGGTTAAAAATTCAGTTGAATGTCCTGGTTTGTCATAGGAGTTTACCAACAAGCATAACAACCAATGCTTCTTAAAGGCATTAAGTAGAACATTTACAATAATGTTAATTCATATAGCATATATGTTTTTAGGACTTGGAAGAAATATAATGTCAGTGAGAAAGAATTCTAATCAAATTTGGAGATACTCCTGTAGAACTATTCTTTGAATTTTTCAGGCTTACTCATACATATTGTTCTCAAATTATTTGTGGCTTAGTAGAGACATGGATGGAGAAGGCAATGGCACCCCACTCCAGTACTCTTGCCTGGAAAATCCCATGGACGGAGGAGCCTGGTAGGCTGCAGTCCATGGGATCGCTAGGAGTCGGACACAACTGAGCGACTTCCCTTTCACTTTTCACTTTCATGCGTTGGAGAAGGAAATGGCAACCCACTCTAGTGTTCTTGCCTGGAGAATCCCAGGGACGGGGGAGCCTGGTGGGCTGCTGTCTATGGGGTCGCACAGAGTCGGACACGACTGAAGTGACTTAGCAGCAGCAGCAGCAGAGACAGGGAATTCACTGGTTTAGGAATGCAAAAACAAATAAACAGTAGAAGTGGGTCATATACTCACTATATCTTTATTCTAATTCCAAGAGAAAATGTAAGTTTTCCTATTCCATCACTCTATTCCAAGGAAGAACAAAGTAATACAAGTCAAGGATCAAATCAAGATAAAAGTGGCCTCCAAGATAAGGAGAGGAGTGGAGTTTCGGGCAGGAGTAAAGAATACCAAGTTTCCCAACTCACTGCCTAGAGGTGCAAAGACTCAGTTCCAGCAAGGAAGATCTGGGAGGGATTTTTGGAAAGGCCTTAGCGAGATAATAACAGGGGTGTACTTGCCATTTCTCCCTTATTCCCTAGCACAGTGGAGGTGGATAATTGCATAAAATCTCAGGATTCCAAGATTGAGATCTTGGCTTTTAACAATTGACAATCAAATAAGAAGGAATGAGAGAATATCCGTCTAGGATTAGTTATTATAGTTCTATTAAGAGCCAGCCCCAGCCAACAAATCTCTGATGTTTCCCACTGCGGCGTGTATAGGTATTCTAATATACAGTATTAAGAAATTAGAGAACCATATTTAACATAGCCCTTCTCTAGGCTAGGTGGTGCTTTAGATTTCTAAGTGTGCCCAGGGACACTTCATTTGGTCAAAACCCAATAAAAACGAGGCTCTGTAGAATCTCAGGGAAAGGAGGACACCCAGGACCAGGCTCATGGACATGATACCAGTGCAGTCACACAGGCCCTCCTCCCTCCACTTGTTTCAAAGCTCTGCAGTCGCTCTCTTGAAATTTTGAATAAATTTTGAACAAAGGGTTCTTCATTTTCTGTTTGCATCAAGCTTCAGATTTTGTAGGCAGTCTTGAATGTAACAATGTAATATGTGGATTGCAGTTCCCTCCCTGTTGGCATATCTCTTCTGCCTGTGTACCCTACTCCTACTTGCAATATTTTTCAAAAGAGACAGTCATTCAAAGCAACTGCTAAATACACCCTGACAAACTATGTGTTCCATCGTTTCTTAACAAGAATTTTGAAATCTTACAGAGTGCGAATTTATTTAATCTAAAATTTATTTTACATTAAAAAAGAATGCCAGAACTTATGATTGCAGTTTCATGCAGAATGTTTTTCCCTTATATACATCTGCATTGTATCTGCATTCATTTTCACAGAGTAATTGCTTCTGAACCACAGCTACATCCACAAGTCTTCAGCCCACATCCACCAGAATGATCTATTCAAAAGTGTTTGACTTTTATCTCCACATGTAAAATCATGCAGATTTGTGGATAGTCCAAGGAAGTGAAGTGAGTACTGACTGATCTTTAATTTGTCCCTTCTTGGCTGCAAATGCCACTGGCAGAAAAATGCCTAACACTATTTCCTAAGAGACAGTGCCTAGTAAAATTAAGACTTCCTAAGACATGCTTCCGGAGAAGGCGATGGCACCCCACTCCAGTACTCTTGCCTGGAAAATCCCATGGATGGAGGAGCCTGGTAGACTGCAGTCCATGGGGTTGCGAAGAGTCGGACATGACTGAGCGACTTCACTTTCACTTTTCACTTTCATGCATTGGAGAAGGAAATGGCAACCCACTCCAGTGTTCTTGCCTGGAGACTCCCAGGGACGGGGGAGCCTGGTGGGCTGCCATCTATGGGGTCGCACAGAGTCAGACACGACTGAAGAGACTCAGCAGCAGCAGCAGCAGTAAGACATGCTTATGATTCAAATAAAGCTAAAATACCCAAAACAAAGTCACTTTATAAGAAAGAAATGACTGGGTCCAGGCCCTACAACACTGAATTTCTCCCTATTGTTTTGTGCTATTTTCTTTAACTAAACTAAGTTTTATGTTTAAACATAAACTAAAGGGTTATGTCTACAGCAGCCTAGGGAACACACACAGCTGTGACTGTTATGGTGAATTAGATTTTCTGGCTGCAGGAAAAGTTACAAGATCTTTATACTGCCTCTTTGGAGTGAACAGAGAGAGCTAATGTGAATAAATGCTGCATTAGACTGATGGTAAAAAGAGAAACTGATGGGTAAAACCCACAAAATTAGGATATTCAGACTAATTTTGATTTCAAAATTAAGTAATTTTATATACAATAAATCCCATTCATTTGGACGCTTTCAACTTAAAACTTGTATAAGTAATATGATAGAACTCTGCCAGGTTAACACTTTTATATAATAAGCATAAAAATAACTAATATACATGCAACTGCACAACTCAGATGAGACTTGAACCCACAGGTCAGGACTTGAACTCAGCCAAAACCCAAATTGGGACTTGAACTCAGCCAGAACCCAAGTTGGGACTTGAACCCACTGTTTTTGAGATGACACACTCAGTGAACTTCAGGTACTTGATGTCTCATTGCAGAAAGAATTCAGTGAGAGACAAAGTGATAGGTATTTAGAGAGATACACATTCCATAGAAAGAATGTCTCAGAAGGCAAGAGCAGCCCCAGGGCATGGGGTCGCCTGGGAAAGCAAAAACAGGCAAAGGAGAAACACACTTCATAGGAAGAGTGTGGGCCCCCTCAGAAGGCAAGAAGCCCTGAAACATGGTGGTGGTGTTCAGTTGCTCAGTCTTGTCTGACCCTTTTCAACGCCATGGACTGCAGCATGCCAGGCTTCACTGTCCTTCACTGTTTCCCAGAGTTGGCTCAAATTCATGTCCATTGAGTCGGTGATGCCATCCAACCATTTCATTCTCTGTCCCCTTCCTTCTCCTTTTGTCCTTAATCTTTCCCAGCATCAAGCTCTTTTCCAATGAGTAAGTAGGCTCCATGCATCAGGTGGCCAATTAGTTTTTATGAGCTGAGTAATTTCATAGACTAATGAGTTCAGGTGGTGCTAGTGGTAAAGAACCCACTGGCCAATGCAGGTGACTTAAAGAGACTCAGGTTTGATCCCTGGGTCAGGAAGGTCCCCTAAAGAAGGAAATGGCAACTTCAGTATTCTTGCCTGCAAAATCCTATGGACAGAGGAGCCTGACAGGCTACAGTCCATGGGGTTGCAAGAGTCGGACATGACAGCAACAATACACAATGAGATTCAAGTTTACTGGAAGTTTAATCTTCTGCCATCTTGGACCTAGTTGGTTCTAACTGGTTTATGTCATAGCCTCTTGGACCTAGTTGGTTCTAACTAGTATATGTCACAGCCTCAAGAGCTAATGTCATTTTTTAGAGGTTGTGTTCTGCCCGTTTCCCTCCTGTTTCATAAAGATGATTATTAAAATGTAAACTGTGTTAAACAATAAACCATTTTAAAGCACACTTAGGTGCTTTATAACTCATAATTTTATTTTAAAATATTTTTGGAGTTGAGTATATACCATGTGAAGGATGTCAAGCTAGGTATGGCTGGTACTGTAAAGAAGCATTAATCAAAGGCCTGTCTTCACTGACCTTAGATGCCAGGGGGTGAAACAGGACAGATAAATGGAGGAAATATGATTCTCAATACCAGGTATCTTGAATAGTGTGAAATGAAGGCCACAAATAATTTGTTTCATTTGTTAGGACAAAGCTCCTAAAGTAGGAAATGGTCATTGGTCTGCTATAAAGTTACTGAAAAGTAATTGAAATGTTAACTTTTTCTTTCTTTTACATTCTGTAATGCAAATTTAATGCTTTCAGTCAACTTTTAGTTGTTGAGTGCCTACTTCAAGTAAGAGATGATGATAGTTGCTAAAACGAACATGGGAAGGAAATGCTGTTCCTGACCTCAAGGATCAAGAGAGATTCCTGAATGAATATTTCCCAAAGTAAGGGAAGTTATAACAGGAACAGCCTAAGCAGCCTGCTAAGAGAGCACAGACAGAGTATTATGTTGGGTTCCACCAAAGGCCAAGCCTGAGACTAGAATGTGCATGAAAATGGTTTATCTGGGAGGTCACAGAAAGCACCAGCAGGGCAGGAGGGAAGTTAGGCAAGGAAGCAAGGCAGCCAGCAATAAAAGGTGCATCATTGAGCACATTCCTGCTGTGAGCAGCTGGGACTCAATCCTTTTGGGGAACTCTGGGACACAGTATAGAAGATGCCTCAGTTATCCTAAATGAGGGGCGAAGATACCTAGGTTTTTATCCTTTGCTACTGCTACTGCTAAGTCGCTTCAGTCATGTCCGACTCTGTGTGACCCCATAGACGGCAGCATCCTTTAGCTTGATCCAATTCATTCGTTGAGACCTACTACTGGGAAATAAAAAGTTCTGGCTCTCAAAGTCTACCCAGGTTTCAGGTGCAAGTAGAAGGTCCTCAGGCAGCTGCTCCCAGCTGGAAGCCCATTTGCTTGGAGTTTATGGGAATGAAGTTCCTGGTGTGAAAGGGCAGGGTACTCAGAAGTTCCACAAGGGGAAAATACGATTCCAGATATGGTGATGGAAGAAGACTGTCGCAGGTAGTGGTATTTCAGTAAGGTCACACAAAAGGTAGTGATGGAGGAAAAGCCACACCAGCAGTAGTAACTGTCCACGCAGAGATAGAGAGAGCCATGTAGTAGTCACTGGAGAGAAGCAAACCTGGGTAAAAACAAAGCTTAGGCTTTATGAAGAAGAAGGGATGGAGTGAAATACAGCTAAAAGACAGACAGTAATCAGAATGAGGAGGGCTTCTTTACCCTTTTTTTGGCCATGCCACATGACTTGCAGGATCTATTTCCCCAACCAGAAATCGAACTTCAGGTCTCAGCAATGAAAGCACCAAGTCCTAACCACTGGACCACCAGGAATTCCTGAGAACATCTCTAAATATACCATCCACCAACTTTAAACTCGCTTCTGTAGGTCTTGACGACACTGAATATGTTTGATTACTGGAGTGACATTATTAAATTTTTATTTTAGCAAGACTACTCTGAAAACTTTGTCATAATGTTCGGAATGGAGTGGAAATGTGGATAGGAGGCCATTGGTATAGCCAGGGTGAGGCATAAGCAGTGGTGGTACCAGGGATTGACAGTAAGAACAGAGAAGGAATATAGGCAGAAGGCACTCTGAGAAAAGCTCCCAGGACTGGGTCCCAGAGAGGAAGATGGAGGAGCAGATGAGCATCCCACAGACAAAGCCTAGTAACTCATGGGATCAATGTTATCTTTAACTGTGGTAACAATCCATAGTAGGAAGAAAAGTTTATGTGGTTGGAAGTTGAATCCGCTGAATTCAAGATAGGCTGTTAATCTGGAGAGGTGCAGCAGGCAGTTAGAAAGATACGTGTCCAGAGAGCCTCAGGAGAGAGCTGGAGCCAGAGGTATACATTTAAGATTAATCCAAAAGAATTTAACCAAGGAAGAGAATCAGTTCAGTTCAGTTCAGTCACTCAGTTGCGTCGGACTGTTTGCAACCCCATGAATCGCAGCAGGCCAGGCCTCCCTGTCCATCACCAACTCCCAGAGTTCACTCAGACTCACGTCCATTGAGTCAGTGATGTCATCCAGCCATCTCATCCTCTGTCGTCCCCTTCTCCTCCTGCCCCCAATCCCTCCCAGCATCAGAGTCTTTGCCAATGAGTCAACTCTTCACATGAAGTGGCCAAAGTACTGGAGTTTCAGCCTCAGCATCATTCCTTCCAAAGAAATCCCAGGGCTGATCTCCTTCAGAATGGACTGGTTGGATCTCCTTGCAGTCCAAGAGGCTCTCAAGAGTCTTCTCCAACACCACACTTCAAAAGCATCAATTCTTTGGTGCTCAGCTTTCTTCACAGTCCAACTCTCACATCCATACATGACCACGGGAAAAACCATAGCCTTGAGTAGACGGACCTTTGTTGGCAAAGTATGTCTCTGCTTTTGAATATGCTATCTAGGTTGGTCATAACTGTCCTTCCAAGGAGTAAGTGTCTTTTAATTTCATGGCTGCAGTCACCATCTGCAGTGATTTTGGAGCCCCCCAAAAATAAAGTGAGACAATTCCAAGTAGATCTCCCTCCAAATACTCAGGATTAGTGATATTTTCCCATATATATAATTTGGAACAATCATTTCAGGATACTCACTAATTAGGATACAGAATTTCCCTTTCCAGTTTGTCTTTTAAATATGAGAGTAAAATGCTTATGAGCTATAAAATATAAAACAATTTCTTCTCTTGTGCTTAGTTGCTTAGTTGTGTCCAACTCTTTGCAACCCCATGGACTGTAGCCCACCAGGCTTCTCTGTTCATGGGGATTCTCCAGGCAAGAATACTGGAGTGGGTTGCCATGCCCTCCTCCAGGGGATCTTCCCAACCCAGGGGTTGAATCCAGGTCTCCTGCATTGCAGGCAGATTCTTTACTGTCTGAGCCACAAGGGAAGTCCTTCCTTCTCTTACCGAATATAATTTATTTCTATGAAACAGAATATAGGAATTAAAAGTGTAAATTGAGGATAAACTACAAATGCATTGTTCATATCTTTGGGTAATGGCTAAAAGTACCTGAACCACTTGTATCCTGACAATAGTGATTGACTGACTCAGAAATACTTCCATTCTGTTCTGGGAGAGGAGCCACTAATGTTAAAGTATAAAAGAGAGCAGTCACTCAATTCACATTTGCTAAGCTCCTCTAATATTCTAAACTGGCCACTTGAGTTCCTTTTCCAAAGTCTGTGTACCTGGTAATCTTCACCTCCAAAGGCTTTGCAAAATATTTCTTGAGCAACTTCAGGCCATCTGTCTGCTGTTTTCTTTACTAAATCTCATCAGATAATTAGTGATAAGGACATGGGTTGAAACTTGTAAAGGTCTGATAAATAGCACTGTTTTTCTAGTTTGAGGGTTTTTTTTTTTAAGGTGGGCCATTTTAAAGTATTTATTGAATTTGTCACAACAGTGCTTCTGTCTCATATCTAGTTTTTTGGCCCCGAGGCATGTGGGATCTCGCCTCCCTGACCAGAGATCAAACCTGCATCCCCAGCACTGGAAGACAACGTCTCAACCACTGGACCACCAGAGAAGTCCCCTCCTTTGAGTTTTGAATCAAAAGATTTCAGGTCAATGAAGAACAACATATCACCTGTATTATTATTACAATCATCATCATTACCACCACAATCGTCATACCTGGTAAAGACTAGGTGAGGAACAATGGACATCCTAATGCTGAACCCCTGAAATAGACAGATTTATCCATCAAGTCAAATGCAAAAGTGGAGAACTACAGGCCTCCCTATGTGGGAAACTACCTTGTGAAACAAATTTCAGACATTGAAAAGCCAACCGGAAATGATGCTTCCAGCATCAAAAGTAAAAGAGGAGAAAAGGGATAGAGCCAAGCATGCCCAGTTCCTTATCCCATATCACCAACAAGTCAAGTCATTTATTCTTCAGTCACTTATTTATTTGGATGACCCATATCCTGAAAACACTAAGGCATCTGAAAAAGACTTTCTTGTTCCCTCCCTTGCTTCTCCACCACTCACAAACTCATAGTTCAAGGACTTAAGAAAAATTGGAAAACAGAATCTAGAGTTGGAAAAGTCCTCTGAGATCACATAGCCTGACCTGTCAGTACAGGGAAGTGAAGTGACTTTCCCAATGTCACACAGCTCCTTAGTGGAAGATCTCAAGCTAGTATCTTAAATTTGAAGAAGAAATCTTAAAAACAAAAAAAAACAGTTACTTGATTCCACAATTTTGTGCATCACTTAAAGGTCCCTTTGAGCAGAAACATCAGCCAGATGCTATAATATTTTTTAAAATTCTTAACCCAGAGAGGGAACTTAATGAAGCAGCAGACTATCGCATGGCTTTGGTTTGTCCTGATCTGAGCAATATCTTTTGAGGCCACCAGCAGTGTTTCTTCCTCTAGTCTGGAAAGAGTCAGTCTTTTCTATTCAGTAAATTGCAAAAGACTTATCCTGTCCATTTGTTTCTGTGGAATCACTTTTCAGCTAGCACAGAACATACCAGATAGTAAGGACTCCATAAATGGAAAATGATGAATGAATGTATGAAGACATAAATGAATAAAGTTTCTCTCATCCAAAAAGAGTAAAAGATGGGGAATTCCCTGATGGTCCAGTGGCTAAGACTCTGTGTTCCCAATGCAGGGGGACTGGGTTTGACCTTGGTCAGGGAACTAGATTCCATATGCCAAAACGAAGAGTTTGCATGCTAGAAAATTCTGCATGCCACAGTGAAGATCAAAGATCCCCTGTGCTGCAATCAAGATTTAGTGCAGCCAAATAAATAAATCACACCTCACTTATTAAAAAAAAAAAGTGCAAGATTAAAAAAAAATCGATGCTGTTCCAGCTAAGGCAATAAAAAACTCTATAATAGAGAAATGCATCAACTTAGTTCTAAAAGCTTTTGTGTGAAATATTAACAATTATTAACAAATATTAACAATTACCATTCAAATTGACAAGTGGAGAGAATGGAAAGGAAGACTGAGAATAAAGAAGCAGCAGGAGAAAGATCCAACTGAGAAAAAAAAGCAGTTAGGAGAGCCTCAGTATTTATAAGGGACAGCCCTGACAACCCCAGTGAATCCCCAGATTGACAAAAAACATAAGCACTAAACCAACTTCACTTCTGAGCACAACATTTCCCTTCTGAATACCAGCCCTTGAGCATTTGAAGTCTGTAGGTATGCCAAGAACTTTACATATGCTATTTACCTATTTCAACCTTTACTACCACTGCATGAAGTAGATATTATAGACTCTGCCATAAACCATATACATTATGGACCTTCACAAATGTTAAATTGAAATATCAAGTTTATGTTGTATAAATATATCTTTAAGCTTACATCGTTCTCTTAGGCTAAAAATTTTCCTTTTGCTCATTCACATGTCAATCCATTAATTTAAAAAGTATTTATTAGGCAGTAGGTGGGATAATACATTTCCACATGTGGAAATGAACAACTAAGTAATAAAATTAATACAATCCTATTCAAAATAGCATCACAAGAAAAAAATACTTAGGAATAAATTTAACAAGAGAAATATAAGACTTGTACACCGAAATTTTTTTAAACTTTGCTGAAGAAAATAAAAATAAATGGAGAGATAGTCCAGGTCCATGGAAAGAAAGGTTCAGTATTGCTAAAGTGATTTTTCTCTCTAAATTGATCCATAGATTCACTGTAATTCTTAAAGTTTCAGCAGTTTTTTTTTTTTTTTTTTTTGCAGAAATTGACATTTGGTTGCAGAAATTTATATGAAAATACAAAACATCTAGAATAACCAAAATGATTTTGAAAAAGAATAATTTGTAGGACTTTGACTTCCCAATTTAAAAACTTACCATAAAACTAGTTATTAAGACAGTATGGTACTGGCATAAATGCAGACGTAGATCAGTGGAACAGAACTGATAGTCTAGAAATAAATCATTGTATTTACTGTCAACTGAGTTTTGACAAAAGCTCCAAGGCAATTCACTGGGGAAAAGATTCTGTTCAACAAGTGGTGTTTGGACAACTGAATGCAAAATTTAACTTAGGGCCTCATATCACATCATATACAAAAAGTAACTCAAAATGTGTCAAAGATTTAAATGCAAAAGTGAAAACAGTAACTAGATGAAAATTTAGGAGAAAATCTTTAAGATTTTGGGTTAGGCAAAGATTTCTTAGCTATGACAGCAAAAGCATAGTACACAATACAAGAAAAAATAACAAACTAGACCTCATAAAAATCAAAAACTTGTGGTACTTCAAAACACATCATTACAAAAATGAAAAGATAAGCAACAGACTAGGAGAAACATTTGCAAACTTCATATCAGATTAAGGACTTGAGCTATATAGAGAGCTCGTATAGCTCAATAAGACAAAAAAACTCAATCAACAAATGGGCAAAGACATGAACAGAGAGTTCACCAAAGAAGATATATAAATAGATAGTAGGTACATGAAGAGATGGTCAACATCATTATTCCTCAGAGAAATGCAAATTAAAACCACAGTGAGATACCATTTTATACCCACTAGAATGGTTAGAAGACAGACAATAACAAATGTTGGCCAGGATGTGAAGAAATGAGAACCCTCATCCAGGGTAGATAAGAATGTAAATGATATAGCCACTTTGGAAAACAATTTGTCAGTTTCTTAAAAAGTTAAATATAAAATTCCCACACAACCCAACAATTCTACTGTTAGGTATCTATCCAAGAGAAATGAGCACCTGTCCACACAAAGACCTGCACCAGAATGTTCATACCAACACATACTGGAAGCAACCCAAATGTCTATCAACTACTGAATGGGTACACAAAAGTGCTCTATCCATGCAGTGGAATGACATTCAGCAATAAATAGGAACCAGGTAATTGATGAGCTTCAAAAACATCACACAAAATTAAATAAGCCAGATGGGGACCACATATTGTGAAACTCCATTTTTATAAAATTTCCCCAAAAAGGGCAAATTTATAGAGAAAGAAAGTAGAATTTGGCTGGAGGTACTAGCTAGGATTGGGCTTCCCTGGTGGCTCAGCAGTAAAGACTCTCCCTACAATGCAGGAGAGCTGGGTTCCATCCCTGGGTTGGGAAGATCCCCTAGAGGAGGGCATGGCAACCCACTCTAGTACTCTTGCCTACAGAATCCCATGGACAGAGGAGCCTGGCGGGCTATAGTCCATAGGATAGGAAAGAGTTGGACACCACTAAAGCGATTAAGCAGGAGCAGCAGCAGCAGCACAAGCTAGGATTAACTATAAATGAGAATGAGGGATCTTACTAGGGGGATGAAAATGTTCTAAAACTGATTTATTGTGATGTTTGCACCACTTGGTGAATTTATTAAAAAATCACTGGATTCAAAAATCACTTGAAATAGGTAAATTTTATATGTAAAATATACCTCAATGAAGTTGCTAATAAAAAAATTTAAATAACTTAGTAAAAGTCAGTGTATCATTTGATTCTAGATGGAATATACATCATTTACTCAAATTCAAATCTTAAAAGTCATTTTTGAAACATTCCTCTTCTTCATTGCCGTACAGATCAGGTATCAAGGCCTTCCTTGTTCTTCAGTGAACTTTACTCTATGAACTATTTCTTTAGTTTTCTTTCCGAAAGCCATTTTACTAATCCAGATCTTTCTTACTTCCTTACTTAATTTTATTATAATTGTAAGTGCTTTCCCTAACTGTATTTACTCCCTGTAGGTTAAACTGCACTAATTACTAAATTAATTCTCTAATAACATTGTTTTTTATCAGGTTGCACTTTCTTACCCCAGACCTCTAATTGTTCTCATTGCAGGCAGTATACTGTGCAAACAATGGCTTTCCTGTTTGGAACCACCCTATATTTCCAATTTTATTTTCCACTCTTACTACAATTCCTTTACTCTATCAGATTGGTTTCCTCATTGTCCCCTGTATTAGCTTCCTAGGGCTGCCGTGACAAATTGCTACAAACCAGGTGTCTGAAAACAACAAAAATATGTTCTTTTTCATTTCTGGAGGCAAGAAGTTTCAAATCAAGGTTTCAGCAGAGCTGTGTTTCCTACTAAGAGTTTACTGGAGAATCCTTCATTGTTTCTTCCAGCTTTCAATGTTGCCGGCAAAATCCCTCATGTTCCTTGGCTTGTAAACATGTTCCTTTCCAACTTCTTCCTGTGTCTTTTCATGGCCTTGTCTGAGTGCACTTCTCTTCTGCTGCTGCTGCTAAGTCGCTTCAGTCGTATCCGGCTCTGTGTGACCCCATAGACGGCAGCCCACCAGCTTCCCCCGTCCCTGGGATTCTCCAGGCAAGAACACTAGAGTGGGTTGCCATTTCCTTCTCCAATGCATGAAAGTGAAAGTGAAGTCACTCAGTCGTGTCTGACTCTTAGCGACCCCATGGACTGCAGCCTACCAGGCTCCTCTGTCCATGGGATTTTTCAGGAAAGAGTACTGAAGTGGGGTGCCATTGCCTTCTCCGGCTTCTCTTCTAAGTCCACTCTAATCCTGCATCATCTCATCTCGAGATTCTAAACTCAGTTATATTTATAAACACACTTTATGCAAATAAAATCACATTCAAAAGTTCCAGGAGAATATATCTTTTGGGATGCCACCATTAAATCCACGATATCACCTGAACACCCTATGTCCTTTTTATACCTTTGACCACGTTTTCTCCACATTTGAAATTTCCCTTCCATTGCTTTTTCCAGATCCTGATCTCATTCTAAGTATAGGTCACCCAGCTTCTCCTATTCAGAACACCCTGTATTAGCTTCTCCTTTTCTGAACTTCTGAGCACTCACTGGTCCCTTCATGGCTGCATTGCTTATGTTCATGTTAGTAGGTCCTTTTTGCCAACCAGGGGCTTCCCTGGTGACTCAGCTGGCAAAGAATTCTCCTATAATGCGGGAGACCTGGGTTCAATCCCTGGGTTGGGAAGATCCCTTGGAGAAGGAAATGGCTACCCACTCCAGTATTCTGGCCTAGAGAACTCCATGGACTGTACAGTCCATGGGGTTGCAAAGAGTCAGACACAACTGAGTGACTTTCACTTTGCCAACCAGATTTTAATCTCCTGTAAGGAGATCTCAAACTCTAAAGCAGTGGGTCTCAGTCCTGGCTGCATATTGGAATTACCCAGGGATCTTTAAAAAGACAAACTTATTCGTGTCCCATCCCCAAAGGTTCTAATTTAACTTGAGGTGTGTCATAGGCATGGATATTTTTTAAAACCTTCTTTACTTCATTCTAACATCCAGCCAAGATTGAGAAGTCACAATTTTAAAGCACATGTTCTCAATCAGGAGGGCTAAAATTGGTCCTTAGGGTAAGGTTGGGGTAGAAAAATCTTAGATATTACAATGGTTTGTCATTTTCAAAAGGCCCAATATATAAACAGATAAATAGTATACATCTATGGTACTAAAATTTCATGGGGAGGGAGCAGTTAGGGGGAAAATGTCTAAAATGGTTTTTTATGGGACAATAATGAAAAATATGGAGAAGGCAATGGCACCCCACTTCAGTACTCTTGCCTGGAAAATCCTATGGACGGAAGGGCTTGGTGGGCTACAGTCCATGGGGTCGCTAGGAGTCAGACACGACTGAGCGACTTCACCTTATTTTTTCACTTTCATGCATTGGAGAAGGAAATGGCAACCCACTCCAGTGTTCTTGCCTGGAGAATCCCAGGGACGGGGGAAGCTGGTGGGCTGCCGTCTATGGGGTCACACAGAGCCGGATACGACTGAAGCGACTCAGCAGCAGCAGCAGCAATGAAAAATATGTTGAGAAATACTGCTCTAAGGTATATCAAAATCACCCATGGACCCTGGTAAACTGAATGTGGCCAAGACTCCAGAGATTCTAATTCAGGAGTTTGGACTGTGACCCCAAGTTCAGTATTTTGGATAACAACTACAAAATTTGCATGCTTACAATATACGAAGTACTCTCCTGAATGCACCCAACCATTATCTTCATTTGACAGATGAAGAAACAGAAGCACACAGAACCATTTTCCCAAAGTCACTCAGCAAGTAAAAGAAAAGATTTGAACCCAGGTATTCGTGCTCACATACTTAACCCCTAATTACATAGTCTCAAGTACCAGAGCTTGTGCTAGGGGCAGGAAACGTGCCTCGTAATTCTCTTCTATTCCTTCCACAAGGAATAGAATGCATCATATATGGACGAGGCCAAAGAACACTTGTTGAATTAATGTGTTTGTCTCTCAATCATGTCCAACTCTTTGTGACCCCGTGGATTATAGCCAATCAGGCTCCTCTGTCCATGGGATTTTCCAGGCAAGAATACTGGAGTGGGTTGCCATTCCTTTCTCCAGGGATATTCCTGACCCAGGGATTGAATCCAGGTCTCCTGCAATGCACAGAATCTTTACCATCTGAGCCATCAGGGAAGCCCATGATATAAATAAAGAACCAAAGAACAGCCAGTCAGACAACAGTAGGACTACAGGGCACCCCTGTATCAAGATCATCATTCAGGGCCACAAGGGTTAGATTCCATTGGTTAACTGGGTTAGTTATGAACCTGGTTAAATGGACAAGGATAAGACTTTGTGCTTAGGGGATCACCCTGGTGATTCAGCGGCTAAGACTCCACACTCCCAGTGCAGGGGGCTTGGGTTCCATCCCTGGTCTGAGAATTAGATCCCACATGCCACAATTAAAAAGATCCCACGTGCAACTAAGACCCAGTGCAGCCAAATAAGTAAATAATTAAAAAAAGAAAAAAAAGACTTTGTGCTTAGTCTGAAAGGTATAGGTAGTACTTGGGAAATCTCCAGTATATTACAACTATTAACACAAAGTAAAACCAACAAAAACCTCAAAATGTTCATTCTCACTGTTTCAAAGCCTCTTGATGGTTTTGGGTTCCTTGAGACCAGGGGTTCGTAACTTTACTTAAATTCCAAGGACTCCTTTGGCAATCGTATGTGAAGTCATATGTCATGTGTTCAGAAAATTACTCTGGAAAGGTTGAAGCCTATAGACCACTTCTCAGGATAATGTTTCTAAAGTGTAAAGGTATGAGATGACAAAGGCAACCAACCATATTGAACTACATTTCTCAAAATACTTTTTTAATGTGTGATATTTGTGTTTCCTTATTAATATCTTTAAAAAGGTCTATGACAAGTCTGAAAACAACTGTAATTTGAAGTTGTGATGAGTGTAAATAATATTTCAAGCTATCCATAACAACTAAAATGTGATACAGGAACATCTGTGCTTTCTGTTGGTGACAAAGAATCATGGATACTTCGAACACTAATGTGGTTTGTTGCCAAATTCACAGTAGAAAGAAACGCTCATTCTCAGTTAAAAGTTAGTGAAAATAAAAATGTAAATGTTTTGGGCTTCCCTGATAGCTCAGTTGGTAAAGAATCTGCCTGCAATGCAGGAGACCTGGGTTCGATCCCTAGGTTGGGAAGATCCCCTGGAGAAGGGAAAGGCTACCCACTCCAGCATCCTGGCCTAGAGAATTCCACGGATTGTATAGTCCATGGGGTCGCAAAGAGTAGGACACAACTGAGCAACTTTCACTTTCACTTTCCCATCCATGGACCCTTTGGGTGGAGCTGTGGATCCCAAGTTAAAATATTTGCTATTTAGGGACTTCCGTAGGGCTTCCCTGGTGGCTCAGAGGTTAAAGCGTCTGCCTGCAATGTGGGAGATCTGGATTCAATGCCTGGGTTGGGAAGATCCCCTGCAGAAGGAAATGGCAACCCACTCCAGTATTCTTGCCTGGAGAATCCCATGGATGGAGGAGCCTGGTGGGCTACAGTCCATGGGGTCGCAAAGAGTTGGACACGACTGAGTGACTTCACTCACTCACCTGGCATTCCAGTAGTTAAGACTCCATGTTTCCAATGCAGTGGGGTGTGGGTTCAATCTCTGGTTGGAGAAATAAGATCCCACATGATGTGTGTGCAGCCAAAAAATTAAAAACAAACAAACAACCCTGCTTTTTAACTCCAATAGCCTAGCCCTATCTCCTTTATCCTGCCCAGCGTGGCCTGTCTTGATTTAGAGAAATTCCACAGAACAGCTCCATCATTGTCAAAACTTCTGGCCAGGAAAGTTTCTCCAGAAGTACAAGACACAGTCTCTGAACACATCAGCAACTTTGGACAGAGTGACCCTTATACTGACAGGAACTGAGAAGTGTTGTGGGGAGGATTAGTTAGAAAAGAATTTGGAGGAAATTTCCCGGTGGTCCACCGCTTAGGACTCCATGCCTTTACTGCCAAGGGCCCAGGGTTCAATCCCTGGTCAGGGAACTAAGATCTTACAAGCCACACTGTGTGGCCAAAATAAAAGAAAAAAGAAAAGCATTCCTGAAGCTTTTTTCTTCACTTTGCTTAACAACTAACTGTGGAATCTAGAGAAAAAATGCAGAATCCTAGTCACTCTCACAAATCCCCCAACCCCCAACACACCTTTCTCTACACACACGCACACATACATACACACATGCTCACACCTCAGAGTTCCTAATTCAGTGAGTCGGGTGGGGCCTTGGAATCTGCATTTAAATGATCCTACCAGGTAATTAAGCTGCTGCTGACCAGATGCATTAGCCCAGCTTACCAGAAACCTCTTTTGAGAGCAATTTATGTTTCCAAATGGAAGAGAAAGAAGCAAGCATCAAAGCCTTTCAGAGCATTTCCCAATAGCTGCCTGGCCGGCCCCTTAGGTGACTGATTTAGAGCAGACAGCAGCCTAACTCAAAAGGTTCGCTATCAGGGCAGAGCAGTTTACATTCCCATCAGAAATGAAATCTCTGACTAAATTTTCCTCTTTTGCGAAATGGAAATATTCTCCCTTTTTTCTCTCTCATCTCCCCTGTTTTCCCCTCAGGATTCTGCAGAGACTAAAAGGAATACATGATTCACTGAGACGCTTGAACTCTTAACAAAGGTGCCAAATAAATACACTGATGTTTCAAGAACCCCATAACTTGGGAGCACAAAGTGTAAGGATTTCTTGGATTCTGGAGGCTTGTTGTTCCACAGTGCCTGGGATAACTCCTTTATCTTATCTGCAATAACTTCATCTGTAATCTGGAAGATAACTTCAGTCTGTGCTAAGAGAACAATGATATAAGCCTCTCTTTCATTTGACCCTTGACCTTTATCTGCAAGAAACACAGGAGGGAGGCTTGTGGCTTCCTGATCCTTTTATATCTTTAGTCTCACCAGTCAAGACTTTATTAGAAACTTAACTAAAGCCATCTAGACTCTATCTAGCACACAAGTGGTAAGATTCTTTATTCTGAACAGAATCAATCTAAATTGACAGGTTGGAATTGTATTTTTTTAACAAAGAAGCAATATACATTTTACTAACATATTAAAAACATTTTTTATATAAAACATGATACTAAATGGTATTTATTAGCAGTTAGAATATGATTTTTTCCCCTCCTCTTGTTATAGGGCTATTTATAGCTCCTGGAAGTTAATTTATCAGTGTTTTAAATTTTTAAAAGTTTCTTACTTAATGGATGATTGGTCAGTGAAATGTATAGAGTTTATGAACTTCTCTCCAGTGTTCCATCCACTTCCTATAATGATGCCATTTATTACTACTTTTTCTCCCCTGATATCTCTCCAGTGCTTAAACAAAGTCTGACACAGACAATATTTGTTGAATAAATTTTGAACAAGGCACTGTATTTACTACTTTATTATAGTTAATCTCATTTGATCTGATTAATTAAATGTTACTCATTAAATTCTATGAGGTCAATTAGTATTATTATCACAATCTCATTTTATAAACTAAAAAACATGAGTCTGAAAAACACTGAATGAATTTATAAGACTTCAGAGAATCACTGGAAAACCTAACACTAAGACTTGAAGTTGGTTAGGCATATGGGTTTATAATTGTTTAATCCAGGGGTCAGCAAATTATGACCAGAGGTCAAATCTGGCCCACTGCCTGTTTTATTAAACACAACTCACTGATTTATGACTCTGAAAAGTGAAAGTTGCTCACTCGTGTTTGATTCTTTGCGACCCTATGGACTATACAGTCCATGGAATTTTCCAGACCAGAATACTGGAGAGGGTATCCTTTCCCTTCTCCAGGGGATCTTCCCAATCCAGGGATCAAACCCAGGTGTCCCACATTGCAGGTGGATTCATTACCAGCTGAGCCACAAGGGAAACCCATGACTCTGAAAGATGAGCTGAAATTAGGAATATTACAAACTTCAAATCCTTCTTTTCTAAGCCTCAATAAAGAATAAATATGCTGAAAATGTTTGGCAATCTTCTTATGTTGACAGTATTTTGATAGATAAATTGTGTTTATAGTTGTCATATCAATCAGATCTTAACACATTAAAATATATCGACACTTACTAATATATTTTTTAATCCTCTGTCCTGATATATAAGAAACAGGCACAATGGAGAAAGCGTAAGTGAAGACAGAATCCAAGGAGGATGCAGAATCCAAGAAGGATGCAGAATCCAAGGGCAAGAGAAATCACTGAGTTTCATAGCTGGGATGGACTAAAAACTAGCAAGCTCTCAGAGCCCACGGCCACTTATTTCTCTAGTCCTCCGTCTTTCCAAAGCCACACGATCTCTCTCTCAGTGCTCCCTGCTGTTTATCAAACACACGTGGCCTAAAATGAATACCCCAAAGTAGTGGCATCTACGGCTATACAACTTTATTCATCTAGCTCCTGCGGCCATTCACAGTCTCTGGGTCAATTCCTTGTTCATGCATCTAATGCACAGTTTCTGCAGGAACATGTGATATAAAGGTCTGTCTCTTCCCATGTTATGGAGGGTCAAATCTCCAGGAAGCGTGCATGGAGGAGAACAAATGATTGTCATCACAAAAATGCCCGATTAAAATGATTCTTAGTGTGATGGGGGATGGGTACTTATTCCTCAGATTGCACGGTAACACTGTAATGAACCACTATTACTCATAGGAGTAGATCATGTCCTTTGGTTTTGCTTGTCTGGATAAAATGTAGAAAACTATGCTTTAGTGTGATTCATAATAATGTACTATATTTAGGGGAAAAGGTTTTGTTGTTTGCAGAAATTTGTGTTTGGAACTAATGCAAAGCTTCCCTGGTGGCTCAGTGGTAAAGAATATGCTTGCCAATGCAGGAGGCCCAGGAGATGTGGGTTTGATCCTTGGGTCAGGAAGATCCCCTGGAGAAGGAAATGGCAACCACTTCAGTATTCTTGCCTGGAAAATTCCATGGACAGAGATGCCTGGTGGGCTACAGTCCATGGGGTCACAAAGAGTTGGACAAGACTTAGTGACTGAGGGCAATGCAAACACATGCAGTTCCTTGATAAATGCAGTTTATGCAGATAAATGCAGTTCCTTGAAATATCTAACTTGATCTATGTCCTTAAATGACTGATAATTAAATGGAGTCATTGAGATGATGATTTCATTATTTTGACGTAATGTAAACATCAATTTTCTTTTGGTTTCTTAATCTCGCCTACATATTTGCTTCCCTTCTGTGTGTTTCTTATAATATTTATGCTTAGCAAAATGGGAATACCAATAACCACTACAATTTTATAGGCCTATCAAACAGCAGAATGACTAGTCTATTGGTAGACCTTAATGATTACCATGTCTCTGTCCCAGTACACCTTGTAGCAATTTTCCAACACATTCACAGAGTTACATTTATAGTGCAGTATTAATCCATTTGCAAACTCACATCTGAGGTCATAACGTTGACCTGCAGAATTAACAGTATACTCGTGCTGTTCATTCAGCAGCTAAGTATAACCTCCAATTATTTTATAATTGTTTTGATGAGTGTAGTTTCTTTTGTACATGAAAATGATAATCCTTTCCCAGCTGAACTTACACTTGGATTTTTTTCCCTTGTGAAAAAAAGACTTATATTTGTAAATTAGTTGATCCAGACTGGTGGTGTTTTCCCAGACTAAAGTACAGTGTTTTCCTCTGTAAAATTCTACTTTATTCTTTGAATGAGACTAATTTTGAACTATGGAATTATCATGTGTCTTTGCATCAGGTAACATTTGCTGAGCGCCTACAATACTCAAAGCATTGCTAGAAATTTGGAGTAAGAAAGTGAATAAGATAATCACTGTCCTCAAAGAGCTTCTATTTGTTAGGGAGCAGCCACTAAGCCATGTAAACCTGATTAATTGTGACACATGTTATAACAGACTAGAGGGATGGACAAATGCCATGGAAGAACTGAAAAAAAGACTATAAATTATTCTGGGAGTGAGACAAGAAAAAAATGCATATGACATGACCTTTGAGTTTGGCTTTGAAGGAAGAAAGAAAAATTCAGGTCAAAGAGAACAACATGAGTATGGTGACCTGAGGCAAAATAAATTAGTGAAAGGAATGTGTCTAGGATCAGTTCAGTTCAGTCACTCAGTCATGTCCGACTCTTTGAGACCCATGGACTGCAGCACGCCAGGCTTCCCTGTCCATCACCAATTCCTGGAGCTTGCTCAAATTCATGTCCATCGAGTTGTTGATGCCATCCAACCATCTCATCCTCTGTCGTCCCCTTTTCCTGCCTTTAATTTTTCCCAGCATCAGGGTCAGTTCTTCACATCAGGTGGCCAAAGTATTGGAGCTTCAGCTTCAGCATCAGTCCTTCCTTCCAATGAATATTCAGGACTGATTTCTTTTAGGATTGACTGGTTTGATCTCTTTGCTGTCCAAGGGACTCTCAGGAGTCTTCTCCAACACCACAGTTCAAAAGCATCATTCTTCAGCATTCAACTTTCTTCACAGTGCAACTCTCACATCCATACATGACTACTGGAAAAACCACAGCTTTAACTATACGGACCTTTGTTGGTAAAGTAATGTCTTTGCTTTTTAATATGCTATCTAGGATAGATGAAACATATCAGAGAAAGAGGTAAGAAGTAAGGCTGAATAAATGTGACCATGGTAAAAGAAGCTTTATATGCCACTGTATATCATTCAAATAGATCATTAAGACAATGGAAAACTGCTGCAAGTTTTTAATTTAGGAATTTACAAAAGCATATCTGTATTTTAGAAAAATAATACATGTGGCAATGTGGAAGACTGATCAAATTGCAGTGAATTCCATGAATATTCATCTAGTATTAATCTAGTTTTCCTCATTCTGTAATAAAGATGTTTATCTACTTATTAATTCAACAACTACCATGGGCCAAGAATCCTGTACTGAGTTATCATGACCAAGTATTTATCACTACTGTTGATTAATGTTTAATTCCTTTCATCCTCAAGAAACCCTAATATTCTTATAATTTCCTTGGTACTAAATCTACAAGTGTGACTTTCCATAGTAGTTAAGCCTTATTACATCAAGTTTGCTTCTTAGCATTTATAATTATGCAGTATGGAGGTGAATATCATTATTCAAATTATTTTAAAATTTTCAAAAAGAGAGAAAACAGAAATTACCGTATCAAAAATGAAAGAGAAAATATTATTACAGATCTTATGGATATTAGGAAGACATAAGGAAAAATTATTAATGACTTAATGCTAACAATTCCAACAACTTATATAAAATGAACAAATTTCTTGAGAGGTACAAAACAGACTAAAACTAACAAAAGAAGAAACAGAAAACCTGAATCATCCTATAGCCATACAACTAGAATTCCATAGGTTAAAAATATTCTCAGGACTCCCCTTGTGGCCCAGTGGCTAAGACTCTGTGCTCCCAATGCAGAGGGCCTGGATTTGATCCCTGGTGGGGAAACCAGTTCCCACAAGCCACAACTAAGAGTTTGTATGCCACAACTAAAGAACTCTGATGCTGCAGCGAAGACTGAAGATCCCCCATGCCACGACTAAGACCTAGTGCAGCCAAATATATATACATATATTTAATTAATAGACAGTACTTTAAAAATTTAAAAAGTAAAAGTATTCTCACGGGGACTTCCCTAGCAGTCCAGTGGTTAAGTAAGACTGTGTACTTCCACTGCAGAGACACGGGTTCCATTTGTGATCAGGGAACTAAGATCCCACAAGGTACACATGGCATGAACAAAAAAAAATTAGTATTTTCATAAAGACAACTCCAGGTCCAGATGGCTTCACTGAATTCTACCGAATACTTTAAAAAAAAAAAAAAGCAAATTCATACAAACTCTTTAAGAAAATAAAGGAAGAGGAAGGGATACTTAATCAATTCATCTCACAACAACAGCATTACTATGATACCAAAACCAGCCAGAAGCATGACAAGAAAACTATAAATAAACTTGCCAACAGATTCAAAAGCTCTCAACAAAATATTACCAAGCCGGATCCAGCCATGAACAAAAAGAATACTACATCAATACTACATCAAGACAAAGTGGGATTTATCCCAGAAACATGAGTTAGGTTTAATGTTAAAATTACTTTTAAAGTTTAAAGCTTGAGCTTTAGAATTAACATAGAGCTTCAATAAGCATACATGGGGTAAATAATTGATAGAAGAATACTAATCCTGAAAACTATTGTCTTATTTTCTTTTGGCTTAATGGGCTGGTACCTAGTCAGATGCATGTTGAGGACTGTGCAACTCAGGTCTAGAAAGTCTGTGCATGACATACCCCCCACCCCCATCACAATGATTGGTTCCTGTGTGGGTCCTGTCATAGCAAAGTTGAGCAAAGGAAATTTTTCCCTTACTTTGGTGTCTGACTCATACATATGTTATCTCTTGAATTGCTGCAACTGTTTTGCTGTGAGTGAAGCTTACATATTAAAAAGGCCAGTGAGAGGATCATAAAAAGAAAATATAGAGATGAAGTCCATATCAAACCTTCACAAAGGCCTTTATGCATCTGAACTTGTTGATAGAATTAATTTCAATCTTGGACAGATTATTTTTTATTAACTAAGTATTAAATAACCAAAGAAGAAAAAATCTGAAAGCACAGATAAGCCCACTTTATTTCCATTGCTGTTATATTTACCACAGAAATTTGTTCATAATATTTAACTTACAAAATCTGAAATTAATATCTGCATCATCCTCCTGAACAATATAGTCTCTGCTGCTGCTGCTAAGTCACTTCAGTTGTGTCCGACTCTGTGTGACCCCATAGACAGCAGCCCACCAGGCTCCTCCGTTCCTGGGATTCTCCAGGCAAGAACACTGGAGTGGGTTGCCATTTCCTTCTCCAATGCATGAAAGTGAAAAGTGAAAGTGAAGTCGCTCAGTCTTAGCGATTGTTAGCGACCCCATGGACTGCAGCCTACCAGGCTCCTCCGCCCATGGGATTTTCCAGGCAAGAGTACTGGAGTGGGGTGCCATTGCCTTCTAGAACACTTTAATTCTGATAATCCCTGATAATTTATAGCTGCATATTTTAGGTGTATCTTTTTTTAAGCCCCTCAAAATTTTTTTTACAATGCTTACTTAGATTTATCCATATTTTACATTTTGTTTTTTCACCTCTTCCTGAATCACAGACCATCAATTTGGGATCATGTTCTTCCATCTGAAGCACATATTTTAGAGCTTAGGTTCAGTTCAGTTCAGTTCAGTTCAGTCGCTCAGTCACGTCCGACTCTGCAACTTCATGAATTACAGCACACCAGGCCTCCTTGTCCATCACCAACTCTCGGAGTCCACTCAAACTCATGTCCATCGAGTCGGTGATGCCATCCAGCCATCTCATCCTCTGTCGTCCCCTTCTCCTCCTGCCCCCAATCCCTCCCAGCATCAGGGTCTTTTCCAATGAGTCAACTCTTTGCATGAGGTGGCCAAAATATTGGAGTTTCAGCTTCAGCATCAGTCCTTCCAATGAACACCCAGGACTGATCTCCTTTAGGATGGACTGGTTGGATCTCCTTGCAGTCCAAGGGACTCTCAAGAGTCTTCTCCAACACCATAGTTTAAAAGCATCAATTCTTCGGCACTCAGCTTTCTTCACAGTCCAACTTTCACATCCATATGTGACCACTGGAAAAACCATAGCCTTGACTAGACAGACCTTTGTTGGTAAAGTAATGTCTCTGCTTTTGAATATGCTGTTTAGGTTGGTCATAACTTTCCTTCCAAGGAGTAAGCGTCTTTTCATTTCATGGCTGCAATCACCATCTGCAGTGATTTTGGAGCCCCAAAAAATAAAGTCTGTCACCGTTTCCACTCTTTCCCCATCTATCTGCCATGAAGTGATGGGACAAGATGCCATGATCTTCGTTTTCTGAATGTTGAGCTTTAAGCCAACTTTTTCACTTTCCTCTTTCACTTTCATCAAGAGGCTTTTTAGTTCCTCTTCAGTTTCTGCCATAAGGGTGGTGTCATCTGCATATCTGAGGTTATTGATATTTCTCCCAGCAATCCTGATTGCAGCTTGTTGCTTCTTCCAGCCCAGCATTTCTCATGATGTACTCTGCATATAAGTTAAATAAGCAGGGTGACAATATATAGCCTTGACGTATTCCTTTTCCTATTTGGAACCAGTCTGTTGTTCCATGTCCAGTTCTAACTGTTGCTTCCTGACCTGCATATAGGTTTCTCAAGAGGCAGGTCAGGTGGTCTGGTATTCCCATCTCTTTCAGAATTTTCCACATTTATTGTGGTCCACACAGTCAAAGGCTTTGGCATAGTCAATAAGGCAGAAATAGATGTTTTTCTGAAACTCTTATTGCTTTTTTGATGATCCAGAGGATGTTGGCAATTTGATCTCTGGTTCCTCTGTCTTTTCTAAAAGCAGCTTGAACATCTGGAAGTTCATGGTTCACGTATTGCTGAAGCCTGGCTTGCAGAATTTTGAGCATTACTTTACTAGCGTGTAGAATGGGTGCAATTGTGCAGTAGTTTGAGCATTCTTTGGCATTGCCTTTCTTTGGGATTGGAATGAAAACTGACTTTTTCCAGTCCTGTGGCCACTGCTGAGTTTTCCAAATTTGCTGGCATATGGAGTGCAGCACTTTCACAGCATCATGTTTCAGGATTATTAATTGCAAACTTGCAGTTTTTATTTGCCTGAAATGTCTTAATTTTGCCTTGGTTTTGAAATATATTTTTGATACGCATACAATTCCAGTGTGAGAGTTATTTTCTTTTTAGCACTTAAGATTATTCTTCCTATTGCTTTCCATGGTTGTTCTCAGTCTGTCTTTTCTTAGTAATCTTTTAAGTTTCCTTGTCACTGATGTTCTACATTTATCTACAATGTGGCTGGTTATGTGTTTTCTCTTAATTTATCCTATTTGAGAATTAATGCACATTTTGAATATCTGGATATATGTTCATTAGTTCTGGAAAGTTCACTACTATTAACTCTTTTAATGTTTCCTCTGCCCGATTCTCTCTCATTTCTTCTTGGAATTCCAGTTTGATGTATGTGAAATCTTTTCACTCTCATTTTGCCTCAGTGTCTCTTTATATTTTCTGTCTCTTTATATTTCTGTACTACATCCTGCCTAATTTTCAGTACTATCTTCCAGTTCACTAATTCTGACTTCAACAGTGTCTAATCTGCTTCTAAACCAACCTATTGATTTTTTTTCAAGTATTACATTTTTTTTTATCTCCAGAGGTTATATGTGATTGATTTTCAAATTAGCTTGGTCATCTTTTAGTCTATTATTTTTTTAAACATAGCAAACATTGAATAATTATTGAATATTCAAATTCAATAATTTGAATCATTAACTATTTGCTAATAATTCAAATAGTTAAAGCTTTTGTGGGTCACTGATTCTGCCATTTCTTTCTCATCGTGGCTATGCTTCCTTGGGTATTTTGTGATTTTTGATGGTGAGTCTAGGAATTCTAGGAATTTATCTGTAGGACTTTTTTGATGCCTGAATTGAAAGTACCATCCTTCTGTGAGGATTTGTGTTTAGTTTCTCCAAACCCTAGGATGCTACTAATTTGGCATCATTTTATTTTTTTAATTTATTTATTTTAATTGGAGGTTAATTACTTTACAATATTGTATTGGTTTTGCCATACATCAACATAAATCCGCCACAGGTGTACACGTGCTCCCCATCCTGAACCCCCCTCCCTCCTCCCTTCCTGTACCATCCCTCTGGGTCATCCCAGTGCACCAGCCCCAAGCATCCTGTATCCTGCATTGAACCTGGACTGGTGATTCATTTCTTATATGATATTATACATGTTTCAATGCCATTCTCCCAAATCATCCCACCCTCTCCTTCTCTCACAGAGTCCAAAAGACTGTTCTATTCATCTGTGTTGGCATCATTTTAAACTTAATAATTGCCTTAAAGTTTTTCAGACCATGTTGCTGCTGCTGCTGCTAAGTCGCTTCAGTCGAATCCGACTCTGTGCGACCCCAGAGACGGCAGCCCACCAGGCTCCCCCGTCCCTGGGATTCTCCAAGGCAAGAACACTGGAGTGGGTTGCCATTTCCTTCTCCAATGCATGAAAGGGAAAAGTGAAAGTGAAGTCACTCCGTCGTGTCTGACTCCCAGAGACCCCACAGACTGCAGCCTACCAGGCTCCTCCGTCCATGGGATTTTCCAGGCAAGAGTACTGGAGTGGGGTGCCACTGCCTTCTCCGTCAGACCATGTAGGTAGCAAATATTCAGGCTGTAATCCTTAGGAGTTGACATGTGGCTATGAAATCAGAGGAAAGAATTTTTCTCCTTAAACCAGTGCTAAAGTTTAAACAGTACAATTTTCCTTGAGGTTCCCTTACAAAATGGAGAGGAAGGAGGGTTTATTTCACTGTCACACTGATGAAGTGTACAGATTCACTATCAGTTTTTATTTTTACGTTGAGTGTTCTGCATCCTAGTGAAACATAACAGTCTCATAATTAGACCCCCCAGTTTGAGAGGACCTTGGAGTTAATCATTTGTCTCTTGTACTCCTCAAGATCTGAAAAGTAAAATTCAAATTCAAAAGATTTGGCAATTGCCCCCAGAGTCAAAGAGATTTTCAGTGTCCAGGTTCATGCCTTCTCTTAGTTTTAACATCTTTGTATTTCATACTTTCTTGCCATCTCACCTGATGTATTAAAACACAAACTTCTTATTTTTAAATCCAGCATATTAGGGTTGTTTTTTTTTTTTTTGGTTTGTTTTATAATGGGAGTGTCACTCTGGGTATCTAGTTTATCATGCTGTCAGATATGGAAGTCCTTTTTACAAGTCTTCTATGGTATTCTATTAGCTGGAAGACTCTCTTTCCATAACATGCCAGTTACAAATATCTCACCTTGGTTCCAAATTCACTTTTCATTGCCTGCTGTGCAAAAATGCAGATGGGCCTTTAAAATAGCTTTTATTTGCCAGCTGACATAATGCTAAACTTTATCAATAGAGACTCTATCAATAGAGGCTCCATTGCAGGATGGAGGCCTTTTTCTTCCAGGTCCAAACTGCTCCTCTGGCAGGCACATGCAGCTTCTTCAGTTCAGGCTTTGGAAGTGCTCACAATTTCCCCAATGTCTGGCTCCTGTGCTGCACACCATTTCCAAGGCACCCACCTCCTTAAGGGTTGGTGACTTAGGCTTTGCCAACACCAGGTTCCTCCAGTTCAGGCAGCATCTTCAGTGAAGGCCTTCAGCAGCAAGGAGCAGCCAGCAGCTGTCCCCAGGACCCAGTCAGGCTGTTTCCTAGCAGGATCCCTTCAGTGAGACACTTCCTTGGGAACAATTTCCTCCTGCATCCCAGAGACTTCTGTCACAGCAACTTCTCTGCCATTTCTGGCTCAGACCTGGAGTACAAGCGCAAAGGAGACCTTCCTTGGGTATATTGTGGGGTTGGGTAGTGATTGGTCCTTACATTGGCTATATTCTTCAGAGTTCTCTTTACTTCTTTCAAGCCAATCCCTCCTTAATCATAAGCCCTGCTTCTTTATATAACACTTTCCCTGTTTACTTCACTGGTTTTTATCTCCTGGTTCAATCCTGGTTGATGAATATACCTTCATCCAGTAATTTCCTCTCTCCTCCTCAAGATTCAGTTCAGGCATCATCATTATACTCGTTCAGGTATATTGCAATGAATCATACAAAATTTCTATTTTTTGTAGGTCAAAAATAGTTGAATATTGGCAGTTTCAGTGGTTCAAACTAATATTTTCTCTGTAGTTCTCATCACATACCTGTCAGCACTTACCCCACTAATTGAAAATAACAGTTTTTTAAAATATGTCACCTACTATAAGACACACTCTTGGGAATAATTTTTAGTCTTTTATTCCTAATGCCTAAATGCCTAATCCAATTCACAGTAATTACTATATGTTCAGAAAAAATAC
This sequence comes from Bos mutus, assembly GCF_027580195.1. Classification (NCBI taxonomy): domain Eukaryota; kingdom Metazoa; phylum Chordata; class Mammalia; order Artiodactyla; family Bovidae; genus Bos; species Bos mutus. Next base: position 51,202,332 of record NC_091617.1, read on the forward strand.
TGTTGAACTAACTGAATACTCGCAAATCATTTAGCCTCTCAAATCTTCAATTTCTTCCTCTTCTAACTGGTATCATTAACACCTGCTCCATTTAACTCAAAAGTTCTTAAGACAGACTAAATGAGTATTTCTTTCTACTTCCTTAACACAACTAAAAGCAGATCATGCTACTAAATGAGTTATTTCATGTGGGAAAAAAATGGAAGAATTACTCTTTTAGTATGATTTTATTTTTCAAATATTATAATTAATTGTAGAATTAAAGAACACAAAAAGCATTAAAAAATATTCAAAATATTACTAACCAGAGATAGAACTGTTAATATTTTCATGTAGTTATTTCTAGTACTTTTCCATGAATATTTTAAAAACAAAAATTATGAAAAAACTATATGTATATAGCTTTTTACCCTGTTTTTTCCATTCAATGTAATGTAAGAATATTTCTAGATCATTAAACACCCTTTTAAAAACATGTTTTTATTGGCTATTATTCCATCACATGAATAAACCAGTAAACATTTATCAAGTTATTTGGACACATTATGTTTAATTTTTTGCAATTAAAATTATTAAGATAAACATTCTTACAAATACTTATGTACATCTCCATTGTTTTCTTAAAAGAAGTTAGTGGGAGGATATACTGAATCAAAGCATACAAATATTTCTATGGGTTTCTGAAACTATTGCCAATTTCCTTCTAAAAACTATGCATTAATTTGCACTCCAGCATGAGAATAGCCTTTCAAAGCATATTCAATGAACAAAATGGTTTGAAAAAAAGTTGCCAATTTAGTTGTTGAAAATACTTTTTACTTTCACTTGTATTTCTTTTAGTAATGTGCATGTTTTCATGTTTATTTCTTTTGATGTTAAATATCTATATATACCCTATTTTCTAAAAATTGTGTTCAACATATTTTTACTTTTTATTTTTAAAAGTTCTTTATATATTATGGCTACTAACCAATTTTTCATATATTTTGAAATTTCTCCCATATGATTTTCATTTTTATTATGATAGGTGTGTGAAATTAAAAATTTTTATAGTCAGTATCTTGTTTATATATTGAATAATCAATCTTTTTCCTGCATTGATTTATATTAAGAAGGTTCCTCCCCATCCTGACATCAGAGTCACCTCTATTCTACCCTCTCCTATTTTATTATTTCAGTTTTTAGTATCACATGAGGCAGAGTATGACATTTTTTTTCTAAAAATATAATAACATATACTTATTACTTGATAATTTGAAAGTCAAGGCTAATATATTTGCAAAATCTGTAAATATTACCAGGCATTTGGTAAGCAGAGTGGCTGGGATTTGGAGCGACTGAGCTGCCATGTGCTTTAAAAAAAACCCTAATACTGTAATAAATATGGATTTGCTTTGTTTTATGATTGTCTGATAAAGTGTACAGTCTCCATAATGGTCAAGTCCTTTATTATTCACAAGTCTTTTATTATTTATTATTTTCATTAAAGAGATCACTGTTTTCAACATGTGAGTGAATCCTATCTGCTAATGTGAATATTCTTAGCTTATAGACGGTAGGCATGTTAAGAGTCAGTTGTCTTTTGAATTTGAAATACATTTGACCCTAAAAGGAAGGTTTAGGGCACCAACCATCTGCACAGTCAAAAATCTGCATATAACTTACAGTTGGCTCTCTGTATCTACAGTTCCTCTGGATGTGTGGTTCTCCATTTGCAGATTCAAACAACAGGGGATTATGCAGTACTGTAGTATTTACTATCAAAAAAAGCAGCATACAAGTGGACTCACATAGATCAAACCCATACTGTCCAAGGGTCACCTGTATTGTCTTTGCTCAAAGCATTATGTTTGTGAAATGTTATTGTTGCTTAGTTACTATAATGTGTCCGACTCTTTTGCGACCCCATGGACTATAGCCTGTCAGGTTCCTCTGTCCATGAGATTTCCCAGGCAAGAACACTGGAGTGGGTTGCCATTTCCTTCTCCAGGGTATCTTTTCGATTCAGGGATTGAACCCACGTCTCCTGGACTGGCAGGTGGATTCTTTACCACTGAGCCACCAGGGAAGCCCATCTGTTTGTGAAATATCTGGCAACAATTTCAGTGGTGCAGATGGAAGTAAATTGTAGCTTTATAAGATATTCTCCTTACCTCATTCTTCTAGTTTTTAATTCATTCTACTTTTCTTGCTTGCCACAATTTGGGTTGGCTTATATGAGGACTAAGGATGTTTCTGGGGTGTTCTACTTAGGTATGACATATATTTTTGTGGAATGTATTAAAATTACCCAGGAGATTTTGGAAACTCCCCTACACTGGAGTTGGATATTCATTTCCCACCAGCAACCCAAAATATCCTCAAGGCTTCATGGAAACACAGAATGGATCAAAGGTCTTATTGAAAACCACAAACTGCCATGTTGGGTGATTTACTCAGAAAAAAGAACTTTAAAAATATTCAATAGTGCATGGACTCTCTTAGAGGCCTGGGGACCAGTATTAGAGGCTCTCCCCACCCCAAGGCAAAGTGCCCCAAAACATGCTGAAGAACCAGCTTCATGATGTGGCTGCCACTGCAACTGCCACTACCCCATTACCAGGATGCATTCTGAGTGGCTCCTGCTTCTTCACATGCTGACTTTGACTCAAGAGTCCAGAGTAGATGAATCTGATTGGTTGGAATTTATGATTTAGCAGCAAGGGAGGCTTAGAAAGTGATTTGCTATTATTTTCAGTGCCTAAGGTGAGAGCTTCCCATCTTCTGAGGAAGGGATATGGATACTCACTAGACACAAAGAATGTAAAATGTCCATCCTCTAGACTGATGCAGATGAACAGCTAGTGTTTGTACAAGAATTTGGACATTGGGTGACCAGAAGTTCTCAAAGGGATTGATAATACGCTATATACCCATTTTAAACTACTTATAGAAACCTATCGTGTACAAGGCATGATACAATGTGTAACAAACTCTTGCTGTCCTTAGGATACTACACTATAGTTGTGGAAGCAAGACTTACATCAATAAGATCTTTAAAGGTTGAAGTATTCAAAACACAATAGCAATGCATACTGCATAACTGCTATTCCAAGCAGAACCTGAAGGGAGGACTTGGGTCAGGAAGTCTATTTTGGAAGTGATCGCAGGAAGCAAAAGTGACAGGGTCAGAAAAATGCATGGGAAAAAGAGGAAAAGTCAATATAATAGTACCATTTATAAGTCACTGCTATGGACAAAGGGGGCTAATTTCTGCCAGGATTTCTAAGAAATACGTTGTCGTTGTTCAGTTGTTAAGTCATATCTGACTCTTTGCGACCCCATGGACTGCAGCACACCAGGTTTCCCTGTCCTCCACTATCTCCCAGAGTTTGCTCAGATTCATGTCCATTGAGTCCGTGATGCTATCTAACCATCTCATCCTCTGCTGCCCTCTTCTTTTGCCTTCAATCTTGCCCAGCATCAGGGTCTTTTCCAATGAGTTGGCTCTTTACATCAGGTGGCCAAAGTATTGGAGCTTCAGCCTCAGCATCAGTCCTTTCAATAAATATTCAGGGTTGATTTTCTTTAGGACTGACTGGTTTGATCACCTTTAAATCCAAGGCACTCTCAAGAGTCTTCTCCAGCACCACAATTTGAAGGCATCAATTTTTCAGCACTCAGCTTTCTTTATTGTACAACTCTCACATCCATACATGACTACTGGAAAAACCATAGCTTTGACTATACGGACCTTTGTTGGTAAAATGATGTCTTTGCTTTTTAATACACTGTCTAGGTTTGTCTAAGAAGTATACAGAATAGAAATGTCCATAGCAGGTAAAAATATTTATCCACTAGCTCCCACATCCTATTGATGAAAGCTTTCCCCCAAGAACGATAACTCTCTCACACTTTCAGGCTGGGCTTGTTCACAGCACAAGTTCCCTTGTATCAGAGAAAGCTTCGTGAGGAAGGGAACTTGAAGCAGATGAGTTGCAATGAGGTAAGTCTGAGCTTGAACGAGCCCTTCTACAACAACTGCAGCTGAAATCAGAGGTGAGACAATGGAAGGTGATAAGGGCACTAGAGGTGCTTGTTAACAACTGTCAACCTACAGAAATACTTGATAGAGGTGATGCATTCAAATGAGCACAAGGTTGCCCCAGGCCTGAGTGTTTGTGGAGGCTTCCTTAGGAGGTTGGACTCCAACTGAGCCTGGAAAGAATTGATGGAATTTCTTATGCCAGAAATTTTGCAACACAGTAATATTGGAGTTTTCCGAAGTCTGGCTGTGCTAAAGGCAGCTATTATATATTCCTGTGCATTTTACCCCCATGATTCAGTCTATATACTGTTTCTAGGAGTAACATGACACTGAGGTGATGGCATTTAGGCATCTTTCAAATATCTGCCTGGGCTATGACACCAAAAAATATTCCCTCCATTCAAGTGATTTTAGAGTACTAGAAACTACAATAAAGTTAACAGTGCTTATTTAGTCCCTGTGAACAAAAAGCACAGCCGATGATAATTTAACTTAAAGATAATTTTGACAAACTAAGATACTGCCACTGAGTAAAACAGGTCACACATTTCCCTTTGAATTTTCATAGCCTACCTTATATGGAATCCATAAAACAAAAATAAATTTCTCATATTTAGCCATCATGTCAAAGTGTTTACAATCTTAATGTAAAATGCAAATCTTTCAATAAATAATTTTTTCATTTACCTCATCTTTGTTATTGTTGTCAGTGTAGTCAACTCATAACGGAATAAATAAAACTCCATTTCTCTTAAAATGTACATGATATTGACTTGATCTAAACCCATCTTGCATACTCCCTAATGTATTTTCAGACATACAAATAACAGATTTACAAATACATAAGGTTATTTGTTCATCTCCTTCCTCCTTTGACACGTACTCACTGCCACTGAAGTGGGATTCCTTACTCCTTACTCCTCTTTTCCCGCTGTGAATAATTTCTTTATAAACAACTGCTAACCTAAGTTGATAACACTATATAGAAAGGCATAGAAATATATACAAGAATCCCATGGCTGCAAATCCTATCCATTCCGCTTTTCCCTCGGGTCAGTGATGGCCCCATGTGAGTGTTCTGTGCTCTGTCCACCCCTAACCTCTTCCTCTTTCATCATCTCAGATGAAGGGAATTCCCACCAGAGACAACTGCGTACACTTTGAAGTCCTTTAAAAATGTCCTTCTTCTTTCCTTCCCTTCTCCAACTTTTGACAGTTTCCTCAGTGAAATGCCTAACTCTTTGCTCAGTAAAATGAGATAATATTCCTGAATACAATCTGTGAATTATAAAGCAAAAAACAGTTTATTGTTATCACTTACGATCTCCCCAAATAACCCAAGTTAGGACTGAGTAGAGCCCATGATATGTGTTTCAAAAAAAGAGAAAACTCAGAAGTTTCATAAACAAAGTTTCCTTTATCATTCCAAAAGTATACATAGTAGTTGAGAAATGTACTAATCTATAGAAATAGAAAATAAAATCTGTGACCTAAATCTGAGCACCCAAAATTAGCCCATTTTTTGGCTCTGTCTTTTTATCTATGCATATTTTCTTATAGGTATGGCCTTGTCTGGGCTTCCCTGACAGGTCAGCTGGTAAATAATCCTCCTGCAATGCAGGAGACCCCAATTTGATTTCTGGTTTGGGAAGTTAACTTGGAGAAGGAATAGGCTACCCACTCCAGTATTCTTGGGCTTCCCTGGTGGCTCAGCTGGTAAAGAATCCCCCTGCAATGCCGGAGATGTGGGTTTGATCCCTGGGTTGGGAAGATCCCCTGGAGGAGGGCATGGCAACCCATTCCAGTATTCTTGTCTACAGAATCCCCATGGACAGAGGAGCCTTGTGGGCTACAGTCTACGGAGTCCACAGAGTCAGACAAGACTGACTGACTAAGCACACAACACATAGTCATGTCTATAATTTTGCAGCCTGCCTTTCAGTTAACATCACAGTATAAAAACTCTTAATATTATTATATACTCCCATTACTTCCTACAGAAATAATATTGCATTGAAATTTTACACAATAAAAACACCAGCACAATTAATCTCTTAAATCTTTGAAGGTATTCAGACATCCATAATTTAAAACATCCATAAATTTTTCCAACTATCCCTTCTAATTAAACATACCCTCACTCAAACTATTAAAAATAAATACATGCATATTACATAGTTTAATTTTATGGTATATAATTATATCTCAGTAAGTCCCTTGGACTGCAAGGAGATCAAACCTAAAGGAAATCAGTCCTGAATATTCATTGGAAGGACTGATGCTGAAGCTGAAGCTCCAATACTTTGGCCACCTGATGTGAAGAACTGACTCACTGGAAAAAACCCTGATGCTGGGAAAGATTGAAGGCAGGAGAAAAAGAGGATGAGATGGCTGGATGCATCACTGATTTGATAGACATGAGTTTGAGCAAGCTCTGGGAGTTGGTAATGAACAGGGAAGCCTGGTGTGCTGCAGTCCATGGGGTCACAAAGAGTTGGACAGGACTGAGTGACTGAACTAAACTGAAAGCAGATACTAAAAAATAACAGCAAATACAAACCATGTCCCCCAAATGTGATTATATTTTAATTAATTGATTGTATGACAGGATAATTTATTGAAATATTAATTTGTGTTTTGGCCTGTGCATTTTTCTTTACCTTCAATCCAGATGTTAGTCTCAAGATTTTGAATTTTCTTTCTTCAGAGGTATTTGCATGACCAAGTAAAAGCTGCATGAACAAACTTTGACTTCCAACTTGCATAAAAATCTAAACTCACTGAAAAGCTTATGCAAGGTTTCTTAGAGATGGACAGGAGAGAGGGAGTATCCTTTGAAAGTAACTAGAGGGGAAAAGGAGGGCTGTTCTCAAGTCTGGGAAAAGTTAACAGAACTCTGAGGCAAGTGGCATTGGATTGGGTATGTGGCAGGGCCAGATTCCCAGCACTAGCATAATCTGTCTCACCCAAACTTGCCATGCCTCACCAGTGTCATCAAATTATCCAACTGAACCCATAAGACAAAAGGCCCTCATGGGCTGGCACAGGTTCCAGTGGAAACTAGGGTTGACTGTGGGGTCAACAGAACGCTTCCCAGGAACTTTGTGATCTTAAGAGAACCAGGCAATTTTGCATGAACCCTTGCAGTAAGCACAGATTAAAGCTATCAACAGCCTGGAAGCCCATGATGTGGATTCAGGTTCAAACTGGCTTATAAGACAAAAAGAAATGCAATTGTTTTTATGAAGAGCATTTATGTTCACTATGAGAAGGCAATGGCACCCCACTCCAGTACTCTTGCCTGGAAAATCCCATGGATGGAGGAGCCTGGTAGGCTGCAGTCCATGGGATCGTGAAGAGTCAGACACGACTGGGCGACTTCACTTTCACTTTTCACTTTCATGCTTTGGAGAAGGAAATGGCAACCCACTCCAATGTTCTTGCCTGGAGAATCCAGGGAACAGGGGAGCCTGGTGGGCTGCCATCTATGGGGTCGCACAGAGTGGGACACGACTGAAGCGACTTAGCAGCAGCAGCAGCAGCAGCATGTTCACTATGGGCTTCCTTGGTGGCTCAGATGGTACAGAATCTGCTTGCAACACAGGAGACACAGGTTCAATCCCTGGGTCAGGAAGATCCCCTGAAGAAGGGAATGGCTACCCACTCCAGTATTTTTGCCTGGAGAATTCCACGGACTGAGAAACCTGGTGGGCATGAGTCCATGGGGTCACAAAGAGTCAGACACAACTGAGGTACTAACAAAACGTGTTCACTGTACTAGTACTGCAACCATATAGACTGCAGTTGTTTTCTAAGTATCACCTCATATATGATATTACTACCCAATTTTTTAAAGTCTTTTTTCTCCCACAGTGGAGTCAGTTCAGTTCAGTCGCTCAGTCGTGTGTGACTCTTTGCAACCCCGTGGACCGCAGCACGCCAGGCCTCCCTGTCTATCACCAACTCCCAGAGTTTACCCAATCTCATGTCCATCAAGTTGGTGATGCCATCCAATCATCTCATCCTCTGTTGTCCCCTTCTCCTTCTTCCCTCAATCCTTCTCAACATCAGGGTCTTTTCCAATGAGTCAGCTCTTCGCATCAGGTGACCAAAGTATTGGAGTTTCAGCTTCAGATGGACTGGTTGGATCTCCTTGCAGTCCAAGGGACTCTCAAGAGTCTTCTCCAACACTACAGTTCAAAAGCATCAATTTTTTGGTGCTCAGCTTTCTTTATATTCCAACTCTCACATCCATACATGACTACTGGAAAAACCATAGCTGTATTACTCTATTTTAAACCTTGAAGGGATCTTGTAGAACTAGGACATCTCATCATTTTACAGACTAAAAACTTGAACCTGAAGGTTAAGTGAATCCTTCAGAGTCACAGTTTGAACCTGAGGTAGAATCGAGTATCCTCACTCTTAGCCAGGGCTGTCTCAAAGCAGGATCTGTAGTCATGACATTAGAGTGCTAGTAGATTGATGAGTTTAAGAATTTTCTATAGTTTGTTGTGATCCACACAGTCAAAGGCTTTGGTGTATTCAATAAAGTAGAAGTAGATGTTCTTCTGGAACTCTCTTGCTTTTTTGATGATCCAACGGATGCTGGCAATTTGATCTCTGGTTCCTCTGCCTTTTCTAAATCCAGCTTGAACATCTGGAAGTTCTCAGTTCACGTACTGTTGAAACCTCACTTGAGAATTTTGAGCATTAATTTGCTAGCATAAGAGATGAATGCAACTGTGCAGTAGTGTGAACATTCATTGGCGTTGCCTTTCTTTGAGATTGGGATGAAAACTGACCTTTTCCAGTCCTGTGGCCACTGCTGAGTTTTCCAAATTTGCTGGCATATTCAGTGCCGCACTTTAACAGCATCATCTTTTAGGATTTGAAATAGCTCAGCTGGAATTCCATCACCTCCAATAGCTTTGTTTGCAGTGATGCTTACTGCTAAGTCACTTCAGTCGTGTCTGACTCTGTGTGACTCCATAGATGGCAGCCCACCAGGCTCCCCCATTCCCTGGATTCTCCAGCCAAGAACACTGGAGTGGGTTGCCATTTCCTTCTCCAATGCATGAAAGTGAAAAGTGAAAGTGAAGTCGCTCAGTCATCTCCAACTCTTAGTGACCCCATGGACTGCAGCCTACCAGGCTCCTCCGACCATGGGATTTTCCAGGCAAGAGTACTGGAGTGGGGTGCCATTGCCTTCTCCAGTGATGCTTAAGGCCCACCTAATTTCGCACTCCAGGATGTCTGGCTCTAGGTGAGTGATCACACCATCAAAGTTATCTGGTTAAGTTATCTATTAAGATCTTTTTTGTACAGTTCTTCTCTGCATTCTTGCCACCTCTTCTTAATATCTTCTGCTTCTGTTAGATCCGTACCATTTCTGCCCTTTATTGTGCCTATCTTTGCATGAAATGTTCCCCTTGTATCTCTAATTTTCTTGAACCGAACTCTAGCCTATCTCATTCTATTGTTTTCCTCTATTTGTTTGCATTGATCACTTAGGAAGGTTTTGTTATCTTTCCTTGCAATTCTTTGGAACTCTGCATTCAGATGAATATTCAAGAAGCAACAGTTAGAACCGGACATGGAACAACGGACTGGTTCCAAACTGGGAAAGGAGTATGTCAAGGCTATATACTGTCACCCTGCTTATTTCACTCATATGCAGAGGACCTCATGCAAAATGCTGGGCTGGATGAAGTACAAGCTGGAGTCACAATCGCCAGGAGAAATATCAATAACCTCAGATATGCAGATGATATGCCACTCTTATGGCAGCAAGTGAAGAGGAGCTAAAAAGCCTCTTAATGACAGTGAAAAAGAAGAGTGAAAAGCTGGCTTAAAACTCAACATTCGAAAAACTAAGATTATGGCATCCGGTCCCATCATTTCATGGCAAATAGATGGGGAAACAATGGAAACAATGACAGACTTTATTTTCTTGGGCTCCAATATCACTGCAAATGATGACTGCAGCCATGAAATTAAAAGATGCTTGCTGCTTGGAAGAAAAACTACGACCAACCTAGATGGCATATTAAAAAGCAGAGACATTACTTTGCCGATAAAGGTCTATCTAGTCAAAGCTATGCTTTTTCCAGTAGTCATGTATGGCTGTTAGAGTTGGACTATATAGAAAGCTGAGTGCCAAAGAATTGATGTATTTGAACTGTAGTGTTGGAGAAGATTCTTGAAAGTCCCTTGGTCAGCAAGGAGATCAAACCAGTCAATCCGAAAGGAAAACAGTCCTGAATATTCATTGGAAGGACTGATGCTGAAGCTGAAGCTCCAATACTCTGGCCACCTGATGCAAAGAACTGACGCCTTAGAAGACTCTGATGCTGAGAAAGACTGAAGGCAGGAGAAGAAGGGGATGAAGAGGTTGAGATGGGGATGTCATCATTGACTCGATGGACATGAATTTGAGCAAATTTCAGGAGTTTGTGATGGTCAAGGAAACCTGGTATGCTGCAGTCCATGGGGTTGCAAAGAGCTGGACAAGACTCAGTGACTGAACTGAGATTGATGAGTTATCAAATCCCACAAGGCAGCCTTGTAGCTGTCTTCTCTTTAGACAGAGATGTTGAGCTGGATCATCACCACAGGTTTAGCTGTGGTAAAGCCTGGCTTTAATGCAACTCACTTGAGGAAAGTGGGCTTTAAAATTTGTACAAATCACCAAAAATGTAATTGCAACCCAAGTCACACATTTAGCGTGGCCATTCTCCCAAGAACAACTGTAAGCAACTGTCATCATTAACGGATATTGTATAAGAAAACCACATTCTTCCCTCATTTGTTTCTTTTTTCCTATAATGATCTTAGAAAGATATATTTGACCTACATTTCTACTACTTCTATAACATAAGGATAATGTAATTCAGAAGTGAAGGACCAATGGAAACAACAACAAAAGATGCGAAAGTCAGAAATATCGTGAAATAAAAGACATATGTGCAAGGGTTAGTGGTACATAAGGGCTTCCCTTGTAGCTCAGTTGGTAAAGAATCTGCCTGCAATGCAGGAGACCCCAGGTTCAACTGCTGGGTTGGGAAGATCCCCTGGAGAAGGAAATGGCAACCCACTCCAGTATTATTGCCTGGAGAATCCCATCGATTGAGCCTGGGCTACATTCCATAGGGTTGCAAGAGTCGCACACAATTCAGTGACTAAACCACCACCAATGGTACATAAAGATATGCATGTGATAATGCATCTGATTATAATGAAGTAGATGCTTTTCACTAGTTGTATGTGGGTTAGAAAAATCAGTATGGAGTCACATAACTGTTCATGGTTTATCTTGACACGTGCAGAACTGTTCTTTTCATTGTCATCTTTTGCATGCTGGTTAAACACTTGTTATGCATTTTGTCACCATTGAAGCGCTTTTCCTACTCACTAACTTAGAAGCAATTTAAGCAATTTTAAATTCCTACTCTGGGAAAATAAAAATGCCATTAGGAGAAAACACATTTACTTTGATTTATTCCTACCAATACATTGTAATTCAAAATATATTTTTCTGATTACATCTTTGTGCAATAATTGCAACTACACAGTAAACTTTTAGTTGAAGGAATCAAATGTAATGTTTATCTTGTAACTTCAGTAAATTTGGCATCTTTTTGGGCTTTATTTATGAGAATATTTTTTCTCATTATAAAAATATAAATATGTTAACAGTTCTCTCTGACAGATTATTTTGTGATATTACCAGGTCACAAATGTTGAAGTTAAAAGTTCAGAAATAGGGATTTCAGGGACAAATTAGAGGTATGATCATAATAGATTAAAAATACTATATGTAAAATAGATAAGCAGCAAGAAATGACTGTATAGCACAAGGAATTATACCCATTAAAAGTGAAGTTGCTCAGTTGTGTCCGGCTCTTTGCTACCCCTTGTACTGTAGCCCACCAGGCTCCTCTGTCCATGGGATTTTGCAGGCAAGAATACTGGAGTGGGTTGCCATTTCCTTCTCCAGGGGATCTTCCCAACCCAGGGATGGAACCCAGGTCTCCTGCATTGCAGGCAGATACTTTGACCTCTGAGACACCAGGGAAGTCCACATCTTATAATAGCTTATAATGGAATATAATCTGCAAAAGTAGTAAATCACTATGCTGTACACCTAAAAAATCAAAGTGTTAGTCACTTAGTTGTATCCTACTCCTTGAGACCCCACCAGGACTGTACCCCACTGGGCCAGGGTCTTTTGTCCATGGAATTCCAGGCAAGAATACTGAAGTGGGTTGCCATTCCATTCTCCAAGGGATCTTCCTAACACAGGGATCAAACCTAGGTCTGCTGCACAGCAGGCAGATTCTTTATCATTATAAGTCAACTATATTTCATTTAAAATAAATGACTTTTTACCTTTAAAAAAGTAAGAGAGGTCAATGCTCAACCAGCAGCCCTGGCAAGACCTCATAGGGTTGAGGACCTCTGAGGAGTTTTCTCATCTCAGTATCAGGTCCTGAGTATTGTGGGATCAAAAACCTGATTTTGTCAAAGTACCCAGACTTGATCAATTCAACTAATCTATTTAATAAATTCTCAAGGGATTGATCTATAAACCCAGGTGCAGATTTATTTCTTTATAATAGTAGTAAGAACTTGGGCTATGAAGTCATCAGTAGTGGTTTCTGATCCAGGCTCACCACTAGTAAATCTGAGGGCAAACTGCCCTCTAAATTTCTCTGAGACTCAGTATTTGTATCTATCAAATGCAACTGTCATGAGAATTAGAAGAAATGTATAAAGTACCTAACACAATGCCCAGTTCTCAGTGAGTGCTGGTTATTATCATGAGCATGACTGTGGAGACGACAACAAAAGAGGAGAAGGAAGAAGATGAGGGAGAGGAGGAGACAAGGATGCAGGAACCATAAGGATTAGACTTATATTAGTCAATCAAAGACAGTCTAGAGATAATTAGAAGGCATTTGCTTGGTAGAGAATCAGATTTAAGTGAATTGAGTAGAATATTATAAAAGCTTGGGCCTTGAAGCCATGAGGATGTAGTAGATCCACCACTACTCTAGGGATATGGCTATTTGGCAGACAGGATAAGTCGTTTCTATTCCGGTACCTAGAACAGTGCCTAGCAGATAGTACTTAATAAAGAGTTCATGGATAAACAGGTCGAGTATCCCAACCCCGAGGACAGCAATAATTTCTTTGTCTTCGGTTCACCTATTTCGGGACTCAATACAGGCATTACTCTCTCCCATTTCTCTTCAGTTCCCACACTATATGACCACAGAATTTCTTCAGTAATGTAATCAAATGTTTCACAGATTTCCCCATTACATCAATCACATTTAGACATTGTCTAATTAAACTCAAATCACTTTGTCATTCACTGTAATCATATTTCAAAATTCTGTGAGTTCCTCATTATAACCGAACAAGTGCTTAAGGTAGAAACTAGCTAAACATTCCTGAAAGTCATGTTTTCCTTTTCCTGGGCACACAGCTAGATTGTGTCTCATGCCCATGATTGAGTTTTAACCATTGGTAAGTGTGCACAAGTGATGTACATTTCTTCTTTTCCTGGTCCATAAAATCTTCCTATTTAAAATCCAGCTCCCTTGTCCCTGGCCTGGGTAGAGTGGCACCTGGTTGGTTGGTTGATGGTGCCTGTCTCATATCAGTGAGGGACAAAACAACTCCTTGTTTATCCCAGCTTGGCTTTTGCTCTGTGCCCATGCCTGGTTCACGCCCTGGACACGTGGGAAAAAAAAAGTCAGCTCCCTATCTCCCTTTGTCCAGATGAATGTAGAGAATCCTGTGGCCCCAGGAGATGGTAGAATCAATGAAAGGAAAAATCTGGGTCTCTAAATAATCACACGGGCCAAAGTCTGCCTCTCTCCTCACCATCACATGCACACATATCAACCTTCATTGGGTTGTGATGTGAATGAGAAACATACCTTTATTGTATCAAGTTACTGGTACTTGGGGGTTATGCTTATAGCAGTTATCATATTCTGACTAATTTAGAACAGTAATCATGTCACTTTACTGATTTTTCTTTTAAATATGTATAAATGTTTCTTGAGAATATTATAAAGTATATCTTGAGAACTTGGAACAATTCATTTTTTTCTCCTGTGTTTCATATTTACACAGTTACCCAAGCATGTTCTCTTTCTTTTGTCCTCTTAGTCACCCATATCACACCAAATCAATCAATCAGCAATCAATTCTGCTGCTAAATATTCATTACTCTTCATCCCCACTATCTTTACCTTGTTTATTAGACCCCTGAGTTTCCCACCTGGATCACTGAAATAACCTTCTATATCTTCTACTTGTCTTCAGTCTTTTATTCCTTCATCAGCCAGACTTTGCCAGACTGGTCTTTCTGACATGAAAATCTGATTCCATCATTTCTTTGCTTAAAATTCAGTAATTCCCCATCACCTTCCAATTAATATCTAAAGAAACTAGCCTTCTTTTAGATCCTCTTTGCTTACATCTTCCTTATCACACACCCTAAGCTATTAAAGCTCAATGATTTCCAAATGTGAGCTTAAAATATCTGGTTTCCCAGGCATTACTGAAGAGTTTTGGAATTTAGAAGTGGTCCAGGCATCATCTGCTGACTAAACAAATTATATAGCTTAAACACATATGCATTGCCACTGAATTAACATGCATGCAGTATATGTGAGCTACTTTTATCACCATCATTGTCCAAATGTATTTATTTGCTATTATGATTAATAAAATAAAATTCCTTTTGAATGAAAGTATTTGTAATATATTTCTCAGTTAGAGGATATTAAATAAAACTACTGTCATGTGCATTGGAGGCCCAATATTTTCGTGTTAAAAAGGGATCCGCTCGACTATTTGGAAACTACTGCTGTAGGCAATCCAAACTATTTGCAATTCTTTGAATGGGCAGTCACATTGATTCTGTACATGTGGTGGATTCTGTGGTTTGGCTTGATCAACCTCCATCCCACCTTACTTAGAAGTAAGCAAGCATGCCTTCCTGTGTTGCAGAAACTAGAAAGCTAATGGCTTTCTTTCTTAAAATTTTTTGCAGCAAGAGCTCTGAATGCACAAAATAGATGTGCTCCTGTGAGATTCAGAAATTTAAAACAGAGCTGAGGCCATGTTCCTGCTCTCCTGGCTGTCTTTCTATTGGCAAGCAATTTTGCAGAGATCCTTTGCTCTTAACAGTCCAGTGGCAGCAGCATCAGGACTGCCTTCCTGATCCTTATCAGAGAATGACAATGTATTCTTGGTCTGAAGCAGTCCAGTGATGGCCTCAGTGGGACAGTACTACAGTTTTTGGGAATCACTCTTGGTAGGCCAGCCTACAGCCTATTCTGGTCCTTCCATGATTTTGTCCTAATTCCCCGTGAATCTTTACTCTCTTAAAATGACCATATTGCTTTCTGTTTCCTGTCCTGAACCCTGATGAACACAAGTCTTGGAAAATATTGCTGTAACATGGAATCGTGTCCCCTCTCAACCCCTCATACTCTTGCTCTCAGTTCAAGTGCGTTCTTTTCTAAGAAGCATTTACCAACTCCTGTAGCTGAGTCAAACACCTTCTTTTCTGTCCCAGTCATAATCCTAGGATGGTGCTTCTCACTACTGTACAACAATGGTCTACATTTGTCCATTGTTGTTATTGTCTAGTTGCTGAGTTGTGTCTGACTCTTTTGGGACCCCATGGACTATAGTCCACCAGGCTCCTTCTGGCTATGGGATTTCCCAGGCAAGAACACTGGAGTGGGTTGCCATTTCCTTCTCCAGGGGATCTTCCTGACCCAGGGATCGAACTCACGTCTCCTGTATTGGCAGACGGATTCTTTACTGCTGAGCCACCAGGGAAGCCCTCACATTTGTCCATTACTTTTCTATAGAAGTTAACTAATAAAGCTTCTTTGTGTTACTCATTTGTTCCCAGGCTAGTACACTATAAGGGCTCATGAAGTGAATGAATGAAGAAATAGGAATGTCCATGAATAACAACTAACAACCCATAAACAAGGAAACACAGTAGTATGTGAAAGGACGTGTAGTTTTTCTTGCAAAATGGTACCATGTGTAAGTATATTTAAAATAAAGATGGCCTTAAATGTCATAAATTTATATATATTCTCCTTAGACCCTTAACAAAGGGTCTTAGACCCTAAACAAAAAAAAACCATATGGGCTAGACCAAAGATTGGCGATTTTTCTCTGTAAAGCTCCAGACAGTAAATATTTTAGGCTTTGTGGGCTATATGATCTTTGTCACAACTACTCAACACAGCCATTTTCAAAAGAAAGCAGCCATGTTGCTAGTTTGGAGACACAGGAGGCACAGAGACTGAAGACAGACACAGGCCGCTCCAGACGGAGAGCTGACAGGTTTAATAAGCCACGGTGAGGTGTGGTGAGGAAAGTCACGTGAGGTGTGGTGAGGAAAGTCACGTGAGGTGAGGTGAGGAAAGTCACGTGAGGTGAGGTGAGGTGAGGTGAGGTGAGGCGAGGCAAGGCGGTGGCCATAGGTCTCCACACCCCCCGTCAGAATCTTGAAAGTTTATACAGAGACCTTACCTGGTTCAGTCAGTCATATATTCAGTCCTTACAGTCTCAACATCTTAGTCTCCCAAGGCTTAGACTTAGAACACCTCTCACTGACGGAACGGTGGGCGGAAGGACATTCCAAGACAGGGGAGTGTGTGCGGCACCTCCAAATGTGCCGGACCCACGTACCGGTCAACCCGCGGTCACGCCGTTTCTGTGACCTTCCTCAGCACATGCACACACTCACATAAAACACGTAATTTATAAGTAGTGGGAATGGTTGTGTGTGGTCCTGTAAATCTTTTTCTTTTTTTTTTTGGTCCTGTAAATCTTTATCTGCTGCTGCTGCTAAGTCGCTTCAGTCATGTCCTTCAATGCATGAAAGTGAAAAGTGAAAGTGAAGTCGCTCAGTCGTGTCCGACTCTTAGCGACCCCATGGACTACAGCCCACCAGGCCCTCCGTCCATGGGATTTTCCAGGCAAGAGTACTGGAGTGGGGTGCCATTGCCTTCTCCGAAATCTTTATCTATGAACACTAAAATGTGAATTTCATATAATGTTCATGTCAAAAAACATTCTTTGGGGATTTTTTTTCAAGCATCACAAAAATGTAAAAAATATATAAAAATAGGTCAGGGTGGGAGTGAGTAATAAGAGTAAGCATATTTGGCCTGCAGGCAGTGGTTTGCAAGTCACTGGTTTAGGAGATTAAGGAAAGGTCTTGGTTTATAGTTTGGAGTGACTTTATTATTATTGTTTTTTGGTATATCTTTGTATGTCTTTCAATTTCTTCTCATGTAAAATGAAGATTATATTATATAATAACATATTACTAATATAATTAATTCTGATATTATAATAGAACTGGACATGGAACAACAGACTGGTTCCAAATAGGAAAAGAAGTATGTCAAGGCTGTATATTGTCACCCTACTTATTTAACTTATATGCAGAGTACATCATGAGAAACGCTGGGCTGGAGGAAGCACAAGCTGGAATCAAGATTGCCGGGAGAAATATCAGTAACCTCAGTTATGCAGATGACACCACCCTTATGGCAGAAAGTGAAGCAGAACTAAAGAGCCTCTTGATGAAAGTGAAAGAGGAGAGTGAAAAAATTGGCTTAAAGCTCAACATTCAGAAAACTAAGATCATGGCATCCAGTCCCATCACTTCATGGGAAATAGATGGGGTAACAGTGGAAACAGTGGCTGACTTTATTTTTGGGGGCTCCAAGATCACTGCAGATGGTGATTGCAGCCATGAAATTAAAAGACGCTTACTCCTTGGAAGGAAAGTTATGACCAACCTAGACTCTGGTAGTTGGTGATGGACAGGGAGGCCCGGCGTGCTGCAGTTCAGGGGGTCGCAAAGAGTTGGACATGACTGAGCGACTGAACTGAAAATGTTTTGAGACCTTGAGGACAGGGCTTGTCACTTGTAGATCTCTTGAAGTTTCTAAGTACTGGATTAATTTAAGTGTTTGACAGATAACATCTAATAGTAAGGCCTTGAAGTTCTATGTGTTTGGCAAAACTGTCAGTGAGCAGTATGTGTTTGGCAAAACTGTCGGTGAGCAGGTAAGAGTATTCTCCCCTTCATTTATTGCATGAAAGGGAAGGAGGCAAAAATAATATGTAGAAGATTACCACCCCACTTTTGTTCCCATCCCAAAATGGACAAATCACCTTAATTGCAGTTTTCAATAAAGGAGATGTCAAGAGATTATAAGCCCACACATTATACCTGTTTTAGTTTCTAGGAGAAATTTTTTCTTGGAGTTTTTGAAAGACTCAAATTAGAGAGGTGGAAGGGACACCTCCCTCTACTCCCAGTTCACAGGTGAGAATGTCCTGGACGGAGACTGTTAAAGGGTAGTTAGTGGCAGGACACCACAGTGCTCTTTTTACTTTATCAGGCTTTAAAAATAAATTATGCTGCTTTTTTTTAATAAAAATTTTCTACGGTTAGGTCTAATCATGGGTTTATAACTAAATCATGTTTTTTCCTGAGTTGCAAAGGATTTGTGTTATATAAAACACAGAGATATAGTATAAGAAACCCAATTTCTTATTTTTTATTGATGACACTAACCATCACCCAAGACCATAAACCAAGGATTGTGAGGGATGAAGATTCTATGACCTTAGAGACTGAGTCCAAAAGAGATAAGCAGAAAAACCGTTCTTGCCACCTAATGGGCAAGCATTACTAAGCTGCTTTCTACTGCTCTCCTGTTGTATTTGAGAAATTAAGGAATAACATCCTACTTCTTTTAGGCACTCTAGCCTCTCATTTTTGCCTAAAACTGCTCAAGTATAGTGAGCTCTGCACAACTTCACAAAAACAGGGAGTTCCCACCCACTCTGTGTTTGAACAACTCAGAGAGACCTATCTTGATCATCTTATTTAAAACTCGAACAACTCTATTCTACCTCCAATCTCCATTCCTTGGTTCTTTTTCCATAACACTGACCCCACTTGGCATACAACATGATTAACTCATTTACTAGGTTTATTGGCTATTACATTTGTCCCCTCAACTAGAATGTAAGCTCCCTGATGGAAAGGATTTCTGTTTAGTTCTCTTGATTGTTTACCTCAAATTGTGCCTTGCACATAACAGGCACTCAGGAAATATTTGCTGAATTAATAAACAAAATTGAGAAAGTGAAGACTAGGGAATCAAGGCACATCTTGATATATCACATGGTTACACTTGAAAAAGATTTGGACAGGATGTAAAGAAATGATGGGGACAGCAGAATCATAAGAGGGCAAAGGAAAAGAACATTCACTGAGTGTTATGACATGCACGGGACAATAAGATATGCCCATTATCTTCTTATCACAGCTGCTATTATCCTCATCCTTACAGTTGATGAAATGAGGCTAGATAACTTGTTCAGGTTCATACAGCTGGTGAAGGGTAGAGCCAGGACTCAATACTCACACCTGACTGCAAAGTCCATGGGTGTCACCACTGCTCTGTAACAGACTATGTGATGCCACCCCTATGAACCACAGTGCTGGTGCAGCCAGCTCAGCACACAGACCTGATTTTATTAAAGTGGTAAATAGACAGGTTTCTGGTGTAAGATACTAGCAGATTCATGCTGAAGAGGTTTTGCTTTTCAAATTTACCACATAAAGGATGTCTATTTCCAGTAAGGACTTCCCCCATGGCACAGTGGTAAAGAATCCACTTGCAATGCAAGAAGGATGCAGGAGATGCAGTTTTGATCCCAGGGTTGGGGAAGATCCCCTGGAGAAGGAAATGGCAACCCACTCCAGGATTCTTGTCTGGAAAACCCCATGGACAGAGGAGCCTTGTGGGCTACAGTCCATAGGGTTGCAAAGAGTCAAACATGACTGAGCGACTGCACACACTGAACACACACACACACACACATTTCCAATAAAGCCAGAAGCATCTCCTGGCAGTCCACTGGTTAAGACTACACTGCCAATGCAGGAGGCATAGGTTCAGTCCCTGGTCAGGGAGCTAAGATTCCACATGCTGATGGCACGCCCCTCCCTCCAAAAGTAAACTGGAATTGTTTCATCCATGAATTAATCCCCTAAACCAGGGAACTAAAATATCAAAACTTGTCGTGTTGCCTGGGCAATAGACAATGGCTTAGTGAGTTAACTATTCGCAGGTTCAACATATTGGGGCAGCCAGCATCAGAACCTCTGGGGCTTACCTGCCTCTTTACGGGCAATCACTTAGGCAATATAAAAGTAGAGATTTCCTCCTCTTCTTCATAGGCATCTTTCCTTTCCTATTCCTCACACCAGAACTTGAGTTGACACTTTCGTACATATATATTTTTTCAGTTTACAAATTGGAACATAGAAATATAAATTTTACTGACTTCATGGCTAATAAATTTCTAGAAGCAGAATGAGACAGTAATCACAGGTATCTGGCTGATGTGATCAAATGGGTCTGGAGTAGTGATCAAAACGGAAGTGTTAGGGCTAGATAGGTTAGAGATGTCATGGGGATATATGCCAAGGATACCTGAGACTTTAAGGACAGAGGGAAGTGGGGGAGAGAAAGGTCAGCTTTAACCAGTTCGATCATGAAAAGGTTTGCATAAACCAGGAGATCTCTATGGATCCTAATCACACACTTATTCACATTTGGTCCGTCCTCAGCTCTTCAGTAACAGGGATAAAGTAAAAGTTTAGCTGTAACCACAGCAAGCAGAGGAAGACAATTGTTTCTGAAGACTAGAAGAGACAGTAAATCATTTTTAATTAAGTGATTTGGAAAGGTTGTTAAGGCATAAAGAACAAATAGTTTTGTGTCCTGTGAGTATTAGGGTGTGTCCCATAAATGTTTCATATAAGGTACTATTTAAATAATAGGCACATCCTGATGGAGTCTGTGGAGCAGAGCTGATTTGTGAAGCACCATCATTTATGTGGTCATGTCATTCTTCAGCTTAGATGCTGATAAAAATAAGCTGGGTTGGGATATTTATTTAAAATTTGGAGACTTCCTCACATGTCAGGGCCAGGAATCTGAATTTGTAACAAGTCACTTGGGTGATTCTGATGAACCACACTTTGAAAGATGTCATCAAGACTGCAAAGTGCTAAGGATGCAAGGGTGCTGCTGCTGCTAAGTTGCTTCAGTCGTGTCTGACTCTGTGCGACCCCATAGACGGCAGCCCACCAGGCTCCCCCGTCCCTGGGATTCTCCAGGCAAGAAGACTGGAGTGGGTTGCCATTTCCTTCTCCAATGCATGAAAGTGAAAAGTGAAAGTGAAGTCACTCAGTTGTGTCCAACTCTTCGCGACCCCATAGACTGCAGCCTACCAGGCTCCTCTGTCTATGGGATTTTCCAGGCAAGAGTACCGGAGTGGGTCACCATTGCCTTCTCCTAAGGATGCAAGGGTGACTTGGAGCTAAAAGTGAGTTCTTGTTCGACTATAGACATATTAAGAAAGCTAAATGAGTCAAGTCAGAAGAGCATAAATACTTTGAAATTCTCCAAGGTCATCTAAATAACTGTGAACATCACTAGCTTTTGTAAAGAAAACAGAGGGAAATATTCAGTCCATTCTATCCATTGTAATTACTGTGCTACTGTATTAAATTTTAGCAATCTTCCAAGAATGGTCCTCTCAAATCTCTCAAGTATTTTAACTATCATCCTCAGAATATAAAACTTCTATTTATCTTCCAGGGCTCTATATCACTGGACACAAAACATTATATGACAAGCCACACTTAAAATAAGAGCCACTATTATTTAAAAAAAAGAGACTGTTTTAATATGCAACATCTTGTTTGATTCTCACAATAAGCCTAACAGGTAGGAACCATTATAAACCTCATCTTACAGTTTATGAAATGGAGGACTAAGGCTTAGTAGGTTTAAAAAGTTTGCCCAATGGATGGAAACAAAATTTTTGGTGGTGAGTGTGCTGTAGTAGCTACAGAAGTATAAATACAATGTTGTACACATAAAATTTATGTAACATTACAAACCAAAGTTTCCTCAAAAAAGAAAAAAATTTTTTTTAAGTTTATCCAAAGTCACATAACTAGTAAATAGCAGAACCAATGTTTGAATTCAGATCTTTCTGACTCCAGAAGCAGCAGCTCTTAAGCTCTAAGCAACTCTGTCTCCACTGGAAATCTGTGTCCATGAACATGCACAGATAAAGCAAATATCAATACAAATTGCATAGCTTACCAAAGATACACCACCCCTGTAGAGTAACAGGTCTATTTCATAAGAAATGACATAAAATCAAGCTTTAATTACACCTCTCCAACATATAGACACAAACTAAAATCTACATCAATATCCAGTGACTGCCATTCTTACCAGACATGCTTTAATTATGGAAATGGTCATTCTTGTTGCCAGCATGTAAACTTTTTTGTTCAGTATAGCCACCACCTGAAACTTCCATTGTGTCATATTTTCTGAAATATCTTTTTATAGCCACTAATACTTAAACTTCTTTTTTTCTGAATACTAGTAGTACATTTAGCCTCTTATTGAAATTTTTGAAACAAACAAAATAATCTCTCCCTATCACTCACTACTACACACAAACTCTAGAGTTTTAAAAGAATAATAGTGACCACAAAAATCATAAAAGGACATGTCCCAAAGTGGTAGTCTTTTCTACATAGAACACAAAGCCAATCTAAGAATCTAAAGATCCCATAATCCAGCCTTTTTCCTTAGCTAAGGAAAGCCTCTTTACTCTTTAAAACAGTTAAACCTTCAGTACCTTCAGACCCTGCATTGCTCCTCTACTTTTAGATTCCTCCATCACTGGAAACTGGCTTGCTCTGCCTCCGTCCCTAATTCCAAGGAACATTTTGTATTATGTTGTATTTCACTTCCATCTCTGCTGCTGGACCATAAGCTCCATTGGTGCATGTGTGTTGGCTCAGTTTCTCAGTTGTGCTCAACTCCTTAAAACATAATAGGTTCCTCAGTCCATGGAGTTTTCCAGGCAAGAATATAGAGCAGGTTGCCATTGTCTACTCCAGGGGATCTTCCCAACCCAGGGATCAAACCCATGTCTCTTGTGTCTCCTGCATTGCCAGGCAGAATCTTTACCACTGTGCCACTTTAGCGCATTTTAATGGGAAGCCCCCATTAGCACGGACCACATCTACTGGGTATCTCTTACAATAACCACAGTACCTGGCACAGAGAAAGCACTTAATAAATGTTGTTGAATGAATTAATGAATGCGTGACCCATGATACTTAGTGGTTCCTAGAGCTTGTTTCTTTCTTCCAACCTCACTAGGAGAATAGTGTGAACTTTAGTAGATGTCTCATTCTTCTTTACTTCACTTAGGATTGAAAAGCCACTAGTCTTGCAGATGATCACCAAGAATCTGGACCAGCTCCTCTCTACTCATCACTTTGTGACACCTGTTAAATTGCTGGCTCTTCCTCTTTTGGAGTGCCAGAGACAATTCCAGTTGTTGAAGGCAGATACAGCCTTTAAGTTGGGAAGCGAAGACTGGACAGAGTGATGGGGGGATGAAAAAGTGAGTGCTTTCTGGTGCCTGCTTTTCTCTTGTGAACAGAACAAGTAAGACTGGGGAGGAGAAACAGGATTCTACTGAGAAGTTACGGTGTAGAGAGTCGGACACGACTGAAGTGACTTAGCAGCAGCAGCAGCAGCAGGAAGATACAGATCATCAAAGGCGTACAGCAAAGGAGGCCTTGTCTTGCTACAGCCACTGACTTTGTTACCTCTGGAGCAGCTGAGGACTTAGAGGGCAGAGAGACCCTTATCCCTCAGTCTGATACTGGGGACCCAGATGTTGCTGAAATCTACTTAAGGAAAGATTTCTTTTATGTTTATTTCTTCCCCCGTTCCAGCTCCTACTCAGATCACATCTAAATGCAGAGTCAGAGTCAAGGCTGGGTAACTTTTGAAGTAATCCCAGCAAAACTTCTCTTAGAATATATTTTTCTTCCTTCCCTTCCTATTTCCTTCCATCTTTCTTTCTTTAACTATGTCTCTCCTTCTACACTCTGACAAGCAAAGTTACTCATTTCATT
This sequence comes from Bos mutus, assembly GCF_027580195.1. NCBI lineage: Eukaryota > Metazoa > Chordata > Mammalia > Artiodactyla > Bovidae > Bos > Bos mutus. The sequence goes on from NC_091617.1 coordinate 51,226,472, forward strand.
TCCCCTTCTCTCAAATAGCACTGGCCAAAGGTCAGTACTTTAAGACTTGTAACAGTCAATCTGATATTCGGAAAGAGCACTTTAGCAATCCAACAGGTTAGAAAGTTTTGTTTTTGAGTGAAGAAGATGGTATTGTAAGAGAAAGTGTCAAATGATGGTAAAGGAAAACATTCCTTTCCAAATAGCTAAATCCTAGTCCTAAAACCTGGAGTTGACTCCTCCACTGTAAAGACTTCAGCTGGATTTCAGGTAACAACATATTTAATGTACTTTCCTGGGCATTGTCACATTGTTCTTTTAAAACCATTCTTTCTGGTCAGCCATCCTCAATAGATTTGTTTTTTTATCAATAACTCCATATGGTGAGGGTGAGCCCCAAAATAAATTCACATGAAAGCCATCATTGAATGCAAGCTCCCCCTCCTCCTTAGGTTTTATCTCCATTACTTCAAAACGTCATTGTTTTAGTTAGCTCCTCAATTGTGTGCCTCTCTTGTCTGTCCCATCCCACTTCAAGGAAAAGCAACCTTTCTCACAAGCTGTACTTCCCACGTTGTAACTGTAATTTCAGAAAATGTCCTTGGCCTATTGCCTATCTTTGAGCCGTGATAATCTCACTTAGTTTGGGGTTTAGGGTTGTTGTTCTGTTCTGTTGGTTGTTCTTTGCCGTAACTTTACATGTGTAGTGATTCTAATAAATCTTCCCTTTCTTTAGCTGGGCTTCCTTGGTGGCTCAGATGGTAAAGCATCTGCCTGCAATGCAGGAGACCTGGGTTTGATCCCTGGGTCAGGAAGATCCCCTGGAGAAGGGAGTGGCAACCCACTTCAGTATTCTTGCCTGGAGAATTCCATGGATAGAGGAGCCTGGTGGGGTACAGTTCATGGAATTGCAAAGTGTTGGACATGACCGAGCGACTGAGACTTTATTTAGCTAGTTTGAGTAGATTGATGTAGAATCTAGGAAGTAAAAAATAAGTTTAACAAAATTTGAGAGATCACCTAGGCACTCTAAATGTGTTCATATTTCCAAGCTCTATTGAATAATACTTGAGAGTCTTGAGAAAATGTGCAGCTAAGTTTGCACTGTTGTGGGACTAACAGAAATCTTTCTGGAATGAGTCAAGGGATAAAACAAATAAATAAACAAAATTGAAAGAAATACTTTATTTCTAAATATATGTGGGTATAAAATCAGCCCATAAACGCCCTCTAGTTAAATTTCTTGGGATTAGTGGGAAAAAGATGGATTCTGCAAATTACAGGGTAGTAAATGAGACATTGAGCCTAGATAATATTCTAGAAAGTGCTATGTAGTAGAATGCCCCTTATATCCTCCCATCCCTGTCCTCCCTTTAGAGAATGATTTCTGCCTACAAACACCGAAAGAACAGCCCTCCATTCTAGGCAGGTCCTCGCCCCTCTCCCGGTGGCACAGACAGCAATGGAGGCCACATGCTTTTGTTTCCACCGGATTATACTCACTGCAGGAGAAGGAAATGGCAACCCACTCCAGTGTTCTTGCCTGGAGAATCCCAGGGACGGCAGAGTCTGGTGGGCTGCCGTCTATGGGGTCGCACAGAGTCGGACACGACTGAAGTGACTCAGCAGCAGCATACTTACTGCCCTTGAGTTCTGTGACAGACCCCAATATTTGCACAATTAAGTTCCATTTTTATAAAGCTTATCTCAGTGGCTTTATGGTCCTTGGAACAAAATGAAATCTAAGATAGGCAAAAAGAAGGAAAGATCTGTGTATACTCAAAAAAAAAAAAAAAAGGACCAAGTAATCCCTAGAAGCCAGCATGGAGTCCCTAAGACTAGCCTAAGCCTATTTTTCTTTTGTAACAAAAGAAATATATCAGTTAATAAACTGATAGCTCAGTTGCACTGTGGCAGTTGGAGATGTTATAAATCTCTTATTTTCATCTGACTAGTATCTATTTGCCTTCTTTTCTCAGTAGTACTCCAGTTTTACTTTGGAGAAGGCTAATAGCCTTTTTTGTATGAATCTTTTTTTTTTCCTATCATTGTTTTTAAAGTTTTCTTTTCAAAATATATTTGATACAAAATAAAGAATAATGTAACATCTATGTAAGTTATAAATGAGCACCCCTGAGTCCACCAAGAAGCAGAATGTTACCAACACATTTGTTGTTGTTCAGTCACTCAGTCTTGTCTGACTCTTTGCGACCCCATGGACTGCAGCACGCTAGGCCAGGCTTCCCTGTCCTTCACTATCTCCCAGAGTTTGCTCAAACTCATGTCCATTGAGTAGGTGATGCCATTCAACACACTGCTTAGTCACGTCAGTCGTGTCCGACTCTGTGTGACCCCATAGATGGCAGCCCACCAGGCTCCCCCATCCCTGGGATTCTCCAGGCAAGAACACTGGAGTGGGTTGCCATTTCCTTCTCCAATGATTAAAGTGAAAAGTGAAAGTGAAGTCGCTCAGTCGGACATGACTCTTTGCGACTCCATGGACTGCAGCCTACCAGGCTCCTCTGTCCGTGGGATTCTCCAGGCAAGAGTACTGGAGTGGGTTGCCATCACCTATTCAACACACTGCATCCATCTAAATAATTCTGTTCTAACTTAGCCCCCTGCTGCCTCCTCCACTGCCCCCTCCTCCATGCAATCTTGATGAGAGGGTTAAGCAAAGCATCCACTTCTACTCTGAACAAAGAATAAGCATATAATTTGGGTATAGACAAGTGGATCCTTCCATTTCACTCTCTTTTGTGGCATAAAGAAAAGAGGATGGAAAAAAGTTTGAGCAAATTTATCATAATGACAATATTGTCACTAAAAGTGATCTCAGTCCCTGGAGTTGACAGTGCCCCTGGCTTCTGAGATCTGGTTCTGCAGCTTTTTTTTTACTTTCACAGTACAGTTAAAAAGAAAACTTTACCGTTTACTGAATAGTTATATGAAAGCACTGTTTTAAGTATTTAAGATACATTATTTCTAAGAGCCTTCTCATATCATTCCATAATTTTCTCTTTTTGTTTTGATTAACCAGAATTAGGAAATGGCAACCCACTCCAGTATTCTTGCCTGGAGAATCCCATGGACTATAGCCTGCCAGTCTCCTCTGTCCTTGGGGTCGCAAGAATGGGACACGATTCAGCAACTAAACCACCACCACCACAGTATATTCTACCCATCAAAGAACTCCTCTCTGATAACATTAGTGAATGAAAATTTTATAAAGCCTTTTGACAAAGCCACATTAGATATTTTCATGAGTGGGATGCAAAAAATATGGATAGGATGAGAGTGAAATTACAAAATAATGGTCACCTCTGGGAGAGCTGGAGAGTCACTGGACCAGGGAAGGGGGCTTCAGTGTTTTATTGTTTAAAAAGAAATCTGAGGCAATATAATAATATGTTAAGTTGTAATAAAGCTCCTACATGATTGCTATTTTATATTATTCTTTATAAATTTCTTTAGGTTTAAATTTTCTGAAGAGGCTGAGAAGGATCTCAGTTCCCCAGCCAGGGACTGAACCCAGGCCATGGCAATGAAAGTGCCAAATCCTAACCACTAGACCACCAGAGAATCCGCGGGTTTAAATTTTTAAAATTTAGGTGAAATTAGGTGACTCTACATCACAGGTTCAACAGCCATGGCCATAGCAGTGCTAATTAAGATCAATGTTTACCTGCAGAAGGAAATGGCAACCCACTCCAGTATTCTTGCCTAGAAAATCCCATGGACAGAGGAGCCTGGTAGGCTACAGTCCATGGGGTCACAGAGAGTCAGACACAACTGAGCGACTTCACTTTCCTTTACCTAGGTAGGTAAAGTGCTCTGGTATCTGTCTTAGAAAATACTTTTAAAAACGACTTGGAACATGTAAAGAAGGCATGAAATTTGTGAAAGAACAAAGGATGGTGAGACAATAGCAAATATGTTGAATAAAACAATCAGCATACAAAAAGATATTGGCAAAATGGAATTCTGGGCTGAATGTCATCAGCTAGAGAAAAAAAGAAAACTTTAGCATTTATTGAATAGTTATAAGAAACGCTGTTTTAAGGATTTTACATACATTATTTTTATCATATCCTTTCAATAACTTTATGAGTAACATATTACCTTTCCCTATACACATAAAGAACTGAAGACAAATTATAAAATTTGTCCACATGAATTAGTAACTGCTGGAGCCAAGCCCTGAACTCACGTTGTTTCAACTTCAAAGCCTTGAATCTTAACCACTATATAACAATGGGGTTATAAAGGCTTATGCCTCAGTTTCCCCCAAATACATTATATAATAGAATGGAGGAGACATGGCTTATCAGCCCACATTTCAACAAAAGTTTGTTTTTTGAGAAGAAGCACAGTAACAGTCAGCAGAGAGATGTGACTGCCAAAGAAGAGAGTTCCCTGTTAGGCTGCAGTAATAGAAATTTTGTTTCAAAGAGAAGGGAGCCATGGTCATGCTGTACTGCACACTGCCTCAGCCCCTACCTGCTCTGGATAGCCCACTTGAAGGAGTAAACTGACAAAGACAATAGGCAGGGTTTGAGAGAAGACCAGGAATCAGGAACAGGAAGAATGATTTAAAGAACTGAGACTGCCTGGAAAAGGCACGACTCAAGGCAGGAAGCGGTCATGAGTGCTGTTTCACATAATTCAAATGGTACATGAAAAAGGGGTTAGATTGTTCTATGTAGTAACAAGGGAACTGAAAAAGGAACAGTGGATAACACTTAGAGGAGAAAAGGTACGTTAAAGATCCAGAAGAATTCTGTAGTGCTCAAAACCAACAGAAGATGAAATCGATTGTCTTGGGAAGAAAGGAGTTCCAAAGAGTTGGATGTATCATAGAATACCTTCCCTGTTGGGGATGTTGCTGAAGCTTCTGATGAGATGGTGGCTAGAAGGGCTGGCTGATGCTAATGCTAGTGCTTACTGACTTTATTATCAAAACCATTAGTGTAAAATCATTGTCTACTTAGAGATCTATTTTTATGGTATGGTCCTTAAGTGACTCCTTGGTGACTCCCCTTTCCCCTCTCTCCTACCTAGGGCAGAAAGCTTGCAGAACTAGGTATCTAGAACCTTAGTACTACCCCAGTGCTACTACTAGCTATATAATATTGAAAGCATCATTTAACCTTTCCCTGCTTCATTTTTTTCATCTTTAAAAGAAATTCCCTCTATTTGTCTCACCTACCTCACATGGATTTTAGTGAGTATGACAAGCTAGTTCAAATATAAAGGTGCTTTAGAAAATTTAAACACTACGCAGGAATAACCATGATGACTATAACATACATTCTGGTCACCATATGCCTGGGACACCCAACATTCTCTAGCACCCGTCTCATCCCTATTCTCTCTGATCCTTTTTAAAATTCACAGTCCTTTTATTTGTTTGTTCATTTGTTTTACAAATCTTTGTTGAGTTACTGTTACATTTTAGACAATGTACAGGGTATTGTGCTAACCACCTGGAAAACAAAATGATGAATGAGACATCATTATTTTCTTCAAGGTGTTTGTCATCAAACTAAGATCTCTATTGATATACAAATAACATAATACAAGGTAAGGTATTTGAACGCCTTAATAGTAATATAGATGAAATGATACAGAACATCACAGGAGAGAGGGAATTTCAGGATACTTTGGCTAGCACTGCTCTAGGAAAGCAGGGTGTTTTCCTCTCTTTCTATCTCCAACTCTGCTGGGATCCAGTAGAAGCTGGTTCTCTTCAAGATTATGAGCATTTGCATCAGTGCTCCCAACTATCCGAGTTCTAGTTTTTAGTCCCCTTGCATTGGCCTTGGGGAAAGATATGCGATTTTCTCTATTTTTCTCTTATAAGAGGAAAAAAAAGTGAAGCTCAGCAAGGTCAAGAACAAGTCAAAAATTGTTATGTAAGGCAGACCCTCACTTCTGCAACTAGCTAGAGTTTCAGTGTACAAAACAAGGCTTGTTTCAAAGAGTGATTTATTACAAATTTGCCTTTTTAGGTGCTTAATAATGGCTACCCAATAGGATGTTTTGCTTTATCCTGGTATCAGGCTGACATCCCTTTTATGTGCAGAGATGCTGGAATTAGTAGAACGCAGGCTAAAAGGAAACTGCAAACCCTGGGCAAGTAAGTTGTAATAGGTTCTATAAACTCCGTTTGATGTCAGGGTTAAGTCTTAGCAAAGTTTCTGTAAAGCAGCTGTAATTGGCTTATATGTGTGAAAGACAAAGAAAAACAATAGTTATTAAATATTTAGTATCTTTCAGGTTTAAGCATTTTATATGGATTGTTTCACTTATGGTTACTCTTATTATCCCTAATTTACAAACAAGGAAACTGAGTCTTGGAGTGACCAAGGAATTTTTCCAAGATTTTGAATAGGGATTGAATAAAGAAATAATGTAAAGTAAGGAAAGAAAAGGTTGTTTATAGATGTATCACATGTACACATAAACACTTGTATGTGTACATTTACACACACATTTAAATTTACTCCCCCCAAATTATTTTATGTGGCTTACAACAAAGGATTCATACTAAATAAAATTAAGAATATGGATAGTAAAGGCCATGAGAAGGATGAATATACTAACCATGAGCTCAACCTAGGATTGCTCATCAAAATGTGAAAGCAAGAAAGGAAAAACCCTTTCTTACAGACCCTTTTTAATGCCATTTTACTCGGGAAATCAACAGTTGTTTTTATATTTGCAATTTTATATTATAAAAATTAAAGTCCCTGAAAGTTATGGTTTTCCATATTTTTAAGTTTGGGGCACTACTGACATTTAAAATTTCTTGATATTTATTTTTAAACAAAATAATTAAAGTTCTAAAAAGTGTTTCCTAAATGGTAAAATACTATATAACATTTAGTTTAAGCCTTCTTGGCAAGGCTTTACCTATCTTACAGAAGACTGGAATTCTATTTCGTCATTTCTAGGAACAGGCAATTTTCCTTTTCCAAAATTCTGGTGTGCTTGGGACCTACCTAGTACATGAATCCTTCTCAATAAATGATCTGCAAGAGAATACTGAATGATGACTTTTACTTACACATAACGCCTAAATACACCACCAATACATCAGATGTTAAAAAATGTACCAATATCTGAACCTAAAGGTTCTGTGGACCCGTTAGTTTTCCAGTAGTCATTTCCAATAATGACTTGCAACCAGTCATTTCTATCTACTTCTTTCGCATCCGTCCTGATCAGTTAGCACGTTGTACTGTCAGAGGTCTCCAAACTTGAATACAAAAACCCTGGGGCATGTTGCTAAGACTATATGATAGGAGTGTGGAGAGAAAATGTTAAAACTCTTGTTTATTTTTCGCCATGCCATGCGGCTTGCGGGATCTTAGTTCCCCGACCAGAGACTGAACAGGCTGGGCAGTAAAAGCACCAAGTCCTAAACACGGGACTGCCAGAGAATTCCCTTAACTTTCATTTTTATCTCATGCTTTTTCATTCAGTTTTTATGAATGTATGCTTCATAAAAATAAATAATATATCCATGCAGTGGTACATTTTTAAAATGTATACAGAAATATACATATATCGAGGGTACTCACTCATTTTACTGTTAACATGTGAGCTAAAAGTTTGAAAATGTAGCTTTAAATAATTCTGCTAAGCTAATTATACTTCAACCAAAAAAAAAAAAAAAAACACCAACTTTGCAACCATAAAGAAATGAAGAATGTTTTCCTATACTTGGGGTTGAGGGTAGGGGTGGGGAGTGGGCTGGTCTTTCATATTTTTCATAACTTAAATATACTAGCAAGTAATTCACAACACTTCACTCAGCAATTAAATATAGCAACTTGTGTTGATTTTTTTTTTTTTTCTCTCTTTTTCTCTTCAAAAAACAGGACAGTGAAATCCTGAGAAAGTTTTTCTGGGTTTTCCTCTATCACTTCTATCTGCCTCTTGTCCCTGAAGCTTGTCATTTGGAAGGAAGGACTATCAAGTTATTCAAAATCGGTGTTGGGTATTAAGAGTCCTGGGTTTAAGTTCCTTTGTCACTGGTATTCTGTGCTATCTTGAACAGTCCCATTTCTCTTATGATAAAATAGAGATAATCATACTTAGCACCCATCTCAAAGCAGTGTGCAGTGTGGATAAAGCACAATTTGTTCCTTCCATCAACCAAATGCAGAGCATCATTAATATAATCTTTAACATCATTGGTTTAAATTGCTATTTTATATACTTTCCCCTTTTAAAAATTATTTTCCTTTAAAAAAGAAGCAAAACAACACATTTCCAAATACCACTGCTTGTTTTCTAAACTTTACAAATTTAAATTTTCTCTGTATCTATTTCTGGTTCCCATTCTTTCACACACGCGTACACACACACTCATTCGTACACACACACTCATTCGATAACTTTATGGATGTGAGAGAAAAATCTCAAGATAACATAAAGAAATAAAGAGGGATTTGAAATAAGTTCTTTTATCCAGCTTTCCTTTAAGTTTTAAAGCTACACATCTAGGCCATAAAATCGTGGTGTTTATTTAATCTTCAAAATGTTTGTGTTAAGAATAATTCACAGACTCTTAAATCAGAAAGAACCTTAAGGAAACATCTAGAGCTATGATAATGCCTGGTACACAGTAAATGCTGAATAAACATTTAGTGAAGGAACATTTAGGGAGAAGGTTCTTACTGTAACTTAAAAAAGAAAAAAAATGAAAACAAAATCCCAAACTAAATCTGAGCATTAGAGGAGCTAAATTAATTGCTCAAGATTGTTTAGTGAGTTTAAGAGTTGGGTCTAGAATTTATTTCTCATAGTTTCCAGCTATGGTGTTTTCCCAGCAACCTGTTGACTTGCTTATATAGGACTGTCAAATATATATTTGTCAAAGACACATCATAGGAAAAAATAAAAATCAGAAGGCAAAGTCCTTGGGTTCACCATCTCCCAAAGTCATCCAAAATGCTCATATATGATGTGAAACATGTAGTGTAAATATCATATGTCTATAATATGCAAAATATAAATCTTGCATATATTGACTCAAAAGGTCTATTTTTAAGGGAAAGGGTCAATAGTCAACCTTCCATGACTTACTCTACTTTACAGCACTGTTTGTAGGTACACACAGGTGATCTGCAGTCCTCTGACCAGCTAGAATTAGAGTGGCTGTTTCAGCAAAATGATTATCTTTGTTTCTGTGTATTGTTGTGTTGATTTTTCTCAATTTACCTACGAATGAAGCTTTAACAACCTCAATCCATTACCGTCCTAATAAACTTATCTTGGACTATTTTGGCCTATGTGATAGCCAACCCATTGACAAAAGAAATCCAAGCTGATAAAGGTTTTCCTGGCCACTTGTTAGCCAGGTCATGCTGTAAAATCATAACACAATGCACGCCTCTTCCATGGGGCACCACAAGGCAACGATTAAAAAAAAAAAAAAAAAACCCTCACTTCCATATCCAGTGGAGTTGTAGTTTATTACTATAACCCTCCCAAGTCAAAAGGACACCAATTTCAAGCCTTGCAACTTGGTGCAGACAGGGTTTTTCCCTCTCAACCCACTCTGCTGGGCCTCTCTACCTGTCCTCTCCTACTGTCTACAGGTCCCGAACATTAGAAAATAGAAAATGTGATGATCTTTGTGTGTCTCTGTAAAATGTGTGTATGTGTGCGTGTGTTTGGGTGTAACGGGCCTTCTGTTTGGTCGCGTGGCCTGTCCGTCACGGAGCGGGCCAATGGCAGGCTGCCTTATATAAAATGAGTGTTTTCAGTCTCTCCGGGTTGCATGTACTGTATGTGGAGCAGTGTACAGTGAAGCGGAGGCAGAGCGGCTCCGCGAGCTCCTCTCCACTTTCCCATAGAGAACCCCTGACTGGCCACTGAGGGCGAGCCACACACACGCCCTCGCGCCCGGCGAGCCCGCGAGGTAAGAGCCCCCCATCTCCAGCCCTTCTCGGGCGCTCTCCCCGCACTTTCTGTTTTCCTACTCACTTGAGAGCCGCCGGGCTGCAGCCCCAAGGACTCCTCGGCAGGAGCAGCGGCGGCGGCGGCGGCAGCCGGTAGGCTGGACTTGAGGAAGACGGAGGGAACCCCGCGCGTCCGGAGCCGCCGCCAGCCGGCCCGCTCCCTGGGCACTTTCCCCCTCCGCCAAAACTTTGGGTCGGGAGAGGTCGGGGGCGAGGGTCGCGGCGGCCGCGCCGGCGGCGGGTGGGGGGCGCGGAGGCAGTGCCCTGCGGGCGGGAGGCTGGGGGCCGGGCTGGGGAGTAGTAGGCCAGCCGGTGCCAGGCTGCGTTTGCAACCAGCACCTCTCGGCACACAGGCAGCGCCGCCCGAGAGGGGCACGGGAGCCGGGGCGCGGGCAGGAGCAGCCCGAGGAAAACAACAACAGAGCCCTCACGCCGGCGGGCGGCTCGTGGCCGCCCGGGGAGCCCCAAACTTCATCTCGGCTAAAGTACGTGGAGCCCAGCTTGGGCTCGGCTGCCGGGGAGGTGGGGCCTGGGGAGTCGGGGCAAGGGAGGAAGGTACGAGCAGCCAGCCCTCAGTGGATTGATTGAACGTTTCGAGTGCGTCGGTGACCGGGAACAGTTCATCTGGAGAGTTGGGATCTGGGTGTTCCGGCCCCGGAGATCGGTGCCCTCTCACCCCCCCACCCCTAACCAAATGCGCGGCGAGTAGAGAAAGTGCTGTTTTAGTGCCAGAGTGGCTAGGAGGAAGAATAGGGGGAGAGGGGGAAGAGGGTGAGGGAGTAGGGGAGAGAGAAGAGGGAGGGAAAGCCGGCGAGGGGGAGGGAGGGCAAGAGAGAGAGAGAGAGAGAGAGAGAGAGAGAACCGGAGAGAACGGGAGAGAGAGAGAACGAGAGAACGCGAGGGAAGAGAGGAGGGGGAAGAGGAGGAGGGAGGCTGTGTCAGGATTTTGCTTGAATGTGGGATTATGTTGTGTCAATAAGTTTAAGGTGGAGGGAGCGAAGCTGGGGGTGGTGGTGGAGGGGAGGAGGAAGGCCTTGGCTGTTAAAAGTCTTATTTCTGAAGGTAAGTTATGGCATTGCATGGTCGCGATGACAGAAAACTTGCAGATCCTTTATCCGGGGATGGGGTCGATGGCTCTAGAAAGAGCTCCCGAGCCCCTTAAGCCACACTCGTGTTACACTGTTATTTGCTGCGATCCGGGTCGCTAGTAAATTACCGAAATCAGACTCGAGGTTTCTTTTCCTCCTCCACCTCGTCTCGCTCGCTCACCCTCAGAGATGTATTATTATTATTATTTTTTATTTTTTGGTATTGTATGAAACTTAACGTGAGTCCTGTAATTTACAAGGACCCTGAATCCAAGAATCTGGAACACGTTTATGTGTGAAATATCCACGATCATTTCAGCTAAATGAGGAAGGTAAAACGAAACGATGCAAAAAGCTAAGACACAACATGTACGACAGAGGAGGGGGGGGGGAGAGGGAGAGACGGAGAGAGAAGCTATTTTTTGCTTTCCTTTCTGTAGAAAGGAAAATAAAACGTGCATTCCCCTTCTCTCCCGGTGTGTAGGGTCTAGTCAGTATTTTAACTGTCTGAGGACAAATTAGTCCAGGTGGATCTCGTTGAAAAGTTTCGTGAGGTGGGGTGGAGGTGGGGGGGGGGTACGAAGGGGAAGGTGGGTGGAGGTGGTGGGGGATGGGGACGGAGCGAGCTCTGCCTCTGCTAATGGTCATTGGCCTGGGGCTTTGAAACCATTGCCTGTCCTGCTAATGACACGTCCAGTTCTAGTCTCCCGGCCGCGGACGCCGGGCTGCCGGGGACTGGGGTACTTTCCCCGCGCGGGGAGGGGCGTTCTTCGCCATCCCTTGGGGTTGCCCACTCGCGGCGTGGGAGGCCCCCCCACGCGCGCCCCCTCTTATGCGCGCCGCCGCCACCTCTGCTCGCATGACTTTTGTAGCCAGCCCGCGGCGAGGGGGCGCAGGGGGTCCCCGGTGCGGATGTCCCCGCGCGGCCACCCAGCTCCCGCCCCACGCGCGCCGCGCGGTCCAAGCCCGGGAATGGCAGCGCCGGGCCGGGCGGCCGTGCCTCCCCGGGGGGCAGCGGAGGCAGCAGCGGAGGCAGCAGCGGTGGCGGCGGGATCTTCGCCGGGGCCCGCGGGAGGAGGAGGAGAGGGAGGAGGAGGAGGGGAAGGAGGAGGAAGACGAGGAGAGGGAGGTGTTTTCTGCCCAGACCGCCGCCAGTTCGAGCGGGCACGGCGACGGGGCCACCCCACTCGTTGCTTCTCCGTTATGGAAAGGTGTTTAGCAGACTTTTACGCCCGGAGTGTGGGATTTACACTTCATTTTTTTTTCTCCCCCCTCTTCCCCAAAGCAAGATGGACTCTATTCCCTTTCTCTTTCTCCCTCTGCCTCTGTCTTGTCAGCCTTTAAGATCGACATTTTGTACTAAGATGCAAACTTGATGGTGACCAGCAACAAAGCCGGGGTGGGATCCCTCGCTCCCTTCCTCCCTCTCCGTTTCCCATCTCCCCCCACCCCGACCTGGTGGCCCTGCACTAGACACCGGGGGCTCTGGCGAATGTGTTCCCCGCTCGGTTCCGATCTCTAATCTCGGGATTGTGACCGGGGCCGGGCGTTTGGGCGACATATGTGGCCGCCCAGGTCTGCAGGGCTGAGGGCTGCGCTACCTGGACCCGCTGCCGTCGCCTTGCCACCTCCGGCCGGCTTCTGAGCACTGGGAGATTCGGACTGCCTGTCGATTGCCATGATTTGGTTCCTGGTGCATTTCTCCTGGGGACGGCGATCACTTGTGCAAGTTGATAAATGAGCACGGCGTGGGTTTGGGGTGTGCCGAATTGATCAACTTTCTGCCTTGTACATTACCGGGAGTAGGGTGAAAGTGTGCTGGAGACACCCTAGAATGCCAACTGGGCTACCCTCAGCCTCTGCCCTTGGAAAACTGGGAGCTCTTTCCCTTAATTGCCCCACAGCACGTAGGGGTGGGGATGGCGAGAAGGAGTGGTTGGTGGGGAGCGGGCCTCCTGGGTTTCGGGGTCCTTCCTTCGTAGATGTTGCAGGAGTTCGCCCTCAACTGTAAAGCTATATCATACTGATGATGTACCTTTATTTGATACTTTATAGGTCACTATCATATGACAGAGGTTTTGCCGCAGTTCATCTTCCTCTCTGTGTACTTTCCACTTGCCTTCCTGAGTAAGTATGCAAACTCTTCATATAGGGAAGCTAGCTGATATTAGTAATGACCTAAGGGTCCTTACTGTACACGTCAGAAGATGCCTTTTTGGGCTTGTAGCACCCCAGAAATCTTGTCCCATTGAGTTTCCCATAGCAGATTTTTAGTATTTAGAATTCGGCTATGGGTATTATTATTTTAACATAGTTTAAATGTCCGTTTAATATTTTTCTGCAAGTGTCATTTGAATACTTATTTTCTCTTTTTATTTCATAATGAAATTTTGCATAGAGTTGAAGGCCTAGGGAATTTGATGCTAGATAATATTGTAGAAAGATTGTAGCTTGTGAGTGGAGAGAATTATTAAAAAACCCAAGGAAGCATTGCCCAGAAGACCTCTCTAAATTACAGTATCTGACATTTGTTTACTTTTTTCTGGGCACTCTTTTCTTGGGAACTTGTGCTGTTTATGACAGTTACCCTTGTAGTAGGGAAGGTGGACTGGGCAGTGTGGTAAATCTAGCATTTAGTGTATCAGCTTGATTCAGAAGCAAGTAACTGTCCTAATGCATTGAGTTTGCTTCAGAACTTCTAAATTTGGAGAAATTGGGTATATTTTGACAGTCTGTGTATGTGAAAAATAGCAACTTTGAAATCTGTTGCTAAGTACTCTTTTCAGATCTGTGCCCCTAATTGGAAAAGTTGGTGAAATAATGTGGGACAGTAAGTGCCTAAAAAGTTTGTTTTTGAGAAGTAGCCCTCTAGGTGAAAACTGAGGGTTTAACATTTGAAAGCAGCGTGGTAAGCCCAAACTTCAGAAAACCAACGTGTAATTTTGCTCCTCCACTGCAAGAAACACCTCAGGTATTCTTAAATTGCTGATAATTTAAGAAAACTGGTCATACAAATTATGTAAATCAGTTTTGGTGCTTTGTAATAGTATCATAATGAAGACAGACTGTATTTTGTGAATGAAAATGAACTTGAATTCAGTTTTCCATAAAAGAAAAAGAAAAGGGACCTTCTTTTGTTTTGTTCCATGACTTGCTGTAATACTGTGTGTCACCAAAAGATTGTCTTAATATTGAGAGAAATTGAATTTGAAGACCAAGCTTTTCTGGTAGTTTTTCTGTTTTCTGTATGGTAGCAAAGTATACTTTGACATTGCTGAGAACTTTAGATGATATATAACAGAAGCTCTGTATCCAGCTTTCTTTAATGGAATGTAAAATATCTTGTTATTTCAGATAGTTAGGAGAGCCTCCTAATACGTCACATGCATAACAGTCAGAATGAGATGGGTCTGTAAGATGAATTTAGTGCACACTGAAATATGGGATTTCAGCTTCTTTGATTTTTTTTTTTTAAGCTTGTTTGCAAGAGAAGTTTTTCATTTTTGAACATATGGCAAGAGTATTCAAAATGCATTCCTGATTACTAAAGAACACCACATTTATACATGTGAGGCACATTATTTTGTTCACTGTCGCAAACTTTTAATGTTAGTTCTTTCCCCATGGAAATGTGTTTTACCAATTCAGAATTTAAAATGGGAATCAGCAATTTCCAGAATAAAAGCGATCTGATGAGTTCTTGCATTTGTTTGAGATATCAAATAACTGCTTCATTAAAACAATATTTTCAAGCAAAGTCTTGGTCTTTGAAGTCAGAGTAGTTTTTATAGTGTAAAACTTGAAGTAGTGATTTGAAAAAGTCACACTGACAATGAAATACAAGTTATTTGGCTTGGTTTATAAGGCTTAATTTTTCAAGATAAGATTTTAGATACGAGTTTTGCTTCTATATGGCCAAGAGTTTTCAAACCTCCTATTTTATTATTCTGCATACCTCTATTAAATTCTGAAACGGAAATCTTAATTTGCATTTCACATTTATTGAAAGAGGGGTTCATCTATGTTATTTCTTAGTGGTACATCTTTGTATGTATTATGGCAGTTTTAGGAAGAATCTTCCCCTAGGGTCTTAGATACTAATAGAACTTTGCAATTTTGATACTTTCTTTTTTTTAATATCCATCTTGATTTTTATATCCAAATTTAAAAAAAAGTTCCAGGTTTATGAGTTTGTGAAGTAGCTCTGCTTTTAATGTATATCTAGCTCTGCTGTACAACTTGAAAAGTATGTAGGACCTTTGACCTTATAGATTTGTTCTTTATACTTCATCCATTGAGACAGATTTGTTTAGACATTGAATTTAAAACATAGCTCTGAGTGAAAGTGAGGATGAATATATAATTATGGCTGGCTTGTGCTGTAAGTAACTATGTAATTGATAATGTTTTTTGTGTATAGTTAAAGGACCAACGACCTTAAAATAATGTGGCACAGCTCATGAAAGTCTAATTCATCAGCTAAAGTTTTTTAAAGCCATATTTTTCAGTAAAATTACAGATGTAATTTCTAATTATTAATCATCAGTCAATATACTTACGGTTTATGTTTTCCAACATTTCATAAAGAATGTGGTTAAAGCAAGGGCCATATTTTTACTGGGATCCTACCATGAATATCAATTACTTTAATATTAGAAGTCTTTAATAGAAGTGGTAAAGACTTCACAGTTCAACCCTATTAAAAGAAGTTTTTGAAAATAGCCTCACTATAGATATGGCTGTTTTTGCTATACTAAAAGAAATCCCTGGAATTACTAGTCCATTGCAAGAGTGCAGAAGTGTTTAAAATTGTATTTTTAAATGTTCTGAATTACTAAATATAGGCAATTAATTTGGCATGTTGCATCACCACCAGTGTGGAATATATTTTAAAATTTAAGCTTAAGCAGGTATTTAGCTTAAGAAGAAGACACTTTTCTTGAACTTGTAGTTTGAGGTCCACCTTGTTTTTAACATTTCCTTACCAAAGGCACCTTTTAAAATAGGTCTGACTGATATCTTCTGTATTTTTAATCAGCCTTCCTCTCAATATGAAATGAAAACAGACCCAAATTATAAAAACATTGTAGTTTCACCCCTTCATTTTTATTACATGCCCCAAGTAAATTGGATGCAAGCGGTCCTCAGGCCATACTTTGAGAAACACTGCTCTGAAGGTAGTAAAAACTAAGGCTAAATATTGAATGGATGTTCTTCCATCTTGAAGATTCTGTGACTATAATTCCATCCATGAGCTTGTACTACCTCAAGGGCAGTCGCAACACACTGTGTCGAACTGTAGAGATTTCTATGTTTTAAGTCATACCTGAGGAGAGCATCTTTTGCATTTAGCCTCTCAACATTCGTATGTGTTCATATTATCCCTTAGAAGGCAATTACAGTTTCTTGAAATGCCAGGACATCATTGTAAAACTGTAAAGATATATCCAGAAAATCCTCATGTGTTAATAGGGATTGTTTTTTTTTTTTTCTTTCAAAGGAAAAGATAAGGTGAGAATTGAAATAAGTACCAATTACACAACAGAAATGCAAGAGAAGACAAGCCAATAAAGAATTCTGTCTAAAAAGTGTATATAAACAGAGAATGAAAGAGTAAGGGAATGAAAGATTTAAAGGATTAAGTATAGACCATGAAACACTGACACACCTTCCAAATATAAGTTTAATAAGTTAAAAATATATCAGTTCAAGGATCTAGATAGAGTAAAATAACTTCAGATCGTGAGGAGGCTGTATAAAATTTAAAGTAAAATTAAGAATGAATTGGAGTTTAGGAAATCTTAGAAAAGTGAAAAGTATTGTAAAATATTGATTAAATAATTAAACCAGTAGTTAAATATAGCCCTTGGGTGAAAAGATCAGGGAATAAAACAGAAACTCCTGGATTGAAATAACTGAGATCCTGAAAAAGACACAAGTTTGGATATTTTGTAAAGGGAATAATTAAATAAATGATCAATAACTTATTTGAAAGAACAAATAAGAATGGGGATAAAAGTTGCTTAAAACAACTGAATTTCTCAAATGTTTTTGAGATTTGTGGTAAGAAATACTTTTTCTATTCCAATACACATATAAAACCTGGAACAAAAGTTTCCTGAAATAGTACTAAGAGCAGTGCTCTGATAATTTCCTATTCCTGTCTAACCTTTATAAACCTAATCTGTTTCAAACTATTTTATTAAAAGACAGAGTGTCATTCATGAAATTTATTTTATGACTTAAATTAAAAAAACACCGGTATGCTTGCAAAATATAGAAATCCCCAGCCCTCATCTTCATATTCTGATTCAGTGTATCTAGGGTAGGGCCTTGGAATCTGCATTTTAACTAATACTGCTGGTGATTCTGAAGCAGCTGTGAGGTCCCCTGATACTCTTGGAGGAATTCTCATTTAAGGGACTTATGGATAAAGATTGAATGGGCGTTACGTACTTGAATGTGGAGTTAGAGTTTATTGACTACAGAGGTCTCTCTTCCGGAGCTTCAAGATTGTATGGCTGTATTTCAGTCAGCATGTTTACAATACTCAGAGGACCCTTATCCCCCTCCATAGATGTTCCACTGTAGCAGGTATAGAATAGGAAGCAGAGGCTTTGCAGCTGAAGAGCCCTGGGTTTCACTCTTGATGGCTCTCTAGTTTATAAGCTGAGGGACTTTGGGCTTATATGGACACAGAATAAACTTCCATTATCATATGTGCAAAAGGGCATCTTAATATTTACCATACAGCAGAATGAGAATTACATAAGACAGTAAGGTCTATAATGACCCTTATCCACAGACAGTACTCAATAGGATATGTTTTTATAGTTATATCTCATCTCACTCCAACTCCCACCAAGTTTGAAGTTTTTCAAGGCCGTGCATTTCAGTTTTTTGTTTCAACTCTAGTATCATGAAGCAGTGGTGCATTTTTAACTGAATGTGGGGTGCTGGACAAGCAAGTTATTACTGAAGGAAATAAGAATAACCAGAAGGGAAGAAAAGAAAAAAACAGCTGAAGCATGCCACATATAAGTACAGTGCTTCTTGAAGTTTGGGGAATGATTCTTGTACCTCTTTAAAAAAAAGATATCTCGCAGGACAGGACACCATTCAGAATGGTTAGGTGACAGCATTAGACTTTCTCTCAAGTGACTTTGATGCATCCTGGAATGTCTTAGAGCATCATTCCTCAAACTTTCTACCCACACGCATGCGACTGATGTTTTCATATGGGACTCTATGATTCTTTGGTGATAGACATAGATAAATTATGCAGTTGACTATATAGGTAGTTCACAGTGTGATAAAGCCATTTCTTTCCCTTTCAGTAAAGTCTGTCAGAAAATAAGCAAGAGTGATGTTATTATGATGAAAATCTTGAATACACCCATATATATACTTGTAAAATCCTTTAAACTGTGGTACATTAATTTTTCATAACTAATTACTTGGGGGGACTCTTCACAACCAGTTACAACATGTTTGTGTCAAGGCATGAAGATTGAGGAGCATTATATCCAAAGTTCATAACAAATTATATCATACAAAATGGCACTTCAATCGAAAAGAGGGACAAACTAGAGAGAGGATGCATGGGAAATACCCTAAATCCCTGAAATCTTGAACAGTATGAAAATCAAAAGCCTGGGGATATGCACCCTGTGGTTAAATGCAAGGGAAGTACCAAAGACTATTAGTACTATGGTTCTCAAACTTGAATACTCATTGCCTCTAACACAGACATTTATTTTTAAGTAGTCTCAATGTTCATTTAATTTATTTGAATAAATTAAAATGAAATAACCTTTGTATTTCCTAACTTTCTAGGGTTTTTTTTTTTCTTTTGGGCTGCACCCTGCAGCTTCTGGGATCTTACTTTCCTGACCAGCGATTGAACTCGGGTCTTCAGTAGTGAGAAGGCAGAGTCCTGACAACTGAACCACCCAGCTGTTCCCTGGCTTTTAAGGATGTATTTGCCAGGAACATCTTACTTTGCTGAATTTTAATTTGCCATACTTTTTCATCTCTAGTAAATTAGTGAACTGTATCTTGATCTGGAGTGGTATTGGGTATATATTTGCAATCTTGTATCTAAAAATACCTCTGAAAAAGTAATGTTTTTGTTTTTCCAAAAGTTTGACATTGAAACTCACTTGATGTCAAAACCTGACCCAGATTGTCATGGGCCTTTTTAAAATAGTTTTTAAAGCCCACTTAGAATATTCACATATTTTGCTATAAGTAGTAGTATGGTACGTTATGAAGTACTAACCTAAATTGAGCTACGAATGTTACATAAAGCATGCAGTATGCTCAATCTGATCTTTTTAAAGCCCACAAAAAATCTGATGTGTACTTGGACCTAAGGGTTTCATATAAGGGATTGTGATCTTATTGTATTAACTTTCTTAGTTCACAAAGTGAAAATATAGGGTATTCCTACTCGTTTAGCTCAATGAAAATCCTTTTGCTAATTTTGATCATAGATCATCTGAACATTTTGAGTTCATTGCAAGGGGATAGATCATGGAAGCCGTGTTAACATCATATATTAACTCAGACTATCTGTCTGTTGAAACCCTTGGCTTCAAATATAAATGTGGAAGGCATCAGAGGTTATCAAGACAAGGAAACAAAATGGCAGTGCATAAAATCATTTGTGCCTCCTGCACTGAGCAGAGTGAAAGGCTTGTGGGTAAGGAAAGCTTAGACACACACACACGCACAATCACATGCACACTAGCTGAACCTCATCCATCCATTTTGACATTGTTGATTCTTTTTTGGTTGTTGTAGTTTTTATTTTATTAAACAAACACACACTTATAGCTGTAACTTTTGAAACTTGTGCCTTGTTGAACATTGCTTATAACAGTGAACAAAACTTAGGTTACTTTCATTACGGTTTACTCTTAGGAGAAGTTTCATGAAGGAATTATATTTCCTTTATTACTCTGCTACTTGAATGTTTCTTTCCTTCAGTCAGAAAGGTAAAAGTGAAAGTGTTTTCTGCAAATTTGGTTTCCTCTCAGGTGAGAATGTTCCTGGGTTGTATTTTATAGAGGTCCTAGGTATCTTTATTTTTAATAATTAACTGTGAAATGCTGAATCTTTTATCTGTACTTCTAATTTCCTATAAAAAAGCACTATAAAATTGAAAAGTATGAAGTGAGAGTCTATATGGCTCTCTAGGAATAAAGTAGTAGCTGTGTCTGAACTACTGTTAGGCCAAGACTTAATCTTCATTTGTTAGATTAAAACTATTAATGGCTAAAGAAAGTCTTCTTATTTGTTGATTCGACTACATCCTTTGATGTGGGAAAGCTACAGATTGAGTCATTCAGAGGGAGTCTTATTAGCAGTCCTGAATCTTTTAATATTAAAAATTGCTGAGTTATTTTTCAGCTTTTGGTGAGCCTCTCAAAACTCACCCAAGTGTAGAGTTCTCATTGACTGCAAAGAGAATGTTGTGGAGCATGGAACAAAATGAGAAAATAATTCTCTACATCCAACTGTCAAACTTGGATTATATTTTGTGTTACTGAAGTTATTATTTTTTTCTCTCTCTCCCTTCTGTTCTTCCTTTTCTCTCCTCCTTCTCTCCCCCTTTATCTCTGTCCTGTTTCTCTCAGCCAATTATATTCACTAATGTGCATCTGTGATACTGCCTAGAAACATCTGAGGATGGGAATGTGGGATTGAACGTTTTTTTTTTTTTTACCATTATTTGATTTTAAAGATTTATTTGTAGCTTTTGAGTCCTTTTAGTATTCATCACTACATATAATGAAGTTGTCAATTATGAATTTGATACTTACACAGTCCCTTATAAAGTCTTTTAGGAACAGTTATTAGACGCCGTTAGGACGGCTACGTGAAATAAAGGCACCTGTTGTTTTTATGAAGTAAATTCCTTATCCAGTCATTTTTGTTTTTTAGAGTGGTAGCATGATTACATGGTTTCACGTATATTTAAGGGAAAATTAAATGCAGTTTTTAGGAGGGTAGCCCAAATAGTATTTCACTTTGGGAGGAAGGGAGGAAGATAATTTGCAGTCAAACTCTACCACTGAGCTGGACCCTTTGGGAGAAAGATATTTGGACTGAGAGCCTCCTTATGAAGTGTAAGTTTTATTTTTATTTTATTTTATTTTTTTATTTTTTTATTTTTACTACTTTATTTTTCATAACAGCTTTCTGATGAGAGGTAACCCTGTTTTAATGACGAGGAAACCAAGTCTCAGGTTAAGTCATTTGTTGGAAGTCACACAGCTAGCAAGTGACTGTGCCAGGCTTAGAATGCCTGTCTGCAGTGCCACCGTCTCCTGGGCTTGTTCTCTGCATACCTGCTTTTAGGACCACATTCCAAAAGGTTACAAATGAACGGTTTGAGGCTACTTATAGCTAAGAATTACCTCTAATTTTTCTTTCTCCTGAAAGAGAAATCATCTTCTTTTTGAAGTGATGGGGCTTGGAACACTGTCCTCTATCAATCTTAGGAAAGGTGGATGAGAAAGTCTCTGAGCTGGGGCTGGTTGTCAGTTTTCGTCTGTGAGGTCACAATCAAAGACAAAACTGGCCTCAAACTTAGTTTAGAAATTAATAGTTAGAGAACTTCCTTTCTGTTTGGTGTATCCAGGATAGAAATGTCTAATAACAACAGTTACTGATTTCACTATTTGTTAATTCCTTTGGTACAGCAGTAGTAGCAATCATCATTCATTCTTCATAAGAAGTTGTTTTTCTTGCTGAACAGTCTATATGTTTTTAGTCTGGTACTCTTAAATACTTAATCAGTGAATATATTTTACAAAAGGAATTTAACATAGTGTTATAAAATAGTTTTCTGGAATTTGGTTTGAAAAGAAATCAGTATTCATGGAAAAAAATTATTAAGCAGATTTCATAGACACATTGCAGTGTTGTTCTAATGAGCAAACATGAATTAGAAGGTCAGTCAAAAGTTAATCAGTTTTCAAAGTGATTTCTGGGTACTTTTGATTTATTTTATGTAAGAAATTTGTTTCTGCTATGATAAGTAGAGATTTTATAAATTACACATTTACATACATGTAGCAAATGATTTAAAAAAGACAAAGTAACATGTTGCTTTTTTGGTACTGAGAGCCCTATTCACCTGAAATTAAATTCTTTTATCTTTGCAAATTCAGCAAAGTTAGAGCCGAATTCAGATATAGGAAAATAAAAAGTTTGTTGTTCTTTTTAAGTGACTTCTCTTTTCCCCTGAACCCTGAAACATAGAAATAGGATATTTTTCTGTTTTGGCAAAGTAGTTTCTGTGGATGATAATCTTATGAAGCGTGCTCTTGCTGGGTTCTGCTCAGTGATGCGTTAGGGTGTGTCAGGCTTCCATTTCTTGTCTTTCATCCCCCCTACAATAAAGTACTTCCATATTTCTCATTCAGGTAGGCTGGTAAACTGAGTAAGTTTTGTGGCATCTGATACCTTTTTTTTGACTTGTTTTCTTGAGTCATGTTCAAAGATCACTTTGCATGTTATATAATTTGGTCAAGTATAGGTGAGATTCAGGTAGCAAAAGCTTACTGATTTAATTCACTGGTCATATATTGGGTGCCTACAGTGTATTGATGCTGATTTAAACTTTGAGGATTTAAAGATGAATGTGGAACAGCCCTTATCCTCAAAGCAAGCATCTTCTACTGACTGGAAAAGTCCAGTAGATATGAATGTATATGTTATTCTGTGCTAATTGTTCTGACAGATATGGCATAAAATAGTACTAAGTAAAAACCACTTAAAAATTGGCCAGTTCCAACATAGGAGCTGACATTGAAATATGAAAAGGATTTCTTCCTGTCCCACTATATATGTCCTAACTACCATCAGGGTTATAAACTCATTTGGTCCAAGCACCAGAGTGGATTTTAAAAATTAGACTTTTGACCGTAATTTGGCTGGCATTTCTTTATTATTTTGGCATTTAGTCTAGTTATTTTTGCATTTAGTACATTATTTTGGCTTTTAGTCTATTTTAAAAACCAGTGACTTTTTGATAAAGTTTTCAACCTATATTAAGTTACATTACAGTCAAGTGTTTTGGGGCTTCCCTGGTGGCTCAGATGTAAAGAATCTGCCTGCAGTGCGGGAGACCTGGGTTCGATCCCTGGGTGGGAAAGATTCCCTGGAGAAGGGAATGGCTACCCACTCCAGTATTCTTGCCTGGAGAATTCTGTGGACAGAGGAGCGTGGCAGGCTACAGTCCATGGGGTCGCAAAGAGTAGGACCCGACTGAGCAACTAAAACACACACAAGTGTTTTGGACTTTCTTTATTTTTACTTTTTTATTTATTACTATTAATGTCACAGTCTGAAAGGACAACACTTTTGAAGTAAAGGAACGGTTCGAGGACTCCACGCACTTATACCAAATCATGTTAAAAGTATAGTGAATAGAAAAAGTTTGAGCTGTGTGTTCAAACACATTCTAATAAAAATGGTGTAAACTACTATTTCTAACACTGCTTCTTACTTACATAAATATACTAGTTAAAGTATATTTATTAATAAGATTTCAAGCCCAGACTCTAACCAGGTAAAAATGTACTTTTCTATGAGAAATTATAGATTAAAATTATATTATTTAATATAAAATTTATTAAAATTAAAATAGATTAAAAATTATGCTTAGTGCTTCCCTCAACCTTTGTTACAACTGTGGTGTCTCTCATGTTTTAGTAAGCCATGACCTGTAAGGGACACATGAGTTTCTCTTTTATGCTTAGTAATCTAGGTTCTGGTCTTTGGATTTCCCTTTGACTTGATCAGATCTTCAACATCACATTTTAAAATCATAACTTTTGTATTTATTACACCTCAGGGTGTATTCATTTTTACCCAGTTTTATTTGTGGCCCCCTTTTGACTGGTCATTTCTGGACATCATCAGAGTTTAGATTAAAACTTTGTTTCGAAAATACTGTGTGCTCAGTGTTCCAGATGCCAACCCTGGGTGCTTTAATAAAAAATACATTCATAAGCAAAATCATAAGGAAGAAACTGATCTGGGAAAATATTTCTTGGTAAGCTCACACCGTTGATAATGACCCTAATGTTTACATTAAAGAAGCAAAGAGGAATGGAGAAACACAGAAAAATATCTTGTGAGTCTTCTTTCCGTTCTATCATGGGGCTCTTTGGCATCATGGAAGTACAGTTACTCAGATCTCATTTAACTGTCCTCATGGTAATAATGAATTTCTCTTTTAAGTTTTGTGTATGGATATGCATTCTTGTCTCATTTGGTGCTATACATTCTTAGTTGTCCCAGACAACATGTTCAGATTTGTTGTAAGGTCCAGGGTTTTAAAAAGTTTTAATAATTTTCTACCTATAGCCTGTGCATAAATTTAAATCCATACAGAAGTCTTCTGTAGCTTGAAAGGTCTTGGGAATGGGTCTTGAGGAATGGACACAGAGTTATAGATCTGAGGATCTGGTCTCACTCACATAGTGATGAGTTTACTGTATCATAAATCAGTGGTGGATTTTATTTCTTGAATTCTTTTTAGGTAACCATATGTATCATTCCTGACTTACTTCAGGTATAGCTATCTCATCATAAAGTCTGATATATAGATCTCAATAGTTAGGGTGATTGGCGCTTTTCTTCATTAAAGATGTTTTCTTGGAAAGTTTTGACTTCCTTAGTTTTTCAGAACTAACTATATATCCTTATTGACAGATTATAATTTCAGAGCGTTTCATATGTGTTTCTAATTGATCTTTAGTTAGCAGTGGGTACTTGAAGTTTTACCATTCCCAGGTCCTAGTCGTAATCAGTGGTCTGTGAAGTACACAGAGGGGTGCTGCATAAAGGAATCCAGTGCTGATCATTATAAAGAAGAGCAATCTTTGGTAAAGCAAATACTTGGTGCCTCTATCATATCTGTTTGGTAATTCTGGGTTCCGTATATTGATTTGTCTTTATTTTATACAGCATGTATTTATTGAGTACTCAGTATATATAATGCCAGACTAGGAATTCTGGGGCTTGCAGAATAAAATGGTAGCGGCTCTGGCTTCAGGATGTTTCTGGTATAGTAATGACACACATATACCAGATGTGGAATAGAAAGTAGCAATGCTGTGATATCCGTGGGACACGGGGATGGTGAATATATGGTTGTTAGGAGACAGTTAGGGAGGAAGATTGAGATGGATGTGAACTTCGGTTGTTTAGTTTAATGTTTAGGCATCCTTGCCAAAACGCTTCCCAGGCTAGTGGGAAGTCCAGGCTAACCCCATCGTGGCAGACAGTTCCTTCTAGTTGTGTCATCATTCAAGCCAGTGGTCTCTGGAAGTTTTAGGTGCTATCCCCTTCAGTAAATGAATTTGAGCATGTATCCTCAGTGTCTATACGTTTATTTATAACATACATATATTGAGCTATTAATATATAATGTGATAAACTATAAATGCTTAGAAATAAAAAATAAACTTAATATAAAAATATTTTCTTTTGAATATAAAGGAAAATTATACTATTTCCTTCTTACCTACTCCAGTGGGCTAAGTCTTATTCATGTTTTGGGTCTCAAGGACCCAATTTTGGACACCACTGGTCAAAATTGGGCAGTGTCACACCAAGTTTTGCCAAGTTCCATGAGCCCAAGGACTGTGTTTTGCTTCCTACTGTATCATCAGCACCTAGAACTTGTTAGGAGTGCAATGGATACTGTGAAACAAATCAGTGGAATTAGTCTAGTTAGTAGGGACGAGGACTGAGTCTAGCTCATCGTGAAGGATCTGATAAGAATAGAGTCAATTGTTGTCTGTTGCTGTATCTCCTGTACCTATAAAAGTGTAGGAACTCAAAAAATACTAGTTCACTGAGCTAAGGGTGTGGACAGTGTGTAGCTCATAATGAGGGATCTGCCAGAGTCTGTAGAAGGACACGAAAAGGTAAATTTCAGGAGGTCCCCTAGAGCAGAACAGTCTATGGAGATCAGTAGGCAAAAAAATACAGCCAGTGTGGCGAAGGGGTTACAGTGTTAGTAAGAACATTATGGAGGAATGGCTTCAGTAACCTCACATCTTAAAAACTGTGACCCTCATAAGCAATAAGATCTGGGTTTTACTTATCTTTGTACCCACACTGCATAGAACAGTATAGTAGGTGTCTGATTCACTTTTGTTGAATTGCTCTGTTTTATACTATGTCCTGAATATAGGAGGTTCTGCATGTTCAGAAATGGCTCAGTGGAAAGATCAGAGGCCTGTAAATGAATCCTGCCCTGATTGAAGCAAAGCCAGCGGTTCTGGGATTACCTCATCTGCAGACATGGTTTTAAGCCTTCACAGTGTTGCCTGCACAGAGGTGCTCTGGTGACCACAACTGCCAAATCATATTTAGCTGTTTGTTATTAACAGTGTCGTTATTAACATACTGCCATCGACACGTTATCAATGAAGAAAATGGAGTTTGTGACAGAATTATTTCTTATATGCTGTCATCCTATACTGTCTTCCATCATCAGTAACGCTGGCATAATGTCATGGAGCACCCTCCTGTGTACTATTTCAGTTAGGACTGAATGTATTTACAGATAAATAAAGCAAGGTAGTTTGTATTTCCCCTCTTATTTTTGGAATTTTCTTATTCAATAGACTTCCTCTTTAAAAGGTAGTAAAAATTCTAGTTTTGTGGTCATAAAATAAACCTGTCATGCATTTTATTGAGCGCTGTTAGGGTTGGGGAGAACAGATTTCCCCTGAGAAACAACTCTGGCATTAGCTCTCTCCTTTAGAGGCTGGCCAGACGAAGGCATCCTTCTTCAGCTGTGACACAGTCAAGACAGGTACCCCCTTACTCCCTCTGCAGTTCAGTCTCATTTAGGGCATGTTTATTTAAAGCAGTTTCACATCTGCACAATTAATAAATTACTGTGCTCTAATTTGCATTTCTGATGTCTCGTAGTAAGCACAGCAAGTTCCCCTTTGCCCTTACAAAAACAGTTTAGTCTGCCCAGGCTTCCTAGAGCTGAATAAAAATTTTCTCTGAGGGACTTCCCTGGTGGTCCAGTGGTTAAGATTTCACCTTCCAGGGCAGGGGGTGTGGGTTCGATTCCTGGTTGGGAAGCTAAGATCCCACATGCTTTGTGGTCAGTAAGCCAAAGCATTAAAAAAAACAAGCGGTGTTGTAACAAATTCAATAAAGACTTCAAAAAATGGTCCACATTAAAAAAAAATCTTAAAATTTCCTCTGCATCTGTATCATAGTCTCCATATAAAGACTTAAACTAGTAAAATTTCTTTGCTTTCATCCTTTTGGTCATTAAGTCGTCAAATCTTTCTTCACTGTAAGTTTGTCACTCTTAAAGGCACAGTAGTAATAAATGTCAAACTTGTTATTGCAATCTAGAGTTTACACTGTGATTTCACAGACGTCTTGCTTGCTCTTCAGGCTGTGAAGTAGGGTATCATTATTCCCATTTTTGCAGATGAGGAAACAGGTTCAAAGTTGTCAAGTGGCTGAACCTGAGTCAGAGTTTGCAGTGGCTCCCCTGAGGCAAAAACCCTGTCTTTTGTTCATTCCTCTAGAAAACTGCCCACTGTGAAGAGCAGAAGTTATCTTACTTAAACTGAGGTTTCGTTTTCTTACTTTCAACCTGATAAGTGATTGTAAATACCTGGAATGGCAGTGCCCTAGACATTATGGTTGTTTTGATTTTGAATGCCTTGTGGGCTATAAAATATCAGTGGAATGGACCTTAAATTTCTGGTGTATTTAAATTTATTTGTATATTTAAGTAAGTGTTTTAGATCATGTGGAACAACTGTCCATTTGACTTAACTTTTTACAATTTGTAAAAAAGTTTGTAAGGGTTTACAGTTAGTGAAAAAGATGGAAAATTGAATGCATAGGAACCACACACTGACAAAGAATGTGCTTTCAAGTGTATATTGCGATTCTTAAGTGAGATTTGGATTATGTATTGGGGCCATTTTTTCCCCTGTGAGACATATTTCTGAAATTATCATGAAAAATCATTGGAAAGTATCAATTGATATCTAAATACCTAAGCTACACCCATTTCTAGAACACATCTGTATTATAATGTGATATCAACTGGTGTTTTCAGAGAAGTGGTGGCAAGTGTTTTTAAGTTTAAAAGGCATTTTAACTTGGCACAATTATTCAATTAATATTTTACATAGTAGGAGAGTTTTATTTGTTAGAATCTTATCTCAAAGTTCCCAAAGAGTAGAGAGGCCTACTTATTATTGAACTGTGGGAAAATAATGAAAGATTGATTGCATTAGGTCTCCCAGACCTTTTTTTATTTAAAGATTTAAGGCCTGACACGAAATTTATCAATTTAATTTTCATAATTTGATTTTGAAGATTTATACTAACTGCGGGATATGGTATAGTATTTGTGGATAAGGAAGTTTGTTGAAGAAGCGTAATTTGAAGAAAAACTAGAGTATGTATTTATTGAAGAAGACTTCTAAAGATGGAAAGAGGTAGAAACTGTGAACTTTTCTTAACTATAGCTTTTTATTTAAAATAAAGTATGAAAATAAAAGTCATGAGGATAATTAGGTAAAGTTCCTCCCCATCCTCAGTTTTTAAGCAGTTGAATCCTGTGGTCCCTCTCTTTCCACTTTGAAACAGCCTGGGAGAGAGGAATTATCATCTCCATTTTAGATGAGGGAATTGAGTCTTAGAGGCTCGGCAAGTTGCCCAAGGTCATTCTTCCGGTAAGCGGTGGAGCTGGCATTCCATTCCAGCTCATTCTGAGGAGGCCACGCTCCTACTCACTCTCCCCTGCAAGGCCCCTCGCTGCTGGTGCAGCCTTTGTACCGCTACTCGACGTGACTTCCAGCCCAGGATAAAAGTACCTCTGCTGTCTTTGTGGAGCACATAACTGTATTCACATTTGCTTGTTTCTTATTTCTTAAGTCATTCTAAGTATATGGTAAACTTCTAAAGTTAAAAAGGTAGTATTAATATAGTATTCTGAGGTGAAATATCTGATTTTTAAAAAAAAATAGCATTGTGGTGCAAATATAAAAAAGAAAATAGTTTTGAAATTAAGATAATTTTTAAAAAATATTATACGTATGTATTTTTTCTTGGCTGGGCCGCACAACCTGTGGCGTCTTAGTTCCCTGACCAGGGATTGAACCTGTGCCCCCTGCAGTGGAAGCTCAGATTGTTAACCACTATACTGCCAGGAAGTCCCTGAATTCAGGTAATTTGCATTCAAAGTGAATAACAGAATTTGGGCTCTAGAAGGGACATTGCAGATGATCTTGGAGTCTTATATATGTCATCATTTTAAATTTGAAGAAAGAAAGACCCAGATTAAGGACTGGGACCCAGGCCATGTGAGTGGCAGAGCTGGAACTAAGATGTAAGACTTCTGATTTGGTGTTTTGCTAGAAAAATCTGCTTAGCTCCAAAATGATGTAGAAAATATTTTTAGTCCATTGATGGCACCATTTTCACAGCCGGAATATGTGGCTTTTTTTTTTATATGTTGTTTATAAATGGTTAAAAATATTAAAGAATGAAAATATTATGTGTTATTAGAGCTCTATGTAATACATTATACATACTAACTTTGAAAGCATTTTTTATCTTACTAGTTGATTTCTAATTTATTTAGTAGTATAACAAAATTTTGGTAGCTAACAGATACATGGCTTTGGTGTAGTTCTGTGTCCTGTGAAAACAGAGGAAGAATTTCCAAAACAATAACACATTGTTAAATGGCATGCCAGTTTATCAAATACCATAAGTTTATTATAGTCTGGTCTTAGGAAAAACCATCCTAGCCTTATAGCAGCTCATCCTAATCTTAAGCAAAAGAGCCATTGAAGTTATTCAAGGACTGTTAGATTTTGTTCTGTCCAAGAAAGTGTAAAGTTGTTGATCAGGAGAAAGAAGTTTTTTAAACCCTAACAGTGTTCATTGTGGAAGAGTGATTTAACTGATTTGTGTACTGTGACGGCTCATGGTGGCCTTATTAAGAAACTACCGTAGTGACCACATACCTTGTAACTCGGACTGCTGCTGCTGCTGCTAAGTCGCTTCAGTCATGTCCAACTCTGTGACCCCATAGACGGCAGCCCACCAGGCTCCCCCATCCCTGGGATTCTCCAGGCAAGAACACTGGACTGAGTCCTCTCAAATGTAAATGTACTAAACATTGGTGAGTTAAGACCCTCCATCATGTTTTCAAGGTTTGTATGTCTGTGTTTCCTTTGGGAGAAATTAACCCCTGGTTGCTCAGACGGTAAAGAAGCTGCCTATAATGCAGGAGACCTACGTTCAATCCTTGGGTCGGAAAGATCCCTGGAAAAGGAAATGGCAATCCACTCCAGTTTTCTTGCCTGGAGAATTCCATGGATGGAGGAACCTGGTGGACTACAGTCCATAGGATTGCAAACAGTTGGACACGACTGAAGCAACTTAGCACCCACTGCAGTTCAGGGAGGGAGCCTGGTATGTCTTGTGAGGGCATTGCTTCTGCGAGTTCACCTGCCATCCTCCAGATGGGAATTTTCAGAGAATAAGAGCCACGTAGTCCCAAAAGCTGCTGGAAAACACCCCTTTCTTGATATATTCTAGTTTCAATTGTTGGAAGATTGTCATAATAGATTGATTTTGTTAGAACAAGACACTTGATTGCCTTTAGGCCGGGAATTGTCATAATAACTATATAGAGCTCTGCTCTCTGACGTGAATGGCGCCCCCTAGGATTGTGCACAGCACAACTTGAGCAGCCATACGTGAACCCTGCAGGCAGTTGTATCCAAGGAGATTGTCTTTAGACGTCAGATATTAAAACATCACGTCTAGAAAACTATAAATACAGTTCTCAGATACAAAATGCTAGTTATTTATGAAATCATTATTTTTTTAAGTTATAAACATAATAGAAATTGTTTCTTTTGGAATGGAGTGGAGGCATTGCTTTGCTTCTGCAGTATACTGACAAAAGGCTATATATTCTGTTACGCAGCTCTTGGCCCAACCAATTTAATATATTTTCAAAGTTAGTCTGTCTTTTAGAGTTCTGACTAAAGAAGGAAATTTTTGACCTTTATGAAGGACCTTTCCTTTATTAGATGGGTGCAGTAATAGAATGCAGAGTGACTTTAAGCATCCACCTCTTTTATCCATCATTAAAAGTTAATTGTCACCTCATACAAGTGCAACTTGATGGGATTTTTAACGTACCAAAAACTGGCAACCTGTGATGAGGAAAAGTATGTTCTGTGAGGACTTGAGTTAAAAGAAGGAAACGAAAAATGAACTTTTATAAATATTAAATAGCAGCTTAATGGAAATAAAAGCTTTTAATTTTTGTGGGAGGATGGTGATAGCAGATCAGTACCTTATGTTTAGTTGGAAGCAGAAGGTTTCAGAATGCAGGTTTACTGACGTAAGAGTAAACGTTTGGGTGACTTGGGATTGTCGAGGTTTCATCCCCTACACATTTGGAAAGATAATATTGCATTCACTGTCTTTGTGCTGGTCTGTGGAATTATTTTCTTAACAGGAGCAATAATTACTTTTCTCATTCTTATTTAAGGAACAGCAATCGGTGGGATGTTCAGCAGGAAATCCATTACCCTGTTTGTAGTCTTTGGTGCTTCCCTGGTTGAATTTGAGTCTTGCCCAGGAGGTAGTGATGATGCATTAAGTAGCTGAAACCATCTTTGTGCTGGGTCTTTCATTCAGCTTGGTGATGTGACTGTAAATTACTACACTCTAAACAGATTTTGAACTGTGCTCAAGTGCCAGTCCTCTTTAGAATTTGGGAGAAAGGACAGTAAAGTGTTGCTTGTTTGCATGAAACCTCCAGGTAATCCTTAACCTTTTACTTTTATTTTAGGTCCCACTCACCCATCCAGAGCCTCCCTGCCGGCTTCCTAGTTTACAGTAGATTGATTTGATAACGTGAAGTTTATTTAAATTAGCACCCCTTTCTCTGCCATCTGAAGATTGGCTCTAAGACCTGGGAGCCACTAACCACCCATATTTTGACTCCTCAACTCTTTTAGACTTGCCTGAGATGACATTCATTCTCTAATCATTCCTGGCCATAAATTGCTGGTTTCTAAATTTCATTTTTTGTTGTTGCTATAATTTTGGGAAATGTTAGTGTGCATAGCTTAAGGACCATGTTTTTTAAAGCCCTTTGTCAGAACACTCGTCATTTGCTTATTGTTTACTGACTAAATAAAACCCAGATTTTTTAAGATTTCATGATACACAGGACTACATGATTAAGTAAATCATTATCAAGTGGTTTAGTGACAAATCATTTTAGGAAATATGATAAACTCATTTTATCTCACATGAGACAGATAATTTTTGCAAGAAACTCATATCCTCTTTTAGATTTCTTTTTAGGTTATGATTATGAGAAAGATTTGGACTTTTGAGCTAAATAACAAAAATTTACCTTCATAAAACTTGTAGTAATAATAATGCAAGATTTCTTTTGTTAAATATGTCTTATTAATTTAAAATGTATGAATTGTTGATCAGATTTGGAAAACTGGTTGTCTTGCTGGGCCTTTCATTAAGTATACCTGTAAAACTATCCTATTTCATTATAAAACGTGATACAGTTATTATACTTGAAAATAATGTATGGTTCCTTAATCTCCCCAACCCCTGCTGTATATTCAGAAGGAAAAGTGGTTATATTGATTTGTTTGTTGAATAATTTTACCCAACCAGTTTATGTTATGGTCTATTAACATAACTGCACTGCTGGTTTATTTGTTCTGACTTGTGAATAAAGAGTGTTTTAAGTAAACTTCATAATGTTCAAGATAGTTTGAAAGATTAATCAATTCTTACTTCCTTGCTATAAAGTGTATAAGTGCTATTCAAGTAACAATTGCCTGAACAAGCTGTTTTGTATTATAATGAGATAGTGCTAGAAAAGTATTTGGCAACATGAAATAAAACTCAAACATTCTCAACATTTTTAGATGTATACTACAGATATACTATACATAAATAATATATAAATTTCCTTAGCTAAATTTAGGATGAAGGCATGAATTA
Source organism: Bos mutus (assembly GCF_027580195.1). NCBI lineage: Eukaryota > Metazoa > Chordata > Mammalia > Artiodactyla > Bovidae > Bos > Bos mutus. Next base: position 51,259,599 of record NC_091617.1, read on the forward strand.
TAGTTTCCTGTGGAAACTTAAGATAAGTTTAAAATAATTTACGACAGTTTTAAAACTTAGTAAATTAATGGTATTGGTGACTGTTCACTAAATACCAGTTCAATGAATGAAATTACTGAACTTTGTCTTATTTTTTGGTGATGATTGTACCTTACATGACCCAACAGTACCTACTTCAATATTTATCAAGTAAAGAGGCATTTGGCAGTTAGTGGATGAATGACATATAAGGCTAAATGCAGAGTCTTGTGGCTAAGATCTGACATGAAAACTATCCCAGTTGGTTTTTGTTTTATATTTGTCCTGCCCTTCATGAAATGAGGGAAATCTGACATAAATGTTACATATATTTACTACCTACTTATATCAGGCACTCTAATGTGCGCTTTCAGATATCTCGTCTCATAATGGGTTTTTGCAGGTAGATATAGTTTATCTAACCACCCACTTCTCCCCTCCTCCACTTCCTTCACAAGTTTTGCAGCTGAGCCTCCAAGAGGAGGAGTAACTTGCTGGGATGACGCAGGAGGGACCAGCATCTAAGTCCAGAGCCAGTTCCTTTTCCAGTGTCCGGCCTGGACTCTCTACTTTCTGATTCTTGGAAAGATTGCCTGATTTCTTTGTCATGATTTAAATGATATTCTGGATCCAGCCACACTCTCAGAAACCTAGTTAAGTTGGTCTTTTAATATCTACCTGGGAGGCAGCATGGTTTAAAAGTATCATTGTGTGAAGACAAGCCTTGTTTAATATCATCTCTGCCACCTCTTATTTGTGTGAGTTTGGGCTATGCACTTAACCCCTTGATACTTTGATTTTCTCACCTTTAAAAAAGGAAACTAATAGTTACTTTTTAAAGTTATTTTGAACATTAAAAGGTAATAACCTATGTAGAGCAGTCAGGTACTTTGCGTATAGATGCTTAGCAGCTATAAATTATATCCCTTTTTAAAAAGGACACTCTTGGCTCTGTTAGATGTATTCAGTACATTGTGTTTAGTGTGTGTTCATTTTTCTGTTAATGTGTATAACATGATCTTATATTTACATACATTTCTGTATGAAAACAAAAAGTGGAAGACAGATAGCTTTCTCAGGGGTGGGGGGAACCATATAATGGGCAGTATTATATATTTAAAGATAAATGATAAAAGAACTAGCACTTATTCAACAAACGTTTGTTAAGCTGCTGCTGTGGGCTAGGATCTCTTCTAGTCTCTGGGACTATGGTAATAATAATAAGATAGCTAAAAAATTGTTGCCTGAATGGAAGGTACCTTCTCATGAGGGAAAACAGACAATAAAACAAGGAAGCTGTATATGTTAGATGGTAAAATGTTACAGGAAAAAGAAAGCGCAGGAAGGAGGAGTGTGGCGTTGCAGTTTAATCAGGTGGTTTGTGATAGAGAGAGGTCAGGAATTGTGCAGGTCCAGGAGGAGCTCGTACAGAGATGGAGAGCAGAGCGCGGTGCTGACCTCAGGAATGCCCGGCTTCTTCCAAGAGCTGAGTGTCTTTTTCTGCACCATTTGTAGAGTGCCTCTGGCAGTCTTGGAGACATTCCTGCTCAACATGAAAGGTGGTACAGAAGTTTGTACCTGGTGGCAGGCTTTGGGGAATCTACTATTATGCTTGGAAGAGGAGGCCTGGTACTCTGGATGGCTTTCTCTGTAGTTGGCAGAATTAGGGGCAAATCATGTGCATTCCTTGCAGCTAAAGTGCTCACTCATTCTTCTCAAGATTTTCTTTGAAATTCCCTGATGGCAGTCGAGTGAGCTAGTAAGACAACCTTTCAGACTGAGAAGAGTGTCCTGAACAAGTGTGCTGTTCTTTTTTTTTTTTTTTAGTATTTATATATTTATTTATTCATATGGCTGTACCGGGTCTTAGTTGTGGCATGCGGAATCTTTAGTTTTGGCATGCGAACTGTTTAGTTGTGGCATGTGGTATCTAGTTCCCTGACTAGGGATTGAACCTGGATCCCCTGCATTAAAAGTGTGTAGTCTTAGCCACGGGACCACCAGGGTAGTCCAAGTATGCAGTTCTTAACTGCCTTCTTTTCCCACAAATACTGAAAGTGAAGAAGGGTGCGTTTAAATTTTAAGGTAATCGTAATCTATGAATCAAGATTGGGGAAGGCAATGGCACCCCACTCCAGTACTCTTGCCTGGAAAATCCCACGGACAGAGGAGCCTGGTAGGCTGCAGTCCATGGGGTTGCTGGGAGTCGGACACAACTGAGCGACTTCACTTTCACTTTTCACTTTCTTGCGTTGGAGAAGGAAATGGCAACCCACTCCAGTGTTCTTGCCTGGAGAATCCCAGGGACGGGGCAGCCTGGTGGGCTGCCGTCTGTGGGGTCGCACAGAGTCGCATACGACTGAAGCGACTTAGCAGCAGCAGCAGCATGAAGAAGCTGACAGCAGCATGAGAAGTTGACACTCAGTTCAGTTCAGTTCAATCGCTCATTTGTGTCCGACTCTTTGCAACCCCATGAATCGCAGCACGCAAGGCCTCCCTGTCCATCACCAACTCCCGGAGTTCACTCAGACTCATGTCCATCGAGTCAGTGATGCCATCCAGCCATCTCATCCTCTGTCGTCCCCTTCTCCTCCTGCCCCCAATCCCTCCCAGTATCAGAGTCTTTTCCAATGAGTCTTTTCCACCTTCGCATGAGGTGGCCAAAGTACTGGAGTTTCAGCTTTAGCATCATTCCTTCCAAAGAAATCCCAGGGCTGATCTCCTTCAGAATGGACTGGTTGGATCTCCTTGCAGTCCAAGGGACTCTCAAGAGTCTTCTCCAACACCACAGTTGAAAATATACCCCCCCCCCGCCCCCGCCACCACATTCATTTATAGACCTTTTAATTCTTTCCTCATGTGTTAATTGAGCAATTGCTACGTTCTGTGAATGTTACCAAGAAGACAAGGATGAGTTGTGTGTGTACAATAGGAAGGGAGAGGAAGTATAGAAATAACCTCCTCATGAGCTATTAATGCAGTCACACAAGTTGAATAGAGTACAGTGGATACTCAACACCTGTGTATTGACCTTTGGTTAAAGTGATTAGTAAGTTGAGACATAAAGACAATAGTATGCTGGGTCCCTGGTGGTCTAGAGGTTAGAACTCTGTGCTTTCACCACCATGGGCCCAGGTTCTATCCCTGGTCAGGAAGCTAAGAACTTGCAAGCTGTGTGGTGTGGCCAAAAAAAAAAAAAAAAATGATGAAGTCAGATGAGGGAGCCAAAGCCTCTGACTCCATTATTGGTCCTTGGACACTGGGATTTGGACATAGCCCCTGGGTGGTGGGGACATAATTTGTTTTTGTATTTTTAGCAAGTGGTAGAGAATAGGCTGTCAATAAATATTTGTCATATGAATAAATTAAGAGGAAAGGACTATCCTGCTGAAGGGAAAACCTAGAGTAAGGGCATGGTAGAGATTGCAGAGCGCAATTTCCCTTTAAGAAAGGGAGATACACTGCAGGGTAATCAGGGTCAGATTTTAGGAGTGCATAATTGCCAGGCCAGGCTCAGTGGTGGGTCGTTGAAGCAGGTTGTTAGAGTGCACCCTGCACTGGTAGCATTCCAGGGGAAGGGATGGGTGGCAGGAGCATCAGGTGAGGAAATTATCACAGCATCAGAGGCTGGAAGTTAACTGGGAGCTCATCTTGGTTGGCCACAGGGAGGGAAGAGGCACAGATGGAGACAAGTAATATGTTAAAGGCTGAATTGACAGCACACTAAAGTATTCTGTACAGAAAAACTGAAACAAACTTTTTAGCCAATCCAGTACTTAATTTTTAGCTCAGTAGAGTAAGTTTGAATGCCTCCTTTTGCTGTAGGAGCTCTTTTTGAGAAAATGAAAGCATCAAATCAAATTTACTGGGACAAGAGTTGAGCACTATCTAAAGTCATGCTCTCAGGAACCTTATGAAAGCAAAAAAAAATGTTAAAAGTTATTATATCAACCTTTAGGTAATTTACAGCAGAGTTCAATTTTTATATACTATATATATAGTTTGTAGCTCTTTTGAGCCCTTTGTATATTCTGTTCTAAATACATGCACACACCAGGGAAGAAGAGGGAAAATACAGAAATATCCACGTAATAGTTACTTATTTGATGCTGCATCTTGAATCAGTAATGTAGTCTAATGATAACACAGTTGATTTTTTTGTGTGTAAAAATTCTTTATGATCATCAGTTTTATAAAGTGGTTTCCAAGAAAGCATTTCAGGAGGTCTTGTGTTTTCCATTTAAAGAAAAAAGATTTTTGAATAGTAACTTTTTGAATAGTAATGCTATTTGGGTTTTATTTAGTATAATACATTTTTGTTAGGAAAAGCATTGTCAGAAGAATCATAGCAGCTTTTGCCTTCACATCTAGCATAAGTATATAAGACTGCAATGAGAGACAATATAAAAATGGAATAAGTATGATCCTTTCCCTCTAGTCACTGACCTCATTAATATACTTGTATGTTAGGGTATAAGTCCTGAAAATTGAGAAAACCTAGATTCCAGCCCTGGTTTTTGTGGCGCTGTGTGTAACCTATACCAGACACTTATTTCAATAGGCCTCCGTTTTGTTTTTCATTAAGGGTTTGGCCTGGCCTGGAATGATCAGGAAGATCCTTTCCTGGGTAACTCCTAGTGACTCTATGACCTGTTAGAGCCACGAGGGGAAGAATTTCCCAGAAACATTGACAGATTGTAATATTTCAAAATTCACATTATTTAGCATTCTTCCTGAGTCCCCGACTTGTATCTTTTTTCATGTAGATGGCTAAAAGGCCCATGTTTACTTTCATTGCAGAACATTGCCCTTTTCTGAGCAGAGTGCAAGGCACAGGGAAGATGCCCCCGATACATAATTGCTGGGTTTGTTTCAGCTGTGAGAGACATTAGTGTGTTAAGGGATTACTCTGGGACTTGGTCTGATCCTCTGCTGATGTCAGAGAAACAGTTGAAATAACTCTTACTGTATCAGAAGTAAACTCTTGAATGGATGATCATAGAAACTGTTATATTCACTCAGGGAACATTTATTGAGGTCCTGACATTTGCTTGGCAGGCATAGTATTAAGCCTGGGAATATAAAGTAAGTAAAAACAGGAATCCCCCAATACCAGCTTCCACAGTAGTAGAAAAAATGGGCATAACGACTTAGTAAGATAGGTGTTACACCAATATTAGATGGAAAAGTGTGGAACCAGATGACTGTTCTCTCAATCTTTGTTAAAAGTAAAATTGTGTTTAAAAAAAATGTCCAAATCCGTAAAACCTGAAAAAACTGACAGATAATAGGACTTCCCCCAACTTCCCCTCCTCCAATTTAAAGTTCTTTTTTTTTTTTAAGGAAGGTGACAGATTGTCTTCTAGTTTCTTCATACTTCTCTTGTTCAGGTCTGAAGAACAGGGACATTTCAGGTAGTCTCAGCAACCATGACAGGAGGCAGGGACATATACAGTCTCTAAGGACACTGCAACTCCAATTATTTAGGGATTTATAGATCAAAGCCATTTTTAGTCATTTTTGCTGAGGTAGCAACGATCTCATTTCACCCCATCTTTTTAATGCCATATTGGCTTCATGAGGATAAAACTTCATTTCAGGAGTTTTATTTTGGAGTAACAGAGTGAGCTCTGGTTAGTATGGATCGGCTCAATCTGAGTTGGAACCAATGGTGGGTAGTGAAGAGTTTGATTTATTTGGTATTTAGATGTTGCATTAAAATGAATAATGGGGCTTCCCTGGTGGTCCAGTGGTTAAGAATCCGCCTGCCAGTGCAGGGGACACGGCTCAGTCTCTGGTCTGGGAAGATCCCCATGCAGAACAACTAAGCCCATGATGCCCTAGGGCCTGTGCACCGCAACAAGAGAAGCCACTGCAGTGAGAAGCCCTCACACTGCAAAGTAGAGTAGTCCCTGCTCATTGCAACTGTAGAAACCCACACGCGGCAGCGAAGACCCAGTACAGCCATTAAAAAATAAATCTTTTTAAAATAAAATAATAATAATGAATAATAATTCTCACTGCATTCTGCTGATGGGTTTAACCACTGTTCCCAGTTCTTCTCTGTAATAATAATTGTTCCTGTTTATTGAGGCTAACATTCCAGACAGTGCCATAGGTATTTAAAATCATCTTATTTAACCTTTGCAATAATACCATGAGAGATATATTATTATTTCCCATTTTACCTATGAAGAACCTAAGACTGCAGATGGTTAAATATCATACCCATATTTGCTTTCTGTGTTTCAGGATTTGAATTCTGGTCATTCTGACTCTAGAGCTTAAGTCCGATTTGCCATTTCTCCCCCTGCTCTCATGCACTTAGAGCCGATGTCTAGTCCTGTGCTTTTTAATGCATGGGCTACAGGGCAGATGCAGTGGATGAGGGTTGTGCCTGTGAGGGCACATGAGAGAGGAGAAACTTTGGAGCTTAAACAGGAGGGAGGTGTGTGTTAGAAGTTACAGTGAAGAGACTTCTCTGGTGGCCCAGTGGCTAAGGCTCCTCGCTCCCAATGAGGGGAGTCTGGGTTCGATCCCTGGTCAGGGAGCTAGATCCCCTACATGGCAACTAAGACACAGGCAAATATATAAATAAATAAGTATTTTAAAAAAAGTTAAGATGAAGACAAGGAAATAGTAGCCATCAGGAGAACCCGAGATAGTAACTGAAAGATACTGAATCAGATAGTGTGAAGTGACAGGCCAGGGAAGGGGTAAATAAATCAGGCCTTAAGATGTAGCTGCTACTACCACAACTCTTGCCTGCCTGGTCTCCTCCTGAACAAATCAGAATCTTCGGAGTAGGATCTAAGGATTTGTATTGTTCACAAATCCTGCAGATGATTCCGATAGGCTCAAATGCTGGTAGGACGCCTGTATGTACATGGAGAGAGTAAAGTGGATGAAACCAGGAGTGCTGAGTTTGCAGAGGGCTATTCCTTTTCTGAAGCACAGAGCTGAACATCACTGAACAGAACACACTGGTGAGGGACTAGTGATTACAGATTCGGAGTGTTATTCATTCTTAATTTTTAAACCCTTTCTGGCTATTTGTGGAAAATAAATTGATCTTTTTCTCTCACATTTTCTCTGGATAAAGTGGATCTAGCTTAAAGGGCCTGGTACCCAGAGGTTTTGCTGTAAATAGACTGATATTATTTCACTTAAAAGAAAAAAAAAAGATTTATTTATGTTTGGCTCTGCTGGGTCTTCCTTTTTTGTGCTCATCTTTGCGTGTAATCTTCCCTTGGTACCTCTTAATTTTCTTGAAAAGATCTCTAGTCTTTCCCATTCTATTGTTTTCCTCTGTTTCTTTGCATTGATCACTGAGGAAGGCTTTCTTATCTCTCCTGGCTATTCTTTGGAACTCTGCATTCAAATGGGTATATCTTTCCTTTTCTCCTTTGACTTTAGCTTCTCTTCTTTGTTCAGCCATTTGTAAGACCTCTTCAGACAACCATTTTGCCTTTTTACATTTCTTTGTCTTGGGGATGGTCTTGATCCCTGCCTCCTGTACAATGTCACAAACTCCCGTCCATAGTTCTTCAGGCACTCTGCCTATCAGATCTAATCCCTTGAATCTATTTGTCACTTCCACTGTATAATCGTAAGGGATTTGATTTAGGTCATACCTGAATGGTCTAGTGGTTTTCCCTACTGTCTTCAATTTAAGTCTGAATTTGGCAATAAGCAGTTCATAATCTGAGCCACAGTCAGCTCGCAGGCTTGTTTTTGCTGACTATATAGAGCTTCTTCATCTTTGGCTGCAAAGAATATAATCAATCTGATTTTGGTGTTGGCCATCTGGTGATGTCCATGTGTAGAGTCTTCTCTTGTGTTGTTGGAAGAGGGTGTTTGCTATGACCAGTGCATTCTCTTGGCAAAACTCTGTTAGCCTTCGCCCTGCTTCATGCTGTACTCCAAGGCCAAATGTGCCTGTTAGTCCAGTATTTCTTGACTTCCTACTTTTGCATTCCAGTCCCCTATAGTGAAGAGGACTTCTTTTTTGGGTGTTAGTTCTAGAAGATCTTGTAGGTCTTCATAGAATCATTCAACTTCAGCTTCTTCAGCATTACTCATTGGGGCCTAGAGTTGGATTACTGTGGTATTAAATGGTTTGCCTTGAAAATGAACAGAGATTGTTCATTGTTGTTTTTGAGATTGCATCCAAGTACTGCATTTCAGACTCTTGTTGACCATGATGGCTCCTTCATTTCTTCTAAGGGATTTCTGCCCACAGTAGTAGATATAATGGTCATCTGAGTTAAATTCACCCATTCCAGTCCGTAATAGTTCACTGATTCCTAAAATGTCGATGTTCACTTTTGCCATCTCCTGTTTGACCACTTCCAATTTGCCTGGATTCATGGACCTAACATTCCAGGTTCCTATTGCAATATTTTTCTTACAGCATCTGACTTTACTTCCATAACCAGTCACATCCACAACTGGGTGTTGTTTTTGCTTTGGTTCCGTCTCTTTATTCTTTCTGGAGTTATTTCTCCACTGATCTCCAGTAGCATATTGGGCATCTACTGACCTGGGGAGTTTATCTTTCAGTGTCATACCTTTTTGCCTTTTCATACTGTTCATGGGGTTCTCAAGGCAAGAATACTGAAATGGTTTGCCATTCCCTTCTCCAGTGGACCACGTTTTGTCAGAACTCTCTGCCATGACCCATCTGTCTTGGGTGACCCTAAACGGCATGGCTCATAGTTTCTTTGAGCTAGACAAGGCATGTGATCAGTTTGGTTAGTTTGCTGTGATTGTGGTTTTCATTCTGTCTGCCCTCTGATGGATAAGGATAAGAGGCTTTTGGAAGCTTCTTGATGGGAGAGACTGACTGAAGGGGAAACTGGGTGGTGTTTTGATGGATGGGGCATGTTCAGTAAATCTTTAATCCAGTTTTCTGTTGATGGGCGGGGCCATGTTCCTTCCCTGTTGCTTGACCTGAGGCCAGGCTATGATGAAGGTAATTAAAGAAGAGTTCATGCAAAGTTGAGCACAATAAAGGACAAAAATGATATCGACCTAACAGAAACAGAAGATGTTAAGAAGAGGTGGCAAGAATACACAGAAGAACTGTACAAAAAAAGATCTTCACAAACCAGATAATCACGATGGTATGATCAGTCACCTAGAGCCAGACATCCTGGAATGTGAAATCAAGTGGGCCTTAGGAAGCATCACTATGAACAAAGCTAGTGGAGGTGATAGAATTCCAAATCTTATTTCAAATCCTAAAAGATGATGCTGTGAAAGTGCTGCACTCAATATGCCACCAAATTTGGAAAATTCAGCAGTGGCCACAGGACTGGGAAAGGTCAGTTTTCATTCCAATCCCAAAGAAAGGCAATGCCAAAGAATGCTCAAGCTACCACACAGTTGTACTCATCTCACACGTTAGCAAAATAATGCTCAAAGTTCTCCAAGCCAGGCTTCAACAGTACATGAATCATGAACTTCCAGATGTTCCAGTTGGATTTAGAAAAGGCAGAGGAACCAGAGATCAAATTGCCAACATCCGCTGGATCATCGAAAAAGCCAGAGAGTTCCAGAAAAACATTGCTTTATTGATTATGCCAAAGCCTTTGACTGTTTGGATCACAACAAACTGTGGAAAATTCTGAAGGAGATGGGAATACTGGACCATCTGACCTGCCTCCTGAGAAATCTGTGTGCAGGTCAAGAAGCCACAGTTAGTATTAGACATGGAACAACAGACTGGTTCCAAATCGGGAAAGGAGTACGTCAAAGCTGTATATCGTCACCCTGCTTATTTAACTTATATGCAGAATACATCATGAAAAGTGCTGGGCTTGATGAAGCACAAACTGGAATCAAGATTGCTGGGAGAAATATCAATAATCTCAGATACAGATATGATAGCACCCTTATGGCATAAAGGAAAAAAGAACTAAAGAGCCTCTTGATGAAAGTAAAAGAGGAGAGCAAAAAAGTTGGCTTAAAACTCACCATTCAGAAAACTAAAATTATGACATCTTGTCCCATCACTTCATGGCAAATAGATGGGGAAACAATGTAAACAGTGAGAAACTTTATTTTGGGGGGCTCCAAAATCACTGCAGGTGGTGACTGCAGCCATGAAATTAAAAAGACACTTGCTTCTTGGAAGAAAAGCTATGACCCACCTAGAGACCGCATATTAAAAAGCAGAGACATTACTTTACCAACAAAGGTCCGTCTAGTCAAAGCTATGGTTTTTCCAGTTAGTCATGTATGGATGTGAGAGTTGGACTATAAAGAAAGATGAGCGCTGAAGAATTGATGCTTTTGAACCGTGGTGTTGGAGAAGACTCTTGAGAGTCCCTTGGACTGCAAGGAGATCCAACCAGTCAGTCCTACAGGAGATCAGTCCTAAATATTTACTGGAAGGACTGGTGTTGAAGCTGAAACTCGTAATACTTTGGCCACCTGATGTGAAGAAGTGACTCACTGGAAAAGACCTTGATGCTGGGAAAGATTGAAGGCAGGAGGAGAAGGGGTTGACAGAGGATGAGATGGTTGGATGACATCACTGATGCAATGAACATGAGTTTGAGTAGGCTCCGGGAGTTGGTGATGGACAGGGAATCCTGGCATGCTGCAGTCCAAAGAGTCACAAAGAGTCGGACATGACTTAGCAACTGAACTGAACTGAGGGTCTTCCTTACTGCATGTGAGCTTTTCTCTAGCTGCGGTAAGTGGAAGCTTCTTTTCATTGTAGTGTGTGGCCTTCTCATTGCAGTGGCTTGTCTTGTAGACCATGGGCTCTCGGGACATGGGCTTCAGTAGCTGTGGTGCACGGGCTTAATTGCTCCATGACATGTGGAATCTTCCCAGACTAGAGTTGGAACCCAAGTCTCTTTGGTCTCCTGCATTGGTAGGTGGATTCTTAACCCCTAGTGCCACCTGGGAAGCCAAAGATGTGATTATTCACTCAGCTTAATATATAAAAAATATATTTATTTATTCTTTTAATTATTTATTCTGTTGTTTCATTAAATCTTTAATTCCACAACAGCTATTTTTTAGATTTCTAACAATTGTGGAATATGTTATTTGCTTTGTGTATGTGTGTTTAATGCTGTAGATTAGCAGTGATCATGAGTGACTCTGGAGTTGTGGTTGTATCTTATGATTTGTAAATGCTTTAAACTTGCTAGCAGTAATTTTTTTTCTCTCTAAAAACTTAAGTGATAAGAAAAGAGATATGGAGGTGGATCTGTGGGAAAACAATCCAGAAGTAATACTGAGTCTGATGATGGGGTTTTCTTGAGGTGTTTTTATCTACAGCAATTCTTATAGGGTCATTTTTTGCCTTTCCATATTGTCTGATCTCTGCTACATAAAAAATATTTTTTGGCAGGACGTAAATCCATGCAGATGATTGAGAATGGTTTTATCTTACCAAAGCAATTCATCCTTTAAAAAAAAAAAAAATTGTTTGTTTCTACTTTTTCCCCAGAGTATTTGTTTCTGCTTGACCAACACCTCCTGTTTGAGGATTACATACTCAATTCCCACCCTTTCTTATCCTCTCTATTTACCTGTAGGCTCACAGTTTGAGTAGGAGGGGATGATATTGGTTAAATCACAGGATGATTTAACTAAACAAAACAGCACATTTGGGGTAACTTTTCTTGTGCTGGCCTCTTGGTTTAAGGTTTTTGATATACCTTGTTTCCAAAGGAATTTGTAGATTTCCAAGAGCAGTCTAGAAAGGAAAAGTGATGTGCAAATGTCAGAATAATTCATGCAAGTTAGGTTTTTCCTTAAAGACCCTGGAAAAAACGTGATTGCTTGTTAACTTTTCCAAGAAGAGATTGGCTAAGATCACATCACCCATATGAACATGAAAGTCCAACAAAAAATTATTTATCAAAAAGCAGAAACAGAACCAAAAATAATGTGCCACTCATGTTTGAGACACAGCACTCATCTTCCAGAAATACTGTATGCATCTCTAGGTGGGAAAGATGTGAATTAAGGAAGCTGCCAGAAAGGGCATCTGAAATACCGCTGGGATGGAGTGCTATCATTGGAGGGGACTCTCTTTTTAAATGCTGAAGAATCTCTAGTTTAAGCTCGTGGATTCTTGGATAAAGCCAGCGAAGCATTATTCACCCAGATTCTTGTGAATTTGAATGACTGATAATGCCTTATAGTCCCACAAATTTCTGGACAAATACTGCCTTTCGCCCCCACCCTCCATCCCTCATTATAGCAAGTAGTAAGTTTTGGAGTTTATCCATCATCTTGTGAGGCTGATGTCTGGGGAGAAAGCATTATCCTTCCACTGCAAGCTCTTGTCTCTACCGGCAGACAGAGTAAGGGCCCGGGTGGCTCAGGGCCTGCTCAGCTCTGTTGTTCGGTGCTCTGATATTGTATCCCTCTTTCTTGCTATCCTGCCAAGTTCTTCTAAGATGTAGGACTTTACTTTCCATTTTAGAAAATTATTGCTTAACAGAATCTACTCTGTGATTCAGCAGACATTTATTGAACAGGTTTATATGCTTTACTGTTATATATGAGAGCTCACATTAGAATCATGATTTTTAAGTGTTGTGTATATTTTGTTTATTTTATTTTTTGGATTAGATTCTGTTTTAGATGTTGGCCTTGTGCCAGATCATTTTGCTGAGCAAACTTTAAGGGCCCTTCTGCCTGTAGGGGAATGTTACATGTAAGTTCTCTGTGTTGAACAGCTTTACAGGTATCTGGTAACTTTCTGTAGTTATTCCTTTAATGAACAGGGCCAGTGGGCTGCCTGTCCCACTGGGGCTACTGTGGTTGTGGTGACTTTTCTGGTACTTCTTTTGAAGAAGTTGCTTTAGGAATGTGTTTTAAGGCACAGACCTGTCTTAGGTGGTAATCCTACCAGGTCACCCATATTTCCAGAAAAGGCTCAATTTATATAAAATAACCAATGAAAAACCAATAATTTGTTTTCCTAGCTTTCTGTTTCTCAAATTTTCTACTAAAGTACCTGAAGAGCAGAAGAAAGTAGACTCGTTTTCCTGCAAAGTCATGGGTCATAACATAGGCCAAATTGTGCTTCCAGAAAGCTCAAATTCGTTGAAGTTTCCAGAATGCTTGATCTTAAAAATCTATTTGAGTATTATATATCCTGTTCTATAATATAGGCCTCTTTTTTAAAAAATCGAGATAAAAAAATGACACACAGTGGAATGTGTAGACCTTAAATATAGAGTTTGGTGAGTTTTGACATAAGCAGACAGTAGTATAATCTACATGCCTGTCATATCAAGAATATATGTACATGTTCTAACATAGAAGTACTGTTTGAAGTTATTTGCCATCAAGAAATTCATGCCCACCCCCACCCCCTCCCCTGCACCGCGAAAAAGAAAAAGGTTTCATTCCCTACGACTATCTGCCTTTCAATTTTTAATTTCTACTTGTTATACTACTCTATATTTTTGGAATGATGGCAGTAGACATGGCATGATTATTTGGTTTTGAGAAGTATAGCCTTCATCAAGATGGCTCTGCAAAATGGATAAGTGTCTTAATGGATTTTCTTCAGTTAACATGTAGCTAGAGAAGTTGTTTGATGTCCATTGTTTGCCTAAACACCAAAAAATTTTAACTGCTCTAATTGCATATAGTTTACTAAGTCAAGCAATAGGTCTGTGATCAGGAAATTAAAGATTGGTTCACTTTCATTGTTTTTTCTGGTAATCTGTTTTATAATAAGGCCTTATTCACGTGCACAGTATGTTAGTTCCTTTAACATTCTTTCCAGATAACATTTGACACTCTGTGCTTTGTAGTAGTCACCTTGTAGGAATCCCACTGATGATCCACTCCCAGCCTTTTATTCTCATTTCTTGAATTCTTTCTTGAACATAGCCTGCAACTATAACTGAGTGCTTGTACTTTGTTTTTCCTCCAGATTCTTTCAAAAAAGCAGATGTTAAGGCTCCCTTTCAGTAGAGACTAAGTTCTAATTATTGTAGCTAATGCAGTGGACAATACATTAAGCCCACTAGATTGATTTCAATTGTAGGTATTGGTGTTAGGTAATATAGGAAATGCAATGTTGGGTAAGGGATAGATCCTATGCTCAGTAATGTTTAGTAATAATAGGGGAGCTGATGATGGTAACTAATACTTATAAAGACTTTTTTATGTGCTTGGTACTATTCTAAGCATAGTGGATATATTTCCTGATTTTATCTGCACAGTCATCATTTAGGCTAATTAATAATGTACCTATTTGCTACATTAAGAAATTGCATGTCAGGTTTCTTAGAAGCAGAGCCTGAGGTGCAGAGTCTTGTGTGGGTGATTTATTGAGGGAGCACTCAGGAGGAACCTGAACATGAGCAACGGAGGGAAGCCGGATTGGGTATGTGGTCAGTGGCCTCAGCGATACTTGGAAATATACATTCTCAGGTTGTGTATTCTCAGGAGCCCTGAACCGGGAACTTGGGGAGCTGGGGAGCCAACCTGTGGTTTAACTAGTCTTCCAAGTGAACCTGATTGATCCTAAAGTTTGAGAACTACTTGGGTAGAGGATGCTGAAGCTGAAACTCCAATACTTTGGCCACCCGATGCGAAGACCTGACTCATTTGAAAGCACCCTGATGCTGGGAAAGATTGAAGGCAGGAGGAGAAGGGGACAACAGAGGATGAGATGGTTGGATGGCATCACTGACTCAACGGACATAAGTTTGAGTGAACTCTGGGAGCTGGCGATGGACAGGGAGGCCTGGCGTGCTGCAGTCCATGGGGTTGCAAAGAGTCAGGTACAACTGAGCAACTGAACTGAACTGGGTAGGGGAAAAAGCCAGGTAAAGATGTGGATTTTGCTAAAAATGTAGCTTCCTTGAAATCCTTTGCGAAGTTTGGAGTGGGAATGGCACATAGATTTGCCATTGGGAAGAGGACCACTCAGTCAGGCATTGGCTGAGGGGGACTGTCTGGGGAACAGACCCTGAGGGAGGGGCATAATCCCCCAGAATTGGTGGGAAAGGTAGCTCTTATGCAGCTCTGAGCCCTTAGCATTCGACACTCTCAGCAGCTGGGCAGTGGGTCTGCTGGCCTAGAGGGGATCTAGGTAGGGCATCCCAGTGTCCACTACACTGAGGTATAGGGAAGTAACTAGCTTAAATTCCCACAGCTAGTAATGGGAGTTGAACTCAGGCTGTCTGTATCCAGAGTCCATCTTCCTAACCATCAGTTATACTGCCCTCTGTGATCAGAACAATAATAGAAATAACAACAATATGAACAAAAGACAATTTAGAGGAGGGTAGTACTTCTGGCTGAGGACAATGGAAGCCCTTATAAAAGGAGTGTTATTTGATTTCACCTTGAAGTACAAAAGATCTGGACACAAGAGGCTTTCTAGATAGAAGGAATAGCCTGAGAAAAGGCATGCATGCCTGCGTGCTAAGTCCCTTCAGTTGTGTCTGATTCTTTGACCCTATGGACTATAGACCACCAAGCTCCTCTGTTCATGGGATTCTCCAGGCAAGCATACTGGAGTGGGTTGCCATGCCCTCCTCCAGGGGATCTTCCTGACCCAAGGATCGAACCCACCTCTCTTACATCTCCTGCATTGGCAGGTGGATTCTTTATCACTAGCACCATCTGGGAAGCTCTGAGAAAAGGCATGCTACTGCTACTGCTGCTGAGTCGCTTCAGTTGTGTCCGACTCTGTGCGACCCCATAGACAGAAGCCCACCAGGCTCCCCTGCCCCTGGGATTCTCCAGGCAAGAACACTGGAGTGGGTTGCCATTTCCTTCTCCAATGCATGAAAGTGAAAAGTGAAAGGGAAGTTGCTCAGTTGTGTCCAACTCTTAGCAACCCCTTGGACTGCAGCCCACCAGGCTCCTCCATCCATGGGATTTTCCAGGCAAGAGTACTGGAGTAGGGTGCCATTGCCTTCTCCAGAGATAGCACTACTCACCTACAAAAATGGCTAAAATTAAAAAGACTGATTATATCCAGTATAGAGAAACTAGAACTCACATAAACCACAGGTGGGAATGTAAAATGGTATAACCACTCTGAAAATAGTTTGGCAGTTTCTTAAAAAGTTAAACCTACATTTACCATTGATCTAGTCATTTTCCTTTTACAGTATTTATCCAAGTTAGAGAAAGATAAGTCCATACAAGGATGTGTACCTGAATGTTCATAGTAGATTTATCTGTAATACCCAAAATATCCACCAACAAGTGAATGGTTAAACAAATGATGGTCTGTGCATACAAAGAACTATTATTCAGCAATAAAAAGGAAAGCACCATTGATTTACCCATCAGCATTGGTGAATCTCAAAATAATTATGCTTATTGAAAAACCTAGACCAAAAAGAGTACATACTCTGTGATTCTGCTTACATGAAATTCTAAAAAATACAAACTAATCTAGAGTCATAAAAGAGATAAGTGGTTCCTTCACAAGGGAGAGAGAAGGAGAGAGAGGGTTTACAAAGGCACAAGAAAAAATTGGTGGTGGATCATGGATGTGTTCATTATCTTGCAAGTGATGGTATCATAGGCGTACCAAATGTATCACATTGTCCAGTTCAAATATGTGCAATTGATTGTGTGTCGATCACACCCAAATAAAAAAGGACATACAAAAGAAAAGAGAGAAAGATTATATGACCACATATATGTAGGGTGAATTTCAGGAGGAGAAGCTGGAAATAAGCAGCAGTGAGTCAAGTCTGGAAGCAGTGAGTATACACAATGAAGTGGGACCTGCTCTTGGCTATGGCAGTTAAACTGGAAGAGAAATGGTAGACAAGATGCTATAGAAGAAGCAGTCCAGGAGTTAGAGGAGTAAGAGAGAGGAAGCCATGGAAGAAGCTGGCCAAGAGAATGCTGTCCCCACCCCCCCCCCGCCCCCCCACCCATCAAATGAATGGAGCTTCCGTGATGGAAGGTGTTGATGGAGGGCGTGCAGCGAGATCACAGTTCAGGTTCAGGAACATGGAATATGGTAAGGGACAACCATTGTGGAGATGTCAGGTAGGTAGCTGGAAATGTTGAACTAAAATGCATGAATAGAGGTATAGAGTTAGACTTCATTGTAGAGGCAGTTATTGAGAGTCTGATAATAAAATCGCCAGTGATGATCACATTGGTAAGAGAGGGCCAAAGTCAGTTAGGATTAAAGTTCTTGGTCTCTTAGCTTCTTGTTCAGTTTTTTAAATCCATTGACTTACATGGCCTCCAAGTGAATAATGAAGTTACATTTTGCATATTAAATTGAGAGAAAGTTAAACGTTTTGCTACTTTCTAACTTAGACTGCTGCTGCTGCTAAGTTGCTTTGTGTCCGACTCTGCGACCCCATAGACGGCAGCCCACTAGGCTCCCCCGTCCCTGGGATTCTCCAGGCAAGAACACTGGAGTGGGTTGCCATTTCCTTCTCCAATGCATGAAAGTGAAAAGTGAAAGTGAAGTCGCTCAGTCGTGCCCGACTCTTAGCGACCCCATGGACTGCAGCCCACCAAGCTCCTCCATCTATGGGATTTTCCAGGCAAGAGTACTGGAGTGGGGTGCCATTGCCTTCTCCACTAACTTAGACTAGGGAATATAAAAGGGAAAATGGAGGAAAAAACCCCTCTCAGGTTGGCAAAAGCAAACATACAACTTTTCAGCTCTTCCTAAGTAGTATTTTCACCTTGTATCATCTGTCTTCTTTTTTTTTCCAAAATAGGCATTTAAATAGTTTAGCTTAAAAATCTTTTTTTCTTATTTCTGCTATGACTTAGATATGGAAATAAATGGCAAAAATGTCAGCCAAGATACTATTAATAAATAAAGTCACCTAGGAAGTAAGATTAAGATTTTATTCTTATAAACCATGAGACACAGATTTAGTTGCATTTCCATTGTTTAATTTAGATATGTGTGTGGTCAGTTACTTCAGAGGTTGAAGTGAAGTCACTCAGTCCTGTCCGACTCTTTTCGACCCCATGGCCTGTAGCCTACCAGGCTCCTCCGTCCATGGGATTTTCCAGGCAAGAATACTGGAGTGGGTTGCCATTTCCTTCTCCAGGAGATCTTCCTGACCCAGGAATTGAACCTGGGTCTCCTGCATTGTAGGCAGACGCTTTACCATCTGAGCCACCAGAGAATACAATTACTTCAGAGAGATGTTGTAAAAAGTCTGATTAGTGGGGCTGTAGAATGGCGTTATATGCTGTAGCTTGTTTGGACTCCTTATTCTGAGTCCAACCGTTTGTGATGTCAGAAAGCATTTCAACTTAAGGTCACTGCTTACTGTTATTTAAAGGATGATTTCATAAGGCCAAAGTTCCTGGAACTTATTCTTGACCTAGGAGGGAAGAAGAATTTATACCAGAACAAGCCAATTGGACATTCTGTTTTTCCAAAGGTAAAACTGGGCAGTGAGGTATCCCCCATCTCCAGCCACTGGATGCTAGTAGTGCCATTCTCCTAAAGTGAAGTCGCTCAGTCGTGTCCGACTCTTAGCGGCCCCATGGACTGCAGCCTACCACGCTCCTCCATCCATGGGATTTTCCAGGCAAGAGTACTGGAGTGGGGTGACATTGCCTTCTCCAGAGGATATTCCTGACTCAGGGATCGAACCCAGTTGTCCCACATTGTAGGCAGACGCTTTACCATCTGAGCCACCAGAGAATACAATTACTTCAGAGAGATGTTGTAAAAATTCTGAGCCACCAGGGAAGTCCTGGTCACGACCATAATTGTCTCCTGCGGTCAGTCACCTCTGGCTGAGAAACACTGTACTGATAACCTAAGCAGATCAAGCAAGAACATGAAAGTCTGCACATCCATTTAAGAGACCAGTTTCTTGAACACTCTGCTTGGAACAGATCCTAATTATATAGAATCCATTCCAAATCAGTGTACACTTTGATACAACTACTTAGGGAAACAGTTTGTCAATGTCTAGCAAAATTTGAGAAACAGCAGTTATGTATCTAGTTACATCCTAGAGAAAGTCTCAGACATCTGCACTGGGATGTGTACAAGGATGTTCATGGCAGAGTTGTTTTGTAATGGTGACAATTGGAAGTAACATCGTTGGATCAATCTCAGAAACAAAGTTGATAGACAAAAAACAAAACATAGAATAATTTTTACTTTATATCTTATGTGTCTATTTTACAAAACACCCAAAACAATACTATATACATTGTTTAGCTCAGATTCGTGACAGTGTTCACTTCTGACGAGGAAGGGATGAAGAGTAACGGGACCAAGGAGAGAAAAATGGAGAATGTCAATTTTATTTTTTTTAAAAAGGGTCAAGTATATACTACACAATGTTTTCAGTCGGTAGATTCATGCATATTTATTATCATTCTTTGCATTTTTCTTTTTTTTTTTCAAATGAAACCTTTATAAAAGAAATGTTTTATACTTGACCCTGTAAATTTATATTTTTGTTCATTATGAGATATATTGAATTGTACCTTTTCCTGAAATACCTTTTAGCTGTAGATTTAATTTTCAGTGTTATATTTGAAGAAAGTGATTGTGCTTTGTGCTATTTCCTAGTCACATTTTCATGCATTAAGCCATGGTTTCATGATTCACTCTTGCACAAACATGTGTAGATCTCGATTCTCACACGTTGAAATAAACGCAGCTGTGTTTATTTCAATAAGATTACATTCAAATAAACACACATGTGATCCCTCATGAGTGTGAACCCATAAAACACTTGTTGATTTGGTTCTGAAATTTTGTGTTCAAATAAACACACTTGTTTTAAGGGAAGTTTCGCTTTACTAAAATGTTCATGCTTCGAACATGTGTTTTTAGTAGGCAGATGTGGACATGAGTGTCTAAAAAGAATAATAGTTCTTTGGAGTTTATCATTGCTTTAGACAAATGCAGGGCTTATTTAATAGGCTACTTTTTAATATGCTGGTAGTTGTCCTAGGTAAGTAATTAATTAAAAATAATCTTTGAATATCACATTTTGAGTAATCTATTCATTTTATTTTTAATTATTTATTTTTGGTCATGCTGCATGGCTCTCACGATCCTAGTTCCCAGATCAGGGATTGAACCAGGCCCTCAGCAGTAAACTCTGAGTCCTCATCACTGGACCACCAGGGAACTTCTGTTATTCATGTATTCTTGACAGGTTAACTGAATGTAATAGAATTTTAAGTAAAGTATATCTCATGTTAAAAATATTTGTGAGTATATGTTTTAAAATGTAAATGATAAATTAAAAAGGGAAAGAGCTGTTTATATTTTGGAAACTGCTTATTGACTAGTTAAGGCCGTTTGTGACTGTAGGGGCCCATCCCTGACTTCTTCTCAACACCCAGGGAACTTGCTCACGACCTTTGTGAAGCACAGTGTATCTTTTAGCTCCTTCTCAGGATCAGACAGTCAGACAGGACTGAGTGACTTCACTTTCACTTTTCACTTTCATGCATTGGAGAAGGAAATTGCAACCCACTCCAGTGTTCTTGTCTGGAGAATCCCAAGGACGGGGGAGCCTAGTGGGCTGCCGTCTATGGGGTCGCACAGAGTCGGACACGACTGAAGCGACTTAGCAGCAGCAGCAGGATCAGACACAAGGTGCTCTCCTCCATTTGGTGCCACAATGGATAACTATCTCAAAGCCTGCAATTCTTTCATTAAACCCTCATTTTCTGGTCAGTCATTGCTGGATTTGGTCTTTTAGGTATTTCTATCCAGGTATTTCAGAAGGGTAAATAATCATTATGTGCATAAATTCCTTAAATATAAATTATTATAGAGAAAATAAAATTTTATAAAGTTTCAAAGGTTAATGTTTCTATTTCAGAGGTAATGTATGAGTACATTTTTTCTTTTCATTTTCTTTTTCCTACTGTTTACTAACTTCTGAAGTTATTTTTAATTTAAAATGAGAGGTGTTTTATTAGTAGTTACTTGCTGGCATACATGTTTAGAGCCTAGTCTCTTTCTTTCCAGAAAGGAAGCTTCATGAGAACAGATGTCTTTATTTTGTTTGCTCCATATACCTCATGCTTGAAACAGGATTTATTAAACACTCAATAAATGTTTGTGAGTGAATGACTGCTGAATGAATAAAAGATAAGAACAGATTTCCTTTGGACTTTCATTCTTAGTTTTAATATTTTGTCATCCACCCCACCAAGTTCCCAAGCTAGGTACTTTATCAATTTGGTGTATTTTCTTTCAACTTTGCTTATAATGTAATTTCCCAGGGGACACTGAGTTTTTATCTATGTATTAACTTTGTCCATCTTTTCCCTCTTGTCTTTTCTTTCCTTCTTTAAGAGGGTCTTTCCTACCCCCGTGTCATTGATATACTCCCTTGTATATTCTCTTATCCTTGTATCTGTTTGATTCTATTGTTTAAGCCTTTGAAAAAAATCTGTCTGCAATTTATTGTTAATGTTGTGAGGTAGTGATGGATCTTTTTACTCCTCTTCTCCCGGCCCAAACACACACACACACATATCTACACAGAGGTAATCTGTGGAATACTGTGTGCTTTAATTCATTTGGCTTTAATCGTGTACAAATATTTTAGAACTTAAATTTTGTGTTCTATTTCTATGGCTTTATATATATATATATATATATATATATATATAGCTTTATAATACCTCTCTTACTAGTTGATTAGTTTGTCAGTTTATTCTCTTGGATATTTTGACTAATGAATGATAGTTGTGTCACTTTGTCCAGTGTTTTCTTTTTGCCCATTTTTCTTTCTTTCGTTTTTGCTTTTGGTTAATACATGGGCTAGTACCTCTGATAATGCTGATTACACATGGTGATAGTGTACATCCTTTTTAAAAAAAAAAAAAATTATTATTTGGCTGTGCCGGGTCTTAGTTGCAGCCTGTGGGATCTAGCTTCCTGACCCGGGATTGAACTGGGCCCCTTGCATTGAGAGCTTGGAGTCTTAGCCACTGGACCACCAGGAAAGTCCCTGTACATCCTTTTTTGATATATATTTACATATTTTAATGCATCTAATATTGACTACCGTGAATACTATTTTCTGTGTCCTTCTTCCTTGATCTCTGATTCTGCTGGCTTCTCTTCTTAGCTTTTTTTTTAAATCAGATTAAGGAAATTCTCTCCTATTTTTGGCTGAGAAATTATATCATGAGTGTATGGTAAAGTAACTTGTTGACCTGCTCATCTCATTTTCTTCTTTTACTCTCTTAATGTAATGAATTGCATTAATATATTTTCTGAGGCCAGTCATCCTTACATTTCTGGGCTAACCTCTATTTGATGTTATTTTTTCATACCCTGTTTTATTCTATTTTTAAATTTTACTAAAGAATTTTACATCTACTTTGAAGTATGATGGAACACTAATTTTTCTTTTCTTTGCTTTTCTTACCTGGTTCTTGAATGGGGTTAAGTTAGCCTCAGCTCCTATAAAACCACCTTGGGCTAGTGCCTTTCTTGAGGATGCAGACCTTTAGCCAATTGCTTTAATTTTTTTACTTTGGTTACTGTGTTGGTTTTTCTGCTTGTTCTTTGGTAAATTTTGATAGTTTATATTTTGTAATAAAGCCATCTTTTCATATAAAATTTTCTGTTATTTGCTTATAATGTTTAATTTTTTGTTATTTTTTATAATGTTTAATGTTTTTCATGTGTGTTTATTAACTTTTGTTCAAATTAAAATTTTTTTGTTCTGTTTTCTAGTGCTTGTTTTGAAATAATTCATTTATTTTCAAATTTAATGGTTCTGTAAAATATTGTTTGTTGCCCTGTTTTCAATGATTACCATTTTGATGGCATCTCACAGGTTATCTTACATAGGGTGGTCATTGTCCATTTGAAATATGAAAAAAATGCATTTTAATTTGCTGTTTAACTAATACACTACTTTTAGAAACAGAGTTTAAAATTCTTGATTAAATTTTTTTGGCTGTCATTTTATTACCAATTTCTTTTTCTGCATATTCTTTTTTTAGTCTTCTTAAAATTGATCTGTAGTTAATTTACAATGTTGTGTTAGTTTCAGATGTATAAGAAAGTGATTCAATTATATACACACACAAATACTCTTTTTTAGATTTTTTTCCATTATAGGTTATTACAAGATACTGAGTATAGTTACCTGTGCTAGAGTAGGTCCTTGTTTATTTTGTATATGCTGCTGCTCAGTCGCTTCAGTCGTGTCCAACTCTGTGCGACCCCATAGACAGCACCCCACTAGGCTCCTCTGTCCCTGGGATTCTCCAGGCAAGAATACTGGAGTGGGTTGCCATTTCCTTCTCCAATGCATGAAAGTGAAAAGTGAAAGTGAAGTCACTCAGTTGTACTCTTAGCGACCGCACGGTCTGCAGCCTACCAGGCTCCTCCGTCCATGGGATTTTCCAAGCAAGAGTACTGGAGTGGGTTGCCATTGCCTTCTCCTATTTTTGTATATAGTAGTGTATATATGTTTATCTTAAACTCCTGATTTATCTATTTATTTTATTGATTGATTGATTTCACATCTTAACTGTATTTAGGTTAGTGAATGTGGCCTGCAGGATAACACTGTTTAAGAATTGTTAATTTACCTTTTGATGTCCACTACATGATCAGTCTCTGACTATTTCACATCTTCAGAAAGAATGTGATTTCTTTTTATGTGGAGTCCATAATGTTACCCATAAAATACCTGTTTAAGTTAATATTATATCTGTTAGGTTAATTTGAATGTATCGTTCCTATCCTTTATAGCATTATTTATTTTTCTTTTACTTTATCAGTTATTTTCTGAGAGGAGTATTTTAAAGACTCTGAGTGTGATTGTGATTTGCTAATTTCTGCTATTTAAAAATTTTTTCTTTTTATATTTCAAACACTATGTTGTTAAATGTATAAGAACTAGTGACTATTATTCTCTTGGAAGGTTATTCTTTGTAGCAATGTAGATATTTTCTTTTCCCCTTTTAATGATTTTTCTTTAATTTCTTTTGTCTAGTGTCACTGTTTCTATACGTGCTTTCTCTTTTCCTTTGCCTGCTATGTGGTTTCATATCCCTGACTTTTAACACTTCATGTGTCATTGTGTCTTAGGTGTGTCTGTTATGGACGTGTACATAGTTTTTTATTTTCTAATTTAGTCTGAACATATCTCTGATGGTGTGTTTATATTTATTGTAACTTGTAACTGGTAATTTCTTTATATTACCCTCTCTTTGTTTCCGTTTTCTAGACTCATTGGAATGATCACATTTGTTTTATTCTTTATTTGCTCTGCTGGTTTGAATAGCATACATTTCTTTCCTACGTTGTGATCATTTTTGTTTATTTCCTTTCAGTTTTATTTATATATATTTGGTATGTAGCTCTGTGTAAGTTTAAGGTGTACAGCATTAATGATTTGATTTATATGTACTGTGAAATGTTTACTACAGTAAGTTTGCATGCTAAGTCACTTTAGTCATGTCCAACTCTTTGTGACCCCATAAACTGTAGCCTGCCAAGATCCTCTGTCCATGGGATTTCCCAGGCAAGAATACTAGAGTGGGTTGCCATTTCCTCTCTAGGGCATCTTTCTGACCCAGGGGTTAAACCCGCATCTCTTATGTATACCTGCATTGGCAGGTGGGTTCTTTAACACTAGCACTACCTGTAAGTTTAGTTAACTGCATGTCAGTCATCTCATGTAGGTTCCCCCCACATCACCCCTCCCCTTGCCCAAAGGGAAAACAAACGTTATTTCCTTGTGATGAGAACTTTAGGATTTACTCTCTTAGCATCTTTCAAATATACCATATAGCAGTGTTAACTAGACATCATGCTGTACTTTATATCACCAGTACTTATAACTGGAAGTCTATCTTTTGATTCTCTTCATTCAGTTCCCCCACTTTCGAGGTAAATGTTTTAACACGTGTATTTAAGCATGTTTTTCTTAGAGTGTCTGAAATTAAAAGTATCTGTTTAATACCTTTTCTCTGAACAAAAGAAGAATTTAAGCTTGCTCTTATTTCCCCCCAATTCTCTGTTTTCAGCCTTTTAGGTTGATAAAGACAAGTTTCCTCCTAAATTATTATTAAAAGAGGAAGGTTGGTGTCTCTTCTGTGGATAAGTCTTTTCTCTTTTTTCTGTTAATTTTAGAGATTTTTGCTTTATCCTTGTTAGTAAGAATTTCTCTTTCATGTGTTTCATAAGTTTTTGTTTTTAATTTATCCAGATTGGCACTCAGTGAGTGACTCTATTCAATGTGAAACTATGCGTTTGGACTCAATGTTCATAATCTTCAATTATGTAAAATTCTCTAATACTCTGTTTTCAGATATTGCCTCTCCTTCACTCTTTAGTCTCTCCTCTTGGAATTGCTAATAGGTAGTGAAAATCAGGTCTGTCCTCTGTCTGAAAACTTTTTCTTTTTTTAACCTTTTATTTCTTTATCCTTTTGCATTCTGAAGAAATCTTTGGCCCAGGTTTGAGCTTACTAACTCATTTTTCAGTGGTATTCTTCTAGTGATGTCCTGCTTTTCATATTCAGCCTTCTATTTCGCTAAATACATTTTTCATTTCCAAGTTTTCCAGAGTTTCACTTCCAGGATTCAAAGTTTTTTTTGTATACATCCAGATGATTTTGAAGTACCAGTAAAGTATATGTCTGATACCAGCATATGGCTTCCAGCAAATACACAGACCTGTTTTCAGATCTTGTTTTTCTACCAGTTAACTATGTCATGGCTGGTTACTTGATGCCTCTATTTAAGCTTCGATTTTCTGGCAAAATTGTGATTAAAGTATCACTGTGTTATCTTGATGTGGAGATGAAACATAATTGTAATTTATAATTTATAAATTTATACAAATTTATAATTGTATTTATAACTTGTGTAGACGCTACATGCCAGGAACTATACTAGGTTATTTTACTCCCAACTGTTATTTTCAACAAACCTAAGAAAATATCCTAAATATGATAGTTTCATATATCTTATTCCCCTGAAAGCAGCTGATGATGTTGTTCTACTTGTTGAAATCCATTGCCCTAAGCAAATCTTTGATGTCTGGTTCTGCTAGCTTCTCAAACTTAACCAAGTAAACAGTATTTTTAAGAAAGGAATGTTTGGCCTACCTTTGATTGTTTTTTTGTTCAGAGTAATTTCTTTTTCATCTCCCATTCAGTGTTTCATCCAACCCTGTTCAGTGTTTCGTCCCTGTGTGTGTGCGCGCATGCATCATTTAATCCCATTGCTAGGATTTGTTAGTTGAGCTACCTACCACTGGTGCAGTTTCTTTCTTGTTTGCCATTGACTCTGCCGGGCGTTTGCTCTTTCTGAAAGGATAAGGTATTTATTTTGTGAAGAAATCATTTAGCAACATAATATGAAAGGGTAAATAAAGGTTATGGGAAATTACATCATGCTAGACTGAGAGACTGAAAGCACACTGCCCTCTGTAAGGTATTTAGAATGGTACAGTTATTGCTGAACCAGAACCGCTGTATGCAGGTGATGGCCTCTGAAACTTACTGTTGCCTGAACTTTATGAAATTGCAATATTCAGCTGGTCCTTTCTTCTCAGCCATTCCTACTGAAAGGATTTTTGACACTTGTTTATTTTTTTTAAATAAGAGCAAATAAATTAAAACTCACTTAATACATTGTCTTGAGACAATTGGTACCCATCAACGGGCTAGTTTACTGAGATTGTTACTCTTCAGAAAAGCCAAACATGCCTGAAATGGATTGGAGATTTTCATATGTTGACAAGTAAACTCTCAATGTCTTAACATCCTTTCTTTGTAATCTTCTGATCATTAATATGTTTACAAATACTTTTTTAAAAGAAAGTTAAAATTACCATCAATATGTATAATCATTTCAGTGTTTTAATGACTGAGCTCTGAATGAATAAATGAACAAATGTGTAAACAGCGATTTTTCAAAGTAACATTTAAATGATCAACCATTGAGATAAACGATTATATTTACTGAAGTGTGACTAGGAAAGCTAAATTTGGGGGGAAATATAATGATTTATATTAAGAGGCCCATTGTATAGAATATAAAACAACAAAAATTTCTTAAGTGAGGTTATTAAATGAGTCACACTGTTAATTCTGAATTAGAAAGAAGTCAGTGCCTTTAATTTACTCTCAACATACCAATTCATATGGTTTTTTTTGGTTTATTTTAAAATTTTGAGGAAATATGCAGCTCATATGTATGCGCCGTCTCTCTGTAGTGTTTGACTCTTTGTAACCCTATGGACAGGTTGTAGCCCTCCAAGCTCTATCCGTGGGATTTCCTAGGGAAGAATACTTGAGTGGGTTGCCATTTCCTCCTCCAGGGAATCTTTCCAAGCCAGGGATTGAACCCACATTTCCTGCATTGTAGGCAGATTCTTTACCCCTGAGCCACTGGGAAAGCCTATACAACTCCTATTCTAATTTTTAATATTATCCCAATTTAGTTATTGAAAGATTGATCAAATAAAAACAATTAAAAGATTCTATTCAATCTTATACCCTTATTATAGGAATAAGGTCATATTCACAATAACTAGCTACGTTTACAGCTGTTTTCAGTGTTTCACAATTTTGTTTCTTTAATAGTGTTCAGTTCAGTTCAGTTCAGTCGCTCAGTCATGTCTGACTCCTTGCGACCCCATGAACCACAGCATGCCAGGCCTCCCTGTCCATCACCAACTCCCGAAGTCCACCCAAACCCATGTCCATTGAGTCGATGATGCCATCCAGCCATCTCATCCTCTGTCGTCCCCTTTTCCTCCTGCCCTCAATCTTTCTCAGCATCAGGGTCTTTTCAGATGAGTCAGCTCTTTGCATCAGGTGGCCCAAAGTATTGGAGTTTCAGCTTCAACATCAGTCCTTCCAATGAACACCTAGGACTGATGTTCTTTAGGATGGACTGGTTGGATCTCCTTGCAGTCCAAGGGACTCTCAAGAGTCTTCTCCAACACCACAGTTCAAAAGCATCAATTCTTTAGCGCTCAGCCTTCTTCACAGTCCAACTCTCACATCCATACATGACCACTGGAAAAACCATAACCTTGACTAGACGGACCTTTGTTGGCAAAGTAATGTCTCTGCTTTTTAATATGCTGTCTAGGTTGGTCATAACTTTCCTTCCAAGGGGTAAGTGTCTTTTAATTTCATTGCCACAGTCACCATCTGCAGTGAATTTGGAGCCCAGAAAAATAAAGACAGCCACTGTTTCTACTGTTTCCCATCTATCTGCCATGAAGTGATGGGACTGGATGCCATGATCTTAGTTTTCTGAATATTGAGCTTTAAGCCAACGTTTTCACTCTCCTTTTTCACTTTCATCAAGAGGCTCTTTAGTTCTTCTTCACTTTCTGCCATAAGGGTGGTGTCATCTGCATATCTGAGGTTATTGATATTTCTCCCGGCAATCTTGATTCCAGTTTGTGCTTCCTCCAGCCCAGCGTTTCTCATGATGTGCTCTGCATGTAAGTTAAATAAGCAGGGTGACAATATACAGCCTTGACATACTTAATAGTGTACATAGATCAAATCTAAACAACAACAGAAAAGACTCAGATATGTTATTTCTTATAGAGATTAAGAAGCATTCTTCTTGAAGATTTATTAGATCATGTGATATCTTTGTATAAACTCAAAATTTCTTGAGCTACAAATAATAAATATATTCATGAAATATTATATAGGCTTTAAAAATGAAGTTATAGATTTAACATAGTTACAGTGTTATTAACTTTTCAGTAGATTAAAGAGGAAATACACAGTTTTGGTTTTCTGGGACAGTCCTAATTTAAAATCTTTCATTTTCTTCATAAATACACTAGCAGTTTTTCAGCTTATCTGTCCCCACTTTTGGTTTGGAAAATACATGTGGGTAATAAAAAGAACTTAATAGGTATCATTGATTGAACACTCATTATGATAAGGCAGTATGGTTTCAAGGATATGTCACTTAATCTTGCCAAAAACTGGTGGTAGGAATTACAAACATCTCTGTTTTATAAATGAGAAAATTGAGATCTGGAGAGTTAAGTAACTTATCCATGATCACATAGTCCTAATAGAGGACTCCAGATTCAAACCCACCATTCTTTTACTCCCAAGATAACATTATATTAAATTGTAATTGAGTATAGGTTATTTCACTCTTCTTTGTAATATAGCATCTTTAGATTGATCTTTTAAGAAATGTCATTTCAAATACATATGTATCTTTAATAATCATCTGTTAAAACTTAGGCTGCTCTTTGGAAATTTTGAAGAATAAAGGATCACACCATAAATATTTTGGTTATTCTAACACTTAGCACAATATCATACATGATAATAAGCCCGCAGTAATTATTTGTTGAAATAAAGACAATTCCTCATTGGGAGCTTAATGAGTAAAAATGGGTAAAAAGATGGTTGACAGTGTTTAAAAATTCAGTTCTCAAGTCAACATTATTAATGTGATTCAGAGATGAAAACTGAGTGCTTAAGAATATCTCTTCAGAACATTGTAAAGCAACTATACCCTAATTTAAAAAAAAAAAAAAGAATATCTCTTGGCCCCTTGTTCTGTTGTCCTTCTGTATTTCAAAAATACAGTTATTTTTCAGAAAGAATGACTCAAGGCTGTAGAGGGCAGTGTAAACCAACTCAAGTGGACTTCTGGTTAGAGAGGTGCTGTAATAGTTGCTGTGGTTCATATATCCAAATAGGTTTTAACATCCCAAGTATCTGACCACTATTAGAATTATCTCAGACGTAAAAATAGAGAAGGATAAATGAAAAGTGTATTATAACCAAAGATTTACATAAATCCACAGAGATGCTGGCAGTTAGACATACAGTTTCTATCCTTGTAAACTCTAGTGGAAAAACCAGGACCATTAGCTGTATAATCTAGGCCTAAAAACATTTTTGTCTCAGTGAATTTGATAAAAGTTTCTTGTAAAGAATTTTCTCTCCTCTTATAGTTGTCTAAATAAACAACGAATAAAAAATATTAACACCCTCAGTTGCCCTCCCTCTTCCTCCCCCCACCACTTTATAAAGACATAGACTATTTAGTTGTGTACCAAATTATGCACTATACTAAATTTTAAAAATATTTAATATCAATTCAGATTTATTTGGCATTCTCTCATTCTGTTGCCAGTATTCCTGAACAGTTTGGTTTTCCAGGGTTTCCTTGATTTTATCACTCTCCTGGTGAATAAGATGTTTGGGATTATATTTTGTAATGAGTGACACAGGGTTTCATTTAGGAAAAGAAACACCCCAAACCTATTGACTCACAAGTATTTCAGTTTTTGGCAAAGTTGCTGCCAGTGTTGCCTACAATTGACCATCTGATGGATATAGATATCTGTGTTCTGAACAAATACCATACCGGTTTATGTTAGTTATAATGCTCATTTTTATAGAAATTCTGTATCATTTGCCCATTTTTCTTAACTTTCTGGTTTTGTCTTTAGGTAAATACAATTTCCATGGATGAAAATTTCATAAGTAACAATCATATCTTTAATAACTGCAGACACAGTACTTGGTCATTGTACTGATCTCACTGGGTAATTCTGTCTAATTTAAGTAATTTTAATAGGCATGTAGTCCTTGAGTAACATAGTATCTCCAAAGTTAATATAAATGAAAAAGCAAGTTTTCTAAATGTAGAATAATGAAGCTTGTACACCAGAAATTAGAGAAGTTCTGACTTCAAATTTGTCTATTGTACGTTTGACCGTTTAAAATGTGATGAAAGCTATAGATGTATAGTTCAGAAAAACTAACTTTATATTTTTAGATCTCATTCATATTTTCATTTGATTTTCAGAACAGCCTATAGTAGACTCAGGGTTGCCATTGTTATCTTTGTAGATGTGGGGAAACTGAGCCTCAGACAATTTGAGGGATGTGCTGAAGTTGAGGTAGCTGGCAAATCATAATGCTTCAGTTGGAATCCAGTCCTGCCTGTGGTGTTTGCTTAGAATTAAACGGCTATTTTATGGTTTTGTTGGCTTATACTTATGTGATTTCTTCAGTACATTTAAGAATCAAGTAGTAGTATTAGTCTGTTAGTCACTCAGCTGTGTCTGACTCTCTGTGACCCCATGAACTGGAGCCCACCAGGCTCCTCTGTCCATGGGATTCTCCAGGCAGGAATACTGGAGTGGGTTGCCATTTCCTCCTCCAGGGGATCTTCCTGACCCAGGGATCGAACCCAGGTCTCCTGCATTGCAGGCAGATTCTTTACCATCTGAGCTTCAGGGAAGCCCCAAAGTTATGAATCAAACACTAGCCATATTTTGTTGAACTGACTTTTAAAAAAAAAATCAAAGGGTATGTTATGTGGAAATTCTCAATAGCAGTTTATAATTTCAACTTTATTGGCCTCATTAATTCACTAACTTAAGAGGCAGTTTCTAGTTTTCGGTTTTGCTTTAGTTACAGGTCAACATTCTGAGGTTTGATGTACCTACTTACCTATTTATGCATCTAGTTCTTTTTACCCTCTGAATTTTGTTTTATTATTAGGGTATTACCTTATGACTTATTTATTCTCTTAAAGCTCTTTATGGGCTTCCCTTGTGGCTCAGCTGGTAAAGAATTTGCCCACAATGCGGGAGATCTGGGTTCGATCCCTGGGTTGGGAAGATCCCCTGGCAAAGGGAAAGGCTACCCACTCCAGTATTCTGGCCTGGAGAATTCCATGGATTCTATAGTCCTTGGGATCCCAAAGAGTTGGACAAGACTGAGGGACTTTCACTTTTCAAGGCTCTTTATGAACATTAAATCATAAGAAGATATTGATTATTTTACTTGAGCTCTGAAAGGCACGTAAAATTTGTTGACATAAATCCCATTAATTAAAATACTAAAAAGGATCTCTCTCACACCTGTAGGGAGGAAGTAAAGCATTGTGTGGTACTGTTGGTGTGTGTGAAGCACAACGTGATTTCACCTAGCAAAAAAGTAAATGAACGTTTTAAGTTTTTAAAACTTATCAAAACAATATTTTCCAACAAAAACTAGTAGAACAGAGGAAGGGTTGGTAGATAAAGACGTCCTACTTCTGTCTTCCTAGGAGAGGAATTTGAGGCTTACTTTAAGAGTGTATGACTCTAGACAAGTTACTTAAACTCTGTAAATCTCAGTTTCCTCATCTTTAAAGTGGGATAATAATAGTACATGTCGCATTGACTTTTGAGAGAAATAGTGAGGTAAAACGTATTTTCTTGGCATATGGTATTCTCTAAGTAATTGATAGTAATAGCAGTAGCACTTATTGGCTGCAATAATCTTCAGTGAAAATCAGTTCTTGGTGAAAGTTCAGTGGTAGCAAAAGGAGTGGAAAGGAAAGATCAAATGAGTGAAGAATAGATAAGGAAACTCCCTGAGGGCTTAGCCTCTGGTATGATGTGGGTGTTGAAGTTTTGGGGGTGCCAGGGTGACTGATCGGTCAAGCATAGGGGCTGTTAAAAGAGATGGTGTTGTCCCTTACCCCAGGAACATAGGATTTCAAAGAAACATCATTAAGACAAAGTGGTAGGTAAAAAAAAGCTCAGGGTAACTTTTGTTTTTATTGAACAAGACTTTTAAATAAATTTGTATTTAATATTCACCATTTTAAAATGCTACTAAATGAAGTGACTTTTGTTATTCTCCTGTCTGAGTAATTCAAGTGTTCAGTACTTATTTGTTGGGCTAGTGAATGGCAAGATTTCTGTCATTGCCTCAGTTTGAAAGACTCGGCTCTTCTTTAAGATAAACAGTATCTAGAAGCATGGCCAGGTACGTTCACTGCACTGTGAGAGGAGGGGGAGAGGAGTCAGGAAGCATGTAGGTGGGAAGGTTTCCTGTTTCCAGGCAACAGCGAGGAGCTCCAGAGGGAAAGCAACTTGAATATAAATTCATTCAGGAGAGGACATTTTACCACACTGCTTTCTAGCCGGTGGGAACTCAGACTTGATTCTGGAAGAGACGGTGGGGTTTAAACTTCATTTGTCAACGGGTAAACTTACTGGAAACCGATTTCTCTTCAGGTTTTGTGTGTACCAAAAATATCACGTACAGGTTAGAATTTTAGAGTATTTTGAAAACAGTGGCCAGCCCCTGCGTGTTCGCCTCCTTTCTCCTTCTCCAGGAGCACAGGGACGTTGGGCGGCTTCATCGCCCCGTCCGTGGGCTGTTGAGAGCAGAGAGGCTCTTGGCCTTAGAGCGGCGCTTTCCCCGCCTGCCTCCATCTGCAGGAAGGAGGGAGAAGCACAGCACCCTCGCTCGCGGGGAGGTGCTTCCTCCTCGGGGCTCCTCCAGAGCAGACGGCGAGAGCCCCTCCTGCGCCTCGGGCTTCGGGCCTCGGGCCTCAGGGAGTGCTGGCTGGTCGCGGCTCCTGGCGTCGTCCCGGCCCCTGAAATGCAGGAGAGGGGAGTGGCTTTGCAAGAGTGGAAGACGCGCCTGCAGGAGGAAGCTACCTGATGGGGTGGGTTAATCTCTAGGCTTTTGAGATACTAAAAAGGGGGGTTTAAATACTGCCGCCCCCCCCCTCCCCCCCCGCCAAAGCTCTCCAGTCTGATGCGGTAACTCTCTGGGCCCTGAAGGACCTTCTTCTAGAGTGTGTGGGTGCGCGTCGGTGTAGGAACCCGTGAGAAACCCGGGGAGGGTTACACACGCGGAAAGAGTTGCCTGTGCAGAATGCATTCTTTTCTCACTTTCACATTGGGTTCCCTCTAGAGCTCTGAGGCGGGCCACTTTCCTTTTAAAATCTGCTTTTCGTTGTTTCGTTAGACTACTGAATGTTTAAGAGTTATATTCAAAACTCTCAGGCAGACGATAGGTGTGATGAAGGGGGCAAGCACCCTGCAGATCTTGCGCTGGCAATTGCCCTCCGCTCCGGCAAGAGGAAGAGAGAGTAGATGCGGTTGGTCGGGGGGCCTGGAAGAGCCCGGCATTTTACCCCTCAGTCTAATCCGGAGTCTCCCCGAGTACCTCCAGGGACTGTTAGGTGCCTTAGTACACCCTAGTTTAATTTCGGGGCCATAGACAGAGCTGCCCAGATGCTTAAGCAAACATGCAGGATCCAAGCTTTATATTGGCTCCCCTCTCACCATGTGTCCGAGGATGAATCACCCCTTGAAGGGGCTAATCTGTCTCCTTATTGTCCTGTCTAGAAGGGTCACATTATTTAAGTGTAACTCCTGAGAGCCTGGCAGGTCTTTTCAAACAAATGTTGATGGATGCCTTGCAGTCCCTCCCACCCCAACAGATTTCTTTACGCTTCTTTTTACATAGACACTTAACCTATGTTGAGGGTGCCTCTTTTATGACCAGAGAGAAGAAATTAAAGGAGTTTGGTCCTCGTGGTTTATAGTTTGTTCTTGCCCAGCTTGTGCAGCGTCTTTTAGTCAGAAGTCAAGCTGTATTCCCTTTTTTCTGTACTTGTGTTCTCAGTATCCTGTGGGGACATTCAGAAAGGGCTTACAGTAAATGATCATTTTACTATCATTTTCTGTAGAATTTTTTTTTAAGTCTCGTTTTAAGAACATGATTTGACATGTTCTGGGGTATTTTTGTTAATTATGTAATTATATATTTATAACAATGGATTTTTCTTAACCCTAAGTAACTTTGGATTTGTATGGGAGAAGCTCATTGTAAATCAAAGCTGGAGATTTTAAAAAGCCAATAATCTTTATGTAAAGTTTGAGTTACATATGGCATCATATAGGTATTTAATTAGGTCTAGTTCATTTTAATCACTTGATATTAAAGAGTTTAATTTCAGATAGAGGGAATTATGAAAGATTAATAAAAATAGGTGCTACACATCATACTTTTTAAAAAATAGTTTGGCTTACCAGGCATTTATGTTAGCTGTTTATCTGATTTTTAAAGACATAGCTTCTGTTGTGCTAGCCTTTTAGACAGAAGATAAGTCTTAAATCCAAAAGTTTTTTTCCTGTTAATTTTTTCTTTATTATTCTCACTGTTTCCTCCAACGTTATCATCCTTGCTATTTCTTTGAATGTTCAGTATTGTTATCTTGTATCATCATGTTCATAGGGTAATGTGTATTAACAATCTCTTTTATTTTACTGAAGCGTCAAAAGTAAGATTTCCATGTGGGATTCAGTTAATAAAGGAACATTATCTTTTGACATCAGTCTCTCTAAATGTTAATTGAATAGTTAAGCATTTACCAAGAATATGACTGATATATAGATATCCTATCAGGAAAAAAATATTCTATGGTCTAAAAATATTAAAGTGGAGAAAGAAATGGCAACCCACTCCAGTATTCTTGCCTGGAATGGACAGAGGACTTTGACTGGCTATAGTCCATGGGGTCGAAAAAGAGTTGAACAGGACTTAGTAACTTAACAACAACAACAACAAAATACTAAACAGTATTTTTAATAAGAGATGCTAAATTTCATGATTTTAGTCTTCTGTAATTATGCCAATAAATGTTTGAATATGGAAAACCTAAAGTCTACCTGATACCTCCTCTGTTCCTAACCTTTTAAATTGTTATTCATAAGTGAATTCTTGAATGAATTTTGCTTAAAGAACAATCTATATTTAACAAGGAGCAAATTTAAACGAAGCTAATTTTTTATAGAAGCTGCTAGTTTTGCCTTAAAATACCTTTAATCATATTTTCACTTATTGAACATTTAGAGAGTGATCACACTTATGTTCTGAAGTGTTGGATGGATAAAAGAGAAACTTGGACCTTTCCCCCACATTTAGGAAAGGAATAGTTGTTGCAGCATTTATGCTGAATCTTTTTTGAAGGTATAGGCCAGTCTCCGGATTCCTAAATTTGGAAATTCCCCTTCTGTAATCCTGTATTTGTGTCCTGCTCCTACCAAGTGTAAAGGGACCATATTTTTTTCACTATTCTATCTTGTATGGCCTATTAGTTCTTTGTACATACTAGACAGGTAATAATTGTGGAATTAAGCAGAGATTTTTAAAAAGTAGAGTTGAGGATGGAATGATAGGCCAAATTATAATTCAGTTCAGTTCAGTTCAGTTGCTCAGTCATGTCCAACTCTTTGCAACTCCATGATTCGCAGCATGCCAGGCCTCCCTGTCCATCACCAACTCCCGGAGTTCACTCAGACTCACGTCCAACGAGTCAGTGATGCCATCCAGCCATCTCACCCTCTGTCGTCCCCTTCTCTTCCTGCCCCCAATCCCTCCCAGCATCAGAGTCTTTTCCAATGAGTCAACTCTTCCCATGAGGTGGCCAAAGTACTGGAGTTTCTTGGTTTGCTAATGAGTCTTCTCTGTTGTGGTCATGGGCTGATGTTGTTCAGTTTTTATACATTGTATGCTTCCTCGGGAACTAATATCCTTGATTTGGCTGTTTCTTTTACTTTGCAAACAGGGATTTAAGATAAGAAAACTTGAATTTGAGTTTTACATAAAGAATACAATGGATCAGCCACAGAGCCAAAGTTACAAAATTTATGAATTCTAGTTCTTAATTGGGGCTTCCCTGATGCCTCAGACGATAAAGATTTTGTACTATGGCCTCTTAACCAGTAGTCTGATATTTTTAGAAAAGAATGATGGTTTATAGTTGTCATCACTATCATTAAAATAATTTTAAACAGTTTAGTTTTTTTTAATTTGTATACAGTGTTACCACATCTATAGTCACATTTATAAAACATATTTATTTTATAATGTTAATTTTAGTATAATATATGCATATATATGAGCATTTTATCAGTTCAGTTCAGTCGCTCAGTCGTGTCTGACTTTTTGTGACCCCACGGACTTTAGCACGCCAGGCTTCCCTATCCATCACCAACTCCCTAAGCTTACTCACACTCATGTCCATCTAGTCAGTGATGCCATCCAACCATCTCATCCTCTGTCAACCCCTTCTCCTCCTGCCTTCAATCATTTCTAGCATCAGGGTCTTTTCCAAAGTGTCAGTTCTTCATATCAGGTAATCAAAGTATTGAAGTTTCAGCTTCAGCATCAGTCATTCCAATGAATATTCAAGACTGATTTCCTTTAGGATTGACTGGTTGGATCACCTTGCAGTCCACTGGATTCTCAAGAGTCTTCTCTAACACCACAGTTCAAAAACATCAGTTCTTTGACCCTCTGCTTGCTTTATGGTCCAACTCTCACATCCATATATGATTACTGGAAAAACCATGGCTTTGACTAGATGGACCTTTGTTGGCAAAGTAATGTCTCTGCTTTTTAATGCTGTCTAGGTTAGTCATAACTTTTCTTCCAAGGAGCAAGCGTCTTTTAATTTCATGGCTGCAGTACCATATACAGTGATTTTGGAGCCCCCCAAAATAAAGTCTCTCACTGTTTCCATTGTTTCCCCATCTATTTCCCATGAAGTGATGGGACGGGATGCCATGATCTTAGTTTTCTGAATGGTGAGTTTTAAGCCAGCTTTTCAGTCTCCTCTTTCACTTTCATCAAGAGGCTCTTTAGTTCTCTGCTTTCTGCCATAAGGGTGGTGTCATCTATATATCTGAGGTTATCAATATTTCTCCCAGCAATCTTGATTCCAGCTTGTGCTTCATCCAGCCCAGCATTTTTCATGATGTACTCTGCATATAAGTTAAATAAGCAGGGTGACAATATACAGCCTTGACATACTCATTTTCCTATTTGGAACCAGTCTGTTGTTCCATGTCCGGTTCTAACTGTGGCTTCTTGACCTGCATACAGATTTCTCAGAGGGCAGGTCAGATGGTCTGGTATTCCCATCTCTTGAAGAATTTTCCACAGTTTGTGGTGATCCAACAAACAAAGTCAAAAGCTTTGGCATAGTCAATAAAGCAGAAGTAGTTGTTTTTCTGGCACTCTCTTGCTTTTTCTATGATCCAGCAGATGTTGGCAATTTGATATCTGGTTTCTCTGCTTTTCCTAAATCCAACTTGAACATCTGGAAGTTCACGGTTCATGTACTTGTTGAAGCCTGGCTTGGAGAATTTTGAGCATTACTTTGCTAGTGTATGCTGCTAAGTCGCTTCAGTCATGTCCGACTCTGTGCGACCCCAGAGACGGCAGCCCACCAGGCTCCCCTGTCCCTGGGATACTCCAGGCAAGAACACTGGAGTGGGTTGCCGTATGAGATGAGTGCAAATGTTGTGGTAGTTTGAGCATTCTTTGGCATTGTCTTTCTTAGGGATTGGAATGAAAACTGACCCTTTCCAGTCCTGTGGCCACTGCTGAGTTTTCCAGATTTGCTGGTGTATTGAGTGCAGCACTTTCACAGCATCATCTTTTAGGATTTGAAATATTTGAAATGAACATTCTATAAGTTAATGAAGGTGTATTCTGCTCTTTGCTTCATTAAAAGCACTGTATGTATGTACATTGCTGATCTTTAGAGGATAATCTGTGCTTTAATATTTTTTTTCTGTACCATTTTTTGTATCTCATTCCCTTTCTGACTCTTCTCAAGTCTGTTAGTAGCCTTGTTATATGGTTTGCTGGTAGATAATGAAGCATATTGCAACAATGATCAAAATAAAAATCAAGGTGTTGTGAAGTTCTAAAGGCCTGCCTTAAATATATGTGACTTGTTGGCTAATAATAAAAACAAATCTTGCTATTCAGAGGGGTTTTAATTTTTTTTTTTAAGACTTTTAATCTTTTGTATTTTGAATAGTTAAAAGAGACTCTGAAGCAGACTTTCAGATTAACCATGATGTTGCTCTGGGGGCAAATGGATGTCATGAAGCAGTATAGAGGCTGAGGAAACCCGGAGAATGTCAAGTCCGTACCTCAGTTACAGGAAACAATAATGTGTGGAGTAAGCCACTCCTGCATTTAGCAGGTTCAGGCTATTGCTGATCTTAAGGAGAGTCAGTTTTGAGAATTTGAGAGGTCAATAGCCATATAGCAGTGGATTGAAAAACAAGTAGGAAGGGAGAAAAAGGTGATAGTTGCTGTTGACAAGTGTTTTGATAAGTGTTACTTGGAAAGGAGGAAGAGAGAGTAGTAATACCTAGAGATGGAATTGGAAACTGATTGGTTCTTTATGCTAAAAGGAGATACCTTTATTTCCAAGTAGGAAAAAATAGCTTCTTGAAAGACTGATAGTATATAAATGAAAGCAAGTACAATTTAAATATTATTTAGTTTTTCATAATTATGATGTTTATAAGAAGCCTTTCTTTTTCAACTGGGTGGCTTTTAGCTAACTCACTACCACAAAAATACAATCCTATTTATTTTTCTATAGTTCTTTTAATTCCTTTGGATAATATTTTATCAAGGTTTATAATTTTTAGTGAAGCTAAATTGGCATGAGGCACTGGAAATAATAAGAGAAATAATTCCTGAATAGGAAACCTGTGTTTTATATATTTAAGCCTCTCTGGATAACTAAAAAGTAGATCTATTTTAATTGTTACTAAAACATAATAGGGAGATGCAAGAAAAAAGATATTTATGGTTATATTATGTTTTTGTCACTGAAGAGGTCAGTAACCCCTAAACTAAGAGGTTCCAGAATCTTCAGATTTCAGTCCACATTAACTCTTGTTGGTTAGGGTTACACTTTATTAATAATTTTTGGACATTGTTATTAATTAACAATAAAAATCAACTTTCAGATATATTTTCGGATGGTCTTTCATATAGCTTTAATTAAGTGTTCTCATTTTAAGAAACCACAATGCAAAATCAAAGTTAATATCAAATAAATAGAGGATAATTATTTGGCCAAGATAATTTATAATTTGGATAAATTAAATATCTAAGTAAACTTCTGTTTTAAAGAGTTTATTTATGTATATTAACTCTTTGTTCATCAGAGAACTATGGCTGATGGGCAGAGAAATATAAAATTTTAATGTTTTAAAAATCACTAGCATTTGAATATTAATCAGAAATGAACTTCAATTAAAGTATTCAGTTTGTTGTGCTTATATATGCCCATACCATAAATAAACGTGAATTCATTTTTGAAGAGATACCCTTGTGTCTTTTTTAGATCACTTAAGTCAAGTAATGGACATATCATTAGAGGTTAGCTATTTCTTAATGGGGAAAAAAAATTTTTAATGTTTCATTTAGCTGATAAATACAAAAGAAATAATACATTTCGGGTGCCCTGATTAGATAACTTATTTATAACTGAGCTTTACTGTTGGATTTTTGTCTTTAGTCACAATGTTTGACAAAAATGTTCACCTAGAGTGAATGTTGAACCATTAAGACCATGTTCTTTAAACAGGGGTCCACAGAGTTGTCTGTAGATTTATTTTTTTTTTGGTCAAGACTAAGTAAGTTTGAGAAACAGTATCCTTGATTGTGATCTGTGCTTATTGTGTCCAGTGATGTAATAAGCAAGTGATTCCACACTGTTGAGGGCTTTGCCGTTTTATCTTGCTTTATTCCACCACTTCAGAATATTTTGAAAACTTAACATTTTTAAAGAGAAAAGAGGGACTTTTGTGCTAAAATTCTGTGCCCCCATTGCAGGGGGCTTTGGCTTGATTTCCCATGTTGGGAAACTAAATTCCACATGCCACAACTGAGGAGTTTGCATGCCGCAGCTAAAAAAAGAGTTCTTGGGCCACAATTAAGAGCCAGGGCAGCAAAATAAGTAAGTATTTTTTTTAAGAAGAGGAATGAAATTAGTTTTGGTAAGCTTTTGAGGATTTAATCCCATATTAAAGTGATAGACAGAACTTCTTGCAGTTCTAGATAATCTAAGCTAGAAATTTCTGTTTTCACAATTCCTAAAGAATTGGTTAAGATTATGTTATGGAGTTTTTCAGTCTTTAATCTACTGTTATTTATTAAAGCCTGCATGGGGACAGTTGCTTGCTTGAGTCAAGGAGGGAGCATGACTGCAGGAAATGGGCATTGGATAAGAGGATAGAACTAGTGGGGATCAAGCCTTAACTGGTGGTGCCTGCCCTGTTTTGATTCCTTTTCACCTTCACTGGGCAGGCCAGACAGGTACAGATTTGCAGACTCTAGACTCTTGTCTCTCAGTCTGGTTGGGGGAAGCAAAACCTAGAGACTAAGTGGTTTGGTCACAGTTTGAGGCAGTTGCTGTTTCATCTCTCTGTCCATTCATCTATCATTCCATCTAGTCATCCATGCTCTTCATTTGCACGTGGTAAGTCACTGATCACTCAAGTACCTTTTGTATTCCAGGCTTTAGGCGAAAGATGGAGTCCATTCCTTCAATAACTCACAATTTTATAGCAAGTTGGCAGAAAGCCAAGCAGAAATAGTACAGAAATTGCCTTGTTTTCATAATGTATTATCACTGACAAATTAGTTTTTCATTTTTTAATTTGTTTATCTTCTGTTCTTCCTCTGAGAGTAGAAGCCTTGTCTGTTTCATTCCCCTTTCTATCGCAGTGCTCAAGGCAGTACCTGATGCACCCTAGGTGTTAAGTAATTATTGAATAAATTGAATGAATGAATGAATGTTTTAGTCCAGTGAATTGTCCAGTAAGACTGTATGGAGGGGAGGAGACAGGAGCTAGATATTAAAAGGTGGTCAGGCTTTGAGGAGGTGTAAAAGGAGGAAGCAACTGACAGAAGGAACAACATGGTCACAAAATAAGAAAAAGGACCTGGAGCAAGGAGATGGGAATGGAAAGGTAGAGGACAGGAAGATCATCAGTAAAGAAGCTAGCCTGGATTGACTAGCCCTTTCGTGTAGAAGAGAAGCCAGGTAACTTTGTTCAGGTTGCTTAACTCCTCCGTTCCTTAGTTTTCCAATTCCCAAAAATAAAAAATTTCAGCCATTAAGAAGATTATGTTCACTTATATTTTTAATAACATGAAGGAATACTTAATGTTATTTTTCCTGGAATATAAGTGAGTAAAAAAGATCAATTAATTTTGGTATACTCACTCAACATATGACCGTATACTCTTGAGTTAAA
Source organism: Bos mutus (assembly GCF_027580195.1). Taxonomy (NCBI): domain Eukaryota; kingdom Metazoa; phylum Chordata; class Mammalia; order Artiodactyla; family Bovidae; genus Bos; species Bos mutus. The sequence continues at coordinate 51,301,477 of NC_091617.1, forward strand.
CACAAGCACCCAGATGAATATCAGACGTAAGATCCTGAGAGAAGGGAGCAAGCCATAGAAGAATATTCCACTTACATAAAATTCAGAAGCTGGCAAATTTAAACTGTATTGTTTAGCAATACATGTGTAAGTGCAACCTGTATAAAGTAATGCGTTTGTTTACAATTATTAAAACGTGTCATAAAAAAATACTCCTCAGGAAGGATTTATGGTAAAACCCCCCCCTTTCCCCGTCTTCCCATTTGCTACCTTCATATCAAGTTTAGTTGATTTCACTTACCATTGCATCTCTGAAATCAGTCCACAGCTCCTATTTTTACTAGCTCCATCCTAATTCAGACCACCACAGTACCTGCCTGCATAATTTAACCAGTTTCCCTGCCTTTAGTTTTGCCTCTTTTCTGTCCACTCCTCACTCCATTGCTGCCAGAGTTGATGTTGTTCAGTTGCTAAGTAGTGTCTGACTCTGTGACCCCATGGACTGCAGAATGCAGGCTCCTCTGTCCTTCACTATCTCCTGGAGTTTGCTCAGATCCATGTCTGTTAAGTCAGTGATACTATCTAACCATCTCATCCTCTGCCACCCCCCTTCTCCTGTTGCCTTCTATATCTTTGCCACCAGGAACTTTTCCAATGAATTGGCTCTTTGCATCAGGTGGCCAAAATATTAGAGCTTCAACTTCAGCATCAGTCCTTTAAATAAATATTCAGGGTTGATTTCCTTTAGGATTGACTGGTTTGATCTCCTTGCTGTTCAAGGGACTCTCAAGAATCTTCTCCAGCACTACAGTTTGAAAGCATCAGTTCTTTGACTTTTTGCCTTTTTTATGGTCCAACTCTCACATCCATCCATGACTGCTGGAAAAACCATAGTTTTGACTATATCAACCTTTGTCAGCAAAGTGATGTCTTTGCTTTTTAATACACTATCTAGGTTTAATACACTAGCTAGGTTTGTCATAGCTTTTCCAAGGAGCAAGTGTCTTTTAATTTTATGGCTGCAGTCACTGTCTGCAGTGATTTGGAGCCCAAGAAAATAAAATCTGTCACTGTATCCACATTTTTTTCCTTTCTACTTGCCATGACGTGATGGGACCAGATGCCATGATCTTCGTTTTTTTGAATATTCAGTTTTAAGCCAGACTTTTCAGTCTTTCACCCTCATCAAGATTCTCTTCAGTTCCTCTTCACTTTCTGCCATTAGAGTGATATCATCTGCTTATATCTGAGGTTGTTATTTCTCCCAGCAGTCTTGGTTCCAGCTTGTGACTCAATTAGCCCTGCATTTCAGATAATGCAGTCTGCGTATAAGTTAAATAAGCAGGGTGACAATATATAGCCTTGTTGTATTCCTTTCCCAATTTTGAACCAGTCAGTTGTTCCATGTCCAGTTTTCTAACTGTTGCTTCTGTCCTGCATACAAGTTTCTCAGGAGGCAGGTAAGGTGGTCTGGTATTCTCATCTCTAAGAATTTTCCATAGTTTGCTGTGATCCACATAGTCAGAGGCTTTATCGTAGTCAGTGAAGCAGAAGTTCCAAAATGCAGATCTCTTATTACTCCTACACTGAATTCTTACCATACTTAGAATAAATACACACTCCTTACCATGGCTAAGAAATTCCTGAATGATTTGGCTATTTATCTTTTGTTCTTTTTTCTCCATACCCACTTTCTTTTCCTCTCAACACTTGCTTTTCTCATGTCTTAGGCTCTGATTGAAATGTAAGAATGGGGTAAAAATTGAACATATAGCATGATATAAAGGCAAAGTCCTTGTTCATATGACAGGCTTTGGGATTATAAAGAAAAACGTCTGGGATCAAAAATCAACACTGAGTGATGTGATTATAGGAAATATTTATTTCCTTGAAATCATACATAGTATACTAGTGAACACTAATGAATGTGAGAATTAAATTAGGTAAAAAATAAGAAATGATGTTTACAAAGAATGTGTGTGACGTCAGAGTTAGGACTAATGTGTTACACATACTTATTTCCACTTCTGCCAATTACTTTACCCCATGAAACTTCTCTTTAGCCTTTTTGACACATTGCATTTGAATTTCTAGAAATCATTTTATGCTCTTTCTATGATTTCTAGTGCAAACCTGATTATGTGGGAGAAAAAAGTAAACATTTTACTATTTGAGTTTATAATTACACTCAATGAATAAATATATTTCAAACAACTGCTATTTGAGCATTCTCCTGTTATGTTCTTAGGGAGATAGACAAAAAGTGTGCTTGGTTCCTTACTCTCCAAAATCTCTTAAGAGGACTGAGAAAACAAAGCTATTAGAAGAAGCTAGAGAACAATTGAAGTTAAAACAGTTTAATCCTAATTCAGAACTCTGGGTTTTCTGCCTCCTAATTTTATTTCCAGAATGCCTTTTTGATCAAGTTACTTGGTTCTCTAGGTAGTTATCTGTTTAAAAAAAAAGTAACAGAGAAATGACCACTGATTCATATACTCCAGCTGCTTCTAACTCATCAGCTCTGGTTTAAGTGATCAAACGATTCTTGGCACTGTTTCAGGAAGTTCCACCAGAGGAAGCATGAAAGCCTAAGAGGCTTGGTTTTCGAGCTGTGCCACATAGCAGCTCTTTTTTAAAGTTTCAGAAGTGAAATTGTGCTCTTCATTTTCTCTGGGAAGGTTATCAAAGAAGACAGTTAAGCTGACTGTTGTTCAAGTACAGAAATATGCCTGTTTTGAGAATTTTGGCTTTTTTAATCACACACACAAAAGGTATACAGATGAATTGAGAGAAAGGGCAAGATCTAGCAAAGCAAAATTTGTTCAAAAGTGTGATTTTTGCAGTTGTCTTGAAATTTTGCATCGTGCTCTGTGGATTTTGATTTGTTCCTTTAGTGCTTTCCAGCATTTCAGGGTGTAATCTGGTCCCTTCATCTTTTCTACAGGTCTTAATCCTTCCTCCCCACCACCCCAGGAATATGACTTAACAGGTACAATATGATGTACAAATACTTCGAATAGGAAGTATTTCCTTAAAGTGCATCTTTGTAAAACACCTCTGAAAATATTTTCATAAATAACCATTCCATGGGACTGGAAAGGTTGTATCAGCTTTAAACTTGAAAATTTTATAATTTGAATAATAAGATATAGGTTCTATATTACAGTTAAACAGGAAGTTATTTATGTATGTTCATATACGTGAATCTGTTTTATTTCAGTTTTCTCAATCTTCATGTCTCTTATTTTACCAGTTCCCCACGTATTTCTTTAAATCATTTTAGAGTTTAATCTTCATCCAGAGCACTTCCTATCTACACTGATGAATCCCTATTGCAGGGAACGCGTTGGGCTTTCTTTCCTATCTGAGAGCTTACTTATCTATTACTTAGTCTATTAGCAAAAGCCAAGCCAGTGGGCATATGACCAGCACTTGGGGTATGGGACAGATAGTAGGAATTAAGCTATTTCAGAGTGCGAGCTCAGGAATCTCATTCATCAGTAACAGCACAGGTTGTGTGTGGTCCACAGCTTTGCACGCCCCAGTATTGCCTGAAACTTATTGACCTTTTATGACTTTGCCTCCTTAACACAACCCTCAATACCTTCAGCTTCCAGGCATTATCCACTCTTGGGAATCTGCCAATTTCCTAAAGGTTAATGCCATTCCGGATGGTTTTTTTTTTTCCCGATAGTCATAGGAGAGAATCATAGATTGAGTATAGAATCACATCATTAGCTTTCAAGGTATATTTCCCTTCTCCTTGGTGCTTGTAAGTTCTAAAAGAAGTTTTTTTAAAAACTATAATGCCTATCTAAAAAGAAAGGGAAAAAAGCACCAAACTTAGATAACATTCTTCATTTTTCATAGGACAGTGAAAAAAGTTATAAAAAGAATGAAAGAGATCAAAATCTGGGTGGTAGTGCAAGTCCAATAAAAGAGGCTTATTAGAAAAACTTGCGTTACGAGGCAGAAACAGCAGCTTAAACGTGAGTGGGGCGAGCAGGAGGCCTTTGAGAAGCATTTGGAATTCCCTGCTCCTCCAAATTTTATTCTGCATTGATGAACAAATGTATTTGCAAACTTTCCACTATATGCTAAAACCACCTGATTTCAAGAAAGAAAACCCAATTCAAATCTTTCCTTTTTAAGCTTACTTAGCAGACAAGATGCTTGGCCTCTATGGAGCTTAGTGCCTTTATATAATGTTTACCTCAGTGGTTTTTCTCTTAAATAGAAATATATTGTAAAATATGCGTGCTAAATTTCCATCAGTAGAATTGTGTATATTATAGACCCATCGTGGGTGTCTGTGTAATTCTAAGGGACCTGCTAAATCTTTGACAAATTTTGACTTTCAGATCTCAGAGCTCTTAGAGCTAGAGAGTTGGTACAGGATAATAGAAATATACCTATTCTCTGGGAAAGTTATCAGACTAAGAAGAACATGAAAGTAAATGATATATGTAATCTGATTTGAGAGGATATATTTCTACAAAATAGAACCCTTCAGCTTCAGCTTCTTCAGTGTTACGGTCAGGGCATAGATTTGGATTACCATGATATTGAATGGTTTGCCTTGGAAACGAACAGAGATCATTCTGTCGTTTTTGAGATCACATCCAAGTACTGCATTTCGGAATCATATGTTGACTATGATGGCTACTCCATTTCTTCTAAGGGATTCCTGCCCACAGTAGTAGATATAATGGTCATCTGAGTGAAATTCACCCATTCCAGTCCATTTTAGTTCACTGATTGCTAAAATGTGGATGTTCACTCTTGCCATCTCCTGTTTGACCACTTCAATTTGCTTTGATTTATGGACCTAACACTTCAGGTTCCTATGCAATATTGCTCTTTACAGCATCGGGCCATGCTTCCATCACCAGTCACATCGACAGCTGGGCACTGTTTTTGCTTTGGCTCCATCTCTTCGTTATTTCTGAAGTTATTTCTCCACTGATCTCCAGTAGCATATTGGGCACCTACCAGCCTGGGGAGTTCCTCTTTCAGTGTCCTATCTTTTTGCCTTTTCATACTGTTCATGGGGATCTCAAGGCAAGAATACTGAAGTGGTTTGCCATTCCCTTCTCCAGTGGATCACATTTTGTCAGAACTCTGCACCATGACCTGTTTGTGCTGGGTGGCCCCACACGGCATGGCTTAGTTTTGTTGAGTTAGACAAGGCTGTGGTCCGTATGATCAGATTGGCTAGTTGTCCGTGATTGTGGTTTCAGTCTGTCTGCCCTCTCAGTGCCTACCATCTTTCTGGGGTTTCTCTTACCTTGGACGTGGGGTATCTCCTCATGGCCACTGCTCCTGACCTTGGATGTGGGGTATCTCCTCTCGGCCACTCGCCACTCCAGCACTGCATAGTTAAAAGATGATGCTGTGAAAGTGCTGCAATCAATATGCCAGCAAATCTGGAAAACCCAGCAGTGGCCACAGGACTGGAAAAGGTCAGTTTTCACTCCAGTACCAAAGAAAGGCAATGCCAAAGAATGCTCAAACTACCTCACAATTGCAATTATCTCACATGCTAGTAAAGTAATGCTCAAAATCCTCCAAGCCAGGCTTCAGTAATACGTGAACCGTGAACTTCCAGATGTTCAAGCTGGTTTTAGAAAAGTCAGAGGAACCAGAGATCAAATTGCCAACATCCACTGGATCATCAAAAAAGCAAGAGAGTTCCAGAAAAACATCTATTTCTGCTTTATTGACTGTGCCAAAGCCTTTGACTGTGTGGATCACAATAAACTGTGGAAAATTCTGAAAGAGATGGGAATACCACACCACCTGACCTGCCTCTTGAGAAATCTGTATGCAGGTCAGGAAGCAACAGTTAGAACTGGACATGGAGCAACAGACTGGTTCCAAATAGGAAAAGGAGTACGTCAAGGCTGTATATTGTCGCCCTGCTTATTTAACTTATATGCAGAGTACATCATGAGAAACGCTGGGCTGGAAGAAGCACAAGCTGGAATCAAGATTACCAGGAGAAATATCAATAACCTCAGATATGCAGATGACACCACCCTTATGGCAGCAAGTGAAGAGGAACTAAAAAGCCTCTTGATGAAAGTGAAAGAGGATAGTGAAAAAGTTGGCTTAAAGTTCAACATTCAGAAAACTAAGATCATGGCATCCGGTCCATCACTTCATGGCAAATATATGGAGAAACAGTGGAAACAGCGGCTGACTTTATTTTTTTGAGCTCCAAAGTCACTGCAGTTGGTGATTGCAGCCATGAAATTAAAAGACACTTAGTACTTGAAAGGAAAGTTATGACCAACCTAGACAGCATATTAAAAAGCAGAGACACTACTTTGCCAACAAAGTTCCATCTAGTCAAGGCTATGGTTTCCCCAGTAGTCATGTATGGACGTGACAGTTGGACTACAAAGCAAGCTGAGAGCCAAGGAATTGATGCTTTTGAACTGTGGTGTTGGAGAAGACTCTTGAGAGTCCCTTGGAATGTAGGAACATCCAACCAGTCCATCCTAAAGGAGATTGGTTCTGAGTGTTCATTGGAAGGACTGATATTGAAGCTGAAACTCTAATACTTTGGCCACCTGATATGAAAAGCTGACTCATTTGAAAAGACCCTGATGCTGGGGAAGAATGGAGGCAGGAGGAGAAGGGGACGACAGAGGATGAGATGATTGGATGGCATCACCAACTCAATTGACATGAATTTGCGTAATGATGGACAGGGAGGCCTGACATACTGAGGTCCATTGGGTCACAAAGAGTTGGACATGATTGGGCGACTGAACTGAATTGATTTCTACAAAATATGATTTACTTACTTTATAAGGAACTAAAAATCAGTCAATGTTTTACTTGTTAGTAATTGTTCACAGTTAAAAGTAGGACACAAATCCCATAGGTTAATAACATTCTATTTATTTTAAAGGGTGTTAATACTAATCGAATATTTCCTTGAGGCCAGAGTACTTTACTATAGGTAATTGAAATATTGTAATAAGATTTCAAGTAGATAAAAGGAGAATATTTGAATGTATGTGGTGAGGAGAATCTTTGGCCTTAATAATCATTATGTTACAGAAAAATGTTTCTTCGAATTTTTTTGTCATTGTATATATAATTTAGTTTTGATTATATGGTAGCTATGACTGTGGCTTTATATTAAAGAGATTAACTCCATCACAAAGTTAATACTCAGCTCAGTATGACTTTGATATTTGGGAAGACTTAAAAACCCATGGACCTGCAAAATGTAATCTACTTACTGTACTTTTTTTTTTCTTAGTGTTGTGCATTTAAAAACTGTTAAGATCACCAGGTGTTTTCTGAGAGAGTACTGATATTTTAAAATATCTTAAAATGATTTTTAGTGTAATAGCTGCCTTAGCGTTGAATAGAATGTTCAGTTTTATTGTTTCTTGAAGTCTAATAATGCTAGGAAACCTTAGGGGAGTTTGACACATTTAAAGGTACATTTTTGCATACAACCTAAAGTTTTACTTTAAAGTTTATTTACTTTGCTGTATTACCAGTATGCACAATCTCAGGTTTTATTGACAAGAGGGGCATATGGAATTTTCAGGAGGCCTCCCTCCCCCAAGTAACTTCTCCAAATAGATATGTTTAGATTTATTAAAATAATAATCTGATTTAGGGAATTGTAGGAGTATTATTTGATCATTGATCCTGAGTTCCTTCCTATGCAAGTACCTTAAAGGACTAACAATTTCTGTTAATCTGTGCCATACAGTTATGAGAGTGTTCGTGTTTTTTTTCAGATTAATGTTAGAAAGTTCTCTCAGCATTGTACTTTTCAAAGGCCTCTATATGGAAAAAATAGAAGCATGATATTTGGGGGAATATTTATTATGGGACTATGTTTAATCATAGTTTCACATTTCTTAAAAGCTAATTATTTGAAATTAGAGACTTTGGTATTTTGCTAAATCTTTTAACACCCTTTTGGTAGTTCAAGGCATTTGGTCTGTGGCAGTTTTAATAGTTGTTGTCAATTAATCAACCAATATTTTATCTGACACTGACCTTGTGCTAGGCACTTAGCTGGATATTATGAGATTAACAAAGCCCCTTGAGCTCGTCAATAAATTTTAAGTGATGATGACCCTAAGGCATGCATATCTTTTGTCTTAAAAACTGAATATTGGGCATATTCAGGAAAGTGGATACTGAAGCATCAACCCCTGGGTGTTTGCTTTTTATTTCTCCAGCCAGTTGTCAGGGAAGTAATCAATACTCCACTAAATCCAAATCACTTTTGGTGACTCACGATTATCATTATCTAAAGAGAGAGGTTTTTAGAGTAAGCTTAGTGGCAAAGAAAACCTTGAAGGAGGAGACCAAAAAACTTGTTTGAAAACTTTCAGCTAATCTTTCAACATTTATTGAGTGCAACACAATGTAACTACGAGATGGTTGGGCTGTAAGGATGAGCAAAACGTGGAATTTCTTGTGTGGAATCTTATAGGGTAATGAGGTCCGTGTCACAGCTGAGAGTCATCAGCACACAGTATTCTAACAGTGGCACGTGCAGGAAACACACTCATTGCAGCTTGACTCTGCTTGAGGCAAATAGGTAAACTGAGATGTCCAGCAATCCCTTTGGGTGAAAAAAAGAGGTTTTTAGATTTAGACGGATGGTATAGAGAAAATAATCTAGATGAAAAGCTCAAAATGTTTACCCAAAGGAACTCAGAAATAATATGGCATGAGCATGAAAGCATGATTTGCCACAGGAACAGGATTGTAGTTAGTAGTTGAAAGCAACATTTTGTTGGGCTCTGATACTTTCAGAGGTAAATGGTTTTCATTGTGCCTGTTTCAGGTCACCAATGAGAGCTGATTAAATTGATCACATTCCCCCACCCCCGCACCCCCTGGATCAGTTCGCTTCAGTCACTCAGTCGTGTCCAACTCTTTGCGACCCTATGGATCTCACAGCATGCCAAGCCTCCCTGTCCACGACCAACTCCCGGAGTACACCCAAATCCATGTCCATTGAGTTGGTGATGCCATCCAACCATCTCATCCTCTGTCGTCCCCTTCTCCTGCCCTCAATCTTTCCCAGCATCAGGGTCTTTTCCAATGAGTCAGCTCTTCACATCAGGTGACCAAAGTATTGGAGTTTTAGCTTCAACATTAGTCCTTCCAGTGAACACTCAGGACTGATCTCCTTTAGGATGGACTGGTTGGCTCTCCTTGCAGTCCAAGGGACTCTCAAGAGTCTTCTCCAACACCACAGTTCAAAAGCATCAATTCTTTGGCACTCAGCTTTCTGTATAGTCCAACTCTCACATCCATATCTGGCTACTGGAAAAACCATAGCCTTGACAAGATGGAACTTTGTTGGTAAAGTAATGTCTCTGCTTTTTAATATGCTGTCTAGGTTGGTCATAACTTTCCTTCCAGATAATAAGCATCTTTTGATTTCATGGCTGCAGTCACAATATGCAGTGATTTTGGAGCCCCCCAAAATAAAGTCAGCCACTGTTTCCACTTTTTCCCCATCTATTTGCCATGAAGTGATGGGACTGGATGCCATGATCTTAGTTTTTTGAATGTTGAGCCAAGAAAAAGAAATGCAAAAAATCAAAATGGCTGTCTGAGGAGGCCTTGCAGATAGCTGTGAAAAGAGAAGCAAAAAGCAAAGGAGAAAAGGAAAGATATAAGCATTTGAATGCAGAGTTCCAAAGAATAGCAAGGAGAAATAAGAAAGCCTTTCTCAGTGATCAGTACAAAAAATAGAGGAAAACAATAGAATGGGAAAGACTAGAGATCTCTTCAAGAAAATTAGAGATACCAACAGAACATTTCATGCGAAGATGGGCTCAATAAAGGACAGAAATGGTATGGACTTAACAGAAGCAGAAGATATTAAGAAGAGGTGGCAAGAATACACAGAAGAACTGTACAAAAAAGATCTTCACGACCCAGATAATCACGATGGTGTGATCACTCAACTAGAGCCAGACATCCTGAAATGTGAAGTCAAAGTGGGCCTTAGGAAGCATTATTACGAACAAAGCTAGTGGAGGTGATGGAATTCCAGTTGAGCTATTTCAAATCCTGAAAGATGACGCTGTGAAAGTGCTGCACTCAATATGCCAGCAAATTTGGAAAACTCAACATTGGCCACAGGATGGGAAAAGATGAGTTTTCATTCCAATCCCAAAGAAAGGCAATGCCAAAGAATGCTCAAACTACCACACAGTTGCACTCATCTCACATGCTAGTAAAGTAATGCTTAAAATCCTCCAAGCCAGGCTTCAGTAATACGTGAACCGTGAACTTCCAGAAACTCAAGCTGGTTTTAGAAAAGGCAGAGGAACCAGACATCAAATTGCCAACATCTGCTGGATCAGCAAAAAAGCAAGAGAGTTCCAGAAAAACATCTGTTTCTGCTTTATTGACTATGCCAAAGCCTTTGACTGTGTGGATCACAATAAACTGTGGAAAATTCTGAAAGAGATGGGAATACCAGACCACCTGACCTGCCTCTTGAGAAACTTGCATGCAGGTCAGGAAGCAACAGTTGGAACTGAACATGGAACAACAGACTGGTTCCAAATAGGAAAAGGAGTACGTCAAGGTTGTATATTGTCACCCTGCTTATTTAATTTATATGCAGAGTACATCATGAGAAACGCTGGGCTGGATGAAGCACAAGCTGGAATCAAGACTGTCGGGAGAAAGACCAATAACCTCAGATATGCAGATTACACCACCCTTATGGCAGAAAGTGAAGAAGAGCTAAAGAGCCTCTTGATGAAAGTGAAAGAGGAGAGTAAAAAAGTTGGCTTAAAGCTCAACATTCAGAAAACTAAAATCATGGCATCCCTGGATGGATCAGATAGCAATTATTAAATAGATACAGAGTGGACCCCAAATTATATTACAGGCCAGGTTTTTGCAGTTCTTCTTGGTATTCCTTTAGGCACCTGATTAAATTTTAAAATGTTTGTTTTTCTTGGGCTAAATCCACTGCCCCCCATCTCCATCCCTCATCTAGTAGCTGAAGATTTTTCATATTATTTCAGACCTTCATTTTGCTTCTTTGTTCTATTGCACGGTATTCTCTTCCAGCAACCAGCTTCTGTCTTCTTCCCTGAAGGCGCTGACTTCTGTCAGTCTCACTATGTCAAATTCTCAGCTCTTTACGTCTCATCATTGGGGTGCTTCATAGACCTGAGGCCCTGCAGGCTAACTAAAGAGAATGTGGGTGATGCGGGTGTTGATGACTATGGTGAGGCTAGAGATGGTTCTAATGTTACACTCATTTGTAGAGAGGCAGCGAACAGTTAACAGTATAGTTCACAGTGTGAGCCCCCAGTCAGGCTCCTGAGCCTCATTGCAAGCTGTTTCACTTCCTAGATCTGTGACTCTAGGCAGATTGTCTTACCTCCCTAGGATGGTCTTTCCTGATTGATAAAACAGGAGTGATAATAACAGTATCCACTGTGCCATAGAATCGTTAGGAAAATTAAATGAATTAAGATGCATCACGTAATGGACTCAAAATATGTTAGTTGTTATTATTTAGTAAACTCAAGTTTGTTACTGGTGGGGTGCTAAAGATTGCTAAGGTGCTGTCCCTCTTAATCCCCGCAACAGCCTTATTGGTGCTTGTTAATACCTTTTACAGATGAGGAAATTGAGCTTTAGAAAAGTTAAATAACTTGCCCAGGGTCTGGATTCAACCTCTAATCTGTGCTATTCCAGGACACCTGCTCTTCGGATTAGAACCATGATGTCCATGGGAAACACAGAACAGAGCAGGACTGCCTGCCACTACAGCTTCTCACTGCAGTTTTTATCGATTTTACCAGCAGTTTCAGAGGGGCAAGTACACGTACCAGGGAACTTTGTGGGACTGTCCGTCTGCAGAATTGAAGTCTGGCTTTCATTTGTGATCTTGAGCAAATCACTTAAATACCTTTGAAGGTCAGTTTTTATAATCTGTAGGAAATAATAGTAAAATTGCTTAAAGGGTCAAGTGAAACTATGATAATACTAACCACATAATAACTCATGCAACAGAATAAGTTTATCCTATGGATGTTTTAAATAGAGCAGGTACTATCAGTTAACTTTTTAAAACCTTATCTCCCCTTTGATGCTGTTTGAATTTTATTTGCTACTTTTCAAAGTGTAAGGTTTATTTTGTTCTTCTGGGACTGAACCTATGGTTCTAGGGCACTCAATGGACCAGTAGCTTAGGAACTGAAGTTCTGGTCTACCAAGCACCATAATAATAAAAACATTTAGGGAGCATATAATTAATAAAAGCAACATATTTCTGTGTAGTGGTAGTTGGGAGGGTGATGGGTTTGGTAATAAAATGAATGAGGATCATATCTGAAAGATATGTTAGAAAGGAGACTGAGGTTTGTTATAATAGCAGATTGAGGTTTTGGATGGAACACATAGAGTTATGTCTTTCTATGTATTACTCAGCCATCCAGCAGTATCGGTGATCCAGAACTCACATGGCCCCTGGAAATAAATGTCAGAGACATTACTTTGCCAACAAAGGTCCGTCTAGTCAAGGCTATGGTTTTTCCTGTGGTCATGTATGGATGTGAGGGTTGGACTGTGAAGAAGGCTGAGCACCGAAGAATTGATGCTTTTGATCTGTGGTGTTGGAGAAGACTCTTGAGAGTCCCTTGGACTGCAAGGAGATTCAACCAGTCCATTCTGAAGGAGATCAGCCCTGGAATTTCTTTGGAAGGAATGATACTAAAGCTGAAACTCCAATACTTTGGCCACCTCATGCGAAGAGTTGACTCATTGGAAAAGACTCTGATGCTGGGAGGGATTGGGGGCAGGAGGAGAAGGGGACGACAGAGGATGAGATGGCTGGATGGCATCACTGACTCGATGGACATGAGTCTGAGTGAACTCCGAAAGTGGTGATGGACAAGGAGGCCTGGTGTGCTGCGATTCATGGGGTCGCAAAGAGTTGGACACGACTGAGCAACTGAACTGAACTGAACTGAACTTAATGTATGAATTTTATAGAAGACATCTATCTCTTACTTAAACCGTTTTTATCAGAATTAAAAAAAAAAAAAAAACAGATCTAGTTAGCTTCTTTGGCTGATTTCCACAATTAGAATGAAGAGAGGAGCTTCATGCAAGCACTCATAATGAGAACATATGTTTTCTTGGTGTGAAATTTTCAAATAAAGCATGTTCACTTCTGTGAACTCATCTCTGTTTTGTGAGATAGTTTAAGAAAGTGAGATTAACTTATTTTTATAGGGGAGAAAGTTGGAGCTCACCGTGTTTTAGAACCTTGACTTAGGGACTGGCAGCTTATGATTCCTGGACCAGGAATTGAATCCACATCCTCCACTTGCTGGCAGAAATGCAAAATGCCAAACGGGAAGAGCAGAAAAAGCCTAGGTTAAGGGCATTATATGAATTCTCTGCAGAATTTGTGTTAATAATTATCTGGGAAACACTAATAAGTGGTTAAATCATGATGGTGTAGTCTAAGAAGAGGTCCCCTATTTTGAGAAGATTTTCATTTATAGTAGCTTTAAATTAGGAGACAGAACTGTTGTGGTACTCAACGAACATAACCACAGATAACTGGAAAATTAAGTTGTTCCAGGTGGCTTGTTTCCTGAGGTTCTAGATTGCTGTTCTTTCTGTTTTATTTATTTTTAAACTCTGTAGTAATAATTGGAAGGTGCTATGAGATGGAAGAAAGGTGCATAATTGTCATTGGTTGTAAATATTAACATTCCTTCATAAAATTCATAAAAAATCTATGCACTTGAATCAAATACTGTAGCTGTTTAGGGCTTCCCTAGTAGCTCAGACAGTAAAGAATCTGCCTGCAATTCAGGAGACCCAGGTTCAATCCCTGAGTTGGGAAGATCCCCTGGAGAAGAGAATGGCTATGCACTACAGTATTCTTGCCTGGGAAATCCCATGGACAGAGGAACCTGGTGGACTATAGTCCATGAGGTCACAAAGAGCTGGATATGACTGAGTGTCTAACACTTAAAACCTACCACTATCCATCCATTTGAAACTGCTCTTTAACAGTCAGATTTTAAAGTGTTTTTTGTTTTTTTTTTTATCCTTGAGGTCTTTATTACTATACTTCCCCACTAAATTTTCTCCTTATGTATTATTACATTAAAAAAAATATTTTTGATCACCCTGTCGTACTTCTGGTGACAGAATTTAACTTACTGTGATAATAAGACTTTAGGTAATTTTTAAACTTACTAGTTGTTATTAGTACATAGTTAATCGAAATAACTTGTGAATTACAAATTTTGATAAATAATATTAGAGATAAACGTTATTTACTGGAAATTTATCACTACACTGTTGGTGCTTTTCTTCTGGTTAGTTCATTTATCAGCATATGAATATTACTAATTGCAGAAAGAGTTCAGCATACTATCCATTCTATTTAGTATATACACTGTGAAATGTTGTTTACATAGATATGTTGATGAGGATGAGAGTATTAATATAGCAGTGTCAGTCAGTTCTTTGAACTCTTCCTCAGTTATATTCAAAACCACTGTGCTCTATCATTTGAAATTGTCTAATGATTTACCAGCTGACAACCAAATTAGGCCCTCCTCCAATTTTCTTTCAAGCAAAAAATTGGCACAACCCACCTGAGTTGCAAGAGAAGAGTGATTAGGGCTACACACTTTTTCACTACCAGTATTTCTAATTGTCTCCTTAGGTCCTGCTCAGAGGTTTTTTCTTACCACAAGCAGGGCCACATCGTGACACTGGCGATGAGCAACCGTGTGCCTTGATTTTGTGAAGTGGGAGAAGTGGGATAGGAAAGGAGTGGGAGGGACAGGTGACCCTACTTTCCAGGGGCATTCTCAGGCAGATCAAGGGCACTTACTTAGAAGGGTTGATCTGGAAATTGATTTATCATCTATGTGTCTGCATACCTTTCATACCCTTTAGAACGATGGGCACTTCTAGGAGTTGCCTATCCTAATTTGAAGACTGTTGTCCTAGTAACCAGTTATATTATGAGCTCTTAATTAAAGAAAAATCTCCCCCTTGGTGTTTGTGTGTGTGTGCAAGCACCCATTGCATGAGCATCCTTTCAACTTAGAACACTGCTGACCGAGGTAAATAGTTTATGCTGTCTAAGATAATGTTAAAAGTCTTAATTGCTTCGAAGCATCTGTTTATGAATGAAGTTTATAAATTGTCCTTTACCGAACATGAATTTTCACAGTCCTCATTCTCTACAAATTCTCCAGGTCGGAATTAACAGTCAAATTTCCTGTAACTTTTCCCCCTATACATCTTTTTGCTAATCCTATTCATATTTACTCACATGTTGGCAAAGCATATTTTAAGTAGCTCAGTATAAGAAATTATGTGCAGTTTTGAGTAAACAAGAAACAATTGGCGACAGATTACTTTTTACCCCCATTTGTTTCTTTTGCTTCTCAATTCATAAAATTACTACATGAGACTTCAGATGTAATTTATATTAGCTCTTTCCCTTTACAGAAAATGAAACCAGAGAGATTAAACCAATTGTTCAAGGTCATTGAGGTGGTATTAGAAGAGGAGAATCTGTGTCTCCTACTTCCCATTACTATACCCTTTGCTACATCATACCTTCTGCTGCCTTTTGCAAAATTGCATTCCTTACCACCATCCTATTTAATATTATTTCTCCTGGGGACTGATTAACTTTTATCGACCCAGAATTATTATTATTTTTTTTTAGACAGAGAGGCATTTACTTTTTCATTGAAGACTTTTCTCAAAACTAAAATACCCCTTATCCCCTGGCAAATACTTTCTGCTGCACAGTAGGACACAACTTCCGAGCCTGGGGCCCCACTGGCCCAGGGCAGGGTCACGGGGCTGTGGGGGGAGGGAGGGGATGCTAACAGGTCAGAGTAGAGGTGGATTGGCAGAGCAGGGCTGGTGGGAGGTGGGAAGCTTACATCATTTCCCTGCAACTGGGCTCTGGCGAGGTTGTAAGGCCTCACTTTCCCCTGTGTAATAGTTTACCAGATTGCCAGAGATTCGTAGAGGAAAGAAAAGGTATGGCAGGGCCGATGCTCACCCTGTTCATAAATCTGTGCTATGAGATGAGAAACTGTCAATAAGTAACTAGAAGCAGCCAGGACTGTCTGTGCTTTGCTCTCCCCCAGCTCAGTTCCTTTCTGCTCCGCCCCATCCCTGCTCTCTGCTGCTCAGATCAGCTTCCTGCTTCTCATGAAGGCTGTTCTCCTGTAAAACTGGTCAGCTTTCACTGAAAGCATTATATTCATAAGTCTGAGTCAGGTTTTGTGGAAGTATTGTGGGTTTGGTTTTCTTTGGGGGATGGAAGGGGAGGGAAGAATTTTTTTAAAAAAAAGGAAGGGGCAGGCTGAAAAAGCAAAATCATCATGAATTTTGTTGTCACATCGTGCCGGTGTTATAACCAGCTCTGTAGACTGCTGCACTGAAAACATTTCTGTGAGAGGTATGTGCTTGAAAAATGGAAAGGTGACTCTTGGCTGTGGAGCAGACTGTCTGCCCAGCAGCTGCTCAGATGGCTGTAAGGTTGTAATTCTTTCTAGTGTTTTGATGCAGAAAGGGCAATCGTTACTTGAAACGTGGTACAGTTAGCCAGCTATTGGTAAAATGTTAACTGTATGCTTGGTCCCCACACCAAGACTCCTGAAATTGTCCTTTAGCTTGAATCCGTCTAGCCAAATCCACAGCATTATTCCAGGCTCTTTTGGTGGTGGTTGTAAACAAAGTGATGATCTTTAATATTCTCTCATTATTTAGAAATCTCATGATAAAGATTAATGAAAGAGACTTGGAGTAGCCTAGACGAAGCTTCAGATTCACTTGGAGCTTTTTGCATTGACAGATGGCAAAAGTAAAAGGAAACGGTTGGTGATTTACTGTCGTAATCTAAAGTGAAAGTTTTAAAGTTTAGAGGGTATGGTATATCTAAGTGGAAAAGCCTGGAGGGGTCACTAAAATTTAGACACGTAATCCCACCCACTACAAGTGATTGCCTGACCAGTATTCAGACCAGATGGCTCTGGATGTATCTTTTTCAAAGGAGATTAGGAAATGTGTATAAATGCCTCTATTCAGTGGTCAAAAGAATAGGATTAAGAATAAAAATATAACCAACACTGAAGGAAATGTGGAGGACTGTATATTGGTTACCAAAAATCCAGGCTATTATGTTATAAAATATTTTAGAAAAATATTTAAGGTAGGAAAATAGAATATTTTATCATGTACATCGGATAAGCTACTAGTGACAGAATCCATTCAAACTACAAAGGAGATCCTGCTTGATTTTAAGAATTATTTTGTCATGGAAGAAACTTGAAAACTCTTGAATGTTAGCTAATTTTAAATTTATTTTACAAAGTTTTGGAATTAAATTGCTTGAATTTATCAACATATAAACGTGCCAGTACTATTGTTCTTCTCCACAAAGATGGTAATGCTTAAATTACTGAAGGCAGTTATTCATGAATAGAAAAGACCAGCTATTATAATGCAACCTAAATTCTTCTCTTTAAGAGACTGTGCCATTTAAACTTGATTTCTTCTCAAATATTTGCAAAGAGAGCTAATCTTCATGATCATATGGGATGATGTTAATAAGTTAAACCTAATACAGGCTTCTGAGAAGGAATTCCCTCTGCACTATACCACACACAGACAGGTGGCCACCCTGACTGTATTTACCTTGGTCATTCTCAAGTGTAGCTTCACGTTAGAAACCCCTGGAGAGCTTTCAATAGCTCCCATTGCCCAGGCCCAACCCCGGGGACTCTGCTTTAATTGGTTGGGGGTGGGGCCTGGGCATTGATAGATTTGAAACTGGTCCCAGGTGTTTTCTAATGTGTAGCCAGAGTTGACAACCGTTGTATTACCTGACTGTCCCCAATGCTAGAGCAGCCCATTCTGTTTTGGGTACTGTTTGTATGACACTAGGTCTGCTTTGCTGTGTGTTCTGTTAGGTCTGAACTTTGTCTGTAGCAGCTCATCAGATATTTAATATCTCTCCCCCAAGGCTTAGCTTTTCCAAGAGAAATAGTCTTAGTTTTTTCAGTCTCTGGGGCTTTTTTTTCTAGGCCCTTTCCCATTCTGGCTACTCCCTGTCATGGAATTGTGTTTGTTTTGTATCACTCCTGAATAGGGTGTCCTGGGGACAGAGCCCACCATTCTAGAAGTGTGGTGCCCAGCTCAGGATGCAGAGAACATAGTAAAGCTGTAGCTCTCTTGTTCTGGACATTACACTTCTGTTGTTGGTGGCTAAGCTTATGTTAGTGTTTTTGGCAGTCACAAAGCACTGTTGACTCATGTTGAGCTTGAAGTCAGCTCAAGCTTCTTTTTCATGTGAACTCTACTTAAGTCATGCCTCTTCTCCTCCATGTGTAATACATTTTTTTTTTCCACTGTAGTACCAGGGTTTACATTTATACTTTGGAAACATAAGAAGAAAACCCAATGAATCAGTTCTTCCATACAAGGAAAGGGATATATTTGAACTTGATGCCAGAAGTATATTATATGCATATAGCAGCAATTTTAAAGAGTGATTTAGACCATTCATTTGAATCCACAGTTAAATTTAATCTTCTTAATTCAGTCCATCTTTCCATCATTTCTTCTGATTCACTACTCAGTGTTTGCTGTTCAAAGTTAGGATCCCGTTTGACTGTGCAGCCTGTCTTAATGTTTGTATTCAACACTTGGTCAAATGCGTTTCCCAAATCAAAATACATGGGGGCATTCTCCTGAACTGTTTGTGTATATCTTTATTTTAAAAGGAAATGTGTTGAATTTGTCATGGTTTTCTTGTTTAATGACAGAAATGGAAGAAAATATTTTGCAGATGAGCAGGTGACTTGTCCCAGATCCCCGTTTGCCACATTCAAGGCTAGAACCCAGATCCGGCTCTCGTGGTGTTTCCTCCAGTGCTCTGTGGATCACACCACAAGTGCTGATGCCACTTGTCATTTAGAATAAGAATTCAAAGAAAATGGAAAGGAAATAAAGCCTCCATGGACACTTCACTGTCTCTTTTGGGATATTTAATATTTAATCCCATAACCTATAGCCCAGTCAACTCTTGCGTTGTTATTCATTTAGTGTTCTGCCCAAAGCAATAAAAGAGGAATAAAATGACTAGCCAGCATTCTAAATGAACTGCAGAGAATAGGATTCTCAGGAGTTTGGGCACCCTAACTCCCCTTGGAAAGTTTTTTCAACACCCATATTTATACACAGTGGATCGTGGTGGAATAGTGTCACTTTGTTCATACTGAATCACAGTGTGGGGAATATTAAATGAAAGGCGTATGTAGCTTGACTTTTAATTTTGCAGATGAAGAAACTGAGACCCAGACACCAAACACTGTAGCCAGAGTGCTTAGCAGCGTACTTAGTACATAGTGTGTACTTAGTAAATACCCGGATGTGGCTCAGCTTTCTTCAGTGTTGTTTTCTTCACCACATAGGAATTGGATTTTTCCCTTTCGTCTCCCCAGCTTTGCCCTCGGCATTTATTTCCTTAAAACTGTTGAAATGGAACAGATTTTTCAAGAATACCTATTACTTTAGAAAAGCTCCAGTGATAGAGTAAAAGCTCGGATAACCAGGTTTATTTTTCCTGGTTTTTGACTTTTAGGAAAATAAGCTCCTTTCCTCCCCTTGAAAAATTGATTTTAAAAATTTGAGTTTTTTAAAAAAAGAGGAGCTCTCAAGGAATGAATAGCCTAGGACCAGTCTGTATACATTTAGCCCGAATTGCACATCTTTATTAGGATCCAGTAAAAACTGATGCTCACAACAAGGCTGACCCTACTGTATGATAAGACCTGCAGTCACCGGTGATTTAATTATGTTCACTATATTGTACTTCCTAAAGCAAGAAAGTATTCCTTAATACATTTTAGGAAGGTTTGCGATAGCAGTAGTTGAAACAAAAAGGCCTTATAAATAAATTTAGTCAATCAGACCAAGCTACTCCTCTAGCCTTTTGATTATTATAGATTTGATTGTATGTCCTCCTATGCAGTTTGGAAACACCCAGCTTTATTCACGTGAGGCTGGCAAAAGATGAGAAGTAAAAACCTTGATGGAGAAGGAAATGGCAACCCACTCCAATATTCTTGCCTGGAGAATCCCACGGACAGAGGAGCCTGCAGGCTGCAGTCCATAGGGTCGCAAGAGTCGGACACGACTTAGCAACTAAACCACCACCACTGAAACCCTTGGGAAGCTGCACTTTTAGAGTACCCCTGGCTTCTTTTGCAAACCCACTCAGTAGTCCCAAGTTCCTATTTTGTAAGTATATTTTACATCAATTAATACTGGTTGTATTTTTACATGGCTATTCTTATCTCATAGTCTGAAATCCATTCTTATGACCCATACTTTATTTTTATGCTTCATAATGCTGCTTGTAACTAGGTGTTTTAAGAGGAAATGAGGATGTAAATGTGTAAAGAACTATGAACCAGTCAGTATATATGAACTATACAGAAGCACAGTTGAAAGCTGTAATATGACAAATAGATGAAGGTATGATTACTAGTGGAATTAGTTAATTCTTGAGTAGTGCTCAGTGCAAAGTGTCCATGTGTAGTTTTATATTAACACGGGATATTGGAGGGAAAAAAAAACAACATGAAATTGGGAAATACAGATTCAATACTTCATATTGTAGAATTTTAAAATGTAAAGATCTAAACCCTAACCTTTCTAAATTACTATTCAGAAAATGTTTATAGACATAATTTCTAAAGCTTCATACAAATTTCTTTTTACATGGCATATCCCAATGGTTATGGTTTACATGGTTTTGCTATGTTTTTTCCTTTGTTGTTGATTTTATCATTATTAAGAGACCAAAGTCAAGCTTAGCAAATTTTAGAAAGAAATTTAAACTTTAGGTTCAAATTGTAGGTATTTATTTACAAAGCATATGTGGCTTTTTACACAGCAAACTTAACTGCTAAGTGTGTGTGTGTGTGAAGTCCTTAAAGCCCATAAAAAGGCAAAGAAGAATTGCAAGAAAATAGTGCATTGGTTGCTGAATTATTCATAATGATTAAGTCTGTCTTAGTCTATTCAGGTTGTTGTAACAAAATACCACAGACCAGGTGGCTTATAAATGAAAAGCATTTATTTCTCATAGTCCTGGAGTTTGGAAGTCCAAAATCAGGGTGCCAGCATGGCCAGATGAAGGCCCTGTTCTGGATTGCAGACTTCTTGTATCCTCACATGACAGCATGGCCAATTGTGCATGCATGCATGCTCAGTTGCTTCAGTCGTATCTGACTCTTTGCAACCCTATGGACTGTAGCCTGCCAGGCTCCTCTGTCCATGGGATTCTCCAGGCAAGAATACTGGAGTGTGTTGCCATGCCCTCTTCCAGGGGACCTTCCTGACCCAGGGATTGAACCTGCATCTATGTCTCCTGCACTGCGGGTAGATTCTTACCCACTGAGCCACCTAGGAAGCCCCAAATGGCCAATGAAAGGGCACTAATTCCATTCATGAGGACTCAACCCTCATGACTTGTTACCTTCCAAAGGCCCCACCTCCTAATACTATCACTCTGGGTACTAGGATTTCAGCACATCTATTTGGGGTGGGGGAAAACACAAACATTTAGATCACAGCATTCAACTGCTGCATCCCCAAAATTCATCAACTTCTTAGGTGCAGAATGCATTCATACCATCCCAGTAGTCCCAGCATCTTCACCAGTCCCAGCATTGACTAAACAGTCTAAATTCCAAAGTCTCATCTAAATATGATCTCCATCAAGTATGAGTAAGATTCAAGGAGTGAGTCTTCTGGGGCAAATTCACCTTTAGTTGTGAGCCTGTGAAATCAAACAAATTATGTGCTTCACCAGCAATGGTGGGATGGGCATAGGGTTAAACACTCCCATTCTAAGAAGGAGCAATAGGAAAGAAAACCGTAAGCAAGAAAGAAAACCATCAGAACCCAACAGGGCAAACAGCCTCAAATCTTAAGTCTCAAGAATAATCTTCTTAAACTTGATGCTCTGCTTGCCAGGCCCACTTACTATGGGCCCTCTTACTGGACACACAAAAGAATGTCCCTGCCTCCATGGCTTTGCTGAGCGCATCCCCGCAGCATCTCTCTCAGGCAGGAATAGTACACCTGTGGCTCTGCTGATTGAGAGTTGAGGGAACTTGCAGCCCTTCCCCCACCGCTTTGCTGAGTGTTGCTCCAGTGGAGGTCTCTGTGTTGGCCTTGTCTTTGCCGTGCCCTTTGCTTGGGTCTTGTGCCTGTAGCACCAAATGGCTCCGTTCTTGGAAATCTTGATGAAGATAGCTGCTTCCCAACAGCTCCGCTGGAGAGGGGTCTGGCTCCCATGGCTTTGGCTGGGAGTCTTCTGGCTTGCTGAAACCTAGGTAATGCCTTTCCCACTTTTGAAACTGATGATCTGTGAATCACCTTGTCTGTTTAAAAAAAAATTAATTTCTTTTTGGCGGGCTGGGTCTTTGTTCCTGCACACAAGCTTTCTCTAGTTTCAGAGAGTTGGGGGCTCCTGTCTAGTTGTGGTGCATGGGCTTCTCAGTGTGGTGAGGGAGCAGAGGCTCTAGCTGCACGGGCTTCAGTAGTTGCGGCCCAGGGTAATTAGTTTTAGTTCAGGGGTCCTAGAGCCTGGAAGGCTGCAGTCCTTGGGGTCGCTGAGGGTCGGACATGACTGAGCGACTTCGCTTTCACTTTTCACTTTCATGCATTGGAGAAGGAAATGGCAACCCACTCCAGTGTTCTTGCCTGGAGAATCCCAGGGACGGGGGAGCCTGGTGGGCTGCCGTCTATGGGGTCACACAGAGTCAGACACGACTGAAGCGACTTAGCAGCAGCAGCAGCAGCAGCAGCAGCAGCAACACTCAGACTCAGTAGTTGTGGCATACGGGCTTAATTGCTCTCCATTATGTAGAATCTTCCTGGACCAGGGATTGAACCTGTGTCTCCTGCATTGGCAGTTGGAGACACTGCCGATGTCTGCACCCACTGCTCCACTAGGGAAGTCCTTATCTTGTCTTGACTATCACACGTTTGAAGCAGAATGGTGCTATGGTTCCCTCCTATGAATTTCAAGAAGTCTGACAACCAGTCTTTATTTGTTCCTATCTCTTTCCCCTTGGATTCAAATAGCAGTTGCTGAGTGGCTGATTAAATCTCTGGTTCATATACATACTCATCTTCTTATCAGAAAGTTTCTTGGCCCCACCCTTAGTGGTCTCTCAAACATGCTTAGTCATGTTTTATAAAATGAATAAGCTGCGAGTTTTCCAAATTTTAAATTTCTGCTTCTTTTTTGATTACAAATTCTGTCTTTGTCATTCTTTCTTCTTCATGTTTTACTGTAATATTCCAGGGAGCCAATGGTACCTTCAGTATTTTGCTTAGAAAGAAATTTCAGCCAAATAGCCAGCTTTGTTGGATATGTCTGTCTTCCACAGGATAGAACCATGAGTTCTATCTCCATAAAATACTCAGACATGAACACAATTTAGCCACGTTCTTTCCTACTTTTTAACAAGGATTGCCTTGCCTTCAGTTTCCAATAACAGGTTCCTCATTTCCGTTCTCATCAGAGTGGCCTTTACTGTCCATCTTTCCACCAGCATTCTGTTCAAGACCACTTCGGAGTTCTCTAGGAAGATTGAGGCTTTCTCTGCGGCTCTTCTCTTCTCCTTATGAGCCCTCACCTGAATAGCTTTTAGTGGTCTGTTCACTGTCATGTAGGCTTTTTCTAGCCTGCACTTCAAAACTCTTCCAGCCTCTACCTATTACTCTCCGTTCCAAAGCCACTTCACATTTTTAGGTATTTGTTATAGCAGTACCACACTGTCAGTACCAATTTTCCATCTTAGTCAAGGTACTGTGACAGAATATCACAGACTGAGTGGCCTATAAACAACAAACATTTATTTCTCACAGTTCCGCAGACCAGAAACCTGAGATCACAGTCATAGTTTGACTATGAATGACAAAGCTTCTTACTAAGAGCATTATTACTACTGTATTTCATATTTAGAAAGTTCCAAAGAAAATGAATGTAAAAGTGTTTCTGTGTCTAGGTCTAAATTAAATAATCCACCAAAGCAAATATATATGACTTGTGTATTGAACTATGTTATTTATACCTTAGATATTATCTTTGCATGAATCTTAGAATTATTTGATTTTTTGATATTAGAACACTTTAATTAGATTTATTTCAAGTTGTATAGGTATCTCTTTAATTATTCAATAAGGGACCTATCCTTATCTGAAGATTCAGGAAAACCCGTCTTGTAAGAAGTAATGGATAAGACCCGATGGGCTGAGGTGAGAAAGAGCAGGATGTCTAGGAGAAACTAGAAGAACATTATAACTGGATTTTAGAAAAGAGCAAAAAAGGTAGAATCATTTGGATAGAAATTAGAATATGTGAGATTTTTGTGTGCTTTGAGATTATATCCCAAGCCCAGTGGGTAAAATTGAAAGGTTTTAAGCTAGAGAGTGAGCTGTTCATTCATACTTACTTTTTGTCCAGATCAGTGTGGTTGCTGCAGAAGGGGTGCTTTTGAGAGGGGCACAAACAGAGATTCAAAAGTCAGTCAAGGGATCAGTGGCTTAGTAGTTTAGATCAGGTGGAGCAGTGAAGATGAGAAGTGGACTGATTTTGCGTTGTGTTTGGGAACTTGAATTAACAGTGTTTTATGATTGACTAGATGTGTGAGAGTGAGACAGAGGAAACCACACATTAACAGTAGCATCCGGTACATTCATTGCATGATACAGTGACAACTACTGAGACAGGGACAGCCCCAAGGGAAGCAGATCTCTTGGCTGGACTTCAGAAGAGACGAATTGGCTTGAAATACACATTTGGTAGTCATTGGCATAAGGTAATTGCCTCCAGAATGAATGATGTTGGCCGAGGAGGAGTGTAGTGTGAGAGTAGAAGTTGGCTTGGTAACCCTAGTCCAAGGCCTTGCAAGGAGACTCATCACCCAAGGACTGAGAACACGAGGAAGTTCATACTGCTCACCTGCTTTGTGTTTGTTATTGCTATACAGTTTTTTAGGTAAACTTTTTATTTCAAGATAATTGTCAATTCATGTGCAGTTACTGGAAATTATATGAGGAGATCCCATGTACCTTTTATTCATGTTCCCCTAGTGATAACATTTTGCAAAACTGATAAAATATCACAGCCAGAGTATCAAGATATATACAGCCAACATTTAGAACATTTCCATCTCCTCAAGGATCTCTATGTTGCTTTTTGTATTGTCACATCTACTTTCCTGTTGCTCTCTCCACCTTTATAATTGATTGCAATTGCTAATCTGCTCCCCATTTGTGTAACTTTGTTACTTTAGCATGTTCATAGAAATAAGGTCATATAGTAAGTAGTTTTTTTCATGCAGCGTAATTCTCTGGAGATAAATGCAAGTTGTGAGTGCATCAGTATAGTTAACAATATGGGTTTGAACTGCACAGGTCCACTGAAACATGGATTTTTTTTCCAGTAAACATTTTTTGCAGTACTACATAATAATCTATGGTTGGTTGAAACCACGAAGGGTTGACTGTAAAGTTACACACAATTTTTAATTGTTCTGGGGGGAAGAGGGGTGAGCACCCCCTAACACCTGCATTGTTTAAGGGTAAACTGTATATACACTTTGGTAAACATGTCTTTTCATGAATTTCATCCGTTTTCTAATTGGATTTTTTGCCTTTTTCCTGCTGTGTTCTGGGAGTTCTTTATATATTCCAGTTAATAGTTGTCAAATATGTGGTTGGCGTGTATTTCGTCCCAGTCTGTACCTTATATTTTCATCTTCTTTATAGGGTTTTTGGCAAAGCAAAAGTTTTGAAGTTTGTTGGAGTTCAGTTTATCAGTTTTTCCTTTTATGGACTGTGTTTTTGTTGCCAAGTCCAAGAACTGTTTACCTAGTCCCTATATTCTGAAGCCTTTCTAATTTTCTTCTCTAAGAGCTTTATGGTTTTGTGTTTTACATTTAAGTTCATGATTCATTGTGAGTTAATTTTTGTATAAAGTATGTTTCTTAGGTTGAGGTCCTTTCTTTGCTATGGATGTCCAGTTGCTCCAGCAACATTGGTTTAGAAAGGCTAACCTTCATCTGTTGAATTGCTTTTTTTGTGCCTTGGTCAAAAAAAGATAGGTGTATTTAAGTGGATCTGTTTCTGGTTCTCCATTCTGTTTCACTGATCTATTGTGTCTGCTTCTCCAGCAATATCATACGTTCTTGATAATTACTGTAGCTACACATAAAGTCTTAAAATCAGGTAGACTGATTTTTCACACTTCATTCTTCTTTTTCGAAATTATTTTAACTAATCTAAAACAATTTATTCTGAGTCTGAAAGAACTAGAATAGACTTTATACAGAAAGTTCTAGACTTTCTGTATAAAGTCTAGACTAATTTTGTCTCTACTGCATTTTCAAAAGTCTTGCTGAGAATTTATTTTTAAGGGATTGTGTTAAATCTGCATATCAGTTTGGGTAGAATTTACATTTTGTATTATGTTTAATATTCTGTTTCTTGAACACAGTGTATCTCTTCATTTATTTAGATCTTTTTTTTTTTTTATCAGCATTTTGTACTTTTCAGCATACCTGCATTGGATATGGTTTTATTAGGTTTATAATTAATTACTTCATTTTAAAAACGATTTGGTGGCTCAGGTGGTAAGAAATCTGCCTGCGATACAGGAGACCTGGGTTCGATCCCTGGTCAGGAAGACCTGGGTCAGGAAGATCCCCTGGAGAAGGGCTCAGCAACCCACTCCAGTATTCTTACCTGGAGAATTCTGTGGGCAGAGCCTGTTGGGCAGAGCCATGGGGTCTCAAAGAGTCATGCGTGACTGAGTGACTAACACTTTCACTTGTCTCATTTTAAAAACTATTGTAAATGGTATAATATTTTTAATTATGTTGTCTGTATATTTATTTCTAGTATCTAAAAATGTTAATTTTGATGTCCATATGTTCATTGTTCATAAATAAAAATATAATTGATTTTTGTACGTTGAACTTGTATCTTTTGACCTTATAAATTCATGTATTCACTTTAGGAATTGTTTTTGTAGATTCCTTGGGATTTTCCATATAGACAATTATATCGTCTGCAGATAGGGATAGTTTTATTTCTTTTTTCAGAACTATATTATTTTTAAGAGCTTCCTGGGTAGCTCATCTGGTAAAGAATCGACCTGCAATGCAGGAGACCTGAGTCCTATCCCTGGGTTGAAAAGCTCCCTTGGAGGAGGGCAGAGTGACGCATTCCAGTATTCTTGCTGGGAGAATCCCTATGGACAGAGGAGCCTGGTGGGCTATAGCCCATGGGGTCACAAAGAGTCAGGCATGACTGAGTGACTAAACACAGCATATACCTTTTATTTCCTTTCCTTGATTTACTGTGCTGGCAGAACTTAGAGCTCTATATAATAAGAGTAATGGTGAAAGTGGATATTTTTGCCTTGTTGCTGATCTTAGGGAAAAAGGGATTTAATACATTGGTGTTGTAATGTTAGCTGTAGGTTCTTTTTAGATTCTCTTCATCAAACGAAGAAATTCTCCTTGATTCTTTTTACTGAAGGTTTATTTTTTTTAATCATGAATGGATGTTGAATTTTGTTGAATATTTTTTCTGAATCAATGGATATGATGATATGATTTTTCTTTTTTTACTTGTTAATATAGTGGATTGTATTAATTGATTTTTGAATATTGAACTATCCTTGCATTCCTTAAATAACTCTCTGGTTATGTTATAGAATTCTTTTTATATATTGTTGAATTCTGTTTGCTAGTATTTTGTTGAGGATTCTTGCATCTGTGCTAATGAGGGATATTGATGTGTAGTTTTAGTTTTTGGTACTATCTTTGTCTGATGCACCCCACTCCAGTACTCTTGCCTGGAAAATCCCATGGATAGAGGAGCCTGGAAGGCTGCAGTCCATGGGGTTTCGAAGAGGCAGACACGACTGAAGCGACTTCACTTTCACTTTTCACTTTCATGCATTGGAGAAGGAAATGGCAACCCACTCCAGTGTTCTTGCCTGGAGAATCCCGGGGACGGGGGAGCCTGATTGGCTGCCGTCTATAGGGTCGCACAGAGTCGGACACGACTGAAGCGACTTAGCAGCAGCAGCAGCAGTATCAAGGTAATACCAAAATCATTTTTCTATTTTTAATTTCACTGATTTCTTCTCTTTATTGTTTCCTTAATTTCTGCTTATGTGGATTTATTTGGATCTTTCTCAAGATTCTTGAGGTAGGAGCTTAAATTACTGATTTGAAAGATTTCCTTTTCCAAAAATAAAAGCATTTAGTTCTACTGATTCCCCTCTCAGCACTGCTTTTGCTAGTTCCCACAAATCTTGATAGATTATACTTTCATCTTCATTCAGTTCAGTGTGTTTTTCAAGAAATTTTCCTTGAGACTTTTGATTCATGGATTATTTATATTGTTAGTTTTCAAGTGTTAAGGAGTATTCCTGTTAATCTTTCTGCTAATGATTTCTAATTTGATTCTGTTGTGATCAGAGAACATACCCTTAAGATTTTAATCTCTTTTTAAAAAAATTTTATTTATGTATGTATGTATATATGTATTTTTGCCTGTGTTGGATCTTCGTTGCTACGTGGGCTTTCTCTAGTTTCAGAGAGTGGGGACTACTCTCTGGTTGCAGTGTGCGGACTTCTCATGGCAGTGGCTTCTCTTATTGTGGAATACGGGCTCTAGGTCCGCGGACTTGAGTAGTTGTGGCACATGAGCTCAAGAGCTGGGGTTCCTGGGCTCTAGAGCACAGGCTCAGTAGTTGTGGTGAACTGGCTTAGTTGCTCCACGGCATGTGGGATTTTCCTGGACCAGGGATCAAACCTGTGTCTTCTGCATTGGCAGGTGGATTCTTTACCACTGAGCCACCAGGGAAGCCGAAGATTTTACTTTAAGTTTGTTGATGAGCTGTTTTATAGTCTAGCATATCATCTTTCTTGGTATGTATTCCCTGGGCACTTGAAAAAGAATGTCATTTACTGTTGTTGGGTTGGGTGTTCTATAAATGTTGGTTAGATCCTGTTGTTTGATGTTGTTGAGATCTTGTATATTCTTATTTTTTCTCCAGTCATTCTGAGAGAGGTTTGTCGATGTCTCACACTCTGAATTTATCTGTGTCTCATATCAGTTCTATAGGTTTTGATTTTTACATATTCTATAGATCCATGGACTTCCCTGGTGGCTCAGACAGTAAAGTGTCTGTCTACAATGCAGGAGACCCAGGTTCTATCCCTGGGTTGGGAAGATCCCCTGGAGAAGGAAATGGCAATCCACTCCAGGACTATTGCCTGGAAAATCCCATGGACAGAGGAGCCTGGTAGGCTACAGTCCTTGGGGTCGCAAAGAGTCAGACATGACTGAGCGACTTCACTTTCACTTTCACTTTTCATAGATCCATTATTAGTATATACACATTTAGGATTGCTCTATTATCTTGGTGGTATGGCCCTTTTATCATGAGGCACTCAATGTCCCTGTCTGTGTCTGGTGATTTTGCTCTGAAGTCTTCTTTTCTGATTAATATAGCACTCTTTCTTCATTTTGATTAATGTTTGCAGGATATACCATTTCCATTCTTTTACTTTCAACCTACCTATGCTATTGTATTTGAAGTGAGTTTTTTGTAGTATATAGTTAGATCGTGTTTTTTAACTGACTGCTAATCTGGTTTTTAGTTAGTGCATTTACTTCTACTTTTCTTTATGTCCCTTTACTTCCTGCATTTAGAATACAGTTTTCTTAAATACTTGACGTACATTTAGAACTGTATTAGATACTGTTAGGATTTGTTAAAACCATCAAAATTAATTTAGAAAAGTCAAGAAGGAAAGCATATTGTATTTACCCATATTTTTGCTTAGCATGTTCTTTTTTCTTCCTTATATTTTGAGGTTCCTTCTTTTATTTTTTTCCTTTATGCTCATTAGCATTCTCTAGCTGCTCTTTTTGGTAAGGTCTGTTGGTGAAAGTTCTCTCATTTTTTCTTCCTCTGATCATGTCTTTATTTTCATTTCCTTCTTGAAGGATATTTTCACAGGGTATAGGATCCTAGGCTGACAGTTCTTTTATTTTTTAGCTCTTGAAAAATTGCCTCTGCCTTCTCATCTCCATGGTTTCTAATTTGACTACCATGTGTCTTGGTATATGTTGCTTGCCAGATTTGACAAGTTTTTAGCCATTATTTGTTTGAGTACCTTCCCAAACTTGCCCTTTTTTTCTCCTTCCTCCCTGGATTATAGTCACATGGATTTTAAACATTTATCCTGAGGCTCTGTTGAGAATTTTCAGACTTTTTTCTTTCTTTTGTTCCACTTGCATAATATCTATTACTTTCTTTTCTAATTCACTGATTTCTTTCCTCTGTCCCATCCACTCTGCCTTTGACCCCATTCATTTTTATTTTGGTTATTGTTTCTCTCAGTTCCAAAGTTTCCAGTTGGTTCTTTTTGATATTTTTCTATTTATTTTCTGAGACATTTTATGTTTTCTTCTGTTTCAAGTATGTTTGCAGCTGTTCATTGAAACTTTTTTTAAAAATAATAATTGCTTTAAAATGTTTGTTGCATAATTTTAACATCTCATCTTTAATTTGTCATGTGTTTATTTTTATTCAAGTTGAGGCAGTCTTAGTTTTGGTATGTGAAATGACTTTCAGTTGAAACCTGGATATTTTGGGCATTAAGTTGTGAATCTTTGGATCTTACATAAATTTCCTGGTTTAGCTAACTTCCTCTGACACTGTTCTATCAGAGGTGAGGGATGATACCTTCTTATTACTGCCAGAAAGGAAGAGAAATCTAGTGTTCCCCACTCGGCTGCCATTGACATCCAAGGTAGAGAAGGAATCTTAATACTTCCCAGGCTGAGCTGGGGGGTCCCATCCCTCACTCAGCTCTGAAGGTGCCACTGCCACTAGAAGGGTTAGGAGAGTTTCATTACTGCTTTACACATGGCCTCCTCCGGACCAAGGAGCAGGGTTGGGATGGGCTCTTTGCTACTGGGTGGTAGTCAAAGTCCTGATGTGTCTTCACTGGGCCTCTTCTGAAACCACCCAAGTGGGGAGAAAGAGATAAACCCTGTTACCACTAGGGGGATAATGGAAGTTATCTGTCTGCACATGATCGTCATTGACTCTGTATTTGTAGGAGGAGAGGGAGGACTTGAACTTGTTACTGTCTGACTGAGTGAAAATCCCAGCACCCTCCTTGCACTCCTCTGACACCGCTCCATTGTGGTGGTCAGGGGCCATAGTTTTTTCTGTCATGTTTATCTCATGCAGTGCAGTTACTTTGTAAAAATTTGCTCTCTGTAGGCTTTCCTGGTCCTTTAGACCTGGCTTTTGTTGGGACTTTTTTGTCTGCACCTCATTGGCATTTCTTTGTTGCTGGCTTCATCAGTTTCAAGTCTAGGATGTATAGGGTGAAAAGAAGATCCAGGGAACTCAACACTGTGCTGTTCCTTAGGTCTTGAAGTCCCAAACTAGCTTGCCTTTATTTCTTCCTTTCAGAATTTTCTTATATAATGTCCAGTGTTTTTAGTTGGGCTTCCCCAGTAGCTCAGCAGTAAAGAATCTTTCTGCAATGAAGGAGACATGGGTTCCATCCCTGGGTAGGGAAGATCCCCTGGAGGGGAGGGAATGGCAACCCTCTTCAGTGTTCTTGCTGGGAAAATACCATAGATAGAGGAGCCTGACGAGCTACAGTCCATGGAGTAGCAAAGACAGGACTGAAGCAACTGAGCACACAGTGAGAGCAGTAGGGATAAGTATGTTTGTACCACCTTTCTGGAAATAAAATTCCCTCACCTTTTTTTTAATGGTGACAGAGAAGATGAAAACACTGCATAGATAGTATTACAGAGAGCATAGCTTGAAATTTCCAGATGGAATTATTAACATTGGAATGGGACTTTCAGAGACAGATTGTTAGCTGAGGTAATTTAGATAATCCTTCAGCTTCCTATGTATCCTCAGAAGACCTGAGTTGCTGGCTGGTGACTGACAGTGACACAGTGTTTGAATTTTCTTTTCATATGCTATTTTGGTCTTGATTTTGTATGTATAGTAGAACAAGAAGCATTTTGGGTAAGATTATACCTTTGTAAGTCATTTTCAGCTCTTATGCTGTTTAGTTGATTCCCCTGGATTTTAGTATAATGGGCCAAATGTCCTTTCAGTCAGTAAATTGATACTACCATCTCTTCACTTCAGTTCAGTCACTCAGTCATGTCCGACTCTTTGCGACCCCATGAATTGCAGCACGCTAGGCCTCCCTGTCCATCACCATCTCCCGGAGTTCACCCAAACTCATGTGCATCGAGTCAGTGATGCCATCCAGCCGTCTCATCCTCTGTCGTCCCCTTTTCCTCCTGCCCCTAATCCCTCCCAGCATCAGAGTCTTTTCCAATGAGTCAACTCTTCACATGAGGTGGCCAAAGTACTGGAGTTTTAGCTTCAGCATCATTCCCTCCAAAGAAATCCCAGGGCTGATCTCCTTTAGAATGGACTGGTTGGATCTCCTTGCAGTCCAAGGGACTATCAAGAGTCTTCTCCAACACTGCAGTTCAAAAGCGTCAATTCTTTGGCGCTCAGCTTTCTTCACAGTCCAACTCTCACATCCATACATGACCACTGGAAAAACCGTAGCCTTGACTAGACGGACTTTGTTGGCAAAGTAATGTCTCTGCTTTTCAATATGCTATCTAGGTTGATCAAAACTTTTCTTCCAAGGAGTAAGTGTCTTTTAATTTGATGGCTGCAGTCACCATCTACAGTGATTTTGGATCCCCAAAAAATAAAGTCTGACACTGTTTTCACTGTTTCCCCATCTACTTCCCATCAAGTGATGGGACCAGGTGCCATGATCTTCGTTTTCTGAATGTTGAACTTTAAGCCAACTTTTTCACTATCCTCTTTCACTTTCATCAAGAGGCTTTTTAGTTCCTCTTCACTTTCTGCCATAAAGGTGGTGTCATCTGCATATCTGAAGTTATTGATATTTCTTCCAGCAGTCTTGATTCTAGTTTGTGCTTCTTCCACCATCTCTTACAGATGTTCTAATAAATATTCCAACAATTTATTTTTTTGCTTTTTAAAATTTTGGTCTTAAACTTTTTTTTTTTTAAGTTTTTAGATTAACTGACAATAAAATTGGCTTTTGATGTATATAGTTCTGTTTATTTTAAAACACAAATAGATTTTATATAGTGCTCAGTGTTCACATTTATAAAGTTATATTCCCTGCCCTGCCTCGCCATTCCAACTTTTCTTATGTTGCATGTAGTCTTAACTTTCTCCCAACCCCAACTCCTGGCAACACTGTTTTTATCTACATTACAATAGTTTTGTCTTTTGGAGCATGCAGTATAAATTGAATCATATAGTATATAATCTTTTGAGATTGGCTTTTTTCACTTGCTGTAATGCCTGAGGTTCACCCAAGTTGTTGCATCAGGAGCCTGTTATCATTTTCTGCTGTTATTCCTTCAGTTATCAGGTTGTTTTCAGTGTATGGCAATTACGAATAAAGCTACTGTAAATGTTGATGTAGAGATTTTTGTGTGAACATAAGCATTGATTTCTCCTGGGTTAATACCTAGGAATAAGACTGCACATATTTATATGAGGAATATCCAAACTTTTCCAGAGTATTGAACCACTTTTTTTTTTTTTTTTTTTTTGCATAATCTTCAGGAGTAGCAGCCTTTACTTGCTGGAGCATTTAAAAATCACTGTCAAATAATTTTGACCCCTGCATTGTTTCATAATTGTGGGCTGTTGATTATCATTTCCTATGCAAGCTGAGATTTTTCTTATTTCTTCATATGCTGACTAATTTGGAGTTTTGTCCTGGACATTCTGATTATTATGAGACTCTGAGGCTTTTACAAAGTCTGTGGGAAATAGTGATATTTTAGTTTTAGTAGGACATTGATTCAGATAAGTTCAGGATTCAGGTTCCAACCAGACATCTGTAAATTTTTTCTGTTTTAATTTTATTTATTTTTCATTGGAGGATAATTGCTTTACAGTGTGTTAATTTCTGCTGTACAACAACATGGAACAGCTGTAAGTGGCAAGTATGAATTGCTTCCTAGGTCAGTTCTGTTTAAAGCCTTTTCAGTGTTATTTAGATTTGTCCTCTTATTTGCCACCCAGTGGCCAATCTGAGAATGAGCAGTGCTCTATCAAACAATTGTCACTGTCCATGTGTACTGCTGAGGATCAGTTCCCTGCATGTGTAGCTTGGGATGAGACCAGGAGTTCATAAAGAGTTCCTCTTTACCATTTCGACTTTGATTTTGATTCTGTGATTGGAAAGCTGGGGCTTTAGTTACTATGCTCTACTGTGCACGCCCCATGATTGTACCTGTGTCTGGGAATAAGCCATGAAAGGATAAAGAGATGGGTTTGCCCTACCTTCTTGGAACCTGTGTTTCTCTAATTAGAGATGAAGGTTCCCCTTACTCAGATTTTTGGTTCCTGTGGATTCCTGTTTTTGCTGCCTGCTTTTGCTACCACAGAAATCCCTGAAGTCCAAGCACATGAGAGAAAGAAGAAAATGGTACTTCAAAATTTGTTGTTCTTCATTTTCCTGCTACCTTAATAGCTGTGACATATATTATTTCCAGGTTTTGTAGCTACATTTGGTGGAACAGAAAAGGTGGAGTATATTTACTCCCTCTTATCCAGACTGGAGCCCACTGGGCTTGCTTTAATGTTGAAATAATTAATGAAAAGGCAGAAGGATTCCGGTTTTGTGAAGTCCGAAGGTTGTACAATTCGGAGGCCATCTAAGCAAAGGAAGACAAGTTATGAATATGACACATAGGCACATTGTTCTTGAGTAGGGCTGTGAAAGTGGAGAATGCAGGAGCTTAGGCTTCATTGGCTTTAGTAAAAACCTACCTGTAGGGAAAAGACAAAACATGAATAAATATTGATTATGGGTCAGACATTATACAGGGTGTTTCTTATTCATGTTTTTATCTAATATTCATAAAAATAAAAAACACAACCTATTTTATGCCCATCAGACACATGAAAAAAACAGATTTAGAGTGGTTAAATCATACAGATATAAGAGGCTTAATAACTCTATTCCAAAGCACATGGTCTTTCTCCTACCCATAATACTTTGTGAAATAAGTAAGAGATTAAGAGAACTAGTATAGGCTCATGGTTAAGAGCATAGGATCAGAAGCCAGACTGCTGCCAGGATTCAGCTGTGGCTCTGACATTGTCCTTACCTCTATATGTCTGTAAAATGGGGATAATAGTACCTACCTCATAGATTGATGTGAGAATTAAATGGTAAATATTTAGTAGCATTCAGAATAGCTTCTGGCCAATAATAAGTGCATTTTTATCTACCATATACAACTGTACATTTAGATAAATTTATTCAAATTATATGTGCTGTGTTAGCAGCCTTACTTCTTGACCTACAAAGGCAAATTATAAGAAAAGGGAATTTTTTTATTTATACATAGGTTGTATTACAGATTTAGAATAAAAGCTGAGATATAATAATTAGTGAATTAGGCTACATATTATATAGTCAATAATATCTTTATTTTCTGTACAGAATTTAAAATTTCTTTTTTTAAATTTTGGATGTCAACCTATTTAACAAACAAAGCTAGAAGAAAAGTTCAATATGAGTGATTTGAAAATCCAGGCAATTACCAGTTAAATGTCTTGGGGAAATGGCAAATAATAACACAGAGGTAGACAAGTTCAACAGAAAGAAAAATATTTATTTTCTTAGATATATTTAAAGTTTTAAACACTCCCAGGCTCCTCTGTAAAATGGGGACAGTAGAAGCATCAGTCTGTATTAGTTAACTATTAAAGTGTAACTGGAATGCAAAAATAGGAAGTCAAGAAATACCTGGAGTAACAGGCAAATTTGGCCTTGGAGTACAGAATGAAGCGGGGCAAAGGCTTATAGAATTTTGCCAAGAGAATGCACTGGTCATAGCAAACACCCTCTCCCTACAACACAAGAAAAGACTCTACCCGTGGACATCACCAGATGGTCAATACTGAAATCAGATTGATTATATTCTTTGCAGCTAAAGATGGAAAAGCTCTATACAGTCAGCAGTAACAAGACCAGGAGCTGACTGTGGCTCAGATCATGAACTCCTTATTGCCAAATTCAGACTTAAATTCAAGAAAGTAGGGAAAACCACTAGACCATTCAGGTATGACCTAAATCAAATCCCTTACGATTTTACAGTGGAAGTGACAAATAGATTCAGGGAATTAGATCTGATAGACAGAGTGACTGAAGAACTGTGGACGGAGTTTGTGACATTGTACGGGAGGCATGGATCAAGACCATCCCCAAGAAAAAGAAATGCAAAAAGGCAAAATGGTTGTCTGAGGAAATCTTACAAATGGCTGAGAAAAGAAGAGAAGCTAAAGGCAAAGGAGAAAAGGAAAGATATACCCATTTGAATGCAGAGTTCCAAAGAATAGCAAGGAGAGATAAGAAATCGTTCCTCAGTGATCAGTGCAAAGAAAGAGAGGAAAAACAACTCAATGGGAAGGACTAGAGATCTCTTCAAGAAAATTAGAGATACCAAGGGAACATTTCATTCAAAGATGGGCAAAATAAAGGACAGAAATAGTATGGATCACTTTAAGGTGGTTTCATTCACATGCCTGGCTAGCTTGTGACTGACTGGTGGAAGAGTTCATGAGCTTCCCAGCCACATGGACCTTTCCTTAGGCCTTCTTGAGTGTTCTCATGATTTTGCATTCCCTAGAGCAAGGAGTTATAGAGCAATCAAGGCAGAAGTCATAATGTCTTCTGTGTGAGCTAGCCTCAAAATTCTCTTTGATTTCTGCAGTAACCCTGTTGGTTACAAGGTTAAGGTTAAGTCGCTTCAGTCGTGTCCAACTCTGTGCGACCCCATAGATGGCAGCCCACCAGGCTCCCCCGTCCCTGGGATTCTCCAGGCAAGAACATTGAAGTGGGTTGCCGTTTCCTCCTTCAATGCATAAAACTGAAAAGTGAAAGTGAAGTTGCTCAGTCGTGTCCGACTCCTAGT
Source organism: Bos mutus (assembly GCF_027580195.1). Classification (NCBI taxonomy): domain Eukaryota; kingdom Metazoa; phylum Chordata; class Mammalia; order Artiodactyla; family Bovidae; genus Bos; species Bos mutus. The sequence goes on from NC_091617.1 coordinate 51,338,641, forward strand.
GACTCCATAGACTGCAGCCCACCAGGCTCCTCCATCCATGGGATTTTCCAGGCAAGAGTACTGGAGTGGGGTGCCATTGAAGGTGGTCCCTATTCAGTGTGAAAAGGAACTCTGGTCGGGGTGGTGGGCAGCATCTCAGAGACTGTTTAACACTTAACCTTACAGAAAAGAAAGTGAAACTGTTCACTCAGTTGTGTCTGACTCTTTGTGACCCCATTGTACTGTAGCCTTCCATTAGGCTCCTCTGTCCATGGGATTTCCCAGGCAAGAATACTGGAGTGGGTAGCCATCCCCTTCTCCAGGGGATCTTCCCAACCCAAAGATCCGATCCCAGGTCTCTTGCATTACAGGCAGATTCTTTACCATCTGCGCCACCAGGGAAGCTTATCTTACAGGGTTATTTTAACTATTAAATGAGGTTACTCTAGTGAAGCTTCTGAAAGCTACTAGAAGCCCTGTACAATACCTGTTTGATTGGTGTTTTTCATTGATGATCTTGATCAATAGAAGTCAGTTTCTAGTTGTTTCCCAAAAGTAAAGGAAGCTTAAAGTGACTTTATGGAAGAGCTGAATACTGATGAGGAAAGTCTTCAAATTGTTCTTTCAGTTGTTAATTTGTTTAGAAGCTAGGTTGGTTAGAGTTTAAAGCAAGAACATTGATAAATACTTAAATAAGAATTTTGACACACAATGAAATAAGAATTTTGACACACAATGAACTCATTTAATTTTCTTATCACCTAGTACATGATCACTGAGGAAGAATTGTATATTTTAATATTGATAAATATTTAAATAAGAATTTTGACACACAATGAACTCATTTAATTTTCTTATCACCTAGTACATGATCACTGAGGAAGAATAGTATATTTTAAATCTAAGGTATGCATTTTTGTATGTGATTGAATATTACTGAAATTCTTCTACTTTCTCTAAGGTTTAAACAGATTAAAAATGTTTTTCTTTTTTAGTATACTATATCATACTCTTGATAATGATATAAGTAATACTTATTTTGAAGAGGACAGTTATTAAATTATTTAGAAAATTATAGAATTTACAATAGTTACTTCTGTTTGTTGCAAAAAAGAAAGCATGAAGAGAACTCTTATTTAATGGTTTTCTTTCAGTGGTAACATAAATGTTGCAATATTTGGCCACTGGAGGGCTCCATATTTTAAGAAATTATATTAAAGATAAAACTGCTCACTGCAACAAGTTTAAGCAGTACAGTACAGTACATTTAAAGGGCTCCTTATTTTTTAGTAAAGATACTGAATTAAACACTTTCTGGTTATAAATGAAAATTGTGCATGTGCAAATAAAGTATATTTAAAAGATGTTTGTTTCTTATATTGGAATGAAAATAAATCATATTACACAATTTCTTTATAAATAACATATCTCTCAACTCTCATATCAAAATATAAAACTAGTCACTTGAGAGCCCCTCAGTAGTAAAGAGATTGAAATACATTAAATAATTTTTTTCTCCTCTGTCTTTCCTGTGTGTACTATTTTTATATGAGGAAGCATCTTATTTTAGGGTTCATTGAGGTTATTTCTTTTTGGTTTAATGAACTTGCAATTACCTCAGTGAATGGTGTGACATAATTAACGAAGTTCACAGAACATTAGGAGACATTGTGTAATTGAACCAAAAACAGAAGTAGATGTGGCATCAAATAATTGGCAATCAACGATTTTTAGTCTTTTTGTACGTGATATTAGCATTTCTTTGATCCAGATGTGTAATTTACTTTGTTATACACTGAAATCTGAGCTTCGGGGCTTACTTACCAGTATAAAAGTAAAAGGGGAACTTAAAAAAATTAAGAAATTAGAAATTCTTTTTTTTTTTTTGAGAAATTAGACATTCTTTTAACAGGTATCAGATTCTACGTGAAGAAAGAATCTTTTGGTCTAGAAAAATTCTAGATGGGAAACTACTGTGTTCCGCAAAAACAGCATTTTTGCTTCCTTAATCTTTCCAACTTGAAAGAAGTCTTTTGATTTCTTTATAATTGTGAAATATTTATTTTTTAAATGTTTGATCAGAACTTAGGGAAGTCTTCAAAATCTAGGGAGTTAAGCAATTTTTTCCCCCTAATAGGATGTGAGTCTCTTTGTACTGAGCTTGGAGAGCTGAGGTTGTATGTTTTGAGTGATCTAAGTAGCTAAGCTACCCAGTTATTCAGTAGCTTTGTCCCTTAGCACCTCCTCTTCATAAAGGAAGCTGTAATGCAGATTAATTGCTAATGAGGGTGAAACAAACCCAAACCAAAGTGAAACAAAGTAAAAAACAAACAACTTCTAAACCTGTTCATTTGAAGACTATCCAGGGTCTATGAATGGATAGTTCATTTCAGTTCAGTTCAGTTGCTCAGTCGTGTCTGACTTTGTGACCCCATGAACCACAGCACGCCAGGCCTCCCTGTCCATCACCAACTCCCGGAGTTTACCCAAACTCATGTCCATTGAGTCGGTGATGCCAGCCAACCATCTCATCCTCTGTCGTCCCCTTCTCCTCCTGCCTCCAATCTTTCCCAACATCAGGGTCTTTTCCAATGAGTCAACTCTTCTCATCACATGGACAGAGTATTGGAGTTTCAGCTTCAACATCAGTCCTTCCAATGAACACCCAGGACTGATTTCCTTTAGGATGGACTGACTGGATCTCCTTGCAGTCCAAGGGACTCTCAAGAGTCTTCTCCAACATCACAGTTCAAAAGCATCAATTCTTCGGCGCTCAGCTTTCTTTATAGTCGAACTCTCATATCCATACATGACTACTGGAAAAACCATAGCCTTGACTAGATGGACTTTGTTGACAAAGTACTGTCTCTGCTTTTTAATATGCTGTTTAGGTTGGTCATAACTTCCTTCCAAGGAGTAAGCATCTTTTAATTTCATTGCCGCAGTCACCATCTGCAGCGATTTTGGAGCCCAGAAAAATAAAGTCAGCCACTGTTTCTGTTGTTTCTCCATTCATTATAGGGGAATGGAATGCAAAAACAGGAAGTCAAGAAATACCTGGAGTAACAGGCAAATTTGGCCTTGGAATACGAATGAAGCAGGACAGGGGCTTACAGAGTTTTGTCAAGAGAACGCACTGGTCATAGTCAACACCCTCTTCCAACAACACAAGAGAAGACTCTGCACGTGGACATGACCAGATGGTCAACACTGAAATCAGATTGATTATATTCTTTGCAGCCAAAAATGGAGAAGCTCTATACAGTCAGCAAAAACAAGACCGGGAGCTGACTGTGGCTCAGATTATGAACTCTTTATTGTCAAATTCAGACTTAAATTGAAGAAAGTAGGGAAAACCACTAGACCATTCAGGTATGACCTAAATCAAATCCCTTACGATTATACAGTGGAAGTGAGAAATAGATTTAAGGGACTAGATCTGCTAGACAGAGTGCCTGATGAACTGTGGACAGAGGTTCGTGACATTGTACAGGAGACAGGGATCAAGATAATCCCCCAAGAAAAAGAAATGCAAGAAAGCAAAATGGCTGTCTGAGGTATCCTTACAAATAGCTGTGAAAAGAGCAGTGAAAAGCAAAGGAGAAAAGGAAAGATATACCCATTTAAATGCAGAGTTCCAAAGAGTAGCAAGGAGAGATAAGAAAGCCTTCCTCAGTGATCAATGCAAAGAAAGAGAAGAAAAACAACCCAATGGGAAGGACTAGAGATCTCTTCAAGAAAATTAGAGATACCAAGGGAGTATTTCATGCAAAGATGGGCTCAATAAAGGACAGAAATGGTATGGACCTAACAGAAGCAGAAGATATTAAGAAGAGGCGGCAAGAAGAACTATACAACTATACAGAAAAACTATACAAGAAAGATCTTCACAACCCAGATAAGCACGATGATGTGATCACTCACCTAGAGCCAGCATCCTGGAATGTGAGGTCAGGTGGGCCTTAGGAAGTATCACTACGAACAAAGCTAGTGGAGGTGATGGAATTCCAGTTGAGCTATTTCACATCCTAAAAGATGCTGTGAAACTGCTGCACTCAATATGTCAGCAAATTTGGAAAACTCAGCAGTGGCCACAGGACTGGAAAAGGTCAGTTTTCATTCCAATCCCAGAGAAAGGCAATGCCAAAGAATGCTCAAACTACCGCACAATTGCACTCATCTCATATGCTAGTAAAGTAATGCTCAAAATTTTCCAAGACAGGCTTCAGCAATACGTGAACCGTGAACTTCCAGGTGTTCCAGCTGGATTTAGAAAAGGCAGAGGAACCAGAGATCAAATTGCCAACATCCATTGGATCATGGAAAAAGCAAGAGAGTTCCAGAAAAACATCTATTTCTGCTTTTTTGACTATGCCAAAGCCTTTGACTGTGTGGATCACAATAAAGAGTAGAAAATTCTGAAAGAGATGGAAATACCTGACTACCTGACCTGCCTCTTGAGAAACCTGTATGCAGATCAGGAAGCAACAGTTAGAACTGGACATGGAACAACAGACTGGTTCCAAATAGGAAAAGGGATATGTCAAGGCTGTATATTGTCACCCTGCTTATTTAACTTGTATGCAGAGTACATCATGAGAAACCCTGGGCTTGATGAAGCACAAGCTGAAATCAGGATTGCCGGGAGAAATATCAATAACCTCAGATATGCAGATGGCACCACCCTTATGGCAGAAAGTGAAGAACTAAAGAGCCTCTTGATGAAAGTGAAAGAGAAGAGTGAAAACATAGGCTTAAAGCTCAACATTCAGAAAACTAAGATCATGGCATCTGGTCCTATTTCTTCATGAATGTATAAGTCCCTACTTATTTCAACATATAAGGACTAACTATTAATATAGGGATAAAGACACCAAAAAATCATGCAAGGTAGTATTCCTGAAGTAAGTACTAGTTTTGCACAAGTGATGTTGAGTCACTGTATAGAATGATTTTTTTTTTTAAACTCCCTCAGGCATCCTCACAGATCATTCTCATTTAAGTGGTTTTATTATCTTTTTAGTGGTTTCAGGGTAGGATGTGCCTTGGCCTCTGGATCTTTAAAAGCCAGTCATGTGATTGTGTTTGGTTGTCTGGGTTGAGAGTGGTAGACTCAAAAGGAAGCTGCATCTTTGAACCTTTTTGAGGGCCCTCTGAGTTCTGATTAGTTACACAATGTCTCAGTAAATACAGCTACTCTTTATATTTAAATATGTTCTCTCCTCACCCTCAACTTACTGCCAAAGAAAAAAAGGAAACTTAATATTATTTTGGTTGCCAGTATGGCCTCCATTAATTTGAATTGAACCACTGAAATTTCTGGGATGAGGACTGGGGAAAGTGATACTAGATTCCCAGATAGGATTTGCCCCATCATGATGAGTTTGCCATATCTGTTATGCATTAAAGCAGTTGGTTCATATTTTCACTTTTAAACCAGTTCTAACAGAAAGTGCAATATGGTCTGGCCAGTATATGTGTGTTAGTTGCTCAGTTGTGTCCAACTCTTTCCAAGTCCGTGAACTTTAGCCTTCCAGGCTCTTCCATGGAATTCTCCAGGTAAGAATACTGAATTGGGTTGCCATTCCCTTTTCCACGGGATTTTCCCAACCCAGGGATTGAACTCTGGTCTCCCACATTGCAGGCAGATTCTTTACTGTCTGAGCCACCAGAGAATCCTGGCCAGGAGAGCAGGTAATTCTGTGAGTGAAATGTGCTTCAGTGTGTAGGGGTTTTTTGCAATATTTAGAGATTGTACACATAAGGAAAGTGTGGAAGAACAATATATGCTACAGGCAGGCTGTAGGGTGCTATAAGGAGCGGGTACTTCAGGATCAGCAGATCCCATCAACAGGTCACACCAACTTTTGAAAATATTCAGTGATGTCAGTCATGGTAATGATCCCCTTTGCTTCTTTCCTAACTCTTCTCACAGTGAAGGAGCTGTCAAAAGGCGGGCTGTGAAGGTTCCCTGAAAATTCGGTCGTAAGGCCCTTGTTCTCCCTGTGCTTCCTACATGAGGACACTGGCTGACGTCGCTCAACCATAGGTTTATCCTGTGTGTGTTGGGATGACTCACACATCCTGTGGCCTGCTCAACATTTTTATGGTTCATGCCATGTAACACTCCATGTAAAAGCGATCACAGACTGTATCTCTATCAACTAGAGCAGACATTTTTGGTACTGCCTCAGTCTGAACCGCACAAACATCTGCTTTTCCAGGACAATAGGGTAGTATCACCTTGTCACTCTGCCAGGCCTCTAAGCCCTTGGGCTCTTCCCCCATTTCTCTCAGCACCTCTGGCTGTTGCCTGATCACATCTACCTCCTAATGTGCCCCCTGCAGGCAGTCATGATAATAAACTACTTGGATGAAAGGGTGAAAATGTAGTTTCACCTAAACTGCATTTAGGTGAAGAGGAAGAAGAAAATCACCATAAAATATCAGTGCAGTGGGAAAAAGTAAAATGTTAGGAGAAAGGTCAAAATCTCAATAAGTCTCTTGGTTTAGGATATCTAGAAGATTTTAATTAAGCATTGTGTTTGACGTATAGTTTAAGTTTTATCCTTGCTTGTTTGGGCTGGAACTTATCTTTTTGCTTAGAAGTAATTGGCTTAACAAAAGAAAAAGGAAAAACTAACCATTTAAGATAAGTTTGGAGGTTCTGGTTTGTTTTTAAAGACATTGTCTTTTTTAGTAGGAGGTCTCTTGCATATAAATATTCCCAGTGCATGTATTCTTCTTGCTATTTGTGGATTATCCATAGCAACCTGGTGACATTTCAGTCACATCAGTTTTCCTTAGCTACCAAAGATTGCTTAACTCCTAATTGCTCTTTCTGACCTGTATTTAAGAAACGTAAAATTGATTTTAATTTTAGCTGCCAAAAATAGCACTAGTACTTATTTAAAATTTTATATATTCGAAAAATTCAAATTACTTGTGTATATATTTTAATACTTAAAGAAAATTCATTTATGGGAAGACAGAGTATTCCAAAGTGAATTTAAAATGGTTTTCAGAATACTTAAATCTAGTTCCCTTCCACAAGCCTTGGCAATCAAGAGCTTCCTAGAGTGTCCCAATTACAGATCCTAGTGATAACCTTCTGTGGGTCTTAGAAATGCTTGTTTGTTAGTGCTTTTCACTTTTTGGAAGTGTTAATACATTTTTCTGGGCTTCCCTGGTGGCTCAGTGTTAAAGAATCTACCTGCCAATGCAGGAGGCTCTGGTTGGATCCCTGGGTTGGGTTGAATCCCTGATCAGGAAGGTCCCCTGGAGGAGGAAATCCTCCAGGGAAATCCCATGGGCAGAGGAGCAAGTTGGACACGACTAAGCAACTAAACAACAACAAACATGTGTATCTACTAGTAATTTAAAGTTCATTTTTATTGAGGAAATATGATTTCTAAAGTTGAGGTTGTGGAAGTTTGTTTTTGACTTTGATGTTTGGTATAACCTTCACAAAAGGGTTCCCACAATAAAAATGAATGATTACAAAAAAACTATCAAAGTAGTTATTTGTCCAGGAGAATTTTATGAAAGGGTTTGTCTTCTGTCAGGGAAACAATGGCACAGTCCCTTAGAAAGTCACTTATATTTAAAAATAAAATAAAATTAAAAAAAAAGAAAGTCACTTATAAGATATGGTAATCCTACCAAAATATTAACCTCATGATCTTCAATTCCAAGGTGCATTCCCTGCCCTGCAAGTTCAGCTAAAAGTATGCTGAAAGGCAAATTTCATAAGATAATGAAATAAAAATATGGACCTAAGTCTGTAAAATGCAAATTAAGAAATAAAACCCCTAGCAGAATATAAATGTCTGACAGATTCTTTACTCTCTTAAAATTAGTAGCCTGGTCTTTTGGTATATTTGTAAAATAATGATTTTTATAAAAGGCATTGAGAAGGTATATTGTTAAATGATGTACCCATCTGATAATTTTTAGTCTGAAAATTATTTTCATATTTGTGAAGTTGATGAGTATAACTGTACTGTTGGTGGCTGTGTCTTCTTAGTATATAAAATGAAAAAAAATCACTATAATTTTTTTATAGATTTTGAATGTCTAAAAAGTATTTTGGATTCCAAAGAACAGTTTTATGAAACTAATAACACTTCATATTTATTTTTAATTACTTTTATTAAACCAGTTTAAATTCAGTGTAACAATATGGACATAAACTTAGTAGGTGATAATTGTATTAATATTAAACCTTTTGATTATATGAAAAGATATGTATAGACTTTTAATTAGAAACTAGTATCTGATCAATTCCAGTTCCTTAAACAGTTTGACTCATAACTGACATTTGGTGTGATTTAAAGTGCATACAGCCTAAACTTTTCTTTGATATGTTACTGGACATTTGGCATTTAGATCAGGGGTGTAGAGCTGTGGTTGCTGGGTGCCATGACTGCTGGGTATGATGGATTTCAAGCCTCATGGCTTCCAGCTTTTATCTGCTTTGATTTCAGAAAGCTAAAGAATCCTGAAATGTTTGGACCTTAGACTCTATGGCTTAGTGATCAGCCCTCAGTGCCCATACAGTAACTCCTGAAGTTTCTGTTTGAACATCTCAATTGATAGATAAATATCCCAGAGAAACTCACTGATTTTGGATAGATCTCATGGTTAGAAGAATGTGCTCTTTCTGAATGTCTCAAACAGCCTCAAAGAAACATCTGTTAATTGATTCCAATTTTAAACTCTGAAACCACTATATAAAATTATGTCTTTGATGCCTCTTCTTTATAAGACACCCCCTACCCCGCCCCTCCCCGCCCCAAAGATATGAAAACAGCACTTCTTTTCCAGAGTAACATTTTCATTGCCTTCAACCATTTTGCCCCTAACACAGTTGCTTAGCTTCTGGCTATAATCTCTCAGTGATCTTGTCTAGAGGCACTTTAACTCTTCCTGTCCTCACATTATTTAGACAGACAGCACCAGATAGAGTGAGCTCTCATTCCCTCTTGCTGGACTGTATAGTTCTACTAAACTTGATTTCCTTTTGAGTGCTTCTGTTGACTCATACTGCAATATGTCATTTTACATGCTTTTCATGTAAGATAGGAATCCCCTGTTGAGTTCTTTCAGACTTTTATTATTTGTTCCATTGATGCTACTCAGCTCAGACTGTGTTCCATTTCAGTGATATAAAAGCAGATAAAGAGAAGATGATGATGGTTACTTATAAATCTGTGGGTGTGCTTTCATGTTACCTACTCTTATTACTCCACAGTTGGAGATTTTATTACTGGGACATAATCTGTGTACCTAGCACATCCCAGTGAGAAGGTTTAAAGACCCCTGGGGGGTTACTTGTCTGCCTTTGGGTCTTTTTAAAAAATTTTTGGAGGGCTTCCCCAATGACTTAAGGGGTAGAGAATTCACCAGCAATGCAAGAGACGTGGGTTTGATCCCTGGGTCAGGAAGATCCCCTGGAGGAGGAAATGGCACTCGGCTCCAGTATTCTTGCCTGGAGAATCCCATGGACAGAGAAGCCTGCGGGGCTACAGTCCATAGAGTCATAAAGAGTCAGACATATCGGAGTATGCACATGCATTGATGTTAACGTTGAATGCTTGTTACCCTGCAAATTTTACTACTTGGTACATATACTTAGTCACTGATGTAAAAGTAGGTTTTGATGTAGAGGATGATGGAGTGAAGCTTGTTGCTACCTGTGGTGGCATGAGAAGTCTTTGGGGGAGGTGGGAATATTTGTGAAGAAAGTTTGAGGGCAGCAAACCTCAGCTTTAATTTTCCTTAGGACCAGTTTTATAGTACTTTTCTTCTGTTAATCTTAAATCTTTATGTCACACATAAACAGACAATTCTGTGTGTTTGTTAGATTCTTTGCTGTGTAGTTGAATCTGCAGACAGAAACTGTGCTAGTTTTTGGAACCTTATACCTTGAGATTTAGATAGCTTGCAGCTGCTTTGTAGTCTCTGAAAAATATATCTTACGGTATGTTGGGAATTGCCAGGTTTACATTAGCCATATTAACCCTTTCTCTCTTCCTGCTCAACTTCTCACCATCCTCTTTACCAAATGTTGGGTGACCCAAGTTTAAGGTAGTGGTGAGGATGAAGTGAGCAGAGAGTTGGATCTTCAACTGTGTTTTGCTCTGAGAACAGCAAAACAAAAACATAGCTCAGGAAATAAATATATTATTTGACTTCTCATATTAGAAACTCAAAAGAGATTTTTTTGCATCTGTGCATTCCTGTACCTCTGTTTATCTGGTGTACCATTCTCAGTTCTGTGCAAAATTAACATGTATTCAAAATAGTAAGTGCATTAAAGTGATGGCTTTGGAGGAGTGGCATATGACAGACGAGGAAGACCATGAGCTTACCTTCTCCTATGGGCACACTAAGATTACAGCTATCTGCAGAGCAACTGTTGATGAGAAAGATTGGAAGACTAGAAGAGAAGATCTTCTACAACTAGAGATATAAAGAAGGAACCATAATGAGACAGGATGGGCTAAGATGCAATATTCAAGACCCATGTCCCTGGGGTAGGAGGTAGGGGTGACTTGCAAACAGAAAGATAATTCCGATTGCAGAGCTTCTTCCCGAGGAACCAGGGGTTCAAGCCCCACATCAGGATCCCCAGCCAGGAAGACAACACTCCCAGAACACTGGCTTTGAAGGCCAAGTAGGGCTTACTTTCGGCAGACCCAGTGGGCTGTAGAAACACAGATTCCACTCTTAAAGCGTGCACATAAAATCTCACATACTCCAAAATCCCAGGGCAGAAGTGGTAATTCAAAAGGAGTCTGGGTCATTCTCACTTGCTGATCACAGACTGCATCCCAGAGAGGCAGGAGGGAACTAGAACTTACCCTGGGACATAGACACTGGCAGCAGCCATTTTGGGGACCTCCTTGTACTACAAGGATATTGGATCTGGGAAGCACTATTTTGGAATTTTTTTCTCTGGTTTATTAGCACTGGCACCAGCCCTCTCACCAGCCTGCACCAGGCTCCAGTTCTCAGACATCTCAGGGCAAGGTACTAGTTAAACAGGAACATATTGCTCCTTGGAAGAAAAGCTATGACAAACCTAAATAACATATTGAACAGCAGAGGCATCACTTTGCCAATAAAGATCGGGATAGTCAAAGCTATGGTTTTTCCAGTAGCCATGTACAGATATGAGAGTTGAACCATAAAGAAGTTTGAGCACTGAAGAATTGATGCTTTTGAACTGTGATGCTGGAGAAGATTCTTGAGAGTCCCTTGGACAGCAAGGCGATCAAACCAGTCAATCCTAAAAGAAATCAATCTTGAATATTCATTGGAAGGACTGAGGCTGAAGCTCCAATATTTTGGTCACCTGATGGGAAGAGCCAACTCGTTGAAAAAGATCCTGACACTGGGAAAGATTCAGGGCAGGAGGAGAAGGAGGTGCCAGAGGTTGAGATGGTTGGACCGTATCATTGACTCAATGGACATGAGTTTGAGCAAACTCTGGGAGATAGTGAAGGACAGGGAAGCCTGGTGTGCTGCAGTCTGTGGAGTCTTAAGAGTCGAACATGACTGAGCAACTGAACACCAGCATAGCTACCTTAAAACCCTTGAGCCCATGGCAGGGCTAGCACTAATGCAGGGACCAACCTCACCCACCAATGGGCAGGCAGTAACCCCTGGGATCCCTGAATTTCAGCCCTACCTATCAGTGGGCCAGTACTAGCTCCGCAACCTCCAGGGCCTTGCAGCCAGAGACCCACAGGCCTGCCTCTTCCCACGAGTGGGCCAGCAGTAGCTCAGGACCAGTCTCCCCCACCAGTGGATGGGCACCAACCCCATGACCACCACAGCCCCAAAGACTGCCTTGTCAATAGGCAGCCCATCCGCCAGTAAGTTAGCACCAGCCATGGACCTCCCAGTCCCAGTCCTGTACACAAGCAAGCTATTAGCTCTGAGATACCCTGGACCCCTCAGTCAGCCTCACTGGGATCTAGCCTCGGTTACTGGTGGGCTTGCACCAGCTTTGGGAAACCCTGGACCCCATAGCCAAAAGTGTCAGGAACCAGCCTTGCCCACCAGCAAGCAACACTACATCTGTGTCTCCTGACCCTCCAGTCACCCACCCTGGAACCTGGCTCTGCCCACCAGTGGACCAGCAGTAACCCTGGGAACTCCCTGAGACCTGGCCCTGCCCACCAATGACTGGCATCCTCTAAATAAGGCAAATCTTGGCAGCCAAGTTAGCTGGGGCCAGCCACACCTACCAGACTGCCCACATAGTCACACAATCAGAAGGGAAGGACCCTGCAGCCCACTTAGGGGGTACCCCTAGAGCATATAGCTCTGGTGACCAGAGGGGAATGTGCTGCTGCAACACATAGGGTGTCTACTATAAAAAACTGCTTCTCCGAGATCAGGAAATATAAATCAGCTTACTAAATACATAGAAATGAAAATAGCATATTAGGCCAAAATGAGGTGACAGAGGAATATGTTCAAAACAAAGGAAAAAGCTAAAGCCCCAGAAGAAGGACCAGGTGAAGTACAGACAGGCAGTCTATTCAAGAAAGAGTTCAGGGTAGTGATCATAGGGATGATCAAAGAACTAGGGAGAAGAATGGCTGTGTAGAGAGAGAAGTTAGAGGTGTTTAACAAAGAGAATATATAAAGAACCACCAAACAGGAAGAATCTAGAAATGAAAAATAAACTAGATGGTATCAACAGTAGACTAAATGATAGAAACAGATGAGTGAGTTGGAAGATACAGTAGTGGAAATCACTGAAGCTGATCAGAAAAAGAATGAAAAGAAATGAGGATAGTTTAAAGAGACCACTGGGACAAGGAGCATACTAACATTCACGTTATAGGGGTCCCTGAAGGAGGAGAGAGAACGGGGTGTATTTGTAGATATAATAACTGAAAACTTCCGTAACCTGGGAAAGGAACAGGTATCCAGGTCCAGAAAGCACAGAGAGTCCCAAACAAGACCAGCCAAAGAGGATCACACCAAGATACACTGCAATTAAGATAGCAAAAATTAAAGAGAATATTAAAAGCTGCAAGAGAAAAGCAACAGGTTCATACAAAGGAGCTTCCATAAGACTGTCACCTGATTTTTCAGCAGAAACTCTGCCGGCCATAAGGGAGTGAAACAATATATTTAAGTAAAGTAATGAAAGGGAAAAACCTCCAACCAAGGATACTTTACCCGGCAAGGCTTTTATTTAGATTTGATCAAGAGATCAAGTTTTACAGATAAGCAAGAGCCAACGGAGTTCAGCACCACCAAACCAGCTATACAAGAAATGTTAAAGGGACTTCTGTTATCATAAAAGAAATGGCCGCAACCAGAAACATGCAGATTACAAGGAAAAATCTCATTGGTAAAGCAAATATAGGGTAAAGGTAGTAAATCAACCATGTACAAAGCTAGTTTAGAAGATTAAACAGCAAAAGGAGTAAACTCAGCTGTATCTACAGTACTTAGTTAAGGCATACAAAAACAGGAAATGTGAAGTGTGTAAGAAACAGTAAACATTGTGGGGGGGGGCAGTGAAAATGCAATGAAAACATATATGAACTTAAGAAATCAGCAACTTAATCACAAATATAGATAGAATGCTATACATAAATCTCATGGTAATCACAAACCAAAAATCCAGATACACATACCAAAAAAAAAAGTCCAAACATGATCCTAAAGTTAGTCACATCACAAGAGAAAAGAGCAAAAGAAGAAAGGAACAAAAACAACTACAAAAACAATCCCAAAACAGTTAATGAAATGACAGTAAGTACACTTATTAATAACTACATTAAACACAAATGGACTGTATACTCCAGTCTAAAAACATAAGAGTAGCTGAGTGGAGTATTAGTCATAAAAAGGAATGAAATCCTGACATTTGCAGTAACATGGATGGACCAAGAGGGTATTATGCTAAGTGAAATATGTCAGACAGAAAGACAAATATCATGTGATTTTACTTATATGTGGAATCTAAAAAATAAATAAATGAACATAACAAAACAGAAACAGAGTTACAGGTACAGAGAACAAGGAAGTGGTTGCCAGAGGGAAGGGGGTTGAGGAGAGGCATGAAATCGGTGAGGGAGATGAGGAGTACAAACTTTCAGTTGCAAAATAAATGAGTCATGCGTTATGAAATGTACAGAATGGGGAGTATAGTCAGTAACTAATATCCCTGCATGGGGATATTTAGTAACTTGACTTGGCATAGTGATTATTTTGAAATGAGTAGACATAACGTAGTATAGGTCAATTATGTACTTCAAAACGAAGAAACAAACTCATAGGAAACAAAATCAGATTTGTGGTTACCACAGGTGGGAGGAGGAGGGATTGGAGGAAAGTAGTCAAAAGGTACAAGTTCCCCACTGTAAAGTAAGTTAGTGCTAGGGATATAGTGTACAATATACTAAATATAATTAACACTGCTTTATGTTACATATGGAAGTTAACAGAACAAATATTAAGAATTCTCAAGAAAAAGTTTTTTTCTACTTCTTCTATTTCGTATCTGTGTGAGATGATGGATGTTCCTTAAACTGATTGTGGTAATCATTTCATGATGTATGTAAGGCAAACCATTGTGCTGTACACCTTAAACTTATACAGTGCCATATCTCGATTATATTTCAGTAAAACTGGAAGAAAAAAATGTCAGTAAAATGAAGGGAGAAAGGAGAATGGGAGTGGAGTATGGGACAGAGGGAAACTATTGATTATTTAAGACTATCTTGTTAGCTACAGTGTTGAATTGTATTGCAGATTTCATTATAGATAAATAGACTTCTATTCAAGTCTGTATCTTAGACTATATTTTGAGGATTCTCAGAAATTCCTTATATGAAGCCCTTGATGGTGACTAGATTCATTGAAGACTGTGAACCACATTCCAGAAGATGTAATTACTCTTCTTCCAGGCACTGTTACCCCAAGTAGAGTAATTGAAGTTCAGTTTTAATTGTGTTGTTGAAGCAGAGTTTGACATTTACAGAATACTATAAAAGCCTCCTTGGTATAGCATGTTTGGAAGTATATCCTAGATCTTAATTTACATTTAAATGATATTTCTTTCTTTGTTTCCATCTTACTCCAAAGTAGGAAACAAGTGCTTGTGTTATTGCTTTTAAATTATAGCAAGTACCTTCTGGAATGTGACTTGCAGTAGAATTCAGCACTTGGGAGTTGAGATTTGGTCATATGTATATATTTGCTCGTATGTGAACACATTGCATATATTTATGAATGGTATGAGTCAAGTAAAAATTATATGAAGGATTTACGAAGAAGATAATTTCTAATATACTGTGTGATACCCAACTCTCTGTTTTTTGTGACTATTTCTATCTATAAAGAAAGAAAGTGGAGTCGCTCAGTTGTGTCTGACTCTTTGCGATCCCACCGACTGTAGCCTACCAGGCTCCTCTATCCATGGGATTTTCCAGGCAATAGTACTGGAGTGGGCTGCCATTTCATAAAAGTAACTTATTTCGCAGAGAAGATTCTTTTTAAATTTTGTATTTAGGTTATTATCAAAAAAATAAGCAATAATAAGTGTTGGAGAGAATGTGAAGAAAAGGAACCCTTACATGCTGTTGGTAGGAATATAAATTGGTGCAACCACTTGGAAAACCATATAGGGATTTCCTTTAAAAATTAAGAACAGAACCGTCATATGATCCAGTTATTCTACTTCTAGATATTTATCTGGATACAAAAACACTAATTCAAAGAGATATATGCACCTCTGCATTCATTGCAGCATTGTGTATAGTAGCCAAGGTATGAAACAACTTATATGTCCATCAGTGGATGAATATATGAAGAAGAGATCTCAACACCCTCCCCCCACCACCATGCGTGCATACACTGGAATGCTACGTATCCCTAAAAACCAATGTGAAATTCATTCATTTAATTTGTCATTCATTACAACATGGATACCTATAGGGTATTATGCTAAGTGAAATAGGTCAGAGACAAATACTGTATGATTTTGCTTATATGTAGAATCTAAAAAATAAAATAATAAAGCAGAATCATAGAACAGATTTAAAAATTATATTCAGAATAGCTTTCGTGTCATTATATTTTACTTTTGTTCTTTAAAAATTGGTTATTTTTTCCAGAAAAAAGTATGGTAACTCACTAAAGCAAATCACTCTATTCCTAACTATTCCATGTTTTTTTTCTTTTTCCTAAATATGAGGATAAAAATAATTTCAGGTATGGAGAATGAATTGTGTGCCAATATCCACTTAAGTATAATGGCATACATAATCGAAATGCCCTTAGAATTGGTTTTAGAAGTCACATCATCTAGTTTTTCAGTGTTTTTGTTGAAACTTGAAACTTCTCTTTATAGGAAATATAAACTGAAGGAAAATTGGTGCTATAGAAGTACAGATTGAAAATTTAAACATCTTGACTTACTGAATGTTATGATGTGCCAGATTTTTAAAATAAATTGATTGAAATTAGGATTTCAAATAAAGTAAAGTATATCATTACTCCCTTTCATTTTCTTTTTCAGGAGGTTTATGTGTGGTCCACTACTTCTATGTTCTTTTCCTCTTATGAAAACAGAAGTGCAAGCCATCGTACTTTCTTTTCTCCTCTCATTTCAGACAGTAGTAATAATGTACCTGCACATACCTGTTATTTTGCGTGCTGTGCCCTGATCTAGGTTTCACACCCGTTTCTCATTCCAGAAAATGAAACAAGCTGATGGGCCAAGCCTGGGTTATACGTCTATCCCTGTAGCTTGAGAAGAATTAGGTCAGTCCCACTCCAGGCATGGACCTTGAGAAAGTGGAGTATTTTCCTAAAAGTCAATGTTCTGTTTCCAGAAAATGGGAGATACACTTATACCTTGCAGGCAAAAACATGTATGTCTGTAATTTCTGCTTAAGAAGAGCCAGTATAGAAAAACACACTTCTGTGGCTGATTATTCTCCCGTTTAAGTAAGGCGTCTACAGGGAATTTGCTTTTTAACTTGAAATGACAAAATCTGACTTTATTAATTATAAAAAAAAAAAAGTTAAAATTTCAAAATACTTACTAGTAGGGTTCAGAGCCATGACTAGTACAGATGTTTGCAAGGCATATATACATGTCACCATTCACCTTGAGACCTGTGTGATTAGTGGCCTCTGTGGTTGTATAACACTGAGTTCTGAGGGTCACTATTATGCTGGAATTAGCCACAAAGGATAAATCTTTTTTCTGTCAAATCAATGGGAGTACTAGGAGAATATTTCCTTTGAATTTTTTTTGATTTTTGAATTGGCTTAGTTTGAGCCCAAATATTGCACATTACTTGAAATGACTGCTGTAGGAGCAGAGACATTTAATGAGGATTAGTGATCAGTGAAGCACGTATACTGTACAGAGGTTGATGTTGTAGGGCATGGGGTTAGGTTTAATGGAGGACATAAATTTAATTGTTAGTAGGTGTTTCTGGTGGATGTGAGCATTTAAAGGGAGAATTACTGTTTATAAATTCTTAACTGCTATTGGCCTGTCGTTCACTGCTAAGCTGCTAAGTCACTTCAGTCGTGTCCAGGTCTGTGCCACCCCCTAGACGGCAGCCCACCAGGCTGCCCCGTCCCTGGGACTCTCCAGGCAAGATCACTGGAGTGGGTTGCCATTTCCTTCTCCAATACATGAAAGGGAAAAGGGAAAGTGAAGTCGCTCAGTCGTGTCCGACTCTTAGCGACCCCATGGACTGCAGCCTACCAGGCTCCTCCATCCATGGGAGTTTCCAGGCAAGAGTACTGGAGTGGGGTGCCAGGGCCTTCTGCTTGTCGTTCACTAGTGTGCATATAATTTTAAAATTGTTAGAATGAAGTAAATTGACAGCTTTAAAAAAATAATAAACTTTACTTTTTAGGGAAGTTTTGGGTTCACAGCAAAACTGCTTGGAGAGTACAGAGTTTCTATATGCTCCCCCTCCCCCCACATAAACAAACATTAACTTTTTACTCCAAGGTATATATTTTTTTAATTAAAAATTTGTTTTAAGATTTATTTATTTTTGTGCAGGGTCTGCGTTGCTGCGTGGACTTTTCTCTAATTGCTGGGAGCATGGGCTTCTTATCGTGGTGGCTTCTCTTGTTACAGAGCACAGGCTCTATGTACGCGGGCTTCAGTAGCTGTGACTCTGGGGCTCTAGAGCACAGGCTCAATAGTTGTGGAACACATGTGGCCTGTGGCACCTTCCCAGGGCAGAGATTGAACCTGTGTTGCTGCATTGGCGGTTGGATTCTTAACCACTTTACCACCAGGGAAGCCCACTCCTAGGTATTTATAAGAGTATTTAGAAACACAAATTTTTTGTGTGCTTACTTTTGCAACTAGAAGATGTGTTCAGACTAGAAAGGGGAAAGTGTTCTGGAGCCAAGAAGCCTTCTCTGACAGCCCTGAAATGTTGCTACAGTGGAAGAACAGAGGAAGAGTAGGGATCTAACATCATCTGACCTGGAGCCACCTGCCTTCAGGTCAAACTGACTGACGACAGCTCAGAAGGGAGCATTGTGCCCAGGGACAGTGCACGGACCAATAGTAGGAGCCTTGGTTCTGGCTAGCTCTGCGTCTAGCTTGCTGTGTGGTTGAACTGAGTGAAGACCGACTCCCTTCAGCTTTCTGGGATTCCACGATGGAATGGGGTCTCGAGTCAGGGCTAACATCATTTCCTACAGGGGCAGCAAGCAGTGTGGAATCACAGAGTCTTGTCCAGCTTGGCCACACACTAGTTGAATGCCTTCTGTCCAGTCACTTAACCTCTTGGTTTCAGCTGTGGAAAGGTTGTAATTGACTTCTCTGTTTTCCTCTAAGGGCAGTTTCTTGGCTCTTTCTGGTTTAACGTAGCTAATTATTATATAGTATTATTTGTTCATGGCACCCCACTCCAGTACTTTTGCCTGGAAAATCCCATGGACAGAGGAGCCTGGCAGGCTGAAGTCCATGGAGTTGCTAGAGTCGGACACGACTGAGCGACTTCACTTTCACTTTTCACTTTCATGCATTGGAGAAGGAACTGGCAACCCACTCCAGTGTTCTTGCCTGGAGAATCCCAGGGACGGGGAAGCCTGGTGGGCTGCTGTCTATGGGGTCGCACAGACTTGGACACGACTGAAGCGACTTAGCAGCAGTAGCAGCAGCAGTTCTAGGAGTAACTGCTTTGTGAATAAATAACTTCGAAAGGGAGTGTAGTAACACTTCACTGTTTTTGAACAGATTCCTTTGTGTCATCATATCAGGATGACCTAAATCAAATCCCTTATGATTATACAGTGGAAGTGACAAATAGATTCAAGGGATTAGATCTGTTAGAGTGCCTGAACAACTATGGACAGAGGTCCATGACGTTGGACAGGAGGCAGTGATCAAGACCATCCCCAAGAAAAAGAAAGGCAAAATGGTTATCTGAGGAACCTTACAAATAGCTCTGAAAAGAAGAGATGCAAAAGGCAAAGGAGAAAAGGAAAGATACACCCATTTGAATGCATAGTTCCAAAGAATAGCAAGAAGAGATGAGAAAGCCTTCCTCAGTGATCAATGCAAAGGAATAGAGGAATACAGTAGAATGGAAGAGAGTAGAGATCTCTTCAAGAAAATTAGAGATACCAAGGGAACATTTCATGCAAAGATGGGCACAATAAAGGACAGAAATGGCATGGACCTGACAGAAGTAGAAAATACTAAGCAGAGGTGGCAAGAATACACAGAAGAACTGTACAAAAAGGATCTTTACGACCCAGATAATCACGATGGTGTGATCACTCACCTAGAGCCAGACATCCTGGAATGTGAAGTCAGGTGGGTCTTAGGAACCATCATTATGAACAAAGCTAGTGGAGGTGATGGAATTCCAGTTGAGCTCTTTCAAATCCTGAAAGATGATGCTGTGAAAGTGCTGCACTCAGTATGCCAGCAAATTTGGAAGACTCAGCAGTGGCCACAGGACTGGAAAAGGTCCATTTTCATTCCAATCCCAAAGAAAGGCAATGCCAAAGAATGCTCAAACTGCCGCACAATTTGCATTCATCTCACATGCTAATAAAGTAATGCTCAAAATTCTCCAGGCCAGGCTTCAACAGAACATAAACTGTGAACTTCCGATGTTCCAGCTGGTTTTAGAAAAGGCAGAGGAACCAGAGATCAAATTGCCAACATCTGTTGGATCATGAAAAAGTGAGAGAGTTCCAGAAAAACATCTATTTCTGCCTTGTGACTACACCAAAGCCTTTGACTATGTGTATCACAATAAACTGTGGAAAATTCTGAAAGAGATGGGAATACCAGACCACCTGACCTGCCTCCTGAGAAATCTGTACTCAGGTCAAGAAGCAACAGTGAGAATTGCACATGGAACAACAGACTAGTTCCAAATTGGGAAAGGAGTATGTCAAGGCTGTATATTGTCACCCTGCTTATTTAACTTACATGCAGAGTACATCATGAGAAATGTTGGAATGGATGAAGCAAAAACTGGAATCAAGATTGCCAGGAGAAATATCAGTAACCTCAGATGTGCAGATGACACCACCCTTTTATGGCAGAAAGTGAAGAAGAACTAAAGAGCCTCTTGAAGGTGAAAGAGGAGAGTGAAAAAGTTGGCTTGAAACTCAACATTCAGAAAATGAAGATCATGGCATCTGGCCCCATCACTTCATGGCAAATCGATGGGGAAACAGTGGAAACAGTGACAGACTTTATGTTTTTGGGCTCCAAAATCACTACATTTGGTGACTGCAGCTATGAAATTAAAAGACACTTGCTCCTTGGAAGAAAAGTTATGACGAACATAGACAGCATATTAAAAAGCAGAGACATCACTTTGCCAATAGAGGTCCATCTAGTCAAAGCTATTGTTTTTCCAGTGGTCATGTATGGGTATGAGAGCTGGACTACAAAGAAAGCTGAAGGCCGAAGAATTGATGCTTTTGAAGTGTGGTGGTGTAAAGACTCTTGAGAGTCCCTTGGGCAGCAAGGAGATTCAACCAGTCCAACAGTAAGGAGATCCAACCAGTCCATCCTAAAGGAAATAAGTCCTGCATATATTCATTGAAAGGACTGATGCTGAAGCTGAAACTCCAATACTTTGTCCACCTGAGGCGAAGAACTGACTCATTGGAAAAGACGCTAATGCTGGGAAAAATGGAAGGTGGGAGGAGAAGGGGATGACAGAGGATGAGATGGTTGGATGGCATCACCGGCTCAATGGACGTGAGTGAGTAAACTCCGGGAGTTGATGGTGGACAGGGAGGCCTGGCATCCTGCAGTCCATGGGGTCACAGAGTCAAACATAACTGAGCCAACTGAACTGACTGACTGACTGATCAGAAATGTTCTTGGAATCAACATATCTGGAACTAGAGTCTTTCTGCTTCAAAACTACTTGCTAGATATCCTTTAGGCACACCTGAAAGGGACAAGAACTCTTTTTGGATAGTATGGTTTTTTAATAACATAATGTTATTAATAGAGATGTGATTTTTAGATGACAGAATTGTACGTTAGTTTTCTTTAAATTGTCTTTGTGCAATTTAAGTAATACAGGCAAAAAGGGAAAGATCAGGGTCCTTTACTTCTTGGAACAGAATGTTTTTTGATTGTTTCCATTTAAAATGATATAAATTGCTCACAACTCACTTCCTTTTTTTATCAACTGACTTTGGACTAAGTTAAGAGTATGATTTTCTGTCTATTGTGAATGCTGATTAAAGGAATCCTTTCTTACCTCAAAGGACAAGGTAGTCCTGAGATTCCTCCAGGGAGTTTAATTCACAGAACCCCTCCTTGAAGATACAGGCTACTTCCTCAGGTGTGTAGGCCAAGGTTTACTTGGACCAAGCCACAGTAATGTGGATATGCGATATCCCACAGGGCTGGGATTATCTTAACCTTTTATTTTCCAGCTTAGTGACTTGATAGAGCTAATGAATCTTCCCAAAGTACCTGGGGTTTCCCTGTCAGTGTGCCTCATATAGCTGCTGGCAAGCACGTTTTTATACTCTTCCTGGAAGTGAAACTCTTTCTGCCTTAAATGTGCAATTTCCCCTGCCTGAGAAGGTCAAAGGCACATTTACATAGTTCACAAGAGTATAAAAGAGGCATTCAGGGCCTCCTTGCCAAGCCATCTGACTAGACTAATACCAGCTCATTTTCCACCTCTACTTATGGAAACTGCAGAAATTCATAGGTGCACCATGGTCCCTGAAACAAGTCTTAATGGCAAAGGAACATTAAAATAAAATGTCCACATTATCAAATCAGTTAATGTAGCTTGAAATTGGTAGGAGTAAAAAGTGGTTGTTCAGACTGTCAAAATTAAACATGTTAAAACTACCTAAATAAAAACAAAATCTACCTTTTTGAAACACTGTTCTTGCCTAGAGAATCCCAGGGATGGTGTAGCCTGGTGGGCTGCCATCTATGGGGTCACACAGAGTCGGACACAATGAAGCGACTTAGTAGCAGCAGCAGCAGCAGCAGCAATTTACTTAGTATTCAAATACTGAGAATATTCAAAGCAAACTTCAGCATATTCACAATGTTACTTTTTTTATTGCTTTTCTCCCACCTAGTTTTTAACTCTAGTGTGCTCACTAACATTTATTGAGCACTTCCTATGTACCAAACCCTTTGTATTTATAACATCTTCTAATAATTTAAGGCAACCTGTTGAGGTGTAGGAATTGTTATCCTTCTGTCCTTGAGGAGTAGAGGCTCAGAATCTCAGGAATTGGCTCACAGTGGCAGGGGAGTAAGTGAATGAGGGATACAGGTTTGGCCCTAAGGTCAGTATGCTTTGCAGAACGGCATGCTGCTAACTGTGCTCTGCTGTTTATGAGACTATGGAGAGAGAAAAAAAGAAGAGCAAGTTGCATTACTCTCATTTGCCTACATTTCATGTTCCACTGTCTGATGTGAGCCCAGATCTGCCTCCTTCCCCTTCCTGCATAATGAACTTGGGCCCCGTCTGGGCCTGTGCCCATGACACCCTTCTCCATCCTCTTCATTTCCTATGTAAAGATTTCCTTTATAAAGATTTCCATGTGCAATCTAACTTTGGGGAAATTCTCTGCTTAACATTTTGACAGTACACATTTCTTTCTGTTACTGTGTAACTCTGTGTGTGTGTGTGTGTGTGTGTGTGTGTGTGTGTGAGTGAGTGTGATTACCTGTCTGGATCATTAGCTTCCAGAAAACAGCAATCTCATTGGCATCTTTGTACTCTTGGCATGTAGATAGGTGGAAGGCAGTTTTTAAAGCATAGTTTTATAACTGGTCAATAGTGACTACTGAAGGGGAGAGGATTTCCAGATCTTTCATCGTGTTATTTTAGGAGGTCTAACAATGAATGCTAGAGTTTTCTATCTCTGCCTGCTGGTGTTTTTCTACACTTTTTTGGGAATTTCAAGCAGATGGACAGATGATAATGACTTGTATTAATAGTTACTTTGCTTTACTGTTACTATCTAGTGAACTCTTAAGGCTTGTTTTGCTTTTTTTTTTTTTAACTATGTTTAAGATTTGTTAACTGTGAAAGACTCTGGGTCATGAGGAAATGCAAGAGTGGGGATGGGAAGGTGATAACAAAGATACTTCAGATTTGCATTTTCTTTTTAGAAATTTCCATTTTCAGTGTAGCTGACACTTGTAATTTCTGTTAAGGATTGGTGCCTGAGCAGGAATGCCTATGAAATAAGCTTCAGCTGTAAAGACAGGCAAGGTGGGTGATTTTAACAAAAGTGTTGTCTTTTTTCATACCTTAATGAAATAAAATAATAAAATGAAGACAGTGACAATAAGAATTGTGAAAAAAGACAACTCATTTTTAAAACAAGCATATGTATTATATATTTCCAAGCATTTATCTTTGTCTGCATAAAGGTAATTTATTTCAGCAAATGATTTAACCGGAGCTTATCATTTTTAGAAAAAAACATCCTTTGTCCTCTGCTATATCACAGTGACCTGAGGTGTGGAATTGATTGACCAAAATTGCATAACAGCCGGTATGCATTTCAGTACTATATTATTTTGCAGTGTGCCTGGTACTACTACTGAGGAGATGAAAAGAACATTAAATACTTTGGGGGTGAGTAGGGGGCTTATGTACACACAAGGCTGGGAAAGCTTTAGTTAATGAGTTTTTTTTGGACTACAAATATGATACATTTACATAGAAGTAAGAGCTTGGCATTTGTATTTAGCTTTTATTTATAAACAACATTTACATTTTACTTGTAAACATATAGTTTATAAAACGGTGAATTGAGGAAGTAGCTTCAAGATAGAAAAATCTTGCAGAGAACACCTACTTTGTAAAGTGGAGATTGGAGTACATATTATTGGGCAAATGGAGAAAGCCGGTAGAAGACTGAGTGAAAGAGCGGATGTTAAGACTGTTATTTGTGACCTGGACTAGTTCTGACTTTCAGAGGTCATACTGAGTCTTAGATTAGACATGCAGCCTCTTTCAGAACACAAACATAATTGAAAATAATAATTTAAAAATCTGCTTTCTTGGGTCTCCATTTTGCTTTTCTTCCAGTGTAAAAGCATGAATATTCTATTTTCAGGAAGATGAGGAAAAATATTATTTCCTTCTCTAACCGTTTGGCTAATTTTGTTGTTGTTTCTGGCTCCATAAATTGAGAGGCAGTCTGTACCATGCATTGTATCATGCCCAGCAAGTTTTTGTTTTGCTTTGTTTTTTTTTTCATTTGAAATTGTTCCTTAGCAAATAATTGCAGTTCAGAATGACTTTTATTGAGCTTGATTGAATTAAGGTTATGTATGAAAATGAGTTAGTTAAAGCTTAATCTATTACCCAGAGAATTGATGAAAACATCAGAAAAGCAGTCATTCATGGGGATTAAATATTCTTCCATGTAAGTGGGCAGCATGGTTGCCTGGATTCTCTTCTGCACTGACTAGGTTGTAGTGACATCAGGGTGCAAAACATACAATGTTGGCCTAGAACGGGATTTTGCCATGATATGCCTTGAATATTACATTGGACATTAACACTAATGAGGGAGCCTATCACATTGTAAAAAGTGGCATCTCATTTTTTTTAGTATAATAAGCTTTCAAAACATAGTACCCCAAGGGGCAATGTGTAAACCATCAAGAAGCCAGTTGCTTTGGGATATTTCAATGGTTGCTTAGGCCAGGTCTTTATGAAGGGTTTTGCAGATGCCAAGTTAGATGTCCTATTTGTGGCTAAGAGGTGAACAATAGATAATTTAAAGTTAGCACTCCCACCTGCCATGATAGTTTCTCAGGGAATTCTGAGCTGTGGCAGTTCAGGCCTGGCTTCGTGTTCATCCTGTGGGAGGCAGTTTCATGGGTGGGAAATGGGCCTTGGGAAAGGAGCAGGTTCTTAATGAGCTAGTGGGACTGAAGTCCTTGGGAGTTGGGAATCCAAGGCCCTGTTTGGGTGGAAGGGAGGGCTGAGAGGAAGCACCGTGTGACCCAGAGAACATAGACAGGCATGGGGTGGCTCAGTTGAAAACCTCCCCTGCCTTTGGTCTAAGGGCATACACACACAAGTCACCATTCTGCGGGATTGTATTCACCCCCTTAGACATTTCCCCTTCCTGCCCACCTGTCCTTCTGACACCTCACACAGCTGCCCATTTCCATCAAATCAGAACATTTTATGAAGTCGCCTTGTAACTTAAATGCAGACAGAACAGCTTGTGCTGAAACTGCTTTTCTGAAGTTACCGTGTGGGCATTTGTAATAGCCAGATAAAATCTGGAGTCTCTCAGTGTGGCTCAGAACTCAAAGAGAGTCTGTCTCAGGCAGGATCTTCAGCTTTGGAATTGACCTCTGTTCTGTGGCTTATTCCCTGGCTGATTCTTTGGCTGCCCTGTCCTAAGTTAGTTAAGTCCAGCATGATTTCTTTTTTATCCTGAGTTTTAAAATCCTTATTGGTTACAGCATAATCAACCTCCTTCCTCTCCCTGCCTACTTTATCCATAGATATTTACATCCCATGTGATAAATTATTGAACAATAATCAAAGCAAAGTATAGATTTGTTCTATTTGGGGGGTATATATTTGATTATAGAAACAAATCAGTAAATGTACCTTAAGATTAGTGATAGTTTGTTTTTGAGCTCCTAACAGAACATCTTTCTGTACATAGGATAGAACATACTTTATTTCTCAGATAGCCTGCACTCACTTCTTAAACTAAAAGGTAAGCAAATCTCCAAACTAAAATAAAAATTTGTTGTTGTTCAGTTGCTGAGTCGTGTCCCAGTCTTTGGGACCCCATGAACTGTAGCACGCCAAGAATTAAACCCACACTATCAAAGTTAATTTTGGACCCTTCTCTCCCAGTTGTGGCAGTATCAGTTCAGTTGCTCAGTCATGTCCGACTCTGCAACTCCAGGACTGCTGCACGCCAGGTTTCCCTGTCCATCACTAACTCCCGGAGCTCACTCAAACACATGTCCATTGAGTCGGTGATGCCATCCAACCATTCATCCTCTGTCGTCCCCTTCTTCTTTTAGCTTCAATCTTTCCCAGCATCAGGGTATTTTCTAAGGAGTCAGTTCTTCGCATCAGGTGGCTAAAGTATTGGAGCTTCAGCTTAAGCCTCAGTCCTTCCAATGAATATTCAGGATTGATTTTCCTTTAGGATTGACTGGTTTGATCTCTGTGCAGTCCAAGGGACTCACTCTCAAGAATCTTCTCCAATGCCACAGTTCAAAAGCATCAATTCTTCAGCGCTCAGCTTTCTTTATGGTCCAACTCTCACATCCGTTCATGACTACTAGAAAAACCATAGCTTTGACTATATGAACCTTTGTCAGCA
This sequence comes from Bos mutus, assembly GCF_027580195.1. NCBI lineage: Eukaryota > Metazoa > Chordata > Mammalia > Artiodactyla > Bovidae > Bos > Bos mutus. The sequence goes on from NC_091617.1 coordinate 51,365,488, forward strand.
AAGTGATGTCTCTGCTTTTTAATGTGCTGCCTAAGTCTGTCATAGGTTTTTTTCTAAGGAGCAAGCGTCTTTTAATTACCAACTGCAGTGATTTTGGAGCCCAAGAAAATAAAGTCTGTCACTGTTTCCATTGTTTGCCCATCTATTTGCCATGAAGTGATGGGGCTGGATGCCATGATCTTAGTTTTTTTGAATGTTGAGTTTTAAGTCAGCTTTTTCACTCTCCTCTTTCACTTTCATCAGGAGGCTCTTTAGTTCTTCGCTTTCTGCCATAAGAGTGGTGTCATCTCTCCCAACTGTGGCAGTATAAATTAAATTCATTTTTTAAAAGTTTATAGCAGTTTATTTACTTGATAGTTATTTATATTCATGATTTTTACCTATTTCATAATTTTTCTTTTAATGGTTCTTGATAGTTGCTTTTATAAATTTATATGAAGAAAAAGCATGGACATAAATATATGAGATAGTGTATGTCATTTTCTTAAAACAGCAGTTTTAATGTTAGCTGTCTCAGTTCAGTTCAGTCACTCAGTTGTGTCTGACTCTCTGTGACCCCATGAATCTCAGCACACCAGGCCTCCCTGTCCATCACCAACTCCCGGAGTTCACCCAGACTCACATCCATCGAGTCAGTGATGCCATCCAGCCATCTCATCCTCTGTCGTCCCCTTCTCCTCCTGCCCGCAATCCCTCCCACCATCAGAGTCTTTTCCAATGAGTCAACTCTTTGCATGAGGTAGCCAAAATACTGGAGTTTCAGCTTCAACATCATTCCTTCCAAAGAAATCCCAGGGCTGATCTCCTTCAGAATGGACTGGTTGGATCTCCTTGTAGTCCAAGGGACTCTCAAGAGTCTTCTTCAACACCACAGTTCAAAAGCATCAGTTCTTCAGTGCTCAGCCTTCACAGTCCAACTCTCACATCCATACATGACCACAGGAAAAACCATAGCCTTGACTAGACGAACCTTTGTTGGCAAAGTAATGTCTCTGCTTTTGAGTATGCTATCTAGGTTGGTCATAACTTCCCTTCCAAGGAGTAAGCGTCTTTTAATTTCATGGCTGCAGTCACTATCTGCAGTGATTTTGGAGCCCCAAAAAATAAAGTCGGACACTGTTTCCACTGTTTCCCCATCTATTTCCCATGAAGTGATGGAACCAGGTGCCATGATCTTTGTTTTCTGAATGTTGAGCTTTAAGCCAACTTTTTCACTCTCCACTTTCACTTTCATCAAGAGGCTTTTTTAGTTCCTCTTCACTTTCTGCCATAAGGGTGGTGTCATCTGCATATCTGAGGTTATTGATATTTCTCCCGGCAATCTTGATTCCAGCTTGTGTTTCTAAGGAGAGACTTTTATACCATTTATTTAATCAGTTTTTGGAATTGTATGCTTCTTTTGTAGCAACATAAGCATTTAATTTGAAAGTATTCACGTGTCCCATTAATTTTCTTCAGAGATCTTTCTTCTTTCATCCATACCCTTGTTCTAAAAAATGTGGATAAATGAGTAGTATCTTGTGAGAAGCCTTGTAAGACCATTTAATATTTTATTCTTTCTGGTTATTGTTTTCTTCTGTAGCATTGGGTGACAACTGAATTATCTACATCTAGTTAGGATTACTCAAATGAATCATTATACATTTTTGATATTTAATGTATAAGAGCGAGTTCTTCCATATTGTAGTAGCTGAAAAAACACTTTAGCTAACACATAAAATGACTAACAATATTGATCAAGCAGTAAGCTAGTAAGTGATACCCAGTTTCTGAAATATGTTGTAGCCTGCTGATTGTAAAGAAATATATTGTCATAATACACAAGAGAGTAGGAAATTATCTCTTAGTTGAGTGTGATTTAGTATTACCATATGAAGCACTTGAGAAACTAAATGAATGTGTCTCACATAGAAACTGAAATAGCTTAATTTAAAAAAATTATAATTTAGATATATGTCTGTATTAATGATGACCCTATATGCGAGACAGCAAAAGAGACACAGGCTTTTGGACTCTGTGGGAGAAGGTGAGGGTGGGAGGATTTGAGAGAATAGCACTGAAACATTGCTATTGTATAGTACTATATGTGAAATAGATCGCCAGCCCAAGTTTGATGGATGAGACAGGGCACTCAGGGCCATAGCACTGGGATGACCCTGAGAGATGGGATGGGGAGAGAGGTGGGAGGGGGTTTCAGGATGGGGAACACATGTATTCCCATGGCTGATTCATGTCAATGTATGGCAGAAACCACTACAATATTGTAAAGTAATTAGCCTCCAATTAAAATAAATAAACTAATTAAAAAATAAATAAATTGGAAACATTAAAAATAAAAAAAATTCACAAGCAATTATAATTTAGGTATATGTCTATATTTGCAGTCTTAATATAAAGTTTTGTTTAATTTGTACACTTGATTTCAATCCTCTTTTATTTCATCATGTGTAGCTAGAAAGTAATTTATAACAGCTTTTCTCTATTTGTATGTGTTCCCCCACCCTTTAATAGAAGAACTATCTGGGCTTCACTCATCTTTAAAAGATAAAATATAAGCATCTGAACCATAGCTTAATTGTGGTTAAGCTTTAACTGGTTTGGTTGAACCAGTCATTTCAAATAACTTGACTTTAGTCAGGATGTCATTTTAATTCCATGTTTTTCCAGAGGATTTACCTGTAACTCTATACCTGAATTTAGTCAGCAAACTAAGAAGTAATGGCCTGTAATTCTTTGTCTCTGTAACTTTGGCCTCAGAATTCCCATTGAGTAATTTTAGTAATCATCTTTTTGTTAAATTAAAGTTGACAGTAAATACTTTCGGTCTTTTTTTCCTCAGTAGTGTTAGTCCAGGGATGTTTAATCATTTTCCTGATTTTGATTGGTTGGCTGTTAATACATCTTATTTAGGGATGATTTTGCTAAAGGAGACTTAAGTGTCAATATAGTTGGAAAGGGCTTCCTGACTCACCATTTTAATCACTTTGCTATGGGTCCTCCACAGAATCCTGCTGCATCACAGAAGTTGGAAGTTCTGATGTTCCATTGACATCACAATGGAAAGTCTTGACTTGACCGGTAAGAGCAGCCCCATGGTGCATCTTACTTACTTACCTGGAAGCAATGAAGCAGTCAAGAGCTATGTGGTATCAGAGCTGGTCTCAACTTTTTCGCATCTGATAGATTCACCTTCCGTATTGATCAGGGAAGTGTGATAATTGTGTATTTTACTTGTCAATTTTATTAGTATTTTAAAAGTGACATGTAGTCTCTATTATCAAGAATGTTAAATTTTCCTTTAAAGTAATTAATTTTTAAAAATTAACTATTTCAGAATCCCTGGCTTGTTTCTCCAATGTAATGGGCTACTGGTAAAAAGTCAATTTATTGAAGTCCCCAGTTATCTAGAGAATACATGTCTTAGTAAATATTACATTGGTTTGTTCCCTCAAAGCTTTTTGTATTTCCTTTGGCATTAAATGAAAAGTGAATCAGTATCAAAAAGCATTATGGGAGCTTAAAAAAGACTATTAAAAATAATAGAAGCAGGTGTAGCAATACCATAAAACTATTTTGAATATGAAAAACCACACAGTGAAGAAAAAGTTGAGATTTTAAAATATGTACATGTGGCAAATTATATCAAACTTTGAAACTCACATACTATAATTCTGTCCTTTTGTTCATAAGTTGTATTCAAAACTGCTTCCTTTGGAATATTTTAGGATTAATTTTAATAATGATTACTTAAATGCATAGAGTTTTCTCAGTCTGGGAATAAAAACGTGTGATTGATTTACTGGTGTTTGAATACTTTATGGTGAACTGATGATTTATAAGACCAAGGAATGTGACATAAAATGAACAAAAATAGTAAATATTGCTTAGTTGCAATTTTCAGGACATGCACTTATTCTTCAAATTTTCGATTCATGGTAAACTTAAATCTTTTTTCTCTTAAGTATTTTTGATAGCCTGTTAGATCTGTCTAGAAAATTTGTGTGTGTGTTTTTGTTTTAGTAAATATATGACTGAATGTTGCTTTTATGATTTTATGATGTGATAAGGCCTCTGAACCATTCTTCTGAGTGTTACAGTCTAGGATTGTTTGCATTGTAAAAATAAATGCCATTAACTTGTAAGTGTGTTTACTTGGATATTGAAACACCAACAAAATCTTATTGCCAGTGAGAAGACTGAGATTTAGTTATTTCTCCTCCTTTCTGTATTATCCTTTACTGCATAATAAGTCAGAAATACAAATTCTGGATTTATGAATGGCAGGATACCATTGACTGTGGTTTTACTGGGTCAGCAGAATAGACTACAGAAAATTTGAATATCTATACTGTAATTTCAAATATGTTCTCAATTACTAATTCTAATAGTGAGATTTAAAGAAAATTAAATTTGTGGCAATATTCTGAGTTTTCTAAATATGAATATATATATAGAAAATAAAGCAGGACCTTTTATATTACCTATTCAGAGAACTAAATCATTAATATGCCATTGTATGGCAGTCTTGACTTAAGTAGCCATCTGATCTTTGATCACTGAATGTTAATTAGATTACATCAGTAAAGCATTTTTATTGACTGTAAACAGATACTGACAGAAAATGCTGATAAAATTTAAGAAAACTGACACTTTATACTTCTAGTATACATTTATGTTCATCATAAGTACAGTATTAACTAGTAGAAAATATGCCATTCAAAATCAAGAGTAATTTAGGAAATAAATCTTGGAAAATGTTACCTAGCAAAATGGTTCCCAGGGTTCAGTAAATCTGGGAAATAATGCTGTTTTAGTCAGCTTAGGCAAAGCTTTGTTTAATTAAACAGAGTCCCTAAATCTTAGTGTTTTATACCAATAAGAGTTTCTTTATCACTCATGTTCGTATTCCTGATGAATCTGTTGCCACTCTGCTCCATGTCCTCTTCATTCCTGGCCCAGAGCTGAAGGACAGCCTCTCTGGGATGCACAAGTCTTGTGGCAGAAGGAGTCAGGCATTCTGGGTTCTTTAAGAGGCCATGTATGTCACTACCTCTTAACATTTCATTGGCTAAAGCATGTCACATGGCCAGCTCATGTCATGGGATAGGAGTGGCTTCTTAAGAGGAGTGGTGTAGGGGCTGATAGGGAAGCACAATGCCTATTTTAAGGGTAATATTTGGATAATCCTATCTCGGGCTTTTCTAGACAGACAGAATGCACCTTGTATGTTAAGCTTCCAGAAGTCCTGTAAAAATTAATCTGTTTAACGTGGAAAATTATTTGTGAAACTTCTGTGTGATACATGGAACATATTGAACTTTGAAACCTATCTGTGAACAAGTTTTAGGGAATGAGGAGTTCATTCATTCCAAGAGTTTCCCTAAGTTTTGAACATTATCACTTTTACACTATGCAATAAGTGGAAATACACCCTATATTAAGCTTACATTCTTGTTTTATAAGTTGGCTTTAAAATGAAAGAAAATTACTTCAGACTGGACCCTCGGTGGTTTGAATACAGAGTTTGAGAAGGGAAATAATGATCCTCATAATAAATTCTTCCCTATATTTACTGGATTTCAGGAATTTTGACAGATATCCAATTGGGTATAGAGGAAGAGCATAAGAGAATGGGTAGGTTTTTTTTTTTTTTACCCGTAGTAGCATAATTATTTTACCATGTAATGGTAATCAAGTGCTTCTACTTAAAGTCAATTTCAGGAATGATTCTGGAGAGAAAGAATACACATACTATAAGGTTTTCTAATGTACACGAGTTTTCTAATGTACCCCGAGGTCGTATTCACTATACAGTGATTGCATTATTCTGTCCTATACTTTGTAGAAAATTGATAGTCATAATGAACTCCTCAGCTAGTGTTATGATTAATCCCACAAGTTTTATAAAATGTTGTGACCACATGTGTGTGGATTAAGATGATTTAAATATTGAGGATTATACTATAAGCAGTGCTTTGTTTGTAAGTTTCTAGTTCCTTAAGATTGGGGAAAAGGAACATTTAGAAATCTGTGAATTCAGAGAAACTTAGGCATAAATCCTAGTTCTGGAACTTTTAAGTTGAAAGAATTTGGGTGATTATTTAACCTCTGTCAAATTTTGTTTTCTCATCTTAATATTGGATAATGATCTCTACCTCATGGAGTGCTGATAATGAAATGAGGGAATTAAGTTGAGTGCCTGGCACATGGGATGCTCTCAAGAAATGGTAGTTAAGAAATGTGATCACAGTTCAATAATCTTGGATGCACTGTAATATACTGTTATTACAGTATATGTATGTATAAACTATGTTTGCATATTTATATTTAAACACACACTTCCAAGAGTTTTAAAAAATTGTCCTTAAGGTATAAGTATCCTACAGATTTACTGAAAAATAAAAGTGGCTTTATCCTCATCTGAAAAGGTGAATCCTATGGAAGTACCAGTCACCCTGTGAACTAATAAATCAGTTCTTGCCACTGAGAACATAGAAGTCCTAACAGAGTGATTGCCAATTGTGGATGTATGGCCTCGCCTCTGAATTTTAAGGTTGGCATCAAAGAAAAACAATTTTTTATAATCTCACAGGGTACAAGAACAAAAGAGAGTGCCACAGAAATTTTCTTCAGCATGTAGAGCAAATGCTGTTTGGTTTCAAAAGAGTCAGCATTTCTACTTCAAGATTTCTATGCTGCTGTTTCCCAGTGAAGCTGAGATTATTTAAATTCCTTCAATGACTTCTCTGTTGGCATTGTCCCCTCACACTCAGAATCAGGACAGCAGAGGATATCTCTTAGGGTTCAAAGCTTTATGTTATTTCTAAATGATAATTTAATTTGGAATAACACAGAGATACATATAAGTAATTTGGGGTAAATTATTTTTCAAATTGTCCCAAGTCTTTCTCTTTATAAATGAATCATCATTGTAACAACTACCAGCTGGATCATTGATAGAGTGAAACTATTTCAAAAATAGAATATTTTCATTTTTAGAGATTATATAGTCTGGGCAGCCATAACAAAATACCACAGACTGGGCAACTTAAACAATAGATTTCTTTTTACAGTTCCGAAGGCTTATGGTCCATGGTCAAGGTGTTGACAAATTCTGTTTCTGGTGTGGTTTCTCTTCCTGGCTTTTGGACAGTTGCCTTCTTGCTGTGCTCTCACGTGACCTTTTCTCTGTGTCTGTGGAGAAAGTGTGCTCTGGCCTCTTCCCCCTTCTTATAAGGACACCAGTTCTATCAGATAATGGCCCCACCCTAGTGACCTTACTTAATTTTTACCTTCTTCTAGGGTCTGTCTCCAAGTACAATTGCACTGGGTTTTGAGGTTTCATTATACAAATTTGAGGGCAGCCAATTCAGTTCATACCAGAGGTATTTGTTTTTTCTGTGCCAAAGAGAGAAGAGAATGTTAAAAAAAAAAAAAATTCTATGTTATTTAATCTATAAACAAGAAGATCCGGTTTACTGTATCATCTAAGATTCTAAAAATTATCTTTGAATCTTTGGAATGGGAGACATTTGAAATTACTGAATTCATATTTCTTCCACTTTGAAGTCACAGTGCATTAAAAAAGAATGTCTTTCAAGGGAAGGAATCAAATCAAAGAACTTGAAAATCAGAGTGTTTTGTATGATGGAGGAATAGCATCATTGTAAAAATTGATTTCCATGTGTATTCATTGTTGACTTGATATGGAATGTATTTGAAAATTAGGTCAAAGAAGAAGACATTTAACTTTTTGAGATACATGTTTCTGCTGACTATAATCAAGCCAATTCATATTTTTCATGGCTATATTCTTTTACTTTATTTAGCAGGAAAATAGCATAGTCTTAAAGGTTCTGGAAAACAGAAAGAAAATATTATGCATTTGAAATAAAGCCAGCAAAAGCCACAACAGAGTCCTAAATCTCCTATTCTCCCTGTTAATTATCCTGCCTCCCTCTCTTTCTTTTTTTTAATCTCCTTTTTTCATCCTCTTCCTTTTCCTCCTTTCCTCTGATATTACTCTTAGGTTAGGTAATCATTGAATTTCTCAAGTAATAGTCTAAATGCAATTCTTTGAACATCTCTGTAGTACCTTTTTCTAGTACATAGGAGGAACTTTCAGTTGATGAGTGTTTGGGATTAGTAATCGTATTGATGAAGGCTCAATTTAACTCTTAGTTCTACTTTTGAACTTAAAAAAAAAAAGAGTGCTCTATGTCACTAGAATAATTTGAGTGTCTTATGATTTGATGCCTATCTGAAAAGAGAAAATATACCATAAGGAAACAAACCTTTGAGACTCTCTTTGTATAATAACAACTTTAAATTGATTCACCTTGTGTGTTTACAGACTAGAAGATAAGCTCTTCAGGACTGATCTACTTTTGTGGATTGCAGTTAATTGGTTGAAAGTTATTATTTTACCTTTTATTTACTTTTGATTTTGATTTCCCTCTAAAGCTATTTACAGATGACTCAAACTTAAGCCTTATATGTAATAAATTTTAGCACTGTATTTCTTTTGCATAGGCTCAGTCTACTGATTATTAAATTTACTAGTTAAGGACAATACAAATAAATTGAGACATGACCACTTCATCCATTTTACTACTCTGAAAGGTAGATAAATTATTTTTATACTGAAGTCTATATTGCCTTTGATCTCTATTACAGAGAATTGTGTTTCTCCAGGAAAATAAATGAATCTTGTTGTTGTTGTTCAGTTGCTCAGTCACGTCCTACTCATTGCATCCTCTGTGGTCCCCTTCTCCTGCCTTCAGTCTTTCCCAGCATCAGGGTCTTTTCCTGGGAGTTGGCGCTTCACATCAGATGGCCAAAGTATTGGAGCTTCAGCTTCAGCAACACTCCTTCTAATAAATATTCAGGGTTGATTTCCTTTAGGATTGACTGGTTTGATCTCCTTGCTGTCCAAGGGACTCTCACGAGTCTTCTCCAGCACTTCAGTTCAAAAGCATCATCTCTTTGGCGCTCAGCCTTCTTAATGGTCCAGCTCTTACATCCTGTGTGACTACTGGAAAAACCATAGCTTTGACTAGACAGACCTTTGTTGGCAAAGTAATGTCTCTACTTTTTAATACACTGTCTAGTTTATCATAGCTTTTCTTCCAAGGAGAAAGCATCTTTTAATTTCATGGCTGCAGTCACCATCTGCAGTGATTTTGGAGCCCAAGAAAATAAAGTCTATCACTGTTTCCACTTTTTCCCCATCTATTTGCCATGAAGTGATGGGGCCAGATGCCATGATCTTAGTTTTTTGAATGTTGAGTTTTAAGCCAGCTTTTTCACTCTCTGTCACCTTCATCAAGAGACTCTTTCGTTCTCTTGGCTTTCTGCCATTAGAATGATGTCATCTGCATGTCTAAGGTTATTGATATTTCTCCTGGCAATCTTGATTCCAGCTTGTGATTCATCCAGACTAGAATTTTGCATGATGTACTCTGCATATAAGTTAAGTAAGCAGGGTGACAATATGTAGCCTGATGAACTCCTTTCTGAATTTTGAACCAGTCTGTTGGTCCAGGTCCAGTTCTAACTGTTGCTTCTTGACCTGCATACAGGTTTCTCAGACAGCAAGTCAGGTAGTCTGGTATTCCTGTCTCTTTTAAGAATTTTCCACAGTTTGTTGTAATGCATACTGTCTAAAGGTTTTAGTGTAGTCATGTTTTTCTGGATCTAAATGGATCTAATGGGGTGAAATTTCTCATAACATTGCTCTCAGAATTTCCATGCATATTAATGTAGAATACATACTATATTTACTGAGTATTCTGCACGTACACAGATAAGTGTAAATATACATGAGTGAATACATGTAATTTTTTCAGGCAACTTCTTCAGGAAACCTAAAGCCTTAAGTTTACATTAGAGGGTCTGTTTTGTTTGGGCTGTATCCCCCAAACCTACGAATGGTTTCCAGCACATGGAACTTGCTTAGGGAATATTTGGTGAATTAGTAATACAAGAGTTCACATTTTATTAATTGTATATTCCATTGATATTGATATTAATAAGCATCCCCAGGTCTACTTGGAGATAGTTATTCTTCCAAGTGTTAGTTCAGGGGGAGGAGTGTTCCTCATAAATAAGTCTTTAAGTTGCAGTTAGTCCTATAATCAATAAATGTTAGTGAGCTTAAGAACTTAAAATGAGCAGCAAAATAATTTCTGGGTACCTGTTGTATTGTTCATAGGGTACATTGAGTCAGCAAGAGTTTATTAAGACTTGTAAGCCTTCTGCCAAGTACTTTCCTAACACTTTACCAGTGACCTTCTGAGTGGAGTGCATGTGAAGGTTCTGAGATACAAGAAAGGCAAATTGGTTCAGGTGGGGTCACGAGAGATGCTGTATGGTACTTGTGTTTAGTTAATACGTAATAGAAAGGTTGACTTAAGTCCACATTTAGATGTTTTATTCTTGGGGGGGTACTATTTTTAGGATATTCCTATATTCAAATTTATAAAGATGTTAGAGAAGAACATTGTGTTTTGGTTTGTGTGTGTATGTGTTTTGATTTTATAAACTTTTGTAATCTGCTTGATTTTCAGTTCTGCCTCTGACATTGTTATATTGCTGTTCTTAAAAAGCAGATGAGTTATGTAGTTATTTTAATGTTTCCTTAACATTTATTGTAAGGCCATTTATTATCAAGTGTCTCTTTGAGGCAAAAGTATTCCACTTCAGGAATGTAATGTTTTAAGCTGTTGAGTTACCACAGGCATAAACAGTGTACAGGTTTCTGGAAAGGTCAATTAGATGGGGAGGAACTGGCTTCTGAACAAGGCTTAAATAATAAGATACCATTTAACTGGTGAACACAGTCCCAAGCATTTTCAGTTATGCCATACTGCTACTGCTGCTAAGTCGCTTCAGTCGTGTCCGACTCTGTGCGACCCCATAGACAACAGCCCACCAGGCTCTCCTGTCCCTGGGATTCTCCAGGCAAGAACACTGGAGCGGGTTGCCATTTCCTTCTCCAATGCATGAAAGTGAAAAGTGAAAGTGAAGTTGCTCAGTCGTGTCAGACTCTTAGCAACCCCATGGACTGCAGCCTACCAGGTTTCTCCGTTCATGGGATTTTCCAGGCAAGAATACTGGAGTGGGATGCCATTGCTTTCTCCAGTTATGCCATACTAATTACTAAATTAGAGAGAATGAAACCCACAAAACGTGAGATGTATCCATGTGCAGAGAAGGGTAAGCCCTCAGGCACCACCCAGATGGCCCGAACTGATTCTCTGAATCATGCGCTTAATATAGTTTGTGAATACCTGCTGTGCTTTCAGTATTGTTAGAGATGCCTGTTCATCAAATAGGTGTATTATATAAAGAGACAATAGAGGAAAGTGTGAGATTAGCAGCCAGTGTCCATCCCCTGTTTAAATACAAACTTCTTCCTCTGTCAGTCATTTTGTTCTGCCATTTGCTGACACTTACAGCTCATCTCTTGGGCTTCCCTGGTGTCTCCGCAGTACAGAATCAGCCTGCAGTGCGGCTTCTATCCCTGGGCTGGGAAGATCCCCTGGAGGAGGGAATGGCAACCCAGTACCCACTCCAGTATTCTTGCCTGGAGAATCCCGTGGACAGAGGAGCCTGGCCTACTACAGTCCATGGGGTTGCAAAGAGCCAGACATAACTAAAGCGACTTAGCACTCATACACGCACAGCTCATCTTTCAGTCCATTTAGTAACATAAATACTTAAAGGGATGATAGTTTTCAGGTTTGAAAGTTTTTCCTGTTAAGATAATGGGTATTGGTTTTCTTTATTGCTGACATAACAAATCTATCTTGTTGATGGTAAAGGTGTGCCAGTTATGTTTCTCTTTATTAATTTTGAACTAATCATCAGTTATAGAATTTTTTAACCCATTATTCCTTTTATAATAAAATATTTCATGCATTAGAATTTATAATGTGCCTGTGGAAAAAAAATATTTTAGAACTTTTACTTCCCAATTTACTTCCCATTCTTGCTACTAGGTTGTCAACTGCCTAATACTCATCCTTGCTTCGGTAGATAGGTAGAAACTTAAAGATTTCCTTATAGAAGACAAATTTCAATGGATCACTTTTTTCAGCTGTAATTTGATCTCAGAAGCATGGGCTCTGGATCTGGAGTCAGATGGACTGTACACAAGACTAAATTCAACTCAGTTGATTACTGATTGTACTGTGGGAAAGTTACTTTTCTTCATCTGTGAAACGGGGTGAATATGGTCCGTGTAAGGTTCTTACGAAGATTAAAAGTGCTGGAGGTTACACTGCCAACCCCAGAACAGGGCAGGGCTGCTAAGAAAATGTGTTTGTTCTCACAATGGACAGTAGGTCAAAGTGGTATTTAACTTTTTTTTACTGCTCTAACTGTTCTTTGAAATGGAATTTCAAGCATGTTATTATCTCTATTCACAGCGAGAGAAATGTCTTCACTGTGTTGCACTTTATTATATGAAGTCTTTATTGAGTACAGGATTGGTTTTAAGTCATTAAAGAGTAACATTTACTCTTTATATTGTTAAATACCTTAAAATATTTCCTATACCATCATAATAGATGTTTATTTATACTTTGCCCAATTTAATTTTGCAGTTTTATTAAAGTGTAATCAAAGCTCAAATATATGAAAGTATTAGGAGATAAGTCATCTATCATTCAGTGAGGTATAGTTATTTTAAGAATATTATCGCCTCATGCAGTGTTGATTTTAACAAAATTATCACCTTAAACAAAAAGTAAATTATTTAAGTGTAAAAGTACATTTTTATAATCTACACAATTTTCTTCAAAGATTATAATTATTTTAATAAAACAAAGAGCTGTATTATGAATTCTTAATGAAATTTAAAGTATGAGAGCTATTTTTGTAAATTGATTATTGCAACCTAGCTAAAAAATTAAAAAAATTCTAAACAGCTGTGACCTTATTATGACCTTATTCTACTAGTTTATCCATAAACTAGAGAAGCAAGATTCTCCTTCATTTTAGGTCATTGGCTTAGCATTTCACAATTAATTGATCCAAGACAAGAAAGTATTTTTATTTCTAGTAATTTTCATGAGCGTGAAGCATTACAGTTTTGTTCTTTGTCCCTAGTAACTTTTATTTATTTATTTTTATTATCTCTATAATTAGTATATCTCAACTGATTTTGAAGATAATTTAGGACTATCTATGAAAATACCTTGGTTCCTTCAAAAAGCTTCTCTGTAAGTTAACATGTTTGTATTAGGATATTTGTGGGGTCTTTTTTTATAGCAATTTTACCCTTTCCTAGTCAAATAGGTGCATTTTCTAAACATAACTATGGATTTTATAGACTTGAATTATGTACTTTTTCAACTATTAGTATACTATATATCATTCTAAACTTTTCTGGCTCCCATATGAGTGAAGAGTGTTTGCACTCTTTTTCTAGCTCTTGTATTCCTTTTTTAGAACCTGAACTGCCTATAGTAATCTCACTGGAAAAATTGTTTTACTTAAAAGGTAAAAGTAGCATACTTTCTGTTCCTCTTATTTATCTGATAAATACTTACTGGAACTACTGTGTTCCAAGTGTTAGACATTGTCAAGGTCACATTATGATAATAGAAGGCAAACTAATTAGGTACAATATAGATAGATAAATAAACCTCACTGAGAGTTCTGAGTGGAGAAGGCAATGGCACCCCACTCCAGTACTCTTGCCTGGAAAATCCCATGGACAGAGGAGCTTGGTGGGCTGCAGTCCATGGGGTCACTAAGAGTCGGACACGACTGAGTGACTTCCTTTCACTTTTCACTTTCATGCATTGGAGAAGGAAATGGCAACCCGCTCCAGTGTTCTTGCCTGGAGAATCCCAGGGACGGTGGAGCCTGGTGGGCTGTTTATGGGGTCGCACAGAGTCAGACACGACTGAAGCGACTTAGCAGCAGCAGCAAGAGTTCTGAGGAAGATCTTAAATTCCAGGTAGGATATCAGGGAAGACTACTCAGAGGAATAAATATAGAATCTGGAGAAGGGGAATGCAGGCATACCTCAGTTTATTGTAGTTTTCAGATACTGCATTTTTTGCAAATTGAAGGTGAGACAGCCTTGTGGTGAGTAACGTTATCACCATCTTTTTTTTTCCAACAGCTGTCACTTTATGTCTGTCTGTCACATTTTGGTAATTCTTGCAATGTTTTAAACTTTTCCATTATTATTGTATTCATAATGATCAGTGATCTTTAATGTTACTATTACAGAAAATTATGTCTTGCTGAAGGCTCAGAGATTGGTTAGCATTTTTAAGCAATAAAGTATTTTTTAATTACGGCATGTACCTTTTTTAGGGATAATGCTGTTGCACACTTACTAGACTATACTATAGTGTAAATGTACTTTTATATGCACTGGGAAACCAAATAATTTGTGCAACTTGCTTTATTATGACATTTTCTGTATTCAGGTAGACTGGATCCAAATCCACAGTATCTTCAAGGTATGCCTAGATACCTTTTGCTATTTGAATGGAATGTTTGTAAGGGTAAAATGGGAAATTTTCATCCAGAGCTAGATGTAAGAGGGTCTTGAATGTCAGGGTGAATTTACTTTTTTTCTTTTCTTTTTCTTAAGGCAGATAAACCACTGAAAAATTTTGAGCAGACAATATAAATGAGATGGATTGAAAGGGAAAAGAAATAGGCATTGGAAAGTTTGGTTTGAGGGGCTTTAGCATATCCCAGGCAAAAAGAAATTTGTTTTTCTAATAGAGTTTGAGAGTTGTAAATAGCATCATTGTAGGAGACATGAAGGTTTATACCCTGTCTTGATGTGTCTTAAAATATTTTGGATTGAGGTATCCAACTCACCAAATCAAATAAGTCTTTTCCCATTTTGCAAGCAAAAATTAATAGATACTCACTTTTAATGATTGCTTTAATGAAGATTTTCTCAAATGTCTGATGCCTGCCACTACTGATGTGTGTGTGTGTTTCTGTCTGTTTTTAGTGACTGTAAATTTAGTTTTCACTCTAACAATTTCTCAAAGAATACAAACCCTGTCTTGTCACTTGAACCAAACTACTAATGTGCAGAATTTAGCACCAGATGGAACTTGGGGTGTAGAGGAGTCATAAGAGGGAAGGAAAGCAGTGGGGCTTGTTGAAAAGGAAGTCAGAGATAGGGAGGGGCTGGGATGGAATGGATTTGAAACACAAAGAGAATATCTGTGATTATGTATAGGATGTGTTTATGAGTTTGTTATGAGTTTGGAAGAGATTCCAGCTGAAGATAGGTATAACTTAAGAGAAAGGTCGTAAAGCTGAAACTTTGAAAACTGGTGAAAGTAGAAAATAAGGCTAAGACAGATCCTTTGAAAACACCTACTTACTTGTTAAGAAAAGTATAAAGGAAAGAAAAACAATCAGGCCTGTGGTGGGAAAAGCAATAGAGTGTAGTGCTAAAGAAGATGGGAGTTTTCAAGAAAGAAATGCTGCTGCTGCTGCTGCTGCTAAGTCGCTTCAGTCGTGTCCGACTTTGTGCGACCCCATAGACGGCAGCCCACCAGGCTCCCCCGTCCCTGGGATTCTCCAGGCAAGAACACTGGAGCGGGTTGCCGTTTCCTTCTCCAATGCATGAAAGTGAAAAATGAAAGTAAAGTTGCTCAGTCGTGTCCGACTCCTAGCGACCCCATGGGCTGCAGCCCATCAGGCTCATTTTTGATGCATTTATTGCCTTCTCCACAATAAATGCTATTTCCTGTCAAAAAAAAAAAAAGGTGTTTGGGTTAGGTGTTCCATGGGTCCTTTGGGGAAAGTTTTAAAATTAATTTTATTATTAAAGTATAGTTGATTCACAGCGTTTATTATACAGTGAATGATTTAATATTTTTTTACATTGGGCTTCCCCAGTGGTTCAGCTGGTAAAGAACCCACTTGCCAGTCCAGGAGACTCAAGAGACTTGAGTTTGATCCCTGTGTCTGGGTAGATCCACTAAAGAAGGAAGTGGCAACCTTATCCAGTATTCTTGCCTGGAAAATTCCATGGACAGAAGAGCCTGGCAGTCCATGGGATTGCGAAGAGGCAGACACGACTGAGAGCACATGCACACATTTTATAGATTATGCTCCATTTGAATTTTTCTTAAAATATTGGCTATGTCCTCGGTGCTTTTAAATATTGGCTATGTCCTCGGTGCTGTACAATATATTACTGTAGCTTATTTATTTTATGCATGATATTTGTACCTACCTTTCTCGCCATTTCCCGTTTCCCTCTCCCTGTTGGTAACCGCTGCTGCTGGTAAGTCGCTTCAGTCGTGTCCGACTCTGTGCTACTCCGTAGACAGCAGCCCACCAGGCTCCCCCGTCCCTGGGATTCTCCAGGCAAGAACACTAGAGCGGGTTGCCATTTCCTTCTCCAATGCATGAAAGTGAAAAGGTAAAGTGAAGTTGCTTAGTCGTGTCCGACTCTTAGCGACCCCATGGACTGCAGCCCACCAGGCTCCTCGGTCCATGGGATTTTCCAGGCAAGAGTACTGGAGTAGGGTGCCATTGCCTTCTCCGTGGTAACCGCTAGTTTTCTACATCTATGTTTCTGTTTTATTACATTCATTCGTTTGCTTTATTTTTTAGATTCCACATAAATGATAATAATATTTATCTTTCTCTGATTTATTTCACTAAGCATTCTACTGTCTAGGTCCATCTATATTATTATTATTGGCAGAATTTCATTCTTTTTTTTATGGCTGAATAATATTCCGTGTGTGTGTATCTGTGTTTGCACACATACTATATATACCTCATCTTCATTCATTTCATCTGTTCATGGATACTTGGGTTGCTTTGTTATCTTAGCTCTTGTAAATAATGCTGCTATGAATATTGGGTGCAAGTATCTTTTCAAAGTAGTGTTTTTATTTGGGGGAGATGTATACTCAGAAGAGGAATTGCTGGGGCATACAGTCATTCTATTTTTAGTTTTTTGAGGAACCTTCATGCTGTTCCCTGTAGTGGCTGCACCAATTTACACTCCCACTAACAGTGTACCAGGGTTCCCTTTTCTCTATATCCTCGCCAACATTTGTTATTTGTGGACTTTTTTGGTGATAGCCATTCTCACATGGTTTTGATTTAAATTTGGGGAAGCAGTTTTTGCAGAGTAGTCAAGGCAGAAAGTATTTATATATGTTTCAAATATTCCCCCTCTTATTTCCACTTTCTTGCTTTGATTTTTAGATGAAACTCTATGTTGAGCCAGTCTTCATGGAAGGATCTAAACTGACTTACAGAGCCACTCCCTGGGAACATAGAGCTCATCTTCTATAAATATAGTTTTAATATTCTTTTCTTTAAATGTGTTACCTAAAATACTTCAGATCAGATGCTAATATCATTTCTCAGATACACTAAGTGTTACTTTCTTTATCATCATCAAACATACTTCCTAAATGCCTCACCGTTAGGGGCTTACATTTATTATGTAATTGGAATTATAGAAGGATGATAAATGAATTCCTTGTTATTGCCAGTTCTTCTTTTACAAGAAGTACACTTTTACTTTTAAAAAAGCTTTCTGTTTTTATAAAGATCTCATAGAAAGCTTTTTGGATTAGTAGGGCCACCTGCATATGGGATTTCTAGGTGAGAATCAAATACATAGTTAACTTTTGTTTCCATCTGCAGAGAATAGTTGTAAGGATATAAAAGACTCAACCTAAGAGCAGTAACAATGATTATAATTTTAAAGAACTGTAGTAGTTATTCTTTGCATTTTATGCACTAATTTCTCTTTTTATGTAGAAGTGTGTGTGTTTAATCATCACAGTGGCCCCATAGATGCAGATATCTTTACTCTCTTACCATTTATGAGAGAACTGATGCTCAGAACATTTAAATAAATTGTGTGAGCTTTTTGACCAATTGAAAATAGAGCCAGGATTCAGGTCAGCTCTTTCTGACTTTCAAAGACCATGTTCTCTACATGGCCCGTGCAGTTTACAAATGTATTTGAAATTTGAGTTTTAACACCCTTGGTGGCAACAACTCACTCCAATTTGGGTGCCCAGTGCCTCATTACTTTCTTCCTTTTTTCTTCCAACTTGGGATGACTAGATAATTTTCATTTGCTTAAACGTATTATCATTCTATACTGCTGATTGTCAGGCAATCTTCTGCATATTTAATTCCCTTATTTATTCTTCACATCAGTTATATTTCTCCTTCAACATTTTATTTTGAAACTTGAGACAAATAGCATATGTTTGTATTCACCACCTAGATTCTGCCATTAACATTTTACTTATTACTTATTTTATTACATTAGCTATAATCTGTGTATCTATAAGTTCATTTTTGATGCATTTAAAAAGTAAAGACATCACTGCAAATATCCTAAATACTTCAGTATGTATATTATTGACTATAGTTCAGCATTTATGTACAACTTTTTTCTTTTGATGTAAAATTTACATTCACTGAAATGCATAAATCTTAAATATACATTTTCTGGATTTGATAAACTCATATACTTAACTGTGTAACTCATATACCTTTGAAGACATAAAATATTACTACTGATAGGTGTCTCTCTTTATTCCCATTTTGTGCCTGAGGAAACTGAAACACAGTGAAATTAAATAATCTGCCTGAGGTCACACTGCTAATTGAAATAGAGCTGGAATTCAGGCTCTGGGAATCTGCTTTTAGGGTTTGCGCTCCTGACAGCACCCTCAGTCTGCACATGTCCAGGTATCCTTTTACATTCCCATGTACAAATGTCGTATTAATTTATAACATAAGAGTGTAAACACAGAAGTAGTATGTTTGGGATTAGTGAGAGTAGAAATGCTGTTCTGGAAATGCCTTACATCCTTGCAAGAGTATATATGGCAAGAGAAACTAAGAAGGAAAGAAGAACCTTCGTCAAAATACCATGGTGAATCTCTGTGTAATGATTGTGTCTCAGCCGGCATCCTTGACTGATGTTTCCAGGTATAAAGTGACAGTCTGTTAATGACGACACTGAGGTTCAGGAAAATCCTAAACTGCCACTTGGACAGTTAAAGGTAAATAATGTTCAGTGCATTTTTGTATTAAGCATATTTTTGCTCTACTATGATAATTAGAAAATTGTTCATCCGTGTATGGTGTATGTAGTGCCACTTGCCTTGATGTCTCAGGCTCAAATAATAGAATTAACCAATTTGGGATTTATAGTTATGAAATTTGTAAAGCCTTTAGCAAAGAAACTGAATGGAATTCTTTGGCCTTTCCAAATTTCATAAAAATATGCATAAATTTTGAAATAAATGATACTTATTTTTTGTAGTTCTTAGGTGTACTATTCCTATGAGAAGAAATTATATTTTTCCTGAATTGTGTTCATATCAGAAGCCATATATTAAAATTGACCAGTTTCTTTTGTTCCTTTATTCAATTATGAAAAAGTACTGTCATATATATTTTTAAAAATCCTAAGTATTGTTCATAAAGCAAAGTCAAAAAACCAGAAAACATGTAGTTAACAAAACCTAGCCTGTCACTAGAGGGCAGAACAGTACTATACTTGATTTGACAATTTAAAAAATTGCTGAACATGGGAAAATGTTGATGTACGATTGAATAGAAGTCTCTTTTATTTTTATGTCTTGCTGTGAAATCCATTAACATACTTATTTCACTTGTATCAAAGGAGCTTTGCTGATAATTACAGAAAATTGATTACAATTGATTGCTTGCAAAAAGGCATCATTATTTAGGAGAGCGTCAGTATATCTCAAGAGAAAATGCAATGCTTACCAAGAGGTGCATTAAATTATTTCTATTATATGTAGTACTCTGAAGTAGAGTTGCCATATAGACTTTTAGGTGTGGCATCATGAGAGAACATGTTTGAGACATTTACTAGTATTTAGGTTTAAGAACTCATTGAAATATAGGACTTTTGATCTTTCAGCTGAAATGTGTTGAATAATTAAGATTTTGAAATTATAGTTGTAAAAGCAATGAACTAATTCTAGCCCCTTTTTTAAAATGTTAAAATTTTGTCAGTGCCTGTTCACATAGTTTTATTTCTGTTTGACAATTTCTGTTGTTCTGATATAGTTGCATTTTGCTTTATTTTTTCTGATAGACTTTTTAAATAATTCAAGCTCTAAAATTATTCTAGTGAGCAACCTCAGCGGTTCATTGTCTGAACGCATAGTTTTATCTTAAAAGTGTGTAGTTTGAATTTTATTCTGTAAAAGCAGTTTGGATTTATAAATGATTCATTTGTAGTAGAGAATATAGGATGTCAGTAAAAGTCCTAGCGTTTGGCATTAGAAGATTTGTGGCCCCAGTTATCATGTTCTTGCCTTTGGCCTTGGGCAAGTCACATTACCTCTCTGAAGTAACCATTGTCTAAGTTGAAGAATTGGAAAAATATTTCCATATTTACTGCTAGGTTAATTTGAGAATTGTGTTTTTATCTGTGTAGATGTGTCTCCAAAGATGCTTCTGTGTAAGGATGAATTTTAATAAATAAAGATAAATAAGCTCAGAAAAAGCTTAGAAATAACTTTGAAGTGGTCAGTTATATCACAAATTTAGTAACATAAAGGCGCTTACTACAGGAGTAAATGAAACAAAAAATGTGGTTTCCAACTTGAAACCCAAGTTCAAATTACTGACCTCCGCCCTGTCTCTGAGTATGTCTGACTGCTTAATCTTTCCATAACTGCTGACTATGTGGCTCCTCTCACTCTGTTCTATCCTCTTGTTTATTTCCATGTTCCCTCTCTCTGTGTTTCTCCTGACTGTCTTTGGTCTCTCTCTGTGTTTTTCTTATCCCAGGCACCCTCAGGAAGACCCCAAGCCTCTAACAGTACCTGGTATCATCTCCAGCATGTTTGTAGATGTGGAGGATTCACTGGCTTTTTGAGACATACCAGAGGCGAATTGTTCCACTGTAGTAAGTCAATCAGCATTTATTAAGTGACTACTGTTTACAGAGCACAGTTGATGGTGCTTTGGGCAAAGAAGAATGAGTTAGGGCATAGCTCTGAGGACATAATCTTGTAAACACTTCTCAGTGGCTCTTACAAGCTAGATACATGCAAATAAAAACAACAATGAAGTAAAAAGCTGACAAATAATTATATAAGTGAGTTGTGTTGTTAGAAAACCAGGTGGTATCAATCAGGTTTCCTGCATGAGTTTAAAATTAGGTTTTGAAATATTATTGTAAAAAAGATTGAGGAAAAAGAGGGTAGAAGTGAGTAATTTCTGTGGGACTTGGCAAGCCTATTTCCTTGCCTGTTGAGTGAGTCCCAAGGGTAGTGAAAGGAGTTTCAGCCTACTGACAGCTAACTTTCCTTAAACTTCCAGTCTTAGAGAAGTCAGGGTATGAAAAGAAGTACAGCTAAATTGGGACTTTCCATAAACATATGTGGTATCTGTTACCAGCTTTAGAATTTAGAGAGTTTAATGGTAAATTGTGATTATGAAGTAATAATGAGGTACTATGACATAAAGTTAATACAAACTATTAGAATATGGTCTAGGGATGCATTATAAATGCTAAATTGTATAAAAATAGTAAACTACAGTGTAACAAGACAGTTTCGTGTTTGTGTTCGAAATTTATTTGTGCTGTTGTATTTTAGATAGTCCTACGTGCAGACACCCTGGCTTTCACAGTTTACGGTTTGAATCTCGCCTCTGCTCGCTGTTTAATGTTGGGCAATCTATGAAACAGAAATCTCAGTTTCCTTCTATGTTAACTAAGGGTAAAATATTTACCTGAGAGTTGTTGTGTGAGTTAAAAGAGGTCATTTTTTAAAGTCCTGAATATGTGCTAGGTACTTGCAGCTTCTTAAAAAGTACCTTTTAAGATAGTTTGTTAAATATAGTATTAATTTTCTGAGCGCTTTTTAAAAATAGGACTAACTCCATAGTATTTAGAAAGTGCTATACATGCAAGGGTTATTTATTACATGTGAATAAGATACAAATAACATTACCTTGAATAACTGAGTACTTACCACTAACTTAGGAAACAGAGCTATGCCTGGCGCAGATTCCGTCAACTCTCTTTAACCACCACCACAGTGCTGAGTGTTGAGTTTCTTACTTCCTTATTTTTCTGTATAGTTTTTTTCATAATTTATATATCCCCTATATTGTTTTGCTTCTTTTTTTGAATTTATATTAAATAATATATGTTTTCTTTTGCAATACCTATCTTGCCACTCAACATGTTTGAGAGAATCACCCTTCTTATACTTGTAATTCATTTATGATCACAGTTGTATTTTGTTGTATGAAAGTTCCACATTTTTATTACTTATCTAGTATTTATTCCATAATAATAATTCCATTATTTATCCACTTTCTTTTGATGGCTACTTAGATTGTTTCCAGTTTATGTTATGAGAGAAAAAATTGCAAATGAAAAAGTCTTGAGAGTCTTGTTTTTGCTTCTTAACACATATATTTCTCTAGGATATATGTTCATAGCTATAAATGCAGAATCAACCTACCCTGAAACTCTATAGGATTGTGGCAAATGGATTTCTACAGAACTTATTACATTTTATCCTCCCTGTAGCTGAGTTTAAGTGTTTTCATTGTGTATTTCCTATATTGCTGTTGTTTAGTCACTGAGTCCTATCTGACTTTGCAACCCATGGACTGTAGCCTATCAGGCTCCTCTGTCCATGGAATTTCCCAGGCAAGAGTACTGGAGTGGATTGCCGTTTCCTTCTACAGGGTATTGTCCCAGCCCAAAGATCCATCTCACGGCCCAAAGATCGATTTCACTTCTGCATTGCAGGCAGATTCTTTACCACTGAGCCACCAGGGAAGTCCGTATCTCCTATATAGTTCTTTAAAATCACTAAATTTTTGTTTAAAGAATTTTGTAACTTGTCCAGAACACCATTTTAACAGTAATCCTGATGACATTTTAAAAAATTAGTTTTATCCTC
Organism: Bos mutus; assembly: GCF_027580195.1. NCBI lineage: Eukaryota > Metazoa > Chordata > Mammalia > Artiodactyla > Bovidae > Bos > Bos mutus. Next base: position 51,388,443 of record NC_091617.1, read on the forward strand.
TGCATCAGCTGCTTTTATTTCTCTTAGTTTTCCAATTGTCACTTACACCTTTTCTCAAACCCAGTTAAGTCCTGACATCCTGAAATAGCTGGATGTGTTTACCAGCTAAGTTCTTTCTCCCAGGAAAGCTATGTCAAAATAATGTAATGTTCTTTTATATTAGATGAAAATTACCAGCTATTCCTGACCAAAATTTTTAAAAATAGCTTCGGCAGGGAAATGTACACATCTTTTACTGATTATTTTTTCCTTAATTTGAGTTGAGATAGAAAAAGAATGACCCATGGAGGACTGTTCACAACCTGTGATTTGTTCTGTGTTGCAAAAGTCCCAAAAGCTTGAGTAAGTGACAACTTGCATTTGCTAATCTTTCCCTCTTTCTCTCCTTTACCTACTTCTGTAGTTCTCAGCCATTGGATCTTTTGGTATCTGATTATACTTGCACAGTCCATTCCAATTTTCATATCATAGTTCCTCCTAGTTTTGTGCTTGGTGGTCCATGATTTTAGTTTGACTGACTTCACTGTTTTGCCTATTGTCAAGCTTGGTACTGTGATCTGCTACATTTATTTCCCAAGGTTTTCCAGGGGACATTCCCAGGTTCCAGTCTAGTGCCTAGTTCTTGTTATTCAACAGATGTTTATTGAATGAAGAAAGGAGAAATGTAAATGGAGTAAGGACTGAAATGCCTTTTCTCTGCTCAGCAGTAATAATTACCCTAAAAGCAATGGGCAAAAATCATGCATACAGTTAGCAGATCTGCATATGGATAGCTTTGTAAACCATAGGTAGTCATTTCTTCTTGAGCTTCACTCTGTTTTTCTGTTTTTGCAAAATGAGAGTGGTAGAACAGTGATCTGTAAGAATCCTTTTGACTCTAAACTTTTTGTATTCTGTCTCCAACTGAAATGAAATACATTGATAGTTTCTCTTGGGATTTCTGGACACCACTACCAAAGCCTGAATCTACCTACCTTACCAGGCATTAGACTCACCTGTGTATAGCAACCTGCCAGTTACTGTCTCTGGTAACCATAGCAAGTGGGGCATACATCAAACTTCCCTTCTTGTTTGGTTTGATTTGTCCCAGAGAAAGATTACATTTATCTTTCTTTGAGAAAGTGTAATGAATGCCTTTGGCTTCCCACTTTCTTTTACCAGACAGCCCAGGTGTTCAGTGCAAAGTTTTGAGTCCTGGCCTCTTGCTTCTCCTCCTCTTCCCCTAGCCCCATAGCTGTGACTGAGCAGAGTGTCCTCTCGTATCTTCTGTTACTTGATATTACAATTTAACCTCACGTGTTTTCTCATAACGCCAGCTGCCATCTTTGAGTCAGTGTTGGTTTTAACTGTCGGATCCTTCCTTGATGTCGATGGACCTGTATTCACCTGATGTTGGCGGCTAGTTGCCTGTTCCTTTCTCCCGTGATTTCTTTGCTAGGAACTTCTCAACCCAAAGTTAATGGGAGTGAGACCTGGAGTCCCTCCCTCGTTGCCTTTGGTCCATCTTCCCATAGTTGTTGAAGGGACTCTCACTCTAAGATGCATTTGTGCTCAGACCCCTTTTAAGGAATTATCTGACTCTTCAGATTTTCACATGATTGCTGTTTCCTGCATCTGTTAGTTGTCCAGAGTTCCGTTTTGTGAGTACCACTGAACTGTGTGGATCAGAGGCAGAGAGCAGACTACATGGGGCAACGGGCACAAACTGTCTTAACTTTCTGTGAATTGTAAATGCTGCCCAGTCACTCCAGAGGATCTTGGCCAGAGAGCTATTTGACTATTAGTCAAGGTTAAGGAGACTTTAATCTTGTAAAAAATCTAATTTTGTCATGGTTTTACAGATCTGCTTTGTGAAAAATCTCATGTGAATCAGGCAGATTTTAGGATAAAAAGAGAGTTAGGCAAGAGAAAAGTTTTCTAACTAAAAAAATGAAGAGGGAAAAGATTTTTAAATGAGGATTTATTTTTAATAACTAACTTAATTCTAAATCGAATAAATAAATAGTCTTTTTTTTTTATGTTAAAAACTCATTGAAAGACATTGATCGAAGTTGTTAACTTTCAGTCTTACTTCCAGCCTCAACACATATACAACACTTTAGATTTCCCAGGTAGCACTAGTGGTAAAGAACCTGTCTGCCAATGCAGAAGACCTAAAAGACATGGATTCAATCCCTAGGTTGGGAAGATCCCCTGGAGGAGGAAATGGCAACCCACTCCAGTATTCTTGCCTGGAGAATCCCGTGGACAGAGGAGCCTGGGGGGCTACAGCCCATAGGGTCGCAAAGAGTTGGGCATGACTTTGCATGGGCATACATCCCTGCCATGAGGAACCAGAAACCATGCTACCTGTGATAAGTCACCCCTCCTAACTGCTTACTTAACAAAACTCTACAAAAACATATTATGCCAAATACTGTATTCTGGAAGGAAGGGTGACTACCATCCTATCTCTGGAAGAACAGATTATTTTTGTTCCTCAGAAATACAAGGAGAGAAACATCCTTTTGTGCTTTTATAAGAGGAAAATGAGAGAAAATACCTGACATGAAAACTTCACTGATAGGAGAATGCTTACTCTAACCACTCTTATATTGTCTCAGATTAATGTAAAAGGCTTGACCTAATAAGTATTCACATTAATATTTTAACTTAGTGGTAAGTTTCTTTTGTAATACTAATTCACTTAGGATATCTTATTAATATAGACGGGCTTGAAAGTGCTTCTGAAAACCTACAGCACTCATTTAGTATTTTAATGTCTTTTGAGAAAGAACTATACATTCTATAATGATTACATTGCAGCAAATATTAAAAATATATACTGTTGTGTTAATAAGTTGGAAAGGTGGATCATATTTAAATACTGTAGAAAATTTATAAATGTATATAAACAAATGATACAGAATTTTCCTTTGGTGGAAACTAGGAAATGTATTTAGTACAGATTTCAGACTGAATGGTCTTGGAAGAAGAATTTTTAAATGCTTAATTAAATAAATTTTAAACTGTATTTTTACTCATTTTATATCTATCATACAGCAAATTTAGTAATACATATCAAAGTAAGCTCAACTTAGAGCTTTATGTAATTACTCATATAATTATACAAAATACAGATTTATCTATATTACTAAAAAGCATCTTATTAAAATAGTTTTAAATTCAATGACTACATTTAAATTTAGGTGTTGCTGGAATAGCAATATTTTGTGTGGGAGTTTATATCCAGGTAAAAAAACAGTGAAATGTTCAATGGGTCTGTAATTTGGGGGGACAAAGTGAGAAATGAATCTGTTTTCCTGAAGTTAATTTCCATTCATTATCTTAGTTGCAGAATCCACATTTCTAGAACACTGGGTGTTACTAAATTCGAAAAATAAATCACTGAGTCTTTTTTTGTTTAATCAATAGAACATAAAGTAGAGCAGCAGCACCTTAATATTGATAATTGTTTTGAGGGCTCGGGACTCCCAGGAAGCTCCCCTAGGCATCATCATATTGTTAAAGATCACTAAGTATAATATTCTTCTGTCTTGGTGCCAAACTGTTTCTCCCACAAAAATCTTTCTTAGATTCTGTACATCGCTATTGTGATTCCCCAGTGGGCCCACTCCAGTATTCTTGCCTGGAGAATCCCAGGGATGGAGGAGCCTGGTGGGCTGCCATCTATGGGGTTGCACAGACGTGACTTAGCAGCTTAGCAGTGGATACCTTACTCCCTTTCCCTGTGCTAGCCAAGCACCGTGTCTCATTTGAATGATGGCATCATTGCCCTTAGGTTATAAGGTTTATTGTGTGTGTGTGATTTTTTGTTTTTTGGAGTATATTAGCTTTAAAGTGTTGTTTATAGTTTCTGCTGTACAGCAAAATGTAAGGTCTGTTTTGAGCTTAGAGGAATCTTGGCTGCTGTTTTCATCCATTTATAGTTATTTGCTGTTACTTAGCCCATACCCTGGGTGGTGTTTAGTTTCTTAACTTGTGTCTGACTCTTTTGCAGTCCTATGGACTGTAGCCTGCCAGGCTCCTCTGTCCATGGGATTCACCAGTTAGTAATACTAGAGTGAATTGCCCTTTCCGTCTCCAGAAGATCTTCCCAACCCAGGGATCGAACCTGCATCTCCTGAATTGCAGGCAGATTCTTTACCATTGAGCCACCAGGGAAGCCCTACACTGGGTAGATGGCAGTATTACTTTCTGTGAGTTTCAAGCTGCCCTGTAAACACAGGATTTGTATATTCATCAGTTAATATCTTTCAACTGTGCAGAACCACTCTGGACCTTGGGAAATGGGTGCTCTGGAACACGTGAGTCAGAGAACATCTAGATCTCAGTGCCAGCTCAAGAGTGAGCCAGTGTGATTTTCACTGAATGGAATCATCCAGTCAGCTGTTCTGTCGGGATTAAAGCTCATCAACACAGCTTTTCTTCAGCTCTTACTGGAATTTATTCAAGGATTGTTTCTTTTTCCTTCAAACTTTAAAAAACATACCAGAGATTTTTCTTTTTTTTGGTCATCTGTTTAAAATTATTTGCATTTAAATAATTTCCAAGACAGTTTTCATTGAGAGGTTCTGGCTCTTTTACTCTTTGTACTTATTATAGTAAGGATGAGTGAAATTGTGATGGGACTGTGTTCTCCTGTTTATTCCTTTGCATTTTTCTGGTGACTTAACAGTTATGGAGAGGATGAACCTGAGGAAGTTTAACTTACAGGATTTAAGCCTATCATTTTCAGCGAGGGACTTTCTGTGTAAGACTCACCATCGGTGGTTAACAGGCTGATGATGGTGTCGTGGATGTCTGTAGTGAAGGTAAAAACAGTAAGAGGCTGAGTGGCAGATTTAAATAATCATTCAAGACAGTAACAGAAGGTCACAAGGAAATTGGCTCATGTTGTAGGGAATTAAGAAATTTGGAGGAAGAGAATGTTATTTTCACCTGCATAGAGAGGAAGAGAAAAGGAGCAGTTTAAAATAAGGGATCCCTGAGCAAATGAAAGAAGGAAAGGAAGTACTCAAATGCAGGAAGCTGGGGCTTGAGTGTATCTTCTGGGATATTGGATATAGAGAAAGTCAGTGGAAGTTTAGGGCCAGGTTTTATGTGTTTTGTGGGAAGAATTAGGGAGCATTAGGAATGAGGCAGGGAGGGCACACAAAAGGTGTGGAATGCCTGTCTGAGGAATTCAATTCTGAAATGAGACTGAAAAGTGCCACTGAGGAGTTTGAATTCACAGAATGAAAGGCTTCAAGTTCCACTCTGAATAAATCACTGATAGAGATTAGTTTGGAAATGGAGATATCATTTAGAAGTTACTGTAAGCATCTCTTGGGATGAGGTGGTGCCAAAGAACTTGTAGAAAAAATACATTCATTCATGCTTTTTTTTTTTAAATATATAAGTCAACATATGTGAGACATTCTAGAAGGGATTTTACATATCATCTGTTTCCATTCTTACCATCCTATGAAGAAAAACCAGCCTACTTTTATAGATGAGTGAACAGAGAAGACCTTGAATTTGATAACTAATAGTGGTAAAGTTTCATAGCCTATGAAATTGGCTTGGCGTATCTGAATGCCAAGTCCAGCCTTTCCTACTTTGCTCTGACTCATGAAGCATGAAATTGAGAACAGATGAACTTTTTATTCCTGATTTGATTTGTCATAGACTCTTTTCTTAGGAATTATTAAATGGATCCAAATTAGGATGATATTCGTGCATATTCTTATTAATCATATGTATGTCAGTACACCTGAGTTTGAGTTTGATAAAGATGTTATATGTTAGATTTAGCTATTTCTCAATCACAGCATTTGGGAAAATGGCTCCTTTCTGATAATTTAGAGGATAATAATAATTGACAGAATTTGGGTCAATGATATTTTATATTACTTTAGAATAAATATGAAGAGATATTTCCTATCAAGTAGTAATTTTGGTATATAGCAAATGAAATGAGTGTCCCAGTTTCCTAGAATACAATTATAGCATAAACCGGAACAGTTGTTTAGGAAAGAATGTTTTGGTTAATTTTTCTTACTGATTGAAAGTAGCTAGAAAAGTTTGTAAATCAGTCTAGAAATGTTAGTATACAACTGAATTTCTTAGCAATAATTAGTGAAACTTTTTTTTTTTTTTTAAGGAAAATGATCTTGGAGTCATCACTCTAATGATTAACACTTATTTTACTGTTTAAAAAACACAGTATATAGAAGAGGTGGGAAATTTGAAGAAGATACAGACATCCAATGAATTGCCCACAAATGGTACCCCACTCCAGTACTGTTGCCTGGAAAATCCCATAGACGGAGGAGCCTGGTGGGCTGCAGTCCATGGGGTCACTAGGAGTCGGACACGACTGAGCGACTTCACTTTCACTTTTCACTTTCATGCATTGGAGAAGGAAATGGCAACCCACTCCAGTGTTCTTGCCTGGAGAATCCCAGGGACAGAGGAGCCTGGTAGGAGGCCGTCTATGGGGTTGCACAGAGTCAGACACGACTGAAGCAATTTAGCAGCAGCAGCAGTAGCAGCAACACTAACAAACTCTTCACCTCCTGCCTAAAATGTTCTGGAAAGTTGTTGTGGGTTTTTTTGTTTTTGTTTTTTGAAGTCATTTAAACAAAGTAGCTTGTTTTTATAATTTGTGATTTTTTCTAAAACAAGTTCCTCCTGACACCCCCTCTCCCCCCAACACACACACACATGGTTAATGGAGGAATTTTGGTTAGTTGCTTCCTGGTTAAATGAGATTTACATATGTATTTACATATGTATAAATGAGATTTTTCTGTTTCATCCTCCAACTGTGCCAAGTGGAGGCCTTTCTTTTTAATCTTAATTTTTATTTCTCTTTGTATAACCTGCATTTCCTTCAGCAAAAACATTTTCAATTTCACAAACAAGAAGCAGCTGTCTGAAATATGTTCATTGACTCAGCTGACTGTCTGCAGTTGCCCAACAAAAGTTATTTGATTTGAGTAGTGTAAGGAAATAAAAATAAGCTTTCAGATTAGGTTTTGGCTGCTGTAGTAAGAACTTCTGTCTGTAACTTGAAGTCTTGAGTTCATATATAGTGCAATCTTATGTTGAAATTTAGACAGATTTGAGCCTAAACACCAATGCGGCTGTTAATAACTAATCTTAAGTGATAATTTGCTTCCTGTTTTTCTCCTGAATCCTCAAAGGAAAACACTGAATCATCACCTCAAGATTGACGTGACAAGGGATGTATCTCAATACTCTTCACAAGATGGAAAAAAAAAATTGTAATTTTATGTGTGTGCTATTTGGTAAGAAGTGATGAATGCTTTAGTTCACTAAAGAAAATCAGTCCAGAGAATGAAATGGACAAAGCCAGAAGCATGTTGAGAATGATGTCCCAAAAGACTTTTAGGAACTGTAAAGTTGAGTACAGTGATATAAAACTATTCACACATTTTATTAGATCCATGTAGGACTGCAAACTGATTGTCTCCTTGAGAGACTGTTGCTGTAAATATTTAGGAAGAAAGAAAGTGTTGATAAGTCTCTGGCATGACTAAATATATTCACCGTGGACAAGTATATTAAAAGAATAAATTGTATCTCAGTTAGAAATCCAGGTTACTTTTAGTATTCTGTTTTGTTGTTTTTGTTGTTGTTGTTTTTGAGACTGTTTTCATGAAAATCATATACCTTCAGAAGTTTTCACATGTGACTCTTTATCCCTGATGGGTACTGAAAAATTAATAATGGTTGAGAAAAGTCCTAAACACCAAATTATGACCGTTGACAAAACTCATAATTAAAACTTGGCAAATTGGAAATACAGCCTCCTGCCTGATTACTTTTAGATGAAATTAATTTTATGTCTGGAATGTTGAATTGAGAAGTAGAGCAGATATTTTAGAGTCACTTACGTGAAACCTTAAGGATCTCTTCACCTTAGCTCCCCAAGTGTAGAATAAGTGCACTAAGTATTTTATGTTTTCTTACATAATTCTTCGCTCAGGTTCTTTGAGAAAGATTGTTCTTATTCTGGGGCTACAATTTGAAAAGTAAGTATTGGGAAGATTTGACCTATTCAGTTCAGTTCAGTTCAGTCACTCAGTCATGTCCGACTCTTTGTGACCCCATGAATTGCAGCACGCCAGGCCTCCCTGTCCGTCACCAACTCCCAGACTTCACCCAAACCCATGTCCATCGAGTCGGTGATATCAGCCTGCCATCTCATCCTCTGTCATCCCCTTCTCTTCCTGCCGCCAATCCCTCCCAGCATCAGAGTTTTCTAATGAGTCAACTCTTCACATGAGGTGGCCAAAGTATTAAGTTTCAGCTTTAGCATCAGTCCTTCCAATGAACACCAGGACTGATCTCCTTCAGAATGGACTGGTTGGATCTCCTTGCAAGGTACTCTCAAGAGTCTTCTCCAATATCACAGTTCAAAAGCATCAATTCTTTGGCGCTCAGCCTTCTTCACAGTCCAACTTTCACATCCATACATGATTACTGGGAAAACCATATCCTTGACTAGACGGACCTTTGTTGGCAAAGTAATGTCTCTGCTTTTGAATATGCTATCTAGGTTGGTCATAACTTTCCTTCCAAGGAGTAAGCGTCTTTTAATTTCATGGATGCAATCACCATCTGCAGTGATCTTGGAGCCCAAAAAAATAAAGTCTGACACTGTTTCCACTGTTTTCCCATCTATTTCCCATGAAGTGATGGGACCAGATGCCGTGATCTTTGTTTTCTGAATGTTGAGCTTTAAGCCAACTTTTTCACTCTCCACTTTCACTTTCATCAAGAGGCTTTTTAGTTCCTCTTCACTTTCTGCCATAAGGGTGGTGTCATCTGCATATCTGAGGTTATTGATATTTCTCCCGGCAACCTTGATTCCAGCTTGTGTTTCTTCCAGTCCAGCGTTTCTCATGATGTACTCTGCATAGAAGTTAAATAAGCCGGGTGACAGTATACAGCCTTGACGTACTCCTTTTCCTATTTGGAACCAGTCTGTTGTTCCATGTCCAGTTCTAACTGTTGCTTCCTGACCTGCATATAGGTTTCTCAAGAGGCAGGTCAGGTGGTCTGATATTCCTATCTCTTTCAGAATTTTCCACAGTTTATTGTGATCCACACAGTCAAAGGCTTTGGCATAGTCAATAAAGCAGAAATAGATGTTTTTCTGGAACTCTCTTGCTTTTTCCATGATCCAGCGGATGTTGGCAATTTGATCTCTGGTTCCTCTGCCTTTTCTAAAACCAGCTTGAACATCTGGAAGTTCACGGTTCACGTATTGCTGAAGCCTGGCTTGGAGAATTTTGAGCATTACTTTACCAGTGTATGAGATGAGTGCAATTTTGCGGTAGTTTGAGCATTCTTCGGCATTGCCTTTCTCTGGGATTGGAATGAAAACTGACCTTTTCCAGTCCTGTGGCCACTGCTGAGTTTTCCAAATTTGCTGGCATATTGAGTGTAGCACTTTCACAGCATCATCTTTCAGGATTTGAAAGAGCTCAACTGGAATTCCGTCACCTTCACTAGCTTTGTTCATAGTGATGCTTTCTAAGGCCCACTTGACTTCACATTCCAGGAAGTCTGGCTCTAGTTGAGTGATCACACCATCGTGATTATCTGGGTTCTGAAGATCTTTTTTGTACAGTTCTTCTGTGTATTCTTGCCACCTCTTCTTAGTATCTTCTGCTTCTTTTAGGTCCATACCATTTCTGTCCTTTATCGAGCCCATCTTTGCATGAAATGTTCCCTTGGTATCTCTAAGTTTCTTGAAGAGATCTCTAGTCTTTCCCATTCTGTTGTTTTCCTCTATTTCTTTGCATTGTTCTCTGAGGAAGGCTTTCTTATCTCTCCTTGCTATTCTTTGGAACTCTGCTTTCAGATGCTTATATCTTTCCTTTTCTCCTTTGCTTTTCGCTTCTCTTCTTTTCACAGCTATTTGTAAGGCCTCCCCAGATAGCCATTTTGACCTATTAGTTAGTAGACAAGTGCTAGCTACTTTATAGAGACATGTGATGCAAAATGATATTTTAAGTTAAAGAAGATCTAGGATTACATGACTGAAGTTTTCAAGCTTTGTTGAATGTGGCATTTTGTAGAAAGAACCTAGGTTGAAAATGTTTTGTAGTTCAGGTAGAAACTTTATGGAACGCTTGCTGTGTTTTTGTATTTGTGATATGCTGTACTGTTACTAGTTTCTTGAGATACAGGATATACCCTCAGTGTAAGGTGTAAATTATTTAGAAGTTGAAGTAGGAGCCAGTATAAAAAAGTACCTGCAACAGATGAGGAATATAGACTATTGTTTTCTTTTTTTTAAACTTGTTTCTGTAGTCTATTGGAATATGATATGTTGAGTTGATTAAACCTTTCTAGGATAGTATAATGATCTTATAATGAATTTTCTCATAGGTCTGAATTCCTTCTTAGTTCTTACATATTGATTTGTCTTTTTCACCAAGGTGCTTGGCAAAGCAATGTATGCTCAGTATATTTGTTTTGAATGTTGAGTGACTACTGGTCTTTTTGATGAAGCAAATTTAATGACATGAATTTTAATGAAACTTTTACACTTTGAAAGTGTCAGTGATTTGCTTTCTTGTTTTAAAAAATATTAAATGAATAAACTTTAGTTATTATTAAATGTTAACTTTTAGACTTTCTCAATCTAGAATGAAAAATTAACCCCAGGAATGACTTTGTTACACCTTGTGCAAGTTCCTGAGCAGATTTCTTCATTTGGACCTGAATTTCCTATTCTTTCAATGAGACGTTTAAACTGGATCTTTAAAGTTTGTTCTAACTCTGTAAATCTGTGATTTTGAATGAGAATAAAGTGGAAGTTCAAAATAAATATGAGTATTACTAAATCAAGTTATTGAGGTTAATAAGAGGAGGACTTCCACATTTATGATGTTTTAGCAGAATTTTGATGAGAAAGAAAAGAGAATAAGTTGGTAGAGAAAACATTCTCTCTAGAAGTGATGCAAGGAGTTGCATAGTAACACAGCTTTGTGTGGGATGCAGTGACAGTGAGATTTGTTTGATTCCAACAAATAAGTAAGCTAGATAATTTTTATGTTCTGTGTCAAAAAGTTCAATTTCTGATAAAATGGTCATTTAAAATCTGTTTATACTAAACTTTTATTCTATATTTCTTTTCAATCCCTGGGGTATTAGCTTCGTTAACCACCCACACCACACCCCACCCCTCCAAAGCATAAGAGGTGTATTATTCATTTACTCTTTGACTGGGTAATATAATCTCCACACAAAGCTACAAGCATAGCCAAAAGTTTAAAAATTGTCAGGCTGTTGGAGAATAAAAATAATGCCATTTTAGATCAAAATGTGTCTTCACAATAAAATTTTCCTTTTTACAAATTGCTCTTGATAAGAGAATAAATTATTAGTAAGACCTAAAAAAAAAAATTCAAATTTTTTTCTTAGAAATACTGAAATGTTAGTCTGCTATGAACTGTTTCAAAAATTAGTGTTACATATTATATGCAGAATTATTTTCAAAATCAAGAAGCCTATGTGATAAAATACATTTCCTGATACCCAAATATGTACCTTTTTTTAATCTGATAGTTTCTTTTCATCTAAAAGAGTAACAGAACAGTGTCTGTGAAGGAGCACCTGTCTTCAGTGACAGTTCTCAAGTATTTCATTTATGCTAGAGGCAGAAATAAACTGCTTTTTACAGAGGGGTGTGACCACAAAAGTAAATTCTTCTCCTTTTTGAAAAATAAAATGCATTCAAGCTTACATGTGATGTATTTTGAACAAAACCATTAATAATACTTATGAAGATACATTTTTCAAGGGAAAAAAGCCTGTAAGTAAATCATATGTAATTGCCTTAAAAGTTGGAAACAAGTGTTACAGGAGCCCGAAAATGAGGCATTCAGATGTAAATATCTTTGCGAATTCTCAGACTGTGTAAGTGGCCTTAAAAATAGTTCCTGTTGATTCTATTTGATTCTTTTAATAAGTACCAGTAATGCCTTTGATCCAGAAAAGGTGCATGTGAATGTTTTTCTAAACAGTTACATTGTGTAATTCCCGAGTCATGGTCTCATTACCCTTTTAATTTTTCACAAATTAGTCCACATTTACAATGTTAACATAAAAAGATCTCCTTTGTAATGATTTGAAAGTTATATCATTTTGAAAGTTTCAGACTGGAACCGGTTGCACCAGTAATGACTTTGGGACACTTGACATTTAGCTGGATGACTGATCCCAGTGTATAGCTGCCAAGTAAAGGGAAGACCTTGAGGCCTGCACTGTGTAGAATTGCTTTGACTCACTCCGGTCCCCTGGCAGCCGTGGCAGCCTGGCGGCAGCAACACCAAATCTATGCACTTGCACATTTGAAAGCTGCTTTTCTTAGGCTCCCACAGCAGTTTGTATAGAGGAGGAGCCAAAGTAAGATGTCCACAGAGACTTTCTCAAAAGCAATTCACTTGTAAACTACAAAGAACCTCTTTTAAAAAGATCTGGTCCTATCACTACACTCCACAGACTTCTGTTGAACGCCTTTGCTGAAGATGCAATGTGAAAGACAGGCCGGATAGGTTTTGTTGTGTTGAAGTCTATTGTAGAATGTTTTCAAGAAATAGAGCCTTAGAAAAATTTTAGAGCTAGACAGGCCTCTTCGGAACCAGATGGAGACGATGGAGATTCAGAGGTTAGGTGACTTAGCCGAGGCATGCTCCAGCTTAGACTCAGTATTTGTGTCCACGATTTCAGACTTTAACTTACTGTGTGTTTACTGCGTCAGAAATATGGCCCTATGCATAGTAAGGTAAATAGCAAAGTAGTAAAAAAAAAAAAAAAGGACATTCTTAACCGTAGATTAAAAGTCAGAAGCATCAATTGCTCCAAATATGACAGAAAGACCGCAGATAAAAGTTTCATTCAGATTCTGGAAATTGCAACTGATTCAGAGCTGAAAGATTGTGTGGTGTGTATATGCTTACTCTTTGAGATATGAGAGGTAAAAATAACAGTTTTGAGAGGAATTGGAACTTTATTCTTAAGTAAGTTAGTCCCTGTACTTCTGTTTATCCCGGGAACTCCCGGATCTCACTTTGGAGCACCTGTTGAAGAGATGGTGTCTCCCTAGCTATCAAAAGCTTAGGGACCATGCTGGTAGGAGCAAGAAACAGCTCCTCTACCTTCTCAATAAACAGTAATGGCTCCCACTTCAGTAATTGCTGGGTCTGTTCCCTCTTCTCTTGATCCCCTTCTCGAAATTGCTGATGTAAATCTCTCCATAGAAACTGCATTGCACCGACCCCACTGTATTTTCTTTGATGATACTGAAGAAACTCACAGTTTCAACACTCCTCTTTGCCCTACATGCACATCTCAGCAGCAGTTACCGTGTGGACCTTTTAGACTGAAAATGAAACTGTAGTACTTAAGAATTTAATGGAAACACTCCATTTCTGTTTGAAGAAAAATAAAAAGGCAGTGTAATATAGTGGAAGAAGCAGTGAAGAAGTATTAGTCGCTCAGTCGTGTCCAACTCTTTATGACCTCATGGACTGTAGCCCGCCAGGCTCCTCTGTCCATGGAATTTCCTAGGCAAGAATACTGGAGTAACTTGCCGTTTCTTCTCCAGGGGATCTTCTCCACCCTGGGATCAAACCAGGGTCTCCTGCATTGTAGGCAGATGCTTTACCGTCTGAGCGTTATAGTGGAAAGGGTTCTAATTTTCTGATTAAGAGGGCTGGATCCTCACTCTACCATTAATTCATTTAGTGAACTTGAGCTAGCCTTTGACCTTTGTGGATCTTGGTTTTCCTCATCTGTAGATTGGAGGATGCAGTGATCTCCCAGGTTTGATTCTGAATTTGAAGTCCCTATCATTGTATAAAATAAAGCATCTAATTTTTAGAAGAGTAACTCCTTAGACAGAAATTATCCTGTAAATTATCCCATAAATATGATACCCAGGAACAATAGTAAAACATGCAAAATTTTCCTGAAGATGTTAGTTATAACTGGTTGTGAATAACTCTTTTTTGAGTCAGAGCTTTCCATTTCATCAGTGAGTATAATGGTCTCCAAATAAATTGATCATTTCTGTTTTACAGTATGGGAATCTGAAAATATTTAGACAATTAGAAGCTTTTAAAAATATTTATAGACTGCTTCCGAAGGCAAAATATTGAGTCTATAGGAAAATTTAGATAGATTATTTTCATGGATATTTTAAATAAGTGGATTTCATCTGTGTAAGTCTAGCCCTAAACTTTCATCTGAATTATCACATACTAAAACTGTAAACACTTAGATACCTCAGCCTTTTACTTTACTTCTATTGTGTATCTGTTTCACTTTAATTCTTTTCATTAATTTCATTTTAATTGGTGATAACTTGTGTTGCTGCCATCGCTGATGGCAAACAAGGGTCTCTGCAGCTTGTACAAATGCTTTGCTGGAAACGCTGCTGATTTCTAAATACCAGATATAGCTTATTTAGACCAAGTGAATTTGTTTTCATATAGTGTAGAGCAGAAGTTATAGTAATACTAGTAATGCTAATATTTTATTTTTATCAACTGAAATATTAGTAATGCTAATATTTTATTATTATCAACTGAAATGAATGATAAAATAATATTAAGTTGGATCTCCTTTCTAGCTTTATGTATGGTATCCTTAATAGATTCTGGAACACTTAGAAGATAATTGGACTTTTTTTTCTCTGGGCAATGGCAGAGGTTCATCTTAAGATATATAATCAATATTATCAGTCAAGAGTTGTGTTTTTTAAAAAATGATACGTTATAAACCAGCTCAGTTCAGTAACTGGTGAGGAAGGACTGTAAGGGATAGCAATTTCCTCATACAGTGTAGCTATTTTTCTTGAGATGATACATTATATTAGTTTCAGGTGTACAACATAATGATTCAGTATATGTGTGTGTGTATATATGTATAGTAAAATTCTTACCGCAGTAAGTCTAGTTAACATTCATTGCCACACATAGTATTCTTGTGATGAGAACTTTTAAGACCTACTCTCTTAGAAACTTAAATATGTAATTTAGTATTATTAACTATAGTTACCAGGCTGTACATTATATCCCCAGGACTTACTTATTTTATAACTGGAAGTTTGTACCTTCCGACCACCCAAGTAGCTTTTCTGAAGATTACTTCACAGCATGTAAGTGTAAGCAGAGACTCTTGATAAAAGCATCCACTAGATGGCACTTTCTGTTTGTGTTAAGAATCAGCCCTGCGGCTCTCTTGACTAGAGGGTATAATTGAAACAGAAAATATCTTTCTCTGAAGGCTGGATATGAATATCTGGACTCAGAAGAACTTTAAAATAATTCTAAAGTGAAAAGCTTTATCAGTGATTTTGTCTTGTTGCCAACTCATTGTAAGTAAAGTTTCTGCATCATCCCTGACATGTTTTCAAACACATGACTTTGGTATCCTGTGCTAGTAAAAGGGGGAAGACTGCTTTCCTAACCATATTAAGTTCTTAATTTTATTAAAAAAAAATAGAAAAAAGTGGTCCTCTGTTAGAATAGCCATCAGTTAGAAAATATTGTATGTTTTTTGCCAGATGTAGGACATTGTGCTTAAAACAGATTCAAATTATATATCTGGTGTGGTTCCAAAGTTCTTTTTAAGATAAGGTTTTAAGAAGCACTGGACTGATCCTGTGGAAAATATATAATATTTGAGTTTAGTTTTCAAATAGTTAATTATAAATATACTAATAATCCTATTCTGCGTTTTGCATACAAATTTATGAATGATCTGATTAATCTCTGTTTAGCCACAGGATACCCCATCTTTTCTTACTTTTGGTTTTTGAATTATTTTTACGTGGCAAAAACTTAACAAAGGAAGAAAAACTCAGTCCTGTTATATAGAGATAATATTGTGAACAATTTAGTGTTTATTTTTCCAGGATTCTTTTTTTTTTTTTGGTCTATACATATATAACCATATATATTAAGTCATATTTTTATAAAATAAATTACAATCTTCTTATGAACCTGTTCCTTCTTTTTTCATTTAACAGTTTATCTCTTAGCTCATGTCAATAAAAGAATTTTCATATTACTCCTTTTAAACTAATTTCCCACTGCTTATATTTTTGTTTTCCCCCGGATTTTTCTACCCATGGAATTTTGAAATGCAGAGGGATTCCTTTACTGAAAATATTTACTAATAAGAGCACGAGATTAAAGCAGCATGAGTCAGCCTAGCACAGCATCTATTGATAAGTTCTCAATATTGAATAAATTGGTTCAGTCTGTTCAGTTGCTCAGTCGTGCGACTCTTTGCAACCCCATGGACTGCAGCACACCAGGCTTCCCTGTCCATCACCAACTCCTGGAGCTTATTCAAACTCATGTCCATCGAGTCAGTGATGCCATCCAAGCATTTCATCCTTTGTCGGCCCCTTCTTCTCCCGCCTTCCATCTTTCCCAGCTGCTGCTGCTAAGTCGCTTCAGTGTCCAACTCTGTGCGACTCCATAGATGGCAGCCCACCAGGCTCCCCCGTCCCTGGGATTCTCCAGGCAAGAGTACTGGAGTGGGTTGCCATTTCCTTCTCCAGTGCATGAAAGTGAAAAGTGAAAGTGAAGTCGCTCAGTCGTGTCTGACTCTTTGTGACCCCATGGACTGTAGCCTACCAGGCTCCTCCATCCATGGGATTCTCCAGGCAAGAGTACTGGAGTGGGTTGCCATTTCCTTCTCCAGTGCATGAAAGTGAAAAGTGAAAGTGAAGGCGCTCAGTCGTGTCCGACTCTTCGTGACCCCATGGACTGTAGCCTACCAGGCTCCTCCATCCATGGGATTTTCCAGGCAAGAGTACTGGAGTGGGTTGCCATTGACTTCTCTGAATCTTTCCCAGCATCAGGGTCTTTTCAAATGAGTCAGTTCTTCGGATCAGGTGGCCAAAGTACTGGAGTTTCAGCTTCAACATCAATCCTTCCAATGAATATTCAGGACCTGTTTCCTTTAGGATTGACTGGTTGGATCTCCTTGCAGTCCAAGGGACTCTCAAGGGTCTTCTCCAACACCACAGTTCAAAAGCATGAATTCTTCGGTGCTCAGCTTTCTTTCTGGTCCCTCTTTCACATCCATATATGACTACTGGAAAAACCATAGCTTTGATTAGATGGACCTTTGTTGGCAAAGTAATGTCTCTGCTTTTCAATATGCTGTCTAGGTTGATCATAACTTTCCTTCCAAGGAGTAAACATCTTTTAATTTCATGGCTGCAGTCAGCATCTGCAGTGATTTTGGAGCCAAAAAAAATAGTCTCTCACTGTTTCCATTGTTTCCTCATCTATTTGCCATGAAGTGATGAGACCAGATGCCATGATCTTACTTTTCTGAATGTTGAGTTTTAAGCCAACTTTTTCACTTTCATTAAGAGCCTCTTTAGTTCTTTTCTGTTCTTTGCCGTAAGGGTGGTGTAATCTGCATATCTGAGGTTATTGATATTTCTCCCAGCAATCTTGATACCAGCTTGTGCTTCATTCAGCCTGGCATTCCACATGATGTACTCTGCATATAAGTTAAATAGTCAAGGTGTTATGACTATATGAGGTTAATGAAATAAAGATGATTTGAATGTTTATATTCTGTGATTAATTATAATGATGATGATATAATAATAATAGCAAATCCTCATATATACTTACTCTATGCAAGGTTCATACATATACACTTATTTAAGGCAATACTCTTAAGTAGTTTATACACGAACACATACAAACATATTTGTTTAATCCTCACAGTGTGGTAGGACTGTTGTTCCCCTTTTTGTAGATGAGGATGCCAAGGCATAGAGAGGTTACTTGAACCAGGTAACAGAGTTAATTATTTGTTGATCCAGGTTTATGAATCCAGGAAAAAATAAGCATCCACACTGTTAACTTTCTGCCAAGTCACATGATGCACTAGATGAAGGCAAAACGGAATTAGGCAGGGTGGTCTGGGTTTTCTTTCAAAGTTGGTTACAGGGTTTTATTAAAAAAAAAAAAAAAGACTAGAAATATATGTGGTTCCTTTAATATTGATATCAATATCATCAGATTTTCTTGACTGAATTCATTATTGGACATTGTGCATGCTAAGTCGCTTCAGTCAACTCCAACTCTTTGCAACCCTATGGGCTGTAGCCCTCCAGGCTCCTCTCTTCATGGGATTCTCTAGCTAAGAATACTGGTGTGGTTGCTGTGCCTTCTTCCAGAGGATCTTCTTGACCCAGGGATCAAACCCACATCTCCTGCACTGGCAGGCAGTTTCTTTACCACTAGCAGAACCTCGGAAGCCCAGAACTTTTATTATTCTAAAATGGAGACAAGAAATATGCTAATAGCAAATATTTTGTGATGATGACACAAAGATACATAATTTTTAACTTGTTTCAAATGTATAGGCCATGGTAATAATTTGATGTGTATTACCCAGAATTTAGGCTCATAAAAATTTCTGGGCTTTGATGCAGGGCAGGCATTTAAAGTGGATAGCCTGGTAGCAATGAACAGCATCAGTAAGAGAGTCGGACCTGAGTTCCAGGAATCAAGAAAGGCTGGGAGAACAAGTGTAAAGCAGAGTGTAGCTTAAGATTTCAGGTACTTCCTGCCCCTCAGTGTTACTGTTTCCAGAAGGCGGTCAGTCACTGACAAGGGAGCCCTATTTTTGGATAATGTACAGCCAAAAAGGCCAGACTTGATTGTTGGCCACGTGGGACTGTTTGGTTCTGAGAAAAGTTGTTTGCAGAGCAGAGTTGAGCATGACATAAATGGGCTGGCTTTCCATTAACTAGAGCTTCCCCTAAGCAGGGGCTTCCCAGGTGGTGCAGCAGTAAACAATTCACCTGCCAGTGCTTAGGAGATGCAAGAGATGTGGGTTTGATCCCTGTATCCAGAGGATTCCCCTGAAGGAGGAAATAGCAGCCCACTTAAGTATTCTTGCCTGGAAAAGGCCATGGACAGAGGAACCTGGCAGACTGCAGTCCATGGGGTTGGATCACAGAGTCGGACACACACACCACACCATGCCAGGGCAGATTCATTTACCAAGTTTTAGGACTTGCATTGGAGAAGGCAATGGCACCCCACTCCAGTACTTTTGCCTGGAAAATCCCATGGACAGTGGAGCCTGGTGGGCTGCAGTCCATGGGATCGCTAAGAGTCGGACACGACTGAGCAACTTCAGTTTCACGCATTGGAGAAGGAAATGGCAACCCACTCCAGTGTTCTTGCCTGGAGAATCCCAGGGACGGGAGAGCCTGGTGGGCTGCCGTCTATGGGGTCACACAGAGTCGGACACGATTGAAGTGACTTAGCAGCAGCAGGACTTGCATACATGAAGGAGACTGGGTTTTCAAATGGAAGTCACAAAAACAACTATTTAATGAAATATTTATAGGAGGCCATTGTAATATTTATAGGAAACCTGTTCTGACAAGGGTAAATCAATTTAGATAGCTCATATGTAATCAGCACAATAGACATAGAAATATTAACTCACACAGAAGTTTTATGACATAAGAATTAATGATCAGAGGTCACATAGAAAATATTCAAGCTGATAAATGATGCCTTAAGAGTATAGTGTAGGTTTGCTATATTTAAAATGGATGACCAACAAGGACCTACTCTATAGCAGATAGAATTCTGCTCAGTGTTATGTGGCGTCCTGGATGGGAGGGGAGTTTGGAGGATAATGGATACATGTATATGTAAGGCTGAGTCCCTTCGCTGTTCACCTGAACATTGTTAATCGGCCCAATACAAAGTTTTGTTTTTGTTGCTTTTAAGTGTGGTGTATGTGAGCCTTGCATATTCCTGAAAATGTGAGGAGTGGGCTTGATATGATGCAGGTGTTAATGAATAGTCACTGTGGGGAAAGCCCTCTGAGGCTTGTTTTTTAGGGTGTTTTTTGATGCTTTCAAATTGTGGTGCTGGAGAAGACTTTTGAGATTCCCTTGGATTGCAAGGAGATCAAATCAGTCAGTCCCAAAGGAAATCAACCCTGAATATTCATTGGAAGGACTCATGCTGAGGCTGAAACTCCAATACTTGGGTCACCTGATAAAAATAACTGACTCACTGGGAAAGGCCCTGATGCTGGGAAACATCGAGGGCAGGAGGAGAAGGAGAAGGGCAACAGATGGTTGGGTGGCATCACTGACTCAATGGACATGAGTTTCAACAAACTCTGGAGACAGTGAAGGACGGAGGCCTGACGTGCTGCAGTCCATGGGGTCTCACAGAGTCAGCTGTGACTTAGCAACTAAACAGCATCAACAATTATTTTTAAAATGTGGATTTTTTTAAATTTTATTTTTATTGCTTTTTGATTGCGCTGTGTCTTCATTGCTGTGTGCAGGCTTTCTCTAATCGTGACTAGTGGGGGCGACTCTTCGTTGCAGTGCATGGGCTTCTCATTGTGGTGGTTTCTCTTGTTGCAGAGCACAGGCTGTGAGTGCGAAGGCTTCAGTAGTCGCAGCAACGGGCTCAGTAGTTGTGGCACAGGAACTTAGTTCCTGCACAGCATGTGGAATCTTCCCAGACCAGGCATCGGACCCGCGTCCCTTGCATTGGCAGGCGGATTTGTATCCACTGTGAATTTTTATGTATTGGGTTTATTTAGAGCAATGATTCTTAATTGAGGGGGGCGTGGTTCATACTACTCCCCTCCACCCCTCACCTTGGGACTGTTTGGAAAGCTGTGGGACATTGTTTGTCTCTGTGATTAGGGAATTCTACTACTGAGATTGAGGGTGGGGATGAACCAATAGGAAGGGAGCTATGATGTATGTTGACTCAGCAAACAGTGGAATAGTTTTGCCTAGTAGAGAACTTTCCCACCCAAAATACCAAAAGCATCCTCACTAAGAAATGCTGATTTGTAGTAAAGGATATTCCTGTAAGTTGAGCAGAACCAGGTAAGTAATTGGACATTTCTGCTCTTCAGATTCTGAGGCCGCACACCACATGCATAAAGAATAAGGATGGTACTAGAAATCCCATAGAAATTCTGGAGATTTCTACAGTTCCTATTTCATTAAATTATCTTGTGGATAGTTTTACTCAGTGACTTAACTGAGGGTAAACTTTTATCTCTTAGTCTCAGGGTAAAGCTAGCAACAGGAGTGCTGTAGATATAAATTACCCAAATCTAACATCTACTGCTATACAGGTCAATCTAGATCATGGAGGAGGCTGCACTGAAAACATGTTCTTAGCCACTACTGATAATGTAATCAAATGCAAAATAAAATGACATGCATTCAACATTCTTCATAACAGTGCAGTGTAATGGTACCTAAAAGATAATTTATAGTTAGTGAGGAAAAAACTCAGGTTTTATAAGCAATACTACAGATAAAAATAATTCATCCCTTTCTTTTTAGAAGCAGATGTTGAATACATTCATTCTTGACGATGTTAGGAACATGGATGAGGTGAGCAGGGACTGAAGGAAAGAAAGAAGCTTTAAGTTGCTAGTAACTTTCCATAAGAAAGGAACATGTGCCGGCTTTCTTTCAGTGTTTTATGTTGTTGAGTTTACAGATGGTTCACTATGATTTCTTGAGCCAGTTCTGACATTTGTCTCCAAGTTTAGTTATTTGTATAGGACAGCTCATTCATTCATTTATCATTTACTGGATGCATTCTTGGTAGTCTGTATACGTCAGTCAAGTGTGGAAGATGCGAAGATTACTCTCCAAGCTGATAATGTCACAGAGCTATGAATAAAATACTGTGGGGCTTAGGGAATGCATTCTAGCAAACCAGTTCTGGCCTTTGATCATAGTATGGAAATCCCTTACGTTACCTGGAAATGAGACAGAACACTGCCCTCCCAGCTAGACCCAGAGCAATGGCTAATAAGCTAGGATGCCTCTGGGATAAATAAATAGATAGCATATGGTATGTTGAGGATCTGCTTTATTTCTCTGTATATAGTCAAATGTATGCTTCACTTCTTAATATTCAAACTGTAAAATCTTCTACAGTAATTGAATTACCTACAAAAAGGTCCATTGCTGTAGTTGCAGTCATTATGTAGTGAAGCAGTTAATTTTGAGCAAGTGTGAAAAGATGTCACATGGTCACAGGCAGGATCAGAAAGAAAATGACTTTCCACTGCAGTATATTGATTTTGTACCTCAGAAGCCTGCTACTTTGTTCTCTGTTAAATTACATTTAAAATATTTGATTTTAAAATACTTTATTGACTTTCTTTTTTGCTTTTAATACATGTCAAAAACACTGAAAAGCATGAAGACAAAAATGGAAATCACCCTCAGTACATATCCTACTCCATATCCATTTGAACAAAGCAATTTGATATTTCTCCTTCCAGTGTTTTTTGTAGGTATAGATACATCTTTACAGTTTGTTTTCTTCTAAACTGAAATCACGGAGTGTGTCACTATAAATGCATTTAAGTGAAGGTGGGTTTTTTTTTTTTAATTCTTGATTTAATTATCTAATTCCTATGCCCTTTATTGTTAAGGGTTTTCTTTCTGCTTAGTGTTTTACTTTATATTTCAGAAAGATGGTGGGATTCACAATTTGATGGGCTGTGGAGCTGTACAGTGTAGAAATCTATGTTTTTCTGTATGTGTTCCCTGTGTATCTGTAAAATCACTGCCGTTTGATACAGATGGGAGTCACAGTTTGCTTTTTCAGGCAAAAGAAAGTAGCTATTTTGCTAGGATATTGTAAGGATTTATTAACGACAACATTTGCCTGATGCTGACGGCAGAGTGACACTTGATTATCATTGCTTAATTCTGTTTCCTGGGATGTTATTGCAGGGACTGTGAGTTACACCATGCTTAGGTGATTAATGTTACTTTCAAAGCTTAGCTATCAGCTTTACTGTTGTTGTTCAGTTACTAAGTCAAGTCTGACTCTTTATGACCACATAGTCCACAGCACACCAGGCTGTCCTGTCCCTCACTATCTCCCAGAGTTTGCTCAAATCCATGTCCACTGAGTCAATGGTGCTATCTAACTGTCTCATCCTCTGCCACCCTCTTCTCCTCCTGCCCCCAATCTTTCCCAGCTTCTGGGTCTTTTCCAGTGAGTCAGCTCTTCGCATCAGGTGGCCAAAGTATTGGAGCTTCAGCTTCAGCATCAGCCCTTCCAGTCAGTATTCAGGACTGATTTCCTTTAGGATTGACTGGTTTGATCTCCTTGCAGTCCAAGGGACTCTCAAGAGTCTTCTGCAGCACCACAATTCAAAAGCATCAGTTCTTCAGTGCTCAGCCTACCAGTCAGCAATATACTGAATGCTGACTTTATAGATGAGTCTCAAAAGTTAGAGACTTTTGGCCTTTGGGATCGTGTTCAAAGAAAACATTTTATGAAAGTATGGGATACTTTACTATCCAAGTTCAGATAGCAGTCTCTAGTATCTATCAGTATTATCAGTTCTACACTTTCAGAGTATATGTATATGTGTGTGCGTGTGTGTGTGCATGTACTCATCACATGTATGTGTGAACTTTAAAAGCATAATTCTTCTCCATGAAAGATGTTCACCATTGCCTCCAAAGTCCTATTGTTGTAAAGGGTTCTTTTAATCTAGGAATACGTATCTTCCCTAGGGTTCAGTTAGATACTACTGTTTTTCTCTACTAACTGAACTTTAAGGGCTATTAATTACTAAAGATAAGAGCTTAACCCCATAATTTTAGCATCTTACTGTCTGTTTCCTTCTTGTATTAAAAGATCCACAACCAGTAGCTGTTAAAGAAAATATTTTTGAATAAATTATACCATAGTATGGTATTTATGTCCCCTAATTGTTTAAAATGGACTGTAGGGACGCTAGGAATATTTTTATTGTTTTAAAATACACTTGTTGCATTACTGGAGCCATATATGACCATTAGACTCTTGCCAAAATAGAAAATGTAGAAGGTTGAGAATAGATTTCATTTGAAAATCTGAAACCTAGACTCTGTTTAGGTTTAAGGTCCTCAGACTTTTTCTCTTAGTTGCAACATATGTTTCACTGATAATGGTCCTTGTCCAAGGAGATGCTGAATGACTCTGTACAACAGTCCAGCATCACACAGAGGGAATTGAGGGTCTGCCAGGTGGTCAGATGGATGCTGTTACTATGACAGCTTGTCACATCATCAGAACAGGCAGAACTGTCACAGGCAGTAGCAGTGGCAGAGCATAAAAGCAGCTACTTCTAGGCTGACAACTAGAAGCTAATAACTCACATGATTGAATTTCAGGGAACATTTTTCCCATAGTTGGGAGTTGGGGTGCCTAACTGAACTATCAGCTGTGTCAGCTGTGAACAGTGAGAAAAATACTTTTCCAAGATCAAAGGCAGATATTGTACTTGGAATTTGTTTAAGAAGAGTAACTTTGCAATTACAAATATACTTTTAACTCCAGTATTTTGTTATCTTTCTTCAAAGGAGAACCACTTGTTGATAGTTAGGCTACTTCCTGCCTTTCATCTTTTTTTCTGACTCTGGACAAAGGGTTGGGGAAAGAGTAGCACCATGGTAGTGGTGATCCTTTTTTATGAGTTGTTTTAAAACATGTGCAACTGATTTAGGTATTTTAGAAATTGGCTCTCATAGAAGTGCAGTTCTAATTCTGTGCTAGGGTCACAGCAGGTGGCTTCCAGATAACTTCCTTCAAGATCAGTAGCAGAGGTCAACGGTGTAATCTGTAGAGAAATAGGAGAATGGAAAATAGAATTTACAAGCTTTAGGAGCCAGACCCTTAAATAGATTGTTAGAAGGCTGCCAAAGTGGAGAAGCAAGTTTAAAGAAATAAGAAACCCTCCTGACAGGAGATGGTATCCAACAGGGTAAAGATACCAATTTGTCAGCTTGACAGCTTCTTGTTCTTGGAATAGGCATAAAGCCACCTTGATCTGCTTTACCAGAGGGTATTTAATCAAGTGCTTCCTCCAAGGAATGTTGAAGGTGATAATTTGGGACCACATTAGGCTAGTTACAAAGTCACACTTGAAGAACCTAACCTAGATGATTTTTCTAAATGAAATTGAAAGAAGGAGAGGGAGGAAAACTCATTCAGGATTGCAACTCATCAGAGTTTGCTGGAAATTACATGTAAAAGAAACACCATTCCCTTTCTTTCTCAGCCTTCATTTTTCTTCTCTTGCCTGGAAAATCCCATGGACAGAGGAGCCTGGTAGGCTGCAGTCCATGGGGTCGCTAAGAGTCTGACACGACTGAGCGACTTCTCTTTCACTTTTCACTTTCATGCATTGGAAAAGGAAATGGCAACCCACTCCAGTGTTTTTGCCTGGAGAATCCCAGGGACAAGGGGGCCTGGTGGGCTGCCATCTATGGGGTCACACAGAGTCGGACACGACTGAAGTGACTTAGCAGCAGCAGCAGCAGCTCTTGTTAGTGATGCCTCTGTAAGAGGATAATGCAGGTTATCCTGCCATGAGTAATGGACCCTGATTTCCACTTTTTTGGTTGCTTGCTATCTGCTGTAAGTAATGCCTTACAGAAATACTCCCTGTGTCTTAGAGCATTTTGACTAATACTGTTTTGAGCACAAGTCCCCTTAAACCATGGAATCCTTCATTCAGCTTTCCTCATTTTTCTCTGTATTGATTGATTTTCGGTTAAAACTCTCAGTGTAGGATTTTGCTCTCCTACATTTTGTGCTTACTAGGTTTTTTGTTGGTGTGTAGTTTTTCTTTGAGCTATTTTATTCTTTCAGATAGCAAGGACCTGGAGAATTGTAAGTTGCCCTAAAAACGGATCATTTCTTGGCTGGTTCCATTCTGCAGCAACTTCTTTTATTGATAATAGAATAAGATTGCCCTTTAGAAGCTTTTCCTATATTGATCCAGTTCATTTCATAGGCTGAAAGTGGAACAAGAGAAAGAAACCAAGAGCTCTTTCTGTTATTTTATTGTAAATAAACCTGGCAATTTCTGAATTTTTTAAATGGCAGTTTACTCATTAGTCTTACTAATAATACAACCATAAAGCAATCTCAGGTTTATAATTCAGTAAAAGAAAAAACAAACAAACAAACAAAAACCCCTAATAGTAATGATAATAATTTTCTCAAAAGAAACCCGAATTTTATAGCAAATCAGAGAATAAGACTATTTAATTTCAAACCTAACCTCTATGAACTTACTTTTCAAGATCTTTAAAATTTTGGGGGGTTGATCTGTGATTTCTAAGGTCCCTTTTGATTCTAATGTTGCGCAGTTTTATTAGCAAATCCAAATTTGTATCTCATAGAAACCAGTATCTAGAAACAACCATGATAAATCTGGTTTGCCTCTCTCTATTTTAGCAGTAGTAGAATCCAACTTTTGTATGAGAATGTCCTTTCTTTCCCCACCCCTGTCCCTTTTTCAATGTGCTTAGAAGAATTTCATCTTTTTTGGTGATAGATACCTGACCTTTTATTTCTGACCACCGTATTTTTAGGGAGCATTCCAGATAGGACTTGGGATTTACAGTTACAGAATTCGAGAAACTCATTAGTGGTTGTGCTTCAAATCCTGTTGTCTTTATGAATGAAGTAGTTACAGCTCCTGCACCTGTTGCCCACCGCCCTCCACATACTTTGCTTTATCCTACCCTGTATTTGAAATTTGTAGTAATAGAGGAGAAATTAAGATTTAGCATTCCACAAACTCCTCTTAGATGACTCTCAAGAGATTTTGAAGGTTGGCATAATATATGGGCTCAAGTATATTTGGGAAATACTAAGTAAAGCAAGTTTTTCTTAGGAAATACACAACTAACAGTTGGGGTGGGGGGGAATCACCCAACAAAGTATTTGTCTGGATTCTGTTTTAAATGAACTCAAGGACATTTAATAATACAACCCTTATAAACTACCCAGGTAAGGCAATGATTTAATTTTAATGCAGACACATAGTGCTAATTACAGCAAGGTTAAACTATACTAAGTCACTTTAGTAGTACATGATGCTTGTCACTTGAAAAAGAAAATTACAGGTTAAAAGGTGACAAAGATAATCATCATGTTTTACTTCTGAGCCTCTGTTGACCTTCAGAGGACTCAAAAGGAGACTTTTTAGTTTAATCCCACTTTTAAAAATGTTTTACCACGGCAGTATTTATCATTTTCCCAAATTCTAATGGATAAGACATTTTGAATAGCAATGTAGCTTGGCAGCTGGACCGCTTGAGTCTGAATCCTGGTGTCCAGTGCACCACTTTTCTATCTGTTACCCTGGGAAGGTTTCCCTGCAAGCTCAGTTGCTTTCTCTGTAAAATGTGGATAATTATGCTTCCTTTTTCATAGAGTTGTTTTGAGGACTAGGTGAACTAACGATTGTAGTTAGAATAGTATCCTGGTCTATGATTAAATTCAGAAAGGAAAAAAAGCACACTGTATGCATGAAAATTCTGTTTTCAGTTTTAAACTACAAGTCTTCTTTTATTTACAATAAAAATGTACTTTATGAAGTTGAAAGTAAATTTCTGAATTGAAAGTGTCATTATTGTTTTTGGACTTGGCAGGTAGTGGGTTTAGTGGTTTAGTTGCTAAGTTGTGTCTGACTCTTCGAGTCCCCATGGACTATATAGCCTGCCAGGCCACTCTGTCCATGGGATTTCCCAGGCAACAATACTGGAGTGGCTCACCATTTCCTTCCTCAAGGAATCTTCCTGACTCGGGTCAAACCTGGGTCTCTTGCATCACAGGCTGAGTCTTTGCTGACTGAGCCACCAATGAAGCCCTCCCAGGTGGCGCTAGTTGTAACGAATCCACCTGTAAATGCAGGAGACCTGAGAGATGCAGGTTCCATGCCTGGGTTGGGAAGATCCCCTGGAGGCGGGCATGGCAACCCACTCCAGGATTCCTGCCTGGAGAATCCCATGGACAGAGGAGCCTGGTGGGCTAGAGTCCACAGGAGTGCAAAGAGAGTTGGACACGACTGAAGCGACTGAGCAGGCACACAGGCACATTGTTTCTGTTACACAGCATTCTCTTTGACTTTGTAAATTCTAAATATTAGGTACAAATATTTAAGTGAATATATGATGACTGGATTTCTATGGCTATAAACCTGTGGTAAGTTTTAGGTAGAAGGTAAATGTTGTAAACGGTCTGGAAGAGAGGTGTTGGACGACTAGTGGCAGTAATTGCCTGCGCTTGGCACAGTTAACAATTTAATACTTTCAGGTGTCAAGGACAGCCCTGTTTGTCTACTGTTAAGGTTTCAGGCACCTCTAATTCCCATTAATCTTTCCATCACCAGGGAGCTCTTCAGTGTTGCAGATAGTTCCCCTCTTGGCCCATGAATGGTTTGGATTTATGTGAAGAGACCCAGGATTTAAAGTCCCAGATTTGGCCACATTTATTACCTGTCTGAGCTGTATATTGTGGTCTTCAGGTTTTCCAGAGTCATAGCGTTTTACTTCACATTCTCCAGGATTCTGTTACTCTTAATAAATGTGAAAGTAGATCAGAGGTGGTTTAATCCTAACCCTTGTTAGCGATCTGAGTCTCCTGGTATCTGAGAGTTGAACATCTCCATAAGAAGGTTACGTGTGTGTGTGTGTGTGCACACCCGTTTCCCTCTCTTTGTGACCCCATGGTTTGGAGCCCACCAGGTCCTCTGTTCATGGAATTTTCCAGGCAAGAATACTTGAATGGGTTGCCATTTCCTACTCCACAGGATCTTCCCGACCCAGGGATCAAACCCAAGTCTCTTGCATCTCCTGACTGGCAGTTGGGTTCTTTACCTCTGTGCCACCTGGGAAGTATAAAAAAACATACATTCAATTATTTATAAAGTAAAAAAAAAAAATACTAAGGGTTTCCATGGCCTGGATTTGAAGCTATTAGAAATTGACTTTTAAGGGAAAAAAAAAAAAAAATTCCTTACGCATTCCCTAAAAAGATGTTGGTAAGTCTTATGTAAGTGTTGGAAAAGTTATTTTTCCTTAATATGGAATTCTAACAAAGCACATGGAAAGTGTTTAAAATGTCAGTAATTAAAAACAATGAAGATACACAAAATTCAAAATTGGGTTCAATTTTCAAATTATAGAGTGCAGTGTTAATTAATGGTAAGAGGGGTGGGCATAGACTATAAGAAAAGCAATGTGGGAAGAATTATACAAAATCACTGTTGGCAGTTTTGAAAAGACTGAGCTCGACAGGTAAGAAATTGTCACCAGTGTAAAGGCTATGTTAGGGGTTGTGAAAGCTGCTTTATTATGTCTTTATCTTCCTGGTAGGAGGTGAGAGAGGGGAATGAAGGCCTTTGTATAGGAGAGGGGAAACTCTGCAGTACGGTCTGGTCTCCACTGGAGACATCAAGGTCAAAATTATAGCAGAGAGAGGTACTGATGTGCCTGCAGGGTCATCTAGACCAAGCTTTTGATGCAGGAAGAACTTCTACAGTTTTCCTACTTAATCAGTTGCTAGTTTTGTCCTTAAACAGGTCTGGTATTGAATCTTTCTCTTTTGGTGAGGTGAAAACCAGGGCTAGATGTTCGGCATCCTTATTCTTAATCCTGTACTATTATTGGTCCCATATCTTCTCTATACAAAAACTCTACAAACAAGAAAAAAATGGATGTGAGAAACATAAAATGTTACTGCACTTTACACGTGTCTGAGGTTGTCATTGACCAGTTTCTGTGTGAATGCCAACAAAGTTCCATCCAGTTCTGTGTTCCCTTAAGCACTGCGTGCGTGTGTGCATGCTAAGTCACTGTGTCCAGCTCTTTGCGACCCTAAGGACGGTACCCCGCCAGTCTCCTCTGTCTATGGAATTCTCCAGGTAAGAATTCTGGAGTGTGTTGCCATTTCCTTCTCCAGGGGATCTTCCCAACTCAGGGATCAAACCCACATCTCTTATATTCCCTGCATTGGCAAATGTTGACTTGGAATCAGGAGATCTCCCAAGAGGAGCTTCATACAAGCTGTAGGAGGAATTTGCCTATCTCTCAAAAACAGATTAGTGGTGGCGGTGGTTTAGTTGCTAAGTTGTGTCCAACTCTTGCGACCCCATGGACTGTAGCCCGCCAGGCTCCTCTATCCATGGGATTCTTCAGGCAAGAATACTGGAGTGGGTTGCCATTTCCTTTTCCAGGGGACCTTTTCAACCCAGGCATCGAATATGAGTCTCCTGCATTGCAGGCAGATTCTTTACCGACTGAGCTACGAGGGAAGCCCCAAGAACAGATTGGTAGTCCACAAATCCGGAGAGCTGGGAGAGTGCTGCAAGCAAAATTCTGTGACTGCTTGATGAGGTTTACTTTCCAGTTTGAGAAATGCTTAATAGAATATAAATAATGTGATATTTACATTGAGAGATGGTGAAGGACAGGGAAGTCTGCCATGCTGCAGTCCATGGGGTCGCAAAGAGTAGAACAGGACTAAGCGACTGAGCAACAGTAACAAATGAGATGTTAACTCTTAGATGGTGGTTTTGGGTACACAACGGACAGTGACAGGTTTATTTATTTTTCCCCTAAAATCAGGGTGATCAAGCATATTTTATTTACTCTGGTTGGTTCTTTTTCAAACACTCACCCAACTTACTTTTATTCCCAAACTGCACATTATCACATATTTTAAAATCCAGTAAATATTTGGACATTATGTAAAGGCCTTTTTTTTTGTATTAAATATGCAGTGAATTTTCATTTACTCTTAAAAATATTTGCAAGAACCATAGGAAGAGGTACTCTGCTCTAGGATTACATGGTAGATCTGTTACGTTGCCCATGGAAATGACAAGTTTTCATGGTATGTGTTGGAGAAGGCAGTGGCACCCCACTCCAGTACTCTTGCCTGGAAAATCCTATGCACGGAGGAGCCTGGTGGGCTGCAGTCCATGGGGTTGCTAAGAGTCGGACACGACTGAGCGACTTCACTTTCACTTTCATGCATTGGAGAAGGAAATGGCAACCCACTCCAATGTTCTTGCTTGGAGAATCCCAGGGACGGGGGAGCCTGGTAGGCTGCCGTCCATGGGGTCGCATAGAGTTGGACATGACTGAAGCGACTTAGCAGCAGCAGCAGCAGCATAGTATGTGTTAAACTGTTACCTGCCTATCGTGTTCAGTGGAGAATGCCAAACTGAGCTGAGGAATTATGTTGTTTGTTCCACCCTGCCTCTCAGAATAATTAGATGGAGGTACACGTGCTCTCTGTCAGTAAAGCATATTTGTTTTGAGAGACACAGCACTCATGGACTGTCAGTCATAACTACTTATGAGAGCACTCTGGGAGCTGCAACATCAATATTTACAAAATGCAAAGTGAAGAAAAGTATACTGAGTATTCACAGATACATATGCTTTCTTACTCCGAGTCCCTCCCTTCCCCCAGTGTATAGAGTATGTCTAAATCCATACAAAGAACTGTTTTGAAATATAAATGGAAATTTAGGAATTCTCTAGCTAAGTAAATGCTAAGACACTAAACAAATGCTCAAAAAGGCTTATAAAGTGGCATTACTTTTCCTCTCAAAATAAATGTATTGATTTAAAACTAAAATCAGTGATGCAGTCATGTGGAAGAAAGAACTTATGCTTAGAGATTAAAGCCCAAGCCTTTAGGCTGTGCCCCTCTTTTGCCCCTCCGTGACTTTAGGGAGATTATGTAAATCTCTGCAAGGCTCCTCTTCCTCAGCTGTGAAATGGGCTTACTTGTACCCACTTCACAGGACTGTGTCATATCAGATAAACAGATACAATCTGTAAGTCACAATGTCTTTCATGATTGCGAAGTAGCAGTTAAAGTAACCTGGAAGTTTTTAGAGCAGTACTGAATTTTCTTATTAGAAAATGTATTTACAACTTATTAGTGAAATGTACCTCCAATTTCTTATTATAAAGAGCTTTATTATCAAAATCAAAACAATGTTTTTAGATATGTCAGCAAAATAGCTTTCATCTTTGAAAAAAAGAAGGTGAAAGGAAAAAACAGTGCAGGCATATGAGTAGCCCTGTAGCCCCGTGTTGATTATGTGTTCGGCCAATAACTCTTGCTGCCGTGACAAATCACTATATGTGTGAGTGAGAGTGCTCCTTCCTGCCTGCCCTCTCTCCATAATGCTGTCTGTGTAAACATGGAAAGATTTGGTTAGACACTTATTGCAAAGTACTGTGGAGAAATTGTCTTGGTAGAAGTAAGGATCTTGCTTCGATTATAACTAAATTGGAAAATCCCTGCCCTTAATTCAATACTGGAAAGACTGCTTCTCCCTAAAGTCAGCTAATGCCATGCCTTGATATAGAAGAGCTTCTTAAGAGACTTTCCAGGTTTATTTGGAATTTTATTTATAATTTTTTATAGAGGAGTTTTTAATTTCTTTATAGTATAAAACATTGACTTTTGTATTTAAATAGGATGCTAGAGGATAAAACTTTGACCAGCAGAGGGAGCAAACTTATATGAAAATTAGGTTGTAAAACACCAATACAGTATACTAACGCATATATATGGAATTTAGAAAGATGGTAACAATAACCCTGTGTACGAGACTGCAAAAGAGACACCGATGTATAGATCAGTCTTATGGACTCTGTGGGAGAGGGAGAGGGTGGGGAGATTTGGGAGAATAGCATTGAAACATATATAATAACATGTATGAAACAAGTCACCAGTCCAGGTTCGATGCACGGTAACTGGATGCTTGGGGCTGGTGCACCGGGATGACCCAGAGGGAGGGTAGGGGAGGGAGGAGGGTTCAGGATGGGGAACTCGGGTATACCTGTGGCGGATTCATTTCGATATTTGGCAAAATTAATACAATATTGTAAAGTTTAAAAATAAAATAAAATTTAAAAAAAGAAAGAAAAATATTCCAGGACGCCTTAGTAAACCACGTATCTTGTGGGTAATCAGTTCAGTTCAGTTGCTCAGTCGTGTCCAACTCTGAGACCCCATGAACCGCAGCATGGAGTCACCAACTCCCGGAGGCTACCCAAACCCACGTCCATAGAGTTGGTGATGCCATCCAACCATCTCATCCTCTGTCGTCCCCTTCTTCTCCTGCCCTCTATCTTTCCCAGCATCAGGGTCTTTTCAGATGAGTCAGCTCTTTGCATCAGGTGGCCAAAGTATTGGAATTTCAGCTTCAACATCAGTCCGTCCAATGAACACCCCGGACTGTTCTCCTTTAGGATGGACTGGTTGGATCTCCTTGCAGTCCAAGGGACTCTCAAGAGTCTTCTCCAACACCACAGTTCAAAAGCATCAGTTCTTCAGTGCTCAGCATTCTTTACAGTCCAACTCTCACATCAATACATGACCACTGGAAAAACCATAGCTTTGACTAGACGGATCTTTGTTGGCAAAGTAATGTCTCTGCTTTTTAATATGCTGTCTAGGTTGGTCATAACTTTTCTTCCAAGGAGTAAGTGTCTTTTAATTTCATGGATGCAGTCACCATCTGC
This sequence comes from Bos mutus, assembly GCF_027580195.1. Classification (NCBI taxonomy): domain Eukaryota; kingdom Metazoa; phylum Chordata; class Mammalia; order Artiodactyla; family Bovidae; genus Bos; species Bos mutus. The sequence continues at coordinate 51,421,885 of NC_091617.1, forward strand.
AGTGATTTTGGAGCCCAGAAAAATAAAGTCAGCCACCTCCAGGGTCCAGCCCCGGTGGATCAAGGGAAATTCGAAGGAGAGACGGTGTCGGCGAATACACTGGCTTTAATTAGATATTAATTAGAGATATAAAGAGTAATAGAATAAGGATAGCTCAGTAGGAAAATTCAGTGGAGAAAATAGGCTGAGTAGCTTGGTTTACGTGGGAAACCAATAAAACTTCAAGACAAGAAGCTTGCACCACTTACGTAGGCCGCAGGCATCCTTCTGTTCTCCTGAAGGAGAGGAGACACTGAGGCCTCCCCGGTCGGATCTTCGAAGCCTAGGCAAAATTAATAAGCTTGGCGGGCTCTGCGCTCCAGATGGAAACTCAGTCAGAGTTTGAGAGAGAGACATGGGGAGACCAGTCTTTCGAGGAACTGATCCCATTCTTTATTTTCCAGGGTCTGTTTTTATACACTGAGATGTTATACAAAAGTCATGCGGGGACAGCTGTCCTGACTTTTATTAAAGTCAGGTGCTTCATACAAATGTATACAGAGGTCTTAGGGGTGTTACATCATCTTCTGGCCAGGGGGGCCTGCTGACAATTTATGACCCTCTCCTTGTGACGGCGGTCAGTCAACCAGAACGCTTATTTCTCCAGGGGTGATTATTTTTGAAACAGACGCCACCTTCTGAAGGTACCAGATAAAGTTACATTCCTATAGGGTGAGGGTGTAGTGGGTTTTAATTAAGGAAAGAATTTGCTTAGCCTAAGGTCTAACGTGATTAATATCAAAGGTTAATACTTAATTCTTCTATATATTCATTAATGTGTATAAGGGCAGGGGATGTGGAAACTTAGCAGCAAACATTGGCTCAACAAATGAAAAACCCTTCACCAATACAGTTTCTAATCAGCCCACTATACTTATACTAATAGTTTTCTAACTTCTCTAAGGAACCTGTTTTTTAGAAGAGTTAAAGCATCTCGTGCCTCTCACGGTTGGGAGGCTGTGAGCAATCACATGTGGCTGAACAAGCCTGTCAGGCAGGCTAGAGAACCTTCAGAGGAGTTTGTAGATTGAAACACTCCTATCACTCCCAGGAATTATTATTAACTGGAGCTCTAAGTTAACTCCTTCTCTGAAAGAGGTGGTGGGGGACAGCCCCCCATAAAGTCAGAGGTGTAGGTGAGAGCACAAAGTAGTGAAGTAGGCAGGCTCTGGTTTTGAGGGTAGATGCTCGAGAATTTCCAGGGGACTCCTGAGGCTTGATCCCGCCTTTGCGTATGTTGAGCCTCCTTCCTCATGACCTTTGCCACGGGTGGAGGTCCTCACGCCGGCTCCCGGCAAGCCACTGTTTCCACTGTTTCCCCATCTCTCTGCCGTGAAGTGATGGGACCGGATGCCATGATCTTAGTTTTTTGAATGTTGAGCTTTAAGCCAACTTTTTCACTCTCCTCTTTCACTTTCATCAAGAGGCTTTTTAGTTCCTCTTCACTTGCTGCCATAAGGGTGGTGTCATCTGCATATCTGAGGTTATTGATATTTCTCCTGGTAATCTTGATTCCAGCTTGTGCTTCTTCCAGCCCAGCGTTTCTCATGATGTACTCTGCATATAAGTTAAATAAGCAGGGTGACAATATACAGCCTTGACACACTCCTTTTCCTATTTGCAACCAGTCTGTTGTTCCATGTCCAGTTCTGACTATTGCTTCCTGACCTGTATACAGGTTTCTCAAGAGGCAGGTCAGGTGGTCTGGTATTCCCATCTCTTTCAGAATTTTCCACAGTTTATTATGATCCACACAGTCAAAGGCTTTGGCATAGTCAATAAAGCAGAAATAGATGTTTTTCTGGAACTCTCTTGTGGGTAATGCCCATTTGCATACTGTGCATTGAAAGAAAAATGGAAGGAAGAATGAATTTCGGGTCATCCTAAAATGTCTAGCTATTTATATTCTCTCTTTGGTAGTTTTCCAAAGAGGGGGAATAAATAGGCAAATGGTATAGAAATAGAAACTTATGTTGTTAATTCTATGATCTGAAGAACTTTTTAAAACAAATACCATGGATTTAATACATTTCATAAATAAAGGAAAAGAGCGTTCAGTACTTGGCACTGAAGTCAAAGCAATCAGACCGAGCACACAGAAGGACTGTAGCACCCAATAAAAATATAGATGGAATGTTTAATGTTTTGAATAGGGCACTATTATGACTCCGAAGCTGCAATTAAGCACTTTGATATCATGTGTATTAAGTCAGAAAATATTTAAAGAAAATAATCTCACCAAGTGTGAACCAGGTATAAAACAAATGGTTTTTCTGCTTAATTCTAGTTAAACAGAAACTATAAATGTATCATAACTCCCTGTGTATTCTAATTAATTTCCTTGGCAAATGCACAATCTGATACAAAATCATTTAGTTAATGCATTTTCAAGCACTTTTTATTAATTGCATAATATAGTCAAGGCAGTATTCCAAGCATTTGGGAATATAAAGATAAACAACATCCTACCTTCTTACAGTATGTAATCTGGAAAATGACAAATTAACTCAGTTCTAGTGTGCCAAAGTGTAAAGCAGATGGGTGTTGCAGAAGCTAGGATAAGCTGCTTCAGTAAACACTACAACTACTAAAATAAGAGCGATTTCTTTCTTTTTAATGTTATGGGAAAATAGTTTTGTTTTGTAACCATTAAGATGGAGAAATTTTGCTTTATTGAGTGAACTAAATTTAAATGTAACTTAAAATTATTTGCCATCACTTAAGAGTAAAGAATAATAGCTTAGGAAAAAGAGATTTCCGTCTAGAGGTATCGTAGATTGTTGATTCTTAACAGGAACCATTGTTTCTGGTTTTGTTTTTTAAGTTGTAAGTAGAGATCAGGATGGTGAAAGACATCCAGACTAATAAAAAGGTTTGGATTAGTTTAGAATTTTTTTAAGTTAATATAACTGAAAAAAATTTTTTTAACTTTGGTTATTGTGAAAGCGAAAGTCGCTCAGTCGTGTCGACTAGTTTCGGCCCCATGGACTATACGGTTCATGGAATTCATGGAATTCTCCAAGCCAGAATACTGGAGTGGGTAGTCTTTCCCTTCTCCAGGGGATCTTCCCAACCCAGGGATGGAACCCAGGTCTCCTGCATTGCAGGCGGATTCTTTACCATCTGAGCCACAGGTAAGCCCAAAAATACTGGAGTGAGTAGCCGCCTATCCCTTCTTCTGCATTGCAGGCAGATTCTTTACCAACTGAGCTATCAGGGAAGTCCTGATAGAATTTTAATATAAATATTTAAAAGTATTTGTAAAAATATGCATGATCATTCTTACTATTTAAAGAGCTGTATTTAAACTGGTTCATGTAAGATTAGTGTTCAGTGATGGGTACAAGAGAAAAGGGAATAGTAATTATTTCTCTTATGAGGTCAGAATTGTTCATTGAGTCATTTTAACATTTGCTGCCTAGAAGCTAGTATTTCCAAACAAGTAAAATTGTCAGCTGTTCTGATTTGGGAGTTTGAGAATGCTATTTGAACTTGGTGTAAGGAATCTCTTGAGATGGAGGGTCACAAGGCAGGAAGGAAGAGCCAGGTATGGTGGGGAAGGAGCGGAAAAGAAGCAGGGGCAAATGAGAAGCAATAAAGGTGACAGGAAGAGACTTCAGGGAGCAAACCTGAGACTGCACTGAACGAGTGGGCTCAAGTTCATACCATGACTGTCAAAGCCAGGAGGGATATAACAAGGGAAATACGCCGTTTCACTGGGGGATATTGAGTGTAGGGTGTTGTGGGACAACTAAGAAGCACCTCTCTCTCAGACTGGTAAGGGCCAATTGGAGCTGATGTGAGATCCAGGCTCTGGCCTGAAGCAGGCCTACTAGCCTCACGGCAGGGAGCAGTCGTGCAGATGCTAAGAGGTGAGTTCCAGGTGATAGCATGTTGCTCAGTGTAGGTAGAAATTTAAGAGTGAGAATGGAGCAAAGAAACATGAGCCTTAAAACTAAGTAGGGGTGAAGTCAGGAAGAATCTTATGTGCTGTATGAAGGCAGAGGTTTGCATGTCTTCCTTAGTACATTGCTGCTGCTGCTGCTGCTAAGTCGCTTCAGTCGTGTCCGACTCTGTGCGACCCCATAGACAGCAGCCCACCAGGCTTCCCTGTCCCTGGGATTCTCCAGGCAAGAACACTGGAGTGGGTTGCCATTTCCTTCTCCAATGCGTGAAAGTGAGAAGTGAAAGTGAAGTCACTCAGTTGTATCCAACTCTAGCGACCCCATGGACTGCAGCCCACCAGGCTCCTCCATCCATGGGATTTTCCAGGCAAGAGTACTGGAGTGGGGTGCCATTGCCTTCTCCGTGAGTACATTGAGGGACTGCTGAAGAGATTTCATATGCAGGAGAAGGGCATGAGCACGTATTTGTAGTGTGGAGAATTCAAGTCAGCACAACCATAAATAGGAAGACCAGACTGCTGAGCCAGCGTGGGGAATGGAGAGGAGCAGACTATATATTAGGCGGTAGAAGGGACAGAACATGGTGAGAGATTAGGTATTGGCGCTAGAAGCCAGTTGCAGTGATTGGAATTGGTGAGGAAGTAGAAAAGATGTGCATATTTTCCAGATGTTTCTGTGAAAAGAAGGAATGTCCAGTTTCTGTGCACCATGCGGGCTCTGGCAAGTCCCCCATGGATATAATGGAGACAATGTGTTTTCTCTGAGAGTCTAGAAATTAAATATGCAAGCGTGAATCATAGTGAGGTGGAGAAGGAAGCCAGAGCCTGTGGCACAGTTGGAATCAGCTGTGAGTGCTTTCTAGGAAATTAATCCTGGATTTTAGAACCGAGAAGATTAGGAAACAAGTCAGTAAATGAAGTGCAAGGTGGAGCCTGTGAACAACGTTAGTACCTAGGGCCAGTTCTTCTTGGCTGCTAGTTCCGTGGCTTGTGGTTAGGCAGTCTCCTGGCCTGACGGCTGGAGGGCAGTTTGTACCATAATAGAGGACTAGCTAAAGGAGGAGGATTCAGAGAGGGCTTTAGACTTGAAATTGTGTCCAGGCCAAAAGAGAAGGTTTTTACTGGGAGCAACTGGTGATAGTTCATCAGTACTTCATCAAACTGAACATCTAATGGTCCAGGGGAGCAGGAAAGATGAGAAGCACAGGCTGGGAGGGAGAGAAGGAGCCGGCCTTGAAATTCTGCCTTTGAGAAAAAGTAGAAGAAAAGAAGTTTTGAAATTGGTAGGCAGGGTGGAACTTTGGGAGGGTCCACATATGCCTTCCTGTTAACCAGGAGGCAAAGGCATTTCTTAGAATGACTAGGATTTTGCTGGGAAGGACCGTATGGAGAAGCTTGGGCTCTGAGGACAGAAGCCCTATGCTTAAATCCTGGCTCTGCCACATGCTGGCAGAATGGCCTTGGACATGTTGTTTAAGCTTTGTCATTCCCAGTTGCTCCCTATATAAAATGTGACCATTATAGTTCTTTCTCCAAGAGGTATATGGAATGTTACAGAAATTAATTCATATAAAGTGTTTAGCGGTTGTTTAGTTGCTCAGTCATGTCCAGCTCCTTGCAGCCCCATGGACTGCAGCATGCCAGGCTTCCCTGTCCATTACTAACTCCCAGAGCTTTCTCAAATTCATGTCTATCGAGTCAGTGATGCCAGCCAACCATCTCATCCTCTGTCATGCCCTTCTCCTCCTGCCTTCAACCTTTTTCAACATCAGGGTCTTTTCTAAGGAGTCAATTCTTCGCATCAGGTAGCCAAAGTATTGGAGTTTCAGCTTCAGCATCAGTCCTTCCAATGAATATTCAGGACTGATTTCCTTTAGGATTGACTGGTTTGATCTCCTTGCAGTCCAAGGGACTCTCAAGAGTCTTCTCCAACACTGTAGTTCAAAAGCATCAATTCTTCAGCACTCAGCTTTCTTTATGGTCCAACTCTCACATCCATACATGACCACTGGAGAAACCGTAGCTTTGATTGTGTGGGCCTTTTTCAGCAAAATGCTCTCTCTGCTTTTCAATACACTATCTAGGTTTGTCATAGCTTTCCTTCCAAGGAGCAGGCATCTTTAAATTTCATGGCTGTAGTCACCATCCACAGTTATTTTGGAGCCCAAGAAAATAAAAGTCTGTCACTGTTTCCACTTTTTCCCCTTCTGTTTGCCATAAAGTGGTGGGACTGGATGCCATGATCTTAGTTTTCTGAATGTTGAGTTTTAAGCTTTCACTGTTATCAAGAAGGTCTTTTAGTTCCTCTTTACTTTATGCCAATTAGAGTGCTATCATCTGCGTATCTGAGGTTGTTGATGTTTCTCCCAGCAATCTTGATTCCTACTTGTGGTTCATCCAGCCTGGCATTTCACATGATGTTCTGGCACATAGGAAGCAAAATATATACAAGCATTTTATATATATGTAAATGTTTTATGCGTGTATATATATATATAAATAACTATTCTCCTCATTATCAATGTAGTTTGGGAAGGAACCAATAATTTATTAATCTGTGGGCCCTGTGGGATTGGATAAGACTAAGACAAGTAAAGATTATGAATGAGCACTGAGGATCAACCTGAGACTGGAAACTTTTTGTAGTAGTGTCAGACCCTGGGAATAGCCAGCAACCTGGGGATAGATTGGGAAAGAAAAATGATTGGATCAGTTCAGAATTGAGGTTAATTAGCAGACCAGGTATGAAAGGAAAAGAGTACTAGTGAGGGGAAGGTGCTATGATATTGTTTTGAGAGCATAATGATAGTCATTGACCAGAGAATGGGATAAAGCTACGAAAAAAATGTCTTCAGTGTTGACAGCTGTTTGGAAGTGACTTGGATTTCATTTTATTACATCTCCTTGTCAGTTTTCTGTTTCTCTTCTCTCTTCCCTCTCCTCCTGAGCAACCCTCTGGGTTCTTATTTTTCCTTCTCTGCATGTTTTCCTTTCAAGCCTTGTGTCTCTTATGCCTCTTAGCAAAACAATGCAAAGAAAAAGCATAATGTGAAAGCAGAAGGGTATTGTTTCTGTGTTCACTTCCTCAGGTACTCCTGTCTAGCACAGGGACGTTTGCTCTGACAGATCCTGAAAAAAGGCATCTGGCATGTTTTTTACCCTCCAGGGTCTCTGGGAGGAATTCATATGGAGTCATTATACATGTATTATATGGGAAAATGATGGTTGTTTTACAGTCAAGTTTCAAAAAATATGGCACAGACATTAAATGTGAGTGGTCAAAAATGGTGCTCAGGAAGGAGAGAGACAGGAGCTGAGCAAATAACAATAGCTCCTTAGAAATGAGAGTTCAGAGGGACTTGCATAGGAAGTGAGAATGGGTGTGTGGGGTACAGTGTGCAGGCCTGGGAGAGCTGAGGAAGCACAGGGCAGGTGTGGGGAGACAGGACGACACCTGCCTGCCAGCGGAATGGAGGCAGCAGAGATGGTGATGAAATGAGAGGTAAGGCTGGGCACCTAACTGCCACAGTGCATAGCTCAGCATGTGATCAATAAATACATGTTTAGCTGTGTGGAGAATAAATGAGGAAGAGGCTCCCATCGGCTTTGTTTTGTACATCAGATTCTTGTCAATGTGATAATTATGCCCTGACCATGTAATAAATGGATTAAAAAAAACACCCATGTTCATTTAGAAACTAAAAAGGGCAAATGTGTTATGCTAGACCTGTTGAAGACTAGGAATTTAGTGATTTTATGGTGAAGAACGTAAATGCCACAGGAAAGCAGAAAGTTGGGCTTTGGCAGAGAGGGCAGTGTGATGGGAAACACGTTCAAGCCTGTTACTGAATTCTCTGTGTAAATCACTTTTCTTCCCTCAGCTGCTTCTTTTGGTGCCTTATCTCTTTCAAGGTAGCTGTTGTCTCTATCTGTAGCCTAGAGCAGCATGCATTTTGAGAACCATGTTAAGCTCTGCTAAGGCTATAAATGTCACGAAGTGTAAGTATTAAAGATCTTAGAACACATATTCCTTCACGAAGGGGGGGGTCAGGGACCAGAACTGCCGTGTAGCTAAGCCATTATTTGAATAGTTGGTGTCTTATTAGTATTCATGAAGAGCATGTAGATAACATCTTGACAGAGTTAAAGTTTCAACTTGAAGAGCTACTGCTTTTCAATAAGGAGTGCATTGAAAGACACTCTTTGCATGAATAGAGTGACTGAATTGCTTCTACAATGAGAGTATTACTTTATTGAATGAGTTAGTTTTCATTTAATCTGTCTACAGTTTAGAATTGCCGTTAGAATTACAATAAATAATGATTAGCACTTGTAGAACTTTAATCTTCAAAGAGTTTTAAAGTTAGTCTAATGTAACTGTCACTTGTAGTTATCAGAGATGTAAGCTTGCTCTTCTGCTCTGAACCTTGAAAGTATGTACCTTCCACCCCCTAGAGTGCCCTTTAGGTAGTTCCATGGCTCATAAGCTATTTGTCCTATAGAAAATGCCCAGTGAGTCAACAGATGGAAGGCTTTATATTGGAGCTTTGTCCTAGGTAAGTGTTTGGGCTCTTGAGTTGAGCTTCCTCGTTCTCGAGCCAGCTCCTCTGCTGCCAACTGTGTGACCCTAGACAAATGGCTTAACCCTCAGCTTTTTCAACTGGATTGCATAGTGGTTAGTACTTGCCTGAATGGTTCTTACAAAGATTAAATGAGATAGTGAATATCAAGTATGAAGCAAATAGTATTAATAAATATTAGTTGTATATTAGTATTATTTTAAAAATTATCCTTAGGAACACTTCATTTTGGGAAATTGTTTTATGTGGTTGTCAGGTGAGGAAATTACAAGCCATTAATACCCTTTTCAGAAACTGCTAATACCAGCCTCAGTTTGAGGCCCAGGGACAAAAAAGGAAGAAACCAAGACACCTTCCCATTAGAAATTCACAACCAACTGGGGGGAGGGTGGAGATAACTGAAATACCATGATAAGTGCTTGACCAAAAAAGTCAAGTACAATCACAGCTCAAGAGCAAAGAGCAATGAATTTTGACTTAAGGTTTTCACAGAAAGCTTTAGAAGGGAAGTGAATGTGACCTGGGCCTTGGTAGAAGCACAAGTCAGAAAATGGAAGAATTTTAGGAAGTGAGCATGGCTTCCAAGTTGGGGTGTCTGCCAGTGTCTGTGTCAGGTGGATCCCTGAAAGAATGGAGGCAAGGAGCATTTTGAAAGGAGCAACACTCTCGGAAGAGTTGTTTAAGCAGGTCACCCTAACTCATGGGGAAGTGCTAGAACTACTGCTTTATCACTATTTCTTGGGGCTGATTTTCTCTGTAGGCCCGAGATGGCTCTGAAGCTTTGCAGGCTCAGCTAGACCCAGGAGAGTGTTTACTTATAAATAGAATGTGTGGCTGTCCAACAATGAGATTTCTTATAGGCCTCCCTCACCTTCCCCTATCTCATTTGGTCTGAATTTCCATTAATATGATTTGAATGGAGTTTTATTGGACATTCAGGAAACAGTTTAAACTCTAAAATACCCCTGTGACACAGTTACATTTACACAGTGTTTTGAAAGCCAAAATTTACTGATTGCCCAAGTAGAGAGACAAAAGGATAGAAAGACTAGAGGATCTTATAGAATTTATGACTGTGCCAAGGGTCTGTTTCTGACTGTATATCACTCATACAAAAGAACAGAAACTTACCATCTTTCTTTTTCAGTTTCTGAGGCTGGAGATGAAAGAACATGGACCACTGTTGAATGGGAGTCCTCTGTGTTCTCTCTCCAACAGCATCTTAGGCTGCGTTACAGCGAGCCCTTACTGTCTGTTGAACCCATACTCTAAAAAGCCTGTGGATGTCAGGAGGGTTTACCACTGTGGAGTGGGAACTGTCTTGGTGCCAGGCTGTGTGCTGGGTGTTACATGAAAAGTGTTCTCACAGTAGAGCTGTTAACATAGTTTTAATGTGAGGAGAGACTAGCAAGATAAACAGCTTTACAGTGAGCAGTTAGTGGTATAGGCAGGATTCTGAATGAGGCCTTTAGGCGTCAGTGTCCATGGTTTTCTCTTGTTAAATGTGGTGTTCACTCTATACTGTTTCTTTTATGATATTTATTCCTTAAATTTCTCATGAAGTTTGATCTCAGTAAAGGTCTTCTATGAATGGCCTTGCTGCATTTGAAAAACATAGTTCAATGAAGTTTTTCCTAATGTATCACCAAGTTGATTTACATTTGGTTTAGTCTTATTAGTATCTAGGGCAACTCTTCCTGGCAAAGAAAAGGGTACACATGGGTTGGTTTATATTTATAAGATAAATATTATTCAGTACAGTCCACTTTTGAATGCTGGGGTTATATAACTATACAGTCACCTACCTGTATCCATGGCTCTCTGATCAGTAGATTCAACCAGCAATTGATCATGTAGTAATATAGTCTGTTTTTACTGAAAAAGTTTCGTGTGTAAGTGGACATTCTCAGTTCAAACCTGAGTTGTTCAAAACCCAACTGTATTTTGGATAGGGACCTTCAGCCTCCATCATTTGATCTCAGCAGCCTAATTTTATGATATTGATTCTTTCAAGTACAGAGTCCACTGATAGTAAAAATAACCTGACTTCAGTTATTCTAGAATTGCCATGTAGAAAGGAAGAAGGACCCCTTTTGAATAAAGTCCCCCAGTTGCTTCATTCATTACCTGTAGATTGCTAGCTTAATTTGCTCTTTTACCAGAACAAGAAACCAAACTTTATAATGTGTGGGGTTTTTAGTGGCAAAATAGTTACGAAGGTAGATGTCTGTTACTGTCAAAAAGTAACGATTTTCCCTCCTCCTGTCTGTTGAAATAAGATAAGTAATATGCTTAAGTCTCCAAATTATGCCTTCTTTGCCCTTATTTTTTCTCAGATGTTTTTCTTCACCTTTTCTTTCTTCTCTTTCTCATTACTTCTGAATGATAATCAGGAGCACCCCCACCCCTACCCATTGTGGACACGTTTGCCTTCTTTCAACAGTTTGAAAATAGATCCATGGTGATTTAAAAAGTAATAGATAACTATAAGTTATTAAAGTGTCCAATTTATAGTTGGGGTATTTCATGGTCATTAGATCAGACATACTTTTCTTGACTATTTTGTCCCAAGTTTGCTGTCTTCAGTTCACTTATTTTATTCATGCTAAAAATATCTGTCTTCCTCCTGTTTTGTTCTAGACTTTGTGCTAGTTGTCACTCTTTTTTCCCCCACAGCCCAGGTAGTCAGTCGATGGTTCTCCTAACAGAACATGGCCACCTAGGCCTGCATTTACTGTTATATGTAGTTATCAGACCTCCTTTTTTTTCACTCAAGAAAGAATATCTGAATTCACAGGAATGAAAGAGAAGGTACTAATTTTGAAGCCATTCTAGTGTATAAATAGTGAATTATCACCATAATTTAGCATGGAGTTTCATATGGTTGCTTACAGCAGCCCTCACAACTAACCGATCTTGATGTTCTGATAAGCCAGATGCTTCTGGGTGTATAAAGTCAACTAGTCTTGAATCATCAAGGAGAAGGCTTAGTGATGAAGGTAGGATGTACCCACATAATTGTAATTCAAGAGAAAATGTGGTTGGTGTTATTAGCAATATAGGATCTTTTTATTGTTTTCATGGGGGTGGAGAGATTAATGTGGGGAGCATCAGAGAGGAGATACGGTATCATAGTGGCCTGGCAGCCTTGTGGAAAGAAGCGGAGCAGTGGTGGGAGGAGGTTAATGTGGTTATTTTGAACCCCAAAGCCACGTATACCTTCCATTCATTTGATTCTTGACATTTTGTATTCTGTTTGAAATTGAAATTACACATAAATATATACAAAGGCACATACTCTAAAACACATTCATGCATAATTAAATAGCATAATCAAAATCATTGAATCTAAATGATATATTTTTCTCTAGTCACTGGCAATCACTTTGACCTCTCCAGTTGATAACAGCTTGCCTGACTTAAAATTTCCTGCTGAGTTCTTTTACTTATTTAAAAAACGTGTTATATCATAAAATATTGGGTATTAAAACCCAGTATGGGTTTAATTACTACTCAAGCATCTCATCCTGAAGTGATTAGTAAGCCACAAAAATAACTGTTTCCTCTTCTCTCTGTACAGCACTGATATTTTTGGAAATTGGGTTGCCTATGCCAAGTTTTTTTTGTAGATTGACTGGGAATTGTTAACTGGTCTATCAATTCAAAGAAATTGTTGTTCCTTTATTAAAAACATAGCAGATAACTAATTCCATTTAGAGTTCTCAATCACTTCTACTCTTGAGGCAGCCACATGAATCATGTAATTGCTTCAGATGCTCAGCAGAAGTTTCTTGCTAAGGAAACCACAGGAACATGTTCTTCTCCCCTCCTCACCCCTCCCCCCCCCCTTTTTTTTTTGACTAGACACAGCTTTTAATAATAAGATTTTGTCTGAATGAAGATTAAAAAACTATTAAAATGAAGATTTTATTGATACGTAATCTTAATGCCTATCAATCATGAAATAATTGAGAAAATTTCAATACATTCTTATTTTGAAATAGTATATGGTTATTAAAAATGAGGATGATCAAACTTAAAGCAAGAAATTTTCAGCGTAGACGCTTTAAGTGGCTGTGTTTACTATTATATTTGTATTTAGAGGAAGGTACAGAATGATACTATCCATTAAGATATTAGAATTGGTCAAAGGATGGGAAAACAAAGGGGAAGATTATTAACAGAAGACAGACCAGAAATGGACTTATATACATGGAATGGGGGAAAGCAGGAGGATTTAATAAATGGTTTGAAATAGTTGGTTAGGTATTTTGGGGAGAAAAAATAAGCTCAATCCCCACCTCACTCCTTTGTCAGAATGAATTCCAGATTGATTAGCTATTTACATTTTTTAAAATAATGAAGTCTTGTAAGTTCTAGAAGGAAACATTAGTGAATGTTTTTTGATTTGGAAGTGAAGACCTAAATATGACCCTCAAACCCAAAAACAATTAAGGAAGGAAGATAAAAAATTGCCTATATCGTATTGTTTTGAAGACTTGAGAACTAGATGAATCTTGAAACTGTATGTTCATGGATCCTAATGTTAGCAACTTAGCATTAAAAGTTTATTGATAACACTCTGCAAGCATTTGGATCAATGCAAATTTAAACTGACCAGAAAGGCCACCACTGTGTGATTTTTGGCAACTACATTTAAGTTTGTAGTCATCAGCATGAACCATTTAAACTGATGGTATTTAACTGTATTATGTGAATTTTCACATCAGTATGTATAAAGAGTAATTTATTTATCAATATTATTTCAAATGAATGAATGAGAAATATTAAATAATTATGGGAAAGCATGTAAGAAACTGTGTAGTTTAACTTTGGGCTGGGCATAATGGAGAAGGTACTTTTTTTTTTTTTTTCTATTTTCACCTTTACAATATGAATATGTAGTTGTTTCACTCAGAAAAAAAAATTTTTTAAGTCATTGAAAAATATTTTAGAATTTAGGTTTCTGAAAGATTTTGTCAGATTCATAGTTATTTCAGACAATCATCTATTAGGGGAAAGAAGTCTAGAGAGTGAAACTTACTACAGGTTTGCAGTGCATATGTAATAGGGAGAGGCACGGAGATTGGTGACTTGTATCACAAGTGAGTGCTCATCCCACTGAGTGACTTCATATATGGACGGGATCCTTGGAGGCTGCATGCAGTTAGTTTTTGAAAAGTGTATGTCATCTTATGAAATAGTTTTATTTTAAATCTAAAACATTTGATTCTTACAAAGCATTCGTTTTACTTAATAATTCTAAGATTTATCATAGTATAGAATGTGAAATTCATATAAATTATTATGAAAAAATAGGAGCTATCAGAGAATGTAGAGAGACCTACATCTGGGAGGATCTCTACTCTCCTGGGAGGAATCTTTCACATTACTCTAGTGGAAGACTCTGAGAAACACTGTCCTGGTAAATATGAACAGGTGACAATAACTTATCATCATCTTAACACTTTATTTGGGTTTTGAGTTCTGAAATTATAAAGTGGAAGGAAGAAAATTTCAGAAAAGGAAAAGGCAAATTTTATTAGCAATTTAGCCCACTAAAATGAATGTTTGATTATGTTAACTTAGAGTTCTTACTGAATCCAGTAAATGCCTGAGCTGGTAGATATTTTAATCATTAAAACTATAATCCAGTTAAAGTTAAGGAAGCTAAATAAACTAGCTTTAATCAAATTTACTTTGATTTCTCTTTCTCTTTTTCTTTTGACTACCACAGGTCACAGTAATGAAAGGCAGTAATAGAAATAAAGATCATTCAGCAGAAGGAGAAGGGACTGGAAAACGACCAAAGCGAAAGTGTCTTCAGTGGCATCCATTGCTAGCAAAGAAACTCCTTGACTTTTCAGAAGAGGAAGAAGAGGAAGACGAAGAGGAGGATATTGATAAGGTAATTTCTCTGTTTATTGTAGTAGTTTTAAGTTTGAACATTCATTCAGAAACTGCAGTGAACACGTGTGGTACAGTGAATGTGTTTCTAGGAGTCTGTATAACTTGAATTCTACTTAACTACTTTATCTACAGTTTCATCCCAAATGTTGATGACTCTTAAAGTATCTATACTTCCTAATAATTTAGACTGAAGCAGATCCTTCTTAATTAGTATTTCTTTCAATTAGCTAATGATTTGCAGGCAATAGTAAAATGAAGTGAGTTCATAAAATTTGATATGTTCACCTTGCACCCACCTGTTGCTCCTCTGGCCTCTCTTTCCTCCTGCCCAGCCCAGCTGTGCCACTACAGGCAGGTTCAGAGCTGTTCAGGCCCTCATCCTTGAGGCCCTCAGAGCATCTGGGTGCTGCCACCCCTCTCAGTCCCCCTCCTCTGGTCTCACACTGGAGCAGCCAGCTCTTGCTTAGAAAGTTACACAATGATGCAGGTGACTAGAAAGCCACACATTCCTTCAGATCTTGGCATGACTGCTTCCTCATCTTTTACCTCCCCAGGGATGTCCCTCACACCCAAGTCTTCCCCGTCTGAGGAATTTGTCCCCTTGAACTTCTTTCTGTTTGCTATGTATACTTGTTTATGTCTGTCTTCCCAGACTAGTGTATAACTTTGGTAGAGCAGGGGTCTTCCCCTTCCTGTTGTCTTCTCCTTCCTTAAAGCCCAGAATGGTGATTGGTGCAGAGTAGATTTTGAACAGCTCATTGGGCTTCCCTCGTGGCTCAGATGTTTAAGAATCTGCCTGCATGAAGGAGACCTGGGTTCGATCCCTGGGTTGGGAAGATCCCCTGGGGGAGGGCATGGCAACCTACTCCAGTTTTCTTGCCTGGAGAATCCCCATGGACAGAGGAGCCTGGTGGGCTACAGTCCATGGGGTCGTAAAGAGTTGGACATGATTGAGCGACCTTCACTTTCACCTTTCATGGTCAGTGGAAGAATAAATGAGTACATATTTTGTGTCACTACAAATATTATAAACATTCTTCAATATCCACTCAGTCTTTTGTCCTAGGCTTGGGTCAACTCCCTTTTTTGCTCTGTTTATCAGGAATTACAAACATTTTTCCTGTTGTGCAGACATCTTCTCTGGATACTGTTTATGGTCTCCTCACTGCTGCACTTTTCTTGTCTTTCACAGAGAAAATAGAGGCCACCAAAAATGCCTCCTTCAGCTTTCTCCACTCAGCTTACTCTTATCTCGGTCCTTATCCATCTTTTCCTTTCCTTTTTCAGAGAAATGGTGTCACTCTTCCTATTTGAGGAAATTGCCAAGTGTATGCTCATGCCTAATTTGATCTTTCTCATGCATTTGCACCTATTGATGACTTGGTTCTTGAAGCTGTCTCCTATGTCCACGACAGCACTCACTGTTATTTCTGTTCCTACCTTCCCAACTATACCTTTCTGGTTTCTTCCATTTGTTGTCCATCCATTATTTAACCCTCAAATATTGATGTTCTCTGAGCCTCGTATCTTAATTTCTGTCTGCATCCTGGACCTTTCTCCTAAATTCTGGACTTGTATTTCTGACTATTTACTTGACATATCCACTTTAAATATCGAGTCAGAATCTCAGATTGAATGTGTTCAAAATGAAGCTTTCACTGTTCTACTCCAAACCCCATCTTCCGGCATCTTTCTTTCCTTTCTCAGTAAATGGCAATTCCAGCTGTGTCAGATTGGTCAGACCTGACACCTTGTTTGTTTTCTTTTGCTCAAGTCTCTGGTCTGTCCATCAGCAGCTTTTCAACTGTGCTTTCAAAAGGTCTTCACTAGTTGACCCTTCTTTAGCAGTGTCACTGCTACCACCTTGCTCCAAGCTACCACCAGCGCTGGTGCAGATTGCTATATTCTGCCTCTCTCTCCCTAGTTCTTGCCCTTCTAAAGTCTGTTCTCAATAAAGCAGCCAGAGAGATCCTTCCAGAGTGACAGGTTGATTGTGCTACTTTTCAGCTTCATGAGGATGGGGATTCTGTATGGTCACTGCTCTGTCGGTATCACCTGAAACGGTGGCTGCTCCGTATCACATGCCCAGTAAACAGTTATTTAGTAAAAGAATGAAGTCATTGAGTCCTCTTCTCTTTTTAGTCTACAATCAAGAGATCTCACCCATACTGTTGGTCTTACTTCTTTTTGTTGGTATATTAGTTCATTATCCCAACTCGGCCTTCTCTGCCAAGAGCCTCTTCACATTCTGTCTCCCCAGTACTAATCTTTCTACTCCCCACTGGATATAACTTCCCTTCATTTGAGAAAAAGTGTTCTCAGTTGTGTATGAAGGAATCTGGCTGCCAAAGTTGGAAACATTCTTCCTTTTTCAACCTTTACATTCAGTTAAGACACCAGTCGCTCTTGTTTCTACCTCATTAGTGAGTGTTGTCTCTGTTCCCAATTCTCCGTTCGCATGAATACTGCCTTGATTTAGCCCTGTCCTGGTTCTTGCGTGGACTGCTGGCATAAACTTTTAATTCATTCCTCTAGTCTTGTTTGCTGCTAGTTTGGCTACTGTAATTCGTGCTCTACACTAATGACGGGAGTTATCCTGCAGTACAGATCTGACAGTGTCTTTCCCCTGCTAAAACCACTCATGGCTCTCCATTGCTCCTAGCAGCGGTCTCCAGATTCTGGTCTGGTGCTAGTGTTGTCTTGTTGCAGAGTGTTACTTGCTTGGCCTCTGGTGAAAGAAAAAAAGGTCCAGATAATTTTTTATTTCAATTTAATTTATATACCATGCACTTGTTTGTTTACTCACTTTTCAGTTAGTTAATTTAATGAAATAATTATATTAGAAGTTAAAAAAAAATGTTTTTAGTGTTCATACTTGACAGAACAAAAAGTTTCAGTCTGTGTTGGTCCCCTTCAAGGGGTTTTTTTGAGTCATACAATCTGAAACCACTCATTTACAGGATTAAATGCCCTTATTTTTCTTTCGCATTTTTCAAAAAAATGACAAAGCACATTGTTCATGAAGCGGCCCATACCTTCTTCTACAACAACTCTAGTTCTCCATTCTAATCTTTTGTATACTGATTCTATTGAACTGCATATAAGTGAATAAACCATTGAGCCTTAATCTTTGTTAGTTCCCCACGACCTCCCACTGACTACCTTATATACTCTGATTTGTCTTTCAAAGTTTAGCCCAGACGACGCTTTTCTAGGGAGACTTTTCTGTTGTTCTACCAATCCACTAGTGTTTCATTATCACACTGATTTCTTGTAGTCATCATCCTGCTTTTTAATTTATTCGCTTATATGTCTTTCTCCTCTACCAAAACAGTGAGCTCCTGGGGCCAGGATCTTGTCTTATTTATCTCTTTTTCCAACTCTTGTCTTGAGTTCTATAATTTAGTCACTGGATCAAAGTTATTTTTTCTGAAGGGAAAATAAAATTACTTCCTCAACTTACGTAATACATATTTTTACGCCTCATTTCTCTGTAACTTCTTAGTCAGTTTCAGAATGATAGATAAATATTCCTTGAAAACGCAAGTCATTGTTAATGATTATACCCATAACGAGGAAGATAAATCTGTAGCCTTCATTCCCAGTAATAATCCCTAATGTACTTCCAAATCAGGTAGCTCTGACTTTGAGATTGTTCTGTACTATTTGTGTCTGAAGACAATTGATGGTTAATTAAATGCATATACAATGCTTAATTTAAATTTAAAAGACTTTAAAAAACATTTAGTTGGATTAAATTAGTGATTTGTCTTAGAGTGTCTGTAACAGTTGCCCAATAAACATGATATAAAAGAAGCTGGTTGCCTTATTATAGTAATGGCCTCAGAGCGTGATCCTTAGACCAGCAGCGTAACTGCACAACTTGTTAGAAATACAAATCCTCAAAGCCTACTCCAGACATACAGAATACAAAATTCTGGCAATGGGACTTAACAATCTGTGTTTTAACAAGACCTCCAGGGATTCCTATGCCCACTTACATTTGAGAACTACTGCCCTATTGTATCGGAGATGGCAATGGCACCCCACTCCAGTACTCTTGCCTGGAAAATCCCATGGACAGAGGAACCTGGTGGGCTGCAATCCTTGGGGTTGCTAAGAGTCAGACATGACTGAACGACTTCACTTTCACTTTTCACTTTCATGCATTGGAGAAGGAAATGGCAACCCACTCCAGTGTTCTTGCCTGGAGAATCCCAGGGACAGGGAAGCCTGGTGGGCTGCCATCTGTGCGGTCGCACAGAGTCGGACACGACTAAAGTGACTTAGCAGCAGCAGTATAATGCAGTCTGACAGCATCTTTGATCCTTCTTGATTTTAGCTATAAAACAGCATTAAAGGAATGGTTTTAGTAAGCATTCTGGACTTCTGTTCTTGGTTGCAGTGTTTCCAAGAGATACCATGGAATCATATTTTAGCCTCAGAAGATACTTAACAGTGCTATTCTAAGATTCTGTGGTCAGAGATGTGCTTTAAGAAATTAAACCTGCAGCCATGTATAGGAAGTATTATAAGGGAGTAAAAGCAGGAAGATGAAGCCATAGGCCAGAGTGCTACTAGGACAGCAGCAGTGAGGATTACACAGATGGACAGGATCAGAGCCTTGCAGAAGTCCTTGAAGATCTTGAATGAGATGCTTAGGGAAATGAAGGATTCAAAAGCAGTTTTGAAAGTGTAAGCCCTATCACCATAGAATTTCAGTAGACAAGAATGTGTGATTATCTGTAGACTTGAAAATTTACTTTTGTAGTTCTTCCTTCAAATAACGTCAAATGTCTGTTTTGATTTTTACGGTTGGAGGCTTCACTTTGATGTACACAGAAACATTAAATAGTCTGTATTAGATTTTTATTCATTTTCACATTATTAGTTGTACAAAAGCACTTTCTAAAAAGGAGAAAGACAGAACCAATATTCATGTATCTTTATGAGGATATTGTTAACTTTGAGACCCATATACTATGGAATGGGTTTAATCCTTTATCCAGCAGTTAGTTAGGTACTAATATTGTACAAGACATTAAACTAAGCACTGTGTATGAGGGAAATAAGAGAAGTTTTGTCCTCAAAGAGTTTACTGTTAGTGAGAGAAAAAAATGCAAGCAATTATAACAACAATGTAATATATGCTGTAATAGAGACATGCACAGGTTGCTACAGAAACTCAGCAAAAGAAAACATTTTAAGTTGGTTACCAGCCACAAATAGTGGTTGATAATTTTTAAAAACCCTTCCTCCCCCCATTTGTAAATTGTTTAAACAGAGCTAAGGAAAAATACAATTTAAAAACCAACACTAATTGTTAAAAACAGAGTTATCCAGGATGTGTTAAACATTTTGGCTCTTGTTTTGTTGCTAATAGGTTCAACTTCTTGGGGCCGATGGCCTAGAGCAAGATGTTGGTGAAACTGAAGATGATGAATCACCAGAACAGCGAGCCCGGAGACCAATGAATGCATTTCTTTTATTTTGCAAACGTCATCGCTCTCTTGTCCGTCAGGAACACCCCAGGCTTGATAACCGAGGTGCTACCAAGATACTAGCTGATTGGTGGGCTGTTCTCGATCCAAAGGAAAAGCAGAAATACACAGACATGGCCAAGGAGGTGAGTTACAGTGAGGAGGCTTTGTGGTAACTGTGAACAACCAATCCTGCAACCCCCAGTTAGTAGAGTCCATGCAAAAGGTCTAGCAGCAGCACGAAGGTGAATCCCGAATCAAGTGTTAAACGAAGACATTGAAGCTTTGTTCCTATTCCTGAGTTCCAAGTCCACCTTGCAAATACTGGTGAGGTGCCAAAAGAAACCTATTGCCAAGAAGTTTTTTCTCACTTGTTTGTATTGCACTGATGACATGAGGGATGGATTTTTATGAATGGTGATTTATTTATTATGAATGACTTTTGTTTTTAGTTTTTCTAGGAGCCCAGCTTCTGCTGTCAGAGAATGCCCATGGTGAAGATGACACTCTTGATCTAGTTCTAAAGCTAAACAGCTTTGTAACCATATCTGAGTTAATTTCTGGGTCTCAGTTTTTTGTGGGTTTTTTTTTTTCCTTTTTTAAAAACGATGTTATGAGAAAGAGAAAGTTGGAACAAAATTTGCATCCCTTCCAGCACTAATTTTTAAAAAAATTTTGTAATATACACAGTTGTCAAAAGATATGCTTTGACTTCTTTCTGTAGGTAGTAAGTACGACATGAGTATTCAAAGCCAGTAGAGGAACGAATGGCAGTGGAACAGGATGTACTGTGATGTGTGCGTGCGTGTAAACACTGTGAGCAGCAGTTGGTGAGAAGTATTTCCATACAGGAATGCTTTCCAGAGGACTGGAGTGTATGTTCCAAAATGTGACTTAATTTATTCAAAAATTGTATACTGATCTGTTTCTAAAGTAACCTTAAATTAGTGTGAGTTCATTGTACATTTAAAATGTATTGTGTAATGGATTTAGCAAGTAAGGGGAAAGCAAAGCAATATCATTGTGGTTAACTTGAAAGGAATAATTCTAACTATATTTCTTTAGAGTTACAGCTTGCAAATAATATTGATTCATGAAAAACCCCAGCCACCCAAACATTTGGTTAAGTTCTATGATAAGATGGACCAGCAGGTGACAAATACAGAGTTTCAAGTGAGATATTTTATTAGACATCTCAGTATGTAGAAAAATAATTCTTTCAATTGCTGTGGTTTTATTGAGTTGCTTAACAGGCTAACATGGAACATAAAAATTTCTTAGTCTTCAGGGAAATTTGAATCCAGAATAAATGATTAGCATAGTTATTGTGTAATTAATGATCACGTAAGGCTTCAGGAATTAACTGTATTGTTAAAGACAGAATTTTAGCTATGTAGAGCATCTTATCTTGCAAATTTAAAATCAATTCCAGTAATCTACATGACTTTAAATGCTACTGGAGATTTTCATTCTCATAACAGTAATTAATAGTAAAAGATTCCCATTAAGTAGCTTTAGATCCTTTCATAGTCATGCTTCTAAGATAAAACAATTAATCTGAAACCTCATAGGGAGTTGCATAAGCCTCCTATAATTAAACTCTTGAGTTTATTTTTGGATTACTGTTTTGGGGTAACATACAGCCTGTCCCATAATTGTTTACTTTCTCAAATACTGCTAATTGATAAACCCAACAGGTGGCCACTTTTAAGAGGAAGGAAGTCTTATTTTCATATAGGAATTCCTTTACTAGTTACTTAATTAGCTTCACAATATTTGCCGTTGTGGTAAGTAATGAAATCTAAATCTCATAAGGTGTGCCGCCGCCCCCCCCCCCAACCCCCAAGCTACTCCAATGGCGACAGTAACTGGCTCTTCCACCCAACAACTTGTCTTGTTTATAGTTGCTCTTATGAAATGTCTCACTTCCAGTGCCATGCGTGGAAGGTTCAGCTACTTTCAAAATCCTTATATAATTGGTTTCTAGTCGTAAGTGATACTTGTTTCTACCTACTTACCAAATGGTTTTGAAATTACAAAAGAGTGCAGGTAATTGTGCTGGTGTTTTTTTGTGTGCATATTACAGCCTTAGTTGAAATGTCACTTTTTCCCTTACTCATTACTTGCTGTCTGATTATTTTCTGTTAGTGCATCTGGTGAGGCGAAGTACCTGTTTGGAAATTTTTCAGTTTTTTAAATTGTTTCCCAGCGCTGATTTATATTGTTGAAAAAAAAAAGTTTAATGAGGGTTTCCTGTTTTCCGAGGGTTTTAAACTGTCCTAACGATATAACCTAGATTCCTTTCTTAAATTCAGCAGCATGCCTTATGGTGCAGTGTTGTGGGCATTCATAGCCTCTAGCTTCTGCAGCTGCCTGTTAGTAGTCTCACACCATATTATTGTTCTTTTAACATCTTTATGTATACATTGTACAAATGTACAAATATATGTCTGCATTTTTGACTAGGACATTTCTGGAAACTTCTACTTGTCACTTAAACTAATAATCATAATTAATTAATGGACAGTCAATATAGAGGATCACACATGTTATTCAGATAGAGTCAGTGCCAAAGAGAGGGGAGAATCTGGTAAGTTAAGACAATTTTGAATGACCTTTTTCATACCCCCTTTGGTTTTTGTAGCCTAGGCATGGGACAGAATACATGCATTTATTGACTAGTTAGTTCATTCCAGAGTGGATGTCTTGCATATGCATAAATATTTAAAGTCAGTTATGATTGTTCCGTGGGGCTTCCCTGGTGGCTCAGAGGTAAAGAATCCACCTGCCAATGCAAGAGATCCTTTGGTCGGGATCCCTGGGTTCGATCCCTGGGTTGGGAAGATCACCCGGAGAAGGAAATGGCAACCCACTCCACTATTCTTGCCTGGGAAATCCCATGGACAGAGGAGCCTGACAGGCTACAGTCTGTGGGGTTGCAAAGAGTTAGACGCAACTAAACGACAGCCTTGAGTATTCCTGTTCTTCAGAGCAGGGACTGAAGGCTCTTTGGAGTTAGTATCTTGACCAGTCATACAATTGTGGACCCTGGAATAGTCTTTCCTATGTGCTTCTAGCATCCTTGTAGTATATGTTGCTCACTTTAGATGACTGAGAGACAAGAGATTTGAGTAAGAAGTGGAAAATGGTAACTATAAAATATCATGGTCTCATGGGAATAGTCTGCTTGTGCTGGGGTTAGGGTATTTCAGAAAAGGCTTAATGAAGTTGTTAGTAGAATTTGGTATGTCCCTTGGCACAGGATTCAGAAGAAAGGCAAGGATACGAGCAGACAGGGAAAAATAAGAACAACTTCAGGAATGAGAAAGTTTTACTTGAAGCCTGAGCTGTTTGTAGGTGAGTAACAGGAAATGATGATATAAAGGTGAACATCTTGAGAAATTGGCCTGAAAAGTTGGAAGCTCAGTTGTACGTTAATAAAAGAGCAATGGAATCAAATGCAGTAAAATACAGTTTAAAAGTAAACTGTAATAGCCTCTTGTAAATGTTGGGGTCTATTGTGGTCTGGAGTCTAGGAAAGATTATCACTGTAAATCTCCATGGGGTTTCGTGACCAGTTCTTCCTCGATATTTCTTCAAGAGAAAATTAATGTATTCATGCCCTTTCTTTGGTTTTATCAGAAATGGATTCTTCTCCATAGAAAATTTGATGTCATTTTCTTAGGTATTATCACTCTGTACAACTTCTGTTAACAGTCATGTGTCACACTCGACAGAATTTGTCTTTGTACTAGCTTGATGTGGCATCTTGCATACTACTGAGCTAGAGCAGCACCTCACTGATCCCCACATTCTTGAGAAACAAGTGTTACATTTGTTATTTCCGTACAAGAATTATTTTATAATCTGTAATTTGGTGAGAGTTTTGTGAACAATTAAGTTGTAGTCACATTTTCATCTGTTTATTAAATGATTCTTAACCCTTCTGTTCTTTGGAACTTCTGCTTTGGTTTTCCAAGAACCTTTCTTTTGAGTGAAGCCATAGCTGTCAATTGACATTTCTTTCCTCTATCAGACACTTTCTGCTACCACTAATGAAATAACTTACTATGTGTGGGTTTTTCTGAGTATGAGTATGGAGCCCCAGCACTTTAAGGAGAGGTGGGTAGTAAAACCAAAGATTTGGGCTTCATGGTTCTCAAATTTCTTGTTTCCGAGGCCTTTCCCATTCCTGTGTTCTGGATGTTGGGACTTTCTTATTATAAAAAAAAAATACTTGTGTTTATTTTTTTGAAATAATACCAATTTTTGAATATTGCTTTATTCTCTCTAGGGTTCTGACCCATTTAATCCTAAAAATAATCCTATGAAGTAGATACCATTTTCTGAAAGCTAAAGATGAGGACACTGCAGCCCAGAGGAGTTAAGTGACTTATCCAAGGCAGCAAATTACTAGCAGTAGAGTTTGGGTAGCCTTCTCCCTTTTCAGACCTTCTGAGTTTACACATTTGTAATTGTCAGTGAAGATACCTGTCCTCACAGGGTTGAGGTTAAGATGCAAGTAAGGCACTGTGCGCACAGGCATGAAGTTTAAAATGCCATGAAATGTTAGTTGTTCCTGATAAGCTTATGTTTGTGTTTCATACTTCTTTACCTAATAATTTTTTTACTGTTTTTATTAGAACCTGTTAACACACTGAAGTGCTACTAAAATACACAATTAATCTTTGAAACATAAGAATCAACAAAACTAAAAGTATCATTTGCCTATCTTGGCAGACACTGTCCAATGTGATTAATGATTCCTAACAAAATAGATGTTCCACTAAGTGAGCTAACTACTTGATTTCAGAAATATCAGTCCATTTACTAATTGTTAGTTTTTTTTCTAATTTGCTGATTGTTTTTCTGTGATTCTCTTGCTTTTTCTATGATCCAGTGGATGTTGGCAGTTTGATCTCTGGTTCCTCTGCCTTTTCTAAATCCAGCTAGCTTGTACATGAATTATCTGTTAATGCATTTCCAGAAATGCAGATAATGTTTACTTACCCAGACCCCTACCATCCTTTTATAAAGTGCCAAAATTACATCTTAAAAGAAATTCTGAAATTTTTATTTTTAATTAGTGCTAACTGATTAAATAGACTTTCTCCTTCTTAACCCAAATTAGGGAGGAATATTGTCCTTTAAAAAAGGTTATATGTGGAAATGAACTACTGTCTCCACAGTAATCCTTACAGGGAATTTAGGCAACCATATCTATAGCCAACTCAGTTTTTCCTTTATGACTTTTCTGCAAGAGAACCAAATAACTCCCTGGTCACTTATTCAAGTCACTTTTTGAAATGTGTGGTTTTTACTGGAGTGGCTTTATCACGAAAGTTTCATAGGTTAGTGTATAATTTAAAATACATCTTTTCTATCAGATACATAAACTTAATTCATCATCCTGTCATATAAAAGTCTGATTCATTTTCTTCCTGTTAAAATGTCTAGTAAGAATAATTCAGACCTATAAGTTTTAACATTTTTATGAGGAAAGGTTCCTAGAACTAAGAAAGTACTAATTAGTACCACTTCTCAAATATCTTACTCTCGTCTTCCACCCTGTATAATGTGATTTCTGCCTGCCAATATGAGGAGGTACAGTTGTCTCCAAATTCATTAGCCATTTCAAAATTTATTATGCTAAAGATTCACTTAGCCCCTGCAAAGTTACAGAATTTAAATTGTATTATGCCTTTTTTTGAAAACAAGATAATTACTGAATAATCTCATAGTTGTGGTAGATTTTTTTTTATCATGGTGATATTTCACATTTTTGCACCTGTATCAGCTCTCTTTATTTATATAGATATTCCCAGGGTCCCTTATTAGTTTACCTCAACAGGGTTATTATTCTCTCTCACTCTGCTGAGAAGAGCTAGACTGCAATAATAGCTAGAAATACTGCCGGACTTTTTGAGCCAACCCTCCCGCCCCACCTCCAATTAAGAACAAACACTTGGAGAACAATTAATAAGGACATCTCTCCTTAAGGTGCTTTTTAAGATCAAATTTCCCATTCTTATAAGTGATCTGTGAAAGTAATTTTGAGAACCAGTTTTTTAAAGATTAATGTAATACTGTCTTTTGGTTTATAATAATGCCATTGTCATATATAAAGTAGACCAAATACTGTGTCAAGGGTATGTATTTAATACCATTACCGAAAAGCAGTGGTGTATTATCATTGCTAATGAAGTCTGGTGGTGATTGAGATTGGAGAGAGGAGGGCCAACATTTACTAATAAGCACCTTCTGTAAGTCAGGAACTGTGGCTATAAAGTAGATTCACTTAGGTTATCTAATCAGTTAGAAATTTGCAAAACAAAAAAGAATTTAGTAAGGGAATTTTTACTTTAATGGGAGATTTTTGAAAATAAGTATTTTAGCAAGAGGTTAGTTACCTCGAGGATAGGACCAATAGCCTGTGATTGATGTTTGTGAAGGATAACTGAGCCTCGCCCTCTACCCCCAGCAGGAAAGCCCTCCCCTGGGGATCCAGATGAGTGGGCCTGTCTCTTTGGTCCCTTCAATCTGTGCTGATGGATTTTTGCCCACATGGTTGGCCAGCGTGCTAATAGTTTCACTCAGCTATTTGCTTCAGACTATATATAGCCGCTTCTGATTTCTCCCTTACTCAGCTTTCTCTGTGATCCCTTTCCTAATAACCTCATCACAACAAATGATTAAGCCTTTCTGTTGTCTCTTATAGCTGAATCAGAGCCAGTGACTGATGGTGTGTGTGCTCGGTTCCAAGGACAGACATCCTCATGCCCTGAGGCTCCTCCTGCCTTCTCCCTCACTGGATGTTCATACACTGCCTGTGTTGACCTGTCTGTCTTTTCATGAATTTATGACATCTCCATCTAAGCTTTAAACTCCTTAAGGACAAGGGCTGTTTGTTATTCTTTTCTCTTATATCCTTCATTCTTAACCCTTTGCTCTGCTGTTTTACATTGAGTTTAAGAATATGAAAGATTAATATTGTGGTTAATTTACATAGTATTGATCCTCATAGTGAACTCTCAGTTTCTGTTTTCCATGAAACCCCACATACTCCAGGCCTGTCTTCTGCCATTTGTCCTACACACAGGTAGCTTCAGTAGTTGTTGTTCAGTTGCTAAGTCGTGTCTGACTCTTTGCAACCCCATACACTACAGCACACCAGGCTTCCTTGTCCTTCACTATCTCCAGGAGTTTGCTCAAACTCACGTCCATTAGGTCTGTGATGCCATCCAACCATCTCACCCTCAGTCTTTCCCAGCATTAGGAAATTTTCCAGTGAGTTGGCTCTGCACATCAGGTGGCCAAAGTACTGGAACTTCAGCTTCACTATCAGTCCTTTCAATGAATATTCAGGGTTGATTTCCTTTAGAATTGACTGGTTTGATCTCCTTGCAGTCCAAGGTACTCTCAAGAGTCTTCTCTAACACCACAATTCAAACGCATCAATTCATTGGCACTCAGCCTTCTTTATGGACCACTTCTCACAGACCCACTAAAAAACAGTTACCATGCTGGAGCCAGGGAAAGGTGTGTGGACTGTGTATTAAAAGAAGTAATATGTTTGAGTGGCTAATTGTGGATTGTAATCAATTTAAAAACAGACTAATTCATGCTCTTCTCATGCCCCGTGTTTAACCAGTATCGGTCATCTAGTCAGTGACTGAGTGGGTAGAATAAGTACAAGAGAAAGAGATGTTTATGGTCAGTGATTGTCACTGCTTTACGTTGTCTTCAGCACAGCTGCATATCATAAGTTAGTTTAAACTAGCCCTTATTAATACCATCAGTGCTTTTAAGAATAGTCAACGCTGGTAATAAATCATTCATAAGAATGACAGTATTATTGTTTTCATCACACATGCAGATTTTCATCAAAGCAAATTGCTAAGTGATTCTTAGAAAAGGATGTAATATTTACTGAGAAAGAACTATATTATCTAGCAGATTGACAACATAGGAAGGCAAGAAGGTGACACCTAGAAACAGAGGAAATCTGAAATCTAGTGACATCCATCCATCTAGGATCTTTCACAGTTGGGACTTTTTCTTAAAAAAACAAAAAAAAACACCACCAAAAGTATCAAAAACTTTCTTTTAAATGTCTTGTGACAGATATGTTACTCTGATAGTCCTTTGTTACTTTATAGAGTGGTGACTTTTATTCAGATGACTGTTCATCCTACTGTTGCAGCTCGTGTTCCTTTTGCTGGGACAAAATGATGATGCATGGTGCCTGCTACTTTGATTTTCATCTCACCCTTTCATTTGTCACTTTCCACCTCCAGACAGCAAGTAAAGCTGTTTGTCTGCCTCAGCTTAACAAACCTGTAAATCCCCCTCATGCATGTGAATGTGACATTGATACCCTCAAATTTATTCTGCTATGTGATGATAAATTCTAGTCTGGATCTGGCCTTTGTATCCTGTTTTAATTATTTTTGTAAGAGTAGAACTTATCTTACTGTATCTTCCTTCTGCATGTACCTATATATCAATATGCAGATGTACAGCTTTTAGTTTAACAGCAAAAAGATTATTCAGAAAATTTGAATTAAGGGTAATTCTGGGGGGTAATACTAAACAATTGACTACTAAGTTTGCATTATATTGTCTACAGTACAATTTTCATTTATATGATTTAAAGTGAAGTGGTGTTTATTAGTTTGATCAGATATACTGTTTTTACACTAAGGGTAAAGGAACTTCTTTTTCAAATGGGTTAGTTTAAAAAGCTGTTTCAATCTTATACTAAATTAATTTTACACACAGTGTTCATTTTGAAAAGAAAGCTTTATAGGATTGAACAAATCATATTAATTAAATAAGGTATCTAGCAGTAATAAAATCATTGAAGAATACATAAAAATATATTTTATCAAATGACATAATTTTGGTAATAGAACATGAATAGCATACATATATTTTATTTAATTTTATTGTCGGGAAAGGGAATGGCAGAGTTGGGAAAGAGGGAGAAAACCATAGAAAAATAAAGGAGAAAAGAAAATATTGATACCAAAGGCTGAAAACCTCCATGTTGTGATGGATTAATTGCAACCTCACACATCACAGCTCTCTGTATGTTCACTTTAGTGATCACATGTGTTCATTGCAAACCCCTAGGATGTGATCAGGTGAAGTTACACTGTGTAGTTTTGAGGAGGAATTGAGGCTGAGAAAGATTGTACAACTTGCTTAATGTCCACCACTGACTAACAGCAGAGGTGGGTTTTGAACCCAGATAATTAGACTCTGTATCCAGTACTGTTTCTTCTACATGCCCCTGCAAATAACTGGAAAGTTCATCAGTTTGCCCTGCGCCATTCTCTTGCCATTCTTGATCTTGGTTCATTTATCCTACAATTGATTACATTGCTCTGTAAGATTTGCCTGTATTTGCCTGTGCAGTAAAGCATGTTTTAATTTTTAACTTACCAAATTAAGCAGTGAGCAGAATCTAGTTACTGACTCTGGTGTTCGCTCACATTTGTAATGTGCATCTGATACCTACTTAGAAATATATACACATGACAAATAACATGGCAGATAACTCCCTTTCTCCACCAAGACCAGGCGGAGATCTGAATTTGGATACTGGAAAGGAAAAAGAATAATGAGAGTTGAAAGATACAAAATTTGTTGCCTCTGAACCCTCATCCCACAAATGAACTTTCTAGTAGATAAATTCATGTCCTAGCTCTAAAGCCCCATACTGAGGCTGTCATTCTTCTACAACGGAAGACACAGAAGTGTTGTTTTTTTTAATTCAGTATCTTAATAGAGGAGTAAGGTGAAGGCTATTAGAACCTTTTCAATCTATGTGTTAATTAAAATATGTTGTCTGTTCTTTATTTATAGTATAAAGATGCGTTTATGAAGGCAAATCCTGGCTACAAATGGTGTCCTACCACAAACAAGCCTGTGAAATCCCCAGCACCCACCACTGTCAATCCACGAAAGAAACTATGGGCCTTCCCATCTGACTCTTCAAGAGACTTGCCAAGCCCCAAGAAAACAAAGACTGAAGAAATGCCTCAGCTTAACTTTGGAATGGCCGGTGAGTTTAAACACTAATTTTCCCTGTTCTTTAAGACTGGGGCAGTTCATGTAGGCAGTATTTTTAACAGATAATAGAGAGGGAGAGAAAAGCAAAATTTATGACCAATAGGAAGTAATGGCAAATATGTACCTTAGCTTAAAGCTTTGGAGTATGACATGCTTTAGAATGTATATATAATTAAAGAAAGGAGGGTTAGACCAAGTGGTGGAGCCATTGTAAATATCTGTGGATTCCTGACATTGATATGGAAAAGCAGACAACAATGTGGAGACTGTCAGGAACTCAGGGATTTTGTAATGTAACAAAACAGCTTACACACTCGTGCCCACTATTAAGTTGTTCCCCGTAAGCACCTTCTCTGGAGAAGGGAATGGCAATCCACTCCAGTTTTCTTGCCTGGAGAATCCCATGGACAGAGTATCCTGGCGGGCTACAGTTCATGGGGTCGCAAAGAGTCGGACATGACCGAGCAACTAGCACACACTGTAAGCACCTTAGTTGTGTTGCACACCTAACAAGCCACAGTTATGTAGATCATTTGAGGATATGAAACATCGAGAGCAGGGGGATGAACAACTCCATCACAAATCTAGGATGGATCTGACAACTGTTTTTTAGAGGGAATTGCCATCCCAATCCTTTTACAGGCCCGGCAAATTGAACATTCCAGATGGTCCCATTTGTTCTGAGCCTTTAATATTCTTTGGGTGGTAAGGAACGTTACAGCATTTATTACCACAAAATAAAGTATTTATATTCACCTTGCAAATGGTTCTGTCTTCCTAGCTGTTATAATACCATAATCAAGAGAAGTTTCCAGGATGAATTAGGGAGACTGGGCAAGATGGAAGCATTGAAACTGATGTGGAGCTAGAGGGTTCCCATGTCATTAGTACAAACAAATTTTCTTCAAAATGGGAGCTCTGAACAGTTTGCAAAATAGAAAGCTTGGGAATGGAAGTTTAGCAGTATTGTGATGAGGCTTCACTTTTTAATTGCCAGGAGGCCTAGTGAGATTTAACAGTTCAATGTGTGACTTGTGGCATCTAACAATGTGGTGGTGTCACGTGTAAATCTAAGAAATGCCATCTGGCCATTCTTGGGGAACAAAGTCTTCAGGTGATTGTTATGTAAATATCTGTGGTATAGTTCTAGGTGAGCTTACAAAGTGATACTTTGCATATCTCCGAGGAATCAGAATAGAGATCTGTCTTTGTTTCAGCTGTTACTTTGTACAATTTCAGCTTCAACCTGCTTGCTGCTTCTAGAATCCACAGATTGTGTCAGTAAGAGTTTTTATAAAATACTTAATCATCTGAACTTATCATCAGGACCAACTCAGAGTATATCTTTGACTGGCTTCTGAATGAATTCCTTCGATTAGCATGTGTCTTCCATTGCTTTTTCTACCACTTCTAAGTCTAGATCAGTCTTTCTAGGTTGTGTTGTGTTTTGTTTTGTTTTGCATACAGTGGCTATTCACAAACCAGAAATACTGCAGAAAGCTATAAAAGATGTCTATCTATAGCATTATTTCTGTCAGTTTATTAGTCTCCTTGTTATACCTACAAATTCAAATTGGGACCTAGGTTTCAACCAAGATATTTACAGGTCAGTTTTTAAGAACAGCGTTCTTTTTAAAAAAATACAGAAAAGAAGGAAAAGAACTTTCTCACATTATATAAGGGCCTGTGATGGATGTTGGAAATCCATGATCACAGCCCTTGTTAAGCTATATACAGCTGATAACATTGGTCTGATGTTCCTTTTTAGCACAACGATAGCAAACTAATTTGCTGTTAATTAAAACATGGTTCTTAGTGTTTAAATCTAGAGGAAGAAGCTGTAGGGCTTTTAGAGGCCAGTTTAAGCTTACATGGAATTTCATTTTATTTTGTTTTCCCTGTAGTCCTTGTCACATGACATTTTGCATTTTTTAATAACCCCAAAGCAGTCAAGTGTGTGATATCCAAGAAGGAAAAGCTGTGTAGAATTTAACTTAGTGCAGGTCCTCTGAGTGAAGGGAATGCATGCTATTTATATAAGTATAGTTTTGATATATCCAAATAACATTATATAAGTATAAATTAACATAAAGGATGATGGTAATTTCTTGTCTGTGTTTTAGTGTCTATACAGCAAAGTCATATTTGTGTATAACGTAAATAGATCATCATGGAAGTATGTTCGTATTTTACTTAGTAATTTGAACTAACGCATTTTTATCTTTATTAGAAAGCAATTATTCAATCCTTCTTATCTCTAGAATGGCAGTTCCAAAAGTATTTGGCTGCCCTGAGAACTGAAGTTCACTTTTACTTTCCACCCAGTTCATTTCTCCTAATTTTTATTGGCCAATAGATTTGTGTCAGTTTTAGCAGCCACAATAGTTCATAAACTTAATGTTTAATTAAGGATTGAATCTCAACAATGAAGAGCCTTGTTTTAGCAAATTGGTCTGTGTTCCTACATCTCTTCCTACAAGGCGGTCTTCCAACATGGAGCTGTTTTGTGACCACCTGATCATTTGGTGACGTATTTTACCTCTACTAAGCTCTTTCTTTTTTTAAAAAAGCTCCCGCAGATTCTTTTCTTTTTTTAAAGTTGGACCATTTGTAAGATGTGGTCAGAGTTGCTTCATGAGTTCTTGAGACAGATTTGTATTGAAAGATGGATTTAAGGACATATCTTTAAACAAAATCAAAAAAGAAGAAAAGAAGCACCTGAATGTCTTCAGGCAACACTATGCCTGATCCTCATTTTTAATTGTAGAGAGATTACTAAAATAAAAAAATTGTGTTTATTGAGGACCAGGAAGCACTAGGTTAAGCATTGACTTAGGCATTTTCACATATGTTATTTTATTGAAGTTCTGAAATGTAACTTATTTAAGACAACCTTAAAGGATATAGGTTTCTTATTGTCTGTATTTTCTTTGTTTGGATATAATCCTGGGTCATAGATCAACCAGTTTCTGTTTCTACTTCTGTTGATTATTGAAGGAATGAAAACAAAGACCTTCAGTAGTATAAAAAGGGTTCATTTTGAGTGCTAAAAGATATTTTGAGGAAGGCCCTAACCTTATCCCTAAGATTTAAGATGTCAGAAATACTTAACTGTTGAACTTAGATTTGTTTTTGAAAGTTTTAAAGAAAGAATATTTGAACAAAGCCCACTAAATTTTTGGTGGCTCATTTGTAAAATGTCTTTCTGTTCTCATGTTCCTCCAATGACCTGTTTCTTTTTATCAGCCCTGGTTTCATGTGGGAAAAATAACAATTTGGGAATAACAGTCTCAAATTTCTTAGAAAAAAGCATAAGCACTCTATTGTTTTTTTCATCCAAACTCCCCATGCAGTAAGGAAAGAAGCATTGCACTAGGAGATAATTCATGTTCTAAACAGCTGTGGTACTGAATAAACTATTTTGTTGGAATGGTGGACAACAGTGGTATTCTTAAAGCTCACAGAAGTATGAGTACTAAGCATATATATGCCAGGTTACTGCTTCATAAAGTTCAAACGTTTTCTGTAATAAGTTATGTGTGGTTCTGTTGGATTTCTGATTGTTAGTCTTTGTGAGTATTTTGGATTATATGTTCTCCATTGTTGTGAATTGATAATTTACTTACTTTTGGCTTATTTAGATCCTACTCAAATGGGAGGCCTGAGCATGCTGCTTTTAGCTGGAGAACATGCTCTTGGGACGCCAGAGGTAAGTAGTCCCTATCCCTCTCTGTTCCACTCCTGCTAGAAGTTGATAACATGGACACTTGTGTTCTGTTCACAGTGTTTATTCTACAGTTTCACTGTTAACAGCTCATGAACAAACTATGCTTTTAATTTTCATGCTTTCAATTTTAAACCTTAATTTTCATTAAGGTTTCTGTGTGCATGGTATTATGCCTTGAAAGTAACAGACTGGGTTACATGAACCCAAAAGGACACAAACAGAGATTGGGTGCAGATTTTGAGATTCTCTGAGCACAGGCGTAAGACTTAGGACATACAGATAATTAGCATTTGCCATGGCTTTGTAATGGAGTTCAGATGGTGGATCCTGTGAGTCATTCATTCTGTTTATAACAGTGTCTGCTTTTGTGATGTTCTCATTTAGACTTGTTAGTGAAAAGGTGAGAGTTTAAAAAAAAAGCATGAGACTGTTGGTCTCTCTGGTACCTGAATAAATCCAAACTCCTGCTTTTGAAAATCAGAAAACGTGGCATTTTAGGATTGCTTATTCTTTAAAATGGAAAATGAAAAAGGACCCAGACCCTCCTAATGACCTTGGTCTTGTTTTATTCCCTTGTATAGTTATTGGGTTGTGTTTGCTAAATAACTCTTAGATATAGTCTTGACAGGCAGGTAGTAGTCAATAGCCATGCATAGTTTGCATTTGTGGAATTTCTCTATTTTTCAAACCCATTTAGCAGAGGCCAGATGCATTGACCTGCTACTGGTCACATTATTTTATACACTGAAGTCCTTGAGGTGGAAATTTTTCAATCCCCAACCAGCATTACTACTTAGGACCCAAAATGGCAATTTTATTGCATATACATACATACATAACGTATGTATGTACATACATATATATGTATGGGCCTCCCTGGTGCCTCAGATGGTAAAGAATCTGCCTGCAACGCTTGAGACCAGGGTTCGATCCCTGGGTCGGGAAAAATCCCCCGGAGAAGGGAATGTCAACCCTCTCCAGTATTCTTGCCTGGAGAATTCCATGGACAGGGGAGCCTGGCAGCCTACAGTCCATGGGATCGCAGAGAGTCTGACACGACTGAGCAACTAACACACACATACACATATATATATTCCTTCCTTCCTTTCTTAAGTTGTATGCATGCCTTATGAATTACAGTTAAAGCATATTCAAATAGTTGTTTTAGAAGATACCACATATTTACATCACAACACACTTTTATTATTTATAGTTTATGTTTGGGATCCATAGTAGTTGACCAGATATTCAATTTGATTTAACTTGTTGCTGCTGCTGCTGCTAAGTCACTTCAGTCATGCCCGACTCTGTGCGACCCCATAGACGGCAGCCCACCAGGCTTCCCTGTCCCTGGGATTCTCCAGGCAAGAACACTGGAGTGGGTTGCCATTTCCTTCTCCAATGCATGAAAGTGAAAAGTGAAAGTGAAGTCGCTCAGTCGTGTCCAACTCTTAGCGATCCCATGGACTGCAGCCTACCAGGCTCCTCCATCCGTGGCATTTTCCAGGCAAGAATACTGGAGTGGGGTGCCATCGCCTTCGGATTTAACTTGTTAGTTCTGTTCAATTTAGAATCACAATAAATGTGTCAATTTGGTGGACCCGTACTTATTTACATTGTACTTATCTTTAGCTGAAAAAGGAAACTTTGTACTTTTGCATACTCATCATTCAGCAGGTTTGTATTTCCTCACATGATAGCCTTCACTGGCATCATTTGACTTTATGACACATTAAAAGCAATCAGATTAACTCTGACTAGAGCGTAGAGCATCCCAAGCATGTTCCCAAAGGTGAAGGTTGGAATAATAATGCGCATTTGACCTTTCAGCACAGTCTGACTCATGATTCCCAAGAATGCACTGTATTGTGAAAGTCAGTATCATCTTCTCTGATAGATTAGATAATAATGAAATTTTCTTCCAAACATCTATTAGCATTCCTTCTAATTTTCAGGAAAAAATGTAAACAAATAAACATGTATAGAACTTACAGATGGATGAAAATGCTAGTCAGAAAAAGGAATACTTTTTTTTTTCTTTGAATTAAAATTTGTCTTTTGGGCTCTTTTTAGTGAATAGCTCTTCTCCCCACTTATGAGGATAGCAGAGTTTGACACAAGCAGTTTAAATCATGCAGTGGTCAACCTTCCATTTCTGATGAAGGGGGAACCATTTTGAAAATTCTCAAGCTAAAGAAACAGAGAAAATTAAATGGCCGAAAGAAATGAACCACACAGGAGACAGAATTTCATACTAAGGAAGTTGCCAGCACTTAGGTTTTTAAGGACCACTTCTAAGAATACAAGTCTTTCTTCATAATTCCTCCTTCTTGTCCCAGATATATTTAGGCATTATTGAAAATGGTCTTGAGCTATTGAAACAATAAAGGGGCAAAGTTTGTATAACATAATGCCATCTCTAAATATAATTAGTTTGAGAGTTTTTTTCATAGCTGTCAGTAGATTTCATTTAATACCTAATTTCTATGCAAAGTCGCATTCCAAATATGTAGACATTTTTATAGAACTTTAGGGGCTTATGTACATTGGCAGATGACAAATACAATGAATACATACTTATATTTTTAAAAGAAAATTGTAAAGATAATGAGATAAGGAAAGAAGTACAGAAATTTGATACTTCTTAGATTTGGAACAATTACCATGAAGTCTGTTTAAACTGTTGGGTAGGACCAGTCGAATAAAGTGACATTTTACAAAAATTCTTCCACAGAGGAGGTCTAATTGTAATGAATTTTTAAAATGCCATGAGAAAATTCTTACTCTGAAATGGCTTATTGAAAAGGAGATTTTCCTTTATTTGTCAGCCTGAAACCTAATCACATAGAAAAAGTCCTCAAAAGCCTATTTTTTTTTTAAATATGAAAAATTTAATATAGGTAATAGTTTTATTTTTAAAAGCAATTCTATTAACAGAAGGTAGACAGGCTTACTGTTACAGGAACAATAAAACTCTAGGTTAAAGTTTCTTTGGTTTATACATTTCGTAGATCTACATATGATGTGCTCTTAGGGTTTTTAGAGAGAAATTATAGGTTCTTGATATAGCAGTGAGCAAATAATAACAAGCAGGATGTCTGAGTTTTTGCTTTCTCCTTAGTCTTCTGATTAACTCTAAATTTGCCACAATATGTTTGGCATTATTAGGGCAGCATTTTTATATGCTACTATTTGTGTCTCTGATGAGTGAAATGGGGTAAGAATTGCATTTACAGTTTGTTTGACTCTTTTTCACATAAATGGTTAGTCCTGTATTTTCTTTATACCCAGAATACACTGAAATATATTTCATATTTGAGACAAATTTTTAAAAGCAGTGTTTGTTGTTAAGAGTATATGAATTAAAGAAGCAAAATAAATGTATAGGCATCCCTCATTTTATTGTGCTTTGCAGATACTGCAATTTTTACAAATTGAGGGCTTTTAGCAACCCTGCGTCCAGCAGGTCAGTTGGCACCATTTTTCCAACCATATTTACTCACTTTGTATCTCTCTGTCACATTTTGTCAATTCTTGCAGAATTTCAAACTTTTCATTATTATTATATTTGTTATGGCAGTCTATGATCAGTGACCTTTAATGTTACTATTGTAATCTGAGCTGGTGAGTAGGGGGTGCTACAAATCATATCCATATAAAACAGTGAACTTAGTTGATAAATGTGTGTATTCTGACTGCTCCACCTGGGTGACAGCATGTCTGTTTATAACATAGTTAACTGAATATTTCAAACCCACTGTTGAGACCTACTACTCAGAAATGAAGAGTCCTATAAATATTATATTTATTTATAATACTGCTGCTCATTGACGATGCACCTGGCCATTCAAGAGCTCTGACGTAGGTGCCCAGCAAGACTAATGTTTTCATACTATTCCACACATCTGTTCTGCGGCCCATGGATTAAGGGGTCATCTTGACTTTTAAGTCTTCTTATTTAAGAAATGCATTTTGTAAGGCTGTAGCTGCCATAGAGGGTGATTCCTCTAATGGATCTGGGCAAAGTCATTTAGTTGAAAACCTTCTGGAAAGGATTCACCATTCTCGATGCCACTAAGAATGTTTGCATTTCATGGGAAGAAATCAAAATATCAACATTAAGAAAATTCCCTGGCAGTTCAGTGGTTGGGACCCGAGGCTATCCTGCAAGCCATGCGGCATGACCAGAAAGAAAAAAATAATAATCAGGATTAATAGGATATGGGGAAAAGTTGATTCCAACCCTCCTGGATGACTTTGAGGGGTTCCAGACTTCACTGGAAGAAGTAACTGCAGATGTGCTGAAAATAGCAAGAGAACTAGAATTAGGAGCTAAAGATATAACTTGAATTGCTTCAATCTCATGATAAAACTTGAATGGATGAGGAGTTGCTTCTAATGGAGCAAAGGAAGTAGCTTCTTGAGGTGGGATATCCTCTTGGTGAAAATGCTATGAAGATTGTTGAAATGCCAAGAAAGGATTTACAATGTGACATAAATTTAGTTGATAAAGCAGTGGCAGGGTTTGAAAGGATTGGCTACAGTTTTTGAAAGAACTTCTACTTTGGGTAAAATGCTATCAAAGAACATTGCAGGCTGCAGAGAAGTCATTCGTGGAAGGTAGTGTCCATCAATATGACAAACTTTATTGCTGTCTTAAGTTAAGAAATTGCCACAGCCCCTCGGACCTTCAGCAGCCACCACACTGATCAGTCATCCATCAATGTCAATGCAAGCCCCTCCATCAGAAAAAAGATTACAACCCACTGAAGGCTCATGATAGTTAGCGTTTTTGAGCAATAAGGCATTTAAGTTAAGGTGTGTATATTTTTTAGGTATAAAGTTATTGTACACTTGCATGGGTGTGTGCACTAAGTCACTTTAGTCATGTCCAACTGTGTGCAACCCTGTGAACTATAGCCCCCAGGCTCCTCTGTCCATGGGCTTCTCCAGGCCAGAATACCGGAGTGGGTTGTCATACTCTCCTCCAGGGGATCTTCCCGAACCAGGGATTGAACCTGTGATTTTTACCTCTCTTACATTGGTAGGTGGGTTCTTTACTACTAGTGCCACCTGGGAAGCCCTTGTACACTTAATAGACTATTTATAGTATAAACATAACTTTTATGTACTCTGGAAAACCAAAACTTTGTGTGACTAGCTTTATTGCAGTATTCGCTTTTGATGGTAGTGGCCTGCAGCTGTACCCGTGATATCTCTTAAGGTGTGTCTGTATTGAGCAAGACAGCCATTAGGGAGTGACTACCGCCCCCCACCCCCACCACACACACACACTCAAAATGGCATGTTAAGCTTGTCTCTACTGAGACCCAGTGAAATGTAAGTATAGAAGTCTTGTTAGGAAATAACCCCATAATAGTGAAGGAAATGGAATGTTTCCAGAGAATATGAGATTTTAGTAAACTTACATAAATCAAAAAGCAAATGACACTTTTTAATTGAGAAAATATGATATAAGCTTAAAGTATACTAATCAGGGAACATCAGAGACCCGGTCTGTTGAACAGTGTCCAGCAGCTTTAGTGAACATATCTCCTCTTTTTTACTTTTAAGGAACAAGAAAGAAAAAGTAGAATTAAAAGTAATATTATTAAAAATTTAAGCAAAGTAATAATGTTCACAAACTCTGGGAAGAGCTAAGGAGAAGGAAGTTATTACATTGAGTTAAGCCGTTATGTTTCATATCAGTGAGTTATATTCTGAAGATGGAAATGCAATAAATAAAGTATAAGTATTATGATCTAGAATTTCTGTAAGTAATCTCCAGGACTGAAAATCTGTAGTCTTATATTTTTAACTTTAAAAAATAAAACATAAAAATCTAAAGCTAAATTAAAATTTAAAAATAAAGGCAGGAAGAAATAAATTTCAGAGATGAAAAGGGAGATTATTCAACACATAATGTATAGAACAGCTTGGAATAATATTGGAAAGGTCAGTATTAGATCTAGGTGAGCACAGAAGTCATCTTGCCTAGAAACGGAAGAGATGATTTGAGGAATAATAGAAAATAAGAAAAATTAGGCAGAGTAATCATAACTGATAAAAAGGTTTGATGGTATCAATATCTATTTAGTTGAATAAATGAAGACAAACCTTTAGACATTTGGAAAGTGTATTAGACCTGAATTTGTGATTTTCGGATGCCTCGTTGTTTTGTTGGCATTAAGAAATATGGTGGTAAAGTTAAGATCAAGTCACATTTTTGTTTTCCTTCCATCGTGTAAAATGGAGCTAATAATACTCGCTTGCCTCTAACTCCCAAGACTTCTATGAAGATTAATTTAAAAAAAGACATTTTTACCTCTCCTGAAAAGCATTCTAGTATTGGTACTTAGTATTATTACTATAATTTATTCTAGCCATTTCGTACTTGAAATGTCAGGCTATTACTCCTACAGGCTATAGTATGCTTTACCAGCAGCATACTCACGTTGAGCAAATAACCTGCTCAAGATTGTGTGGCTATGACGTGACAGAACTAGGATTTGAGCCCAGAGGGACTAACTTCAGTCTTCCAGTAGCCCACTTGTGATTCAGTCCCTGCCCACCTCACCTCAGCCCCTGCCACTTCTCCAGCGGTGTTCTGAGCTGCAGCTTTATGCACAGGCATTTCATGAGTACTTTCTGGGGACCAAGCCCTATACTAAGCACTTACACTGGTTATCTCATTTCATCTTTCCATGAGCCTTAAGAGATTGGTTTATTATTTCCCATTTCATAAATGAGGAAACTAGGCTAGAGAGGTTAAATAACTTCTCTAACGTCTTAGAGCAAGAAAGTCATTATACTAGCATTTAAACCTGTATATGTTCCGTTAAGTAATGAGATGGGTGAAATGAGATAAAGAAAAGGTGGTAATACCAGTATTTGTTAAATTAATGAATATGTCCATATTTAAAACACTGTGAGTTTTATTTTTATTTTTTTAAATTTTATTTTATTTTTAAACTTTACAATATTGTATTAGTTTTGCCAAATGTCGAAATGAATCTGCCACAGGTATACCTGTGTTCCCCATCCTGAACCCTCCTCCCTCCTCTCTCCCCATACCCTCCCTCTGGGTCGTCCCAGTGCACCAGCCCCAAGCATCCCACTGTGAGTTTTAAATTTAAAACAAATACAGATTTTGGTAAAATTGAAAAATTTCCCCTTTCTTACAATTTCTCATATCAGTGAAGTGGGACAGTTATTTTTACTACCTGTTGGTAACATTGAGCTACTGTGACTTCTGCCTCTCTTAGGCTGCTATATTTGACCACTTCAGGATGCTAAAATCTACTGAATTCCAACCTCACCCCCAACTCTTGCCCCCTTCACAACTTTTGTCCCCCACCAAAGCTTTTAATATATGGGCTTCCCTGGTGGCTCAGATGGTAAAAACATCTGCCTACAATGAAGGAGACCCAGGTTTGATTCCTGGGTTGGGAAGATCCGCTGGAGAAGCAAATGGCAACCCACTCCAGTACTCTTGCCTGGAAAATCCCATGGACAGAAGAGCCTGGTAGGCTACAGTCCGTGGGGTCGCAAAGAGTTGGACACGACTGAGTGACTTCACTTTCACTTTTCAAAGCTTTTAATTCCCTTCTCATAGTTTTATAGCTTTTAAACATAGTGAGGAAATACTATATTTATATTTAAATTCACATTAAGTGGGCTCCTTGAACTTTCTCAGTTCTGGGTAGAGACCCTTCCTTTTTATAATATGCCACTGCTCACTGCCCATCCAGCCCAGCATCTTCCATCTCTTAACAGTGGGGCTCAAAGCCAGACAGGCACCTGTCCTCATGAGTCCCCGGGCCTCATTGCTCAAGATGCTGACGAGCTCAGAGGAGCCCCTCCGTTCCCAGAGGTGGTGGAAAGGGGGAATGGGAAAGGTGGGCAGCAAGTGAGTGGGGAAAGAGGGGAATGAACAAGTGGGTGAACGAGAAGGGTGGGATGTGCTGCTGCATTGTTGTCGACAGTGTATTTATATGCACAACTGCATTCTGTCCACTGTGTCCGGTGAAGAAGTCGGTAGCGTTGTTACCTGTTTTATCAAATGAGGAAACTGAGGCGGGAAGATGCTCTGGTTTTTCTCAGTGTCTGTTGCACTTTACAGAAGTGGCCTGGAGTCTGACCTGAACTTCCATCCTAGCGCTCTGCCACATGGCTTAGAATGACAGGGAACTTGACTCTGGTGGCCCTGGTGCCCCAAGGGAAACCACGGACTTATCCTTCTTCTCAGCCCATGATGAGTTGACTTGATTTGCATTCTAGTTTCAAGGAATTCTCAATTCTGTGTGGTACTATTTGGTGTGATCCCCAGGGTGGCCCAGTTCTCTTTCGGCTGCACCCCAGCCCTGGCGTCTGTCAGTCAAGTGCACTTCTTTAGTCCTCAGGTACTCCTTAACCTCATTTAGGTTTAATTAAGAGTGGCTCCATTTTAGTCCTTAAGTAGATTTTGAAGGACTTACTTGGATATAATATACTTATATTGAGTTCACCTGTGTTTGAAAGCTCAAGTCCATTTAACATCTCATATTAAATGCAAATTAAGTGATCACCCAGATGCTGGTATAGAAGGATCCTTGGTAAAAAGTGCCAACTGTGGGAAAGCCTGGGCCAGGTTGAGCGAGGGTAAGAGTCAGTGCATGGGCCTCAGAGTCACCCAGATCTTTACACTTGAACTCTGAAAGGGACTCCTCTACTCACAACCCCTCTCCTCCCGAAGAAGACAAACTTACCTTAGAAACACTGGCACTTACTGGCCCCTCTCCCTCAGCCTTGATACCCTTCCCAGTAGTTACTGAGGCCTGGCAAATGCCATCTCTGATTGAATTGGGGCCCCACATCTTAGCTGGTTTATTTCCTTAACCTTCTAATTAGTCTCCTGCCTCCAGTCACTCTCCAGCCAGGGTCATCCTGCACTCCACTGAAAGCACTCTCTGACTACACATCTCTCATCATGCCGCTCCTCTGACTATAAACCTTGGGTGACTCCCCATTGCCTTCAGCCTAATCATCACACTTACTAAAGTAGCGTTCAAGTTCCTCTCGGTTCAGTTCATCTCGTACTGCATTCCCAGACATCTCAGTCTTCAGCCATACTGGGAAGATCGCTGATGCTCACGTACACAGGGCACGTAAGCCGTACTTTGCCCCCTATTGTTACCACATCATTTCCACAATTCTGATGTTCCTTCTAGGGGTATCTCAGATGCTACTTGCCTTACTTCTTCTGTCCACCCCCAGATAGAATGAAGGCTGCTTCTCTGTCCTCCCATAGACCTTATAATATTCCACCAGGAGGCACATCTATTCTTAATGTGTAGCTGTCTCCTGCACTTGAACCACAAGCACCTTAAGGGCCAGACTCATCCTCTTAGGGTTATTTTATTCCCTGACATGTAAGGCACACAGGTGGGATGTAGGCTTCTTAAAAGAGAGCAGCGGTCTTTGTTCTGGCACATATTAGGTGTTTATTGAATATTTGTTGAAGGAATGAGTAATCAATAAATGTTTGAATTAGCAAGGGCAGGGATGTGGAGCTCAGATATGACCAGTGCACTTCATAGCTTTGGTTGACTGTGTATTCATCACAGTCCAGCTCTGTGACTGGTTTTGTGCCTTGAGAAGTAGGAATGGACTTAATAAAACCTAGCTTTCCAGACCACTTACAGTGCATCTGACTGGCTTGATTTTGTTTTATATAAAGGGACCAGGTCATGTTTCTATGTCTCTCATTATTACGATGTACATTTTGCCTGTGGGAAAAATACTACCTCGTCATAATTCTTAATTATACTAATCATTCCCCTTCCTTGGTTATTGAGAATTATAGCTAATTTAAAGGGAAGATTGGATTTAAGGGAAGTTGAACACGTATGTGGCTAACAAAGCCGCGTTTAAAAGCCCTTTAGCAGTTCTCTTTATTGGGTGTATAGCAACACCTAGTGGCTTTAGGGATTACTTCAGAAACTACTTCTAGAAACAGCTCCTTGAGTTTCTTTCTCCCTTTACTGAGTGTCTGCTCATTTGGGATTTTTCTTCCTTCTTAATTAATGGACAAATACCTTTAATCTCTATATTTTGTTATATTTAGCCATATCCCACTTAATAAGTAATTAAGAATACTGTAAATACAAACAGCAAAGTGATACCCCAAGGTCTGCTGCTGCTGCTAAGTCGCTTCAGTCGTGTCCGACTCTGTGCGACCCCATAGACTGCAGCCCACCAGGCTCCCCCTGGATTCTCCAGGCAAGAACACTGGAGTGGGTTGCCATTTCCTTCTCCAATGCATGAAAGGAAAAGTGAAAGTGAAGTCGCTCAGTCGTGTCTGACACCTAGCGACCCCATGGACTGCAGCCCACCAGGCTCCTCCATCAATGGGATTTTCTAGGTGAGAGTACTGGAGTGGGGTGCCATTGCCTTCTCCTACCCCAAGGTCTAGGCCCCTCTAATAACATTTCTTAAATAGGAGCCTTTTGTCGGAAATAACCTCTTCCTTCCATGTGGGTATAATGCCAGATTTCTTTGTCAAACATTCACATGTATGCACAAATATGTACAGTTGCACTGGATGCCTCATTTATCAGACACGCAAGAATGAATTCTACCTCAGTACATTTTCCATGTCATTGAGCCGTTTTTACATTTTGAGTTTTTAGGTGGAAGTAGGTCTAGCATGTCGGAGAAGGCAATGGCACCCCACTCCAGTACTCTTGCCTGGAAAATCCCATGGACAGGAGCCTGGTGGGCTGCAGTCCATGGGATCGCTAAGAGTCGGACACGACTGAGCGATTTCACTTTCA
The DNA here is from genome assembly GCF_027580195.1 of Bos mutus. NCBI lineage: Eukaryota > Metazoa > Chordata > Mammalia > Artiodactyla > Bovidae > Bos > Bos mutus. Next base: position 51,466,416 of record NC_091617.1, read on the forward strand.
CTTTTCATTTTCACGCATTGGAGAAGGAAATGGCAACCCACTCCAGTATTCTTGCCTGGAGAATTCCAGGGACGGGGGAGCCTGGTGGGCTGCTGTCTATGGGGTCGCACAGAGTCGGACACAACTGAGCGACTTAGCAGCAGCAGCAGCAGCAGGTCTAGCATGTATCACACACATTTATTTCTGCCTTTTTAAAATAAAGAATACATTTTATAATTATCCTTATCTTGACAACTTAGAATCATAGTTATAAATACTAATTTACTACACTCAGGAGAAACTTTAGGACCACTTGATCTACTTTGTGTTGTTTTGTGTGTGTGTGTGTGTGTGTGTGATAGCCCACTTTTCTAAGTAACTGAGATTTTTTTAAATTGTAATACAATTTTGGAAGGTTACTTTCCATTTAGAGTTATTTCAAAGTATTGGCTATATTCCCTGTATTATACAGTATACCCTTAAGTCTATCATAAACCCAATATTTTGGTTAAGTAAAGTAAGTCAACTATACTTCAGTAAAATTTAAAACATATTGTGTCTACAGTTTTTCTGCCTTTTCCTTCTGTGTCTTGTTGCTGGTAACATTGTTTCTTTTTCAACACTCTTCCTTTTTCTTATCCCAACTCTTGGCCCCTTCTGATTTGCTCCTTCTGTTCTTCTATGAACTAGAAAGTTAAGTAACCACGTAGTTTAGTAGTAAGCCAGTTCTTCTGGCTCCTAACTTTGTGCTGTTTCCATTATACTACACTGAAGATAAAGGCTAAATCTACAGTGCTTTAAAGTAAGAGTGACTAGATTTTAAAAGAAGAAGTTATCCACTGCAGTAAAATGCATAGCCTCAGTGGCTGTAATAGCTGTTCTAACCATTGAGCAGTCTTTGTTGTGTGATTCCTGGCCAGGTCATTGAGATTCTTCATTTTTATAAACATGGAGAATCAAGTCAGTCAACAGGTATTCCCTGTGCATTTAGTATGCATCTAGTCCATGGGGAGCACAAACTCGCTCATATAAACTTCTCTGATTGCGTAGTACAATTGACATGTGTAGGGCTATAGGGGCTTCCCTCATGGCTTAGATGGTAAAGAATCCACCTGCAATGCAGGAGACCCAGACTCATCCCTGGGTCAGGAAGATCCTCTGAAGAAGATAATGGCTACCCATTCCAGTGTTCTTGCCTGGAGAATTCCATCGACAGAGGAGCCTGGGGTCACAAAGAGTCAGACAAAACTGAGTGGGGGAGGGAAATAGGGTTATAAACATCTTGATAATTACTCACATTTGAATTCTTCATATAAGCAGAAAGTTTTACTTAAGACCACCTATCATAATGATTTGCAGGGGGTCTTAATTTAACTTTAAACTTTTATGGCTGTATATGCTGCTGCTACTGCGTTGCTATAGGCATGGCCAAATTATCTACAATGGCACTTAAAAGAAAGTTGACTTTTCTTCTTATGGTTAATATGAACTCTAACTGAGCCATGAGGAAACTAATCCCATAAATGATAACTGTCTTATGCATCACTGGATCAGAAATAAAAATATGTGTGTGTGTATTGTGTAGACTTTATATAGGGTAGCTCCCATATATGATAATATACTTAATTCTAAATATTTCTATAGATTTTTCGTGTGTGCCATCTACATATCAAGTCACCTTATTTTCATTTAGTCCTGGGCTCAATTTTTTTTTAATTAATTTATATTTTTGGTCATGCAGCTTGTGGGATCATAGTTCCCGGGCCAGGGATTGAAAGCAGGCCACAGCAGTGAAAGTGCCAAATCCTTAACCATTGGACTGCCTGGGAATTCCCAGGGAAATCAAAATAAAATAAAATTTTGATTATTTACCAAGGTATCTAGGGGCTAAACACCCCTAGATTCCTTATAAACCAGAACAGTATTGATTTTTTTCATTGTTCAGAAACTATATGGAGTTTTATTTCAAAAAAAAGGAATTTTTTGTGGCTAGTAATGTCAGGATTTGCTGGCCTTTTTAAAGTACATTTTGTGTCTCCTTGGATCATACATTTAGAAAGCAAATAAAAACTACTGGACTTTTTGGCACACTGGTTGTCAAATAGTTACGGACAGCAAGGGAATCAGGCTTTGGCAGCCAAACCACAGGTGGCAAATTAATTAAAGTTTCTGCACCTTTTCTGTGGAGCTTATCACTGGAAGAAGGTGGCCAATACTCTTTCAAATCCAAAGGTGACAATTAAAATTTTAAATACTTGCTTCCGTCCAATGGTCTGTGATGTTGTTAGAAAATATATCTTCAGTGTGAAACTGTGGTTTTAGGAATATAACCTGGGTCACTGCTAGCTCTTCCCATAGATTCAACCATCTAATCACATGCAGTTATTAAAATTACATAGGGAAAGGTTTAGTAACACAAGAAAATCAATGTACTGTTAAAAGCAAACATTTTGTAACTAGGACAACATCCCATTTCTGTTGAAAACATTATCTCTACACACAACTTCAAGAATATACATGGAATTCTAACAGTGCTTATCTTTGGGAGATAACATTGTAGATGTAGAGTTTTCTTCTGTATTTTTTTTTCCAGATTTTAAACAGTGATCTTGGATTATTTTGTTTTCAGAAACAGGTTTCTAAAAAGTATTTTTAACTTTCATTTTTCTCCTAGAGTAAAAAATAACTTGTTCCCTCAGATTCTCTTAACTTTGCCATTCAGGGAAGAAAAGAGAGGGGGCACACTGATTTGGTATTTAAAAGACAGGGTTCAGGATGGGGAACGCATGTATACCTGTGGCGGATTCATTTTGATATTTGGCAAAACTAATACAATTAAGTAAAGTTTAAAAATAAAATAAAATTTAAAAATAAATAAATAAATAAAAATAAAAATAAAAAAAAAAAAAAAGATGCACAACCTGAAAAAAAAATAAATAAAAGACATGTTATCAATTTTAATTTAGTTAATTCAACAAGTACTTGAGTATCTACATTGCACCCAGACAATGTTGAGGATTCTGCGTTAAACGAAACCTCTGGGAGAAGCTGGAGCATAAACACATTCTTATGTCTTGTGGTGGTCAGTGATCGTTGATTGTCGGGGAGTAGAGGTGTTGTTTACCTCTCTCGTCCTATGTCCTTTATCTGTAAAAGGGGGCAGATCAGAGGGATACTGAAATTCTTCCCCAATGGCACCCCACTCCAGTACTCCTGCCTGAAAAATCCCATGGATAGAGGAGCCTGGTAGGCTGCAGTCCATGGGGTCGCTGAGGGTCGGACACGACTGAGTGACTTCACTTTCCCTTTTCACTTTCATGCATTGGAGAAGGAAATGGCAACCCACTCCAGTGTTCTTGCCTTGGAGAATCCCAGGGACGGGGGAGCCTGGTGGGCTGCCATCTATGGGGTCACACAGATTCGGACACGACTGAAGTGACTTAGCAGCAGCAGCAGCAACATGCTATGACTCCTATGACTTTTGAATTACGGGCTACCAAGGTGATTATTTCACCCAAATGTAGTCAATTTTAACATTCTGTAAAAAATGGAAATATGTATCCTGAGAATAGTACTTGATTAATAGCAAGAATTTTTTTTTAAAAAGTCAGTAGTGTTTCTGTAACTTTTGTTAATAATGAAAATCACAAGTAAAGATTTTAGAGTGTTAAATGTTTACCCAATATAGTGAATAATATACAAGAATATATTATAAAAGAAATTTTTCTTAGAAAAATAATACTAACTTTTCTAAGATTGAGACTTGTATGTAAATTCAGGAAAACCCTGGAACACAAAAATTTGACCTGAGGTTTATTTTCCCAAAAGGTTTATAATGATCAAAACTCATTTGTGTTTTCATATAGTCAAGTGATATGAAATATTGGGGAAATGCAGAATGTGGAAAAAGTAGATATTCGTTGGTTTTGGTTGTAGAAAGCCAAGAGATCAAACGAGTGTCACTGTAGAAATTTCACTGTGGTTAATCATCATGAAATGCAGAGCCTTGTCTATGTCCTACTATTTATGGCATTATATTTAGCAAATGAATGAATATATAAAACTTTATAAAACCATGTATAAGACTTTGCAGAATATAACTATCTTTTTTTCACAGTACTGCCTCAAATTTGGGAATGAAAACTGTTCCTTCCTTAAATGGGAATGTTTTAGGTGACATCTGTCCTCTGTTGTCGTCCAGGAGCTATTTGTGTGATGCCTCACGCCACCTTTCTTTGTTCTAGATCTCCTCTGGCACTTGCAGGCCTGATGTTCCAGAATCCTCTGAATTGCGTCAGAAGTCACCATTATTTCAGTTTGCTGAGGTAATATACATGATGCAGTCTATACTTAATGAAATTGTAAAGTGAGCTTCAATTTTGGCTGATGACAGTAACTTAAAGCAATGACGAACTCTTCGTTCTTAGATCTATTTGATCATAAATGGGAAAATAAACTAAATTTTGAAACTCTAGAGTCTCTTAATTAAGGAATAAATATATTTATAGAAACATGTTATTAACTCATACTAAATGTTATTTCCCTTAAACCTCATCACTAATTTTTATTCAGGGGTAGGAAAGTTAAGAATATAATTGAATTATTGTTAGAACTTATTTATCAGGTGTTAATTTGACAGGTATTGAATTAGAAGATAGAATTGTTTCATGGTTATTGGCTGTGCATTCCTTTTTATTTATTTTCAATATACTTTTCTCCTAATTGAAACTTTAGCATGCAGTTGGTAGTTTTCAAAGTCTTATGTCTTAATGTTAGACCTGTTTGGCTCAGTATGTCACTAACATACAGATGATGTAGAAAGCACATTATCCTTGATATCAAGTCTAAAGGTTAAGACTGCTTCCCCAAATGTCTGCATTTACCCCGGAACTCAATATGGAGCCATCATTGATTAATTTTTTTCTCAACGTTAAACCACATGGTCCTCCCTTGATCATGTGAATTGTCTTTCACTAGACCTTCTCTCAAACTGTCATCCCTCCTAATGTTTGCCCCTTGTGGTACAGTTTTGTACAAGGAGAAAATATTTTTAGTTTCAGACTTTTTTCTCCTCTAGTGTCCTTTCCTGGTGGTTCTCGACATTTCATTGACAGAATTACTTTTCACACTGGCATATTAGGTCATTCCTTTTATGACATTGTTGGTAATATGCCTAAATGTCCTGCTGATATCACCAGAATATTATGTTATATATTTGCTCACATAATGCTCCTTATCTATCATTTTCCTGTCTGCTCTCTGTGAGGTGTGCCATGAATTCTAATTTTCTTGTATATTGTTTCCTCAAGAATTTAATATAGTAGAGTGTTCAGTCTGCACTCCCTTTTAAACATAGTTTTATACATATTAAATAATGTTAGTGCCGGCTTTGAAAGCAGAGATTCTTAACTAGTGATCCCTGAGCCCCTGAAGATCTAGTGAAATCTCTCAGATTTCATATGAAATTTTTGGTATTTTGACACATGTGCACTTTTTTTGGTTAGTATAGCAAACTAAAGAGTCCAGAGATATCCTTGGACCCTAATCTGCCATTTCTTCAGGAGCTCGCTATTCATGTCAGAATCTCCTCTACTCAGTATTAATTTGTAGACACTTCCTTTTATTTAAAAACTTGTGAAGTGCTTTTCGGAAATCTAGATGGTTTATGCGACTGGTTCTATTTGGTTTACTCTCTGACTTAAGCTTTGAAAGGCATGTATTTCCCCTTACACAAACTATTTGTTTTCTTTAACTTTTATGGAGGGTTGGTAGGAGTGAGAAGTCATGTCTGAAATAAGACATGACTTTTATAAGTTTAAATGATAGACTGTAGGTCTGTAATTCCCAGGACATCTTTATGGATTCATATCTGCAGTCTGTCACAGCTGTCACATGGAGGTCTTTTGAAATGATAGGTTTCATGATTGGACCAAGAAGAGTTCTACAAATTTATCCTCAAGTGTCTTCAGAGTACTTGGTTTTATCTTAGCCATTTATGACCATTTGTGTATATCTAGTTTGTTAAATAGGATATGGGATATCTTTTTTCTTTCTTTCTCTTTTTTCTTTTTTACTTAGATTTATTCTAAAAATGCTTGATTAAAAAAATACAGTGAAATGAAAATTTTCCTGGTGCCTTCAGCTGTAAATAGAGTCAGTAATTCAATCAGTTCTCTCTTCTAATTATTCCTTATCTCTAAAAGTGGCTTCAATGTTGTGTCACGAACTGGCTCCATTGTCTTTCTAACCAGCTTAATTTGATTAATATGAAGAAATGATTCCTATGAATTCTTATGAAGAGTTATGGTCCAGGTTCATGTATTGCTTAGTAAGTTGCCTTTGATGGAGTCAGTGAGCACAGTTAATTGAAGAAACTTTTGGGGGACTGGGAATGGGCTGAATTTATAGTGCCTACACTTTCTGCTCTTGTGACTCATTTTCACCCAATTTTGTAGCTGGATAGAAGGTTTGTTCACTTTGAAACCAAAATTAGTAACTGACTTGGCTTCAAAACATCCTTGAGAAGTATTTCCTTTAGAAATACTTGGCCCTCAGAGAAAACCTTTAATGAAGTTTGAATAAGCACTATTAGGTAGGAACAAAAGTTCTCTGAGTTGAATCAAGGATGGTATGACAGAATCCCCTATCTACTGTCAGAGATCTGAGGGTTGTGTGTGGGTGGGTGCAGGGGGCGGTGGTGGATGGGAAGATGCATGGTGTTATAAAGGAAAAAACCGCTATTCATATTCAGTGAACAGTTTATTGAACTCTGGTTCCATACTAGGCAGTGTTTTCTGTGACTTATTTTCTTCTCACCATAATCCTATAAAATGGGGATTATCATCACCATCAATTTACAATTGGGTAAAATAAGTCTCAAGAGATTAGTTGAGCTGCCCAAGGTCTTGTAGCTGATGAGTAGCAGAGCTGAGATTCAATCCCAGATACTCTGACCCACATGGTTTGTGTCCCCAACACAGTCTCAGAGCTGCCTCTAATCAGAGAACAGCTTAAAGGGCGTGCTGTAAGAGAGAAATTTTACTTTCAGCTTCCAACATTTAATATTATATTTTTAAAAATCACTGAAATAAGTCTGTCTCTGTAGGTCTTCTCAGCTGCTGTTTGGTACACATCTGATACCCGTACAAGAGACATAGCAAATGAGCCAAACTCAGTCTTTTTTCTTCTTTCCATGTCTGTTTTTAGAAACATGGCCTTTGTCTTCATTTATCATTGATACTGTTTTTCTAAAAGGGATTGAGGGTGATGACTCATGTCTTAGTCTTTATCAGTGTCTACAGGGGAAATATATGGCAGATCTATTAGTCTGTTATGGGAAAAATGTGCTTGTGCTTTAAAAATTACATGTTTCCTTTCAGATATCTTCAAGTACATCCCACCCTGATGCTCCTTCAAAACAGTGTCAAGCATCAGCCTTGTTTCAATTTGCAGAGGTATGGCTTTTTTTTAATATATATATTGGGTTCAGAAAATGTACTGAGTGCAGAAAGTATTGGAATAGAATTTTGTCACCTATAGAGAACTTCAGGCATGCCTCTTGCCATTACTGACAGAATATACATGGCAGACTGTTTATTGCTTTCTGCTACTTTTCTGTAATCATAGATCACCTCCAGATTTTATAAACATTGACTAAAGAGTTCATCCAGAATAACAGTTTTTCATTTATTTCATTTTGCCTTGTTTTTAACTTGCTTTAAAAGCTTAGGAAAATTGTCAACATGGAGGCCATAGTATTCCAATTTATTTATTAAATTTTTCCAGTAGTGAAATTAGATGCTATTGTTGATGAATGCGTCTCACAGTGAATGCAGGGTGAATACGACCTGTTAGATTGCACTGTGATGTAGCTTCAGCCAGTATTTATATTAGCATTTAATCCCAGGCTTAGGTTGGGTCAGCTCTTGCAGGATCTCAGATTTCTCTGGATTGTCAGCCAGAGAGAGAGAGCACACCCTGGAGAGCATTTTCTTGGTTGGTATGATGAGAAGGCAATCTGATATTCTTTATTTTGCCACAAAAGCCCTGGCCTCAATCATATGCTCATTTCTAATAAGCACTATAAGACAAATAATAAAATATATCCCTTTTGCAAAAGTAAGATACCATCTCCTTTAGGTTTTTCCCCATTTTCCTTTTTATTAATTTCAACCAAAAATGCATATCATAAACTAAACAATTTTTTATAGGGTTGAGAGAAAATGACAAGCAGGACTGTTCTGTTTAATATTGATGTATTGAATCACTTTGATTCATTTGCATAAAGAGTGCTTCATAAATGAAATGTAAAATGATATCCTTTTGGCAGGAGAAAACCCAGCATCTTACTTTGAAAATGAGAAAAAATTACTTTTAGCTCTAGCAGTTTTTTTTTAAATGCTGCTTCTTCTTGGGACACTTGCGTCAACCAGCACAACTTGAGCCTACCAGTTGGCTTGCTTATCTGTAAGATTTCTTTGCCATAGTGCTGCTGCTATAGTTGTTGGGGGCTATTCTATAAAAGTGGTAATCAGAATATCATATAATGGTATCATTTCACTAAGAACAATTTGCTTGATGAATCTGAATAAATTAAGATTTTATCATAATTTTTCATTATGATAAACAGGCTGGTATTTTCACTGTCGGAAATAGTTTTGTTTTATATTTCCTTGCTCTCCTCTAGTCATTGATATCCATTTACTTGATACTAATAATTTTTTCAAAGATAAAAAAGAATTTTGACATGACTATAAATGTTTTTAGTGTTGGCACCTGATTGGTCCCATTAGACTTTTTAGAAACATTTCCTTCCAAACACAATTTTTTTGCCATATATTTAAATTCTATACTCATGAATATTAGAAAGGTTATGGCTTGTCTTTGACACATCTGATATTTACGTATGCGTTATTTACCAGGAGTTTTCAATTTAATTAAAAATGCTTGTATAGCATATCTCAGCTGATGCATTTCTAACAGGTCCTGTCACTCAGAGTGCGGTTCTTATTTAAGTGGTAGCAACATCAGATTTATCAGGTGTCCCAAAGCCCTGGGCAGCCCTAGGGTGCAGCGTGAAGGTGAAGCAGCCACTGTCTCATGACTCTGGAGAATGAGATCGCGTGCCTCTTTTGAATTAATTTGTTCTGTACACTCACTCCTCAAAAAGAAAGTTGTTTTTTTTTCCCTAGTAAAGAACCTCTCTTTCCTTAGGAATTGTGCAGGAAGACATTTCCAGATGTCAATTCTCTATACTCAATGGCATTTGTCTTCTGAGGATTTCTGACCATGCATGTATAAGATTTAGGAAGCTTTAAAAAAATTAATTTGAAAACTCCTTAGGACTTGTTTCAAGGCCTTAACAGAGGAAGGCATGCATGATGGAAAACCAAAATAAAATGTTCTGCTTTGGAATCAAATACAGTTCCCATCTAAATTCTGTGTATTATTTTTCCTGGTTTTATTTTGTGTAGGTTGATAATTAAGAGCCCTTACAATTCCTAAGCAGATTAAATTATTACATACTTAGCTATTTAACTGTAAATGCTATATATGATTATATAAGAGCAGTATACTAAAATACAGGGTTCTCTAAGGATATATATAACTTCCAGTCACTTTCCCCAGCTGACCCAAGAGAACTCTTAAGTTTCAGTCTCTCTCATGTTATGATCTGACCATATTGTCAGCCGAGTATTACACTGGTTTATTCAAATCTAAACTATACTAACTAGATGGACTGATTAAATTATCTACTAAGATCTGCTATGAGTATATTTATTACGGTAGAAATAGAATAGCCTATAATTACTGTGATCGTATCCCTAAAACTTTTATAATTATTTCATAAAACGCCCATCACCTTTGAGAAAACACAAAGGCTCTTGAAATTCTTGTTCTAATTAGTCTTTACCAGAGGCTCTCCAACTTTGAAACACATCAGAGTTCCCTCAAAGACTTGTTCAAACACAGATTGCTGAACCCCACCCCCAAAGTTTCTTATTTAATAAGTCTGCAGTGGGACTGATAATTTGCATTTTCAACAGGTTTCCTCTTAGGGAACTGCAGTTTGAGATCACTGCTCTATAGGTGGTAATTTTTACCACAAGTTATTAAATCAGCATTGTTAAGGCACTTCTGGTATCTCTGGGAACTTACAGGGAAAGGATTAAGTGAGGAGGAAATGGGCAGATAATAGAAATTTGCCCAAGGGGCCACATTATAACCCTCATCCCTTTTCTGAGAGATTCTTGGTCCTATTACATACACTTAGAGAAAAATGTTTATATCATTTAGGCAACAGTTTTCTCTTGAAGAATGTTTAGCTTTGTAAATGCCCTTAAGATCAGGCTTGCAAAATTCTTGAGACCCTTAGTGTTAATTTCAAGTGTTCATAACTCCAGGAAGAGGTTGGTCATTTATTGTGTAATACAATTATCCTAGAAACACACTTTTTAAAAAACAGTAAACTCAGGGCATTTCTTTAAATGAATATATTTTTCTTGTATGTCAAGTCTTGGGTCTCTGTCTCACAAGCTGAGAAGGATATCTTTTCCTTCTGAACCAAATCTGATCATTTTAAAACCCATTAAAGTAACCTGCATGGAACCATGAAACTAAATAAAGAACATTTTGCTTGTAGGTTCTTCATAAATGTGTACATTTGAAGGGAGAAAGATATATCTGCTTTACAAGATCTAGAAAGAAGTACAGAGTATAGAACCTGTTTTCCTCACATTTCAGCCTGTCTCCCATTCCATACTGATGGTTGTAATTCATCAAGATTCCACTTGGCCCATCTGAAGAGCCATCACTGTTTCCAGACTCTGATCCATTAAGTTGGTCAAAATGAGTTTCCTATCTGCATTTTTTTGTTGTTTACACGTAGACTGACACATCTGTCTCTGTTTAGATCTCATTTACTGAAGACTAATGACCAAACGTAATGCCAGAAGGGAATTGTTGTCATCCATTATTTAACAATTCTGAAAGCCATGACCAGTCCACGTATCCTCTTCTCTGCTGAGTGGCTGACTCTTACACCTGGAGTATACCTTTATGTTGAAAAATTGCATGTTCACTTTGAAGACAGGGAGCTAGTCTGGACCATTTAGACAGATACATTTGAACACTAAAACTTCCCTTAGAAGATTTTTACTTTGCTAATGTAAATATAACTGTAATCTCTCCAAGGTATTGTCACTGTTAGATATAAGCAATTAGTGCGGTTTTAAAGCATTCATTTTTATGATGGCGTGCCCAATATGTTACGGAATGTTATACTTGACACAGATTCCGTATGCTCACACTGCAGCTCATCGGTGTGAACGTTTTCCATGTTTTATTGGAAGAATTAATATTTCTTTTAAGATAAGGAAGACCAATTATCTCATATTGTTTGTTTGTTCTTTGATTCATTTATTCACTCAACAATTGTTGGTCATTTCCTCCCAGACTACAGTGTTCATGATACCTGTTACAACTCCAGAAGGCTTCTGCCTAATTTGCTTTTTATCTTTGCCACCTCTTTCCTTGATGTGCTCCCCTACCTCAGGCAGCTATAAAATTAGCAGTTTAACAACGAGGGTGATCATTTTTCTTGGCAGTTTTGCTGTACGTTACATACTTTTAATACCCACCCTGTTTATCAGAACATTATTTAATAGACAGAGGAGAGACTACAGTGGAATTAACAGATTGGCAAGCTCCATCCAATGTGAAGAAAATAAAAAAACATAGCCACCAACTTACTGTGCAGTATGGCCCACTACTGCCCCCTACCCAGGAGGGGAACATAACATGCACTTCCCTCCACTGGCAGACCTGTCACTGAAAGACAGGTTTTAGCTTATTCTTACTTGAAAGGATGTGTATGTCCTGTAAATAGGGGGGGGAAAAATACAAGGAAATGAACAATAGTATGACAAATCAGCATTATACAAGCTATGTTTATGTTAGAAGCAGGTGAGATTACTGAGAGAAAAAGTGTGAAGAAAGAGAGGGCTCTAAGAGAGAGCCCTGAGGGAGAACATTTAAGGGCTCACTGTAGAAGGGGGGAACCAAGAAAGAGCAGCAAGGAGAGACCTTAGAGAGAGTCTGCAGTATTGGAAATCCAGAGAAAGACTCTCAAGACAAAGGTCAGCCATGCCCAGTGCTGCAGACAGTAACGTAAGTTCCAACCCTTTCCCCCAGTTAAGCCAAAAGGCATTTTTATAGAAAGTATATCTTACTGTTGAGTCATTCCATGAAAATTTAATTGTTAGGTGATTCTAGAAACGTTGGGCTGCTAAAATATATTGATACACCCCCTACCAGCATGATCCTTTGGAAATCAGGCTTACAGCAACATTGAGCATTTAAAATACTCCCCTGTACCTATAGATAGGTAAAAAATACTTTTAGATAATGAGGAAAAATAGTTCTTACTAAACATTAGGTGGTGGTTTCTTCTGCAAGGCAAGGAATCATTCTCAAGCCTCCATGCAGAACATTGCATGTTAACTCAGCTGACAGGCAATGCATCTGTGAGGTCAGAAGTTCTTCACTGAGCCTCTGGGTGTGCCATGCAGGCATTTGGCACAGGCTTTGTGGTAGTGAACCTACACACACACACAGGCTTTGTGGTATTGAACACACACCCACACACACAGCGTCAGGGAATATAAACCTACAGCAACAAAAGCAACAGCAGAGGGAGCCAGTGAAGACCTAGAAGACTGTCAAGCTGTGTATTGCAGCATCACCGAGCTTGTTGTGCTCTTGAGGGTATTATATGATTATGTGACAAATTTAATATTCTACAGATTATTAAATTTAATAATTAACCTCTGAGGTTGCAATTTTTCACTTTACTCCAGTTTCAATCTGTAGCTAATTTGGGGGGATTGTATTAACAGAGTTTATTAGTGTTAATAATGATAAATCCTTATAACTAATAATTGTACCGTTGATTGAGGGCATAATATGGGCTGAGCACCAGGCCAGACTCTTTACTAACATAACATGTCATCTTCACAAAAGGAATACGGGGCAGATAGTGTTTCTGTTTTGAAGGTGAAGATGTGGTCTTAATTATTTCCTTCAGTCCACACCACAAAAAGTAATGAAGGCATGTTTGTCTGACACAAAAGCTATGTCCTTTCTATTAATACAGTGTGGGTTCACGTGACTGGTCAAGTTACTCCAAGTTAGTAATTGTATTAAATGTGTTTGTTTTCTTAGTCTAATGATAAGGTTAGTAATTGAATTCACCTTGTCTAGAAAAAGTAGAAGTGACATATATCAGAGAAAATTCAGCCAGAGGAAAATCTTTAGAAAGCTTCAGCCCCTAAATTGGTCTTCTAAAGAAAAAGGAAGTGATTGGGATGAATAGGGAAGGACTGTCAAAAATGATGGCACCAGGAGGAGAAATCTCCCCTAAAACTTAAATTAATAGCCTTTTCTAAATGATCCGGGTGGCTTATTAGATATTGCCTCAACAAAAGCCTCTTATTCAGCAGGTGTTCTAGGGAGAATTTTCTCTAGCAGTAATGAAGCCCCCAGTCTCTCCTGGAGGGACAGCTCCATGATATTCTCTGTTGGGCCTGGGGTCACCTGTAAGGATATCATCACAAGGCAGGTTTGCCTCCTAAACTGAACTGAGAAATACCTGTCTTAAACTGAGAAAGAATTCCTAATCAAACTATTGCTAGCTGCTCTAATGATGACAGAACTTCTCTAGGAGAAGACTTCTTTGTAAAGATCCTTAAGAATATATGTCCTCAACTCTTTACTGAGTTAAGCTCAAAATTGGAAATTAAGTCTTCCTATAAAAATGAGATAGGACAGTGCTGTTCACTGTTGTAACTGTGCCCAGTTGCAGCTTTACAAAATTTGAAGAAGAGCATGCAGTCACCATGTAATGGTGTGTGTATATTGATGTGCTTACTGAGATTTGTGGTCTTCACAGTTAATCTTTGTACACACTCTTAAGTGCCACTGCCAGTGTTTTATATAAGACTTAGCTTCACCAGCTCTTGTTATATTCGGTTCAGTTCAGTTCAGTCACTCAGTCGTGTCCGACTCTTTGCAACCCCATGAATCGTAGCACGCCGGGCCTCCCTGTCCATCACCATCTCCTGGAGTTCACTCAAACTCAGGTCCATCGAGTCGGTGATGCCATCCATCATCTCATCCTCTGTTGTCCCCTTTTCCTCCTGCCCCCAATCCCTCCCAGCGTCAGAGTCTTTTCCAAAGAGTCAACTCTTCACATGAGGTGGCCAAAGTACTGGAGTTTCAGCTTTAGCATCATTCCTTCCAAAGAAATCCCAGGGCTGATCTCCTTCAGAATGGACTGGATGGATCTCCTTGCAGTCCAAGGGACTCTCAAGAGTCTTCTCCAACACCACAGTTCAAAAGCATCAATTCTTAGGTGCTTAGCCTTCTTCACAGTCCAACTCTCACATCCATACATGACCACAGGAAAAACCATAGCCTTGACTAGACGGACCTTTGTTGGCAAAGTAATGTCTCTGCTTTTGAATGTGGTATCTAGGTTGGTCATAACTTTCCTTCCAAGGAGTAAGCGTCTTTTAATTTCATAGCTGCAGTCACCATCTGCAGTGATTTTGGAGCCCCCAAAAAGAAAGTCTGACACTGTTTCCACTGTTTCCCCATCTATTTCCCATGAAGTGATGGGACCAGATGCCATGATCTTCGTTTTCTGAGTGTTGAGCTTTAAGCCAACTTTTTCACTCTCCTTTCACTTTCATCAAGAGGCTTTTTAGTTCCTCTTCACTTTCTGCCATAAGGGTGGTGTCATCTGCATATCTGAAGTTATTGATATTTCTCCTGGCAATCTTGATTCCAGCTTGTGCTTCTTCCAGCCCAGCATTTCTCATGATGTACTCTGCATAGAAGTTAAATAAGCAGGGTGACAATATATAGCCTTGACATACTCCTTTTCCTATTTGGAACCAGTCTGTTGTTCCATGTCCAGTTCTAACTGTTGCTTCCTCACCTGCATATAGGTTTCTCAAGAGGCAGGTCAGACGGTCTGGTATTCCCATCTCTTGAAGAATTTTCCACAGTTTATTGTGGTCCACACAGTCAAAGGCTTTGGCATAGTCAATAAAGCAGAAATAGATGTTTTTCTGGAACTCTCTTGCTTTTTCCATGATCCAATGGATGTTGGCAATTTGATCTCTGGTTCCTCTGCCTTTTCTAAAACCAGCTTGAACGTCTGGAAGTTCACAGTTTACATATTGCTGAAGCCTGGCCTGGAGAATTTTGAGCATTACTTTACTAGCGTGGGAGATGAGTGCAATTGTGCGGTAGTTTGAGCATTCTTTGGCATTGCCTTTCTTTGGGATTGGAATGAAAACTGACCTTTTCCAGTCCTGTGGCCACTGCTGAGTTTTCCAAATTTGCTGGCATATTGAGTGTAGCACTTTCACAGCATCATCTTTCAGGATTTGAAATAGCTCAACTGGAATTCCATCACCTCCACTAGCTTTGTTCGTAGTGATGCTTTCTAAGGCCCACTTGACTTCACATTCCAGGATGTCTGGCTCTAGGTGAGTGATCATACCATCGTGATTATCTGGGTCGTGAAGATCTTTTTTGTACAGTTCTTCTGTGTATTCTTGCCACCTCTTCTTAATATCTTCTGCTTCTGTTAGGTCCATACCATTTCTGTCCTTTATCGATCCCATCTTTGGATGAAATGTTCCCCTGGTATCTCTGATTTTCTTGAAGAGATCTCTAGTCTTTCCCATTCTGTTGTTTTCCTCTACTTCTTTGCATTGATCACTGAGGAAGGCTTTCTTATCTCTTCTTGCTATTCTTTGGAACTCTGCATTCAGATGCTTATATCTTTCCTTTTCTCCTTTGCTTTTCATCTCTTCTTTTCACAGCTATTTGTAATATTGGCTAACACTTGTCATATTGCCTAACACATTTCTGTTCAATTCTCAAAAAAATATTTGTTGACTGCCTTGTTGCTATCTTTTCACAGGGATCCCAAATAATATTTCAACAAAAAATTAGCTAATTGCTTTTTGTTAAATGATACTAAATCTCTTTTCTATATGACCAGTTGCTGAGTTGGTGTTTATATGGAAGTGGAAATGTATAACTTGTTTTAAGGTTATAGAGTTAAATTTAAAGCCTGGAATACTCATACTTGGTATAGTTCAACAGCCACCCAAGTCACACTGGTTTTTTTGTTGCTATTTTTGAGGTTATTTACTAATACTGATTTCGAAATTATAATCCCAAACCTAATGCATTTAAGTTATTTGACACTTGAAAGCAATGATATTCTTATAAACTAAGGAAAGTTCCTGAATGGGTGTGAATGGAGAGCAAAAATTCTGATATCACAATTAATATTCTTTATATGAATTGTTTTCCATATAGATTTCTTCAAACACTTCACACTTGGGTGGTGCTGAACCTGTAAAACGCTGTGGAAAGTCTGCACTCTTTCAACTGGCTGAGGCAAGTTTCTAAGAATACATTATGATAGATCTGCAGTGGTTGAAGTCACAAAAAAGTTAATCATAACAGTGTTGCCTAAACTGAGCTATCTCACCTGTGACCATAATGTGTGTTGTATATAATTTTCAACAATGAGGGGGGTTCATCTTTAATTTAAGGAAAGTGGACTTTTGCTACTAAAAGTCATCAAGCATTGAAAAAGGTTATCCAGGGAAATAGCAAAATCCTTTCACAGATAGTATTTTAAAATAAGGTCAGTTTTTGTCTCTCTCGAATTGATAAAGTAAGTCCATCCTAAACCCAGAAAAATTGTCTAGGTAATTTTCCCCTTCTCTGATTCTCTTATATTAATAACATCTATAAATCTCTGGAAAGCACTACTTTTAAATCAGGTAGTTGATGTTTTAATTTGGGGGGCTTTTTTAGTGAAGAACTCAAATGACATGTTCTGAAGTCTGGTTTAATAGCATCTCTCAGCTGTGCATTTGATGTGACATGGATATAAAATGCTACTATTCCTTTGGTTGAGTAAAAAAGATGTTTTTGTAAAGCCTGTGAAGGACAGAACTCTCACTTGATGGGAACAGGCAGGGAGGAAGATGCCGGAAGTGATTGTTACTGGGGCGGGCAGGAAGGGGACTTCCTTTGCCAAATTGTGACCACTCTGCCTTAAAGGGAACGTGTAGGACAAATGTCTTTAGCACCAGACACTGTTGTAGCGGTTTTCTCTTTCAGTGAAACAAATTAGGAGGTACAAAATGGGTAACCAAATATCTCCATTAAACTTTCTCTCTTGTTTTCTGTCTTCCTTCCAGTCAGTTTCAGTTTCTTCTGAGTGTGTGTGTGTGTGTGATAAATTATTTTGAGTTTATTGAACTTAATGGGACAGCCAGTCATTTTCTAAATTTTATGGTAGCTTGTGTCATTAAAATTTAGGAATTTTAACTATCTAAGTCCAGCCAGATCCAAATTAGAAGCATAAACAGTAAAGTACGTAAACAGTGGGACAAACTAACCCAGTTGTATCTGACATGAAGCTGACATGCTTCTTGTATAAGACAAACTCAGACTCAAAATAGAGGGCTGGGAATAACTAGAAAACTTAGGGAGACCACAGGGAGTAGTTTTTGAAAGAACTGGGTAAGTCAGTAGCAAGGTACTATTTCTGGTAGAACTAAAGTGGTAAAGATCTGGCAATGAGTGTGCCTTTAGAGTTGTAACCATGTCTTCGTAAGCAGGGAGACTATAGGTCATACATTTGTCAAGTATCTAAGACTATATATAGTTGGTCAAAATAATTTATTTGAAAGAAATAACTATTTTTCTTAAATTATATGAATGTATAGCCATTTTGGCTCTTCCTGGAGGGGAGGATTGTGTTTATATATATATATATATATATATATATATACACAAACTTACACGTATGATCTTTTAAATATTAAACAACACTAATCTGTCCTTGGTGGCTCAGATAGTAAAGAATCTGTCTGCAATGCCGGAGACTTGGGTTCCATCCCTGGGTTGGGAAGATCCCGTGGAGAAAGAATGATGTCCCATTCCCTAGAGAATTCCATGGACAGAGGGGCCTGGTGGGCTACAGTCCCTGGGGTCAAAGAGTCGGACACAACTGAACGACTAACACTTTCAACTTTCAATCTATAAAACAAACTAACTTTCAACGTAAATATATATTTATTAGATAGTTTTGTATTGGAAATGTATGGGCCTTAGAGGTGCCTTGCTGTGGGGGGTGCTAGAGCAATGAAAATTCGTCTTTTCATTTTCTTTCTTTGGCACAACAGTCATTAAAAAAAAAAAAAGGATTCCCCATTAAATCAGAGCTCATTAAAAAGAACACTGTTCTAATTTGTAGGGATGCATCCCAAATATGAAACAGATGCTATGGTCTAACAGATGTTTCAGTGCTGGTGTCGTAATTTAAAGGGGTAAAATGACTGCAATAAGCCTATTCCAATTATATAGCAAATCAGCTTATACTCAGACTTAGCTTCATATAACATCTGAGTAAAAATATATGCTTTTGATAAAACAGGGTCGGTGAAAAATTATTTACTGAGAAAATCTCACATTATTATTTGCACCACATGAATATGATGCCATAATGCTAATAGAGTGTGTTTTAGAGTAATATCCTAAAGCCTTCCCAGTTTGTAATTAAACATAAATATATGCACAATGGATTAATCAGCATCTCCAAATAATCACCAGTGGAAATATGCTTCCTCAGTTATTTTTTCTTCCTTGTGTAGTTGATGTTCATCTTTTCTTGAACAGAATATAATATTTAATTATTTCAGGTACCTCTTTAGATAAGCATGACAGGGTATTGAAGAGAATTTTTCCTGTGGCCCAAATTGTTGCTGTTGTCAGAAATCCTAAAGAATAGCTTTAAATTCACACATTCCAAAGGGAAAGCCCCCAACAAGCCACCTTCAGTTTGGGCCAGATCTTCTCTCAGGATTTATAAAGAGACAGCCTAACGGAGCTGCCATCCGATCGACCACTAAGGGTTTCCCTTCTTGTCCCCACCCTAACCCCAGGGGTGGGGTGTCACAGGCTGGGCAGTCACTGGAGTATCATGGCTTTTCTCCTTGTCGTGTGGAGGAAAGCAGAGAAGTACTTCCTCTTCTTCACCTCTGGCCTCTCTCAAACACACTGAAGACAGCTTTGAGAGAAGCCGTGTTAAGGACTGAGTGAAGAAGTGTCTTCTCATGGTTTGGCAAGAAGCAAGCAGCGTTTTAGATATTGATTTATTGCTGCTGCCTTCTCCTCTCTGACCAAGCAAAAAGAACCAGAGGAAATCAACAGCAGGCAGAGACTTAGAACAGCTTGCTGCGCTCTCTCTCCTGGCATTGCAAAAACGCATTTGTTTTCCAGGGGCAAATGAACAAGTAGAAGGTAGTTCGACTTAATCAGGCAAGAGGCCGTGGGCCAGTCATGGGGAGAGGGCTGGCCTGGGACTGTCTGATCTCTCATTTGACAGTCTGAGGAACTCCCACTGCAGGAGTGTTGTTCAGCTGGTTTGCACCAGAACAGCTGTCCCAGTACTAAAATACCAAAACACCTCTTACTGTTGGTTAAAAGACTGGGACCCTGCTCCCTGAGGACCTTTGCAGCGACTCTCCGAGCAACTAGAGGGCGCAGCAGGGGGCCTGCAACACCCTGTTCCAGCCCTGACACCACATCCCTTCTGGTTGCTTAGCACTCTGCCTGTTCAATATTTTGTATATCATCTTTGTCCTTGACATCCCTACCAAGGTCGTTCAGTCTTACATGGAGTTAGTAGGAACAAAAACATAACCAGGGCTAGTTGATTTTACCTCCACCATCCCTTCTTCTGTCCTTTCAACCAGTGGCTTTATGTCTTGTGAAGGAAGGGCCAGGAACCAACCCAAGATGTAACCACTCACCCTTCCCAGCTTCATTCCTGCAGCTGGGCACAGGGGGAGTGGTTGAGCAGCCCTCCCAAAGACAGGCTGTTTCTTACAAGAAAACTCTTCTCTTGGAGAAAAGCAAGAAATATGGTAGGCATATATTTGTTGCTGTGCTTACACCCACTTTAACAGGCAAAAAGAAAATTGGAAGAGGCTGGCAGCAGATAGAGAGGGACTTAGATTGGCCTGCACTCTCATTGTGAGGACCCCTCCCCATTTCCCAGCACCCAAGCCGGGAGATCCTCCAGCAGAAGGCTCTTTAGGCATTTGATTGGCATTTTAAATTGGGTGGATTTTTAATAGCTGAAAGAGACCTGAAAATTCTGGGATCTATTCCAGTTATTTTTCAGGAATCTACTCCAGCTAGGAAGGGAGATTTGGCACTGTTCTGCTAAGGTCAGGGAATTGTGAAAAATACAGTCCTTTATATTTGAACCTCCATGAGGTTCATACTGTTCAGTTAATCAGTTAATTGGTGCAGGTACTATAATGTATTGTGTTTCCTTTCCTTTTGCAATTAATTAGGTCAGGTCACATAAAGAACAGCAGAGGAGACTCACAGAGACATCTTTATCTGTGCATTTTCTCAAAGAAAATGCTACACTTAAAGATATCTGTTACTAAAATTGCTCAGTACAGCAAGTGGAGCAGTTTATTCATTTATTCTGGAAAACAGTTGTTTCTGAGAGCCTATTCCATGCTGTTAACAGTGAGGCAGCTGACGCCACCTGCATAGGGATGTACAGTGAGATAACCTGTGAGCTTTCTTTTGACGTCAGTGGTATTGGAAGACCTTAACTCCAGATCCAGGTTTGGTGTTTGGAATGCATTAAGGGGCTGGAGCATAAGCCTAAAAGTATTACTATTTTACTTCTAATTTTTTTATCTGCAAGTAATTTTTATTATCTATCATAAGATAAAAATGACCAATATCTGTTATCTACAGTGTGTTAGGTACTCTTTCATGTACTTTATAATGTAGTCATTGAATTCTTACACCTGTCCTTTGAGGCCAGTATTATCATCATTCCTCTTTTACACAGTAAAAAAAGGACAGAGAAGTTTCGTGATTCACCTAAGGTCACATGGACAGGAAGTGTTAGAGCATTGCTAGAAATCTAGGCAGTCTCTCCACAGCCTGGGATCTTCAACACTGTGCTATTCTGTCACTTGTTTTAGATAAATATAAAAGACTGTGCAAGTTAGTTGTTATAGGAGTTTGCACGTTATTGAAGGCTCTATGGAAGACAGCTTACTCCTACACATATGTGTATGGCTGAATAGGATGACAGATTGTTCAAGACTGCTGTCAAAGAAATGGAGCTGATATTTCCTGTTTAAAAAGTGATTCTACTTTTGCAACTGCCGAGATACATCTTACACCCTTAAATAAGTGCCTGTTTGCGAAAATACTTTGGGAGATACTGTGAGGACTTTAGAAAATTATAGTGTACACCTCCTGTCCTCTAGGAACCTGTTCTCCGGTTGTAAGGAGATAAAATGTAAAAAGTTAAGGGATAAGAAATAAATTAATGGTGCAAGTGGTTTCACAGGAAATCATGCAATGAGATGAGGAAGCTCAATTTGAGTGATACCCAAAGTGAATGTGTAAAATCAGTAAACGGAGCAGTGGATTCAGCTGGAGTGCTCTGGGGACTCAGCACCGAGGAGGAAGCATGAAGATAGATGGTTCTTTGAAGGAGTTCTTGGAGAACAGAGGTTGAAACTAGCAGCCTTTGGGCCACACCCACCTTTAAGAGATGCTCTGTTTGGCCCACAATTTGTTGACCTGTGTTATATCTTACATTTGAATTAGTGGCTAATACTTTCAAATTATAGATTTCAAGTAAATGCATACTTTTGACTTCTCTTGAAAGCATAGAGGGCCTGGAGACACTGGACCAGCCTCTGCATGAGAACAGGGTGGTCAGAGCTGATAAGTGGCTGCCCCCTTGGAGAGGTGTTTGTGGTACAAATGTCACTGTCCTCTCCTTTCCCTACTGAGTCCAGACTCTGAGTCCAGCAGTCATTGCCAGTATCCATTTGCACTTGTTTGCATTTGCATTCCTCCCCTCCCCGCCCCCTGCCTTTTCTACCTAACCAGCCATACACACTGGAGATGGTGATTTATGCATAATTAAACGGAGAGATGGGGGAGATACAGCAAAGAGGTAAAGGCAGGCAGACATGAAATAGGTAGATGACAACAAGTAAATCAGCTGAGCGTGAGTGCAGGGCTGTGCTGGGAGATTTATGCAAGGTGAAGGTAGAGTGTCGCTGCAAGTCAGAATTGGGAGGGTGTTTAGTGTGAAGCAGAGATACTTGTACTTGAAAATAATGAAGGGTGATCGAAGATTTGGAGCAGGGGAGTGCAGTGGTGAGAGCAGCCTTTGAAGAGATTCGCTTACTGGCTGTGGGGGTGGCAGACTGCAAGGGATCCAGTTGGTTGTGACAACTGAGTCTGTATCAGAGGGAAAGGAAGGGAGTCAGCAACCACTCCAGCCCTGAACTTGAGTGTGTAGGAGAAGGGCTTCCAGAAGTTTGCCCTGATTGATCTTGGAGCCTGACTTCAAGAAAGCTGGATGTTTGTAAACCTGGTGGGGAGCCCCAAAGTAGAAAAGCATGCTGAGGGAGAAGAGATAACTGAGGACATCCAGTACTCAGAGTCTATATGAGGAGATGGCTAGCTAGGTAAATGGTTGAGTTTGGAAAGCAGAAACCCATGTTCCAGTCACCATAGGATTGCTGGCTTCATCTGTGTTGTACTTTTCTTCTCTATCACAATTCGTGAAGCAAATCACCTGCTATGGTGCAGCTGAAGAAAGAGAATGCTGGACCTCTCCAGATACACTCTTCATAGATGTAATAAGCAAGATTTGGGGTATGGTGGGTCCCAGAGAATTGCAAAAGTTTTCGTTAACCCTACTTATTGAAAAAAAGGAGATGTTTTCAGAGGCCTCAACACCCTAGTTTTTCTTACATTCTAACTTGCAAAAACCACATATGATGAAAATCAAATGGATGGGTAACAATGAATTTACTACAGTAACTATAAAAATTAAATCTTATGGAAAATTATGGCTCACTTTAAGAAAAGCTGAATTATGTTAAAATTACAGAAATTATATAATATATTGATAAAAGTAGGAAGTCTCATCCCTCATGTTAGCATTCCGGCCCCACCACCGGCAGTCATCAGTGGTATTTAGATGTGACTCTGTTTCTGTGTTCTGCTGTGTCCTTGTTCTCCCTTCATCCTGCCACAGCCCCCTGAAGCCCAGAACCTCAACATGTCGTTCCCGGCTTCACCTACACCCTTATCACAAAACAGAAGTCTATATATAATTACTATGTATTTGAAGGGGCCTTTTATTTGAAGTGGTGCATTTCTTTCCTTTTTGTGCAGTTACAAGTCATTTTTAGAAAACCCTTATGCTAAAACTTTTCATTGTATTTCTAATTACACCAATTTACTTTTGTAGGGACTGAAATATAGCAACACACCTAATGACTTCCTTTAATACCATTGAAGGAGACTTCAGTAGACGGCCTCTTGAAACAAAGGCCATCCCAACCCCATCTAATGTCTTTAAAAATGGTATAGTTCCTGAAGAAATAGCATATAAACATTTAAACCACCATTCCACCTGGCCCAGTTGTTACAGCAAAGCAAATAGTAAGCTATTTAAGATGCACAGATTTTAGTGTTGAGAGACACTTAGACCACTGTTGTGTGACCAGTTATCTTTTATAATAAAGAAAATTGAATTTTCTTAGCAGTGATGCTATTCTTTATTCTGTGAAACCATCAGCCAGTATATTTTTATGGCAAAAACATCCTGATTCTATGTAATTATGGGAGAGATGCACATCTTGGAAGAACACTGCTGAACGTCATCCTGGGGTTATGTCTACACTGTTTTGGCAAATAATAAGCCAGTACAAAATCACTGTAAACATACCTTGGCTGCAAAACATTTGTTTTGTACTAAAAAGCGGAAATTTTGAAATTGAAACTTCTTGATTAGTGTCAGTGGGTCTGTTTTCACACTGCCTTGTTTTTAATTGAGCTGGCTCCTTGATAACAGACAATGAAAGACAAAATATAATTAAGACTGAAATAATATGGTATATTTTGGAACTACATACCCATTTCTTTGTACTAGTTCAGGGCATCTTCTTCTATGGTATTACTTCTTATCTAGTGCACATGATTAATTATTTTTCACTGGTTATTTCACTCAGTCTTTTAAAGCAGGACACTTTAATAAATGAATCTATCTTAACATTTGTTGAAAGGAATGCATTTTGAAACGTCTTTGATTTGAGGAGATAAACGTTTGTTGTAGCACAGATTTGTTATGCCTTTAAAGCAACTCCCCAATAACAAACCCCGAGCCTAAGGTGGTCTTACGTGAATTGAAAATGACAGCCTCTCTGAACTCAGGAATACAAAAAAAAAAAAAACCCTCCATTTTATCTTTATAAAGATTTCAATATCTTTATTTTTTTCTCTGCAATCATTTTTGAAAAGGATAGTTTTTTATGTGTCTGTCCAGCATGTACATTCAAAGGATCTAGGTTTCAGCATGATGATTTTTGTTTGTTGGGGGGAGTGAGTTCCATTTCTTCTAGCACATCACTATCAGGCCACTCTGACTACACGAAATAGTAATAAATCTCAGTGTGTTTCCAATTGTCAGAGGTAAAATTAAAATATTGGTGAGGGATTTTCACGGGTGCTCCTGGGAACCATAACTAAGGACAGTATGATTGTGGTCTGGGCCAAGCCACAGCATGGTCATAATTAGCATTGTTTTTTATAGACTCGTAACTCTTTCCTGGTATTAATCAGAATACATTTTAGATTCATCATTTACCTCGGAACTAATGAACCATTCAATCCAACACAATTATCTTTTGAATGCCTTCATTTTGAAAGCTACTAGGATATTCTTGGAGGAGAATACAAAGGTGAACAGGATATATTTTGTGCCCCCCACTCCGAGTTACAGTTATTAAAAATAGAATAATACCTGAGGGAATAGACAGTAGATATCAAATATTTATGCCCAGCATTTGATTTAAAACATTAACATTTTAACTTCTTTGAGTACAGCTGTGGGAGTGCCATCCAGCAGGTGTCCTACAGATGATTTTCCATTCTCACTTTTAAAGAAGGTTATTGTTCTATTTAAAATAATAATAGAAGAATAAATCGTCATTTACTAAGGCATGTTCTGTTTCAAGTCCTGATTAACAACCAACCCTCTACTAAGGGCAGATGAGCTAATTAATAACAGACATTAATCCTGTGCAGTTTTATTCACTTGAGTTCACATTGATTTATGTTCTTCTGTGTCCACTATGTGTGCATCCTTGCATACGTGTATATAATGTCGTTGGTTTGCACTTTCCTGAGTCCCACTGAAGTGTTATATATACACCCAAAAGTAGATGTCACTAAACGATGCTTGTACCCAAAAGGGGAACTGAGCTTGATTATATCTTTAGTAAGAGATGCTTCTTGAAAGATAATTGATTTAAGATCTTCCTGAATCTAATGTTGTTGGATATGGTTTTCCCCATGGTATAGAGTCGTTCAGCCCTAGAATGAAAAATTGGAGCAGTTGATCTGCGAGGGCCATGATGTTCTATTAATGATACCAGTACGAATATTACTACTAAATAATAGCCAGCATTTATCCTACATGGCATTAGCCCCCAAAGGGGTGGTTGTCACAGTGCATTATTCTTGCTCAGTGCTGGATACCAACTTAAGTGCTATACATGTGCAATTTGCTGAACCCCTCAATATTCCTAAGGCAAGCACTGTATTAATATCCACATTCTAGAGATTGGGAAATTGAGGCACAAAAAGGTTTAGAAAAAAGGAACTAATTGGTGGCAGAGCCAATCCTTGGTCATGGACAGTCTGGCTCTAGAATCCCTGCCTTTTGAAACTGCCTCTCAGTAACAGAATTTGCTCACATCTAGGAGTGATGGCCGGAGAAGGCAATGGCACCCCACTCCAGTACTCTTGCCTGGAAAATCCCATGGATGGAGGAGCCTGGAAGGCTGCAGTCCATGGGGTCACTGAGGGTCGGACACGACTGAGCGACTTCACTTTCACTTTTCATTTGCATGCATTGGAGAAGGAAATGGCAACCCACTCCAGTGTTCTTGCCTGGAGAATCCCAGGGACGGGGGAGCCTGGTGGGCTGTCGTCTATGGGGTCACACAGAGTCGAACATGACTGAAGTGACTCAGCAGCAGTAGCAGCAGGAGTGATGGCATGTTCTTTGGTTTTTTGTTTGTTGTTGAGTCACTAAGCCATGTCCAACTCTTTTACATCTTCTAAGAGGTACTAAATCCATAGCTGTTCCCGGGTTCTGTTGATGTCATGTGAAAATATAGACTGCTATTTCCTAGAAACTTTTGAAAATCACTTCTAATCATATTTGAACTCATAAAAAAGAAGATGAAAACTGGGAATTATTGGAAGTCTCCCCGCTCCACCCCCACAGTTACTGTCTAATGTGTGTCCCCAGGATCTCTGTGTCCTGTATGCTGGCTTATATCTCAAGTGGCCCCAGACTCCCTTTCCTGGTTACCCGTGTCCCCTGATTTCCACCTGGATTCAGCCAGTGGGAGACTCTGGCAGAAAAATTGCGGGATGGGAGGAAGAAAGAATCTGGGATTGTGCAGGAAGGGGTGAGAAGGGATAGGGGTAAGCAAAGACAACATCTCTTTCATGTATCCAGCGCCCAGGAGCTTGGCCCACCATGGGTCCATCTTCCACCAAGGACCTAGCTCCTGGCTTCATAGCACTCCTTCCCCCATTTGTCCTGCCATGGCTCCCTGCTGTGGCTGATCCCTGGGTTACCT
This sequence comes from Bos mutus, assembly GCF_027580195.1. Lineage (NCBI taxonomy): Eukaryota > Metazoa > Chordata > Mammalia > Artiodactyla > Bovidae > Bos > Bos mutus. Next base: position 51,493,220 of record NC_091617.1, read on the forward strand.
CACCACCTCCTGTTTGGGTTTTCCAGTTCTTCATAACCTGTGTAATCAATTCATTCCAAGCCATAAATTCCCTTAGCTAGATATGCCTTCCGTTGTTTCTGTTTGTGTACTTAGTCCCTGACTACTGCACAAGCCACCCTCATTTTCTATTTCCTAAGCTTAAAAATAGGCTGAGAGAATGCTGTTGGCATACTGAGTCCAGATTTCAGCAAAACTTCTGACAGGTCATCTTAAACGATGTTCTTGTAAGCAGAATGGGAGGAATTTAGAGTGGATTATTAAACATTCTTAGGTTGCTAAAGTTTACTAATGTTCAAAATCAATCTGATTGGAAGGGCTCTAAAGGTTTGTCAGAAGGCTGTGTCTTTGGCCATGTCCTACTCAACATTATTACCAAAGATTTGGACCAAAACACAAAAAGCAACTTTATCAAATATGTGTATAAGACCAAACTGGAAGGTAATTTAATTCAGATTTTGAAAGGATGTACTTTGTAAGGAAAAGTGAAAAATCTTACATCTAGGTACAAAAAATATAAACATATTGAATGGCAGAGACCAAGCTCCCCAGCATAGCATGTGGGTAGTCCAGAATTTTAATTGACTACAAACCTAATCCAAGCCAGAAATTTGACCTGTTTTTTAAAATTTAAAAAAAAAAAAAAAAAAAACAGTGGGGCAAGTTCATCTTTGGTCCCCATTAGAAGATTAAGGTTGATATCAACTGACAAATAGTTTCACTTTTCACCTGGAGTATTACAGGATAGCTAGGAACTTAATCTAAGAAAAATGAGTGTTTTCCAGACTTACCGTCATTTGCGAGTTTTATTTGCACACATTCATTTATTTTTGCCTCATAACAACTCACTGGAGGATGTACTGTTGCCATTTCTCAGCCTTTATATCCTCATATGGATTTAAGTATAAGCTCCGAGGCTCACTGTGTGGCCTTGGGCAAGTACAGTGCTCGCACAGGAACCCACTTTATTTCAATCAAGTCCATTCTCAGTTCAGGATGACCATACTGCATCTAGATAAAAGGGACCCAACTTTTAAAAGGCCAGGAAGCCTTTACATATTATGAGCAGTTTGCCCGGGGGAGAGACTCATAGGAGCATAAAGTCTGTCTTCTAGAATTTGGAAGTCTGTCACATAAGAGAATGAGTGAATTGATTTAAGTGGCTTCAGGGAACAACCAGGACTAATAGGGTTACCTTAGATTTTTGGCCTCCCTGTCCATCACCAACTCCCGGAGTTCACTGAGACTCACGTCCATCGAGTCAGTGATGCCATCCAGCCATCTCATCCTCTGTCATCCCCTTCTACTCCTGCCCCCAATCCCTCCCAGCATCAGAGTCTTTTCCAATGAGTCAACTCTTCGCATGAGGTGGCCAAAGTATTTTAGTATTTTATTAAAATGAATTTCTATACTAGGAAGAATGTTAAATTAGATAACATTAGATAATTAGATAAGTCTAGAGCAACACTCAACTCTGAGAGTCTGATTTCTGTGTGTTTTGGGTTTTGGTTAGTGAGATTTGTGATTTGTAGTTATTTGTTTTATTGTTATAATTTAACTTCCAGCCATATAATTGTTTTCCTTGTAATTTAAAATTAGCATGCTCTATTTATGAAAGAACTTTTAAGAGCCTGAAACAAGGAAGGAAAGCTTGACTACGCTCAGTGTAATTACCTTCCCAAGAAATATTATGCTGTTTCCTGGAATATGTCCCCAGAGTGAATGTCTGCATTTGTTCCATTTCATTCCTAGCTATAGAATCCTATCAGGGGTGATGAGGAGCATCATTCTGAAATATATTGAAGCTGAGAATAGAGTTTGCAAAGTGTTATTGGGTTTGCTAAGATGAACCTGTGCAAATGCAAACCATTGGTTCACCACTGTGAAAATCAAGGCCTGTGTGGCAAAGGTCCCTGAAATGACTTATTAAAGGCCACCAGAGTGATAGTGCTTGGAAACTATAAAATTTACCTTGATGATGCCTTTCTAGCCTTCTTGCCAGAACTAGCATAGTGTCTCTCCCCATTTGGGACAGTTAGATTCATGAAGGACTAGTATATTTGAGAAAGGAAAATAAAAATTATTTCAAAATTAAGACAAAAACAGCAGATCTCCCCTGAGAGTAAAGCACACAGGGAAGATGAATGTATCAGTATTTCAGAATTACATTTTGCTTTGATTTTTTTTTTTTTTACCTCTGGTTGGGTTTAATAAAGGGAGCTTCTCAGTCTTCATAACTGTTTGCTGAGGCCTAAAAGTTAACTGATCTCCTGAAAAAGACAGCTCTGTTGTAAATTTGTAGTATTTCAGATGTTTCCTGTGAATGATCCTAAAGGACTGGGTACTCTCGTCACCTTCATTTCTTTAAAGAAACCTCACACTGCCTGCCTTCCCCCAGCCTTTCACCAGTTTCTTCCCAGATTAATTAATCATACTATAATTCTTATGGAAGGATTTGAGATGCCCTGAAATTACTAAGGGAAATAATGAGGTGAAATAGTATCTGATGTTTAATTCAATGTATTATCCATTTTAAAATGGATACTTTAAAAAATGAAATCTTTATAGCTGTTAACAATCTCTGGCAACTTGCCATTCCATAAAATGGTGATTTTTCTTTTAAAACAGTTCAGTTTCCTACTCATGTACTTAATGTTGGGGGCTCAGCATGCCCTAATAGTCTTTTTCCTCTAAATTGACAGTCAGTGCAAAGTAGATAAAATGAGTAATGGCTAAGAATTCCTGTGCTGCCATTGGTCTCATCAGCCTTGTCACTGTGATGAATTCCTGAGAGGTGCTGGGGGGCTGGGGTGGAGGCTATCAGGACAGCGTGGGATGGGCATTACTGATCCTTATACCTTTAGTGGGTCTGGCACCTGGGCACCTTACAGGGAGTGTTTCTGAGTGAAAACCTAGGTATTGAAGATGAATTTTACAATGAACTATAATTTCCTTTTTTGAAAATAGCTTCAGATTGCAGTTTCAAAGTACCTAGAGCTGCTGCAGAGGAAGATGGCAACAGTCTCCTTTAATGTCCTATATGTGAAATTTGGGGAGTTTAAAAACTAACCAAATTGCTGCCAGATCTGTTTTGATACTCAAAAATTTTCATATTTTAGGGAAAGTGATATAGTATATGTATCTTACAGTATGCCATTCATTCCTCCAGTATATATTCAAATTCATGGAGATTTGATAGCCAAAATATGTATAGTCACGCTGAGATAAATTAGCAATGCAAAGCATTTTCATTATAGTTCTGGTCAGAATTTACAGTCATGTAAGTTCGGATCAGATCAAGTTTGCTAACAAGTTTTTTAAAGAAAGCAACCTACTACTTATGTTTCAGAGCTTTCATCTTATAATTTCTAATTTCAAGTGATTAGGTAGAAATTGTTGCTATTTCCCTCATGTTTCCCCAAGAAAAAAAGAAAAGGTAAATATCTGAATAGAGTTTGGGGATGATTTACTAAGCACTGCCATGCACGCATCATCTCACTTACACCTCACAGGATCCTCTGAGATAACTATCATCATCGTTTTTATCTCACAAAGACAGCAGAGGACTGAGGGCTGAAATGACTCATTGTAGATACAGAGTTAGCAAGGAGCAAAATTGGGACTCAAGCCCAGGTCTTACAAACTGGCTTCCCCCCTCCTTTTACCAAATCTCATTTTCATATGAAGAGCTTCATCAGAAACTGGAAGATGACAATTTGAGTGTGTGTTCCTCCAGAGCTGAATGAATATATTATGAAACTTTTATTAATCTGAATGTTAGTTTTTCAGAAGTGGACTTGTTATTGTAAAGTTTGAAGTTTGTTTTGAATTTTTTTTTAAGGATGCAATTTAAAAGTTTAAGGTAATTTCAGGTATGCAATAATGTGTTTTGTTCTCATTGTGTTTAACTGTTTAGATGTGCCTGGCATCAGAGGGGGTGAAAATGGAAGAATCAAAGCTAATAAGAGCAAAAGAATTAGATGGTGGAAGAATTAAAGAATTGGAGAAGGGAAAGGAAGAAAGAGACACAAAAATGGAGAAAACGGATGAAGCCAGGTTACAGAAAGAAGCAGAATTTGAAAAATCAGCTAAGGAAAATGTAAGAGATTCTAAGGAAATAAGAAATTTTGAGGAGCTGCGAATGGATGATATAATAGGTATAAAAATGGAAGCTCCCAAAGAAATTAAAAAGGAAGAATTAGAGGAAGATCAAAAATGTGGTCACTTCCCTGATTTTTCCTACTCGGCCAGTAGCAAGATAATAATAAGCGATGTTCCCAGTAGAAAGGACCACATATGCCATCCTCATGGAATCATGATCATCGAGGATCCCACAGCACTAAGCAAACCAGAGAAGCTAAAAAAGAAAAAGAAGAAAAACAAAATGGATCGACACGGAAATGATAAATCCACACCCAAGAAGGCCTGCAAGAAGAGGCAGTCCTCGGAGTCAGATATCGAGAGTGTCATGTACACCATTGAGGCTGTGGCCAAGGGAGACTGGGGCATCGAGAAGCTTGGAGATACCCCTCGCAAGAAGGTCCGCCCATCCTCCAGTGGAAAGGGGAGTATTTTGGATGCCAAGCCACCAAAGAAAAAAGTGAAATCTAGAGAGAAGAAAATGTCAAAGGAGAAATCCTCAGACCCCACCAAAGAGTCAAGACCTCCAGATTTTATCAGCATTTCTGCCAGCAAGAACATTTCTGGTGAGGTGCCAGAGGGTATAAAAGCAGAACCATTGACCCCCACGGAGGATGCGCTACCACCCACCCTGTCAGGACAGGCCAAGCCTGAGGACAGTGACTGTCACAGAAAGATAGAGACTTGTGGCTCCCGGAAATCGGAGAGGTCTTGCAAAGGTGCTCTTTATAAAACCCTGGTGTCTGAGGGCATGCTCACCTCTCTGCGAGCTAATGTTGACAGAGGTAAGCGACTTCTCAAAATCTGGAAAGAACATGAAAACCTAGCAGAATTCCTCCTTTAGAGGTATTGAGAAGCAATTAAGACTACAGTAAAGAACATTAGTATCAAAATAGTATCTTAGACTTGTATGAGTCTTTGTGGTTTATAGAATATATACATTTGTCATTTTACCATATGTTTTAGCACCACAGAGGAACGTTTCTATTCATTTTAGACATAATTCTCAGAATGTAAGTGTTCTAAGTTACTCCAGTCTTTTTCCTTTTCACTGGTGTCAGCTGACTTTTTGTTTTGAAGGATCAGTATTGCATGTGTAGAGCTCTTAGTCTGGTTTTTAACTGATGGAAATACTTTTCAGAATCACGCAGGTATGGTTGACAGACTCTTGACCTGTAGACTCTAGAAACAAGAAATGTATCTAGCCCTCCCTGCTAGATAATCAGAACTGTAATTAAAGTGAATAGCTCTTTAATACATAACAGTTCCAGAAACTAGTTAATGTGTATACCTTTATTTCATAGAGGGTTTCATGTACATTTATCTATTTTAAAATATAGTATCTGACTGGGGGACTACCTCTTGCCAAACTAAATTCCAACCATAGATGTGTATGAAAATAAGTCTCACAAATCCTGAATGGAGATCCTTAAGGGTACATATTGCTCCAGGGAGGTCATTCCACTAAGTGTTGGGGAAATTAGAATTAATAATGTGCAGCAGTAAAGGGCTCCCACACCTCAGGCTGATTCTGTAATGGAAAAGTAAATAGTAGTTTTTCTCATGCATCAAGTAGCACCTGTTGAGTTATGAGACTGTGGATCTCAGTCTGTAAGTTACTTTTTACACATTCTGTTATTGAAGGTGGTCCTGAGTTCTCTGAAATAGTTAAATAGCATCATGCAAATAGTGCCTAAGGGGTCAAGAGGTCACTTATGAAGCAATTAAGATGATTTCCTTTCCACCCCAATATGCCAACCACACTCTTTTGAATTTCCTTAGGGAAACGAAGCTCAGGAAAAGGAAACTCGTCTGATCACGAGGGGTGTTGGAATGAAGAAAGCTGGACATTCAGCCAGAGTGGGACCAGTGGAAGCAAGAAGTTCAAGAAGACAAAGCCAAAGGAAGACTCTGTCCTTGGGTAAGTGCCTGTGGGCACAGTCAGCCGTGCAGCACAGACCACACGTGCAGTAGTATTAAGTTTTCAAGGTAAACAAATCACTGACAGCTTATTCTTTGAGTATTCAGTCAGTACTTACTGTGGTCTTAGTAAACTCATGAAGAAATACAGATCATCTTGTGATTCCTGCTGTTAGCATGGTGTGTGAGTAATAGTGTCTTTCATGTTTTAATTATGGTACAAAATGTGTAGATTGTAGACTTAGGCCTGAGTTTCAGTTGAAGTCCACCTTGTATTATTAGTGGTGTGACATTGTAAATCCTTTCATATCACCAAGATATAGTTCTAATCTGAAGTTTATGATGAATATCACATGTTTATACTTTGCTAATTTTATATACTCTATGTACTTCATATAATATTTATAAAGGTTATGTACATATTTATAAAATAATGGCAGCTGAGAATGTGCATAAAATTATGTTCCCACCTCTAATCTTGTTTTGTTTAAACCATGTTCTAATGCTCTAAGGTAAAAATATTAGATTGCATATTCTTTCAATACAGAGAAATTTCAGCAATTAATTATGTATTAAAATGCAGTATCAAGAAGGAGCATACACTGAGGTAAAATAATTAAGAATTCTTTTCTTTTTTATTATATGAGACAGACTCCTAATACTAAGCTTAACATAAAGCATTTTGATAGGCAATGCAATACTTTATATTGGTGAAAAAAGAAAGCATCTGTATATTCAGTCGTACTATCCTTTGGCTTTCTCATTAGCCGAATTTGAAAAGAATACAGTGAATAGAAATGAGTACATTTTAATGTATTTTCCATAAGTATATTAAAGGTATGCAGATTTTATGCATTAGGAGTATTACATTTGTTTTATCCATAAATATTTGCATTTCTTTTTGTGGGATAATGTACTTTGTCAACTGGACATTGCAATGCTTTCAGGTCTGGTTAATCTTAAGGCCCTCATTACACAGTGGGAGGGTGGAAAGTATTTCTCATGAGGATGATTCCTCAGTATTATTTATATTGAGATGATATATTTATAACTATATATTTTGTTCTAATATTTTTTAAAGTCCAAAGTTCAGATTATTTTGCCGACATTATGCTTAAACAGTGACATGAAAAGCCTCACATTTGTCATTGTCAAGCACAGAAGTATTTGCAGGATTTTCTTAAAAAGTGACAATTGAGCATTAGAGCCAGTGCTCTCCATCTTCTGGAATTACCACTGTCCTGTAGGTCTACACACTGAGAGAGGTATAGGTCTTATGGCAGCCAGTGTGAAAGCCCAAGGGAATAAATAATGCAGGCCTGAAGGCTCCCCAGCAGAAAGTTCTCTGGTGCTTCTATTAGAAACTCCTGAATGTTTTTACCAGTCTTCTCTGAGGAACAAGAAAAGTGAAACAGTCTTTTGCAAATCTGTTCCTGAAAAGAGATTGGGGTGTTTTTGTTTTAATCGTTTCTTAGGAAGCCACATGTGTTTAACTGGGGGTGTGATTTTCTGCAGGCTAAATCAGTGGTACAACTCTGGTCTTTCCCCCTCTCCCTTCTTTAAATATTGGCCTGTCAGAATCAGATTGTCTGGGCTTGCTTTATTTGGAACATGCCAACATAGTTCATGAGCAGTGAAAAATGCCACATCTGTCAATCTTCTCTGAGATTTCTAAATGAGTATTTTAAACCTTTTTATCACAGAAAATGTGCTGTTTAGTTACCTGTGGCCAAGGAAAATTCACTCTGTATTGGCAGTTCTACTTTTATAGACTTCTTTAAGAAAAACATAGGTAATTATTCTAGGTGAAAAAAGGCAGGGGAAAGTCCCAAGGGACCTAAGGAGTTACAGCTTACATTTTCATATTTCTCTTTTGGTTATCCAGAGTATCTAAAAAATTCACGTCTTATAGATAGCTTTCTGACAGCAACTGATTAGTATCAGATATTATCTGATTTTCCAGTACTATAATTTATTAACTCAAATGAGAAAAGAAAATTTTACTAAGGGAGGAACATCACCCACAAGCCATCACCTTTAACTGCTTTGTTAGAACTTAGTAATGGCCTTTTTCAGGGGGGCCTTTCTGATGATCATCTGACTGTCCTATTTGTGCTCCCCATTCTTGTACATTCCTCCAAGACTGAGAAAAGAGTCTTAGGTGAACACACCTCAAGTACATCTCTCAGGTAGCAGCCTAACGTGTTAACTTCTGCCAAGTGAGTACTCCAAGCTGCCCTCTTCCCAGTATGCCTTCCATTTTCCATCTCCCAAGCACAACAGTTCCCCTGCAGCTTCTCCCATCTGTTTGGGTTGCATCTTAGCTAATAAATCTCACTATAAACGAAAGCCAGCAACCAGCCTCACTTCCAGCAGGCACACTGCCATTGCTGTGAGGCTACGTAGAGACAGTCAGCAGCAGTCCAAGGATTTCCCAACTTTGCTGGTGGCATTTCTGGAGTCATTTGTGGTTTGCGTTAAAGTCATGTTGCTTCTCTGCTGGTGTGTACTTGGAAAACTGGCTTTACTTTTCTCTTTGAACGTTTTGTCTTCATCCTGGTCAACTGTCCAGAATTTTTTTCTAATCTTCAGAATATTTGTTTATATCTTCTTTGTGTGTTAGTTGCTCAGTTGTGTTCAACTCTTTGTGACCCCATGGACTGTAGCCCACCAGGCTCCTCAGTCCACAGGACTCTCCAGATAAATGTGTGTTTTAATCAAGTCCTAAACTAGTCACTGGGCTTCCTGCATGGCACTAGTGATAAAGACCTCACTTGCCAATGCAGATGACAATAAGAGATGAGGGTTCTATCCCTGGTTCAGAAAGATTCCCTGGAGGAGGGCACGGCAACCCACTCTAATATTCTTGCCTGGAGAATCCCATGGACAGAAGAGCCTAACAGGCTATGGTCTATAGGGTCAGACACGACTGAGCAACTTAGCATGCACACAAACTAGTCAGTAATTTTTTTTTAATTAAGTTTACGAAGTTATCAATATAAATTACTAATTTCTATAAATAAACTTGCCTATACATGAGAATCTTTAGAATGAAAAACTTGGATGGAATATGCTTTGTATTGAACTTAATAAAAAATTCCTGTGCCAATGGAAAAAACAGCAAATTCTCTACTTTAATAATACCCTGCTCTTTTATATAATGTTTCTACTTTCTAAGGTAATAACATAACGTGTCATGTGAGTTTATTAAGAAAACTGTGTTGGTATAATCTCAAGCATTTCTAAAAAGATATTGTATGTCCTTGCACAGAATTTAGCGATGTCCTAATTCTTAAGGAACCCCATTTTCAAATGGAATATCTTAAAATATATCTTAGACTGTTTTCTTTTTAAATATTTACATCATGTGCTGATTGAGTCTCTCCCCTCCCCTCTTTCATTAGCTCAACAAAGCTGGATGAAGAATTTGAAAAGAAATTCAACAGCCTCCCTCAGTATAGTCCTGTTACATTTGACCGGAAATGTGTACCTGTCCCAAGGAAAAAGAAAAAGACTGGAAATATGTCCGCAGAACCGACTAAAACCAGCAAAGGTTAGATGTGTGCTGTGCCTTCCTGCATCATCGTCAGACTCTAACTGAAGCTTCTTCTGACCGTCTGCGGCTCCCTTTGCAGTTGAAGCAGTAGCGAGTTGGAATTTCAGTTGCTTTCCAGGGTTATCTTGGTTCCTGCCTTACTCTTTTCTCTCTCGTCTTCTTCCTAAGTCTCTTCAACCTTTGTCCTTGGGCATCTCAACCTATACATTTGCCCATATTCAGGTCTTAATTATACACGGTCTTCGACCTTCTTGTGTCCAGAATTCAGACTGAGAATGTTGAGCTTTTCTTGAGCAGGAACAGTTGGCTGAACCCAGTTCATCTGTTTCTCTGTGTGTCTGCAACAGGTTGGACTCTGGGGCAGTGAAATCCTTCCATTCACCTAGTCAGGAGATTCCATTCTTAACTGTCAATTGAACCAAATGAAGAGAAAACTCCCCGTAATACTTTGGCAATATAATTTTTATTGGTTTTATTAAATTTAGAGAAGTGCTATGTACATATTCTTTTTCAAGAATATCAGATTCTCCTCTGTGTATATCAAGGAAGTTTTTTAAATTGTCAGCGTGGCCTGGGGATTTGGGGAGTCTCAGCACTCATGAGGGGCAACACTACGGTTCACTAGAGGGGTTTTAAAGAGTGGGGTGTGCATTTTCAGTGGTCACAACCCCTGGCACATTAGTATGGCAGAGGCTAGAGTTCTAAACATCCTAACCAGCGCAGGACATTCAAGTACAATGAAGAACTGTCCTACACAAAGCCACAGTATTGCTCCCCATGCAGAACTTCTCTTCTGAGTTTACTTTAGGTCTGGAAGTTGGTAGGCAAGTAAGTATACCTTTATTTTTCCACACAGAGGTGGAAAACTTCATTTGGTAGCTCTCCTCTAGAGGTAGTGAATGAGAGATGAAGAACTAGTGTGGGGGTTTGTTGTTCCCAGGATCAAATTCTGAGCAGGATTTGATGGCAGAGTTCTCATAATTACCCTGTAAAAGAGGCAACCTGTTGCTTGCTCTATGGCAAATCAAAATACTTCCCTTTTTGTGTGTATTTAGCTGAATGCATAGATGAATGGGTAGATAGAAAATGATATATATCTTTGCAAAAATCTTGCCAAAATCTAGCAATCATGGATAATGATCAAAGATAAATAGTAATGACTGTATATAATTTCACAGATTTGGGGGAGTCCATAATGTATATATCTAGGGAAAAATTATATCTATGAAGAAACCTAAACCTTTCTCTGTCTAGATCTAAAACACCCACTTTACACTGAAACTGAAACAACAAGGAGACCTGTATCTCAGGGTGAATCTGAAAAGGTGAGGAAAATCCCCCCTTTGTGATAAAAGGTGGGAAGGAATGTAAAAGTGATTTTAGAATTAGCTCAGTTTTCTGCTGTGGTTAATAAAAACAAGTCTGGTGAATAAAGAACTGAAAAAGAAATATTGCATCACCAAGTTTGCTCATCTGAGAAAATAAAATAAGGTTGTTCTGAGATTTTCCAAGATAGGTAGGAAAGAAATAAAGCAGCCTGTTGACAGGTAGGTAGCTGAGCACCATAATGGATTACCGAGTGAAATGACAGTCCTTGTGCCCTGGAGATACTTAGGAATAGGCAAAGCAGTCCATGAGCCCAAAGATGCCAGGTATCATGAGCCCCCATAATTCTTGGATTTTTGAAGTTGCTGATAAATACATGACAAACTAATAAAATGGAACTTAATTGATTGATGTGCAGGACATATGCTCCTCCTCCACTCCTTGCAGTTGGAGACATCATTTTAGAGCTCTGAAGTTGGCTGAATTATCTATCAGGGACTGTAACAATAGATTTATTTTTGTAAAGCTATAAAACCCTGAAGTTAGGATCTATTTTCATGAGACCTTCTCTTGGGTCTTGGTTGTCTGTTATATGTTTTTCCTCTCCCAGCTGAGATTAACAGTATTTCTTTCGATGTGAAATAGCTTTTTTGGAGCTTTGGATTATACTTCATACAATATCATCTTAACTCTTCTGTTATGCCTCTCAAGCCACAAAGTCCCTGGTTCTTACACAGTGTACCAGTAATTGCATAAATAGGAAGGCTGTCAAGACCTTAGATTTTGCTCATTCCAACTTGTGGAGCAAAATGCAATTAAAATAAAACAGAAATTAAATAATATATTCTCTATTTAGCAAACTAAAGAAGTAGTATTTGTATTTGATTATAATTTGGCATTAGCAGTGCCCGTGTACTATCCTACAAGTTATTAATGAAATTATCATACCAGCTGTGCTGTAATTGCCTGATCTTTAGAGGATAGAGGAGATTGTTTTCTTAGAGTCTAGACCCTTTGCATTTTTGCATAATGAATTGTTCAAAGCAAACATTGTGAGTGAGATCAGTAATTCTTTAGTAAAGGAGCATGTTTTCATAGGAAACCTCATTTTTTCTCCAACAACATTTGTCTGTATTTTATTTTCTCCTGTATTTGTTATTCAACATTTATTATTGTATTTTTCCCTGCCTTATACTAGGTATTTCTTTTTTTTTTTAAGCTACTCCAGTTTATATAAAATGTATAGAATTTTTATGAAATGTAATTTCTAGAAGAAATATTTATGTATGCATTTATATAGTTATATACCTCAAGATCATAGGACCTAGTTGGGTTTATACTTGTATTTTTCCAGTGGTCATCTTATTTGTATCTGTATTTCCAAGTAATCTTTCCCTTTTCCATCATCCCCTCTACTGTCTCTGCCCTGTTCCTTAAGTGTATATAATGGGTCTACCTTCCTCTAACAAGGTCCAGGCTACATTATAGTAGGCTTAGTATATAGATGATTTAGGCATAGACTCTCCCTTTGCTTCTAAGATTATCCAGGAAGTTATCTCTCATTCATAATGCAGGTCAGCTGCAGTAGCCCATTTCTATCGTGTTTTCTGGTTTATCTCACACAGTTACTTGTATATATTCAAATGAAAGCTTTGAATTATAAATCTAAATTTAATTGTAACTTAAGAGATTTGTTTTGACAAATTATTTTAAGTATACTGTTAATGTGTGAAGCACTTTTTAAAAAAGTATCAGAAGTCAGAGTGCTCTGTAAAATAGTAATTTTCAAGCAAGTAGGGTCATGAAGAAAAAGTTAATTGAGCTCAATTTGGAGTGTTTAAATTATGCCCAAGCTTGACCCTTGACTCAATTTCTCCTTCCTTATCTCTTTTATCTTTTCACATTGTTTTTTAGCCTATTAACAAACATACTGTTCATCTTTCTCATGTTTTTCCAATTTACGCTTACTCTGCAAGATTCAAATTTCCACGGTTAAAGAATTTGAAATTTTTGAAAATCACAATGGAAATAAAAGAAGCAGGTTTACAATGTTAAAGACTGAGGACAGAATCCCCTGTTTGGGATTGAGCTTACCTGACTATATTAATAATGTTTAAGAGCTGAGATGTGATGAAAATCAGGCCATCCCTTTCCAGTCAGGAAGTGATTGCTTCCAGGTTGGGCAGAACTCTGTTTCTTGCCCTGTAGCTATTTGAGAGTCTTCACTGTCCCTAGACATTTTCTTAAGCATGGTGACAACACATTTACAGGTATAAAAGGTATGCCTAATATAATCCTGAGTTTTTTAACAAGACATGCATGTCTAGCCCAATAAGGTGGCTCCTCCTCAATGAATCCTAACTTGATTGTGGTTCATTTACTTAAACTTATTCCAGCCCACAGATTCATATGTTCAGCAGCCACTTTGCTATAAATTATTACAAAGGAATTTACTGTTTCATTGGCCCTTCATTACTTACGTGTTCATTACCGAAATGACAGCCTAGTCTTAGGATAAAACCTCTGCTCTTCTTATAGCTTAAAAACATGAAACTATAGAAGCTGGACATTGGCACCACCATTCAAGTTACGCCTAACACTTGTTTCCTACTGCAGTTCTCCAAACCAAGCTTCTCTTAATTCACCTCACCTGCTGACCTTGAAAAATTTTCATACCATACTAATACTAAAAGGGCTCTGTGTCACTATACTTCTTAGCTAAAACGTGTCCATTTTTCAGCAAACCATGAACAACATTAATGTTTTGAAAAAGTTGTTATCCGTGTCTCTGCGGCACGCCTCCGACCGTCCCAGATTACAGTTTGTCTTTGCTATTTTTTACCCAGCTGTGAAGTTGGGATGCAAAAAAAATTAATATCTTCAAAATACAGGCATCCTGCCCAAAAATGTTGGTGAAGTCCTAAGCTAGTTTATATGCCAGCAATGGTGATTTCTGTCATAAGGAAGTGGAAACTGGTACCAACAGTCTTTCAAGAGGTTTGGTAGGAAGATGGGAGAATGAGATGGCATGGAAACTTGAGATGGTGGTTCATGGAAAGACAATTGCCATCTGTTTGCTTTCTGGAAGATTCCTTCTCAACTTCTTTTCTCTGTTTTTGACTTCCTACCTTCTTTTCCCTCCTTGGACATTTCTATGTTAATTATAATTAAGGAAAAATAGTAGTATATGTGCTATTTATTACAAATTTTGACTTTATTTTCCTTGAACAAAATATCAAACATGTATACCATACTGGTGGACAGGAGTCAAATCGTTCACTTCTTGACTAAAGTTACTGCTTTTCAGTGAATATCCTTGTATCTTATCCTCATATCAAACTCCTTCAAGTTATTTGAACTTGTCGTTTGCTTAGATTTGTTTTATAGTTCGGGATGGCTAGCAGCAAGGCTGTTTAAAAATATAACTTTACGGAAGCTCTTCTGGGTACTAAACCTCCCTGGATGTTCTCTTTTTATGTTAAAATTGACAAGCTCTATATTAAGTTTTGTCCTTAAATTATACTTTTTAGGTTTCTCCGAGTATGGTTGGGTCTGAAAATACGTATTCTTTTCTTCTTTCTTAACCCATTCCATACATCAAACCAGTTTGTTTCTGTGAGCCATTTCCTGATCCCATTGTCCTCGTTCACAGTGATGAACAAAAGCGTTCTCCCTGTGAGCCAGTGCCTTGTTATCATTAGATTATCTTCCCTTGGTAAATCACTAGGATCCTTATGATCCAGAGAAGTCTCAGAATTGTTTCTCTGCTTTCTGCTTTCTTCTGCTTCTGTTTTCCATGATTGCCCATGCATCTGTCATTCATGTGCACCAGCCTTACAGCTTCCTGGATTGTATAAAATACATATGAATGATGGCAAATGGGCTATAAGGAACCTCTATAGTATTAGTGTATATCATCCACATGATATACTGTCTTTGTATCTGTTAAATTTGTTTTCTTTCCCTTTTCATTCACTTCCCTCCAACCCCAAAAAACAAATAAGAAGTGTTTTCTGTTTCCATTTCAAACCACTACCACCCAATTCAGAATATTTGTTATTGGTTATTTAGAAGGATGACTTGGTATAGTCCTCAAAAATCACTTGTAAACCTTTATGTTATCAGTAATAATAGCAACAACTGTCATTTCTTGAACTCTTTATTTATGCCATCCAGTGTTTTAAGAGCTTTATTCATGCAACAATATTGTTGAAAATCATTCATGTGTTAAGCACCATTCTAGGCATGTAGAATGTATCTGAATGAAAACAAAGAACCCTGCTGCCATGGAGGTTACATATACTGTCTGGGAGTACCAGACAGTAAATAAGCCTAAACAACAATGTTTCAGAAGGTGAGCAGTAATATGGAAAAAGAATAGGTTTGATAGAACTAGGTCAAAGATTAACAAAGGAGAAGACTTGAACACTGTATAACAGCTAGACCTAACAGACATATATAGAATGCTCCACGCAACAACAGCATCATATACACTCTTCTCAGGTACACATGGGACAGTCTCCAGAACACACAGTATGCTGGAACATTTAACAAAAAGGACTGAAATGATTAAAATTATGTTTTCTGACCACAGTGGAATGAAAGTAAAAATTAACCGCAGGAGAAAATTCAGAAAACTCAAAAGTAAGTGGAAATTAAACAACACACTCTAAATAACCAGTGAGTCAAAGAAGAAATCAGTAGGGAAATATGAAAATACTTTGAGATGAGCAAAATGAAAGTATAGCATGCTGAAATTTATAGGTACAGCTAAAGCATAACTTATAAGGAAGTTTATAGGTATAAATTCATATATTAAAATAGAAGAAAGATACCAAATCAATAACCTAACCTTTCTTGAGACACTGTTAGCAGAACAAACTAAACCTAAAAAAGTAAAAGAAAGGAAATAATAAAGATTAGAGAGGGGATTAATGAAATGAAATTAATTAAATAAAGAATAGAAAAATAGTCATGTATGGATGTGAGAGTTGGACTGTGAAGAAAGCTGAGCACCGAAGAATTGATGCTTTTGAACTATGGTGTTGGAGAAGACTCTTGAGAGTCCCTTGGACTGCAAGGAGATCCAACCAGTCCATTCTGAAGGAGATCAGTCCTGGGATTTCTTTGGAAGGTATGATGCTAAAGCTGAAACTCCGGTACTTTGGCCACCTCATGCAAAGAGTTGACTCATTGGAAAAGACTCTGATGCTGGGAAGGATTGGGGGCGGGAGGAGAAGGGGACGACAGAGGATGAGATGGCTGGATGGCATCACTGATTCGATGGACTTGAGTCTGAGTGAACTCCGGGAGTTGGTGATGGACAGGGAGGCCTGGCGTGCTGTGATTCATGGGGTTGCAAAGAGTTGGACACGACTGAGCGACTGAACTGAACTGAACTGAGGAAAATAATGGAGAAAAGTCATTAAAACCAAAAGCTAATTCTTTGAAAAGAAAAACAAACTTGATAAACATTTAACTAGACTGACCAAGAAAGAAAGAAAACAAATTCAGAAGTGAAATAGGAATCATTATTACCAACCTCACAAAAATGGAAAGGATTGAAAAGGAATACTATGAATAATTGTATGCTGATAAGTTAGACCACCTCCATGAAATGGGCAGTTACTGGAAAAACACAAACTACTGAAACTGACTTAAGAAATAGACAATGTAAATAGACCTATAACTAGTATGAAGATTGAACTTAGTAAGCAAAAAATACCAGACCCAGATGGCTTTACTACTGAATTCTTCCAAATGTTTAAATAATTAATACCAGTTTTTCATAAGCTTGCTCATAACATTAAAAGAGGAGGAAACACTTCACAAGTCATTCTAAGAAGCCAGTATTACCTTCATGTCAAAACTCAACAAACATATCACACAGACAAGAAAATCCAAAACTGCAGACCACTCTCTCTAACACATGTAGGCACAGAAATCCTTAACAAAATGCTAACAGACTGAATCCATGTAAGAATTATATACTGTAATCAACTGGTGTTTTACCCCAGGAATGCAAGGTTGGTTTAACATCCAAAAATCCAGTTGCTGTAATATACCATAGCAGTAGGACAAGGACAAAGAAAAATCCACAGGATCATCTCAGTAGATGTCGAAAGAACATTTGACAAAATTCAGCATCTTTTTCATGATAACAGCCAACAAACTCAGAAGGGAACTTAAAAATCTGATAAAAGACATAAAAAAAACAACTTTGCAACCAGCATTATGCTTAATGGTGAAAGATTGAGTGCTTTCCCCGTAAGATAGGGAATAAGACAAGGATGTCCACTCTCACCATTTCTATTCAACATTGTAGTGGAGGTTCTAGACAGGGCAGTTTGGGATACAGAGACTATAGATGTAGGGAGGAGTATAGTAGCTAAAAGGATATGAGGTTTATTTTTGAGGTGGTGAAAATGTCCTCAAATTGATGACGGCTGCAAATATTTGGGAACATGAAAACCATTTGATGGTATACTTTAGACAGGAGCACAGATAGTTGCCTCTGGCAGGAAGACAGGGCACGTGGGTGCAGATCCTGGTAGGTGGGTAGATGCAGCAGGAGCAGCTTAGAGAGCTTCTAATTTTTAAAATCCTCACTTCAACCCTGTGAGTTAGGCACTATTATTATCCCCATTTACACATGAGGAAACAGAAGTTATGTAAGATGATTGTCAGTTTCACATAGGAATATCCTCAAAGTGTAGAAAGCAACCTGCTTTGGGGAGGTCAGTGCAGTTGCTGTTGTTTCTGATGGTGACTGAAAAATCCCAAGTCTTTTCTTTATCTGAGCAAACTAAGATGCAGCTTGAGATTTCTGCCCATTCCCTACTCCCGTCCCCCTGCCACCCTCCACAAAAAGGTCTTGACAAGTATTTTTCTATTTTTAAATCAATCTTTTCTTCCTAGAATATCCTCAGAATAGGATGGAAAGCTATCTAATGCTATCAGGCCAACCTGAAAGTCATCCTCAAAGTTCTGTCCTTGTGAAGAGCAGTTACTTAGGAGAAACAAAATGTCCATGTCATCCTTGCCTTCGTGATATTTGGGAATCTAAAGTAAAATCTTCTGTTGATTACAGACTACCTCTGTACTGCCGTTACTGGCTGTGGTCTGCTGTAGCCACTACATCTGCAGTTTCTGCTGAGGGCGTCCCAGCCCTAATGGAGACTTCTGTCAGATATATTTCTAAGGAAAATCTCACTGGTTTTTCAGTAAATCTAGGGAAGGGAGCTAAGCACGAGTTGGATGAGAAAAGATGCAAGATGACATTTCCTGTGAATCAGTTTGCTTATTCTACAAGTTGGGGGAGGGTGTAATTGTTTAGAAACACGGAGTTTTTTTTTATGAAGCATTGTAAATTTTAAATATATTTATATTAATATTGTCTGTAGGTCCTTTCCAGTCTCAGAAAAAGAACTTATTCCACAAAATTGTCAGCAAATATAAGCACAAAAAGGAGAAGCCTAATGTTCCGGAAAAAGGTATTGGTGCCTTCCATGCTCCATTAAGACTTCCCAGCCACCTCCATTGTGGATTCATCTTTGAGTGACGCTTCACTGCACCGTCTTCGCCTTTACCTCCCCTCTGCTTGCTTCAATGTCATCAGCTCTGACGCAGGCACATTCATTATTTCTAGACTCTGCAGCTAATTGCAAAGAGGGATCTTTTCCACTTCTGTACTCAAATCCCTTATTTGTCTCTAGTTTCAGAGTTCCATATGAATCCTAAAACTGCTTTTTTTTATTTGTATTTGGTACATTTTTAAATTTAGTCTTCATGAGCTCTTCTCCACTTATTTTCATTTGACTGTTCTCGTTTTTCTCATGTTTGGCAGCCGTCAAAGCAGGACCACATTTCCTGCTTCCTGAAATCTTCCCAGTTTCATATTCATATGAAAGTCCCACAATTTCTATACTTTCTCTGACACTTGAGGATCCTTGTCAAGGGGGATTCCACTCCTACGTCGTAACCTGTCTTTCTCTCTCTTTTTCTGTCTATATACTTAGCTTGTCAGGCTCTTCCCACCTCCTTCAGTCACATAACCATTATTTCCAGAGGGCATGAGAGACATACGCACTCTACCCTCCCTTTACTCTGAGCATCGGTGTCATTGTCATGATCTGGATGGCCCTTGAACCTCTTCAGGGCTCATCTAAAGATTTCCCTCTCTACAGTTCAGGCCTCTGTTCTCTCACACAGAAGATAAATTTCCCCGTCTGGTTCAGTACAGCCACGTGTCCTGGAAGTCAGTCTTTCTCGAGCATCTCCTGCATGTCAGTGTCGTGACTGCCATGAGCCTGCTCATCCGATGCCCATTTGCATCCTACTTGCATGGCCAGATGTGGAGTCCTTCGTGTTTATGGAATGAGGCTTTAAATGCAGCTGTCTTCCGTGTGTAGACATACATGCCTGAGTGTTCCTGTGTGTGACCTTTTACTTATTGGGTTTTATTTTCACCTGCATTTCAGCCTCTTAGTTTTGTTTTATATGTTGGTATTTATTCTCTGCTTTCAGTGGAGAACTCTCTCTAGGTAAAATGTCAGCTTTTATCTTATCTTTTAACCAATCTCGAGGTTAATCTCGATTAAAGTCATAGAAATTATCCAACAATGTTTTTATAAAATGCAAATTTGTTTACTTTTAATGCATTTCTGATACGGCCTAATTAGTTGGCAAATATGGTTTTGAGAGTTAAATAGTTGAAGTAAAATTCTGTTTCATTTGTGTTATAACGCTTTTTTATTGAGGTGGTTTTGTGGATTGTCTTATTTTTATAGTGTATGTGTCTGTACTAGGAGTAGAGGTTCATTTTCCTTTTCTGTTACTGCTTTTAGGAAGTGGGGATAAATGGTCAAGCAAGCAACTCTTCTTGGATGCCATTCACCCTACAGAAGGTAAAAGAAGCAACATTGATTGTATCGTTTCAGGTAGACTATGCTGGAAATGGCATAGTTTTTGTAGATTTAAAAAGACACCAATTTATACAGAATTAAGCAACAGCATTAGACCTGTTATTTTTTAATTTTGAGTTATTTTTAATTTTCAAATCAAAATTGATAGTTTTTTTGCTTTTTTAAGTTTTTTAAATTATTAAAATATGATAACACTTTTACCAGAGACTTGGAAAAAACAAAACAAAATTACATACAGTTCCATTAGGTATTAACAATTATTTTTTAAGTAGATAAATTAAGACTCAGTTGGAGTTTCAATATCAAACTCTTAAAAATTAATTGAATGAATAGATAGAAAAGTAGGATATATTAGATCTGAAAAGCACTATGAACCAATTCAAAAGTGACAAAATTTTTATCTTACTAATGGTCAGGCTGTGGAGTTTAATTTGTGAAAGGGGGATTTTTAACCACAATAACCAGAAATTAGAGGGGTTTTTTTGTTTTTAACTTTGCTGCCTTGGGTTTTTAGTTGTGGCATGTGGTGCTGTGCGGGTTTAGTTGCTCCGTGGCATGTGGGATCTTAGTTCCCCAACCAGGGATTGAACCTGTGTCCCTTGTATTGCAAGGCAGATTCTTAACCACTGAGCCACCAGGGAAGTCCCAAATTAGAGGTTTCAAAACTGGAAATATTCAGTATTGCAGCTCACATTGCAAGAGGATGCTCTTGGGAAGTCCAATGGAGCAGCTCAGAGCTCTTCTGGAGGTGGGAGCCCTGCAGAAGTGATTCCTGACCTGGCCTTCCTCCCCAACCCACTGCCCAGTTCCTCTTGACTGTGATCAAAGGGAATGTCCCTGAGGCTTTTGGTAGCCAAAGAAAAGCCCCATATTGACTGGTAAATGTTAGAAGTGCAGATTTTATTTCAAATTTCCCACAGTCATATTTGTGACTTTATATAATTCCTCCTAAGTATTGAACTACAGGTAAATGAAGATTTTGCGGTGGGTAAAAAGCCATACGTCCATTCTTCCCACTGATACTCTTTTCCATTTAGATATTTTTAAAAAGCTGAACATTTTTCCAACGTGTCATGAGGAGTCACTTCATTTGAAAATTAGGAGAGATTTTCATGATGATCTTTGTGATTTACCCCTTTGGTTTATTTACTTATGGCTACAAAGGGGAACTTGATGAACAAGTCCATGTCTCTTGATTCCCAAAGGAATCAAGTAATATACTCTCATTCCTTTGTTGAAAGAGAAAAAATTAAAATACACACGTGGCCTAAACGTGTGTATTTTGTACACGTTTTATAAAAAAAACACTCATTTTTAAATATATTTGTCAAAAATATTCAAATTTGAGTTCATCATTAACGTGAACTTTCGTTGTTTGGTTGGTACAGTTCACATGAACTGCATGTCTGCTTTTATGTCATTTTGCTTTTAGAGAAAATGCCAGCAATATGTCTCCTTTCTGACTTATTATTTCACATTCACAGCCTCTATAGAGTATCATTTCTGCACTTTGCTGGCAAACAACATGTGAATTGTTGTGCCACTCTCAGTATTAAATCCTACATCCCTAAATTGATATACATTCACACTTGTGTATTTTAAAAATATGTTCTGCACAGATTTGATAAACGTAAGGCACTGATGCACTATCAGAGGAATCTGAAAGAGGCATTTAAGACAATATTACTCTTTTCTTGAAATGATGCTGTTCTAAATATTTTAATTTTAAAACAGTGAAAACCCTACCTCATCTAAAAGGAGGTATCACAACATGTGCAGGGTGGTAAAAGAGCGAGTAAGTAAGAATTAGGGGATCTGATTCCTAATCCCAGACCTGCCACTAATGCGTGGTTTCTGGTAGGACAGACCCTTTAACCTCATAGGATTCACTCTCCACATTTGTTCTCTATTGTAGAATATGTTTGTTTAGGGGTGAAATAAATGAGAAGGCACAGTAATACATGAACTGTACATTTCATTTCCCCTCTAACACTTTGATGATTTTATTACTGTGATAACTTTAGTGAGTGGTATAATGCTGAAAATACCATATTCTGAACCCCTAAATTTCTGCCATTTGGAGGGCAGAAATGTAAATTAATTTTTAATCTTCTAGGCATCAAAAGGGTTTAGTTGGAAATATTTATTATCTTTGATATTTAATTATATTTATTATTAATGTGTATGGAATGAAACTTTGGCGAATAGGCACTGAAAATGGCATATCTTTTAGCATAGAGTGCAAATTCATTTTACATAGCCAGACAAAAAGGAATCAGATTGAGCCCTGGGAATTAACCAGTAATTTAAAGTGACTTTTTGTTGTTTATTTTTATAACATCCCCTCCATTTTATTGTTCAGGTGGTGACTATGTGATATGTGTCCACGTCATTCCTTGTTAAAACTTCATCTTGGAGATTATTATGAGGACAGAAAAAGGAAACCGTAATCAGGACAGTGTAGCATGTGTAGGCTATCCTGGGCAAAGGTTAGACAGACGTTAGAAGTTTGTAACAGATGCCTATAAATGAAGTATTGATTCCACTGAGGCTACATATGCAGCTGTTAGCTGCTTCTGACTCTGTTAGATGACTTAAAGTTCACTGTCCTTTACTTACACTATCCTGAGTATAATTGACTGTGAATTTTCTCCCCTAAAATATTAGAAATTTTCAGGGGTTTAGTAGTCACATCTGAGGTTTAAATACTAAGCTTATAATTTATAAGCATTTCCCCCATGCTTTTAAAATTCCAAATTGCTGAACCACTTCTTAAACTTGGAAATCATTAAAAAAAAAAAAAAAAAAAGATTGTCTATAGGCTAGAATTCAAGATAAAATTTTCAGAAAAACCAAGGTGACCTCCCTCTGCCACTGTGTTTTCTTTCCACCAAGTTACAGTGTCATAAGTTCATGCTTAAGCTAGAGGTTTCTAATTGTAATAATATTGATGGGGATGATTACTACTTAATATTGTTTTATGTTTCCAGGGGGTTTTCACGTTTACTTTTTGCATAAATGAATCTTAACAGCAGCTCCAGTCAATTTAAGGAGACCTTATCAGCTTCAAATACCTGATAAGGAATTGAAGCCTGGCCAATGTAAACAGGAAGGGAAGAAACCGGCACCAAAGCACAGTGACCGCTACATTTTACATTTTTCAGGCATATCTGGGTAGCCCTCATTTGCTGGAATTATAAGTACTATCTTTTATAAGAAAAAAAAAGAAATCTCAGACTATGTATCTCCATAAAATTAGTTTCTTTGCACTATATAAATGTAATTACAGGGAAGAAAAGTCTAGTTTACAGTTAGATTTTTGAAATATCCACACAGTCAGGCTAACTTGATCTGTCTTCGTAAGTTCAGAGTAGTTGCTTTCTAACTTCAGCAGAGTCCCCTAGGGTCTTAGATAAGGCTCATTCATTTGACTCCTGTGTTCCATTTAGCTTTTGACTGCATTTTCAGCTCATGGGAGATTAACCCATGGCCGTGAGAGTCCAGATTTGGCTATAATAATTTCAGTGCAAGTGTGACTCCTGTAATTGGCATGTGAATTAATGACTCTGGAGCATTTTAATGGCCTCCTGGGGTAACAGTACAAGTGCGATGCTCCTTCACCAAAAAACTGACTCTACATTTTGGGAGCAGAGTTTGGAAAACAAGACAGTCTCTTATTGCCACATTCCTAATGTTACTCCAGGAATCAGCTCACATTATCACTCTCACATGATATGCTCAAAGTGTATTATGATTATTATGGAGTATAAAAAGCAGCTCTGTGGACTTGTTTTGCAGTGCTTGGGTAGGTTTGTGTGTTCAGTTACAAGCCCAAAGAGAAAATGACTAATTTGTTTTTAGAGGACAAAACCTTCCTTTTCTCACATTTCCATTAGTTTACGCAGGGGGAGGGGGAGGGGCAGGGGAAAGGAGCAATCTTGCTGTCTTGGTACAGGTCTTTGGGCTGTTCCCCTAAGCTTTTTTCATTTCTGTTTCTCACCACTGTTGACCTGAAACTAACAGACTGCCAGTTATTTCTCCAGCAAAGATGAGTATATTCTGGATCAGCAGAGAATTTAACTTTGGGGTGTGCAACCATGGTGTGCAAGCCCCCATATGTCAAAGGAAGGAGAGTTTTATAGAGGGGGAAAGAAACTGGGATTGGGAGGGCTATGGTAAATCAAGTGTGTGGCTTTTCATTGTATGAGTCCCAGCCAGGAAAGAAGAAAGGGCTTTCTTCCTGTTGGGCTCTACTATCATCACAAGGCTTGAGAGCTCCCCCTTCTGGTCTCGTGACTGTTTAATTGAGGTTTCTGTTGATTAATTTTCTTGCACCACTAAGCCTTTGTTTTGAATCTTGCAGGTTGGTGGGGAGGACAGTGTCTGTAAATCTAGATAAATTGTGTCCCAGTAGACCACAGTTTCTACATGTGTTCAGGGTTCCTGCCTGAGATCCTTTAACCAGCTAGTTGGAGAGGATGATAAAAATAGTTTCTCTTTGTTAATGTTGCTGGACTCAGATCTACTGTTCTGTCTCAAACAGCTGTAGTTGACTCTTGAACAGTCATTTCACCCCCCACTTCACCCCTTCAGTCAGAAATTCATGTGTAGCTTTACAGCTAGCCCTCTAGGCCCTGCGTATAAGCAGTTTTGCATCTGCAGATTAAACCAGCCGTGGGCTACATAGTACTGTAGTATGTATTAATGTAAAAATATCCACTTACAAGAGGACCTGTGTATTTCAAACTTGTGTTGTTCAAAGTTCAGCTGTACGTCTTTGACTTAGCTTTACCTGCTTTCCCCAATTCTTCTGTGTTAGGAAAGGGTTCTCCCTGAGCACTGACCCTGAAGACTGTCATCGGTCTAGGCCACCAGATAAGACAAGATGTTCTAGGGGTCACCCATGGGTCAGAGCATGGGACAGACTCACTCTGCCCTTTTCCTCTTAGCTACAGGAAGATCACATTACATGCCTTTTTTTTTTATATTGAAGTTTTTTCTTTTTTAAAAAAATTTTCTAATTTGCCTGTGTTGGGTCTTAACTGGCCTGTGAGCTCTTCATTGCAGCCCTTGGGCCTCTCAAGTTGCAGCACATGGACTTAGTTGCCCCGTGGCCTGTAGGATCTAGTTCCCGACCGGGGATAGAACCCACATCCCTTGCATTAGAGGGCAGATTCTTAACCACTGGACCACCAGGGAAGTCCCAGATGCCTTTTTCCAGTGTGGATGGTCTGCAGGCCCTGTGATTACTTTTCGATCTGACAGTGGTTTAGAGAAGACAGCGTCCAGAGAGGTGGCATTGCCTCCTTTGCAGTGATTTATGAGAACTTCTAGGGCATTCTCCTTTTTTTCATCGTTCACTTGCCTACAGCCTGATTCATTCCTTTACTATTTCCCAGCCTCCCAATCCCTGTGACCCCATGGTCTACTGGAATCTTGTTGGCCACCTGCCTTTGACCCTGTGGCTCCTTGGCTGCTGGTGTCTGAGCGTCCCCTGGTCCCATTGCCTTTAAGGCCTGATTCACCTCCCATTTGCAAACCCTTTGCACCCATACCCTTGGCTTCTTCTGGAAACATATAGGAAAATGAGTAACCACTGAAAAGAAGTTAAAATATCTGAAGTCTCACTGAAAACAAAAAGCTGACAGTCAAGGGAGTCCCATAGTCAAGGCTCTCCCACAGCCTTGAGACACCGGAGCTGACTGGAGAAAACACCGCCAGGACCTTGATTCTAGGCTGTGTGGCAAAATGAAAAGAAGTTTCAGGCTGGATGAGAGGTAGTCTCATCCAGCTTCCATCTTTACATGAGGAAACTGAGACCCCTGGTCCCACAGTTAGTAAATTAAAAAGTCAAGAATAGAATCTTCAGGGACTGATATTTCCATTAGCCCCCTGTTGTTGCCATAGAAACCAGGTCATCTTTCCCAACCCTCTTAGCCCTTTTCTGGTGTCCATGCCTTTTCTCTGACCTTTTTGATTCTTTTCTTATACAAGCAGTAATTTGGATTTAATGCACCCTTCATCTTTGGAATCCTGCTACACCCTTATCTCCACAAGTTCTAGATTTTTCTGGGAAGAGGAAGAAAAAGAGAGCAGAGGTTAATGCTTTGTCTGGAAGGTCTATCTGTAATCCAGTGATCATACCAGAGATCACAAGTTTCCCCTTGTAGTCAGAAGGGACAACTGATTGGCCTAGATAAGAAACTAGACTTTGAAGCTTATGAATATCCAATGACGTTATTGTAAACTCAGATTTTGGCTTCTTTATATAGGAGGCTTGAATTTCAGGGCTAATGCAGAGTCATGAAACACTTTTGGAGTGTTTCTAACCAAATTATCTTTTTGTTTTGCTGGTAGCTTTCATTGAAGTTTAAACTAAAAAAAAATTTTTTTTTAATGCATATATACCACCACTGGCCTATGTGAAGCTAACTGCAAAGTATCAATATTCCACAACTGACCTGATCAGATCTATAATTTAAAAGGAGCCTTCTTCCTAATTTTTAATTACTTGCTTGAAAAGATGTTTGGGAGCATTGCCAAATAGTTTTTGTTTGTTTGTTTGTTTTTAAGTAACTGTTATCTTAAGCCTGTCCACACACAGATGTCTATTATGCAATAATATAGCAAGACCAAGCCACAAATCATGATATGATTTCTGCTTTTTACATTGTTTCTCTTGATGTGATTGAAATGATATCCCACTTGTTTGGAATAGGAAGCCTGGTTTCAAATGCTTAAGGGCAAAATTGTTACTGATTTGTAGCCTCCTTTCTCAAGGCTGCACCTAAACCCATTAAGGGGCTACATTAAAATTTTTAAATGAAGCCTATATAAGTATTTATATCAATAAGTGCATTTTTTCACACCTTGAGTTATTTCTTGTGCTGTGTTCCTTTTATTTTAGCTTGTCTTTCTACATTACATATACTGTGTTATTTCCAATGTCTGCCTTCTTATCCACCTTTTAATAAGCACCTGCAGATGCCCTCCAAGTTGATTTCCTGACCCACACTCCCCTTCTTTTTGTCAAAAACAGTTTCTAGAACTGTCTTAAGAGATTGGACAGTTAAAAATGGAAAGATGCCTCTTTCTCCCAGTCAGGAAACTTGACTACAAAGAAATACTCCTAAATGCTTTTTGTACTCATATCTGCATCTTCCTGTCTTAATTTAAATTAAAGGGGGAGGGAGAGGGATAGACTCCTAAGGAAATAAATAACGAAGAGACACAGCATTCCTGACCCATTTGAACTGGGAGCAAGGTCTTTGGTGGCAAATGTGTTCCTTACTCTTGACACAGTGACTAATAAGATACAAGTGCATGCTGTTAAGTGATTCGCTGATGTTACAATTAGAAAACCTGAAACTAACATTTCAGGGAATTCCGCTGACATGTACTTTATTAAATTATCTCCCTAAAGCACATTATCTTGTCCTTGAATTCTGCCAATGGGAGAGTTTCATTACGAGCTAGCTTCATCAGTGTTTGCCAGGTCCTTCTATTATGCACTCAGTATGCATAAAAGAAGATCAGGTCTCACAGACAATTTCTTTTCTCATCAGTCCAACCTGGAGGTTGAAAACAAATATAAGTGTAAATTTAAGAAGCACGTACTTAACCTCAGTATCCGCAGAAGGAAAGAAACTTCTTTTATCTGGTAGACTAGTCTCCAGACTAGCTGGTCAAAAGGATCTCAAATAGGGATCGTGGTCATGTGTGCGACTTGTCTGTTGGGACACAGTTTATTCATATTTACACACACTTATCCACCCCACAACCTGCAAGATCCAAACACTTAGAAAATGTTACTCCACTAGCCTCTTAGTACAGTATTCTGTTGGGGGTACAGAGGGTATCCTATTCTGTACTTAATATTTAAAGAAATATTTGTTTAAAATTATGGTCAATATTTCTTTTTTCCCTCAGTACTTTGAAAACTTTAAGTTCTCGTTCAAATAGGTCGGACATTTAGAAATGTTTCCTTCTACAAGTAACACTTGTGTTTTTGTGTGTAACTGTATATGGTTTGTCCTGTTGCAGCCATATTTTCAGAAGACAAAAACACCACAGAGCCTGCTTATAAGGTTAAAAATGCCCTATCCATTCCCAACACTCCAGAGCCAACAACAACTCAAGAACCCTTGGTGGGCAGCCAAAAGAGAAAAGCAAGGAAAACCAAGATCACACACCTTGTCAGGACAGCAGATGGCCGGGTGTCACCAGCAGGAGGCACTTTGGGTAAGAAAAGGAAGTGCTTAGACAGAAAGGACCGGAGCAAGCAAGGGGCCACCATGGCCTCAGTGGCCAGAAAGTGACTCTAAGCCAACTGTGGGTCCTCCCCGAAAAGTAGGTCTGCTCTGTGGGTTCTCTCTCCGGGTCTCCTTGAGAACTGGTTTCCTGCAGACTTCTAAACATACATGTTCTGGTCTCTGTGTTAAAATCATAGGTCTTTTCCCAAGAGCACATCCAGAATTCCTAGGAAGAAAAGGTAGCTTTTAGTACTGTTAGCTGCCCTGTCTTTCTCAGCTTGCACAACCACAGATTCTTATGTAAATTCCCAAAGATCTGAGACTTTTAAAAGTACTGGATGAATCTTAGTCCCTGGTTCACTATTTAAGTCATTACAAGCCGGATCATGAGGTATGTAAACCCCCGAATTAAGAAAGCAAGTATCCCACACATCCTATACAGCTGATTCAGACCACGAAAGGAGCCTGAGAATGCTTCTCGATTTCTTGGTTCTCTAGGCTACTCGGTAACCAGATATTAACTTACAGTGAGTTTCTCCATTTTCATTTGTGGCCTGTGGTCTGTTTGCCGTGTGGCGGCCTCTGTGGGAATTGCCTCGAGGGACCCAGGTTAAGGAATGGTGTCGAGAGTGACACTGTGCTTCCCCCTCACGTCTTGGGGTGCTCCACCAGCAGAGCATTAGTGGTGTTAGCCGTTGCCTTTCTGCCTTTCAGTGCCTCCAGCATCTCATTCTATCAGTGCTGAAGGAGGTGTTCCCTCCTCTCCCCAGATCCAGTTTCCAGAAAAAGGTCAAAGGCCCATAGGAATGGACCTTAAAAAAAAATTCACTTAAAAAAAAATTTTAAGTGAATGATCTTTGAGGGTGATATTTATAAATATCTGATTTAGGTTAATCCAGTTGGTGGACTCATTGTATGGTAAGATAGAAATTAGAAGTCACTTAGTGGATTTTGTGCACCTGTGTTTTACATATGTGGATTGTTAAACCTTAAAGCATGTTAAAGACCCCTAGTTCTACTGTTATATAGGAAGTGAAGCTCACAGAGGTTGAATTTTGTTTCAGAATATATTGAACTACTAAGTGTAGAGTAAGGACTAGAATCTAGTTTTCCTGATAATTAGCCTAGAAGCTCTGCTCTCCTTCCTTATCCATTCTGGATTCTGTTCTGTCATTTTCATATTGTTTAAGTTGTTATAGCTTCTGCTTTGCTTGTAGGAGGAGTGAAAGGTTTTTAGAAAACATTCCCTTTTATGTGGAAAAGCATATAGCACTGTCATGTTCTAATATATGACATTTACAGCCTTTATCAGTTACTTTCTGTAGGTAAGCTGTTTTTTGAAAAATGATGAGGATTCCTCCCCCTCCTCCTCATCTGTAAGGGCTGCATAATGAAGTGCAATCATTTCCAGCCCGTGTATTGGTATAGCATTTCGGCCACCTCTTCACAAATACCAGAAGGCCCTTTGTCTCCCTTGCAGAAGGTCTTCAAAACAAACAAACAGTGTAGGATCTCACTGGGATTAGTTAGGCCATTCTAAGTATTGGTAACTCAGCATGCGTAGTAGGTGTGCTGTGGCGTCATCAGAGTATTTAGTCAGTTGAGTTTTGCAGGGCCATTTTACAGCATTCCTTGGCCCCTGTGCAGAAGTCCCTTGGGTTTTACTCTGACCAAGGCCCATTTTTCCCCTCTCTGTCCAAGACTGACCTATTCTTTGACCTTGGATAAAACACAGCTCCTCTGCTCGGCTTCAGGGCATAATGCTGCTTGTGGTTGCAGCTGAGCTCAATAAAAGTTTTATTCCCATGGAAGAAGAGATTCTGTAACAGCCTTAATATTCCATGGATGACAGAAGTGAGCAGGAAAGCATATTAGCTCATTTCACATTGTCTGGCACTGAGTTTTCTGTGTCCCTTCTCCGAAGAAAACAGAGCGATCCTCTCTCATGATGAATTTCCCTTCCGATGCAGATGACAAACCAAGGGAACAACTGCAGAGGAGTCTCCCTAAGGTGACTGAGACAGGCTGCAGTGATGAATGCTCACACAATAGGGAGGCCGCAGAGACGCGGAGCAGCACCCCAGAGATGCCGGCCGTGTCCGCCTTCTTCAGCCTTGCCGCACTGGCCGAAGTGGCCGCCATGGAGAACGTGCACAGGTTAGCGGTGGGAAGCCTCGCTGCCCTGAGGCCTGGGGGTCCCGTTCAGCTTTACCCCTTTCACAGAACATGGGTGGAGACCGTAACATGCAAACCCAGCTCATCCCTTCTGATGTGATTGGTGATACTTTCCACAATGACTGGGGTTCGGGAGACTATTGTTTACCACGTGTTTCTATTTAGCCGTGCGGGAAAATATAAGGGAGTACGCCAGCCAAGAATTTTACTTTGAATATAGTTTATTCTGTGACTAAGCTTCATTTCTGAAGAGTCCTGAGAGAGCAGAGAGCAGCAGTATTATCTAATCATTGGAGTTTTAGAGGCAAGTCTCAGACCTGGGTTTGAGTGCAGCGTCTGTCAGCTGAAAACTGTAAGGAAGACCTTGAGCAAGAGCATTCACTTCTCTGTCCTCTGTTTTTTCTTCTGTGCAATGGCTGTAAGTGGTTCTCCTTTCATAGAGATGTACTATAGAATAAATCTAGTGTCCCAGGCCTAGCATATGGCAACACCCCCACTGAGGATGGCGTCAGTGGTTCCAGCGGAAGAGAAATGTGTGGTTTGGGAAAAAGAGCATCTCACCTCTGACTCATGGCAGGCACAAGGCCTGGATTTATCTTAAGCAACCTGTGTTTATTAGTCATTCATTTCTCTGGGCCTCAGTTTTCTCATCCTCCATTTAGCATAATGATATCCCCAAAGAATCACACAGTTGTAAGGAATCAGACGAGATCAGATGTGAAAGCCTTCTGAACTCAGTAAAGCCCCACAGAAAGTTATCAAGTTCTAAGTATATAATTGAGTGTTCTGCTATTTAAAGGAACATTTGGGAAGGTAAGAAAGTCTTTTGTAAATTCAGGTATTTCATATTTTTATTCAAAATGGATTACCCACAGATGAGTTCCTTTCTTAGGTTTTCAGTCTTCATCCCAGAAGTGCTTGAAATCCAGCCCAACTTCTTTACCCACCCACAATGGTCAGGCACCATTCTCTTTCATCTTTCATATCCAGGTTTAGGAAAGTTGCTCAGTCATGTCCAACTCTTTGCGACCCCATATAGTCCATGCAATTCTCCAGGCCAGAATACTGGAGTGGGTAACCTTTCCCTTCTCCAGTGGATCTTCCCAACCCAGGAATCAATCTCCTGCATTGCAGGTGGATTCTGCAGGTTTAGGAGGCCCTGATGAAAGTTTTCTTTGTGTCTTGCTCTTACCTATCATATTACAGTTCTAGTACTTCCTCACAAATAGCCTCTAGACATTTCCAAGAAGTCAAATTCCTTTTCATGTGTACACTGCAAGTGCCTAATAGCAAGTGAATGGTGACAGGCATTGTTAAAATCTGCTCAGGTCTCTGAGGGGGATAACACACAGACATTTCTCTGCTTGTGGCATTTCACAGTCGAGCACAGAGGACAAACTCATAATGCATGCACAAAGAATTAAATATGTGCCTGCGTGTTATTAAGTGCCCTCATAAATTGTGGAAATAAGAGGTCATATAAGAATTCAGTGGCGAGGGGGTCATAATTCAGAGCTCAGGAAGAGCGACCACACAGTCACCCTTGCTGGGCCATGACAGGTCACACCTCTGCACTGTTAACCTACACACCCCCACCCCTGCCCCCGTGGCTTGCGGTGCAGCAGAAAGCGGCAGCCTTTCCACTCCCACCTCTACCTCCCTTGCTGCCCTGTGTTCATGTGCAATTGCTTACTCCCATCCACATAAGCCCACTTCTTGCCTTTGCACATCCTCCTTCCCAGTGAACTTCTGCTCCTCCTTCAGTCTGTCTGTCCTTTGTCCTCATCTCAGTCTTCCTCTGAAGTCCTGCACAATCTCTGTACACACCCCTCTTAGATCAGTTGCCACTCAGGGCTGTAGTTATTGTTTGATGTCTGCTTCCTTCCATTGCACTTTGAAAGCAAAGCACCAGTTTTATTCTCCATGTATATAACTTCCTTAGTTCCTGTTACATCAGGAATGACTGGACATATGGTCAAATGAATGAGTGACTACCCAAGTTATCTAAGAGGCACAGGAAAAAATGATTTGAGTAGAAGTTCTTCTTTTTTGTTTAACACATCCCATTGGAAAGAATAATATTGCTTATTAGAGTTTTCACTATCAACATAACAAATGGTTAGTGTTCTTAACATCCAGAAAGACAGCTAGCTCCTCCTGGGGAATGTTAGTTGTAACTCTAGCCCTTACCTGTTAAAGCAGAGTTACCAGCCTTCCCTCCATGGACAGGCTTAACGTAATTGTACCTGGGTTGCACATTAATTAATTATTGCTTCAGGATCACCTAGTTCATAATTTAAAAGGTGGTCCACAGAGTTAGGGGTAAATATATATTACTTGCATTCTTGTCACAAGAAATCTTAATATTGGGTTCAGAAACCCAACATAGACAAACAGTTTTATAAACCACAGGAAGTAGGAAATTGAAATTAACCTTTGTTGAGAGCCTATTTATTTACTAGAAATTTTATAAGAACAGAAGCTCATTAAATTTATTCTTAAAATTAGCTCTGCCAGGTGCATCTTTTTTAGTTACATTTGAATGATGGTACAGGCAGTTAATTAACTCGCCAACAGCACACAGCTAAACCAAGTCAGGATCTGAATCCAAGTCTTTGAACCCCTGTGTCTTAGCATTTGCTCAAGAATGCTG
Source organism: Bos mutus (assembly GCF_027580195.1). NCBI lineage: Eukaryota > Metazoa > Chordata > Mammalia > Artiodactyla > Bovidae > Bos > Bos mutus. Next base: position 51,526,184 of record NC_091617.1, read on the forward strand.
CTTATGCAAGCATCCGTCCTGTCCTAGAGAGTCCTGAGGAATGTCATTTGACCTGCCCCTGGGAACTGGAGCCACCTCTTGGTGGCAGCCACATCATACCTCTACTTGGGCTCAGTAGTCAAGAATCTGCTTGCCCATGCAGGAGATGGGGGAGATGTGGGTTTGATCCCTGGGTCAGGAAGATGCCCTGGAGTAGGAAATGGCAACCCACTCCAGTATTCTTGCCTGGAATATTCCATGGACAGAGGAGCCTGGGAATCTACAGTCCATGGGGTCACAAAGAATCGGACATGACTGAGCGACTGAGCGTGCACGTGCACACACAAGCTGGGCTATCAACCCAATTTCTCTCTCCCCCTTGATGTCTTTTTTTTTTTACTGTACTCTTCATCTTTCACTTTTTTTCTTTGTATGTTGCCTTTTCCAATACTTATTAAAATATTTTTGGCTTTTGTAGTATTGTTACATATTCAATCTTAAAAGTAAATACCATTTTAATTTCATCTTTCTTGAACAAAGAGTTGGACATATTGAACAGTTGGTTCTTAAGCATCCCCACATGAATAAACAGATTAATCCAGAGGTTTGATTATAACACGTTTTGTTTTTCTAAAAAATTCCTGTATCTTAAGATAACTGATCATTAGATTCTGAAATCCCAAAATGTTGCATTTATAGATATCTATATTAATTTTCTTTTTTGTGCACCAAGAGAAAGAAACTTGGATATAGTTATGGAGAGACACAGTTTGAATTTTAAAATTGCTCTCTTATTTCGCATAAGCTAAAGATACTGTATTAAAGTGGTCAATCCAGTGAAGACATTGCTGCATGCCCCCGTATTTTCAGCGGTGCATCTGCCTTACTGAGGCTCGAGAAGCCTGTTAGGAAATGTCACAGATGTGCCCCATCCTGTCTTTTTAGAATGAGAGGCTCTGTAGACTCTACCAAGAAATGTTCTTGTAACCATGAAGCAAGTGGCATTTTTCTTCCTACTCATTAAAAAAAATAAAAATAAACTATTTGATGTAGATCCAATCCAAATGATAAGCATTTCCATGAATTTTTAACGTCTTGTCTAGAGTTCTTTCTCCATATGTGTAGATTTTGGCTCAAGATGACTGAATTTTCTCACACACTGAAATTCAGAGTTGGTCCTCCCCTTCTTCCCTGTACACTCTCCCTCCATATGCCTTTGAGACTTCTCTTTCATGAGGAGAGCATCACTGTTTTCTTTTCATTCATTTTTCAGTCACAGTTCACCTCTCTTTGCAGAGGCCGACCCTTTTATTGGCCTTAAATTTTGAAATTGGGCCTATTATTGTATACCAAGAAATGAGTCTGAAGGTTATCAGTTAGTATAGGATAGCCTCCCCCTTGGTCAAGTCAAGGAAAGGAATGTGTTCTTTTTTAGTATAAGAAGATCCAAAGGAACATTGCCATCCTGAAACCATCACCCTTGACTGAAAGTTTTCTACTTCTTAGGTAATTTCCCCAAATTTGTTGGTGCCTCGGGTTTTATCTCTACATAGCGGAGGTGCTTATTTGAGGGCAGAGAGTGTTGTTGAGTTGTGTGAGAGGAATTGAGATAAGAAACCCTTAAAAAAGAAACATAAAGATGCTTTAAAGCAGTTTTAATTAAAAGGCATAAGTAGTATAGCAGTAGCATCTGTTAAACAAGATATATTGGAAAGCGTTTGTTGGTCATTCATCATCCTCTCTTATTTCTAATAACATACTCTCAATAAGTGATTTCTCTCTTTTCCTCTTGTTTTACAGAGGTCAGAGGTCAACTCCACTCACCCATGATGGACAGCCAAAAGAAATGCCACAGGCTCCTGTACTTATTTCCTGCGCTGACCAGTGAAGCGCCCTTTAATTGTAAAACATTGTGCTTTACCTACTACCCTAGCCTTGTCTTTACCGAGGGATGCTAGTGAGTCCATGTGGTGGAAAATAGACTGCAAACAAGTGCTTGTTGCCCTCCATGGCCCAGATTCACTTGAAGCAGAAGTTGGCACCCTGGGCCAGTTTTGTTCTCTCAGAACCCAGAATCTTTGAGGGTGATGTGATCTGTCTGATGCTGAGCAGAAACAGGATGATCTAGAGCTTTGCTTTCTATTGAAGGCTTTTGATGGTAACAGGTGGTAACTTGGTAAAAGGCTGCCTTTACTGTAGCTCATCCAGCATCTCTTTTACCAACCAGAGAGTGTGAAACTAGTTTCATATATTACCTAGTTATTCTTTCAAAACAAAAACAAAAAAACAACAAAAAAAGCAAAAACTGACGCACTGCACTAGTTATTATTAGATATTCCTAGTCTTTTTTGTACATGGAGATTTAAGTTCTAAGATGGTTTATATAATAGGTTATACCTACATTTATATTGTAGAATAATATTAAAATGCCTGTTCAAAGACTCCCAAGCAGCAGGGGCAGGCAGATGTACCATTGTTAGCGGTGTATGCTCGGCCTCGTGGTCCCTATATCCTGCACTTTTATATTTGCCACCAGAGTGGTAGTTTGCTGGCAAAAAGAGAAAGAGAGGAAAAAAAAAATTACAATTCTTGCAAGCTGAATTTTTTTTTTTTTTCTTAGCCTTGAGTGACCAAGAAGAATTTGCTTGGGGCAAATTGTGGCAAATATTTTCCCAGACAGGGGAAAAGTCCTGCAGATTACAAATGTTTTCATGCCTTGAGGATTCTTTTTATTTTCTACACAGGGGTCTGAGTAACCAATGGATTGTTCATACAGACAAACAAAAAAAAAAACTATTATTCAGAAGTGACCTTAGTATTAACTTCACTATTCTGAACACATTGAAGACACTCACCTCATGTGGACTTTGAGCTACAGACCTTTTACATCCATCCCAGACAGACTGGACGGGTAGCAATTGCTATGCACAGCCTAATTGGCACAGCAGGTTTTTAGAGCCATTTTGAGTTTTTGTGATTACGGAGGTATTGAGTTAAATGGTGAGGGAGGTGTGCCTGACCACAGTGGGACTCGCAGTCATAGATCCACCTGCAAGTTTCCTGCTTCTTTTTTGTGTTTTGTTGCTTTTGAACAGAAAACCAACCATACATATGCCAGTGCCAAGTGGATTAACTGGCTTAGAACATCCAGCATATTGACTCCACCGCCTGACGTTCACAGTGTCTTGTTTCTTAGCAACAGATGCAAAGTGATAAATCAGAATTAGTCGGCGGCTACACATTTTACAGGGTATTTGTTCCATAGCACAAAGTATTTCCCCACTCTTGCATCACAGCACAAACTACCAAATTTTAATTATTGGATTCCAGCAATAATTTTTATTGGTTTTCAAACTGGCGGAATTTTGATAGTGTTAGTTCGAGTTTGAAGCTTTTGAATTAGCTCTCTAAATGGTGACCGTTTACAAGGTTTTATCTAGCTTTCTTATTTATACTTGACTGAATTGTAATGAAGACTTTTTTTTCTAATCGTAATTTGACCTAATAGCCATACAAAAAATGACTCTATTAGTACTGACTAGGTTTAGCTTTTCACGGTTGTAGATACTACTTCAGTTTCGGTGCTGGAAAATATGTACACCATACTAACAGAATTGAAAAAGGATAGAGAGAATGGGGGTTTTTCTTTAAAGCAGTTAAAGAGGGCAGCAGAACTTTGGAATGGTGTCCTCAAAAATACATATTCTTTGTGAACATGGAGGGAGATGGAAGTAGTAAGTAAGGTTAATCAGAGATTAAAAACTTAACCCCATTCACATAGACATAAATCAGGTGAGCAGCCCCAGATTTTAGCATAATGTTTTTACTATGATGCTGTTTTATTAATATTTTCTAAATTTCAAAACACAAAGTAAATGTTTAAAAATTGCTGGGTCCTAGTGTTGGTGGCTGTTGGAGTCTTTGGCCCACTTGCTAGCAGTGATGTAAAAATTATTAGCTAAAATCCAAAAACAATTAAAAATCAAAAAATTTTTGGTGCAGAACATGCACCTTGACAATGGTACTAACTTATTATTCTCTAGAACACGTTAGAATTGATCTATTTTTGCCAGAGCCCCCTCCTTCCTTCCAGTCCTCCGATTACATTTCACTAGAGTTCCTTAAGAGATTGCTGTATATTCATGGGACCTTTTTTTAAAAAGAAGCGAAACAAATGATTACTTTTTTCTATGTGATTAATATATCTTACTTGATCTGCTTTTCCTAAACCTCAGTGGCTTTTCCCTTAGGCAGGGGTGGGGGTGGAGGGCAACCTACTGGATATGACTGTTTTCAGATACTTTAAAAAAAAAACTTTTTGTAGAAATGCTTAATTTTTAAGCGGTTAGGCACTGAGAGTAGCAGAAATCCTGCAAAGCTTTATAGTCCTCTAGACACTCGCCTTGTTGTTTCTCTGAGCAAAGTCTTGATTTCAATAATAGTGCTTTTCTCATGCCCTGAATCCACTGGAGAAGGGTGTTGGTGTTTTCAGGTAATAACATTTGTTAGCACAAGTATTTGAGACCAACATGTAGTAACCCTCCCCCCATTTATCATTTTCATTTCACTTCTTGCATTCTTTTTTATTTTGGAAAATCATATTGCTATGGTGTGTACCTTAATCTGCCAGCAAACACCATCTACACTAACATTTGTCCCACAAGCATCCTCGAGAAAAAGTTGTTGCACCTTATGTATATCTCAAGCAAACCAAAATATGATGCTCTTCTGCTTTGTTTTATTCTAAATTGTTGTATCATATCTTTCTGAAACCATTCTGAATCTAGTTGAAATTATCAATATTTATGCTTTTAACCTTAATTTCTGGATTCAAACCTGTATATAAATCTTTTGAAAAACAAAAAAAAATTGTCCTAGCCCTTCTCTGTAATGCTGGAAGTGGATGATCAGTCTCAGATGGAGACGCAGTACTGATCCAGTTTTCTTTAGCCTTTTATTTATTTAGTTATTCTGGGTATTTTCCTATGTAATTTTGAAGTGTGTAGAGTATATAATAGTAACTGAAGCTACAGCTCCAAGAAGCTGGGTGGAAAGAAAGAAAATACTGTAAGACATCCTTTTTAAGTTTTTATTTGTTTGGATAACTATACTGAGATAAGGAAAAAGAAAAATGTCCTACAGCTACATTGAAGATACAGGTTCTTAACCCCAAATTAAGTTAGTTCCCAGATTTTAGATCAAAGTTGCTAATTAATTAAAGCCCCCTTTTTTATAAAGGATATGTCATACTCTCATAATCCTGACAGTCTTTTCCCCTCAAGTATTGGAAATATATTTATTTAATTCCATCAGATGAGCTTTCTACCAATGCCCCCTCAAACCCATGTTGAACTCATCCCCATGTTATCACTGTTATTCTAGTTCCTGCCATTAAAACTGCTGCAGAGGAAAAAAGTGATGGAACACTATGAACAAAAAGGAGCATTTGAACTAGTCTGTTTATTCAGAATCCAACTTGTTTAATCCCCGTCGTTCTCTTATCAAGTCAGATGCTACCCTGACTGAGTCCTAGAAAATTTTGTTTGCACTCTGTAGTCTTTGGCTCATCATATGGAAATGTTTGCACCTATGTAAAATCTCAAGCAAATTGTAAATCGATAACAGCACTAGGAGTAAGCTGAAAACCGAATGACATGTTTTGTTTATGCAGCACGGGGTGAGGGCTGGGGGTTATCAAGGAAGTCTGTTCCAAGTTTGGCGTTTGGCATTAATGTGAAGCAGTGGGACCATGCTGCCTGCTAACTACTGTACGAATCCTCTGTGTCCTGAAGACCAGCAGCTGGAGGCCAGCATCCATACAGCAAAGGGGAAACAGCGCCACTTCACCGGGGAAAAGGAATTCATGCAAGGCCTGTAGTCATCATTTGTAAAGGGAGAGTCGGGGTGTGCGCAATGCTGTGAGGAGGCTCACCTTTGATTGCAGTGCTCCACAGAGCCCTCAGATAAGGCCAACCCTAATGGGCTACCTCGGCTTTAACAGTTAATTTCAGTAAGTCCTGTTTCCAAAGTTTGTCTTTTTTTTGCTTCCACTTTCAGTGCCACTATTTTCCACTGCAGTGTTTAGACTCGCAAACCACCTTCTCCAGAGAGAACAATGTGTTGCTGAAAATGGGCAGCAGAAGCCAATGCTTTTACATTTGACCTGCAAAGTATTCAGAGTGACTGCTAGGTGGGAATTAAAATTTAGCCTTCCCCACATAGGACCTTGTTTTTGCACCTTGTAAAGAGTGTACTAATTGTTAATTAGGTGTTGCTTTTATTTATACAAGTATTCCCAAAGAATTAGATTTGGATTTTGTTTTTATTGGAGTTTGGGGATTTTTTTTTTAAAAGTATCTTATTTAGATCGACTAACATCATACTTAAAATATAAAAAAAAGAAACAGTTTTCAGTTCATCTTAACAGATCTGTCTGGTGAAGTAGTCAGGATTTGATGGACTGCTTTACTTTCATTTTGGAAACGATAGTGAAGTTTAGTACACCCCATATTACATAATCCTGTCCTTTTCACTGGTGACATCATCTTCCTCACATGATAGAAAAAGAAGCAACAAAAGAGTAAACAAGGCAGATCCGCTTGATTCCCCTCACACACCTTCATCCATGCGTTCCTTAAAAATGCATAAATACACATTTTCTTCACACATACAAAAAAGCTTCCTCTCATGGCCAAATTGTATTTGTGGTGGTATGATTTATACTAATAATTGAAAAGAAACCTTGTGCTTAGAACTTTGCTGGCCACTGTTTTCTTGTTGCAGCCAGTGGTCAAAATTGATCCTGCCCTTAAATTGATTTTTATGCACAGAACCTAGTTATTGTGAACATTACTACTCTTTCCAAAGATTTTCTAATAACTTGGGCCAGAAGTGGTTACCGAGTAACACAGACCTAATTCAATGCCTCCATGCCCTCCCTCCGCACAGCAAATCTTACCTCACAAGCTCTAACCTAAATCACAGAGGCGCATGTTTCACAGACGAACAGTGACCTTCCTTTGCCGCCCCGAAGGGGTGGTCACGTCCCCTGCCACCTCACGTTAGTGCCTCAGCTCCTAGCAGCAGAACTGGGGGAGGGGAGGTTTGTGATCTGGAGCTCAGCATATGCTTGGCAACATTTTTCTCATTTCATTAGCACTAAACAAGTCTTGCTCTCAGGAATTTGTCAGAAAGGAATAAAAACCACCTGAGATTCCACATACCAGATTATGAACTTTTCTTACAGGTTTGAATTGCTTACTTACCTGTCAAAAATTAACCACAGCTTCATTTGACCACCGGATCTTAAGTCTGTTGACAGTTTTCAGCATGACCGAATCGCTCATTTTTTTGCTTTCAGAAATTGGCTTGGTTCTCTTTAGAGTTGGTGTAAACATGCCATGTAATAAATGATTTCCACTTAATGGTACAACAGAATTATTGCTTTCTTAGATGTATGTGTAGTAAGAGTCAATATACACATTTATATAATTTCTTTCTTCAAAATCTTATACTTAATTTGATATTTCTAAAAATTGCACATGTAAGTCATGTGTATAACATGCTAAAGTACTTTAACTGTGATCTTAAAACTGAATAAAAATATTTAATAAAAATTTGAAATATTTTAAAGATATTATTTAAATATATATATATATATTTTTTTTTTTTTTTGGTTCAAACTACTGACCATCATGTATATGCCTTCAGTATACCATTTCCACTAAAAACTAGTAAGGAAAATACTTTAATACAAGTTAAGACCTCTCAGCTATTTTAGAATGTCATATGACGGTCTCCTCGAAACTCTACCTGAGATCCACCACTGTCTGAGCAGCCTTGGTTGCTTTCCCTAACATGCAGAGCAGAGGTCATCCCTACAGAAGGAAGAACGCTTCAGTCCACGTGCAGAGGAGCCGCCTTGGAAAGTGTGACCTAAGCACACTGTCTTTCCCCGAACCAGTATAATGATTGGAATAGTATCATTAAGACAGTAGTATAAACACAGACCTCAACTTTGCTGAATAGGATGTTCCTGAGACCTAAAACCTTGGCTATCCTGGGTTGTGTTTTTTTTAACCCTTTGGAATGGCACATGAGTCCACATGAGCACAAACGGTATAAATACTGGGTTGGCCAAATGGTTCATTTCTGTTTTTCTATAACATGGAAAAACCCAAATAGACTTTTTGGCCAACCCAAATCCATATATAGTATGATTATGTCACAGCTGTTTGCATTCAGACAGATTGGGCTCCAAAGTGTGGGTCCACCCATTTACCACTAGGTTTCTTAACCTCCCTGAATCACACTTCACTTACCTAAATGATGGTAATAATACCTTCTTAACACCACTACTGGGATAAAAAGGCAATATATATGAATATGTTGGTGTGGGGCATTGTAACAGAAATGCCCATTAAGTGGTAATTGTTACCTATATTTATTCCAGCTTGAACGTTGATATGTTGGTGTATTCAAAGGAGATGCTAAGTATAACTTAATCTTCAAAATGAACTTCTAAGGCCCTGATAACCTTGGGGTAAGGTGTTTCAGGAGATTTCACATAATAATAGGTTAATTTCACATAGCTAATTCATACTTGTGTATGTAGTACTGTTAAGATTTTTCTATAAGATCAGTCTGCCTAATGAATTATATTTTCTAATACTCAGTGCACTTCCTTTGCATTATCGGGAATAAAGTATATTAGGGGGAATACCATGCCAAAGAATATAAGTTGAGTTAGAAAAAAGGATGACAATATACCCATGTGTGTGGTTTTATGATCCTACATATATAATTACATCTGTCCTTTTGCGTAGAACGTGAAATTTGTTGAAAGGAACAGTAACATGGTTCTTACCAGTAAAAGCTAAAACTAATACTACATTGCATGCAAACTGAATGAAGGTAAAATTGTTAATCACAATGTATCAGAAACCTCACCTTTTTGAAATACGGAAATTTTCAAATAGATGCAAAGGCAGAGAAGTTAGCATATTGAATTCCATGTGCCCATCACCCTGCATCAAGTACCGGTATGTCCTCAGTTCCTGTTTCATCTGTATTTCACCCATTTTCCACCATTTCATTCCCCAACTGAGATATGCATATCCCAGAAGTGTGATTTCATGTATAAATACTTCAGATACAGTCTTTAAAAGCAAATATTTTGATATACACAAATATTCATTCTATGTATCACCTCACAATTCAAAAAGTATGTTTTTTGTCCAAAGCAAAAGAAATCCATGACCCACGCGGTGCTGAAGTGAAGGTCATTTGAAATTTAAAAAACACTGGGTACCTCTGTACTTGACCTTTGTAAATTTACACTCTCTAAGCAGATTTTAGTAATCAAAGATGGCTTTTCATAACATGTTATTTATTTAGGTCATGCTTTCTATGATTTTTTTTCTAGTTAATGTCAAAAAAGGCCCAAATGCTAAAACTTACAACCATATAAAACTTTTATTAACTTCTATGTCCTTTACATTTCCCTGAAACCCTATCCCCACTACATTTTCTCTCCCAGACTTGTAAGGGAAAAGTAGAGACAAAATTTTCGATCAACTTTAGAAGGCAGGTTCCCAAAGACTTAAAAAATCTGCAATCCTAGGTCAACAGGCCAGAAATTAAAGCATAAAGTGAAATCCTTTGCTGGAAGACATAAAATTATAATTCCTACTTTAAGGCTCAGCTACTTGGAGATTCCTTACCCTAGAGAATTTCACAAAAGGTCATTTTGTCTCTGGATTGTGTATTGCAGAGTCAGACGAAAAAATGGGGATTGAAAGTTTCTTGAGAACGATGGAGAATGAAAGGGAGAGAGGGAAAGCTCATACAAACAGGTCTTTAAACGTTCAGTGTCTAAAAGTGGTTTTAAAGCCAAAATCAAAATGGTTTTAATGCCAGAGTGGAAATACTCCCAAGAAATATACTTGAGTATGTCTTGATTTTTTTCTACTATTGGACATCATATCTGTTGTGCTTATGAAAGACATATTAAACATAAAAATTCTTATCTTCCAGAAATAAAATATGAAGGCACTGAAAATACATTAAAAGCAGTATACTTAGTAGATGCAAAAATAGCTAATAATTTGCTATCTAATATGAAGCATTTGTTTGAAATATATTGAATAGAAAAGCAATACTGATATAATTAAAAATTTTTTCCCTCCAAGATACAATCTTTGAGATGAATACTGGAGAAATTTAGATGACCTTTTATAAAATAACTTAAAATTTTTACTTCTCCCATTGCTGTATCTTGGCTTAGGTATTTATAGCTGTGTATTAAAAATAAAAGATATTTTTGACAAGTTCTCAAAAACTGAACCCTTCTTGTAAGTAGAATATGAAGTATTTAACACATGGAAGCCCAGCCTCACCTACATTAAAACTGTATTGCATGTCAGTCAAAATCAAAACTGTGTTGTTAGAATAAATACAATAGAATTACAAACAGTATACAGTATACATACAAAAATTACATACAATGTGCACATACAATGTGCAATTTTTATTTATAAAAATAAATATAATAAAAGCAGTGCTTCATCTACTTCTCTGTTTCAAAACCCATAAAAATTAGTTCACCTGACTTGTTTTAGCTCCAAAAGAGTTTTCTACCCATATGGTATGTCCATTAAATTGCTGTCATGCTCTCCAACAATCCAGTCATTCCTCAGTTCTGTGATGGATGCCTGCTGTTGGAGCTGCTAAGCACCAACAAGGCTTGAGGGTGTGTGGTCTACTGGGGTTAGAATTGGTCCACTGAAATGCAATACAAATGAACTTGGGCATGGACAACAAACAGCAAGAAGTTACATACAAATTCATGCGAAACTTGATTATCTGCATTTTGAAGAATAAGAAAGAAAATGGGTGTTTGATGCTGTTCTACTTTTTTTTTTTTAATGGCATGTGGGATCTTAGTTCCCCACCAGGGATTGAAACTGTGCCCCCTGCAATGGAATCACAGTCTTAACCACTGGAGAGTGAGTGTTAGTCACTCAGTTGTGTCTGACTCTGCGAACTCATGCCCATTGCCCGCCAGGCTCCTCTGTCCTTGGGATTCTCCAGGCAGGAATACTGGAGTGAGTAGCCATTCCCTTCTCCAGGGGATCTTCCCAACCCAGGGATTTTGCAAATCTGGGTCTCCTACGTTGCAGACAGATTCTTTACAATCTGAGCCACCTGGGAACGTCATAATCTGCATTCTGAAGACTAAGAAAATGGGTGTGTGGTACTGTTGTGTTTTTTTTTTTTTTAATGGCATGTGGGATCTTAGTTTCCCCACCAAGGTTTGAAACTGCCCCTGCAGTGGAAGCACAGATTCAACCACTGGACCAGCAGGGAATTCCCTGTTCTACTTTGAAAGAATAAAATTCTTTTAATTTATCAGATCTCTGAGGAAGATTCATGTTACAGCATATAATGTATGTCCCAGGGTATGGAACCTCCCAGCTACACTGATTCCAGAACTGATGTGCAGTTAGAAAGCACATAAACAGCCTTGGCACAATGACCTAAGGATATCAGAAATCGTAGGGTCGAGAAGCACAGTTTAAGCAGTCAGCCTTCAGTTCAGTTCAGTTCAGTTGCTCAGTTGTGTCCAACTCTGCGACCCCATGAATCGCAGTACGGCAGGCCTCCCTGTCCATCACCAACTCCCAGAGTTCACCCAAACTCATGTCCATCGAGTCGGTGATGCCATCCAGCCATCTCATCCTCTGTCGTCCCCTTCTCCTCCTGCCCCCAATCCCTCCCAGCATCAGGGTCTTTTCCAATCAGTCGACTCTTCACATGAGGTGGCCAAAGTATTGGAGTTTCAGCTTCAGCATCAGTGCTTCCAGTGAACACCCAGGACTGGTCTCCTCTAGGATGGAGTGGTTGGATCTCCTTGCAGTCCTTAGGGTTGGAGAACTGATTGCTTTAGGGTTAGAGGAGTGATCCTGGAGCCAGATAGTAGGGTTCCCTCACTTTCTTTTCCTTCTTGCTGGGCTGTGTATCTTTTTCCCACCTGAGTCCCTGCTCTTGCATCTTGCTAAAACAGCACATCTTCCCACTTCCACACTGTCCACTCACAAAAGCTGTTTTCTCTTTTCCCCTTCTTTCTTCCCCACTGAGAATATCTTTAAGGTTTTTATGGCTGGGTGAGTGACTGAACAAATGCCTTTCTCCATGGGTCTATTGGGAAAAAATTCTCATTTTTAATATGTTCTGCCACCATTTCAATTTGGATCTCAATTGGGCAAGTGAATCTTTTGCTGGTCCTCAGCCATTCAAGAGAACTTTACTACAGGAAGAACCTATTCTTACCTAGGATTCTTCAGGATTACTTCCTCTGTACTGAAAGCTGTGCCTTTCCTTTGCAAACTAAACATTTACCTCAGCACACCCAAATCAATATTCCCATTTTAGGGATTAATAGTTAAAAGAATCCTTTAACTCCAAATCATCTACTTTAGGAATTAAATTGTCTCTTAGATATGGAAACTGCCCTGTAATTAGTGTCTGAATTCGGAAGTTTAAAGAGTTTAATTAAAGTTCATCAGCTGTCTCTCTGTGACCCCCAAATACTCAAGTCAGTGGGATCTGTGTTGCTAAAAGTCCTCATTGGTCTTCCTCTCCCCACATCCCAAAGTATCGTGTACATGTTTTAGTCGCTCAGTCATGTCCGACTCTGCAACCCTGTGGATTGTAACCTGCCAGGCTCCTCTGTTCATGGAACTTTCCAGGCACGATTGCTGGAGTGGGTAGCCATTCCCTTCTCCAGGGGATCTTCCTTACCCAGGGATCAAGCCTGGGTCTCCTGCACCCCAGGCAGGTTCTTTACTATCTAAGCCACCAGGGAAGCCCTACATCCCAAAGATCTGACTTCAAAGGAATGGGTCACATATGAAGCAACATTTCCTGAGCAGCACTTGTGTGCTGAGGACTGTGATTGAAGCAACAACAGACAAGGGTCTTGAAACACCTGCACCAGCCCACCAGATGGGCACTGAAGTTTCAAAGAGAATGCAGAGGGGTTGTCTCTAAAGCATGCCACAGTCCTCCCTAGAAACACCACTCAAACTGGAATCAGACCAAGATCTTTTTCTTCTGTGTTTGGGCATTTATCCATGTGAATTACTATTTTAGGGTTCCTCTTTCACTCCTACCCACACATCCAATATTCCATATGCCTTCTTTTAAAAAACAAATGGTTGTCTGGTCCGGGTGTGCACTTCTCCCTTCCGAGTTGCCTTTGTGTGACATTCTTGCCTGCCACGACCACCACCACCTGCTCCTCAGCCAACTATCTATTTTAGACAGAGTCTGTCCCAGCTTTTGAGCCAACTGCAGAGAGCAACGTCAGTAATTGGTGGTGGCAAGATGAATGGAGTCATGAATTAGCTGATGAATAGTATTCCTGGGGAAGAGCAGGCCCTGTCCTACAGTCACAGACAAGGTAGAGCCAACCAAGTGGCAAGATCGCACAGCGGGCCGGGCCTTGGAAGATGCCCGCCTCACGGAGCAGGGAGCAGATTTTCCCCAAGGGCTCACCTTTCCCTGCCAAGGAGCAATGGCTGCCACCACAGTCCTCCACGTATTGGAGCAGAGCCAAGGTTTCTGAAATGAAACTGCTACCGATGAGCAATGCCGTTTACATTCTTGGTCCCTTTTCTTTGCTTCCCAGTCAACTCTACAGTAAGGTTAAAACTTTTAAACTTGAATGTTAACCTCGTATTAACTTAAACCATTACAGGTATACCTCGGAGATATTGTGGATTCAGTTCCAGACCACTGCAATGAAGTGAGTCCACATGAGTTTTCCAGCTTCTCAGTGCATGTAAAAGTTACATTTACACTATACTGTAGTTTATTAAATGTGCAATGGCATTATGTCTAAAAAATATACATATCTTAATTTTAAAATACTTCATTGCTAAAAAATGCTAATTATCAACTGAGCTGTCAGGGAATTGTAGTAACATCAAAGGTCACTGATCACAGATCATGGTAACAAATGTAACAATAAAGAAAATGTTTAAACTATTTCAAGAACTTTCAAAACCTGAGACAGGGACACAAAGTGAGCAAATGCTATTGGAGAAAAATCACTTGTTTGACCCAGGGTTGCCATAAACCTTCAATTTGTTAAAAAAAATAAAAAATTGCATTATATGTGGCATGCAATAAAGTGAGGTATGCCTGTACCTTCAAAACTTACAATATACACATAGTTCTCAGATTGAAAATCAGGCAAAAGTGTGATCCATCTTCATGTAAATTTTTACTTCTGTTTTTTTTAAATAAAGCTAATATAGCACTTATATCACAGTTACTACCCCATATATTTGAATATAATTATATATGTGCTTCAGATTTATTTCACAGCCTGATCCACCATTTTCCCCCTAGATTTTAAAGACGACTTTTTTTCCCCAACTGCCCCATGAGCTGTCAGTTGAACTGAACAATCTCTGCTACAAACCTAATTGTGTTCGTTTCTACAGAGCCCTCTCTTCTTTGTCATCCATACCAAGTGTGACTCAGTTTATAAATCATTTGCAGTGTCTCCTCTCCATCCTTGCACTTCTCACACTCGAGCTGGGGGCCTATTTCTCAAATAACGTCAGAGTTCTGAAAGTTGGGCTCCATCCCAGATCAACAGGCTCGCCATCACCTGCTGCAGGGCCTCCAGGGAACCAGAGAGAGAGAGGACCAGACAGCCCGAGTTCATTTGTACTTTCCACTTGGCTATGATGATCAGCCAGAGAATATTCTCCTGAGAGATGGCTGAGACCGAGTCTATTTCAAATGACTTCAAAAGGACAATGCTGTCATCGTGTACTTGAGGAAATTGCCAGCTATACAGAGGAAGAGAAGCCACTTTCTGAAATGTGATAGCAAAGCATAACTGTAAAATGAAAAGCAATTTAAATGTATTACTGGACAAAAACCATTAGCCCAATGAACATAAATAACCCTAGTGAGGAAGGGCACTGTTTCCGGACAACTGCTCCCTTAGTTTGGAGGAAATTTCTCTCTTACTGGAAGGCCTCTGAGTGTCATTAAAGGGGTTGCGACTGAAACATGTTATCAAGGAGTCAGATTTTTTTCCACTTGTGTAAACAACCCCATTGGTATTACTGTGACATTTTTGCAGGCAGGGAAGCCAATAACTACTGGTATAACCAGAACCAGGCAATTTTGCTTTCTGAAAGAAGGGTTGTCAACTCTTGATTATTTCTCTCAGATTATCCTCACAGATGCTGCCAAATTCCTGTTGACATCACCCACACCATTAACCACTTCATTAAATTCTTTGTGCTGCTAATGCTGTCTTTATTTAATCTGATTCAGCAAGAGCAAGAAAAAAGGGAACTTAAAATCTCTAGACTTGGGAAAGATGCAAGCCTGGAGACCCTGACGCTGCCTTAGGCTGGACCTGAGCATCCTGGTGGGCAGAAGTTGGCATGGGGTCCCTGTACATGGGTGTTGTTCATTGGGATTCTCTATAGTACAGAGGTATCGTCTGTATATTATGGTTCCTTTACTATGCTAGTGATACACTGAGTTTAGGCAGCTTCCTAATGTGCCATGGAACTTCCCAGCTGGTGCAGGGTTAAAGAATTCGCCTGCCGGTGCAGGAGACACAAGAGACACTGGTTCGATCCCAGGGTCGGAAAGATCCCCTGGAGTAGAAAATAGCAACCCACTACAGTATTCTTGCCCGGGAAATTCCACGGACAGAGGAGCCTGGCGGGCTATAGTCAGCAAAGAGTTGGACAGGACTGAGCACACACACACACACCCCCCACGTGCCATGACTCTCAAAGTGTGGTTCCCATCTCCGGAAGGACTGAGACTGGAGTGAGATGGAGATCAACACCCCCTAGAAGATGTGCTCACTCACACATGAGCCAAAATGCAGTAATGTCAGCTCCCAGGGAGAGGGCTCACCGTTTCGCTTTGGTATTGTTTGCTGTGGTTTGCTTGTTTGTTCATTTTGCCAAAGGAGGAGAGGGTGTTTCAAGGGGAATCACCTTGGACTCTGGAAAAAAAATTTGAACCCTTTTGTCTCAAAGTAGCTTCACACCAATGGGATCCAGACCACAGACACCCCGGGCTGTCTTGGTGGAGAGAGTTACCCCATGGATGGGGGGAAAATTCCCTCCTTCCGTCTATGTTCTCTGACTGACCTACTAATTAAATTGACATAGGACAGATTAACAGGGGAAAACCAAATTTAATTCAGTACATATGAGAGCTCATTAAAAAATATGAAACTCAAAGAAGTGACCAAAGCAGGCAGCTTTTATACATTTTAGACAGGCATAAAATGTATAAACAATACATTTGTGAAGAATTGGCAAGATAAAGAAGTGTGGACTTGGGGTAGTGAATTGGTGAAGAAGTTACAAGTCTTGTTTACACAGCCTTCTGGGTCTCAAGTTTTGTTTACATAGCCTTCTGGGTCTCAAATTCCTGTCTCTGGTGGGAAGGACGTCTCTTCCTCCTGTGCAGGGAGGCTGCCTTTCACATGCGAGATTTATTTCCTGCTTTCAGGAGAACAAAGGAGGGTCAGAGTGTCCTTCTTGTACTGGCTGTCCTAACTTTAATTTGAAACAATCAATATGCCAAGGTGGCATGATTTGGGCTGCCTTGTCCTGAATCCCATCACTCATTGAGAGATGTGGGATGAGGATGCTAGATGTGAGATCTCTGAAAACCAGAATCACCGCAAGCAGAGAGCTGACATCCCCAGGAGTCAGACAGCCAAGCTGGGAGTAGAGGAAGTTACTTTGTACAGCCGTGTAGCCCCTAGCGAGCACAGGGCCGGCACACCACAGGCAGCCCCCAAATCCCAGTGATCGAAGCAAATCTTTCCCCTCTTCTCTACTCTCTACCCTGAACTCCTATGTGACCAGAATCAAATCACCTCACCTCTTTGTGTCTATATCTTTAATGAGGGCATTGTAACATCTACATCCAAGAATAATTTTGTGGATGCAATGAGATACAACATTTGAACAAGTTTTGTAAATTCTAAAATTCTATTATACTTTAAAAATTAGAGAGTTTGGTTGAACTCCGAGAGTTGGTGATGGACAGGGAGGCCTGGTGTGCTGCGATTCATGGGGTCACAAAGAGTCGGACACGACTGAGTGACTGAACTGAACTGAACTGACACAATATCCTTTCCGTGTTGGTGCTTGTATTTAAGACTGTATATCTCATCAGCTTTTGCACAGTTAATGTCTCTATTAGACTCATTAAAAAAGTATCTTCTATGGTTAATAAAATGTAAAGACTGCAGCTGCAAAAACAAAAAATTAGAAAAGTTTAAGTGTGTTAAAAGACTAGCCATAGAACGTGAGAAAATATTTGTAAACATATCTGATAAAGGATTTGTATTCAAACTATACAAAAAAAACTCTTAAAACTCAATAATAAGAAAACAGCCCAGTTAAAAAGTGGGTAAGAGATCTGAACAGATAACACATAGAGGTGGCAGAGAATATACACACATGGCAAATTAGCACAGGAAAAGACGCTTAGTATCTGATGTCATTAGGGACTTGCAGATTAACACGAGATACCACCATATTCCTATCAGAATAACCAAAATCCAAAAGACGACAACACCAATGCTAACAAGAGTGTGGAGCAACTCGAACTCTCTTTCATTGCTGGTGGGGATGCAAAATTGGTACAGATACTTTGAAACAGTTTGCAGTCACTTACACGGTGAAACATAGGCTTACTACATGATCCAACGATTGTTCCCCAAAGGATTTGAAAACATATAGTCCTGCAAAAACCTGCACATGAATGTTTATAGAAGCTAAACAAACAAACAAATTATTGCCCAAAACTGAAAGCAACAAACAAATTATTGCCCAAAACTGTCCTTTGATTGGAAATAGATAAATTGTGGTACACTTATATAATGGAATATTATTCAAGAGTAAGAGATGAGTCATCAAGGCACGAAAAGATATGGATGAACTTAAACGTGTATTGTTAAGTGAAAGAAGCCAATCTGAAAAGGTTACATACATACTGTATGATTCCAACTATGTGACATTATAGAAAAGGCAAATCTATGGAGACGGTGAAAGATCAGTGGTTGAGGAAGGGTATATAGGTGAAGCCCAGGGATTATTTAGGTCATGAAATTCTTCTGTAAAATCCTGTAATGATGGGTACATGACACTGTGAATTCGTTAAAACCCATGGAATGTGCATCACAGAAAGGGAACTCTTATGTAAACAATGAATTTTAGTGGACCATGTCACAAATCATAAAGTCACCATACCAACGCAAGAAGTTAATGATGGGGGAACTGAGGCCGGGGAATGCAGAAGGGCTGGAAGAGTGAGAGGATTTATAGGTTTCTCTGTACTTTCTGAGGAGAAGGCAATGGCACCCCACTCCAGTACTCTTGCCTGGAAAATCCCATGGATGGAGGAGCCTGGTAGGCTGCAGTCCATGGGGTCGCTAAGAGTCAAGACACGACTGAACGACTTCACTTTCCCTTTTCACTTTCATGCATTGGAGAAGGAAATGGCAACCCACTCCAGTATTCTTGCCTGGAGACTCCCAGGGACAGGGGAGCCTAGTGGGCTGCCGTCTATGGGGTCGCACAGAGTTGGACACGACTGAAGCGACTTAGCAGCAGCAGCAGCTGTACTTTCTGCTCTGTTTTTCTGTAAACCTAAGACCAGTACAGATAATAAAGTCTATTAATTAAATAAAAATTAGAACATCCCCTTTGTGTGTCTACTTCTCAAATGTCTCCAAAATGGAACAGGTTAGTGGCTAAAAAGTCATGTTAATTTTTTCATTGGCTTTTTTCTGTTTAATAAAGTAAGTAACTGTGTGGAAGAAAAATCCCATGATTTCCCTTCTTTGGGGACATTTTTTTTTTTTCCTATTTTGAATGGAAAAAGTAAGTCTTTGGTACATTTTTCCTTTTCCTGAATGGGCCCAGATACAAAACGATTGGCAAACACTGCATGTAAATAAAAATAAACAGAGTTCTCCTCTGAGGAGGATACCTACCTCATTTTACATGCATTCTCCTGCTTGCTATCAAATATAAAAGAGTGCTTTAAAATGTATAATCACCAGAGAATCCTGATGCTCCTCAAAGGAGAGGTGGTGGGGTCTTGTCCTGTTTGACTAGACCACTTCAGTATTTTAGATTTGGAAAAAATTACTTCCAAACTGCACCACTGTTGTATATCAGGTTTGGGAATGTGACATTTATTAGGATCTGGAAAAAAAAATCGGAGAATGAATCTATCTTGCTAAATGATAGACCTTCTCTCTCACACAAGTTCATTTATCCATCCTCTCAGCAAATAACTGAGGAGGGGGACTTGAGGTGTATGAGGGAGATAATAGGGGGATAGACCTCATTTCTTCTGTCAGCAAAATCACAACCTGCAGGGAAGCCAGAAAGACAGAAATCTGAGAATTATGATATAAAATTACTAATCCTTTTAAAGCCTGAGGAGCACAGTGGAAGGAGCCAGGATGGCTTCCCAGGGGAGATAACTAAACTAAGCCTGGAATCAGGATGAATCATCTGATCTCTATCCCTGACCCAGGAAATCAAAGGTAATAAATAGCAGGCTGGCACATCCTGGACTGTGGAGTGAGGGCTCGCTTCTGTTTCATTTCTGTGGGAAGCAAACCGTGGCATCAGGAGAGAGAGAAGGCATGGAGGATTTCCTAGTGAGCACAAATGTTACAAAATTTGATAATTTACTCCTATTTTCTTCCCCAGGTTTTAGGCTTTTTACAGTGTTTCAGCTGACAATAACTGAAGTCCAAATCATTTTTATTTAAGTAGATGTTTGCAATTAAATTATTTATGATCTTTAGCAATACTAAATTAGAAATCATAATCACTCCAGATTTTTGTAAGAAAAGTACTGATTCTTTTGCCTTTGACTATTCCATCCTGTTCTTCAACACTGGTTGCCCATGGCTGGCTGCACTTTAGTGCATCTGCCCTGGTGTAATGGTTTAGGGGTAGACCCAATACAGGGGCGAGTTGTATACATTAAAAACTGGCCCTCGTTTGAGGTGCTGGGTTACCCAAGAAAAAACTCAGGATATTCTTAAGGCATTAACAAAGATGGGGCACCAAAGGAAATGGTTTTGAAATAATTTGACATTTGATGCTATAGATGTAAGAGATGTGGGTTCAGTCCCTGGGTTAGGAAGATTCCCTGGAGGAGGAAATGGCAATCCACTCCAGTATTCTTGCCTGGAAAATCCCAAGGACAGAAGAGCTGGCGTGCTATAGTCCATGAAGTTGCAGAGTGTCAAACATGACT
The DNA here is from genome assembly GCF_027580195.1 of Bos mutus. Taxonomy (NCBI): domain Eukaryota; kingdom Metazoa; phylum Chordata; class Mammalia; order Artiodactyla; family Bovidae; genus Bos; species Bos mutus. Next base: position 51,546,515 of record NC_091617.1, read on the forward strand.
GAGTGACTAAACATGCACACGTGCTCACACACACACACACACACACACACACCATACATAAGCTGGAAATAAATGACACAATTGCATCAGGCAAATTTGAGTTTTGTAAGAAAATTATTGAACAAGGAATAGGGAAACCACAAAAAATGTATCATGGTCCTCAAGCTAGTAACAGTGGCCCTGTAACCCCCGTCTCTTCCAGGCATGAAGAGTCTAGTCCTGGAAGGGTGACCTGTACCTGGAGATACACAGAGCTGGGTGGGGAGGGCAGGTGATGGAGCCACAGTCAGCTCACAGTGACACGACTTCCCTCTCCTCCCACCCTCTCATCTCCTGCCCTGTTTCCCAATGGTCAAACCCCACTGGAAGCCAAGAGCAAGAGAACCTGTTGGAACAGTCCATCTGCGTAGACTCCCAGGACACAGAGCCAGACAGAGAGAGGTGGACAGTGGAATGGGGCGGCAAAGGGGAGATACCTGGCAGAGGATATTTATGTGTCGTTGATGGCACCTGAAATGTCTCGACTTCTCTTGTATCTTAGTATATTATTTTGAAACATATGGTAAAAAGAGCAGCCACAATTTTTTTCAAGCTCCAGGCCTCTCTAAAATTCTCAGTTGACCCTTCCCCTTGGGAACATCTGACCTGGAAAGTCAGGGTGTTATATCTTGGTAGTTTTCAGTGAGCTCCGGCCAAGAACATCAAAGACTCTGGAGGCAGGACCATATGTTTTGCTCAGCTGAGTTCCCTGGGCTCTGACCTTGAGAGGCGCTGGGCTGTCAGTCTGAAGGGCAGGGCAGGGCCTAACCTGCTCATGAGGCCAGCCCACGTGCGCAACGCCAGCGGCTCTCTGTGTCTGTCTGGTGGGCACACTTCAGGGCCAGTAGGAGTGGAGAGACACGTCATTCAGGAGGCAAGTTGTCCCCCACAACCAATGTGGGGAAAAAAAAAAATCAGCGTCAGTACATGACAGCCCAGTGGATTTTTCCAGGCAAACGTTTGTGGTTATTTAATAGCATTGATGTCTCTCACTGGATCGCCTCAGTTAGATGCAGCAGAGCATTTTCATCTGTGCGCAGTACCAAAACAGAGCATTTATATTTAAATATTTGAGTTAAACATATCTTGTGTTTGTTGAGCATTAATGCTGTTGACATTGTCCGGTAGCCACACTCTTTAGGGAGTTGGAATCTGTCTTCGATATTAGTCAACAAGCCTTAGAAAACATTTGAATAGGAATCAGGACTGTGTCAGCTCCTCAAAAGGGCCCTTGAATTAGCAAATGGGGAAGATGAACTCCAGCGCTAGAGGTGGGAAGGAAGGCCCCAGTCTCAGGGATATTCAGGCTGCTGTTCTTGCTCATTTCATCGCAGAGGGCCATGTCCTTGGACAGAGGCTGCACCTCGAGAGAGAGACGTGGTTCTGCTTCAGAGGGAAGCGTTCTCCTTCCCGTCCAGTCAAGTATCTCCCTGGAATTCCTAGAAAACATGTCTCCAGCCTGTTGACACTGGCCTCACGCATTGACTCCACTTCTCTCTCTCCTGGCCTCTAAATTCAGAAACTATGTCCCTGTGCCCTGAAAGGGAATATAATTCACCAGTGGGGCTTCCCAGTTGGCTCTGCAGTAAAGAATCCACCTACCAATTCAGGAGACACAGGTTTGATCCCTGAGTTTGGAAGATCCCCTGGAGAAGAAAATGGCAACCCACTCCAGTATTCCTGGCCGGAGAATTCCATGGACAGAGGAGCCTGGGAGCTGCAGTCCATGGGGTTGCAAAGAGTTGGACACGACTAAGTGACTAAACAACAATTCACTAGGGGGAGCCGAGCCATTGAGCAGGTGCTGGAGATGATCGAGGTGCCTCAGCTGGTACCATCATCTTATCCATAATACATCTGTAAGATACTTATCATTTTATCTGTAGTGTCCCCATGTCCTCCCCCTTGTTTAAGCTGCAGGGACTCCACGGGCTAGCTGAGGTCTAGGTGAGAGAGCTCCAGCCCCCAGAAGCAGGGAAGGGGTTGGACAAACACCCAACCATCTTTCCTACGCTGACCATGCAGCCCTCCAAGCCATTTCTCTTTTGAGAGCCTGGGTGTCACGAGTGCTTAATCTAATGGGCCTCATGCAGGTTAAGAGGAAATTAGAGCGCCAACCAACCGAGACTGTACGTTTTCATCAGCAACGTGGGCCCGGCCTGGGGCAGCTGGCTTCAAGAAGGGGACAGGGGAGATGTGATGTGTGTTATCCAGAGGCTGGGGGTGGCACAGCACGACTGAATGGAAGGTAGGGAGGATGTGTGGTGGGGGCAGATCAAGCCAGGGACAGAGATGAGAGTAGAAATATTAAACCCCCTTCTGCCCTTTCCTGCCTTTCCTGAAGATTCTCTCCCTTTGCCTTCCCCACTGTCCCCCAGGCATCTTCCAGCACCTGAGAGTGGATCGCACTCTTCTGTGCAAGGGAGGGGACAGAAGAGAGGAAAATCTACCTGTCATTGCAGTCAGAGACCTGGGACCGGCAAGAAGGTCTCTTTAGGATTCTGTACATGTATTGCATAGAGAACAGACTTATGGACACAGCGGACTGAGGGGTAGGAAGGAGAGGGTGGGATCCACGGAGAGAGTAACATGGAAATATACACACTACCATATGTAAGATAGAGAGCCAGTGGGAATTTGCTGTATGACTCAGGGAACTCAAACCGGGGCTCTGTGACAACCTAGAGGGGTGGGGTGGCGTGGGAGGGAGGCTCAAAAGGGAGGGGACATATGTATACTTATGGCTGATCCATATTGATGTATGACAGAAACCAACACAATATTGTAATTATCTCTGAATTAAAAGTAAATAAATTAAGGAAAAAAGACTCTGTGCATGGTAGCAGTAGCCCTCCTGCCCAGCGCAGACAGGAGGACGAATCCCTCTGTGATGCTAGGCCTTGGAGGGTTCTTGGGGAGGGTTCTGTCACTGCCACTTCCTGGGTCGCAGAGACAAGACCTACAGAGAGACGCAGGCTGGAGAATCAGCCTAGCCCCCAGCACCCCTTTCCTTAATACTCCCTGAGGGTCCCTGGCCTCGCTCTCCCAACCTTGGAAGCTCACAGGGACTAAGTAGCCCATACTCCCCTCCCCTGAGAACATCACCTCCACAAACACAGCTGCTGTTCCCAAAGCTGACCTGGGTCTCCCCATCAGGGGGTGTGACCTTGAGGTTCATGGCCCTTGACCTTCAGTGTGGTTCTGTCCTCTGAGCCCTCTGCCTTCTCCCCTTCCACATAGAGGCCTCCAGCCATCCATTTCTCCTACCTGCCTGGCGGAGCTGGCTCCATCACCTTCACCGGCTCCTCTAGGTTATTCGGGTCTTTTGGTCACGAGTGCCTACCGCCAAATCAGCACCCGAGGCTGCAGCATAACAATCTCCTTCCTTGATTAGAGCTTCTTAATTATGCTCCAGGAATTTGCTTAAACAGATTAATCATTCTTGAGGACAAATTTAGAAGCTGTGCCTGCTGTGGGATCTGCTCTGAATATCCCCCAAGAAATTCTGATTACACCTGCGTGTTGGGCCCTCACCAGGTCAGGGGTGCAGCAGGGACTCGGACCCTGGCTGAGAGCTCTCGGCCATCCCTGCGTGTATCTCTTCCCTCCTCTGGGCCAGCAAGTGGGCTCTGGTGTGGAGTTAACCCCAAGTGTTAAATGTGCCTGGAGATTGAGAATGGCGGTCCCAGAGGGCTTGGTCCCTTCCGGAGGACTGTCGGCACGGGGAGGAGTGAAGCTGGGCTCCTCTTCAATGAAGTTAAAGTCTTCGTTCATTTATTTGTGACAACCTGGACCCACATTGGTTCTCATTAGAATCTCCAGCTTTTAAAAACTATGGGCATGGCTGCCTCATTGCAGATTAACTTAGGATCTCTGGGAAGGGGATCTGGGGTCTGAAAGGGCCCATGAGGTGGTTCCCATGGACAGACAGGTGAAACCACAGTGACATCTGAGCACCTGCTTCACTTCTGTGCACATCAATGTGGGGAGTCATCCCAGAATCCCAGGGACCCGAGGGCAGATCTGATACAGAAAATAAAGCATGAGCCCACCTACCCAAAGTGGGTGCTCACAGACCCTTGAAGCTGGGAAGACAGTGCTTCATGGTGGCTACAAGCCAGAGCTCTGTATCAGGCTATGTGGATTTAGGTGCAGTTCTGTCCCCTCTAGCTCTGTGACTCTGGGTAAGCTACGTCACCTCTCTGAGCCTGTCTTCTTGTAAAGCCGGCACCAACCTCACAAGTAAGAGCTTAGACTCATGGCATATAGTAGCAAAGAGTAAGCCCTCAGTAAGAGTTAACTATCACTATTTTCCTCATTCTCTTCAATATCACCACTTGGTGGAAGGATAGAACAGAATATTCATAAGAAGCCTTTTCAGTAGACTTTTCCTAGTACATTTTCAGGATTCTCCAGAAAACCAGAACCAATGTGTGTGTGTGTGTATGTGTATGAAAAATGTTCATTGCTCAGTCGTGTCCGACTCTTTGCGACCCTACGGACTGTAGCCCAGCAGGCTGCTCTGTCCATGGAATTCTCCAGGCAAGAATACTGGAATGGGTAGCCATGCCCTTCTCCAGGGGATCTTCTGGATTGAACTCAGGTCTCCTGAATTGCAGGCAGATTCTTTACTGTCTGAACCACCAGGGAAGCCTGTATGTGTGTGTATATATATAGATATAGCCTGGCATGCTGCAGTCCACAGGGTCCAAAGAGTCACATACAACTTAGCAACTGAACAACCCCCCAAATTGGTTTATGTGATTATAGGGGCTGAGAGTTCCCACGATCTGAAAGCTGGAGATCCAGGAAGGCTGGAGGTGTAATTCAGTCTGAGTCTGAAGGCCCGAGAACCAGAGCACAGATGTCCAAGGGCAAGAGAAGATAGATGACCCAGCTCAAGAGAAAACAGCTAGCTTTTCTCTTCCTCTGTCTTTTTGTTCTATTCAAGCTGTCAAGGCATTCCTGAGGGCTATCTACTTTCCTCAGTCTACTGAGTCAAACGCTAATCTCTTGCAGAATCACCCTCACAGACATGTCTAGAAATAATGTTTTACCAGCTATCTGGGCATCCCTTTGCCAAGTCAGGTTGACACATAATATTAACCATCACACCTGGCCAATAAGGCTCAGCCTAAAACAATTCGATGACAGACAGTTCCATTGTCAGCACTCTCCCTATGGAAGGAATAACCAGGAATTGAAATATGTTCTTTTTAGTGTTCATAGTCGTATTAAGAAATGGATTAATCTATGGTTTGAAGGTTTTCTTTTCGAAAATTTTTAATAGTTTGGAATAGAACAGAAAGTAAAGAAACTGCTCCTATTCCAGAGTTTTACAGGAAAGCAGAAAAAATACAGCCAGATCAGGGCAGGAGAACTTGTCATGGACCTGGAGAAGGGCACCTGGATCTGTGTGGCGGGGAGCTCACGGTCCTTGCAAGAGGAGCAGAGAGAGATAAATGAGCAGGATTGTGCAGCCCTGAACTGTGCCGAGGAGTATGTAACTGACTCTGGAGGCCAGGAGACTCGTGTTATTACAGAGAAAGTGTATGGAAGGAATTTATATACAGATCTGGAGGAAAGAAAGACTGGAAGAGAGAAACATGCTTAAGATCAGCAGTGTGTTTAATCAAATAAATGAAAAACTGCAAAATATTTAGGCATTTGTTAGTGTTGTACTTAAGCATTCGTTTCTTTAGGGGAAAAAATGTACCAAGTTTTTAACCAAGACATATCTTTGGCATCAGTAACTACATGTAATGTAAGACAACAGTTTAAAAAAAAAAAAGAAAAGAAAAAACCAATTTACATTTCTAGGTTGGGATAATTTTCTTTTTCCTTCTGTTGCTTCACAGAGACTAAATTGTCAAAATAAAGATTTGGTTTTTCATTGACTATCAATAAATACATTTTGCACATGTCAGTGTGGGTGATTGTGGCTGCTGTTGTTTAGTCACTAAGTCGTATCCGACTCTTTTACGACCCCTTATATTGTAGCCCACCAGGCTCCTCTGTCCATGGGATTCTCCAGGCAAGAATACTGGAGTGGGTTGCCATTTCCTTCTCCAGGGGATCTTTCTGACCTAGGGATCGAACCCAAGTTTCCTGCATTGTAGGCAGATTCTTTACCGATTGAGCTACCAGGGAAGCCTAATGTGGAAGATACTATGGGAATATTAGACTAAATTAAAGACATGATGTCTGTCATTAAAAACTATATCATTCTCTAACAGGAGAGGCTTTGAGAAGCCAAGTAAACAGTTCACCATACCGAGAGTGCAGGCGTGGGGAGATAATAAACTGGATTAAATTGGAAATTCAAAAAGACTGTGAAAGAGTAGAGTGTGGCATCATGGAGAGGTGGGAAGAGGACAGAAGTTCACATACGACTGTCTGGGCTCAAGTCTCAGTCCCTCCAGTGACTAGCACTTGAGCTGCAAGCTCATTCACGGTTTTCAGCCTCAACTTCCTTCTCCGTACATTGGAGCTGAAATATGTGGGCTGTTGACTCACGCTATTCCAATCTTGTATTTTTACAGCTTATTCCTTAGGTCTCTGTAGAAACCTTTACTTTTATCTCAGTCAAATTTTTCTTGGTAGCAATTTTGCAATATGTGAAGGTTTAGTATACTTGTGGAGGAATTAGACAGGGTTTGTGAGACCAGAGGCCAGAAGCAGGACAGATGTGGATGAGAGAAAGACAGATAAAGGGAGGGTCAGCATGGAAAAGTAATCTTCTACCTTCAAAACAAAAATAGGATACTTCCTCTATATCAGGAGGGGTGGATTTCATGTCACTAGAGGTGTCTAGAGAGGGACACAGCAGAGATGATTCAGACATCAGGTGGTATCTTTTCCAGATACAAAGTCGAATTTAAAGTGGCCCTAAATAAAATCTCATCAACATGCAACCAGAGTAGAAGGAGGAGGTGGCCTTCTGGTTGAAGACTAATGAGAAGGTTTCAGTTTAGGTTTTTACCACAGTGAGCTGACTTTGAATCTAATACCTATTTTCTTCCTCTTTTCTAAGGTAATTCTATTTTAAATAATTCTTAAAATGTATTTTACATTTTAAAATACAGGGTCTAAATACAAGGCTTCCTTTCTTTTTGAAAGAAGTGATTTCAATGAAAAATTACTTAACCCTAAAGTGCCTGACAAAGGTAAGCTTAAAAATTCTGGCAACGATAAGCTTAAAAATCCTAAGTAAAAGTAGAATTTCTATTGATATCTAGTAAATATGTATACACTATCAGTTCAGTTCAGTTAAGTCGCTCAGTCCTGTCTGACTCCTTGCGACCCCATGAATCACAGCACACCAGGCCTCCCTGTCCATCACCAACTCCTAGAGTTCACTCAGACTCATGTCCATCGAGTCAGTGATGCCATCCAGCCATCTCATCCTCTGTCGTCCCCTTCTCCTCCTGCCCCCAATCCCTCCCACCATCAGAGTCTTTTCCAATGAGTCAACTCTTCGCATGAGGTGGCCAAAGTACTGGAGTTTCAGCTTTAGCATCATTCCTTCCAAAGAAATCCCAGGGCTGATCTCCTTCAGAATGGACTGGTTGGATCTCCTTGCAGTCCAAGTGACTCTCAAGGGTCTTTTCCAACACCACAGTTCAAAAGCATCAATTCTTCGGTGCTCAGCTTTCTTCACAGTCCAACTCTCACATCCATATATGCCCACAGGAAAAACCATAGCCTTGACTAGATGGACCTTTGTTGGCAAAGTAATGTCTCTGCTTTTGAATATGCTATCTAGGTTGGTCATAACTTTCCTTCCAAGGAGTAAGCATCTTTTAATTTCATGGCTGCAGTCACCATCTGCAGTGATTTTGGAGCCCCAAAATAAAGTCTGTTTCCACTGTTTCCCCATCTATTTCCCATGAAGTGATGGGACCAGATGCCATGATCTTCATTTTCTGAATGTTGAGCTTTAAGCCAACTTTTTCACTCTCCATTTTCACTTTCATCAAGAGGCTTTTTAGTTCCTCTTCACTTTCTGCTATAAAGGTGGTGTCATCTGCATATCTGAGGTTATTGATATTTCTACAGCAATCTTGATTCCAGCTTGTGTTTCTTCCAGCCCAGCGTTTCTCATGATGTACTCTGCATAGAAGTTAAATAAGCAGGGTGACAATATACGGCTTTGACGTACTCCAGAAATTAAATAGATATTTTATTTTTAATATATTTCATTACCAATAATTTAGTAAGAGGAATTAATTGCAGACAACTTAAGGTATAAATTGATTCTGTCTGTATTTTTCCACATGCCTGTTATCAGTCTCTTAAAGAGCTGCTCCTAGAAAAGTTTCAAAAGAATTGTTGAAAATGATTTATTGTATTCAATCTGAATGCTTGATCAAGTGGAAACATTTGCTGGCTTGTCATAATTATGTATTTATCTGAATGTTCTTTGAGACAATCACTTGGAATATTTACTTCAATCAAACTTACTAGGAATAAGTTCAAATAAAATATTATGTAGTTGAATTCCCAGATTTAACCATCTGGTCTGAAATACTCTCTCCAGGCGGCGCTGTATGCTGTCTGATGCCGTAGGTGAGTCCTGAGTCCCTTGGCCAGTTGTGCTCATTGCTCTCTCTGTATCCTGACCGGGAGGAGCTGGTCTGGATGGGGGCGGTGGTGGGGGAGGCGTGGGTAGTATCCCATCCCAGGCCATGGACCCTCTCTTCCAGTCACTGAGCATGACCTCAGCAAGCTACACTGACTGCTTTTCTCCTCAGCACTGCATTTGGGGTGTAGGAGGCAGCTCCCCTATAAATAGAAGTTTGATGTGTTTTTCTGTTCCAGCAATTTCTTCCTTTTTTTATGCCTCTGAAGTCCTACAGCACTACCATCCTGGTAATTCTCAACCCTGGATGTCTATTCTAATCTCTGGAAGCTTTTTGAAAAAGGTAACTTGGTACCTAAAGCAGTGGTTCTTGAACTTGAGCATCTGAGTAACCTGGGGAGCTTGCAAAGCACAGATGGCTGGACCCCAGGCCTGCCCTTCGCCCCAGTGTAATGATTCAGTACGTCCGGGGTGGGCCTGAAAAATCTGCATTCCTCACAAGTTCCCAGGTGATGCTGAAGTTCTTGTCTGGGAACCACACTTTGAGAATCAAGACCTAGAGATCTGGAATTAACTGGTCTTAGATGGGGTCTGGTCCTGTTGTTGTTTAGTTGCTCAGTTGTGTCCAACTCTTCAGCGACCCCATGAGCTGTAGCCCGCCAGGTTCCTCTGTCCATGGGATTTCCCAGGCAACGATAGCAGATTCTTTTACCGCTTGGCCACCAGGGAAGCTCAGGGTGAAGAACCTGCCTGCCAATCAGGAGATGCAAGAGATACGGGTTAGCTCCCTGAATTGGAAAGATCCCCTGGAGGAGGAAATGGCTATCCACTCTAGTATTCTTGCCTGGAGAATTCCATGGACAGAGGTGCCCGGCGGGCTATAGTCCTTGGGGTCGCAAAGAGTTGGACACGACTGAGTGACCAAGCGCACAGACATACACACACACAGATGGGACCTGGGCGTGCATAATTCCAAAAATTCCCCAGGTGATTCTAATGGGCAATTAGGCTTAAGAACTACTTATTAAATCTGATGGACTTCTTTCATGGAAACATATACTTTAAAAATTTTATTAAGTTCATTAATTTTATCAAGTTACATGTGATGTGAAAACGAGATGCAAAATACCAAGGTAGCATAATATCAACTGCTGAAAGTTGAGTGTGACCCAATTTAAATGCCCTTATTGACTTAACTATTACACCATAAAGGCTCTAGCTGTTAGCACATACAGTACGTGTAACGCTATGAATATCTTCTTAAAATAATTCTCACTGCATACTTAAGAAAAACAACAACAGGCTCACTAAATTACAGTCCCAAACATGTTTCAGTGTGTTCTACTCAGACCTCATAAGGCCGTAGAAGGAGCCAACAGAGTGTTAAACAAACATGGAGAATCTAAACAAACAAATGTGTTATTGACAATGACGTGGGAGCAATAGAAATCATTTTAGATGGAATAGGCTCATTTCAATTAATGCCAACAGTAAAGAGATTATAAAACCTTGGTTTAGAATTAAATCTTGTGCTGTTATCATGTATCATTCTGGATCAATAAAAACGGAATGAGCAAAAGTAATTTGGGAAAAATTTTTAATTGGCAAATCATTGAAACAGAGTACTGAGCGGTTATCTTAAAAGGTCCATGGGTGTATTTCTTTACATACACGTCCTGGGAACCCTACATCAGAGCTTACTTTAGTTATAACAAAGATTGCGGTGGAAATTATCCTAGGGAGGTTTTTACCAGAAAGCTGAAACACTCTATTTGGCCTGTAGCCTGCCTGTCTGGGATCATGCAGACTCTGATGTAACCAGTTTGTAATCTCGTACAATAGGCATATGTGCGGAAAGGAATTCCTTAAGATCAAGATGGTTAAAAATATGGATAAGGGGAACTTTCAAATATTAAATGGTGTTTGAAATCTGATGAATGTTTTTAGAAAACTAAAACAAAAAGCTAAAGTGAGTAGATATGTCTCTTGTGAGGGCTTTATTTCTACTTGCCATTACAGAGATATTCTTTCAGATGAAACATAATAACTGATGTTTACACAGCACTTTACAGTTTTCAGAGCACTTGTGTATATATTACTCACAGGATCTGGGCTTAATAAAAAAATATTACTTTTTGGGAAAACTATCCCAAGAAAGAGAAGTAGAAAATAATTTGCCTGCTCTTGTTCAATGATATTTATCCATGAACTATGTATATATGGTTCTTCCCTGGTCGCTCAGCAGTAAAGAATCCACATGCAATGAAGGAGATGCAGTTCGATTCCCTGGGTCAGGAAGATCCCCTGGAGATAGAAATGGCAACCCACTCCAGTATTCTTGCCTGGGAGATCCCATGGACAGATGAGTCTAGCGGGCTACAGTCCATGGGGTCACAAAGAGTTGGACATGACTTCTGGACTAAACAGCAACAAGACACAAATATTTGGTACAAGCTGAGCTGGAGGTGGAGGGGAAAGCCGCAAGCTTGGCTCAGGGCCAGGAGAGAGGGTGCGGGGTAAGAGATGGCGCTGTTTGGAAGGCAAGGGATAGGTGGGAGTCCCCTGCCCTAGGTGAAGCATCCAAGAATGCTCAGCTCCACACCTGGGTGGGTCTGGAGGTTGCAGACGACCTGGGCCAAGAGCCATTCACCAGAAAGGAGTCTAAAGCCAGACAGATGAAAGCGGACACTTGAGTGGGTTTCAAGATCAAGGTGCTTAGCTCGGTGCCCTGTGATGACCTAGAGGGGTGGAATAGGCGAATGGGAGAAGAAGCTCAAGAGGCAGGGGATACATGTATACATATGGCCGACTCATGATGTTGTACAGCAGAAACTAACACAACATTGTAAAGCAATTATACTCCAATAAAAAATAAACAAAACAAAAAGATCAAGGACAGTATAGCCGGAAATGGGTCAAGATAAAGCGAAACAGGAGGATTGAGAGAAGGGGAGAACATAGTGTAAAGGCATGGCGGGCATGTGGGCACAGGGAACTCTCAGGCACTGGGGGTCAGACCAGGTGTGGCCACTTCCCCGCTGGGCCTTTCCTCCTCCGGCCTTCATCCTGACATCGTGCCCAGCATCTTCCTCGGCTTGGAGAGAGAGTCAAAGTCGTAGTTTCAAGTTTGCACTTTTCCACAGGTCTTTGTCTCCATTTTAGGAATGAAATCGTGCCTTGGATAAATTCCTTTTCAGCAGGAATCAATTGCAGGCTTTAATATATGTATATTTTTTGCCAAAATAATAGGCCATTATCTCAGATTATCTGAATATGCTTAAGTCATATCAACTCATAAAATTAAGACATCTTTTTTTTTTTTCATAGGTATTCTGTGGTGGGAAGATGGAACCAGGTTAATCTATATGCCTTGCTATTGCTATAGAATATAAAAAAGAGCTCACAGAGTTCTGAAAGCACATTTTTAATCCTCTTTATTACTAAACTAGAAAGGGTATCAGTTCCCTTCTTCCTACCTGTACAATAGTGAGTCCCTGGCAGGAGCCCTTATCATCCTTCTTCCTATATACTAAAGAAGCTTACCCGGCCCGATCCTCCCCACGTGACTCAGCTGCAAGTTCCTTGCCAGTAAAAAAGGATGCTGCTGCTGCTTCCTGAAAGGTCTGTTCCTTTCACTTTCTGACTCACATTTGTTATCTCTCTTGTCACAGAAGCTGATTCAACAAACATACTCAGTTATACCCTCCCCTTCATCTCACCAGTAGCAGGAGCAGAGAAGGGATGAACATGACATTGAAACCTGGGTGCTGAAATGCCTTTAAAGAGCCCAGTGAATATTCCCACAGCAGCATCTTCAGGACAGTGTTTCTCAAGTGGACAGGCTGGCTGGTTCCTTACAGCCGTATTTTCAATGTGGGCGACCCCCTGAACTCTTGCCTTCGGGGGTGCTGGGAGGATTATGCCCAGAGGTCCTGAAAGCAAAGCCAAATACTAACATCAGTGGTGTCCACTGACCCAATCCTGTTGCCAGCTGCAAGACTGAGGAGCAGCAGGTGCGAAGGAGTGGAGAATGGGAAATGAGAAGAGCCTAGGGGAGGGAGGAAGGATAATCCGAAATAACCTGGAAATGGACCGGCTTCTATGGCACAGCTCAGGCTGGGCAGGTTCCCGGAGGCCAGGGTGGGGGCTGGCGGGCAGTGTGGGAGTATAGGATCTGGGCTCGAGGGGTCTGGCAACCCTCAGCCACATAGAGGCAAACAGGCAATGCCTCTCATGGCAATAGAAGCAGAGGGACATTCTGATGGCTGAACTGAGCCCAACAGGAATGGGGCGGGGTCCCTCCGAGGCGCGGAGGTGTGGTGGTTGGTGGCCTGTGTAGATGTGCAGGGCGCTGAGCTTGGTTTAATTCTCTGCTCTCATGATCTTGAAACTCAATACTTTTTAAACAAGGTGCTGGCATTTTCATTTTTCCCTGAGCTGTGACATGGGGCCCTGTCAAGATAGGGGAGTGTGATGTTTCTTTCAGTTGACGGGGCCCCAGGCAGCAGATTGGGGCTTGGGGCAAAACTGCATTCCATTCCACAGTCTCCATCACTATTACCTCTTCACCCTGCTTGACACTTTAGAGCAGTCTTCTTGTCCTGAAATTTCAATACTTATTTTTTGTTTGCTGCTCATCTCCTTTTGCTCGTAAGAGGCCAGGGCTTAGTCTATCTCGCTCTGGCACCATCCCCAGTTCCCGTAGCCCATCAGTCCATGCTACAAGCCTGGAGAAAACCAGGGCGTGGGAAGGTAAGAGTTCCAGGGCCTCAGAGGAATCACTGGGCTCACAGGAATCCAGGCAGAGCTGGGGAGGAACTCAGTCCTTTACATGAGGTTTGGGAGTCTGACTCAGAAAAAAAGCAGTTCTGTGTCAGAGAATGAGGAAGCTGGTGTTGAGGAAGAGATTTGTGGTGAGGCCAGATCAGTGTTTATGCTCCTCACCTTCATCTGTTACCTGCCTCCAGCTGACTGGATACTGGGAGACTGGACGGAACATGTTGGTGGGAGAATCACTGGTGAATCTGAAGCAGGCAGAGGCAGCTTTAGTAAGATATGCCATTGCCGACTCTCAGGTATTTTTGATTGTCTGAGTCGTTCAGTCGCTAGGTCGTGTCCAACTCTTTGTGACCCCATGAATGCAGCCCACCAGGGTACTCTGTCCATGGGATTTTCCAGACAAGAATACTGGAGTGGGTTGCCATTTCCTCCTCTACGGGATCTTTCCCACCCAAGAGTCAAACCTGTCTCCTGCATTGCAGGTGGATTCTTTACCAGCTGAGCCACTAGCAATGTCCAAATTGGCAAGTGATATGCCAGTTTATAGAGGCTTGAAGATGAAAAGGAAATGGAAACCAGTTTTTCCCAATTGTTCTCATCCAAGCAGATTAGTGGCAACCTCAAAAAAAGCAACTATGGAAGGAAATTGCCTATGAGGCCTGATTTAAGACCTTGCTGATGATGTCCAAGGCTTTAGAATTGTCATAAAACTAGCTTTTATCGATGCACTTCTCATTATTGTAAATGCTTTGTGCTTATGAGACCCTGTACCCATGGCCACAAATGTTCATAGAGGCTACTTGACCCTGGGGTGTGTCTTGGACCCATGGTGACAATTCTGGTTTTTTGGAACTAGTGCAAAATATTCCAAAATGAAACAGCCTTCGCTTTCCTATCTGAGCACCTCCAAAATCTTTCCTCTCTCTGGATTCCCCACCCCACCTTCCCCGATTTGCACAAGGACAAACGAAGGTGCTGTAGCTGACATCACAATAAATGATGAGCTGGTGCCCCTGGAGCAAACCATGATAAATGTGGAGGTGCGGGGCATAGAATAATTATGTTGATTTCCGATTAGCCTGAGTGACAAGTTCGGAAAACTAGTTAAACCAAGAAAGGCCTTCGATACTGGCAAACTTGCTGCTCTGCCTATTACTGTCACCCCTTCTGAGCTCAGGTTAGAAAGATAAAACTTTCTCCTCGCTGGTCACACCCTCCCCCCACTAGTTAGAGGAGGTGAAGTTCCCTCAGACGTGTGGCCGCTGGGTTTATCCTTTAGGCAGGACATGAGTTTCGTTTAATCAGGAGAAAATTATCTTTGAACTGTTTGATCTCTGCTGTCACTAAGCATGGTAGTTCCTCTGAGGTCTCTGAGGGCAGCGTGCCTGGGTTCAGATCCCAGCGCTGACACCTGCTAGCACTGTAACCTTTCACAAATTATTTTATTTCTCTGTGCCTCAGTTTTCTTATCTGAAAAGTAGCCCCTGCCTTGTTGTTGAGGATTAAATGCATTGGTTATCTGAGTCCGTTTAGACTGCTATCACAAACTACCACAGATTGGGTGACTTGACCAACATTTCTTTCTCACATTTCCCAAGACTGGGAAGTCCAAAATCAAGTTGATGGAAGATTTGACATATGGTAAAGACCTGCAGCCTGCTTCATAGACATCCGTCTTCTGTGACCTCACATGCGAGGGGCAAGGGAGCAAACTGGGGCATCCTTTATCAGGGCACTCACCCCAATCACCTCCCAGAGTCCCCACCTCCTGATACTGTCACACTGGGGATTAGGTTCCCACGTATGAATTTGGGAGGTAGCGGGGCACAAACACTGAGCCCATAGCACCGATACATATACAGTGCTTGGTGTGCCTTAAGAATTCAGTGCATGTTGACAGTTATTTCATTTTGTTACTCTTAGCACCACCTTTGTGAGCCCAGCTCCTCTGATGGGGAAATCAATTCCTGCCCTCACAGATTCCCTTCCTGTTTGGACTGACTGCTCCCGAGGCAAAGGTGTGGGCTGAGTTATACGGCATTTCTCAATTATTAATCCATTATTTAATCAGTCAGTAAAGATCTCGCAGTTCACACAAAAGGATAGCATGAACGTCTTTCATGCGGGGAATGGACTGAGTTGACTGATCTCTAGAGGCTGAATGTCTTGCCGGTAGGGCACAGCTGTCCAACACAGTCACCAAACAAAGCATGTGACAAGCACAGAGAGATGGAATACATTTATGGTGTTCATGTAGGGTTCCCTAGAGTCACATCAAGTCTCAGTCTCCCTAAAAAGATTGGGAACCAAATCAAACCTGGTATCAGAGTGGAACATCTCTTTCCAAGGCACCTTATAATCAGGCATGACTCCAAGTCACGTAATCTGCAAAACAGAGATAATTACACCTGCCTGCTCTATGTCGCACAGAGACAGGGTAAGGATTAATTAAATAATGACTGCCAAGAACACCGAGCTCCTTGGAGATAAATATTCTACAAATGCAATCTTAGATTATTATTCAGAATTCCATTCTGTAAATATCAGGACAGAACTTCAGCTTATGAGACCCAGACCACATGAGCATGGCTAGAAGTCACTCAGAGGATAGAAAGCCTGTCTGGAAAATTCCTGACCACCAGACTAACACAATATTAAGCTTTGCTTTGTATGGTCACACACAACTCAACAGATGCTTTCTTAACTGTTATCAGAGTCTCACACCAGGCACTCAGATTTGGAGTTACAGCTTCAGTGGTGATGTTGCTCCCTTCCAAAAGAAAATCTCTCCAATGGTTAGGACCTTCTTCAGCTGATCCCTCTCCAGGCGACTTTCTCCTCATCACAGCAGAGTGACCAAATATCCAACTTTGCTCAGAATACAGGACTTTTAATGCTAAAATCAAGATAGTCCTGGGAAAGTTGGGTGGGTGGTCACCCTAACATGCTGCTGATAGTAATGACACTAAATTGCTTTAGTGACCTCTGGGATTTATTTCTGGCAACTTGTTCCATAAAATACTAGTTTTGACAATAATATTAAGAATGAATTTTGTCGATGGTGTAGTTTTGAATACTTAACGCTTAACACTCACTGTGACTCCTGAAGGAAGGCATTAGCATCATATCCACGTGACAGATGAGGCACATGGAGATAAAGGAATTAGCTTCATGTTACACAGCTAGTGAATCGGCAGGGCTGGGGTTCCAACCCAGGGGACTTGGTGCAGGCCCAGGCTCTGAAGTACCACATTGTACTGCCCCTCTGGAACTTTCAGAGTCAGAGTTGATGACTGGCCTTAAAAAAGCCATTTTTTCCCTTTATTTCTATTATTTCAAAATATTTTTATTATTTCTAAACATTTCCTTTATTTATATTATAACAGCTCAATAAACAAAGGGTACCAATATAGAATGTGTGCGTGGGTGCATGCCGTCGCTTCAGTCGAGTCTGACTTCATGACCCCTTTATACCGTAACCCTCCAGGCTCCTCTGTTCACAGACTTCTCCAGGCAAGAACACTGGAGTGGGTTGCCATGCCCTTCTCCAGGGGACCTTCCTGACCCAGGGATTGAACCTGTGTCTCTTTATGTCTCCTGCATTGGCTAGTGTTCTTTACCACTAGCACCACATGTATATATACATGCACATACACAAGCCTCTATTTCTCCCATTAAAAATACAAACAAGCTTAGGTTTCCCTATGCCAGATGGTCAACAAATCTGTTATCTCCCTTTTGAGTGTTCCTCTTCCACTGAGGCTACAGGCTGCACATGACATATGAGGAGTTAGCTACATGGACTCATGGAGGAGGGAGTAAAGTTCTCTGCCACCATTCCCGCCACTGTATTCTGTTATTGCCCATTGGCTCTCCTGGAAACTGGCCCCAGGCCGAGCTATCACAGCATCACAACAGACTGAGCCAGCACTGGCGTGGTCTCTGCTCTCTGGGATGGCCCAGACAATCTCTGTGTCAGAGATGAACACAGACAACACTCCTTGCTTGCTTGCTGGCATCACAGCTCTCTAGGTCAGAACTGTGTCAGAATCCTGCCAGACATCTGTCCCTGATGGATACAGACCCTTCTTCCCTCTCTTCCCCAAAGACTCAGGTATCTTGGGATTAGGTTGCTTTTACTTTTTCAAATCTCAGTCAAAAGTGCTGATTACTTCTTTCCACTGCAGTTGACTTATCTCCTCACAGTTCTAAGGACAGCACTTAGCTCTGCTGCCTACAAAATGCTATAGGCTGGGTGACTTAACAGAGATTTATTTTCTCATGGTTCTGGAGGTCTGATCAGGGCACCATGCTGGGTTGTGGTGAGACCTCTCTTTCTGGTTTGCAAAAAGTCACGTTCTTGCTGTGTCTTCACATAGTGAAGAGAATGCTTTTGTGTTTCCTTCTTCAGTTCAGTTCAGTTCAGTCACTCAGTCGTGTCTGACTTTTTGTGACCCCATGAATCACAGCACACCAGGCCTCCCTGTCCATCACTAACTCCCAGAGTTCACTCAGACTCACGTCCATCGAGTCAGTGATGCCATCCAGCCATCTCATCCTCTGTTGTCCCCTTCTCCTCCTGCCCCCAATCCCTCCCACCATCAGAGTCTTTTCCAATGAGTCAACTCTTCACGTGAGGTGGCCAAAGTACTAGAGTTTCAGCTTTAGCATCATTCCTTCCAAAGAAATCCCAGGGCTGATCTCCTTCAGAATGGACTGGATGGATCTCCTTGCAGTCCAAGGGACTCTCAAGAGTCTTCTCCAACACCACAGTTCAAAAGCATCAATTCTTCAGCATTCAGCTTTCTTCACAGTCCAACTCTCACATCCATATGTGACCACTGGAAAAACCATAGCCTTGACTAGACAGACTTTTGTTGGCAAAGTAATGTCTCTGCTTTTGAATATGCTATCTAGGTTGGTCATAACTTTTCTTCCAAGGAGTAAGTGTCTTTTAATTTCTTGGCTGCAGTCACCATCTGCAGTGATTTTGGATAAAATAAACTCTGAGAGTGTTTCCACTGTTTCTCCATCTATTTCCCATGAAATGATGGGACCAGATGCCATGATCTTCGTTTTCTGAATGTTGAGTTTTAGGCCAACTTTTTCACTCTCCTCTTTCACTTTCAGCAAGAGGCTTTTGAGTTCCTCTTCACTTTCTGCATATCTGAGGGGATTGATATTTCTCCCTGCAATCTTTATTCCAGCTTGTGTGTCTTCCAGCCCAGCGTTTCTCTTGATGTACTCTGCATAAAAGTTAAATAAGCAGGGTGACAATATACAGCCTTGATGTACTCCTTTTCCTATTTGGAACCAGTCTGTTGTTCCATGTCCAGTTCTAACTGGTGCTTCCTGACCTGCATACACATTTCTCAAGAGGCGGGTCAGGTGGTCTGGTATTCCCATCTCTTTCAGAATTTTCCATAGTTTATTGTGATCCACACAGTCAAAGGCTTTGGCATAGTAAATAAAGCAGAAATAGATGTTTTTCTGGAACTCTCTTGCTTTTTCCATGATCCAGTGGATGTTGGCTGTTTGTTCTCTGGTTCCTCTGCCTTTTCTAAAACCAGCTTGAACATCTGGAAGTTCACGGTTCATGTATTGCTGAAGCCTCGCTTGGAAAATTTTGAGCATTACTTTACTAGTGTGTGAGATGAGTGCAATTGTGCGGTAGTTTGAGCATTCTTTGGCATTGCCTTTCTTTGGGATTGGAATGAAAACTGACCTTTTCCAGTCCTGTGGCCACTGCTGAGTTTTTCAAATTTGCTGGCATATTGAGTGTAGCACTTTCACAGCATCATCTTTCAGGATTTGAAATAGCTCAACTGGAATTCCATCACCTCCACTAGCTTTGTTTGTAGTGATGCTTCCTAAGGCCCACTTGACTTCACATTCCAGGATGTCTGGCTCTAGGTGAGTGATCACACCATTGTGATTATCTTGGTTGTGAAGATCTTTTTTGTACAGTTTTTGTATGTATTCTTGCCACCTCTTCTTAATATCTTCTGCTTTATTAGGTCCATACCATTTCTGTTCTTTATCGAGCCCATCTTTGCATGAAATGTTCCCTTGGTATCTCTAATTTTCTTGAAGAGATCTCTAGTCTTTCCCATTCTGTTGTTTTCCTCTATTTCTTTGCGTTGATCACTGAGGAAGGCTTTCTTATATCTTCTTGCTATTCTTTGGAACTCTGCATTCAGATGCTTATATCTTTCCTTTTTTCCTTTGCTTTTTGCTTCTCTTCTTTTCACAGCTATTTGTAAGCCCTCCTCAGACAGCCATTTTGCTTTTTTGATTTCTTTTCCAAGGGGATGGTCTTGATCCCTGTCTCCTGTACAATGTCACAAACCTCATTCCATAGCTCATCAGGCACTCTATCTATCAGATCTAGCCCCTTAAATCCATTTCTCACTTCCACTGTATAATCATAAGGGATTTGATTTAGGTCATACCTGAATGGTCTAGTGGTTTTCCCTACTTTCTTCAATTTATGTCTGAATTTGGCAAAAAGGGGTTCATGATCTGAGCCACAGTCAGCTCCTGGTCTTGTTTTTGTTGACTGTATAGAGCTTCTCCATCTTTGGTTGCAAAGAATATAATCAATCTGATTTTGGTGTTGACCATCTGGTGATGTCCATGTGTAGAGTCTTCTCTTGTGTTGTTGGGAGAGGGTGTTTACTATGACCAGTGCATTTCCTTGGCAAAACTCTATTAGTCTTTGCCCTACTTCGTTCCGTATTCCAAGGCCAAATTTGCCTGTTATTCCAGGTGTTTCTTGACTTCCTACTTTTGCTTTCCAGTCCCCTATAATGAAAAGGACATTTTGGGGGGTGTTAGTTCTAAAAGGTCTTGTAGGTCTTCATAGAACCATTCAACTTCAGCTTCTTCAGCATTACTGGTTGGGGCATAGACTTGGATTCCTGTGATATTGAATGGTTTGCCTTGGAAAAGAACAGAGATCATTCTGTCGTTTTTGAGATTGCATCCAAGTACTGCATTTTGGACTCTTTTGTTGACCATGATGGCTACTCCATTTCTTCTGAGGGATTCCTGCCCACAGTAGTAGATATAATGGTCATCTGAGTTAAATTCACCCATTCCAGTCCATTTGAGTTCCCTGATTCCTAGAATGTTGACATTCACTCTTGCCTTCTCTTGTTTGACCACTTCCAATTTGCCTTGATTCATGGACCTGACATTACAGGTTCCTATGCAATATTGCTCTTTACAGCATCGGACCTTGCTTCTATCACCAGTCACATCCACAGCTGGGTATTGTTTTTGCTTTGGCTCCATCCCTTCATTCTTTCTGGAGTTATTTCTCCACTGATCTCCAGTAGCATATTGGGCACCTACTGACCTGGGGAGTTCCTCTTTCAGTATCCTATCATTTTGCCTTTTCATACTGTTCATGGGGTTCTCAAGGCAAGAATACTGAAGTGGTTTGCCATTCTCTCCTCCAGCAGGCCACATTCTGTCAGCCCTCTCCACCATGACCCGCCCGTCTTGGGTGACCCCATGGGCATGGCTTAGTTTCATTGAGTTAGACAAGGCTGTGGTCCTAGTGTGATTAGATTGACTAGTTTTCTGTGAGTATGGTTTCAGTGTGTCTGCCCTCTTGCAACACCTACCATCTTACTTGGGTTTCTCTTAATCCCACCACATGGGCCCCACTCTCATGAACTCATCTAAATCTGATTACTTCCCAAAGTCTATACCTCCAAATATTGTCACACTGGGGTTTAGAGCTCCAGTACATGATTTTCAGGTGAGAGAGACACAATACTACCTGTCGATAGTAACAGCTACCTGATCATCTTCTAGGGGTCATAGACCCTACCTATGGCATCTCACTCTACATATGAAAAGTAGCGTGAAAATGATGACTTAACCCATCCAATTTAGGGCTTTGTGACTTATGGATTGGGTGTATTAGCAGTTTCAAATGGCTTTGGCATATACCTGCCTTCCTGTTCTTGATCTTGAATTTGGAATTAATGTTAAAGTGGCTTGATCAAAAGAAAATTACTATTTTTCTGTTCTATAATTGATCTTCACAATGAGCTAGATGCCAATTCCTGTTCATATCTCGTTTAGTGCTTTGGCATATGCAGAAGTGCTCACATGAATCTAGGAGATGAAAGCAGATGCCACATGAAGCTGAGATTGGAAGATCAGGCCTTCTGGACACATGGTCTCTGATTACTGAAAACTGACTGATTGAAAGGGTTCCCTACATCAAAGCATTCTACTAATTTTTATAATATCCACCCTTTTCTTTTGTTTTTACCTACCTCACTGCTCAAGCTTTGGTTTCATAAAAAGCAATATATTTAAAACTTTCCAGTGTTTCTCTGGTAACATGATACCTTCTTGCAAGTACCATTAATAGTTTCTTTTCTTAGGAGGATAAGAACAAAAACAGGTCAGCTATGGGATCCTTTGCCAGAGGTGACTGGTGCTAATCCCACTTCCACTGCTTTTGTTTGAGTGTCTTTGTCTGCAGAATATTGCAAAAATTAAATAAAATAATATACCTAGAGCACTTATCATGGTGTCATGTACAATGAGTGTTAGTTGATTTTATTATTTTCATTCTCCTAGGACAAAGTTATTATTTTTCCTTTGTATGACATAAGAGCATGCAGATAAAGGAACATTTGTTGAATGAAGATTATCTAGATCAGTGGTTAGCAGAATTTTGGATTTCAAGGCCCATTAAAACATTTAAAAGGAAATTGGAATTGATATGGAGCTGATTACTTTTTATTTTTCTAAGCTAAGGCATGGGAAAATTAATTTCCAGCTACCAGCAACAATGTGATGTTACAAACAAAGTGAGTTCTATTACAGATAAAATCTATAATTAAAAAGGAACAAATTTAACTTATGGAAAAACATGATATATTATTCATTTTCCTCATTTTGCTGAGGAATGGTGTTCTCATAGTGGTCCGGCATGGGGACAGGGACCAGCATTTAGAAATAATCCAGCTCAAATCTTGTCTTCATAAACCGTCTGAGGCAAGTGATTGTCACTCCTGATTTTAGGGATAAAGATTTCACAATCCTCTTGGCATCTTGTCCTAAAGTTTAATCATGCTTAAGTTGTATCTGAGCCACCAGAGGATTGAGTCAAACCAGTGTGGGGGGAAAAAAAAACAGCCTGACCTGCCTACCTTCTGGGCAGGCTGTGCCTTCTGGAGTGTTTAAATTTGTAATCAAATCTCCTCATGGTCATTCAAATTTGAAGATGAGCCCTACACAGAGCAAGCACTCCTCAAATTGAAAACAAATGTGAGCACCAAGTGACTCTCAAGAAAGGCCCTTTTTCTTCCTCTTTTCTCTAGGGACATACAAATATTCTGGAAGCATTAGAATCAATATAATACATCCTTCTTTTAAGTCATGTGATCCTCACTCAGAGCAAATATGAAATAAAAACCAACTCATTGCCTTGGCCTGGGGACCCAAGCAGCCACTGGAGTCATTGGATATATTCTACTCTACTTTTCATCCAAATTTCTGAGCTTCATCAAAAGCCTTTTCATAGTTATAGTAGGACTAAGAAAAAGGCAAATCAGAATCTCTCTACCTGACATTTGTAGAAATTAATGCAAGAATCTGAAGTCTGTGGCTATTTAGAAAATGTTCAGTCATGTTGCCAGAGGGCCTCGATTCTGCTTGGGGAACTGTCAGGTAAGGCAGGAAGATTGATTTTATTTGTTAAGATGATAAATTTATGCTACAAATAAGCTAGGACTTATTTGTGAGCACTAAGAACAATGGGATTGGCTTCCTTTCAAAATAGAATTACAGACTGAAAATCTACCACTTTTTGTTTAAGTTGGGTCCGCATATGACAGCTAGTTGTCAATATACTTCAGTATTTGCATCTATTTGGGGTCTACATATACCTGTTTAGAAGTTTAGGCAGAATATAAATTTAATTTGAAATAAACTTAGGAGACAAAAGATTTATTTGCTTCAAAACTCTTTCAAGTAGAACAAACGTAATTTGAAAGAAAGGTTGGGATAAGAGTTCCTACAGTCTGTATATTTTTTATCATGTTTTACAATTATCTTGTCTTCAGTTCTTACCTAAGGTGGCATCTTTTCTGTACCTTCAAATCAGGACAAATGATCTAATAACAGGACAGAATATTTGGAATTTTTATTATCCTTGAAAACTTCTAGATATAAGGCCACTGAATCCAAATATGAGCAGAAAATGACCTCATAAAATATCAAACTGTAGCCTTGATTACCAGCATACTAATTTATATAGTTCTGTTTTTTTTAACTCGCCTTAAGATGAATCAAAGGAGTTTTTATATACACAGACTCATACACATTCACGCCATGAACTAGAGAATTTCCAAAAACATACTTTGTTTGTTAATAAATGTTACTGCTGCATTATACATTTTTATAGTTCTGAATCAATAAAGATTTATGTTAAAAAAAAAGTGCCCTGAAGAACTAGGTAGACAGCTGAAAACAGGAAATTTGTCAGCTTTATTCGGTACACACCATTTTAAATGAAAGCATCATTCCTCAGAGACGAGTACGCTTCAGGAAAGCTGGAAACACATCATTCCACAGGAGAATTCTCTTCGCCCAGGTGACCCTTTGCAAAGACTCTGAAAACTGAAATTGTATAGTAAATGCAGAGTCTCTCTGCAACACGTGGGTATTTTGAGTAAAAGTCTAATTGTACCCTTTGCCTTCCTCCCTCAAACAAAAACCAAATGAACCTCACAACAGAAAAGGGTCTAATGCTACAAGAATTCACTCAATAAACCTCTTGCCAAAAGGAAGATACGTCACTGTTAAAAACAGAAATAGAGCTGGGTCTAGTGTGCTTTCACAACCCACTGCCCTTGCTTTTAGCAAATGCAGGAAACCAAGACATTACTAGGCCCATATACTATCAAGGGATTACCTTTTGAATACAAAGCACAGCCCAGACTGCATGAAGGACGTTGGAGAAGGCCAGAGACACTGAGCCGGAGAAGGCAATGACACCCCACTCCAGTACTCTCACCTGGAAAATCCCATGGACAGAGGAGCCTGGTAGGCTGCAGTCCATGGGGTCGCTAAGAGTCGGACAATAATGAGCGACTTCACTTTCACTTTTCACTTTCATGCATTGGAGAAGGAAATGGCAACCCACTCCAGTGTTCTTGCCTGGAGAATCCCAGGGACGGGGGAGCCTGGTGGGCTGCCGTCTATGGGGTCGCACAGAGTCAGACACGACTGAAGTGACTTAGCAGCAGCAGCAGAGACACTGAGCAGGGAGCAGGGTAGTAACGTTGAAAGGAAGCGTTTATTGGAGCCATTGGAAAGAAAGGCCATGTGGGGATAACGCTTTCTGGGAAATGTTTCAATTATAATCCTCCAAGGTCCAACTATCCATGTGCGTATGGACCACGTCTCCACAATGCTGCCAGTCTTTGCTGATGTATTACAGCATTAGTGCTATTTATAATCAACAGAATTACTAGCGCTGTAATCATGGAAGTTTCGTGATAGTAATTATGACAGAATAAATAGCAGTCAGAATGCCTTGCCTCGGTTATTGATGTTGATGGCAAACATGGCCAAGGGAAGCTTTTTATTTTTTTCTTTTTCTTTTTAAGGAAACCATTCAAGAGGGCGGAACCTGCAAGTGTTTGCCAAGAGAAAGATTTTACATACCCTTTTAAAATAGACTTCATGAGGAGCTGAGATTTCACAATGCAGATGGGGAAAAAAGAAGGCAGGGAGTGTACATTAGATCTGGTATGCTGGGTACTACTTGCCTTCAAAAGTCAAATAGAACTTCTCTCTGTCCAAAAAATACAAAAGTAAAATAAAATAGACTTCCTGAAAGATGTCAGAAAGGTGCATTGCCTCTTTAAATGATGTATGAATAGTTCATTTATTTTTAAAAATAGTCACATATGTGTTTATATAAATTATACATGCAAACATATGCTCAGCAGTTCTCCTCATGGAAAGGCTGTTGCTTATCCAATTTGGCGCTGACACTGTCTTTCCATGGTCCTCTCTCTAGCGACAGGATTCTGCTGTCCCCCCCCATGTAAGTGCCTGCATATAGAGCTCCTTCTGCACAACGCCAAGCAGTTACTTTTATACTTTTCTTACCACTGATGCTGGGTAAGAAATAAAATCCAGAGACTTCACTACCTATAATTAAGACTTTTGCTGCCACCATGATATAAAGATTGGGAAACAGATATTTTATCTTGTGGTTGGTTTTACTTCCTTGTGGCTTAAATTATGAGTGAATGTTTTTCTTATTTCTTACTTTCCCCATAAGTAGTCTTTTCAGCAGCAAAATTACTACTCATTCTTAATAACTACCAAGCAATAAAGTGAGATGTCTGTTTGGGAGACAGTGGGTGTGCATTCCAATTACTCCATTCATCATGATTTTAGGGTAGCATGCAGGGCCTCCAGGGAGGGTGGCTTGAAAGACTTCAGGAAGTTAGTATCAGTGCTTCACTTCTTGATGGAAGAGTCGGCTTCATGATAGCTCTGGGATTGAATAGGCACAGGCAAATAAAATCAATTCCCTCACACTTAGGAGCCCCATTACACAGAGCACTAGTTTGAACTTGGGTTTAAAAGTTCTTGCCATTTGATTCAGTAGTATACATTTCTAGGAATTTATTCTAAGGATAAGTCAATGGCCAAGATGTACATTTAAGGACATTTTATGTGTCACTACTTATCATAGTCTCTATTTGGATTCTGAGCCCGAGAGCAGGACTTACCTGGATACAGGTAGTTTATTTCCAAGATGATCCTAAAAGCAGGAGAGACAGAGTAGGAAAGGAGGAAAAACAAATATAATGCTTTTGGGTTCCTGGGGCTAGACTCCACTCTACCCTCTTGAAGCTGAAAATGTTAGTCTCTCAGTGGTGCCCAGCTCTGCGACCCATGGACTGTATCCTGCCATGGGTCTGTATCCTGCCATGGACTGCATCCTGCCTGTCCATGGAATTCTCCCTGCAAGAATCCTGGAGTGAGTTCCCGTTTCCTTCTCCAGGGGCTCTTCCTAACCGAAGGATTGAGTTCTGGTCTCCTGCATTGTACCCTCATGGGCCTCTGGAATTTTCCTCTTGAAGGACAGGCAGTTGGAGCATTTATTCACCAGCTCAGTTCTCCACTGGCTGAAGGGTGCCTGGGGGCAGGGGCACAGTGCCCTCTCCTCTGCTTCTGGGCTCCTTCACCACTGGAAAGCCCATGCTGCCTTGGGCTTGGCTATCAGCTCCCGGCGAGTCTGCGCTCCCCTGACACTTTACCACTGCAGTTGTGGCTGCAACCAGAGGTAGGTCCATCGAGGAACACGACCCTGGGAACCAGAGACATCACTACAGCCCAAAGTGTAAACACCCAAACGCCCAAGTAATTAGAGGCTGTTTAAACAAATTGTCGTAGATTCATACAATGGAATATTTTTTAATGATGTCTGTGCTTATTTATGGATGTAAAGAGATGTTTGGCAACAAAAAAGTGAGTTACCAAGTGGTATATATACTATGCATTTCTTTTTTTTTTTAAAGAAAACTGTTAAGTATACACATGTTAAACCAGGTTGTGGGACATGGAATGGACACAAAATTGTTTCATGCAAATTACTCCAAAAGAGATGAAATTTAATGTTAGAGACTGGACACTCTCACACCCAGCGTGCAACACGAAGTAGCCCAGCACACAGACAAACTGTGGGGAGTGCCAGTGAGCCCACAGCAGCCGCCGAGCCTGGTCCTGCTGCCGTGGGATCCTAGGAGTCGACCGCTTGGCCCCTGTTGTTTGTGCCATTTGCCTTTCCTGCATTCTAATTGCAGCTGCACAGCGGTGATAAGGCAGAGGCCAGCAGTCTATTTGAAGGCATAAAAGGAAAAAAAATACTTCGTCCTTCGTACAAAGTTTGTGGCTAGTCACAGGTGGTTCAATAGTTCTAAAGATCTTGTCTTTTTCTGTAAAAAAAAATCATTTTAAAAGGGAATGGTAACACTGCTGGTGCTGATACAAAAGTAGTGGAAGCAAATCTCAAGCATTTCAATGTTTACAAAATGTGATTTACTCCAGACCTTTGAAAACTAGATGATTGCATAAATTGAAAGCGGTCTATATTTCCTAGGAAAAGTGGTTTTCTCTGCACGGTGGAATTTCAAATTACATTCCTTTGTTGGCTTTTTCCCCTTAATATTATCTCCAAAAACTGTGTTAGTTGATAACAAAGCATGGTGATGAAGGGGACAGGGAGGAAAGACATAGCGTCCTCTTCATCACTTGCGGTTTTTGTGGGAAATGGCCATTAAGAAACACACACAGGCAATTTCAGAACATCTTTATAGGTATCTGCTGGGAGGAGCAGGCTGAAGCTGTCAGAGCCTTCCAAATAAGACAGGGACGGTATCAATTCCAACTCTCTCTGGGTCAAAAACTGAGGAGGGTAATTATAGAGATTATGGCCAAAGTTTCCCCTTCCCCACAGCCCCCAATCTTTGCAGTGTGGCCACCTGAAAAGGTGATCCTCCTAAGGATGAGATCTCATCTGCCTCCACAAGAGCACAAAACCAGCTTTCTAAATTCACAGAAGGGCACAACCAGATAGCCTGGAATGTGGCTACAAGCAAACTTTCTGGAGAGACTTTCTCGGCTCCCTCTGACAGTGGATCAGTCAAAGCGGGCCAGCCAGCACTTCCTCAAATGCCACCAACTCTGGTTGTCTACGATGCCAGCTGTATCCAGCTGATTCAAGGAACAGAAACCTGTTGACTAGGGGTCAGCCAGCAAGAACCACTTTTTTTTTCTGTTATTTCATTGAGCTAAGTATCTTGTATCTTTAAAATAAAACACAATTATTTCCTAATTACTTATAAATGATGCTAATTTTAAAGTGCCATGTATTTTTAAAACACATACATGCCCTGGCTGAAGACAGCCATAATAAATTCTATAAATTGAAGTTAATAAATATTTAGACTTCTCAGTGCATAAAAAATGGAAGGTTGATGGGCACCCAGAAGAAAGGGGACATTATTTAAATTTCATGCATTTTAATAGAAAAAAAATGGCTCAGTTATCCTTCCTTCCTTCAAAGCAATGATTTTCAGGCTTAGATTTTTAACACCCCTGGTATCACCAATTATCCCAAGGAAGGCCACAGAATTGCTATTCTCTTGTGTTGAGCTCATTGCATTCATTGATTTAATGGGTCCACCTGGACATTTTTCAAAGATAGTAATTGAAAACGCAGCCTGACAGGTTCGCAGGAGTGACAGGCTGGAGTGGGTGTGTGAGGATGGAGTGGGGAGGAGGGTGAAGCTTGTTCCTTACGCCTGTGGGGTACAGTGAATGCTAGCTTTCAGGTCACAGACCTGGGGCCGCCTGAACACCTGAGGACATAAAACAGGTGTGTCCTTCTGACTACAGACTGGCCTCAGGGAAGGGCTTGGACTCAGGAGAGAGGCAGGAGAGTCACGTGACAAAACGATGCTGCTCACCATGAATCCAGTAAGTTCAAAAGCAATCATGGGGGACTTCTCTGGTGATCCAATGGTTAAGAATCCTCACGTCCAATGCAGGGGCTGTGGGTTTGATCCCTGGTCTGGAAACTAAGATCCCACACACAGCACTGACCTGCTTAAAAAAAAAAAGGAACCATGTTACAAAGACCTTATGTTATTTTCTCTTTTCTTCATTATCTGAAACCTCTACCCCATTTTTTTTTTTTTGGCTGGGTGGACTGTCTCAAACTCAACTTACTTGGTTCTATTTACGCACACCCATGGGCTTCCCTGGTGGCTCAGGGGTTAAAGCGTCTGCCTGGAATGCGGGAGACCTGGGTTTGATCCCTGGGTCGGGAAGATCCCCTGGAGAAGGAAATGGCAACCCACTCCAGTACTCTTGCCTGGAGAATCCCATGGAGGGAGGAGCCTGGTAGGCTACAGTCCATGGGGTCGCAAAGAGTCGGACACGACTGAGCGACTTCACTCACTCACTCATGATTATGTTGGTAGCAGTAGTGGGATATAAACTTGTATAAGATATTTTGTTGTATAAAATGTTAACTGAACATTCTATGTTCATGTCGGTATTTTCCACCCCTGTCTCCATCGCTTCATGTCAATTGGCAATTCTGTGCTCATTATCTTGAAGGAGGAAGAGAGGGAAGGAATCATGGGCAAAATAAACCCAAGGCCTCCAGGAATGATGGCGCCTTTGGGAAAAAGCTGAGTCTGGGAAGGAGACTGTCACAAGGAATTATAAGGGAAGTAGACTCCTCCGGGCCTGGAAGGCATTTCCCCAGCACCAGTAAGGAGACCAGCAAGTATGGACAGATGTTTCCTTCTTGTTAGTAAATAGGAACCTGAGAGACAGTCTTAGAACTGGGCAACAGATGGGCTCCCATTATTATCTGAAGACCCCAGAGAGAGAAGTTGATAAATTGAGGAAGAGGGTCCTTATATAGTCTCTCAGGAAACCCCCATATCTCCAAGGATGTGTGGACACAGCGGCAAGGTGTATAGGGTCTAAGGTGCCAGTCAGACAGAAAGAAAGGATAGGTCACTGGCAACTGATGGGGCAACATCGAGGATGCCCAGAGGCCCCCACAGGCATCTGTGGGGCATTGGAAGCCTGGCACCCCCACCCCCATACTCACCTGTGCTCCTCCAGACCCCAGGGTTCACACTCCACTCTGAGTGTAAGAGTGACCAGGGTTTTGTCACAAGGCCAAGGTATTTAGGCTTGAAACAAACATTGAATTTAGTGGGAGAACATCAGCTATGTTTTTGTACATTTGAATTATGCAGAAGGTTCATGTCCTACAGTGTTACTTATCCCTAGCCTCCTCTGTCGGTGTTAGAATGATTAAATGTACATTGTAGATTTTACCATGTCAAAGCGTTTCCATGAACTTGTGGGAAATGGAATCTTCCCCAGAAGTGTGGGAGGTAGGCAGGAAGGGTGTTATTGCATGTCATAGATGAGGCTGCTGGAAACTGGGGTGAGAGACAAGGAATGTGTCCAACACCTCATAGCTGATACCTATATCCTGTTCACTGGACCAGTGCTTATCAGTCCTTTCAATCCATCCCTCCACCATCCTCTCCCTTGACCCACCCACCACTTTTTCTATCCATTCCCTAGTTCAGTTCAGTTCAGTAGCTCAGTCATGTCCGACTCTTTGTGACCCCATGAATTGCAGCACGCCAGGCTTCCCTGTCCATCACCAACTCCCGGAGTTCACTCAAACTCACGTCCATCGAGTCTGTGATGCCATCCAGCCATCTCATCCTCTGTCGTCCCCTTCTCCTCCTGCCCCCAATCCCTCCCAGCATCAGGGTCTTTTCCAATGAGTTGACTCTTCGAATGAGGTGGCCAAAGTATTGGAGTTTCAGCTTCAGCATCAGTCCTTCCAAAGAACACCCAGGACTGATCTCCTTTAGAATGGACTGGTTGGATCTCCTTGCAGTCCAAGAGACTCTCAAGAATCTTCTCCAACACCACAGTTCAAAAGCATCAATTCTTTGGTGCTCAGCCTTCTTCACAGTCCAACTCTCACATCCATGCATGACCACTGGGAAAACCATAGCCTTGACTAGATGGACCTTTGTTGGCATAGTAATGTCTCTGCTTTTCAATATGCTATCTAGGTTGGTCATAACTTTCCTTCCAAGGAGTAAGTGTCTTTTAATTTCATGGCTACAATCACCATCTGCAGTGATTTTAGAGCCCCCCAAAATAAAGTCTGACACTGTTTCCACTGTTTCCCCATCTATTTCCCATGAAGTAATGGAACAAGATGCCATAATCTTAGTTTTCTGAATGTTGAGCTTTAAGCCAATTTTTTCACTCTCCTCTTTCACTTTCGTCAAGAGGCTTTTTAGTTCCTCTTCACTTTCCCTATGATAACCACAAAAAAATTTCACGACTTCTTTAGCATGGTTTTTTTAAAAATAATATTTTAAAACAAATTAATGTATGTATTTAAAAGAAAAGCAAAGCAATGGGACAGAGAATTGCTTTGCTTTCAACGTCTGTCCCACCTGTCCCATTGTTCTTAAATATTATTGATTTGGTAAGCTTTCAGAGACTTATACATTCTTTCCTATGTTTTTGCACAGAGTCAAAGCAGGGAGTCATTCCACGATTGTTTCATCCGATGTAGAGCTGTTAGGACTATGTCAGCTGAAGACACCCAGGAGGATAGGACTAGGAGGATTTTGGAGATCACCTGTTCAACTCTCCTGCATGTACAGTAAGAAATAGAGTGATTATTCAAGATGACACAGGCACATATGTGCACATTGAGTAGCCTGGTCTATAGTAAATAAAGACTGGTTTCTTTACTCACTGTAGACTGCATTGCCAGCTAGCTTGAACAAAAAAAGTATAAATTTTGATGAATTTAATTCTGTCTCCCAAACTCTATTTATAAAAAATAGCCCTCAGCCTCCCCAAAGTTTTTATTTATGATTCTCTCCTTACTTTCAGATGCTTAAAAAATTTCTTCTACAGAGAAAAGGGAGTCACAAATACATTTCTTATACTGAAAATGTCGAGTTCCTGTTTGTTAAATGGTGATGTCAGTGACTACAAAATATGAACTTCTGGTTAACGATATAAACTCTACAAAGACTTGGATTCCAATATCTGTAGAGATACGAGTGATAACAAGGAAGTTGCTCTTCCTGAGTTGTTTTGAAACAGTTGTAATGACTTGTCGTTATTATCAGCAAGGGCACGTATGTGCACGTCTGAAAGAGAGATTGCGATTGCTGATATCTGTACTTATATTTGTCACTGTCACCAAACTCCACGCAGATATTGCCAAAAGGTCTCATTCTCACGTAAGAAATTGTGGCTGGCAACATGAAGGACAAGGCCCGGATATTTGTTGAGCAGCTAATATGTCCAGGGATCATGCTAGGAGGAAAGTGAATGGCCTGCAAGCTTAAACATACCATGACTAACTCACACGTCATTCATCAATACATCCATTCAACACATAGTCTATAATTATACACTGGGCTCCTGGGGATTGTTCTTGGTGCTGAGAATATAGCAGTGAACAAACCAGATAAGCTCCTTGTGTTCCTGGAGTTTGCATTCCAGAGAGGAAAGAAAAAACAATGAAAAGTAAACAAATAAATGAACAAGCTAATGACTCTCTTTCTACACTGTGCTAAGCACTTAATTACACCATATCATTTAATTATCAGAACAACCCATGTGGGTACTACTATTCATTTAATGTTACAAATGAGGAAAATGAAGGGCAGAGAGGGTAAATCACTCTACACAACCTCTCAAAGCCCCACGAGTGGCAGAGATGAAGTACAAACTCAGGAAATCTTGTTCCTGGGCTATAAAACTTTATAAATAAGCCCCTGTTAAATGTAGGACTGACCTCCCAGTTGGTAGGGGAAACAGAATGAGGATATGGTGTGATGGGTGGTGTTATTATTAGAAAAGCAAACTTTCAGCAGGTACACATAGGAAGGGCAACAAATCCAGAATAAGGATGTCTGGAAAGGTTTTCTGGAGAAGTTGAAGTCAGATCTGCTTCTTGAAAAACAAACGTGAATTAACTAGGAAGGGGCGTGGAAGGGCATTGGAAGCCAAGAGTACACCTTGAACTTTAAGCATGGCCAGACCCAGGAGAAGGCAATGGCACCCCACTCCAGCACTCTTGCCTGGAAAATCCCATGGATGGAGGAGCCTGGTAGGCTGCAGTCCATGGGGTCGCTAAGAGTCGGACAAGAATGAAAGACTTCACTTTCACTTCTCACTTTCATGCATTGGAGAAGGAAATGGCAACCCACTCCAGTGATCTTGCCTGGAGAATCCCAGGGACAGGGGAGCCTCGTGGGCTGCCGTCTATGGGGTCGCACAGAGTGGGACATGACTGAAGTGACTTAGCAGCAGAGAGATGTGTGTCAGGACACAGGAGGCCCGAAAGAAATCAAGGGCCTTGGGTACTATGACTAGAACCAGTTTAGACTTTTCATCCAAAGATAATGGGAGCCGTTGATTGATTTTAAGACGGAGTGATAGGATACAATTTGCATTTTATTCTTTACTTTTTTTCAACAAGAAAGAAATTGTTTCTTTTATTTTTATTGAAATATAGTTTATTTACAATGCTGTGTTAGTTTCAGTTATACAGCAAAGTGATTGTTGGAAATATATAAAAATTTATATTATTTTTTCACATTCTTCTTTCATTATAGGGTATTAAAAGATATTGAGTATATTTCCCTCTGCTATACAGTAGGTTCTTATTGGTTATCTATTTTATATACAGTAGTGTGTATAATTTAATCCCAAACTCCTAAAATATCCCTTCTCCCTCCCACTCCTTCAGTAACCATAAGCTTGTTTTCTATGTCTGTGACTCTATTTCTATTTTGTAAATGTTCATTTGTATCATTTTTTAAGATTCCACTTATAAGCAATATCAAATGATATTTGTCTTTTTCTGGCTTATTTCACTTAATATGCTAATCTCTAGTTCCATCCATGTTGCTGCAACCATTTGCATTTTAAAATGATTCCCTTTGGGCTCCTTGTCCACAGGGAGTTTCAGTTCAGCTCAGTTCAGTCACTTAGTTGTGTCTGACTCTCTGTGACCCCATGAACTGCAGCACGCCAGGCCTCCCTGTCCATTACCAACTCCCGCAGTTCACCCAAATTCATGTCTATCGAGTTGGTGATGCAATCCAGCCATCATATCCTCTGTTGTCCCCTTCTCTTCCTGCCCCCAAACCCTCCCAGCATCAGAGTCTTTTCCAATGAGTCAGCTCTTCGCATGAGGTGGCCAAAGTATTGGAGTTTCAGCTTCAGCATCAGTCCTTCCAATGAACACCCAGGACTGATCTCCTTTAGGATGGACTGGTTGGGTCTCCTTGCAGTCCAAGGGACTCTCAAGAGTCTTCTCCAACACCACAGTTCAAAACCATCAATTCTTCGGCGCTCAGCCTTCTTCACAGTCCAACTCTCACATCCATACATGACCACTGGAAAAACCATAGCTTTGACTAGATGGACCTTTGTTGGCAAAGTAATGTCTCTGCTTTTGAATATGCTATCTAGGTTGGTCATAACTTTCCTTCCAAGGAGTAAGCGTCTTTTAATTTCATGGCTGCAATCACCATCTGCAGTGATTTTGGAGCCCAGAAAAATGAAGTCTGACACTGTTTCCACTGTTTCCCCATCTATTTCCCATGAAGTGATGGGACCGGATGCCATAATCTTATTTTTCTGAATGTTGAGCTTTAAGCCAACTTTTTCACTCTCCTCTTTCACTTTCATCAAGAGGCTCTTTAGTTCTTCTTCACTTTCTGCCATAAGGGTGGTGTCATCTGCATATCTGAGGTTATTTATATTTCTCCCGGCAATCTTGATTCCAGATTTAGTAAGAGTTAAATTCCCTTTCTCTCCTACTCCCTCATCCTGGCTTCCATGACCAACCTGGGTTGGTTCTGTATTACTCACCCTAGACATCCTACCACCAGTAAAACGCGCTACTTTTGATATGAAAAGACAGATCTTGAATTGGAGTGCAAGCTGAATAGAAGTATCATGGCCAGAAAATATTCTGGATCATTGATCATTTCTTTTTCTTCTCCTGCCTTCACCATGCCATATGCAAACCTTGAAACCAGCAAAGCTAAAAGTTTTGTTAATTTCATATGATCCTCTCAGCACTTCTCAGCTCATCATCAGTCCTAGAGAGAGTTGAAGACTTCAAATAGCTGAGACGGGGAGGCTGTCCGGGTAGGAATGTGGACCAAGATCCAAAATGTTTTTCCAGCTTCTCTGTACTTAAGAAAAGCAGTTTCTCAGTGTATAGAAACTTTGAGCTTTGAAGCCCAGTAGGATTGGATTAAAATTTCTACTATGAGGGCACAAGCTATATGGTAGCATACCAACATTTCTTTTTAGTAAACAAAGGAGATAAGATTATATGTTCACTTTTTACTTTTTATGCATCAATGAACTCTGGAAGGATTCGCGGAAACCAACAACAAGCAGGGTATGGGCTGGGAGAAAGAGAACTGAGTAGGTGGGAGATGAGGCAAGCAAAATTATTCATCTTCATGTTTACATATTTTAAAATCTTTGAATCTAGGTATTACATTTCCAATTCAAAAGATATTTCATCTCTAAAAGTGATATAAGCATGACTACCAGTTGGACTGTGGTGATAACTGAGAGAAAGCACCTGAAATAATATTGCCCTGAAACACCAGGGTGAAAGAGACATCATCCTTGCCTTTAAGAAGGGCCACGTTGCCTGGTGTATTTGGGGTTTAATGTGTGGCTTCCCTGGTAGCTCAGCTGGTAAAGAATCTGCCTGCAATGCACGAGACCCTGGTTCGATTCTGGGTTGGGAAGATCCCCTGGAGAAGGGAATGGCAACCCACCTCTTGCCTGGAGAATCCCCATAGACAGAGGAGCCTGGTGGGCTACAGTCCATGAGGTTGCAGAGCTGGACACAACTGAGCAACTAAGCACATGATGATGGTAAACCTCGAGGGTACTTTCTCTTGGTCACAGTACAGAAGGCACAAGATGGCACCAGGAGAAGGCTATTGATTTGACCAGGAAACTGCCACTATACAAGACAGCAAAATGGCAGTTTTCTCTTCCAGGACGATCAGTCAGCAGGCACCCATTTTACTGTATGGTCACAAATGAATTTGTGAGCTGGAGAATATCTCATTGCTTTCAAATAGGGAAAATTTGGACATTTTCATTGAAAAGAATTTCCTGCTGCTGAACATGCCTAGAAGTATAATCTAAGATTTCCTTCCAAGTCCAGACTTTTAGGTTTGGGTAAAAATCTATTTGAGAAATATGTGGTTGAGTGGCAAAGGGAAAAGTCAGAAAAATGATTTCTCAGTGATTTAAGGCAATAGCTGAGAAATTATTCAAATTCTTCCTAAAAGATGATTAATAGCCACAGTGATTCATGGATTTGAGCTTGACTTAACATTTGTTTCTAGTTTCATTTTAGCAAATATTTATGGAGGGTCCTATATGTACCAAGGATTGTCTTAGATTCTGAATGGGCTTCTAAAGAAATACTGCATATAATCCAGTCCCTGTCCTCA
Organism: Bos mutus; assembly: GCF_027580195.1. NCBI lineage: Eukaryota > Metazoa > Chordata > Mammalia > Artiodactyla > Bovidae > Bos > Bos mutus. The sequence goes on from NC_091617.1 coordinate 51,583,058, forward strand.
ACAATTTTTTTTTCCTTTTGGCAAAAATATACCAAGCAGCACGTAAAGGAGTCTTCACTTACACGTAGTAAATAAAACACCGGGGCAGGAAGAAAGCCGTGCTGGATGGGTTGTCATGGAGAAGAGGAACCTTAGAAGGATTAGGCAACCAGGATGTGAAAAGACACCAAAAGGAATTATTTTCAGTAAAAACAGTAATCACTGTTTTTTCATGGTTAGGCAGACTCAAATGTTAATTGTGCTTTCACCAGAAAATTTAAACAGGGAGTATAAAACTGCAAACATGAGGACAACTAAATCTTCCTGCTTAACCATTTGTTCCTTAAGTCGGCTTTTTATAATGAATTGTTAGAGAAAACTGGGGGTGGGAGCTGGCTTCTGAAAGTAAACTCTGTCAGGAAAAATAAACTCTCTGAGGTATGAAAATGAAGTCCCCTTCTATTCATAGCCCCGGAATTGGGATGGACTGGATACAATAGAAAAGTTCCCCAGGTGTAGGCAGATGCCTATCATGAGAGCTTAAAAGAGCTTGAAAAATTAAAATGTGTTTGGGGAGTCAGTTCAGTTCAGTTGCTCAGTCGTGTCTGACTCTTTGTGACCCCATGGACTGCAGCACACCAGGCTCATCTGTCCATCATCAGCTCCTGGAACTTGCTCAAACTCATATCCATCAAGTTGGTGATGCCATCCAACCATCTCATCCTCTGTCATCCCCTTCTCCTTCTGGCCTCAATCTTGGCCAGCATCAGGGTCTTTTCAAATGAGTCAGTTCTTCGCATCAGGTGGCCAAAGTATTGGAGTTTCAGCTTCAACCTCAGTCCTTCCAACGAATATTCAGGACTGATTTCCTTTAGGATGGACTGGGACTCCAAGGGACTCTCAAGGGTCTTCTCCAACACCACAATACAAAAGCATCAATTCTTCAGTGCTCATTTTATTTATGGTCCACGCATGACTACTGGAAAAAACCATAGCCTTGACTAGATGGATCTTTGTTGGCAAAGTAATGTGTCTGCTTTTTAATATGCTGTCTAGGTTGGTCATAACTTTCCTTCCAAGGAGCAAGAGTCTTTTAATTTCATGGCTGCAGTCACCATCTGTAGTGATTTTTGAGTCCCCCAAAATAAAGTCAGCCACTGTTCCCATTGTTTCCCCATCTATTTGCCATGAAGGGATGGGACCAGATGGCATGATCTTAGTTTTCTGAATGTTGAGTTTTAAGCCAACTTTTTCACTTTCCTCTTTTACTTTCATCAAGAGGCTCTTTAGTTCTTCTGCACTTTCTACTGTAAGGGTGGTGTCTCTGCATATCTGAGGTTATTGATATTTCTCCCAGCAATCTTGATTCCAGCTTGTGCTTTATTCAGTCCAGCATTTTGCATGATGTACTCTGCCTATAAGTTAAATAAGCAGGGTGATGCACTCCTTTCCCTATTTGGAACCAGTCTGTTGTTCCACGTCTGGTTCTACCTGTTCCATGTTGCTTCTTGACCTGCATATAGATTTCTCAAGAGGCAGGTCAGGTGGTCTGCTATTCCATCTCTTGAAGAATGTTCCACAGTTTGTTGTGATCCACCCAATCAAAGGCTTTAGTGTAGTCAATAAAGCAGAAGTTTTTCTGGAACTTTCTTGTTTTTTTGATGATCCAGTGGATGCTGGCAATTTGATCTCTGGTTTCTCTGCCTTTTCTAAATCCAGCTTGAGCATCTGAAAGTTCACGGTTCATGTATTATTGAAGCCTGGCTTGGAGAATTTTGAGCATTACTTTGCTAGCGTGTGAGAAGGCAATGGCACCCCACTCCAGTACTCTTGCCTGGAAAATCCCATGGACGGAGGAGCCTGGTAGGCTGCAGTCCATGAGGTTGAGAAGAGTTGGACACGACTGAGCAGCTTCACTTTCACTTTTCACTTTCACGCATTGGAGAAGGAAATGGCAACCCACTCCAGTGTTCTTGCTTGGAGAATCCCAGGCACGGCGGAGCCTGGTGGGCTGCTGTCTATGGGGTCGCACAGAGTCGGACACGACTGAAGCGCCTTAGCAGCAGCAGTAGCAGCAGTGCAGTAGTTCGAGCATTCTTAGGCATTGCCTTTCTTTGGGACTGGAATGAAAACTGACCTTTTCCAGTCCTGTGGCCACTGCTGAGTTTTCCAAATTTGCTGACATATTGAGTGCAGCAGTTTCACAGCATCGTCTTTTAGGATTTGAAATAGCTCAACTGGAATTCTATCACCTCCACTAGCTTTGTTCGTAGTGATGCTTCCTAAGGCGCACTTGACTTCACATTCCAGGATATCTGGCTCTAGGTGGATGATCACAGCATCATGATTATCTGGGTCGTGAAGGTCTTTTTTATATAGTTCTTCTGTGTATTCTTGCCACCTCTTCTTAATATCTTCTGCTTCTGTTAGTTAAGTAGTTTGAATATTCACCATTATGTAGATTATAAATCTGGTAAAAGTTCTTAAGCAGTTGTGATCCTTTTTAAGAGTAATGTCTTTTAAATAAAATATATATAGTTACACACAGACACATATATGTATAATGTACAGTTATACATACACAATACATATATTCAAATTATAATTTTAAAATGTGTACATTTAACTTAAAAGCAATAATTCATTAATAAAGCTCTCACCCAATACCCAGCAACCACAAATCACAGCATAGTGGAACCCAGGTCCCCTCCCGCTCCTGTGAGGGGTTGTGAGCACCCCGCTTGCCAACACTTCTCAGGCAGGGCCTCGGCAGACAGAGACTGAAGGAAATGAGAAATGCAAAGCAAAGACAGCAGTGACGGCAGTGCACAATTATTTTTATTTTTATTTGTTTGTCAAGTGCATCTTCTCCCTCTCCACTACAAGGGCTTCTCTTTAAGCCTAGAAGCCAAGGGTGATTCTTTCGAATTAGCCTGGTGGTCAACATCATGGCTCCAATAAAATCAATGAAATGACTAATTAGATGCAGAAAATCATGCTATCGTTACAGTCCACTAATGAGCAAAAATGTGAATGTCTCAGCTTAGGAAACTTATGGCCTAAAGGAAATACAAACAGACTTCAATTTCCTTTTTTTCTCACTTGAGTGAGCATATCTTACACAGTTCTGTCAAATCAGAAAGGCTCTGTCAGGGAGAATAAGCTCTTTTTAATATGTATGCAGAAAAACCTGAGGATTTCATGTGGTGAACACAATAGAGTCACCTTTCCCAAAGGCTCAGTGAGGCCCTGTTACAAGAAACAGCCTTGGAATAGAGACTGCTCGCTCTTCTCAGCCCTGGTGTTGAATCCAAAGAATGTGCCATCTGCCTAAAAGACTGAGGAAAGTCATCTTCAAGAGACAGAAGATGTATGGTTGTGAGCTCCCTAAAAAGATGTTTTATTTTACTTAGCCAAATTACTATTATTTTCATTGGAAATCATGGTACTTCACATCTGCTAACTTAATGCTGTGATGCTGTGTCCCTCAAGGGAGAGGCTCTGGGTACCTGAAGAGCCATCTCTAATGGATAGAAATACAAATTGTAATGCCTTTCAATGCTTTTCCCAGAGGGCAGCCCTCTCATTCCAATGAAAGCTGAGCAACATGGTGATTTTACATGAAGAGCCCAGAGTAAAGGCAAACTGATTGTGAATGAAAGAGTTAACACATCTCCGAGAATAAACATTGACAAGGGTGGTTTTCCCTGACTTGCTTTTGAGTGAAAATTTGGAGGTATTTGGTTGTTTTCTGTGGATTCCCGCCTTCTTTCCATGTCACCTAGCTCCTGTGTTTGCCTTTACTCTCCCACTTCTGCCGCCGGATTTGAGGTGTTCCCCCCCCCCCACACTGACCAATACTCTGACACCAGCAGGATGTCCTATAATTCATTTCTGACTTTGTTTACCTGAAGTTCATGTGGATCTTACAGGTTAAAGGGTGAGACTCAAGAGTGCCCCCACTTGAGACAACAACTGCAAATCCCAGATTGGCGCCTGTACTTCTGACCAACTGGCTATAAACTGGCTTCCCATGACCCTCTTCTTGGATTGGATAGTTTGCTAGAAAGGCTCTCAGAACTGAAGGAAATACATTTACTGGTCTATTATAAAGAATATAATAACAGATACAGATTAACAGTCAGATAACTAAAAGATACCTAAAGCCAGGTCTGGAAGGGTCTTAAGTGCCGGAGTTCTGTCCCTGAGGAGTTACAGTACACCTCTCTTCCAGGATGTGTTTGTGTTCAGCAACATATCCTGTACTAGAGGTACTCTATAGATTTTTCTGGAGGCTGCATCATGGGGGCATGACAGATCATCACCTCAGCCTCCAGCCCCTCTCTCCTCTCTGGAGGATGGAGGATGGAGCTGAAAGTTTCGAGCTTCTGTTGTTCTTCAGTCACTAAGTCATGTCCAACTCTCTGTGACACCATGGACTGCAGCATGCCAGGCTTCCCTGTCCATCACTATCTCCCAGAGTTGTTCAAATTCAAGTCCTTTGACTTGATGATGATGCCATCTAACCATCTCATCTGCATATCTGAGGTTGCTGATATTTCTTCCAGCAATCTTGATTCCAAGCTTCTAATCATGGCTTGATTTTTCTGGTGACCAGGCCCCATCCAGCAGCCCAGCCAGAGCCACCTCATTTGAACAAAAGACACTCCAGTCATCTGGGAAATTCCAAGGGATTTACAAGCTCTGTGTCAAGAAATGAGGTCAAAGACCAAATATTAGCAGGAACCAGGAGTAAAGACCAGTGTATATTTCTTATTATTTCACATCTACCTAAAGTTAAAGGCCAACAGGATATAGCCCATCTAGGGATCTGCACTACACTTGTGTGCAAGAGAGAAAGGCTGCATTCAGTTCAGTTCAGTTCAGTCGCTCAGTTGTGTCCAACTCTTTGCGACCCCATGAATCGCAGCACGCCAGACCTCCCTGTCCATCACCAACTCCCAGAGTTCACTCAGACTCACATCCATTGAGTCAGTGATGCCATCCAACCATCTTATCCTCTGTCGTCCCCTTCTTCTCTTGCCCCCAATCCCTCCCAGCATCAGAGTCTTTTCTAATGAGTCAACTCTTCGCATGAGGTGGCCAAAGTACTGGAGTTTCAGCTTTAGCATCATTCCTTTCAAAGAAATCCCAGGGCTGATCTCCTTCAGAATGGACTGGTTGGATCTCCTTGCAGTCCAAGGGACTCTCAAGAGTCTTTTCCACCATCACAGTTCAAAAGCATCAATTCTTCGGCACTCAGCCTTCTTCACAGTCCAACTCTCACATCCATACATGACCACAGGAAAAACCATAGCCTTGACTAAACGCACCTTTGTTGGCAAAGTAATGTCTCTGCTTTTGAATATGCTGTCTAGGTTGGTCATAACTTTCCTTTCAAGGAGTAAGTGTCTTTTAATTTCATGGCTGCAGTCACCATCTACAGTGATTTTGGAGCCCAGAAAAATAAAGTCTGACACTATTTCCACTGTTTCCCTATCTATTTGCCATGAAGTGATGGGACCGGATGCCATGATCTTCGTTTTCTGAATGTTGAGTTTTAAGCCAACTTTTTCACTCTCCACTTTCACTTTCATCAAGAGGCATTTTAGTTCCTCTTCACTTTCTGCCATAAGGGTGGTGTCATCTACATATCTGAGGTTATTAATATTTCTCCCAGCAATCTTGATTCCAGCTTGTGTTTCTTCCAGTCCAGCATTTCTCATGATGTACTCTTGGTATCTCTAATTTTCTTGAAGAGATCTCTAGTCTTTCCCATTCTGTTGTTTTCCTCTATTTCTTTGCATTGATCGCTGAGGAAGGCTTTCTTATCTCTTCTTGCTATTCTTTGGAACTCTGTGTTCAGATGTTTATATCTTTCCTTTTCTCCTTTGCTTTTTGTTTCTCTTCTTTTCACAGCTATTTGTAAGGCCTCCTCAGACAGCCATTTTGCTTTTTTGCATTTCTTTTCCAAGGGGATGGTCTTGATCCCTGTCTCCTGTACAATGTCATGAACCTCCGTCCATAGTTCATCAGGCACTCTATCTATCAGATCTAGTCCCTTAAATCTATTTCTCATTTCCACTGTATAATCATAAGGGATTTGATTTGGTCATACCTGAATGGTCTAGTGATTTTCCCTACTCTCTTCAATTTAAGTCTGAATTTAGCAATAAGGAGTTCATGATCTGAGCCACAGTCAGCTCCTGGTCTTGTTTTTGTTGACTGTATAGAGCTCCTCCATCTTTGGTTGCAAAGAATATAATCAATCTGATTTTGGTGTTGAGCATCTGATGATGTCCATGTGTAGAGTCTTCTCTTGTGTTGTTGGAAGAGGGTGTTTGCTATGACCAGTGCATTTTCTTGGCAAAACTCTATTAGTCTTTGCCCTGCTTCATTCCGTATTCCAAGGCCAAATTTGCCTGTTACTCTAGGTGTTTCTTGACTTCCTACTTTTGCTTTCCAGTCCCCTATAATGAAAAGGACATCTTTTTTGGGTGTTAGTTCTAAAAGGTCTTGTAGGTCTTTATAGAACCATTCAACTTCAGCTTCTTCAGCATCACTGGTTGGGGCATAGACTTGGATTACTGTGATATTGAATGGTTTGCCTTGGAAAAGAACAGAGATCATTCTGTCATTTTTGAGATTGCATCCAAATACTGCATTTTGAACTCTTTTGTTGACCATGATGGCTACTCCATTTCTTTTGAGGGATTCCTGCCCGCAGTAGTAGATATAATGGTCATCTGAGTTAAATTCACCCATTCCAGTCCATTTCAGTTTGCTGATTCCTAGAATGTCCACGTTCACTCTTGCCATCTCCTGTTTGACCACTTCCAATTTGCCTTGATTCATGGACCTGACATTCCAGGTTCCTATGCAATATTGCTCTTTACAGCATCAGACCTTGCTTCTATCACCAGTCACATCCACAGCTGGGTATTGTTTTTGCTTTGGCTCCATCCCTTCATTCTTTCTGGAGTTATTTCTCCACTGATCTCCAGTAGCATATTGGGCACCTACTGACCTAGGTAGTTCCTCTTTCAGTATCCTATCATTTTGCCTTTTCATACTGTCCATGGGGTTCTCAAGGCAAGAATACTGAAGTGGTTTTCCATTCCCTTCTCCAGTGGACCACATTCTGTCAGCCCTCTCCACCGTGACCCGCCCGTCTTGGGTGGCCCCACGGGCATGGCTTAGTTTCATTGAGTTAGACAAGGGTGTGGTCCTAGTGTGATTAGATTGACTAGTTTTCTGTTAGTACGGTTTCAGTGTGTCTGCCCTCTGATGCCCTCTTGCAACACCTACCGTCTTACGGGTTTCTCTTACCTTGGATGTGGGGTATCTCTTCACGGCTGTTCCAGCAAAGAGCAGCCGCTGCTCCTTACCTTGGATGAGGGGTATCTCCTCACTGCCACCCCTCCTGACCTTGAATGTAGAATAGCTCCTCTAGGCCCTCCTGCGCCCTCACAGCTGCATTCAGATCAGATCAGATCAGTTGCTCAGTCGTGTCTGACTCTTTGAGACCCCATGAATCGCAGCACGCCAGGCCTCCCTGTCCATCACCAACTCCCAGAGTTCACTGAGACTCACGTCCATTGAGTCAGTGATGCCATCCAGCCATCTCATCCTCTGTCGTCCCCTTCCTCCTCCTGCCCCAATCCCTCCCAGCATCAGAGTCTTTTCCAATGAGTCAGCTCTTTGCATGAGGTGGCCAAAGTACTGGAGTTTCAGCTAGAGCATCATTCCTTCCAAAGAAATCCCAGGGCTGATCTCCTTCAGAATGGACTGGTTGCATCTCCTTGCAGTCCAAGGGACTCTCAAGAGTCTTCTCCAACACCACAGTTCAAAAGCATCAATTCTTCGGTGCTCAGCTTTCTTCACAGTCCAACTCTCACATCCATACATGACCACAGGAAAAACCATAGCCTTGACTAGACAGCTGCATTAGGGCAAGACAATTCCTCACACAACCTCCTGTCAGGCTGCTTTAAGACTAGGTAAGACCAGGTGACCACCTGGTTGTCACATGGAAAACCAGGAAAGCTAAGGCACTCTCAGATCCATGGACCTTGAAGAACTTGCATTGTTTTCTAGGCTCCACTGAGCCTGGTCCCTCTCACCTGGGGAATGATTTAGAGTTGTCTTACTTGGTCCTTGGATTTCAGCTTCCACTTTGATCCCTGATCTACAGTCCTCCAGCCCTCTGCATCATTTTTTTTTCCCCAAAGCCCCTTGATTGGATGAGGTAAGCTTCTATTGTCTGCTGGTGTTTCTGCTATACACTTTGCTCCTCCTCAATTTTGTATTCTGAAAGCCTTCAATTTTGTAACTCTGAAAGCTTTCAATTTTGTAACTCTGGTGGTGGGGAGGGGTGTGAATATGGTATCTCTGGAATGGAGAGTCACTTGTCACCTCCTTAGCACCTCCTAGACACCTGTTCCAAGTGTGGGACAGGTTGAGGCTGCTGCCTTTGGGCTCCTGGCAGCAATATTTTTCATGAAATTGGGTTCACCAGTTGGTGTTATGTTTCTGGGCTCTGAAATAGAAAGAAATCAGAAAACAGAATAAAATCTTCACTGGGAAGAGTACTTTGGAAATGTTTGAAAACATCTGAGCTCTGTATTCCTTGGAAGGAAAGTTATGACCAACCTAGATAGCATATTAAAAAGCAGAGACATTACTTTGCCAACAAAGGTCCGTCTAGTCAAGGCTATGGTTTTTCCAGTGGTCATGTATGGATGTGAAAGTTGGACTGTAAAGAAAGCTGAGTGCTGAAGAATTGATGCTTTTGAACTGTGGTGTTGGAGAAGACTCTTGAGAGTCCCTTGGACTGCAAGGAGATCCAATTAGTACATCCTAAAGGAGATCAGTCCTGGGTGTTCTTTGGAAGGACTGATGCTAAAGCTGAAACTCCAGTACTTTGGCCACCTCATGCGAAGAGCTGACTCATTGGAAAAGACTCTGATGCTGGGAGGGATTGGGGGCAGGAGGAGAAGGGGAGGACAGAGGATGAGATGGCTGGATGGCATCACCGACTCGATGGACATGAGTTTGCATGAACTCCGGGAGTTGGTGACGGACAGGGAGGCCTGGCGTGCTGCAATTCATGGGGTCACAAAGAGTCGGACACGACTGAGTGACTGAACTGAACTGAAATGAGCTCTGTATTGAGATATGTGATACAAATTGCTTGATTATTGTAAAAGGTGAATGTGACAAAAAATATTGTGCAGCACCAGCATCTGGCTGTCCACATTATAGGATTAATGAGATTCAAAGATCTTTGTGATAAAAAAAATATTCCCAGGTGTCTTATCATAGCATCTGAAAATTTGCATTTTTATGTCCATAATACCCTTGTTCAAATGCAACATTTTTTTCTGGGAGATACACATGCAAATTAATTACCATCAATGTACTAAATGCAGTGATACTGTGTCCTAGCTGAACAGGCTTTGGAAAATCAAACATGGGGAAATATTTTAAATAAAAGTGAGTTGAGAATGTTTTAGAGCTGTGTTGTCCAATTCAATGGACACTAGCCAAGTGTGGATTCTTAAACTTAAATTCAAATTTAAATCAATTAAAATGAAATAAATAATTCAGTCATTTAGTCATGTTACGCACTCCAGTGTTCTTGCCTGGAGAATCCCAGGGACGGGGGAGCCTGGTGGGCGGCCGTCTATGGGGTCACACAGAGTCGGACACGACTGAAGTGACTTAGCAGTAGCAGCAGCTACATTTCAAGTGCTAAAAAACCACATGTGGCTACCATATCGGATAGTGCAGATATAGAATACTTCTATTATTGCTAAAAGTTTTATTGGGCATCTCTGGTCTTTCATTGGACAGTAAAGAGGACTTAATGGAGAGAGGATATTTCAGTGGACTGTTTCTATGTTGTGCTTAGAATACAAAGAGCAACAAAGAAAGTACTAGAAAAGGCATGGAAGAGTGCATGGACTCCAATTGAAAAATGAGATCACACAAAATTGGGAGTGGCAGGAAGACCAAAGGCAAGCATTGGCTACTTCAACATTTTGGCTGGAGTCTCCTGATTATGAGTTCTACTAGGAAAATGCAGATTTTCCAGCAAGTCATTCTTGGGTTCAAATGCTGGCTCTACCACTACTAGCTGTGTGGCTGTGAGTATGTCATTTAACTCTTTACCTTTCATTATCAGAATAGAGACTATATATCCTACCCTGCACCGATGGTGTGATCACTCACCTAGAGCCAGACATCCTAGAATGTGAAGTCAAGTGGGCCTTAGGAAGCATCACTACGAACAAAGCTAGTGGAGGTGATAGAATTCCACTTGAGTTATTTCAAATCCTGAAAGATGATGCTGTGAAAGTGCTGCACTCAATATGCCAGCAAATTTGGAAAACCCAGCAGTGGCCATAGGACTGGAAAAGGTCAGTTTTCATTCCAATCCCAAAGAAAGGCAATGCCTAAGAATGCTCAAACTGCGACACAAATGCACTCATCTCACACGCTAGTAAAGTAATGCTTAAAATTCTCCAAGCCAGACTTCAGCAATACATGAACTGTGAACTTCCAGATGTTCAAGCTGGTTTTAGAAAAGGCAGAGGAAACAGAGACCAAATTGCCAACATCCACTGGATCATCGAAAAAGCAAGGGAATTCCAGAAAAACATTTATTTCTGCTTTACTGACTATGCTAAAGCCTTTGACTGTGTGGATGATCACAAACTGTCGAAAATTCTTCAAGAGATGAGAATACCAGACCACATGACCTGCCTCTTGAGAAATCTGTATTCAGGTCAGGAAGCAACAATTAGAACTGGACATGAAACAACAGACTGGTTCCAAATAGGAAAAGGAGTACGTCAAGGCTGTATATTGTCACCCTGCTTATTTAACTTCTATGCAGAGTACATCATGAGAAATGTACTGGATGAAGCACAAGCTGGATTAAGATTGCCAGGGGAAATATCAATAACCTCAGCTATGCAGATGACACCACCCTTATGGCAGAAAGTGAAGAAGAACTAAAGAGCCTCTTGATGAAAGTGAAAGAGGAGAGTGAAAAAGTTGGCTTAAAACTCAACATTCAGAAAATGAAAATCATGGCATCCGGTCCCATCACTTCATGGGAAATAGATGGGGAAACAGTGGAAACAGTGGCTGACTTTATTTTTGGCGGCTCCAAAATCACTGCAGATGGTGATTGCAGCCATGAAATTAAAAGACGCTTACTCCTTAGAAGGAAAGTTATGACCAACCTAAACAGCATATTGAAAAGCAGAGACATTACTTTGCCAACAAAGGTCTGTCTAGTCAAGGCTATGGTTTTTCCAGTGGTCATGTATGAATGTAAGGGTTGGACTGTGAAGAAGGCTGAGCGCCGAAGAATTGATGGTTTTGAACTGTGGTGTTGGAGAAGACTCTTGAGAGTCCCTTGGACTGCAAGATCCAACCAATCCAACCTAAAGGAGATCAGTCCTGGGTGTTCTTTGGAGGGACTGATGTTGAAGCTGAAACGCCAATACTTTGGCTACCTCATGCAAAGAGCTGACTCATTGGAAAAGACCCTGGGAAAGATTGAGGGCAGGAGAAGAAGGGGACGACAGATGATGAGATGGTTGGATGGCATCACTGATGCCATGTTTTTGGGTGGACTCTGGGAGTTGGTGATGGACAGGGAGGCCTGGCATGCTGTGGTTCATGGAGTCGCAGAGTCAGACACGACTGAGTGAACTGAACTGAACTGAACTGCACTGTTGTCAGGGAGATAAAAACAGACCATAACTCACCTATCTTTGTAGCTGTCTCAGAGTCCAGCACATAGTAGGCATTCTATAAATAGTTGTTGCATTTAATTGAATTGGAGTATTCAGTATCTCTCTTTTTTACACTCTTGCTATCACTATGAATAAAGATCCCATGAAAGAAAGATGCTGTGCAAATGTTATTGGTATTGCAAGAGTAATTAACATGAAATAGGATCAGAGGACAACAATACCTTGGAAGCTAATCCTTTTAACTTAATGGAATTGAAATATTATAATTCATGAAATAACGCTTAAATGATACTGCTTGGACAGTTACTGCTTGTTATTTACATTTGTTGAATTTTTAAACTTGCCTCCTGCACAGAATTGCTTGAGGGTACAAGTACAAAACATTAATACATTAATTATCATAAATGAATCATTAAACAGCAACAGTAATTAACAGCTTAAGCTAATATATTAAGAGAAGAATTTTTTTCTCAACAGTAACCTTAGTGCTCCTCTGATGGAAAAAAGTTGGCTAAACAGCTGATGGGTAGAACAGCAGATCTGAAAATGGAATCATGTGAGTTCATCTCCATTTTACTGACTTTGTATTTAAATCACTGTGGACAAATGACCTCTCATTATAAAGCTCTTTACAAGAGATTTTGTAAACATTTTCAGGCCTGCACTCTGTTGGTGATATTTTTTTCTCTCTAGACATCTGAAAAGGCTATTAATCTATTCATAGGCACTAATGAGCAGCATCTGGGTCTTCACTTCTGAATCTGCCAAATAAAACATTTGAAACTTTCAGATGAGAAGTTTTTAAACTTGGCTCCAAGGAGTCCAGAACCACTTGGGATCTGGGAGGGCAGAGAGCAGGACAGGGTGTGTGAGCAGGCAGGACTGTGGACACCATCTTCCCAGCCCCAACATTGTCCTCCCCACCTTCACTAAGCCAGCACGGTCCACATTGTATATACTTAAGTTTGCTTTAACTGGACTTTGAAAAAAGGCTCCAACAACTTAAAAATAATTATTTTTAAAATTACCAAATTAGGTATTTCTAAATTTTCTCTTCACTTGAATCCTGTAGTTCCCCACTAGATGCCAGATTCCACCCCCATGGAGTCTCTGACTCAATGAATTTGCCGGGTACATTAACATTTAGAAAAATTTCCCTAGAGGATTTTAACTTGCAGCCAGGGCCGAAGCTAATTTGTTGCTGATACATAAGAAGAAAATCAATTTTAGTGGTTGACTTTGTGTCCAACAACCTTGCCAAATTTTCTTGTTAGCTCTAAGAGAGCTTGTGTAGATTCGTTTAGATTTAATTTTGACAGTACTTGTAAATAGTGACAGTATTTTATTTTCTTTCTGATATTTATGTTTTGCAACCTTTTTTTTTTTTTGTCTTACTGCATTGTTTAGGACCTCCAGTATAATGTTTAATAAAATCCAGGGTAATGGAAGTTCTTGGCTTCTTTCTGACAATAAAGGGGATGCTTCTAATGCTTTAAGAATTATGCCAACTGTTCATTTTTGTGAGTTCTTGTCATAGATACCTTCTGTGAGATTTAGAAAGTTTTCTTATTTTGCCAAGTTTTTACAATAAAAATACACTAAATTTTATCATGTGCTTTTATTCACGTCTACTGACAGATTGTATGGTTTTCTTTTTTAATCTGGGAAGAGGATAAATTATATGAATATACTTTATTTTAAAATTACTGTATGAAAATTTATTGTATGGTAGTTTTAAGTTAGTTCTTTTTTAATTTTTTGATTGGAGGATAATTGCTTTACAATGTTGTGTTTGTTTCTGCAACAATGCAAATCAGTCACAACTATCTCCTCCTTCTTGAGCCTCCCTCCCACTTTGCACCAGGCTGGGCTCCCTGTGTTCTATAGCAGCTTCCCACTGGCTATTTTACACGTGATAGTTCTTGTGTGTTGTCTACTCTTTCCATTAGAGCCTTAAATATTAGCCATAGCTATGTTCTTTCTTTTCTTGGATGCACAGTGAGACATGCGGGATCTTAGTTCCCTGATCAGGGATCAAATCCTGCAGCAGAAGTGTGGAGTCTTAACCACTGGACCACCAGGGAAGTCCCAGTGATAGTTATTTTAAGTTTCCTATTTTATAATTCCAACATTGTTTCATATTTAAGTATGGTTCTGATGATTATGTCATCTCTTTCAATTGTGTTTTTATGTCTTTTGATATTCCTTATAATCTTTTGTTGAAAGCTAGACATGTTATATTGGATGATAGAAATTATTCATACAGAAAATGAATCTATATGAAGATTTCTGTTTATGTGGCTAAGAGTTGTGTTGTGTTAAATCTTTTTTGTAGCTTCAGGTGCCAGAGGCTCCAAATTCCTTGTTTTCGTCTCCTCTCTTGACTTCTTTGTATTCCTCCTCAGAGAGAGTATACGTTTGGCAAATCTTTCTGCAGTATCCACTGTTTTACTTGAGCCCTCTAATGTGGTGCTAAGGTATGCGAGACAGAAAACATTCTATAATCTTCCAATCAAATCTCAGTCCCCTAGTGAGCTTGTGACTTGAGTCACCTTCAGAAATATTTCTCCAGTGGCATAGCTTTTCCCCCATCCCAAAATCTTCTCCCTGGATGTTGTGTTCCCAATCTATTTTCTTAAGACCTTGACCTCTGTTGACTACACTGTCCCCCCAGTTATGTGAGACAGAAAGAGGAGAATGCACTTTTCCAAGTTGGGATAAGGCTCTGGCCAAGTCTCTTCCCCAGGAAAGGAGGTCTAGAGATATATTTCACAATAATTACTCTTTCTCTCCCCCTGCCAGAATAAAGGGGATCTCTCTTGACTCTTCACCATTAGAGTCTGGTAGAGTTCCTGGAGGTAAAGACCATGAAACTGTGCCCCTCCCTCCCAAAAATGTGTCTTCCAGGAGTTTCTTATCCTCATGTTATTTCACACTCAGCCTCCAATAATTCATCACAGCTACCATTTTCCACAGAATATTTTCCAACTTACTGATCTAGGAGGCTTTTGTTCAGTGATCCACGAATGGAGCAGCATCCAACCTAGTAGACAGAGAGGAGCTCAGAAGAATTCAACAAGGTCAGAGAACTTTGTGATGAGGAACGAGGAAGTCGTACATGGCGTTTGCTGATTGGTTGAGGCAGGGTTACTTTCTTTGTTTGGAGCAAACAAATGTGTTGTGTACTGATTTGATATGATTTCAAATCCAGGTTTTTGCTTTTTCTTTTTTAATCTAAGAATGAAGCTGTTTTGTCCTAAGGGTGATGTTGTTTACACTGAGGAAGCTGCACCAGGATGTTGTCATCAACATCTGAGGTTGTCTATCAGCGCTCAGTAGCATAGCTATTGATGAGTACTGCTGGGGACTTATCAGTAAGAATATGCAGAAGAGACTATGACTAAGGGATGTTTCAGCTTTAAATACCAAGAGGTTTGACCTGCAGCTTGGGAATGTTGAGTCTGGGCAGGGCTAACCTTTGCTCATGTCCAACTTGAGGGACATGAGTTTGAGTAAGCTCCTGGAGTTGGTGATGGACCGGGAAGCCTGGCATGCTGCAGTCCATGGGATCGCAAAGAGTCAGACAAGACTGAGCGACTGAGGTGAACTGAACCTTTGCTCAGGTAAATAGCTCTCGAAGATCTTGATACATTAGCTCCTCCTTGGGCAAAGTGACACTTTGTTCGCAGTGGTGTCAGCAGTGGTGAAAACTGTGGAGTGGCCCTGAGAAGATGATCTTGCCCTTCAAAACAAGCATCTCCAGTCCCTAGCAATGAGCTATAGCGATAAGGGACTTTTCTTTTGTGCTGGCAGCTGGACTTCAGCTCTTTGTTGACCAAACAGACTTTTCCCAGAACTAACTTGTAGAAAGGTACACTTCAATGAAATTAGGACTTTATTCCTTTCATCTCCCCCTTGCCTAGAGTGACTTTCACTTTCTTTGGGGCTTCCTTGGTGGCTCAGCTGGTAAAGAATCCGCTTGCAATGTGGGAGACCTGGGTTCAATCACTGGGTTAGGAAGATCCCCTGCAGAAGGGAAAGGCTACCCACTCCAGTATTCTGACCTGGAGAATTCCACGGACAGAGGAGCCTGGTGGACTATAGTCCATGGGGTCACGAAGAGTTGGACTTGACTGAGAGACTAAGACTTTTACCGAATCAGGCCTAACCTGGTTACTTTAACAGTAGGACAAGGAGAAGAACTTTTAAATATTGTGTTTTAAATATCTCAAAATTATTAATTTTAATATTAATTAAAAATTAAAAAATATTAATTTAAAATGTAATAATTAATTAAAAGTTTTAAAAAGCTCTATCCCATATGGACTTTCCCAGGTCCAGTTCTGTTCAGTTCAGTTCAGTCCCTCAGTCGGGTCCGACTCTTTGTGACCCCATGGACTGCAGCATGCCAGGACTCCCTGTCCATTGCCAGCTCCCAGAGTTTAATCAAACTCATGTCCATTGAGTTGGTGATGCCATCCAGCCATCTCATCCTCTATCATCCCCTTCTCCTCCTGCCTTCAATCTTTCCCAGCATCAGGGTCTTTTCCAAGGAGTCAGCTCTTTGCATCAGATGGCCAAAGTATTGGAGTTTCAGCTTCAGCATCAGTCCTTCCAATGAATATTCAGGAGTGATTTCCTTTAGGATTGACAGATTGACTGGCTGGATCTCCTTGCAGTCCAAGGGACCCTCAAGAGTCTTCTCCAACACCACAGTTCAAAAGCATCAATTCTTCGGTGCTCAGCTCTCTTTATAGTCCAATTGTCCAGGTGGCTCAGTGGTAAAGAATCTTCCGCAATGCAGGAGATGCACAGGGGATGCAATCTATCCCTGGGACGGGAAGATCCCCTGGAGAAGGAAATGGCAACTCACTCCATTATTCTTGCTTGGGAAATCCCATGGACAGAGGAGCCCGGTGGGCTACAGTCCGTGGGGTTGCAAAAGAATCAGACACAACTTACCAACTAAGCAACAACAACCTATCCCATATAACCTTGAAGCTGTGGAATATGCCACCCCAAAATACTCCTCTTTGGTTTAAGGATTATTTTGAAAAACAACAGACACAAAGAAGCTCTGAAAATAGGGAAGTTAGCCTTTTGTAAAGGAAATTTACTTTTGTTAAGGAAATCTCTATCTGTAAGGGTATCTCCTACTCTGTACAGAAGAGAAAGATGACTCATGAGAAACTGTTGTCAATGGAGAAGGCAAGACCTAAATCCACATAAAATATCCTTGTTCATCATGCTTTTCCTGATAATTTCTCATAAATGCCCCCCACGCCCCGCTTCTTTTGTCTTTAGCTGAAGATGGTAGTCGATGTGGTAGTTTGCACCGTCTTGGAAAGTAACTCGTTTTTCCTGGGTATCTCTCGCATATACATGAAGTATACATATAAATTAACTTTTTTTTTTCCTGTTGTGACCATGTCTTTTATTACAAGGGGTCTCGGTCAAGAACACAGAAGGGTAGAGGGAAAATCATTTTTCCTCCTGTACAGAAGATTCTTCCAAGTATTGTTATATGTACAGCTCTAGTTAACTTATTTTCCTAGCTTGATAATATTCCATTGTGTAAGGATACCATAATTTATTTATTTGGTCCACTCCTGGGCATTTAAGTCTCCAGTTTGGGGCTGTTAAGAACAGTGCTGATGTGAACATTCTCATACGTGTGTTTTGGTGCATGTGTATTTGCACTTCTAAGAGAAAAAGCGATGAATCATAAGTTTTGCATATTTTCACCTTTCTTGGTGTTGACCTGAAACAAATAGACCACCAAATATTCCTCCAGCAAAGATACGTTTATTTGGGACCAGCAGAGAATTTTCAGTTTGGCGTCTATAACCACGGTGAATCACAAGCAAGTCCCCACACAAGGGAAAGAGGACACTTCTATAGAAGGGAAAGGAAGCCGGGAGGATTGTAGTAAACCAAGAATCCATGACTTTCCGTTGGCTGAGTCCTTGCCTGGAAAGAAGTCTTCCTTCTCCCTGTTGGGCTCTGCTATCATTATAGGGCATGAAACCTCCCCCTTCTGGTTTCCTGACTTCTTAACTGAGGTTTCTGTTTATTAATTTTTTTACAATAAAAATCACCAGTTTTCCAAAATGGTTGTACCACATTTTACTCCCAGTAGTGTGTGAGAGTTTAACAAATGTGTTTTGAATAAATTAATATATAAGTAAAGGAAATAAGAGCATTTTCTCTGTAAATTTGGCTTCTAGAAGTGACAGTCTCTCTAATTTTTATGGAAAAAAAAATTTTCTGTTCTTTCCTTTTTAATTTTCTTCTTAAATATTTAATGAGCCATAAAGTAGGGTTAAATGAGAATGTATATAAATGTTACCTGTGAGAAAATTTCTAAGTCATTGAAGCAAAGCTATAATGTGGATGTTTCCTTTCCTGTCTTTGTAATGTAATTGCTGATTACCATTCTGGGGACAATTAGCTTTGTTGGTTGTGAATAATTCTGAGGGTATATTTAATTTTTCAGACCCATGTGAATAATATATATCATCCTTGGTGGAATTGCTTAGACTCTCTTCTTGCTGTAAACATACCCTAATCAAAAGTAATTGTGGAGTTAGACAATGGAGACCAATTAAAGTGCAGTTACTGCTTGTTGTATGAGTTCACCAGTGACTCCACTCTCTGCCATGAGACTCTGCTCTTTGATCGAGTTGGCCACATTACAGTATCTGGTCTGGGCATCCCTGGTTCAGAGCGGGTGAGGAGAAGTGAGCTAAGAGGAAAAAACTAAGTGTTGCTAAGAGGTAAGGTAATATATTCAGGAACCAGCTTTGTTCTTGAAGAACTGCTACAAAGAAAACCAAAAAAGAGGGGATATATGTATGCTTCTGCTGCTGCTGCTGCTGCTAAGTCACTTCAGTCGCACAGTGTCCAACTCTGTGCGACCGCATAGACGGCGGCCCATCAGGCTCCCCCGTCCCTGGGATTCTCCAGGCAAGAACACTGGAGTGGGTTGCCATTTCCTTCTCCAATGCGTGAAAGTGGAAAGTGAAAGTGAAGTCACTCAGCCGTGTCCGACTCTTAGCAACCCCATGGACTGCAGCCTACCAGGCTCCTCCATCCATGGGATTCTCCAGGCAAGAGTACTGGAGTGGGGTGCCATTGCCTTCTCCGGATATATGTATACACAGAGCTGATTCACTTTGCTGTACAGTAGAAACTAACACAACATTGTAAAGCAACTATAATTAAAAAATAAATAAAATTTCAAAGAAACAAAAAACAGTCTTTCCTGACTGCAAGTCCGTGTAATTTCCTGGAGGGCAGCTTACATTTTAGCACAGCATCAACAGAGGACGGGCCTTGTCAGTTTAGCAAATTTTCACTTACTCCTGTGGTCTCCTCTGTGATGTATAATCAAGGGAATTCACTGAACATCCCATGCAGGCTCTGTTTTAGGACTTATCAAGCAGTGGTTGTTGCTACAGCCCTACTAATAGTTATCTTGGACACTAGGAGACGTAGTTACATTAGATTAGAGGAGGAGAATGTGGGTCAGGTCACCACATGTCTGCAGCTCATATTCACAGCCTGTGTGAAAACTCTTTCTAGAGTGAGGCTGACAAGTGTTCCATGGTTTAGTTTCAAAGATTAAAGAAAATTTAGTGACCATATGTAAAGATTTTAAATCTGTTGGTTTCCTACCAAGCCTCAAATGTAGGCCTGAAGGGGGTGGGTGTGTGTGTGGGGGTGCGCAGTGCAAATGATGTGATTTTGCTCACTGACATCAATGTGGTAAAACTCTCCATTTCTGAACCATGATTTCTAGTACAAAGTGAAAAAGTAAAGTGAAAGTGTTAGTCACTCAGTTGTATCCAACTCTTTGTGATCCCATGGACTGTAGCCCACCAGGCTCCTCTGCCCACGATATTCTCCTTGAAAGAACACTTCGGTTAGTTGCCATTCCCTTCTCCAGGGGATCTTCCTTATCCAGAGATTGAACCTGGGTCTCTCACTGCAGGTGGATTCTTTACTGTCTGAGACACTAGGAAAGCCTTTTCTAGTACAAATAGAACAAATAGTTCCCATAAATGATAAGATGTAGATTGAATCATGCAGCCTGGGGAATTTCACTGTCTTCAACTTGAATCTTTGTGGATTAATGGAATTGTATGGAAGCAAAACTTGCCACCCCAAAATGTGTCTCTTTAGCATGGGGATTATTTTGAGCTAAAAACAATCATTTCCAGCTAAAAAGACACAGAAGAAGCTTTGTCCTTGCCCATTATTCTGCCTAAAAGAATTTACATATAACTTGTTCTAGAACGGGAGCTATCATCATGGATAACCACAATATAATGTAAACTAGAATGTGAATTGGTTTGGTAGCCAGGGAGGAACTGAGAAAGTCTGTTTGTGAAAATTTCTCTCAGCATCCCATGATATCTATATGGCCCAGCAAATGTTTGTTTACTAAATTTTGCTTGTTTTTCATCTTCTTTTGTGAGGGTCTTCCTTCCCTTTGAAGACCTAAACCGTTACCACCTTCCCCTTTTCTCAGATAACATATAAACCTCAATTTCCTAACTTCTCCTTGGGCTTCATATCTTACCAGTTCAGTCGTTCAGTCGTTCAGTCGTGTCCGACTCTTTGCAACACCATGGACTGCAGCACTCAGGGTCTCCCTGGCTGTCACCAACTCCTGGAGTTTTCTCAAACATGTCCATTGAATTGGTGGTGCCATACAACCATCTCATCCTCTGTCAGCCCCTTCCATTCCTGCCTTCAATCTTTCCCAGCATCAGGGTCTTTTCCAAGGAGTCAGCTCTTCCCATCAGGTGGCCAAAGTATTGGAGTTTCAGCTTCAGCATCAGTCCTTCGAATGAACACTCAGGACTGATCTCCTTTAGGATGGACTGGCTGGATCTCCTTGCAGTCCAAGGGACTCGCAAGAATCTTTACCAATACCACAATTCAAAAGCATCAATTCTTTGGTGCTCAGCTTTCTTTATAGCCCAACTCTCACATCCATACATGACCACTGGAAAAACCATAGCCTTGACTAGATGGACCTTTGTTGGCAAAATAATGTCTCTGCTTTTTAATATGCTGTCTAGGTTGGTCATAACTTTCCTTCCAAGGAGTAAGTGTCTTTTAATTTCATGGCTGCAGTCACCATCTGCAGTGATTTTGGAGCCGCCAAAAATAAAGTCTGTCACTGTTTCCACTGTTTCCCCATCTATTTGCCATGAAGTGATGGGGATGCCATGATCTTAGTTTTCTGAATGTTGAGTTTTCAAGCCCACTTTTCACTCTTCTCTTTCACTTTCATTAAGAGGCTCTTTAGTTCTTCTTCACTTTCTGCCATAAGAGTGGTGTCATCTGCATAGCTGAGGTGATTCATATTTCTCCCAGCAATCTAATTCCAACTTGTGCTTCATCCAGCCCAGCGTTTCTCATGATGTGCTCTGCATATAAGTTAAATAAGCAGGGTGACGATATACAGTCTTGATGTACTCCTTTTCCTATTTGGAATCAGTCTGTTGTTCCATGTCCAGTTTTAACTGTTGCTTCTGACCTGCATACAGATTTCTCAAGAGGCAGGTCATGTGGTCTGGTATTCCCATCTCTTTCAGAATTTTCCACAGTTTGTGATCATCCACACAGTCAAAGGCTTTGGCATAGTCAATAAAGCAGAAATAGATGTTTTTCTGGAATCTCTTGCTTTTTCAATGATCCAGCAGATGTTGGCAAGTTTTTTGTTTATTGTTTCTTGTTTCTTGTTCCTTTGCCTTTTTTAAAACCAGCTTGAGTATCTGGAAGTTCACAGTTCACGTATTGCTGAAGCCTGGCTTGGAGAATTTTGAGCATTACTTTACTAGCGTGTGAGATGACTGCAATTGTGCAATTGTGTTTGTCATTGCCTTTATTTGGGTTTGGAATGAAAACGGACCTTTTCCAGTCCTGCGGCCATTGCTGTGTTTTCCAAATTTGCTGGCATGTTGAGTGCAACACTTTCACAGCATCATCTTTCAGGATTTGAAATAGCTCAACTGGAATTCTATCACCTCTACTAGCTTTGTTTGTAGTGATGCTTTCTAAGGCCCACTTGACTTCACATTCCACGATGTCTGGCTCTAGGTCAGTGATCACACCATCATGATTATCTGGGTCGTGAAGATCTTTTTTGTACAGTTCTTCTGTGTATCTTGCCACCTTTTCTTAATATCTTCTGCTTCTGTTAGGTTCATACTATTTCTGTCCTTTATTGAGTCCATCTTTGCATGAAATGTTCCCTTGGTATCTCTGATTTTCTTGACCAGATCTCTAGTCTTTCCCATTTGGTTGTTTTCCTCTATTTCTTTGCATTGATCACCGAGGAAGGCTTTCTTATCTCTCCTTGTTATTCTTTGGAACTCTGCATTTAAATGGATATATCTTTCCTTTTCTCCTTTGCTTTTTGCTTCTCTTCTTTTCACAGCTATTTGTAAGGCCTCCTCAGACAGCCATTTTGCTTTTTTGATTTCTTTTTCTTGGGGATGCTCTTGATCCCTGTCTCCTGTACAATGTCATGAACCTCCATCCATAGTTCATCAGGCACTCTGTCTATCAGATCTAGTTTTTAAAATCTATTTCTCACTTCCACTGTATAATCGTAAGGGATTTGATTTAGGTCATACCTGAATGTTCGAGTGGTTTTCCCTACTTTTGTCAATTTAAGTCTGAATTTGGCAATAAGGAGTTCATGATCTGAGCCACAGTCAGCTCCCGGTCTTATTTTTGCTGACTGTATAGAGCTTCTCCATCTTTGGCTGCAAAGAATATAATCAATCTGATTTCGGTGTTGACCATCTGGTGATGTCCATGTGTAGAGTCTTCTCTTGTGTTGTTGGAAGAGGGTGTTTGCTATGACCAATGCGTTCTGTTGGCAAAATTCTATTAGCTTTTGTCCTGCTTCATTCCGTACTCCAAGGCCAAATTTGCCTGTTACTCCAGGTGTTTCTTGATTTCCTACTTTTGCATTCTAGTCCCGTATAATGAAAAGGACATCTTTTGGGGGTATTAGTTCTAAAAGAACTTACCATATCTTATAGAGTCCCAATATACATATGTTAAATAAAAATTTTTTTTCCTATTAATCTCTCATGTCATTCAGAGTACTCCAGCACTGTCCATTGGCTGACTGTAACTACAGGAGACACCCTGAGGGAAACCACCTGACTGAGCCCACTCAACACCCCAAACCAGGAGAGTTAATACAAAGATGATTGCCATTGTTCTACACCACTAATCCTTGGGTTGGTTTGTTATGGAGCAATAGATAACCAAAGTTTTAATTGTGCTTTCATTGTGAAACTAGCAAAAGCAATCCCTCAAAGGACGGCATTAACTACTTGCTGAGGGTATATTAGATACTAGCTCTCATGAGGTGAAGGCAACCTGGGAACACCAAATTTAATAAGCATAACATCTCAGAGGAAAGAGCAGCTGAAAGTTGCTTCTGTCAAGGGTGATGTACCAGACCTGAAGACTGAGTAGCAGGAGCACGGAGAGCTGCCAACAAGATGACATGGGTTTTTATCCCACACTATTCAACAAAGATATGGATTCTGGTGAATGATGAAAACAGGAATTATTGACAGAGCTCTTCTTATGACCTGGTTCGTATGACATTTTGAACTAACTTCTCTCCCTGTGCTGACCCCCTGCCCACCCAGGAAGCTGATATGTATAAGGCTGCCCTGATATGTATCTCCTGCCCACAAGGAGAAATTGTGATGGCAGGACCAGGGCACAGGATCGTGCTGACCCTACGAATTCTGTTGACAGGTTCTATTGCCTTTATACTTCAATGGGTTACGAGACTAGTTAAAGTAAATCAGTCTCCTGTAACCTGTTATCTCATAGTAAACTGATAAATATTGATTTCCTCAATGTGCAATTCTAACCAATGGAAAGGACCCTAATAACTCCTCAAAGGCCTCCCTCAGAGCTGGCACTGCCCACAACACTTTACGTATCCAATTCACATCTGATCAACAACATTGCTATTTGTAACGGTCATCCTGTATAGGTTTGGGGTGGCATGTGTCTTTATTTTTTTTCAGTAAATATCTAGGATCGGGATTACTGGGTGATATGACTAAGAGTTTTAAATACAGTGTGTTATTTAATTCTCACCAGCAGCCATTTGTGAAAGCATTGTTTTCAGTTCCTCTTTAGACATGAAAACTAAGATAGACAGAGGTTATATAATTGCCTAAAAGTATGTGGTCTGTGAGGCTTCCCTGGTGGCTCAGATGGTAAAGAATCTGCCTGTAATGCAGGAGACCCGGGTTCGATCCTGGGTTTAGGAAGATCCCCTGAAGAAGGGAATGGCAACCCACTCCAGTATTCTTGCCTGGAGAATTCCATGGACAGAGGAGCTGGGTGGGCTATAGCCCATGTTGTCATGAAGAGTTGGACTCGACAGAGAGACTAACACTTGCACTTTTCATGTGGTCTGTGGGGAGAAACTCAGGCTTGTTTGATTGCAGAAACTGAAGGAGTGGATCATAAAGCAACAGAAATATGAAGGTGACAATGAGGCTCAATTCAAAACTCAATTCAGAGATGAGTCGTGACCTTTACCTTTTTATCCAGTTCAAATACTATAGGATTGTGCCAACCTCCATCACTGAAACAGAACTCTGATCAATGTCTTCTCATAAGGCTCCTCTGCTGATAACACCTACTAAATATGTTAGCACACAAGCAAGTGTAAACAATATGTCTCCTCAAACACACACTCACATTTGTGAATTTCTAATGTTCTTTTTGCACAATAATGATAGGAATAACTTAAGTATATGAATAATAACATCTTTATCAATTGCATTTTATCTTCAAATATATATTGCTTGGATTTCAAAATTGTATTCATAATATGAACAAGAGATAAATTGTAATGAAGATTAACCTCTAAAAATGTATTGTGGAGATTTTTGAACTCTTCTATAGAATTGGAAATAATAGAAAGTTGACAGTAAAATATAAAAGTAGATCATGAATGGTTAATACTCAATTTTTATATGATGAAGGAATTAAAATAAGTAGTCACCACAGTGACAGTTTAAGGCAAATTTGTCATCCCCCAGTCCCTAGCACAAAGTCTTGCATTTATTATGAGCTGAATAAACATCTGCCGAGTTGAATTTAATCTTTCCAAGATGAATGTTTATAGGAATGGTGAGATAATAGTGACAAGTACTCTTTGTAAAGTCTATGGGTTTAGCATTAATAAAGGCAATATATTCTCATCTTACTAACAAAACAAAAATGGAATACAAATGTATTTTGAATGCTGTAACCAGCTTCCCCAGGAAGTCCAAGCTTAATGGGGTTGTTGACAATTATGACTGACACTTGGCTCATAAGACATTTGAATACCAGTGTATTCTTTTCTCATAGGCTTTAACTACTAAGGAAAACTTATAAAATCCTTTTGAGGATTACTCACTGGAGACTTTAGAAGAACAAAAGTAAATGCAAGGAATCCAGCATATGGAATCTTCTACCTTGGGAGGCAGAGCTCATCTCCCATTCTAGAAGTTGAAATTGGTAGAAACTGTCCACCTGCTGTTCCCTTACAGCCAAGGCTCAGGATGTGGGCTCTACTCATCAGGTGTTCTGGCCCCTGTTTGAAGGGGAACCCAGTGATCTGGAGAAGGAAGAACTCCATAGAATTCACTCTGGCAAGTCTGTGGGCAGAGGCACCAGGACATCCAGCTTCCAGAAACTGCAGTGGTCAGAGTTCCAGTGGCAGCATCTGGCTTGTGTGCCTGCATTATTAGCAGTGTATACTCTAGAGCTTATGCTCATGGCTAGTAGCAGCAGTGCTCTCACGGGAATAATTCTGTGGTATGATATTGGGTAGTGTTCAAGAATGCTTATCCTTTGATTCCGGAACTGAAAAACTTAACTGATACAGCACCATTGGAAAAAAAAAAATAAAACAAGCTGCAAATAGCTGAATCACAAAAGGAATCTTGCACAATAAAATTGGGGCATACTGCTTACTCCAGAGGAAAATAGGAGAACTATGATGACCTGAGGCTCAGTGTCTGTGAAACAAAAGCAGAGACTGTTAATAGTGCAAGAGTGTCATTCCCCCAGTAATAGTAAAATAAGTGTTCTGCCTAACACCTGCACAGATGTTTACAGGAGTATTTTGTGCAGCCACCTTTGATGGTGGTCTAACATTAGGTTAATTGCAATGGATCTGTGGATGACAGTAAGAATCAGTTTCAGAATTTTACTTTCCTGGGTGATATGAATTGCTTCATTGTCCTAGAAGAAATTACATTAAAACAAACCTCTCAAGGAAATGCATTGTTGCCTCCCCAGCATTCATTCTTTCTGTCTCCTTTCTAATGGGACCTAGAGCTTCCCAGCTTTGCAGATTGGTTGGAATTGATCTCACAGGAGCTGAAGAAGTGGACCACAGTCTCAGTGGTCAGATAGGATGATTCAAGCTGTGTCAAAGGGCCATAAAGGAGATGTTTGATGAAGAACATCTGGAGAATAAAATTATTCTCTCTCATGTGAATGTTACCAAAAGATGCTCCCTTCTCCCACTGGCTGTGAAAGGGAAGCAGTTAGCTCCAGCTGGTTCTTGTGGCATGGTACTGTCATGAAGACTGACAGCTTTAGGGCAGTTCTGCACTCAGCAAGGCAGAGTAGAGAGTCAGATACACAGTGGGCCCTGTGGCATCACTAAACTACTGGCCTAAGAGGCCATTCATGCCCTTCAGTAAGCAGCTTGGAGATGGCTGCCTAGTGACTACGATTTATTAGGGGTAATGCCAGTGGAAGAAAAAAGTGAAGAAGCGTGCTGGACAGTGACACCTGTGAAAGCAAAGGGGAGGAACTCAGGATTGGGCAAGGGGAGCCCAGACTGTGATGCAGATTTTATAAACTACTGGCCAGCCCAACAGGGAGATTTAGAGTAAGACATGTTTATTAGAGGATTCTCACACTGGCAGAAATGCCCAGGCCCTGGTACTCCACCTGTGCTTACTGACCAGGGCTGCCCAGAAAGAGTGTGGTCCCAGATCAAGACTGTGGGAACCCCAATGCCCAGTGGCTGGTGGCTGAGTTACCTCCACTCGTCACAGTTGACAGTCCATCCTTTTTGGAAAGAAGATCCACATGGTGTAACTTCTCTACCTTTGGACTTCTTAAGTTACTTGACCCACCAAATCCCTGTCTTCTTATTGCTGTTACTGCTGTTATCATTATTATTATTAAAACAATTTGACTTCAGTTCTTTTCTGTTACTTGTGACCAAAGGAATTCCAACTAGTATGTGAAATTATATTTTTAGACTTTAAAAGATTGTGAGCTCATTAAAAGATTGTCAGCACACTTAAAGAGCAAAAACAAAACAAAAAATAAATGAATAAACTTGATGTATATCACAGAACTGATATGTAGTTGGAGGTAATAAATGGTAACTACTGTGATTGATATCCCCTACAGTTATATTACTCATCAATGTTTAATAATGGTAATTGAGTTTGTAGTACCCAAAGCTGCTTTTTTTTGGTGCAGAAGATCATAGTTATAGTTCCCTATATGCTTGTGCAAATATTCAATTTATAAAAAGTATAAATTTTATAGCCTAGTTTATATAAGCCTTCACTTTTAACTCACAAATCTTGTTAATATATTTACAAATGTTATTGTGTTATAATTTTAAACACAATTTGTTATTTAATTAATGCTCAATTACCTTATAGATTTGAGGGATTAAATGCTTTAAATGTTAACATCACTTAGAACATTTATGAACTAGATTTTCTTAGATATTTCACTCTTTTATTGCCAATTTGATGAACTGATTCTCTCAAATATTTCACCTGATAAGGCAAACTTACAAATCTAACATGTAAGATACCTGTAATCTTTATAAACTCTTCTAAATTTAGTAAATCAGATTTATAAGTTCAATAAATTAGATGCTCATATCCACTTGAAACATCTTACAACAGATAAAGCACTTATAAAGCAGCATAATAACTACAGAACAGCTTACACAAAGAGGTGAACTCTATTGAATTTATCCTTTTCTGCAGTAGAGCACTCAATCACCCAACTAAAAGGTACAGATCACCATCAAGAGCCTGCTGTGTGTGACAGAGAAAGACAAATACTGTATGATCTCATGCATATGTGGAATCTTAAAAAATGTTCACAAAGCCAAACTTTCAGAAACAGAATAGAAGGGTGGTTGCCAGGGTCTGGGGGTGGGAATAACAGGGGAGGCATGCTGGTCAGTGGGTAGAAGCCTTCAGTTATAACATGAATAAATTTGAGGATCTAATGTACAGTTTAGTGGCCAAGGTTTATAGTGCTGTATTGTATACTTGAAGTTGGCTAAAAGAATAGATTTTAAGTGTACACACACACACAAAGGTAACTATGTGAGCTTATGGATGTGTTTGTTAATCTGACTGTGGTAGTCATTCCACAAAGCACATGCATATCAAATCATTACACTGTACACTCTATTGCTTAGCTGCTAAGCTGTGGCCGACTCTTTGTGACCCCACGGACAGTAGCCTGCCAGGCTCCTCTGTTCATGGGATTTCTCAGGCAAGAATACTGGAGAGGGCTGACACTTTCTTTTCCAGGGACAGTTTCGTTCAGTTCAGTTGCTCAGTCGTGTCCGACTCTTTGCGACCCCCATGGACTGCAGCACGCCAGGCCTCCCTGTCCAGCATCAACTCCTGGAGTTTACTCAAACTCATGACCATTGAGTCAGTGATGCCATCCAACCATATTATCCTTTGTCAGCCCCTTCTCCTCCTGCCTTCAATCTTTCCCAGCATCAGGGTCTTTTCAAGTGAGTCAGCTCTTTGTATCAGGTGGCCAAAGTATTGGAGTTTCAGCTTCCACATCAGTTCTTCCAATGAATATTCAGGACTGATCTCCTTTAGGATGGACTGGTTGGATCTCCTTGCAGTCCAAGGGACTCTCAAGAGTCTTCTCTAACACCACAGTTCAAAAGCATCAATTCTTCGGCGCTCAGCTTTCTTTATAGTCTAACTCTCATATCCATACATGACTACAGGGAAAACCATAGCCTTGACAAGACAGACCTTTGTTGGCAAAGTAATGTCTCTGCTTTTGAATATGCTGTATAGGTGGTCATAGCTTTTCTTCCAAGGAGTAACTGTCTTTTAATTTCATGGCTCAGTCACCATCTGCAGGGATTTTGGAGCCCCCCAAAATAAAGTCAGCCACTGTTTCCACTGTTTTTCCATCTATTTCGCATGAAGTGATGGGACCGGATGCCACGATCTTATTTTTCTGAATGCTGAGCTTTAAACCAATTTCTTCACTCTCTTCTTTCACTTTCATCAAGAGGCTCTTTAGTTCTTCTTCACTTTCTGCCATAAGGGTGGTGTCATCTGCATATCTGAGGTTATTGATACTTCTCCCAGCAATCTTAATTCCAGCTTGTGCTTCCTCCAGCCCAGCATTTCTCATGATGTATTCTGCATATAAGTTAAATAAGCAGGGTGACAATATACAGCTTTGACATCCTCCTTTTCCTGTTTGGAACCAGTCTGTTGCTCCACGTCCAGTTCTAATTTCTGACCCACAAGCAGGTTTCTCAAGAGGCAGGTCAGGTGGTCTGGTATTCCCATCTTTTTCAGAATTTTCCACAGTTTATTGTGATCCACACAGTTAAAGGCTTTGGCATAGTCAATGAAGTAGAAATAGATGTTTTTCTGGAACTCTCTTGCTTTATCGATGATCCAACAGATGTTGGCAATTTGATCTCTGGTTCCTCTGCCTTTTCTAAAACCAGCTGGAACATCTGGAAGTTCACTGTTCACATACTGTTGAAGCCTGGCTTGGAGAATTTTGAGCATTACTTTACTAGCATGTGAGATGAACTCACTTGTGCAGTAGTTTGAGCATTCTTTGGCATTGCCTTTCTTTGGGATTGGAATGAAAACTGACTTTTTCCAGTCCAGGGACACTGTACACTCTAAACAGATACAATTTTGTCTGTCAATTGTAAAACTGGGAAAAAAGAGAGAGAGAAAGCATGTTGTGTTTGCTGGGTAACAACTTAGAACCACAGGAAGGGTACTGATCCAGGTTCAGGTAAGGAACGTGGACTGGGCACAGCACCCAGGCACCTCTTCAAGGGTGCTGCTACCTGAGCCACATCCTCTGAGTCCCTTCTTACAATCTGGTTTTAGCAGCTTTAACCCTGGAAGACTCCCAGCTTGTAATTTTCAGCTGGGATAAAATTTAGTTTCATAATCCAGTGTATCACATATGTCTTTTTGTGCCTTTTGAGTTTCATCCTGACCCAAATTTACAAATTTTTATTATTTGATTTCCATATACATAATTCTGAATCCCTTACCTAAACTGCAGCTTATCTCCTTATAGTCTGATTAGACATAACAAATATGGCACCCTTTTATATTTTACTTTTTCTTTGCCTCAATTGTCTCTCTTTCACAGTAATTTACTGAGAAAGAAAACATCTCTGCTCTAAAGAGTTATTTTTCTGTTGGAGACAGCTAAAGCATCTACAGAAGTCACCCATAAAATGGGCAAAAATAAAGACTGCTATAAAAACTTTATAAGCAAATATCTATGAGATCCCTGTAGCTGACAGAATTCTAAAATGGCCCCTATGAATATTGCTCTCAGCATTACTCCTGCTGTTGTGTTACCTAAAGAAGGCTGAGCACTGAAGAATTGATGCTTTCAAACTGTAGTGCTGAAGAAGACTCTTGAGAGTCCTTTGGACATCAAGGAGATTAAACCAGTCAATCCTAAAGGAAATCAACCCTGACTATTCAATGGAAGGACTGATGCTGAAGCTCCAATACTTTGGCCACCTGATGCAAAGAGCCAACTCTTTGAAAAAGACCCTGATGTTGGGAAAGATTGAAGGCAGGAGGGGAAGGGGACGACAGGATGAGATAGTGGGATGGCCTCACTGACTTAATCAACATGAGTTTGAGAAAACTCTGGGAGATAGTGAAGGGCAGGAAACCTGGCATGCTGCAGTTTATTGGGTCATAAAGAGTCAGACACGACTTGGCGATTGAACAACAACATGATAAAAGAAAGTTTTCCACTTGTAAATAAGGTTATCAATCAATTGACCATAGATAGGTTATCCATATGGACTAACCTCATCACAAGAGCCCTTTAAAAGTAGAGAGTTTTCTCTAGCTGGTGGCAGAAGGAGAGACAGGAAGATCAAAAGCCTGAGTAGGGATGAATGAGAAGGAAGCTGTTGTTTGGACAGGAGTTTCAGAGCCAGGACCTGAGAGTGGACTCTAGGAACTGATCATAGTCCTAAGTGACCACCACGAAGGAAGTGGGTACCTCAGCCCTGCAAGTAACTGAATTCTCCAAGAATCTGAATGCTTGAGAAGAGGCTCCAATTAAGAACTCAGTTGGACTGATGCCTGGGTTTCAGCCTTGTGAGAACCCAAGCAGAGTACTGAGGTGAGCCTACCCAGACTCTGATCCACAGAACTGGGAGCTAATAAATGGATGATGCTTTACTCTCTTCCTGCTATTTGTTATGCAGCCATGAAAGCTAACACAATTGCATAGATAAAAGTTCTACTCATGCTCAAAGACTCAATTTATTAAATTCTTGTGTGTGTGTGTGTGTGTGTGTGTGTGTGTAGGCATCTTTAACATAAGGAGGTCTTAGGATATAAGAGGGTATTTGGGGGACTTTCCTGATGAAAGTAGGCAGTGAGACTGGAAGGCTGCAACTTGGCTGACTGCAGGGAGATCTTAAAAATGTGGTGAAATGCTTTATCTGGGAGAAAAGTCAAAGGCCCAGAGTTTTTCTCTATTGACGTTAGCAGAAATGTCTACGCTGTTTTCCTCCTGGCAGGAGGCATTAAAATGAAATGTGTTTCAGTCTGGATAACATACTCTACCATTTATCAGCGAGAAAGATTTTAGCTTATATTGTTTATCTAGTTGGCAACACCTAGCAAAGCTCTGGAGAATGGCGTTCAGGGCGGATAACTGCTGGTCGAGGTGGGGTCCACGGAGGGCAGCTCTGGAGCGGCCCTGAAGCACGCATAGGGAGGGGCGCACAGCGCGGGGAAGAAGCGCAGGAGTGTGACGGAGGGGGCGGGCGTGTGGCTGCACCCGTATTTTATCCAGAGCTTTTCTGGGTGGGAAGAAACATGGCAGCAAACTGTCTGCCTTTTATTTCCCTCATGTACAAAGAAAAGGAAAGAAAGTTCTAAAACAACCACTTTTACGTCATGTGTACGTTCTCCCCCTTATCCTTCCTGGGAACTAGTGGCGACCCGGCCCTACAGGTCCTACAATGTCTTTAACTCCAGAGTACTTTAACTTTTTCAAAACACGGCCTGTTACAAAGATCTTTCATTTCCTGACTGGACACGAGGATGAAGTTTATAGTCTTTTTATTGCTACTATTTTGACATTTTTATATACTTTTTCCCGCATAGCATAGAACATGTCACTCCTCATAATTGCTTTTATATACTACTTGACTTAAAGATTATTTCAAACCTTCTTGCCCCTAAATCATTTTTATTTTTTGGCAGTCAGAACAAAGGATAGGTGGTTTTTTATGAAGTACCAGAGTGTTCAAGCTGAAGGTTTTATTTTTCACTCTTGTGTTCATCCACCTAAAATGATACCAATGGTTTCTAAAGAAATGAGAGTTTGAATTTTTATCTTTTTTAGCTCAATTGTTATTATATGTATAAATATATTTAAATATACATTAAGCCTTCTAATTACCTTAGCAAATGACATAATTTTGAGGTACATTTTACATTAATTAATTTTCTTTTTAACTAGGATTTAGATTGGACAGTATGTCTAATTACCTCATCACTGGTATTTTTAATGCGATATAACAATAAACATCTGTGAAATGTCCTCAGTACACCAAGAGTTTTATAGAATCTCTAACATGGCAAATTTCCACTCATAGAACATATTGATGTTATTCAATATGCTTTATTCAAGAACATATTGGATATTCTATATCCCATCATTCTTAATGGTGAGAAAAAAAACTCAATTTCGCAAAATATCTCATTCCCAACTGTTTACCTTAGTCTTCCACTAAGGTTTTATTTCATAATTTTTAAAATGAAAAGTTCTATAATTTTTATTTTAATGTAGTCTTTGTTATAAAAAAGCTTAACTCAGAGTAATGATTATAAACTTAAGCTTTTCAAAGCAGAAATTAAGTCCCTCATCAAGCAACAAATATTCAAACTGTTGGTACTCTGTATAGAGACATAATTTCTCAGGTCTGCAGTTAATGGCCTCAAGGTCTCAACTTGTAAAAAAAATGAAAGGTATGTAAAAAATAATATTTTGACCATATATTTATTATATTCAATGACTATATATATATATATATACTTTTCTTACAAATACCTGTATTGAAAGACAATATATAAAGAGTTTCATGAATGGAACAGACCAAGTTCTCTTAGAATACAGGAGAAAGAGGATTTGGATGAGAAGGAAAGAGCATAGTCATTCCCAGAAGACAAGTCATGGGGTTTATCCTGACTGATTCTTATTTAAGTGATCTTGGACCTATTATTACTTAACATTTCTAGACTTCAGCTTCTTCATTTGTAATAATAATATTATTGATAATAATAATAACAATTATTGTTATTTCAGCTCCTGATATATACAAATTGATCAATAAGTATTTTATTTTTTTCTTCATTTGTTATTTGTAATGTCTTCAAAATAAAAATTAATACTTGGGAATTCCCTGGTGGTCCAGTGGTTAGGGCTCTGCACTTTCACTGCCAAGGGCTCAGCTTCAATCCCTGGTTGGGGAATTAACAATCTGCAAGATGCACAGCAAAGCCAAAAAATACATTAATACTAAATTTTCTAATAAAAAGATTCTTAGGCCAAAGCATGTATATTAACACAACACCATAGACTAGGTGGCTTAAACAAAAATTTATTTCTTACAGTTCTGGAGGCTAGAAGTCTGAGATGAAGGTGCCAGGCTGGTTGGTTTCTGGTGAGGGCTCTCTTCTTGGCTTACAAAAGACTGCCTTCTCACTGTGCCCTTACATGGTGAAAGGAGAGAAACTAAGTTCCCTGGCATCTCTTCTTATGAGGACACTTATCTCATGGGACCAAGGCTCTACTCTCACAACCTCACCTAATCCTGATTACTCCCAAAAGGCCCCAACTTCAAATACTCACATATTGGAGGTTGGGACTTTAGCATATAAGCTTGGTGGGGGGGACACAAACATTCAGTCCCTAACAACAGGTTTTTATCTGCATATCAAGCAAGGTAAAAACATGACTGGTGAGAGAGTAACATACGAGGAGGCTTTTCCAAAGGAAACTTTGATGTGACTTATTGATTAGCCATGGTAAATTGATGTTTTACAAGCCAAGAATTTTTATGATGCTTTATAAGCCAAGAATTTTTATGATGCTTTATAAGCCAAGATACCAGACCATCTTACCTGTCTCCTGAGAAACCTGTATGTGGGTCAAGAAGCAACAGTTAAAACCCTGTATGGAACAACTGATTGGTTTAAGATCGAGAAAGGAGTACGACAGGGCCGTCTGCTGTCACCCTGTTTGCTTAATCCATATACTGAGCACATCATTAGAAATGCCAGGGTTGTAGTTACAAGCTGAAATCAAGATAGGTAGGAGAGACATCAACAACCTCAGATATGCGGATGATACCACTCTAAGGGCAGAAAGTGAAGAGGAACTAAAGAGCCTCTTGATGAGGGAGAAGGAGGAGAGTGAAAGAGCTAGCTTAAGAATAAATATGAAAAAAAACCAAGATCATGGCACCCAGCCCCATTACTGCATGGCAAACAGAAGGCTAAAATGTGGAAGTAGTGACAGATTTCCTCTTCTTGGGCTCCAAAATCATTGCAGATGGTGACTGCAGCCATGAAATCAGAAGACAGTTGCTTCCTGGCAGGAAAGTGATGGCAAACTTAGACAGTGTGTTGAAAAGCAGAGACATTACTCAGCTGACAAAGGTCCACACAGTCAAGTCTGTGGTCTTCCCAGTGATCACGTAAGGTTGTGAGAGCTGGACCATAAAGAAGGCAGAACACCAAAGAACTGATGCCTTTGAACTGTGGTGCTGGAGAAGACTCCTGGAAAGTCCCTTGGACAGCAAGGAAATCAAGCTAGTCAATATTAAGGGAGATCAACCCTGAATATTCACTGGAAGGACTGATGCTAAAGCTGAAACTCCAGTATTTGGGTCATCTGATACAGTCCCATAAGACTGTCCCCACCCTACCTCAGAGCTAATTGCACATAGCGGGTCACTAGTCAGACTTCTGTCTGACTTTTCTTACAAAGGAGCGTTCCACCACCCTTTCCTTGGCTTTGATTAATTTAGCTCAAAGAGCTCACAGAACTCAAGGAAGAACTTACATCTGCTTACCAGTTTACCAAATGATGCAGTGAAAGGTAACAGATGAACAGCCAGATGAGAAGACACATATGGTGAGGAATATGGGAGGGGATGCAGAGCATCCATGACCTTTCTGGGCATGCCTCTCTCCTAGAAGTTCCACCTGTTCACCAACCTGAAAACTCTCCAGCGCTCCTTCCTTTTAGAATTTTATGGAGGCTTCATCATGTAGGCATGACCAATCATAAACTCCATTTTCAGCCCTTCTCCCTTCTCAAGAGAATGAGGGGCAGGGCTGAAGATTTCAAGTTCCTAATCATGTCTTGGCCTTTCCAGTGACCCATCCACATCCACGAGCCCAACCAGAGTCATCTCATCAGAGCAAAACCCTCTCCTATCATCCAGGTTGTTACAAGGGTTTCAGAAACTCTATGCCAGGAACCAGGGGCAGAGGCCAACATACATGTTTTCTATGATCTCATGGGCTTCCCAGGTGGCACTAGTGGTAAAGAACACACCTGCCAATGCAGGAGACACGAGAGATGAGGGTTTGATCTCTGGGTTGTAAAGATCCCCTGGAGGAGGGCAAGGCAACCCACTCCAGTACTTTTGCCTAGAGAATCCCATGGACAGAGAAGCCTGGCGGGCTATGGTTGTGAAGAGTTGGACACAATTGAAACGAGTCAGCACGCACGCATGATCTTGTACCCTCTACATGAGAACAGGACAGAGATTGAAATGCTTTGGGAAGCTATTTGACACATGATCTACCACATCAGACATAGGGGCTTAAGTAGAGGATTTATTGATGCCTAAAGTTTGGGAAATTATAGTGCAGCATTTACAGAAATCAAATGTTGCTGGGAGAGTCAGATCAGAATTTTAAATTCTGTTTTGTCTTCCAGGCCTGTTCTAGGGATAGTGAGATGGTAATATCTTTCATGAGGTCGAGAACTAGGGCTGAAAATTTCCCCGGGAGTTTATTCTATTATAGTCTACAGCTCTCTCCCACTTCCTCACCTTTACAGAGCTGCTCAACAGATACCCTGTATGCTCATAATTACCCCCTACAAGAAATTCTGGAATCTTCTCTTGGAAAAATAACCCAATGAAAAACATGATGACAGTTATGTATTAAATTATATGGCATCTCAAAATACCTCAGAACAGCATTTTATCATTTTCTGACTGCCATGCATAAGAAACATGGTTGTAAAAATCTCTTTCACTAAACTTTAGGAGAAAAACATCTCACTCTTGGAGCTCTAATACTGGATGGTTATGATTAGAGAAATTGCAGGTCAGCTTCCTGGGACTAATGACATCTGTGGAACAGAGGAAGCCTGTCAAGGAGAGAACAATGAGATATTTGATTTGTGGCTCCTGCATGCCCTGACACTTGCTTCCAGTTGCTGATAATCATAGTACACATGCAGTTATTTAGCTTCTTACACTGGTGAGTCCAGAAGTACTGTACTAACATTAGTTTAATAACTATGAGAGCCTTAAATAGAGGGGCTATTTTATTTAAGTGGAAGTTATGGATCCTCCCCCCTTTTAATTCTGAAGGAGGCCTACGTTTTCTAAATGAAGTTTGAGTGACAGAAGAGAATGTTGTCATAACGTCTCCATCTTCTGCCTGCCCCTGCCCTGAATCCAGCGTGATTCTGTGATGTTCAGCAGTAGTTGTTCATTGCTAGCCAAACTTTTTCTCTATGTGGGCCTTTGTGTACTTTCACAGCCCAAACACAGTTACCTGATATCAACGTACACAGCATTTGTCTGCTTTTTTAGGAAAACATTACTGCAATATGAAACAGGATAAACTAGACTTGGTTGTAATGCAACTTGAGAAAGTGTAAGACCCGCTGATGTAGCTCTCCCAAACTGCACAGCAGCGATCAGCCTAACACGTGGAAGGAAGTATCCTTGGATTTTTCACCGTGGCTCCTGAGACAAGTCAGGAAAGACAAGAAGCCAGAAATTCTCACCCGAATGCAACCCAATCCATTCTCCTCTACCATTTGTATGATTCTATAAATAAACAGAATGAGATCACGACTTACCCCTCTGAGACAGTGGTTTTCAAACTTTCGTGTCACCAAGACCCCTGGAAGCTGTGTTAGCACACACATGGTTAGGCTCCCTTCCTGGAGTCTCACTTCAGGAAGTCTGGATGGGGCCTGAGAACTTTCATTTCTAACCAGTTCCAGGTGATAGCAATGCTGCTATTCCAGCGACCACACCTGAGCGTCATTTCCTAAAGAAAAGACTTCCTGGTTTCACCTGGTTCTACCCACACCACAGTTTTTCTGGTTGGGTCTCATTACTGAAGTTAAATAGCCTGGACTGTTTCGTTTTGTTTTGTTTTTTGTTTTTCAGATGGCAGTGGGTCTAAATTATTCAAACACTTTAACTGTGAGTCAGCCCTGAGAAAAGAGCACCGGTGATGGCATTGGCCGCGCTAAAATGTCAGGTTCCATCTGTGCCCTTTATGGAACCCGGCTGAGCAGAAGCAGGACGGCTCGATTCCAGACGCTGCAGGTGTGAGGCCCGCGTGCCTACCTGGTTAGGAGCCGGCAGGACAGTCTCACAAATGCCCTGCCTGGCTCTGGAGAAGAAAGCACATCTCCCCCACCCCTCATTCCCCTCCTGCCCCACCTCTAGGGGCAGAGTCTTCCATACACCCTGGTTTGAGGTTTGTAGGAGAAGTGGCAGGCTCCCAGGGAGGCGCTGCTGTCTTCTAGCTCTTGGTGGTACATCAAATGGTATCTTCCCACAGGTTAGACTGACTCGTCTCCAGGCGCTGTGCCTGCCCGGGGCACGGAAACCGCTCCGCACACCTACCACTGTTCTTTTATGAGAGGGGATTGATTTCCCTGCGAGGGTATGTGTGCGTGTGTGTTTAAGAAAAACCTCCAACACCTTAATTGCAGGTTTCTTAATAGCACTGTATGAAAACACTCATAGCTTACAAGCATTTATATAATCTGGGTCCTCAGAGTATCTCTTACACAGCTTTTTGATCTTTGAAGCTCCCCCCCTCCCATTTACTCTGCTTAACAGATGCAATTTATTTTCCATCTGTGCCACAAGTTTCCTGTTGAAGTGTCTAAAAATTTCTGGCTGGGAAAAGCATGACTGTAGGTCTGGGGCTCTGCTGATGTTCTATGCTGGGCAGCCTTTCCATTTCATGTCCGTAGCACTGTGTGCAGAGGGGCGCTCAGGCTCTGAAAATGAGAACTTCACTGGATGCTGTGGAGATGAAAACCATGGGTTTGTCAC
Organism: Bos mutus; assembly: GCF_027580195.1. Lineage (NCBI taxonomy): Eukaryota > Metazoa > Chordata > Mammalia > Artiodactyla > Bovidae > Bos > Bos mutus. The sequence continues at coordinate 51,621,536 of NC_091617.1, forward strand.
GTAGAAGTCAGTGAGTGATCAACTCGGAAACTACGAGGGCGTAAATAATCCTCTTCTTGGTCTGTGCTTCATGGCTCACTTCCTCTCCCTCAGGGTGACTCTGGTGCCCTTTGAAGGAGGGTGTGGATGTCTCCCTTAACCTCAGAGGGCCAAACACCTCCCCCCAACATAAATCATTTTCCTTGATAACCAAGTAGGATCCTACCATCATCAGGCCCAGTGACTAACACGGAACAGGTGCTTTTAAGTGACTTATGAATGAATGAGTAAATGAATATCATTCATAAGTGTAGCTAAGCCCTTCTTGAACCTAGAAATACATCCAAGCTATTACAACTCATGGGTTAGTGGGTTCCATAAATTTACTTTGGGCCTTGGCAGACACTAGTTCCTTTTTTTTTTTTTTCCCTTACAGTTATTTTTTCCAGAGGATTGCAGAGAGGTAGGAGAGCCTACGGAGAAGGCAATGGCACCCCACTCCAGTACTCTTGCCTGGAAAATCCCATGGACGGAGGAGCCTGGTGGGCTGCAGTCCATGGGGTCGCTAGGAGTCCGGCACGACTGAGTGATTTTACTTTCACTTTTCACTTTCATGCATTGGAAAAGGAAATGGCAACCCACTCCAGTATTCTTGCCCGGAGACTCCCAGGGACAGAGGAGCCTAGTGGGCTGCTGTCTATGGGGTTGCACAGAGTTGGACACGACTAAAGCGACTTAGCAGCAGCAGCAGGAGAGCCTATTTCTAATATTCTGGGAATTGTTCAAAACAAAGATAGTCTATGCATGTATTAGTTAACTTTGGCTGTCTAATAAATTATCTCAGTTTAACAGTTTAACAAAACAAGCATTCATTGTCACACAAGGTTTCTGAGGTGTGGTTTTGGCTCAGGGTCTCTCAAGGTGCAGTTGAGAAGTTCCAGGGTTGCTGTCATCCGAGGGCTTGACTGGAGAGTTTGCTTCCAAGATGGCTCCTCACATGACTGGTGGCAGCATTCTGGGGTTCCACACCACAGGGTGTTCTCTGCATGGAACCTGAATGTCCTCACATGTCTGCTGGCTCCCCCAGAGTAAGCAGTCCAACAGACTGCAAGCGAGGGAGTGGAAAGCTGAAGTGCCTTTTGTGATCTAAAATTCTAAACTCTGATGTCTCACACCACCATCCCACCCCCTCTTGATTTTATTTCTTGGAAAGGGACCTGAAAGTCCAGCCCACATTCAAGGAGAGGAGGATTAGGCTCACCTTTTAAGAAAAGAGTAGCAAAAATCTGTGTACATGTTGTAAAATCACTACAATGAACAATAGAATTAGGAGACAGAAATATGTTTTAGCACATTTAGTGCCTGGTGAAAATAAATGCAGATTTACAGAATCTCAATTCTTTCTGCAGACACTGAAGGTGTCCTGCTGAGGAGGAGGGGTGTGTAACATGACATTTTGAAGTTAGAAGGGGCTTGCTGTCACACACATTTTTTTTCTTTTTAATCTATTTTTTTATTGAAGGATAATTGCTTTACAGAATTGTGTTGTTTTCTGTCAAACCTCAGCATGAATCAGCAATAGGTAGACATATATCCCTTCCTTTTTGAACCTCCTTTCCATCACCCACCCCATCCCACCCCTCTAGATTGATACAGAGCCCCTGTTTGAGTTTGAAGTGAGTCACAAGGAGAAAGTTAAATGTTGTATTCTAACGTATATATACAAACCTAGAAAAATGGTACTGAAGAATTTATTTACAGGGCAGCAATGGAGAAACAGACATAGAGAATAGACTTACAGACATGGGAGAGGGGAGGAGAGGGTGAGATGTATGGAAAGAGTAACATGGAGACTTATATTACCATATGTAAAATAGATAGCCAACGGAACTTGCTGTATGGCTCAGGAAACTCACATGTTGTTTACGTGTGTTAAAGTTTATCTTGACTATGCAACTAGTCAATATTTAAATTCCTTCTACCAGCCTCTGCTTGGACACAGGGTAAGGGAACTTCAATTTAAAATATTCATCCATTTTGTTTATTCAGTCATTCAACCTTCACAAAGCACCTACAATATGTCAAACAATCCTAAGCCTTTAGTATATAAAATGAATAAGACATGATTTCTACTTCAGAGAGAGTAAAATCTAATGGTGGAGAAAGTCATATAAAAAAAAACCAACTAGCACGAGAGGGTTGCAGTACATAATTCATGTAGAAGGAGCTATGGTGTCACTGCAGGGGGAGGTGATAACTCTTCCTTACATGGCAGAAAGACAGCGGAAGCAAGCTTTCTCATGACTCTTATAAGTGCACCAATCCCATTCATTAGGGCTCCACCTTCATGACCTCTTCTAATCCTAATTGCTTCCCTAAGACCTCACCTCCTAGTACTACTGTACTTGGGGTAGAGTTTTAACATATGAATGTTGGAGTGGGAGAGGGTGGAATAAGGATTGGAGGAAGTTTGATGGAAAAAGTAACCTTTGAGTTAAAATTTGAAAGATGAGGAAGAGTACATTCGGAAAAGAAGAGGTGAGGCAATTCCAGAAAGAACCAGGGAATGTATAAATGTACAGAGGCAGGAAGCCATGTGGATTCATTCAAGAAATACCAAGTACTTCTATCTGAGTGGAGCAAGAATGGAGGAATAAAACACAGGGCTGAAAACACATTTTGTGGCTGGTTGTTAAAGGTTTTGTACATTACTATTGATATTATGTATAAAATAGATAACTAATGAGAACCTATTGTATAGCACAGGGAACTCTACTCAATGCTCTGTGGTGACATAAATGGGAAGGAAACCTAAAAAAGAATCAATCATATAGCTGATTGACTTTGCTGTACAGCAGAAACTAACACAGTGCGAAGCAACTATACTCCAATAAAAATTAATATTAAAAAAGATCTTGTACGTATGCTATGCAGTTTAATCTTTACAAACATAATCTCCAAAGTGGGATAAATCTACCCTAGTGAGTTATCGACTGCACTGAGAAAAGAAAGATGTTACAGGGACTACCCTGGTAGTCCAGTGGTTAAGAATCTGCTTTTCAACGCAGGGAATGTGGGTTTGATGCCTGGTTGGAAAACTAAGATCCCACATGCTACAGGGCAACAACAGAGTTCATGTGCCTCAACAAAGACCCAGTGCAGCCAAAAATAAATAAGTAAATTCTTAAAAAAAAAACAACAACAAAGAAAGATGTTATGGACTGAATGTTTGTGTTCCCCCAGATTCATATGTTGAAGCTCTACCCCCAACAGAGTAGTAGTAGGAGGTGAGGTCTTAGGAAAGTAATTAGGATTAGAAGAGGTCATGAGGGTAGAGCCCTAATGAATGGGATTGGTGCACTTATAAGAGTCATGAGAAAACTTGCTTCTGCTGTCTTTCTGCCATGTAAGGATACAGTGAGAAATTGGCAATTAGCAACCCAGAAGAGGGCCCTTACCAAGAACCTGTCCATGTTGATACCTTGATTTCAGATCTCCAACCTCCAGAGCTGGAAGAAATAAATGTTTGTTTTTTAAGCCACCCTGTCTGTGGTATTCTGTTATAGCAATCTAGATAGACTAAAACAAAATGTTAGAATTTCTGTTGATGTTTATTTATTAATATTTTAATAAATAAGAAATTAAGCCTTGCTAATATACACTATATGAACTGAGAGCAAATGTTGGTTGCTCAGTCATGTCCAACTCTTTGCAACCCTGTAGACTGTAGCCCACCAGACTCCTCTGTCCATGGGATTTCCCAGGCAAGAATACTGGAGTGGGTTGCCATTCCCTTCTCCAGTGGATCTTCCCAACCCAGAGATCAAACCTAGGTCCCCTGCACTGCAGGCAGATTCTTTACCATCTGAGGTACCAGGGAAGCCCTGGTGACAGCAAGTATATTAGATAAAAATATTTCTTATATAGTAGAGCTATTTCTAAGATGAAATGGACAGAATTTGATGCCTGAATAGTTATAAAAATGATAACTCTGAAATTCTAACTTTGAGTGATAAGAAGATGGAAGGTGATGGGGTTCAGGGCAGGCTGCTCCCAATTATATCACTTTGACATATTGATTATTTTGAATTAAAGTTACATAGGAAACAGCCAGTATAAAAAGGACACTCTGACCCTCCTTTGTCCCTCTGAAAGCAGGAAATAAATCTCTCATAGGAAAGGAACCCTCCCTGTACCAGGAGGTAGAGAGACATCCTTACCACGAAAGACAGGGAAATTAGGGCTGAGAAGGCTGTATAAACAAACCTTGTTACTTCTTCACTAGTTACTACCTCAAGCCCAAACTGTGCTGTCTATCAATTCTTCATGAATGTATCATTTTTTTTTTGTCTAAAACATATAAAACTGCCTGCTTTGATGATTTCTTTGAGTCCTATATTTATAAGACCTCCATGCATACAAAATCAATTTTTTCCCCTCCTGTTACTCTGTTTTGTGTCAACTTAAAATCACTGCAGATGGTGACTGCAGCCATGAAATTAAAAGACACTTACTCCTTGGAAGGAAAGTTATGACCAACCTAGACAGTATATTAAAAAACAGAGACATTATTTTGTCAACAAAGGTCCATCTAGTCAAGCCTATGGTTTTTCCAGTGGTCGTGTATGGATGTGAGAGTTGGACTATAAAGAAAGCTGAGCGGTGAAGAATTGATGTTTCTGAACTGTGGTGTTGGAGAAGACTCTTGAGAGTCCCTTGGACCGCAAGGAGATCCAACCAGTCCATCCTAAAGGAGATCAGTCCTGGGTGTTCATTGGAAGGACTGATGTTGAAGCTGAAACTCCAATACTTTGGCCACCTGATGTGAAGAGCTGACTCATTGGAAAAGACCCTGATGCTGGGAAAGATTGAGGGTAGGAGGAGATGGGGCCGACAGAAGATAAGATGGTTGGATGGCATCACCGACTCAATGGACATGGGTTTGGGTGGACTCCGGGAGTTGGTGCTGGACAGGGAGGCCTGGTGTGCTGCAGTCCATGGGTCGCAAAGAGTCGGACATGACTGAGTGACTGAACTGAACTATAAGACATGTCAAAAGAATCAGGAGAGGTAGAGGGAAAATTTCCCTCCCTGACACAGACTACCTACTTCAAACAGTCGTGCAGGCTGTACTTTCCACCAAGAACTGTCTGCAGAGGAGGTGTAAGTGCTCAAGTCTCCCCTGAGTGCCAGGGTCCAGTCTGGCATAGGGCTGAATTAGCCTAGGGAAGGATGCCTTTTGTAATCTCCCCAAGACCCAATGTAAGGACTCTGCCTGTGGGACTGAGATTGAGGAGGAGTGGGTTAGAAGTGCAGGGAGAACTCTTGAGTTTGATGTTAGGCATGTTATCTTTGTATTTGTGAAGGACATTCATCTGGGTTGTCCAGTGGACAATTGAAAATATGGATCAAGAATTCAGGGGGAGAGACAATGGGGACAGAGGAGAATTTGGGAAATAACTCAAGAATAGGTTGTAATTGAAATCTGGGCACGGTGAAGATCATGGGTGTGCATGCAGCTTGAGAAGAGGCAAGGACAACCTAATTGAAGGTACAGATAGAGAGAATGAAGCTGGTAGAGTGACGAGAAATAGAGAGGCAGAAAGGAAACCAGGGAGGCGGCATTATAGGAGCAGTGGGAGGAGAGAGTTTCAATAAAGATATGACCAGGGAAGAAAGATCAAGTCAATGAGAAGAAATTCTCTATTAGATCTGGAATTATGGAATTTTTAATTCCTTTAGAAGGAGTTGTTTATCTGGAGTAATGAGTACAGATGTTTGATTAAATGATTGAAGACTGAAATAGAGGTGAGAAAATAAAAATCTGAAATATAAAATATATATATATATATAATTAAGAAGTTTGAACCAGAAAGGAAGGATAGGGATTAAGCCCACATGGAGCGTTTCAATATCTCTCAGAATTTCGTTGAATGAGTATCCAGTTCCTTTTATCCAAATATTCAAGATGTATGTCTCTCCTTATACATGAATCAGGTCTTTTGTCCCCGCAGTAGATTTTCTCTCCTCAGTGGCTTCACTGCGTTTCTTCATGTCCAATATTGAAGCAATTTTCAGGTTCAAGTTCAACAGGACTTCCACAAAGGTTGAAGAGTACTTTTTATTTTGTTTCTAATTCTCATTCTAATGACACCTAGAGCTTATTTTCCAGCCATGCATTGGTCCCACATCCATGGAAAACTTTACCATGCAGCTGTCTTATTCTCTAGAATTACCATACATGTACTATGCACAAAAAAGACATTGAATATTCCCTATTTGGACAGGTCATAATTTTACAAGTAATTTTTGTTCTCTTTTATCTTGAAGATATTTCCTCTTGATTTACCTATTCTGATGCCCAAACATCATATCCTGTCCCATACAGAATCAATCGTGTCCTTTAGTCTACCACTAAACTATCAAGAAAAAAAAAAGTGTTTAGTCGCTAAGTTGCGTCCGACTCTTGCGACCCCATGGACTGTAGCCTGCCAGGCTCCTCTGGCCATGGGATTTTCCAGGCAAGAATACTGGAGTGGATTGTTATCTCCTTCTCCAGGGGATCTTACCAACCCAGGAATCAAACCCAGGTCTCCTGCATAGCAGGCAGATTCTTTACTGACTGAGCTATGAGGGAACTCTGTAATGTCTTTATGTCCCTGAAAGTACTTGCTTTTGTATTCCCACTTCTTGAGCATTTATAAAATAGGTTAAATGGCACTCTCTCCTAGAGACTCTGCTACTTATGTTTCTTTAACCAGAGAAGCACTTGTTTGCCTCTAAATTTTGATTTCTGTCTCAAAATTGGTATTTCTTAAAAAAATTCCCCTTGGTGTGTCCCCACCCAACACAGGGTGTGCTGTTTTACATTATCTTTGAAATAAAACCTTGCTGAAGGTTTTAAAAATATGGAAATAAAGCAAGTTGCCTAGCATCTCATATTTTCATGCCCAGTACCCCAAAACAGGCTGGCAGCTCTATCAGGAATAATTTCCTCTGATAGAAACTGTATTGCTTTATTTGTGGTACATGCTGAAATGTTCAGTGATTCTACAGTTTATGGTATTATAATTTTGCTCAGTTTTCTGAGGTCTGTCTGCCAAGGTCCTTATCAACAATGGCAGGATGCCCATTTTGATCCATATGTACACACTCCAGCTATAAATTCCCTCAAAATGCTTGGGTGTGTGCCTGTGATTCATTTATTTCTGTTTGCCAATTAGGTCTAGAGAGTCATGCTAATAGACTCACTGGAGAAAGACAGAAAGAAACTTCGAAAGAAAAGAGTTGAACCAAAAAAGAGAAACCTTTCTGCTTTCTAAATTTAGAAAAAAATCCATCACTATTTTTGCTTTACCTCAATTAACTTTCTCCTTCTGAATTCATGTTGTCTCCAAAGAAATTTTATAGCCTGGAGAATTCCTCCCTTAGTCTGGACTTTAAGAGATTCTTGTGAAATGTATAGTCCATGTGATCTGGAGTCCTAGTGTGCTGGTAGTTCATTGTGGTGATGGTGCTCATGGGCGTCAGGAACGGTAATGTCTGTATTTAATGGTATTTGTGGCTTGCCCCTGGCTTGCAATTACCTGCAAAGTGTGCTGGCCGGATTGAAAGCGTGATTGCAGCAGCGCATTTGAAGAGGTATCCTACTGGCTTCTTGATGATAATTTGACCTAAAGCGCACGTGTGTGTGTGTGTGTGTGTGACACTGCCATTTCCTCATTCTTCCTGAACAGTAAGAGGAAAATTCTCAGGGAATTGAACAATTCAAATAATAAATTTCTTCAATATTGGTCTGGCTCAGCCAGCTGAATATTTTCAATAAAACAGCAGTTGGTTGTCCTGAACCCACCCCTCGGGCAAGAGACGCCCTGAATGTGGAGATCGTGCTGAGTTTGCATGTGACCCTAACAAAAGGAGGCTGTGACCGAGGTGTCTGGCCTCTGGAGAGCTTTGCTGTCCACAGGGCTTAGAGTCTGTCGGGAGCTGCTGATGAGTCCGCCATTTTGTATGCGTTTGTCTCCGGTAAGTGAGACAGCTGCTGTTGCCTTTTCATTTAAAAAAGAAACAGCTATGCACAGCTTGGACAACTAAGCAAGGTTACCCCCACCACTGATGGGGAAATACTGATGTTGCATATACATAGAGTTGGCTGTGAACAAAGCAGTACACAATACAGGACTTGAGGTGCGCGCTGCTGTGCAAAGGGCAAGATAAAGAAAACAGTGGCAAAAACTCACGCAAATATATAAACCTCGCTCCTAAGAGGCTTTACTTCCTGGAATGGAGCAGTAAAAAGCTTATGGCCCTGGTTCTCTGTTTGATATATCACTTGAGTAGTGTTCATTATTTTAGTTTCATTTAGAATACAAATTAATTAAAATGTCTGTCAGTAACAGTTCATATTCAATATATCACAAAGAACCTTTCTTTTAGGCTTTATACATTTTTCATATTGTAAAAACAATATTTAATCACTGTAGAAAAATTAGAAAACAGGAATAAACCAAATAAAACAATATAAATAGCTAACAGTTTTATTACCCTTATAGCATACTAGGCACTGTTTGAGATGATTTCATAGGTTAGGTCAATTAATTCTCAAAGAAACCTTCTGAGGTAGGTTTTTATTTAGCCCCATTCTAGTGATAGGGAAACTGAGGCACAAGGAGGTTAAACAGCTTTCCTCAAGTCCCAAAGTAGCCTGACTCCAAGGTCTGTGCTCTTTGCAACCAGTTATGCTTCTCTGTATGACAACGGCCCTCACCCATCACTTACAGGTAGCCTTAGAGGACAGCATTCCAGAATTTTTTCTATTAATATAAAAAAAGAATATGTGATTCACTAGTATATCATATGTAAATATATTCTATGTATATCATATTTATTTTCTACTAGGACTCAGAATCGGCATTTAAATTTTTTCCCAGTCTTATGAATGGAGAAACAAGCTTGGGAAGGCTGAGTGATTTGCCCCAAGTCTCACAACTTGGGTGGAAGGCAAACTTTTGTCTGAGTGTGCCGCCTCCATCAAAGGGATTCTCTGCATTGAGCTGCCTCACTGTCTCTCAGTTTTGATTTTGATGAAAGTGTACATTTGTTGCTATCTGATGGGTCTCTGGGTGGAAGGTGATTAGGTGGTGTCTTGGGGGGTCTCAATGCCCCTCAAGACCTGCCCTCCCAGCTGGCACACTTTTCCCCAGGGGCTGCAGTGTTGGCCGGCGACCATGGCAATCCTCTTCTCTAGAGAAGTGCATTCAGTGGCATCACTCATTTCAGGAGCTGCACCAAGGAGATCTGCCTAGGGACAGGGAGGAACCTCTGGTGCTGATCACATGGACTCCCTCCATAGAGTAAAAATCAGCATCCACCCTGGGAAAAGAGCTGGCTTTTGGAGCTCTGCAACAATTTTCATAGATTTTAGCCATACAATTTACCTTGAATCAATGGGGACATATTCTTCCAAAAAGTCCACTATTTTTTCAAAGTGCTTTATTAAAATGTTTTGTTAAGGTGACTTATATGGACCAAAGAAAGCCCTAAAAACCATTTTAAACACATTTAATTTGAGGTCATTTCTCATGTTTTCATATTTCCAAGCTTTAATGCTTTTCTATTTCAAATCAAATTACTTTCTATTCACTCTTGAAGCACACATATTTAAGAGGTATAACAGAAGAATAGCTATGAATAACTACCCTGCCTCCTTCTTTAATTTCACAGTACCCCCATCTGCCTTCCATCTCCTTTGCTGAAAATTCCCTTTTCCCCATCACCATAATTTCACGGTTAGCTTTCTCTTACCAATGTGTATACCCAGCTGGTAAGGCACTCTTTATTGCAGCTGTCACACTGGGTTCTCTCCTGATTCAACACTTTCACTTCTGCCCAACTTCCCTCCTTTGAAGCCATAAGTAGGTACAGAATTCAACATTTAAATTTTGATTCTTGAATATAGTTACTAGCATCATCTCATGACCTGGGAATGTTTGAGCAATACTGTAATTTTTCAGAAGTGGAGATTCTGTCAGCATGCAATGTAATGGTGCCTGAATTTTTTCTCATATTTCTCATTCCATCCCATCCTGACTGACATATCGCTTTAAAAAAAAAAAAATTTATTTGGCTGTACCGGGTCTTAGCGGCATGCGGAGTCTTCAATCTTGGTTGTGGCATATGGCATCTTTAGTTGTTGTGGGTGAACTCCTAGCTGTGGCATGTGGGACCCAGTTCCCTGAACAGGGATGGACCCCAAGCCCCCTGCATCGGGAGCACAGGGTCTTAGCCACTGGGCCACGAGGGAAGTTCCACACATCTTTTTTGTTTATGTTATTGCAGGAGCCTCTCAACTGAGCTGCTTGCTTCCCTTCTCACCCCTAGCAATCCATCCTCTTTAGGGCGGTTACTTGCTAATATTTGTAGCACTGGAATAAGAGTACAGATAAAATCTCTGGTTCACCTGCTTTCTCTACTCAATATATCCCACCACAAAGGGCCAAGGAGGTATAGGGTACAATCAAGTTATGTCCATAACCCTCCAGCCTCCACCTGTAAGTGGTCACCCCTTGACCACTCTTGGATCTAGGGGTGTCCCATTAAAGATATTTATTAGGTTAAAGTTACAGAATACATGCATGTCTTTAAGTCTCTTTTCATTCTATCTCCTTTTTATTCCTTCTTTTTTTTTTCCCCAAGAAACTGGAATTTTTATCATGTAGGTTTTCTCAATCTGGCTTTAGCTGAGTGAATCCCATGAAGTCATTTAACGTGTGGCTCTGTCCTGTGTGTGTCCTGTCATTGCTGAGGATGGTAACTTGCTTTGATGCTTTTGGCAAAATAACTCCACTAGCAAACTCCTCACATCTCAGCGGCTTGCTCGAGCTGATACTATGTCTTGCTCACAGATTTTGCAGGTCAGCGCTTCTTCTCTCTGTGAATTCTCATTCTGGCACTCAGAGTGAGGAAGCAGGCACCCCCTTGTGCTGGCCATTTCCATGACTGAGGACAGAAACTCAGGGGTAGAAGAGCCGAACCATGTAGTTGCACTTGCTTCTGTGTGGAGGTGGCCTGTGTCAGGTTTGCTCACATTCTCTTATTCAAAGCCAGTCTCATGACCAAGGTCAATGTCACTGGGGCGTGCTATGTGCCGGAGTCCAGCTCCAGCAGCCAGGGGATCAGCCTGAAGGGATGAGCGGTGTCGGCGGGAAATGATGTAGCCTCTGACTCGAGGTGAGGTAGGGGACTACATGTTTATTTCAAGCATCAGGTTCTCTTTTATACTTTTCAAAAGCATTAGGTTCAGACCAGATCAGATCAGTCGCTCAGTCATGTCCGACTCTTTGCGACCCCATGAATTGCAGCACGCCAGGCCTCCCTGTCCATTACCAACTCCCGGAGTTCACTGAGACTAGGTTAGGTTTGACATTTTCAGTTCCCCTTCACCCAAATTATTGTCTCATTGTTGCCCTTCAAACAGAGTTCCTGCTTCAGCAATTGTCTCAGAATCCTGTTTACTTATGATTACATTGTAGCTTATGCTTATGTCTGGGCTGCATACCACATTCCTCAGTTTATTTCTTATCTTGCTAAATCCTGCTTGCCCCTAGTATCTTAAGCTCACTATCTCCTAAAAAGGCTTCTAACAATTCTTAATTATTCCTAAATCCTAAACTCAGCAAATTTCTTTTGCCATAAACATTTCCCTCACAAACAGGTCTCAGATAACAATCTTTCCCATGGCCTCAAGCTGCGGCCTATGTGCTCATCCTGGGACATTCTTTTTAAAAATCCTTGAACAAATGTCAATGGTTACTTTATAGATTATTTTCTGGGCACAACTGCAGAAGGCTTTGTGCTTTCTCAGGCTTCTCTCAAGAACAATAAGCACCTTAACATTCTTTCCAGCCAACTCAATGGAAGAAAGGAAGAAACAAGTCAGAATCATAAGAGCTAACTCCATCCCGGGTCCGTGCCTGCAGAATGAGGAGAGCAGGCTGGGGCCATGCCTCCATTTTTTCAGTGATGCCTAACGTGGCTCCCAACAGCTATAAAATCAGCACAAGCTTGGAGAGATGAATGATTACAAACAAATAGAAGTTAAGTAGTTTGTTTTGCTTGTTTTTTTATTGGTGATGTTAGAAACCTTAAATAAAAAGTCTACAAAATGGTGCTATTCTAATCCTACATTTTTTAAAATCTGGAGTTGGAATTTAATATAAAAAGAAACTTCTCATTAACCATTTATCTTAAGGTATCATTTGTAAAGAAAGGTGAAAGTCAGTCAGTCGTGTCCGACTTTTTGTGACCTCAGGCTACTCTATCCATGGCAAGAGAACTTGAGTGGGTAGCCATTGCCTTCTCCAGGGGGATCTTCCAGACCCAGGAATTGAACCTGGATCTCCTGCATTGCAGGCAGATTTTTACTATCTGAGTCACCGAGAAGGAAAGTGAATATTTGATGCTTTCTCTTGAATTTGCATAGTACCAAAATACAGTTTGTTTCCTACTATCTTTCAAAGTGACCTGTGAGTACTTTTAATGTTATCCTTATTAAATGATCACATCATTGATTCATGGGGGGCGGTGCTGTTCTAGTTCCTGAGTCCTTTGGACATGACTCTGGGCTGTGTGCACACTTTCTTTGCTTTTTGGGGTAAGATCTTGTTCGTTTTCTGCCCCAGACTTGGAATCTGACATTTCTCCAAGAAACTAGTTTTTCTTAGTGGAAAATGGTATTTAGAGCCTGTTCTTTGCTACTGGATTAGTCATTGTTTCTAGGCCTTTTTGATGTACAGAATTTTTAAAAATGTGTTTTGATTTTAAATAAAAATACATGTGAGTTCATATCAATACTTCAAATTTAAACTCAGAGTTCTTACAGTATCTCACATACCCAAGTCTGATTGTGATTCAGTTAAAACATGACAACCAGGAAATAGTAAACATTGAATATAATTTGATGATATTAAGGAATTATTACTATTTTTAGATGTGATAATATTATCACAATTATATTTCTAAAAGAATACCTCTGTCTTCTAGAGAGACATACATACTAAAATATTTATATATGAAATTCCATGTTACATGGAATTTGCCTCAGGAAAATCAAAGGGTTGGATGGAAGAAGTGGACAGTATATGGATAAAAGAAAACTGGTTATGAGTTGTTAATTGTTGTATCAGAGTGAGGAATAGATGTAGGTCATTATTCTGAACTCTGTATTTTCATATGTCAAATTATTCTTTGCTTGGTAATTGAGTATTCATGCTTTGATTGGAGCCAGTAAATATATTAGGTTTGTTTTGTTTATTGGTTGGCTTAGGCTTCTAATATCTAACATAAATCTGCTTTTGTGCTATTTTTGTAAGCAATAAACATAAAATACATATTTAAAAATTTTAATAGTACATTTTTCAAAAATGCACTAGAAAATTATTTAATGACATGAGACAATGTTCACATTATATCATTAACTGAAAAGTTAGATATGCTACTTTTATAAAATAAGCCTGAATTTGTAGAAGGAAGAAACATGTATATTAAAGACTGCAAGGACTGACCCTAAGTGATGGATAGTCTTCTCTCTGTTACAGATTAGTTTCATTTTTGTCTTTGTGTTTTTCTCTTTATTCTAATTTTTCAATACGCACATACACTATTCTCAAAATCAGACAAAAAAATAAATGTTATTGACTAAGTGACTTTAAAACAATGAGTACTTCTCCACTTCCTTGTTTGTGTGCTTTTATGATAGTGGCATCTCGCATTTTCAAGCTATTACCAAATGCTGTGAGACCGTAGCTGCCTGAAAGCCTGTGTGTTCCCTTCCTCTCCTGTCGTCCTCCTTCGGGTTGCGTCTTCCCTCCTCCAGCGGCCCTCATCTTTCTTCTGCTGTTGGATTTACAGAGCTTAAAAGTCAGGGCCTTAACTCAGAGGGAAAGAATGCAACCTTATGTCTCACTGCTCAATGTTTCTTCTCTCTTCCTAGTCTGGCTAAATTTTTTAGACTTTATTTTTTAGAGCAGTTTTAGAGCAATTCACAGCAAAATTGAGATAGAAGTACAGAGGTTTCCCATATACCTCCTGACCCATTCATGCGTAGCCTCCCTCTTATCAACATCCCCATCAGAGTGGTCCATTTGTTACAGTGGATGAACCTACACTGACACATCATTATCATCCAAAGTCCATGGTTCATCCTAAGGTTCATTCTTGGTATTATACATTCTACGTGCTTGGATAAAGGTATAGTGACATATATCCATCATTATGGTATTATACAGAGTACTGTCACTGCCTTAAAACCCTTTGTGTTTTCCTATTTTCCCTCCACTGCCCTCACACCAAACCCTTAGCAACCATTGGTCTTTTTACTGTCTCCATGACTTTGCCTTTTCCAGAATGTAGTTGGGATATATTAATTAGCCTTTTTACTTCTTTCACTTAGTAATTTGCATTTAGGTTTCCTCCATGTCTTTTCATGGCTTGATAAAATGTATTTCTCTATAGTACTGAATAATATTCCATTGTCTGACTTGATTTGTCATCTCTAGTTTTCTTACGTATATCTTATTTTTTTAATAACTTAGTAAGACTACATGGCATTTATAGAGTTTTTGCTAAGTGCCAATTACTTGGCATACATTAACTTATTTAGTCCTCGAAACAGCCTTTAGGATATAAGAATTACTTCTAATCCTTACAGCTCTACAGCATAGCAATTTCTATCCATGCTTAATGGGTACAGCTCAGAGAGGACTTATAAAAAACTTGTCTGACCACACTTTACAAAAGGCAGAGTTGGTTCAAATTCTTGTCTGTCTAGGTCCAAAGTTCATGGATTTCCCAGTCTTGCCCTGCTTTATTCTTTTACACAGAAAAGAAAAGAACTTCTCAACTTATCCTGAAGCAGAGATCTGCAAAAACTTAAAGACAATTTTAAAAGGGACTGTATTGTGTTTGTTTCATTATTCTATGCTCTATGTGCATTTCATATTAGCCCTATGAAGTAGCTATTTTGTCATTAGCTTCATTCTTTTAAAAAAGTAGAATTTAAAATGCACAGTAAAATTTCAAGTTAAACAGTCTTATTTAGAAAAGATATAGGGAACCAAGTGTTTAGGGGTGCTCTGCGCAGAAGGGAGAAGAGCCCCAGGGCTGGGGGTGCATCAACAAGGAGGAAAGAATCACACCTGGAAAGAAAGGAAACCCAGGAGACCTGCAGTACCCATCTCAGGGCTTCATTTGTTGTCATTGTTGCTGTTGTTTATTTTTTGACTACGCCATGGGACATGTGGAATCTTACTTTCCTGACCGGGGTTCAAATAAGCACCCCCTGCAGTAGAAGCACAGTCTTAACCACTGAGCCACCAGGGAAGTCCCAGGCTTCTTAAAGTAAGCAAAGGAACTGAAGTATATTCTTTTCAAGTACAATGTCTGCACATCAACTTTAACAGCCTGAGCAATGTCGTCTTTGGTATAGTGTTGCTTAAGGAAAACATGTTCTTCCATATTGTAAAAAATTAGAAAGTACCTAAAACACAAAGTATGCCTTTAGAAATTCAAACCAAACAGTATTTCTCATGAAGGGCCCTGTGCCATTAAATTGATTGTGTCTTTGGTGTTTCCCAAGACCACCCTTTGGGATGGTCTGCCACCGGCCCTCATCTGATGGCCCCCCACTGCCAGGGTCCCAGCACTGTAGAGACACCCATGGCCAGCCTCTCTGCAGCTCGCATGCCTGCACGGATGGAGCCTGCTGGGGAGAAGGACTTTTCTCCTTATCACATCATACCTCTCTCACTTTTACAGACTAATTTAGTGCTCTTGCGACCTTGCTACTGAACTGTATTGATGGGAATCTGACGAACTATGGAATGTTGCCAGTGAGTTACCTTTCTTTGGAAGATATTTGCATTTTACAGGAGTCTTGAGAAGAACATGTCTTAAATGGGAGGAAGCAGTTTGAGGATGGAGATTTGACTTTGGAGGAAACTAAAACAAGGCTTCCCTGGTGGCTCAGATGGTAAAGAATCCACCTGCACTGCCGGAGACCTGGGTTTGATCCCTGGGTTGGAAAGACCCTCTGGAGCCGGGCATGGCAACCCACTCCAGTATTCTTGCCTGGAGAATCCCCATGGACAGAGGAGCCTGGGAGTCTACAGTCTACAGGGTTGCAAAGAGTCAGACACAACTGAGAGACTAAGCACAAAACAGGTGATGTTTGGAGGTAGATAGAGCCTCATGTCCCCAGCAAATCACAGTGTATATGAAGTACAGATGAACACAAACTCTTTAAAACAGTAACAATTTGGGGCACTGACATCTGTGGACACTTTTTTTTACAATGAAAGAGCACTTCCAACTGAAGAAATCCCACCACCATTGGCTGGCTTAAAGACAAAGGGAGCCCAGAGTTTCATAACTCCCTTTGCTCAAGTTCAGCTTTGTTCAAGTATATCAAGTATCAATTTGTCAACTGTGGAAAACAGAGCCATATCCCAGTGTTCTAGGCCTAAAACATAGAAACATAAAAGTTGTTTCTCTTCCTCCCTAAAAGTCTCCTTCCCTGATGGACACAGACAAATTTACTCCTAGTCCAACCCCTCCTGTGAGTGGTCCTGGAATTCTTTTCCACATTTCCTTTGTTCATTTGTACAGAACGTGACTATTACTGTTCCTCCTGGGAATGTAAAATCTATTGGTCCTGTTTTAAATGTCCCTTCCTGGGACATCTTTTCTCTACTTTGCTCAAGACCAATGATTCATTTCCTGAATACATTCCTATACATTTCTCCTCTAGCCTAGAGCCGCTAGCCTTCCAGGAAGCTAAATTCCTATGAAGGCTGAAGAAGAGGGACGTGGGGTCTCCTTCAAATATTTGGGAGGCCAGGACCTTTCTAACAGGGAGCATCAGAGGTATACTAAGGATATAACTCTGTGTTATTTATAGCATGTTGCACATTTAGTGAATGGTTAATAATCCATTTCATTATTCTGGTTCAGTAACTCTCGTTTTCCCTTTTTATTGCTTTCATCAAGTTCCAGGGAAAACAGTATCTTCAGACATTACAAAGGAGAGGTGTTGAGCTGGTTTGACCACACTCCCCAGCCCCCCCACTGCCTCCCACCTCCTGTTGTTTGAATGACAATTCTGGTGCCCACAGAGGGCAGAGGACAAGCTGCAGCAACTCTTCTCTTGGAGGGGTTTCTAAATAAGGCTCATTCCCAATTGAATGCCCCCCATCTGTGCTAGGACTGGAACCCTCCTCTCAAGGGTTGAAGAGGACTCTCCTGAAAAAAAGAAATAAGCAGGGTCTATTCAGGTGGTGGTATTCTGACTGAGGATCAATTTGTGCCCCGTGAGTCTGGGAGGAATGGGGAACCCGGGCCCTGGCCTGAAGGACCAACCACCCCCAACAGGCAAGGGGATAGAAGCAACAATGCAGACGTGATTGAAATTACATGGCTCAATGATGATTCTCTTGGCTTTTGCATGTAAAGGCTGGTGTCCAGGACCAAGTGTTACCAAAACAGAGTAGAGGGAAGTTTTTTCCTCCTAAGATACCCAGCATTCTTCTTTCAATCTTCTTTTCTCTTTACCAAGTTCCTCAAACCTCTTTTTCCTTTGCTTTATCCAAAGAATCTGAAATCTCTTCACCATATAGTGAAAGTAGCTGGTAATAGAGCAAACCTCCTGGTTTTAGTTTTTGCTTTGTTTTTTTTACTGAGGGCTGTGATTCTCAGGTTGGCTAAAAAAATGTCAGTTCTAAGGTTGCAGATCTTCTGACTGTACATCACTACGCCAAGAATCTCTACTGTGAGCAAGAGCCCACAGGGGTTTGCAGTGCTGCTTGCCACAGTTGGAAAAATCTGGCTGGAGGTCAAAGGTATGAAGCTCTACAGGTCTTCCCGCTGGGAGAAGTAATTGGTTTGGAAGGAACTGGTCTGCTTCTTCCCTCACACCCCACTGTTGCAAACTTATCCCCCAAAGATAAGTTAAAGCCCTAACCCCCTAAACCTGTGAATGTGACCTTATTGAGGAACTGGATCTTTGCACATGTAATCAAGGGCATCCCTGTTAGGTCAGACAGTAAAAAATCTGCCTGCAATGCAGGCAATCCAGGTTTGATTCCTGGGTCAGGAAGATCCCTTGGAGAAAGGAATGGCAATGTACTCCAGTATTCTTGCCTGGAGAATTCTATGGATTAGGAGACTGGGGGTGGGCTACAGTCCATGGCGTCACAAAGAGTCAGACATGACTGAGCGACTAACACTTTCACTTTTTTTGCAGATGTAATCAAAGACCCAAACCCCAAGGTGAGATCATGGTGGAGCAGAGTGAGCCCTGGTGCTGCAAGGCTTGTCCTTAAGAGATGCAGGGACAGACACAGAGGGAATGACAACGAAGCTTGGCCTCTGTGCACTGGTGCCGAATTGAATCTTGGAGACAGAGTTTTGGGTGAAGTATGAAAGTATAACTTTATTGCTTTGCCAAGCAAAGGGGGACACAGCAGCTCATGTCCTCAAAACTGTGTGTCCCAACCTGGGGGGATTTGGTGAGGAGTTTTATAGCAGTGGTTCAAGGTGGGGTTTCTGATAAGGATCAGATTGTGCACACCCCTTCCTTGCTCTGATTAGCAACTATTTGAACCTACCCTTTGGAACTCAGGGAAGATCATGGAGGCTGAAGCCTATTCCCTGAAAATAAGAAAGAGGGGATACAGAAAGTCTTCTGGGCCCAGGAGCCTCGCAGTGTCCTTGGTTTCAGGGAGATGATGAAGGTGAACAGGGAGAGTAGTGGCAGGTAACCACGGGGGCAGGGAATGGAACATGGCTATACAGGAATACCAAGTGTGGTGCGTGCTTACGCAGTCGCTCAGTCGTGTCCGACTCTTTATGACCCCCTGGACTGTAGCCCACCAGGCTCCTCTGTCCATGGAATTTTCCAGGTAAGAATACTGGAGCGGGTTACCATTTCCTCCTCCAGGGGATTGTCCTAACCCAAGAAAGGAACATGAGTCTCTTGCTTTGTCAGGCAGATTCTTTACCACTGTGCCACCTGGAAAGCCCAAAGAAATACCAAGGACCACTGACAAATGCCAGAAGCTAGAAGAGACAGACCTGGGTTTGATCCCTGGGTTGGGAAGATCCCCTGGAGGAAAGCATGGCAACCCACTCCAGTATTCTTGCCTAGAGAATCCCCATGGACAGAGGAGCCTGGCTGGCTACAGTCCATAGGGTCACAAAGGGTTGGACGTGACTCAGCACAGCACAGAAGAGACAGGGAAGGATGCTCCTCTTCAGGCTGCAGAGGGAACAGGATCATGCCAACACCTTGATTTGGAACTTCTAGTCTCCAGAACTGTGATGCAATAAGAGTCTGCTGTTTGAAGCCGCCCCGTTTGTAATGGCAGCCCTAGCAAGTGAACATAGGCTCCTTGACCATCCTCACCCCAATCACAAGGTGCAGGCAGCCACCTCCTCCACCCCTGCCTGACTCCAGCCCCGCTGGTGACTCAACTCTGCCGCACATCTTTGTTGCTGCCTCATTCCCTGGTCTGGCCTCTTGTGGAACCTGGAGTTCATGACCTCAGGGGCCTCCTGACCATTCAGAGACAGATAAACACAATGTGGACCTGCCTGGGCATCTTCAGGATTAAACCAAGGGCCCATCTGTTATGAAGAAAATCAGAAGAGAAGTCAAAGAAAACTCTGAGTTTGATCCTAGATCGTTTCCCTGGAGCTAGAGAAAATGGACTTTGGGATGAGAGGCCGGGCGCAGCCAGGGTATCACATGCTTGCAGACTCCCTGTGCTCTGAGTCTCTGTTATGATGGAGTCTGCTTTTCCTCCAAGGATGTCTGCAGCTTGTCATGATTGTCCCTGAATTTCTGTGCAGGCAGAAGGAGGAATGAAAAGGGAGTAGGATTGAGATTATAGCAGGGCTCTCCTTAACCTTCTCCAGGTCCAAGAAAACTGTAAACATGAAAGGGGTTCTTGGAGCCAAGATGATCACTGTGATTATTCCAGAATGCCTGTGGTCTGTCTCATCTCACTTTACTCTCTGACACCCTTACTCTTGGTGTATGTAGCAGTACAGTGTCCTGGAAATAATAAGTCATTAAAACTATTATTTATCAAGTACCATACACCAATGGACATGAGCTTGAGCAAGCTCTCGGGGCTGGTGATGAACAGGGAGGCCTGGCGTGCTGCAGTCCATGGAGTCGCAAAGAGTCAGACATGACTGAGCGACTGAACTGAGCTGAACTGATACACTGTACATACATCTATTATTCCATATCCTCATAATAACTCTGTGAGGCACACGCAATCCCTGTTTTACAGATTAGGCTCAGAGAGACTACGGAATTTGTTCAAGTCACAAAACCAAGGGTGGCTGAACCAGAAGCCAAGGCCAGACAGGGTATCTTCCCACGAGACAACACCACCTGTTTACAAACACACTTTCAGCCAAGCTTGAGCAACAGAGTTCTCAGGCAGCCACTTTGTCCTTAAGTTAGAACAGCTACCCAGCTGCTTAGCCCTTTTGTTTAAGAAAAATTAATTTTTATTGGTGTGTAGTTGCTTTACAAAGTTGTATTAGTTCTACTGTTAAGCAAAGTGAATCAGTTATACGTCGTATACATGAAAGTGAAAGTGAGTCACTCAGTCATGTCCGACTCGGGGATATCGTGGACTCTAGCCTGCTGGGCTCCTCTGTCCATGAAATTCTCTAGGCAAGAATACTGAAGTGGGTTGCTATTTTCTTATCGAGGGGATCTTCCCAACCCAAGGATCGAACCTGGGTCTCCTGCATTGCAGGCAGATTCTTTACCGTTTGAGCCACCAGGGAAGTCCTGTGTGTGTGTGTGTGTGTGTGTGTGTGTGTATATCCCTTCTTCTTTTGGTTTTCCTTCCCATTTAGGTCACCACAGAGTACGAGCTCTATGCTATATAGTAGGTTCTCATTCGTTATCTGTTTTATACATAGTAATGTATATATGTCAATCGCAGTCTCCCAGTTCATCTTCCTTCAGAGCTCTCATAACCATTCTCAGTAGTCTCTGCATTTCTTAAAAAAGAACTGTGTACATAGAAGAAAATCAAGTAAATAAGATAAAACTCTCCCAGGTCAAGCAGGTAGAGCAAAACATTTCCTGATCTCTTCATGGTTTTGCAATAGTTGCACTCTATTAAAACACAATTTGCATCTTATTTTGCAAGCCTTTGTTACACCTGTGTTGCCCTGTGTTCCACCTCTCCACACCCATTGCCCAAAGCCTTTCTGTAGATCAATACAAAGGCCTGAATTTAGAAAAGCAGAAAAGTGGAAAAGATCCAAGTCCCACAAGATACCTAGGTGCTCTTCCCTTTTTTAAATGCCTGACAGCTTCTGGTTAAGCAGAAAGTTTTCTCCCTTGTAAATTTCTGAAAGGTATTTGATCAACATTTTAGGCTTCTGCATATGTATTCCTAACCCGTGAGCCTGTTTAGCAATTAAGCATAATTGTGAATTTTGGTTTTAGATGAGATAGAGAAGGTCAAAGCAAGGGGATTAGACAAGCAGAGTTTTCATTTTACAAGTGAGTACTTCAGACTTCTCATATGAAGGTTACTTGAAGAGATGGCACTGACAGATGGTTCTCTGTCCCCCTGTAGGCTGTAATGCACAAACATGACCCTTTATTCTTGTGTAAAACTTAGGCTAGTCATGAAATAGAGCAGTGGTCAGGAAACCTTTTCTGTAAAGGGTCAGAGAAGTATTTCTTTAAGCTTTGCACCTACTCACCTCTGCCATTTGAATATGAGAGTAGACATAAACAATGCGCAAATGAGTGAATGGCTGTGTGCCAATAAAACTTTATTTACAAAAGTAGTCAGTGGGTTGAGTTTGGCCCGTGGGCTATAGTTTTTTGACCACTGATACATTGCAACCAGAGGAAGAAGTTATTTAAACATTGGAATGGTTGACTGAGGTGTTCCATTGCAGGTTTTTAAACACAGAATGGACAGTCACTTGTTGTGTTGACCTACATACATTCCTCCACTTGGTACCACTGTTCAAACTTTGCTTTAGAGGGTATTTCATACCACACACACTGTGTAGTTCCTACAGGACACATTGGTGCCTGCACCTGCAGAATCTTATACTCAGTGTTGTCACGGGGCTACCAATTACCGTAACCTCTTTCCCTATATACACCACTCAAGCACCCTTCAGGCATGTAAAGAAATGTTTCTCTACACATCTTGCCCTATGTTCTCCAAACAAAAGATGGCATCTTGTGAGGAGGGGGGAACACACATAAAGGATCCAACAGTGACCAAGTGTGGGAAGATCTGAGTCTTGCCAGCACTTGGGTAGGAGAAAAGGCAAAGTAACTAATACACCAAATCTTTTCTTCAGATATACCTTGTCATTTCAGAAAAGAAGTGCTTGAAAAAAACACAGTGATGGTGGTATACCAGATGGACACAGGAGCTAACTGGAAGACTACTGATAAAATAGTTTGGGCAACAAAATGAATAATGTAGTATTGGAATATAATCCAAAGTTGAAAATACATGCCTGTGAGTTTATACTGATATAAATAAATGCTTGAATGAGTAAATAAATGGCAAGTCTCCCATACAGAAGTATTCCAAATGATTTATTCAGATAGTTTACCTCAGGGAGGTGCAGTATTATTCCCCATCCCTTAACTGTGGTTTGTGCATAGTGACTTCTTCCCACAAAATGTCTTATGGGAGGCAGAGAAAAAAAATAACTGTACAATGGAAAAGGCTGACATATCCTTGGCCATGTGTTCAAGGTTGACATCAAGAGAGATCAGTTATGTTGGTAGCATGTACCCTTGATATGGGGGCTTCCCTGGTGGCTCAGCAGTAAAGAATGCACCTGCAATGCAGGAGACCTGGGTTTGATCCCTGGGTGGGGAAGATCCCCTGGAGAAGGGCATGCAACCCACTCTAGTACTCCTGTCTGGAGAATTCCATGGAAAGAGGAGCCTGGCAGGCTACAGTCCTTAGGGCCACAAAGAGTCAAACATGACTGAAGCAACTGACCATGAGCACACACGCACCCCTGACATGATTGACAAGATGAGAATGGTGCTTCCACTCTGTGGTCTTTTCCCAAAAAACTCACAACCCCAGTCTAATCATGTGAAAGATACCAGCTAAACTCTAGTCAAGGACCTCCTGTAAAAAAGCTAGCCAATATTCCCCCAAACTGTTAAGATCTTCAAAAGCAAGGAAAGCCTGAGGAATGAACAGTCTAGAGGAGCCCAAGTAAACATGACAACTACGCTTAATGTAGTATCATAGGTGGGATCCTGGGAGGATAAAGGACATTAAGTGAAAAGAAAGGGAATAGGAATGTAATATGAACTTTAGTAAACAATAATATACCAATATTGGCTTAGTTGTAGCAAATGAAACATTGATTGATAAGTTGTTAGCAGTAGAGGAAACTAGGTGTGTGGAATATAGGAACTCTTTTACTCTATCTTTTTAACTTTTCTATAGATAAAAAAGCTATTATAAAATAAAAATTCTATTAAAAAAATAGGCAACAGATTTGAACAGGTACTTCACCAAAGAAGACACACAAATGGCTAATAAACACACAAAATGATGTTCAACATCACTAGTCATCAGAAAATGAAAATTAAACCACAATGGGATACCACTATACATTTGCTAGAAAGGCTGAAATTATAAAGACTGGCAAAAAGAAGTACTGAAAATGATGTAGAGAAATTGGAATTTTTATGCACTTCTAATAAGAATGAAAAAAATGGTACAACTACTTTGGAAAACAGTTGGGCAGTTTTAGAAATTTATACATACACTATCCTTTGACCAAATCATTCCACTCCTAGGTATTTACCCAAGAGAGATGAGTACAGATATCCACACAAAGACTTGTACATGAATGTTTATTGCAGCTTTATTTGAAATAGCCCCAAACTGGAAACAACCCAAATATACATCAACAAGTGAATAGAGGAGCAAATTATGATATATCCACATAACGAAATATTGCCAATGAAAAGAAACAAATTACAACAAAAATGTGATGAGTCTCAGAAACACTTTGCTTAGCCAAAGAAGTACATGTTGTATTATAGCACTTACATGAAATTCTAGCAAATCTCAAGGGATAGAAAGCAGATCCACAGTTTCCTAAGACAAGGGAGCAGCAATTGACTTTGAAGAGGGAAGAGAGGACTTTTTGGATCTATGAAATATTCTGTAGCTTGACTGTGGTTATTACATGGGTGTTTGCATTTGGTAATACTCATCAAACTCTACATTTACAGTGGAGCATTTTATCTTATGTAAATATACCTGAAACTTTTTTTTTAATTGAGAACGCTTGACTGGAGTTCTGAGGATGATTCTCTGAGATCCTTCAGGGATGAGAAATTGTCTTCCTGGCTCCATGGCCCTTCCACCATCCCATCCCATCCCATCCCCAGGGAGCAAGGTAGCTATTTGACATGTGACCCTTAAAGATGGGGGCTCCTACTCAGGAAATCAGGTGATGAGATGATCAATGCTAGTAGAACTCAGACAGATCTTGGAGTGTTCCCGGAAGAGAGAGGACAAAGGAGATATACCTTTCCCAGTTCTCCATGAGGAGAACATGGAAGAAGATCCCACGGTCTTATGGGAGCACAGAGATTAACGGACAGGTAGGAAGTGTAGAGCTTCCGGAGTGTGGAGCAAAAGGACTCACAGCTGTCCCTACACGGTGAAGGAGTGTTCTGTGAAGGGGCTATTGTGGAACGCAATATGGTCTCAGGAAAACATGCATCTGGCTCATACTGAAACTCCAGAGCAGCAGGAGCTGTGAAAATACTTTAAGGTGGCCCCAGGTCCGAACCAAGTCTCCCACTATTGTGCTCTCAGGCAAAAACAAAAAGAGGATTTCTCTCCTCTGCTCTGCTTGGAGTTGGTGAAGATGGAGTAGACAGTGTTGGTTCAGAGAGAGAAAGCTTGAAATTATGAATAGTGACAGCTAATAATATTGTACTTTGAAAAAAAAGTCAACAAGAGAGCCTAGGACTCTAATAACCAGATTGGATTATAAAGATCAGGGGACCAGACTAAGATTTAACAAAGAATAGGCCAAAAATATGTATACCCTGCATAATGGTATACACATTGGATTGGTAGATTGGAAAATTAAAGTTTTGAGAATATAGCAACAAGCTTCATTTAAAAAAATTTGCATTGGTACACCTCAGTCTGTTATATTTATATGCGAATAGTATTTTTATAATATACTGTGTTGCAATTTGCTCTTTTCACTGGGCTACATCGGAAACATTTGTCCATGTCACTATACAGTCTTCCATGACATAATTTTTAATGTATGCACAGCTTTCTATCATTTAAATGTACATATTTTACTTAACTAGTAGCTCATTGTTGGACATTAAGGCTCTTCCAGGTTTTCAGTACTATAAATAAATTTGATAAAGCATCTTAGATGTACATCTTTTCACACATCTCTAATTCTTTTCATAAGATAAATTCACAGTTAAGAGATGGCTGAGATATAGAGTATTCAAATTTTAAGTTTTTTAATGCTCTTCAGAAGGTTTGTGCCAATGTATGTTTCCCACTAGAAATGAACAATTTTTAAAGGTTAATTTTCTATTCAACTAAACCTCTATTCAGGCTCAGCAATTATCTGAACTGGTTAAAAGGATGGCCTTAAATCCACCTCCCTTTCAGTATTATGTCATAGTTAGGGTGAATTTGGACTTCCCTGGTGGCTCAGATGGTAAAGCATTTGCCTACAATGCAGGAGACGTGGGTTCTGATACCTGGGTCGGGAAGATCCCTTGGAGAAGAAAATGGAAACCCACTCCAGTACTCTTGACTGGAAAATCCCATGGACAGAGGAGCCTGGTAGGCCCCAGTTCATGGGGTCTTGAAGAGTCGGACACGACTGAGCGACTTCACTTTCAGGGTGAATTTGAGCTTCCCTAATGGTGAGATAGCTAATGCTTACATAGGTTGATAAGGAGTCTGGGGCCCTCAAGGAGGAAGGGGTCCAGAACCATCGAGGAGGAGAGAGGGGTCTGGTACTCTCAAGGAGGAGAAAAGGACAAACTTTTTTTTCCCCTACATTGCTTTCTCTTAGTCACGTATTTTCTTTAAGCCCAGAGCTAATGATCACACAAAAAAACAACTCATCTTAAACTCTGTACTAAGGATTATACAACAACAATGTATCTTGCTCAGGACATGTTTCTCTTTTTTAACAAGAACCTTCTGACTAATCTTGTTATCTTAAAACATATGTTGTGGGAGTGAGTCTGGTAAGACCTTTCAATTGTTAGTTCTAATCTTGCTAATTTAAGATGTGTGTCGTGGGAGTGGGTCTGGTAAAAGTATGTAAGGCCTTGATAAAACTGGTGAGGGTGAGGCACTCTCCATCCCCCTTCTGATGTCTATGTCAGGAGGTTTCTCTGTCCTTTTTTACTGTAATAAAACTCTGCTACACAAAAGCTCTCGAGTGTTCAAGCCTGGTCCCTTGTTCTGAAGCTAAGTCTTCTTTTTTGGTGATCATGAATCCAACATCATCATCAGTGGCTCAGATGGTAAAGAATCTGCCTGCAATGCAGGAGATGCAGGTTCGATTCCTGGATTGGGAAGGTCCCCTGGAGAAGGGAATGGCAACCCACTCCAGTATGCTTGCCCAGAGAATTCAATGAACGGAGGCAGATTACAGTCCATGATGTACTAGTGCTGGTAAAATTAGCAGTACTAGCAATGTTAGAGTTTATCCTCAGTTTAATTTCAAAAATGGCTGTGTCCAAGTCATGATAATATTAATGATGGAATGAACCTTTACTGAGAGATTATTATATGATAGGCAGCATTTGCACTGCTTCACAGGTATTAACTGTCCTATGAGGTAAGTACTATTATTGCCTTCACTGTAAAGAGGAAACCACATCATTAAAAGATAAGATGCTGGATTGATGCTGTTTCTCTGTGTGAATGCATGCGTGCTAAGTTGCTCCAACCTGTCCAACTCTTTGAGACTCCATAGACTGTGGCCTGCCAGGCTCCTCTGTCCATGGGATTCTCTAGGCAAGAATACTGCAGTGGGTTGCCATGCCCTCCTCCAAGGATCTTCCTGACCCAGGGATTGAACCAGTGTCTCCCGTGGCTCCTGCATTGCAGGTGGATTCTTTACCGCTGAAGCACCAGGGAAGCCCCCCTGTATGAATATGTGCTATCATAAGCCGGATTGTTTCAGTATGTCTGCACATTGTATTTATTTTCTTTTGTATCAGATCGGAGTTAATTTTCTCTCTTACAGATTGAACACTACCTCATGGAGAAACATCTGCTCTAAATAGGAGATACTATGCTTGATGAGGCCTGCCTCTGTGGCAAGATCCTACAGACTCTGTCCCTGTCTTCATCTTAAAAATGGCAATATATTCCTGCTCTAATTCCCAAGTGCAGTGTTGGGACAGGCTGCCCAGTCAGCCGTGGAGTTTGCCACAGGCAATTTGTTATATGTAATAAAGTTATGACGTTTGCAAATAGGGTGCTTTTCATGAAAATTGCAGTGGCTGTAAGATGATCTTTGTGGTAAGGTCACTCTCATTCCCACACATTCCCACAGGCTTTCAGTGTGGGGACAGAGCAGGTGAGGAGGAGGACAGCAAATATCCTGCTGCCCATCTTATCTCTATTCTCCTAGAGAAAGTGGTATATGCCTATGTGATTTCTGCAGAAAAAGCTCTGGGAACCACAGCTCCAAACAAAAAGAATATAAGGCAGAGAGGGGAGAGTTAAAATGATTGAAAAGTAGAAAAGACTTTTTTAAAAAAACTTTTTATTTTACATTGGAGTATAGCCGATTGTGCATGTGTGTGTGTGTGTGTGTGTGTGCGTGTGCTCAGTCGCTCAGTCGAGTCTGACTCATGAACTGTAGCCCACCAGGGTCCTCTGTCCATGGGATTTCCCAGGCAAGAATACTGGAGTACACACAGGGACCTTCTCGCCCCAGGGATTGAATCTGCCAATTAGCAATGTTGTGACAACTTCAAGTGGAAAGCAAAGGGACTCAGTTATACATATATATGTATGAAAACGTGTTTTTGCCTGGACACAATAATAAAACAGGAAGGAATTTTAAAGCATTTTCACTCTCAATCTTCTTCCTTAATTAGCATCAAGAAGTCAAATTCAGTTCCCCAACAACAACAGAAAAAGGGACAAGACACAGGTGCATAGCAGGCAGAGAAGTTTCAAGCGCTGTTCTTGTGCTTGAACACGTTAAAGGCTATCAAGATGGCCATGAAAATAATGGGACCTCCCAAAACTTTGTTGCGAAAAAATATTTTCTCATCAGTGAGCAGATTGCCAACACTAGATAAGCAGCATGAAAAGCAGAGAAAAGAAGCTTCTATTTGTTTGTTCAGTTGTTCTTAATAATTCATTTGCTTATAATATCCAGAAGGAGACTGCCATTGCTCACCCACTGTCTGTCTGGGAAAGGTCTGCTCCCACAGAGCAGTGAGTCCTTTTCCTTCATTAATCTGTGCAGCTTAGGTTATCAATGTTTTGGCTTGCTGGTAAGCAGTTAGGGTCACTGTCTGTTAATGAGGCCAAGGGCATGGACTATAATTCTAATTAGGATAGTTAGCTTGTTGTATTGCATAGTCACAAACTGGACGCCTAATCCCAGGTAGACTAATCCTTCTTTTAAATGGGTATGTTCAGGGCCAGCACAGGCCTAGCCTCCACTGGAGAAAGAATTCAAAGCAATGTCATTTCAGTGTATATCTTGTATGAATCACAAATCACTGTCATTATGTTCTGATGTGCCATGGTGCTCGGTCATGTCTGACTCCTTGTGACCCCATGGACTGTAGCCTGCCAGGCCCTTCTGTCTGTGGGATTTCCCAGGGAAGAATAGTAGAATGGCTTGCCATTTTTGCTCCAGGTGATCTTCCCAACCCAGAGATCGAACCCACGTCTCCTGTGTCTCCTGCATAGAAGGTAGATTCTTTACCTGCTGAGCCATTGGGGAAGCCCCTATGCTCTGATATTAAAGAATAAACACTTTTCTATTGAAGGGCAGAATTTTCAGCTCCAAAGCTCTTCCTGTTGCTCATATGATCTCTCTGCTCTGACAGGTACTTTTTCCCTTGAATCACTTTTGCTGGAGATTAATACCAAAGAAGCATCCTCCCACTATGCAACAATCCTCTGATTTTGAGATTTTATATAATCTATTTATCTATATGTGGGATAAATTATCTTTAATGCTTTTGTTTTTTCTCTTAGTAAAAGTCACATATATGCATTTTAGAAATAATAAAATGCAGAAAAGTACAAATTAAAAAATTAAGCCTCCTTTAGTCAATGTGGAAAAGATTTTAAAAAAGAAACTAAGGCTAAATGATGAAGCATCCTTCAGCATTTAGATGACTTGATTAAATGATGAACAGTCTTCTGATTAAAGTCTATGCTATAGGAATGGTTCCTAAGTCTCTCCTCATGCCATTGTTTTCACCTAGTTGTTTAGTTAAAGCATCATTATGACTGTTTCCTGTTTCATAAATGTACATCTCTGCTGAGAAATACCCTCAGTTGCTTTCCTATAAATCATACTTTAGAATGTATCTTTCTTTAAAAAACTACTGCCATTAAATTTTACAGCAGAGACTGATAATTCTGGAGATTAAATATTTCAGAAGAAACTTGTATAAATAAGGATAATAACATTTACCAATTGAAATCATTATGCTACACTCCTTAAAGGTATATAGGGCTATGTATTAATTAGATCTCAACAAAAGTGGAAAAAAATTATATGTACACACAAACATTTACCACTTGAACAGACTGAAAGAAACGAGTGCATTTTAGCAAACAGGACTGTTTATGTCTAACACCTAAA
Source organism: Bos mutus (assembly GCF_027580195.1). NCBI lineage: Eukaryota > Metazoa > Chordata > Mammalia > Artiodactyla > Bovidae > Bos > Bos mutus. The sequence goes on from NC_091617.1 coordinate 51,651,467, forward strand.
ATCAATAGTTATTAAATATCACCACTAATCATAGTTGAGAAAAACTTTATTTCAAAATTATGTGATAGATAAATGGATTTAAACCACTTTCACCTTTCTTGCTTCACCTTGAAAGCAGCAAATTTTGATCATGTTTCTACTCTTAAACAAGTCAAATTTGTCAGACAATTGATCACATCTCAGGTATTCACATAACTTAGGAAAAAGAAAGAGACATTTCCATGACTCTAAAGCAGAATAGGATAGGAAAGCATAGGAAAATGATTTCCAGTTTCAGTCCTGTTCTAAAATTTCCAAAGGAAAAAAGGCACGGAAGTAGAGTGGGAATTAAGGAGAGGAGCAGCTCGTGTTTAACTCAGAAGAGCACCGCAGGCAAAGATTCTGGTGCATAGCAGGTGATCAACTCTTCCTTCATAATTGGGAGCCTCCCACAAGGGCAAGAATGCATCCTACAATCTCTGAGGGAAGGAAATAATCCATCCTCTCTTCTGACTCAGGAAAGAACAATCTGTTGCCAGGAGCTGGGTACTTCAAGCAGCTTGATCAAGTGCCAAGAAATGGTAAGGGAAGTTTTGGTTCTTGTCTGGAAGAATTGCAGGATGCTGGGGAGATTCCAGAGGCTTGCATTTCTCACAGAATTTGGATCAAAGTGTATGCCCAGTATTTTAGCAGCCCAGCAACCTCCCTTGATGAACCAGAAGATTTGTGTGCCCAGAAAAAAAAACCTTAACCTCTGAGAGGCAGAGCGGCATGGGAAAGAAGCAGAAGCCCTGTTTGTTTGTTTGTTCTCTTCCTCTGTTCACTTACAGATTTGCTGCAAGATCTTGGACAGGATCATTCATCTCTGTAGGTATTTAGTTTCCTACTGGGGGTAATGTGACCCTTTCCAACTCTGATACTGGTGATGCTCCTCCCATGCGGGGCTGTAAACTGCAGTGCCATTGCCTGGTCTCGAGAATCCTATAAGTCAAGAGTTGCTGCTGGTTGTTTTCCTCAGTTTCTTTTGAAGCTCACAGATTCCAAGTTTCATAATAGAAGCAAATACATATACCACCACCTCATTGCTTTCTTATACCATCTTACTCACAACAGTTTTAAAGCTTACCTGTCAAGTGTGAAGGCCACAACAACAAGGTCATTTCCATAAAGAAATGACTTCACTCAAAGCTTCCCTTTGAAGTCTTCTTTCTGTCTGGTGGTCAGCAGCCTTTGTTCTTCAAATAAGAAAGGCCCAAACCAATTGTTGCCCCGGTTTGCTCCTTTTTGCATGTCTACTGGATTTATACACGATGCCTCATTCAATCCTGTGCCTCAAGCCAGAAACTGGGAGAGATCTATGACCTCTCTCTCTCCCTCAACTCTCCTATCCATCACCAAACCCCCAACTAGTCGATCCACTTCCCTCCTCTTCCATCATGCCAGACCTTGTGAAAGCTCCATCATCTCCCACCTGAGCTACCGCACTGAGTTCCTAATGATCTCCCCACGCCCAATACCTTATCCTATCTGCCTTCCATTCTCCCATCACAAAGTAATCATTCTATAGTAAATCACTTCACCCTCATGCTTAAAACTCTTCAAGGGGTCTTCCCATTGCACTTAAGATGGTGTTCAAAATCCTCACTCTGGAGCAAAAGACCTTATGTGAGCGCTCCAGGCTCTTCTCACAGTCCCCCCCCTCTTGATCACTGTGTTCCCAACACCATATCCTCCTTAAAGCCTCCCCATGTCTGTCCACAATACACTCATACCTGTCATTCACTCGGCTAATTCCTACTCATGTTGTAGCTGGAATGTCATTTCCCCTGACAGGCCTGCCTCATCTCCCTCTCCCCAAATAACTCATGTTCTTTTCACAGTCATCACCAATTATAATTATGTATTTCCTTGTTTTCCTATTTATAAACCTCTCCCTCAAGAATTTCCAGGAAAGGATGGACCGTGTCTGTCGTCTTCACCATGATATACCAGTGCTCACCACAAAGACCAGTCCACCATGAGCAAATATTTGTTGAATGACTGACCAAATGAACATCCCTTCTTGTTGTCACTCTATTTCCCTCTTATAAGCTTTGTCATGAGTGATGCTGAAGATGATAACCTCTCTGTACATTTCTCACTTTCTCAAGAGCCCTACCTATGAAGAATCTTTTGGTTTTGGCCTTGGCAGGTCTTATCTGAAGGTTGTCACCCTCTTGTTACATGTATCCTCCTTTGCTTAGGGATGCAGAAACTTTTCGAGTTTGCCAAGGGTAGGCAGGCTTTCAAGAGCTGTAACATGGTGATCAAGAGCTCAAGCTCTTGACTTGTCACTCAGTACTGAACCTTGAACCTTGTCTCTGCCCCTTCCTAGCTAATCTGACTCTGGGGAAGTAATTTAGCCTCAATCTCTTCAATCCTAAAATGGGGATAATGACAGAACTTAACTGGTAGGTTGTCTTTAGAATTTAAGGACGTAGCAAAGGTGAAATGGCTGGTACAGTGCCAGACACATAGCAAGTGTCTGATAAATACAATTGGTTTGCCATCTACCTTCACAAGGATTAAAGTATGTGCTGCTGCAGCTGCTGAACAACACTCCATGAAAGGAGTTCAGGTTGGCGAGGTGGAAATGAGGCACTCTGTGCTCCAGGAAACTAGCAGGATAGGTCCCAGATAGATATTCCCAGGAGCTGATTTTATGAGCCTGATTCTTATGTCTTCTCATATTTAGAAAAACACTAAAATCCTTGATGGTGCAACTGTTTCTCGTGACTATCTAAAGTTTCATGAGGTCAGCAGAAACTTTTCTACAAAAAAATATGCGCTTGATTGCAAGTACTCCCATTACCAAAATCACATATATACTGTCCTTCCCTCCTACCTCTTTGGAACAGTTTCTCAGCGCTATCTGAGGTGCTGGGCTGCAGTCCTCATATTGCCCAAAGTAAAAAATTCTCATCTCTCACCTTGAGCATTTTTTTTAAGTCAACAAATACTAGCTCCTATTGTTATGTTTCACTTAACCTCAGGAGGAGAGTTCACATACCAAGGTCCAGGACTGGGGGATTTCTGAGGAGGCTTTTTTCTTTTTCTATCTCCCTTCCCATTACATTATAGTCTACCTACCCTATACTTTGTGGTCCCCAAAGGTGGCAACAAAAATGTGATAGATTTTAATTGTCGATCCTGTTCAACTGAAGCTGTAAGCAGATCTGAAATGTACAAGGTAGCAGTATAAAATTGCGGATGACCATTATTTAAACTGGCAAGATGAATCGAGTTTAGGAATAACTAAAAATTTTAAAGTCAAGTCACTCTTTCCTAGAGAGTGTTGATGCACTGGCATTTGGTGACAGCTCCATAGAGAACCCTAGTAGGCAGAGAGGAGGTGATACTAACCTTTTAAACAAAACACACAATGTCTGGTTACTTAACATTCCACTCCTACCGCCCTCCCCCACTTCCCGGCCTCAGCAACGTGGTTTTAAAATGAGAAGCACACCGGATTACTCTGTGTAGGTGGTGGAGTGGGAGGAGGTGAAATGCAAGCTTTATTTTCCCGACTGCTTGTCATCCAATTCCCCACTTCCCTCCGACTTTCATGAGTGATGAGGTCATCCCGGCGCAGGAAAATCAAACTCCTATTTTTCAAACCCAATAAAGGCCGGCATTGTATCCTGCGTAAACAGAGGCCAGACGGGTAGGGTGGCAGGAACACGAGCGGCCCGCCCCCTGGCGGTCGCCTGAGGCAGTCGAGCCCTGCACTCCACCAAACTGCGACAGGGAGGCGGAGAGGCTGTGAGCTAAAACGTAAGTTAAAATTAGATCAATAGTCAGCTTGGCTCTCTCAATCAATGCATTGCAGGGAGAGCGTACAACCATCTATTTATAAGCTAAACCCAGTATTATCTTCCTCTTTTAGGACGCAGAGATCCATTACAGCCGCGGCAGGGGAGAGGATGCTGCAAGGAGATGATGCACGCCACAGTACAGCCTCGCTGGCTGGTCCCGGCTTCATCCGGCCTCAGATCCGCGTGGGGTGGGCAGTGGGAGGATACACTCCTGCAGTTGGTGGCAGCACTGAGCTCTGCAGAACTCATTCCCCTGGCGGACCCCCCAAGGACTCACTCCGCCCACTCCTTAACCTCTATGGAATCCTACGTCTGTTTAAATCGACAGGACCCGAAAGGCAGAACCATCATGGGGACGGGGGGGCCTCCTGTAGATGCAGAGAGGCACTGGCCGCTTCTAACCATCCAGAGCTTGACTGCCTGTGGACTAAGGTTTCTAACCTAGCTTCCCTAAGTGACTGTGTTACTCAGGCCTCGCTCAGACAGTTGCTGTAAATAGCTACAAACTCCCTTCTCCCGCATTTACAGCAATCTGTGTGATTGCATGCATAATATTTAAGGCCTTGGTGAAATGTCCAGGTGCTCCATCCAGTCCCTGACATACTGGGATACTGGACATTCCCACTTTCCCCAATCGGTGGAAGTCATCTCCAATATATAAAGAAATGCTATGCTATGCTAAGTCGCTTCAGTCGTGTCCGACTCTGTGCGACCCCATAGACGGCAGCCCACCAGGCTCCCCCACCCCTGGGATTCTCCAGGCAAGAACACTGGAGTGGGTTGCCATTTCCTTCTCCAATGCATGAAAGTGAAAAGGGAAAGTAAAATCACTCAGTCGTGCCCGACTCTTAGCGACCCCATGGACTGCAGCCTACCAGGCTCCTCCGTCCATGGGATTTTCCAAGCAAGAGTACTGGAGTGGTGTGCCATTGCCTTCTCCGATATAAAGAAATGCTCACACCTAGCTCTTGTGTTTAAGTTGTCGAACTATTTTCGGTTGTTGACAGATGCTATAGACAGAGGCAAAATCTGATACAGCACTGCCTCCTCAGAAGCACAAGATCAAGTCATAGTTCTGGGGGTAAAAATTTAAGCATTCTAGTCTTAGATGTGTGCACAGCATGTTTTATATGATGTATTTATGTATTTTTCTTAATTTTTTCTATTATTTTTAACAACTTTCTTGAATAACCATATTTATCATAGAGAAACTTTAAACAGCCAGAGTATTTTAATATTAGCTTCAATATACATTAGACATATTTGTTGTTTGACATTAAAGGATTTTGAAGTAAAGATAGAAGCTGAAGCATTCTTCATTTAGAAACAACCTTTTTCTTCCTCACATTCTTGTTGGCTCCACTCCAAAACATATTCTACATCTGTCCCTTCCTCCCCATCTAGACTGCTTCTAGTTTAGTTACAAGTTGCCATTCGTTATCCTTCACCTGGATAAAATAGCATCTTGTCTAGGCTTCCTGGATTTTCTTTCTCCCCACTGCAGTCGACTTGCTCCACTTAGCAACAAGAGTGCTCTTTTAAAGCATAAATCAGATCTCAGATTGTATCTCTGCTCTTTGTAAAACCTTCCCTGGCTACCCATTGTAATGGATTAGACCCCAAAGTCTTCACCACAGCCAAAATGCAGTGTGTGAGCTGGCCGCTGCACCCCCACTGGCCCCTTGTCATCTCACCAGAGCTTCTCACTTTCTGTCAGAGCCTTAAACCCACGAGCTCCTAGCACTTGCTTTTCTCTCTGTGCAGAACTCCCTTTCAGAAGATCTTCTCAAAGCTGCCCTGTTGGCACAGCTCCAGTTTCAGCTCAGATATCAGAGATATCAGAGACCTTAACTGACCGCCCTCTGCTCCTCCAGAACTCAGGATCACATCACCTTGTTTTCTGTTCAACACAGCAGTTAACTGGAATTGGACTGTTTATCCTTTTTCATGTATCAGAAGTTGGCCCCAGGAAAACAGGCTCCCTATCTTTCTTGTTCACTCCTGTCTCTTTGGGTTGTAGAACAGTACCTGGTCCACAGCTGGTATTCAGGATACAGTTATTGTATAAATTATTTGATGTGATTTCCTGATATCTACATGCATAGCATTGTGCGTATTCTCCCTTGAACTGTATAGTTATTTTTATACACATATGCTTCCTCTTCTGAAGTGTGAACTCCTGGAAGCAGGATCGTGTTTCATCCCTTTTATTCTCCGTGGCCTTATGGAGTCTGGCACATAACAGATATTTAAAATATTTATTAGATTGAAATGCAATAAATGAATAGGTAATGGCCTGATATAATATGACTTTACCCCAGGTCTAGTTTTCATCAGGGAAAATGCAAAAACATCATGCTATCCAAAGGAGTAGATTGTTGCTTTGATCCTTGTAACACCCTACGCCCCCACCCCAACACTTATTTTCAAAGAACATTCATATTCATTATTTTATTTGATCTTAATACCAGCTCTGTGAGATGGGTCTTTTGATCCACACTTTACAAATGTAGGAACTGAAGCTCAGGGGCATTAACTGACTTGCTTAAGCTTGCACAACAAATATGAAGCAAAGACAGGGCTAGAGACTGCTTATTTCAAACACCCACATATATGTACACATAAAAGTTTACACAGATATGTCCGCATTTGCCAACATCTTCCCTTCTCAACCACATATCCATTGGATATGGATCCAATGGGATCATAAATGCAAAGTATCTTGAATGGAGTTTGGCATATGACAGGCTCCAAATAAATGACCATTCTTTCTTACCTGCGCTATGGTTGCCATAATTCCTCCATCCCAATAAAGAAGAATGTGTCTATCTTCACTTGTTCTTTTTATTACTAGACTGATTTCCAAGTTCCTCCTTATTGTGAAATATTAATGCATCATATTAATTGGATACTTTCACAGATCTGAGCAGGAGCAAATGGATTTTTGCTAACTGGCAACCTACTGCTCTTTCATCTTCTACTCTGCATACAAACCAAGGAAAAACATTTGTGAATATCTGTCAGAACACAGGTTGGCTTAAGTTATGCAGTTCAACATCAGTGAGGAAATGGCATAGTAAATGCCAAGGCTTATCAATCATGAACATACCCTAAACAAAGCACAGCCAGAATGGTCAAGTAATGTGCAAAATTAGTTTTACAGTAGGCAAAATAAATCAAGAGCCTATTCTGACTATTCATTCATTATTTATTGAGTTTATTTTACATGCCAAGCTCTGTACTCAGTACTGGGAATACAGAGGTGAGCAAAATTGATGAGGTCCCTAGCGATACAACTCTAGTAGAAAAGATAGGCTCAAACTGAAGAATCACACAACAGAGATCAGTGTTGTAAGAAGGCAGAACATGAGAAATGACAGGGAATTCAAGAGAATTCCTTGAGGAAGTAGTGACTAAGCTGAGCTATGTCTTGAGTTCAGGGATGGCTCCATGCCTCCAATAGTTACTAAAGAAGGAAAAAGAGGAAGAAATAATCAAATAAGTAAATATTGGATTGGCCAAAAAGTTTGTTTGTGTTTTCTGTAAGATGGTGCAGAAAACCTGAATGAACTTTTTGGCCAATCCAATAATACTAGTAATAAGAATATAATAAGTAACTTTTAAAACTCTCTTATTTAATAAATATTCTTGAGTGCCTACTATGTGTCAGGTGGCTGTCTAGGTGTTGGGGTTACAGCATTGGTCAAAGACAAAAATCCCTGCCCTCATGGACCTATGTTGTAATGAGGGAAGGCATATGATAAATTAATAAAGAATTATAATAGAAAGGAATGTAACATGGTGATTTCTGCAAAAAAGAAAAGCAAACTAAGGCAGTAAGCTAGGGAGGGGGGGTGAAGTGGGTAGCAAAGTGCTCTTTTACATAGTATTGTTCCATCTGCCTTCCCTGACTAATATATTTGAAGAAGACCCAGCAGCGGTGAAGGAGCAAGTGGCGCGGGGGAGAGCAGTCTGAGAAGTCGGTGGGTGACTGCAGAAGGAAGAGCTCTCCAAGAGGAAGACTCTGAGAGTGCAAGGACCATCAGACAACAGTGTTACTGACTTGTTTGAGGAAGTACAAGGAGGCCAGTGTGTCTGAAGTGAGCAGAGTAAGCAAGGGGTAACTAGTAGATGAGTTCAGAGGAGGAATGGATTTTAAGGGACCTCGGAAGTGACTGTAAAGATTTTAGCTTTTATTCTAAGTGCAATGAGAAGACATTGGAAGCTTTTGAGCAAATGATTGACATTATCACACATTTTAATAGTCACTTTGGTTGCTGGGTAGAGAGCACCTACCTTTCACACACAACGGCAATGTGTGATAGCTTAATAGGTGAGTTCATTTTAACTTCACAAATCTCAAAGTACCCATTTTACAGGTGAGGAAATCAAGATGTATGGAGTTTAGGTTTAAGTACTTACTCGAGATCACATGCTAAATAACAGGCAGAGCAGAAATTAAAAGCTAAGAATTGTAATTTTAGCACCTAAGTCGTTAACCACAGTATTAGAGACTGGGCTGGTAGGTGATGGTGATTATAAAACAGTACCACCTATCATTCACTGAGGGTCTTCTGTCCTAGCTTTTATTGTTAATTTTATTTCATTCTCACACAAATGCTAGCAGATAGGCCCTATTGCCCCTTTAATATAGGTAAGGAGAGAGAGATTCAGTTAGTCAGTGAACATAACTAATCTATGTTCAAACAGTTTATAATTAGAAGTTAGAATTCAAACCCAGGGCACTTCATCTCCTAGGCCTTGTTGACTACGAGATAAGTACATCAAGGTTTTAAATATTTTTGTTACAGAGAACCTTTAGAGATTCCCTGGTGGTTTGGTGGTTAGGAATCTGCCTGCCAATGCAGAGAACGTGGGTTCGATCCTTGATCCAGGAACTAGGATCTCACATGCCACAGGATAGCTGGTCCCATGTGCCACAACTACCGAGCTCACGTGCTGCCGACTCTCGAAACCCAAGTGCCCAGAGCCAGTGCTCCACACACAGGAAGCCACTGCAGTGAGAAACCCTCACACTGCAACCAGAGAAGGCCCTCACATGCCAGTGAAGACCCAGCAGAGCCAGAAAAAAGAACCTATAATTGAATCATGTACTCTAAAAAATTCATTCTTTTTTTTGATTGGAATGTTTATCCCATTTTTTATGTAATTATTGAAATAGTTGGTTTACACTATTTTCTGTTTCCCCTTTCCTACCTGCAATTGAATTAAGTATGTACATTCCATTTTCTCTTTTATTAGCTTTTTATTATAATTTTTGATTTTCTTATAGCTTTCCACCTAGAGAATCAGTATGTCTTTCTAGCTTCTCAATATATATCCTAAGTTAGTATTTTTGCCACTTCACAAGTAATTTAAGAACTTCGTAACAGTTTAACTTCATTTAGGTCCTCAAGTTCTCTGTGATATTATTTATAATTTTACTCCTTTGTTATGCTGTCATAAGTATTTCTTTACTTTTGTTTCATAAAGTCAATATTTTCAAATATTTATACATATACTTACCTGCTATAGTGTTCTTTGGTCTTCCCTGGTGGCTCAGATGGTAAAGAATCTGCCTGTAATGCGGGAGACCTGGGTTTGATCCCTGGGTCAGGAAGATCCCCTGGAGAAGAGAACGGCAACCCACTTCAGTATTCTTGCCTGGAGAATCTGCATGGACAGAGGATCTTGGTGGGCTACAGTTTCCATGGGTCTCAAAGAATCGGACACAACTGGGCGACTTTCACTCACTCACTCACAGTGTTCTTTATTCCTTCCCAAAGTCCAATATTTCTCTGTGGGATTATTTTCCTTTGGTCTGAAAATTTTCTTTTAGTAAATCTTATAGTTGCATTCTCTGGAGACAAAGTCATCAAGGTTTATTTGTTGGAAAATATTTTTATTTTGGCTTAATTTTTGAAGTATCTTTTCACTTGATATAATATTTTTCTTTCAGCTCTTAAAAGATGTTAAAACACTATCTTCCTGCTTCCATAGTTTCTACTGAAAAGTTGGCTCTCAGTCTTGATGTTGTCACTTGGAAAGCATTGTATTTTGTTTTGTTTTCCCTTGGATCTTTTTCTCTGTGTATTTACCTTTCATCATTTTGAATATAATACTCCTAGATGTAGTTTTCATTGTTTTTATTCTTCTTAGTTTTCTTGTTCTTGAATCTGTGGGTTGATATCTTTGACCAATCTTGGGAACTGAACTGACTGATCACTACAATGATTGCTCTTTTCTACTCCCCTTCTCTTCTCCCTCTTAGTCAATTCAGTCACTCAGTTGTGTCTGACTCTTAGTGACCCTATGGGCTGCGGGACACCAGTCTTCCCTGTCCATCACCAACTCCCAGAGCTTACTCAAACTCATGCCCATTGAGTTGGTAATGCAATCCAACCATCTCATCCTCTGTCAACCCCTTCTCCTCCTGTCTTCAATCTTTCCCAGCATCAGGGTCTTTTCCAATGAGTTAGTACTTCACATCAGGTGGCCAGAGTATTGGAGCTTCAGCTTCAGCATCAGTCCTTCCAGTGAATATTCAGGGCTGATCTCCTTCAGAATGGACTGGTTGGATCTCCTTGAAGTCCCAGGGACTCTCAAGAGTCTTCTCCAACACCACAGTTCAAAAGCATCAATTCTTTGGTGCTCAGCTTTCTTTATAGTCCAACTCTCATCCATACATAACTACTGGAAAAACCATGGCTTTGACTAGATGGACCTTTGTTGGCAAAGTAATGTCTCTACTTTTTAATATGCTGTCTAGGTTGGTCATAGCTTTTCTTCCAAGGAGTAAGTGTCTTTTAATTTCATGGTTGCAGAGACCATCTGCAGTGATTTTGGAGCCCCCCAAAATAAAGTCTGTCACTGTTTCCCCTGTTTCCCCATCTATTTGCCATGAGTGATGGGATCAGATGCCATGATCTTAGTTTTCTGAATGTGGAGCTTCAAGCCAACTTTTTCACTCTCCTCTTTCACTTTCATCAAGAGGCTCTTTAGTTCTTCTCCACTTTCTGCCATAATGGTGGTGTCATCTGCATATTTGAGGTTAATTGATATTTCTCCCAGCAATCTTTATTCCAGCTTGTGCTTATCCAGCCTGTATGTTGTACTCTGCATATAAGTTAAATAAGCAGGATGACGATATACAGGCTAGACATACTCCTTTCCTGATTTGGAACCAGTCTGTTGTTCCATGTCTAGTTCTAACTGTTTCTTCTTGACCTGCATACAGATCTCTCAGGAGGCAGGTCAGGTGGTCTGGTATTTCCATCTCTTTAAGAATTTTCCACAATTTGTTGTGATCCACACAGACAAAAACTTTGACATAGTCAGTAAAGCAGAAGTAGATGGTTTTCTGGAACTCTCTTGCTTTTTTGATGATCCGATGAAAGTGGGCAATTTGATCCAACAAATGTTGGCAAAATGATCTCTGGTTCCTCTGCCTTTTCTAAATCCAGCTTGAACATCTAGAATGTCATAGTTCATGTACTGTTGAAGCCTGGTTGGAAGGATTTTGAACATTACTTTGCTAGTGTGTAAGATGAATGCAATTATATGGTAGTTTGAATATTCTTTGGAGAAGGCAATGGCAACCCACTCCAGTACTCTTGCCTGGAAAATCCCATGGACAGAGGAGCCTGGTAGGCTGCAGTCTATGGGATCTCGAAGAGTTGGACCCGACTGAGCAACTTCACTTTCACTTTTCACTTTCATGCATTGGAGAAGGAAATGGCAACCCACTCCAGAGTTCTTGCCTGGAGAATCCCAGGGATGGTGGAGCCTGGTGGGCTGCCGTGTCTGGGGTCTCACAGAGTCGGACACAACTGAAGCGACTTAGTAGTCAGATCAGATCAGATCAGATCAGTCCCTCAGTCGTGTCTGACTCTTTGCGACCCCATGAATCGCAGCACGCCAGGCCTCCCTGTCCATCACCAACACCCAGAGTTAACCCAGATTCATGTCCATCTAGTCAATGATGCCATCCAGCCATCTCATCCTCTGTCCTCCCCTTCTCCTCCTGCCCCCAATCCCTCCCAGCATCAGAGTCTTTTCCAATGAGTCAACTCTTCCCATGAGGTGGCCAAAGTACTGGAGTTCAGCTTTAGCATCATTCCTTCCAAAGAAATCCCAGGGCTGATCTCCTTCAGAATGGACCGGTTGGATCTCCTTGCAGTCCAAGGGACTCTCAAGAGTCTTGAGAGTCCCAACACCACAGTTCAAAAGCATCAATTCTTCGGCGCTCAGCCTTCTTCACAGTCCAACTCTCACATCCATACATGACCACAGGAAAAACCATAGCCTTGACTGGACAAACCTTTGTTGGCAAAGTAATGTCTCTGCTTTTCAATATGCTGTTTAGGTTGGTCATAACTTTCCTTCCAAGGAGTAAGTGTCTTTTAATTTCATGGCTGCAGTCACCATCTGCAGTGATTTTGGAGCCCAGAAAAATAAAGTTTGACACTGTTTCCACTGTTTCCCCATCTATTTCCCATGAAGTGGTGGAACCGGATGCCATGATCTTCGTTTTCTGAATGTTGAGCTTTAAGCCAACTTTTTCACTCTCCACTTTCACTTTCATCAAGAGGCTTTTTAGTTCCTCTTCACTTTCTGCCATAAGGGTGGTGTCATCTGCATATCTGAGGTTATTGATATGTCTCCTGGCAATCTTGATTCCAGCTTGTGTTTCTTCCAGTCCAGCGTTTCTCATGATGTACTCTGCATATAAGTTTAATAAACAGGGTGACAATATACAGCCTTGACAAACTCCTTTTCCTATTTGGAACCAGTCTGTTGTTCCATGTCCAGTTCTAACTGTTGCTTCCTGACCTGCATACAAATTTCTCAAGAGGCAGGTCAGGTGTTCTGGTATTCCCATCTCTTAGTAGTAGTAGTTGAATATTCTTTGGCATTGCCTTTCTTTGGAACTGGAATGAAAATGGACTCAGTCCTGTGGCCACTGCTGAGTTTTCCAGATTTGCTGGCATATTCAGTGCAGCACTTTCACAGCATCATCTTTTAGGATTTGAAATAGCTCAACTGGAATTCCGTAACCTCTACCAGCTTTGTTTGTAGTGATGATTCCTAAGGCCCACTTTGCTTTGCATACCAAGATGTCTGGCTCTAGGTGAGTGATCACACCATCATGGTTACCTGGGTTGTGAAGATCTTTTTTGTATAGTTCTTCTGTGTATTCTTGCCACCTCTTCTTAATATGTTCTGCTTCTGTTAGGGACATACCATTTCTGTCCTTTATTGAGCCCATCTTTGCATGAAATATTCCCTTGGTATCTCTAATTTTCTTGAAGAGATCTCTAGTCTCTTCTCCCTCTAGGATTTCAATTATACATGCATTGGATCTTTTGACTATGTTCCACATGTCTTTTATGTTTCATTCTGTTTTTCTCACTCTTTCCCCACACTTTGGTGTTTCAGTTTGGGTTTTCTTCCTTTTCTTTCTTTCTTTTTTTTTAAACTAATCTTGTCTTTGAATAAAATATACAGTGTTCCACATGCTATTAAACTCATCTAGTGAATTCTATGGTTTAGATAATGTATTATTGTATTTTTCAACTTCAGAATGCTCATTTGATTTTTTTAGCATGTCAGTTTTGTTGAAATGTTTAATCTTTTAATCAGTTTCTCCTTTATTTTCTTTAGTATAATAATCTTAATTATTTAAAATTCTTTTCTGCTAATTACCATATTTGAATTATCTGTGGATATGGTTCTATTGTTTAATTTTTTTCCTCTTGATTATCAATCACATCTTCCATTCTCTTCTCATGTTAGTAATTTTAACTTGTAGCATAAACTTTGAGTATTAAAAACAACACAAAACAAAAAAATCGGAGAATGCTTGGCTGAAATCTTTTACCAGCAAGGGTTCTTCCTTTTCTCTGATAGGCAGATAGGTAAAAATTGAGTTGGATATGAGTTTGAATTGCAGTATTTTGTGTCCAGTTCACCTCTGGTTTGTCCCTGTTCTTTGCAGAGAGTTCTTTTGGATTTTCAATTGGAAACCTAACAGCTCCCTGTCTCTTCAGCTCTAAAAGTCCTGGTCATCAGAGGTCTCAGGTTTATAGCTTAGATTTCTGCTTCACACAGGTTCAAAGTCTGGCAAATGATTTGAGAGGAAGAGCTGTTGTGCATTCATTTCAAACCCATTATTTCTAGTGGGACTGTGTCTCCTACGCACTGCAGACTGTAAGAGTTTTTAATTTCTCTTTCTGGTTCAGCTCACATAAATTTTCCCTACCACCTCTGAGCAGACGGGAGTGAGTCTTACAGTTCTCTAATTCATTATTTCAGTCTCATACCTTCACCAAGTGTTTTGCTGTATGCTCTTTTTCCCAATAGAGTCCTTCTTCTTGGCCTAAATCCAGTCTTAAGTTTGTACCCAAAATGGACAAATGCTCCTTGGGAAGCAAACAGTTGGTAATGTAAGCTCACTTAGAAATTTTAGTTTATTTAATTCTCTTTGCATCCATAGCTCTTCAGTATCTTTAATGATATTTGAAATGTACTTTTTCTTTTTTTTTTTTCTTTTGCTATGGTGTAGATGTTAGGCTGCTGTGACCTTTTACAGTTTATCCACAGGTAAAAGTCCCTCTCAGATGCATAAAGGGTGAGAAATTTTGGAGTTGGAAAGGACTTTGGCATTTACCTAATACAGATACTTCACTGGATATATAGAAAAATAGATACCAAGAATGGTAAAGTGTTTTATCCTAGACTCCAAACTAATCATGCTAGAAATTAGACCTGAGAAAAGCTTTGAGGTGGGCCTCCTGATGCTAAGTTCTGCATTCAGGGGGACAAGAAGGAGAAAAAGAGACAGAGATAAAAAGAATATACCATGGAAAGGTCTCCACCTGAAAAAGAGAGCAATATTGGAGTCTTTGCTATAGTCATTCAAATGATCAGCCTTCAAAAATTCATGTTGGAAAACCTAACTAATGCCTTCTAAGTCAATCATAAAATCTAACATTTGCTTATTTCTGCTTTTCCTACCTTGTTTGAAAACAGGATTTAAAATGGCATGCCAATAAGAGCTCCTCCAGGGAAGGTTACAGATGGGGCAAATAGGAAGGATATGTGAAGAGTGGGAAAGGCTGTTATCAGAAAGCTGAGAACATTATCCTTGGCAGAAGGATATTGGTAGCAGATGAAATTTCAGGGTGTTGTGGATGTTGGAGGCTCATGAATTACTCTGCTCAATAGAATAACTGAGACAAAGACTGGATTCATGTCCTCAAAAACATAATAAGTAAATCTTTCTATTTCTTTCTGAAGGGAGAGTTTATCACTGTCATCTTTCTCCCCTCTATCATTGTTGAGTTAATCAAAGTTTGAAAGGAAGGAAAGAGAGTGTAGGATTAATGAGACCAGATTCTGGAACCTGGAGCAGAGCAATTCATTCCTTCCTAGGATGTATACACACAGACACACACACACCCCAGCTGCAAGATTCAGGGGGAGACAGATTCCCTTGGACCCAATCCTAACTAAAGAGCTTCTGGGAAGACTTCTTGGGCAGAGCATCTAGAAAAATTGGACTTGTAAGCCATTTTGGCCTTTCATTTCCTTCCTTTTTCCTGGAGCAATGCCTACAGGTGCCAGGGACACAAAATCTTCTCAATAAGGATGACAGAGCTGGCAGACAAGTTTAGCTGCCCATTCCAGACCTGAATTGGCCTCCCCAGGCTTCTAACTTGTTGTATGAGACAATTAAATTCCTTACTTGGGACTTCAGTGGTTCAGACTCTGTGCTTCCACTACAGGGGTCATAGGTTTGATCTCTGGTGGGGAAACTAAGATACCACAAGCAGAGAAATGCCCCCTCAATATATATATATATATATATATATATATATATATATATATATATAAATCCCTTACGTAAAAAAGGAGCAAAACACCCTTCCTGAGATGCTCCCCACATTTCTACCAATACATCAAGCCCTCACCTCACACGTAACATAGGAAAAACCATTTGAATTTACAGAGAGTCAAATCCTGGGAAGATACTTTAAAATAAATGTGATTTTTATGTTTGACATTTAATATGATAGTTGCATGTTTATTTAACATTTGTGGTATTTTGTCCTATTCTTGATTGAAATTTTATGTCTCTACTCAAGCCTAGAATGGCAGTTGCTAAGCAATTTAGCAATATAAATAAGTAACACGGTGGGGTTCAGGATCAGTGGGAAGTAATATGTTCAGACTTCTTAGAGAAACACACTGTATTTAAGGATATTATCTCATTACTGTCTACATGCAAATGTGTACTATTTATAAATGATTCACATCTCTTCATTCAGTTCAGTTCACTTCAGTCACTCAGTCGTGTCCGACTCATTGTGACCCCAGGAACCGCAGCACGCCAGGCCTCCCTGTCCAACACCAACTCCCGGAGTTCACTCAGACTCACGTCCATTGAGTCAGTGATGCCATCCAACCATCTCATCCTCTGTCGTCCCCTTCTCCTCCCGCCCTCATTCTTTCCCAGCATCAGGATCTTTTCAAATGAATCTGTTGTTCCCATCAGGTGGCCAAAGTATTGGAATTTCAGCTTCAACATCAGTCCTTCCAATGAACACCCAGGACTGATCTCCTTTAGGATGGACTGGTTGGATCTCCTTGCAGTCCAAGAGACTCTCAAGAGTCTTCTCCATCACCACAGTTCAAAAGCATCAATTCTTTGATGCTCGGCTTTCTTTATAGTCCAACTCTCACATCCATACATGACTACTGGAAAAACCATAGCCTTGATTAGATGGGCCTTTGTTGGCAAAGTAATGTCTCTGCTTTTTAATATGCTGTCTAGGTTGGTCATAACTTTCCTTCCAAGGAGTAAGCGTCTTTTAATTTCATGGCTGCAATCACCATCTGCAGTGATTTTGGAGCCCCCAAAAATAAAGTCTGACACTGTTTCCACTATTTCCCCATCTATTTGCCGTGGAGTGGTGGGACCGGATGCCATAACCTTAGTTTTCTGAATGTTGAGCTTTAAGCCAACTTTTTCACTCTCCACTTTCACTTTCATCAAGAGGCTCTTTAGTTTTTCACTTTCTGCCATAAGGGTGGTATCATCTGCATATCTGAGGTTGTTGATATGTCTCCTGGCAATCTTGACTCCAGCTTGTGCTTCCTCCAGCCCAGCGTTTCTCATGATGTACTCTGCATATAAGTTAAATAAGCAGGGTGATAATATACAGCCTTGACGTACTCCTTTTCCTATTTGGAACCAGACTGTTGTTCCATGTCCAATTCTAACTGTTGCTTCCTGACCTGCATACAGGTTTCTCAAGAGGCAGGTCAGGTGGTCTGGTATTCCCATCTCTTTCAGAATATTATTGTTCAGAAGTTTATTGTGATCCACACAGTCAAAGGCTTGGGCATAGTCAATAAAGCAGAAATAGATGTCTTGTAACAATTTCTGTGACCAATCCCCATTTCTTTAAAATTATCCACTGTTAATGATAGCTAGCATTTCTTGAGTACTTGCTATGCACAAGGCATTTTCCTAAGCAAGGAACACTTTCTGTAAGTCTATTGCATTTCATCTTTACAGTACGTCTATGAGGTAGGTATGGAGAAGGCAATGGCACCCCACTCCAGTACTCTTGCCTGGAAAATCCCGTGGACAGAGGAGCCTGGTGGGCTGCAGTCCGTGGGGTCGCTAAGAGTCGGACACGACTGAGCGACTTCCCTTTCACTTTTCACTTTCATGCACTGGAGAAGGAAATGGCAACCCGCTCCAGTGTTCTTACCTGGAGAATCCTAGGGATGGGGGAGCCTGGTAGGAGGCTGTCTATGGGGTTGCACAGAGTCAGACACATCTGAAGTGACTTAGCAGCAGCATTAGGTAGGTATAACTATTATTCTCCTTTAAAACTAAGGAATTTGAGACTTAGCAAGGTTGAGTAACTTGCTCAAGGACACATAGTAGAGGGGCAGGTCAGTTCAGTCCGACCCAAAAGCCCATGTGCTAATAATTTTATACTTAACAGAACGATCTTTCAATAGCTCCTTAAAACTTAGTGGTGCAAATCTTTCTTTATGAGTGTTTGTCAATTGTGGCTGGTTCCTAAACAACAACTCCATTCTTTCTTCTACTCTATGTTGGTCCTGTTAGGGACCAGTTTTCTCTCTCAGATAGTGGTAGTCAAGCTGAGTTGCCTGAAACACAAAAAAGAGAAATGAGCAATTTGGGGAAGCAAGACTGACCTGGTATCTTGTCTGCAGCAGCCCCCTGGCTGGGCTCCAGCACATCCTTTACTTATTGCATAGCCTGAGGGTATTACCTTTGGTTTTCCTTACCTGTAATACTGGAACATCATTGATGTTGCAAGGTTGGGAAGGGACAATAATGAAGTACTATAAGGGCATAGGTCAGTGCAGACACATGATAGTATTTGTCAAATAGAAGTTCCCTTCCCCTAGCTCGTCTTATCATTAATGCATCCTTGTGGAATATCTCTCTTCAATGTGAACACCTTGTCTAGGAGATTTTTTAGGGCTTACCTGGTGGCTCAGATGGTAAAGAGTCTATCTGCAATGCCTGGGTTGGGAAGATCCTCTGGAAAAGGAAATGGCAACCCACTCCAGTGTTCTTGCCTGGAAAATCCCATGGACTGGCAGGCTACAGTCCATGGAGTCACAAAGAGTCCAACATGACTAACACTTTCACTTTCACTCTCATAAGAGATTTTTGGAACACACTGCTGGTATTCACTTTGCAAATAACTGGAGGAGGATTGTGAGGTCACCCTTAGGCAAGCAATTCTTCACTTCTTATTTTGTCTTCATAATTCTAATATGGTTGACTCTTGAACACAGGGGAAGGTCAGCGATCCTCACATAATGGAAAATCCATGTATAACTTTTGACTCCCCCAAAATTTGACTATTAATAACCTACTCTTGACCAAAAACCTTACTGATAATGTAGCTGATTAACCTATATTTTGTATGTTATGTGTATGTCTCTCTATATTTTATGCATTCATGTCATACCTTACTTTTTCTTACTTTTTTTTCAATTTTTTTTAGGTTATGTGGTTTGTCTGTGAGTTTGTTCAAATTGCTGCAGATCTCCAAATTTTTTTCCAATAAATTTATTGAAAAAGAAATGTGTATATAAGTGGATCTGCACAGTTCGAATGCATGCTGTTCAAGGGTTAACTGGACTTGCTTTTCATGTAGTCCTTTACTTTAAATGTTACCCCAAATCCCCACTTGACATAAAGATTTCCCGCCCTCCCTCCCCCTTCACCCCAACAAAGAAATGCCCTAATAATATTCCCAGCAAGTAGAATCCAGGATTTCTTTTCTTTGTCTGTAGTCATGTGAAGTTGAACAGCCCTGCTTTACTGGGGGACATTTTTCTCTTGTGATAAATTTGACTTCATGACAAACTCAGGCCGTTGGCCTCCAGGTGGAGCTGCGTGAAAGACAGAAAGACGGGAAAAGAGAAAAACACCAGGCTGGTACCCCAGAGATGCCAAGGGCAATGAAACAGTGGTGGCGTGGCGTCTTTAGGGGATTGTGGGACTAGAGTGACTTGTGAAATGATTCAGCCGGTTTAATTCTACAAGAATTTGAAGGGACTGCCAATGTGCTTAGCCAGCCCAGGGTGTGATGCGAGAGGAATGAGACACTGCCTCCATGGAGCTGGAAGTCAGAGTGGCAACACAGACACTTGAAGGAAGAACCCGTACCACGGGTACATGTGTGCTCAGCTGTAGCTGACTCTTTGTGACTCCATGGACCCGTAGCCTGACTGGCTCCTCTGATCATGGGATTTTCCTGGAAAGAATGCTGGAGTGTGTAGCCATGCTCTTCTCCAAAGGATCTTTCTGATCTAAGGATCAAACATGTGTCTTTGGCATTGCAGGCAGATTCTTTACTGCTGAGCCACTGAGGAAGCCCAGAACCCATCACACTCAGTGGTAAACTGTGGTGCAGCCTAGGTCATGGGTTCCATAGATGATGGAAAGGCTAGTATCTTTTTTTTTTTTGCCTGCTCTTCTATTCCAGGTACTAAATTATATGGGTTACATCAATTATACTCATTTAATTTAATCCTAAAAATGAGCCTTTGACATAAGCCCATTTTGATAGTGAGGAAATTGAAATGCAAAGAGATTAAGTAACCTGTTTAGGACCCAACAGCAAGCAAACTATAGGATTTCAATTTAGGTCTGTCTGAATACAACACCCAAGCCCTCAGATAGCTGAGAGCCACTTGCTTGCTATAGGACTGAGCCCTCCTAACTTTCATGTACCTCATTTTCCCTATGTGATGAAAGGAGCTAATAGTGGTGCACTAGAATCACTTGGGGGTAACGCTTTGCCTATGCCTTCTGGTCTGGCAATCTGCCTCTCACCTTGTTGTTCTTTAGCCTCATGTCTGACTCTGTAACCCCATGGACTGTAGCCCTCCAGGCTTCTCTGTCCATGGGATTTCTCAGGTAAGAATACTGGTGTGGGTTGCTGTTTCCTTCTTCAGGGGCTCTTCCCCACCAAGGCATTGAACCTGTGTCTCCTGCATTGCAGGCAGGAAGCCTGCCTGTCACCTTAGCCCCTGATAATCAGGCTTTGTGGCGCTCTCAGCACATGATCCTACTCCAGAAGAAGTCTACAGACCAGGGGGTCACTGGATGCAAGGGGTGGAAGTAGAGAGTGACAATTTACAAAGCCACCTCAATTTTGCAAGTCCCAAGGCCTGATTGTTCAATGTTTCCTAGATTCCTGTGAGACTGCACTACTGCACCACAGCCTTGCAACAATCCCCCCAACCTCCATTCCTTCCTGTTGTCTTGGGTTGAATTGAGCTTTTGTTACCTGTGACCAACAGATCCCTGACTAGAACAAATGCTTTCCTCATAGGGTTATTGTGAAGAGTCCACCAGATAAGGTAAATTACAAAGGGCAAGATTGA
The DNA here is from genome assembly GCF_027580195.1 of Bos mutus. NCBI lineage: Eukaryota > Metazoa > Chordata > Mammalia > Artiodactyla > Bovidae > Bos > Bos mutus. The sequence continues at coordinate 51,672,253 of NC_091617.1, forward strand.
TGAGACTAGAGCTATTTATCTTAGTGAGTAAAATAGCAATTTGGCCTTTATAATTGAGTCCTGGGATGCTCAGTTTATGGAATGCTTCATTATATTGAAAGGAAGATATGCACAAATTTGAAGGCTGATATTCATGTCAGACTGAAGACATGCAACCCCCCCACCGCCCCCTTGCCCCCGCAACCCCATACCTCAGGGTTCTCTGCATTCAGGAGAGGATGGCTCCAGGCTGGTCATCTGGGAATCACTTTAAATTAGGTTTCCACTAAAGCCAGACTGTGCCCTGTGGAATCTTCTAGAGGGATTTGTAGATTGCCTGAGTGAACAGGCTGACAGGCTGGCTGGCCATGTGCTGTCTCTGCAGTGTGAAGGTTCTGAGAGCCGTGTGCATCCCAACTCCAAGGGAAGTTTCACCAAGGTGATCTCTTCACTGATCTGCTTCAGTTGCATCTGCTGGTCATGTCTCTTGCCATGGCCAGAGCAATGGCATAGACATAAACACAGCCTGAGAGTACAGAGCTGCTTCTTTTAAAATAAAATATACTCCACACTGCACTGGACATTTTATGTCTGGCTTATTTAGTATCGCAAGTGCTTTGCTTTTCAGTAGGTTTAAAGAGCTGGTCAGAAACAACACTCTTTCTGCTGCCATCTTATTATTCATGGGGTTGCATATTGCTTTATTTATCATGGATCTCAGCGTGCCAAGCCTTCCTTTGTTTCTTCATAACTTTAAGACCTCTCAGATTAAGACAAAACCATTTTTGCCTGATTTTACTCTCTGACCCCTTCAACCTGCACCCCACATTTGCCTTCTTTCTCTGGGGGTCACATAACTTCACTCTCCACTACCCAGTAAAGCAGCAGAGGAAGAAATTTTCTTTTCAGTGAGTTTCCCAGTGACAGCTCTATTATTTAACTCAGACCATGTGAATCACCAGTTGGAGGGTTGTTTTTGGGTGAACCTTGTTCTGAATCTCAGTTGACTGATGCAAAGACACTCGGTATATTTTCCTGCTACTTTAATGAATCTCACTTTTTACAGCTTTTACCCGTTAGGATCAGTTATGACCCTTTAAAATAAAGTGCTGTTCATTGGTATTATGAAGAGTTCCCCTCTCTCTCCAATAAAACAGCAGGTCAATGCTCTCTGGCTTGGGGAGAATTTTGAAAGATGTTTAAGGAAGAGGATCTGTGATAGCTTTTAATCCAGATGATCCCTTGGCTGAGAATTCTGAAGGCTGCTTTATGGTTGGTGTCCTTTAGTTACTAACATCATCAGGAAAAGAAACCACACCATAATCTCCCATCAGTGGATCACGTTGTAGGCATTCAGATAGAAATCTCTGTTTAAACATCTTCTCCATGGTGCGTGGCAGAGGGCAGTGGTACTTTCCCAGTTGCCTTCTCTGTGTATTAAGATCTTGGTGGTAGGGTTTACCCAGGACAGATATCTATCTACAACTCAACCAAATGGGTCAGCCTGGGACCTTATGAATTCAACAGTAAACATTCACTAGGCCTGTGAACGATAAATAATATATCAGAGAAGGCAATGGCACCCCACTCCAGTACTCTTGCCTGGAAAATCCCATGGATGGAGGAGCCTGGTAGGCTGCAGTCCATGGGGTCGCTAAAAGTCGGACACGACTGAGCGACTTCACTTTCACTTTTCACTTTCATGCACTGGAGAAGGAAATGGCAACCCACTCCAGTGTTCTTGCCTGGAGAATCCCAGGGACGGGGGAGCCTGGTGGGCTGCCAGACGTCTATGGGGTCGCACAGAGTCGGACATGACTGAAGCGACTTATACAAATACATAATAAAGGTGAACACTGATTATTTACCACATGCCAGGCAAGAAGCCTACCTCATCCTCTGAGCAACCCTATGAGGTAAAAATAAAAGCTAGGATTTACTGAGCTCTCATTATGTGCCAGGAATAGTTCCAAGTGTCATCTGTGTACTAACTTATTTAATCCTCCTAATAGCCTCAGGACATGGGGGCAGTTTGGGGCCCATTTTATAAATGAGGAAGCTGGGTACACAGAAAGGTTAGATAACGTGTCCAAGGTCATGCAGCTGGCAGGTGATGAAGTTGGGATTCAAACACAGCAGTCTGATTTCAAATCCCATGTGATAAGCATCTCTGCAAAAGATGCATGAGGGACCAGTGAAACTTCCAGTCCCTTCTGTGATGAAGGGAATAGTGGCTGCTTACATATGGTCAGGACTTCTTTGCTCTCAAATTCCACTGATCCTTCCTGCGGCCCCCGCACCGTTTTTGCTATAGGCAGCCTGTGTGGGAATGGTGTTGGCTCCTCGCGGGGGCTCAGCTACTGCCTAGAGATGGTTCTCCATCTCTGCTCATGTAATTTCTCATCTTTCCCTTTAAGTACAGTCTTTGTCTGTTGGTATCTATGGAGATTGGCTCCCTCAATACTTTCTCGGACATATCTACCTCTAATTGTCAAGGAATGCCTCTCTCTGGGTTTGTTTACATGGCACTGTGGCTCTGTCTGCTCCCACCGTGCCCTCCATGCCCTGTCTGTGTTCCTCGCCTCTATTAGCATTCTCGGCCACATTAAGCTGTGAAAAGAGCCATGTTTCTCTACCTTTGCTAGGCAGAAGCATTTTGGTATTGGGATTTTCAGCTAAAAAGTGAATGTCCCATTGAGCACCTGTAGGATAGCTAGACAGCATATTAAAAAGCAGAGACATTACTTTACCAACAAAGCCCATCTAGTCAAAGCCATGGTTTTTCCAGTAGTCATGTATAAATGTGAGAGTTGGACTATAAATAAAGCTGAGCACCGAAGAATTGATGCTTTTGAACTGTGGTGTTGGAGGAGACTCTTGAGAGTCCTTTGGACTGCAAGGAGATCAAACCTGTCAGTCCTAAAGGAAATCAATACTGAATAATCATTGGAAGGACTGATTCTGAAGCTGAAGCTACAATACTTGGCCACCTGATGTGAAGAACCGACTCATTTGAAAAGATCCTGATGCCAGGAAAGATTGAAGGCAGGAGGAGAAGGGGATGACAGAGGATGAGATGGTTGGATGGCATCACCGACTCCATGGGCATGAGTTTGAGTAAGCTTCAGGAGTTGGTGATGGACAGGGAAGCCTGGCTTGCAGCAGTCCATGGGGTCGCAGGGAGTCAGACATGACTGAGCAACTGAACTGAACTGGACTGAACTGAGGATACAATTAAATCCACCCCAGTCTTATAACAGCTCAGGAGTGTTCTGATTTGTTTCAAGCAGGTTACCGAAAAAACAGGAATCCTACCTCCTATGTTGAGCCAGAGTAAAGAGGAATGGACATGGACTTTGAAGTCAAGCACAGCTGAATTTGTATTGCAGTTCTAGTACACACTGTGTGGCCTTTGACCACTTACCGAACCTCTCTGAGCTTTCTTCTTCAATGAAGCAGATATAAAAATACCTCATACAACTTTCTGAGGATCAAAAATGATAGTAGATGTGATGTTCCCGGTATAGACTAGGTATGCAATTGTTTTTCTTTTCTTCCATCAAGTTTCCTGTTCTGCCAGTATCTAGCTGTTGAACTTAACCTCTTTGGAACTTGTTTTCCTCATTTTTAAAATGAGATATGATGATAAGTCGACTGCCAGGGTCTCTTCCAGCTCTAAGTGTCTCCTATATCAGTCTTGATAAAGGTGCTAAGGAGTTTCCTTATGTTGCCTCATATGATCCTCTTCATAACCCTTTGAGTCAGGTCTAAATATACAGATGAGAAAACTGAAACTCAGGAAGAATGAGTAACTGGTCAGAGATATTTAACTATCAGTTGGCTAGGAAATGAAGATTTGAACCCAGAGTCTACACATAATATGAGTACCCTGAATGGCAGGGCTCAGAGATACACACGATAGATCCTTTTATAATGGCTGCGCAGCAGTAACCCTCTATGCCCTCAACCATGCACTGCCCATACTATGATGGGTGGAATGTGTCCTTCCCAGTAGGCTTACTTTTGTTGTTATTCAGTTGCTAAGTAGTGTCTGACTCTGAGACCCCATGGACTGCAGTACACCAGGCTCCTCTGTCCTCCATTGTCTCCCAGAATTTGCTCAAATTCATATCCATCAAGTCAGTGATGCTATCTAACCATCTCATCCTCTGACAAACCCTTCTCCTTTTGCCTTCATCCCTCCCCAGAATCAGGATCTTTTCCAGTGAGTTGGCTCTTCACATAAGTGGCCAAAGTATTGGTGCTTCAGCTTCAGCATCAGTTCTTCCAATGAGTATTCAGAGTTGATTTCCTTTAGAATTGACTGTTTGATCTCCTTTCAGTCCAAGGGACTCTCAAGAGTCTTCTCCAGCACCACAATTCAAAACTATCAATTCTTTGGTGCTTAGCCTTCTTTATGGTTCAACTCTCACACCCATACATGACTATTGGAAAACCATAGGTTTGACTACCTGGACTTTACATGGATGTCTGTGCTTTTTAATACATTGTCTAGGTTTGTCATAGCTTTCCTTCCAAGGAGCAAGTATCTTTAAATTTCATGGCTGCAGTCACCATGTACAGTGATTTTGGAGCCCAAGAAAATAAAGTCTATCACCATTTCCACTTTCCCCCATTCTATTTGCCATGAAGTAATGGGAACAGATGCTTTAATGTTAGGGTTTTTTTTTTTTGAGTTTCAAGTCAGCTTTTTCACTCTTCTCTTTCATCCTCATCAACAGGCTGTTTAGTTTCTCTTCACTTTTTGCCATTAGGATGGTGTCATCTGCATACCTGAGGTTATTGATACTTTTCCTGGCAATCTTGATTCCAGCTTGTGATTCATCCAAGCTGTACATTCATCCATGTACACATTTCACATGATACTCTGCATATGAGTTAAATAAACAGAGTGATAATATATAGCCTTGACATACCCCTTTGCCAAATTTTGAACCAATCTGTCATTCCATGTCCAGTTAGAACTGGACAGTTCTTGCTTCTTGACCTGCACACAAGTTTCTCAGGAGACAGGTAAAGTGGCCTCATAGTCCCATCTCTTTAAGAATTTTCCATAGTTTGTTGTGATCCACACAGTCAAAGGCTTTAGTAGTCAATGAAGTAGCAGTAGATGTTTTTCTCAAATTCCCTTGCTTCTTCCAGGATCCAATGGATGTTGGCAATTTGAGCCCTAGTTCCTGTGCTTCTTTGAAACCCAGTTTGTACATCTAGAAGTTCTCAGTTCATATATTGTTGAAGCCTAGCTTGAAGAATTTTGAGCAGTACTTTGCTAGCATATGAACTGGAAGAAATTGTATGGTAGTTTGGCATTGCCCTTCTATGGATTGGAATGAAAACTGACCTTTTCTAATCCTGTGACCATTACTGAGTTTTCCAAATTTACTGACATATTGAGTGCAGCACTTTAACAGCATCATCTTTTAGGATTTTAAATAACTTAGTTGGAATTCCATTACATCCACTAGCTTTGTTTGTAGTAATGCTTCTTAAGGCCACTTGACTTCTTCACACTCAGGATGTCTGGCCTTAGGTGAGTGAGCACACCATCGTCATTATCTGGATCATTAAGACTTCTTTTTGCATATTCTTCTGTGTATTCTTGCCACCTCTTCTTAATAGATTCTGCTTCTGTTAGGTCCTTACCATTTCTGTCTTTTATTGTGAACCTTCTTGTATGAAATGTTCCCTTAATATCTCCAATTTTCTTGAAGAGATCTCTAGTCTTTCCCATTCTATTGTTTTCCTCTATTCCTTTACATGTTCATTTAAGAAGGCTTTCGTAATCTCCCTTTGCTATTCTCTGGAACTCTGTATTCAGTTGGGTATATCTTTCTCTTCCTCCCTCACCTTTCACCTCTCTTCTTTCCTGAGCTATTTGTAAAGCCTCCTTAGACAACTATTTTGCCTTCTTGCATTTCTTTTTCTTTGGGATGGTTTTGGTCACTGCCTCCTGTACAATGTTATGAACCTCCATCCATAGTTCTTCTGATATTCTATTAGATACAATCTCTTGAATCTATTTGTCATCTCCACTGTATAATCATAATGGATTTTATTTAGGTCATACCTGAATGTCCTAGTCATTTTCTCTACTTTCTTAAATTTAAGGCTGATTTGCAATAAGGAGCTCATGATCTGAGCCACAGTCAGCTTCAGGTCTTGTTTCTACTGACTGTATAGAACTTCTCCTTCTTTGGCTGCAAAGAATATAATCAATCTGATTTCAGTATTGACCATCTGGTGATGTCCACGTGTAGAGTCATCTCTTGGGTTGTTGGAAAGGAGTGTTTGCTATGACCAATGTGTTCTCCTGACAAAATTCTGTTAGCCTTTACCGTCCTTCATTTTGTACTCCAAGGCCAAACTTGCCTGTTATTCCAGATATCTCTTGACTTCCTACTTTTGCATTCCAACCCCCTATGATGAAAATGACATCTTTTATTTGTTATTAGTTGTAGAAGGTCTTGTAGGTCTTCACAAAACTGGTCAACTTCAGCTTCTTTGGTATCAGTGGTTGGGGGATAGGCTTGGATTACTGTGATGTTGAATGATTTTCCTTGGAAGTGAACCAAGATCATTCTGTCATTTTTGAGGTTGCACCCAAGCACTACATTTCAAACTCTTTTGTTGACTATGAGGGCTACTCCATTTCTTCTAAGGGATTCTTGTCTGCAGTAATAGATATAATAGTCATCTGGATTACATCCACCCATTCCTGTCCATTTTAGTTCACTGATTCCTAAGATGTCAATGTTTACTCTTGCCGTCTCCTACTTGACCACTTTGAATTTACCTTGAATTATGGACCTAACTTTCCAGGTTCCTATGTGATATTGTTCTTTACAGCATTGGACTTTACTTCCACCACCAGACACATCCACAACTGAGCTTCATTTCTTCTTTTGCTCAGCCACTTCATTCTTTCTGGAGCTATTAGTACTTGCCTTCCACTCTTCCCCAGTAGCATACTGCACACCTTCCAACCTGGAGGGCTCATCTTCCAGCTTCATATATTTTTGCCTTCTCATATGGTCCATGGGGTTCTTGTGGCAAGAATACTGGAGTGTGTTGTCACTTCCTCCTCCAGTGGACCATGTTTTGTCAGAACTCTTCACTCTGACCTGACCATCTTGGGTGAGCCCATGTGCTATGGCTCATAGTTTTATTGAGTTATGCAAACCCCTTCATCCTGACAAGCCTGTGATCCATGAAGGGGAATAGGTTTACTAACAGGGCACAAATCCAGACAGCTAGAAATTTCACTGGAATGACAGGACAGCACCTCACACAGGACATGAGTGGATGACCGGGAACTGCTGACTCATTGGGTAGATTGCTCCCCAGCTACCTGACCAACCTGGGCAGATATTGTATACAAGTGAGCATTGCACAGCCTAAAATGACTGCTGGATGAAATACTGGCAAGAGTGTCTGGGTCACTATTTGGTGATATCAGAGCATTCTTCTTAGCAGCCCTCTTCTCTTACCTTATTTCTTGCCTCTAATATGCCATGGGTCCAGAAATCAGCTAACCAAACCTGTTATTAATAGAGTTGTGCTTCAAATAAGAGTAAGCATAAATACGGAAGTCGCTGAGCTGCACTCAAAGAAGTGTTGATGCTTGGAGATGGTGACATTTCAGTGTCATCACAGAGAAGGAAAAGCCGTTGAAAATAATTTGAAGCCTATCAAATGTTTATACTAATTTGCATACATAAATACATAGATGTTTATGTCTGCTGCACCCACATTTGGCTCTGCTTAAATGTTCTGTTCCTTGCTGAGCTCAAATAATAGCCATGCTCAACTTTTCCCTGTAAATTGCCTAAAACACCAGGGTCTGATGCCTGGTAATTTTATTGGTGTTTCCTCTAGCAACCCACACTAGCATTACAATTATCTGTTGGTAGGAATCTAATACTGACTTTCCTGGGCTTTGCTACCTTTTTTTTTTCCTGCTGCAGATACATTTGGTTATAGCTTAGCAACATTACAGACATTCATGTGCATAGGTGATTGTAATGTGCTATTTTCTTTTAGCTTATTAAATAAAACCTCACCCATCAGCAGTGTTTTAGATCCAGTGGAATTTTTTTCGCTGTAAAATCTTAACAACCAGCAGGAATATTGTGCCATTAGTCTCTGAGTGGCAGCCGACATGGTTCATCGAAGAAACTCAAAATACTTCCCAAACGTTAATTAAACCCCGTTACATCATTGCCTAGTTGTATGCTGCATTTTATTCTGAAAAAAAAAAAAAATTAATGCAAGCAAGTAGATGACAGAGGTACATAGCAGAGGAAAATGAAAACTTCTTGAGGAAACAAATTTGAGTTTTCACGTACCAAGGACATCTACTCTCTCTTAATAAAATATTCTAGCCCCTGATCACATTCGGCTGCTCATCTTCTTATATATAGAACTGTTGATCCAATTTTCCTTTCTTTCAACATTATTCTCTTGACACAGGCAGAAATATTTGGTTCTTGCTTTTATTGCCATTAGACAAGGTAAGGCAGTAGCCCGCAGGGGAACTTGAACAGTTTCTAAAGTAACAAGGAAGTTGTACGCTTTCTTAGTGTCACACCCTGGTCCATTGGGAGCAGAAGGATTCTAAGCCAGTTTGAGTCCCTTGCAAGCAGCAGGACCTATAAAATGAGAGTTAGAGCCTAGATCTGGCTTGGAGGTTTGAACTGCTCTTTTGAGGTCATGCAGGGATCCTAGAGGGACTGTGTGCTGGGAGGGGCTGGAATGCAGACAAACCTGTACCCTGCTCGCTCTCCACTCCAAACACCATGAAAGAGAGTGCTGAATTGCCAGGCTTGAAACTGCAGAGTCCTCTTCCCAGAAATCCTCTGACTCACCCTTAAAGCAGAAGTTGGCTGCCAGTTTGCTAGAATTTTTGGCTGACCCTGAGTCTGGTTTAATTGCTCCAATCTTCATCTCCCTCGTGACACATCAGATCACACTTCCTGGTGTCTTATAGTTTCCATGCCTACTGGATTCAATATCTGGAATATGTCTTCTTCATCAATTATGATTATCTTTTGCATTTAGTCTGATATTATCACGATGAATATTAATTAGTTCTTGATGCTGTTGTTTTCATGATCATCTGTGTCCTTGAAACTCTTGTGTTTAATCAACAGTTTTGAAGAACTAGGTACCATATACAACAGTCATAAAAATATCTTTCTTTTTAATACTTATTTTTATTTATTTGGCTGCACCAGATCTTGCTGTGGCATGTGGGATCTTTAGTTCCCCGACCAGGGATTAAACTCAGGCCCCCTGCCCAGGGAGCCTGGCGTCTTAGCCACTGGGTCACCAGGGCAGCTCCTCTTTCATTTTTAAAATGCTTTCACAACCAGGATATTATGTCTTGGATTCATTTCTTTATTTGCTCATTTATGCACTCATACAACCAAGAGACTTCGAGGGTCTCACTGGGGATAAAATGATAATTAAAATATGGTTCCTGGTTTCAGGAGCTGACAGTGCAGAGCGGAGACATGTACACAGAATTGAGAAGACAAGTGCTGTGCTTGAGCTGATCCTCAGATCACTGTGTTTACCAGTGAGGAAAAGAGCCGTAGAGAGCGCAAAGGCCCTCTCAAGGTCACACGGCTAGCTACTTGAGGAATAAAAGCAAATATGCAAAGCTTCTGGTTATTAAGCCACTGAATTTTTGCCAATTCTGCCACTTTGTTTTCTTTAGAGCAGTGGTTTTCCTAAGTGTGGTCCGAAGACCAGCCAAATCAGCACCATCTGAGAACTTGTTAGGAAAGCAAGTTCTCAGCACTCCCAGACCTACTGAATCTGAAATACTGGAAGTGGGGCTCAGAAATCTGTATTTTATTAAGCCCCACAGGTGATTCTGATATACACTAAGTCAGAAAACTGTTGTTTTAGATCAGTGCTTCTTAAACATCAATGTGCATAGGAATTACCTGGGAGTCTTCTTAAAGATGTAGATTTTGCTAGCAAAGTAATGCTCAAAATTCTCCGAGACAGGTTCCGAGAGTACATGAACTGAGAACTTCCAGATGTTCAAGCTAGATTTAGAAAAGGCAGAGGAACCAGAAATCAAATTGCCAACATCTGTTGGATCATAGAAAAAGCAAGAGAATTCCAAAAGAATATCTACTTCTGCTTCATTGATTACAAAAAGTTAAAGCCTTTGACTATGTGGATCACAACAAACTATGGAATATTCTTAAAGAGACGGGAATATCAGACCACCTTACTTGCCTCCTGACAAATCTGTATGCAGGTCAAGAAGAAATAGTTAGAATCTGACATGGAACAATGGACTGACTCCAAATTGGGAAAGGAATACGTCAAGGCTGTATATTGTCACTCTGCGTATTTAACTTATATGTTGAATACATCATGAGAAATACCAGGCTGGATGAAGCACAAACTGGAATCAAGATTGCTGGGAGAAATAACAATAACCTCAGATACACAGATGACTCCACCCTTATGGCAGAAAGCGAAGAGGAACTGAAGAGCCTCTTGATGAATGTGAACGAGGAGAGTGAAAAAGTTGACTTAAAACTCAACATTCAGAAAACTAAGATCATGCCATCCGGTCCCATCACTTCATGGGAAATAGATGGGGAAACAATAGAAACAGTGACAGACTTTATTTTGGGGGGCTCCAAAATCACTGCAGATGGTCTCTGCAACCATGAAATGAAAAGACGCTTGCTCCTTGGAAGAAAAGCTATGACCAACCTAGATAGCATATTAAAAAACAGAGACATTACTTTACCAACAAAGGTCCATCTAGTCAAAGCTATGATTTTTCCAGTAGTCATGTATGGATATTAGTGTTGGAGCAAAAAGAAACCTGAGCACTGAAGTATTGATGCTTCTGAACTGTGGTGTTGCAAAAGACTCTTGAGAGTCCCTTGGACTGCAAGGAGATCCAATCAATCCATCCTAAAGGAAATCACCCTGAATATTCATTGGAAGGACTGATGTTGAAGCTGAAACTCCAATACTTTGGCCACCTGATGCGAAGAACTGACTCATTGTAAAAACCCTGATGCTGGGAAGGATTGAGGGCAGGAGGAGAAGGGGAGGGACAACAGAGGATGAGATGACTGGATGGCATCACCAACTTGATGGACATGAGTTTGAGCAAGCTCCAGGAGTTGGTGATGGACAGAAAAGCCTGGAGTGCTGCAGTCCATGGGGTTGCAAAGAGTCGGAAAGGACTGAGTGACTGAAATGAACTGAATTGAGATCAAAATGCTATAGACAGCTTTCTGACAGTAACGCAGAGCCAGTTGACAAGAAGGGAAAAATGTGTGTGTGTGTATACACATCTATAAAACTTCGCAGATTGGAAGCACTTAATATAGGGTAAACACATGGGTAAACATCAATAAAGAGCATTGTATAGAAACCACAACGTAGTAATCACAGAACATGTAGAAAGTAATAAAGTTACAAAACGTTCAAGATGTTTTGGAAAGCCTATAAAACATTTGACACAGTTCCCCCTGCCAAAAAAGGGTAAAATTCCTAGATTTAACAAATGAAAATATTTTATCTGGAAATTCTAAAAACAGTTAAAAATAAGAGGGCTTGATGACCTCTGGGGATTCCACTGGTGTAGATTGCCAGTTTCTCTGAAATTCCTGTTAAGCATTATTGTAAAAGGAGATTGTAGGGTAGTGACTTTCCCTGTCCCAGGCAGATTCACTCTAGGCCTCTCAACTGGTTCAGAAGAGTGTATCTATCGGGATTGTTTCCCAGCTGCAGGTAACAAAACCCAATAAAAGATAGCTGAGACAGGAAAGGAGTTTACTGGTCTCATGCCACGGAAAGTCGGAGTTAGGTAGTCCAAGGCTAGCATGAGTCAGCGATGTCACCAAGAGTCCAGATTCCATTCATCTCACTGTTTCACCACTCTTAACATTATAAAATGGCTGCTGTTCTTTCAGACACTAAGTGCAGGTGGCAGGTGAGAAGGAGAGAAAGGGCAAGATAAAGGTTAAAGAACCCAGGAGCATGCCAACTGAAGTTGTCTCCAAGAAAAGTGCCTGTGAGTTGCACCCAATGAATTCCTTTTTCATCTCCTTGGTCAGAACTTGGTCATATGGGTTTCCTGATCACTGAGAATCTGGAAAACTGGATGCATACACCTTGGATAAATTCAAGGTTCAGTTGTTAAGGAAAATTGTTAAAAATGAATGAATACTGGGTGGGCAATAAGCAGTGTGTGTCTTAAGTCAATTATGGACGTGAAATGAACTGAAGTCGCTCAGTCGTGTCCAAATCTTTGCAACCCCATGGACTGTAGGCTACCAGGCTCCTCTGTCCATGGAATTTTCCAGGCAAGAGTACTGGAGTGGGTTGCCATTTCCTTCTCCAGGATATCTTCCCAACCCAGGGATTGAACCCGGGTCTCCCGCATTGCAGGCAGACGTTTTACCATCTGAGCCACCAAAGAAGTCAATTATGGAGAAGGTGGTATTTCAGCAGTGGATGAAAGGAAGACAGAAAGTCTGAGTGAGTGGTGGAGGAATCCCAAAGAGATTTGGAAGCATGAGTGACGAGGTTGTATGAGGTTGGCTGTTTACACAAACTAATATATGACCTCAAGTGGGGTCAGATCACCCAATTCAAAGTAAACCTCCATATTTTAGATCTGGAACATGCCTGATTCTCTGTTCCCCAGAGTCTTTTGGAGAACAAGCTTAGTGCTGAATGACAGGTGTTACATATTTATTAATATTTGACATTTATTTATTAGTAGGCAGTGTTGTTTCTCAGTCTAATTTAACTTGAAAGACATAGCACATAGAGTCTCTGGGCAATTGATAATCTCTTACAGGTGAACCTTATGATATGATATTAATTTTGCCACCATTCAAGCAAATGGGGCTTCCCTGATGGCTCAGATGGTAAAGAATCTGCCTGCAATGCAGGAGACCCAAGTTTGATCCCTGGGTTGGGAAGATTCCCCTGGAGAAGGGAATAGCTACCCACTTCAGTATTCCTGCCTGGAGAATCCCATGGACAGGGGAGGAACAAAATGGGCTACAATCCACAGAGTCACAGAGTCAGACACGACTGACTGACTAACTCTTTCACTTTCATAAACCAAATGGAAGCACCTTAGCAGATTTCATAGACTCTTCTGCTTGGACTAGTGGAATTTTTAATACTATATAAAACGAATGACTTTATTACATTAGGACAATAGTGAAACGCTGGTGGAATCTCTACAGAATAACATTTGAACCAGACCTTAAAGGATGAGTAAGATTTCACTAACTCATGCAGACACAGACACTTCAAGCCTCTGCTTTGTTAGAGAATTGTTAAATTACCTTGAAAAGACATCTTGCTATATCAGAAATATCAACTCACCTGTTTTATAAAGAAAAAAAATTGTAAGAAAAAGTAGATGAAATAAGTCTTCTCAAATGTTGCATTGATTTTCTACTTTAATTCTCATTCAATTATCCAGAAAACGTCATTCTCCCAAAGTCCTTTGAAATAATTGACCTTTTATCTGAATCCTAAAGCCTCCTTTTTGTGGTGCATTTTGTGAACATTTCCTTCCTTTCTCTTCTGCAGGCAAAAAGGTGACAGTTTCTTATTTCACTTCCACCTAATCAACAACATCAGCAATTGTTCATTCTGGCTTGATATTTGTATGTTGGGGAGGGGGTGGTGTTAGGGAACAAAAGGAATGAAGAATAAAATCGGAAAACGAGGGAAAGAACATGTCGCTCCAGACTCTGGGAGCAGTCAAATCAGGCTGCCAGCTGCAACAAGAATCTCTCTAATAAGGAAATTAGAGCATGATCATTTCTGGCTATGTGACTCTGATTCTAAATAGGTTTTACAAATAGATTGTGATTGAACTTGGAAACATAAACAAATTGGCTTAGTGGAATAAAGGCTGAACTACATTTTAGTTGGGGAATTAAAATGCTTTTACAGGAGGCTCTCTGAGAGAAGGGACAGCTATTTTAACGAGAGCATATGCATTTGTGAAACCCACTGGCTTTGTTGCTTTCTCTTTGGAGAGTCAGGTCTGATAAACTCAAAAGAAAGTTTCCCAATAGAGTTCCTAAGAGGACAAGTGATAAAGGCTCGGAATGGGCAGTGTGTATTTGAAATTCCCCATTCAGATGCTGGGAAGAGAGGTGCCATTTAAAAATAATAGATTTTAAAATATCAGTAGCTTAAAAAATTCTAGTCAGTGATCTCCCTTGGATGTTTCTTTTGTCTCTTGGAGGTTTGGGGATAGAGGTTCTCTAAGCTCTATTAATACATTTCACTTATAAATATTCATGCAGTGTTCCCGGTGCCTCCCTGACTGACTCAGTGAAGGCTCTCTACCCTGGTGAGAGAGTGGTGCCAGAGGAGATGCTAAATTCTAATAAGGCCCTGGGTCAGCCTCAGACAACCTAGAGTCATTTGAAAACACTAGACTTTCCAGTCAAGATAAAGGGTTATAAATGTCTGTGTGTCCAAGCTTATATTCCACACGAGAGGATTAACTTCCTCTCTCTGCAAAGTCTCCCGGTTGTTAAAAATAGTCACGGTTCTGTGTGTTTTGAGCTTCACATGGTGAGGAAAGAGATCTGCCTGACTGGAAGATGCTCTTTTTTATTTCCCTTTTTCTAAATCCACTGATTACTCGCTAAGGCCTAATCCACCATGGAGTGCAAGTCAGCAAAATCTCTCTGATAGTGATCAGTTCATACATTCAGAAACAAAGTGTAGGCCCTGGGGACCCACAGGGTCATCGACTTGCTGGGTGGGAGTTCAGATCAGCTCCTGGAGAGTACATCCCACAGTGACAAAATGCTTACACTGTGGACATTTTTCTGACTGTCTAGGGACCAAAAACTAGATCCTTCTGTGTTAACTCTTCTGCCCACATCTAGGGATGTTCCTAGGAAGTGGATGAAGCCTGGTGTTGCATTTACTCTTTCTCCCTTATTAGGCTCTCACATTCCTGGAGCCTGAGTGAGTAATTTCTCCCACTAAACGCTTTCTAGGCCCAAGTGGATGAGCACACCGAACTTAAGTCCACACTTTGTCTACGGCTCTATTGACACATACACATTGCGTAGGGAAATAAAATATTTTTGCTAAAAGAAGCTTATATTGTCTCATGTTTTCATTTCAGAGATACTTTATTTTCATTTATGATTCAGCTTTAAATGGGTATTTAGCCCTAATATTTCAGCCCCCTGCTGCTGCTTTTTCTGTCAAGCTTATAGAAATTTATAAATGAATTACCAGGTGAACTTCTTATTTAAATGGAAGTCAAATTAATTCATTGTGGAAATAAAATTTCTACTCTTTTACCCACCCACTCAACATAAACAGTTTATTTTCCTTATAGGGGATTTTCCCTAACAAGCAGAGCACAGCAGAAAACACATCAAACTGGGTGTCTTATGACCTAGATTCTAGCCATAGCTCTTCCACAAATGCATGAATCTGGACAAGTCATACATAAAAAATGGAGCTGTGCCAGGTGCATTGGAAGATGAGCTTCTCAAACTTTACTGTGTGTATTAGTCTGGGTTTTCCGAGAAACAGAACCAATAAGAGGAGAGTATATAAAATTTGTAAATATAGTGTGTGTGTATATACATATAGATAGGTAGATTTTTTTTTTTTTAAGAAATTCACTCATGTGATTACAGAGGCTTGGCGGGTTCAAAATCTACAGCATAAGCCAATAGATTGGACACCCAGGAAGAGCTGCCGTTTGAGTCCAGAGGTGGTCTGATGTTATAATTCTCTCTTCCCAGGAGGGTAGGTCAGTCCGTTTTCTATTAAAGCCATCAACTGATTGGGTGGGACTCACTCATTTACTCATTATGCTGGGTAATCTGCTTTATTCAAATTTCATTGATTTAAATGTAATCTCATCTAAAAAATTTTCTCTGAAGAAACATCTAGAACACTGCTTGATCGGATACCATAGACTAGTCATGTTGACACAAAATTAGCATTCATGCCATAAGTATGAATCACCTGAAATGCTTGTCAAACATAGATTCCTGGACTCTGCCTTCAGATTTCTGATTCTAATTTGCTATCCTTTTGCCAGGGGATGCTGATGCTGCTCTTTTAGGGCTTACTTTTTGAGGAGTACTGTTTTAGGTTCTATGAGCATGGTCCAGCCTCTTCTACAGATGAAGAAACTGAAGCCTATAGTTATGAATAGGTTTGTCCCAAAGAGTTCATACCCAAATCTTCAAATCTTCATCCAGGGCTTTTTTCACATAATGTGCTGCCAACGTGTAGTACAAATGAACTTTCTTAGGATGAAATCTACTCTTGTAATTGAACCTTCTTCAAAACCAAATTGAACTAGTTGGATTTTTCGTAGAATTTGACAACCTGACTCTAAAATTCATGTGGAAGGGCAAAAAGTCAGTAAGAGTCAAGACAATTTTGAAAAAGAATAAGGAGGGAAGACCCATACTAACTTTTTTGCAGGTGTTTTATAAAACTATAGTCATTGAAACAGCATAGAATTGAAACAAATTAAGAACCCATTGTCTGGCCATAAATATTTGAGATATACATGACAGAGGTAGCATTATGAGAAAAAGATAAGCTATCCATAAATACTGCTTGAAAATGGCTATTTTTGTGAGAAAAAATACATTGCCTACCCATCCCATGCTTTAAAAAAAATTCCAGATATATCAGCATAGAAGCAACATTTAAAAACTTTGAATGAAAAATTTAAGATATTTTTTCTATCAGGGCAGAAAAATATTTCTTAAATGAGACATAAAAATGCACACCATAAAGTAATATAATAACAATAAGCCAATATTTATTTTGTTATTCTATTTGTATACAATATTTTGAGTACCTTATATATGCTAATTTGTGTAAACCTCATGAAAACCCTAGGTTACACTTCTGCCACTTACCACAAAGGTTAAGGAAGTGAACAGTCTCTCCAGCCCTCAGTCTTTTATGAAGATCAAGGGCCATTATTATTATGATCTTCATAAAAGACCAAGGCCTGAAGAGACTGTTCACTTCCTTAACCTGTGTGGTAAGCGGCAGAGGTGTGAGATGATCCTAGATATTCAAGATCTATGCTAGAGTCACTGCTCTATACACTACCTCTTAAGAGTGGAAAATGGACTACATTCAAGTGAAAAGAATATATATTACATAAATTAATTGAAAATACAAACCAGTACTAGGAGGAAATATTTTTAATGCATATAACCTCAAAGGATTATAAAACTTGCAAACACACACGTACACATACAGAGCACACTTACAAAATCAGTATGGAAAAAGAAGCACTCTATTAGAAAATGGGCACAGATTATGAACAGGCACCTTACTGGAAAGGAAAAGCAAATGACCGTAATCATATGAAAATTTCATGCTAGATCAGATCAGTCACTCAGTCGTGTCCGACTCTTTGCGACCCCATGAATCGCAGCATGCCAGGCCTCCCTGTCCATCACCAACTCCCGGAGTTCACTCAGACTCACGTCCATCGAGTCAGTGATGCCATCCAGCCATCTCATCCTCTGTCATCCCCTTCATGCTAGCCAACATATAAATCAGTATTATTCCTTCAGAGGGCAATTTGGCCATACTTACCACAGTAAAAGGTGCACCTTTCCTATAGGGCATTCTTTGTGTATACAAAGACAGCTTTGCAGAGTTGTTCTAGCAAAAAATTGGAGATAATAACTCAGTAAAAAAGTGGTTCAACAAATTACAGAATAATTACATTTTGGAATTCAAAGTAAAATAGGCTAGATATATCTGCACAGATAAAGAACCTAATGGTGAGTGGACAAAAGATGTTGAAAATCGTCATATAGCATATGATATCATTTGAGTAAAGCCTAAAATTTCACAAAATAATGCCATCAAGTGTTTTCAATGCATAACATTACCATATGGATATAGATCAACTTTAGTCTAACAGTGTCATTTGGGGGATGGAAGATGGGGGAAGGGAGAAAGGTGAGGATGAAAGAGAAATCTAGTTATAGCTTACTTTTTTCAGTCTCAAGGAGACATGGATAAATATTAAGATGTGTTAAATATTGACTATTATTAATATGTGTTATATATTGTGTTAAATATTGACCTGAGCATTTTGTTATTTTCTCTTTATTCGAAATTGCCTATAATTACATGTTTTAAAAGAAATAAAAATACATCCCTGCAGTCATTATTTTTAGGATACAATTGTGTTCTTTTTTCCTAAGAACTAAAATATACAAACTTTCTCCTTCTGTGTGTTTTTTCTCAAATATACTTTTCAACTTAATATAAAATCTCAGAGTTGGAAGAAAATTTAGAAGGTGTTTGTTCAAAGCTACCACTTAACACAGGCACCTCTGGATTCAAATTATTATTCCAAGTAAAAATAATTGGTAAAATTTTTCTTTATGCTTAATAATCTGGAAAATATAGCTTTGGTTAACTGGTTATTTTGTTTTAATGGAGTTGGATTCTATGGATAATGACTTTATAAAGTGAAACATAATAAATTGCAGTTAACATTAATACTATGCTGAGCACATAATTTTATCTGTAATGGTATAGAAGGCTGCAAAGAGTCTCAAGATCATCATTATAACCATCAATTACCAATATTTTGGTAATACAGATCAGATCAGATCAGATCAGTCACTCAGTCGTGTCCGACTCTTTGTGATCCCATGAATCGCAGCACGCCAGGCCTCCCTGTCCATCACCAACTCCCGGAGTTCACTTAGACTCACGTCCATTGAGTAAGTGATGCCATCCAGCCATCTCATCCTCTGTCGTCCCCTTCTCCTCCTGCCCCCAATCCCTCCCAGCATCAGAGTCTTTTCCAATGAGTCAACTCTTCGCATGAGGTGGCCAAAGTACTGGAGTTTCAGCTTTAGCATCATTCCTTCCAAAGAAATCCCAGGGCTGATCTCCTTCAGAATGGACTGGTTCCATCTCCTTGCAGTCCAAGGGACTCTCAAGAGTCTTCTCCAACACCACAGTTCAAAAGCATCAATTCTTCGGCACTCAGTCTTCTTCACAGTCCAACTCTCACATCCATACATGACCACAGGAAAAACCATAGCCTTGACTAGATGGACCTTTGTTGGCAAAGTAATGTCTCTGCTTTTGAATATGCTATCTAGGTTGGTCATAACTTTCCTTCCAAGGAGTAAGTGTCTTTTAATTTCATGGCTGCAGTCACCATCTGCAGTGATTTTGGAGCCCAGAAAAATAAAGTCTGACACTCTTTCCACTGTTTCCCCATCTGTTTCCCCATCTATTTCCCATGAAGTGATGGGACCAGATGCCATGATCTTCGTTTTCTGAATGTTGAGCTCTAAGCCAACTTTTTCACTCTCCACTTTAACTTTCATCAAGAGGCTTTTTAGTTCCTCTTCACTTTCGCCATAAGGGTGGTGTCATCTGCATATCTGAGGTTATTGATATTTCTCCCGGCAATCTTCATTCCAGCTTGTGTTTCTTCCAGTCCAGTGTTTCTCATGATGTACTCTGCATATAGGTTAAATAAACAGGGTGATGATATACAGCCTTGACGTACTCCTTTCCCTATTTGGAAGCAGTCTGTTGTTCCATGTCCAGTTCTAACTACTGCTTCCTGACCTGCATACAAATTTCTCAAGAGGCAGATCAGGTGGTCTGGTATTCCCATCTCTTTGAGAATTTCCCACAGTTTATTGTGATCCACACAGTCAAAGGCTTTGGCATAGTCAATAAAGCAGAAATAGATGTTTTTCTGGAACTCTCTTGCTTTTTCCATGAGCCAGCAGATGTTGGCAATTTGATCTCTGGTTCCTCTGCCTTTTCTGAAACCAGCTTGAACATCAGGAAGTTCACGGTTCACGTATTGCTGAAGCCTGCCTTGGAGAATTTTGAGCATTACTTTACTAGCGTGTGAGATGAGTGCAATTGTGCGGTAGTTTGAGCATTCTTTGGCATTGCCTTTCTTTGGGATTGGAATGAAAACTGATCTTTTCCAGTCCTGTGGCCACTGCTGAGTTTTCCAGATTTGCTGGCGTATTGAGTGCAGCACTTTCACAGCATCATCTTTCAGGATTTGGAATAGCTCAACTGGAATTCTGTCACCTCCACTAGCTTTGTTTGTAGTGATGCTTTCTAAGGCCCACTTGACTTCACATTCCAGGATGTCTGGCTCTAGGTCAGTGATCACACCATCATGATTATCTGGGTCGTGAAGATCTTTTTTGTACAGTTCTTCTGTGTATTCTTGCCATCTCTTCTTAATATCTTCTGCTTCTGTTAGGTCCATACCATTTCTGTCCTTTATCGAGCCCATCTTTGCATGAAATGTTCCTTTGATATCTCTGATTTTCTTGAAGAGATCTCTAGTCTTTCCCATTCTGTTGTTTGCCTCTATTTCTTTGCATTGATTGCTGAAGAAGGCTTTCTTATCTCTTCTTGTTATTCTTTGGAACTCTGCATTCAGATGTTTATATCTTTTCTTTTCTCCTTTGCTTTTCACTTCTCTTCTTTTCACAGCTATTTGTAAGGCCTCCCCAGACAGCCATTTTGCTTTTTTGTATTTCTTTTCCATGGGGATGGTCTTGATCCCTGGTAATACAAGGAGGTGCCAATTTAAAGAGATCTGGACGGCATGATGTCAGATAATATGAATTAAAGGACTACTTGGAGGGAAGGTAATTACCTTGTATGACGTGTTGTGGGAGGTGCCTTATATATACAATTTCATTTAAATCCTACAACAACCCCATAAGGTAGATATTGTTAGTCCCACTTTTCAAATAAAAGCATTGAAGTTCAGAGAGATTTGAGGTAATATGCCCTACATCTTGTTAAGAAAAATTATCCTAAATGTGAAAATAAGGCAAAAAGAATCTTATATATCCTTTCAACATTATACTAGAGCTTTACCTAATTCGAGCCTACAGATTGTTAATTCTCTTACAGAATGTACCTTTGTTTGACTTACTACTTACTATTGATTAGTCCTAAACTCTGTGAAACTCTAGGTTAACTTGTAGATTTTTGTCTGATAACAATGCAAATGATTTTTGTCCAGTAGAGAATATAATTCCATGGAGACACATTTCTTCCTCCCCTCCTTCTATCCTTCCTTCCTTC
Organism: Bos mutus; assembly: GCF_027580195.1. NCBI lineage: Eukaryota > Metazoa > Chordata > Mammalia > Artiodactyla > Bovidae > Bos > Bos mutus. The sequence goes on from NC_091617.1 coordinate 51,693,400, forward strand.
CCATCTATCTATCTATAGGTATGCATTCAATCTTTCCAATTTTTGAACCAGTATTATAATCCTAATGCTTCCCTCATTAACAAATTAAATGAATTTTGACATGTGCTCTTTGTATGTTTGCACAAGAGTCAAGTTTTTACCTTATACTGTCATACTTTGACAGTTTCACAGCTAAAGCCAAGGCTTTGGTTTCAGAGCATGTGTTCTTGCTCTCACAAACTCTTTTTGGATGTATGTAGTGAATGTCAATGGCACCCCACTCCAGTACTCTTGCCTGGAAAATCCCATGGAAGGAGGAGCCTGGTAGGCTGCAGTCCATGGGGTCGCTAAGAGTAGGACCCGACTGAGCGATTTCACTTTCATTTTTCACTTTCATGCATTGGAGAAGGAAATGGCAACCCGGTCCAGTGTTCTTGCCTGGAGAATCCCAGGGACGGGGGAGCCTGGTGGGCTGCCGTCTATGGGGTTGCACAGAGTCGGACACCACTGAAGCGACTTAGTAGTAGTAGTAGTGAACGTCATTACTGAACACTTGAACTTAATTAAGGTACTAGTCCTCTGATGTGGGGGCAGGGAAAAGGACACTGTGAGAAAAACAGTCTCAGTTTTCCTTCCTCTGGGAAGTGGAAACAATATGGAGGATACCCGTTTCTGGACGTGCATCTCCTAAGACATAGAGGTCTTGTCACTTAGATCCCTACATTTGATACTTCCTCCTGCCCAATAAATAGATAGACTGGCTTATTCAGAGTTTCATTCCATACTATGCATTTTATACATGTGTGTTATATGTATACATCCACATGTAGGTATGTGTATGCATATTTGTACTATGTATTTTGCATTTCATAGTCTGAGTGATATAGAATATGTATCATAATGAGTAGAGTCCATGTTTCCATTTGTAATTTCTATCCCAATCTCTCCTCAACCAATTTCTAGCTCTAAAATGAATCTCTATAACCCAAGGTATTTTACAAAGACAGTTCTAGTCTATAAACTTTAAGGATATACATTCACACACATATAACATGAAACCCACTCATTCATGTTAGTGAGAATAAGGAATTAGTGAGAATATGGAATTGTGGACGATTTTTAAGAAACTGAAGTGGCATTATTCTCAAGTACCTATATGTTCTTATTTCAGTTATGAAACTCTACCCTGTAATTGTTCTTGGGGACTAATTAATGGGAAGATTAAAATGGTATGCAATCAACTTATCAACAAAAGGAAGAAATGGGCATTTCTTAAGTGATTGCGAAGTTTGTTCTCTTAAGCAAGTAAAACAACTCTTACTTTCTTTATAGCCTTTTCCAGGTTATCAATCAACATAGAATAACCTTTCTTGATAGGAGAAACCAAGAGAATTCTTTCAAATCTAAAGCAGGAATATGTGAGGTAAGGAGATTTCGATGCTTCTACATTTTTTCCCCATAGGTTACTTCACTAAGCAAGCTAATTGGGTTTAGTCCACATCCCTGGTAACAACATCTTGAAGCAAAATGTTGGAAAAGGTCTCCTGGCAAATGCAACTAGTGGCCACTGCCCTTTTGCCTGGAAACAGAGGCCTGCTATTGTACCAGGCAGAGCCCAGAGGACAACAGGCAGGCGGTCTGGCAGGGTTGCCTGCTGATGCTAATTGCCCTAGTCCAGCAGAGGAGAGAAATTGATGCCAAGTTCTTGCACAAGGTCAAATGTTTCTGGAGGAAGGGAGCCAGGGTTAAATTAGCAGTCAGAATGAGGTAGGAAGCTGGGTGGAGAAACGCAGGCTGGGAGAGGGGCAGAAGTCTGGAAATTCAAACGGAGACAGCAGTAAAAAGTAATTACTAACACATTTTCCAACTTGGAAAGCCAGCCACATCCCACACCAGGGCCAGACTCGGAGCTCTTCTGTTCCAAGGAGGTTGGAACAGACTCAGGGGACAGGAAGGGACTGTGCAAGCCAGCTGCCTGTGGCTGACTTTGGAGCTGCACTCCCCAAAAAGGGAAATTCATCTTGAAAGAGAAAGCAAAGGACATTGCTCCTGAAATTCTCCATTCAGAGTAACATTTGCCATACATTTTATGTATCCATCCTTTTAGGACCTTTTAGGATAATTTAGCCAAAAATTATCAAACATCAAAACAAAGTAAAGGGAAACCTTTTAGGAAAATGTAAGCCTTTGTGAACCTAAAATATCTCCCTTCTCTGCTGTTCATCAGCTTCACTAGAGGAAAGAAACTGTGGGAGGCACAGATCTCAGGAGAAGAGGAGGAGGCGAAGGAGGAGAAAAATAAGGGAAAGGGGAAACAATGGTCTCTGGTGTCAGGGAGAAATTCATGATTGGATTGATTGTTTTGGATTGACTGTTTTGACAGTTGATTTTTATTTTTATTTTCCCTCCAGCTTCAGAACCATGACAGACGATTGCTGAACATCAAATTGATGAGTGAATACTTCATCAGATCTGGTTGCCTTAACAACTAAAATAGCCAAAATGTTAAGACAGTCAAATAAGATTGATTATTTTTGATACAATCCGTGGGTGGCTGACCCAGAAAGCCTCAGCCTAATCACACATATAAACACAGGGGCTGTATCAACAGATGCAAAAGCAGCCAGAGGACAAGCGAGATGTCTGTCAATCACCTGGATGCCTCCTGTCTACTATGCACTGAATGGCATGTAGAGAAAACACCAGAAAGAGGCTCTGGATTGCTCCTGGGTGCTAGATGTCACAGGAGGTAGTCAGCCTTAAAAGCTGAGAATTTTGATCCTTTCAATTTCCAGCAAAAGGGCAGAGCCTGGCTTGTAATGGAGAAGCAGATTTCCTCCAAATTGTTGTCTAGAGGTGCTGAATCATGCATGAACGTCAACAGATGACGCCAACCATGGCATCATTTCATAGGGGCTTTATCTGGTGTGAACTAAGCTCATTCTGCTTTATGAATTTTCTTTAAACATCCACAGATAATTGTGCTGTGTCATAGACCAAAAGGGAAATTAAATCTCTCTCATAGTGGATTTGGTATTTGCAGGCTTTCCTGAAGACAAGGAAAAGGAAATTCATTTTGGATTTTTAAAAAACTCTTAAGTTAGAAAAAAAAATCACCATCTCAGGTGCCCATTTGAATTCAACCCACCGTGTGCAGAGGGCTAGCTGGATGCCTTAGCATAATTGTTCAGGTACAAAGGTTCCTGAAGCTTTACTTTGTTTATTTGTTTGATTAGGTTTTTCTTTTCATTTTGAGCTCTAGAAAATTATTAGTTGATAGCTCGATGGCAAGGCAGTCTGTTTTGAGAAAAGAGGAATTGATTAAGAAGTGAGAGACGGTGAGAGACTGAAATGACTGAAAAAGAAAAAGCCTACAAAACATTTACAGTGTAATTTTTCAATACAGATTTAAGTACATACAACATGCAGTTAGAAACAGATGCCTTTCAAGACTTTATTATTGATCTAAGAATAATTTGAGTTTCCCCCTTTTTAAACAGAATCCAAGAAAATATAATGCTATAATCTATATATTAGTTAGCATGGCATGATTTGAACATCTAATTGCTTGACATTTGAGTCAGTCTCAATGCTTAGAGGACCTAACAAAGCTAGCATGTAGCTGGATGTCAGGGAAGAGCAGTCACAATAATCGTTCATGGAAACAAAACATTAATCAGCAAATACCAGTTTGCTAGATTAATTAGCAAGGATGTGAACTTGATACGCATGCATGCATGCTAAGTTGCTTCAGTCACGTCCAACTTTTTGTGACCCTATGGACTATTGTCTGCCAGGTTCATCTGTCCATGGGATTCTCCAGGCAAGAATACTGGAGTGGGTTGCTATGCCCTCCTCCAAGGGATCTTCCCGAGGCGGGAATTGAATGTCTCTTACACTGGCAGGCAGGTTCTTTACCACTAGCACCATCTGAGAAACCCTAACTTGATATATTGGTATTTAGAAAGTGAATATATGGGTACTCTGTATGTTTAAAACATAATATCACATCTTCTTAGATAACTTAATATTTTACAATACTTTTGACTTTTCCTGTTTTAATTGATCCACACCACGGTTCTTTGGAGGTCGACATCTACATTGGACTCTACTGGTGAAGATATAGCTGTGCCAATCATGGCTGCCTTTTCCTTCCAGTGTCAGTTGCTAAGAGCTGAGCCTTTCCTCATACAAGTGGTCAATCAGTGAACAAGAACATGATGTTACCCAAACAGAGACAATCCATTTTGACCCCTGAAAATTTCCTGGGAATTTGAACTGGGAAATTCCTAAAGAATACGACAGTGGTGAGAACTGATGTAGAAATACCTTGATGTGGGAAGAAGCTGGAGAGGCCATGATACTAACTGAGGTTCTAAGAGAGCAAAATCAATTCATTATCAGAAGTGAAAGGGAAAGAAAAGACACAGAGACAGCAGAAGGTGAGCAGGGAATAGGAGGGGGAAACTGAAAGGTAGAGAAGAGCCAAATGAGATAAATGAAAGAAGCATGACCTCCTGCTGCTGAGGTCACCTGCTGCTGAATCTTCACCTCCTGTTCCAGGGCAGCTGCTTTTGCTACTCTTGGTTTGTTTTCCCAGAAACCTTTACTAGCATGAGTGAGTCTTTGTTCCTTGCATCCAAAGGAATTTGACTGAAAAGCATTGTTATCTTCCATGATGCTATTGAGCACACTAAAGCACAAAGAGAAAGCAAAAGTCCTTTCCTGAGAAGATGGATTGTATTACAGCTCACAGACCTGCAAGTAGGAAGTGGTTGAGTCAACATCCTGCCCAGACTTTTCTAAAATCGGTGCTGAAGTCAGTTTATCACACTTTAGCATTTAAAAAACATACTCCCAAATCCTTTGACACTCCTTCCGTAAAGAGGTGGTGTCTGTCCCCTGCTATTGAAGCTGAGTGGGAACTTCTGACAGTTCCAACCAAAGAAGAGTAGCAGAAGTAATGCTGCATGATTTTTGAGACTGGTTTAGGAAAGACTGTACAACTTCTATTTAGTTTTCTGAAAATGCTCTTGGAACCCATCTGCCATGCTATGAGGAAATCCAAGCTGGTCAACATGGAGGGAGTCTCTGGAAAGATCCTGAGATGAGAGAGAGAGAAATAGGCATTGTCAACTTCAAGCTGTTTCAGATTTGCTCTGTCTCACTGCTTTTTAACAACCCTCCCTTCTACTCCCCTGCCCCCAGCTATTCTATAATAATTTCAACCACTGTTTGACTGCAGCACATGAGACACCCAAATGAGACCCACCCAGCTGAGCACTTTCTGGATTCCTGCCCCACAAAACTATGAATAAAATAATTACTGTTTGTATAAATAAATTCCCTGGTAACTCAGACAGTAAAGCATTGCCTGCAAGGTGGGAGACCTGGGTTCAGTCCCTGGGTTGGGAAGGTCCCCTGGAGAAGGGAGTGGCAACCCACTCCATATTCTTGCCTGGAGAATCCCATGGACCGAGGAGCCTGGTGGGCTACAGTCCATGGGATCGCAGAGTCAGACACAACTTAGCGGCTGAACACACAACAGCTTATAAATAATTAAGTTTTGAACATAACAATGAACATTTGGTTACAGCATTATTGCCAAATGTGTAAGAGGCTACATCCAGAACCTGAGAGACCTACCAGCCATCATACTTCCTCCGTAGTGGAAGGGGCAACTTATGATTCTTTGTTCTTTACCTTGAAGGGGGTGTCCTGGCAGGCCCCAAACCACTGGACTCCGGAAAACTTCATTGATATGTAGGTCCTTGAATCTCCATTAGAGATATTTCCCACTTTCTGGAGTTCATGTCTTTTACCAAAGCCTCCAAAAATTCTTGGCATTTCTTGCTGATCTGACCTGATTAACATGATGCCATCAGTCAAGTAAAGGAATGTGTGGCTCTCTGGAATGCCCAGTCATGTCACTGTATTATCAGAGGGAGAGAGTTAACATGGCCATGGGGCAAGATCATAAGTCTGTACTGTTATTTATCCCACATTGAGATCCAGGACTGCATACAGTGTGTTATATACCATGTTAATCTGCTCCAGGAAAGAAACCACTTTTGGTACCACAACTACAATTAGGACCACTACTTGACTGCATTTGTAGTAAACCACTATCATACCACAGGGTCCATCTGGCTTCTGTAGGTGCCACACTGGCGAATTAAATGTGGGTAGGGCAGAAACTGCCGACTCTGCCAATCTTTTAGGTCCTCCAGCCTGACAGTAGTCTATTTCCCAAGGACGCAATGTTGGTTTCAATTTAATACCTTGTCCATGGTAGGAGGGACAGTATCAGAGGCTTCCACTTGGCCTTTCTCATTATGAGAATTCTTAACTCACAGGCCAAGGAACCAATTTAGAGATTCTGTCAACTTCATAATCCAAATACACAGTCAGAGACTGGAGAAATAACCACTGATTGGGTCCATACACTTAGCTGACCATGAGCCAGGTACTTATCTCAACACACAGTTTTTGAACATTTGAGTAGTCTCCTTTCCCCAGTACATGGTTCCTCAAGTAGGTGACTGTAGATCCCTCCAGAGAAGGACAAGGAGAATCATTATGATAGCATTTGCTGTGATCTTGCATTGTCCTTCACTCACGAAAACCAGCCTTGATTTCAGTCAGTGGTTTTGGGGTTAAAAACTGAATCAGGTCCAGAAACTTAGCAAGGGATTGTATCATTTTATTGTAGCAGTAGTTCTGAACCTTTGTTTCCTTTTGTTACACAGATTGAGAAATAACTTTGTTGCCTGCTCAGTCTTGACCCTGGAGATGCTGTGTTCCATTAACTACCATCATGGCACTACATGAGTCATGCCACTCCCCGCCCGCCAACCTTGCCACTCTTTACAATAATTGAGCTCACTTTGCTTTTGACAGTTAAGCGTTACCACCTGGACTCTATTTTTTTCAGAAGTCTACCAGCACTGTGCTATTCGAGAGTCAGTTTTGCAACAGCATCCTCCAAAATCAGTCCTATTCTACAGAGGTCAACCACCGCCGAGACTCTTAACAATGCTGGCGTCCCCTGCACACCCCATGTTCCTTGGTAAATGGAATGTCCTCTGAACTCTCTCACGGATCATAATAAGTCAACAGGGTTTTTGACACTGCATAATGTAGCCACTTCAATATGCCCAATTTCCCAGCCTTTCAATTCTTTCCTTCGTCATTTCCCCCAATAATTTTGGCATGCCTCCCAAGATTCTTGCCATCATCTTTAATCCTGCATCAAGGGTTAGTGCTCCGATATCTATAAACTGTCCTTTATCCAACTTTATATTCCATTTCCTTTCATCGAGCACCTCCAAGAATCCAGTCCGTTTTCATTCTGCTGGCTCTTGACAACAAATGTTGGTTATGTCTTTCAGTTCCTTCGGAGTATAATCCCTTTTCTTGCTTTTCAATTGTTTCACTTCCCCTGCTGGGTTGTGGTGTGTCTAGACTCTAAATTATTGTTCTGGTGATTACAAGGGGAGGTGGGGTAGATTATAGGGATGGGTACACACTGCTTTGCAAGGTAGAACCCTCTGTCTCATCTTCAGGTAAGGAGGAAGAACTATCCTTAACAAGATGGGAAGGGCCTTTTTCCTTGGCCCAGAGTCTAGTAGAATATGAAGATTTAGATTCTTCATCTTAACTCTCAGGGTCCCACTCCTTCCCAAACAGGGCCACGAACTTCGTGTAGGTGAACTATAAGTGAAGCATCAACCTCCGTTTCTCATGACATACTCTGCATATAAGTTAAATAACTTGCTTTGAGTTATTTAATTTTAATAACTCCAACTCATGAGCATGGAGTTCTGCCATGGATTCTATACTTAAATCCTGGCCCCAATCCTCTGATTTTTTTGCCTTCATGCTGCAGGAGATGAGCATCCCTTTAACTACTGCTAAAGAGGCCCCCACCTGGCTTTCATAGTTTGCATATATTGATGGTTAACTGCCTTCATTGCCATTCTCTAATGCATGGATCACTATGAACAAAGCTAGTGGAAGTGATGGAATTCCAGTTGAGCTATTTCAAATCCTCAAAGATGGTGCTGTGAAAGTGCTGCACTCAATATGCCAGCAAATTTGGACAACTCAACAGGGGCCACAGGACTGGGAAAGGTCAGTTTTCATTCCAATCCCAAAGAAAGGCAATGCCAAAGAATGCTCAAACTACTGCACGATTGCACGCATCTCACAAGCTAGTAAAGTAATGCTCAACATTCTCCAAGCCAGGCTTCAACAGTATGTGAACCATGAACTTCCAGATGTTCAAGCTGGATTTAGAAATGGCAGAGGAACCAGAGATCAAATTGCCAACATCTGCTGGATCATCGAAAAAGCAAGAGAGTTCCAGCAAAACATCTACTTCTGCTTTATTGACTATGCCAAAGCCTTTGACTGTGTGGATCAAAACAAACTGTGGAACATTTTTAAAGAGATGGGAATACCAGACCTCCTGAACTGCCTCCTGAGAAATCTGTATACAGGTCAAGAAGCAAACTGGACATGTAACAACAGACTGCTGCTAAATTGGAAAGGAGTACGTCAAGGCTGTATATTGTCACCCTGCTTATTTAACTTGTATGCAGAGTACGTCATGAGAAATGCTGGGCTGGATGAAGCACAAGCTGGAATCAAGATTGCCGGGAGAAATATCAATAACCTCAGATATGCAGATGATACCACCCTTATGGCAGAAAGTGAAGAAGAACTAAAGAGCCTCTTGATGAAAGTGAAAGAGGAGAGTGAAAACAGTTGGCTTAAAGTTCAACATTCAGAAAACTAAGATCATGGCATCCTGTCCCACCACTTACTGGCAAATAGATGGAGAAACAGTGGAAACAGTGACAAACTTTGTTTTGGGGGGCTCCAAAACCGCTGCAGATGGTGACTGCAGCCAAGAAATTAAAAGACTTTTGCTCCTTGGAAGAAAAGTTATGACCAATGCAGTTCAGTTCAGTTCAGTTGCTCAGTCATGTCCGACTCTTTGTGACCCCATGGATTGCAGCACACCAGGCCTCCCTGTCCATCACCAACTCCCAGCTTTCACTCAAACTCATGTCCATCGAGTTGGTGATGCCATCCAGCCATCTCATCCTCTGTCCTCCCCTTCTCCTCCTGCCCCCAATCCCTCCCAGCATCAGAGTCTTTTCCAATGAGTCAACTCCTCACATGAGGTGGACAAAGTACTGGAGTTTCAGCTTTAGCATCATTCCTTCCAAAGAACACCTAGGGCTGATCTCCTTTAGAATGGACTTGTTGGATCTCCTTGCAGTCCAAGGGACTCTCAAGAGTCTTCTCCAACACCACAGTTCAAAAGCATCAATTCTTCGGTGCTCAGCTTTCTTCACAGTCCAACTCTCACATCCATACATGACTGCTGGAAAAACCATAGCCTTGACTAGATGGACCTTCGTTGGCAAAGTCTGCTTTGAATATGCTATCTGCTTTCAAATATGCTGTCTAGGTTGGTCATACCTTTTCTCCCAAGGAGTAAGTGTCTTTCAATTTCATGGCTGCAGTCACTATCTGCAGTGATTTTGGAGCCCAAAAAATAAAATCTGACACTGTTTCCACTGTTTCCCCATCTATTTCCCATGAAGTGGTGGGACAGGATGCCATGATCTTAGTTTTCTGAATGTTGAGCTTTAAGCCAACTTTTTCACTCTCCTCTTTCACTTTCATCAAGAGGCTTTTTAGTTTCTCTTCACTTTCTGCCATAAGGGTGGTGTCATCTGCATATCTGAGGTTATTGATATTTCTCCCGGCAATCTTCATTCCAGCTTGTGTTTCTTCCAGTCCAGTGTTTCTCATGATGTACTCTCCATATAAGTTAAATAAGCATGGTGACAATATACAGTCTTGACGTACTCCTTTCCCTATTTGGAACCAGTCTATTGTTCCATGTCCAGTTCTAACTGTTGCTTCCTGACCTGCATATAGGTTTCTCAAGAGGCAGATCAGGTGGTCTGGTATTCCCATCTCTTTCAGAATTTTCCACAGTTTATTGTGATCCACACAGTCAAAGGCTTTGGCATAGTCAATAAAGCAGAAATAGATGTTTTTCTGGAACTCTCTTGCATATTAAAAAGCAGAGACATTACTTTGCAAGAAATTTCCATCTAGTCAAAGCTATGGTTTTTCCGGTAGTCCTGTATGGATGTGAGAGTTGGACTATAAAGAAAGCTGAGTGCCGAAGAATTGATGCTTTTGAACTGTGGTATTGGAGAAGACTCTTGAGAGTCCCTTGGACTGCAAGGAGATCCAACCAGTCCATTCTAAAGGAGATCAGCCCTAGGTGTTCTTTGGAAGGAATGATGCTAAAGCTGAAACTCCAGTACTTTGTCCACCTCATGTGAGGAGTTGACTCATTGGAAAAGACTCTGATGCTGGGAGGGATTGGGGGCAGGAGGAGAAGGGGAGGACAGAGGATGAGATGGCTGGATGGCATCACCAACTCGATGGACATGAGTTTGAGTGAAAGCCGGGAATTGGTGATGGACAGGGAGGCCTGGTGTGCTGCAGTCCATGGGATCGCCAAGAGTTGGACTCGACTGAGCAACTAACTGAACTGAACTGAACTGAGGAGGGGGTCATTGGAATCTCCAAGCATGAGCATGGGTGACAACCTGGACTTTTGACTGGCCTCTGAAGTAGGGGGAGCAGGTGCAGTCTTATAGGACAACACAACTTGTGAGCTCTGATGCTATCTCCAGGTCGGTGGTGTCAGAACCTAGCTGTTTGGTGGCGCAGAACCAAAGCAACAATATTTGGACTTTTAACATCACTTGGCATCATTTGGTCTATAGTGAAAAAATAACGGCCAGGGAAAATCTGCTGCCCTAGGAACCAGAATATATAGAATCTTATATTATAAACTCTTATATAAATATAGAGTCTAGTTCTGGCTTTGCCATTTCTTAACTAAATTATTTTGGGAAAAATCACTTAGCCTCTTTGCATTTCAATTTTTTAATCTGTAAAGTAAGTGTAATATGATCAGTTTGTGTTATACTCATTTTATAGGTAGCTGTAAGAACCAGAGGGGCAATGTTTACAAATATAAAGTATTATCACTATTTTAGTTAAAACGGGGAATTTCTTTAAGGATTGTATTAAAAGCTCTAAACTGACTTTATTTTTGTACTTCACTAACTTTGCATTACTAATGGCAAATTTTTCCAAATTATACTTACTATTTTACCTGAAAATGGTTGTTTTTGCCTCTCGATTGCATTCTAAAGATAAACACAATAGAAGCTTTGCCAGGTGTGGCTTACTGGCCATCAGTCTAAGATGTTTAGAAACCTTCCCTTAATGATACAGAAAGGACAACTTTCAAACAAACCATTTAATAAGTGGCTGATAAAGTGAAAAATCCCCTTTCCACAAAAGCAACGAGAAGCAAAACCACAGTAATGTTCACCGCATCTCCCAGGACTGCAATCCTTAGGAAGAGAGAAGAGGAAGAGGGGGATGTTAATAATGCTTTATGTTCATACAGATTTCCCCCTCCATTGGTTTCCAAGCATTTGGCAAACTTTAATTGACTAATCCTCACATATCCCTCCAAGGTTAAGTAGGCAGCAGGTATTATCCTCGATTTTCAAATAGAGGAATAAAGGTACAAAGAGCTTAAATGCCTCCCTAAAGTCAGAAACAGAGGGCCCTGACTCCCATTCCACAGTCCAAACTCCCAGAACTCATTCTGCAGAGTCATTTTGGTCTTTTGATGATCTTTCTGAAGCACAATCCTCAACAATTCATTTTCCCAAAGACAAAAGATATGGTATTTTTGTTTCTCTATAGCATTTGCTTTGGCTTGAAGGCAAAGATACATATTTTCAGGCATGACAAACTTTTCTAGAGTTAAGCAAAGCTCAATGTGGGCAGAAAAGAAGCCTTTTGTGTGTGTGTGTTTAATTTCCAAGTAAGACATTGATGTTCTTTTCTGGGGCTGAACACTCTTCGAATCCAACAGTGAGGCAGAGCTTGCGAACAAAACCCTTCCTATTCATTTCCAACTGTAGTATCTTTGCTAAACATTCTTCGGAAAATTCCCAGCTTTGTTGAACAGATTACCAAGGCTTCTCTTCAAGCTATCCAGCTGACCCCCATTCATCTAGTATCCTCAACGTTGCCAGGAGAAACAGACTGTCCTCACCAGATTAAAGCTTGCTGTGGGATATAAGACAATTTTGCATAAAAAACTACTTGACGAGAATTGGAAAAACCTTTAGGTATATAAGCAGGCAGAAAATCTGAGCCAGTAAGATTAGAATTATTTCACCTTAAAGAGACTCACAAAAACATTGACCATTTGGAGCCCAGACCTGACGTGGACAAAATGAAATTTTCATCCAGATTCCATTCAGCGCTGAGACATATTCAGGGCCTCCTGCCAGAGGCGTCATTAGAGTACTGAGGCTCTTTGGTTCAAGGCCCATGGTGCTAGTACACACCCTCAAGGAAATAAAAGCCAGAGTTTTCCAGTTGGAAGTGCAGAGGAAGAAAGGAGGGGATTTCTTGGGGAAGGAAGAGAGGAAAAAAGTTAGATTATCAATGAACTTGAAATCAAATCATGCCCAGTTTCTTGTGCGGGTATAAATGCATTCTGTTAAAAGATAAACTGAGGTATATTAAACATTTTAAGAGTTTATTTGAGCATTTAGCCTTTGTAATAGGACAGTGCCAAACCTAAAGAGGTCAAGGGGAAAGACTTATATAGGGAAAGTGAGGAAGCAAATAAAGGAAATGATTGATTGGCTGCACCTTATTTTATTTGTTTATTTAAAAAATTTTAGCCAATCAGAGGGGCATGTGGGGATCTTAGTTCCCCAACCAGGGATCAAACCTGTGCCCCTTCAGTGGACAGGCAGAGTCTTAACCAGTGAACCGCAAGAAAGTCCTGACTGGTTGTAGCCTAAAGCTGACTTGCTTCTTTGTGACCAATTGTCCTTTGAGTTTTGATTTGGTAACCCAAGACATTTCCATGCTTAGAACTGGGTTTGCTTACATGGGTGGGGACATCAGTGCCCTCACAGTCTAAGGGCCTCCTTGTTAACAGCAGGGAGTTAAGAGCTTCCTGGACTTGGCCCCAAAAGTCCTGAGTTGAGGTCAAGCTCTGCTATTCACTACATCTGTGACTTGGGTAAGGTTTGGGGTATTTATGGACGCCAGTTTCCTCATGTGACAAAGGAACCAGGGGATTGTTAGGGTTATTTCCAATGGTCTCTGAATGACTAGTAGCTAAACAGCCAACCAGTCCTCCCCTTCTCTCACACTTCTTCCCTCCTGGTCAGCTCTAGGCCTGAGATAAGACTAGGAATCATTCTAGCTGAGTTGCATTTTAAGGTCCCTTCTTCTTGCCTGCATTGCCCGGTGGCTCAGACGGTAAAAGCGTCTGTTTGCAATGCGGAAGACCCAGGTTCGATCCTTGGGTCGGGAAGATCCCTTGGAGAAGGAAATGGCAACCCACTACAGTACTCTTGCCTGGAAAATTCCATGGATAGAGGAACCTCGTAGGCTACAGTCCATGGGGTCGCAAAGAGTCAGACACAACTGAACGACTTCACTTTCACTTTTCACTTTCCTCTTGCTGGAGTTGCCTGGAGCTGTCAAGATCCATGTCTGAGGAACACAGGGGAAGAACCACTGTGGGAGGGGAAGAACTTCCCGGCTGGCTGCTCACCCTCTCCAGCAGGCCCTTCACACACACACCTCATTTGCCCTTCATCCCTGAGAGGAAAATGTCTCTCAGATCACTTTACAGATCGGGAAACCTATGGCAGAAGAGATGAAAGGACTTGTAGACATCACACAGTCATAAGAATAGAGTGAGGCCTGGCTGTGCAATTTGCAGGGCTGAGTGCAAAATGAAAACATGGGGACCCTTGTTAAAAAATTAAGAACTTTGAGATGGTGGTGGCAGAGCACTGAACCAAGTGTGGGGTCCGTCTAGCCCAGGTCCCCTGACAGCACAGGCCAACAGCCTGGGAGGGCGGCCCAGCCTAGAGTCCAGTAGAAGCTCGCTCTCTCAGTGGACTGTCTGCATTGTCTCCATCTGCCCCTCCCAACCCACTCCGGACACTTGTTAATGGGCTTCGTGCTCAGGAGGCTGACTTCTAGGCTGTCCGAGGCTTCTGGTTGGTGTGGCGGGTGCGGGGGCAGGGTGGGAGGCTGGAGGGCGGCCCGAGGGTGGGAAGGTGTGCGCTTCCTCTCCGCAGCAGATCAGGTGGCAGTTCAGCCTTTGTGTTCTCCTCTCTCTCCAGTCTGGTGATGATCTCAGGGTCACAGCTCCTGTAGATTTAGCTAAAGATTCCCTCCCTGCCCCTTAAAGGCCCTCCCCGTGCCTTGTTCCAGCCTTCTCTTCCCTCCCTTGTCACTGTCCAAACCTTTGGAAATAGCCCTTTTTTAAATAAGAGAGTCGTCTGTTTCCTACCACTACCTGTTGGTTGACTTGTCCAATTCTCCCTTTTTCTTTTGGGGGCTGCAACCTGCTTTTTCCTGGAAGAACTATCCTGCCCTCCAGCACCCAAAAGCCATACGAACCTGGTCAATCAGAGCCCCTCCTCGGCTCCCAGACCTCTTAGTCCTGCACAGACCTACAGTGGCCACAGTGACTGCCTCAGGAATTCATGTGTCTCTCGGGGCCCCTTCTGCTGTAATTGGTGGAGGCCCGGAGAAACTCTTTCCCTTCAGGAGTCAGAACATTTTTTCTGAGAAGGGCCAAATAGTAAATACTCATAATATTTTAGGCTTTGCAACTCACAGAACATCCTGTCTCATAGCCTTCTTTATTTGCTGTAACTCTTTAAAAATTCAAAACCATTTCTAGTCTGCCATGTGTGGAGTTGGGGGCATGCAAAAACAGGCCACCAGGCCAATAATTTGCTGACCCTTTAGCATCATGCAAGGGAAAAACAAGTCAAAGAACACCTTGCAGCAATCATCTCTAGCGGCAAAGAGGATGCCAGCCTGAGTACATACACACACACACACACACACACACACACACACACACGACAAGGAAAGAAAAAATGCCTGGAAGCATTAGGTCTCCCAATACCCTGGTTCTCAACTCTCTCTTCTACTTTTGAGCCACTCAGCACTCTTCCCAGTTACTAAGCCAACCTGAGCTGGTGTTAGCTAGATTTCTAGTACCTGCAAGTGATCAGCTCCCAGTTGACATGTCTTTCTGCCTTCAGAGCCCAGAGCCAACCCCTGCCTTGATTCCACTGGTCTCAGGGCAAGTCCCATGATTCCAGTGATCTCAGAGCAATTCCCAAGATTCCACAGGTCTCAGAGCAATTCCTATGCTGCCCATGAACTGTCCAGCTCTTGGTCAAGGGTATGTGATGAAGGTCACTCCTGCTGCAGTTTTTACTCAGTGGACATAGACTTTTTTTTCAGATAGAAAAGGGGAAAAATTGGAAACTTAAACCAAACTTGAATGAAATCTCTATTTGCTCACAGCCTCCGAGTCACAATTCATAGTTCAGGCAGCATTGCTGATTCTAAACAGAGTCTCCATGGTGTCACTGATGGTCAGCAGAGGCCTCAGATCAGGAACTCAGGGTCTTAGGAGCTGCATCTGCCTCTGCCTCTGATTTGGTGGGTCCTGACGAAGAGTTGCTGTAAGAATGCATTGTAGTTCACCTTCAAAAACTGCCATTGCAAATGGCCCAGTGTCCTGCTTGTGCAGACGTAATAAAAGGGCACTTAATAGGCCTGTAACATTCACCAAAGGGGGAGGTACAATGGCCACATAGACCAGCTCCGTCAGTGCAGCAACTGACCTCTGGATGTTGTGTGGGAAAGGGCCATTTTCCTATCGTGTGTCTGGTAGGGACTGTTTTTTTCCTTAAAAGAAACATTTTGACAGAAAATGTTATAAAAACTACCATACAGCCTCATCCATGACTCCACTGAGGAGGTGGACTGTTTTGAAATAATGCTCTATCCTTTTCAGAAAGAAGAAAGCAAAATGGCTATGAAAAGACTTAAATATGGTGAAGGTCAATCTCAATGTCAAACACTCTGTCCCACTGCTCTCATTAAGTCAGTTCCCATTTGATTTGACCATCTGTCCAGATTTAGGTTGTAGGAAGAGTGTTCACCACAAGGAGAACGCTTGGAGAGACTGTCCTTCTGAATAAAGCAGAGTGAGTGGGTTGGCCCTTGCACGGAGGCAGGAGGTTTGACTACTAGACTGCAGGGCCTCTCAGACTGTGCATATGGGAACTTGCTGGGACCTTGGGAAAATGTAGAATCTGACTCCATTGTTCTGGACTGGGGCTTGAGAACCTGCATTTCTAATAAGCTTCCAGATGAAGATGAACCTGGTGTACGAATGCACCGTGAGTAGCAAGGGACAAGAAGAAAACCGTGCTTTAGCTATGGTGGCATTTGACCACTAACACTTGTCCATGATACCAGCTATGATGCCTTGAGTGCCAACTATGAGAAAGAAGCACAGCACTAGTAAGGGATGAGCTAGAAACTGTAAACCCGTGCTCCTCCACTGCTCGACCCCGGCTCACCTCACGGTGGACGTGAATGGGGAAGCTCCAGCTCTCACAGCCCAACAGGAGTTTCTGACTGCTCGCAGCCCAACTTGCCACAGCTCAGGTGCAGCACCTGGCTTACTTGCCAGGCAGAACCTTCTGGATGGAGGCTTGGCCTCGTTCTGTGAAAAGCAGTCCAGGATTTAAAAGAAGTACACCTGGCATTTCCAGATACTGGGATGAACCGGCTAGTCTTTCTGCTCAGCCAACCTGATGGATGGTGCAAAAAAGTTCTACCAGTAGGAATAAAAGTGGGAAAACCTCTGTCTGATTGAAAAATGGTTCGTTCTGTACAAAATACAGTAACAAGATGAACTGCTCCTCCTGGGCAAACGTGGGAAGTTTCCCCATAGCTCACTGGTGTCTCCTGAAATCCCCAGAAGATAGATCCCAGGATGTGGCGCTGACTCCTGTCTTTGCTTCTCCAACTGACAGTGAGTAAAACATGAGGCTGCGATGAACAGAGAGAAACTGTATGTTTCTCGTGACTTTTGTCTCTGAAAAGATGCCTGGGTTCCAGAAATTTCTGTGAAGGAGGTTTACCGTCTCAGTCTTTGTGCTGGCATGACTGTAGACCTGCACAACTGAGCTTTTCAGACATGTCCATGCCTGGAAAGCGTCACAAAAGAGTGTTTTTTTCCCTCTATTGGGCTTCTTTTCTGAACCGTTTTCACTGTAAAGCCCCAGGCAGACACAGCTCTGGGGGAAGCAGGGACACGAGGGAAATTTCTCTCTGACATTTTCCCATCTCTTCCATCTGGATCCTCTCCGCCTGCCCTCCACTCCCTCCAGCCTCCTCCCCTTCTAGTACTGAACTCCATCCACAGGCACAGGGTGAGCATAATGTTTGCAGGGGAGGGAGGAAGTGGGGACAACCACTTGGATGTTGTAGTGATTCATATTGATTTTCTATATTGATGAAAATTAGTCATTTTAAAAGTTGTCACCAAACAAATAGAATCATGACTTACGTTTTATAATTTATATAATGGATTTTATGTACTTCTAACATTTTTATCAGATTTCTGACAGTTATAAATCATTTCCCCTGGTAGAAAGATGAAGGGCCATGTTTCCCCCTCCTTCCCAGCTGCCACCATCTGTGAACATAGTTTCACATTGTTCTTCCTGTGTAGGGTTGAAATAAAAATAAGTTTCTTGACCCAAGATGAAGCTGCTTCTGCACAGGGTGCCATGTCAGCAAGTCAATATTTAGACAGCCTTTTTGTCCCTGGGAAATGCTCCACTTGACCAGAAAGGCAGTTTCCCAAACATGAAGCCAACTCTGGATTCTCCCCTTCCTTCCTTGTTCCTCTTTAGCCTATAAAACTTCCTGCCTCCCATCCACCCCAATTTAAAATTCTCCAAAAGGAAACTGTTCATTTCATGAAGTGTTAAATAAAGTTTGCTTGTATCACCTAAATTGTCTCCTTTGGTCATTTTTAAAAGTAGTAATCAATTACTTGTAAGTATTAACTGATGAAAACTCAGGTTATATGGATCCCAAAGACTACAAGGCCTGCAGGGGTGGAGGACAGTCTGGTAAGAGGCCTTGTAAAGAGAGTCAAGTTGGAGACTAGATGGCCAGGACATTTGCACGGGACAATGGAGCAGATCACTGAGTAAGTTGGGAGTCCAAAAGCCTTGATATTTTGGAGAGTAATTGAGACTACCTTCTATTAAGAGAGAGGGAATTATTTGTGATGAATGTAATTACTCAACAGCAAACTTTTATTGCAATAACTAGCAACTGGAAATAATCATCAATAGTGGAGAGAGCTGGTAAAAAAAAATTATGGAGCTAGTAAATAAAACATGAACTGCCATACAATGAAGCCATGAAAATAATCAGAACTACATGTGCTTTCAGGCAAAGGTCTCTAAGCATATTGCAAATGGGGAAAAATAAGAAATGCATAATTTACTCCTATTTGTTTTTGAAACTCTATAAATATATCACTAGATATCCACATAAAATTTCTGGAGTAATGCATAAAATATTAATAAATGTTGTTATTGGTAAGAGACACTGGTGTCTTCAATATATGTGTGCCGGGGTCCAGCCCCGGCTGATCCAGGGAGTTCGAAGCGGGGACGGCGTCGGCGAGGGTCAGGATACAATAGCTTCAATTAGATATTAATTAAAGATATAAAGAGTAATAGAATAAGAATAGCTCAGTAGGAAAATTCAGTGGAGAAAAGAGGCTGAGTAGCTTGGTTTACGCGGCAGACCAATAAAACTTCAAGACAAGAAGTTTGCTCCACTTACGTAGGCCGCAGGCGTCCTTCCGTTCTCCCGAAGGAGAGGAGACACTGAGGCCTCCCCGGTCGGATCTTAGAAGCCCAGGCATAATTAGTAAGCATGGTGGGTTCCGCGCTCCAGATGGAGACTCAGCCAGAGTGAAAGAGAGAGAGACATGGGGAGACCAGTATTTCGAGAAACTGATCCCAATTCTTTATTTTCCAGAGTCTGTTTTTATACACTGAGATGTTATACAAAAGTCACGTGGGGACAGCAGTCCTGACTTTTATCAAAGTCAGGTGCTTCACACAAATGTATACAGAGGTCTTAGGGGTGTTACATCATCTTCTGGCCAGGGGGGGCCTGCTGACAATTACGACCCTCTCCTTGTGACATCGGTCAGTCAACCAGGACACTTATTTCTCCAGGGGTGATTATTCTTAAAACAGACACTACCCAAATAAAGTTACATTCCTATAGGGTGAAGGCGTAGTGGGTTTTAGTTAAGGAAAGAATTTACTTAGCCTAAGGTCTAACATGATTAATATCAAAGGTTAATACTTATTTCTTCTATATATTCATTAATGTGTATAAGGGCAGGGGATGTGGAGTCTTAGCAACAAACATTGGCTCAACAAATGAAAAACCCTTCACCAACACAATTTCTAATCAGCCCACTATACTCATACTTATAGTTTTCTAACTTCTCTAAAGAACCTGTTTTTAGAAGATTTAAAGCATCTCGTGCCTCTCACGGTTGGGAGGCTGTGAGCAATCACATGTGGCCAGACAAGCCTGTCAGGCAGGCTAGAGAACCTTCAGAGGAGTTTGTAGGTTAAAACACTCTTATCACGCCCAGGAATTATTATTAACTGGAGCTCTAAGTTAACTCCTTCTCCGAAAGAGGTGGTGGGGAACAGCCCCCCGTAAAGTCAGAGGTGTAGGTGAGCACAAAGTAGTAAAGTAGGCAGGCTCTGGTTATGGGGGTAGATGCTCGAGGAGTTCCAGGGGGACTCCTGAGGCTTGATCCCGCCTTTGCGTATGTCGAGCCTCCTTCCTCATGACCTTTGTCACGGGCGGAGTACCTCACTCTGGCCCCCAACATATGTGTGCATGCTAAGTTGATTCATTCATGTCCAACTCTGCAACCCTATGGACTGTGTAGCCTGCCAGGCTCTTCTGTCCATGGGATTCTCCAGGCAAGAATATTAGAGTGGGTTGTCATGCCTCCTCCAGGGGATCTTCCTGACTCAGGGATCAAAACCGGATCTTACATCAAAACTCAGGGATCTTACATCTTCTGCATTGGCAGGCGAGTTCTTTACCACTAGTGCCACCTGGAAGTCCAACTTCAATATATACCCCTTTATAATATTTTTGCTATTATTAATAATAATATTATAATGTTATGACCAACCTAGATAGCATATTCAAAAGCAGAGACATTACTTTGCCAAAAAAGGTCCATCTAGTCAAGGCTATGGTTTTTTCTGTGGTCATGTATGGATGTGAGAGTTGGACTGTGAAGAAGGCTGAGCGCCGAAGAATTGATGCTTTTGAACTGTGGTGTTGGAGAAGACTCTTGAGAGTCCCTTGGACTGCAAGGAGATGCAACCAGTCCATTCTGAAGGAGATCAGCCCTGGGATTTCTTTGGAAGGAATGATGCTAAAGCTGAAACTCCAGTACTTTGGCCACCTCATGAGAAGAGTTGACTCATTGGAAGACTCTGATGTTGGGAGGGATGGGGGGCAGGAGGAGAAGGGGACGACAGAGGATGAGATGGCTGGATGGCATCACTGACTCAATGGACGTGAGTCTAAGTGAACTCCGGGAGTTGGTGATGGACAAGGAGGCCTGGCGTGCTGCGATTCATGAGGTCGCAAAGAGTCGGACACGACTGAGCGACTGAACTGAACTGAACTGAATGTTAATATTTATTGAGTGCTTGCCCTATGCCAGGCTGTGTTCTAAGTACTAAGAATGTATCATCTCCTTTAATTATCCGAATACCTGTAGGATAGATTTTATTATCTCTAGTTTGTGCAAGTGTGCTAAGTCACCTCAGTCATGTCTGACTGTTTGTGACCTTAGCCTTCCAGGCTCCTCTGTCTGTGGGATTCTCCAGGAAAGAACACTGGAGTGGGTTGTCACATCCTCCTCCAGGGGATCTTCCTAAACCAGGGATTGAATCCGCATCTCCTGCGTCTCCTTCATTGCAGGCAGATTCTTAACCACTGAGCCACCTGGGAAGTATAAACAGAGGCATGGAAATGTCAAGTTACTTGCCCAAGGTCACAGAGATAGTAGGTGGGCAGAGCTGGAACTTGAGATCAGTCTGCTTACCACTTGCACTTTATCATTATACAATAGTGCTGCTATTATTACCTCCACCCTCCAGATGTGGAAATGGAGAGCCAGGAAAGAACAGTGAAGCCTGGATTCAAACTCAGGTGAGCCTATCCATTATGCTACATGGTCTCCCTTCCTATACTGTTTGAATTTTTTACTAAGCAGTTGTATCAATTTTCAGATTAAAAAAAAAATTCTTGGCAGAAAGTGGAAGATATTTTGTAGTTTTACAAGTTCTTTGAGTAAAGTAGTTCTATGCTTTGCTATTTGTAAGTTCTTTGGGATACTACAGTAAATTAGTTCTATGCTAGGAATACAGAAACTGGTCCTTCAGGGCTCACAGGAGAATTGGGAGATACCTAAAAATGAAGACACACTATCAACACAGTAGTAAAGAGAGAGATGTGAGAGGCTTTGGAGTCCAGGGAGCTCCACAACTATGGAATCCCAGAATTATAACATCTGAGCTGAGTTCCAAAAGGATAAGTAGGAAGGAGTTGGCAAACTAAGAAGCTGGTGCATGGATCTGGTGGGTCAGGGAGGGAGAGATAAAGAGAGAGGCTTTAGATAACAGATACTTCCAAGAACTGGGAAATTTAAGACGATTCTAGTTCAAAGCTAAAAAGTTTGAGTAGCTGGAAATCAGACTGGAGAAGTGGGCAGGAGACAAGCAGTGTACTTCAACTCAAGAGCTGTTGGTCTTTGGATGCGACAGTTCTTCGGACAGAACTGTATCTCTCATTCAGGATATTCAGCATCACTATTCCTTGCCCACTAAATGACAGTAACATCCTGGACACTGAGAAACCCCAAATAACTCTAAATGAATGATATTTCTAGATCCCGTCTTCCTTTGAGAACCATGAGATACAAAGTCTTGTGGGCCATGAAGACTTTGTCATAAAGGCAATAGGAGACATGAAGAGGAAAAGCAATCAGATTTCCATTTCAGAACTATTTCTCTGAAGGACTCTCTGTAATTTGGAGGTGTGAGAAGACTGGATGCTGGGAAAACAATTAGGAGGTTGTTGCTAAAATACAAGTAAGAAATTCTGAAGGCTTAAAAGACGGCAGTGGGGAACTAGGATATAGATTGACCACCACTAAGCTGAAACTCCAGTACTTTGGCCACCTCATGCGAAGAGTTGACTCATTGGAAAAGACTCTGATGCTGGGAGGGATTGGGGGCAGGAGGAGAAGGGGACGACAGAGCATAAGATGGCTGGATGGCATCACTGACTCGATGGACGTGAGTCTGAGTGAACTCTGGGAGTTGGTGATGGACAGGGAGGCCTGGCGTGCCGCGACTCATGGGGTCGCAAAGAGTCGGACACGACTGAACAACTGAACTGAACTGAACTGAAGGAGATACTATTATTATATGTGTCTATCAAGTGAAGGGGAAGATTAAGGATAAGGCAGCCAAGAAGTCTCCTGGGTGAACTTTGGTGACCTTGGGTAGACACTGGAGCCATGTGCATTAAGAGTATAGAATGAGTATATCTGAGAAGAGGAAGGAAGAGTGATTCAATCTGGATATACCAGCAAATGTGTGCTCTATTTGTGACATCCAAATGGGGATGTCAGATAGTTCAGAAGAGAAGTTGGAGATACACGCTTGAGTCATCCATGTGTGGGCTGTAGTTGAAATCATGGAAATTGAATGAGTCTAGTTGACTTGGGCAGTTGAAGTATACCCTGTATCGCCTCTTGAGGAAGGAACAACCATTAGATGAATCACATGAAATTGCCAGTATTTAACTGTTTCTCTACCGTCAAGAAAAAAATTTCATATGGTTCAAACGAAAAGCAGACCCATCTTTATACCTCATGAGAATTTTTCATCCTCTGCAATATTGCAATTTGTAAGAAATATGTATTTGGCCCTTTAGATGATCAAAATGTATTTCTTATATACATGTGGCCTTTGCCCATGATTTCTAGCTCACAGATCTCCAAACCCTTGAAATATCCTGAGCAATATGAGCAATGGGAATATCTTTTGTCATATAATATTTGGTCTCTTGCTTTCAGTTCCTGAAATCCCTTCACAGCCATAAAGGTGAAATCGGTTTCTTGTTATTCATAATAAGCTCCTTTCCACTACAACTGGGTTTATGTTAATGAGGTGCCTTTAGGAAAGCACCTAAGGATGGGAGCTTGTTGCTAGGGGAACCAACCATGAATAGAGGCGCTTTCAATTCGCCCCTTGATTTCCAGGGAGGGGAGAGGGGCTGGAGATTGCGTTCAATCACCAATGGCCAATGATTCAATCAGGCATGCCTATGTGATGAAACCTCCATAAAAACCCAAAAAGAGAGGGTTTGGAGAGCTTCCAGGTTGGGGAATCAGAGTGTTTCCACCTGCCACTGTACCAGCTCCAACTTCTCGAGGACAGAGCTCCTTTGTTCCAGACCTTGCCTGTGTATCTCTTCATCTGGCTTTTGATTCGCATCCTTCAATATTCTTTGTAATAAACCGGTAATCTAGTGAGTAAATGGGTTTCCTGAGTTCTGTGAGCTGCTCTAGAAAATTGATTAAACCCAATGAGGGGGTTGTGGAGAGTCTCAGATTTATAGCCAGTCAGTCAGAAACAGAGGTAACAACTTGGACTAGAAGTCAGGGTCTTGTGGATCTAATGCTGTCTTCTGGTAGATTATGTGTTGACTTGCAGGATACTTAGCTGGTGTCCTGAGTATTGCCTGCTGGTTTGGAGGGAAACCCCCTCACCGCACATGTTGAATATTGGGTTCAGAACCCAAAATGCCACCACCATAGAGTTTGAATAATCGATCTCCTGTGTGGATACAGTGAGCTGTTGGACAGAGACTGGAAAACTCAAACTGTAGTTTGACAATCGGATGACCTCACCAGGGTAAACCAGCACTGGAGAAGTTCAGCTGACACCAAGGCCGGTGAGTGCTGATGAACTGCTTGGCTGAACTGCCAAGAAGGGATGTATTCTTGGGACGGAATTCCTACACACCTTTGGAAGAAACAAACCTTTCGTCATCCTTTTAGTGAAGCCCAGGGAGACAGTTGTTAGTGAAAGAGCCATCTGCAGATAAGTCAAAAGCTTTTTAGTCTGAAGAGGGTGAGTGAAGACCCAAGATTTTCAAGCTGGGCTTCCTCTAATTGGGGATGGTCCAGCCTCTCTCTAGGCCAAGGTAAGAAGCCAGCTCACCTTGGAGCAGATAGGGTACCCTTGTAGTTCAAGTGTAAGTCTCCATCATCCCTTGAAAAATGAGTTTATCTCATGCCTCCACTGTCATTCACTGAACAGATGTACTTTTACATTGCATGTTATTGCCATTACTGTGACCACCATTCATGTTATTGATGATCACAGTATGGAATATCCAGACTCCAGTGTTCTTTAATAGAATGTTGCTTTCCACATGTGGTCAATATAGAGGAAAAACATGGAAGTCAGTCACACTTTCCTTTACTGCCCTTACTTCTACCCTCCAAAATGCTTATATATAAAGTGGTATAGTTATATAAAATGTTCTTGAAGAGCTGTGTATAACTAAAGGGATTTTTACTGAGGAAAGAGGATTTTTACTTTACCTACATGCTTTTGTTGAAAGACAATTCTCCACAAACATTGCGCTTTTCTGAACTGTGTGGATCCCTCTAAGCAAAGACATTTATAGCTGAATTAAGAATATTTGATCCACCAATTCCATTCTGGGGTATTTATCTGAAGGAAATGGAAACACTAATTTGAAAAGATGTATGTTCCCCCATTGTAAGTAGCTCTCTGCAGAAGGCAGTTTGTCTTGTTACCTGAACAAAGCTGTATTTTAAATTTACCTTTATACCAGGTGCCCCCATGCTTCAGTAACCTCCAGCCCAAGCACACCTGTCAAATCTTTTGATCACACAATGCCTTGCCTAACATGTTGATTCTTTTCTTAAAGAAGTAGGAATGAGGAACAAGTTATTAATGGATGACTAGCTTTTTTCCCTCGGCTTCCCACGTGGCTCAGCAGTAAAGAATCCACATGTCAATGTGGCAAACGCAGGAGACGTGGGTTTGAGAAGATCCCCTGGAGGAGGAAATGGCAAAATTCTTGCCTGGACAATTCCATGGACAGAGGAGCCTGTGGGCTACAGTCCATGGAGTCACAAAGAGTTGGACACAGCTGAGCACGCACACTCTTTCCCCCTCTTCCTCTCTAGTAATCCTATGAGCAAACTGCATGAACAAGACAGCATCTAAAGAAAGATCACAAGTGTTCAGCAAGTCTGCACTCAGTGAACAACAACCAAGATTCTAACCCCGTCCCCAACTGATTAATTGTGACTCACTTCTCCTTTTTCCCTTTAAAAACTTTCATGGCTGAGCACAATCTTGGGAGTTGGTTCTGGGACACAGATCTGCATCTCTCCAGGTTGCTGAATAAAGCAACAGTTCCTTTTTCTAACCAAGACTCATCTCTCTGTGGGGTTTCAAGCAGTAAGTAGCCAAACCTGAGTTTGGTGACACCATGTTCAGCATTATTTTCAGTAGCTAGTGGGCTCCTATAAATATGCATTGCCTCCTCACTATTCCAGGTCACCAATATATAATCACTGGATCAAACATATTACACTTTCACAGGTAATAGGCCTTAGGCCAATCACTGATATCAGTGACAGAAAGCCCCAGATCTTCCTGAGGAGGATATCCTGTTTCCTGCTCACACCACTAACCCTGCAAGGCTCACACCCCACAGGAGTCTGAACATTTGCCGTCTACCTCGAGCACCTTCAGAAACTCTCTGTTCCTCTTCCAGCTTCCAGACCTGGCCTTGGGGCCTGCAGATGTTAAAAGGAGGGACTCTTCCTCAGGCAACACCTCTAATAGCCACCTTTCAGCTACACAAAGATCTGGCAGCTTTGTGTGTGTGCCCACACAGAAAAGCATTAGCAGCTTTGAAATTAGTGTGTGCTTATCCAGAAGTACTTCCTAGCTGCAACCTGCCTTCCTCTCCCCACCTAGAACATTCTACAGCTCCCAGCATCTCTCAGCTCTCCTCGAGGCCCAAGTAAATGAGGACACTTAGGCTCTAAAAACTTTACAGAAAAATCTAGATCGGTATATGACTTCCCTTTCCTGAGGCTACTTCATGGAAGTTCCCCCAATTATCAAAATTTAAAAGGAAACCAAAGGCAGGTAAAGCTTTGCAGTAGGGCTGCATGTTTATCAAGAATCCACTTTTCAAAAAAAAAAAAAAGAATCCACTTTTCCCTCACACACGTTATTTCTCCCCCGCCCCTGCCTCCCCTCCCCACCACATAGATGTTCATCTCAATCCAGTGAAGACAGTGGACTGTGCGTTGAGATGGTGGCCAGTATGGAGAATTCCAGAGCTGCCTTTATGGAGACAGCAAAACTGTTCTGATAATCACCTCTGCACATTCCTCCAAGATGAAATTCAGATGATCCTCCCAGTTGTCTGCCCTGTCATTCACTAACAGAAAAGACTTTATGCTAATCCTCTATCTTCCGCCCAGGAAGGAAAAAAGAGCTCATCCAAGCCCCGTTGTGCAGTACCACCTGCCCATTTGTCCACAGCCAAGTAATGATGGATCTGGAGCTGAGGGGGATGAATGGGAATTGGGTTTATTTTATGAGCTGCAGAAAGTTGGCTGGGGAACCCAGCGGGAGTCTTAGCTGGAGAAAAAATGATTTTATCTTATGCTGTGTGTCTTCTCTTTAGAAAAATACATGGCATTATTCTTTCTTGAGATTGCGGGAGAAAAAAGGAAGACGTATCCTCCGATTACTGGGTTGAAGGTCCGAGTTGCTTTCAGAGTTAGGCTTTTCTCTGTTTTTGGAGATGCACCACTCAAACCAAAGCCTGCCTGCTCAGACTGGTTGGTGGCAGGACCACACGGAGCCTGGAGGGACCCTGACAGAGGGTCCTTGGGACAGCGCTCAGTGGCCTGGAGAGGAGCCCACACTTTGGGCAACTTTTTGAATGGCAGAAAAGAGCAGCTGTCCTCAAAACTGAGGCTTTTCCGCATAGCAATATTCTGGCATACATTTTCATGGAAGTCACCAGTTATCTTAATGAGAATTTTGCTAAACAATTTAACACAGAACAGCTTTGCAGGATGTTATGAAGAAAAACACCATGTTGAAGTCTCCATGTTTAGTGTTGATTGATTGGTGGGAGACAGTTTCTAGGTTGCCTTCTTACTAAAGCAGTTTCCTTAAGTTTCAATTTGTACAAAGGGGAGGACAGCCTTGGTGTGGGCATTTGAAGAAACATCTCACTGGCAATTCCTGGCTGAAAAGCTACTGGGAAGGAGAGAGTTGCAGAGGAAAAGTGAGATTCATAGTACTCTTACTCACATAGTACTTATTAGTGAGAGAAATAGTGCTAACAGAGTCAGAGCCAAATGGGATTTCGTTCTTAGTGTAGCCATAACTTCTCACTTTCTCTTTTTAAATATTAATTAACTTATTAATTAATTTGTAAATTTTTTATTGACATGTAACATTATATTAGTTTTAGGTGTGCAATGTAATGATTTTATACCTGTATATCTATATAGATATCTCTATCTATCTATATGGGCTTCCCAGGTGGTGCTAGTGGTAAAGAACCCGCCTGCCAGTGCAGGAGATGTAAGAGGTGCAGATTCGATCCCTGAGTCAGGAAGATTCCCTGGAGAAGGACACGGCAACCCACTCCAGTATTCTTGCCTGCAGAATCCCAAGGACAAAGCATCCTGGCAGGCTGCAGTCCATAAAGTCACAAAGAGTCAGACACAACTGAAGTGACTAAGCAGTATATATATATATATAGTTGTCTCTCAGTATCTATGGGAACCCTCTTGGATACCAAAATCCATGGAAGATCAAGTCCCTTCTGTAAAGTGATGTA
This sequence comes from Bos mutus, assembly GCF_027580195.1. Lineage (NCBI taxonomy): Eukaryota > Metazoa > Chordata > Mammalia > Artiodactyla > Bovidae > Bos > Bos mutus. The sequence goes on from NC_091617.1 coordinate 51,721,432, forward strand.
GTATTTGCATACAACCTAAACACATCCTCCTGTATACCTTAAATCATCTCTTGATTATATATGGTACCTAATACAATGTAAACTCTGTAAATAGTTGTGTGGCAAATTCAAGTTTTGCTTTTTGGAACTTCCCAGAATTTTTTTTTTATTCAAGTTTTTGATCTGCAATTGGTGAACCCAGGGATACAAAACTCATGTATGTTGCAAAATGTTCAATACAATAAGTTTAATTAACATCCATCAACACACATAGTCAAACTTTTATTTTCTTGTGATGAGAACTTTAAAGATTTGCTCTCTTAGAAGCTTTCAAATACACAATACAGTATTGTTAACTATGGTTGCCATGCTCTATGCTATTACATCTTAGCACTTGTTTATCTTATAACTGGAAGTTTGTACCTTTTGACCCCCCTCTCACATTTCCCCTACCCGTACCCCCAACACCCTACCTCTGGCAACCACCTATCTGTTCTCTGTAACTACGAGTTCATTTTTTCCTCACTGTTTTTATGCCACCTGAGAGGAGGTTGAGCGTGATAAGACAGGAGAATACAGAGGGAATTTGCTTGGGAGCACTAGAAAGCAAAGTAAAGCTGTCCCTTTATGGTGCTGTAACAGCCCAGACAGTGGGTCCTTGCCCACGCTGGGTGAGCCAAGGGCCACTACTGACCCTCATGTAAACTTTGTTCAAGATAAAGAATGGCAGTAAGACTGGGTGAGCAGAGCAAGGGCTGAACTTTATCTCTCTGCACCCCCTGGGATAGTGCACCAGACAACCCACAGGGCAAAAGAGAAGCCCCTGTGGCTGCAGAAAGGCCCCTGAACTTGACTGTCTTCCCTGAGGTCAGTCTTCCTGGGAGTCCCAGCCCTCTAGCCTGGACCACAGAGCCAGGACTTGAGACAACTCAAGTGGACGATGGCAAATGTCACAGCCACATAATTCCTTCCCCTCCACCGTCTTCTGTAAGAAGCCCTTTTCCCCTCAGAGGCCACTGTAATTAACCCAAGAGAGAATAAGCCATCCTTCTAGTCAAACAAGAAGCTGCCATCATGATTGACATATTCAAACAGAAATCCCATTTTCAGGGCTCACCCAATGTATATATCCTTCTGTGTGAACATTCTTAAAGACGATGTTTTAAAAAAAAGAAAAGGAAAGAAAAGCTATATTAGTATTCCATTCTGTCTCTACCCTGTCTTCCTGTATCCATACTAGATCTGACAATTCAGTAATCTATATGAAGGAGCTGCTCTACTCATTAAGGAATCAGACAATGACAATCCTGTTGCCTGAGCCCGAGCGGGTGCAGAGCTGTGAGCTCCTTTGTCTAAATGCCACAAATTGTTATAGTTTAGCTCTGCACTTCAGTGTTGGCGTCATCACCCTTTAATGGGCCAAAGGCTCTGCTGTAACATTCACAAGGAGTAGCAACATATCTGATCTCTGTCCAGTTTTCAGTATAATTATTTGCCAGAATCATATTAACCTGATGTATGACAAATGGATAAAATGGATTCATTTAGGTCTCCAGGAGTCCTCCTTCATTAACGCCAATATTTATAGCTATAATATCAATGCTACAATCCCTCCTCTTGTGAAACACAGAACAGTGGTGTCAGATTTCTCTGATGTTGTTGGAGGAATCATTTGTCTTTTAGTATAGCAAAGAGGGGTGGAAGAAACCTGGCCTGGAGTCCAGGCCCCTGTGAACCTTGATTGGCTCCTCTGACAATTCCTCTCATTTTAGAGAAGAGGAAAAAAAAAAACTAAAACTGAACACTTGCACAGAAACTCTACAGGTTTAATAAATTTCCTGAGGTAATGAGGCAGAACCAATGAGACTGAAGTATTCAGAGAGCTGGTTCTGTCATTAGACTTTCTGGAATCAAATCCTGGCTTTACTACTTACAACACTAGCTTGGGCAAGATGCTGAATTTCCCTGAACCTCAGCTTCCTCATCCATAAAATGTGGATTATGTGGGGGGCGGGAAATCCAGTGAATTAACACATGGAAAGTGCTTACAACAATTTTTGGCCCATAACAAGTACAAAGTAAATGTTACATAAAAGTATGATTACAATTGCTATTATTACCTTGGCCCACTGAGAAACAGAGTTTTCATTTTCCAGGTTTGCAGTCGAGCCCAGAAGCTTTCACACCATGTTCTAAGGAGCACTGGGCATAGCGGGGGTGACTCAGGGACCCCAGAGGTGGAGGTGTGTTAGCTGTGGAAACAGCATGGGCAAAGGCCCATCAGAAAGGATTCCCTATAGGGACCTTCACAAGTCCACCCATTTCATGAGTTGGAATCTTAAATGAGTTTTCAACAGTGGGTTTTGACACTGAAATGAAACAGATTGAAAACCACGGCCCCAGATTGCTGGGACCTGTACAAGTCCCCCCGCTAATATAAGGGGCCCTAAGAGCACTTGTCTCTGCTCAACCCGTTGGAAGTTTTAATTTTTCGGGAGTAACGTGGCTGGGACTTTGAATTCCTAGAATTGCCAGAGGTTAAGGTTGTTTCCAAGGGGTTGAAAATGGCTGTGTTGGAAATGTTCTCCATGATGACAACCAGACTGTGAGCTTTGCCTGCATCAGAATTAGCGGAGAGGAGCTGTTAATAGCAACAGATCCGAGTTCATTGTGTTGTTTTCTCACAGTGCTGTCTTCATGGCTGCACTTGATCCAGGAATCCAAGGCCCATTGTGTTCTCAGACTGTCCACGAGTCTCTGGGAGACCAAGCATCAGGTATCTGCAATCAGCTCACATACTGGGAGACGGCCCTCTTTGACTCCCACAAAGCCCTTTAGGATTGATTCACTAATTCTGAACAATAATGAGAATGTAATGAAGCCTTTTCTAGTCATTCCAAAAGATCCAAGTAAACATCAATTTCATCCTATCATTTGTCTCCTTGGAACTTATCCCCTGTGAGTCTGTTCGATAAAGTTCAGATTCTTCAGCCTGACTTCTGGGCTGACCTAACTCAAAACAAACTTTCTGACAGAGCAGGTAAGCTTTACCACCAGCCTTCATGCCATCTGTTCCCCACTCTCCACCTTTCCAAAACGGATTCATTTTTAAAGAGCTATCCCTGGCCCCTCTGTTCTGAGCTTTCTCTTGACTACTCAAAACACAATGATTGCTTCCTTCTTTGATCTACAACTGTGCATGTTCTGTCTGCTTTGCCTGCTGAGGCCATTATTCCATGAGGGCAGTGCTAGGAGTAAAGAGATGAAGGATAAGAGGCACCAGAGAGGAAGGTCAGTTGCAGTTACCAAGACAGGATCCTGAAGAATGGTATCTGGCTTTGGGAGATGGAGTACCGCTAACCTGACTCTCCCAGCACTTGTGTGTAAGTCAGAATTCTCACTGTAAAAAAATGCAAGCCATTCACAGCAGAATTCATGGGTCCCCTATCCTGGGCTCCTTTCTTCCTCCATCAAGATGTCAGAGAAGCTTAATTAGTCATCAGGAGGTTGACTAGACATTTCAGCAAAGAAGGAAAATATTCTTGTGAACTATTTAACATGGGTTACAGTGAGAACTGCTTCCCTGGTGGCTCAGGTGGTGAAGAATCCGCCTGCCAATGCAAGAGATGTCATCTTGATCCCTGGGTCGGGAAGATCCCCTGGAGAAGGGCATAGAAACCCACTCTGTTATTCTTGCCTAGGAAATTCCATGGTCAGAGGAGCCTGTTGGGTTACAGTCCATGGGGTCACAAAGAATCAGATATGACTTAACAACTAAACAACAACAGCGAGAACTGGCTACATTCCTTTCTGCTCGCTAGCAGGAATGAGGACTCCACTAACCAAATGCTCTGGTCTCCAATTTCAGTGTCTCTCCATTGGACATTGTCATCAACAGTGAAAACATCTGCTTTTCTCTTCCCACCCCCCTCCAACTTTTCTAAGCTCACAAGGTTTAGTTTTTCCCTCTATAACTCATTAATGTGATCCTCTTATTTGAGAAATGTTTGTTGAACATCATTTACTATGTATGAAATGCTAGGAATATAAAAGTGAACAATACCCTAGATACTTCCACACCACTGGCTTTACTACAGTCAGGTTTTGATAAAGATCTAAGAGCCATTCTTTCTTTTTTAAGGTGACTTTGGTATATTTAATCTGAATCTGTTTAGGCCTTGATACCAGAATTCTGCATAGCACCGTTACCTGACTTTCCTGAGTGAATAGCTTATTGCCTCAACAGTATTTTAAGTTTCTAGAAGGCAGAGAACAACTCAGCATTTCTTATGTGTCTCTTAGAGTAGATAGGGTGTGTTGTGCACATCGTAAGAATTAAATATTTATCTCTTTACAAGAGACACCATGTTTCTTACTAGCCATAAGGCAAGAAATGGGGGAAGCTTTATGTAGTTTTATTTCAGAAATTCCCCAACCTAAGGCCCACATATTAAATCCAGCCAGGAGACATGTTTTATTTGGTCTACAGACTGTCATTGTTTGTTTTTTAATTGAGCCAACATTTTAAAAAATGGAGAGCTCTTACACACACACGCACATACACCCCTAGAATTCCAAGCTCCTTTGGATTTTCAGCTTCCTTTGAAAAACTGGAAGACCTGCAACTCTTGGCCTCATACCCAATGAGCAAAAATGCTGGCACAAGGTATGCAGGACCACTTTGGAGAGCACCGTTCCCGGTAGGCTGCGATCCCTGTCGTTCTGTATTTCATCACACTTCATCTGCCTCACTTACATAACAGCCCAATCCTGAGGTCTGTGACCTCTGTTTAACATGAAGCTGGTATATTGGGAAAGAAGAGGGGAAATAGGCCCCTTGACCCACAGAAAGAGAACAACTCTGAGCCAACCCTGAGTTTTCTTGTGCTCCAGAGATGAGGTCGGGCTGGAAGCTGGGCCTGCACCTCGGCTCTCTGTCTTCTCTGGAATATGGGTGTTCCCCGCTGGGGAGCCTACTGGGGCTCCAAATGTCCTGTCGCATGGAATCCAAGCTCTCTGCCTCCCAGGCCCTTCTCCAGCGCAGCCTGGACCCCCATCGCAGCAGTGTTTTTGGCTCATTGCTTGAGGATGCGACTACACTGAAATCCTGCCAAGGCAATCTGCTGGGCTCACTGTCCCCTCCCTGATGCCTGCCTTTCTCATTCTCTCCTCAGGCATCATGGAGTGGAAGAGTGATGATCAGGAGGAAAATAAAAAAGGAAGGAAGGGAGAGGAAGACAGAGAGAAAATTTTTGGACAGGGAGTTTTATATACTTCATCCTGTTTGATCTCAGGTCCCTGTTCACGAAGACTTTAGTCAAGTGTGTGAATGTGTTTGTGTTCACGTGTGTCGCATACGTGGCTGTTGTTTAGTCACTAGGTTGTGTCCAGCTCTTTTGCAGCCCCTTTGAGTGTAGCCCGTCAGGCCCCTCTGTCCATGGGATTTCCCAGGCAAGAATACTGGAGTGGGTTGCTGTTTCCTTCTCTAGGGATGTCTTCCTGACCCAGGGATCTCGTCTCCTGCTTGGCAGGTGATCTTTTCCTCTGAGCCACCTGGGAAGTCTCTGCTTATATGGTGTGTGCATGTGTGCTCAGTTGCTTCTGTTGTGCCCGACTCTTGGCGACTCCATACACTGTAGCCTGCCAGGCTCCTCTGTCCATGGGGAGTCTCCAGGCAACGGTACTAGAGTGGGTAGCTGTGCCCTCCTTCAGGGCATATATTGCACATGTGTGCAATTCTGCAACTATTAGTCAAGCTAGAGAAGGAAAAGCAATAAGAATATGAGTTTGTAACACAAGTGACAACCATTGTGCAAGATGAAGCTGCTTCCTTGTCAAAGTACCAAGTGTATGTGTGCCTGCACATGAACACATAGGAATGTACGTACATTTATGTTCACACACACATATTCATTTCTTTTCTTTAGATTATAAATTAATTATTTGCTTATATGGAAACTTGGAATGTAAAATCTAAATATGGTAAAGGAGAAGAAATAAAACTTAAATGTAATCTTATCACTCAGAGATAATTTTTCATCTATTTCCTATTTCTATGCATAATGCATATTTTATATAGCTAGAGTTTATATTGCATATTAAAGTTTACTAGCTTGCTTTTTCCCTCTTAAAATTATGTCTTAGACACAGCCTATTGACATAAAACACTTTATAGCCATCATTTTAGTGTTTCCATTACATCCATAGTGAAGATCTTCATAATTTATTTAACCAATTTCTAATTTTTAAACACTTAGACTGAAAGAAGTTTTTTGACTTTTGTAAGATGATAAACATCTTCACCCAAGGATATTTGCATTAATTAAATCTCTTTTGGATGTTTCCAAAAATGGAATGAATAACTGGACAGAGTAGAAGTACCTTTAAAATTTATAAGTTGCATATTGTTAGATTGCTTTCCTAAAGATGGTGCCACTTTATCTTCCCAACACCCCGATTTGAAAGTAGGCTCTAAAAAGCTCACAGAACGTTTCAATTACACCTAGCCAAGATGTCTAACAATACACGAAGGACTCATTTTATTGTATAATTTGTGTGTCAATAGAATATATCATTTAAGAATATCAAAGCCACTGGCTGAAAATGTGTTTGCCCAGGTGACACAATTCATTTCTCTTTCTAAAGAGAAATAAAAGAGTAAATCTCTTGTTTGTCCCCTGATACAGTTCCAGGATCTTCATCCCTCTCTAACCCCCCAAGCTTCGTTGCAGAGCGGACCTGCAGCATGTCACACAGGTGACAGAAGGGACACGCCCTGCACTACTGCCGAGCGTAGTACCAGCCAGACGAGGACGTCCCTCAGCTCTGCCTCCGAAGCTCTCGCAGAGCCTGTGGTGCACCATTTTCCTCTTCCACCCGCTTCCTTACAAATTCTCTCTGGGTCTCCAATGCATCACTATCGCCTTTTATCCTTCTCATTCCAAACATCTCTTTTGAAGTGAAAGGGGAAAAATATCCCTCTAAAAGATACTTTTAGGTTTCATAACTGTGCTGTCTTGAGCTCTTAGATTTTTCATTTGTGTGCTTCCTTCTTATTACTGTTTTATTGGAGTATAGTTGCTTTATAATGTTGTGTTAGTTTTTACTGTACAGCAAAGTGAATCAGCTATACATATACATGTATCCTCTCTTTTTAGGATTTCCTTTCTATTTACATCACCTCAGAGCATTGGGTAGAGTTCCCTGTGCCATACAGTAGGTTCTCACTAGTTACCTATTTCATACCTAGTATAACATGTGCATACATGTTAATCCTAGTCTCCCAGTTTCTGCCACCCATCCCCCCTTTTCCTCTTGGTGTCCATACATTTGTTCTCTATGGCTGTGTCTCTATTTCTGTTTTTGCAAATGAGATCATCTATACTATTTTTTTGGATTTCACATATGTGTGTTAATATACAATATTTGTTTTCCTCTTTCTGACTTCACTCTGTATGACAGTCTCCAGGTCCATCCACATCTCTACAAATGACCCAATTTTGTCCTCTTTATGGCTGAATAATATTCTGTTGTCTATATGAACTGCAGTTTCTTTATTCAACCCTCTGTTGATGGACATTTAGGATCTTTCATGTCCTGGATATTATAAATAGTGCTGCGATAAGCATTGGGGTACATGTATCTTTTTGGATTATGGTTTTCTCTCAGTATATGCCCAGAAGTGTTTCCTTCTTATTATTGACATTATCATTTGCTCTTTGTTCCCTGTAACTTACATAACCGGTCTAGCCGGGGCTGGTATGTCACCAGCCACAGGAAGTTCTAACGGCCACTCTCCTGCTTCTGCTTGGAAAGAACTTTGCCCCATCCTGAAAACGGCTGGGGCTAAATGAGAGGAGTGTTCAAAGATAATCTTTGTTTTCCTCTGGCTTAGAGGTTTTAAGATCCAGAGTTCATCTTCATAATTTCCAGTCAGTTTTCCATGCTGTGAAGTTCCTTGGTCCCCCATGTCAACAACTGCTTAAAGTTTACCCACAGGCCCACTAGGCATCCTGAAAGTTTCAGCTTGTGTAGAACTTGAACCCATACTGGGGGCCTAGATAAGGACCATTCACAGTGAGGTTCTGATGTTAAAATCCAATGATTCCTCCTGAGAAATAGTGAAATATCTCTGTCCCTGTTTTTCTTTGGGATTGTCTCTCTCTTTCTGTTTTCTGCCAGTCTGCTTATGTTTTCACTCAGCAGTTTGTCTCAAATGGTCATTTCCTCAGTCCGTGGATTTTCCATGTTAATTAAAAAAAAATTCTCAGTCTCTCTGTCTCTGAGTTTCAACTCTGTCCAAAATCCCAATATATGGAAGATTTTGAAACTTCCTCCTTTTTTGGCCAGCAAAGAGCAATTGGCAAGCCTGAACACAACCTGTATTTCCCTACTGTTCAAAAATTATAGATCTATAATAAATTCTGAGTCATAACATCAATCATTTCCCTTGGCTGCAGCTCTCTGAGGATTTTGCTGTTTCACTGAACTAATTCTCAGGGAGACATGCTCTGTGTTCCAGTCTTTGAAATTCTGGGTTCAGATGAGACAACTTGATGGGATGTCCTTCTATTTGTGGGGGGAAAAAAGCACTCATCACTATAGGTGACTGGTGTAAGTTTCTTTCCTGTGAATTAAAAAGTCTGCCTAATAGACTTTAGAATTAAATTCAATATATCTATTATAAATTTTTCTCATAGTATAAATTCAGATTTATTATAGAAAATTTAGACTTATAAAAATTAATAAATAAATGAAAGTCAATAAAAACTACCTGTAATTCACCACAGATATCTATTTTTTTGCATATATACTTCCAGACATTTAAAAGATCTGTTTAAATGGAAATGGGATTTTACAATTTGGTAATCCTTTTTCTTTCGTAGCACAAGTAATGTCTGCCTTGGATTTGAACATCAGAATGGAAAGTCTTAATTTTTCCTGAAGTCAGGTGAGAGCAAACCAGGAATAAATGCAATAGCTTATAGCTCAAGTTGTGTGCTTGTCACACTAATTCTTTTTCTTGTTTTTCTAGTTTAGATAAACAAAAGTAAAGATGAGAGGGCACAGAAGAAAAGAACTTATGTCTGATCAGGTGATCATGCTGTCTCCCTCGAAACTGCATCCTGAGCCACTTATTTTTCTCAAGGAAGGAGCCTCTTCTGAGTAACATGACAAGTCTTAATGTAGCTTGGGATTCTTGGGCAGGCAACAGTTAATGGTAACATAATTCTGCCATGAGAAGTGGCCCATAAAGTTGCCTCCTGTTGGAGGGTCCTACTTTGATTTGCAAACACTTAAGTGGGTGTCTCCAATATGCTACTGGAGATCAGTGGAGAAATAACTCCAGAAAGAATGAAGGGATGGAGCCAAAGCAAAAACAATACCCAGCTGTGGATGTGACTGGTGATAGAAGCAAGGTCCGATGCTGTAAAGAGCAATATTGCATAGGAACCTGGAATGTCAGGTCCATGAATCAAGGCAAATTGGAAGTGGTCAAACAAGAGACGGCAAGAGTGAACGTTGACATTCTAGGAATCAGCAGACTAAAATGGACTGGAACGGGTGAATTTAACTCAGATGACCATTATATCTACTACTGTGGGCAGGAATCCCTCAGAAGAAATGGAGTAGCCCTCATGGTCAACAAAGGAGTCCAAAATGCAGTACTTGGATGCAATCTCAAAAATGACAGAATGATCTCTGTTCATTTCCAAGGCAAACCATTCAATATCACAGGAATCCAAGTCTATGCCCCAACCAGTGATGCTGAAGAAGCTGAAGTTCAATGGTTCTATGAAGACCTACAAGACCTTTTAGAACTAACACCCAAAAAAGATGTCCTTTTCATTATAGGGGACTGGAATGCAAAAGTAGGAAGTCAAGAAACACCTGGAGTAACAGGCAGATTTGGCCTTGGAATACGGAATGAAGCAGGGCAAAGACTGATAGAGTTTTGCCAAGAAAATGCACTGGTCATAGCAAACACCCTCTTCCAACAACACAAAAGAAGACTCTACACGTGGACATCACCAGATGGTCAATACCAAAATCAGACTGATTATATTCTTTGCAGCCAAAGATGGAGAAGCTCTATACAGTCAACAAAAACAAGACCAGGAGCTGACTGTGGCTCAGACCATGAACTCCTTAATGCCAAATTCAGACTTAAATTGAAGAAAGTAGGGAAAACTACTAGACCATTCAGGTATGACCTAAATCAAATCCCTTATGATTATACAGTGGAAGTGAGAAATAGAGTGCCTGATGAACTATGGAATGAGGTTTGTGACATTGTACAGGAGACAGGGATCAAAACCATCCTGATGGAAAAGAAATGCAAAAAAGCTAAATGGCTATCTGGAGAGGCCTTACAAATAGCTGTGAAAAGAAAAGAACAAAGGAGAAAAGGAAAGATATAAGCATCTGAATGCAGAGTTCCAAAGAATAGCAAGAAGAGATAAGAAAGCCTTCCTCAGTGATCAATGCAAAGAAATAGAGGAAAACAACAGAATGGGAAAGACTAGAGATCTCTTCAAGAAAATTAGAGATACCAAGGGAACATTTCATTCAAAGATGGGCTCGATAAAGGACAGAAATGGTATGGACCTAACAGAAGCAGAAGATATTAAGAAGAGATGGCAAGAATACACAGAAGAACTATACAAAAAAGATCTTCAAGACCAAGATAATCATGATGGTGTGATCACTCACCTAGAGCCAGACATCCTGGAATGTGAAGTCAAGTGGGCCTTAGAAAGCATCACTACAAACAAAGCTAGTGGAGGTGATGGAATTTCAGTTGAGCTATTTCAAATCCTGAAAGATGATGCTGTGAAAGTGCTGCACTCAATATGCCAGCAAATTTGGAAAACTCAGCAGTGGCCACAGGACTGGAAAAGGTCAGTTTTCATTCCAATCCCAAAGAAAGGCAATGCCAAAGAATGCTCAAACTACCTCACAATTGCACTGATCTCACACGCTAGTAAGGTAATGCTCAAAATTCTCCAAGCCAGGCTTCAGCAATATGTGAACCGTGAACTTCCTGGTGTTCAAGCTGGTTTTAGAAAAGGCAGAGGAACCAGAGATCAAATTGCCAACATCCACTGGCTCATGGAAAAAGCAAGAGAGTTCCAGAAAAACATCGATTTCTGCTTTATTGACTATGCCAAAGCCTTTGACAGTGTGGATCACAATAAACTGTGGAAAATTTTGAAAGAGATGGGCATATCAGACCACCTGATCTGCCTCTTGAGAAATCTGTATGCAGGTCAGGAAGCACCAGTTAGAACTGGACATGGAACAACAGACTGGTTCCAAATAGGGAAAGGAGTTCGTCAAAGCTGTATATTGTCACCCTGTTTATTTAATTTATATGCAGAGAAATAAGAAATGCTGGGCTGGATGAAGCACAAGCTGGAATCAAGATTGCCAGGAGAAATATCAATAACCTTAGATATGCAGATGACACCACCCTTATGGCAGAAAGTGAAGAGAATGTAAAAAGCCTCTTGATGAAAGTGAAAGTGGAGAATGAAAAAGTTGGCTTAAAGCTCAACATTCAGAAAACGAAGATCATGGCACCTGGTCCCATCACTTCATGGGAAATAGATGGGGAAACAGTGGAAATAGTGTCAGACTTTATTTTGGGGGGCTCTAAAATCACTGCAGATAGTGATTGCAGTCATGAAATTAAAAGACGCTTACTCCTTGGAAGAAAAGTTATGACCAACCCAGATAGCATATTGAAAAGTAGAGACATTATTTTGCCAACAAAAGTCCATCTAGTCAAGGCTATGGTTTTTCCTGTGGTCATGTATGGATGTGAGAGTTGGACTGTGAAGAAGGCTGAGCGCCAAAGAATTGATGCTTTTGAACTGTGGTGTTGGAGAAGACTCTTGAGAGTCCCTTGGACTGCAAGGAGATCCAACCAGTCCATTCTGAAGGAGATCAGCCCTGGGATTTCTTTGGAAGGAATGATGCTAAAGCTGAAACTCCAGTACTTTGGCCACCTCATGCTAAGAGTTGACTCATTGGAAAAGACTCTGATACTGAGAGGGATTGGGGGCAGGAGGAGAAGGGGATGACAGAGAATGAGATGGAGGGATGGCATCACTGACTCAATGGACATGAGTCTGGGTGAACTCCAGGAGTTGGTGATGGACAGGGAGGCCTGGCATGCTGTGATTCATGGGGTCGCAAAGAGTCAGACACGACTGAGCAACTAAACTGAACTGAACTGATAGTTCTTCTGTGTTATCTTGCCACCTCTTCTTAATATCTTTTACTTCTGTTAGATCCATACCATTTCTGTCCTTTATTGTGCCCATCTTTCCACGAAATGTTCCCTTGGTATCTCTAATTTTCATGAAGAGATCTCTAGTCTTTCCTATTCTTTTGTTTTCCTCTATTTCTTTGCAGTGATCACTGAGGAAGGCTTTCTTATCTCTCCTTGCTATTCTTTGGAACTCTGCATTCAAATGAGTATATGTTTCCTTTTCTTTTTGCCTTTAGCTTCTCTTCTTTTCTCAACTATTTATAAGGCCTCCTCAGACAACCATTTTGCCTTTTTGCATTTCTTTTTCTTGGGGATGGTCTTGATCACTGCTTCCTATACAATGTCACAAACCTCTGATGGTAGTTCTTTATGCACTCTATGAGACCTAATCCCTCGAATCTATTTGTCACTTCCACTGTATAATCGTAAGGGATTTGATTTAGGTCATACCTGAATGGTCTAGTGGTTTTCCCTACTTTCTTCAATTTAAGTCTGAATTTGGCAATAAGGAGTTCATGGTCTGAGCCACAGTCAGCTCCTGGTCTTGTTTTTGTTGACTGTATAGAGCTTCTCCATCTTTGGCTGCAAAGAATATAATCAGTCTGATTTTGGTATTGACCATCTGGTGATGTCCACGTGTAGAGTCTTCTTTTGTGTTGTTGGAAGAGGGTGTTTGCTATGACCAGTGCATTTTCTTGGCAAAACTCTATCAGTCTTTGCCCTGCTTCATTCCGTATTCCAAGGCCAAATCTGCCTGTTACTCCAGGTGTTTCTTGACTTCCTACTTTTGCATTCCAGTCCCCTATAATGAAAAGGACATCTTTTTTTGGTTAGTTCAAGAAAGTTTTGAAGGTCAGCACTCAAGATGGCAGAGTAGAAGGATGTGCGCTCATCCTCTTCTGCGAAAACTCTAAAAGTACAACTTGCTTCTGAACAACATTTGACAGGAGAATGTTGGATCCCACCAAAAAAATATACCCCATGTCCAAGCAGGAGAAGCCCCAGCAAGATGTTAGGAGGAGTGAAATTATGTTTAGAATCACACCCCATACCTGCCAGAGATGCTCAGAGGGCTCAAACAAAAGCTTGTGTGCATCAGGACCCTGAGATCCCACAGAGTCTGAGCCAGACCTGCCTTTGAGTGTTTGAGTGTCTCCTGTGGAGGTAGAGGTCAGCAGTGGCCTGCTGCAGGGGCAGGGGCTCAGGGTGTAGCAGACCTGGGTCATAAAGCATGTGATATAAGCCCTCCTGGAGGAGGTCATCATTAACCCCACCATAGAATCGCCAAGCAGACAACCCACAAACTAAAGAACAATTATACCAAATAAATTATCACATTGTTAAGAAAGTTCTAGGACCCACAAGAGATTTCCCAACCTGGGGATCTGACAGAGAGACTGAGAACACCCAGGGAATTTGACTTTGTAGGCCAGTGGGATTTGATTAGAGAACTTACTCAGGACTGGGGAAACAGACTCTTGGGGGGCACAAACAAAACCTTGTGTGCACCAGGACCCAGGAGAAAGGAGCAATGACCCCACAAGGGATGGACTCAGACTTGCCTGTGAGTGTCCAGAAGCCTCCAGTGGAGGCGTGGGTCAGCAGTGGCCTGCTGCAGTGTCGGGGGCACTGAGTGCAGCAGTGTGTGCGTAGGACCTTTTGAAGGAGGTGGACATTATCTTCATTACCTCCACCATAATTTGGTCTTAAGTCAAACAACAGGGAGGGAACACAGCTTCACCCATCAACAGAAAATTGGATTAAAGATTTACTGAACATGGCCCCGCCCATCAGAACAAGACCCATTTTCCCCCATGGTTAGTCTCTCCCATCAGGAAGCTTCTGTAAGGCTCTTATCCTTATCTCTCAGAGGGCAGACAGAATGAAAACAACAAAACAGAAATCAAACTGATCACATGGACCACAGCCTTGTCTAACTCAATGAAACTGTGAGCCATGCTGTGTAGGGCCACCCAAGACAGATGGGTCATGGTGGAGAGTTCTGACAAAACATGGTCCACTGGAGAAGGGAATGGCAAACCACTTCAGTGTTCTTGCCTTGAGAACCCCATGAACAGTATGAAAAGGTAAAAAGATATGATACTTAAAGATGAAACCCCAAAAAATGGAAGAGGTTAACTAACTGATGAAGCAGTCTTCATTCCAGAGAGAAGGTCACAGTTTTATAACCTCAAGAACCACAAAAGCTCATCAGGTCATGCTAAAGGGATTCAGGCCCTACACACTAACTGATCATTATCAGCAACCCTGCCTTTGAACCACTGCTATAAAACTCATTACTAAATCTCTCCCTTTTAGGACACTCAGGTTTTGAGGTCATGAGCCCCTGTGTCCCCATTTGCCTGGCAAAGCAATACAGTGTGTCCCTTACATACAAACGGGTTACATTCTGAGTGTGTGTTCATAAGTCCAATTTGTTTGTAATCCAACAAGGTTAGCCTCAGTTCAGTTCAGTCGCTCAGCTGGGTATATAACACTGTACTGTAATAGGTTAATAATACTTTTCACACAAATAATACATAAAACAACACAAAAAATAAAGAAAACATTTTAAATTTTACAGTACATTACCTTGAAAAGTACAATAGTACAGTGTAACAGCTGGCCTACAGGGGCTGGCATCAAGTGAACAGCAAGAAGAGTTACTGACTGGAAGAGGGAGATGGTAGAGCTAAAGGATGGTAGAGCAATGAGAGATTGAGGGCAAGCTGCAATTTCACTCATGCCTGACATTGATGCCACAGGTTCTGGGTCCCGGCTGGATTCAATTCTATCTACCCTCTGGAAAAAAATGATCCAGTGGTGTCTGGGTTGTTGTACTGCTCAGTTGCTAAGTCGTGTCCTTCTCTTTGCGACCCCATGGACTGCTGAGTGGTAACTCTTTTTCTATCATCATAAATAACATGGTAGCACTGGATTGCATTCTGAATGGCTGCTGCAAATTTTGTGTACCATTCTCTGGGTCCTGTGCCTCAAAACCCTAACAGTGCTTTCTCACATAAAGAAAATCTTGCCATTTCCTATATCGTGAATCTCTTTGGTTCTTCAGTTACATCTTCTGCCTCTTGTCTCTGTCCTTTTCCTGTGTCTCCAGTTCCATCAGATCTTCATTACCAAGCTCCTCGTGTTGTACAGCAAGGAGTTCAGTGAAGCTGTCCTCTTACAGATCTAGCTCTAGCTTCTCGCTGAGGATCACTATGCTGTTGAAGACCTCTTCAGACTCCTCATCCATCTTCTCAAATCCATAGAAATCATGAACAAACTGTGGGCAAACGTTCTTCCAAACCCCATTCATGGTGATGGCTACCACCTCCACCAAGCAAAGTCAATGTTTTTGGAAGGACTATAACATTTACAAGGCCACTGTAGATGTTATAGTCCTTCCAAAATGGTCAAAAGGTTGTTCCTGATTTGTCACTTGCCTTTGCTGCCTGACAAAAAGTGTGACATAAATAATATTTCTTGAAAGGCACTATAACTCCTGGCCCATAAGTTGGATGTGTGATGTAGTATTCAGTGGCAGACGCACTATTTTGATGTTGGAACGAAAGTCACCCATGAATGGGGGGTGGCCTGAAGCATTGTTGAGCAGCGACAGAATGTTGATGGGACACCCCTCTTCAAGCAATACTTCCGTATCTCTGGGATAAAGTGGTAGAAAAACTAGTTCTGGAAAATGGCCTGTTAACCCAGGTTTTGGGGTTGCTCTTTGACACAAAATGAAGAGACCCCTTGGCTATGTTCTTTAGGGCTCTTGGGTTCTCCAAATGGTAAACAAAGAGAGGCTTCAGCTGCTGGAAGAATTGCCACCAAACATCAGAGTTAACGCGTCCTTTGTTGCTTTATAGCCCGGCATCAACTTTTCCTCCTCACTGATGTAACTTGGTCTGACATCTTCTTCCACTACGGTCCTGTCTCAGCCACATTAAAAATCTGCTTGGGTAAAGACACACCTTCATCAATAATTTCTTGAAGCATTTCAGAAAATTCCTGGGCAGCTACTGTATCTGTATTCGCTGCCTCCCCAATTTTACATTGTGAAATTTGGCTCTAACCTCCAACCAATGAAACCAGTCATGGGTGGCATTAAAAGATGCACCCTCTGGTTCTTCACTGTGCTTCTTCTTCATGTCTTCATAGCTTTCTTTTAAACCAGCATTAAGCTGAGTGGGACACAACACTGATGCTGATCCTGCATGTACACCCTGAGAAGTTTCTCCATCTCTCCATCACTTTTTCCATGCTTCTTCGATATTATCTTTGACATCACTGACACAGCAGACTTCACATGTTCCATCATCTTGTCCCTGCTCTTTAGAATTGTGCTGATGGTTGAATGATTCATGTTATAAGAACAAGTGATGCCTACAACTTTTTGCCTTGCTCCACTCTCTCAGTTTACACTTTTGTTTCCATCATTATTGCTTCTCAAATCTGAGCAGTACCAGTTACATCACTGCTATTTTTATGCTTGCTTCCGGACATCTTGGGCTTGAAATAAAGATACTGTACTACTGTGCTCTACACAGTACTGCGAAGCACCTAAAAGCACAACCACGTGCAGAGGCTGCAGGCGAGTGATGCCAGACATGGGAACTAACTTATGTGAGTGCACATGTGAATGCACATTCACATCTTTGAAAGTTTGAAGGTTGAAGGTTCATATGCAAGGGAATTACTGTAAAGTTATTCTTTTCTACTTTACCCAAAACTCCATCTCCAAGATTCAATTCAGCACCACTGCATAGAGGCTGAGTTTTGGCAGCAATCTTAGATAGTTTATAGAGGTGAACTTGTTATCCTTTCCTCCTTTTTAATCATCATGGTCAACATTAAGAAATATTTCTACAACTATACTGCATAAGACAGAGCTTACCTTTATTTTAAAGGCTAATGTTTTTGGATAGATTAATTGTGATGCTCATACAAATATAAAGTGAACACATGCCAAAGATTTTATTTAAGTCATTAATTAATGAGAAAGTCAATAAGATGATACAATTGGTTCAAAGGAGAATTCAGAGCAGATATCTATATTTAGACATACAGATATACAAACAGAAATACTGAAATGAATAGTTGAAAAATTGATGATGATCCATCAGCAATAATCAATTGCATTCAAGTAGACACAATTTGTCTGCGTTTGTCTGGATACAAATCATTTGCATTTTCATCAGTTTTCTGCAACTTACATAATTGTAAAATAGCTCAAAGATGATGAAAGATGGAGCTGAGGCCTTGACTGGAGTAATCTCCAGTAATCTTTATTGCCTATTTTAAAATCATTCACGTTTCTAATTGGAGTCTGTGTGCCCCTGCATTAGCTTCGTGATTCTTTTCACTCTAGCTGTGCCATTAAGCAAAGTCCATGCAGGAAAGGAATATAAAATTCCCAACGGGAAAGCCATCCTCACGCAAAAGTTTATTGCCACCAACTCATTAGATCATGAACAGGTTCATGGGTGACTGGAGAGAAGACAGAAGAAGGGGTTGGCTCTTTGGTTGAGTTCCCTCAATGGCATCAAAGTATCTGAGTGGTCTGCTGGGTCCCAGAGAACACAGGAGACCAGAAATGTGAACCATCTTCCTTCAGATCCTTTTCTTTCAGCAGCCCTGGGTTAGGATCTCCTTTGCTGGAGTGAAACTGTGACACCCAGGTCACCTATGAGACTGAGCCAGAGGGTGACTGCAGGGCAAGATGGACCAAATTCACACCATTTCAATACACAATCTTTACAGCCTAAACAATTTAAATACTTAAAATATTTAAATCATTCCTGCCAGCATAAGTTTCACTGGGATTGTAACATCATCTAATTTTAACCACTACATTAAAAGTGTTTTCAAACAGTCCTACCAGTGTTCAACTTAAATCCTCTCTTGAAAATACTGCACTCACATAACTACTCAGCCTAATGAATGGTCTCTGGAAACCATCAAGGGAGCAAGCTTGCATAGTTTCCCATTAGCTGCAGCAAACCAGCCCACAAGGGGATTTCCCAGGCTGCCTGGGATTTCCCAGACCCCTTGGATGGTGCAGAGTCCTCACAAAGCAGATATTTGTTTCAGAGACACCCTGGATACTCACCCAGATCAGACCATCTTACCCGTCTCCTGAGAAATTTGTATGCAGGTCAAGAAACAACAGTTAGACTGGTTCCAAATCGGGTAAGGAGTATGTCAAGACTGTATATTGTCACGTGCTTATTTAACTTATATGGAGAGTATATCATGCAAAATGCTGGGCTGTGGATGAACCAAAAGCTAGAATCAAGATTGCTGGGAGAAAAACCAATAATCTCAGATATGCAGATGACACCGCCCTTATGGCAGAATGTGAAGAAGAACTAAAGAGCCTCTTGATGAAAGTGAAAGAGGAGAGTGAAAAAGTTGGCTTAAAACTCAACATTCTAAAAACTAAGATCATGACATCCGGTCCCATCACTTCATGGCAAATAGATGGGGAAACAATGGAAACAAGAGACAGACTTTATTTTGGGGGGCTCCAAAATCACTGCAGATGGTGACTGCAGCCATGAAATGAAAAGATCCTTGCTCCTTGGAGGAAAAGCTATGACCAACCTAGACAGCATATTCAAAAGCAGAGACATTACTTTGCCAACAAAGGTCCGTTTAGTCAAAGCTATGGTTTTTCCAGTAGTCATGTATGGGTGTGAGAGTTGGACTACAAAGAAAGATGAGCGCCAAAAAATTGATGCTTTTGAACTGTGGTGTTGGAGAAGACTCTTGAGAGTTCCTTGGACTGTAAGGAGATCCAACCAGTCCATCCTAAAGGAAATCAGTCCTGAATCATCATTGCAAGGACCTGATGCTGAAGCTAAAACTCCAATACTTTGGCTACCTGATGCGAATAACTGACTCATTGGAAAAGACCCTAATGCTGGGAAAGATTGAAGGTGGGAGGAGAAGGGAATGACAGAGGATGAGATGGATGGCATCACTGACTTGATGGACACGAATTTGAGTAAGCTCCAGGAGTTGGTGATGGAAAGGGAAGCCTGGCGTGCTGCAGTCCACAGGGTCACAGAGTCAGACACGACTGAGTGACTGAATTGGATACTCACTGTTAATATTTTTCTCTAAATCAGTTAGAATCTAGCCTGATTGAAACAAGACATTCTTTCCTGAGTGAGAGTTTTGTGTCTCCTATAAAGAGGGGGCAAAGAGGAGATCTACCATTGTGACACCAAGAAATGTGCTTTCCCAGAAGATGTGGCTTTAACAGAGGAGTTGAGCAAGAGTGTGGGTGGAGATACTGGACAGCTTCCTGCAACTTGTGAGTCAGGTCATTATCATGCAGTTTCACCATTTTTTTGGAGGGAACTCCCAGGACTTCAGCTGCACGTATATGCCAATGTTATATATAAACGATTTCTAAAATCAAAGCCAGGGTCACTGTGATATGGGACTTTCTACCCCCACAACTCCTTGTCATCTACTAAAATAATTCTGAAGGCTATGCTGGGGTCCACACTCATATTCTTTCATATGTGGTTTACTACATATTCTCAATTTCTAATTTGTGGCTCAAGAAGCCTTGCGACATGGGCAAATTTCCCTTTGACTATGTATGTGAATCACCCATCTGTACACGAAGGGTGGGGTTACCAAATGGTTTTCCCAGTCTTTCTGACTTTACATGTTCTTTTGCAATTCTCCAAACTAAGTCTGAATTTCTTAAAAAGCTTGTCAAGAGCCCTGTGCTTGGCCAAGCCCTTAGAGGATGACAGCCTTGCACTAAAGCTCATTTCTCAATTAAAAGGAACTACTAGAATTATTAACTCTGGTGACTCAGACAGTAAAGTATCTGCCTACAATGCAGGAGACCCAGGTTTAATCCCTGGGTCGGGAAGATCTCCTGGAGAAGGAAATGGCAACCCACTCCAGTATTCTTGCCTGGAAAATCCCATGGACGGAGGAACCCAGTAGGCTACAGTCCATGGGGTCACAAAGAGTCAGACATGACTGAGTGACTTCACTTTCACTAGAATTATTTATTTCGCATCTGTCTCCCTTGGTAGACATTAAACTCCAGAAGGACAGGGTAGATTTCTTCCTTACTTAGCACTATCTCCCCAGCACCTAACACAGTGCCTGGCACATTCTATGCATTCACTAAGTATTTGCCGAACAAGTGAAAAAGGGCACCAGGGGCTTGGGTTCTTAGCTGCTAGACAGTGGCAGCAAGGAAGCCTGCCAAGGTGCGACTGGGCAAGCTTCCCGAGCTGCTCTTACCTCTAAGGCAGAAGAATACTTCAGGCACCTGTGATCATTGTCTGGACCCTCTTCTGACAGCTGAGGCTGCGGCATTTGCAATATTCCATCCCTAAAACCTTCTGAGCTACAACTGCATATTCTGAGATGGACAGAGCGACACATCCTCTACGCAGCTCTATGCCTTCCTGGCTCTATCTGCAGAAATTCTGGGTGGGCCCAGGGTTTCGAAGTCTGCCTCTCACTTCTCCACCCTGTGACTGACCAACTGTGACTCCACTCACACTGCTCACCCTCACTGCACTGGATACTCTCAACCCAATCCCAATGCAAATCAGCAAGTCAGAACCACCACCTGGGCACCAGGCCCAGGGGACGAGTGAGGTCTGAACCACACCCTAGTCGCCCTTACCAGCAGTGAACCTGCCTGGTGGGGGATTTTCCCACCAGGAGGAAAGGGCAATTTGGGGTGTGGAGGGTGTGGGGTGTAGGTAGGCCAAGCCATGACCCAGAGAAGTAAACTTTTAATACTTTGATACTTTGCACAGAGGGCAGTCCTACCAGAGGGGCTTCCCTGGTGACTCAGTGGTAAAGAATCCACCTGTCAATGCAGGAAATGAGGGTTTGATCCCTGGGTCGGAAAGATCTCTTGGAGAAGGAAATAGAAACCCACTCCAGCATTCTTGTGTGGAGAATCCCATGGACAGAGAAGCCTGGTGGGCTACAGTCCATGGGGTTGCTAAGAGTCCGAGAGAACTAAACAGCAACAACAAGCCCTGCCAGAAATGTCCTTTCTGTTTACAGAGCTCACTATCCTTTGTACGTTGCTCAGTCACTGCATGTTATACAGAAGCGCAGGACTTGGGCTTTGTGTAAAGTGCAGGACTTTCTCTGCTCGTGTCTGCCCTTGTGTGGGAAGTCAATGGGGCTGCTGGAACTTTCTTCTTCCAGGCTTGTCCCAGAGGAGCGGGAAGAGCCCAGAGAAGATCTGAGAAACTTCCTCTCCCCTCTGCGTCTTGGGCAGCACTGTTCACTGAGTGGAGAAAGAGAGCTGTGCCCCCTACAAATATAAACGTCCTCTCACCAGAGCATGAAGCAAGAGATTGTCACCTAACATTAAACTGAAACTTTAGTAACAGTCTTAAGCTTAAAAGCTTCCCTAATGGTCTCCACAAGCATTGTTTCACTCTTGAAATCTGTGATCTCTACTAGAGGTAGAGATCAGAATTAATTAGAATATTCCGAATTTGAAATAATAGTGATTGGGGGACACACAGGGATTGAGTGGGGACGGATGACAGAGACAGAGCTCAGCTGTTCTCTGACAGGCTCATTCTTTGTCTATAGGGCTGAAATGTTTCCCAGGATAAAAGTATCTGATTAACATCATTTTTCCATAAACACTGTCAGTAGATTATGATCAAAGGCAGTGTGCACTTAAACAAAGATGTGTGGGAGTGAAAGCATTCTCTTCCTTTCCTTTGTCGAATCTCTTCTCAGACTCACGATCCTAGGCCTTAGGGAAATCTTCTATGAATGATGTCAGAAACCGTTTTCAAATGTCCAGCCGTTGACAGTTGATACACATCTCCTGGATGGGATGAAAATGAACAAAGTGCCTCTGTTTTGTAAACTGCCGAGCTGAACGTGTAATTATAACATGTATTTGAAATTTGCATTTCAAATAGTCCTCAACTGTTTTTCTGAGTGTTTCAGTCCCTACAGCATTGACACTCATCCGATTCGCCTGGGTTGTAGATTTCATTTTATGCATCTCTGCAGTCTTTTCTTCTTCAACACAGTATTTTACAAAATCTTTCTGAAAGTCCTTTCTAGTGTTGACAAAAGCACGTCCTCTCTCGGAACTTACAGGGAAAGGGAAAATTGGATTTTAAAATGAATCTGTGTGTGCATGTGAGTGTGGGCATGCGTGGGTGCAAACTCTGGAAAGGACCGGGGAGGGCAAAAGGACAAGTGATGGCAAAAAGTGACTCTCTTTTCATAATAATAAGTCACAGAAATGGAGACAATTTGATCCAGGAAGGCTTACTGTACTTCCTTGGAGTCATTTACATATTGCTAAGTGATCTGCATATCGCTGGGGCTACCAGGTCCCTGCACTGCGTTCCCTAGGCCTTTCTTCTCCCTTTTTCCCACTAGGAGGATGTTAATAATTAAGCTAGCAGGAAAACACTGAGAGAAAACAAAAAAGGCAGCAGCAGGAGCTCAAAGTCACCTCTTACTTTTAACTCCATGAAGATCTGGGAACACACCCGCCCTGTCAGCTTCTCAGGAAATGAGGCAGACTTTATTTTCTTGCCTCTAGAAAGGAAACCCATTTGAGGGATTATGAATGTTGGTCTGTGTCTCAGTCTGAAGTTTAAATCTTTTCAAGCATGCAGTTATTAAGATGCCAAGTTGCCTCACTTAATTACAACCTTTATTATAGTATTGAATACTTTAAATGCACTATTTATCACACCTGAAGAGAAGAGCAGTCGTTCCTTAATGGCCCACTCTCGGTGGGCTGCTGTTGACTATCTTCTGTCCTGGATTAATTCCTAGTAATTGCCTAGTGAGTCTTCCCAGGTGGCGCTAAAGGTAAAGAACCTGTCTGCTAATGCAGGAAACGTAAGAGATACACGTTTGATCCCTGGGTGGGGAAGATCCCATGGAGGCAGGCATGGCAACCCACTCCAGTGTTCTTGTGTGGAGAATCCCCATGGACAGAGGAGCCTGGCGGGCCACAGTCCAGTGGGTCACAAAGAGTCAGACATGACTGAAATGACTTAGGATGCACACAATGGCATAAAGGGGTTCTTTCCCATGATTTGCAAGCCTGGGGTCAGTGGGATGGGACAGGTGGGATGGGCCTTTCAAAGAGCAGTAGCTTTTGACTCCCATGCTGCATTTTGAGCTCATGAAGTCAGGAAATGAAGGCCTAGAGCTTCTCTAGTGGTCCATTGGTTAAGAATCCATCTACCAATGCAGGGGACATGGATCTGATCCCTGGTTTGGGAAGATGCCACATGCCTCAGGGCAATTAAGCCTGTGCATTGCAACTACTCAGCCCATGCTCTAGAGCCTGTGTTCCGCAACAAAAGAAGCCACCACAATGAGAAGTCCCCACACCACAACTAGAGACTAGCTTCTGTTTGCCACAACTAAAAACATACAAACAAACAAAGAGGAAAATTAAAAAAAAATAAACGAACACCTTGAGTCCAAGCCGCTGTCTTCACCGTAGAAAGGCTGTATTGGTAGGGGGCACCAAACAGAGCAGGACAAATCAATTCCTTCCTTAAGAGTTTCTTCTAATTAAAGCCAACTCTGAAGTCGCTTTCCTCTGACGATCCTCTTCTGTCATGGAAACAACGAAGCTGGTCTGCTGAAGACAGTCCAGCCCCACAGGAGGCCAGAGCTTTGGGAGTTCCTACCATGTGCTGGGTGCTGTCTTGCCTCATTTCATTGACTTTCATTCAATCTTCGATGGAGTCCCTCATTCATAAAGCCAACTTCAAAGTATTTTAGGCCTGCTCTTAGGATAAAGTATCTGAGGTTCAGAGAGGTTGTGTCTCTGTCCCAAGCAAACAATAGCTGGGAGGTGGTAGTTCTGTCTGATTTCAAGGAGACATTTAGGAAAACATCACACTGATGAGAGGGACAGAAAGCAAAATCCAGAATCATCCCTAGGTCCTTCCCAGGTGCTGGGAGGAGGTCCCAAGTGACCTCTGTTCTCTCGTCCTTTTACACATCCCGCCCAGGGGACACTTTCAGCACCAGAGACAGCCTGCTGTCACAGCCACCTCAGCCTTTTACAAATGAGCTGTCTCTTCTGGTTCAGTCCTGTGTAGCACCCAGAAGCTAGTTGGATGTGTCTTTGCGAAGCCATCAGTAGTCAGTCTGACTGGTGCCTCTTTTCAAAATTCCCTTTCTTTTTCAGGACCCAACCCTGGGCGCTGTTCCCTCCCCTGACCTCTTCCTCTGGAACCAGGCCAATGGAGCACCAAACGGGGGTGATGGCTGTGGTCAGAGATCAAGGTTTTGCCCTGGAGACTGAGATGTTTCTGGACAAGCTGCCAAGTCAGAGTTCTGGGGTTTCACTGGGCTTTCCTAAGCCCAACACAAAGGTTGGTGGAGTGAGGTTTGTCCTCCCTAGAATGCCTCTGTGCAAGTGTTACCCTTTGCAACGCCATGGACTGTAGCCCACCAGGCTCCTCTGTTCATGGACTTCTCCAGGCAACAATACTGCAGTGGGTAGCCATTTCCTTCTTCAGGGGATCTTCCCAACTCAGGGGTCGAACTCCAGTCTCTCACATTGCAGGCAGATTTTTTACCATCTGAGCCACCAGGGAAGCCCTAGGTTTGTGTTTATAATCTTTAATCTCTCTCCTTGTATCCCTTTGTCCTCTTGTGGATAATAATAATAACAATAATAATTTTATAAAAAACCCTACCATTTATTAAATGCTTATTAAGAACCAACCACTATGTTTAGTTCATTTCATATATTATCCTGCTTAATCCCGATGACAGTCTATATGAGTTAAGTGTGATCACCTTCTTATTAACAAGAGAGGCTATGGTTGGTTGTCAGCCCTAACTGCATATGATAAGCACACAGGAGTTTTTTCTAAAACGTGGCCTCCCACGGAGATTGTTTCAGTTGCCTGAAAGTGGACCAGGACAACTAATGGCTCTTAATGCTGCCTGTGCATGAAAATCAAATGGAGAGCTGTAAATATATACTGATTTGGTTCGTCTGACATGATGCCTAGGGCACTGGAATTTTTTTTTTCCCTGAGGCTTTTTTTTTTTTTTTAAAAGACATCATTTTTTAACACAGTCTTAAGAAAACTTCACAGAAAATATAGTGGATTCCCCAATTCCCCCTTTTCCCTACACACAGATTCCTCGATTAGTCACATCTTGCATTAGTGTGGTACAGTTATTACGGTGATGAACCAGTAGGGAAGCATGAGTACTAACTAAAGTCATAGTTTATATTAGGGTTCACTCTTCATGTGTATATCTGAGGTTATTGATATTTCTCCCAGCAATCTTGATTCCAGCCTGTGCTTCATCCAGCCTAGCGTTTCTCATGATGTACTCTGCATATAAGTTAAATAAGCACAGTGACAATATACAGCCTTGACGTACTCCTTTTCCTATTTGGAACCAATCTGTTGTTCCATGACCAGTTCTAACTGTTGCTTCCTGACTTGCATACAGATTTCTCAAGAGGCAGGTCAGGTGGTCTGGTATTCCCATCTCTTTCAGAATTTTCCACAGTTTATTGTGATCCACACAGTCAAAGGCTTTGGCATAGTCAATAAAGCAGAAATAGATGGTTTTCTGGAACTCTCTTGCTTTTTTGATGATCCAGCAGATGTTGGCAATTTGATCTCTGGTTCCTCTGCCTTTTCTTAAAACCAGCTTGAACATCTGGAAGTTCATGGTTCACATACTGTTGAAGCCTGGCTTGGAGAATGTTGAGCATTACTTTACTAGCATGTGAGATGAGTGCAACTGTGTAGTAGTTTGAGCATTCTTTGGCATTGCCTTTCTTTGGGATTGGAATGAACACTGACATTTTTCCAATCCTGTGGCCACTACCGAGTTTTCCAAATTTGCTGGCATATTGACTGCAGCACTTCCATGGCATCATCTTTCAGGATTTGAAATAGCTCAACTGGAATTCCATCTCTTCCACTAGCTTTGTTCATAGTGATGCTTCCTAAGGCCCACTTGACTTCACATTCCAGGATGTCTGGCTCTAGGTGAGTGATCACACCATTGTGATCATCTGGGTCATGAAGATCTTTTTTGTACAGTTCTTCTGTGTATTCTTGCCACCTCTTCTTAATATCTTCTGCTTCTGTTAGGTCCATACCGTTTCTGTCCTTTATTGAGCCCATCTTTGCATGAAATGTTCCCTTGATAGCTCTAATTTTCTTGAAGAGATCTCTAGTCTTTCCCATTCAGTTGTTTTTCTCTATTTCTTTGCATTGATCACTGAGGAAGGCTTTTTTAATCTCTCCTTGCTATTCTTTGGAACTCTCCATTCAAATGGGTATATCTTTCCCTTTCTCCTTTGTTTTTCGCTTCTCTTCTTTTCACAGCTATTCGTAAGGCCTCCTCAGACAGCCATTTTGCTTTTTTGTATTTCTTTTGCTTGGGAATGGTCTTGATCCCTGTCTCATGTACAATGTAATGAACCTCCATCCATAGTTCATCAGGCACTCTATCAGATCTAGTCCCTTAAATCTATTTCCCACTTTCACCATATAATCATAAGGGATTTGATTTAGGTTATACCTGAATGGTCTAGTGGTTTTCCCTGCTTTCTTCAATTTAAGTCTGTATTTGGCAATAAGGAGTTCATGATCTGAGTCACAGTCAGCTCCCAGTCTTGTTTTTGTGGACTGTATAGAGCTTCTCCATCTTTGGTTACAAAGAATATAATCAATCTGATTTCAGTGTTGACCATCTGATGATGTCCATGTATAGTCTTCTCTTGTGTTGTTGGAAATGGGTGTTTGCTATGACCAGTGCATTCTCGGGAGACATGTCAATAACCTCAGATATGCAGATGACACAAACCCTAAGGCAGAAAGTGAAGAACTAAAGAGCCTCCTGATGAAAGTGAAAGAAGAGAGTGAAATAGTTGGCTTAAAACTCAACATTCAGAAAACTAAGATCATGCCATCCGGTCCCATCACTTCATGGCAAATAGATGGGGAAACAGTGGAAACAGTAGCTGGCTTTATTTTTGGGGGGCTCCAAAATAACTGCAGATGGTGACTGCAGCCAAGAAATTAAAAGATGCTTACTCCTTGGAAGGAAAATTATGACCAACCTAGACAGCATATTAAAAAGCAGAGACATTACTTTGTCACCAAAAGTTCATCTAGTCAAGGCTATGGTTTTTCCAGTAGTCATGTATGGATGTGAGAGTTGGACTACAAAGAAAGCTGAGTGCCAAAGAATTGGTGCTTTTGAAATGTGGTGTTGGAAAAGACTCTTGAGAGTCCCTTGGACTGCAAGGAGATCCAACCAGTCCATCCTAAAGGAGATCAGTCCTGAGTATTCATTGGAAGGACTGATGTTGAAGCTGAAATTCCAATACTTTGGCCACCTGATGTGAAGAACTGACTCATTGGGAAACACCTTGATGCTGGGAAAGATTGAAGGTGGGCGGAGAAAAGGCCGACAGAGGATGAGATGGCTGGATGGCATCACTGACTCAATGGACATGAGTTTGGGTAAACTCTGGGAGTTGGTGATGGACAGGGAGGTCTGGGGTGCTGCAGTCCCTAGGGTCACAAAGAGTCGGACATGACTGAGCGACTGAACTAAACTGAACTTCATGTGTAGGTCCATGGTTTTGGTGAATGCATACGATTATGAATCCCCCATTATAGTGTCACACAGCATAGTTTCCTAAAACTCTATTCTAATAGAATAGTGCCCTAAGAATCCCCTGTGGTTTGCCTAGTCAGCCCTTCCTTCTTTCTCCCAAAACCCTTGCATCCAGGGGCACTGAGATTTTTAAAAGTTTCACCAGGTGAATTTATTGTAGTCGAAGTTGAGATCCACGGCACTGGATGGAATATTTTGACTAAGATCCACAGAAGTTGAGGAGTGAGGTTGGGATTTGAAAGAGTTGACCCCAATTTACTCCTGTTACACCTCCTCCTTTTGCTGGCAATTATCTGATCATTCCAGCACCCAGTTGGAGCCATTCCATCATAACTCCTCTAGATAGATGAGTCCTGGGAGCAATGGAAGGTTTTACTTATTTGTAGAAGGACAATCAGCGTACAAGAAGCATTTTAGGACCCTGGAGACAGGTAGAAGCATTTTGGAGGTTAGAGGGAGTGGGAGCCCTGCCTAACTCTCCTGCCTGCATTTGTGCAGAAGGCCAAGGTCACTTGGCCCAAGTGATCCCAAGGGCTGGGGTCCTGGCAGCTGGACCAGAGCAGAGGCTAAGTGTGCCCCAAGCCCATGGTAATGTGTGCTCCTGAGCTGTGATCCTCTCATCTCCCTCCCACATCCTAGCTGCTATCACTTTGCAACTTAATCCTCACTAAAGAGGTAAAAAAAATCTTTCATTTCAATTTCATAAAAAAGGTAGAAACCTTTTGATCTCAGTGTTTTATCCCTTTGAAGGTTCCTGTTTTGGGCGCTAGTGTTAAGGAATCCACCTGCCAATGCAGCAGATGTGGGTTCAATCCCTGGGTCGGGAAGATCCCCTGCAGAAGGAAATGGCAAACCACTCCAGTATCCTTGCCTGGGAAATCCCATGGACAGAGGAGCCTGAAGGGCTACAGTCCATGGGTCACAAATAGTCAGACATGACTGAGCACACAGACACACAGACACACATCTTTGGTGTGTGTCCACTCTCCCCGTGGTCCTAACATTTCTCCCCCGGGGCTATCCCAGCTGAAGGTGGGCTGCCAAGCCCCTGCCGAGGTCTGAGTGGGAGGGCAGGCTCTCCAGAAACCTTTGTATAGTGTGCTGGCCTTTTGTCGCCTAAGAAATCACCACTTCACTGAAGACTCACACAGTCTGTGCTTAACTGGTATAATCCTTAACCCCAAATGAGTCACTTTGGCCCCACTGGTTCCCACCATCTGTTTCTGGGAGTGCCCAGGAGTGCCCTGCATTCACTTGCAATGATCCCCTGCTAATTTATTTTTCTTCTACTGGGTGACTACGGGCCAGCCCTGTGGGGTGGTGAGGAAGAGGAGAGCCTCTGCTCTAGGGCCCCAAGTGGGTACGGCTCAGCCCAGGGGTCCTTCAGAGATTTCAGTGAGAGCTGCTCTCTTTCAGGCATTATTCTCATCTCTCTCTTTTTTTCTCTCTTGCTCTCGTTCTTGCTCTCACTCTCTCTGGGATGCAGAGGGAAGTCAGTGGAGGCCTGGGCTGGGGAAGAACCTGGCGTCAGTGGTACACAGTGATTCTGGAAATTCTCCTCCACTTCTGTTGCTTCTGTTTTCTATTCCGCTTCTGAAATTCTACTCCACCTCTGTCACTGGTCTGATGACTCTCACTTTCTCTTTCCTTGAGAGAGTTCCCTTCTGGGAAATGCATCAGTTCCTCAAATAAACAGACTCTTGGCCTGTCCCCCTCCAGGTTGCCTCCCTGCAGCACAAGCCTGGGCTTGGACTGACTGCAGCTTGGGTGTGCCCAGCCCGGTCCCCAGACACACCCCAGGAATTGCCTGTGACTGAGAGGGGCTGTCAGCCCGTCTGTTCACTGAGGCTGTATCTTCATCACTCCAGCAAAATGGAGGGCTGAAAAGTTTACTGAAGGATGAAATTAGATGGAGAAGACTTAGTAACGCCAGCTTCATTCTTCCAGCTGCTCTGACTGAAACTTTGGCGTTGTCTCTGCCTCCTCTCCCATCCCTTAGTCTGCTGCTGCTGCTGCTAAGTAGCGTCAGTCGTGTCCGACTCTGTGCGACCCCATAGATGGAAGCCCACCAGGCTTCCCTGTCCCTTAGTCTACCAGCCTGCAAATCCTGAGGGCTCTACCTTTAAAACACAGGCAGAGTCTGACTGTTTCTTGCCACCTATGCTGCTTCCACTCTACTCCAACACCATTGTCTCTTTCAAAGCTCCTGACACCTCCCTTCTTCCGCCTTTGCTGCTCTGTGGTCTAATCTGTGCAGCAAAGCGATGCTGCCAAAAGCAGATCAGATGTGTTATTCCTCTGCTTAGAACTTTCCCTCCAATGGTTTTCCACTCTTACCAAGCAAAGGGCTCCCTGCCCCACGTGATGTGCATAGAAGCCAATGCTATGGCACTGGCTTTTGAGAAAAGAGAGTGTTTTATTGCAAGGTCAGTGAGCTAGGAGACAGGAGGCAGGACTCAAATCCGTCTCCCTGATCTGGGGTTCGCTCACACCTCTGTGAGTTAGGGGACGAGGACTGGGATGCTGAAGCACTAGCAGAACAGGTGTGGTAGGAGGGTTTTGGAACCTGGCCTTTCACAGTGAGGATGGTAAAGGGGTCTTCCTGGACAACAGACCCTTTGCTTCTGAAAGGGTTCCCATGTTCAGGTACCAGTTCTGTGAAGGGGAAGAAACTTTGGTTCTGGCTGTGGAGATTAATATTATCTCCTCTGTGCGTGCCTCACCTGCATGACTTGTGCTTTTGATCCGTTGTCTCTGAAAAGAAACTCAGTATCTTGTTAGAAACAGGATAAGGCCAGTTTGGGTCTGGTTGGCTTCCCAGCTGGTGCTAGTGGTAAAGAACCCATCTGACAATGCAGGAGATGTAACAGACTCTGTTTGATCCCTGGGTCAAGAAGATCCCCTGGAGGAGGAAATGGCAACCCGCTCCAGTATTCTTGCCTGGATAATCCCAAGGACAAAGGAGCCTGGTGGGCTACAGTCCATAGGGCTGCAAAGAGTTGAACATGACTGAAGTGATTTAGCATGCAGGCACTGTGGTTATGCAACTTTGCTGAGAGTAAAATCGGTCTTTACAATGGCTGCAAGGCCCTGTGGAATAGATGACCTGGGGTTTCTCTGAACGACTATCTGCGCCTTTCCTGTGACCCATTCCACTCCAGCCCCAGGGCCTTTTGCTTGTTTCTTCCTTTGCCTGGAACACTCTCCTCCCAAATACACACAGAGCTCAAAGCCTTTGGGCTTTGCTCAAACAGTTAATTGTTCAGTTGCTGTGCATTGCATTGAATTCTAAATCCAGGTATTTGACTTTAAAAACTTTGTTTCTCATTCATGAGTTAAACCTATATGTAAAAGGGGGAAATTGGCCCAAATCCGCACAGACAGTTCCCCCCGCCTTTTTTTTAATATATTCATGTAATTTATTTATTTTAATCGGAGGCTAATTACTTTACAATATTGTAGTGGTTTTTGCCATACATTGACATAAATCAGCCATGGGTGTACATGTGTCCCCCATCCTGAACCCCCTTCCCACCTCCCTCCCCATCCCATCCCTCAGAGTTGTCCCAGGTGCTTTGAGTGCCCTGTTTCATGCATCAAACTTGGACTAGTGATCTATTTCACATATGGTAATATACATGTTTCAACGCTATTCTGTCAAATCATTGTACCCTCGCCTTCTCCCACAGAGTCCAAAAGTCTGTTCTTTATGTCTCTTGCTGTCTCGCATATAGGGTTATTGTTACCATCTTTCTAAATTCCATATATATGCATTAATATACTGTATTGGTGTTTTTCTTTCTGACTTACTTCACTCTGTATAATAGGCTCCAGTTTCATCCACCTCATTAGAACTGATTCAAATGCATTCTTTTTAACGGCTGAGTAATACTCCATTATGTATATGTACCACAGCTTTCTTATCCATTCGTCTGCTGTTGGACATCTAGGTTGCTTCCATGTCCTGGCTATTATAAACAGTGCTGCAATGAACATTGGGGTACACGTGTCTCTTTCAATTCTGGTTTCCTTGGTGTGTATGCCCAGCAGTGGGATTGCTGGGTCGTATGGCAGTTATATTTCCAGTTTTTCAAGGAATCTCCACACTGTTCTCCATAGTGGCTGTACTAGTTGGCATCCCACCAACAGTGTAAGAGGGTTCCCTTTTCTCCACACCCTCTCCAGCATTTATTGCTTGTAGACTTTTGGATCGCAGCCATTCTGACTGGCATGACAAGGTACCTCATTGTGGTTTTGATTTGCATTTCTCTGATAATGAGTGATGTTGAGCATCTTTTCATGTGTTTGTTAGCCATCTGTATGTCTTCTTTGGAGAATTTTTCATTAAGATATGACACAATAATGCACACACACACACACACACACATAGATGCTATTTTGTATTTGGCCACATGTGGGCTATATCTTATGGCATATGAAAAAAATCTATCCACTCACTAATAAGTCTATCCCAAAGGAATATCTAGATGAACCCAGGGCAAGTTCTGACAACCATTTATGACTCCTGAGAACCAAGTGAAGTGTGAATTTACTTTGAAAAATAGCTGTTAGTAATGAAAATGTCAAGCAAACTCTGACTTTCTGTAACCAGAGTTAGATGGATTCACCTTTTCACAAAGCTTCAGCATGTAAAACAGGTTCTGATCTTTCACCAGGATAAAAACCTATTCAAGTCTCTCTGGCTGGAAGCCCTTGTAGCAGTAGCTCAGGGAAGAATTTAATGGATATTAAAGAATGATTTGGATGCTTCTAAATTATTCTCTGAACCTGGGTAGGGCTAGCCTGACTATTTGAATATGTTAATTTTCAAGTAGGAATATTTTGCCGGTTGGCTGCAACATGGAAATTAAAAAAAATTCATATACATATGTCAGGTATGTATTTCTGTGCCTGTCTGTGTATTTCTGTGACTGTCTATATAATACATGATCCATCTATGATTAAGCAAGAAGAAATTTAGAAAACACTGACTTGGTGCCAGCTTGAATTACAGATGCTAAGCTAAGGCAGAGTTTAAAACTCAAATTGTTTTGGAGCAAACCTATTTTTTACCTAGTAGTTGGGGGTTTGTATATGTTTCTTCAATTACTTACATCGCCTCAAAATCTGTGCTCTGACAGGTCTTCAGAATTTGGTGCTAGAATTTGAATTTATGATGGCTTATTTTTATGTATCAGGTAAAATGGAAAAAATAAAAACAAACACCCAACTGTTGTGTGTTTGTATAACCTAAAGCAGTGAATAAACACCTGATTTAGCTTATCTTCACTTAGTGGTGCCCTGTAGTTACTCAGGTATTTAATCAGTCTTACAAAGCTGCACCTTAAAAAGGAAGAAAATTTTAAAGCTTTTTGCATTTGTTTTATACCCTTCCTACTACACATCAGACGTCCTTTGATATAGCAGTCATGCTGCCAACAGAGATTTGTTTGAGAAAGAACACATACCATCCTCTTTAGGATAAACTATGTTAAATGAAAGGGCCAACTGCTTGCCTCTGGCTAAGCTGAGAAGAGAGGAAGTTTAAACTGTAGTTGTTTTTCTAACCTCATCTAATTCTATCTCACCTCTTTTTTGTTGTTGTTCTACGTTTTTGGCTTTTCCCTATCTTCTTCTAAAGAGGGATGAACATGGGAGAGGCTTGAAGTAAGCTGAGAAGTCAGGGGTACTAAAAATCTGAAACTCGAAAGAAAAGGAGATCTGGCATGGAAATATTACCTTTCAGTTTATTTTGAAATCATCTCTATGCCCCTTTGCTTAGTTTTCTTTCAAATTCAGTTAGCATCATCATTTCTGTCACCCAGTATGTCCCAGGCGTATGTTAATCACGGCAGATGTTGAAAAATAAGACAGGACTCCCCTCTGTCCCCGCCGCCCGAGAGGGACTCATCATAATGTGGGGGTGTACAGGTAAGCAATCATTGCAACATAGTAAGTCACTAAAGTCACTGAAGACTCATGAAATTACAATTTTATTTTATTCCCATAGTTTAAAAATATTCTATAGTGAGAGGTAAAATGACAATTTCAACACACTACTGAGAATTAAAAATTCTCAGTGATTCCACACTTTTCACATGGTCCATCCCTGGGCTGGGAAGATCCCCTGGGGAAGGAAATGGAAACCCACTCCAGTATTCTTGCCTGAGAAATCCCATGGAAAGAGAAGCCTGCCTGGTGGGCTATATATATAGTCCATGGAGTCGCAAAAGAGTGACACATAACTTAGTGACTAATAACAATATAAGGAAAGCTATGTATTCACAAGACCCCAAGACCATCCCAAATTTCTACGGTTTGCTAGGAGAACTCCCAGGACTCAGCAGATTGTCGTACTCCTGGCTAATATTTATTTCAGTGGAAAGGTATAGAACAGGATCAACAAAGGCAGAAGGTTCATGGTACAAAGTCTGGGAGCAACCAGGCACAAGCTTCTAGGGTCCTCTCCTAGTACAATCACACAGTCCCTGCCTAATTCCCCTGCAAGGAGTTGTGAAATGTTGTCCACTAGTGGAGCTCTTCAGACGTTCATCATCCAGGGTTTTTACTGAGGGCTGGTTACATAGGCAGCCCGAAGAACTGATGCTTGTGAACTGTGGTGTTGGAGAAGACTCTTGAGAGTCCCTCGGACTGCAAGGAGATGCAACCAGTCCATTCTGAAGGAGATCAGCCCTGGGATTTCTTTGGAAGGAATGATGCTAAAGCTGCAACTCCAGTACTTTGGCCACCTCATGTGAAGAGTTGACTCATTGGAAAAGACTCTGATGCTGGGAGGGATTGGGGGCAGGAGGAGAAGGGGCCGACAGAGGATGAGATGGCTGGATGGCATCACTGACTCGATGGACGTGAGTCTGAGTGAACTCCAGGAGTTGGTGATGGACAGGGAGGCCTGGCATGTCGCGATTCATGGGGTCGTAAAGAGTCGGACACGACTGAGCGACTGAACTGAACTGAACTGAGAAGGTATATCCTAAAATTTCAGACTCCCAGAAGGAAAACAAGTGCTTAGCACAAACCATTTTGTTTTAACAAAGAGTGTAGGAATGGTGACCCATCTTTTGTATCAGAAATGGTATGAAGTCTCCTGAAGTCCAAGTTCCTAGATACCCACCAAGAGCCAACCTTTTAAGTAGGATTTTCAAAGGATTACAGTTGGGCCTGCTGAATTAGCTTTCCTACACTGTTCACATAACGTATATATTTTGTACAACATGCTCTGTTTATATATATTCTGCTGTTGTCTGTATGCAGTTTTTGAAGATAATACTATCATGGATATCTCTCCATGCCAGTTCATGTAGGTCTACTTCTTTATCACAGTTACATGGTCTTCCATCTGTAGACAAAGAATTTCTTTAATCATTCCTGTACAAAGTGATATTTGGTTTGTTTGCAATTTTTGGTATTACAAATTATGATGCAAAGAATATCATGTATTCTCCATGTATTCATGCCTATTGTTTTGTGACATAGGCTTCCAGTTTCTGCTATGTAAGCATCTAGAAACAATATTCCTGGTATCATTCAATTTGGAAAGGAAGATCATTGTGTTGGAATTCTACTGGAAGTATTAGAATGTAGAGGGTTTATTGGAAAAGAGGACAGTTAGAAGACTATTAAAATATCCAGGTGATAACTGATCAGGGGCCCAACTAAACTGTGTTGGGGAGCTTGGAAAGGAGCAGAAATGGTGCGGATTTAGTTTTCTATACAACAGTCTCTGATTGTGGATGACTAGTGGAGAGTGAGAAAAGGGGAGTTCAGGGTGACTCCCACTTACTTGATCTGGTGGACGGCAACAATGTGGGATGCAAAAGAGAGCGATTAGAAAGCAGTGATAACAGTTCACGGAAAAAATGATGGGGACTCAGGTTTTCAAGTGTTCATTCCTTCACATATATTGAGCATCTTGCTATGTATCAGCCACTCCATTCAGTTAGTGTTGGTGCAATTTTTTTGTTTTTTTTCTTTTGCTAAAAACATTGAGAGAGAAATCTTATGAAATAAAGATTTCAACTAATTTGGCCATTAACTAACATCATTGCTATTCTTTTGTAAATGATACAAAACTTAAAAAAAAAAAAAGCTATAGAGAGATTGATGGTGAATCAGGTCCCAGATGTTTGAAAAAATGTGCACACACTTTTGAGTAAAAATCTGAGGAGGGAGGGAGGGGAAAAAGAATCATGAAAGCAAATAAGATCCCTTTTGTGTCTAGGTTTGAAGCAGACCCTCTCTCACACACCCATTTCAGACAAATAGCTTCAACAAATGTGAGCAGGAAATCCTCCTTCCCCGGCTTGCAAAAAACATCCCCCACCTCTACAGTTTTGAGTATCACTTGTGTGGGCCTCAAGTGGGGTGTGAAAGAGAGAAGCCAGGAAGCAGTTCTTTTTATTCTTCTCACTGAATTGCTATTCTAAATTTGCACTCCCCCCTTCCATCCCTCCCTCCCTACTCCATGACCTTAAAGTGCAGCTTCTCATCTCCTGAGCCCAGATACTTACCAATTATAATTTGAATGACAGGGGGAGTTTTATTTTTTTTAATGCATCCTTCAGTAGAAATTGATGTGTTTTAATACATTTTATTTCATAACTTTTTTGAATTATATTGAATCTGCCTTCTGAATAAGTTTATTTGACTAGGCAGAAAAATCGCATTCTGCATCCATTTGAACCCAATATACATAAAAAATGTGACCCAATACATTCAAAAAATTTTTTTTCAAACTCTCTCAAGCTTATATGAGGAGGGATAGGGAGTCATATTTTTTTCTTCCTACTGACTTAAGTCTCTTTGTTTTAAAGATTCCTGTAAAAAGTCATTACATTCCCCAAAGAAGATACACAAATGGCTAATAAGCACATGAACAGATGTTCATCACTAATCATTAGGGAATCACAAATCAAAATGAGATGCCACCTCATCCCCAATAGGATGGCTATTATTGAAAAAAAGAAAATAACAGGTATTAGAGAGGATGTAGAGTAATTGGAACCTTTGTGCACTGTTGATGGGAATGTAAAATGATACAGGCAGTGTGAAAAACAACATGGAGTTTCTTCAAAAAATTAAACCTAAAATCACTATGTCATTCAATGATTCTACTTCTAGGTAGAATTTTTCTACCCCAAAGAACTGAAAGCAGGGGTTGAACAACCATTCATACACCAATGTTCACAGTAGCATTATTTGCCATAGCCGAAATGTATAAGCAACACAAGTTGAAGTTTTAAATTCAACACAGATGAATTTTTTAAAAAGTGGTATGTATGTACATTCAGTGGAATACAAGTCAGCCTTAAAAAGGAATAGCATTCTCACACACATGCTACAACACGGATGAGCCTTGAAGACATTAAGCCGAGTGGCATAAGCCGGACACAGAAGAACAAATAACTGTGTGATTCCACTTACCTAAGGTACCTAGAGTAGCCAGATTCACAGACACAGTAAAATGATGATACCTACAGGCTAGGGGAGGGGGAAGTGGAGAGTTACTGTGCAATGAAATGGAGTTTCAGTTTGGAAAGATGTAGAAGTTCTGGATGGTGGTGATGGTTATATAACAATGTGCATGTACTTAATGCCACTGAACTGTACATTTAAAAATAATTAAAATGGTAAATTCTTTCCTGGGTATATTTTACCACAATATTAAAAATAAAGAAGTCAAGCAATATGCTGCTGCCTGGGCAAATCTGTATTTCTCTCTGTAACATCTCTCTGATATTTTTCCTCCCTTTGAGGGATTTTCTTTTCCCCTTCTTTCATCCCAGCTTCCTCTCTGCCCTACTGTATTTAGCACTCTTCCTCATTTACAAAAATTTCACTAAAGACAGACTGTGAGATGGTCAGTGACTCCCTATAGGTAGCATTTGAGCCAGTATTATAGCTTTCCCTGGTCTGGTGGCTCATCAGTAAAGAACCTGCATGAAAAAGCAGGAGACTTAAGAGATGTGGATTTGATCCCTGGGTCAGGAAGATCACCGGGAGGAGGTCATGGTGACTCACTCCTGTATTCTTGCCTGGAGAATCCCATGGACAGAGCAGCCTGGCGGGCTATAGTTCAGGGGGTCACAAAGAGTCAGACACAACTAAAGTGACTTAGCAGACATGGTGTATTTTCATTATAAGGGTTATCTCTAATGGGAAATATAAGGTCATATTTCCTGGCGAAGATGGCCCTCTGAGCCCACTACGATCTGTATACCTTGGCCCCTGCACCTCAGAGGACTGATGGACTGGTCATGGATTCAGTTGGGAAAACGAAAGTCACTATAGGTATTTCAAACACAGTGAAATTTAATATAGGGAGTGAAGTTTCCTAGTTGTTGGAAGGGAAGGAGCAAAACTACAGATGGTGACAGTGATGCTACCCAGAGATCCAGCTCTGCAGTCAGTCGCTGTAACTCTGTAGGAACCTACTTGAGCCCACAGGACTCAAATAGCCTTGCTGTCCTTCTCAGGCCAGCAGGAACCAGCCACTGTCCTGCAGGGTTCCGCTGCTGCTAGCTCTGTCTCTGCAGGAGGGCTAGGCTGCCTCCCAGTCTGGAGCCAGAGAAACAGTTTCCCTCTCTGCCTCCTGCTCTGGTGCAAAAGCCTTCCAAAGGCAGAGTCTAAACTGGAACCCTGCTGGCAGGGGGGATCTGAGAGACATAGTTTTCAGGCTTCTAGCCCTTGTGGTTTGGGGAGCACCGAGAGGTTGGTACTGAGCACAGCAGGCAACACCCACGCAGACCAGTGTTGTGGGGGAGTTGAAATGAGCTCCTCCACATAGATAGGCTGCCCTGCAGTGTGAGTCTGCCTCAGGCTCCCACATCAGTCAGGCCTGTCTGACTGCTCTGGGATCCTGGGCCATAATAGCAAGAACTATTTACCAGGTCGTTCAGGAAGCAGAGAGCTCTGTGAAGGGCTTTAAACCTCACAGCGACAAGCCTGTAGGTAGGTGTCATAATTTCAGTTTCACAGATTAAAGGCTAGAGTTGGGGGTGGGGGTGGGAGGATGGGTGTCAGGTCACCTGGTCACTGAATGGGGGAGCTGGAATTCAAACCCAAATCTGAGTGACTCTTCTCTTGGGCTGAATGCTGAGCTTCCATTTCCATCTCACAGGACTGCTGGAGATTTGCCGAGACCCTGGACATACACCTCTGGTCTTCTGCTTCAGCCCTTATCCCCTGTGGCAAGCATGCCTGTGTGGTCGGCCTCCCTTTGAAACTCTGCACAATGGGTGTACACAGAATGGGGGCTGGTCAATTCCACCTCTGTCCTGTTCTGGCAAATGAACCCTGTCCTGAACTTTCCCCGAAGAGGAAAGTCAGAAGACTAGGAGGTGTTTCTGCCTCTGGGCAACTTTTCCATTGCAGCCTGCATTAGTTTCCAATGATGGCCAAAAACAATGGAAATGTATGGGAATTCCCTGGCGGTCCAGTGGTTAGGATTCTGTGCTTTGACTGCCATGGGCCTGGGTCTATCCCAGATCTGGGAACTAAGATCCTGTGTGGCACAGTCAAAAAAACAAACAAAGGAAGCCAAAGGAAATGCATTCTCCTACAGGTTGGGAGGGCAGAAGTCTGAAATCGAGGTGTTGGGAGGGCCGAGCTTCCCACAGAGGCTCTGGGGTGAATCCATTCTCACCTCTTACAGGTTTTGGCAGCTCCAGACCTTGTTTCTCGTAAGGCCACATGGCTCTAAGCTCCGCCTCTATCTTCACACTGACTGCTCTTCTGAGTGTCCTTTCACTCTCCCTCCGTCTCACTCTTTCCAGGTGACCTGTGATGGCGTTTAGGTCCCACTCTGATGATCCAGGATGCTCTCCTCATCTCAAGGCCCTTCACTTAGCCCTCTTCACAAGGACCCATTTCCTGCCTCAGGTAATATTCACAGGTTCCATGCATTAGGACGTGGTCGTATCTTTGGGGGCACCATTCAGCCCACCTCACCTCCCTCCCAGGGGAGGCAGGATGAAGCACAGAGGAGCTTTGTGACTCCTCCTCTTGGGAGCACATCCTGGGATCTGGGCCTTGCTCCCTCATTCTGCAGCATCTTCCTCCACCTTCTGGGCCAAGCTACAGAAGAGGCAGAAACCTGGAGGCACATCCCAAACAGGAGGATACTCACAGACACAACCTTGCAGTCTTGGGAGTTGAGCACCATGAATAGACTCAGCCAGGCCTTCATATTTCCAGCTCAGGCCAGGTAGCACTCTCTGGAGCTCCCAGCCTCGGGAGTCAAAAATTCCTTTATGGTTCTCACCTCAAAGAAACTGCTCACATTAGCCTTTCTCCTTTCTGGCCTTCTGCTCTGCACAGAAAAGGAAGAGAAGGTTCTCCAACTAACTTCCTGTCCTCTGGTTTCTTCTCTCTAGATTTATTTCACTAAAAAGCCTCATCAGTACCCCCTCCTTGATTGCTGAATCGAGTCACATGAACCCTTCATGTGGGATTGGCCAAACTCCCAGCTTCCTTCCTCCCACATCTCCACCCATCCCCTCTCCACCCAATATTCACCACATTTTCATTTCTGACTGTCTTCCCCAGCAGCTATTAGTGATGATGACTCAACGACATGCTCCTGGTCCAGAAAGAAAGGGAGTGATCCCTCTCGATTCCGGTACAGATTTGGGAGAAGGGGTTTCCTTTTTTCTAAAACCTCAATGAGCTGCTGTCTCTACCTGGGGTAAGTGCCTGGGTCAGTAGACTCACCTCCACTGTTGGGTCGATTCTGGGTGAAGCAGACCTGCAGGTGGTTATCCAAGTTGGCTCCACATCCTAGGCAGGGGTTCCTCACAGCTCTGTTCACCATTTGGTGGATGTTCTCATTCCCTATATCCTGGGGTCTGCCCTTCTGAGTCTCATCCATCCTCTAAACACCAGCTGAAGAGCTTCCATGTGTACAGCATGCCCAGTGATGTAGAACTTCCCACACAGCGTCTTTTGATCCTGAAAACAAACCAGTGTCACAGCTGGCTGGCTGGCCCTGGTCGCCTTGCACAGACGAAGAGGCTGTGGTGATAGGATTGTCCTGAGTCACCAGGCTGCATGTGGCAAAGCTGAGAGTCCAGCAGAGGAACTTGGTTGTGAAGGCAGTTTGCTTTCTGCTCCTGGACTTTTCCTCTTATTCTTTTCTTTTCTGTCTCTTTTCATCTTCTCTATGCCCCTGACTCAGCTCCTTACTACTTATCTTCCTCGCTATTCTAACTATTTCTGCCACTCACCTAGACCTGAACTTCAATACTAGCTTTGCTACTACAAACTTTGTGATCTTGTGCACATTTCTCAACCTCTCTGAGCTTTGATTTCTTCAGCTGAGCACAGTGGTAATACTAACTCCCACACATGATGGAGGTTTAAGAAGGTTATAAATAGAAAGAGAGAGAGAGAGGCGAAGGAAGGAAGAAAGAACGAACGAAGAAAAGAAAGAAGAAAGTCAGTCTCTGGCTCTTGGCAGTCAGCAGTCATCTCTGTCCTCCACTTTTTAAATTTTGTGGATACATGGCTAAGACTGTACACTTTTGTCCCCCATTCACCTGTGTCATCCATATCATAGAACTGTTGGGTTTGATTTATCAGGAGACCCTGGCTGCGCTTCTGTGACTATGAGCCGTGGCCAAAAGAGAAGAACCTGATGGATGTGGCCGGCGTGATTAATAGCAGCCTGTCTGAGAGTGGCGAGTGACGGATCGCCCCAGCTCCACTTTGAATTCTGTGTTGTTACAGGCAGCTGTTTGGCCAAGCAGAGGCACAGTGTTCACAGCGCAGAGTCTGGCTGCAAGCCCTGGATTTCCTGGGTCACCAAACCCGATTCTCTGAGTGGAAAAGGGAAGAAAGCCAGGGCAATGGCACATACCCAGAGCAGGGTGTGAGCCCAAGGAGCAGGTGTGGCTGTGCTTCTCTCTCTGACGGGACAAGCAGAGCACAGACAAGGCCCACCTGTGCAGGTCTCACCCCACCCCCCACTTTCTGCAATGCCACTGTCTGGTGCTTTCCCAGGGAGAAATTCATCATCAGGACAGCACGCCAGAAGCACCCAGAAGAGAGATGTGTGTCACTTTGAGACGTTCTGCTGACCTTCACCTGTTTTCTGCAAATGAGAAAGCATTGTTTTGGGAGCCATGTAATTCCCTCCTATTCTGCAGCTCTCCAACCACCTCAGCATGAGGAGCTTTAAACAGAAAGAAACTTGCATTGTATCCCTGTTCCCTACTTAGAGTTAGGATTTGCTCACCCCATCTGCATGTCTTAAGCATTGCTGTCAGGGGCTGGAAATTAATCTTGAGGCAGAGCATTCACTGACTCCATTCAAGGGGAATGCAACAGTGAATATGTCTTGTTTTTGCCAAGCTGGTTATCCATTTCTTAAAAAATTCTTCTAGGACTGTAATCAGTCGGGAACAGGAGAGCTGGGGTCCTGGTCTGCTCCTGATCTCTGCCTAGCGCTGGAGTTGGAGGAAACCTTGCAGCTCCTATTCGAATTTTACACTTGGATGATGTTTCTCTTGGCTTCGACTATAAAGGCTGGTGCCCAGAGCCAATCTTTGGCAAAGCAGAGAAGTTTGAAGCTTTTTTCCCCCCTAGAATATTCCCAGTATTCCTCTTAAACACTTTTGTCTTTAGTCCTCGCTGAGTTCTCAGACACTTCTTTCTTCCTGTACTGCAGCCACATGTGAGCTCTGGAAGGATCTGAGACATATATTCTGTACATGTAAGTGGTTGATAATATGTAGAAGAGCACTTTGGAGAAGGGTACAGCAACCCACTCCAGTATTCTGGCCTGGAGAACCCCAAGGACAGAGGAGCCTGGTGGGCTACAGTCCATGCCGTGGAAAAGAGTGGGGACATGACTGAGTGACACTCAGGGCAGCACAGAAGAGAGTGCCTCACAGACTTCAAGTGTGTGTGCATCTCCCACAGTGCTAAGTTGCAGAGTTTGGATCAGCAGCCCTGGAGTGGGGCTAAGATTCTACATCTCTCATACGCTCCCAGGTCATGCTGATGTGTGGCTGGTCTGTGGGTGGAATTTTGAACTGTATGTTGAAACAACCTCCAGTCCTCCTCCTATGTTTCTCCTTTACCCTTACACTCCTAGCACACTCAAAACATTTCTGACATCAGATGTGTGAGTTTACCCCACACCAAGCAACTCTGTGACACCAGCTAGGTGTCCTACGATTCAGCAGAATTCTGACACTATCAACCAGGACATAGCATCAGGCCCCCACCAGGTTAAGAGCCCAGTTCCACGAGACGGCCCTCCTGCCCCAACTCTGGATTTGGATCACAAGTGGCAGGTCTCCAGGTTACCCACAACTTCTGTCCAACTGGTCTACAAATTGAAGGTTCCCATGAGCTCCTTCACCTTGGATTCAATGTTTTTGCAAATAGCTCATAGAACTGAGAGAAACACTTATGCTTGTGTGTGTGTGTGCGCTCAGTCACTCAGTCGTGCCTGGCTCTTTGCGACCCCATGGACTGTAGCCCACCAGGATCCTCTGTCCATTAGATTTCCCAGGCAAGAATATTAGAGTTTAGTTGCCATTTCCTTCTCCAAGGATCTTCCTCAGGGATTGAACCTGAGTGTTCTGCATTAGCAGGTGGATTCTTTACCACTGTGCCCCCTGGGAAG
The DNA here is from genome assembly GCF_027580195.1 of Bos mutus. NCBI lineage: Eukaryota > Metazoa > Chordata > Mammalia > Artiodactyla > Bovidae > Bos > Bos mutus. The sequence continues at coordinate 51,765,018 of NC_091617.1, forward strand.
CCTTTACTTATATTTACCAGTTTTTCAAAAGATATGATAAAGAATGCATATGAACAGTTAGATGAAGAGATACATAGGGCGAGGTGTGCAGGAGGGTCCCGGGTAAAGGCACTTCTGTCCACATGGAGTTGAGGTGCATCACCCACCTACCCCCTGCATATGTGGATATGTTCACCAACCTGGAAGCTCCCCGAATCCTATATTTTGGGGCTTCTTATGGAAACGTTATCACATTGGCATAATCAGTTATTAACTCCATTTCCAGCCCCTTCCTCTCTCTGGAGATGGGAAGGTGGGGCTGAAGATTTCAAGCTTCTAGTCGTGACTGAGTCTTTCCGGTGACCAGTGTCCTTTGGGGAGCCCACTCAGTCTCCTCATTAGAACAAAGATGCTCCTAATGCTCCTATCACTTAAGCATTTATGAGTTTCAGGAGCTCCATGTTGGGAACTGCGATGGGGGTGGAGTTGGGAGGGTGGGGGGTGGGGTGGGGCAGAGACCAATGTATAAATTTCTTGCTATTTCACAAGTTGCCAAGCTTTAAGCCAATTCTAAAGGGAGAAAATGGGAGTGGGAAAGATCCCTCCTTTTCTCTCTGGTTTAGGGAAGTGTGTGTGTATGTGCACAGCTGTGTGTGTGTGTGTGTGTGTGGTTCCCACATTTCTTAGTGACTAGCTTTATCCTTGTGCTCTCTTCAGATCCTACATGATTATTGGTTTGCTTTATCAAAATTTTAAATTAATTGCTCAAGTATCAGTTCTCACTGATGCACAGTTATGATCAATACAATTTTCATTATTTTTGCCAATAGAAACTTGTATTTTCTCAAAATACCCTGCTCTCTCATTTTGGTAAAAATCAATCCATTTAAATTGAGTCTTACAACCTTTTTCTCTACAGTGTGTTTAAAGACAGAAGTGATTTCGGGTGAGTCCAGGATCAGGCCAAGGAGACGGCTCTGCTTATGTCTGCACCACCGCTGGAGGCTATCACCTAGCAGACTGCCAGAAGAAACGATTTGTCTGAGAAACTGAAGAGCTGGAAGATGGGAACTCCTCACAGAGGGCATAGCACAGCTGACTCACCAGACCCAAGTCTAAATCTTCAGTTCTCAGTAAAGATGGGTCTTTATCCCAACCTTCAGTTCGGTTCAGTTCAGTCGCTCAGTCGTGTCCGACTCTTTGTGACCGCATGAATTGCAGCACATCAGACCTCCCTGTCATCACCAACTCCTGGAGTCCACCCAAACCCATGTCCATTGAGTCGGTGATGCCATCCAACCATCTCATCCACTGTCGTTCCCTTCTCCTCCTGCCCTCAATCTTTCCCAGCATCAGGGTCTTTTCCAATGAGTCAGCTCTTCACATCAGGTGGCCAAAGTATTGGAGTTTCAGCTTCAACATCAGTCCTTCCAATAAACACCCAGGACTGATCTCCTTTAGGATGGACTGGTTGGATCTCCTTGCAGTCCAAGGGACTCTCAAGAGTCTTCTCCAACACCACAGTTCAAAAGCATCACTTCTTTGGTGCTCAGCTCCCAACCTTATATTGACTCAATTTTCAGGTCCTGAGAGAAAGAAGTCTGTAAGCAAACATAACAGGGCTATTTTCATGAATGATTCTCTCAGAAAAGAGCTTGCATTGGTATCCTTTGAGCAGAAGGAATGCATAAAGGAGACTGGTCAATGTCAGGGTCCCCCCATGTTTACTGCACTAGCTGAGCTGTGCCTGCAAAGGGTGGCAGCTGTGCCCAGCAAAGGCAGCAGCAGAGCCTGCGGGATTTGGGAGCATCCTGCATGGAGTCAGGAGGGCAGCAAGGGTAGAGAGAGGGGGAAACAGAGTGGAGACCACACAGAAGACCCGTGTGGGGAACTGAATGATTTCACTCATGAGCTACTCAGAGAAACTCTCTGGAGCCTTCCAAAAGTATCAGGGGAAGGAGTGCCTATAAAGGGGGATTTGCTGGGTGCTGAGGCTCCATGTCACAGATAAGAATTAAAGCCTAGGCTACACGCATAATTTAATCAAAATGCCATGTATTTAGGAGAAGGCAATGGCACCCCACTCCAGTACTCTTGTCTGGAAAATCCCATGGACGGAGGAGCCTGGTAGGCTGCGGTCCATGGGGTTGCAGAGAGTCAGACACAACTGAAGTGACTTAGCAGTAGCAGCAGCCATGTATTTAGACATCCACTCTGTAATAAAATCACAGCACAAGACAGAATGAGTGGCTGTGGTCTACACTTCCATTTCAGCCTGAGTGGCTCTGTTTCTTCTTTCTTATGGGGTGTCCACATATGATTTCATTTGAGGAAAAGGATCCTGAGCTAAAATCCCTGAGTGGGCTGCTCTCCAAGGGCCATGGCCACCACTAGGACCCATGGCTGTTCCTCTGTGAGTTAGGAAGCAGTGGTAGATGCTATGATAAGTTTTAAGAACACAGCTTCTTGGGCCTTCGAGGCTGTGGTCTGGGAGGGGGTACCTGAAGTCTGAGTGCTTCATACTTCAGTAGTTCTGAGTGCTGACAAAGTCCAATCCCTGTAGATAGCAAGGCCATCAGGACAGCTGTGGCAGTGTTTAGGGCAGGGAGATGATCCTTGCAATGAGGGCTGAAATTCCTGGAGGAAATGGAGGTGGGCAAGGCCCCAGACCTCGCAGGCTATTCTGAGCCAGGAATTAGGAAGATGTTGCTCAAATTCCCAGCGTTGCAGTGTTCACATTCAGTCTGTATCACCAGCTGGCCTTAGCATCTCTCAATGTCCCCAGGGAAGGAGGCCATTTCTAAACTAACCAGAACCCAAATCAGAGACCTCATTCTACCATGATTGAAGTGTTCCGAGTAATGGGATTTTGAATAAATTAGTTATTCATCATGGGAGAGGTATTATAGATAAATACCATTCCTCATTGCTATTCTGAGCTGTCCACCAGTCATCTCCTTTAAGGAGAAAAATAGAAGAATTAATGTGGTTCTGAACAGTGATCTGCTTAATGATTTCAAGGTTTTTATCTGGAGAGGATTTCAATAAACTACTTTAAAAGAAGTGGAATGCAAAAAAGAAAAAATGTGTGAAGGGCCTATATAATTGCTGAAAGGTAAGTTCTGTAAGGCTAGAAATCAACGGAAAGGGTGAATGTTATGGAAAGATTTTTAAGTACTTATTCAGAAGAAACCAAATAGAAAATCAATCAGGAAAATAAAAAATTCATAAACCCAATTGCTTCTAATTGGCTCAGAACATAGTACAGAATTCAAAAAATGTTTTCCTCTGAACAGCTCTGTCTCTCGAAATTATAACTCTTATCACAGGAAAGAGTATTCAGGTTACTTTTTTTTTCTATCAAAGAAAATTTATCAAGGCCAAAGCAATCCTACAAATGTCTCAAGCTGAAAAACTCTTCATTATGGATATTTATGGAGAAATTCCTACTAAAGTTTTACTCAAGCCAGAAAGAACGTATTTTTCTTTCAAGTCTTTAAAGATGTATTAAGCCCCTACTATGTACACAGTATTAAGCAGGACATCATGGGAAATGCACAGATTAATGAGCTGTGATTCCTGAGTATTCCCAACTTAGAAGGGGAGTCAAGTGAATGCCTAATTAACTTTAGGACAAATACTAATGCAATAAGGGCTTAATAGTAGAGACATCACCACATGGTATGAGAAAAATAAAGGGTATAGGTGATTTCCGACTTAAGAGATCTACACAGTTTCCCCCAGGGAGGTAAAATCTGTATCAAAAGGTTAGAGGATATTCCACCCAAAGGGAAGACTTGGAGCTAATGTCCAGCAGAAATGTGAGCTAGGCTTGGGGAGAGAAGAGTATTTTATAATAACTTAGAAGAGTTGGCACAAGGTGAAATCCTGAAGACCATGACAATTATATTTAGTACTATAAGCTCTGCCTCTGTATCTCAAACTTTGGTGGGCGCCCATAATTTATGTGCTGCCCTCATTTCTCTTGTTCGAATGAAAATCTCCTGATAAATATATACACTCCTAAGTATTACTCGGAGAAGGCAATGGCACCCCACTCCAGTACTCTTGCCTGGAAAATCCCATGGATGGAGGAGCCTGGTAGGCTGCAGTCCATGGGGTCGCTAAGAGTCGGACACGACTGAGCGACTTCACTTTCACTTTTCACTTTCATGCATTGGAGAAGGAAATGGCAACCCACTCCAGTGTTCTTGCCTGGAGAATTCCAGGGACGGGGGAGCCTGGTGGGCCGCCGTCTATGGGGTCGCACAGAGTCGGACACCACTGAAGCGACTTAGCAGCAGCAAGTATTACTGATTTCATAGGTGACCTCTACCAAGGAGTATCTGCTTTTTTAAATTAAAAAAATTTTTTTTGGTTTAGTTGCGACATGCAGGATCTTCGATTTTCATTGCTTTTGTTAGTTGTAGCGTACAAGCTCTGAGTTGCAGCACTTGGGATCTAGTTCTCTGACTGGAGATCGGACCTGCATTGAAAGTGCAGACTTTTAGCCACTGGACCACCAGGGAAGCCCTGCAGAATTTTAAAATTTTTATTATGTATTTGTTTAAGGTATAAAAGAACTCAAGATATGGAAGTATTCATGATTTAAATGGTGAAGACAAAATAAGAGGTGTCTGGTCCCCTTTTCTTTGTCATGAGCATTTTTCAACATTCCAAAGCTTGCTCAGTGTTTGTTTATAAAAGAGGGACATGAGGAAAGAAGCAGTCTTTTGTTTCTAAGGTATTAACTCCTTTCTGGCGGAGGAATTGCAGACGGTATTTATTTTGGGGGGTGGTGGGAACTGACCCAGGAAGGTCTGGGAGTTGTCTTATTATTGTGGAATGGGCACATATTTTATTTATTTTATTTTTTAATCAGATGATAATTGTTTTACAGTGTTGTGTTGGTTTCTGCTATACAAGAATGTGAATCAGTCATAATTATATATATATATATCCCCGCCCTCTTGAGCCTCCCTCTGGGCACATATTTCAAAGACACCAAGCAGTCCTGAGCTTCAACTCCAGCTCAGCCTTCTGATTTTGTTTTTTAATTATTTATTTATTATTTATTTTGGCTACACTGGGTTTTCCATGCGGTTCAAGGGCTTCTCACTGCAGTGGCTTCTGTTGTTGCGGAGCCCAGACTCTAGGGCAGGCGGGCTTCAGTAACTGCGACACAAGAGCAATGAGCCTGGAGCAAGTTTCTCTGCTTCTTGGAGATGCCTGTGCAAGCTGGAGGTGATCACCGACCCTTGCCGAGATGGAGAGGAGGGTAGTGTCCCTTCACATCACGCCAGGAGGGCTGATTTCACCTGACAGCAAAGTCATTCCCAGCACAGACGCAGAGGAGGGAGGGGCCATGAGCGTCCCCGGGGCAGCTGCATTTTAGGCCGTGGGGAGCTCATGCTCTCTAGCTCAGCAGGGCCCATGGTCCTCTCCCACTACCCTACTGGCCCCCACTCCCCACCCTCCCCAGTTGTTTCTTCTAGTTGGTCAACTTTCGAATTTCAGAGGAAAATTATTTTTTCCAGGAGGCTTTCTCTCACTGGGTTGGGTTCAATATCTTCTCACTGTCAAGGCCATTTCTAGTTCACTAGCACTCAATGCCTACATTCCTTGCTAGACTGTAAGTGCCAGGAGGGTATCAGATCAAATTACAGCCTGGCTCTTGATTGATGGGCTTGCATGAAAGTGAAAGTTGCTCAGTCATGTCAGACTGTTTGCGACCTCATGGATTATAGAGTCCATGGAATTCTCCAGGCCAGAATACTGGAGTGGGTAGCCTTTCCCTTCTCCAGGGGGATCTTCCCAACCCAGGGATCGAATCCAGGTCTCCTGCGTTGCAAGCAGATTCTTTACCAGCTGAGCCACAAGGGAAGCCCAAGAATACTGCAGTGTGTAGGCTATCACTTCTCCAGCGGATCTTTCCAACCCAGGAATCAAACCAGTATCTCCTGCATTACAGGCAGATTCTTTACCAACTGAGGGAAGCAAGGGCTTGCATATTCTTGAGTAAACAAATAAAGGAAAGGGGAAAGGAAGGGAGGGGAAAAGAGAGGAGGGAGGGGAGGTAGGAAGGAAAGTGAAAGTCATTCAGTTGTGTCTGACTCTTTGCAATCCCATGGACTATACAGTCTGTGGAATTCTCCAGGCCACAATACTGGAGTGGGTAACCTTTCCCTTTTCCAGAGGATCTTCCCAACCCAGGGATGGAATTCAGGTCTCCCAGATTGCAGGTGGATTCTTTAACAGCTGAGCCACCAGGGAAGCCCAGGAAGGAAGGAGGGACCCTATTAAAATTCACTCCATTATCACTATATAAACCATCCAGAGGGTGAAAGGCTGGTGTATTCAGAGAGTTGTGGCAGCCGCTGAGGAAGAATTAGGAGAAGCTCTGATTCATATGCTGTGATCTTTCCAGGCAAACAAAAAGGCAGCACTGGGGCCACTCATTCTTTCAGATGTCAACTTTGCTCTCCGTGCTATTCTTGCAAATGTTTAAATGGCAACATCACAGCCCTGGGGCCTCGTGAACTGCACATGATAAATTCCCACAAACTGATGCTCTTCTGCTTAACAGAGAGCTTCATAGTATCTTTTACCTGCTTTGCAAACTGGACCTCTTTTACTAAGTATGGTGGTGGATGAATATTTTCAGACCTATTGCTGGCCAAAACCTTGGCTTTCTCTGCCCACTGAAGCCGAATAAAAAGTACAGAGACAGAGTTTGGAGGTAACAGAAAGGTGGCTTTAATTGTCAGCTGGTAGAAAGGGGAATACCTTTCCACGCCCTCTCTTTATGAGGAGCCTTGGGGCTTATATAAAATGAAGGCTTGAAGTCAGGAGTCACTAATGATGATCAAAGGTGTTAGGATCTTGATTTCTTCCTCTGACTTTGTTTCAAAGACAGTCATAGGCTGGCACCGGTAACCCAGTAACTGAGTCTGGCAGTTCGGTGGCTCTGTGGCCTTCTTTTTGATTTAAAAATAAGAAGAACTATAAGTGGAAGAGTCTTGTAAGGGCAAACACCAGATACGGGATGCATTTAACACAGAGTCATTGAAAAATAGGTGCAGAGTGTAGCTCCTGCAGAGTCAAGGGGGCAGAAAAGCAAACTTAGTTACAGACATGTAGAGTTAGGAATAAAATAAAAAAGCTAGGAATGATCAGGCCTGGTCACTCTTCTCTTTATCTTCCTTGTCCTCAGAAAAGGGAAAAGGGAAAAAAAAACCAAAACCCTCATTTCCCTCTCTCTCTCTTTTTATTTTTTCCTTTTTACTGCTACAGAACCTTTCAGAATAATATAATAGACTATTTCATCAGAAGACATTCTGCTTCTGTTTGTAATTCAAAATATCTTATGGGATCTAAGAATGGAGAAGTTGGATTATTCCTTGCGTTCTTATCTTGACTTCAGGTAGTTCTGGCAAGGGAGGGGATGAAATTAGAGAGATGTGAGGACACAGTGAAAGGAGCCTTTTGGGACTCAGCATTCAATCCAATTCAATGCAAGGAACATCTACGAGGTACTTATTGAGTTGAGTGATTCAAAGGACTAGCAGGTGTTAGACATTGTATTAATAATTTAAATGTTTATGCAAGTATGGTGCTGGATTATCTCATTTAATATTATCAGCTCTAATGTTGGTATTGTACTACTGTTATCCTAACTTTATGGATGAGAAGCCAGGCACAGGGATGAATCTTTTAAAAAGAAACAGAAACAGATCCGTGCCCAGGGCCACGTAAATGTTGAGTGGTGAGGCCAGGAATCCAACAGGGAGATCAGTGCTTCAGTCTGTGCAGTTGGCCACTGCTGGGAATGGGAGGGCAGGGAGAGAACCTGGAGATCCCATCTCCACCACTTAGAAGCACACGGTCCATGTAGATGTCCCAGAGCAAGAACCCAGACTCCACCATATTTTTTATACTTCTCTGTAGTTCTGGAGAGAAATTTATCCTGCCTTATACCTGCCACCCCTACAACTCTTTCTGTCCACCTGAACCTGCCATTGTGTCCACAGCTGACTGGACCGCAAAAGCTGAAGGAAAATGCACTTTCTAGGCAGAAGAAAAGAGCCTCTGAGAAGTCCCTGTGGTAGCTTTTTCCAGGGACTCAGAAAAGGAAGGTGTGCAGAGAAAGAGAGAGAGACAGCCAGTCAATAGAGAAGGAGGAGCGAGGGGTATGCATGACTGGCCTGAGACATGCCCAGTTTTGTAGTTCAATAACTTGGCACCCTTTAAAGCTTTGTTCTTTAAACATTTACTCAACATTTATTTACATGAGAGGCTGAGTGCTGCCTGGGAAAAAGGCAGAAGAGGAAGCTGTGCTCATTTATTTCACAATCCTAATTTAGCTCTGACCTCAGGCTTCACAGACAACTCAGCCAAGCAGAGGTTCTGTGGTTAACGAGGCTCTTCCATCTTCATACTGTACCTCTCAACCGACCTCAAATCTCATTCTAGCCATCAGCTCTTTTTCCTACAGTATCCCCTTTGGGTAGTCTCATCCTCTCCTTGCCACTCTTGAGAGTCATGATTTCCCTGCTCCCACTCCCAAAGGTCTTAAGCTCTATGGTGGCGGTTTAGTCGCTAAGTCGTGTTCAACTCTTGTGACCCCATGGACTGTAGCCTGCCAGACTCCTCTGTCCTTGGGATTCTCCAGGCAAGAATACTGGAGTAGGTTGTCATTTCCTTGTAGTAATCCCTGAGCAGATACTTCTCTGTGTGTGTGTTGTTTGTTTTTTCAATTGGAGTATAGTTGCTCTGGACATGAACTTGGGCAAACTTCGGGAGATGGTGAGGGACAGGGAGGCCTGGTGTGCTGCAGTCCATGGGGCCAGCAAAGAGCTGGACATGACTGGACGACTGAACGACAATGCCAATAATAGTTGCTTTATAACGTTGCCTCCGTTTCTGCTGTTGAGCAACATGAGTCAGCCATATGGATACACAAAGCCCCTCCCTCTCTGGTGAGCGTTTGGCTCCAGGTTGTATTTTGCTGTCTCTCACAGAGGTTTCTCCAATGGAATTGCCTCAAGCTGGTCTTTAACTTGTCTCTGAGACAAGGATAGATGAATTGGAGAGTGTCAAGTTCGTGATCATTTGTGGCATTTACCTAAGGGCATTGGGAGCCACTGGAGGGTTTTAAATGGAGTGGTGTGGCCTGTGTTCTAAGCAGACTATGCTGGAGGCAATGGACAGAGTCCTACCTGGGCCTCGACTGGTGGGTCTGGAGAACTGAGGATGGAGGGGATGGATGGAGAAGACAATATTGACATTCCTCAGTTTTCAAGTCTGCCCAAGTCCTCAGCTCTGTTTTTGGTTTTTTTTTTAATAGTAATCACTGTTGTCATTGTAATCACTTTTGTTATTATAATTTGCAGGGCCCTGTACAAAATGAAAGTGTGGAGCCCTTCTTTTAAAAGTTATCAGAAAGTTTAAGGTGATGATAGCCTGTGGGAGGTTCTCGGAGCTCAGGACTGAGAGACTACATGGGTCACACATCCACAAAACGCATCCTGCCAGAAGCCACACCATCTCTGTCCCAGCATATTCCACCAGCTGACTCAGTTATCCCTGCTTCATCATCTCCTTATTTGACTTTTCAGTCAAATATTTGGTTAAATATTTGACTCTATTCTCTTTTTCTGATTTACAGTTTCTGCTTACTGCCTTCTTTCTGAATGTCATTTGGCCTCATTTTCAGACCCTACACACGACAGAGTCTGGTAATGTTGACATGGATACCATCTAACAGAGATCATTTTTGTTAGGAAGAACCCCATCAATAATTAGTCTCAAGGTCATAGGCTGACCCTGACTCAGGTGTCCACTTCTCGCCAGGGTGGCAGGGGCACACGAGCAGAAGGGGGTCTTGATGTAGCCTCTGCGCACTGGTGCCTAAGTGCCTTTAAGATAGTTTCTGGTGAAGTTGAAAAAGAATAGCTTTATTGCTTTGCCAGGCAAATGGGGATACAGTGAGATTGTAACTGCCAAAACTATTTATCCCAACCCACAAGGGATCTGATAAGGAGTTACAAAGAAATAGTTTAAAGGTGGGGCTGCTGATAAGCACCAGGGTGTGTGCAGGGCCTGCACAGCCTTTACTCTGGACCCAGGTGTTCTCCTGAGGAGTTTTCAAATTTATCAAACTGTGACCTGCTCTCTGGATTGAAGAAAGCTTCCTCAAGTAGTTAACATCATCCATTCATTGGGAGTTTTAATTCTACAGAAGTGATCAATGATATTGTTAAGTGTATGTTTCCCTTGAGAGGGAACCAGGATCCTGTCCCAAGGCTGTACTACTGTTTCTTCACTGTTCCCCCTTTGTCTCTGCTTCTCCTGCCTTTCCTGAAAAGCAACTGTTTGAACCTGGCCTTTGGAACTTCCTTTTCAGTATTCTGGCCTGGAAAACTCCATGCACTGTATAGTCCAGTTCAGTTCAGTCATTCAGTCATGTCCGACTCTTTGAGACCCCCTGGACTGCAGCATGCCAGGGTTCCCTGTTCATCACCAACTCCCAGAGCCTACTCAAACTCATGTCCATGGAGTTGGTGATGCCATCCAACCATCTCATCTTCTGTCATCCCCTTCTCCTCCTGCCCTCAATCTCTCCCAGCATCAGGATCTTTTCAAATGAGTCAGTTCTTGGCATCAGGTGGCCAAAGTATTGAAGTTTCAGCTTCAGCATCAGTCCTTCCAATGAATATTCAGGACTGATTTCCTTTAGGATTAACTGGTTGGATCTTCTTGCAGTCCAAGGGACTCTCAAGAGTCTTCTCCAACACCACAGTTCAAAAGCATCAATACTTCTGCACTCAGCTTTCTTTATAGTCCAACTCTCACATCCATACATGACCACTGGAAAAACCATAGCTTTGACTAGACGGACCTTTGTTGGCAAAGTAATGTCTCTGCTTTTTAATATGCTGTCTAGGTTGGTCATAACTTTTCTTCCAAGGAGCAAGTGTCTTTTAATTTCTTGGCTGCAATCACCATCTGCAGTGATTTTGGAGCCCCCCAAAATAAAGTCTCTCACTGTTTCCATTGTTTGCCCACCTGTTTGCCATGAAATGTTGGGACTGGATGGCATGATCTTAGTTTTCTGAATGTTGAGTTTTAAGCCAACTTTTTCAGTCTCTTCTTTCTCTTTCATCAAGAGGCTCTTTAGTTCTTCTTCACATTCTGCCATAAGGGTGGTGTCATCTGCGTATCTGAGGTTATTGATATTTCTCCCGGCAATCTTGATTCCAGCTTTTGCTTCATCCACAGCCTGGCATTTTGCATGATGTGCTCTGCATATAAGTTAAATAAGCAGGGTGATGGGACAGTATGCAGCCTTGATGTACTCGTTTCCAATGTGGAAGCAGTCTGTTGTTCCATGTCCAGTTCTAACTGTTGCTTCTTGACTTGCATACAGATTTCTCAGGTGACACAGAAAGGCTTCTGTGTCCAGGAGCCCCAGAGAATCCTGCTTGGTTTCACTTCATAGGGAAGGGACAGATTTCTAGACTTCTCTCCAATAAAAAATTTAGGGTTGAGTCCTTGTCCAGGCTTTACAACTATAATAAATTATAAGAAACTTGATGGGATCTTTCTTCTTATGCTCAGAGGGCTTCTCTCTTACTGGGGAGAGGGGAGCTTAAAGTCTTGGTCATGTTGGGAAGTACTTGTTGAGGACTGTGATAAGAAATACACCACACAGGTTTTGAGTGCCCCCTGCCCCAGGGGTTTCTGGGGAGTGGGATCACCCACATGGCATTCCTGGCCCCATCACTCGATTGTCATATGTCTTTGGACATTTCTTTGTGCCTCAATGTTCTCAGTTGTAAAATTAGGACCATAAGAGTACAGTCCTGGTCTCAGAGAGTTTTGTGATATTGTATGAGATCACCTATTCCTGGCTCAGTAAATGATTTGGCCTAATAACTTCTACCATATATCTTTGTCTTCCGTTATTTCTAAATTTCTCCTCCCCTTGCTGAAGAGGCAAATCGTATCCCTCTCTCTCCAGAAGGTCCATGCTCCTTCCTGCTCCTGTAACTGTGCTCAGAGTGTCTCCACCTAAGTAAGTCTTCCCTCCTCTCATCCCCTCTTTCCTTTTAAGCCTCATCTATTATTTTCACAACGCAGACTCAGTCCAAGGCCTTCATACAGCTTCTCTTGATTATTTCAATCCCACATAAAGAGCTTAGATCTCAGACTGCAGCTCCTCTTTACAGCTCATAAAATTGAGGCTGACAGAGTCAAGCCTCTTTCTCTTTCCTAATCTCCTATTTACATCACACATCTGTACCATCCCTCATAACCCTTACCTACCACTGCCTCTGTCCTCCTGCTTCCTGTCTTAACAGCTATTCATTTTAGCTTTTAGATTTCAGTTCAAATGATTCTTCCTAAGCCTTACTCTCCCCAGAAAAGATCAATCCTATAGGATGTCCCTTCTCATAGCAACCTCCCCTTGGAAGACTTCATCAAAAAGCAATTCAGGGTTTACTGCTGTAGTTAATTGTTTAACACCCATCTCTCTCACTTACTGGAATGAAAGTGTTTTTTGGAAATCATTTTCTTATTGGGTTCAGTTCAGTTCAGTCACTCAGTTGTGTCCAACTCACTGTGACCACATGAACCGCAGCACGCCAGGCCTCCCTGTCCATCAGCAAATCCCGGAGTCCACCCAAACCCATGTCCATTGAGTCAGTGATGCCATCCAACCATCTTACTCTCTGTTGGCCCCTTCTCCTCCTGCCCTCAGTCTTTCCCAGCATCAGGGTCTTTTCCAACGAGTCAGCTCTTCGCATCAGGTGGACAAGTATTGGAGTTTTATCTCCAACATCAGTCCTTCCAATAAACAGCTAGGACTAATCTCCTTCAGGATGGACTGGCTGGATCTCCTTGCAGTCCAAGGGACTCTCAAGAGTCTTCTCCAACACCATAGTTCAAAAGCATCAATTCTTCGGTGCTCAGCTTTCTTTATAGTCCAACTCTCACATCCATACATGATTACTGGAAAAACCATAGCCTTGACTAGGCGGACCTCTGTTGACAAAGTAACGTCTCTGCTTTTCAATATGCTGTTTAGGTTGGTCATAACTTTCCTCCCATGAAGTAAAAGTCTTTTAATTTCATGGCTACAATCACCATCTGCAGTGATTTTGGAGCCCAGAAAAATAAAGTCAGCCACTGTTTCCCCTGTTTCCCCATCTATTTGCCATGAAGTGATGGTACTGGATGGCATGATCTTAGTTTTCTGAATGTTGAGCTTTAAGCCAACTTTTTCACTCTCCTCTTTCACTTTCATCAAGAGGCTCTTTAGTTCTTCACTTTCTGCCATAAGGGTGGTGTCATCTGCATATCTGAGGGGATTGATATTTCTCCTGGCAATCTTAATTCCAGCTTATGCTTCCTCCAGCCCAACGTTTCTCATGATGTACTCTGCATATAAGTTAAATAAGCAGGGTGACAGTACATAGCCTTGACGTACTCCTTTTCCTATTTGGAACCAGTCTGTTGTTCTAACTGTTGCTTCCTGACCTGCAAGCAGGTTTCTCAAGAGGCAGGTATTACCATCTCTTGAAGAATTTTCCACAGTTTATTGTGATCCACATAGTCAAAGGCTTTGGCATAGTCAATAAAGCAGAAATAGATGCTTTTCTGGAACTCTCTTGCTTTTTCCATGATCCAGCGGATGTTGGCAATTTGATTTCTGGTTCCTCTGCCTTTTCTAAATCCAGTTTGAACATCTGAAAGTTCATGGTTCACATATTGCTGAAGCCTGGCTTGAAGAATTTTAAGCATCACCTTACTAGCATGTGAGATGAGTGCAAATGTGCAGTAGTTTGAGCATTCTTTGGCATTGCCTTTCTTTGGGATTGGAATGAAAACTGACTTTTTCCAGTCCTTTGGCCACTGCTGAGTTTTCCAAATTTGCTGGCATATTGAGTGCAGCACTTTCACAGCATCAACTTTCAGGATTTGAAATAGCTCAACTGGAATTCCATCACCTCCACTAGCTTTGTTCATAGTGATGCTTCCTAAGGCCCACTTGACTTCACATTCCAGGATGTCTGGCTCTAGATGAGTGATCACACCATTGTGATTATCTGGGCCGTGAAGATCTGTTTCGTACAGTTCTTCTGTGTATTCTTGCTATATCTTCTAATATCTTCTGCTTCTGTTAGGTCCCTACAATTTCTGTCCTTTATTGAGCCCATCTTTGCATGAAATATTTCCTTGATATCTCTAATTTTCTTCAAGAGATCTCTAGTCTTTCCCATTCTGTTGTTTTCCTCTATTTCTTTGCATTGATCGCTGAGGAAGGCTTTTTTATCTCTCCTTGCTATTGTTTGGAACTCTTATTGGGTGCCTGTTGTCAAAGTCAAGTTCCTGTGCTAAATACACAGAGGTCAAATAAATCAAAACATAGGAGGTTGGAGAGAGAAAAATTTATTATGAAAGCCAAGGAAGGTGAATGTGTGATTTGTGCCCAAAATACCCAAACTCCCTCATAGTCTTCAAGGAAGAGTTTAAAGGCGAAACATGCAGGGAGGGCTATAGGCTGTTGATGAGGAAACAGCATGAAATTCCAGGAATCTCAGCCATCAACCTTCTGGTTTCAACCAGTTTGGGGTTTCCAATGTGCTTGTTCTCAGGTGGAAGTTACCCATCCTGGGTAGGTGCCTTAGTTCCTGTAAAACTCGGAGATATGTGTCAGATTGCTGTGTTTATCCCTTGAGCAGGAGTTAGAACTTTTTTACTGCTGTGCTATTATTTCTTGAGTGCTTTTCCTTTGTCTTTGCACTCCTCACTTCCCTAATTAGTAACTATTTAATTCAGGGAAGGTGTGGGACTGAAGCCTTTTTCCTAGAAACAAGAAATGAGGGACACAGAAAGGCTTTTGTACAGGGGAGGGCCCCACAGGGTCCTGTGCATTTTCATGCCTACTACATGCATGAGAATGTGCTGGCTACTGGGGATTCAGTGTGAACCAGGCAGATTTGATCTTTATCTCCATGGGTTTTACATAAAGTTACCAAATTAAGAAGTAAGAACAAGTTCTTAGAACTTTGGGGATCTTTCATAGATGGGAAACAGTTAAAGAAAATGAACAGTATGAGAAAATTTAGCCCCACTAAACTGAAGCAAAATACTGAAGATATTTTTACAATCAAGGATAAGATAATAGAAATATCTCAAGTACTCTGGGTATAAGTAGAGTGAAGAAAAATATTTTGAAAATGAAATACTATCTTCTTTGGGCTAGATTCTTCTTTTGAAGCCCAAGAGTCGATCTTTATTCCAGTCTTAGTTGTCTAAATACTCCAATGCTTTGTGTTTCTCTGACTGTTTCATAAGAACAGTCTAGTTCCTTATTAGTCAAGAGGCAGAACCCTGAGCACCTGAGCCCTTATCTTGCTTTGTAAACTAATCTGAGTGCAAACAAAGCCCTTCTTTTAAAGTTCAAGAGTTTCTTCCATCTTTTATTTAAAGAAACCACAGAGTGAATGGATGGCTTATTACCCAAACACCCAAACTCCCTCATAGTCTTCCAGGAAGAATTTTTAAAGGCAAAACTGGGGGGAGGACTGCAAGGTGTGTGATTGGCTGGTGATGAGGTAACAGGGTGAAATTCCAGGAATCTCAACCATCTGCCTTCTGGTTTCAACCAGTCTATGGTTTACACTAAATTATAAGCACCCAATCCATTATTTTCCAGGCTTCAAATTGTCCATTTAAGGAAAACATCTTCTGCTGGTCGCTTGAAAATACTCTCCTTAGAGATTACAGTGTTCACTGCTGCTGCTGCTGCTGCTGCTGCTGAGTCGCTTCAGTCGTGTCCGACTCTGTGTGATCCCATAGACGGCAGCCCACCAGGCTCCCCCGTCCCTGGGATTCTCAGGCAAGAACACTGGAGTGGGTTGCCATTTCCTTCTCCAATGCATGAACACTGTCCTTTAAATGTTAGTAGATTTCAACTCGGAGAAGTCAATGGCACCCCACTCCAGTACTCTTGCCTGAAAAGTCCCATGGACGGAGGAGCCTGGTGGGCTGCAGTCTATGGGGTCGCTAGGAGTCGGACACGACTGAGCGACTTCACTTTCACTGCCTAATGGGCATTTCTGTTTAGCTATCTCATAGACATATCAACAATCCCCAAATTGAATTATGATCTGATAACTCCTTTTTCCTTCTTTATATCTGTTAGTGACAACTCTGTACTAGAAATTTGAGATGCAATCTCTTATTCAAATGCAAATTCATGCATTTTTAACCTATATATCTGCTGAATTTGCCTCCCAATCCCCTCCCCCACTCTTTCTCCTGACATCCTTCCTTCCCAGCTGGCTCAAGTTTTCATCTTTTTCACACTTCCTGTACTTGAACTGTGCCCTCCTAATTTTTCTTAACATTGTACCTCTGTCTTTCTGAATCTTACACTCCCATTGTACCATAGCCATCTGTCTGCAGCTCCCAATTTTGTCAGTTCCATGTTTAAACCCCTTTGGGGGTTTTCTATTATTGCCAGCAGTTTTCTCAACTGGGTAGGGCTCTTTTGAAAGTTTGGGAGGGACAAGAAGGTCTTCATTGTGCTGAGCAATGTGCTGTGCAATGTCTCTTCACATTGCAGGACATTAAGCATCTCTGTAAGCATGCTGCTATATGCTGATAGAAAATCTCATTGTGCTGAGGAGTGTTCAGATCAGATCAGATCAGATCAGTCACTCAGTCATGTCCGACTCTTTGTGACCTCATGGATCGCAGCACGCCAGGCCTCCCTGTCCATCACCAACTCCTGGAGTTCACTCAGACTCACGTCCTTCGAGTCAGTGATGCCATGAAGTCAGCTTCTCCTCCTGCCCCCAATCCCTCCCAGCATCAGAGTCTTTTCCAATTAATCAACTCTTCGCATGAGGTGGCCAAAGTACTGGAGTTTCAGCTTTAGCATCATTCCCTCCAAAGAAATCCCAGGGCTGATCTCCTTCAGAATGGACTGGTTGGATCTCCTTGCAGTCTAAGGGACTCTCAAGAGTCTTCTCCAACACCACAGTTCAAAAGCATCAATTCTTTGGCACTCAGCCTTCTTCACAGTCCAACTCTCACATCCATACGTGACCACAGGAAAAACCATAGCCTTGACTAGACGGACCTTTGTTGGCAAAGTAATGTCTCTGCTTTTGAATTTGCTATTTAGGTTGGTCATAACTTTCCTTCCAAGGAGTAAGTGTCTTTTAATTTCATGGCTGCAGTCACCATCTGCAGTGGTTTTGGAGCCCAGAAAAATAAAGTCAGCCACTGTTTCCACTGTTTCCCCATCTATTTCCCATGACATGATGGGACTGGATGCCATGATCTTCATTTTCTGAATGTTGAGCTTTAAGCCAACTTTTTCACTCTCCACTTTCACTTTCATCAAGAGGCTTTTTAGTTCCTCTTCACTTTCTGCCATAAGGGTGGTGTCATCTGCATATCTGAGGTTATTGATATTTCTCCTCGCAGTCTTGATTCTAGCTTGTGTTTCTTCCAGTCCAGCGTTTCTCATGATGTACTCTGAATATAAGTTAAATAAACAGGGTGACAATATACAGCCCTGACGTCCTCCTTTTCTTATTTGGAACCAGTCTGTTGTTCCATGTCCAGTTCTAACTGGTGCTTCCTGACCTGCATACAAATTTCTCAAGAGGCAGATCAGGTGGTCTGGTATTCCCATCTCTTTCAGAATTTTCCACAGTTTATTGTGATCCACACAGTCAAAGGCTTTGGCATAGTCAATAAAGCAGAAATAGATGTTTTTCTGGAACTCTCTTGCTTTTTCCATGATCCAGTGGATGTTGGCAATTTGATCTCTGGTTCCTCTGCCTTTTCTAAAACCAGCTTGAACATCAGGAAGTTCACGGTTCACATATTGCTGAAGCCTGGCTTGGAGAATTTTGAGCATTACTTTACTAGCGTGTGAGATGAGTGCAATTGTGTGGTAGTGTTACTGAACTGTAATTCAGCTGCTCAAGTATGAAAGCCAATGCTCAAGAGGTAAGTGCTGGTGGGAATGGAATGGTTGCTTTATTCTGAAGGCCAGTGACACAGGGAGATGGCAGACTTGTGTTCAAAAACCAACTCCAAAGATTTTGATCAACCATAAAAGTTTTTAAAGAGAGGATCATTTAGGGAGGAGGTCAGCATCTTCTTTATCTTACACGGTATACAGACTTTCTTCTGATTGGTCGGTGGTGAGGTAACAGGGTGGTGCTCCAGAAATCTTGTGCTCAGCCTGGAATTACCACCCTTCATCAAAGGTTTTATATTATACACACACACACATATACACATTATATATTATAATATGTATATTATATACATATATATACATAATAAATACATATATTTCTTGAGGAGGAGCCAGGGTCCTATCCCTGGGCAGCATTATTGTTTCTTGACTGCTCCTCCTTAGTTTCTGTATTCTCTCTCTTCCCTGATAAGCAACCCTTTGAATCTGCCCTGTGAAACTCAGGGTAGACCAAGGAGGCTGAATGGAGTGTGTTTCCTACAAACAAGAAGTGGGGCACACAGAGGGAATTTGTAACTGCAGGGCCCCACAGGGTTCTGCTCCGTTTAAGGAGGGGGCAGGATGCATCACCACACAATACACCATTTTGGCACATTGATTAATTGAATTAAATTTGTTTTGTAAACACCAGTGCAGGAAGGACATTCTGACCCTCTTTTGTTCTCCTGAAAACAGGAAATAAAATGGACCCTCCCTGGATCAGGAGGAAGAAAGTTATCTTTATACCAGACAGAGGAAGTTTAGGGCCAAGAAAGCTATATATACAAAACTTCTCATTTATTTATCAGTTTACAATCCATGTTTGGATCACAAAACGTGGTCCACTGGAAGAGGGAATGGCAAACCATTTTAGTATTCTTGCCTTGAGAATCCCATGAGCAGTATGAAAAGCAAAAAGATATGACACTGAAAGATGAAATTCCCCTGTCGGTAGGTGCCCAATACACTACTGGAGAAGAGTGGAGAAATAGCTCCAGAAAAAATGAAGAGGCTGAGCCAAGTGAAAACAACACACAGCTGTGAATGTGACTGGTGATGAAAGTAAAGCCCTGTGCTGTAAAAAGCAATATTGCATAGGAACCTGGAATATTAGGTCCATGACTCAGGGTAAATTGGAAGTGGTCAAACAGGAGATGGCAAGAGTGAACATTGACATTTTAGGAATCAGTAAACTTAAATGGACTGGAATGGGCAAATTTAATTCAGATGATCATTATGTCAATTATTATGGGCAGGAATCCTTTAGAAGAAATGCTGCTGCTGCTGCTAAGTCACTTCAGTCGTGTCCGACTCTGTGCAACTCCATAGACAGCAGCCCATCAGCAGTAGACCTCATAGGTGACAAAAGAAGCTGAAATGCATTACTGGTGTACAATCTCAAAAACAACAGAATGATTTCTGTTTCTAAGGCAAACCATTCAATATGACAAATCTATGCCGCAACCACTAATGCCAAAGAAGATGAAGTTGAACGGCTCTATGATGACCTACAAAACTTTCTAGAACTAACACCAAAAAAAAAGATGTCCTTTTCATCACAGGAGAATGGAATGCAAAAGTAGGAAGTCAAGAGATGCTTGGAGTAACAGGCAAATTTGGGCTTGGAGTACAAAATGGAAGTAGGACAAAGGCTAACAAAGTTTTTTGCCAAGAGAACACACAGGTCATAGCAAACACTCTCTTCCAACAACACAAGAGATGACTCTACACATAGACATCACCAGATGGTCAATACTGAAATCAGATTGATTACATTCTTTGCAACCGAAGATGGAGAAGCTCTGTACAGTCAGGGAAAAAAAAAGACCAGGAGATGACTGTGGCTCAGATCATGAACTCCTTATTGCCAAATACAGACTTAAATTGAAGGAAGTAGGGAAAACCACTAGACCATTCAGGTATGACCTAAATCAAATCCCTTATGATTATACAGTGGAAGTGAAAAATAAATTCAATGAACTAGATCTGATAGACAAAGTGCTGAAGAACTATGGACGGAAGATCGTAACATTGTACAGGAGGTGATGATCAAAATCATCCTCAAGAAAAAGAAATGCAAAAAGACAAAATGGTTGTCTGAGGAAGACTTACAAATAGCTGAGAAAAGAGAAATGAAAGGCAAAGGAGAAAAGAAAAGATATATCCATTTGAATGCAGAGTTCTAAAGAATAGCAAGGAGAGATAAGAAAGCCTTCCTCAGTGATCAATGCAAAGAAATAGAGGAAAACATTAAAATGGGAAAGACTAGAGATCTCTTCAAGAAAACTAGGGATACCAAGGGAACCTTTCATGCAAAGATGGGCACAATATAGGACGAAAATGGTATGGACCTAACAGAAGCAGGAGATATTAACAGGAGGTGGCAAGAATACACAGAGTTCAGTTCAGTCGCTCAGTCTTGTCTGACGCTTTGAGACCCCATGGATTGCAGCACTCCAGGCTTCCCTGTCCGTCACCAACTCCCAGAGCCTACTCAAACTCATGTGCATTGAGTCGGTGATGCCATCCAACCATCTCATCCTCTGTCATCCCCTTCTCCTCCCATCTTCAATCTTTCCCAGCATTAGGATCTTTTCCAAAGAGTCAGTTCTTCACAACAGGTGGCCAAAGTATTGGAGTTTCAGCTCCAGCATCAGTCCTTCCAATGAATATTCAGGACTGATTTCCTTTAGGATTGATTGGTTGGATCTCCTTGCAGTTCAAGGAACTCTAAAGAGTCTTTTCCAACACCACAGTTCAAAAGCATCAATTCTTTGACACTCAGCTTTCTTCACAGTCCAACACTCACATCCATACATGACCACTGGAAAAATCATAGCCTTGAATAGGTGGACCTTTATTGGTAAAGTAATGTCTCTGCTTTTTAATATGCTGTCTAGGTTGGTCATAGCTTTTCTTCCAAGGAGCAAGCGTCTTTTAATTTCATGGCTGCATTCAATATCTGCAGTGATTTTGGAGGCCAAAAAAATAAGGTCAGCCACTGTTTCCCCTGTTTCCCCATCTATTCGCCATGAAGTGATGGGACCGGATGGCATGATCTTAGATTTCTGAATGTTGGGCTTTAAGCCAACTTTTTCAGTCTCCTCTTTCACTTTCATCAACAGGCTCTTTAGTTCTTCTTCACTTTCTGCCATAAGGGTGGTGTCATGTGCATACCTGAGGGGATTGACATTTCTCCTGGCAATCTTCATTCCAGCTTGTGCTTCCTCCAGCCCAGTGCTTCTCATGATGTACTCTGCATATAAGTTAAATAAGCAGAGTGACAATATACAGCCTTGACGTACTCCTTTTCTTATTTGGAACCAGTCTGTGTTCCATGTCCAGTTCTAACTGTTGCTTCCTGACCTGCATATAGGTTTCTCAAGAGGCAGGTCAGGTGGTCTGGTATTCCCGTCTCTTTCAGAATTTTCCACAGTTTATTGTGATCCACACAGTCAAAGTCTTTGGCATAGTCAGTAAAGCAGAAATAGATGCTTTCCTGGAACTCCTGCTTTTTTGATGATCCAGCGGATGTTGGAAATTTGATTTCTGGTTCCTCTGCCTTTTCTAAATGCAGTCTGAACATCTGGAAGTTCACGGTTCATGTCCTGTTGAAGGCTGGCTTGGAGAATTTTGAGCATTAGTTTGCTAGCATGTGAGATGAGTGCAATTGTGCCATTTGAGCATTCTTTGGCGTTGTCTTTCTTTGGGATTGGAATGAAAACTGACCTTTTCCAGTCCTGTAGCCACTGCTGAGTTTTCCAAATTTGCTGGCATATTGAGTGCAGCACTTTCACAGCATCATCTTTCAGGATTTGAAATGGCTCAACTGGAATTCCACCACCTTCACTAGCTTTATTTGTAGTGATGCTTCCTAAGGCCCACTTGACTTCACATTCTAGAATGTCTGGCTCTAAGTGAGTGATCACACCATTGTGATCATCTGGGTCATGAAGATCTTTTTTGTATAGTTCTTCTGTATATTCTTGCCACCTCTCCTAAATATCTTCTGCTTCTGTTAGGTCCATACCATTTCTGTCCTTTATTTAGCCCATCTTTGCATGAAATGTTCCCTTGGTATCTATAATTTTCTTGAAGAGATCTCTGCTGCTGTTGGTAAGTCGCTTCAGTTGTGTCCAACTCTGTGCGACCCCATAGACAGCAGCCCACCAGGCTCCCCCGTCCCTGGGATTCTCCAGGCAAGAACACTGGAGTGGGTTGCCATTTCCTTCTCCAATGCATGAAAGTGAAAAGTGAAAGTGAAGTCTCTCAGTCATGTCCAACTCTTAGAGACCCCATGGACTGCAGCCTACCAGGCTCCTCCATCCATGGGATTTTCTAGGCAAGAGTACTGGAGTGGGTTGCCATTGCCTTCTCTGGAAGAGATCTCTAGTCTTTACTATTCTATTATTTTCCTCATTTTCTTTGCATTGATTGCTGAGGAAGGCTATCTTATCTCTCCTTGCTATTCTTTGGAACTCTGCATTCAAATGGGTTTATCCTTCCTTTTCTCCTTTGCCTTTCATTTCTCTTCTTTTCAAAGCTATTTCCTCAGACAGCCATTTTGCTTTTTTGCATTTCTTTTGCTTGGGGATTGTCTTGATCTCTGTCTCCTGTACAATGTCATGAACCTCCATCCATAGTTCTTCAGGCACTCTGTCTATCAGATCTAACCTCTTGAATCTATTTCTCACTTCCACTGTATATGCAGAGTACATCATGCCAAATGCTGGGTTGGATGAAGCACAGACTGAAATCAAGCCTGCCGGGACAAAGAACAATAACCTCAGATATGCAGGTGATACTACTGTTATGGCAGAAAGTGAAGAGGAACTAAAGAGCCTCTTGATGAAAGTGAAAGAGGAGAATGAAAAGTTGGCTTAAAAGTCAACATTCAAGAAACTAAGATCAAGGCACCTGGTCCCATCACTTCATGGCAAATAGATGGGGAAACAATGGAAACAGTGACAAACTTTTTCTAGGGCTCCAAAATCACTGCAGATGGTGATTGCAGCCAAGAAATTAAAAGACACTTGCTCCTTGGAAGATAAGCTTTGACAAACTTAGACAGCATATTAAAAAGCAGAGACATTACTTTACCAACAAAAGTCCATCTAGTCAATGCTCTAGTTTTTCCAGTGGTCATGTATGGATGTGAGAGTTGGACTGTAAAGAAAGCTGAGTGCCAAAGAATTGATGCTTTTGAACTTGGTTTTGAAGAAGACTATGGAGAGTCCCTTGGACTGCAAGGAGATCCAACCAGTCAATCCTAAAGGAAATCAATCCTGAATATTCACTGGAAGGAGTGGGTTGCAAAGAGTAGGACGTGACTGAGGATCTGAACTAAACTGAATTGATCCCAAGCCCAAATCCCTTTGCCTTGTCAGCTCCTCACAAATTTATTGTTTCTTTGTCTAAATGGTATAAAAGCTGCCTGCTTTGGTCAGTTCTTTGAGTCTCATATTTTTATGAGTTTCTGTACATATGTGCAATTAGGTTTTACTCCTGTTGATCTATCGTATGTCAATTTAACTATTAGGCCAACGAAAGAACCTAGAAGGGAAGAAAGAAAGAGTCGTTCTCGTTTACAGTGACAACCAAGAAATGCAAACACAGATACCCAGACATGTGCTGCTACTTCCCCAGCTGACAATCTCCTCTAAGAAAAAACTCTGTATTTCTTACCATGGTCTGCAAAGCCCCCAGAGACCCAACCCGTACCTAGACTCCTGGCCTCCTTACCACACACTTGGTTCTCTGTTAACAGTGACTGCTGTGCTCTGCCACCTGTGTGACAGCTCTTCCAACCCCTCACCCAGCTGACTGCTCACTGCAGTCTTGTCCCCCCAGAAACCTTCCCTGAACTCCTCCCTTGCTTCTCTTTGCCGCTTTCCTCTTGCCCCCACCCTCATTCTGACACTGACTGGACGAGTTTCTCCTCTGGGTATACCCTGCATCCTGGGAATACTCTCCCAACACCCAGACTATCAGGTTACGCGGACCTGTTAATGCTTGATGGCTCCACAAAGGTCTTTGTGGACAGTGCGGAAGAAGACAGATGGGCTTCCCAGGTCTTTCTTTCAGGAAGCACTTGCTGTTTGTAAGGCTGTCCTAAGGCTGCTGAAATAAAGTCCCAGGAACTAGGTAACTTAATTCAATAGGAATGTATTCTCTCACAGTTCTGGAGGCCGGAAGTCTGAAATCAAGGTGTCAGGAGGACAACGTGCCCTCTGAAGGCTCTAGGTGGAATCCATCCAGGCCTCTTCCAGCTGCTGTTGGCTCCAGGCTTGTGTCTGCATAACTCCAATCTGTGTGTTTATCTTCAAGTGGCCTTCTCATCTCTGTCTTGTCTGCTCTTCTGCCCTTATATGGACATGTCATCAGACTTAAGATCAATCTGCATAATCCAGGATGATCTCATATCATGATCCTTAATTACATCTGTGATACCCTTTTTCTGAAAAAAGTCATAAGTGAAGAGGAACTAAAAAGCCTCTTGATGAAAGTGAAAGTGGAGAGTGAAAAAGTTGGCTTAAAGCTCAACATTCAGAAAATGAAGATCATGGCATCCGGTCCCATCACTTCACAGGAAATAGATGGGGAAACAGTGGAAACAGTGTCAGACTTTATTTTTTTAGGCTCCAAAATCACTGCAGATGGTGACTGCAGCCATGAAATTAAAAGACGCCTACTCCTTGGAAGGAAAGTTATGACCAACCTAGATAGCATATTCAAAAGCAGAGACATTACTTTGCCAACAAAGGTCCGTCTAGTCAAGGCTATGGTTTTTCCTGTGGTCATGTATGGATGTGAGAGTTGGACTGTGAAGAAGGCTGAGTGCTGAAGAATTGATGCTTTTGAACTGTGGTGTTGGAGAAGACTCTTGAGAGTCCCTTAGACTGCAAGGAGATCCAACCAGTCCATTCTGAAGGAGATCAGCCCTGGGATTTCTTTGGAAGGAATGATGCTGAAGCTGAAACTCCAGCTTCAGGTGGTACTTTGGCCACCTCATGCAAAGAGCTGACTCATTGGAAAAGACTCTGATGCTGGAAGGTACTGGGGGCAGGAGGAGAAGGGGGACGACAGAGGATGAGAAGGCTGGATGGCATTACTGACTCGATGGATGTGAGTCTGAGTGAACTCCGGGAGTTGGTGATGGACAGGGAGGCCTGGCATGCTGCGATTCATGGGGTCACAAAGAGTCGGACGTGACTGAGTGACTGAACTGAACTGATGGGTTTAGGAGGTGGACATTCTTACTTTGTGGGACCATTATTCACCCTGTTCCACTGTCTAGCTATGGGGAGTGTGCTAAGCGAATAGCCTCTGGCTGTCAGCTCCTTCAGGTGCCAAGGAACCAGCCTGTAAGAGTGTTGTGTTAGACCAGGTTACCTGATGGTTGCAAGTTGGGATGGGTCACTGAAAATTAGGCCACTTGTTACCTGGCAGTGATTGGAAAGACCCGCAGTCACATTCTTTCTCCTGTACTTTCATTACCTTACACTCGCTGTGACCTACTTTCTCTGGGTTTCTTTCAATAGGAGTCATTTACTGAGAACCTTTGAAACCTGCCACAGAGTGAGAAGTTGAGGTTGTGACAGAAGAAGCCTCATAGATCTCCTTGTCCTCTTGGAGCCAGGCTGCTTGGTCGGGAAGACAGGAAGCAGTGAGAACACAGGTGGGATAATCACTAAGCACCATGACAAACCGTTAAGGAAAAGTGACAGCTTCAGAAAGGGAGCTGGGTCTCTGGCTATCAGCCGCATTTTCCTGAGCTGCAAAGAAGGCCGTGTTCTGAAGTCCAAGTTCTTTCAACACCCAGTCTGCTCTGTGTGCTGAGATAATTAAGGGATTTTTACGAAAGCCTTGAAACTTAAGCTGACCTGTGACGTATAGAAGAGGTCAAACAGGAGAAAGAGAAGGGAAGACAGTCCAGCCTGAGCAAGAGGCTGGAGGGCCTGGGCATCTGGAAGGAGAGGGTGGGATTTGCCTCCCCTGGAGGAGGAGGAGAAATGGCCTGGGAGAGGCCAATGTCAGGAGTTGGATGTGAAACTGAAGGACACAGGGTGGATGAGACAGGGCCGAGGTGCGGGGTTCCAGGACCCTCTGCTGACAGTGTGCTGGAAGGGTTTCAGAAAAGGAAGGAGATGAGATTATAAAAGTGGTACTGGGACTTGCCTGGCGGTCCAGTGGTTAAGATTCTGAGCTTCCACTGCAGGGAGCAAAGATTTGATCCCTGGTGGGGAACTAAGATCCTTCATGCCACTTGGTGTGGCCAAAATAATAATAAGTGGTATTTGGGTGTTTTCTTTTTTTTTAAGCTGCACTATGTGGCGAGCATGTGGGATCTTAGTTCCCTGACCAAAGATCAAACCCACGTCCCCTGCATTAGAAGCTGGAAATCTTAACCACTGTACCTCCCAGGAGCCCGGGTATTTGTTTTTGAAGAAAAGTGTTTGAGATTCAGTATAGACAAGAAAAGGGCTTCCCCTGCTGCTCAGCAGTAAAAAATCTGCCTACAAGGCAGGAGACACAGGAGATGTGGATTCAATCCCTGGGTAGAGAAGATCCCCTGAGTAGGGAATGGCAACCCACTCCAGTATTCTTGCCTGGAGAATCTCATGGACAGAGGAGACTGGCAGGCTATAGTTCATGGCGTCACAAAGAATTGGATACGACTGAAGCAACTGGGCGCACACACGCCTAGGTAAGGAAAAGTGAGAGGCCAGAAACTGGAAGGTAACTCAAGACACTTTTTGCAGTCACCCAGGTTGGGGACTTGATGTGATTGGAATTCAGGCAGCAGTAACATGAGAAACCCATCTCAGTGTTTGCTTTATCAGCTGGTAGAACTTAAGACAGAGAAATCTTAACTCCAAAGTTAGGATCCTGGGAAACACCCAGAAATAAGAACACTTGGAGGTCATAGAGATTAAAAAAGACTGTGAGCTTGCTCTGGGACCTGTAGAGTTGGGTATTGTCAGGACATTCAGATAGAAATGTCTGACTGTTTGTTAGGGACGCCTTATTGCTGCCGTGTCACTGCAGCAGTCTTGTCCTGTCACTGCTGGGCTGTCACCCTCATGGGCTGTCTCTCCAAGGCTCCTGGGAAGACAGCCTCCTGTTAGCTCCACAAAGGCATCTCTGCTATATTGAATGTGACCTTTCTTTTAATTTATACTATCTACTCTTGAATCTTTTGGTGTGCTAGCATCTGTTTTCCACTCTCTAGTGGATGAAAAGAAGCATCAGGGGTGATCAAGAGAGTGTCCATTTACTCATTTGTTCAATAAATATTCATTGAGTACCTACTTTGTGCCAGTTATTATGCTAGGCACTGGGCATCTAAAAATGAGTAAAACTCCCCTGGTTCCTCTTGTGGTGGGAAAGATGCCAAATGAGGGTGAAGAGAGGAAAATGCAGGATTCTTCAAACAAAAAGCAGGGATGTCTGAAGAATGCTGAAGGGTTACAAAAGGCTTTTAAAACAAGCAGCATTTAAGCGACACCCTGAAGAATGCTTGGGGGTGACCCGGGGCAACGCTGCAGGGCTGTCCAGCTCCAAAGTCACCTTGCATGGTGTGCTCTGTGTGAATTAGAGGAGATGTGTGAGGACTTGGCCCAGAATGAGGGTTGGGACATGTGCTGGGGGTGGGGGACAGAGAGGGGTGGTACCTCAGATCTGATCAGTGTTTAGACACTGACTCATCCTAAAGAAACTCCTAAGGCATTAATAAATACAAACCAGCATAGCTGTTTGCTAATTTTCATGAGAAATTAGAGTATATATCTTTCACACAGACCAGAGATTGACAGCTTTGAGGTGCTGACTCATGCCAACTAAACTCTCAAGGCATTAATATATGCAAGTCCGTACTCCGGTTTGTTAATTTTCTAGGAGAAACACAGTCGATCTGTCAAGTGGACCAAAGATTGACATCTCGTCCCTCTCCCTGCATGGGGGCCTCCCTGGGGAGCCCAGTTATCCCAGGGTTTCATGGCAGGCCTGGAATCAGAGGAAAGAGCAGTTAGTTACATGACCTGAGGACTTCAGGACCTCAGGCTATGTGTCTGATGTATCCATCTCTCGTCAGGACGAGCTCAGTGGATTTGTCGGGGGAAAGAGAAGTGGTGAGGGCCCGGCCCACCCTGACCTCTTTGCACCTCTCCACTCCAAAGCTTATTAACCTTCCCCACTCTGACAGTCTTCCTTGAAATGTGTGAATGTTAACTATAGCTTAGGATTAACTGCTTACTGCATCCCTTTGTTCAGTCGACTATGCTGTTGATGTTAGCGTTTCATGCCAGGGGCACTCCCAGTGTTCAGGTCCTCTGTGTCACCTCTCTGCTGTCTTTAGTCATGTGTACAAGCTAATTTGGTATCTTGGACCATTGTAGTAATTGCTACATGGTTTTAGGGCACGATGAATGCAAATCAACTTTTAACCAAGGTAAAAAGCAAGGCAGGTCTTGGTATATACTTTAAGTCCTCTTACCAAGATTAGAACTCACACCTCCTGACTTCTGCTCTAGCCCCTCTCCCTGGCGCCTGGTGCAGGACTAGTTAAACATGCCCTGACACTGGGGCGGCTCAGGCCTGACCTACACTGGCTTTTTTTTGGTCTGGATACTTCGTGCAAAAGGTAGAAGAGTGTCCCCCCAGAAGAAGTCCACGTCCTAATCTCTGAACCTGTGACTATGTACCAAGGGACTGATGTGGTTAAGAATCTTGAGATGGAAGATTTTTGGGGATTATCTGAACCCAATATAATCACAAAGCTTCTTAGAAGAAAAGCAGGGAGGCAGGAAAGTGAGAGAAAGAGTTAAAATGACAGAAGCAAGAGGTCAGAGAAAGAGATTGGAAGATGCATCTCTGCTGGCTTTTCTGGGAGGGAGGAGACAGGAGCCTCTAGAAACTGGAGAGAGCAAAACAATGGACTGTGCCCTAGAGCACTTAGAAGAAATGCAGCCCTACTCCCATCCTGACATAGGGTTTCTAAAACAGAGAACTCTAAGATAATAAGTTTGTGTGCTATGACATCACTAAGCTGGTGGTAATCTGTTACAGCTGTGATAAGAAAATGATACATTCAGCTTCTCCTGTCTCCAGGACCTACCTAGTCTTGTCCACCCTCCTGTGTAGAGCCCCTCACTCTGGAAAGTCTGCTGATGGGAGACTAGACACGCAGTGCCTGCGCAGAGTGGGGGTTACGCTTCTCACAAATGGTGCAGCATTTAAAGCTCTAGTTTACTGCTGCCCATACATAAGTGTTGATTCCATGCTCTGGAATTGCAGTTGCAAATCTGAAAATGCAGTTGCCCTGTCACTGCTTGTGCTGTGACACAACCCTCCTAGGTTGCTGGTGGAGCTTCCTTTGAAGATAGTTCTTCAGATAAGCTCTATGGGAGCCCTCAAGCAAGATGAGAAATAGGTCCAAGATTCTCATCATGATGCAAGTTTCATATCAAAAATGCACAATTGACTGGAACAGGAAATAATTAATCAGGACATTATAGAGCAGTTAAGTATAATTAATTCAAACAAAAGAATGTGAGTATGCAGTCTTAGCTACCAGAGTAATTTTATTTCCTTGCAAATTTAGTTCAAGATAAACAAACATCAGAATAATCTTTTCAGGTTTTTCATGACTCATGGGTTAATTTCCTCCTTTCTAGTTATCAAAAATATTATTAAACTCACACGACAATACCTCTAGGTTGATCATACTCTGTAGAAAAAGCTCCATGCTCCTGGTAAATGAGAAATTAACTCTGACATTAGGAATCAGTTTCCATGTGTGTATGTGTGAGTTTGTATGTGAGGGGATGGTGCTGAATAAAAGCTGGAGGGAAATTTGATTTCTTATCTAATATCTTAAAATCTAAGCACAAATGCATAAAACATTTATGTTGTGAAAACACCATCTGAGAAAGTGACTTATTCTCAAGGGTAAACCTATTGATATTGTGTAGGTTTTTCTTTCCTCTTATCTATTTTTTGCCCCTAGAGCTGAGAGCTCTTATAAGGAAAGAGGTGAAAAATATAAGGCAATATGACCTGGCTGCAGCACAGCATTATTGTTCTCCTACCCAGTTTTTTTTTTTTTTTTTTCTTTCCTTTTTTGTCATTGTTGGGACATTCAAAAAGCCCATAAGACAGGCCTGTAAGCATGGCTTTATGTAGAGGTGGAAGAATTCATCATGCAGAAAGATTGGAGGGAGTATTTTCTCCCCTTTGTAGCTTCAGAGAGCACACTGAGCCCTGTTGAGCTAGAAAAATAGAACTGGGTTCATGTGATGGGTGATTACTGTTTGGAAGTGCAGATCCATCACGGTAACAATGGGAGAGGCAGGGCTTCCGGGCAGCTCGCAGGCCTGCAGGGCTTCTCTCTCCCTGATAGATTCACTCCCCAGATTAACCTAATCACAAAGTACAGCCAAAGGGCTGTCTGGTCACCTAAGGTGGAGCTTGTAATGTGCTATTATGTGACAAATATAAACAGGTTCTAATTTCTGATTTAATTCACAGTGTAATAATAAATCAGTCAAGCTCCCGAGAACTTTACTCTGATGCCTTTGATCTCTACCTTCACTGTAGGGGATGGTTATGGATGAAAGTTATGACCCATCAACAGGTTTTGAAATAAATTTAGTGTATTGCACGTGTGCATGCTAAACTGCTTCAGTCATGTCCCACTCTTTGTGACCCTATGGACTGACTGTAGCCTGCTTCTGTGCCCCGGAAGATTGCCATGCCCTTCTCCAGGGGATCTTCCTGACTCAAGGATCGAACCCAAGTCTCTCAGTTTCCTGCATTGTCAAGTGGGTTCTTTACCACTCAGTGCTACCTGGGAAACCATTAGTGGATTATAACCAGGATTTTTTTGTAAAATAAAAGAATAGAAAAGAGAATATCAAAGCATATCACACAAAAAGTAAGATGATGGTGTTTAGTTTAGTTAGATGACATTTAGTTTGAAAGATGAGTTGTGTGTGTCTAACTATATATCTATATTACAGCATGTACATTCACCTCCACATCTGCATGTTTGTGTGTACTTAGTTATAATGAAAATCTATTAAACAGTGGCCAAAAAGGTTTGAAAGCATTTGCTGACTGTGTTAGACATTTGAATGCCTATTTCACCCACAGAGAGATGCAGGGTAGAGCATCTACTAGCATAACAAAGCTAGTCTACACTGGGAAAGAGAAATGGACAGAGCTAGAAAGAACTGATGGTGCAGAGGTACGCATGCCGATTGTGACTGCTGTGGTCTGGGCAGCTGCCCTTGACCCTGTCGACGTTTCCAGGAGGTCTACTCACCCACCGGGCTCTTTACCAGGGTGCCGGGTGCCTGCAAGAGCCCAGTTTCCCCTGTTGCTCTGTGTGCACACAGAGTGAGTTTTCAAATAGCAAACGGGACTTAATATGATTGATTAACTAGGGGAAATGAGCTTACACCCAGTATAAAAGTAGCTTGCTGGGGCAGAGGGAAAGACCTGCTGCTTGAGGTCACCACTCTTTGTGCTGCTCCAAGTAATGGAAATGCATAAGAAATGCTGCCCTGTTGAGCACATAACACGTGATCCTTGAGCAAGAGCTAGAGGGACTCTCACACTGCATGTTTATGTGTACATTTAAGTATTCTAGCAGCACACATAAAACTATAGCAATGATTATTTTATAGCAATTCCTACAACCCTTGGAGTTCACCCAAGTTCATGTCCATTGAATTGGTGATGCTATCTCGGAGCTGGTGAAGGACAGGAAGGCCTGGCATGCTGCAGTCCATGGGAGTCACAGAAAGTGGGACACGACCTAGCGACTGAACAACAATGACGACCACAGCCCCCATTCCTCCTCTCTCTCTTTTGTAAAAATACAAGTTTGTATGACGCTGTTTTTGTTAAGGTAAGGTTGCCCAGGTACACAGCTCTCATATCCTTGTAGACAGCTGTCCTGGAGCCCCTGTTATTTGGGCCAAGCCAAGGGAATCACTCTGAATAGTAACCGACAGGATCTTCGACTCAATAGTAACATATCCAATGTTTCAGATTCTTGATTTTTGATGTATATTTTTGGGGGTAGTTCTAGTAAATGAGAAAGTCATCTCAAAAGTGATGATATGACCTATGCAATTATCATCATAGCTCATGGCATCCAAAGATAGAGACAGTCAGGTATGATGAACCTCATGATGGAAATACTACAAACCCCAAACTAAGTCTGCACAAACCTCCAACTCTGAACACCATTTTATAAGAAATCGGGGAGAAAAGGAAGCTTATTAAACAACATCACGGGCATGCCACCCACAGAGCCAAACTGTGGGGAATTCAACCAGACAAAAGACCTGGGTTCTTCAACAATAACAACACAACCAACAGAAAAAAGTATAAACCTTGTTTGGATCCTGGGGCAAACAAACTACCACAAAAGGAAAAGGGAGAGGAACTCTTAGCATTAAAAATTTGCCTGCAATGCAGAAGACATAGATTCAATCCCTGGCTTGGGAATATCCCCTGGACTAGGAAATGGCAACCTGCTCCAGTATTCTTGCCTGGGAAATCCCATGGACAGAGGAGCCTAGCGGGCTACAGTCCATGGGGTCACAAAGAGTAGGACACGACTTAGTGACTAAGCAACAACAACGGGGAACTGTAGATACTAAATGGATATGAGATGATATTCAGGAATTGTTAGTGATTTCAGGAAGTGTGATGATACTGTCATCATTGTTTTTTAAAAGCATAAGTCTTGGTTGTTTATAAATATATACAGATACATTTATCAGTGAAATGCCCTGACATCTGTGATTTTCTTCAAAATGACCTGGGTTGGGGAGGGAGTGGAAGAGAAAACAAAATCACCTGAGTTGAAAATCCTGACATTGGGTGATGGGAGTTCACCACAATACACTATCTACTTTAGGTATACGTTTGAAACTTTTTCTAATTAAAAAAAAGTCAGTGTCTATTTTGTTGAGATATTCGTCCTTCTCATAAACATATTGAAATCATACTGCCCGCTATATATTGGGGATATAGAAACAAATTAGTGTTCTGGCTAGACTTGTCATCATTTCATATTTCCTATTTCTAAGATACCATTGGTTTTAAAACACACAATTATTTTTACTGCAGCTTTTGATATCTCTTGATTTAAGGTCAAAGCCCACTTGGGGTGGGGAGGAGAAAAGACAGCCCCATTAAATGACATATTGACTTTGAGACACCCAGCTTTCAGACTTTCCAAACTACCTATCTTGGAATCAAGGAAGGATGGTGATTCTTATTTTCTTTCAGTTCTAAGGAAATATTTGTTTGTACAACCTGAAGGTTTCCTAAGAGGAAATGTTACTGTGTTCAGTGTAACTGTAGGTTTTTGTCCTTTATATATTTCCTTCCCCTCAGTGTGTCAGAATCCAGCCATCAAGTTGAAATAGGTTAATCTGGTCTTAGCAGACATGTCTCAGTCATCTGGAAGAAGATATCAGCACAAGAAGGAAGTATGGGGACATTCTTTAGAAATTGTGTTTGCAGTTGGTTTAAAACTCTTCCAAGAATTCAAGGTGAATTCAACAGTATGAGACCAAAAAATGTTTCCACAGCACCGTCTTTGCAGGCACAGCTGCAGAGAACAAGGAGCTATGACCAGAAGGAACTGATCCTGGGTGGATCAGTTAGTGACTGAGTGACCTTGGATTGTTTCTTACCCTCTCCGACCCTCACATGCCTCAGGAATAAAATATGTCTGGAGAAACTACTGTTGAGTTCTGGAAGTAAATAGAATAACAACATACAGAAGAACACCTATGCAGTATTAGAAGTTAGAAACTCAAGTTCTGACCATTTTCCTGGTCAGGCCCCTATATACTCTGGATGGAAGATGTTAGCCCAGCCTTCTGACTGGTGCTTGTTGCTGAAGAATTCAATTTGGGAGGTATCTTAGCTCAGGCTGCCATAACAAAAATACCACAACTGGGTAGTTTAAATAACAAACATCTGCTTCTCACGGTTCTGGATATCCTGTGAAGTCCAAGATCTGGGGCCCACCAGATTTCCCAGATCTGATGTCTGGTGAGACCCAGCTTCCTGGTTTGCTGAGGCCTACACTGACCTTCCCCTTTTTTGAAGGCACTAATCCCATCATGAGGGCCCCATCCTCGTTATCTAATCTAACTCTAGCTGCCTCCCAAGGCCCCACCTCCAAATACCATTATAGGGGGATCAAGGCTTCAACATACAAATTTTGGGGAGACACGTTCAGTCCATAGGAAGTGAATCGGCTGCTTCCACACTGACTTGGAACTTCAGACATAGAAGCCTTGGAACTTTCTTCAGATCTGGCCCATGGTCAACAAACAAGCTCCTCTGTGGCTCCTGTGGCCTCATCCAGGGATGCTGAGGACTGTGTATTTTCTGGGTACCTAGCACAGAGTAGGCACTCATCAGATAGGGATTGAGTAGATGACTACCTCTGAGGCAAGGCCACCCAGAGTCCACATCTGGGGCTATAATGTTGCTGCACCCACACCAGTGCTACTGGGTTGCTCTTTTGCTAGGATGTTTATATACCCTCTGTGCATCATGACTGCACTGATTTGGCTTCTGCTCTCAGTTCCATTTCAGAGCTGGGATGAGTATTTACTCCCTTCCCAATGCCCTCTAGACTGGGGTCCAGGCAGCACCAAGCAGCCTTACGTAGAAACCTGGGTGAGCTTGTGGCCTATCCTTGTCCATGCCTGCTGAGGGCTCCAGCTCCTGGCTCTCAGCAGTCAGCCTCAGGTGGTGGTAGCTGGCAGTGGCCATCCCATGGGCAGCAGGTCCACAGCATGCAGAGACCAGCTGGCTCCTCTCCCGGCACCACCCCATCTGCTCAGTGAGGGTGACACCAGGAGAGGATGGGAGGAGCTGGCCAGCTTACAGCCTTACAATATGTGTATGTTCATGTTGCCTTTGAGCTGGGAGAACAAGGAAGGGCTGGGTTGGAAGGGCATCTCACTGTCCCCAGAGAAAGGGCAAGGAAAAGTTCCCTTCTCAATCCCCTTTCTAGACCAGCTGATACTGGGATGCCACCCTTGGGGTATGATACTTACCTGTCTGAGCCTAAATTTCCTCATTTGTGTGAAAGATGGAGAAAGTCATCAGAGAAAGCCCTGTTATTAGTATCAAGCAAATGAACTATGGATTAATTTCCTAGATTCCTACCTGCCCAAAGGCTGATGGATGAGACTTGTCAAGTTTTCTGCTGCTGATGACAAAGCAAGGTCTTAAGATAAGAGGACTCCTGCCAAGGTTAGGTGCCAAGCCCACCCCACCATGACCTTACATACCTCTGGAAGAGGAAGGTCTGGAAGAAAGCTGCAGACTGTCTGCAGATTTCCATCTTCCAGGTTTTCCAGGGAGAGGAGAAGAAATTCACTGTTTTTGTGAGTTAGGCAGGTAGTGGAAATGAATGGAGTATGCTTGGGGTCTGCATAGTAAGCATTAACTACCTCTCCCACTTTCACAATGATGCTTTCTCTACTTGCTGGTAAAACAAGTGGTCCTCTGTATATATGTTTTGTTTTCTCACTTTTTGTGAATTTGTGATCACAGGGAAATTATTCCTCTAGTACAAACAAATTCTAAACTACAGGATCACATTGCACCTTATGGAAACCCAGGAGTTGTGCCACTGAGCCCTTTGTTGGGGGGTGGGCATGGGAACCAGTGTGGCCAGATCTTCTACTGCGTTTATTTAACAAACGCTGGAAATATATATATATTTTTAAAATGGAGAGCCTCCTGTTTTCACAGTTTCCTTTTATTCTTTTCTTTTAATAGTGCACATGTTGTTTAAATCTTTGTGTACACCACATAAAACCTACCCGTCTGTGGTCTGTTTGTATCCCACCTTCTGCATGGTACTCTGAATGTTGAAGTGTTCTTGCTAAATTATTCCAAATTTAGCATTCCACATGTGTCTCCTCTTTCAGTTGGGAAGTTGGGAGCTTTGGGAACCCTCATTGACTAAGGGAAGCTATGTCTTTGACCTTAACTTGGGCCTCGTGTCCTTAGGGGATGTCGGGGGCTGGCGTGGGCTGGACAGAAGTACAGTCTCCTTCACACAGCAGAATTTCTTTCCTGGGGTCTTTCTATCACCTTGAGGCATTGGTTCCTTCTGTGGGCCACCTCCTGGCTTCTTGTATGATGGATACTAAGAAAGGAACACTGCCCTGCTATTTGCACTGACTTCTGGGAAGATGTCAGATCAGTAGTGCTAGGGAGAACCCTTCAGGCATGGAGGCCAAGCCCTTCACTTTACACATAAGGAAGAAGAGATGCAGAAATCTCCCAACACCTCCGCAGGCCCACTGCTTGTGGATGACAGCTGAGGGATGAATCCCAGGACTCCTTCCTCACTGCCCAGCACTGTTTACTATCTCCTGCTGTGCCTGCCCACACAGGGCACATTTAGCCCTCCAGGCCTTCTCTGGAGGTTACGGGCATTCGCGTGCGTGCAGAGTCATTTCAGTCGTGTTTGACTCTTGGCCATCCCATGGACTGTAGCCCACCAGGCTCCTCTGTCCATAGAATTCTCCAGACAAGAATACTAGAGTAGATTGTCATGCCCTCCTCCAGGGGATCTTCCCAACCCAGGGATCAACTCTCATCTCGTGAGACTCCTGCACTGCAGGATGATTCTTTACCACTGAGCCATCGGGGAAACCAGATTGGATCTGCATAAATAGCAGACCTCAGAGCAGAGGCTGGGAAAAGTGAGGAAGGCCAAAGGGAAACAGAGGTGGGAAGGAACTTTGGAATATTCTCTCTTGGAAGTGAACAAAATTTTCCTGAGATCCCTCCAAAAAAGGCTTCTTGCTTATTTTGTTTCCAGAGCCTGGGAACACCAATAGGTCATGCCAGGCAAATTCAACTTGCAGGCCACCCTGGCAGAGCTGGTCTCCCCAGTTCTCAGAGCTGCTCCCCCAGGTCAGCCA
This sequence comes from Bos mutus, assembly GCF_027580195.1. Classification (NCBI taxonomy): domain Eukaryota; kingdom Metazoa; phylum Chordata; class Mammalia; order Artiodactyla; family Bovidae; genus Bos; species Bos mutus. The sequence continues at coordinate 51,802,032 of NC_091617.1, forward strand.
AGGAGCTGGGCACTGGCTCTGCAGAGACTCTGGCTCAACCTCCCAAGGTCTCTCCCTCCATCCTTTCGGCTCAGGGGTTTCCACTATCTTGAGATGAAAAACTACACACTTCTGACTCAGGCGAATGATTTGCTTTTTCTGATAGAATGTATCCTGGGAGGGAAAGAGTGGCTTGAAGATTCTGGTCCTGTGATCTCTAACCTGTGATCTGCTGTTTCATCCTAAATGACGTATTCTTTTAAATGAAGACCTTAAACTTTCTATTAAACAACAATCTATTTTTTTAAAAAATTGTTAAGAAATGGGGAAATGTGTGAATTTAGTTTTTTTTCCTTTTCTTGCTTATGATGGGGGTGGGGGAAGTAACATGATTAAACTCTTAGTTATATTCCACTAGACAATTTTATATACATTATCTCAAATAATCCTCAAAAAATTTCTGGAAGGCATGATACCTATTTAAAAAAAAATTTTTTTTTTCTATGTTACAAATAAAGGGATCATGGCTCAGAGAAAGTGAGAAACTTACTAAATATATAGCCCAGCTTGGAGGATTGTGTCTGTCATTGCAGCTGTATCCTTAGGCCTTTGCATGGTGCCTGGCTGGGAACAAGTGCTCAGAAGAGTTGCCAATAATGTTATTTCCCCTGTGGAAACCGGTGAGCAATGAGACCTTCAGGAAAGATGAAAAGAGACCTTGTAGGATGAAGAAAAGAAAGAGGTTTGCATAATTAATACTGAAATAAGAAATGACTTTGATTTATACCACCGCATCTTTCTTCCAAGGATTTTGAGGTATTGGACAGTTATCTCACTGTCTCTTCACCAGTCCTGGCAATACTCTTGCCAAGTGAGAGGACATGAAACACGGAAGGATTTAGAAAGGGCCACACACAGAGCCCCGGGGCAGACACAGTTACTTCCTGCTCTGTGTGCCTGCCTTCCGGCCCCACTGGAACCTTCAGGGCACCCCCTCTTCAGTACCTCTGCGGAGAGGGACTTCTGCCCCCTATTCCATTCCATCACCTTGGAGATGACCTCAGCAAAGAGGAATAACTCGAATTCACCTTGGACTCTTAGCAGGTACAGAAAAAACGACTTAGAAGAATTGATTGTAGAGAAGTGTTTACCAGCAGTCTCCAACTTTTTGGCAGCAGGGACCAGTTTTGTGGGAGACCATTTTTCCATGGGCTGGGCGGGGGTGGGGGACTGATCTTTGGAATGATTCAAGCATACCGCATTCATTGCACACGTTGCTTCTACCATTATTACATCAGGCTCCCTCTCAGATTACCTGGCCTTACATCCCAGAGACTGGGAACAACACAGATGAGAAATGACCTCCCAGATCTTCTTCCCCAAATCTGATCTGTAATGCTTTCTGTAAGGCCTAAAACATTGCAGGAAATTGAGTTGAACTGAAGCAAAACCTCATGTAAACGCAGTGCTGAACATTTCTGTGTTGCTTTTATTATTAGAAAAAAAAGAACATACTAATAATTTTAGCTATAGCTTTAAGCTTTGCTTTTTTAAGTCTGAAATGGTATCTTTTTATCAAAATGACAAAACGAAGGTAATAGAGGAAGGGGCTTTACAGTTGCAATACTATTAGGAGAGTTCTGTACCCAAACAGGAAATCTAAAGACCTGTAAACTGGAAGCTGAAGCGAGTTCATTCGAGATTCTTAAGTACACACTTGCCACTACCTGTCTCAAAAGCTTGTCTGAGACACAGAAGTCTTAATTAAATGCAGATGAAAAGGTGTCCTGAGTTGATTTTCTCGTTTAACATTAACATTTCTTGAATTAAGCAGCTCAGTAAGAAACGAGACATAATTGAGTCTTGCTTTTAATTAAACATATAGAGATATATTTATTTATTTACTAGTTCCACTAAGATATTGCTGAATTTTCATTAACACTGTTGATTTTTTTCTTTCCATAGAACAATACTCTTGTTAATCTTGCTTGAATGCAATTAATTGTGCTGTATTTATCTTCCTGGCTTCATCATTAATTCCAGTGTAGAACCAATTATTATCCAGTGTAGAACCAATTATTTATATTTTTCACTGCTCCTAACATCCTCCCTACTGAACATTCATCAATAATGCTGTGACTCACAGTATACTTTAATTTGGGTGGAAGAAAGTGAGGAATCAGTTTGGAGGAAGAAATGAGAGAGAGGTGTCTATAAAAGATGTTTCATTGGGTAGCATGGATTGGAAATGTCCCTGATGAAGGACACAAGTGCCTACTTTTGGATATAATTATGGTGCTGTGATTGGCTTTCTGCATTACTCTCTTTTTCTTCAGATGCAGATGACAGACTAAGAAAAGACTCCTATAGTTACTGCATCTCAAAACACCCAACAAACATAAACAGTAAAACACCTTAACAGATTGTGACATATTGATTCACAACACACATCTGGCCAAGTCGGGAGTCAGGAGCTGAAACAACGTACGAGGACAGCTCAGATTCTGTCTCTGTGGAAAGTACCCAACAGTCTAAGCATCCAAGGCTTAATAGAAAACCAAGCCTTCAAACGAACTGGGGGCCTTTAATCAAGCACTCTCTGAAGCACGTTTTGTACTCCACTCAAAGGACTGCAGCCAGACAGCCCCACTTGGCTTTTGATTCCCCCTTGAACTGGGCATCATCCGTGGCCATATGAGTAGGCGGAGAAGAAGTAAATAGAAGTCACTTCCAATTCACAGCATGTCTTCAGCTGCCTTTTTTGCTCTCTGCAGACACCCAGGAGCACTGGTAGAGCAGAGACGCTCATCATTTCAGAGAAGAGAGTGAGCTGATTACATATCACCTAAGCCTTATTAAAACCCCCGACTGAAATACTTCCATCGGTGAAATAATATTTACCAGGCCTCTATATTTTCAACAAGCACCTCCACTCCCATGTATCAATACTTGGCTTTAGTCTTTGCTAGTTATTAGCCTAAAGGCAGCTCTGAGTTCTCCCATGAATCTACAGTGATTTAAGGGCCTGCTCTTAGCACACTTTTAGAGTCTTGAGCATCAGCCTCTGATATGAATGAATAAATGGGTGAGTTGAGTATTGCTGGCAGGCAAAGTGGTTTCTAAAGACCCTCCACATGTTTATGAGGACAAGCTCCTGTTTCTCCAGGAAAGGGCGAATCAGATCTTCCGATGCCTTTCTCTCTCACTTGCCATCCTCTGGTTTCACTGAAGGAACCAGCACACGTACGTGTGTGCTAAGTTGCTTCGGTTGTATTCAACTCTCTGCAACCCTATGGACTGTAGCCCTCCAGGCTCCTCTTTCCATGGGATTCTCCAGGCAAGTATACTGGAATGGTTGCCATGCTCCTCCTCCAGGGGATCTTCCCAACCCAGGAATCAAACCTGTGGTTCTTACCTCTCCTGCATTGGCAGGCAAGTTCTTTACCACTAGGGCTACCTGGGAAGCCCTGAGGGAACCAGAGGGTACACCTAACAAGAACATCGTGTTTGGATGGATCAGGTCTGCAGCGTAGCAGTGCTTGTCGTATCACTTTATATGCCGAGTCAGTTTATGTTTGATTTGCTTCTTTGGCAGTAACCCAACATAGGTAAGTATGAATTCCAGTATATGTTGTGCTCATCTCTAGACTATCATGCTAAGTTTTTTCCTCCCCAGCCAAAGTTTAATAAGAAGGGGAAAAAGATAAATAGTTGACAGTTCCTGAGTACCTACCATGGGCCAGGTACTGTGCTAAATATTTCACATGCATTATCTTATTTCATCTTCATGTGTAAAAGGGAGATGCAGAGGGCCCAAAGAAGTTAGGTTACTTGCACAGGGCCACACAGCTGATGAAGGCACTCTGACTCCGTGCGTACTGCCTCTCCTTTAAGCACCTGCATGGGGAGCCGGCTCTAAGGTTTACTAGGTGATAGGAAGAGATGAAATCTAGAAGCGTAGGCAGCATCTCTACTCCAAAGAAAAAGGAACTGTTGTCAGAAAACACTGCAACCGCTGTGGCCTTCCTTCCAGGATAAGAATAAATTTGCTGAATTCTCCTTTAAGGCGCTAATGACTGGGCTGCTGAACTCCATGAGCTATTATTATTTTCCAGGCTGACACTTGGCTGGTTCTTTCTCTTCTTTACTTTCAGGCTAATAATTAGATCTAAATCCCTGACAGGACTCTAACCACCACCCCAGGGGGTTCTAGATTTCTTTACTATTGCTTGTAAAGATTTCATTTTAAAAAAGCCCTTTGAAGCTATAAGTTACACTCAGCCACAGCTTTAAAAAAAATCTATTATCTATTTGAGTCTTTTGAAGAACACACACTACCGTCTCTCTCCTCACCTTGAGAGATCAAATCTTATTTTTATCTCCAATTTGAAGACCAAAGATCCCCAGGAAGACCAGAGAAGTTAGCGTCATCAAATGTCGTTTCCATCAGCACCTGTGTCTTTGAGAGGCTCACTTGGATTGCATCCAGGCTATTGGAATGTTTTAAATATAAATTTTCTACATATATGTGAAAATTATGGTGGTGGCTTTGCTCCTCAGGGGGGAAAATATAAAACTGCTTTTTATATGAACAAACGAATCTCTTGGCCTCATGCGAGGTCGCTTTGAGCAAGGCGTTTAGGCTTCGCTGTTTACCCAATGCTGCACTGCTCTCCTTCACACCCACGCTGATTTACAACCACGCTTGAGTGGTTGTGATCATGGAAAGCAGCTATCTGACCCAAATGGGGCACTCTAAATCCTTTGAGGAGCAAGAAAAGCCACAGAAATATGAAGCTGGCTCAGGTGGGGGATCATGGGCCTCATTAACATGTGTTAAAGCCACTGAGTGGCCTCTCGGGACCCAGTCACTCAGGAGAAATCTGTTCTGAGACTGTCTTATCACTTTATATTATGACTCCTTTGGAGAATCCCTGGTGCCTTAGAGGAAGGACAAAGAGCTGGCTGGTCTCTCTTTACTAAGTCTAGTCTATTTACACAGTAAAGTAAACGATTCCAGCCAGAAGGCCCAAGGATGAGATTTGGTAAATATTCCAGCCAAACATTTCCATCAAATGTTTTCCGGGAGATTGCATCAATGACTTTTCCAGAGGCATAAAATAATATGAGTGTTTAATTTTACCAAACTTGTTGCTTTTGAAAAAGTTGAAAAAATGTTTTGTGTAATTTCAAGCACAATGATTTTAAGCCATTAATAAATAAACCACAGTCTGTCAATCAGCTTAAAGAATAAAGATTCTATAATTTTTTTAAACAACTTCCCTTGAATAGGGGTGAGAACAACTGATATTTGTTGATGCTTTCAAATACATCCCTGCCCAGGACCCAGAGTAGTATTTTCTATTCCACATAGTGATAGTTGTTAAGCAACAACCTCAGTTGATAGTTAGGCATATAGTTCAAGATATGAGGAGGCATGAGTTCTATTGAATCAAGGATAATAAAACTTTAAAAAACCAACATATATGCCTACCAATTTAACTGCAAGAATTAAATGACTGTTAACACTGCAATAAAGAAACGTTTCTTGGGGTAACCAAATATATGCATCCTCTAACTTGCAAAGAGGTTTATGAACATTACATTCTAAAAATGTCTGGTGGAGCTAGGGGTGGAGACTCCCTGGAGAGTGAGCAGCATTCCTAGAATGACTTACCTGGGAGGGTGGGTAAGTCATTCCAACACAGGGCTTACACAAAGGCGGTGGGGCAGCTACCGCTACAACTGTTGGAGAAAGAGATGTAGCAGTTTTCAGTGCTTTCTGGTTGCCCTCAGTATGAGCGCATGAGAGAAAAATTACCCCACAGAATTTACACAGTGATTGCTATGTACCCCAAAACTTCACCCATAATGCAACCTAACCACAGCACCCCCAAAACAAACACTTTTTAAATAAAAATGACTCAGAAGGCCTTTATGGACTGGCTTAAAAAGATTAATTATCATTTAAGAAATTAATAAGTAGAGAGTATATCCAGGGAAGATATAATCCACGTTTTAAACAAATACGCTTTAATTCTGAAAACCACATTTGTTTAGAATGGAAGTCTACCAGATTTTACGTTGTCAGTTTGACCTTGAAGAATGTAGCAGGCAATTCAAAGAAAATTAGGAAGCAAACGATAGTGGTTCTTTTTTTGGAAGACAAGTCTATGATTAAATAAGGTCATTTTAAGAGAGGGATCTGGGCGCCCGGTATAGTGCATGCAGTTGCAACATCTGTAAGGGAAAAACAGCAGCAGGTTCATGAATCCGCCAGATTTGCCTGCTATCTGGCCTCCAGATTGACATCGGATGGGTCTTCCGACATATAAATCATTTCTCTCCAAACCAGACTCTTTACCAAACATTTCTCATTCTCCAAACTGGGACGACATACCTGGTCTTCCACAAGTGACTATGAACAGAATTGAAAAGCTGCTGTCTTATCACCAAATGACTAAATAAATGCTGAATAAGTGGAGCTCTAATCATGTAATCTACGATCACTTCTATGTAGTCTGCAGTGCTGTCTTTGGCATTAAATAATCAATCCAATTATCCATAACTTAAATACTTCATTTCCCTCTGATCTGATGGATGGGTACTTGAGCATGAAACTTAAATTCTCAAAATAAACACCAGGGGTTGAGTCCCAGCACAGTCTCACTTCAAACACCCAACTCTGTCAATTGTGCAGAAATCTCTGAGCTACTGGTGAAATCATGTCCTACATGGATGGTGTTACCATAATACATTGTTTTCTAAAGCTGTCAGACTTGAGGCCTTGAGCTGGAAGGGTTGCCACACAAAAACGAAATCCAGATGCATCTGGAAGCCTACACCTCCGTGGGAGTTTGAAAGAAGTTGAGCGCTGTTATGAGCTGCACAGAACAGCTTTCTGTACAGGAGGTAGGCTATTAAATGCTTTCTGAACTCCATTAGTTACTCCTGCTGAGTGAAAAAAGTCCTCATAAATGCATAAAAATTAAATTGCCTATGAGGTAAGGAATGAGATGGTACTTTGCTGCCAAATATTATTTTCCATTCAAATGGTTTACAATCACACATACAATGCAGAATCACAGTATATACCTGCAAGAAACAGGCCTAAAATCTAATGCCATCTTAATTTGGTTACAATCACGATTTTGCTTCAGTTAACTCCCTCTGTCCCCCACCCCTATCCCAGATGGAGTCCACAGCTCCATTCCCTCCAGGACAGACAGACATGAGGTTCAGGCTGGCCCAACCTGGGTGTCAGAGATACTGGGCCCCACTGACTGAGAGGCCCCTGGCCCAGGCCGAGCTCCGAGCTGCAATCTTGGGTGGATAGGACTATTCAGAAAGGGAGAGACACTCTTTTTTTCTTCCCTCTCCCCTCCCTGAACTCAGGAGATGGTGGGTACTGGATTGCAGTCAGCCATTCTGCCATCACACACAGGCTCTGAAGAAGGCAACAGGAAGGAGACTGAAGCTGAAAGTTGAAGACTCTGATCCTGAGGACACTGCTGGGAGGCCCTCTCCAGCTGGACAGGTGAATTTTCAGTTATAGGAGCCAATAAATCCCACTTTTCTTATATTTAGTTTTACTTTCACTTGCAATCAAACTAGACCTAGCTGATAACCAATTAACATGGAGAACCATTTCAATTTGCATTTCAGTCTTAAAGAGGCTGATCTGATTCTACAGATAAGGGGGGACACAGAGGCAGGTAAGTTGGCTTGCTGAGGTCCTCTGCTAGTCCGGAGTATGTACACCCAGGACTAGAAAAGTGAAGTATTCACTCTACCATGGGGAAAACTAATGCATTGGACTTACTTGGAACTTTCAATTAAAACTCTGCTCTGATCAAACATTTACTTTTTGGATATTGTTATACTTTAAAAAAAGAACTTACAAATTAATATTTTAAGTCATCATTTGCATTGGTACATAGGATATGGACCTGAAAATACATTGATAAACTAAAATTTCTCAGTAATGCACTTGTCGCCTGCTGAGGCAGCAATAGAAATAAGCCCAACAAAAATAGCTTAAAATGTTTTATTAAGTATATATAATATTACAGGGTAATATTTACAAAGTTATGTTTTTTAAATAAAAAAGTATCTTGGCAAAGATTGCAGATATTCAAAGCTTCAAACAGTGATAAATTGATTTAATACATATAAAAAGAAAACCTTTAACAGTAACACAGCTGTAAAACAACTTTGGTCTTTAAATCACTGCAAAAAATGGCTACTGACAAATAGCACACCTTTAATTGCTATGGAAAAAAGCCCCCAGGAGAGGATCTCACGCATAGCAACACCAGAGTTTCCTTTATTTAGAATCGTTAATGGATATTTATACGGTGTGGAATCTAATTCTCAACAATGGCTCTTTGTAAATAATGCTCTGTTTAATAAAAACAAAAATGCTTCCGTCTCTCACCAACCCTGATAACAACATTTAAGATTCCACTGATATTGCCTTACAGAGAAGTTCACTACAGATGCTCTCTTCTTTTCAAAAGGCTAAATTTATGGGAAAGCTGTTCTTAAATATTAAGGAAGGGCTGTCAAAAGCCAAAGGCAGGAAAGCTTCCTGTTCACTGCTCATCTCTGAAAAGTTACCTGGATTATCCCTATTAGCCATGGAAGATGACTTAACAAAGGACCCCAGTGGGTGATGGCAGTTAGTGGCTGAAAACATGACACGTGAAAGACTGTTTCTACACAGAATCTTCATCAAATTAAACACAATGTAACGATAAAGCGTTGCCCAACAATCACTTCTCTAGTTTCCAATAACAGGTAAACAAGGGGTGTGCCATTCCATACATACACTACAGATGTCTGTTTTTGAATACCCATGTTAGGACAAGAGAAATCTAGGTGATACAGAGCTTAATTCTTATTAACGAGAAGAAAGCATAAACTCACAACTTTTTCAGCTTTATTATAAGTCAAATCACAATTTGGTTGGTCACTTACTAAAATAACTACAACATCCTGAAAAGAACAATACTCTCAAGTATGGGATAACCCCATTATTTTCATTCTGACATTCTCAGAAAATTAACAGATTGGACCTAGGGTTTTCAGGTGAAAAAACTATCACCTTTGAAGGTTTTCAGAGCATGTGAAATTTGTCTAAAAAGAAAAATTTCTGGCTCACTCTATTAACAATATAGGGAAACTGAAATACAGCCTACTCAATCATCAAATTTACAGAGTGAGCATCTAATGTATGCAAACACTGCAGGAAGAGAAAGGAAAGGGAAAAAAGACTTTTGTTTTATGGTGGAATTTTTAAAACTGAATGAGAGGAGCAAGACAAAAACCCAACAGAGCTAAGCAGAGACACGCAAAGTACTAGGAAAGGTAAGTAAGAGATGAGAGGCAGCCAGATAGGCACAGACCTCAAAGGAGAGCCAGAAGGGGAGGAAAGGTGGGAGGATAATGTTTTGAAGGAGAATTTGATTTGTTGCCAAAATGACAAATGTTGTCACTCTGAGAACATACAGTAAATAAAGCTGAAGTCGACGGCAGAAATTGGGATCACTGATTAAAAAAGCATATTATGGGGTAACAGACAATATTGATACTCAAAACAGCTGACAACTTTAATTTGGTGTGACAGAAAACTTACTGTCATTAGAAGTCTAATTTAAAGAGAATGAACTGGCCCAACGATGCCCAAGTAAGACGGCGCCTGCTGCTGTGGTCCCTCTTCCAGAGAAGTTGACAAGTAACAGCAAGGGTAACAGTAACATACCTGGCCTTTCTCCTGCCACCTCTGTGTGCTGTCTAGGGCAGGGACTGCCTCCAAAGACAGGTAGTGTTAAAGAGAACACAAAGGATGGATAAGTCCCAAGACTGAGCCCCAAATAAATGAGAGCTGACTACATATTAAAAGGTACAACTCTGGTTCACAAAAAAGTTTATTATAAGATTTCATATAGAGAACAGGAGTTTGGATCTTTTTCAAGTCCATCTGCTTTTTTCCTCCTTTCATCAGAATTGATTTCTAAATTAACAAACTATATTAGTAAAATACAAATGTTTTCTGAAGGAAGAAGAGCAATGGGAGCCATCAAATTTGTATAAAGGAATAGAGCTCCCTCTACATGTTAATACTTTGGACAGGAACACAATTAGGGAAGAACATTTATTTTTCTTTTTTTCAAAAAGAACTGTTTTCATAGTATGTTCACTTTTCTAAGAGGCATCAGCAGGTCATAAATTTTGGTTTGCCATGGGCAAACCACTTGGTCCCAACGTAAAATATGACAAGTTATTTGGCATAAATGAGGTACATGGGAACATTCAGTGGACTAAGAAATAACTATTAATAATGCAACTACAAATAGCAATGTCTTATTACACAAACAGGAAGAAAAACCAGTATTTTTAGAGGGCACTGGTGAGCAGTCAAAAAGCTTGGCAAATTACCTAGAACTTTTTAAACGTTTTAAGTGATCGACTATTCACATGAAATAGAAGTCCACCCAATAAAGATCTTTGTTTTTAAATGTTCTCGCTAGAAGCATGAAATTAACATTTGCTCTCCCGTAGGTACCTCACTGTTGTCCATACAGAAGAGGTACCTGCCTATCTTACACATGTGCACACACAAACACACACCTGCAAGGGAAGAAAACCTAATAATCTAAAAGTACTCCAGGTGATCACAACTGTCAGAATGTTAATCTTCTAATGGGGGGTAGGAAACGTGGGGGGCGGGTTTGTTTTACTTTTCAATCTTAGGGTAAGTGAATATGAGGCAGGACTACAGGAGGAGATGATGAGTGTTTATCATGCAACACAGATACAACAGTAATAAAACCACCCGTTCAGGGCTGGCCTGTTGGCCTGACGGTGACACACATTATGTTGCCATGCAGGAGACTCATAGTTCAAATCTCAATCTTGGTTTTTCATGCCCCAGATCAGAAAAGAAGCGAAGAAACACTGTAGATTGTGCCTTCAAATCCAAGGGAGGGGATACATATGTTACAACCATCGCTATTTCTGCTGAAAAGTGTGAACATAGTTCTTTGAGAATAAGTCTGGCTCCTTTCTGAAGTGATGCTACTGTGTCACTGGACCATGTTCAAAGAGGAGAAAAAGCGCTACATCTCATACAGCAGAAGCAAATAACAGGAGGACAAGACAGCATGTAAAGGGTCATGTGAAAAAAAAGGGAAGAAAACATCCATCAACAAAATTACCCTCAATCTGGAAAGGGTCTGGTACACTGTATGTTGAGGGGATAACGTGTGAGTGGCAACCCCCAAGAATGAAGACCATGATCCTCAGCAGTATCATACCCCATGTAAGCAGCCGACAAGATGTTCCTAAATGAATTTCTCGTCTGTACTTAATATTATGCCCCTGACCCAGAAGAGGCAGACATTATTCAGTTAACACCGTAACAGCCAAAGTGGCGGTGCCAAACTTTGCTAAGGTTTGATGGAAGCCTCTGTTTTCATAGATTGCTCTGGGTAACCAGGGTAGTGCCAGGAAATTTTCACCTTGAACCAATTTAAGTTGGTGACCTAGAGTTAAGAGGCCTCAGGATCTGGAGGGCATCATTCTTGGAAGTTGCCCACTCTACTTTTGCCCCTAACTGAATAAAAATAACAACAAAAACCTGGATTATCAATTGGGCACACAACACAGATCATAATTCATTTATTAATTAAATTTTAAAATGCTTTGAATAAAAACTTAACTGTAACAATCATTTAAAGGTCAATTATTTACTTTCTCCCATAGATGGAAACCAGTTACTTTTCTTGTTTTCTTCTCCAGGACAATGAATCAAGGCCATGGTGCTTAAATACAAGTGTATTTCTTTCATGTCATACTACTCTCCAAATCAGAGTCCATCACTCCACTTCAGTTACTCTGGAAAATTGAAAAATGAATATATAATTGCTATGCATGTCTATTTTCTATGCCTTAACAAGTTGATGTATTTTAAAAATTGAAAATTATTTCAGATATACAGTATCTAAAAATAAGGAAAAATTATTTAATCTTAGATTTGCAAAGGTCACAGGCATAAACTAGACAATCCATTAGCCTCTTTAGCTGCAGTAAGCAAAAGGCCAATGCCAAATGGAAATGTAAATCAACAAAATCTGATAACCTCAGTTTGCTGGGTTAGCTGAGAAGAAATCAAGAGAGGTTGATTTTTCCAAAGCAAAAGACACTGATCCTAGAATAATATGCTATCACTTTCATTTTAGATTGACACCATTCATTTAATGTAAGAAAATTAAATATGTGATCAGGTGTTAAGTGAAAGAGGAAATGGGACTGTGGTCCCAAGGGGGCACCTGGTACCTCACTCACCAAAAAGGCAGATACACCATGGGCATTGTGACCTGTCAGTAGGAAGAGCCCACCACACAGACATTTGGAAAAAACCCAACAAATTCTGAACAGCTAAAATTAACAAAATTAAGGGAATTTCAAAGGTTGCTATAGTTATCACGTGCTATGAAAATACAAAATCTGCTGTCTATACAATGATGCCCAAAAAGTCATATCTTAAGGGAAATTAATAAAGGAAGAGGCACTCAAGGCTCTTCTACTGGTTTTCTGAAAATGGGGAAGAGTTCAGTTTCTTCATACGACTACAGAAGATTGACACCACAGTAGGAAAAGGAGAAAAACAATGAAATTTAAAAAAAACAAAAACAAAAAACCAACAACAGAACACGAGAATGCAAACACAGACAAACCATGCCACACTTTCAGGTATCAGTTCTTTTTAAAATGTCATTTAATGTTTTCCTTCTAATCCTGTTTTTTTAGGAGTGCAGTGGTTAGCAGAGCATGCATTTTTTGTAATAAAGGCTGTGACACAAATTTACAAAAGTGGGATCATTCTGTGACTGCTTACTGAACACAGTCCAGGCACCGTTTTAAACTGAGTTCACCAAACACAACTGGTGTGTTTTTAATCTTATGCAAAAATTAATTGCACTCAGGGGAATATAGCCTCTTGAGTTAAATGCTGCATTTTGCTGTAGAGGGGAGCACATAGGTCACAGACTTTAGAACAGTAATACTGAAAGCAGACTATTTACATGATCAAGGAATGACTATAAATATCAAAGGTATGAAGAAAGTTTCAATAAAATGAAAACATAATTATTCAAATGTTAACAGAACTCAAATATCAGAATATGATAAGGTAAAATTAAAATGAATGCTTACAGTACTCAATATCTCATACTAAATTAGCTTTAAGAACTAATAAATATAGGTCTTTGAAACAGTCATTAAAAATTAAAAATTATTAGCCTAGAGTCCCCTCTTCAAAAAGCTGGAGTGACTAAATATCTCTTTTTCAATCCTCTCCCAAAAGGTTAGAACCCAATTCTTGCTTGGAAAAGCAGAGATATTAAGTCTTCACAGGCTAAATGCAACAAAAATCACCAAACATGAGCACAAAAGAAACCCTGTCAAGATGATAAAGATTTGTGCCAAATTATCTAAGTGTCTTACAAAGAGCATTTAAAGTTTCAGTCATCACACACTGCATCTGAAAAATGTTTATTTTTTAAAGCAGTTATTTTTCTTTGTTATGAGCAATATGACTGGAGAGTCTGATTAGTGATACCCTACAGCTTTTATATTATTAATTTTGCAACTTGTAACACAGTACATAAGTTTTATAAACTGAGAAATGTGGGCCTTTATGATTTGACAGTGTCCCTTAAAAAAAAACACCACACTTTCAAGAAGCAATTTTACTTCTTTTCAACGTCCATATTTTAACCAAGCTATAATTGCAGGTGGATTTTATACTTACCATCATTCATCATCCCTTTTGATTCTTTAAATGCTAAGAATTAGTAACAAGCCAAGCAGTTAGTAAGATTCCACAATTAGAAATCATTTCTAGGCAAACAAATATGCAGTAATATCATGCCCAGTTAATGTTAAGATTACTATTTAGTTACGAAAGCCTTCTTGTGGGTCACACCCACAGGCTCCACGAAGGACACAAAGCCATTGGGAATACAGATCTAGATTTGGGGAGAAGTGAGATACTCTGGTCTCACTCCATGATGACAGACTGGATCTGAAATTTATAATACAAAATTGAAACTAACTGAGATCCTTCTCTACTGGGGGTGTTACATTTCATCTTGGCCAATTAAAAAGGCAAGAGAGTGCCCCCACCCAAAATCACTTGGCTTGAGAGACACAGAACAGTGCATTTTTCTCTCAGAGGTGACAACACTACAAAAGCAATACTCTTAATTCTTGATGAATAATCAAGAAAAGAGAGGTTAGGCAATTAAAAAAAAAAAAACTAGATTCTTCTCAAGGCACAGAGAGCATTCTAACTGCTTTGTGGGCTAACTCAATTTATTATGATCTGGTAATGGATCAAGAAGAACATATAAATTTGTAATAACCACATACCATTAAGAGGTTCCTCTACAGCTTTCTGGAAAATATTTAAAATATATTTACATAAAAGAGAATTTATTTCATGTTCTTTCATACTATAATTTATATATGCTAACATTTAAACTGTATATAAACAGTGAATCCTACAGCCAAAAGACAAAGTAAGGCAATAAAGGTTAGGAAGACAGAGCTTGCCAAGTTTAGCTAATAGTTTGATTAATAACAGAATCATTCTCTTAATACTTTCTGTGCAGAACTTCCCACCCTACCCTACCTCTCTCTGTTCAAGAAATCCTAACTACAGAACACAAACATAGATAGCAACATAATAAGCAATACAGTTAAGCCAGATATGAGAGCAATCATTTTCAAGTCATGCAAACTGAACTTGGTAACAGGAAAGACAGGTGTTAGGATTGAAGGGTCTAATGGCAGAATTATCTTTAACAGAGGCACTTTTAAAACTTCTAGCTGTTTGGGACCTGTGTAGCTATGGTATCAATCTTTTTAGAATGAACACGTGGGGTAAGGTGACCCCCACTTCCCTCACCTTTCCGGAATGTCTGTGGAGGCTTATCAGCTTTACGGGCATGTGTAATCACCCCTTCCTGCCACAGACAGGACAGAGTCTCACTTTTGGCATCCCAGAGAGAGCTATTACTAATCCTTAATCTTTTTTAGGAAGATGAATACAATATAGCCCTTTCCAGATCTTATTTCCATAAAGTAGTTCCTGTCCCTGTCACCATGATGAAAAAATGGCTTTTTTCATCCCCCATCATTTATCCCTTTCAGTTTACCTTCTAAATTGCTCCTTTTCTTGGAATTTTATCAGGTAGTTTATGATACAGAAAAACTACAGTGCAATTTGGAGGAAGAAAAATGCTTATAAAATGGGAGAAAGAGGGAAATGAATCAATTCAGAACAGCTAGTTTTTGGCCATAGTTCCATTTATTTTATAGATTATTGTTTTTAATGAAATAAATTTAATATGAACTTCTTTCCTCATTTTTAAGCCTGAAATATCATTCTGTATATGCACTTCAAATGTGTCCAACAGGTGAGGCAATATATTGGAATCAGATTCTTTCAGCAGATAATGACCATTATTCTTACACACAAACTTTCCAGTTCTGGGCATGAGAAAACAGCACAATCTTAAGGAATCATTTATTCTAACCCATTGCTAGTAAATTACCAAGTTTTAAAATAGATTAGATCTATCCATGCAAAGGTCATAAAGTGACTTCATACATGTGTGCTAAGTTGCTTCAGTTGTGTCCGACTATTTGCAATCCTGTGGACTATAGCCTGCCAGGCTCCTCTGTCCATGGGATTCTCCAGGCAAGAATACTAGGGTGGCTTGTCATGCCCTCTTCCAGGGGATCCTCCTGACCCAGGGATCAAACCTGCCTCTCTTATGTCTCGTTCATTGGCAGGTGGGTTCTTTACCACCAGTGCAACCTGGGAAACCCTGAAATAACTTCAGTGTTCTCTTAATTTGATGTCATGGTGAACAGTGAGTAATGGGGTTCAATATCTCAATTACCATTCCTCAGACTAAACCATCAAGTATCACACCCAATTTATTTAAGAAATTTTAACTTACCTTAGGAGGTTGTATAGTCCTGTGATTGGAAGCTGATCATATTAAAAAAATAAGAAAATTAATTTAATAAATGAAAGAAATTAAGGCAATATTATGTTTAATTTTAAGATAAAACATTTAGGGCTAAAACTAAACATGTCAGAAACTCCACTGAAAGAGTTTGGCTTTGATAGACTAAAGGTACAGAACACTCAATCATATACACTGACACAAAAAAATATGCAAACAATCCACCCCAATCAAATAATAAACACACACACACTCTCATTTGTACATGCCATATGTCCCTCAAAATCAGTCACTTGTTACACTTCGTGGTGGAAAACAGTCATCTACTCACCCCTGCAGTAGGCTTTACACCCCTCCCTACTCAACCCAGCTGGAATGTGGAATTGCCCACCCTTAGCTCCCTGCTGTTGTTCCTGCAGCCCGTCCTTTTTTTTTCTCCTTCCATCTTTCCAGTTTTCAAAGCTCCAGCTAGCTTACAAACTAAAGAAAATATCAGATCCCTCTGAGTTTAGAGAATTATTTGAGGCCAGCTACTTTTAGCTACAATCAAGCCCTTCTCTGTCTGTATTCCTTCCTAGCTTTTCTTTTTTTTTTTCCTAGCTTTTCAAATTACCCTTCACTGCCTCTCACTGGATTAGTTAATGAAGATGAAGAAATAAGGGCATGAAGAAAGTGACACAAGAATGGCTCTAGTTGCACAGGGAAGAAGAGAAACGCTCCTTATAAAAACCAAGTGAGAAGGTCCCGGAGCAGCTAAAACTGGTCTTAAATACAGAATCAGAGTCCTACAGATACAAAAGCGTCAAGGGGCGACACCCTGCGGGTCATTCTATAGGAAGAGGATGCTACTGGATGGTCAATTCCACTGATCTCTGGATTGGATGATGGCACTGGATTTATTTATGAGCAGACTGAGGCAGGCCCCTAGAACTGCTCTGGTCTTCTGTGCTCAGTATTTCCTACCACTTCTCCATGCCTTCTCTATCAAGCTTCCAAAGCTGATGGGAAATGGGGGTAAGACCTGAGCCATGGGAAGCCAATCTACAGACAAGTCAGAAGCTTGGTAAGAAAAAGGGAAAATGGCAACTGACTGGCCTGAAAAGTTTCTTTCCCACTGGAACCTGGAGAGAAGAAAGAAGATGAGAAAGCTGGTGAAGGGAAAGAAAGGTGAAAAGGAGATAGAAAGTAAGCAAGGAGAAGCTCAAAGGTTAGAGCCAAAGGTAAGAAAACAGACCAGTGAGAAGACATGAATAGAATCAAAAAAAAACAAAAACAAAACATTAAGGAGAGGATGAGCTATCTGGCTAGCAGGCAAAGAACCAAAGAGAGAGAGAGAGGAAGTAAGTACACTGGCAGGAGGGCATCCGCTAGCTCTTGCTACTGAGAGGGCAAATCATGACTCATAGACTTCAGAGATGTGTTGGATTCTTCCAATTCCTAAACCACTTAGTTGTTCCACTCTCTGTGAGGATCAGTTATGTATCTGCTTTCACGAGATTCCGATCTCTGTTAGTGCCATGTGTGGTGTCAAAGTAAATCTCCTTTACTGGAGGCATTTGAAAGTGGTTTGGTCCTTGAGACCAAACAAGAAGAAATGTCTTTTTAAAGTACTATGGAATAAAATGTGTTGGGAATATGGGTAATCACAATTAGCAACCTCTGAAATAAACCAAGCAGAATTATAGAACTTTATTTGGGACAATTATGGTAGTTGTATGTATATACAACTTACTTCAACTAAACCATGCCCCGTGTCCACGTTCTATCTAGGAAAATAGAACTTAACAGCCATGGGTCAGAGGTAAGATTTTAAAGCTATATTTTTGACCTCATAAATTGTTAGAATTAGTATTAAGAACTCCCAAGCAACTCTTTTAACAGTCTTAAAAAAGTGTGAAGAAGTTTCTGAGTTCTAATTCTCAGGTCCAAGGAGCATCATATTTGGTTAGCCCATTCTGAAACAAAGAGCTCTATAAAGAACATTGATTCAAAAGGCACCAGTCAGCTGTGACCCCTCTAATGTAAGACCAAACAATGCAGAAGTGAATTTAGCTTGAGTTAATCCTCTCTAATAGGCATATGACCTATGTGACTAAAGAATGATTGTGATTTGTCTGCTGTTGCTATGGGCCTAAGGCATGACAGCCATGTATGTATGTATGTGAGTGTGGGTGTGTGTATAAATCACAAGCCTTAAGCATTTCATGTAAGCTCACTTGCAAAGCTTCTTCTCTACCAAAAACACTTGACACAAGGACTAAATATATTTCCAGGTTTTGAATTTTCAGGGACAACTTTATCTTTTGATACCATATTTACCTCTCCCCAACAATGGGCAAGAAAATTTCACTGAATTTTACATATCTATTCTGTGTCTTTCTAAAACATGTGAGATGTGGTCAATATGGTTCCTGACTGTTAGGCGGTTGATTTGTATCAAAACATTACTATATTCCCTTATACAGAATTAAATAGTAATGGCTTAAGAAAATTAATAAGTAATGACTCTTATGAAGAATGAACATAAGCACCCTACATAGGTAATATACCCAACTTCACTGCTGAGTTTAGTTAGTTCTTTTTAATCTTCTATATTTTCTCATATTGTTATTGTTCTCAACCCTTGATTTCATTTTATGAAACAAATGTTTCAGTAAACAAACTCCAACACAGTTAAAAAATAACACAGAAAATGAAATTTAAAATCCTACTCTTTAAGTAATATTTAAGGCTACAAATTTAAATTGGGAAATAATGAAAATAATGAAAGTTAAATCTCTCACAGGGACATAAACAGCTTGGATTTAAAAGTCAAGACACATTCTTTAGACTTTTCCAAAATAGAACATCAGCAACAAGTAAAAGTTACACTGAAAGCATTTACAATTTTTACTTCTTAATATAAATGCTCAAATTTGCAACCTTAAATGTTATATATACTCATATTTACATATTCAGTTATATATGAAAAATACATCAACTTTTCTAGTCTACCACATTATCTAAAGAGCTACTTCCCTGTACCTTTTCTCTTCTTGTCCTTCAACTGACCGAAGGCATTTCTCTGAACTCTAGTATCAGATAAGTTGATTTGAAAAGTTAATTTAGAAAAGTCTCAAAATGTAAATAAAACCTAACTTAATTCTTCACTTACATATACTTACAAAACTACCATAAAGAAAAAACAGTTTGAGGAACTTGCTAGGAATTCAGTTTCACTTTGAATTTGATGTGAGAATAATACGTTTGTAATGATAATGGTTTCACAGGCTTCTCAGGGGTGTAGTGGTGGAAAAAGGGAGAGAGCAACATCAAGGGGGCAGCAGCTAGAAGATGCCTATTTCCACTGAGTCAGTATCTCCAGACCTGCTGGTCGTCAGACAGGGAAGGCAAGAGAGAGCATGGGAATAAAAGGGAGGGAAATACAGATAATGAGGGGAAAAAAAGAACAAAGAGCTGACCACCAGTCAAAGACACCTAATACTACATCAGCTGCATGGATACTGCAGGTCACATACTATTCTCAAGTATTAACAGGGAGCAACATCATTAGCAGAGTCATCTTCAAGAACCAGACAAATGGTGATTAAAAAGTCAAACCCAGGTCTCAGGGATCAAACCCAGGTCTTCCACCTTGTAGGCAGACACTTTACTCTATGAGACACCAGGGAAGCTTGCTGCTGCTGCTGCTGCTGCTGCTACACTGCTTTAGTCATGTCCAACTCTGTGCGACCCCATAGACGGCAGCCCACCAGGCTTCCCGTCCCTGGGATTCTCCAGACAAGAACACAGGAGTGGGTTGCCATTTCCTTCTCCAATGCATGAAAGTGAAAAGTGAAAGTGAAGTCGCTCAGTCATGTCCGACTCTAGCAACCCTATGGACTGCAGCCTACCAGGCTCCTCCACGGGATTTTCTAGGCAAAAGTACTGGAGTGGGGTGCCATTGCCTTCTCCACAGGGAAGCTTAAAGGGAGACTAATATAAACCAGGGACTTCCCTAGTGGCTCAGTGGTAAAGCACCCGCCTGCCAATGCAGGAGACACTGGTTCAATCCCTGGGTCAGGAAGATCCCCTGGAAAAGGAAATGACAACCCACTCCAATATTCTTGCCTGGAGAACGCCCATGGACAGAGGAACCTGGAGGACTACAGTCCACAAGATCACAAAGAGTTAGACACAACTGAGCAACTAAGCACAAGGCACAGCACAAATGATTTCAAATTAATTATTTAAAAAATAGAGTGGCATTTGCTGTGTTTTTTCATTTTTGGAATTACTCATGCGTTTCTTTGGTCCTAGACAGTAAGAATCAACAAAAAGCATTATCCAGATTATATATTTGAAATTCCTGGCATAGGCTAACAAAAATAAGGCTGACTTACCAACACATTTCATATAAACTAATCCAAGTAATTCTGCTAGAGCTATAATACCCAAACCTGAAATCAGAAGAGGACCATGCACTGGGATACATTCTGCAAAAACAAATGAAGTTCTATATTAGAAATTCATATGCAATAATTGATTTTTTAAAAGAACTAGCAATGACAGTAATAATATTGAGTTTTAAGAAATCACGCTTTTATTAAGAAACAAAAATTATCTACATTTGTTCATCACTATTAAGTCAGTCAATGAAATGACTTCAAATTATTAAAAGAAAAAAATCCTTTGTCTGTATAATATGTACCTTATCACATCAAGACTAATGGGAAATAGTGTGTAAAGCCGAAGGCCCCAACCCACTGGATGGAGCCTAGTTATTTTAAAAGCTCTCTCACAGATATAGGCAGAGCAGTCTGGCTGCTGAAAGAATCAACCCACAAGCCATATACAGCCAGTATACCCACGGCAATGTGGAAAGCACTATCCTCAGTGTGGGGAGCACACGACACTAAATGCCGGCAAGGATGTGGAGCAACAGGAACTTTCATCCATTGCCGGTGGTAATGCAAAATGGTATAGGCACCTTGGAAGACAGTGTGGCAGTGTGCCGAAAAACTAAATATGTTCTTAACATACAACCCTACAACTGCACTCCACTGGAGGAGAAAGTTACGTCCACACAAAGACCTGCACATGGATGTTTAGAGCAACTTTATTCTTAGTTGCCCCAAACTGGAAGCAACCAAGATGTCCTTCAATAAGGGAATGCTTAAACAAACTGTAGTATACAATACAATGGAATGTTATTCAGTGCTAAAAAGAAATGAACTATCAAGCCACAAAAAGACAGAGAAATCTTAAATGAATATTACTAAGTAAAAGAAGCTAATTTGAAAAGGCAACATACTATGGACACATTAAAAACACTGGTGGCTGCTGGGGTAATTAGGGAGAGGGAAGATAAACAGGCAGAAGAGAGGATTTTTTAGGGCAGTGAAACTGAACTGAATGATATCATATCCATGACTATGATCCATATCATTATACATGAATCAAAATCATAGCATATACAACACTAAGAATGAACCCTCATGTGAACTATGCATTTGGGGTGATAATATGTCAGTGTTGGTTCAATGACTATAACACATTTACCACTCTGGTGGGGGATGTTGATAGTGGAAGAGGTTGCTATGGGGGTACATAGGAACTCAGTACTTTCTACTCAAGTTTGCTGTGAACCTGAAACTGCTCTAAAAAAAAATGAAGTCTACAAAATAAAAGCAAGAAGAAAACAAAAGAGAACTCCGTCCAAGAGAAAGCCCTACTAAGACAAGGTGAGACTAGAGAAGGCTGGGACTCTTACCTGAGACACAGAGGCTGAATCCAACCACAGAGAGCACATAGCCCAGTAACTGAATGATCAGTATGCTGATGGTGAAGGAGGACATCCCCATAGCTGGACGGAGGAAAAGCGGGTTGAGAGTATTTAAAAAGCAATCACTTCTGCTTGTATTTTCTGCAATCAGGAATAATAGCCTATGACCAAAGACCACCTCTGGAGTTCTTGTCAGATGGTAAATTCTTTCCCAGTGACCTGTCTTCTATGTCTAGATCTGTAATTTTATAACAAATCAATACTTTTCCAATGTACAGCAGGCCAGAGATAGGCTCTAAGGCTGAGAGTCACATGGGTAACTAGAAAAAAATAGATTCTAATATTAACAAAAATGCTAGTGATTTACTCCTAAAATGCAGTTAAAATGACACCAATTACAGGTTGGATATCTACATGTTAAGATTTGCCATAACTGAAAAAAAAAAGCTACTCTTTCTTATTTATAATTCTATTTTGTAGAACTAGTTAAAACCTGAAATAAAAATATGATAATAATCATTAAGAAATTATATAGCATAACTTTAAAAATACACTGATATCAAATATACATAAAAATAATTTTTTACAAGATAACTGAATGCCTTGAAAACCCAAGCCAACTTTAAAATAATTCCATATGGGTAAAATATCACTAAGAATAGCCTGGGATATCTTTTAATAAAGCAACTTCTATTGAGTAGTTAAAAAAAAATACAAGAATATTTTAACCAAAAATGCTGTTCTTTAAATGAAAAAGGTGGGAAAAATCATTCCATCACAACAAATACTCACCTATCATAAATACACAGTAATGAAGTAATATTAATATTATTGTAGGAAGTACAATTAAACCAAGTCCTGAAGCATTCTTTGTTGAATATTCACCTGTTAATAATTAAACATAATAATTAATATTTTCCTACAAACCTCCTACTCTTACAAAAGATTACTTAATTTATTAAATGTATTAATCTCTATACCACTCTTATAAACTACAAAAGGTTTAAAAATATTTCCCCCAAAACTTCACACAAAATAAATGACTATTTTTTTTTATTATTCTAGACCAAATTTAAGACACGTAAATGTCAGCACATAAGTCTGAAGACGTCAACCCTTGAGTTGGCTCTGCCTCCTTCTTAACTACTTCACATAATTATAACGAGAAACTCGGATCTCTTACCATTCCCTTCCCTTGCTATACTCAACCTGTCCAAAGTCAAAGCAATTGTTCTTTCAAGTTGTCTTCTGAATTAATCTCCTTCCTCCCCCTGTTAAAGTAGTGCTCAAAATTCTACAAGTCAGGCTTAAACAGTACGTGAACCACAAACTTTCAGAGGTTTAAGCTGGATTTAGAAAAGCCAGAGGAACCAGAGAACAAATTACCAACATCTGTTGGATCATCAAAAAAGCAAAAGAGTTGCAGAAAAACATATACTGCTGCTTTAGTGATTACACCTAAGTCTTTGTGTGGATCACAATAAACTGTGGAAAATTCTTAAAGAAATGGGAATACCAGACCATCTGACCTGCCTCCAGAGAAATCTGTAGGTAGATCAAGAAGCAACATTTAACTGGACATGAACAACAGCCTGGTTCCAAATTGGGAAAAGATTATGTCAAGGCTAAATCTTGTCACCCTGATTATTTAACTTATATGCACAGTTCAGTTCAGTCACTCAGTTATGTCAGACTCTTCGTGATCCCATGGACTGCAGCATGCCAGGCCTCCCTGTCCATCACCAACCCCTGGAGTTTACCGAAACTTATATCCATTGAGCCAGTGATGCCATCCAACCATCTCATCCTCTGTTGTACCCTTCTCCTTTCGCCTTCAATCTTTCCCAGCATCAGGGTCCTTTCCAATGAGTCAGTTCTTCACATCAGGTGGCCAAAGTATTGGAGTTTCAGCTTCAACATCAGTCCTTCCAATGAACACTCAGGACTGATCTCCTTTAGGATGGACTGGCTGGATCTCCTTGCAGTCCAAGGGACTCTCAAGAGTCTTCTCCAACACCACAGTTCAAAAGCATCAATTCTTTGACACTCAGCTTTCTTTATAG
The DNA here is from genome assembly GCF_027580195.1 of Bos mutus. NCBI lineage: Eukaryota > Metazoa > Chordata > Mammalia > Artiodactyla > Bovidae > Bos > Bos mutus. Next base: position 51,825,881 of record NC_091617.1, read on the forward strand.
TCCAACTCTCACATCCATACGTGACTACTGGAAAAACCATGATCTTGATGAGATGGACCTTTGTTGGTGAAGTAATGTCTCTGCTTTTTAATATGCTATCTAGGTTGGTCATAACTTTCCTTCCGAGGAATAAGGGTCTTTTAATTTCATGATCACCATCTGCAGTAATTTTGGAGCCCCCAAAAATAAAGTCAGCCACTATTTCCACTGTTTCCCATCTATTTGCCATGAAGTAATGGGAAAGGATGCCATGATCTTAGTTTTCTGAATGTTGAGCTTTAAGCCAACTTTTTCACTCTCCTCTTTCACTTTCATCAAGAGGTTTTTTAGTTCTTCTTCGCTTTCTTCCATAAGGGTGGTGTCATCTGCTTATCTGAGGTTATTGATATTTCTCCCGGCAATCTTCATTCCAGCTTGTGCTTCTTCTAGCCCAGCATTTTGCATGATGTACTCTGCATAGAAGTTAAATAAGCAGGGTGACAATATACAGGCTAGACATACTCCTTTTCCTATTTGGAACCAGTCTGTTGTTCCATGTCCAGTTCTAACTGGTGCTTCCTGACCTGCATACAGATTTCTCAAGAGACAGGTCAGGTGATCTGGTATTCCCATCTCATTCAGAACTTTCCACAGTTTGTGGTGATCCACACAGTCAAAGGCTTTGGCATAGTCAATAAAGCAGAAATAGATGTTTTTCTGGAACTCTCTTGCTTTTTCCATGAGCCAGCAGATGTTGGCAATTTGATTTCTGGTTCCTCTGCCTTTTCTAAAACCAGCTTAAACATCTGGAAGTTCATGGTTCACATATTGTTGAAGCCTGGCTTGGAGAATTCAGAGCATTACTTTATTAGCATGTGAGATGAGTACAACTGTGCGGTAGTTTGAGCATTCTTTGGCAGTGCCTTTCTTTGGGACTGGAATGAAAACTGACCTTTTCCAGTCCTATGGTCTCTGCTGGGTTTTCCAAAAATGCTGGCATATTGAGTGCAGCACTTTCACAGCATCATCTCTTAGGATTTGAAATAGCCCAACAAGAATTCCATCACCTCCACTAGCTTTGTTCACAGTGATGCTTCCTAAGGCTCACTTGACTTCACATTACAGAATGTCTGGCTCTAGGTCAGTGATCACACCATCTGGGTCGTGAAGATCTTTTTTGTACAGTTCTGTGTATTCTTGCCACCTCTTCTTAATATTTTCTGCTTCTATTGGGTCCATCCATACCATTTCTGTCCTTTATTGAGCCCATCTTTGCATGAAAATGTTCCCTTGATATCTCTAATTTTCTTGAAGAGCTCTCTAGTCTTTCCTATTCTATTGTTTTCCTCTATTTCTTTGCACTGATCATTGAAGAAGGCTTTCTTATCTCTCTTTGCTATTCTTTGGAACTCTGCATTCAAATGGGTATATCTTTCCTTTTCTCTTTTGCTTTTTGCTTCTCTTCTTTTCACAGCTATTTGTAAGGCTGCCTCAGAGAGCCATTTTTCTTTTTTGATTTCTTTTTGTTGGAAATGGTCTTGATCCCTGTCTCCTGTACAATGTCATGAACTTCCGTCCATAGTTCTTCAGGCACTCTGTCTATCAGATTTAGTCCCTTAAATCTATTTCTTACTTCTAAAGTATAATCGTAAGGGATTTGATTTAGGTCATACCTGAATAGTCTAGTGGTGTTCCCTACTTTCTTCAATTTAAGTCTGAATTTGGCAGTGAGGAGTTCATGATCTGAGCCACAGTCAGCTCCCGGTCTTGTTTTTGCTGACTATAGAGCTTCTCCACCTTTGGCGGCAAAGAATATAATCAATCTGATTTTGGCATTGGCCATCTGGTGATGTCCCTGTGTAGAGTCTGCTCTTGTGTTGTTGCAAGAAGGTGTTTGCTATGACCAGTGCGTTCTCTTGGTAAAATTCTATTAGCCTTTGCCCTGCTTCATTCTGTACTCCAAGGCCCAATTTGCCTGTTACTCCAGGTGTTTCTTAACTTCCTACTTTTGCATTCCAGTCCCCTATAATGAAAAAGACATCTTTTTGGGGGTGTTAGTTTTAAAAGGTTTTGTAGGTCTTTATAGTAGTGTTCAACTTCAGTTTCTTCAGCATTTCTGGTCAGGGCATAGACTTGGATTACTGTGATACTGAATGGTTTGTCTTGGAGCACAAGCTGGAATCAAGATTGCCGGGAGAAATATCAATAACCTTAGATATGCAGATGACACCATCCTTATGAAAGAAAGCGAAGAGGAACTGAAGAACCTCTTGAAGAAAGTGAAAGAGGAGAGTGAAAAAGCTGACTTAAAATTCAACATTCAGAAAACTAAGATCATGGCATCTGGCCCCATCACTTCATGGCAAATAGATGGAGAAACAATGGAAACAGTGACAGATTTTATTTTTGGGGGGTTCCAAAATCATTGCAGATGGTGACTGTAGCCGTGAAGTTAAATGATGCTTGCTCCTTGGAAGAAAAGTTATGACCAATCTAGACAGCATATTAAAAAGCAGAGATATTACTTCACAAACAAAGGTCTATCTAGTCAAAGCTATGGTTTTTCCAGTAGTCACGTATGGATGTGAGAGTTGGACTATAAAGAAAGCTGAATGCCGAAGAATTGATGCTTTTGAACTGTGGTGTTGGAGAAGACTCTTGAGAGTCCCTTGGACTGCAAAGAGATACAACCAGTCCATCCTAAAGGAGATCAGTCCTGGGTGTTCATTGGAAGGACTGATGTTGAAGCTGAAATTCCAATACTTTGGCCACCTGATGCAAAGAACTGACTCACTGGAAAAGACCATGATGCTGGGAAAGATTGAAGGTGAAAGGAGAAGGGTACAACAGAGGATGAGATGGTTGGATGGCATCACTGGCTTAATGGACATGAGTTTGAGTAAGTTCCAGGAGTTGGTGATAGACAGGGAAGCCTGGCGTGCTGCAGTCCATCGTGTCACAGAGTTGGACCCGAGTGAGTGACTGAACTGAACTGAGCTGAACTTCCCGTCTTTACTAACTCCAATGGCAAAAAGAGCTACCATGTTGATATTCCTAAACATTATGCTTATACTGTATTCTGCTCAAAAAACAAGGCTTCTTCCAGTTTGCACTTGTGAGTCCCAGCCTGTCTCTGCTGCTCTTTTCATGTGATGCAGACCCTTCCCCTCAACTCATACTGCCATCCTTCATGGGCAACTGCAATTTCAGACCCATCTGGGTTCCCAAGTTCATTCCTGCTACCAAGTCTTGGCTAATAAAGTGTGCCTCTGTAGTGGCCTAATGGCTGTCCTAAAGATATGTCCACCTCCCAGATACTCCAAAATCTGTAAATATTAACGTATATGGTAAAATACATGAAGAAGTTAAGGATCTGAAAGAAGGAATGTCCCCTGGATTTCCCAGGTGGGTCCTGAATCCAGTGACAGGTAGCTTTGTAGCAGAGAAGCAGCAGGAAATTAAGTGGAGACACAGAGGGGAGGAGACCACGTGACCATGGAGGAAGCTGGGAGCTACGTTACCACAAGCCAAGGAGATGCACAGATGGCCAGCAAACACCAGAAGCTAGGAGAGCATGGAATGGATTCTCCCCTCCTGAATGGGTCAGGAGGGTGTAAGCCCCTGATAACATCTTTATTTCAGATTTATGACCTCCAGAACGGTGAGAGAATTTCTATTGTCTTAAGATACCCAGTTTGTGGTAATTTGTTAACAACAGCCCTAGGAAACTAACATGCACCTCTCCAGAAATGTCCTCAACCTTATCAATCCTCCTATCCCTCATAATAACTGTATATCTTACCTGGGATGAAAAGAAAGGCTCCAACAATGACAAGGACAGTGAGCAGTAGTCCAGCAACTAATAGGAAAATGGCTTTCTCCTTCGTATAATTGGATTTATATTTAAGCGCTTAAAAAAACACAAAGAATTACATGAACTCAATCACAAGAAATAAAGCCATTTATGTAACTTACAAGGTACAAAGATTAAACTGGTAACTTACTATAATTGAATAACTTTTGAGAAACAAAACTCCACATCATGTCAAGCCACCTCAAATCTCTTTCATAATGAGTCAATGGCTAAATGGTATCACGGCAATATAAATATGGATGCTGACTTTATAGGTGATACTTTATTCCCCTAAAATGAAGTTATATGTATCAGGCTTTCTTAATCATAGCATTATTAATACTTTAGGTCAGGTAAGTTGCTGCTGTTAGGCACTGCTCCACACACAACAGAATGTTTAGTACCATCCCTGACCTCTGCACATCTCATACCAGTAGTAACCCCCAAACAGTATCAGTTAAAAATATCTCCAGACATTGTTCCCTGAGGAACAGAACTGCTGTGTCTATTTATGACTGATAGACACACTACTGAGGAGAAATAACTGACTAATCAGTTATATTGAGAAAAAGAGAAATTTGTAATACCTTCTATAAAATTAGTAGAACGTCTGGAAATCCAGATATTTTGTTTTGAAAAAGTATACATTGGACAAATCCCACCCTCTTGAAATCCTGAGGTGGGGGGAAGTGCTTACATTGTTCAATTAAAATACTTTCATACAAATAAACTACAAATACTCCACAGGTTTTAATATATATGTTACACTTTTGATGCTGGCTCTGTTGTCAAGAATCCAGCTTCTGTAAAAGAGTGATATAATGCATAAACCTAAAAATGTTATTTTTTTAATCATGTATTTACCCTTCCAGTTTTGTTTTGGTTAAGATTAAAATTAGTGTTTCACCGAGAAAGTTGCTAAGAGTAACCTAAAAGCACACTGAGTAGCCGAGAGAAAGAGTGTGTGATTGAAATTCAGCTGTTCCATCCGTACATGATTCTCTCCATGTTATTTACCAATGGGCAGTTGTCTTGAGGAGAATTTTTTCAATAATTTTATATTTAGCATTTAATTTTCATCTAGTAAAATGACAAACAGATAAATTACAGTAAGAACAACTAATAAACTCCTAAATGAACATGATAAGTCCATGTTTAAGGTATTATAACCTAGAGTTAGATTATAACCTATGGCTAAGCATTTAAAAGGTATAATTACCTTTTAAAATCTCTACTCATACTTTGTAACCTCAACTTTGTCCTCTTTAGGGGGATGGAGGGCTAATCGTAATTATTCCTGAAGCTGAAAAGTGAAATTCACATTAATCAGAAAAAAGTAAGAAACGATAAGCTTGCCAAGCCTTCATTTGATCTATCCAGACTTGGAACTTATGTGACTATGACTCAGTCATGTCCCTGCCTTCTTATAGGGCACAGATTTTTTCCTATACGCCTACTTTCTAGTCTCAAACACTGGCTATGATGATAAAAATTCAGTGCATATGTTACAAAAGGCACAGATAAAGACAGAAAAAGAAACCTTCTCTTTTTAACTTTTTTTTTCAAAATTTACTTTTAATTGGAGGATAAATGCTTTACAATATTGGACATACGGCAAGGTTTTCATTTTAATCCCATGTATGTGTGCTCAGCCGCTCAGTTGTGTCTAATTCTCTGCGACCCCACAGTCTGTAGCCTGCCAGGCTCCTCTGTCCACGGGATTTCCCAGGCAAGAATATTGGAATGGGTTGCCATGCCCTCCTCCAGGGGATCTCCCCAACCCAGGGGTCAAACCCATGTCTCCTATATCGGCAGGCAGATTCTTTACCGCTGTGCCACCTGGGAAGCCCCAATCCCATGTATACTATTAACTAAAAAGAGTTTGAAATTTCTGCAAAAGGCTTCTAAAATAGAAGCTGTTTCAAATTACCTCACAATCAAACAAATATTCATAAGATACACCCCTAGGTTTAACTCAGCACATAAAAGAGCTACAAAGATCAAGCAGCAAGACTTCACCTGAGTCCAGTGTATGAAAGTTGCTCAGTCATGTTTGACTCTTTGAGATTCCATGGATTGTATCCTCCAGGCCAGAATACTGGAGTGGGTAGCCTTTCCCTTCTCTAGAGGATCTCCCCAACCCAGGGATTGAACCCAGGTCTCCGACATTGCAGGTGGATTCTTTACCAGCTGAGCCACAAAGGAAGCCCAGAGTCTAGTATGCTGCCGCTAAGTCCCTTCAGTCGTGTCCGACTCTGCGACCCCATAGACGGCAGCCCACCAGGCTCCCCCGTCCCTGGGATTCTCCAGGCAAGAACACTGCAATGGGTTGCCATTTCCTTCTCCAATACATGAAAGTGAAAAGTGAAAGTAAAGTCTCTCAGTCATGTACGACTCTTCGCGACCCCATGGACTGCAGCCTACCAGGCTCCTCTGTCCATGGGATTTTCCAGGCAAGAGTATTGGAATGGGGTGCCATTGCCTTCTCCAAGAGTCTAGTATAAGTACATGCAAAATGGCTGATTTATACCATTCTTAAGAAAAATAAGAGTTTGAACCTCATATAAAATTCAATCTCTTCATGCTTAGCAGAGCTACAGGAGAAAAATAATGTCAACAGCAGAAACAAAAATAAAATGCCACAAAATGCTATTACTGACAGTGTTTTACCATAGAATGGTCTTTTTAAAAACTTCTGGATGTAGCTTTCATTTCTGCTGATTGGTTCAACTACTAATTTTCAAGGCTACCTAAACTATTCCTCAAATTTAAGCAGCAATTTCCAATAAATATATTAGTGGAGTCTACTTTAGTAATCACAGGCAATGAAAGATTATGTCCATGTTTTCTTTAGTGAACCTTAAAAAGGGTTTCTTTTGACTCATTTTCTTTGCTCACAATGGCCATGTTTTAGCAGGTCCCATAGCAAGTCTGCAGAGTATCTTGTTGTTAGGGTCTGTTGTTTTACAGTTGGAATCACATAGCATGTAGCCTTCTCAGATTGACTTCTTTCACTTAGGAATATATATTTAAGGTTCCTGCAGCAGCAGCATATTGTTTAACGATTGACAGCTCATTTGTTTTTAGTGCTGAATAATATTCCATGGTCTGGATGTACCACAGTTTATCCATTCTCCTACTGAAGAATATCTTGGTTGCTTCCAAATTTTTGCAATGATGAACAAAGCTGCTATAAACATCCATGTGTAGTTTTCTGTGTGGACTTCAGTTTTCAACTCCATCTGGGTAAATACCAAGGAGTAGGGCTTCCCTGGTGGCTCAGTGGTAAAGAATTCACCTGCAATGCAGGAAATGACGGTTTGGTCCCTGAGTTGGGAAGAAGGAAATGCAACCCACTTCCAGTATTCCTGCTTGGGAAATCTCATGGACAGAGGAGCCTGGTGGGCTACAGTCCATGGGGTTGCATAAGAGTCGGACACAACTTAGAAACTAAACAACAACTATTACTGGAAAATATGATAAGAGTATATTTAGCTTTATATGAAACCACCAAACTGTATTCCAAAGTACCTGTACCATTTTGCATTCCCACCAGCAGTGAATGAAAGTTCTTTTTGCTCCACACACTGACCAACATTTGATGTGGTCAAAACTTATGTTTTTAAGAAAAACCTATAAACTTAGTGCTGCCTGACATAGGAATACCAAATATACAGGGAGACAATGTAAAGTTTTTTTCAACAAATTAGGAATTCCAAGTTTCCCTTTTATACATTCTATAAAATAATTAAATCTAGCCAGCTACTTCTCAGAGATGAGATGGGTAGTTCATTCATTTGTTCTATCTTTACTGTGTGCCTACCATGTACTGGGCCCATTTATTAGCCCAAGTCACATCAACCAAATTGAGGCACAAGTAGAAGTTACTTTATTCAATAATAATAATTGATCACACACCTACTAAGTGACAATCACTATTCTAAGTGCTGGCAGTGAACCAATAATTCTGCCTCAATGCTCCTTATATTCTAATGTATGAATGAATGTGTGTGTGTGTGTGTGTGTTGGTGGTGGGGAATGAGTGATAGGAAGTGTTACTCCCAGATATTCTCCTCCAGTTAAGTAAAAGATGTGGGTCTAGCCTAAGCAAGGCTTGTTACGTATTTAAGCTTTCAAATTCATGTGAACAGAGACATGACATGTCCCTCTAGCCACCTGAAGAAACGTAGCTAATACTATTGATAGATACTCCATTAAGGCTTTTTTGTGTCTTCGTCACTGATGTAAAGGACATATACAACAATGCAGGCTGTCATTGAAGAAGTCTTGTGAAATTACCAGGTTCAACCTGGAGATCAAATAAAACTATCATTTTAGTTTTCATGACATCCCAAAGATGTGATTCAATAAGCCCATATAGATCCACCACAGGCTGAAGTCCAGCTAACAAAACCCCAAAATTCATGAATTCAATGCCTGTTCTAACTGCATGACAATTAAATGATCCCTAAGTGATTAGTGAGTTTAGTAGTGAGATAGGAAGGTTAACCAGTGAGGTAAAAGACACATCAAATAAAGAATAAATCATGAAGAGAAGACATATGCTTGATTTTATTATTACAGTGCTATCTTCTGATAACTCTCAGAAAGTAATTTTAGGATGTTTTTGGTGTGGATCACAATAAACTGTGGAAAATTCTGAAAGAGATGGGAATACCAGACCACCTGACCTGCCTCTTGAGAAATCTGTATGCAGGTCAGGAAGCAACAGTTAGAACTGGACATGGAACAACAGACTGGTTCCAAATAGGAAAAGGAGTATGTCAAGGCTGTATATTGTCACTCTGCTTGTTTAACTTATATGAAGAGTACATCATGAGAAATGCTGGGCTGGAAGAAGCACAAGCTGGAATCAAGATTGCCGGGAGAAATATCAATAACCTCAGATATGCAGATGACATCACCCTTATGGCAGAACGTGAAGAGGAACTAAAAAGCCTCTTGATGAAAGTGAAAGAGGAGAGTGAAAAAGTTGGCTTAAAGCTCAACATTCAGAAAACGAAGATCATGGCATCTGGTCCCATCACTTCATGGGAAATAGATGGGGAAACAGTGGAAACAGTGTCAGACTTTATATTTTTGGGCTCCAAAATCACTGCAGATGGTGACTGCAGTCATGAAATTAAAAGACACTTACTCCTTGGAATAAAAGTTATGACCAATCTAGATAGCATATTGAAAAGCAGAGATGTTACTTTGCCAATAAAGGTCCGTCTAGTCAAGGCTATGGTTTTTCCTGTGGTCATGTATGGATGTGAGAGTTGGACTGTGAAGAAAGCTGAGTGCCAAAGAATTGATGCTTTTAAACTGTGGTGTTGGAGAAGACTCTTGAGAGTCCCTTGGACTGCAAGGAGATCCAACCAGTCCATTCTGAAGGAGATCAACCCTGGGATTTCTTTGGAAGGAATGATGCTAAAGCTGAAACTCCAGTACTTTGGTCACCTCATGCGAAGAGTTGACTCGATGGAAAAGACTCTGATGCTGGGAGGGATTGGGGGCAGGAGGAGAAGGGTACAACAGAGGATGAGATGGCTGGATGGCATCACTGACTCGATGGACATGAGTCTGAGTGAACTCCGGGAGTTGGTGATGGACAGGGAGGCCTGGCGTGCTGCGATTCATGGGGTCGCAAAGAGTTGGACACGACTGAGCGACTGAACTGAACTGAACTGAGCTGCACACTGGTACTCTACCTGATGAAGGATAAAGCACATCTGGTAAGTTTTAAAAAAGATTACAACTTCAAAATTTGTATTTAATTATATTAAAATTACTATTTTAAAAATATTTAACACACATTAAAAAAAGAAGGCTTTGTGAAACTGGTACTAGATAAAAATGAATAAGAATGCCAATAACAAACTGATTACTTGCCAGAAGGCGAGTAAAATAATTTTATAATGAACACCATGCACTATCCAACTTTCTTTGATGAAACAATTTTGTCAAAATGAAGACGGATGAGAAATCACATTCCTAGTCTACAGGACAGAGAAATAAAAGAGTTCAAGTTTCATGAAGTCTGGGCTTTGAAGTACTTTGACTATAAAAGATAAAAGAAGGCAACACCTAACATACTAACTTCTTTTCTTTAGTTCCAAACATTCCTGGTCTTATGGACCATGCCACCCCTTCAGAATAGATGTAGGAAGGTGGCACGTTTGAATTTGGAAAGAGTCAAAGTAACAGCAACTATATTTCTACAAAAGAGTATATTGCTAAGTTGTAGGTTTGTTCAGTTCCTTCCACAATAAAACCAGTATATAAAAACATGTTTTAATAAGCAGAATTGGATAATTATGTGGACAGGACCAAGGAAAAGCAATGGGAGTTCAAGATTATGTAACAGAGTCTTAGTAATAACATTTACTATGATGATGTTTTGCCTTCCTGGATGGAAGTTTCCTAGACAGTTAGTATGTCTTTGTGTGTGTGCATGTGTGCTTAGTTGCTCAGTCATGTCTACTCTTTGCAGTCCCACGGACTATAACCTGCCAGGTTCCTCTGTCCACAGAATTTCCCAGGCAAGAATACTGGAGCAGGTTGCCATTTCATTCTCCAGGGGATCTTCCCAACCCGAGGATCGAACCCAAGTCTCTTGTGTCTCCTGCACTGGCAGGTGGATTCTTTACCTGTAGTGCTGCCTGGGAAGCCCATATATGTCTTTATTTCTTCAGAATGATTTTTCTAATCTACAAAGAAATTCTGTTCCGTTACTTCTTTTAAATGTGGTTTCATGGTCTAATCACTTTCAAAATCAAGCTAGTACTCAAGATTGGACTCAAGAACTTAGCAGGATCTCAAGGGTGTTGTGATGGAGAAATTTTTCCTTTGAATTTTCTAACTGATTTCAGTAGAGGCCTCCAGTCAAAAACCTCTGAGCAGTAACCAAAATCATTGTGGAATAATATTGAGCAAGGACTAGAAAGTTAGAAAACAAAATAAAAGATGCCTACAATGAACAAATTTGAAATTACAGCTGTCCCTCTCTTTCTCTGGTTCTGATATGCATCAATTTCAGTTACCATCATTTAGTTAAATAACACAAGTCCTCCCAAAACACAGTTTAAATTTCCACCACCCCAATATAATAACTGAGTAATTGCATAAAGTGTAAACTTCACTGTTGTCTCTTCAATCCACAAGTCACTATATAAATAAGAGATGTGCATCACCATCAGTGACCACTCATGTCATCCTTTTCAAAGACTGTTGGTGACTGCTCACTGCACATCTGTTATTCAATTCACACACAGACAGCAAAACATATGTTGTGCTACCTCCTGTCTCCCAGTCATAAACCATGGTGACATTTTACAATGGATAATCAAAAAAGGAAACCGGGCAATAAAGATGAAGGAGCAAAGAAACGAGATGTGATAATGCTGGAAGCGAAATTCCAATAGACAGTAACTGGCATTATAGAATAGCTAACTGTGGAATGTAAATACTATTGCCATTCAAGAATCTCTAGATATATAGTTAGAAGAACTCAGTAAAAGTGAACTTATTGGCATACATGAGGACAATGAGGTGGCTGTGACAAAAACGAAGATGTCCCAGAAGTGACTGGCAAAAAAAACTTCATATGAAAGCAACTCTTGGAGACAGTTCATGACAATATATGCATAAAGGATAGTTCAAGACATGAAAGTGCTGGGAGCTGATTAGAGCTTAAAAAGGAGTATGACAATTCACCAAGGTGTAGACAAGATGCATGCTCTGTATTCAAAGTTATATAACAAGAAAAGACAAGCATTTTCAACCTGCTCTTGATAAAATTCACCAATTCTCAATGTTTTATCATGTACTAAATATTAAATTTACTCTTTTTTCACTTCCTAATACATTTATTATTGACAATAAGAGGTTTTAATGTTTTGACAAAAATTTAAAGGTCACGGAACAACAGTAGTTTTGGCATTTATTATTAGATTGCTTTGCAGAGTTTCAGCTTACATGGTCATGTTTATAGTCCTGCAGTTCTGTGTAAAGCAGGGATTCACTGAATATAACAAAAGTTCTAAAAAAGAAAAAATAAGAACAAGCAATCATATCACAAAGAATTTCAACATGTTATCCAGTTCTCAACATGGAGTTAAACATTAATCCTATAAAAACTGGATATCCTAGTGAGAAGCACTTGAAATCATTCATTACACAGCTAAATGATGGAAAATACCTTTCATATTGACAATGAGTAAGGAAGAACAATCCTGAAAATCAGTCAGGAACATAATTGCCAGTGCGGTGGGAAACTGAGTTGGTACAGTTTTCAGAACAAAAACAAAATACCTGAAACAAAATCCTATTAGAGATTCATTACTTCGGCCAGCAAATCCATAATTTGTTAGCCAAAGTAACTCGGTTAGCAGAAGGCTCGGTGTTTGATTCTAGGATTCTCTGAGCAGTTGGTTTACCATAAGATTCTGTTCAGACGTTTGTAAGTTAAAGCTAAAGGCAAAGGTATTTCCCTGTGAGGGACCTTTGTGGTCGAAACATGGGCTAGGGCTCACCATATTTGGGAGTCCTTGGCTTGGCTTCCAGAGTTTAGAGGTCTCAAAGCTTTTTTCTCAGTAAGATCAATGGCATCCTGAGACAGAGTTCAAAATACAGTTCTGGTATAAAGAAACTTTCTCCTCAAAGTGAAAGTGTAATCTGATGTCTTTACTGGATGTTTAGCTGATGAAAAGTCTAGGTTTTATTTTGGGTGACCAAAAGAATGACACACAGAGCCAAATAAATCAGAGAGAAATTCCCTGTGTATAAATGATATAAATGAAAGACTATAAATTATAATCAGGAAAAGTTAAAAGGAACTGAAAATCTAGAAAGGGAGAGACATGGGTCTGAGTTACCATTAATACTGTAGAGGCTGTAAGATTCTGCACTCTAAAAAATGCATAACCAAGCAGCGAGTGCAAAACAAAGGGGTTTTCCTTGGGTGGAATCCCCAGGCCAGAAACAGAATGTCTCCCACAAAGAGAACCGAGAGAAAAGTGGATTTTAGATTCATGTCTATCATGAAGATGTGACAGAAGGCACAGAGCATGTACACTTACATATCACAACAGAAACGGGAATGCTATAAAGCCAGGGGCAATGAACATTTCATTTCCACATCTCGAGCACACAGCCCAGTGCCTAAGAATCAGTATGTACCCTGTCAAAAGACATTTATTTTAAAAAGTGGGTCCACATTCTATTCTATCAATAATGGCTTCACTTACTCAGTGTGTATACCCAGATACAGGTTCACCCTTTGTGGGAAAAAAAAAAGCACACTCTTAAAATAATTTCAAGACAAGGAAGCAGTATAATGTAGTGGTAAACAGCACTGTATCAAATCCCAGTACCATCAAGAAATGGCTGGGTGACTGTAGGAAAACTGCCTAGTCTATCTGTGCCTCTATTTCTCATCTACAAAATGAGAATGAGAACCCCAGTGTCTATCCCTACAGAGTTCCCGAAAGAAGCAGATGTGATTTCAGATGTAGAGTACTTTGCATAGTGCTGTCACACAAAGCTTAGGTGCTATTATCACAAACACTTTAAATGTGAGTGCAGGCTGGGTGAATCAAGTATATTGGTTCCTCCTAAACACACACACACACACACAAGCACGCACGCACTCACACAAATGGGCTTCCATGGTGGGTTAGACAGTAAAGCATTCTCCTGCAATACAGGAGACCTGGGTTTGATCCCTGAGTTGGGAAGATTCCCCTGGGGTCGCAAAGAGCTGGACATGACCAAGCAACTAACACTACACACACACACATTTACCTGTTCTAAGATGAGTCTAAATAAACATTGCCACAATTTTTATTTTTAGGTTTATGATCACATTTGTTAAAATATGACCAACAAAAGGGAATTCCCTGGTAGTCCAGTGGTTAAGACTCTGTGCTTTGACTGCCGGGGGCAGGGGTTCGGTCCCTGGTTAGGTAACTAAGATCCCACAAGGCATGGTCAAAAAAAAAAAAAATATGACCAACAGAATAAGTATAAAAAAGAATTACCCTCACTAACACAAAAATGAAAATTAAGATGATGTTTTTTTCAGTCATTGAATTACCAAAGATTTTAGAATTACAATGATGTCAAGTTTGTGAGGTGGAAGATGGGTGTTCTCACCTGCAGTAATAATTGATAAAATGGTGCTAGAAAACATGTTGGCAATATGTATTAATATCATGAGCCTTAAAATACCTTCTCTGCCATTTCAAGTGTTACATATCTTTAGCACACTTACTTTCGTAACATCAAGAAAATTTGGAAACATCCTAATATCCATCAAGATGAGAGTTAAGTAAATTACAGTACAGCCATAAAAGTAGAGCACAGGCAACTATAAAAAGATTTCTGAAAACACAGGAGGAAAATCAGCATTCACAAGTATATAAGCTATATGAATCCATTTATGGGTTTTCCTTTTTTAAGAAAAAAAAGACAGAGAAGTGGGAAATTCCCCAGAATACCTCAATAGTTTATTTCTAGGTTCTGAGACTCTAGATGATATTTGTCTTTTCTTTACACTTCCTATGTTGCATAAGGTATCCTAAAGTGGTATGTATTACTTTTTTAATTCAGAAAAACAATGGTAAAACTTACTTTTGTAAAAATATGGCTGATAGTGAACATACTCCTGGTTCAGTTCACTAATGATAATGCCATGATCAGCACAGTTCAATCAATCCACATGCAACAAGTCACACTTCTGTTAAGTGAGTTCATGATCTTAGAAAAAGGCTACTTCCCACCTAAATCACAAGACATAGGCCTTAACACCTGAGTCTGCCAATAGGATTAAAGGCTTCCCCTAATGTCAGTGGACAAGGTCTTGATGCTATATTAGTTATTTTCTTAATATAAAAAGCTTACTGAAACTCTAAGAAATTGCCATAAGAATTTTAGACATTGTTTTGAAAAAGTTGTGCAATGTCTTGACAGTTGTCTTTCTTAGCCCTTTCTTTGTCTTTTTTGCCTTTTAGACAAAAGCTGAGAACAGCTTTGAAATCACAAAGCATTTCCAGGGTGCTCTACATTGAAAAGAGTCTTTAGAATATATAATCAGTCATCTCACTTCTACTTTTATGTATCACTCTAGATACACATGACTGAAAAAAAAGGAAAGTGAAGTTGCTCAGTCGTGTCCAACTCTTTGTGACCCCACAGACTGTAGCCTTTCAGGCTCCTCCATCCATGGCATTTTGCAGGCAAGAATACTGGAGTGGGTTGCCATTCCCTTCTCCAGGGGATCTTCCTGACGCAGGGATCAAACCTGGGTTTCCCACATTGCAAGCAGACTCTTTACCATCTGAGCCATCAGGGAATCCCATAATAGCTAATCTGCTACAATATTTTACTAGCTTTCTTTTTATAAAGGCTGCAGAATAAAATAAGTAAATGAAACCACCCATTAGTTACTCCTTGCCTTATTTAAATATACTTTTCCCCTTTCCTTTCTTTAGTGGCCTTCAATGACTAACTTATTTCATTGTGTTATAAGGAGATGGGAAAGAAATCTTAAAGTTTAAAAGTTTAGACTATCATCTCAGAACTTTACTAATTTAGTAAATTTCCTTTACCAAACTGGTACAGAAATACAGCTGAATATAAACATCAACCAAAATGCAAAATACCATTTTTTAACTACTAATGACAATTCTACATTGCTGATGCTAAATCTGATACAGAAAGATTTTCCCTGAGAAGTTCAGTCACATGATTATCATAGTAAAATATAATCCAATAACATCACTTTCTATGGCTACTTTCTTAGAGGCTGCAGAACTATATAGAAAGGATGACAAAATATGGCTTAAATTGGGCTTTTCCAAGCACATGTATTTTCCTGGGAAGTTCAAACTGGAAAAATTAAGAGAGGGAAATAATTAATACTTAAAAGAACAACATCCTGAAGTATAGTTGACACATTATATTCATTTCAGTGTACAATATAAGGAATGAACATTTATATACACTACAAATTGATCACTGTAAATCTAGTAAACATGTTACCACACAAAGTTAGACTATATTTTCCATGCTGCACATCACACCCCCCATGACTTATTTATTTTCTAACTGAAAGACTATACTCCTAAATCCCCTTCACCCATTTTGCCCATTCCCCTCAGACCCCCCGCTTCTGATGACTACTGTATCTATGAGTCTGTTTCTATTTTGTTTTGTTTTCTAGATTCCATGGATATTGAAACCATATGGTGTATTTGTTCTTTCTTAAGATTGTATATTCAGAGTCTTTTATGTTTCCATGCAAATTTTAGGATTATTTGTTCCAGTTCTGTAAAAAATGTCACTGATACTTTGATAGAGATTCATTACATCTGAAGATTGCTCTGGGCAATATGGACATTTAAAAATATTAATTCTTTCAATATATAAGCACAGAATATCTTTCCATTTTGTTGCTGTTGCTCAGTCGCTTAGTTGTGTCCAACTCTTTGCAACCCCACGGACTGGCTTCCCTGTCTTTCACTATCTCCCAGAGTTAGCTCAAACTCATGTCCATCGAGTTGGTGATGCCATCCAACCATCTCATCTTCTATCTCCCTTCTCCTCCTGCCCTCAATCTTTCCCAGCATCAGGGTCTTTTCAAATGAGTCAGCTCTTCGCATCAGGTGGCCGAAGTATTGGAGCTTCAGCTTCAGCATTAGTCCTTCCAATGAAAATTCAGGGTTCTGTGTTGTTTTCAATTTCTTTCACCAATGTCTTTGTCTTTAGGGTTTTCTAAATGCCGTATCATGTTATCTGTAAATATGACAGTTTTACTTTTTCCTCTTCAGTTTTCTAAATGCAGTATCATGTTATCTGTAAATATGACAGTTTCACTTTTTCCTCTTCAGTTTGGATGCCTTTTATCTCCTTTTCCTGTCTGACTGCTGTGGCAGTCATTCCAACACAATGTTGAATAAAAGTTGTGAGAGTGAGCATCCTGTCTTATTTCTGATCTTTAAGGAAAAGTCTTCAGTTCTTCACTGAATATGATGTTATTAATAGCTGTGGGTTTGTTGTACATAGCCTTTATTATGTTGGATATACCCACTTTGTTGAGTGTTTATCATAACTGGATATTGGATTTTGTCAACTGCTCTTTCTGCATCAATTGAGATGATCAAATGATTTGTATCTTTCCTCCTACTAATGTGGTATATCATATTAAATTAATTTGTGGATACTAAACTGTCCTTTCATTTCTGGGGTAAATTCCATGTGATCATGCTACATGATCCTTTTAATGTATTGTTGAATTTATTTTGCTACCATTTTGTTAAGGATTTTTGCATCTATATTCATCAGGGATATTGGCTTGTAATTTTCTTTTCTTCTAGTGTGTTTGTCTGGTTTTAGTATCAGGATTAAATATAGTTTCATAGAACAAATTTGAGGGTGTTCTCTCTTCAATTTTTTGGAATTTTTTGAGAAGGATACCTAATAACTCTCCTTTAAATGTTAGTAGAGTTACCTGTGAAGCTATCTGCTCCTAGACTTTTTTCTGTTCAGAGTTTTTTTTTTTTCCCTGGTGGCTCAGATGGTAAAAAAAAAAAAAAAAAATCTGCCTGCAATGTGAGAGACCCAGGTTCAATCCCTGGGTCAGGAAGATCCCCTAGAAAAGGGCATGGCAACCCACTTCAGTATTCCTGCCTGGAGAACCCCATGGACAGAGGAGCCTGGTGAGCTATGGTCCATGGGGTCACAAAGAGTTGGACATGACTGAAACGACTTAGCATACAATTCAATTACATTTCTAGTAATTGGACTGCTCAGATTTTCTATTTTTTTTTCTTAATCCAGTCTTAGAAGATTGTATGTTTTTAAGAATTTATGTATCTCTTCTAAGTTGTTTAATTTGCTGGTGTATAATTGTTCTTAGTAATCTCTTATGGTCCTTTGTATTCTTGTGGTATCAGTTATAACTTCTCCTCTTTCATTTCTTATTATATTTGGGTCCTTTCTCTTTTTCTTAATGAGTCTGGCTTAAAGGTTCATAAATTTTATCTTTAAAAAAAACTAGCTCTTAGTTTCACTTATCTTTTTTTATTGTTTTTTAAGTCTCTTTTTCATTTATTTTTGCTCTGATCTTTACTATTTTCTTCTTTCTACTAATTTTGAGCCTTGCTGATTCCTCTTTTCCAGTTCCTTTAGATATAAGGTTATATTGTTTGAGATTTTTCTTACTTCTTGACATATGCCTGTATCACCACAAAATTCCCTCTCAGAACTGCTTTTGCTGCAATGCAAAGATTTTAGATCATTGTGTTTCCATTTTCATTTGTCCCGAGGTATTTTAAAATTTCCTCTCTGATTTCTTCAAGTGACCCAATATTTGTTTAGTAGCAAGCTGTTTAGCCTCCACTTATTTGTATTTTTTTCATTTTTCTTCTTGTAACTGATTTCTAGTTTCATACTGTTGTAATAGGAAAAAAATGCTCATTATGATTTAAATCTTTTATTTTAATTAATTATTTTAATGGGGGCTAATTACTTTACAATATTGTGGTGGTTTTTGCCATATATCAACATGAATCAGCCATGGATGTACATGAATCCCCACATCCCCTGCCACTTTCCTCCCCACACTATGCCTCTGAGTTGTCCCAGAGCATCAGCTTTGAGTGCCCTGCTTCATACATCGAACTTGCAGTGGTCATCTATTTTACATATGGTAATATACATGTTTCAATGCTGTTCTCTCAAATCACCCCACCCTCAACTTCTCCCACATAGTCCAAAAGTCTGTTCTTTACATCTGTGTCTCTTTTGCTATCTTGCATATGGGGTTATTGTTACCATGTCTCTAAATTCCATACATATGGTTTAATATACAGTATCGGTGTTTCTCTTTCCGACTTACTTCACTCTGTATAACAAGCTCCAGTTTCATCCACCTCATTAGAACTGACTCAAAGGTGTTCTTTTTTTATAGCTGAGTATTATTCCATTGTACATATGTACCACAACTTCCTTATCCATTCATCTGCTGATGGACACTGAGGTTGTTTCCATGTCCTAGCTACTGTAAACAGTGCTACAATGAACACTGGGATACATGTGTCTCTTTCAATTTTGATTTCTTCAGTGCGTATGCCCAGCACTGGGATTGCTGGGTGGTATGACAGTTCTATATCCAGTTTTTTTAAGGAATCTCCACACTGTTCTCCATAGTGGCTGTACTAGTTTGCATTCCCAACAACAGTGTTAGAGGGTTCCCTTTTCTCTACACCCTCTCCAGCACTTATTGTTTGTAGACTTTTTGATGGCAGCCATTCTGACCGGCATGAGATGGGTACCTCACTGTGGTTTTGATTTGTGTTTTCTGATAATAAGTGATGTTGAGCATCTTTTTATGTGTTTGTTAACCATCTCTATGTCTTCTTTGGAGAAATGTCTGTTTAGTTCTTTGGCCCGCTTTTTGATTGGATTGTTCATTTTTCTGGCATTGAGCTTCATGAGCTGCTTGTATATTTTGGAGATTAATACCTTGTCAGTTGTTTCATTTGCTATTAGTTTCTCCCAATCTGAAGCCTGCCTTTTCACCTTGCTTATAGTTTCCTTCATTGTGCAAAAGCTTTTAAGTTTAATTAGGTCCCATTTATTTTTGTTTTTATTTCCATTATTCTGGGAGGTAGGTCATAAAGGATCTTGCTGTGATTTATGTCAGAGAGTGTTCTACCTATGTTTTCCTCTAAGAGGTTGACAGTTTCTAGTCTTACATTTAGACCTTTAATCTATTTTGTTTATTTTTGTGTATGGTGTTAGAAAGTGTTCTAGTTTTATTCTTTTACAGGTGGTTGACCAGTTTTCCCAGCACCACTTGTTAAAGAGATTGTCTTTTCTCCATTGTATATTTTTGCCTCCTTTGTCAAAGATAAGGAGTCCATAGATGTGTGGATTTATCTCTGGGCTTTCTATTTTGTTCCAGTGATCAGTATATCTGTCTTTTTGCCAGTACCATACTATCTTGATGACTGTAGTCATCAAGTGTCGTCTGGAGTCAGGCAGATTGATTCCTCCAGTTTCATTCTTCTTTCTCAAGATTGCTCTGGCTATTCAAGGTCTTTTGTGTTTCCATACAAATTGTGAAGTTATTTGTTCTAGTTCCATGAAAAATACCATGGGTAGCTTGATAGGGATTGTGTTGAATCTACAGATTGCTTTGATTGGTGTACTCATTTTCACTATATTGATTCTTCCAATCCACAAACATGGTATATTTCTCCATCTATTTGTGTCATCTTTGATTTCTTTCATCAGTGTTTTATAGTTTTCCATATATAGGTCTTTTGTTTCTGTTCAGTTCAGTTCAGTCACTCAGTTGTGTCCGACTCTTTGTGACCCCATGAATTGCAGCACACCAGACCTCCCTGTCCATCACCAACTCCCGGAGTTCACTCAGACTCACGTCCATCGAGTCAGTGATGCCATCCAGCCATCTCATCCTCTGTCATCCCCTTCTCCTCCTGCCCCCAATCCCTCCCAGCATCAGAGTCTTTTCCATCGAGTCAACTCTTCGCGTGAGGGTAAATTTATTCCTAAGTATTTTATTCTTTTTGTTGCAATGGTGAATGGGATTGTTTCCTTAATTTCTGTTTTTTCACTGTTAGTGTATAGGAATGCAAGGGATTTCAGTGTGCTAGTTTTATATACTGCAATTTTACTATATTAATTGATTAGCTCTAGTAATTTTCTGGTGGTATCTTTAGGGTTTTCTATATAGAAGATCATGTCATCTGCAAATAGTGGGAGTTTTACTTCTTCTTTTCCAATCTGGATTCGTTTTATTTCTTTTTCTTCTCTGACTGCTGTGGCTAGGACTTCCAAAACTATGTTGAATAGCAGTGGTAAGAGTGGGCACCCTTGTCTGGTTGCTGATTTTAGGGGAAATACTTTCAATTTTTCACCATTGAGGATGTTTGCTGTGGGTGTGTTGCATACGCCTTTTATTATGTTGAGGTATGTTCCTTATATGCCTGCTTTGTGGAGAAGTTTTTTTTTATCATAAATGGGTGTTGACAAAAACGAATTTTGTCAAAAGTTTTCTCCACATCTATTGAGATAATTATATGGTTTTTATCTTTAAATTTGTTAATATGGTGTATCACATTGACTGACTTGTGAATACTGAAGAATCCTTGCATCCCTGGGATAAAGCCCACTTGTCATGATGCATGATCTTTTTAATATACTGTTGGATTCAGTTTGCTAGAATTTTGTTGAGGATTTTTGCATCTATGTTCATCAGTGATATTGGCCTGTAGTTTTCTTTTTTGTGTGGCATCTTTGTCTGGTTTTGGTATTAGAGTGATGGTGGTCTCATAGAATGAGTTTGGGAGTTTACCTTCCTCTGCAATTTTCTGGAAGAGTTTGAGTAGGACAGGTGTTAGATCTTCTCTAAATTTTTGGTAGAATTCACTTGTGAAGCCATCTGGTCCTGGGCTTTTTTGTTTGTTGGAAGATTTTTAAATACAGTTTCAATTTCCGTGCTTGTGATGGGTCTGTTCAGATTTTCTATTTCTTCCTGGTTAAGTTTTGGAGGGCTATACTTTTCAAAGAATTTGTTTCTTCCAAGTTGTCCGTTTTATTGGCATATAATTGCTCATAGTAGTTTTTTATGACCTTTTGTATTTCTGTGTTGTCTGTTGTGATTTTTCCATTTTCATTTCTAATTTTGCTGATTTGATTGTTCTCCCTTTTTCCCTTAATGAGTCCAGCTAATGGTTTGTCTATTTTATCTTCTCAAAGAACCAGCTTTTAGTTTTCATTGATTTTTGCTACAGTCTCCTTCATTTCTTTTTCATTTATTTCTGCTCTGATTTTTATGATTTCTTTTTTTTTTTATTTTTATGATTTCTGTCCTACTAACTTTGGGGTTCTACTGCTCTTTTTCTATGTTGCTTTAGGTATAAAGTTAGGTTGTTTATTTGAGGTTTCTCTTGTTTCTAAGATAGGCTTGTATTGCTACGAATCTCCCTCTAAGCACTGCTTTTACTGAATCCCATAGATTTTGGGTTGTCATGTTTTCATTTTCACTTGTTTCTTTTGATTTCCTTTTCAATTTTGTCCATGGTGATCTGTTGGTTATTCAGAAGTGTGTTGTTTAGCCTCCATATGTTTGTGTTTTTAATAGTATTTTTCCTTTTTTTGCTGTTGCTGACATCTAATCTTACTGCATTGTGATCAGAAAAGATGCTTGAAATTATTTCAATTTTATAAAATTTACCAAGGCTAGATATATGACCCAGGATGTGATCTATCTGTTCCATGTGCACTTGAGAAAAGGTTGAAATCCATTGTTTTTGGGTGAAATGCAGATATCAATTAGGTTTAACTGGTCCTCTGTATCATTTAAAGCTTGTGTTTCCTTGCTAATTTTCTATTTGGTTGATCTATCCATAGGTGTGAGTGGGGTACTAAAAGCCCCCACTATTATTGTGTTGCTGTTAATTTCCCCTCTCATACTTATTAGCATTTGCCTTATGTATTGAGTTGCTCCTATGCTGGGCACATATATAATTGTTATATCTTCTTCTTGGATTGAGCCATTGATCACTATATACTGTCCTTCTTTGTCTCTTATTACGGTCTTTATTTCAAAGTCTCTTTTCTGATATGAGTATTGCTACTCCTGCTTTCTTTTGGTCTCCATTTGCCTAAAATATCTTTTTCCAGCCCCTCACTTTCTGTCTGTATGTGTCCCTAGATTTGAAGTGGGTTTCTTGTAGACAGCATATACAGGGGTCTTGTTTTTATATCCATTCGGCCAGTCTTTGTCTTTTGATTGGGGCATTTAACCCATTTACATTTAAAGTCTTTATAAGTATGATCCTTTGCCATTTACTTTGTTGTTTTGTGTTCATTTTTATAAACTTTTTCTGTGTTCCCTATCCAAAGAAGATCCTTTAGCATTTGTTGACGAGTTGGTTTGGTGGTGCTGAATTGTCTCAGCTTTTGCTTGTCTGTAAATTTTATAAAATTTATTGAGACTGTTTTGTGGCCCAGTACATTATCTATCTTGGAGCATATTCCCTGTGCACTTGAAAAGAGTGTGTACTATGTTGGTTTTGAATGGAATATCCTATATATGTGTGTATACTCATATATATATGTGTGTGTGTGTGTGCTCATATATGTGTGTGTGTGTGTGTGTGTGTGTATCTGTTCAGTTCAGTTCAGTCACTCAGTCGTGTCTGACTCTGCAACTCCATGAATCACAGCATGCCAGGTCTCCCTGTCCACCACCAACTCCCAGAGTTCACTCAAACTCATGTCCATCGAGTCAGTGATGCCATCCAGCCATCTCATTCTCTGTTATCCCCTTCTTCTCCTGCCCCCAATCCCTCCCAGCATCAGGGTCTTTTCCAATGAATCAACTCTTTGCATGAGGTGGCCAAAGTATTGGAGTTTCAGCTTCAGTATCAGTCCTTCCAATGAACACCCAGGACTGATCTCCTTTAGAATGTACTGGTTGATCTCCTTGCAGTCCAAGGGACTCTCAAGAGTCATCTGTATGTATATATAAGTTACATGAAGCCTGACAAGTAATTTTCTGTGCAGATGATCTATTCACTGATGAAGTGGAGTATCAAAGTAACCAACTACTGTATTACTGTCAATTTTCCTATTATTTGTTAATACTTGCTTTATATACATTAGGTGCTCCTTTGTTGGATACATAAATACTTTTGAATGTTATATCCTCTTCTTGGATTGAGCCATTTGTCCTTATGTAACACCTTCTCTTTTTTTGTCTTCTATTAAAGTCTTTGTTTTAAAGTCTATTTTGGTTGATATGAGTACAGCTGTTCAGCTTTCTGTTTGTTTCCATTTGCATCAACATATTTTCCCAGCCTTTTATTTCCAGACCATGTATGTCTTTGGGTTTGAAGTGAGTTTTTTGTAGGCAGCACATAGATGGATCTTGTTTTTGTGTCCAATCAGCCATCCTGTGTCTCTTGGTTGGAGCATTTAATCCATTTACATTTAAAGTGATTACTGATAGGTATGCACTTTTATTGCCATTTTGTTAATTATTTTCTGGTTGCTTTTGTAGTTCTTTTCTGTTTCTTTCTTCTTTTAGTTTCTTCCCTCATGGTTTGATGATTTTTAGTTTTGTGTTTGGGCTCCTTCTCCTTTACTTTTTGTGTATATATTATAGGCTTTTGGTTTGTGGTTATCATGAAGTTTACATATATGGATCTATCAGCAGATTATTTTAAGTTAATAGTCCCTGAAGTTCAAATACATTCTGAAACTGTTTTTACTCCTCCCTACTCTCAAACCATGTTTTATGTTTTTGATGTCATATTTATATCTTTCTATTCTGTACACACAAATAACACTCACTGTATATAGTTACATTTGATTTTATAAAAATTATTTTTTGTCATTTAACCTTCACTTTTTAAGTGACAATCCTTTGTCCTTTGAGGATGACCTAGGACGAGATAGATGGCATCACTGACTCGATGGGCATGAGTTTGAGAAAGCTCCAGGAGATGGTACAGGGAAGGCTGGTATGCTGCAGTCCAGGGGATCACAAAGAGATGGACATGATTGAAAGACTGAACTGACCGTACTTTTGACTTCAGTTATTGTATTCTTCAGTTCTGATGGATTCTTTTCTTCTATTCTCTAACTCCTTGTTGAAGTTTTCACTGTTTTCATCCATTCTTCTCCAGACTAGTAAGCATCTTTATGATTATTACCTTAAACACTTTATCAGGAAAATTGCTTATCTGTTTCATTTGGCTCTTTTTCTGAGAGTTTCTCTTGTTTTTTCATTTGAAACATATTCCTCTGTCTCCTCATATTGCCTAATTCTCTGTTTATTTCTAGATATTAGGTAGGTCCATTACACCTCCTAATCTTAGATAAGTGGCCTTATGTGGGAGATGTCTTATGGGGCCCAGTGTCAAGGTTCTCTATGGCCACCAGAGCCAGATGCACCAGAAGTATCTCCTGTGTGTGCTCTTCTATTGTGGTGAGGCTGACTCCTGCAGGCACACTGGTAGGCATGATAGACTTCCCAACACTGCTGGCTGTGCAACCTGTCAGTCTATGACTATTACCAGTCTCATGACTGCTGGTGGGCTGTGCCAGCCCCAGGTGCTAATATGTGAGAGAGACAATTCCAACATGGTGCCCACCAGCTCAGGCATCAAGAGGGGTACTACAAGATCACAAAAATGGCTGCCACCAGCATCTCAGTTCTGGGGGGTAATCCCAGCTGCCTATGGTCTCCTAGCAAGGCTCTCCATGAAAAGTCATTGGGTCTGACCCAGACAGCTGTCAAGTGCTACCTCTGTGCTGGGACTTGAAGCAAATATGCTTTTGGACACACCCTTTAAGAGCAAAGTCTTGGTATACCACAGTCATTGGTTCTCCCAAACCTAAGTCCCACCAGTATTCAAGGTCAGATACTTTGGGCACTTGAACTGCACTGTTCTTGCCTGGAAAATTTTATGGACAGAGAAGCCTGGTGGGCTACAGTCCATGGGGTCACAAAGAGTCGGACATGACTGAATCCATGTGCGTGTGTGCATGCATGCACGCGTGCACGCACGCACACACACACACACACACACACACACATACTTGGTTTAGGACCTCCAGGATGGGGAGCCAGATGTGGGGCTTGATCCCTCAGGGAGGATCTCCACTGCTGTGATTTTCCTCCCACTTAAGGACCCCAAGTGTGGGTTCTGACCAGACCACATCTCTGCCCCTCCTATTCATCTGGTTGTGGTTTCCTCTTTACAGTTGTAGAATATGTTCTCTATCAGTCTTTGGGTCATTCTCAGAGACAGCTGCTCTGAAAACAGTTGTATTATAACTTTGATGTGCCAGGGGAGGTTGTAAGCTCAGGGTGTTCATATGCTGCCATCTTGATTCCTTCTTCTACAACATCCTATCTTATCACCAATGAAGACTGTAACCATATCTTTACCAAAGAAAATAATATTTTCATATATGTTCTGTAAACATTAAAACCAGCTGAGTCAAGGTACTGTTATTATCAGGATTCACAATGCTAATTCTTAAGAAGTTAAAAAATGAAAACCTTCTGTGGAATTAAAAGTGAACCAAAGTAAACTATGAAGGACAATATAGACTTCAAGGAGAATATTAATATTGATTGCACATTCTTACTTATCACAATATCATACTTGCTAATACAGTTCAGCTAAATTAAACATTTTGCCAACACTGCCTCCCAGAAACAACAATTTAACCAGTAAAACATAAATGAAAAATAGAAATAAATACTTACTCACAATACCAAACTGTCCCCAGAACAGAAGTATAGCCAAAACTGGGAAAATAACAATGAGGATATTTTCATTTGGAGAGAACCATGAAACTGGGAAGAAAGAAAACAAAAATCACAATTAACACTTACTATAATCACTTTATAAATCCTAACTGTGACTAGTCAACAATGTATATTATTGTGGAGATGGAAAATAAAAATAATTGAATTAAAAGTTCACCTTTAAAATAAACAAACTATACATATAATTTACTTATACAACAAATTTTACTTATGAAACAAAAAATTATTTATGTAAGTGCTTTGCACCACGTTTTCCCTAACCTATGACTTCTAGAAGGAGGTGGTACGGCACAGGAATTAAGAACAAGGTTCTACAGCCACAGTGTCTGGCTTTGAAACGCAACGCTAATTTACAATCTCTGTGACCTTGAACAAAGTCTTAACCCCTCTTGTTCTTCAGTGTCCTCATTGTTACACTGGACTATTGTGACTGCTAACAAAGTTAATACATAAAAAAACCTTGGCACTTACCAAGTGCTCAGTAAACATTAACTACAATTATAATTATGCACTGCTACAATGAATACCTGTTACATGTAAATGCCAAGAATTTATCTTAAGCTAACAGTGACGCCTTTCTGTAAAGACTGACTCAGGGTATCAAAGTGAGGAAGTTGTACTACTGGGTACCTTCACCTTACTCTGACTAAAACCGGACAGATGTGAGCCCTAGCTTTTCTCAAACTTACTCTAGATTAGAAGATGCATTTATGAATAATTAGGCCTCAAATGATTGTTTACGTGTAAAGTAACATGAGGGGCTTTAGGTATTAAGTGAAGTGAAGTGAAAGTCACTCAGTCGTGTCTGACTCTTTGCAACCCCATGGACTTTACAGTCCATGGAATTCTCCAGGCCAGAATACTGGAGTGGGTAGCCTTTACCTTCTCCAGGGGATTTTCCCAACCCACGGATCAAACCCAGGTCTCCCGCACTGCAGGCGGATTCTTTACCAGCTGAGCCACAAGGGAAGCCCAAGAATACCAGAGTGGGTTAGCTTATCCCTTCTTCAGCGGATCTTCCTGACCCAGGAATCGAACATGGGTTTCCTGCATTGTAGGCGGATTCTTTACCAACTAAGCTATTAAGGAAGCTTCTATTAATTGTGCAAAGAGCCGACTCATTAAAAAAGACCCTGATGCTGGGAAAGATTAAGACAAAAGAAGAGCACAGCAGAGGATGAGATGGTTAGACAGCATTACCGACTCAATGGACATGAACTTGAGCAAACTGTGGGAGATAGTAGAAGACAGGGAAGGCTGGCATGCTGCAGTCCATGGGATCACAAAGAGTCGGATACGACTTGGTGACTGAACAACAACAACAATTAAGTGTGTTACAAGTTACCTAGAGAATGATATTATAAAATGATACATTCTATATAAAAGAAATTGTGATGTTAAGTCTTCAAAGAAGGTTTGTTGAGAACTTAAAAAAAATTAAGTTTAGCTGCATCTTAAGACCATAATTTTACCTGTGAAATTTCTTCTCTAACAATAAAGCAAAGTAAATGCACTGAAAGCATTTCAGAGTTTGTCTGTATAGAGGGAAATGCTAATTTTATCCAAAGCAAGCACTCATGTTCTTCTAAAATTAACTCTTTCAAATCTTCCACTGTTCTGCCTCTTTATCAGCAAGTAAGGAAACTATCTGGCTTTCATACAGTAAGGCTAACTATGCATTTCCCACCTTAGCTTATAATGTTAAGCTCTGGTAGATGTTAACAATAATCCACAGAATATAATAATGTTATAAACTCTATCTCACAGATATTTGCTTTCCATAATCTAACATTTTGCCCTACACATGCAGAGACTCAATTGGTTTGTTGCTGAAGGTCCCAACAGTCAAAAAATAGTGAGTGAATGAAAGACAGCTTTTTTGGGTGAGGGGTGGATGCTCTCATGGTTGCAGGTCTCTACCAAGAGACAGATGTCTTCTGAATTAATACCTTAATTTCCAACAATTACTGAGCATCTTCCTTTACCAAGAAAAATCCATTTCAATTCAGTCTAAAATCCTACCAAGAGAAACCTTTATGAATTATCCCTAGGTTTTCACATCTAAATGCCCAAAGGATTTAGTAAAAGCTCTATGATTTAATGATTATTCTTAATTGACTTATTTTTCTCTACTTCATTATTTTGTTTTGAGTTGTGTATATCATTAACTCCCCAAATCCTCACAATTATTACAGGAGGATTAATTAAACCCTCCTTATCATATGGGAAACTAAGGCCTAGATAATTAAGCAACTGACTTCTGACATAAGTTCCCCCTACTCCTTCACCAAACCTACCCTCTCAGTTTCCCCATTTCAGTAGTGGTGACCCCATTTCTCCAGTTGCTCAAGCTAAAAGCCTTGGAATCATCCTTGACTCCATGGTTTCTCTCACACCCTACTTCTGGTCTGACAGTAAATCCTGTGGTTGCTGCTTTCAAGATACAGCCAGTATTTGATCTCATGTTCAAGATGGGCTGAGAAGGAAATGTTATTTCACAGGCCTCCCTGCCTACACAACAGAATGATATTCAACATTCTTGGCATTTATTAACAGAAATCTACCAGTGAAAATAAGAAGTATGTTTGACCTGGTCTGACCACTCATTTTTCATTTATTACACAAAATTTATTAAAAGCCCACCATGGGTAGGGTGGGTTTCCCCAGCAGCTCAGTGGTTAAACAATCTGCCTGCAATGCAGGAGATAAAGGAGATGTGGTTCAGTTCCCTTGATTGGGAAGATCTCCTGGAGAAGGGAATGGTAACTCACTCCAGTATTCTTGCCAGGAAAATCCCATGGAGGGAGGAGTCTGGCAGGCTACAGTCCATATTGTCACAAAGG
This sequence comes from Bos mutus, assembly GCF_027580195.1. NCBI lineage: Eukaryota > Metazoa > Chordata > Mammalia > Artiodactyla > Bovidae > Bos > Bos mutus. The sequence continues at coordinate 51,854,937 of NC_091617.1, forward strand.
GTTGGACACAACTGAGCAACTGAGAATGCATGCATGGATAGGATTTCTTCTAGGTATCTGAGATTCAGCAGTGAACAAGCTAGGTGAAGCCATAGACTTGAGGAGGGGGAGGGGCTGAGGGACAAGACTCTTGTGGGTAGTAAGGAAAGGCCTCTGGGGAGAGGAACTGGCCCCAAACCTTGGACTGGAAATAGCCTGCCATTTCCAGACAGGGGAGAAGATACACCAAAGGAACAGCAAGTTTGAGCAACTAAATGATGGCCAGTGTGACTAAAATTTAATGATACACGATGAGATGGAAAGAGTTTGCTGGGATTAACATCATGCTGGGTCTTATTAGCTTGTTTAGAAAGTTTGGATTTTATTCTACAATGAAAAGTTATTGGAAAGCGTCAAACAGAAAAATGATTTACTTAAAATCTTCCTTGGTAGCCATGAGGAGAATGGATTACAGAGAAACAGGACTTATCAGAAAGTTAATGCAGCAGTCAGGTAGTAGCACAAAGGTAGGATGTGTTTGACAAATGCAGTCCAGTCTTGTGTTCAGTTTACTCATCAAATTTAAAGTCATAATAGGGAACTGTTACAAAGGAAAGTGACTAGAATGGGGATGCTGAAACTATGAGCAATGATTGAAAGAACTGGGGATTTTTACCTTAGAGAAGAAACTTGGGTGAGAAATACCACAGCCCTCCTAGTGAGTGAGAAATTGAAGGGTTGCAAGCTTTAGTTTGATTTCAGGAAGAATTAGAACTGCCTAATAATAGACTAAAATCCTTTGGGAAGTAACAGCTTCCTCATGTCAAACATTTATGTAAAAAGTCTGAATGACCAACTACTTACGGTATGATAGAAGGAAATCATGAATTAGATGGGGAAACAGACTAGATGACTAACAGCTGACTCTATACCTCTAGGCAGAAATAACACGTATAAGAGCTATTTCAAAGATGTGGGGTAGGATTATGAATAAATAACATTATTGACTAAGTGATTCTTAACTGAAACTTATCAAAACCACCTGGGGTTTATCCAAACATCACATACTCTCCAGGGCTTCCCTCATAGCTCAGTTAGTAAAGAATCTGCCTGCAATGCAGGAGACCCCGGTTCCATTCCTGGGTTGGGAAGATCACTGGAGAAGGGATAGGCTACCCACTCCAGTATTCCTGGGCTTCCCTTGTGGCTCAGCTGGTAAAGAACCCACCTGCAATGCAGGAGACCTGGGTTTGATCCCTGGGTTGGGAAGATCCCCTGGAGAAGGAAAAGGCTACCCACTCCAGTATTCTGGCCTGGAGAATTCCATGGACTATACAGTCCATGGGGTCATAAAGAGTTGGACACGACTGAGTGACTTTTGTTTCACTTCACTTTACATACACTGCCCTCTCAGCTTTTACTCCAACAATTGTGTGTGTGTGGCTATGGGGGTGGGGGTGGGTGTCCACAACTTACTCAGTTTAAAATCACTACTGTAATTTATCTTCTCTCATTGACATAAACATGGTACCTCTAACTGGTAAGATGGGAAAAGTATGATGATCACTGAATTGGATATTCAAATATAAAATGAGATTCTAGGGTAAAACCAATGTTTTATATAAAATTATGTATATGACCTAAAAGATGATGCTGCGAAAGTGCTGCACTCAATACGCCCGCAAATTTGGAAAACTCAGCAGTGGCCACAGGACTGGAAAAGGTCAGTTTTCACTCCAATCCCAAAGAAAGGCAATGCCAAAGAATGCTCAAACTACCGCACAGTTGCACTCATCTCACATGCTAGTAAAGTAATGCTCAACATTCTCCAAGCCAGGCTTCAGCAACACGTGAACTGTGAACTTCCAGATGTTCAAGCTGGTTTTAAGAAAAGGCAGAGGAACCAGAGATCAAATTGCCAACATCTGCTGGATCATCAAAAAAGCAAGAGAGTTCCAGAAAACCATCTATTTCTGCTTTATTGACTATGCCAAAGCCTTTGACTGTGTGGATCACAATAAACTGTGGAAAATTCTGAAAGAGATGGGAATACCAGACCACCTGACCTGCCTCTTGAGAAATCTATATGCAGGTCAGGAAGCACCAGTTAGAACTGGACATGGAACAACAGACTGGTTCCAAATTGGAAAAGGAGTACATCAAGGCTGTATATTGTCACCCTGCTTACTTAACTTCTATACATAGTACATTATGCGAAATGCTGGGCTGGAAGAAGCACAAGCTGGAATCAAGATTGCTAGGAGAAATATCAATAACCTCAGATATGCAGATGACACCACTCTTATGGCAGAAAGTGAAGAGGAACTAAAGAGCCGCTTGATGAAAGTGAAAGAGGAGAAAGAAAAAGTTGGCTTAAAGCTCAACATTCAGAAAACTAAGATCATGGCATCTGGTCCTATCACTTCATGGGAAATAGATGGGGAAACAGGGGAAACAGCGTCAGACTTTATTTTTGGGGGCTCCAGAATCACTGCAGATGGTGATTGCAGCCATGAAATTAAAAGACACTTACTCCTTGGGAGGAAAGTTATGACCAATCTAGATAGCATATTAAAAAGCAGAAACATTACTTTGTTAACAAAGGTCCATCTAGTCAAGGCTATGGTTTTTCCAGCAGTCATGTATGGATGTGAGAGTTGAACTATAAGGAAAGCTGAGCACCGAAGAATTGATGCTTTTGAACTGTGGTGTTTAAGACTCTTGAGAGTCTCTTGGACTGCAAGGAGATCCAACCAGTCCATCCTAAAGGAGATCAGTCCTGGGTGTTCATTGGAAGGACTGATGTTGAAGCTGAAATTCCAATACTTTGGCCACCTCATGTGAAGAGTTGATTCATTGGAAAAGACTCTGATGCTGGGGGGGCTTGGGGGCAGGAGGAGAAGGGGATGACTGCTGGGAGCCAGCACGGGAGTCCCCACCCATGACAAGGTCATGCAGGAGAGCTCTGATGGGCAAGGCGAGTCAGAGCTCGAGGGGGTCTGCCCTCCGGACCTGCCTGAGCATCTACCCCAAAACCAAAATCTGTCTGTTTTACTATTTTACGACTTTCACCAACTCTTCTGACATTAACGGGGGGCTATCCCCGACCACCTTTCTCTGTAAGAAAATCAACTTAAAACTCTAATTAATAAGTCTCCTGGGCATAATAGGAGTGTTTCAATTCAAACCCCTCTGATGACTTTCTAGCTTGCCTGACAGGTTTGTTCAGATTCACAGCCTCCCAACCATGAAAGGCACGGGAAGCTTAAGATATTCCAACAATGCAGAGCTTCTCAGAGAGTTAAAATTGTTAAAATAGAACTAGTAGAGGATTTCTTTGTTGAGCTAATGCTTGCTGCCAAGTTTCCATATCCCTTACCTACTGTGTCCCTGGGAGTGTATTGATTAATATAGTTGGTGTATAGAAATGTAAGTAGTAGCTTTAATGTTTGTAACCTTGGACCCCTGAGTTAATTCTTTTCTTGTTATAGCCCACCACACTTTTTCCCTGTAGGAATGCAACTTTATCTAATGCTTTTGGAGGGTGGCGCCTGACTTTAGAATAATCACCTTTAGAGAAAAATAAGTTTTCTCAAGAAAAGTTAACAGGCCTCCTGGCCAGATGATGTAAATCACCTAAAACTTTTGCATATGATAAGTTTGCAGAAAGAAAGCCTGGCTTCCATAAGGATCAAGGACTGCTGACCTTGCATGACTCTACCCCTTCCCCCATTATCCTTTATGCACAACTTAAGGTATAAAAACTACTTTGGAAAATAAAGTGCGGGCCTTGCTCACCGAAGCTTGGTCTCCCCATGTCATTCTTTCTCTTTCCTTTTCCTTTTCAGGCTGATCTCCTGGAGCGGAGGGGCCCTCTGCGTTCACTTTCCTGCCTGGGCTTCTAAGACCCACTCGAGAAGGTGCCTAAGGTGGGGCACCTTCAGCTATTTGAGAGGGCGCCTGCGGCCTACGTGAACAGAGCAAGTCCTGTGCTGGGGCTTTATTGGCTTTCTGCGTAAACCAAGAAATATCAGCCTCTTTTCTCTCCTCTATTTTCTTAACTGCAAAATTCTTTCCTTATCTTTTTCTCTTTTTATCTATCCTTTCACCAACGCCATCCTCCCGAGGGAATCCCTGGATCCAGCCAGGGCTGGACCCCGGCAGACGACAGAGGATGAGATGGTTGGATGGCATCACCGACTCAATGGACATGAGTTTGGGTGAACTCTGGGAGTTGGTGATGGATAGGGAGACCTGGCATGCTGTGGTTCATGGGATCGCAAAGAGTCGGACACCTGAGCAACTGAACTGAACTGAACTCATGTATATGATCACTTTCCTGGTCGCTCAGTGGTAAAGAATCCACCTGTCAATGCAGGAGATGTGAGTTCCATCCCTGGATCTGAAGGAAATGGCAACCCACTCCAGTATTCTTACCTGGGAAATCCTATGGACAGAGGAGCCTGGAAGGCTACAGTCCATGGGGTTGCAAAAGAGTTGGACACAACTTAGTGACTAAACAACAACAACTCCTTCAAATATATACAAGGTACACCTCCATGCACAAAGAACACATTTCCATAAAAGAAGATCACAATAAATTCAAGCCACATTTTTAGTGATGCTTTAGGATTGTGAAGGGGTTTTTCTGATGCATTGACTTGGCTAAGATATAATCCCTAGTTATTTAATCAAAGCCAGAATTCTAAGGTGGTTCCCAAACCCTGTCCCCTGCAAGCCTTTTTTTTTTAAAAACTCCTTCCCCTTGAGGGATGGGGCCTGTGAACATGATGGATTTCATTCCCATGATTATGTTGTGTCACATGGCAAAGGGATTTTGCTGACTGTAAATTAAGGTCCCCAATCAGCTGACTTTGAAAAAGAGTGATTATTCTTGAGGGAGAGGAGGCAAACCTAATAAGACCTTAAAAGGATCTAGATTGTTCTAGCCAAAAAAAAAAAAAAAAAGTCAACGTGTGCAAAGGAATCAATAAGAAGAAGATTATTCTTAGCTGACTTTAAATATGGAAGAGGTTCTGGAGCAAGAATGGAGCAACCTCTAGGAACTAAGCGAAGCCCTCATCAGACATCCAGCAAAGAAACAGGGACCTCAGTTCTACAACCACAAGGAAATTAATTTTTCCACAACCATGTGTGCTTGGAACATACCCTGAGCTTCTGATGAGAACACAGCCTTCAAACATCTTGATTTTAGCCTCATAAGACTGAATGGAGAACCTAGTTATACCATGACCACAACTGTGATCTGCAAAGTGCTGAGCTAATAAATGGGTGCAGTTTAAAGCTGCTACATTTGTGGTTGTTTGCACATGCACTAGAAAACCAACACAAGGATCTCAAAATGCCTTCATGTCAACATTAGGAACATAACACATTTCATGTTGATAATAACGGAAATGGCAACTTTTCTAAACTTGAACAGACCTTTTAAAACAAAACCCTAAGAGCTTACTCAGAAAAAAGTAAAGATTTATGCTTCTAAGTTTTTGAATCACTATACTATACATACAAATAAGAGTAACACATTATATAACTATTATTATTTACATTTAGTAATTTGGTTGTTTACAAGATGTTTTCATAGCAACCATATGCAGTGGTAGTAAACATACTGGTTTTAAAGAAAGACAAAACTAGGTTAAAATCTTGGCTATGACACTGATTTTGAACAAGTACTCAAAATCTCTTACTTCATGTGTTAAATGGTAAGACTTATAACTAACTCCCAGAGTTCTTAAATTAAAGACACAATAAACATAAACTACTTGGTCTTATAAGATTATTTTACCGTGGTACTGTACTATCACTTCCCTGAAATCAGGGATCTCGCCTTAGTCATCACTGAATCCAGTGCCCAGGACACTGCCCAGCACACAGTAGGTGCTCAATAAATCTCTGGTTAGGTAAGCAAGACATTTTGAGAAAGACTTTGATGAAATGGTCTGCATTTAGCGGGTAAAAACAGAGGGCCTGACAGGTTGACTTTCTTATCCAAATTTTCTTGAACTAGAAAATAAAAATGTATATAAAAAGCTTTCTAAATTTGAGTCCTGTGCTCTGTCCATGGTACCATACTATACATAGGCACCAGAGGTATATAAAATATATATATATAAAAGATTTTCTATATATTTGACAGTAGTTCTAAAATACTTAAAAGAATGGCACAAAGAATGGCCACCTTTAATCCACATTCTACTAAGTATAATTCTCTATGACACAATTTCAGTTCCTCATCTATGCCTAAAAAATTGGTTTCTATTGCCTAAATCCCCAATGTCCATATGAGGGCAAATTCCATTATCACAATACATTTGTATTCCACTGTAACAGTCCTGCTCCAGTTAACTTTTTGTCGGAAGAAGGTTCTTTTTTTTTTTTTTCCCCAGTAAAAAATGGATGCAAAACAATGATATGACAACAGCAGATGCTAGCAAGGATGTGAAGAAATGAGATCACTCATATGCTGCTGATGGGGTGTCAAATGGACCAACCACTCTGGAAACCAGTTCGATGGTTCCCTTAAAAACTAAGCATACACATGCAAACAACCAAATAATCTGTACTTATTCAGAGAGGTGAACACTATGCCCACCTAAAAAACCTCTACATGATTGTAATAGCCAAAAACTGGAAACACTCAAGATGTCCTAAAACAGGTGAACAGTTAAACAAGCTGTGATATGCCTATACCATGGAATATTACTCAGCCAAAAACCACAGAAAGAGAACCAACTGATACGGGCAACAACTTGGTTACATCTCAAGGGCACTGTGCTGACCGAAAAAAGCCAGTCTCAAAAGATTACACACTGTATGATTCCATTTACATAACAGCACTAACGTGACAAAACTATGGACAAGGGGAACAAATCAGTCCTTGCCAGGTCAGCGTGAGGGAGAGCTTTGTGCTAAAGCAATCGTTCTACGTCCTGATTGCAGTGGTAGTTACACAAATATACATATCACAAAATGACAAAGAAATACCCACATATTGTACCACTGTCAACTTCCCAGTTTTGTTTTTTTTTAAAGTTACACAAGATTTAAGCATTAGGGGTAACTTAGAAAAGAGTACACAGCACCCAGCACTGTTCTGTTTTATTTTTGTGAATTTTTTATTTCTGTGAACTTCCTATGAGTCTATAGTTATTTCAAAAAATAAACAATGAGTGCAAAGCCAAATGTCTGAGACCTCTGGTGGAATTTCATACATTCTCACCAATGAATACTTCCTCAATGAATACTTCCTCCAATGAATACTTCTCTCCAAACAATACTTCCTCATTTGAATGGTCCCAAAGTAAACATAGTTCATATTTTTATAGGGTACTTTGAAAATAAAGAAAAATAAAACAATCACAGACACACAAAATTATAAACTTTCTCTTCATCTCCAGATGCTGGTATTCCTTTCCCATTCATTTCATTCCATCTCCTGGCCTTTCGAGTCTCATATCTTGAGATTACCTCTCGGTGACCTACACAACTACCAAATGATTGATCCCTATGTCTTGTTTTTTCATTCCAATAAAACTGTACATTCCTTCAGAAAAAATTTCAACTACATATTAGATTATGCAATTCCAGATTCGACCCCCTGTTGAAAGGTATAAATAAAACAAAAAAAGCTCTTCAGCCTAAATTAGTACAACTTAATACAAGTTACAATGTAAGAGAGATTTCTGAGCAGAAAAGCCTTCCAGATTCTGCTAGCCTACTCTAAGCCATCTCTCAGCCTCTCCTCATGGTGCAAGAATCCCTCTTACAACCGCAGGCCAGCTTCACAGCTTGACACCATCCTTTATAAAACAAACATCCCAAGAACACAATTCACACCTGTAAAGCACTTCAGTTCACATAGTGCTTGTACACAAGGGACCTCATTTGGTCCTCATCAGACTGTTAGGATAAGACATAAAGGCAGGAATCTATCTTCATCCCCATGTTAGAGATGAGGTAACTTGACTTGGCAAAGTAACTTCTCAACAGCATAAAGGTGAACAGTTAAGTTGCAGAATAGGGGATATAACCCGGATCTGCTGATTTCATAATACCAAGCAATGTTAAAGGATTCTATCAACCCGAGCACCTCATTCCCAGTGTGGTAACAGACATTTATTAATGGTAAATGCAAGAAGAACAGAGGCAAATAGTGGATCCAATGGAACCGATCTGAGTCCACGAAAAGAGCGGGTTCTCAAAATATGGTCTAATCCTGAGATCAGTAATATAGCTAGCAATTCTAAATAGAGATTTCAAAACAGAAAGCCGAAATGTACCTCTGTGTGGCTGAAGAACTTAGCTGGCACTGCAAGGAATAGGAAAGAAATGAAAACTTTTTACTCAGCTAACTTTACTGCTTTATGCAACTCACCAACTCAGAAAGGGCAGGATCGTGCTACTATAATCAACGCTGAATTTAAATATATTAAATTGAATCCCTAGCTCTCCCACATCTTAGCCAAGGTGAGGAGGGGGGAACAACACCAAAGCAAGGCTAAGCACAGGAAATCTCAAGGAATCAGCTATGATAACATGATTTTTAATATTCTTATTCTCCTCCTAATCTGTTCTTTCCAGAGGAAGCATGTTTGGGACTTGGCAACCCTTGATCAAAGTGTAAGGTTAAAAAAAAAAAGGTGAAATAATTGGGAAAAAGGCTTGAAAATAAATCACATGAAAGAAAATACTTCTGATGGCAGCAAACAAAACCTCAGAGGAGATGACCCCTGGACTGCTCCCTGCAAATGTCACAGTCTTCAGACCTAAAGTCTGAGGACCATACAATGCACAAATTATCAACCAACAAAGGAGATTTATTGAGAAAAGGAGAAGAGCAAATAAGATAAAACTCATGATCTTAATGCTGCTAAACACTCCAACATTAAGTATTAATAGTATGCTTTTTGATTCAAAGAAGTTCCTAGCCCCATTTTACCCTCCTTTAACAGGATCATGTTGCTGCAGAAGAAATAACAGGGAAACTTTATAGAAGTCTTACCAACACGATATTTTAGTTCTATTATGGTTTCCCCTTCTCTGCTCAACTCCGTTACTTCGCAAGTGTAGTTTCCTAAGACGGCATCACTTTTAGCCATCTTCAAAGAGGCAATGCCACGCAGTAATTCTGATGGTGTGATTTCTGCACTAGAAAAGTTACTGCTGGGCTTGGACATCCGCTGACTTCCATCAAAGATGAAAATGTTTTCTCCTTTAAATTTCCATCTGACATACAATTCAGTAATGTTCTTCGTCTCCACATTATTAACAAAACATGGGATGACAACGGTTTGATTGCAAAGGGTATATTCTACCGATTTGATTGCATTAAATATTAGTTGAGCTGAACCTGGAAAAGAGAAATAAAATTGTTTCATTTCATACAGAATACTATGAGATCTTAGGTATGTTACAAATTCTTAAGATAAAGACAAGTGCTTCTATTGTTCACTTAAGCAAGTAAGCAACTATAGGGAAGATGGGTGAAGTGAAAAGAACAAATTATTTTAATATTAATGTGCTCAGCTGATAGACAACACTGTACCTCTTCTTTATTCATTCCCACTAACACAAAATATACATTCTCATGTATCCTGGGAATAAACTCAGCAACTGTGTTAGAACATGCAGATGTAGTATCTGGCTTTGGAAACTCTGAAGCTTGTGTATTCTGATATTTAAAGAAAAATACTGACTTTACTATGAGAAAATTTTTAAATTGAAAGTAAAACCAAATAATATATTCAGTCTCAACTTCTATACATTTTCTCCAAATAGAACTTGCTAAACTGATAGGAAGTTTATTTCTATCCCTAGGTTGCATTTCCAAAAAAGGTAGCAGGCTCCACTGTACTTAAATATAAAAAGTAAATCACATGAATCACATCACATCTTTCTACTAGGATGGTAAGCCTTAGAATGCTAAGGATTAAGAAAAAAAAATATTCTCTACAGCTATTTTTCCATTGCAAAATACAGACAGCCACAGACATTCAGTATGCACGTATCATAAAGGATTATACACAATTGAATGGCATTTTCCCACTCCCACATTTCACTGAAACTAAGGAACAACTTCCAAATATATATTACAGGTGTCCCTTTCTTCTAGAAACCACAAACCACCCAAAACAAAGACAAGATGCAAGCTGAAACCAAGAGCGGATACTACTAATAAGTAGCATGTATCAGATCAACTCTTTTCAATAATATAAACTACTGATTGTTGCCTTATAAAAGAGAGGTTGAGAAATGGGTCCCCGTTCATGTGGAATGTGCAAAAATGTGGACAAACTGTACTTGTTCTACATATTCTTCAGCCACTTATGACTTCCTTCATGTAAGCAGTGAGTTGGTGTTTCCTTTCAAAAAAGGATTGACAGATATAAATAAAACCTTAGTTTTAATTGTTCATCTTTAAGAATTTTCCTTTATCAGGGGCACAGGATATTATTACTCTAGGAACATAATTACTCTTCAATAAATGCCCACTGAATTGAATGCTGGGCTGCAGCATGGAATATGAACTGAACAATGCTCAGAAGCCTGAGAACAAATCCCATCTCTGTCTGTTACTTTTCAGGGTGAAACCTTAAGCAATTTGCTTAACTTTCTATGCCTTGGTTTACTCTCTATAAGTAAGAGGATCAAAAAATGAACACTGGGCTGCTTCACAGAATTGTGCATGCTAAGTCGCTTCAGTCATGTCCGACTCTCTGTGACCCTATGGACTGCAGCTTGCAAGGCTCCTATGTCCACAGGATTCTCCAGGCAAGAATCCTGGAGTGGGATGCCACGCCCTTCTCCAGGGAATCTTCCTGACTCAGGGATCGAGCCTGCATGTCATGCATCTCCTGCAATGGCATGCAGGTTCTTTACTACTAGCGCCACCTGGGGAGCCCCTCACAGAATTGTGGTCAGCATCAATGGAGAAAACATTGGTCAGTGCTCTGTACTGTGCTATAAATATGTAAGGTCATACTATAAAAACTAGGCACTCCAGCATCTTAATGTAATGCTCTGGACCTTCTCTGACTGGCAGGTCTAAACTGTTACATTTCTGGGAACTGCAGTCTAAATCAACCCTGTGGTCATCCACAGTTCACCTTCCCCCAGTTCTCTCCGTTTCTAGCCACCTAAATATCAGGAAGCTCTAGACAAAACCTGGACTTCCAACTGCATTCTTCAAAACACTGGAGTTATGAATTACTTCCCCTGAGAAATAAGCACTGGGTGGAGACTATAGAGTGTACAAGGACAGAAGAAAGTGGTTATGATGCTGGAATTAGAAAGGAAGGAAAGGGAAGGCGCCAAGATGGCGGAGGAGTAGGACGGGGAAAACACTTTCTCCCCCACAAATTCATCAAAAGAGCATTTAAACGTCGAGTAAATTCCACAAAACAACTTCTGAATGCCGGCAGAGGACATCAGGCACCCAGAAAAGCAACCCAACTCCTCGAAACGAGGTAGGAAAAAATATTAAAGACAATAAAAGAGACAAAAGAGGGAGGGACGGAGTTCCGTCCCGGGAAGGGAGTCTTAAAAAGAGAGACGTTTCCAAACACCAGGAAACCTTCTCACTGCGAATCCGTGCCGAGCTTTGGAAGCACAGAGGACAACATAACAGGGAGAAAAAATAAATAAACAATTAAAACTGCAGATTGCGAGCCCTACGGTAACTCCTCCAGCGGAGAAGCAGCGCAGACGCCTGCATCCGCCATTAGCAAGCGGGGCTGGGCAGGGAGGCGCGGGCGCCGGGCTGCATCGCTGAGAGTAAGAATCTGGCCTGAATACCCTGAGCGCTATCTGAGCGAAAATAATTTGGGCTAGCAAACCAGACTGTGGGATATCTACCATGCGAAAAGCCAGCCCTAACCTAAGACACCGCCAGCCAGCGCAAGACGGAACAAAGGACTAAACAGAGGTAGCGGCTGCAAACCTTCCCCCGGGTGACAGGCAGCCAGAGCCGGAAGGGGGCAATCGCAGCCCCAGAGAGACATTATCTATAAAACTGGCTTCTTTGCTAACTAAAACTTATTGGGGGTCTGGACGGTCAACATCTGCCTGAGAAGGTGCGCCGGTTTTACACCCAGATAACCAAGTGGCAGGGAGGCGATAAGTCGCAGCATTGGCGCTCGCCAAACACCTCATCACCTGAGCTGCTCGGACCTGGGAAGAGCACAAAACGCAGCCCCAACTGAGTCTGCACCTCTGAGGACTACCCGAGTGCCTGAACCTGAGCGGCTTGGACCTGGGAGGTGCATGCAACCCAGGGCCAGCCTCGGATTGTTCCCGGCGGAACAACCTAGAGCCTGAGCAGTGTGGGCAGGGAGGCTACACGCGCTGTGAGCGGGGGCAGACCCAGTGTGGCTGAGGCACTGCGAGCGCACGCCAGTGTCATTTGTTTGCAGCATCCGTCCCTCCCTCCCCATAGCGCGACTGAACAAAGAGAAGAAATACAGCTCCACCCACCAGAACACCGACACAAGCTTCCCTAACCAGGAAACCTTGACAAGCCACCTCTACATACCCACACAGAGCGAGGAAACGCCACAATAAAGAGAACTCCACAAACTGCCAGAATACAGAAAGGACTCCCAAACTCAGCAATTTAAACAAGATGAAGAGACAGAGGAATACCCAGCAGATAAAGGAACAGGATAAATGCCCACCAAACCAAACAAAAGAGGAAGAGATAGGGAATCTACCTGATAAAGAATTCCAAATAATGATAGTGAAATTGATCCAAAATCTTGAAATTAAAATGGAATCACAGATAAATAGCCTGGAGACAAGGATTGAGAAGATGCAAGAAAGGTTTAACAAGGACCTAGAAGAAATAAAAAAGAGTCAATATACAATGAATAATGCAATAAATGAAATTAAAAACACTCTGGAGGCAACAAATAGTAGAATAACAGAGGCAGAAGATAGGATTAGTGAATTAGAAGATAGAATGGTAGAAATAAATGAATCAGAGAGGATAAAAGAAAAACGAATTAAAAGAAATGAGGACAATCTCAGAGACCTCCAGGACAATATTAAACGCTACAACATTCAATCATAGGGTTCCAGAAGAAGAAGACAAAAAGAAAGACCATGAGAAAATACTTGAGGAGATAATAGTTGAAAACTTCCTAAAATGGGGAAGGAAATAATCACCCAAGTCCAAGAAACCCAGAGAGTCCCAAACAGGATAAACCCAAGGAGAAACACCCAAGACACATATTAATCAAATTAACAAAGATCAAACACAAAGAACAAATATTAAAAGCAGCAAGGAAAAAACAACAAATAACACACAAGGAATTCCCATAAGGATAACAGCTGATCTTTCAATAGAAACTCTTCAAGCCAGGAGGGAATGGCAAGACATACTTAAAATGATGAAAGAAAATAACCTACAGCCCAGATTATTGTACCCAGCAAGGATCTCATTCAAGTATGAAGGAGAAATCAAAAGCTTTTCAGACAAGCAAAAGCTGAGAGAATTCTGCACCACCAAACCAGCTCTCAACAAATACTAAAGGATATTCTCTAGACAGGAAACACAAAAATGGTGTATAAACTCAACCCAAAACAATAAAGTAAATGGCAACGGGATCATACTTATTAGTAATTACCTTAAACGTAAATGGGTTGAATGCCCCAACCAAAAGACAAAGACTGGCTGAATGGATACAAAAACAAGACCCTACATATGTTGTCTACAAGAGACCCACCTCAAAACAGGGGACACATACAGACTGAAAGTGAAGGGCTGGAAAAAGATTTTCCATGCAAATTGGGACCAAAAGAAAGCAGGAGTCACAATACTCGTATCAGATAAATTAGACTTTAAAACAAAGGCTGTGAAAAGAGACAAAGAAGGTCACTACATAATGATCAAAGGATCAATCCAAGAAGAAGATATAACAATTATAAATATATATCCACCCAACATGGGAGCACTGCAGTATGTTAAGACAAATCCTAACAAGTATGAAAGGAGAAATTAACAATAACACAATAATAGTGGGAGACTTTAATACCCCACTCACACTTATGGATAGATCAACTAAACAGAAAATTAACAAGGAAAAAAAAAACAAAACATGTATCTATAAAGTTCACTAAAGCAAAGCACAGTAAAATGAGGTATGGCAATAAAAGGCGTTAAATTTATCAAATAAAAAAAAAAATAAAGTGCTGAAAAATTAAAAAAAAAAAAAGAAATTGAATACATTGTTTTGTCAACAGAAGGCAAATTACTTACTAATGTTAGGTTAACAAAAAAAAAAAAGATACGGAAAAAAATCTTCTATTAATTATGTGTGAAGTAATATTTACTAATTTAATCTGGCTTTGTAAGATATAATTCACTGTCAGTGAACAAGTCATAGACTTAAGTAATACTCAGTGGAGATTTTGGAAAATGGCAAATCACATAGAGAAGAATTTCAGGGATAAAAGAAATTAAATTTGGCCACTGGGTGTCCATCTTGATCCATATTCACTAGTAGTTAGGGCAAGAGAAATAAATCTTTTAAGTGACTTCAGCTTTTCTTTGTAGTTCTCTTTCCAGAGAGTTAAGGGAATGCTTTTATTTAATAACTAACACAGTAACACATTTTCTCTTTCAAAGTCTTTGTGATTTCTTTCACCACCATGAAGAATCTCCAGAAAATCTGAAGAGAAAAAAAAAGACTTAAAAAAAGCAGCAAAAGAAAAAAAAAAAAAAGAAAGGAAGGAAAGTGTCAGAAACTATGGTCAATGATTTTGAAACGGACTAAAAGATTACCGGGAGTCCTTTCAACGGGGTGCTGGGCCTTATCGGACAGATCCGTTTGGAATAACTCTATAGCAGCCTGGGCCTCTTGCCAAGACTAGGCTGTTTTTACAGTTTTGTAAGATGTAGAAAACTGATGGTAATGCAAACGATTCATAACCATAGAGATACAAACAAACTTTGTTCTGCAGTTGATTTGGACCTGTTGGAAGAGAGGAATTTTTTTAAAAATTACATTTTAGGGACTTCCCTGGCAGTCCAGTGGTTAAGACAGTGCTTCCACTGCACGGGGCACGGGTTTGATCCCTGGTTGGAAACTAAGATCCCACATGCCACACAGCATGGGAAAAAAAAAAGATTTTATTGCCCTGAGGACACTGACCAACTTTGCATCTATCCACAGATTCATTTCACCATTCCTGACTGCCTATATGTACATGTGTCTATTCTTTCAATTCTTTTTTCAAATTAATATTTATTTGACTGCATTGGGTCCTTAGCCACAGCATGCAGGATCTTTAATTGTCGTGTGCAAATTCTCAGTTGTGGTATATGGGATCTAGTTCCCTGACCAGAGATCAAACCTGGGCCCCCTGCACTGGGAGTGCAGAGTCTTAGCCACTGGCCTGCCAGGGAAGTCCCTTCCAATTCTCTTTTAAAACCAAGATGGTTGTACCATCTTGTTGGTTTGCTTGTTAATTAATGTGTGAAATAAAAACTTAGACACATGAGCATTTCATATTTGTTTGAGTCAAACTATACCTCCTAAAAATTATCCTTTAATTAAAGAGATACAAGTGAAGAGCTAAGTTACCTCAGCAAAGTTTTTTAGAAGCGACGGGGAAGCCTGGTGGGCTGCCTTCTATGGGGTTGCACAGAGTCGGACACGACTGAAGCGACTTAGCAGCAGCAGCAGCAGCAGCAAGTGAGTACAAAGTGGTCAGCAAGCACTCAGTGACTTTATAACTTGTGTTTAGAAAATGAATTTTCTAAAGCATACAGAAAGCACTGATTCCACTGCAGTATTTGTTGTAATATCAACACAGCCATTTTTATAGCTGAAGCAATTTAAGTTTAATAAATGCTGTCAATAAAATTCAAAGTGAAATTGACCTGGATCAACTATAATTTGAATAATCCTTGCACTAACAATTAATAAATACAGTCCAAAAATGTTGCTTCATCAGCTGTTAACTACAACTTCATCCTGTACAAACATTTGTTAAACAGCTATTAAGCAGTGGAATTATTTGATTTGGTTTTTCTCTATTTTGCCTACTGCCTTCTGATGAAACAGCACAGTGAAGAAAGGATCTAAAATATACAGAGCAAATAAAGGATCATATAGATAATTATCATGAATAAGTAAACTCTGAATAATCAAGAAATGCCTACAGCAGTCTAATCAGATAGAAATTGATAAGTATAACCATCCATGATGCTGGAGTTACAGATAAATTAACAAATGAAATGGGAAAATTAACTTATATCAAATGCCAAAAATATTGGACCTTACAACTTCTATGAATACAAACTGCTAGGTCAAACCATCTCATCTGATCTGAAACACTTAACAGGAGGTGCGAATACAATAATGAAAAAAATGTAGGAATCATCTTTAAAAAACAGAATTCTCACCTGGGGGACTGATGAAAGTGAAAGTAAAAGTCTCTCAGTCGTGTCCCACTCTTTGTGATCCCAATACAGACCATGGAATTCTCTAGGCCAGAATACTGGACTGGGTAGCCGTTTCCTTTTCCAGGGGATCTTCCCAACCCAAGAATCAAACCTAGGTCTCCCACATTGCAGGCGTATTCTTTACCAGCTGAGCCACAAGGGAAGCCCTGGGGGACTGATATATACTTTTTATAACCCAAGGTCGTTAAGTGCTTTCTTTCCTATATGAACAAAGTGCTATGGATGGGCAAGAGAGTAATTAGTCTTTAGACTTCTAGGAAAATGTTTGTTGCTACTACAGGAAAAACAGAAGACTATCATAGACTCTGTCCATTTATTTAATCCTTCATTCTTTTACCTTTTCACATGTTCCACGGAAAATTTCTCTCCTTTAGAACAACTCTGAAAATACTCTCCTTTTGTAAGAGCTTATCCAATACTCTTCAAAGGAGCCCTCCCTTCCTGATTACTTCAAATTGAGTCCTCCAGATAAGAAACCAGAAGCTTCCAATACTTCCCCCTGGACATTCTCCTGCTGCCCTACCTATCCACACCTCGCTTCCCCTCACTTCTTCCACTTCAGAAATGAACTCCTTCACTTGAGAGCTAGTTTCCATTTCTGTCTCCACACTCATCAATATCAAGGACTTCCCCTAGTTGTTTACCATCCTGTGACATCCCCCAAGTTCATTTACAATAGGTTTTTAAAATTTTTTAAATACTTGAATATCAGCCAACTGGAAAAAAAAATCCCTTGTACTTGTCTTTCTCTTTCCTAGCATCTAGAAAGATAATCTAAATGCATTTCTTCATCTCTTACTTCCTACATCCCTGCTACCTGGCCTCCACCTTGCCTTCTTCACTACAACGGCTCTTGCCAACGTCGCCAATCATCCCGTGAAAACGGAATGCACATGGTTCGCTCTCCATCTTGACTTCTCTACAGTTCTTGAGCCTGTGGGGAGCCCCTTTCTTGTCTCTTGGCTTCTGTATCTCTGAATTTCCTCCTAGTGCTTTCTCCACCTCATCGCAGCTTGCTTGCTTTACTGAAATCTATTCCTTGACTCACAATACATATTAGGTTGCTAAGGACTTCCTACCAAGCCCTGACCCCCATCCCTCCCCACTCCAGCATTCTCCCTTACTCCAGGTTTTAACTACCCACACATTTTATTAACTGGGTTCCACCTTTCTCCTTAGCTGCAGAGCTTGAGAAGACAACCATGTGCTATGCGTTTCCACTTGGATATACTACAGTTACTTCAGAGTCAACATGAACAAAAATCTATCTACTTTCAACATGAACAAAAATCTATCTACTTTCTGCCTACATTCATCCCAAATCCTCACCTCCCTAAAGTACTTTTTATTATCTAGCAGTCAAGCAGACCTAGATAAGAATCATGCTAGATTCTGCCCTCTCCTCAGCCAGGCGAGTTCTGGGTAGGCTCAATCTATGTAATTGTTCCTAAATCCAATGTCTGCTATATGAATTAACTAGACATTCATCATTTCTGCCTTGAACTATTGCTGCAACCCCTAACTAGCTCCCTGCCTTCAGCCTCAAAGTTTCCCCATCCCAGTCATACATTTTGCACAGTTCCCAAAATAACTGTTCCAAACACAAATGTGCACTCCTTTGCCTAATATACTTTAACAGCACCCCTTCCCCCACTTTCAGGCTAAATTCAAGTACATTATCATGGAATACAAACCAGGTCCTTCAGGATCCTGTCCATCCTCACCTCTTACACTCTCTTATTTCCCAAGTAAGCTTCAATCATAATGACCTAGCAATTCCCGGATATGCAAATGTACTCTCATCTCCAGGCCTTTCCAGGTAACTCACACAAGCTGTTACCCAGCCTAAGGAGGCCCATACCTTTCACTGGAGGTACAAGTAAGAGCACACACTTGGCTCAAGACTTAGCACTTCCTAGGTGTATAACCTTAGGCAAGTTACTTAATTTCTGTATCTCAGTTTCCTCACCTATAAAATGTGACCAGTGATCATGTACACCTCATAGAGATTTTGTGAGATTTAATGAGATAATGAACATGGAGTTCCTACTGCAATGCCTTTCACTTACACAGCAAATGTTCAATAAATGGCAGCTACAATTCACTAACTTTGGCTCTTCCTGAAGGCACAGCTGAGATGTTCAATACTGTCCCTGTCGTTGCTACTACTCAACTCTATTCTTCCCTCCTTACTGCTCCTATTCCCCCCATTCAAGTGCTGTCGCTCAGTTCCAAATTTTTTAACTACTCTACTGATTTCTCCATTAGGATAAAAAGGTAGAAACACAAGGACAATGTATTCATTTGATATCCTGTGGATCTAATTCAGGGTCCAGACAGTAGGGCTCAATACATTCCTCCTGAATGTAAAAATTTAAAGTATGAATCCCATGAAAAGAAAATCTAAATATCATATCAGGGAAGATTCATTCTTCTTCCTTATTTCAAGAGACTCCTCCACTGTTTCTTACTTCTATAGCCCTGATTGTAGTATCATGAGGCTACATATTTTAATGAAAAATCTAAACCAAGTTGGATGCAGATTGGATGGAACAGTTCCTTTAAAATCACTTGACGTCTCTAAGAATGCTTCTCCTACTGGGCGGTGTTTAAACTGGATGAGTTGCAATGTCCTAGAAAAGGAAGGGCTTTTCAGGCCATAACAAGTATAGAGGAATAAAGAAAGAATACCCGAAGGCCAATGATTATTCAAGCGAACTCCAGGAAAAGGGGCTGGAAAAGATGATTAAGACTTATTGTAAAGGCTTCCTTGAATGTCATTGTGGGAAGTCTGGAGCTGATAACCTAAGTAATGGCAAACCACTCAGACTTAATGACATTAAAAAAATAACAATAACAGCAGTATGAAGGGTGAATTGAGGACAGGAAGAGCTTTGGGAAAGGAGATTCATTAAGAGATGGCTGCAATAATCCAGGAAAATGACAAGTGAAGAGAAGGCCAAAAATAATAGTGAAAGAACAAAAAAAGCAAACGGACTAAGTCAGATGTGAGAGGTAAAGGAGAAGCAAGAAGAATTACAGTTATTAACTAAAATGGTATGTATAACTAGTTAGATTGTAGATTAACTACAGAGTAAAGATACTTAAGAGATTCAGCAGTAAATATTCTTTCAATATTCAATAGTCTGAGTATTAAAAGTACCAGTGGCACACTGAAATGGAGATGTCCAGTGGATCCCAGGATATGTTAATGTGGATTTAAGAAGAAAGGTCTGGGCTACAGAGACTTGGGAATTACCAAGAATACAGCTGATAACTGAAACTGTGAGCATAAACAAGATCACTCAGAGAGTCCTTGCAAACAGAGCAGGTACCAGAGAATAAAATGCTGGGGAATATCAATATTTATGGAGCAAATAGTTAAAGAGGAACAAACTAAGGATGTGAGAAAAGAGGTGAAGTAGGTGAGGCAGCAAATAACACCACTGCAGACACAATGGAAGGGTCTTAACTATGGGCAAAATAGATGTTAAGCAGGGTGAGTTAAAAAAAAAAAAAAAAACCTCTAGATTTAAATTTTCAATCTTAGCTTCTTTATCTGCAGCGATGTCAGCAGACGAGGGACTGGAGTCAGACTGCATTTGGGAAGTGAAGGGGAGGGGAGAAAGAAGAGGCAGTGATTCTCTATGAATAAATTTGGCAGTATAAGAAAGCAGGCTTCCTTCGTGGCTCAGCTGGTAAAGAATCCGCCTGCAATGCGGGAGACCAGGGTTGGAAAGATCCCCTGGAGAAGGAAAAGGCTACCCACTCCAGTTTTCTGGCCTGGAGAATTCCATGGACTGTTTAGTCCATGGCATCGCAGAGTCGGACAGGAGTGAACGACTTTCACTTTCACTTTTGTGGGCTTCCCTGCTGGCTCAGATGCTGCCTGCAATGTGGGAGACCCAGGTTCTATCCCTAGATCAGGAAGATCCCCTGGAGAAGGGAATGGCAACCCACTCCAGTATTCTTGCCTGGAGAATCCCATGGACAGAGGAGCCTGGTGGGCTATAGTCCGTGGGGTTGCAGAGTCGGACACAACTGACTGAGTAACACACACAAGAGAGCAGAGAAACAAGGCGATGATGGAAAGAGCATGGAACTGCTCTTCTTGTTTGTTTTTAATATGGAGTCAAACTTGAGCTTGTCTTCAAACTAAGAAGAAGGAATCAATGAAGAGGGAAAGATCTAAGGTACAAGACTGAAGGATTAAGGTGATTAGGCAGGTTTCCAAGATGGTGGAAGTGCAAGACCTGTAGACAGTGGGGGTCTTTCCTTGGAAAGGTGAATAGGAGCACTTCCGACACTGGTGAAGGAGGAGAATGAAATGAATGCTGCCTAAGATATTACACACAAGTTTAGTAATGGTGGGTGGGAAGTTGAAAGAGTCCACACCACACATCACTATTTTCTGCAGCAGAGTAGGAAGTTAATTATTTGTTCAGGATGGATGATCAGGAATGGGGTAAGAAGCCCCAGCAGTCACTAAGGTGAATGAAGCAAAGCTCATGAGTCAAGACACTTGCTAGAAATGAATCCATCTAATTTCTGCCATCAGGCTTGGGTTCTGGTATGAAGAACTGGAGTCTCAAACTGAATCAGGTTAAATTTAGGGTCAAAGCGAGGATTTAGTCAGATCTCTCCTCAACAGAGACCAAACAAAGTCAGGTTTTTAAAAAGGCAAGTGTCCACAGGTGTTTGGTTCTGACTCAAACTGATCTCCCACTGGGGTTTTAAATGGTCCCTATAAGCACCCCACTCCAGTACTCTTGCCTGGAAAATCCCATGGATGGAGGAGCCTAGTAGGCTGCAGTCCATGGGGTCGCTAAGAGTCAGACACAACTGAGCGACTTCGCTTTCACTTTTCACTTTCATGCACTGGAGAAGGAAATGGCAACCCATTCCAGTGTTCTTGCCTGGAGAATCCCAGGGACGGGGGAGCCTGGTGGCTGCCGTCTATGGGGTCACACAGAGTCGGACACGACTGAAGTGACTTAGCATAGCATAGCAAAAGAACAGAAGTAGTCAACTTAGAGTTATAAGGCCCAGGGCAGTTTAAAGGCAGTAACATCCACAATTATAGCCTTTTCAAGCACTTAAAATATATTAAGTACTATTGAGGTATAAAAACAAAAAATCCCTTCTCTTTATAAACTACACTTTAAGTTATTAAGAGGCGTACAGTCTGAAATTTGTCTGTATGCCCAAGAAGGCCTTGCAAAATGCTTAAAGCATAACATGGGTTCATACTTACTTGAAACAGAATAAGCAATGTTGACAGACCCTGCACTTCCCCAATCCCTTGACTTACTGTTTAACTTGTGTGTGTGTGTGTGTGTGTGTGTGTTAGTCACTCAGTCATGTCTGACTTTTTGCAACCCCAACAGGCTCCTCTGTCTATGTAATTCTCCAGGCAAGAATACCGGAGTGGACTGCCATTCCCTTCTTCAGGGGATCTTCCCAAACCAGGGATTGAACCCAAGTCTCCCACATTGCAGGCAGATTCTTTACCAATTGAGCCATTAAGTTCAAATATGCACTTAATTTAAATCCGAATTTAAATCTCAAACCCTGGGATTGACCAGATTTTGATGGCTCAGTGTTAAGTAATCGACCTGCAATGCAGAAGACAGGAGATGAGGGTTCAGTCCCTGGGTCCGGAAGATGCCCTGGAGGAGGAAATAGCAATCCACTCCAGTATTCTTGCCTGAAAAATCCCATGGATGGAGGAGCCTGGTAGACTACAGTCCATAGGGTTGCAAAGAGTAGGACACAAATGAGCAACTGAGCACACACACATCATGGAGATGGAATAAAATATTCAGAGCAGGGTGTAGCTTCTAATTCCTGTTTCAACTCCATGTAACCACAGAGAATGAAAATCCAGACTCTACTGTCTTAGTCTAGGTATACCACAATCAAATTTCCTGAATGCTCTATACATTTTTTTCACTTTAGTGCTACAATGTGTTCAGCAAAACTGATCCTACACTATCATTCTTGTTCTTTTATCATAGAAGAAATATCAGCACTAGTACACAGAGTGAAATTTGCTTTCTCACAGCCCAAGAGTGCATTATATTAGGCTGAGCCACAAGATACAGAAAATTTTTTCTTGTATAAAAAGGTATGACGGCAAAATAAGCTAAAAGAGGGGTAAAATGGTTACATGAAAACTATGTCTCTAAAAGAAGATGAATGTATTTTTAAAAAAATGACACCTATTCTAGCTAGAGTTGATTTAATATTAAGGAATGCAAACTTAGTTTTAATAATGCATTTTGGATTTACAATGTTTATCAATTTTGGGGAAACCACCTATTTCTCTATTTTAGAACCTGGCCTTTCAAATCTTCATTAACAACTCAGTGGCAAACATAAAACATCTGCCAAAATACAGATGACAGCATGAGCAAGTGTCCTAATAGTAGGCACTTAGTGCGATGCTTTAGCACCCTGCCTCTAGACTGCTGGGCGGCCCCGGAAATAAGTACATTTAAAGAGGCATTTACTTCCTTAAAATGGCAAATTGTGGTTCAAAGTAATGTATCTGTTAGGAGAAAAGAAAACATTTTTGTTTAAGCCAACTAAATTACTACTAGACTTAGACAATAAAAATGCTTTAAAATCATGTGTACCTGTGATTCTAAAAACTCACTTTAAATAAAGAAAAATCAACCACTGAAAAGACGGTTCCTATCAGTGTCATTATCTGAGTAACCTTTTATTTACCAGTTAGTGAATATCACTGAAACTGATGATGTGCTTTCAAACAACATATAATTGGACATATGGGGGAGGGAGGAGGAAAGGAGAATAGTAATAATTCATTCTGTATCTTGTAAACCAATACAGAAAACTGTATTTTGCCTATAATTAAAAGGAATGGGCATTTTAAATAACTTTCTTTACTATAAAGATCAACTGAATCTGTACTGGCTACCAGGAAATAGCCTTTGACCAGCAATTACTTATAAATGAAACCGAAAGCAAAATCAAACCTGAGTACAAATAAACATACAAATCCATGACTTCCTTACTCATTCGAGAATCTAAATTCAGCCTTCCAAATACTTGGGTTTACAACTACTTGTGTTCTGAAATGTAACATTTCTTCCTACATGCTCTTTTAAAACTACATATTAAACACACATGCACAAAAATACATTATAGCTTATGACAAACACTATCCCTTCCTGTTTTATATTCAACACTTAACAACTCAAATGTATAATATCTCTGTTTTTTTTTTTTAGGTCATTATTAACTAACTACAATAAAAGACCATAAATTCTGAATTCTAAGACTCTGTAGGGACTTGAGCATATTAATATTGTATGTAAATGAATGCTAATCATACGTGATCATACCTATTACTAAAGAAGGCCTAACCATTTCTATCCTCAAAAGTACCATTCTAGCAGTTCTTTCTAATCTACTTGAAAATAGGACCCTTGTTTTTAAAACAGTGCATGATTCACATTTTTTTATGCTTCAAACTAGCTTTGAGACCACTGGTCTGATTTAGTAATATTTTATTAAAAATTCATTACCGGGTTCAGTATAAGGCTTTCCGATCATACAACAGGTTTCTGAAAGCAGTATTATCTGAGCTATGATGGTAACAGGAAACAAGATGTTAAGGATGATAACAGAAAACACTACCTTACCTAGTATCAACCCTTTAGATAACAGAGATTGATTATTAAGAGCTCCAACATCTCAGGAGGTTTCACAGAAGGGGAAGAAGCTAAGTCGGGGCATAAGGGCATTTTGTAAACAGCTTGAAGTCACAAGCCTTCATAAATGGTAGAGGGAGGCTAATAACCCATTTAAAATCTAATTAATTTAGCATTCCAGAATTAAATGTAACAACTGCTTGATACTACTACTCTAACTCAATTCTGAATTTTACAAAAAGTTCACAACAGAATGTATAGATATGAAGCGTGACAGGCACTATAGAGCCACGAAAATTCCTATTCCTTCCTCAGTTTTTACAGGCGAAGCACACGTTCTAAAAAAGCGAAATGGATTCCAAAAGCTTGGGGGGCCAAAACGCCTTTGGTGTTGAAAGACACCAAATCCCACTCTACCGCAAATGTGTTTTGACTAGAGGTTACTATCTTCATACTTGAAGCGAAGTCTGGATTACTTTTAAAACGGTTCCCCTAAATAATGTAGGAAAACTTGAACGCGCAATTTAGACTGTATTGAAGTGGCTGATGGTGGTGGGGCGTGGGGGTAGTTTCCACTCAGTAAGCTATATTCCTAGGGTTTAAAAAAAAAAAAAAAAAGCCAGAGAATCTTCTGATTAAACGCTGGATTGGAAATGAAACTTAATTGTGTCCTTTACGTCCTCTTAACTCCTATGTTCGTGTGGGAGGGCAAACGGAGGAAACCCCTTCTAGCAGACTTTGCCAAAATGCGTACTTGCATCACAAGAGGCTGGGGCCCTCCTACTCTCCTTCCTTCAACCCCCAAAACGTTTAAAGCACGGGGAGGAACGGGTACCCTAACAGCTGCCAACCCCTCGCCTCCGATCGTGCCCCTTCTCTCTAGAGCTAATTTTTGCGCGAGGTGCACGGTTGGAGTCTTCCTCGGTGGTGACAAACAAGGGAAGATGTGCCCCGCTCTCACCCAGGGGTAAGAGGAAGAGGAGGGAAAGGAAGAAAGGAAGGGGGTGCCGAATACCCGCTGGGCCCTCCCGCTTCCGCACCCCGGGCCTTGCACCCGTGCAAGGGCCCGCTTGTCCCGCGCCCCGGCCACCCTCTCCAGGGAGCCGCCGGGCCAGCCGGGACGCAGCCCACACACACGCGGGGGCGCCGAGACACAAGCTGTAGAGAACCAAGAGCTAGTGACCACTCACCACAGCGCACCGAGCCCAGCAGCAGAACCACTACCAGGGGCCACATCTCCGCGCCCGCCGCTGGGTCGCCGCAGCCGCCGCAGGCGTCTAGAGCGGGCGCCGCAGCAGACACAGAGAGGACCCGCCGCCACCTCCTGTCACAAGCAGGACCCGCTGCCCAGGCTGCCTGGCCGGGCGCGCGCGCGCGCTCCCGCCCGCGCGGGCCGCGCACGCGCACTCGCCTCGCCTCCGCCCCGCCTCGGTGGCTGTTGACGCCGCGCCCTCCAGACTCGCAGCTTCTAGTTCCCGCTCCCGCCTGCTCCCTGGCGGTGGCGCGCGCGGCGCTTCCCGGTCACGCCCCGCGGCCCCCGGCCGCCTCCTCTCACGTCAATGTCCACACACCGCCCCCCACCCCCACCCGCTGGAGGCTGAGTGTGTGTTCTCCCGCTTACCGGGGACCTCACTGGACCTGTCCCTGTCTGCTGTTCCCTTTTACGTCCCTGGGGACCCCCTATCTTATCTCAACTGGTCCTCTCCTGCGTTCACGCCCAGCCTCAAGCTTCAGGAACCCCCTCCCCAGGCGCTCCTCCGAGGCGCTACCTCGAAGCCCACTTCCCTCTGGAGCCCGCAGTGGCTCGCCTCTCCCTTCATCCACCGTCCTCCCGCGCGATGGGACCTCCGCGGCTCCACACTTCTCACCCCTCTCCATTTCCCCCAAAGCTCCGCCGCCTGCAGTGGGAGCGCACACCACGTGGGGGCGTCTCAACGCTTCCCCCGCCTGCAGCGAGCCCGGAGGGACCACGCCTAGGACAGGTCGCAGGCGGTCGTGTGTCCGCTGGGAACTTCCATTCGCTGCTCGTGGGCTGTCGGACCCTCCGGGGTTCTCCGCGTCCCGTCTGCTTTGGTTTTTGTCGGCCGCTCTGAGATCCTCCGTTCTTTTTCTCGCCTAGTTCTGTTGTGTTTTCAACCTTTGAAGGGGATTACTCAAGTTCCTTTCGTGGTGGTGAACACTTTGTTGTTGTTCAGTCTCGAAGTCCTGATGCTGAAACCCTAGCAACCATCAGGGGTGGTCGCAACGGTTAGCAGAAGTATCCACGATGCCCCTTCCTGCAAAGTCATTGGGCCTGGTTAGTTCCCTCGCAGTGGTCCCTCTTCTATGCTGTTTGAGTTTACCTTGCTTAAAAAATGGGTTCGAAGTGTGTCTCCAAGCCACAGTGTGGACAAGGTCTTTGATTAGCTGTCTGAATCACACAGACCACATCATTTATACAGAAGCAAATTCCCTTTTAGAACTCCCTTTAACATTTACCCTAAATGATGAAAATGCTTGCTGAAAAGTCATGCTTGGTGACTACTGTATTGGCGTGCATATTGTCAACTTAAAAATTACATGCAATCTAAATGCTGAGCGTTAGGTTTTATTCAGCAGACATTTTTAGAAGGTAAGCCAGGGAGGGAACCTCTCAAGTAACCCTGAGAGAACTCCAAAGAGGCGAGGGGGGAGGAGCCAGGTTACATAGAAGCTTTGCAACAAAGGGCAGGTAGTCTGAACATGAGAAGGTTATTGTTAATTAAGAAAACCAGATATCCCAAGTTAAGGAATTTAGTACTTTTCTATGTATGGAAGGGACTTCCCTGGTGGTTCAGAGGTAAAGAATTTTCCTACCAATGCAGGAGACTGGAGTGCAATCTGTGGTTTTGATCAGTGGATGGGGAAGATCCCCTGGAGAAGGAAATGGCAACGGGTTTCCAGTCTTCTTGCCTGGGAAATTCCATGGACAAAAGAACCTGCTGGGCTGCAGTCCTTGGGGTTGGGTAGCAAAGAGTCAGACACAACTTAGTGACTGAACATAACAACTGTGTATGGGAAGATGCAAGAGTCTGGGCTCACTGAAATCATTCCTTTTATAGGCATCATAGCTATCTGGGGCCAGCATCCTGTGTTTTCACTCTTGAGCTTCCTTTCCCCAGGGCTCATAATAGAGTTTGGCTATAGTCTGCTGGCTACTAGATAGCAGGTATTCTTCTACCTAAGTTCCCTTAGGGCTCACCTGCTCACACTGGATGGGTGCAATCGCTGATGATTGTGACATCTTGTGTACCAACCTGCTAGGAAGTATTCCATTTCTCAATATCCACTGCTCCCTTGGTTGTTTTTCACTCACCTGGTGGAAAACAAAAAATCTTCCCACCACAATATTCCAGTCCTCCAAATCCTCTACCCATGGTGTCTCTTTCATTGCATCCCCATAGTAATAAAATCCAGGAAATAAAATTACCACTCTCTGACCTTCTGTAGCATTGTGTTATATATACTGCATAACTTTCCCTTTGATTTTGTGTGTGTGTGTGTGTGTGGGTGTAAATCTCTTCCCCACAGCATTATCCATTTTTTACAATCAGAGAGGATATATTAAGTATTCCCTTCTCCAAGACTTCCTGTTGAACTAGGCAAACAGAAGGGGTTTTAATAAACATGTAGATGTGACTTGAGGCAAGCATTGCTCCAGTGAAATTTGATTGTTTTTTAATGATTAAAAAAAGAATGAAAGAAAGAAAAAACAATTGCCTGGCAGATATCTTACTAAAACAATGGTTAATAATTATGATGGTAATGATTTGAATGACAGCTTTGACACCCTGAGGCTACCAAAGAGACTGGTGGATTCTCCTCCAACTGCTGCTTCTGTGGATACAAAAGAATCATCCATCAGACTTTGAGCATTCGGGACATTGTGTATCACAGAGCAGCTGGTTGGCTAAATAAGGCTGTCAGCTGTCCCTGAGATCCACCAACCCCCCTAAAGCTAAAGAATGACTGGGGAGGACTGTCCCTAACCTTCAGAGGTGGAGATCAGTGATGCTCTGTTTTATTGTGGGAACTGCTGACGTCATGTGCTTAAGGTAGTTTGTGAAGAAAATGGAATAGCTTAAGTCAGGTGAATGAGAGGCCACCTGGGTGACCACTTCTGCTTTGGGAATCTGACCAGGATATGTTTTGATGGTGGGGCATGAGGAGGCCTGTTCTGGGAGAGACGATCCAAAGCAACCTATCTAAGTTTGATGATTTTCTCTTTGAGATAACCTTGGGCTCCTTTCTCAAGTATCTAAGCACCTCATATTTAACATTTTAACATTCCCTTTTAACATTTGCAAGCATTTTGAGGTGGGGGGGCGGATTTTGAGCTCATCTTATCTTTACATAAGGAGTTTTCTTGGATAGAAAGCAAAAGAATAATGCATAGAATGTTTTGAACAGAAGTAATACACATTAGGTATATTACCTAAATCTTCACAAGGACCTTGGAATGGGTTTTATGATCTTCATTTCAGCGACAAAGAAGCAAAAGGAAAGAGGGATGATGAGCACGTTGTCTATGATCCTTTGTGTCTAACTCACTTGCCTTCTTTTTCCTACTTTTTCTTTTCACTCTGTAACACCAAAGATGTTATAGTTTCCCCTTCGTAGGTAAATAAACTCACAAGCCCAAACAATTGCTACCCTATCCCATCATCATTACCCTTACAAATAAGGAAGGTGAACTGTGCTCAGGGAGGGGATGGTGATTAGTCTGACTCCAAGGCCAGCGAAAATGTTCACAAGCTTCCCTTCTCAATTCATGGTCAGTTCCCCTTTCTTTCACTTTCTATCTTAACAGTATATCTACTTTTATCTTCCTCCCCAAACTATACCTACATCCTACCACATGGCCCATATTGTTAGGATATTATCTAAAAATTTGTGTTGATACAGTTGTGTCCTTACTACAATTTTTCATTCAACTAGAACTTTTTTTTGTTCCCATGTTGGTGTGCCATGCTTGATCCTTGATACTTTGGAGAGTTAGCTCAGAACTGTACCTGCCTAACTGTGCAAGGCCTATAATTTGTGGAGGGCTAGATATACCTTTTTATGTAAGTGAACCTACATCAAATGATCCCACAGCAGACCAAAGCCCAGGATTCCCCCACTGTAAGTTCAGGGCCCCTTCTCTGTATTTTCTGTTGTTTGGTACATATCAGTTACTTTGTTATATTAAAAAATACCTGTTTCTGTTGCTTTCTTCCCGTTCAATAGTAACTCCTTCCTAAGCCCAATGAGGGGAGAGGCCACATGAGTCTTGTTCTCTGCTAGCCCCACTGCCTGGCACACAAGAGGTAATCAAAAATCGATCATTAAAATGATGAATGAAAGAATGATCAATAACCTCTCAAGGCCAGGAACTCTATTTTCTATGATTGTCTGGCAAAGTACCCATCAAAAGGGGATGCTCCGTGAACTGCACTAATGAGCTAACCCTGATGCTTGTCTGGTACATCAGAGGCTTTTATCACCATTAAGTTCCATTTTGGGGCTTATCAGTCATCAAGTTAGTTGCAGTACATGATGAATATTATCTCTCTTGGTGTTTCTGAATATAATTTGAGAGGGGGAGCTATTTGTAATGAAGATTCTTGTATTTTTAACGATTCTGGCCAATGTGCTCCTAGCTAATTTTCATGCCCCAGTCAAGTGCTTTACACTCGTAACAGTGGACTTTTCCTTGCTGGGACTATTCTATTTTCAAGCTTCTGTGTTTCAGTCATGCTGTTCCCTCTGCCTCATGTGTCCTCCCCCACATTTTTTTTCCTTCTCTCTTCAAGCCAAAGAATTCCAACTCATCCTTCAAGACTAAGACCAAATTTTACCTCCTCTAAGTAGCTTTTCTCAACCCTATTTTTCCCTTTTCTCTTCACTCTCTCTACCACTTTTAAGGTCTAATAACCTCTTCTATTTGTTCATGCCTCAATAAACATTGTGGCATGAAACAGTTGTGTTCATGACACAGTAAAATGTGTCAGTATATATTTCTTTCTATATACCTGTCCTCTTCTATCATGTTATCAATGAAAAAAATGAAACATTTCTGGGTTTATTTGTATCTCCAGGGTCTGGCACAGTGCCTGGTTGAGTTCTAAGGGCTCTGTGTATGTTAAATCAATCAAGAGAACTCAGTGTGCTTCGTGTGTACAGAAACACCCCATAGCACACTGAAACACATTAGCCTAAGTTTGAGTTACAGCCATGTACCACCAGCCAACCTTGGACAAGTTATATAATCTGTCTGAGTCTTATTTTTCCTTTCCTCGTTTTAAAAGTTAGATGACAAACTGATAAAAATAATAGAAATTAACTCTTCAAGTTGCCTTGAGAATTTAATAACACTTTTATAGCTACTTAGAGCTGTGTACACAATAATCACACAATCAGTATCAGCTCTTAGGATTACAATCTTCTTATAGTGAGATGGGTCTCCTACCTAGAAGGGCAGTTAAAAGTATTTCAAAAGGATCCCCAACTGCTGATCTGGAGCCTTGAAAAAGCAACGTATTTGGTGAACTGTCTACAATTTTGACTTAAGCTAGAGTCACACGTCTGTGCCCAGTGGGAAGGCCTTAATCCTCTTGCTCTTCTGCACACTGTGCTGGTGACTGAATGCTGAGGAACCCTTGTCTCTCTCACCTAGCTCAGGGCCCAGTGTCCTAGGATGTTACTTCAATTTGACCCAGTTATTAAAGCACAGGTGGTGGTTTAGTTGCTAAGTCATGTCCGACTCTTGTGACCCCATGGACTGTAGCCCACCAGGCTCCTCTGTCCATGGGATTTTCCAGGCAAGAATACTGGAGTGGGTTGCCATTTCCTTCTCTAGGGGATCTTCTCAACCCCGGGATCAAACCCAAGTCTCCTGTTTTGCAGGCAGATTCTTTACCTACTGAGCCACCAGGAAAGCATAGGAGTCCCGGTCATTGAATAAAGCTGAGTAGCAATGAGGGTCTGTGTTCTCTGGGTTTGGTTTGTTAGGCAGCTGAAAAATTTCCATGTGTGGCTGGGGAGATGGATTTGATGAGAGAGATGGAAGGAAGGCTCCAGCAGCAGGAAATGATCTTCTTCCTCCCTGGTGTTTCAGTTAGAGGTGAATACTGGAAATAGAAGCTGCCTGCCTGGAGGAGGATGGTAGCAGGACTAAAGGTTTCCAGTAAGAGATATCCTACCAGAGAGATGACAGCCTGCTCTGGTGTGAATTTCCCTGCAGGTGTCAGAGGTGCACAGGCTTGTTTCGCTTGGGTCACAAGGAAGCACAGTGTGTCCTGCTCTTCCTGCTGCTGCTGCTGGAGGTTACCCTGTAGGAGGCCCATCCTCATAACAGCTGGAAAGTGCTAGAGAAAGACAGCCTCCACATTAGGCTGC
Source organism: Bos mutus (assembly GCF_027580195.1). Taxonomy (NCBI): domain Eukaryota; kingdom Metazoa; phylum Chordata; class Mammalia; order Artiodactyla; family Bovidae; genus Bos; species Bos mutus. The sequence goes on from NC_091617.1 coordinate 51,886,482, forward strand.
AAAATTGCCACAGGCTTATTTCTTGAAGAGCACATGACTTTTGGGATGCTGGGAAGGCCCCTTGTATCTTGCCTACCTCTCCTCTTTGAGGGCAGGGAATATATATATAGGGGGTCACCTTAGGTGCCAGACATTTCCACGCTAGTGTGTCATTTTCTATCATTGAGGGTGATGCGGGCCTGCTCAGTTGTGTCCGACTCTTTGCAACCCCATGGACGGTAGCCCACCAGGCTTCTCTATCCGTGGGATTCTCCAGGCAAGAACACTGGAGTGGGTTGCCATTTCCTCCTCCAGGGAATCTCATCAACCCAGGGATTGAACCCACATCTTCTGAGCCTCTTGCATTGCAGGCAGATTCTATCGCTGCCAGAACAAATTACCACAAATGTAGGGACTTAAAACAACACGCATTTATTATCTCACAGTTCTGTAGTTCAGAAGTCCAGTGGCTCAGCTGATTTCTTGGCTTCTGGTCTCACAAGGCCAAGATCAAGGTGTTGACTGGGCTCCTTTCACTTCTGGAGGCACTACAGGAGAATCCGTTTCCAGCATCACTCCCATGGTTGGCAGAATTCAGTAGCTATAGGACTAATGTCCACAGTCCTTTGCCTGCTGCCTTTTAGGGGGGCTCTTTAGCACCTAGACCTCTTTGGGGTCATTGCAAATAGTTGCATGTAGTCTCAAAACATGTCAGAACTAGCAACAGTACCCAAAATCCTTCTTCTGTTGTCATACTTCTTCTGCCTTCTCACCTTCTGCCACATTTCTATGACTAACTCTTCTGCCTTCCTCTTCTTTTAAGTGCTCAAGTGATTAGATTGGGCCCCTCGGGTAATCCAGGATAAGCTCCCTATTTTAAGGTCTGTAACCTTAATCACATCCACAAAGTCTCTTTTGCCATGTAAAGTAACGTAGTCTCCGACTGCCAGCGATTAGGGGCTGAAATCTTTGGGAGGCATTATTCTGCCTACCACAGTCAAGCTCTTTCCTATTTATGTCCCTCAATCCTCATCACAGTCCAATAAGGAAAGCATGATTATACCCATTGTGTATGTGTAGAAACTGAGGCTCAGAGAGGTTTATACCACAGGTAAGAGATGGTAGAATTGGAGCTTGAATGTTGCTTCAGAGTTCACACCCCTTCCTCTGCTAGGGAAAAGGAACAGTGGAAGCAAAGCAATTGTATCATCTGTTACCGTCACTGTGGTTCCCACTACTGTTTTGCTAGTGCTGTTTCTCAACTTAGTGAAGTAGTCACCATTGTGTCCACCAAGTTTTCAGTTCTTCTCCAGGGTCCCAGAGAAGTGTATCCATTGGGCATCAGCAGAAAACAGGTGGCACACTCAAATGAATGATTTAGAAGAGACTGGTTAAAGGACTGTTTACAAGGATGTGGGTAGGGTTAAAAGAAACTGACAAGGAAAGAAGAGGGGCTCTTAGCTAGCAATAGTTATTGCTCCCAGGTCCCTAGGTCTGGAGGTGCAAAAGGAGGAAGCGATTATGAGAAAGAGAAAGGTGAAACTGAAGGAGGGTTTCTGGGCGAGAGCTGGTGGCCTTTGATAGGGGAACACAGCCACTACCAGCCTGGCAGAGAAAAAGGTGTCAGAGTAAGTCTTCACTCCCATCCTCTGAATTCCTGCCATGGGCAATTCTCAGCCAGAATCCACAGGGGGAGAGGTCTGCGCAGGCAGTTCTTGAAGTTCGTTTTCCAGGCTCTGCAGAGTATGGAAGGGTGGAGAGTTGGTCTGAGAGAGAATACTCAACACAGCAGGATTATCCCTCTCCATTCCCCTGAAATTGGCTGAGACTGACTTCGCCCAGAGTCTTAGTTTCCTAGGGCTGCCCTATGAAATTACCATTAAGAGAGGGCTTAAAACAAGAGAAATATATTCTGGAAGTCTGAAGCCAAGGTGTCAGCAGAGCCACAGTCCCTCTGATGGCTCTAGAGAAGAATCGTCTCTTGCCTCTTCCTAGCTTCTGGTGAAAGTGAAAGTCACTCAGTTGTGTCTGACTCTTTATGACCCCATGGACTATACAGTCCATGGGATTCTCCAGGTTGGAATACTGGAGTGGGTAGCCTTTCCTTTCTCCAATGGAACTTCCTGACCCAGGAATTGAACCAGGGTCTCCTGCATTGCAGGCAGATTCTTTACCAGCTGAGATACCAGGAAAGCTTCTGGTAGACCCTACCACTATTGGTGGCAACATTTCACTCTCTGCCTCCATCCTCATGTGGGCTTCTGCTCTGTCTGTGTCCTCTCTTCTTATGAGGACACCAATTGTTAGATTCAGGGCCAAACCTAAATTTAGTATGATGTCATCTCCAGATTCTTAACTGAATACATATGTAAAGGCCTTACTTCTGAATAAGGGCACATTCTGAGGTACCGGGAGGGGACATGAATTGGGAGGGGATACCATGGGATCCCAAAGAGTCAGACAGGACTGAATGATTGAGCACGCATACAGGCACTAGTCAACTCACTAGAGCCATTAAAGCATGTCAGATCTGAGCATGGGATTTGCCACTCTCTCTTCCCCTCCCCCATGGCAATCAGCAGCCCTCCAGACAGTGGCTGCTCCCTCAGCCTGGGTCCCGGAGTGAAGATGCAGCAGAGTGGTGCCCCAGCTGATCTACAAAGGAAGCACAATAAGAATAGAAATAAATGTGTCATCTCTCCAGAAGGGATCACATCTGAAGGGTTTAATGACACCGTCAAGCCCTTCACAGATATTTCCAGCAACTAATGCGGCTCCCCCATTCCCTACCTTACCTAAAAAAGAACACCCTGAATACTGGCATTACCCAAAAGGACTTTTGCAGGCTCACTGTTCCTGTTAGTCCCAACTCCACTGGCAACATTTTGCTGCTTATCCTTCCTCTTTGGGGGCCAAGGTGTAAAAAGAGAAAGGTTTTATTTTATTTATTTATTTTATATTTTATTTGTTTATCTTATATTTTATTTATTTATCTTCTATTTTATTTATGTATTTGGCCATGTTGTGTCTTAGTTGTGGCACACAGAATCTTCATTCCAGCTCATGGGCTCTCTAGTTGTAGCACACAGGCTCTGGAGCTCAGTAGTCACAGACTTAATTGCTCTGAAGCACATGGGTTCTTAGTTCCCCACCAGGGATTGAAACAACATCCCCTGCATTGCAAGGTGTATCTTTAAGTACTGGGCCACCAGAGAAGTCCCAAGAGAAAGATTTTAAAGACAGCCTTTTGTGTCCTTAGAGGAGCAAGTTTTCTAGAAAGAAAAGAAAAGAAAAAAAAAAAAGAATGAAGGCTAGAGCACATGGGTGTTCTTTGAAATTAGCTGCAGAGGAACTGTGTACATTTCAGGCTGACAGTCTCACCTCCAGTTTCAGAAGAGTTCCCCACCTGCAGCAGCTGGGAATGTCTGCTGAGGAACCTTTGTTCTCCACCAAAACCAGGACTCCCTCAGTGTGCTTTTCCCTGCCCTACTACGACCATGACACAAAATGACTCAAGACTCTTGTGCCTCGTGAAGTTTGCTTATTGATGCTACATGAGTTCTACTTTTATGCCAACCTACTTTTCTCTAATACTGGCCTAATTGCTACAGGCATGGACCAGAGACTCAAACTATCATCAGATGAGCTTTAAAAGTGAAGTGGATAAACTAGGATGAGACTCCCAGACAAGACAGATGTATATATTTGGAATCATGAGAAAGGTTGACTAATTCCATGTGCTTTTACTCTGACTTATCTGTGTGCCTTGAATGGCAGCCTGGACTTGAAGGCACCACATGCCCCCTGCTGCTGCAGCTGAAATTTCTATTGCTTTCCCCCAATCACAGGTTCCATGAACCCCAATAGCAAGAGAAAAAGAAAAAGTTATCAAAACACTGTGCTTAGAAGGATGGTTCTCCAAGCTTGGTATCTGGATCAGCAGCTGCTGCAACACTTGGGAACTGGTTGAAATGCAAGTTCTTGGACCTTACCCCAGAAACTCTGGTGTGAGGCCTAGGAATCTGTGTTTTGGGGAGTCTTCAAGGAGGTGCTGGTGCATGTGAGAATCTGAGAGCCACCAGCTTAGGGCTCGATCTCAGAAGTCAGGTGGCCTGCCTAGGAGGTCATTCATCTTGGTAAAAACATCATCAGCTCCTCTGCCCCCTTTGATTTGGTGGGAAGTCCCACATGTAGTACAGTGGAGAATCCCCTGCAGATAGATTATTAGATTACTAATGCAGGTAGCCTACAGTAAGTGCAAAATGCCCCAGGTTATCTCCCGGCTTCCAGGCATTAGGTCACAAGTGTAGCCGGGCTGTGGTGGTGACCTGAAGACAGAATCACAGAAGCCACAAGAGAAGGGTCTCTCACCTTGGGAGCAGGCTTTCTCTGATATCTCATGGTGAAGGAACTCATACTCTGCCGCTTTCCGAAAGAAACAGATGTGTACTTCCAAGTAGCTTGAGGATCTCTTTAGTGCTATATTGAGTGAATTTAGAAACTGGTTTTGTTGTAGTTTACCAATGGCCTTTCCTGTGTGTCCATCAGAGTACTTAGGACCTGAAATCTGTGCTAATCTCTTCTGAGTTTCTACATACAAGATGCCATTTTGATGAAAATGCAGAAAATTTCCATATGGTTACATAATTGTGCTTCTTTGCCTAGAAAATGAAGTGACTAAAACTGGGGGATTCCCTGGGGGAAGGATGTATCAGTACCCGTTACATCAGATGACAAATTCAGAGGTACCACAGGGCAGCATATAAAGTAGGAGAGAAAAAAAAATCATACTCTATCGTAATTCAAAAGAAAATGAGGTGTTCATGTTCAACAGCTACACTGGCTAGACCACCTGGAGCAGGTTCTGGTAAACTAAGGCACAGGGCGCGTCTTAACCCTCTCTATCACTAAGGGGTAAGTGACATTTTTGTCCAGGGGGTATGCCTCTGGAGGCAAGAGAAGGGCTCTGGACAGATGAATCAGTCAGATTTGCTAATGGGTATGTTCCCCGGTGGCTCTGACGGTAAAGCGTCTGTCTACAATGCGGGAGACCCGGGTTCAATCCCTGGGTCGGGAAGATCCCCTGGAGAAGAAAATGGCAATCCACTCCAGTACTATTGCCTGGAAAATCCCATGGACAGAGGAGCCTGGTAGGCTACAGTCCATGGGGTCGCAACAAATCGAACATGACTGAGAGACTTCACTTTCGCTTTCATGTTCCCCTCCAGTTGTTTGGATGGTTCTCTTAATTTTGTTGGCAGTCCTGGAAAGCCAGAGAAACTCTGCTGGTTTCCTGGCACAGCACAAAATCTTGTGAACTAGGAATTTTATTTTTTGTGACTTTTCTGTGATTGTGTTTCTCATGCTCTTCCTCCTTCCACCCTCAGAGCCCTCACTCTGTTTTGGAGCATGGTAAATTCAGCCCCAGAAAGCCAACTGAACATGCTTGTGGTTTGTGCTCTAAAAGTCATCTTACCTTTCCCCGTCTCCCCTCTTTGGGGAGTTAAGTCTATGCTTATCCAGCTTCTTTCCCCTCCCCAAGAAGTGGCTTTGTGCCAGTGGAACTGTAAGCTAGATGAAAAGCTATCAAAGCACGAAGGGAAGGAATCGATAGTAATATGTGTAAGTGTGGGTATATATCACAAGTGACAGGCTCGTTTCCATGCAAGTTAAGATATTCTCAGTGCATCTAATTGATGCCCTGCCTATCTGTGTGTGTGCGCGCATGCACACACACACACACACACACACACACACTTTTATGGGGATATACACAGCTGGATTCACCCTATAGAGGTAAGTGGACAGCTGCCCATGGGCTGGGATTTGATTTTGCTCTAGAGCCCTCTCTGTGACGACCCCAGATGGCCCAGGCCATTTGCCTGCTGGGAATTCCCATATCACTGGTGTCTTTGGATTCAGGCACTGAAAGCTGTTTAAATGCAAATTATTTTCTAGGTGGTAAAGACATTATTATTCATTAATATTTGGGCTTTAATGAGTTTATCAGCTTAGAAAAGAACAGACCAGAGTCTTTTGGTAATAGAAGCCAGAGAGATATGTTTTAATAACAATAGGTGGAAAAGACTACAGTGAAAGTGAAAGCCTCTCAGTCACGTCCAACTCTGTGACCCCATAGACTGTAGCCCGCCAGACTCCTCTGTCCATGGGATTTTCCAGGTAAGAATACTGGAGTGGGTTGCCATTCACTTCTCTAGGGGATCTTCCCAACCCAGGGATTGACCCCTGGTTTCCTGAATTGCAGGCAAATTCTTTACTATCTGAGCCACCAGGGAAGACAGAGTGAGAATGAAAATACTACAGAAACTATAGCCATAGGCTCAAGGAATAGCATAAGGACATTAGTTACATGGTAAGAAACGAGACGAAAAAAAGGAGCATGCGAAATAAGGTGGGTCCCCAAGTCCATGGGTCATTTAGGCCAGCTACTCCTAGAGATTCTTTCCCAGGCAGGTGTGTTTGTAGAAACCCTTGCTGAGACACTGGTACATTTCACATTTGCTGTAGCATCACTATTTCCAGGGATTTATTTAGCTATTCACAAATATTTATTGAATATCTAGTACATGCCTAGCCACTGTGGGTATATGACAACAGCAGATGGGAGAGACCTTAACGAGCTTGCATTTTAGTGAGAAGGGATATGGGGTGTGGGGAGAGACAACAGACACAATGCATAAGGGAAGCGTGGTAGGTTAAATGCTGATAGGAGCTCTGGAGAAGAAGAAAGCAGTGAGGGGCTGGGGAGGAATCGCCATTTAAAATAAGATGCTCAGAGATGGCTCACTGGAGGTGACCCCTTGAGTAAAAAGTGAGTGAGGAGTAAGGAAGCCCCACAGGTGTCCATGAAGAAATCAGTTCCAGCAGAGGGGAGAGTAAAAAATACAAAATCCTGCATCAGGAATCTGTCTGGCTTATTTGAGGAAGGGTGGGGGTGTGTGTGGGGGGGTGTGGTCAGACAAAAGTGAGCACAGGGAAGAATAGCAGGGATAAGGCCCGAAGATCATGGGGCAGGGTGGGGATGAGGTCCAGTTCACACAGAACCTTAAAAGACTTAACCTTTACTCTGAGTGAGAGAGTTTTGAGGACAGTGTCATTATCCAACCTTCAATTTAATAGGCTATTGCTGGGCTTGGCTAGAGATGGTGTGTGCTGTGCTCAGTCGCTTCATTCGGGTCTGACTCTGTGACCCCATGGACTATAGCCTGCCAGAGTCCTCTGTCCATGGGATTTTCCAGGCAAGGAAAATGGGTTGCCCTGCCCTCCTCCAGGGAATCTTCCCGACCCAGGCATTGAACCTGTCTCTTGCACTGTAGGCAGATTCTTTGAGCCACCGGGAAAGCCTAGAGATGATAGTTATCTTTAGTAGGTCACAATGTATCTGTTGTGACTCCTTGATGATGCTGCCATAGCAGAAGGTAAACTAGTGAGTGTGGCTGTGTTTCAATAAAACTCTATTTACAAGAACAGGTGGCAGGCCAGATTTGGCCCCTACTGATCCTTGTGTTGTTGCAATAATGCACAGGAGAGATGAAGGTGGATTGGACCAGGTTGAAGTGGTGAAGTTAGATCAGATATTGGCTACATTCTGAAGCTAGTGCCCTCAGGACTTGCTGTCAGACCAGATGTGGGGTGTGAGAGAAACCAAGGAAAGTGACGAGAGAAACCAAAGATGACTGTAAGGCATTTTGCTTGAGCAACTGGATAAACAGAGTCACCACTACTGAAATAAAGGGAGAAAACCCAGCAGGGAGATTAGTGTAGGACTGAGAGGAGGGTATCAGGAGTCAGTTTGGGAAATGAAAATGCAAGATGCCTTTAGGATAAAGGAATTGGGCCTTCAGTTCCCTCTAACCCTCTGTCCAGTCCTCATATTCTATGATTCCACAACTGTGAGAAAATAAACAGCTACCCTAGTGGCTTCTATGGTAATTGTGTTCTTCAGAGAGACCTTCCACTCTGTTTTACCCCACTTTCCCAAATGCAATTGGTGAGTATGCTAGCTAGAGATCAGTTGCTGGAAGGCAGGCACACTGAAAGGGAGCAACTGCCAGCCGAAACTAGCAGGAGCACTTGGAAGAGCAGCACGAATGGTGTGCGTGCTGAGGAGGCTTTGAGAGCTGGAGGCAAATTCCTGTGTATCTTAGTTTCCTGGAGGTTACTCATAATGGAGGGTTGTCAGCCGACCAGGCTAAGAATGTTCAATTTGTTTTCAGAGAAAAAGCAAAACATCTTCTTCGACTTCACCTCAGCTCCACTCTCAGAATGGCCACACTTCAGACCCACTCACCCTCTGCATAGACACCCGGGAGCCGGGCACTGATCCCGACGGCCCCTGGGGACCCTCAGGACACAGACGTGGTCTTTGCCACTAGCTTCTGCAGGCAATTTCCTCCCTCTTTTCTCTCCTCCCTGGGAGGTATATCCTCTGTCTGCCCGAATTCTTTCCACCCAAGAAGTGGCTCAGTGCCAGTGGGGTTGTTTGCTGTGTGGGGAGCTGGCAAACCACTTTGAGAGTGAGCTGATAGTAATATATTTAAAATATGAGCATTTATCAGAGTAGCAGATGGAGGCAGCAGAGTGGAGCTCCCAGAACGGAGGGCAGGGAGTGTTTCATTCAAGTGTAAAGCTCACACCATCTAGACTCAGCTGGCACCAGCTTCTGAAACCAATGAACAGGAGGGAAACAAAAAAGGCCACCTTTGTGCTAAGTTCCAAAGGTCACAGCGTTCCCTGACCGGGTGTCCTCAGCGCCTCAAAGGCTGCATTCACTACAGAATGGGAGGGAAAACCCTTCTCGGTTGTTTTCCTTAATATGTTTTATTTCCTTAAAGCTGAGTAATTTTGATAGAAATTCCAAGCCTTGGAGCAAATGGAAATAGAGACCAAATTAATGCATTTATGTATGCGTGCATGAATTCATTCCACAAGCACTTACTACATGCCTGGACATGCCAGGAGCTGTGGCATATTCTGGGACAGTGAACCAGGCAGATGTATGCCTGTTGTAAATCCTTAATATTACAGCTGTCAGAAGTATTTTCATTTTAATTTTTTACCACCATCTCCACAACCCACCCTAAAAGTAAGAATATATTTAAGACCTATTCTATACACTATTTGAACTATATAAAAGAGTGTATTTTTTAGTGGTAAATTTCCTGAGGGTCCAAGTGTTATGCTCAATACATCAGTGTGAAAAAAAACTATGATATTAATTTCAAATTGCCTGTTTGAGAAGTGTGTTATTTTTATCATGTCAGGGTAAAGTAGATATATTAGGTAACACTTGGTTGTTATGGATGACTATATCTCTAATCTTCAATCTACATGCTCTTAGAGCTCTATTGTTCTTTTTATTTTTGTTTTTAAAGTCATTTATTCAGCAATGTTTTTGAACATTTATTCAATTTCAGATTGTGTGATTCCCTGGGCAAGTATGAAGGTGATCGATAGGCATTCCTGCCTTATACACCTGCCCTCCCACACTGCAGGAGGTTGGGCCAGTACTACATTCAGGAGAGCTAAGGACTGTGGAAGGAAAGAGCCAGAAAGTACCAGGGTTGGAGAAGGAGACTGTGGTGAGAATGATCAAGGCTTGAAGGAAGCTTTAGAGTTGGTCAAGTTGACTAAAAGTTCTCAGCAGAACAGATATGCTCCCGCCAAGAGTTTGAGAACCTTAGTGGGTGTTACCATTGGTCACTGATAGGAGGCATTTAGTGGATGAAGGCCAGAAATGCTAGATGTTCTGCTATGTATGATTTGATCTTACTCACAAAGACTCATCCTGCATCCAACAGGACATTTGAGTGTTCCACCAGACATTTGTCTGGGTGAAAATTTGGTTACAATTGTCTGAGCCTAATAGCCAACTCATGTCACATGCAAATACAAAGTATGCTTTACCCAGTTTTAATAAAAAGTGCATTTCCAGGAATACAACTCCCTTATGAGTCAAAGAAAGATTGTGTTCTGTTCTTTTTGGAATTTTGCCAAGAGTCATTCACCAGCCTGAAAAGTCATATCACTGACTGTCTCATTGCTGTTGGCATTTGTGGCTCTGAAACAATACACTTGAATTGGTTCATTTGTACCTATCAGTCCCCTGTGGTTCTAGGCAAACATTTGTTATGTCTTTGAGTGTAGGTGTGCCCAAGCATATACATGCAGAAACATCCATTTTATTCCATACTACTTGCGTTTTTTCCTATTACAGTTAAAGTATTATTACGGATTTTTAAAAATTATGAGTGTATATATCTTATCTATAGCATTTGTTGCAAGATAGTAAAAAGCAGGATACCTTTTAAAAATATATAAAATGGGGGCATTCCATCTCTAGGGTGAGAACCCATGACTTGGGCAAAGTAGGTGGAAAAAGCATTCTAGGCAGTACTCTAAAATTTTAATGTGAGTAGAATCACCTGGAGATTTTGTTAAAACATGGATTCTGATTCAGTAATAAGCTCTTGGGTGATGTTGATGCTGCTGGTCCATGGTGCATATTTTGAGTGGCAAAGTATAGAAGATTGTAGGTACAAAGGTATGAAGTCTTCAAAGAGTTTTTCTGGGAAACAATCAGGAACTTTGTATAATCAGAGCACAAAATGTGAAGGGTTGTGAGGTGGGAAATAAATTAAAGAGGGAGGCAGGATCAGATCAGGTAGGACCATGGCCGCCCTGTCTTGACTTCACTTTGTAGACAGTAGAGTGCCCTGAAAGGGCTTTAAGCAGAACTGTGTAAGGTTACATCTCTGCCTTCATGGGTGACGGCTCTGTCGGATGTAGGAAGTCGTGAGAAGGGCTTTCACAGTTAAGTCCCATGAGAACATAACAAAAATAAGGACCTGAACTGAGGAAGCCAAAGCAGAAGTGGAAGGAAGAAGACAGGTTTGATGATGTGAAGTCAGATTTACTGGGACTTGATGACTGATTGAACACAGGGAGTAAAAGACAGGAAGCATCAAGAATGACTTTCATGCTGCTGGCATGAGCTTTGGGTGTATAATGATGCTATTATTGACTAGTATTGGGAGCAGAGAAGGATATACGAGTTTGAGGGCAATGTTTAGGGAAACTGACTTTCAGATAAATGAATTCCAAGTGTCTTCCCAATCAAAAACTAGAAAGATGTCCAGTTGAACTTCTATGTGAGGACTTTTATTGAGTATATCATGGAGAAAAAGAACACTGTACACTGTTGAAAGGAATGTAAATTTGCATAACCACTATGGAAATTAGTTTGAAGGTTCCTCAAAAAATAGAAAAAAAAATACTATATGATCCAGCAATCCCACTTCTGGATACATTCTCAAAGGAATTAAGATCAGGATCTCAAAGAGACATCTGCACTCCCATGCTCATTGCAGTGTTATTTACAATAGCCAAGGAATGGGTGCAATGTAAATACAATGTAAATTTCCATCAACAGATAAAAGAAAATATGGTATATACATACAATGGAACATTTTTCAGCCTTAAAAAAGAAGAGAATCCTGCCATTTGTGACAATATGGATGAACCAGGAAGATACTATGCTAAGTGAAATTAGCCAAAGTAGGACAACGCATGATCCTATTTACATGAGGAATCTAAAATAGTCAAACTCACAGAGCAGAGAGTAGAATGGTGGTTGCTGGGGCTACGGGGAGGCAGAAATGAGGAAGTTATTTGTCTAAGGGTACAAAGAGAGTCCCTTGGACTGCAAGGAGATCCAACCAGTCAATCTAAAGGAACTCAACCTCGAATATTCATTGGAAGGACTGATGCTACAGCTGAAGCTCCAATGCTTTGGCCACCTGATGCAAAGAACCGACTCATTAGAAAAAGACCCTGATTCTGGGAAAGATTGAAGGCAGGAGAAAAAGGGGACGACAGAGGATGAGATGGTTGGATGGCATCACTGACTCGATGCACTTGAGTTTGAGCAAGCTCCAGGAGTTGGTGATGGACAGGGAAGATTGGTGTGTCTAAGGGGTTGCAAAGAGTCAGACAAGACTGAGCGACTGAGCTGAACTGAACTGACAAAGTTTCAGTTATACAAGATAAATAAGTCCTAGAGATCTACTACTACAAGCAAAGTGCTTATAGTTTATGATATTATCTTATATACTTAAAAGTTTTCTAAGATGGTAGCTGTTATATGCTATTACAAAAAATTAAAAATAGTAAAAGGCAGTAGAAAATTTTGGAGATGATAAATATATTGATATTTATGGCATAGATTTTGGTGATGGTTTCATGGATATATACATATCTCCAACTCATAAAGTGATATATGCACAAACTACATAGAGCTCTTCGTATGTCAATCATGCCTCAATCAAATGGTCTTTAAAGAAGCATATTGTATTTCACTCTAATAGGCATCACTTTCGTAGGAGTTCATCTGTCATACAGGGAGTGGAGGAGGAACATGTGCAGTTCCTACAAGCTCCGTGGTTGTCCAGGCCAGCTGTGATAATGAGAAGAAAAGGGGCAGTACAACATATTTATTTCATTATGAAAAGTGGATGAAGTATTGTAATCATCTGGGAGGTGTCAGAGACTCTTCACAGTCCCATGGACTGTAGCCTTCCAGGCTCCTCTCTCCATAGAAGAATTCTCCAGGCAAGAATACTGGAGTGGGTTGCCATTTCCTTCTCCAGGGGATCTTTCCGACCCAGGGATTGAACCCGGTCTCCTGCATTTCAGGCAGATTCCTTACCATTTGAACCACCAGGGAAGCCTGTAGAAGACACAGGTAGAATTATAATTCCTGCTTCCCAGGGTCAATCTCTGTCTCTGTCTTTCTGTTTGTGTCTTTGTCTGTCAACATACACACACACATACGAACACACACACACACACCAGAGTCCTGTCTTTGTGTTGTTGCCAGTTTACAGACATTGGGATGGCAGTGAGTTTGAGGTGGTCCCTGTGAGGTCGTGGGCCTGGAGTTCCCTTTTTTGTGTTTAGTTGTATCAATCTCCACAAACACCATGAACAACTAGTCTACTTTGAGAGCTCAGAACCAGTCCTCGCCTTCATCTGAAATTGCTTTATCTTATTTGATTTTATACAAAAAAAATCATAAATGAGAAAACCGAAGCTTGTAGAGAGAGATCAGGTCATATGCCTATGGTCACACAGAGAGAAGGAATGACAAATCTAGCCTGGATCCCATTTCCTTTCTTACTCACTCTGTAATTCACTTCCTCTAACCTCTCCCAGTCACACCTAAATAATGGCTGCTCCTTAACACCCCATGCTGCTTCACACATCTGCATACACTGGATACTTCTGCTTGGACTCCTCCTCTTGGATATTCCGCTGTCAAAGTCCTGCCTAGTATTATGTCACAATTCTACCCAGGGACCCTTGTATCTGTGGACACTTTCCTGAGCCTCCTGTCTTGATGCCTGTACACATTCTCCTCTAGCATGTACCAGGCTTCACTGCAATGATGTGTTTTCACACCCCTCCCTCTTTCCAGACTGTGGGCTCCTGCAGGCAGGGTCAGTCTTAGTGTTATTGTGTCAGTTAGATATAACTATCCAGTAAGGGGCTCTGAACTAAACTGTTGAGTACAGTCATTAGTGAGTTCTCAGTAAATGTTACTGGACATAATAGTGCCTGGGAAGAACACACCAGTTTCTAGAGAATGTAAACACTAGAAATGCAGGGGGGGAGGGGAATGGCTTGGAAAATCATTATCTTTGAACATATTATTTATGTATAAAACTTTTAATGAATGTCTTCTTCTCCTGTAATCCTTCACCATTAATATTAGGCTTACTTATTAAGTTTAGTTTATTGGGAGTCAATATTTAATTTAAAATTTTAATTCTTATAAGGGTTTTAATAAATAACATGTAATAACTGTCAATGATATTTTAGCAAATAAAGCACATAATTTTTAACATAATTAATTTTTAATAAAATGTAATAGAAAAAGTCAGAGAAGGCAATGGCACCCCACTCCAGTACTCTTGCCTGGAAAGTCCCATGGACAGAGGAGCCTGGTAGGCTGCAGTCCATGGGGTCGATAGAGTTGGACACGACTGAGTGACTTCACTTTCACTTTTCCCTTTCATGCATTGGAGAAGGAAATGGCAACCCACTCCAGTGTTCTTGCCTGGAGAATCCCAGGGACGGGGAATCCTGGTGGGCTTCGGTCTATGGGGTTGCACAGAGTCGGACACGACTGAAGCGACTTAGCAGAAGCAGCAGCAATAGAAAAAGTACTCTATATGCAACTCTACACCTGAACTAGTTTTAGGTCTAATCTTATCCTTGTCTCTTTGTATTGCTCATTCTATAACTTTCTCTCTCTTTCTTCTCCCTATTATTTCTTCAGTAAGGTTCATGTGAAAGAAGATGGACTTTCTTCAGGCCTACAATAAAGCGGGGGAAAACAACAATGACTAAAGAAAAAAATATATAGTTATTTTAATATATAGGAAGATATAAAAATTTATACAAATAAACATTTTTATGTTTAAACATTAAATTCCATTTTTCTGTAGCCTGTGGTTAATTTTATTATAAATCAACATGTATTTAAAATACCTACAATACTGTCTTCCTGGCTTTTGTGATTCAGAAGAGGTTCTGGTGCTTTGAGGCATACACACACACACACACACACACTTTCATATTAATATCTCTAAAAGCATTTAACTAACAGAAACACACTGCTTCTGCTGCTGCTGCTAAGTCTCTTCAGTCGTGTCCGACTCTGTGCAACCCCACAGATGGCAGCCCACCAGGCTCCCCCTTCCCTGGGATTCTCCAGGCAAGAACACTGGAGTGGGTTGCCATTTCCTTCTCCAATGCGTGAAAGGGAAAAGTGAAAGTGAAGTTGCTCAGTCGTGTCTGATTCTTCGAGACCCCATGGACTGCAGCCTACCAGGCTCCTCCGTCCATGGGATTTTCCAGGCAAGAGTACTGGAGTGGGGTGCCATCGTCTTCTCCGAATAGAAACACACTACTGTATATAAAATATCAATAGATAACCAACAAGGACCTACTTTATAACACAGGGAACTAGATTCATTATCTTCTAATAACCTATAATAGCAAAGAATCTGAAAAAGAATATGTGTGTGTGTATGTGTATAGCTTCCCTGATGGTTCAGTGGGTAAAGATTCTGCCTGCAATGCAGGAGACACAGGAGATGTGGGTTTGATCCCTGGGTTAGGAGGATCCTCTGAAGGAGGAAATGGCAACCTACTCCAGTATGCTTGCCTGGAAAATTCCACAGACAGAAAAGCCTGGCAGTCTACAGTCTACAGGGTTGCAAAGAGCTGGACATGACTGAGCACGTGGCATAAATATATATATATATATATATATATATATAAAAAATATAGTTATATATAATATGTATATAACTGAATCATTTTGTTGTATACCTGCACCACCATAAATCAACTATTACTTCAATTAAATAAGTAAATAAAGCAAAAATCAAACCAAACCAAATCCACTTGCAAACCAGTGTCCTTAGCAACAAAGCTCAAATAGTAAATTGCAAACTTTCACTGTCAACTTAAAAAAAAACTCCCTAAAAGCATATATTAGAATCTTCAGGGACCAGTCACTCAGATAACCTCAGGTAACGTTAGTGTGTCATGCAACCATGTTTCTCAAGCTGAGGTAGCCACACCTCCAAGGATTACAAGAGTTACGGGCCAGGAGATTTGGGAAGCAACTGAAAAAATATGTGGTGTCTCTCCCTAAGATGTTAATTTAAATTAATGGGTTGAACATCATATTTATGTAAAAATCAGTACAGATATATTAAGGAGGAGAATGCAAATTTCTCATGAAATTTTAAAGATAAAAATAACAAGAGATCACAAAGAAACGTTGAACTTGTGATCAGCTGCATGGACTCCATCCCAGACTGCTAGTAGTACACAGGCTCTTCTTTTCTTCGGTTAAGTGGAAAGGTCAGAGAAGTATTGCTTAGGATTCACACACAAATAAGGACAAACTCAAGAACTGAACAACAGTTATGTTGGAAATTGGAATATTGTTCAAAGAACAGAGTGAGCTGAGAAAAAGTCCAAGATGGCTCTAGCAAATGAATTATCTTGACATCACCTCAGCAGTAGAGTGTTTCATCCTCTGCCCATAGCATAACTCTGAAGGACTACTTCAACAGTCTTTACTCCCACCAGCCAGCCACCCTCTCCTCTCTTTTGT
This sequence comes from Bos mutus, assembly GCF_027580195.1. Taxonomy (NCBI): domain Eukaryota; kingdom Metazoa; phylum Chordata; class Mammalia; order Artiodactyla; family Bovidae; genus Bos; species Bos mutus. The sequence continues at coordinate 51,902,674 of NC_091617.1, forward strand.
ATATCTTTTGGTTTCTTCTTTCCTTTATGTATCTATTGGTTTCTCTAATAATTTCAGTATGTCCAGTGGTCTTTCATATCCTTTATAGTCCATTTTCTTCCAGGGTATCGTATCTTCTGTTCCATCTTCCAAATGCTCAAACCAATTTGTGTATTACATGAGAAACTCTTCAAAAGAGGGAACATAATTCCTGCAATTAATTGCTGTCATATTAACCCTATTTTGATACAGATTTTGTGCCAAGTTGCCTCATAGAGCACCAGCCAGCTTACACGTCGAGTTCAGCTCCCACTTCTGGGGAGGCTGTCTGTTGTTGTGTCAGGGGAGTAACAGTTTATGGATTAAAAGCATGTCAGTTGACCAGGGTCAGGTTTCCTCTGCAGGAGACCATGGAAGTATGTCGTGGGCATTCTGACTCTTGCCTTTTCCAAAACAGGTTCCGTAAAAGATATCAGAAATGGTTGCCTTTGGAAGGATTAACAGCTGATAAAACAAGACAAAGGTCTGAAGCCTGTTCATTGACACATTCTGGATAAACTTATACAGAAATTTAAAAAACAGAAACATTGTTTGAAGAGACCACCTAGGTAATGCAGGTATTCTTTCTTATTTATTAAAAAATTTTTTTCTTTTTTTTTTGTATTTTAGTTATAGAGGGTTGAGTTAACCATACTCCTTAGTTCCCAGCCCACCAGCACTATTGGTCTGAGCAAGACCTCCCTTGGTTGATTTATTGGTTAATTGGAATCCTCTCCACAATATCTCTGACAGATGCTTTAACCTACTTCGGGAACTCACTATCTCTAAAGTGAACAGCTAATACCGTATACAGAGCCTTCCAACTCTTAGATAATTCTTTCTTACATTATACCAAAAATAGCTTTTCTATAACTTTGCCCCAATGTTCCCAGGTTTTTTCTGTAGAATCATGCAGGAAAAAAAATCAATTCTTTCCTCAACTGATAGCTTTCCAATCCCACAAAGTCAGCTATCATGAAGAAGTAAATCTTCATTTTTCTATATGAGATACATTCTTCTTGAGTCTTCACTGATGTGGTCTTAAGACACTTTACAACCTAGTTACCTTCCCTTGGGCAAACTCTAGTTTGACAATGACTTTTTAAAAAACAGGTGTTTAAATATCTTGAAATTGATGTGCTTTGCCAATGCAAAATATAATGAGTGTAACCCTCCATCTCCCTTCCTTAATTTCAATTTCTATTAATGCATACTAAAATTTGTGTTAGTTTTTTTAAAAAAATAATACCACATTTTTGACTCTCACTGAACTTTATATCTTTCCCAGTGAACTGCTGTCAGTCCAGAGCTTTTCCACCTTGTATTTAAGTAGTTGATTCTTTGAACTTAGATGCAGAACTTAACATTTAACCCTATTAAGTTGTATATCATTAATTTCATTCCACCTTTGTCCTTTGTCAAGGTCTTTTTCAAGTTTGATTCTTTAATATGGTTTATCAATTTTTACTCCAACTTGGAATCCACCTAACTTACTGATTAATATATTTAAGATTTCAGAAAAGAGCAGAGAACTTTGGTGTGGCTCTCAGATTTTAGTGTACAAAAGAATTATCTGGAACATTTGTTAAACATGCAGATTACCAAGTCTCATTTCTGGAAATTTTGACTCAGTAAGTGTGGGATGGGACTTCAGATGTGCATGTCTAACAAGCACCACATGTGATCCTGATGCTTTGGTCCTAGAGCACACTTTAGAAACTTAGAAATTTCCTTTAGGCCTGAGTTGACAGTAATGTGTTCATTCATTCTAATAGGGTGGTTGTCTCTGTAGTGCTGAACACATGATTAATACTGAATGAATGATTGAAGGGATGAAGGAATGAAGAATGGGAAGGAAGACTCAGCTAATCACCCACTTTATATTTTCCATTTTAATCACAATACCAATATGATTGACTTTTTCAAATACTCTGTTGCAATTAAATTGTATCTTTGATTCCCCTCTGGGAAAGGTGTTTTGCATGGCTATTCTTCATAACAAACATAGACAATATATTATAAAGCAAAGACATCATTTTGCCAACAAAGGTCCATATAGTCAAAGCTATGGTTTTTCTAGTAGTCATGTACAGATGTGAGAACTGGATCACAAAGAAGGTTGAGCACTGAAGAATTGACGCCTTTGAATTATGGTGCTGGAGAAGACTCTTAAGAGTCTCTTGGACTGCAAGGAAATCAAACCAGTAAATGCTAAAGGAAAACAACCTTGAATTTTCATTGGAAGGACTGATGCTGAAGCTGAAGTTCTAACACTTTGGCCACCTGATGCAAAGAGCCAACTCACTGAGGGGGGGGGGGGGAAACCCGATGTGGGAAAGATTGAATACAAAAGGAGAAGATGGCAGAGGATGAGATGGTTAGATAGCATCAGCGACTTAATGGACTGAATCTGAGCAAACTCCAGGAGATGTTGAAGGACAGGGAAGCCTGCCATGCTGCAGTTCATGGGGTCACAAAGAGTTGTACATGATTTAGCAGCTGAACAACAAAAATTCTTCATAACATATGTCATCTCCTAAGGGTTGTTCTTGTGCTTTCTAAGTGCTCACACATCATGTATTTAATTCCTCTACAATTTCATTGAGAATTAAGTGGTGTTTAAATGGCAACCCACTCCAGTACTCTTGCCTGGAAAATCCCATGGACAGAGGAGCCTGGTAGGCTACAGTCCAAAGGGTCGCAAAGAGTTGGACACAACTGAGCGACTTCACTTTATATTAAAACCCAGAGATTTCCCTCTACTAATTCCTGCTTGACTTATAAAAAATTAGGGTGTATTTTAAGTGCTTGACTTATTCATTCCCATTCAGGCCATGTTGTTCATCTTTTCTGTTTTAACAGGTTTGCAGATAAGTAAGAAGCCAAGTGCCAGACACTTCAACAAGAAAAGGTTTCTTACTTTTCCCCTGACTTTATAGTTTTGAAAACGTAAAAGTCCACAGAAAAACTCAAAGAATAATACATACAATGTATTTTACCTAGATCAACAATTACCAGAATTTTGTCCCAGTGTTTGTTTTTTGTTTTTTTGTATCTAGCAATCAATGCAAAGAAATAGAGGAAAACAACAGAATGGGAAAGACTAGGGATCTCTTCAAGAAAATCAGAGATACCAAAGGAATATTTCATGCAAAGATGGGCTCGAAAAAGGATAGAAATGGTATGGACCTAACAGAAGCAGAAGATATTAAAAAGAGATGGCAAGAATACACAGAAGAACTGTACAAAAAAGATCTTCATGACCCAGATAATCACGATGGTGTGATCACTGACCTAGAGCCAGACATCCTGGAATGTGAAGTCAAGTGGGCCTTAGAAAGCATCACTACGAACAAAGCTAGTGGAGATGATGAAATTCCAGTTGAGCTATTCCAAATCCTGAAGGATGATGCTGTAAAAGTGCTGCACTCAATATGCCAGCAAATTTGGAAAACTCAGCAGTGGCCACAGGACTGGAAAAGGTCAGTTTTCATTGCAATCCCAAAGAAAGGCAATGCCAAAGAATGCTCAAACTACTGCACAATTGCACTCATTTCACACGCTAGTAAAGTAATGCTCAAAATTCTCCAAGCCAGGCTTCAGCAATACGTGAACCGTGAACTTCCAGATGTTTAAGCAGGTTTTAGAAAAGGCAGAGGAACCAGAGAGCAAATTGCCAACATCTGCTGGATCATGGCAAAAGCAAGAGAGTTCCAGAAAAACATCTATTTCTGCTTTATTGACTATGCCAAAGCCTTTGACTGTGTGGATCACAATAAACTGTGGAAAATTCTGAAAGAGACGGGAATACCAGATCACCTGACCTGCCTCTTGAGAAACCTATATGCAGGTCAGGAAGCACCAGTTAGAACTAGACATGGAACAACAGACTGGTTCCAAATAAGAAAAGGAGTACGTCAAGGCTGTATATTGTCACTCTGCTTATTTAACTTCTATGCAGAATACATCATGTGAAACGCTGGGCTGGACGAAGCACATGCTGGAATCAAGATTGCCGGGAGAAATATCAATAACCTCAGATATGCAGATGACACCACCCTTATGGCAGAAAGTGAAGAAGAACTCAAAACCTTCTTGATGAAAGTGAAAGTGGAGAGTGAAAAAGTGGCTTAAATCTCAACATTCTGAAAACTAAGATCATGGCATCTGGTCCCATCACCTCATGGGAAATAGATGGGGAAACAGTGGAAACAGTGTCAGACTTTATTTTTGGGGGCTCCAAAATCACTGCAGATGGTGATTGTAGCCATCAAATTAAAAGACACTTACTCCTTGGAAGGAAAGTTATGACTAACCTAGATAGCATATTGAAAAGCAGAGATATTACTTTGCCAACAAAGGTCCATATAGTCAAGTCTGTGGTTTTTCCAGTAGTTATGTATGGATGTGAGAGTTGGACTGTGATGAAAGCTGAGCATCAAAGAATGGATGCTTTTGAACAGAAGATGAGATGGCTGATGATCCTGGCATCACTGATGCAATGGAAACGTGAGTCTGAGAAGAACTCATTGGAAAAGTTGATGTGGGAGGGACAGGAGGAGAAGGGGACGACAGAAGATGTGCTGGGATTCTGATGCAATGGACGTGAGTCTGAGTTAACTCCGGGAGTTGGTGATGGACAGGGAGGCCAGGTGTGCTGGGATTCATGGGGTAGCGAAGAGTCAGATACAACTGAGCGACTGAACTGAACTGAACTGAAAGGTACAAGGCTTGACTCAAACACAGACAACTGACAGCCCTGTCACTTCCTGGTCTGCCACAAGTGGCTCTCCTCTGTGATAAGTGATGGCTGTTGGCACACTCAGTATGTTAACGCTATCATTTTTTCCAGATGCTTCCTAAGCAAAGATGTAGAAAAACTCCCTGTAGATGTAGCATGGGAGGGGATTTGTCCTGATGGTTCAGGAAAGGCAGGTAAAGGCAGTCTAACCTGAATCCTTGTTCTTCCAGAGGGCTTTAGCCCTAACTGGGAGTTCACTTCACCCTCTGAGCTGACTCCCCTCAGCTCCTCTAAGCTGAGCTCAGTTTTCCTCTGGTTACATGTTACACCGGCCACTCCCACTCTTGCAAAAGGAAAGAATATGCTCAGCACAAAAATGAAAAGAGAGATAAATAAAATAGGTTTCTCTTCTTGAAGACAAGAAAGAGGTAGTTGTTTCCTGACCTATTTGGGTATGCTTTCAGAGCCTGTGTAATGTAGCTTAACCAGCCTTAATGTAGCACTGATGCAATCTGCCCTGCTTTCAACAATCTCTTTAAGGCATGACTTGTTTAAAATTCTTGATAAAAATCTGCAAGGTCAAAATAGCCACTTCTATCTATAAGGAGACTCAGGGAATCATCGTGACTGCTTTTGCAGTTCACAGTTGGGATTTCTTTCCACCCCACTGATTTTTTTCAAGCCAAAAGATAGGATGACCAACTGTCCTGCTTTTGCCTGGGCTGAGAGGGCTCCCAGGATGTGATATTCTCTTTGTTAAAACATGTGAGCCCATCAGCCTACAGTAGACACTTTATGACCCAGCACTATTGTGTTACAGGAAATGCCTGTTTATTGTGTATGCTTTTATCTCAAAAATATTATATTTTATTATTAAACTAGAAAATTTAGAAGCCATGGAAAGAAATATGGGAGAAACTAAAAACCACACAAATCCATAATGCAGTGATCACGATTTAAACATTTTGGCAACTTCCATGCATTTTCCTTTGGGTGTGTGTGTGAGAGAGAATGTGTGTGTGTACATGTATTTTACAAATCTAAATTGTGCTGTACAAATAATTCTGTATCTGATTTTCACTTAGCATGAGTGTGCCTCCATATCAGTAGATACTTTTTTAAAAACACCATTGCTAATAGTTGTATGCTTTCTGTTGAGGGTTGCTACACTTTATTTAACCATTTTCCTATTGTTTAGCATTTGCACAGATTTTTTCCCATTAAAGATAATGTTGCTTTGAACATGTTGCTTTCAGTGTCTAATGATTTCTTTTGGAAAGGTTTCGAGTACTGAATTGGGTGAAAAATTATGGGCTTAGTTAAAGCTACTGAATTCTATCTCTAAAATGCTTTAAAAAAAATGTACATCAGCAGTGTTTATGCTTGCTCCACTGACCTCCTGCCAGCGCTAAGGATTTTTTCAATCTTCATCAATGTTACAAATTTTTAAAAAGTTACTCTAACCAATCTGCATTTTTTGTTTATGAATAAAGCTTAAACCTCTTTCATATATTTGTCATGTGAATTTTTCTATAAATTGTTTGTTCATATACTTTCTCAGATTTTATATTTAATATCTTGCTTCTCAGTTTATATGAACTCTCTATAGACTAACTATAATAACTCTTTTTATGTCATACTTGCTTCAGATACTTTTCCTGATTAATTATTGGATCAGTTCAGTTCAGTCGCTCAGTCGTGTCCGACTCTTTGCGACCCCATGAATCGCAGCACGCCAGGCCTCCCTGTCCATCACCAACTCCTGGAGTCTACCCAAACCCATGTCCATCGAGTCGGTGATGCCATCCAGCCATCTCATCCTCTGTTGTCCCCTTCTCCTTCTGCCCCCAATCCTTCCCAGCATTAGGGTCTTTTCCAGTGAGTCAACTCTTCGCATGAGGTGGCCAAAGTATTGGAGTTTCAGCTTCAACATCAGTCCTTCCAATGAACACTCAGGACTGATCTCCTTTAGGATGGACTGGCTGGATCTCCTTGCAGTCCAAGGAACTCTCAAGAGTCTTCTCCAACACCACAGTTCAAAAGCATCAATTCTTTGGCGCTCATCTTTCTTTGTAGTGCAACTCTCACATCCATACATGACCACAGGAAAAACCATAGTTTTGACTAGATGGAACTTTGTTGACAAAGTAATGTCTTTGCTTTTAAATTTTCCATCTAGGTTGGTCATAACTTTCCTTCCAAGGAGTAAACATCTTTTAATTTGATGGCTGCAGTCACCATCTGCAGTGATTTTGGAGCCCCCCAACATAAAGTCTGACACTGTTTCCGCTGTTTCCTCATCTATTTCCCATGAAGTGATGGGACCAGATGCCATGATCTTCGTTTTCTGAATGTTGAGCTTTAACCCAACTTTTCCACTCTCCTCCTTCTGTTTTTAAAATACCCTTAAAAACCTTGGATGTTTATGACCTTTATGCAGCATATCAAACTCTGATTACATACAAGCACATACATACAACCCTTGGCAGAGGTATATGGACCTCTAAAAGTCCATTTTTTAAAACTCTTAGTTTATCAGATTTAAAATTGTTCTGTAATATTTGAAAATAGTATGTGTAATATACATGTGTCATTTTAAAGAAAAATGGTAAACCAAAATCACATGACTTAACCACTTTACCTAAGAACTGAAACCTACTGATGCAAATTTTGTGTGTCAACATGACTGTGACCCAGATTAAACATTACACCCAGGTATATCTGTGAAGGTGCTTCTCCAGATGAGATGGCATTCCAGTTGGTGGACTTAGTAGATTGCCTTCTTCTGTATGGGTGGGAATTATTCAACCTGTTTCAATCAATCAGTTCAGTCACTCAGTTGTGTCCAACTCTTTGCAACCCCATGGACTGCAGCTTGCCAGGCTTCCCCATCCATCACCAACTCCCAGAACTTGCTCACACTCATGTCCATCGAGTTGGTGATGCCATCCAACCATCTCATCCTCTGTCGTCCCCTTCTCCTCCTGCCCTCAATCTTTCCCAGCATCAGGGTCTTTTCCAATGAATAAATTCTTCACATCAGGTGGCCAAAGTATTGGAGTTTCAGCTTCAGTATCAGTTCTTCCAATGGATATTCAGGACTTATTTCCTTTAGGATGGACTGGCTGGACCTTCTTCCAGTCCAAGGGACTCTCAAGAGTCTTCTCCAACACCACAGTTCAGAAGTATCAATTCTTCGATGCTGAGCTTTGTTTACAGTCCAACTCTCACATCCATACCTGACTACTGGAAAAACCATAGCTTTGACTAGATGGACCTTTGTTGGCAAAGTAACCCAACCTGTTTAGGGCCTGAATAAAACAAAAATGTAGAAGAAGGAAAAATTTTCCCTTTTTGCTTCCTGCCTGTTGAGCTGAGATGTTGGTCATCTCCTGCCCTTGGACTGGGATCTCCCCAATAGGCTTCACTGACTCTTGGGCCTTTGGACCAGAACTGTACCACCTGCTTTCCAGGGCCTCCAACTGGCAGATGGCAGGTTGTGGGACTTCCCAGCCTCCATAATCTTATGAGCCAATTCCTTATAATGAATCTCTACCTATACATATATTATTGGCTCTGATTGTCTGGAGAACCTTGATTTATATGCTCCCCAATCTCAGATTCTTGTCTTTCCCAAGATGTAGATGTACCACCTGCTTTTGTCTTTATCATCCCTTATTTTTTAAAAAATAGTTTTGTCCTGTATATGTTTGTGCCTCTGACCATATGTTTAGTTCTCATATTTTTGAGCTTTACAAAAATAGATTCAGTTTTTAGCTTATCTACTCAGTCTTGCTTTTTTCCTGTTAAGTACTATAGATAAGATTTATCCATATTTTATGTGGATATATGATTTATTCATCTTCACCCCGGATAATATTTCACCTCATGAATTATATATATCTTATGTGTACATATTTTTTGTTGTTTAGATGGCAATCCACTCCAATATTCCTGCTTGGAAAATATCATGGACAGAGGAGACTTGCGGACTATAGCCCATGAGGTCACAGAGTCAGATACAACTAAGCAACTGAGCATAGCGCACAGCACACTTATTGTTGTTTAGTTGCTAAGTCATGTTTGACTCTTTTGCAAGCCCAGGCTCCTCTGTGCATGGGATTTCCCAGGAAAGAATACTAGAGAGGGTAGCCATTCCCTTCTCCAGAGGATCTTCCTAACCCATCTCCTACATTGCAGGCAGATTCTTTGAGCCACCAGGGAAGCCCAGGTATACCTATACATACATGTGTATATTAATACACAGATATGGAATGACTGGGTTGAAGTGCATGTTCATGTTCAACTTTATAAGCTACTGCTAAATTGTTTTCCTGTGTGGCGGTACTAATTACATTCCCAACTGCAGAGTATAAGATTCCTGTTGCTTGACTTCCTTGCCAATACTTTGATATTTTCAAGTATTGAAATCTGGTAGCCATTTTTCACTCAGAAGATTTGCACTCACTTTTTAGGCATATTTTTCCAAGCTCCTAAAGTCTGAAAACTAGTTCTCAAAACAAATCCAACCTCTTTGGATTGGGGCTTCTAGTTTCTCCTGGAGGTCAGTTCACCTTGGCATGGTGACTTTCCAAGGAAAACACTTAACAAGCTGTTTGTAACATGTCTTGCTGGGTTTGACTGTTCAAGCCCTTCGAAGAAGAGGCCACATCAGTTTGGACAAGTGAACAGCAGATGGAGTTAGAAATTGGGAAGCTTGGGCTCTAACTTGGTTCTCCCCCTGCCGCTTTGCAGGGCAGGCTTATAAGTCATGTCACCTCTCAGCATTCCATCTGCTCACTAGGCAAAATAGAGCTGACCTTCCTCCCTGCCCTGCAGTGAAGATGAAATCCTGTTGGGGAGCACTTTGAAATCTTTGGATGAAAAGCACGACAGAAGCGCCAAGTGTGATTGTTACCCATGCCAGCAACACTATAAGACAGAATAAAAATAGGAAGCAAAGAAAATTTCATTTTACAAAAGCATCAGGGAGAAAATTGGCTGGTCACAATGTCAGTCCCTGTTTTTGGTTCACATAGACATTGGCTTTTATAAAATTAAAAAAAAAATGGAATGTACACATTTTTGTCTTTGCCAGGCGGAAACCCTTTGATCATCGCCATCCCTGTGACATCAAATGAGTCACTGATGCAGAAGGGAGATTAATACCTTAGGAGATTCTGTGAAACCAGTTCTTTGTAGTTAACCCCAAATCTTGCCTTTCATTATAAGGCAATAAAGCCACAAAGTTTGAAGAGAGGTTACAGGTTGAAGTTTGGGGAGGGTCTAAGCCTCAACACTGTCATAACTTCTATGATATCTTCAGCTGAAATAGACACCTGGCCTCTGCTAAGACACTCTCAGACCCCTGTCTGCCCTTCACATGAGCGTATGAGATTTAAATTCTCATACAGGACCTTTGCGACAACCTTTGACATATTAGGAACCTCCCAAATAAAATGAATCAAGTCAATTAAGGTTTAGGTTCATTCCAAAAATGACTTAGGCATAATTTTAGTAGCTTAGACCCATCTTAGGTGTAAAGCTGTCAGTGACTTGTGAGGAGCTGTAATCACTTTACTTATGAATTGACTGCACTGTGGAGACAATTTCAAATCCCAGAAACAACCGTTTCAAACCCTGATCTTGCTGGCGGTTGACATCAGAGGATTTAGAATAAGAGATTTTTGATTCTTTTGCCACGTCTTCATTACCCAAGTTTTTTTTTATAATGGAATTTTAAAAAGCCAACCCCCTCCAGGGTGGTTTGGTTGCTGCACCACACTGAGAAGCTGAGAAAGTAAAAGGTTAGAAGGTGTAGCCATGGGCGTAAAGGGGGACGTGAGTGGCATGAGTCCACCCACAGCAACTGTTCCATGAAGTTCTGAATCACTGTGCTCAGCAGCTAATTTCCACCCAGGAAGGCAGAACTACTGAGCCTACAGAAACGTTTTGTTCCGATTTTCTCAGAGAGAGGGTCCTCACAGTATTATTCTGTGGAATAATTTCTATTCTAAATAGCATAATTAAATTATTTCCCTAGAATTGGCAAGGGGTGACTTTGGTAGAAATACTTTCCACTAGGAAATGCTCCTTAAGAAAATAATAATGTCCCCTGTAGTACTCAGTCAGATGGCAATCTCTGTTTATTCTATTCAATAACCTCATGAGAAGGGTCATTCGCACTGGATTTTCCATTGCTTACCTGAAGAAATTACTTGAAAAGTAGAAATCCAACCTGCTGATGGTTTCTTTATTTGCCCACACCTAGTAATTGTTTTGACTGATTTTTCTCTTTAAATTGACAGATTATTTATGCCTCTGTGAATTAAAATGTTACTAGGGTCTTTCTTCCAGAGAAGGCAATGGCAACTCACTCCAGTACTCTTGCCTGGAAAATCCCAAGGACGGAGGAGCCCGGAAGGCTGCAGTCCATGGGGTCGCTGAGGGTCGGACACAACTGAGTGACTTCACTTTCGCTTTTCACTTTCATGTATTGGAGAAGGAAATGGCAACCCACTCGTGTTCTTGCCTGGAGAATCCCAGGGACGGGGGAGCCTGGTGGGCTGCCATCTGTGGGGTCGCACAGAGTCGGACACGACTGAAGTGACTTAGCAGCAGCAGTAGGGTCTTTCTTCAAAAAAAATTTTTTTTGCACGTTAGAACTGTCCATGCTGTCTGTGTACGCTCAGTCAAGTCTGATTCTTTGTGACTCCATGAACTTCAGCCTGCCAGGATCCTGTCCATGGGATTTCTCAGGCAAGAACGCTAGAGTGGGTTGCCATTTCCTCCTCTGTGGGATCTTCCCCACCCAAGAGTTGAGCTCAAGTCTCTTGAGTCTCCTACCGCCTACATTGGCAGGCGGACTGTTTATCACTGTGCCACCTGGGAAGCCTAGAACTGTCCATAGCCAGGGTAAAACTCCATTCTCATCTTCATCATTCTTATTTGTATAATATAAATTTCTGATAATGGTAGGAGACTGGATAACTGTGCATCCTAGAAATACCAAGTTGATAAAAACAATAGAGCACCATAGGGAAATGATGGCATGTTAAGAGAAAAAGAATATGAAACTGTATCTGTACCATGATTTCAAACACACATGTTATGCCCATGGACTGAAAAGGGAACATGGACAAAGGAAAAAGATGGTTGGTTAAGATGGTGGGATTATTAAAGTTCCCCCCACTGGTTTTTTTTTTTTAGTTCTCCATTGACACTCTTACAATATCACTTGTATGTATTATAACTGTACAGTTATATATATATATATATATATATATAATAAATACAATTATAAAAGTATTCTATTATCCTGGGTGGCTCAAATGGTAAAGAATCTGCCTGCAGTGCGGGAGACCTGGGTTTGATCCCTGGGATGGGAAGATCCCCTGGAGGAGGGCATGACAACCCACTCTAGTATTCTTGCCTGGAGAATTTCATAGACAGAGGAGCCTGGCGGGCTACAGCCCATGAGGTCACAAAGCGTCGGACACGATTGAGTGACTAACACACACATAAAAGTTTCAGTTGGGTGCAGGAGAAGATAAATCATGAACCGAGTAAAGTATACACAGCAGATCCCCTCACTTATCTGGCCCCACAGGGGTCTGAGTTGCTGAGCACTGTAGAGCGATCCAGGTGGAAAGAGCAGCTTGACAATCAGAAGTGTTTCTGGTAAATTGCCTGACAAGATCTCAGAAGAAAAGGACCTAATTCTTCAGTGATCCGGAAATCTGTCATGATCTATTTTCTTATTCGAAGTAAATATTTCACTTCCATGCCTAATTTTGTATTTGTAAATCTGCAATTTTTTTTTTACTTAAAGAGGGCTCTCTTAATTATAGAAGCTTCATGCTCACAAACTTTGAAGGTGCCTTTGATTACTTGGGTCCTCAGAAGGTCCACTGAAGACCACCAAGTGTGAAGTCAGCCACCAGATTCCATCCCTGACTTTTCCTAAAATCACTGAGAAAATGCTGTTGTGTTGTGTCACCACACTCCTGATTCCACCTGTCTCCTCCTAAGCTGTTTTCAGTTCTTCTTCATGGGAAAAGCAGCTCAAAATACCAGTTCAGAATCTCAGGGTAGGGAAGGGACCTGTGCATGCGTGCTAAGTTGCTTCAGCCATGTCTGACTCTTTTGTGACCCCACGGGCTGTAGTACTCCAGGCTTCTTTATCCATGGAATCCTCCAGGCAAGAATACTGGAATGGGTAGCCATGTCCTCCTCCAGGGGATCATCCCAAACCAGGGATCAAACTCAGGTCTCACAGATGTATAGAACAGTCTTTTGGACTCTGTGTGTGTGGGGGGGTGATTTGAGAGAATGGCATTAAAACGTGTATAATATCATATAAGAAATGAATCGCCAGTCCAGGTTCGATGCAGGATACAGGAAGCTTGGGGCTGGTGCACTGGGATGACCCAGAGGGATGGTATGGGGAGGGAGGTGGGAGGGGGGTTCAGGATGGGGAACATGTGTACACCCGTGGTGGATGCATGTTGATGTATGGCAAAACCAATACAACATTGTAAAGTAAAAATATAATAATAATTAAAAAATTAAAAAAGAAAAACAAAAAGAAAAAACTCAGGTCTCCTGTGGCTCCTGAATTGCAGGCAAATTCTTTACCACGGAGCACTAGGGAAGCCCAGGGAAGGGACCTACCTGAAGGCAAAGTTCAGTCACTCTTCTGATGTTCCATTCTCCTCTTCAGCCTTTCTGAGCCTGAGCTGCAACCCATAGCCAGAAGCAACACATTCAGCTCAGTTCTGTTCAGTTGCTCAGTTGTGTCCAACTCTTTGTTACCCCATGGACTGCAGCACGCCAGGCCTCCCTATTCATCACCAACTCCCAGAGTTTACTAAAACTCATGTCCATCGCGTTGGTGATGTCATCCAACCATCTCATCCTCTGTCATCCCCTTCTCCTCCTGCCTTCAATCTTTCCCAGGATCAGGGTCTTCTCCAATGACTCAGTTATTCGCATCAGGTGGCCAAAGTATTGGAGTTTCAGCTTCAATATAAGTCCTTCCAATGAATATTCAGGGTTGATTTCCTTTAGGATGGACTGGCTGGATCTCCTTGCAGTCCAAGGGACTCTCAACAGTCTTCTCCAACACCACAGTTCAGAAGCATCAATTCTTCAGCGCTCAACTTTCTTTATAGTCCAACTTTCACATCCATACATGACTACTGGAAAAACCATAGCTTTGACTAGATGGATCTTTGTTAGCAAAGTAATGTCTCTGCTTTTTAATATGCTGTTTAGGTTGGTCATAGCTTTTCTTCCAAGGAGCAAGTGTCTTTTAATTTCACGGCTGCAGTCACCATCTGCAGTGATTTTGGAACCCCAAAAATAGAGTCTTCACTGTTTTCACTGTTTCCCCATCTATTTGCCATGAAATAATGGGACCGGATGCCATGATCTTAGTTTTCTGAATGTTGAGTTTTAAGCCAACTTTTTCACTCTCCTCTTTCACTTTCATCAAGAAACTGTTTAGTTCTTCTTTACTTTCTGTCATAAGGATGGTGTCATCTACATATCTGAGGTTATTGATTATTCTCCCGGCAATCTTGATTCTGGCTTGTGCTTCCTCCAGTCCAGCATTTCTCATGATGTACTCTGCATATAAGTTAAATAAGCAGGGTGACAATATACAGCCTTGGTGTACTCCTTTCCCGATTTGGAACCAGTCAATTGTTCCATGTCCTGTTCTAACTGTTGCTTCTTGACTTGCATATAGATTTCTCAGGAGGCAGGTCAGGTGGTCTGGTCTGATTCCCATCTCTTTAAGAATTTTCCAAGCAACACATTAGGAAGGCTTTTTTCTTGCCTTGAGTCAAATCCTATTTCTGTTGGTATTGCTCTGTGCTTCTGGGCTCAGGAAAACAAGTCCAGCCTTTCAGATGATAATGGCAGAGCCCAGGGAAAAGGAAGTAACTCAATTCTCCGTGGACTTCACAGTGAAGGGTTTTAGTACAGTGTTGACTTAATCATTACACTAACTCTCTGAGGTAGTATTATTAATATTATTACCTAGTGTTATTAGGTTTAGTAAACAAACTAGAGAATGCATAGTTAAATTCAAATTTCAGATAAAAGCAAATAATTTTTAATATAAAAATGCCTCTTCCCCTCTCCCCAAATTGTGACATTAATTTGTGCATAGAGAACAGCTACCAAAGTGTCATATATGTTACTGGCATCCCTATTGTTATGTCCATTTTGGAGTCCTTTCACTTTCCTCTTTCACCTTCAAGAGGCTTTTGAGTTCCTCTTCACTTTCTGCCGTAAGGATGGTGTCATCTGCATATCTGAGGTTACTGATATTTCTCCTGGCAATCTTGATTCCAGCTTGTGTTTCATCCGGCCCAGATGTGAATCTTAAAAATACATTTTCTGGATTTTATCCCAATGCATATGGTCTATAGACCTATGACTAACCAAATGGTTTTTTAAGTATGATCTACAATGAGCAATGCAAACATACAGAATATGGCCTTCGAGGCATTCAATCCAATGACTTCATGCAAATCGGAGGACACGAGGCCCTGAGAGACGGAGGGACTTGCCCAAGGTCACACAGCAAGAAGGATCGGATTAGGAACTCAAATTCTGCCCTCTTCTCTGGAGATCTTTCTACCAGGTTTCCAAGGAACATCCTGCTAATGAGTGTTCTACTATAAAATTCATTTTTAAATTCATGCCTTACTATATTTCCCTCAAACAGGCATTTCGATGTTTCAAGATCACAAGGGCCTCATAAAATTACCCAGAGGAATTCTAAAAAGGCAATTGAAGACAGAATTCTTCATTTCAAAATCTCTGTTTTTCATGAAGACAGCTTTTTTTTCCATCAGATAAAATTAATTTTTCTTTTTTCTCTCCTGGTTTTCTTCTAATTGTGTTTAGGTCTTCCTCTTAAAAATTCTTTGAAATAGTTCTTTCTTTCTATACATTAGTCACTGTACACTACTTCCTTTTCGGCAAACAAAATTCCAAAACTTTTTTAAACTGTTAGTCTTTTTCCCTTATCACAATTCATTTTTCCTACCCTGTTTAATCAATTATATAATTATTTTCTCAGCTTCCACATAGTTTGCTATTGTATATGTCCTAGTTCTCTTCTGGATGAGAAATCTCTCATTTCACACAATAGTGACAGTGCTTTTATTATTCTTCCTGTCACTGAGTGGGGACAAGATCAAGAACCAAACAATAAGACTTTTATTTACAGTAACTGGAGAGCTGTCTTGAAAGTTATCACAGGCCTCTGCCATTGTGGGCTTCCATCTTGGACGGGCCATCTAAGACACGTAGGATGGCGATGATTTTGTCTACTAGACCGCGGAGTCTAATCCCGTCATTTCACGGAAGAAACTGAGGTGACCAGGTCATCCTGCATAGCTTGCTAGAGGCAGATACTTGGGCCTCCAACTCTCAACACACTGTCTTTTTGTCCTCTGTGTGGTGAGTCCCCGGAAGTCCTCTGAAACTCCTTGAGCTAAACTCCAAACCAGGATTGCAGTCCATTTGTGTTTGTGTCAGTAATATGGAAGAAAAGAGGATGTCATGACTCCTGGGTCAACAATAAATGTACATAATAATTTGCATAATTTGGCTGATTAGTTTTAAACTGCTCCAACTACTACCTTCAATTCATCTTTGGAAGTTCTTCCATCTATCAGAATCCAGAAATGGTCATAAGGATCCTGCACATGACTTTGTATTGGCCAGCGGATTGAACCAAAGCAAACTATTAAGCTCTCCTTGCATTTGTAAATTAAGGATGCTGATAGCACCTCCTCATGCTGCTGTTTTTGAGGATTAAATTTAAAAATGTATGGAAAGGGCTTCATGTTCATAACAACGCAGTAAATATTAACAACTGTTATTCTAGCTACTGATGAGGAAATTACTTGATAGTGTTTTAATAAAAATGTATAAGGAAATGTAAAAGAAAACTAGTGCAAGAGTAACAGTAAGGAGCATCATGGTACCAGATCCAAGCCCTGCCTCTAACCAACCATGGGGCCAGAGAGAAGCAGGCGCATCTCTCTCGATTTTTTAATCAACAAGTCTAATTCTAATCTCTAAATGGGAGAAAAGGACTCCAGAGAAGTATAATTTAATGGACTCAAAATCTGTCAAACCAATCCCATTTCAAGCCAGAAGAAGGTGAACCCCTGCCAGGAACCACCGTCTTCTCCACAGCCAGGAAGCTATTTCCTTGATCCACCTCCATGACTGAAGCTATTGCTGGGACACTGCTCTGAAGCACTGTGTCCCTGAAGCAACCCAGAAATAATTCCATCCTTGCCTTTGCGTGAGCCACCTGCCTGAGCTCCAGCCAGAGAAGAGAGCAGATGAACAATGAATGTCACTGCAATTAGTTTTGGCAATTAGGCAGGCAATTAGTTCTGCCGCATGGAGAATGGGAAGAGAAAGTAAATCAGTGCTGAGAGGTGACAGGGAAATATGATTAGGACATCAGGTTCCAGTGACACCAGGTGGAAAGGCATGCATCAGCAGTCCAATCTCCCCTTTCCCTCCACTTCCGTGATAAAGGAGGGTGCTTTCCAGAGGCCCTGGAAACAGCTCTGTATGGAAGGGGCTTCCGGTCCACAGTTCTCTTCTGTTCTCAGGGTCACCAAACACCTCCAGTGTTCACGCCAAGCTAAAGCTCTTGCTGGTTTCTCACCAGGAATTCTGCCCACAAGTAAACAGAGCAATAGTTTCCTCTGGGTTGTTTTCTCTTAGTTGAAAATATGTTTGATTTCTTTGTTTGCTATTTTCTGGCTTGATGTTTATTTGTTTGTTTTAATTGCTTTGGTAGCTCTCTCTGTGCATGCTCAGTCGCTTGAGTTGTGTCTGACCCTTTGCGATCCTATGGACTGTAGTTTCCAGGCTCTTCTGCCCATGGAATTTTCCAGGCAAGAATACTGGAGCAGATTGCCATTCCCTTCTCCAGGGGACCTTTCTGACGCAGGGATAGAACCCTGTCTCTCATAGTTCCTGCATTGGCAAATGGGTTTTTTTTACCACTAGCACCACCTAAGAAGCCCATGAAAACAACAACACAACATTGAATTTATTACAATATTGTTTCTGTCTTATGTTTTGATTTTTTGACCATGAGGCATGGGGGATCTTAACTCCCCTATCAGGGATTGAATACTCACCCTTTTCACTGGAAGGGGAAATCTTAACCACAGGACCTCCAAGGAAGTCCACATTTTGCTTGGAGTGGGTCAGGGGGAGATACTATGTAATTGTATCATGTGTTGAAAGAAAAGAAAAAACAACTGAACTTTAAAACCAAAGACCTGGGCTTGGATCCCAGCTCTGCTTCTTGCCAGCCTCTGAACCATAGTTTCCACAGCTCCAAAATGGACATAATAATAGGGATGCCAGTAAAATATATGACACTTTGGTAGCTGTTCTCTATGCACACATTAATGTCACAATTTGGGGAGAGGGGAAGAGGCATCTTTATATTAAAAATTATTTGCTTTTATCTGAAATTTGAATTTAACTATGCATTCTCTAGTTTGTTTACTAAACCTAATAACACTAGGTAATAATATTAATAATACCTACCTCAGAGAGTTAGTGTAATGATTAAATCAACACTGTACTAAAACCCTTCACTGTGAAGTCCACGGAGAACTGAGTTACTTCCTTTTCCCTGGGCTCTGCCATTATCATCTGAAAGGCTGGACTTGTTTTCCTGAGCCCAGAAGCACAGAGCAACACCAACAGAAATAGGATTTGACTCAAGGCAAGAAAAAAGCCTTCCTAATGTGTTGCTTGGAAAATTCTTAAAGAGATGAGAATCAGACCAGACCACCTGACTGCCTCCTGAGAAATCTATATGCAGATCAAGAAGCAACAGTTAGAACGGGACATGGAACAATTGACTGATTCCAAATCGGGAAAGGAGTATACCAAGGCTGTATACTGTCACCTTATACAAGGCTGTATATTGTCACCTTAAGCTTATTTAATTTATATGCAGAGTATATCATGAGAAATGCTGGGCTGGAGAAAGTACAAACCGGAATCAAGATTGCTGGGAGAAATATCAATAACCTCAGATATGCAGATGACACTATCCTTATGACAGAAAGTAAAGAAGAACTAAACAGTTTCTTGATGAAAGTGAAAGAAGAGAGTGAAAAAGTTGGCTTAAAACTCAACATTCAGAAAACTAAGATCATGGCATTCCGTCTCATCATTTCATGGCAAATAGATGGGGAAACAGTGGAAACAGTGACAGACTTTATTTTTGGGGTTCCA
Organism: Bos mutus; assembly: GCF_027580195.1. Taxonomy (NCBI): domain Eukaryota; kingdom Metazoa; phylum Chordata; class Mammalia; order Artiodactyla; family Bovidae; genus Bos; species Bos mutus. The sequence continues at coordinate 51,921,740 of NC_091617.1, forward strand.
AAATCATTCAGATGGTGACTGCAGCCATGAAATTAAAAGACACTTGCTCCTTGGAAGAAAAGCTATGACCAACCTAAACAGCATATTAAAAAGCAGAGACATTACTTTGCCAATAAAGGTCCATCTAGTCATAGCTATGGTTTTTCCTGTGGTCATGTATGGATGTGAGAGTTGGACTGTAAAGAAAGCTGAGCACTGAAGAATTGATGCTTCTGAACTGTGGTGTTGGAGAAGACTGTTGAGAGTCCCTTGGACTGCAAGGAGATCCAGCCAGTCCATCCTAAAGGAAATCAGTCCTGAATATTCATTGGAAGGAATTATACTGAAGCTAAAACTCCAATATTTTGGCCACCTAATGCGAAGAACCGACTCATTGGAAAAGACCCTGATGCTGGGGAAAATGGCAGGAGGAGAAGGGGAGGACAGAAGATGAGATGATTGGATGGCATCCCCGATCTGATTGACATGAGTTTTAGTAAACTCCAGGAGTTGGTTATGGACAGGGAGGCCTAGCATGCTGCAGTCCATGAGGTCGCAAAGAGTCTGACATGACTAAGTGACTGAACTGAACTGTTTCATATTTTAGACCAGGAAGTTCTATTGGCCTATTATAATGATTCGAGAGCTGCCTGCTCATTCTCAGGCCAAACAGGAAGCAGACCGTTCTTTTTCCTGTTTCCTGCTTTGTTTAGGGGAGGGCGCACATTTTTGTGGCAAATCCTAGCCACAAACCATTCAAGAAAGCACCTGTGCCGTTTAGTGTGGCTCGTGACTTCAGTTCCTCCTGAAGGCCCTCACTGAGCTGCTCACTGCTGGGGTCAATGTGTGCTCTGTATGGCCGCGGGGCCAGGTTGGGGCATCAGGGACATCAACCTGGGAGTGACTGGGAGAGGCTTCCTGCGGTGGGGTGGAGGCTCAGCCACAGATCTAACGGAAACACCTGTCACAGAGAGGTCACTGAAACTTGAGAGATACTTGAGGACTCTGGGCTCCACCATTATTCTGGTTAGAATGCACTTATCAGATCACAGTGCCATGTAGGAAACCAAGAAAACCACAGTTTCGAGCACTGGCTTGCAGAGATAATAAGCCAATGAAATAGATCTGTGGTGGGGGTCAGAGGGGCTGGGACCCAGGCAAAGCCTGGGAGTGAGAGTAAGGACATAAGGGGGCCAGACACAGTAGTCCAGGGTCTTGTCTCACTTCAGATACGTGACCTAAGACCTGGCTCTGTGTGTGTGTGTGTGTGTGTGTGTGTGTGTGTGCTCTCATATGCGTGCACACACAGGGGAGGGGCTGTCACTGGAAAGGAAGCGTGGGGAAAGGGAGGGAGAAGAGAATGACAAAACCATGAGAAGATAAAAAGCATCTGAAATGTTGAATTACTACAAAGTATTCTGAGCCTTTGTCTACAGTCATCGCTTCCATACTGCAGGTTGTGGCTTGCAGACGGTTGTTAGATCAATTTAGTCAAGCACGGGTTCTTAACTTGGGTCCATGTATGTGGCCCTTTTTCCCCACAGAGGTCCAAAGATAAGACTATTTCAATACAGTTGATTTTCTTTGTAATCCTATGAGTTTTGTTTTGCATATTTAAAAATATTAGTCCAAGAAGGAAATCCATAAGTTTTACCACATTGAGTAGAAATGGCACCAAAAAAAAAATTAAAAATCTCAAGATCAAGACCAATATATTTAAAAAGTTATTATTGATAGACTAGATTAAAAAGAAAAAGAACAATTTGAGCTTCACACATAATAAAAGTGATATTGTTTTGTGAAATTTTAGTTTCAGATATATAAAAATACATATGTGTACAAATGCACATATGTACAAACACATGCATGTACTTATACATATAGATATTTATTTCTGGGCTTCCCAGGTGGTGCTAGTGGTAAAGAAAGTGAAGTGAAAATGTTAGTCACTCAGACATGTCCAACCCTTTGTGATTCCATGGACAGAGAAACCTGTTGGGCTACAGTCCATGAAACAGTACAGTTTCTCCAGGCCAGAAACTGGCAAGAATACTGGAGTGGGTTGCCATTTCCTTCTCCAAGGGAATCTTCCTAACACAGAAATTGAGCACAGCTCTCAACCTCCCTGTTAAGGCAGGAGACATAAAAGATACTGGTTCAGGAAGATCCCCTGGAGGAGGAAATGGCAGCCCATTCCAATATTCTTGCCTGGAGAATTCCATGGACAGAGGAGCCTGGAGGGCTATGGTCCAGTGTTGCAAAGAGTCAGACACAACTGAAGTGACTTAACTTGCACACATATTTATTTCTAACAGTAGAGTATGGTCAAAAAGTTTGGTAACCACTAATCTATTGGCTTCTAGGCATGAGGATAAAAATTTTAAAAGCCAATTTAAAAATTGGGTGTATAATGTGATAAAATATTTTGGACCAGAGGTTTCTGCAGACATTTGATACTGTACACTCCATACAGTGACTTCACCCCAGCCAACCTCTTGGTGAATGGTGACCAGCTGACCCTGATCACAGTCTGTAATGCGTGGCTGCATTCCTTTCTATCTTGTTGAGGCCTGAGTTCACCTGAAGTGACGAAACCTCTTAGACATGCATGTTGGTTCTTGTGGCTACAATGTGCCAAGAAGTGTTAGAAACAGAGGTCTAATTTCCTGAGACGTGTGTCTTCTGTTGTTTTCTGCCAGAAAGTATGTTGTTTTCCTGCCAAAACAACAAGACCGTCTGAAGACACAGAGAGAACAACTCCCACTGAGGGTGGCAGCAAAAAAAGAAATGCCAAAGTGAAGACAGGGAGATAGGGGCTAGAGAAGTGAGATGTGCAGTGTTCAGGAAAAGAGGGGTAGGGTCACCAAGGAGAGAAAAGCAAAGAGAAAAAAAAGTGTGTGAGGCAAGCAGCAGGCCAGCTGAGCTGCCGTGTAGTAAGAAGTTACCGCTCTAGTCTGTTAGCCCCCTGCAGGATTCACAGCATCAAGGATGGTGAAACTAAAAGCAAGAAAAGGCAGTTCAGCAGGAAAGATCAACAAAGACAAAGCCTGGGACAAGAACAAATTGGGATTACACTTGAACCAAGACAGAGACGAAGAGGGCATGGCAACCCAATCCAGTATTCTTATCTGGAGAATCCCCATGGACAGAGGAGCCTGGCGGGCTGCAGTCCATGGGGTCACAAAGAGTTGGACACAACTGAGTGACTAAGAACACAAGCCAGAGATACAGCCTCCACTGTTAGCGACCTGTTGCTAATTAATTAGTATTTTTAAAATGAAACTCATATTGACTTCGTTAGCGTAGAAAATGTAAGCTTCACCAGGGCAGGGACTTTGTTAACCTTGTTTCCTAGATCCTGGTAAAGGCACAATCAATACTTGTAAAGGAATGTTAATTGATCTGCCAGTAGTTGTTTTTTAAGATTACTTGGAGCCACAAAGGAAGTCCAAGAACACTGGAGTGGGTAGCCTATCCCTTCTGCAGGGAATCTTCTCAGCCCAGGAATCGAACTGGGATCTCCCGCATTGCAGGTGGATTCTTTACCAAATGAGCTATCAGGGAAGCCCAGTAATAAATAGTTCAGTTCAGTTCAGTTGCTCAGTTGTGTCCGACTCTTTGCCACCCCATGAATCGCAGCACGCCAGGCCTCCCTGTCCATCACCAACTCCCGGTGTTCACTCAGACTCACATCCACAGAGTCAGTGATGCCATCCAGTCATCTCATCCTCTGTCATCCCCTTCTCCTCCTGCCCCCAATCCCTCCCAGCATCAGAGTCTTTTCCAATGAGTCAACTCTTCGCATGAGGTGGCCAAAGTACTGGAGTTTTAGCTTTAGCATCATTTCTTCCAAAGAAATCCCAGGGCTGATCTCCTTTAGAATGGACTGTTTGGATCTCCTTGCAGTCCAAGGGACTCTCAACAGTCTTCTCCAACACCACAGTTCAAAAGCATCAATTCTTCGGCACTCAGCTTTCTTCATAGTCCAACTCTCACATCCATACATGACTCCTGGAAAAACCATAGCCTTGACTAGACGGACCTTTGTTGGCAAAGTAATGTCTCTGCTTTTCAATATGCTATCTAGGTTGGTCATAACTTTCCTTCCAAGGAGTAAGCATCTTTTAATTTCATGGCTGCAGTCACCATCTGTAGTGATTTTGGAGCCCAGAAAAATAAAGTCTGACACTGTTTCCACTGTTTCCCCATCTATTTGCCATGAAGTGATGGGACCAGATGCCATGATCTTAGTTTTCGGAATGTTGAGCTTTAAGCCACTTTTTCACTCTCCTCTTTCACTTTCATCAAGAGGCTTTTTAGTTCCTCTTCACTTTCTGCCATAAGGGTGGTGTCATCTGCATATCTGAGGTTATTGATATTTCTCCCGGCAATCTTGATTCCAGAATGTGCTTCTTCCAGCCCAGCGTTTCTCATGATGTACTCTGCATAGACGTTAAATAAACAGGGTGACAATATACAGCCTTGATGTACTCCTGCTGGGAGCCAGCACGGGAGTTCCCACCCATGACAAAGGTCATGCGGAGAGGCCTGATGTGCAAAGGCGAGTCAGGACTCGAGGGGCCCCCCTGGACCTGCCTGAGCATCTACCCCAAAACCAAAATCTGTCTGTTTTACTATTTTACGACTTTCACCAACTCCTCTGACATTAACAGGGGGCTATCCCCAATCACCTTTCTCTGAAGGAAATCAACTTAGAGCTCTAGCTAATTAGCCTCTTGGGCATAATAGGGGTGTTTCAATCCAAACCCCTCAGATGGCTCTCTAACTTGCCTGACAGGTTTACCTGGACTCCTACAGCTACCCATACGATTGTTTACAGTCTCCCAACAGCGAGAGACACAGGAAGCTTAAGATATTCAAACAGTATAGAGCCTCTCGGAGAGTTAAGAATTGTTAGAACTAGTAGAAGATTTCATTGTTGAGCCAATGCTTGCTGCCAAGTTTCCACATCCCCTGTATTGTATCCTTGACAGTGTATTAATTAATATAGTTGGTATGTAGAAAAAATAAGTAGTGGCCTTGGTGCTAACAACTTTAGACCCTTAAGGTAATAAATTCTTTCCTTGTTGTAAACCCACTGCACTTCTGCCCTATAGGAATGCAGCTTTATCTAACACCTTCAGAGGATGGCGCCACACTTTAATTACTCTTGGAGAAAATAAGTCTTATGGTTGACAGACCTTTATCAGAGTCATAAAATGTTAACAGGCCTTCTGGCCAGAAGATGATGTAAATCACCTAAACCATTTGTATACAATAAGTTTGCAGAAAAGAAAGCCTGGTCTCGATAAGGATCAAAGACTGCCGACTTTGCATGATTTCACACCCCGTATTATCCTCTATGCACAACTTAAGGTATATAAGCTCCCTTTGAAAATAAAGCTATGGGCCTTGCTCAAAGCTTGGTCTCCCTGTGTGTCATTCTTTCTTGTTTCCTTTTCCTCCTTTTCTCTTCTGATCTTCCTTCAGGCCAAAATAATTGGAGCATGAAGGTCCTCTGAGACCACTTACTTGCCTGGGCTTCTAAGACCCACTCGAGAAGGTGCCCAACTTCAGCGATTCGAGAGAGCGCCTGCGGCCTCTGTGGTCAGAGAAAACCTGGTGTCACGGGTTATATTGATTTTCCACGTAAACCAGTTATAATGAGCCTCTAAAATCTCTGCTTTGCTATCCTTAATCGCCAATGCTGTCATCCTGAGGGAATCCCTGGATCCAACCTGGGCTGGACCCTGGTATACTTCTTTTCCTATTTGGAACCAGTCTGTCGTTCCATGTCCAGTTCTAACTGGTGCTTCCTGACCTGCATACAAATTTCTTAAGAGGCAGGTCAGGTGGCCTGGTATTCCCGTCTCTTTCAGAATTTTCCACAGTTTATTGTGATCCACACAGTCAAAGGCTTTGGCATAGTCAATAAAGCAGAAATAGATGTTTTTCTGGAACTCTCTTGCTTTTCTGATGATCCAGCAGATGTTGGCAATTTGATCTCTGGTTCCTCTGCCTTTTGTAAAACCAGCTTGAACATCTGGAAGTTCACAGTTCACGTATTGCTGAAGCCTGGCTTGGAGAATGTTGAGCATTACTTTACTAGCATGTGCTGCTGCTCAGTCACGTCAGTTGTGTCTGACTCTGTGCAACCCCATAGATGGCAGCCCACTAGGCTCCTCCGTCCCTGGGATTCTCCAGGCAAGAACACTGGAGTGGGTTGTCATTTCCTTCTCCAATGCATGAAAGTGAAAAGTGAAAGTGAAGTCGCTCAGTCGTGTCCAGCCCTTAGCAACCCCATGGACTGCAGCCTACCAGGCTCCTCCATCCATGAGATTTTCCAGGCAAGAGTACTGGCATGTGAGATGAGTGCAATTGTGCGATAGTTTGAGCATTCTTTGGCATTGCCTTTCTTTGGGATTGGAATGAAAACTGTCCTTTTCCAGTCCTGTGGCCACTGCTGAGTTTTCCAAATTTGCTGGCATATTGAGTGCAGCACTTTCACAGCATCATCTTTCAGAATTTTAAGTAGCTCAACTGGAATTCCATCACCTCCACTAGTTTTGTTTGTAGTGATGTTAGTGATAAGCAAAATTTATGCAGCATTTTTTTTAAGTCACTCAGTCATGTCCGACTCTTTGTGACCCCATGAACTGTGCCTAGGCTTCTCTGTCCATGGAATTCTCCAGGCAAGAATACTGGAGTGGGTAGCCATTTCCTTCTCCAGGGGATATTTCCCACCTAGGGATCAAACCCAGGTCTCCTGCATTACAGGCAGATTCTTTACCATCTGAGCCACCAGGGAAGTTTGGAAACGTAGGGCTTAATAGTTTAGAAATCAATTTCATGGATATTATATCATTCAGTCCTCACACGGCCCCAGCAGTTATCACCATTAGTATCCTCATTTTAAAGATAAGGACACCAGTTTAATGCCATTTGATGCTAAGTGCCTGGGATTTTAATCCATATTCTCGGATGCTGAAGCCAATGCAGCACTTTGCCTCTTTTGGAATGTTGTACACTTAATGTAAAAGTCTTGTAAATGTAAGTTGTTGTTGTTTAGTTGCTAAGTTGTGTCTGACTCTTTGCAATCCCATGGACTGCAGGATGCCAGGCTCCTCTGTCTACAGGACTCTCCAGGCAAGAATACCAGAGTGGGTTGCCATTTCTTCCTCCAGGGGATCTTCCTGGCCCAGGGATCAAACCTGAGTGTCCTGCATTGGCAAGTGGATTCTTTGCTGCAGAGCCACCAGGGAAGCCCTTGTAAATGTAAGTAGCCATATCCATACTAGCATATTAGCATCATCCCATGTGGCTCAGTGGTAAAGAATCTGTCTGCCAACTCAGGAAATGCAAAGAGACACAGGTTTGATCCCTGGGTCGGGAAGATGCCCTGGAGAAGGAAATGGCAACTCACTCCAGTATTCTTGCCTTGAAAATTTCATAGACAGAGGAGCCTTGCGGGCTACAGTCCATAGGGTTGCAAAGATTCGGACATGGCTGAACAACTGAGCACATACATATCCATACGAGGTCTGTGTGTTTGTCTGGGGCCTCCAGGAAGCCAACACTCGATGGAGTTAGGAGTACTGGAGGAGGAGGGAGTACCACATGTGAAAGACAAAGAAGGAGGGAGCAGGGTGTGGCAGCAATGCTGAACTGGCATTCCCCCCTGTGAAAGAAAAGGCAGAAGGAAGCTGAATCAAGCTCTGAGGGCCTCAAACCGTGATACAGATCTAATGAAGTCTTGACCAATACAAGGGGAATCTCAGAGCGAAGAGTAGTGAAGCCGCATATTGGGTAGAAATGGTGAGGCCTTGACCCCTCGCCTTTCTAATCAGTGTCTGAGTGCTCAGGAAGTATGTGTCCTCAGCTTGCAAGTTGAAGCGGATTCTGCAGGCTCTGCATCTGGATGTTATCAGCTAGTTGCACATCTTGTAGCTGAGTGTCAAGCTCTTCTTCAAGGGGAGAGGCAAGCAGTGCACCCCATGGTCAGTACAGCAAATATTGAATGTTACTTAAGATATGATATTTTCTCTGCAATTCCAGTTCAAGTATGCTAGCTGGATATTGTTTTATTTACGATACTTTGAGGACTTAAACGTCCCAGTTTGAAAATACTGAATTCCTACCTACAGAGTTGAGAGAAGAAAAGGATTACACTAGGTTGAGCAATTAAAATCTGATACACTGGATCAGGTCAACTGTTACAAAAACACAGGTGCTGCTGCTCCATTTTTCACATTGTATGGCGGCCTTGGCAGATTGATCAACTCTTCCTCTTGAGTTGTATTGTCTGCCTCAGAATTATTCTCAGCATAGTGATCTGGACAGCCACTACCAATCTATCAATGTTGGCACCGGAGATGAAAGCAATTTATCATCCTGGCACTAGGTAATAGGGGCAAATATAGGTCTTTGAGTAGGTGTGTGTGCACAAATGTGTGTGGGGTTGGTGAGAACATCAAGTTGAGAGAGATATAATGAAGATGAACACTTGAACCTGCTTAGCAGTTTGGGCCTTAAGTTCAAAAACTTTGTGAAAAAACATTTTCACTGAAGTACAGTTGATTTACCATGTTGCATCAGTTTAAAAAGAGTTTAAAACATTTTAAAACAAAGTCTGAACCCAGGACACTTTGTCCTCTTGGAAGCAATGTTATGACATCTGGTCCCATCACTTCATGGGAAATAGATGGGTAAACAGTGGAAACAGTGTCAGACTTTATTTTTGGGGGGCTCCAAAATCACTGCAGATGATGACTGCAACCATGAAATTAAAAGACGTTTGCTCCTTGGAAGGAAAGTTATGACCAACCTAGATAGCATATGCAAAAGCAGAGACATTACTTTGCCAACAAAGGTCCGTCTAGTCAAGGCTATGGTTTTTCCTGTGGTCATGTATGGATGTGAGAGTTGGACTGTGAAGAAGGCTGAGTGCTGAAGAATTGATGCTTTCGAACTGTGGTGTTGGAGAAGACTCTTGAGAGTCCCTTGGACTGCAAGGAGATCCAACCAGTCCATTCTGAAGGAGATCAGCCCTGGGATTTCTTTGGAGGAATGATGCTAAAGCTGAAACTCCAGTCCCTTGGCCACCTCATGCGAAGAACTGACTCACTGGAAAAGACTCTGATGCTGGGAGGGATTGGGGGCAGGAGGAGAAGGGGACGACAGAGGATGAGATGGCTGGATGGCATCACTGACTCGATGGATGTGAGTCTGGGTGAACTCCGGGAGTTGGTGATGGATAGGGCGGCCTGGCGTGCTGCGATTCATGGGGTCGCAGAGAGTCGGGCGTGACTGAGCGACTGAGCTGAACTGAGCTGATATACAAAAGTCAGCACGTGAATTCTTATTTTCTCATTCATAACTATTAATAGAGATGCTTTTGGATCCTAAAACTCAAAACTCATTGACCTTATCGAATAGGGATTTACTTTTTCTCCCATAATAAGAAATGTGTAGATAGGCAACTGCCGGCATAAGCTCAGGGTTTTAACAGTGCATCCCTGTGAATCTGTTGCTACTTTCCTCATAGTTTACAAAACAGTTGTTTTTGTTCTGGGTGTTGCTTTCAATGGTAGAAAAATTTGGAAGTGAGGGTGCTCTGATTCACTAGAGAAAAAAAGAAGCTTACTAAGAAACCTCCCCTAAAACACTTCCATTTACATCTCATAGGCCAGAGAAGCTTGTCTCTATCTTCAAGAAAAATGGGGAAAGCACAGGTTTTGTTTTCCAACATCAATAGTGTGGGGTGGAAAGAGAGAAAGGATTGGGAGCAGCTCTTGAATAGCTAACCAGTAGTAAATGATACACTGTGTGTGTGTGTCTGTGTGTGTGTGTGTGTGTCTGTGTGTGTGTGTCAGTTGCTCAGTTCTGTCTGACTCTTTTGCGACCCCATGGACTGCAGCCCACCGAGCTCCTCTGTCCATGGGATTCTCCAGGCAAGAATATTGGAGTGGGTTGCCATTTCTGCCTCCAGGGGTTCCTCTCCACCCAGGGATCGAACCCCCATGTCTTGTCTCCTGCATTGGCATGCGGGTTCTTTACCAGTAGTGCCACCTAGAGGATAGTAATAGATGGTGAAGAATCTGCCTGCTGCTGCTGCTAAGTCGCTTCAGTCATGTCAGACTCTGTGCGACCCCATAGACGGCAGCCCACCAGGCTCCCCCGTCCCTGGGATTCTCCCAGCAAGAACACTGGAGTGGGTTGTCATTTCCTTCTCCAATGCATGAAAGTGAAAAGTGAAAGTGAAGTCGCTCAGTCGTGTCCGACTCTTCGAGACCCCATGGACGGCAGCCCACCAGGCTCTTCCGTCCATGGGATTTTCCAGGCAAGAGTACTGGAGTGGGGTGCCATTGTGGTAAATGGGGATTCAACCCCTGGGTCAGGAAGATTCCCTGGAGACGGAATGGCAGTCCACTCCAGTATTCTTGCCTCGAGAACTCCATGGACAGAGGAGCCTGGCCACCTACAGTTCCTGGGATCACAGTCAGACAGGACTGAACGACTACACTTTCACTTCTTCATTGATTAAAGTGACTCTCAGATATTCTTGAGCACAGGTAGAAAATACTGTTCACTCTTCTATTCATTTCCACTTTCCAAATGAACTGTCCATGTATCAGTACTTTTGTTGGCTGAGGGTGGATTCTACATATATGTGCTTTAGCAAAATAAATGCTTATTTTGAGCTTCGAAGAACCTAAGTCTTAAAATCTAGTCATTAGATAATTTTGACCCCAAATATTACTGATAACTCACTATTCACTATAAGACTAACCTAACAACTCAGAGCAAACTAGGAGAATTCTAAAATTAAATTAGCAATGAGTTATAAGTAAAGATAATGGTGGCAGAAGTTGAAATCTCCAGTCCACTCATAATAACAACACTAAAAATGTAGAGTGTATTTACTCAAAATTGCAGAAGTTCCAAACTATCTCCATGCATTTTAGTAGGTCATAGGCCAAAACTGACAATCTTTTGGTGCTATTCAGTCTTCTTAGTAGAATATAGGAGTAAGTCCTTGGTAAACTCTAATATTGTATTTTAGTAATTCTTAGTAACATACTTTGTTGATTATTAAAAAGAAGATCTCATCATATGTAAAAAAGAAAGTCTAAGGCATCTTATGTCATTTCCTTCCAAGAACTGGAGGAAGGAAATTTTGGGGATTAAATTTCGGTCCAGTTTTGCAAAATATATTGAACCCTATTTTAAAGAATCATGATGTAGTAGAAGAGAGAACTTCTTCCCTGGTGACTCAGACAGTAAAGAATCTGCCTGCAATGTGGGAGACCTGGGTTCAATCCCTGGGTTGGGAAGATCCCCTGGAGGAGGTCTTGGTAACCCACTCCAGTATTCTTGCCTGGAGAATCAGGTGGACAGAGGAGCCTGGCAGGCTATTGTCCATGGAGTTGCAAAGAGCTGGACATGACTGAGTGACTAAGAACAGCACAGAAGAGAGAATTGTCTTGAAGTCAACTCTGGGATTTGAATTTTCATTCCAGTTCTGACTACTTGAGGGCAAATCTCTTAACTTCTCCAAACCCTACTTTCCTCACCAGTAGACCACATGTTAATACAGAAACTCTACTTACAATCAAGTTGTAAGTGAATCCATTTATTGGAAAGTTCCCTGGTGGCTCAGATGGTAAAGAGTCTGCCTGCAATGTGGGACACCCGGGTTCGATCCCTGGGTTGGGAAGATCACCTGAAGCAGGAAATGGCAACCCACTCCAGTACCCTTGCCTGGAAAATCCTATGGACAGAAGAGCCTGGTGGGCTACAGTCCATGGAGTCACAAAGAGTTGGACACTACAGAGCGACTTCACTTTCTTTCTTTCACTTTCAAAATGACTAAACTTCCAGTCCCAAGTGCATTGCTAGCAACAGGAGAATGCATCAGTTTTGTAAACTTTTAATTAAGGCTGATCTTGTTCATACATGTGCTCTACCATGAACGTCTACCTGAGACAATAGAACTTGGCATGCAGAATACATTGAATAAATACATTTTGAATGAGTGAATGATGTATTTTCTCCAAATCATCCTTGTGTGTGTCTAATGGAAGTCTGTGCAGGCAGATGACTGCTCTTCTTGGGAATCTCCCAGGTCCTGCACTGTCCCTTTGCGGCTAGTCCCCCTTCTCACCATTTTTGCCCTTGTGTGGATGTAAGGCAGACTGGAAAAGACTTTCTGTTTGGCAAGAGACAAGCGTTTCAGGAGTAGGGCCACATCAGCTAATCCTTAAACTTCTCCAATGCTTAGAATTACACAAGGCTCCTACCCAGCCCATGTCTAGCTACGTACTCAAATAGTGTTCCACCGTGCCCCTCTTCCTTTCTCTTGATGTTATTGTCTGTTGGACCATGCACAGCATTTTTATGTGACATGACTTGCTGTTTGTCCTTCAGAGTCATTTCTACTCTGAACAATTCATTCTACATTCACACGAAATATTCCTTTTTTCACCACTGTAAAATTTTAAAAATCTCTTCTGTTTCCATGGTGATTGTATATCTTGACAAAGACTTCTAACACTCTTATGCTCTTGGACTTACTGGACCTGATGTGGATAATAATGTTTGGGAAAATGTCTTAAAATAAACACAAACACAGCAAAATGCACTGATGGCAAGCAATGTGGTTTTAGAGTCCAAAAGGCAGCATCCCACATTCCAACATCATCTGCTGCTACCATGCAGTGTGTTCTCACAGGAGAGTTTTGTTTTTATCTGAGCACATCCATAGGTTGAAAGCCGGCAAACGAAGAGTGACTAACTAATCTACTTTCTTCACAGGTTTGTTGTTGGAATAAAGTGAAAGTGAAACTATGGCATGTTATTCAGATCTTTGTTATCATTTCCATGAAATGTGTCCCATTTCCACACTTCCATGTTGGGACACCAGGTGCAGATCTTCCCCCCGTGGCAAAAGCGGAAACTCCACGCGCAGCCCCTCAAACATACGAACGTGTGTGCAGTCGTCTAGTTTCCTTTTTTCCTTTCTCTTCTCTTTCTTCTCTCTTTTTCTCTGTATCTTTTATCTGCCTCTGTCTTTATGATATTTCAAACTGAAGAAACTTGTTGATGCTGTTATAGATCAATACCTATATGGACTAGAAGAACCAATAGAGGAGTCAGGACATAAAGTGGCTGCTGCTGCTGCTGCTGCTAAGTCGCTTCAGTCGTGTCTGACTCTGTGCGACCCCATAGACGGCAGCCCACCAGGCTCCCCCGTCCCTGGGATTCTCCAGGCAAGAACACTGGAGTGGGTTGCCATTTCCTTCTCCAATGCATGAAAGTGAAAAGTGAAAGTGAAGTCACTCAGTCCTGTCCGACTCTTAGCAACCCTATGGACTGCAGCCTACCAGGCTCCTCCATCCATGGGATTTTCCAGGCAAGAGTACTGGAGTGAGGTACCATTGCCTTCTCTGCATAAAGTGGCTAAAACCCAATAAAAATATCTAACTTCTACCTATTTCAGCCTGGGTGTGGTACATGTTTTATTTACAAACATACACACAGATACACACACAATCTCATTTAATTCCCCCAATTATTAACTCTATAATAATTTTATGACATTTTTGCATGAATAAACAAATCGGATAAATTAAACAACTTACCACACACACACACACACACACACACATCCTGCTATCAGGAGGAGCGGTAGGGCTCCTGGTTCAGAGTTTACATCTCTTGCAGCAGGAAGAGGAATAGAGACAAAATTCCCAGTTGCCTAGTTGACAATAACTTGTGAACTCTCTTCATTTTCATAGGAAAACCATTCCTATTATTTTCTTAATGTTGCTGTTGTTTAGTTGCCCAGTCGTGTCCAACTCTTTGTGACCCCATGGATTGTAGCCCACCAGGCTCCTCTGTCTATGGGATTTCCCAGGCAAGAATTCTGGAATGGGTTTCCATTTCCTTCTCCAGGGGATCTTACCAACCCAGGGATCAAACCACGTCTCCTGCATTGGCAGGTGGATTCTTTACTACTGAGTCACTTAATAGAAGAAAGCAAATCATTTGATAAATGTTTTGAGTTGGACTCAGTTCAGTTCAGTCGCTCAGTCGTGTCTGACTCTTTTCGGCCCCATGAACCGAAGCATGCAAGGGCTCCTTGTCCATCAGTTAAAAGACACTTACTCCTTAGAAGCAGAGTTATGACCAACCTAGATAGCATATTCAAAAGCAGAGATGTTACTTTGTCAACAAAGGTCCATCTAGTCAAGGCTATGGTTTTTCCAGTGGTCATGTATGGATCTGAGAGTTGTACTATAAAGAAAGCTGAGTGCAGAAGAATTGATGCTTTTGAACTGTGGTGTTGGAGAAGACTCTTGAGAGTCCCTTGGACTGCAAGGAGATCCAACCAGTCCATCCTAAAGGAGATCAATTCTGGGTGTTCATTGGCAGGACTGATGTTGAAGCTGAAACTCCAATACTTTGACCACCTGATGGGAAGAACTGACTCATTGGAAAAGACCCTAATGCTGGAAAAGATTGAGGGCAGGAGGAGAAGGGGACGACAGAGGATGACATGATTGGATGGCATCACCAACTCAATGGACATGGGTTTGGGTGGACTCAAAAATGACACAAATTGAGATTAAGGTGAAGGATTTTTTTTATATCCAGAGTACCTGTGTAAATTATGTTGCAATTATGTTTGGCTGGAAGTTTTTATAAATAATAAAGAGGAGATTCACTTACTGGCATTTCTGAACTGTTATAGGGATGAGGAAGATGGAGATGCCAGATCATGTTCATATAATGTAACCAAATAATGAATGATCAATTTTTATGTTGAGTTATAGAATCACACAGTTATAAACAATTTACATAGAAGGAGGGGTCACAGAGATAACCTACAGGAAAACAAGATGGATTTTTCCAGCCAAACTTGTCTTGGCTCTCAGATACCTTGGACATATTGTCAGATATTTTAAAGATATTTTTCCTCTCACACTTCACTTTCACTATCTAGAAGCCAAGTTGAGGCATTTTCCTCGTTGAGTGGGACTTGTAAGGACTAGCTCAAGAGTGGAGAAGGCTGTAGGCAAAACTAAATGTGGAGGAAATGATTGCTGCAGCTGCATCTTGTTTCAGGGTTTTGAGCCCCAAGCCCTATTCCTACCTCACCCCCACCCGGGTGCCTCAAATCTCTGCAGACACAAAATTCTCCACAGAAGTGGCTCCCAGCTCTTTTATCAACGCCACCTTAGGCTTAACTTCCCTTCTGCCACCATCCAATATTTAACAATTCAAATATTTATTTCTTCAGGGCCTCAGTTTGTGAACACTAGTTTGAACTAGTTCCCATAGTTCTTATGATCTAAAAGTGTTTTTCTTTCAAGTAAGTGGTTTGCATTTTGGTATGGTGATGGTGCTTGCTCAGTAGTTCTGTTGTGTCCGATCCCTTGCAATCCCACGGGCTGTAACCCACCAGGCTCCTCTGTCCATGAGATTGTCCAGGCAAGATTGCTGGAGTGAGTTGCCATTTCCTCCTCCAGGGGATCTTTCCCACGCAGAGATGGAACCCGTATCTCCTGTGTCTCTGCATTGCAGGTGAAATCTTTATCACTGAGTCGTTTAACAAAGGTTAAAAGAAATGCCTTAGTTCAGAAGAATGGTGTCATAGGACTGTTAAAATCCCACTTCCTCCAGGAAGCGTCTCCTGCCTCCCTCCACCCTCACAGGCTAAAAGTTTCTAGAAAGGTTCACAAGAGGACTGTGCTTTTCCTGCAATGGCACTGAGCACCCATTATTGTAATAATTGCTTAGTCGTCCCCCTCCTGTGCCCACTGTGAGTTCTGTGTGTGCTGCAGCCTCATGTATATTGATATACATATACTGCTATATGAGTTTCCACCTAGTTCTGTCATGAAATCCTTGGAGGACCTCAATAAATACTTGTGGGTTGAAGAATGAATGAACAGTGCTAAGAATTTCAGAGGCTATAGAAGAGTGAGGAGAGAGAAGAGCAGCATTTTGGAAGCCAGATGGTTTTCACTTATGCCTTCTACTTAGTCATTTTATGAGGCTAGAAGGCCCTGCTGACAAACTGCTGAAAATGGCACTTGAAGATAGCAGACATAGGTTTCAGTATCACTTTATGCGCTTTGGAAGCCCATTCAGCATCAGCTGTAAATGGTTAGTTAAGGAATAACTACAGCGTACAGCCTTACAGTACAGTCCAGGTGCAAAAATTACACAGAAAGTACTGTGGCATCCACGTTTTACTCAATGAGGGAATCCATTGTTCAGGTTGAAACCAACATGAAAAATTCCCTTTCCATCAGTAGCAGGAGAAAATGAGAAGAAAAACAAAAGTAAAATCTCTCCAGTATGGCATAGAATGCAGTAAGACCCTCCTTACAAGTTGTTTTGGTTTCTGAGATTTCAATCAAACACAGTCAACCTTGGTCAGAGAGGATTAAATAGAAAATTTCAGAAATAAACATTTCTGAATGCAACATTTTATGTTGCGTGTTGTGGAGAAGGAAATGGCAACCCACTCCAGTATTCTTGCCTGGAGAATCCCATGGACAGATGAGTCTGGTGGGTTGCAGTCCATGGGGTTGCAAAGAGTCAGACATGACTAACCAGCTGAACACACACAGACATACAAGCTGCATGTTGCTCGGAGAAGCATGATGAAATCTCGCTCCATCCCTCCCAGGAGGTGGATCATCCCTTTGTTGAGTGTATTCTGCCAGGTAGTCATTTAGGTTATCAGACCAAATGTTGCCGTATCACACCGCTTGTTTTCAGGTAACCCTTATTTTACTTAATGATGGCCTCAAGGTAATGATGCTGGCAATTTGGATATCCAAAAAGGAACTGTAAAGTGCTTTCCAACTTTAAGTGAAAAGGTGAAAGTTCTTGACTTAATACAAAATGTAAAAAAAATGGTTCTCTGTGGTTGCCAAAATCTATGGTAAGAATTAATCTTCTTTTTGTGAAATTGTAAAGAAGGACAAAGAAATTAAAATTCAATACGGGGCTTAAGTAGTCAGTTAATATGGAAAAATTTTTAAATCTGTACAATAAGATACCTTGAGAGAGAGAGAGACCATATTCACATAACTATTATTACAGTGTATCATTACAATTATTCTATTTTATTATGCATTATTGTTGTCTATCTCTTACTGTTTATAAATTAAACTACATCTCTTAGTTTATAAATTAAACTTTATCATAGCTATGTATATATAGGGAAAAAACCTAATATTGATGTATATAGGGTTTGGTACTATCTGTGCTTTTGGGCATCCACGGAGGGTCTTCAAATGTATGGTCTATGGATAAGAGCGGGGGCTACTCTAGTCAGATAAAAAAGCCAAGGACGCTTTTAGGGAAACAAAAATACAAAGGACTGTTTCAATATCCCAAGTAAACAGTGGCTAACATTTTGACTCAGTCACTGGAGAGAATGAGACCTTCCTTATCAATACTAATGAATACTCTTATCAGGAGTGATAGTTCAGTTCAGTTCAGTTCAGTCGCTCAGTCGTGTCCGACTCTTTTCGACCCCATGAACCGCAGCACGCCAGGCCTCCCTGTTCATCACCATCTCCCAGAGTTCACTCAGACTCACGTCCATCGAGTCAGTGATGCCATCCAGCCATCTCATCCTCTGTCGTCCCCTTCTTTTCCTGCCCCCAATCCCTCCCAGCATCAAAGTCTTTTCCAATGAGTCAACTCTTCACATGAGGTGACCAAAGTCCTGGAGTTTCAGCTTTAGCATCATTCCTTTCAAAGAAATCCCAGGGCTGATCTCCTTCAGAATGGACTGGTTCCATCTCCTTGCAGTCCAAGGGACTCTCAAGAGTCTTCTCCAACACCACAGTTCAAAAGCATCAATTCTTCGGCACTTCAGCTTTCTTCACAGTCCAACTCTCACATCCATACATGACCACTGGAAAAACTATAGCCTTGACTAGACGGACCTTTGTTGGCAAAGTAATGTCTCTGCTTTTAAATATGGTATCTAAGTTGGTCATAACTTTTCTTCCAAAGAGTAAGCGTTTTTTAATTTCATGGTTGTAGTCACCATCTGCAGTGATTTTGGAGCCCAGAAAAATAAAGTCTGACACTGTTTCCACTGTTTCCCCATCTATTTCCCATGAAGTGATGGGACAAGATGCCATGATCTTCGTTTTCAGAATGTTGAGATTTAAGCCACTTTTTCACTCTCCTCTTTCACTTTCATCAAGAGGCTTTTGAGTTCCTCTTCACTTTCTGCCATAAGGTTGGTGTCATCTGCATATCTGAGGTTATTGATATTTCTCCTAGCAATCTTGATTCCAGTTTGTGCTTCCTCCAGTCCAGCATTTCTCATGATGTACTCTGCATATAAGTTAAATAAGCAGGGTGACAATATACAGCCTTGACGTACTCCTTTTCTTATTTGGAACCAGTCTGTTGTTCCATGTCCAGTTCTAACTGTTGCTTCTTGACCTGCATACAAATTTCTCAAGAGGCAGGTCAGGTGGTCTGGTATTCCCATGTCTTGAAGAATTTTCCACAATTTATTGTGATCCACACAGTCAAAGGCTTTGGCATAGTCAATAAAGCAGAAATAGGTGTTTTTCTGGAACTCTCTTGCTTTTTCCATGATCCAGCAGATGTTCGCAATTTGATCTCTGGTTCCTCTGCCTTTTCTAAATCCAGCTTGAACATCTGGAAGTTCACGGTTCACGTACTGCTGAAGTTTGGCTTGGAGAATTTTGAGCATTACTTTACTAGCATGTGAGATGAGTGCAATTGTGTGGTAGTTTGAGCATTCTTTGGCATTGCCTTTTTTGGGGATTGGAATGAAAACTGACCTTTTCCAGTCCTGTGGCCGCTGCTGAGTTTTCCAAATTTCCTGGCATATTGAGTGCAGCACTTTCACAGCATCATTTTCCAGGATTTGAAATAGCTCAACTGGAATTCCGTCACCTCCACTGGCTTTGTTTGTAGTGATGCTTTTTAAGGCCCACTTGACTTCACGTTCCAGGATGTCTGGCTCTAGGTGAGTGATCATACCATCATGATTATCTTGGTCGTGAAGGTCTTTTTTGTACAGTTCTTCTGTGTATTCTTGCCATCTCTTCTTAATATCTTCTGCTTCTGTTAGGTCCGTACCATTTCTGTCCTTCATAGAGCCCATCTTTGCATGAAATGTTCCCTTGGTATCTCTAATTTTCTTGAAGAGATCTCTGCTGCTGCTGCTGCTAAGTCGCTTCAGTCGTGTCTGACTCTGTGTGACCCCAT
The DNA here is from genome assembly GCF_027580195.1 of Bos mutus. NCBI lineage: Eukaryota > Metazoa > Chordata > Mammalia > Artiodactyla > Bovidae > Bos > Bos mutus. Next base: position 51,941,000 of record NC_091617.1, read on the forward strand.
AGAAGGCAGCCCACCAGGCTCTCCCATCCCTGGGATTCTCCAGGCAAGAACACTGGAGTGGGTTGCCATTTCCTTCTCCAATGCATGAAAGGGAAAAGTGAAAGTGAAGTCGCTCAGTCGTGTCCGACTCTTAGAGACCCTATGGACTGCAGCCCACTAGGCTCCTCCGTCCATGGGATTTTCCAGGCAAGAGTACTGCAGTGGGGTGCCATTGCCTCCTTCAGAAGAGATCTTTAGTCTTTCCCAATCTGTTATTTTCCTCTATTTCTTTGCATTGATAATTTCTTATCATTGAAGTGATAAGAGCTGGCCAACTAGGCTGCAACCTCTCAAGGCAGGCAGGAAAGGCTTAGCTGAACTAATAGTACAAAGAAGAAAGGAAAGTTTACCCCGAGCCAGAGACTATTAGTCTTTCCTGTGGGAGGCTTCAGTTCTCAGTAAGGAGGAATTGTAAATTTTATCAAAACTCCACTATATGGAACATATAGTTTATTAGCACAATTACGGCTAAGTCAACTGCATATAGCTGTCAGTAATACAGCATTCAATCATTTAAAATTCTTTTTTTCTATCGCTTTCACATCCCTTTGTCTTTATGATATTTCAAGCTAAAGAACCTCTTTGATGCTGTTATAGATAAATATATATGGAACAGGTGAACCAAGAAGTTAATACATAAAGTAGCCAAAACATAGTAAAAGCATCTAACTTCTACATGTCTATTTCAATCTGAGTGTTTCTGTTTTACACACATACAATCTCATTTAATTCCTCCAATAGCCTTACTGTATAATAATTTATTGCCTCTTAAAAAACTTTCCATTGAAATATAGTTGATGTACAATATTATATGTTATAGGTGAACAGTATAGTGACATAATTTTTAAAGGTTATACTCCATTTATGGGTTGCCCTGGTTGCCCAGCTGGTAAAGAATCCACCTGCAATGCAGGAAACCTGGGTTCTATCCCTGGTTCGGGACAATCCCCTGGAGAAGGGAATGGCCACCCACTCCAGTATTCTTGCCTGGAGAATCCCATGGACAGAGGAGCCTGGAGGGCTACTGTCCATAGGGTTGCAAAGAGTTGGACGCAAATGAAGCAACTTAGCATGCACTTCATTTATAGTTATTATAAAATATTGGCTATATTCCTCATGTTATACAGCATATTCTTATAACTTATTTTATATCTAATAGTTTGTGTATCTTAATCTGCTATGTTGTCCCTCTCCTGTTCCCTCTCCTTGCTAGTAACCACTAGTTTATTCTTTATATCTGTGAATCTGCCTCTATTTTCATTATATTCACTAGTTTGCTGTATTTTTTAGATTCTATTTCATTTGGAATCTTAAAAATGCCTATTTTGAGATGAATAAACAAATCAGTAACTTAAGTAACTCCGTCAATGACAACTAGAAATGTGGAACATGAATTTAAAGCAAGCTTTTCTGGCTCCAATGCCTTTACTCTTTTTCCTGCCTATCTTGGGAGATAACAGGTACAGAGTAGCACAAATTCAGTGTTACAATTATCGTTTAGCTTAGATAAAGATGCAATATCCTCTTTCATAGGGAATACATTTCTCTATTCTTGAAGATGAAATTGTTTTAAAGCTGCAAGATACAACTCAGCAGAACTACCGAACAACTCAGAAGCTATCCATGAGTAAGTTTTCAACCCAACTTCTCCATGGTTGCTTACTTCCTTTAGCCTGGGCCAGTGGATAAAACGGCCACGTTCCTGGCATGCTGAACTCATCCATTGCAGATGTTCCTGAATGGCTACCTTGAGGCTCCAAGGTTTAGGTGCGTTCCTCCAGGATTCTGCGCACCTTCCACCTTCCACAGGCCACCTGGCCGGGTGAGTGGCATGCTCTGGCACCAGTTCAGTGTCTATCACTCCTACTTCTCCTTACTTGCCTTACAGTATGACCTAGAACAGGATCAGCATGTTGGTATATTTTAATTTGCTCATAGGCCAAATCACAGTGCTTATATTTGCAACTCTGAAAGTTGATGGAAAGAATAAATAGAATTAAAATTCACATACACTGACACCATGAGTACTTTGAATATCACTGCTGCTGCTGCTAAGTCACTTCAGTCGTGTCCGACTGTGCGACCCTGTAGACGGCAGCCCACCAGGCTTCCCCGTCCCTGGGATTCTCCAGGCAAGAACACTGGAGTGGGTTGCCATTTCCTTCTCCAACGCATGAAAGTGAAAAGTCAAAGTGAAGTCGCTCAGTCGTGTCTGACTCTTAGCGACCCCATGGACTGCAGCCTACCAGGCTCCCGTCCATGGGATTTTCCAGGCAAGAGTACTGGAGTGGGGTGCCATTGCCTTCTCCGTTGAGTATCACTAAGAGGGGAGATATACAAGACATTACATTTAGAAATTGTTTAGGAGCAGCAAATGGAGAGAAGTAACATTTTTGCTTAAAAAAAAAAAACTCCACATCACAACCCCTTCATTATGTGCAGCACACAATTTAACAGGTGTGTGATTTATTCATTTATTTGCAGATTCATGGCCAAACCATTCCATCACAGCACATTGTCTGTGAAGCAAAACACATTTAACAACAAACTGTATCAGCTTCTTCAGAGACACCAAATTAGCTGATCTCCAGAAATCCTTTGCTGCCAGTTGAAAAAGGGGGTTAATAATCATCAAAATGGTGAACATGAATAATTAAACTTGACCTCAATAAACTTTTTTCTGTCCTAGTATTTCTGGGTCATCAATAACCAGTGCTTGATATGAAAGGAAAAAGTATTTTTGTGCATTATTTCCATCGGGAAAATAGTGAAAAGTATCAGTTTCTCTACATATATCTGGAATGGCCAGTGGCCCCGGGTGGGAAATTTGCTTTGGCACTGCCCTTTTCGCCTTTCCCTGTTCTTCTCTTGAAGGAAGATGGTCTTCTGATTGGTGCGAGGAGGGACACATTTCCTTATTGGTCGAAGTTTAAGTGCTGGTAGGTCACGGTTCTTTTTCTCCTGGCTACTTAGACCCAAGTGCTCCTAGGAGCTGCACTTGCCTGTCTCAGGTCTCAAAGTGGTTAGCCTGTCACTGATGGATCCAGCAAAGTCACTCGATCTGGCTTCTCCACTTGCAGGTGGCTAATAAGTCACGGTCCAGTAGGTTCCCAGGTATAAAGTTACTGAGCAGAGAACTAATAGGTCCGGGCTGTACTTCCGCACAGGTTAACCAAACGCCGAGTGTTCTCTGGCTGGTAACAGAAATCGGATCCGGTGCTAGGTCTGCGCCGTTTTATTCTATCCAGCTTTACTGCCGCTAGCGCTGATACCGTGCTTTGATACCCCGCTTGCTTCTTTTGCCAGGTTCTTAACTGCGTGGAATCGGAAGGTGAGGATTGGATGAGTGATTTTTACTCCCAAACTCCAGTAAAACGGGAGGATACCAGCAGAGAGGGAGGGCAGCAAGGAGACGGGTAGGGAGTATGTCGTGGAGGTGCGTGTATGCCTGTGGGTGTGTGTGGAGAGAGAGCTGCTTTTCATTCTGCCTGTCTTTAATACATTACAATGCCCTGATTTAAAAAACTAAAAAGCTACTTTCAAAAATGATCCCAGGGACTAGAAGGCTGTCGGCACAGTGGGAAACATGCAATCAATAAGTAAACAGACCGTGTCAACTGGAGACCTTTCAGAACAACACTTCTACGCGAGGGTGGAGGGGGTGGGGTGCGGGAGGGGGGAGTGGTAGATTTAGTCTATTTAAACATTTCCCAAGGTCTCTATTAAATTTCAAGTAATAATGTTTCTTCCTTTCAACTGCATTGCATGTTTGCCTTGGACTGAAAATAGATTGGACTGGAGACCACTTGATGTTCATCCTGTGACTATTTTAGTATTGGGGCTGGACCAAAAGAAATTCATGCTCAATGAAATGATTTTCACTTACTGAGAGGAATTCACTTTTTGCTTCCTTCAGCAATTCATCAATCTAATGGGAGAAATAGAAGCTATCCTAATAATGAGAATAGACTTTTGGGAGCAGGAGCCAATATCAATACTTTAATAATGCAAATTCTACTGCTATATATTTGGTTTCAATCCAAATTTCCTTTTAATTAAGTTTTCTTGCCATGCATACTCCTCTTGTCCTCTCTCTCTCTCTCACACACACACACACACACACAAATTAATATGTATATATAAAATTTTTTTCATAGCACAGGTGTCACATTTGACCAGATCCCACTGTCTCTGAACAACATTGATAATGCCATGGAAGATATCACTATTACCATCATCATTATCATCATCTTGATAAGCATTTTTACAACATTTTCAATGTGGCTCTCAATCTGGTTTTTGGATAAAGTAAATAATTCTTGTCTGATATATTATAGCCCAAAACAATAACACTAGTTGAAAATAGCAGACAATGTCTTTTTAAAGTGACATATTAACATAATATATATGTATCAAAATTTCATACTGTGTCCTGCCTAAGTTTATATAACATGCTGCTGCTGCTGCTGCTAAGTCGCTTCAGTCGTGTCTGACTCTGCACGACCCCATAGACGGAAGCCCACCAGGCTCCCCCGTCCCTGGGATTCTCCAGGCAAGAACACTGGAGTGGGTTGCCATTTCCTTCTCCAATGCATAAAAGTGAAAAGTGAAAGTGAAGTCGCTCAGTCGTGTATGACTCTTAGCGACCCCATGGACTGCAGCCTACCAGGCTCCTCTGTCCATGGGATTTTCCAGGCAAGAGTACTAGAGTGGGGTGCCATCGCCTTCTCCATTATATAACATAGGATGGTCTTAATCTCTTAAACTAGAAGGGCTACCAAGTTGTGTTATTTCATTGTTTATGAATGCACGCACGCATGCTCAGTCACTGTCGTGTCTGGCTCTTTGTGACCCTATGGACTGAAGCCCACCAGGCTCCTCTCCATGGGATTCTGCAGATAAGAATATGGGTTGCCATTTCCTTCTCCAGGGAGTCTTCCCAACCCAGGTATTGAACCTGCAACTCCTGAGTCTCCTGCATTGGCAGGCAGATTATTTACCACTGAGCCACTTGGGAAGCCCCCTGTTTATGTATAGAACCATTTTAAATATTTTTAGGGTAAGTGGTTCTGAGCAGCAGGCCTCGATCTCTCTGAGGATGGTATGAAATCCTGTGGCTTATCCCATCTTGTCCCCCTACCTTCAGGAGGATGCTCCGGGAATCCCATAGTTAGCAAGCATTTCCCAGTCTTTTGCTCTTTCATTTCTGATCTGCTCCTGGGCTATTTCTAGCCTGTTCCTGAACTCTGCTTTATCATGCCCTACTCTATTTCCCTTTATTCCTTGAACTAGGCCTTTGATTTGGAGCTCCCTTCAAGAACTCTTGCCTCCCTTTCTATCTGCCTGAAAAGGGATAACCCACCCTAGCAGACTCCAGATACAGCTGCTGACCTAGTTTCTCTGGTGGGTGGATTTGGACAGCACAGATTCAGACCATAATGTGGTTTTTCTTCATCCTTCTTTATCCAGTCATTAAACATTGGATTTCCACAAGGCTTAGCCCTGGGTCCTACTTACTAACTCTAGAGGAAGGAAAGTCCACACTAGTTAACAAAATTGATACTAGATTCTGAGAACCACACTCAGAGTTTTAAATACCTTCTGCCACTTTATATTCCCAAAAAGGCTATAAGATAGGAAGTGCTATTGTCTCTGTATTATAGATAGGAAAATTTGGTTTAGAGTATTTGAGTCATTTTCTCATGGTAGCACAGCTAGGAGGTAACTGAGCTGGGATTCAAATCCAAGCAATTTTACTCCAGGACTCCTGCCCTCAACCACCACTCTGTGTTAACATAGGGTGTATGGAATCTCTAGGTAACCTCATTCACACCTGTGAATGCAATTGCCATCCAAGCATGATGACTCCTGGACTTCAGGTACCTGCCTCTAGATCTCCATTTGGGATGTCTCAAAGACACTTCAAACTAAACATACCCCAAAGTTTATGTAATTATCCACCACCACCCCCACCAACCAACACATACACAAATCCCACCCTCTTAAGTATTTCCTCCATCAGGGAAGGACAGGGTCTTCCATTTGGTGGTATAAGCCAGACACTTGGACATCATTCCTGACTCATCCCTCCCCTCTCCTTCAATCCTATATCCAATCGATGATTAAGTCCTGTCATTGATGCCTTTGAAATATGTCTCAAATCCTCTTCTCCCCATCTCCATGGCCACACGCTTTGCCCCAGCCACTGTCATCACTCATCTGACCTATTGCCGTAGGCCCCTGAGTAGTGGCCTCACTTCCAGCCTTGGCCCTCTTCATCTGCTTGTGACACTGCTGGATAAGAGGCCTTTTAAAATGCAAGCTGACCATATTATCTCCTGCTTTCATGGCTCTCATTGTTCTTAGATAAAGAACTACCTACTTAACAGGACTAGAAAATCCAGCCTCATGTGGACCCCCTTCTCTCTGCTGTCTGTAGTCAGGACTACTTGCCTGCTTGCACGTGGGTATCTTCATCCTACTGCTCCGAAATGCTGTCCTCCCCTCCACCCCCCAAGTTTGGTTAACTTACTCATTCTTCACTCTTAGACCACATGTCACTTCTTCAGGGACACCTTCTTGCTGCTCCTCCACTCCCCACCTTACTAGACCGGGACAGGTCTCCTGTAATATATCTTTATAACACCCTGAACCTCATTGTCATAATAGCTCAGTTTGTCATAATGCCTTTGTTTCTGTGTTTATTTACTCAACGACTTTCTTCCTCTGGTAGAATATAAACTCCCAAAGGGCAAGGACCAAGTTAGTTTTTGCTGACCATTGTATCCCCTGCAGGCATTGATAAATATTCATGGAATCAACATGAGATGAATGACTTTTACAACACAACAGAATTAATTTTGAATGCAACAGATTAAATGGCAGGAACTAAATCTCTGTTGAATGATAGGGAATGTATTAAATTTTAAGGTAGTTAAAATTTTTTGACTCAAAACTCTCTTCTTCTGGTGTAAGCTTCTTGCCACACTCTGAATATTTCATTGTATAATCCTTTTAATTTTCTCAGTGACATATGACAAAATCTAGTCTTTTCCACCCCTGGGTTTTGAAACTCGACCTCACTGTAGTGTATGGCAGTCAGAGCGTGCTGCTTTGGGATACTGCCTGGCTGTTCCCCTTTCTACCACACTCACCAGACTTCCTTGCATTGCCAACTTTCTGGGTTCCCCAGCTATCCTGCCTTCAGGTCAGAGCCTACGGCTGGCCCTTGGTTGGGGTGATTCTATTTTTGGCTCCACCCTTGGATTTTGTGTCCCTACAGCTTCAGCAGAAGTGGAGAGTGCAGACCTGAGGGTAGAAGGAAGAGAGGGTAGGAGTTGGGGTATTGATGGGCTCATTCCAGGTCCCTGACAAGAGGGTTATTTGAGAAGATCTGACCTAGAATCCAAACAGCCTAGACGAAAGAACACGGAATGATGAGAACTGCATGAAAGGATGAGATACTAATAGGATTCAATATTTTCAGTGTGCTTTGGGGAAATGATTAAGTGCCAGATCTACTAACGCTGAGTCTCTGAAATTGGTCCAGAAATCTGCACTTTTATATGCAGCCCAAGTAATTTTGATACATGTGGTCCCTGTACTGCACTTTGAAACAACACTGGCACAGAGTCACCTTTTATTCAGAGCACTATTAACACTTATTTTCAAAAAAGGCCCATATTCTCAGCTCTGCTGACTTGCTTGGAACAAGATACCTATATTTCACCAGTGGGCTGATCCTCGGGTCCCTTCTATTAAGTATAGTAATGGGTATCACTGTGTTTTTATGCTTAGAAACATAGAGGAGCAGCTACCTATTTTTCTTTGTGAATCCCAGGCACATCTGTTGCTGCACACCTGGCATTCTCTGTAACAGGTGTATGCTCAAGATAGCAATGGTAAAAAATCAGATGATGTTGGCCCAGATCACAATTTGCAGCCTGTTACTCCTGCCAAATGGGTCAGTTGAGATGGAAACCACAATTTGAGCAGATGTGTGTTAATAATTTAGGGAAGAGTCATAATTTAAAGGAAAGAGTACAAGAAGATGGGCTGTCTTGTGAAGTGGGAGAGGTGATTACCAATTGCCCAGGAACCTCATTTTCTTTCTTCCTCTTTATAAGCTCTCATTCCACCCTTACTTTTTTTTTTTTTTTTTTACCATAAAGCATTGCTGCTGCTGCTAAGTCGCTTCAGTCGTGTCCGACTCTGTGCGACCCCACAGATGGCAGCCTACCAGGCTCCCCCGTCCCTGGGATTCTCCAGGCAAGAACACTGGAGTGGGTTGCCATTTCCTTCTCCAATGCATGAAAGTGAAAAGTCAAAGTGAAGTCACTCAGTTGTGTCCGACTCTTCGCAACCCCATGGACTGCAGCCTACCAGGCTCCTCCGTCCATGGGATTTTCCAGGCAAGAGTACTGGAGTGGGGTGCCATTGCCTTCTACGACCATAAAGCATTAGCTAGTTCTAAAGCCCATGAAGGAGATGAAGGCTGGAAATTTGTCTGAGCAAAAGAAAGCTGTGGCATCAATTGTGGAGACCTCAGTTGGAAGACTGGTAGGTTGTCTGATAGGCTGTCAGGTCATCGGGTTCAGACCCCCATTATTTAGATGAGGCAATGGAGGCCCAGGGATGTTATGTGATTGAGCCCTGGGACAGGTTCCCTTATCTTTTATTCTGTCTGGAACCCAAAGCTCAGCTAGAGTCCAGATGTAGTTTGTTAGTTCTTCCCACATTTTATTGCAACATGCTAACTCTAAGAGTTCTAGGGAAGAGAAATGGTTAGTGATGTTCTCTCTACTACAGTGAAGATTGTATGACTACAGGCACCTCTCCCATCTTGTTCTTTATTGTAACCTTAACATTTAAAACAGTGCCAGGCACACTGCAAATGATTGATAAGTCTTAATAAGCCCTGGTAGCTTCTATTTCTGCATTTCTGGGAACCTTGAGCTGCCTCTGAGAAGTCTGGCTACTCTAATAGAGAGGCCACATAGAGAGACCGTGTGCCCAGTCGAAAACTGTAGGTGAGACCTTATTTGGAAATAGGGTCTTTGTAGGCAGAACTGCATTAAAATGAGATCATATGGATTAGATGAAACTTAGAGCCAATAGCTGGTATGCTCATAAGAAAGTGAAAAAGTGAAAATGTTTGTTGTCCAGTCTTGTCTGACGCTTTGCAACCCCATGTACTATAGGCTGCTAGGCTTCTCTGTCCATGGAATTCTCCAGGCAAAAATACTGGAGGGAGTTACCATTCCCTTCTCCAGGGGATCTCCCTGACCCAGGGATTGAACCAGGTCTTCCGCATTGCAGGCAGATTCTTTACCATCTGACATAAGAAGGTCATGTAAGTACATAGACACACACCGGGCAAAGGCCATGTGATGACAGAGGCAGAGATCACAATGATATAGCTACAAGCCAGGGCACCTCAAAGATTGAGAGCAACTGCCAGAAGCTAGAAAGAGTGACAAAGGATTCTTCCCTGGAGCCTTCAGAAGGAGCATGGCCCTGCTGACACCTTGACTTTGACTTCCAGCCACCAGAACTGTGAGAGAATACGTATGTGTTGTTTTAAGCCAGCAATTTGTGGTACTTTGTTTCAGCAGCCCTAGGAAATGAATACAAGTGAAGCAGCCTTGGAACGACATGGAGGGGGAGCAAAGACCAGGCATCCAGTAATCAGGTGGGCTCTCCAGGTGACTCTAGCCCCAGCCTCCATCAGACCACAGACATGGGAGACCCCAGGTGTGACAAGCAGAACTGTCAAGGGACCTCAAACACATGAGGTTCCACAGCATGGGGCACCTTGGACAGTCCAGCCCAGTAAAGCCCCCAGATGACTGCGGCCCCTCTGTCATTACACAGGCTAGAAGAACCACCTCCCTGAGCCAGTCCTCTCATTGCACTGTGAGAGATAATAAAATGGTTGTTTTAGCCACTACACTTTGAGATGGTTTTACACACAGCAATAGACAACTAAAATATTTAGACTCCTCAGAAGTAGACTTTGAGATAAGGAAGTGATTTATTAGGAGGTATTCCTGGGAACACTAGAGGTGAATGAGGAAGTGGGACAGCAAAGGAGAGACAACCAGGCAAGGCTGTAGCACCAAAGTCCCATGGAGAGTAAGTTTGACCTAATCTTGCAAGAAGCACTGGAGACAGTGAAAGTCCTAATGCAGCATTGTCCCCTTCAGGGTCAAAAATGCCGGCATGTCTAAACTCCTTTACATTTCAGTCATTGGTTAAGAGCTGCCCCAGGGACAGATAAATTCTCAGTCACTTCTGGCTCTCTGGGGGGTCGTGGGGAGGAGGTTAGGGGAGGTTAGCAGCGTGAAAGTAGCTCTTCAGCAAGGAGACACAGGCACCGGGAGTGAAGACCAACACAGAAGCAGATGTGTAAATTAGAAAAGAGAGTGACCTGTTCATTCCAGCTTACCGAGGACTGCATTCAAAATGGAAAGTCCCACATCTCAGGAACTTTCTCAGTTCTGGGGAAGTCAAGCTGTTAGTTGGCCACCCTAGAAAGCGATCCTAGGGGATGTGGGCAGAGCCTATGGATATCTCTAAACTGGAGAAAGTGGGGCCCACAGGACTCTCCAGAGGCACCTCTGTAAGAGACCAGGGATGCTGGAGGTCAACCAGCAGCCAGAAACCCTCTTAATGATAAGAGCCTGTAATCTATGATGACTGTAAATGATTTCAAACTGTTTCAAACTCTGTAGAAGGGCTGAGGATGATCAGAGTGGGGAAATATCTTTTACTTTGGCAGTGAGAGGCATGGGTGAAAAAAGAGAAGTAGAAACACACTGGTATGACATGAAACCCAACAATGGCCTCACAGCACTGCATCCTCCATGGGCGAGGTCAGACAGGGAACAAGAAACCCGGGAGTCAGAGGTGGGGGACAGGAAGAGATGGATTTACTGAAGGGATTTTAAAAAATAATCTGTGCTCCATAAGAATCATTTGGATGTTTTCTGATGGAAAAGAGTTCACGGATGAAAATGAAGGTGAAAGATAGTCAGGAGAGGGATGAGGCTGGTGGCTGGTGGCTTCTGCAGGGAGATGAAATGGAGTCCCAGTCACTTCAATTACGAGCAGAGAAGCTGATTTATGTAATTAACCGAAGAGAACTAAGAAATTTATTAGCAGGAATGAGAACTCTTCAGTGAGAAAAGGCAAAAGATAATGGGAAGATTTCATTAAGGTTTATAGATTAATGAATGGTTTGGGGACAATAAACATAAATACGTTTATTTAATCTAGGCATATTAGATGAAAGGGGTTGGTTTTTCAACCAAGAAAGAAATGTTTATAGTATAAATGAAAGGAATTCTATTTCATTTAATTCAACAAGTAAATATATGGAAGAGTCTCTGCTAACAGGGTATAATATGTAGGCTAAATACATAAAGAGGTTCAAGACAGATTTGAAGACATTACTGAGTACAAATCTATATCATATCATTAATGAAAGATGTTTAAGATTTTCTTGTCCGTTTTTCATTTTTATATAAGTATTTAGGAAATACAAAGGCCTACAGTGAAAACTTGTTCTCTTGCAGCTGTTCTATGTTCGCCCAGCCCTTGCATCTCCCAACAGTTAATCACTATTATGGACTTCTTGTATCTTCTATTTTTAAAAATGCGTATGTAGACAAATAAGAATAAATTCTTTGAAGGCAGGGAGTTTAGTTGGTTTTGTTTGTTGTCATATCCTCAGAGTCTATAAGAGTTCCTGGGACATTGAAAGTATTCAATAAATATATACTACGTGATCAAATATATTTACCCCCAAAAGTGTTAAACAAATAGCAGCATCCTATACATAATTGCTTGTTGCATCTTGCTTGAAAATATTTATTTGAAAATATGTCCTCAAGATCTTTCCTTATGTGTACATAAAGACCTTCTTCATCCTTTTATAGAAGGCAATGGCAACCCACTCCAGTACTCTTGCCTGGAAAATCCCGTGGACGGAGGAGCCTGGTAGGCTATAGTCCATGGGGTCGCTAAGAGTCGGGCACGACTAAGTGACTTCACATTCACTTTTCACTTTCATGAACTGGAGAAGGAAATGGCAACCCACTCCAGTATTCTTTCCTGGAGAATCCCAGGGACGGGGGAGCCTGGTGGGCTGCCGTCTATGGGGTCGCTCAGAGTCGGACACTACTGCCTCGACTTAGCAGTAGCAGGAGCAGCAGAGCTGAGTTATACTCCATCGTGTGGATGTGCCTTAATTTATTCAGCCAATGTCATTAATGACTACTTAGTTGGTTTCCAGGTTTTTGGTTTTACAAACATCACTGCAGTGAATAATCTCACGTGATTCTTGTATTTGTGGGATGCATTTTCAGAAGTGCAAAACCAGTTTTTAAGAAGTCATGTCCTCCCCCAAATGTCTCAGATAATGGTGACAAGATTCTTGATCAAATGGACCACTGACCTGCCGTACATGACATTATTATGTTTTTTTCAGTAGTCACTGTTGACGCCAGGTGTCTTTAGCCTGGTTAAAAAAAACCAGAGAGTTTTGCAGAATGAGGAATAGTGAGAAGGATTGGGAAGCAATAAAATTTCACATGGATGCTCAAGACTAGGCTGAAACATCAATGCAGAATCGAATCTAAAAACCCCAGCTCTGTGTGGCCATTGCTTGGATGGCTAAGCTGTTTTCACTGTGATGTATAGGTTTTAATTGCCACTGTATCATATAATACACATCTATATTCTTACTTATTTTCTAAGGACAATTGAGTACCCAGGGTTCTTTGCTGATCTCGCTTCATCATAGCCTTTTATTTTCATCATAGCCTTGGGGCTTCGATCTTATTATTTTGGTCAGACTGTGACACCGGGGCCATCAGGCTGAAATGACAGTTGGTTTATCTCAGTGTTGCTTCTTACAGGGGAGGGCAGAGCCGCATTGGACGTGGATGATGGTGCTAAAAGAAAACGGTTTCTGAATCCTTAACCCAGACACACATGGCTATGCTTCTTTTCACTGCCATGTTTCCACAGGAAACATGAAAATAATGATACATGCCCTGCACCCACTGAGAGTGTGGTGGTGAATATTAATAAGATAAGCTTCAAAATTCAGTTTGAGCTCTTCAGCCCTGAGGTTCTTGATAAAAATTGGTTATAGAATTAGTGAGATAAAGAAGCACATTCCAACCATGACCATTTTTCATTATAGAATACCTGACAACTGCTTTAAGCCTGGAACTCCAGTACAATACCTGAGAAATTTCAGTACAGTGCATATATATTTTTAATATTTGGCTTTATCTTCTTATGTACTTACTAACTGCCAGGGACTGTGGGTAGTTGAGTCAGTCACTGTGCTATGCTGTGCTGTGCTTAGTCTCTCAGTCATGTCCAACTCTTTCCAACCCCATGAACTGTAGCTCCTCTGTCCATGGGGGTTCTCCAGGCAAAAATACTGGAGTGGGTTGCCATGCCCTCCTCCAGGGGATCTTCCCAACCTAGGGATCGAACTCGGGTCTCCCACATTGCAGGTGGTTTATTTACCATCTGAGCCACAAGGGAAGCCCAAGAATAGTCTCAAGGGGAACTTCTCAACCCAGGAATTGAACCAGGGTCTCGTGCATTGCAGGCAGATTCTCTACCAGCTGAGCTACCGGGAAGCCCTTAATCAATCCCTAGATATGTTTTAAATGTTCACTGGGTTCTGTGTAACCTTCAGTCTCAAAAAGAGCCCTGGGCTGCCAGCTGGGAAACGACTTTTCTCTGACTCCTCCCCAACCACCTAAATGCTTGTGGGCAGCCACTTCACGTGAGCCTCAGCTTCCTTTTCATCAAATTAGGGTAATGATTGCTGCCCTGTGTGTCTTTGTGGATGAACGGGAAAGCTCAGAGAGAATGGATGGGCAGGTAGTTTAGTAGGATGCTGTTGTTGTTTAGTTGCTAAGATGGTTTGACTCTTTTGTGATCCCATGGACTGTAGCCTGCCAGGCCCTTCTGTCCATAGGATTTCTCAGGCAAGAGTACTACAGTGGGTTGCCATTTCCTTCTCCAGGGGATCTTCCTGACCCAAGGGCTGAACCCATATCTTCTTTATTGGCAGGCGGGTTCTTTACAGCTGAACCACCAGGGAAGCCCATTTAGTAGGATCAGATCAGATCAGGTCAGTCGCTCAGTTGTGTCTGACTCTTTGCGACCCCATGAATCACAGCGTGCCAGGCCTCCCTGTCCATCACCAACTCCCAGAGTTCACTCAGACTCACGTCCATTGAGTCAGTGATGCCATCCAGCCATCTTATCCTCTGTCGTCCCCTTCTCCTCCTGCCCCCAATCCCTCCCAGCATCAGAGTCTTTTCCAATGAGTCAACTCTTTGCATGAGGTGGCCAAAGTACTGGAGTTTTAGCTTTAGCATCATTCCTTCCAAAGAAATCCCAGGGCTGATCGCCTTCAGAATGGACTGGTTGGATCTTGCAGTCCAAGGGACTCAAGAGTCTTCTCCAACACCACAGTTCAAAAGCATCAATTCTTTGGCGCTCAGCCTTCTTCACAGTCCAACTCTCACATCCATACATGACCACTGGAAAAACCATAGCCTTGACTAGACGGACCTTTGTTGGCAAAGTAATGTCTCTGCTTTTGAATATGCTATCTAGGTTGGTCATAACTTTCCTTCCAAGGAGTAAGCGTCTTTTAATTTCATGGCTGAAGTCACCATCTGTAGTGATTTTAGAGCCCAGAAAAATAAAGTCTGACACTGTTTCCACTGTTTCCCCATCTATTTCCCATAAAGTGGTGGGACCAGATGCCATGATCTTCGTTTTCTGAATGTTGAGTTTTAAGCCAACTTTTTCACTCTCCACTTTCACTTTCATCAAGAGGCTTTTAAGTTCCTCTTCACTTTCTGCCATAAGGGTGAAGGTCCATTAAAGATTACTCTATTAATGTCTACGCAGGGCACTCATACTTTAGTAAAGAAAACGAAGATGTCAGGAAACAAGGGCCACACACTTTAGACTCGGGCTTCTCAACCTCAACTGAACTATAGACCAGTAACATATCTAAGGTTTCTACTCTGATATATCAAAATTATATAGGCCTATATATGTGTAAAATATGTAAACAAAATTTATGTAAAATATGCATTTTGTTGTTCAATCGCTAAGTCGTGTCAGACTCTTCGTGACCCCATGGACTTCAGCCCACCAGGTTCCTTTGTCCTTGGGGATTCTCCAGGCCAAGAATACTGGAATAGGTTGCCATACCCTCCTCCAAGGGATCTTCTCAACCCAGGGATTGAACTCAGGTTTCCCACATTGCAGGTGGATTCTTTACCATCTGAGCCACCAGGGAAGCCCAAGAATACTGGAGTGGGTAGCCTATACCTTCTCCAGGGGTTCTTCCCAACCCAGGAATCGAACTGGGGTCTCCTGCATTGCAGAAGGATTCTTCACCAGCTGAGCTACTAGGAAAGCCCCCAAATATACGTATATCAATATAAAATATAGGGAAAGCAATACTTCAATGGTAGCAACAATAGAAAAAGGATTTCTCTTTCAGTCAGCTCATACCAAACAGGCCTATGAGGGAAGCTGATTTTCTGCTCCTTGAGGAAACAGGAAATGTTAAAGGGACCCAATGCCAAACTCAGAGCCCTGCCAGCCCACATTCCAGACCTGGGAACAGGCCCATGTCCTTTGAATACCCTTAGGAGCTTGGTACAGACTCCATTCCAGGAGCTCTGGGGACTCAGTGAAAGGGCGGGGGGAACTCTGTTGATTTTGTTTTGTTTTTCTTAAAAGTGGACAGCTAACTGGAGGCTGGTGATGCTGGTACCCATGGTGGTGATTAGAGTCTAGCAGGCAGCGAGAATTCACTCAAATGTGTATTGGACTAAGCAGATAATGCAGAAGAGTGAAGCAGCCAATATAAGAATTCTTTTAATCCAGCATCATTACATTTCACATTCAGAACTGCAACTGAGCACCTCATTTCAAGGATATCCAGGAAGACTACTGTTCAACAGAGAGCATCACTCCTCTTGATTGGAGTCCCAGATGGGAATGGAGGCTTCATGTTGTAGCATCCTCTGATTTTTAGTTGAGGCCTAAATCTGAATCTTATGTGACATTATTCTATCTGTATACATATATACTCATATATACATGCATGGATCATTATGTGATACAACCTGGGGTAGTCTCCTGGGGATACCTGGACCCTCCGGTGATGGAGAGGAGTTGATGATGTCAGGCAGAAGTAGACATGATTATAACAACCATAACATGTTTTCTTCCAGAGCTCAGCCCAAGCTCCAAGGGTTGAGAGGCTGCTGGGCCATGGCAGAAGCAATCATCAACTTTCTAGGGACTGGCAGTTGAGGAAGGTTACTTTACAACTGTTCAGATTTCCCATTAATTTGTCCAGGATCATGGATTTCCCTGGCCATAGGAGAATTAATGTGCAGACTGTGGCACTATTCTCTGACAGCTCTATGGTTTCCTAAGGAAAACAATATCAATTGTATTGAATATTACAGGAAAGGTGGGTCCAGGAAATGGAATTTGGTCATTCCTATAGTCATAAACACTGGCTATTTCTAATAAGGGGAAAAGGTAAACAGGCTGATGATTGCCCTTTGCTTTTGTAAAACAGCAGAGCTGAAACGTAAGAGCTAAGCTGCAGACCTCCTGTAAAGTAATTCTGGGGAATTGTTTGCTCCAGAATTGGAAAGGTAAGTACTTCCCAATGATTTATTGTCTTGCTTCTTTTCACTCCCTGCAATTTCCCAAGTGCTAAGTGTCAGGCAAGAAAGTATCTGCCAGGGCACAGACTAGAACTATGAATTTGGATAGAGTACTTCTATTCAGCTGATTATTTCAATTTTCTCACCCATTAAAGGGTGTAGCAAAGAACATGTTTTCAATATGCTGTGAATGCTCATTTGGAAACCAAAGGCTTGATTCTTTTCTTTTGCTATTAAGCCTGCATGTAGAAATCAGCCATACCTAATTTAAGCACACCTGTTTCCATTTTGATGATGAGATCAAGGGATTTATAAGCTGAGGCAGACAACCCCAGGGAAGCAGGAGGGCAGGCACTGGTGCCACAAGTGGTGAAAATCAACACATTGAACACCCAGAAATGCAGTCACGTCCATGATCCCCATTAACATTCACAGCTTCCCCAGAGGGAGGAATCCTTACCTTCATTTTATAATGAAACGAGTTTTTTTTTTCTTTTTGTAGATTCTAATTAGAAATCAAAGTGAAAAATAAAAGCGATACACAGGAAAGGAGGAGGAGGAGGGAAAGAAGAGAAACATTAGAAGCTGCCTCCTCCTCACTTGCCTTTAACTTACTTGATTACTCTTTCCTCCTTTCCTCCCAGCGGACAGTCCTTAAAGGGAAGCACTTCCAACCTTTGGTTCTTATCCCAGTTTCTATTTCTGAAAGATCTTATCCACTCCAGGCTTGAGTTATAGCCTCTGGAAGATGACTCCCACCTCTACTCCCAATTCTGTCCTAATTCAAGAGGTGTGTCAGCCTTGCTTGCTCCCAGCTCCCTGTACACATAAATGAGCAGGGCTAAACTGTTTATGGGTAATGGGTAATGGGTATATGTGTGTGTTGGGGGGAGGGCAGGACAGAGTTACTCCAGCCCTTTCCAGAATCCTAGTGAGAGAAGGTGGGACCAAAGTGCATCTGCTTAAACCAAGAGGTCAGGAATCTGACTGCAGGGGACACCTTGGATCAGCAGCACCCTCTGGAAATAATAGGGCTGAGTGGGTTTCTAGGGCTGTAAAATTTTCTGGACACTTTGGATCCCTTCCCAGGTAGGTTCATTGCAGGACACCCATCCATTATCCCTCCAAATCCTATTTCCCTACCATCCCCAAGGCCTGGGAAGACCAGCTCTTCCTCTCATTCTCCACAATCTGGCCTTACCTGGTTTGGCATATGGTGTCATACCCACTCTGCTCTGACCCTTGCCCCTGGATTGAAACTCCAGGATTTGCCACTTCCTGATTCCAAACTGGACTAAATCGTGACATCCCCCGGCAGAGCTGGGCTTCCCATACTGGTCCCCTCTGAGGAACAGAAGCTTGGTTCATTTTCTCATTCTCCATTTTACTCTGGAGTCAGGTTCCTCCACCCTCTCCAGTATCAACTACTGACTGACAGCATCAGCAGCTGTCTATTTGAATGTATCCACATATATGTTTTCAACATGCTTCAGATCCCTCAAGACTTAAATAAAATAGGGTCTCTCCTGACCATGACCCTGGATCCTTCTTTATGTTCATATGGAAGAAGAGTCAGTGGCATAGCAATGTGGCATAGCATAGTATAACTGTCATCCATAGCTGCCCCAACTTCCTCACTTTTTTCTATTGATACCTCTCTAGAAAGTCATGTGTCTTCTCTCCCTCCCCTACTCATCTCCCCTTGCCGTTTTTGTGTGACTTTGCCATTAACGGGGTGCCTTGGTCAATATTTTTCTTCAAGCTGTGCTGGAAATTTAATATAAGCATACCTTGTTTCATGGTACCTTACTGTGCTTCACAGATATAGTGTTTTTTGTTTGTTTTATTTTGTTTTTTTGTTTTTCCAAATTCAAAGTTTGTGGCAACCCTGCGTTGAACAGGTCTATTAGCACTAGTTTTCGAACAGAGTTTGCTCACTTCATGTCTGTGTCACATACTGGTAATTCTCATAACATTTTGAATTTTATTATTATTACTATTGTTGTTATGGTGATCTGTGATCAGTGATCTTTCTTCGTTTTGGGGCATCATGAACCATGTCCATCTAAGCAAACTTAAGGATAAGTGTGTGTGTTCTGACTTCTCCACTGACTGTTCCCCAACTCTCCCCCTCCTTGGGCCTCTCTACTCCCTAAAACACAATAAAGTTGAAAATAGGGGGAAGGCGCCAAGATGGCGGAGGAGTAGGACGGGAAAACACTTTCTCCCCACAAATTCATCAAAAGAGCATTTAAACGTCGAGTAAATTCCACAAAACAACTTCTGAATGCCGGCAGAGGACATCAGGCACCCAGAAAAGCAACCCAACTCCTCGAAAGGAGGTAGGAAAAAATATTAAAGACAATAAAAGAGACAAAGAGGGAGGGACGGAGTTCCGTCCCGGAAGGGAGTCTTAAAAGAGAGAAGTTTCCAAACACCAGGAAACCTTCTCACTGCCGAATCCGTGCCGAGCTTTGGAAGCACAGAGAACAACATAACAGGGAGAAAAAATAAATAAACAATTAAAACTCGTGAGATTAAGAGCCCTACGGTAACTCCTCCAGCGGAGAAGCAGCGCAGACGCCTGCATCCGCCATTAGCAAGCGGGGGCTGGGCAGGGAGGCGCGGCGCGGGCTGCATCGCTGAGAGTAAGAATCTGGCCTGAATACCCTGAGCGCTATCTGAGCGAAATAATTTGGGCTAGCAAACCAGACTGTGGGATATCTACCATGCGAAAAGCCAGCCCTAACCTAAGACACCGCCAGCCCGCGCACGGAACAAAGGACTAAACAGAGGTAGCCGGCTGCAGACCTTCCCCCTCCGGTGACAGGCAGCCAGAGCCGGAAGGGGGCAATCGCAGCCCCAGAGAGACATTATCTATAAAACTGTAAGCAGGCTTCTTTGCTAACTAAAACTTATTGGGGGTCTGGACGGTCAACATCTGCCTGAGAAGGTGCGCCGGTTTTACACCCAGATAACCAAGTGGCGGGGAGGCGATAAGTCGCAGCATTGGCGCTCGCCAAACACCTCATCACCTGAGCTGCTCGGACCTGGGAAGAGCACAAAACGCAGCCCCAACTGAGTCTGCGCCTCTGAGGACTACCTGAGTGCCTGAACCTGAGCGGCTTGGACCTGGGAGGTGCATGCAACCCAGGGCCAGCCTCGGATTGTTCCCGGTGGAACAACCTAGAGCCCGAGCAGTGTGGGCAGGGAGGCTACACGCTGTGAGCGGGGGCAGACCCAGTGTGGCTGAGGCACTGCGAGCGCACGCCAGTGTCATTTGTTTGCAGCATCCCTCCCTCCCTCCCCATAGCGACT
Organism: Bos mutus; assembly: GCF_027580195.1. Classification (NCBI taxonomy): domain Eukaryota; kingdom Metazoa; phylum Chordata; class Mammalia; order Artiodactyla; family Bovidae; genus Bos; species Bos mutus. The sequence goes on from NC_091617.1 coordinate 51,961,099, forward strand.
GAACAAAGAGAAGAAATACAGCTCCACCCACCAGAACACCGACACAAGCTTCCCTAACCAGGAAACCTTGACAAGCCACCTCTACATACCCACACACAGCGAGGAAACGCCACAATAAAGAGAACTCCACAAACTGCCAGAATACAAAAAGGACTCCCAAACTCAGCAATTTAAACAAGATGAAGAGACAGAGGAATACCCAGCAGATAAAGGAACAGGATAAATGCCCACCAAACCAAACAAAAGAGGAAGAGATAGGAATCTACCTGATAAAGAATTCCAAATAATGATAGTGAAATTGATCCAAAATCTTGAAATTAAAATGGAATCACAGATAAATAGCCTGGAGACAAGGATTGAGAAGATGCAAGAAAGGTTTAACAAGGACCTAGAAGAAATAAAAAGAGTCAATATACAATGAATAATGCAATAAATGAAATTAAAAACACTCTGGAGGCAAATAAATAGTAGAATAACAGAGGCAGAAGATAGGATTAGTGAATTAGAAGATAGAATGGTAGAAATAAATGAATCAGAGAGGATAAAAGAAAAACGAATTAAAAGAAATGAGGACAATCTCAGAGACCTCCAGGACAATATTAAACGCTACAACATTCAATCATAGGGGTTCCAGAAGAAGAAGACAAAAAGAAAGACCATGAGAAAATACTTGAGGAGATAATAGTTGAAAACTTCCTAAAAATGGGGAAGGAAATAATCACCCAAGTCCAAGAAACCCAGAGAGTCCCAAACAGGATAAACCCAAGGAGAAACACCCCAAGACACATATTAATCAAATTAACAAAGATCAAACACAAAGAACAAATATTAAAAGCAGCAAGGGAAAAACAACAAATAACACACAAGGGAATTCCCATAAGGATAACAGCTGATCTTTCAATAGAAACTCTTCAAGCCAGGAGGGAATGGCAAGACATACTTAAAATGATGAAAGAAAATAACCTACAGCCCAGATTATTGTACCCAGCAAGGATCTCATTCAAGTATGAAGGAGAAATCAAAAGCTTTTCAGACAAGCAAAAGCTGAGAGAATTCTGCACCACCAAACCAGCTCTCCAACAAATACTAAAGGATATTCTCTAGACAGGAAACACAAAAATGGTGTATAAACTCAACCCAAAACAATAAAGTAAATGGCAACAGGATCATACTTATTAGTAATTACCTTAAACGTAAATGGGTTGAATGCCCCAACCAAAAGACAAAGACTGGCTGAATGGATACAAAAACAAGACCCTTACATATGTTGTCTACAAGAGACCCACCCCAAAACAGGGGACACATACAGACTGAAAGTGAAGAGCTGGAAAAAGATTTTCCATGCAAAGTGGGACCAAAAGAAAGCAGGAGTCACAATACTCAGATCAGATAAATTAGACTTTAAAACAAAGGCTGTGAAAAGAGACAAAGAAGGTCACTACATAATGATCAAAGGATCAATCCAAGAAGAAGATATAACAATTATAAATATATATCCACCCAACATGGGAGCACCGCAGTATGTAAGACAAATCCTAACAAGTATGAAAGGAGAAATTAACAATAACACAATAATAGTGGGAGACTTTAATACCCCACTCACAGTTATGGATAGATCAACTAAACAGAAAATTAACAAGGAAAAAAAAAAAACATGTATCTATAAAGTTCACTAAAGCAAAGTACAGTAAAATGAGGTATGGCAATAAAAGGCGTTAAATTTATCAAATAAAAAAATAATAAAAAAAAAAAAAAAAAAAAATAGGCCAATTAGTAGCCCCATGATGACTTCTAAGTGTTTAAATGAAAGGAAGGGTTGCACATCTGTCACTTTAATTCAAAAGCTAGAAATGATCAAGGTTAGTGAAAAAGGCATGTCAAAAGCTGAGACAGGCCAAAAGCTTGGCCTCTTTTCCAAATAGTTGACCAAGTTGTGAATGCAAAGGCAAAGTTCTTGAAGGAAATCAAAGTGCTACTCCGGTGGACACGTGAATGGTAAGAAAGAGAAACAGCCTTACTGATGGTATGGATAAAGTTTTAGTGGTTTGGATAGAAGATCAAACCAGCTATAACATTCCCTTAAACCAAACCATAACCCTAAAAAAGGCCCTGACTCTCTTAAATTCTATGAAGCCTGAGAGAGATGAGGAAGCAGCAGCAGAAAAGCTTGAAGTCAGCAGAGGTTGATTCATGAGGTTTAAGGAAACCTGCCTCCGTAACATCAAAGTATAACGGGAAACAGCAAGTGCAGGTTATCCAGGAGATCTAGCTAAGGTAATCCATGAAAATGACTACATGAAACAACAGATTTTTTTCAAAATAGATGAAAGTCTTACATTTGAAGAAGCTAGCTAGAACTTTCATAGTGAGAGAGAAGAAGTCAATGCCTCACTTCACATCTCAAATGACAATGTGACTCTCTTGTTAGGGTCTAATGCAGCTGGTGACTCTAAGTCGAAGCCAGTGCCCATTTACAATTCTGAAAATTCTAGGGCCCTTAAGAATTATACTATATCTACTCTGCTTGTGCTCTAAAAATGAAACAACAAAATCTGGATGACAGCATATCTTTTTACAACATGGCTTACAGAATATAAGTCCATTGTTGAGATTCACTGCTCAGAAACAAGATTCTTTTCAAAATATTACCACTTACTGACAATGCACCTGGTCACCCAAGAGCTCTGATGGAGATACATCTTGTTTTCATGCCTGCTAACACATCCATTCTGTAGCTCATGGATCAAGGAGTCACTTCAACTTTTAAGTCCTCAGTTCAGTTCAGTCGCTAAGTTGTGTCCGACTCTTTGTGACCCCATGAACTGCAGCACGCCAGGCGTCCCCATCCATTGCCAGCTCCTGGAGCTTACTCAAACTCAAGTCCATTGAGTCAGTGATGCCATCCAACCATCTCATCCCCTGTCATCCCCTTCTCCTCCCGCCTTCAATCTTTTCCAGCATCAGGGTCTTTTCCAATGAGTCAGTTCTTTGCATCAGTGGCCAAAGTATTGGAGCTTCAGCTTCAGCATCAGTCCTTTCAATGAATATTCAGGACTGATTTCCTTTAGGATTGACCGCTTTGATCTCCTTGCAGCCCAAGGGACTCTCAAGAGTCTTCTCCAACACCACAGTTCAAAATCATCAATTCTTCAGTGCTCAGCTTTTTTTTATAGTCCAACTCTCACATGCATACATGACTACTGGAAAAACCATAGCTTTGATTAGACAGATCTTTGTTGGCAAAGTAACATCTCTGCTTTTTAATGTGCTGTCTAGGTTGGTCATAGCTTTTCTTCCAAGGAGCAAGCATCTTTTCACTTCATTGCTGCGGTCACCATCTGCAGTGGTTTTGGAGCCCCCCAAAATAAAGTCTGTCACTGTTTCCATTGTTTCCCCATCTATTTGCCATGACATGATTGGACCAATGCCATGATCTTAGTTTTCTGAATGTTGAGTTTTCAGGCAACTTTTTCACTCTCCTCTTTCATTTTCATTAAGAGGCTCCTTAGTTCTTCTTCCCTTTCTACCTTAAGGGTGGTGTCATCTGCGTATCTGAGGTTATTGATATTTCTCCTGGCAATCTTGATTCCAGCTTGTGCTTCATCCAGCCAGGGATTTCACATGATGTACTCTGCTGCTGCTGCTAAGTCACTTCAGTCATGTCTGACTCTGTGCGACCCCATAGACCGCAGCCCACCAGGCTCCCCCATCCCTGGGATTCTCCAGGCAAGAACACTGGAGTGGGTTGCCATTGCCTTCTCCAATAAATGAAAGTGAAAAGTGAAAGTGAAGTCGCTCAGTCGTGTCTGACTCTTCGGGACCCCATGGACTGCAGCCTACCAGGCTCCTCTGTCCATGGGATTTTCCAGGCAAGAGTACTGGAATGGGGTGCCATTGCCTTTTGCTTATAAGTTAAACAAGCAGGGTGACAATATGCAGCCTTGATGAACTCTTTTCCTGATTTGGAACCAGTCTGTTGTTCCGTGTCCATTTCTAATTGTGGCTTCTTGAACTGCATACAGATTTCTCAAGGGGCAGGTCAGGTGGTCTGGTATTCCCATCTCTTGAAGATTTTTCCACAGTTTGTTGTGATCCACACAGTCGAAGGCTTTGGCATAGTCAATAAAGCAGAAGTAGACGTTTTTCTGGAACTCTCTTGCTTTTTCAATGATCCAACAGATGTTGGCAATTTGATCTCTGATTTCTCTGCCTTTTCTAAATTCAGCTTGAACATCAGGAAGTTCACGGTTCACATATTGCTGAAGCCTGGCTTGGAGAATTTTGAGCATTACTTTGCTAGCTTGTGAGATGAGTGCAATTGTGCAGTAGTTTGAGGACTCTTTGGCATTACCTTTCTTTGGGATTGGAATGAAAACTGACCTTTTCCAGTCCTGTGGCCACTGCTGAGTTTTCCAGATTAGCTGGCATATTGAGTACAGCACTTTCACAGCATCGTCTTCCAGGATTTGAAATAGCTCAACTGGAATTCCATCACCTCCACTAGCTTTGTTTGTAGTGATGCTTTCTAAGGTCCACTTGACTTCACATTCCAGGATGTCTGGCTCCAGGTGAGTGGTCACACCATCGTGGTTATCTGGGTCAAGAAGATCTTTTTTATACAGTTCTTCTGTGTATTCTTGTCACCTCTTCTTAGTATCTTCTCTTTCTGTTAGATCCATACCATTTCTGTCCTTTATTGAGCCCATCTTTGCATGAAATGTTCCCTTGGTATCTCTAATTTTCTTGAAGAGATCTCTAGTCTTTCCCGTTTCATTGTTTTCCTCTAGTTCTTTGCATTGATCACTGAGGAAGGCTTTCTTATCTCTCCTTGCTATTCTTTGGAACTCTGCATTCAAATGGTATATCTTTCCTTTTCTCCTTTGCTTTTAGTTTCTCTTCTTTTCTCAGCTATTTGTAAGGCCTCATCTAAATACTAAAGAAATACATTCCGTAAGGATGTAACTGCCTTAGATAGTGATTGCTCTTATGAATCTGGGCAAAGAAAAGTGAAAACCTTATGGAAAGAATTCACCATTCCAGATGCCATTTAGAACATTTGAGATTCATGGGAAGAGAGCAAAATATCAGCATTAACAGCAGTTTGGAAGAAGTTGATTCCAACCCTTATGGATGACTTTGAGGGGTTCAAGACTTCTGTGGAGGATGTAACTGCAGATGTGGTGGAAATAGCAAGAGAACTAAAATTAGAAGTGGAGCCTCAAGATGTGGCTGAATTCCTGCAATCTCGTGATAAAACTTGAACAGATGAGTTGCTTCTTATAGATGAGCGGAGAAAGTGGTTTCTTGAGATAATCTACTACTAGTGAAGATGCTGTGATGATGTTGAAATGACAACAAAGGATTTAGAATATGACAAAAACTTTAGTTGATAAAGCAGGGGCAGGGTTTGAAAGAATTGACTTCAATTTTTAAAGAAGTTCCATTTCAGGTAAAATGCTATCCAACAACCTTGCATACTACAGGGAAATCACTCAGGAAAGGAAGAATCAGTGGGTGCAGCAAACTACTTTTGTCTTCTTTTAAGAAGTGGCCACAGCCATCCTAACCTTCAGCAACCACCACCTTGATCAGTCAGCAGTCATCAACACCAAGGCAAAAAGAGGATGACTCTTTGAAGGGTCAGATTATGGTTAATATATTTCAGCAATAAAATATTTTAAATTAAAATATGTAGATTGCTTTTTAGGCATGTTACTGCACAGTTAATAGACTACAGTATAGTATAAATACAGCTTTTATATGCACTGGGAAACCAAAAAAATTTCTGTGACTTGATTTATTGTGGTGGTTAAGAACTGAACCACAGTATTTCAAGGGTATGTTTGTACATATATTAAATTGCTTTCAGAGTAGTAGCTGTTCCATAAAGGACTGTTATAATTTAAAAACTGTACTGCACTATTATCAGCTTGACTTACCGCTGTCCTCTTATGTTGTATATCTTTGCATTTAGATTGAATGTATCACAGCATAATGGGCTCAAATACACTATTGTGGGGCCTTGGGCATGTGACTCCTCTGAATCTCAGCTTCACATCTCTAAAATGGAAATAATACCTCCCTCAGTTGCAACATGAAAGCTGATCATATAGATAAAATGCTTAGCACTGTGCCTGGCATATCAGTCAGCACTATCAGTCAGCATTATCACTACCCTTTGTGCCTTTGCTCATGTTAGTCTTAGAATGCTGATTATCCTCCTTTTCATTTTGCAAAATTCTAGAGACCTGGCTGAAATACCCTTTTTTCTCAGTGGAGTCATCTTTTCTCAATCATGTCTCATTGCACCCAGGTTTATTATTACAGTTTATTGCAAACACACTCCCATGACTGTCTTTCCTTCTGCTGGAATAAGTTTTCCTATTTTTCTTTACAACTGGACTCTTACTCATTCATCAGGGACCAACTCTATGAATTCTCTGTTTCTTCCAAGTTAGAATTACTCTTTCCCCCAGCTTCAATAACACTGTTTATTTCTCCCTTAGGAAACTTGGCATTATAACATTTTAATTATATGCATCTATCTTTCCCATTAGAATGTGAACTCTTGGAGGGAAGGACAATGTCTTATTCTTATCTATTTCTCTCAGTACCTAATACTGTGCTCAAAATAGAAGAGTAATTTATCCATTTTTTGTTGTTGTATTTGTCCTATATAAATGCACTAAAAAAGCATCTGCCTAAACCAAGAGGTAAGATATACGACTGAAGGTGGCACTTCTGAATCAGCACTACCTTCTGTAAAGCTCGTGGGTTCCTGAATGGTTTCCAAGAACCAGATGAATAGATGGTTTAAAATGTATCACAGGGGCTATCTGAGATAAAATATCCAGTGATGAACATAAATAATGACCAACAAAGTCCAGGAAGCATAAAAGAAATTGGGTCATATGCAAGGGCAATAAGTCAGTAAAACTAAGAAAAAAATCTAATAAACTCTGGCTGTGGTCTTAGTTCCTGTGCTTTATGAATAATCCTTATTGAAATTTATGCTTGTGGAAAACTGGCCAGTTTCAGTCTCAGCATGATTAGGTCAGGGACATTTCCTGTTATCAATAGGAAGCTGCTCTACAATTAAATGGATCAATGATGCAGTGAACTGAATTAGTTGTTTTTTTATAGCCAGGTAATTGAACTGGTTGTGCAGTCTACATATTTTTAGTAGTACAAGCGTGATCTTTGAGTCTATCATGTAAGAAGACGCTTGGACTGCTTTAGCTTATTGATTTGAGAAGCAGTAAAAGGAACTGAGTTTGGTTAGGAAGACAGTGAAATAGCATTGATAAAGTGGTGCAGTGGATGCACATGTCACATGCTTAGTAGGTTTATGGGGATGGTGATTTTTGAGAACAATTTCCAAATCTGGTCTAATTCAGTTAGTACTATAATAATATACCTTCAAATATGGTGGAATGTTCTGTTGTCTATTTAGTGCATTTGGTTCTGGTCTATGGAACATTACAATACTTACTATTCATGGCATGCTGGTAAACTGCCTTTCTGTTCTGTTTTCTTTTTTTTTTTTTTCACTTAAAAAAAATCTATTTATTTTTATTGAAGAATAATTGCTTTGCAGAATTTTGCTGTTTTCTGTCAAACCTCAATATGAATCAGCCATAGGTGTACACATGTCCTCTCCCTTTTGAACCTCCCTCCCATCTCCCTCCCCGTCCTACCCCTCTAGGTTGATACAGAGCCCCTGTTTGAGTTTCCTGAGCCATACGGTGAATTCCCGTTGACTATATATTTTACAAATGGTAATGTAAGTTTCCACGTTACTATTTCCATACATTTCACCCTCTCCTCCCCTCTCCCCATGTCCATAAAGTTTATTCTTATGTCTGTTTCTCCATTGTTGCCCTGTAAATAAGTTCTTCAGTACCACTTTTCTGGATTCGGTATATATGCATTAGAATATGGTATTTCTCTTTCTCTTTCTAACTCACTTCACTCCGTATAATAGGTTCTAGGTTCATCCACCTCATTAGAACTGACTCAAATGTGATCCTTTTTATGGCTGAGTAATATTCCATTGTGTATATGGACCACAACTTCTTTATCCATTCATCTGTGGATGGACATCTAGGTTGCCTCCATGTTCTAGCTATTGTAAATAGTGCTCCAATGAACAACGGAATAAATGTGTCTCTTTCAATTTTGGTTTCCTCAGGGGATATGCCTAAGAGTGGGATTGCTGGGTCATATGGTGGTTTTATTACTAGTTTTTTAAGGAATCTCCATACTGTCTTCCATAGCAGCTGTATCAATTTACATTCCCACCTACAGTGCAAGAGTGTTCCCTTTTCTCCACACCCTCTTCAGCATTTATTGTTTGTACTTTTTGATGAGGGCCATTCTGACTGGTGTGAGGTGATATCTCATTGTAGTTTTGATTTGCATTTCTCTAATAATGAATGATGTTGAGCATATTTTCATGTGTTTGTTAGCCATCTGTATGTCTTCATTAGAGAAATGTCTATTTAGGTCTTTTCCCCACTTTTTGATTGGGTTGTTTGTTTGTCTGGTATTGGGTTGTATGAGCTGCTTGTATATTTTGGAAATTAATCCTTTGTCAGTTGTTTCATTTGCTATTATTTTCTCCCATTCTGAGGGTTGTCTTTTCACCTTGCTTAGAGTTTCCTTTGCTGTGCAAAAGCTTTTAAGTTTAATCAGGTCCCACTTGTTTACTTTTGTTTTTATTACTGTTACTCTAGGAGGTGGGTCATAGAGGATCTTGCTTTGAATTATGTCATCGAGGATTCTGCCTATGTTTTCCTCTAAGAGTTTTATAGTTTCTGGTCTTACATTTAGGTCTTTAATCCATTTTGACTTTATCTTTGTGTATGGTGTTAGGAAGTGTTCTATTTCATTCTTTTACATGTAGCTGTCCAGTTTTCCCAGCACCATTTATTGAAGAGGATGTCTTTGCCCCATTGTATATTCTTGCCTCCTTTGTCAAAAATAGGGTACCCCATAGGTGCATGGTTTATTTCTGGTCTTTATATCTTGTTCCATTGGTCTATATTTCTGTTTTTGTGCCAGTACCATACTGTCTTGATGACTGTAGCTTTGTAGTATAATCTGAAGTCAGGAAGGTTGTCTCCTCCAGCTCCATTTTTCTTTCTCAAGACTGCTTTGGCTATTCAGGGTCTTTTGTGCTTCCATATGAATTGTGAAATCTTTTGTTCTAGTTCTGTGAAAAATGCTATTGGTAATTAGGTAGGGATCACATTGAATCTGTAGATTGTGTTTGGTAGTATAGTCATTTTCACAATATTGATTCTTCCTAGTCAGGAACAAGGAATATCTCTCCATCTGTTTACATCATCTTTGATTTCTTTTATTAGTGTCTTATAATTTTCTGTGTACCATTCTTTTGTCTCCTTAAGTAAGTTTATTCCTAGATATTTAATTCTTTTTGTTGCAATGGTGAATGGGATTGATTCCTTAATTTCTCTTTCAGATTTTTCATTGTTAGTATATAGAAACGCAAGTGATTTCTGTGTACTGATTTTGTATCCTGCAACTTTGCTAAATTCACTGATTAGTTCTAGTAATTTTCTGATACTAACTTTAGGGTTTTCTATGTACAGTATCATGTCATCTGCAGACAGTGCAGATCTGCATCTGCAGAAGCTTTACTTCTTCTTTTCCAATCTGGATTCCTTTTATTTCTTTTTCTTCTCTGATTGCTGTAGCTAGAACTTCCAGAACTATGTTGATTATAGAGGCAAAAGTGGACACCCTTGTCTTGTTCCTGATCTTAGGGGGAATGCTTTCAGTTATTCACCATTGAGAATAATCTTTGCTGTAGACTTATCATATATGGCCTTTACTATGTTGAGGTAGGTTCCTTCTTCATTTTTTGAAGAGTTTTAATCATAAACAGGTGCTGAATTTTGTCAAAGGCTTTTTCTGCATCTATTGAGATGATCATATGGTTTTTATTTTTCAATTTGTTAATATGGTGTATCACATTGATTGATTTGCATATATTGAAGAATCCTTGTATCCCTGGAATAAACCCAATTCGATCGTGGTGCATGAGCTTTTTGATGTGTTGCTGAATTCTGTTTGCTAAAATTTTGTTGAAGAATTTTGCATCTATGTTCATCAGTGATATTGGCCTGTAGTTTTCTTTTTTGTGCTGTCTTTGTCTGGTTTTGGTATCAGGGTGATGGTGGCCTTGTAGAATGAGTTTGGAAGTGTTACTTCCTCTGCAATTTTTTTGAAAGAGTTTTAGAAGGATAGGCATTAGCTCTTCTCTAAAAGTTTGATAGAATTCTCCTGTGAAGCCATCTGGTCCTGGGCTTTTGTTTTTGGGGGAGATTTTTGATCACAGCTTCAATTTCAGTGCTTGTAATTGGGTTGTTCATAAATTCTATTTCTTCCTGGTTCAGTCTTGGAAGATTGAACTTTTCTAAGAATCTGTCCATTTCTTCCAGGTTATCCATTTTATTGCCATATAGTTGTTCATAATAATCTCTTATAATCCTTTGTATTTCTGCATTGTTTGTTGTAACCTCTCCTTTTTCATTTCTAATTTTGTTGATTTGATTATTCTCTCTTTTTTTCTTGATGAGTCTAGCTAAAGGTTTGTCAATTTTGTTTATCTTCTCAAAGAACCAGATTTTAGTTTTATTAATCTTTACTATTGTTTCTTTTATTTATGTTTTCTGCTCAGATCATTATGATTTCTTTTCTTCTACTAATTTCCAGGTTTTTTGTTCTTCTTTTTCCAGTTTTAGGTGTAAAGTTAGGTTGTCTGTCCGATGTTTTTCTTGTTTCTTGAGGTAGGATTGTATAGCTATAAACTTCCTTCTTAGAACTGCTTTTGCTGCATCCCATAGGTTTTGAGTTGTTGTGTTTTATCATTTGTTTCTAGAAATTTTTTTATTTCCCTTTTGATTTCTTCAGTAACCTGTTGGTTATTTAGAAACATGTTGTTTAATCTATATGTGCTTGTGTTTCTCATGGGTTTTTTCTTATAATTGATATCTAGTCTCATAGCATTGTGGTAGGAGAAGATGCTTGACATGATTTCAATTTTCTTAATTTTACTGAGGTTTGATTTGTGACCCAAAATGTGGTCTATCCTAGAGAATATTCTGTGTGCACTTGAGAAAAAGGTGTACTCTTCTGCATTTGGATGGAATGTCCTGAAGATATCAATGAGATCCATCTCATCTAATATATCATTTAAGACTTGTGTTTCCTTATTAATTTTCTTTTTTGATGATCTGTCCATTAGTGTGAGTGGGGTGTTAAAGTCTCCTACTATTATTGTGTTACTGTAAATTTCTCCTTTTATGTCTGTTAGTGTTTGTCTTATGTATTGAGGTGCTGCTATCTTGGGTGTATAGATATTTACAATTGTTATGTCTTCCTCATGGATTGATCCCTTGATCATTATGTAGTGTCCTTCTTTATCTCTTGTAATCTACTTTATTTTAAGGTCTATTTTGTCTGATATGAGGATTGCTACTCCAGCTTTCTTTTGCTTCCCATTTGCATGGAATGTATTTTTCCATCCTCTCACTTTCAGTCTATATGTGTCTTGAGATCTGAAGTGGGTTTCTTGTAGACAGCATATGTATGGGTCTTGTTTTTGTATCCATTCAGCCAGTCTGTGTCTTTTGGTTGGAGTATTTAATCCATTTTCATTTAAAGTAATTATTAATATGTATGTTCCCATTGCCATTTTGTTAATTGTTTGCAGTTGATTTTGTAGATCTTTTTTCTTCTCTTGAATTTCCTGACTATATAAGACCCTTTAACATTTGTTGTAAAGCTGGTTTGGTGGTACTGAATTCTCTTAACTTTTGCTTGTCTGAAAAGCTTTTTATTTCTCCATCAATTTTGAATGAGATCCTTGTTGGGTACAGTTATCTTGGTTGTAGATTTTCCCCTTTCTGTACTTTAAATATATCCTGCCATCCCCTTCTGGCCTGCAGAGTTTCTGCTGAAAGATCAGCTGTTAAGCATATGGGGTTTCCCTTGTATGTTACTTGATGCTTCTTCCTTGCTGCTTTTAATATTCTTTGTGTTTAGTCTTTGTTAGTTTGATTAGTATGTGTCTTGGCATGTTTCTCCTTGGGTTTATCCTATATGGGACTCTTTGTGCCTCTTGGACTTGATTGACTATTTCCTTTTCCATGTTGGGGAAATTTTCAACTATAACCTCTTCAAAAATTTTCTCACACCCTTTCTTTTTCTCTTCTTCTTCTGGGACCCCTATAATTCGAATGTTGGTGCATTTGATATAGTCCCAGAGATCTCTGAGACTTTCCTCAGTTATTTTCATTCTTTTTACTTTATTCTGCTCTTCAGAAGTTATTTCCACCATTTTATCTTCCAGCTCACTGATTTGTTCTTCTGTTTCAGATATTCTGCTATTGATTCCTTCTAGAGTATTTGTAGTTTCAGTAATTGTGTTGCTTGTCTCTGTATGTTTATTCTTTAATTCTTCTAGGTCTTTGTTAATTGATTCTTGCATTTTCTCCATTTTGTTTTCAAGTTTTTTGATCATTTGTATTGTCATTATTCTGAATTCTTTTTCAGGTAGTTCGCCTTGCTTCCATGGCTGCCTGGCTTTCCTCTAAAGGCAATTCCCACCATGATCTCCTCCCTCACATCTCCTTGATCTGTCTCTCCGCAGTCAACAGCAGCCCTGGCCCTGGGATTGCTCCACAATCCCTAAACTCCAGCTCCCAGCTGCTGCTCCTTCCAGGGGGCCAGTGTTCCTGTCTGGGGTATGTATGGCTGTGGCAAGGACTGTCTGATCCTCATTCCATTTAGGCTGCCACAGATCATCTGTTTTAGCCTTAAATGTTTCTCCTCTGACTCAGACAATTGGCCTGATTTGGGGATCAGACCCCTGCTTCAGTTCCTCCACCCAGTGAGGGCCAGTCCAGTCCTACTAACAATCCTGTTTTTCCCACCTAGTTCCTTTGTCCTACTGAGTTTTGCGTGGTTCTATATATTCTTTTCCACTGATCAGGTCCTCCTGTCTGTGCTCAGCTGGTGTTCTGCATGCACTTCTGTGTTTGAAGGTGTATTCTTGATGTATCCATGGAGAGAGATGTACTCCACATCCACCTACTCCTCTGTCATCTTGTTTTCCTCTTGTTTTTTTGTTTCTAAAGCCATGATTTTTAGTGTTTTCCTATTTCTATGGTGTAAATACTCCCATTAATGGCTGATTTTAAGGTTCAACAGTTTAACAACCACTCTCAAAATTTCTGAATATCTGACAATGAGCTCTTAGGGGCTGGTACACCATTGCAAGCTACTACAAACAGTGGAGGTGAGCCTATTAAAATTTAAAATCATGCAGTCTTAGGACTAGTAGCATCCAGAATATGTTAGTCCTACTCCTAACATTTCAGAAGAAGAAAATTAATGCTGAAGATAAGTAACATCCTTAAAGTCATGCAGAAAATGACTAGGAAAGTTGGGATTGGAATCAAGGTGTCTGGACTCCCCATGCAGTGTTCTATGCCAAAGCCTTTATACAGGGAGTAGAGAAAAAAGTAGTTTTTGGCTATGACTGGAAATCTGATTGTATAATCGTGTGTTGGGCTATAGATGGGACAGGATGGGTGACGGGCTGTGAACATGAAGCTCCCTCAGAGTTGCTCCAAACCGTGTTAAGAATCGCTTAGGAAACCGTGCACTTTGTAATCTTGGTTTGTTAAATGGGCAGGGCACTTAACCTTCTATGGCTTTGGTTTTACTATTTTTTAAAGACAGTTTTTAATATTAGTATGTCTTAAACTCTAGTGGTAAATAATCTAGGGTACTTTATTAAAAATCATTTCAGATGGGGTTAATTTTAAGATAGCTCACAGAAGAAGCACTAATTTAGATCCTCTTTGAAGACCCTTTTGGATCTAAGGTAGTTTATCTGTTTACTCATAGCCAGGAAACATTTCTAGAGTGGTAATTCCTTAAAGGAGTTCTTAGATTAGCTGCATCAAAGGCACCTGAGGAGCTGTCTAAAATTTCTGAGCACCCAAGTTTCCACCCAAGACCTGTGCAATAATTGAGGGAGAGGAGGGCTGGGAAATTGGATTTTTTTTTTTTTTTAAGAAGTTGCCTATTTGATTCCATACTAGAGTTAGGAACTTCAGAGGTTTCCAACCTAGAGAATGCTGTGTAGGGTAAGGAAGTGATAACTTGCTGTTGACTACTGACTCATAGAGTAGGGGCTATGTACAAAAATTTTATCCAATAGTTTCTCAAATAGGGGATGGGAAAAAGCAGATGATGAGCTCTAGGGCACTATTGAGGAGCAACTGGAAAGCGTCACTGTAGTTCTTAAAGGAGCAAGAACAAAGTATGGAGTGGACCAGGTGGCCTGAAATAAAGTACTAATGGTGACTCAGCAAATCACAGGTTTGAACTTTGCATGTCTGTATTGAAAGCACCCAATTACGGAAATCTAATGCTTGAGATGTATTCTTTAGAACATGTTAACATGAACACATTAAGATGGTTCTTGCCCTCCTCTTCCCCGTATTTATAAAAAGATTTGTCAAACGACAACAAACTAGTGAATCCAAAATTGATTTTACCCTTTAAAAGACCATGCCACCTTTTCAAATATAAAGTTTTAGGAATTATGACTTGGTTGTTGGGGACATTCAGTTTTTAAAAAGGTAAAGCTTTGACAATGATTTGCTATTTGACCACAAAATAGGGAGGATCCTTTCTAACTACTTCAATCACATTGTTATAATGAAGACTGCTTTGAAGAAAACACAAAAAGCATTTCAGCCTGGCAGAAAAGAGTTTTAAGAAGAAAAGCATTTGGGCATTTAATCCTAGGTTCTCAACAAAGGTTCCTAAATCCTTAAAGTCTACTGACCCTCAGCATTCAAACCCATCCACGTCACGCAGAAGAGTTTTGAATCAGAGAATTACATGTTTTCTCATTTTCCTTCACAGATCCACCTGTTCTAATAAAAGGTTGGAAAATAATCTAAGATTTGCACACTGATTTTTCATACCCATTTACCTAAATCTACATTCTTAAAGGGCATTCTCAGTGAAGAGGGTCTGCTGTTACATTATTTGTGAAAAAGAAAAGGAACTACATTTGCTGCTTGCAGATTCACAGTGTAGATGAGAAGTCCTGAAGAAAATGAAACTTGTTTAATGTTTTTCAAATTTACTGGTTATAGAAACATTTGCTTATGTTTAAACTCATGGGAAATGCTGACCTAGGTTAATGCTGACCTAGGTTAATTAAGAGGGCAGTAGAGAAATAGTTCTTTAGAGGTGTCAGAAAGTTGTTCCTACTTCATCAATGAATAAATGATTATGTAAGTTTAAGACATGTTCAGTGGGCCATATAATTTTATTGGAGAGGTCATACGATTCACACAAGTTGCCTATTTGAATCAAAGGGAGATTTACTTTATATGAAGCATATCATTTCCAAGAACCATCATTTTTTTAGCTTTATACTTTGAAATAATTTCAGATTTATAGAAAAGTTCTAAAAATGCACAGTGGATTTCTATATATTTCTATATATTATTCTCTCAAATCTCAAAATGTTAACCATATTTTAAAAATCATTCTTCTTCTCTATGTGTGTGTGAAT
Source organism: Bos mutus (assembly GCF_027580195.1). Taxonomy (NCBI): domain Eukaryota; kingdom Metazoa; phylum Chordata; class Mammalia; order Artiodactyla; family Bovidae; genus Bos; species Bos mutus. Next base: position 51,976,730 of record NC_091617.1, read on the forward strand.
ATACAAATACACACACAAGTATACATTCTTTTCCCTGGACCATTTGAGAGCAAGTTGCTGACATGATGCTTCTTTGCCTCCAAATACTTGTGTGTATTGCTAAAACAAAGGACATCCTTTTATATAACTCCAGTACAAATAGCAAAAAAATAATGTTGATTTAACACTATTATCCAGTCTATAGATCTTAATCTTACCTGTCTCAGTAATGTCCTTTTCTAACAAATAAAGGCTTTTTAATTTTTTTTGCCCAGTATTCAGTCTTGAATTGTTTGTTGCATTTCATTATGTCTCTTTCACCTCCTTTAATCTGGAGCAATTCCTCAGTCTGTTTTTCATGACCTTGTAATTTTTTTTTTTTAAATTTCACAGCTTCTCTTGATTTTTTTAAAATTTATTTTTAATTGGAGGATAATTGCTTCACCATATTGTGCTGGCTTCTGCCATACAGCAGTATGAGTCAGCCATAAGTACACTTTTTTGAAGAACAGAGGCCATTTTGTAAAACACCCCTCCATTGGATTTGTCTGATGTTTTCTCATGACTATTAACAGATTCAAGTCATACACTTTCAGAAATGTGTGCTCTTTTCAGGAGAAACATGATATCTATTTGTTTCGCTGCTAGTAACGTTAACTTTTGATCCCTTAAAGTGATATATCCCAGGTTTCTCCACTGTCAAGTTATGATTTTTCTCTCTGTAGAATATCTCATGGGCTTTGAGATTATGTAGATACTCAGTTTTTCATTAAACTTTCACCTACTAGTTTTAGCATTTGTCAGGAAATGGCAACCCACTCCAGTATTCATGCCTGGAAAATTCCATGTGCAGAGGAGTCTGGTGGACTGCAGTCCATGGGGTCACAAAGAGTCGGACACAACTTAGCAACGAGACAACAACAACGTACATAAAGAAGGAAATTGAGGCCAGTTCAAATTACTGGTAATACTGTGCCATTTTTCTAACATGCTTTGGAAATGCTTATTTCATTCTCTGTGCTTCATTTGGGTAATTATTAAGAAAAGTTAATTCTTCAAATGTTTACTATTATTATTATATGATCAGTGATCTTTTTTTTTTTCCTTTTTGGCCATGCCATGTGGCATTTGGAATCTTGGTTCTTGACCAAGCATTAAGCCCATGCCCTCTGCAGAGGAAGCATGGAAGCCTAATCACTGGAACACGAGGAAATTCCCTGATTAGTGATCTTTTTTTCCTCCATCAAATTCCTTCTTATTTGCTACTGAAGATAATTAGCTATTATCCAAATTTGTCTCTCAATTTTCTGCTTGAAGAGTACTTTTCCTTCTTGACTATTTAAAAAGTACCAGCAGAAGTGGAGACTTTTCCTCTCCCCTCCTTCCTGTCTATCCTTTCTCAACCATCCTGGGAAGTGAAAAGTGAAGTGAAGTCACTCAGTCGTGTCCAACTCTTTGCGACTCCATGAACGGTAGCCTACCAGGCTCCGCTGTCCATGGGATTTTCCAGGCAAGAATACTGGAGTGGGCTTCCATTTCCTTCTCCAGGGAATCTTCCCAACACATGGATCAAACCCGGGTCTCCTGCATTGCAGACAGACAGTCTGAGCCACCAGGAAAGTCCACAATTTATTCACAGTTAAACTTCTTGTTCACAACCTGATGAGTGGGCCTTGATTCTATTACTATGACTTGTAACCTCAGATGATGGTTAGCAGTTTTTAGCAATACAGTATTTTTTAATTAAAATATATACAATATAGTACAATGTAGTTTTAAAAGACAATGTTATTGCAGACAATAGAGACTACAGTTTATTGTGAACATAACCTTTACATGCTCTGGGAAACTAAAAAATTCATGTGATATACTTTATTGTGTTATTCACTTTATGGTGGTAGCCTGGGATTGAACCTGCAGTATCTGTGAGATACACCTGCATGGCAGTTGCCAGATGGTGATTTCTAAATGCCATATTTCTTTTACTTTAGCTGTTATTGTACCGGGAGGACCCTTCTCTTCTGCCATTGATTCATTTATCTCTACCTGTATGGACTCATCGGAGAAGGCAATGGCACCTCACTCCAGTATTCTTGCCTGGAAAATCCCATGGACAGAGGAGCCTTGTGGGCTGCAGTCCATGGGGTCGCTAAGAGTCAGAGATGACTGAATGACTTCACTTTCACTTTTCACTTTCATGCATTGGAGAAGGAAATGGCAACCCACTCCAGTGTTCTTGCCTGGAGAATCCCAGGGACGGGGGAGCCTGGTGGGCTGCTGTCTATGGGGTCACATAGAGTTGGACACAACTGAAGCAACTTAGCAACAGCAATATGGATTCATAGTTTGTTGTTTTATTCTCTGGGTTATAACTCATTACTATAATTATTTGTTTTAATGCTCAGTTGTCCCAGATTGGCTAGTATGATATTCTACAGTCTATGTCCTTTAGCCATATCCTCATCATTTCTTTGCACATGTCCTTACTATCTGGCAAAGAATTCTGGGCTCATCTGTGCTTTCCCTGACCTAGCCCAGGAATTAGTAATTTTTCTAAGAAATCTGTTTTCATTTTTTTTTTTCGTTAAGTAGAAAATTTAGAAACCAAGATCTAAGTGCTAGGTATTCTCATTGCTATCTACTGTGACTGTTTCTAGACACTCTTAGAGGACAGAACTAGTAAACACATGTATATATGTATTTGTATTTCTATATCTATAAATATTTATATTTTCAATTAATCTAAATGTATGAAAAATCCATGAGTTCATACTAATGCTGCCAATTCCAATCCTGGACCTATAATTACTGCCTTGAAACTGTGTCAGATCTCAGACTTGGTAACATTAATCTGCTGTAGAATAGGACCTGCAGTATACTCTGGAACTGCACGATACATCTACCCATTCACTTACTAACTCACACCCTATGTGCTAGGACCTGGTTCAGTTCAGTTCTGTTCAGTCGCTCAGTCATGTCTGACTCTTTGCGACCCCAGGAATTGCAGCACGCCAGGCCTCCCTGTCCATCACCAACTCCTGGAGTTCACTCAGACTCACGTCCATTGAGTCAGTGATGCCATCCAGCCATCTCATCCTCTGTCATCCCCTTCTCCTCCTGCCCCCAATCCCTCCCAGCATCAGTCTTTTCCAATGAGTCAACTCTTAGCATGAGATGGCCAAAGTACTGGAGTTCCAGCTTTAGCATCATTCCTTCCAAAGAAATCCCAGGGCTGATCTCCTTCAGAATGGACTGGTTGGATCTCCTTGCAGTCCAAGCGACTCTCAAGAGTCTTCTCCAACACCACAGTTCAAAGGCAGCAATTCTTCGGTGCTCAGCTTTCCTCACAGTCCAGCTCTCACATACATACATGACGACTGAAAAACCATAGCCTTGACTAGATGGACCTTTGTTGGCAAAGTAATGTCTTTGATTTTGAATATGCTATCTAGGTTGGTCATAACTTTTCTTCCAAGGAGTAAGCGTCTTTTAATTTCATGGCTGCAGTCACCATCTGCAGTGATTTTGGAGCCCCCAAAAATAAAGCCTGACACTGTTTAGGAACACAGAAACAAGAAAGATTTTCTCCTTATCTTCAAGTAGCTCAATCTATTAGAGATGATGGAGGAAAAAATAATGACAATATAGTACAAGTTCTGTTATTCACAGGGCTCTATGGGAACTGAGAGGAGGACCACCTGGCCCAACCTGAGTAAACTGGATTATTTCAAAGGAAGTAAAAATAGGTTGCTTACACTAGTTATTGGAAGTTCTTAGATTATTGCATTTGCATGAAATAAAGAGTGCACTTTGTTTCTGAGTAAAAGCACATTTTATGGAGAGCTCTCATTTATCTAGAAGGGGTCTTTGCATTGATTGAATTTGTCACATTACTATTTAGCCAAGACAATACCTATGCAAATAAGTTCCAAGGAAACTGCTGTTAAGTTTGTGGGTCCAAATGTTAGGTTTTGGTCTTTCTGTTCTGTGCCTCCCAATGACCATAAAGGACGGGAAAAATGTGGGACTTCATTTCAAACTACCTATTATCCCAAATTAAATAAACTGACTTTGCCACTGTATTGATTGCCACCCTCTTGAGTAATGGGCTTCCCTGATAGCTCAGCTGGTAAAGAATCTACCTGCAACATGGGAGACCTGGGTTTGATCCCTGGGTTGGGAAGATCCCCTGGAGAAGGGAAAGGCTACCCAATAAAGTGTTCTGGCCTGGAGAATTCCATGGAGTGTATAGTCCATGGGGTCACAAAGAGGCAGACAGGACTTTCACTTTCACTCTTGAGTAAAAGAATAGTTTATGCATACTGATTTATCTAAATGTAATCTTAAACTAGAAAGTTTGAAAGAAAATGATTTGTGTGTGTGAGGGTATATATATGGAAAGTAAAGGCTAAAAATAAAGCAGGGTGGAAATAAAATACTTGAATGAAAAATAAGGGGATTTTATTTTTTCTGTCATATATATATACATATATATGCATACACACACACATATATATAGTATTTTAATAAAAATTTATCAGTAGATCCTTGTTTCCCCCTTATTTTCAAAAAATAAGTGTGGGCTGTCTTCTGGTTTGAGCACATCTCATCAGTTTCCCCCAGTTGCAAGTCTGGTCACTCTCATATTGCTTATGTCACCAACTTAGAAATCCCAGATGAGAAAGTTGCTCAGTAAGATATGTAAGTAAAGACTGCCAGTACCAGGAGGATGATTGTGACATGACTTGCTATCCTTCCTTCTGCTACAAAATGATTCTTTAGTATATCTGATACCACAGAACAAAGTAGAACTGAGAAATGTATACACCTTTTAATTCACTACAGAAACATAATCAAACATGACTGAAATATTTATTTTTTATCAGGGAACCTTAGATCATAGTAGATATAAAATCAGTTTAGTCATGAAATGGTCATGGTAAATAATAAACTTCAAATGTTAATAAAAATACTGAAGTTTTATTCTAATGCTTTTTTTTAAAAAATGTAATTTTAGGTAACCATAAAGTTGAGGCAAGGGTAGTTTGGAATTTTGGAAAGAATTCCCAGCCATTGCTGGCTGCGTCTGGGAGCAGAAGCACTTGAGATGACTGTGTGTGTATCAAATGGAAGGGGCTGGCTTGTCCCAAAGGTCCACGTGCTGACAGCAGCAGCAGCACCTGCAGAAAGCATGGGTCCTACCCACTCTGCACCACGTTCCTCTCTCTCAAATGCAAGGAACCATAAGAACAGTGAGCCACCAGGTCAGGGCTTTACTATATGTAATGATTAGTGAAAGCTGCTTTGAAAGTGAGAATTTTAAATTACTTTATTAAATATTATATTCAATTTAAAAGTTTTGACCATCCATAATCATCATGATACAATATGTGTGTATATATGTAAAAAAATACCCATCAACATGCTTTAAGAGGAATAACTGTGCTTTGTAATCTATGCAACATGAAATATGATTTTCTATAAAAAACCAATAATCAGAAGCATGATAAATGGTATGTTTTAATAAGAGCCTATTGCAGATTCTGGAATGATTGTGGCATGCATGTCTCTTGTCATGTTGGACTTTTCCTTCAGTTTCGACTGGAGTAATGTGTGTTCCACAACACCGATTCTAATGTCCATCTGAACGGTTTCTTGCTTCAGCTTTGTTAAGCTCTGTTTAATCTTCACCAGAGGAGCTGCAGAATGAAAATAACATGGAATAAAAATTTTCATTTGGAGTATCAGTTTATTACAGAATGGTATGACATTTTCCTCACTTTGTCTTAAGCCAAAAATAGGGTTAAAAACAGCCAACAATTTACTGACATTCACACAGTTTTGCTGTGGCATTTTAAACACCTGAAATTTCTAGGCTGGGAAATGATGTAGCATTTGATGTACTGAGGCTGAACTTCTTTTCTAGAGGAAGAATTGCTAAAGGGGTGTATAATGATTTCTTCAGTATTTTTTAATGGGCTAGTATATTTGTCTAAGGAAAAAAGGATACTATGGGAGAAAGGAGATTAAAAAAGGGATGCAAAGGGAAAAAAGAATTACTTTGAGACACAGCTAATGGGCTCATTCAAACATACTGCAAACCCTCTATACATCACCTTTTGAAAGATCACTCAGTATGTACCATTAACACTCTAAAATCTTTCTAGAACATAGAAAGGCCTTTGGGCAATCACCACCAGGCCATGTCAAAGTAACTAGCTCACAATGGAAGATGATTACTGTCGGAATATTAATTCTTCCCTATCTGACCCTTGACTATCAGGCCTACTGAGGGTGAGTGAAAAAGGGAGTCATCACATTACCACCTACACTGACTGTTTTTGTACAATAAAATGGAATGATGAATCTCACTGGATGAAAATAGAACAAAATATTACTTTTTTTTTTAAACAGGCATATCCTATTTCTTTCTTTCTTTTTTTTTTAAATTTTATTTTATTTTTAAACTTTACATAATTGTATTAGTTTTGCCAAATATCAAAATGAATCCGAACAGATATAGTTTGAATAAAATCCTGAATGATAGTAAAAATGACTCTTCTCAGCTCATTTATAAGGAAAATAGTATACTGATTATCAGACATCATTTTTGTACCATGTACCCCTCCTTCAAACAAATTCATTTTAAAAAGGAGACTTCCTATTTATTAATACCTTCTAAAAAATACATTTCTTAAGGAGAGACACTTTTGCTTATTTTCTTCTTAAAATTCGTGTGTACTTACCACCGTCGGTCATACTGCTGCCTTTTTCTTCCATTTCTTGTTTCACCTTTTCTAGCTCTTCTGTAACCTTTCATTGAAAACAAATTTAAATTACTTTATAAATTATAAATCTCATGAGCACTGGATTTTAAAGAAACTTCCAAATTTTTGAATGACGTATTAAGACAAATAATTCAGACATAATACACACATAAAGGGATACAAAGATATTAGCAGTATCCCGGACATAATTTGGGCTTCCCAATTTGAACAATAAGATAAAGTATGCAGACATGCTAAGCTTTTTATCTTCTAAGCATGCTCCTATTGTTCAGTCAGTTCAGTGCAGTTCAGTCGCTCAGTCATGTCTGACTCTTTGCGACCCCAGGAATTGCAGCACGCCAGGCCTCCCTGTCCATCACCAACTCCTGGAGTTCACTCAGACTCACGTCCATCGAGTCGGTGATGCCATCCAGACATCTCATCCTCTGTTGTCCCCTTCTCCTCCTGCCCCTAATCCCTCCCAGCATCAGAGTCTTTTCCAATGAGTCAACTCTTTGCATGAGGTGGCCAAAGTACTGTAGTTTCAGCTTTAGCATCATTCCTTCCAAAGAAATCCCAGGGCTGATCTCCTTTAGAATGGACTGGTTGGATCTCCTTGCAGTCCAAGGGACTCAAGAGTCTTCTCCAACACCACAGTTCAAAAGCAGCAATTCTACGGTGCTCAGCTTTCTTCACAGTCTAACTCTCACATCCATACATGACCACAGGAAAAACCATAGCCTTGACTAGACGGACCTTTGTTGGCAAAGTAATGTCTCTGCTTTTGAATATGCTATCTAGGTTAGTCATAACTTTCCTTCCAAGGAGTAAGCCTCTTTTAATTTCATGGCTGCAATCACCATCTGCAGTAATTTTGGAGCCCCAAAAAATAAAGTCTGATACTGACATCACCAAATTACTTTCTCATTAACTCTCTCAGGTTATAACATGATAGAATAAAAAAGATCTAAGTTGTTTTTTTTTAGGCATTAGGCACTCAAGCCTTGCAGTTATCTCATAGCATCTACCATGCAAGTCTCTAATGACTAGTTATTAATTAAAATACCATAAACATCCTAAAAGCTTTGCTAATTCTAAAGATTTACTAGGTATCTTTCTTAATATTATAGTTTTGTAAGAGAATATGCCACCTCTTCCACTATAGGACACTAAAAATAACATTTATGCCATATGGCTATATGTAAAAATATTCTAACTCCTTTATCCAAACCATGAACTCCAAGAAGCATACTGTGCTGCTATACTGGCCCTTATATATACTCTACATCATACTCAAAATTGTACTATAGTCTCTGTTATTAGCAAACTTCCAAACTAGAATTAATATTGGTAGAAAGTATCACCTTTAAAAAACTGAAAAATTTTTTATACAATTTAGAACCAAACCATAATTATTGTAACTTAGTAGTCTTTATTTTTTATCATACTGGTGAGTAAAAACTTCCTTGGGAATAAAGTGCACATCCAAGTAAAGCAAATTAATTTTGTTCAGGCATCTGAAATGTTACAACTGGGGATAACTACATACTCCGAAAGAACTAAATGGTTCCCTGGACTCCCTTCCAGTGTTAATTTACCTAATGTAAGTGAGCACTTTAGTTCTGTATAATGTTTTATCTGCCTAGAAGCACCACAGGACTACAGTCTAAGTATTTCTAAAGTAATATTTTTATTATTTTAAAATAACTATTTACTCCTCAAATAATCTCCAGGAAAAAAGCTTAATTCTACTGTATAGAAATGTGTGTGTGTGTGGGTGTGTGTGTGTGTGTGTGCTCTGTTTGCTCAGTCATGTCAGACTCTTTGTGGCCCCATGGACTAGAGCCCACCTCTGTCCATGGAATTCTCCAGGCAAGAGTCCTGAAGTGGGTTGTCATTTCCTTCTCCAGGGGATCTTCCCGACCCAGGGATTGAACACGCATCTCCTGTGTCTCCTGCACTGGCAGGTGGATTCTTTACCACTGAGCCACCTAGGAAGCCCACTATACAGAAAAGTTTGTAACAATTATACTTGAGTATATCCAAAGATAGTCTTAGATTTTAGTCCCACACTGGCTACTGATCTTTTCAGGTCTTTTTTCCTCTCAGCTCTTCAGTGAGAAGTGGGAGTATATATTATTAATATATATATATACACACACACACAAATATTTAAAGGTAAGACCTAATACATAAAATATAATACATGTATTATTAATATAACTAATATATATTAGGTCTTCTGTTTCTTGCAAAATGATGAAAGTAAATACAACAATGTATGTAAACATTGTAAAAGTCTTCTTTTAGACTATTCTAAAAATACTTTAAAAAATCCCTTCTAAAAGTCTTTAGAAGGGAAAGGGTTAAATGTCCGCCTCAATTTGTGGACAGAGAAATAGGATCACATACAATTTATCAACAACAATCATTTAAAAATTATATCTTAAATACTAATATTAAAATTTACTATAGACATTTAAGTAAATACTTAACTCTTCTATATATTAATTATAATTATTATGTTTTTAAAAAGATTAAGGAAGGTTATAAACGTGCTAATATCATCAGCATATTTTACATTACATTTAGTAAAACAATTTTAGGCATTTTGTGGAAATAAGTAGGTATATAAATATCTAACTGATTCATTGAAAAGAAAATTTAGGGATTTTTCTCCTGAAGAAAAGGATTTAGAGCCACAGGAAGCAATTACTAAAGTAAACAACCGTGGCTGTAGCAGTATTAACCCATCCATGGCTGTCAACAGCAGGGCCCTGCTGCCAGGTGAGAATCTGGGTGAACAGTGCGTACCTCAGACAGGATTCTGGTCCTTTCAGTTACTCCACCGTTTCCCTGCTGGTAACGCTCCCTTGCCTGAGGGAGAAAATATTTTGTTTAATGGCAAAATCAAAACAAGCAGATTACTTAAATATGACCTCTTTGTATTTACAATTTCTGCATATCATTCTATGACAACCCCTTCCTTGTCTGTGAATACATTTGTGAAAAGCGACATTTTAACAGCGGCTATTTGAATGTTCCTAACAGGCACCATGTGTTTAATGAAAACACTATATAAGGCTGAACTACCTTAACCACCATGTACTGACTGTGTAACACTCAGGGCCACAGTTCACAATAAAAATTTGTCCTCAGCCATTCCTCAACAGTTTAGACAATGGCTCTTGGTTGATCTAATCTGCCTGCTATGCAGAGAAAACTCGTTCTCAGAAACAATAGAACATCAGAATCAGTAATTAGTAAGATTTAACAAGCAGTATGAGAATACAGAAATGTTCTTGGGAACTAATTTAACAATTATTTAGTGTCAGTGTTTGAGAAATACAGGGTGGCTTTAATCAGAGACTTTTTACAGCATTTTAAAAATAAAAATACCCATGAATACGTGTGTATATGTGTGAACAGTTAATTAAACAAACAATAAAAAATGTGAAGGTTAGCTTCTGCTTCGTCTTTGAGAACTCCTAAAAGTATTAATACAGAAGTATCTCCAGTTTATTCCCATTCTTTTCTCCTTCTAACCTTGTCTGCCTTCAACTGACATTGGTAAGTGCTCTTAGTGGTCTTCCTCAACATCAGGAAAGTGGGGAGCATAAATCCCAGAGAAAAGTCATTAGATCCCTACCGTTGGAACAAAGCATGGCTGCTTTCAAAGGATGAAGGTTTTTATTTTATTTTTGGTTGAAATTCTAAAACTTTGACAGGATCAAAAAATGTGCTCATTTAATTAATTAAACTGCTGTCTTTGAATGTGTCTGGCTTTCATATCCCTTATTATGTGGTTGTAAGCCATTATGGCAAGGCTGTCTTTTCCCCCAACACATGTATATGCATACTCTTCTACTTCCTCCTACTCAGACAGTAAATTAACAGCAGACTTAGAAACAAAACCAGGTGTCCTGACACTCTGTTCCTTTTCTAAGGAATATATGACTTCTTTTACTTCAATCAGATGAAGAAATGCATTTTAAAGACTCCTAGGATGTCATTTCTATCGCACGTAAAATGGAGATGACAAGTTCCGTTTGCTTCCGAATGCGGGCAGAGAATTACTGTGCTGCTGTTTGTGAAAAGTACTGCATGACCCTCTAGAAGAGAAGTGCTGTGTCAAGTTTAGGGATCAGAGTCATGAACTGGAATGAGCCCCAGGCATCACTCTTCAGTTACCTCACTCAGCTGGGCTTGAGCCGCACGATATTCCTGAACCAAGTGCTCCAGCTGATTGTTGATGTACTTTTCTCGGCTGCCAATCTTTTCCAGAGTCCTACTAATCTCATTATGAAGTCTGTCCAAAAATCCCTAGAAATTTCATGAAATTTTAATAGGCAAAGAATACACAAATATGATTTTCCAAAGTAGTTTTAAATGGGTTAAATCTCCCTCTGTTCAGCCCACAAATTCTTAGTTACAAATAAAAAAGATGAAACAGTTTGAAATTTTCAGTAACAAAAAAGTGTGCAAGGAAAATTATTTTAGTCACACTGCAGAATGTTAAAATTAAAAAGCACCTGGTAGTGTTAGTTGATTTATTTGTCCTTATGCAAATCCAAAATGTGTGTGAGTGGAATTTGCTTTAAAGTTCACAATCAAAGTAGGTAAGGGAATAACATGATTTTCTTATAAGCACAATTCAAAGATGACTGGAATATTGCAGCTGGAAGTAGATCATTAAACTTATCGCTCTAGTCTGCAGTGACATCATTGGGTGACACAAAAAGGATGCCAGTTTTGAGTGGTATTCAGAGGGAATAAGGGGTTCTATAGCAGATTCATACTTTGGCATGAGCAATCTTCCTATGATTGAATTGTGTTTTCCGAAATTAATATGTTGATGCCTTCCTTTCCCCCGTCTCCCCTCAAGTGACTGTATTGGAGCCTTATAGGAGGTGATTTTGATTAAATGAGGTCATCAGAGTGGAGCTCACAGAACTGGTGTTGTTATAATATGAGGAAGAGATATCATAGCTCTCTTTCCCCATGTGAGGACACAGTGAGTAAGTGGCTGCATGTGGCCAGGAAGAGAGCCCTCCCTACAACCTGGTCAGCTGGCATCCTGATATCAGTCTTCTAGCCTCTGCAACTGTGGGAAAATAAACTTATACCGTTCAAACCAAACCAAACCAAACTTATAGCTCCAGTCTGGGAACCAGAACCTTACTCCAGCTTGGCTTCCTTGTGGTAGTCTCCAAAAGTCCCTATTCCTGGCAGGGCAGCAAGCCTGGAAGCTGTAGGTTCTAGGCATTGCTGGCCTGGCGCTCTGTTATTCTTCGGGATTCAAAGAGGAAAGAATGATGAAATGATTCTAACACGCCTACATATATAAATAAACTATATCTATACTATAAAGTATGCAATAAACTATATATATATATTGTATAAAGTATGCAATAAACTATATATATATATATATATATATATATATATACACACCCCACATCTTTTAAATAGTTACCTTTATTTAGTTGGTTTAAATCTTAGGGCTGCTGAAATATAATATGGTATATTTGATCAGTAAACTCCTCAAGGGTAAGGACTGCGCCACTTTTCTTTCATGTCTTCCCTTAACAGGTACTTCACAGATGAATAAATGGACTCACTGACTCATCTGAAGTAAGTCACATACCTTGGTTTCCTTTAGAGCAAATTCAATCCCACTTTTGTGCTGGTGCATTTGGTCAACATGGATTCTCCAATCCTATAGGGATAAGAGCATAGAGAAACAAGTGAAAAATACATTTCCTTCTTTCTTCTACAGTTTTGAAGCTATATTCTTTATTTTAATTACTTTGGTTGCTGCTCTGTTTCAGGTAGGAAAGGCCTATATATAGCCTGCAATCAGATTATAAGGAAATATGTGTAGAGCACTTCAGGATAAAAGGTTCTAAATAAATTTAAATTATTTTATGTGTTCACAGAGTGATGTCTGACAATTTGAATATAAATCATCCCTGCACTGCTGGTGGTTAATATTTATGACTACCCATCAAAATAGAAAAAAAAAACTAATTACTAGAAAAGAAATACTTGTTTAAACAGTAACAATTATGTATAACAGAAGCAACTCTGGAATCAAGTTTTTTTTCAGTTGCTAAGTCATGTCCAACTTTTTGTGACTCCATGGACTGCAGCACGCCAGGCTTCCCCATCCTTCACCATCTCCCAGAGTCTGCTCAAACTTATGTCCATTGAGTTGGTGAAGCCATGGAACCATCTTGTCCTCTATTGCCCCCTTCTCCTCTTGCCTTCAGTCTTTTTCAGCATCAGGGTTTTGTACAATTAATTAGCTCTTCACATCAGGTGGCCAAAGTATTGGAGCTTCAGTTTCAGCATCAGTCCTTCCAAAGAATATTCAGGGTTGATTTCCTTTAGGATTGACTGGTTTGATCTCCTTGCAGTCCAAGGACTCTCAAGAGTCTTCTCCAACAGCACAGTTCAAAAGCACCAATTCTTTGGCAGTCAGCTTTCTTCATGGTCCAACTCTCACAACTGTACATGACTACTGGAAAAATCACAGCTTTGACTAGATGTACCTGTGTCAGCAAAGTGATGTCTGGGCTTTTTAATATGCTGTCTAGGTTTGTCATAGCTTTTCTTCCAAGGAAGAAGTGTCCTAATTTCATGGCTGCAATCACCATCTTCAGTGATTTTGAAGCCCAAGAAAATAGCCTCTCACTGTTTCCATTGTTTCCCTATCTATTTGTCATGAAGTGATGGGACTGGATGGCATGATCTTAGTTTTCTTAATGTTGAGTTTTAAGTCAGCTTTCTCACTCTCCTCTTTCACCTTCATCAAGAGGCTCTTTAGTTCCTCTTTGTTTTCTGCCATTAGGGGAGTATCATCTATATATCTGAGGTTGTTGATATTTCTTCCGGCAGTCTTGATTCCAGCTTGTGACAGATATATCCATTGCAGCATTTCACATGATGTCCTCTGCACAGAAGTTAAAATAACCAGGGTGACAATATATAGCCTTGACATACTCCTTTCCCAACTTTGAAACAGTCCGTTATTCCATGTCCGGTTCTAACTGTTGCTTCTTGACCCTCATACAGGTTTCTCAGGAGGCAGGTAAGGTGGTCTGGTATTCCCATCTCTTTCAGAATTTTCCACAGTTTAGTGTAGTAAATGAAGCAGATGTTTTTCTGGAATTCTCTTGCTTTTTCTATGATCCAATGGATGTTGGCAATTTAACCTCTAGTTCCTCTGCCTTTTCTAAATTCAGCTTGTACATCTGGAAGTTCTTGGTTCATGTACTGCTGAAGCCTAGCTTGAAGGATTTTAAGCATTACCTTGCTAGCATATGAAACGAGCACAATTGTAAGGTAGTTTGAACTTGTATCATATATCAAATATTAGTTTGTCCCTTGAAATTAAAATGGGGCTCTCTTGTTTAGACTTCAGAGTCTCTCTCTTAAGAAATCTCTATAATGATTATTAGAGTTCATATATTTGAGATATATTCTACTACTTTGAGACTGATCTAAATTTGTGTGCATATTTAAAATCTATCCCAACATTTTAATTTCCTAGAAGAGATTCTCAAAATTTTTGATTTATATTACTAAAGGTAACAATTTTAAGACTTGAGAAATATTCATCAGAAGAGAAAAAATATTAAGGTGAGTTGAAGTAAGTGATGGGGCCAGGCTATCCTTCAATCACACATACCTTCCTGCATTTTCTCCCTTCCTGCTCCCATTTTATATCTACACCACTTTATGAAGGAAAAACTCTTTTGTGAATAGTTCTAGTGTAATAATTTCTTAACTTTGAAACGTGTCTGTGATTATATGGTAAAAAATCCTTGGATATTTCACACATATCAATTATGAAATTACATTACATCTGCAAAGAAGCTCAAAGAGCATCTAGCCTGACCTTCATCATTTCACAGATAGAGCAAACAGACGCTCAGTGACAGAAAGGGCCGTGTCCAAGGCCCCAGAGGTAGTGGTGCATGTGGATCAGAAGCCCAGTGTACTAATCCCCACACAGTATCTTTTGGCAGTTCAGAGTTAATAAAAGGAGAAACTGGTTGCTTGACATCAGTGAAGGTGCTAGTGAAAGAAGTGTTTGTTGCTCAGTTGTGTCCAACTCTGCGACCCCACGGACTATAGCCTGCCAGGCTCCTCAGGCAAGGATATTAGAGTGGGAAGCCCTTCTCCAGATCTTCCTGACCCAGGGATCAAACCTGGGTCTCTTGCATTGCAGACAGATTCTTTATTGCCTGAGCCACCAGGGAAACCCTAGAGCAGAGAACAAACAGCACTTTGCTGTGTCCTTAAGCATTTTTTCTGTCTCATGAGTGGAACGTATCTCAGAATACAAGCGTGGAAAGAATCTTGAAGATCATTGATTCACCCATCTAATAGTCATCTATAGCAATGCCTGGACTGCTCATGACCTATGACTATGGTTAGACAGACGTGACCTGGAAACAGGCCCCTCCAACTAAGCCAGTCAACAAAGGAAAAGGAAGGAGAAGCAACTGGCTGACCTCCTGCAACTAGATCTAATGTGGTTAAGTTTTAAAATGGGAACCTGTTTAAGCTCAAGCAAGCATCTTGATGAAAGATAATGAACCTAACAAGTATCATTATAATAATTTTGTAAAGAAGTACTCATCCTGCCTGATTAAAAAAAAAAAATGTTAGAAGCAAAAAAATGTTAGAAGCTTAATAAACATCAAGCTCAAGTATTCCTATCAGTCTCTGTCTCTGTCAATAGATATATATGTATATGTGTGTATATATTTACATATATAAATGTATAAACATACACATATATTTATACATACATTTAAAATTTAGTGTAACTGGTGTTTAAAACAGTTTTGTGTTCTACTTTTTTCTACCTAGCACTGTTTTCGATCCAACAAATGTTTAAAACATGCATTTTTTTCATGTTTTGATATTCAAAGTATTTTGAGAGAAGCAAACATGCCTGACTCATCTGTGCATAACTATGATAACTTACATTGATGTTAAGCTCCATGGAGGAGCTGCCATTTCATTGGAACCTTGAAACATGAGCACTAGCATTTCAACTTGCTGAAAAGGAGGGGGAGAGGAACAGTATTTTAGGCTGAGGGAGTAACAAGAACAACGGAAAACAGAAAAATTATAGAGAACAGTAGGCCAGGCTGGCTAGAATATAACACACAAAGTTCTTAGGGTGGGGTGGTTGAATCACAAGGAAACAAAGCTGGAGATGGTAGGTTAAATTAGATCAAGGGCTTTAATTAAGGAGTGTGGATTTTACCTTGTAGAGATAATGGAGAGCTATCAAAGATTTTTAGTTTCAGTTTTAAAGACAAGTCTGTGTTTTGAGAAAGTAACAGAGTGAACGACTAATTAGAAAGGTTGAGATTGAAGGCAGGTAGCAGACCAATTAGAGAAGGCAAAGGCAACCCACTCCAGTACTCTTGCCTGGAAAATCCCATGGATGGAGGAGCCTGGTAGGCTGCAGTCCATGGGGTCACTAAGAGTCGGACACGACTAAGCGACTTCCCTTTCACTTTTCACTTTCATGCACTGGAGAAGGAAATGGCAACCCACTCCAGTGTTCTTGCCTGGAGAATCCCAGGGACGGGGGAGCCTGGTGGGCTGCCGTCTGTGGGGTCGCACAGAGTCAGACACAACTGAAGTGACTTAGCAGCAGCAGCAGACCAATTAAGAAGCTGTGTCATGGTCCACTTGACAGATTAGCAGGGGTTTATCAGAGCAGTGCTTGTAAGAATGGAAGGGAAGGGGTGGATTCCAGGGACGTTGCAGAGACAGACTACAAGTATTTGATTACTGACTCAGGGGAAGTGTGTTGATTACTGACTCAGGGGAAGTGTGAGGCGGCTGAAGGGGAGGTGGGCAAGTAGACAGATGTGGGCAAGTAGACAGATGTCTGCAAGGTTTCTAGCCTTAGGAACTGAGAGCATAGTACAATCACAGTGTGACAAGAACAGAATAGATTTCAGGGGGTCAGAAATACTGAAGAATTTGGTTTTGGACTTTCTAATTTGATAAGCTAATGGGACATTTGTGTATTCTTATTGCCTTTTAAAGTGGAAAACTAGTAATGATCTATAATTATCTGCCAGGCAAATCTGAATGCTTGTTTTCTTAAAATCTTTTGAGATGGACACATTTCCTGACATACAACTATTTTTATAAAAGCCTTATAAAAGTGTTCTTATACTTTAACCCAGCAATTTCACCTCTAGAAATTATTCCCAAGGAAATAATTGGGATACACACAAAGGACAATGTATAAGCTCTGTGTAAAATAGTAGAACACTCTCTAAATATCTTAACAGTAGAGGACGATTTAAACTAATTCTGCAACATATATTTCATTCCTAAAAACAATGTTGTATGGTAACGTTTTTATAAAGCTCACAGCAAAAGTCAAGGATACACTATTTGGAGATGTACACACATGTTGTTGTGTTAGTCGCCAAGTCATGCCCGACTCTATGTGATCCCATGGACTGTAGCCCACCAGGCTCCTCTGTCCGTGGAATTCTCCATAAAAAAATACTGGAGTGGGTTGCCATTGCCTTCTCCAGGGAATCTTCCCGACCCAGGGATCAAAGCTGGGTCTCCTATATTGTAGGTGGATTCTTTACTGAGCCACCTGGGAAGGACACACATATATGTGAAAACACTAAAAAGGAAAAAAAAAAAAAAGAAGAGGCAGTAGCAGCTACTGGCAGTACACAAATCAGAGGACAGTGATTACCTATGGGGTGGGGGTGGGGAGGGGCAGCAGCGGGGCAGCACATGGACAACTTCCAGGGTATTGTAATGGCCCAGTTCTCTCTCAGGTTGGGTACTGGGTTCATAAGTGCTCATCACTGGATTTTAAAATTCCATATGATTTTATATTCAATTATATAACATATATACACACATTAGCATATATATACAATATATAATATTGTATATTAAAATGTTAAATTCATATCAAAAATATTTCACAGAAAAAAAAGCCTGTTTTTCACACATGTAGCATACAGTAAGGTGAAAAAACACTGCCAATAGAGTATATTCATTAGTTGTCCACGTAGTAAAAATTAATATCTGTGTATATTTATATGTGTTTATTAAAACAGGATTTGAATGTTGGTATTTTAAATTTCTTCCTCTTCTAACAACACTTTCCCAATTTCCTATAAGAGAATCTTGTCAGTTTTAATCATCAAGGGAAAAAATGTCAAAAACTTTCTGGGTGCCCAAAGACATTTCTGAGAGGGGTTTAATATAGCTATAATAGAGGACATAAATAATTGTACTTGTAACATTTTAAAAACATGAATGTTGTTGTTTAGTTGCTAAGTTGTATCCAACTCTTTTACCCCATGGACCGTAGCCCACCAGGCTCCTCTGTCTTTGGGATTTCCCAGGCAAGAATACTGAAGTGGGTTGCCATTTTCTTCTCCAGGGGATCTTCCCAACTGAGGAATCGAACCTGTGTCTCCTAAGTTGCAGGCAGATTCGTCACTACTGAGCCATCTGGGAGGTCCCAAAACATGAATACATAGCTTTAAAAAACTACAAGTGAGAGAGTTAAAAACTTTAGAAAGGTTAGTGGTAAGAATGGAGAATATAGGTTTCAATGATATGTTAGGATCCAATCCTCCAAATAAGGAGCAGTAAGAAGAACTGTTAAACAATAACAGCAATTCTTAAATAAGAGAGAATCCATTCGGTTATGAGGCACTTTTAAATACTTTTCTCGTCTGAGACAACGTTTGAGAGCACTAGTAGATATTCCTTGTCCCTTCTTTTTCACCGCTCTCCTTGCCTGTAATAGGGTTATGTGACTTGCTGCTGGCTGTGGGGGAAGTGCACTTCATTGCTCCAGTCATGCTGGCCTTGCCCACGTGATTCTCTTTGGCCAGTGGAATGATGATGGACAGGGCCTACGCCAGGACTGTGCAGAAAATCTAAGGGGTATCGTCAACTCACTTGCCCTTTCTTTCAGCCATGATAATAGGCAAGCCCCACAAAGGGTTTATCTTATAGGTCTGAGAATAAGAAACATGGAAAGCAGATGGAGCAAAGCCACAGCTGAGCACACATTGGCAGATGCATATCTTGAATGAGAATAAATGTATGTTACTATTGTTGTAAACCACTGTGATTTGGGGGTGGTTTGTGATACAGAAATCTGACTATATATACATAATTTATAGGGAAGAAAAGAATCAGGTTAAATGACCTTTCCAAAGTTTCATGTCTGGAAAGTGGAAAGCATTCCATGCTGGTGCCTCTTAACATACTACATGCTGCTTTTCTTTGTCATAAAATGAACTACCAAAGAGTACTTAAGGTAAACCAAGACTTCTTTTTGTTACGTGTCAAGTGAGATCACATGGACTACGAGAGGTTACTGGTCACCTGTTCCAAAGTGCTCCACGTGTGTCTATTAAGCATCATTTCTCATCGCTATTGAAGGTGACCTTTTCATCTAATCTAGCACATTTCTTCTCTCTATGGAAATGAGAAAACTAATAATGATAGAGAATATAATTTCTTTAGACTTTCCTTCTATTTTACAAATCCTTTCATACAAAATCTTGTGTGTAGTTCTGTCACACAAAATCTTGTGAGGTAGATGGCAAAGGTATTGTTGAAACTATAATCCTCCTCCCTGTTCCAAATTCTTGAGTACCAAATTATATATCTCCTTTTTTCAGAAACTGGAGAACTGTGATAACATCTCTGCAGATGGTGATTCACAGTATACCATAAAATCAAAATGCATGAGATCTAGTTACAAAAGTTAAGGTGACTGGAAGACTACAGATCTTTGGGTTTTACTTCAACAGAACAACACCTAAACAATTTCCTTTGCATACATAGAGACATTTTGTTTTTTCCCAACTTAGTGCTTAAAGCGCCTCTCTGAAATAGCAGGGAAAAGAGAGTCTGAAACATGAGCTAGGGATGGCAAATGAAACTTTTATCTGTGTATAAGTTCTACTAATTTACAACTTGTGAAATGTCAAACTCTCAGTTTTTTTTTTTTTTCCACCCAAGTTTGAGCTTCTTTATGTGTGGAAAGGCATTGTGCCAAAGACTCTTGATATAGAAAAGCTGAGGAAGGCACCTTCGTGTGTAGTGGGATGGTTTTCTTACAGGCTCAGGAAAAGTCCATGCCAGGGCACAGCTGACTGATCTATGGGCGCCTTTCGCTCCAGCCCCCAGTGGCAGGGGCAGGCCCTGATGTCTTGAACTGCTTTCCATCACAGAATGTTACTTCTGCTGTATGTCCCACCTTTTCCCTCTATTCTTATTGTTCCTCCCTCAATTCTGTTATGAATAATTAGTGATGAAATCTTCATTCATTGTTCTGTTTTTATAGTTTTATTTTAATGAATATAAAACCATTTACAACAGCTTTTACGGGCTCCCTCCATGAAGAGTGTCTAACCCATTTTTTCTTTTTAAACCTTTGTTTCAACTCTGAATTCACTTTCTCTGGGAATTTTTAAAAATCACTCTGGGGAGGAAATCCTATGTACTTTACATCCATTCTGAGATCTTTTTAAGTCTAATAATAGCAACTTCAATGTTAATATTCAAGGAATGCTTTATATGTGTCAGGCACTATGTTAAACATTGTTTCTAAAATCATCACATATGATTCTCTTAAAAACTTCATGAGGATATTGAGATGTGGCTACTTCAAAGTAGGCTGCCCAAGCTCACATAGGCAAATTGGGTAGAGCCTAAACCTCTGAAGACCACCACAGGATATCAAGTCACGTCTCTGATGAAATGCAGTAAAGCACAACTAAAAATTTTATGGGGTGATGGTTAAAGGAGTCTTTAGTTTTATCTTTAATATTTGAATTTTTATAAGAATGTATTTATATATCAATAGTATAATGAAAAAATATGAAACATTTTAGGATAAACATATGTAATTAAAAACTTTTTCACAAAGAAACAGCCACACCTACATGCTTTGCCTGTGTGTCTCGTTTTGTTTTTGGCCATGCTGCATGGCCTGTGGGAGCTTAGTTCCTCAATCAGGAATTGACTCTGTGCCCTCAGCAGTGGAAGCTGGGCAACCAGGGAATTCCTATACCTATATGGCATTATCAGTGAGTTTTCTCAAACACCTAAGAAAGAAATAACAACAACCTTATGTGAACCCTACCAGAATATAGAAAAAAAAGGGATAGCAACTGCCAACTTGTTTTATAAGAACTTCAGAGCATCACATGAAAACCTGACAAAGATATTTAAAAAACAAGAAAAAAAATACAGATCAGTATCTTTTGTAGAGATATAAAAACCTAACAGCCAACAGAATCCAGTAACATACAAAAAGATAATATAACATGATTAAGGTACATTAATTCCAAAATGCAAGGTTAGTTTAATACTCAATAAACCATTATAACATGAGAGAAAACAAGAAGAGAGAAAACAAGAAGAGAGAAATCAAATGGTCATTTCAATAGATGAATAAAGAAAAAAATCACTTGAAAAAATTTAACATCCATTCATAATAATAACTCAACAAACTAGGAACAAAAAATAAAGTTCCTTAACCCATCTTATGATATTTATAAAAGTCATAAAGCTAACATCATCCTTAATGGTAAAACTGAAATATTGAAAGCGTTCTCCTTACTAATGCAACGTATATCCAACATAGACTAGGATTCTTAAACAGTATATTTCAGACAAGATAAAGGAAATAAAAGGGATAAGGCTTATAAAGAAAGAAATAAGATGGATGTTATTTGCAGATAATATAATTGTATACACAGAAAATGCAAAAGAGTCTACAGGCCTACAGTTAGAATGAATAAGTGAGTTTAGCAAGTTTGCTCGAGATGTGTACAAATACACACATACACAGATAAATGTATTTTTAAATAGCAGCAACAAATAAACAGAAAATAAAATCTAAGAGATACTACCTAAACAAACAGACCAATGAAATAAAACAGAATGTCCAGATACAGACCCACAAAAACATGTTCTCTTTTTATGACAAAGCAGAGCACTGGTAAAAAGAAAATTTTTAAAAATAAATTGGGTCAATTGCATAAACATATGAAAACCAAATAAATCTTGAGTTCTGCCTTACACTCTCACACTGTATATAAGAATAAATGTTAGATGGACTGCAGATCTCAATGAAAAAGGTAAAACAATACAGCATCAAGAAGAAAACAGGAGATTATCTTTGTAACACTGGGAAGCAAAGATTCTTAAACCTAGATTTAAATAAAGATTATTGAAACAAAGATTAAAACACAAATATCAGCCATATGCCACTCTCTCCAAAACATCATTTTGAGTATATTACAATTAAGCCATTTTATCACAGTACACCAATAAGAGTGAAAAGAAAGCCAAAAGGTAGGTATTTACAATACATATTAATATATCTGACAAAGGACTCATGTCCAGGGTATATAAAAAAAACTTCTTTAAATCAAAAGAAAAAGCAGGTAACCCAACAGCAAAAGACAAAAGGGAATACCCAATTGCCAAATAAGCATATGGAAATGGGCACAACTTCATCAGGCATCAGGAAAAAGCAAATTAAAATGACAATGAGACATCACAGGCAACTCACCATGGTGATTAAAATAAAAGAGACTAAAACTATACTAAATGCTGAAGAAAATGGGGAGCAACCGGAACTTTCAGACAAGGCCGGAAGGAGTATAAATTTGTATAATTACTTTCAAAAACTATCAATTATCTGGCAGGGTCTGCTAAAGGTGAGCACACGCAGACACTATGACCCAGCAATTCCATTCTTAGTAGAAACCGTAGGAGAAATGTGTACTTATGTTTCCCAAATGACATGTTCAAGAATTTTCAAATCAGCATTATGTATGTAAGTCACAAACTATAAACAACTCACATAAGCCAGATGTGGGTTACCCTGGCAGGGCATGAGCTTGGGTTAGGCAGCTCTGTATTGAAGGAGCTGACAGCTGGAGGTTGTCTGCAGACGGCACTCTCTGAAATTGGGCAGCAAGGCCTTGCTTGGAAGGGGACCTGGACAACTCATCTGTGTTTTAACCAGAGGGAGACAGACCTAGTTATTAAAATGATAACTGTCGTTGCAGTCATACAGAGATAGGGCCAAGGGTGAGCTGTGGTCCCAAAGCGATCAGTCTCAAGATTTCACTCTGGAATACTGATGTTCCTGTGACATGTTTAATATCCCATCCACAGTCAATGACAAAATTCTCTGGTAATCTGATAGCAGGAAATCAGGTTAAATCAAAGAGGCAGAGAAGACAGCTTGATAGAAGGAGCTGCATATGGCCAAGTTCACTGTAGCAAATATTTTTGGAATAGGTCAATAATTTATCATACTCTTTGCAAGGATATGAGCAGCATATTTCCCTCCTCCACCCAGAACACTCCCTACTCTAATGACAAAATATTATCTGTATTCTCGCTTTTTGCACTCTGCACAAGCAGTTTTGCAATCGCTTCTTCCTGTCCTAATTGTTAGATTAATTTTCAGCTTCATTACTGCTCACATTTATGTATTCGTGTGTGTATGTGAGTGAGAGAGAAAAAGAGAGACACTGTGCATTAAATTAAATAATTTTTTCATGAGATTAAATTACTTCCTTAATGAAAAATGCCCACCAGGTTGCAGGATAATTGCAGAATGTGGTTGCCTTGAATTTTTAAATGGGAGATTTTTCTTTAATTGTCAGCAGCTTAAAGTCTTCTGTGGTACACCTTTTTGGTGTGGAAGCAGGATTTTTCTAAGTGTTCAAAGAACTAACCATATGACTTAGGAAGAGTTCAGTATGTATGTTCGGTGTATGCTATATGCTGCAGGGGGTGTGGGAATCATGCTAGAAATATGTATTTCCTTGGGAAAGTTCTTGCTTCCTAGATATTCCTCTTGTACAGAAAATAAGACGTGCACATAAAGGGTAAGCAAAGGCTATCATAACAATCACTGGGATCCTCACACCTGACTGTAATTGAACTGAAACTGGAGATCCATAATCTCTCCATAAAATACCTTGTTAGATAAAAAAATAACATCTCTAATGTGTGCTCAGAGATTATCTTTACTGACTACCATCTGCTACTAAGCATTTTCATATGTTGACTCAGTCTTCTTATTCATGCTTACTCTATCCACAACCCTTTTAAAAGTCCAAATCTTCTGAATGAAGGCTTCCAAACTTTAGATAGAGTCATGACATGAGCCTTGAGAAGAGATTTGGCAAGGCAGAGAAAGGGGCTCTTTTTAAAATGCAGGAACACTCTCAGGCTGACTCAGAATGTCATTATTTCACAGGACGCTGAGGAACCATGGTGGAGGGCCAGAAGGGATGACCTTGCCAGTCCCTCTCAACCTCAAGAATGAATCATCAAAACTTTGATCTCATACTGATACTCAAAAAACAAAAACGGAAGTCATCTACATATTTGAAGAACTAAGAAACATAAATCGATACCATGGCATAAAGAAACAACCACATATAATGGGATAAAGACTATGGGGGTAACAATCTGTACAAATGTTAAGAAATTTGTAATAAAACATTCTGATGGTGAGAACTGCTCTATTGATTGGAAAAATGAGGCAAGGCAATTACAAAGTGCATTTCATAGGTCCATATGATAAATGGTTTCTGCTTCAATTCATATTTTATATTAAGTAATTAAAAGGAAACATGAAATTATACTTTGCAATAATGAAATATTTAGGCAGTCTAGAAATTCCAGTTATAATCAATGTGTATTAACTCCACACTCTCAATCACAAACGTCTACCTGAGGTATATCTGCCATGAGGCATGAATCACTTTCCTCTACAGCATTTACATAACATGTAATTTTTATTGGTTATTTACTTAAAAATCTACCACTGTTGATGTTCTTTAGTTAGAGCTGATTGTAATCTCTAAAGCAAAAACTGTTTCAACTTGTGATAAAGGAAACCTTTCGGGATCCAGTTGAAACATTTATCACACTCAGGGTAAATAGGAAGGAAAGCATCATCAACCAAGTTTAAACACAGAATATCCTGAATGTTCAGCCACAAGCAGCTAAA
The DNA here is from genome assembly GCF_027580195.1 of Bos mutus. Classification (NCBI taxonomy): domain Eukaryota; kingdom Metazoa; phylum Chordata; class Mammalia; order Artiodactyla; family Bovidae; genus Bos; species Bos mutus. Next base: position 52,001,567 of record NC_091617.1, read on the forward strand.
AATCATTTCCAGGTGCCTAAGGATGGCTAGATTTTCCTTCGCCCCTTTGTAGTATTTTCAAATGCATAATTATGCCTAGTATACTTTGCTACGACCCTGTCCATGACCCACAAGCTACAAAGAAAAAAAAAATACAGCTGACCTTGAGAATACAATTTAAAGTCCACTAAATGACACCATTTTTTAAAAACAATACAAAAATCCAAAACAGTACTCTCTTTCGTGTAGTCTCCCTGAAAGAAAGTGTGCCTGTAAAAAAGTTCATCAGTGAATATTTCCTTTCATTCTCTGAGACAACCTGCAGTTGAGTAATCACACTGGCTGCTCTAAAAATGTATGTGTGTCTAGTTAATTTAGGCCGTTTATTTTGATAGCATTCACCTCTTTTTGATTATAGCAGGTGTTTCAAGGATAAATTTGCTGAAAATTGTATTTTGTTTAAACAACAGCAGCATGTACATTTATGGCCTTACTATATTAAAAGGCATTTATTGTCTGGCAGCAATAGATACAATTACAAACATTTGTGACAGTAATTGGAGCTATTACTCCTGCATGGAGCCTCATGGAGATCAACTTATTGCTACCTGTATTTACATGTATTACTGGTAATTGCAAAATCTGGTGCCTTATTTTTTAAAAATTTTGTGAATATTTTTCAACAAAAGGTCTACCAGAAAATCTGTAAGAATTACAACTGTAGTTTCTCCATTATTCAAATAACAGGCAGAATCACATCTTCTGACAAATATGTATGTAAAATGTATTCCTGTATCATAGCTCACAGACTGTTCAAGATGGATTTAGAAAACGCAGAGGAATCAGATCAAACTACCAACATCCTGGATCATAGAAAAAGCAAGAGAATTCCAGAAAAACATCTATTTCTGCTTCATTGATTGATTACACTAAAACCTTTGACTGTGGATAACAATAAATGGTGGGAAATTCTTAAAGAGATGGGAATACCAGGCCACCTGACCTGCCCCCTGAGAAATCTGTATGCAGGTCAAGAAGCAACAGTCAGAACCGGACATGGGACAACGGACTGGTTCCAAATTGGGAGAGGAGTATATCAAGGCTGTATACTGTAACCCTGCTTATTTAATGTATATGCAGAGTACATCATGCGAAATGCCAGGCTGGATGAAGCACAAGCTGGAATCACAATTTCCAGGAGAAATATCAATAACCTCAGATATGCAGATGACACCGTCCTTTTGGCAGAAAGCAAAGAGGAACTGAGGAGCCTCTTGAAAGTGAAAGAGGGGAGTGAAAAAGCTGACTTAAAACTAAACATTCAAAAAACTAAGATGATGGCATCCAGTACCATCATTTGAGGCAAATAGATGGGGAAGCAATGTAAACAGTGACAGACTTTATTTTCTTGGGCTCCAAAATCACTGCAGATGGTGGCTGCAGCCATGAAATTAAAAGACGTGTGCTCCTTGGAAGAAAAGCTATGACCAACCTAGACAGCATATTAAAAAGCAGAGATATTACTTTGCTGACAAATGTCTGTATAGTTAAAGCTATGGTTTTTCTAGTAGTCATGTACGGATGTGAGAGTTGGACCATAAAGCTAAGCCCCGAGGAATTGATGCTTTTCAACTGTGGTGCTGGAGAAAACTCTTGAGAGTCCCTTGGACTGCAAGGAGATCAAATCAGTCAATCCTAAAGGAAATCAGCCTGGAATATTCATTGGAAGGACTGATGCTGAAGCTAAAACTCCAATACTTTGGCCACTGATGTGAAGAACTGATTCCTTAAAAAAGACTGTGATGCTGGGAAAGACTGAAGGCAGGAGAATGGGCCGACAGAGGATGAGATGGTTGGATGGCATCACCAACTCAATGGACATGAGCTTAAGCAAGTTTGGGAAGCCTGGCATTATGCAGTCCATGGGGTCGCAGAGTCGGACATGACTGAGCGACTGAACTGGACTGAGCTGAGCCCACAGAATATATAATACATTTTTGCTCATGTTTACAAGGATCCTTTCTAAATGTTGAGCTTTAAGCCAACTTTTTCACTCTCTTTCACTTTCATCAAGAGGCTCTTTAGTTCTTCACTTTCTGCCATAAGGGTGGTGTCATCTGCATATCTGAGGTTATTCATATTTCTCCCGGCAATCTTGATTTTAGCTTGTGCTTCTTCCAGCCCAGTGTTTCTCATGATGTACTCTGCATAGAAGTTAAATAAGCAGGGTGACAATATACAGCCTTGATGTACTTCTTTTCCTATTTGGAACCAGTCTATTGTTCCATGTCCAGTTCTAACTGTTGCTTCCTGACCGGCATACAGGTTTCTCAAGAGACAGGTCAGGTGGTCTGGTATTCCCATCTCTTTCAGAATTTTCCACAGTTTATGGTGATCCACACAGTCAAAGGCTTTGGCATAGTCAATAAGCAGAAATAGGTATTTTTCTGGAACTCTCTTGCTTTTTCGATGATCCACTGGATGTTAGCAATTTGATCTGCGGTTCCTCTGCCTTTTCTAAATCCAGCTTGAACATCTGGAAGTTCATGGTTCATGTAGTGCTGAAGCCTGGCTTGGAGAATTTTGAGCATTACTTTACTAGCGTGGGAGGTGAGTGCAATTGTGCGGTAGTTTGAGCATTCTTTGGCAGTGCCTTTCTTTGGGACTGGAATGAAAACTGACCTTTTCAGTCCTGTGGCCACTGCTGAGTTTTCCAAATTTGCTGGCATATTAAGTGTAGCACTTTTACAGCATCACCTTTCAGGATTTGAAATAGCTCAACTGGAATTCCATCACCTCCACTAGCTTTGTTCATAGTGATGCTTCCTAAGGCCCACTTGACTTCAGATTCCAGGATGTCTAGCTCCAGGTGAGTGTGAGTGATCACACCATTGTGATTATCCGGGTCATGAAGATCTTTTTTGTACAGTTCTTCTGTGTATTCTTGCCACCTCTTCTTAATATCTTCTGCTTCTGTTAGGTCCATACCATTTATGTCCTTTATCGAGTCCATCTTTGCATGAAATATTCCCCTGGTATCTCTAATTTTCTTGAAGAGATCTCTAGTCTTTCCCATTCTATTGTTTTCCTCTATTTATTTGCATTGATCACTGAAGAAGGCTTTCATATCTCTCCTTGCTATTCTTTGAAACTCTGTTTCCGAATGGGTATATCTTTCCTTTTTTCCTTTGCTTTTTGCTTCTCTTTTTTTCACAGCTATTTGTAAGGCCTCCTCAGATGACCATTTTGCTTTTCTGCATTTCTTTTTGTTGGAAATGGTCTTGATCCCTGTCTCCTGTACAATGTCATGAACCTCTGTCCATAGTTCACCAGGCAGTCTGTCTATCAGATCTAGTCCCTTAAATCTATTTCTCACTTCCACTGTATAGTCGTAAGGGATTTGATCTAGGTCATATCTGAATGGTCTAGTGGTTTTCCCTACTTTCTTCAATTTATGTCTGAATTTGGCAATGAGGAGTTCATGATCTGAGCCACAGTCAGCTCCTGGTCTTGTTTTTGCTGACTTTATAGAACTCTATCTGCAAAAATATAATCAATCTGATTTCGGTTTTGACCATCTGATGATGTCCATGTGTAGAGTCTTCTCTTGTGTTATTGGAAGATGGTGTTTGCTATGACCAGTGCGTTCTCTTTGCAGAACTCTATTAGCCTTTGCCCTGCTTCATTCTGTACTCCAAGGCCAAATTTGCCTGTTACTCCAGGTGTTTCTTGACTTCCTACTTTTGCATTCCAGTCCCCTATAATGAAAAGCACATCATTTTTGGGTGTTAGTTCTAGAAGGTCTTGTAGGTCTTCATAGAACTGTTCAACTTCAGCTTCTTCAGTGTTACTGGTCAGAGCATAGACGTGGATTACCGTGATATTGAAAAAGTTGGCTTAAAGCTCAACATTCAGAAAACTAAGATCATGGCATCCGGTCCCATTACTTCATGGCAAATAGATGGGGAAACAGTGGAAACAGTGGCTGACTTTATTTTTTTCATCTCCAAAATCACTGCAGATGGTGATTCCAGCCATGAAATTAAAAGACGCTTACTGCTTGGAAGGAAAGTTACAACCAATCTAGATAGCATATTAAAAAGCAGACATTATTTTGTCAACAAAGGTCCGTCTAGTCAAGGCTATGGTTTTTCCAGTGGTCACGTATGGATGTGAGAGTTGGACTATAAAGAAAGCTGAGCATCAAAGAATTGACGCTTTTGAACTGTGGTGTTGGAGAAGACTCTTGAGAGCCCCTTGGACTGCAAGGAGATCCAACCAGTCCATCATAAAGGAGATCAGCCTGGGTGTTTATTGGAAGAACTGATGTTGAAGGTGATACTCCAATACTTGGCCACCTGATGCCAAGAGCTGACTCATTTGAGAAGCCCCTGATGCTGGGAAAGATTGAGGGCAGGAGAAGAAGGGGACGATAGAGGATGAGATGGTTGGATGGCATCACTGACTCAATGGACACGAGTTTGGGTGGACTCTAGGTGTTGGTGATGGACAGGGAGGCCTGGCGTGCTGCAATTCATGCGGTCGCAAAGAGTTGGACACGACTGAATGACTGAACTGAACTGAACAAGGATCCTATCAATATAGCCTATCCAGCAACCAGAGTACAAGTCTTAAGAAATGCTCTTTATTCCAGAACTGTAATAATTGATAAATCCGTATAGGTAAGAAATATTTAGAAAGCTAAATTTTATTAACACTCTTCAACACACTGATGGCAGAAGATCAAAGCAAGTTGACCTTCCACTGCTTTGGAATGGAAAAAGTACCCTCTATTGCTTCCAGGTACAGATTTGTCTACAAGACTACAAAGAGAAAGCCTAGCATTGTACACTTCTGCAGGATTTGGCTTATAATACGAAGAGACTTAGAAATAATACAGCAATTCTGTGGTCCCTTCAGGTTCATTTAAATGGAATTCCACCTCCTGATTAATGCAGGCCTCTCTATTGCTTTTACGTTTTAGCTAGCACAGTGACTGGAGAGCCCAAGGGCTCAAGACTATTGTAATGATTCTACCCTTAGCACAAAGACTTCCTGAAAGGTTTCTTGCTGTGAATTACCGAAGGCAACATCTGTATGGTTTGTTTACATTAAAACAAAATCCAATTGCTTAGAGTTGAAATTTAAAGTTTAAGGTTCTTTTTACAAGTGCACCCTGACAAAGCCGGACTCTGAAGAACAAGTAAGGATGTAAAAAAGCAGTTCAGTGAATCAAAGGCTTGAAATAATTAGAAACACATGCTGCAGTACTACCTAAGCTTTAAGTAAAAAATCATCTCTTTATCTGAATTCCTTGTAATGAACCTGAAGATTTACATAATGACTAAAGACATTTTGGTAGAAAGAAGGGGTACCTAGCCAATTATCTTTTAAAGCAACAAAGCAGGAAACATTTAATTATAATTTGGAAAAAAGTCTATTTAAGTCATTAATCAAAATTCTAATTACAATATTCATAGGGCATTAAAGCACGATAGAACATTTGCTCACTGCATTAAATACCTAATATTAAATCATTCTAATATACAATCTTTTAGGAATAAATACTGCATAATTGAAAAAAAAGAATCTGTGTAAGGTTTAGTTGAAAACTGATTTCACACTTGCTGCTCTTCCTTATTTGTGAAATAAATATTATTAATGATTACTTGGATTCTACGTAAAAACCCTTGACTTGAAAAAAATCATTCTCCTGATAAAGATTAATAAGATTGATCATTTTAAGAAGATACTTCCCTTTGATTCAATGACTCAAGTTGAGAAACTGAACATACAAATGGACAACAGATAATAGCCAGACCATTACTCAAAATAGAATTCTGACCCACAGTCTGTGGCCACTACTTCAGGAAGCCAAGCCACAACCTGTGTACAAGTGACCAAAATGGTCAGCACTTAATAACTGTCGGCTTCTCCGATTTTTGGCCCCCGCTGCCACCCCATTTCTAATGTAGGCCCAATCAGACAAAGCCAAATATCCTCCCCTAACCGATCACGAGAGGCCCTGTTTCTAGTGACCCTGCCTCCAAATTTCCAGTCACATCTGAACATTTGAAGCCTTTCCTTTTTTGTACTATAATTCTTTTAAATATTCCTGCATGCCTTAAATTCTCTGCCAAATGCAAGTGGTGGTGGCTGATTCCTTGCTATAGTAAGCTCTGAATAAATAGACTTGCTCTCATTTAGGTGGGCTCTGTTTATTTTCATAAAGTCAAATAAAGGCTTGCTTTTCTATAGTAAAAAGAAAACTAAAAAAAGAATAATTCTCCTTAAGAAATGGCATTAAGTATTTCCTTAGCAATCAAAATTAATCAAAAATACAGAAAGTGAAATCTATATGAATATGCATGCAATTTTCTATTTTCCCAGAAATAGAGGACATGCAGTATTCTTTGGCATCTCAGCTTCAATTATTTTATTATTCAACGCAACAACTGTCAACTGATTCACTATGGCAAAAATCATCACAATACTGTAAAGTAATTATCCACCAATTAAAATAAATAAATACATTGTAAAAAAAAGTTTAAAAATTGCTATCATAGAAATTAAAATATTTCGATCAAGTAGGAAATATTATCCTTCAATAATCATCATAAAGTAACCTGGAGAAGAGCCCCTCACACAGTTAAAAACAGATAACAGCAGTTACAACCCATAGGCTTTTCTGACTGTACATTCTTGCATCAATAAGTAATTATGTAAGATTTCTAATTTCATTTTCTATTTAATCATCATTGGCTTTCTGTTCTCCATGTTTTCTCTTTCAACTGGATTTTCTTATTCAACAACCACTTGTTCTCTAAAATGACTCACTAGCCAATCCACTTCCAGCTAGTGGATTGTGTTCTCAGATCTTATGGTCCTTAGGCTTGCCCATACCCTAACCACTAGCTCTTGTGTGACACTGCCCTGTCATTTCTCCACCCAGATCTTAGACCTCCTGGTTTGATCCTAACCTGCTAAACTTGGCCAAGCCATCTTGCTACCTGGTGCTTAGCTGGAGAGCGATGGTAACCTTCTAGCACTACAGACAATCATCTAAAGTTATGCTTTATAATTTTTAAGAATATGTGGAAATACATGATGAAATGTTAGGTGAAAAAAAGAGGTATAATTTCAACACTATACACAAAAAGCACACAGCAACATGTATTAAGTGATTCTTCTGGCACCATTCTAAGTGCTTTAGATATGTTAATTCACTTAATACTTTTAATAACTTAAGGTAGGGTTTATAATCGGAGAAGGCAATGGCAACCCACTCCAGTACTCTTGCCTGGAAAATCCCATGGACACAGGAGCCTGGCAGGCTGCAGTCCATGGGGTCGTGAAGAGTCGGACACGACTGAGTGACTTCACTTTCACTTTTTACTTTCATGCATTGGAGAAGGAAATGGCAACCCACTCCAGTGTTCTTGCCTGGAGAATCCCAGGGATGGCGGAGCCTGGTGGGCTGCTGTCTGTGGGGTCGAGTGGAGTTGGACACGACTGAAGTGACTTAGTAGTAGTAGTAGAGGGTTTATAATGAATTCCATTTTACAGACGAGGAAACTGAGGCATAGAGTGGTTAAATAACCTACCCACAGGGTCCAACCGCTAAGTTTTAGAGTCAAGATTATTATTCAAGCATCCTGGATTCAGAATTTGTGCTTTTAAACCAGTGTGCTATATAGTCATTAATTGAATAGGTAAGAACCCAGGTTGGAGGCTCAAATATCGTGTCTGTCACTTACTGCTGCTGCTGCTAAGTCGCTTCAGTCATGTCCGACTCTGTGCGACCCCATAGACGGCAGCCCACCAGGCTCCCCTGTCCCTGGGATTCTCCAGGCAAGAACACTGGAGTGGGTTGCCATTCCCTTCTCCAATGCATGAAAGTGAAAAGTGAAAGTGAAGTTGCTTAGTCGTATCCAATTCTTCGCAACCCCATGGACTGCAGCCCACCAGGCTCCTCCATCCATAGGATTCTCCAGGCAAGAGTACTGGAGTGGGGTGCCATTGCCTTCTCCACTGTCACTTACTAGGCAGAGGCAAATAACTTCTCCTTGTTTCAGTTTCCTCATCTGTATTAAAAGGTACCTGCATATCATAGGGCAGTGGACAGGATTAAATGAGTTAACAGATGTGAAGTGCTAAGAACAGCACGTGGCACAAAGCAAACACTGAAGAAATATCATTTACTACTATTATTTTCATCATATTATATATACTTTTACTAGGGAAAAACTAGAAATATTTATTACAAAAATAATATGTATATGAATCTAACTATATCCTATTAAAAAATATAAGGCTGACAGTAATCAATATTCCTTAAATGATGGAAGCATTAGTGCAGACATTTTGTAAACTCCTCCTGAACACTGATACAGACACAAAGAGGGCTATGATAGAACACAATAATATTACAAAACAATGCTGTAACATAAAAATAATCAATATTTATTAGGCAATAACTATGTGTCAGATACTGTTCTTGGTGCTTTACAACAACTCCACGAGGTGAGTAACATAATTAGTCCCTTTTTAGAGATAAGGAAAAGAGGAACAGAGAGGTACAGTAGCTTGCCCTGGATCACACAGATATTAAGTGGTAGAAATATGAATTTCAGGTGCCCATGGAAGGTGTGTGAGATAGGCTCCATCGTCCCTGGGTCTTTATAACTGCCACAGTTTTATTAAGTTTCTGAAACTTTGTTCAATAAAACAGGATTTGATGGTGGGACTAAATGTGTTCTCCCTAGCTTCTAATTCACAGCACACTGCTTGCCTCCTCTCCCCCTGAAATATTATTTCTGTATTACTTATATAATTAAAAATAAAACTTTATTTTAAAAAGACTCAAGAGATTAGGATAATTCTTGAGCAGTTACAGATTTAAGTCTAGTCTGAGTATAATCACAGATGTTTGCTCTTAAAGTTTTACATTCCATCCAAGTAGGTGTGCAACAGTTGTGGGCACTTATTATTGGATCTAATAAAGAACAATGGTGGCTTAGTGGCTAAGTCATGTCCAACTCTTGTGACCCCATGGACTGTAGCCTGCTAGGCTCCTCTGTCCATGGGATACTCCAGATAAGAATACTGGAATGGGTTGTCATTTCCTTCTCCAGGGAATCTTCCTGACCCAGCAACTGAACCTGGGTCTCCTGCATTGCAGGCAGATTCTTTATCGACTGAACTACCAGAGAAGCCCAATAAAGAATAAAAAAATAAAAAACACAGCAGAAAGGAAAGATTAGAGAAATAAAGAGGAAAAAAAGAACAATAAGATGTAGAGTTGCAGACTATTAGTTGTAGATAATTTTATTAGGTGGCACTGACATCTACTCTAGCTTAAGTGTCCTCAGACTGTCCTTTTAAGGAACTGATGCCCTAGCCTTACGCACTTGGCCCTAAATGAAGCATTAACTAGGGCTGAACGACCCAGATTTGGCTGAATTTATTGACTCTCTTGGCAGAACTTCTGACTGTGTCTTCAGACATATTTTTCCAAGTTGAGGTAGATCTGAGACGGATATACAGCTACTCTAGAAGTAATCACCAGGAGCAGTCTCTGTATCTAGCTCTAAAAAGGGAAACCGCTCATACGGTCCATTCAAGCCAGCATATGACAAAATCTTTTATCTTCAGCTGTGGAATATATTATTTGTAGTTTTGGCAACATATTTATTTCCCAATTGTAATTTGTTTAAGCTAATATTAAAATTTATTTGCTTTCTTTGGGAACTGGCAATAGTAACAAGTAGTGCCAGAAACAAGGATAAGCTAGCCTTGCAATAAAAACCTGATTACAAGATGACTCATATACAAAATAAAATATTGGTGTATGACAGGATCTCATCAAGCATACAGACTGTCATATGCAAAAAGAACAGAAAAGATTTACTTTTTTTGCAGTTGTGAAGCATACAAGGAATAAACTGAACTTGTAAGAAAAAAAGCAAAACAAATGCTTGATCTGGTGCCAAATAAATATGCAACTTTTTTTACTTATAACACCAGGTCATTTTAAAGAAATTTATAATGGCTTTAAATAATGGAAACTCTGCATTACTTATCTCCTACATCTCTATGCTACTTAAAACTTAATCTAACAGTGATCAGTAAAACACATTGATCTGAAAGTAATTAATTTCTCACCACCCACCGCCAAACATGAAGTTGAAATCTTAAGAGGTCCTAAACAGCCTGCAGATGAGCAAAAGGTTATTGTTTTGTCCAAAAATAAAGGGGAGGTTTTGGTTTTAGTGGAGTCAGGAGTTGAGGAAGAAGGGGATCTACCATGATGCTGGAGTCAACCTCTCCTGAAGAAGGAGGATAATGAGTCCGTGAGAAACCACATATATTACCAGATTACTTTACTTCTGAGACATGAAAAACATTTCTCTATTCATTAGCACCTTATTTTCTCAAATCAATGTATAATTTTATTTTTCTTAAGTGAGCTGAATAAAGAATTGACCTTAAAGCTGCAATTCCCATTTGCTACAGCTGAAATACTTAGGGGAAAAAAAGGGTTTATGAACTAACTACTGGACACAAAGACCAAATTATCTAGAGAAGAATTCAGAAAAAGCAATCAAACATGATTTTACATCAGTATGTTTTACCACAAAAATCTAACTCAAAATGATAATTCACATATTCTAAAAAAAGTACCAACCCCCCTAAAAACTTTATCTGACATTTTTGAGTATTGCCTGTAACAGGGATTGTATAGTTAATTTAACACAATATATCCTCACAAGGTCAAGGCTGGTAATGAATGGCATGAGACTCAGTTCAACTCTGAACTAGTTAATTCTTCCCCGATTTTGTAAGAATCCAGGATTTTGATTACTGCTATACTGGTTTATAAAACCATACAGGTTAGCAGTTACATTTATATTCTCTCATTTTTTTATTCAATTACTTCTATTATATGGTGATCAAGACCATTAGTGTGGTCCTATTATTATCCTATCAAACATCCTATTGTGAGATGTTTGATTTCAAGAGTTTACTTACCTTGAAAGTAAACAAATTAAACTTGTTTACTCATGGAACTAAAATGTGCTTGAGAGCTCCCAACTACACAATTATTTTAACATGTTCTAATTACAGTCACAATAGTAGTGATCTTTAATTTTATGAAGAGAATTTGTTCTGACAAAACTAAAAAATGAGAAATTACATTTTAAGAAAAAGTTACATTTTTGCAAATTATGACTTTCAGCAGAGATCAAATCAGGAAAGAAATTCTTATTAATATGTATTTATATATAAGATATATAAACAGGAATTTACCCCCGATGTATGCAAATAATAACTGTCCTCCATAATGACTGGGTAAATATATGGTAAACAGGGCTGCAGGATTTGCCATCTACTCTAGAGAAAGCTTGTTCCACAGCCCTTCACACTCTCGGAAGATCTCTGAGGTCCTTATTTTAAGACTGCCCTAGGAGTGGACTGGCCCTAGGCCCCGTCTTACCTTCTCCAGGATTCAACTCTACAAGCCCAAATCCAGACAATCTAGTATGAATTAGCTTCCCAGAAACTGAGAACAGCAGTCTTTGCAAGGCTTCTACTTTGAGGATAGACACACAACCACATTTGCAGAATGACAAGTTTCCCTGGAACCTTGTTCCATAATTCTGGAGCTTGTCTCAGGTTCCAAAGATGAAAATCCTTTCTTTTTTATTTTTTTTTTAACCTAGATGTCTCTCTAGCTCTTTTTAGAGATTACTATATAGTATTGTCTAAAGAATAGGATTGTCTAGTCACTTATTAGCTTGTTCTGAAGTTCTTACTCATAAATTGTAGGTAAAAAAGCAGAAACTTTATTAAATGGGCTGGTTCATTTGGCCTTATCTTCAAATATATTTTGCATATGGTTTCTTGACTATTTTCTTAATATTTAACTTTTAGTCACGTGTACTGAGTAGATTATGTAAGGTAACTTCCAGGACGTCTTCTGTTTTGCCATCCAGCAGAGATCTAAAACCACTTTTAACTCTACTCAGTTAGTATACAGTCACAGAATTCCAATTTCATTCACTATTCACCTAGACAAAATATGACTGCCAAGAAAATATATCAAAATATATTGAGAAAATACACCTTACTCCCAGGGAAACGTGATATATTCCAAATCATTTTAAAGATATATTCCTTGATTTGTGGACCATATAATGTTATATATTCATTCAACAACAGTTTACTAAATCTCTACTAAAACACTGGAAACTGAATCCCTTCTTAAATCATTTGTATAAGTGGCAGTACCTTTGATCCTAAATGGCCATATAAAAATCTATCTGACCAAAATGTGTTCTCTCTTCTATACCTTATTGTCAGTCCTGATCGTGACTTTCAGTTGTGGTAGTACACGTTCTACTTCCAGACTCCATTCCGCAGCATCTGTTGTAGATTCCAAAATATCTTCTTGTTTGGCAGACTCGTTCATATCCTAAGAAAGGAAAGATATCACAGGATTGAGAGTTTATAAAAAGAAATGGTAAAATTTTGAGGCATTTTAGCAGCACTGCACAATTTATATCAAGCATGGTAGTGTTAAAATTATAGCAGCAGAAGAAATTCTTTTCTGTCCTCCTATCCATGTTGAAAGAAGATAATGCACCAAGCTGGTAGAATAGCAAAATAAGTATTTAGAATTATAAAGAAGCAAATTTGTGATGTAACTATTTTTTTTTACAAAGAATAAGGCTTCTGAGATATCAGAGTGAACTCAATAGGAATACTGTCAAATGGACAAGCCATTTAGGTATGTTAATAACAGTTGAAAAGATACAAACACTCACATGTTTGGTAAGAAAACACTGTCTTAGATTGAACTCACTGTACTGAAATACAAACCCCAAATCTGAAAAACAAGATAAAATTCCAGAAGCAAAGGGCACTTGATTTACAAAATTTATATTTATAAGGTGATATTTTGGTTAGGTTAAACCATAATAAGCTTAAAAATGTGATTTAATGCAGACCTATTTGAACTCAAATAGGGTCAACTTTCTGCATTTGATTTCTGCTGTTGAGTAATAAGATCATTCATGCCTGTTTTCAAATCAGAAAAGGAAAACTTTTCCTCCCCATTTTATAGCCCTATACACTTCAGCATTAAGTGTGTATGGATCTGAAAACATACAGAACATAAAAACTAATGATTTAAAGATAAAGCTTATAGTCAAATCTATGGTTTTTCCAGTAGTCATGTACGGATGTGAGAGTTGGATCATAACGAAGGCTGAGCGCTGAAGAATTGATGCTTTCAAATTGTGGTGTTGGAGAAGACTCTTGAGAGTCCCCTGGACAGCAAGGAGATCAAATCAGTCAATGCAAAAGGAAATTAGTTCTGAATATTTATTGGAAGAACTGATGGTGAAGTTGATGCTCCAATACTTTGGCCACCTGATGTGTAGAGCCAACTTATTGGAAAAGATCCTGATACTGGGAAAGACTGAGGGCGGGAGGAGAAGGAGGGACAGAGGATGAGATAGTTGGATGGCATCACTGACTCAATGGACATGAGTTAGAGCAAACTCCGGGAGATGGTGAAGGATGGGGAAGCCTGGCATGCTGCAAGTCATGGGGTCAGAAAAAATCAGACATGACTGAGTGACTGAACAACAACAAAACATAAAGCTTAATATGTTAATTTTGGTAGTATTTTTCCTTTTATGCTCCCTTGAAAAATTATTTTAAAAGTAAGGAAAAATGTTAATGTAGAAAAAAAGAAACTTGAGGGACATTAACAGCCAAATACAATGTATAGACCTTCTATGGATTCTAATTTAAATAATCTGTAAAAGGATGTTTTTGAGACAATCAGGGAAATTGGAATGTGGGAGTATTAGATTATATTAAGGAATTATTATTAATTTTATAGGTATGATAATGGCATGGTGGATATGTTTTAAAAAGACTTATAAATTAGAGATAAGTGCTAAAATAAATATTTTATTCAACAAGTGAATTGATGTAATGTCTGAAATTTACTTTAAAATACTATGGGGCAAAGAAAAAAAGAGGCAGGGGCTTCAAAGGAAACACAATCAACCAAATGTTAACTGTTAAACTGGGTGCTACTGCCTAAGGGTTCATTATCTCATTCTAATTGTGTATATGTTTGAAATTTCCCAAAATACAACATTTAAAAGACAAGACTATATAAACAACCTCACGGTGAAATTACACTCAATGTGAATTTATGTCACTAAAAGATATTTTTATCCAGTCTAACACCAAGTATAAGAATAACCTTATATCGGGATTTGATTTTATGGGGAGCTTGAGGTCTTTAGGGGCTTTGAACTCACTCCTGACTGAGTCTCTAGGGTACTGCTAACATGAGAAAGCCTCTCTCCCTCTCCTACCTCCCAGTTCATATCAGCAAGTTCGAAATAGGCTAAGAGCCTTAAAAGGAGCATATACTGCTTTTTGTTCAGAAAGTCTGGGGGCTATACAGTTCTAACCATGCAGTTAGAGGATGGGTAACTAATATATGCTTTTTCACTTCACAATATGTGGTCTGAATTTATTCAGTTACATTCTATTTTTAAAAAACCCAGAAAGTATGAAAAAATACAGGTATTACATTAAGAAAAGTAAAATGTGGAAACTCTAACTGAAAAATGTTCAAGATCCTATTTTAAACATTAAAGTGCTCATTTAAATATAGAAACATTGTATTATATTGAGCACCTAATATAATGCTATATATCTGTAAAAACCAAACCCAAGGTAGCACCAAAACTGGGGAGTGGCGGTGTATTCACAAAACAGACATGTGTGAAGTTATATAAGGATGTATGTGACGGCATGAGAAGAGATACTGGATCTCTCAGGGGAAATGTAAAGCCACAGGAAATGTTCTCAGTCATGTAACTCAACACAGATACTCATTAACATTCATATACTTGCACAATTACTGGCACATTCCAGTTCCCCTCCCTGGCTCTAGGAAGCCCAATTCTGACCAACTCATTGTCTGTAACAAACAGGGTGAGGTCTTATGAGGATGAGGGTGAGGGTAGGAGGGTGGATGCACTGCCAGTGGGATATGAGCCCTGACATCTGGGGCGTGTGTATGGTATATACACAGGCTTGCTCCTGCCAGGATTACGAGGCCCCCACGTCCCAACCCTGCAGAGCCAGGCTGAGTCAAAAAGGGACATGTCCTCTGAAGCAGCAGTTTTTCTATGATTCTTAATAGATGTTCTAATCAGTGATTTAAAAATCAGTTGCTTTACAGACCCACTGTCTAAGTGAACTGAAATTGGTATTCTTGATGAAATACCCGAGCCATTGCTCCCCAAGACTATCCTCTCATCCCCATGCCCCCTTCCTCCTTTCCTTACAAGGAGGGTGGAGCCCAGAATCACCAAAGCCATCCACATTCCCACTTTCTTCAGGCCTGAACATAGGATTATTTAAGTCGTGCATAACATACGTAAAATTTTTACTCAAGGAAGGGCACATTTTTCTGATTTTCACAAAGGCAAATGGGTTAGCATCGGCCCTGTCTGAATCAGACTCAGAATCCAAGAGTTAACAGAATACATGAAGATCAAACACCACATCAAGATAGTCCAGTGCATGAGCTACTATTTATTTTACACTGGGCCCTTCAGTAAGCTGCATTTACCCTTCTTAGCTTATTATTTAGTTCTGGTAAGCAATGATTTGCTAACTCCTACTCCCAATATCCTGAAGTGATTTAATATAGTAGCTTGAAAGTTTTCACTCAGTCCTAGGCTATAGTTAATATACTTGGGGAAATAACCTAGGTTCCTAAATGAAAAAAAGGCAAAGAAAAAAAAAAAAAGCACATTAGATTTGGTAGAGTAGCATTAACGTATTCAAACTATACAGTCTCTTTCTACTTCCATCTTTGCACATATGTTTCATAGCTTTGTTCCTCACTCAAAATTTCCTAATGCCTAATAAGTGGATACATTCACTGAGCAAGCCCTACATATGAAGTATAAATCATTTTAACCATGCCTTGGTTATAATACTTTGAGAAAATCTTTCCTTTCTAATTGTTTCTCTGATAACAAATGGTATTTTATGTGAAGCTATTAGTAAAGAGAAATAAACTGCTGTTTCCACTTAATCAAAATTTTATATCATCATGACGAAGTCCCTCTCTGAAACAATATTAACTAAGATAAAGGATGCCTCTTGGGAAATTGCATTTTCTAGTTAATGTTGCTGAAGAAACAATTAGAAGCTCAATAATACATAGACTATCCTGAAGTCTCATTTATAATTAATTAATTTACCAATAAGCTATCTGTTAAGCTTCTACAACATGCAAGGTAAGAATCCAGGCACTGTGCTTAGTATGGGATGACAGAAGGATTTAATTCCTGCCTGTAAAGAGTTCATAGCCTATTAGAAAGCACCTGAGGCTAGTTAATGCAGGTAATAATTGGTCCTAAGAAAGAGAAACTGATGAGAACTGACCCTAAGACTGCCAAAGGAAGAAATGAAGATAACAGTCTAAGCCATCCCATAATGTAACCTTGATGCATATCACCCAAGGTCAGTTCAAGGATCAAATATGCAATGGTACTAGCCTGCTCTGAATCCTATTCCATAAAGTAGTCTCCCCTTTGCCCAGGAAATGTGAATGGCATAGTTTAGCATCTGAAGAAATACTATGTTCTCTGTGTGTGCATTTATGTACACACACACACAAATATATACAAGTAGATGTGGTTTTGGTCATATGATGATAGAGAGGTAATAAGGAAAGGCCCTGCATATCAGAAAGGGAGATCACATGAGGGTAAATAAAGCTGTTGGATGGGTAGACCCGAGAGTGAAGCTCAAGGCTCAGGCACCCTTGAGAACACATTTCTGATAACAGATACCTCAGGTCAGACACCACAGAGAGATCACAAGTTCAGACTGGAGCCTGCTGGGAGGATCTAGATCATGAAGGCCTGGGCAGAAACTGGACTCACCGACTTCCAGGTGAAAATGGGAGATGAAGGGAGATTTAGAAGATCCCAACACATAACTAGTAGTCAAACAAGAGCATGGGGAGGTGCTTAAGCCTGCAACTGCTGCTGCTACTGCTGCTAAGTTACTTCAGTCGTGTCCGACTCTGTGTGACCCCATAGATGGCAGCCCACCAGGCTCCCCCGTCCCTGGGATTCTCCAGGCAAGAACACTGGAGTGGGTTTCCATTTCCTTCTCCAATGCATGAAAGTGAAAAGTGAAAGTGAAGTCACTCAGTCGTGTCCAACCCTCAGCCACACCATGGACTGCAGCCTACCAGGCTCCTCCGTCCATGGGATTTTCCAGGCAAGAGTACTGGAGTGGGGCACCATTGCCTTCTCCGGCAACTACCAAGCCCAAATCCCTGCCTCTCAGGAAGATCAGACACCACTGTCAGAATGGATTTCAGATACGGGGAATGCTAACATTTACTGGCTGTAACTATTAAGTTACATAGTCTCTTATTGTAGTATGCTGTAATACAACAATGCCTTAAAAGCAGAGAAATCTGGACTGACTGATCCCACACTAAACAATCCCAGATAACTATAAGTTTTGCTTTCTAATGTCTGCTTTTAAATTGTTCCTAGAGCTGTGTTTATTATGATGATGCCAGTGGTCACCTGTGGCTGTCTTCCTGCTTGTCTGTAGCACCTCTCCCTTCTCCTAAGCTGCTGTGGATTTAGAAACCTACTAACCAACCTTGTTAGAATTTGGGCAACGTTGGGCTTCTCAGGTGGTGCAGTGGTAAAGAATCCACCTGCCAATGCAGAAGACTCAAGAGACCTGGGTTTGATCCTTGGGTCGGGAAGATCCCCTGGAGAAGGAAATGACAACCCACTCCAGTATTCTTGCCTGGGAAATCCCATGGACAGAAGAGCCTGGTGGGCTACAGTCCTTGGGGTTGCAGAGTTGGACATGACTGAGTGACTGAACACAAGAATACAAGAGAAAAAAGTGAGCATTCAGGGATGAAGGGTAGTGAGGTTAGGACTCTTCACAGAAAAATTTTAAATGAAGTGTTTATTCTTATTTTGGTTGTTCAGGGGTCTTTTTTGAATTCTGCCTCATTTGCCGCATTTCAAAGATAGGCTAGATGGCCAAAAGGCTAATAGAGTATATATAGTATTACTATGGATTAAACAGGGTTTCTCCTAAGGGTATCTAGTGCCCTTCTTTCCCATCTATCAATAAAGCTAGAGAAAGGGGTAAATAAGTTATTGATATTTCAATCAGAGTATTTCCTCAAAATCTAATGATTTTAACAAATTATATTTAAGGCAGAGATAAAACCATTCATGTCGCTACAAGTCAATTCTTCTTCATGATTAAAGAAGCACAAAATGTGAATCTAATTCATTATTTTCTTTCCAAATTAGGTTTTACATGATTTAACACTATATTACTGTGAAGAAAAATGTTTAATACCATACAAAAAGTATCTTCAAATTTGCTCTGAATAACCAAATTAAACCCTGGCTAATCTATCAAAAGAAATAGACGGTAGCCTCCATCTTGAAATATATGAAGTTCACAAAAGTTTTAAGTTCAATTTTAAGACTATCAAAAGAAATTTTATTGAGTTATAATGTGAACCAAGACTTGAACAAATTTTGTTCCCATATACCCAAAAGGGTAAAAAGAAAGCTCCCCAAATTAACACAAAATAAATTTAATTTTCCAATAAAAGATCTGAAATTGTTTTTGAGTGAGAATTTAACCTCCAATATTATTTCTGTTTAACACATCAAACTACCTTTGCTACTTTAACTACTTTAGCTACACTGGTATACTAAGTGCTAAGATAAAATCATTTCCATAGACTTTTTATTTTCTCAAACTAAAACCAAAGAAAGTAACACAGGAAGTGCGTCTGGAGAAAATAATGTAGACATTATACTTGGTGTTGCAGAGTATGTAAAATAAGTCTAACTTTTTATGGCATAAACATCTGTAAGGCTTCTTTTCTTTGAGATGGCAACAACATGGATATATCAGTGCCCCAATACTAGGTGTTGCAGAGTATGCAAAATAAGTCTAACTTTTTATGGCAGGAATTTCTATAAGGTTTCTTTTGAGACTGCAACCACATGGATATACCAGCACTCAAATACATTTGAAGAGCTCAATTCAAACCTACTGAGAGGAATATTAAAATCCAATTAATTGTCAAGATTAAATATTCCCAGGACTCAGGGAATTAAGTTGTCTTAAGAATCACCACAGTATGACGTAAATGTTAAGACAATGAGTCAGGCATCCCATCTCTGGTCAAATTCCACCTTCATCACTTACTAGCTGCTAGTCATTAAATCTCAGGGTCCCCATCTGTAAAATGGAAGTAATAATTGTACCCTCTCCACATTGAAAGTGTTGTTATGGGGATTAAATTAAATGATGCATTTGAAAGGCTTTCATAATACTTGATACATAATAAGCCCCCAATATATGTTAGTAGTTATAATTACCATCACCATTATTATATGCCAAGCATGGTATTAGACGCTTTTACACATGGGTTAAATGCCCAGTAATAAGACCATGAATCAAAGGAGCCTTATTCCCATTTTTTTGAATAAGAAAAATGAGGTAGAGAGTAGTTACGCAATTTTCCCAATGTCACATCATTAGTAAGTGGCAGGGCCCAGGCAAGGTCACCCTAGAGCACAAGCTCTGAAGCACCTTACTATATGGCTAT
The DNA here is from genome assembly GCF_027580195.1 of Bos mutus. Taxonomy (NCBI): domain Eukaryota; kingdom Metazoa; phylum Chordata; class Mammalia; order Artiodactyla; family Bovidae; genus Bos; species Bos mutus. The sequence continues at coordinate 52,021,278 of NC_091617.1, forward strand.
CAATCCTTTGTCATATAAGTTACAACTATATTTGCCCAGTTTCTTACTTGTCTTTTAACTTTATGGTATTTCCCATCCCTCCATATATAAGGTTTTAATTTTTATGCATTTAGATTTATCAGTACTCTTCCTTTATGGTTTTTAGTTTTCTCACCATGCTTTATCATGCCTATTTCAACCCATGAATATTACACTTGCCACTCATATCTTAGGCCTCATCAGTTTTTAATTTGTTGATCCATATGAGGTTTATTTGGGTGTAAGATATGAGGGAGGAATCCATCTTTTTTCTCGAAATGAACAGCTTGTTATCATCACCATTTAATTGAATCTCTGATTGATTTGCATTTCTTCATATACTAATATAACCATATATGTGGATTATTTTTTAACTCTGTACTACTTCAGTAATCTATTTTTGCATCAGTATAATTTTTTTCAGACTTATAAAAAATCACACAAATAGCATTAAAAATTCACATATACGCCTCATCCAGATTCACTAAATGTTAGCATCTCACTTGACGTCAGGGCAATTATGTGTAAAGGGATACAATGTTTATATCTAGGTGCTGAGATCTGAAGAAATTTTTAATTTTTTCTTTGTATTCTTTTGGGCTTTCATTTAAAAGAAACAAGGAATATATTTTACCTTTAAAAAGAATATAAAGTTTTTTCAATAAAAACAAGTAAAAATGTAAGTTTGATTAACTTCCAAACACTAGCTGGTACAGGGGTGGTAAATGCTTTAGGAGTCTGAATAACAGAGAGAAGCGCATTTTAATGGCAATGGTGAAATTTAAGTTTAACTTTACAAGGATGTTTGGGATGTAAACAGGCAGAAGAGGCAAGTCAAGCATTTACATAGGCAGGAAAGCTTCATAAGCCAAATATGAAATATGGAACGAACATAGCTTGTGAAGATCATATGAGATGAGAGACTAGGAGATTAAAAAGCTAAATATTGGGAAGCAAAAGAAAATTGAATATATCGTGAAGACCTCAGAGGCCAGGCTGAGGAATGTGAATTTTGTCCTCTAAGCCAGAGGACAAAGAAAAGTTACAAACAAGGTAAAATAATTTAATCTAACAAATCTTTATTTACTACCTACTAAATACCAGGTACTGTTCTACTCCAGGGATAGTGAATAAAATGATAAAAAATCCTCATAAAAGAATATTTTAGTTTTGTTTTATGAAAATTTATAGCTTGTAGATCTGTGAATCATAGGATTAAATGGAGCTGGGGTGATAAGGAAAGGTATCACTAAGGAGGCAGGATTTGAGCTGAACCTTAAACATTGAAGGGTCAGGTAGACAGATGACGGGAAGGCATTTTAGGTAAGAGACAAAAGAGGATGAGATAAGAGCAGATATACTCATGAGGTTACCTTGAAACCTCATGAGTCTACCTGGAAAAGTTATCCCAGCAAAAGAAAATAAAGTTGGCTATATGGACAGTTGTCAAATTGCTAGGGGTTTTGAAAGCCAGACCAAAAATGTATTGCTTTGTTATCTGTCTAAACTTAGCTGTAGGCAATGAAAACCCAACAAAAGTTATTGGATTCAGAATGATCTGGCAAGTCATGTTTGGGGTAGTAACGTCAAAGAGTAAGAGGAAATTCTAGTGGTCCAGTGGTTAGGACTCCATGCTTTCACTGTCGAGGGCCCAGGTTCAGTCCCTGATCAGGGAACTACGATCCCACAACATGGGAAAAAAAAAGATTGAGGAATAAGAGGAAAAATATTTCAGCAAAGGGTGGAGATGGGGAAGGTGAATATGAGAGGGATTTCAAAGGCACCATCTACAGGTCTTAGTAACTAACTACATGTCCTGGATGAAAATGAATCAGTTGTCAGATATTCAAAGCACTAACACTCTGAGGGGTAGATGGGTGCAGGTGAGGGTTTTTAAGAATATAGGTTTATAGAAGAGCGAACATTCCGGGTACACATCTAATGTACTGAATTTTATAATAAATTACATGCTATTAGTGTTGACTAAGGAAGTAAAACCCATCCATTCATAAAATGACTGCTTTCAAATGATTCCTAGAAAAGATCCTAAAATTACAATACTTTTCATTAGATTCCCCTTAGTCATCTCTATAGAGGAGATCCTATGCGACAGCAGACTGAGTCCAATGGGCCTTCAGTAATAATCCAGCGACAGATAACAAAATTAAAGCCATGCTATCACCAGAGCTTCCTAATTTACATCAAAATGCAATCTTCCTTATAACTTACATGCTATATAAGCTTCTTACTCAAAAATATTCATGGTGGTCTAGAAATTTGTATTGTGAGACTGGGGCTTTTTTCTATTCTCCTATAACACCTAAGAATGTTTATAACTAATTACAATCTCTAAGAGAGGTGAAAATTATACAAAATAAGAAATTCATCAAACATACACTCTCTGCCAGCACCATGCTAGGTGTGGTCCCCAAGTTCTATTAATCTTAAAACAACCCTGGGTTGAATTATGTCCCCACCTAAAGATAAGAAATTGAGTTAGAGAGAGGATAAATCATGGCCACGTGGTCAGGATTTTCTATCTAAGGCTGCTTTTCCACTGTAGCACTGGCCTTGAAGGTATGGACTCAGAGTTGGAAAAGACCTTGAAAAGTCCTTGCTTCCTCACAATAAAACCAGGATGAAGATGAGGATCTTTCCTATTTCAAATGTGGATTCAAAAGCAACGCTAAAGATCAAGCAAAACTCTCTTTTAAACCCAGCAAGAACTGCCATTTGAGTCTCCTCTGAGCAGTGAGGGGTGCAGCTTTTTTCTCTAACCTACATTTCCTATTCACCTCCAGATGTGAAACTGCTGGGGTGGTACGGGTTAGTTAACAGAGAAATAAAAGCATTTGCTCAGCCATAACGCGTTCCATCACACTCAAAACATGTGGCGTTTTAATTGTTTCTTCTGTGAAGTACCAGTGATAGAGCACAGGCACAGCACAGAGAGGAGAACTCACCCCCATTGTTTTAGGAAAGGAGAAGAAAGAACATTTTCCTCAAGCAGGAATCAGAACCAGGGATAAACTATGGGGCATGTCATGTTGTAGCATGGTGTATTTTCCCTCGTATTACTCAGAAAGACACTTTGTTGAACAGTAAAGTGTAAACCATATGTAAAGTGAAGAAAATGTAAAGTATTTAAGCTATTACTCAAAGTAGATCTATCTTCTTTCCCTTTTTTATTACAATATTGCAGACTTGCCACAGTGACACCCTAAACTACAACTGAAATGATTTTTATCCTAAGCCCAGAGCTTTACTTCCTTACAGCTTTAGCCTTTTAAGCTAAAAATTCTCTCATTCTTGCTACAATGAATTTTTTGCTAAGTAATTAAAAACCAATTGTGTTTAAACCTTTTCAGAGAGTTGGTTTTGTGCTGTATAACTTAGGATTTGGTTTCTAAAACCTTAAATTTAGCATCTCAAGGAAGAATGGTGTCTATGGCACGTTTGAAAAAAATGTTTTGAAATGAAGTGATGGGCATTTAAAAATAGAATTCAGAGAGTGTGCAGCTTCCCTCCCATTTTTTTTTTTTTTTTTGCTGGGGGAGAAGAATGAGACATCTGCATTATGCTGCCAGATCGTTACTGCTGGGATTCTGTTGAGCTATAGAATGGAGAGGTTTTTCAGAGACCACTCATAATTACAGCCTAGTTACCATGAACATGCAGGCACTTTCCAATCAGCATGCTCAAATTTCAAATGGTAATAACCAGAACACCTGCCGAACACCTTGCTTCTTTCCCTGCTCCCACTCCTCACATCTTTGAACATTCTACCACATCACTAACCCTCACAGGCTCTGACCAACTGTCAGAGCTTCATTCCCCACTAGTGTCCCCCACTCCATGGCCAATCTCACAGATGCTTTTAACTCAATTTCAGACTTGGAAAACATTCAGAAACCAGAGGGACTAAGAGAATGTGGAACTCTTGGGGGCTAGCATTTTTTTTTTCTAAGAAAAAATTCAAAATTTAGACAAATAGCCTGCAAATCAAACTCTGGAAAAATAAAGCAATTCCTTACTAGTTTCAGGAATTGTTTTCTTGCACAGTATGGGCATAAACCTCTGCGATGTTGCAGGTTTGGCTTCAGACCACTTCAATAAAGTGAATACCACAATAAAGCAAATCACACAACTGTTTCCGTTTCCCAGTACACATAAGAGATATGTTTACAATACACTGTAGTCTGTTAAGTGTGCAACAGCATTATGTCTAAAAAATAATGTACATGCTTTAATTAAAAAAGATTTTATCAATAAAAATGCTGTCATCTGAGCCTTTAGCAAGTTATAGCGGTAACATCAAGATCATTGATTAAAAAAAAAGATCACTGATCACAAATTGCCATAACAAATATAATAATTATGGAAAAGCTTGAAACATTTCTAGAATTATCAAAATATGACACAGAGACCAAGTGAGAAAATACTGTTGGAAAAATAACACCAGCAGACTTGCTCAATGCAGGGTTGCCACAAATCTTTGATTTGTTAAAAAAAAAAAAAAAAAAAAAGGCAGTATCTGCAAAATGCAGTATCTGCAAAGCACAATAAAGTGAAGTATCACAAGATGAGGTATACCTGTGTTATTGGTAAAACTATAATGCGTTAAGAGACTAGAGGAGGAAATCACAGCAAAAAATGGCTTCAAAGTATATTTTTTAAACCTCAAAGTAGATAACTATTCTGAAAAACACCTGCTTCCACACAAGCCAATGCCATCACCTCAAGCATTCATGATTGATAGGAAGCACCATTTTCTTAGAATCCCGATTTCAGTGTTCATGAAATGCTGCTGCCGCATCATGCTCTGATTAGGCAGACATTGCAAAGTTTAGTCAATGGGCATATAGCATCTCTTTACAACTTCTTCAAATTAGCAGTTATAGGCTTCAGCTATTTAGTGGGAGTAAGGACGCTGAACCTCTTGGATTTCTTTCAAGGAAGGACTTGGGCTCAGCTGGGCAGCAAGTGGCTTTCCTGCTGTCAGCTCCCTCGGGCTCTGTCCTACATGCAGAGCTACCGATCCTGGGGGTTGCCTCCTTCCCAGGGCAGCCTGCCTCCAGAGACCAAGCCCAGCAGGCAGCACTTCTCCACAGCTTCTCAGCAGGCTGGCCAAGACTTTATCAGGCCTAACTCACAGTTCCGTCCACCCTCAGCCCAATACCGCTTTCTCATCCTGTCTTTTCACCATGAACATCTTGCATCCCAAACTGTCTCAGTGTCTACTTCCAGAGAACACAATCTACAGCGTATATCTGTTTCATTTGCCTTCTCTCTTGTTCCTACCACAAGTCTCAGGAAAATGCTCATGTAGAGCCAGCTTCTTGAGTTACCACCATCCTTAAAAGCAAACTTCTCAGGGTCTAGACTATGCTTTATTAAATGAACGAAAGGAATATAAGTAGATTTCTCCCTGCACGATCCTACATGGTACATAGAAGAGAACCCAATTACTGCTGAGAGATTCTCTTCTCTATGAAGATTAAACTATACTTTCTCATAAAATTATAAATATAAAATAGCACCCATTCACATGTGTTTTCATTCAATATTATTCAATATCAAGCATGTTCTACACAACAGGCACAGGTAGGTGAAAAAGCAGTTTAAAAAGTTTCTGCTCTAGAGGAGTTTGCGTTCTACTGGTTGAGACAGACCATAAACAAATCAGATGAGTGTGATGCTAGAGCCTGTGAAGAACCATAAAGCTGGGGGAGGAGACAGAGAATGACTGGAGAAGCATCTAATGTTTCAAAACCACAGGTAGAGGGGACTGCTGTAGCCACATGCTGCTGGGCTGGCACAGTCACGTATACATTAGGAAATCAATTTCCCAGACAGAATCCACCATTCTTGTTCTAGCGACGAATTCATCGCATCAACTTGAGTGACATAATATTTCTTCTGCATTGTGAGCCCACCTGCTTCATGAAACATAAAATCTTAAATCTGTGTTACTAACTATACAGCAGCTCTGTCTTAGGGAAAGAGCAGCCTGAGCCACTGAAAGCTCTAGTCAGATACAGCTGTCTCAGGCAGATGGCTGTAGTGGGCAACATCATAAACTTGCCAGATTTTTTAAAATATGAAAGGGTTTTCTGCCTCATTAGTACTTCATGGCTGACCATCCACAAACACCTGGTGTTCAGACTTTCTCCTCTTGTGAAAACACAACCATATAGTCTTAGCTCAAAAAAAGTACAGGTTATATATGAATACTATCGACCAAAGGAGCTAATACTTAGATCATTTATAAAGTCACTGGTAGAGCAAAAACCCATCCTTACACAGTTTAATGGAGGTGGAAAATTGAAATTAGGACCAATCAGGACTTAGAGTCATGGTAGAGGCAAGTTAAATTACTTTGCTCCTTCCCAATACTCAAACTACGTAGTCTAGAGAGAATCACAGGTGGCCTGCACAGGCTTCTATTTACACCATCAATATAAGAATGAATAGTACAAACAACAAATTCTTTATAAGAATAACTGTGTATGCAACTCTCCTTTTGTTTTTTTCTTCACACTTTAGAACTCGGTCATCACATCTTCATCAGAAGAACACCAAGCACCAAAGCATCCTTGCTTAAGTTAGGAATCTATGCCATTGAACTCTTTGTTATAAGGTAAAGGAGAAAAAGCAATAGACTTGGGAGTTTGAAGAAACTGAGCTAAAATTAAGGCACTGCAATTTATTTGCTTTTTAAAAGATTAAACTGTCTCAAGGTTAGAAATTTCAGTTTTTGTATCTGTAAAAGGCAGAGGAACCAGAGACCAAGTTGCCAGCATCTGCTGGATCATCGAAAAAGCAAGAGAGTTCCAGAAAAACATCTATTTCTGCTTTATTGACTATGCCAAAGCCTTTGACTGTGTGGATCACAATAAACTGTGGAAAATTCTGAAAGAGATGGGAATACCATACCCCCTGACCTGCCTCGTGAGAAATTTGTATGCAGGTCAGGAAGCAACAGTTAGAACTGGACATGGAACAACAGACTGGTTCCAAATAGGAAAAGGAGTATGTCAAGGCTGTATATTGTCACCCTGCTTATTTAACTTATATGCAGAGTACATCATGAGAAACACCGGGCTGGAAGAAGCACAAGCTGGAATCAAGATTGCTAGGAGAAATATCAATAACCTCAGATATGCAGATGACACCACCCTTATGGCAGAAAGTGAAGAGGAACTAAAAAGCCTCTTGATGAAGGTAAAAGAGGAGAGTGAAAAAGTTGGCTTAAAGCTCAACATTCAGAAAACAAAGATCATGGCATCTGGTCCCATCACTTCATGGCAAATAGATGGGGAAACAGTGGAAACAGTGTCAGACTTTATTTTTTGGGGGCTCCAAAATCACTGCAGATGGTGACTGCAGCCATGAAATTAAAAGACGCTTACTCCTTGAAAGGAAAGTTATGACCAACCTAGATAGCATATTCAAAAGCAGAGACATTACTTTGCCAACATAGGTCCGTCTAGTCAAGGCTATGGTTTTTCCTGTGGTCATGTATGGATGTGAGAATTGGACCATAAAGAAAGCTGAGCATCAAAGAATTGATGCTTTTGAACTGTGGTGTTGGAAAAGACTCTTGAGAGTCCCTTGGACTGCAAGGAAATCCAACCAGTCCATTCTGAAAGAGATCAACCCTGGGATTTCTTTGGAAGGAATGACGCTAAAGCTGAAACTCCAGTACTTTGGCCACCTCATGCAAAGAGTTGACTCATTGGAAAAGACTCTGATGCTGGGAGGGATTGGGGGCAGGAGGAGATGGGGACGACAGAGGATGAGATGGCTGGATGGCATCAATGACTTGATGGACGTGAGTCTGAGTGAACTCCGGGAGTTGGTGATGGACAGGGAGGCCTGGCGTGCTTCGAGTTGGACAGGACTGAGCGACTGAACTGAACTGAACTGAACTGAAAATGGAGGTAACATCTTCTCAAATACCTTAAAAAGTCAGGAAAGGATGTGTTTTAAAGTACTTTGAAAACTATAGTGATTGGCAAGTATATTGTTATAACTGAAGCTTGGCTGTATTTAAATGTTAACAAGTTATTTTGAAATAATTTTCAATTAGGCAAGAAAAGTTTATTTGTTGATTTAAGAAGCATTTAGTCAGTACTTTTTGTATTACACTATGGAGAATATAAAAAATGATAGTTATTCCTGTTACCAAGGAGCTTATACAAGTCAGATTTAAGAGAAGGAATGTAGGGGGAGGTGTGGTTTTGGTTTTTGCCAATAACTTGTAAGTACTTTCTATGTGCCAGACAGACATCGTATAAATGCTTTATGTGCAGTAACTCTTTTAATCTTTAAAAAATCTTTGTTAAAGGTAATAGTTTTATTCTGATTTTATGGATGATGAAGATACGGCATAAGAAAATTGGAAACCTACTCAAAGTCATACACCTAGTAAGTACTAAAAAGTCTCAAAGACAACTCACACAGTCAGGCAAGATAGCCACATTATATTACATACATCTCAAGTTGGGCAGAAAACACACCCATATTGTTAATAATAGTTACAAATGCTAACAATACTATGGCAGTGAATGATAAATGAAGAGACCACCTTGGGGTGAGGTGGCCAAGGAAGTCTTCATGATATGTACCCAAAACTAGGTCCAAATTTGTTTGCAGAATTAAGATAAGAAAAATTAAATAAAGTACAAATAAGATTTTGTTTCATACGTATTTGGCATGTGATAAGTATCATTTTATTGAAACATAACATACATATAGGAAAAGACAAAAATCCAAACTGTACTTTGAAATTATTTCATTGAGTGGGTTCTCTTTTATAGACTGGGCTTATTTCCTAATTAAAATAAAGCAAAAACTGACTTGAAGCAACTGACCATCTATTCATATACCAGTCTTAATATAATCCATTTTATTTCAAAGAATTACCTACAATTTAAGTATTTTCCTATAATGAAGACCATTATGGGCCATTATAATGGAAAATAACTTGAAACTGACCCTGAGTTGATATTTCATGATATAGACCAGAGGCTGTTTCACTTGCCCCTCTGAGTTTTATATTTGCTAAAATAATTTCAAGAGCTACTTTTCAAATGACACACAGAACAATGGCCAGAACAATGATTTCTACTTGCTTCCATTCCCAGCAGAATACATGTATTGACTGCTTGTTGGTCCTGCATGTATCCTGTGTAACTCACCAAGCGATAGGTCTGGGCCTTCAAAACGTTGAGATCAATAAAGTTTTCTTCATTGTCTGTCTCCTCTTCCTTAGGAAAATAAAAGAGTTTAAAAGTTAATAATTATAAAAGTTGTAATTAAAAAATATATTTCCAGATTTTTTTTACAGTAGGTCCTTGTAGGTTATATATTTTAAATATAGCAACGTGTGCATGTCAATTCTAAACACTTACGCTAAGCTCAACAGGAAGACTAAGAAAGGACATTTAAAGCCTAGTAGTGTGCATAAAGTAGGGCATTATGTTATCTGTTTTTTGAGGTTTTGATGATGCCATTTAAAAATAGGACCTGCTTTTTTTTACAATCACTTAAGAAAAAGAAGAGCTGTGAAACTGCTGCTGCTACTGCTGTTGCTGCTGCTGCTAAGTCACTTCAGTCATGTCCGATTCTGTGTGGCCCCATAGATGGCAGCCCAACAGGCTCCCCTGTCCCTGGGATTCTCCAGGCAAGAACGCTGGAGTGGGTTGCCATTTCCTTCTCCAATGCGTGAAAGTGAAAAGTGAAAATGAAGTCTCTCAGTCATGTCCGACCCTCAGCGACCCCATGGACTACAGCCTTCTAGGCTCCTCCGTCCGTGGGATTTTCCAGGCAAGAGTACTGGAGTGGGGTGCCATTGCCTTCTCCAGCTGTGAAACTAGGGATAAATAAACATAAGAACAGAATAAGCAACAGTTAATGGAAATTTTGAGTAAGATGACTAAAATGGACAAAAATGAGAGGTTGATAGATATGGAATACTCTCACCTACTCCAGGGACCAATCACAGTAATGTATATTTTTGACATCTCATCTTCTATATGCTTAAGTTTAAAGATATTAAATATTAATTCTATATAAGGATGTAAGATATTAACTTTGTATCTTAGATATTAACTATCTAACAAAAGGATAATTCAGGTAGATTCCAAGCTGGTCCAGATTCTAAGCCCAACTGATGTGGGGGACAGGGTCAGAAGAGACCCTTTGACAAGCAATCTCCTCCCCAATACACAGTAAATACAGAGTTTGAGCAGGCTGTATAAGCAGGTAGGACAAAATGTTAAAATGTCTTTGTGGTGACAAGTGACAAAGTGGGTGGAGCAATTTTAACAAGAATATCCAAAGCTTAAAGACATGATAATGAGGCCAATAGAGCTTGGTTCTAAAGTCTTGTAAAGAAAAACAAAAAAAATAAGTGAGAGTTGTTTGGTGGACACTTTCACATGTAGAGCTGCACAAAAGCGGCAGTCGTAGATTTCAAAGATAACCCTTATCGTTAAGCACTTAGAAGTATGTAAGACAGTGGTTCTCAAAATGTGGTTCTTAGATCAGCAGCATTAGTATCACCTGGGAGCTTGTGACAATGTAATTTAACCATCCCAGATCTACAAAGAAACTCCTAGGGGTGGGGCCACTAAGCTGAGACATTAGAACTATGTTAATCTTTGAGAAATTAGAAAGATTATAGTAAAATATGAAACAATATAAATGCAGATAACATACAATCAAATAACATTCATTTTTTTAGGGATGGAGGCAGTGGGGCCTAGATGTGTAGACAAAACTGATGGGTTTACATCTTAAATCCTAAGCATATATGCACAAGCACATCTTTGAGAAACAGCTCAGTCTATCCTGTGTTTGCACTAATGATGGTGTACTTAACCAGAGCAAATGATAGAGATGCCAGTGACTCAGTGCCGATGGGAGAAGAGACGAGTTTATAATGCTTTTATAATAACCTAATCAGTACTGTTTACATAGGTGATCAATAAGTACTTGTTGAACTGTGGTCGATTGAACACTATTAGGCAAAAAGCTTTAAGAGTAGGTACTAGAAAAAGAATTTAAGTTATTAAAAATTATTAAGAAAGCAATCAAAATGAATTTGAATATAAACAGACTCAAAAAATAGCTTTAAATGAAGAGGATTTTAATCTCAGTAATTTAAAAGGTACTCAATTTCCTGTCATTTCTTTGCCTAATATGTGTCTTCATTCTCCTACTGCCAATCACTAAGGATATGACTGTATACTGTGAGGACATTCTGTGAGGACATTCTGTGAGGACATTCTTTGAGAACATTCTGTGTCGTGATCCCAATCCTCCCTTCTTCCCTCTCGGCCACCCTCCCTCTCTCCTCCCTCCATCCCTCTCTCACTTTCCAGTTATCAATGTGTCCTAACTTGATTTGACCAGTCTAAAATGGAAGCTTTTGAGTTTCTTGTTGATCACAGAAGAACTTTACTTTGTCAGAAATGATCTTTGCCATCTGTGAGCTATCCCACAAACTCTGGCACCAAATTGAAGTAATATCACACCATCCAGAGGCTTTTGGCATTGACCCAGCTCTCCTTACTAAGAGGAATGGGAGAGGTAAGAGGCCTCCTTAGAATAATATAACAACAAGGAAGAAGGAAAAGGAAAAAATTCAAGAGACATGATGTAAGGGAACTAAGAGCCTCAGACACAACGCTTTGAGGAAGGCTTCAGCTTGGTCTTATGACAGCAGAAGGTCTTTACTTCACAGTTGGCAAGAAATGTGTGAATAGGATGCTTTCTAGTTTGTTTCTCTAATTTATACAAACAGCAATCCTGCTTTGAACTTTAAATGGTTCTCAGGAAAAAAAAAATAAAAAACCCTCTATTTTGTAAAAGTTACAAGCAATGTTGTGACAGATGATTTTTTGTCAAATATTTAATGAACAGCTACTATGCACCAGGCATTGCATAATAAAATGGAGACAACAAATGTGCAAAATTGGTTTATGCCCTCATGGAGTTTTCCTTCTGATTAGTTGGTTTTTGTACTTTTTTTCCCTGACTAGCTGTTTTGAGTTATAGGTCTTTGAAGCTAAATATTGATGCATTAGGACCAGGTATCTGTAGATAAACTATTTACTACTAATAATAAACAGTAACTAAGAAACAAGATGAGGAAATATCTGAGTAAAATAAGTGAGATGAACAACAGGGACTGAATGGAAAGATTTATTACACAAAGAATAAAGTCTAAACTCCCTAAAATGACCAAAATGATCTGGACCTGGTCTTTCTTCCCAGCTAACCCTGAAGATGGGAATGGCAACCCACTCCAGTATTCTTGCCTGGAGAAGTCCATGGGCAGAGGAGTCTGGCAGGCTATAGTCCATGGGGTCGCAAAGAGCCATACAAGACTGAGCAACTAACACACACAATCTGAAGTCACTCTCCTCCTCACTCAGGAGAGCTGGCAGCAATGACTTTCCCTCAGTTCCTTGATCATGGTAAGCGCCCTCCTTCCTCTGAGTTTTTGTACATGCAGCTCCACCAGGGTCTTGCCCAGTGCCTGCTACATAACAGGTGCTCAATAAACACATGAATGACTACATTTTTACCTTAAGTTTAAAAATTTATCACATTAAGAAAGATATCTTTTAAACTGGTTTTACAATGGTCTTTTTCTTTTTATAGATAGTAATCATCTTTTTTAAAAAAAATTTATTTATTTTAATTGGAGGCTAATTACTATATAATACTTGGTGGGTTTTGCCATACATTGACATGAATCAGCCATGGGTATACATGTGTCCCTCAACCCGAACTCCCCCCCTCCTCCTCCCTCCCCATTCCCATCCCTCTGGGTTGTCCCCGTGCACCAGCTTTGAGTGCCTTGTTTCACACATGGAACCTGGACTGGTCATCTGTTTCACATATGGTAATATACATGTTTCAATGCTATTCTCTCAAATCATCCCATCATCGTCTTCTCCCATAGAGTCAAAAAGTCTTTTCTTTACATCTGTGCCTCTTTTGCTGTCTTGCATATAGGGTCATTGTTACCATCTTTCTAAATTCCATATATATGCATTAAGAAACTATATCGGTGTTTTTCTGACTTACTTCACTCTGTATAATAGGCTCCAGTTTCATCCACCTCATTAGAACTTATTCAAATGTACTCTTTCTAATAGCTGAGTAACATTCCATTGTGTTTATGTACCACAACTTTCTTATCCATTTGTCTACCGATGAACATCTATGTTGCTTCCATGTCCTGCTGCTGCTGCTAAGTCACTTCAGTCATGTCCGACTCTGTGTGACCCCATAGACAGCAGCCCACTAGGCTACTCTGTCCCTGGGATTCGCCAGGCAAGAACACTGGAGTAGGTTGCCATTTCCTTCTCCAATGCATGAGAGTGAAAAGTGAAAGTAAAGTCACTCAGTTGTGTCCGACTCTTAGCGACCCCATGGACTGCAGCCTACCAGGCTCCTCCGTCCATGGGATTCTCCAGGCAAGAGTACTGGAGTGGGTTGCCATTGTCCTCTCCATGTCCTATTTGTATGGAAATACAAAAAACCTCAAGTAGCCAAAGCAATCTTGAGAAAGAAGAATGGAACTGGAGGAATCAACCTGCCTGACTTCAGGCTCTACTACAAAGCCACAGTCATCAAGACAGTATGGTACTGGCACAAAGACAGAAATATAGATCAATGGAACAAAATAGAAAGCCCAGAGATGGATTCACACACCTAAGGATACCTTATACTTGACAAAGGAGGCAAGAATATACAATGGAGAAAAGTCAATCTCTTTAACAAGTGGTGCTGGGAAAACTGGTCAACCACCTGTAAAAGAATGAAACTAGAACACTTTCTAACACGATACACAAAAATAAACTCAAAATGGATTAAAGATCTAAATGTAAGACCAGAAACTATAAAACTCCTAGAAGAAAACATAGGCAAAACACTCCCTGACATGAATCACAGCAGGATCCTCTATGACCCACCTCCCAGAGTAATGGAAATAAAAGCAAAAATAAACAAATGGGTCCTAATTAAACTTACAAGCTTTTGCACAACGAAGGAAACTATAAGCAAGGTGAAAAGACAGTCTTCAGAATGGGAGAAAATAATAGCAAATGAAGCAACTGACAAAAAATTAATCTCAAAAATATACAAGCAGCTCATGCAGCTCAAAATCAGAAAAATAAGCGACCCAATCAAAAAATGGGCCAAAGAACTAAACAGACATTTCTCCAAAGAAGACATACAAATGGCTAACAAACACATGAAAAGATGCTCAACATTATTCATTATCAGAGAAGTGCAAATCAGAACCACAATGAGGTACCATCTCACACTGGTCAAAATGGCTGCAATCCAAAAGTCTACAAACAATAAATGCTGGAGAGGGTGTGGAGAAAAGGGAACCCTCTTACACTTTTGGTGGGAATGCAAACTAGTACAGCCACTATGGAGGAAAATGTGGAGATTCTTTAAAAAACTGGAAATAGAACTGCCTTATGACCCAGAAATCCCACTGCTGGGCATACACACTGAGGAAACCAGAACTGAAAGAGACACGTGTTCGTCAATGTTCACTGCAGAACTGTTTATAATAGCAATCATCTTTTTTACACATATGGTTTAAAATATTTATACTACTGACAAAATACATTAAAAACTTTAAAGACAGAAAGCATGAAGAGAAAATAATCATCCATAATCCTCCCCACACATAACTAATGTTAATATACTGGTGTTAACTGTTTTTCTGTGTATTTTACATAGTTGAGTTTGTGCATAAAGTATGTTATCATCCCCATGTCACTAACATTTCTTTTAATGGCTATATGACATTCTACCATATGCATATGTCTAATTTATTTAATGGTTATTTTCAGCATTCACTATAAAATAATGCAGTGATTAGTATCTTTGCAGCCTACAGTAGCATAATAAATTACTTTTAAGTTAAAATACAGACTGTATGTATTATCTATTGATTAAAAAAAAAATCACCTGAAAAATGTAATTGGTCTATGACAGTAAAATATACTACAACATTTTTCTTCTCCACCATTTTCACTTTAAATCATATATACACTTTCTAAAATACTAGTGTCAACTCATCTCTGATTCTGAGGAAGAACTCTTCTTCTCTACCATTCTCCTAGTCCAGTCTGTTATAAAGATATGATCATTTAATTTCACACTATAGATAGAATTTTAAGAATGAGAATATGCCCAGAGGTTGCCAAACAACTTAAATAATGTTGATATTTATAAGTATTTTTTAATGTTCCTGCAGGGTAGGGTACTAATCATCTTAATTTCAGAAGCATAAAGGAGTTCCTGAGAAATGAATGGTATTCTTATGAAGCAGACTGTATTAATTCAAAAGTCTATTGCTGTCTTCTAAATTCTCTATTATTTATGGTCTATTTAAGATCATGAATGGTTAACTGTTTACCTATATAACTAGTGGTCGACTATTTTCTGTCTATATTTGAAGAACCTCTGCTAAATTCACACCATAATCATTAGTTAACATGAAAATTAATTTAACGAAAGGTTTAAATTACTGATTATTTGGCACTCTATTCAAAAGCTTTTTTTTAATCTACAAACAATGAAATAAACTAATCCAGATAATGGAAGTCTAGGGGAATTCAGAGAAGGGAAATGAATTCAAAGGTGAAGATGGACAAAAAAGTTCAGCAACACACATACCACAAATTCTTCATCCACTTTATTCAATGTTAATTCTGCATCATCTTCTGCAACAGTTTCTTCTTCTAATTCTTCCACTGGGTATGCTGGTCTAAAATAATAAAGCTTTACATGAGATGAGGGAGAAGGCAGTGGCACCCTACTCCAGTACTCTTGCCTGGAGAATCCCATGGATGGAGGAGCCTGGAGGGCTGCAGTCCATGGGGTCGCTAAGAGTTGGACACGACTGAGCAACTTCACTTTCACTTTTCCCTTTCCTGCATTGGAGAAGGAAATGGCAACCCACTCCAGTGTTCTTGCCTGGAGAATCCCAGGGACGGGGGAGCCTGGTGGGCTGCCGTCTATGGGGTCACATAGAGTCGGACACGACTGAAATGACTTAGCAGCAGCAGCACATGAGATGAGAGGGAAAAACAAAACATTTCAGCAGGGCAAAAAGGTACAATGTGAGTATTAAGGATCCTCCCCATTCTACGCCAGTTCTGGTTCTTTTTCACCTGCCCCTCTTCCCATAATCAGTTAAATGTTTCATGTATCCTTCCTGAAACTCTCTATGTAAAGAAGCAAAAACGTTTATTTCCAAACTTGATGATTTAAGTAGTAATACATGAATGGGATGGTACCATGCATACTATTAGCCAACCTACTTTCTTCACTTACTAACATACCATATTTAAGTACATATACAGTTGACCCCTTGGAGAAGGCAATGGCACCCCACTCCAGCACTCTTGCCTGGAAAATCCCATGGATGGAGGAGCCTGGTGGGCTGCAGTCCATGGGGTCACTAAGAGTCGGACATGACTGGGCGACTTCCTTTTCACTTTTCACTTTCATGCATTGGAGAAGGAAATGGCAACCCACTCCAGTGCTCTTGCCTGGAGAATCCCAGGGACGGGGGAGCCTCGTGGGCTGCCGTCTCTGGGGTTGCACAGAGTCGGACACGACTGAAACGACTTAGCAGCAGCAGCAGCACAGTTGACCCTTGAACAACATAGGTTTGAACTGTGTGGGTCTATTTAACACAGAGATTTTTTTTTTAATCTATAGTAAATACTAACTATTACATGATTCTTGGTAGGTTAAATCTACACATGTGGAACTCTGGATACGGAGGAACAGCTTATAAGGAAGCCCTACCCACTCCAGGATTCTTCAAAAATCCAAAGGACAGAGAAGACTGGTGGGCTACAGTCCATGGGGTCACAAAGACACGACTGAGTACCTGAGTATAAGCACAAGCACACTAAGTTACATGTAGATTTTCCACATCCTTAACCCATGCACTGTTAAAAGGTCAATTGTGCATCTCTCTCTCTCCCTCCTCATCTCTTTTTCTTGCCCTCATGCTAGCTCTCTCTCTTAACATATTTGCACTGTTTTCAATCGAACAGCAGTACCATAGCAATATAACTAGCAACTTATGGATGAACATTATTTTTCATTTCCTTACTAGTTCAGTTCAGTCGCTCAGTTGTGTCCGACTCTTTTCGACCCCATGAATTGCAGCACGCCAGGCCTCCCTGTCCATCACCAACTCTCGGAGTTCACTCAGACTCACGTCCATCGAGTCAGTGATGCCATCCAGCCATCTCATCCTCTGTCGTCCCCTTCTCCTCCTGCCCCCAATCCCTCCCAGCATCAGAGACTTTTCCAATGAGTCAACTTTAGCATCATTCCTTCCAAAGAAATCCGAGGGCTGATCTCCTTCAAAATGGACTGGCTGGATCTCCTTGCAGTCCAGGGGACTCTCAAGAGTCTTCTCCAACACCACAGTTCAAAAGCATCAATTCTTCGGCACTCAGCCTTCTTCACAGTCCAATTCTCACATCCATACATGACCACAGGAAAAACCATAGCCTTGACTAGATGAACCTTTGTTGGCAAAGTAATATCTCTGCTTTTGAATATGCTATCTAGGTTCATCCTTATACATCAAGTATAACGGCTGGGCCAACAACTATGTATATTTTGTTGTTTTGTTCAATATTACTAAAAACAACTTCCAAAATGTCACCCTAATTTAAACTCCCAACAGCAGTGATGCCTTTTCCATACATTTGCCAATATGGTAAATAAGCTTCAATTTTTGTCAATCATTAAGGGAAAAAAATCCCACTCTTATTTTAATTGCATTTCTTTCACATGAGAGTGGTTGAATGCCTTTTCATGTTTTAACTGGTTATGTGTTTTTCAGTGAAATGCCTATCAATGCCCTCTGCTTTTGTGTATATTAAGAAAATTAATACTTTGCCTAACCCTGTTAGGCACTTCCCTTGTAGCTCAGTCAGTAAAGAATCTGCCTGCAGTGCAGAAGACCCAGGTTCGATCCCTGGGTTCGGAAGGTCCCCTGGGGAAGAAAATGGCAACCCACTCCAGTATCCTTGCCTGGAAAATCTCACGGACAGAGGAACCTTGTGGGCTGCAGTCATTGGGTCGCAAAGAGTCAGGCACGACTGAGCAACTAACACTTACCCTGTTAAGATATTTTTCTTAGCTTACTACCTAAATATTAGCTATTCAGGACTATTATAATTATTATTACATAGACTTTGCAACGTTTTCTTGCATGAATCCTAATTTTCACATCATATATCTAACATCCCTTCGTGGATCACAGTCTTGCTGTGACAAAGGGGCTTGCATAACTCAAAGAAGCTATGAATCATGCTGTGCAGGGCCACCCAAGATGGACAGGTCATAATGGAGAGTTCTGAGAAGATGTGGTCCACTGGAGGAGGAAATGACAAACCACTCCAGTATTCTTGCCTTGAGACCCCACGAACGGTGTGAAAAGGCAAAAAGATAGGACACTGAAAGATGAAGCCCCCAGGTGAGAAGGTATCCATTATGCTACTGGAGAAGAAAGGAGGGCAATTCCTATTAGCTCCAAAGAGGGAAGTGGCTTGGCCAAAGCAAAAACGATGTTAACTGTGGATATGTCTGGTGGTAAAAGTAAAGACTGATGCTGTAAAGAACAATATTGATAGGAACCTGGAATGTTAGTGTCATGAATCATGGTAAATTGGACAACTTACCATCTTGTGTGGTCAAGTAGGAGACAGCAAGATTGAACATCTACATCTCAGGAATCAGTAGACTAAAATGGACAGGAATAGGTGACTTTAATACAGAGGATCACTATATCTACCACTGTGGGCAATAATTCTTTAGAAGAAATGGAGTAGCCCTTACAGTCAACAAGAGTTCGAAATGCAACACTTAGGTACAAACTCAAAAACAGCAGAATGTTATAGATTTGTTTTCAAGGCAAGTCATTCACAGTAATCCAAGTCTATGCCCCAACCACTGATGCTGAAGAAGTTGACCTGCTCTATGAAGACCTACAACACCTTCTGGAACACCAAAAAAGATATCTTATTCATCATAGGGGATTGGAATGCAAAGTAGGAAGTCAAGACATACCCAGAATAACAGGCAAGTATGGCCTTGGAGTTCAAAATGAAGCAGAACAAAGGCTAACAGAGTTCTGTCAAGAAAATATGCTGGTCATAGCAAACACCCTTCTTCAACAATATAAGAGATGACTCTGGCTGTTCTTTGTAGCCAAAGATGGAGGAGCTCTATACAGTCAGCAAAAACAAGACTTGGAGCTGACTGTGGCTCAGATCATGAGCTCCTTACTGCAAAAGTCAGACTTAAAAAGAAGAAAGTACACAAAACTACTAGGCCGTTCAGATATGACCTAAATCAAATCCCTTATGTTTGTACAGCAGAGGTGATAAATAGATTCAAGGGATTAGATCTGATATACAGAGTGCCTGAAGAACTATGGATGGAAATTTGTGACACTGTGCAGGAGGCAGTGACCAAAACCATCCCAAAGAAAAAGAAAAGAAAAAAAGCAAAGTGGGGGAGGAGGCTTTACAAATAGCTGAGGAAAGTAGAGAAGTGAAAGCAAGGAAGAAAGGGAAAGATATACCCAACAGAGTATATTTTTGAATGCAGAGTTCCAGAGAATATCAGGGAGAAATAAGAAGTCCTTCTTAAGTGAACAATGAAAAGAAAGAGGAGAAAACTACACAATGGATAAGACTAGAGATCTCTTCAAGAAAACTGGAGATATCAAGAAAACAAATCATACAAGGATTGAGCAATACAGGACAGAAAAGGTAAGGACCTAACAAATGCAGAAGATACTAAGAAGAGATGGTAAAAATACACAGAAGAACTGTACAAAAAAGGTCTTAATGATCCAGGTTACCATGGATGGTGTGGTCACTCACCCAGAGCCACAAATCCTGAGTGTGAAGTCAAGTGAATCTTAGAAAGCGTTACTATTAACAAAGCTGGTGGAGGTGACTGAATGCCTGTTAGCTACTTAAAATCCTAAAACATGATGCTGTTAAAGTGCTGCACTTCACACATAAACAAATTTGGAAAACTCAGCAATGGGGACAGGACAGGACAAGGTCAGTTTCCATTCCACTCCCTAAGAAGGGCAGTGCCGTACAACTACTGTAAAACTATGCTCATTTTACATGTACGTGATCAAACTACCATACAACTGCACTCATTTCACATGCTAGAAAGACAATGCTCAAAATATTTCAACCTAGGCTTTAGCAATATGTGAATCAAAAACTTACAGACTAATATGCTAGATTTCAAAGAGGCAGAGGAACGAGGGATAAAATTGCCAACATTTGCTGGATAGTGCAGAATGGAGAAAGCAAAGGAGTTCCAGAAAAATATCTGTGTCTGATTATTTAACTTATATGCAGAGTTCGGTTCAGTTCAGTCACTCAGTTGTGTCTGACTCCTTGCAACCCCATGGACTGCAGCAAGCCAAGCTTCCCCATCCATCACCAACTTCTGGAGCTTGCTCAAACTCATGTCCACTGAATCGGTGATGTCATTCAACCATCTCATCCTCTGTTGGTCTCTTCTCCCGCCTTCAATCTTTCCCAGCATCAGGGTCTTTCTAGTGATCAAGTTCTTCACATCTGGTGGCCTAAGTATCGGAGCTTCAGCTTCAGCATCAGTTCTCCCAATGAATATTCAGGACTGATTTCCTTTAGGATTGACTGGTTGGATCTCCTTGCAGTCCAAGGGACTCTCAAGAGTCTTCTCCAACACCACAGTTGAAAAGCATCAATTCTTAGGCACTCAGCTGTCTTTATATTCCAACCCTCACATCCATACTTGCCTA
This sequence comes from Bos mutus, assembly GCF_027580195.1. Lineage (NCBI taxonomy): Eukaryota > Metazoa > Chordata > Mammalia > Artiodactyla > Bovidae > Bos > Bos mutus. The sequence goes on from NC_091617.1 coordinate 52,042,189, forward strand.
CTGGAAAAACCATAGCTTTCACTATGACGGAGAAGGCGATGGCACCCCACTCCAGTACTCTTGCCTGGAAAATCCCATGGACAGAAGAGCCTGGTGGGCTGCAGTCCGTGGGGTCACCAAGAGTCAGACATGACTGAGCGACTTCACTTTCACTTTTCACTTTCATGCACTGGAGAAGGAAATGGCAACCCACTCCAGTGTTCTTGCCTGGAGAATCCCAGGGATGGGGGAGCCTAGAGGGCTGCCCTCTATGGGGTCGCAGAGTTGGAGACGACTGAAGTGACTTAGCAGCAGCAGCAGACGGACCTTTGTCGGCAAAGTAATGTTTCTGCTTTTTAATATGCTGACTAGGTTGGTCATAGCTTTTCTTCCAAGGAGCAAATGTCTTTCAATTGCATGGCTGCAATCACCATCTGCAGTGATTTTGGAGCCCAAAAAAATAAAGTCTCTCACTGTTTCCATTGCTTCCCTGTCTATCTGCCATGAAGTGATGGGACCAGAGGCCATGATGTTAGTTTCCTGAATGTTGAGTTTTAAGCCAACTTTTTCACTTTCCTCTTTCACTTTCATTAGAAGGCTCTTTAGTTCTTTTTCACTTTCTGCCATAAGGGTGGTGTCATCTGCATATCTGAGGTGATTGATATTTCTCTCAGCAATCTTGATTCCAGCTTGTGCTTCATCCAGCCCAGTATTTCACATGATGTACTCTGCATGTAAGTTAAATAAGCAGGGTGACAATATACAGCCTTGACGTACTTCTTTCCCAATTTGTAACCAGTCTGTTGTTCCATATCCAGGTCTCACTGTTGCTTCTTGACCTGCATACAGGTTTCTCAAGAGGCAGGTCAGGTGGTCTGGTAAAGAGATGGGATATCCCATCTCTTTAAAATTTTCCAGGTTGTTGTGATCCACACAGTCAAAGGCTTTAGTGGAGTCAATAAAGCAAAAGTAGATGTTTTTATGGAACTCTCTTGCTTTTTTGATGATCCAACAGATGTTGGCAATTGATCTCTGGTTCCTCTGCCTTTTCTAAATCCATCTTGAACATCTGGAAGTTCTCAGTTCACACACTGTTGAAGCCTGGCTTGGAGGATTTTGAGCATTACTTTGCTAGTGTGTGAGATGAGTGCAATTGTGTGGTGGTTTGAACACTCTTTGGCATTTCCTTTCTTTGGGATTGGAATGAAAATTGACCTTTTCCAGTCCTGTGGCCACTGTTGAGTTTTCCAAATTTGCTGGCATATTGAGTGCAGCACTTTCACAGCATCATCTTTCAGGATTTGAAATAGTTCAACTGGAATTTCATCACCTCCACTAGCTTTGTTAATAGTGATGCTTCCTAAGGCCCACTTGACTTTGCATTCTAGGATGTCTGGCTCCAGGTGAGTGATCATGCCATCATGCTTATCTGAGTCATCAAGATCTTTTTTGAATAGTTCTTCTGTGTATTCTTGCCACCTCTTCTTAATAGCTTCTGCTTCTGTTAGGTCCACACCATTTCTGTCCTTTACTGTGCCTATCTTGCATGAAATGTTCCCTTGGTATCTTTAATTTTCTTAAAGAGATCTCTAGTCCTTCCCATTCTATTCTTTTCCTCTATTTCTGTGCACTGATCACTGAAGAAGGCTTTCTTATCTCTCCTTGCTACTCTTTGGAACTCTGCTTTCAGACAGGTATATCTTTCCTTTTCTCCTTTGCCTTTAGCTTCTCTTCTTTTCTCAGCTATTTGTAAGGCCTCTTCAGACAACCATTTTGCCTTTTTGCATTTCTTTTTCTTGGGGATGGTCTCGATAACTGCCTCCTATACAATGTCATGAACCTCCATCCATAGTTTTTCAGGCACTCTATCAGATCTAATCCCTTGAATTTATTTGTCACTTTCACTGTATAATCATAAGGGATTTGATTTAGGTCAAAACTGAATGGTCTAGTGGTTTTCCCTACTTTCTTCAATTTAAGTCTGAATTTGGCAATAAGGGGCTCATGATCTGAGCCACAGTCAGCTCCTGGTCTTGTATTTGCTGACTGTATAGAGCTTCTCCATTTTTGGCTACAAAGAATATAATCAATCTGGTTCGGTATCGGCTACCTGGTGATGTCCATGTGTAGAGTCATCTCTTGTGTTGGAAAGTAAAAGTAAGTATTGAACACTTATTTCTCTACCAAGATTAATGACACATAGGGCACTGGATCAAGATGCCAGAGTAACAGGATGTGCAGTTATCTCATCCTGCGAGGGCACCAAAATTGGAACTAGCTCTTAAACTACCATCAACAGAATGCTGGAACCCACCAAAAAGACACCCCATGTCCAAAGACAGAGGAGAAGCCACCACGAGATGGTAGGAGGGGTGTAATAATGATAAAATAAGATCCTATAACTGCTGGGTGGGTAATGCACAAACTGAAGAACAATAATACCAAAGAAGTTCTCCTACTTTTGTGAAAGTTCTGAGCCCCAAGGTAGGCTTCCCAGCCTGGGGACCCAGCAAAAGGATTAGGAATCCCCAGGGAATCTGACTTTGAGGACCAGCACAATTTGATTATAGGACTTTCGCAGGAGCGGGGGAAATAGAGACTCTACTGTTGGAAAACAGAAACAAAATCCTATGCAGACCAGGACCCAGGGGAAAGGAGTAGTAACCCCATGGAGACTGAAATAGACCTATCTGCTAGTGTTGGAGTGTCTTCTTGGAGGCGTATGTAAGCAGTGGCTCACTGTGGGGATAGGGGGACTGGCAGCAGCAGTCATGGGAGGTGCCCCTTGGGTGAGTCTTCTTGGAGATCTCCATTAACCCTAAAATACAGCCTACAGACCCCAGGCCTGGGTTTCCTCAGGCCAAACAATTAACAGGGAGGGAATGCAGCCCTACCCATCAGCAGACAATCAGATCAAAGTTCTACTGAGCTGGGCCCTGTCCACCAGAGCAAGACCCAATTTTTCCCACTGCCAGTCCCTCCCATCAGGAAGCTCACACAAGCCTCTTAGCCTCACCCACCAGAGAGCAAGCAGAAGAAGCAAGAAGAACTACAATCCTGCATCTACCAGGATGAAAACCACGTAACAGAAAGTTAATCAAAATGGAAAGGCAGAGGGTTATGTCCCAGATGAAGGGACAAGATAAAACCCCATAAAAACAACTAAATGAAGTAGAGATATGCAACTTTCCAGAAAATGAATTCAGAGTAATGATAGAGAAGATGATCTAGGAAGATCTCAGAAAAGAAGGAAGATGCAAGAAATGTTTATCAAAGCCCTAGAAGAACTAAAGAACAAATGAACAGAGATGAACAATACACTAGAAAGAATCAACAACAGAATAACTGAGGCAGAAGAATGGATAAGTGACCTGGAAGAAAGATTGATGGAAATTACTGCCATAAAACAGAATATAGAAAAAAGAATGAAAAGAAATGAAGACAGCCTAAGAGACTTCAGGGACAACATTAAATGTACCAACATTCACATTATAGGGGTCCCATAAGGAGAAGAGAGAGAGAGAGAAGACTCAAGGAAATATTTAAAGAGATAATATCTGAAAACTTCCCTAACATGGGAAAGGAAACAGTCAAACAAGTCCAGGAAGCAAGCACAGAAAGTCTCAGGCACAATAAACCCAAGGAGGAATACACCAAGACACACAGTAATTAAAAAGACAAAAAATTAAAGACAAAGATAAAATATTAAAAGCAACAAGGGAAAAGCAACAAATTACTTACAAGAAAACTCCCATAAGTTTATCAGCTGGTTTCTAAACAGAAACTCTACAAGACAGAAAGGAGTGGCTTTTTTTTTTTTTTTGGCATATATATTTAAAGTGCTAAAACAGAAGAGAACCTACAACCAAGAATACTCTACCCAGCAAGATTCTCTTTCAGATTTGATGGAGAAATCAAAAGCTTTACAGACAAGAAAAAGTGAAGAGAATTCAGCACCATCAAACCAGCTTTATCTACAACTGCTAAAGGAACTTCTCTAGGAAGGAAACACAAGAGAAAGAAAAGATTTATAAAAAATAAACCCAAAACAATTAAGAAAACAGTAACAGGATTATACAGATCAGTAATTGTCTTAAATGTAAATGGATTAAATACCAAAATATATAGACTGGCTGGTGGATGAAAACATGGGCATGTATGCACTTCCACTTACATCATCAGTCTACTTAACTCTCTAGATTGTATGTAATTATTGCAATTGTAATTATCTTTTATTTTTTGTCTGGCTATTGATTATGAAAACTGATAAAAGTCATCTACTATTGTGATTTTGATTATTTAACTATTATCCCTTTTAATACCACTGCATCATGATTGGTCAACAGAAAATAACATAATTCTAAATCACTAAAACTATCATTTAATAGGAAAACCCATAATCACTTTTAAAAATCCAGATGCACATTAGAATTATCTTGGAATTTTTTGAAAAAATAGAAATGCCCAGCTATTGTTTTTTCTCCAAAGTTCCAGATGTGATTCTAATGCGCAGTCATATTTAAAAACAACTGGACTATATAATGATCTTAAAAAAAAGAAATACATGCAGTTGGAGCTGAAGTCTGAGTAAAGCAGCCTAGTGGTCCTCCCACACCTGCTGATGTGATTGCTCAGGGGAAGGATAATACTGTAGTGATGATCCCCAGACAAGAAAAATGTGCCATTTAAACCACTGTTAATCTCATGAATAAGTTATTCTTGGAAGCTTGACTGTACTGTGGGTTGTCATCCACGCCTCAACCTTCAAGGATATGCCTTGATTAAAAAAAATATGAAGAAAGCTATAGGATAATCTTCAGCTGGAGAAACCTGAGCTGGACCTGAACTCGGATAACTTCGCTTGTTCAGCAAACAAGGCCTGTCCTTTCTTAACTTTGCCTTTCTATGGACAAAATTGATCTGTCTGCTAGATCACATCCCATTGGTAAAGATACAGCTCAAGCCTTGAACACAAAGATTATATGCCAATGTCATGTGTTACTTTAATAGTTGTACCTTCTTACTGATCGATTGTGACAAGGCTAATGATAGACTGTGATGTGGAACAACTTCTTGCATATGGGGAACCCTGCATATTGGAGAACTTCATCAACTATTGTGAATGGACTGTTTCCCCTAAAACCTACAGTATGTTTTTTGAAATCACTCCTCAATTAGTATTATAACTGATGATGTAAACATTAGCTTAATGTATCACTTAGGAATCCCTTTCTCTGGATGCTTAATATACATTGATCTTTTATATTGGAAGAGGACCACCTATTATTTCCCCCCCATACCATGAAAATTCAGGTGTTATTGACTTCAATGTTATTTCCTACTTTGTCTGTTCCTAATATTAGCTTTTCCTTAGAACCCCTACATAAGATTTTGCAAGGAACCAAAGTATTAAAAGATTTCATATGCTGTGCTTAGTCGCTCAGTAGTGTCTGACTCTTTGCGACCCCACGGAATATAGCCCACCAGGCTCCTCTGTCCATGGGGATTCTCCAGGCTGCCATGCCCTCCTCCAGGGGATCCTCGCAACCCAGGGATTGAACCCAGGTCTCCTGCATTGCAGGCGGATTCTTTCCCATCTGAACATAGGAAAACACAATTGTATCTTGATAGAATATTTTACTGGTTTACTACTGTTTTTACTATTATCATAGCTGATAAGTTAATGGATATAGGAGTTAATGTACAAAAACATACCTCTCATTCCTGGTGGGACTTTTCCTTTACTACATTCCCTATCACTCAGAAATGGTTTTTTTCCATTGTTTAACTCTTTGCTTGTTTTTTGTTTCTTTTGACTGTTTTGGAATTGTAATTTGACCTACAGAATTAACAAGACTGTTCATGTTATTTTGCCTTATTCCTATGCTCTTAAGTATAAACAATCCTGAGGCTATTATGGAAATTAAAATGGAGGAAGCTTTGGTTCAGGCTTCAGAAGCATGAGAGAGGTCTCTGACCTTGCTTCTGATGTGCCTGGCCACAGCCTATATTCCATGGTTGTCTGCAAGCACAACTAGTCAGGCAGCACTTTAAATAAAAAAGGGAGTGGGCCTGGAATTCTTGAGCTCCTGGAGGCCTGGCCAACTGTGCCCAGGGTTTAATGGAATCCTATGACTCGTAAGATAAAACAAACAGCATTGTAAAAGTGTTAACATAAAACCAGAGCTTCATTTTTGCACACAAACTGATGATATTAGTTTGCACCTTGGGATTATAAGCAAAAGCCCCTGAAACTGCAATTTGAAGTCTCATTTGTGGCGTGGACATACTTTTCCCAAGCGGGACTCCAGACTGCTATTATTTGGAACTTCCCACCATGCTGCTTAAGTTCTGGATGTTGGTTGGCCTAATTTGGTGATGTATGTGCTATTACGCTTCTTTATTGTTTCTATTTCTCTTTCCTTTTAATGACTGTACATTGAAATTAAGTTAAATAATCCTTATTAAATACTGAAATTTTTAATGCTTTAAAAAAAGATTAATGACACACATTTCTCATATTAAAAATATTCAGAAGTATTTGCATTTATTTCTGGAAACTTATAAAAATCCATACCTCAGAAAGGTTAACAAAAAACAAAAACTGACATTTAATATTACGGAAGGAAAGTACTACACACCAAATTAATCTTAAAGGATAAATTTCCTATTTTTGTTATTACTAACTAGAATTAGATTATATCTTAAAGGCAATGTTTTCCTAGGATTTCTATGTTTTCTAGGGTTTATTTTAGCATATTTAAATATACAAAATAAGCATATACAAACATGTAACTTCTTTGTCACTTACATATCACATAGCTGATATGTAATTCTGATTTTCAATGTTTTTCTAATCTGATTTTCAATGTTCCCTCCTCCTTCTCTCTCCATGTATATATGGTCCCTATAAATTATCCAAATTACAATATGTGGCCAAGAATAAGATATACTAAGAAACAAAGGAAGTACCAAATTAAATAGTAGCTGAAATACTAATAGTTCCTGAATTTAGAATCCACTGGGCAATAAATTTAAAAATTTCTAAAAATTACAAATGTAGGATATCTCATAACTTTTCATAGACTCTAATAAGGAAGTAATGTGGATCATATATACTCATTCTCCATATTGCACTAAGTCGTAATGTTTGAGTTGGAGCATATGCAATTGCCACTCTTTTTTAATTAAAAAATAGATGACTATCTGTAATTTCATATGGTTCAACTTGATGATAAGCTAAGTCAAGTAAGTGTTTAAAAGTATTCATTAATAAAGAGTAGACTGTTTTCCTGAGAGAATGTAATTGAATATACATTAAAATCTGTTGTTGTTGTTTAGTTACTAAATTGTGCCCAACTCTTTTGCAGTCTCATGAACTGTAGCCTGCCAGGCTCCTCTGTCCAAGGGATTTCCTAGGCAAGAATACTGGAGTGGGTTGCCATTTCCTTCTCTAATACATTAAAATATAGAAATAATATATATACCTTTCCAAGAAATTAGTTCTAATTCAAAATCACTGTTTGCTCATGTTTTTACCTAAATAATGCCTTCCACAATTTTTAACCTATCAATAATCTCAGTCTTCAAAAGACAAAATTTATATATTTTCTAATTATAACCTATACAAATTGACAGTTTCTAAATATTTTATTTCCTCATCCATGTGGTCAACATTTACTGGGTATCTATGATATACCAAATGCTATGCTAACTGCCATACAAAGATTTCATAATTTCTAGAAAGAAAGACTTGTACATAAATGACTTTAATACCATGGGAAAGATATGGCAACAGAAATATAAACAAATCATAGGTCAGAGAAAGAAGTAATGAACAATATCTAACAGAGTGTTTCTTCAGTATTATTCTTGCCTCGTCACTATAAACAAAGGAAAAAAATCCCACTTGAAATACTCTATTAATTTCCATTTTTTCCTTAAATTTGTAGGCTATCAGTTACTTCCCGTGTATATACTATCTTTGTTTGTATCATAAATATATTCAAAGAAATTTCAAAAAAATATACTCAATTGACTAGGATATAGTTATAGTTAAATCTTTAATAACTATATATTTGAATTGGGAAGGGGAACAGTAGAATATCTAGTTTTGAAGATACTAGATATTTCAATTTTGTCTGTACTGACTTTTCTAATTACCTGTGGCATTTTTAGTTTAACGGTCAAGAGGAAATACTTCCTATCAGTTCAGTTAAATAGCTTTGAACAGTTAGAAGAAAAAGCTATGCACATAAAATTACTATTTCCAGGTTGGGTAATTTTTACCTTTTCCAAGTGAAACCAATATATTTTAATGCTTCTTCAGCTAAACAGTCAAGAACATAGCATACATGCTCTCCATAACCCGACTTTAATTTTGAAGGAGGAAAATCTGCAGTTCTTCCCTGAAATACAAAAGATAAACTGGGTATTATTTGTTATTTATATTGCAATGTCAAAATATTTTAAGCAAAGTACTGTTGAATAAATGTATCACTTCTTGATTCTTCAAATGATTTAAAGTAACTGTAATTACATTGCTTCTCAGAAATCCATCTCTTTAGTCTTCTTTTAAAAATCCATTGGTACATATATACAAAAGGAAAATGAAGATGTTTTATTGTCAAAAGTATCAAATTAAAAGGCAATAGTATCAAATTAAAAGACAATAACCTCATGACAGCAGAACAAATCACTGATGTTATTAGGGTGAAAAATCAGTAAAACCACTAGGTTGGTATCATACTGTTAAACAACTATGTGAAGGATGAAGTGATTCACTTGTCAAAAATTAATAATGTGTGTGCCAAAAATTCTTACTGCTTGTCCCCAGGAAAAGTCAGAAATGAAAAGCACCACTGCTATCATGGTCTATTAAATCAAAGTTCTTTTTCAAAATACAGTGTTTCAGCTTTCTAGTTTTTAATCATTTTTTAGAAGGTGAACTAAGTATACATAAATTCATCTCTGAGACATATCAACATTAATAATGAACACACACTGAACACACACACATAGTTATTCACAGAGAATTCTTCTAAAAGGCTAGCATTTATGTTGCTGAATTATCAAGATTAAAAATGTCCTAACTTGCAAACATGCAGAAAGAAGGGAGTTGTTTATACTTACAAATGATCGAAGCTCAGATAATATGTTAGATATTATTGCATTAGGATCATCATATTCTTGAGGCTGCTCAAAGGGGCGTCCTGCTTTGTTAATTAACCAAGCAGCAAGGGTGCAAAACATGTAGAACTGTTCCCCGGGATTGGTAGGCAGTGCAAAATAGTGTCTGTTCCAAAACAAAGGAGAACAGAATATGAAATAACAAACAAGTCCATAGTAGTTAAATGAACAAAATCTGAAATTGCCAAAGGATTTTTTGTCCCAATGACTTTAACATCAAAAGACACTCACAATTCATTCTGAGGTTTCTAGTAACCCACCACACTCTTATAGTAAAGATTTTAATCAACAGGATAAGGGCAATTTCTACTGGACACAAAATATTAGTTCAAAGACTTTAACTCAAAAAATGCACTGATGAATGCAGAACTTTGAACAAAATCATGTATGTGTCAGGATAATTAATAAGAGAATATCTCCTGAAATGGTAATTTGAAATTTAAGAGACTCTTGGAGTTTAAAATAAAGATAGTAATGATTATTTACTATGCATTTTTACTTTTTTTTTTTAATACAGTGTAACTGTTAATCTTTATTTACTGTTTCTAACCTACTCACCATTATAGACAGTTGTTCTCAAATTGGCTGTATACTATATACTGTTCTCAATTGGCTAAATCACTTGAAGAGCTTGTTAAACTACTGCTATCTGACTAAACATTGCTTCTTACCTCACGAATTAAATCAAAACTTTTGGAAGTGAAGTCTAGAGTAGATAGGTTTCAAAAGCTTCCTAGATAGTTCTAAGGTTCAGCCAGGATTAAGAACCACTGCCTGTGTATATCCCAGTCTAACAAACATTTGTGGACTTTAGGTTAAAGCCCCTAGCCTCCTAAAAATAGCCCTCTGAGGACCAACATGATTCACACCTAAACTTATAAGGAATAAAACCTGCAAGCCACAGCATTTGTTACTTTGATCAAAGACCTTATTTTGCTTTTATGTGAAGCTATTACTATTGTTTATACTTAGATTTATAGATACTATAACTATTTTTCATAAGCAATCTACTCCTTCTTGATTTTTTTTCCAGTTTTTTTTCCTTCCCAATTTTTTTTCTTGCAGGATAAGTTTAAATGTTCTGGAAAATAACAGCTGGGAGGGAAAAAAGGTCATGAAGTCTTTCCAAGTAGGTATATGTTCACCCAGTACTAATAATTCATTTTTTTTTTCCTTATTAGCTGATAACAACTCCAGGACAGAGGAATGGATACTGATAGATACTGTAGACCCAGGACAGTTCAGTTCAGTTCAGTTCAATAGCTCAGTCGTGCCCGACTCTTTGCAACCTGATGGACTGCAGCACACCCAGGCTTCCCAGTCCTTCACCAGCTCCTGGAGTTTACTTAAACTCATGTCCATTGAGTTGGTCATCTGTCAGACCCTTCTCCTTCCACCCTCAATCTTTCCCAGCATCAGGGTCTTTTCAAATGAGTCAGTTCTTCACATCAGGTAGCCAAAGTACTGGAGCTTCAACATCAGTCCTTCCAATGAACACACTGGACTGATCTCCTTTAGGATGGACTGGTTGGATCTCCTTGCAGTCCAAGGGGCTCTCAAGAGTGTTCTCCAACACCACAGATCAAAAGCATCAATTCTTTGGCACTCAGCTTTCTTTATAGTTCAACTCTCACATCCATACATGACTACTGGAAAAACCATAGCCTTGACTAGACAGACCTTTGGTTCTCAAACTTAAGTGGGTATCAGAATCACCTGGAAGGCTTGTTGCAAAAGCAGACTTCTACGCCTCACCCTCTAGGATTTCTGATATATTGGACTCAGGAAAGGGCCTGTAGGATTGCACTTCTAATAAGTTCCCAGGTGATGTTGATGTTCCTAATCTGTTGACCATACTTTGAGAACCTTTAGACTAGGATCCTCCTCCTCCTCCTCCTAAGTCGCTTCAGTCATGTCCAACTCTGTGCAACCCCACAGACAGCAGCCCACCAGGCTCCCCCATCCCTGGGATTCTCCAGGCAAGAACACTGGAGTGGGTTGCCATTTCCTTCTCCAATGCATGAAAGTGGAAAGTGAAAGTGAAGTCGCTCAGTCGTGTCTGACTCTTAGCGACCCCATGGACTGCAGCCTACCAGGCTCCTCTGTCCATGGGATTTTCCAGGCAAGAGTACTGGAGTGGGGTGCCATTGCCTTCTCCGTAGACTAGGATATCTCCATGCAAATCCATGACTCAAAGTACCCTCCTGAACTTCTGAGGAAATAACAGAGATTGTTATCAACAGAATCTTAAAGCCAATTTATTTTTGTTTGAAAAATATACTTGGAGAAAAAAAAACACATTTTTATTAACAGAAAATGTTGATTGTTTATATTACACTATTCATTTAAGTAATAACTTCCAATCTTACAATTTATATCATGGATCAAGCAACATTATTTCTTCCTCTAACTTTTCTATTATGGACTGGCTTAGCAATATGGGCAGCTTACATGAAGCCAACATTATCTTCTAATGGAAGTTACTGGAAGAGAGTAAGGAATTAAATTTAAACTGTCAAGGTAAATAATTTGAACACAAGGAAAGACGAAGTTTGAATAGTTTTCTTCTATCCCTGTCTCTCCCTCTTCCATTTGAAAGGACTCTGGGGTTTTTACTCTGTTAACTGATCAATGACAGAACCTTCTGAGGACATTCCAAGACAGTATACAGCTCTGTGGTCTACTTGGAAATCCGTATAGATAACATTTCAAGGGAGGTAACCCTGTTGGTGTTGACTGGATATTCGTATAAACTTTTTAAAGAGTGATAGAGCTAACCCTTATCTGTAAGTTTTGAATTCATAATGTTTCTTCCCATGTACAAAACCATTTTTTTCCTACGGAGTTTTTTTTATTTTGCGTTGGGGGGTGTAAAGGAAAGCAGACGTTTTATCATGATTTTTGCTTCAGCAATTTTGGGACAGATTAAAAGTCCTAGAACTCTGAAAAAAAAAAAAAGAAAATAATTTGAGCCTAGGTATAGTCATTTAGAGAAAGTACTACAGATTCTTAAACTAAACTGCCTCTTACACAATTAAACAAACACAAAAATTTAATACAAAAAAAATAAGTATTAATGTGAAGGAAACTACAAAATTTATGAGGCCTATCACTAGGCTACACTAATTTAAAGAGAAAGTGCTGGCTGTCCATCATCTTCAGCAACCAATACCAGCCGCGGCTTCAGAATATGATGGACTTTCCCCCCAACAGAACAGAGCAGAACTTCAGGTTCTATGAAAAAGAGACAATTCCATTGTCACTTCATTTGTCTTGTTCACTTCTCAGTTTCCAAAAGTACTGTTACTGCAAAGACAGAAGTCTTTTAAAAGACGGCAATTAGTGAACAAGTTTACTAACCACTTATAAAATGCACAGGTAGGTGTCCGGTACGAAAGTTACAAGTTGTAGGGACAAATTCTGGAAAAGGAAAACAAAAACTAGAAATAGATCTAAATTGATTATGGTATTCATCTTTGAGGATGAGATCATGAGTGATTGCAGTACTTTTTTTACACATTGTAAGTTTTCTGAGTTTTATAAGAGGTTGTTTTATATTTACAATCAGAAAAAAAAAAAGTTTGCGTTTTATGAAGCTGCGTGAGTGCCCTAAGCAAGCTGCCTTCCAGTCCTTTTCTGAAGTTCCAAAACTTTACTCTCCCTACAAAAATACCAAGTCTAAACTCCGTGAGCAGTCCGGACCTCCGTCGCCAACTTTGGGGTGAAGTGCTCTTTCCTGCGTGGGAAGACAGAGGCAAGTGCTTGGTAACCCGCGCTCCCCAAAGGTCGGAGGAAGGCTTCTCCCCAGGGCCCAGCCGCATCCAGGCGCTCGGGGGACAAGGGCACCCACCTGGACGGGGGCTTCAGGTTGTTCTTCCGGAGGAGATCCTCCTCATAGCGGAGCAACTTCAGCTTCTCCACCAGGTCCTCCATCACCACAAACATGTGGTAGGCCGCGCCGGGCCCCCGCTCCACGACCATCTCCCCCGCTCCTTCGCCGCGGGACCGAGACACCTCATCCTCCAAACCCGACGGGGTGACCACAGCGGCGGCGGCTGCCATCACGGAACAGACCGAAAGAGCACAGCGCTAGCTCTGACCCAGAGACCTCCGCGGCCTGCGCTGGCGCAGCCAGGACCAGCGCGGCCGGTTACCCAGGCGACCCGGGCACACCAACAACAGGAAAATTAGACTCCGCCCCCTTCCCCCGCTCCAACGTTCTAAATTTTCTCCAACCAGGGCGGGCTTCCTTGAGGGCGTCACGTCTGGCTCCTGCCCCTTCCCCCGCCCCTTCCCCCGCCTCTGGAGAGGCGGAGGCTGAAGCAGCCCCGCCCCATAGGCGTGGCGTTCTCCTAGTCACATTGGGCCACGCCTCCTACCGCTTCATATTAAAGAGTGAGGGTCGGCGGGCGTTTCTGTTGTGCTTTCTTGATGGTCCTTAGGAGGCTCTAGGAGGCTTGGAACGGTCATCAAGGGCCTCTGAGTCGGCGTCTGAGTCAGCTGGTAGCAGATAAAAAGATTAAAGAGAGAGGGAGGCGTGCAGTATTGAAGGCTACCATAGCCCACTGGTATCTTTTTAATTTTTCTTTTCAAAATTGAAAGTTTTCACAGATGTAAAGATAGTCGATATCATAGGTTTCCCTTTACTTCAGGAGTTTTCCAAAGAGAATTTTCCTTATTTTTCTTAATCTGTCTCTCATTCGGGAATGCAATATTTGATTTAACAGTATATTGCAAGATTTGAAGTATTATAATTCTCTGCTGTTACTCCAGGGATGGGAAAAGTTGTTGGTTGGGAGGGGAAGAAGAAAGGCAGAGGATAAGCAGAAAGGAGGCATAGGAAAGGGTTTGTTGTACCTCAGAAACAAAAATTCTAAACTCACATCCTGCTGCTTAATCTTTCAAGGCCATTACATGTTGTGTAAAGTTTTGGGGTACCTTGTTAAAATAACAAAGGAGATAATCTTGAGAGGAATCCCCTCCCCTGTAGCTCTAAGTGTGGCTAAAGACAGAATGTTACCACTGTACTGTGCAGCTGTTGACCTGAAAAATACCAATACAAGGAAGGAGGCATAACTGACTGCTTTACAGGTCTCAAAAAAAAGCTTGTGTATCAAGCAGTTTTCCTACCAGCTATATGAAAAATCAGGTAAGTGGTAGATGCTGGGGGTTTCCTGGGAGATGAAAACTTTTGGCAAGAGATTGAAACTATGTGTTTATGTGATTTTTGATCTCTGTACTTTTATCTGTTACTAGAAAATACAGAGGCCCATTTTTTGACAGAGTTGAAGTTTGAAATTTATTTGTAGTATCTTTTTGTTAGAAAAATGGGCAGAAGAGCACTTCTCATTTTTATATCAGCCTAGACCTAACCTGTTTCTGAGATTTATAAAGGATCAGAGTGAAAAATCAGAAAGGCAAATACCTTTACCTACTTACCGAAGAAAGTAAATGCATAAAGTAACTGATTTATGTAGAAAATAGCTCAAAGGGGGAGACCACTTTAAAAATAAATAGCATTGTTTGCCTATTGCAGGTCATTAACGGCTGCTTTTAATAAAAATGAGTGGGAACTTTGGATTTGATTCCAACCCACTGCCAAAAGCCCGCTGCCAAATTGTTGTTTTTCTTTTCCTCCTTAGAACGGTGTTTCTCCCTGATATAGACCAACAGCAATCACCACATATGTGGGTAAGGGATATTATGATATGTCTTTGTAACTTTCAGAGAACAAGATAGATGTATAGTCTATTAGGATTGGAAGAAGAGAGTTAAAGCTCAGTCATATGCTTGAGTGACTAAACACAGCACATATCCTTTGAGGTCCTTGATTAGCAAGTAACCTGTGGCTTTTTAAGATGACTCTCAAAACAGTGTCAGACTTTACAGGTAAATTGATTATAATCAAGGAGATAGTCACTTGAAGGCAGACTGCTTACATAAGATATTCTGACATTTTCAGAAAATTATATATAACACTCAGAATGAAACAGTCAAACATTGTTTTCTGGCTGACAAATTCTCCAACAACATATGTATTTTGACTGGGGACATTTGCTGGGGGTCGGGGGGGAGAATCTTTCCCAGAACCTAACCATTTCCTTCCCAGGTACAATGCTGATACACTTTGGCTTGAAACCAGTATGAAGAATTATTTCCCCCTTAATTATGTGAAGAATAAAAAAAAGACATTAAAATATAAACTGTCCACTAGTAACTGTCACAGAAAAAAATGAAACAAAGAAAAAACCACTGTTCAAGGCTGAACATATTTTCCCACAGGGAAAAAAAGATAGGAAAGAATACTCTGAAATACTATTTCATTTTTATAAGGCCTAGAGATTATTTTTGCTGAATTTTTGTTTACCCACAATAGTTTAACACTTCAAGAGGCCTTTTGCCTGATGGAAGTAGTTCCCTTCACGTGTGTGAGAATACACACTCAAATCCTCCTCCAGCTTTCTCAACCACCCAGAAGTTTGGGGGTACATTTGTGTTAGTATTTTGGCAGGACCTGCTCACTGACTGCGGAGTTAAATAAGAGCTTGAAAAGAGTAGGATGTTGCAGCATGTGAGTACTTTCAAGAATCTTAGAGATTTATCCTTCATTGTATGTGTTTGAGCACAATTAAGAGCTAGGCTTCTAACTTTGACTTTTATTTCTTGCAAACTGTCTGTGAAATGATAGAAGGTAATTTTTAAGGCCCTTAAGATATTGCTGTGAATGGGTTAATCTCTGAAAACTGAAGAGCATTCCATTCAAAGGTGATTTAAGCTAAATGGATTTCCCTGAGAGATGAGCAAAGCTAGGGGTGAAAAGGAGGCGGGTTCAAAGATGGAGGAATGCTTTCCATCTGCATCTCCGAATATAAGAAGTCCTCCAAGAAGATTCAACAGACTTAAAGAACAAAGTTGCTTTGTTTTATAAATGGCTTAGTACCACTCATTCGGGATGTTAAAAACTTAGAAAGCCATTAACTGAATAAAACTTCTTAACCTGATAGAAAGTATTGGCCAAAAATCTAGAAGGAAAAAAGTAACATTTAAATGTGAAGCATTAGGTCAAAACCAAAGTGAAGATATCCACTCTTAAAAACTGTGCTAGAGATCAGAAAATTTACTTAAACCAAAACCCGCAGAAACAAACTATATATAGCACCCAGGAATAAGTCTGTCATGATAATTACAGAGTAATTGTTAAAGGCTTATAAAATCCAAATAGGGATATAATATTCATCAATAAGAAAAATCAGTTATCTTTAACCTATTCCATAAGCTCAGTGTAGTTGCAACTTAAAATTTCATGAGAGCTGATACTGAAACTCATGTAAGAGTAAAAGAAGTGTGAGGAAGAAATCAGATAGTAAGTTCCCTAATAAAATATATAATTTAAAATAATGGCACCTCAGGAATAAATAGAAAATAGCCTGGAAACAGGTGAGTTTATATGAAAATTCAGTATATGATAGGTTTTACCAACTAGTGGAGAAAGATAAACTATTCAATAAATGCTGTTGAAGCTATGGGTTATCTATATGGAAACAAAATTACATCTCTGAATTCCAGCATATAAATTCCATATGGATTGAGGATGTAAATGTGAAATACTTGTAGGATGGTTGCTGCTGCTGCTGCTGCTGTTAAGTCGCTTCAGTCGTGTCCAACTCTGTGGGACCCCATGGACTACAGCCCACCAGGCTCCTCTGTCCATGGGATTCTCCAGGTAAGAACAATGGAGTGGGTTGCCATTTCCTCCTCCAATGCATGAAAGTGAAAAGTGAAAGTGAAGTCGATCAGTCGTGTCCAACTCTTAGCGACCCCATGGACTGCAGCCTACCAGGCTCCTCCGTCCATGTAAGAGTACTGGAGTGGGGTGCCATTGCCTTCTCCATGTAGGATGGTTAGAAGGAAGCAAAATAATTTCAGTGTAAGGGAGGATTTTTTGAAGGAAATAAAGAATAAACTTAAATGAGAAACTCTTCAAATTTTAAGAAATTAAATACCAAAGAGGACTCTAAACAATAAAGATAAACTTGTGATCTATTTAATGTCAGTGGATTGGTTCCAAGGACACACAAAGATGATAGATCATTGTAAGGCCTCTGTGCCATGTTGGAGAGTTTTAGAAGTATCCTTTTAGGTCTGGATTTCTTGACCTTAGCATGGTTGACATTTTAGGCTGGACAGCTCTTTGTTGTTGGGAGCTAGTCTGTGCATTGTAAGATTTTAACAGCATCCTTGGCCTCTACCTACTGGATGCCAGTAGCACCCATGCATAACTGTAACAGCCAAAAATATCTCTAGACACTGCCTGCTGGCCCCTGGGTGACAGTAGGCCCCTGGTTGAGAACCACTTCTCTGGATACATGGGTTGAAACAGCTAGTGCCTTTATAAAAACCAGGAGGGTAAAGGTAACTGAGTGGCTGAGTGACGTGTACATGTGGTATGGGGAATGGCGATAGTGAACTAGAAAACTCAGAAACCATCTCAAGGAGGGGACGTTTTTGTCATATAGGAATTCAGCTCAATTTTGCTGTGTTTTATGATTTTACAAGGATCTGAACTTGGGTTTGTATGTCACTGAGATCCTAATGATTTTGGATCATTAGGATCCAAAATCCTGTGACCTAACACAGAAAATATTATTTCAGGGGCTACGTTAGTTGTTCAATATATTTGATTTATTAATGCATTGAAGTTCACAATGAGAAGCCTTACTCTTTTGATATTCAAATCTTATTCAACTTGTAAGTACAGTAAATTTGTTACAGCAGAGTTTAATGAGGGGATTTACAACTTAAATTCCTATAGAGGTATTAAACTGTAAGAAACATAAGCTTATTACATTGTTTTGATATTATCTGACAAACTATTGCAGATGCTATAAGATCTCCTGAATCTAAAAGTAAAAAATGGGAGAGGAGGGAAATAAGTTCTATTAAATATTCCAATACTGTTTGTAAAGGTAGGTGTCAATGTAAACCAAAAGTCTAAATCGGTTACTCAGAATCTCAAGTCTGTTTCTCTAACAGGCTAAACTTTGAAACATTAGATACTTAAATATCAAAGAAGCACGTGTTTTTATTTAACGTAATTATACTACTGTAGGTTTGACTCTCTTCATTACTTACCCCCTTGGCAACTAATCATCCCTACCTGAACCTGTGAAATTTCCCATCCAGTGTACCAATTTCTGGGCCAGAGATACAAGAGATTCTTGCCCCAAACACCATAGGACACAGCAAGTCCTAACTTGCTGTAACAAACTCCCTAACTTAGAAGTGAATAGTTTTGTAACCCATTTCCCTGGATTTACTTCATTTTTTTTAGTTCTCTACTAAATGGAAGGAAGTCTTCTAACTCCAAGATTATTAATCTAATTATTAATTAGGATTAATTAACTGTTTCAGCTAACTTTGGCTTTCAAGATAGATAAATGTCATCCAATTACATTCTGTGTATTTCAAGATTTTGTTCCCTGGTTTCATTTTCTTGGAGGAGAAACGAAGTGCATGGTGAACTGAGTTCCATTTCCTCCCTCTGTGTAGATGATGGGGGTGTTTATTGAAGGGTTTCACGTAGATATGCATGTGCTGTGGGAGGGGTGTGGAAGATGATTATATTTGCATCTTCGAGTATTCAGGCAATATTGTAGAGGAGGGACTACCGATTTGGCAATTTGAATAGTCAGGTGAGAGATGGTTCTGAACTGGGATGAGGGGCAATTAGAATAGTGAGAAAATGATAGTTAAATATTTGGAAGGAGATTCAACAGAACGTAGTAACGGGCATCATGGTATGTTCCCTGGGGCACAAATGTCTCCATAGGATGTATCCACTGTGGGGCAAGAAGCCCTTTATACCCTTTCCTCCCTGGTTCATTGGCTGTAGGCTGTCCACATACATCTCTGGGTGGGGTGGCGTCTATTGGCAAGGGTAATTTTCTGGAAAAGAATGCAGCTGTGAACACTGAGCCCCAATATTCATAGCAACTGGGGAATGCACTATCAATCTGGTGAAAAGGGATGTGAGCAAGCACTGGCAACTTTTGCTGCAATAGTTGACATTAAAATGCAACATTTCTGAATTTCTTATGTGGTTCTGAAGTAGTGAAGAGGGTCCGAAGCTTTTTTTTTTTTTTTTTAAAGTCTGCTAAAGATTGATCAGCTATAGTATATACTGTTAGGTGGGAAAATAGGTAAGTAACTCTGCAAATATTGAAACATTCATTCTGGTTTTTTGATATAGCGTTCTATTGCATCATATATGTTAGTAACACTTTAATATATATTGGGTACTAACAAGAAGGATTGATTGGATTTGTCAGAGTTTTGAAGGTTAAATAGAAATAGGTTTATTCTTTAAGGTCTAGATTGAGATGATTCAATTTATTTTACAGTCTGGGACAGCATCTTTTCTCTCAAGGAAAAATTAAATTCAAGATGGAGATTAAATAACAAATGTCATAAAAAAATCATTCTTAACGGGGGTCCCTAGAGCCTAATAAAAGCAAAATCTGCTAGATGCCACGCTTTCATAGTGTAACCATAAGTGGCTGCTCACCACTCAAAAGCTAATAAAGAGGCTGGCTTGGTGAAAAGGAAGGTTTGCTTTATTTTGGATCCTGGCAACAGGTGAGGGGTGGAGGGTGGAAGGCAGATGCCTGCCCAAAGGCCTACCCACCCCCCCCCACCCCTCCCCCACTGACAAACCATGGGCAAGAGTTTTTATAGGCTGAGGAAAGGGGTTACATGCAGACACAGCACAGCAGCCCTGACTGGCATCTTGAAAGTAGTCATCAGTGGCCTAACCGGCATTATTTTAATTGTTTTAAGTACAACGAACCTTCAGTTCCAGGATTGGTTTGTTTCCATTTCTTTGAGTTTTTTTGGAATTGTGGCAGCTTTATATCATGGCTACAGTCTAGTCTTCATGTAGTTAACTTCTACCACCTGGTGGAGGACTCAGTATCTGTAAGACTGAATATGGCTCAGAATATTATCTGTAGCCCTTAAGGTACTAAAGGTCCTTGATTATGCTTACATTATTATTACTTGGTCTTCTTTGACTGTTTACCTTTGTTTCTGCATTTTCTCACTTCTCTGATTAAACTTACTCTCTGGCTAAAGTTTTTCCAGAGACAAAGACAAACATAGGATATAGGGATGCAGGACCATAGGATCCCATTCTATTTCTGTAGTACAGCTCTGCATTGCAATACACAATACATCAGCCATTCTGATGGCTGTTTGTTGAACAGTTATTAGCACCTTGTCCTGAGGTTCTGGAACCCATTGCCCAAACCATTACATGATACTAAAGCATTAAATCCAAACATCTTATTTTTATTCCTAGGTGTTTAGTGGAAATGATTTCCTACTCCATACCTACATATTTTGGTGCCTGAATAGAACAACTAATCCATTCTGCTTTTGCATCTAGTGAGATTTTGACAAAAAGAGAATTTTTTCTTTCTGAAGGCAAGAATGCGATAGTCCAAACTGATCTAGAGATCAGAATTTTGCTTTTGACAGAGTAGTTTCTAAATTTTTATACAGCAAATACTTGAGTATGTGTCATGTGTTAGGCACTATGCTTGGGCGTGGTGATACAAAGACTTAGGAGCTTGGCCTCTGTGCTCAAACAGCTCATATGCTCATGTGGGATATATGTGTAAATTGGGAGGTGCAGTCTAGGATATGGAGAAGTAGAGAGTATTTTCGAAAAAGGCTCTCCAGACTTCTGTCATACCTCTCCACAAGGCAGAGTTGCTTGTGTCTCCTCTGTACATACTTTCTCTGGAGTCCTGTTTTTCTCCTAGGCTCTGAAGGAGTGTAAGTTTTAGGGGAAATTGGTAGGAGAATTTATATAATTGAGGTAGATCTCTTGCCTGGAGAGGTCTGTGGGGGTTGATGCCCTTTAGCTGAAAGGTGCAGAGGGGCTGACCTGACTCTTTTTACTTGGGAACTTTAGCAAGGGGTCTGCCTATAGAGTCAGGTATTTTCAATCTGAAGAAGAACGTGCACCTCTGTCCAATTCACTAAGAATTCAAACTGAAATGTGTGTAAGTGCATTCTAAAGCCCTCACCCCAATATGAAAGTGTCAGTCACTCAGTCGTGTCCTACTCTTTGTGACCCTATGGACTATACTCTGCCCGGCTCCTCTGTCCATGGAATTCTCCAGGCAGGGATACTGGAGTGGGTTGCCATGCCCTTCTCCAGGGGATCTTCCTGACCCAGGGATTGAACCTGGGTCACCTGCATTGCAGGCAGAGTCTTTATCATCTGACCCAGGCCTGAATCAAGAGCATAAACTAAAAACTTTTTGTGACTTTCTAACATCTTACCATTTTCAGTGTGTTTTTGTGCTTTATCTGCATGCCCCAATGTACATTTCAAAAAAATTATAGAGGGCAGAAGAATACTCATAAACTCTGTATAAAACTTTTCTTCCTTCTCAGCAGTACCCCAAGGCAGTGTATGGATTTGTCATAGTCACTTTCGGAGGAAGAACAAACAGTTATGATGGTAATAGACTGTGTGGTTGTCTCAGCCGCCAGGAAGAATGAGCGACCTTCCCTACAGCTCCCACCTAGAGGAAAAATTGATTGTTTCCCCTTCATCCCACAGAACTACGAAAAGATGACTAGCCATCTACCAGCTCATTCTCACCCTATTAATGTGGAATGTTTATACTTGGTCCATTTTCAAAGTTCAAACTTTGAACAGACTTCTCTTTGCTTATTCTCATGCCTGTGGAAAAAGCCCTGTTTTTTGTGGCTTTAAAATTTACTCTCAGGTAGAACAACCCACCTCTAACTCCCTCACTCTTCTTGTTTATGATACATTCTTCTTCCAGGTGAGCTCTAAATTTATTTAATGTTAAAATATGTACTCTTAGTATATTTTTTGTAACATTAAGTTTATCATCCAGGGATATAGCATATACTCTATTTAAACCTGTTCTATTTTCGATTTTTAAACTGACAGGTAATTTTAAAATAAATTCTTGCCGTTCTCCTTATGCTAGTAAGTTAGCATTGTTGAATATGGAAACTCCATATTTTGCTTTCTGAAGGCGAGGAAGGATTGTTACACTGCAAAAGATCCGAATCTCCTCAGCTTCTTGAAGGAAGAATAATACTTCTGAAATGGGAGGCCAGAGCTTTTATAAGTAAAATTAGAAATGCCCCAGAGGATCTTGCTCTTTCAAAAGGAACACAGGTCCTTTTAACAAAAGAAAAAGAAAAAGGTCTTTATTCTTGCTTGAAATACAATGTCAGCTTCCTTATATTTCCCCTGCAAATAGGGTCCTCTTTCACATTGTTTCCAGAGTAATCTTTCTAAAATGCAAATATGGACACATCACTGTCCTGCCTGACATCCATACATGATCCTCCATTTGGGACAATATCCACATTTCTTAGCCTGCTATACAAGCCTCTGGTGGGCATATCTGGGCTTTGTGGAGCTTGAAGCTTATGGAATTTGGAGATGGGGATTCTTCCTAATATAAAGAAATATAAAATTTGATTTCAAAATGAGCCTCAGGGCCTTAGGAGGGATAACGCAAGGGGCAATGCTCCTTGGAACATAAATTTTACTAATTTCCTAGTATATCTGCCTCTACAAAGGGAATTGATTTGTCATCTCAAATGAGTTGTGGTTACCAGGTCAATAAATAATGACTGAGATAAAGTGTCCAGTAAGCTGAAGTTGAAAAGCACTTTTCCTCTGCCCTTCTAGCTTCTTTGGCTGAGGCCCTGCTGACAAGACAGATTAACAAGAGAAAAATAAACAGTTTGTTAATATGTGTGGTGAGCTTATAATGCAGGAGAAACTCAGTGATGAGTAACTCAGAGGTGGTTAGAATTGGGCTCATGTAGTATTTTTGACAAAGGACGGTAAATATGTTGAGAAGAGATAAGACAAAGGAAAAGGGTTTTAAGCTTCCAAGGTAAATATATGGGGGAAACCAATGGAAGATAAGGGTTATTTTGGTAAAGCATGTCATGTAGATTCTTCTCAGTGCTGGCTCTAGGTTGGAAGGCATCTCCAGTGATTGAAGAGTCTAAGTTTAGTTTTAGGCAAATGTGGGGGAGGGCAGAGAGTTAGTTTTGGGTTTTTTTTTTTTTTTTTGGCATCTGCTATGTCTCAGCTATCTTCAACTCAAAATAATATTTAAGTCAATGTGGCATATTTTAATATGTCATATTCAGATCCCCTACAGCCTAGAGATCTCACTAGAACTCAAAACCCAGAGGCTGCATATGGCAAGGATGGTTCTTAACGAGATAGATTTTAAGCCCTTTCTATGGTCACTACAATAAGGAAAATATTAAGCCGTAGTTTTCACACTAGGTTTATTTCAAGGAGATTCAAGTTCAACCCTTAAATTACTAAGTTGCATTACTTAATAATTACTAAGTTACTTCCATCTAATTTGAGATCGTAGCCATCTGCCCTCAGTAGTAACTAACGTCCTTCACTGATCCTTCATCCTGGTTGAAATATCTGTCAGTCTTCTTGTCTGGGAGAGCCACCAATCTTAATGCTGTTTTAACCATGGCCGTTTAGATCCTATATCTCTTCTGCCTTTATCTGCGCTTGTAGTCAATACCACCAAAGTCATGCTCTGAGTAACTTCCTCACGCCAAATGATGGTTCTAGTTTCTTCTCAGTTGAGACAGAGGGTGGAATGGTGAGAATGGCTATACATATTCTCCTTGTTTCTTACCCCATGTGGCCATCCTCTCCTCACTGTATAAATTCAGTTCCTCTCTTTTGTTTCCTCTTGAGTTTCTTTTCAAAGATGGCAGTGGATCCTTATTCTTTAGGTGACTTTTCTCTAAAGCACTTGTGTTAGTTTGAGTCTTTACGGAATCAGAGGCCAAAATGTGATTGAACATGCTGTCTTGTTTATTAGTCTATATGTCTTGGCTGGAAAATGGGAAGGGAACTGGCAAAGGCTGGGTCAACACTCAGTCTTGGTGCAAGATTGATCTATGTGCAGACTAAAGGGAAGAAAGCCCGTGTGGAAGCGCTCACACTTCACTGGACATGCAGTCCAAGGGCCTCCGTCAAAGCTGGAAGCCTTTTATATAACCCTGTAAATGGGTGGGGTGAATTTTTTTCCCAGGTTTGGAGTATGTCGCTTTCTTCTTTGTGTAGAGAATACAAAATATAGTGCTTTGTCTTCTTCTCTGGGGCATGTCCCAGCATACCTGTGATTACTGAATTCTCAAAACTTCACTGAAGGGACTGGCACCTGAACACCTCAGCAGGTCAATGGATCCTGCAAGGAAGGCTGTAGGAAACCTGCAGCTTAGTTTCTTGCCATTGCTAGCTTGTTGGATTTATGTTCATCATAACACACTTCACTTGTGTTATAATTGCCCATTTACTTCTGTTTCCATCTTCTTTGTTCCTCTGCATCTGGCACACAGGTGCTTAATAGGCATTCAATTAACTGTTCCTCCCTTAAACCTGCTTTGGGAGCAAAACTATGTAGGATAATAAAATTACAAGTTCATGTGGTTCCAGTTGTACGATAAGAGTTAAGTCTTCTTTTCTTCCTCATCTGAATTAAATCTGGGATGCTGAAAACTAGGAATTTTCCAAATAACAAACTGCAGGGAACTATTTCAAGATTCTTCCTTTTTCTGAGGTGGTTGATGGACATTTGAACCGTAGTCTGACATTTAATTCCAAAACAATAAAATCCTAACGCCTCCTGAAATGGCCTTTCTAAACTGGGAATTAGGGAGCTGAGTTCTCATCCAAAGGTAATTAAATGGCCTTAATAGGAAGCTAATGACTTCTTAAGGACCTTCCAGTGTATTCCAGTGCAGTGTTTACCAAGTAAGAAAACCATGAGAGAAGTGGTAAGAACGACAGGACTTTGTCCTGAAGGACATTCCAAACAATTCTTCAACCTTCCCCTACTATGTCTCCCTTTAAAAATATTACCAAAAAGTAAATGAAGAATATTAGATAATAAAATGGATCAAGTCTCCATCTATACAGTGGTTAAAATGCAAAGTAACAGAAGAAGCAAGAGGGAAATAAATGAGACCAAACAAAACTACATCTTACGGCTATGTCAAATTACCCCCGAGTTTGTTTAATCTCTATGTGATTTATACATTAAGAGCTCACTAATTTGTGATATTGTTTGAAGAATTCAGAGGTATCAGAGAGAAGTCGGGTTTTCTAAACTAAAATGAGTTGGGAAGATAAGAAAATCCACCATTTAAAATACACTGGCTTCAGGACTAGCAAAACTCAGTACAAAGCTCTGTCACGAATGAAATCCTTACTGCAAACTTAGCTCTGACCTGTCACTAAATATAAAATTCTTATTTTAGTTTTGTGCGGCAGTAGATATCATTTATTTATAATTTTGATTTTGCCTGTTACAATTTGCATAGCATGGTAACTTAAGAAATCTGCACAGTTCTAAAGAGAAAACAAAGATCCGTTGAAATTAGAAAAGGTTTTCTTACCAATCCTTGCTTTTCATTATGGATTTGATAAAGCAATACATTTCCCTTGTGATGTACAGAATCTAATTATTGCACTTGGGCCTGTCTTTCTTGAAAATGCGTAGGATTATACCTTTATCTTTCCTACATTCCGTTTGTTTTTGTAGTCAGGCTACCATAGAACAAAGTGGACTGCTTTCTCCATGGTCTCTCTTTCTCACTTCTGACAGGCCTGATCAAAGAGGGAATATGTATATAGAGATGGGGGATAGTTCTTTTACTTTGTTCTTGCGTAAAGTACTGGGTTGAAAGCTTAAAGTAATAATGAAAAGTACCATGAATCCAGAAAATTCTGTTTGGTAGTTATATCCTGTTTAGAGATCATTTCTAAACGTCATGGAGAGAGGGGTAGTAGGGCACCTATGTTTGATGTTAATTAAAGCTACAGAACTAGAGAGGAGATTCTTTTCATTTGAGAAATTAATTGAACTTATCTGAGTCTTAAGGTATCATTCAGTATGCACCATTAAGACATATATTATATATAATACCTGCTTGTCATTGGCAGTTTCTGGCTATAAAGTCAAGGTAACTGAGGATTAACCTTTTAGATTCTAAAAGTAATATTTAATGAGTCTTCCTAAATGTGTGGGGTTGGCGATCCTAGTTGACTAAAGACTAGTTCACTGAGCAGCAGTTATGCCCATCCCCCAGCCAACAAGGGTGTTTTGATTTACTGCATTTGAATGGAGCCTGTACATCTACGTGGTTACAATCTCTCTACAGTTGAATCTGAAATGCAGCTAGTAGCTATATCATCCTACCAGGAAAGTTACTGCTTCAATCTTACATCATATTGCTGTGGATTAAAAATTCAGAACTATCTTCTTTTTCACAAAATACTGCTTGTTGGATTGACTACACTACCTGTGACATTGTGCAATGTGAATTTTCCTCCCTTCATTATCATTTTGCTCTATCCATCTTGGGCTTCAGCTTTCGATCAGTACTCTTCAACCATACAATAAAGATTTTTTTTTCTCTCCTTTATGAAGAAGAAATAAAAACAAAATTAGCAGTTCTACTTCTTTTCACTGGATGGTTTTTTAATCCTATTCTTTAAGCAGGGAGTCTATCCTGTCTTTATTGCTTTTTCTTTGAAAACTTAATTTTGGCTTCCTAATGCAGTCCTTTCTTGTTTTTTTGATTATATGCCTGTTCCCTGAAACTGTAATTTGGGTTGTTGAATTTACATATGTGTTTCCTTTTTTCTTTCCTCTGTAACTTTCTAAATGATTCCAGAGTTTAGTTTGAGCCTCCTATCAGTCCTGAACTGTTTTTCAGAATAATAGACTGTCTAGCATTTATTTGAATGATCTAAGTGCTTTAAAATAAATTTTCCCAATATCTGGTATACTTTTCACAACGTACTTGACATTCTTTTCTTTGATTGTAATAGATTCTGAGGTGTTTTCACTTTCTTCCCAAGTTTCTATTACTTCTACTTCAAAAAGCATTAATGTGTGTTGATCAGAGTGAAATTAATTCAAGAGGAACAAATACTTCCAAAAAAGCATCTTCTTAAAAATCCTGCTGCATTCTTTTCAGAAGGATTTGTCACACAAATCAAGAATTTTAGAGAACAAGTTTCCCCCGCTATCTGAAAGTAGAGCGTTCCTAGTAAACTTTTTGTAAGTTGAAATGGTGTAAAGCAAAGAAGCAATTATCTTAGGACCCATTTTGCTAACGGATGCACAAAGTAAATCAGGATAAATCACACGTGCTCATAGACACAGTTCAAAGCAATGGCGGCTCAAAGCTGAGAGGCTGAGTGTGGTTCCCGGAAAGGAGTTGGGCGGTGCCACTCTCACTGCCTGGGGCATGCAGCACCTTTATAACTGCTCAGCTGCAAAACAAACACTGAACACAGTCTTTGCTTTTTGCCTGCTTTTTGTAAAAGCAAAAATCCTCTTTGGATTTCTTTCTGTTAGCAAAAACAGGTACTAATGTAGGTAATTTGTAAAAATGAAGTGTAAAGCAAACTTTCAAAAAGGTGTGTGTGCGGGTTACCTGTATATTCTTTTTCTCAATATCCCCTCTATAGAAAGTATTCCTTAATCAATAGTCAACTTATACAAAATTTTATGTAACTAGAATTTTTCTATTAGTTTTTACAGGACAAAAAAAATTGGAATCAACTAACATGTCCATTCTATTAAGGCTCTAATTTAGGTAACATTGCAAAACATGTTTTAAGATATTTGATGATGTGGAAAAATACTTATGCAATCAAAAAGTAGATCTGAAAATTGTATATGAGCAACATAATATCAGTGTTCTAAAAATATATGCATATAAAAATAAGATTAATCATGTTATTCTATAATGATTGCATTTTCTATTTCTTTTTAAAATGTTCAGTCTCTATAATCATATATTCTTTAAAAACAAGGAAATGTTATTAGACCATTTTTTAAAAAAATTACATATACATTTCTGTTAACATGTCTGCTTAGTTGGGGTTCCTTGTCTCTTTTATACTTTGTTTTACAATAAATAATCACTTATCAAGGGACACATCATAGGGACAGAGGAAAACAATTGCTTGCTAAATAATTGCTCTGATTCTTTCTCCTTTATGATAACTAACATTTGAGTACTACTATGTGGTTAGGCACCGTGCCCGAGGTTTTAAGTACACAGTGTTTTATGTATCTAATTTAGCAGTTATAAAGGTGCTTGCTTAAGCCTTGAAAGGAATCTAGTGTTTTATAGAAGAGGACACTGAAGGTCAGACTGTCCAAGGTCACACAGCTGATATATGGTAAGCTGTATCTGACCCAAGGTTTTGAATGACAAAGCCCATAGTCTTTCCACTACAAATTGAATATTACCATGCTTCTTCCACGGTACTTAGATAATATAGCAGCCCCTAACAGAATTATTTCAGAGAAGGCAATGGCACCCCACTCCAGTACTCTTGCCTGGAAAATCCCATGGATGGAGGAGCCTGGAAGGCTGCAGTCCATGGGGTCGCTGAGGGTCGGACACAACTGAGCAACTTCAGTTTCACTTTCCACTTTCATGCATTGGAGAAGGAAATGGCAACCCACTCCAGTGTTCTTGCCTGGAGAATCCCAGGGATGGGGGAGCCTGGTGGGCTGCCATCTCTGGGGTCACACAGAGTCGGACACGACTGAAGTGACTTAGCAGCAGCAGCAGCAGCAGCAGTGATTATCTCATTGTAGTTTTCCTTTGCATTTCCCCAGTGTCTAATGATGCTGAATATCTTTTCATTTGCTTATTTGCTGTCTCTGTATCTCCTTAGCTATAACGTCTCCTCATGCCTATTGTCCATTTTCTTTTGGATTCTTTGCTTTGTTGCTGTTGTGCTTTGGAAGTGCTTCCTATATTTCAGATACTAGTCCTTAGCCAGATATGTGGCTTACAAATATTTTCTCTCAGTCTGTAGTTTTCCTTCTCTTAACAGAGTCTTTTGCAAAGTAAAAGTTTAAACTTTTGGATGTTAAGTCTTTAAGTAGGATTTTGGATCATATATTTAGTGTCAAATCTCAGAACTTTCATCCAACTCTGGTTACTAAAGATTTTCTCTTATTTTTTTTTTCCCCTAAAAGTTCTACAGTTTTATATTTTATTCTTAAGTTCAGGCTGATTTTCTGCCTTAGTCCTAGAATCAACCATTCTAGCCTACAGAGCGAAGAAATATATATTACACTAACCCATACACTAAAACTTGCATGTATATATCTAGAAATATTTTTATATGTAACAATCTGTATCTATAACTAAGCTAAATCTGAGTTTATATTGACGTTTCCAACTTTAATCTGTTACCATATGGATCATTCTAGCTTCCTTCCCTTGTTGTTCAGTTGTCAAGTCATGTTGGATTCTTCGTGACCCCATGAACTGCCACACACCAGGCCTCTGTCCCTCGCCATCTCCCAGAGTTTGCCCAAGTTCATGTCCATTGAATTGGTGATGCCATCCAACCATCTCATCCTCTGTTGTCCTCTTCTCCCGCCTTCAATCTTTCCCAGCATCAGGGTCTTTTCCAGTGAGTCAGCTCTTTGCATCAGGTGGCCAAAGTATTTGAACTTCAGCATCAGTCTTTCCAATGAGTATTCAGGGTTGATTTCTTTTAGGATTGACTGGTTTGATCTCCTTGCTGTCCTAGGGACTCTCTCTTCTCTTGCTTATCTGTAAATTCCCAACAATGAGAAAACTGGCTCCTCTCATCTGCCAACTACTTAATTGCTCAACTCCACTATATGTACCTAGTGATATCAGAATTGTGCGTCTGTACCCCAGTGGGAAACAACTTTATCAGTGAGGGTATAGTGGTTATGTACGGTTTCTTTCACTTTGGTGTTACAGGGTCCACTAATTTCCACAGTTAAACTTTGTTCAGCACCTCTTCTACTTTTTCAGTAAAGTTGTCTCATACATTTGTAGTACAATTAGATTGTTTTGTCACAGTTTGCATTCCATCCTACAATCCTCTGACCGTCTAAATGATTTTTTAAATTTGCATGCATTACAGTTTACTCTTTGAGCTATGAAGTTCTATTGCTTTTGACAAATGCATAATTGAATGTATCCACAACTAAGTGATAATACAAAATGCATGCCTTAAAAATATCTTCCATGCCTCACCTACTCACCCTTCCCTCTCCTTGGAAAACACTGATCTTTTTACAGTCTCTACAGTTATACTTTTCCATAATGTCACTGTCTTCTTTCACTTTGTCTTATGCATTTAAAATAAATCCATGTTCTTTCCTGATTTGATAGCTTGTTTCTTTTTTTTTTTTAATAACTAATATTCCATTTGTACCTCAGTTTATTTATCCATTCACTTATTCAGGAACATTTTGGTGGTTTTTAGGTTTTTGTGACTATGAATAAAGTTACAAGAAGCATTCATGGCAGATTTTTGTATGAACATACATTTTTATGTTGAGTAAATATCTAGAAGTATACTTGATCGACTATATGGTAAATCTGTATTTAGCTTTATAATAAAACTTCCAAGTCACTGTCTTCTAAAGTTACTGTAACTTTTTTGCATTCCCATCAGCAGTGAACGAAAGTTCCTGTTGCTCTGCATCCTCACGAGCAATTTAGTTCAGTTCAGTCACTCAGTCGTGTCTGACTCTTTGTGACCCCATGAACTGCAGCACGCCAGGCCTCCCTGTCTATCACCAACTCCCGGAGACCACCCAAACTCATGTCCATTGAGTCAGTGATGCCATCCAGCCATCTCATCCTCTGTCGTCCCCTTCTCCTCCTGCCTTCAATCTTTACTAGCATCAGGGTCTTTTCAAATGAGTCAGTTCTTCACATCAGGTAGCCAAAGTATTGGAGCTTCAACACCAGTCCTTCCAATGAACACCTAGGACTGATTTCCTTTAGGATGGACTGGTTGGATCTCCTTGTAGTCCAAGGGACTCTCAAGAGTCTTCTCCAACACCACAGTTCAAAAGCATCAATTCTTCAGTGCTCAGCTTTCTATACAGTCCAACTCTCACACCCATACATGACCACTGGAAAAACCATAGCCTTGACTAGATGGACCTTTGTTGACAAAGTAATATCTGTGCTTTTTAATATGCTATCTAGGCTGGCCATAACTTTTCTTCCAAGGAGTAAGTGTCCTTTAATTTCACAAGCAATTAGGATGCTTGTTTGTTTTTTTTAAAAACTATCCATTATAATGTGTAGTAGTGAATTATATTTTTATTCTTAAAAATGTACTAGAAGACAGTACATTATTTTATTTTGCAATGCAGAAGAATTAATTAGAGGAAATGATACTGTCAAAGACACTGATAACCATAGACTTTGCCTCCTCCTTACTGAATGTGGCCTGGCTTCACAGCTAAGGAATTTGCTTCAAGACCCAGGAGAGCTCATGTTTGTAGAAATTCCCTGAAATCCATGTTTCTCAGTCCTGTCAGACACAGTGCACCCTTACAACAAATGTTTGTAATGCTTTCTTTTCTATGCCAAAATGAAATTATCAGTAATATAGCCTAACTACATGGTTTCAAAAAATCAGTATAATGTCCTGTTACATATAGGAGAAATCTTAAAAAATATGTATTCAAGCATATAAATGTCCAGTCATAAATACATTAAATATATTAGAACATAATGAAGTAGGCATTATTACCTTCTTCCTGAATAAGTGAGACAATCAGAAGTCATTTCATATAATTAAAGCAATGGTATGAATGGACACTAGAATATAATTTAAGTATTGCTCTTGTGCATAATTGGAACTTATTTATGTGTAATGAGAAAGAACAGCCCCAGTTGAAGTAGAAATAATATGCCAAGATAAATTACAGACTGTTGAAGTGAAAACAAATGAGGATATATGATTCTCACAAATGAGTTCACTATAACAAGAGTGGTGTTAAAATTTCCTATATTGTGACATAGGGTGTGTTAGTGACAAAGTTCATGTGTTCTGCCATTTTGCAATTCTGCTATATATTGGAACACATCATAAGTCTCAGCTAAAACAACCTGGGAGGCTCTATTCTTCCGTAAGAATAGTGACTATAGATTGGAAAGAAACTATGACTAAGAGGCTATAAGAAATTGTGATGAACCATGAGGGAATATATTGTATTGAATAGTAAGAGCTGAAAACAGGCAACCCCCAAATAATTTTAATGCTGTTTTCACAGTGTAAGTTTTTGTCCCTGTACTACAGAAATATAATGTAAAATGATATGTGAAATTTAAATATTTTTATAATGAAATGTAGTGTTATGCTAGTGTAATAATACTTGGTATGAAGTCACAAAAGGAGTCCCAAAGCTATCATTTATTTGCAATCTGCCTTGTTTTTAAAGTTTTTACAGAAATTGCATTTCTGTGCTGAAACCATTTTTAAACTAATATGCATTAAAAAATGCTGTATAACAGTGAGTAGATAGAAAGTAGAGAGATAGTAAACTCTTGAATAGTTTGAAAATGGTCTTTGTTCCATTTAAGCTTTTCTTTCTATAACAGCCTTCTCCTTAAATTATGTTGACTTTTTGCATAAATATATGAAAAATCTTTTTGGTATCTCATCAACTAAAGTATCATTAGTTTGTACTTGTAGTGGGTTTGACACCTGGCGTATTAAAATTTTGTTCCGGAAGATACTCCCTATGTGAAATTGTCATTTCTAGTTTAGGACATCTAAAATTCTTGGCCCCTAACCTAATTGCCTAAGAGCCTCCGTGTCTCTGTCACAGTCATCAGAAAAGCGAAAATGCTCCCATGTTTTCAGGATGTACCTTAGCCTATAGTACCAGCCTTGTTGAGAACCACAACTAAATCTATGGTTCCTAACCTTTCATGAGGAAGGAATATTGTTACTTTCAACTGCTTGAGCCTAGAGAAGGAAATGTACTTGAGGAGGAAATAGGCTGTTAGCAAAGAAGAAAACTAGGTCAGAGACTAATTTTGCTCATTTTTTTTGTTGCTTTTTAGTCCATAAAGCTGAATTAGGACTTGGGAAACAAGAAGTAAAGGAAACTAACATGCAAGCGTGTTAGTTTAATGTGCCAAGAACTCTACTGATACTTCCAAATCTAATCTCCATAAAAGCCCTGAGGAGGTTGCACTGTCCTCAATTAAGTCTCCTTAATAGTAGAGGAAATTGCGATCCTGAGAAATTATGTACTCTTTGATCCCTGGGAGGATCCCCTGGAGAAAAGAAAGGCTACCCACTCCAGTATTCTGGCCTAGAGAATTCCATGGACTGTATAGTCCGTGGGGTCACAAAGACTTGGACATGACTGAGCAACTTTCACTTCACTTCCCTTCCTA
The DNA here is from genome assembly GCF_027580195.1 of Bos mutus. Lineage (NCBI taxonomy): Eukaryota > Metazoa > Chordata > Mammalia > Artiodactyla > Bovidae > Bos > Bos mutus. The sequence continues at coordinate 52,075,696 of NC_091617.1, forward strand.
CTTCAGTTGAAAAACAGAACCTGAAATGCGCCAAAGAGCTAAACAGACATTTCTCCAAAGAAGACATACAGATGGCTAACAAACACATGAAAAGATGTTCAACATCACTCATTATTAGAGAAATGCAAATCAAAACCACAATGAGGTATCATTTTACGTCAGTCAGAATGGCTGTGATCCAAAAGTCTACAAGCAATAAATGCTGGGGAAGGAGTGGAGAAAAGGGAACCCTCTTACACTGTTGGTGGGAATGCAAACTAGTACAGCCACTATAGAGAACAGTGTGGAGATTCCTTAAAAAACTGGAAATAGAACTGCCTTATGACCCAGCAATCCCACTGCTGGGCATACACACCGAGGAAACCAGAATTGAAAGAGACATGTGTACCCCAATGTTCATTGCAGCACTGTTTACAATAGCTAGGACATGGAAGCAACCTAGATGTCCATTGGCAGACGAATGGATAAGAAAGTTGTGGTACATATACACAATGGAATATTACTAGGATGGGGAATACATGTACACCCGTGGCGGATTCATGTTGATGTATGGCAAAACCAATACAATATTGTAATTAGCCTCCAATTAAAATAAATAAATAAAAAAAAAAAACAGAATCTGCAAAAAAAGAGGAACAAAAAGAAAACTGGATGTTGGAAATAGAGCAGGTTGCCATCTAAGCAGGCTTTTAGATGAGAGAGATCAATGATTTGGAAGACAGAGAAACCCTTTGTGAGATGGTAGTGCAGGCACTCTGTACTATTAACCTGAGCTAATGTCTTTTGTCCAAGTGGTTAAGAACATACAATTATTGTACTTTGTTCCCTCTAGGTAGGAACAAAATTACACCACTCAAGGTTTAAACTCTGATTCAGATCTCACTTTGGTGAGACCCACATTAAATAACATGCCCTGTGATTGAACAATAATTAAGAATTCCAAATTGAAAGATGGAAGAAGTTCCTGTTAGCTCAGATTAAAGATTTAGTGTGGGTGAAATGTGTTGCTTTCTAAGTATTTATGAACAGAAAATCTCTAAGTGTTTGTGTGCCCCCCTTGGCAAGATCTACATTTAAATCAGTGGGTCTTTTGCTGTAATTTCTGGAGTCTCAAAGGTACTGCTTGGAACATGCTCCTACCAGCTTGTGAGGGCCAAATGTTAAATTTTCTGGAGTTTTGTCATTAGTTTGTTAATTCCTTGATAGTTTGAAACCAACTGTGATGGCAATATTTACATCAAAAAAATGAGAAAACCCTACAAATCCAGCCCCTACTCCCTGCTTCAGAAGTAATTGTTAAAACTTGCATCAATATATACTACTGTTCAAAAGGTTATGAAATGATTCAACTATAGTCACTGGCATTTACTTGTGCTCAAGGGTATCTCCCTGTGGCTTATAATCACTGGCTATATGACAACTACTGAAAAAAATGATTTGCTCCTTTTACATAACCCACTTTTAGTTGGGATGAGGTAAGAAACAAATGACTTATTTACAGGGAGATCTCTAGTGCAGATGGTGGTGGTAATCAGTTTGTGCCTCATTATCATTAAGCCCTTTATTATTTCCCTTCATCCTCATTCTTTATTCCCATAAGTCCTCTGCTGTCATTGGCAAGCATTCTAATCAATTTACTGTCTATATTTTTTAATGTGTTCTTATAAAATGTGTTCTGTTTTGCAGACGTATATTAACTTACAGAAATGGTTTTTCTCAATCCATCTTCCTCTATTTCATATGAGAATTAGTTTTAAAGAGTTTTAATTTGACTATGTTGTAACCAGTTGTCCTCTGGAAAGATTTCACTCATCACTTTCCCATCATCCATTCTTGAGGATCCCTGTATTCACACATTCTTGCCAATATTTGACAGTCATCCAGCTTTCTATTTCTAGGCTAATAGGTGTAAAATAATATCTTTTCTTAATTTACATTCCTTTGATTATTAATGAGTTTGAGCACCTTGTTATATAGTTGCTAGCTTTTGCATTTTCTGTAAATAGCTTGTGGGTATATAGTTTGCACAATCCTTTTTTCTTTGGTGTTCCTGTCTCTTTATTGTACATTCTAGATGTTAATTTCTTGTTTCAGATCCTACAAACTTCTTTGGAGGAACATATTTAAGTACTTTTACTATCCAGGTCCTAAAATTAGAAACTCAAATTTCATAATTTTTGGTGAAAGTGTACCAAGAAGAAAATTATAGTAATTGGTTCTTTTATCAGTCGGGATATATTAGATCATGTTTCAGTACCATACATTCCCATATCTTTATGGTTTAAACAGGCAGCATGCCTGAGTGAGAAAGAAATATGTCAAGTGTGGATCACCAGAGGGCTTCTGCTTGTCACAATAACTGAGGGACTGTCAATCAGACCCCCTCCCCCCGCCCCCCCACCAGCATTGCTGGATGCTGAGACAAAGAAGAAGAAAGAATTCTGGAGCATTTAATGCCAACAAATATTGGCCAGGAGTTGGTCATTTCAGTTTAGTTAGTCGCTCAGTCATGTCCGACTCTTTGCAACCTCGTGGACTAAAGCACACCAGGCCTCCATGTCCATCAACAATGCCCGGAACTTCCTCAAACTCATGTTCATCGAGTCGGTGATACCATCCAACCATCTCATCCTCTGTCGTCCCCTTCTCCTGCCTTCAATCTCTCCCAGCATCAGGGTCTTTTCAAATGAGTCAGTTCTTCACATCAGGTGGCCAAAGTATTGGAGCTTCAGCTTCAGCATCAGTCCTTCCAATGAATATTCAGGACTGATTTCCTTTAGGATGGACTGGCTGGATCTCCTTGCTGTCCAAGGGACTCTTAAGAGTCTTCTCCAACACCACAGTTCAAAAACATCAATTCTTCGGTGCTCAGCTTTATTTATAGTCCAACTCTGACATCCATACATGACTACTGGAAAAACCATAGCCTTGACTAGATGGACCTTTGTTGGCAAAGTAATATCTCTGCTTTTTAATAAGCTGTCTAGGTTGGTCATAACTTTTCTTCCAAGGAGCAAGCGTCTTTTAATTTCATGGCTGCAGTCACCATCTGCAGTGATTTTGGAGCCCCCCAAAATAAAGTCTGCCACTGTTTCCACTGTTTCCCCATCTATTTGCCATGAAGTGATGGGACCAGATGTCATGATCTTTGTTCTCTGAATGCTGAGTTTTAAGCCAACTTTTTCACTCTCCCCTTTCACTTTCATCAAGAGGCTCTTTAATTCTTCTTCACTTTATGCTATTAGGGTAGTGTCATCTGCATATCTGAGCTTATAGATATCTCTCCTGGCAATCTTGATTCTAGCCTGTGCTTCCTCCAGCCCACTGTTTCTCAGGATGTACCCTGCATATAAGTTAAATAAGCAGTGTGACAATATACAACCTTCACTTCTTTTCCTATTTGGAACCAGTCTGTTGTTCCATGTCCAATTCTAACTGCTGCTTCCTGACCTGCATACAGAGTTCTCAGGAGGCAAGCAAGGTGGTCTGGTATTCCCATCTCTTGAATTCTCCACAGTTTGTTCTGATCTACACAGTCAAAGGCTTTGGTGGAGTCAATAAAGCAGAAGTAGATGTTTTTCTGGAACTCTCTTGCTTTTTTGATGATCCAACAGATGTTGGCAATTTGATCTCTGGTTCCTCTGCCTTTTCTAAATCCAGCTTGAACATCTGGAAGTTCTTGGTTCACATACGGTTGAAGCCTGTCTTGGAGAATTTTGAGCATTACTTTGCTAGAGTGTGAGATGAGTGCAATTGTGCGGTAGTTTGAGCATTCTTTGGTGTTGCCTTTCTTTGGGATTGGAATGAAAACTGACCTTTTCCAGTCCTGTGGCCACTGCTGAGTTTTCCAAATTTTCTGGCATATTGAGTGCAGCACTTTCACAGCATCATCTTTCAGGATTTGAAATAGCTCAACTGGAATTCCATTGCCTCCACTAGCTTTGTTCGTAGTGATGCTTCCTAAGACCCACTTGACTTCGCATTTCAGGATATCTGGCTCTGGGTAAGTGATCACACCATCGTGATTATCTGGATCATGAAGATCTTTTGTATAGTTCTTCTGTGCATTCTTGCCACCTCTTCTTAATAGCTTCTGCTTCTGTTAGGTCCATACCATTTCTGTCCTTTATTGTGCCCATCTTTGCATGAAATGTTCCCTTGGTATCTCTAATTTTCTTGAAGTCTTCAGTAGTCTTTCCCATTCTATTGTTTTCCTCTATTTCTTTGCACTGATTGCTGAAGAAGGCTTTCTTATCTCTCCTTGCTATTCTTTGGAACTCTGCATTCAAATGTATATCTTTCGTTTCTCCTTTGCCTTTCATTTCTCTTCTTTTCTTAGCTATTTGTAAGGCCTCCTCAGACTGCCATTTGCTTTTTTGCATTTCTTTTTCTTGGGGATGGTTTTGCTCCCTGTCTACTGTACAGCGTCATAAACCTCCATCCATAGTTCATCAGGCACTCTGTCTATCAGACCTAGTGCCTTAAATCTATTTCTCACTTCCACTGTATAATCGTTACGGATTTGATTTCGGTCATACCTGAATGGTCTAGTGGTTTTCCCTACTTTCTTCAATTCAAGTGTGAATATAGCAATAAGGAATTCATGATCTGAGCTACAGTCAGCTCCTGGTCTTGTTTCTGGTCACTGGTCATTTGTCATTTACCCATTTCCAAAAGGTCCAGGAAGTATAATACTGTTTTTATGAGAAATAATCAAGATGGAAATAGTAAAAATCTCTATTATATGTCTTTCTGGCCATCAGATATGCAGGTCACCCTTTCTTTCTTGCAGCCAGAACACATTCCATCTTTCTTGAGAGATACTATGCAAAGTTTACTTCCAGTCAGTGCATCAAACTCAAAGCCCAGAATCTCTAAGTAATAAATAGAATTCTTTTCATCAGGTCTAGTTATGGCCCTTCATTATCTGGAAACCTATGAACTAAGAGGAAAATTTATTAATTTCTCACACAATCATTATACTTTAGTGGCAAAAAGAAAGGATAACTGAAACAAATAATCCTGTTCAGGTTGGGAAAGAATGGGAAATTTGAAAGTCAATGGCAGTTTAAAAATCTCCCTGGGAATGTGTTGTTTCTATTCTTTATCAGTGGATTGAGGACATTTCTAATTAGAGCTCAATTTTGCTTTGTGGAAAGGACTTCCAAGTTCATTTTTCCAAGGTCCTTGGCTTAGGCCCTGGGAAGTTTCTCCATTATATCCGGCGGCTACATTTGAGAATATATCTTCTTTAGAGATGAAGAAGCTTTCTCAGCTTGTGTTTTAGGGCCAAGAATCATTTTAAGTTTCAAATAATCATCGAATTTTGGTCTAGTCTTATGGTTCTTTGGACTAAAACTACACATTTAATTGAATTCTCATCTGTTTGATTCCATTCAGCAGCATGTGCCAATAGATATCCACAATAATTTTCAGTGCTGGGCTAAGTTCAATTAAATGCACAGCTTGAACCTGTGAAGATTTGGTGGGAGAATCATAGTTTTGTCTGTTTTCACTGAGTCATTTTGTCCTCTTAAAAATGATGTAGTGGTTGCCACAACCTTAAATAGATCTATGGTTTCTGATAATTATAACCATTCGGAAGTTTTCGGTTTCAGCCAAGCTTTTGGTTTAGTTCTGGCTATAAGGCTAAATTTTAATAAACCTTTCTTTTGGATCAGATGTCTTCTTATTTTTATCTTTTATCAGTTGGGGGAGAAGCATTGCCTTTCTTAACCCTGCAAGTCCTGGACTTTCTGGATCTGCTCTGTTCCCTTTCATGCATTCTTATAAATCAGCTAGCTCTTTCCCCAAGTTAAATAATTTCATCTATTTACTGTTTGTTGGCAGATATAACCTATGGTAATTAAAATTCTGTCTTCTAACCTCTTCCCTCTGAGATGCAAGTGTATCAAGCATGTACACTACATACCTTCCAAGTATCACAGGTGACAACTTCACCAAGTGTTTCACTGCTATATAATATGGACTGTTACTCTTTCAGCTGCCAAAGTTAATTTTCTTTCTCTCTAGCTCCTAGTCCAATGACAAATAATTTGAGATTTTTGTTAGGTGATATTTCCTTTTCTAAATACTTATATAATGATCTGGATATTCTTCTAAGATGAATGACTAATGTAACAGGTAACTTTGAGGTTCTGCTGCTTAATGGACTGTCTCCCTCTGGATACTGAATTAGAAGGAGGGAACAATTAATTGGTTCATTTTCTCCTTAGGTTCATATTTCTAAGTCAGTTACCAAACATAATGTGCAGTTCAGTCAGTCATGTCCGACTCTTTGCTACCCCATGGACTATAGGACACCAGGCTTCCCTGTCCATCAACAACTCCCAGAACTTGCTCAAACTCATGCTCATTGAGTCGGTGATGCCATCTAACTATCTCATCCTCTGTCATCCCCTTCTCCTCCTGCCTTCAGTCTTTCCCAGCATCAGGGTCTTTTCTAGTGAATCAGTCCTTAGCATCAGGTGGCCAAAGTATTGGAGTTTCATTTTCAGCATCAACCTTCCAATGAATATTCAGGACCGATTTCCTTTAGGATGGACTGGTTGGATCCCCTTGCAGTCCAAGGGCCTCTCAAGAGTCTTCTCCAACACCACAGTTCTAATCATCAATACCTGGGCACTCAGCCTTTTATGGTCCAACTCTCACATCTATACATGACTACTGGAAAAATCACAACTTTGACTAGATGGACCTTTGTTGGCAAAGTAATGTCTCTGCTTTTTAATAAGCTGTCTAGGTTGGTCATAACTTTTCTTCCAAGGAGCAAGCATCTTTTAATTTCATGGCTGCAGTCACCATCTGCAGTGATTTTGGAGTACCTCCCCGACACACACACAATAAAGTCTCTCACTGTTCCCATTGTTTTCCCATCTATTTGTGGTGAAGTTATGGGACCAAATGCCATCATCTTAGTTTTTTGAATGTTGAGTTTTAAGACAACTTTTTCACTCTCCTCTTTCACTTTTATCAAGAGGCTCTTTAGTTCCTCTTCACTTTCTGCCATAGGGGTGGTGTCATTTGCATATCTGAGGTTGTTGATATTTCTCCTGGCAATCTTGATTCCAGATTGTGCTTCATCCAGCCTGGCATTTTGCATGATATATTCTGCATATAAGTTCAATATAATGTTCAAGTAACAGTAAGTATAAATATCTAAGTCATCAGTATCTAATATTAAGATATTGAATATCTGTTTCCCCCTGTTACAAATTGTTACAGATAAGGATATTTCTCATATGATTTACCTTCTTGCCTGATCCTTTCACACAGGTAGAAATAATAAATGGGTAACTTGGTTTTACCTGTCCTTTTCTGATATGCTTGCATAGTCAGAATTTTTCAAGGTATTGTGTTGAGGCTACTCAGGCTCCAGCTTTGTGTGTTTGTTCTTTCAAGGGATCCTTGAATAATTTTAGACACTAATGTTTTGAAGTACCGATTTGGAGGAGGTAGAAAAATGATTAATGCTCCTCTACTCTGGGGGTGGGGGTGGGCAACAGACTCTTCCATAAGACCTCAGGGAGCTGATACCAGCTTCATGTTTAGAATTTGTTGGGCGTTAAGTCTCAGACCCATCCTGACTCCCAGGGCATGAGAGATGGATGAAGAGGATAAAGAAGTCTGGATAGGCTGGAGAGGGCCAAGGGGGTGACAGAAGATGAGATGGCTGGATGGCATCACCAACTCAATGGACGTGAATTTAAGCAAACTCTGGGAGACAGTGGAAGACAGAGGAGCCTGGTGTGCTGTAGTCCATAGAGTCACAAAGAGTCAGACACAGCAACTGAACAAACCCAACAACAAGTGCTTTATATGTTTTGGCCTAAGGAGTTACAGCTATCATGTGTACCTTGGGGGCTAGGAAAAGGTATCTTATGATCTTGAGAAAATCTAGGACATATGCCTTTGATCTTTATATCTCTCCTTTTGAAGGTCTTACTGAGGTTTTTGCACCTGGTAGGCATGTGTCAGGGCAGAGTTGTATAGGGTTTATGAGTCAGGCTGCTACCTGGTGGTATAAACCAGGTCAGCAGTCATGGAATCTCCAGGGCCAAGGTGGAAAGTAACTCCAAGTCTAGTCTATGGCTGTCAAGAGTGTGTGTTTACATCAACTTCTTGATGGCTTTTGCTGTCTTTAATATCAAGCCAGCCCAAGTCCCCTTGCCTAGTTCAATACTGCCTCTGTAGTACCTTAAATATTGGAGGTAAGGAAACTTGGCGCCCTTTTCTAGGGTGACTGTAGTAGGTGCTAATGGAAACAGTTCTGTCCTGGTTGGTCCCCAAGTGTATTCAGTTTTGTTTGCCCAGTTCTTGGTCAGTGTAGAGTCAGGCCAATAGTGGTTCTGGATATCTTATTCAGATGATTTGGGGCAGAAATATCTACTTCACTCAGTTGCCTGCTTCCTCTGAGGATCTTGAATCAGCAGTTGACTTGCAGTTGAATGTCATTTTAAGGTCTCCAGTAGTTGTAACTTTCTAGTTATGTTAAGAATGTTTCCACTTTTACAGAGAGTTTGGGATTAATAAGGGCAGTGAAGTTTTCTGAATTAAGGACAACGTCTTTCATAAACTATGAATAATTGCTCCCCACCAAAATGTCTTTCCCTATCAGTGGATGGGGATAAATGTTAGGCTGACCTAGGTAGAAGTTATGAAAACTTAGTCTCTCTTTTTAAATTATGCTCACTGCAATTGCTGTGTCTTGGACCATCCAGAAAATAAATATTCTATTACTACTACTACATATTCACCTATGGGGTAAACCGTTTTATAAAATTTGTTTGGAGATGTTCAACCAATCCTGTCATTTGTAGTTTCAGTCTGTATTACCTTTGTCATTTTTTTAGCATTATGTTAATTACAGATAGGAGCATAAACTGGGCATATCCTCTCTTCTAGGAAAGGTTTCCCATTAATATTTAATATCAGAAGCAATTTGTCTCAATTATAATTAACTGTTTCATGGAGGGTTTTAGCAGGGTTCTTTGCAAGTTATCTGGTGACACCAGACATCTTTCCTTGATTTCACAGATTTTTCATGACTTTTAAAATGTGATGACTTCTATTTTTGCCCAGATTTTGAGGTCTAATTTTATGCTTCTATTGTGGACTCCTTGGACTTCTGCATAAGTTTTTTCCTTTCTGTTCTGTAAGAGAGTGCATTTGTACTAGAACTTTTGTTAACACCACCTATTAAGAATGGTGGTATACTATGGTTGTCTTTTTTATTATAGGCTTCTATCTTGATGATAGCAACTTTCTCAGGTAGAAAATCTTAGGGTTTCCATAGCATTTCAAAGTCCTGAACTATTTGGAATGAACTTCCAAAATCGTATCAGTAATGTGTGTGTATCATATTTATTGGCAATTTAACATGCCCTTTGTATGACTACAAGTTCGACTATTTGAGCTGATTTGGCTTCTTTTAAGGGATTGGGTTCTATGAGAGAGTCTAGAGTAATTGCTTATCCAACAATACCATTCTGGTATTATTACCTTTCACTTTTAAAATAAAACTTATCAATAACAAAAAAGTGTGAATCTGATATGGGCATATCCCAAAGATCTGTTCTACGATGGATGCTTTTCAAAGTATAGAAGAAGAACCATGTGGTTCTCTTTCATTAGGTAAGGTTAATCATGTTGCTGGACTAAGGATTCTAAATCAGTAGATATGAAAATGAAGGGAAAAAAATAACAATATTTCATAATTGTTTCAGCATCAATAGAAAGTGCTAGATGTTTTCTGTTAGCAGTAGGGGCTGTGCTGCATGTAGTATCATCAGATTTATAGTTGACTGTTAGTTCAGAACCTCTGGGAAAGCAAATGTCAAGAAGTGCAGGATCTTCAGGTGTAGTCAACTACAGTGTTTAGACTGTGATCTAGGTCTGATACTTGTAAAAGAAGGAGAATTAAGAACAAAGCACTTCAAACTAGGTAAGTGTCAGAGAAAGTCATTTGGTCAACCTAACAGGGAGCTCTGGAGCAAAGAATGCCCTTTAAGGAAAAATGGCCAGGATCTTATACCAGAGTGCCTGAGCACAACCTGCCTGAGGAGATTTGAGTGCTGTGATAGATTTCAAAAGCACAGTCCTTGGAAGTTGTCAGCCAACTGTACTCCTTGTGGCAAGTTTTCTCTTTACAGGAGGTGCTAATGGAACTTTGGGCTTCCCTGGTGGCTCAGATGGTAAAGAAAAATCTGTCCTCAACACAGGAGACCTGGGTTCTATCCCTGAGTCAGGAAGATCCCTTGGAGAAGGGAATGGTAACCCACTTCAGTATTTTTGCCTGGAGAATTCCATGGACACAGGAGCCTGTTGGGCTATGGTCCATGGGATTGCAAAGAATTGGACTTGACTATGTGAGTTTCACTTTCAATGCAACTATACATTGCTGTCATAGTCCACACTTGTTCAGGAGATGGCTTCTCCAGGCTTCCCATGGGCTTCTCTGCCTGAGTGGGGACTTGGAGTAACCATAGCTTTACCATTGCATTTGATCTTGTGGCTTTAATTGGTAAGGTGAATCCTAGCTGATGGTCCAGATAGCTTTACCATTGCATAGCTTTACAATAGCTTTACCATTGCATTTGATAACTGTACCATAGCTTTACCATTGCATTTGATCTTGTGGCTGTAACTGGTAAGGTGAATCCTAGCTGATGGTTCAGATCTCTTAGACTGTGTTTGGACAGAGGGCCTTATTAAGTGAGGATATTGTTAGCTGTCCTTTAGGCAAAATTATAGAGAAATTTTGTCTGTTTCACATGAATGCAAGTGTTCTATTCTCATACCTGGTTGGATCAGAAAAAAAAATGTTATGTCTCTGGTTGTGTGCCATGTACCTGAGGCCTTATTAATCTGCTCTAGCAATGAAACCACATTCAGCACAATGGCTGTGACAGGGGCTACTAGTTGGTGAGCTTGCCATGGTCTATAGACACTCTTTGGATGCACTCGGTTTCTCTAGGATCAGAGTGGCAAATTAAATAGAAATAGAATAGGGACCACCACCCTTGTATTCTTTTTGGAATATGATATTGTTGTATATTTACTATTACATGTAGTGTAAAATTATTTCAGAGACTTCCCCCCTGTTATAGCTCCTACCCCTAGGACAAGGACCCATTATGGGGGTTATGCTAACTGACAAATATGTCAATCCTAATTATCTGTTTGAGGACTAAGAAACTGATGATGTGTGGTTCTGCAAACCAAGTAGATGTACCGTAATCCATTATCCGTAATCAGTGTAATCCATTTCTTACCTGGAATTTGCATGTCCCCCTGTAACAGAGGAACCTTGACTGTGTTTTCTTATTATCAGTGTTCATAAAAATCTTATGCCCCAAAGTCTTGGGATATCTGGGTATTCTCCTTTCCCCTGTGTTCAAGTAAATGGCCATATTTTTCTTTGGAAAATAACTAGTGGAATCTTCACAGTACATATCTACTATGGTTTTGAGAAGTCCTTCATCCTGAGGACTCAACCACCTCTTCAGTCAGTAAGTTCCAGGAAAACCTGATTGAGTTTGGGAACTACACAGAAGAATGTGACTTTTAAAAGAGATGACTGCATTCAGCTTTCTGCTTTTCCATTCTTACCTTATTTTGTTTGTATGTGGTAGCAGCATCCTTACTAACTGCTGGTCTGTTTTGTCTGTAGGCACTGCAATCCCCTGTGGGATAAGCCCCTTAGCCACCCTTCTAAATTTGCTGGTTGTTAAGGTAATTTGGGGGTCTCTGGTTTATGGTATTTAAGCACCACCACCTCTCTCCTATTTTTGCCCATGAACCCCATTGCTATGAATGAGCCAAATCCTAATACCGCCTTTCCTACTCTTAGCCCTGACCTGATGAGGTTTTTTTGTTGTTTGTTTATTTTTGCTGGTAATGCCTGTGAAATATAAAGAGGAAAGTAAGCAGGAATAGGGAAAGCCTTCTGACTATGATGCAGATCTGACATTTATGAAACAGGTCAGGGAATGAAGGACAGATTGGACAGGAAAAGTGTGAGGCTGAGGTGTCTTGAGTTTGACAGAGAGCTCCAGAGCAAAGACAGCATCACAGAATGCTGGCATTGGCCAGAAGTAATCACATTCCAGTACTGCTGTTTTTCTGTCATTGGCTGGGAGCTGTCTGGGGAGGATTATCTTTGGCCCAAACACAAGAGTAGATCCTGAAGATGCTACAGCTAGAGATTGTCAGTGGCTTGTATTCCTTGTTATAGGTTCTCCCTGAAAGGGAGATCTGAGCAATGTGCTTTTGTACTTTTATGCTGCCAAATTAGATGTGGGCTAGAGGCTAGACATTACTTTTTACATTTCAGACCTTTTGTCTGTGATCATTTCCCTTCTTTTTGAATCACATTCATTAGAATTTACTTAATGAATTTATTCTGGTTGTAAAAAAACAGAATAATTTAATATCTTTTTTCTTCAAAATGTCTTTAGGTATGAATTGATGTTATCTTACATATATTATTTCTCCATCTTCTACTTTCCTTGATAGTCTTTTAAGAGTTCAACCATTATTCTGGTGCCTTTATTTTATAGGCTGTCTTTCAACTTCTCTCTGACTAACTTCAAAATCTACCTTTCTTTAATACTTATGATGTGTCAATGTATGGTTTTATTTTTTTCTGCTTCAGACTTTTAGGAAATCTTGATATTTTAATACTTATAAAAATTATCAGCCATTATCCATCTCTTCCTCAGGTTCTCATGTCCTTCTGGAACTCCAGTTAGACATTCTATTCTATTCTATTCATTCTGTTCTCCATGTCTCTTGCTGTCTCCCTTATGTTTATGTATCAGTCCTTCTAAGATGCATTTTGGGTTTTTTTTTTCAAATTATACCTCCAGTGTAGACAGAGCAAATAAAATTAGCTTTTTAATTCATACTCTGAACTTTACATTTTATGCACTATATTCCTTTATACATATTCTGTTTGATTGTGTTTTAAATCTCTTAGTTCTTATTCTTTGAAATCTCTTGTTCCTAGCTCATTCTCAAAGATCTCGTTTCTTTAAATATATTTGCTTTTTGTTCTCATTGATAATTCTGATATTTGAAATGTTTATGGGTCTATTTCTGACAGTTCTTACTCATAATATGTTTTCATTATTACTTTGTGATTTGTCTTTTGGTATGTGTAAGGAGGTGCTCAGTTTTCTTGGAGTTTTATCTGTGGGAATTCTTAAGAGTTCTGGGTGATTGTTAAGTTCCTATAGAGGATTGATATTTTCTTATCTTAGTATCCTGGAGGTACAACTAATCCAGTACAACTGCAAATTAGTTTTGTGCTTCGGGTTTCCTTGGACTACACAGGTAGCTTGAGTGTTGACAGTGAACTTGACAACAAGTTGATGTTTGTATGTTCTCTGGGAGACATTTGTTTTTATTTTCCCTTCACCTAGCACCATGTTTGAAAGGCATGTTTTCTTGATGTCATCTTTTAGGGCAATGTTCTTTTTTTACCTTATATTCTGAAGGAGTCAAAATTTTATGCAGGATATTCTATTAGAGTATTAGGATATTTTGTTAGAATACTAGGGCTTTCCTGGTGGCTCAGAAGGTAAAGAATCTGCCCACAGTGCAGGGGACCCAGGTTTGATCCCTAGATCAGGAAGACCCCCTAGAGAAGGGAATGGCTACCCACTCCAGTATTCTTGCTTGGAGAATCCCATGGACAGAGGAGCCTGGTGGACTGCAGTCCATGGGATCTCAAAGAGTTGGGCATGACTGAGTGACTAACACTTGTTCTATTAGATTCCCTAACTAGATGGGACATAGGACTTAGTTCTTCCTCATTTTTGCTCACAAAGAATCTCTTTGAGACTCTCTAGGGTTCCTCAGAAACTGACAGGTCAAGAAATGGATTTGGTGCCTATTTATTCAACATTCCTGGTTTTAAGTAATTTGAGGGAATTTTTTCTTATGTTCCTTAATTTTGTCTATTGACATTTTATAGAAGATTTTTAAAATATTTACATAAATTCTTAGATTAGGTTGTGAATGGTTATTTAGGATATTTAATCTACCATACTTCTCAAACTGCAAATATTGATAGCTCTTTATTATACACTTTATTTAATTCCAACCTCCCCCCAAATATTTCTTATTCAAATTGCATATTTTCATAATTAGATCCTTTAAATAAAATCAACATTCAATAAAAATCTAACTTGCCCAAAAGTACTCCTGGGAGGAAAGCTCCCAGTGAAGGAGAAGGAAAAAAGTTAACTAGTTCAGGGAAAATAACCTGTTTGTCCCCAAATATTTCCTTTATTAAAGCCAACTTGCTGCTTTCCTTTGTTATCTAACACAAACTGCTGTTAACAAAACTTACTGCTTTCTGGTTTACCTGTTGTACTTCTAGAACCTTCATGTTTCTATTGATCTTCTGTCGTCTTCTCCTTTCTATCCCCACAGGCTATTTTGAATGCTCTTATTGTAAGGCAACATTCAATCCATTGAAAAGTAGAAATATGTATTTCTGAGGTACCCAGTTACATTATTTTTCCTGTGCTAGATTCTAAAAGACTAAAAAATTTTCACTGAACCCTGAAAAACCTTAGCCTCAATTTCCTCTCCAGTTCTTACTAAACTAAATTGTCCCCTCAACTGCTGCTAAACCAATCTTGATGTCCTTGCATTTTCTTCTGTGATTATTAATAACACAACCTCAGTTTTCTCATACCCTTCAAGAACTTTCATAATGAAATTGACCTTCCTTATTATAGCCTATAAAAATCTTTTAAGTGTCTTGTCCCCCTAGAACACTCAACTTGAGCACTCATCATAAGTTTTAAAAATAAATGCTTGAGTTAACTCCTTTTGTTTTTCTTCTCCTTTCACAGTCCTTTCATTCAATAAGTGCTTATTACTTTCCAGGTAATGAGGACCCTAGTTGCTAGGATGACAGCGTGAAGAAATATGATACTTGTCTTCAAGCCTTTTAAAAAAGTATATAGGTAAGTAAACAGTTTCCTTGTCATTTGAAACATTCTTCACATCCACTGGTAATTGAAGAAATACAATCCAAGGTTGGGTAAGCTTGACATCTACAGATGAATAGGAGAAAAAATATGAGGACATATCTGACTCATATGGAGATGATAAATCTATGTTTCTGGGAATGGGAGTTCCTTGTGTAACATGCAGAGACAAAATCCATTCCACAGAAATATACACACATCTGATCTTCAAATAAAATAGGCTCCTTCTAAGGAATTTTTATCCTTCAACTCTCCTTCAAAGTAGGTTGGAGATTCTGAATTTACATCTTCCAGAAAAATCTTTTAAAATGAGCCTGTAAAAAGTTAGATGGATTCATTTATTGTTTTTAAGAAAGTGTAAATGTTTTAAACAGACCACTGGAGGGGCAACCAAATTGACATACCTGAGGTTTCTCAAAACACATTAGATCATCTTCACCTTCAGATGACTTTAACTTGTCAGAATCTGGAACCTCAGGGTTATTGTCTCCTGCTCTAAATAACTATTTAATAACCAAAAGAAACTCTCATTGCATAGTCCATTGTTTTAGAGTTGCAAAATTATTTTAAAAGTGTTCTTCACTCAATAATGTGCTTTTGGAATGTTGTAGTTACATTTGATTATGCATAGCTCTCATCCAAGAATTTAGTTCAGGAGAAATAGGACTCTGTATCTGTACATTACACTATCTATGTCCCTGTATTGCTGTTCTACAGTGAAGGAAATTCTGGTTTGTGACTGCTGGGAGGGAAGCCTGAATCCTCCCTTGTGGTGTCTGTGTGTAACTCCCTTACACAAGAGTCTTTGACTCTTCTGGTAACTGTCTCCTCTTCCGTTTTGCTGTCTTCACTATAATTTTACTTCCCCCTGCTGTGGAACAATGGTGGAACTGGGCGGGGGGCGGTGAGGTTGGAGGGGGGGGAGTCAGGGAAAGACCAGTGATAATGGGAGGACTTTATTGCATTATTCTGGCAGTGTGCCTTTTTTTTTTTTTTTAAGGTGTGGATATCATTCAGATGAGAAGGTTGGCATGTGGAGCCACTGTTCCTATGAGGTAAATACCTGGTGTCATTACCATTCTGTTACTGGGGAAATGGCCCTATTGTAAGAGAATTTCCCCCAAGGCATTCCTAAAATTCACAATGATACAGGAGGAACTTGCATTTGAGTAGATGTTTGAGTGTCTGCTATAGACAAGGGGCTTTGTTAAGGAAATCACATCCCTATATGAAATAGCCAACTCCAAGGAGGAAAGGCAGGAATAGTCTTATTGGTATTGAGAGGATGTAAAGGTCTGGCAGATACTGATCCCTGGAACTAGAAGATTCAGAGGAAGTCTTGTAAAATGCACCCGAAAGGTCAGAAGGCTGGTAAAATAGTTTCATTTCAAAGAGAAACAATTCAGTAGTTCACTGTCTACAGTGGGCCACGCACCTTATATATTGTCTTGTTTAGTCTTCTGCACCACCCTATGAGGTAGGTGTTTCCCGGGTCTCACAGAAGCTAAAGTGACAGAGAAGGGCTTCCCTATCACTGCTTCCAGGCAGACTAAGTGGAAGCACCTGTCTCTTTTTATTCCACTAAGTACAGTAAAAACCCTGAACACTGTATATAGAATAATATAAGGCTCTGAAAGGTAGAAAGAGAAAGGACAACAGGTTAGGGCATCCAGGACCCAAGGAGCTACAGTGTAGAGAATTCCTTGGGTTTTCTCTTAGCCTTCCTCCTGACCCAGGAATCGAACCCAGGTCTCCCACATGAAGGCAGATTCTTTGCCGTCTGAGCCACCAGGGAAGCCCTTGAATCCTAGACTCTGGCAACTGGAAATGCCAACAGGCATAGATGAAAGGGCCAAAACAAAAATCTGTTCTCTCTACTAAACAAATCAGAAAGGGAAATCCTAGCAAGACAGAAAACTTAGACAATAGCCTCTCAATTTATACCAAACATCACAGAAAAATGGTGGTGGGAGAACTGAGGCTTGTATTTTCTAGAGGCTGTAAGAAAGTGCCATGCCCCGCTACGGGGGTGGTGGGAGAGAAGGCTGAATAGGAAACTGGAACTTTTGTCCCTCCTAGGCAGAAAGGAGAACTTTGCCCACACCTGAGTGCCAGCAGAGACTGTGTGGGACCCTGGAGTTCCACCCCACTCTGTAGTAGGGTTAGGTAGTTAGAATAGGAAAAAGGAATCCAAAATAGTGTTGGCTAAAAGACAAAGGAAAAAGCCCTCCAAAATGGAACAAAGGAAGGTCTGAGGACTGGAGTGAGAACCTCAGGTGAAACAAACAGCCCTCCTGACTAGCCCAATTTACATAGGGCAGGCTCAGGGGGAGGAGAAAAAAATATATAAAAAGAGGAGCCAAAATTAAGCCCCTCTCTTTTTTTGGATCAACCTGCCCTCATGCCTTGAGAATATATTTTCCTTTGTTTGTCAAATAAAACTGAGCTGTAAATGAGCTGCAACACTGGTCTACCACTTCAAATTTTTCCACGGCGAGACAGAACCAAGGAAATTACACACTCTGCGGACAGTACAGGAATGACATCCCTACCTTTCCCCACTGAATCTGTATCAGAAAAAATCAATTAAAATACAGTGTAAGAGTAAGATCTAAAGTCTCAAACTAAAAACTGTTGCTGTGCAAAAGTCTTTGTTAGAAGTATGAAAAGACAAGCTACAGACAGAAAATATTTTTAAACCATGTGTCTGACAAAGGACTAGTATTTAGAATATATAAAATGTGCTTAAAACTCAACAACAAATAAGCAAATCATTAGAAAATGAGGAAAAACATAAACAGACATTTCACTGGAATATATAAGTTAGCATGTGAAAAGATATTAACATTGTTAGGTAACAGGGAAATGCAAATTAAACTCAGAATGAAGTACTGCCTACCTATCAGAATAGCTAAATGGTGACAGCACCACATGCTGATTAAAAAATAGTGACACCAAATGCTGGTGAAGATTTAGGGAAATTGGATCACTCATATTGCTAGTGAATTACTCATACTGCTGGAGGGAATATAAATGGTACAGCTATTCTGGGAAATAAGCAGTTTCTTAAAAAAACAAAATATTCCAGCAATTGCACTCCTGGTATTTATCCCTGCAAATGAACACTGTGCTCACTCAGAACCTGTTCATAGATACTTATGGCAGATTTACTGGTAACAGCCAAAAACTGAAGTCAGCCCTCATGTCCTTCAACTAGTGAGTGGTTAAACTGTAGTACTCACACTATAGAATACTACTTAGCCTTGGAAAAGGAATGCATTAGTAACACATGCAACAGCCTGGATGAATCACCAGAGAATTCTGCTAGGTTTAAAAAGACAATCCCTAAAAGTAATACACTATCTGTACCATTTATAAGACATCCTCAAAATGACAAAATTATAGAGTGGAGAAAAGATGAATAAATTCCAGGGGTTAATGGGTTAAGTAGGGTGAGACTGCTAAGTCACTTCAGTCGTGTCCGACTCTGTGCGACCCCATAGACGGCAGCCCACTAGGCTCCTCTGTCCCTGGGATTCTCTAGGCAAGAATACTGGAGTGGGTTGCCATTTCCTTCTCCAATGCATGAAAGTGAAAAGTGAAAATGAAGTCTATCAGTCGTCCCCGACTCTTAGCAACACCAAGGACTGCAGCCTACCAGGCTCCTCTGTCCATGGGATTTTCCAGGCAAGAGTACTGGAGTGGGGTGCCATTGCCTTCGAGTAGGGTGAGAGGAGGAAGATAAATGTGCCTAAAAAGGTCCATATGAGCTAATATTGTGGTGATGGACATGTTCTGTATCTTAACTGTATGAATATCAATACCCTAGTTGTTACAGACTGAATTTTACACCTCCCCCACCAAAATTTATAGTTGAAATCCTAACTACCAAGATCTCAGAATGTAATAATATTTGGAGATTCAGTCTTTAAAGAGGTTCCTACATTGAAATGAGGTCATTAGGAAGAGTCCTAATCTAATATGAGTCATTTCCTTTTAAGAAGAAATCCTAAGACACATACAGAGGGGAGACATAAAGACCCAGCGGGGAGACAGCCATCTACACGCCAGGAGAAACCAACCTTGACAGCAAAGACCTTGAGGTGTTCAGCTCACCTGAACTTTAGCTTCTGAGGTCTCTTGACCTCAGAAGGAACCAGCCTTGCTGACAACTTGTTCTCAGATTTCAAGCCTCCAGAACAGTGACAAAATACCTTTCAGTTGTTTAAACCACCTAAACTGTGGTACTTTGTTATGGCAGTCCTAGGAAACTAACACATTCATTCTAATATTATACTAGTTTTGCAAGATGTTATCTTTCAGGGAAACTGGGTAAAGGGTACCTAGGATCTCCTTGTATTATTCCTTAACAACTGTACATTAACCTATAATTATCTCAAAAAGTGAAAAACAAAAAACAGAAGTGACTCTGTGGTTCAAACGTAGGTCTGTTGCTAAAGCTTAGACTAAAAATCTGACCCAACCTTTGACACAGTCGTGTGTCAGAGGGCCATCAATTCTGACACTGAGTCAAAAATCTAAACTATGAATTCAGACTTAGGTGATTGACATGGGTGCTGACCTAGGGGCTTAGTGGTGACAGGTCAGAGGTAGCATTTTGCACTGGGGTTTTCTGATTTTCTTAATTGTGGATCAATACTTACTGACTGCTTTCTTATAGAAAAGACATTTCATAGACCCATACCTTAGAGTTGGGAGTGACTTCAAGTTCTGTTGCTTTCATATATAAGTGAAACTACCTCACCAAATCTTAAAGGTAATTGATACCACACAGTGTTCTGTGACTTTCTATAAGTCATATGTGTAGTTTTGAATGCAACGATTTCATAGTGATTAAGAATATCTCTGGTGGCTCAGTTAATAAAGAATCCACCTGCAATGCGGGAGACCTGGGTTCAATCCGTGTGTTGGGAATATCCCCTGGAAAAGGGACTGGCTGCCGACTCCACTATACTTGCTTGGATAACCCCATGGACAAAGGAGCCTGGCAGGCTACATTCCATGAAGTCACAAAGAGTTGGACATGACTGAGCAACCTTCACTTGACTTCACTTCAGGCATATATTGCAGGTATTTTTAGTACCACATAGACCTGAAATGCATGTCAATTACATTGGGTCCTCAAATGAAAAATAGTACTTTGAACTAAAGAAATAGTCTGTTGCCATGCTTAAATAATAAAACTCTAAAAGACAAACTCTTCTGTTAAACTTGGGATACTTCTGTCTGTTTCTTATGTGGTAAGGGATTTTTGTAAGGACTTTCAGAGGTAATTTTGACTTTGCAAGTGTTTTGCTTTATATGCTGACTTTGGAAATTAACCTCCTCATAAAATCCAATCCCACTTTGCTATTTTGACACTTCTTTTGTCTGAAAGTATTCATTAACATTTCACATAATTGCCCCGTTTCCAGAGCAAGTATATAATTTCCTACAGAGTGACGACTTCATAATGCATATCCAATAAAGTCCATCCTGTCTCCCAGTATTTGATGCCTTAGTCTTACCATGAGCTCCAGAGAGATTTTTCTGCTGTGGAACCTGTTGAAACTTGTTGACCATTTGCACCATTACAAGGTGACCACTGGTGGTGGCTGTTTGTAATGTCTACTGTTCCTCAGTCATTGTTGTTCTGTGAACATCTGGCTCTTTTCTGTGCACTCCAACTGATTGTTGCCAAGTCAACATAGTATAAGATTTTAAGCAAAATTGATCAGAGCACTTTCATAATTTTGTTTTTACCAAGACAGTCATGTAAATGTGAATCTAATTTTGATTATAATATTGGAGAATAGGGAAAGCCATGACAGTGTACCTATGGAAAGCTATGTTCTAGTGGAATACAAAGTGAAAAGATGGGCTTATTGAAACAAAGATATTCTATTTTTTGACTAAGGAGTGAATTACTTAGAGCTTCAATAATTTTTTAAAATTGTGCATCACCAATGCAATGGACATGGACTTGGGCAAACTTCTGGAGGTGGTGAGGGTTAGGGAGGCCCAGCACGCTTATATCCATGGGGTCTCAAAGAGTCAGACGTGACTGGGCAACTGAACAACAAAAACAATACATATTTTTCCTCAGGAATTAAAAGCAGTCATGAAAACTGATTTCACTTTATTATTTTTTCCACTGACATGACCTGTTATTTTTATGTTCAAGCAAACTACACTTTAAATGTTCTTTAAAAATTGTATTATTATTAATTATGTGGATAATTCTGGTGTTCATGGAAGTAACTGAGGCCTATTTATAGGTATATCTGCTTTAGACTTTGAGAGAAATAGATTCCTCAGCCACTCTGTATTGACTCTTGTGTGTACTTTTGGAAACCCTGGAAAAAATCCAGTTTTTCCACATTGATGAATGTGTCAGCCAGTATATCTGAGATTCATAAGCTGGGTCTTGATTTCTTTGCTTCATATTTATAACATAATACACAGCATCTCAATCTTTAGTGACAAGCAATCACAGCAATGTTTACATTCAGGTTGCTTGATTTCTGGTGTCTGTCAAATATTATAAAATGATCTTTGTTGGCTTTTAAATCAGAAGCATTGTGGCTAACTGATCTGATAGTCTGCATAAGCTGCATAGAACTGTTCCTTTTGGTACTACTACTTATACTTAGATTTTTCCTTTCCAAATCAAAAATAGTTTCACATTCAGCAGTTGGTTTTCTGAATACTGTGCTGATATGTGAAGCTGATAACAATATGGTACTTTGTCCAAGAGATTTTCTTAATTTTTTAACCAGAAACAGAGAAGATGATCATGTTCCATCTTTATAAAATTAGTGAAAGCAACCCCCATTAATACATATATGTATAGATAATTACAGTGGATGAACATTGGTATTATTGCTATTATAAACCTCAAAGCTATAAGGACATCATTGTGTTTTCTCCATTCTGTAAGACTGTAAACCATCAATATATACATAAAATAAGAAGCCATAAGAATTAAGTTTTTACTTTTTATTAGAAAACATAGGATGAAAAGAAAACAGCCAGGAAGGTTTATAGATGTAGAACTCTCTGAACTGATCCTAGAAATGTCACTGGGTAGTTATAGCTACTTCTAGCTATTTTAAGTCATCTGCAAAAGGGCAATTTATGTATTTCTTTTCATATTTACATATACATCATTCTTCTTAAGTGATCACTACCTTAAAAGTAACCACAATTTTCCCTTATTAACCACCTAATGTGTGCAAGGCTGAATAGAATTTATGGAAGTTATACTTGATATTCAAATATTAAGTCTTGAGGCTGTTCTTTGTGATTGTAAGTGGAAAAAAGAGTATTGAGTTTTAGCTCTGGTGATTGATAGGGTAATAAGAATGAACCAGAAAATCAAAAGAATGTTTTCATAGCCTTAAGTAATTGGGTTTCTCCAAGAAGCAGAGCCTGAGCTAAGTCTTTCATGCAAGTAGTTGAACTGAGGAAGGGAACCCAAATGGTGGAGGGCCCTGAGAAGAGTGAAAGAAGGAAGGAAAGAGGGAGGGTGAACCCAAGGGTGTTCTTGAGTTAACAGTTCCCGTGGGTAGCTGGGGCTTTGTCCTGGTGGGGGAGGCATGTTTTAAGGAACCATGTAGAAAACTTTCAAAATGGTCAACAAGAGACCCTGAAGAAAGGAAAACCTTGACCCCTCCAGGCTGCAAATGAACATTGAAGGGTGTTAATTTTCTCTCCTTTATGACTCTCTAGGAAACAGAATCCCTGGGATGAACAAGATAGACACACAGAATGGAAGAATAGACGCACAGAATTGCACATGGAAGCAATTTTAAATGATAACACACTATAAAACTGAAAATTGTTGAGGCTGTTCTATACATGAGATGTGTGAAAATACAAGGAAAACAGAGAACAAAGAGGAGGTCACAGATAGAATCTTGAAGAATGAGAAGCCCCAGCATCCGATGTGACAATTCTGTAGCTGCCATGGGCCAGGACAGGAAGAAATGCACAAACGATGACAGACATCACGTTTAGCATCTAGGAAAACAAGGGTGTGAATTTAACAGATCAAATTTTCTACTAGCTAGTACTAGGAGATTGTTTCTTGTTAGAAATAAAAATTGATAGAACTGATTTAGCAAATGCCTAATATATAATGCTTAGTCTGCCTTTCAGACCAATTTAAGATTGTCTAAATTTTAGTCATGTCTGTCTACTCCTCCACGTTAGAGCTCAAATTCACTTTCTTCTGCAGTGTTTTGACAGTTGAAAGACTCTGGTTGGATTATTAATTTCAGCCGTATTTGATCTCTGAGGATTCAGCAGTAACTACTCTCCCATCCTCAAGTTACACGACAGTTATACTTTTATTTCTTCAGAACTTTTGCAAATTTAATAAGTGTTAAATGCCAGTGTTACTTTAAATTCTCTTCTGAGCCTTAGAGTAGGTGCATATGCATGATAGATACGATCAATGTTAACAATATTCCATATGCCATTTCTCCTCCCAGCAACTTGAAGACATTATGTAGGAACTTGGCAGAGGAGAATCCAAACTGATACATACTTGGATTGGTAACAGCTGTCAGAGTTTAACAATAGAACCTCTGCAAGCAGTGACCCTGTGGGCTTCCCTAATCTAGTTCCTAATGGCTCATCCTGCTTCCTTTCATGTACCCCTTCCTGGAGAGGCAGTGACAAATCCATCTCAAGGGAAAGGTGCATAACCTACAGCTGTTGATCTAGTCTTTAGTTATAGTATAAATGTTGAGTTGAGGTAACTTTCTCTGTGACATTAACTTCAGAGCAACCCTCATCTCTCATCTATTGATATTCTTAAAAACCGTAATTCTATTTTTACTTCAGCTTTAACAGTCTCTGCATAATAAATACCTATATGGTATTTCATCTTAAGACTTCAAAAATGTTCAAAGACTATCTGGTTCTTCTATTTTGAGATTCCGTGAAAGTCTGTTCTCCCCATGTGTGGGCTTTAGGATCTTAGCTATTTCCTTAAACTAATATTAGAGTGGCTGTGATGTATGAGGAACTGTGTGGCCCTGGGGACTCAGAGGTGAAAGCTGGGATTGCCTTTGTTTGATCTTATTTCATAATGAATCTTATTAAATAGTGATTTAAGTTGGCATGGGTGACTTTGGGGATCCTGGGAGGGGAACAGCAACCTCCAATTCAGCTTTCAGGGAGTAGTAAAAGACTCACCACTGGTGAGAGCTGAGTAGAAGAAGGAGGGAGAGGAAGTGGGAAGAGTTCCCCCTCCCGCAATGTACCTTGCCTTCCCCTCCAAGTGTCTCCATTGACAGGCGGCTAAGTGGATGCGGGCAGTAATGCACAGAGGCTAGATAGTCAGCCAGGGCCACAGGATCAAGGACTTGGTATGCCTTTTGATCAGACAAGAGAGTCCTGCTGAAGTCCTTTCAAAGAGTCTAATGTCCTTGTGAAGTAACAAGCAAATACTGACCACCTACTATGTGCTAGTATGTAGTAGGCACATTGCTAGTTGGGGTTACAGGAGTGAGTAAAGCATGATGCCTAGTGTCTTCCACATGCGTGAGTGTATGTGTGAGAGAGAAAAGTAAACACCCAATAATTATAATAGCAATAGCATAAATCAGAGGCATGCACTGCTAAGGTCTCCCCACGGAGTTCAGGGGAGTCTTTACAAAGAAAGCTATTCTCTGAAGCTGAGTTTGTTCATCTTGAGTATGCTCCCAGTCAGAACTGCAATGAGAATTGTAGGTGCAGATGTGCTGTGACTCTGTGCAAGGTTATGGCTCTTTTGCATGGCACCATCAGCACTCGCTGCAATCAGCAGCAGGTGATTGTAGTAATCTAGCCAACTAGATAGGCTTGCTCTGCACCTGGAGACCAGAGAGCAGTCCCACCCCAGAGAGGTTGCCTGGGTCTTGCTGATGGTGAAGGATGGCATGCAAAGCATGATACCAAAGGGGCCAGCTGCTCCATTATACTATCTGTAACTGGGCGTCCTGATTTCTGGACTTTAAACATCTGTATTGACCCTGATCTGCATAGGGTCAGGAGTCTTGCATTACATTATTGGTTTCCTTGAACTATCATAGGCAAGTAATCAAATACACCTTTAGACTTCGCTTTCTGACTCAGACTGTATTCATCAGTACAACCTCTCACACCTGAATTCAACCTGTATTCTTATGAACTGCTTAGTGATATGGACTTCTGGGAGGCCTACACTTCTAAGTAAGGTAAGATTTTTTTCCTAAGTTGTATGTACCTAAAACTTAAAATAGGGCAAGAATGACACAAAAATTATTTTTCTGTTAATAAAAAATTGTGACTGTTTTTTGTAACTGTGAATTCTAGATTGATTTAGGGCAGATATCTACAGTTGCAAAAAATGTGCTTACTAAAAGGTTTTCTTGGAGGATCATGCTGAAATATTTCAAATAATTTAGCAAAAATGGTAAAACACAAAGGACAGACATCATAATCTTCTGATAAAGTTGTGAAAGAGGGATGAGAAATGTTTGTTCTGAAAAGTATTTAGGGAAATTCGTGTCTGAGAGTGTATTCTCACCTCTGATTATTCCTCTGGTTACACTACAGAAGCTTGTTAGCTGACCCAAGGATACATCTTTTCTCCCTGTGTGGGGGAAGAAAAAGAAATGTGGTTTATCTAGCAGAATCAAGTGACTTTTGAATTCTAAAATAAGAAGCTGAAGTTGGCTACTTATTTACACTGTCTCAAGGGAGTCATTAAGTAAAGCTCCTTTTTAATACCTAAGAAAGGACTTAACAAATTAAGATTTAATTCTCATTAGATTTATGTTGTTTGGGACTTGGGACATTAGAAAAAAAATACTAAAAGATAATTTATGTTTTTGTGTTGCTGCTACCTAAGAAGGAAAACTAGATTTTCCACATTTCCCCAAACTGTGGAGGAAATCCTTCTGTCTAAACAGTAAACTGGTGTCATCTCCCAGATTTATAAGCAAATTTTCTTTTTTTTTATATAAGCAAATTTTCATGAAAAGTTATAATAAGTTGTGGTGGTTAGGATCATAATCTCTAGGGGCAAATAATCCTTGACATGAATACCAGTTCCACCATTAAGCAATTGTATATTTTTCTCTGAGGCTTAGTTTCTTAATTTTTAAAGTGAGGTAGACAGGACCTCTGAGGTTTGCTATGAAGAAGCAAACTGTATTTAAAGTGCTTAGCAACATGCCTGGTGTGTAGAACATGTTCCATAAATATTGATCATTATTATTTCAGAATATAGATAAGACGAATAATTTCCTAATCACATTGTAACATGATATTTTAATATACTCTCATAAAACTGAGAATCCTGAACTTAAGTAAATTAGGCTCCTTGGAGGAAAGTTCTGCCCAGTTTCAGTCTGTCCCCCCCAACCCACCCCCTTCCCCCCGCCACTGCCCATTTCCCACCTCAGCACGCTCTATCAGCTGGTTTGTGCTGGAGAAGGCACCAATTCCTGGATTTAGTTTTCTTCCAGACACATAGACAAGACCAACGTTGTATGAATATTTTGATCAGTAACTGGGGATCCTGGGCAGCTGCTCCCTGCTGTGGTCAGTAACTAAGTATACATTGTATAGTAAGGAAATCATAGGTGTCTGGGTCAATGAGAAATTCCCAGACACTTGCAGGAGTGGAAATTTTGTTCTAAACTTACATTACAGCATCCTCTTGGATGCTTTAAATGAATATCTGTAACTGACTTCCAACTCCAGACATGTAGAGATTTCCCCAGCAGCAGTTCAGGGGCTACCAAACTGCCCAGTCACTCCTTGATTTAGTTTAAGCCCTAGGAAAACCAAATTGCCTACTCAGGAAAATTCCAGTCCTTCTCAGACTTCTCCCAGGTAAGACTGGCCCTTGGGTGTACACTCCCTAGGACTATGACCTGACTTTCCTAGGATAGAAAACTAGGGTCCAAGTTCATTCCACTTAACTGGAGCTATAAACATATGTCATCCTAAAACTCCTGCTATTCTTGCTTTGTTTAACTTTAGGTTCTCCTAACAACACACTCTCTTTCTCACATATGTACGCCTTTCATTTGTATTCAGTTGTGTTAAAGCATTCAAAATACCTCAAATTTGGCCCAAAGCAAAGTTCCCAGTAAATATTTTAGGGTCTCTTTTACTCCATGATTTTAAAAAAATGTATGTATTTGTTTCTTTTGCGATAGAGTTTACCCTTGGAGGCTTGCTTTTCTCTGAAATTCCTTTCCATCAGGTCTCTGTGATAATGCCCTCTATTGCATTCCTCTCTGTTGAAGAATCAGATGTAGCTAAAAGGGGCAGCTGTTTATCATCTCTTCAGAATTTTTCTCTGTAAAGCCTGCTAAATGTCCCTTCAGAGGGTTACTTTTAAATTTTGAGTAGTGGAGGCTTGCTCTTCCTTTGCTGATCTTGGAACCTTGTATTTTATAAATTGTACATCACTCCTTATCAGCTGTTTAAGAGTTCAGACTAAGAATTCCCAATCAACCAGATATTGAGATAACAACCAGAGATATGTAAAAGTACGTTTACGTTAATGCTTTCTGTTTCATATGTGTCTTTGCCGTGGCCACCCAGATTCTGTCCTACATACCATCTTTGACTAATGGGGTTCTTTTTATCCAGTATAATATAGATTAGAGGCAGTGTGGAGACCACTTTCTAAAGAGAAAAGCTTTCTCTTTCTGCCTCATCTTCTATCTGCCTTAGCTGAAATCACTAGAATGTCCTGTCAATTCATTGATTTGTACAAGATCAATGTTACTGACTTCAGTAATATTTCTATCTGTTGGATAATAAAGTTCAATATCATTTCAAATTAAGAAAGTAAGTATTCTCTTGGAAAACACCACTGTCTTATACAAAGTTCAGTACTTCATTAAATGTTCTTTCCCAGTAATATGTTTAAAAGTTTACTCATTGTTTTGGCACTACCTTAGCCATATTTTTCCTTTTAAACCCAGTCTGGTTAAACTGGGCCTCCCTTCTCATGCTATCCCAGATCACCTAATCTCTACCTCAGTCTGCATTAAGTATTTTTAAGAAACACATAAAATAGACTTTCTTAATTTATACATTCTTTGAATCATTTCATCTAATCATTTGATCTCGAAAGAATTTACTATACCTCTTTTTAAAGCTGTGCTATATTTTTTAAAACCCTAAACATTTAATGATCTTTTACCTATAATTATGTAAGCAATTTTTACTGTAATTTTTGATACAATTGCACAAATCCTTTCAAACTGTTTCTAAGAAACACAGGCATCAAGCTAAAATATTTAGCAAAGATGTCTCATTTGTTTAAAGCATTATAAATGTAAATTAACACAAAACCAAGATGCCCCTTTTTATTAGCAAAATATTGAAAATATCTAGTGCTGGCAGGTCTTGGAGTATGACAAGCACTTCCAAACCCGGCTAAGGTATATTGCAAAAACCTGTTTGAAAGCAATGTCTTAATAAATATAGAGCATATATAACCTTGGGCTTCCCATGTCACACAAGTGGTAAAGGATCCACCTACCAATGCAGGAGACTCAGGTTCGATCCCTGGATCAAGAAGAGCCCCCGGAGAAGGAAATGGCAACCCACTCCAGTGTTCTTGCCTGGAAAATTCCACTGATGTAAGAGCCTGGTGGACTACAGTCACGGGGTTGCAAAGAATTGGAGACAACTGAGTGCACACGTGTTGATAAATAATCCTAGAGTCAATTTCAAATTCATAAAATGCTAAGACATTGTAAAAAGCATCCTCTACCTAGTCAGTTACAGGAAAGATCATCTCCTAGGGGGTATATTGAAATAGAGTCCTAAGAACTAAGATGTGGTTGGTTATTAATTTTTTCCCTCTAAAATACATTTTTTTGCCTGTGGAAGCTTTCAGTTCAGTTCAGTCGCTCAGTCGTGTCCAACTCTTTGCAACTTCGTGAATTACAGCATGCCAGGCCTCCCTGTCCATCACCAACTCCCAGAGTTCACTCAGACTCACGTCCATCGAGTCAGTGATGCCATCCAGCCATCTCATCCTCTGTCGTCCCCTTCTCCTCCCGCCCCCAACCCCTCCCAGCATCAGAGTCTTTTCCAATGAGTCAACTCTTCGCATGAGGTGGCCAAAGTACTGGAGTTTCAGCTTTAGCATCATTCCTTCCAAAGAAATCCCAGGACTGATCTCCTTTAGAATGGACTGGTTGGATCTCCTTGCAGTCCAAGGGACTCTCAAGAGTCTTCTCCAACACCACAGTTCAAAAGCATCAATTCTTCAGCACTCAGCTTTCTTCACAGTCCAACTCTCACATCCATACATGACCACTGGAAAAACCATAGCCTTGACTAGACGAACCTTTGTTGGCAAAGTAATGTCTCTGCTTTTCAATATGCTGTCTAGGTTGGCCATAACTTTTAGGCAATAAAAATATGAGTATTTTTTATTCCCAGTACTCTTATCCTTTTTGATTATAAGGCAAAAAAGTCTTTGGCAACTTCTAAAACTCTATTTGATAGTTGTTGGTAAGGTGGGGTCAGGGCTCATTTCTGAATTCCAAGGCTTAAATAACAGTTAAAACTTATTTATGTACTATATGTTAGACATTATTCTGAATACTTTTATACACATTCATTTGCTTAATCCTCCAAACCATCTAAGAGATTTTCTCCATTTTTGTCCAGTGCCACAGAGTCAAGAGCCAGGATTTATGTCCCAACAATCTTATTCCTTATTTAAAGGGTGTTAGTTGCTCAGGTATGCTCAACTCTGTGACCCCATGGACTGTGCCCTGCCAGGCTCCTCTGTCCATGGAATTTTCCAGGCAAGAATGCTGGAGTGGGTTGCTATGCCCTTCTCCGGGGGATCTTCCCAACCCAGGTATTGAACCCTGGTCTCCTGCATTGCAGGAGGATTCTTTACCATCTGAGCCCCCAGGGAAGCCCAGACTGAACATGTTAGTTGCTCAGACATGTCCAACTCTTTGTGACCCCATGGACGGAAGCCTTCCAGGCTCTACTGTCCATGAAATTCTCCATTCCCTTCTCCAGGAGATCTTTCTGACCCAGGGATCAAACCCAGGTCTCCTGCATTGCAGGCAGATCTGAGCCATCAGAGACCTTCTCAAACTAAGCCATCTTTTTTGGTCTTTCTCAATAAGATAAATCATGTTGTGCTTATATCCCTTCTGCTCAGGTATCATCAGACATAGATGACTGGTCATATTGTGACAAACTGGTCTATCCTATAATCAGTTGCCATAATTGTTTCTAGTTTTCACCTGTACAGTATGTATTTAATATTTATTCACAAGCAAGGGTATATTCAAAATATTTATAAACCCTTGAGGCAGGGACACTAGCCAGTCAGTGGGGACACCACCCAATCAGAATGCAAACAGCATTAAATAATCAGTAGGGTAGTATGGATATAAAAGGGATAGGTGTCAATCTACTCCACAACCAACTCCAGACTATCCAGGCATGTCTGGGTACCTCAGGAAAACAAGCAGCTAAGTTTATCACTGACAGTGTACATTATGTTTAAAGATTGCATGTGAGATTAACCTTTGGAATTTGATAAAGACTCCATAATTATAACTGCAAAGCAAATCTTTCTGTATCTTGTGTTGTTTCCCCCAGGAATTGAAGACTCTAGTTCTCTTTGGACCTTCAGTTCACTTTTAGATATTCTTTGTTTTATTACTTTGAGAGAACCATCTTTAATAGGAATATACTGGCAAGACTGTCTTAATTGTTAAATACATGCTCAGCAGTACAGCCCGTCCTTCCTCCAGTACAAACTCCATATGTGGGTGTACACTTTGTGCTTCAAGGCCAAACTTGCCTATTACTCCAGGGGATTGGAATTCACTCTTTCTACCAGATCTAATCTCTTGAATCTACTTGTCATCTCCACTGTATAATCATAAGGGATTTGATTTAGGCCATACCTGAGTGGTCTAGTGGTTTTTCCTACATTCTTCAATTTCTTCCTTAATTATGCAATAAGGAGCTCATGATATGAGCCACAGGGTTGAGCCACAGTCAGCTCCCATTCTTGTTTATTCTGACTGTATCAAGAGCTTTTCCATTTTAAGTTGCAAAGAATATAATCAATCTGATTTCAGTATTGACCATCTGGTGATGTTCATGTGTAAAGTCATCTCTTATGTTGTTGGAAAAGGCTGTTGGCTATGACCAGGGTGTTCTCTTGTCAAAATTCTGTTAGTCTTTGCCCTGCTTCATTTTGTGCTTCAAGGCCAAACTTGCCTGTTACTCCAGGTATCTCTTGATTTCCTACTTTTGCATTCTAATCCCCTGTGTTGAAAAGGACATCCTTTTTTAGTGTTAGTTCTAGAAGGTCTTGTAGGTTTTCACAGAACCACAGCTTCTTTGGCATTAGTGATTAGGGCATAGACTTGGATTACTGGGATGTTGAATGTTTTGTCTTGGAAACAGACCAAGATCATTCTGCCATTTTTCGGACTCTTTTATGGACTATGAGGGCTACTCAATTTCTTCTAAGGTATTCTTGCCCATAGTAGTAGATTTAATGATCATCTGAATTAAATTAACCCATTCTCATCCATTTTAATTTCACTGATTCCTAAGATATCATTGTTTACTCTTGCCATCTCCTGCTTGACCATGTTCAATTTACCTTGATTCATGGACCTAACATTCCAGGTTCCTATGCAATATTGTTCTTTACCATATTGGACTGCTCTTTCATTACAACTGAGTGTTGTTTCCACTTTGGCCTGGTCTCTTCATTCTTTCTGGAGCTATTTGTCTGCTCTTCCCCAATAGCATATGTATATTGGACACCTACCAACCTGGGGGACTCATCTTCCGGTGTCATATCTTTTTTGCCTCTTCATACTGTTCATGTGGTTCTGAAGGCAAGAATGCTGAAGTGGTTTGCCATTCCCTTCTACAGTGGACCATGTTTGGTCAGAACTCTTCACCATGACCTGTCCATCTTCAGTGTCCCTACACAGCATGTGGCTCATAGTTTCTTTGAGTTACACAAGGCTGTGATCCATGTGATCATTTTGGTTCACTTTCTGTGATTGTTGTTTCTGTTCTAGAGGCTGTAGGATTATATTTCTTGCTTTTTCTATCTGCCCTCTGGTAGATGAGGCTGAGCCTTGTGCAAGCTTCCTGATGGGAGGGACTGACTGAGGGGAACCTAGGTCTTGCTCTGGTGGGCAGGGCCATGCTCAGTACACCTTTAATTCAAATTCTGCTGATGAATGGGGCTGTGCTCCCTCCCTGTTAGTTGTTTGGCCTGAGGTGACTCAGTCCAGGAGTCTATAGACTGTTTGGTAGTGAGAATGTTAACAGCCTCAGTAGGGAGGCCTGAGGTCCCCAAGGGGCAGGAGGAAATAAAACTGCAAATGGCAAACTTTTTTTTTTTTTTCCTTTCTCTTTTAATCCTGTGTTGTTATGGAGACACCTGGCTCCACCTGAACTGAACTTTATCTCAGACCTTGAGCTAACCAATGCATTTTTCTCATGGAAGTATCTTTCTTAAGCTATGTTAATGAACTATGTATTTGCTTGGAAATTTGCCTTTCTTCAAGGTTCCTGTCAATTGTTTTATGGCCCTGAATGACTCACCTTGTGCCAATGTTATCTCAAAGTGCATGTTGTGGGTGAGGGGCCTGATGCAACTCTCTCAGTTTTGAGGCATTTCCTTTCTCTAACTAGCAGCTTGCTAAAAGGTATATAACTCCTTGCTAAAAACTAGCAAGTGGGCACTCTTTCTGTCCCCCTTCTTATGTCTATGTCAAAAGGTTTCCCTGTCTCTTTTATACTTTAATAAAACTTTATTACACAAAAAGCTCTGAGCAATCAAGCCTCGTCACTGGCCCAGGATTGAATTCCTCTCCTCCAAAAGCCAAGAATCCCAGGGTCATGGCTTGTAGCAGCAACCTTTCATCTTGGTGGCTCATCCAGAATTCTTCAGGACAAGGTAAAGATGCTCAGAGATTTAGTTCTTTGTTCTCCTAGTAAACACGTTTTCTGCTTTACCTTACTAACTCTACAGTGTGCCTGTGTGTGTGATTGATTGAAAGAGATGCACAAGCAAGTGCAAAGCAAGAGCTGTGTCCTAATCTGCGGTTCCACGGTGACCTCCTATGGTTTATGGCAGAAACCCTGTCAGGGGATTATACCAACCTGCTAATGTCAAGAGGCACTCAATGTTTCCTCCAGGGGAGCAGCCAGACATAGATGAAGCCTGTGGACCGAACGCTCCTTTCTCAGTGAAACTTTCCGGTCTCTTTGACCACTTCATAACGGTCTGGGAATTGAAACTACTAACCTAATCTGTCAGGTCATCCACTTGCAAGGGACTTGTGATCCATGCTGTTACTGTGTACTTTTACTTAGACCCCAAGTATAGAAGTGCCTAGCCTTGCTAGGAGCTGAAAGTTACAAGAATACATTCAGGAGTGAGGTGGAGCTCTGGCTCCAGGAACGTCTCTCAGGCTAGAGGTCACTCTCTTGGCTGCCTGCCTCAGGGGCCAGCAACCTGAAAGAGAGTTTTTGTCATGGCTATGCCTCTGATCTATGTAGATAGATGCACTGCTGGTGACCATGAGGTTTTTGAGGGCACAGATCAGGGATTACAGTATCTAGTCAGATTGGATGTGCAATGGGCTTCTTCCTTTGGTAATGCTAGCTCTTAGTGGACCAGAGGAGGCTCTCAGGTGGCTTTTGTCTCAACTCCTTAGGTATTCTTTCTGTGGAATCTGTGGAAATGAACTGGAAGGATTGGCCCTAATAGCTCGAGGACAAAAATCACTTTTTCCTCTCTGGCCAGCCCTCCAAAAGGATTTATAACACCATGTGTTCCAGGAAGGAGGACCCCTTCCAGGGCCCGAAACTAGGCTCTTGTCTAACACTTGGAAATGAATTGTCTGAGGAGACACATGTGCTGACAAAGCAAGAGATTTTATTGGGAAGGAGCACCTGGGTGGAGAGCAGTAGGGTAAGGGAACCCAGGAGAACTGCTCTGCCGCGGGGCTCGCAATATCGGGTTTTATGGTGATGGGAATAGTTTCCGGGTGGTCTTTGACCAATCGTTCTAATTCAGAGTCTTTCCTGGTGGCACACGCATCACTCAGCCAAGATGGATGCTAGCGAGAGGGATTCTGGGAAGTGGACGGACACATGGTGTCTCCTTTAGACCTTTCCCAAACTCTTCCGGTTGGTGGTGGCTTATTAGTTCCGAATTCCTTATCGGGATCTCCTGTCATAAAACAACTCATACAAATGGTTACCTGGCCAGGGTGGGTGGTTTCAATCAGTGTGCTTCCCCTAACACATACACCTCCCAAGATTGCTGCTGCCACCATGGTTGGCCTCTGCTGACCTATGCCTCTGCAGGAATCCCCCCAAACACTCAAGGCAGGTCTGACTCAGTCTCTTGTGGGGTCACTTCTCCTTTTCCCTGGGTCCTGGTGCACATAAATTTTTGGTTGTGCCCTCCAAGAGTCTCTGCTTCCCCAAGTCCTGTGAAAGCTCTATAATCAAATCCCACTGTCCTTCAAAGTTAGATTCCCTGGGGATTCCCAGTCCATTAGCTGGATCCACAGGTCAGGAAGTCTGATGTGGGGCCTAGAACCTTTGCAACAGCGTTAGAACTTCTTTAGTATTACTGTTTTCCAGTTGTGGGTCGCCCACCCGACGGGTATGAAATTTGATTTTAATGCAGTTGTTCCTCTCCTGCCATCTCTTTATGGCTTCTGCTTTGTGCTTTGTGCTTGGACATGGGTTAGCTTTTTTTTTGATAGGTTCCATCATCTTCCTGTCGATGGTTGTTCAGCAGCTAGTTGAAATTTTGGTGTTCTTACAGGAGAAGATGAGCACAAGTCCTTTTACTCCACCATCTTGATTTGAGGTTAATAGCAGGTGTTTTATACTTAGGCCTTGCCATTGGTTATGAATTTGCAATAAATAATTATTTAATTCCTTGCCCCACAGTGTACTCATCTATAAAATGGTCACATTAGTATGTACTTTATAGCGTTGTTGCTGGGATCACGTGAAGAAATGTTTATAACATATGTAGCAAATTTCCTGTCACATCACGGAGAGTTACTGAAAGTGAAGTGAAAGTGAAAGTTACTCAGTTGCATCTGACTCTGCGACCCCATGGACTATATAGTCCATGGAACTCTCCAGGGTGGAATACTGGAGTGGGTAGCCCTTCTCTTCTCCAGGGGATCTTTGAACCCAGGGATCAAACCCAGGTCTCTCGCAAAGCAGGTGGATTCTTTACCAGCTGAGCCACAAGGGAAGCCCAAGAATACTGGAGTGGGTAGCCTATTCTTTCTCCAGTGGATCTTCCCGATTCAGGAATTGAACTGGTGTCTCCTGCATTGCAAGTGGATTCTTTACCAACAGCTATCAGGGAAGCCTACGAATTACTGAGTGACTTCTATTAAATACAAAGTGGACCACAGCAGAGCTTCTCATGTGAGTGGGTGAAGGAGGTCTTTCTCTTTGCTTAAGCTGTCTTTGTGGGCAGCAAAAAAACCAAAAAACCACTGAGAGCTTTGTAAGATCAACTTTTTGTAGTTGACTTTATTTACTTTATATATCTGAGTTTGAGTGTTCACCTGGAAGGCAAGAACATCCAGAAACCATATCACTCCAAAGAAGTGTAGCTGTAATGGTCACACCTGGACATGCCCAAAAGATGATTGGCTTCTTAGCCTCTTGATGATGCACACAGCATGGAATGGAAGGAGAGTAGGCTTTGGAATGGGACTCAGGTCCACTGCTGGAACATCTTTGTGACTTTGAGCAGTTTGCTTACTCTTTCAACCTCCACATTCTCATTTTAAATGGAGAGCAAATAGGGATTTAAATGGCAACTGTTAAAGTTCACAACTAATTACCCTGCCTTTTAACATCTTTTCAAAGATTTATTTGCATCGAAAAGGCCTCTTTAACTCCTCATCTTTTTAAGGTTCTATATAGATTTTCTTTTTGAAATTTTTTCTTTTCTTTGATTTATACTCCATTACTTTGATAGAGAAGTCAATAAAGCAGAAGTAGATATTTTTCTGGAACTCTTGCGTTTTTGATGATCCAGTGGATGTTGGCACTGATGAAGGCTTTCTTATCTCTCCTTGCTATTCTTCGGAACTCTATTCAAATGGGTATATCTTTCTTTTTCTCCTTTGCCTTTAGCTTCTATTCTTTTCTCAACTTTAAGGCCTCCTCAGACCACCATTTTGCCTTTTTGCATTTCTTTTTCTTGGCGATGGTTTTGATCCCTGCTTCCTGTATAATGTCACCAACCTCAGTCCATAGTTCTTCAGGCACTCATTCTATCAGATCTAATCCCTTGAATCTATTTGTCACTTCCACTGTATAATCATAAGGGATTTGATTTAGGTCATACCTGAATGGTCTAGTGGTTTTCCCTGCTTTCTTCAACTTAAGTCTGAATTTGGCAATAAGGAGTTCATGATCTGAGCCACAGTCAGCTCCCACTCTTGTTTTTGCTGACTGTATAGAGCTTCACCATCTTTGGCTGCAAAGTATATAACCAATCTGATTTCGGTATTGACCATCTGGTGATATCCATGTATAGAGTCTTATCGTGTATTGTTAAAAGAGGGTATTTGCTCTTTTTGTGGATCTAAAATAACACCTTAGATCTATGAAAGATACAGAGAATACTATACCCAACCATATATGCCCCATCCAGCTTAATATAATTGACTCTTCCTAGGGGCCCTCCTGTGTAGGAGCAAGAGTCACTTCAGAAGAAATTTTGATTTTCATAATGAAATCCAGAGAAAGGTATAGGAGTGTACCCATGGAAAGACAGGTTTGTAAAGATCATTGTTGTATAATGTAGGTTGCCAGGTTTATCTGTAGATTTCAATGTGAGAGAAGGTGGAAAAAGAGTTACCCTTTCTTAAGAAAAAAAGAGAAGAAAAGGAAATGGAACCTTTGGGGATGAATCAGGTTTCAATTGAGGCTGGGAAACAGCAGAAATCTCAGCTGGTTATGGCAGGTAAAAGGCAGTTCAGTGTGGAATAATGTTTTCAGAGGGCACATGGGAGAGATTTGAGAGGGGCAGGTGAAGTAGGAGGCTTGGACAGGGGAGAAGCAACACAGAACCTAGGAAAGGGAATATGTGAGAAGATGAGTGTCTTGTTCAGAGGGAAATGCCAGCTTTTGCAGAAATATTAAGATGAAAAAGAACAATTCAGGAATTTCAAGGATAACCTGCCAGGGTGGTTCAGTACATTCATTTGTGTCGTAGGAAATATTCTACTACAAGCAGCTGCTTAGCTAAAGATTTAGGTACAAATGACTTAATTAAGATAGTACTCCCAGGAGAAACCAGTTAGGGAGTTGGGTGGCCAGCATGCTAGGTGGGATGAGAACGTAACCCAGGTGAGCCTAGGACATGCAAAAAGTAGTTGCCTTGGGCTTCTGGGAAATTTCTAAACAAGAGGTGCTGGCTGAAAATACTATTTTCACTGGAATTTGAAAGTGTGTGGAAGTCAAGCCCAGGAGACTCCTGCAGCTGTACTATTACCACAAGGAAAGCTGGACTGCATGTGGAGCAAAGCAGAAACATAGGACTCAGTAACATGATTCTTGGATGAAATTGGTCTGAGGCTTCCCTGATAGCTCAGTTGGTAAAAAAAAAATCCGCCTGCAATGAAGGAGACCTCAGTTTGATTCCTGGGTTAGGAAGATCTGCTGGAGAAGGGATAGGCTACACTCCAGTATTCTTGGGCTTCCCTTGTGGCTCAGATGGTAAAGAATCCACCTGCAGTGTGGGAGACCTGGGTTCGATCCCTGGGCTGGAAAGATCCCCTGAAGAAGGGAAGGGCTACTCACTCCAGTATTCAGCCCTAGAGAACTCCATGGACTAAGCCACAGGACTGGAAAAGGTCACTTTTCATTCTCCTATCCCAAAGAAAGGCAATGCCAAAGGATGTTCAAAGTATCACAAATTTGCACTCATCTCACACACTAGCAAAATAATGTTCAAAAATCTCCAAGTCAGGCTTCAACAGTGAACCGAGAAGTTCAAGATGTTCAAGCTGTATTTAGAAAAGGCAGAGGAACCAGAGATCACATCGCCAACATATGTTGGATCATCGTAAAAGCAAGAGAGTTCCAGAAAAACATCTGCTTTGTTGACTATGCCAAAGCCTTTGCTGTGTGGATTACAACAAACTGTGGAAAAGTTCAAGAGATGGGAATACCAGACCACCTGACCTGCCTCCTGAGAAATCTGTATGGAGGTCAAGAAGCAACAGTTATAACAACTGGTTCCAAATTGGGAAAGGAGTACATCAAGGCTGTATATCGTCACCCTGCTTATTTAACTCATATGCAGAGTACATCATGCGAAATGCTGGGCTGAATGAAGCACAAACTGGAATCAAGATAGTGAGGAGAAATATCAATATCCTCAGATATGCAGATGACACCGCCCTTATGGCAGAAAGTAAAGAAGAACTAAAGAGCCTCTTGATGAAAGTGAAAGAGGAAGGTGAAAAAGCTGGCTTAAAACTCAACATTCTGAAAACTAAGATGACGGCATCCAGTCCCATCACTTCATGGCAAATAGATGGGGAAACGATGGAAACAGTGACAGACTTTTATCTTTTTGGGCTCCAAAATTACTGCAGATTGTGGCTGCAGCCATGAAATTAAAAGACGCTTGCTCCTTGGAAGAAAAGCTATGACCAACCTAGACAACATATTAAAAAGCAGAGACGTTCCTTTGCTGACAAAGGTCCGTCTATTATGGATGTGAGAGTTGGACTATAAAGAAAGCTGAGCGCCAAAGAATTGATACTTTTGAACTGTGGTGTTGGAGAAGAATCTTGTGAGTTCCTTGGACTGCAAGGGGATCCAACCAGTCAGTCATAAGGTAAATCAATCAGTCCTGAATATTCATTGGAAGGACTGATGCTGAAGCTGCAACTCCAGTACTGTGGCCACCTGATGTGAAGAACTGACTCATTGGAAAAGACCCTGATGCTAGGAAAGATTGAAGGCAGGAGGAGACGGAGATAACAGAGGATGAGATGGTTGGATGGCATCACCGACTCAATGGACATGAGTTTGAGCAAGCTTCTGGAGTTGATGATAGACAGGGAAGCCTGGTGTGCTGCAATCAGTGGGGTCACAGAGTCGGACATGACTGAGTGACTTTCACTTTCACTTTCCAGAATTTTCAGTTATGTTTCTCAGAAAATTTCCTTTGTTTTCTAAGCCAGTTTGTTCCAGAATTTTGCTGCTGTTGTTATTACTTGCAACAGAAGTCTAAATTCTCAGTTTAAGAACCATGCCATATTTATCTAAATGTAATTTAATCTTGGGATTGAAAGTAATCAAAAATGACTAATGACATTAAATAGTCTTCTGACACAGCTGAAATATTTCATAGCATTAAATGAAAAAAGTTTTCCATTCCCATTGACAAGGAAAAAGGAAATTATACATTCACCAATATCTCTTCTAATTTGTCTTCTGGTCTTGCAATTTGTCTTTTTTTTTTAATTTGACCTAGGTCCTCCAAACTAATTTTCCCCATTGAATTTAGCTTTTTATTTTATGTGCAAAACAACTCCATATCCTAAGTGTGGATATCGATTACAGTT
The DNA here is from genome assembly GCF_027580195.1 of Bos mutus. Taxonomy (NCBI): domain Eukaryota; kingdom Metazoa; phylum Chordata; class Mammalia; order Artiodactyla; family Bovidae; genus Bos; species Bos mutus. The sequence goes on from NC_091617.1 coordinate 52,115,381, forward strand.
CTAAGTTTTGTACATTCCTGTGCTTTTAGTGTTGCATACATTGACATAGGTCTGCAAGTTTTTCATATCTTTGAAGGGCCTTTTACCATTCATTTGTCTGCCCTGTGAATCCCAAAGATGTGATAGCAGAAATCACTGAATTCCAAGGATGCCCTTGCTTTGTTTTTCTACTTTTCTTTTCTGAAGAGTCAAAGCATATCTGTTGTTTTTAGGGGCATTTACTTTCTTTGACAACTATCTTCTTTCAGGTACCTCCTGAAAGAGGTACTCAAAATTTCAGGTAACTCAAAATTCTCTCCCTGTATTTATTTTAATTTTTTATTTTTTAATTGGAGCATAATGGCTTTACAATATTGTATTGGGTGGACACAGTGGGGGAAGGAGTGGGTGGGACAAATTGAGAGAATAACATTGAAACATATGTATTGCCAGATGTAAAAAGATAGCCAGTAGAAATTTGCTGTATGACAGAGGAAACTCAAATCCAGTGCCCTCTTCATATTTTTCTCCCACCATTTGACGTTGGTTGTATTTCTCTCTCCACCTCCAATTATTTGAAGTGTCCTTGTCTCTTACTTTCTTGCTTTCTTCCTTAGGCTAATATGAGAGACTGCATTGCTCCTCTTTCCCTTTGGACATTTTAAGAGTGGCCCACAAAAACCAAGCAGCCTTAAGATCATCTTGCCTCCTCTTCTCTTTTTGGCACTAATCAGCATATTTTATTTCCCATTTCTGCCTGCCTGCTGCCTTAAGCCTTGTCTCTTTCTCTTTTGCTTCCAGTTGTTTTTAATCTGAGTGACTCATTTGCTGAGAGCTTCCCTTGAGCTCAGTAGTCCTGGTGTTGCTTGCTCATTATAAAAGGTAAGGCAAATTTAATCTGTGTAACTGAGCCAAGATATTTGGATAGTACTTTCATTTTAGAAGAAAGTTGAGATATGTTATGGGTTTAGGAAATAATGTTAGTAAGAATTTGAGGTTTGATTTCTGTGTTACTGTTTATGCGGTAGCTGTAATTGTTGTTCAGTCCCTAAGTTGTGCCCTACTCTTTGTGACCCCAAGGATGTAGCATACCAGGCTCCTCTACTGTCTCCCAGAGTCTGCTCATATTCATGTCCATTGAATTGGTGATGCTTTCTAACCATCTCATCCTTTGCCACCCCTTTCTCCTTTTATCATCAGTCTTTCCCAGTAGCAGGGTCTTTTCCAATGAGTAGGCTCTTTGCATCTGGTGGCAAAAGTATTGGAGCTTCAGCCACAGTCCTTCCAATGAATATTCAGGGTTGATTTCCTTTAGGATTGACAGGTTTGATCTCCTTGCAGTCCAAAGGACCCTCAAGAGTCTTCTCCAGCATCACAATTCGAAAGCATCAATTCTTCCTTTGGCTCTCAGCCTTCTTTATGGTCCAGATCTCACATCCCTACATGACTACTGAAAAAATCTTAGCTTTGTACAGACCTTTGTCGGCAAAGTGATGTCTCTGCTTTTGAATGCGCTGTCTAGGTTTGTCATAGCTTTCCTTCCAAGGAGCAAGTGTCTTTTAATATTATGGCTACAGTCACTGTCTGCAGTGATTTTTGGAGCCCAAGAAAATAAAATATGTCACTGCTTCCTCTTTTCCCCCTTCTGTTTGCCATGAAGTGATGGGACTGGATGCCATGATCTTACATGCTCAGCTGCTTCAGTCGCGTCCTACTCTTTTCGACCCTATGGACTGTAGCACATCAGACTCCTCTGTCCATGGGGATTCTCCAGGCAGCAATACTGGAGTAGGTTGCCATTTCCTTCTCCAGGGGATCTTGCTGACCCAAGGATTGAACCCATGTCTCTTAAGTTTCCTGCATTGGCAGGCATGTTCTTTACCACTGAAAGTGAAAGTGAAGTCACTCAGTTGGGTCCGACTCTTTGCATTCCCATGGATTGCAGCCTAAGAGGCTCCTCTGTCTATGGGATTTTCCTGGCAAGAATACTAGAGTGGGTTGCCATTTGCTTCTCCAGGAGATCTTCCCAACCCAGGGATTGAACTTGGGTCTCCCGCAGTGTAGGCAGACACTTTATCGTCTGAGCCACCAGGGAAGTCTTTACCACTAGCACCTCCTAAACAATGATTTTATTTTATTTTAACAATGTCAATATCTAATAGAGGATTATTTAACTTAATTTCAATATACAGTCATTAAAAGAAAAGAGAAATAGAAACAATAGAGAAGAGTAACAGCATGTACATCACCAAATGGGGCCAAATGTCATCCAAACTTAAGCAGCATGATGGAAAGTCCAGAGTAACAGCAATCTGGAATCCCAGCTAAGAAAAGGTCCTGGGCAGTGTGCTCACTCCACGAGTGAGACTTCAGTTTTGGGAGTTCCTGCTTATAGTCCCAAACCACAAACTGATATCATCATCAGTTTCTGCACAAAAAGGTAGCTCTTGTTTTACTTTAACATTTTTATAATGCTGTTTATTTTATCTTGTGAGTCATAGGATTTTGTAAAAACCCTGGTGTGATTGGTCAAGCCTCCAAGGGCTTACGAATTCCATGGGCCACTTCCTTCCTTATCTAAAGTACTTACCCCTGACTTGCTGACCTTGCAGGCAGCAGTGGAATCTGGGCAGTGGCCAGGCAGGAAAAGAAACAAGATCAGAGGATTGCTGTCCTGCTTCTGAAGTCTGAACCAAGACTTCTTCCATTTTAACTTCCCAAACAGTTGACCTCATGATTGTGTATGCTGAAGAGCATAGGAATAATGCAAAGTATTATGAGTAACATGAGCAGTCTTGTTAATTATGTAGGACAAATAACAATTCCAGATGGTCAAAAGAAACAAGATAATCAAAGAAATAAGCCAGGGGTTAAACAATGCAGAAAACCATTCCTGAGCAGTAGTGGGTGTAGTAAATAACAAGTCCCACCATAAATAAGAAGTATGTTTTGTACATTAACTCCTGTATCCATTAACTTATCAGCTATAATAGTAACAACAGAATGTTCTATTAAGGTACAATTATGTTTTTCCTTTTGTAATTGTAATACTTTGTAATTTTGTAGTTTTGTAATACTTTGGTTTCTTTGCAAAATCTTACATAGGGGTTCTAAAGAAAAGCTAATATCGGGAATAGATAAAGTAGGAAATAGCATTTAAGTGGATAACACCTGAGCTTTCATGGGGGATGGGGTGGAATAATAGATGGTCCCCTTCCAATATAAAAGATCAACATGTGTTAGGCATCCAGAGAAAGGGGTTCTTAAGTGATATATAGAGGTAGTGTTTGCATCATCAGTTATAATACGTACTAATTGAGGGGCTATTTTAAAAAACGTGTTGTAGGTTTTAGAGGACACAGTCCATTCACAATAGTTGATGGAGTTCTCCAGTAAGCAGGGTTCCTCAAATGCGAGAAGTTGGTCCACATAGCAGTCTCTCATTAGCCTTGTCACAGTCTACCAGTAAGTGGGTGAGACTATAAAGTGACACATGACATTGACATATTATACTTCTGTTCAGGCTTGAGCTGCGTTTTTACCAATGCTGTGTAATCTAGCAGACAGGTAAATTTTGTCCATAGAAAGGAAAAGTTAAGAAAGGACAGGCCTTGTTTGCTGGGCAGGTGAAGTTATCCTGAGTTCAGGTCAAGTTCAGGTTTCTCTAGCTGAAGATTCACCTACAGTTTTCTTCATATTTTTCTTTTAATGGTAGCATATCCTTGAATGTTGAGGTGTGAATGACAACCCACAGTACAGTCTGGCTCCAAGAATAACCTATTCATGAGAATAACAGTGAGTTCATGGTGTATATTTTCATTTTGGGGGGATGGGGGGAGGTCCAGGGATCGTCACTAATACAGTTTTATCCTTCCCCTGAGCAATCACATCAGCAGGTATGGGAAGACAACTAGGCTGCTTCATTCAGACTTTAACTCTGATTGCATGTATTTCTTTTCTTTTTTTTTTAAAGTAAAAGATCATCCTTTGTCCAGTTGTTTTTAAACATTGCTGCTCATTAAAGTCACATCTGGAGCTTTGGAGAAAAAAACAATATCTGGGCATTTGTATTTATCAAAAAATTCAAAATAATTCTAATGTGCACCTGGACTTTAAAAAGTGATTATAGGTTTTTCTATTAAATGTTAGTTTTAGTGATATAGAATTCTATTATTTTCTGTGGACCAATCATGATACAATGGTAATAAAACAGATAGTAGTTACATAATCACAAACATAATAGTAGAGGATGTTTATCAGTTTTCACTATCAATAGCCAAACAGAAAATAAAAAATAATTACAATTGCAAACCATAATGGAAACATGATTGACCTAAAATATAAAATAATTACATACAATCTGGGGGGTTAAGTAGAGAGATGTGGTAAGTGGAAGTGCATATTTTTCTTAAAAAAAAAATTTTTATATATGCATATTTTTCATCCACCCAGCCAATCTATGTCTTTTGGTTGGTGCATTTAATCCATTTACAGTTAAGGTAATTATTGACCTGTATGATTCTATTACTATTTTCTTAATAGTTTTGGGCTTATTTTTTATAGATCTTTTCATTCTTTTGTGTTTCCTGCCTAGAGAAGTTTCTTTAGTATTTGTTGTAAAGATGTTTTGATGGTGTTGCATTCTCTTCACTTTTGCTTGTCTCTAAAGCTTTTGATTTTCTCCATGAAATCTAATTGAGAATTTTGCTGGGCAGAATATTCTTGGTTGTGGGTTCTATTGTTTCATCACTTTAAATATATCATGTCATTCACTTCTGACTTGCAGAGTTTCTGTTTAGAAATCAGCTGATAATCTTACATGAGTTCTCTTGTATGTTATTTGTTGTTTTCCCCTTGTTGCTTTTAATATTTTATCTTTGTCTTTAATTTTTGTCATTTTCATTACTATGTATCTCAGTGTGTTCCTCCTTGGGTTTATCCTTCCTGGGACTCTCCATACTTGCTTCCTGGACTTGGTTGACTATTTCCTTTCTCATGTTAGGGAGGTTTTATCTCTTAAAATATTGTCTTCAGCTATTATCTCTTCAAATATTTTCTCAAGTCTATACTATCTCTTTTCTTCATCTGGGACCCCTATAATGTGAATGTTGGTGCACTTAATGTTGTCCCAGAGGTCTCTTAGGCTGTCTTCATTTCTTCTCATTCTTTTCTCTATATTTTGTTTTATGGCAATGATTTCCACCATTCTTTCTTCCAGATCACTAATCCATTCTTCTGCCTCAGTTATTCTGCTATTGATTCCTTCCAGTGTATTGTTCCTGTATGTTTTTATTTCTTCTAGGGCTTTGGTAAACAGTTTTCACATCTTTTCCATTCTTTTTTTAAAATCCTGGATCATCTTCACTATTATTATTCTGAATTCTTTTTCTGGAAGGTTGCCTATCTCCACTTCATTTAGCTGTTTTTCTGAGGTTTTATCTTGTCCCTTCACCTGGAACATAATCCTCTGCCTTTTCTTTTTGATTAACTCTCTGTGATGTGGTTTTCATCCTGGTGGCTGCAGGATTGTAGTTCTTGCTCCTTCTGCCTCTCCTCTGGTGAATGAGGATAAGAGGCTTGTGTAAACTTCCTGATGGGAGGGACTGGCTGTGGGTAAAACTGAATCTTGCTCTGGTGGGCAGGGCTGTGCTCAGTAGAACTTTAATCTGATTGTCTGCTGATGGGTAGTGATGCTCTCTCTCACTGTTAGCTATTTGGACTGAGGCAACCCTGCCCTGGTATCTAGAGCTCTATCATAGGTCTAATGGTGACCTCCAAGAGGGCTCATGCAATGGGGCATCTCCCAGGACTGCTGCTGCCATTGCACCTGTCCCTGTGGTGAGCCAATGCCAACCCACAGCTCTGCAGAAGACCTTCCAACACTAGTAAGTAGGTCCGGTTCAGTCTCCTGTGGGGTCATTGCTTTCCCCTGGGTCCTGGTGTGCACAAGATTTAGTTTGTGGCTTCCAAGAATGAAGTCTCTGTTTCCTCTAGTCCTATGGAAGTCCTGCAGTCAAATCTTGCTGGCCTTCAAAGTCAGATTCCCTGAGGATTCCTAATTCATTTGCCAGATCCTCAGGCTGGGAAGCCTGATATGCATGGGGCTCTCACAACAGTGGAAGAATGTCTTTGGTATTATTATTCTCCAATTTGTTGGTCGTCCAGCCAGCAGGTGTGGGATTTGACTTTATCTTGTTTACATCCCTCCCACCATCTCACTGTGGCTTCTCCTTTATCTTTGGACATGGAATATGTTTTCTGATGGGTTCCAGTGTCCTCCTGTCAATAGTTGTCCTACAGCTAGTTGTTATTTTGGTCGTCTCACTGGAGGGGATGAATGCATGTCCATTTATTCTGCCATCTTGAACCAATCCCCAGTGTGTATAACTGATCTTAGTTTTTTAATGTTGAGTTTCAAGTCATCTTTTTAATTCTTCCTTTTTACCCTCATCAAGAGGCTCTTTAGTTCCTCTTCACTTTCTGCCATTATAGTGGCATCATGTACATTTCTGAGGTTGTTTATATTTCTCCTGGAAATCTTGATTCCAGCTTCTGATTCATCCAGCCCAATATTTCTTATGATAATAAGTTAAACAGGGTGACAATATACAACCTTGTCATACTCCTTTCCCAATTTTGAACCAAATCATTGTTCCATGTCTGGTTCTAATGTTGCTTCTTGACTTGCATACAAGTTTCTCAGGAAGCAGGGAAGGTGGTCTGATACACTAATCTCTTTAAGAATTTTCTGTGTTTTGTTGTGATCAACACAGTCAGAGGTGTTAGCATAGTCAATGAATTAGAAGCAGATGTTTTTTCTGAAACTCCCTTGATTTCTCCATGATCCAACAAATGCTGGAAATTTGACCTCTGGTTCCTCTGCTTTTCTAAACCCAGCTTGTACATCTGGAAGTTCTAAGTTCACATACTGCTGAAGCGTAGCTTGAAGGATTTTGAGCATTACCTTACTAGCATGTTAAATGAGTGCAATTTTATGGTACTTGGAACTTTCTTTGGCATTGCCCTTATTTGGGATTGGAATAAAAACTGACCTTTTCAAGTCCCATGGCTACTGCTGAGTTTTCCAAATTTGCTGACATGTTGAGTGCAGCACTTTAACTGCATCATCTTTTAGGATTTTAAATAGCTCAGCTGGAATTCCATCACCTGCACTAGCTTTGTTCATATTGATGCTTCCTGCTAAAGCTGAAACTCCAATACTTTGGCCACCTCATGGGAAGAGTTGACTCATTGGAAAAGACTCTGATGCTGGGAGGGATTGGGGCAGGAGGAGAAGGGGAACGACAGAGGATAAGATGGCTGGATGGCATCACTGACTCAATGGACATGAGTTTGAGTGAACTCCGGGAGTTGGTGATGGACAGGGAGGCCTGGCGTGCTGCAGTTCATGGGGTTGCAAAGACTTGGACACAACTGAGTGACTTAAATTGAAGAAAGTAGGGCAAACCACTAGAGCATCCAGGTATGACCTAAATCAAATCCCTTATGATTATACAGTGGAAGTGAGAAATAGATTTAAGGGCCTAGATCTGATAGATAGAGTGCCTGATGAACTATGGACTGAGGTTCATGACATTGTACAGGAGACAGGGATCAAGACCATCCCTGTGAAAAAGAAATGCAAAAAAGCAAAATGGCTGTCTGGGGAGGCCTTACAAATAGCTGTGAAAAGAAGAGAAGCAGAAAGCAAAGGAGAAAAGGAAAGATATAAGCATCTGAATGCAGAGTTCCAAAGAATAGCACGAAGAGATAAGAAAGCCTTCCTCAGTGATCAATGCAAAGAAATAGAGGAAGACAACAGAATGGGAAAGACTAGAGATCTCTTCAAGAAAATTAGAGATACCAAGGGAACATTTCATGCAAAGATGGGCTCGATAAAGGACAGAAATGGTATGGACCTAACAGAAGCAGAAGATGTTAAGAAGAGGTGGCAAGAATACACAGAAGAACTGTACAAAAAAGATCTTCATGACCCAGATAATCATGATGATATGATCACTCACCTAGAGCCAGACATCCTGGAATGTGAAGTCAAGTGGGCCTTAGAAAGCATCACTATGAACAAAGCTAGTGGAGGAGATGGAATTCCAGTTGAGCTATTTCATATCCTGAAAGATGATGCTGTTAAAGTGCTGCACTCAGTATGCCAACAAATTTGGAAAACTCAGCAGTGGCCACAGGACTGGAAAAGGTCAGTTTTCATTCCAATCCCAAAGAAAGACAGTGCCAAAGAAAGCTAAAACTACCGCACAATTGCACTCATCTCACACGCTAGTAAAGTAATGCTGAAAATTCTCCAAGCCAGGCTTCAGCAATATGTGAACCGTGAACTTCCAGATATTCAAGCTGGTTTTAGAAAAGGCAGAGGAACCAGAGATCAAATTGCCAACATCTGCTAGATTATCGAAAAAGCAAGAGAGTTCCAGAAAAACATCTCTTTCTGCTTTATTGACTATGCCAAAGCCTTTGACTATGTGGATCACAATAAACTGTGGAAAATTCTGAAAGAGATGGGAATACCAGACCACCTGACCTGCTTCTTGAAAAACCTGTATGCAGGTGAGGAAGCAACAGTTAGAACTGGACATGGAACAACAGACTGGTTCCAAATAGGAAAAAGAGTACGTCAAGTCTGTATATTGTCACCCTGCTTATTTAACTTATATGCAGAGTATATCATGAGAAGCGCTGGGCTGGAAGAAACACAAGCTGGAATCAAGATTGCTGGGAGAAATATCAATAACCTCAGATATGCAGATGACACCACCCTTATGGCAGAAGTGAAGAGGAACTAAAAAGCCCATGATGAAAGTGAAAGAGGAGAGTGAAAAAGTTGGCTTAAAACTCAACATTCAGAAAACGAAGATCATGGCATCTTGTCCCATCACTTCATGGGAAATAGATGGGGAAACAGTGGAAACAGTGTCAGACTTTATTTCTGGGGGGCTCCAAAATCACTGCAGATGGTGACTGCAGCCATGAAATTAAAAGACGCTTACTACTTGGAAGAAAAGTTATGACCAACCTAGATAGCATATTGAAAAGCAGAGATATTACATTGCCTACAAAGATCCCTCTAGTCCAGGCTATGGTTTTTCCTGTGGTCATGTATGGATGTGAGAGTTGGACTGTGAAGAAAGCTGAGTGCCGAAGAATTGATGCTTTTGAACTGTGGTGTTGGAGAAGACTCTTGAGAGTCCCTTGGACTACAAGGAGATCCAACCAGTCCATTCTGAAGGAGATTAGCCCTGGGGTTTCTTTGGAAGGAATGATGCTAAAGCTGAAACTCCAGTACTTTGGCCACCTCATGCGAAGAGCTGACTCATTGGAAAAGACTCTGATGCTGGGAGGGATTGGGGGCAGGAGGAAGAGGGGATGACAGAGGACGAGATGGCTGGATGGCATCACTGACTTGATGGACGTGAGGTTGAGTGGCTGGATGGCATCACCGACTTGATGGACGTGAGGTTGAGTGAACTCCCAGAGATGGTGGTTGACAGGGAGGCCTGGTGTGCTGCAATTTATGGGGTTGCAATGAGTCAGACATGACTGAGCGACTGAACTGAACTGAACTGAACTGAGCGACTGAACTGAACTGAAGGCCTGCTCGACTTCACACTCCAGGATGTCTGGCTGTAGGTGAGTGACCACACCATTATAGTTATTTGGGTCGTTATAACCTTTTTATATAGTTCCTGTGCTCCGTTAGGTCCTTGCCCAGTCTCTCCTTTATTGTGCCTGTCCTTGTGTGAAATGTTCCCTGATTTTTATATTCACATCTAATTCATACAAGAATATATATACTTTGTAGTTACACTGATCTGCTTTTTACATCTATGAAATGGATTTTAATATGAAGATCTGGTTCAAGGAGAAAATCCCTCACTTTATTTTCTGTCACTATATAATTGGTCTGAAATGATAAGCACTGGGTTAACTGAAATCTAAATACTTTTCTGTGCATGTGTCCAGCTATCTGCTTTTATTTTGGACACAGTTTGTTGAGACAGACAATATTTTATTGACAATTTTGCATCTCCCCCAACTTTCATGCCTTGCTAATTTACTTTGATTTTTTCAGTTTACAGCTTGAAGACTTTTTGATTTAGACAATTTAAGACATTCAGTTCTGTTCAAGACAAGTAATAGATTTTTTTTTTTTATTAGCTTTTTTCTTTTCTCCAATTCCGTTGTGGTCACTTCCTTAGTATTTCCTTTCTGCAAGGGATTTTTCTCAGGTGAGGAAAGTGCCTTTACCTAGTCTGGTAACTCAGAAGAGAATGTGCAACAGCATGTCCTGCAATTGAAGAGAGAGGGAATAGAAAGGAAGAGGTGATACGGTGTTCTTTTCTTCCACTTTTCCTTCTGAGGCTCCATTTCCTTCCAATTGGCAGGAAAATAGCACCAATTGATAGGAAAGAAAACCTCATGGAATCTGCACTCTCTATTGTCTTCTGTGAACTTAAGAGTCCTCCTTTTTTCCTTTTCTTTATCCCTGTCTCTTGGTTGCTTGATTGGTTTAGGGGGGAAAAAAAAGTAAACTTTCACCTCCCCTCCCCTTTTAATATGCAGCAGTTTAATTAGGGTATATCTTGGTCCTGAGTATTCTGTATCACTATTTCTGGAACATAGGATGTTCTTTTAATCAAAATTCAATTTTATCTTCATTTCAGAGAATTTTTTTGTTTTTTTTTTGATTTATCAGGGTATCTCAAGTCTTTCTGTACTATGGTATGAAATAAGAGAATGTTCTAATCATGATGTCATCTGCCTCTGATTCCTGGCACAGAGTCCTAAAACCCTTGTAATTTCCTAGGGAAAAGGAATACTAGGAGTATCTCTAGTTCTGATACTTGTCTTTGATGTCCTTTCTGACATAGAACTCCTGAAACCCCTGCAGATTCCTGAGTAAAAAAAATACTAGGAATGTCTTTTGTTCTAATAAGGCATCTCTTGGTGGACCCTTAAATGGCTCTTGGATAGGGACTGGTCCCCAGAAAGATCAGCAAGACTAGAAAGCCTGGCCCCTTACTTCACTGAGAGAAAAGGCAAAGGCCAAAAATAGTTAATCAATGATCATACCTGTGTAATGAAGCCTCCATAAAATTTCCAATTCTGTGGGGATCAGAGAGCTTCCATATGGGTGACCACATTCACATACCAGTAGGGGTGATACATCCCAGCTCCATGTGGACGTCCCAGAAGCTCCTGCACTTGGGGCCCTCCAAGACCTTGCCTGTGTAACTCTTCATCTGACTCTGTGTTCTTTATCATATCCTTTCATCAACTGACAAAGATGAGTGTTTCCTTGAGTTCTGTGAGTTACTCCACCAAATAATCAAATCCAGTGCAGAGGAGGTTATAGGAATCTCCAATTTATAGCCAAGTCAGACAGAATTTATGGGTAACCTAGGGACCTACTTGGAGAAGGCAATGGCACCCCACTCCAGTACTCTTGCCTGGGAAAATCCCATGGACGGAGGAGCCTGGTAGGCTGTAGACCATGGGGTCTCGAAGAGTCGGACACGACTGAGCGACTTCACTTTCACTTTTCCCTTTCATGCATTGGAGAAGGAAATGGCAACCCACTCCAGTGTTCTTGCCTGGAGAATCCCAGGGACGGGGGAGCCTGGTAGGCTGCCCTCTGTGGGGTCGCACAGAGTCGGACACGACTGAAGCGACTTAGCAGCAGCAGCAGCAGGGACCTACTACTGGAGATTGGCCTCTGAAGTAGGGGACAGTCTTGTGGAACTGAATGAGTCCTTAACCTATGGAATCTGACAATATCTCCAGTAAATAGGGTTAGAATGTTAAATCATAACAGTACCCAGCTGGTATAACAGAATTGCTTTGGTGAGGCAAAATCCCCCACACATTTGATGACCAAAAGTATCAGCAGTAGTTTTCTGTGTGAATAGTATAGAAGGCACATGGGGAAAACTGTAGGTTTTTTTAATTTTTGTTTTTGTTTTTAATTAATTTATTCATTGGCTAATTACTTTACAATATTGTAATGGCTTTCACCATACATCCACACGAATCAGCCATGAGTGTACATGTGTCCCCCATCCTGAACTCCCTTCCCACCTCCCTCCCCATTCCATCGCTCAGGGTTATCCCAGTATACTGGCCCTGAGTGCCCTGTTTCATGCATTGAACTTGAACTAGTGATCTATTTCACATATGGTAATATACATGTTTCGGTGCTATTCTCTCAAATAATCCCACCCTCGCCTTCTCTCACAGAGTCAAAAAGTCTGTTCTTTATCTCTGTGTCTCTTTTGCTGTCTCGCATATAGGGTCTTCATTACCATCTTTCTAAATTCTATATATATGTGTTAATATACTGTATTAGTGTTTTTCTTTCTGACTTCACTCTGTATAATAGGCTCCAGTTTCATCCACCTCATTAGAACTGATTCAAATGTATTCTTTTTAATGGCTGAGTAATATTCCATTGTGTATATGTACCACAGCTTTCTTATCCATTCGTCTGCCAATGGACATCTAGGTTGCTTCCATGTCCTGGCTATTGTAAACAGTGCTGCGATGAACATTGCGGTACACGTGTCTCTTTCAATTCTGGTTTCCTTTGTGTGTATGCCCAGCAGTGGGATTGCTGAGTCATATGGAAGTTCTGTTTCCAGTTTTTTAAGGAATCTCCACACTGTTCTCCATAGTGGCTGTACTAGTTTGCATTCCCACCAACAGTGTAAGAGGGTTCCCTTTTCTCTACGCCTTCTCCAGCATTTTTTGCTTGTAGACTTTTGGATAGCAGCCATTCTAACCTGTGTGAGATGGTACCTCATTGTGGTTTTTAATTGCATTTCTCTGATAATGAGTGATGTTGAGCATCTTTTCATGTGTTTGTTAGCCATCTGTATGTCTTCTTTGGAGAAATGTCTGTTTAGTTCTGTTTCCTTGATTGGGTCATTTATTTTTCTGATATTGAGCTGCATGAGCTGGTTGTATATTTTTGAGATTAATTCTTTTTCAGTTGCTTCATTTGCTATTATTTTCTCCCATTCTGAAGACTGTCTTTTCACCTTGCTTATGGTTTCATTCATTGTGCAAAAGCTTTTAAGTTTCATTAGGTCCCATTTGTTTATTTTTGCTTTTATTTCCATTACTCTGGGAGGTGGGTCATAGAGGATCCTGCTGTGACTCATGTCAGAGAGTGTTTTGCCTATGTTTCCTCTAGGAGTTTTATAGTTTCTGGTCTTACATTTAGATCTTTAATCCATTTTGAGTTTATTTATGTGTATGATGTTAGAAAGTGTTCTAGTTTCATTCTTTTACAAGTGGTTGACCAGTTTTCCCAGCACCACTTGTTAAAGAGATTGTCTTTTCTCCATTGTATATTCTTGCATCTTTCGTCAAAGATAAGGTGTCCATAGGTGTGTGAATCTATCTCTGGGCTTTCTATTTTGTTCCATTGATCTATATTTCTGTCTTTGTGCCAGTACCATACTGTCTTGATGAATGTAGCTTTGTAGTATAGTCTGAAGTCAGGCAGGTTGATTCCTCCAGTTCCATTCTTCTTTCTCAAGATTACTTTGGCGATTTAGGGTTTTTTGTATTTCCATACAAATTGTGAAATTATTTGTTCTAGTTCTCTGAAAAATACCATTGGTAGCTTGATAGGGATTGCATCGAATCTATAGATTGCTTTGGGTAGTATACTCATTTTCACTATATTGATTCTTCTGATCCATGAACATGATATATTTGTCTCATCTTTGATTTCTTTCATCAGTGTTTTTTAGTTTTCTATATATGTCTTTAGTTTCCTTAGGTAGATTTATTCCTACATATTTCATTCTTGTTGCAATGGTGAATGGAATTGTTTCCTTAATTTCTCCTTCTGTTTCTCATTGTTAGTGTATAGGAATACAAGGGATTTCTGTGTATTAATTTTATATCCTGCTGATTTACTATATTCATTGATTCGCTCTAGTAATTTTCTGGTGGAGTCTTTAGGGTTTTCTATGTAGAGGATCATGTCATCTGCAAACAGTGAGAATTTTATTTCTTCTTTTCCAATCTGAATTCCTTTTATTTCTTTTTCTTCTCTGATTGCTGTGGCTAAAACTTCCAAAACTATGTTGAATAGTAATGGTGAGAGTGGGCACCCTTGTCTTGTTCCTGACTTTAGGGGAAATGCTTTCAATTTTTCACCATTGAGGATAATGTTCGCTGTGAGTTTGTCATATATAGCTTTTATTATGTTGAGATATGTTCCTTCTATGCCTGCTTTCTGGAGGTTTTTTTTTTTTTCTCATAAATGGATATTGAATTTTGTCAAAGGCTTTCTCTGCATCTATTGAGATAATCATATGGTTTTTAATCTTTCATTTTGTTAATATGGTGTATTACATTGATTGATTTGTGAATACTGAAGAATCCTTGCATCCTTGGGGTTTTAAAGCCCACTTGGTCATGATGTGTGATCTTTTTAATATGTTGTTGGATTCTGTTTGCTAGAATTTTGTTAAGGATTTTTGCATCTGTGTTCATCAGTGATATTGGCCTGTAGTTTTCTTTTTTGTGGCATCTTTGTCTAGTTTTGTTATTAGGGTGATGGTGGCTTCATAGAATGAATTTGGCAGTTTACCTTCCTCTGCAATTTTCTGGAAGACTGTTAGTAGGATAGGTGTTACCTCTTCTCTAAATTTTTGATAGAATTCACCTGTGAAGCCATCTGGTCCTGGGCTTTTTGGTTTGCTGGAAGATTTTTGATTTCAGTTTCGATGTCCGTGCTTGTGATGGGTCTGTTAAGATTTTCTTTCTTCCAGGTTCAGTTTTGGAAAGTTATACTTTTCTAAGAATTTGTCCATTTCTTCCAAGTTGTCCATTTTATTGGCATATAGTTATTGATAGTAGTCTCTTATGATCCTTTGTATTTTTGCGTTGTCTGTTGTGATTTCTGCATTTTCATTTCTAATTTTGATGATTTGATTCCTCACCTTCTTTTTCTTGGTAAGTCTGGCTATGCTATGCTATGCTATGCTATGCTAAGTCACTTCAGTTGTGTCCGACTCTGTGCAACCCCATAGACGGCAGCCCAACAGGCTCCCCCGTCCTTGGGATTCTCCAGGCAAGAACACTGGAGTGGGTTGCCATTTCCTTCTCCAATGCATGAAAGTGAAAAGTGAAAGTGAAGTCGCTCAGTCGAGTCTGACCCTCAGCGACCCCATGGACTGCAGCCCTCCAGGCTCCTCCATCCATGGGATTTTCCAGGCAAGAGTACTGGAGTGGGGTGCCATTGCCTGGTTTGTCTATTTTATTTATCTTCTCAAAGAACCAGCTTTTAGTTTTGTTGATTTTTGCTGTAGTCTCCTTAGTTTCTTTTTCATTTATTTCTGCCCTAATTTTTAAGACTTCTTTCCTTCTACTAACCCTGGGGTTCTTCATTTCTTCTTTTTCTAGTTGCTTTAGGTGTAAAGTTAGCTTATTTATTTGATTTTTGTCTTGTTTTTTAAGGTAAACTTGTATTGCGATGAACCTTCCCCCTTAGCACTGCTTTTACTGAATCTCATAGGTTTTGGGTTGTCGTGTTTTCATTTTCATTTGTTTCTATGCATATTTTGATTTCTTTTTTGATTTCTTCTGTGATTTTTTGGTTATTCAAAAGTGTGTTGTTTAGCTTCCATATGTTTGTATTTTAAATAGTTTTTTTTTTTTTTTTCCTGTAGATGACATCTAATCTTACTGCATTGTGGTCAGAAAAGATGCTTGAAATTATTTCAATTATTTTGAATTTACCAAGGCTGGATTTATGGCCCAGGATGTGATCTATCCTGGAGAATGTTCCATGTGCACTTGAGAAAAAGGTGAAATTCATTGTTTTGGGGTGAAATGTCCTATAGATATAAATTAGGTCTAACTGGTCCATTGTATCATTTAAAGTTTGTGTTTCCTTGCTAATTTTCTGTTTGGTTGGTCTATCCATAGGTATGAGTGGGGTATTAAAGTCTCCCACTATTATTGTGTTATTGTTAATTTCCCCTTTCATACTTGTTAGCATTTGTCTTACATATTGCGGTGCTCCTATGTTGGGTGCATATATATTTATAATTGTTATATCTTCTTCTTGGATTGATCCTTTGATCATTATGTGGTGTCCTTCTTTGTCTCTTTTCATGGCCTTTATGTCAAAACCTAGTTTATCTGATATGAGTATTGCTACTCCTCCTCTCTTTTGTTCTCCATTTGTGTGGAATATCTTTTTCCCACCCTTTGCTTTCAGTATGTATGTGTCCCTTGTTTTGAGGTGGGTCTCTTGTAGACAGCATATATAGGGGTCTTGTTTTTGTATCCATTTAGCCAATATTTGTCTTTTGGTTGGGGCATTCAACCCATTTACATTTAAGGTAACTATTGATAAGTATGATCCCATTTCCATTTACTTTGCTGTTTTGGGTTCAAGTTTATAAAACTTTTCTGTGTTTCCTGTCTAGAGAAGATCCTTTAGCATTTGTTGAAAAGCTGGTTTGGTGGTGCTGAATTCTCTCAGCTTTTGCTTGTCTATAGAGCTTTTGATTTCTCCTTCAGATTTGAATGAGATCCTTGCTCAGTATAGTAATCTGGGTTGTAGGTTTTTCTCTTTCATCACTTTAAGTATGTCCTGCCATTCCCTCTGGCCTGAAGAGTTTCTATTGAAGAATCAGCTGTTATCTTTATGGGAATCCCCTTGAATGATATTTGTTGCTTTTCCTTTGCTGCTTTTAATATTTGCTCTTTGTGTTTGATCTTCGTTAATTTGATTAATGTGTCTTGGGATGTTTTGCCTTGGGTTTATCCTGTTTGAGACTCTCTGGGTTTCTTGGACTTGGGTGGTTATTTCCTTTCCCATTTTAAGGGAGTTTTCAACTATTATCTCAAGTATTTTCTCATGACCTTTCTTTTTGTCTTCTTCTGGGACTCCTATGATTCAAATATTGGGGTGTTTAACATTGTCCCAGAGGTCTCTGAGGTTGTCCTCATTTAATTCTTTTTTCTTTTTCCCTCTCTGCTTCATTTATTTCCACCATTCTATCTTCCACCTCACTTATCCTGTCTTCTGCCTCAGTTATTCTACTGTTGGTTCCCTCCAGAGTGCTTTTGGTCTCAGTTATTGCATTATTCATTATTGATGGACTCTTTTTTATTTCTTCTAGGTCCTTGTTAAACATTTTTTGCCTCTTCTCAATCCTTGTCTCTAGTCTATTTATCTGTAATTCCATTTTGTTTTCAAGATTTTGGATCATCTTTACTATCATAATTCTGAATTCTTTTTCAGGTAAGCTGCCTATCTCCTCCTCTTTTGTTTGGTTTGGTGGGCATTTATCATGCTCCTTTACCTGCTGAATATTTCTCTGCCTTTTCATTTGTTTATATTGATGTGTTTGGGGTGGCCTTTTCTGTAGGCTGGAATTTTGTGATTCGTCTTTATTGTGGAGGTTTTCCCCTGTGGGTGGGGTTGGATTAGTGGCTTGTCAAGGTTTCCTGGTTAGGGAAGCTTGCATCTGTGTTCTGGTGGGTGGAGCTGGATCTCTTCTCTATGGAATGCAATGAAGTGTCCATTAGTGAGTTTTGAGATGTCTATGGGTTTGGTGTGACTTTGGGCAGCCTGTATTTTAATGCTCAAGGCTATGTTCCTATGTTGCTGGAGAATTAGCATGATATGTCTTGCTCTGGAACTTGTTGGAGCTTAGTTTCAGTGTAGGTATGGAGGCTTTTGAATGAGTTCTTGTTGATTAATGTTTCCTGGAGTCAGGATTTTTCTGGTGTTCTCAAGTTTTAGATTTAAGTCTCCTGCCCCTGGCTTTCAGTCTTAATTTTACAGTAGCCTCAAGACTTCTCCATCCATACAGCACAAATGATAGAGCATCTAGGTTAATGGTGAAAAGATTCTCCAATCAGGGACACCCAGAGAGGTTCACAGAGTTACATGGAGAAGAGAAGAGGGATGAGGGAGATAGAAGTGACCAGGAGGAGACCAGAGGGAATCAAAAGGGGAGAGAGCAAGCTAGCCAGTAATCAATTCTCTATGTTGTCCCCACAGTCTGGAACACCCAGAGAGATTCACAGAGTTAAGTAGAGAAGAGAAGGGGAAGGGAGAAGATAGAGGTGACCTGTGGGAGAGAAGGGAGAGTCAAAAGGGGAGAGAGCAATCAAGTCAGTAATCACACCCCTAAGTAAAAATGGTTACTGAAGATTAGATTAAAAGGTCCAGAATTGATAGCAAATACCAAAAAGCAAAGATTAAAAATCAGGAGTAGAGATTAGACTCTGAAAAATACAATATTAAAAATACAAAGCAAAATCAATCACAAAAATTGTAAAAAAATATATGAAATTTGCTTCTAAAATAGTGTCTCTTATTTTTTTGCAAGATAATAATAGGTTATAAAAATTAAGATTAAAGGAGTAATAAAGAACTTCACAATTAAAAAAATGACAATAGTAAAAGTATATCTAGGAATTTCTCTGGAGTGGTTGAGGGCAGTGTGGGATCAGTTCAGTTTCAGATAGTTCCTTATTCCATCTTATACTTCTTCTCAAGGTCTATAGGCCCTTCCAGTGCTTCAGATCAGATCAGATCAGTCGCTCAGTCGTGTCCGACTCTTTGCGACCCCATGAATCGCAGCACGCCAGGCCTCCCTGTCCATCACCAACTCCCGGAGTTCACTGAGACTCACGTCCATCGGGTCAGCGATGCCATCCAGCCATCTTATCCTCTGTCGTCCCCTTCTCTTCCTGCCCCCAGTCCCTCCCAGCATCAGAGTCTTTTCCAATGAGTCAACTCTTCCCATGAGGTGGCCAAAGTACTGGAGTTTCAGCTTCAGCATCATTCCTTCCAAAGAAATCCCAGGGCTGATCTCCTTCAGAATGGACTGGTTGGATCTCCTTGCAGTCCAAGGGACTCTCAAACTACAGGGTTTTAATCTGTTGCCCCTGTCACTTCCAGAGCGGTTCCCTGTTTGTTTATTTTGGCTTCTCTGTTTGAAAGTCTCTTCAGTGTCTAATTTCCGTCCTGACACAAGGGGCGACGGTGGTAGGTTTTAAAAATAATAATAATAATAATTTACTTTCAGTAGCATCTCTTTTGTATTGTGTATGCACGTGTGAAGTCACTTCAGTCATGTCTGACTCTTTGTGACCCCACGGCCTGTAGCCTGCCAGGCTCCTCTGTCCATGGGATTCTCCAGGAAAGAATCTCCTGGAGTGGATTGCCGTGCCCTCCTCCAAGGGGTCTCCCCAACCCAGGGATTGAACTCGCATCTCCTGTGACTACTAAATTGCAGGCGAATTCCTTACCACTGAGCCACTGGGGAAGCCCCTTTTGTATTTGTGTGTGTGTGTGTGTGTGTTAGTTGCTCAGTTATGCCTGATTCTTTTTGCAACCCCATGGATTGCAGCCACCACATTTCTCTGTCCATGGGATTTTCCAGGCAAGGATACTGGAGTGGTTTGCCATTTCCTTCTCTACCTTTTGTGTTTAGTTAGTTCTATATTCTTATTCTCTCTCAGAGTTTTCATGCTTATTTTGTTTCCTTAGAACTGCAATCCCATTTTATCTTATTATTTCATTTATATTGTTTTTTTTGTGTGTGTGTATTTATTTTATTGTGTACATGTTCTGGGTATTACTTTCAAGAAGATATGGGCTGAATGTGTTGGGTTGGTCAAAACGTTCATTTGAGTGAAAAACCCAAATGAACGTTTTGGCCAACCCAATAAGTGAAGGCTTTCTCTTCTTTGAACTGTTTTATTTTAGATTGGACTTTATCTTTTAGTCATTTGTATGCTATTCTTGAACCCCCACTCCTTCTTGGACTATGATATATATTACATATTTACTGTAACAGTTCTTTATTTTGCTCAGTGATTAGTCAGATTGCTCTAACTGGTATGTGTGTGATGCAGTCTCAATATTTTTTTTAAATCTAAGATCTTTGATACTATCACAATCACAGGATACCACCTTGCATCAAGGAACTCTTTGAAGGCTGGGTATTTTGTATTCTATTCTTATTTTCTTGGTCTGAGTTATTAGCCAAGGGTAGAGTTTAAGCTTTGTGCAGTTCTTTTTAGGTACTGGGCTGAAGTCTTTTAACCTTCTTAATGTTCCATTCCAGTGTTTATATCTGTTAATTAAAGTGTGTGTGTGTGTGTGTGTGTGTGTGTGTGTGTGTGTAGTTTTCTAAGGGAGAATGTGTCAGAAAGCTTGGATGGTTTCTTTCTTTTAAAGATATAGTTGTGTAAGCTCTATTTTTATTGTAGAGTCAACTCCATTGTTTATGTTTGGATTTGTTTCCTACTACTCCTTAGTCAAGGAAAAAAAGGAGAAAAGTGGTTTCTCTCTAAATTCGGGTTTGTTTCCTAGGGCTCCTATAACAAATTACCACATGGTAGCTTACAATAACAAAACATTCTCTCACAATCCTGAAGGCTAAAAGTCTGAAATGAAGGTTTCTGCAAGACACAGTCCTTCAGAACCTCTAGGAGAGAATCCTGCCCTGCCTCTTCCAGCTTCTGGTGACTGCTTTTGTTCCTTTGCTTGTGAGTATAACTCCAGTCTCTGCCTCTATCTTCTCATAGACTTCTTCCCTGTGTGTATATCTGTGTCCTTTCCTGTATCTGAGTTTAGGACATAACCTAATCCTACATGATCTTTTCATAATCCTTACTCTAATTACATCTGCAGAGACTCTATTTCCAAATAAACACACATGGTAGACATGAACTTTGTGGGGACATTGGTTAACCCACTATAGGTATGCTAGAAAGAACTTTGAAGATTTCGTTAATACACCCACAGATCTACTAGGTTACTGAGGGTTGGCTGTATCCCCTCTATTAAAGGCCACAGATCATGTCCTGCAGGGGCTTCCCCAGTGGCTCAGCAGGTAAAAAATCTGCCTGCAATGCAGGAGACACAGGAGATGCTGGTTCAATCCCTGGGTTAGGAAGATCCCATGGAGGAGAAAATGGCAACCCACTCCAGAATTCTTGCCTGGACAATCCCATGAACAGAGGAGCCTGGTGGGCTGCAGTCCAAAGGGTCACAAAGAGTCAGGCACAACTGAGCACCTAAGCAAGCAAGCAAGCACGCACGCATGTCTGGCAGACCCGAGTCTCTCTAGATCTGGTAAATTGCTCCTTCAGCCCAAGGTAATAAGTATTTTCTTCTCTGTTGCTAGCCGTGGGGTGCAGCAGCATCCTTCGTAGTTTCCCTTAACCCTGCCCATAGTTTTGTAAACAACCTCATTATTAAATTCTTATTGACTGCCACAATATATTGTCACATTTGTGTGATTCTTACAATGGATTTTAAAGGTAGTGTTTCTAATTCTTAATTTCTAAGAATTAGAATGGGTTTTTCAGATATATGCTTTGTCACATTAAAAATTTTTTACTCATTTAATGAGATTTTTAGATTATTTTGTGTGCTATCAAGTTTTTCTTGATGTATTCAGATTGGATTTTCAACTTCAATCTTTAATGTGCTGTAGTGACCTGAGTTCTCTAGGAAACAGAACCTGAAGCAAGTATTAAAATGTTGTTACTTTATTTGGGACATGCCTTCCTGCTAATATTTTTGAGTCCCTATCCTGAATCGAGATCCAACCAGTCCATTCTGAAGGAGATCAACCCTGGGATTTCTTTGGAAGGAATGATGCTAAAGCTGAAACTCCAGTACTTTGGCCACCTCATGCGAAGAGTTGACTCATTGGAAAAGACTCTGATGCTGGGAGGGATTGGGGGCAGGAGGAGACGGGGACGACAGAGGATGAGATGGCTGGATGGCATCACTGACTTGATGGATGTGAATCTGAGTGAACTTCGGGAGTTGGTGATGGACAGGGAAGCCTGGCGTGCTGCAATTCATGGTGTCGCAAAGAGTCGGACACGACTGAATGACTGAACTGAACTGAAACCCAGGGTAGTGAGAGAGCAGAAAACTGGAAAGGAGACAAGGGAAAATGGAAAGCTCTGTGAAGGACTGGATTACCATGTTGATCACTTCATGAGTAGCCAGAAAAGAGACCTGGCAGTTCTCTAGGTAGTTGCATTCATTTAGCATCAGAAACTTCCTGAGTGGATTGCACAGTGATCTTTGTCACTAAGCAGTACACAGGAGGATGAAGCATGTATCTGAATTCCATCATCTGGCCCCTTTGATGGCAGCTCAGGATGCCAGGTTCCATGCTCTGCAGTATGGCATTTCATTCATACCTAGAATCACATGTCAAGAATCCTGGTAAGTGGCTGGTTGGCTCCGTTCTGCATGACAGTCAAAAGGGAGGGCCTGGAACTCATTAGGGAAATGACTAATGAGGTCCTAATGGTGATGGTGACATCTGTGCAGCATTAGAGCTGAGGGGACCTGAAGAGGCACACGCGATTTGGGTCCAGTGCGTGTGGTGAGTTTCATTTTTAGATCCTTTGGATTCCTGGAGAAAACTCAACTTGATCACTGCAGCAGCCATGAAAGTATAGGGCTCAGATCTCCTGCTTTGCAGAGTATAATTGACAGCCGCAGTTGCTACCCTTTGAGTTGTGGCCATGCTAACCATGGGGCATGGTTGAGCTCTTCAGATGCTCTGCCATTATTGACTCAGCCGGTGACTGATACAGGCTCATTCCTGAGGGACATGAGGGTCCTCTGATGGATGACTAGCTGGAGCACAGGCTATGGACTGCTCAATGGCCTTGTCAAAACTTCCTGAGAATAGCACTGCAGTCTGACTTTTTTTTACTCCATTTCCTCTTTTCTCCCCTCCTTTCACACCAGTCTGAAAGCTCTACTGCCTCCTGTTTGCTCACCTTTACCCTCCACAGGAATTTCCCTCAATAAACCTCATGTTCATATTATCCCACCGTGATGTCTGCTTCTTGGTGGATATGTGATTAGTACAGTCATGCTCTGTTACCTGTTTAAACATTGTTAGATTTGATGTACTAACATGTTATCTAGATTTCCCTATCTATTTTCATATGGGAGCTCAGTTGATTATATTTTTCTCCTCATGCTGTCTTTGCTTGGTTTTAATACCAAGGTGATATTGTCCTTGAAGTTTGGTAGAATTCATCTGGAAAACCATCTGGGCCTGCTGAGTGAGTGAGAGAGTGAGTGAGTATAGGAAGGATTTAAAGTACTATTTTTTTTTTTTTTTTTTTACTAATTATAGGATTCTTTAAGCTTTCTATCTGTGTATGTGTGTATAGCAGTTGTTTAAAGGAGAAATTCCTGGAAAACTTTTCAAATTGATTTGCAGAAGGTTGCTGATACTATCTTTTCAAATCTCAGCTTTATTCGTAGTTAGGTCACCTTTTCCATAATAATACTTTTTCTCATTTAAGTTTGCCAGAAGTCTATCTGTTGTTCATTTTTAGACTTATCTATCCATCAGTTTTTTTACTTTTCAGTTTTATACATTCTATTTCATTTATTCCTATTTTCCTGTTACTTTCTTTGTTCTTTGGCTATTTTTCCAATTTCTTGGATTTATGTTTATTTCATACATGTTTAACATATTCATTTTTAATGTGTCTATGACTATAAATTTCCCTTAAAGGACTACTTTTATGGCTTTCACATGTTATATATGTTGTATTTTTTTGTTTGGTTATAATGAAAATTTTAGTTTGTAGTAATTTGAGAGTTATAGGAAAGTTACAAGAATATTAGTGTTCTTATTTACTTTCACCCAGTTTTCCCTATGTAAACATCTTACATAGTTGTGGTTCAGTTGTCAAAACTAAGAAATTAACAGTGGCAAAATACTACTAACTAAACTACAAATTTTATTTGAATTTCACTAGTTTTCCCACTACTATTTTCTGTTTCATCCAACATAGAATATCACTTTACATTTAATAGTTATGCCTTCTATAGTGTTTTGTAATGTGACAGTTTCTCCCTCTTTCCTTACTTTTTGTGACCTCGAGAGTTTTGAGGTGTAATGATCAGGTATTTTGTTGACTTCTCTCAGTTTGGCTTTGTCTGATGTTTGTCTCCTGATCGGGATTGTGAATTTTGTGCAGAATATTATACCAATGAAGTGCTTTCTTCATTGCAAGAAGAATAGCAAGAAGAGATAAGAAAGCCTTCTTCAGCGATCAATGCAAAGAAATAGAGGAAAACAACAGAATGGGAAAGACTAGAGATCTCTTCAAGAAAATTAGAGATACCAAGGGAACATTTCATGCAAAGATGGGCTCGATAAAGGACAGAAATGGTATGGACCTAACAGAAGCAGAAGATATTAAGAAGAGGTGGCAAGAATACACAGAAGAACTGTACAAAAAAGATCTTCACGACCCAGATAATCACGATGGTGTGATCACTGACCTAGAGCCAGACATCCTGGAATGTGAAGTCAAGTGGGCCTTAGAAAGCATCACTATGAACAAAGCTAGTGGAGATGATGGAATTCCAGTTGAGCTATTCCAAATCCTGAAAGATGATGCTGTGAAAGTGCTGCCCTCAATATGCCAGCAAATTTGGAAAACTCAGCAGTGGTCACAGGACTGGAAAAGGTCAGTTTTCATTCCAATCCCAAAGAAAGGCAATGCCAAAGAGTGCTCAAACTACCGCACAATTGCACTCATCTCACACACTAGTAAAGTAATGCTCAAAATTCTCCAAGCCAGGCTTCAGCAATACGTGAACCATGAACTTCCTGATGTTCAAGCTGGTTTTAGAAAAGGCAAGGAACCAGAGATCAAATTGCCAACATCCGCTGAATCATGGAAAAAGCAAGAGAGTTCCAGAATAACATCTATTTCTGCTTTATTGACTATGCCAAAGCCTTTGACTGTGTGGATCACAATAAACTGTGGAAAATTCTTCAAGAGATGGGAATACCAGACCACCTGATCTGCCTCTTGAGAAATTTGTATGCAGGTCAGGAAGCAACAGTTAGAACTGGACATGGAACAACAGACTGGTTCCTAATAGGAAAAACAGTACATCAAGGCTGTATATTGTCACCCTGCTTATTTAACTTCTATGCAGAGTACATCATGAGAAACGCTGGACTGGAAGAAACACAAGCTGGAATCAAGATTGCTGGGAGAAATATCAATAACCTCAGATATGCAGATGACACCACCCTTATGGCAGAAAGTGAAGAGGAACTAAAAAGCCTCTTGATGAAAGTGAAAGTGGAGAGTGAAAAAGTTGGCTTAAAGCTCAACATTCAGAAAACGAAGATCATGGCATCTGGTCCCATCACTTCATGGGAAGTAGATGGGGAAACAGTGAAAACAGTGTCAGACTTTATTTTTGGGAGCTCCAAAATTACTGCAGATGGTGACTGCAGCCATGAGATTAAAAGATGCTTACTCCTTGGAAGGAAAGTTATGACCAACCTAGATAGCATATTCAAAAGCAGAGACATTACTTTGCCAACAAAGGTTCGTCTAGTCAAGGCTATGGTTTTTCCTGTGGTCATGTATGGATGTGAGAGTTGGACTGTGAAGAAAGCTAAGTGCTGAAGAATTGATCCTTTTGAGCTGTGGTGTTGGAGAAGACTCCTGAGAGTCCCTTGGACTGCAAGGAGATCCAACCAGTCCATTCTGAAGGAGGTCAGCCCTGGGATTTCTTTGGATGGAATGATGCTGAAGCTGAAACTCCAGTACTTTGGCCACCTCATGTGAAGAGCTGACTCATTGGAAAAGACTCTGATGCTGGGAGGGATTGGGGGCAGGAGGAGAAGGGGATGCCAGAGGATGAGATGGCTGGATGGCATCACTGACTCGATGGACTTGAGTCTGAGTGAACTCCGGGAGTTTGTGATGGAAAGGGAGGCCTGGCATGCTATGATTCATGGGGTTGCAAAGAGTTGGACATGACTGAGTGACTGAATTGAACTGAACTGAACTGAAGTGCTTTCTTATCATATCAGTGGTACATGATATTCTGGTACCTGCTCACCAGGCTAAGGCGATGTCTGCCTCATTTTCCACTGTAAAGTTCCTGTTTTCCCTTCTCATACTCTGTTTGTTGTAAGTAATTGACTAAATCCAGCTGACACTCAAAGGGAGATGAATTAAGCTTCACCTCCTGAAGTGGGGGTGGTATGTACTCTATAGTCTTCAGAATTCTTTGATAAGGAAAAGTGTTATCTATTCAACCATTTAAATCAGTATGGACACACAAATTTTTTTTTTTTTTAATTTGAGGTTACAATCAATCCAATATTTAGTTTGCTGCCTAAATGTTCCAGCTTTGCCCATTAGGGACTCTTTGAGGTCCTTTGATATGCTCCCACTTTTAAACCTAGTACCTTATTGTCCCTCTCCATCAACCCCCAAATCAGTATCCCTAGACTACTCATACTTACCTAGAATAGAGCAAATATATTTCTCTAGAGAAAAATTCTAGACTAAATATTTTATCATAAGTTTTGATCCATGTTTATAAGAAAAAGCAAGTCTCACATGGATAAAAAGCAGTTGTATATCTTCAAAATTGCTTTCAGACAAAAAAAATATTTCAAGAATGCAAAATTTGTCAAAAGTGTCAGTTAATATACTTGTGTTATTTTCATCAATCATAATTGTGTTGGAATTAATAGCATAGTGTTCCCCTCTTACCTGTTGGAAAAAATCAGCTGACTTAATTGTTTTGAAATTTCTTGGCAAGTCTAAGTAATTCATTTGGATTATCAAGAGACATTTTATAGTATAATGGTCTGAATTCTGATTCTCAAAAGTTGTTCATCACTGGAAATTAACTACATCCAACATCCATATTGGCAATGAGAATGAATTTGCTTGTGTGTTATGATTATAGATTTGATTTCTCATCTCAGCAGATACAGAACTGGTGCATCTCAAGATTGATTTGAAAGCTCAAGAGAGCATTTAAAATTTGGATTTGAGGAAGATAAGAGTACTTGGTGTGCTATTATATTATAAATATTTGTCTCTATGTCATTTATCCCAGTATACAAGTATTATACACTATTTTAATGCAACATTTAACAGGCATATTTAGTCATTTTTATTTTAACAAATGGAGTTTTGGCAACTGTGTGCTAATATGCTCACATACAAATACTATTTCTTGTGTAAGATTTTACCATTCATCAAAATGCACTATGGATTTAGTAGAGGGCTAGAGCTTATAGATCTTCCAGGTTATTTTAAAGAAATAGAGTTGATAACACTTAGAAAACCCTGCCATTTATTTTTCTCAGTTTACTACATGGAAACAGGTATCTGCATACAGTATATATACTTGGAAAATTGTTCCTCTCCTAGCAAACCTCTATTTTTTTCCAGTTATTTGATTTGCAAGTGGTTGAGAACAACACCTGGGAGGCTTGTCTTTCTGTGTTTTCTAATAAGCCTATAATCACTTTGTTAAGCCCCTAGGGGAAGCTTTGCCTAAACTGTCTCTTGAGTGGTCCCAAGTACTGACATAAATTGACAAATAATTAGACACATGTAAATATCCCCACTAAATTTGGACCTTGGGTTAATGCTTAATTATGTTATTTACTGCATGGTAAAACACTTCAGATGATGACTAACATTTTGAAAATATCAAATAATATCAAATATTAAGTATAATTTACTGAACCTAACTGAATGGATAAAGGGGAAAATGGAAATACTAACAGAGGGAAAGTCTTGCCAAGTTAACCTGTGACAAAATTAATAGTAAAATAGAACTGAATTCTTAATGTTACCTTCAAAATCATCCAAATTTTCCCTATTTTTTCTTGTTCAGTCACTCAGTTGTGTACAACTCGTTGCGACCCCATAGACTGAAGCACACCAGGTTTCCCTGTCCTTCACCGTCTCCAAGAATTTACTCAAACTCATGTCCATTGAATCAGTGATGCCATCCAACCATCTCATCTTCTGATGCCCCCTTCTTCTCCTGTCCTCAGTCTTCCTTAGCATCAGAGTCTTTTCCAATGAGTTGGCTCCTATGAGTCCCTATCCCTTTGCCTAGATTTAATTTCGGACTGGGAATGGACATAGGGAGGCCATCAGATTTGGTCTCTTCCAACTAGAGACTGAGCTGGAACACACAACACTTACTGTACATTTCATTTCATCAACTAAATACCTGACATGAATTTTATGACTTTGAGGTTAATCTAAAATCTAAAGAGATGTCTATGCCCCAAACTGATTTATTCTATATAATAGCAGAGAAAATGGATGACATCCAGTTGTTTTGGTGCTTATAGCTCACTTGGTATGAACAGAAGTGTGGTGTATGCTCTACTGGCTTATCAGTCACCTGCCTGTTGGCTCCTGTTCACTTTCTGTCCTCCCCTGCTCTGCATCACAGGAGCGATATTTCCCTGGCTCTCTTTCCCTTTGGCTTTTGGTAGGTTTACAGGCAGAAAGTTGAAGCCCTAAAGGGGAGAAGCCGGACTATTTCCCTCATCCTCACCTCCTGGAGTGTCTCCTCTACCTCCCTGTGGGACTCCGGCCCCTACGCCCCTGACTGCTAACACCACCTACGCCCCTGACTGCTAACACCACCTTCCTTTGGTCCTCCAGTCCTAGAGGTTATAGCAACTTTTTGTTACTGCTCATCTCTGGACTTCCTCTCTCATCCCAGTTGTTTCCCACCTCTCCCATCACCCATGCAGCCAGTTCCGTATAACTGATTTCTTCTTTGTGAAATACCTACAGTGCTTGCTGTTTCCTGGCTAGACTTTGTAGATTGCTATCTATGTCAGTGGACAGGTGTCAGTATGAGCAGTAGCCCCTGTTGATGTCCTGCTCAGAACTTGTTTGCCAGGCAGGTGAACCCCACTTATGACTGTACTGTTGGCTCATGGATACACTCTTCTCCAGAGAATTGCCCTTGCCCACAGATACTTGTGGATTCTCAGGTGGTTCAGTGGTAAAGAACCTGTCTGCCAGTGCAGGAGATGTAAGAGACTTGGGTTTGATCCCTGGGTTGGGAAGATCATCTGGAGGAGGGCATAGCAACCCACTCCAGTATCCTTGCCTGGAGAATCCCATGGACAGAGGAGCCTTGTGGGCTACAGTCAGTAGAGTGACAAAAAATCAGACAGGACCGAAGCGACTTAGCACCTGTGCGTAGTTCCCTAGGATGGCCCATGGCAAACGACTGACTGATTTGAGGATACAAAATGTTGATCCCTTGCCTCAAGAATGAGCAAAACTGTGGTGCCATTCAGGTTCCAGTGCTTCCAGTGTTTCTTGTCAGAGGTCAGACTTAGCCATGCCCATCTTTGCTTTGCTCCTTTCCCGTCTCTGTCCTCCTTCCTTCACTTCCTTACAACTGTTTCTTGAAAGTATTACTCTTAGCAAATTGATTGCATGAGAATCTCCATCTCTGGCAGTGCTTCTAGGGAACCTGACCTGAGAAAGTATATTTCATAGAAGAAATGGAGAAAATCAGTTAATCTTCTGAGATGGTTAAATGGGCATTATGAACAGAGCTTCCACTACAGTTCCTAACAGGGTAAAGATTGGTGACAATGAAAAAAAAAAAAAAGTGGGAGTCTTGGAAGAATCTGCAGCTGTTGGAGAATTCAGAGTTTAAATATATAGAAAAAGAATGCATTACAGAATTTAAAAGTTTTAGCCCTCACTTTTCTCCCCAGCCCCTAGCTGAATTCTCCCTAATTTTATTGTTTTTTAGTTGCTAAGTTGTGTCCAACTCTTTTCAACTCCATGGACTGTAGCCCACCAGGCTCTTCTGTCTATAGAATTGTCTAGACAAGAATTCTGGAGTGGGTTGCCATTTCCTTCTGCAGGGGATCTTCCCAACCCAGGGATTGAACCCACATCTCCTGCATTGTCAGGCAGATCCTTTACCACTGAGGCACCAGGACTTTTCTCCCAAGCCCCCAACTAAATTCTCCCTAAGTCACAAGGCACGATTCAGATAATATATTTGAGAGGCTATGAATGGCTTCACAGAAGTGGTGTCATTTTCTCTTGTGAGCGTACGTTGATCCTAGCAGAAGTCTAGCTGGTCCCACGTGTAGTGTAGTTGTGTATCTCTTACTGCTGGACTGGTCAGTGTGGAACACAGGTTGATTTTTGTCTTTGTGCCCACAAAGCTGGTAAGTTGACAGTCAAACTGTTATACTAACAAGTACTACTAGTACAAACAGAGAAAGAGACTAGAAGGGAAAGTAGAGGAGGTTTGGGGGCAACCATTGAACAATACTCCTTATTTTTGTGAACCTTTACTGTCTTGCCACCATGAGCAAAGCAAATCTATGGTCCTCTACTGCCTCTTTGGAAAAAAATTTTCTCCACTCCCACATCCCTACCCTTGTCTTTTGCCATTTAGTGGATTCCTTCTTCTATTGAACCTGTTCTTGAAAATCACTGCTTCTTGGTTTTTATGTATAACAAGAATACTGTTGGGAGTTGGGGAGATTGGCAGGAGGAGAGGAGGGGCTTGCCTTGGCCCCAGATTTCGGCATGGCTATACCCACAGCTCTTTCCTCAATGGCTCCTGCAACTTCTTCCTGTCTTAAGACAAGCTGGAAAGGCAATAGAAGGTAAGGAGAGGATGACAGAATGTGAAAAAAAGTATTTGTGTACCTACTGTAGAGCTAGGCATTTTACTTCATCATGTTGTGGGGATTTCTATCCACTGCTACACCCAACCTCCATTTTACAGCTGAGGGAAGAGTTTAAAGACTGTTGTATTATCAAAGTCCTATAATTATTAAGATTTGAAGCTGTAAGTAAAAAACCAAGCCTAACTCACTCCAGAACTCATGCTCTCACCTGCCTCCTGCTAAAGCAGCTACTGGTATTGATGACAAGACTCAGGTGGTCCCTGCCATGGAAGGAACCCACCATTCTGAATTGGATCTTTTCCTCCTTGCTCATCTGAATACAAAGATTTCTTGCCTACCTGAGAAATGTGCCAGACTCTGTGCCAAAATTCCTTTCTAGCTCTTCAGAACAAATGCCCTTTGTTTTCCTAGACGGGTTGTAACTGGGGCCTTTGTACTCATGTTAAGTCTTCCTTCAGAACCTCTCACTCTATGGAATTAAATTGAAGGTGGCTTAGCAAGTGTGTGCCAGGAGTGCATTCTGCTGCCTCTCCACCCTCGGGAGAGTCTGAGATCAGAACTGAGCCCTGGATGTTTCCTACAAGTGCCTTGCACACTAAGCGTATGCTGTGTCTTTGGAGACAAGGACGTTGGCAGTTGGAGAATCCTCAGATGTAAGCAAGAGAACATGGCCTCCTCCTACTACATAGAATGGGGGTACCGTTCTCCTAGAGCTGCAGCATGTGCCCAGGGTACATGTCAGCGTGCTGCCTCATAGCTATGGGCCTCCCCTTCGCCACCTCACTCTCTAGTTCATCCTCCTGGTGAGTCAGTGTCTCTCGCAGAGGCTGCAGGTGTGGAACAAGCACTTCGTCCTCACCACTGTGTCCTCACCCTCTGTGCGGTCTTGGGCAAGTCTGTTAACTCCTGCTACAGTTCATGTGTCATATCAGAGAACAAGACTGGTTAGCATTCCAAGAAGCTTTCACTGTTGAGGTTTCTAATCTGTTTGGGTCGGCAAGGTATTAGATAAACTGAGATGATTTATCTGAAGGCCGGAACTTTCTCTTCTAGAAACTCAGGGGGTTGTGCTCCGAGATGATAAAAGCTCTGCCAGACACAACAGGTGATGGATGCCTTAGCTGAGTAATGAAGCCAACCAGGGATTGTTAGCCTATGTATATTTGGGGTTAAATGCTTTTTGTTAGAAAATGAGGCAGAATTAGAAGATTAATTGATATTTGGCCCAGTTTTAAATACTATTTACCAAACTCGAGATGGCTAGTCTGATCATTTTGAATGTTAAAAGCAGACCTACAGAAACTGTTTTTTTCCCTGTGGGAGAAAGAGTCTTGATGCTTCTTCAAGTTCTTTGGAAAGTATGTCAGCTGACAGCTGGCTTTTCTTGATGTTTTAAAAGGGCACATAATAAGCATAAATATAAATATATGTGATGGTTTCTTAAGCTTGGTTGTTTTTAAACTAGAATGACATACCTTGCATTTTCTTTTCTCTTGATTTTCAAGTACATATCTGTCCCAGAAAAGTACCTCCATTCAAAAACCTGATCTATTTGTGTGGTTTCTATGTGACTGATGTTTATTTGGGTAATCTGATGTAGCAGAAGAGGAATATATTTAATCATCTAACCTTTACAATAAGAAACATTTAAAATGTCAGCATTTTATTTCAGGAACAGGTGAGCTATTGCACTGTAAAGCTTTATTTATTTATTTACACCCCACATCTTTCTGAAAAGGAACTCGAAGCAGCTTAAAGCAGCTTATAATAAAGGGTAAAATAATATGAAAAACAGGAAAGAGGAAACAGAGTAAATATTCCAACAACAAAAGTCAACATAGTTGCTGTGATGAAATATAAACCTCTAAGATTCTTAGAAACTGGGTAAGGTGAGAAGCAAATTATATCATCTTTAATATTCAGAAGAAGAGAACAAGTTCTTCTGCTTCAAAACTCAGATCACTACGAGAGCACATTATATAAGAGATGTTGGTTTAATCCCTTCAATAAATATTCAAGCACCTATTATGTAGCCAGATCTGTGTCTACATAGCTGGGGGCAAAGCTATGTAGATTTTGAGTGCTCTTTTCATGAAGCTCACAGTCTGTGGGTGTCAATAAATATTAAACCTATTGATCTATAACCAATTATACTTTTATTTTGCATCAGTTAGGATTCCCAGGCAGCTCAGTGGTAAAGAATCCACCTGCCAAAGCAGGAGATACAAGAAACATGGATTGAATCTCTGGTATTGAATGGTAGTGTACTCCAGTATTCTTGCTGGGAAAATCCCATGGACAGGGGAGCCTGGCAGGTTACAGTCCGTGGGGCTGCAAAGAGTTGGACACAACTGAGCACGAATGCACGCATGCTTTTGTATCAGTTAGTGAAATAGTATTAATTCTTAAATTCACTTAAATTTCTCTAGCTTATAATTCTTCCCTGATTTTCCAATCTAAGACCTGACAGATGAGTAGGCATCAACCAGGTTAAGAGAATAGAAGGAGAAGGCTGGGTGGGCTGGAGAAGCTGAAGCGGGGCAGAGGAGACTTCAAAGGCAGGTGGTGGCAAGCATGTCAGCAGTTCCCCAGTGCACTGATTCAGCTTTACTTTACCAAAGCGAAAATGTGGGTCCAAGTAGATAGCTTTTATTTCTTGAGAAATATTGGGCTTTTATTTTAAAATTACTGTGCTCAGTAAATTACATACTTTGAGTCTTATTTCTTTCAAATAAAACTTGGCAACCCTACATCAGTTCCCAAAATAACTTTAAAGAAAATTGGTCCCTGAAATCCAAAAAGCTGGGAAACATTGGTCTGCATAGGACCCTTAACAAACATGACTGGTGAGTTGTCTATAAGGATAATAAATGTTTAGAGTTGAAGCATGATTCAGTGACAGGATTTTCTCAGAGAACTAAGGTAATGTCTTCTAAACACATAAGCCATGGCTACCCTGGACAGTTATTTGAATACAGCGTACCGGGACATCCCTCTCATAGGATGAGTGGAGATTGAAATCTAATCCTCATTCCTCTCCCCAAATTATATACGCTGGTTTAGTGTAGGGTCTTCCTGGAAGAAAGGGAGCCTTTTTTTTTTTAAATAGGAAGACACTGTGGCCATTGGCAATACACATTCACCTTTGTCTTCACTCTTCACCTTTTTCTTCCAGTGATCTAGTTGGATTCAAGGATAGAACTTAACAGGCTTGTAAATGGAGTGCAGTTTAGCTCTGTGATGTTGTTTCAGCCATGTATATTTTTAATGTGTACAACTCTTCTTCAATACCCTCTCAGTTCAGTTCAGTTAAGTCGTTCAGTGGTGTCCAACTCTTTGCGACCCCATGGACTGCAGCATGCCAGGCTTTCCTGTCCTTCACCATCTCCTGGAGCTTGCTCAAACTCTTGTCTATTGAGTTGGTGATGCTATCCAACTGTCTCATCCTCTGTCATCCCCTTCTCCTGCCTTCAATCTTTCCCAGCATCAGGGTGTTTTCCAAAGAGTCGGCTCTTTGCATCAGGTGGCCAAAGTATTGGAGCTTCAGCATCAGCTCTTCCAGTGAATATTCAGAATTGATTTCCTTTAGGATTGACTGGTTTGATCTCCTTGCTGACAAGGGGACTCTTAAGAGTCCCTTGACATCACAGTTTGAAAGCATCAGTTCTAACATCACAGTTTGAAAGCATTAGTTCTTTGGTGCTCAGCTTTTTTTAAGGTCCAACTCTCACATCCATACATGACTACTGGAAAAACCATAGCTTTGACTAGACAGACTTTTGTCAGCTAAGTAATGTCTCTGCTTTTTAATATGCTGTCTAGGTTGATCATAACTTTTCTTCCAAGGAGCAAGCATCTTTTCATTTCATGACTGCAGTTACCATCTGCAGTGATTTTGGAGCCTAAGAAAATAAAGTCTGTCACTGTTTCCATTGTTTCTCCATCTATTTGCCATGAAGTGATGGGAACAGATGTCATGATCTTAGTTTTTTGAATGTTGAGTTTTAAGTCAGCTTTTTCACTTTCCTCTTTCACTTTCAAGAGGCTTTTTAGTTCCTCTTTGCTTTCTGCCATAAGGGTGGTGTCATCTGCATATCTGAGGTTATTGATATTTCTCCTGGCAATCCAGCCCAATATTTCACATGATGTACTCTGCATATATGTTAAATAAGCAGGGTGACAATATACAGCCTTGAAATACTCCTTTCCCAATTAGGAACCAGTCAGTTGTTCCATGTCTGGTTCTAACGGTTGCTTCTCGACCTGCATACAGATTTCTCAGGAGGCAAGTAAGGTGGTCTGGTATTCCCATCTCTTGAAGAATTTTCCTGTAGTCAATGAAGCAGAAGTAGATGTTTTTCTGGAATTCTCTTGCTTTTTCTGTGATCCAACGATGTTGGCAATTTTATCTCTGGTTCCTCTGCCTTTTCTAAATCCGTCTTGTGTATCTGGAAGTTTTCAGTTCTCATACTGTTGAAGCCTAGCTTGGAGGATTTTTGAGCATTACCTTTCTAGTATGTGAAATGAGTGCAATTGTATGGTAGTTTGAACATTCTTTGGCATTGCCCTTCTTCAGGATTGCAATGAAAACTGACCTTTTCCAGCCCCGTGGTCACTGATGAGTTTTCCAAATTTGCTGAGACATTGAGAAATCATTGGAAAAGACCCTGATGCTGGGAAAGATCAAAGGCAGGAGGAGAAGGGGATGACAGAGGATGAGAGGGTTGGATGGCATCACGCACTCAATGAACATGAGTTTGAGAAAGCTCTGGGAGTTGGTGACGGACAGGGAAGCCTGGCATGCTGCAGTCAATTGCATGGGATTGCAAAGAATCGGGCACTTCTGAGTGACCGAACTGAACTGAGTGCAGC
This sequence comes from Bos mutus, assembly GCF_027580195.1. Classification (NCBI taxonomy): domain Eukaryota; kingdom Metazoa; phylum Chordata; class Mammalia; order Artiodactyla; family Bovidae; genus Bos; species Bos mutus. The sequence continues at coordinate 52,150,789 of NC_091617.1, forward strand.
ATTTTAACAGCACTTTGAAATAGCTCAATTGGAATTCCATCACCTTCACTACATTTGTTTGTAGTAATGCTTCCTAAGGCCCGCTTGACTTTGCACTCCAGGATGTATTGCTCTACGTGAGTGATCACATCATCGTGGTTATCCAGGTCATTAAGATCATCTTTGTATAGTTCTGTGTATTCTTGCCACCTCTTCTTAATATCTTCTGCTTCTGTTAGGTTCATGCCATTTCTGTCCTTTATTGTGCCCATCTTTGCATGAAATGTTCCTTTGGTATCTCTAATTTTCTTGAAGAGATCTCTAGTCTTTCCCGTTTTATTGGTTTACTCTATTTCTTTTCATTGTTCACTTAGGAAGGCTTTCTCATCTCTCCTTGCTATTCTTTCAAACTCTGCATTCAGATGGATATATCTTTCCTTTTCTCCTTTGCCTTTCACTTCTTTTCTTTTCTCAGCTATATGTAAGCCCTCCTCAGACAACCATTTTGCCTTTTTGTGTTTCTTTTTCTTGGGGATGGTTTTGATCATTGCCTCCTGTACAGTATTACAAACTTCTGTCCATAGACAGAGTGCCTGAAGAACTATCAGATCTTCCCTTGAATCTATTTGTCACTTCTACTCTATAATTGTAAGAGATTTAATTTAGGTCATATCTGAGTGGCCTGGGCTTCCCTGGTAGCTCAGCTGGTAAAGAATCTACCTGTAACGCAGGAGACCCTGGTTTGATTACTGGGTCAGGAAGATCTGCTGGAGAAGGGACTGGCTACCCACTCCAGTATTCTTGGGCTTTCCTGGTGGCTCAGACAATAAAGAATCTGCCTGCAATTCGGGAGACCTGGATCCGATCTCTGGTTTGGGAAGATACCCTGCAGGAATGCATGGCAACCGACTCCAGTATTCTTAGTGGTTTTCCCTACTTTCTTCAATTTAAGTCTGAATTTTGCAATAAGAAGTTCATGTCTGTATAGGTCTAAAATCCAGGAGTTGGTGATGGACAGGGAAATCTGGCTTGCTGCAGTCCATGGGGTCTCAAAGAGTTGGACATTGACTGAGTGACTGAACTGAAAGTACTAGTTGATGATAATTAATGATGGAGCTAGAGATTTTAGAAATTAAGCCAACAAGTGGAAATATAAGTAGCAGTCAGGAAACAAGGGGATATCTACCTGTCCCAGTCATTGAGATAGGTACTTTTTAACATAAATATACTTTTTTAAAAATTACATAAATATAAAATTACATTTAAATTACATAAATATATTTTGCATAAATATACTTTTTATGTATATTTACATATATACATAAAGGTACATTATTATTTAACATAAATAGTATGTCAGTTTATCAAAAGAATCCTGATGAGTCATGTCCTTGAGAGGGTAAGGTGGCCTGTAACACAAGGAGATTGCTTCTTGTGAAGTGTTAGCTTTAACTGTAGTCAACTTGGAATTTAGTCCTTATTGGAGCAGGATTTTTCTTAAGTCCTCATTATAAAGTAAAGTAGAGATGGTTCTGTTTCAAAACTTTTTGGAGAGGGTATAGCTGCTGCTGCTGCTGCTGCTGCTAAGTCGCTTCAGTCATATCTGACTCTGTGCAACCTCATAGACGGCAGCCCACCAGACTCCTCCGTCCCTGAGATTCTCCAGGCAAGAACACTGGAGTGCGTTGCCATTTCCTTCTCCAGTGCATGAAAGTGAAAAGTGAAAGTGAAGTCACTCAGTCGTGTCCGACTCTTGGCGACCCCATGGACTGCAGCCTACCAGGCTCCTCCATCCATGGGATTTTCCAGGCAAGAGTACAGGAGTGGGGTGCCATTGAGGGTATAGCTAGTTGTCATCAATAGCCACAGGAAGATAAATCTTAACTAAAAGGTCTACTTTCATTAATATGGTCTCCTAAATATGCCTCACAGGATGACTTTACTATAAAATGCATCCATAAATTACAGGGTAAATAAACCTGTTCTGTGGAGTTCCTTTATAATTGACCAATTATGTCAGCCACTGTGCAGAAAACAATGACTTGACTTTTCTAATATTCAGTCTAATTGCTGGAAATAAATAATTACTCTAATTATTTTTTCCCAGAATGTTTTTCTTTCTGGGAAATTTCATGAATATTATGCCAATTCATGTTCGTTGTAAACAATTAGAAAATAGAGATGAGAAAAAAAAATCATTCATAACCCTGTCCTGTAAAGCAACAATACTAGCATTTTATTCAGGTTGTCAAATATTTTCTACTCACATATATTCTGTGTGTGTGTATATTTTTAACTAAGATGTCAGTTGTGCTGACCCTGCCTCTTATGACCTACATCAGATTAGCTTCTGTTACTACTGCACCCCCTAGGTCATGTAGGAAGTTCAGGGCATGTCCTAAGATCTCTGGAATTGCTCAGGGACTTGGTTGCCTTGGTTATAATTTCTTTCTTCATCTTGTAGACTTTTCCCCATCTTCACTGGGCATACAACATCTTTTCCTCATTCTCCAAAAGAGATGCAGGGTCACTTACAAGGCAGCACCAAGTCCTCTGACCTCTGAACACCTCATTAATATTTTGCTCTTTCTCTGTTTCTTAGCATTTTTCTTCTTCACACCTCCCACACCAAAAATTCCTGTTTCTTACCGTGTCATAGGAAAAGGCTGTGATAAGATGGTTACATGTGGGATTTAAGACCTGAGGGCCTGGATGGGAAGATAGCAAAGTCCCTAAAGGAATTCTAGTGATAGTTAATAAGATACTTTAAAAAAACCATCATATGATGTATCGGTAATTGACTTTAAAATAGTGGGACCATGCTATGGTTACCTTGAAACCACACATACACACATCTAACTATATTAACAGATTTAAGCAAATTTGGCCTTTTTATAACCATCAGGTTCTTTTTTCTAGTTGTCCATTGTGGCACTCACAATCTCTCTTTTAGATGGTTTGTTTCTGTCTGAATTCTGCTGCACACACTGTGGCAGCCATGAGAATACTCAGGTCTCCTGCTGGTGGGGGGTTGTAGTCGCCTGACAGTGCCAGCTGTTGCTCCTCTGGATCTACCACCTCATTTGTACTGACATAATGCTTCCCATGGCTGCTCCCAGTCACTGAGCACAGTTGGAGTTATTAACACAGACCCTTTGCTGCAATACGCGTGACTTCCCAGATGGATGGCTAGCATAAGAACTTCAAATCAGACTGGTTAAGGCTTTCTTGGAACCCCACTGTAATCTGAGACTTTTCCCACTCAGTCTTCCTTCCCTCTCTTCTGCACAAGTGTCAGAACTTCATCATCATGTGGTCTCCTCTTCCTTCTCCAGCTCTCCTCCCTTTGCCTTCATGGGTGTGCCCCCCAAGTAAATCTGTAATAATCCTCTTTTGGCATCTGCTTCTTAGAAGTACTCAAACACATACAGATATTTAGCAAATGACTATAAAGAGTCACAAAACCTGTTCCTGCAAGTCTGGTGAAGTACTGGAGCTCTGGTCCTATAGGTACTCAAAGTCTCTTGCCTGACATGTTTATTAGAGGCAGACACTGAAAAATTCTAGTGCTAACTGCTCTTGTAGGCATAGGCTGCTGTTACCCTTCTGTTTATGCAACAGCAGATATTCTTGTACCATTCACCAATGAATAAATATCTTTAGCATCTCTTGTGTTAGTTGGCATGTCCTGCAGTGCAGATGGAGTTAGTTATCTCTGAGGCACTGGCAGTAGCGGCTTCTGATACACAGGCGCCCGGAGTGCCTGCATTGAACAGGGTTCCTCAAATTATTAACTAACCATCCCTGGGGAGTAGATTAAAACCAGTGCATACACATATTATATGGTCTATGCTTAATTATTTTAAACAGTGTGCTCAGTCGTGTCCAACTCTTTGTGGCCCTTAGACTATCACCCGCCAGGTTCCTCTGTACATGGGATTCTTCAGGCAAGAATACCGGAGTGGGCTGCTATTTCCTACTCCAAGGCATCTTTCTGACGCAGGGATCAAATCATGTCTCTTGTCTCTCCTGCATTGGCAGGTGAATTCTTTACCACTAGCACCAGTTGGGAAGCCCATATGCTTAATTATTTTAAACTCATGACAGTGTAATGTAAACTTTACCCATGTCAGTGTATCAGTAAATGCATCATATTTAATGACTGCATAGTGGTCAATTGCATAAATATCCCACTTATTTTAATCAGTTCTGCAAGAGTTGGTGTTTTGGATTTCTAATTTTTAACTGTTTCTCATTTAGCAAAGCCTTTATGTATACCTTGGAACATAGTCCATCTTTTCGTAGAATTTTTTTGGAAGTAGAATTATTGGGTCAAAAAACACATACAGCTTTAATATTTTTGATATTCATTGCCAAACAGTCATCCAGGAAGTTAGTTCTAATTTATAGTCCAGCCATTACTGTATGAGTAGACTTATTTCTTTATCCTTTCTTTTCTGCATGTATAAAGTAAATGTTTAATACAAAAAACAGCAACAATAAAAAACCTTTGAATCTTCCAGCCAGGTTTCAAATTAGAATTTAAAATGCTCCTGTGTTTGTCACATTGAAACCTTCCTCACCATGCCTCCCCTTCCTACATGGGGCAAATACAAAGCTAGTTGTGGGAGAGAATCCACGACAAGATAAACCCAGTAGTCTCTCACTGTTAGACTTCAGCTTCCTGGGAGTTTACAAGAGCACCTTCTGGGTTAGGCAGTGGGAGAAGGCCATGCATGAGTTCTGGGAAATCTGAGGCTCACCACAGTCTATGAATTTGGAAGGGCTGTAGTATAAAACAGGTGCTAAACATCTGACCTGTGGGAGTGAAGTGAATTGCCCTGAATTTCTTGCTTCTAGGCTCACCATCGGAGAAGGCAATGGTACCCCACTCCAGTGCTCTTGCCTGGAAAATCCCATGGATGAGGAGCCTGGTGGGCTGCAGTCCATGGGGTCACTAAGAGTCGGACACGACTGAGCGACTTCACTTTCACTTTTCCCTTTCATGCATTGGAGAAGGAAATGGCAACCCACTCCAGTGTTCTTGCCTGGAGAATCCCAGGGACGGGGGAGCCTGGTGGGCTACCGTCTATGGGGTTGCACAGAGTCGGACACGACTGAAGCGACTTAGCAGCAGCAGCAGGCTCACCATGGCCTTCTTTCAGCTCTCAGAACTAAGTAGAAGCAGGAAACTTCAGTGGGATGAAATACATGTCCACAGTCAGTATAAGCAGCACATCCTGAAGGAAAAGAGCAGACTTATCAGCAAATTGTCAAGATCACCACATTCTTACCTAGGTCAGATTCTCCAGGGCATCTATCCAGGTGTTAATTTTTAAAAAGACTGCAGTAGGGATTGTGGTCATACATCCTACAGCATGTCTGTGTGGATTCTTGTCTACCTGATTGTGCCCCAGTCTGGTCTAGTTTCCAGCTAGCATCTTGGGATGTCTGTTCACTGTCCTCCAAGGAATTCCTTCATCCCTCTTCTATTTGGAACTCTTATTTTTTCTGTACCATGTCTTGCTTTTTCCTTGGATTATACTTTCATTCTGATGGAACACATTTCTGGTAGCTTCTTGAGAAACAGAGTGGGTAGTAAATTTATTTTTTGAGACCATCCTTCTACCCTCAGAAAGTTTGAGAGTTTGTAATTATATGTTACAAGTTATTTTCCATTAGGATTCTGGACATAACTCCATTTTCTTTTTGCTTGCAGTGATACTGTTGTGAAGTCTAAAGTCATTATAATTCCTTATCCCTCTGATCAGCTTTTTCTCCCTAGAAGTTGATAGAATCTTCTTTTCCTCTAGTGCTTTGAAATTTGAGATATCTTTGTGTAGGTGTTGAATACTGGAGAGGGTTCCCATTTCCTTTTCCAATTTTCATCTACTATTTGGATTCAGTAAGATTTTTTTCAGTAATAGCATTTTACTTTCTATGGTTTTGAGAAACTTTCTTTTCTTTTTTTTGTTAAAGTATAGTTGATTTACAATGTTTGGAGTAGGAAATGGCAAGCCACTCCAGCATTCTTGCTTGGAAAATTTCATGGACAGAGGAGCCTGGTGGGCTACAGTCTACGGGATTGCAGAGAGTTGCACATCACTGAGCATGCACCCATCACTTATATGTGGAATCTAAAAAATAAAACAAATGAATGTAACAAAACAGAGAGACTCACAGATGTAGAGAACAAACTAGGGGTTACCAGTGAGGAGAGAGAAGGGAAACAGGGCAAGATAGGGTAGGGGATTAAGAGGGATTAAACTACTGGGAAATTTTCATGAATAATTTTGGTGGTTTTTTTTTCTTTCTTTTTTTAGTGACTCAAACTTTTATTTATTTATTTTACTTTACAATATTGTATTGGTTTTGCCATACATCAACATGAATCTGCCACGGGTATACACGTGTTCCCTATTCTGAACCCCTCTCCCACCTCCCTTCCTATATCATCCCTCTGGGTCATCCCAGTGCACCAGCCCCAAGCATCCTGTATCATGCATCGAACCTGGACTGGCAATTTGTTTCATATATGATATTATATATGTTTCAATGCCATTCTCCCAAATCATCCTACCCTCTCCCTCTCCCACAGAGTCCATAAGACTGTTCTATACATCTGTGTCTCTTTTGCTGTCTCGCATACAGGGTTATCATTACCATCTTTCTAAATCCATATATATGCGTTAGTATACTGTATTGGTGTTTTTCCTTCTGGCTTACTTCACTCTGTATAATAGGCTCCAGTTTCATCCACCTCATTAGAACTGATTCAAATGTATTCTTTTTAATGGCTGAGTAATACTCTATTGTGTATATGTACCACAGCTTTCTTATCCATTCATCTGCTGATGGACATCTAGGTTGCTTCCATGTCTTGGCTATTATAAACAGTGCTGCGATGAACATTGAGGTGCACGTGTCTCTTTCCCTTCTGGTTTCCTCAGTGTGTATGCCCAGCAGTGGGATTGCTGGATCATAAGGCAGTTCTATTTCCAGTTTTTAAAGGAATCTCCACACTCTTCTCCATAGTGGCTGTACTAGTTTGCATTCCCACCAACAGTGTAAGAGGGTTCCCTTTTTTCCACACCCTTTCCAGCATTTATTGCTTGTAGACTTTTGGATCGCAGCCATTCTGACTGGTGTGAAATGGTACCTCATTGTGGTTTTGATTTGCATTTCTCTGATAATGAGTGATGTTGAGCATCTTTTCATGTGTTTGTTAGCCATCTGCATGTCTTCTTTGGAGAAATGTCTAGTTCTTTGGCCCATTTTTTGATTGGGTCGTTTATTTTTCTGGAATTGAGCTGCAGGAGTTGCTTGCATATTTTTGAGATTAATTCTTTGTCAGATGCTTCGTTTGCTATTATCTTCTCCCATTCTGAAGGCTGTCTTTTCACCTTGCTTATAGTTTCCTTTGTTGTTCAGAAGCTGTTAATTTTAATTAGGTCTCATTTGTTTATTTTTTCTTATATTTCCAATATTCTGGGAGGTGGGTCATAGAGGATCCTGCTGTGATTTATGTCAGAGAGTGTTTTGCCTATGTTCTCCTGTAGGACTTTTATAGTTTCTGGTCTTACGTTTAGATCTTTAATCCATTTTGAGTTTATTTTTGTGTATGGTGTTAGAAAGTGTTCTAGTTTCATTCTTTTACAAATGGTTGACCAGTTTTCCCAGCACCACTTGTTAAAGAGATTGTCTTTTCTCCATTGTATATTCTTGCCTCTTTTGTCAAAGATAAGGTGTCCATAGGTGCGTGGCTTTATCTCTGGGCTTTCTATTTTGTTCCATCAGTCTATATTTCTGTCTTTGTGCCAGTACCATATTGTCTTGATGACTGTGGCTTTGTAGTAGAGCCTGAAGTCAAGCAGATTGACTCCTCCAGTTCCATTCTTCTTTCTCAAGATTGCTTTGGCTATTTGAGGTTTTTTTAATTTCCAAATTGTGAAATTATTTGTTCTAGCTCTGTGAAAAATACTGTTGGTAGTGTGATAGGGATTTCATTGAATCTATAGATTGCTTTGGGTAGTATACTCATTTTCACTATATTGATTCTTCCAATCCATAAACATGGTATATTTCTCCATCTATTAGTGTCCTCTTTGATTTCTTTCACCAGTGTTTTATAGTTTTCTATATGTAGGTCTTTAGTTTCTTTAGGTAGATATATTCCTAAGTATTTTATTCTTTTCGTTGCTATGGTGAATGGAATTGTTTCTTTAATTTCTGTTTTCTCATTATTAGTGTATAGGAATGCAAGGGATTTCCGTGTGTTGATTTTATATCCTGCAACTTTACTATAATCATTGATTAGTTCTAGTAATTTTCTGGTGGAGTCTTTAGGGTTTTCTATGTAGAGGATCATGTCATCTGCAAACAGTGAGAGTTTTACTTCTTCTTTTCCAATTTGGATTCCTTTTATTTCTTTTTCTGCTCTGATTTCTGTGGCCAGAACTTCCAAAACTATGTTGAATAGTAGTGGTGAGAGTGGGCACCCTTGTCTTGTTCCTGACTTTAGGGGAAATGCTTTCAATTTTTCACCATTGAGGATAATGTTTGCTGTGGGTTTGTCATATATAGCTTTTATTATGTTGATGTATGTTCCTTCTATTCCTGCTTTCTGGAGAGTTTTTATCATAAATGGATGTTGAATTTTGTCAAAGGCTTTTTCTGCATCTATTGAGATAATCATATGGCTTTTATTTTTCAATTTGTTAATGTGGTGTATTACATTGATTGATTTGCAGATATTGAAGAATCCTTGCATCCCTGGGATAAAGCCCACTTGGTCATGGTGTAGGATCTTTTTAATGTGTTGTTGGATTCTGATTGCTAGAATTTTGTTAAGGATTTTTGTATCTATGTTCATCAGTGATATTGGCCTGTAGTTTTCTTTTTTTGTGGCATCTTTGTCAGGTTTTGGTAATAGGGTGATGGTGGCCTCATAGAATGAGTTTGGAAGTTTACCTTCCTCTGCAATTATCTGGAAGAGATTGAGTAGGATAGGTGTTAGCTCTTCTCTAAATTTTTGGTAGAATTCAGCTGTGAAGCCATCTAGACCTGGGCTTTTGTTTGCTGGAAGATTTTTGATTAGTTTCAATTTCCGTGCTTGTGATGGGTCTGTTAAGATTTTCTATTTCTTCCTGGTTCAGTTTTGGAAAGTTGTACTTTTCTAGGAATTTGTCTATTTCTTCCAAGTTGTCCATTTTATTGGCATATAATTGCTGATAGTAGTCTCTTATGATCCTTTGTATTTCTGTATTGTCTGTTATGATCTCTCCATTTTCATTTCTAATTTTGTTGATTTGATTCTTCTCCCTTTGTTTCTTGATGAGTCTGGCTAATGGTTTGTCAATTTTATTTATCCTCCAAAGCTTTTGGCTTTGTTGATTTTTGTTATGGTCTCTTTTGTTTCTTTTGCATTTATTTCTGCCTTAATTTTTAAGATATCTTTCCTTCCACTAACCCTGGGGTTCTTCATTTCTTCCTTTTCTAGTTGTTTTAGGTGTAGAGTTAGGTTATTTATTTGACTTTTTTCTTTTTTCTTGAGGTATGCCTGTATTGCTATGAACCTTCCCCTTAGCACTGGTTTTACAGTGTCCCGCAGATTTGGGGTTGTTGTGTTTTCATTTTCATTCATTTCTATGCATATTTTGACTTCTTTTTTGATTTCTTCTGTGATTTGTTGGTTATTCAGCTGTGTGTTGTTCAGCCTCTATATGTTGAAATTTTTAATAGTTTTTCTCCTGTAATTGAGATCTAATCTTACTGCATTGTGGTCAGAAAAGATGCTTGGAATGATTTCAATTTTTTTGAATTTACCAAGGCTAGATTTATGGCCCAGGACGTGATCTATCCTGGAGAAGGTTCCGTGTGCGCTTGAGAAAAAGGTGAAATTCATTGTTTTGGGGTGAAATGTCCTATAGATATCAATTAAAGGTCTAACTGGTCTATTGTATCATTTAAAGTTTGTGTTTCCTTGTTAATTTTCTGTTTAGTTGATCTATCCATAGGTGTGAGTGGGGTATTAAAGTCTCCTACTATTATTGTGTTATTGTTAATTTCCCCTTTCATACTTGTTAACATTTGTCTTACATATTGCGGTGCTCCTATGTTGGGTGCATATATATTTATAATTGTTATATCTTCTTCTTGGATTGATCCTTTGATCATTATGTAGTGTCCTTCTTTGTCTCTTTTCACAGCCTTGGTTTTAAAGTCTATTTTATCTGATATGAGTATTGCTATTCCCGCTTTCTTTTGGTCTCTATTTGCGTGGAATGTCTTTTTCCAGCCCTTCACTTTCAGTCTGTATGTGTCCCTGTTTTGAGGTGGGTCTCTTGTAGACAACATGTGTAGGGGTCTTGTTTTTGTATCCATTCAGCCAGTCTTTGTCTTTTGGTTGGGGCATTCCACCCATTTACGTTTAAGGTAATTATTGATAAGTATGATCCTGTTGCCATTTCCTTTATTGTTTTGGGTTTGAGTTTATGCACCCTTTTTGTGTTTCCTGTCTAGAGAATCTCCTTTAGCATTTGTTGAAAAGCTGGTTTGGTGGTGCTGAATTCTCTCAGCTTTTGCTTGTCTGTAAAGCTTTTGATTTCTCCTTCATATTTGAATGAGATCCTTGCTGGGTACAGTAATCTGGGCTGTAGGTTATTTTCCTTCATCACTTTAAGTATGTCCTGCCATTCCCTCCTGGCCTGAAGAATTTTATTGAAAGATCAGCTGTTATCCTTATGGGAATCCCCTTGTGTGTTATTTGTTGTTTTTCCCTTGCTGCTTTTAATATTTGTTCTTTGTGTTTGATCTTTGTTAATTTGATTAATATGTGTCTTGGGGTGTTTTGCCTTGGGTTTATCCTGTTAGGGACTCTCTGGGTTTCTTGGACTTGGGTGATTATTTCCTTCCCCATTTTAGGGAAGTTTTCAACTATTATCTCCTCACGTATTTTCTCATGGTCTTTCTTTTTGTCTTCTTCTTCTGGGACTCCTATGATTCGAATGTTGGGGTGTTTAACATTGTCCCAGAGGTCTCTGAAGTTGTCCTCATTTCTTTTAATTCATTTTTCTTTTTTCCTCTCTGATTCATTTATTTCTACTATTCTACTATTCTACTTCACTAATCCTATTTTCTGCCTCTACTTTTTCTACTATTTGTTCCCTCCAGAGTGTTTTTGATCTCATTTATTGCATTATTCATTATATACTCTTTTATTTCTTCTAGGTTCTTATTAAACCTTTCTTGCATCTTCTCAATCCTTGTCTCCAGGCTGTTTATCTGTAACTCCATTTTGTTTTCAAGATTTTGGATCATTTTCTCTATCATTATTTGGAATTCTTTATCAGGTAGATTCCCTATCTCTTCCTCTTTGGTTTGGTTTGGTGGGCATTTATCCTGTTCCTTTACCTGCTGGGTATTCCTCTGCCTTTTCATCTTGTTTATATTGCTGTGTTTGGGGTGGCCTTTCCATATTCTGGCAGTTTGTGGAGTTCTCTTTATTGTGGAGTTTCCTCACTGTGGGTGAGGTTGGACAGGTGGCTTGTCAAGGTTTCCTGGTTAGGGAAGTTTGTGTCAGTGTTCTGGTGGGTGGATCTGGATTTCTTCTCTCTGGAGTGCAATGAAGTGTCCAGTAATGAGTTTTGAGATGTCAGTGGATTTGGAGTGACTTTGGGCAGCCTGTATATTGAAGCTCAGGTCTATGTTCCTGTGTTGCTGGAGAATTTGCATGGTATGTCTTGCCTGGAACTTGTTGGGCCTTGGGTGGTGCTTGGTTTCAGTGTAGGTATGGAGGCGTTTGATGAGCTCCTATTGATTAATGTTCCCTGGAGTCAGGAGTTCTCTGGTATTCTCAGGATTTGGATTTAAGCCTCCTGCCTCTGGTTTTCAGTCTTATTTTTACAGTAGCCTCAAGACTTCTCCATCTATACAGCACTGATGATAAAACATCTAGGTTTATGATTAGTTTAATGATGAAAAGTTTCTCCACAACGAGGGACACCTGGAGAGGTACATAGAGTTACATGGAGAAGAGAAGAGGGGGGAGGGAGATAGAGGTGACCAGGAGGAGAAGAGGGGGAATGAAAAGGGGCGAGAGCAAGATAGCCAGTAATCACTTTCCTATGTGTTCTTCACAGTCTGGATCTCTCAGAGATGTTCATGGAGTTACACAGAGAAGGGAATAGGGAGGAAGGAGACAAAGGTGGCCAGGAGGATAAAAGTGGGAATCAAAAAGAGACAGACTGATCTAGCCAGTAATTAGTTCCCTAAGTGTTCTCCACCGTCTGGAACACACAAAGAGATTCACAGAGTTGGGTAGAGAAGAGAAGGGGGAGGCAGGAGATAGAGGCGACCTAGTGGAGAAAAAGGAGTGTCCAAAGAGGGAGAGAGCAGTCAAGCCAGTAATCTCACTCCCAAGTAAAAATGTATATGTATGAAGTTTGCTTTAAAAATATGGTCTTTTTTTCTTTTGCAAAGTAATAGGTTATAAAAAATGAAAATTAAAGGAGTATTCAGTTCAGTTCAGTTGCTCAGTCATGTCCAACTCTTTGCGACCCCATGAACCGCAGCACGCCAGGCCTCCCTGTCCATCACCATCTCCCAGAGTTCACTCAAACTCACGTCCATCGAGTTGGTGATGCCATCCAGCCATCTCATCCTCTGTCGTCCCCTCTTCCTCCTGCCCTTAATCCCTCCCAGCATCAGAGTCTTTTCCAATGAGTCAACTCTTTGCATGAGCTGGCCAAAGTACTGGAGTTTCAGCTTTAGCATCATTCCTTCCAAAAAACACCCAGGACTGATCTCCTTTAGAATGGACTGGCTAGATATCCTTGTAGTCCAAGGGACTCTCAAGAGTCTTCTCCAACACCACAGTTCAAAAGCATCAATTCTTCGGTGACCTGCCTCTTGAGAAACCTATATGCAGGTCAGGAAGCAACAGTTAGAACTGGACATGGAACAACAGACTGGTTCCAAATAGGAAAAGGAGTACGTCAAGGCTGTATATTGTCACCGTGCTTATTTAACTTCTATGCAGAATACATCATGAGAAACGCTGGGCTGGAAGAAGCACAAGCTGGAATCAAGATTGCCGGGAGAAATATCAATAACCTCCAATATGCAGGTGACACCACCCTTATGGCAGAAAGTGAAGAGGAACTAAAAAGTCTCTTGATGAAAGTGAAAGTGGAGAGTGAAAAAGTTGGCTCAAAGCTCAACATTCAGAAAATGAAGATCATGGCATCCGGTCCCATCACTTCATGGGAAATAGATGGGGAAACAGTGGAAACAGTGTCAGACTAGTTTTTGGGGCTCCAAAATCACTGCAGATGATGACTGCAGCCATGAAATTAAAAGACGCTTGCTCCTAGGAAGACAAGTTATGACCAACCTAGATAGCATATTGAAAAGGAGTATTAGAGGACTTAAATTTTTTATTTTATTTTATTTTAAACTTTACATAATTGTATTAGTTTTGCCAAATATCAAAATGAATCCATCACAGGTATACATGTGCTCCCCATCCTGAACCCTCCTCCCTCCTCCCTCCCCCCCCACCATCCCTCTGGGTCGTCCCAGTGCACTAGCCCCAAGCATCCAGTATAGTGCATTGAACCTGGACTGGCATCTCGTTTCATACATGATATTTTACATGTTTCAATGCCATTCTCCCAAATCTTCCCACCCTCTCCCTCTCCCACAGAGTCCATAAGACTGTTCCATACATCAGCGTCTCTTTTGCTGTCTCGTACACAGGGTTATTGTTATCATCTTTCTAAATTCCATATATATGCATTAGTATACTGTATTGGTGTTTTTCCTTCTGGCTTACTTCACTCTGTATAATAGGCTCCAGTTTCATCCACCTCATTAGAACTGATTCAAATGAATTCTTTTTAATGGCTGAGTAATACTCCATTGTGTATATGTACCACAGCTTTCTTATCCATTCATCTGCTGATGGACATCTAGGTTGCTTCCATGTCCTGGCTATTATAAACAGAGCTGTGATGAACATTGGGGTACACGTGTCTCTTTCCCTTCTGGTTTCCTCAGTGTGTATGCCCAGCAGTGGGATTGCTGGATCATAAGGCAGTTCTATTTCCAGTTTTTTAAGGAATCTCCACACTCTTCTCCATAGTGGCTGTACTAGTTTGCATTCCCACCAACAGTGTAAGAGGGTTTCCTTTCCTCCACACCCTCTCCAGCATTTATTATTTGTAGACTTTTGGATCGCAGCCATTCTGACTGGTGTGAAATGGTACCTCATCGTGGTCTTGATTTGCATTTCTTTTAAAAATGATAAAAGTAAAAATATATCTAGGACTTTCTCTGGTGGTGTTGTGGACAGTGTGGGGTCAGTTCATTTCAGTTAGTTCCTTAATCCAGCTTATACTTCTCAAGATCTATAGGCCCCTTCCTATGTAGTCAGTGCTAAGTGCAGGATTTTACTCTATTTCACCTGTCACTTCCAAAGCGGTTCCCTCTGTTTATTTTAGCTTCTTGTTTGCTGGCCTCTTCAGTGTCTAATTTCCACCCTGACACAAGGGGTCGCTGGTGGTCACTTTTTTAGGCTTACTTGTTCCGTTGTGCTGTGGGGAGGGAGGAACACTGCAAACAAGTATCACTGGTGTGTGTGGGGAGTGCTCCCAGTGTCCCGGCCACACTGGGTTTGCCCCTGCTCCTGGCGTGTGTGCTTTCCCAGTGTGTGCTACAGTGTTCAGGCACTAGGTTGCTCTGCTGGGAACTGTCTGAGGCGGGGCCTGGTTTGCATGCACTTCCCAGGTCTAAGCCTCTCAGGTTCAGGTTCTTGAGTACTCCACAAAGGCACAGACTTGGTTGGGCCTGCGTTTTGTGCCCTTCCCAGATCCAAGCAGCTCAGGTGACCAGGTGCTTGGTGAGCGCAGTTGCCCCCAGTCGGGGGCTGTGACTTATCTCCTCCCCTGTCCCTGCTGCTTGTTTTTCTGGGTGTACAGCTGGCATGCCTTCTCCGGTGTGCTGTATGTCTTTTCTGGAGACCTGATCTCTGGCTGTGACCCTCCCAGTGGATGTCGACCGTCCAGAATCCCAGGAAGTCTTGGTTAGCAATGAAGCCTGCTTGCAGTTTGGTAGATGATGCTTCTCTGGGGCCGTGATTGCCCCCTTCCAGCTCTGGCTGCTCTTGCCTGCCTGTCTCTGGTGGGGGATGGGCTGGTCCGCAGCCAGCTAGCTCTGCTCAGTCCTTTGTTCTGTGATGTCACAGAACACAGTCCTGGCGGTGTCTTAGGTTAGGGCTTTTCACAGAATAGCTATCCTACAGTCTGGGTTGCTATCTCTAGTTAGTTCCTTCAGATTGCCCTCAGGGCATTCATGCCTGGTCCTTAGCCTAAACAATGCAGCCTGCGCCTCCCTGTCCAGTCCCCACTTGCTAGTGGCCAATGCGAGCATCTGCCCTGCTTCTGAACGTTTATTTCTTATGAATTATTTATTTTATAGAAAAAGCAAGAGAATCCCAGAAAAACATCTATTTCTGCTTCATTGACTATGCTAAAGCCTTTGACTGTGTAGATCACAACAAACTGGAAAATTCTTGGAGATGGGAATACCAAACCACCTGACCTGCCCCCTGAGAAACTGTATGCAGGTCAAGAAACAACAGTTAGAACTGGACATGGAACAATAATAGACTGGTTCCAAATTGGGAAAGAAGTACATCAAGGGTGTATACTGTCACCCTGCTTATTTAGCATATGTGCAGAGTACATCATGAAAAATGGGTTGAATGAAGCATAAACTGGAATCAAAATTGCCAGGAGAAATATCAATAACCTCAGATATGCAGATGACACCACCCTTATGGCAGACAGCAAAGAGGAACTAAAGAGCCTCTTGATGAAAGTGAAAGAGGAGAGTGAAAAAGCTGGCTTAAAACTCAGCATTCAGAAAACTAAGATCATGGCATCCAGTCCCATTACTTCATGGCAAATAGATTAGGAAACAATGGAAACAGTGACAGACTTTATTTTCTTGGGCTCCAAAATCACTGCCCAAGGACAGTGACTGCAGACATGAAAATAAAAGACACTTGCTTCTTGGAAGCAAAGCTATGACAAATCTAGACTGCATATTGAAAAGCACAGACGGTACTTTACCGATAAAGGTTCATATAGTCAAAGCTATGGTTTTTCCAGTAGTCATGTATGGATTGGACCATAAAGACCATAAAGAAGGCTAAGCACCAAAGAACTGATGCTTTTGAACTCTGGTGTTGGAGAAGACACTTGAGAGTCCCTTGGACTGCAAAGAGATCAAACCAGTCCATCCTAAAAGAAATCAATGCTGAATATTCATTGGAAAGATTAATGCTGAAGCTGAAGTTCCAATACTCTGGCCAGCTGATGCGAAGAGCTGACTCATTGGAAAGACCATGATGCTGGGAAAGATTGAAGGCAGGAAGAGAAGGGGATGACAGAGGATGAGACAGTTGGATGGCATCACCAACTCAATGGATGTAAGTTTGAGCAAGCTCCAGGAGATGGTGAAGGACGGGGTAGCCTGGCATGCTTCAGTCCATGGGGTTGCAAAGAGTCGGACACAACTGAGCGACTGAACAATGACAACAAGGTGGTTTAAATAGTGAAAATTTACTTCTTATGATTCTGGAGGCTAGAAAGTCCAAGATCAAGTTGCTTGCAGATCCAGCGTCTGGTGAGGGCCCACTTCCTGATTTGTAGCTGGCTGTCTTCTCACTGTGTCCTTGCGTGGTGGAGAGCAGAGAGAGAAACAAGCTGTCTTCTTATAAGGATGCTATTCCCATCTGGGGGGCCCTCTCTCCCAATACTGTTTCATTGGGTATTAGGGTTTCAGCATATGAGTTCTGAAGGGATGCAAACATGCAGTCCATAGCAGAGAGGAGGATCCTGTCAAACTGCATTAGATGACTACAGGAAATAGCTTTCACAGAAACTAGTCTTTCTTTTCTTATCAGTCTCTGAGATAGTTCCTATGCCTTTGGGTTGTGGTGTGGATTGTGGTGGTGAAGAAGACTCTTGAAAGTCCCTTGGACTGCAAGCAGATTAAACCAGTCAATCCTAAAGGGAGTCAACCCTGAATATTTATTGAAATGACTGATCCTGAAGCTGAAGTTCCAATACTTTGGCCACCTGATGCAAAGAGCTGACTCATTAGAAAAGACCCTGATGCTGGGAAAGACTGAAGGCCAAAAGAGAAGAGGATGACAGAGGACAGGGTGATTGGATGGCATCATCAGCTCAGTGGACATGAGTTTGAGCAAACTCTTGCAAACAGTGGAGGATGGGGAAGCCTGGCATGCTGCAATCCACAGGGTCACAGGACTAAACAACAACATGCCATTAGGCACATTGTGGTATAAGTTGTCTGGCCTTCACACATTTCCAGTACTAGCTAGAGATTAGATATCTTGGGCGTATTAAGTTAATTCTTGTCCAACTTTCTCTAGCTTCCAAATTTGATGACATTTTTCTCTCTTCTGTTTTTCCGATTTATATCTTTCTCTTTTTAAAAAAAATTTTTCTTCCCTAAATTTTTATTGACCTAAGGAGGTAAAAAATAAAATTAGAAACATATGTTCAACTGCTGTTTTAACCCAGAAATCCCGGGGAGCTCACTTCTTGACTTCTAGACAGCAGGCATTTTCTTTTCATTTGTTGCTGAATTCCTGAAATGTATCCTGCATTTAGCTCTAGTTGCTCTGATAACTCAAATTATTCATATTATTGCATTCTGATCAGGTCCTGTGTTCATATGACTAAAAACCTAGAGTGTCGTGATTTATGGCAGATTCTTAAATTCAGCCATTCAGTTTACCCTAAGTTTGCTTTTTGTTCTTAGTAACACTCCATTGTAATGCAGATAGAAGGCTTCTATCAACAGTCTAGAAACAAGTTGAAATGAAAATGAATTATCTATACCTATCTCTACTCCATTTGCGTGGGAGAAGTGGAAAGATAATCAATTCATGGATATCTTTTTAAAATGAAAGCCACATTTCTTCCCTTCATGGTTGTGAAAAGTTGACCCATCTTTTGAACAAATTGAGCAATGATTTAAAATTCTTGGTTATACATTGCAGATTTAAATTAAGATTTCAGAATGCAGTTGTTAATTTGAAAATAATGACCTCATCAAATGCTATGCTTGTTTTGGCTTCACATTTGACTTATAGGTTGGTAACAAAAGAATTTTGTTAAAAAAATTCAGAATTTATGTTCACAATAAAAGCATATAGATGAAAATTAGCCTCTTTCTTCCATAAACTTCACCAGAGTCTAGTTTCCCCTCTTAGAGGCAAGAGGCCATATTAAATTTACTATTTATGTCTTGAAAAATGATCTGTGTGAATATAATCATGTATATAGTATGTGAGCTTTTCTATGCTAACAAGATCATAATATGTATGCTGTTGTATGCCTTATTTTAACTGTGTACTTCTGAAGATTATACCATATCAGCATATTTAGATCTCCCTTATCCTTTTATAATTTTTTTTGTAGAAATAGAATAAATACAGAGAAGTACACAAACATGCATGTAGTTAAGTGAATCAGCAGAGAACAAAAACCTATCAGGTAACCACCACCTGGCTAGCCAAGCAGTCAGACAGTACTAATCCTTCATGTTCCCTCCAAGTTACTACCATCTCTCTCCCTCAAAGGAAGCCTCTTCCAAATTTTTATGATATCCTTCTCTTTCCTTTTGTTTTAGTACCTAAGTATAAATCCTTAAACCTTATAATTTTGCGTGTTTAGAATTTTTTGCCTGGGTTAGAATATCTGACAATTTAAATCATGCAAATTTAGCAAGGATTTAAAATTCTTGATTCTACAGGAATTGTTTTGTGTCTGGCATATTTAGTCCTTTCTATTTGTCCCATTTATTTTATTTTTTATCCACACCCTCCCCCCGCCCAAGAGTTTCTTCTTTCTGGCTTTATCAAAAATTTATTACTCATTTTTTTTTCTTTACTACCTTGAAAGTTACAGAATTTGGTAACCAGTAAACTGATAAACCATAAAATTATGACATACATTTTTGGTTTTCAAATCCTTATATTCTTGGTATTTACCTTCTTCATGGGCAATGCAAGAACCTGAGGCTCCTTTTAGATATATCAACTCTTTAATCTCCTCTGATTAGCCCCTCTCTCTTGGGGCTTCCCTCATAGCTCAGTTGGTAAATTATCTGCCTGCAATGCAGTTGACCCGGCTTCGATTCCTGGGTCAGGGAGATCCCCTGGAGAAGGAGATGGCAACCCACTCCAGTATTCTTGCCTGGAGAATCCCATGGACAGAGGAGCCTGACAGGCTACAGTCCATGGGATTGCAAGAGTCGGACACAACTTAGTGACTAAGCCACCACCACCTAAACTTTTAAGCCATTATTGTTATGGTCTTTAGTTCTGCTTATATTTTGAACACTATCATCATTGTCATTATCATCATTATCAGTTTATTTGTTTAAATTCATGTTTTCATTGCTTTTCATTCCATTCTAAATCTGGGTCTCCTGGTACTATTTTCTGTCTGCTGTAAAGCATGTCTTTAGTATCTTTTTTGGCTACAAATTCTGATTTACTGATTAAAATTATTTATTTCATTCTTATTGAAATATTATTTTGCTAAACTACTAATTCTAGGATGGGAGTTATTTTCTTTTAATATTTTGAACATATTATTTTGTGTTTTCTGGTTCCTATTAACTCTATTAAAAGTTAGCTATCTGCCTAATTGTTGTTCCTTTAAAGGCAGTCTGCCTTTGTTACGTCCAGCTGCTTTAAAACTTTTTCTTTGGTTTTTAAAGTTTCACAGTTGGATCCCTGGTGTTTTTCTCTTTATTCTTTTTAGAATTGTTTTGGCTTCTAAGTTTGTATATTGATGTCTTTCATTTTGGGAAAAGTTTTATCCATTATTTCTTCAAATAATTCTTCTTGCCCATTCTTTTTCCCTCCCTAGAATTCCACTTATATGGTACCTTCTCACTGTATCCTCAGTTTCTTCCTTTCTAATCTCACTCTTTCATTTTTCTTTGCTTCATTTGGGATAGTTCTTTCAAGCCAATCCATATCCAGGCTACTAATTCCTTTTGGCTGTCTAAACGGGTATTAAATCAATTTATTAAATTGTCACTAATTTTGGTTATTATTTTCCAGTTCTTGTCATTTCTATTTATGGTTTTCAACCCTCTACCAAAATTCTCCATCTTGTCCTATCTCCTTAATCTAAGGACGTATGGTTATTTTAACATCTCTGTCTAAAAACTCTAGCCTTTAAGGTACTTGTGAGTTCTATTTGCTGTTTATTATCTTGTCTCTGAGTGCCTAGTTATTTTTTATTGTGTGCCAGAAACTATATTTGCAAAAATGTTGTAGAAATGATTTTCAGCTTGGGATAATATCTTCCTGTAAAGAAGATATGTGGGTGTTTTTTTTTTTTTGAAGTCATATGGGGATACCAGTACTCTGAAATAACCTTAATTTGATTTCTTCCACAGCATGTAGAAGAGTACAAATGCTACACAAGATGCGATGGTGATACTTCTTTTGAATGATGCTGAAGTATCTTCTGTGGTAAGTTGGGAGATAAACAATCAGATTTTAATATAGTCTGTGCTGGCTGTTTGTTTAATACTTCACTGTGTACCAGGTAGTATTAAAAGTGTTTTTGAATATCATTAAATAGTTCTTATAAAAATGATCCCAAGATGGATATTACTATTATCCCTATGTTATAGATGTAAAATTGGACAAAGAGGAGTTGGGTAATTTGGCCAATGATACATGGCTTTAAATGGAAAACCTGAGCTCTGAATCCAAGTAGTCTAATTCTAGAGTCTCTGATCCTAATCAATGTGATAGAAAACTATCTTTAGGGGAAAAAACTACTGGGTATTGTTAGTACCAATTTCTCTGAGCTCCTTTTACTCAGTTCCTGGATGCTGAATGTATTGAACCAAATGGCAAACACTATTAACAGAATTACTTGAGTTTTTCTAAGGGCAGGTTTTATGAATGGTCACTAGGCTAAGTTAAAGAAATTGATTTGGTAAGAAATAATGCTGTTGAGGTGAATTTAGAGCCTATACTACTATATTATTCTAGGAAATGACAAAATTAGGAATTTGTGCGGAAGGGAAGTTAGGACTCGGCCTCTTGACTTTGTTTAATGATTATAAATTTCAATTTAAAATGCATTATCTGTTATTTTGGCAGCAGTGCTGGTGTCTAGAAGAAAATCACAATAGGATTGTTATGTGGGTGAGGGGGCTCACTAAAGAGGTCTCGTTCTATGTAAACTCACTGCTATGGTTCAGAGTTGGGAGGAAGCAGAGTGAACAGTGGGTTAACTGTGTGGCCTCTGTAGACTCCTTTGCACTGAGACTAGATGGAAAAACTGCCTCTCAGAACTCAGAATCTTTGCTCGATTCATGTGTGGGATTTGTTTATTGTGTTTCTTTTCACAATGACTGCTCAGCCTGCTTCAGCATGAACAGTTGGCTTGGTACCCAGAGAGTGTTTGATTAGCTAAGTTAGGAAGCAAGATGCCATACACTATAGAGGAAATTTATCCTGGATAAATGTAGATCATTTAGTCAAATTGCTAGACTCTCAGCATGCTCTGGCTTCCCTGGGAGAAAATGCCATAGGCACTTTCTTAGAAACACAAGAAAACAAAACTTATTTTCAAGGAACCTGAAGAGCATGACCTAACATACGATCCAGGGCCAGCCAATATGACCTTAGAGGGACAGATGCAATAAGAAAATGACCACAGTGACACATGAAACTAATCCTACCAGGGCTTTTGAATCAGAACTCCTCCCAGTTGCAAGTGACAGAAACCAGATTTCAGCCTATCATAGCCATCAAGAGATGGGGAAGAGGAACAAATTATGGTCTTTGGGCTGACTACACTGCATATCAGTATATTTTTATGCTTATTTATTCGATGGACAGAGGACCAAAATACTTTCAGTAGGACTAAATGTACTTTGGAAGGCTCTGAACTTAAAGCGGGGAGAAAGAATTCATTGGCTCATAATACTGAGAATAATAAGCATGGGACTAAATTAAACCTGACTGGATCCAAAGGCTGAAAAAATACCACTGCTGCCCTTCACCATCCAACCTACCTTTGCTCTCTGCTCCTCTCTTTATGGGCTTATTAACTCCTGTTGCATATGTGCTTCTCCTGTGTTATTAGAGAAGAGGAACACATGTTTGTTTCTCTCTCTAGATTAGTCAGGCCTGGGACAAGTATTGCATTGGTTACCTACTGATGCATAACAAATAATCCCCCAACTCAGCAGCTTAAAACAACAAACATTTATCATCTCGCACAGTTTCTGAGAGTGAGAAATCTGGAAGCAGCTTGAAAGTGAAAGTCACTTAGTCATGTCTGACTCTATGACCCCATGGCCTATACAGTCCACGGAATTCTCCAGGTCAGAATACTGGAATGGGTAGCCCTTCCCTTCTGCAGGGGATCTTCCCAACCCAGGGATCGAACCCAGGTCTCCCACGTTGCAGGCAGATTCTTTACCAACTGAGCCACAATGGAAGCCCAGAAGCGGCTGAGCTGAATGTTTCTGGCTCCAGGTCTCCCATTGGATTGCAGATAAGATGTAAAATGTTGGCCAGGGCTGCAGTCATCTGAAAAAGCTGGAGAAATTGCTTCCAGGCTCATTCCTTTGGTTGCTGGTTGGGAGAGTCATTTGCTTGTCAAGTAGATCTCTCCACAGAGGCTTCTCATACAGCGTTGACAGCTGGCTTCCCCCAGAGTGAACAATCAGGGAGCAAGAGAAACCAAACTGGAGGACACAGTTCTTCTATAACCCAATTAGGAACATATCATTTCTGCAGTTTTCTATTGGTAAGACAGACCTGTGCCAGTCCAATGTAGGATACTAGAGTCTGATCTCTGAGGGTCATTCAAAGGCAGGCTCTCACAGTGGTCAAACTCTCTGATGGCCCCAGGATTTTTGCTTGCTGGTATACACACTCTGTAGAATTCCCTTTGAATGTGGACTAGGTCTGTAAACATGATTTGGTAGTCACAGCCTTGATTAGAATACACTCCCTGACAAAGTTGATTTTTCTTGATTTGCAGTTGATTTTGAGGTAACCAAGAGACAGAATTCGGAGTAGGCCTGACCCTAAGCAGTGAGTCCTTTAGCAGAGGTCAAGAAGCTATGTTCGTGCTGGCCTTGAAGCAGCAGACCACCCTGTGGTGGAGAGGACCCCGTGCCAGTGGATGGTGGGGGGGCCTCAGCACTACAGCTACAAGGAACCAGATTCCACTGACAGTCAGTGATCTTGTAAAATGACTACAGGCCTCAGATGAGATAGCAGCCCCGGCTGACAACCTTGACTGCAGCCGGGTGACACCCTGAGCACAAAATTCTGTTAAGCTATTGTGATTGTGAAATAATACAAGTGAGTTGTTCTAAGCTAGTAAATGTGTGGTATTTGTTATGCAGCCTAGGACCTAACACAGGTGCCTACCTGTGAAAGGCAAGGGCCAGATGGGTGTCACCTCTCTCAATCTCTCCTCATATTGTGAATTAGGAAGAAAATCCCCAAGGAGGGAAAGATGCTATTAGAGAAATGACACAATGGCAAGGACTGCTAGCAGAACAGATTAACTCTCAGAGTTTATTAGACTATTTCAAGCCTGGAGACTCTAGTCATTTGAAGGATATCCTTCAAACAATATCCTCCACTAACATCTAAAACATTGTTCTCAAATGTGATCTCTGTGCAACCTGAGGTGGAACTCTCTGGAGCGGTTTGTGAAAATGTAGCCCTCACTCCAGATTCAGTGAGTCAACCTCTGGGATGGGGAGCAGGGGAAGCATCTAGCTTAGGATTATGCATTATTTTTACTTATCATTTCACAGAGTTTTTTTCTTGGGAAGATTTTTGAAATCAGAAAACAGAAACGAATCATGGTAAAATCCTGACTTGCATTATAAATTTCATAGGAGAGCTTCCTATAACATGAAATATCAATCCAGCATTTAAAATCATCTGATAAATAAGGTACCTTTATATACTGTATTTTATTTCTCCATATTATTATTCTAATCTTCCCTTGATTGGACATGTAAATTGTTTCCATTTCTTCTCTGTAACAGAAATTTCTATCCATACATCTGTTATATCTATGATTATTATCTGTTCAGTCACTAAGTCATGTCTGACTCTTTGTGACCCCCATGGACTGCAGCATGCCAGGCTTCCCTGTCCATCATCAACTCCCAGAGCTTGCTCAAACTCATGTCCATTGAGTCCATGATGCCACCCAACAGTCTCATCCTCTGTCATCCCCTTCTCCTCCTGCCTTCAATTTTTCCCAGCATCAGGGTCTTTTCCAATGAGTCAGTTCTTGGCATCAGTGGTCAAAGATTGGAGTTTCAGCTTCAGCATCAGTCCTTCCAATGAATATTCAGGACTGATTTCCCTTAGGATTGACTGGTTTTATCTCCTTGTAGTCCAAGGGACTCTCAAGAGTCTTCTCCAACACCACAGTTCAAAAGCATCAATTCTTTGGCACTCAGCTTTCTTTATAGTCCAACTCTCACACCCATACATGACTACTGGAAAAACTATAGCTTTGACTAGACGGACCTTTGTCAGTAATGTCTCTACTTTTTGATATGCTGTCTAGGTTTGTCATAGCTTTTCTTCTAAGGAGAAAGTGTCTTTTCATTTCATGGCTTCAGTTACCATCTACAGTGATTTTGGAGCCCCAAAAAATAAAGTCTGTCACTGTTTCCCTTGTTTCCCCATCTATTTCTCATGAAGTGATGGGACCAGATGTCATGATCTTAGTTTTTTGAATGTTGAGTTTTTAAGCCATCTTTTTCACTCTCCTCTTTCAGTTTCATCAAGAGGCTGTTTAGTTCCTCTTCACTTTCTGGCATAAGGATGGTGTCATCTGCATATTTGAGGTTATTGATATTTCTTCCAGCAATCTTGATTCCAGCTTATGCTTCCTCCAGTTCAGCATTTTACATAAGGTACTATGCATATAACTTAAATAAGCAGTGTGACAATATACAGCCTTGAGGTACTCCTTTCCCAATTTGGAACCAGTCGATTGTTCCATGTCCGGTTCTAACTGTTGTTTCTTGACCTGCATACAGATTTCTCAGGAGGCAGGTTAGGTGGTCTGGTCTCTTCCAGAGAGATAGTGGTCCCATCTCTTCCAGAATTTTCCAGGTCAGGTGGTCTGGTCTCTTTCAGAGAGATGGTGGTCCCATCTCTTCCAGAATTTTCTACAGTTTGTTGTGATCCACACAAAGGCTTTTAGTGTAGTCAATGAAGCAGAAGTAGATGTTTTTCTGGAATTCTCTTGCTTTTTCTATGATCCAGTGGTTGTTAGCAATTTGATCTGTGGTTTCTCTGCCTTTTCTAAATCCAGCTTTAACATCTGGAAGTTTTTGGTTCATGTACTGTTGAAGCCTAGCTTGGAGAATTTTGAGCATTACTGATTATTATAATAGAATCCTAATGGGGTTCTGGGGCAAAGCTTATAGTAGGTGCCCACTAGGATGTGTGCTCAGCTCACATCTACTCCCTCAGGGGCTCTGGCTGTGTCTTCATTCTCAGTCATTGTGCCTTATCATTCTGACCCAGGAATAGAACACCCAGATTCAGTAGAGTACCCAAATGATTTGGAAATCTGACAGAGGTGGAAAAGTAGGGGTCATCTCAAGTAGGGACCTGGTGCAGTGACCTCAGGCTTCTGCAGCTGGGTTTTGACATCTCACTGCTCCTACTCCTGTCCTTCCTGAAGCTGGTTTGTGCAGCCCTTGTTTGATTCACGTGAGCAACTTTAACTCCTTCCCTTCAAAACCATGTTTTGCTTGTTATCCTGGGTTCCTTTCTATTGCTACCAAAAACAAAACCCCCAACTGATCCTGTTGGTGGGTTGCATACAACAGACATCTAGAGAAAGGTAGTATTTGGAATTAGCCATGGGCCCTTACTGGGATAAAAGGCAGGGAAGCTCCCTTCTATGATCTGGGACAGAGATGTGAAACCTCATGATAAGAGGTTGCCAAATATTTCACTAACCTCTCCCACTCAGGCAACTGGGCATCTCCTTGGGGGCACTGCTGAGTGTGTGGGTAGCTGTTGCCAAAATTAAGAGTGGAGGCTGATGAAGCACGCTGACTGCTCAAATTGTGTTCCTGGCTCTGGTCCAAGATCAGAGGCATTAGGTGGAAGCGAAACGATTCAAATGTAGGCAATCTCACTGTCTAGCCTTAGTTCTTAACCACTTCTCTATGTGTGTGTGCCCCTGCCAAAGCAGCCAAGTTGTCTTCATATGAGAAGAAGCTAATGCCAGCTGCCCCCACGGTGCAGTTGCCTGAGTTGACAAACAGAAACACAAGACTCCCAGTTCAATCTGAATTGCAGATAATCAGTAAATGACTTGTTTTAGTATTAGTGAGGGTTCCCAGGTGGCGCTAGTGGTAAAGAATCCACCTGCCAATGCAGGAGAGGTATGAGACACACAAGTTTGATCCCTGGATTAGTAAGCTCCCCTGGAGGGAAAAATGGCAACCCACTGCAATATTCTTGCCTAGAGAATCCTGTGGACAGCAGAGCCTGATGGGCTACAGTCCACGGGGTCACAAAGAGTCGGATATGACTGAGCGACTGAGCATGAGTATGATTATGTCCCAGACATACTTGTACTAAAATATTATTAGTCGTTTATCTGAATTCAAGTTTAACTGGGTGTCCTATGTTATATCTGGCAACCCTACACGGCTCAACATCTTATCTCTCTTTTCACCATTGTTCTCTGAGTAACAAAGTAATTTAAATTCAGCACATACATGCCTTAGAGGATACAGTGAAGAAAACATTCTCAGAGGAGATTTAAGAAATTCAGATCTGCTGAAATCATTGCAGCAGTCCTCACCAGGTAGTCTGTATTCAATGAGCTAGCCTATGCAGCCAGCTTTAATTTCAAGTTTGATGGCCTGGTGAGTGCAAACCATTTCTGAGTACTGTCCTACACTAGGTAACATTGAGTGCCTTCCTCTTTATCATTCTCAGGTTTTCTTTGCTGTCAAAGTCTACAAAAACTAAAAAGAAAAAAAAATTAGTTTGAATATGCATGTGTCTGGCCTACCTACCTCTCATTTTGTTCTGCTGTTGGAGCTCAGAAAAATCTTCTTTCCTAAGAAACAGATTGCTGAGCCAGGCTGCAGAGTCCTTTAAAAATGCACATTGGCAACTGTTTTTGTAGGCTCAGACTGCGGAGAAGATGCAATGAAAATGAGATCCCTAAGCTCAGCAGAGTTAAGAATCACGCTGAAGCCAAGTGTTTGCAGCCCAGGTGGGTGTGGTCAGAGATCCAAAGGCAGTGCAGTAATCAGGGCTCAGGAAATATCAGACAAGCAGAAATCTTTGGCTCAAATCAAACATGAAATTTTTAGGAATTAAATTGATGATCCAGCCCTTACAGTCTAGTTTTTGTTTTTTGGAGTTTTTTGTTTGTTTTTTACTTTTTTTTTTGAAATTCAATTGTTATCAATGTTTGCAATGACTAAACTAGGGAACTAGATGAGAATAAAGTCTGACTGTCTACATGTATGGGCTTCCGTGGTGGGTCAGCAGTAAATAATCTGCCTGTCAGTGCCGGAGACAGTTTCAACTCCTGGGTCAGCAAGATTCCCTGGAGAAGGAAATGGCAACCCATTCCAGTGTTCTTGCCTGGGAAATCCCATGAACAAAGGAGCCTGGCAGGCTACAATACAGTCCATGGGGTCGCAGAGTTAGATACAACTTAGCGACTAAACAACAACAATCCACATGCACATCTTTCAAGCCTTTGAAAATATCTCAGGATGTGATATTGCTTTTGATCACCTGTTTTGAAGGTACAGGGTATGCAGCTAGTTACCATTTGGCTTTCCTACTCTAGGTGGCCTTTACAAGTAAGAGGTCAAAGAGCTGATGTCAAAGATAGATATTTCTGGAAAATGTGATAATTATAGACACCCCAGGGACTAGTGTGAGTGAACTTATCCACAGACAGCCTTTCTGGGAAAATAGCATCCATTTCAAGTATTTACAACAGAGAGTATTTAATCCCTGAAACCAGGTGGTAGAAAAGTAGGGAAATCAAATAGAAGAGAGTGAGGAACTTAGGAAACAGGAGGACGCTACCTCTATGATGAAAGGAATTGATGCTGTGGGATCCCGGGAATGAGGTCACCTTGTGGAATCTGGAACCTTGGCAGGTCTGCCCAGTGGGAGCATGACCTATGGAAAGGATGGAGCTGGAGCCAGAAAAGCTGCCCAGCACATCAGTCTTTGCTCAGGTGGTGATTCTCATATGCTGTTCAAATGTTGTTTACTGGCAGGTGAGCCTCTACTCGTTTCTGTGTTTCTGTAGCTAGAAATTCTTCTGTGGAGGCTTCTGGATTCAATAGACACTGGCAAATTCAGGCAGAGAGATAGAGGGAGATACCAACCAACACTGCTAAGAGGGTTTTCCAAAACGAGGCATCCTTGCCCGTGTCCTCATCTGTGTAGGTGGTGAGTTCCAGGCCCAGCATGATTCACTATGGGATGATGGTTCTGCTTCTTCTCATATGGGCCTCCAGTCCCTACTCTTCAAAGATTGGCTACCACTCTCTTTGAGAAATATAAATTCTCTCATCTATCCGCATCTTGAGCAAACCTGTCTTCTGGTAATTCCTCCTTGTCTCACCTCTGCCCCCTCTAATCTTTCTCTAGACCCTAGCCCTTCCATGGATGCACCGTCACCCCTTCCTTCCCTCTTTTCCCAGGCCCACAAACACACTGAACAACATTCCTTGATCCCATTGTTCTCTTCACTTATGATCCTAGTTCCCAACTACCTTTTCATTCCAAGTTGTTTCTGGAACCGTATCTATTTGCTGCCCCTTCTGTCTGCATGCTGACTAAAGCTCTGTGAACCAGACTTCTCCCCCTAAACAGGTGCTGCATCCAGGAGTAGTAATAGCTTTGACAAAGCCGATGCTTATTAAAATCAGTGATTCTCAGCTCTATAGTTAAAGGAACAGTAAAGTTTTGTTTCTAATCTGTCATGGACAAATTCATTGGGAAGATGTAATAAAAATGAATTTCTAGAAAAATGAAATTCAAAAGAACATAAAATGTAAGCCTCGATTTTTTATTATTACATACAATAGGCATAAAGATTTTGATACCAATTTGACAGAGTAATTTTAAATACTTATTCTGTATTCCTATACTTTTGGTGTTATGAACCAGTAATAAACAGCTCACTGACTGGCACCAGCCTGCAGACCCCCCCTACTCTGAGTAGCTCTGCTTTAGCTGATATTCCCCTTCAAATTCTGTTTCAGTCTATGGTCCTAAAGAAATGCTTTACTACCAGCAGCACACACTGCATAAAGTATGGATAGAAGAGAAGACTTTTTAGTCTAAGTCACAGCATAGGCTATGGTCATTCTTTCTTGCTGCTTATCCCTAAGCCAGAGCTGATACTCATGCCTTCTTTTTGCTATTACTCATTCTGTGGTCTTACCTTGAGCCCACCTCTGTACTATTTCCCCAGCATGGTAGCCTGAACCTTGATTCTTGAGCTGTTTCAGTTCTTGGTGCTCTTCCCTATAGATAGTCCCCCATTAACCTCACCCACAGCATATCAAAAAAAGAAAGGGATCCACTAAGTTCCTATCATATTCCTCCTAGTTGTACAGCAATAATTGCAAATTGTCTTATTAGTCATGGTCAATCGGCCCAGCCAAGACAGTATCCCACTTTTATGCTATTTTTTTTTTTTTGGCATGAAGAGCTCAAATGACCAGTTTTAGCTTCCAATTCAGAAGAACCAAACTGTGTCCCATGGTAAAAGTCTTCCCTTAAGTTTAAAAGAAAGGATGAATGGACATTAAAGGGACAGTGAGTTAAAAATGGGAAAGTGGGTTAGTCAGCTATCATTTTTAGACACTATATGGTTCTTAGATCCACATCTTGTAACTATGAGGAGACAGTGCCTTATTCAGCATGCAGTTCAGAGCCTAACCAGTACTCTGCCAAGTAGCTATGTCAAGTAACTTCCAAGGTGGAAGAAGCCCTGTGAGATTGCCGAGCTAGATTCTTAGAGACCACTCCACTGTGTTAAAAGGTTAACAACTTCATTGATAGGGAGCATAAAATGGGGAGTTACATTTGAATTAGACCCTGGCCTTTGTTTCTGATCAAGGAACTCCCTTCACAGCCAATTTAGGTGGGGTAAAAAAATGGCACATGGAGTGTTCCGGAAGTCCTCAGTGGCAATCTGCAGTGGCAGTCAGCTGTAGCATAGCCTGGTTCGCTTTGATGCAGGAAAGGAACAGAGAGAAAGAACCTCTCTCCCTGAAGCCACAGCTGCCTTATTTGGGTTCCATGCGAATGCTCACCAGATAGGGTTCACCACAGAAGAGGCTCTCAGTTACATGAATAAGTAACGATGGAATCAGGTTAACTTGGCCTCTTTTTTCACACTTGCTCAGTAGACTCCTGATCAACCTCATGCTCTGGATCCATTCCTAATGTTCTGTATTCTCATCATTTCCTCAGTCTTCCAATCAGCCTTTTTCCATCACCTTGACCAACAAGTCCAAAACATGATACAGAGCCTGGCCTAAAGCCTCATCTTCGTTCAGCCAAAGCTATACTATACTATACCAAAGCTATACTACTCAATGCCCTACAGAACTGGAGATTTCCCTTACTCCCTTGTCCTTCAGGCTTACCTGTCAGAGTCTCTAGGCCTATAGAGCCTACTCACAGGGGACAACAGTTCTTCTCCTGCAAAACCATTCTTGGTGTGTGTATGCATACTTGGTTGCTTCAGTTATAATTGATTCTTTGCCACCCTCTGGACTGTAGCCTACCAGGCTCCTCTGTCCACGGGATTCTCTAGGCAAGAATACTGGAGTGAGTTGCCATGCTCTGCTCCAGGGGATCTTCCCAACTCAGGGATCACGCAAACCCACGTTTCTTATGTCTCCAGCATTGGCAGGCAGGTTCTTTATTGCTAGGGCCACCTAGGAAGCCAA
The DNA here is from genome assembly GCF_027580195.1 of Bos mutus. Lineage (NCBI taxonomy): Eukaryota > Metazoa > Chordata > Mammalia > Artiodactyla > Bovidae > Bos > Bos mutus. The sequence continues at coordinate 52,181,866 of NC_091617.1, forward strand.
CCATCCTTGGTACTCAACAGCTTGTTAAGTGAACCCCCTTTGAGGCCTTAAGCCCTGGTTGAGGATGAAACAACAGTGTGGTAGGCTCTGTGGGCATGTAAACAATCTGCTTGTACAATTTATTTGGTCTTTCAGAGCTTGATGGAATTCTGGAAGGTGTACTCAGCTTTGTTTTTACATTGTGGTAGATATTGGATCTCTGATCTGTACAGTCTAAAACTCAAGTATCTTCTTCAGAAACTCTGTGTTATCTGATCCTCCTAGACACAATTTGTGAAAGAAAAATCCCTTGCTAAAGGAACAAAGCCTTTCTTCAAAACCTAGGAGCTTTTATTGCAGTTCTCTCACTAGGAATTGCCACAGGCATCATTTAATATCCAGATCTGTCTCCGTCATCACATTACCTGGTCAGCTTGGTCTGTGAGGGACCAGTATACTCATGTGCCCAGATGAGTCAAATGCATGTACTCTGTATTTTAAAAGTCTAAAGACCAACATAAAGCTTCTATATTGTCCCGTCTTTACTCTTAACTCTACACTTTACTTTACTCTACTCTTAACTTTACTCTTTATTCTTACTCCTAAATTTAACAATAAACTTATGACGTGGAAGTACATATAATTACGTCATGATGTGTCCAATGTATTCTTTCTATAAATATTCACGTCCTTGTTGTATCATACACTGTGAAGTTACTTTACTGTTTTATAAACTTATTTTTAAAGGTTTCTTGAAAACAAGTATCTACTCCTTTTGTTTGAAAGAAATAAGGAGAAACAGGAACCCTAGAGAGTAAAATTAGCCAGGCAAACTCTTTCTAGTTGTTTAACAGAAAACTTCCGTTATTTGCAAGATAAAGCTTCAGCTGAGAATCAGTATTTTCCTTATAATGTTGACTCTAAAAAGAAACAGGAATTTTAAGGTTAATGTGGTTCTGCTAATAGAAATCTATTCCTATAAAAAAAACTGAAGGCACATTAAACTTACTACAAAGTTCCAGTGGCTCATAACTAATGTTTGTTTTGGCTTCAAGATTAAAAGTGGTTTTGTTACCATTAGCAAGAAAATGCATATTTCTAACTTTACTCTGCTAAGACATAATACAAATTCTTTTAGTATTTTGATGTAGGGAGAACAGACTTTTTTCTCTTTATGTAGACAGCAATGGAACCTGCTTCCTGTGTCAGCAGCTCTTCATCAGGTAAAAAAAAGTTATTTTGTGTCACTTTGGATGTTCAGAGACATTTGAAGACCTAACTAACAGCAACTTAAACTTAATTAACAGGAACTCTAAAGATAGAAAATCCATAACAGGCACCTATAAGGACTTAAAAATACTATTTCAAACCCAGATCCTTTCCATCCTCCTGCTCTATTATTCTTATTTTGTTGATTTTTTAGTCCTCCTATGTGTTTCCTCACATCTGTAGGGTGGCTGCTGCAGCTCCAGGCATCAAATCAATGCTCAGAAAATAGAGACAGGGTGGCAGGGGGGTTTATATGAAATTCTCCTCTTGCATCTATCCCTGTTACAAGGATTCCATAGAAATTCTCCCAACAGATTTTTGTTTATGTTCCATTGTCCAAAAAAAGTATCAGTATTTGTTTTTTTCAGTTTGATTTTAGTAGTTAATTTTGGATACACAGAACCCTTTTGTCGTTGTCTTTTAGTCTCAGAGCTAGGAGGAGGAAAAGGTGTGGACATACAAGCATATAATTGGAGTTCAGTATTCAAGAGTGAGGTAAACATGGTTAGCTGCTGGATTCTCAGTTTGCAAGAAAGTTGGAAAGTTCTGACTGGCTTCCACCCCTGACATAGGCCCAGCTCTTCACAGTGGTCACCCCTAGTTTCTCCTTTTCCAAATATAGAGGACTCCTAACCCATGCTGAGTTGTGATGGTCATTTTATTTATCTTTTCTGAACCCTTTCTCAGTCCTCCTTTTAACTAGAAGTGGTCATATCCTGCACAGGGCTGGGCAGAGAAGGGGTTCAGTTAGCAAGAAAGAGAAATGGTACTAGTAACTGTCACAGTGTCCTTTTCACTTTATCCATTTCACACTGTTTGCTTTTAAATTGTTTTCTGTCATATCTACTTATTTGATGTTTACAAGCTGGCTTCTTTTATTCATCTTCTAAAACACAAATTTGACTTCATCATTAACTTTCCATTTCCTTAGTATGGATTACAAGAATGGTCATGATTGAGCCCTTGCATACCTTTCCAGCATTTTCTCTTCCATGTGGCCTATTTGGTTTCTGTGTTCTCTAGCAGCTGCACATTTGTTCTACTGTCTGCCTAGAATATCTTCCCTCTTCCACTTCCCTATACTCTTCCTTACAAGTCAGTTTCTCCTTGTCTTTCAAAACTGATGCTTCAAGAAGCTTTTCTTAAAACCCTGTTCCCTCTTAAACTCCAGTATTTTCCCTCTGTCCTTCCACAGCACCAGGGCAGGGGGTTCCTTAGTGCTGCCTGTATATGTGTATTTGGATTTATTTGTTTATATAATCCATTTATTTTTTGGTTCCAAACTAAGCTTTTTGAGATTAGAGACTGTCTGACTTAAGGTCCTGTGATATATAGGAGAGATGTTCAAATTGTGTGTTTTAGTGGCAAAAAAGATGGTAGGCTTGCTGGATGACTGGGTTTCCTTACAAAGAAAGATCTAGTCCTGTTACCTAGAAGGTAAGGATAAATTTGAGATATTTCACTTTCTCTTGTTCCTCAGAATTTTAAAGTTTCTGACTTTAATTTAGAAATGGTTTGTGAGGAAAAGATAGGGCTGAAGCAATAGAGCTTTACAAACAAAAGTTGTTTGGCAGGATTGACTCTGAGCTGTACAGAGAGCTTACGGATACAAAGCCAACCTGATAACCACTGTACTTTCGAAATGACCCATTGAGCCGTGCACACAGAACTAGGCCAGCAGTCTTTTCTTTCCTTCTGCACCAGTTAGTCAGGTGAGCTACAGCTTTAAATTCTAAGGACTGAAACCCACCAATTCAGGTATACAGGGACACAAGTACCTGGCAGAAGGCAGTGCATTGTAAATCATCCCTTAACAAACAAGAAGTCTCGCCAAATTAGGTCATATGGATCCCTGCTTGGACCCTAGCCCAGCCAAGGGCCCCTCCCTCATTCAGAAGGGTTCTTTTCCCATTCAGGTTCACACAGTCAAAAAACAAAATCAAATCTGAGATTAAAGCAGCACAAGCTTTATTCAGTGGCCAGAGAATGCAGAAGCAGAAACTTTGTTCACAAATAATTTCTTGCCTGCGGGACCATTAAGGTAAGATTTGAAGGGCAGGACTAATGAGAGGGAGGCATGTGCATTGGATTTCTGGGAATAGGCGGGGCTCTTCCTGGAACTGGGATGCCACTTCTTTTCAACCCTTGTACGGTCCTTTAGCATCAGGTTGGGAAGCAGGTTAAACCATCTTGGTGCACACAGACATTCTTACTGTTACAGTGAGATGGTAATGAGACACAGGGGGCCCTTTGTCCCACTTTCAAAGCTGAATCAGCTGATGCAAGTTACAGTCTTATTCCTGCGCTGTGAACACAGCCAGAGAGTGTGGTTATGTGTGGTTTTCTGTGGGTTTACTGGAGGGAGGAGCCGGGGTATGGTTCTGGGGCAACGGTGTTAGTAACATGGCAGCTAAGAGTCTTGTCAGGATTGGGTTTTGCCTCTTCTTCACACTAAATCCTGGATTCTGATACTCATTACAGGTCACTCAACCCTAACACCCTGACAGGTAGATACAAAGAGGAGTTCTTTACTTCTGTATTTGAAAGAATGATACAGGGACGGAGTTAGAATAGTTAATTTCATTCTAAGGAATACTGAATATATCATTTACCACACAGTAGGATATTTAAATATGACAACCATGACCATCATGGAGTGGGATTCTGATATCAGACTTAGGTGATCAACCTAAACCAACATTAGGAAGGAAGCCTTCTACTGATTAGCCCAGACTCTTTGACCTCCAGGTGCTGTCGCCACCCCTCTGATATAAAAATGTCATCTCACATTGTCTGAGGTGAGAAGTCACAGTATCATTTTAGAGCTTTCATTATTTAGTTGAAATCCTTACATCTGACATAATCAACCCCAGCAGTTAGTGTGGTTAAAAAGAAGTGAGATACCCAAATTCCATATTTTTAATGTTTATTTTTTTTAAGTTAGAATACACTGCTGTCCATTCATTTTCTAGATTTGTTGAGTGGAGGGCACCAAGGCCTTTCTCTGAGTATGGGGTCACTGTTTGATCTTCTATATTATCTTTTTTACACAAACTAATCAATATCTCACCATCTGATATTTCCAGTTTTTGTTTCTTGAAAGTGGCTGGAGAACTTTGTATTCAAATTGTTGAAAAGAATCCAACTCCTCCTAGAGCTTTACAATTTGTTTTCAGTCTTTCTCTATTGACTCTCCCACACCTAATCCAAACAGCTGAATTTTCTTGCTCCTTTTCTGTGCTTTATTTAGCCTCTCTGAAGCATTCATCTTATTTAACTTAGTTGTTGGAGAAACACCAAGTATGCCTTGTCCTCCCATGTAATCAATTAACATAATATTTAGTTAGATGATTAGCTGATGACAACATACGTTCTGAACTGAAGGGGGTAGAAGTGGACGGGCACAGCCAACTGGCTCCCGAGGCATTTGATGTGTCATAGACATCTGTTTAGGGTCTGTTAAAGAGGGAGAGGTGATGTTTCCAAGAAGTCCTTGGACTTGTATCTGTGCATGTTCAAAACTCACTTCACTTAATGGAGTCTTGTTCAATTCCTTACTATCTTTATGTGACTGACAAAACAGCTGCTATTTGCCTGTTTACCCTGCCTTTTTTTGCCTGTTGTCTTGGGTTTGCAGCCTTCTTGCTAAAAACAAAAGACTCCACTCTATCCAGCTATATTCTTTTTTGTATAGAGCACAATCGAGGAGGATTTATGATCTACACTTTTGGCAAGAAGAAACATTGCATGATAGAATTCTGAACTGGAAAATGGTCCTTGAAGGTTAGTAAGTGCCCTGGCCCCTTCGGTGTAGTGTGGTTTCCCTTACACGTGCTTTGTCCAGGGCTCCACTTCTGGGAGAGCAAACCCTTTGGAGATGCGGGTTTGTGGACATGTAACGAGGTGGTGTTTTCAAAGGAAACCTGTGAGGAAGTATGGGAAGCAGGATGGAACAGAAGATGCTAAGCAAGGATGGGGCTTTAGGTGGAGTCTCAGCCTTGTTCCCACAGTGGGGCTCTGGAGCACAGAATAGCTCTTGCCTTGAGGCCACCAGGAGGGCACAGAGTAGGGAAGGAGTGTGACTGCCAGACCACAGCTTCCATTATCTAAGGGCGAGACTCTGAAAAGGCTGCAGTGATGTGAGCAGGTAGCACCAACTGAGCAACGTGTGCATGAAAACTGAATGGTTAAAAGTGATCCCAGGGGATCTGAGCAAATGCCAAATGGTCTTGTTGCTGTTGTTGTTGTTTAGTTGCTAAGTTGTGTCTGATTCTTTGTGTCCCCATGGACTGTAGGCTGCCCTGCTGCTCTGTCCATGGGATTTCCCAGGCAAGAATACTGGAGTGGATTGTTACTTTCTTCTCCAGGGAATCTTCCTGACCCATTGACCTTCTGTCTGCTGCATTGGCAGACAGGTTACCATGAAGCCATCAGGGAAGCTGTGTTAACATACAAAATATCAGATATTAAATATGTGGCATTTTTGAACTAGCTACTTTTATTGGGCCTGATTTATGAGCCTCCCTAGATTTTCTTGGGAGAAGGCAATGGCACCCCACTCCAGTACTCTTGCCTGGAAAATCCCATGGACAGAGGAGCCTGGTGGGCTGCAGTCCATGGGGTCTCGAAGAGTCAGACACCACTGAGCAACTTCACTTTCACTTTTATGCATTGGAGAAGGAAATGGCAAGCCACTCCAGTTTTCTTGCCTGGAGAATCCCAGGGATGGGGGAGCCTGGTGGGCTGCCGTCTATGGGGTCGCACAGAGTCGGACACGACTGTAGCGACTTAGCAGCAGCAGCAGCAGATTTTCTTGGCCTTCCCTATTTCCTGAGCCTTCAACTGGTTGGACAAAGAGAGCCCCATCCCCAATGCCACTGACTCCAAAACATCAGCAGCCTTCCCTGGGGAGGCTTCAGCATGTGCCCCATTGATGCCTCCATAGTGAGAGCTGCCACCATTACAGGGTCCAAACATGACCTAAGGAGATTCCCAGAGGTGGTGGTTTCCTTTGCCCCATGTTTCCATATTCAAAGTATGATACTGGGAGGCATTAGTCTGGCTTCCTGAGTGGTGCCCCAAGGGAACCAGGAAGAGCATGGGGGTTAAAGCCCCATGGGGAAAATTTGCCTATGGAGAAAATCTGTCGATGAATCCCTTTTGCTCTCTTCCTCTGATGGATTGTTCTGAGGTGCTGTGGTTCTGCAGAGGAGGCCTGGAGAGTGTCCTTTATGAGTGAGCGAGTGCCCCTGTGTTCTGTTCTAAAGCTGAGGCCAATAGGGCACCACCACCTAATGCCTGCTTTTCTTCCTTTCTTGTTTCAATTTTCCTTTGCCTCCACTCTTGCTGCTCTGCAGCTGCACCTCTTCACCTCCCTCCCAGATGTGTTGAACACACTTTTAACCTGGTTTCCAAACAAACCAAGAGCTACTCCCTACACCTACCTGCACCCCGTACTCAAAAAATGTGCTTGAAGCAAAGACAGTACATGTAGAGATTCAAAATTTCAACCCAATATGTAAATCCTCAAGTGGAGGATTTTCACTATAAAATATCAAGGAAGATTTCTTTTGAGTAAAGAGTGGGTAATCCTAAAATTGTTCTTTTGTTCATTTTTCTATCTAAACAGAGTCAATCCTAGTAAAATCTAAGTGGATGCTAAGGAGAAATCCCTAGGATGCTACAGAGTTTTCCTTTATTATGACTTCTTTCCCAAATTGGCACAGTGCCCTGAGCATTGTGAGAGGCACTGAATTTAAAACAACGCATAGGAGAGAGGAGCTCCCTGGAATCCGTTTTTCCTGGAGGAATTCATAATGTGAACTAGCATGATGCAAATGATGTGAAACATTCTTGTTTATTGAACAAGACAACTGACCTTCTGTGTGCATCTGGTCATATCTAGGCCAGCAGTTATGAGCCAAGACCAGTCTTTAATGTTAGGGCTGGAGAACCTGACCTGAACACAAGTAAAGTTTGTTGTTGTCACAATTAGTGCTGAAGGCCTCAGTCAGTGTGCCGTGCTGTGCTTAGTTGCTCAATCGTGTCTGACTCTGCAACCCCATGGACTTAGCCTGCCAGACTCCTCTGTCCATGGGATTCTCCAGGCAAGAATACTGGAGTGGGTTGCCATGCCCTTCTCCAGGGGAGCTTCCTAACCCAAGGATCGAAGCCAGGCCTCCCACATTGCAGGCAGATTCTCTACCATCCGAGCCACCAGGAAAACCCTCAGTCAGTGTGGTCTGTGGCTGTTAAGATGAACACAGGGGTAGCCATTCTGTTCTCTTTATTTTATGCTTGTAGAATGGCTTCAGGTTTTTCTTCTGTCTTGATTAGTCTCAGCATCTGGATTTCTTTTTGCCATGTTTCATTATGGAGGCTGCTTTTCTTTGCCTTCTTTCCCCACATCTGGAAATCAGCCACAATGTACCAGAACAAGGCGCTTCTAACATTTGAGCCCTTTTGTAAGGGTGCTGATTGCAACTTGGGTAGCTTCAATTTAATCCAAGGTGGAAGATTTCGGCTGCTTTGGGGGAAGAAAATAAATGTCTAAAAATAAAACTTAGGCATAAAAATAGGGCCAAATACTCATTAACTGCCTCACTTAGCTGAATGCTGAAATTATTTCCAAAGCGCTAAATCAGACATTTGTGTAGAAGAGGTTGAGTATGTTTTTTTATTCATAGTACTTCATCTTAGATGATAAGTGGGTTATGGCAATTTGTCATTTTATCCAAAAGACATGAATTAACCAGTTTTCAAGGGCCTAATTTTCGGCTCACGCTGACCCTTGAATTGGAGCATTTGTGCTCACAAGTCTTTTGGAATGGATTTTGTGGGCTGTTATATGGGAGGCTGGAGAGGCAGGCAGGACCAGGAGCCAGAGAATCCATCCAAGGCTTGGTAGGCTAGGATTAAGAATTTGATTTGACTGTGATGGGAAGTCACTGCAGTGATTGAATTAGAAGGCTGTTATAGACCTATTTATATTTTTAAGATATGACCTTGAATGCTGCGTTGACAGATTATAAGAAGGCAGGAGTAGAAGAGTGGTAACCATCCAGATAACTATTTTTGATATCCAGGTAAGAGATGATAGTGGCCTTGGGGTAGAAGGTGATGGTAGAGTTGGAAAGAAGTGCACAAATAATGGAGTTTTGTTTATTTCATTAATAAAAGACTGATTAATAGATTAGATGAGGGACATGAGGGAAGGGAAGAATCAAAGTTGATTTCTAAGTTTCTAGACTAAACAGCATGGAGGATATTGAGATAAAAACTGAAGGAGAAATGGGGTAATTTTTGTTGTTTTGTTCAGGGTGGACTAGAGAACAACTGTAAAGGGAATGAGGCATAAACCAAAGGTTCATGTTTGTTCTGTGATGCCTATAAGGCATCTAAATGAACAGGTCAAATGGGCAATTGAATATATGTCCTTGACTCAGTAGATAAATCTAAGAATCCTTGGTGTACAAATGTCATTCAGAGCCATGAAACAGAAGGACTTGTAAGCAGCTCTTTGCAGGAAACCACACTCAGCAGGAAACCCCTTGGTCTTGTCACCTTGCCTAACCTGGTGTTTCTTTCCATAGATCAAAGGAGTAGAAATGAAGAATAAGTAACAGATGACCAGATCTCTTCCCTAGCTTCTGCTTCGGTAATCTTATAAACAAAATGTGTGAAGAAGATAGCATCTAAATAAAGACCACAGTGCACACAGTGGGGGATGGTGATGACTCTGACCCCACCTCAACAATTAACTGAGATTGTTACTTCCCGTTTTCCCTTTAAACATTTTCAGGGCCAAGCAGAATCTTCGGAGTTGGTTTTGGGGGGATACGAGTCTGCCTTCTTCCCAAATTAATGGCTTTCTAATTAAAAGCAGGTTTCTTTTCTACCAACACTTGTCTCTCTCTCAGGTATTGATTTTCAAACAGTGAGCAGCTGGATCTGTTGGATAACAGGCTTACCAAGGGAGTGAGTATAGAGAAAGTTTAAGTCCTGAGAATGTCCTGTACTTTTACAGAAGCAGGACAAGCAAAGGAGGAGGCTGAGTAAGGAGGACTAAGGAGGAGCGGCCATGAGGAAGGAAAAACTAGGAGACTGTGGTGGCCTAGAACAAAGAGAAGAATCCTTAATAAAAAAAGATAACAGCCATGTTGAGTGCTCCTGTGAGATTGAATAAGATGAGGACAAACCGCATCCACTGAGTTGGCAACACAGAACTTCTTGGTGACACTGACAAAGGGCAGTTTATGACACTTCTTGGAAACAAGAGCCTGGAGTGGATTGAGGGGAAATGTTAAGGGGAAAATTCAGTTCAGTTCAGTTCATTTCAGTCACTCAGTCGTGTCCGACTCTGCGACCCCATGAATCGCAGCACGCCAGGCCTCCCTGTCCATCACCATCTCCTGGAGTTCACTCAAATTCATGTCCATTGAGTTAGTGATGCCATCCAGCCATCCAGCCATCTCATCCTCTGTCGTCCCCTTCTCCTCCTACATCTCGTCCCAATCCCTCCCAGCATCAGCGTCTTTTCCAGTGAGTCAACTCTTTGCATCAGGTGGCCAAAGTACTGGAATTTCAGCTTTAGCATCATTCCTTCCAAAGAACATCCAGGGCTGATCTCCAAAATGGGGGTGGCTATTTAGACAATTATTTTAAGAAGTTAACAGAGTTGAGAAATAGGTATATAGTTAACCAAGAGTCAGTGGAGAGTATTGTTTTTTCTCATGTTCTTAAGATGGGATAAATTGGAGCATTTTTGCTCATAGGATCAATCTAGTAGAGAAAAAGAATTGAATCATAGAGTAGAAAAGTGATGTAATTGCAGGGACAGATTTCTTGAAAATAAAAAGTGATGTGAGATGCAGAGCAAAAGCGAAGGGTTTGGATTTGGATAAGAGGAGGAGAGGAGTCAGAAGAGTAGACAGCTGTTAATGGGTTGGTTAAATTGATGCTAGGGGGATGAGGGAACATCCATAGTTAACTTTAACTAATTAATGAATCAGGGCTTCCCTGGTGGCTCAGCTAGTAAAGAATCTACCTGCAATGCAGGAGACCCAGGTTCAATCCTTGGGTTGGGAAGATCCCCTGGAGAAGGGAATGGCAACCCATTCCAATCTTATTCTTGCCTGGAGAATTCCATGGGCAGAGGAACCTGACTAAGTATAGTCCATGGGGTCGCAAACAGTTGGACACAACTGAGCGACTAACACTTCAACTTTCAATTAATGAATCAAGAACATCAGCTGAAAGGAGGTTGGGAAGCGGGGGTGCTGGAAGTTTCAAGAAAAGGTAGAAAATATTGCAGTCATCATGGAAAATGGGAAATTGAACCTTTAGTACAATAGTGGAAATGGAATGTTCTGAAGTTACATTAAACAAGGTAGAGTTAATTCTTGCTTGAAAGAGATTGATTAAATCTTGAATTGTTTTTTAATAGCCTGTAAAGGTGAAATGCATCATTACATATTTACATCTATTCATGGCAGAAAATGAATTTAATGATTACTTTTAATCTTACTGGGCTTCCCTGGTGGCCCAGACGGTAAAGCGTCTGCCTGCAATGTGGGAGATCCAGGTTCAATCCTTGAGTCAGGAAGATCCCCTGGAGAAGGAAATGGCAACCCACTTCAGAACTCTTGCCTGGAAAATTCCGTGGATGGAAGAGCCTGGTGGGGTGCAGTCCATGGGATCACAAAGAGTTGGACACAACTGAGCAACTTAGCTTCACTTTCTTTCTTTTCTAATCTTACTATTAAAGAGATAAGCCTTGTGATATATATCTTTTCATACATTATACAATCAAATACATCTATAAGAAGAAATATGAAGTTCTTATTTTTATAACTACTCCTGTTTTACATGTTTACTTTGCCAAACACTTTATTTTATGGTATGTTAGTTTACTACTGTGTTGGTTCCTGTTATGTAACAGTGATTTAATATTTCCATATATTTCAAAATAATCACCATGAGAAGTCTAGTTATGATCTGTCATATTACAAAGATATTATATAATTATGTACTCTGTTTCCCCCACACCGTACATTTCATGAGGCTTCCCAGGTGGTGCTAGTGGTAAAGAACCCAGCTGCCAATGCAAGAGACATAAGAGATGTGAGTTTGATCCCTGAGTTGGAAAGAGCCCCTGGAGAAGGGCATGGCAACCCACTCCAGTATTCTTGCATGGAGAATCCCCATGGACAGTGGAACCTGGGGGGCTATAGTCCATATAGTCTCACAGGGTTGGACATGAATGGAGCGACTTAGGATGCACGCGTGTACATTTCATACCCTGACTCAATTATTTTGCAGCAGGAAGTTTGTACCTTTTTTAAAAAAAAGCATTTCTTTTTTAAAAAAATAGTATTGTTTAGCTATTCCACGTCATAGTTGTGGCAGAGGAATCTGGTTATGGCATCCAAACTCGTAGTTGTGGCATGTGGGATTTAGTTCCCTGATCAGGGACCGAACCCAGGCCCCCTGTGTTGGGATCGTAGAGTCTTAGCCACTAGACCACCAGAGAAGTCTCAGGAATTTTGTGCCTTTTAACCTCCTTCATGTACATCTTTGTTGTTGTTAAGTCGCTTCAGTCGTGCCCGACTCTATGCGACCCCATAGACGGCAGCCCACCAGGCTCCCCCGTCCCTGGGATTCTCCAGGCAAGAACACTGGAGTGGGTTGCCATTTCCTTCTCCAATGCATGAAAATGAAAAGTCAAAGTGAAGTCGCTCAGTTGTGTCCGACTCTTCACGACCCCATGGACTGCAGCCTACCAGGCTCCTCAGTCCATGGGATTTTCCAGGCAAGAGTACTGGAGTGGGGTGCCTTCGCCTACTCCACATGTACATCTTTCCCTCCCCCTAATCCCTTCCCCTGTGGCAACAACCTGTTTGTTCCCTGTATCTATCTATACCTTGTTCATTTGGTTCACATTTTTTTTGGTGTGATTCGCATATGCGAGAAATTATACAGTATTTTAATATCTCTGTCAGACTTATTTCTATTACCTTAATACCCTCTAGTTACATCCATATTGCCGCAAATGGCAAGGTTTCATCCTTTTTATGACTGAATAATATTCCATTGTATATGTATATCATAGCTTCTTTATCCATTCATCTATTGATGGGCACTTAGGTTGCTTGTATATTGGCTATTGTAAATAATGTTGCAATAAACATATGGGTCCATATATCTTTTCTAGTTGTTTTTTTCTTTTTTTTTTTTCAGTAAATACCCAGCAGTGAAATTGCTGGATCATGTGGTAGTATTCTTAATTTTTCAAAGAATCTTCATACTGTTTTTCACAGTGGCTACACCAATTTCCATTCCCACCAACAGTGCATGAGGGTTCTCTGTTTTTCTACATCCTTGCCAACACATTATTTGTTATCTTTTTAAAAATTCTTAATTTTAAATTGAGTTATAGTTTAGGTACAATGTTACATAAATTTCAGGTGTACAAAATAGTGACTCACAATTTTTAAAGGTTATGTTCCATTTATAGTTGTTATAAAATATTGGCTCGTTTCCCTGTGTTGTACAATATATTCCTGAAGCTTATTTATTTTATACATACTAGTTTTTACCTCTTAATCCCCTACCCCCATGTTTTTCTTCTCCCCTTCCATCTCTCCAGTGGTAACCACTAATTTGTTCTCATTTCTGTGAGTCTGTTTCGTTTTTTGTGACACTCAGTAATTTAAGATTCCACATGTAAGTTACATCATATGGTATTTGTCTCTATTCATCTGACTTATTCCACTTAGCATAATACCATCCAAGTCTAACCATATGCAAATTCATTCTTTTTTTATGGTTGAGTAGTTTTCACTGTGTACAATGAAATACACACACACACACACACACACACTACATCTTTTTTTATCCGTTCATCTGCTGATGGCCATGTAGTTTGCTCCCATATCTTGGAAATTATAAATGGCGCCTGTATGAACATTGGGCTACATGCATCTTTTCAAATTAGTGTTTTTGCTTTTTTCAAATATATACCCAGGTGTGAATTAATGGGTCACACAGTAGTTTTGGCTCCGCTGGTAGCTCAGCTGGCAAAGCATCCATCTGCAATGCAGGAGACCTGGGTTCCATCCCTGGGTTGGGAAGATCCTCTGGAGAAGGGAAAGGCTACCGATTCCAGTATTCTAGCCTAGAGAATTCCATGGACTGTACATCTATGGGATTGCAAAGAGTCGGACACAACTGAATGACTTTCACTTTTCATGGTAGTTTTATTTTTAGATTTTTGAGAAATCTCCATACTGTTTCACAGTGGCTGCACCAATCTACATTCCCATCAACAGTATAGGAAGGTTCCGTTTTCTCCACATCCTCATCTACATTTGTTATTTGTCTTCTTTTTGATGATAGCAATTCTGACAGGTGTGAGGTGCTCGCTCATTGTGGCTTTGATTTGCGTGTCCCCGATGATTAGCAATGATGAGCATCTTTTCATGTGCCTTTTGGCCATCTACATTTCCTCTTTGGAAAAATGTCTATTCAGTTCTGCCCATTTTTAAATTGAATTTTGGTTTTTGATGTTGAGTTGTATGAGTTGTACTATATTTTGGATATTAATCACTTATTGGTCGTATCACTTGCAAATGTTTTTTCCCATTTGATAGCTCTTTTCATTTTGTCAATAGTTTCCTTTGCTGTGAAATAGTTTTTAAGTTCAATTAGGTCCCATATGTTCATTTTTGCATTTATTTTCTTTGCTTTAGGAGACATATCTAAAAAATATTGCTATGATTTATGTCAGAGTGTTCTACCTATGTTTTCTTCTGTCCGTTTTATGATTTTTGGTCTTATATTTAAATCTTTAATCTATTTTGAGTATGACATTAGAGAATGTTGTAATTTCACTCTTTTACATGTAGCTGTCTAATTCTCCCAACACCACTTATTAAAGAGTCTGTCTTTTCTCCATTGTGTATTCTTCCTTCCCTTGTCATAGTTTAATTGACCATATGTGTGGAGTTTTGTTTCTGAGCTCTCTATCTGTCCCACTGACCTATGTGTCTGATTTAGTGCCAGTATCATACTATTTTGATGGCTGTATGGTCTGAAGTCAGAGAGCATGATATCTGTAGCCCTTTTCTTCTTTCTCAAGATTATCTTGGTTATTCACGGTCTTTTACCTTTCCATACACATTTTAGAATTAGGTGTTCTAGTTCTGTGAAAATGCCCTCAGCATTTTGACGGGGATTGCAATGACTCTGGATTGCGTTTGGTCGTTTGGTCATTTTAACAGTATTCTTCCCACCCTTAACATTGTGTATCTTTCTGTCTGTTTGTGTCAGCTTCAGTTTCTTTCATTAGTGTCTTATAGTTTGCCATGTACAGGTATTTTACCTCCTTGGGTAGGTTTGTTCCTAAGGATTTTATTCTTTTTGATTCAATGGTAAATTGGGTTGTTTCCTTAATTTCTTTCTGATAGTTCATTATTTGTGTATAGAAATGCAACAGACTTCTGAATATTAATTTTGTAACAAGCTCTAGTAGTTTTCTGGTTGCCTCTTTAGGATTTTTATGTGTATATCAAGTCATCAGCAAATAGTGACAGTTTTACTTCTTCCTTTCTGATCTCAATTCTACTTTGTCTTGTCTGATTGATGTGACTAGAATTTCCAATACTATCTTAAATAAAAGTGGCCAGAGTGGGTATCATAATCTTAAAGGAAAGGCTTCCAGCTTTTCACCATTGAGAATGATGTTAACTGTGAGTTTGCCATCTATGTACTTTATTATGTTTTGGTATATTCCCTTTATGCCCAGTTTTCTGGAGGGTTTTTATCATAAATGGATTCTGAATTTTGTCAAAAGCTGTTTCTGCATTTATTGAGATGATCATACAGTTTTTTATTCTTCAAATATCCAGAGAACCACCATTTAATGTATACCAAATCTTTATTCATTCAACAGCCATTTTTCAGAATCTGTTATATAGCAGGTACTGCCTTAGATGTGAAATCTCTTCTTCAGAGTTAACATCCTGCTATACATTTAGTGATATGTCCTGTTGGCCTCCTATGTGCAGAAACATGTGCACTTTTAAAAGGGGATTGTGCTACTTAAAAGTTGCCTTGTAATCTGATTTTTCTCCTATAACATTAAGAGCTTCTTTCCATACCATTGAACTGTCTTTTACAGTATTTAATTTTAAAGATTTAATGGTTGTAGAAGAATTATTTGTGTGAATGCAGCAGAGTTAATTTAATGATTCTCCTATAGGCAGAGACATTAATTCTTTCTTCTCCAATTCCTGTCTGCACTTGAAATCTGTAACTTGCATATTTTGCTTCTCTTTGATAGTATCAGGAATATGATCTCCACGAGACATGAAGGCACAGGCAGTGCTGGCTTTCTTCTTCCCTCTTATACCATGTCTATGTGGACCTCAAGGTAAGTGCCTTTATACTATTCCCAAGTGTTGGTTATGTGTATCATTAGACAGGAACATGAGCCACAATACAAGGGGGCTGTTTCCTCTGTAGCCATAGCATTGTCAACTTTTCTAAAAGATCAATTAATAATAAACAGGAGGCAGACGGAAGTCTGCATGAAGATTAAAAATAATGTTTTCTTCTGTCTACTCTGATTAAGGCTCTTTCTAATCTGTTATCTGTTACCAGATATAAAATCACTATAAAGGCAAATTTGATTGGTTGGTTGATTTGTTTTTAAGTGTTAGCTTGGTGCTTGACACAACAAAAGGTACTATCAGCTTTGCTAGGTCCTATGATAGGCACTTTTAATTACCCAATAAAATACTAGAGATGTTTAGTAGGACAATTAGGGAAGTCAACAAAACCACTCCTTTTCTTTCCTACCTTTCCACATCTCTCAGCTTAATGCCACATTCCTCTAGCCTTTAGACAGACTGTTTCTCTGAGGCAAAGTGGGACATGGCAGAATGGAAAGAGCCTCAGAAGAGAAGGCCAAGGGAAAAGACTTTGTGACCTGGCCACATGAACACCCAATTCTCCCATCACAGGTGGCTTTGGCCAAGGTCAATGGAGTAAAATAATGTCCTTTCCAGTGAAAATATCACAAAATTCATAGATAAGGCATATGATCTACTTTTCATTTTGTCCAGGAAAAAGTGGCTACTACCTGCAGTGATTATGAGATAATAAGTATATTTTCTTTGCAAAAACCTGATTGTGATGAGTCCATTTGCTTTTTAAGATCACTTTCTGAAGTTGACTATATATGGGCTTCCCTGGTAAAGAATCTGCCTGCAGTGCAGGAGACCTGGGTTCAATCCCTGGGTTAGGAAGATCCCCTGGAGAAGGGAATGGTTACCCATCCAGTTTTCTTGCCTGGAGAATTCCATGGGCAGAAGATCCTGGCAGGCTATAGTCCATGCGGTTGCAGAGTCAGACATGACTGAGTGACTAACACTTTAACTTTACTTCAAACATATATATAAACTTATATGTATTAGGAGGATTGGACTTCTACATTTATATCTAGAATAATATTTCTTAACTATATTTTAACTGACTCATAGGATACCCTGTGAGTTGTCCTAAAGCCAAAATAAATGAGTCACTTCATGTCCCCTTTTGGACTCCTCCTATGTGTGCCATTTCTTGAAACTAATGTCTGTTTATTCCCAACAGATGCCTGAATGCAGCATTATCTTTTACATGTCCCAAATATTTCCTAACCCAACCAAGTTAAGATTTTTCTATTCTGTAAGAGTCTGCTGGCTCCAGAAGCTGAATAAACTATTTAATAATTTGTTATTGTATAGTAAGTATTAAAGATATATGTTCAGGGATAAAAATCAACAGGAATCTTTAATTTATATAATATAATAATATAATATAATATAATATAATATAATATAATATAATTTCCAGTAACTGTGTAGGCCAAGATCAGAGGAGAAATGAGACTATTGATCAAGCATCAAGCAAGGTTTCTATGCTTTACACTGTTGTCAATTCTAATAGTTACATTGAATCCAACAGATACTCAATTAAAATTGCAGACACTCAAATACAGCTCAAATACAGAGCTTCATGGCTTGTTTCTGAGAACTGGACTAGCAAAGGTTCTTGATAGATAGATAGATGATAGATGTTAATGATCAGGCTGCTGACCTAGGATAGTTCTAGGTAGCCCTGATATAACCCTGATAAGCACCCATCACTAATTCACTTCATAACTGCTCTTGTTTTCAGATGCTTCCTTCAGTCATGTTAGTATGAATGAGCAAATCATCACTGGAAGACTAGGTGAAGATGTCATTCTCCCTTGCTCATTTGAGAGTGGACCCAATGTCGTAATTCACTGGAAGAACCAAGATACCAATGTTTACTCATACTACAAAGACAGCGACCAGTTGGAAAAGCAAGATCCCAATTATGTAAACAGGATATCCCTCTTCCATGGTGAGATTCACAATGGGAATGCCTCCCTGTCTTTCAGAAGATTAACCCTTCAGGATGAAGGAATCTACGTATGCTATGTGGGAACATCACTTGGAAAAATCACAAAGAAAGTAGTCCTAAAAGTGGGAGGTGAGTGCACATGTAAGCTTTAACAAACACGACAGTGGTACCATTCTATGTTGCCTGGAATGCCTTCCTGTTAGTTGAATAAGCTGTGGGCTTCCTTCTAAGACAATGTGTACAAACTACCTCATTTTTAATGCATAGTATTTTCGAGTATAGCATTGATACACCCATTATTCCATTAATAGGTATTTGGGTATTCGTAGTGTTTTACATTACAAAAAAATGTTGTGATGAACATCCTTATATTTAATATTAGGAAATGGTCTGAAACAAAAGGGTCAGGAGTAAAATTATAATATGTCACGTACAGCAGCAGCGTAAGAGTATCCATTTCCCCTTAAGTCTTATATCAGCACCTAATATTACCAGTTTTAAGAAATTCTGCCAATATGATAGCCAATGTTGAATTATTGATTTAAATTACATTTCCTATTTTCTAAATTATTTTTAATATTCTATGCTTTCCCCTATCTTTATTCACTTTGCTTATCTAATCATTTATTTGTTGGGGGGAGGGGCGTTTTCTAATAGGCTTTGTCCTTTCTCCCTCTGTTCCATTTAGCTGCTTCAAACCTTGACTCAGAAATCTAAGAATTATGGGTAAATGAAGAACCAAAAAGCCTCTGAGTCAGTACCTGAGGAGTACTGAGTGCTGCATGAGCTCCACTTTATCAACTTCTGACACTCACATTTTAACTGCTCACTGAGGCCATTTTTTTTTCTAGAATTCTTTCTAGAAAGTTGAGCTTGCTAGTTGCTGTGTATCCATGCATACTTTTTGTTTTTCTTGTCGATCACCAGACTATATCCTAAGATTCTACAGAATTTTTGTAGTTTTTCCTTTCAGAAACTGCCAAGTTTTACTCACAAAGCTTGGCTTTTCGGTTCACAGGTATTAAAATACTAAGTGTTCTGCACAGGCAGCCTAAAAAGAAACTAATGAGAGTTCCTCACATGCCCTTCTTTTTCCCTCATAGCTTTTGTCACACCTGTGATGAAGTATGAAAAGAATACCACCAACAGCTTCTTAATATGCAATGTGTTAAGTGTTTTTCCTTATCCAATTATCACATGGAAAGTGGATAATAATACATCTATCTCTGAAAACAATGGGAAAGAAGTTGGATCTTTGGGTCCTTTTCATATAAACAGCAGAGTAAATATTACAGGATCAAATTCATCATATCAGTGTGAAATTGAAAACCCACTGCTGAAGCAAACATGGACAGGAAGATGGACAAGGAAAGGTAGGCTTTCTGTGTGAATGTGCTGTCGGAGGTAGGGAGGGAACGGGGATTGATTTACAGATAAAGAAAGGAATACAAAAAGGAAGGAAATGCATTTGCAGCAGTCAGAAGACCAGACCGAAGTCCCAGCTCTAATTAATGGCTCTATTGCCTCAAGCAATCATTTTTATTTGTGAGTGTTGGTTCCATGTTGGTAAAATGGAAGTAATCCTTACCTTGCAAGGTGTTTATGAGTTAAAGGAAAATGTGTGAAATGAAAAGTATCAAATATATTTGTATGTATTACTGTATTTCTCTATGGTTCTTCTACACAGAATTTTCTACCTACATTGCACTTTAAAAGATCAGAGGAGAAGGAAAGGATGCTTGTCTACTAGCAGGTCACAACCTCTGATTCTTACCAGTTTTTCAACCAACAAAAATTAGCATTGCTTCTATTTAGTCTCCTTAAGTAGCATTAGCCCATTAATCTTTATAAACACATCTGCTCCTTCCTCTCATTTATTTGAACAAACCCAAACTCTGATCAATCTATCTATAGCATACTGTTTAAGGAGAGTTTAAAGAGAAGAAAAATTAAATTGACACCATTTGTCTATTACTGAGGAAAATTATTTGTTTTATAGTTCACTAGAAGTAAAGCAAATTTTTTCTGTAAATCTCCATTATATAGGGAAAGTAGAGGTAACTTCTTGCCTGGAGAATCCCAGGGACAGAGGAGCCTAGTGAGCTGCCGTCAATGGGGTCGCATAGAGTTAGACACGACTGAAGTGACTTAGCAGCAGCAGCAGCAGAGGTTAGCTATCTTTTTTGGGCCTTTCCTTCCCCTGAATTTTCTTAACTTTCAAATATATTGAAGTACAGTGGACTTACAATATTATTTCAGGTATAAAATATAGTAATTAGATATTTTATAGATTACACACCATGAGTTCAATTCAGTCACTAAGTCGTGTCCGACTCTTCACAACCCATGAACTGCAGCACGCCAGGGCTCCCTGTCCATCACCAACTCCCCGAGTTCACCTAAACCAATGTCCATCGAGTCGGTGATGCCATCCAACCATCTCATCCTCTGTCGTCCCTTTCTCCTCCTGCCCACAATCTTTCCCAGCATCAGGGTCTTTTCCAGTGAGTCAGCTTTTCGCATCAGGTGGCCAAAGTATTGGAGTTTCAGCTTCAACATCAGTCCTTCCAAAGAACACCCAGGACTGATCTCCTTTAGGATGGACTGGCTGGATCTCCTTGCAGTCCAAGGGACTCTCAAGAGTCTTCTCCAACACCATAGTTCAAAAACATCAATTCTTCGGCGCTCAGCTTTCCTCACAGTCCAACTCTCACATCCATACATGACCACTGGAAAAACCATAGCCTTGACTAGATGGACCTTTGTTGGCAAAGTAATATCTCTGCTTTTAATATGCTGTCTAGGTTGGTCATAACTTTCCTTCCAAGGAGTAAGCGTCTTTTTAATTTCATGGCTGCAGTCACCATCTGCAGTGATTTTGGAGCCCAGAAAAATAAAGTCTGACATTGTTTCCACTGTTTCCCCATCTATTTCCCATGAAGTGATGGGACCAGATGCCATGATCTTAGTTTTCTGAATGTTGAGCTTTAAGCCAACTTTTTCACTCTCCTCTTTCACTTTCATCAAGAGGCTCTAATTTAGTTCTTCACTTTCTGCCATAAGGGTGGTGTCATCTGCACTTCTGAGGTTATTGATATTTCTCCTGGCAATCTTGATTCCAGCTTGTGCTTCTTCCAGCCCAGCGTTTTTCATGACGTACTCTGCATATAGGTTAAATAAGCAGGGTGACAATATACCGCCTTGACGTACCCCTTTTTCTATTTGGAACCAGTCTGTTGTTCCATGTCCAGTTCTAACTGTTGCTTCCTCACCTGCATACAGGTTTCTGGACAGGCAGGTCAGGTGGTCTGGTATTCCCATCTCTTTCAGAATTTTCCACAGTTTATCGTGATCCACACAGTCAAAGACTTTGGCATAGTCAATAAAGCAGAAATAGATGTTTTTTCTGGAACTCTCTTGCTTTTTCGATGATCCAGCGGATGTTGGCAATTTGATCTCTGGTTCCTCTGCCTTTTCTAAAACCAGCTTGAACATCTGGAAGTTCATGGTTCACATATTGCTGAAGCTTGGCTTGGAGAATTTTAAGGATCACTTTACCAGCGTGTGAGATGAGTGCAATTGTGCAGTAGTTTGAGCATTCTTTGGCATTGCCTTTCTTTGGGATTGGAATGAAAACTGACCTTTTCCAGTCCTGTGGCCACTGCTGAGTCTTCCAAATTTGCTGGCATATTGAGGGCAGCACTTTCACAGCATCATCTTTCAGGATTTGAATTAGCTCAACTGGAATTCCATCTCCTCCACTAGCTTTTTTCGTAGTGATGCTTCTTAAGGCCCACTTGACTTCACATTCCGGGATGTCTGGCTCTAGGTGAGTTATCACACCATCGTGATTATCTGGGTCGTGAAGATCTTTTTTGTACAGTTCTGTGTATTCTTGCCACCTTTTTTTAATATCTTCTGCTTCTGTTAGGTCCCTACAATTTCTGTCCTTTATTGAGCCCATCTTTGCATGAAATTTTCCCTTGGTATCTCTAATTTTCTTGAAGAGATCTCTAGTCTTTCCCATTCTGTTGTTTTCTTCTATTTCTTTGCATTGATCGCTGAGGAAGGCTTTCTTATCTTTCCTTGCTATTCTTTGGAACTCTGCATTCAAATGGGTATTATCTTTCCTTTTCTCCTTTGCTTTTCACTTCTCTTCTTTTCACAGCTATTTGTATGCCTCCTCAGACAGCCATTTTGCTTTTTTGCATTTCTTTTCCATGGGGATGGTCTTGATTCCTGTCTCCTGTACAATGTCACGAACCTCTATCCATAGTTCATCAGGCACTCTATCAGATTTAGTCCCTTCAGTCAATTTCTTACTTCCACTGTATAGTCATAAGGGATTTGATTTAGGTCATACCTGAATGGTCTAGTGGTTTTCTCCACTTTCGTCAATTTCAGTCTGAATTTGGCAAAAAGAAGTTCATGATCTGAGCCACAGTCAGCTTCCAGTCTTGTTTTTGCTGACTGTATAGAGCTTCTCCATCTTTGGCTGCAAAGAATATAATCAATCTGATTTTGGTGTCGACCATCTGGTGATGTCCATGTGTAGAGTCTTCTCTTGTGTTGTTGGAAGAGGGTGTTTGCTATGCCAATGCATTCTTTTGGCAGAACTCTATTAGCCTTTGCCCTGCTTCATTCTGTACTCCAAGGCCAAATTTGCCTGTTACTCCAGGTGTTTCCTGACTTCCTACTTTTACATTCCAGTCCCCTATAATGGAAAGGACATCTTTTTTGGGTGTTAGTTCTAGAAGGTCTTTTAGGTCTTCAGAGAACTGTTCAACTTCAGTTTCTTCAGCATTACTGGTTGGGGCATAGACTTGGATTACCATGATATTAAATGGTTTGCCTTGGAAATAAGCAGAGATCATTCTGAAGTTTTTGAGATTGCATCCAAGTACTGCATTTTGGACTCTTTTGTTGACCATGATGGCTACTCCATTTCTTATAAGGGATTCCTGCCAAAAGTAGTAGATATAATGGTCATCTGAGTTAAATTCACCCATTGCAGTCCATCTTAGTTCGCTGATTCCTAGAATGTCAACATTCACTCTTGCCATCTCCTGTTTGACCACTTCCAATTTGCCTTGATTCATGGACCTAACATTCCAGGTTCCTGTGCAATATTGCTCTTTATAGCATCGGACCTTGCTTCCACCACCAGTCACATCCATAACTGGGTGTTGTTTTTGCTTTGGCTCCATCCCTTCGTTCTTTCTGGAGTTATTTCTCCACTAATCTCCAGTAGCATATTGGGCACCTACCGACCTAGGGAGTTCATCTTTCAGTGTCCTATCTTTTTGCCTTTTCATACTGTTTATGGGGTTCTCAAGGCAAGAATACTGAATTGGTTTGCCATTCCCTTCTCCAGTGGACCACATTCTGTCAGACCTCTCCACCATGACCCGTCCATCTTGGGTGGCCCCATATGGCGTGGCTTAGTTTCATTGAGTTAGACAAAGCTGTGGTCTGTGTGATCAGATTGGCCTGTTGTCTGTGATTGTGATTTCAGTCTGTCTGCCCTCTGATGCCCTTTCTCAGCTCCTACCGTCTTACTTGGGTTTCTCTTACCTTGGATGTAGGGTATCTCTTCACGGCTACCCCACGTCTGAGGTAAGGAGCAGCGGCTGCACTTAGCTGGAGCAGCTGTGAAGAGATACCCCACATTTTAGTTCACTGATTCCTAAATGTCGATGTTCACTCTTGCCATCTCCTGTTTGACCACTTCCAACTTGCCTTGATTTATGGACCTAACATTCCAGGTTCCTGTGCAATATTTCTCTTTACAGCATCAGACCTTGCTTCCATCACCAGTCACATCCATATTTGGGTGTTGTTTTTGCTTTGGCTCCATCCCTTCATTCTTTCTGGAGTTATTTCTCCACTGATCTCCAGTAGCATATTGGATACCTAGCGACCTGGAGAGTTTATCTTTCAGTGTCCTATATTTTTGCCTTTTCATACTGTTCATGGGGTTCTCAAGGCAAGAATACTGAAGTGGTTTGCCATTTCCTTGTCCAGTGGACCACATTTTGTCAGACCTCTCCACCATGACCCATCCATCTTGGGTGGCCCTACACGACATGGCTCATAGTTCCACTGAGTTAGACAAGGCTGTGGTATATGTGATTAGTTTGGTTAGTTTTCTGTGATTGCGGTTTTCAGTCTGTCTGCCCTCTGATGGAGAAGGAAGAGGCTTATGGAAGCTTCCTGATGGGAGAGACTGAGGGGGAAACTGGGTTTTGTTCTCATGGGTGGGGCCATGCTCAGTAAATGTTTAATCCAATTTTTTGTTGATGGGTGGAGCTGTCTTCCCTCCCTGCTATGTATCTGGGGCCAAACTATGCACAGGGTTCCCTTTTGTCCACATCTAACCAACACTTGTTGTTTGTTTGTTTTTTTGATAGTAGTGGTTCTGACAGGTGTGAGGTGATAGCTCATTGTAGTTGCATTGATTTGCATTTCCCTGATGATTAGTGATGTTGAACTTTTCAGGTGCCTACTGGTCATATGTATGTCTTATTTGGGAAAATTATTCATTATCCTTATATGATGTTAATAGTATGGGCCACTAATATTCACTCTTCATCAGCCAAGTAGCAATGGAAATGTGGGAAAGGGTTGAAAATATTAAATTGTAAATATTTTATTTGGAAAATCATAATTTCTCTTGTTTATTCAGAATTGAGTATCCTGAAGTTCCATTGGTTCCTTACGTTTAGTGCTGTTTTGTCTTGTTGAGGATCCATTATGTGCCAAACTTTGTCACTCAGCCTGTGAACCTCAGAACCAGCTGTATACTAGATGCTGTGGACTCTCACTTATGGATCCACAGTATCTAGTACAAACATGTAAAAATAAAACTAAACCGGGCAAGTAGCATACAAAAAGAGTGATTAAATCTGTTCACTACGGTTCGGTATGGATCAGGTTGTTACAGAATATATGCTTAAGGAATTGCATACAGGCTGAACTTTAAAGGAGTAGTAGGGAATTTCAGGAGAACATAGGCATTCTAGATAAAAAAACATAGTATATGCAAAAGCAGAGATGGGGGTAAATATTGCCTGAATTTGTGGACGTATAACTGGTTGAGAGTGAAACTGAAGTATCAAGAGTTAAGCCTAGAGAGGAAGGCAAAAATCAGATCAAATGCCTTCATCTTGCTAAGGAGCTTGAGCTGGCCTGGAGGTAGTTCGGAGCCAAAGAAGGATATGAAGCATCGGAGAGACTGGAAGTTGTATTTTAGATGGCTTCTCTGGTATCACTCTTTCACAGGTGGACTGTTGTGTTTTAGATAGCTTGCTTTGGCATCACTCTCTCGCAGGTGGACTGCAGAGTAGGTGAGTCTAAAACCAGGGAGGATAATTCATGGCGGTCCATAGAAGTCAGCTGGCAGAACAGGAAGGACAATGGGCTGCTAACTCTGGAGGGGAAGCCGAGAATACCCAGCAGACTTCCTGCTCTAAAAGATCGGTCTGGTGGGGAATTCTTGCACATGGCTAGAATACTCATGTGCTAGGAAAAAGACTTTGTTCAGAAAGAGAGATTAAGAAGTGGTTGAGACCATGGAAGTAGCAGAGACTACTAGGTAGTACATGGTGAGAAGAAGGCAGCCTGGGGAACACCAGCATTCAAGAGGTCAACAGAAGACTGCTGAGTTAAAAACGCTGGTAACTGGTAGCAGCACTCGAGTGATCATGCTCAGGTTTTAGGAGTTGAAAACCAGGTGTGTCATCTCCTTAGCTGGCCCAGGCTTGGGCCTCCTTGAAGCCTAAACTTAACCTTGGTGGGTGACTTTAAAATAGTGGTATAAAGCTTTTAAGAAACTCCACAGCACAAATATCTCACTGCTTTCCAAAAAGTGTTTTCAAAGATATTTCTAAGTATAACTTAGAAAATTCATTTGAAAAATTTTTAATTTATCTTTACTTTTCTATTCTGTTGTTAGATGTCCTTCATAAAATGCAAAGTGAAAATGTTTTACTCTTGTGTAAACCTGAAAACAGTTTTTTCCCACCAAATCAAGACTTCACAGTCACTTGGTACAGAGTGGAAAGCGGGAGTGCCTTGCTCCTGGCTTACTTTAAGAACTCCTCACAAGAAACACTTATCAATCAACCTCGACTTTCATGGAAAGAAGAGCTGATAAACTCACGTGACTTCTCTTTAACTGTGAAGAATCTTCATCTTTCAGACAGTGGGGAGTATTTGTGCGATATTTCATCAAATGAAAGTACCTTACTCACCAGCCAAACACTGCATGTAGGTAAGTTACAAGTAGGGTTGGACATGGGTTTCAGGTACAGAAGTAGAGATTGTGAACATCAAATAGGAAATTAGGTTGGCATTTCAAGAATACCTTTGAATAGAATTTCTGAAAATACTGTTTACAGGGATACTCCCAGTCAAAATGGTAGATAGTTTCCTTTCTTCAACCACACGAAAGCCTTGCACTGAAAAATAAAAGGAAATTACTCCCAGAAGATTTCCCTTTTAGGGTTTCAGAGCTTCAGAAATGGAAGACAGAACCTCTATGTTTTGTTACTCTGTGGGCTGAGCATCTTCAATTCCTGCTTACCATTGTGCTGATATGTGCCTTAGGGTCTGGGCCTGGGGAGAGAAAGCTGTGCAGGCATGGTGGGAAGTTAGAACTGAAGCTTCTGCTACAGGCTATTGAAGCATGGTCTGTAAACCTGGTGAAAACAGTCATCAGAGGACATTTGAAACATTAAGGTTGTGCCTAATTTGGCTCATTTTTTACCTCTCAGTTCAGTTCAGTCGCTCAGTTGTGTCCGACTCTTTGCGACCCCATGAATTGCAGCACGCCAGGCCTCCCTGTCCATCACCAACTCCCGGAGTTCACTCAAACTCATGTCCATTGAGTCAGTGATGCCATCCAGCCATCTCATCCTCTGTCGTCCCCTTCTCCTCCTGCCCACAATCCCTCCCAGCATCAGGGTCTTTTCCAATGAGTCAGCTCTTCCCATGAGGTGGCCAAAGTATTGGAGTTTCAGCTTCAACATCAGTCCTTCCAATGAACACCCAGGACTGATCTCCTTCAGAATGGACTGGTTGGATCTCCTTGCAGTCCAAGGGACTCTCAAGAGTCTTCTCCAACACCACAGTTCAAAAGCATCAATTCTTCGGCACTCAGCTTTCTTCACAGTCCAACTCTCACATCCATACATGATCACTGGAAAAACCATAGTCGACTAGACGGACCTTCATTGGCCAAGTAATATCTATATCTCTGCTTTTCAATATACTATCTAGGTTGGTCATAACTTTCCTTCCAAAGAGTAAGCTAATTGCCACAACTCATTGTTTAAAATATTTCTACTTCAGTATCCATAGAATCAAGGAATGTGTACTCATGAAGTTGACTGTCTAGGGGGGCTGATCACCTTATCCTTCAGCAGTTGACATCATGGGAGACCATGGCACCTCTCTATATTTATTAAAATGAGTCAGTGGAACATATGTTTTATAAATGTACTTGGCATTCTAATTTTGAATGTTACCTCCTATAATACAAATTATAACAATTCTAGTTCCAATCAAGAGGCTGAAAAGATTTCAGGTTCCTCCAGTTATTCCTGAGGAACTCCAAGCACCATTGGTTATCTTGGTGGTCACCTGTCACTTTTTACTCAAGATCATGGCTCCTATTCAGCTTTTCTCATCATCTCTGTACCTCTTATCTCTATTCCTCTAGGATCCTGCCTTTTCCAAGCCAAGGGTACACTGTGCCCTACCTTCATCCCCCAAGGAAAACACTAGGCTGCAGTTAGTTTGTAGTCATAATTACTCCTTTGTAAAAGGGCATGGCAACCCTTCTAGTATTCTTGGAGAATCCCTTGGACAGAGGAGCCTAGCGGGCTACAGTCCATGGGGGTCACACACACAAAAATATGTTAATTCCCTTATTACAATATAAAACAAAGACTTAAAATGCATAAAAAACTCATTGCCTCTCAAGTTTTCAGACTTTTTCCTCTCTTGACTCCCATCCCCACTATGGCCCAAATTGTTTAATATCAGCTTTGGCAGATTCCCCCAATAGATATATTAGATGGGGTGATGTCCTAAGTTGCTTCAGTCATGTCCAACTCTTTTTGACACTATGGACTGTAGCCTGCCAGGTTCCTCTGTCAGTGAGATTCTCCAGGCAAAAATACTGGAGTAGATTGTCATGCCCTCCTCCAGGGGATCTTCTTGACCCAAGGATTAAACATTCATCTTTTATGTCTCCTGCATTGGCAGAAGAATTCTTTACTACTAGCGCCACCTGAGAACTGGGAAGTATTATTTATGCTCATGAAAAACACTGATCCAGACAGGGCTGTTGTTTGTGTCTTTAATGGGTCTTTTCATTAGGAAAAGTCTTTTCACTAATATGATATCTGCTTCCCATGCAGAATGCAGAAATAGCTACTTTGAATAAACATACTCACCCAGCTATACATTTTCTTTTGTTATCTGGTAACTTTTCTTGCAGCTATAGATTTTCTGTTTGTCTTATTTAGAAGCAAGCCCAAGAGCGCCTGCTGGGATAATTGTTCCAGTTTTGGTGGCCGTTGTATCGGCAGTTTTGTTGCTGTCGGTGGTCCCTCGAGCTGTTAGATCAAAAAGATGCATCGGTTTCCACAGAGGTACTATCTCATGGGGGCTTTGGTCTCATGCCCAGGGGTTCAGGTGGAGGCATATCCAAGATGGCAAGTGAGTCCATGGAATTCTCCAGGCCAGAATACTGGAGTGGGTAGCCGTTCCTGTCTGCAGGAGGTCTTCCCAACCCAGGGACTGAACCCAGATCTCCCACATTGCCGGCGGATTCTTTACCAGCTGAGCCATCAGGGAAGCCCTTGTTAATAGTTGCTACTGCTCAAAACAACATTGTCCTTGATGAGCCATTTTATTTTAATCATGGGAAGTTTTTTAAAACTTTTTCTAAATTTTCTGCTAGAAAACTTACAGTAATTTAATTACTTGTAGTAATTCAACATGATACTAAGATTCCACGGTCATAGGACTTCTTAAAAGACTTTGCTTTTATCAACAAATTTAGATTGGTGAAAAACTTAAGATTTACTTATTTCCACATTTTACAGGTCAGAAAATTAGAATCAAAAAAGATAACGCAAATGCTAAATAGGCATCTGAAACAGACTTACAGGCAGCACCTGAGATGACCCAGGTAACTAGTGGCAGAGGTAGATCTTGGCCCCATGAAGCTCTCACTGATTTCATCATCTCTCTAAGAAAGCTCTGAGTGTCCTGGGAGGTTGAGACAGATTCAGTGTCCCTTCTTCCGATTGATATTTTCCTATTGCCCCTGCTGAAGTCAGGGTTATTTGGTCATTGTGGACACCATTATTGAAGGTAGTGCTTTAAGGGTGATAGTGAGCAAGGATTTCATCTGTTGCAGCCCTGTGATTGTCTATGTGAATAAGCAGGCCATTGCCCTTGATGTTCCTGTCCCTTAGCTGCCAGAAGTAGGGAAAAAATGGGAGGTTTCAGGTAGTCTAGTTTGTCTTCACCATGCAAAACCTAATATCATGGTACTTGAGATTGGGTTCAAGTTCTAGGAGAGGGGGCACTACTCAAGAATGACGGTTTAGTTTCTATAGTGGAAGTGTGCGCAAGTGAAGTTCCAACACAAAGCACCTGGCACACTCAAAACTGGAGAAAGGGGAGCACAGAAGAGACTGCACCCCTCAGAGCTTTGCTGGAAGCCCTCAATCTAAAGGGACAAGGAGGAGGAATAGTGCCCAAAACCTGAAAGGAGAGAGTCACAGGACCAGCTGTGTTGTAAGGAAGGTGGCTTCACATAGAGCACACAGCCAGAGTAAGGTGACCTGACACGGAAGGAGCTAGGAGAAGAAACACCTGACTTTGCCCCTCCTGCCCTCTGATCTCCACCCCAGATGAAAGCAGAGGGAAGAGAAGCCCTGCAGGTAGAACCCATCCAGGTCAGCATCCCAAGGCAGAGAGCAGGACGGATTCTGATTCTGGAGGAGCAGTCAGATGTCAGCAAAAAACACATCAGGGCGTGGGCCACTTAAAAAAATAAAACAGAGTGTTCCATAGTTTGTGGTCTGAATTTTTTTATGCCCCCTTTTCCTGTCCATCACCACCTTGGCTCTTTTCCATTGTTTATAGTTAGTAGGCATCAGGCCAACCATCTTAGAGAGCCAGGAGCTTCTGGCTTGCTTGAACTGCCTTTATCCCTGCTTTGGAGCACCTGAATTTACTGCTGTGTGTTTT
This sequence comes from Bos mutus, assembly GCF_027580195.1. Taxonomy (NCBI): domain Eukaryota; kingdom Metazoa; phylum Chordata; class Mammalia; order Artiodactyla; family Bovidae; genus Bos; species Bos mutus. Next base: position 52,211,815 of record NC_091617.1, read on the forward strand.
TGATGAAGTATTTCTACATTAAGGACATTTTTAATGCTGTTTGTTGGAAAAAGATACAAAGAGGGGAGTGACTAATGTGATTCTAATAACATAATCATACTCAGGTGGGGCATCCCTGGTGACTCACATGGTAAAGAATCTGCCTGCAATGAAGGAGACCTGGGTTTGATCCCTGGGTTGGGAAGATCCCCTGGAGAAGGGAATGGCAACCCACTCCAGTATTCTTACCTGGAGAATTCCATGGACAGAGGAGCCTGGCAGGCTACAGCCCATGGGGTCACAAAGAGGTGGACACGACTGAACAACTATTTGTTCTTACTGAGGTGGGAATAAGGGAGAATTGGGGTGTTGGCAAAAAGATGTCTCTTTAAGTTTTGTTTTTTTTCCTGTAGAAAGGCATCCACCTACTAATCAGGACTCTAGCAGTGCTGGTACTACAGAAGAACATGTGGTAAGGCATTTCCTTTATCAAACTATTTATAAGAATGCTATGGTAAAAAGCTAATTGAACTTTTGACTGATTCACACATTATCTTGCAGGACTTTTACACAGATAAAAGGCAGGAGGGGTTGCAGGATAATAGAACAGGAAAAAATACACTTAGGCTCTGCCACTGTCTGTAATTAAACTGGTCCTAGTTGCTTAAATAAGTGCTTGCTCATCTCATTTCCAACTGTTACTTGTAAAGACCTCAAATGGCACTATGCACCAATGTACTTACTCTTCGCTGGAAACATGGGGTTGTATAGAAGTGGAAGGAAATACAGATAAAGTAGAGAAAAGCAAACTACAGTTTCTGCGCAGACTTAGACTACTGACCTTCTACACTTTTCCAGCCAACTAGGTTCCTTTCAGAACTGATAATTCACTTATGAATTTATAGCTTGCTTGTATACTTTTTTGCTGCACACCTTTTATTATTTATGACTTCCATTAATCAGGATACATAACAGCAAAGAGTGGGATAAACTTGTTTTTCTATTTGTTAAAATCTCAGGAACATCTAGCAGGGAAATTAAAATTGATAAGATCTAACTTCATAACTACTAATAACTGTCTCATGGATCTCTGATTACAGATGCAAACAGAAGCTTACAGTTCCCCACCTCCAAAAAACCAAAACAAAACACTACTACCGTTAATATTAAAATGGCTATTCTGACATAAACAACAACTATTTTGAGTCCATGTTTCTTGATTCTAGGCTCTTTCAGATTATCTACCCAATACAGGAACTGAAGACAGAAGTTGACAACACAGCACAAACATCTGTAATATCCTATGACCTCACCTCCCCTTTCTTCACTGTGATTCCAGCAATGGTTTGTCATGACCTGACAATTCTACCATTTCAAAAACCTGTGATACTGTAAAAAGAATAGTCACATTCTCTCTTCAAAAACTAAGACTCATTCTCAGGCCCCCCACCTGCATCAAGATTATAAATGCCTGGATACCAAGGATTCCAATTCAGCTTGGATAAAAGAACTCTCTCATTTATTTACATTCCTGCTGCAACCAAGTTTCTCAGAAGAAACAAATCACTAAGAGATGATTCAAAATCTGATCAACTAATGATGGGTGAGTGGTAGAAGCAAAAATCATCTGAGTGAAAAGGTGAAAAACCAGGGCCAAGAAAACAAAGCAATTGACGTGCTAAAGTATTGTATTCTAGTTTTATATGAATGGTTAATATCAGCCTAATCTACTAGATTTAGTATGGTGGATCTTAGGGACCCCAAAGAGTAAGAATGTCAGTGTCTCTAAGACAACCCAAGGTGCAAAAGGCCCTATCAACTCAAGAACTGACATCCCTGGGGTTGGGTTATACTATCCAACACCAGGGTTTCATAGCTGAGTGACCCCGATTATTAAGATAATTTACTCTTTGGCTCAGTTGTCATTTTGTTAATCAGATTTCTAATAAATCTAAATTTTCATATACATTTTTATGCAAGGAGAGAATGGATAACTCAGGTGACTAGATGATCTGTTCTCCTTAATGTTATTATCAATGTGTTAAAAAGGAAGCCTAACTAGGACTTTTATGACAATCACATTTTTAAGCCTATAGTTCATGGGAGAACACCAACCCCAGTTGTGTGTTAATGCCACTTGGTCCAGTTTTCTGTATCAGCGGACTCATTCACAGTCTGTTTTGCACAGAGTTTTGTTGACCTCAGGTATGTGCTGCAGTGTTGTGACCAGTGTCCATCACAAATTGTAGAGTACTAAGGACGCATAAAGAAAATCTGTAGAAAAGGACATAGGGCACTTGGTGAGGAGAATATGCTCAGAACTGAATCTTACTGTGATGAGGGTGACAAATTTAAAGACCCAAGCCAGCACATTGAGGATGGCAGATAAGAAGGACCCTGTGTCTTTCAACACTGCTGAGCTTAATCTTAGAGTCAGGTTGGATCGGAGAGGCAGAGTGCTGAGAATGACAGAACAAGGATTTGTCATAGACGTTCAACACTGTACCACCGTGGGCAGCGGTGAAGAAGTCTGCGCCAGCCTGCCCCCTCCACATCTGGTGCTGTCCCTGAGGTCGCTGTTGGGCAGACGTGCCAGTGTCAGGAAGGAGAGCTGGACATGGAGTGAGGATGAGCTGGAATTTATAAGAACAAACTGGATCCCATGCTGTCTCTTGGAGCCTCTAGATTCTATGCTGGGAGTGACCTGTAAGACAGGCCAGCGCCTACTGCCATGGAGCCACAGGCCTGCCTGGTGAGGACTCTGACAGGAGCTGCGGCCCATCCCAGCTAGCTCACCCTTTCAGCCTTGAGGAATATCTGCCAGCTATCACTGTACTGGGACCATACATTGACTGTATGAGCATAAAAACAATATCTTCTCCCTCACTTCTGCTTCTCAAATCGGGTGCATTTTTCTTTTGTGACCAACTGTAATCCAGAACCACAGAGAGAAGGGAATTCTAGGAAACGTACCTCCAGCTTAGCCACATTGGTACAATACAGACAGCATACCAGTTATCGCTAAACTGAGCATCTCGTGTGGGAGGGTGCTTCAGTGTTGCCCCAGCATGTAGCATACATGCTTTGTGTCAGGAAAACCCTCCTACCTAACTATGACTATAGGTAAATCACTGTAAACACTAAGACTAGCCTGCTGTCTCCCACCGTCAGTGGCTAAAAATAGACTCATGGATGTAGAAATGAGTCAAGCAGAACTCCCCAGGGACCATAACATAGCTCATGTCTTCTATGAATATTACTCATTAAGATGCAATATGAACAAAGTATTTTTTTAAACATCAAAATTTAAAAGATTCTTGCATCTATTTAATCTTTCATGTGAAATGTTTACTTACATCTGAGGATCAAAAAATTCCCCACTACCCTTGAAAGCAACAATATTTCCTTTTATTATTACGTTTCCTGATCACCTTGTTTAAACTACTTTTGACGCAGCATATTTTTAAAAATGTTTCCCAAATGAATGGATATATCAAAACAGAGACTTTTAAATAGAAGAACAAACTAGTGGTTACCAGTAGGGAGAGGAGTACCAGGGAGGGAAAGAGGATTAAAAGGTACAAAGCACCAGGTACAAAATAAATAAGACACAAGAATGCAATGTGCACCAGAGAGGATATAAGCAGTATTTTATAGTCATTTTAACTGGAGTATAACCTACAAATATTGAAGCACTATGTTATTATACTTGAAACTAATGTAACATTGTAAAGCAGCTGTGCATCAATCTAAAGGTGTATACTTCAAATGCAACTTAAGTTTCTGGTCAGAAAATAGTACCTCCTTGTACTTTTCCAGCCTCTATCCTTTATAAATGAGGACGGCTCATTCTTCATGGACCTGAAAAATAGAATATCAGCATGTTCTATGAGATTCCTGTGACTTTCATCAGTGGGACATACACCCAGAACGAAGCCCAGTGCTTTCCAGTCATAAGCAGGCCTTAGCCAGCTCTTCATTAGCTTCGAAGGGAGGCAGGGAATTGAGGCAATTATCTGCATGAGAGAAAGCAGACCCCAGTAATTCACCGCAAGGGCGTGCTTAGTCACTCAATTTTCTGCCCGCCTTGCATTGCCAGTAAAGGCAGCACCCTCTGGAGAAGACCCCAGAAGGGAGAGATGACATGCATCACCAATTCGCTCCCCAGACCTGATGCACAATTCTATCAGAAAACCGTTTCCTTTGGTTTATGACAGTGGAGAGATGTTCAGGCTCTCCTTCTGTGAATGGAAAACAATTAGTCACTGCATTGCCAAGGACGATTTTCCTATCATCTCTGGCCTCTCAGAAGCAATTTCTGCTTCACTCATTTTATTCTTTGTTGGAAATAACTGTGACAAAGTCGAAAGCATTACATCTGTTTCCGAGGCCCTCCGACCTCATGCAGCTGAGTGCAATTGTAGCATGTGCGAAGCATTTCCCTAAACAAATCCATCACAGGGGGTTGCTGGGCAGCTTCCACACAGAAGACCCTGATCCCAGGCTGTAACACTTTGCAGATTGAGGCCAGAGTTCAAACCACTTAGCTGGACCTCTCAATATAGGCCTTCTCCCTGAGACTATTTGCTCATCAATAAGAAATTTCTAGAGCCTGCAAAAGTCTCATATTTTTCATATTTGGATCCAAATATATTAAATACGACCAAATTTTAGTCTCTTCTTCAAAAGAGATCCTTTGATCTCCCATAGGGTAGTATTTACTATTTGTTACCCTCTCTCTTTTTTTTGCAAGTTTACTAGTAATTCATTTTAAAAACTGAAATGGTGGTGCCTGTGCTAAGTGCTCTGTAGGCATTCTATGGAGTGTATACAACCTCTTTTAATCTGCTTCTCCTAAAGCCAGATCTCATTTAACAACTGTTTCTAGTAACAGTCTCAGTGAGGAAGCTGAGCTCAGTGCCATAGTATGAATGTTTTTGTCCCCCCACAAAATTCACATGTTGAATTTCTAACCCCAACAGTGGTGGTATTAGGAGCTGGGGCCTTTGTGAAGGGATTAGGTCATGAGATTGAGTCCTCATGCCTGGGAGTAATGTCCTTAAGAAAGAAAGACTCCAGAGAGCTTCTTCCCTTCTTTCTACCATGTGAGGTTACAATGGGAAGAGGTTGTCTATAAGGAAGTAGCCCTCACCTGATTCCACATCTGCCAGCTCCATGACCCTGGACTTCACAGCCTTCAGGCCTGTGAGAAGTGTTTGCAGTTTGTAAGCCACTCCATCTCTGGGGTGACATCTCTGAACAGACTAAGATACTGGCCCTGCCAAGCCTACAGCTCCATGTTCTCTGTCACTTTCCCAGGAAAATTAGGGCAGTGGCCCCTACTATTGGAACAGAATTTTCATGGACACAGATGGTAGACAGTTCCTTTCTCTGTTTTAGGGAAGAAAACCAGAAAGCAAGACTCTTGCATTTGTTCTTCATGGCCTCCACTTTAAACCTGTCCCCCTGGGATCTCCATATCCATGTGACACTTGCCCACCACGGAAGAGTTTGCTTAGAATTTCAATCAGATCCATCTGTGCTTCTTTAATCATCATTTCTCCTTGGATGCCTGGCTGTCCTACCCACGTGAATCTAGGCCCAGAGCTCAGAGCCTGCACATTAACCTAGAGTTAAGCATTTGAGAAGTGTAATATAGTGCGCACCCCACTCAAATGCTTACTGTCTCGTCCTACCCAGACAGGTAGAATTAATAAACATGAGAAGATTTTATCGGAAACTCTTTTTCAATGTTGTTTTTAAAAGCCTCTGAAGAAACAATTTTCCATGTGATGACATGAGCCTGAAATACCCAATGCTTTAAAAGTTACAGCAGAACTGAATACCTGACGCACCTTTTTCCCAAACTCTTTTGCTTTCATCTTGAGTTTATTAACTTGAGATTCGGCTATCTCTGCTCTTTCCTTAGCTTCATTCAACTCATGTTGCTGCTTCTTATACTTGGAACGGTATTGATTTGCTTCTGCTTCCTATAAAAATAAAAAATGAAACAAAGAAATCCCTGAGCCTATATGATCATATTTTTTCCTGCCCTGATGTGAGAAAATTGAAAAATGTGAGAAAGGAATCTAAACTTCTGAGTACTGAATGAAATATCATATTTTTGTATGATGTATATGGATTCAGACTTCCTAGCAGGCACCAGATCCATTTTATAACATTTTTTCCCCTGGAAATTGAGAACATAGTTGGCACTTACCACCAACAGGATATAGTCCAGCTTTCACAGATTTGGTATGTGATAGATTAACCATAATTTGTTTTGTAATCAATTTAACATCCTATTCAGGGTAGAGGGTGTCTGTCTTTACTGTTATAAGGCTCCTCTGTCCACGGGATTTCCCAGGCAAGAACACTAGAGTGGATTGCCATTTCTTGCTCCAGGGGATCTTCCCCACTCAGAGTTAGAACCCACATCTCCTGCACTGATGTCTCCTGGATTCTTTACCACTGAGCCACATGAGAAGCCCCACAGGATGATTACCCAACCAAAATTTTCTATCTCTACATGACACCATGCTCCTATTTGGCTTATATCACACAATGCATATGTTTGGGTGTAAGCAAAGGTCAAGGGAGAGAGCTTTGGCTCCCTGAAGGGAAAAGTTGCACAGATTTTAACTATAGGTGATAATTCTAGCATGCACATTAAAAAAAAAAAAGAGAGAGAGAGAATGAGCAGACTTTAAGCTGAGCTGGTCCTCTCTGACAAGCTGCCTCTTTAGCTCAGGGCCACATATCTCCATTAATCAAATGTAAATGGCTAGGAAATCCATGAGGCTGCAACTGCCTCAGGCACTTACCGCTGACTCGATTTGCTGCTTGTAACTTTGTACTTTTAGCTGAAGATTATCCATCAGAGTCTGCATCCTGCTCATATTTTTCTTATCTTCCTCTACCTGCAAAGTACAGGTTTGTATGTAAAGGTGATTTGAAGGATCCAGCAGTTTGCATTGGGTGTAGCCTCACATGAGGAAATGAGAGTAAGGAGAATTTATTAAAGACCATATGTAGAACCATGATTTGAAAAATGAGTTTAACTCTACTTATCCCAAGTTCCAACAAATTAATAAACACAGCTCAGAGCAATGACACAGAACTCCCAGCCTTTGTTAAAATGGAAGTTAAAGCCATTAGTTTTAATTTGGACTTCAGTCTGCCCAGCCCAGCCAAGCCACACCTGCCTGTGGTTTCTCAGTGCCCACCTGCAGCCCCCCATCAAACCAATTCTTTCCTTGAACTTTCTAACTGACCCTTGGCTTTAGGTAATGGAACTGTTAGGGGAAGCACACTGATTGAAACCTCCCACCCTGGCCAGGCACCATAGTAACCATTTGCATGAGTTGTTTTATGACAGGAGATCCTGATGAGGAATATGGAATAAGCCACCACCAACCAGAAGAGTTTGGGAAAGGTCGAAAGGAGACACCGCATGTCCGTCCACTTCCCAGAATCCCTCTCGCTAGCATCCATCTTGGCTGAGCAATGCGTGTGCCACCAGGAAAGACTCTGAATTAGAATGATTGGCCAAAGACCACACAGAAACTAATCCCATCACCATAAAACCTGAGACTGCGAGCCACGCGGCAGAGCAGTTCTCCTGGGTTCCCTTACCCTACTGCTCTCCACTCAGGTGCCCTTTCCCAATAAAATCTCTTGCTTTGTCAGCACATGTGTCTCCTCAGATAATTCATTGCCAAGTGTTAGACAAGAGCCCAGTTTCGGGCCCTGGAAGGGGTCCCCCTTCCTGCAACAGAACTATAAGAAAGACTAAGTTTACTGGAATTGTGGAATGGGCATTAGCAGAGATAGGAAAATTCCATAAGCTATGGGGACCCTGTTTTGTGTGTTCTTATTGCTTCCATTGAAATCCAGGCTTGGGCTGGAAAAAGGAAATCCAGTAAGACAGTGTTTTTCAAACATGCTCTGTGATGTCCTGGGTATTCTGAGGAGGAAGGAGGGAAGAGACAGACATGCAGGAAGGCTCTGCATGCCACCCCCTTTACCACACCCTTTTAACTAGAGTACTTCCACTTTGGAGCTGTTGAACTGCCCTGAAGGAGAGTATTTAAACTGACTGATGGTTGAGATGAATGATTTAACCAAGACAAACACCTACTGCTCAAACATTTTTCCTAGCTCCATCTTACTTATTCCATCAAGTATCAACTTTTTTGGTGGCTTTCATGGTTTCCCCACTTATCTCCCTCTGCTGCTGCTGCTGCTAAGTCGCTTCAGTCGTGTCCGACTCTGTGCGACCCCATAGATGGCAGCCCATCAGGCTTCCCGTCCCTAAACAATCTCACTCCAACCAGGCTCATCTCCTATGCCCCTTTAGTTATCCTGCTTTTTCCCTCCTTGCTAGGTTTAATGTTTAGCCCCCGGGACACAGCACAGAGGCAGCAGACAGAAATGCTCAGTTTCCCTGAAAGAGACCTATTTGCTTATCTTAGTAGCTACAGTCCAAGGGGGCAGTCTTCTAATTTAACACACATCTCCAGAGACCAGGAAGGCTGGTGGCACCATCTTCATACACTCTCTCTGCCTCACTCTAGGTTTCTGGTATCTCTTGGAAAGGAGCACATGTTTGGTGGCCCAGTTTTCATGGCTGCCACCCAGGGTACATCCCTTGAAAGCTTGGCTCTAGTGGCCAGCAGGACTTACATTCATGGGTCCTACAGGACTGCAGCAGTTTTTAACCACCGCCTCCCCTCAGCATCGGCAGAAGACTGAAGCACCTGGGAAAGCCAGTGGGTGCCATCTTCACATGCCCCACCTAGGCTACCAGTATCTCTGAGAAAGGAGCTTCTGCACAGGTCTGGTGTACTGACTTTTGTAGCTGATGTCCAGAGGATAAATTTCTTATTCTGTCTCTGGGCTTGTGTTCAAGCAAGGGCTTGTGTTCACAGGTTCAATGAGATGATAGCAAACAGAGAAAGAGTTCTTAACTGCATAGCACCACAAGGATCGGAACAGACAGACAGAAATACCCATCTCCCAGTCATTCCCCGAAAGAGCTGTATTTGCATACTTTAAAAGCCCCTGCCTGAGGGTCTGGCCTCCAGTCAGCCCTGAATCTAAGTACTGACTGAGATCCTCCTCTTTGCAATATAATAGACAGTTTTTGAACACTCAACTAAGAGCCCTAAGAACAAAGATGGCTGCTTGGACAGTCACAGAGATTTCAGAGACAACTAACAGCTAGGGTAGATTGAACAATAAAGATCTTCTCTTACATGGGACTATTCATTTAAGATTGGGAGAGTTGCTTTATCTAATGCGTAAACAACAACACAGAGATCAAAAGTTGAAGAAACAAAGTAATATGCTCCAAATGAAGGAATAAGATAAAACCCCAGAAAAGGATAAAGGTAGATGATTTACCTGATAAAAGGTTCAAAATAATGGTCATGAATCTGCTCACCAAGCTCAGGAGAACGATGCATAAACAAAGTGAAAATTTCAACAAAAAGAAAATATTAATATAAAAAAGTACCAAGCAGAAATCACAGAGATAAATATCTGAGCAAAATTTCCAATATAGGCATTCAACAGTAGACTAGATGAAGTAAAAGAAAGGCTCAGTGAACTTCAAGACAAGGCAGTGGAATTCATCCCATAAAAGTAGCAGGAGGAAGTGAATAAAGACAGCTTAAAGGACTTATGGAATAACATCAAGTGGACCAGCATTTGCATTACAAGGGTCTCAGAAGGAGAAGAGAGAAAGAGGCAGAAAAGTAAAATTTTAGGATACAAAATCATTATGCAAAAATAAGTTGTGTTTCTGTACACTAATATGAACTATCAGAAATTAAGAAAACAATCCCATTTATAATTGCATCAAAAAGAATAAAATACTTAGGAATAAATTTAACCAAGGAGGGAAGGTAAAAAACTTGCACACTGAAAACTATATGTGTGTGATGACCCAGGGATGAAAGAGCAGATAACCAAGGAGGATCTTGGAAGGCAGGAATGGAAAAACCAGACCCTTATCGTCCTTCCCTCCCCCATGTTGTAACTATTAATAGAAACAGTATAACTTGTCTCCCCTCCTACCCCATAGGGAGGAGGTATTTGCCTTACTCTTACCTGCCTCATCCAATCAGCAAATGAGCCACAAGACCCCAATCCCACTCCTTGTACCCTGGGTATAAAAGTAGACTAAGGACCCCTGTTCAACATCAGTTTTCCCTTGAGCTGGGAAAATTCACCTCAAGTTTTGAGTTTTCCCTTTCCAACAGCATCTCCCACTCTAATAAACTTTATTTCCCTCTCATTGTGTCTTATGTCTGGAAATTCTTTTCCAACCTGTGCCCAGAACACGACAATACAGCACTGATGAAAGAAATTGAAGAAGACACAAATCGTGGAAAGCTGTTTTGTGCTTGTGGTTTGGAAGAATTAATGTTAAAATGTCCATACTACCCTAAACAATCTACAAAGTCAATGCAGTCACTATCATTTTTCACAAAAATAGAATGGAACCACAAAAGGCCCTGGGTAGTCAAAGTAATCTTGAGGAAGAAGAACAAAGCTGAAGGCATCTTGCTTTCTGATTTCAAACATATTACAAAGGTATAGTCACTGAAACAGTATATATTAGAATAAAAACAGACATGCAGATCAACTGAATGGAATAAAGAGCCCAGATATATTCATATATACATGGCCAATTAATGCAAAGGAGCCAGAATATATAATGGGGGAAAGACAGCTAGTTCTTCAATAAGGGGTGTTGGGAAAACTGGACAACCACACGCAAAAAAGGAAATTTGACCACTATCTTATACTATACATAAACGTGAACTCAAAATGGGGATAAAAACTTGAATCTAAGACCTGGAATCATAAAACTCCTAGAAGACAACACAGAAGGTAAGTTCTGTAACATTGATCTTGATGAATTTTTTGGACACTAAAAGCAAAGGCATTAGAAGCAAAAATAAATCAGTGAGGCTTTCTCTGCCTCAGGCTGCTTGCTCTCCCCTTTATCTTTCCCAGGTGTTGCTGCTGCTGCTGCTGCTAAGTCGCTTCAGTCGTGTCCGACTCTGTGCAACCCCGCAGACGGCAGCCCACCAGGCTCCCCCATCCCTGGGATTCTCCAGGCAAGAACACTGGAGTGGGTTGCCATTTCCTTCTCCAATGCATGAAAGTGAAAAGTGAAAGTGAAGTCGCTCAGTTGTGTCCAACTCTTAGCGACCCCATGGACTGCAGCCTACCAGGCTCCTCCGTCCGTGGGATTTTCCAGGCAAGAGTACTGGAGTGGGGTGCCATCGAGTTCTCCATTCCCAGGTGTTACCTCCCATAAATCTCTTATACTTCTGACTCCACCCTGTCATCTGGTTCCTAGAGAGCCCACCTGAGACCAAATTTTTTTTTCTTATCCCTTGAAATGAAGATACGTATCCACATTTAGATTACTAAGGATTAAATAACACCTACACACAGGTCCCTGAATACACTGCTGCTGCTGCTGCTGTCGCTTCAGTCGTGTCCGACTCTGTACAACCCCATAGACGGCAGCCCACCAGGCTCCCCTGTCCTTGGGATTCTTCAGGCAAGAACACTGGAGTGGGTTGCCATTTCCTTCTCCAATGCATGAAAGTGAAAAGTGAAAGTGAAGTCGCTCAGTCGTGTCCGACTCTTAGTGACCCCATGGACTGCAGCCCACCAGGCTCCTCCGTCCATGGGATTTTCCAGGCAAGAGTACTGGAGTGGGGTGCCATTGCCTTCTCCGCCCTGAATACAGGAGGTAGACAAATGTAAAGTAGAGCAGGTAGATAGCGGGTGGTGGTGGGGAGGAAAACTGTCTTTACCTCCTGTAAGTAATATAGGTTCCTAATCCTATGTCCTGCTTTATAGCATACATTTCTAGACACTGGAGAGGAAAACAGGATGAATTTCCAAATGCTAGAGGGACATATGAGGGGAGATAAATTCTCAGTGGGACTGGCCTTAAAACTCTTGTAGATGCAGTGACACTTGGTTCCCTTTTCCAATGCAGTATGATTTTCCAAGAGGAATTTTTCCTATGAAAGAAAAACCCTATTTATATCCCTTTCAAAATGACATTTTATAATGGCACCTATGATGTACTATCACAAAACACCCTGCCCCACAGTCCTGATGGTTATTTTGATGTTAAAGGAGAGCAGATTGAATTGACTCAACATCTGCCTTGAATATTTCAAAACCAGGTACTGATATCAAGGAATATGGAGGGCTCTCTAATGTCTCTTTAAAGTGACAGGGTCTTGCCTGTTATCTTGTAATAAAAAGTACTCAATAGGTGTTACCTGAGTTGACGGCAGAAAATCATTGCATAATTGAATAGATATACTCTAAGCATTGTGCAGACACTTGGAAGAAATTAAGAAATACACTTCCATGCTAGTACAAGGGGAAGACACAGATTATTGCTATAAAGAAACAAAGATAAAAACACAATAGAATGAGACTGTATTACTTGGGACAATGAAGAAAGTATAGCTTTAGTGCACTGTTGTATAATGAACCTGTTTACAGAAGAAAACTGTAAGAATAATCCATAGGAAAATAAAAAGAAAAAAGCAGACACAATTAACAAGCAGCACTTTGCTTCCTCACGTTGTCTTATCCTTGCTCAAAAGAAGCATAGACTAGCACACCTTTCATGTTTCCCGGGTGTTTACTTCCTGCCCCACACACACCATGAGGCAGTCCCCAGTGGTTTTCACTATAATACCTAGCATGGTCTAAAGAAATGTCAGGCTAATTCGCCTTAGGAAAGAACTACTTATTCAGCAAAGAAGAACTGTACAAATAGCTCATTTCATCTTAATTAGCCCAAGATGGTGCTTCTGAAGCACTCTGCTGTCCTAACAGTACTCTCCTTCCTACTGCAAGGAAGGAACACTTTGATGTCTCTGACACCAACTCAGCCTCGGGGGCCACTATCAGGACTGGCAGATCTCTCATGAGTGCTAAGTTGCTGTAAAGTGGGCACCTAGAGTGAGTTGGCCTTTTCACTGGAACAAGCTATATTGTGTGGCAGAGAGTAACCATCGGCATCTGTGTTTAACTGAAACACACGCATCTGCTCTGTGCCAGGAAGGTGCTGGGCCCAGAGGAGTGAGCAAGATATGTGCTATCATGAGATATCTGGTTTTCTCTGTTTGAAGAAAAGGTAAGACAAGCTGGAAAATGAAAACACAAGTGAAGGAGTAGATTGCTACCCTGGCAATGCATTAGTTACTGGTAACAAGTTTGCCCACTTCTTTTCAATTATTTGCTTAGACATGAAAACAGTCAGAAAGCTGCAGGGGGCCTCTCAGCATTTGCTGTATTCCACCCGGCACCAACACCAGATAGAGTCCTCGGTGGCCTGGAGTGTTTGTGAGACCAGAAAACAAGAGTGGAAACGTCCCCTGCTCCAATTTAACTAGCGCCTCATGCAACCTGCTGGCTGAGTCGCCACCCCAGCCTCCACCAGTCACTTCATTTACACATTGTTCTCACTCAGCCTCTCACAGGAAGGCATCTTTCCAAAAGTGCTGCAGACATTGCGTGAGAAAAAACAAGGATAGTATAAATAGCTCTTCGCCTCTAATTGCAACTTGTCACTCACATTGTGCTTCCCGAGAGCTCTAAAGAGGGACCAACCCAAATCAGTAATAGCAGAGGAGCTCTGGAAGGACAAGTTGGTGTCTCCTGCTAAGGGAGAGGAACGATGGAGAGAGAACTAGAGGAGTCCTAGGGGGTGGTTTCAGGCTTGAAGGAGCACATCCACCTGAGGTAGGGTGCAGCCAGGCAAGCAGGGAGCGGCTTCTCAGAGTACCTGATGGGTCAGCTCCTTGATGCACCGTTCAAGCCTGTGGGCTCCCCTCTGGGCCTCCGAGTTACGTTGGACTTCGCTCTCCAGTTCAGCCTCAAGTTCACGAACCTGCAAGCAAACCATGGTCTCAGATGATAGGTGGCCAGCCAGCAAGCCAGGAGGGCATTGCAGTGGCCAATTGATACCATCAAGGGAAGATGTGTTTACTCTGGTTCCTGTAGTGGTGGAATAGAGCAAGCTGTCTGGGAAAACTGCCTCGCCAAGTGAGCTGGTCAAACTAGGTGAGCTCATAAAAGGACTGTTTAGACTCTGAAGGATGTGAAAAGCTAATCCATGCAGAGATGATAAGTATCCTCTCTTGGATTACAAAAGTACATACACATGTGCGTATTAGAAGGTACATAAGTATATATAGAGAATAAGCTGCCTTATCTTTTTCCATGTTCAGTTCTGATTCTCTAAAGAAACCAGACCCTGAGTCTATGTCACACATATGTCACCCACAGCCCTGCTAGGTGGGAGAGCTGTAGTACAGATGAGCAGCTGGCCTGTAGCCTTATAGAATTACACGATCAAGGTTAACATCATTCAATAAATATGATGCCTCCTATGCACCAGGGATACAGCAGGGAAAAAAACACAAAAATCTCTCCCCTCTATAAGCATCCATTCTAGTGAATGAAACACACAAAGCAAAGTAAAACATAGATTATGTTAGATGGTGGTAAGTGGAATGGAGAGAAATAAAGCAGGACACAGGGTAGGGGGTTGATAGGGAAGGGTGTCTTTCATACAATTTTGCAATCAAACCAACTAAACAAGGTCCATTCTGAAGGCCTAACTTTCATCTCTGTTTTCCTCCTATGCGTAGTGGCTTTTATTCAGTTCAGTCAGTCAGTCATGTTCGACTCTTTGCAACCCCATGGACTGCAGCATGCCAGGCCTCCCTGTCCATCACCAACTCCCAGAGTTTACTCAAACTCATGTACGCTGAGTTGGTGATGCCATCTAACTAGCGCATTCTCTGTCATCCCTTTCTCCTCCCACCTTCAATCTTTCCCAGCATCAGGGTCTTTTCAGATGAGTCAGTTATTCACATCAGGTAGCCAAAGTATTGGCGTTTCAGCTTCAGCATCAGTCCTTCCAATGAATATTTAAGACTGATTTCCTTTAGGAAGAACTGGCTGGATCTCCTTGCAGTCCAAGGGACCAGTGGCTTTTATTACTCTTCATTTTATCCCGCCACCAATTCTTTTAGAAAATATAGGCAGATGTGTACGTGTCTTCATATTTTCCCTCTTACTTGCACAGAAGGTTATATACTCTCCACATTGCCTGTGCCTTTATTATCATTGTACTACTAGGCATGAACTCCAGAACATTACAACACTCTTCTTCACTCCTTAATCAGTATGATTATACCATAAATGTGTATTGGTATTCCATTATATAGATATATCATAAATGTGCAATGGCAATACTTTCTCAGAGGCCCTTCTGAGGCATGAAAATCCCAGTCAAATATTCTTTCCATTCTTATAGCATCTGTCACATGACCTGTAAATTGTCACTGAAATTGATTCAATAATTTTAAAAATCCTATTTTCAAGCTAGGTCTTTCTAGTCTTCCTATCCTGAAGCTCCCTGAAGGCAGGTACTACATCAATTCTGTCAGTCCTCACTACATCTGCACTAAAGTCTTTTTGGTCCTGGATTTACTTGTTTCCCTCTGCTTTCTCTGGCTGTTAGGATAGAGGCATTCTCCATAGAGCAGATAATGGGAGCAAAGGCAGGGAATCAAGACTGTTGAGAGGATGTTTGGAAACAGTGGGTCCCCAGGCTGTGGGGAGCCTAGTGCCGGGGCGGGTGAAGCTGGGGGAGATACATTCCACTAAGCAGGAAGGCAGGTTTCACCCACTCCAGGAAGAGTCCTGTTTAGTGGCCCAAAGTCAAGAAGAATGAATGAATATACTGAGATCTGACACTCTCAGATGACTGCAAGTGCTACAAGCCAAAGTGAAGAGGGAGGTAGCACTATCTGATGTGATATCCCAAGACAATAAGACTTTGAACTGGGAGTTGTCAAGACCCCATGATTACACAGGCAAACTCCTACCCTGGATTCTAGTTTCTGGATTTGCTTTCTGTTCCCCACTATGGCTGTCTGCTCAGCATCATCCAGCCTCTCTTGTAAGTCTTTAATTGTCTGCTCCATGTTCTTTCTCATCCTCTCCAAGTGGGCATTGGTATCTTGTTCCTTCTTCAGTGCTTCTGACATGTTTGCTATCTAGAAAAGAAGGAAAGGGACTGAGATAATCTGGAAGCCAACAGAGCTGAACATTTTTGTCCCTAGTCTTCAGTTCCTGATGTGACTAAAGGCCATGCCTCGCCTCTGTACTTCATCTCTTCCCACTATGCTCTCCCTAACTTCTGATCCTCGAGTTTGGTAACCATAAGGCAATCAAGATAGCAGCAGCTACTGGAGATCAGGGTGACGGGTGGTGGAAACAGACCAGAGATGAAACACCACGTGAACATTATCACACAATATCTGTATTCAAAGAAAGCCGACCAACTGAGGGCAGAGTTTTTAACTGAGTAAAGCACCAGGACATGTCCTATGGCAGCACGCACCAGGAAGAGTGTGGCGTGCTTAGGAGAATCTTTTTCACGCCTCACTTCTGTAATTCTGTGACTTGCAACTGCAAACAAGTTTAGGCTCTAGGAATTTGGCAGCAACTGATGCTTTCGGTGCCAATAATCTGGCAAAAGGATGGTTAATTCTTGCAAAGCCTGCTCTCGGCTTTGATTGTGTATACAAGGGCTCGGTGTCTTGCTGCCATTATTAAGAACTGTTTCATGAATCTCTCAGTGCCTTTAATGTAAGAACACTGCCCTCTCAGCCAAAGTTTCTCTGTCTATCAGGTTACCAACCATCTGCATAACTTAAGTGTGAGACGTCTGTGCAGATGGTGAGGGCAAAGAATAAATAATGGAGGTAACTCTGGGTTTTGCTATGTGGGGCTGGAGCTCAGAGCTGAACTACTGGAGAATTAAGGCAGGGGAAGAGGTAGTGAGTTCATTTTTCAACATTGTCAAGAAGATCTTTTAAAGGTGAAGTTATGCAGATAGAGTCTTCCTAACGTGTGACTGCATAAATTTACCAAGCAGGAGCAAAAAGCTCTTTTTTCCCCACTTCTATGTAGATTTTCATAAATGTTTGAAATGAGCATATTATTTTTCCCTTGGCCAAACACTTTCAAGCTTTCTCACACCTCTTTTCCATCAGAAAGCAGAGTGTCTGCATTGATACAAAATGGCTGAATGCTAGGCATGCTTTCCCCATTCTTCTGGATTCTACAGTGACCTAGAGCTAGGATTTGGTGTAAGAGTTTTAACCACCCAAGTGCTTGATGATTCAGACAGATACAGACATAAGTTTTCCCCTTCTTTTGAATCCTAAAATGACTAATGTAAAACCTAACTGAGTATCTTGTCTCTTCGGTTCCCATACACTGTTTAGCAAGAGGATCAGCTTTCATTCTCAGGGCGAGCTCTGGGCTGCTGCATGTGTTTGTGCATCCGACGTACTGTGCAGGAGCACCTCATGGGGAAGTGGTGAGTGGAGGGTGAGATCAAGTCCAAGCTCTGCTCAGCAGGCGCTGGGACCTGCAAGCCTGGGACCTTGACGCACAGACTTTTCTCCCATCTCCCTCCTTCCGTGGCCTTTTTTTTTTGAGTACTGTCATCTGTTTGTCATGCCTTTTGAGAGAAATCTGCATCTATCTGCAGTGGGTGTCCAGAGGGTATCCCTTTTCAGTGCCCACAAAGGTACAGTCAAGGCTGGCAGTCAACCCTGAGCTTGGTCTCATTCACGAAAAGTACACCTATCAACAACTTTAAACTTGCAGATAAGGAAGGTGCACCAATCCTGAAGGCCTTCCTCACCGACCCGATTCTGTTACTGAAGCAGCAGTATGGGCTGTTAAAAAATAAGTGAAATAAGTATTCTTGCCAGATCATCATCATGAAGCCATTACAGGCCCCAGGAAAGATAGCTATGGGTAAGGAAACCTAAGAAGAATTGTTTCTAGACACTAGATATATTGATTCACAAGTGGAAAGTGGTTTGACTATTTTAAAAAGTCTCTTGCTTTCACAAGATTTTGCTTATGGTGATTCAGCTGCTTTTTTTCATTGTGTGGTTTGGGTGGAAGGGAGGAGCCGATTGGCCTAATTTCCAAAATGGGGGCAGAGAGGCAGAGGGGTCAGTTAATCTCCCCCCTGGCTATATGGAGAGTCAATGGAATCCTCTCTGGCTGCAGCTTTGCCCCTGCCCCTTGGCTACTGCTCCTGTCAGCTCTGGAAGACAGGAGTGAGCAGGCAGTCATGGACCCACCTCAGTGGCTGCCTTCTTGGCCTTCTCTTCTGCATTTTGACAGCCCTGCATCGCCTCCTCAGCTTCCTTCTGCATCCTGGCTACATCCACCTCCAGTTTCTTCTTCTGGCTGAGGAGACTCGTGTTCTAAAGAAAAGCAGCATCCTGATTAGGAAAGTTGAGATCAGTGGTGAAACGCAAGCTGGTCTGTTCAGGACATGCAATGTGAGGGGCTCTGGCCAGGAGGTCATTTTCCTCTAGTCAGCCATACTCAGTGAAGCAGCACTTCCAGGGCCAAGAGACCACATTAGACTGAATGCATGGGATTTCATCTATGCGTGGTCCACTACTGGAGAGACGGCAGCCTGAATCCAAAAGGAGCAGTGGATCCAGACAACCTATGAGTCCCAAACACGTGTTTGGTTTTCCCCTTATTGAGGAATATGTTTTTCTGCCTCTTGCTCTTTGATGTGGGAAGAAGCAAGTGTCCCAGAGTAGAAGTCAGGGTCAAAAGCAGACATCTGGAAAGCAGGGGTCTAGGAAATAAAAATGAGCTTCCTGCATGCTGCTCCAGGGGGAAAAATCTTCCTCATCATCGACCTCTGTTTCTATCAATTCTGCACTGATATAGGGGGTGGGAAAAGTAATTCTGATGAGCCTCACCCCCCAGCCCTTAGAAAGCTCCATCACATGGGAGAGTTACTTGTGTTCTTTGGCTGGTGCTGCCCTAATTCTTTCCTTCCTGGGTTGTGACATTAGAAACTGAAACTCCTTTTTGGTCTGTGTTTGTAGCACAGCTTTTCTGAGGGTGTGAAAGCTCAGCAGAGAGAATGTATTTAAAAGGCATAGCCTTCCTATTTTTAATTTCTCTTCTGTTTGTTCACTTTTCCTCTGGCTAGTGCCTTTCTCAGTGGCAAGATTAAACCTTGGAAACAGGAAGAGAGATATTACAGCCTCACAGGTTCTGTCCTGCTTCCTCAATGGTGGGAAGCATCTTTGTCAAGATTGCTATCCTCAGTCCTCATTGAGAGACAGGCTCTATGTGCCCAGGGACTCCTACTGCCAGGGGTGTAGCCTAGGGGGTGGGGGTGAGGGCGTTTCCTGGAGTTTGTCAGGATTCTCACTGCACAAAACTCCATAGAAACTCTTTGTAAAGAAAGGTACAAGTGTAAATCTTGATTCATTTATACACAGAATCACTTAAAATCCACTAGGGAGTTGATAGTTAAAGTATTTTCAAGCTAAATGATTGGTTCTCTTTGGGAAGCAGAGGGTGAGGGAGTACTGTGCAGAAGGGCAAGCTAGATGTTTGAAAAAGGACCCATGTAATCAGACAGGGATAACTTTGGCCTCATATGTCTGGTCTAGGTTAGAAGTCTATAAAATGGTCACTATACATCAATCAGAAGATAGCTGGTAAAAAAAAAAAAAAGAAGATAGCTGGTATTCCCAGAATTGCAAGGGGTCCTACTTGGCCAAGGTAGGACCTCACAAGAGAGAGGAGTCCTTGTGAGCCATAGATCACCTAGATCAGAACTGCACCAAGGGTAGTTTCTGGACTGGCAGCATCACCTGAAAACTCGCTTGATTCCTCCTATAGCAGAGATTCTGCAGTGGGTCTGGGGTGAAGCCTGAGAATGTATATTTTTGTGTTATTTGCTTTTATACACATAAAGTTTCAGAAACTCTGCTCTGGAGATCAAGTCTCTGTGGCCTAATTTTCTTTTTTTTTTTCAGATCTATCTCCTCCTCTCCATGTCTGCTTTTGCTCTGGTTGATGTCCTCATCTCTCTCTAGGCTAGTGCTTTATCATCATATGGAGACCCACTGGTGCATCATCAGCTATAACCATGTATGGCAAATGATTTGTTACCAATAGCTATTAAGTACTACAGATTTACTTTTTAAAAATTCAATATTCTACTTTATAACACTTCTACTCATTTTATTTATTTAAGCTTTCCTGAGAGAGAAAGAAAATACTGAAGGGAGTTAGCCTGTCGGGAATTATGCACAGCCTATAGCCTGTTTTATACACGTGGTATCCTAATAGGATCCTGTCATGCACATGGACACAAAGTCAGACTGTAGGCACAAACTAAATGCAATGCCTTCCAGCTGGTGCATCCTTGGCTTATATTTCCTTTTATCCAGTGTTTCTCAGTTACAGTTGGCATTCCGGGAGGGGCAATTCTTTGTGATAGCGAATTACCTGTATTTTGCAGGAGCATTAGTATCTTTGGAACTTGCCTACTAAATGTCAGTGGCACTTCCCAGTCACTATGGCAACCACAATGATCCCACAGATGTTTCTAAATAGCCCCGAGCATGGCACATCTGCCCCTAGCTGCATGAATCCATCCTTCACAACAATCATCAGAGTAAACTTCTGAAGATGCAAATCTAATAACTTTGCTCCCAGTTACTCACAATTCTTCAACAGACTTCAAACTTCATCAGTTTCAAAATCAAGTCCCTGGTGACCTGGGTCTATCTGCCTCTCCCTGAGCATCAATTCTGCTGATTTCTCCCACCCCACCCCCACCGTACGCTGTAGTAAATATATCAATTTTTCTTAACATCCTAAATCCCCTCCTCTCCTCATGCATCTGCCCTTGACTCTGCTCTCTACTTGGCTGACTTCTTACGTGTCCTTCACAGCTCAGATCAAGCAGACTGTGCATCTCCCTGAAGTGTAGGGTCGTCAGGGAAGGCTTTCTATAGGGCTATCCTTGCTTCATCACTGTACTCCTGGCAGTGCACTGCAGCTTGTTTACTTAGATCTTCATGTTTGTAGGATGATGGAGATATTCTTCATCTATCTACGCTATGTACTACTGGGCTTCCCCAGTGGCTCAGTGGTTAAGAATCCACCTGCCAATGCAGGAGACCCAAATTTGATCCCTGGGTCAGGAAGATCCCCTGAAGAAGAGAATGGCTACCCACTCCAGTATTCTTACTGGGAAAATCCCATGGAAAGAGAGGAGCCTGGTGGGCTACAGTCCATGGGGTCACAAAAGAGTCAGACATGACTGAGGGACTAAACAACAATACCATGTACACCTGTCTAGGTTATGGTTGCTGCTGCTGCTGCTAAGTCGCTTTAGTCATGTCCAACTCTGTGTGACCCCATAGATGGCAGCCCATCAGGCTCCCCCATCCCTGAGATTCTCCAGGCAAGAACACTGGAGTGGGTTGCCATTTTCTTCTCCACTAGGTTATGGTAGATGCATTAAAAATGTTTATTGAATGACCCATTTACTATATGCATTTGTCTAACCACTACGGTTTCTCCTGATTCCACAAGAATAGTAAAAATTCTAAGAATTCTTGTTTTGTGTCACTTACATAATCTTCCATGAGAAGCCAGAGTCCTGACAACTCATTATAACTGTCAGGAGCCACTCAGAATTGTTTGACATCTCTTGGCTCTTAGGCAGCTTTTTTTTTTTTTCCTGAATCCTGGGATTCTCAGGGAACACATTGGCATAGAGGGAACAGGATAAACAGGTAAATGACTCTGGAACACTAGTGAATGTTCCCCCCTCCTCTCTCCCCAGTATCCTAGCTGTGAGTTTCCTGACAGTTCATTCTTCTGACAGGGCTTAATGTTATGGGTCAAATTGTGTCCCTCCCCACAAGAAACATAGGTTGAAGTCCTAACCACCAGTTCTCAGAATGTGACCTTACTTGGAAACAGGTTCCTTACAGAGGCAATCAAGTTAAAATGAGGTCAGTCATGTCCAACTCTTTGTGACCCCATGGACTGTAGCCTACTAGGATCCTCTTCTTGGGACTTTTAAGGCAAGAATACTGGAGTGGGTTGCCATACCCTCCTCCAGGAGATCCTCCAGACCCAGGGTGGGCCCTAATCTGACTGATGTCCTCATAAAAATTTGGAAATTTTTTATGACAGATGACAGATACAGAAGGAAACTGATGTTAAAACAGAGAAAATGCCATGTGAAGGCAGAGAATTGGAGTGACGCATCTACAAGCTGCTGCTAAGTTGCTTCAGTTGTGTCCGACTCTGTGCGACCCCATAGATGGAAGCCCACTAGGCTCCCCTGTCCCTGGGATTCTTCAGGCAAAAACACTGGAGTGGGTTGCCATTTCCTTCTCCAATGCATGAAAGTGAAAAGTGAAAATGAAGTCACTCAGTTGTGTCCAACTCTTAGCGACCCCATGGACTGCAGCCTACCAGGCTCCTCCGTCCATGGGATTTTCCAGGCAAGAGTACTGGAGTGAGGTGCCATTGCCTTCTCCGATCTACAAGCTAAGGAACACCAAAGATTGCCACTAAACCACCAGAAGCTGAGAAAAGGCAAGGAAGGATTCCTCTACAAGATTCAGAGGGAGTGCTACCCTGCCAACGCCTTGATTTCAGACTTCTAGCCTTTAGAACTGTAAGAGGTTACATTTCTGTTGTTTTAAGCCCCTCAGTTTGTGGACTATGTTGCTGCAGCCGTAGGGAGCCCATGCATTTGGGGATGAATGAAGGGTACGGCCACCACTCTGCTGCCAAAGGCTCTCCCTGTGTCACCGGACACCCCCAAGGCTCCATGTGCCAAGTGTGTATGGTTCAAGACCAAGGCTGACTATGTAGAAACTTCTGCCTCCAACCAGCTGATGAGGCTAATGGGGAGTTTATGGGTCCCACCTGGGCATGGAAAAGATTGATTTTTTCCGTGGCTTCCAGGAGCTCCTCCTCTGCCAGCCTGCGACTGCGCTCTGTCTGCTCCTGCAAGGACCTTAGCTCCTCGACTTCAGCCTGGAGAAGAGCATTGCGCCGCTCGGCCACCGCCACCTGCTCCTTCAGCTCGCTGTTCATGCATGTGCTGTCATTCACCTGCACCTGCAGGTCCTGGGAGAGAAAACTTAGGCCTGGGCATGGGTCCCTGGGAGTCCAATGGGACCTGAGTTTGTGTGTGCACACTCAACAAAGTTAAACATAACATAAACCAGTTAATCATAAGCACATATTAATGTAAGCCAATTGAATGTAAGGTCTCCTGAGGGACTAGATTTGGTGTCCTCACTTTTATTGTTGAACACAACCTGTTACTTGGCTTGTTCCCATAAGCAGAGGCGTCCCTGCTTCATCCCCATGTGACAATTGAAAATACCTTGACCTGGGTCTGGAGCTGGCCCAGGGACTTGGTGGCCTCTGATGCCTGCCTGCTGGCACAGCTAAGCTGGAGCTCCATCTCAGTGAGGTCCCCTTCCATACTCCTCTTCAGCCGGGTGGCCTCAATTCTGCAACGAGCTTCGGAATCCAGACTCGACTGCAGGGAGTCAATAGCACACTGCTGCTTCTTCCTAATTTTAGAGTACATTCAGGGGGGAAATCATGCACCCAGGTTGAGAAAGGGTACCTGCTGTGTACACACAACAGTTTAAGAATCAGAGAAAAACTTAAAATTCAAGACAGATTCTGTGTAATTAACAAAATGAGTCTAAAGGGTCTTCATCTGGAAACCATGGAGGTTGAAGGGTTAGATCAGTGAGCATTTGTACATTGTATCAGATCAACTGTTTTCCATGTCAACTCCCCAGAAAAATCAAGAAAATCACTAGTGGGCTTCCCTGGTGGTTCAGTGGTAAAGAATTTGCCTGCCAATGCAGGAGACACGGGTTTGATCTCTGGTTTGCTGCAGAGCAACTAAGCCTGTGCACCACAACGATTGAGCCTGTGCTCTGTAGCCCACATGCCGCTTCTACTGAAGCCCATGTGTCCCAGAGCCCATGCTCCACAGCAAGAGAAGCCGCCACAATGTGAAGTGCCCACCACAACTAGAGAGTCGCCCCCACTCGCTACAACTAGACAAAAGCCTGCACAGCGATGAAGGCCCAGCATAGCCAAAAATAAATATAAATAAAATTTAAAAGAGAAAAGCACTAGAATATTTTTGAGATTCCTGTGGGACAGACTTTGCCCTTGTCTAAGACCTCCTCAAGGACAGTCTAAGGCAAATATCTGGATTCCCTATAGTGGCTAAGAGTGAAGGGAGGATGCTCTTTCAGATGGGCATAATATTTAAACACTTTCAATGGTGAAACATGTTTGAAGACAGCAAGAAACAGTCATCCAGCTTGAAACAAGTCCTGTACCAGCAAACCTGCTCTAATGGCCTGTGACACCTAATTCTCCTAGAATAGCATGGTTATCTTTCTCCAGGAGTTTGGGAGTACAACCAAGGATAGGCTGAGAAAACTAACTGCTGTGTGATATTGAATTACTTCAACATGCCTTTATAACATCCATGCTGAAACCATTTTTGCAAAGTGCCAGAAGCTTACACAATAGATGTGTGTTCAGGAAGACAAAGGAAAAATATGGGGAACCCAGAGAAATCATTTCCCAACCCTCTTGCAGAAAGTCTGGGACTGTGTGACTGAATTCTGACCAACTGATATGGGCAAAAGTGTTTCCAAGCCTCACACATACAACTTTTTACTCATGATCCTGTGCTCTCTTCCCCATCAATGGCAAACCTGATGGCCACAAATGAACCCTCTGGCATCAAAAGATGGAAGGAACCTGAGTTCTTGAATGACTTGGAAGAGTAGTGGCCCACTCTCCATCCTACCCCACACTGGACTCTGACACAAAGCAAAAATACACTTTTAAGCCATTGAGATTGGGTGGTTGTGAGTTAGGACAATGTAACCGTTATAACTAACACAGGCCCTGTTAAACTCACCCTATGAAGCAGGGCCTAATACTGGACAGATAAGACAAGCCATACTCATAGAGTCTATCAGCACAAATAGCAGACACATGCTCATTTTGAGTCAGAATTAGGTTCCACACTGAGTTATCGCTGAGCCTGTGTTCTGAGCTCCAAGGCCAATCAGGAAGACACGCAGCCTGCAGAGGAGTAAGAGTGTGGTCAGAGTTTTCAACTAGGTGACAGGTGGAGGTGCCACTTTTCATGACCACACTTCACCCCATTGATGGAGGGGGCGTTCAGAAGTAATTATGCAAATGTAAGAGAAAAAACTTTCTGGCCCCAGAGCCCAGAATTAGCACATCTCCTGTGCCTCCATATGCTGTGGTCAGACTCTCCTGCCTGCCTTTAGGTCCTGGGCTTTTGCTTGGCTGCCAGAAGAGGATCCCACAGGGATGCCAGCATATAAAGTCACTAGAGACTATTATGACTGAATTGTGTCTCTCTCCCCACCCCACCCAAACTCCTATGTTGAAGCCCTAAACCCCAGTACCTCAGAATGCAAGTGTATTTGAAGACAGGACCTTTAAAGAGGTGATTAAGTTAAATGAGGCCCTTAGGGTGGTGAGCACCAAAGAATTGATGCTTTTGAACTGTGGTGTTGGAGAAGACTCTTGAGAGTCCCTTGGACTGCAAAGAGATCCAACTAGTCCATTCTAAAGGAGATCAGTCCTGGGTATTCTTTGGAAGAACTGATGCTAAAGCTGAAACTCCAATACTTTGGCCACCTCATGCGAAGAGTTGACTCATTGGAAAAGACTCTGATGCTGGTAGGGACTGGGGGCAGGAGGAGAAGGGGACGACGGAGGATGAGGTAGCTGGATGGCATCACTGACTCGATGGACGTTGAGTTTGGGTGAACTCCAGGAGTTGGTGATGGACAGGGAGGCCTGGCATGCTGCAATTCATGGGGTCACAAAGAGTCGGACATGACTGAGCGACTGAACTGAATCCAATCTTACTGATGTCTTTAGAAGAATAGGAAATGTGGACACAGACAGAAACTTTAGGGATGAGTGTGCACAGAGAAAAGAAAATGTGAGGATCCAGCAAACCAAGGAGAGAGGTCTCAGGGGGAACATCTTGATCTTGAACCTCCAACCTCCAGAAATGTGAGAAAATAAATTTCTGCTATTTAAGCCACCCAGTCTATTTTGTTATGGCAGCCCTAGCCCACAAGTACTACAGGGACACATACTCAACAGCACTGAAAGCTTTGAGATATTGCTCTGTCTTACATAAGGAAACTCGTTTTTGCTGAACTGACTCTACTTATACAGGAACACTAAAGCATCACTAGGCTGGTGTCAAAATCCTCCGTACAGAGATATAATCCACTTAAGCAAACAAAATGGATGTTTCAACTGTACTTTTCCCACAGTTGTTTATGCAATTTCATGAGTACCTACAGACAAGTAGAAAGTGCTACGGTTTAAGAGGCTTCCATATAATACAGGCCTGGAGAATTGCCACTAAACAATCAGCACATTCCACGCAGAGTCAAGAAATCTTTCAAATGAAAACTCCTCAAGCACATTTTTTTTTTTAAAGAAAAATGAAGCAGTCAAGACCAAGGCAATATGGTAAAAGTTCCTTTTCTATTTTTCCCAAAATGTGAAATATAATTTGAGGAAAGAAAACAAATGCAAACAAAATCAGAATAAAAGCTTAAATTCTGAAAAAGCTAAGGATTTTAAACTGTCAATTCAATCAGTAATATTTTTCTCTTGCAACGTTGCTCATCTATATCACAGAAATGAAAGATTTTCCTTAATTCTAATACATACGATTCAGTTTTAAAATGATTAACAAGATATTTTGCTAACTAAATGCCATGCCTGATTTTGAGATCCTATATCTTGAAGTTGTGCTAAAATATTTTACTTAGACAGGAGAAGAAATTTAAACATATTCTTCTGGAAGAGACTCAGACAATAAAAGAAATTAAGTTGGATAGTGCATGTAGATGAAGACCATGTGGCAAAGTTCAGTATTACTAAGTTCAGAGGAGTGAACCATATGGAAGGAAAAGATGATGGATCATTCCTAGGAACCTGAGGTCACAGGTCAGGGGTGAGCTAACTATGGGCTCTGGGCCAAATTCGGCCATGTCATTTGATCTCTTATGGCTGCTTTCAAGCTAAGGTTGCAGACTTGAGTAGCTGCAACTGAGACTCTATGGTCCACAAAGCCAAAAATATTTACCATCTGATGCCGTAAATAAAAAGCTTGCCTAACCTTCCATAGATGATCAAAGCAAAGCAAACAAATACATTTTGATAGCATAGGGAATTTTGGTGCCTCACTCCCCAAAACTCCTTCCCCAGCATCTCTCTGGGTGTGTCTGGAGAGAGCAGAATGCATGCTGGGACACCCCAGTTTTGGTCCACTGAGAAGCCCCCACACATTTCAGCATTTTCATGAATACCCTGAGTTGGGAGGGGGATGTACTTAGCCAGTGGCCCTGGAAGATTCAGGACACACACCTAACTTATTTTCAACCCCGGCTGGGGCCTTGCAGCAGGGCCCGACTTAGATGGCAGTCACAGCTGCCAGTTGGCCTTCAAGCTGGCCGTGGATATCACTCTTGCTTTGCTGGTAGAGGAGGGTGAGGATCAAAGCCCCTCCTTCCATCAGTGACTGCATTATCACCTCTCTAACTCTAGCTTTGCTAATTACAACATTTGTAAGGAAACAAAAAAGCCCTATGCTATACTAAGTCACTTCAGTCGTGTCCAACTCTGTGTGACACCAGAGATGGCAGGCAGCACACCAGGCTCCCCCATCCTTGGGATTCTCCAGGCAAGAACACTGGAGTGGGCCGCCATTTCCTTCTCCAATGCATGAAAGTGAAAAGAGAAAGTGAAGTCGCTGAGTCTTGTCCGACTCCTAGCAACCCCATGGACTGCAGCCCACCAGGCTCCTCCATCCATGGGATTTTCCAGGCAAGTGTACTGGAGTGGGGTGCCATTGCCTTCTCCGCAAAAAAGCCCTATCGATTCATAAAAGTTTGCGAAGCCCTATCTAGAATAGCAGGCACAGCATGTTGCCAACATGAAGTGCTCAATAACTATGGAACAAGTGAAACATACAACCCACATATGAGCCACTCATTCTTTCACCCCAACAGGCTTCCAGCCTGGCTCAGGAAGGATCAGCCCTCACCTAATGGAAGAGAGCATCAGTGAAGTGAATGAATTACCAGAATTTGCAGCCCTACCAAGGTTTTTACCTTTGCCTCTGAGTCTCGCTCAGAGGTACTCCTGGTCCCTTCAGCATCCTGAGTCCTGTATCCTATGCCTCCCTCAGTTTCTACGGAGTTATCCAAGGATTATGTGAAATAGGACCTTGAGCCTCATCTTCTCCTCAGGCAATATTTCCCTTGAGTCCTAGATTTTACCTGGCTTATCTTTGATTGCTCAAAATCCTATGTTTTGCTAGTATTTCCCCTTGGTGTTCTCTTCCGTTTTCTTAAGATCCCTTCCTCTCCTAGCCCTGAAGTCAGACTAGACCCTCTGATTAAGGGTTTCTGATCTAGTCTCCACTGGCATGGGGCACTCAGACAGAAAGGGTCTACAAAGTACTTGTGATATTTTGTTAAGATATACTCATCTTTCCTTTCCGGATGTAACTATTACAGTTATTATGAATCATTAACTAAAACTCATGAACAGCTCACTCCTCCCTCCAGCCCGCCCTTCTTTTTTCAGCCCCTTGACAGCTCCTGCCTCAGCTTCAATTCTTTCTTCTCCCAGCCCTAGCTGTTTGGATCTCCAGCTTCCTTTGCACTTAAATTATTATAATTGGTGAACAGCTCTCTCTACGACATCAGAGGTACCTGACAAGACGCAGACTCTCTGAGGACTCATTTTTTCTTAGCTGGGTTTATTAATAGGCACAGGTTTGACGTTACCTGAAACGAGTTTTGTTTGTTTTTTTTTTTAATGGTACAAGGAGACATTCGTTTTTGTTCCTCGTGGAAGGAAGTAGGGCAAATATCAAGGTCCAATGTTTTTGCCCTTTATAAAAAAAAAAAAGTCTTTTAGGCACAGCCTCTTAAGTAGACCAGATTTCATCCCCACCGTCAGTCCTATAGAGGAAAGTGCCGGTGAGTGAGAGCAAAGATAACTCAAAGCACACAGAGGACCAAATTTGGCTTGACACCCTCATTAAAAAGATGACCCCCATGGGAGTTTTGTCTGAAGGTGGGCTATGGG
The DNA here is from genome assembly GCF_027580195.1 of Bos mutus. Lineage (NCBI taxonomy): Eukaryota > Metazoa > Chordata > Mammalia > Artiodactyla > Bovidae > Bos > Bos mutus. Next base: position 52,240,957 of record NC_091617.1, read on the forward strand.
GAAGAGGCCAGTTTAACTGAACATGGTAACCTTTTCTCTTAATGGTTTAACAAACATGTTGAAAGCAAATTGCCAGTTGAACCTCAGACTCAAAAATGCTTTTCCTTGCTGACATATGGCACTGACTTAAGGGAACAGATCAGATGGATAATACAATCATAGCTAATTCCATGTGTTTATAATGGTGTCTTTGATCTACAGAGCATGAAGTGCTTTGCCAACATTGGCTTACTGATCTTCCTCGCCACCTTCTGTGACACGGATGGGGCTGCTTTCATCCCCTCACTTCACTGAGAAGCTAAGAAGTGAGATGTCTAAAATCATCAGCTTGTTATGATGAAGCTAAGAAAAGATCCTGCAACCCAGGATTCCTATTTAATTCAGTTTCCTGACTATTAAGACTCAGCTGCTTCAACAGGGATTCAATAAGCAGCTTATTAGCTTAAAGCTCTTAGCTTTAGCCCCTCTCCAAACAAATGGCTACAGGTACAGGCAGGGGGGAGGTGGAAACTTCACTCTGATCTGACATTAATTTTAATGTCCAGCATCACTTTTTTTTGGGTTCTTTTCCTTCACTGTTCGGCACCATCAGTCAGTGTCTTGAATACTCAAGAAAGAAGCTTGTTGTAGGGAGACCCAGGCTGTATATACAGTCCTTGTCCACATACTTTGGCTTTTTTTGGTGTGTTATCTTGAGTTTTGTACGCAAGCAGAAGCTGCTTGAATAAGAAAATCATAAACATTAATAGTAATCATGTTAGAGGTATTCTTTTATACTAACAGTGCTGTGCTGACTAGGAAGAGTCTAGTGTTGGGTCAGACCAGCTGTCTCTGTGCTAATATTCCAACAAAGGTTATAAAAGTAGCCAAACACAATGAATCCTTGTTCAGTTAAGGATCCTGAAATATGTAACTGTTGTTCATCAAAATAATTGTACATACCTAAAATTTTCTATTTCTTCATCTTTCTCTGAAAGCTTCCTTTCAAGTTCCGCTTTAGTGTCTGAGAGTTCAAGCTGCAAACGAAGAACCTTGCTTTCATTACGCTCCAGAGCTCCCTGAAATACACAAATAAAAAGCATTAAATTAAGCCCACTTTTGGACAAAAGTATTTTTTTCTCTAAATATATGTCACTAATGGAGCTCTCTTTAGAATTGCTAGGAATAGTCAAAGTTCAAATCAGATTCCTGAAGACTGAAACAGGATGAGAGACAAGTGATTACCTTTCTTTGTCATGTTAGTTATAGCTCTGACATCCGGAGGGCTTTCAGCTGTAGTTCAAGAACTAGAATCTCAAGCATTTTTTTTTAAGTAGAAATGTTCAATCTTGTCTATGATTACATTTCAATTTTTAAATTTATTACTCTAGACTTTTTTTTAGTGGTTCCATCTTTAGGATGAATCAATAAAAGTATGAAAGCTAAAACATGGAAGGTGATAACTCCTACTGGAAACTTCAATTTTGAACATCACAGAGGGATAGAGAAAAAGTTGAAAGCATTTGGGGAGCAAGGAACAGGAGAGCGCTCAAATAAAGGAAACTGGGGTATACCTGACACATAATGCTTGGTGTGAACCATTATTATCGTAACTATTACTATTACTTCAAATGGATTGCTCTGACAGGCAGGGAAGGCTCCTGCTCCTTTGAATGTTAAATATAGGCAAGGCAATTACTTCCAGAAATGTTATAAAGGTGTTTCAAGTTGAAAAGGGTAGGTCTGATTAAATTTGAAAGTCTGTTCCACAGATAAAATTTCATATAGAAGAAGAAACAAACAGAACACTTGGAGATGACAGAGGAGGATGTTTATAAAGGGGACAAGAGGTGACAACGATCTATTGGTCAGTTGGCCACTGGCAGACAGTCCTGAGGGCAGAAGCCACTTTTATAGCCTCTTCTCAGGAGTGCTTAGCACATAATACCAAAAGTGGAAAGTAAAACCAAGTAGCAGTTTCAAAATAAAAATAAGAAAGATGTTGGGAATTTAATATGGCTTAAAGCCTTGCTGCTGTTCTCACAATACTAACTTCAATATAAAAGAAAATTTAAAAAATGCTTGGATAGCAATTTCCTCTGAGGGAATGGTGCCTTTCCTTCCAGGGGAAACTGTCACCTCTAACCCTTTTGAATGCCCTGAGAAAGTGAATCTTTGAAGGTGACCTGCAATAGTTTGAGCTTTGTGACTTCAAAAATAGTCTGATAATGTTTTTCATTAAGGCTCACCCAGAAAAATAAATAACCCAGTATTACAAATACATGTCCAAGTTGATGAAGTATTCATGGATGCAGGTGAAGACAAAACTTGAGAAAATGTGAATAGAATATAACGCCATCTAGTGCTACTAATGGAGAAGGCAATGGCACCCCACGCCAGTACTCTTGCCTGAAAATCCCATGGACAGAGGAGCCTGGTAGGCTGCTGCAGTCCATGAGGTCGTGAAGAGTCGGACACGACTGAGCGACTTCACTTTCACTTTTCACTTTCATGCATTGGAGAAGGAAATGGCAACCCACTCCAGTGTTCTTGCCTGGAGAATCCCAGGGATGGGGTCGCACAGAGTCGGACACGACTGAAGCGACTTAGCAGCAGCAGCAGCAGTGCTACTAAATGGTAGGAACGCTATGGCCTTAACCATCTCCCTTCATTGTGCCAGTCAATTTAATGAAAAAGACTTCTACATGTTATGTAGGACTAACATTAACCTTGCCCAATCATAGCTCTCATTGGCTTCTCATGTTGCTTGAAATTTCTACCGTAAAAGTTACTTTCGGAGGTTAAGGTAGTGGCTTTAGAAAGTTCCTAGCCAAGGTGACTGGAGAACCAAAGGAAACAAGTAAATGAAACAAAGTTCAACCACTTTAGGGGACACCACAATGCCAACTGAAAGGATTCTATATAAAATATAGATCTCAGAAAACAATTTGCATGAAAAGGCAAGTGCTCTGTCAAGAGCCATCCAGTTGACACATCTGCCTGGCAGATTTCTTACAGAAATGTGATGGTGAGATAAACTGACATTGCTTGACATAGAGCAATCCTTTGGGGTTTCATTTTTTCATTACAGCACCTTTCAAAAGGCCTGTGCCTGAAACTGAATGCTATGCCTTTTTAAAACTGATTGTCTCTGTTAGAAGGTAAGTGGATGAGACGTGCATTTTGAATGCTACCTGGTGCTTGGTCAAAGGGTGGGTCAAGAAAATGCAATTCAACTGTGAGAACAGAAGCTTTGTAGGCCTTGTTAACTACTTAATGACCATGACAGGATAACTTCCTTCTGAGTTCAGCCTCTTTGGCAAAAATATTTTCTCGGGGGTCCTTTCAATCACTAGCTAGCACATGCCTAGGGATAAAGCCAGATATTCTTCCTGAACATTTAATCCATAACACTGAAAACACTCCTATCAAACAACCTTCACAAAGATGAGTTTTCAGCAACAAATGAGAACATTGCTTTGAATTCATTTTTAAAACCAAAGTTTTTTGGGGAAAAAAAAGGTTTTGACTGATTTCATTTAAAGAGAGGGTCAGGTATGAGGATATTTAGCTATGAAACATCCAACAAATATTTATTGAACTTCTCCTATACACCAGGCAATGTTCTAGTCCAGTGCCTCCCAGGAATCTTGTTTAAATGCAGATTCTGATTCAACAGAGCTGGGGAGAGGGCTGAGAGTCTGAATTTCTAACAAGCTCCCCAGCGATGCCCAGGCAACTGGTCTCCAGGCCACATTTAGAGCAGCAAGGGCCTAGGTAATGGGGAAAAGTCAGGGAACAAGATACACACGGTTCCTGTTTTCCTTACAGTCAAGAGTCTGCATCACAATTGTTTATCCTGTTCAATGAGCCTCAATCTCCTCATTTGCACAATGAGAACAACAGTCTGCTAGGGATATTACACAAAATAGTGCATACAAAGCACTTGGCATAGTTCCAAGCATGCAGTTAAGCCTTAAGTGTCTTTGTGGTGGTGGTGTTATTAGAATGCAGATCTTCTGCACTGTCACAATGATAAAAGTCTTCTTTGCTCCCCAGAGGTAATACCTCAGCCTCTTCCAATGCCATCTGAACTTCATTCTTTTCTTGTTCAATCTGTTTCTTGACCTTTTCCATTTTACTTAAGTTCTTCTTTCCTTCTCTCACCTGATTTGTCAGATTAGAAATCTCCTCTGGGGAGGAAAGAAAGACAAAATTAGTGAAAGGAACCAGTCTCAGACCCATGCTATCAGGCATAACAGACTGTTCTGGAAGGCCACCTGGGACCCTGGTCATGCCATTCTTGGTAACTTGATGACAAGGCCACTGCTGGCACTATGGGATCTTTGTTTGAATTTGAAAAAATGAATACCTTTTCAATATATTCTTTTAGAATCTGCCAGAAAGCTGTCTACAACTACTGGTGAGAACGGTGCTTCTTAGAATATTTGCATCAAACAACCTGTGCAACTGTACATGCCAATCCACTTGTCAGAGCCACACCAGATACTGCCTGGTGGGGCCCTAGGACACAGACCTGGAGTCATTATTTCAGTGGAAGAGCTTAGCTATGAACACCAATAATGGTGGCTGTTGTGACAGCAGTTGCAACACCAGGATGGGAACTTACAGCGTGTCATTGTCTGCCAGGAGCCAACGCATGAACCCTCTCATGAACACAAGCCTTTGACAGAGCAAGGCATCCAGAAGTGATAAAATCTCCACCACCGGACCCTGTTACTGTCAGTTCTGCTTTTTCATTGAGGAAGCCTCTGGAACCTTAGAGGAGCAGAGCAGGGCCAAGTGCTCTGGGAATTACCCACAGTCCAGAGGCAGTGGAAGGTGTTCAAGAGCCTGCCTGCTTCTCTGGCTCTGAGGATACCTAGCCTAAGACAGGATGGGACAAGAAGTTTTAAGTTACAAAAACAAACCCATTAGATGATAATTCTCATGTGAATAACAGATTCTTGTCTGATATAGCCTGTCCAGAAGACAGGCTCCTAAGAGAAAACTCAAGGCAGTGATTCTCTACTCTGACCACACCTTAGAATTACTTGGAGAGCTTCTGAAACACACTTCTGCCCAAGCTCCACCCCAGACCAAGTGCGGTCTCCATTTGTATTTCTGGGAACTTACTAGAAATACAAATTCTCAGACCCCTTCCTAGACTTACCGGATCAGAAACTCTGAGGGAGGGGCCCGCCCAACTGGGTTTTAACAAGCCCTCTAGGTGCTTCTGACACCATCAAAGTTTTCTAACTGTTCCAGCACCCCTCACGGGCCCAGTGAACTGATCACGGACGGTATAGATCAACAGAGAAAGCAGGTTTTATTTATGTCTCCAAGAGTAATGAACTTATTCCCAGGGCGCCTCAGGATTGTAACACATGTCACTGCTGGTGCTGCTATAAATTGGCAGCCCTCTTTGAAGGGCTGCTGGGCAGTATTTTAAAATTTAAAAATTCATTCCTTTAACCCAGCAATTTCATTTCTAGGACTTTATCCTACTGAAATATTTGTACATGTCCACAAATATATGTACAGGGATGTACAATATAGGATTATTTATAATTGTGGAAAATTGTATCTAAAATGAATAAGGTCTATTGAAATGTGTCAGTTATCCTTATTATAAACACCGTTGCTAATAACAATCACATGGTAGGCTACAGGTACAGGCCTGGTGGCAAAGCCCATAGTTAAGTACGTATGTGGTAGAATCAAGCTGTCTGGGCTCAAATCTCAGATCAGCCACTTAGAAAATGTGAATTTGGCCAAGTTCTTAAACTTAAATGACTCAATCTAGTCTGCATTTTACAGATAGAGAAACTAACTCATAAGATTGTTCTGAGACTTAAATAATGAATATTTGTATAAAGAACAGTGCCTGGCACACAGGCTAGGCTTTTGAAGTATTTGTTAAATGAGAAAATATATTAATAAATTTTTAAAAGGTACAGAATAATCTGCAATTTAAGTTAAAAAAAAAATACTTGCCTGCATATGTGCATGGAAAATCTTGGTAAGGCTAGAGATATAAAGAAATTCTTAATACGCTTACTTTACTGCGGGGAACTGGGGCTGAAGGTAGGAATGTAGTCTTATTTTTAGAACTCATTTAATGAAAATAGTATCTGTCGTTAAAAAAAAAAAAAATCCAAAGGAAGTATTACAAATGGCAAAGTTAAGACCCAAGCAGGACTGTGAAGATGCTGAGCCGTCTATGCTGGAGGCGGCGGCCGAGTCCCCGGCGAGCGCAATTCCGGTGCCCGGCTGGCTTCTCAGCACAATGTACCTTTCAGGTGCTTATTCTCCCTCCGCAGGGCCTCCTGGCTCATGGTGCCCTCCTCGTAGCTGTGCCTGAGCTCCAGGAGCTGGATGCTGAGGGCGCGGGCCTCCTTTTTTGAGGCATCCAGCATCGCCTGGGACTCCTCGTGCTTCCGCCTCCAGTCGTCCAGGCTCTTGTCAAAATGCTGCTGCTTCTGGTTGAGTGCGGCAGCTGCAGACCGCGCCTGCCCGAGATCAGACAGGGTGTCCCCGAGCTCAAGCTGCAGTCGGAGCCTGGCCCTCTCCAGGGAGGCGTTTCTGGCATTGGCCACCCCCATGGCTTCCGCAGCCTCCTGCAACCGAAGTGCCAGCTTCTTCCTGAGAACAGGAGGCCCAAAGGGGAATGAAGCCACAACTCTCATCCAATGTGTCCTTATTAAACACAGCGCTGCGGTACAAATAGGGGAGCCCCCAAGGGTGGTTTCACAGTATGAAGGGAAGTACCTTGTGTCTGAAAAAGACCTCCTTGTGCTGTAGAACCCAGACATCTGCTGACCACCACCCTCTGGCTCCTGTGTCCACAGGTCCTTTATGTTCCCCCACCCTTTGGCAACCTGGACTTGAAACTCAGAATCTCTGAATCCCTGTAAGTATCTGCTTTCCCTGAACCTTAAATAAGCAATGCAGACATTATCCAGAACAAGAATAAGAGGAAGATGGTACTGAACGCCCAGCAGTAAGCAACTGTTAAAAGTTTTGGGCATATCTAGTCTCTAAAGTGGAGAAGGCAATGGCACACCACTCCAGTACTTTTGCCTAGAAAACCCCATGGACAGAGGAGCCTGGTAGGCTACAGTCCATGGGGTCACTAAGAGTCTGACACTACTGAGCAACTTCACTTTCACTTTTCACATTTATGCATTGAAGAGGGAAATGGCAACCCACTCCAGTGTTCTTGCCTGGAGAATCCCAGGGACGGGAAGCCTGGTGGGCTGCCGTCTATGGGGTCACACAGAGTCGGACACGACTGAAGCGACTTAGCAGCAGCAGCAGCAGTCTCTAAAGAGTTCCTTGGCTACCTTGCTTGCAAAGAGCCTTCTTCAACTCTCTCCTGCTCACTGTCTCCCCCTCTCATCATGTGACTTTTAAACATGCCCAGATTCTCTCTTCTCTGAATTTCTTCTCCAACTGGGCTCCTCTTCCCCACCGTGTATACCCACATCCATCCCAGCGGTATGCTCACTTATCAGGTCCTGCTGCTGTTAGGGATACTTTAGCCTCTGTCTGTCCTCCCTTCAGCATACTCTGAGATGGAGCAGCTTATTAAAATGCTTCCCTTCCACCACACTTACAATGCAGTGCTCTTATGCTCCCTAATGGATGCAATGTGTTCTCTTGTTCATGTCTCCTGCAGGGACACTGGTAGTTCCATTCTACTCATTCATCACACCTCTTACATGAAAGGTACTGTATGTAGCAAAGCTTTTTCCAATCTACTGTTATTAAACAGAAAATGGTCCTCAGGAATTAATATGTGCCACATAACTAACCCAACAGAGCAATGTGCTCATAAAGCCCCCTTTAGGAATCCTGTCAAAACCAACCTGTGCTCAGTGTCCAGGAAGGACCTGGGCTCCAACAACTACTCTTTGCTCACTGGCTTTCTAGCCATAGTCACTTCATGTCTTTGCTTCATTCTTCTTAACTGTTAAGAGAAGACTCTGATGTACTGCATGGTGACTATTGTTGATAATATTGTATTATATATGTGAGTGTTGCTATGAGAATAGAGCTTTAATTTTCTCACCATAACAACAATAACAAAATGGTAATTCTGTGGGGTAAAGGAGGTATTAACCAACCATACTGTGGTAAAGATTTCACAACATGTGCATATTTCAAATTATTATATTGTACACCTTAACTGTACACCATACACAATGGCGTATGTCAATCATATTTCTATAAAGCTGGATAAAAAATAGGAGATTCTGATGTTCTATCCCACTTAAAACAAGAATCTTGTAAAATAATTGCACATATGTTAACTACTTTAGAAATGCTTAACTGGAACCAGAAAACAGGAATTTTACTTTGGGTGACCAACTGCTGAGGGACTGAGGGGTTGTGCCAGGACACAGGGCTATCAGGGCTCAAATCTGGCAAATCCAGGGCAAACTGGACAACTGATCACCTTCATTTGGCTGATAATGTTTTTCTACATTTACTGCCAACTGCCATTTTGCTCTTTAACTTGCCAACCATAAGCACCTACATGGTTGCCTAGAATATGCAAGAAGATGTGGGAGAAGAAGAAATCAAATCCCTTTCCTCGGGGAAACTCAGAGCTCAGAGGCACTAAATGGGCTCATGGGGGAGCTTGATTCCACTAAACTAACCCAAGCCTGGAAATCTAAGCAGACAGATCTTCAACTTTCCAATTTAAAACAAAAAAATACAATCCTAGATTTTTTTGTAATTCCACCTCCCTGAGGGGATTTAGAGGCAAAGCATAATAGAGACAATGCTTTATTTATTTGTTGTTTAAGTTTAAAGCACAAAAAAAAAAAGTCTTCAGATATAATCACATTTGCCATTTCTCTCTAGTTGTCATCGACTATAAGACCATGATTTGTTAGTTCAAACAAATCTATGTGGTCATAAGTAACCCACATACTTTCTCTCTTTTCTGTCTCTCTCTTAGAAATCTTCAAACAGAATGACTGGTAGATACTTTCACCGGAATTCTTCAATTAGGAAAAAAAAATCTTAACTTTAGAAGCAAATGCCATATTTTGGATATGAGGAGCCATTTCAGTTCAAGGCCCCACTTTTCTGTGGTCCTGAGTTTTTAACACATTCACCATGGGTATTTTTAGTATCTGTCATCACAAAGCCCTTTTTAAGTTATTGTGGCTACAGAGACAGATCTCTTGGTATCCCCCTTTAGGGACAGAATACAGCAGCTGTTCAGCACATGTACAGCAATGTCTTTCAAAGATTTAGGTGAAGAACTGAAAAATAATATATTTGGTTGATACTAAAGAGAAACGTATTGATCTTCCCTGGATTTTTGCTAAGCTACCAAGCCAGGGACATACTATTTTGAGTCAACCTTTAAGGCTGGTTTGACACTGTCTCTCAAAGACACACAGTTCTTTGACCTCTGAGCAAAAAGCTTTAGAACTACATCCTGGGACTAAGTCTTAATTCATGTAGGCCCCAAACTTCTGTAGTTCCCGGAACTTCTAAAGCCTTTGTGTAGTGTTGTCTATGTCCTAACCTTAGAGGTGGCCCAAAGGCGATTTCTTTTCAAAGGAACTTTTGTCCCATAGACAGGATGACAGATCCTAACACATTTCCAGCTGCCCCTGTCCATCTTCACAGACAACTTTGTAGTCTACAAGTTGTAGATCAGAAACATTTTTTGATAACTTTAATGTATGGAGATGTATACAGACATGGACTCCATTATTCTGGTGTTCCAAATGAAACCCAGGATTTTACATGTTAGCCTGTTTTCAGACCATAGCTCAGTCACATCTGTGAAGACTTCTCTTCTATCTCTAGAAAGAAACTCCTTTCCCCCCAGGACTTCTCTCTAATGTTTGTCGCTCTGTATTATAATATTAATTTTTGAACCTCTCTAGAGTATGTGCTTCTTGCCAGTGGTGGCTGTTTCAGCTTTGGTCTTGGGCTTATTCACACAGTTGGTGAGGACTTGCTAAGTGCACATGTGAAGCCTTGAAGACAAAGCCACTATTCTCAGAGTCCTCTGCATAACTAACTCCAGGGTCAGGGTAGCCCTGCCCCACTCACTTGGCATCCTCCAAGTCCTCAGCACGCTGGATGGTGTCATCCTCGTACTTGGTCCTCCACTTCACCATTTCAGCATTGCCTTTGAGCAGGGCCTGCAGCAGCTCAGCCTTGGCCGCTTGCTCTTCCTCGTACTGCTCTCGTAGAAGGTCACAATCACGCTTGGCCGACTTCACGGCCTGGGCTAGGGCACTCTGTGACTGCAGGGGACACACACAGGTGTAAAAAGGCACCACCACCATTAATGATGAAAGCTTCAGAGGTGACATCATCTTTTTTAGATAAGGTTAATAACCACCTGCCACAGATGCAAGCTGAACCCGAACCTAGCTAGTTAATACTAGGGAGAGAATTTGGGACAAGAGAAAGGAGAGGGTATCTAATTGCTGCCATTAAAACAAGGAAGAGAGTTCTATTTAGGGAAATGCCAGCCTGACAATGTGGGCTTCAATAATAGACAGGCCTGGAGTTCTAGAAATAGTGCAGCATGCAAAGGTAGCAAAACACTCACTATCACTTAGGTAGTAAGATTTATATTTAGTAATATACAAGACACTGGTCTTGTTTGGGCTAGAAAGGACCACTGAGTTTAGTCTAGCTTTTTCATTCCATTGATAAAGAAAACAAAATCTTTTATTTTACATGCAAATCTCTAAAATCTTTATTACTTTAAAACAGTGCTATCCAATAGAAGTTTCTGTAGTGATAAAAATATCCTCTCTATATATATTGTCCAATACGGTAACCACTAGTCATGTGGCTGTTAAACATTCAAAATGTGCCCAACTGAATTTCAATTTTATTTAATTCTAATTAATATCAATTTAAATTCAGGTAGCCACCTGTAGCATAGTAGTGGCTTCTGTATTTATTGGACTGTAGAGCTAATAATTATTTGTCACTTAAGGCATGGTTTGATTAACCTAGCAACATCATTCCCAAGAGATAACCTAGTCTAGTGGGAAGAAGCAGGGTCTCTGCCAGTCCTCATGGGTCCTTAATACAAATTAGGAAGAAACCTCTTCCCAGATGCAGCTCTGAAAGCACAAGGCTTGGTTAATGGCAGCCTCAGGCAGACACTGAAGGGCTTTGAATGAGGAGGAGTAATATTTAGTTCCTTGGTGGCTCAGACAGTAAGAATCTGCCTATGATGTGGGAGAGCCAGGTTCAATCCCTGGGTCAGGAAGAGTCCCTGGAGAAGGGAATGGCAACCCACCATAGTGTTTTTGTCTGGGAAATCCCATGGACAAAGAAGCCTGGCAGGCTATAGTCCTTGAGGTCATAAACAGTCAGACATGACTAAGCAACTAACACTGGGAAGGACAGAGGGATTAGAATCTGGGAAACTTGGCTTCAAATTGTGGTCCTTCCTCTCATTTAATATATATTTAGTGAACACCTGTTCTAAACAACAGTGTTAACCAAAGTAAATAAAATGGAGACAAAGCCTTTGTCCAAAGAACCTAAATGGAGGAGGATATATGAAACAAGTATGTACAAAAATTAATAAATAAGATTGCTGAGAGCACTGAGATCATAAAACAGACTGATAAGAGGACACATGTTTGGCATTTTCTCATCATGCCCCAAAGGCCTCCAAGAAGGGCCTTCAAACAGTGGGAATAGTCCTAATGATGGCAGCTTACTTAAGAGGCAGTGAGGCAGCCACGGTGATTCAGTTCAGTTCAGTTCAGTCACTCAGTCGTATCCGACTCTGCGACCCCATGAATCGCAGCACGCCAGGCCTCCCTGTCCATCACCAATTCCCGGAGTTCACCCAGACTCACATCCATCGAGTCAGTGATGCCATCCAGCCATCTCATCCTCTGTCGTCCCCTTCTCCTCTTGCCCCCAATCCCTCCCAGCATCAGACTCTTTTCCAATGAGTCAACTCTTCGCATGAGGTGCCCAAAGTACTGGAGTTTCAGCTTTAGCATCATTCCTTCCAAAGAAATCCCAGGGCTGATCTCCTTCAGAATGGACTGGTTGGATCTCCTTGTAGTCCAAGGGACTCTCAAGAGTCTTCTCCAACACCACAGTTCAAAGGCATCAATTCTTTGGCGCTCAGCCTTCTTCACAGTCCAACTCTCACATCCATATATGACCACAGGAAAAACCATAGCCTTGACTAGACGGACCTTTGTTGGCAAAGTAATGTCTCTGCTTTTGAATATGCTATCTAGCTTGGTCATAACTTTCCTTCCAAGGAGTAAGCGTCTTTTAACTTCATGGCTGCAGTCACCATCTGCAGTGATTTTGGAGCCCCAAAAATAAAGTCTGACACTGTTTCCACTGTTTCCCCATCTATTTCCCATGAAGTGATGGGACCAGATGCCATGATCTTCATTTTCTGAATGTTGAGCTTTAAGACAACTTTTTCACTCTCCTCTTTCACTTTCATCAAGAGGCTTTTTAGTTCCTCTTCACTTTCTACCATAAGGGTGGTGTCATCTGCACATCTGAGGTTATTGATATTTCTCCCAGCAATCTTGATACCAGCTTGTGTTTCTTCCAGTCCAGTGTTTCTCATGACGTACTCTGCATAAAAGGTAAATAAGCAGGGTGACAATATACAGCCTTGATGTACTGCTTTTCCTATTTGGAACCAGTCTGTTGTTCCATGTCCGGTTCTAACTGTTGCTTCCTGACCTGCATACAAATTTCTCAAGAGGCAGATCAGGTGGTCTGGTATTTCCATCTCTTTCAGAATTTTCCACAGTTTATTGTGATCCACACAGTCAAAGGCTTTGGCATAGTCAATAAAGCAGAAATAAATGCTTTTCTGGAACTCTCTTGCTTTTTCCATGATCCAGCGGATGTTGGCAATTTGATTTCTGGTTCCTCTGCCTTTTCTAAAACCAGCTTGAACATCAGGAAGTTCACGGTTCACATATTGCTGAAGCCTAGCTTGGAGAATTTTGAGCATTACTTTACTAGCGTGTGAGATGAGTGCAATTGTGCAGTAGTTTGAGCATTCTTTGGCATTGCCTTTCTTTGGGATTGGAATGAAAACTGACCTTTTCTAGTCCTGTGGCCACTGCTGAGTTTTCCAAACTTGCTGGCATATTGAGTGCAGCACTTTCACAGCATCATCTTTCAGGATTTGAAATAGCTCAACTGGAATTCCATCACCTCCACTAGCTTTGTTCGTAGTGATGCTTTCTAAGGCGCACTTGACTTCACATTCCAGGATGTCTGGCTCTAGATGAGTGATCACACCATCGTAATTATCTGGGTCGTGAAGATCTTTTTTGTACAGTTCTTCTGTGTATTCTTGCCATCTCTTCTTAATATCTTCTGCTTCTGTTAGGTCCATACCATTTCTGTCCTTTATCGAGCTCATCTTTGCATGAAATGTTCCCTTGGTATCTCTAATTTTCTTGAAGAGATCTCTAGTCTTTCCCATTCTGTTGTTTTCCTCTATTTCTTTGCATTGATCGCTGAAGAAGGCTCTCTTATCTCTTCTTGCTATTCTTTGGAACTCTGCATTCAGATGCCTATATCTTTCCTTTTCTCCTTTGCTTTTCACTTCTCTTCTTTCAAAGCTATTTGTAAGGCCTCCCCAGACAGCCATTTTGCCTTTTTGCATTTCTTTTCCACAGGGATGGTCTTGATCCCTGTCTCCTGTACAATGTCACGAACCTCCGTCCATAGTTCATCAGGCACTCTGTCTATCAGATCTAGTCCCTTAAATCTATTTCTCACTTCCACTGTATAATCATAAGGGATTTGATTTAGGTCATACCTGAATGGTCTAGTGGTTTTCCCCACTTTCTTCAATTTAAGTCTGAATTTGGCAATAAGGAGTTCATGATCTGAGCCACAGTCAGCTCCCAGTCTTGTTTTTGCTGACTGCATAGAGCTTCTCCATCTTTGGCTGCAAAGAATATAATCAATCTGATTTTGGTGTTGACCATCTGGTGATGTCCATGTATAGAGTCTTCTCTTGTGTTGTTGGAAGAGGGTGTTTGTTATGATCAGTGCATTTTCTTGGCAAAACTCTATTAGTCTTTGCCCTGCTTCATTCCGTATTCCAAGGCCAAATTTGCCTGTTACTCCAGGTGTTTCTTGACTTCCTACTTTTGCATTCTAGTCCCCTATAATGAAAAGGACATCTTTTTGGGTGTTAGTTCTAAAAGGTCTTATAGGTCTTCATAGAACCGTTCAACTTCAGCTTCTTCAGCGTTACTGGTTGGGGCATAGACTTGGATTACTGTGATATTGAATGGTTTGCCTTGGAAAAGAACAGAGATCATTCTGTCGTTTTTGAGATTGCATCCAAGTACTGCATTTTGGACTCTTTTGTTGACCATGATGGCTACTCCATTTCTTCTGAGGGATTCCTGCCTGCAGTAGTAGATATAATGATAATCTGAGTTAAATTCACCCATTCCAGTCCATTTTAGTTCGCTGATTTCTAGAATGTCAACATTCACTCTTGCCATCTCCTGTTTGACCACTTCCAATTTGCCTTGATTCATGGCCCTGACATGCCAGGTTCCTATGCAATATTGCTCTTTACAGCATCAGATCTTGCTTCTGTCACCAGTCACATCCACAGCTGGGTATTGTTCTGCTTTGGCTCCATCCCTTCATTCTTTCTGGAGTTATTTCTCCACTGATCTCCAGGAGAAGTGAGTAAATGCAAGACGCAGCTATAGAAGGTAGGGTCACAGAAGGAGAATTGGACTCAGAAAGCGGCCTGATATGCCAGTTGGAAGCCTGGCATACCAGAGAAGTCAGCCAGAGAGATCTTCTAAACTATAAATCTAGTCATTTCAGAACCTGCTAAACTTCCTACAGTCTACTGCTAGCTACATGATCTTGGATGAGTTATTTGTCTTCTCAGAGCCTTGGTTACTTCATGTAAAAAAAAGAAAATAATTCTACCAGTTTCATATGACTTAACATCTGAAGGTTTAGATGACATCAAAGAAGCATCCAGCATGATGTCTGAAGCATGAATCATGGTAGTAATTTTTAAATGTACGTATAATATAGAAAATGAGGAGAATGTGGCGGATAAAAGAAAACATTTAAAAAGAGAAGTCTGCAGAGTCAATGGCTTTTACCCTTGGAGTAGATGCCTTTTCAGTGAGATTATATACAAGTGAAGTCCTTTGGGGTCTTAGAAGATGCCTTGAATATGAAATAAGAATAGACTTGAATACCAGGGCTCAAAGAATCCATCTCTCACTTTAGTCACTATGTTTTAACATTAAAGAATCACATCTACCGAGGTCACCTACTAGCAACATTATATATTCTCTTGGAAAGAAATAACTAATATCTATAATTCACTTGACAATTTAAAAGTAATATTGAATGAATCCAGTCCCATTCATTTTATCCTGATCTTTTAATTAATTCCACTTCTTTGTGCAATTCAGAATCAAAAATCCATAAAGAACTTTGCTGATGCTCTGTTCAAGTAATAATGCAAAACGGAAACACATAGTTTCCTTGCTCTAAATCTGACAAACTAGAAAAGCAATTTAAATTACCGAGGATGATCCTTCAGTGATCAGAGTCCTTCTCAGCATATCCAAGATCCAACAGGTCTTTTTTTCCTTAACTGCTAGAGCACTTACCCCTCTTCTTTTATATAAGAAGATATTCAAGCCAACCTAGCAAGCACTATTTAAAAAAAAAAAAAAAAACATGCCGTGAAATGCCTGGTGAGAAATAATAGATGCCTTACTTTGGTTTCTTCTGCCAGTTGCCCTTTCAGGTCTTGAATCTGCAGAGTGAAGATACTCTTTTCCCTGGAAAGTTGGTTTATCAGAGCTTCCATTTCTTCCAGCCTTTTCCGTAACTCACCTACAAAAAGATTTCACAAAGTAAGTTAATCGTGGTCTTCTTTCTCACCTACTGCCTTTCCCACTTAATTTTCTGAGTTTAAAAGCAACTAATATGATCCATATATTTTTTATATTTATAAAGAGTACAAGAGTCCAGTTACCAACAAATCATGACAATGATCCTTTCCAGAACTCACAAGAGAGTCCTAAAAAAGAACTAATTTTTGGTAGTAAGCATGACTATTTAACACAATATTCAGTTGGCCAGAAAGCTTGTCTGGGTTTTTCTGTAAGATGTTATAGAAAAATTTGAATGAACTTTTTGAACAACCCAATATTCAGTTCAGCTCAGTTCAGTCACTCAGTCGTGTCTGACTCTTTGCGACCCCATGAACCTCAGCACGCCCGGCCTCCCTGTCCATCACCAATTCCCGGAGTCCACCCAAACCAACGTCCATCGAGTCAGTGATGCCATCCAACCATCTCATCCTCTGTCATCCCCTTCTCCTCCTGCCCTCAATCTTTCCCAGCATCAGGGTTGTTTCAAATGAGTCAGCTCTTCACATCAGGTGGCCAAAGTATTGGAATTTCAGCTTCAACGTCACTCCTACCAATGAACACCCAGGACTGATCTCCTTTAGGATGGACTGGTTGGATCTCCTTGCAGTCCAAGGGACTCTCAAGAGTCTTCTCCAATACCACAGTTCAAAAGCATCAATTCTTTGGTGCTCAGCCTTCTTCACAGTCCAACTCTCACATCCATACATGACCACTGGAAAAACCATAGCCTTGACTGGATGCACCTTTGTTGGGAAAGTAATGTCTCTGCTTTTTAATATGCTGTCTAGGTTGGTCACAACTTTGCTTCCAAGGAGTAAGCATCTTTTAATTTCATGGCTGCAATCACCATCTGCAGTGATTTTGGAGCCCAGAAAAATAGTCAGCCACTATTTCCACTGTTTCCCCATCTATTTGCCATGAAGTGATGGGACTGGATGCCATGCTCTTCATTTTCTGAATGTTGAGCTTTAAGACAACTTTTTCACTCTCCTCTTTCACTTTCATCAAGAGGCTCTTTAGCTCCTCTTCATTTTCTGCCATAAGGGTGGTGTCATCTGCATATCTGAGGTTATTGATATTTCTCCTGGCAATCTTGATTCCAGCTTGTGCTTCTTCCAGCCCAGTGTTTCTCATGATGTACTCTGCATAGAAGTTAAATAAGCAGGGTGACAATATACACCCCTGACGTACTCCTTTTCCTATTTGGAACCAGTCTATTGTTCCATGTCCAGTTCTAATTCTTGCTTCCTGACATGCATATAGGTTTCTCAGGAGGCAGGTCAGGTGGTCTGGTATTCCCATCTCTTGAAGAATTTTCCACAGTTTATTGTGATCCACACAGTCAAAGGCTTTGGCATAGTCAATAAAGCAGAAATAGATGTTTTTTATGGGATTCTCTTGCTTTTTTGATGATCCAGTGGATGTTGGCAATTTGATCTCTGGTTCCTCTGCCTTTTCTGAAACCAGCTTGAACATCAGGAAGTTCACGGTTCACGTATTACTGAAGCCTGGCTTGGAAAATTTTAAGCATTGCTTTACTAGCGTGTGAGATGATTAGCTATCACTGAGAATCTTCCACAGAGTAAGTATTTTATGTATATTATCCAGTTTAATTCTCATAACTATTTGATAATGTAGGTATTATATTAGCCATTTTTCAGAAGGGAAAACACAGCCGCTTACTTAAATGTGATTGAGATACAAATCTGCACAGCTAGTAACCAATGGACATAGAGTCAAATTAAGCTTTTAATCCTGAAGAACACGTTCTTTCTTCTGTGGCATGCCCTCTTGTTTATTATGTGTGAGTCTACAAATTTCTGGCCATATAATTTTTAGATAATTACAACTTCTTTGCCTCATTTGTAAATTGAGGATAACAATAAAAGATTGTTAGTGAAAATTAATTGAGTGTGAATGTACTTTGTAGACTGAATTGCTAAATAAAGACTAGAAATTTTCATTAAAGTGTAGAGAATGTGATCAAGAAATGGGTAGATTTTATTTCACTCTAGTCTACCTTCCCAGCTTAGCTTATTTCATTCATAATAGGTGAGAAATGACTTGGTTATTAGAAATGGCACTAAAGCAGAGCCAATCCTCAACAAAAAGCATTAATTCTATTACATAATTAGTCCAACAATAAAAACTCCAAATATTTATGACTCCCACTCCTCTTGATATGAAGAAGTTCTAAAATTCTCAGCATTATCAGAAAGCATCTTTTTGGGTTAAAACTGCAATTACCAAACTTTTTAGTCTTAGGAACACTTTATACACTTAAAAATCATTGAGGACCCCACAGAGGTATTGTGCATATGAGTTTTATATTAACAGTGTATTTGAAAATAAAAGAGAAATTTAAGATACATATTTACTCATTTTAAAAGATAAAAATCTTAAAGACATGTTAACAGAAGTGATAGTTTTTAGAGGCAAAGCTATATATTCCAAAACAAACAAAAAATTAGTGAGAAAAATCAGCTTATTTTACATTTTAAAAAACTCTCTGGCTTAATAAAAGTCAGTTGGTTGAGGAATCCAACTGTTCTGGTTGAAGCATGTGAAGAAATCCAGCCTCTCACACATAAGTAGCTAGAAAAGGGAGATGTATTTTTATAGTTTTTTCAGATAATTGTGATGATTGTTTGATGCTATACCAAAACTCAACAAATAGAAGTTTCCTAAGGGTTAATGGTATAAACCAAACAAATGAAATTTTTTATTCTGTTCCATTAAAATTCATGGATCGGTCTTAAATTTTGAATGGATCTTTTACCCATATATCATTTTGCAGCACCAAGTAGTGGTGATTTGAAAAATATATGTTTACTCAATTATGCAGATTTTTCAAATGTTAACACATTTCATCACACAATATAAAATAAAATCATACTTGTTAACATCACCACTTATCTCATAAAAAAAGCCTTTAAGGTTCAGATCAAGATGGAGGAGAGGAAAATCCTGAGCTCACCTCCTCCCACAGATACACCAAACTACAACTAAATATAGAACAACTATCTCTGAGAATGACCTAAAGACTAACAGAACAGATTTTCTATAACTAAGCATATAAAGAAAAGGCCATATGGGGAAGGGGAAGAGGGCAGAGACATTGTCTAGTGAGAACATGCACCCCCACTAAGGCCACTAATAAGTGAGAGGGATATCCCAACTGTTGAGGTCCCCACTAGGGAGTGAGGGGTCCAAGCCCCCATCAGGCTCCCCAGCCCAATGTACTTGCACGGGGAAGACAAACTTCCATAATTTCTGGCTGTGAAAAGCAGCAGGGCTTAGGGTGGGGAAAGCCAAAAGGCAGTGGGAAACTGAAACACTGCTCACGTACAAACTCCCTCCAGGTCTCAGTGCAGAGGCAATAGCTTGAGAAACACCTGAGTCATAAAGGAGGAGATGGCCAATATTGACTACTATTAGGATGTACGCTAGAGGGCAGGGATCTGGCAGAACTTTCTCCAGTGGCAGAAGCACTTGTGGTCACATTTTTATTCATTTATTTATTAACTCTTCTGCCACCTAGCTGGCCCAGAGCTGGTGGGCACCATTTCTGTTACTTTCAATCAACCTGGCTAACAGGGTATACTTCCACCCCAACATTCCCCTGAGGATCAGCATGCCCCTCAAAAGCCACTCCATGACTGCCCCACCAAACAGGTGGCATGAGCTGCACCAATGCCCTTCCAAAGTGGCTCTTACACCAAATGACCTGGTGGGACATCTTGGCCAGCATCAGCACTCCTTTCAAAGGAGCTCCCACTTGGGAGTTAGCTCCATCCACAGCACACCTACAGCAGTCACAACCAAGCGATGCAGCCAGCCAGGCATGGTACCAGCTCCCCCAACTAGTGTGCCCACAGCAATTGTGGCCCAACCACATAAGAGAATGAACACAGCCCAAAGAGGGAAAACCTCAGTAACAAGAGGCTCTGGTGACCATGGGAATTGTGCCACGGAGCCCCACAGAAACCTTCCACATAAGGTCACTCTTTCAAGACTGGGATATGGAGCTGATCTATCTAATACATAGAAGCAAACCATAGAGTTAGGCAAAGTGAGGAGAAAAAGGAATACTTTCTAAATGAAAGAACGAGACAAAACTCCAGAAAAAGAACTAAATAAAATGGAGCTAAGCAATATATAAGAATATAATTCAAAGTAATCCTCATAAAGATGCTTACTAAACTCAGGAGAAGACTGAATGAACTCAGCCTGAGAACTTCAACAAAAATATAAAAAAGAACCAATCAGAATGAAAGATTACAATAACTGATATGAGAGTACACACTAAGAGAATCAACAACAGATTAAAAGATGCAGAACAGATCTGCAGTCTGGAAGATGAGGAATCGGAAATCATCCAATGAGAACAGGAAAAAAGAAATAAGAATTTTTAACAGAGATTAGTTTAAGGGACCTCTGGGACATCGGGCACACTACCACTTGCATTAGAGAGGCCCCAGAAGGAGAAGAGAGAGACAGAGGACACATAGAGGTAAAATATCTCAACATCATAAATATCATCTATGACAAAACTACAGCTAACCTGATACTCAATGGTCAGACCTCTCAAAGATCAGAATCAAGACAAGGAGGTCTGTTTTTACCACTTTTAGTCAACACAGTACTAGAAGTCCTAGCCACAGCAATTACAAATAAAAAGGGGTTTAAAGACATTTAAATAGGAAAGGGAGAAAAAAACTCACTATTTGCAGATGATATGATATATACATAGAAAACCCTAAAGCCTCCATCAAAAAACTATCAGATCTAATAAATGAATTCAATAAAGTTATAAGATGCAAAATCCATATACAGAATCAGATACATTTCTGTACACTAATAACAAACTATCAGGAAGAGAAATGAAGAAAACAATTTCATTTACAATTACATCAAAAGTATAAAATACCTAGGATTAAATGTAACCAAGAGGTTAAAAGACCTGTTCTTGGAAAACTATAAGAAATTGAGTAAAGAAATTAAAGATACAAGTAAATGGAAAGATACTCTATGTTCATAGACTGGAAGAATTAATATCATTAAAAAATATTACTACTGAAAGCAATCTACAGATTCAATGTAACCCTTATCAAAAATTTTGTCAAAACTAGAACAGATAACCCTAAAATTTGTATAGAACCACAGAAGTCCCAGAAAAGCCAAAGCGATCATGAGAAAGAAGAACAAAGCTGGAGGTATCACACAACCTGATTTCAAGCTATACTACAAAGTTATAGCAATGAAAACTATGATATTGGCATAAAAAATAGACACATAGATCAATGGAATGGAATACTACTCAGTCATGAAAAAATGAAATTATGTCATTAGCATTAACGTGGATGGACCTAGAAGGTATAATGTTAAATAAAATAAATCAGACACGGAAACACAAAGACAAATAACATATTATTTCACTTATATGTGGAATCTAAAAAAAAAATGAACAAACAAAACAATATAGAAACAGACTCACAGACACAGAGAACAAACTGGTAGCTGCCAGAGGGGAAGGGGATGGAGGAGTTAAGTGAAATAGGTTAAGGGGATTAGAGGTATGAACTTCTTATTTTAGTTATAAAATATGGGGCTATGATGTACAACATAAGGGTTATAGTCAATGGTATTGAAATAATTTTGTATGGTAACAGATAGTTATTAGGCTTATTGTGTTGATCAATTTGTAATACAGAGAAATGCTGAATCACTGTATTATATACCTGAAACTAATACTATACACAATAAAAAAAAGAGGGGGGGGAGTCTTCAAGAATTGAGAGCCATCAAGCTCATGAAAAAAATCTAATTTTTACCTAAAAGCTCCACTTTTATTATTGGCAACAAATATTGTCAGTTGTTTCCCTTGGAGTGACAGGCTCATTTTGTTCATTTTTGAAAAAAATATCTGCCAGATATCTAAGTCTGAATAAGCATAGTTTGTCAAATATTCTTTCAAGTAAATACGATTCTTCCTGAAAAATTGCTAGTTTAGCTCAGAACTTAAACAATCACACATCCTACTTTAGTATGAAACAGAGGTGCTTTATGCACACTTTCTGTTTTGTTACACAGAATATTAAAAAGATATATACTTGGGGTTGAGATATAATTAATTTTTACTGTTTCATTAAGGACATTCTTAAGTAAAACGGACTCTTTTTTAAACTTTTGAGTATATACCAGCAAATACAATGATTATTACTACAGCATGGTGCTACTGCCTTGGTTTGTGCTAAGGCTCCAGCAGTTTTAATCATCATTGCTTTCGCACCATCTATAATAGCAGCAAAAGGACTGAAAGAGCAAAGAGCATCTTAGTATTGAATGAAAGAGCTCTAACCTCTCACTTAGTTCCCCTGAAAGAGCCTTGATGATTGCTGGGGTTCCATGGACCAAACTTTGAGAAACTCTAGGTCACACATCATATTTAAAAGTATTCTGAGGAAATGCCAATCCATTAAGGGGTTGAGACTAACATAACACATATGTTACAGAACTGGGATCCACTTAACATGGCTTAACTGATCACATTTACTATTGGTCTCCTTTGAAAGCAGACTGTAATCAGTGGACAGGACAGGGCATGAGAAAGAAACTTTGGAAATAGTAGCAAAAAAGAAAAAAAGCATCAAAAATCTGGATCATCGTCCTAGTGAGAGGAGGGGAGTTTGGATAGGTATATACTTAAAATTTAATCCGTACAAGAGCCAAAAGGTAAAGCCGAGAATAAAGGAGGACATAAAATGCCCTGCATCCTAAGCAGAATTATCATCTCAGATCCAGTTTCATTTCACTCACCCACCAATTTCCTCATCAAAAAAGTGAATAGAAAATTAATACCAATAAGTAGAGGGAGGTAGGTAATGCCTATCAAACAAATTGTACACAGCACTTCCTTCAGCACAGACATACAGTCATTTTCCAGCCTAGCCTCCAGACTGCATGGTCCCCACACAGACTATATCCTAAATGGCACCAAAGATCAAATTGGGGGTTTTGTATTGAGGCCAAGTGTCACACACCCTGTCATCAGCATGAGAAGAGTCCTGCTTAGTGTCCCTGCTAGAATTTAAAACACTTCCCTCTTTTAGAGTTCCAAATCTATAGTTTGGATGGCATCATCAACTCAATGGGCATGAGTTTGAGCAAACTCCAGGAGATAGTGAAGGACAGGGAAGCCTGGCATGCTGCAGTCCATGGGGTCGCAAAGAGTCTGACATTATTGAGCAACTGAACAACAACAACCAGATTTAGCATCTAGAAACAGAGGTGTCCACAGGCAGAATGATAAATGGCCTTCATTTGGAAGGATAAATGGCCTCCACTGTCTTTTTAAAGTGAGTGCCTCTGGGTATCAAGAACACATTGTTTATTTTCATTGGCCTAGGAAGTCTGTCTCTGGGAATATATTACTAAAAATTATTCTAATTACAAACAGCTAGCCACATGCTGTTCATAGCAGACAAGCAAGTTACAGGGCAAGATGAAGTAACCATTGTCCATCTAATTGATGGATGAGAAACACTCATAATGACTATACAAGATACAAAAAAGCTCATGATGAATTTAAAAAGAAAAACCTCAAATAGATTGCCATCATGTAAAAGATAGAGGGGGAAAACCTCATTAATAGTGGTTGATGGTTAAGAATAAGCCACAGAACATTGTTCTAATTTTAACTGGTCAAATGTTTGAGGATCCCCAGCAAATGGCAGGCATTGCTCTAGATGACTAACATATCAGTGGACGTAATAAAGGCCCCTGCCCTCATGTAGCTTACACTGTGGCAGATGGAGACAAGACAAACTTATTTATTATGTCAAGCATGTAGTTTCTTTGAAGGTATTAAATTCTATGAAAAAAGAAGCACATGGAGAAAACTGGTTGAGAGTACTCAAATGTCACCTTCCCAACAAGGCCTATCCTGACTTCCCCCAGATCTATTTGATTAACTCTCATCTTTAAGCTTTTTCTTGATGAGTAGGGTACTCTACGCAGAAAAAATAGTCAGGGCAAGACTCTAGGGTGGGAGTATGCCTGATATTTTCAAAACATAGCAAAGAGGTCAAAAGAGAGGTGTAGGTTCATACTACCCAAGGCATCTACAGATTCAATGCAATCCCTATAAAATTTCCAATGGCATTTTCCTCAGAACCAGAACAAAAAATTTTAAGATTTGTATGGAAACACAAAAGACTCTGAGTAGCCAAAAGAATCTTGAGAAAGAAGAGGGCTGGAGGGATCATGCTCCTTGACTTAAGGCTATACTATATAAATTGTGTCTGACTCTTTGTGACCCCATGGACTGTAGCCCGCCAGGCTCCTCTGCCCATGGAATTGCCCAGGCAAGAATACTGGAGCGCATTGCCATTTCCTCCTCCAGGGAGTCTTCCCAACCCAGGCATCAAACCCAGATTTCCTACATTGTAGGGAGATTCTTTATTGTCTGAGCCACCAGGGAAGCCCCATATATATATTCTGCTGAGTCACTTCAGTCGTGTCCAACTCTGTGTGACCCCATAGACAGCAGCCCACCAGGCCCCCCTGTCCCTGGGATTCTCCAGGCAAGAACACTGGAGTGGGTTGCCATTTCCTTCTCCAATGCATGAAAGTGAAAAGTGAAAGTGAAGTTGCTCAGTCGTGTCCAACTCTTAGCGACCCCATGGACTACAGCTTACCAGGCTCCTCTGTCCATGGGATTTTCCAGGCAAGAGTACTAGAGTGGGGTGCCATCGCCTTCTCCACATATATATATATATTACTTGGCCATAAAAAAAAAGAAATAATGCCACTTAAAGCAACATGGATGGATATAGAGATACTCATGTATGGATGTGAGAGTTGAACCATAAAGAAGGCTGAGCACCAAAGAATTGATGCTTTTGAACTGTGGTGTTGGAGAAGATTCTTGAGAGTCCCTTGGACTGCAAGGAGATCAAACCAGTCAATCCTAAAGGAAATCAGTCCGGAATATTCTTTGGAAGGACTGATGCTGAAGCTGAATCTCCAATATTTTTGCCACCTGATGTGAAGAGGTGACTCATTAGAAAAGACCCTGATACTGGGAAAGGTGAAGGCAGGAGGAGAAGGGGACAACAGAGGACGAGAGGACTGGATGGCATCACCAACTCAATGAAGACTGGCATGCAGCAGTCCATGGAGTCACAAAGAGTTGGACACAACTGAGCAACTGAACAACAACAACAAAAGCAACAAGGATGGATATAGAGATTATCATATTAAGTGAAGTCAGACAGAAAAAGACAAATATCATATGATACCACTTATATGTGGAATCTCAAAAAAAATGATACAAATGAACTTATTTACAAATCAGAAACAGACTCACAGAAAACAAACTTGTGGTTACCAAAGGGGAGAGCAGGGATCAAGGAGGACATAAATTCAGAGTTTGGGATTAATATATATACACTACTGCCCATAAAATAGGTAATCAATGACCTGCTATATAGCATAGGGAACTATACTCAATATCTTGTAATAATCTTTCATGCAAAAGAATCTGAAAAAGGAATACATACACACATACATGAATGTAACTGAATAACTTTGCTGTACAATTGAAATCAATACAACATTGTAAATTAACTATACTTCAATTTGTAAAAAATATAAATATAAAAAATAGGTGTGGGCTCATTGAAAATTAGGGGAAATGCCTATTTCAGTGAGGTAGATATGATAAAAAGGCATGTCTTATAGACTGTGTGGATAGTCTCTACCATCCTTGGATCATGAAAGCTACTCCAGTCAACTGCATATTGCTTTTCCCCCTCATGGAAGAGAGTTGGGCAAGGCCTTTCAAGGTGGCACAGAGGTGATCCTTCCCAGACAAGAGCATGTCTTGGAAAAGATAACATCAAGGGCCTCACCACCCCCCTAGAATTTTTAAATTCCCACCCAGACTCAGTGATTGGATCATCATTTCAGTGGTTTCTCCACCATTCTTCTGGGCTTGAGACTTGTAAGTGAAGCAACACCAAAAGTTTACTTACCATTCTCACTCCGTAGCTTTGTCTTCTGCGCTGTCACGTCATTTGCTAATTGAGTCACTTCATCCAGTTTTGCATTTGCTTCTTTCAAGCGTTCCTCATACAGACTACAAAGCTTCTCAGCATTAGCCTACAAGTTGAGAGGGGAAGGTTGGACATGGTTTATAGAGAACATGCTGAATTAGCTACATAAGGAAGGGAGGGAGGGGTGGTTCCTGGGACCCTTGTGCTCTCCTCTGCCCTGAAAGTCACAGCTAGCATTGGAAAACCATGTCTGCTAATTTTAAACAGCAAAATACACTCAGAGTCTGGGCCCCTAGGCGGCCCAAACTTTTCAAATTATAGGTATTAATGGAGAAACAAGTATCTGGTATTGGGGAATGTCTCTAGAATTCTTTGCTTTTCAGAAGAAGGAAATGTGTCAAACACTGATGAAGTATATAATTACTTCCTGACATTATATATTTAACCATCTTTCTTTTCTTCTAGACTATAAGCTTCATGAGGATAGAGGTTCCATTTGATAACAGATTATACCCCCTATGTCTAGAATAGTATCTAACACATATTAGGAGCTCAATAAACAAGGGGATAGTTCAGAGGGATGGGAAAGAAAGGATGGGAAAGATGGAGGAGGAAGGAAAGTCCAGAGGGTTGACCAAGAAGGACAGGAGAAAGCAGATGAATCTGAGATACAGCAGCGTAATAATAGAAGTTTGAACTGCGAAAACAACTGGACCCTCCCAATCATTAAGGTTGCAGGCTCATGATTACCCTGCTGGGTTATCATTTCAATCCCAAACTCCAACTTCTCAGAATTGGTTGTTCATGTTTAAAGAAAATGATATGCTAAGTGACCTATGCACTTTTACCTGGTTTAAGTAACCAATCTAATCATCAAATTTTTGCCACACTGAAAACTAATGCCAATGACTTTGAAATTCAATATTTTCAGGACCAAGAGCTTCCAAATGTAAGATGGTGCTGGCCCCTTTACCTAGCTGTAATTTTCATTCATATTATTAATATGGTCAGATATCATAAAATGACACGTGGTACTTCACAGTTCTACGGATTTTACATTGCTGTTTTTCTGTTTTGTTCTCAGTCCATATGAGACTTTTGTCTCTATAAAGAAATAGTGCTATGGAAAAAGGAGGGGAGATGTAGGGGAAGGGATAGCAAGAGAGAAGAAGGAGAGAGAAGGAGATTACTTTGACAAAGAAAGGATCACATCAATGGCATTTCAAGAAAATGGTGAAAACTGTGAAATCTGGTGGTAAGTCTAATAGTTTTCAACGTTAAACTAATTTTTATGATATAGCAATGGCCAAGGGAGAGAAACATCTCCAGGATGATGCCAGGTTTAGTCCTTTGGGAAACTTCTGAGTCAGCAAAGACTTTGGAGCTCTCCAGCTGGAGCCTGTGCTGTGATGAAGATTGTTCTCTGTAAACTTACTCTATTTTATAGTTAGAAATGACTATTCTAACTGTTTTTGGAAGACTCCTAAATTACATCTTATATCCCCAAGGCCAAATACAGAGCTTGACACAAAATAGGAGACTCAAATTACTACAAACTTTAGTGAGAGGTTGGCAAACAGACCCACTAAAGTTTACTTAGAGGTCACATTCAAGCTTTCCCTATGAACCTCAACCCCCAAATTGGTTTTTTTTTAACTGGGTTGGTATATTATCCACTGATTAGCAAACAAAGGAAGAGGCCATTCGGAGACTGACAAGAAATATCAGTAATTCTACTCACAGATATTCCATAGCACACCCATGCCAGGTGGTGGATATGAAACCAGACCTGCCAGAGGTTCAATCAGCTTTCTGTACATCACGAAGGTTAGAACAATGATGTTAAATGCCAGACACACTCAATTACCCGCAATCTCCACTTATCACTAGAAGCTATAGAAAAAACACAGGCAACAATTTCTAAATAGTCTGTAATTTCAAATATTTTGATTGTTGAATATGTTTGCTTTACTACTTCTGAAAGTAATCTGACAGTCAAAGTTGGCACACTCATTTTCCTCACAGTATTCCTCAGGAACTCAGATTGCCTCTGTTTTATAAATGAGGAAATGGTCAGAGAGGCTAAATACCTTGCCCAAATTCACACAGCTAGTATGTGTTGGGTATAGCATTTGAACTGGTGCAAGAAAAGAAAAAGTCAGACACTAGATTCCTAAGGATCTGTTATATCAAGTAATAACAAAGGAAATGTTAAGGATTAATTAACTTAACATTCTAGTTGATTGAAATTGTCGTGAATCCTGTGTGAAACTGGATTCCAGATCCAATTTATGGATTCTGGAAGAAACTGAATAAAAATATGACTATGTGAACCATTTTTGTTTTATGTTCACTCCAATAATAAATGACCTATGAATTGGGTCAGGAGGAAGACAGCCAGATGTGAGAAATGCCACTTCTGCTTATGACCAGGAGTGTGCTCTTCTGCACACCTGTTTGCTGAGGGTGAAAGAACACAGATCTCCATAAGACAGCTTAGTCAGTGTTGTGGGAGTGGCAAGCAAAGGAGCCAGAGAATTCCCTGGTTTCAAGAGAAGCCTGTGTGATTAAGCCCTGCATGGCTGTGCACACCTGCAGAGCAGGCAGCTACTGGGCAGGCATAAGACATTCGCCCTCAGGCACAGCCTCAATTGGTAGTTATCCATGGCACTAACATTGGTATTGTGTTTTCAATTGAAAAAGTGTTTTCATAAGCAGGATCTGCAAAGGCAATGTGATTGTTTATCTAAAGGTGGCCTGGACAGGGGCATGCCATTCAAAGGGTGGTACCCTCAAAAGTACTTCAAGTTTCAGCCTAAAGATAGACACTAAATTTTGATACCAAGAAGGAAGAGGTTAATGGAATAATGCACATTTATTCTGAAGCTGGTTCTTAAAATGACGCATAAAAATGCTGCCTCCTAGAAATTCAGGAACCAATGGGAATTCAAAATAATCAAGATAATTGTGAGATTGCCTATAACTTCTAAATTGCCCTGGGCCTCTCTGTCAGCCTAATATGCTTTCGAAAATGCTTTGGTTTCTACTGTACCACTGAGTATTGGCATTTCTGGCATTATAATTCAAGAAAAGATGAAGTAAACAATTCAAGATAAAGTTCAGCATAATGTATATGCCTATGAGAGTGAACAGAGTCAATTTATCCCACCAAGAAATATGTAAGGCAGCAACAGAATGCCATCACCCACAGACATACACAGGATTGGGGGTTGAGGCCCATCTCCACCATATAATTTTTGTGACCCTGAACAAATGATTAAATCTATGAGCCACAGAAATCCCAAGAGGCGTATGTAAAAAACTGATGCTAGTAACTGAGTGTACTGATTATGGAAAGCACTTAGTAAACATGAGAAAAATAAGACCTAGTTTCTACCTTAGAGATGTCTTCTACTGAAGCAAACTGAAAAGATTACAATGTGGCAATGCAAAGGGGATGCCAAAAGTGCTACAAGAATTCAGAAAATAATTCAGGTAACATTTTAATCAGGGATGTTGAACTTGAGCACTCCAGAGACACAGTTCAGTTTGGAAAAGGCACATTGGTGGGAAAATGGATATTTGATGGAACGCAGGCATTCTAGCATGGCTGAAGTAGAGGGTGTAGAGGGTCTAGGAAACAAAGTTCTAGAATCTAAAACTGGCACGAGGAGTGGAGTCAGATCATGGGCTACAGGGTACCTTAAAGGGCAGAAATGTGGAGTTCACTCTGAAGCTGGGAAATGATTCCACAGAGCCATGCATCTCTTAAAATATTCATATCGGTACTATTTTAAAAAGATTGGGAAAAAAAAGATAATTTAGAAAACACTGCAATAATCCAGTTAACAGATAATGAAATTTTTACATATGAGTGGGAATGGAATGAAAAATTACAAGACCGTACAAAATTGACCTTCTCTAAGAATTGATTGGAAAGCAAAGAACAGAGAGGAAACACAGTTCTAGGCTGAGAGTCTGGGTGATGGAAGGAACAGGGTGCTGGTGGCAAAAAGATCCATAGAAATTATATGTCAGCTTCAGGAGAGGTAAGTCTGGCTTTAGACATGCTAATTTGAGGAAAGAGAGACATTACTGATCTTTGCAAGAACCAATTAAGAAACTACTTTTAAGATGTGTGCTTAGTCACTCAGTCATGTCCGACTCTTTGCAGCCTCATGGACTGTAGCCCACCAGGCTCCTCTATCCAGGGGATTCTCCTGGCAAGAATACTGGAGTGGATTGCCTGAGGATCTTCCTGACCCAGGGATGGAATCCAGGTCTTCTGCACTGCAGGCAGTTCTTTACTGTCTGAGCTACCAGGAAGCCCAACAAAAGGGGAAATAAAAGACGTTGCAGGGGTTAAAGGAGTGAGGAGGTAGTGAGATATACACTGACTTGTGGGAGCTGGTTTCCAAACAAGGCACACCAGTGAGCCACACTCTCTAGTATCCACACCCACGTGTAGACCCTATCCTGTGACTCATCACTGTTGGGAGTCACACAGAATCACTCCACTGTATTGCAAGCCAACCTCACAAGAGTCTTTGCAGCTTCTGGTCTCTTGGAATACTTGCTTTTAGTGCCCTGAATTACGATGTAAGAAGTCCAACTCCCCTATGACTACCACGCTGTGAGGAAAGCCAAGCTAGCTACATGGAGAGGTCATAAGGAAAGAGACATTTCCAAACAGCCTTCAACTGTCTAGCTATCCCAGCCCAAGAGCCAGACAGGTGAGTGAATAAACCTTCAGATGATTTGAGTCACAACCACCATCTGCGCTAAGCCTGTCAAGCCCCAGAACCAAGAGAGAAAAATAGTAAATTATATTGTTTTAACTTCAAGGTTTTGAGGGTGATTTGCTACATGCTGCTGCTGCTGCTAAGTCGCTTCAGTCGTGTCTGACTCTGTGCGACCCCATAGACGGCAGCCCACCAGGCTCCCCCATCCCTGGGATTCTCCAGGCAAGAACACAGGAGTGGGTTGCCAATTCCTTCTCCAATGCATGAAAGTGAAAAGTGAAAGTGAAATCGCTCAGTCGTGTCCAACTCTTAGCGACCCCATGGACTGCAGCCTACCAGGCTCCTCCGTCCATGGGATTTTCCAGGCAAGAGTACTGGAGTGGGTGCCATTGCCTTCTCCGGATTTGCTACATATCAATAGATAAATAGAACATTACTCTTTGGTCAAGGAATCAGATTAAGACAGACATGGACAGGCTTTGCTTTTCTCTCAAAATACTAACCCTAGTATGGAAAAGTCTGTTTTTTTTGTTTTTTGTTTTTTAATATGTGGATAATGGTTATGTGGAAGAATATTTTATTGTTTGGAGCAAGAATGAAAGAAATGGCTGAGTGAATATATTATAAGGTGAAGAGAGAAGTTATAATGAATGGTCTTAATCTTATCAGTTAAGTGTTAACATTTAGTAAGAGGATGGATTCAGGAAGGCAGGGTTGGAGTCTGAGGAAGGATTTTTGTTTCTCTTTTAAAATAAAACAAGTTAGAAGAATAAAGAACTTCTGAGCAGCAATGAAATTCCAGAGGAAGTTGGTAAGTATAAAATTAATACATAATTAGTACGGATTTATGGTGAATCTGTCAATGGTCTTATGATTTTATGACTTACTACTAAAATGTATAGCAACAGAAGAGTTCCTGAGGATGAATGAGGGGCAAAGAGTAAGGTCTTCTAGTGCTCACTTGCACTGATAAAGGAAGATAAACCTACAAGGGCAAGGAGTGAGAATGTTTTCATTGCTGAGTTGAAGACAGAATCCAAACAAAATGCAGCATACAGAAGAGACAGAGGAAGAGAGGTCCGAAGTCTTCACTAGATTTATATTTTATGATAATTGAAGGTGTGATGGCAGGGAGAGTGGAGAGGAAGAAAGAGAAGGAAAAGTGGGGTAGTTGTGTTTCTTTCTATTCAATGTGCTATTTAAAGGAAATTAAGGCTAAATATTTCAGGAGTCACTCAGTATCTCTGAAGAAATCGTACATTTTTATGGTTGTCATCCTTAAAGATCAAGCTTTATTGTTGGTTTGTCTTCCCAGATGACTACAGATTCTGCTCACAGGAAGAATCTGGCACTGGTTATTTGCTCTGCATGGCCTCAATCAAAGCTCCTCTCAACTGCCAGAAGGTAAGGAGGTTCTTACCTGTGATCTGATACTAGTCATTTGAGATGAGAGCTGGCAGAGTAGAGATTAATGGGCTCGGTGAAGAAAGAACATGTGAAAATTCTCCTAGTGTTGGCTTATTAAAGAGATGCCAGAGGACACAAAGGAGAAAAAGTTCTTAACTTCCCCCAAAGCTGTTTGTACCATTTGTTTGGATGGACTTAAAGTTCCTGAGCCCCCTCCTTGGAGTGCTCCCAACTCAAAGCCATCCTTCAAGAGAGAAACACCACTGATGAATCTATTTGCAAAGCAGGAATAGAGATGGAGACATAGAGAACAGACTTGTAGACACAGGGAGGGAAACGGGAGGGTGGGATGAATTGAAAGAGTAGCACTGACATATATCCACTACAGTGTGTAAAGTAGACAGCTAGTGGGAAGCTGCTATATGGCATAGGGAGTTTAGCTCAGTGCTCTGTGATGACCAGGAGGAGTGAGATGGGGTGGGAGGGGGAGGCACAAGAGAAGGGGACATGTGTATACTTGTTATTGGTTATTGTACAGCAGAGGCTAACACAACATTGTCATGCAATTATCCTCCAACTGAAAAAAGAGAGAGACACACACCATGTACAAGTTAGTGGCATCCCTTGTCCAGCCTACCTACTGTGTCATCACTAGAAAGACCCACAAGGAACACAGACTGGAATTCCAATAAGGTGAGAAGCCACAGGCTACCTTCAGGGGATGGTCATGGAACTTTAGCAATGCCTGAGATTAGACCTGATCTAGAGAGGAGCTATCCCACACCCGAGGTCAGAGGTGGCGGCCTAGAGGAGCTACTCCATGCCCAAGGTCAGGGGAGGTGGCCATGAGGAGATACCCCTTGTCCAAGGTAAGAGAAACCCAAGTAAGACGGTAGGTGTTGTGAGAGGGCATCAGAGGGCAGACACACTGAAACCATACTCACAGAAAACTAGCCAAACTAATCACATGGACCACAGCCTTGTTTAACTAAGCCATGCTGTGTGGGGCCACCCAAGACGGACGGGTCATGGTGGAGAGGTCTGACAGAATGTGGTCCACTGGAGAAGGGAACGGCAAACCACTTCAGTATTCTTGCCTTGAGAACCCCATGAACCATATGAAAAGGCAAAATGATAGGATACTGAAAGAGAAACTCCCCAGGTCAGTAGGTGCCCAATATGCTATTGGAGATCAGTGGAGAAATAACTCCAGAAAGAATGAAGGGATGGAGCCAAAGCAAAAACAATACCGAGTTGTGGATGCGACTGATGATACAAGCAAGGTCCGATGCTGTAAAGAGCAATATTGCATAGGGACTGGAATGTTAGCTCCATAAATCAAGGCAAATTGGAAGTGGTCAAACAGGAAATGGCAAGAGTGAACATTGACATTCTAGGAATCCGCAAACTAAAATGGACTGAAATGGGTGAATTTAACTCAGATGACTATATCTACTACTATGGGCAGGAATCCATTAGAAGAAATGGAGTAGCCATCATAGTCAACAAAACAGTCCGAAATGCAGTACTTGGATGCAATCTCAAAAACAACAGAATGATCTCTGTTCGTTTCCAAGGCAAACCATTCAATATCACGGTAATCCAAGTCTATGCCCCAACCAGTAACGCTGAAGAAGCTGAAGTTGAACAGTTCTATGAAGACCTACAAGACCTTTTAGAACTAACACCCAAAAGAGATGTCCTTTTCATTATAGGGGACTAGAATACAAAAGTAGGAAGTCAAGAAACACCTGGAGTAACAAGCAAATTTGGCCTTGGAGTGCAGAATGAAGCAAGGCAAAGGCTAATAGAGTTTTGCCAAGAGAATGCACTGGTCATAACAAACACCCTCTTCCAACAACACAAGAGAAGACTCTATACATGGACATCACCAGATGGTCAACACCAAAATCAGATTGATTATATTCTTTGCAGCCAAAGATGGAGAAGCTCTATGCAGTCAGCAAAAACAAGACTGGGAGCTGACTGTGGCTCAGATCATGAACTCCTTAATGCCAAATTCAGACTTAAATTGAAGAAAGTGGGGAAAACCACTAGACCATTCAGGTATGACCTAAATCAAATCCCTTATGATTATACAGTGGAAGTGAGAAATAGATTTAAGGGACTAGATCTGATAGACAGAGTGCCTGATGAACTATGGACGGAGGTTCGTGACATTGTACAGGAGACAGGGATCAAGACCATCCCCATGGAAAAGAAATGCAAAAAAGCAAAATGACTGTCTGAGGAGGGCTTACAAATAGCTGTGAAAAGAACAGAAGTGAAAAGCAAAGGACAAAAGGAAAGATATAAGCATCTGAATGCAGAGTTCCAAAGAATAGCAAGGAGAAATAAGAAAGCCTTCCTCGGTGATCAATGCAAAGAAATAGAGGAAAACAACAGAATGGGAAAGACTAGAGATCCCTTCAAAAAAATTAGAGATACCAAGGGAACATTTCATGCAAACATGGGCTTGATAAAGGACAGAAATGGTATGGACCTAAGAGAAGCACAAGATATTAAGAAGAGGTGGCAAGAATACACAAAAGAACTGTACAAAAAATATCTTCACAACACATCGTGATTAATCACGATGGTGTGATCACTCACCTAGATCCAGACATCCTGGAATGTGAAGTCAAGTGGGCCTTAGAAAGCATCACTACGAACAAAGCTAGTGGAGGTGATGGAATTCTAATTGAGCTATTTCAAATCCTGAAAGATGATGCTGTGAAAGTGCCGCACTCATTCTGCCAGCAAATTTGGAAAACTCAGCAGTGGCCACAGGACTGGAAAAGGTCCGTTTTCATTCCAATCCCAAAGAAAGGCAATGCCAAAGAATGCTCAAACTACCGCACAATTGCACTCATCTCACACGCTAGTAAAGTAATGCTCAAAATTCTCCAAGCCAGGCTTCAGTAATACGTGAACCATGAACTTCCTGATGTTCAAGCTGGTTTTAGAAAAGGCAGAGGAACCAGAGATCAAATTGCCAACATCTGTTGGATCATCAAAAAAGCAAGAGAGTTCCAGAAAAACACCTACTTCTGCTTTATTGACTATGCCAAAGCCTTTGATTGTGTGGATCACAACAAACTGTGGAAAATTCTGAAAGAGATGGGAATACCAGACCACCTGGCTTGCCTCTTGAGAAACCTATATACAGGTCAGGAAGCAACAGTTAGAACTGGACATGGAACAACAGACTAGTTCCAAATAGGAAAAGGAGTACATCAAGGCTGTATATTGTCACTCTGCTTATTTAACTTATATACAGGGTACATCATGAGAAACGCTGGGCTGGAAGAAGCACAAGCTGGAATCAAGATTGCCGGGAGAAATATCAATAACCTCAGATATGCAGATGACACCACCCTTATGGCAGAAAGTGAAGAGGAACTAAAAAGCCCATGATGAAAGTGAAAGAAGAGAGTGAAAAAGTTGGCTTAAAGCTCAACATTCAGAAAATGAAGATCATGGCATCTGATCCCATCACTTCACAGCAGATAGATGAGGAAACAGTGGAAACAGTGTCAGACTTTATTTTTTGGGGCTCCAAAATCATTGCAGATGGTGATTGCAGCCATGAAATTAAAAGACTCTTACTTCTTGGAAGACAAGTTATGACCAACCTAGATAGCATATTGAAAAGCAGAGACATTACTTTGCCAACAAAGGTCCATCTAGTCATGGCTATGATTTTTACAGTGGTAATGTATGGATGTGAGAGTTGGACTGTGAAGAAAGCTGAGCGCTGAAGTATTGATGGTTTTGAACTGTGGTGTTGGAGAAGACTTGAGAGTCCCTTGGACTCCAAGGAGATCCAACCAGTCCATTCTAAAGGAGATCAGTCCTGGGTGTTCATTGGAAGGACTGATGCTAAAGCTGAAACTCCAGTACTTTGGCCACCTCATGCGAAGAGTTGACTCATTGGAAAAGACCCTGATGCTGGGAGGGTTTGGGGGCAGGAGAAGAAGGGGACAACAGAGGATGAGATGGCTGGATGGCATCACCAACTCGATGGATATGAGTTTGAGTGAACTCCGGGAGTTGGTGACAGACAGGGAGGGCTGGTGTGCTATGGTTCATGGGGTCGCAAAGAGTCAGACATGACTGAGTGACTGAACTGAACTGAGCCAATCTGAAGATCTCTAGCTTCCATTAGCAGGTACTTTGAGTCACCAATTTACTTTAACTTTCTCTCCCTTCCCCTCCTCTGCCTACTTCCATGTTCTAAATCCTCAAGAAGAGCTTGTAAATGTTCTTTACCTTAGCTCTGGTCATCTGTTCAACATGGATCAGGAGATCGTTCACTTCGAGCTCTAGGTCACTCTTGTCTTTTTCCAGTGTCTGCTTGACCTGTTGTAAATTTTCTACCTGGCTCTCCAGCTCAGCCAGGCTATCTGCGTGTCTCTTCTTCAAAGAGGCAGAGGTTGCCTCAAAGTGCAGTGTGGCCTCTTCCAGGTCTCGGCGGAGCTTCTGGAATTTTGTTTCTTGTTTCTTAGTTATCTCCAGCTGAGCCGAACTGACACCTCCTGCCTCCTCCAGCCTCTCATTCATGTCTTCCAGCTCTCGGATGAGGTTAGCTCTCTCCCTCTCTACCTTGGCTCGAGTGGTCCTTTCAGCTTCCAATTCTTCTTTCAAAAGTTGTATCTGAGTCTACAGCAATAAATAACTTTAACTTTCACTAAGCACTTGTAGCATATTTTATATTCAAGAGCTCTACTGTACTTTTTTTTCTCAAAACTAAGCAAAACAACATAACACTTTTGGTTCTCATTTATAGCTAAAGAAGATAGAATACAGAGAAATTAAGTAATTTGCTCCAAAGCAGTACCGAGACCAGAATTAAAATTTGTAATTCCTCCCAATTTCCCAGACCATGGTGATGAGCAACCTCATTAGATTATATACATGAGGAGGACATTTTAATAAAGAGCACTTTGCAAAGGACTAGAAAATATCTTTCATATAACAAGGAAACACTTTAAGGAGAGCTTATAAAAAAATAACATGATGAATTTTATATACAATACCTCATGTATCTGAAATTTATTTACCTGAAAACCTTAACTATTGCCAACTTTGGCTAAAATCTCATCAACAGATTAAATACCCCTGAGTTCAAGCAGCTAACTCATAAGACACAGCATCCATTTAATTTTATACAAATTCTGACAAACTTGGTTACTTGATTTCTTAGTCTGAAGGTGATTTTAAGTAGCAGGAAAGTTGAAGTAACAAATTAAAATTGGTGGAGGAATGGGATTATTAATTGGAGTAGTAACCTGATATTATTAGAAGCAGAATTACAAGACAAAGAAGAGCAGTGATAAGAATTCTCAGAGCCCAAATGTCTTTTGCTGTTAAGGGCAAATAGCTTTACAAATCTTGATAGCATCATTGTGGGACAGGACAGTAAAACTGATGATGGTCATTAATATCACCTTAAATAATTAGGTGTAGGTTAGGGCAGAAGAAAAAAGGAATGACTTATATTTTAG
This sequence comes from Bos mutus, assembly GCF_027580195.1. Taxonomy (NCBI): domain Eukaryota; kingdom Metazoa; phylum Chordata; class Mammalia; order Artiodactyla; family Bovidae; genus Bos; species Bos mutus. The sequence goes on from NC_091617.1 coordinate 52,278,594, forward strand.
AATATACTTTTCTTTCCATTAAGTAAGAGTATGATTGCTAAAAGGAAACTAAAATTTGCTAAATTTTTTAGACTGAATCAAATAAATAAGGGTATCTAATCTGGATGAGTTGTGACAGAGGTGCTAAAAAATTTATGATTTCCACACCCAACTAATCATGATCCCCTTACAATTAGTTATCTTGAGATACAATACCTTCATTTCAAACAATACTCTAACCAGATCAAACATTTCTGAAACATTTCCTTAGAAATAATCTTTGGAACATTATTTTAAGTCATCAGGGTAAGAAAGTTTGTATTTTGGATAAATTGAACATTTTTTTGGATCAACTATCTTTTGAAGAGAAGTCTGGTAAATATGATAGACAACTGCTTGAAGATAAATATTGTCTGAAAGCACATCCATAAAGCAGGGAGACTGGCTGTATTTGACTCAAATGTCTTAGAAAGTAATAATCAGGAAAAAATTCCAAAATTATTTTGAGTAATAGTTACATTAATGAGATAACTAACTCCAAAGGAAAAGAACCCATCTCCATGTATATGTGAGGAATTATATGTTTTAAATTACTTTATAATGTGGAGAAGACTCTTGAGAATCCCTTGGACTGCAGGGAGATCAAACCAGTCAATCCTAAAGGAAATCAACCCTGCATATTCATTGGTAGGACTGATGCTGAAGCTAAAGCTCAAATACTTTGGGCAAAGTACTGAAGCAAAGAGCTGACTCAATTGAGGGCAGGAAGAAAAGAGGGCAACAGAGGATGAGATGGTTGGATAGCAGCACCAACTTCCTATGAGTTTGAGCAAACTCCAGAAGAGAGTGAAGGACAGGGAGGTCTGGTGTGCTGTAGTCCATGGGGTCGCAAACAGATGGACATGACTTAGCAACTGAACAACATAATGTGGTAATATAGTATAAAACAGTCACATAGTCTAAACTTATAAATAGCTGCCCATTATCAAATAAAGTTTTGAGTCTTCAAGTAGCTATAAAACAGATTTTCAGTGTAACTGTCTTACAATTACAAAGACTAATCATCATAAAAAATTAAATTGTTAATACTGAATGCATACCATGGGTCAGGCACTGAGCTTACCACTTAACTGTAGTTACATTTTAGTTCAAACGTTGTCAGGAAGATTAATGAGTAAAAATATAGATGTCCTGGGTTTTAGTACAATGCCCAGTTTTTGTCAAACATTCAACATGTTAGCTATTTGTTTTTACTATCTTCATGATAAGGAAATCTAAGCTTAAGTAATATTCCCCAGAGTCACCTATCTGTAGAATGCCAGGTTACCTTCTCAACCAGCATTCTTTCCTGCTTCTGTCGATCGTTGGCTAGGGTTCTGGCTACCTTGGCAGAACATTTGTCACTGAAGCACCAGTCATCAACCAGGGATTGAACTACAGATACACATAGGGATTTGATAAATGATCACCTGGAACTCTTTAACCGTCTTCTGAAGCTGAGCCACCAGGCTTTTCTCATTCTCCACCTTCGACCTCATCTGATTCATTTCTAATTCTTTCCTGTTAGGGAAAGAGTTGTCAAATGAAATTGCTCAGAGTAATAACATTTTGTTTAAATAGTCTTCAAATTATTGTAATAATATATGAAGTCATTCATTGTAAAAATTCAACTATTACATCTAGAGCGGAAGTCTCCTTGGCTATTATACCCAGCCTCTGTTCCTTCCCTAGAGGTAACCACCATAATCAATTTGATGTGGCTCCTTCTGGACATTTTTCTAAGTACTGACATATGTTTGTGCTTATGTATCAGTAGAAATAGTTTCATTTTCTTTACTGGGAATGGTATAATATTATATACATTTAGATTTATAATTTCATATTTTTTAATATTTATTTTATTTGACTGTGTTGAATCTTAGTTGTGGCACTAGGAATCTTTTGCTGCAGTGCAGCTTCCTAGCTGTGGCTCACAGGCTCCAGAGCACACGGGATCAGTAGTTGTGGTGCCAGGCTTAGGTGCTCTGTGGCATTTGGGTCTCAGTTCCCCAACGAGGGATCGAATCCACATCTCTTGCATTGCAAGGCAGATTCTTAACCACTGAACCACCCGGGAAGTCCCTGTACAACATTTTTAACTCAATAACACACAGAGATTTTTCCACTTTGGCCTACACATAGATTTGTTATTGTTTCATTGCTAAGTCTTGTCTAACTCTTTTGCGACCCCAAAGACTACAGCTAGCCAGGCTCCTCCTCCTGAGGTTATTTCTCTACGTGGGCTTTCCTAGGCAAGAAAACTGGGGTAGGTTGCCATTTCCTTCTCAAGGGGATCTTTCTGATCCAGGGATTGAACCTATGTCTCCTGCTTGGCAGTTAGATTCTTCACCACTGAGCCAGCACGGAAGCCCACACATAGATGACTTCACTTAGAAATTAACTGTGAAATACTAGTCTATGACTTAGATATTATGTGGTTTTCTTATTCACTTCCCTATTAATAATCACTGAGTTTTCCCCCTAAATTTTACTTTTATAAATAATGCTGTGCACCCTTGCGTACATGTGAGTGTTTCTAGAGTGGATACTGAGCAGGGAATTGCTGCATCGGTTATAGGTATGTATCTAAAAACTTATAACTTTGGCCCCCAATAGCAGTGTGAGGTTATTTCTCTACATTCACATTTAATATTAGCACACTTCTAGTGTGTCACTGTTTTATTATGAATGTCCTTGTTTACTAGTGATGACAGCATGTTATCAATTATGAGGATTTTAAAATAAAACAAATGACCTGCTCACTTGTGTCCTTTGTCCATTTTTCTGTTAGGTTTTTCATCTAATTATTGAATTACACATTTTCCTTTAATATTCTTGATATTTATTTTTTGGTATCTGCTTCAAATTTGTTCCAATTTCATTTATGTTGGCTTTTGCCACTAAATGTTTAAAATGTTGATGTATTAACTTCAGGTTTATCAACATAGTCCTTTTATGCCTTTGGATGGGGTTTGTGACTTATTCAGGAAGTCTGGCCTGCCAATTTCCTAAGACTTACCACCCATATTGTCTTTTAATTGTTTTTTTTAACTGAAGAACATTTAACATGAGATCTTCCCTCTCAACAAATATTTAAGTGTGCAATACAATATTAACTATAGGCAGAACATCACACAGATCTCTAGGACTCAGTCATCTTGCCTAATGGAAGCTTTATAACCACTAAACAGCAACTCTGCATTTCCCCTGCCTCCCAGACTCTGGCAACCACCATTCTACTCTCTGTTTCTAGGAGTTTGACTGTTTTTAGATGCCTCCTATAAATGGAATCATGCAGCATTTGTCCTTCTGTGGCTGACATTTAATTTAGCATAAAGTCCTTCAGGTTTATCCCTGTTGTCACAAAGGGCAGGAATTCCTTTAAAAAGTGGCTGAATAATAATCCATTAAATGTATACATCACATTTTCTTCATTCATTCATTCATTCATTCAATAGGGATTTAGGTTGTTTCTACATCTTGGCTATTGTGAATAATGCTGCATCTTCTAATTATTTTATAGCTTTATTTTTGCATTTAATTCTTTAATGCAACTGGATTGTGTGTGTGTGTGAATAGCATGAGGAAGAAATTTAACTTTTATCTCATAAGATGAATAGCTAATAATCTTGGCACTATTTATTAAGTATTCTATCCTCTCATCACCATTTTAAAATGCCACATTTTCATATATTAAGTTTTCATATATACACAGGTCCATTTAAAGAAAAGGTTGTATAATAAATTCATAATTTCCTCAAAACACAGGTTTCTAAAATGCCAGAGCTCTTTGACCTGTGGCCTACAAGGACATGGAGTTATCATTTCACTTTGCCAAACTGAAACACAATCTTCATAATTAAATGCTGAAGGGACTGTATCATCATTTTGCCTTTCACTGTTCCACTACATTCATAGGGTTACTTATTTCATCTTTTCCAAACACCTATCAAGTTCAATAAGTTATTGATAAGCTATTAATCAAGTCTACAAACACCTATCAAGTTTAGTAACTTATTGATAGGCTATTAATCCAGTCTGACCACAAGCATGTATCATGGAAACTCGTATACACAGAAGGGAAAACCAGAAGCTCATAGCTGCTCACTGATTCTCTTCTTCACTGTGGGTGCCACAACCAGTGTGCTCTCCACTTCAGACAGGCCTTATCTTACTCTTAGATTTCACTGTTTCCCTTTCTTATTTATTTCAAATAACTTGAAAATCCCTAGTTGTTAGAAGAAAGTCTAGCTAAACAGAGGGAGACAAAAGGGACAAGGTAAGAAAGTCTGTTTCACTGAATAATGAAATTCAACTGATAGGGCCATCTTGCCCTGAACTCCTTGGGAGTCTGCGTGAACTGAAGGTGTATTCATTTTGATCATGCTTTCAATTTTAAAGTTTAATACTTAAAAAGTAAATTACTAGACCAAAAAAGTTGTATAAATGTCTAATGAAGTTACATCTGGCATATAAGTTTTGTTTTGTTTTTAAAAATGATCAGAGGGTATATGGACTTCATATTAGAATTTATTTTTGATTTTTTTACTTTAAGCCCTTGATCTCATGAGTAAACGAAGTGAGCCACTTTTATTTTTTGACTTGTAACTTCAAATTCTAATAATTTGCATCTGCTATGTCTTACACCTTTCATTCACATCTGCTAGTCAGACTTTTCAATCACTTTCTTGTAGGTTATTATATAATTATAAAAAGAAGAGTAATCTCATAAAGTCTAGCAAAAAATAAAAAACCCTCAACTTCCTAGGCTTGTTATCCTTTTTAACCTCCCCTGCAGGTCTTGAGATATCTGGCCCTAGGGTCACTGGGATAAACACCGTGAGAGAACTGTCTCCTTCAATATAAGGTCTCCCAGAATTGCGTGTCCACAGAAAGGTGGCTCACCTCCTCAGCTTTTCTGCTAGTTGCAGTTGCCTGCTCTCCAGGTCGTCCATGCTCTCCTGGTTCAGCTTTAACTCGCCCTCCACTTTGCACTTTTCCTTCTCACAGTTCATTCTTGCTTTGCTCTCCTGCTCAAGGGCACCCTCAAGCTGACAAAAGGAGATGTTATTGAGCCCAATATATAGGTTAAGTTTATACTTTACAGATGTGTTCTTTAACCACTTACCTTCTGGAAAAAGAAAGAAAAATATAAGCATAGTCTGTAAACGATGCCCAGTTATGTAGATATTTTAAAATAAATGTTGCACACATCAGTGGGATTACAAAAGAATCTAGAAGTCAGTGACAAAGGAAATCTTTAGAGATTAAGGAATACGTGCTCTAGAATACAGAAAAAACAAATAATAAATGCCCAGTGAGACCCTATTTGATAGCTTTCCAGTGATGAGAAGCTCACTTCTTCACATGGCAGCTCATTTCATGGGTGGATAAGTCCATTTACTCAGGAGTACTTCTTCGTAAGAAGCCAAAATAGTCCCTGTAAATCCGTCCCACAAATCTAGGCTCTGCTCCCTGGAGCAACACCAAGCAAATCTGTCTCCACGTGACCATTCATGAATATTAGGCAGCTGTCCTGAGTCTCCCAACTCAGCATCACTGACCATTTCAAACGCACCTCACACAAGATAATTTCCATATTCTCCTTCACCACCCTGGTACCCTCTCTGGTCCATAGCAGTATGTCATCTTCTGGTACCTCCAGCAAGGTACCAGAAGGCCAAAATACTACAGTTCTGTCCAGATTAGTGTTGCCAACAATGATATTGAGGTCAGTTTAGCAGGAGGCAAAATAATAGTTATAATATGGCTATTTTTCATTGATATATTAACATTCCCACAATAGAAGCTATTTCCTGTAAGCAGCGAAAGATATAAAATTCAAATAGGGGAGAAGGGAGAATTTCTGGAAGGTGTATGCAAAACCAAAAAATAAATGAACTCTAGGAGAGAGCAAATGTGTGAAAATACATGTGTGAGAGTGTGTGTGTGTTGTGTGCACACACCAACAAATTGCCATATTGAGGCTTTGTAAAATATATATCCATGGAAACAGGAAGAGAAGTGAGACAACTAATAGGTAACAGAGGAAAATTGATAGAGAGGCACGAGGAACAAGAAGCAGATAATAAGAAAACAAAAAAAAACCAAAAAAAAACACACTTGCCAGCAATTTTATAAAAGCTAAGCTTTGGGGACTAATAAAACAGCGAATGCATACACTCTTGTCAGCTGGGTAAGAGACAGGGAGAGTGATGAACCTACCCACTGAGACTGGTCTGAAACATCTTTATTTCACAGGGTTTTGGAAGCAGAACAGAAGCAGCATCTCCAGAATCTTACAAGTATATTCCGATAGCATTGGTAGAACACAGCTTGTGACTTACATATCTTTCCTCTATAACAAACCTCAGTGCACTGCTGGAGACATGGGGCCTTTAAGCAATCCTTCAGTGCTAGCATCAGATGGAGCACCAGCACATTAGCGGGGCAAACACCAGCTTCTGTGGGGAAGTCAGTCATGTAGAGTGCTCCCACCTCACGATTCATCTCAGTATTCTCCCACTGCCCAGGGTTGTTACGAAAGTTTCATTTAACAACAGACAGAACACATACTGGGGCCTCTCTTCCACTGTAGCGGTTCACCTCTGTTTCTAAATAATGAGGGAAATGAACCATGCTACTAAGTTTTCATGAAAATGTCAAGATAAATTAACTAAGTAAAAAGTGAAGGTTTCTATAGATGTAGACAGGCAGCTAACTAGGCAAACATATCACTACTGACCTCATTCACTCGCTGCTCCAGCGTCAACTTGGCCTTGCTCAGGGTGTGGACTTTCTCCTCCTCGTTGCGCAAGTCCTCCAGGGTCTGCTGGTGGGTCTCCTGTGCAGCCCTGGCTGCTCGATGCAGTTTGCTCACATCCTCATTGAGAGACTCCACCTCCTCAAGCAGGTTCTTGACCTGCTGGGAGAAGACAACAGCACCGTGAGAACCGCTCCTGGAAGCAGGGGCATAAACACAAAGGGCCATCTCCTCTCTTTTCTAGGACCCAAAATCTCATGACATATCCACCATCGTAAGGAATCACATGTAGCCAAATTTCTGTTGGACGTTTTAAAACTCTAAATTCACATTTTCTTTTATACACAAACACAAATGATCTGTTATCTCTCATAGTCAGGGAATGGGGTGTTCTGGTTAATCAAATATTATCAGCATGGGTCCACAGACGGCCAGTTTTCAGTGTCATGCTGTTGTATAACAAGAACACCACACTAAAGGTAATTTAGCTTTCTTTTGAGTATTCAGGGCACACGTTAATCTTGTTGTGCCTCAAGATCCTAAGAAAGTGGCAGTTAGAGAAGAGGTCTAGTGGATAAAATAGGCAAAAATGGAAGCCATTTATATCAGGCCCATTGGCTTTTTATGAAAGGGACTGATGTACAAGAGTTGCTATTTAATCATCTGCCAAAATTACGGTATTATTCTAGAGGCTTTTTTCAATCAAATGTTTGATACAGATTCCTTAGCTAACTTCAGTCTATATACAGATACACAAGTTAAAAACCTCAAAGAAAACAAAAAAAAGTTTTAGCTGGAATTGAAATGACATCTGAAGGTCAACACCAAATCAACAACCGAGGTGGGGACTAAGATGCATACCAAACCACCTTTAAGTAAGCTGCATCCTGCTCCCTCTCCTTCCAAAAAATAATTCTTAGAGGCCCAGTAAAACTGTTTTACTCTTTCTATCAGATTTCAGATGCAATAAGATCAGAACAAATGAAAATGTTTCATTTGGGAGATTAAGTAGGGTTCCATAAATTCAAGCTGGAAATTTGAATTAGGTCCTCATTCGATGCCAGTTCTGACTTCCAGGCCCATAAAATTGCAGACCACTATGTTCATTAATTTAAACAAAGCAAGCCTGGTTCCAGAGCCCGATTGGAAGTGTGGAATTCAGGCATCTAGACCTTCCTGACATCATAGAAAAAGTACCTTGAGCTCTGTAGCATGCTTCTCCTTCTGTGACTTCGCCAATAGTGTTTCCAGGTCATCGATTTCTTTCTTCAACTCAGAACATTCATCTTCAAGTTTCTGCCCCCTGGCAGTCAGCTTGGAATTTATCTCCTCTTCTTCCTCCACCCGCGCAGACAGCGCCTTGACGCTGGCCTCCAGCTGGATCTTGGATTTAATCAGCAGCTCGCACTGCTCTTCAACATTTGCCAGGGTCTCTCGCTCCTGCCATGATGAGGAGAAAATTGTTGCCAACAGCTGGAAGTAATTTATCAGCCAGGAGAAATGCTGCTTAACACATAGCAAAGAGATAATTGCCTGCCCTCTGTCCAGCACTTTCACCTATCTTTCCTAAGCAGTTGAAATAATATTCCCAGTTCCCCAATCCTATTGTTGACAAGTGGAGGAGTTGCTTGTGTTTGGAGGTGCTTTCAATCTTTCAGGCCATTCAGTAGATTAGATTACCTCTTCTAAAGCACTTAATAGAATCCTAGTGGCCTAAAGGAGCTAACATGCCTCCAAAAATCAGCAGTGTGCTGATTAAATCACAGCTACTGGAAGCATCCCTGTGGGCATTATAGTTTGAGGGTGGTACCTGCTCAGAATACAGTCTTTGAGGAAAGGTCTGTCCCCTCAGACAATAGAATATTTATCATATTATTATAAGGGTCCTGATGCACTTGTTTAGTATATAAACATCTTCTAATAAATACAGCTGGGCTGTATATTATTCACAGGTTGAATTTAGAATTCATGAAGTTCCTTGCACATTACTAACTAGGTTTCACTATTATTTCCAACTAAAATCTTTTTCTCAATGGTTCTGCCAGCAGTAAATTTCACAAGTTATACACAAAGAGTACAAAATCCTCCTCCCTTTTATCTTTTCAAACATACCGCTTTCAACCCTTGCTGAGAGGCCCATCGTTTAGGTGTTATGGACTAAGTCAAAAAGGAAGGGGCTGAGTCCTTTTGCTACAAAAGCACCTTTTGTAACTTTGAACTCCTCTCATTTGTCTCCATTTAGAGGCTAAATGAAACCTGTTCTCTGTGAGCAAGTTCTTAATTACTGTAGGTCTTGTTGAGACATAACTTCACTCATATCTCTATCTTCCATCTCTAGACCTCATCCATCCTCTGCAATTTTGGTAACCTATTACCTAACTAGTTACTTGGCATAAATTGTTGCATCTACTTAGACCAAGAGCAGAAAAAAACCAAAAATCCAGGCTACTGTTTTCTGGCTATCATCCTATCTGTCCAACAAGTGGGGCTCAACGAGGCACAGATGGGAGATGTATAGTATAGTGAATCTCCAACATCACTGAAGACCAAGAGAAGGGCTAAGTAAAAATAAAAATATGGAAGCAAAAGAATTCATGCAAATCAGAGAAGTTCCAATGCTTGAGCAACAAGGGGGACATTTGATCTCAGTTCACCCCAGTTGACAAGCAGAACAGCTGTTTGCTCTCTTCCATTCAGCATGTGTATAGGACCTGTCACCATCACCAGATGAAGAGGACAATCCAATCGACCATCATCGATCCCTCATTAAACATGACAGCGTGTCTAAAGCCAGACAAGCAGTGGTGTAACAGTTTAACAGCAGGGACATCCTTTCCCCTGTAGTAATTTTCTCATGTACTTGCAGTGCTAATTGAAATGGGTTCACTCAGTTTTGAGTTAGTGAATGATTTTAAAAGAATCCTGGTTTCCTTGATTTGTACTGTATTGAGCTGTGTTTCTTAAAAATCAACAATAATAAAATATTTCATAGTCAATTCAGCTTTTTAAATTAATTACAATTTGAATCCATCTCAGCCTTCCTGGATTTGCCCTGGAATTGGCTTAATGTATTTCCTATGCTCTTTGATCATATATCCCAGAATTTTACCCTCCGCTTACTTCAAAAGTCGGGTCCTTTTCTATCCCTACATCAGCCCAAGTAGCACTGGCCACTCTCTTTGCTGAGAGGAAGAATGATGAAAACTAGGAGGCCGGGTCTTATTCAAACCTGCCTTTCTTCTATTCAAACTTACCTTACTCTTACTCAAAACTGTATTTCTCTTATTCAAACCTGCCTTTCTCATAAGCCAGACAAAATATGACATTACAAGCTGTGATTCTCACAGTATGGATCTTAATGTAGGTTTGAGTGGGGCCCAGGAATTTGTAGTTCTAACAAGAATCCTAGATGAGGCTGATAAACACTAAAGTTCTAGAACCACTGTTATGATAAATATGTATCAGAAGTGTGAGTCTGAGTGTAAATTCTCATATAAAACATGGCCTATTGAAAGATCAATGGGTAGCACAGCCCCAAAAGAAAAGAATAACCTGGGTTAGTCTAAAATTACTAAATTTTCTCTGTTTTCAATAAGTCCAAACAGCAAGCAAAACTTCTATTTATATAGTTGTATTTGAATCCAGTATTTTTTTTTCAACTTAGTACTGTTCTAAGTGGGGTAAAGAATACAATAAAGATGGATATAATTTCATACCTGGCTTTGGAATGTTTGGGGATAACAGCGGTCTGGGTAGCTAGAGAAGAGGAATATTAATAAAAGGAAATGAGTAATGGCATTTCAATTTAAGTCTGAATTTGGCAACAAGGAGTTCATGATCTGAGCCACAGTCAGCTCCTGGTCTTATTTTTGCTGACTGTATAGAGCTTCTCCATCTTTGGCTACAAAGAATATAATCAATCTGACTTCAGTACTGACCATCTGGTGATGTCCATGTGTAGAGTCTTCTCTTGTGTTGTGGGCAGAGGGTGTTTGCTATGACCAGTGTGTTCTCCTGGCAAAACTCTGTTAGCCTTTGCCACACCTCATTCTGTACTCCAAGGCCAAATTTGCCTGTGACTCTAGGTATTTCTTGACTTCCTACTTTTCCATTCTGGTCCCCTATAATGAAGAGGACACCTTTTTTGGGTGTTAGTTCTAGAAGGTCTTGTAGGTCTTCATAGAACCGTTCATCTTCAGCTTAATCAGCATTACTGGTCAAGGCATAAACTTGGATTACTGTGATATTGAATGGTTTGCCTTGGAAACAGAGATCATTCTGTCATTTATGAGACTGCAAGTATTGCATTTCAGACTCTTCTGTTGACTATGGTGGCTACTCCATTTCTTCTAAGGGATTCTTGCCCACAGTAGTAGATACAATGGTCATCTGAGTCAAATTCACCCATTCCAGTCCATTTTAGTTTGCTGATCCCTAAAATGTCTATGTTCACTCTTGCCATCACCTATTTGACCACTTGCAATTTGCCTTGATTCATGGACCTAACATTCCAGATTCCTATGCAATATTGCTCTTTACACTATCAGACTTTACTTCCATCACCAGTCACATCGACAACTAGATGTTGGTTTTGCTTTGGCGTCGTCTCTTCATTCTTTCTGGAGTTATTTCTCCACTGATCTCCAGTAACATATTAGGCACCTACCAACCTGGGGAGTTCATCTTTCAGTGTCCTCTTTTTGCCTTTTCATACTGTTTATGGGGTTCTCAAGGCAAGAATGCTGAAGTGGTTTGCCATCCCCTTGTCCAGCGGATCACATTTTGTCAGAACTCTGCACCATGACCCGTCCATCTTGGGTGGCCCCACACGGCATGGCTCATAGTTCCACTGAGTTAGACAAAACTGGTCCATGTGATCAGATTGGTTAGTTTTCTGTGATTGTGGCTTTCAGTCTGTCTGCCTCTGATGGAGAAGGTAAGAAACTTATGGAAGCTCCCTGATGGGAGAGACTGACTGAGGGGGAAATTGGGCTTTATTCTGATAGGCGGAGCCATGCTCAGTTCAGTTGAGTCGCTCAGTCGTGTTCGACTCTTTGCCACCCCATGAATCACAGCACGCAAGGCATCCCTGTCCGTCACCAACTCCTGGAGTTCACTCAGACTCACGTCCATTGAGTCAGTGATGCCATCCAGCCATCTCATCCTCTGTCATCCCCTTCTCCTCCTGCCCACAATCCCTCCCAGCATGAGGGTCTTTTCCAAGGAGTCAACTCTTCGCATGAGGTGGCCAAAGTACTGGAGTTTCAGCTTTAGCATCATTCCTTCCAAAGAAATCCCAGGGCTGATCTCTTTCAGAATGGACTGGTTGGATCTCCTTGCAGTCCAAGGGACTCTCAAGAGTCTTCTCCAACACCACAGTTCAAAAGCATCAATTCTTCGGCGCTCAGCTTTCTTCACAGTCCAATTCTCACATCCATACATGACCACAGGAAAAACCATAGCCTTGACTAGACAAACCTTTGTTGTCCAACTCTTTGTGATCCCATGGACTGCAGCACACCAGGCTTCCCTGTCCATCGCCAACGCCTGGAGTTTACTCAAACTCATGTCCATTGAGTCGGTGATGCCATTTAACCATCTCACCCTCTGTCGTCCCCTTCTCCTCCTGCTTTCAATCTTTGCCAGCATCAGGGTCTTTTCAAATGAGTCAGTTCTTCACATCAGGTGGCCAAAGTATTGGAGTTTCAGCTTCAGCATCAGTCCTTCCAATGAATACTCAGGACTGATCTCCTTTAGGGTGGACTGGTTAGATCTCCTTGCAGTCCAAGGGCCTCTCAAGAGTCTTCTCCAACACCACAGTTCAAAAGCATCAATTCTTTGGCACTCAGCTTTCTTAATACTCCAACTCTCACATCCATGCATGACCACTGGAAAAACCATAGCTTTGATTAGACGGACTTTTGTTGGCAAAGTAATGTTTCTGCTTTTTAATATGCTGTCTAGGTGGGTCACAACTTTTCTTCCGAGGAGAAAGGGTCTTTTAATTTCTTGGCTGCAGCCACCATCTGCAGTGATCTTGGAGCCCCCAAAAATAAAGTCTGTCACTGTTTCCGGTTTCCCCATCTATTTGCCATGAAGTGATAGGACCAGATACCATGATCTTTGTTTTCTGAATGTTGAGCTTTAAGCCAACTTTTTCACTCTCCTCTTTCACTTTCATCAAGAGGCTCTTTAGTTCGTCTTTGCTTTCTGCCATAAAGGTGGTGTCATCTGCATATCTGAGGTTATTGATATTTCTCCCAGCAATCTTGATTCCAGCTTGTACTTCCTCCAGCCCAGCATTTCTCATGATGTACTCTGCATATAAGTTAAATAAACAGGGTGACGATATACAGCATTGATGTACTCCTTTCCCTATTTGTAACCAGTGTGTTGTTCCATGTCCAGTTCTAACTGTTGCTTCCTGACCTGCACACAGATTTCTCAGGAGGCAGGTCAGGTGGTCTGGTATTCCCATCTCTTTCAGAATTTTCCACAGTTTGTTGTGATCCACATAGTCAAAGGCTTTGGCATAGTCAATAAAGCAGAAGTAGGTGTTTTTCTGGAACTCTCTTGCTTTTTTGATGATCCAATGGATGTTGGCAATTTGATCTCTGGCTCCTCTGCCTTTTCTAAATCCACCTTGAACATCTGGAATTTCAGGATTCACATACTGTTGAAGCCTGACTTGGAGAATTTTGAGCATTACTTTACTTTATTGGGGCATGCTCAGTAAATCTTTAATCCAATTTTCTGTTGAGGGGTGGGGCTGTGTTCCCTCCCTGTTATTTGACCTGAGGCAAACTATGGTGGAGGTAATGAAGATAATGTCCACCTCCTTCGAAAGGTCCCATGCATGTACTGCTACACTCAGTGCCCCCAACCCTGCAGCAGGCTACCGCTGACCCATGCCTCTGCCAGAGACTCCTGGACACTCACGGGCAAGACTGGGTCAGTCTCTTGTGGGGTCACTGCTCCTTTCTCCTGGGTCCTGGTGCACACAAGGTTCTGCTTGTGCCCTCCAAGAGTCTGTTTCCCCAATTCTGTGTAAGTTCTGGTGGCTCTATGGTGGGTTAATGGTGACCTCCTCCAAGAGGGCTTATGCCACACCCAGGTCTACTGCACCCAGAGCCCCTGCCCCTGCAGCAGGCCACTGCTGAGCCAGACCTCCTCAGGAGACACTCAACACAGTTCTGTCTCAGACTTAAATTCAGACTTAAATAGAAGACAGTAGGGAAAACCATTAGACCATTCGGGTATGACCTAAATCACATCCCTTACGACTATACAGTGGAAGTGACAAATAGATTCAAAGGATTATATCTGATAGACACAGTGCCTGAAGAACTATGGATGGAGGTTTGTGACACTGTATAGGAGACAGTAATCAAGACCATCCCCAAGAAAAACAAATGCAAAAGGGCAAAATTATTGTCTGAGGAGGCCTTACAAATAGCTGTGAAATGAGGAGAAGGGCAAGGCAAAGGAGAAAAGGAAAGATACACCCATCTGAATGCAGAGTTCCAGAGAATACAAGGCAGAGATAAGAGAGCCTTCCTCAGGGATCAATGCAAAGAAATAGAGGAAAACAATAGAAAGACAGAGATCTCTTCAAGAAAATCAGAGATACCAAGGGAACATTTCATGCAAACATGGGCTCGATAAAGGACAGAAATGGTATGGACCTAACAGAAGCAGAAGATATTAAGAAGAGGTGGCAAGAATACACAGAAGAACTGTACAAAAAAGAGCTTCACGACCCAGATAACTACAATGGTGTGATCACTCACCTAGAGACAGACATCCTGGAATGCGAAGTCAAATGGGCCTTAGGAAGCATCACTACGAACAAAGCTAGTGGAGGTGATGGCATTCCAGCTGAGCTATTTCAAATCCTGAAAGATGATGCTGTGAAAGTGCTGCACTCAATGTGCCAGTAAATTTGGAAAACTCAGCAGTGACCACAGGACTGGAAAAGGTCAGTTTTCATTCCAATCCCAAGGAAAGGCAATGCCAAAGAATGCTCAAACTACCGCACAATTGTACTCATCTCACATGCTAGCAAAGTAATGCTCAAAATTCTTCAAGCCAGGCTTTTATAGTATGTGCACCATGAACTTCCAGATATTCAAGCTGGATTTAGCAAAGGAATCAGAGATCAAATTGCCAACATTCACTGAATCATCGAAAAAGCAAAAGAGTTCCAGAAAAACATCTATTTTTGCATTATTGACGATACCAAAGCCTTTGACTGTGTGGATCACAACAAACTGGAAAATTCTTAAAGAGATGGGAATACCAGACCACCTGACCTGCCTCCTGAGAAATTTGTATGCAGGTCAGGAAGCAACAGTTAGAACTGGACATGGAACAACAGACTAGTTCCAAATCAGGGAAGGAGTATGTCAAAGCTGTATATTGTCACCGTGCTTATTTAACTTACATGCAGAGTATATCATGTGAAATGCCTGGCTGGATGAAGCACAAGCTGGAATCAAGATTGCCAGGAGAAATATCAATAACCTCAGATATGTAGATGACACCATCCTTATGGCAGAAAGCAAAGAAGATCTAAAGAGCTTCTTGATGAAAGTGAAAGAGGAAAGTGAAAAAGTTGGCTTAAAGCTCTACATTCATAAAGCTAAGATCATGGCATCTGGTCCCATCACTTCCTGGCAAATAGATGGGGAAACAGTGGAAACAGTGACAGACTTTATTTTTGGGGGCTCCAAAATCACTGCTGATGGTGACTGTAGCCATGAAATTAAAAGATGCTTCTCCTTGGAAGAAAAGCTATGACAAACCTAGGCAGCATATTAAAAAGCAGAGACATCACTTTACCAACAAAGGTGCATCTTGTCAAAGCTATGGTTTTCCCAGTAGTCATGTATGGATGTGAGAGTTGGACTATAAAGAAAAGCTGAGCTCTGAAGAATTGATGCTTTTGAACTGTGGTGTTGGAGAAGTCTCTTGAGAGGCCCTTGGACTGCAAGGAGATCCAACCAGTCAATCCTAAAGAAATCAGTCCTGAATGTTCATTGGAACGACTGATGCTGAAGCTAAAACTCCAATACTTTGGCCATGTGATGCGAAGAGCTCACTCATTTGAAAAGACCCTGATGCTGGGAAGAAGTGAAGGCAGCAGGAGACAGGGATGACAGAGGATGAGATGGTTAGATGGCATCACTGACTCAATCAACATGAGTTTGAGTAGGCTCCAGGAGTTAGTGATCGACAGGGAAGCCTGGTGTTCTGCAGTCCATGGGGTTGCAAAGAGTTGGACACGACTGAACGACTGAAATGAACTGAACTGAATGGCACTTCAGCATCAGATTGGGGAAGGAGGCTCAGATGCCAAGGCCGAGTTCAGATATTCTTTGATCTGAAGTTTGTTCATCAGGGAAGCAACATGATATTTGTTCAAGGCAGAGGTTCTTAATCCTGACTGGATATCAGAATCCCCCATACAGATGATTTGGACCCACACAGGGCCTGTTTAACCCAAATATCTGAGATTCAAGTCTAGGCATCTTTCTTTTAATTGCTAGTGTTTCACAAATGAGTTTGAGGCAAAGTCAAGGTTGAATACTGCTGTTTTAAGAACTCAACTGATTATAATGTTGATTTGGACTGGGGAAGGGCAAATAGGGAGATCAAAATCAGGAAAACCAGTTAGGGGCATACTGCAATAATCCTGAAGATCTCAGTAAAGCTTTTCTCAGGACCTACTAAAATCCTACCTTTTGATTTACTAATGGGTTTCCTGCTACCTACAGAATTTAAATTAAGATCAAGAGCTTCCTGGCTCCCAAGATAGATTTATATGTTTACACAGTTTAAAATCTATCTAATAAAATCCATCCCCTTTTCAAAGGCATCTTCCCAATGAAATCACTTCACTATAAAACAGGGTGTCTCGTTAAGTGTTTCCATTGTCTGTGTTGGATGAAATCCTATAGTACTCGAAAAGCACGTGTCTCTATTTTTTCAAGTCAACACTGCCTGCCAAACAAGGGAATCTAATTAGAAACTTGATTTGAAGAAGAAATGGCGGGGCCACTCACAGCCTGCAGCTGAAGAAGCAGATCATTCTTTTCCTGGAGGAGGGAGACTTGCTTTGATTTCAGCTCCTCCCTCTGAGATTCTGACTTCTCCAAGGCTTTTTGCAGCTGCATACACTCTTCCTTCAGTCCAGCTCCCTCCTTTCCCATTCCAGCAGATCTAACAAGAGGTTTGATCTCGAAGAAGAGCCTCATCCAAGGCCAGCTCTTCACAGCTATGAAAGCTCTTATGTTCCACTGGATCAAAAGAAGTGCATCCCTAAATTGAGGGTTTGGGGGAAAAAAAGAAAAGCAAGTTAACCTAGACTATAAGAGAGTTATTTTTCAAATTAAGATTCTTAATAAGCACATCTTTTTAGGAGTCATAAACTCTCATTAGCGTTCAAAGCACTTCTACATCTAAGCTCTCATTTGATTCTAGCAAAAACTCTTTGAGGGAATTTTGGGGCTAACAATGTTGTGGACTAGGTGTCCTGAAAATGCTTCTACTACAAACATTCGATAATGAGAGGTGACCCTTAAAGAGGGTAAGAAGTATAAAGGGAGCTTAAAAAAAAGGAGCAAAAAGTGAATACTTGTGCAGCCTGACCATCCTCACGGAAGGAGGAAGCCAGGCTTGGTATTGTAGAGTTTGTATTTTTATATCCTTGTGGATAAAGAGACAGGCTGAGATTTTCAAAGAATTTCACTTAATGAAAAGGAGGATTTAAAAATTCACCCACTGGCACAGAGAGAAGTCAAAGAGAAGTACATCTGATTTGGTCTGGGCTCAGGGTTGAAAAAAATATTTTTACACTAGGAATTTTTTTTGAAAACTATGAGCCAGCACCACTCGAGTATTTGAAGTTTAAATTATACTATCTGATTAGCACAGATATATAAAAGAAATTAACATAATCATTTTTTACACTGGTAATAAATACCCTTTGGGTCCTTGGGGGAAAAATGCAAAAGTGCACTGAAGAAAATACTCTAAAATCAAGCACTAGAGATTTTCTTAAAGTCCCCTTGAAGATTAGCTTACAATTCAAAATTACAAAACACATAGAAAAAAATTCAACCATAAGTGAGTGTTCAGTTCAGTTGCTCAGTCGTGTCCGACTCTTGGCGACCCCATGAACCTCAGCACGCCAGGCCTCCCTGTCCATCACCAACTCCCGGAGTCCACCCAAACATGTCCATCAAGTCGGTGATGCCATCCAACCATCTCATCCTCGGTCATCCCCTTCTCCTCTTGCCTTCAATCTTTCCCAGCATCAGGGTCTTTTCAAATGAGTCAGCTCTTTGCATCAGGTGGCCAAAGTATTGGAGTTTCAGCTTCAGCATCAGACCTTCCAATGAATATTCAAGACTGATCTCCTTTAGAATGGACTGGTTGGATCTCCTTGCAGTCCAAGGGACTCTCAAGAGTCTTCTCCAACACCACAATTTAAAAGCAACAATTCTTCAGCACTCAGCTTTCTTTATAGTCTAACTCTCACATCCATGCATGACCATTGGAAAAACCATAGCCTTGACTAGATGGACCTTTGTTGACAAAGTAATGTCTCTGCTTTTCAATATGCTGTCTAGGTTAGTCATAACTTTCCTTCCAAGGAGTAAGCATCTTTTAATCTCATGGCTGCAATCACCATCTGCAGTGATTTTGGAGCCCCAAAAATAAAGTCTGACACTGTTTCCACTGTTTCTCCATCTATTTGCCATGAAGTGATGGGACTGGATGCCATGATCTTAGTTTTCTGAATGTTCAGCTTTAAGCCAAGTTTTTCACTCTCCTCTTTCACCTTCATCAAGAGGCTCTTTAGTTCTTCTTCACTTTCTGCCATAAGGGTGGTGTCATCTGCATATCTGAGGTTATTGATGTGGGCACCCACAATAAAGAATTTAATTAAATCTCCAAGAATTTCAGAAAATGGAACCATCTAATGGAGACCATAGAGTAATTACTAAAAGTTCTTAAAGACATGAAAGAATTGAAAAAAACAAAACAAAATAAGAAAGGAATGAGCCACTATGGAAAAAAAAAAAGGCAGACAGATTTTAAAGAAGACCACATAAAATATCTAGCACTGAAAAGTATAGTCATTGAAATAAAATACTCAATGGAAGAATTAAGCAGCTGATTAAACACACTGAAAAAAAAAAATTGTGAATTAAAATAAACCCAAGCAAGTGGAAGGAAGGATAATATAAAGCTGAGATCAGAAACTAATGAACTAGAAAACAAACAAACAAACAAAAAATTTTAAGTCTTTTCATAAACAATTTAAATGCTTTAAAGTATTTAAATTTTAACTAAAGGAAAATTTTAATTTTCTTCCCTTGTGGCTTAGCTGGTAAAAAATCTGCCTGCAATCTGGGAGACCTTGGTTCATTCCCTGGGTTGGGAAGATCCTCTGGAGAAGGGAAAGGCTACCCACTCCAGTATTCTGGCCTGGAGAATTCCATGGACTGTATAATCCATAGGGTCACAAAGAGTTGGACATGACTGAGAGACTTTCACTTAAATTTAAATAATCTAATTAAGTAAACATCCCCTGGAGGATGGAATGGCAATCCCCTCCAGTATTCATGCCTGGAGAATCCCAAGGAGAGAGGAGCCTGGTGGACTGCAGTCCATGGGGTCGCAAAGAGTTAGACACGACTGAGCAACTAACACTTTCACTTTTACTCTTTCTCCAGTAACTCATAAATGTGTTAAATTAATAGTTTAAAAGGTGTTAAACCCACTTTGTTTATGAAATATGGTCTTTTTCATACATTGTGGTATTGGTTATAATATTATAGTATTTCTGCATCAATGTTCATGAATAAGTTTGGCCTGTAATTGTTTCCCCTGCTTTTATCTGACTTTTAATTGAAGTTAGCTTAATCTCATAAAAGAGTTAGGCAGTGTTTCCTCTTTTCAAAACATGAAATGATTTATTTTGATTATTTATTTTTGAGTTTTTGGTAAAATTTGCCACATGAATAATCAAGAAAATAGAAAGAGCATAAATAGTATTAGGCATATTAATACCTAAGAATCCTAAGAATATAATAATCTATGATTATGTTTTAGAAACATAATTGTAGATATGATGGAGATTAAAAATTATAATCTAGCAAATTGGAAGATTTTTTAAATATGTAAAATTTCTTTTTCTAAAGAAATTGATCTAAGAACAAAATCTCAATAGGCCTATAACTATTAAATAAATTAAATCAAATCTGAAAAATCTATCATGAAAGAAATACCAGATCTGGATGGTTTTATAGGCAAATTTTACCAAAAACTCAAAAATAAATAATCAAAATAAATCATTTCATGTTTTGAAAAGAGGAAACACTGCCTAACTCTTTTATGAGATTAAGCTAACTTCAATTAAAAGTCAGATAAAAGCAGGGGAAACAATTACAGGCCAAACTTATTCACGAACATTGATGCAGAAATACTATAATATTATAACCAACACCACAATGTATGAAAAAGATCATATTTCATAAACAAAGTGGGTTTAATATTGTTAATCTATTAATTTAACTTAACACATTTATGAGTTACTGGAGAAAGAGTGAAAGTGAAAGTGTTAGTTGCTCAGTCGTGTCTGACTCTTTGTGACCCCATGGACTGCAGTCCACCAGGCTCCTCTCTCTTTGGGATTCTCCAGGTATGAATACTGGAGGGGGATTGCCATTCCATCTTCCAGGGGATCTTCCTGACTCAAGGATCAAACCCCTGTCTCTGGTGTCTCCTGCACTGGCAAGCTGGTTCTTTACCACTAGTGCCTCCTGGGAAGCCCAACCATGTAATTATTTCATAGATGCAAAAAAGGAATTTAATCATTTCTTGGTAAACATGATTAACAAAATAAGATGGCACAAATGTCCTCTATATAACATTTCATATCTACAAAAAAAATCTATGGAAAACATGATATTAAGAGGAAAATTATATCTTCCCCCAAAGTCAGAAATATGACCCAGTTTGGCAAGTCTTTGAAATTGAAATGCCACAAGTTGATGAGGATATGGAGTCATGGGACTTCCATAAACTTCTGGTAAAGAGTAAAATGAAAAGCATTTTGGCGACATCTCATAAAGCTGGAGCTGTGTATAGCCTAAAACCTAATATTATAATTCATACCTAGAGAAATGCCACTCAAAGTGTGAGCCTTGGCCAGCTGCTACCTACATACTATCAGCCATTGCACCAGCACTTTGAGTCACACTACCCTCAAGAAGGGCTTCCCTTATAAGGGGAAGAATCTGCCTGCAATGCAGGGGATCCGGGTTCGATTCCTTGGTTGGGAAGATCCCCTGTAGAAGGAATGGCAACCCACTCCAGTATCCTTGCCTGGAGAATCTCATGGACAGAGGAGCCTAGTGGGTTACCATCCATGGGGTCGCAAGAGTCAGAGGCAACTTAGCGACTAAACCACCACCACCACCACCATGCTCAAGAAACTCTTGATTATGTGCAAGGGGAGACATTTATAAAAATATCACTGCAGAATTGTTTGTATATAAAAAATTATAAATAAGTTTAATTGAGCTGGCAAGTGGATAAATAAATTGTAGTATATTCATGCAACAGAATATTGTCCAACAATTAAGATCAATAATCTAGCCGTAGATTTATCAATATCAACTAATTTCAAAACTAGTACTGCGTGTAAAGAACAAATTTTAAGATAACAGACACACAATGTTTCCATGGAGACTAAAAACTTGCAGAATCATGTAACCTTTTAAGGATATCTGCATATCTCTGTAGAACTTGGATCAAGGGAGAAATACACAAGGGACTTCAACTGTGTCTGTTTATTTATTTTTCAGAATATATTGTGAGTAACTACAGAAAAATGTTACATCTTTTTCTGTTTTATTTTTTTTTCTATTTTTTTTTTAAATTTTATTTTATTTTTAAACTTTACAGTATTGTATTAGTTTTGCCAAATATCGAAATGAATCTGCCACAGGTATACATGTGTTCCCCATCCTGAACCCTCCTCCCTCCTCCCTCCCCATACCCTCCCTCTGGGTCGTCCCAGTGCACCAGCCCCAAGCATCCAGTATTGTGCATCGAACCTGGACTGGTGACTCGTTTCATACATGATATTATACATATTTCAATGCCATTCTCCCAAATCTCCCCACCCTCTCCCTCTCCCACAGAGTCCATAAGACTGATCTATACATCAGTGTCTCTTTTGCTGTCTCGTACACAGGGTTATTGTTACCATCTTTCTAAATTCCATATATATGTGTTAGTATACTGTATTGGTGTTTTTCTTTCTGGCTTACTTCACTCTGTATAATAGGTTCCAGTTTCATCCATCTCATTAGAACTGATTCAAATGTATTCTTTTTAATGGCTGAGTAATACTCCATTGTGTATATGTACCACAGCTTTCTTATCCATTCATCTGCTGATGGACATCTAGGTTGCTTCCATGTCCTGGCTATTATAAACAGTGCTGCGATGAACATCGGGGTGCACGTGTCTCTTTCCCTTCTGGTTTCCTCAGTGTGTATGCCCAGCAGTGGGATTGCTGGATCATAAGGCAGTTCTATTTCCAGTTTTTTAAGGAATCTCCACACTGTTCTCCATAGTGGCTGTACTAGTTTGCATTCCCACCGACAGTGTAAGAGGGTTCCCTTTTCTCCACACCCTCTCCAGCATTTATTGCTTGTAGACTTCTGGATCGCAGCCATTCTGACTGGTGTGAAATGGTACTTCATAGTGGTTTTGATTTGCATTTCTCTGATAATGAGTGATGTTGAGCATCTTTTCATGTGTTTGTTAGCCATCTGTATGTCTTCTTTAGAGAAATGTCTATTTAGTTCTTTGGCCCATTTTTTGATTGGGTCATTTATTTTTCTGGAGTTGAGCTGTAGGAGTTGCTTGTATATTTTTGAGATTAGTTGTTTGTCAGTTGCTTCATTTGCTATTATTTTTTCCCATTCTGAAGGCTGCCTTTTCACCTTGCTAATAGTTTCCTTTGTTGTGCAGAAGCTTTTAAGTTTAATTAGGTCCCACTTGTTTATTTTTGCTTTTATTTCCAATATTCTGGGAGGTGGGTCATAGAGGATCCTGCTGTGATGTATGTCGGAGAGTGTTTTGCCTATGTTCTCCTCTAAGATTTTTATAGTTTCTGGTCTTATGTTGAGATCTTTAATCCATTTTGAGTTTATTTTTGTGTATGGTGTTAGAAAGTGTTCCAGTTTCATTCTTTTACAAGTGGTTGACCAGTTTTCCCAGCACCACTTGTTAAAGAGATTGTCTTTAATCCATTGTATATTCTTGCCTCCTTTGTCAAAGATAAGGTGTCCATATGTGCGTGGACTTATCTCTGGGCTTTCTATTTTGTTCCATTGATCAATATTTCTGTCTTTGTGCCAGTACCATACCGTCTTGATAACTGTGGCTTTTTTCTGTTTTATATGTGAAACTTGAATGAAACAGAGTGACAAACACAAATTCAGGATCTGGGGAGCTAGGAATAAGACCTGGATCAAGGAAGAAATACATGAAAGGCTTCTACTTTGTCTATTAATTTATTTATTTTTAAGTTGTGAGGAATTGCAGAGAAAATGTTAGGAATTGATATACTTTTATGACAGCTCCATGAGTACACATTATAGTATTTTCTCTATTTTTTGTGTTTGAAATATTTCATAATAATTCTTTTAAAGTCATTTGTTAAATGTCTAAAGTCATTTAGACAGGATGGATAGTAAATACCTCATTTTAGAGGTGAAGGAGGTGAACTGAGAAAATTAAGAGTCTCATACAAGTTTACAAAACCTGTAACAGAAGTCATATCTCCTGATCCCTGAACTCTCATAAACTCCCATACCATGTTGGATACTATATGGGAGTCATGGAAAACTCTTAGGAGACGTCTCTCTGATATCTCTGATAATGTAATGGTTTCTCTCTTCTTTGGGGAAACAGAAGGAATTAACAACTGTCAAGTAAGCAAATCATACCAAGACCTGTGGACCTATCTACAGCAAAAAGTAAATATGACAACCACAGAACCCCTTGCTCAAAATCCCTTTGTTTGGAGCTTGCTTTTCCATAATTATATTAAAGGATTAACAAAACCTACACTCAGTGTCCAGAGGTGGTGATAGATGTCCCTAGTGAACCTGCCTGAATTGAAGTAAGAGAGTTATGGTTACATGTCACCAAGAATCAGTTTCTGACCCAGGGGACGCTGTAAAGTGGTCAGAAAACATACCTGCTTTACAGCAAATTTCCCCACAGAGTTGGCTGTGAGATGCCTGCCAGCCCTTCTAGGTCTGCTTCTGTTTTGAATTATGAGTCACACCACTCTCAGAGAGCCAGACTTTGCCAACTATAAAGAATCCCTCCAAAGGGAAGACTGGAAGCAATGCAAGAAATATCTGAATTATGCTTATTCTTAGTTAGGGTAATAAAAGCCGTTTGTGCTCTGTTTGGTGTTACATAATTTTAAAAATTTCACATTAAGTCCCAGACTAAGCAAAGGTGGCAGAGCTCTCTACCCTGACTCATTATAAGGCAGTGAGAAGTCGCCTAGACTGAGGCACACTGTTGCTCTAGCAGTGGGGGTGCAGGGTGGGATATCATACCTCTCTTCCAGAATCCTTTGGAATTTGATTTGCATCAGTTTTCCCCGTACTCTGGCTTGGAACAATGTGAAGACTTTTGATAATCTCTCATCTCTCATGGCTTCCAGTTTGCTCAGAGAGCCAGCTTTTAAAAGCACCTAAAAGAAATGTCAGATGTCAGTTCCAGTCCTAGTGGGCATTCAGTAAATGTCTATTGAATGGCCATATGAGCAACTAATGTATTTGATGATCAGTTCTATTTCTTGTTAATTTTTCATAATGTGTAAAATGTACATTCTAGAAAGTTTGGTTTTATAAACCTAAAGCTTGCCAAAGCAAAAAACTTCATTTAATCCTGTGGTTGTATTAGTTCTTTAAGAACTTAGACTGTCCTCCTCCCAATCTATTAGCTATGTCTAGGTTGTTTAAGGAACTTGGTTTTAATTTGAAGCTAGGCCCAGGCAGGGGTCTGCACACTTTATCTGTAAAGTGCCAGATAGTGAAAATTTTTAGGTTTTGCAGGCCACACTCAGTCTCTGTAGAACCTCTACTCCCACACCCACTCCCTCCCTTCTCCCCACCTCCTCTACCTGTGCCTCCTCCTCTTTTTTCATTTTTCTTCCTCTTTAAAAATGCCAAATCATTTTTAGCAAGGGGGCCATATAAAAAATAGGCCATTGATATGGCCCTTAGGCCATAGTTTGTTGACCACTGCTCTAGAGAAAGTCACCTTCATCTTAGACGATAAAAAAAAATACACATAATTTTTTTTTTTTAAGAATCATTAGTAAGGGTCAGGATGAGGTGAGTGAGGTACTTAAAGCACAAATGTTAAGGCAGCACTCACTTTCAGGGTTGTACAAGTCAGTACTTACACCACAAGTGAGTGCTGCCTCAGATTTTGTGCTTCAGGAGGCTCTCAATTTATGTTGCGTGCTGAGTCACTTCAGTCATGTTGGATTCTTTGTGACCCTATGGACCACCAGGCTTCTCTGTCCATAGGATTCTCTAGGCAAAAATATTGGAGTGGGTAGCCGTGCTCTTCTCCAAGGGATCTTCCCAACCCAGGGACCAAACTCAAGTCTTCTGCATTGGCAGGTGGATTCTTTACCACTAGTGCTACCTGGGAAGCCCCTCAACTCATAATAGTCCTAGCCTAGGTAAGCAGTACACAACAAAAATAACTAAACATACAAGGAAGCAAGGTACCAGGAGTAAAAATCAGCAGAAACAGGTACTCAAAATGTAGGAGTTGAGTAACATTTTATAAGCATGTCCAACAGATTTCTTTTTCTGTAAGCTCTTTATCATACATCCTCCAATTCTCCTTTAAATAACCTGGCCCTTTTATGGCTTTCCCAGTGGCTCAGCAGTAAAGAATCTGCCTGCAATGCAGGAGACACAGGAGACTCGGGTTTGATCCCTAGGTCAGAAAGATCCCCAGAAGGAAATAGCAACCCATTCCAGTATTCTTGCCTGGAGAACTCCATGGACAGAGGAGGCTGGCAGGCTACAGTCTACGGGGTCACAAGAGTCAAACATGACTAAAGCAACTTAACACATGGATGTCATTAGAAACACCCTGACACTGTCAGGTGAAAACCAAATGTGTTAGCGGTTTCCCAAAATATGTGGATCTGCCAAAATCTCCAAGATGAAGCAGAATTTAGTGAATCAAATTTAAGGAAATTAGCTTTGGACTAACGTTTTGGATAGTAGGGTTGATTTTACTGTTTTTAGTTACTCAGGCAGTCTTTCAGAATTAATTTCCTGAGAGCATACTTATGGATGAATCTGTTCACATGCAGACAGGCAGTTATCTCCAGTAAGTTGATTCAATTTTGTCTAGCTCTGATGTATATAAACATTTTTTATCACCCTAAAGTTGATTAATTATTTTATATCTTGGCACAAACTTGCTTAGATAAGTAATTATAAAGATGTATTAATAAATATAATCAAGGCCATCATTAAAAAATCTACCAACAATATGTGCTGGAAAGGGTATGGAGAAAAGGGAGCCCTCTTTTGGGGTGGGAATGAAAATTGATACAGCCACTATGGAGAACAGAATGGAAAGTCCTTAAAAAACTAGAAATGAAATTATCATATAGCCCAGCAATCCCACTACTAGTCATATTCCCTGAGAAAACCATAATTGAAGAAGACACATGTATCCCGATGTTCATCGCAGCACTATTTACAATAGCTAGAACATGGAAGCAACCTAGATGTCCATTGACAGAGAGATTAATAAAGAAGTTGTACACAAGGGAATATTACTCAGACATAAAAAGGAATGTATTTGACTCAGTTCTAATGAGGTGTATGAACTTAGAGCCTATTATACAGGGTGAAGTTAAGTCAGAAAGAGATAGACAAATATCGTATATTAACGCATATATATGGAATCTAGAAAGATAGAACTGATGAACCTACAGCAGGGCAGCAAAGGAGATGCAGAGAGAACAGATTTGTGGATGCAGTCGGGGCAGGAGAGGGTGGGCTGAATTGAGAGAGTAGCACTTAAACATATACATTACCATAGGTAAAATTAGATAGCCAAGGGAAACTTGCTGTATGATGCAGGAAGTTCAAATCCTGTGCCCTGAGACAACCTAGAGGGGTGCGATGGGGTAGGAGGTGGGAGAGAGGTTCAAGAAGGAGGGGACATATATATGTGTGTGTTCAGTCACTAAGTCGTGTCTGACTCTTTGCAACCCCATGGACTTGTAGCACACCAGGCTTCTCTGTCCTTCACTATCTCCCAGAGTTTGCTCAAATTCATGTCCATTGAGTGATACTACCTAACCATCTCATGCATATACCTGTGGCCAATTCATGTTGATATATGGCAGAAACCAACACAATATTGTAAAGCAATTATCCTCCAATTAAAAATAAATATATAAAAATGATAGAGCAAAACAATGTAATCAAGGCTAAGTTTCAAAAAGCACTGACTTTCAAATTTTCTCTCTCAACATAGCCAAAGTTTTCACTCTCAACAGAGTTCTATTTGTATTATTTGTGGTCACAAGAGCTGTAAAAGCCTTATAATTGCATTTTCATGGGTATTTTCAGATATACAGATTTTCCTCCCACTCTTTTCCAAATGCATTCTTTGTGGTTCTCTGGTTACCTTAGTGATTCCAAAGCGGTACTGGGTATGGTCTATCTCTAAGGAGTCAAGTAATTCTTCAGCTGCTTTTCTGTTGCTTGCAAATTTGCTCTTTGGAAACACCCTTGGGTTCAGAATGTAGTACCTAATTTAAGTAAAGAATAAATCCTGAGGTCAGGGGTGCATATAAAGAATAATTTGGACAAGTAAGGCAAAGGGAAGTGTGTCTATATATATATAAACTTCCACCTCTCCTATCAATATGTTCAATTTTCACAAAACTCTTGGCAATAATAATGAGGATACAAGCAATAATTCTTTCCTTTGGTATAATAGTTTATACTTTTCATAGTGCTGTCAAGACCACCTCACTTGATTTTATGCTCAAGAGGAAGGAGCGGGAGAGTGGAGTAGGGATCAGAGGAAAGACAAAGAGACAGGCTTAAGTGTCTCTAAGTACAGATAAGGACACTGAGAAGCAGAGACATTAAAGAACTTTCCCAGGATTTCCTCGTAGTAATGGTGAGTTGGTGGAGAGCTAGAAATATGCTTCTTAATACTGACACAGGTACTCTTTCTACTCTACTATACTTTGCTCAAATTAGCTTGATGACTTATAATTGACACTTTTAGAATTCAGGAAATAGAAAGCAAAAATACCTCTCTTGCCTCCTGCCACATACCCTGCTGGCTTTCTGCCTTTCACAGGCTCTGCTAGGAAAGAAACAGCCCGCTTGGATGGCAGCTACGATTAAGTACCAACAACATTTCAGAGATTCAATTCAGCCTCTGTATCGTTCTTCTCTATATATTTCTTCTATATGTGGGTCTATTATCCAGTAATAGAGATTTAAGGATATTACAGCTACATGGATGTTGGATTTAAGGGGAAATAATAATGGAACTCTGTCATCATATATCTCACTACCACCAAAACACATCGATCTGTAGTCTGGAGGATATCCACCAAACAAACAATGCATGCCTAAGCACTCAGAAAGAGAAGGGGGAAAAAGAAATGCTCCAGGCTTCTTGAATCCCAGGATGTATGTTTACCTTTGCTTAAAATCAGCATACAGCAGTCGGTGTGGAAAACCTTCACGGCATATCGTGATCCCTTCTAAGACACCATTACAGCGCAGCTGCTGTAGAACCAAATAAGGGTCCATTACACCTGAAGAAAGAGGTTCACCATGAGTCCATGTCTAAAATGATGGTTACCCTAGATTTTGTCCTAGTTGCTGCATCGTGGGTTAAAAGAGTCTGAATCTGGTGTTCTCTACTTGATAGTTAAAAGGACTCATTCACTGTCAGCCTGATGGCTCTCAAAGTCCCCACCTATAATGTAGCAGTGTCTAGGTAGGATTTACCTGGGATGAATCCTTTAGTTCATGGTTAGTCAAGATTATATAAGCAAATACTCCTAGAAGGTGAAAAAATACATTTTTGTCCTAATGTAAATGGCCGGTATAATATCCATTTGCCAGTCAAAAATCAACTAGAGTGGGGATAAAACACAAAAGAGAACTGGCACCTCCAAGTAGGAAGGGGAAGGGATTACAAGAAGGGAGAATGCAAAGAAAGGGGAAGGTAAGCACAGCCACAAAATTCTGTTTACTGTTTCGCATTTGGGAAGAACTGGCCACACCCAGCCTACATTCTCTTCTGGTGATCTTGAGAAAACTTAAGTTGTGTTCTAAAGTATAAGCCTTCTCCTAGTACCCCTTTGTTCCTGAGATGAAGCCCACTAGAGCTGCAGCTGCAGTCTCTGATAGAAGCCTTTGAAAAGCCAACCAATAAGCCATTGTATCTGGCTCTCAGTAAGACATCTGGAAGAAGCCAAATGGCACTCTCCTAACAAAGACCTGCTAGAATGTTATAAGGAAAATGGGAATGAGATGATTTTCTGCTTCTGTCCAGGGTCACAGAGATAAGCGGTAGGACATACATCCATAGTCCTGTACTCCCATCCCTGTCACAGACAGAAACAGATCATCTGTGAGAAGGAGCGAAAGCCGAGTTCTGTGACATAATAGCAGCAGGCATGCTTATTCCCTTTAAGGACATATGAAGAACTGTTCTGATTAGATCATGAAGCTTTTCTTATGACTTTGTCTTAAGAATTAAAAAAAAAATACCCTGCTGATATCAGAGCTGGCTCGATGGGAGCCAACTCTAATAGGTAACAGAATTGCTTCAAAATAGAGGCAGCTAATTAGATTCCTTGCTAGATGGAAGCAGTGTCCCTAGATGCATTCAGAAACCCAGCTGATGAGAAACAATAAGGCAAAAAACATACAGCATGAGTGAACATGAAGTGTTTGCATTGCAAAAACTCAAACTGCAGCATCATTGTTTAGCATCACACTTTCCCCAAACAGGTCACAGACTGTCAAGATTGGGGTCTTAATTACAGGATGTTAATAAAAATGCAAGGTTTTGCAGAACCTCAGAAATCAGGATCAGCAACATCTGGCTACCTAATCCAAGGATGATTAGCGCTCCGAAGACAGTAAGTGCTTGTCACATACACAGCTTCGAGGCTGACAGCCTCCAACCAAGCTCCATAAAAGCCAGTAATTCAAAAGAGAAGGCTGGGAATATTCAAATCCAAGAAGTAAGGAAAGCAATCCCTGTAATTAATATCTGTAAAAACTTTGCTTTGTTAATTAAAACATAAATAATTCACCACCACCTACCTATCTCATGACCTCACCCCAGCACTATCCACTCATTAAAAAGTGTCCACTACAAAAGCCAAGAAACAGAAACAACCTAAGTGTCCCTTGATGGATGAACAGCTAAAAGAGATGTGGTATATATGTATAATGGAATATTATTCAGCCATATACAAGGAAGATATCCTCCCATGTATGAAAACATAAAAGGACCTTGAGGTCATTATGCTAAACAAAATAAGCCAGAGAAAGACAAATACCATATGATCTCATTTATGATTCTAGATATTTTCATCCTAAATGTCTTTCCTGAAAGCATTCCTCCCACTGGTGTTTTCATTGTATAACTAATTGGCCATGCAGCAATTTTGCCATAAAAGATAAAATAACTGGTTTCAACTGGCTGACAGTTTGGTTTCATTTCTCCATTGGCACAGCACTCTCATTCTCATATTCCATGAATCTGAAAGAGGCCGAGGGCCTCCACAGTGCAGAGTGGAACCCACATTTTCCATAGAACCTGGAACATCTACCAACAGACATGTGACAATATGCCAAGAGCAAATAGTAGTGTGGAACGCTTTCACAACATGACACAAAGCTCAGTTACAAACATCTATTTTAGTTCTTGTATTTAGTGACACCTCTCTCACTGAGGGAAGACATTTTTGCAAAAAATAAAAAGTGTAGTGCAGAACAAAAAGATGAATCAACAAGCCAAAAAAAATGTATAATGAACTATGAACAAAGACTTGGAAGATAAATGGTTAGGTTCAACCCACAAAGTAAAATCAGCTATGCTTGCAGCATTGCCATGGATCTACATACATTTTAAGTAATTCAAATATTTCATATTTCACAATACAATGTTTTTAATTTTATTATTCATTTTTCATGTTTAATTATATTCTTCTAATGTCCCTCTTTTTTTTGTTGTTGTTTTATCTTTTATGACAAAATTGCTTGATGGCTAATTGGTCCTGTAGGTGAAAGTTTGCTGCAAAAATGCTTGCACAAAGGTGTTAATAGCAAAGAAGCTTATGGTGAAAATATCACTCACTTATACATGGAATCTTTAAAAAACAAACAAACAAATGCATAAAAAAAGAGATTCAATTTTGTGGTTACCGGAAGTAGGGGAGGGGAGGGGAAATTGGATGAAAGGTCATCAAAAGGTGTAAGCTTCCATTTTTAACATAAATAAGTCTTAGGGGTGGAATGTGCACCATGATGACTACAGTTAACACTGCAGTATGGTATACTGAACATTATTAAGAGAGTAAATCCTAAGAGTTCTCATCACAAGGAAATGTTTTTCTCTTTGTTTTGAAATCTATAAGACATGATGGATGTTAATTAAACCTATAATCATTTCATAATGTATACAAGGCAAACCATTATGCTGTATACCCTAAATTTATAAGCATTGCGTGTTAATTATATCTCAATAAAATAGGAGAAAAAATAAAACATTTTAAAAAAAGTATCTACTGCCCAGGAGTACATAACTAAAGAGATGGGTACTATTAAGGAAAGGAAAGATAGTAGTATGATGAAGCAAGACTAGAGGGAGTTCTTAACGATTAGAAATAGATTTAGAATCTCTCTTTATGGTCAATTTAGATAATTTAGACCAAATGATTTTCTTTTTGCTGAAATATCCACCTTAATCCCCTAATTGATTATTCAATTCCTTTTTTTTATACTTTGCCCTTGTAGACAATGGCATAGAAGCTCATCCACATTTTAGCATGAAATTCAAGGAGGAATTTAAATGATAATATCAAGTATTCTAGCGTTACCCAATTGAGTCTGCTTTGTGAAATCCTTCTGCATGTCCACCTGAATCTTAATTCAAAGGCAATCTTGAGGAAGTTTTGAAAAACTCACTTTTAACTTATTTTAGTTTTCTTTATTAAAATCTACCCTTATATAAAAGAGACTGGTGAATGCTTCTTTGAAAGACATTCAACATAGCTTAAATCAAAAGAATTTCCTAGTGTGGATTACAAAAAAATTTACTTACCTGGTGTTTTGTTCACATTGGGATTTATGCATCTCACAAAATGAGGTGCAGTTGATTTCAGCTTAGTCATTAATTTATTTAGGTTTTCCTAAAATGGAGAACATAAATCAACACAAAATCACTTAGAAATCACTAAAAAGTCCAATCCACCTCACAAGAGTCTCCACAATGATCAATTTAATCTTAGTCAGATACAAACCAACAAAGAAATAATGAATTCAACATTTTTCCCTGCTTACCAAAATACATTATTTTCTTCCTATGACAAGTCAATATTTATCTAACTGTTCTGTTGTGAATCATATCTACCTGTTTGGTAGCAATTTGGTAGCAATAATTTATGGAAGGGCAATAAAATAACTTGAAGAAAGAAATTGTTTCTCAAGTATTCTGTCTGTAAAAATTTTATCTTCATCTGGAAGCAGAATCTGAGATGGAGCTTCTGGTTCAAGAGATTTATCTGGAGAAGGAGGGAAGCCAAGCAGGGGAGGGGAAGAAAAAAGCAATGGCATGGACTCAGTTTAGTCTGAGTCCTGCAAAAGCTCTGAACATAAATGCACCAATTATACTACAGTTGGTATCTCCTTGAGGCAAGGGAGGGACCAAAGTCTTGAGAGGCAGGGAAGGAGATTACTTAGCTTCCCATTCTGGCAACTGTGAGTTGTTATGAGCCTATACTTCCATCAGTGGTAAGATGAGTGCCAGGCTGATAAACAGGATCTAAGTAGGAGATAAACATTGTCCACTAAAATCCATAAATACCAAGATAATATTCAACTTTTCCAACTTGGTTAACTTCAGATACTTTATCCTCATAAGAAGATGTAAAATTACAAATAAGTAATATATGCAGATTGTGAAGTAGCTAATATATGAATAGATACAATTAAAAATTACTTTATGCAGAGATGCAACCATTTGGAACGAAGCTCCTTTCTTGCGTTTCTTCTCCCCAAACTGTAGAGCTAAAAAAAGAAGAAAAAAAGTACTAAAAAGGCTCCTTTTTGTCACATTATCAAACCCTGGTGATGAAAGCATAAATGTGTCAAAGTTCTAGAAGCGATAAGGCAATGTCTACAAAAGCTTTAAAAATATTTATGTCTCAACACAAAAGTCTATTTCAGGTGTTTTTTCTCAAAGAAATATCAGGCAACTGTGCAAAGATACTCACTGAAGCATTGTTTAGTCGTTACAAAAATAATAAGCAAAAATTTAAATGTCAACAATAGGAGATTGGTTAGTTAAAGTATAAAAAAAGTATGAATACAATGAAACACTGTGATCTTTTAAAATGATGGTGCAGATCGATATTACTGACCTGAAAAGATTTTTAGGATTTATTTTGAGAGGAAAAATTAGGTTACAAAATATCTGTATATTATGATCCTAAGTGTATATACATACATACATATATATATATATATATAAGTGTAGTTGTATTATGGCTGACTATATACATAAAAAATGTTGGGTACAGTGTATACTAAAATGTTAGCCATTGTTATCTCTCTCTATGACATTATAGGTAATCTTTATTTTCCTCTTTTTAGTTTCTCCATATTGTCTTTGGGGCAACATTCATGCATTATTTTTGTAATTTATAAAAAACAATCCATCCCCATTTTCTTGAAGCAAACAAATCTATGCTAAGCCAAATTGTTTTACAAACATTTGTGTAGTGCTAATTCATTAAGATGTACAAAACCCATAAGCAATCTGGAAAAAATGGGCCAGCTAACAACATAAGAAACTGATAAACTATCTAGCTGGAGCAACAGCTGAGGCAGGGTCAGAGTTTAGTCACTGATGTCCTCTTGACATGCTCCATGCCCTCTAAGGGAATCACTTGACTTCTTCGTGCTTTTACTTTTTTTTTTTTAATTTTATTTTATTTTTAAACTTTACAATATTGTATTGGTTTTGCCAAATATTGAAGTGAACCCGCCACAGGTATACATGTGTTCCCCATCCTGAACCCTCCTCCCTCCCCATACCATCCCTCTGGGTCGTCCCAGGGAAAGGGAACGCTGCTGCTTCAGTTGTGTCTGACTCTGTGCGACCCCATAGACGGTAGCCTACCAGGCTCCCCCGTCCCTGGGATTCTCCAGGCAAGAACGCTGGAGTGGGTTGCCATTTCACTTGACTTCTTCGTGCTTTCACTTTTTATCCAGGGAAAGGGAACGCTACTACCTCCCATTTATTGTTTTAAAGAATTGTAGCTGGTTTACAGTACTTGGATTCTCCAGAAGAAAGTATGGTTATTATGAGTAATTCAGTGTTTGGATGAGTTAGAAACTTGGAGGCAAGTGTTTTCCAGGGGTCCTAAAAGAATTATGAAAAAGAATATTCTGGACAATTCTCTTCTACTTCAAAAGAACACAGCACACCCTGAAGAGTCAGAAGATAATTTTCTCTCTCAAACTACTCTCTGATTTCTCATGATCAGAGAATTACTCATCTGGGAGCCATACATTTACATGGTCACAATTTATCAAACTTCTCAGAAGTACTTTAGAAGCTATTAGAATCAGGCAAATGCACTGCCTGAAGATTTTCGGGGTCCAAATACAATAGCTGCCATTTCTCAATCTCCTCTTGAGGTGGGCCCATGGGATTTCAGACATGCTCCTAAATCACGTCATCATGTGCTTTCAGAGCTGGGAAGTGCTAAATTTCTTCATTCCCTAAGTTGATCAGGAGTCCCAAAATAGGTGACAGGGGACACCTATGGAAGCTGGGAGTAAGACAACAGGAGGGTGAGAATGTCAGAAAGTGAGAGGACACCACACTTAAAGAACACTTTGCCCCATTGCCACAGGGGCATTTGAAACCAGGTTGGCCAGATTTTGTTGTTGTTGCTTTTCAGTCACGCAGTTGTGCCTGACTCTCTGCAACCCCATGGACTGCATCACGTCAGGCTTCCCTGTCCTTCACCATCTCCCGGAGCTTGCACAAACTCATGTCCATCGAGTCGGTGATGCCATCCAACCATCTCGTCCTCTGTTGTCCCCTTCTCCTCCTGCCTTCAATCTTCCCCAGCATCAGGGTCTTTTCTAATTGGTTGACTCTTCACATCAGGTGGCCAAAGTATTGGAGCTTCAGCTTCAGCATCAGTCCTTCTAATGAATATTTAGGGTTGATTTCCTTTAGGATTGACTGGTTTGATCTCCTTGCAGCCCAAGTGACTCTCAAGAGTCTTCAACATCACAGCTCAAAAGCATCAATTCTTTTTTCACAAGGGCATCTAAAACAAGGTTGGCCAGATTTTTATTTTCCCATAATTTTCATTTTTCAAAAGAAAAAGGAAATACAAATGTGTACATCTGATTTTTTTAAACCAGTGTAGACCAACCATGTTTGAATTCTAGGTTCTGCTCAGGGGCTGCCAATTTGGACTTTTGCTCTGAACCATGGTGCACTTCCCCCTGCAGCAGGCAGTAGTCCACATGCAAGGCTGATGGCAGCAACCTGGGCTTTGTGTCCTCAAAGGCTTTGTGTCACACTGCAGAAGTCTGAATCAGATCCTGAATCCAGGGAGTCTGTCCATCTCTCTGTTTTGTTTGTTTCCAGAAGACAGTGAGAGTGAAATAGGCATGAGGCTAGTAAACACAAGTTCTGTTTCTGACCTCAGCTTTGCCATTTAATAGTGTTAAATCAATGAAGCAAGCAGGCTGTCAGACTGGGGTGGCTCCAATACTGTGGCAGCCTGTGTAAACAAACCAAACTCTATGCCTTGGAAAGTCTCAAGGTTACAAAATTGAAACTAAGGACAACCAATCACAAATAGCCACTTGGGCTTTAGATACAGCTAATCACTAGTTTCCTCACTTTGCTTCCACCTTTTCTCTATAAAAGTCTCTCGTTGAGCTCCTGTGGGTGGAATGCCCTTAACCCATTCTGGTTTGGTGCTGCCCAATTCAAACTGCGTTTTGCTCAAATAAACTCTTAAAAATTTTAATATGCCTGGGTTTATCTTTTAAAGGTAGATTTGTGAGATCTGAGGGTGCTGTTTAATTCTTCTGTACTTGTTCCTGTAAGATAGGGAGAGATTTCCTGGAAAGAGTCATGACAAGGATTGAGTAAGATAACATATCTAGAAAAGTTTGGAAACTGCTGTTGTTGTTTGTTGTGTAGTCGCTAAGTCATGTCAAATTCTTTTGCAACTCCATGAGCAGCAATCTGCCAGGCTCCTCCATCCATAGGATTTTCCAGGCAAGAATATTAGAGTGGGTTGCCATTTCCTTCTCCAAGGGATCTTCCCAACCCAGGGATTGAACCCATGTCTCCTGCATTGGCAGGCACATTCTTTACCACTAAGCCACCTGGGAAGCCCTGCTTTGTAAATTACAAACTACTAAACAAGATTAGTTATTAGTTGGTCAACAAGTATTTATAGAGTGGCTGCTAAACAGGCATCTGTTACATGCTTGAGGCCACACTTGAACAAGTGAGACATAATCTCTGCCCTTATGAAGCTCATAAAAATTCCATTACTGCAATATAAAAGCACTGTGAAGGAGATTTCCAAAATATTTGGGGGATATGTATTAAAGGAGCTTGTTATTTCCTAAAAATCATTCATCAAAACATGGTTTTCTGCTCTCTCTTTGCAACTTGGTTGACTAGAAGATAAAAGCAGGCTGGAGCAGTCTCCTTGAAATCTATCTACCTTAGAGCACCATTTCCCCGAAGAACCACCAGCCTGAGGATGGAAAGGCTAATAAGAGGGGATGACTCAGGCCACAGGAAGCAGACACACATCTCTCAGGAAAGAAGCCAGGATTTTTGTAAGCACTGAGGCAGACATGGGCTCCATTCTAAGGCTGAAAAATTGAGGAAGATTGTTTGACTCACCAGTGTTGGTACTGATGTAATTTTCAAAAAGGTTTGCCAGGAGTCTGTTGGATGACTTCTGAAATATAGCCACCACCGTTTCATTAAGAAAGTCTTTGTTCTTTTCAAGCCAGCCACTGATGTTATAAGGCACCTTTGGAAAGGCATGTAGTTCAGGTAACAAAAAAGGAGAATGCATAAGTTCCTTAGCAAATTATGTAATTCTTTTAAAAAATCATACATCGTGTATGTCATTTGAACTTAAATCAGTTTAATGTAACAGTACTTAAAAAATACTCCAGAAACCTATGTGCAACCCAAAGAGCTTCTCAGGCTTTACCATTTACACTGTGGAAAAAAAGGAAGAGAAAGGGAGGGAGGGAGAGGGAAGAAGAGGCAAGGAGGGAGAGGAACACTAAATCAGAGGGGGTGGAAGAAATAGATGGTGTTTCCAGGACAAACAATTCACATCAGCCCTCCTTCATATAGGCAAAAGTAGATGGAATAAAACAATTGCCTCTGACACAAGGTGAGCACTCCATAAATGCTATAGCATTTCACTGTAAATATTATTATAATTAATATTCAAGGATATCAAAGAAGAGAGTTACAAACATATCTAGGTATAATTGGCAGGTCATTTTTAGGTCGAATATTATTTTATCCTTTATCAGTTCTCTTTCTTCTACCCAGAATCACTGACCAGAATCATAAAAGCAGAATGAAAGGGCACAGGCACGTATGTGAACACACACACACACACACATATACCCCCAGTGGGGAAATGAGGTGAGGGAGTGAGGGGCATTAGGAATCTTTGTTGGTCATAGTTTAGAGACCATTACCTCATAGTGACTCTTTATGAGAGAATGAAAAAAAAAAAAAAAAAACTTCAGTAAAAAGATCAGTTGAAATCACTCATTCACACAATGTGCAGTTGAAAGAAAGGATGAATAAGGAAAAGCCCATGCCTTTGATGGTCTCCGAGACTTTCTGAAACTGTCTTACTTTGTATTGGGTGAGAGAGTCTACTTTTGAAATTTTTGACCTCTGTTATTATAGTATGGTATTTCATTTCCTAAGTACTAAAAGTCTACACCAACTTTTTTGGGGAACTGAGATTTATTTTGTTCATCTCTTCATTTAATCTAAACTTTACAGATATATTTACTTATATATTATCTAAAAATTCGGACTGAGTTCATTTGAAATAGAGGCAAGATAATTCAGGGCTAAGGGTCTAGAAGTAACCTACCACTCCTGCATAATGGACAAGTTCAAAGTCAGCTTCATATTTCTTCTTATTGTCAGGCTTGGGCTTCTGGAAATGAACTGACTTTCCAAAATGGTTGTCAAAAAGTTTGGTATTGAAAGTCACATCTGTAGCCTGATGAAACATACATTCTTCTTCGAGGATGGAAAAGATGCCCATTGGCTGCTTGGAGATACAGATGAACAGTAGATGAAAAAACAAACAAAAAAAATACTAATAAACAGTATTTTCACTAGGGGATGAGTGTAAATTCTTTCCCACAAACCTAATTAGTTGACAAGGGATCTTCACTACATACAACTAGACCATCATCCATTCAACGAATATTTATTAAATATCTACTAGGTACTAGACACGAGCAGGAGCTGTCAATGCAGTCACGAGCCACATACACAAAGTATCTGTCCTTGGGGTGTTTAGTGGAGCTGACCGACAATAGACAGATAAACTCTAAATAAATAATTTAGTTTGCTGTAAGCACCCTGAAGAAATCATGCAAAGTAGAGAGAGAGAGAACGACAGAGGCTATGTGAGAACTCTTTTAGTAGGCGAGTTCAGTAAAACCTTCTGATCTGAATGAGAAGAGCAAATCCTGAGAAGACATGTATACAAGCATTCTGGGCAGAAAAATGAAGAGTGCAGAGGCCCTGAAGCAGGAGCACTCTTAGCAAGTTGGAGGTCCTGCCAAAGACAAGTGTGGACTGAGCAGAACTAGTTGGAGATAGCATGTGGGAAGAGAGGGATGCAGTACAGGAGCCTAGAGGCTTTCCAGGCCATGGGAGGACGTTTGGATTTTATTTTAAAATGAGAGGCCTTTGGAGATTTTTTACAATAAAGTGATTATGATTTAATTAATGCTTAAAACGGATTATTTGTTTTGGTTGGCAAAGAAAAGCCTACTGGCTAATCCTGACTGTGGTCTCTATTGGAAAGCCAGTGAGCAAAAAATGGTTTTTACATTTATAAAGGGTTATTTAAAAAAGCAAACAAGAAAGGATATGTGATAGGAAATAGAGGACCCAGTCAACAACCTTTCTCTCTTAAGGGCCTTACAGTAAAGCTCTTAGACTTTGTGGGCCACAGAGTCTCTGCTGCTCCCTGCCATCAACTCAGCCATTTCAGTCCTGAAAGCAGCAATGAATGTGATGATGTTGCATTCAAACTTTATTTCCAAAAACAGGCTACAGGCTGGATTTGGCCTGCAGGGCCATAGCTTGCTGACCCCTGATCTAAACAAGTGATGGTGTTGGAGACTGTGAACGGTTACTGAAACGTGACATGGGTGTTAGTGGAGCTGGGTCACAACTTGCTGATGGATAGAATGTGAGGTGTAGTAGAAAGAGGAAGGCTGACTGCAGTTTTGGTTTGAGCAAATGGGTAGCGGATGTTGCCATTAACTAACGTAGGGTACATACACAGGGAAAAAACAGCTTTGGTGAGGGAAAGATCAAGGATTCCTATACTTGCAAATCTACTTGTGAGTTTATATGTTCATTTATCTCCTTCACAAATATTTTTGAAATGCCTTCTATGAGCAAATCACTGTACCAAACACTTCCGTCTATAACAGGATAATCACACATGGGCTCTGGCTGTAGAGCATCTAACTGGGCAGGCAAGACATGCACATAATAAGCAGACGATAAAGCAACAGAAAATGTCATGAGAGTTCCGAGATAAAACCATGATCCCTTGGCCCAACAACATAAATTTCATGATTCTCTACCAACCCATTCTACCCAAGAACCACAAACTCAGATTTGGGAGAGACCTTACAGTTCTGGCCCAACCCACCTAAAAGCTCATTGAATTCCTTTTACAATTTCCCTCTAAAAAGTAGGCTAGCTTAGGCTTGAATATTTTCATGGAAAGAGAACACACCAACATCGAGTTAAGGCTCTGGCTGGGTGATATAAAAGAAGAAAATTTCTTTGGGGTTTAAAATCCTTTGTTTGAAATTATGCCACTGGAGCCATAAGAATGGGTCTAATTTGGATGATTAGATACTTGAAGAACATGTTTTTGATCCACCTGAGTCTATTGTTCTAATGCACGGACTATGGTCTTCTACCTCTTTTGTCTAATCTCACAGGCTTAGAATCTGCATTTTACAGCAAATGCATTCAACGACATTCCATCAACAACTCTTGGACATCTGGCACATATTGTACAACTCTTGTACTCCAGCACATCTTCTTCCCTCCCAAGTATCCAAGTGGGGAATGATGCAGTGAGCAAATATGCAAAGTCTTGCTCCTGGCAGCATTGACCTGGTGGGTTCTTGACAAAATGATAAATGTGGAGAGGAACAAGAAGGAAGGAAAATCTGATAACACTGAATAGTTGAGTCACCAAGTGTTAGAGGCGTGGAGTCCATTTCGTATTGCATATTTTCCTGCCACAGAAATAGTCAACCTTTCATGAACACTAGAATGAATCATTTAAAAAATGTAAACATCTCCGGGGATGGTTCATGTTAATAAGATGGACATGTCAAAGCCTCACAGCAAGCAGCAGCCCATCTCCAGCAGAGCCACCTCCCATATATAAGGACTGCCATGTCCCTGGGACTCCAATGAAGCCATCTTCCATTTGGGGATGAATGGATGCTTTATGCAAAGCAAATAGATATCACAGCTCAAAATGTAACAATTAAACCACTGAGGAGGGAAAAGCTCTATTTCTTCAGGGTCTTCTCCATTTCTCCAATGCTTAGGAAGTATAAAACTTCTAATAAACATCAGGCCCTCTAGCAAATTAATCTCCAAATAGGTCAGGGAAAGAAGTAATTATGTTCTGCCTCATAGCATCAGTTGTCCTCTACTGCACAGTAAATGGTCTGAGTCAGTTGCCCTGACTCTGAACATTAATGCTGTAACCTCTCCCTCTTCAAATATTATCAGTTCAGCCCTCCTCTCTTTTACATCTGTCACTTTCTTGCTATTTCCATTTCCGCTATCCTGATTCAAGGCCTCTATTTCTCACTTGCTGTAACAACTTTTTAATCACCCTGACTCCAGCCTTTTCTCCCATTCCTGACCCCATACACAAACCCACCTGAGTAAACCCAAGCATCTCTGACTACCCCATTACCCAGTGTGGAATCCTCTCTGGCTTACCATCACCTAAAAATAAGTTACAAATTCATTAAAATCCCTTTGCAGCCTGACTCCCTTTTTTTAACTTCTAAACCCTTCCCTCTGAATATTTTAAACTCTCGTCAGATTTTTAAACGCATCCATTACTTTCCTGTCTCTAAGCCTTTGCTCTTGCCCATCCCTCCGCATGCTTACTGTCTTCCTCTTTTCACCTGTTGAAATCATGTCCATTTCTTCAGACCCAGCTGAAATTATACCCCTTTCCCCCCAGGCCTTCGTATATTCCTGCAGGCAGAGGTGACCTCTGCTCTTTTGAGTTCTGTGAACCTTTGTGCCTTAACCACATTTATCCTAACATATTTTTACATTTATTAGACTTACAAATCTCCTGTTTGACTGCATACGTCCCAAGGGCAAGTGCTATTTATAACAAATGCTTAAGTTTTACACAGCATTTAATTCGAAGTTTTATACATAGTAATGAAGTATTAGGCCTAAAATTAAGGTCCAACATTTTGTGGGCTTTGACATCTGGGGAACGCCAGGAGAACCTAATCACAGATTCCCCTCCCCACATGCTCCTGTGGGTTTTGTCCTCCAGGCTTGCAACATACTTTCTCATGGGAACAGGCACAGAGCCAGCTGATTCTTGAGTAAGGGACTTCAGTTCCCTACCAGCCCATGGAATTATTTAAACAAGCCAATCACATCCTCCAGTGGGAATCACTGGTCGCCTTACCCTATTATTACCACAAAGCCTGCTTCCCAGAGCTCTCAATTATTCATTCTGCTTCTAAGGGCAACTGCCGTGCAGCCAGCCCCATATGGCATGCAGTGTCCTCCTCCCCAGTCTGTGAGTATATGTGACTATTAAGCTGCTGTAGATCTCATCTGTCCACTGCCAGGTGTCTTGTGGTCAGACATTCCCATAGCCCTAAGAGAAGAATCCCTCCCTCACCACTGGGGTAACAAGGAAGTGATCAAAACAAGTAGCTGCTAAATACACTTTCTTGTTAAAAGTTGAAAACTAGTAAAAGTTTTGGTCTTTAGACATCTTGCTAATTATATCCTCAGTTCCTTGAGTGCCAAGATGATGCTTCTGTTTGTATTTCTCCCAACACTTAGTAGAGTAGGTCCTGAGGTGACTAAAATCTAGGTCCTCAGCAAAGGAATTAATTGATAGGTGAACACTAAGACTTAGGGTTTGAGCTTTGGCATGGGCTGCTTTACTGTGGGCAATGGTGAGGCAGAAAGTAGAAGTTGTGAGCAAAAAGACACAATGCAATATGTTTGAAGAAAATAAGTCATATGCATTCAAGGGATAACTAACTAGATATTAACGTGATTAATTTTATAACAAAAATATCAAAATTAGCATATCTAAAGAACTCTACTAGGGAAGTGGCAACACTCATTGCCAAGATGCTACCAGAATTCAAAATTATTTTAGAAACTTCTATGGGATATCTGACACCTTTGACTATTGGCACATGGAAATGGCCTATAGTCTGACTGTGGATTATTACATAGAAACAATCATGAGTTATTTAGCTAAGTTAGACAAATTATGTGAAAAATAGGTAATACAGTTAGGATTCAAAAACAGTTAAGATGATTGGTATTGAAGTCAATTTTCTCCTGAAGACAGTAAAAATCTAACAATTTATCCTAATCCCCATCCTGTGAGGGACTTTTTCCAAGATGGCTGAATTAAAAGAAGGATGTAGCTTTTCAAGGTGACTCCACTGCAGGAGCAACAGTTTCTAAATGTATAATTTTGGATGTATTTGTTTAAAAAAAATAAAAATAATCTCTTTACCAATACCTATGTAAAATCATAAATATGTAATCATATGTTAATATTTAATATGTAGATTACTGATGTTCAAGTTCTAAACAAACTAGAATAATTCAAGTAATGAGGTAAGTGTAAGTTAATCCTATAATAGATCTGTTCATTGCATTTATATAAGGAGGTTACTGTATGCTTGAAGACCAAATTAACAAAGTTGGCATGAAAATGTGTTTTTTAGCTCGATATAAACTTTTTTATAAGTATAAAAACTCAAAACTTATATGTATAAAAACTTTTTCCTTATAAACACACAGATGCATTCTATATTTTATATGTAGTGATGTATTTTAGTTCCTTCGAACTTTGAAAATTTCTCATGATGCAGTCTGTTTCAAGGAGGGAGTTTGATCATTAATATTTACTAAAAATTTCCTTCATGTAGACTGAACAAACACAATGATCTTTTCAAAATATAGAATCATTTCAAGAAAGGTTTTAGTATTCCACATTTGCCTGACCTGAACCTTTGAAATAACTCACAGGAAACCAAACACTTATCTTTTCCTTTTATCATTTACTCATTTTTCCCTTGTTTTATCATATCACTAGAAAGTACAATAGGAAATTATATCAATGTTGCTGGTGTCTTACTTAGAATAAGTTTGATTGTCATAAATAAGATAATAGGCTTCAGATCAACTACAAATCTGTAACACTCACAGACATATCAGGAGTTGAATAATGTCTGCATCCCAACTTCCTGCCTGAATACAGTGTTTTATCATATTTAGAGTAAGTAGATTTTACAGGTGACAACTGCCCAAAGTTAAAGCTGTCCCTTGAAGGAGCTCCAGTTCTCTTGTTTCATTTCTAATTAGAAAACTGTAACTCTAATAAGGCCATCAAACATTTCCCAGATCATGGGCGAGTCATTATTATCATTATTTTTAGTCAACTCACGAGTTGGTTCATTATCATCATTTTTTGAATCAGCCTGTCCCCTCCCTAGGAAGTTCACTGGTTATAAAATAAATAAAATCAATGTGATGTCCACTCCTGTTAAGAATAATGGCTATTTTCAAAGACGATTTAGTTTCATCTAAAGATCTAACATGTAAAATGGATGGGACAGTGATTGATAAAATCTGGGCCCCACAAAAGACAGTGAGAGGTTAGTCATCCTCACCCCTTTCTGAACAGGGTTGCTGAGAATCAAATGTGAGAGCAAAGCATAGTTGTCCAGACCAGTGTGCAGAATTCACTGCAATCCACAACTATTGCAAAAGATAAGGCCACATAGCTGCTCACACCCCATCATGCTTGCTCCCTTGGACAAAGCCACAGAAAAACCATATTGAATTCCCCTGGCAAATCTGGTTAATCTTTTCTAGAGCACATGGAAAGATTTCAGAGTGTAGGAACATCACTGAATTTGGAAACCATACACTGCAGCTAATTTACTAATAAACCATGAAGTATTGTCATAAATTACTTAAACTAACTGGTACTTGTCCAATTAAATGAACAAACTACATCCTGCAAGGTAGTGGCCTTGAGGATTTATGGCGGTTGTTTGTTTGCATGCTAATTTGCCAAATTTCGTTAAGC
Source organism: Bos mutus (assembly GCF_027580195.1). Lineage (NCBI taxonomy): Eukaryota > Metazoa > Chordata > Mammalia > Artiodactyla > Bovidae > Bos > Bos mutus. The sequence goes on from NC_091617.1 coordinate 52,323,449, forward strand.
TGCTCTGGGTCTACTCATTCACCTTATGTTAATCAGCCAAGCCCTACAGTGTTCATATTTTCAGCTCTGTGTTTTTCCAGTCAAGAGCGTGACCATTTTTAATCTCAACAAGCTTCCTCATGCATTAACAGTGGAGGCCATGCATAAGCAGTAAATGTGTAGCGACAGTGTGAGTTAGAGATGATGGAGTAGGTAACAGATGTGGGAGTTTAGTTAGGATGCCACAGGGCTGCACAGAAAAACCATTAAGAGAATATGTGCAGAGCTCTTCTACCCTATTTCCCATCCCCTTGACAGAGCCAGGGTCCTGACACGGATCAACACAGCAAGCAGGGCCAATTCTTCTTAAACAAAAATGGATGGGGGAGAAACACGCCTCACCTTCTCAACAAGATCCACACAGGCTTGCAAATCCAGGCCAAAGTCGATGGACACCCAGTCAATGCCTTCTCTCCTATATTCCTCTTGCTCCAAAACCAACGTATGCTGATTGAAGAACTGTTGTAACTTTTCATTGGTAAAATTAATGCAAAGTTGTTCAAGACTGTTATACTTCAAGGTTGTGATTAGAAATAAAATTGAGAAAATAGTAATTATTGGAGGTGATGGATATGTTAATTAACTTAATTGTATTGATTATTTCACAATGTATATGTGCACTGAATCAAGTTGTTCTGCTTAAATATATACTTTTAATTGTCAAACATACTTCAGTAAAAAAAATAAAATAGAAGTTCACTTGGAAAATGTAAAGAGAAAACCACAACCACTATCATATGTTGGCAAATAAACCCAATAAGTAAAAATTGCTCAATTATATTCTTAACCTCCTTCATACATATCTTCAAATTAAGATTATGATAGGAAATTAACATTTAATGATATTACAATTCAAAATCATAAAAGATGTCTTAATTTACCTTTATTTAAGGCTGAATTAATTTCTTAGCACTATTAATTATAATGATTTTTATTGTCATTTGTTAATATTAATAATAGCTTTTTCCAACCAAAGTAGCTGTTTAAGTTTGCACAGAATGATTCTCATCATGCTCTGACTACATCTTCTGACATTCAATTCACATAGTCTAATTCTCTTGTAAATATACATCAACTTCACTTTTACCAGATATACTTACATCAAGCATCTCAAAACCAGTGATGTCAAGAATGCCAATGAAGAATTGTCTTGACAGCTTGGCATCCAGGACCCTGTTGATACGTGCCACCAGCCACTTAAACATTCTCTCATAGATTGACTTAGACAAGGCACCAACAGCATAGGTCACCTGAAAACCACATCAAAAGTCGTCCTTTGCCTGACAACAGTGTTCATTTTGATCCTGGGTATTCTCTAAAACCAGCATACATTTATCTGCTTTCTGTGGTTATAGCTTTACGCTGAAGATAAGGAGAAAGGAAGAAAGAAGCAAGGACAGGAGTAAAGCGAGAAGGAAGGGAGGGAGGAGAAGGGAGGAGAGTTACTGGAAAGGAGGTGAGCTGCCTGGTGCCTCCCCACCTGACACTCCTGTGAGAGATTCATGTTCCTACCACTAAAGGACCAAACCTCCTGGGGTAGGGTGGCAACATGTTCTAAAACCTTGCTGTTCAGAGTGTGGTCCTAAGACCTGCAGCATCGGCATCACCTGAGAGCTTTTTAAAGATGCCAATGCCCAGCATCTCTTCCCAGACCAATGAATCAGAATTTGCACTCTGGCACAATCCCCTCTGACTCCCACACACCATAAAGTTTCAAAAATGCTGGTAGAGTAGGTTAGGAATATGGAATCTCCTAGCCCTTTCCTGCTGCTGCTAATAAATTGCATAACTTTTGGCAAGTGTCCCAGTCTCTCTAGGGTACAGTGTCTTCCCCTGAGTTATGCTCTTGAAGATTCTTTCCAGCCTCAGCTTCCACCTATTTTATTAGTTCCCAGGGCTGCCCTCAACTCTGCATAGGGAGAATGGCAATTTAGTGCATTGTTCTGACTCAGATTCCTGTACTATAAAACTGAGGCTACATTTCCCCTCCCTGGAGGTGTGGGTCAAAGGCGCTCTCCTAACCTACTGGGGAGAGCTCCAACCTCTGCGCGTGATGCTGCTGTTTTGCGGATGTAGATCCTGCTGCCGTGACTCGCAGGCGCCGCTGTCGCAGCAGCTTTCTGACAGACTCCAAGGAGGAGTGAATTTCAGCTGGACAGTCTCCAAGCCTGGCAGGGGAATGCGCTCCAACGACTTAACATTTAAAATAGGCCTATCACATCCATCCTTCGGCTGCCCAGGACAGTGCGCACAGCAGGAGCCAGTTGGTGTCTGGCGGTGATTTAGTTATGAGTCACCCACTTCCTGATCAGTTATCTTGAGTCATTTCCACAGTAATCCGTAAGCCGGATGGCATTACAGTTTTTTATTATTGGCATCAAGAGCACACATGCACAAGTAAAGCACCAAGAATGATTTTTATCCTCCAGAGCATCGAGGAAATCACTCTCTGTCTACAGCAGTCACTTTGAAAGTTTAAAAAGAACGTGACTAACTTGTTCCCCACCTATTAATTCCCTAAATACTTGAGAAGTGGGAGTGAGAGAGAAACTGGCCGCAGCTGGGGAGTAGTGAAAAACAGGAAGAAAGCCTGAAATTGTAGCAGAGGTTAAACAGATTCATGACTGAGCTCTTTTTAAAATAACCTCATTATACAGAGTGAAGTAAGCCAGAAAGAAAAACACCAATACAGTATACTAACGCATATATATGGAATTTAGAAAGATGGTAAGGATAACCCTGTATGCAAGACAGCAAAAGAGACACAGATGTATAGAACAGTCTTTTGGATTCTGTGGGAGACGGAGAGGGGGGATGACTTGGGATAATGGCATTGAAACATGTATAATATCATATGATAAATGAATCACCAGTCCAGGTTCAATGCAGGATACAGGATGCTTGGAGCTGGTGCACTGGGATGACCCAGAGGGATGGTACGAGGAGGGAGGTGGGAGGGGGGTTCAGGATGGGGAGCACGTGTATACCCATGGCAGATTCATGTTGATGTATGGCAAAACCAATACAATATTGTAAAGTAATTAGCCTCCAATTAAAATAAATAAATTTAAATTTTAAAAAATAAAATAAAATAACCTCAAAGACTTTGATTACTTGGGGGTCAATAGTATAGGATAGAAAAAACAAAACTGAAAAGAAGTGGAGTCAAATAGCTGTATTTTTAACCACCTTGATCCCTGCCTTCCTCATCTGCAAAATAATATTAAAATATGCTTGTCTCATGGTTGTTGGAAGAGATTTAATGAGACAGAAGATGCAAATATACATAGCACAGTATTTGGCACTTAGAGTCAACCTAATAAATGCTAGTTCCCCCTTTCCTATCCCTTCTCCACTTTTATCACTTCCTCATCCTTGATCCAGTCTTTACTATCCATGTTGCTTTCAGCAGTTAATTTAAGTTCACTGTTTTTAATAAATTGGAAGCATAAATAAGATCAACTTTGCAGACTTGCTGTTTGATTGAATGAACTATGCATACAAAGCACATAACACAGCATCCACACTGAGCATTGAAAAACTACTGATTATTATTATTGTTTGATCATTATTAATCTTTTTAAAGTAAAATAACTTATTTCTAATAAGCATAGTTAGAACTCTCCTAGAATTTTAAAATACTAGACCTAAAGAGCCTTGGTTCCTGGTAATCACGTATGCTGCTGCTGCTAAGTCGCTTTAGTCATGTCCAACTCTGTGTGACCCCACAGACGACAGCCTACCAGACTCCCCCGTCCCTAGGATTCTCCAGGCAAGAACACTGGAGTGGGTTACCATTTCCTTCTCCAATGCATGAAAGTGAAAAGTGAAAGTAAAATCACTCAGTCGTGTCCGACTCTTAGCGATCCAATGGACTGCGCCCACCAGGCTCCTCTGTCCATGGGATTTTTCCAGGCAAGAGTACTGGAGTGGGGTGCCATTGCCTTCTCTGGATAATCATGTATAGTGGCTCCCAATTCAAGATGGTACACGCTCCACTCAAGGGAAGGGGGCACTTTGGAACAGGATGGGCATTTTCCCATGATCAGTGACTGAGAGTGTTGCTGGCATTTAGCACCTGGGAGCAGGAATGCAAAACCTCCTTCAATGTGTGGGACACTCTCACACATGAAGAATTATCTCCTTTAGATGCCAATCATTGTTCCACCAAGACCCACAGAAGAATTTAACCTCTTCATGGGGTGCTCAGAGAGATGGAGTATTTGACCAAAGAGGCAGAATTAGATAGCATAAGAACTAGAACTAAGTTTTGTATAAAGTGTTAACACTGCAAGAATTTTTGCCATCTTTTGCAATTGTCATCAACAGAGCATATACATCTCTATTCTTAGCAGTGACAATTGTCTCTATAAAGTCGGTAAAATTCCTAAGAAAAGAAAAGCCTTACAGTGTGCTTTCTTACTCTGTCTTCAGGAGATGGAGGAAAAGAGAGTGCTTAAGCAAGAAGGTGGGTAGGGGAGGGGGGCATGGAGGATGAGGGTTTTCTTTCTTTTAATGTTGAATAATAATATATTAGCTTGCTTCACTGATTCCATTATAGTAGAGGCTGGTGTGGTAACTCAGTCCCCAAGAACACAATATTAAAGAGACGAAGGTTTGATTTCAGTCCTCCTATGGGCTTATTAGTTTTACACTGAGCAAGTCCTTGTTCTATAATCATAGCATGTCATGCATGCATGTGGTGGTGAATGTCTTAAAAGGCAAGAAGCTGCCAGACATCTCCAGCCTCACTATGAAGAAATAGCTCAACTACTTGTCCCACTGAGCATGGCTTAATGCCAGTCAATATTTCATTTATTTTAACATCTATGGAGAACCTACCGCTTGCAGGGCACCGTGCTAGACGCTGGGGTACTAAGATGAATTAGACACAGTCCATGGCCTCAAGAGCTCAGGTCACCAGGGAGGACAAAAATGCGGGCAAATTGTTCCCATAGAGTTGATATTATGGTAGAGATAAGCTTATTTAGTTACAGAGTAAGCTGAACTAGGAAATTGGTTTTGATTAGTTGTTGAAATGTTTTAAATGACAGTCACACCAAATGTCTTTCTATAAACATATCAAAAGGAAGAGAGTTTATTGTTGTCAAAATAACTGTCTTCTGTCACAAAGTTGCACATTTGTCTATCTCATTTTCAGATTTGGGATGTATACAGAATAAGACAGTCTAAGTGTCACCTGAATACTATCTGGGTGTCCTTTGGAATGTTACTTATGTTCCCTAACCCTGGGTTTCCTCAACTGGAAAATACATAAGTATCCTTGCGGGTAAGGATACTTATACCTCTGAGTTTTGTTGTAGGAATGGAAGGAGATAATATGAATGCTTTTTACATGTTATATGTGATCAAACCACTTTCTCTTTCCAGAAAGACTACACTTCTCAGCCCCACAGTAGCTAAGGAGAGAATTTGACTAGTTTTCACCAATAGAATCTTACTAAACGTGATATCACTTCTAGCCCCAGGCAGTTAAAGTGTGTGTGCTTTCTTCACAAATCATTTTTCCCCTGTGCAGCAACACTGGAGGCCATGCGTTCCAGATGGCCTGAGGACAAAATTGAAGAAGGCGGTCTAATCTGTATTGGGCTTGGTGTGAGTAAGAAATAAATGCCCATTTTATTGTCACTAGGATTTTAATGTGTATGTTACTGTAGCAGGGCTTGTCTCATACTGGCACGTTGCAGATGTCAATTATTATTTTGAAATACACTATCATATTTAGATGGTCCCACTAGTTGGCTGTCCTGTGACTATTTACTGCACAGCCTCAGGATCAACACTTCTTAGAGCACTCATTATTCTATCATTAAAATATTCTCCTGGATACTGAACAAAACAAACCTATATGACCTTCCATCTCTCACTTTGGTTCTCATTTTTCCCCCTCTTTGAATGCTAACTTCAGCATATGTGCTGAAACCCTTTCTTAATGAATGCATCTGATAGCCTAAAAAGTTAATATTCCAAATAGGTGAATAGATTTCAATTTACCAATTTTATTCATGTCAGAAACTGTATTTTTAAGAGCCTCTTAGCTAGACCACAAAGCTGTTTATTATAAAATGTAAAGGACTTCCCTGAATCTGAAGAGACTTGTTGCTTAAGGGGAAACTGTCAAAATGGTATCTTTCAGACTAGAAAGATTCATTTTGATATATGGCAAAACCAATACAATATTGTAAAGTTAAAAAATAAAATAAAAAAAAGAAAGACTCTTAACACAAGAGCATTTACTGTAGTGTGCATCACAGATGAAAACAGAATACTCATCATAGTAATTCTTTTTCACTTTTTTATAGAAGCCCTTGTTACAGACATCAGAAGTTGAAAAATACACAAATAAAACCTGTGTACAATTAGTACAAGAGGATAGAATCATAATACTCTGGAAGTAACTTACCTGTTCTACATTTTGACTTCTAGTAACATATTCATTACCAACTTTGATTCTAGGATGGATCAAGCCCTTCACCAGCTCAGAGGAGTTAATGCCCATGAGGAAAGCAGCCTTGCCAGCATCTGGTCAGAAGAAAGGAAGGAAAAGAAGAAGAGAAGGAGGGAGGGAGAGAGGGAGAGAAAAAATAGTAAGAGAAAAGAGGGAGGAGGAGAGAAGATGGAAAACATTGTTAAAATTCAATCTCCACGTGTGCCCAATAGACAACCCAGAAGATGGAAAGATGGTGCAGTTAGAATGATGTAGCAAGGTAAATTGTAGTTCTGAAATAAATTCACGGACCCTAAAGGATCCTAAAAGACTCTATTTCTTGTAAATGCAAATCAAAATCACAGTGAAATGCCACTACAGACTCACTAGAATGGCTATAATCAAAAGGACATGAGTGTTGGTGAAGAAGTGGAGAAACTGAAAACTTCAAACACTCCTAGAATGTAAAATGGTACAGCCACTGGAGGAAACTGTTTGGCAGCCACTCAGAAGTTAAACATAGTTACTGCAGGATCCAACAATTCCACCCCGAGGTATATATCCAAGAGAAATAAAAACATATGTTCACACAAAATAGTTGTACACAAATGTTCCTAGCAGCATTACTCACAATGGTCAAAAAAAGGAAAAAACACAAATGTTCATCAACTGATAAATGGATAAACAAAATGCAGGATATTAATTCCACAGAACATTTTTTTAACTACAAAAAAGAATGAAGTATTGATGTATGCTGCAACATGATTGAGGGTTGAAAACATCATAGTAAGTGAAGAAGCCGGACACAAAGGCCATATATTATATGATTTTATTTATATGAACTGTCCAGGATAGGTAAATCTAGAGAGACAGAAAGTAGATTTGTAGTTGCCAGGGGCTAGGGGAAAAAGGAATGGGGAGTATCTACTTTTGTATACAAGATCTCTTTTTGGGAGTAATGACATGTTAGTCAAACCACCTTCTGATTATGCCCAAACTCACTGAACTGTATATTTTTAAAGAATAATTTTATAATATGAGAATTATAGCCCAATTTTAAAAAAATCCATTTCTTGATATTGGCCCTCTTCTGAAAAGAATTGTTCATCTGAAGAGGATGAAAATCATATTTTCATTATTTGCCTATTTTCCCCTTCTACGTATATATTGGTAGCTCCTTTCAATGGAACCAGAACTTGGACCATATATTTGGGTAATTCAAGACCTATCAACAGAAGCCAGGACACTTGCCCAGTATCTCTCATACACCGCTCCTCTTCCTGTGAGTCTCTGCCCCACAGTGCCCTCTGCTGCCTAACAAGAAGACTTACAACCCACACAATTATTCTTATATAGAGTGCTATTTTCATTTTGTAAGGAAAGAAATGAAGAATGAGTGTTATCAGAAGGAAAAGTAAATAAGCATGTATCACATCAGGTGTTAAAAAAATGACAATAACACGAAATAATGCCACAGGCGAGAAGCTATAAACACATTTTAAATTGCATGTTTTTTTCAGTTATCAAACAAAAGGAATATTTTACTCAGTTGAAACCTCTCTGCTGTCTCCCATTTTAAGTGAATCCTGAGATATATATCTGATGTAGTCATTCCATAAAGTTAATGTCTTAGAATAGAAGGAAATGCAGTCTTTCCTTACTTCATTAAGAAGTACAAAATTTCTTGAGCAATGACCACAAATAAAGAATAAATTAAAAACAAAACAAATTAAATAGCTATATGTCATCTGTATTAACAATATCCATTTCCTTTTTGTGGGGCCTTTAAAGTTTTCACAAAGACTAGAAAAGCTTGAAATGTTTGATTTATTTATTAACTAAAAGAAATAGAAACCCACCACTCCAGTATTCTTGTCTAGAGAATCCCATGGACAGAGGAGCCTGGTTGGCTGTGGTCCATAGGGTCACAAAGAGTCAGACACAACTGAAGAGACTTAGCGTGCAAAGTCAATATATATTATACATTCTAGAAATGTATCTACAAATTCTACATCTACTCCTAATCAGTGATAATGGCCTAGGAACTCCACTGCTATGAAATCTTTCAAAATGCAAAGACAGACTGTTTGGGAAAATAAGTGGAAAAATCAAAAGTAGAGCAGACATTCCGATCCTATACTGAGATATTCTTGTTAAGAGCACCATGTTTGGAGACAAAAGCCTGATTATTTCAAGTTGAAAAGCCAAGGGGTCAGAATAAAAGACTTTTTGAGCCAAAGGAGAATTTAAAGAGCATCTAACCCAAAATGAAAACATTTCAAAGGAAGGGAGAAATGTAATGTGCCTGATGAATCTGAGTGGGGCTGAACAGTAACCAATGATGTGAAAAATGAACAATTCCACAATATCTGTCCAGGAAAAATAGACAGGACTTCAGCTCTCTATGCTTTGGAAGCATTCAGATGGACAAGGTAGGTAATAATAGTCTCAATATCACCAATCTTTTTCCAGTGTTAATGACAGTTCTTTGAGTCTATTTTCATCCATGAACAAAGGAAACCCAAATTCTCTGTAGTATCCCACCTTAAGCTCTAACAGAAATAGCCTTCAACGTTACAGAATTATTTCTCTCCCACTCCAGAGACATTCAAGGATCTGCAGAGAGTGTGCCTTGAATTTATCCCAAAGGCGTACATTAAACATCACATGTTATTCATCTTTTTTTAACAGAATATAACAGTGTCATGTTCCCCTCCTCAAAATTACTTCCTTTGCATTAAAAGTTTATAGTGCTACAACCTAGATGAAAATAGTTTAAATTGGTGAAAAAACGTCCTTCTAACATTCAGGAGATGCCATCGTGAAGACAGCACCGCCTGTAAACATGTTCATTGTGTGACCTGATATATTCCAGAAGAAGCTTTATAAAAATCCCACCAAAATAAACATCATTTTCTAGGACCTGGTAGATAAAACCATGAATTTTAACCAGGTTGTATTGTCTTACCTAGGAGAGGTTTAGCTAGAAGGGTTCTCATCACTGGTGTGGATCAGGATCAGAGTTCATAAAAGAACAAAGTACTTGCTCACTAGAGGAGGTTAGGGTTTAATTTTAGCATTTCACCAGGCGATTCTGATACACATGAGGGTACGAGGGTTGGAGAACAGTCCTCAACCTTGGCTGCACATTGGGATCACCTGGCAAGTTGTAACCACAAACCCTGATGCCTGAATCCACCCTCAGAGATTGATTTCCTTTGGTCTGGGTAAGGCCTGAGCTTCAGGAATAGAAAAGCTCCCCTGGTGATTCTAATGTGCAGCCAAGTCTGAGAAGTACTCTCTAGAGAATGGTATCCAGATTTGGTAAGTATTATTAGAAGATGGAGAGAACAATTCTGATGGCACCTGAAAACAGATAAGGAAGTAGAGAAAAACAAAGGGACAATTCTATCCCAGTACAGTCTGATGTATAAATAACAAGATATAAAGACAGAAACAAAATCCAGTTTTCTCAAATTGCAATATGGGAATGTGAAAAAGGGTTTTGAAAATGACCTTCAATTCATCTTATATATAAGGTTATAATGTGGTTTCTGAGCTGTTCACCCTTTCTTAATTTATTGAACAGTTTCTGAGCACTTGCTATATGCAAGGCCTGGTACCAGATGCTATGGTAAGAGGACAGATAAACAAGACAAAAATCTTTGACATCAAGGAATTTATAACTCATGACAGTAAATAAAACAGGCAAAAATAGCAAGTCCATAAAACAACTGTCTATAAAGAGACAAATTATGAGTATCATCAAAGTTTGAAAGAGAGAGAAAGATCTCTTTTGGACTGCATAAACAGAGAAGATTTCAAGAAAGAAACACCATTTGGTCTGAGCCTTGAAGGATGAGGAGGGTTTTGATGGGCAAATATGGGAGAACAAGCATTTCTAAGACAGAGAACAACATGACTCAAAGACCCAGAGGCGGGCAGTGCAGTGATGGTCAAAGATGGCAGATTGGACCAAGAAGTTAGAAAGTGAGATAAACAGAAGAGCAGGTGACTTGTGGCCACAGGAGACATCTGATATCTCTGGAAGGTATTATTTAAATAATGGGGATATATTAAAGGGGCTTTTAGCAGAGAAATGGCAAATTAGAACAGCAAATTAATCAGCATGGCAAATTAATGGCAAATTAATCAGAAAGATTAATTTTGTGGAAGTGTGGAAGGCAGACCAGAGGGAGGCAATTACAGAAAGTGAACCTACTGTGGGACAGTGGAGTGCAAGGGGCTGAAAAGTCTAAACTAGTAACAAGAAAGAGCAAAAGACTGAGAAACATGATGAAGATGTTTCTAGCCCGAGAAGCAGAGAGAAGGACAGCACTGTGAATATGAATAGAAGAGTCAACAGCGAGACATCACTTGAAGAAGATGATACACTGAGTTTTTGCCATGCAGAGTTTAGGGTAGCAGGAGAACATGCAGTAGAAGGTTAGAAATGTGGGACTTGAGCTCAAGAAAGAGGCAAAGCTAAGAATGTCGCCTTTGGTTTGGGGCCCTTCCTCTTTTCTCTTTCTTCTCCATCTGTCCAACTCCTTCAACTACTTCCTAAATGGTTAACTGGAAGAAAATTACCAAGGCTTAATATATTAAGAGCCCTTAGAAATCAATAAGAAAAAATCTGTGCCTCAATTTTAAAAATGGGCTAATGATGGAAACAAAAATTAAAAAAAGAAACAATATAAATAGTTGATAACCTACACAAATGTTAGCTTTATTAATACATAAAAATAAAATAAAACCTGGCTAATTGACAAGTGGAAAACAACTGCTAATATTGATGAGTATAGTGAGACAGTCACTCAAATAGAAAAAAAAAACACAAAGGATATGTCCTATGATATTAACTGACTGTCCCTGAGTAGGTAGGATTCATTAACAAATAATTAATTACTACTATGGTAAGTGCTACTATAATACAGAGCCAGACATTGTATTAATGCCTGGAAATACAGCTGCTGCTACTGCTGCTAAGTCACTTCAGTCGTGTTCGACTCTGTGTGACCCCATAGACGGCAGCCCACCAGGCTCCCCCATCCCTGGGATTCTCAGGGCAAGAACACTGGAGTGGATAAAATACAGCAGTTCACACCTAATTAGACCACTGCTCTTTAGGAGTTCCTATCTGATGGAGACTGGGGAGTAAGACAGCCAATAAAAAGCAGCTATTATGAATGACACAAACAAAAATATTCAGAGTAAGGAGATAGAGAATGATAAGAAGGAGGTGGGGGTCGTCAGGGAAGAGTTTTCTGATAAGGTGACAGCCAAGATGGCACCTTGACAAAGTGAGGGAGTGAGCCATGAGGATACCTAGGAAGAGTTCCAGAGAGAAGGAGGAGTTGGTGAAAAAGTCCTGCAATAGGATTGCTCGAATACTCCCAGAAGAGCCAAGAGATCAGCGGACTGAGCGAGAGGAGTGAGAGACTGGGGAAAGGGTAGGTGAGGGCTCTGCCCCTGACTCCACTGAGGTGGATGGATCCACACCAAGCAGTTCTGTGACACCAGATGGAAGTCCTACAGTTCAGCACAATTCTGACACCAACTACCTGAGACAGCATCAGATTCCACAGGTTGAGTGCAGTCCTATTAATACAAGACTGCTTCCTCCACTTCAAAAGCCAAATGAAAGTCCAGGTTGTTGCTTAGGCTACTGACCAACCAGCTATAGTTTGGAGGTTCCAACGACACCCTACTTGGGTTCAATTAATTTGCTAGATTTAATTTTCAAGGGATTAGATCTGACAGACAGAGTGCCTGAAGAACTATGGACAGAGGTTCGTGGCATTGCATAGGAGGCAGGGATCAAGACCATCCCCAAGAAAAAGAAATGCAAAAAGGCAAAATGATTGTGTGAGGAGGCCTTAAGAATAGCTATGAAAAGAAGACAAGTGAAAGGCAGAGAAGGAAAGAAAAGATATATCCATTTGAATGCAGAGTTCCAAAGAATAGCAAGGAGAGATAGAAAGCCTTCCTCAATGATCAGTGCAAAGAAATAAAGGAAAACAATAGAATGGGGAAGACTAGAGATCTCTTCAAGAAAATTAGAGATACAGGAGAACATTTCATGCAAAGATGGGCACAATAAAGGACAGAAATGGTAGGGATCTAACAGAAGCAGAAGATATTAGGAAGAGGTGGCAAGAATATATAGAAGAACTATACAAAAAAGATCTTCACAACCCACATAATCACGATGGTGTGATCACTCACCTAGAGCCAGACATCCTGGAATGTGAAGTCAAGTGGGCCTTAGGAAACATCACTACGAACAAAACTAGTGGAGGTGATAGCATTCCAGTTGAGCTATTTCAAATCCTAAAAGGTAATGCTGTGAAAGTGCTGCACTCAGTATACCAGCAAATTTGGAAAACTCAGCAGTGGTCACAGGACTGGAAAAGGTCAGTTTTCATTCCAATCCCAAAAGAAGGCAATGCCAAAGAATGTTCAAACTACTGCACAATTGCACTCATCTCACACACTAGTAAAGTAATGCTTAAAATTCTCCAAGCCAGGCTTCAACAGTATGTGAACAGTGAACTTCCAGATGTTCAAGCTGGATTTAGAAAAGGCAGAGGAACCAGATATTAAATTGCCAACATCTGTTGGATCATCAAAAAAGCAAGAGAGTTCCAGAAAAACATCTACTTCTGCTTTAATGACTATGCCAAAGCCCTTGGCTGTGTGGATCACAACAAACTGTGGAAAGTTCTGAAAGAGATGGGAATACCAGACCACCTGACCTGCCTCCTGAGAAATTTGTATGCAGGTCAAGAAGCCATAGTTAGAACTGGACATGGAACAACAGACTGGTTCCAAATAGGGAGAGGAGTATGTCAAGACTGTATATCGTCACCCTGCTTATTTAACATATGGAGAGTGCATCATGAGAAATGCTGGACTGGATGAAGCACAGGTTGGAGTCAAGATTGCCGAGAGAAATATCAATAACTGCAGATAAGCAAATGATACCACCCTTCTGGCAGAAAGCAGAAGAACTAAAGAGCCTCTTGATGAAAGTGAAAGAGGAGAGTGAAAAATTTTGCTTAAAACTCAACATTCAGAAAATTAAGATCATGGCATCTGGTTCCATCACTTCATGGCAAATAGATGGGGAAACAGTGGAAACAGTGACGGACTTCCCAAAATCACTGCAGATGGTGATTGCAGCCATGAAATTAAAAGACGCTTGCTCCTTGGAAGAAAAGTTATGAACAACCTAGACAGTATATTAAAATGCAGAGACATTACTTTGCCAACAAAGGTCCATCTAGTAAAGGCTATGGTTTTTCCAGTAGTCATGTATGGATGTAAGAGTTGGACTATAAAGAAAGCTGAGTGCCAAAGAATTGATGCTTTTGAACTGTGGTGTTGGAGAAGACTCTTGAGAGTCCCTTGGACTGCAAGGAGATCCAACCAGTCCATCCTAAAGGGGATCAGTCCTGGGTGTTCACTGGAAGGTCTGATGCTGAAGCTGAAACTCCAATACTTTGGCCACCTGATGCGAAGAACTGACTCATTTGAAAAGACCCTGATGCTGGGAAAGATGGAAGGTAGGAGGAAAAGGGGACAATAGAGAATGAGATGGTTGGATGGCATCACCGACTCAATGGACATGAGTTTGAGTAAACTCTGGAAGTTGGTGATGGACAGGGAGGCCTGGCATGCTGTGGTCCATGGGATCGCAAAGAGTCAGACATGACTGAATTGAACTGAACTGAACTGAATTTGCTAGAGGCTCACCGAACTCAGAAAAAACACTTTATGTACTAAATCAATGGTTTATGATAAAAGAATATAATTCAATAATAGCTAAATAGGAGAGATGCCTAGAGAAAGTTATGCGGAAAGGGTGCAGAGCCTCCACACCCTCTTCAGGGATGCCAATCTCACCAAATTTCCACAAGTTCAGCAACCCAAAAGCTCTCTGAACACTGTGCTTTTAAGATTTCATGGAGGCTTCATTACATAGGCATTGACCACTGGTGACTGAACTTCATCTCCAGCCCCTCTCCTCTGTCCTGACAGAGATGGGACTGAAAGTTCCAACTCTAGGTTAGTTCTTGTGGTGACCAGACCCCATCTATAGGCACAGTCCAAAAGTCAGCTTGTTAACATAAAATGTACCTTTATCGATCTCATAACTCAGAAAATTCCAAATTAGGAGCTCTGTGCCATAAACTAGGACAAAGACCAAATATAAATTTCATATTATCAGTCACAATAGGGAGATGGGATTAGAGAGAGATTTGGAGAGACATCAGAGAAGACAAGGAGGCTATACTGAGGATTCTGAGCTTATTTTGAGTAAGATGGGAGCCATCTGTGAGAGGAGGGGATATGGAATGGCTTATACTGTGAAAGGGTCATTGCTGGCTGCTCTGTGCACAGTAATGGGGTGAGGGTGGAGGTGGGGAGATCAGGAAGGAGGCTTTCTGGATTGTCTGGTAAGAAATGGAGGCTTAGGCTAGGTGGTGGCAGTGAACATGATAGCTGCGGATGGTTGTAAGTTTTACGTATGTTTAAAGGTAGAGACAATGAAAAAGAGAGGAGGTCAGGATGACTCTAAGCTACCCATGATTTGAGTCTGGGCAACTGGGAGAGTCCAGTTGACATTTAGTAAGAAGACTGAAAATGAAGAGTTGGTAGCAGGGGTTACGAAGAGGTGGAGAATTCAGTTCTATACAAGTTGAGTTTGAGATAATCAGCTAAAAAATGAGCAAAGAAAAGTGTCAAGAGTTGAGACCAGCAGTTCTGGAGCAGTTAGAAGTAAGGACAATGAGGACACACCAGCAAAAAAGCTGACAAGGAACCACCAGGGAGATTGGATAAGATGACTTGCTTCATTTGCTTATTTGTATCTTCTGCTTAATAATTATATCCTGCTTTTGTAATAAAAATAATTTTTAAAACTTTGTTTCAAAGCATGGAAAAAGCAAAAAACCAACAACAATGACAAAAATAACAAAAAAAGGCAACAAGAGACCAGGAAAGTATATGTTAATATGTTGGTACAATGTATATATTGTACTAACAATTGACACAACTGAGTGACTGAACAGCAGCAACGGAGTACCTTCTCCCACTGTATTCTCATCTGAGCTCCAGTGTCCTCTTCTCTAAGGGGACTTTTTGACCACCCTATCAACAAACCTTCAATTCCTATTATTCTTTATTCTTTGATTCTGCTTTTTCATTCTGATTTCATGCATGTATTTGTCCATTTATGTATATATTGTCTATCTCCCACACTAGACAGTCAAGACAGAGATGATATCTTGTTCACAGGTATATCTCTAGCACCAGGTACAGTCCTTGCACAGACTGGCCTCAAAAACTATTTGTGAAACAATGGAAAAACAAACAACCCAATGCAAAAACAGGCAAAGGAATTGAATAGATAGCTCTCCAAAGAAGATATACAAATGTCTAATAAGTCCATGAAAGATACTCAACATCACTAATCATTAGGGAAATGAAAATAAAAGCACAACTGAGATACCACCATGCCCATACAGATGGCTCTTATCAAAAAAACAGAAAACAAGTGTTGGTGAGGATGTAGAAAAACTGGAACCCTTGTGCATCACTGGTGGGAATGTGAAATGGTGCCGCCACCATAGAGAAAGAGTATGGAGGTTCCTCAAAAGATTAAATATAGAATCATCATTTAATCCAGCAATTCTACTTCTGGGTATAGACAAAAAAGAATAAATGCACAGGCTCAAACAGATATGTGAACACTAGTGTTAACAGCAGCATTACTCAGTAGTGAAAAGTAGAAGCAACTCATGTGTCTGCAAATGAACAGGTAAACAAAAAGTAGAATATACATGTGATGGAATATTATTTAGCCTTTAAAAGGGAATGGAATTCTGACACTTACTGCAATATGTTCTGAAAACATTATGCTAAGTGAAATAGACCAGACACAAAAGGACAAACATCATATGATTCCATTTATATAAAGTATGCATAATAGTCAAATTCATAGAGGCAGAAAGTAAACTAATGCTTTCTAGGGGTTAGGGGAAGGGAGTAATAGGGAGTTATTGCTTTATACAGAGTTTCAGTTTGGATGACAAAAAGTTCTGGAGATTAACTGCGATGGTGGTTGCACAACAATGTAAAAGCACTTAATGCCACTGATACGAACACTTAAAAATGGGTAAGATTTTATGTTGTGTATATTTTACCACAATTGAAAATACAAAATTTTTAAAAAGATTTGTTGAAAGATTTGAATGAATATTCTTTTTTCTTTTTGTTTCAGATGCCAGGAATTTTATTAAATGAAGTCATTATGACTATTATTCCTTCTTTTCATAATTGTGATTTTCTATTTTAATGATCATTCTAGACAGATCACTCACTATAGATCTTTTTGATAAGTAGGCATGACTATAAATTTTTATAATGTGAATAAAGAGCAAAGGGAAAAGAAGCCATTTTGTTTTCAACTTAGTGAACGCTCCAGCTTTAGAATTCTAAAAATCTTTGTTCACACCTTCATTATGTTGCTTTACGCATCTCATAGTGATTTGCTCCTTTTTCTGTTTTTCTCCAGAGTCTACATGCTGAAGGCACACTGTATCTTAGTCAATCCTATTATCACCCAAGTTTAGCAAATTTACTGGCGTCATCAATAATTAATTAAGGAATGTGTCTTATTCTGAGATACAAGGACTCTACAAAGAAATGATGACTGAAAGATACAAAATTTGGGGGGCATAAATTGAGGGATATCACTGATTAATTTCAACATTTCCTAAAAACCAAGAGGTGAGGCTAACTGCAAGGAAAGGGAGTAGGCCTAGGGTCAGGGATTCAAGGCACCTGTATGCCCTGTTTTCAAAAGTAATCCTTACTTTCTGTGCCATCTGCTTCCACTTGCTCTTCTCTGGGTTTCTGCTTAAATTTCATGTTTCCAAAGTGCAGGATGGCTCCAGCGAGTTTATAAGATCCGTACTTCTCATCAGGGAGAAAGCCCAAGATGTCCATGGCTTGCTGTAGAAAGAGAAGCAGATGGCCAAGTACTCATTTGCCTAATGGCTGCAGTAAGCACCTCACCTCCTCTGTTATCACACCTCCCTCCATTTGTGGGCCATGGGCTGCCTGCCGGAGGGAAGGAGATGGATCACCACAGCCCTGAAGTGTGACAGTTCTGTTCAAACTAATGCAAATTGGTTTGAAAGCGCCCTGTTGGCTCTTGGTCACCTGTAGCCTCTTCATCCCTTTAAAAGAGAATTAGGAAGGCATATGATTTGATGTTTAACTCAGTAGTTTTAGAACTCTCCTCAGATGCCTTCTCTCCTGTTCCTCTCTTCTCCCTTCCAATAATCTATCATTAACTGCCTATATGAGCTCAATTATTTTGCCTTTCATGGTTATGGGATAAAGTAGCACCGTATCTGATGGGTTGCTTATTTCTGGGATCCCATATGTTATCCCATATTTATTCCAGATTCATTTTGACGACTGGCAAAAGGAAGTATTTAAGAAAAGAAGAACTATGTCACCAAAGAACAGCATCCTAGGAAGCCACTGCACATGGTAAGAAGTGTGTTTTCACACACTCCAGGAGGGTGGAAATTGGTAATCCTTCTAGTAGTTAATTTAGAATATGTATCGAGAGACTACAAAAATTTCATAATCCTACCATTTAGAAATCTAGCATAAGATGAATCTGATATACAAGAATGTACTCACCTACAAAGATATTCACCATAGTAGGAAAACAAACCCTCAACCTTGAGTCTAACAATAGGAGAATGGTTAAATAAACTATAGAACAAATGTCTGATAAAATATTAAGTATCCATTAAATGTTTATGAAGAGTTTGTAATAACACTGGAAATGCTAAACATTAATCAAAAAGCAAATGATATATCAAATAGCATATGTAGAATGATTATGATCCTTGATTTAAAAAAACACCAAAACAACTACATAACAGCAATCCCGAAGAGAAAAAAAATAAAAGAATGAAAACAGTGGTTATCATTGCATTGAAGCATCTTCCTACTTTTCTATATGTATCAAAGTTACTATACTGACAAAATAAATAAGTATAAAACTCTGGACAGAAGCAGTCTTATAGGGGCACCTTCCACTCTCCACCCCTCGGGGAAGGAAGGTCACTTCTCCAGGACCCTTTGGAAGAGAGGAGATCTAAGATGCTTTCTTCCATGTCTCATTGTCATTACCAGACTTTGCTCTGGTAACTAACAAGCCTTACATCCGTGGCCAGCAGTTCTTCGGCATCATCCAAGCTCTCCACAGCAACTGTTCCATGAGAGCAAAAGTGAAAGTCAGAGGGATTTTCAGACACCAGGCACACATCTGCAGTGGGAAAACCATCAGTTAAACAGCTTACAGAAATCCACAAGGCTTCATAAAATAATTGACCAATATTCACAGTTTACTCTTACGGCTTACAGCATACTTGTAAACAAGCCAAAATAAAATCCATATTCTACACCCAAACCTCTGCAATCAATTTCTGCCCTCTATTAACTTGTCAGTCATGTTCTAATGCCTCCCAAGAGAAGACCAGACAGGCCAAATCGGAAAGCAGATTCAATTGCAGCCACTTGAATTGGTGTGAGAGAAAAAAAAAAAAAAAACAGATAATGCATGTTGGCAAAACTTTGCAAACAGGAATTTGGCCTAGATATGTGGCTGAGGGCCAGAGAAAAACAACAACAACAACAAAAAAAAAGGTTTGTAAAATTATAACATGCCTGAGCTTCAAAAGCTAGGCAGCAGGCAGAAACTGGGGTCAAAACCCAGGGAACATTAGCAGTATAACCTTGTCACATCATGTCCTCCCTGTTAGGAGGCTGAGTCTGTCTTTCATGGGATCCATAAATCAGCTAGTGTGTTCACTGCTGCACCTCTGATATGTCTAAGACTCCTGACATGATTCACTTAGTCAGGAAACATAATGCAGGCTGAAGCCAAGGCAGGCCATCAGCAACATGTCTGCAGTCAACTTGGCCAAATCACATTAACCTCTTAAAGCCTGACACTCGCTCCCAGTGAAGCTTTATAGAGCCCATCTGAGCTTTCTGTTTAGCACTCAATGAAGTGAAGTTCTATTATCCTGAAGTTAGAAACAAAGAAATTGGACTATGTGAATGTTCCAAATGCTCTATTTGGAAACAATCCAAACGTTCATCATTAATTATTCCTCAGCAAACAAAAGAATGCACTACGCACATGTGCTACAGCATGGAAGCATCTCAAAATAATTTGCTGAGTGAAATAAGCCAGACAAAAGAGTATCCACTGCAGGATTCCATCTTATAAAATTCTGGAAACATTAACTCATTTGTCCTGACAAAGCACATTAGTGGTTGCCTAGGGACTGGGTTTGGAGAGGAGGGCTTGAAGGAGTGAGAAGGGGCAGGAGGGAGGGATTTCAAGAGATTGGAAAATTTTGAATGGATATATGCATTATCTCAATTGTGATGATGGTTTCACCTCATAGATACACACGTCAATGTTTACACTTAGGTCAGTAATACTTCAGTAAAGCTATTTGATGAAAGTAACTGGGCTAACCCAAAAGAAATCAGGCTGAATCCAAGTATAATATATATTTTAAATAGAAATATAATTCATAATAATTTTTAAAGTATTTATTTCCATGGAGATTTAAATGTCCTTTAAACATTAATACTTCTCAGGAATCTCCTTATATTATTCCTCATGCCTCACTTTATATCAATATCTATTGGAGATCCAGTAAATGTGCCAGGAATTATTGTAAGTTTTATGGATACATTAGTGAAAAAAAAAGTCATTCCTGCCCTCATAAAGCTTATATTCCAACAGAAGACAGAATTAAAAGTAAATGAGTAAAAATATGACATGTAAAACAGTAGTAAGTGCTAAGGAGAAAAATAAAAGGGAAAAGGAATAAAAAGTCTTGGATATGCAGAGTTTCCATTTTTAACCCAGTGATCAGAGAAGGCCTCCATAAGGTGACATTTGCGTAAAGAGAGTTACAGGAGAGAGTCATAAGTAAGTACGGGAAGAAATTGCTAAAAAGAAAAAAAGCAAATGAAAAGGCCTTGAGGTGGGGTGCTTGCCTGGAATTTCAAGTGGCTAAGGTTGGTAAAAGAAAGAGTAGTCCATGAGGTCCAAGAAGCATCCAGGGGCCAGATTACAGTGCCTCACAGGCCACGGTGAGGATTTGGGCATTTCTGCTCTACGTGAGATAGGAAGCCACAAGAGGTTTTTGAGCAGAAGAGTGACATCATCTGATTTTTTTGTTTTTAATTTACTGTGGCTGTGGTTAAAGACAGAGGGAGAGGGTGGAATCAGGGATAACAAGAGAGAGTTAATTCAGGAGGGAAAAAATGGTACTTGACTTGGGGGTAACAGCAGACGTGGTAAGAAGTAGCCAGAGCTTGGATTTTGAATGGAGTAGAGTCAACAGGATTTGCTGATGAAACAAATGAGAATAATGTGGAAGAAAATTCTGATCAAGGATAACTCCAAGGGTTTGTGCCCAGGCAAGCAGAAGGATGGAGATGGCTTCAGATGAGCTACTAAACACTGGTGGGAATAGGTCTGGTGAGGTGGAGTTTAGGAACTAGGTTGTAGGCATGTGAAGTTTGAGACGCCTATTAAACATCCAAGTGGAGACATTAAAGTCTGTTATCTGTGAGTCTGGAATGCTAAAGAAAAGTCTAGACTTAGGATCAAACTTTGCAAGTCATCAGACAGAAATGATCTTTAAAGCTGTCAGTCTAGACGATCTATCACCACAAGACAAAGCCAAGGACTGAGCCCCAGGGCCCTCTAAATTCATGTGCTGGATAAAAGAGAGAAACCTGCTAAGCAATGCCCAGAGGTTTAGGAGAGAAATAAAAGAGGGGAGTACATTGGAGGCCAAGGGGGAAGATTTTCAGGAAGAGGGAGTCATCAAGGGTATCAAATACTGTCCTGACTGTATGCTATCAAGATGTATGCTCTCTCTGTATTTTATGCGAGATTCATTCATGACTTTACTGATGACCCTCAAATCTATATTTTCTGAGCTCCAGACCTAGATCTCCCACTTCCTGTTAGACATTTCAAGGTGAATGGCCACAAGTAGCTCAAACCCAGCATTACCGCAAATGAATCAATGATGTTTACTGTGTTTGCCCTGAAGCTATTCTTCTGTGGCTCCTCATGCAAGTGAATGTCACCAACACACCCAGGCCAGACACCTGGGTGCCACAATGCCTTGTCCCTTCACCCAGCTCAAATGCAGACATCATCTCCATGTCTTTCAAATCAAAGCATTTACTTAACCTATTTTCTCTACTGTAGGCATATGCTATGGGAGGAGGAAAGGATACAAAACTGAAACAGTCCTTTCCCTCAAGGAGGCTAGAGGAATCACATACCTAAACTGTACCGAAAATGCTGTACTTTAGGGTGGAGGCATGTTTTAGTTGGCTGACATTAAAAACAAAATCTACGTTCCAAGATTGCTCTGCCAAAATTACCTTTTAGATCATTCTAGATTCACCTTTTACAGAATTTTTTTAACTCATGTTTATTATATCATTTTTTATCTTTTTGTCCTAGTCATGATGATCAAATGTGCTCTATCTGACATTGTTTTCTCCACGTTAAATATAAGGAAAATAAATGGCTAGAAAGGCATACTAATTGCCAGAGTCAATTTAACGATAAACTGAATTTAGAACATAGTCTCTAGTGCTTCTGCTAGACTATGCCACCCACTGCTCCAACCTGTGTGAGTACTATGACAGGACTCCATTTCCTCCTTTGTCATAGACAGAAGGAGGGTCTTTCTTCTGTGCAAGCTCAACACTGGACATGCACAGAGGGAGACGGAGCAGAGAGCAAGAACACTGTGTGCTTGAGGACTGGAGGACCAGGTGGAGGAAAGAGTCAAGATTCAGGAGGGGGCTGGTAATAAGCCAGAATGTTGGGCCCAAGTGCTACATGTGAATTCTCCCTCAATTTCCCCTCTTCTAGAAGCATCATTTCTAGAAGTCATTTAGCACCTCCAATGGACTTTTCTTCTATCTCCTTACAACCAGAAATATGGCTGCTGCACTGGTGTAACCATTCCCTGGGGCAGCTGCCCTCGGCAGGAGGTGGCTGCTCTAGAGAAGCAAGAGTGTCTGAGGAACCCAAAAAGGCCTTTAGCTCAAACATCTTCCCCACTGGGCCTTATCAAAACTTCTTTTCAAGGAGCAATAAATTTTAATTGGATTGAGGTTTTCTCAGAAGAGTTTCATGTAAGCAGGGATTCCTTTATTTAATTAATTTCATTTCTACCATGAGAAATGGCCTTGAGAGAATGAAAAAAAGTATATGCATTTCATGAGACACTATTGAGTCAGAGAGACTGTCTAGGCCAGAAAGGGCCCATATAGAAGATTGTTGACCAGGCTGTGGGCATGTGGAGGATAGGGGTGGGAGGGAGGTGAGGTGGGGAGCAGAGAGAGAATGGATGAGAGGATGCTAACTGTAAAAGTTAATTGCTTTACACTTTCAAAAAGTATAGGTGTCAAGAGTTCATTTCTAGAGCCCACTGTCCAGTTGGAGATGGCTAGAACCCATTAAGGGCACCCCACTCCAGTACTCTTGCCTGGGAAATCCCATGGACGGAGGAGCCTGGTGGACTGCAGTCCATGGGGTCGCTAAGAGTCGGACACAACTGAGCGACTTCACTTTCACTTTTCCCTTTCATGCATTGGAGAAGGAAATGGCAACCCACTCCAGTGTTCTTGCCTGGAGAATCACAGGGACGGACGAGCCTGGTGGGCTGCCGTCTATGGGGTCGTACAGAGTCAGACATGACTGAAGCGACTTAGCAGCAGCAGCAGAACCCATTAACAGTGAGTGTTTTATCATACAAGGCATTGTTTCACATGTCATCCTAACATTACATTTTACTTTCAGAATGGCTGAATGTTCTCCAAGATTGTGTTTTCTATGAAAAACAGTGAAACTGACAGTGGGCCCAAAGAAGTTTATCATCTTAGGAATAGAGTTCTGTGGCTACTGCCTCTATGTCACATCATCCATCATTACCTGTTCCTCAGGGCTGCTATGTACAGCTGAAGAGGTCGTGCACTGCCCAGCTCCAGAGAGAGTCATTCACATAGCTTCTGATTTGAATAGCATTCTCTGGAGTTGGGCAGCATTCAGATACCTTGCACCCCCTAATAACCAGTAGGGGGAAAGGGAGTGAAGATATGAGGCTAGTTCAAGAGAGATCTAATGGGTAAAGAGGGTGAATTGAATAACCTCCAAAACAGGCCCAGATGCTGACCATTCCCTTCTCCAGAGGCACTCGGGGTCCCAGTAAACAGATCAAGGGCAGCTCTTGGCTGCCACTACTGTGTAGTACTGTCACACACTTTATGGAGTTCTCAGGGCATTAGGCAACGTGTCAAGGATTCCAAGAGGCCAAGATTTGTTTCCTGACCTCTCCTTCTGGAGTTTACACACCAATTTAATAGAAAGAGTGGGCACAATAAATAAATATAAAGAAAAAAATCAAAGAAGAGAAAAAGGAAGATAAGTGGTATTAACTTTTACAGTTAGATAAAGGAAGATAAAAGGTAGATAAGTGGTATATAGATGGCATTAAGAACTAAAGGATTTGGGGACTTCTCTAGTGGTCTGGTGGTTAAGACTTCCCCTTCCAATGCAGGGGGCGGGGATTCGATCCTTGTTAGGGGAGCTAAAAACCTACATGCCTGGAGACCAAAAACCAAAACATGAAACAGAAGCAGACTATAGCAAATTCAATAAAGTCTTTGAAAATGGTTCACATTAAAAAAAAAAAAAAACTGAAGAATTTTAAGGAGCCATATCTAAGGGAACTGGGGGAGTGAGTTTTAGCTGTGCCTGGAACAAGAATCAGCATTAACTGAAAAAAAAAAAAGGAGGAGAAGGAATCTTCCAGGCCAAGTAGAGGCTAAAATGGGGCTGGCTCATTGGATGACACATCACTCCATTTCCTTGGCTCTTTCTGTGGGACGAGCTACTGTTCCCACAGAGCCTCCACCCTCTGCTGTCATTTTCCACACCTGATTTGCTTGTCATACACAAATGCTCCTATTTTAGGAAATTTGGACACAATCCTCACATGCTAAGCTCTGCCCTCTTGTGTCGCTCCTCAGGATACTCAGAAGCTCTTCTTTGGCAGCGATGAGTACAAACAGTTTAACATTTTTAAATATTCCAAAGAATGATCATTGGTGTCATAAACAAGTGAACCAACAATACTCAACCTGAACCACCAGATGTCAGCCTTTATACACTAATCAATCTCAACGGTCCACAGACTCAACAAAGTACATGAGCTCATGAATTCATGATAGGAATTTTCCATAGCAGCCCAGGGTCTTCAGACAGTTCTATTAGTAAACAGAGATGCTCCAAAAAATCTTTCAGTCACTGCTGTACCCACACTGGACCCTACATGTTAGCTGCTCTGCACTGCATAGAAATGAGTGTCATCTGGCAGAGCTACTCAAAGGAAAACTAAAAAAAAAAAAGTCTGTTTCAGGTTGAGATGGAGGGAAGATAGTAAGGAGAACAGCTGCTGTTTTCATACCACCAACTGCACCTATGGCAAAATATAGCTGTCCAGTTTGTAGAGCTTTCTCTATTTGCTGAGGGCACTTAGGAGTTAGAGACCAGGTAGTTAAAACCCCGCTGGATGTATACCATACTTCATCTAAGCAGGACAGTCTGAGGGGATTGTTCCCCATCAATTTGTTCACCTGGATCTCCAATCATCCCACAGTCACTCCTGTGGGAGCACTGTTGTCCTCAATGCCAGATGTAATACCTTTGAAACCCAATCAGCTTGTCATTCTTCCCTTCCAATGACTTTCCATAGCACTGGAGACATAAACTCTCTGCCATGCCATGCGAGGTGCTGCTTGGGCTGGCCCTACCTGTCTGCCCCTACATTACCCACTCCATTGCCCCACTCTGCCCCCAGCAATGGCCGTTATACTATTCCAAGACTAAACCAAATGCATTCCTGCCTCAGGGCCTTTGCACTCACCGTTTCTTCCCTCAGGAAGTTTTTTCCTGGAAGTCTTTGCCTACTTGTTCCCTCATTCAAGTGTCTGGAAAAGCATAGCCTTCTTT
Source organism: Bos mutus (assembly GCF_027580195.1). Taxonomy (NCBI): domain Eukaryota; kingdom Metazoa; phylum Chordata; class Mammalia; order Artiodactyla; family Bovidae; genus Bos; species Bos mutus. The sequence continues at coordinate 52,349,101 of NC_091617.1, forward strand.
CCCACCCCCTGCCCCCACCCTCTGGCTTCACTGCACAGCTTGCCAGATCTTAGTTCCCCTCAGTTCAGTTCAGTTCAGTTCAGTCTCTCAGTCGTGTCTGACTCTTTGCGACCCCATGAATTGCAGCACACCAGGCCTCCCTGTCCATGACCATCTCCTGGAGTTCACTCAAACTCACGGCCATCGAGTCGGTGATGCCATCCAGCCATCTCATCCTCTGTCGGCCCCTTCTCCTCCTGCCCCTAGTCCCTCCCAGCATCAGAGTCTTTTCCAACTCTTTGCATGAGATGGCCAAAGTACTGGAGTTTCAGCTTTAGCATCAGTCCTTCCAAAGAACACCCAGGACTGATTTCCTTTAGGACGGACTGGTTGGACCTCCTTGCAGTCCAAAGGACTCTCAAGAGTCTTCTCCAACACCACAGTTCAAAAGCATCAATTCTTCAGCGCTCAGCTTTCTTCACAGTCCAACTCTCACATTCCCCTACTAGGAACCAAATCCAGGCCACAGCAGTGAGAGTCCTAACCATTGGACTGCCAGGGAATTCCCAAAACATTGCCTCCTTACAGAGATCTCCCCTGCCTCTTCTATCTAAAATATAACCACCTGTGGGGATTCCAGGCTTTCACTGCCATGTGGCTCAGTTTCAGTCCCTGGTCAGAGAACTGCAAGCCACAGGGTGTGCCCCCGCAAGACACAAAATTAAGTAAAATATAAACTTTCATTGCCCTACCAACTCCTAATTCACTCCATCCCCTCATCCACTTTATTTTTCTCTATAGACCTACCATTGTCTGAAATTATATATTTTTTGTTTACTTATTTGTTATTGTCTTCCATACTAGAATGTGAGCTCATGAGGGCCAGGACCTGTGGGCCCTGTTTACTTCCCTATCACCTATCCTTTAAGAAGCAGTGTATACATAGTGACCCCACAATAAATATTTGTTGAATGAATACATGAAATTCATTCTCTTACCCTATAAGTTACTTTTCTATTTCCATTCATGGCATTTCTTTTATCCTAGTCAAATTACTGAATTTGGGAGTATTTTTGACTCGTCATTCTCATTTCTATGTTCAATCATTGCTAAGACTTTTCTGGCCTCTGGTGTGAGGCCAGAGGCCTATCATACAGCTTAACTGCCACTGCCATCAACAGATCATGACCTTCCATTACCCCATCCTCCTCCACAAAACACCACACCCCACACATTTACTCACACACATGCACACAACACCCCCTCCACTTCCTGAGTTTAGAAACTATCCAAATAAGATCTCTACTAGTCTTCTATGAAAACACTTTCCTATAGTTCACCTGCTCTCTCTGATCCCTGATTTTGCCTTGACTTTTCTTGACATTGTGTACACTATTCCTGCTACCAGAAGTGCCCTCCATTCATTACTCTGGTTAAACCCCATTCCCATTTTTTATATCCCAACCCAAATCCTCCCTTCTATATAGAACTCACATTGACCACTACACATCATAGTAATGCCTCCCACCTCTGGCCTCGTCTCTACTACCCACTTAAGTGATAAGTGATTTTAATCATTTAAGGCCTTAAATTATCTAATGCTTTTTATACACACACACATACATGTGTGCACATATGCATACACACACACATTCATTTACCTCTGCTGGGCATCCTACCCACCTCCAAAAGTGTTTGAAAAAAGAAAAGTGTTACCGTTTACTCTCTACCTATATAAAATTAAAGAACATTGGGTCTATATTTGGTTCAAATTCTTACATTTTAGGATAAATAAACTGAGGTCCCTCTAAACAGGCTGGTAGACATTAAACAGTACTTTTCCAGGTCTGATAATCTGACAACTGTCTTGTTTTAGAATGACACTCAGCCCCCAGAATAATACACTTACCACGAAGTTCTTTTTTTCCAGACAGAATTTGATAGAATATGTGGTAGTTCCTCTCTCCAGGCTGCTGGAAAATCACCCGGGATTTTTCAAGCAAATCTGCATAATAAGGCATGAGTAAAGATTCAAATGTAGGTGTTCTTGCAAAACTTAGAAGAAAGGTGATCAGACAGTGCAGTGCCTACTTACAGATGTCGATATCTGCAGATGACAGCTTGCCTCTGGCACAAAAGTGCATCCTGATGAACTTGCCCTGAGTGAACACAGAACAGTTTCCTATTTAACATGCCAGACAGCTGCAATGGTTTCATTATACACATCACTTCCAAAGTAACTACTTCCTCCAAAGTTAAAAAAAAAAAAATTCCACATGGGGTGTGATGGCACCAGTTAATGTCAAGAGGCAGCCAGAGTGTCATCAGGACTGGCAGTAGGCCCAGAGTCTAGCCTCAGATCTGCTCATCACTGACTGCGTATTCTTTTTTTTTTTTTTTTTATTGAAGAGTAGCTGATTTACAATGTTGTGCTAGTTTCAGGTGTACAAAGAGATTCAGTTTTATATCTATAAATGTATAATTTTCATATATATAAATATATAATTGTTATTTATATAACATATATATGATTTCATATATATACAATTTATTTATATATAATTTACATATATATACATATATACATTTTGTTTTTTCAGATTCTTTCCCATTACAGGTCATTCACTACAAGACATTGAGTATAATTCCCTGCACTGAACAATAGGTCCCCATTGGCTATCTATTTTATATATAATAGTGTGTATATGTTAATCCCAAACCTGTAATTTATCCCTCCCTTCTCCTCTTGGCTGTGCATTCTTATGTGCATTATAGAATTTCTCCAGGCCTCAGTGTTCCTATCTAAAAATGAGAAAAATAATATCTTCTTGATATATTCTTTTATTTACCAGCAAACATTTGTTGAGCATCTACTATGATCCAGAAAACCTGCTAGACACTGGAGATACCACATGGGAAAAGTAGATGTGCCCCAAATCTTCTAAATTCTAGGTGTAAGCAGCGAATGTAACAGCTCTGACTGAGGAATATTTGATGTGTTTTGAAATCAAAAGAAAAGCCAGATATGAAGGAGTGCAGCAAGTAAGAGAAAGCAGAGAAGAAAGCAGAGTCTGAGAGTAGGCAGGCAGCAGGCACCATATTAGGTCAGCCATGTGGCCACAGGAAGGAGTGGGGTTTTACTTTGTGTGTGCTCAGAAGACATTGGGAGGTTTTAAGCAGAAGAGTGACACGATGGGACTTAAGTTTCAAAACATCACCTTGGCATGGTTATAGATGAGGCTGCCTTCCTTCCTTGTCAATGAAAAGCCATAAGACAGTATCTGATGGGACAGAAAGTCTGCCCAGAGGCTACAGAGCCCAGGTGCATCAAGACACAGTCAAGACACAAACACACATTTGTACATAAACACATACAAACATGTACAGAGGTGTCCCTGCATGTGTATGTGCATTTACACACATATACATTTATGTACTCTCAACTGAAAAAAAACTCACAACCTAAAAGTTGAGAATTATGTTTATTCAGTGGACTTACTGAAGACTTAAGCCCAGAAGATAGCCTCTCAGATAGCTCTGAGGGACTGCTCCACAGAGCTAAGGGAGGTGCCTGGGTATACAGGAGTCTTTGCAACAAAAACTAGGTAATCAGAACATCAAAAAATGCTGCTAATCAAAGAAAATAGACCATCTGAAGTTAATGAATTTAGTGCTTGTCTATTTATGGGAAGATGCAAGAGTCTGGCTCATTGAACTTATTCCTTTGATATGCCCCTTAACTATCTAGGGCCAGTATCCTGCTTGTCTCCAACTTCATGTATGGAGTATTAATCTAAAGAAGTTAACCTGGATTTCTTGATTTTTTTTAATCCCCCCTTTCTTTCTTTCTCTTGTCTTTCCTTCGTCTTTCCATTCATCCATCTTTGTTTAATTTGCTTCGCTACTTCTTCTTTCCTTCCATCCTTCCAATTTTTTTCTTGTTCTTGGTCTTTTTCAATTGCTTTCTCTCCTTATTTATTTTTCTTCCCACTTGCTATTCTCTTCTTTCTTCCTTTTATTCTACTCTTTTCTTTATCTTCTTTTTCTCCTCCCTCTTTTCCATCTTTCCCTTTTCCCTCTCTTGGCCTTTTTTCCCCGCAGTTTTATTCTTTAGTATTTAAGCAGAAATTCTCACCACATTCTGACAAATCCCAAATCTATCCATTGTTTTCTGGACCAGTATTAGTACCTGTTACACAGCCAGATACCACAAGCAGAGGTAAGAGTGGTCAGGGCAGCTCTAAGGTTTTTGGAGGGAAAGCAGTCAAATAAGCAGGAGGCTATTATTTAATCATGCCTAGAGACTCAGCAGCAGTAGCAGCAGACTCAAAAGGAAGCCTTTTACAAATTTCCTTGTAAATTATATAATGGCTCCCTGACACTCATTCTTGGCATAAAATGGATTAGTGACCTTAATCCAAATCGTTTTATCTTGGGACTATTAGTTATCAAAAAATACTTTAAAAAAGTGTTTTTTTCCCCTGTCAAAAAAATCCCCAGTGAAATATATCCAGGGGCAGGGGGTTCATAGGCAAAAGTAGAAACAGTAATTGTAGTAAGTGAATTCGGAAGTGCTTACCAAAATGACTTTTACAAGGAGTATAGGAAATTACAAAGAAGAAATTACTTTCAAATCTGTAAAATGTAATAAATATAAAACATCATTAGAATTTGCTGAGTGAGCTTTCCTACTGGGAGTGGTAAGGAATTTTAAAGTATTAACATATTTTCTTCCTGAAATTGACTACCTAGTAGAAGCTTCTCAGGTATTCATCTTAATTGTATTAAGATGAAGCTAGCAAAATTTTTTGAGGAATCTAACAATATTATGTACAGTCATCAAAAACCTTCTTTGATGTTCTAGAAAAAAATTTTTTCAGATCTGTGTGCTCAGGCATGAAGTTAACCATTTGCTAAAAATGAAAGACTCCAATATACTGCTCAATTCAGTTACTTACAAAACGAGAAGAGTTGTCATTTCTCAGGGTTTTGGCATTTCCAAATGCTTCCAAGACAGGATTCACTTGTTTGATTTGATCTTGTAGAGTTTCCTTGGATACAGGTAAGAGAAATACAACTGATGAAGTGTTTGGCAGAATTCTGTAATGTGGCAAGCCTTCCATACCAAGGTCAAAGCTCATTCTTGTTTTGATAATAAATGGCCAAAAACCACTTCTGAATTTGGTGATAAAATATTACTTTGGAATGGGAACTTAGAAAAATAGATGGAGGAAAGACTGACAATATATGATGCCCCTAAGACTATAGGTTGGAGGTCATTTACTTGCAATGTTTCTTTTTTTGGTTGGCATTGGTATGAGTAGGAAAAGAAAATTGATATTTTACCAAAGTAAATAATAACAAATACCATAGCCTATTTCCAAACTTCATTCCATATACTCCTCCTCACTGCTAATCTGCTGCTCTTCCCATTCAATTCTTACACCTAGAAATTTATTCTAAGGTAATACAGCAGACTCTTGTCATTATCAGTTATATTTTTGCTTGCTATTATCCCTAAGTAATCTTGAGGTTCATACCAAGAAGTGACTTGAAATGGTATTTATTAGTCTTAAGTTTAAATACTATGTGCTCAGGCTGATGGGGCAAAGCAGGCCATCTACTTTGGGCAAGTCTTTTTTTTCCCTCATTGAATGAGTCTTAATGACCACTTAGCACCTAAACTGCCACTGCCTAAACTTTCCACTGAGTCCCAAATACTCTTTGTATGAGGAGAATTTCACAGTATGTAGTATTTCAGAATCTATAGACTTATAAATACTATGTTCTTTCTATGTATTATGGGTTACTTAAAGTAATTGGGCTATATGAGCAAAATTTTTCATAAAAGTTTTTGTATTATGTATTGTGTTATGTATTATCACAGGACTCAATGGTTAGACCAAACAAATGCACACCAAACAACCTAAAATGTACACAAAAATAAAGTATCATATAGTGGATAATAGAATTCAGTGATAACTAAAGAAATTAATCAAATTCAGGAGTGTGGTAGCTGGAAAAGAAACTTTCTAAGGTTTGAAAATTGGACTAGATTGCTATTTTGACATACTTTTACTTTGGAAAAACAGCAGGAAACATCCAGTATCAAATTGAAAAGCAAGATAGCAAATTCAGGCATAGTAAGACGAGAGGCTCCAACAGCTCAATAGCTCATTGGTTTTGAGCTCTGCTCAGCTTTCACTTTTCACTTTCATGCATTGGAGAAGGAAATGGCAACCCACTCCAGTGTTCTTGCCTGGAGAATCCCAGGGACGGGGGAGCCTGGTGGGCTGCCATCTATGGGGTCGCACAGAGTCAGACACGACTGAAGTGACTTAGCAGCAGTAGAAGCAGCGGCAGCATTATCTAAGCGTATTTTACAGACCAACTCTCATATCTAGGTATCCTCAGATTATTACCATCAACCTGTTAACCCAGTAAGCTAAAGCAAACATTACCAAGTATAAAAACATTTAAATAGAAGGTAAAGTTTTTCAGAACCTAGAATGTGGTTAAAGTTGAGGGTACATCCACTGAGCATTTGGAATTTGAACCAGAAGTTAGGGGTAACGGAAGCAGAGTTCTCTCAGTGAATATTTGAGGAAGCCTGACATCTCACAGTAGCTAAAGGGATTAAGAAATAGTAATACCAAAAGTGGCTATTCAGGGCATTGGTGACCATAGTTTGAGCAGAAGATGGTGTGGATCTTAAGTACCTAATTCTCAAAGAGTCCAACCAAGAAAGATTAGGCCAATAAGGGCCCCTTGAAGCAGATCTAAAGCAGATTATGTAATTTCATGGTTTTGGATGATTGGTTCAGAGCACTTGATGATTTTCCTGAGAGGAAAATATGGGGAAAAAAGACTTTTCATAGTTTTTTAATTGTTTTGTGGCATTGTCCCCTCCTTTCTTCCCAAAAGCGGTCAGGGCAGAGTCTCCATCATTAGTGGATAGGCCACCTCACCTTTTCTGCCAATATGCATGAAGGCTTACCAGCTTTTCCTTGGATTCACCCGTGGTTGCTACAGTGGCAAAATACTGGATAATATGTTTGGTGTTCACTGTCTTTCCAGCACCAGATTCTCCTCTATGATCAGAAATTCAGTGACAGTTAACTGGTTCAGATTATAAATGCAAGGAAAAACAAATAATTTTAACCGCATTAACTAAGAGGGAGAGCTTTATGGAAATGTGGAACTTTAGAGGGAACTTGAAGGAGAGGCAGACATTTAATTGGTTGGGAGGGGGGGATATCTTAGGCAAAAATGCAGCATTAGCAAAAAATCTGGAATAGAGAAAGATCAAAGACTTTTATGAAAATAAGAAGCCTGCCCTTCCTGGTCCCATTAACTGAAAGGTTAAGGGTATCTTTGCTAATTAGAGATAGGTCTCCTCATTACCAACTATTCAAGAGATTATCACATATGAAGGCTGTGACCACATGGCCAGGTCCAACCCTCTCCCTCAGAGAAGAACCGTCTGGTCACTCCACCAGGAAGTTGAGCTTTATACTCCCCTTTTACCTTTAACAGTCAGCTAGCTTTGTAATGTGGGGAGAACACCATGGTGAATTTATAGCCTTATCGCTCAAAGCATCATAGGTTTAAGGTCTGCTTTTATCTGTCTGAAACTCTAAAAAGTGAGTCTGTCCTCTCTGCAAAGGATTGAACTCTAACCACTCTTCTGGCTCTAAGATTCTGAGACCCTATTATTTTTCTGGGGATGACTAAAGCCAAGGAATAGCCTAATACATGAGGTGGCATCATCATTGCTTAGGAAGAGCAAGAACTTTAGCATTTCCCTGCCTCTCGAGTCCTAGCCTCTGCCTCGGTCACTGTGCTGACAGTTCACCTGGCCAGCCAGTGCTCCTCCCGGCAAGATTAACATACAACATGGTCTCAGTGAAATCCTTTCCTTCCTTCCTCTTCACTCCCTTTTCTTGCCCCTCCGGGCACCATCTTTAATTCCCACTACCTAATGTACTGGGCTTCCCAGGTGGCGCAGTAGTAAAGAGTCCACCTGCCAATGCAGGAGACACAAGAGATGGGGTTTGATCCCTGGGTCGGAAAATCTCCTGGAGGGGGAAATGGCAACCTGCTCCAATATTCTTGCCTGGAAAATTCCATGGAAAGAGGAACCTGGCAGGCCCCAGTCTATGGGGGTCACAAAGAGTAGGACACAACTGACAGACTGAGCATGCAGGCATGAAACTAATGTACCTTGGCCTGCTCCAGTCTGGCTGCTCACAATAGCATGTTATCTGTCCAGTGGTCAATCCCACTGGACTTTCAGTCTTTCAATCCAACTAGCCAACCAGAGAACTCTGAAAATGATCTTTTGGATAGGGAGCTCTCTTCCTCAAGAAGATGATTAAGACCAGCGTGTGCACTGCAGGTTCTAAAGTATCTTCTAAAACGGGAGGCAGCCTAGTGGGCACCATATTTGGCTAAGCACTGACTTACGTGTTATGACAATTTCCTGAGTATCTTACTATTGCCTAGCCTGTGTCTGGTATCTGAAGAACAACAATTCAAAGGCAGTGAATTTATGTTTCATATCCAGTGAAATGTAGGTGTCTGTTTTGATGGAAACCCTCACTGCTGGCCAAAAAGTAAAAGCAAGCACTTACGTGAAGAGTATAGACTGATTCTCTCGACCTACAAAAGAAAGGAAAATGTCAGAACATTCTTCTGCTAGAATTTCTATGTACGGTATGAATTTATTCAAAATTTCCTTGGTTACAGTTTGAGAACAGGAGAAGGAGTTGTTCTGTATACAGTTAGAAAAAAGATACTATTCAAATGGTACAAAGTAAAAGAGATTTTTCTCTTGACCCTATGTAGGCTAGTCATAAGAACATACAAATTCCATCACCATTTCCTTGCTCCAAATATAAATGATAAATGACAAACGGTTGACATATCACTATTTTAAGGCTTTTATTAAGCCTGGTGTAAAAATAACTACAGAATAACTTCTTTGTGCCAAACATTCTAGCAGGTGCTTTCTGTAATAAAAGCGGACAGCTACAGGGGGCTCACACTGGGCTTGCCACTGGGCTGAGCACTTTCAAGGCATTATCTCCCTTAATTTGACATGTGAGCTAATCGTCCCCATAACCCTAGGAGGTAGGCCTTATTTTGCCCATGTTTCATCTGGAAGGAAACAAGGCTTCAAGTGATGAGGCAGCTGTAAAGGCCATGCTCTGTTCACAATGCCTACCTGCCTCTTAGCGACACGGACAAAAACTAGATCAGATATTTTTACCCTTCATTTTGTAGGGCAGACACTTACTGTGAAGCATATCCTGAAAGGCATTACTGGCCACAGCGAAGATGTGAGGGGGAGCATCTGATCGCCTCCTGCCTTTATAGGCTGCCGCCACCGCTTTGTGATACACTGGAAGCTGCTTGTGAGGGTTGATGCTCACACAGGAGAGCCCTGAATATGTCTGATGTAAGATCAGAAAAGATTTCTGAAAATAGGTTAGAATACTTGCAGGTTTGTCAGCTCTTTCACTGTCGGGTAACATCTGCTTGAATATTTACTTACAAAGGAACTAAGAGGAAAAGGGCTTTTGGATTCTTACAGAGAAGGGACTTTGAACAGAAAGAGACAGAACCAGGTTAGAGTAACAGGGGACCCGGGATTACCCCTTCCCTGGGAGAGCTGTCAACCACTAACTTGTCTGACACACACACAGGCCTTTCAAAGACAAGGAGAATGCTGCCAGCAGGACTGCTGATATGAGGAACCCACTCTCAGGCATTGAGGCCTGAAGGGAGTCTGTGTCTCAGCAGGGTTAGGAACCTGATACTTTAGGCCCTGAGGGGAATAGCTCATGTGGGTCACTCACAGTGGTGGCTGGATTGTGGCTCCCCAAAGGTATGTCCACATCCTAATCACCAGAAAATTTGATCTTATTTGGAAAAAGGATCTTTGCAGGTATAATTGAGGCAAGATCTCAAGATGATATCTGGTTGGGCCTTAAATCCAACAGCTAAAGACCTCATAAGAGACACACAGAGGAGAAGGCAATGTGGAGATGGGGGCAGAGACTGGAGTGACGGAGCCACTTGCTACCAGAAACCAGTACAGGTGAGGACTGGTTCTCCCCTTGAGGCTCTGGCGGGACTGCGAGAGCCTGAGATCTGTTTATCTGATCTTGGACTCTGGCCTCTAGCATTAGGACAGAATAAATTTCCTTTGTTTTAAGCCACTCTGTGGTAATTTTGTTACAGCATCCCAGGGAAACGAAAACAGTCATGCAGCAAATCAGAGTGCCCAGGAGTAAGCCAGCCGCATGGCTAGGCTTCCACAGTAATGGGTCCCAAAAGCCTTCATCTTTGCCTAATCCACGCAGTGTTGCTTCGGCTGGATGTATCCTTAGTGAATTAAAAGAGCTGAGCAACCAATCATCCCCAATTCAATGATGATGGGGGAAAAAATCATTCCATTTATTGAGCGCTAACTAGATAACAGGCACTGAACTACATGCTTTACCTACATTCTTTGTTTTATCCTTCAAGCTACCATGAAGAGACAGGTTTTATTATCCCACACTACTGATAAGGTCACTCCAAGAAGAAATAACTAGGGACTTCCCTGACGGTCCAGTGGCTACGACTGTTCACTCCCAATGCTGGGGGCCCAGGTTGGATTCCTGGGCAGGGAACTAGATCCCACATGTGGCAGCTAAAAGTTTGCATGCCGCAACTAATTGTTTATGTGCTGCAACTGAGACCCAGCACAAACTAAATAAATAAATACTTTAAAAATAATAATAACTAGTAAGAGACTGAATTGGCATTTAAAAGGCACTGGTCTATCACTCTCCAAGCCTTGGGCCTTTACTTTTTTTTTTAAATTTTATTTTATTTAACTTTACAATATTGTATTGGTTTTGCCATATATCAAAATGAATATGCCACAGGTATACATGTGTTCCCCATCCTGAACCCTCCTCCCTCCTCCCTCCCCATACCATCCCTCTGGGTCATCCCAGTGCACCAGCCCCAAGCATCCAGTATCGTGTATCGAACCTGGACTGGCGACTCGTTTCATATATGATATTATACATATTTCAATGCCATTCTCCCAAATCATCCCACCCTCTCCCTCTCCCATGAATATCTGTGGAAGGGATATATATATAATAACAAAATAAAAGTGGAAAAAAGTAAGGTCCCTGCCCAGTGGGCATTTTGCAAAGATTATCCTCATATGAGTATGCTTGAACTCAATATCTTTTTTCACCTAAGAGAGGGCTGGGACATCACCAATATGATGCCAGCATGTTGTCAGCAGAGAGGCATATACACGTACATAGATCATCCAATGGTCATAGCGCCTCCTCAGGGCATGCAGCACAGATGCTTCATTGAGGTGAGTCAGCATTGCCATGTCTTCAATCATTTCAAACTCTGGAGGATTCATCTGCTGAATTTCATCCTCCTTGACACTCAGATGCTGCAGAGAGGAGAAAAATATAAGATATATTCCCCTACCGCTTCTGTGCGCATTCATTTTTGCCAGGCATTGGGAAGAATATTCAAAGAGTGAAGAAAAAGATGCCTCATTAGAGGATGGAGCCAAAGGAAGTTAAGCCAACCTGTTTCTTCCAAGAAACAGGTGTTCCTCCTACTCATGTTCTCTCCTTGCCCAAAGATAAAGTCTTTAAAAGGGCTTTGGTTGAATCAAAATGTTCTAAATTGCAGCACCCTGATTCTGTGGTTCCCCACTGACTGACTGCCCCTGAGATAACACACATTATATTGCACATGATCTAGCCCCTCCCTAGATGTCTCAGCATATCCTGAATGTTTAAAAGGAGGAATTTAGGGTAATGGATCAAGCAGACAGACTCATCCTTTCAGACTTACTTTAGACCTATTCTCTTCCTCAAGCCTTCCCCAACTTCCCCAGCTCATTATTTTTCCATCCTTAAGTCTTTTACCATATATACAACCTGTACTATCTTGATATTATTAACTCTTGTCTGTGTTTTAATAATTGGCTGTGTGTGCATGCTAAGTTGCTTCAGTCATGTCCGATTCTTTGCAACCCTATGAACTGTAGCATGCCAGTCTCCTCTGTCCATGGGATTCTCCAGGCAAGAGTAATGGAGTGGGTTACCATTCCCTTCTCCAGGGGATCTTCCTGACCCAGGGATCGAACCCAGGTCTCTTAAGTCTCCTGCATTGGCAGACAGATTCTTTACCACCAGCGATACCATCGGTACTTCTTGAGTACCTTCTATGTCCTTAGCATTGTGATAAGGGTTTTGATAACTATAGAAGAAGAAACCATCAAGATCCCTTCTTCAGATGCTTTCCAGCTAGATTATAAGCATCTGAAGAAGGGATCGTGATGGTTTCTTCTTCTTATCACAATGCTAAGGACATAGAAGGTACTCAGAAGTGTTGATATCTTGATTAACATTGCATTGCAATGCATTGCAACTATCAAATTGTTGCTTAGAGTTACTCTCATGTTTCCTAACCCTATTTCCTGTAGCCCTTTTCCTTGATTAATACATATTGGTATCAGCTAATTGCTCCATTTAATCCCAGTTAGTAATACTTCTTCTAAGGCTCCCACACTCTCCATATTTTTTATCTCATTCCTATTAAGTCTTTTTTGGCACTGTTCAAACAATAACCCCTTTTCTTTTGAGTCCCTTTCAATTTCCATATTTCATGAACTCCTTCTCTCCTGTAGAACATAATCAGGTCTCTTACATAAAAAACCTCCCCTTAGCTCTGATTCTATTTTTCTCTGTTCTTTCAATACCAACTTTAAGTATTACTCCCCACCCACTGGCTTTATTGCCTTTGTTAATGTTTCAAAGATGAGATGGTTGGATGGCACCACCAACTCAATGGACATGAGTTTGAATAGACCCCAGGAGTTGGTGATGGACAGGGAGGCCTGGCGTACTGCAGTCCATGGGCTCGCAAAGAGTTGGACACGACTGAGCAACTGAACTGAACTGAATATTTTGAAGACCAAAGGTGACTGGAAGTGTAGTTACTTCTAATATCAGGAGGAGGAAGCCTGGAGCCAGGCGGATGCAGAGTGGGGCTGAGGGAATGAGACCTCCATTATATGGTGAACCAAGCCACCTACCTTTAGACTCCTCTTTCTGTATCATTAATTTACTGCTTTCATGCTAATCTTCCTATGATTTATTTCATAGTTGTAACCACATTATATTCACAAATCACCTTAACTACTGTTTTAAAAAACAGCAGTTTTAAAAAATGTACTCAGAAGAACAAACTTCTCATCTGGAGGCCTAATAAAATTGAACTGGACACAATCAAGAAAGTGCAAAGACAACACACAGATTGGGAGAAAATAATTGAATCCTTCTGTTTCCTTATTTAAGACATTCTAAATTTAACCTTGCCTACATGTGTATGTTCCTATTGATAAGGACCAAGTTTCTGCCCTTAATTCCGTTAATTAGTTATATAAAATTTACCTAATTTGTGATTTTTTTAAGCATACAGACACTGCAAGGAAGGCATATAAAACACACATAAGTGGTAGTTTTTGAGTGGCCTCCAGAATTTTACAGTTCAAATGATGATACTTTGAATCATAAATTGTCCAAATACAAAGATAAGGGTATGAAAAAGATAAACTTTCTTGATAATGATTGTAACTGTTTGTTATAGGATGTGGCCTGTTATGGAGTTGGAATGGGCAGAATTGGAAGGAGACTGGAGAACTACATATGGGCAGGAAATCACCTGTAAAATCCAAAAGGATATGTGTATTGAGTCAGAGCAGAAATAGGCCCAATTCTCCGCCATGGGGCTGGCAGGCACCTGAGGTCAATGATATTGACAAAGGTGCTGAGAATGGGCTGTCTGTTCAGTATTGCCTGTGGTTCTGAGTGCCTAGGTGACAGGGAGAAGGGGCCGGGGACTGTTACAGCCTCACTACACATTCTCTCTAAGATGCCTCACCATCTAACTTATGCCCCAACATTTGACCTAAGTTTCTCTTTCAAAGGTCATGGGTGACCTCCTGATTCTGAAGTTCAAGGCTTTCTCCAAGCCCTAAATCTCTTTCTCTAGCATTTAACATTACGGACTCTCGCCCATTTCTTGGCTCCTCTGACACTGTTCTATTCTTATTCAAATTATCCCACTCTTTCCTGATCCTCCTAACATAGCTTGTTACATATTTCCTAAGAAAGACAGTATTTACTCCAAGTAAATATTTCCTAAGGTTATTACTTATTCCAAGAGGTACTTTTAAAAAGAGCTTGAAATATGATGAAAGAAGGGGGAAAGCTGAGCATGCTAGCTAGCATCAATGAGATTTACCACTAGCAATTGGTTTACTCTGATTCTTCAGTGTTTATCATTAAATCTTTGAGAATAAGTGGAAGAGTTTCTTAAAGATGAATGAGTTTTCTAAAGTCAGTGGCAGTCAGTGGGGTCAGTGGCGTCTCCTACCCCAGGTTTTTAACAAAACTTAATTATTGAACAGCTAACTTAGTCACCCCAGGGATGAAATAAAGATTTCTTTACCTTTCCATCTGTTGTCTCAACAAGCAGTCTGCCATCACCTCCACTCCCTTTAATCTCAGCCTCAACATAAGCATTCTTCTCATCATGAATCCAGCACTTTTTCTTCCCTACAGAGGAAAAAAATGGATTCCTAACTACAGTTCTTATAGGAAATGTACACTGAACCATTTCATACTGACAGACATGGTCTCATTTCTGCTGTCTGTTTATGGACTTCGAGTCACGAACATAGGAAATTGCAAAGTTAGATAAAATCATGAAAGCCCATCCTGAAGATAAACCCACCTAAGGACTGTATAGGAACAAGAAACATTTTAGCCAATGGAGATTGGAAACATTTTGCTACGCGACAGTTAAGTGCCAGCCATTGCCCACCCCTCCATCCCCAGCATTTACCTCCCACTAACAGCTCCAGGTGCTGGGCAATTGGCCTGGTGCTCTTACCCTTCCTAGCTCCTCTCCAAAAAACACCATTCAAGAAAAGTCTGGTTACAACTAAGTGAAAATTTAGGTTACTGTGCATGTCTGTCAGGGTTTCTTTAGACCTTATTTCTTATTTTGGAATGAAAGCCTTAATAATAAAGACTATTACATGGTAGAATTAGATGGGGGGAAAGATTGAGGAGAGAGAATGAGTTATT
Organism: Bos mutus; assembly: GCF_027580195.1. Lineage (NCBI taxonomy): Eukaryota > Metazoa > Chordata > Mammalia > Artiodactyla > Bovidae > Bos > Bos mutus. Next base: position 52,364,271 of record NC_091617.1, read on the forward strand.
TCTGTCATACATCTTAACTGATTCATATTTTCCCCATATATTATTTTTCTCTCTCTCTGCCTCCTCTACTCCATGTCTCACACATTAGCAAAGCAGCCCTCTACAAAGGGATTAACCAACAAGAGGCTCTGGGTGAAACAAGCCAGAATTCTTACGAGCAGCTGAGGCAGCTTCTCTTGGCCTCACTGAGATGCTTCTCAAGTCCTCTTCCACCTGAGGCAGATAGCCAGGGAAGATGAATAAGAAACACACTTTGAAAAGAAAGTGAGTCTTTTTTTAATTAATGGATTTTACTTTTTATTTATTTTTCATTTTTATATTTTTAATTGGAGTAGAATTGCTTTACAATGTAGGGTTAGTTTTTGCCATACAACACCATGAATCAGTTATACATATATCCCCTCCCTCCCTACATCACACCCCTCTAGGTCAACACAGAGCACGGAGCTCCCTGTGCTGTATAGCACCTTCCCACTAGCTATCTTACACATGATAGTGTATGTCAGTGAGTCTTGTCCGAAGCTCAGGTAGACGGGGAGAGGTAGGAAGGAGAGCATTTGGCTGGAAGAAGGAAAATCCAAGTCTGTGGCGGTGGGAGGCATAGAAAAGGCACCACTGCAGCCATAGTACTGGAGGGTAGTGTCAACACCATCCCAACTCTGCAACACAGGAACCACAAAAGCTAGGAAGTCTCACTCCTGCAGGACAGGCAGCTTCACCAGACGACCCCCCAGAGATGAACGGTAGGACTTGAGGATAGAGTGTGTGAGAAAGATTTGAACCTGGGCAGCATGCACCCCTCTGCCATCACGTTTGTCTCTGAAAAGAATCTCTGCTTACTACTTCCTTGCTGTCACAACCTCCACTGTACTCTCTTTCCATTTCCCTGATTACAACCAATTCACCCCTCAAACTGCTGGGCAGGAGAATTTTTGTGTTCCTATCTGGTTGATTTTGTATTTGCTTCTACTTGTTTGCATTTTAAATATTGGCTTTAATTGTATCTATCATTTTGATCTTCTTGCAAAAACTAATTTTGCTTTGTGTTGTGTTTATGGTTAGATGGCATCACCGTCTCAATGGACATGATTTTGGGTAAACTCCGGGAGCTGCTGATGGACAGGGGGGCCTGGCGTGCTGCAGTCCATGGGCTTGCAAAGAGTTGGACACGACTGAGAGACTGAACTGAACTGAACTGTGTTTATGAAAACAGGCTTGTTTTTGAAAAGCACCACTTGCATACATTGTGTGCATTTAAGGGAAAGGTACTGTATTTTTAAAAAATTCTCTTCTTTATTTGATAGACCCAGGTATCAGTGCTCTCGCCCAATAAAACACCCCTACCCCCCACCCCATGTGTCTCACACATACACATACACACACACACAATATCTAGATCCATCTTCATTTCTTGTTGACCTGGACAGTACCAATAACACACTGGTTCACCTTGGAGGCAAAGTGTAGGGAGTTGAGGGACTTGGAGACATTCTCTTCTAGGGGAGAAATGTTCACAAACATGAGTATCTTAGCACTGCCGCCCAGAGAGTTCTGCCCCAGGTAAGTGAGCTTGCTGTTACAGTAAGGCCCATGGGACTCCTTGTTGCTCAAGGCCATGGTGACCAGCCCCAGCGTGGACAGGCTGCTGTTAATGGCCTGTGTTTCCAGAAGGTGTTCCTGCTCCCCAGGGCCGAGGATAAGCCAGGGTCTAGCTGCTCACTCCCAGCCAAGTCCACAAGGCTGAGGGGGGCTATGCACTGCAGGCCTCGGCCAGCATGCTCCCCAGAGATCTGCAGCTGGAACACACTGTGACTACATGACGAGCGCTCATTCTGGGCTGTACGAATGACAGCCCAGTTCTGGTAGGCTAGTCTCTTTCTCACAGGAGACTGGAACATAGCGCATGTTGGTGACATTAAGCTCCTCGTTGCCTGTCCCTGCCTGGCGAATCACACATTCACCTCCCTGGACCTTCCGGGTCCCAGTGGCCAGTAGGTCTCAGACAGTCTTGTTGTAGATCTCTAAGTAACTTGCCACAAAACTGTAGGTCCAGCCCTGGCCACTTAGTTCCTGGGCCACAGGAAAGAGGTGCCGCAGGGCCCAAGGGATCAGCCCCTTCATCTGGGGGTCTCCCCTAGGCCCACCCTCCATGGTGAAGGTCTTACCACTGCCTGTCTGGCCATAGGCAAAGATGCACACTGGATACCCACCCAGGGCTGACTGGTCAAGCATGGAAATCTCCTCAAACACTTCATCCTGTCCACTCCCTGGTGGGAACACCCGGTCAAAGGAGAAGTCATGGTGGGTAGGGGCAGCTGGCGCCCCACTCAGGGTCCCACACTGCTCGTCAGACCAGGAGAGGCTGAGGTGGGTTGGAGGGTCAGAGGGCCCACAGGGGCCAGAGGGAAACTGGAGAAAGCCAGGGGATGGGGTGGACTCCCCTGGAAGGATGGGGCAGACCTGGCAGAACACACAGATGTTGCCTTTGAGTTCCTACAGTTGGTTATGTAAACGCCGGCACTCCATCTCAAGCCCATGGAGATGTTCTTCCCACTCAGCCAGTGAACCCTCCCAGACTGCAGCCTTCTGGCTCAGAGAAGCAACCTCTGCTTGGCTGTCCGACAGAGAAGCTTCTGAGGTCTGCAGGCTCCTCTCCTGCTCTTCCAGCCAGGCAGCCAGTCCCCTCCACTCCTCCGACCATCTCAGCTGTTCTTTCTGGAGCCCTTGCACTAAGTCCTCCTTCGTGCCCATCCACTTTTCCAGCTCCAGGACCCGGGCACTCAGGTTCCCCAACTTCCATTGGCCTGCTCAGCCTGGGCCTGCACCTGGTCAACTCCAGTGTCAACTCCAGTGTCCTGCACTCTGCCTCCAGGTCCAAGGCCTGTTGCTGGGCCTCCCTGAGCTGGTCCCACAGCTGTTGGTTCTCCTGGTCCAACATCTACTTCCTCTCACCACAGCATTTCAGCTCTGTGTTGAGGTCACATAACTGCCCCTTTAAGTCCCAGACTGGACATTTGGGTTTCTTCCCTTCCACCATGGGAGGGGAAGCTGTTGTTCTAGGCTTCTGGGCAAGAACAGCAGGACCTGGCTTCTGAGTCTTCAGCACTGTGGCAACAGCTGTGGAACATCAGGGTCCTGGCTTCTTGGGAGCTTTGGGCACTGCAGTCTGGCCTTGTGTCTGTGGCATGGAGGTGAGGGCTGCTGCTCTGGGGTGGGTCGTGGCTACTCTGGTGCCCAGGCCTCCTGTTATTTTCTTCTCAGGCTTCAAGGCCTCCTCCATCTGGTCAGGCCTCTTCTTCGGCCTGCCTCCCAAGAGAGACAGCCGGGAAGCGGCCTTGGCCAGGGGTCTCTTCAGCTCTATGCTCCCCTTCACTTTCACCAATGGGGATCTCTGCTGTGGCTCCATGTCCAGCTTGGTGCCACTCACACTGGGCAAGTGCAATGAGGAGGACACAGAGCCGGGGCTCGACACAAGAGTACGCACACTCCGTGCTCCTGAGCTGCCTGCCCTATCTGTGTTTATAAACCAAGTGTTATTACTTGAAAGAAATATGGGTACCATCTGGCACAGATTTTCCTTTTGTTATTTATTAAAAAAAGAACCTAAGAAAAGAGATTAAGGGAGTTGTCCACAGTCATATAGATAATTAGTGGCAGTCATTAAAATAATGACTGTAGAAATTAGATCATTTACCTCCCAAGTCAGAGCTTTTCCACTAAAGCATTCTTCCTCTATCTTATATGCTGAGCTTTTTTCCCTCCAATTTTTCCCTCAAAAATAAGGTTCATCACCTGTCTCATGATTAGTTCTTTCTTTTATCAGCCCTGGAAACTGTGGAAGAGAAGAATTTTCAGAAGCACTTAACTACCCAAGACCCAATCTCAGGGTGGGATGGTTCTGAAGATGAAGTAAATGAACTCAGTCAACTTTTCTTTGCATTCTCATGAATAATTGCAAGGATGGGAACAGAGAGCAATGGCTTTGATTCAGGCTGCCTGGATTTTAGGCCTGGCTTAAGAAGATGTAAGACAATGGTCTCAATTCTTTGAGCGTTAGTTTTCTCATCTGAACACTCAGGAGTTTTATCTCTATGATTTCATATTTTTAGATGATTAAATACCTTTTCCAAGATAAAGGGAACATATGTTTATTGCAAAACAGCTTTAAAAGTAGAGAACTGTATCAAGAAAAATAAATTAAGTAATCATCCATAATGGAACTCAGAGATAACAACTGTTATCTATCTGAAGCATTCTTTTCAAATCTGTTTTCTATGATACTGATTAAAATTGAAGTAGCACTATATTTAGTTTTGAAGTTATTTAAATAGTTTACTTTTTCTTTTTTTAATTTAAATTTATTTATTTCAATTGGAGGCTAATTACTTTACAATATTGTATTGGTTTTGCCATACATCAACATGAATCCGCCATGGGTGTACACGTGTTCCCCAACCTGAACCCCCCTCCGACCTCCCTCCCCATACCATCCCTCTGGGTCATCCCAGTGCACCAGCCCCGAGCATCCTGTATTCTGCATCGAACCTGGACTGGCGATTCCTTTCTTATATGATATTATACATGTTTCAATGCCATTCTTCCAAATTATCCCACCCTCTCCCTCTTCCACAGAGTCCAAAAGACTGTTCTATACATCTGTGTCTCTTTTGCTGTCTCGCATATAGGGTTATCATTACCATCTTTCTAAATTCCATAATTTTTCTATAAAAATCACTTGCCTTTACCTTGAAATGGTGTTTTGTTTCTATTTCTGAAAGCACACCTCCTCCCTGATAGCCAGTGATTCTAGCTTTCTTTCCCAGGTATCATAATAATGTGTTGTGTTTGTTTTCCACATTATTGTCTTTCTTTGATCCTCATGGAAGAAGGTAGGCAGAGAAAGCAGATGGTCCCATTTTAAAGATGAGGAAACTGAGGCTCAGTAAGGTAAAGTGATTTGCTCTAATTAGACTGTTAGAAAGAATCAAGGACAGGGAATTGAAAGCAAAGTGAAAGTGTTAGTCGCTCAGTTGTGTCCGACTCTTTGTGATCCCATGGACCGTAGCCCGCCAGGCTCCTCTGTCCATAGAATTCTCCAGGCAAGAATATTGGACTGGGTTGCCATTTCCTTCTCCAGGGATCCTCCTGACCCAGGGATGGAGTACCAGGTCTCCTGCATTGCAGGCAGATTCTTTACTGTCTGAGCCACCAAGGAAGCCCTACTTGGCAAATACTTTTATCACACTGCTTCCATTTGGCCTGAGTTCAAAAGCATACTCCATTGTCTACTGGCCCAAGGGGATGGAAAGCTTCTGCTGACTCTCTTTGTGCTGCCAGTGCATTTCTATGAGAAAGGATTGTTTGACCAAAAAAAAAAATTAATTAGAAATTGTGTGGATTGTGATATTTTAAGTAATTTTTACTGTGCTGATTCTAAATTGTATCATCCAATTATCTCAGATGCTTTGGCATTTTGATTTTCTCCTGGCACTACTAGGATCTTGTCCCTCATTATCTAACTACCTGTGATGAGCTTCTGCATGACCACTTCTGACCTCAGGGGTAGTTCTGTTATTGTATATGATTTGATGGATTATAATTAGCCCCCGTAAATCCAATCACAGAAATGAAACCCAATGACTGGAAACTGGGAACTGATCCAGGACTAGTCTATGATGGAAATAGAATATCCTGCCTAACTGGCTTGAATTTTTTATAATTGGTTATATTAAACTCTAATGTTGACTAATTCGGAGTACTAGAACAACTCTCAGTCAGGGTTTATGCTGCACTGTTGAACACTTTTTTGGAATTGAGATATGTAAGTATCTTGATGCTGGATCACACTATGAATCTGACTCTAAATCTCCAATTAACCAAAATTCAGAAGATGACCATGTAACCCAGACATGTAAAGAAAGGCGGTGGGGGGTGGGGATGTAACATTTAGAGATTTTAATGTAGTACTCATTATGGATAAACCCTCATTAACCTTTGTTCTTGCTGTAACTACCAAGAAATTATTCGTCAGGGAGAGCAAGTCTCCCAATTATCTTCTGTTAGTGTTGACCGAGTGACCCTCCTGATCTAGAAGACAGCCAGGAGGCAAAGTTCCAGCACCAGCAAAACCCGAGGAGGGCCCAGGACAGCTTCTGTTGTTCACCTTCCTGGAGCCTCTTCCTTTGTTCTTCTTCCCAGTGCACTAACCCCTAAGGTCTAACCTCAGCCCCTCTCTCTACCCTGCTATTTACCCACATGAAGAGGTTTCTGAGAAAGGCTTTATCTAGGGCCCACCTGGGCATGTCTGTGTTGTAATCAGTTCAGTTCAGTAGCTCAGCCGTGTCTGACTCTTTGCGACCCCATGGGCTGCAGCACGCCAGGCTTCCCTGTCCATCACCAATTCCCGAAGTTTACTCAAATTCATGCCCGTCGAGTTGGTAATGCCATCCAACCATCTCATCCTCTGTCATCCTCTTCTCCTCCCGCCTTCAATCTTTCCCAGTATCAGGGTCTTCTCCAATGAGTCAGTCCTTCACATCGGGTGGTCAAAGTATTGGAGCTTCGGCTTCAGCAACAGTCCTTCCTATGAATAACCTGGTCTGATTTCCTTTAGGATTGACTGGTTTGATTTCTATTCAGTCCAAGGGACTTTCAAGAGTCTTCTCCAACACCACAGTTCAAAAACATCAGTTCTTTGGTGCTCAGCTTTCTTTATAGTCCAACTCTCACATCTATACATGACTACTGAAAAGACCTTAGTTTTGACTAGATAGACCTTTGTTGGCAAAGTAATGTCTCTACTTTTTAATATGCTGTCTAGGTTGATCATAGCTTTTCTTCCAAAAAGCAAGAGTCTTTTAATTTCATGGCTGCAGTCACCATTTGCAGTGATTTTGGAGCCCCCCGAAATAAAGTCTCTCACTGTTTCCATTGTTTCCCCATCTATTTGCCATGAAGTGATGGGACCAGATGCCATGATCTTAGTTTTCTGAATGTTGAGTTTTAAGCCAAAATTTTCACTCTCTTCTTTCACTTACATCAAGAGGCTCTTTAGTTCTTCGCTTTCTGCCGTAAGGGTGGTGTCATCTGCATATCTGAGGTTATTGATATTTCTCCCGGCAATCTTGATTCCAGCTTGTGCTTCATCCAGCCTGGCATTTCACATAATTTACTCTGCATATCAGTTCAATAAGCAGGGTGACAATATATAGCCTTGATACTCCTTTCCTAATTTGGAACCAGTCTGTTGTTCCATGTCCAATTCTAACTGTGGCTTCTTGATCTGCTTACAGATTTCTCAGGGGGCAGGTCAGGTGGTCTGGTATTCCCATCTCTGTAAGAATTTTCCAGTTTGTTGTGATCCATCTATACAGTCAAAGGCTTTGGTGTAGTCAATAAAGAAGAAGTAGATGTTTTTCTGGAACTATCTTGCTTTTTTGATGATTCAGCAAATGTTGGCAATTTGATCTCTGGTTCCCCTACCTTTTTTAAATCCTGCTTGACTATCTGGAAGTTCATGGTTCATGTACTATTGAAGCCAGGCTTGGAGAATTTTGAGCATTACTTTGCTAGCATGTGAGATAAGTACAATTGTGTGGTAGTTTCAACATTCTTTGGCATTGCCTTTCTTTGGGATTGGAATGAAAACTGACCTTTTCCAGTCCTGCGGTCACTGCTGAGTTTTCCAAATGTGCTGGCATATTGAGTGCAGCACTTTCACAGCATCGTCTTTCAGAATTTGAAATAGCTCAACTGGAATGCCATCACCTCCACTAGCTTTGTTCATAGTGATGTTTCCTAAGGCCCACTTGACTTCACATTCCAGGATGTCTGGCTCTAGGTGAATGATCACACCATCATGGTTATCTGGGTCATGAAGATCTTTTTTGTAGAGTTCTTCTGTGTATTCTTACCACCTCTTCTTAATATCTTCTGGTTCTGTTAGGTCCATACCATTTCTGTCCTTAATTGTGCCTGTCTTTGCATGAAATGTTCCCTTATATTTCTAATTTTCTTGAAGAGATCTCTAGTCTTTCCCATTCTATTGTTTTCCTCTGTCTCGTTGCATTGATCACTGAGGAAGGCTTTCTTATCTGTCCTTGCTATTCTCTGGAACTCTGCATTCAAATGGCTATATCTTTCCTTTTCTCCTTTGTCTTTAGCTTCTCTTGTTTTCTCAAGAAAACCTCTTGTAAGACCTCTTCAGACAAGCATTTTGCCTTTTTGCATTTCTTTTTCTTGAGGATGGTCTTGATCACTGCCTCCTGTACAATGTCATGAACCTCTGTCCATAGTTCTTCAGGCACTCTGTCTAACAGATCTAATCCCTTGAATCTATTTGTCACTTCCACTGTAGAATCATAAGGGATTTGATTTAGGTCATACCTGAATGGTCTAGTGGTTTTCCCTTCTTTCTTCAATTTACGTCTGAATTTGGCATAAAGGAGTTCATGATCTGAGCCACAGTCAGCTCCCAGTCTTGTTTTTGCTGACTGTATAGAGCTTCTCCATCTTTGGCTGAAAAGAATATAATCAATCTGATTTTGGTATTGACCATCTGGTGAAGTCCATGTGTAGAGTCTTCTCTTGTGTTGTTGGAAGAGAATGTTTGCTATGACCAGTGTGTTCTCTTGGCAAAACTCCATTAGCCTTTGACCTGCTTCATTTTATACTCCAAAGCCAAATTTTCCTATTACTCAAGATATCTCTTGACTTCCTACCTTTGCATGCCAGTCCCCTATAATAAAAAGGACATCTTTTTCAGGTGTTTGTTCTAGAAGGTCTTGTAGGTATTCATAGAACCATTCAACTTCAGTTTCTTCAGCATTACTGGTTGGGCCATAGACTTGGATTACTGTGATATTGAATGGTTTGCCTTGGAAATGAACATAGATCATTTTGTTGTTTTTGAGATTGTATCCAAGTACTGCATTTTGGACTCTTTTGTTGACTATGATGGCTACTCCATTTCTTCTAAGGGATTCTTGCCCACAGTAGTAGATACAATTGTCATCCCATCTATGAGATGGCGGAGTACAAGGATGTGCACTCATCTTCTCCTGAGAGAACTCCAAAATTACAATTCGCTGCTGAAGAGCCATTGGCAGGAGAATGTTGGATCCTACCAAAAAAAAGATACCCTACATCCGAGGGCAACGGAGAAGCCCCTGCAAGATGGTAGGAGGGGGGAAATCAGGTTTAGAATCAAACCTCATAACCGCCAGAGACGCTCAGAGGGCTCAAACAAACCTTGTGTGCAACAGGACCCAGAGACCCCACAGAGACTGAGCCAGAACTGTTTTTGAGTGTCTCCTGCAGAGGTATGCATCAGCAGTGGCCTGCTGCAGTGGCAGGGACTCTGGATGTAGCAGACCTGGGTATGGCATAAGCCCTCTTGGAGGAGGTTGCCATTAATCCCACCATAGAGCTTGGAACTTACACAGAGCTGGGGAAACAGATTCTTGGAGGACACAAACAAAACTTTGTGTGCACCAGTATCCAGGATAAAGGAGCAGTGACCCCACAAGAGACTGACCCAGACTTGCCCGTGAGTGTCCAGGAGTCTCCGGTAGAGGTGTGGGTTGGCAGTGGCCTACTTCAGTGTCGGGGGCACTGAGTGCAGCAGTGCATGCATGGGAACTTTTGAAGGAGGTCTCCATTATCTCCATTACCTCCACCATAGTTTGGCCTTAGGTCAAACAACATGAGGGAACACAGCCCTGGCCATCAACAGAAAATTGGATTAAAGATTTACTGAGCATATTCCCTCCCATCAGAACAAGACTAAGTTTCCCCCTCAGTCAGTCTCTCCCATCAGGAAGCTTCCATAAGCATCTTGTCCTTAGCCATCAGAAGGCAGACGGAATGAAAATCACAGTCACAGAAAACTAACCAAACTGATCACATGGACCACAGACTTGTCTGACTCAATGAAACTTTAAGCGATGCCCAAGGGCCGCCCAAGGGCCACCCAAATGGATGGGTCATGGTAGAGAGTTCTGACAAAACGTGGTCCCCTGGAGAAGGGAATGGCAAACCACTTCAGTATTCTTGCCTTGAGGACCCCATGAACAGTGTGAAAAGGCAAAAAGATAGGACACTGAAAGATGAACTCCCGGGTTGGTAGGAGGCCAACCTGCTACTGGAGATCAGTGGAGAAATAACTCCAGAAAGAACGAAGAGAACGAGCCAAAGCAAAAACAACACCAGGTTGAGGATGTGACTGGTGATGGAAGTAAAGCCCGATGCTATAAAGAACAATATTGCATAGGAACCTGGAAGGTCAGTTCCATGAATCAAGGCAAAAGTCAAAGTGGTCAAACAGACGGCAAGAGTGAATATCGACATTTTAGGAATCAGTGAACTAAAATGGACTGGAGTGGGTGAATTTAACTCAGATAACCATTATATCTACTACTGTGTTGTAACAGTGCTTCCTTAGAGAGAAACCTGTCATAGCAACCAGAACCAGGGTCTGGGCTGTCTCGCAGCCCTCCTGCTCTTCCTTACAAACCCCCATCTTTACCCTCCACACCCTGAACTCCTCAATTGCTCAGAGGTTCACAGAGACAGACTTCACTCCAAGCAAATAAGTTAGGCTCCAGAAATGACAGCTCCTCCACTCTGATATCTCAGTTGCCACCCAGAAGCAGTAAAATAAAGTGAAGCTAGCAGCTGCCACAAGACTTACCATCAAAGGCCATGGCCTGGAGCAGAAGCAACTCATCCTTGTTTATCCTGAGGAAGACTGCGGCCTCGCCAAGCTCCGACAGGTCCATCCTCCTTAAAGTGATCCTCCCAGTCAGGCTGAGACCTTAAAGTGAGCCGAAAAGATTCACTCTGCAGAAGACAGGTGTAGGAAGGAACCAGGGGAAAGGACGCATCAGGAACTGAGGGGAGAAATTATTCCACCATAGACAGACCATCAAGGGTTGAGTTTTCTTTTTAACTACCTCTCTGCATGTCTTCACTGGAGTACTCTTGCCTGGAAAATCTCATGGACAGAGGAGCCTGGGGGGCTGCAGTACATGGGGTCGCACAGTCAGACACGACTGAGCGACTTCACTTTCACTTTTCACTTTCATGCCTTGGAGAAGGAATGGCAACCCACTCCAGTGTTCTTGCCTGGAGAATCCCAGGGACAGTGGAGCCTAGTGGGCTGCCATCTATGGGGTCGCACAGAGTCAGACACGACTGACACGACTTAGCAGCAGCAGCAGCAGCAGCAGCTGCCATGTCTCAAGTATATGATGAATTTATACACAAGGAGTCTTACTCTAGCAGGATCCATTTATGCAGGAAGCACAGAAAGTTCAATGCCTAGAGTCCACAATGCTTTTAGGGGGCCACAAAAATATTTTAATTTCTTCTAAAAGCAGAAGAAAAAGGGACTTCCCTGGTGATCTAGTGGTTAAGACTTTGCCTCCTAATGCAGGGGTTGTGGGTTTGACCTCTGGTCAGGGAGCTAAGATCCCACATGCTTTGTGGCCAAAAAACCAAAACATATAATGGAAACAATATTATAACAAATTAAAGACTTTAAAAGTGGTTCACACACACAAAAAAGCAGAAGAAATATGTGAAAATAATATTAATGACATATAATGATGAAACCAGCCTGGATTATATTAATCAGTCTTTATATCAACCAACACGGTTATAAAATCCAATTTTTAGTACTTTTTGTGAAGGAAGGAGCCCACAAAGACAAAAATGCCCACAGCCAATAAAAGTCATCATGCAACCCTGAAGCCCAGAGCTCTGACTCTGGTGGGTGGTGGGATGGAGTAGACTGAGAAACAGAGGGTTATGGACACTAGGGCCCTTGTAGGAGTGGAGGAAAGGCTTGCAGGTATCCAGGTACACCCAGGAAGATGGTGCACTGTAGCCAGATCATGGCAGCAAAGAGGGAAGTTTTTCAGACAAATGCTCAGCATTAGTGAATAAAGGAATAAAAAGGTGAGTACTGCAGCAGAGGTGAGTGTCTGGGAACAGGCAGTACATGAAACTGCTGGTAGACATTTAGGGAGCTGTGCTAGGATAGCACATGCCAGAGGAGGGAAGCAGGCTTTGTGGTGAACAGAGTGAACGGAATAAGGAGTACCTCAGCTCAAGCAAGGCAGTTTCCAGTGTTGGGTGGACTGGGTTGCTGGGCAAATTATCAGGACTAAATTCATTGAATGTTCATGCTATACCCTACACTTTACTTATTTTATCTTTAATCTGCACACTTCACAGTTGAAAATGAGAAGAAAAAAATCTAGGCTGTCACAGACCCAAATAAGAGGTCATTCTAATTGGACAAAAAAGTTCTTTGGCTTTTTCCTCTCCACTCATTTGCATGGGCAAGTCTTAGTAGCCCCATTTTATAGATGAGAAGGTAGAGGGGGACTTTCCAAGTTGGCTTAGCTCTGATTTACCTCACGACTGAAGAGCTCCATGGTCTATTCCCTCCTGAATGAACTGCAGTCACTTTCTACTTCACACATGCATGAAAATTAACAAGCCTAATCATATATTGCCACCCTGCTTATTTAACTTATATGCAGAGTACATCATGAGAAATGATGGGCTGGAAGAAGCACAAGCTGGAATCGAGATTGCTGGGAGAAATATCAATAACCTCAGATGTGCAGATGACACCACCCTTATGGCAGAAAGTGAAGAGGAACTCAAAAGCCTCTTGATGAAAGTGAAAGTGGAGAGTGAAAAAGTTGGCTTAAAGCTCAACATTCAGAAAACGAAGATCATGGCATCTGGTCCCATCACTTCATGGGAAATAGATGGGGAAATAGTGGAAACAGTGTGAGACTTTATTTTGGGGGGCTCCAAAATCACTGCAGATGGTGACTGCAATCATGAAATTAAAAGACGCTTACTCCTTGGAAGGAAAATTATGACAAACCTAGATAGCATATTGAAAAGCAGAGACACTACTTTGCCAACAAAGGTCTGTCTAGTCAAGGCTATGGTTGTTCCAGTGGTCATGTATGGATGTGAGAGTTGGACTGTGAAGAAAGCTGAGCGCTGAAGAATTGATGTTTTTGAACTGTGGTGTTGGAAAAGACTCTTGAGAGTCCCTTGGACTGCAAGGAGATCCAACCAGTCCATTCTGAAGGAGGTCAGCCCTGGGATTTCTTTGGACGGAATGATGCTAAAGCTGAAACTCCAGTACTTTGGCCACCTCAAGTGAAGAGTTGACTCATTGGAAAAGACTCTGATGCTGGGAGAGATTGGGGGCAGGAGGAGAAGGGGATGACAGAGGATGAGATGGCTGGATGGCATCACCAACTCGATGGACATGAGTTTGAGTGAACTCCGGGAGTTGGTGATGGACAGGGAGGCCTGGCGTGCTGCAATTCATGGGGTCACAAAAAGTCGGACACAACTGAGCGACTGAACTGAACTGAACTGAATCATTTATTTTATGGCAGTTAATCTATTTTCTGCTTTGTGGTGACTTGGGTGCATCCATGACAGCATCTCTGGAGTGTGGTTTAGAGCAAAGTCTACTGGTCCAGCCCAAGAGTTAGCTTTATTTCTGCTAGAAAATAAGCATATAGTTTATATTAACAGAAAGTCACAATTTCTCTATGTTCACTTTCCTTCCCTACACAATGCAAGGACTAGTCATAATCTACAGGGACATTTCCCAAGATAGAAGTACTCATCAGAAGTCCATGAGCCAAAGCCCAGAGACAGGATCAGGGGTGATATTTCCCAGGAGGAAAAGACAAAATTGACCTTTCTGCAGGTAAGCGTTCAAATTTAGGATTTGTAACAATAATACATATTAAGCACTTGAATAGATAAAATGGAGCTAGATAAAGGACAGCTCTGAAAGTTAGGCAGAGAAGTTTCAGAATAGACTCTAGGAAACATCATAAACTCTGGGCAAGGGCATGGGGGAAGCAGTATTTTAGGAAAATGGTTCTGGCAGCACATTCAGGGTGGATTGAAAAAGAGAGAAGCTGTAGTCAGGGAGACGAGTTGTAAGTCTGTATCTGTGAGAGAACTGAGCCGTATCCTCCTCTCACTATGTGTGACTTCCTGGTGACTTGTATGCAGTAGACAGTAGAGCTCAGGAAGTATATTTTGAAATGGAAGAAATCCATAAATTTCCTGGAGTGTGAGTGTGTGTTTGTGTGTGCATGTACGTATTTCCTGGAAAGATACCTAAGAAACGGATAGCTGGGGAGTGGGGACAGGATGTAGGTGGGAGGAGGAGACGGTTACTCTACACTTCATACCATTCTGGTCTGTTTCAATTTGTGGCATGTGCACGTACTTTCATATTTAACGGATTTTTTAAAGTAGTTCTTATTATAACACCAAGGATAAAGAGCTCACATCAAGATACAGATCATATAGCTGTGTAAATCGTTTTCCTAGTCTGGACCACTTAGCATAATTAAAGATGTAGAAAGGAGCCCTATCCAGGAAACTGCATTGCCAGGAGTATAACTGTTTGGAGGTAAGTAACTAAGGCCAAGAGGATGACCCACCTGAGTGCCTTTGAAGTGAGTACAAAGTCCACATTACATGTATCCATTATTTACATGGTGTGTTAGTCACTCAGTCATATCCAACTCTTTGTGACCCCATGGACTGTAGCCTGCCAGTCTCCTCTGTCTATGGAATTCTTTAGGAAAGAATACTGGAGTGGGTTGGCTTTCCCTTCTCTAGGGGATCTTCCTGACCAGGGGATCGATCCCAAGTCTCCTGCTTTGCAGGCAGATTCTTTACTGTTTGAGCTACAGGGAAGCCCATTTACAGAGTACTTAGACAACGGAGAAGGCAATGGCACCCCACTCCAGTACTCTTGCCTGGCAAATCCCATGGACAGAGGAGCCTGGTAGGCTGCAGTCCATGGGGTGACTAAGAGTCAGACATGACTGAATGACTTCACTTTCATTTTTCACTTTCATGCATTGGAAAAGGAAATGGCAACCCATTCCAGGGTTCTTGCCTGGAGAATCCCAGGGACGGCTGAGCCTGGTGGGCTGCCATCTATAGGGTTGCACAGAGTCGGACACAACCGAAGCGACTTAGCAGCAGCAGTAGCAGTAGAAAATGTTACTCAGAAAGCCGGACTCAGAGAGAGGCCCTAGATACTCATACATGTTTGTTGTACAGCCAAACAACTATTCCTGCTCTGTTCTACCCTCACTTTTTCAGGGACAGAGTAAATAAATATACAAACTACCATGATCCCATTTACATTCACATGATACAATTTCCTGAGTTAAACATCTTGGTTACCAAGTGAAGACAAGGAGTGGGAAGGCCTTATGTGAAAGGGTGAGTTGACATGTGAGCTTTTTACCTTGGCCTGGAAAGGATCATGCTGGTCAGAACCTAGCTGCCCTTGGCAGATGGTAAGTTAACAGCTGTGTGAGAAGTGACACCAGCTTGAGTGACCAGCCATTCCAGGGTGGCTGGGGATTGAAGCATCTTGCAGGATTTGGGACTTTTAGTGCTCAAACCAGGAAAGTCCCATGTAAGCTGGAAAAAGTTGGTTACCTACCTTTTAAGTCTAGAGTAATTCAGTAATTTTAAGAATAAAACCTCTAGTTTGGAAATCAGCTATTTTTATGCTTGCTGGTGGTATTTTCTGTGGTTCTGTCTCTCTCTAGGTATTTTGTCAATAGCTTTTTGAAAACATCCATTTATTCTCTCACTCAATATATTCATCAGTTACTGTCCATCAGTAACTGCCCATTCTAGGTTTGGGGGCTGCAGGGTTGAGCAGGATAAATACACTCTTAGCTCTCTTAGAGTTAGAGATTAGAACTAGGTCAGGCAGGGTTGGGTGAGGGTATTCCTTCCATCTTGAATTATGATGGAAGTTACACTTATGATTAAGTTACACTTAGTCAAATTTGCTGAGAAAAATCTGTACATCCTAGGAAGGAGTAGTGCTGGTTATGCAGCAGAAGCCCAGGAGATGGTGGAAGCCAGGGGAAGAGGTGTTTGTGTGGCCATGACTCCCACTCAGCTAAAACCTCAGGCTGGGTTATGCTGTTCTTGACACTGTTCTCGGACAGGTCCCATCCCTCCCCATTTATCCCCTGCCTGCTGCTTCAGTGGAAGGGTTCCCATCTTTCAAAATGAACCCTGTGAGTCATTTACAATTTCTCCTTCTCTCTTGGGCCCACATTCAATTGATCCTCAAGTCCTATTGATTCTATAATCATTCAGCTCTTAGCTACTTTTAGCAGACACGATTTTGCATACCCACTGAGCCCACACACTCCTCTGAGGAGCTCCTGCCATCATCCACAGGCAAAGAAACACAAGCTGTTGTGTCTGTCAGGTAACACTGGTGTCCTGGCCCAGCAAATACACCAAGTCTGAGTACCCAATCCAAGCAGGCTGTTTGTTCCTGGAAGACAGATTCAGGACTTAGATGCCACTCTCACCCTGGGTCCATTGCTTGAACTGAGTGGTACAGACTTTGGGGTTGAGGTGGGCATTGTGGTGCGGTCACGTGATGCCACATGCATGGTAATCAGCAGAAGCTTCAACAGAGAGGAAATCATAAAAAGGAGGAGAAGCGGCAATAAGAGACTGAGGAAAGAGAAAGAGCTTGCTTGCTTATATGCCAAATAACTTTTGCAGTTACAGACCTTTTGAGACCTAGATTCAGTCCCTGCCTTTGGTTTCAAAAAATCTTTCAATAACCTTCCAGAAAATCCCTAATTCATTCCTCTAAACTCAACCTTAAATTATCTTAAGTGTGTTTCTGGCTTTTCCATCAAAAATTCTTAATGAAGACACGATGTTTCATGTTCTTTGTCCTAATACAGATTCTTATTTAATCTCCTAAAATGATGTGAAGATTATATATAAATAAAAGTCAGCACAGTGTCTGGTGCATTGTAAAATTTCAATGTATGCTAACTACTCTTATTTCTATTCACGAGCATTTGTTCTGGGTTTCAATGCTAAATTGATTAGAGAATCTGAGATGTGTAAAACCATAATAAAGGACAATACCTTTGGGAAGAAGAGGTGGGGGACAGAAATTCACAAAGTGGCCACTGTATTTGGGTGGATGCAGGTGAGACAAGGGGATCATTTACTTGGGTGGTGCTCTGTCCTGGGAGGTCACACTGACTCTAGTCCTCTCACCGATGACCACAGTGGGTGGTCTTTCCTGCAGTCTTTCCTCTTTCAATCAGGGTGAGATGATACATTTCTAGAGGGAGGGGACACAGAGACTGTCTCCTCTGAAATCCTCACCACCTTGGCATTTTATTGCCCTCACTGTAAGCAGAAACTCAATGTCTATTAAGTAATTTGTTAAAAGAGGTAAAGTATTAGCAACCCCAACAGTTTTCAAGTTGGTTTCATCATAATTGATTAATTCACTTGAGTTCTTCTTCAAGTTAGGTTATTATGCATGTTTACTTTCAAAGGCTTCCACTGCTGGGAAACCGTGATGCAAGTAATAAGAAGAAATATTAATATTCCTCTGAGTAAACAAACACTAAGAATCTCTCAACAAAGCCTCTTCCGTTATTAAAATTGGAGACAAAGTGCCTGCAAACAAGAATGGATTTATCCAGATGTCAACAGAGGAAGGGGAGAATTATCAAGCACTTAAATGATTCCCAATAAGCTGGAACATGTGTCTCAAGGCAGTAAGTGAAATACATTTACTTACAAGGCCCACTGAACACCACAAATCTGGGGAAATGCTACAAGATGCTCTTAATTAGGGGCACGACTGGAGAGACAAACAAAGATGCCGATATCTCCTAATATTCATGCTGCTGGGATAATATGTTACGTGCCTCAACTCAGCAAGGTTTACTTGGTAGAAAACTGCTAATCACTTCGTCTTTATGCATAAATCCGCCACCCCTTAACCAGTTATAATACCTACATTTTATTTATTTACATGCAGATTAGCTTCCTAAAAAAGCTGGGTCTTAGGAGAGAAATATTAAAGTATCAAGGTGAATTGAATTATACAACAAGCATGTTGCACAAATTATTACTTGGAGCACTCCAAGAAGTGATAACGATTCCAGCTCTACATCTCCAGGTGGTCCAGAGCTCACTTGCCATTCTGCTCCCCCTCCTCCTGGTCTCTCCCCAGTCTACCACCTCCTATCACATCACAAAAACTGTTCTTTCTAATGATCTTCTTTTTAAGGACATATCCTAATAGTACTTTTTGGTTTCTAATCCTACTCCCTGGTTCTGGGATACCTTCCTCTTTCTGTTCTCTTCCCCTGTGCTAATTAACTAATCAAAGACCCATCCTCAACAAACACAGTGCTTTTTATCAGTGACATTCCTCTTGAGCACCCCCCCTTCCACTGGTGCCCCCTCCCAGCTTCTGGGGGCCCTTCTATCCTGTCCAACACCACCTTGCCACCTTGTCTCATTTCTTCCTGTCTCCCCATCTTGGAACAAAATTCTGATTCTCTGTACTCAGCTATTTGCTATTTACCCAAAGGAAAAAATTCTAATTAAATTCTGTTATGCATAAGTTGTCAACTATGCCCTCTTAGGCACTATGTGTTAAAAGAGCAGTAAGACCTCAAGAAGGTCCCATCCAACTGAGGGCTGGGCTACAGAGCTGTGTATCAGTTCTTACAATCCCCCATGAAAAATGCTAGGATAGAGCTGTACACAGGGTGATGCAGACCATGGAAGCATGCCCTCTCACTTCTAATTGTATTTTAAAAATAAAAGTTTCCAAAGGCAAGAATCTCAAATGGCCTTAAAATGGTACCCATGGAGTCAGTAGCAACACTATTTTATAAGAGCAAATAATAGCTACCATTTCTGAGGATTTATTGGATTCCACTTTTTTTTTCTTACTGTTCATGAGGTTCTCAAGCCAAGAATATTGAAGTGGTTTGCCATTCCCTTCTCCAGTGGACCACATTCTGTCATGTATGGATGTGAGAATTGGACTATAAAGAAAGCTGAGCATCAAAGAATTGATGCTTTTGAACTGTGGTGTTGGAGAAGACTCTTGAGAGTCCCTTGGACTGCAAGGAGATCCAACCAGTCCATTCTAAAGGAGATCAGTCCTGGGTGTTCATTGGAGGGCCTGATGTTGAAGCTGAAACTCCAATACTTTGGCCACCTGATGCGAAGAGCTGACTCATTTGAAAAGACCCTGATGCTGGGAAAGATTGAGGGCAGGAGGAGAAGGGGATGACAGAGGATGAGATGGTTGGATGGCATCACCGACTCAATGGACATGGGTTTGGGTGGACTCCGGGAGTAGGTAATGGACAGGGAGACCTGGCATGCTGCTGTTCATGGGGTCGCAAGGAGTTGGACATGACTGAGTGACTGAACTGAACTGATTGGACACCAGGCACTGGCTTATGTGCTTTACATATATTAACTCTTTTAATCTCATAGCAGTTCTATGAAGACATTTATAATAATCCACATTTTATAAAGACACAGACTTGGAGAGGTAGTAAGTGATGTCTCTGGTTGGGAATCTGGATACATGAAAGTCATCCTTGATTGCTATCTCTCTCTTCACCTTCAATCCAATCATTTGCCAAGCTCTGCTGACTCTTTATCTAAACATCTGTCAGAACCATCTATATTTTCCCATTCTCCACCAGCACCCGATCAAAGCCATTATCGTTTCTCTCTTGGCTTGTTGCTTTACTCTCTGGTTTGGTCTCTTGATAGCAGTCAATCCAGAGTGAGGTCACATGTACAGGGGCAAAATCATACTACTATTTATTTAAAACCTTTCCATTTTTTCTTTTTTTTTTAAATTTAAGATAAAGTCCAAAATATTAACAGGGCTTGCAGAGCTCTCCAGCATTTGTCCTGCCTGATGTCCCCACCCTGTCTCCCATACTCTTATGACAGACAAGCCCTGGCTGGTGTTTTCCTAGGAAGCACCAAGGAGTACTCTCTGATCTCTGGGCATTCACACAGGAGGTGATCTCTGGCTGGAACACTCAATCCTTCCCCTCTGCCTCTGGCTAGTTCCTCATTACTCTTTGGGTCTCCATTAAGCAGTGTTTCTCCAAGAAGTGTTCTCTAGGCTACGCCTCTCTTAGATATGTTCTTAGATCCCTTTACTACATGTATCGTGGTAATCTTCATTCTGTATTATCTGTTGAAATTCTAGCTTCCTGACCAAACATAAGCGATCTTAGGGCAGGGAGTAGGTCTGCTCCATTCAGAGCTGATGCCAGACATCTGCACAGTGTAGGGCCTTGATAAATGGTTAAGAAATGAACCAACAAACAAATAAGACCCATCAGTCTGACTCCTGAGCTCATGCTCCTAAGCATGATGCAATACAGCATTCTCGCTGAGTTTCAGCTTAGGAGGCATCGTGTTCTTGGTTCAAAAAGTATCACCACCCCATTCTCTACTTTGGATGAGAAATGAAAATCTAGGTCTATGGTATAAAAGGAGTATAATTGGAATAAAAATCAACTGGTTGATTGTATTTAAAAAAACTGAACTTGCAGCTGCTTCTGCTGCTAAGTCGCTTCAGTCGTGTCCGACTCTGCAACCCCATAGAGGTTTAAATAAATAGCTTATTTTTCAAAGAAAAATATTAATAATTGTTGAGAAGTCAAAACTATATTCCAAGATTTTTGAATCAATGGAATTTTAGAACTAAATTATTAGTTCTCTCAGTGCTCCATAATTTAGAGGTGAGCATGAAAGAGACCAATAAATAAACAATTGGCCTAAATTCACCAGCCAGTGACAGTGGGGCTAGGCTGAAAGTGTGGACAGTTATGAGCAGAGTTTAGAAAAAATACTCATGATAGATCTATGAAGAGGAACTGAAGAAAACTAAGATTAGGGGTTGTATCTTTGTGCTTCAGAGTTGAAGGCAAATATATTCTCCCATAAAACACTAGTTAAAACCACACTCAGAGAGTAAAATATAGATAGAATAGAACATTGTCATAGTCTAGTAAAATATTCCTTGGGGTCAGTGACCAATAATTGGCATAATAGTTTAACACCTAGTTTAGAATTGCTAGTGATATTATTACCCAAATGATATGCATTAAATATTTTAGTAACTCTAAAAGTTGATGTATAATATAAATCAAGGTGTTATTTGTATTATTCTCATTGATTTTGTATTTTTCTAAATGGTATGACCTTAACCCAGGATAATTATATGAATTTCAACTATGTATAATTAGAATCCAATTATAATCAACATCTTCACATGATATTCAAAGATACACTTCTCTAAAATAAAACTGGAGTATTATGTATTCTAGTTCAATAAATTCAACAAAAACTTTTGGAACACACTGTACATGACAAAAATTGGCAAAATACTTGGGATACCTGAACAATTAATGCATGGCTCTTGTTCTCAAGATTTAAATCTACTAGGAGACAAGACTTGTCAACAAATTGTTTCCAGCATAAATGCAATAAGGGATATACATTTGCTAAGAGATTATAAGAAAAATAAAATTTCTAAAATTCGAATCCCAGAAGGATTCTATTCAATAAACACATTGGG
Organism: Bos mutus; assembly: GCF_027580195.1. Classification (NCBI taxonomy): domain Eukaryota; kingdom Metazoa; phylum Chordata; class Mammalia; order Artiodactyla; family Bovidae; genus Bos; species Bos mutus. The sequence goes on from NC_091617.1 coordinate 52,385,776, forward strand.
TTTTTTTTTAATATTTCATTTCATATAATGAATAACCCCCAAGGTAAAAAGAGCAGTAAAGATAGCACATTGTCTTTCATACTCATCATTCAGTGTACCAGTGGAAAAGGAAGAAGAGAAAAACCTACCTTGAAAAGAGCAAAGGAAATGAGCAGGCCAGTGCTGAATCAAGACTTTATACACTTTTGTAAAGGTCAACAGTGACAACTTCAGACAATTTTGCCATTGTTTCTAAATTTGTCTGCTGGTTTTTGAGAAGTTGAACCCATGGATCTGGATTTGGCACCCAAAATGTCTCTGAGGTGTGGGTGTAGGATGTCAGAAAACCATTCCATTTCTATAACCAAAATCCGCAGGCTAATTTAACTCATTCTTTAAATGCTTGCTGCATAATAGGATTAGACAATATTAATAAGAGAAGCAGTGATACCCCTCTCTTGTGACATCAATTTTGGAGTCTTGGGGTCAATGCTATTTCTCCCAGTGACTTTGAACAATCAAGCTACGGGTATCAACATTTTTCACATTTCTAAGTTAACAGTTAAACAATAGTTTTCTACTATTTATTTAGGCCACTCTAAGAATACTAAGAACACATATTAATGAGTTTCTATTCTAAGTACTCTGCATATATGAATTCATGTAAGCCTCAGATTAACACTAAAAGGTAGGACTTTCATTATTCCCATGTCACAAATGAGAAAATAGAGGCAGAGGTGACAAGCTAGTAATTTTTGGAGATAAGATTTGAACCTAGAATGTTCAGCTTCAAAAATCAATTCTCACAATCATTACGGTATACAATTATTCATTCTTAATTCTGATAAAGTTCTTTAATATCTTCCCCCCCAAAATATAATTCTACAGTGTCCTTTCTATCCAAGGAGATATATTGCTATCTTTTTCTTCCAACTGCTGGGACATTTTCTCTCAGTCTCTAGATGAAGCAGACAGTTAGCTGATTGCTATAAAGGGGGAAACAGCTAGACAAAACTCTTGGCTTTGAATCACTTTTCCAGGACTTGAAAGCCGTTTGTAAAATCTGAAAATGTCTCCCTGGAGCAAAGGACTTTCTGAACTATATTTAAAATAATTTGGGAAGTGATGTAAAGAAGTGGAAGTTTCTGAGGTTATAGGAAACAACTCATACAATCAGTTCTCAGCACTGATGGGCCAGTTCTGCATACCTCTTACCCCAAACCAGTTAATTCACCATTTCCCACTGAGGAAAAGAAGAGAAGAGAGTAGAGAGACACCTTTACTGAGGCCTATTACACAGTGTTGCAGGCAGAAATGGGCTACTAATAAATGTGGAAGCAAGTACTACATAATTATAGCTAGTCAGTTATGCTAAAGTGAGCCAGTGTGGCAGCCTAATTGAGATGATCCTTGTTACTTCTTACAGGAATGCAATTTAATTAGAATGGGTAAACTGAGAGCAGTAACCTCACAGAATCCCAGGCAATATGAGATGAGCAAGAGAAATATCACCCTGGCTGGCTTTCAGTCTGTAGTACATGGATATTGAAGGTATCTACTTGGCCTCTGGCAGACTGGGAACCCTTTTCCATGTGTGTTTGGGCCTTGAGAAAAAGGGTGTGTTCTTGTGTTTAGAAATTTAAAGAAGAATCAATCCAAATAAAATGGACAGAACAGTTTAATGTGCATTTTAAGGAGCTCTGAGGTTTCAAAATGTCCACATGCAGAAGCTAACCAGATTGGATTTGCAGAAGGGTCTAATTTGGAATAAATAAGAGACAGCTGTTAAAAGTAATAAACAGCGAATAGTCAGGAGGAGAGGCAAGTTCCTCTAGACTCTGAGGGCAGGTAGTGGGGAGCAAAAATGGATGTGCTGAGAGAAGGGGAGTATTCTGATCCAGTCTACGGGGGGAAAAATCCCAAGAAAAGGCAGGATCAGGATGCTGCTGTTGTGGCTCAGTTGGCATTTGGTAATTGACTGGTCTACAGGGTTAGATAGGCGGGCCAGCCCTGGAGATTCAACCGTGGCTCTGATATCATTATGATAATTCCAGAAGAGTGAGGCAGGGTTGCTGATTCTCTGGCTCAAATAGAGAGTGGGGATCAAAACAAGAGCCTTCTTGTAAAGTAAGTTGTATCTTAAAAAAATAAAGCAGATGAGAGTTAAATTCTGTCAACAGCTGCTATATTCAAATGGTCAAACCCCACACATAATTGACTGGACAGTCACATTAAAGTAACCGTGTAGTTCCAACAGAGAAACCTCTTTGAAGATTTGTTGTATATTGACAATCAGAAGTCATTCTACTTAAAATGTAGCTAATCAAATACTCTAAATGTAGCTTGATCAAGCAAACTCCAGGAGATAGTGAAAGACAGGGAAGCTTGGTGTGCTGCATTTCATGGGGTCACAAAGTGTTGGACATGACTTCAGTTCAGTTCAGTTCAGTTCAGTCACTCAGTCATGTCTGACTCTGCGACCCCATGAATCACAGCACGCCAGGCCTCCCTGTCCATCACCAACTCCCAGAGTTCACTCAGACTCATGTCCATCGAGTCAGTGATGCCATCCAGCCATCTCATCCTCTGTTGTCTCCTTCTCCTCCTGCCCCCAATCCCTCCCAGCATCAGAGTCTTTTCCAATGAGTCAACTCTTCGCTTGAGGTGGCCAAAGTACTGGAGTTTCAGCTTCAGCATCAGTCCTTCCAGTGAACACCCAGGGCTGACCTCCTTCAGAATGGACTGGTTGGATCTCCTTGCAGTCCAAGGGACTCTCAAGAGTCTTCTCCAACACCACAGTTCAAAAGCATCAATTCTTCGGCGCTCAGCCTTCTTCACAGTCCAACTCTCACATCCATACATGACCACTGGAAAAACCATAGCCTTGACTAGATGGATCTTTGTTGGCAAAGTAATGCCTCTGCTTTTCAATATGCTCTCTAGGTTGGTCGTAACTTTTCTTCCAAGGAGTGTCTTTTAATTTCATGGCTTAGTGAATGAAAAACAACAACATAGTACTCTAATACACAGACCCCAAAGTCACATGTCAAATCTTACTATAATAATTGCTGAAGACAGAATGTTTTGCAACACTGACGACACAGATGTTACTAAACCATTTGTGATCACAATTTATAACAAGTTGCTCTGCTTTTAGCTTAAATAGAAGGGTCAATATCATAAAAGATGTTAGAGTATATTAGGGAGAGAGGATGAAGAGGAGTTTGCTGCAATTTAAAAGAAGGAAAAAAACAAAATTATCAAGTCCTTTCCTTTTCAGGGTGCCCATCTTTTCCCTTCCCTACTCTATCAATGTGATTTGACAATGAGCATATTTATCAGAGGACTTGATGTGTGGAAATAGAATGATATGTTCATGTTTGTTAGAAAATAAGATTGTAAGTTTATGAGGATAATTATTAAAGAAATGGCATTTAAATGAGAATGAGTTATAAAAGTATCAGAGTATATTAAAAAATTACTCAATGCATCTAAAAACAGTGGCTGTCTCTGGGTGGTCAGACTATGGATTCTTCAAAAAATGTATTTTACATCTCTATATTTTCTCATATTCTATAATAAACATACACTTTTATATAATAAAAAATTAGAATAAGTTGCTGGTCAGTATTTCTGGGTGTAAATTAGGGTTATTACTAGGTTATGTCTTTATATTCATATATATAATGTATACTCAGAGAAGGCAATGGCACCCCACTCCAGTACTCTTGCCTGGAAAATCCCAGGACGGGGGAGCCTGGTGGGCTGCCATCTATGGGGTCGCACAGAATTGGACTCAACTGAAGCGACTTAGCAGCAGCAGCAGCAGCATAATGTATACTATATGCAGGTACACATATAATTAATATATAAATGAGTCAAACATATTACACACCTTTTTTTTTTTCCTGGCTTGCCTTTGGCCTCTTGCCATAATTTGTATCATTCATTTTCTTATACTTCATTCATATCTTTTTTCTTGCTTTTCCCTATAGCCCCATACAATGACCCAGGTTCACAATTTACAATTCAAAATTTGAGTTTTCTCCATGCTGATATGCTTAAGTAGATATGGAAAGACATCACACATTGCTCCTGGTTGCTTAACAAAATGGGATCAGTTATATATAGGTATCTAGGTTGTGCTTTCTTCACTTAATAATGTCATTGAAAACCTGTTAAACCAATTGAAGGAACTCTAATTCCTCATTTTAACGGTTGTTATGTTATTCCATGGTGTGAAAGTAGTGAAAGTGTTAGTTGCTCAGTTGTGTCCAACTCTTTGCGACCCCATGGACTGTAGCCTGCCAGGTTCCTCTGTCCATGGAATTCTCCAGGCAAGAATACTGGAGTGGGTAGCCATTCCCTTCTTCAGGGGATCTTCCCAACCCAGGGATTGAACCCAGGTCTCCTGCATTGCAGGTGGATTCTTTACCATCTGAGCCACCAGGGTTCTGAGCCATTCAGCAGTTAGCCTACTGAAGTTTCTAGGGTTTTTTGCAAGCATGAAAAATACTGTAATTGGCATCTTTGTACATGTGTCCTTATGCATAGTTTTATTACTTTGGGAAAGTGTCCCAGGAGTGGGAATATTAAGTCAGAGAAAATACATCTAAAGTTGTAACAGATATGGCCAGATTGCTTTCTGAAAAGGCAGTAACGCTTCACAATTTCACCAGCCATACATGAGAGTACTCCTGGCAGTACTCAGATTCTTTTTAATTTCTGATAATCCAACAAGTATAAAGTAACATCTCATTTTTAACTTTAATTCCCCTGCCTGTTAAATAACTTGAACATGTTTTCAAAAGCTTATCAGCCATTTGAATTGATGCCTGTTTGAGTTGTTTATTTTGCCTGTTTATTTTACCTATTTTCCTATGGGGGTATTTGGTTTTTCTTGTCAGTTTGCAGTTGTTCTTTGTACATTTTTTTATCCTAATCCTTTGTCTGCCATCTGTATTATCAGTTTAATTTATCATATCATGTCTCCTGAATTTGTTTGTGGTAACAGTTGTATTATATTTTGATACAGCTAGATATATCTATCTTTTCTTTTTATAACTAACAATATTTTTGTCTAGCTTTGGGGGATTATAAATGGTTATATTTAGCCAGTATTTCTTGGTAGTCCCAGTATTAGTTGCCACGGGGAATGACAACAATAACAAAATTGCCCTTTGCAAATGAACAAGTTGGGAACAGAAAACTCCAAAATAATGACAAATAAGATAGAAGTTTATTTCTGTCATAAAGTGAAGTTAAGAAGGAGTTCATCCAGAGCTTGCATGCATATCCCAATGCAAGGGGTCAAGTTTCTTTTCCCTGATATTTTGTGCATGGCTTCCATTCCCCACATCAGCTCATGTCTCAAGATTCTGTTGGAGATCCAGTCGCTTTGTCCATTTCCAGTTCAGAAGAAGGAAAAAAGAAGGGCCAAGCACTTTAAAGATTTTTTCTCAAAAAAAAAGAGAGAGAAGAGTGAAGAGAGATAATGAAACAGTCTTTACTTCAGGTGGCCTCGTGCTCAGCCAAAAACTAGGTGTCTCAGTACTTTGGAAGATGGGGGAACGCTCACCACAACAGTTTCAAAACAATTAGTTAAGAGATTTTGCAACTAATGATTTTGGGGGAAATATATCTTTTATAAAGACTTTATACTACTCTAAATAGATACATAAATGATGAGTAAATACATTAATGAATTCACTTCTAATATTTTTCCAGAGCTTGCTTACTTTCCAGAACTTCTCTCTTCCAACACAGCCACTCTCCAATAATCTCCTTCTCTAGCCAAGTGGGAATAGACATTTTATTGCAATGATGCCTACTTATTTGGAAAATTGCTATCAACCCAAAGTGAGCAGGCACCACTACATAAAAAAGACTTTTTTTCTCACCCATTGTTCAGGTTCATCAATTGCCTAATGCTGTCAATAATCTGGAAACTTCTTTCATGAGTCTGGTTTTGTTCAGTCACTCAGTCAGGTCTGACTCTTTGCAACCCCATTATTGCAGCATGCCAGGCTTCCCTGTCCATTACCATCTCTTGGAGCTTCCTCAAACTCATGTCCATTGTGTCGGTGATGCCATCCAGCCATCTCAACCTCTGTTGTCCCATTCTCCTCTGCCTTCAATCTTTCCCAGCATCAGGGTCTTTTTTAATGTCAGCTCTTCACATCAGGTGGCCAAAGTATTGGAGATTCAACTTCAGCATCAGTCCTTTCAATGAATATGCAGGATTGACTGGGTTGATCTCTTTGCAGTCCAAGGGACTCAAGAGTATTCCCCAACACCATAGTTCTAAAGCATCAGTTCTTCAGTGCTCAGCCTTCTGTATGGTTCAACTCCCCCATCCATACACAACTACTGGAAAAACCATAGCTTTGACTAGACAGACCTTTGTTGGCAAAGTAATGTCTCTGCTTTTTAATACGCTGTCTAGGTTTGTCATAGGTTTTCTTCCTAGGAGCAGTTTCATGGCTGCAGTCACTATCTGCAGTGATTTTGGAGCACAAGAAAATAAAGTCTGTCACTGTTTCCATTGTTTCCCCGTCTATTTTCCATGAAGTGATGGGACCAGATGGGATGGGACCAGTGATGGATCAGATGCCCTGATCTTCGTTTTTTTGAATGTTGAATTTTAAGCCAGCTTTTTCACTTTCCTCTTTCACTTTCATCAAGAGGTTCTTTAGTTCCTCTTTGCCATCTGCCATTAAGGGTTGTGTCATCTGCATGTCTGAGGTTATTGATATTTCTCCCAGCAATCTTGATTCCAGCTTGTGCTTCATCCAGTCTGGCATTTTGCATGATGTACTCTGCATGTAAAGTTAAATAAGCAGGATGACAATATACAGCCTTGATGTACTCCTTTCCCGATTTGGAACCAGTCCATTGTTCAATGTCCAGTTCTGCTGCTTCTTGACCTACATACAGGTTTCTCAGGAGGCAGGTAAGGTGGTCTGATACTCCCATCTCTTTAAGAATTTTCCACAGTTTGTTGTGATCCACACTTCAAAGGCTTTAGCATAGTCAATGAAGCAGAAGTAGATGTTTTTCTGGAATTCTCTTGCTTTTTCTATGATCCAACAGATGTTAGCAATTTGATCTCTGGTAAAAAGGATTAAAGAAAGAATTCACTGGGAGGAAAAACATTTTCCAGTTAGAAGGGGTTAATGCTACTGGTTTTTTAAAATGAGTGGCTAGATTCAAAAGAGTAAGTTCTGTTTAGATGCTTTCATGTCTAGTTTATTTTTTAATAAGACTGCAAAAGAATGTCACAAATTTTATCTTTAAGAAATAGAGACAGAGGCAATACAGATGCCATGGTTTGTGATGTGGGTCTGTTATCTGGTTGCCTTTTGAATCTAAGAGATAAATTTCAAAATATATCTCACCAGCATTTGCTATATATTGAAAATAATGCAGACTTTTTGAACAAACCAAGTCCCTAATTTTAAAAGATATCTGTGTTATTAAATATATGGTCAGGAATTAGAATTAGAGCCACATGACAGGCAGACATATGTCTATTTTATCCTTTGATCCTGTCCAATAGTAATAAAAGAAAAAAAGGAGAAATAAATATCCGGTACTGAGCTGCTCATTTACAATTCCACTGTCACTGAAATCTTCTGGATCTGTTATTCAACAGTATGACTTTTTCCCTCATGATTGAAACTGAACTCAAATGCACAAAATGGGCCAATATTAGACTCTTAGGCACTGATGCTTTGATAAACTCTCCATGTGGCACTTTATTATTAATCAATTCATGCCACCAACAAACATGTTAAATTTATAAATCAAGCAGATCAGAGCTACCTGATTTTGCAGCTGTGAGGCATATACTTCTACTGGTCCTCATAGTAAAGTGAAGATGGCAAAGTTGTCAAGTCTGAAATTTTCCCTGTTCTGCTTCCTTTTCCTATCTCTGTCCTCTCACTTGTGAGGGTAATGTTCTCTGATCTTTTTACTCATTTCCAGTCAATCCAGCTCATGCCCTGATTATTGGGCTATTGGGCATGGGGTTATGTGCCAGTCACGAGGTGAACACTGGTAAATAGGCTGATCCCTGCCCTCCAGGAGCCCAGGCCCCAGAGCAGGACTGCACAGTCCTACAGTGAGGCTCATTACAAGTTATTTTAAACAGAACAATAGTACTTGTAGTGCTTATGTTTTCCAGAGATTTTTATTTTAAAAATATAAATTAGAATATGCAGAGAATCAGTGATATATAGATGTTTGATATTACAAATACATATATAAATTAGAACAGGTTTTAAAATACATATTACTTGCTATCACTCACATATGTTTTCTCCAATGGAAGCATTTAGTTGACACTGGTCATAAATCCCAGCCTATTTGATCTATGCTACAAACCCTAAGCCTTGATGTTAGGAACATTAGTCATGTATATGACTGAAGAGAGAGGTGAGGATTAGACTTATCTGATGCATTTGTCTCAAACAGATCACAGGCAGTGAGTTAAACTTTTACATTATCTGTAACTAATTCATCCTGAAGAGCTCTCAACTATGGTTTTACACCTTAATACTCATTTTTAATTGGGGAGTTCAAAAGGTATCCTGCTAGAAGTATCTATCAAAATGATCTAGAGGGTTTGTTAGAAATCAGATTGCTGTGTGCCACAACCCATTTCTCCTTCAGTAGGTCTGAGATGGAGCCTGAGGATTTGCCTTTCAAAGAAGCTTCTAGTTGATACTGATGCTGCTGGTTTGGGGATCTCACCCTGAGAACTGTGCTAGACTAAAGGAATTTCCTACAATAGTAAGCAAGTGGGGAGATTTTGCTAGCCCACCAGGGCCTACTCAATCAGCTGTAAAGACCAGGCTCACTTAACCTCTCTGTGGTGACTTAAGACACTGGTACACACTAGTACTTCTACATACTCCAAGAGAGGAAACTCTTCCTCCCAGGGTGCCCTGCCCCCACACAGGTCTACCTGGAAGCATCCTTCTTGAACTCCCACTGCAAAGGCCTCTCAGCTGCAGAGCCTACGTTCTATGAGACAATTTATGCTATTCTAGGTAGCTTTTAATTTTCATTTTTAAATCATCACCCATCCAATCTCCAAGTAATGTCTGGAATGCATTTTTCACCATTCCTATATTGTGTTGACCATGTCTTAGAACTCCTCAATATCTACACTAGTCAGGCCAATTTGAGGTTTGACAAATGCATTGCCTTACACAAAATCTTGTCTTGATTTATCAGAAGAGCCTATAGGTTAACTGATGGGCTCTGAAGTCAGACTGCTTGAGTATGAATGCCAACTCCACTCTTACTTCACCAGGGGACACTGAGCAGGTTCTTTATTTTCCCTGTGCCTGAGTATTCTCACCCATATTATGCCTACATCTTAGGGTTTTTAAATAAAATTTTATCTATAAAGTCCTCAGAGTAGTACATGGAAAAGAGAAGGTATTAAATAAGTGGCAATGATCATTATATTAATAAAAGAACTATAACTACATTGGGGTATATAGAATTCATTGTTTCTCACTAATTAAAAATGGCCAGATCCTGCCAAGACTAAAGGTAGGCATAAAATGAGTTTCTTTGGATCTTCAACTTCTTGTAATAGTTTTTGTGGTGAAAGAGGTTGAGTTCACAGACAAACTAAAATTGGGGATAATGGCTTGTGACTTTCTGCACTCAGTACCATGGGTTTTGAACATGGTAAGGAATTTTGTCCTTAAAGAGCAATGACCCAGTTTAGGATGTTGAGCATATGTCTCAATTCATTTCAAAAGCACTAAACTCCCACTGAGTGTGGTAGGAAGATCTATGTTCCTACAAGACTCTCTACTCTGGGTATGATCTCCTGTTTATATAAGGGTGGAATTGAGCCTGGGAGGAGGGAGTGACTGCATAAGGTCATAGTGCTAACATCCAGCAGAACCAGTACTCAAACATCAGGCAGGATGACACCAGACACCATGCTCTTTACCCTCTGGTCCTTTGTCTCTGGGTTGGTCCCAGCGACAACTATTCTCAGTAAATAATTAGGATTCATGCAGATTTGGGGTCAGTGAAAATAGAGGTGACATCACATACTCTGTCCTACCAGGTACAGAGAACAGACTTAGGAGAGTGGAAAATTTCAGCACCATGACCCTTGGTGTCTAAGAAAAGGAAAGTGAGAAGTTGTCTGTTGCTAGATTGGACACAGAGCACACAGAATAAAATCAGACGGAATGTTTCACCATCTGTCTGGATTTTTAAAAAGTAGGCTGATTACATTTATAATGTCATCTCGTGATTACTCAGAAATTACATCATAGCCTATTTTTATTCTGTCATATAGTAATTTTGTGCAGCAAATTAAGACTAGCAAGAACAAAACTAGGTTCCTGCCGTCAGGCTATTCAACATTTAGTTAGACAAATTACAAACATATGCTGAATGTCCACTCACTGCCCAGTCTTGGTGCTAAGCTTTTGGAAAAATCTAAAAATATCAGACATAGTTCCCATATTAAAAGAGCATATGATCTTATTGGTAAGATGAGGTAAATGCAACTAAAATTATTAGACCAAAATAGAGGATCAGACATGAGGAAGACAGCCAGGAAGACAGAGTTGTGCTGACAGCATGGGAGCCCTGTGAATAAAGAGGTGGAGACACACAGCTGTATTTAGTCTTTCTGCCTGCAACAGGACAATACACTTGAAATTCAGACTGAGGGCAGACTGTGGAAGATTTTGGCACTCTGGCTAAGGAGTTAAGATTTTACTCTAGATTTTAAAAATATTCTTTTAAGGGACAAATACATTTTTCAAATAAACTACAATGCAAGCATCTTGACTCAAACTTATGCCTTCAGCAATATGGAGAGATGGAGTAGATCTGCACTCTCACCTAAACAACTGAAAATATTCACAGAAAATGTGATTCAATGGTTTTCTAGTCATCATTCAACAAGCAAGGAAGGGCAATGATCCTTGAAACACAAAACAGAGAAGGTAAGCCTCATGATGGCCCCAGGCGACTGCTTGGAGTGTTGCCAGGCCAGAACATGGGGAGTTTTCAGACGAAGTCTAGCAATACCCTTGAGTTAAGATGGATCTGGGAGTCTGAGGTGACCAAGGTGGCTAGTGTACATAGAACGAAGCACTGGAAAAGAAAGAGCTGCTCAGAGAGAGTGAGTTCTGGGCACCTAAAGGGTACCTTCCACAAGTCCTCAGCTGAGTAGTGATCAGTACGTCTGTGAAGAACGAACCACCCAAAAGGACTAGAGGAGAATCCTCAGTTCTCACAGGAAAATAGTTCCTGTTTTCTCAAGTCAGAGTGGAAAATCTTACTTCCTGGAAGATAAGGAAGAGCACTCAAAAATTTTTGCCTCAATAGTAGATAAAATTAGGCCTAGCTCTTCCTACAAAGCTTCAACTCAGAATTGAATGAATTAGTTTTCAAATAACTGTATACCAGAACAAAGTTCAAAAATATTTATAGGAATATAAATATGTCCAGCAACCAATAAACTAAAATTTCTGGCATCCAGTTAAAAATTACCAGGCATTCAAAGAAGCAGAAAAATACAGCTTAAAATGAGAAGAAAAATCAATAAAAACTGACCTAGATATGATATGGATGTTGAAATGAGTAGATAAGAACAACATTTAACTGTTGTAATGTATTCCATGTCTTAAAGAAACCAATAGAAAGATTGAACGTGATATTAGAGGAAGAAATTGCTGCTCTGGTAAGAAATATTAATGTTAATGAGTAAAACCATACGGTTCAGTGAAGCACAGTTTGAGAATTATTGCTTTGGGCTGTCAGAGCCATTGAAGACTTTTCAACAAAATTGGACATGAAAATAATGGTATTTTGGGAAGACTGAATGGCTAGAGATTCAGGATGGAACTGATGGGGAAATCAGGGGCAAAGATTTTAGAGATGAGATAACTGTAGTAATATAACAGGGAAATGAGATTTTTGGCCTAAAAGAATAGCAGTGGAAATAGAGGTAGGGGATGGTTTCATTTTTTCAGTTTACATTTTGTTACTAAGGGTACCTAGCGTGCCTGGCAGTTTATTTGCAGGGAAGGATCAGTGGTGCTGTCTCTTAGGCTGATGACTTGATAAGTCTATAAGACAGCATTCAAGTCCATTGGATAAACTATTAGAGCTATACTAGGTATCCTGGAACAACGTAAATAAATGGCATTATCTTTGAAATTTCATGAAGACTGGGTCTTTTTAGATATAAGGAACAGAAAATTCATATGGTGTGTGAATGTTAGTATTGTGATGGTGCTTGGTTTTAAGTATAAGCTGGTTAATAGATTGAGTTCAAACTCTCTGATAAGCAAAGTTATGAAGGAGGAGACATGGATTTAAGCAGGAGAAATGTTATGTGCAAAAACACGGAGAAGGAAAGAAGCAACTTAGGAAATGGAAGGTGGTGAATTAATGTCTAGGAGGAGTGCTGTCTAATGGCAATGGAACTCAAGCCATGTGAATAATGCAAAATTTTCTAGTTGCCACATTAGGAGAGGTAAAGAAAAATAGGTGAAATTAATTTTACTAATTAAACAGGTGATACGTTTTATTTAAATCCATATATCCAAAATGTGTCAGCAATCTAAAAATGATTGAGAAATTTCACAATTTTTTTAATACGATGACACACACACTAATTTGGTGTGTATTTTACCCTTATAACACATCTCAGTTCAGACGAGTCACATTTCAAGGGCTCATAGCCGCACATGCCAAGTAGCTCTTGTATTCAGCAGTGGAGCCCATGAACATCAGGCAGCCAGGCTTTCTCTCCTCTCCAATTCTTCTTTCCCACCTCTAACCCTTTCAAGCATTTATTAAGTGCAAGAGACTCCCTTTACCCAGGTAGCTTTTGGTATCTCAACTCAGCATGCAGTCAGATACACTGCACAGAATAGAAACCTGTAAGTATTTTTGTGGAAGTGATTGCTTGTACAAATAAAGGATGAAATAAGTGGAATAAAGCTCATGATTTTAATAGGGTCAAGGTAAAAATAAACGTGTGTGTGGAAGAAAATGGGAATGAGAATATATGCAATTTGGTTCCACTTTCTACTTTAATTTTGTACCCCTGCCTGAAATACTTAATATCTCTAAGTATCTAAGTGCAAAGAAACATGCAAAAATACTTGGAAAATATCAAATGATATAAAAACAAAGTAGTAATATAATTTTCTCAATTACAGGACATTTTATTTATAAAAACAGTTAAGTGAGTCTCAGGGAAGCAAGCATTATGCCCAATTAACTGGGAAGAACATGTGGTGGAACACTCCAAAGGGCCTGATCTGCCTCAGGTTGATATCATGTCTCTCCAGACGTTAGCATCCTTGGCCCTTCCAACCCTGCCCAGAGAAGTTAGATATTCTGCTTCCCAGTCCTCATCCCACTTCCCTACTCTTCTCTATCAGTTCACTTCAGTCAGTTCAGTCACGCAGTTGTGTCCGACTCTTTGCAACCCCATGGACTGCAGCACGCCAGGCCTCCCTGCACATCACCAACTCCTGGAGTTTACTCAAACTCACGTCCATTGAGTTGGTGATGCCATCCAACATTCTCAACTTCTGTAGTCCCCTTCTCCTCCTGTCTTCAATTTTTCCCAGCATCACGGTCTTCTCAAATGAGTCAGTTATTCACATCAGGTGGCCAAAGTATTGGAGTTTCAGATTCAGCATCAGTCCTTCCAATGAATATTCAGGATTAATTTCCTTTAGGATGGACTGGTTAGGATGGACTCTTCTCTATATTCCTTCCCAAAGGATGTGGACTTGAGATGTGGCCAAAAGAAACAAAAAAACCTGCATCACAGACAAAGACTAACAGATGCCATAAAGGTGAAGACATGAAAAATGAAAAATAACTCAGATTTGATAGAGGAGTTCCTCCCTCACCTTCAGTCAGTTGGCTTCAGTTCAGTCGCTCAAATGTGTCCGACTATTTGAGACCCCATGAACTGCAGCACGCCAGGCATCCCTGTCCATCACCAACTCCCAGAGTCCACCCAAACCCATGTCCATCGAGTCGGTGATACCATCCAACCATCTGATCCTCTGTGGTCCCCTTCTCCTCCTGCCCTAAATCTTTCCCAGCATCAGGGTCTTTTCCAATGAGTCAGCTCTTTGCATCAGGTAGCCAAAGTATTGGAGTCTCAGCTTCAACATCAGTCCTTCCAATGAACACCCAGGACTGATCCCCTTCAGGATGGACTTGTTGGATCTCCTTGCAGTACAAGGGACTCTCAAGTCTTCTCCAACACCACAGTTCAAAAGCATCAATTCTTCCGTGCTCAGCTTTCTTTATAGTTCAACGCTCATATTCAAACATGACCACTGGAAAAACCATAGCCTTGACTAGACGGACCTTTGTTGGCAAAGTAATGTCTTTGCTTCTTAATATGCTGTCTGGACTGGAAGAAGCACAAGCTGGAATCAAGATTGCTGGGAGAAATATCAATAACCTCAGATATGCAGATGACACCACCCTTATGGCAGAAAGTGAAGAAGAACTAAAAAGCCTCTTGATGAAAGTGAAAGTGGAGGGTGAAAAAGTTGGCTGAAAGCTCAACATTCAGAAAACGAAGATCATGGCGTCCGGTCCCATCACTTCATGGGAAATAGATGGGGAAACAGTGTCAGACTTTATTATTTTGGGCTCCAAAATCACTGCAGATGGTGACTGCAGCCATGAAATTAAAAGACGCTTACTCCTTGGAAGGAAAGTTATGACCAACCTGGATAGCATATTCAAAAGCAGAGACATTACATTGCCAACAAAGGTCCATCTAGTCAAGGCTATGGTTTTTCCAGTGGTCATGTATGGATGTGAGAGTTGGACTGTGAAGAAGGATGAGCGCCGAAGAATTGATGCTTTTGAACTGTGGTGTTGGAGAAGACTCTTGAGAGTCCCTTGGACTGCAAGGAGATCCAACCAGTCCATTCTGAAGGAGGTCAGCCCTGGGATTTCTTTGGACGGAATGATGCTGAAGCTGAAACTCCAGTACTTTGGCCACCTCAAGCGAAGAGTTGACTCATTGGAGAAGACTGATGCTGGGAGTGATTGGGGGCAGAAGGAGAAGGGGACGACAGAGGATGAGATGGCTGGATGGCATCACTGACTTGATGGACGTGAGTCTGGGTGAACTCTGAGAGTTGGTGATGGACAGGGAGGCCTGGCGTGCTGCTTATTCATGGGGTTGCAAAGAGTCGGACACGACTGAGTGACTGAACTGAACTGAACTGAGGTTGGTCATAACTTTCCTTCCAAGGAGTTAAGCATCTTTTAATTTCATGGCTGCAATCACCATCCGCAGTGATTTTGCAGCCCAGAAAAATAAAGTCAGACACTGTTTCTCCATCTATTTGCCATGAAGTGATCGAACCAGATGCCATGATCTTAGTTTTCTGCATGTTGAGATTTAAGCCAACTTTTTCACTCTCCTCTTTCATTTTCATCAAGAGGCTCTTTAGTTCTTCTTCACTTTCTGCCATAAGGGTGGTGTCATCTGCGTGTCAGAGGTTATTGATATTTTTCCCAGCAATCTTGATTCCAGCTTGTGCTTCCTCCAGCCCAGTGTTTCTCATGATGTACTCTGCATATAAGTTAAATAAGCAGGGTGACAATATACAGCCTTGACGTACTCCTTTTCCTACTTGGAACCAATCTGTTGTTCCATGTCCAGTTCTAACTGTTGCTTCCTGACCTGCATACAGGTTTCTCAAGAGGCAGGTCAGGTGGTCTGGTATGCCCATCTCTTTAAGAATTTTCCACAGTTTATCGCGATCCACACAGTCAAAGGCTTTGGCATAGTCAATAAAGCAGAAATAGAGGTTTTTTTTCCTGGAACTCTCTTCCTTTTTCCGTGATCCAGCGGATGTTGGCAATTTGATCTCTGGTTCCTCTGCCTTTTCTAAAACCAGCTTGAACATCTGACAGTTCACAGTTCATGTATTGCTGAAGCCTGGCTTGGAGAATTTTGAGCATTACTTTACTAGCGTGTGAGATGAGTGCAATTGTGTGGTAGCTTGAGCATTCTTTGGCATTGCCGTTCTTTGGGATTGGAATGAAAACTGACCTTTTCCAGTCCTGTGGCCACTGCTGAGTTTTCCATATTTGCTGAGTGCAGCACTTTCACAGCATCATCTTTCAGGATTTGAAATAGCTCAACTGGAATGCCATCACCTCCACTAGCTTTGTTTGTAGTGATGCTTCCTAAGGCCCCCTTGACTTCACATTCCCGGATGTCTGGCTCTAGGTGAGTGATCACACCATCGTGATTATCTGGGTCATGAAGACCTTTTTTGTACAGTTCTTCTGTGTATTCTTGCCACCTCTTCTTAATATCTTCTGCTTCTGTTAGGTCCATACCATTTCTGTCCTTTATCAAGCCCATCTTTGCATGAAATGTTCCCTTGGTATCTCTAATTTTCTTGAAGAGATCTCTCGTCTTTCCCATTCTATAGTTTTCCTCTATTTCTTTGCATGGATCACTGAGAAAGACTTTCTTATTTCTCCTTGCTATTCTTTGGAACTCTGTATTCAAATGGGTAAAGCTTTCCTTTTCTCCTCCCTTCTTTTCATAGCTATTTATAAGGCCTCCTCAGAC
The DNA here is from genome assembly GCF_027580195.1 of Bos mutus. Taxonomy (NCBI): domain Eukaryota; kingdom Metazoa; phylum Chordata; class Mammalia; order Artiodactyla; family Bovidae; genus Bos; species Bos mutus. Next base: position 52,402,391 of record NC_091617.1, read on the forward strand.
GCCATTTTGGTTTTTTTTTTTGCATTTTTCTTGAGGATGGTCTTGATTCCTTTCTCCTGTACAATGTCACGAACCTCCGTCCATAGTATCAGATCTAGTCCCTTAAATCTATTTCTCACTTCCACTGTAGAATCATAAGGGATTTGATTTAGGTCATACCTGAATGGTCTAGTGGTTTTCCCCACTTTCTTCAATTTCAGTCTGAATTTGGCAATAAGGAGTTCATGATCTGAGCCACAGTCACCTCTTGGTCTTGTTTTTGCTGACTGTATAGAGCTTCTTCATCTTTGGCTGCAAAGAATATCATCAATCTGATTTCGGTGTTGACCATCTGATGAGGTCCATGTGTAGTCTTCTCTTGTGTTGTTGGAAGAGGGTGTTTGCTATGACCAGTGAGTTCTCTTGGCAGAACTCTATTAGCCTTTGCCGTGCTTCATTCTGTACTCCAAGGCCAAATTTGCCTGTTACTCCAGGCGTTTCTTGACGTCCTACTTTTGCATTCCAGTCCCCTATAAAAAAGGACATCTTTTTTGGGTGTTAGTTCTAGAAGGTCTTGTAGGTCTTCATAGAACTGTTCAACTTCAGCGTCTTCAGTGTTATTAGTTGGGGCATAGACTTGGATTACTGATATTGAATGTTTTGCCTTGGAAACAGAGAGATCATTCTGTCGTTTTTGAGACTGCATCCAAGTACTGCATTTTGGACTCTTTTGTTGATTATGATGGTTACTCCATTTCTTCTATGGGATTCCTGCCCACAGTAGGTTTTCCACTTAACCTACTTAAGTGGAAAAACTTAAGTAATCTCTTTCCATGTACTCATATATTTCTACATCTTTTTAAAAAGGCTATACATTATTCTATTGAATGACAGTACTTTAGTCTTCTAACTGTATACATTGGTTATTTCCAATTTTGTACCACAATAAACAGCTCTGTAATATTACTTTATCTAAATCTTAGTGCACATCCATATTTCCTTAAGATAAATCTCCAGAAGCAAAATTGCCTATAATACGTGTTTTTAAATTTCATATCAGTTTGTGTTTGAATCATAGGGTCTCTTATCTGAAAAGGCAATATAAAGCTTAAACATTTTTGTAAAACTCATAGGGTCTGGGCTCACTGTTTTTTAAGAATACAGAGATCTAACATGCTGATTAACTGTGAGCTAATTAGTTTGTAATTAGTAGTTTGATATCACTTATGTCTGCAACCGGTGCATTTAGTGTGGGTGGCTGCAACCGGCACACTTAGCCTGGCCGAGAGGAGCCACCCCACGTCCGAAGTCAGGGGCAGAAGCCCGGAGGACCCCATGCCCAAGGGGAGGCGGCCAAGAGGAATTACCCCACGTCTGAGGTCAGGGGCAGTGGCCAAGAATGCCAGGCTGCAACAGCGCAGGAATGGCTGAGAGGAGCTACCCCACGTCCGAGGTCAGGGGCAGCGGCTGGGAGGAGCTACCCCATGTCCGAGGTCAGGGGTGGCAGCCGAGAGGAGCAACCCCACCTCCAAGGAGCGGTGGCTGCACGGGCGCCGGAGGGCCTAGAGGACTTAGTCCACGTTGAAGGTCAGAAGGGGCAGCAGTGAGGAGATACCCCTCGTCCAAGGTAAGGAGCAGTGGCTGCGCTTTGCTGGAGCAGCCGTGAAGAGATACCCCACGTCCAAGGTAAGAGAAACCCAGTAAGATGGTAGGTTTTGCAAGAGGGCATCAGAGAGCAGACACACTGAAACCATACTCACAGAAAACTAGTCAATCTAATCACACTAGGACCACAGCCTTGTCTAACTCAATGAAACTAAGCCATGCCAGTGGGGCCACCCAAGATGGGTGGGTCATGGTGGAGAGGGCTGACAGAATGTGGTCCACTGGAGAAGGGAATGGCAAACCACTTCAGTATTCTTGCCTTGAGAAGCCCATGAACAGTATGAAAAGGCAAAATGATAGGATACTGAAAGAGGAACTCCCCAGGTCAGTAGGTGCCCAACATGCTACAGATCAGTGAGAAATAACTCCAGAAAGAATGAAGGGATGGAGCCAAAGCAAAAATACCCAGCTGTGGATGTGACTGGTGATAGAAGCAAGGTCCGATGCTGTAAAGAGCAATATTGCATAGGAACCTGGAATGTCAGGTCCATGAATCAAGGCAAATTGGAAGTGGTCAAACAAGAGACGGCAAGAGTGAACATCGACATTCTGGGTGAATTTAACTCAGATGACCATTATATCTACTACTGCAGGTAGGAATTCCTCAAAAGAAATGGAGTAGCCTTCATGGTCAACAAGAGTCCAAAATGCAGTACTTGGATGCAATGTAAAAAACGACAGAATCATCTCTGTTCGTTTCCAAGGCAAACCATTCAATATCACGGTAATCCAAGTCTATGCCCCAACCAGTAACGCTGAAGAAGCTGCAGTTGAACGGTTCTATGAAGACCTACAAGATCTTTTAGAACTAACACCCAAAAAAGATGTCCTTTTCATTATAGGGGACTGGAATGCAAAAGTAGGAAGTCAAGAAACACCTGGAGTACCAGGCAAATTTGGCCTTGGAATACGGAATGAAGCAGGACAAAGACTAATAGAGTTTTGCCAAGAAAATGCACTGGTCATAGCAAACACCCTCTTCCAACAACACAAGAGAAGACTCTATACATGGACATCACCAGATGGTCAACACCGAAATCAGATTGATTATATTCTTTGCAGCCAAAGATGGAGAAGCTCTATACAGTCAACAAAAACAAGACCAGGAGCTGACTGTGGCTCAGATAATGAACTCCTTGTTGCCAAATTCTGACTGAAATTGAAGAAAGTGGGGAAAATAACTAGACCATTCAGGTATGACCTAAATCAAATCCCTTATGATTCTACAGGGGAAGTGAGAAATAGATTTAAGGGACTAGATCTGATAGAGTACCTGATGAACTATGGACGGAGGTTCGTGACACTGTACAGGAGAGAGGGATCAAGACCATCCCCAAAGAAAAGAAATGCAAAAAAGCTGTCTGGGGAGGCCTTACAAATAGCTGTGAAAAGAAGAGAAGCAAAAAGCAAAGGAGAAAAGGAAAAGATATAAGAAGAGGAAAGATATAAGCATCTGAATGCAGAGTTCCAAAGAATAGCAAGAAGAGATAAGAAAGCCTTCCTCAGCCATCAATGCAAAGAAATAGAGGAAAACAACAGAATGGGAAAGACGAGAGATCTCTTCAAGAAAATTAGAGATAACAAGGGAACATTTCATGCAAAGATGGGCTCGATAAAGGACAGAAATGGTATGGACCTAACAGAAGCAGAAGATATCAAGAAGGGGGCAAGAATACACAGAACTGTACAAAAAAGATCTTCATGACCCAGATAATCACGATGGTGTGATCACTCACCTAGAGCCAGACATCCGGGAATGTGAAGTCAAGGGGGCCTTAGGAAGCATCACTACGAACAAAGATATCGGAGGTGATGGCATTCCAGTTGAGCTATTTCAAATCCTCAAAGATGATGCTGTGAAAGTGCTGCACTCAATATGCCAGCACATTTGGAAAACTCAGCAGTGGCCACAGGACTGGAAAAGGTCAGTTTTCATTCCAATCCCAAAGAAAAGCAATGCCAAAGAATGCTCAAACTACCGCACAATTGCACTCATCTCACACGCTAGTAAAGTAATGCTCAAAATTCTCCAAGCTAGGCTTCAGCAATACGTGAACTGTGAACTGTCAGATGTTCAAGCTGGTTTTAGAAAAGGCAGAGGAACCAGAGATCAAATTGCCAACATCTGCTGGATCATCGAAAAAGAAAGTGAGCTCCAGAAAAACATCTATTTCTGCTTTACTATGCCAAAGCCTTTGACTCTGTGGATCACAGTAAACTGTGGAAAATTCTCAAAGAGATGGGAATACCAGACCACCTGATCTGCCTCTTGAGAAATTTGTATGCAGGTCAGGAAGCAACAGTTAGAACTGGACATGGAACAACAGATTGGTTCCAAGTAGGAAAAGGAGTACGTCAAGGCTGTATATTGTCACCCTGCTTATTTAACTTATATACAGAGTACATCATGAGAAACGCTGGGCTGGAAGAAGCACAAGCTGGAATAAAGATTGTCAGGAGAAACATCAATAACCTCAAATATGCAGATGACACCACCCTTATGGCAGAAAGTGAAGAGGAACTCAAAAGCCTCTTGATCAAGGTGAAAGAGGAGAGTGAAAAAGTTAGCTTAAAACTCAACATTCAGAAAACGAAGATCATGGCATCTGGTCCCATCACTTCATGGGAAACAGATGGGAAACAGTGTCAGACTTTTTGGGCTCCAAAATCACTGCAGATGGTGACTGCAGCCATCTGATATTAAAAGACACTTACTCCTTGGAAGGAAAGTTATGACCGACCTAGATAGCATATTGAAAAGCAGAGACACTGCTTTGCCAACAAAGGTCCGTCTAGTCAAGGCTATGGTTTTTCCTGTGGTCATGTATGGATGTGAGAGTTGGACTGTGAAGAAAGCTGAGCATCGAAGAATTGATGTCTTTGAACTGTGGTGTTGGAGAAGACTCTTGAGAGTCCCTTGGACTGCAAGGAGATCCAACCAGTCCATTCTGAAGGAGATCAGCCCTGGGATTTCTTTGGAAGGAATGATGCTAAAGCTGAAACTCCAGTACTTTGGCCACCTCATGCGAAGAGTTGACTCATTGGAAAATACTCTGATGCTGGGAGGGATTGGGGGCAGGAGGAGAAGGGGACGACAGAGCATGAGATCGCTGGATGGCATCACTGACTTGATGGACGTGAGTCTCAGTGAACTCTAGGAGTTGGTTATGGACAGGGAGGCCTGGTGTGCTGCTATTCATGGAGTCGCAAAGAGTTGGAAACGACTGAGTGACTAAATTGAATTAGTTTATAGTAGTTAATACTAGTTCAGAGAAGTCGATGGCACCCCATTCCAGTACTCTTGCCTGGAAAATCCCATGGACAGAGGAGCCTGGTAGGCTGCAGTCCAGTGGTGGGGAAGAGTTGGACACGACTGAAGTGACTTAGCAGCAGCAGCAAATTAACATGAACAGTGCTGTGTTTTCCAAAGGCTAATCACAAGTCTTTTTATTTGAAGTTTGAGAAAAGAATAAGGCTACTCTAATACATTGTTATTTTTTGGCTTTCTGAGATAAGTGAGATGAAACATAACTCTTAGAATAAGAATGTAGACAATGTAACAGAGGCAGAATCACGTTCACTACTAAATCCCTGCCAAATGCTCAGCTGCTTAGTGAAAAATTAGTTTTTAATAACATAATGAAACTGTACCTCAACCTATTCTGACTGTGAAATGTCATTCTCTTACACAGCACTGTCCAGACTTTATATATAAAAAGCCCTTTGTGGTATCCAAATTGGAAAGGAAGAGGTAAAACTGCCATTATATGCAGATGAGGACACTATACGTAGGAAACTCTTTTAAAGACGGACCCCACACAAAAACTGAAACTGATAAATTCACAAGGTAATAGAATACATGATTAACATCCAGAAATATGTTGCATTTCTTTATAGTAACAACAAGACATCAGAAAGTAAAGAAATAAATTCATTTAAAATCACCGCCTGCCCGCTCCCCCACCAAAAACCCTTAGGAATAAACCGAGCCAAGGATCTGAAAGACTTATATGCTGAGAACTATAAATCATTGATTAAAGGCAACTGAAGATGAAAACTGAAAGAAAATTAAAGGCAAACTTTCCATTTAAACAAATGGAAAGATACCCCCTATTTTTGGATTGGAAGAATTAATATTGTTAATACGGCCATACTGCCCAAAGCAAACTGCAGATTTAATGCAATCCTTATAAACATATCCACTACATTTTTCACAGAACTAGAACAAATAACCCTAAAATTTATATGGAGTCACAAAAGACCCAGAATTGTTGAAGCAAATCTGAGGAATAAGAATAAGCTGGAGGCATAACTCCTAGACTTCAGACAACAGTACAAAGTTACAGTCATCAAAACAGTGTGGTACTGGCATAAGCAGACATAGGAATTAATACAACAGAATACAGAGCTTAGAAACAAACCCACACACTTACGGTCAGTTAATCTTTGACAAACGAAGCCAGATTATACAATAGGGAAAAGAATCTGTATACTGACTGGTATTTGGAAAGTTGGACAGCTGCATGTAAATCAATGAACTTAGAATACATCCTTCACATTATAAACAGAAATGAACTCGAAATAGCTTAAATGTAAGACAGGACACTATAGGACTCGTAGAAGAGAACACAGGCAAAACATTCTCGGACATAAATTGTAGCAATGTTGTCTTAGGTCAATCTTCTAAAGCAAAAAAATAGAAGTAAAAACAAATAAATGGGACCTAATCAAACTCATAAGCTTTTGCACAGCAAAGTGAAAAGTGAAGTCACTCAGTTGTGTCCAACTCTTTGCGACCCCATGGACTGTAGCCCACCAGGCTCCTCCATCCTTGGAATTTTCTAGCCAAGAGTACTGGAGTGGGTTGCCATTTCCTTCTCCAGGGGATCTTCCCGACCCAGGGATTGAACCCAGGTCTCCTGCATTGCAGACTCTTTACTATCTGAACGAGGGAATACCAATGAAAATGAAAGTTGTTCAGTTGTGTCCGACTCTCCACAGACTACAAAGTCCAGGGAATTCTCCAGGACATAATACTGGAGTAGGTAGCCTTTCCCTTCTCCAGGGGATCACCCCAACCCAGGGATCGAACCCAGTTCTCCCACATTGCAGGTGGATTCTTTACTAGCTGAGCCACAAGGGAAGCCCAAAAGGAACCATAAACAAAAAGGACAACTCAAAGAATGGGAAAAAATATTTGTAAATGATGTGACCAACAAGGGCTTAATTTCCAAACTATATAAACAGCTCATACAACTGAATAAGAAACCAAACAATCCAATCAAAAAAAGGCAGAAGACCTAAACAGAAATTTCTCCAAAGAAGACATAAAGATAGCCAATAGGCACATGAAAAGATGCTCAACATCAATTATTAAAGAAATGAAAATTGAACTACAATGAAGTTATCACTTCACACCAGTCAGAGCTGCCATCATCAAAAAAGTCTACAAACAAGTGTTGGAGAGGGTGTGTAGAAAAGAAAAATCTCTACACTGTTGGTGGGAATGTAAATTGGTGCAGCCACTATGAAAACCATTATGGAGGTTTCTTAAAAAACTAAAAACAGAGTTAACCTAAGTCTATTTTCAAAAGATACATGCAACACTATTTACATATTCAGTTCAGTTCAGTATTAAATGCAACTTACATATTACTACACGTAGGATTGGAACATGGAACATATTGCAAATGTTCATAGCAGCACTATTTATAACAGCCAAGACATGGAAGCAACCTAAGTGTCCTTTGACAGATGAATGGAAAAAGATGTGGTATACATCCACACACATAATGGAATACTACTCAGCCATTCAGTTCAGTTCAGCTGCTCAGTTGTGTCCAACTCTTTGCGACCCCATGAACGGTAGCATGCCAGGCCTCCCTGTCCATCAACTCCCGGAGTCGAACCAAACTCATGTCCATCGAGTTGGTGATGCCATCCAACCATCTCATCCTGTGTCATCCCCTTCTCCTCCTGCCCTCAATCTTTCCCAGCATCAGGGTCTTTTCAAATGACTCAGCCATTAAAAGAATGAAATAATGCCATTTGCAGGAACATGGATGGACCTAGAGATTGTCATAATGAGTGAAGTCAGAGAAGTATATGCTATCAGTTATATTCAGAATATAAAGTAATAAGGCATAAATATATTTACAAAACAGAAATAGACTTATAGACTTGAGAGAATGAACTTATGGTTACCAGGGAGGAAAGTGTGGGGGAGGGATAGGAAGTTAAGAAAAAACGTGCATTCAGTTGGGAGGAAAGATACTCACTTTCTCTCTTCACATTTAGTATCTTTATGAAGGGTTATTTGAAGCTCGATGTACAAAAGAGCAATGTTCCATGAATTAAGGTACTCCTTCATTCATGATAATTGTTTTTTCTATGATATTTTTGAAATGCTTAGATAAAAACAAGCATAAACAAAACAGGCCTTTTTGTATGACAGAAAGAAAGCCAATTAGCTACAAAATGCTAAGCAGAAGACAGACTGTGTTAAGATTTCAAAGTAAATTGCAGATTCAAAGGAATCCATGATTTTTTTATATTTTATTGTTTCTTCCCAACTTCTGGATTACAGAGGCACACAACTTCAAGTACTTATCAGGCTCATTATCAATAATGTATTATAATAAAATTAACTAGCTTTTCTTTGGTTCTGACTTGCCTTTCTAAAAACCAACTAGCTTTTAAAGGCATAAGTCATTTTTTCTGTTCATCTTAGTTGTTTTTTAAAAATCTGTTGTTTTTTAAAAATCTATTGTCTTGAGATTTCCCAAATGGTCTAGTGGTTAAAAATCCACCTTCCAGCAGAGATGACACAGGCATGATCCTTCTGGGAACTAAGATCTCACACACTGCATGTGTACAACTGCTGAGCCTGCATGCTCTAGAGCCTGTGCCCTGCAACCACAGAAGCCTGCGCTCAACTAAAGAAAAGCCCACGTACTACAACAATGACACAGTGCAGTAAAAAAAAACAAAAAAACAAAAACGAGTATAAACCCAGTGAATGCTGAAAATATATAATCAGTTTCTTAATCCAAAACACTTTAAAAAAAAAATCATTACGGGTACTACACAGTATTTATTGGAGATCACTGAGAGAGCCAAGGCTGAGAAAAAATGTTCATTATCCTATTTAAAAAGCAGAATAGTAAAGAAAATAACCACTTATCAACTATCAGAGTAACAACTGATTGAAGTGAGACTCATCAGTGTATTTTCTGGGGGGTAGTACTGGGTCGTCATTGCTGTGCGCGTTTTTCTTCCAGTTGCAGCCGGTAGGGACAAGTTCATTGTAGTGCCCGAGCTGCTCACTGCAGTGGCTTCTCTTGTTGCAAAGCATGGGCTCTAGGGCATGTGCGCTTTAGTGGTCGCAGCACATGGGCTCAGTAGTTACAGCTCCCAGGCTATAGAGCCCAGGCTCAACAGTTGTGGTGCACAGGCTTTAACTGCTCTGTGACATGTGGGATTTTCCTGGATTAAGGATTGAACCCATGTCTCCTGCAGGTGCATTCTTATTTCTGAGCCACCAGGGAATCCCAATGGACACTAAAACTAGTAGATGAAACTTAGAAGAAACAGGTATTTGCAGTGTCTTCCCATAAGTTACTTAATAAATCATTTCCAGAGGGAAAACTAGTAATGATACATTGAAGATACTATCTTGTGTATATTACCATGTGCAGAGAGGTAAATATGTTATGATGTTGAAAGCCAGGGTATGTATACATATTTGATTAAAACAAAAAAATACAACATTGTTTGGGGGTCAATAATGTACATATATGTGTCAATTAAAATGAGGATAAAAGAATACATACAGTTGTAAGGTTTCTACATTTTATATTAAGTAATACAATATTAACTCCAAGTGGACTTTGAGAGTTAAGGACTTATTTGTCAAAACAGGTAGAAAAAAAAAAAGCAAGACCCAACTATATACTGTCTACAAGTCATGCATTTTATATATATAAAGGCTATATTAATACTAAGACAGAGATCACCAAAGACAGTGGTACATTTCTTAATGCTAAAAGGGTCAAATTATTCAGGAAGATAAAATACTCAATAGCAAAGTTTTGACTGTTTTTGTAAATAAAATTTTATCAGAACAGAGCCACACACATTTATTTACATACTGTGGATAGCTGCTTTCATGCTGCAGTTGCAGATTTTAGTGGTTTTAAGAGACCAGGCTGCATGTCTCACAAAGTCTAAAATACACTACCTGCCCTGTTACAGAAAATGTTTGCTGATTTCTGCAAAGGAATTAAGTCATAAACAGGACATGTGTTTTATCTAACAGGAGGCAAGTCAAAAGTAAAGTGGTAAATACAATTCATAACTAATAATATTTGAAAAGAGGAAAAGAAAAAAATCAAAGTAAAATAAGGTTTGTGTTTTAGGGAATATACCTTGATTAGAGGTAACAAAAATATAAGAATAAGCCTCAAGCAGAAGTTGAAATTCAGTTATATTTTCATTTAATTAACAGTCCTAGCTCAAGAAAGAACCTCAATATATTTTTAACACAGACAACTAGTTTTTGCAACATACAATAAATGAAACTAAAAGGATACCAATCTGACAGTTTCTGTAAAACAGAGCATTAGGTTTTAATGACTTATTTTTTGCCCTGACATTAAATGGGTGACAGTTTAGTATAAACTCCAACCAGCCAAATTTTAAGAAAACTCTATTTGTTCAAGTAACAAATGTAAATGGTTACAAGGAATTGTGTTAATGTATACTTGAATTCAAACTTCACAGCAAAATTCTTAAAGAATATGAACAACTCCAATATGATATATTTATTTACTTACTTGTATTCTCCATCAGGAAATGGACATAAACACATAGGAATCATTTGTAAAACTCTGACTAGAGATTCAAATTTGCTTAAAATAAATATTATTAATATTTTTACAAAAGAAGAACATACACACACATCAACACACACACTTGGTTTTTGATTGAGGTGTATACAGAACCAAAAAGAAAAAAAAAAAAAAAAAAAAAAGTATCCAATATACTAAGGTTAAGACAAACAATAGGAATATGAAAGATGCTATAAGAGACAGAAAGACTAGGAAAAAACAGAAATGAAGATGGATGACAATTAGTACTCACCGTTAAATCTGAAATATGGGTTTTTTTTCTTTAGAGAGAAGAGATTAATAGATTAAAACTACTGTATTAAAAAAAAAGGCTGAAAAATACATGCAGTCTCTGCCTACACAGGCTTTTAAGAATAGGCAAATTGAGTGGCTTAAATAAACGCATACTTGCAAGAATAGACTAGATCTGAACTGTGCAGTTGGATGGAAATTAAAGTTACAATCAATTAAATAAAATTAAGAATTCAATTCTTCCACTGCACTAGACACATTGTAAGTGCTCATTAACCACACGTGGCTCAAGGCCACAGTACTGTATAGTGCAGACAAAGAACACTTCCATCATCACAAAAATTCTACTGGGTAGCACTGGGCTAGGCTCAGTATCTTGAATAGAATATGTCCCTTAAGGAATGCGTAGCAACTTAAAATGTAATATATGACACGATGCTTTTTGAAAAATTTTCAGAACTGTACAAAATGCATACAAACATATGAAACTTATTAGTTTGATATTGTTTAGTGTAACTAGTGAATTACAAAAAATGTATTTTCTAAATATAAATCCAGATATACAATGGTTAAAAAACAGAAGTAAATCTAAGTTTACCTAAGTCAAATAGAGATACAAATAGTGAGGAATACACCAAATAAAATCAATGGTTGTAATAGCATAGCAATAAAATCAACCAAAATACAAATATACAAATTCTTCTTAAAGACTACTTAAAACATTCAATTCAAAATAAAGTACTAAAAAATTCCCTTGTATAAAAGAAATACATGAATGAGGATAAAGTTATGCTTTAAAATTAAATGGCCTAATGTAAAACTATTTAAATAAAAGATGATATATTAAATGAAATTTACTTCAGAATTAACAAATAATGTGGCAAAGGTAGAATCCAAGTTATCTGTATGTTAATAAGAAATTCATAACTGACTGAAAATGATACTGGTGGGTGAACATGTAACATTTTAAAGAATAAAACTAAAGGTATCCATAAATAATTCTTTAAGTTACTACAGGTTTTTATGTGACAATATAGTCACTTAATACAACAGCTATTTTTTAATATTTATACATTATTTCTACAAATATTCACTGTATTTTTTAAAAAATTTAGAACTTACACCATGTATCTTACTACATTTTACATGCAGTAATAAAGTTATTTTAAATTCACTGAATGGGGGTGAAGGGAGACTCAGATGAAGGTGATCAAAGGGTACACATTTCCAGCTTTAGGTAAGTAAGTACTGAAGATGTAACATACAGCATGATAAAGACAATTTACACTGCTTTCTTTGACTTACATATTAAAGTTGTTAAGAGAGTAAATCCTAAGTTATCTTCACAAGGAAAAACAACTTTTCTGTTTCTTTAATGTTGTTTTTATGTAAGACAACGGATGTTCACTAAACCTATTATGGTCATCAGCTCATAAGGCAAATTATTATGTTGTATATCTTAAATTTATACAGTGCTATGTGTCAACTATATTTCAATAAAAGGAGAAAGAAAAGTTCACTGATGCCTGATTTTAAAAACCTAATCACAAATGAGAATAAACAAGCAGAAGACAGTGGAAAGCAACTAAGGAAAAGGGGAAAAAAAAAAAACTTTAGAAAAAATAAGGAAGGTTAAGAAGAATATTCTGAAGAACTAAAGTAAGTTTTAAGCAGTAAAATATAGAAACAGGAAGTAAAAATTTAAGACCAAATAAAAACATGTGTCAGATCAGGTTCTTTACTAATAATTAGATAATAATTTGCTCTTTTGGAGTCACAGATTAGCTTTCCTCCCCAACCCTGCCAGTAGATAAACACATAGTGTCTATATACTGAGATTCACAGTTTCTGGATTTATTTTCCCACCACTTAGACTGTGGATCATTGCTATCATATGAGAATGTTTGTTTAACTCCTCTTGCTGAAGTTTTACCAGGGACTCTTTCTCTTCCAAACGACCTTCTAACTGAGCCTTTTGAACTTCCAGGGAGGAAGCCTGAAAAAAAGGGGTGGGAGAGAGAAATTGAAGAAAACAACTTAGCATGTTTTCTCTTCACAGAAACCTGCTTTAAGATGTCCTTATGTTTTATTTGTAAGACAACCATATCAAGGCACATTAATGTAATATGCTTTACTTAACAATTATATGCTAAGTTTAAGATCTGTTAACTGTTAAACAATAGTAAACAAACTGGGAAGACATGATTCAATTTGTCTTTTTAAGCCTGGACTTCTGCAGAAAATACTACATATTTACTATTTAGAATTACTATTAAGATAAACATATTAAAGCTAACTTGTATGCCTCTCCTGTCACTTATATTCTATAGTTGTTCAGTCTTTTTAATCTTGGTCTGTTCTCATCTTCCTTGTAGTAGATGGTCCAGAAAGCATTATTCATAGCTACCACACTCAGTGAAATTGTTAGTCGCTCAGTTGTGTGTGACTCTTTGTGACTTCATGGACTGTAGCCTGCCAGGCTTCTTTGTCCATGGGATTTTCCAGGCAAGAATACTGGAATGGTTAGCCATTCCCTTCTCCAGGGGATCTTCCCGATCCAGGGATTGAACCTGTGTCTCCTACATTGCAGGCAGATTCTTTCCTGTCTGAGCCACCTAAATAGCCCACACTCAAACAATCATAATGTAGAAAGAGCAATGAACTTAGAATATATGCCTACTATTTCACATAGCTATGTGACAACCTTGAGCAAGTAACTTAAGACTCAGTTTCATTTGTAGGATGAAAATATTTATAAATACTTATATATTAGTATATTTATTAAAGTGAGAAAGATTAAGAAAAATATTTCAGAGTCCTTTGTAAATTATGAAATTTTACACATATACAAACTTCTATTATTATGACCAGCCTTGTAAGCAAAGAGATACGGTTATATATATACAGGTAGCTATCTGTACATGCCATTATGAACTGAGAATCTCCTTCTGTATTCTTTACCCTCTTGAAAGCAGCAAGTGCTGGAACACAGTATACATTTAATCAATGCGTAACAATTTTAGAAAATACAAGTTTTCACACTATGATAGTCCTCATAACAAACAACTGTCTGTCCAATCAATTTGAGCTTCTGGTATCTTCTAAGCAAAATTACTGAAGAAACAGAACACTAATTTATACAGATTTACCTTTTTTCACAAAATAAGATTTTATCATTTCATTGCAAATCAGAATGCAGTAGATTCTTACCTTAATGCTCAATTCTTTTCTTATCTGATCTGTTCTATTTAATTCTTTTCTAAGGACACCAATGGTTTCCTCTTTGTCTTCTTTTTCTCTTTGTAAGACTTTAATCTTTTCTTCCTGTACTTTTATTTTTTGTTCTAGGTCTTAAAGCAAATAGTCAGCTTTATACTCAAAGGTCTTAAAACAAACAGTCAGCGTTATATTCAAAGGTCCTATACTGACATTACCCTGAAAAGGTTTAGAAGCTATTATGTTATAAAAGACAATTACAAAGAAAAAAGAAACATCTTGCTACACATAAGTTATATAGCATTTGATGAATTAAAAAAAAAAATCACGAGACTTTTCTCCTATGCCAGGATTCTACGGTGGTGGTTTAGTCGCTAAGTTGTGTCCAACTCTTGCGACCCCACAGTAGCCTGCCAGGCTTCTCTGGTCCATGAGATTCTCCAGGCAATACTGGAGTAGGTTTTCATTTCCTTCTTTATGGGATCTTCCCAACCCAGGAAGTGAACCCAGGTCTCCTGCGTTGCAGGCAGATTCTTTACCAACTGAGCTACAAGGGAAGTCCAGGATTCTATAGAAAATGTTACCATGTCTTTCCCTTTTCCTCTGTTCTAAATACAACATATAGTACTGAGGGGAAGGATAATCCTTATAGAGTTTAAGGGTTAGAAAAGAAAGGGTAAGAGAAAATTATGAACAATTATATAGGTAGATTTCTGTGCGTTAAGGCAAGTGAGTCAGAACAAAAACATTTTTGTAGATCACTTTAGAGTTACTACCATTGAGAAGCTAGCAACTATAAGTTACCTAGCACTGCCACCTGCTGTTATTTTCTTTAAAAAAAATTTTATTTTAAAAAGGGCAATCATTTCCTATAACTCCTGATTTCAGAAAAAATGTATTGCTTTTTTAGTCTAACTAAACTGCTTTGTGGCAAGAAAAGGAGAACTTTTAAGATATGACTTAAGGATTAAAAAAAATGAGAGAAGTAGAAAATGAAACAGCAAACTAAAAACCACTCATGCTTTGATTTTCTTCCAACATAAGATTTATTAAAATATAGATAATTTATTAAACAAGTTACTTACTTGCTAGCTTACATTCTCTGTCTACTAGTTGGTTCTGTACTTCTTTTCTCTGTTCTTCTTTCTCTATCAATTGGGCAATAGTTCTGAAGTTATAAGACAATACAGAAGAAAACATTAGTGAACCATATAATTTCTTTTTCTCTCCAACAAGTATTTTAAGAAGAAATTTCTAAGACTAGTAATCACTCTTAAAATTCTGCCAAATATGTACTTTATATCTATAAGTAATAATTCTATTAATTTTAGATATAAAAAATAATGTTCTATATATAGGGAATCATTCTTTTTGAAAAATCCAAATAATTAAAAACTGTAAATTTTACTTTTCATTTTGCTGCTTGAGTGACTCATTCAGCTTTTTCACAGTCTCAATTTGTTTACTTAGAGAATCACAAGTGACCTGTAAATCTTTGTTCTTCTTTTCAGCAGTTTCATTCCTGAAAAGACAAGGAGATACTTTTAGTAGAGGAAAACACAGAGAAAAAGAAACTGAGTGTCTTCTTTACTACCTCTTCTGACTAAATTGCATATACTGCAGAAGAGGAGGAATGCTATGTGAACAAGCAAGACATAAACAGTTAGGTTAACTGTAAAAGACAATAAAGATATGTTTTGGCTGATGAAGAAGTAAAAAATTACTATGAAATGGAAACATGTGGGACGTTAACTTCATATTTATTGATAAACAGCTTTATTTACAGAATGCTACACTACAAAATTTGCTATTAATATAAAATACATGTCTTTTTCTTTATAGTCAAGCCCAGAAACTGAAACAATTTCTCTTAAAGGATAAGGTATTAAAAACAACAAAAAAATTAAACTTACACCTATCATCACTAGCCTGTTGGGCATAATACATGTTCAAGGAAAAACATCAAATTAATGAATTAAGTGGTTGAAGATTTTAAGTTTCTCTTGCCTCTTTATAGTTCTGCATCATATAGTCCTGTGCTTATTTTACCTGTAAGGTAAACATATAAAAAATCCTTTCCAAAGTGATACTTTGACACCCAACTATCTTAAGGATAAAATGTCCTTTCAGAGGATAAACAAAACGGGTGCATTGGCCAAATGTGGCCAGCAGAAGTTTTATTTATCCCACAGAGAGTTTGTAAAATTCTGAAATTTGAATGCCTTGAGGTATCCCTATCATTACAAACAAACTTTCCCAGCCAGCTTCATTTGTTATCCACCTGCCCCTCAAGGCTGGAGTTTCACTTTCTGGCCCACCCCTCACTATCTGGAACATAAGCAAATCCTAGAAAGCCTATTTTCTCTTGGACCACTGCCTACTTTCTTTTACACTCTAACTGAACACTAATAGTCCACATTATCAGGGCTGCCTCAAACAATCAGACTTAAAGTTGCTGGAGGAGAATATCCTATTTAAAAATCACCATGTCCTCACAAATTTTGTAGATGCTATACATTTCCACCCTTCATTTTTATTGATGGGCAAATAAAATAAGGGCTTCCCAGGTGGCACAGTGGTAAAGAAACTGTGCTTTCTATGCAGGGGCACTGGTTCAATTCCTGCTCAGGGAACTAGATCCTGCATGCTGCACAGTGAGGCCAAAATAAAAAATAAAAAGAAACATTATCTTGCTAAAAAAAAAAAAAGAAGTTAAAAAAATAAAATAAGCACATGGACCTTGTAAAGTTAAATTTTTCTGTATCTCTATATTAATACCAGAGAAAGAAGGACATTTTTTCAAGTCTTAACCTATCTTAAAGTATATATAAAGAAAAACAAGAAACAAGTTAACCAGAGTGTAATTTTTGTTTGGCAGAAGTAAATAACTATTACTGATCTTCCTTATAATTTATAAGTTAAAACTGGCTTAAAAGATAAAAAGTGACAAGGGGGGGAATAATCACTCTCATACTTTGTTAGTGAGTGTATAAATTGGCATTGGCATAGCCTTTCTGAAGGTAAACTGGACAATCAATCAAAAATTTAAAAGCACATACCCTTTAAACCAGCAATTCACCTGTAAGAATTTATCTTCCAGATATAGTCATACATATAAGTAAACTATACTCAAGGACTTTAAAGAGAAATACTGACTACAAATTCCAAGGTGAGTTAAATACTAACATCCAAATTTCTATGCTATTAGGCTGATGATATGACAACTGTTAATATTCAACCACTTTTGATCTGCAGAAATGGCCAATTCATATGGTTCAACCTAGTATGAATTGTGACAACTAAGGTCATTCAACAATTACTTACGCTGTGCCTAACCATGCATCAAGCACTGTTCTAGGCTCTAGAGATCTGTCAGGGAATAAAACAGGTCAAATTTGTCCTTGTGGCGCTAAGATCCCAGATGACTGATGACTGAATAAATGAAACTGGAAAGAGACACTTATATTCTGTTTCCAACTGTGGTACTGAATTTGAGTAAGCGATACTTCATTTCACTATGACATAAGTTTCTTGCTAACTACGTATCTTATATTAACAGTATTATTAGAACATATGAATGTTCAGAAAAGAACTTTAGGGACAGAGAAGAGAAATGCTGTGTGTTCATTCTAAATTCTAACTTTACACAGGAATTTTTACTTTATTAATTTACCTCTGAAGAAGTTCCATGTAGGATTTTGTCAGAACTTCATGTTCTTCAGCCACAGACTCTAACTTCCTATTATGTTGAAAGAGATGCTCAATATCACTCTGGGCTCTTTCCGATTCAACCTGCTGTGACTTCAGCAACACAGCAAGCTCTTCATTTTTTCTTTCAACTTCTCTCAACATATTAGCAAGTGTCCGAGCCTAAAAGAAAATGGAATACTTTTCTACTATCATTTATATAATATGCTCAGTTTCTATAATTTAAAAAATTAATGAAATAAATCTGTTTATTGTCAATTATTAGGCCAGTCTAGAGTGAAAGAGGAAAAATTTTCCTCTCGAACATCATCAAGGGTGACAGTGGGGTCATACAATTTTCACACAGTGTGAGAAGTACTCTAAAAAAGGCAGCACGGGGAGGAAGGGTCACCAAAAGTGTGGGCAACAGAAGACCAGAGAAAAGCTTCCTGGGAAATGGAGGAAGCTTTTAATAGATTTAATTTATTTAATAGATTTAATAATCTAAAGGATTATTAAAAGAGAAGAGAGGAAAAGGTATTCCAGATACAGAAGAGCAAGTGCAAGGGCAGGAAAACATAGAAGTATGTCAAGTTTCAGAAACTGCAAAGCAATCTAATATATTTATTTAACTGGAAAGAACGCAAAGAAGTGCAAGGAGATGGGGAATGAGAAGTAGTTAAAATCCCTGTGCAGTAAGTTCTTAGGAATTTAAATTCTCTTCTGAGCTAAAAGGTGAGACACTGAAGGATATTCGGTAAAGGAGTATATAGGATCAGAGTACTGCCTCAGGTATGACTGTGAAGGAAAAGCAAAGAGGATGGGTAGATCCAAACACAGCCAGTGACTGTATGTAGAGGGTGGATGAGACGAGGGTACTAGACTCAAGTAGGAAGACTAATTAGAGACTGCTGTCATTCATGTGAAAAAATAAAAAGGACCTGGCCTGTGACAAACAGCCATAAGAACAGAGACAAGGCAAAAAGTATTATGTAGAAAGTAGAATCAACTGAACGTGATGAATGAATGACTACAGAAGGTAAACTATGATTTCCAGATTTCTTGTTTGGAAAACTCTAAGAATAGTACAGGGAATACGTAAGAAAGAATACATTTTTTAAAAAGCGAGGGTGATGAGTTCATTACTGGTTCTATTGAGTCTGAAGTATTTGCTGTGTATTTAAATGGAGCTACACAGAAGATACTTAGTGCTTAAGGAAAAGGATCTGGCTCAGCATAAAAAATTTGGTGAATTAACATTCTGGTAATAAGTAGAAACCATGAATCACCTAAATAAAGGAAAAGGGCTTAGAACATAATCCCACTCAACATTTAAAGGATGAGTAGATAAAAAAAGATTTAGGAAAATAATATACATTAAGGTAGAAAAAAGATAACTGTGTAACCAAAATTAAAAGGGAGATAGTCTTAAGACAGAGGAAGTATTTGTGCCAAATGCTAAGGATAACTTACTTCAATCAGAGTAATGAAGGTAAAACTAATATTTTGTACATGTTCTATTTATTTATTTTTCTACTAATCAGATGTCTTTATATTGTACACACCTCAGTCTCAGCTTGAGTTCTTTGACAGCGATACTGAGCAATCAGTCTATCAGCCTGTGCAAGGGCTAGAGCTTTTGCTTCTAAGAGATCCTGTAGCCTGCTTTCTTTGGACTGTAAGAAAACATATCATAAATCTTCATTTGCTGGAAAATATCTCTTAGGGTTTAATTGATATACATAATTAAAATACGGTTGTACTCACAGCTAATGTGGATAGTTTCATCTCATACACATCCATTATGTCAGATAGTCTCACATCATTAATCTGATCCTTTACCTGGTTTTAATAAAGTAAAAAAAATCATAAATCATTAGCACTCAATTAAAAAAAAAACGAAAACACCTACCAAAACCAAATAATTGAAACTCAATAACAAAGGGAAAAAAAGGATGTCATATGAGGCAGGTCACAAACATTCCATTAACCTGACTATTGCAGAAGAATATCTTGGTGATCTGCTTGTGGGAATTTAAAGTACATTTAAACTGGGGGTGATGGGGGTAGGGGGGTAGGAAGGTAGGCTCGTATGGGAAGACTAAGAGAAAATTTATAGCTGTATTAAAACACTGGAATTTTATGACTGAGTTTTTCCCCTTTCCAAACTTTCCAGAATATTGCTACTTTTTATATTAAATAATGTTTCAATGATCAAATCTCTATCTAAGGTTGCTTAAGTAAATGTTATAATATGAGTTGATATTTAGCAGGTATGTTGTGGCTCAGCTGGTGAACAATCTACCTGCAATGCAGGAGACCTGGGTTTGATCCCTAGGTTGGGAAGATCCCCTGGAGAAGGGAAAAGCTACCCACTCCAGTATTCTGGCTTAGAGAATTCCATGGACTGTACAGTCCGTGGAGTCACAAAGAGTTGGACATGACTGAGTGACTTTCACTTTCACTTTAGTTGGTATGACCAGGCAGAATCCCACTTTTCATGGCTATTTATCACTCACCACAACTCCAGATTGAAGTTTCTCTATTAATTCCTCAATGTTCAATCCAGGAACTCTATCTTTCAAAAGTGGAGGAGTTAAACATTTTACTGATGTTGGAAAACTGTGATTTAATGACTGCAAAGGCACTCTTCTAGGCATATGTTCTGTTTCCTGTTGTCTATAGGCATTGTTTGCTGCTATACTTTCTCCAAGTCTGAGTGGGAATCAAAATAAAAAAGAGAAATAATTATACGAAAATAGAGCAAAAGGCAGAGTTAGTATAGAACTAAGGACTTATTTAGAATGGGTCTTTTGAGAATTAAGTCTTCAAATATTTCTGAAATAATCTTGGACTCCAACCAGTCCATTCTGAAGATCATCAGCCCTGGGATTTCTTTGGAAGGAATGATGCTAAAGCTGAAACTCCAGTACTTTGGCCACCTCATGCGAAGAGTTGACTCATTGGAAAAGACTCTGATGCTGGGAGAGATTAGGGGCAAGAGAAGGGGACGACAGAGGATGAGATGGTTGGATGGCATCACTGACTCGATGAACATAAGTCTGAGTGAACTCCGGGAATTGGTGATGGACAGGGAGGCCTGGCATGCTGCGATTCACAGGGTCGCAAAGAGTCGGATACGACTGAGCGACTGATCTGATCTGATGATGAGGCAGAATTTGGGGAAATACCCAAAATTTGCCAGAGGAAAACTTTTCTACTTGCAACCCTTTACAATGACAACTCCACCTCTGGTTTGGAGCCTCTAGAACTAGTTTGTGAGTATGGATTATTTGTAAAAATTAAAGTTATTGTTATTGGTAAGAACATCCTTCTAACCATGGGCAATAACACCTGGCCTTTAGTTTTCCTTTACCCTTTCCTTTTCTCACTCAATATTATTCTTACCAACCTTACCACCATTCTGCCCCTGCTTCTGAAAATATCATCTCAATGGTTGAAACTGATGAGTACAGTAGATAATTCTGTCTGGCCATTATCCTACCTTCTTTAACGACAGAATTTTTCTTTAGGAATCCTTCCCATGGTAAATGACCCAGATCTAGTCAATGAAAGCAATACTCAGATTTAGTAATCAAATAGCTGCGAAGGAAAAGCTCTTTCTATGGAGAAACTAAATTGGTAGGATGTAAGCTTAGTACAGAAGCTACTGCATTAAACAGAGGTGTTGAGACAGGTATAGCATCTGAATAATAAATTTAATCACCTGAATGGATCTAGCTGTTTTCTAAATAAGTGTACATCTGGTCTTCTGATTTGTTCGAAAGTTTTTTTTATTTGAAGAATTACTATTACAATGAAGTCTTCAATTCACTAATTTTCCAATTTGTCCATACTGAAGACTATTAAAGAAACTGGCAGGATATTCTAGTACCATACAAGATATACTGCAAATGATTATAACTCACACTAATGCAGGAAAATCTGGGAGTGGAGAAGCTTCCAATAATATTCCCAATCCAGACTGCACTTGTTCTCTATTATCTGATGTTAAAGCAAAAGCCAAGGGAGTAATCAGGCGAGGATCCTATGCAAATCAGAAACCAGAAAACAAAAAGTCAGGTCTTTCAGAGTAAGGTGAATAAATAGACCTAAATCATAAAAAATTCTAGGCAAATTCTAAAATTTCTATCTGATGTCTGAATGTATTTGTTAGTCTTTACCTAATGTTAGTTTAAAAAACTCTGGCAAAAGTTTTGAATGCTTTTACTGTGCCTGAGAAAATCATGTCTTAAATGTTTTGATTTATTTAAAATATCATCTACAACTGATTGATGTTTTGAGTTACTGTTTTCTTTTTCTAGCTATCATTTAAAAGAAAAACTGGCTAGAAGAAAAATGGTAAATCATTTCCAAATTAAAGTAAAAAAAATAAAATTCAAATTAATTTCATACAATATTTTAATTTAGTGAATGAAATAATTATACTTTAAAGTATAAGTCCTTCATATCAGTAAATATTTCCATTTAGTACTTTAAGCCTCAAATCTGTTGTGAAAAAAATTTTATTGACATAAAATCACTGTGACTCAATTTAAAATTTGAGTAAGTTGCTAACAGAGAAAAATATTACAATATAAATTCTTTATAATTATCAACATTTTAAAATAAAAATATTTAAAACTGGAAAAAAAAAAACTAAAAAAAAAAAAAGGTTAAGTGTTTTATAGGTACTCAAATATAATCTAATGCCACAGAACCATAGGAGATGGCTTTTACCTCCAAAACCCTCATGGTAACCCTTCATATCTCGTCCATGAAGGGGGATCATTATTTCTACTTTGTAATCAAGAAAACAAGCTCACAGAGGTGAAGTAACTTGCTCAAGTCTGTACTAAGAAATGGTGGAGTCAAAATCCGAACCCCATCTTTTAAGCCCCGTGCTCTCAAAGTATACAAGTAGGTTCCAGTTTTAGCTTCTACCCTGTCTACACAGGCACTGGAGACATTTGTGTTATTACAGTAACTTAATTCACACATGTTTGTTAAATATCTGTTATAAGCCAAATTTTGTGGCTGTCAAGGAAAACATCTAGAACTCGTGTTTAGTTACAATGGTCAATAAAGTCGGTGAGTTAGCTATTTTCTGCACAGCTATCAAATTATCACTCACAATCAAGTTCTTTTCTTCCAGATGTCTTCTTCCTGCCTTAATACTCTACCTCATCAACCTTAACAAAAAACAAACACTCCAAAATAAATACCATTCCCCACTACCATAAAGCCAATAGAAACAAATGAAGAAACCAGAAATATGACACAAGAAAGGAAAAGGCTGTGGAAGCACGGTTATCATGAATATCCCATACTTCAGAATAGGAAGCACTTAGGTTTAATCCTTGTGAAACTCTATAAAATAACTGTAGTGAGAATATTGTTATATCAATGAA
Source organism: Bos mutus (assembly GCF_027580195.1). Classification (NCBI taxonomy): domain Eukaryota; kingdom Metazoa; phylum Chordata; class Mammalia; order Artiodactyla; family Bovidae; genus Bos; species Bos mutus. The sequence continues at coordinate 52,425,489 of NC_091617.1, forward strand.
CAATTTTCAAATTTTTTCCAATGGCCAGTTCTAAGAAAAACATTAATCTTCTAAAGATTAAGAATATTAAAACAGAAACATATATTAGGAAACATTTATATATAAATCAACTTCAATATTTTAAAAGTTTAAACTCACCTGAAGGATTTTGTAGAAGCTTACTTCCATACCAGGAACCAACTGTTTAAGTTTGTTCATCAAATCAAGAGTTTTCAAAATCACATCAGCAGCAAGTTTGCTTTAAAAATAAGTCATATTTAACTTAGATAACTCAAAAATTGCTTACAGCTTATTTCTGTCCATAAATCTGAAGAAAATAAAAACTCAAAACCTTTGTTCTTAAACCTCAAGATTAACCACTGTTTGTCATGAGAAGTAAAAATATCAGAGACCAACATCCTTATAACTCAAGATCCAAAGAGAACTGGTATTAACAGTTTAAGTTTAGACAGTGTTTCTTTTTCTAATCTCAAATACCAACATGTTTCAACTTTTGCTTGAAATTACTAGTAGTATTAGCAATAGGACTCATTTAATTCTTAGTTTTGTCACTAGAATATGAACAGTAGAGGACAATTCTGCGTGTGTGGGTGTTGTCGTTTCAGTGTGTCCAACTCTTTGTGACCCTATGACTGTAGCCCATGAGGCTCTTCTGTCTATGGGATTCTCCCGGCAAAAATACTGGAGTGGGTTGCCATGACCTCCTCCAGGGGATCTTCCAGACCCAGGGATTGAACCGGCGTCTCGAACGTCTCCAGCACTGGCAGGCGGGTTCTTTATCACTAGCGCCACCTGGGAAGCCTAAGAGGGCAACCTTCAGCAATCTAGAGTATCTAACATTTACTGAACAAATTATACTAAGCTGTTTTTCACAGCCTTTTAATTGAAAAGGAGTACAAAAAAGTAAAAAAGAGATCATTGTTATTCTTGAGGAGTATAATCACTGACAATTATGACATTTATGAAAATTGGAACAAATTATAGTGTTTAGCATTCAGTGGGTTCTCAACAAACACTTGTTAGATGAACTTAATTCATAGGGGAGGACAGGGATAAAATAATCTCATTACTATCAGTGAAAATCCACATTTAACTGTAAGCCTTAACATGCTAAAGAAGAGTTGTCTTTATTACTAGAAACTTTCAGCAGTGATTGGCTTCTTTGAAATAAAAATGTTTTTTTCATGCTTTGTCATTTCAAAATATAAAATTAAATATAAAATAATTACTGAGTCAAAGTCAGGAAGGAACTCTAGGGGAAAAAAATGCACCGAAGCATAAAAGACTCGTAGATAATCACAATAAATTAAAACAAGACAAACAAACCTAAACAATGAAAAACAAATAACAGATATTAATATCTCTGTTCAGAAGCACGTAATCTATGACTTAAATTAAAAAAAAAATTCATTATGAATATATTTTTAATTTTCTTCTATATCTTGAGTTAACAGAACATACCCAAGGATGATCTTCTAAAACGAATGAGAATTACTACATCTTTTGATTTTTATTAAGTTTGGACTTACCATTTTGCCATTTGTATTTCATATACTCACCATAATTCAGAATCTGCTACCTTTGTTCCAAAGCCCATATCAATCTTGCCATATGTAAACTGTTGTTCTATCAGAGTGGTACACTTGATAGTAGTGAGAACTTTTGCAACATGCATTTTTAGAGTGTCATCTCCACACAGAGGTTAAGTTTTGTTAAGAAAAACAAAAAATTCTCAAAAAAACCCCCTTATGTTTGTATAGCACTTTACAGCATTTAGGATGATTTCAAACAAATTATTCTTGTCACTGCAATTTGGTGTAATTATTGCTACATTAGCTCAATGACAGATTAGGAATTTAGGAGCTCAGAGCCGTTTAAATGACTGACAAGTGGCAAGAGATGGGACTGCCACCAAAGTTTCTGACTCAAAAGTAAAACAGAGAAAGGATCTGCTTTTCACTGGATGTTAGTTTTTATTAACGGGTTTCACAATGGGTCAATAAATACTTGTTGAAATAAAGGAAGTTATTTTCTCATTTGTTTTTTTCTCATTTCTCTGTAAGTTAATTTAAATATCTATTATTAAAAAGGGGTTAAGTTTGGTACTATTCAATGAGAGGAGGCCTAAATATTTTAGAGAGTATCTCAAGGTCAAGCAAAATAATCCTGCCTTTACAGCAGTGGTTTTCAACTTTGGCTGCATGTTAGAATCACCTGGATAGTTTAAACAGTCACAAATATGCCTTCACATCCCAAGGTTCCACATTATTTAGTCTCTGGAAGTAGGAGTCAAGCATCAGTATTTTTAAATGTTCTCCAGATGATTTTAATACATAGCCAGAATTGAGAATCACTGCCATCAAGAAAGAAGAAAATTAAGGAGGAGCAGTTCAGAGAAGAAATTAAAAAGATGTTGAGTTTGCTATAGGGCAGGACAAAATTGACTACATTCTTGTTGCTCTGAAATACAAGGTTATCTTTTTTATAAGTAAGTGTGATGTCATCCTTATTGACAGGCTGAAAAACTAAGCTACAATAATAACTCCCAATGTATTTTTCTTCTCTGATATAGTCCATCACAACATACATCATCCAGGGGCAGCAATCAGCATGAAAAGAGAATATCAGGGTAGTTATTTATGTATCTACTAACCTCAAATTATGATAAAAAACGTACAAACCAAACTTAAAAAGCATTTCTAAAAATGTCTGAAAGTTTTATACAGAAAAACATGGGAAAAAAGTCTAGGTAACTTTTTCTAAGAGACTCTTCCGTGAGTATCAGTTCTTTAATTTAAACTTGAGTTCAGTAATTCTGTACAGATTCAAGCATGAGAGGTGTAAAATTATAAAGAAAGACATAAAGACAGTAAAAATGCAGAAAATAAATTCTAAAAAATATAAGCAGTTAGTTTCCATGGTTAAACTGAAGGATATTTAACAAAACTTCAATGGCCTTGACCATTCTTGCACATTTTTTCCTTATTAAGGCTTCGTCTAGATTTTGTTCTGTGAACTGAAGCTGATCAAGGATTGTAGGCAGCAGAAGAGTCACAAAACGGTCAGCTGAGGAACAGTTAGCAGTATCTATGACATCCTGGAGAATTCACCACCACCAAAGATTAAAAAAAAAAAAAAAAAAAATACAGAAGGCACAGTCATCACTGAACTGCAACACTCTTTATATTTCTTATACAGATGGTCCTTGAACAATGTGAAGGTTAGGGGTGCCAACCTCACCATGCAGCTGAAATCTGAGTATAATCTAATTGGCCCTGGCCTCCTGTATCTGTGATTCTGTATCTACGGATTCACCTAACCTTGCAGACTGTGTAGTACTGTAGTATTTACTATTGGAAAAAAAATCTACATATAAGTGGACCCAAGTAGTTCAAACCTATGCTGTTCAAGGGTCATTTGTAATTACTTCAGATATTCTTGACCTGTGTCTCCTATTTAAAATCTACACTTTCATCCAGTTTTGAGGGCTATGATGACTTTTTTATCAAATGGACCAGTCTCAAACAAGACTTTTCAAAGTGGACTCTGTGACTTAAAAATTATTCTAAGTATGTACTGAAAACAAATATCGTTAAGATGCTAAATGCAATTACAATAACAAGAGACACTGGTATTAACACTTTACAACCACAAATAATTCCCATTAGGAATCTCACAGGGCTTTTTCAAAGCTAAAACTGATTGTTAAGTCAAGATCAACATGAAACATAAAGAATAATTTGTGGATAATCCTTAACAAATATATTTAATCACTCATACACATTTTGGTTTGTGCATAGGATCTAGTCATGACAGTCATGAGAGGGTAAACATTCTAGGAAAATGCTGGTATAGACAGAATGGGTATAAAAATAGGGTAACAATAGAGAAAACATAATGACCTAGATAACAGAATCTATCAGAATTTAATGGCCTCTGTGAAAAGGGCTTTTTTTCAGCCTGCACTGCATGGTATGTGAGATCAGTTTCTGGATCCCAGATTCAACCCATGCCCCCTGCAGAAGAAGAGCAGAGCCCTAACCCACTATACTATAAGGGAATTCCCAGTAAAGGATTTTTGTTTATATCCTTAAATACCTGACATGTTCCACTCCATCTGACTGACTTAATTCAATGTTACTATATATCCACTCAATAAAAACAGCAGACAGTATCTACTGAGATAGAGAGACAGAATATAACTATTGCCAAGTACAGTCATACACCACAAACCATACAAATCTTAGTCATACCTTTACTTATTATTCTGAAAGGAGTATATGTAAGTTATTTAGTGAAAACACAGGAGTCTCACTAATTTTGGGGACTTGGCCAGAAAAACGAAATTCAGTAACTAGGGATTTACTACTAGAGGCAGGGAGTCCAGTAATTGCTAAGTTCCTAAAGGGTATGAACAATTGGAAATTTATTATAAACATATAATAAACATTTTAGAAAACTGTCTACTGAGAATCATAAGAGTGGAAAAGTCAATTTGTTAGTCACTCTAGTACCTCAAATATTTCCTTGAACAACTCCAGCGCTAAAATAGGACAGTTTTCTGATCCATCCAAAGGTTGGCTTGACCAACGAAGTAGAGCTACAGTAGGTTCTAAACACTTAGAACGGGTTCCCAGAACGGTGCTGCCAGATGGAGTTTGCTCAAATATCATCTGTGTGAGCACGTGGCGCAGCTGAGTCACTGAACAGAAGGCAAGAAGTAATTCTAAAACCTGTGCAATATAAAGTCTTCATTAAGGTCTATTTCATTAGACTTCAATGCACAAAGCAACCAAAAGATGAAGTTGGAAATGATATTTACTTTTAAATAAAATAAAATAAAAATTAAAAGTTGCTTCCCATTTTTCTCAGAGTATTATTTCTCAAAACGTGTCATTAGGTTCCAGAAGGTTACAAATAAACTTGTTAATGGTAGTTACTTCAGTTAAGAGGACTATGGGAACTGAAGAAGGGCAACTTCAACTAATGTTATATACCTTCCATAGTACTTAATTTTTCTTCAGCACAAACATGTGTCTCATGTTGCTGCTGCTAGTCGCTTCAGTCGTGTCCAACTCTGTGCAACCCCATAGACGGCAGCCCACCAGGCTCCGCCGTCCCTGGGATTCTCCAGGCAAGAATGCTGGAGTGGGTTGCCATTTCCTTCTCCAAGGCATGAAAGTGAAAAGTGAAAGTGAAGTCGCTCAGTCGCATCCGACTCTTAGTGACCCATGGACTGCAGCCCACCAGGCTCCTCCATCCCTGGGATTTTCCAGGCAAGAGTTATGAACTGCTATAAAGTGTACTTCAGGATAATATTTAAAAATGGCATCCCAAAGCTTTAAAACTTAAAGGATGGCTATTTCCACAGTTTACGTAATGCTGGCAATACGCCCCTTAGCCTGCTTCCCTGGTCTACCACATTTCTTTTGTGCTTCATAACTAAGCCTTATGCCATTACATAGCATTCCACATCAACTTGTTTATTAGCTATTAAGTTAAATTCTACCTTATTTAACATACTACCAACTTATTATTAAAAAAAAAAAGTATTGGTATCTCTTTGTGTACTTATTTCCACCTTTATCTGTTCCTTGTAAATGACATACAATTGGGATTTGTGTTTTAATCAACCTGACAGTGTCTGATTTTAATAGAATTCAACTCATTAGCATTTACTATGTTACAAATGATAAACTTTGACTTACTTTCTTTTAAATACAAATTGTAGTACTTGTTTTTGAATAGATAATACTTTCACTTGGTTCCAAAGTCGGTACTGACCTGACCTCTACCTAACATTCCCTGGAAGCAACAGACACTATCACCAGTTTCTTATTTACCTAACCAGAGATTATGTACTGCACATAGAAGCAAATACTCTCATTTACAATTTCTCTATAAGTGTAACATAGAGGGAAATAAAAATATCAATAGCTAATGCAAAGCTAGATGTTCTCCCCAAAGTGAATTACCTGAATAACTAGCAACTAGATCATGAGAATTCCATCAAAACTCCTGAATTCCCTTGAGTCCCCTTCCAGACAATGCCTCAATCACTACTTTGACATCAGATTTTTGACACCAGACATTAATTTTACCTTAGCTATTCTTGGATCTTTGCATTTCCATATAAAATTTTCAATCAGCTTGCCATTTTATATAAAAAACTCACATGGAACTTTATATACCAATACAATCTTACAGTGTACACTTTCACATCTGTTTTAGCTTAGCATTATGTTAGTGAGATTCACTTATATTTTCACATGCAGCTTCACCTCATACATTCTCACTGTTGTATAGTATTTCAGCGTATCAACATACCACAGTTTATTTGCCCATTCCACTGTTGTTGGCATTTAGGTTGTTTACAATTCCTGGCTATTGTTAACAACACTGCTGCGTTTTGTACATGGTGAACACATGTATTCAACTCTGAGGTAAATAAAAGAGTGGAATTCCTGGGTCAGAGTTTATACATGTATCCTATGTTAGTAGATAATACCAGTTTTCATAAAAGCTTTTACCAATTTTCAGCCCATGAGTATTTCAACGTTCTTTACATTATCTATGTTTGATAGTATCCGTATTTTAAATTTTAACCATCTTGCGGGTGTGTAATGGTATTGTATTACCATTTAAATTGGCATTTCCCTGAAGATTAATAAAACTGAGCAACTTTTTCACTCTTTAAATTATTAGTGGCCTCTCATGAACAGAAAAGCTCTTAATTTTAACGTAATCTAACTTACCAACATTTTTTCCTACATAGTTTATGTTTTTGTTTTCTGTTTAAGAAAATCTTCATCCTAAGGCTACAGATATTCTGCTAGGTGTTTCTTCTTAAAGTTCACTATTTTCCTTCCACATTGAGAGCTACAATCTTTATAAGACTGATTTTTTCATCTGGTGTGAGGTAAGGGTTAAAATTCAGCTTTTCCCCATATGGATATCCAATTGACCAGTATCATTTACTGCAATGATCATAATTTTAAGAGTGTACTGTTATCAATCAGGAGGCTATATTCTGTGGGTTTGTTCTGTACTGTACTCTGTTCCACTGAGCTAGCTGTTTATCCTTATGACAATACTGCACTATTTTAATTACTGGAGCTTTGCATTACACTTCAATATCTGGTACTATAAGCCCTCTAGCTTTGTTCATTTTTCAGAATAGTCATGGCTATTTTTAGACCCTTGCATATCCATATAGTGTTTATAATCAGCTTCCCAATTTCCATATACACCAAAAACAAAAAAAACCTAAAGCCTGCTATAATTCTGACTGACCTAATATGGTAAACTCGTCCAATCTATGAACTTGCTATATCTGTGTTTACTTAGGTTTTTTCTATTAATGTTTTGTAATCTCAGAGTAGAGGCCTTGTACATGTTTTGTTGGGTTTACCCTAGGATCTGCATTTAAAAAAATCAGTAAATAGTACCAGTTTTAAACTTTCACTTTCCATTTAACACTTTCTACGTCTTTTGTGAGCTTACTGACATATCTCTCAACTATGTAGATGGGAGTGGAATCTGTGTCATAGGGTTTACATGTGTTCGACAGGCACCGTGAAAACAGTTTCCTAAAAGGATTATGCCAGTTTATGAGGATTCAAGGAGGGTTCTAAATACCGGTAATATCTAGTTTCTTGCTTGAGATCTTGGTTACATGGCTGTGTTCATTTTGCAAAGATTCAGAGATCTGTGCACTTACATTTTTCTGCATATTGTAGTTTTTAAAAACTTTAAAAACAAAAAGCTATATATACCTTTGAAGAAGAATTAGGATCCTTTCCATTAAGAAGACCTAATACTTGATTAAGACATGAAGAAAAGTGCTCATACCTAGATTTAAAATAAAAACACACATCAAATGATAAGTATGAAACTGATACATTAAAAGGATTTATATGTAAGATAATCATACTGTTCAGAGGTAAAACTGGTTTTGCAAAGATTAATCAAGATATGTATATTCTGGAGAATGGTACAACCTTATTTACCTAAGACAAAGTAAAAAATACACACATACCCTTGTTATACTTTCATATTTCAAGTCAGAAAAACAAAAAAGAACAGGAACATAAAGCACATGAAAACATTCTGATTTTAGTCTATTGTAAGTAAGTACAGTCCAAGTTTACTAAGTGTAAAAAGGCAGTTTTATTACAAATACATTTTGGTTTAAAAAACATCCTAAGTTTGTCAGATAGCCATACCTGGTAAGATAATCAGCAATTTTAGGATTCTTAAGAAGATCCACCAGTAGATCAACTGAATACTTTCTGGTCAGTGTGCCATCCCCATTTATGAGAATATTAAATATTAGCTGAAATGTCTGATGAATATTTCGTGCATGGAACAGCTTAAAAACAAATCAGGAAAAGGATGTTATACAAAAAAAAAGTTTACGTTGACACCACACTAAAACTCAGAGTCTCAACAACTTTTAAATTATCAGAGAATATAAACTTTAGAATTAGTTTCATAAATTGCAAAAAAATTTTTACCTTTTCCCCAACCTCTTCGTTTAACGTCAAACTGGATAATATTGAAAGTGCAAACACAACCACAGTTAAACTACTATGGGCCAAGAAGCTTATAAGAGTTCGATAAAAAGATTTCACATTATTCTGAGGAAGAAAAAAATTTAAAAATAGATTAGAATGAAAAAATTATGAGTCTTATATTTTGTTTTAGAAAGTTTGTCTTGTACAGAATAGGTAAACTTTTTAAAATATTATTATCAACTTAGAGATCAAGGTGTAAGTGGTACTTTCACAAATTGCTTACAGTAGTATGAACAGGTACAATCTGAGTAAACAGCAGTGTGTAGTTTGAGTTTATGAGCAAATGTTTACCTTTCTCAAACAGTTTCATGGCTCAAAATAACCTCCACCAACAAAACAGGATGAGGCCAGAAAAATCCAGCACATGAACAAATGAGATACTGTTAAATTTAAAACTAAACAAGTAATACTGAATATTGTACAGCAAGCGAACTGTTCATAAAGAAACTTAAAGAATCAATGAACTTTCCTGATTTAATATATTTCTAACAGTGGTTCAGATAAACCTCATTTGAGTTCCTTCACTTCTCACAAGTACTGGTAATGATGCTACTGCTACTGCTAAAGTCACTTCAGTTGTGTCCGACTCTGTGCGATCCCATAGACAGCAGCCCACCAGGCTCTCCCGTCCCTGGGATTCTCCAGGCAAGAACACTGGAGTGGGTTGCCATTTCCTTCCCCAATTCATGAAAGTGAAAAGTGAAAGTGAAGTCGCTCAGTTGTGTCTGACTCTTAGCGACCCCATGGACTGTAGCCTACCAGGCTCCTCCGCCCATGGGATTTTCCAGCCAAGAGTACTGGAGTGAGGTGCCATTGCCTTCTCCGGGTAATGGTGCTAGGCACTTATAAATCTTTTTGAGAAAGTTGTAATTGATTGTGTAGAAATACAAGACTGAGGTAAATGCAACTGCCAATGGCATGTCTCCTCTCTATTAGCACAAAACTCAGCATTTCTTATATTATTCAACACGACAAATAATGAGATGCTACAGAAGAAAAACTTCTAGTATATAAATTAACATTTGTATTAACTCGTCTTAATTAAACATATATGAAGGCTAGAGTACTTCAAGTTATTTACGTCAATCTGATGCTTTGTTAACTTTGATAAGTCAGCTAGACAACACAAATTCTTGTTAAATTTCTTTTTAAAGAAAAAGGTGAACCTACCACAAAACAAAAGAAACATTTTATAAACTTCTTACCAAAGTCTTTATGTGCGTTTGAACAGAAAGATTGTGCCGGCAAAGATTTGCCAATAATCCTAGACAAGGCATTGTCAACTCATCTTCAGAAGACTGACTGTTTTAAGAAAAATAATAAAAGATAAAAATATTAAGTTCCTTCTAAATTACTCAAAAACAGTCATTTACACATTTAAATTCCTTCCTTATTATAAGCAAAAAGAAAAATCTGATTAACATGTGAAGACTGCCAAGTTTTGAACAGTACTGATCATTTATTTCATGTTTTGAAAGTCAATGATCCTACTCAATTTAGCATAAAAATATAGAAATAATTATCAGAGCAATCATATGCTATCTCATCAGTATATTCCTTCAAGATTAAATATAAACATAATTTTCAGTTTCAATAAGTTTTTCTGTCTCAATCAATTCATAAGTTTCTGTTATAAAAACTGATCAAAAACACCATTTGATCCTTGAAATCATCCAATGAATAAACAGGAGTCATTATCTCAGTTTAAAAATTAGGGAAAAAATTATTTAAGAAAAATTGAATTATTACATATTTTAGTTAAAAATAAACCAGTAAGTCAACACAATGTGTTCCTGAAAGTGAAAGTTGCTCAGTCTCATCCAACTCTTTGTGACCCTATGGACTATACAGTTTATGGAATTCTCCAGGCCAGAATACTGGAGTGGGTGGCCTTTCCCTTCTCCAGGGGATCTTCCCAACTCAGGGATTGAATCCAGGTCTCCCACATTGCAGGTGGATTCTTTACCAGCTGAGCCACAAGGGAAGTCCAAGAATACTGGAGTGGGTGGTCTATCCTTTCTCCAGTGGATCTTCCCAACCCAGTAAACGAACCAGGGTCTCCTGCATTGAGGCAGATTCTTTACCAACTGAGCTACCAGGGAAGCTCAATGTGTTCCTCTTTCCCTACGTATTTTTGCTTGTCATTGTATTTCTTGAATGGTTTCATATTATTTTTTTCCTGTCTGTGAAATGGTTTTAAAAAGAAAACTTGGGATTACAAGTTGTACGGATGTATGTCTTTACCTGATTGTTTAGGTAGACTGTTTAGTTAAATTGAAAAGAGTCAATTGATAGCTTATATTTGTTTTTAAAGTTAAATTAATCCTGGATAAGAGTTGTTGTTGTTGTTTTTTTAAAGGGGTTAGTCCTTGACCGCTAGTTTGAGACCACCTCTATTTTAGGTGACTTGTTTCACCAGCAGGCCTGTTACTCTCTATGACTAATTTTGTAAGTGCTTATAATGGAATCAACAGTTCTTCTACATTAAAAAAAAAAACATAAACCAGTAGATTATTTGGTTACATGTGTGGTTGCATACTCACATATGATCTATCAGGAATGTAATTAATTCATCTATATTGGCACCAGAATGCAAAATTTTGATGTTGTATGTTAACCTCTGCAGAAGCTGAATGCACTGAGAATAAGAAAATAGCAATGAATATAAACACATATATATTTGCATGATCACAAAAATGAACTCCTACACATATTCTGAGCATGTAAGCATTTTAGGAGGCATTTAGAGTAAAACTCTTTCCATATCTTAGAAAGGTTCTATTTTCACATGCAAGTAATGAGATTTTACTTAAACATACACAATTAATGAGACTTTAAAAGTTCACCTCCTGATTCACACATTTCTATACATTCTATCTCAAACATAGCATTGTGTCAGCAACCTGGTTTACTTAACCATCTTAAACTTATATACAAGTTGAGAATATATTCTATCAATTCTAAGATATATATTATTCATATTTTATCATCTTTAAAATTGCATGTCAGTTTAATTTACAATGTTTTTCTTTCTTACAACTGATGGCATTTTCGGTTCAGAGAAATATGGGTATAAGAGCATTGAGCCTATGTTAAAGAAGACTAAATCTATATAGCTTCAATTTTTATAGAATGTTTCCTCAACAGTATGAGCCTAGATACTAACTTTAAATTAAAATTTTAAAATGAACAGCTTACATCTTAAAAAGGCTGACATCTATGTTTATAAATCTGTCAAAATAGTTATGTGAATTTTCCTTCAATAATAGTGCTAGATGTAAATTTTCTTCTTTAGAATCTCTTAAGTGGTAGCACATGTGAATAACCAGTTTTTAAATTTAATGATGGTGAGAACTGTGCCTAACTATGCAGTATTAATGCCAGCATGCAGTACACTGTACGTCAGCACTTCATAATAGATACTATCAATTCTGATTTGAAAATAAGGAAGAATAAGCATGAAGTGGAAAGTAGGTGTGTATACCTGCAAAAACACTGAATCATTGTGGCAAGTACTGCTCCGACAAACCACTCCTGCCAGCACACTATTTAGGTTGTATGTATTCTGAAGACAGTCTCTAGTTTCATTGTCTACAGCTGTAAGTTAAAATAAAATGACACGAAGTAGATCATCTTTATATATGGCCTTCATGGATGAAAGACAAATAATTTAAAACTTACTTCATATTAAATTTACCATTATATAAAAATATAAAATATGATGTGGCTATGTTATTTACAAATACCTCCCAATTCAGAATTTCAACCATGGTGGCTACTATACTGGACAACACAGATATTGAACATTTTTATGGTCTATTTGAAATGATCTGTTACCACTTCTGTATCAGTTTTTTTTTTTAAATAAGCATGTACTAATTTTATAACCACACACAGAAATATCTCCCTTGTACCCCCAAACACAAATCAGGAAAATAAGTAACCAGTGAATTAAAATCTAAAAACTAAGACAAGGCAGGGAAAAAACAAAAAAAGCAACACTTGCATTTTTAGCTTTTAGCTCTAGGTTTAGTATAGTCTATCAAAAAAAGGATGATATTTTGATCACTAGTTATGATTTTCCAATACTGTTCATACTGACATTTGTACATGTATTTTTTAAAATTTGAAGGCAATGGCACCCCACTCCAGTACTCTTGCCTGGAAAATCCCATGGACAGAGGAGACTGGTAGGCTGCAGTCCATGGGGTCGCTAAGAGTCTGACACAACTGAGCAATTTCACTTTCACTTTTCACTTTCATTCACTGGAGAAGGAAATGGCAACCCACTCCAGTGTTCTTGCCTGGAGAATCCCAGGGACCAGGGAGCCTGATGGGCTGCCATCTATGGGGTCGCACAGAGTCAGACACAACTGAAGCAACTTAGCAGCAGCAGGGAAATGTACATTTCCCAAGGTACATTCTTTTCTGTAGACCATTGAACCCTTGATATGCTTCAGATTCTGTTCCAATAATCTTAAAAAAGGATGCGTATAATATTCCCTTTACAGGAGATCCACAACAAGATAGTTCAAAGAGGTCCTGCAGCAAAGAAATCTTTTTTTTCTAAGACATCTTTCAAATGTGAATCATCCTCCAAAAGATTCTGTAATGGAACCTGCCCTTTAAGAAAATACTAAATTCATGCATCTTCTAAAAAATAAAAGAGAAACTAAATACATTACCTAGTTGAGACAGCAAACTGATGATACTTAAGATCAGTGGGGCACTTATGTTTGGGTCTTCAAGTAGTTCTACAAGGCAACTTAAGCATTCACTTGGTAGTATCTGATTTGATGTAAATAATCGAGTGAGCTTCTGTCCAGAAATTACCTAGAAAACAGTCATTAAAACGTGTTAGGTAAGAAATGGCAATTTTCACTTCTCCATCTTACATATAACCCAGTTTTTCCAAAGTGGCACTGCCACACTTTTCCAATTTAGAAAATTCATACACGCTGTTCCCTCTACATGGAAGATCACCTATCCCTTCACTCACTAACTAATGTAATTATTCCAGTCTCGGTTTTGTTTCCTCTACTAAGCTTTCTCTAATTCTCTTCCACTAATTAGGTTAGGTTTGCCTGTTACACTATCCTATAGGGCATTATAAAAAGTACACATGAATCCACTTATCTGGACAAGGGACATCTGAACAATCCATGTAAGGGACAATTTATGTGGTGCTGGAAATGTTCTACCTCATGATAACAGGTCGTAGCTACTTGAGAGTACACTTTGGTTTAAAAATAAATAAAACTACCAAGCTCTTCATTTAACATTAATGCACTTCATGCAATGCACGTGTGTTATATTTCAACTAAATGATAGAAGTGTTTTTGGTAAACCTCTTGAAAAGTGTGAGAACAGAGTACATAGAAGTCAATCTCTAAGCCTCAAATTTCTTTGAAGTCTCTTTCAATTGTTGATAACACTCTGCTCAGATTCATAACATACCTGTTTATTCTCAAAAATAAATAATGTTTCAGATTACAATCTAAAATTCTTAATTCTTAAAGAAAACAAGTATTCTTAGGAGACAGGCAGCTCAAGTAGTAAGAAGAGGAGCACCACAGAACCTTGAGAGTTCTCAAGGTTACACAAGTAACCTTGAGTGTACACCAGTTAGAGCAAAGGCTGATGTTGCTGGGCCATTCACAATGCCTTCTTCGCAGCAGTTTCTAATCTTTGCAAATTTAGCCTTTTATCATAGGATTAATATAACAAATAGGATATATTTTAAAATTATGTTCAATTCTATGTTGAGAAGCTGCAACATAGAATTAAGAGTAACTTTGAGCTTAATTACTTTTTATTAAACTGATGTCAATATTAATTGGAATTCCATTAAAGTATAACAAATGACAGCCGGAGTTTAAGAGTCTAAAAACAAACAGGATCACAGAAAGCTGTGGTTATATCTTTTAACACAAAATAAGCACACTCTAGAGGCAAATCATTGGCAAGTAACGGGAAAAGTGACAACAATTCAGCATTTTAGGACTGAAAAACTGTGAGCAATACATTTTGGTAAAGAAAAAAGGATTATGATTACTAGTAAAGAAGATTGGTCCTCAATCCAGAGTAAATTGAAATAGTAATTTTCAAGCTCGAGATCAACGTGAGTTCAAATAAAAGCAATAAGCAACAGGTTCAGATTGCAAAATGCCTAAGGAACAAGAGATAAATCAAATTTTAATCCTTATTCTCTAGCATCTCCCACCTCCGAGAATTGCTGTACCTCTGAAAAGGCCTGTTACAATGGAAAAACGAAAATAAGCAGCAAAGGAAAAGATACAGCTCGGAGCTCTTTCCTCTACCAACTCCAAATACGCTGAAATTCCTCCCCCTTTTGTCTCACCCTCCCGCTTCCTAGGGCTTTCAGTACTCTTTCTCACTGCAGTCAGCTGAACGCGGAGAGGCCTGGAGTTGGGTGGGAATTCAAAGGTGACAATCTCTCGCTTTCTATAGCAATACAAAAAGACAGCGGTGGGAGCGAGGAGTTGCCCTTTGTTTTCGAAGCTGAGACCGCTACAGTCTCGGCCACCAAGTGAACGAAGGCTACAGGGAAGTCCGTCTCGTCCGCCATCCCCGGAGCCCCTTACTTACCTCTAAGTGCCGCAAAAGCTGAGCGGTGTTCGCCTCGGACTTAACGGCTTTATACTGACTGATGCTCAGAAGCAAAGACTTCAAGCAGGCAGTGGAGTCCATCCGGACCCGCCGCAGGGCCGCTTGGAGCGGGTACCACCACCGTCCTCCAGCTTTTACCGCGCTTTTTTTGATTTTTCTTCTCCACCCCCTCGCTCCCAGAAGCTTCCGATTCTGGTTGAGCTCCGGAAGTCCCTTGGCAACTTGAGGATGGCACCCTACGAAGGAAAGGGAGGGCTGGGATGGAGTGGTGGAGGTGGGGGATGTCGAGGCCCAGTATGAGTCCGTAAGGCGGGCTAGTAGTTGTCCTTTCAGACCCCCGATCTGAAAAGCCGCGAGGTTTTAGTTCGAGATCCCGTGAAGCTGAGAAATCTCGCGAGAAGTCAATTGCGGCTCCACTGGCGTAGGGGGCGGTGGGGTAGCATGGGGTCCCTGTTCGTCTGTGGGCCCTCTTTGCGTTTCCTTCCTTGGCCTTCACCGTGGGTGGCCAGTTGTTTCTTTGTGCGTCATCTTCTTCCTGAGAAATGGTCGCTTTCCCCTAGTCTAGACACGGTGAGGAGCTCTGAGGAGGAATCTTGGGTTCTAGATTTTGAGGCGGCCCGGGAGAGGCCTGTTTTTAAAATCGCTTGTTTGTCCACCGCTTCTACTGAGGAATGTTGGTTTCTGAGTAAACCTATGGCCGTTCGGATTCGGTGGCAAGTTAGTCATGCGCTTATGATAGTCGTCAATTTATTTAAGAAAGCTGGCCCAGGTGACTCCTGTGCCAGGTGTTGTTCCGAAGGCTGTTCTTATTAGCGTCAGTTTTGTAAGTGAAGGTGTCTGCTTTTATTTGGCATGGTGGATTTATAAATCTTGGTGTCTAAGGAAATGGCACTGTTCGCGGTTTTTGTTCAGAAATAGTATTATGCGTGTGAATATCATGAAATGAGTCAGAGTGGTTCTGGAGCTTTTTTGCTTATTGTACGGTATTGTTGAATGAAGCTTTAAAAGCCAGTTTGGAGAAAATGTTAAGAACTGGGTACACATCCTTTTTATTAAACCATCTGTCAGAAATTATGTTTTGTCAATTCAAAGAAAGCCTATTTTGCGTCACTACATTTTTAAAGACGAATTATTTTTATATTAAAAAGCAGTTTAATTCTGAAAGGTAAAAATGAGGCATAAATCATTGGGTAATTAATGTGTTTATGCATTTATTCATTCTGTAAACAATTATCGAGTGTATAAAGTGGGCTAATCCTGCTAGTTAGGGACCCTGCTGGGAAGGAATTAAATGTAGAGGATAATAGTAGGTACAAAAGTCACCAGTTAGAGGCATAATGCGATTATGGTAAGGAGCGGAGCCAGGCTGTTTGCTTACAAATCCTAAGTCTACCTTTTTACTGTGTGACCGTAGACAAATTCTCACTGTTTCGATCTCATCTTGAAGTAAAATCTGAGTAACAGTAGCATCTATTTCATACGATTGCTCATTGAATAAATAGCTGGAGCCTACAGCGTGCTAGGCATTGGTCTAAGCACTAGATTCAGTAAACTAAAAATCCTATTGTCATGAAACAAAAATCCTACCATTACATTCTGATAGGGGAAAAAAACAGTAAATAATAAGCACAGTAAGGAAAGGGAGATGGAGAAAAAGAGAATTACTCCTCTAGAGTAATGGTTTAAAAAAGAGAAATGGGAGGTCAGGATAGAGAAAGCATGATTTGAAAAATACTTGAAGAGTCGAAAAAGACCTGTGCTTTCTAAGGGGAAATATTTCTAGATAGAATAGCAAGGGGGAAAGCTTTGAAATGGAGCCTGATAATATAAAGAACAGCAAGGACCTTGCTATGGCTGGAGTAGAAAGCGAGGGTGAGAGAGAGTAGTAGAGATGAAGTCATGTCAGGTTATAAAATGAGCTAACCAATGACGAACAGTTGTCTGGCATAGTTATGTTCTCAGCAAGTGTCAGTCACATCTTAGGTCCTTGGCAATACAGGTGATAACAGTTTGACAGCATTAGACTTTTCATTCACAATTGTCTCACGATTGTCCCCATTTAGATCTGAGGGAAAGGGTCAAAGCTGTGTGCTAAAAGTGCTATCCTTTGAAATCTTGCATTTTAACTTGAGCAGTCGCACACATTTTGCATCTCCATATTTATTTTAATGTAAAATAACATCTTTCTAAGAAAATCCTCACCAAAAATTGAGCTGTGAAAAGGTCTGACATCTTTTGTCAGAGATACTCGTGTATCCCAATATGAGAAACACAGCCATATTTTTAAGACCCAAAAGGGGAAAAGGAGGAGGAGGAAATGGAGCTGGGTCCAGATGACTGAAGGTTGTACTAGCCTTTGAGCTGGGACTCTATCTTGAATTAAGTGGTGATCTCTGGTTTCAAACTGGGTCCTGATAGTTAGGTTTGTGTTTTAGACTGATTACTCTGACACTCTGAGGAAGATAAGCCCAGAAGTAGGGAGAATATTTATTTTACTGGAGTCTTTCCAAAGGATGGCTGAGATAATTGAAGTGGAGTTAGCAAAAAGGTGACAAATTTAAGAAATATATATGACGTGAAATAGGTAGGACTCTGAATGACTTCAAATGGAAGAATGAGAGGGATAGGATTCCAAGTTTCTAGTCTGGCTGATAGAGAAGATATAGAAACTGCTGAGGTAGTCAATATTAAGTATTCACGTTGTATTTTATGTTCAGTGAAATATTGTATAGCTTATCATGTAGTCTTGTACCATTCTCATTAAATTTATTCCTGGATATTATATAATTTTTGTTACTGTGAGTGGGTTCTCTTTTTCCCCTAAATTTTTTTAGTTTGTTTTTGCTACTGGTAAAAGAGAAACTGATTTGTAGTATGTCTTTTACTCAGTTTACTGACTGAAATATCCTTATTGATTCAGTTTTGCTTTCTCTCATAAATTTTCTAGCTACGTATCACCAGAAAATAATAATTGAATCCCTTCCAATATTTCTTGTCTTACTTTATTTCATCAGTGTAATTTCTAAAATATGGAATAATCATAATGATACTATTTAGCCTTGAAGATATGCTCATTGTTTTAACTCCCTTAAATGTGTTTCCTGATCTATAAATTAGGAAAAATATCTCCATCAAATACAAAGAACAGACAGCAATACCATTTTATGGAGAGATTTCATGCCAATCCCTGATAAAGGAATTGGATACTTGGTATTTTGTCTTAACACATTTAAGGGAGTTAAAACTTGCCTAGGAGCTTGCAACTCAAGGGCTGTTAAACTCCTTTATATCTTCTGGAAAAACTTAATGAGCATATCTTCAAAGCTAAATAATAAAATGGAAATTTTTAATGTCATGACCAGGGTTTAAGTCGTATTAGATGACTCATATTGAATGGAGATATTAACTGTATTTTTTGACAAAAGTGCAGTGTACTGAATGTTGTAATAGAGGAATTATATCGGAGGTGTGAATACAGAGCTAATTTGTAATTCATTTAATCTCCGTATATTTAATGAGTGCTTGAGTAGCAGGTTCATTTCTAGGTTCTGGGGATAGAGTAGTGAATCAATTAAACAAAAATGTCTGTCCAAGTAGAGCTTTTATTTTAATGGGAGATATAGCAAAGAAAAAAAAGAGATATAAGTAAAATATATGAATGTTAGTAATAAGTGCTATATAGGAAAAGAAAGAGAAGGGAGATAGGAAATATAAGAGTCAAGATGGAGAATTGCATTTTTAATTAGGGTGAAGTATTGATCAATATTTGCTGCATACCAAATCACCTCAAAATTCAGTGGGTGAAACTGAAAATTTCTTTCTTGGTCTGTGGGTTGACTGCAGTTAGTCTGATCAAGGCCTGACTTGGCTGAGAGGGTACTTCAGCTGTTTTCTGGGGAAGGGGAGATATCCAGAAGTCAAGCTCAGTTATGGTGAGGTATCAACTAGACATCTGGAAGCTTTTGAGTGGGCTCTTCAATATATTATTTGTCATCAAAGGAGTGGTCAAGGCCAGAGATAAAAATGTAAAGCCTCAAGACTAAATGACATGGGGTGAGTAGGGTAGAAAAGACTGAACCTCGAAGAACTAAAATATTTAGAGGTTGGAGAGATGTGGAAAAACAAAAACACTGAGAAGTAGTTGCCAGAGGACAGGGGACCTATGTTGACCCTGTGGTTGTCTGTTGGGATTCCTGTTACTGTAGCATTTGGGCTGCTTTCAGCTTGTGAAGGTGGACTCTAGGTCGACAGAGAAGGAAGTCTTTATCTATATACAGGTTTCACTGTTTATTTCTGCCTTCAGAGGACTTGAAGTATGAGGAAGGATTGGTGACTTTATTCTTTATATCAGTATTGAATGCTTGAAGTATGCCAGGTACTAGGCACTGGGGATGTAGCAAGGGATTTATAAAAAGAAAAAAAAAAAAAGTGTAACTCTGTGGGACTTCCATGATAGTGAGAGCATGAGGCCAAGACTAAAGCTGAGAGATTATTCAATAGGCATAAACAGCAGGTAGAACAAAAGTCCTATTGGCCCAGGTTCCAAAGATACAAGACAAATCAATGGTAGAAAATTGGCAGAGGTCTAAACATGAGGTCATTTGGATACCATGTCCCCAGTACGATTAAAATAATTTAAATATGTACTGATATTAAATTGATTTTAGCCTTTATACAGAGCCAGAAAACAGTCTGTACAGTTAATGTCAACTCTCATTTTTTCAAAACAGTTTACTTTCCATCACAAAGCCAGGAAACCTAAATAAACCAAAATTATTCTCCATTTACGATTATTTTCATCCTGGTTTCTTTCCCAACCGTATATGATTAAGCTAATCTGTAAATGACTTACCAAACCAAAAAATTAATGTTCTCACTTTTCAAACAGTTCCTGATTTTATTTAATGTACATTTCACAGACTTCAACTCTAAGAATACAAGCAATGGATAATTTGGGTAAATGTTTTGTCCTGCATTTTCACATCTAATTTCATATCCCCAAAACTTTTGACTTTTTTAAAAGTGCTATCCATTGTTTCTGAATCGAATTTTATAGATACTACTACTACTACTAAGTCATTTCAGTCGTGTTCGACTCTTGTGTGACCTCATAGACAGAAGCCCACCAGGCTTCCCTGTCCATGGGATTCTCCAGGCAAGAACACTGGAGTGGGTTGCCATTTCCTTCTCCGATGCATGAAAGTGAAAAGTGAAAGTGAAGTCGCTCAGTTGTGTCTGACTCTTAGCGACCCCATGGACTGTAGCCTACCAGGCTCCTCTGTCCATGGGATTTTCCAGGCAAGAGTACTGGAGTGGGGTGCCATTGCCTTCTCTGATTTTATAAGTAAACATGAAATGCGCACTCCAGTACTCTTGCCTGGCAAATTCCATGGACGGAGGAGACTGGTAGGCTGCAGTCCATGGGGTCGCTAGGAGTCGGACTCGATTCAGCGACTTCACTTTTACTTTTCACTTCCATGCATTGGAGAAGGAAATGGCAACCCACTCCAGTGTTCTTGCCTGGAGAATCCCAGGGATGGGGGAGCCTGGTGGGCTGCCGTCTATGGGGTCGCACAGAGTCGTACACGACTGAAGCGACTTAGCAGCAGCAGCAAACATGAAATGGCGCACTTTTAAGTTACAGTAATCATTTTTAATTATAACTAGTATTTGTTGAAAGCCTCTGTGCAGAGCAGTGTCTTCTGCATATCTCATTTAAAATTTTCTAGTCTTTTAGGAAATAGAAATTATCAAGATCAGGAAAGGGGTATATGTTTCCTGAATTAAAATGTGAAGTCATTTTCTGAAACGGGAGTCCAAAGTAGAGTATGCACACCTTAGGTATGTGAAACTGACTATTACAGTGTTCAGTTCAGTTCAATAAATATTAGAACTTTTGTTTTTTACCAATTTTAGTCTTACTCTTTTTATTTTATAGTAGTACTTACAGTAGCATTAATAGCATAAATGAATTGCTAGCCATATATTTTCATTGTATTTTCAGATTTGCTTCTTTAGAAGTATGTGATCCAAAAAATTGGAGACTTCTCCAAAATCTTTAACCTTGATGGAGAATAATATTGGATTTGGGTAGGGTCATTGGTGGTGGGAGAATCAAGTATATATTGTATTCTCTATTCCCTGCTTGATTGTCATCTCGATTTGAGTCATGTCTTAACAGTCTGTCATATCCTTTTTTTTCATTATTGTCTAACAACTGTAATGACAATGTAATATTTTTAAATGACTGGAAATATCCCACTTTTGGAGCGTTTCCTGAACAAATGGTCCTTCCAACAGTCCTAGCTGCATTTTTGAGTAGCATGGTTTTCGCAGTGCTACCTGTAAGTAACCTGAAACTGATGGATTGTTTAATATTTGGATTTTTTTCAGGTGAAGTCTAACCTGTGCATATTTATAATAGATACATTCCAAATATTTATAACATATATATATATATATATATATATACAAAAATTGCTTGTGTAAGTTCAGGAATAAATGACTGAATAGATCTGAAGAGAATTAAATACCTTCTTCAGACAAGATGCTAATTTTGGCAAGGATGTTCCCCATATTGGCAGATTTGTAAGGATGGGGCCTTGGGTGTGCATTGCTATTTTCTGGGCCTTGGGTGTGCATTGCTATTTTCTTGTGTCCTGGTGTGATCTGCCAGATAGTGCCAACAATGATCTTTGCTAAATAGCTAGAGCTGAGTAGTACCCTGATCTTTGGGGACAGATTAAATCTTTGGTTTCTGATAACTTTTGCATACATTTTCCAACCATGGTCAATCAGTCTTGGAGTTTACTTAAGCAAACTATATATTTTTTCCTTGGGGGAAAGTGATATTTTGGCTTCCCTTTTGTAGGTATGTTTTGAGGCCTTGCCAAAGTGAAAGTCACTGTTGTGTCTTTGTGACCCTATGGACTGTAGCCCCCCAGACTCCTCTGTCCGTGGAATTCTCCAGGCCAGAATACTGGAGTGGGTAGCCATTCCCTTCTCTAGGGGATCTTCCAAACCCAGGGATTGAACCCGGGTCTCCAGCATTGCAATGGGTTCTTTATGTCTTGCAGATGTTCATTTTGAGTCTTTGCCAAGAACCTAAATTAATACAAAATGGAAGAAATAAATGGAAAATTAGAAAATCAAATAATCAGTATATTTTGGCCATTCTTCAGACAGCTAATAACAAATTAATTGTACAATCTGTTATTCTTTGAGTTTAAACTGATGTCTTTAGCCCTTGTTGTTTACTGTCTCACGTGTGAGAGTGCTGAAGCCACAAAACTCCTGCTTTACTCTTTTCAAAGCCACCAAGTATGACTGTTTCTATTTGACAGACAGATTAATAGTTAAAATTTTGGTTCAAAGAAACTCCCATAAAAATGTCTTGAGTTATTCCTAGAAAGTGTCCTCTTTGTAGTTTCTTCAGCCTTGGAGTGGTTACTGTACTATATGTGGCCAGAACATATCACATCTCCATTTACAGGAGTGTTTTAGAATTCTTTTGGTAAAGTTTAGCAGAAGTGATAACTAGCATTGTCAGAATTTGCTTTAGTAACAGACCTGAAATACATTTAATTCAGTGCTGAAATAGAAATCCAGCTTTGTAAAGTAGCTTTCAAAATTTGACCAAGTTGCATGTTCAGGATTGTTTATTGCAGCATTGTTTATAATACCAAAAAATATATATATAAAACCCACATACAAACACAAACTGGATACAATTGAAGTATTTATCAGTAGTGGTCTGGTAAATAGTTTCATTTATACAATGGGATATCATGCAGTTTAAAGAATATGGCAGATTCATATGTGTTGATATGAAAACTGCAAGGTGCCAAATATATGCAGATTAAACTGCCAATTGTTATCATGTAGGATATATTTGAAAGATGTTTTTGACCCATTTTCTTAAGTCTCATTATTACTATTCCTTTTCATATAATAGCTTTTCTCCAAGGTAGAGAATTGGAAGGAAAGTGAACTGATTTTGCCATAAATTTAAATTAAATGAAGATGATGATAGTAACAAATATAGTCCTTACTATGTTCAGTTACATGTTTTAAAACATTTACTCTTTGCAACCACCCTGTGAATCATGGATCAACTTTCCCCCTATTTTTCAAATAAGGAAACTAAAGTACGGAGATGTTCATTCCACTTAAGGTTTCATGGTTAAATGTGTTGAAGCTGACTTGTACACTCTTGTAAACTGGCTGCAGTGTCTCTTGTGCTCTGAGCTACGAATCCTGTGCAACCTCTCAACTTTTCACACTGATGGAAACTAAATGAGATACTTTATCATTTCTCCTTTTTGTAGACAAATGATTTGTTGTGTTTATACATGATACCTGAGTCCAGAAGATCCCCTGGAGTAGGAAATGGCAACCCTCTCCAGTATTCTTGCCTGGAAAATTCCATGGACAGAAGAGCCTGGCAGGCTACATTCCATGGGGTGATAGAGTCAGATGTGGCAGAGCACACACACACGTTCATGATACCTAATCACAGGATTTTTTTTTTTTAATTGCTGAGAACAATCTATATTCATTTAGTTAGCCTTTTCATTTTAATTCATTTAATAGGTAGTTCTGAGCTGTGGGCAATTTTGTCCCCTGAAGGACATCTGGCAGTGTTTGGTGATGTTTTTGATTGCTACAATGGGACTGAGGTGAGAGAGAGTTGCTACTGTCATACACTGGCTAGCTAGGCATGTTTCTGAACATGCTAAAAATGCATAGGACAACTTCTCATAACCAAGATTTACCCAGCCCAATATTTTTTTTTTTCAAGCTAGTAGCATTAAGAAAAATGAACTTTATTTTTACTGCTTTTTTTACACTGTTATTATGCACTTTTCCCACCTGGCAATGTGTTATCTGTAAGTGCCACAACTGATAAGGCTAGCAAATTCATGGGACCATAGGACATCCACCCATACATTGATATGTAAACTTGTTGGCCAGGTGGAGCCTCTAACTTGGTCAAGTAACAAGAGTTAAAATGAGCATTTAAGTGGATATAAAGACAATGTAAATATATACAGTTTAAGGAGGTGACAGTGCTACAAGGTGAATGTTTGAATGATTAAAAAATTATAAACAATAGTTGTGCCTACTTTTTTGTGAATAGCACAGCTTTAAAAATAGGGAAAGGAAACTCTTAAATTAAAAAAAAACTTGTTATAATTCCATGAGAGGAAAAGTGGGTGATGGAAGCTCAGAAAGGGGCAGCAGTAAAAAAGATATTTTGCTGCCTCAGGATATGAATGGCAGTACCTTATTTTCAACCAGTAAAGCAACATGCAGGTAAAATCATTTTGGTTAGTGGATAAAGGTGTGCTTTAAATCGACACTAAACTTTAGCTTGCCCTGTGGTCAGCCAGCCAGACCTGAATAGTTCCTGTTGAAGGGCAGTTCCTCAGTTCCAAAAAGGCAGAGTAAATGTTTCATTTCCTGCTGACAAGGAAAGTCTACTGAAATGAATACACATGGGGAAACTGGATTCACCCTTTCCCCCATGTTAACCCTGATTTTCAGAGAAGGCACTGGCACCCCCCTCCAGTACTCTTGCCTGGAGAATCCCATGGATGGAGGAGCCTGGAGGGCTGCAGTCCATGGGGTCTCGAAGAGTCGGACATGACTGAGCGACTTCACTTTCACTTCACTTTCCTGCATCGGAGAAGGAAATGGCAACCCACTCCAGTGTTCTTGCCTGGAGAATCCCAGGGATGGGGGAGCCTGGTGGGCTGCCGTCTATGGGGTCACACAGAATCAGACACGACTGAAGTGACTTAGCAGCAACCCTAATTTTAAAAGTATCCTTTAGCCTCTTCTAGAATAGTGAGAACTTTTGATTATTTCAGAAGTACAGTGGTAACTTTGCAGGCCGGCTGCTTCCTTTCTGTTGCTAGGCATTTATACCTTCCTTCCCAAGAAAGGCTGTAAAGTGCTACTGCTGCCGGTTTTGCCTGTGGGGCTTGCCACATGGCAGCTCAGCTCCTGGGAAATGATGGGATTAAGGATCAATTCTGGAAAACCTTTCACCATAGATATTAAGAAGAGGTGGCAAGAATACACAGAACTATACAAAAAAGGTCTTCATGACCCAGATAACCACAATGGTGTGATCACTCATCTGGAGCCAGACATCCTGGAATGTGAAGTCAACTGGGCCTTAGGAAGCATCACTACGAAAAAGCTAGTGGAGGTGATGGCATTCCAGTGGAGCTATTTCACATCCTGAAAGGTGATGCTGTGAAAGTGCTGCACTCAATATGCCAGCAAATCTGGAAAACAAAGCAGTGGCCACAGGACTGGAAAAGGTCAGTTTTCATTCCAATCCCAAAGAAAGGCAATGCCAAAGAATGTTCAAACTACCACACAATTGCACTCATCATCTCACACACTAGCAAAGTAATGCTCAAAATTCTCCAAGCCGGGCTTCAGCAGTACATGAACCGTGCACTTCCAGATGTTCAAGCTTATTTTAGAAAAGGCAGAGGAACCAGAGATCAAATTGCCAACATCTGCTGGATCATCGAAAAAGCAAGAGAGTTCCAGAAAAACATCTGCTTTATTGACTATACCAAAGCCTTTGACTGTGTGGATCACAACAAACTGTGGAAAATTCTGAAAGAGCTGGGAATACCATACCACCTGACCTACCTCCTGAGAAATTTGTATGCAGGTCAGGAAGCCACGGTTAGAACTGGACATGGAACAACGGACTGGTTCCAGATTGGGAAAGGAGTACATCAAACATCAAGGCTTTATATTGTCACCCTACTCATTATATGCAGAGTGCATCCTGTGAAATGGCAGGCTGGATGAAGCACAGACTGAAATCAAGATGCCCAGGAGAAATATCAATAACCTCAGATATGCAGATGATACCACCCTTATGGCAGAAAGTGAGGAAGAACTAAAAAGCCTCTTGATGAAAGTGAAAGAGAAGAGTGAAAAGGTTGGCTTAAAACTCAGCATTCAGAAAACTAAGATTATGGCATCTGGTCCCATCACTTCATGGCAAATTGATGGGGAAACCATGGAAACACACTTTATTTTCTTGGGCTCCAAAATCATTGCACACGGTGACTGCAGCCATGAAATTAAAAGATGCTTGCTCCTTGGAAGAAAAGCTATGGCCAACCTAGACAGCATATTAAAAAGCAGAAACATTACTTTGCCAACAAAGGTCCATCTAGTCAAAGCTATGGTTTAGCCAGTAGTCATGTATGAATGTGAGAGTTGGACTGTAAAGAAAGCTGAGTGCTGGAGAATTGATGCTTTTGAACTGTGGTGTTGGAGATGATTCTTGAGAGTCCCTTGGACTGCAAGGAGATCCAAACAGTCCATCCTAAAGAAAATCAGTCCTGAGTATTCACTGGAAGTTTGATGCTGAAGCTGAAACTCCAATACTTTGGCCACCTGATGTGAAGAACCGATTCATTGGAAAAGCCCCTGATGCTGGGAAAGATTGAAGGCAGGAGGAGAAGAGGATGACAGAGGATGAGATGATTGGATGGCATCACCGATGTGGTGGACATGAGTTTGAGTAGGCTCCGGGAGTTGGTGAAGGGACAGGGAAGCCTGGCGTGCTGCAGTCTACGGGGTCGCAAAGAGTCAGACACGACTGAGCAAGTGAACTTAACTGAATCATCCTGTCTCCTGGAAAACCTTTCACCACAGAGATTGATATCAGGTTGTATTTTAAAGCAGGCTGAAAAAGAAAGCCATTAGCCTTTTTAAACTCTTAATTTAGGATCCAAATACATTTTAATTTATTGATTAATTTTATAATCTTTTCTTTTTCAAACTGTACACTGAATAGCTTAGTAGAGGCCTTCCATTCTCTCTGCCTTATTGCCAGAGGGTTTTCCTCCTTTTCAGCCTCACTATGATCTATGCAAACAGCTACTAACTGAAGGAGAGCTTATCATAAAGGGGAATATCCAGGCCTGAGTTTTTAAATTCAGAAAATGAGAGGATTATTTTGTCTGGGAGAGGCATACTTTGTATGCTCTGGCTATGAAATGTCAGTTTGTTTTTTTTTTAAATTAAAATAACAGGGAGGCTAAAGAAACCATAAAAACAGTTTGATCACAGTCCTACAATTTTCAAAGCCATGTCCTTTTCTGTACAGCTTTATTAAGAGATAAAGCAGATCTGAGTTTGTGTGAAAGAATAGCAAGTTTTATCCAACCTTTCTCTGCTTCATTATTGGCTTTAGTTTGTATCTTTGTATTTGAATAGAGAACACAAATTTTAATAGACATATGACTTTGTATACTGAGTTTTTGAAATAAGACTAAAAGTAGAAAATAATATACCTAGGAGAATTATATTGTATAGGCGAGTTATGTAAATACTGACAGCAAGAAGTGTTTTATTAGGTATGGGCAGGAAATGGGTGTTAGAAAGCTCCATTGTAAATGATGGAGTTTAGTGGAAGTCTGTAAATCTTTGCATTTGTACTCTGATTAAGAAATATCAGCGAGCATTGAATTGTTAGAGAATTATCGTTGTTTCTCAAGCCTTTTTGTGTAACTTAGAACTGGTATGTGTTACTGGCTCAGTCGTGTCTGACTCTTTGCAGCCCCATGGACTGTAGCTTGCCAGGCTCCTTTGTCCATGGGATTCTCCAGACAAGAATACTGGAGTGGGTTGCCATTCCCTTCACCAGGGGATTTTCCCGACGCAGGGATCGAACCTGGGTCTCCCGCATTGCAGGCAGATTCTTTACCAGGTGAGCCAACAGGAAGTAAAGTCTCTCAGTTGTGTCCGACTTTGTAAGACCCCATGGACTGTAGCCTACCAGGCTCCTCTCATGGGATTTTCCAGGCAAGAGTACTGGAGTGGGTTGCCATTTCCTTCTCCAGAGGATCTTCCCCACCCAGGGATCGAACTCAGGTCTCCTGCATTGTAGGCAGACACTTTACCATCCGAGCCACCAGGGAACAGAGAAGCTAAGTCAAATACAGAATATAGATAGAATAATTTCTTTCTTTGTCCCAGAGCACCATGCTCTGATGTGAAGAGCTGACTCATTTGAAAAGACCCTGATGCTGGGAAAGATTGAAGGTGAGAGGAGAAGGGGACGACAGAGGATGAGGTGATTGGATGGCATCACGGAATCAGTGGACATGAATTTGAGTAATCTCTGGGAATTGGTAATGGACAGGGAGGCCTGGTGTGCTACAGTCCATGCAGTCGAAAAGAGTTGGACATGACTGAGTGACTGAACTGAACTGAACCATGCAATAGTTATATACTTTTACTGTAATTCTTCTTCAGCTTGTGTACAGTGGGACCAGAAAGGGAAGCCAGCGTAACAGAGGGCAATAGAATTTGGAGACCTGAACCCTCAGTAAAAGAGATCAAATGGGACTGACTTTGGAAGAATTGGCTTTGGGATAGTTAAATTAGAGAGTAATAATAAAAGATGTAGATATGCTGCTACTGCTGCTGCTAAGTCACTTCAGTCGTGTCCGACTCTGTGCGACCCCATAGACGGCAGCCCACCAGGCTCCTCTGTCCCTGGGATTCTCCAGGCAAGAACACTGGAGTGGGTTGCCATTTCCTTTTCCAGTGCATGAACGTGAAAAGTAAAAGTGAAGTTGCTCAGTTGTGTCCGACCCTCAGCAACCCCATGGACTGCAGCCCACCAGGCTCCTCCATCCATGGGATTTTCCAGGCAAGAGTACTGGAGTGGGGTGCCATTGCCTTCTCCGGTAGATACGCTAATGATACTTTATTCCCCTTTAGTTTTCATTTATTTTGCCAGTTTTTTTTTTTTTTTTTTTTAATTCTTTCAGGAAACACCCACAACATCCAGTGATATTTGAATCAGAGAATATGCAAGAGTTCTTCACGTCTCTCGTCTCCTATTAATGGAGACTCATACAATTTTGAAGAAAAGTAGCTAAATGTTATTTTTTCTGTCTTTCTTTGAGATCGCTCAGTCGTGTCTGACTCTTTGCGACCCCATGGACTGTAGCTTTGCAGGCTCCTCCATCCATGGGATTTTTCAGGCAAGAATACTGGAGTGGGTTGCCATTTCCTTCTCCAAAATATTATTTTTAGACTAAGAGAAATGTTGAGGCTTGGGAGAAACCAACATGATTCTGTAAAGCAGTTATCCTTCAATTAAAAAAAAAAGATTGTGTTAAAGAGGTACTTATAACTGGGAAATAAATTATTACAAACCATTTGGGAAGCCATTTAGCAATATGCACCTAGAAGCTTAAAATATTTGTGTCTTTGACCTAGGAAATCTATTTCTGAGGATTTATAGTAAGGAATTAATCCCATTACAGGCAATGGAGTTTATCACAGTACTAATTATTTATTGAAAAAATGGGAAACACTAAATGTTCGACTATCCGGAAGTGGCTAAGGAAACCGCAGTCAATCAATTGTTATGTAGCCATTGAGAATGTTTACTAGGAGTATAAAATAACATGAAAAGTGCTTTTGATATAATTCAGTGAAGAAGCTACTGTGGTGTATTCCATATTCAATATGATTATAAATTGGTAAAATATACATATGCTTGTATATTAAAACATAGGCAATGATTTATATTATTTATGTTTAGATGATGAAAATATATAATTTCACTTTCTTTTATAGCAGTTTCAAAATTTTCTTTAATGATTATATATTATTTAAGTAGTGGGGAAAAAGAATGAAATCCTCCTACCCTCCTACTAAAAACATTACTTTCCTTACAGCTTTAAACAGCAGTCATAAAAGTCAGTCTTCAAGCCTTCGAATAAGATTTGCATAAGAATATTATGCAGCATGGATTCTCTACCAGAAGAATTTTTTGTGAGGTAAGAGATGGGCTGACAAAAACTGACTGTAGGTGTTACATTCTAAAAACACAACATTTGCCTTTCTCAGAAAATTTTGAGAAGCTAGTGTGAATGAGATACCCTTATATTTCAAGACAACTTAACAGTTTTTTAGTAGAGGATGTAAACTGGGTAAAATCTAATTTTAAAAGATTTCTCTAAGGACTTAGACCCTGACTCAATAGCTAAGAGTTGATGTGCCATAGCTTGCCACACTGGGGACATTCACAACAAAGTAATGTTTTATTTATCATTTAACAAGCATTTAAATAGATTTGGGACTTCCTTGGTGGCTCAGATGGTAAAGAATCTGCCTGCAATGTGGGAGACCTATGTTTGATCTCTGGGTCAGAAAGATCCCCTGGAGAAGGGAATGGATACCCACTCCAGTATTCTTGCCTGGAGAATTCCATGACCAGAGGAGTCTTGCTGGGTATAGTCCATGGGGTCGCAAAGAGTTGGACACGACTGAGAAAGAAACACTAAATAGACTTACTTTCTGCCACACATTGTTTTGAATGCTTTTACAAACTTTAACCCATATAAACCTCATAACAACTCTAAGAGGGAATGCTATTATTTTTTCCATTTTATATAAAGTATCCTTAGTATAACACAGAAGACTACTAAGTGGTTCAACTGGGCCTAGGCTAAATGTCAATCTCTCCCCTCCAATTAGGGAAAGTTCATCCTGCTTAGACCTTTCCCATAAAATAGCAAAGAGCTGGTTAGTATTGGAGGTCTCCTTCTCACCTTGCCCTATCTCATATAATAAGCAATGTGTTGTTTTTGCAAATATTTAATTACCTCCTTGACACTTAGGGAATAAGACTAAAATAAAATATCTGTACTTAGATAGCATCACTGACTGAATGGACATGAATTTGAGCAATCTCCTGGAGATAGTGAAGGACAGAGGAGCCTGGTGTGCTACAGTCCACGGGGTTGCAAAGAGTTGGACATGACTTAGCAATTGAACAACAACTTAGAATTATAATATAGTCAGAAGATATATAAAAAGTTGTTTTATATTTAGGCAAAATGCATGCATAAGTATTATAGTAGAAATGCTGTGCCTGTATATAGAATGAAACACTAATTGATGGGGGGGTTCAGTGGGTTTTTACAAGGTGACATTTGGACTGAGCTTTAAAGGATAAAGATAGCTTTTGATGAATGTAGAAGCAGGGCACATGGGAGGTTGTTTAGCTGAGGAAACAGCAAGAAAAAAGTATTTAAGATAAATTATTGGGGAGGAGTTTGACTCCTGATGAGTTAGCTTTATTTTGTTCAGAGTTATGAGAAAAGGGGCAGAGGAGAAGTAAAGATAGGTTGAAGGTTTGTAATGATCACAAGGAAATATGTACTGTTAAGTAACATGGAGATCACAAAAGGAGAACAGTTTTAATGTGTGTTGAGAAAGTAAGTGAGGACAGATAATGAGTTCAACTTTAGCTATGAACAGATTGAGGTGTTGCTAAGATAGTCTTATGGAGATTGTCAAATAGGTGGATGGAAATATGTAGCTGTAACATCAAAGAACAATTAAGGTTGCAGATACAGATTTGTGAATCATTGGAATGGGTTATTATTTGAATTCATGGAAGTTTGCTTACTTATTTGTTGGTATATTCATACATTCAATAAATATTTGAGTACCTACTTTATATCAGATGTTGAGCTGGAGACTTGAAGGTAAAAATAGTGAATAAGAAGAACCTGATTCCTATTTGAGGGTGTTTATTCATGGGCATAAATGAGATTGATTTAAATAGAAAATGTAGTAAGAAGAAAGAGGGCTAAATATGGAACATTACTATATGCTATATATGTATATTTCAGGTTTATTATTATAGCAAAATTTCAGCTTTTCCTAGCAGCAGAGTAAAGTACACAGATGGTAGAAGTAGCAGAAGAGCAAAAAAAAAAAAATACTAGTCTTGCACTTTGTTTTAGCTTTGCTGCTTTCTAGTGTATGACTTCTCTGGGCATTAATTTACCCATCAATAGAATAAAGTAGATGCCATATATGACCACTGGGGTACTGTCCTGATCTAAGACATGGGGAGCATGGTTTGATAGTGTTAACATATGCAGTTCTATGTAAATATTATTAAAATAATATTAAGGTAAATGAAAGGAAGAGGGCTAGCCAGTGGTACAAACTGATAAGTGGACAGCTGAGGGGCTAGGAGAAGAAACAATAGCAGCAAAGGATGTAGAGGTTTTCAAGGAGGGTTGGAATATATGATGTATTATGTTAAATAATACAGAAAGGGTCACTAAATGAGGACCCAAGACAAAGCTACTGGAGTAGCAAATAGAATTTCATTAGCAACTTTTATTAGAGCACTTTTAATGTTGTGGAGCAAGTGCAGATTAGTCAAATTTTCACATCAAAATTTGTTATGGAACCGATGGAACATATCGAAGCTCATGTTCCACACTTTTGTTTAAGAAGTTCTGAAGTAGGGTTTGGACATCTGGATGTTTCCAGAGCTTCACAGATAATTTTAATATGCATTAAAATCTGGGACTGAGAACTACTGGGTTAAGGAATAAATGATCCTGAAGTGGAGTCAACAGGTATAATATACCTTTCAAGAACATTTTGTACTCTCTCAAACCTTAACAGGCTTCGGAAGACTGCTTAGTATTTTTCATTCCTTGATAACACAAATGCCTTGTGTTCCCTTTGGAATGGGGCTTAGAAGTGCAGGAAAAAATGGTTAACAGGTTTCTTTTTACCATGACATTTTAAAGGGCACTGACTCCTGTTGTGAAATATTGTTTGTGTGTATAAATCAGCTTTTGTTGTAATGTTCACTGTGTAGACAGTTCTATACTGTTTATCTGTCCCAGTTTTCCCTGACAAAATCAGTTAGCACATAGTGGATGATAAATGATTGTCAGTCAAATGAGTATATAAATGTAAAGTGAAATAGGATATTTACAAAGTACAATTCTGAATAAATCAATTGTACAAAGTACAATTCTGAATAAATCAGTTGAGGTTTCTCCCTCAGTTTTCTCTCTGCTAGAATATAGAATTAAGCAGATTATATAAATCATATATGACCCTATGTTATGGTTCTCAGATCTTGTGTCATGGTTCTGTATGCAGGCAAAAGCAATTTTATAAATAAATTTTTGGTTCAATAAACAATACTGCATATGTTCACATTTCAAGTACATGTCAAAAGCAAAACTTGTTATTCCTTTCTACAGAAATAGTTAAATAATTTCTAAATATGATACTGTTCTATTTCAGTTACAAAAGCCACTTTGGAAAACCAGATAATCTTGATGCTAAGAAGCTGGAAAAAAAAACTGTGTAAGATAGACACTTCCCAAACCTTAATTATTTTCATAAACACACACACACCTGCACACACAAAATATCAATCTTTTTTTTCCTTTACACTGAAACAGTGCTATAAAGTTAATTTTTCCCATTATTTTGATATATTGTGTGTTTGTTAAAGATGAAAATTTTTTTTACATCAGTTTTCTGTTCTCTCTGCCACCATCCAGTAAGGACTTGGAATAATTTCTTTTCTTTGTCGTGAGTCCTTAAAGAGAGATAGCATGTACCACTATTACCAGGCTTTGGTACGTATTGTTTACACTTTTGAAACTTTCAGGCAAAAATTCATATGTTAGAGTCTTTACTAATACAGGCAAAAATTCATCAAAAATTTTTAATTGTGTTCTTTCTAAAGAGATGCTCTGAATATACCTTTCTTTTTCATTTAAAATAGGCATCTTCCTCTGGAAGAGCAGGCTACAGAGGAAACCAAGAAAAAGATAGACAAATCAACTGATCAACTGGTAAGAGAAAATTTAGTTAACTAATGTTGTGTAAGAATAGAATACTAAATCTAATCAGTTTAATTATCTGCTAAAAGTTTTCCTACCTATGTGGTCATCACTAAATCTTTTTTTCATAATTGATATTTGTGTCTCAAAGTTATTATAAACATCCATCCTCACTGTAAGTTAAAATTAGTAGATAAGTGAATTGACTTGCCCATAAACATCACAATAATCAGTTTTAAGATATCTCTTATTTATCCTTTTAAGCAAAATTCAAACAAGATGAACACTATATACATAGCAAGAAAACATACACAAAGAATTTTATTTAGTAAGAAATTTCGTTGATGTGTTTCAGAAGTTAATTCTTTTTCCTGTTTTTATTTTTACTATCAGAACCTCCAGTTCTAAATGAATAACTTAATTATACACTAATACAAAGTGCTTGTTACCAGCAACAATAGACTTTATAGTAGATTAAAAGATACATTTGTGAATGCCATATGTATTTATATTTAGTGAAGCCTTGATGAGAGATGTTTGTTTGATAGATTCTTTTTAATGCAGTTTTTACTTTCGACATAGTTTTATACAATGAATGATGTCCACTTGTTAATAAAGTTTATAAAAGTTGTCTAGTAACTTAGAAAAATATATAAACATAACATAACTATAGTATTCACCTGCATAAGGTTATTGAAATAATGTTGCAGAGAAGATACAACATGTGCAAATATACATAGGGATGTACACTTGGTCTAGGGGGACTGGATCCAGAAAAGCCATTTCTAGATATAGATTTCAGAACACATGGGCAAAGGAGGTAGAAAGTTTAAGTTGACTTTGGCTTAGATGCTAAATCTATTTTGCAAAAATAGATTGAGTACCAACTATTTTGACAACTTTAAATTGTGTTTATAATAAGATTATTTAACAAACATGAAGCTTATAGTATTTCCTGTTGAAAACATTTTATTCATGCCATGATCTTACTTGTGTACCAATTTGATAATTAGTCTTAGATGATTCTGCAATGACTTTTGACTGCAGAATTGATCTTTACTTTGAAATACATGCACTGTTGACAATGATCATTCTTTGTAAAAGTTTGTTTGGTTATTTTTTAGAAGCTCTTTTTAATTAACATTTTGAAATATTTCAGACCTACCAATAAAATTGTAAGAATACAGTGAACACATACAGTCCTTACTGAGATTTAGCAAACTGTTAACATTTCCTACATTTTTGCATGTAAATATAATGAAGTGTACCATAAAATGCAAGATGTATTTGTTTGGTGTTGTAGGTGGTGAAGGAATCTCAATTTAAGACTCAAACCCAGAAGGGGAGAGGAGGAGGAGGAGGAGTCCTGCATTAGACCTTATTTTTTTCTGGGTAGTTCCAGGTCTATTAGAAACCTGGCAGTCAGAGTCACCCCATACCAGTGACTGTTTTGCCTTCTCAGTGACTCTACATGGCCTCTGCAGTAAAAATGTTTTTATATACATAGGTCAGTGGCTACATATTCATAATCCCAAAGTTTCAGCAGGGTGTAAGAACTGTGGTATCTTGTTAAGGTTTGAAGGAAGGCCATCATCCATCCGTTCCAGGACATTTATTCATTTCTGTTGCCCACTCGTTTCTCACAATTAATGTTAATAGAAAATTCAGCAAGACTTGACTATATAGCTATCAGTTAACCATTAATTACAGCTTTATTAAGTCTACAAGGATCAGTTCCTGAAGTCCCAAGATTATTACTATTTATTCAGCTCTGACTGAATTGAGGTTAGGTATAGATTATATTGTGCTAATTAATTATAATTTAAAGTATTACAACTGCATTCATTTTCAAATTGCTGTATGTAGTAGCTGAAGCATTAGTCACATAATGTAAAAAGCACTGTTGGAGATACTTTTCATATTATTTTGTAGAATAACCTATTTAATATTTTAAACTTAGCATTTTTTATGCCTTTAAATGGACCAATTCACTACATGCTGTGTATTTCTCAAGGGCAATCATTTTTTGAGGCTTAATTCACATTTAAGCCTAAAATCATTCATGTTTCCCATCCTGCCACAATAAAAAAAGATATAATTATTCCCATCTTTGAATCTGTGCTTTGTTTATAACTTATAAATGCGTTTATAATGGGCTTCCGTAAATTAAACCTTCTAGAGTTTTGATCTTAAACTTCTGGCTGTGTTTTACATTCCTTGAGAACAGAGAGAATGTCTTATGGGGATTTTCTGTAGTCTGTCAAAGTGATCACATATAGCATGGAAAGGTACTTTAAAAAAAAATATGTCAACTGGTTTTAATATTGGAGTAAATAAGATCATGAATAATGGTGTAAATTTTAAAAAATGTTGTCTAGGACAAACAGGAAAATGACACACCTACTGATCTTATCCCTGGTAACCTACTATTAGAAGTGAAGAAATTATTGAATGCAATTAACACTCTACCAAAAGGTGTGGTTCCTCACGTCAAGAAGTTCTTACAAGAAGATTTTTCCTTCCAAACTATGCAGGTAAGATAATAATTTGGTATTTGGGGCAGAAGTATAGCTCTCTATATATGACACACTGTGTTCCTTTACTGTCACACTACTGTCATACTCACACCACTTCTGACACTAAATATGTGGCTTTAGTCCCACACCAGTCAATTCTCCAGCATTCTCTGGGTGTCCTACAAGTCACTTCAGTTCTGACACTATCTACCTAGAGTTATCATCCAATCCCACAAGTTAAGAGCCCAGTCTAAGACTGCTCCCCTTCAGATGCCAATCACCTGTCCTCAATTTTCCCAGTAGGCTGGCTATCCATTGGCCAGTCAGTGAACACTTGTATACTCAGCTATGGTCCCTCTTGAGTGCAGTAGTTTGCTAGAACAGCTCACAAAACTAGGGGAAACACATTTACCAGTTAATTACATGATAAAGGATGTGATTTATAGAGGATACAGCTGAACAATCACATGAAGAGATACATAGGGCAAGGAAGGGTCTCAAGTTCAGGAACTTCTCTCCTTTTGGAGTTCGGGTTCACCATTCTCCTGGCATGTACAAACGGGAAGTTCTTCAAACCCCATAATCTTAGAATTTTTACAGGGACTTCATCATGTAGGTATGTTGATGTATTAATTATTAATTTATCTTCCAGCTTCCCTCTCCTCTTTAGGGGTATGGTGCTAAAAGTTCCAAATTTCTAATCATGGCTTGATCTTTCTGGTGCCCAAGTGTCCATCCAGGAGTCCACCAAGAGTTACCACTTTAGAACAAAAGACACTGTCTTCCCTGTCATCCAGGAAATTCCATGGGTTTTAGGAGCTATGTGCCTAGAACCAGAGTCAAAGACCAAATATTGGCAGGAACTGGGGACAGATCAATATTTGTATTTCTTATTACTTTACAATGACCCTTCCTCCCTCCCTCCCATCCATTCTCATTCTCTCTCTCCCTTTCCTCTTTCTGTCCTCTTCCTTCCCTTTCTTTCCTTCTTTCTTTCCTTCTTTCTTTACTATAACAGTGACACTAAGTTCTTGAAACTATCTTACATCTTATGAAGGGCTTTGGTTTCAGCTTAGACTTTTATTAATTAAATAAAATTGATGCTAGGCTTTCAAGAGTAATAGTAAGGATGTGGGTTAGTAGCTTATAAGCTATTACTAGCTTATAAGGTCTAGGGTTGAATTCTAATAATGGGCAACATACTGTTCTGGAAGAGGGAACTGCTTTCAGTTTTCCAAATTTGTAAAATGCTGATGGCTTTTTAAAAATATAAAATGTAAAGAAAATAATAAGACTTCTGGATTTTTAATGAGATAAATATTCTAGAGAATAGATTGTTGATTTGCATCTTATAGTTTTTCTAGATAATTTGTGAAGCTTTTGACACAAGATAGCCATTAGTTTGTAAATTAATGAAATTTCCCAAAGTTAAAGAAAATGATTATCTAGTCTTCTTTGTGACAGTTAATTGGGGGAAGGAGACAACACCATAGGTGTCCTGAAAAGGCCACATTTATTTTTTCTGTGCAAGAATATATTATTAATTATTTCCATGAAACAAATTAATACTATTATGATTAAAAATTCAAAAAAGCTCTAAAAATATCCAAAGACTTTATGTACAATTATAACCTTAACTGAGGTAATATACCACAAATATGAATTCTGGATTGAAATTGATGGAATAATGCCACTTTTTCCCTCTCATCTTTTGAAAATCACCTAGAAACCACAATATGAAATAGAAATCAGTAGCCTTATTATATAAACAATAGCTAATTAGAAGGTAAGAATGAAAGAAAAGTACTACTGATGGCAACAAAAAAGATAAAGTACCCAGGAAAACACTTAAGAAGTACACAAGAAATAAATTGGTGTTTCTCAAAGTTTTTTCTAAGCCACTTCCATGAACCTGTTCTGACCCTGATACTAGTCTCAAAGAATGAAAATCTATGGGGGTAGGTCTGGGAATCTGCATTGTAGCAGGTACCATGAAACACCTATTTTTTCACATTTAAGTTTTTTTTTTTTTCTTTTTTTTTTTTTTTTTTAAATTTTATTTTATTTTTAAACTTTACATAATTGTATTAGTTTTGCCAAATATCAAAATGAATCCGCCACAGGCATACATGTGTTCCCCATCCTGAACCCTCCTCCCTCCTCCCTCCCCACATCATCCCTCCGGGTCGTCCCAGTGCTCCAGCCCCAAGCATCCAGTATCGCGCATCGAACCTGGACTGGCAACTCGTTTCTTGCATGATATTCTACATGTTTCAATGTCACTCTCCCAAATCTTCCCACCCTCTCCCTCTCCCACAGAGTCCATAAGACTGTTCTATACATCAGTGTCTCTTTTGCTGTCTCGTACACCAGGTTATTGTTACCATCTTTCTAAATTCCATATATATGCGTTAGTATACTGTATTGGTGTTTTTCCTTCTGGCTTACTTCACTCTGTATAATAGGCTCCAGTTTCATCCACCTCATTAGGACTGATTCAAATGTATTCTTTTTAATGGCTGAGTAATACTCCATTGTGTATATGTACCACAGCTTTCTTATCCATTCATCTGCTGATGGACATCTAGGATTGCTTCCATGTCCTGGCTATTATAAACAGTGCTGCGATGAACATTGGGGTACACGTGTCTCTTTCCCTTCTGGTTTCCTCAGTGTGTATGCCCAGCAGTGGGATTGCTGGATCATAAAGGCAGTTCTATTTCCAGTTTTTTAAGAATCTCCACACTGTTCTCCATAGTGGCTGTACTAGTTTGCATTCCCACCAACAGTGTAAGAGGGTTCCTTTTTCTCACACCCTCTCCAGCACTTATTATTTGTAGACTTTTGGATCGCAGCCATTCTGACTGGTGTGAAATGGTATCTCATAGTGGTTTTGATTTGCATTTCTCTGATAATGAGTGATGTTGAGCATCTTTTCATGTGTTTGTTAGCCATCTGTATGTCTTCTTTGGAGAAATGTCTATTTAGTTCTTTGGCCCATTTTTTGATTGGGTCATTTATTTTTCTGGAGTTGAGCTGTAGGAGTTGCTTGTATATTTTTTGAGATTAGTTGTTTGTCCATTGCTTCATTTGCTATTATTTTCTCCCATTCTGAAGGCTGTCTTTTCACCTTGCTAATAGTTTCCTTTGATGTGCAGAAGCTTTTAAGGTTAATTAGGTCCCATTTGTTTATTTTTGCTTTTATTTCCAATATTCTGGGAGGTGGGTCATAGAGGATCCTGCTGTGATGTATGTCGGAGAGTGTTTTGCCTATGTTCTCCTCTAGGAGTTTTATAGTTTCTAGTCTTACGTTTAGATCTTTAATCCATTTTGAGTTTATTTTTGTGTATGGTGTTAGAAAGTGGTCTAGTTTCATTCTTTTACACGTGGTTGACCAGATTTCCCAGCACCACTTGTTAAAGAGATTGTCTTTAATCCATTGTATATTCTTGCCTCCTTTGTCGAAGATAAGGTGTCCATATGTGCGTGGATTTATCTCTGGGCTTTCTATTTTATTCCATTGATCTATATATCTGTCTTTGTGCCAGTACCATACTGTCTTGATAACTGTGGCTTTGTAGTAGAGCCTGAAGTCAGGTAGGTTGATTCCTCCAGTTCCATTCTTCTTTCTCAAGATCGCTTTGGCTATTCGAGGTTTTTTGTTTTTCCATACAAATTGTGAAATTATTTGTTCCAGCTCTGTGAAGAATACTGTTGGTAGCTTGATAGGGATTGCGTTGAATCTATAAATTGCTTTGGGTAGTATACTCATTTTCACTATATTGATTCTTCCAATCCATGAACATGGTATATTTCTCCATCTATTAGTGTTTAGAAATAAATACTATATTAAAACAATATGTAAAAATTTCTAAGACTTTATTAAAAAGTAAGGTATGAAGACCTGAATGGGAAGCAATAGATATAGGAAGACACAGTGTGATAGAGATGCCAATTTTCCTGAAATTAAAATTTACAAATATCACAAAATTCCAAGAAAAATAACAAGAGGGTTTTCTATTTATTAAAAGCTAATTCTAAAGTTCAAATCAGAAATTAAAGGAAGAATAGCCAAGAAAATTATGAAAGCATTGTAGAAACAAAGGGCTGGGAGTTTGCCCACTTTGATGTTAAAACTTACCGTGAAGCTCTAATAACTAAAAGATTGTGTTACTTGCTCTTGACTCTACAGACAAGTCTGGAAAATAGAAGAGAAATTCCAGAAGTAGACCCAAATATATTCAGGAATTTTATGTATAAGATAATAGGAATTGATAATACTAAAGGGGAAATGAACCGATCAGCAGTCCCAGAGGGAGATTTTAACACAGCTGTCTTAATAAGTGATAGAACATGAACACGAAGCTAGTAGAACTGTAGCAAACGTAGTCTAATTTATTTGGTCTAATTCATTTATATATGTGTAACATTGAACCCAACAGTGACAAAAAATATATTCTTTTTAAATACACATAGAATATTTACAAAAATTGACCGTGTGCTAGTTCATAAAGCAAGTCTCATCAAATTTCAAAGAATCAAAACATGCAGAGCATGTTCT
Source organism: Bos mutus (assembly GCF_027580195.1). NCBI lineage: Eukaryota > Metazoa > Chordata > Mammalia > Artiodactyla > Bovidae > Bos > Bos mutus. Next base: position 52,466,455 of record NC_091617.1, read on the forward strand.
CTAACATTTGTACAGTTGATTTAGAAATTAGTTACAGATATACAAACTAGAAAATCATTGTTCCTAAATTAAGATATATACCTCTAATCTAGTTAATCTAGGGGTCAAGTAAGCACATTGGACATTAGATACATTTTAGAACTAAAATATATGAAAAACATGTATCATAATTTGTGTTGTTAGATAAAAGCTGTGCTGCAAGGATTATTTGTAGCTTGAAATGCATATAGTAGAAAAAGAAGTAAGGTTGAATACCAGTCATCTAAACAAAATTCAAGAGTTTAAAGAAAGAACAGCAAATTAAAAGCAGAGTTTAAAAAAAGAATAAAGATAGCCAAATCTAATGAAATAGAATAAAACAAATGCCTGGTAAGAATGTTAAGAAAAAAGGCAAAAATAACCAAACTCATAAATAAATGAACATGAAAGCTTCAATACAAATTCCATAGTCATCTACTTTGTCTGAAGGGGATTAAGAGATACAGACTTACAGCTGTAAGATAAATAAGTCAAGGGGATATAATATACACCTAAGGAATATAGTCAATAATATTATAACAAGTTTGTATAATGATGAATGGTAACTGGTGGTATTGCAGTCGTCATTTTATGAGGATGTCATAAGAAAAATGTCAAATCACCATGTTTCACCTGAAATATGTTTATTATAAGTCAATACAGAATTTTGGTACTTACAATGGCTGCCTGGGTTGGTTTCAGGCAACCTTCTTTTGAGAATAACTAGAAAAACAAGGCAGAATCTTTCTTAGTAATGATTATTTGTGCTTTTCTTACAGATCACTTAATTCAGCTAGGGATTGAGATGATTCCAAGTTTCACTTCTGTTCTATAAATTGTCTGTTTGTGGCTTACCCTTTGTAGCAGATACTGTTGGTGCCCTGCCCATACTCCTTGGTCCCTTGAATCATTTCAGTATGCTCTGGACAGTTTCTAATTTTCAGTATCTACATCTCTATGCTTCAGGCTTTTTTTTTTTTTTTTTTTCTGAAACTGTATGCATGCATGCTTAGTCACTCAGTTGTGTCCAACTCTTTGCAACCCCGTGGACTGTAGCCCAGCAGTCTTCTCTGTCTATGGGATTTTCCAGGAAGAATACTGTGAGCAGGTTGCCATTTCCTAGGATCTACCCACCCAGGGATTGAACCCACATCTCCTGAGTCTTGTGCATTGGCAAAAATATTCTTTACCACTGTGCCACCTGGAACTGCAGAAAGCTATAATTCTCACAGAATTTTAGAGATCTCAAGGAATTAGTACTCTCCCTGACCTCAGAAAGCACAGCATCAATAAGCCTTGGGAATTACTATATAAAAAATCCCAGTTCTCTCTCTCCTTAAGTTGAATAACACTGAGGTTGAATTTTTCAATGGTTTCTGTTGTATTAACCGTAGTGAGCCACTGTGGTAACTAGCTTAATAACACACCTGTTAATTTAAAGCCTGCTTTCTCTTCCCTGATTCCCTTCTTCACTCCACTACCATTGTTCTCTGCACCTGTCAAATAAAGTACTTGCATTCATATCTTTGTGTTAGGGTCTGCTTCCAATTGGAACCAAAACAGACACTTTTACTCTAAGGGTAAATTTCTTCAGGATTCTAACCAAAAGAATAAGGTGTTTACCAGGGACCCTGTTCCTTGGTAGGTCATACACTCCCAATTTCCCTCCCAGCTCCACAACTTTGTTGAAAGCTTTGCCTAGCATTTCAACCTCTCAGCCACAACTGAATACAGCAGTTGCATTAAGAAAAAAAAGTGGCTGCAAAATCAGTCTCTTGTCTCTGGGCCTTCCTTCTCTCTTGCATGTTGGCCCCATAGATTTTAATGCCTTGGTAGTCCATTGCTTTCAAAATTAAAAAAAAAAATTGTACTTTATTCAGCTTTTTAAAGTTCTGATTGAGAGGATTGCTCTGAAACTACCTAAACTGTTTGGCAAAGGTAAAGCTTCAGTGTTATATTTTATATACCTTCTCAGATTCAAGAGATATTCTTGAGTATATGAGTTAGATGAGTCTGAAATTCAGATGATAGTTCTGAGCTCAAAATATAAATTTGGAAAATGTCAATGTGTAGACACTATTTAAAAAGATGATGCTGTATTACTTTATCTAGGGATGTGTTTTGATAGAGAAAATTGAATGTTATGGAGACTGAAGTAAAGTATGTAGTTAACCTAGGAGAAGAACTGGAGAATATTGGAAACTGGAAACTGAGTTAAAGTATAGATTAAATTTCCGAATGTAATTTAAGCCAAGCACTTTGGGGTACAAGGCATTGGGGAATGGACACAGAGATAAGACATAGGTCTTCCTTTATTTCATCCATGTAAGTAACAAACTATGGTACATAATTTATATATTAACTTGGTTTCAATTAGATGACAGCATAAGATGATTTGCCCTGGTGTTGGTATTTTTAAAGCCAGCCTTCCTGCTTACTAGAGTTTTAGGGCTGGAAAGAAGTTTTTAGCTATGTTAGAGAATAGAAGGTATCAGAAGGAAGTGGGATTATGACTTTTCCTCTGAAGTAGGAGTGGACGTTACCAATTCTTTTGCAAAGTTGGTATTTTAGTATTTTGAGGAAGTAGTTATAAAGATTTGTCAAATCCTTAAAAACAAACAAATATAAGAACAGTTTTGTCTAGGTTGTGTGGATTTTTTTAAGGCCTATTTATTCTTTAGATTTTCTATGATTAGCATATATTATTTGTTTAATAAAAATAAATGTTGATATTTGTTGTAACTTAAGGAAATTTTTGACCAAATTATTTTTCACAGAGAGAAGTTGCAGCCAATAGCCAGAATGGGGAGGAAATTGTTCCTGCTTTGACCTTACGTTTCTTAATAACACGACTAGAAGCAGCACTTAAGAACATTCAAGCTACTAATTATACTGTAAGTGTTTTCTTTTGGAAGTTTGAAATAGTGGATTTGACAACATTTTTCAGTGAGAGAGCATCCAGTATATGCTTATTTTAAGGTGTAGGCCAATTTGTATTTTCCTTACTTACCTCTAGAAATACATATAAATTGATTTCTTGCATTTGTCTTGTACTTTCTCATGACCTCATCTCTTTAATGAGCCTATTCTAGTTTCCTTTCCTACCATAAAATTGTTCATCTTAAATAGAGAACTTTGAACTAGTATAAATGGGCTTTCCCAGTCAGACATGAGTTATGAACTTCAAGAACTACTTCTTCCTTTCCTCCTGATTAATAGACATCTCTTCTTTTTACTGATATTTCTTTAATTGAAGTGTGTTAATTTCTGTTGTACAGCAAAATGATTTGGTTATATATACTTTTTTAATATTTTTCCCATTATGATTTATCTCAGGATGTTGAATACAGTTCCTTTTACTATACAATAGGACTTTTTGTTTATCCTTTCTATACATAATTCTACTGATATTTCTGTATTTGTAAAAATTGGAACTTCTATTATCTGTGTAATCATGTGAGATACAATTGACAAGACATACATTTGAGGTCAAATGATACTTTAGAAATAGAGAAAAATCTGAGGAAACATAAACATTGCTTCAAAAATAAGAACCAATAGAACAGGACATAAAAGGAAAAGGCAGTTCTTTGAATAATTGGGTCAGTAAAGTAAGCTAAGTTTTGCATACGTGTAGAAGATGGATTAGAGTTATCTTCAAGCAAGGACTACCCAGACATCAAACAAAGTAGCCGAAGACACCACTCCCATATTATAATGGTGTACACAGAGATGGAAAAATGATCTTTTTTTTAGGACTTTCAGGATAGGTTCTAAGAGATGATATATACTGCTGCTGCTGCTAAGTTGCTTCAGTCATGTCCGACTGTGTGCGATCCCATAGACAGCAGCCCACCAGGCTCCCTTGTCCCTGGGATTCTCCAGGCAAGAACACTGGAGTGGGTTGCCATTTCCTTCTCCAATGCATGAAAGTGAAAAGTGAAGGTGAAGTCGCTCAGTTGTGTCCAACTCTAGCGACCCCATGGATTGCAGCCTACCAGGCTCCTCTGTCCATGGGATTTCCAGGCAAGAGTATTGGAGTGGGGTACCATTGCCTTCTGCGATCCTCTGTCTAAAATGTAACAAAATTCTGGACTCACAGAAGAAACTTCCTGATGTTCAGCATAAGTTGCTTCTTTGGCACAAACAGTCTAAGTACAGTGAGCCACCCCTGTTGGAGAACAATGGTAACACTCTTGAAATCCAGATTTCCAGACACCAGCCAAGGGTCAGACTTGAAAGCAGGTGTTTCAAAGGATAGCATTCTCAGGCCAGATATGATAAGGTTTTTTATGTACAGGTGTGTATTGGTTTCTGCCATTTTGTCACAAGTGTATATGTTTATAACCACTGCTGCAATCATGATAAAAGAACTGTATCATCACTATGAAAATCTTTTGCTGCCCCTTTACAGTCACATATACCTTTTACCATCTTCACTCTTCCTAATGCCCAATCTATATTCTCCATCTCTAATTTGGCATAGGCTGTTTTTAAATAAGGGCTTTCCAGATGGCACTAGTGGTAAAGAACCTGCCTGCCAATGGTGGAGACAAAAGATGCAGGTTTGAGCTCTGGGTCGGGAAGGTCCTCTGAAGGAGGACATGAAGGAAATAGTTGTGTTTCAATTTTTCATTAAATAAGTGATAAACTTTGTTTATGACAAAGTTTGGTTCATAACGGAGAAGGCAATGGCACCCCACTCCAGTATTATAACAAAAGCACCCATGAACAGTAAAAGACTTTGTTAAGAGATCCTTGTGCTTTTTAAGCTGGATGGTAGATACTTGGGTATTTGTTATTATCTAAAGTGTTTCTAGAGGCTTCCCTCGTGGCTCAGATGGTAGAAAACCTGCCTGTAATGCAGGAGGAATGGGTTCAATCCCTGGGTCAGGAAGATCCCTTAGAGAAGGAAATGGCAACTCATTCTAGTATTCTTGCCTGGAGAATCCATGGACAGAGGAGCCTGGTGGGCTACAATCCAGGGGTTGCAAAAAGCTGGACACAACTGAGCCATTAACATAACAACAACAACAACAACAACAGAGTGTTCTTCACCTAAAATACAATGAGAAAAATGGAGAATTAGAATTTTTTGAAAAGTTTTAGTATAATAAATATTGATGGCATTTGCTTTTATTTTCTTTGCTCAAACTCTAATGTTTTATTTTGAGATTATTAACTGTCTTTCTTCTGGGTCTAATTATTAAATACATCTAAAATGAATTCTGTCATGATTATTAGATGATTGACAATAAAATGATAATTTAGCTCCTTTTAATAGTTATTAAATAGGCCAAGGGTATTTAATTAGCTTTCTATACTGAGAAGTAGCATAGTCTAAATAATCAACTAAGGTATATTTTATCTTTTTAGGCACATCAGATTAATATTGGTTATTACCTGACATTACTGTTTATGTATGGAGTAGCACTCACTGAAAGAGGAAAGAAAGAGGTATGTAGTATGTGTTATTTGTCCATTACAAATAAATCTTTTCACATACTTTAACTTCATTTTAGAAAGTTAAAATCTTGCTTTTTAAAAAAATTCTCTAAAAACTGAAACCATTCCATGACTTTTCTGTCATGTTTTTAAGATACAGAGTAATTGTGCCAGAGACTATTTTGTGAAACTAAAAATATTGATAAGATAAACTTAATGTAAGCGTATAGCCTTGAAATAACTACCATTTGTATAAAACAGAAAATTTTGTTTTGCTTGTTTCATATATACATTTTAATCCATTTTCTAGTGTAGTAGTGTAGTTTAATCTCTCTGGTTTTTATCTTACCCTCTTACGTAAAATATGAATTTGACCTCAGTTCTTCATTAAATAAGGTGAAGTACAAAAGTAAAAATCTAGGAGTTAACTAGGTGATCTCTAAGGGTCCTTACAAATTTAACATTTTCTTTTGCTTATTTTTAATGATTTCTCAATTTCAGCCTTGATATTTCTTTTACTTTTTGTATTCTTAAATTTATACTCTCTTCTTGGTTTCATAAATAAGTCTAACTTGTTAATTAGGTGAAGTAGAATTTATAAGTGCCAAACTGAAAACATTTCCAGTTTAAATAATTTCACATAATGCTAATTATTGTTTAGTGTGTTGTGCTAGAGGATGTTTTAAAATGAGGCCATGTAGTACTTTTTTTCCCTCAGGGAGATTGGGGCTATTGTGCCTATTCTAATAATAGTAACTGAAACATTTATTAGAACTGACCTTTACTTCTATACCTATATTGCTTATAATCAAGATGATCCTTCCCCAAAAGAGACTGTATGTGTGGTCAAAAAGTCACTTATTTCCTGTTTTAAAAATTAGGAAGATTTGTGCTCCAATTAGAAAAAAAAAATAGGAAGAATTATATTCCCATAGTCATTAGAAGAGCCCTTATTTTTGCTAGTAATATTTGTCAGTTTTAGACATAAAGATTATTATTTTAATGTTTCACTTTGAAACACTAAAGACCTTAAGTTCTTTTGTAACTGTTTTATTAAGCGCTGAGTACATTTTTTATGGGATCATATGCAGAGATTCTACAAATAGAGATGTGAATAAATGACCAAATGACTGAATCAGTATTAAAGCTGCTCTGTCTTTTCTAGTTTAGCAAATAATTGTTTATTGTAAAAGGAAAAAATAATTTTTACATCAGCCAAACCTAGTTTTATGTTACTACAGGATTATATAGAAGCTGAGAATAAATTTCTAGTGATGAAGATGGTAATCCAAGAAAACGAAATTTGTGAAAACTTTATGTCATTAGTTTATTTTGGCCGTGGTTTGCTTCGATGTGCTCAGAAGAGGTAAGAATTTTAATTAATGGGTAGTTCTTGCCTGTTAACTTTCAGTATTATGTAATGGAAATAAAGTTTGCACAATATACCAGGGATCATGACATTTGTGCTCCATTGATTCTTTTTTCTGTCACTGATTGTGTAGATCATTTCATTAATGTACTTGAGAATATTAAATATCAAATTTAACAGGCCATGGCAATAAAAGGTGGTATAGCATAGGCATTAGAAACATAGGCTTTGGAGTCTGATAGGCCGATTCAAATACATTTTATATCACTTCCTGGTATACGACCCTAGGAAATTTAATGTTGCTAAGCCTAATCTTTGGAACTAATAACAGTGCCCACCTATTAAGGTAATTAACACAGTGCTCAGGACACAAAAATACTATTCTTAATAAATAATAATTATAGTTATTAATATTATTACCACTTGAAATGGGTGTTTAAGTTATAAATGAGCTTATAACACATTGAAAGGGTCCCAGTTCTGAGTCCAGGGGTATTGGGTATTACGCAGTTAGGTACAGAGGAATGTACATGGGCTATCTGTTCACTTCCCATATGTATGTTGTTTAATCACTAAAGTCATATCCAGCTCTTTTGGAACCCCATGGACTGTAGCCTGCCAGGCTCCTCTGTCCATGGGATTTCCCAGGCAAAAATACTACAGTGGGTTGCCATTTCCTTCTTCAGGGGATCTTCCCAACTGAGGGATTGAACTTGAATCTCCTTCTTTACAGGCAGATTCTTTACCACTGAGCCAACAAGGAAGCCCTCCAATATGTGTATCCTTAGCCATTTGTAGAATCAATCATTCATTTTATTTCTAAGCATTTATTATATATTAGAGACTGTTCTAGGTGTTAGGGGTAAAATAGTTTACAAAACAGTTTCCTTCCTCATGTAACTGACAGTATAGTGAAGGTTTATAGACCTTAATAAAATAATCAGTTATTTAAATAATCAATTATGAAATGTGAGAAAGAGCTATGAAGGAAAATATAATAAAGAATTAAAGTCCTTATTGGAACCTCAGTGGGTTTCTTGGGAATCAGAAGTCTCCTTGAAGAATTAATGTTTGGTTGAAATCTGAAGGATGAATTAGGAAAAATGTACTTATGCAAATCCTTATGAAGGATTACTGCTGGGCCCAACTGTTGAATCCCTAAAAGCATCACTTAATATGGTAGTTCCTTGATTCTTTGAAAGGCTGATCGTCCATCCTCTGGTGTGCTTGGTTTTTATTATCCAGAAGAAGTCCTACTTCCTGTTTATTAGCATGATGTTCTCAATGTAGTTTGCCACTGTGATATTTCACAGAAAGTCAGGATAATCAAAATCTCTTTAATACTGTGGAGAGAATTAGCATAGCTCTGAGTCAAAGAATCTGGACTGCTGTCCTTTCTTCAGATATGTGAACTACCTATTGTTTATTTTCTTTATTGATGGACATCGAGAATCCATTTTCCAAATCATTGACACTAGAAAACCCAGTCGTCTGGCAGCAGCATTTCCTTTCATCCCTGGCCTATAGAGAACAGTCACCACTGAGCTGCTCAAAATGTCCTTCTTACTCTGTATTTCTTACTGCATTAATAAAATGGAATGTCCTCTGGACCTTTCTAGGGTACCCTGTCTGGTAATGGATTCAATGGTGTTATGTCCATTCTACCATCTTTTCCTCCCTGAGCTTTCTTGAATACTCTGCCAAGAAAATTTTCAACGTTTTCATCTCAATTACTATTATAGAGGCCATTGGTTGTGTCCAGGCTTCAAGTAGCCTCAGCAACATGTTGGGATTGGCTTCGCATGTCCTTACATTCAGTAAATGCTGAATTATGGGAGAGTTGCCCCATATCAGTATACATTTCCCTATCCAGCTATATACTTGATCATTGGTTTAGCTCTTTTGGACTTCCCTGGTGGCTCAGATGGTAAAGCGTCTGTCTACAATGTGAGAGACCTGGGTTCAATCCCTGGGTTGGGAAGATTCCGTGGAGAAGGAAATGGCAACCCACTCCAGTACTCTTGCCTTGAAAATCCCATGGATGGAGGAGCTTGGTGCAGGCTACTATCCATGCGGTCGCAAAGAGTCGGGCTTTGCGACTGAGTGACTTCACTTTCACTTTCAGTTTCATGACTGAGTGACTTCACTTTCACTTTAGCTCTCTTAGGATCCACTCCCAGACACATTCCTGCCACTGCACAGTAGTGAAAGTAGTGAAGTCTGCAATGCTTATGGTGAACAAGCCTTTTCTTCCTCTTTTTTCACTTGGGCTTTGCTTGTACCTGATCCTAGATTTTTCAGTATTTAGGCAATGAGCAGAGATCGGGGAGGATTTTGAGAAGGAAGAAGAGCATCATCTTTTGGGACATGTACCTCAGATAATGTACAGATATTTGCATGGGCTACTTGTTCCATATCAGAGTCCTGATAGTATAATAGTCTTGTTGAGGCTGTGCTTTTGGTTTTTGCTGCTGTTATATCCCTGTGATTAAATACTGGGTCTTATTTTCAGCATGGTCTGCCTTTATGTTTAGAGTTGGTCAGATTTCTTTAAATGTTACCATAGAGGCCTTTTAACTTTCACGGAGTACCCTTAGTTGATAGTAGTAGCCAGTTTCTCCCACTTTGTGGTTAAATCTGGGCCTGATTTTAGCACAAGTTATCTTTACGGCTGTCAGAGCTGAGGGTCTCTTTAAATGCTGCCTTCAGAGGCCTCTGTCTTTCATTGTGTCCTGAGTCAATCATTGGCTGACCTGTGCCAGTCCTTCTCTTTCTTCAAGGCTTCCAAGACAGTAAACAAAAGCCAGCCAACCCTACAACCCCTTTGATTTACCATGGCCCCCATACTGTTCAAGCTTGAGCTACTACATAATCTATTACCTCCCTTTCTACCTATATTTCATCTCAGTCTATTATAGATGAGAATCCTAGTATTGTAGCATGCTAGACATTATCATCCTACTTACACACACACACACACACGCACACAAATGGGTTGCCTGTTGTCTAATTGGTAAGCTAGTTACAGAGTCTTGTTCAAATTAACCTTTTAAAATGCCTTGCAGATATAATGGAGGACTGCTAGAGTTTCATAAAAGCTTACAAGAAATAGGAGACACAGATGATCATTGGTTTGATATAGATCCTACAGAAGATGAAGATTTACCTACAACTTTTAAAGTAAGAAATTATTTAATCTATGGCTAATCAGAATCATCTTTGATAAAGTGCAGTTTATGCTATGTCATTCTATAGAAAACATATTCTTTTATTGGACATTAGCTTTTTGTATGAGAAAACTTTGATTCCATTATCTGGTACAGAATGTGAGTATGATTCAACAAATAGAGAGAAGTGAGGTGGATGTATTAGCATTTCCAGATAACAAGAAGATTAAAAGTTGTACTAGTTCACATGGCTAGAGATAAATGTAAGTTAACTTATTTTTTCTAATTATATTTGCCATTGTTTTGTTGTTGATTTAAAATTTAAAAGTATTAAATGATCATTTTAGAAAACTTGAAAAACGTGAAAATGCCAAAGATAAAAAATTCATCAATATATTCCTTCAAATGGCAAACTATTGTTAGAATTTTCATTTATGTATTTCCATACACACATGTATAAACACTTTTATTTTTAGTAAATTGGTGTTATGTTATATACATTGATTTATAGTATAAAAATGTATTATTGTGAATTTGCCAGCAAGTAGATTATTGTATATTGAAAGTATAATTTCTCATAGTCTATCATAAACTGTGCTTTAATTTGGTTAACCAGTTCCCTTGAATTGAACATTTAGTTTATCCTAAACATTCTAGTTTTTTAGTATTACAGAAAGTGATCTTTTTTAATTTCTCACATCATTGCCTTAGTGTAAATTTCTAGAGGTGGAATTGTGAAGTGTTTACACACTTATATAAGTTATTCATGTATATTTCCACATTTCCTCCCAGAAAGTTTGTCCTGATTTATATTCTCAAGACAGAGTGTAAGAATTGCTCTTTGCCCTCATGTGCTTAGCCGCTCAGTTGTGTCCAACTCTTTGTGACTCCATGGACTGTAGCCGCCCAGGCTTGATTCTCTAGGCAAAAATACTGGAGTGGTTGCCGTGCCTTCCTCCAGGGGATCTTCCCAACCCAGGGATCAAACCCAGGTCTCCTACATTGCGGGCAGATTCTTTACCATCTGAGCCACCAGGGAAGCCCACACTCTCTGGATATTCTTTACCTTTTGGGTAATTTTTACCCATCTAATAAGCCATATTGGTCACTTTTTAGTTGTTTAATCTGAAAATAGCTACATTAGGCTTCTCTTGGTTAACATTTGAGTGAGGTATCTTATTCCAAACTTTTGCTTTAAACCTTTCTGGATCCTTACATTTTAGCTGACTTTAAAGCCAAATGCATTCCTCAGATTAAAAAGGATGTTTCATAAAAATAAGAAATTCAATTTTTCTAGGAATCTTTAACAACTCAAAGTTTCTATATATCTAATAATATAGCCTCAAAATACTTGTGACAAAAACTGGTAGAACTAAAAGGAGAACTAGAAGACTTCCCAGACACAGTGGAATATTTTAATATACCTCTCTCAGTAATCAATAGAGTAAGAAAGATAATCTTTGGTGTTTGGTGAGATGATTATATGTCTTTTAACTTTGACTTAATATATTAAGTAGTAATTTTATGCATTAAAAAAAATATTGAATTTCTGTGTTTACCTGAAGCAGCTCCTACTTGGTCTTGATTGTTTTTCTCCTAGTCCTTCTCCTTTTAAAATATTTTTCTTTCTTATCCAAATTTTATTTTTGTTTTATGCAAGCTAGTACACATATACAGTTTGTTAAGTATATTAAAAGATTTTAACAGTCTGTGGTTCATCATTTCTAATTGTAGTTTCTGACTATAGATAACTTATTTGAACCCTCTAGGCATTTTCCTTTGATATTAACCCGTACTTTTAAAAAGCTGTATCACTATTTAAAAAAAATTCTCCATCTTAGGTGTCGTCTTTTGATTTCCTACTGTTGGAGATGAGGGTTTAGTAACTTCCCTATACATCTCCTTCACACACACACTTCCCAGTCCCCATTCTTTTAATAGTTACACATTGTTATTAAAGTGGCCTTAGAGTTTCCCTTTATTCCTGGGAATACCCTTACCCCTCTCCTGTGTAAATCCCCTATTCTTGGATTAAGTTTTCCTCTTTCTAGGTGTACTCCCTTGTTTTGGGGGAGTAGCTTTCATCCAGCAGCTTCCTAGAAAGAGAATTTACATGGGAGTTAAATTTTTTGAGACCTTTCAAGTCTCAAAATAATTTATCCTTTGTACACTTTACTTGTATCTTGGCTGGGTGTAAAATTATAGGTTGAAAATAATTTTCCTTTAATTTAAAAAATTATGTTTCTATTATCGTTTAGCTTCCAATAGTAGTACTTTTGAGATATTTGATGTCATTCTGATTCTCAATCTTTTGCTTGTAACCTGTTTTATTTTTTCTTTCTGGGAATTTTTAGGATATTCTGTATATCCCTAGTGTTCTGAACATATGTTTTTTTGGTGCTGCTGCTACTGCTGCTACTGCTGCTAAGTTGCTTCAGTCATGTCTGACTCTGTGCGACCCCACTGATGGCAGCCCACCAGGCTCCCCTGTCCCTGGGATTCTCCAGGCAAGAACACTGGAGTGGGTTGCCATTTCCTTCTCCAATGCATGAAAGTGAAAAGTTAAAGTGAAATTGCTCAGTCGTGTCCGACTCTTAGTAACCCCATGGACTGCAGCCTACCAGGGTCCTCCATCAGTGGGATTTTCCAGGCAAGAGTACTGGAGTGGGGTGCCATTGCCTTCTCCATTTTTGGTGCTAGGACATTTTATTATTATTTTTTTAATTTGATGATTTCTTCTTCATTTTCTCCTTTCTTTTTGAGATGTTTGCTATTCAGCTGCTTGACATCCTGGACTGAATTTCTGACTTTGTTATTTCTATGGTAATTTTTATTTTTTGTCTTTTCTACTTTCTAGGAGATTTTCGTAACTTCATCTTTTTGCATAGAGCTAGTATTCAGCCAGTATACACTAGTGCTATCATACTAGTTATTATAATGTTAAAATATTTCCATACTACTTGGAAAATAGTTTCTGCCTCAAAAATAATTTGGGTAACCAGCTGCATTCCAGGTGCCCTATTCTGTCCTCCAGCCCTCTCTCGCCATACTTCTCTAAAATTCAATAACTAAAGGTTTAATGTACAATAGAGCAGAGCGTGTCCATGATCCTGCTCTTGCTCTAGGCCATCATGTTCTTATCTGTTTTAATTGGTACCTATGCCTGTGGCCCACCAAAAGTCCTACTTCCCAGACATTGTGATTAGTTTCTAAAGGAAACTTAGAGGGCTGGCCTGTACCCTTTATCTGGCATTGACAAATTCCAGATGAGTACCACCAGAGGCCTGTGCTGCCCCAGTTGCTCCTATCCTCATGTGTCTCCTGAGATGAACTTACCCTGTTGAAAGAAGATCATACTTATAGAGATACTGGCACCCTTGTAGAGCAGTGACTTTCATATCATTATTATTTTCAACATGATTCTTGTTTCTGTCCTTCAGTTGAATTTTTAATTTCCATGATTATTTCAGCTATCATCTACCAAGAATTTTCTTGTTATGAATATTCGTTTTTAAAAAAAATAATATCCTGTCCTTTTTTCTTGCACTTGAGAGGTAAATGTTAAAGGTAAATGTTAGCCAGATCATTTAAGGCTTTATAAACAGTGGGGTGTTATAATTAAATTATAGTAAACATCTGAATGCAGAGTTCCAAAGAATAGCAAGAAGAGATAAGAAAGCCTTCCTCAGCAATCAATGCAAAGAAACGGAGGAAAACAACAGAATGGGAAAGACTAGGGATCTCTTCAAGAAAATCAGAGATACCAAAGGAACATTTAATGCAAAGATGAGCTCGATAAAGGACAGAAATGGTATGGACCTAACAGAAGCAGAAGATATTAAGAAGAGATGGCAAGAATACACAGAAGAACTGTACAAAAAAGATCTTCATGACCCAGATAATCACGATGGTGTGATCATTGACGTAGAGCCAGACATCCTGGAATGTGAAGTCAAGTGGGCCTTAGAAAGCATCACTACAAACAAAGCTAGTGGAGGTGATGGAATTCCAGTTGAGCTATACCAAATCCTGAAAGATGATGCTGTGAAAGTGCTGCCCTCAATATGGCAGCAAATTTGGAAAACTCAGCAGTGGCCACAGGACTGCAAAAGGTCAGTTTTCATTCCAAACCCAAAGAAAGGCAATGCCAAAGAATGCTCAAACTACCATACAATTGCAGTCATCTCACACCCTAGTAAAGTAATGCTCAAAATTCTCCAAGCCAGGCTTCAGCAATATGTGAACTGTGAACTTCCTGATGTTCAAGCTGGTTTTAGAAAAGGCAGAGGAACCAGAGATCAAATTGCCAACATCCTCTGGATCATCAAAAAAGCAAGAGAGTTCCAGAAAAACATCTATTTCTGCTTTCTTGACTATGCCAAAGCCTTTGACTGTGTGGTTCCCAATAAACTGTGGAAAATTCTGAAAGAGATGGGAATACCAGACCACCTGACCTGCCTCTTGAGAAATCTGTATGCAGGTCAGGAAGCAACAGTTAGAACTGGACATGGAACAACAGACTGGTTCCAAATAGGAAAAGGAGTTCGTCAAGGCTATATATTGTCACCCTGTTTATTTAACTTCTATGCAGAACACATCATGAGAAATGCTGGACTGGAAGAAACACAAGCTGGAATCAAGATTGCCGGGAGAAATATCAATAACCTCAGATATGCAGATGACACCACCCTTATGGCAGAAAGTGAAGAGGAACGCAAAAGCCTCTTGATGAAAGTGAAAGTGGAGAGTGAAAAAGTTGGCTTAAAGCTGACCATTCAGAAAACGAAGATCATGGCATCCGGTCCCACCACTTCATGGGAAATAGATGGGGAAACAGTGGAAACAGTGTCAGACTTTATTTTTCTGGGCTCCAAAATCACTACAGATGGTGACTGCAGCCATGAAATTAAAAGACACTTACTCCTTGGAAGGAAAGTTATGACCAACCTGGATAGCATATTCAAAAGCAAAGACATTACTTTGCCAACAAAGGTCCGTCTAGTCAAGGCTATGGTTTTTCCTGTGGTCATGTATGGATGTGAGAGTTGGACTGTGAAGAAGGCTGAGCGCCGAAGAATTGATGCTTTTGAAGTGTGGTGTTGGAGAAGACTCTTGAGAGTCCCTTGGATTGTAAGGGGATTCAACCAGTCCATTCTGAAGGAGATCAGCCCTGGGATTTCTTTGGAAGGAATGATGCTAAAGCTGAAACTCCAGTACTTTGGCCACCTCATGCGAAGAGTTGACTCATTGGAAAAGACCCTGATGCTGGGAGGGATTGGGGACAGGAGGAAAAGGAGACGACAGAGGATGAGATGGCTGGATGGCATCATTGACTCGATGGACGTGAATCTCAGTGAACTCCCGGAGTTGGTGATGGACAGGGAGGCCTGGCGTGCTGCGATTCACGGGGTTGCAAAGAGTCGGGCACGACTGAGCGACTGATCTGATGTGATCTGATGGTTTATAGAATTTAGGACTTTAATGGTTTCTATATTTATGATAAAGGAGGAGTTAGTAAAATAGTTGCAAATTGTAATCAGTGTTTTAAAGAAAAACAAGGGACTGGGATAGAGAAAATGGAGGAAATGCAGACACATATACCTGCATGTATCCATATTTATATGTATATATGCATAAATGTGTATGTGTGTCTATGTGGTTACGAAAGGCCTTTCCAGGAGGAGATATTTAAGTTGGAAACCCAAGACTGCTAATGGAACTAACTCTGTAAAAAGTAAGGGAATAACTTTCTAGGTAAATGGAATTGAGTGGGAAAAGGCCTACAGGCCTTGAAGAGCAAGTTTGAGGAACTGGAAGTATAAAATCATATGAATTTTATAGGGAGTGAGGCTAGAGATGAATTTGAAGAGATGGGCCAGCGATGGATAGGTGTACTGGGTTCAGATGCTGCAAGTTCTGCAGAACCTTGAAGTCAGTCTTAAGGTAGTGGGAAGCCACTGAAGAGTTTTAAGCAAGAAACTGACATTATCTTTTGCTTCTTTATAGAGTGCTTTGGAACATAGTAGGCAGGGATGAGGGAGACCAGTTAGGCAGTTGTTATAGTTAGTAATCTAGGTAAGACGTAGAATGGTACTAATGGAGAGAGAATTAGAAAAATTTGCAGTATAATTTGGGAGAAGTCTCAACAGTATTTGCTAATATATTGCATGTAAAGGGTGATGGAATAACTATGTGATGGATGACTTCAAGCCTGCTGGTTGGAAATTAAATAGATTGTGGTAGATGTGCTTGATGTAAGTTCCATGAGGACTAAGTATATATTGACCTTCTAAGTTCACTAAGTTCACGTATCCTTAGCATCTAACATTTCCTAGCATTCACAACAACCTAGCCCGAAACAGGCACTCAGTAAATGTTCGTTGAATGAGTGAGTATCAATGACTGGCACAGAAAATAAGAAGAAAGGAACAAGGAACAGATTTGGTGGGCAACTCAGTAGATCAGTATTGAACTATTAAGCATTAGATATGTGAAACAACAGTAGCTATATACACACTATGAGTCCTGTCCTTTTATTTCAGCATCTGCACTTCCTATTGGCTATCCTCATAGGATATACTGCTTTCATATGTATAGGTCCTTGGATGCTGCTTCTTTATTTTTTGACATTTAAAAATTTCTAGTTGATTTGGTTAAAACATTTTTATTCTTCATAAAATTCTGAATGTCATTAAACAAATGTTATGAATGCTGACTTGATGCATAAAATAGTCTATAGAGGTATACTTTATCATGTCATATACCCTCAGTATATATGGGTATGTCTCTCTAAGGGGCAGTATTAAGGACTTGTTTAGCTTAGACTTGATAATATGTTTCACAACCTTTAGCCAGCATTTTAAAATACGGAAATTGCATTCAAAATTGTAACTCTGAACACTGGAAACATATTTCTGGCCCTGCCTCTGCCCATTTTAACTGAGCAGCCTATTGCACCACTACAGTAGTCCCACTGCCAACACGGTGCTTGGGGGCCAGTTCTAGCAAGGACTCTCTTGGGTTTCCAACAATTTGTTGTTTCCCTGTATCTGTTTCAGAGAAAGTAATTCTTGTTAGGAACCCGCTGGCTGTTATGAGTTAGAATGGAAAATAGACGTATAGCTTCAAATGTAGACTTTTTCCACTTTCTCTGTGTTTGTATTCAGGAATAAATTTAGTATTTCATGTTTAGGGCCCTTCTGTGTATTGTTTTCTTTGAATGAGGGAAATAGGTTCTATGACTAAAAAAAACAACAACATAAAACACCTTCAAATAAAGGACATGAAATGAACCTATACCTTAATATAAATGTGTGGTCTTTTTATTACTGATTCATAAGATTTTTTATTTTTAAAATTTAGGACCTTCTTAATAATTTCATCAAGACAACTGAGGGTAATATAATGAAGCAGACCATTTGCAGTTATTTAGATTGTGAGCGATCTTGTGAAGCTGACGTTTTAAAGAACACCAATTATAAGGTACTGTAATTATCAATCAACTGAGTGTTTTAAAAATGTAAAATTAAACTTAGGTGAAAATTGTTATATTATCATTCATCAAAATACTCTTTAAAAAGTACTTCATTTACTGTTTGTATACTTTTTGATAGCAGCCTTTCTGACCTGCATGAGATGGTACCTTACTGTGGTTTTGATTTGCATTTCTCTGATAATGAGTGATGTTGAGCATCTTTTCATGGCTGATTCATGTCAATGTATGGCAAAAACCACTACAATATTGTAAAGTAATTAGCCTCCAATTAAATAAATTAATTTTTTTAAAGTACTTCATTTAATTACAGCAATGCAGTTGAGAAGTTGTTTGACTCTCAAAAATCTCAAAAGCTTAGATTCACTGTGATCAGGAATTATTTATATCCCATGAGTCAATAAAAAAATGAATTAGCACAGAACCCCTGTTTGAGTTTCCTGAGCCATACAGCAAATTCCCGTTGGCTATCTATGTTACGTATGGTAATGTAAGTTTCCATGTTACTCTTTCCATACATCTCACCCTCTCCTCCCCTCTTATGTCCATAAGTCTATTCTCTATGTCTGTTTCTCCATTGCTGCCCTGTAAATAAATTCTTCAGTACCATTTTTCTAGATTCTGTATATATACATTAGAATATGATATTTATCTTTCTCTTTCTGAATTACTTCACTCTGCTGTATGGCTCAGGAAACCCAAACGGGGGCTCTGTATCAATCTAAAGGGGTGGTGTGGTGCGGGAGATGGGAAGGAGGTTCAAAAGGGAGGGGATATATGTATACCTGTGGCTGATTCATATTGAGGTTTGACAGAAAACAACAAAATTCTGTAAAGCAATTATCCTTCAATAATAAATTTAAAAAAATGAATTGGCTTTGCTAGTGCTTTTGTAATATTCACAAGTACAGTAGCTCAGGAGCTGTTTATCACCAATCTAAGGTCTGGTGATTGATGACAAAGAAGTTTTAGGGACTAATGCTATGGAATTGGGGCTGAAGGAAAAGAGAAATATAAAAGTTCTGATGAAGTGGGGCAGATAGCATGTTCAGCTACAAAGGTCACTCACTGAGTTTCTGATATTTTGTTGTATATCAACAAAATATTGTATACAGCATATGAAAAATATTAACTTATTCAAATTATTGCCTATTTTTTGTCTTTAATGATATAAAAATGATTTTTATAGTTCTTTGATTACCAGTGATCTGTTGATAAATTTTCAATGCCAAGCTCATCTAGTTATAGAATAATAAAAAGTAACCTAAGGTGATATTTTCTTTATCTACATGATTTCTTATCAACAGTTTTTACTCTTTTCCAGGGATTTTTTCAGTTAATGTGCAGTAAGAGCTGCTGTGTTTACTTCCATAAAATTTGTTGGAAAAAGTTCAAGAATTTAAAATATCCAGGTGAAAATGATCAGGTATTATATTTGTACTTCCTTTAAAACTTTACTAGAGCATATCCTCTTCTACTCTTTCCTGCTTTTTTATTCTTTCCCCTTCATTCCTTTCTGTTTACATCCTTCCTCTTCCTTTCTCGCTCCATTTTTCTTTCCCTATTCTCTCTGATACTTTTCTCCTCACTATTTGGTCATCATTACCGTTTATTAAACAGGTCTTTGTAGGAAATTCACATAAAGGACATAAAATCAAAGAATAGAAGTGTTTAATAAAAAGAAAGGACAACTGTGTAGTTTTAAGGGTAGAGAACAGTGATACATTTTATAGTCTTCAAAAATATATTTGTGTCATTGGGAATTCCCTGGCAGTCCAGTGGTTGGGGCTTGGTGCTTTCGCTGCCAGGCCTCAGCTTCAATCTCTGCTTAGGGAACTAAGATCCCACAAGCTGCACGGTGTGGCAAAAAAAAAAAACCAACAGAAAACCTTCAAAATATATTTGTATTACTTATATTTGCCTAAAATCATATAACAAAATTGAATTTTTTCCACTGAAATTAAAATAGAAATTGATTGCCTGAGTCTGTTACTTACTCTTTACTCTTTAATGAGGTAATAGCCATAAGTTGGGTCTATAATGTTTAATTCTAAAGTGTTTACATTGTGCAAACCACAGAAAATACTTATAAAGCAATTGTATATGGAGTTGAGTGTTCTGAGTTCAAGTCCAGATTGAGCCACTTACTAGGTTTTTTTTACACTAGGCTGAAACTCATTTTTCTAAGCTATAAAGTGAGGATAGTAATACCTACTTTATAAGGTTGTGAAGATTAACAGATAAACTTGTATTGTACATTGTAAAAATCATTATATAAGGCACAGTTATTCATTTTTTAAGCAGTATGTAAATACTTCTCACTTTCTTTGATTGTTAGGGCAATCGGTAGTGCTCAACTTTAGAAAGACCAGTAAAAGAAAACTAAGTAAGTTAACCAGATGAAATGGCAAGATCAGGATCAGAGGACTCAAATTTTTATTCTTTCTTTTCCACTGAAATCTTCACTTATCTAATAAAAATTCAGTATTTCTTTTTGCACTTATTGAATTTGTGTATGTTGCTTGAAGTTGCTTTCACTAGGAGCAGCAAATTCATTTTAGTTTATAATGTAACTATGTAAAGATTTTGAAATATTAATAGAAATGAGAGAGAAAAGTGTGATCATACATTTTAAATAGGAAATCCATTGGTACAAGTAATGGACTATCTTTGAACAGCTAACTCTCAAGTGTTTGTTCACATCTTTTGTTTTACTGTTTAGCAATATTTGCTTCTAACTTTATATAAATATAATCAGTTTTGCACATCAGTGGGTTTTTTCTATTTTTATTGTTCATATTATTTTATCTATTGATAATTTATTGTTGTTTTCTATTGGTAAAATTTATAGAGTTTTAGTGGAAAAAAATGTTTAAAGGAAGGATGTACGGGTGACATGGTAAGGATGCTGCAATGTGAGGTACCTGGAATTGTCAAAATTTTGGTGAGTATCTTTCTCTTGTTTTTCTTGCTTTCCTTCACTGGAATGATGTTTTTGACTTGGAACAGATTTGGGAATTATAATAATAGTAGCCTAGTCATATTCTCTTTGATGGTGACTGAGCTCTCTAACATTTTGTTGTGTTGATTTCTCTAAAGTAGTATTTAAGTGGTACTTAAAAGTAAAAAAAAATTTAAAAAATAAAACACACACACACAGAAACTGACAAAACAGGCCATGACCAGTGATGAAAGTCTATCATGCACAGAGGATGATAATCTAATTCTGTTCCACATATGGTTAAAAAAAATTTCAGAGTTTCTGAACCCTTTATAGTCTTGGTTTTGCTATTTCATTTTAATAAAATATCTTCTTGATTTTTTAGTTTATCAGTAAGTAAACCAAAATTTAAAAAATGTATGTATGTATTATGTTTAGGTGTGATCTTCTCTTTTAGATTTGGCATTTAAATCCTATGGCCATATAAAGTAGAACTGGTTTTTAAGATCAGCTCTACTATTTGACTGAGGTTGTTTATAGCTTGTTTCTTCTGTTTTATTTGTTGTATATTCACTATAGTTTCATTCTGTCTTCTTTCAAACATTAAAGCTAAGAAGTAACACTAAAGAATTTTGAAAATTGAACTACTTTAGGGCTTTTTTTTTCCCATCACTTGCAGTTTGAAGTTGTGAGAAAGGATGAATATATAACCATTGAAAATTTAGGAGCAAGGTAAGTTTGAAATTAAATATTCTACTTTTTTTTTTAGCATGTATGTATTTTTCAGTTGCTTCTTTCTGTGTTTTCTGTTACTTTTTGGTGCTTCATTAAATTGAAAGACAATATCAGTTGTGTGAAAAACTGTATCTAATTGACATTTGTTTACCCTTCCCCATCTCTTTGTAGACACTTAAATTCTAAAGAGGAAAAGAAAATTATATGGATGCTTTTACCTTAAGTATGAAAAGAATCCCTTCATGAAAACCAAACATATTTTTCTTAAAGTTATTTAAATTAGGTTGTTATAAAAAACTTTCTTCTAGCTTTCACAACTCATCCAGGCCTCCAGGCTCATCTGAGAATTAGAATCATTCTGTTTCTTAGATGAGAAAGCTGTATTGTTACTGTATATACTGCTCATATATCATATATAAGCAGAAATTCACTGAGCTATAAATTGTTTCTGTTGAAATTAGGAATTTCAATATAAAACTTACCCTAATCCATTGATTTTCTTTTCTTTTGTTTAAAATGTCTACCATTTTTTAATCTACCAGGATTAGACATTAATACCTGAGGCATCAATTTTCCCTGTGAGCTAATGAAACGCAAATCTTTATCTCTGCTTCAGATCTCACTCTCAAAACTCTAGGTCTATCTACCTGAATGCTAAATATTTCCATTTTTATTTTTCAAAAAGATCTATAGTTCAATATGCCCACAGTTAGATTCACAATATTTCTTCCCAACACTGCTATGTAACTTTTTTTAGGTCCAATTAATTCAGCTTCTTAAATATATTGTACATGCCTCCTTCTGCCCTTGTGCTTCTATTAAGCTAAATAAAGTTATTTTTCATTTGGAATTCTGAAATAGCTTCTATACTTGTCTTTCTGGCTCAGTCTTACCTTTCTTCAGTCTGACTGTTCAACAGTCTATAGAACTGTCTGTTCAGCCATTAAAATAGCTTTTTTAAAAGAAAATTGGAAATACTTCACTTCTCTGCTTGAAAATCTTTTAACAGACTTCTAGTTGTTCCTGGTTAAGTTCAGACTTATTAGCTTGGTTCTTTAAGACACTTTGGACCCTGCTATACTCACTGGTGTCTCTTGTCATTCTTTTCTTACTATATATGCAGCAACTATACTCAACTTGTTTTAGTTATTAAGTGTGCCATCTGTTTTACCTCTAGAATTTGCCCAGGATACTCCACTCCTTTGAATTTGGCTGGTTAAAACTTCTAGAAAGTCCTATTTACTTTGCATTAGGTGTTTCAATGACATAGTCCCTTTTTTTCTCCTATTAAAACATTTACTAAGTTCTGTTGTACTTTTATGGCTCTCTTTTCCATTTGACTATAGCCTCCACGAGGGCAAGAACTTTAACTTGCTTACTGGTATATTCCCAGAATGTAGCATAATGCCTGGCATATAGCTAGTACCCAATAGTTACATGACAGATGTGGAGATTCTGCAATGAGTGTGTTAGTTTTGTTTTGATAGGCAATTAACTTATTTGGAACTGAACTGCAAGGCTGTTTTTCTTGCCTAGTGGTTCCAGTTTCAATTCAGATCTTTTGTCTTTAGCTGAGCTGCTGTGAATGAGTGTTCCACATGTATGGTTCAGCTGTCAGTCAGAGACATGGCCAAAAAAATTGGGGGATCTCTTCTCTATTTCCTTTCTGGAATTCCCCCACACTCAACAGCCATGGCTCCATGGCTTCAATTTTTTGGTTCCTTTAACCAGGGAGACCTTTGTTTTCCTCTGTGTTATACTTGTGCCAAAGAATTGATGCTTTTGAATTGTGGTGTTGGGGAAGACTCTTGAGAGTCCCTTGGACTGCGAGGAGATCCAACCAATCCATCCTAAAGGAAATCAGTCCTGAATATTCATTTGAAAAGACCCTGATGCTGGAAAAGATTGAAGGCGGGAGGAGAAGGGGACAACAGAGGATGAGATGGTTGGATGGCATCACTGACTCAATGGACATGAGTTTGAGTAAACTCCGGGAGTTGGTGATGGACAGGGAGGCCTGGTGTGCTGCAGTCCATGGGGTCGCAGAGTCAGACATGACTGAGCGACTGAACTGAACTGAACTGAATGTTATACTTAGCCTCAGACTAAAAGCTCTAAAAGTGATAAACTTAATTTCATGTAGTTCTCTTCTCTTCTCTCTCAGCATATATGTATACCCTCTACGTTCAGTTTGTTTGGTTGGTTTGTTTCTTCCACTCTTTGGTGTCTTCAAGGAGTTGCTTTTTGAAATTTGTGTAAGTTTTATAGTTATTTTCTGTGGGAAAACCCTGGAATAATTGAACCTTATTATCAAAAGTGGAAGAACTACCTCATAAGGTTTTATGAATGAATGACAGAAATATTTGGTTGTTTTTTAACTTTAAAATGCTTTATTGTTATTAAAACATGCTTAAAGAAAAGCCCCAAAATGCTTTATTGTTATTAAAATATGCTTGAAGAAAAGCCCACAAAATATAAATACAGAGTTTAAAAAAGAATTATGAAGCATACAGTCTTGTGGCTTTACCGAAAGCACCAAATAGTTTTGTTAGTGCTCCAGAAGCACTCAGTTCTCCTCTTCCTAGGTAACTGTTGACCTGACTTTCACAGTAATCATCTCTTCACTTTCTTTATTAATATAAATGCATTTCTAAACACTGAATTTTTTTTATAGGTTAGGCTTTTTTAAGCTATAGTTCATATACAGTAAAATTCACTTAAAAAAATATACGTTTAAGTGAGTTTCTTTATATACAACCAGGTGACCACTACCATGATCAATAGCTCTTCGTCTTCCCTAGTCTTTATAAAATCTATTACATAGTCATTCCTCTTCAACCTCTAAATTCTGGTAACCAGTGATATGATTTCCATTCTGATTAATACTGCTTTTTGCTGATTATCCTCTAGTAGGAAGACCTGTAGCATCTGGATTTATTTTACTTAGTGTAATGATTTTGAGATTCTTCCTAGTTACTGCATGTATCAGTAGTTCAGTTTTCTTTGCTGCTGAGTAGTCTTCCTTTGTATAGATGTACCATAACTTATTTATCCATTTAACAATTGGTGACATTTGAATTGTTTCTGGTTTTTGGCTTTATATATAAGGCTGCTATAAATATTCATGGATTACTCTTTGTAGAAAGAGATGCTTTCATTTCTCTTGGGTAAATTCCTAGAAGCAGGATTGCTGAGTCATATGGTATGTGTTTAATGTTACAAGAAACTGCCAGACTGTTTTCAAAGTAGCTATACATTTTGTTATTTTCACCAGCATTGTAAGAGAATTATAGTTTCTCTGTATTCTGTTTAGCACTTGGTATTATTAAATTTAAAAATTTCAGCCATGTTAAAAGATATGTAATGGTATCTTATTGTGGTTTTAATTTGCATTTGCCTAAATTTTCAAAACTAGTTTTCTATTTTAGATCCTTTGCTTTTACATGGTAAATCTCAGAAACACCTTATAAATTTCTGTAGACTTCTTGCTGAGGTTTTGATTGCATTGAATTTGTAGGTCAGTTTGGGGATGATTTATATCTTAGCAATATTGAGAACGCCCATCCATGAAGATGGTGTATAATTAATTTCATTTAATTGAGTCTTCTTTGATGTTGCTCAGAAATATTTTGTAGTCTTCTGTGTACAGGCTTATAAATATTTTGTTAGACTATCCATGTATATTTGACTTTTTATGCTATTGTAAATGATAATTATAAAACTTCAATTTCTAGTTATTTCTATTATATAGAATTGATTTGTGTCTATTGAACTTATATCCTGTGACTTGCTACTTACTAATTCTAATATTATTTGTAGATTCTTTGAGGTTTTCTGTAAATGATTATACCATCTGTGCATAATGACAATTTTATTTCTTTTTTGCAATCTGTTTGCTCTTTGTTTATTTTTCTTTACATGTTGCATGAGCCAAGTTCTCTAGTACAGTGTTGAATACACTTGTGAGAGCAGACAGACATCTTAGTCTTTTCCCGATCTTAGGAAGAAGCCTTCAGTGTTTCACCATTTAGTATGTGGTTACCTGTAGAATTTTTACAGGTGTTCCTGTTTAGGTTGAAGAGATTCATTTCTCATGCTACCTCTCTGAAAATTTTTATAATGAATGAATAATGAACTAATGCTTTTTAGCATGCATTGAGATAATCATATGGTTTTGTCTTCTTTATTGTTAATCTGTTGAATTACATCAGTTTATTTTCAAATGTTGAATCATATGTGCCTTACAGGAGCAAATAGGTAATTGTCATGATCTTTATTTTATTTCATGTTGCTGCTTGTCTTTTAATTTCTAGCTTTATTGAGCTATAACTGGTATGTAATATTGTGTAGGTTTAAGTTATACAGTGTGAAGCTTTTATATATGTATAATATTCACATATATATGTTCATATATATATGTATATATATATATATGAAACAGTTACCACCGTAAGGTTAGTTACTATATCCATCACCTCATATACATTTTTTTTATGATGGGAATTTTTAAGATGTTTTGTTTTTTTGGCTGCACCTTGTAGCATGTAGAATGTTAGTTCCTCAACTCAGGATCAAACCTGCACCTCCTGCATTGGAAACATGAAGTCTTAATCAGTGGACTGCCTGGAAAGTCCCTAAGATCTACTGTCTTAACAACTTTCAAGTATACATTGTAGCATTGTTAATTATAGTCACATGATGTATTTTGGATCCCTGGTTTGTACCTTTTGACCCCTTTACCCATTCTGTTGTAGAAACCAGTACTCGAGAAACCAGGCACCACACTTGGAGAGTGGGAGAACTCAGGTCTATTATGCTGGGGGGCCCAGAGGAGTTAACACTCCGAACTCTGAGCCCCAAACAAAGGGGTTACAGAGTTTTTTATACATGGACAGGCATGATTAAATGGGTTTGCAGATTTGCAGGGGCTAGGGCGATTGCAAAGAGCAAAACAAGGGTGAGTGAGATAAGCTCCAGTTCCTAGTATTGTGAGTCCCTACTTTCTGAGACCTACATGATCTAGACTTTGCAAGGAGCAAGCTGGGTTACAGATGCAGAAGGAGCAGGAAGTTATGTAAAATTTTAATTTTTTCCTTTCATTTACCCCCTCTTGATGCTTCTATCACTTATTGTAGAAAGCATCATCTCATGTTTTGGTAGGACATTCAGAGCTCCCCATCATTTAGGGGGCTATATTGAGCTATTACCGTTTGTAACTTTATGGATTTAATCCAAGAGGTTATGAACTGACAATTACATTGAGAATACAAGGACCACAGAAGAGCACTGCAAAGAACATGAAGAGAGGACCTGTTAAAGGGAGAAGTCAAGATGCCCAGCTCCAGATATTGTTCTAATTACCCCAGAAATTAGCTAGTTTCTCTCTTTGTATGATTTATTCCCTTAGTGGTTGGGCCTTGCCCTTGACTATTTCTGATTGGTTTATAGCGTTCTTCAATTAAGAGATAGAGTCGTCTCTTTTCAGCTGTCAGTAGGTCTCAGTTCAGTTCAGTTCAGTCTCTCAGTTGTGTCTGACTCTTCGTGACCCCATGAATCATAGCATGCCAGGCTTCCCTGTCCATCACCAACTCCCAGAGTTTGCCCAAACTCTTGTGCATCGAGTCGGTGATGCCATTCAGCCATCTCAACCTCTGTCGTCCCCTTCTCCTCCTGCCCCCAATCCCTCCCAGCATCAGGGTCTTTTCCAGTGAGTCAGCTCTTCGCATCAGGTGGCCAAAGTATTGGAGTTTCAGCTTCAGCATCAGTCCTTCCAATGAACACCCAGGAGTGATTTCCTTTAGAATGGACTGATTGGATCTCCTTGCAGTCCAGGGGACTCTCAAGAGTCTTCTCTAACACCACACTTCAAAAGCATCAATTCTTCAGCTCTCAGCTTTCTTCACAGTCCAACTCTCACATCCATACATGACCACTGGAAAAACCATAGCCTTGACTAGACAGACCTTTGTTGGCAAAGTAATGTCTCTGCTTTTGAATATGCTATCTAGGTTGGTCATAACTTTCCTTCAAAGGAGTAGGCGTCTTTTAATTTCATGGCTGCATGCACCATCTGCAGTGATTTTGGAGCCCCCCAAAATAAAGTCTAACACTGTTTCCACTGTTTCTCCATCTATTTGCCATGAAGTGATGGGACCAGATGCCATGATCTTAGTTTTCTGACTGTTGAGCTTTAAGCCAACTTTTTTACTCTCCTCTTTCACTTTCATCAAGAGGCTTTTTAGTTCCTCTTTACTTTCTGCCATAAGGGTGGTGTCATAGGTCTAGCCCTTTCCTATTCTGTAAAACCACCTCAGCCAGGGAGTCTAGTTGGTCCTGTAATGAAAAGCACAGCAATAATACTGATTAGGGATAGAGGCCAGAGTTGACAATGAAAATCCATTGATATTTTGATAGCAAGATCCTCAAACTTCTGCCGTGCGTTGACCAGCCAGCTGCCAGAGTGTGGCTGGAGCAAGGCTGAAGAGTCCTCAAGCTTCTGCTGTGCATTGACTAGTCAGCTTCTGGAGTGACTAGAGCAGGGCTCAGCGTCCTTCATGGGTGAGGGCTGTTGTCTTTGGAACCAGACCTTGAGGAGGTTTTTTGGGGTCCCAAACTGTTTTCCAGGTGTCCTCATCAAGGAAGCTGCAGATTTCTTGACTCTGGTGTAGTGACTCTAAGGGATGACATCTGTAACTTTAACAGCAGTAAGGGTTGCCGGGATGACCATGTGAGGGCCTGTTCAAACTGGCTGAAGTGGTTCCTTCTTTAATCTTTAACCCATATCTCATCTCCTGACTGATAGGGATAAACCCAGTTGCCCAAAGGAATGGGTATCCTTTTTAAGGTTTCTTGGGCGATATGGCTGAAGACTTTTCCAGGGCCTGGAGGTGTCAGGACATCTCCAGGTCAGCTAGTTGTTGGTGGTCTCCCTTGAGCTTTTCTATTACTGGGGGCAGTCTCCTGTATAAGATCTCAAAGGGAGAATAGCCTGGGGACCTCAGGGTGCATTTATGGAGGGAGAGGAGAGCCCACAGAGTGATAAGGCAGCTTGTTCTAGCATTGTCTGGGTGTTTGCTGGGTGGATGGATATTCTTGTTGTACTACTACTTGGAGAAACAAACTTAACAAGAAAGTTAAAGATATATAGCCCAAAGATTAATAGATTAGGAAAGCTGTTGTGGGGCTAGCCAGGAGAACCACATCCAGACATTGGTTTGTGACATTAGTGCTTCTCTAGGCATGAGAAGATGCAAGAATTTGGACTCATAAAAATCTTTACCTAAAAACATCTGACTTATCTGAAGGCCTGTTTTCTGGGTTTTTCCCAGAGCATAGAGTGCCTTATTTTTTTGTCTCCATCCTGAACTCCTTTCAAGGGTGTGTTGAAGGTCAGCATTTTGTAGTGGTCATGATTTAATCTTTGTAGAGGCAGCTGGCAAGGGCCACCTTCCAGTCAGCAAGGTCCCTTCATAGCCACATACTTGGCCATATTTTTTGGGCATTTCATGGTCATTCTGTCCCACTTAGCTGGGAAGGTTCATTCCCAGATCTAACAAAGATTCCATTGAAAGGCCACTGAATGTGTTGTCACTAGACCAGGCCTTGTAAGTAGCAAAAGTCTCTGGACCATATCTGTCTTACTAGCCTCTTGGTCCAGGAAAATATTTTCTCTTGTTGTTTCTATCCATATCTAGAGTTACGTTATTACAATTATTGATCTCATATGAAACTGCATATCAGCATTTTATCACAGGCTTAGTCACACATTTGGTAACATAAGAGATACTCTTCTGAAGCAAGCTACATAGAAAATAATATAGTTAGCAGTTATTAGTAAGGTCACAAGCAAGAATTTAAGTCAAGAATTTTCACTGGGTATAGCCTGGTGTACCCCAGCTCATTTGACTCAGTTAAATGATTATAGCCAAGTTTTCATCTCCTGGTTGTATATCATGGAACATCTGATCTTTATGCAAAGACTGGTTATTGAGATAAGCTTTTAGAAACAATCTTAGAGTGTCCTTTTTAATAACTTAATTAAAACTTTTGGCAATATACCATAACAAGGAACTATCTCAGAAGTGAGTCTTAGAAGCATAGACCTTAATTAACAACACTACACTTAATATTCAGTGAAACATTTTTCTTCTTTTTTTTTTTTGGAGAACTCACTGTGAGGGCATTAACACTGTAGCCAGGTAAGGCTTTAACCCATGAAATAAAAATGAAGTCTGTCAGGGAGCTGGGAAAAGCCAAGAGGTCATCTTGGATTTCCCCTAGCCCTGGCTCTTTGATTTTGAGCTGTTGTTTATCTATTTTTAATTTCCTGATTTAGGAGCAGACTATTGCCATGTTTTAAGGACATCAGGACAGCAAAAATCTTAACTGTGAGGGTTTTTTTGTTGTTGAAGCAGAATGAACTTTGTCTACATGTACCATAATCTTAAATGATGTTTATTTACTTTATCAAAGTAACAAAAATATTTTAAAAACAAATATAACTCACTTAAATTTTTAGGCAAAGAAATTCATAATCTGTTATTTAAAGCTGCATTCTAAGAACTTTGTTCTCTAAATAGAAAGAAGACCAAATTCCAGTCTGGTACCGGCTTACTGTTAGTAACAAAATTTGTTTATTTGCTTAATCTTAGAAACTCTTTTCTATAAATCTTGAAGAACTAGCAGTATTTTTTTAAAGGCATGAGAATAAAACCATAGAAAGCATGTTTAAAATCCGATTCTATAGCAATTGACAAGGAAACCTGGTCATAACATTTTAATATGATAACTAGAATTATAATTGACCATATTTTATCAGGACATATCAGATCTATATGAATTTTACACAATTTTAGGATACCTATATTACTAACATCAACCATACAGTATAATCTGAAATGATTTATTACCCCTTCAACAGTACTTCCTTTGTGGCTCAGCTAGTAAAGAATCTGGCTGCAATGCAGGAGACCTGGGTTTGATCCCTGGGTTGGGAAGATCCCCTGGAGAAGGAAAAGGCTATCCAGTCCAGTATTCTGGCCTGGAGAATTCCATGGGCTGTATAGTCCATGGGATCGCAAAGAGTCGGACACAACTGAGCAACTTTCACTTCACTTCAACAGTACTTCCTATGTAATTTAACATGTCCAATGAACCCAGGTAG
This sequence comes from Bos mutus, assembly GCF_027580195.1. Classification (NCBI taxonomy): domain Eukaryota; kingdom Metazoa; phylum Chordata; class Mammalia; order Artiodactyla; family Bovidae; genus Bos; species Bos mutus. Next base: position 52,496,785 of record NC_091617.1, read on the forward strand.
CTTAATAGCTCTTTGGGATGTCTCAGGGGCCCTCTGAAGCATCCCAAATTTATCTAGAAGTCAAGTTGTTTAGGAAGTTTTATCAATAAATATCAAAAGGGTTTATAATAGTCAGGTAGAATCGTGTAAGTCACAATAGTTATTCTTAGCCAAAGTTAACAAAAGATTTTAAAGGTAAATTTAGAACAGATCAATTAAGAGGTAAAGAAACTTAAATCTATTATTGAAAGTAGTTCAGCATCTCAAGAAAGTATGTCCTGTTAACAGAGAGAAAGGCCAAATTCAAGTTTTGTACCAGCTTACTTTAAACTCATTTAGGTGCACAGACTTTTTAGGGTCCATTTTCCACAAACCTTTTAATCACTCTCTGTAACAGCCATCTGTAAGTCAGACCTACTTTGTTTTCCCTTTATAAAATAAAATTTTATTTTTTATATCTTCTTTATTAAAAACATACACCTTACTTCCTTATTAGATTAGCAAACAAACATTAATACTAGATATTTAATATTGAATATTTCCCAGTTTATGTGAATCTGAAATTTATTTAGGTTAATTTTTCTTGTACTTAGAATTGTTTAATTTATAAGCACTCAATTTTCTTTAGCTCAATTAAATTAGAATGCATTTACAACTTAATATATCAGTAAAAAGACATACACTGAGACATACATAAATCCAGACAGACAGACAGAGATCTTATAGTTTTCTGTTTGAGATTTAAAATATCTCTTTGACCCCTTTTTTTTCTTTGCATGAAGTTCTAATTTGCCCAAGACTGAGGTCTCAGGCAGAGTGGGTTGTGTATCTCAAGGACATGGAAAGGGTTAACTTCAAGCTTTTTCCTTGGCAGGCCTTTTAACAAGCTAGTTATTTTTAACTGTATATGCAAAAAGAATTGGCTTTGCAGTTTCCAAAAAAAGTTTCTCTCACTCAGTTCAGTCAGCAATCACGCACTCACAACCATTCAGAGGCTATCACAATGCCTCCCTTCTCCTGAGTCCCCAGGTTTTCTTAACTGTTGCTCCCTTGCTGGGAGCCCCAAGGAGGTTATCAGTTACAATGCCTCCCTTACTCCCAAGTCCCCAGTTCTTCCTATCTAGTGTTCCCTTCCTGGGAGCCCAAGGAGGTGATTAGTCTCTTCTACCCGTTGGGGTAGGTTCCTGCCTGGGGAGCGACCCCAGAGCCTTACCTTATCCTGTGGCCATTCCTGGTGAGTTAGTCCATCCCTCCAATGAGTCCAGTCGGGGCTCGGCTGTCTGGAGATTTGGAACACCGGTCTGAAAGAGAACCTGGAATACCTTCAGGTAACATACTGCCACATTCATCTCTGGGTTCCTTGCCTCCAGCATGGCCGAGCCACCAGTCTAGTGGCCCAAGGGGCCAGTGTGGTTGGAATCTGACTGGGGCCTCCAGAAATGTTGCAGTAATAAGTACTCAAGAAACCAAGCACCACACTTGGAGAGTTGGAGAACTCAGGTTTATTATGCTGGGGGGCCCAGAAGAGTTAACACTCCAAGCTCTGAACCCTGAACAAAGAGGTTACAGAGATTTTTATACCCAGACAGGCATGATTAAGTGGGTTTACGGGTTTGCAGGGGCTAGGGTGATTGCAAAGAGCAGGACAAAGGTGAGTGAGATAAGCTCCAGTTCCTAGTATTGTGAGTCCCTACTTTCTGTGACCTATGTGATCTAGACATTGCAAGGAGCAAGCTGGGTTACAGAGGCAGAAGGAGTAGGAGGTTATGTAAAATTTTAACTTTTTCTCTTCACTCCCACCCCTGGCAATCACCAGGGGTGGTTTTGAGTTCAGGATTTTTCAGCTCCCACATATAAGTGAGATTGTACAGTATTTGTTTTTCACTGTTGGACTTATTTCACTTAGCATAATGCCTTCCAAGTTTACCCATTTATCACAAATGGTGGTATTCCCTTTTTATGGCTGAGTAGTATTCCGTAGTGTATATATATGCCAAATTTTCTTTATCCATTCATCCATTAACAGACACTTAAGTTGTTTTCCATGTTTTGGCTGCTGTAAATAATACTTCAGTGAACATGGGGATGTAGATGTCTCTGAGACAGAAATTGTATTTCCTTTGGACACATAAAATGAAGAAGTGTTAGTCACTCAGTCGTGTCTGACTCTTTGCAACCCCATGGACTGTAGCCTGACAGGCTCCTCCATCCATGGGATTCTCTAGGAAAGAATACTGGAGTGGGTTGCCATTTCTTTCTCCAGGGGGTCTTTTCAACCCAGGGATTGAACCTTGGTCTTCTGCATTGCGGGCAGACTCTTTACAGTCTCTAGGTTGCCTTTTCATTTTGTTAACTATTTCATTCAGTGTGCAGAAGCTTTTTAGTGTGATGTAGTCCCACTTAGTTATTTTTGCTTTTTTATATGTGCTTTTGATGTCATATCAGAAAATCATTGCCAAAATCATTGGCAATGTTGCTTTCCTCTTTACTTTCAAAGGTCTCTCTTTGTCTTTTACTTTTGTTAAATAAGTTATAATGCATCTCAGTGCAATCTTTTTAAGGTTCAACCCATTTGTGGTTCTTTGAGCCCTATGTATCTGAATGTCCATTTTGCACCTGAAGTTTAGGTAAGGGATATTATTTGTTTTAAATACTCTTCTGTCCCTTTTTCTTTCTTATCTCCTTCTGGGATTACCGTGCAATTGCACTCATCTCACACACTAGTAAAGTAATGCTCAAAATTCTCCAAGCCAGGCTTCAGCAATATGTGAACCGTGAACTTTCTGATGTTCAAGCTGGTTTTAGAAAAGGCAGAGGAACCAGAGATCAAATTGCCAACATCCGCTGGATCATGGAAAAAGCAAGAGAGTTCCAGAAAAACATCTATTTCTGCTTTATTGACTATGCCAAAGCCTTTGACTGTGTGGATCACAATCAAACCTGATCTGCCTCTTGAGAAATTTGTATGCAGGTCAGGAAGCAACAGTTAGAACTGGACATGGAACAACAGACTGGTTCCAAATAGGAAAAGGAGTTCATCAAGGCTGTATATTGTCACCCTGTTTATTTAACTTCTATGCAGAGTACATCATGAGAAACGCTGAACTGGAAGAAATACAAGCTGGAATCAAGATTGCCGGGAGAAATATCAATAACCTCAGATACGCAGATGACACCACCCTTATGGCAGAAAGTGAAGAGGAACGCAAAAGCCTCTTGATGAAAGTGAAAGTGGAGAGTGAAAAAGTTGGCTTAAAGCTGAACATTCAGAAAACGAAGATCATGGCATCCGGTCCCACCACTTCATGGGAAATAGATGGGGAAACAGTGGAAACAGTGTCAGACTTTATTTTTCTGGGCTCCAAAATCACTGCAGATGGTGACTGCAGCCATGAAATTAAAAGACTCTTACTCCTTGGAAGGAAAATTATGACCGACCTAGACAGCATATTCAAAAGCAGAGACATTACTTTGCCAACAAAGGTCCGTCTAGTCAAGGCTATGGTTTTTCCTGTGGTCATGTATGGATGTGAGAGTTGGACTGTGAAGAAGGCTGAGCGCCGAAGAACTGATGCTTTTGAACTGTGGTGTTGGAGAAGACTCTTGAGAGTCCCTTGGACTGCAAGGAGATGCAACCAGTCCATTCTGAAGGAGATCAGCCCTGGGATTTCTTTGGAAGGAATGATGCTAAAGCTGAAACTCCAGTACTTTGGCCACCTGATGCAAAGAGTTAACTCATTGGAAAAGACCCTGATGCTGGGAGGGATTGGGGGCAGGAGGAGAAGGGGATGACAGAGGATGAGGTTGCTGGATGGCATCACTGACTTGATGGACGTGAGTTTCAGTGAACTCCCGGAGTTGGTGATGGACAGGGAGGCCTGGCGTGCTGAGATTCATGGGGTCACAAAGAGTCGGACACGACTGAGCGACTGATCTGATCTGATATTGTTTCTCTTATCATTGTCCTATAAATCCCTTAAGCTTTATTTATTTGTTACATTCTTTGTGCCTTTTTCAGGAGCCACTGCAAGAAGGAATGTAGTCTGCCAAGATACAAGCACTGCTTGCTGTAATTTCTACCCCTCTTCTCTGTTTATCTGATACTCAGTGGTTGCGCTCAATAGATTTGCCTCAGTGATCCCTATGAGGCAAGACCCAAATGTAAGCCTCCTAGTAAGCCTCCGACAGTGCTAGGTTGCCAGATGCCTATATTGAGTTTTCCTTTTCTCACTGGAGAAACTGTAGACCCAGAGGGACCCTCTTGGTTCAGTGCTGTGCCAGCCTGGGAGACGGGTATGTGGTCAAAGAAGGACTGCTTTTCTAATCCTTTTAAGATAGCTCTGCTTTGTCTCTGTTGTCCAGGGAGATGCATCAGCCTCACAGTTGGGTTCTTGGATTTTCATAAAGGTGTCTTGTCTCTGGAGAGTTACTCGTTAGTCTTTTTTTTGTGAGGGAGACTGAAGTCTGGAATGTTCATGTTGCTGTCTTGATGATGTCATTTCATTGGTGTTGTTCAAAATATTATTCATGATGAGTTTTAATATGATAAGGCAGGCTTTATTCAGAACTTTCATGAGAGGCATAGAGACTACTGCTAAGGGTTTTGTAGTAGGGAGTGAGACTGAACAAGTAGGAATTTATAGTCAGGGAGAAGAGTGGGAATCAGTGGATGAAAAATTACTAAGAATCATCAAGGGTAATTCTTTGTTAAACCTACCTAATAGGACTCTTGCTGAAGTCAGGCCAGGATAATCAATGTTACCTGAGGGAATACGGAGGAGAGGAATTTGGTCTGATATCAAGAGTGACCAAATAACCAGTAGCGGATTCTGGCTAAAATTGACATAGCAGAATTCATCCTAATTTGGAGCTGTTGAGCACCTGAACAGGCATGGGGCCTAATTGAAAAAGCGTTTAAAAGGAACTGACTAGAGTTTGGTCTTAGAGAGAATCTTTGTCATTTGATTCAATTTTCTAGTATAATTAAAGGATTTCTGCCCTTTGCACCTAAGGGAAATTGATCCAAAGTTTGTTTGTTTGTTTTTGTAATATCTTTGTCTAGATTTGGTATCAGTGTAATGCTAGCCTCCTAAAATGAGTTTGAAAATTTTCCTACTTTTATTTTGTCAGAATGCTGCCTTGATACTATTTTATAAATGCTTTGAACTGTATAAAAGGCCAAAAAGATAGGACACCAAAAGATGAGTCTCCGAGATCTGAAGGTGTCCTATATGCTGCTACTGGGAAGAATGAAAGAGAATCACCAATAGCCCCAGAATGAATGAAGTGGCTGGGCCAAAGTAGATACAACACTCAGTTGTTGATGTGTCTGCTGTCAAAAGTAAAATCCAGTGCTGCAAAGAAAAGTATTGTACAGGAACCTGGAATGTTAGGTCCATGAATCAAGGAAAATTGGATGTGGTCAAGCAGGAGATGGTAAGAATAAACAACATCTTAGGAATCAGCAAACTAAAATGGATGGGAATGGGCAAATTTAACTTGGATGACCATTATACCTACTACTGTGGGCAAGAATCCCATAGAAGAAATGGAGTAGCCCTCATAATCAACAAAAGAGTCTGAAATACAGTACTTGGGTGCAGCCTCAAAAATGACAGAATGATCTTGGTTTGTTTCCAAGGCAAAACATTCAACATCACAGTAATCCAAGTCTATGTTCCTTCCACCAATGCCAAAGAAGTGGAAGTTGATCAGCTCTATGAAGACCTCCTAGAAGTAACGCCTAAAAAAGATGTTCTGTTCATCATTGGGGATTGGAATGTGACAGTAGGAAGTCAAGATATACCTGGAATAACAGGCAAGTTTGGCCTTGGAGAATAAAATGAATCAGGGCAAGGCTAACTGAATTCTGCCAAGAGAATGCACTAGTCATAAAAATACTCTTTTTTAACAACAGAAGAGACAGCTTTTCACATGGACATCACCAAATGGTTAATACCAAAGTCAAATTGATTACATTCTTTGTAGCCGAAGATGGAGAAGCTGTATACAGTCTGCAAAAACAAGACACGGAGCTGACTGTGGCTCAGATCAGCAGCTCCTCATAGCAAAATTCAGGCTTAAACTAAAGAAAACCGGGAAAAACACAACGCCAGCCAGGTATGACTGAAATGCTGTATGAATTCACAGTAGAGGTAACGAATAGATAAGGGACTGTTTCAAGGGACTAGATCTAGATAACAATGTGCCTGAAGAACTATGGACAGAGGCCTCTAATATTGTACAGGAGGCGGTGAACAAAACTATCCCAAAGAAAAAAAAAAAACAAGGCAGAGTGGTTAACTGAGGAGGCTTTACAAATAGTGGAAGAATGAAGAGAAGCAAAAAGCAAGGGAAAGAGGGAAAGGTACATCCAGTTAAATGCAGAGTTTCAAAGAATAGCTAGAAGAGAAAAGAAGGCCTTCTTCAATGAACAGTGTTTAATAATAGAAAAAGACAACAAAAGGGGAAAGACTAGAGATATCTTCAGGAAAATTGGAAATATCAAGGTAGCATTCCAGCCAAAGATGGGCACAATAAAGGATAAAAATGGTAGAGACCTAGCAGATACTGAAGAGATCAAGAAGAAATGGAAAGAATACATGGAAGAACTGTATAAAAAAGATCTTAATGAACTGGATTACTACGATGATATGGTTAGTCACCCAGAGTCAGACATTCTAGAGTGTGAAGTCAAGTGGGACTTAAGAAGCACTGTTAATAAAGCTAGTGGATATGGCGAAATTCCAGCAGAACTATTCAAATCCCTAAAGGACAGTGCTATCAAGGTGTTGCATTCATTATGTCAGCAAATCTGGAAGACCCAGCAGTGGCCAACAGGACTGGGAAAGGTCAATTCTTATCCCAATTCCCAAGAAGGATAGTACCAAAGAATGTGCTAACCATTGGACAATTCCACTCATCTCCCATGATAGTAAGATCATGCTTAAAATCATGCATGGTAGGCTTTAGCATTATGCAAACCAAGAACTTCCAGATGTCCAAGCTGGGTTTAGAAAAGGGAAAGGAACTAGAGATCAAATTGCCAACATTTGCTGGATTATAGAGAAAGCAAGGGAATTTCAGAAAAACATCTATCTCTGTTTCCTGAAATATAATAAAGCCTTTGACTGTGTGGATCATGACGAACTGTGGAAGGCTCCTAGAGAGATGGGAATACCAGGCCATCTTACCTGTCTCCTGAGAAACCTGTATGTGGGTCAAGGAGCAACAGTTAGAAGCCTATATGGAACAACTGATTGGTTCAAGGTCGAGACGGGAGTATGACAGGGCTGTCTGCTGCCACCCCGTTTGTTTAACCTATGTGCTGAGCACATCATGAGAAATGCCAGGCTGGATGAATTAAAGGCCAGAATCAAGATAGGAGGGAGAAACACCAACAGCCTCAGATATGTGGATGATACCACTCTAATGGCAGAAAGCAAAGAGGAACTAAAGAGCCTCTAGATGAGGATGGAGGAGGAGAGTGAAAGAGCCAGCTTAAAACTAAATATTAAAAAAACTAAGATAGTGGCATCTGGCCCCATTACTGCATGGCAAATAGAAGGGGAAAAAGGTGGAAGTAGTGACAGATTTCCTTTTCTTGGGCTCCAGAATCACTGTGGACAGTGACTGCAGCCATGAAATCAGAAGACAATTGCTTCTTGGCAGGAATGCGATGACAAACCTAGACAGTGTGTTGAAAAGCAGAGACATTACTCTGCTGACAAAGGTCCGTATCGTCAAGGGTGTGGTCTTCCCAGTGGTCACATATGGTTCTGAGAGGTAGACTGTAAAGAAGGCAGAACACTGATGCCTTTTAACTGTGGTGCTTTAGAAGACTCCCGAAAGTCCCTTGGATGGCAAGGAAATCAAACCAGTCAATCTTAAGGGAGATTAACCCTGTATATTCACTGGAAGGACTGATGCTGAAGCTGAAGCTCCAGTATTTTGGTCATCTGAGGCAAACAGAGGACTCATTGGAAAAGTCCTTAGTGCTGGGAAAGATTGAAGGCAGAAGAAAGTGGCAGAGGTTGAGATGGCTGAACGGCATCACCGATGCAATGAATATGAACTTGGGCAAACTCTGGGAGATGGTGAGGGACAGGGAGGCCTGGCGTGCTGCAGTCCATGGGGTCACAAAGAGACACAACTGGGCGACTGAACAACAACAACAATTTTATAAATGTTTTGAATGTTTACTCGAGAAGCCATCTGGACTGGAATTTTCTTTGTGGAATTTTCTTTTACATATTAATTAAAAATTTTTAAGAGATCAGTTCAGTTCAGTCACTCAGTCGTGTCCGACTCTGAGACCCCATGGACTGCAGCACGCCAGGCCTCCCTGTCCATCACCAACTCCCGGAGTTTACTCAAACTCATGTCCGTTGAGTCAGCGATGCCATCCAACCGTCTCATCCTCTGTCGTCTCCTTCTCCTCCTGCCTTCAATCTTTACCAGCATCAGGGTCTTCACAGATGAGTCAGTTCTTCGCATCAGGTGGCTAAAGTATTGGAGTTTCAGCTTCAGCATCAGTCCTTCCAATGAATATTCAGGACTGATTTCCCTTAGGATGGACTGGTTGGATCTCCTTGCAGTCCAAGGGCCTCTCAAGAGTCTTTTCCAACACCACAGTTCAAAAACATCAATTCTTCGGCGCTCAGCTTTCTTTATACTCCAACTCTCACATCCATACACGACTACTGGAAAAACCATAGCTTTAACTAGACGGACCTTGGTTGGCAAAGTAATGTCTCTGCTTTTTAGTATGCTGTCTAGGTGGGTCATAACTTTTCTTCCAAGGAGTAAGTGTCTTTTAATTTCATGGCTACAATCACCATCTGCAGTGATTTTAGAGCCCAAGAAGAGGAAATCTGTCACTGTTTCCACTGTTTCCCCACCTATTTGCCATGAAGTGATGGGACCAGATGCCATGATCTTAGTTTTCTGCATGTTGAGCTTTAAGCCAACATTTTCACTCTCCTCTTTCACTTTCATCAAGAGGCTCTTTAGTTCTTCACTTTCTGCCGTAAAGGGTAGTGCCATCTGCATATCTGAGGTTATTGGTATTTCTTCCGGCAATCTTGATTCCAGCTTGTGCTTCATCCAGCCCAGCGTTTCTCATGATATACTCTGCATGTAAGTTAAATAAGCAGGATGACAATATACAGCCTTGTCATCCTGCTTATTTAACTTGACGTACTCCTTTCCCTATTTGGAACCAGTCTGTTGTTCCATGTCCAGTTCTAACTGTGGCTTCTTGACCTGCATACAGATTTCTCAGGAGGCAGGTCAGGTGGTCTGGTATTCCCATCTGTTTTAGAATTTTCCAGTTTACTGTGATCCACACAAAGACTTTGGCATAGTCAGTAAAGCAGAAATAGATGTTTTTCTGGAACTCTCTTGCTTTTTCAATGATCCAGCGATGTTGGTAATTTGATCTCTGGTTCCTCTGCCTTTTCTAAATCCAGCTTGAACATCTGGAAGTTCACGGTTCACGTACTGTTGAAGCCTGGCTTGGAGAATTTTGAGCATTACTTTACTAGCGCGTGAGATGAGTGCAATTGTACGGTAGTTTGAGCATTCTTTGGCATTGCCTTTCTTTGGGATTGGAATGAAAACTGACCTTTTCCAGTCCTGTGGCCACTGCTGAGTTTTCCAAATCTGCTGCATATTGCATGCAACACTTGCAGAGCATCATCTTTTAGGATTTGAAGTAGCTGAACTGGAATTCCATCACCTCCTCTAGCTTTGTTCGTAGTGATGCTTCCTAAGTCCTACTTGACTTCGCATCCCAGGATGTCTGGCTCTAGGTCAGTGGTCACACCATTGTGGTTATCTGGGTCATGAAAATCTTTTCTGTATAGTTCTTCTGTGTAATAGACACATAGCTATTAAGATTATTTTTTCTTGAATGAGCTTTGATAGTTTGTCTTTTTCAAGGTGTTTGTCAATTTCATTCAAGTTATATATCTTTGCATAAAGTTATTTATAATATTCCCATATGATCCCTTTTTAATATCTGTAGATTCTACAGTGACGTCACCCTTTTAATTTCTGATGTTGGAAATTTGTGTCTTTTTTTGCTTGATCATTATGACTAGAAGTTTATCAATTTTGTTGATCCTTTCAAAGAATCAGTTCATTTCATTGATTTTCTCTAATATTTTTCTGTTTTCAATTCATTGTCTTTTGTTCTTAACTTTTGTTATACATCCTTGCTTCTGCTTGCTTTGGGTTCAGCTTTCTCACATTTTTATAATTTTTTAGAATGAAAGATTTCATGATTGATTTGAGACTTTTTTTTCTTTATAGAATATATAGCTTTCCTTTAGCATCACTGCTTTTGCTGTGTCCCATCCATTTTAATATGTAAGTTGTTTTTAGGTTTTTCAACTCAAATTATTTTCTAATTGTGTGTGTGTATAAGTATGGAAGTGTGTTAAATAATTGCCAAATATTTGGGGATATTTCAACTATGTTTCTATATATGAATTCCAATCTCATTCCCTGTGGTCACAGAATATATTTTCAAGCATTATAGCCTTAAAAATTGTGGAGACTTCTTTTATGACACTTAAATATTGTATATTTTGATAAGTGTCTCATTGCATTTGAACTATATCTGCCTTTGTTTAGTACCATGTTCTATTAATATACCAAGTTGATTTATTAGTTTTGTTTCAGTGTTTCTGTATCACTACTGATTATCTGTTTACTTTTTCTATCAATTACTAAGAGGGAAATGTTGAAGTTTGATGTCTATATATTGTCTTTTTCTATTGCCTATTAGTATATTTTTAAACTCTTTTCATTAGATACTACACACATATATAGGGTTACTTTCTTTTTTTCTTGATGATTTGAATCCTTTATCCTTATGTAAAAGGATATCCCTGATTATCCCTGATAATATTTTTGCTTTAAGTTTATTATCTGATATTTGTATAACTATTCCAGCTTTTAGTTACTGTTTGTGCGGCATAGTTTTTTGCAACCATTTACTTCAATTTATGTAATCCCATGGATAGAGGAGCCTGGCAGGCTACAGTCCTTAGGGTAGCAAAGACTTGAACACGACTGAAGTGACTTAGCACACAGCACATATATATTTTTACCTTTAAAGAGGGTTTCTTAGAGATAACATAGGTCTTGGTTGTTTGTTTTTTTTTATATCCAGCTTGACAATGTCTGTCTTTAAATTAGATGGTCATTTCCACATACATTTGCTATAATTCTTGATTGTGTTGGATTTAAATCTACCATATTCTTGGTTGTTTTCAATTTTTCCCTTCTGCCCTTGTTTTTTGTTTCCCGATAGCAGTTTTTTGTTTTTTTTTTATTATATTTATTTTTGTTATAGTAAGTGACTGCTCTGAAACCTTTGATACACATTTTTAAATGATTTTATTGCAATATAGTTGATTTACAATGTTGTGATGATACACATTTTTAACCTATAAAAATCTGTTTTTAAATAATGCATCATATATAGTGTATGAGCATTACAATAATATAGTGTGATTTCTTCCCATTTTTGTGCATCATATATTTTACTTCTACATATTTCCTTGATTCCATAATATACTGTTGCTTATAAGTATAGTTTATTTTTTTCTGTTTTGAATTTTATATACATTTAAACACTCATTTTTATGCTTTTAAATAGACATTGAAATTTTTTTCCTATTATAGTTTTTCATTTCACTGGTCTATTTCATTTATAGCTATGGGGCTTCCCTCTTAGCTCAGTCGGTAAAGAATCTGCCTGCAGTGCTGGAGACCTGGGTTCGATTGCTGGGTTGGGAAGATCCCATGGAGAAGGAAATGGCAAGCCTTTCCGGTATTCTTGCCTGGAGAATCCTTTGGAGACATTTATAGCTATACTACTTTAGTTGTTCTATCATTGATAGACATATGGGTTATTTCCAGTTTTAGACTGTAACAACAGTTCTATGATGTACATTCTTATATATGTTTCCAGGTGTACGTGTGCAAAAAATTCTCCAGAGTGTATTCCTAGGAGTATAATTGCTAGGCCATCTATTCATATCTTCAACTTTACTAGATTTTGCTGAACTGTTTCCCATAGTGGTTTTACCAATTTACACTCTGGCTGGCTGGCAATGTAGAATTCCTTTTACTCAGTGTCTTTGCTGTTACTATATATTGTTAAGAGTTTAAAATGTTTTCTTTGTAGCAGATGATTGGCAGTGTTATGCTGGTGCTAGAGATAAAATCAGTAACAACCACCACCACCATCTCTGTCCTTTAAGCTAAGCATACATTCTAGTGTTGCCTTTTTTTTTGGTATTGTTTTCTGTGGGAGAGTTCTTTTCGAAGTCAAGTGCCAAGTTTTTTCAGCTATTTCATGGCAGCATTTACTTAGTCTATTTAATAAATCTTGCTACTTTTTTTCTCTTTTTTTCCTAGTTATTCGTATTGACACTATACCAGTTTCTTTCTTTGTGTCTCTTTTAATTGCTAGTCATTAAAAGGGGGACTTCCCCAATGGCTCAATGGTAGAGAATCTGCCAGTGATGCAGGAAATGCAGACACAAGTTTGATCCCTAGTTAGGGAAGATCTCATCGAGGAGGAAATGGCAACCCATTCCAATATTCCTGCCTGAAAAATCTCATGGACAGAGCAGCCTGGTGGGCTACAGGCCAAAGGGTTGCAAAGAGTCAGACACGACTGAGCGACTGAGCATGCATGCAGTAATTAATTAAATGAATTTTTTAAGAATAGTTATTGGTAAGAAGATTCTGTGGTGGAAGAGGATATGGGAGGAGTTCCAGGTTTGCTGACTTTTTATAATGCAAAGACTTCTATTTTTTTGCTACCATACAGTCTTCTTGCAAACAAGTTAGTCATGTGATTCTTTTTGTATGAAATCTAACAATTCTACTTGCCTCTGAATTCCAGTGAAAATGGCCTTGTAGGGTTGTTATTGTTGGTGTTTTTATTTGTTCATTCAGTTTTCTCCTTTGCTTTTAAATTATTTCCAGGAGTAGAAGAAGAAAGTGCTCACTGACTTAGCCATGCTGATATCAAAAATCTTCACTGACTTTTTTAACTTATTTTTTTCCAATTGCAGCTATAAAAAGTTGATGCATCTGAAAATAACTGATACTGATATAAGACCGAAGATCAGTTTAAAACTTGGTACAAAAGGTATATTTTACTTTCATATGTCTGCTATTAAGAACTGTGTTAAAAAATTTGACTTTCTATGTAAAGTATCATGCCATTAACAACCATATGTTTATTTATGTTTGCCGTTCATGGGCTTGGGTTTATACTAACAAGCATCACTTGGTCTAGGCTGGAATTCACTGACAGAAATATCAGGTGTACGGGTATCACATTACCTTGCCTCTACAGAGAGGTAGTGCATAACTGTGGCTATAGAGATTGAGCTTCATCTGATCTTCTTACCAACCTCTCCTTCTTTGCTGCATTCCCTGTTAAAGGGTGAAATGGAAAGAATGAACATTTTGGGCTCAAAGTCCAAATGGTGCCACCTCTTCAGGAGTGTGCTAACAAATGCCAGCTGCTCAGCATTTGGAGACCTTAAGGTCTCCTGGCCCCAGGGAAGTGTAGTCTCGTGGCATTCCTTCTTGTTTGGGGATGTCCCTGATTCTAGCCAGCTGCTTATTTGGCAGCCCAGAGAAAGCTCCTCCTTGAGTCATTTGCTTTGTAACCATGCTTGCCTCCACAGTTTATGTCAAGTATATCAAGCAAGAGTATATTACTTTAAAAATCTTTTGAAACACACATTCATTAAGGATAATGATAAATATTAGTTTAAAAATATACTGTCATATACCATATTCTTATTACTTTCTAATTCATCTCAGTCTGCTTTCTCGTTTGGAGGTGCTACTAAACCAGAAAAAATATCAAATAGTTCAAATAGTTCAAAATATCAAATATCAAATAGTTCAGTCTCATGCCTCATTCCACTTCATTGATGAAACACCTACTTAGTCATTAGTTTATTTTTTGGGAAGATAAGAGTAAGAGATTCATTAGATTGGTGTGTCTCAAACTTTAATATATGTTTGAACTATCTGTGATTTTGTTAAATTATAGGTGCTGTAGGTGCCAATTCAGTAACTCTGGGTTAAGACCTGAGATTCTATATTTCTAGCCAGCTCCCACGTGGAAGTTGCTGTTGCTGGTCAATGGACTATACTTTGAGGAGCAAGGCATTAAATCATTTTACGTTTCTTAATATAGTTCTGCATTTTCTAATAAGGTAGCCACTAGCCATATGTGGCTATTTAAATTTAAACTCGTTAAAATTAGATAAAGTTTCAAATTCAATTCCTATGTCAGACAAGCAGCATTTCCACTCTCACTGGATAGTGGACAGCAGAAATTTAAAATATTTTCACCACAGAAATTTTTATTGGACAATGCTGATTAAGGTAAAACGTAATTGCCTAAATAAAGTATAATTAAACACCGGCAATTACCATTCTTGACAGTCTTCAAAATATTCAAAGGCCTAATACTTTTATGCCATTTGGTGGCCACAGATCATTTATTTGAACAAAACACTGAACGGTTGAAAGGCTTCTGTGGTGATGAGTTTTTGTGATTTCTTTTGCTTGGAACATACTGTTTTTGTTTTGACTTTTTGACAGCTAGACAGATAGCAGCATGCTTATTGAGCACTGGCTGTGGCAAAGCTCTGTAGTATATACTTTATTCTTTTGGAATAGTGCCTGTCCTACATGAACTTAGGATGTAATACCTGAAACCACATAGAAAAAGAACATTAATGTGGAATCTTTTGACTTCTCAAAATTCATTTTCAGATGAAATGCCTATCTTCAAACTTGATTATAATTATTTCTATCATCTGCTTCATATAATTATTGTTTCTGGTACTGACATTGTTCGGCAAATATTTGATGAGGCTCTGCCACCCCCTCTTTTGAGAAAAGAGCTTCTTATACACAAGAATGTACTGGAACCCTACTACAACCATCTTTGGACCAATCACCCTTTGGGTGGAGCATGGCATCTGCTCTATCCCCCAAACAAGGAGCTACCACAGTCCAAACAGTTTGACTTATACCTTCTATTAGCTCTCATAAAACATTTGAATGTGTTCCCTGCACCCAAAAAAGGCTGGAATATGGAACCACCACCTTCTGATCTCTCTAAGTCTGCAGACATCTTGAGGCTGTGCAAATACAGAGATATCCTCCTTAGTGAGATTTTGATGAATGGTCTCACTGAGTCACAATTCAGTTCAATTTGGAAAAAAGTTTCAGATATTCTTCTGCGCCTTGGGATGAAAAAAGAAGATATTGACAAAGTGAAGGAGAATCCCATTGAGAATATCTCCCTTGATTACCATCAACTGTCCATCTATCTAGGCATACCAGTACCAGAAATCATCCAGAGGATGTTATCCTGCTATCAGCAAGGTACAAAATAGTTATTTACCTAAGCTAGTAAACCTTCAGTGAGTGTCTGCTATGTGTCAGACACACTGCTAAGGCCAGGAGATTCAGTGAGCTCACATTCTTGAGAGAATAGACTCATCAAGACATTAGTAGTAATTACAGTACTAGAGATGTTTTCAAAATACCATGGGAAATTATAGTCTAAGAGAATCCAAAAAGGCTTTCTGGAGAATATAATATCTTAGGAATTCTTAAATGTAAAAGTTAGCCAAGTGAAGAAGATGGAGAAGGACATTTCAGAAGGAAACAAGAACAAAGGTATAGAAACATAGAAATATAATTCAAGGAACAAAAAGTTTGGCAATACAGAGTTTAACATAGGGGAGAGTTCATAGAATAAATTCAAGAGGATTTCTCTTGCCACGCTGAGGAGTTTGTGTTTTCATAAAGGAATTGTTGAAGATTTTTAAGTAGAGGAGTTTTATCACTTCTACAAAATTAAGGATGCCTAAAACCGTGAAATACAGGTACTGCGTGTTTCAAGAATGCTCTTGTAAATACCATGAGTGCATGTTTCACCTTTCTATCAGAACTGTGACTTTTAGTTTAGAAGTTTAGCTCTCCATTGGTCATAGGTAATCTTAAAAATCAGATAACATTTATGCAAGGTGTCTAAAGTCAACAGTGGCCATGCTCAGACACTGTCTGTTATGGGAAAGACTTTAGACCACCTTTCCACATTCCAGGATAGCTTCTCAGCTGTCATGGAAGGTGAAGGTGAACGTATGTCAGCATCACTGAAACCCTCACTGTGCTATTCTGGCTGCATTTTCCTGGTCCCAAGTTATTAGTCATACTACCTGGTGAGCAACTGATGATTACACTGATGCTATTTAAACATACAGCTTTGCAAGTCTAGTAATTGTTGACCTGGTCCAGATTTTCTTCAGAAATAATTGCTAGACCCCATCCCAGTCCTTTAGCTAAAGCTCTGGGATACCATTGTGTTTTCCTGCTTAACCTTTAAAAGCTGTTTTTGAACATGAAAGAAGAGAATGCTGAGTTTGATGATACAAGAAAGTCAGGCAAAAACCCTTGACTTGTAAATTAACTTATAAATTAGAGGCTTTCTTTTTTGCATTTATTCTGTTAAGATTTTAAACAACAATAACTTAAGAAAATAAAGGTAATATTTGGGAAAGAGCTTTGAGTGATAGATTCAAGGCATTTCAGTTCTCACTCTGGAAGTCTGTAGAGCTTACTGGTCAAGTCTCTTTAATAGAGGCTTTCCTAGAATCTTATCATTCTTCCCTAGTAGTTACTACAGTTGTAGTTTTCTTTTGTGTATCTGATTAATATCCATTGTCCCCACTAACTCTCTATAAAGGTTATCTTTTTTCTTCACCTTTAAAACTCTAGAGCCTAATACAGCCTCATATATCATAGGTGCTTAATAAATATTAATGGGTAAGGAGAGGGGCTGCTTATCAGGATTTTGCTTAAAAAAAGGCTCAAACTTAAAATGGAGATTTGCTTCATAATTACCTATTATTACTTCATGACCTTAGACTGTCAATTGTAAGAATTTGCTTCTTGGTTTAAAGTACTGGTGTTCTAGACATTATTATGAACTATATTTTTTAACTTTCCTTTCTCTAATCATGGATTAGATAAGCTTTATAACATAAAATTTATGTTTTAATCTAAAAATTATACTTTGTTTAAACTGGATTCATGAGTGAAGGTTATTTTTAATTATATTTATTGGTGCAATATAAAAAAACTTTATGGTTTTTCTTATTCTCAGTCTGATATTTGTTGGTTGCATTTTCAATTATACATCTAAAATTTTTCTTTATGTATCATAGGAATTGCTCTACAGTCAATAACAGGCAGTCAACGTAAGTATGTTTAGAAACCAAATACCTAAGTGACCTTTCAACCCTGTGTAGCTAAGGGGCACCTGTAGATTTTTACTTGGCCCAAATAAACTGTATGATAAACTGTGTTTACTATAAGTTTGGAAAATTATATGATCAAATCACTACTGATCAACTGAATCTAGTATGAGCCTTTTTACCCTGCCTTCCTCTTAGTATATGTGCCCTGAAGTTTACCCTAACAGAGTATTTTAACTTCTGACACAAAGGACACTTCAACAGGCAAAAATGCTTGCTTGCTTGCTCTGCCTGATCATATATGCTACTCGTTAGCTTATGTAGCTTTTATTTGGTTAACTATCCATTGTTAAGCTATATACTTTTTGCCAGGTAATGAGTTGCTAGTTATTTGATTTTCATTTATGTACTGTTGGTTTTTTTAAATGTAATTCAAATTCTGCAACTAAAATTATACTTAAGAAAGGAATACCATGCCTTTTGTTTGAACCAATTGTGATGAGTCAAAGGAAGGAGCACAATCAAGGAGCATGGTGTCAAAGAAGAAGTTACATAATAGGGGGCTGATACCCTTTAACAACCTTTGGTTATGAAAAAGAAGGAAAAAAGGGAAAAAAATAAATCGAACTTTTCCTTCTTTTCTTTATGTTTCAAATTTATGCCCTAAAATAATACTAGTTGCAGTGTTAACAGTGTCAGTGTCAGGATACTCAAAAGCTAATATTTAGGGTTGACTTAAGTTCTAGATTATCTAATATCTATAGTCTTCTTAAGATAAAAGTAAAATATCTTACCAATGTGTTCATACTGATTGGTTTCAGGCTAGTATATGTACCTATTATAATTTGGTCATTGATAAATAGACATTTTATTTTCATTTAGTACTTGAACAGAGTAAGATGTCTTCTATTTTTATTTCTGGGATGGTGTTATGGGGGGAGTAAATATATTTAAAATAGTGATAAAGATAAAATTATGTGCATACAGATTTTGAATGTTTTGGTTTTAATATTTAGGTATTGAAGTAGAAGAGTTACCAAATGAAGAAGAAGAACTAAGTCCACCTCTTATGGAGTACAATATAAATGTGAAATCAATCCCTGAAATACAGTTAGCAGAAATGAATAAAGATGGGGCATCGATACTCAGTGAATCTTCAACAGAATCTATTAAAGATCTCCAGGAAGTATAAGCTCTCATTAATATTTGAATTAGAAGAACTTAATCAAGGCTTTTAGTTTGTTACATGTTCTGTTCTTAAAGAATCCTAGATAGTCTTACTTTATATTATCATATTGTTTATGCAGAGCTTGAATTGGAATAGTTCTTTTCCCAGTACTTTCTTCTACAATCTTCCCTGCCTTAATCATGTATTTTTGACAGCATTTATTGAACACTTATTATGTGCCAGGCACTGTGCTAGATTTCCGAACATGTTTATTCATCCTAAATGGTGGAGTGAATATGGAAGGTTAGCAGAAAGTAGAAGAAAGCATAGTAGGGAATAGAAGGAGAGAGAAAGGAAGAGAAAACAGGGATATTTCAATACTATTTACACAGAGGTAGAATTAAAATCATCCAGGATGTATTTCTTTACAGATAAGTGGTAGCAGTTAATATGTGGTCACTAAATTCTTTTTAGGCTTAGTTTTTCATCTTATGGACCTGAATATGTTGATTTTTTAAGGTGCCTTCTTCCTTTGTTAGTCTTACATGCATGCACACACACACACCTTTGTTAGTCATACATGCACATGTGCAAGTGAAGACCTCTGAGCTCTTTTCAGTGGCCTACTCATCAATGTTATATATTGTTCCTTTATACATCAGTGATTTCTCAAGCAGAAAACTGAGATTGAAATTAAAATGAAACTAATGTTCCATAGAATCTAGAGGAAACTATGATCTATTTTAGAAGATAAAATTCCAAGTGGTTAGAGGAAATACATTTTGCAAAATAATCCATTGTACAGTTTGAATTGCATATTAAATAGATGTATTTCTTACCTATCAGGTTAAGAGTAAACCAAAGAAAAAGAAAAAGACCAAGAATAAAAAGGTAAGTGGCATTAAAATGAAGGAATGTCTGATTATGAACAGTTAGGTTTAATACATGGTTTTACTGTTGTTTAGTTGCTAAGTTGTACCTGACTCTTTTGCTGACCCCATGGACTGTAGCCCGCCAGGCTCCTCTGTCCATGGGATTTCCCAGGCAATAATACTGGAATGGGTTGCCATTTCCTTCTCCAGGGGATCTTCCCAACCCAGGGATCAAACTCGCATCTCCTACATTGACAGGCAGATTCTTTACCACTGAGTCACCAGGGAAGCCTGGTTCTACTGTTTTTTTTTTTTTTTTAAATTAATTTTATTTTTAAACTTTACATAATTGTATTAGTTTTGCCAAATATCAAAATGAATCCACCACAGGTATACATGTGTTCCCCATCCTGAACCCTCCTCCCTCCTCCTCCCCCCATACCATCCCTCTGGGTCAGCCCCAGTGCACCAGCCCCAAGCATCCAGTATCGTGCATCGAACCTGGACTGGCATCTCATTTCATACATGATATTTTACATGTTTCCATACCATTCTCCCAAATCTTCCCACCCTCTCCCTCTCCCACAGAGTCCATAAGACTGTTCTATACATCAGTGTCTCTTTTGCTGTCTCGTACACAGGGTTATTGTTACCATCTTTATAAATTCCATATATATGCGTTAGTATACTGTATTGGTGTTTTTCCTTCTGGCTTACTTCACTCTGTATAATAGGCTCCAGTTTCATCCACCTCATTAGAACTGATTCAAATGTATTCTTTTTAATGGCTGAGTAATACTCCATTGTGTATATGTACCACAGCTTTCTTATCCATTCATCTGCTGATGGACATCTAGGTTGCTTCCATATCCTGGCTATTATAAACAGTGCTGTGATGAACATTGGGGTACACGTGTCTCTTTCCCTTCTGGTTTCCTCAGTGTGTATGCCCAGCAGTGGGATTGCTGGATCATAAGGCAGTTCTATTTCCAGTTTTTTAAGGAATCTCCACACTGTTCTCCATAGTGGCTGTACTAGTTTGCATTCCCACCAACAGTGTAAGAGGGTTCCCTTTTCTCCACACCCTCTCCAACATTTATTATTTGTAGACTTTTGGATCGCAGCCATTCTGACTGGTGTGAAATGGTACCTCATAGTGGTTTTGATTTGCATTTCTCTGATAATGAGTGATGTTGAGCATCTTTTCATGTGTTAGCCATCTGTATGTCTTCTTTGGAGAAATGTCTATTTAGATCTTTGGCCCATTTTTTGATTGGGTCATTTATTTTTCTGGAGTTGAGCTGTAGGAGTTGCTTGTATATTTTTGAGATTAGTTGTTTGTCGGTTGCTTCATTTGCTATTTTCTCCCATTCTGAAGGCTGTCTTTTCACCTTGCTAATAGTTTCCTTTGATGTGCAGAAGCTTTTAAGGTTAATTAGGTCCCAGTTGTTTATTTTTGCTTTTATTTCCAATATTCTGGGAGGTGGGTCATTGTATATCTGAAATTCCAAACTCTACTTTAGATTTTTAATTTACGCTTTTTGGTATTTGATATCAATTTTGTACCTGTATTTTCTTTATGATTTTTGTGACATTGTTTGTTTTTGTTTGTTTGTTTGTTTTCTCTCTTTATGCTTCTTCTTCCTTTTTTTTAACATTGTATTTTTGAAATTCCAAACTCTACTCTAGATTTTTAATTTTTGCTTTTTGGTATTAGTTATCGATTTTGTACCTATATTTTCTTTATAATTTTCGCAACCTTGTTTGTTTTTCTTTGTTCGTTTTTTCTCTCTTTCTTTTCCTTCTTCTTTTCTTTAACATTGTATTTTTGAAATTCCAAACTCTACTCTAGATTTTTAATTTTTGCTTTTATGTATTTGTTACCAATTTTTTACCTTTAAGAACCCAATCTTCAGGACCCATTTTTCACTAGGGAGCGAGATTACTGGCTTGACTGCTTTCTCTCCCTTTGGACTCTCCTTTTTGTCCACCAGGTCGCCTGTATCTCCTCCCTAACCCCTCTCTACTCTACCCAACTCTGTGAATTTCTGTGTGTTCCAGATGGTGGAGAACACTTAGGGAACTGATTACTGGCTGGATCTGTCTCCCTCCTTTTCATTCCCCCCTTTTATCCTTCTGGCCACCTGTCTCCTTCCTCCTTCTTCTCTTCTCTGTATAACTCCGTGAACATCTCTGAGTGGTCCAGTTGTGGAGTGCACATAAGGAAGTGACTACTGCTACCCCACTCTCCACTATTGATTCCATCTCATCTCATTGGGGTCACCTCTAACTCCCTCCTCCCACTTCTCTTCTCCATGTAACGCTGTGAACCTCTCTGAGTGACCCTCACAGTAGAGAAACGTTTCATCTTTAACGTAGATGTTTTATCAATGGTGCGTATAGAAGGAGAAGTTTTGAAACTTCTGTAAAAATAAGACCGATAACTGGAAGCAGGAGGCTTAAGTCCAAACCCTGACTCCAGGGAACTCCTGACTCCAAGGAACATTATTTGACATCAAACGCCTCCAAACCGACACTGAAACCAAGCACCACACAAGGGCCAACGAGTTCCAGGACAAGACATACCAAGCAAATTCTCCAGCAACAGAGGAACACAGCCCTGAGCTTCAAAATACAAGCTGCCCAAAGTCACCCCAATACCATAGACATCTCATAACTCATTACTGGACATTTCATTGCACTTCAGAGAGAAGAAATACAGCTCCACCCATCAGAACACCGACACAAGCTTCCCTAACCAGGAAACCTTGACAAGCCACCTGTACAAACCCACACACAGCGAGGAAAAGCCACAATAAAGAGAACTCCACAAACTGCCAGAATACAGAAAGGACACCCCAAACTCAGCAATTTAAACAAGATGAAGAGACAGAGGAATACCCAGCAGATAAAGGAACAGGATAAATGCCCACCAAACTAAACAAAAGAGGAAGAGATAGGGAATCTACCTGGTTCTACTGTTAATAGAACTTAAAACTAGTTCAAGTAGACAAGTAGCACAAATGACTTATAAATGTTCATAGCTTATTGAATATATGATTATAGAGAAGTATATATATGTTAGATTCTGAAAATGATTTAAATTTATAATATACCCTATTTTACTTCTCTAAATCATAATATATACATTTAAATATATAAATAAATAAATTGAATTAATCACTTTGAAATTTCATTAATTTCTGCATATCACTTTCATTTTAAAAATACCTACTCTGTTTTAAAAACAGCTTCTTTTCATATTTCTACAGATAAGTTCAGAAGCATTTTTCAAATCCTAAGAAATCTTGATTTTCTCCTCTGTATCTAAGACTCTGCCAACAATGCAATAATGTACTAAAATGGTACAAACCCAAGAAGCTTCTTTTATGCCTCTTCCTGTTGTTTGAGAGTTGTAAAATGAGCAAGTTACAGTCTGTAGCAGTTTTAGCAAGAAGTCTCTTAATAGCTTAAAAAATTACAAGAGAAAGTCAAGAGTATTTTTTTATTGGCTTAATTTTTTTAATCAAGACTGTATTAATAATTTTAGAGCAATTTTTTGATTCAGAGCAAAATTGAAAGTTACAGAGATCTCCCATATACTTTCTTACTCCAAACATGCATGTAGCCTCTTCACAACCAACATCCCCTTGCATAGTGTTACATTTGTTACAGCTGATGGGCCTGCATCCATAGATCATAATTACCCAGAGTCCATACTTTACAGTTTGGTTCACTCTTGTACATTTCAGTGGATTTGGACTCAAGATGATTTTTTTATTATTTCTGGCTTGAAACATAAAGTCTAGATTAAATTATAAACAGAGTGAAAGTATTTGCCCAACTGCAAATTCATCTTATTATACATGAATTTACATTATGTATATACACAAACTTTAGTCATAAATGAAATTTTACACAATGAAGGTAAATTTACAAAATACTTATTAAAGTCAAGAACAAGATAAAGATTTTTATGCTAATTGGATCAGTAAAATATCAATATCATTTTCATATTTATTGAAAGTTATCTTAAAATTAAATTTTAAAAATTAAATTATGTTTTTAAAACACATGAGTATAAATATTTTTTCCTTGCTTTTAGACAGTTCTTATCTAGTAAAACACAGCCTTGTAAATTGGTTTAGCTGATGTTTTTCATTTTTGCCAAAACATTGGTAAGTTCCAGGTCTAATACAGTGTAAGACTGATCAAATATATCTACAGCTATCAGACCACTGATCCAAACTCCAAGAGTTACAGTGTATATCTTCCTTACTTCCAAAGGATTAAAATATGATAATACTCAGATTGTCAATTTTAGCTAAATGGAAAGCCCACTCCTGTGTCAAATTGAAATTAAACGGAATAAACACAAGCAGAAATAATGTAATCACTACTTCAAAATTTATACACTAGTAATATTAAAAATTTCTTATAAAGTCAGCAACTATTTATGGATTTTTTTAAATTTAATTTTATTTTTAAACTTTACATAATTGTATTAGTTTTGCCAAATATCAAAATGAATCCATCACAGGTATACATGTGCTCCTCATCCTGAACCCTCCTCCCTCCTCCCTCCCCATACCATCCCTCTGGGTTGTCCCAGTGCACTAGCCCCAAGCATCCAGTATCGTGCATTGAACCTGGACTGGCATCTCGTTTCATACATGATATTTTACATGTTTCAATGCCATTCTCCCAAATCTTCCCACCCTCTCCCTCTCCCACAGAGTCCATAAGACTGTTCCATACATCAGCATCACTTTTGCTGTCTTGTACACAGGGTTATTGTTATCATCTTTCTAAATTCCATATATATGCGTTAGTATACTGTATTGGTGTTTTTCCTTCTGGCTTACTTCACTCTGTATAATAGGCTCCAGTTTCATCCACCTCATTAGAACTGATTCAAATGTATTCTTTTTAATGGCTGAGTAATACTCCATTGTGTATATGTACCACAGCTTTCTTATCCATTCATCTGCTGATGGGCATCTAGGATGTTTCCATGTCCTGGCTATTATAAACAGTGCTGCGATGAACATTGGGGTACACGTGTCTCTTTCCCTTCTGGTTTCCTCAGTGTGTATGCCCAGCAGTGGGATTGCTGGATCGTAAGGCAGTTCCATTTCCAGTTTTTTAAGGAATCTCCACATTGTTCTCCATAGTGGCTGTACTAGTTTGCATTCCCACCAACAGTGTAAGAGGGTTCCCTTTCCTCCACACCCTCTCCAACATTTATTATTTGTAGACTTTTGGATCGCAGCCATTCTGACTGGTGTGAAATGGTACCTCATAGTGGTCTTGATTTGCATTTCTCTGATAATGAGTGATGTTGAGCATCTTTTCATGTGTTTGTTAGCCATCTGTATGTCTTCTTTGGAGAAATGTCTATTTAGTTCTTTGGCCCATTTTTTGATTGGGTCATTTATTTTTCTGGAGTTGAGCTGTAGGAGTTGCTTGTATATTTTTGAGATTAGTTGTTTGTCAGTTGCTTCATTTTCTATTATTTTCTCCCATTCTGAAGGCTGTCTTTTCACCTTGCTGATAGTTTCCTTTGATGTGCAGAAGCTTTTAAGTTTAATTAGGTCCCATTTGTTTATTTTTGCTTTTATTTCCGATATTCTGGGAGGTGGGTCATAGAGGATCCTGCTGTGATGTATGTCAGAGAGTGTTTTGCCTATGTTCTCCTCTAGGAGTTTTATAGTTTCTGGTCTTATGTTTAGATCTTTAATCCATTCTGAGTTTATTTTTGTGTATGGTGTTAGAAAGTGTTCTAGTTTCATTCTTTTACAAGTGGTTGACCAGATTTCCCAGCACCACTTGTTAAAGAGATTGTCTTTAATCCATTGTATATTCTTGCCTCCTTTGTCAAAGATAAGGTGTCCATATGTGCGTGGATTTATCTCTGGGCTTTCTATTTTGTTCCATTGATCTATATTTCTGTCTTTGTGCCAGTACCATACTGTCTTGATAACTGTGGCTTTGTAGTAGAGCCTGAAGTCAGGTAGGTTGATTCCTCCAGTTCCATTCTTCTTTCTCAAGATCGCTTTGGCTATTTGAGGTTTTTGTATTTCCATACAAATTGTGAAATTATTTGTTCTAGCTCTGTGAAGAATACTGTTGGTAGCTTGATAGGGATTGCATTGAATCTATAAATTGCTTTGGGTAGTATACTCATTTTCACTATATTGATTCTTCCAATCCATGAACATGGTATATTTCTCCATCTATTAGTGTCCTCTTTGATTTCTTTCACCAGTGTTTTATAGTTTTCTATATATAGGTCTTTAGTTTCTTTAGGTAGATATATTCCTAAGTATTTTATTATTTCCGTTGCAATGGTGAATGGAATTTTTTCCTTAATTTCTCTTTCTGTTTTCTCATTATTAGTGTATAGGAATGCAAGGGATTTCTGTGTGTTGATTTTATATCCTGCAACTTTACTATAGTCATTGATTAGTTCTAGTAATTTTCTGGTGGAGTCTTTAGGGTTTTCTATGTAGAAGATCATGTCATCTGCAAACAGTGAGAGTTTTACTTCTTCTTTTCCAATTTGGATTCCTTTTATTTCTTTTTCTGCTCTGATTGCTGTGGCCAAAACTTCCAAAACTATGTTGAATAGTAATGGTGAAAGTGGGCACCCTTGTCTTGTTCCTGACTTTAGGGGAAATGCTTTCAATTTTTCACCATTGAGGATAATGTTTGCTGTGGGTTTATCATATATAGCTTTTATTATGTTGAGGTATGTTCCTTCTATTCCTGCTTTCTAGAGAGTTTTTATCATAAATGGGTGTTGAATTTTGTCAAAGGCTTTCTCTGCATCTATTGAGATAATCATATGGTTTTTATTTTTCAATTTGTTAATGTGGTGTATTACATTGATTGATTTGCGGATATTGAAGAATCCTTGCATCCCTGGGATAAAGCCCACTTGGTCATGGTGTATGATCTTTTTAATGTGTTGCTGGATTCTGGTTGCGAGAATTTTGTTAAGGATTTTTGCATCTATGTTCATCAGTGATATTGGCCTGTAGTTTTCTTTTTTTGTGGGATCTTTGTCAGGTTTTGGTATTAGGGTGATGGTGGCCTCATAGAATGAGTTTGGAAGTTTACCTTCCTCTGCAATTTTCTGGAAGAGTTTGAGCAGGATAGGTGTTAGCTCTTTAAATTTTTGGTAGAATTCAGCTGTGAAGCCATCTGGACCTGGGCTTTTGTTTGCTGGAAGATTTTTGATTACAGTTTCAATTTCCGTGCTTGTGATGGGTCTGTTAAGATTTTCTATTTCTTCCTGGTCGAGTTTTGTAAAGTTGTACTTTTCTAAGAATTTGTCCATTTCTTCCACGTTGTCCATTTTATTGGCATATAATTGTTGATAGTAGTCTCTTAAGATCCTTTGTATTTCTGTGTTGTCTGTTGTGATCTCTCCATTTTCGTTTCTAATTTTATTGATTTGATTTTTCTCCCTTTGTTTCTTGATGAGTCTGGCTAATGGTTTGTCAATTTTATTTATCCTTTCAAAGAACCAGCTTTTGGTTTTGTTGATTTTTGCTATGGTCTCTTTTGTTTCTTTTGCATTTATTTCTGCTCTAATTTTTAAGATTTCTTTCCTTCTACTAACCCTGGGGTTCTTCATTTCTTCCTTTTCTAGTTGCTTTAGGTGTAGAGTTAGGTTATTTATTTGACTTTTTTTTCTTGTTTCTTGAGGTGTGCCTGTATTGCTATGAACTTTCCCCTAAGGACTGCTTTTACTGTGTCCCACAGGTTTTGGGTTGTTGTGTTTTCATTTTCATTCATTTCTATGCAAATTTTGATTTCTTTTTGATTTCTTCTGTGATTTGTTGGTTATTCAGCAGCGTGTTGTTCAGCCTCCATATGTTGGAATTTTTAATAGTTTTTGTCCTGTAATTGAGATCTAATCTTACTGCATTGTGGTCAGAAAAGATGCTTGGAATGATTTCTATTTTTTGAATTTACCAAGGCTAGCTTTATGGCCCAGGATGTGATCTATCCTGGAGAAGGTTCCATGTGCGCTTGAGAAAAAGGTGAAATTCATTGTTTTGGGATGAAATGTCCTATAGATATCAATTAGGTCTAACTGGTCTATTGTATCATTTAAAGTTTGTGTTTCCTTGTTAATTTTCTGTTTAGTTGATCTATCCATAGGTGTGAGTGGGGTATTAAAGTCTCCCACTATTATTGTGTTATTGTTAATTTCTCCTTTCATACTTGTTAGCATTTGTCTTACATATTGTGGTGCTCCCATGTTGGGTGCATATATATTTATAATTGTTATATCTTCTTCTTGGATTGATCCTTTGATCATTATGTAGTGTCCTTCTTTGTCTCTTTTCACAGCCTTTGTTTTAAAGTCTATTTTATCTGATATGAGTATTGCTACTCCTGCTTTCTTTTGGTCCCTATTTGCATGGAAAATCTTTTTCCAGCCCTTCACTTTCAGTCTGTATGTGTCCCCTGTTTTGAGTTGGGTCTCTTGTAGACAACATATGTAGGGGTCTTGTTTTTGTATCCATTCAGCCAGTCTTTGTCTTTTGGTTGGGGCATTCAACCCATTTACGTTTAAGGGGTAATTACTGATAAGTATGATCCCGTTGCCATTTACTTTATTGTTTTGGGTTCGAACTTATACACCATTTTTGTGTTTCCTGTCTAGAGAATATCCTTTAGTATTTGTTGGAGAGCTGGTTTGGTGGTGCAGAATTCTCTCAGCTTTTGCTTGTCTGAAAAGCTTTTGATTTCTCCTTCATACTTGAATGAAATCCTTGCTGGGTACAATAATCTGGGCTGTAGGTTATTTTCTTTCATCATTTTAAGTATGTCTTGCCATTCCCTCCTGGCTTGAAGAGTTTCTATTGAAAGATCAGCTGTTATCCTTATGGGAATTCCTTTGTGTGTTATTTGTTGTTTTTCCCTTGCTGCTTTTAATATTTGTTCTTTGTGTTTGATCTTTGTTAATTTGATTAATATGTGTCTTGGGGTGTTTCGCCTTGGGTTTATCCTGATTGGGACTCTCTGGGTTTCTTGGACTTGGGTGATTATTTCCTTCCCCATTTTAGGAAGTTTTCAACTATTATCTCCTCAAGTATTTTCTCATGGTCTTTCTTTTTGTCTTCTTCTTCTGGGACCCCTATGATTCAATGTTGTAGCGTTTAATATTGTCCTGGAGGTCTCTGAGATTGTCCTCATTTCTTTTAATTCGTTTTTCTTTTATTCTCTCTGATTCATTTATTTCTACCATTCTATCTTCTAATTCACTAATCCTATCTTCTGCCTCTGTTATTCTACTATTTGTTGCCTCCAGAGTGTTTTTAATTTCATTTATTGCATTATTCATTTTATATTGACTCTCTTTTATTTCTTCTGGGTCCTTGTTAAACCTTTCTTGCATCTTCTCAATCTTAGTCTCCAAGCTATTTATCTGTGATTCCATTTTGATTTCAAGATTTTGGATTAATTTCACTATCATTATTTGGAATTCTTTATCAGGTAGATTCCCTATCTCTTCCTCTTTTGTTTGGTTTGGTGGGCTTTTATCCTGTTCCTTTATCTGCTGGGTATTCCTCTGTCTCTTCATCTTGTTTAAATTGCTGAGTTTGGGGTGTCCTTTCTGTATTCTGGCAGTTTGTGGAGTTCTCTTTATTGTGGCGTTTCCTCGCTGTGTGTGGGTTTGTACAGGTGGCTTGTCAAGGTTTCCTGGTTAGGGAAGCTTGTGTCGGTGTTCTGGTGGGTGTCCAGTAATGAGTTATGAGATGTCTATGATTTTGGGGTGACTTTGGGCAGCTTGTATCTTGAAGTTCAGGGCTGTGCTCCTTTGTTGCTGGGGAATTTGCTTGGTATGTCTTGCCCTGGAACTTATTGGCCCTTGTGTAGTGCTTGGTTTCAGTGTTGGTTTGGAGGCATTTGATGAGCTCCTGTCAATTAATGTTCCTTGGAGTCAGGAGTTCCCTGGAGTCAGGGTTTGGACTTAAGCCTCCTGCTTCCAGTTATCGGTCTTATTTTTACAGTAGTTTCAAAACTTCTCCTTCTATACAGCACCATTGATAAAACATCTACATTAAAGATGAAAGGTTTCTCTACTGTGAGGGTCACTCAGAGAGGTTCACAGCATTACATGGAGAAGAGAAGAGGGAGGAGGGAGTTAGAGGTGACCCAAATGAGATGAGGTGGAATCAATAGTGGAGAGAGTGCGGTAGCCAGTAGTCACTTCCTATGTGCACTCCACAACTGGACCACTCAGAGATGTTCACGGAGTTACACAGAGAAGAGAAGAAGGAGGAAGGAGACAGAGGTGGCCTGAGGGATAAAAGGGGGGAATGAAAAGGAGGGAGACAGATCCAGCCAGTAATCAGTTCCCTAAGTGTTCTCCACCATCTGGAACACACATAAACTCACAGAGTTGGGTAGAGTAGAGAGGGGTTAGGGAGGAGACACAGGCGACCTGGTGGAGAAAAAGGAGAGTCCAAAGGGAGAGAGAGTAGTCAAGCCAGTAATCTCGCTCCGTAGTGAAAAATGGGTCCTGAACATTGGGTTCTTAAAGGTAAAAAGTTGGTAACAAATACATAAAAGCAAAAATTAAAAATCTAGAGTAGAGTTTGGAATTTCAAAAATACGATGTTAAAGAAAAGAAGGAAAAGAAAGAGAGAAAAAACGAACAAAGAAAAACAAACAAGGTCACAAAAATTATAAAGAAAATACAGGTACAAAAGTGATAACTAATACCAAAAAGCAAAAATTAAAAATCTAGAGTAGAGTTTGGAATTTCAAAAATACAATGTTAAAAAAAAGGAAGAAGAAACATAAAGAGAGAAAAGAAACAAACAAAAGCAATGTCGCAAAAATTATAAAGAAAATACAGGTACAAATTTGATATCAAATACCAAAAAGCATAAATTAAAAATCTAGAGTAGAGTTTGAAATTTCAGATATACAATGTTATATAAAAGAAGAAGAGAATTAAACAGAAAAAAAAAAAAAAATCACAGAAATTATAAAAAAAACTGTAGGTATAAAATTGATAACATATACCAAAAAGCTAAAATTTAAAAACTAGAGTAGAGTTTGGAATTTCAAAAATACAATGTTAAAGAAAAGAAGAAGGAAAAAAAAAAAAGGTCAAAAAATTATAAAATACATATATATGAAGTTTGCTGAAGAAGAAAAAAATAGGGTCTTTTTTTTTTTTTTTTTTTTTTTTTGTAATAGGTTATAAAAGTGAAAATTAAAGGAACAATAGAGGACTTAAAAAATTTTTTTTAATTAAAAAAGAAAGAAAGAAAGAATGATCGTAAAAATAGTAAAAATATATCTAGGACTTTCTCTGGTTTTGTTGTATGGTGGGTTCAGTTCATTTTTGGCTAGTTCCTTGGTCCAACTTATATTTCTCAATATCTATAGGCCCCTTCCTATGTAGTCCGTAGTAACCATGGGGTTTTAATCTATTGCCTGTAGCTTCCAAGGCGTTTCCCTCTGTTATAACTTCTTCTGTTTGCGGGTCTCTTCAGTGTCTGGCTTCCGCCCTGACACAAAGGGGACGGTGGGGGAAACTTTTTTTTTTTTTTAGGCTCATTTGTTCAGTCATGCTGTGGGGAGGGAGGGAGGGATGCTGCAAACAAATAACACTGGTGTGCGCTCGCAGTGCCTCAGCCACACTGGGTCTGCCCCCACTCACGGCGCATGTAGCCTCCCTGCCCACACTGCTCGGGCTCTAGGTTGTTTCGCCGAGAACAATCCGAGGCCGGCCCTGGGCTGCATGTACCTCCCAGGTCCAAGCCGCTCAGGTTCAGGCACTCGGGTAGTCCTCAGAGGCGCAGACTCTGTTGGGCCTGCATTTTGTGCTCTTCCCAGGTCCGAGCAGCTCAGGTGATGAGGTGTTTGGCGAACGCCAATGCTGCAACTTATCGCCTCCCCGCCACTCGGTTATCTGGGTGTAAAACCGGCGCACCTTCTCAGGCAGATGTTGACCGTCCAGACCCCCAAGCAGTTTTAGCTAGCAAAGAAGCCTGCTTACAGTTTTATAGATAATGTCTCTCTGGGGCTGCGATTGCCCCCTTCCAGCTCTGGCTGCCTGTTACCGGAGGGGGAAGGTCTGCAGCCGACTATCTCTGTTCAGTCCTTTGTTCCGTGCGCGGGCCTGGTGGTGTCTTAGGTTGGGGCTGGCTTTTGGCGTGGTAGATATCCCACAGTCTGGTTTGCTAGCCCAAATTATTTCGCTCAGATAGCGCTCAGGGTATTCAGGCCAGATTCTTACTCTGAGCGATGCAGCCCGCGCCGCGCCTCCCTGCCCAGCCCCCGCTTGCTAATGGCGTGTGCAGGCGTCTGCGCTGCTTCTCCGCTGGGGGAGTTACCGTAGGGCTCTCAATCTGCGAGTTTTAATTGTTTATTTTTTCTCCCTGTTATGTTGCCCTCTGTGCTTCCAAAGCTTGGCACAGATTCGGCAGTGATAAGGTTTCCTGGTGTTTGGAAACTTCTGTCTTTTTAAGACTCCCTTCCCAGGATGGAACTCCGTCCCTCCCTCTTTTGTCTCTTTTTTTTTGTCTTTTATATTTTTTCCTACCTCCTTTCGAAGAGTTGGGTTGCTTTTCTGGGTGCCTGATGTCCTCTGCCGGCATTCAGAAGTTGTTTTGTGGAATTTACTCGATGTTTAAATGCTCTTTTGATGAATTTGTGGGGGAGAAAGTGTTCTCCCCATCCTACTCCTCCGCCATCTTGGCTCCTCCCCTATTTATGGATTTTTATAAAACATTCTTAGTTTATTTCCAATTTATTTTATTAAAAAATTGAGATACCTTGAAAATAAAATAATAAGTTTATCAAGAAAAAATTTGGACACTAGAAGAGAGATCATATCCTTTATCTAAATTTTGAAGTATAAACCTAAAAAATGCTGAAAATTTTTCATATGACTATTTCATATACAGTAGTCCTGTTATACTCAATTGCTGTTATAGTAGGAAAGAATTGTCTAGTGTAATGTAAGCAACCAGTTATAAAAAGCTGAGTCCATCAAATTATCTAATCACGTGTTCTCCACATGAAAAATTCTAGTATGTAGAAATTTGTGTGATACAGAGTGACTACAGAATCCTTATGCATGAAATTATATCCTCTGTTAATTATTTGATTTTCAGCATGTCTACCTAACAATATTTGAGGTACTAAAAACACCTATGAGGGATTCTCTGGATAAAGATGACAAAAAGAATAATTTATGTAGCAAATAGAGGGGATAATAAAATAACTTCTAACTAGTATGTATAGTAGTAAATTGTAAATAACTCTTGAGAGTTAGTTATTTCTTTCTTTCATCCCAATTTTATTCCCGACTCAGAGGAACTGACGTTAGAAGTAGAAAAGGAAGGTAAAGCAGATGGCAAAAGAATAGAAGCATTGAGGGAAAAAAATATGGCAGGAAATAAGCTCTTCAAAGTGGATGTCCTCTCTAAAGGGAAGTTGCTGAGATGCATGTAAGACAGGCTGATACATAAAGTTGGCATAAAGTTATCCTGGAAAGAGCTTAAAAGGAATTTTAGAAAGACAGGTATCTCCTGCTTTCTGAAGTTCACTTTATACCACTTTGTCTTTATGAAAGACCTGCATTAATATCTGTTTATGCTAACCAAAAGAAATCTGAAGAGGATTTTTGCTTATACAAAAAAAGTTACAGGCTTACTTCGTTTTATTGCACTTTGCTTTACTGTACTTTGCAGATACTGAATTTTTCACAAATAGAAGGTTTGTGGCAGCTCTGCATCAAACAAATCTAGTGGCACCATTTTCCCAATGGCATTTACTCACTTTGTTTCTGTGTTGCATTTTGGTAATTCTCACAATATTTCAAACTTCTAAATTATTATCATTTTGTCATTGTGATCTGTGATCAGTTATCTTTTTTTAGGTATAGTTGATTTACAGTATTATATTATTTTGGGGTACACAACATAGTGATTCAAAATTTTTATTGGTTATACTCCATTCGAAGTTATTATAAAATATTGGCTATATTCCCTGTGCTATATAATATATCCTTGTACTTTATTTTATACACAGTAGTTTGTATATCTTAACCCTCTCTTCCTGTGGTGTCCCTCCCCACTTCCCTATCCCTATTGGTAACAACTAGTTTGTCCACTATATATTTGCATCTGTTTCTATTTTGTTATATTTATTCATTTGTTTTACTTTTTAGATTCCATATGTAAGTGATAACATATAGTATTTGTCTTTCTCTGACTTTTTTCACTAATCCTAATGCTCTCTAGATACATCCATGTTGTCGCAAATGTAGAATTTCATTCTTTTTTCTGGCTGAGTAGTATTCCATTGTGTATATAAACCATAGTTTCTTTATCCATTCATCTCTTGATGGACATTGAGGTTGCTTCCATATCTTGGCTATCATAAATAATGCTTCTGTGAACATTGGGGTGCATGTATAGTTTCAAATTAGCATTTTCATTTTCTTTTCCTGTATGCTCAGGAGTGGAGTTGCTGTATCATGTGGTCATTGTACTGTTGGTTTCCTGAGGAACCTCTGTACTGTTCTCCATAGTGGCTACACCAGCTTCCATCCCCACCAATGGTGTACAGTGTTCTTTTTCTCCACATTCTTGCTGACATATATTTGTGGTCTTCTTGATCATGGCCATTCTGCTACATGTGGGGTGATCTCATTATGGTTTTGATTTGCATTTCTTTGATGATTAGCAGTGTTGAGCGTCTTTTCATAAGCCTTTTGGCCACCTGTATATCTTCTTTGAAAAAATGTCTATTCAGGTCTTCTGCCCATTATTTAGTCAGGTTATTTGGGTTTTCTTTTTTTTTATATACTGAATTGTATGAACTGTTTGTTTTGGAGATTAGCCCCTTTTTAGTCATATTGTTTGCAAATATTTTCTCCCATTCAGTAAGTTGTCTTCTCATTTTGGTCAGTGGTTTCCTTTGCTCTGCGAAAGTTTTTAATTAGGTCCCATTTGTTTACTTTTGCTTTTCTTTCCTGTGCTTTAGTTCAGTTGGTCAGTCGTGTCCGACTCTTTGCGACCCCATGAACCACAGCACGCCAGGCCTCCCTGTCCATCACCAACTCCTGGAATCTACCCAAACCCATGTCCATAGAGTCGGTGATGGCATCCAGTCATCTCATCCTCTGTCGTCCCCTTCTCCTCCTGCCCTCAATCTTTCCTAGCATCAGGGTCTTTTCAAATGAGTTACGTCTTCACATCAGGTGGCCAAAGAATGGGAAAGACTAGAGATCTCTTCAAGAAAATTAGTGATACCAAGGGAACATTTCATGCAAAGATGGGCTCAATGAAGGACAGAAATGGTACCCACTTTGTGGAGAAATTTTATCATAAACAGATATTGAATTTTGTCAAAAGCTTTCTCTGCATCTATTGAGATGACCATATGATTTTTGTTCTTCAGTCATTGTGGTATATTACATTGAGTAATTTGTAAATATTGAACCATCTTTGCATCCCTGGGTTAAATCCCACTTGAGGTGATCGGTGAGCTTTGATGTTAATATTGCAGTTGTTTTGGGCTGGTACAAATCATGCCCATATTAGATGGTGACCTTAAAAGATAAATGTGTGTATTCTGACTTCTCTACCAACCAGGGCTCCCCTGGTGGCTCAGTTGGTAAAGAATCCACCTGCAGTGTGGGAAACCTGGGATCATTCCCTGGGTTGGGAAGATCCCCTGGAGAAGCGAAGAGCTACCCACTCCAGTATTCTGGCCAGGAGAATTGCATGGACTGCACAGTCCATGGGGTCACAAAGAGTCAGACATCACTGAGCGACTTTCACTCACCAACCAGCTATTCCCTCATCTCTGTCCCTCTCCTTGGGTTTTCCTGTTCCCTGAGATGCAACAGTTGTTGAAATAGAGCAATTAATAACCTTGCTAAGTTAATAGCCGCTAAGTGTTCTAATGAAAGGAAGAGTTGCAGGTCTCTCGTTGCAAATCAAA
Organism: Bos mutus; assembly: GCF_027580195.1. NCBI lineage: Eukaryota > Metazoa > Chordata > Mammalia > Artiodactyla > Bovidae > Bos > Bos mutus. Next base: position 52,532,118 of record NC_091617.1, read on the forward strand.
AGCTAGAAATTGTTAAGCTTAGTGAGGAAGTTATATTGAAAACTGTGATAGGCCTAAAGCTAGGCCTCTTATGCCAAACACTTAGCCAAGTTGTGAATGCAAAGGAAAAATACTTGAAAGAAATTAGAAGTGCTACTCCAGTGAACACAGGAGTGATAAGAAAGTGAAACAGCCTTATTGTTGATATAGAGAAAACTTTAGTGTTCTGGATAGAATATTAAATCAGCCACAACAGTCCCTTAAACTAAAGCCTAATCTAGAGGAAGGCACTTCAGTTCTGTAAAAGCTGAGAGAGGTGAGGAAACTGCAGAAGAAAAGTTTGGAGCCAGCAGAGGTTGGTTCAAGGAAAGAAGCCATCTCTATCATTTCAGATTATAAGGTGAAGCAGCAAGTGCTGATGTGGAAGCTGCAGAAAGTTATCCAGAAGACCTCGCGAATATAACTAATGTAGGTGACTATACCAAACAACAGATTTTCAGTGTAGTCAATACAGCCTTCTATTGGAAGAAGATGCCATCTAGGGCTTTCATCTAGCTAGAGAAGAAAAGTAATGCCTGTCTTCAAAACTCCAAGACACAGGCTGACTCTCTTGTTGGGGGCTGATGTAGCTAGTAATTTTAAGTAGAAGCCAGTGCTTATTTACCATTCTGAAAATCCTAGCAAAAAGAATTGTGCTAAATCAACTCTGCCCTCTAGAAATGGAACAACATATCTGGATGACAACACATCTCTTTACAACATGGTTTACTAAATATTTTAAGCCTACTCTAGAGACTTACTGCTTAGAAGGAAAGATTTCTTTCAAAATATTACTGCTCATTGACAGTATATCTGGTCACCCAGGAGCTCTGATGGAAATCTACAATGATATTAATATTGTTTTCATGCCTGCTAACACAACATCCATTCTGCAGCCTGTGGATGAAGGAGTCATTTCAACTTTCAAGTCTTATTATTTAAGAAATACATTTTGAGAGGCTTCAGTTGCCATAAATAGTGATTCCTTTGATGAATTTGGGAAAAGTCAATCGAAAACCTCTGGAAGGATTCACCTTTCTAGATGCCATTAAAAATATTAATAATTAATGGAAAGAGGTAAAAATATCAACATTAACAGGAGTTTGGAAGAAGCTGATTCCAGCCCTCATATGACACTGATGGATTTAAGACTTCAGTAGAGAAAGTAATTGCAGATGTGAAAATAGCAAGAGAACTAGAAATAGAAGTGGAGCTTGAAGATGTGACTGAATTGCTACAATCTCATGATAAAACTTCAATGGGTGAAGAGTTGCTTCTTTCAGTTGAGCAAAGAAAGTAGTTTCCTGAGATGAAATCTACTCCTGGTGATAGTTCCATAAATACTGTTGAAATGACAACAAAGGATTAGAAGATGACATAAACTTAACTGCAGGGTTTGAGAGGACTGATTCCAATTTTGAAAGAAGATCTACTGTGGGTGAAATGCTATCAAAACAGCATTGCATGCTACAGAGAAATCATTTGTGAAAGAAAGAGTTGATCAACGTGATAAACTTTGTTGTTGTCTTATTTTAAGAAATTAGCACAGCCATTGCCACTTTTAGCAACCGTCACCCTGATTAGTCGGCAGCCGTCAACACCAAGACAAGACCATATACCAAAGAAAAGATTGCAGTTTGCTGAAAATTTAGATGATGGTTAGTATTTTTAACAATAAAGTATTTTACAATTAAATTATACACATTCTTTTTTTAAGACATAATGTTATCATCACACACTTACTTGCATGCAATATAGTATAAACATAATTTTTATATGTACCAGGAAAATCACAAATTTATATGACTTGCTTTATTGCAATATTCACCTTATTGAGGTTGTCTGGAACCAAACCTTCATTACATCTAAGGTATGCCTGTAATTATTTCTTCAGTTTGTATAGTTCCTTTTGGAGAAGGAAATGGTAACCCACTCCAGTGTTCTTGCCTGGAGAATCCCATGGACAGAGGGGCCTGGTGGGCTGCAGTCTATGGGGTTGCAAAGAGTTGGACACGACTAAGTAACTAACACATGCCATTTCAGCTTTGGAAAGGTGTCATAAAAATGATGTACTTTTGGGTAGCTGGGGAACTGATTATACTAGATGTATTCATTCAGTTCAGTTCAGTTCAGTTCCATCGCTCAGTCGTGTCCGACTCTTTGCGACCCCATGAATCACAGCACGCCAGGCCTCCCTGTCCATCACCAACTCCTGGAGTTCACTCAAACTCATGTCCATTGAGTCGGTGATGCCATCCAGCCATCTCAGCCTCTGTCGTCCCCTTCTCCTCCTGCCCTCAATCCCTCCCAGCATCAGAGTCTTTTCCAGTGAGTCAACTCTTTGCATCAGGTGGCCATAGTATTGGAGTTTCAGCTTTAGCATCAGTCCTTCCAAAGAACACCCAGGACTGATCTCCTTCAGGTTGGATCTCCTTGCAGTCCAAGGGACTCTCAAAAGTCTTCTCCAACACCACAGTTCAAAAGCATCAATTCTTCGGCACTCAGCTTTCTTCACAATCCAACTCTCATCCATACATGACCACTGGAAAAACCATAGCCTTGACTAGACGGACCTTTGTTGGCAAAGTAATATCTCTGCTTTTCAATATTATATCTAGGTTGATCATAACTTTCCTTCCAAGATGTATTCATTATGAACAACCAAAGCTGTTTTCAATTTAGTTATTCAGGTACACTCAAGGCAGGAGTCGATAATTCTAAATTGTAGAATCAAATTGGCACTGGACATTGATCAGACAATGAAATGCAAAAATCCTCTTAGTATGCAGACAATAAAGCAAAACAAATTAGTAAGTTTATCATAGAATCTGTGGGGAAAGAGACCAGAATTTTTTTGTAAACAAGAGATGATAGTAGAAATTAATACTGTAATTTACATGACAATAATTGATACTCTTAGTAGAAGGGTGATATCTGAATAATTGATATGTTGTGTCATTGATATTACCTTTATTTAATAGGTTGCCTTTATAGTTTTGTTTTAATGAAAATAAAATTTAGGGCTATTTAACTTTTCCTCCCAATTGTGATCTCCCTAGCATTTTTTTCCCTGTAAGATTCTTAGTATATCAGTCTGCTTTCTCTTTACATGTAGATTTTTCAAGAATGCTTGTAATTAGTGTCTGATTTCATAAATGAGAATTACATATACCCTGTCCTAAGATATAGCAATAGGTACAAACTCAACCTCAACACTCATTTCCATTATCTGAATTTGTGTGTGTGTTTCATGACTCAGTGGTTAGATAACAAAATCGATTTGGTAGGCCACAGCTATAATTTTAGAAAAGGAAAATAATTAGTATGAATAAAAAAATTCTAGAGTTCCTCACGCATTATCTTAGTTTAGGCTGCTATAGCAAACTACCATAGATTGGATGGCTTAAATAAGATTTTTGTTTTTCATAGTTCTGGAGGCTGAGAAATTCAAGATCAAGGTACTAGCCAATTCAGTGTCTGGTGAAGGCCCTCTTCTTAATATGCAGAAGAAGGCCCTCTTCTTATAGCTACCTTTTTGCTATATTATTACATGTTGAAGAAAGAGTGAGTGAGCATGCACAAGCAAGCAAGCTAGCTCTCTGATCTCTTCTTATAATGGCACTGATCCTGTCATCAAGGCTCCACATCGTGTAAATCTAATTACCTCCCAATGGCCATACCTCCAATTACCATCACATTGAGGGTTAGGGTTTCAATGTAAGAATTTTGGAGACACACAAGCATGTAGTCCATAGCACACATAATATGAGTAAGATTTGTTTCATGGAACTTATGTTTCAGTTTCATGCTTGTGTATAAAAATAGCTATGTAAGTGCATTTAAGTCATAATGTAAAATATATTTATTTTGGTTGTGGTCAGAAAGCTTGGTGGTGGTGGTGGTATAGTCACTGAGTTGTGTCCAGCCCTTGTGACCCCATGGACTGTAGCCTGCTGGGCTCCTCTATCCATGAGATTTCCCAGGCAAGAATACTAGAGTGGGATTGCCATGCCCTTCTTCAGGGGATCTTCCCAACCCAAGAATCAAACCCACGTCTCTTGCATTACAGGCATATTCTTTAGACCTTTGAGCCACCAAGAATCCCCCCAAAACTTGAGAAATGTCTAAATTCAGTTAGATTAGGTACTGTACCAACATAGTTAATATATAATACTAATTCTTGATGTTGTTTTTCAGAATAAGGAATCAAAAGAAGAGCAAATGTAAGTATTTATTTCATTTTAAAATTTTTCTTAGTACTTTCAAGTGTGCTTTACCAGTATGACACAACCTTGCTTTGGTACATATTCTCAGAATATGGTAATATTCTTAAGAGAAGAAAAGACAGTTTTTTTTATCTTAATAAGTTGTCGGGTTTTTTATTGAAAGTGACAGAAAGTTAAATTATCACTTGTTTTTTATTGAAAGTGACAGAAAGTTAAATTATCACTTGTTTTGGGAGAATAGAATCTCTTACATTTTTCTGTGTGGCTACTCAAGAGTCATCCAATGCCTACTGCTTTATTCAAGGACTAAATTTGTTTCCAGCATAAAATCTTTTAAAATACAGTCTAGATTACAGTTAGCCAATGTAGATGAAATAACATTTAACCTTAAAGACAGATTATCTTTTGTCCCAGTAACCCCTTTTACAAAAAGAGTTTCATGTGGTTTGGTTTGTTTAATTAATCTCTTATTTTTTTTATAATCCCAGTTGTTAACAGTGAATTTTGAACCTTTACTGAACACCTTTTAATGTCTGAAGATAATTGTGAGCTATATTCTCCAGCAACATGATTAATGACAGTGTAGTAGAGGAAGGAAGTAGGGGAGACATCCTATGAAGAGATCAGTTAAAAGTTTTGTTAAGTAGCTATAGAGAACTCTCTATAAGGACATACTTATCTTTAAAATGGTAACAAGAACATACTTTGTTAGCTTTAAAGCATCTTGTAGTTGATATTTTCTCATTGATAATGGACATGATCCACTTGGTACATTAGTAGTTCATCATCTAAGGTGGGTTTTCACTTTCTCTGTCAACAAGTTGAGCCACTAAACTGATAGTGTATGTCTGTGTCTTTTTAAGGTTATGTCTGTTGTTGTTGTTCAATCATTAAGTCTTGTCTGACTCTTTGTGACCCCGTGGACTGCAGCACACCAGGCTTCCCTGTCCTTCACTATCTCCCAGAGTTTGCTCAAATTCATGTCCATTGAGTCGATGAGGGTCTCTAACCATCTCATCCTCTGCTGCTCTTTTCTCCTTTTGCCTTTAATCTTTCCCAGCTTCTGGGCCTTTGCCAGTGAGTTGGCTTTTCACATCAGGTGGCCGAAGTATCGGAGCTTCCACTTCAGCATCAGTCCTTCCAAAGAACATTCTGGGTTGATTTTCTTTAGGATTGACTGATTTGATGTTCTTGAAGTCCAAGGGACCATCAAGAATCTTCCCCAGGACTGCAGTTTGAAAGCATCAATTCTCAGCACTCAGCCTTCTTTATGGTCCAAGTCTCACATCCTTATATGACTACTGGAAAAACCACAGCTTTAACTATACAGACCTTTGTTGGCAAATTCATGTCTCTGCTTCCTAATATGTTGTCTAGGTTTGTCATAGCTTTCCTTCCAAGGAGTGAACATCTTTTAATTTAATGCCTGCAGTCACTGGACCATCTGCAGTGATTTTGGAGCCCAAGAAAATAAAGTCTGTCACTGCTTTCACTTTCCCCTCTTCTATTTGCCATGAAATGATGTAACCAGATGCAATGATCTTAGTTTTTTGAATGTTGAGTTTTAAGCCAACTTTTTCACTCTTCTTTCACCCTCATCAAGAGGCTCTTTAGTTCCTCTCACTTTTTGCCATTAGAGTGGTGTCATCTGCATATCTGAGGTCGTTGGTATTTCTCCTGGCAATCTTGATTCCAGGTATGAATGAATGAATCTTGATTCATTCATCTAGCCTGGCATTTCACATAATATACTCTGCACATAAGTTAAATAAGCAGGGTGACAATATACAGCCTTGATGTACTCCTTTCCCAATTTTGAATCAGTCAGTTGTTCCATGTCCAGTTCTAACTGTTAATTCTTGGCATACAGGTTTCTCAGGAGACAGGAAAGGTGGTCTGATATTCCCATCTCTTTAAGAATTTTCCATAGTTGTTGTGATCCATACAGTCAAAGACATTAGCGTAGGTAATGAAGCAGAAGTAAATGTTTTTCTTGAACTCCCTTGCTTTCTCCATGATCCAATAATCTGGTCCCTCTGCCTCTTTGAAATCCAGCTTGTGCATCTGGGAGTTCCCGGTTCACATACTGCTGAAGCCTAGCTTGAAGGATTTTGAGCATAACCTTGCTAGTATGTGAAATGAGCACAATTGTACAGTAGTTTGAACATTCTTTGGCATTACCTTTCTTTGGGATTGGAATGAAGACTTAACATTTTCTAGTTCTCTGGCTACTACTAAGTCTTCCAAATTTGTTAACATATCGAGTGTAGCATTTTAACAGCATCATCTTTTAGGATTTTAAATAGCTCAGCTGAAATTATGTCACCTCCACTAGCTTTGTTCCTAGTAATGCTTCCTAAAGCCCACTTGATTTCACACTCCTAGATGTCTGGCTCTAGGTGAGTGATCATACCATCATGGTTATCTGGGTCATTAAGACCTTTTTTGTGTAGTTTTTCTTTGTATTCTTGCCACCATCTCTTAATTTCTTCTGCTTCTGTTAGATCTTTATCATTTCTATCCTTTATCATGCCCATCCTTACGTGAAGTGTTCCCTTAATATCTCCAATTTTCTTGAAGATATATCTAGGCTTTCCCATTATATTGTTTTCCTCCATTTCTTTGCATTGTTCATTTAAGAAGGCTTTCTTACCTCTCTTTGCTATTCTCTGGAACTCTGCATTCCGTTGAGTCTATCTTTCCCTTTCTCCCTTGCCTTTTACTTCTCCTCTTTCCTCAGCTGTTTGGAAAGCTTCCTCAGACAACACTTTGTCTTCTTGCACATCTTTTTCTTTGGGGTGGTTTGATCAAGGCCTCCTGTACAGTGTTATAAACCTCTGTTCATAGTTCCTTAGGCACTCATGTCTACCAGATCTAACCCCTTGAATCTTTCCTTCACCTCCACTGTATAATCATAAAGGATGATTTAGGTCATACCTGAATGGCCTCATGGTTTTCCCTACTTTCTTCAATTTAAGACTGAATTTGGCAATAAGGAGCTCATGATCTGAGCCACAGCCAGCTCCAGGTCTTGTTTTTACTGACTGTATAGAGCTTCTTCATCTTTGCTGCAAAAAACACAATTAGTTTGATTTCATTATTGACCATCTGGTGATGTCCACGTGTGGAGTTGTCTCTTGGGTTGTTGGAAAAGAGTGTTTGCTATGACTAGTGAAAAAGTAAGTTTATGTCTAGATACCATAAATGTAAATTATTAAAGGATGAAACAGTATAATCAGTCATTTTGCTTCTTTTCACTTATACCATAGACCCAAACCTGGATGATCATCAAATCACCCAGGGAACTTTGTTTTAAATGAAAAATTTCAAAACACACAAAAGTAAAGAGAATAATAACAGTATAACAGTATATCTATGTTTGTAGGTATACCTGTCATCCTGATTTTACAGTTTTCATTGTTTTCCCACATTTGCTTCATTCTTCCCTTCATATTTATTTTTTGAGTGTTTTCAGTCTCAAAACTGTATAATTTTATCTATACATGCTTCAGTTTGCATCTCTTTAATAGAAGAATATTTTCCTATATTATCACAATGCTATTATCATACTTTAAAAATTTAGAAGTAACCTTTTCTAGCTTTTCAAAAGTATAAATTCATATTTTTGCATCTGTTGTGGTTTCAGGAAGAATATAAATTTTAAAAAACTGTTGAAGTAATATGGAAAACTGAGTTTTGGAACTGTGGTCTAAACAAGTAATTTATTTCACTGAACTTTCCAAAATGTTTGAGTTAGTCTAGAATACTTCAGTGATATGTAATGACTGTTCTATAGTGTTTTACAAGTTATTCTACAAGCATAATATGTCCTTTTTTCTAGATCTCATTGACCTAAAATAAGTACTAATGCATCTATTTTCTTTCTATTTGCTAATAAAGTCAAGTAATTTTTATCATGCTATATGTAAAAGTACTATTTCTTGTTATTATTCAGTGAGATTAGGAAGGAAATTCATAGCTACTAAATAGTAGGCCAACTGAAATGATACTAGCATGCATTTAAATTTTAGACATATGCATAAAAATGAGTTAATTGCCATTGTACTTATAGTATTTCCTTTCTTTTCTCAGTGGTTTCTAGTTACTGAAATTCATTATTACTACGGCTTTTTTTTTTTTTTTGAATAAAATCTTGTTACAAAAAAAAAAAACCCTGTTAAAAAACAAACCTCCATCTTAAATCTGCTTTATGTATGTTACTATTCGGAGCCCTCTATTTAAATATACATGAGACCTAAGCACTGAAGTTGATCAAACCAACCTGCCTGTAAGGAATACTGTAATGATTAAATAATATGGCAGATGTGGAAATGCTTGTCAATATTTCCCAAAGTATTGTTTCTCAAAGTAACTGATATATAATTAACATAATTATAACTTGAAAAATGAACTCCATGGTCTCATAATTCTTAGAAGCACTACTATGAACAGAATAGGTACCTCAGTTGAGTGCTATCTCAAATACGCTAAAATTGATTGTGAGTCTCCAAAAGAAATACATGGTATCGGCACTGTCCAAACTTTGAACCTTTCTGATCTAAGCATCTCATAAGACCAGTACAATATTAATTTGGGAAATAATGGCTTAGATGAAAAACACTATACAGTTATAAAAAGTCACATTGGTTATGTCACCACTATAGCCCAAATATGATAGGAAAGGAAGAGCAGTTGAAGAAGGAACAAGCAAATCTGTATGCAGTCAGTAGATTTATGAAAGATGATGCAAGCAATATTCAAGAAGATTCTACGACTGAAGACAAGTTCTGTAGTCTGGATGAATTGCATATTCTGGACATGATACAGCAGGTAAGCCTGATTGGAGGGGGTACAGTCCTGCCTTCCTTCTTCCAGAATAATTGTTAACCATTTTCTCCCCATGACTCTTGGAACATCATATTAACCTAGTGATTTACGTTGTGTTTGTGAGGAAAAAGAAAAAGTAGGAAAGGATGGACAGAGGGATGGCTGACATAAAAAAGAACTCTAGGAACTAGAAACTCTTCACTTCAGTCCTCAAACCATTTCCTGGTTTTAAGTATTGGGCAGAGTTGATTACAGATGCATACTTTATAAAGAGTTTTCAAATAACCCAAGGAAGAAAAAATACCCTAGCATAATCCCATTGGATTAAATTTCATTAGGAAAATAGTTTTATAAAACAAAGCTACTTTCACTTGTTAGATAATTAAACTTGGCTGTTACAAAGAAATATCTACAAAAATATTAATAACAACACTTTTTTGGATTCCTTTCCTGTTAGTAGTCAGTGCTGGTGATGACATACATATATGAAGGTGCACGTGAGCATGATCTATGTGCTTAACAGAGCACTTAATGAGACAAAACTATGAAAGCTTTTTTTTGTGTGTGTGAAAAACCACAGGATTTACTTACCCATGAGAATTTTATACTGAGATAATTTTATGATAACCTGTTCCAGGGTTTAAGTATAATAATATATAGTATATAGTATCGATAATATTGATTGTCTAAGGCAACAGTTAGTGCAAATGATTCTCTGACTGATAGTACATTAGTATGATTGTCATATCTTTCTGTCTCCTTTCCAATTAAAATACATAAAGTTTAACTGAAATGACATTTTCTAGGCTTTGGATGTCACACTAAGGTTTAAATATGGGGTCTTTAGTTTTCATTCAACAGCTATGAGAACTCAGAATCAAAATGTCACACACATTTTGAAAAATGTTTATTCATTCATTTTTTCAAAAATTACTTAGCACCTACTTTGTGTCAAGAGGTACGCCAAGATATGGTCCCTGTGATGATAGTGTTTATAATCCAGTGGAGAAATTGAACATTAACCTAAGGTGATAATTCCTAAGGTAATAATTAGGGACTTGAGCAATCACGATTGCCTGAGTTAGAATTCTGGCTCTTCACTTACTGTGTGACCTTGGGCAAGTTACCTAGTTTTATCATCTCTAAAACAGGAATATCAAGTACCTTCTTCATATGATCTTGTGACAACAAAAGCATTATGAAAAAAACTTTAAAAATGGTGAGCTTGCAGTTAACATTATCCAGGAGTAGCAGCAGCAGACAAATAACTCTGGTACTGTTCAGTGAATGCTGTGATTGGAGAGAGGTAGATTTATGTAAACTAATCAGAGAATGATGTTTGCATTGAAAGCTATAATGCGTGAGTTAGCAACTTAAATACCCACCAAATAACTAAAATAGTAGTGCTTTTCCTTTAAACAACTGTCATATTAAGTGCTTTTTTTTAAAGTTACTTATGTATTTCTGTCTGTGCTGGGTCTTTGTTGCTGTGTGGGTTTTTCTGTAGCTGTGGCAAGTGGGGGCTGCTCTCTCATTGCGGTATGCATGCATTTCATTGCGGTGGCTTCTCTGGTTGTGGAGCACAGGCTTAGTTGCTCCACAGAATATAGGATCTTCCAGGAGAGGGATTGAACCCATGACACCTACATTGGTAGGTGGATTCTTTACCACTGAGCCACGAGGGAAGTCCCCTAAGTGCTTTTTTAAAGAGAAAAATAAAGCATTCATATTCCATTTGCTCAATAGGGCTCAACCAAGATAACTACAGAATATGGAGAAACTGAGAAGGAAAAGCTCGCTCGACAACAGCAGCTTTGTAAATTGCACTATCAGTGTGAAGTAAGTACTTTTGCCCTTAGATCTGAGGCAAGTTAGAGATAGTTTTTGAAGAGTCCAATTTTTTTCTTTAAATTTCTGAAGACTTGAACAAAATTAGTTGAAATAATATTTTTCATTAATCAGGATTTCAAAAGACAGTTGAAAACAGTGACTTTGTGGTGGCAAGAAAACCAAATGCAGATTAAAAAGAAAGATAAAATCATCGCATCTCTTAACCAACAAGTGGCTTTTGGAATCAGTAAGATGTCCAAGTAAGTGCAAATCTGTTGATAGAAGAAAATCCTGTGTTAAAAGATAATCCCTATGTAGCCACTAGGTGGCATTGTGACTGCACATTAGGAACTGCCAACCACAAGGACTGCACTTGCTAAAAAACCCACTGTATTTTTGCTTTGCCAGCTGGATTGAGAAATAAGCAACTGCTCACTCTGTATATCAGCTTTTCATATATTGGCTGAATAAGTGTGAAGATAATAGAATTACATGAGAATGATAATTAACTTTCAGGTCATGGCTCTAATTTGTAAAAATGTGACTAATGATTGGCTGGTTTATAGCATATGAGAATTACATTTCTCAAAGACATCACTGACTCACTTTTATACTTTTTAATGTTGGTTTCTGAGAGTGTGTTTTAAGCACAAGATATTGAAAACAAATCAAATTCCTGGAGAATCTTTTCTCCCCTATCAATCTCATATCTCTTACAACCTTAAGTATTAAATGCCTAAGACTAAAAATTCTGATTTAATATGGAAAATTAGTATCCTGCTCCGTTCTTTTTAATCTAGCCACTGGCTCAAACCACTATTGAGTGAAATAGTAGTATAATTTGTAACATATTATTTTGATAAACAGTGATACCACAAAATACCAGTCATTCATGATATCTGATTTGAAATCCACTGCAGTTCCTAGTGGAAAAGGCAGTGGCAACCCACTCCAGTACTCCTGCCTGGAAAATCCCATGGGCGGAGGAGCCTGGAAGGCTGCAGTCCACGGGCTTGCGAAGAGTCGGACATGACTGAGCGACCTTTCACTTTCACTTTTCACTTTCATGCTTTGGAGAAGGAAATGGCAACCCACTCCAGTGTTCTTGCCTGGAGAATCCCAGGGATGGGGGAGCCTGGTGGGCTGCCATCTCTGTGGTCGCACAGAGTTGGACACGACTGAAGTGACTTAGCAGCAGCAGCAGCAGTTCCTAGACTGCTAATAATGAAAATAGGTTCTAGGGAGTACCTCAGTGTAAGGAACCCATGATGCCAATTGGAAAATTGGAAAAATGCTTGACAGAGATTTTGGTCTTAAATTTTCTCCCACATAACATATCATTCAACCTGAAGGAGTTTTAAGGAAGAACAGGATGCCATACCTCTGGCAACATGATATCACTTGCAAACACTTTCAGGTTTGTGGACCTAAAATAGGTGGGGCAAACTAAACTGGCTGACATCACTTAAGAAACCACACTTCAGGATTCAAAACTTTGTCTTTTAGCCTGGAAGATAATGACCAATCCATGAGTATGTTACATAGCATCAGAGATCAGAAAAGCAATGCCACCCATGCAGCTGCCTTTCTCCTTCACTATCTAAGATGTTCCTCTTCAATTCTGATACCTTACCCAGTGTAAGCAACCAGTTATAAAAAGCTGAGTCCATCAAATTCTCTAATCAAGTGTTCTCATGAAAAATTCTAGCTTGTGTGTTCATTGTGTGAGGACATCAAACATTTATCAGGTTCCCACGGTGTGCAAACAATTATGCAAGGACATGTAAAAGATGCCAAGATGTATCAGATATTAACTGTGAGCTTGTGGAAAATATAGATTAATATGAGAGGATTAAAATTACATACAATAGAGGGACCACCACTTCACCAACAGGTAGTAGCTTCTTGAGTTTCAGGTCCTCCTTAAAACTAAAACACCCTGGATAGAACACAGCGAACATAGGAAGACTCTGAAAGGTAGAAGAAGAAAGGTGACTGTCTAGAAACCTTGGAACTTGAAGAATGATGTGACAGTGATTTTTCTTATTGCCTTCCATGTATACTAGACAGGGCACTGCAGAAACCTCCAACGTAGAATTGCTAGTAAGCACAGGGGAGGAGGGGAGGGGAGCACTAAAGCACCAAGAAAAGTCTGTTCCCTTTAACCAAATGATGAGGGAAAGGAAGATAGAATAACATGAAACCTTTTTGGCACTACACATTTACTCCAGCCAAACACCAGTAGCTCCACACCACTCCCCCCGGACACAGGTGCTGCACTCTGACAAAAGATGGACATACTTGGTTCCTCCTCAGCCACAAATGGAATTGTTCTGACTATTAATAACAAATGATTTCTAACATTTTATGGCATTCTTTCTTCTTAGATTACAGCGTCAGAGCCATGCTAAAGATAATGAAATCAAGAACCTTAAAGAGCAACTTTCTATGAAAAGGTAACAAACAGCTGGTCCTACAATAGACTACTGTCAGAGACTAGGGCTTATGAGTTCTTTTCCCTTTATTGCAATCATTACTGCTATCTGTGACTGCTTTATGAAACTGGCTAAGTTTTGTTCTGATTCATACATTTTTTTTATAATTGTTTTGAGATCTAATTCATATAGAATAAGATTCACCCTGTTAAAGTATACAATTACTTGGTTTTTAGTATATTCACAGAGGATTACAACTGTCACCACTATCCAATTCCAGGACATTTTTATCACCCTAAAAAGAAACCCTGGATCCATTAGAAATCACTGATTCTCTTTTCCCCCAACTTCTGGAAACCACTACTCTTTTTTTTTTTTTTTTTGGTCTGGACATTTCATGTCCATTAAATGGAGTCATATAATACATGCCTCTTCTGATTAACTTCTTTCACTTACCATGATGTTTTCAAGGTTCATCCATATTGCAGCAGGTATCAATACTCATTTCTTTTTTATGGACGAATAATATTCCATTATATGGACATTTCGTTTGTTTCCAGTTTTTGACTATTATCAGTAATGCTCTTAAGAATATTTGTGTACAAATTTTTTGTGTGGACATATGCTTTTAGTTCTCTTGGGTATATACCTAAGAGTAGACTTGGTAAGACATGCAGCAAGCTCTGTGTTTAACTTTTGGAGGAACTGCCAGACTGTCTTCTAAGTGACTATACCATTTTACAATCCCACCAGCAATGTATGAGTATTTTGATTCTCTACATTCTCACCAATACTTATGTTACCTGTTTTTGTTTCACCCATCATAGTATTTGTGAAGTGGTATGTATCTTTGTGGTTTTTATTTGCATTTTCCTAATAATTATCTTTTCGTGTGCTTACTGTCTGTCTGTGTATCTACTTGGAGAAATGTCCATTTACTTCCTTTAAATATTTGTAATATTAGATTGTTTCTCTTTCACTGGGCTTCCCTAGTGGCTAAGTTGGTAAAGAATCTGTCCGCAATGCAGGAGACCCGGGTTCGATCCCTGAGTCAGGAAGATCCCCTGGAGAAGAAACTGGCAACCCACTCTAGTACTCTTTCCTGGAGAATTCCGTGGACAGAGGAGCCAGGCAGGCTACAGTCCATGGGATCGAAGTCGGGCTTGACTGTGTGACTGACTTTCACTTTCACTTTTTTCTCTTATAACTATTAAGAGTTCTTTGTATATTCTGGACACAAGTTTCTTGTCAGATACATGATTTATAAATATTTTCTTCCATTCTGTGGATTGTGTTTTTACTTCATTGATGAAATCCAATTAATTTTTTTCTCTCATAGGCAAAATCTTCACAACATTCAATGGCATTGTAATTCCTTTTTGTTGACTCTTCCATATTTTATGATTTTTCCCCTCAAAATACTCTGGCCTTAATGGATATTAACAACATATTTTTTATCAAGCCTCTCATAAATGTTTGTCAGGTATTGACAAAGCATCCAGATGTTTCTAATAATAAAGCATTGAGGAAAGCCTTGTGAAAAAGTTCCTATTACAATGCTATATGTCCAATTAAATGCTTTCATTGGGAATATAATTTGGTATGTATGGTCTAGTGTTCTGGGGCTCAAGTGTAGGAAGTTGAAATGGGTTAGGAAAAAGAGAAACCTCATAGGTAGCCATTTTCCATAATGTCCTTCATAAATAGTATCCTTATCAGCATCTCCTCCTCTCTTTCTCAACCTACAGGAATTGTTTTCATTCTGAGGTACTGAATATGAGCACTGAGATAACCAATAAAATATTTTAATACAGTAATGTAGCTTTATTACAGGGGTGGTTGCTATTGTTGTAACATAAAAAGGCTTGTAGAAACTTTATTTGATGTAAAATTTGTTAATAATAATAGCTTATTACTTAGTACTAAATGTGTGCCAGATGCAAGTACTTGAAATATATTATCCGAATGAATGTTTCGCAACAACTCTTTGAGGTAAGTAATATAGTTTTCTCCATTTTTCTATGTGAGGAAACTGAGGTATAGAGAAGTAACTTGTTCATGATTTCTTTTTCTTTAGATGCAATTGAAAGTTTAATGATCTTATTTTTTTAATTTTACATTTTTTTTTAATTTTATTTTATTTTTAAGCTTTACAATATTGTATTGGTTTTGCCAAATATCGAAATGAATCCGCCATGATTTCACATTTAATAAGTTATGAAGGTCAGATTCATCTTCAGACAGCTTGATTTCAGAGCCAAGTTTTAAATCATAACCTCTGTACTGACAACTTTAAACCTTCCACACTCATGATAGTAAAGGATAACACTAAGGGTTAAGCAGTGTCTCTTCTTGCTTCTATGTGCCGTATAGTTTTCAGGAAATCATTTCCTATTCATTGAATAGCTTGTATCTGTGTGCCTCCTGAATAAAGTGGAAGAGTCTGACCTTGCTGCAATGTTACTGACTCTTTAATTATCATATATTTCAGATCTCAGTGGGAAATGGAGAAGCATAATCTGGAAAGCACGATTAAAACATACTTAAACAAACTGAATGCAGAAACTAGCAGGGCTTTAACAGCTGAGGTAAAAAAAAAAAGAGAGAGAGAGATGGAGTTGGGGAAGGAAGTTTTACTTGTGTACTAGTAAATACTAAAATACTAAAGAATTTTGAAAAGATTGTTTTTTGAATAAACAGAATTAAAACATCATAGGACCAGCCAGAAAAACCCAGTTCAAACTCTTGTGCTTTTCTTTTGACTCATTGGCGTTTTGTATGTTTACTTGAAGGTTGATGATCTTATGTTGTTCTCCCCCAAATGACTCCAAGAAATTGGTTTGCTTCAGTATATATATCATACTGATTTTGGAAAATTCTTATTAAACCAGGTGACTAAGCCAAATGTCTAAGAATAATATTTCACTGCTGCTATAATAAATCCTTTCTTTTCCGTTTAACTGTATAGATATTTCAAAACCACACACACACCATACATTCCAGTCAAAAACTAACTTACCTCTTCCCCTAGAAAGTCATCCAGTCTCTCCTAAGTTATTTTTGAACACCACAGCTAGGATTTCTCAAAAGAAATATGATTTTATGTATGTGTATAATTTTTATTTGTAGATAACCAAACGATGTAAAATAAAATTCAAATTTTTGGAGAGCTTGTTGACATTAAAATCATCACAAACCTTCTCACCTTTGTCATGGGTAAGGTCTATTTTTAACAGAGTACTCTGAAATCCAGAGCTCAACAATCAAAGGTTGATATCTGCACCAAAAATCCCTGGAGAGTGATGTATTGGAGTACTAAATTTAACTGGAAAAAGAAAATGACTTCAGATTACCTTAAGAACTCAAGTTTATAGACTTTTTCACTGCTTTTAATTGGAAAGTTTCTACTTCAGCTATTAATTTTAGAAACACTTAATGCTGTCCAAGAGTATAGTAAGCTACCTTCAGTGAATATTGAGTGATCCATAGAAAAAAACAAAGGCCAAACGACCATGCATCAATAATACATGGAGAGACATCAGACTAGATGATCTCCAAGCCACATTTGGATGGCATAGTCCTATATGGTCTCATTGTTTTCTTACTCCTTCATCAATTAAAACAAAAGTCAAACAGCAGGACTTCTTTTGAGTGTGCTTAAACTTTGCGGATGACACCACCCTTATGGCAGAAAGTGAAGAGGAACTAAAAAGCCTCTTGATGAAAGTGAAAGAGGAAAGTGAAAATGTTGGCTTAAAGCTCAACATTCAGAAAACTAAGATCATGGCATCTGGTCCCATCACTTCATGGCAAATAGATGGGGAAACAGTGGAAACAGTGTCAGACTTTATATTTTTGGGCTCCAAAATCACTGCAGATGGTGATTGCAGCCATGAAATTAAAAGACTCTTACTCCTTGGAAGGAAAGTTATGACCAACCTAGATAGCATATTCAAAAGCAGAGACTTTACTTTGCCAACAAGGTCTGTCTGGTCAAGGCTATGGTTTTTCCAGTGGTCATGTATGGATGTGAGAGTTGGACTGTGAAGAAAGCTGAGTGCCGAAGAATTGATGCTTTTGAAGTGTGGTGTTGGAGAAGACTCTTGAGAGTCCCTTGGACTGCAAGGAGATCCAACCAGTCCATCCTAAAGGAGATCAGTCCTGGGTCTTCTTTGGAAGGACTGATGGTAAAGCTGAAACTCCTATACTTCTCCCCCTCATGCGAAGAGTTGACTCATTGGAAAAGACCCTAATGTTGGGAGGGATTGGGGCAAGAGGAGAAGGGGACGACAGAGGATGAGATGGCTGGATGGCATCACTGACTCGATGGACATGAGTTTGAGTGAACTCTGGGAGTTGGTGATGGACAGGAAGGCCTGGCGTGCTGTGGTTCATGGGGTCGCAAAGAGTCAGACACGACTGAGTGACTGAACTGAACTGAACTGAAACTTTGCTGCATAATATGAGAGCTTTTAAAAACCCCATTTACCAGACTGCACCTAGAATCAATTACATTAGAATCTCTGGAACCAAAGCACCATTGTTTAAAGTTTCTGAGATGATTCCATTGCATATGCAAGTTTGAAAACTAATGTTCTGAAATGTTTACCAACCGAGTAACTTTTGAATAAAAATAGTAGAACTTCAGGATTGATCAAAGAGCTTTAATGTGTTATGGTCAGGAAAGAAGCTCAGGTACTATTAGAAGAGATCTTTTAAAATAGCTTTAAATTTACTTGAAATGTTTGAAGAAAAATGTGTTCTTCTATAAGGACACCTTTCACTTCTTTCTCTTTCTCTCAAAAATCTGTAGGTATATTTCTTACAGTGTCGTAGAGATTTTGGTTTGCTTCATCTAGAGCAGACTGAAAAGGAATGCCTCAGTCAGCTTGCCAGGGCGACTCATATGGCAGCAAGGTAACCTCTCCCTCTTCCTTAATGTGTCTTGAGCTCTGAGATCTCACAGGTGGCTCCAAGGTTGAACATAATCTGTGTTGTGTTTTACATATATGACATCAGAATCTTTGGAATGAAGAAGCCTTTTTTTTTTTTAAACCCTCAGATGTCATTTAATCACTTTGAGCTTTTACTTTGTTGATCCTGCTGTAGCACGGAGAAGTCTATTAAGTGCAGTAATAGCTGCTAGCAGATTTTTCCCATCCTCTAGCAATGAAGCAGATAGAAAGTCTCAGTCAGAGACATGCATAAAGACCAGATATTTACAAAACAAGGTGGATTCCAACTGGAAAACTTTTTCTAATTCTTTTCTCTTAATGCTTGATTTGAAATGCCTTTGGAAAAATGCACTGAGGGAAAAATCATCATTAATACCTAAAAAACTGTGTTAAAGGCAGTTTGCTACTGTGCTACAAATGAATGGTTTTCAAATTTTGGGCAGGTTGCATAGGATTCTTCTTTAATTTGTAATTTTACCAGGTACACCTTTAAACTTAAGGAATTAATTGAGTTAAACATCTCTGGGACCAATGCATCACTATTTTTAACGATTATTATTTCAATATAATCATCATTCTTCAGTTCTGAAGAATCAGAATCTCTGATGTTTAACAAGATTCCTAGGATATACTGTGGAGAAGGTAATGGGAACCCACTCCAGTACTCTTGCATGGAAAATCCCATGGGAGGAGGAGCCTGGTGGGCTCCAGTCCATGGGATCACTAGGAGTCAGACAGGACTGAGCGACTTCACTTTCTTCACTTTCACTTTTCATTTTCATGCTTTGGAGAAGGAAATGGCAGCCCACTCCAATGTTCTTGCCTGGAGAATCCCAGGGTCAGGCGAGCCTAATGGGCTGCCATCTTTGGGGTCACACAGAGTCAGACACGACTGAAGCGACTTAGCAGCAGCAGCAGCAGGATATACTGATGTACATTCAGGTCAGGGAAGCACCGTTATAAGTGATCCGTCTGTCTGTGCTTCCTCAAGGGGGAAATGATGCTCTATAAATTAGAATATTATCAAGCTTCTTTGTTGGAGAAGACAATGGCACCCCACTCCAGTACTCTTGCCTGGAAAATCCCATGGATGGAGGAGCCTGGTAGGCTGCAGTCCATGGGGTCGAGAAGAGTCAGACACGACTGAGCGACTTCACTTTCACTTTTCACTTTCATGCATTGGAGAAGGAAATGGCAACCCACTCCAGTGTTCTTGCCTGGAGAATCCCAGGGACGGGGGAGCCTGGTGGGCTGCCACCTCTGGGGTAGCACAGAGTCGGGCATGACTGAAGTGACTTAGCAGCTTAGCAGCAAGCTTCTTTGTATGAGATGATCTCAGTGATAACTTGTTAGGCTCTTTTAAAGTTATTGTGCTGGGTGATTTTGGGGTGGGGATGTTACAACAGATAGAACCTTCTGAAAGGCCACATGAAATCTCTCTTCTAGAGATACCAGACCCTAAACACCTTAAAACTGTTTTACTTAAATCATTTGGTGGGCTGCTTGGCAGAGCTGCTGTGTCTGTGCAATTTATACATTTTATAGAGACAGAAATCTATAATTCATCCTTGTAAAAGAGGTACTTCTTTGTGATTTGCCTTTTTGTAGGAAATATCTTTTTCTAATTTACAAAAGAGCCTTATAGGCCAACCATGGCCCTGTGATGTCAAGGTTAATGTGAAAATGGTCCAAAACCTGCTTCCAAGATGAGTCAACATCTTTGAGATTGCTCGTGCACTGATGCACGTGTGAGTGCCAAGTCACTTCAGTCATGTCCCATGACTCTGCCCTGTAGCCCGCCAGGCTCCTCTGTCCATGGGATTCTCCAGGCAAGAATGCTGGTGTGGGTTGACATCCCTTCCTCCAGGGGATCTTCTGACCCAGGGGTTGAACCTGCGTCTCTTATATCTTCTGCATTGGCAGGTGGGTTCTTTACCCACCTGGGAAACCAAACTAGATGGCTAGGGCAATTTCCCTACTTGGTCTTCTTTGCCTGCCTTCTTCAGTGGAGGGATTCATGTACAAAGGTTTTATAGTATATCCTAAAAAATATTGCCAAGATAGAAAAAACTTAGTGTTCTGGAAGCAGAGGTTATATCCACTGTTCAAAAAAGACATCTTGTCTTTGTTTCCTAGTCTTTTTTAAAACTTTTAATAACAAGTCCTTCCATACAACTTTCTTCCCATTTGAGGCAACTGGTGATAGAGGTAATTTTGTTGTTTTATTTACATATATACTAGGGAACATAATAGAAACTTTTGGAAATCTAAGTGGCATATACAAAGAACTTTTTTTTGTGTTTCCATTTTTGTACCAGCAACCTAAAATCACTTCAATTAAAGGCTGCAGTAGACAGTTGGAATGCCATTGTGACAGATGTTAGAAACAAGATTGCATTCCTCAGGGTAAGTCATGAAGTATTTAGAGTAAATTGACTCAACGGTGTAGATGGTATACACTTAAAAAAAAATCTAATATTAAAAACAAATGGAAGAAAAGCTATGACAAACCTGGTGATGGTTTAGTCAGTAAGTCATGACTGACTCTTGTGACCTCATGGACAGTAGCTTGCCAAGCTCCTCTCCATGGGATTCTCCAGGCAAGAATACTGAAGTGGATTGCCATTTCCTTTTCCAGGGGATCTTACAGACCCAGGAATCGAACCTGGGTCTCCTGCATTGCAGGCAGATTCTTTACTGACTGAGCTATGAGGGAAGCCCTAGACAGTGTATTAAAAAACAGAGATATCACTTTGCCAACAAAGGTCCATATAGTCAAAGTAGATTTTTCCAGTAGCCTTGTACAGATGTGAGAGCTGGGCTGTAAAGAAAGCCAGGCACTGAAGAATTGATACTTTTGAACTGTGGTGCTGGAGAAGACTCTTGAGAGTCACTTGGACAGCAAGGAGAGCAAATCAGTCAATTCTAAAGGAAATCAGCCCTGAATGTTTATTGGAAGGACTCATGCCAAAGCTGAAGCTCCAATATTTTGGCCACCTGTTTCAAAGAGCCAACTCATTGGAAAAGACCTGATGCTGGGAAAGACTGAGGGCAGGAAGTGAAGGGGGCAACAGAGGAGAAGATAGTTGGATGTCATCATTGACTCAATGGACATGAGTTTCAGCAAACTCTGGGAGATAATGAAGGACAGTGGAGCCTGGCATGGTGCAGACCATGGGTTCACAGAGTTGGACATGACTGAACGACAACAGAAATTTAAGGAAAACATGTTTTTCATTGCAATTATTAAAGTATGCCTTTTTGAAATTTGATTACTTCCATGTAGTTGATTGTAGATAGCATCCTAACTCTCACGTGTCTTCTTTCAGGTTCTTGGTTTAGTAAATGGTACATTCAAAAATTGTGCCTCACACTTAATTTTCATAGAATTCCAAAGCTAACTGTGCTCCAATCATAACTGGATGTTTTAACTTTGTCTGAGTAATTATATGTTTATAGAATTAAAAGGAAGGTCAAGAATACCTATATTAGTTTTCAATGTTAAACTTCTTATGTATAAATAATTACTCCCTAATGCAAAGTAATAAATTCTTAATTATTCATGTAATAGAATTAGGACTGTGCTAAAGGTAATCTGTGAAGAGGTAAACCACTGAATATTTATTAGTTTATTCATTTGTTTTTAGAATAATTTCATATTTATATATTATAGTTGATATATAATGTTGAATGTTTTGTGATTCCATAATACTGCCAGGAAAACAATGACATTCAGTTATAAAGAGCTGCTTCAAAGCACTATCTACTTGTCTAGCTTTGTCCTTGTTGGTCTTCCCTGTTTCTTTCATCCTCAGCTTTTAGTGATGCCTAGCATTTTAATTGGGTTTATTAAAAGTTCTGGCCTCAAAAGATCTGCCCTTTGTTCTCTATCATTGTTTTCTTCTAAGAACATGTCCTGTATATGAAAGTTTCTAAATGTTTTAAAATTTTTTATTTCCACTCTTGTGGGTTGTTTACAAAGTAATATGGAAAGCAAAATGGGGACCAAAATGCCAATAATCTAGAAAGTATGTTTTTAAACTTCAAGGTTGGGAGTCTTACTTTTGGCAGAATCCAAGAGGAAAAAAACAAAGCTATATGGGGAACTGGAGAAAGCTAAAGGTATAACTTTTAAGATAAAAAAAATGTGGACATTTAATCAGTTTTTTCTAAACCTTTCCCTCCATTTCCAAAACGAACATTTACAAGTAGTGAAGCTCCTGGTGGGCTGCCATCTGTGGGGTCGCACAGAGTTGGACACAACTGAAGCGCCTTAGCAGCAGTAGCAGCAGCAAGCTGTTACAAATACGTTTTTCCCATATTGATCAGCTAGTATATTATTTACATCTTCTTGATCTTTAGACATTGTTTACTTTAATCAGTGGTTACCATTTGGGGGCTAAAAATTATGGAAACACTGAGGAATTATCACAGAGATCTGTGAATTATGTGTCATACCTTGTCACTCAATAGACACTATTAAAGACACAACTATTAATATTTACATTTATGGAGAGTGATGTATAGAGTTGTTTTATATCAAAAATTATTTTTATATTATTTTTGGCATACTAGATTGAGAATCACTAACCTGTGTTGTACTATTCAAAACTACATCAAGTATTTCCATATGCTTTTCCTTTGAAGTTGATTTTTCTGTAAAATATTGTTTCTTTTCTTATATTAGACACAATACAATGAACAAATTAGCAAGGTGAAGCAAGGGTTTGCCTTGAGTACATTGCCTCCAATCCAGCTTCCTCCACCACCTCCCAGTCCTGAGATACTGGTAAGAAATACAGTTGACTCTTGAACAACACAAGGGTTGGGAGGTGCCAACCCCCCATGCAGTCAGGAATCTGAGTACTGCTCTACTCGAAAACAATGATTTGATAAATGACTACCCAAGAGTAGAAAGCTGAAACAGTTTGGATAGAATCAAGACTCAAACCCTAGTTTTTTTATTCCATGTATCAAATGCAAACTCTCTCTGCATTTAAAGATCTATAAAATGAAAATACAGGGACTATATTTGTTGAAAAAAATAGGCATGTAAGTGGACCCACACAACTCAGACCTGTGTTGTTCAAGAATCAGTTGCATATGATTTTGAACAATCACCATCCTCATCTTGATAAAATGGTGAGAACTGTAAAACACTTAATGAGCAGTACATTCATGTGTCTTCAAAGTGGATAGGGCACATGTGCGTATCATTTGTAATTACGTCCATTCCTGTTGTATCATCTACAGATGGCATGACTAGTTTGTTGGCTCAGCTGAGGCCAAGAGATAGGTTGTATCACTGGATTTTAGTAATGCGTTTGATATCTAAAGAGGTAATGTATGCTCATTCATCTTGTCAATCACATTTACATGGTGGGAGAAAACTGATGAATGCTCAGAATTCCCAAATGCTCTCAAATTACCACTAGACTACTGAAACCTCTCAGCATAATACCCTATCAGGCTGGACTTCACTCCTCCACTTCTACTTCAGACCTTGTTTCCTTAACTTTTATCTTCTATTCTTACCTTTAAACATCAAAGACAGCTTTCATTTAGGTCCCTTCCCTGATTGTGGCTAGGGATAAATGGGTCTTCATCAGACAAACTAATCTCTATGCCATACTATTTATGTTAGCCTTCTGGGAAACATAGTGGGGTAAAAAGTGAAAAAAGTGAAACATAGTACCTTAGCCCAATAAACTCATACAGCTTTCCAAAAGACCTTTTGGAACAGAACCACTAGATGATAGCTTTTATTATGATAACAGATCTGAGGATAAGAAAAAAAAAGCTGTGATATATTTAGGGGTAGATCACTTTTGACATTAGCATTTCTGCTTGTAATAGAACTTTGAAAATATTATTTCTACAAATACTAGTTCAGTATATCAAAGAACTTAAAAATTGTTAATATGTGAATTGTGTGGAGTTACACTGTGTTTCAAAAGCAGAATTTTGAAGAAGGCAATGGCACCCCACTTCAGTACTCTTACCTGGAAAATCCCATGGACAGAGGAGCCTGGTAGGCTGCAGTCCATGGGGTCACTAAGAGTCGGACACGACTGAGTGACTTCACTTTTACTTTTCACTTTCATGCACTGGAGAGGGAAATGGCAACCCACTCCAGTGTTCTTGCCTGGAGAATCCCATGGACGGCAGAGCCTGGTGGGCTGCAGTCTATGGGGTCGCACAGAGTCGGACACGACTGAAGCGACTTAGCAGCAATACTGTGTTTCAAAAGCAGAATTTAGAGCTGAGAAAGTATTCTATGATATGCTTGGGCTTTAGTTTAGAATGAGAGGATTGCCCTTTATATTTTTGATTAGTTCAAGTTTTATAGGAGCTTTGTATTACGGATATTTTTATTCTAGGCTTTGAACAACATCTTTGCCAATTCTGATAAGGAATGTGTTGCATAGATGACAAATCCCAGATTCCCTTTAGTTCTATGGGAAGTAACATAGTAGGATTTCTAAAAACCCTGTTGCCTTTTGCCTGTAGGTTGTAAACTCTCCCATGACTCTAAACATAAAATGGCTCCAGAGACTTGGAAGCTAGATACAGAGTTGTTCTTTGGAGTTTTCTGGAATCAGACTGGCATCAGCTGTCTGTGAAAGCTACATGTGACACTGTAACTGACAAACATTATCTAACCTTGACCTCTACATCCTCATCCTTTTCAGAGACTTGCTTATGTCTGATGTGGCTTTCCAGGTTTGAATTCAGTTCAGTTCAGTCGCTCAGTCATGTCCGACTCTTTGTGACCCTGTGGGTCGCCGAACTCCAGGCTTCCCTGTCCATCACCAACTCCCGAAGTTCACTCAGACTCGTGTCCATCGAGTCAGTGATGCCATTCAGCCATCTCATCCTCTGTCGTCCCCTTCTCTTCCTGCCTCCAATCCCTCCCAGCATCAGAGTCTTTTCCAATGAGTCAACACTTCGCATGAGGTGGCCAAAGTACTGGAGTTTCAGCTTTAGCATCATTCCTTCCAAAGAAATCCCAGGGCTGATCTCCTTCAGAATGGACTGGTTGCATCTCCTTGCAGTCCAAGGGACTCTCAAGAGTCTTCTCCAACAACACACTTCAAGAGCATCAATTCTTTGGCACTCAGCCTTCTTCATAGTCCAACTCTCACATCCATACATGACCACAGGAAAAACCATAGCCTTGACTAGACGGACCTTTGTTGGCAAAGTAATGTCTCTGCTTTTGAATATGCTATCTAGGTTGGTCATAACTTTCCTTCCAAGGAGTAAGCGTCTTTTAATTTCATGGCTGCAGTCACCATCTGCAGTGATTTTGGAGCCCCCCAAAATAAAGTCTGACACAGTTTCCACTGTTTCCCCATCTATTTCCCATGAAGTGATGGGACCAGATGCCATGATCTTCGTTGGGCAAAAACCCACTGGCATTTAGGCTCAGTAAAATTCATAAGCATCCTTTGCAAACATTTAAGAGGTGCATGTGTATCTTTTGTGCTTCCTAACGAGAGTCACTGCTGTGCTTGATCAGAGAGTCACTTTAAGACTGTTGTGTTAAAGTATAGGCATTAGTGACCACTGAGCATTATGGAACAGTTTGAAAGCACAGATGCTAGAAATGTGACCATTCTTTCAGTATAAATTGAGGCGGTATTGTACAATGGGAATACACTAGAGGTCTGGGTTCAGGTCCTAACTGTGAAGAACTGTGTTGGTTTGGGGAAACTCAGCTGTCTCAGACTTTGGTTTTCCTATTGACAAATCAAGAAATTGCCCTGGATGATCTGATCACTAACGTCTGTCTCTCTGAAATTCTAGTATTGTAAAGAATGGTCACCAGGCTTTTCAGATAAATATAGTGGTCTAACCTGGGAAGTCTGGAATAATGGGTACTCTTCCCAGTTTAACCCAGTATTTTTATGTGTTTCATTATATTTTGATTTTTATACCCTGGCTGTCTAATTCTCAAAGTAATATTAGGTAATTGTTGTCCTCAAAAAGAACAGGACCACTGATTCAGAATCACCATTTGTTATTTAAGAACTTTATATTATGAATATATTGAAACATACATAAAAATAGAATGATGAACCTCTGTGAACCCAAGAGCCATCTTCAACATCATAATCAAGTTTTATCAATCTTGTTTCATGTTATTCCTTCCTTCTTCCCCACTGGGACATTTTAAAGTAAACCTTATATATCGTATAATCTCATCCATTTATAGTTTAGTATGCATTCCTAAAAGATGAAGATTCTTACTCTTATTGGCTATAATCACACCACCATTCTCCTAAGAAAATTATAATTTTTATATCTGATATTAAAATTCATATTTCCCAAATTGTTTCAAAAATATCTTTTTCTTAACTAGATTAACAATATTTCTAATTTGGTTATAATTACCATTACTTTAAAAACTCTTATTTTTAAAAAAGCAATCCAAACAAGTTTTATAATTTCATTTGGCTGATTATTTTTCCTTAAAGTTGTAACAGGTACCCAACACCCTCTCTCTTATTCACATCATTTATTCGTTGAAAAACTTACTTCCTGTATTATTGATGTAACTGATTACATCCTTATAATGTCATTATACGTGTTCTGTTATTTCCTATAAACTGCTCATTGGTCTAGAGGGTTAAATTAGAATCAGGGTCAGTATTTTTAGCAAGAGTACCTTATAGGTGGTGAAGTATATGCATATTAGAAGGCACAGTGTCTCTCATTTATTGATGTTAGGAGTCAAATGTCATTCTTGTCTCCATTATAAAGTTCCCCAGTAATTGTCACCTTTCTGGTTTCAGTATCATTACTTAAGAGCTATACTGATGTTCATTTTTTAAATTCAAAAATAGGTGAACTTCTACTTTATGCCAGTGCTAGACCTGGCACATAGTAGATGTCCCATAAACTTGTCTTCTTTTGTAGTCAAGCCAATAAGGTATCCATCCCATTGGTAGGTGCTAAGAAGGGCTAGCTTTCTATGAATCCCTGGGAAATTCAGTAATATCCACAGGCATGTCTAAAAGTCACTGTAGGAGGGTTTATCCCCCTGGCCCACCCCATTTTAGCTTTCTACTATCCTTGAAACTAAACATAAGTTCAGAACTCCACCAGGTGGTAAAAGGTCCTTTCAATACATAACAGCAAAAGTAGTATTTTCTATAGACAACTTTGATTCTTTAGTGAATTTCTGAGTGTCAATATTGTTTATCAGTATGGCGAGTACTCACTGAGGAACTCCTTTGTACAGTCCTTTGCATTATTCCATTTGGCAGAGAACTTTACAGATCATCTAATCTCAATTCTTAATTTATAGATTAATAACTTGGTATCAAGGCTTCCCAGCAAGATGGAAAGAAAGCAGGACTAGAATCAAGTTCTTTTCTCTCTCTGTGCTCTTTAGTGTATTTTACTGCTCCCTGCCTTTTTCAAATATTCATATATTTCACTAGTGTTATAACAGCACTGTTTCTAATATGCTTTGTATCTGGATTTCAAATCAATTCCCCCCCCCAAAAAAAAATTCATTGCTCTATGAGTTTATATTATTGACTACATAATCATGTGGGGGGTTTGTTTTTATTTTCTATCTTTTCCATTTTAGATGCAGCAATTCTTGGGAAGACCCATTGTGAAAGAATCTTTCTTTAGACCCATACTCACTGTTCCTCAAATGCCTGCCGTTTGTTCTGGAATCGTCTCTGCAACTGGTCAATCTAGATCTCCCTTGGTAAAAAAACCCTCTTGGTAGAATAGACATTAACTAGTCCATTGTCACAGTAGACTCTCAGAATGAATGTGTTCTCTTTGTTCATTTATTTAATAAAGTAAATAATGATGATAATTGAATGACTATGTCCATGAGGTACTGTGTTAAGTGCATTACATATATTAACTATTTCATTAAGTGATAATAGTTTAGTTTTTAGATACAAAGATAAATCTGATGTTATAGTAGAGAATTCTTAGTTTTGCTTCTGAAACAGAGTGAGATTGATATTTTTAAGAGATAGTTTATATTTAGCATGGTTGTTGGGTAGGTTGAAAAGCAAAGAAGCCAAGTCACATTATGCCACAAAGCAAAAGAAAAAATTTTTATACATAGATACATATGTGTATATTGTAGGACATTGTTTATCTATAAACAGGTAATATAAATAGTATCACCCTGAAACATGTTATACTGCAAAGTTACAAATTTTCTTAGTTACAAAGAGCCAGATAAGCTTTATCAGAACCTAGAGAAGAAGTAGAGAAGTTTAA
This sequence comes from Bos mutus, assembly GCF_027580195.1. NCBI lineage: Eukaryota > Metazoa > Chordata > Mammalia > Artiodactyla > Bovidae > Bos > Bos mutus. The sequence continues at coordinate 52,560,669 of NC_091617.1, forward strand.
AATGATTAGGATTATTAGTTGTAATCTTGGTCAAGGTATACTTTTTATTAAAAAACCTCACAGAAGATTGATGTTTAATATAATTAATGAAAAAGTCTCTAATCTTGAGTTTGTCATAACTGCATTCTAATGAATTGAGGTTTATTCTATACCTGTATATTGCTGACAGACTCCCTTTGAAATGTATAGTCAAATAGATTTACTTACTTGTATAGAGGCCTCTCTACAAGCAAATATGTATCTAAGCTTTAACATGTTTATTAAGCACCACATTTTTTTTTATCACCTTGATATTGCAGTGTTGCTGATGTGTTTTGCTCCTGCAACATTCTATGAGGATCCGTAAAATTTTAAAGTACCTCAGCCTTCTAATAGGATTACTTTCTGATTCCTCTGAAAAAGCTTGGACACTGAGGCAAACCCAGATTTCTGGGGATATTCTGCTCTTTCTCTGACTTACCAGGCTTTGTATGAGTAATTTCAGTGGCTGTTAGTAGTTGCTAGTTTTTCATAAGTAGTAACCTTCTATTTTAAAATAATCTGTAATCTTAGATAGAAGATACTTTGTTTATAATTATCCTAATAATCAGATAAGGCAATTAAAAATATTCACATATTGATATTAATTAATTAGAAACTTAATGGTTCTAAGAAAGAACTATCATAAAATATGGGGCAATTTTTGTTTGGTGGTTTCATGGCTCTTGAGTTGTCACTACAACTTCCATATATCACCTATGTGACGTTTTGAGACATTGGGCAGATATTTTAATAGTATTCTCATCCTTATTCAGTTGTTTGAAAATTAAACTTTATTATTTGCTTTTTATGATTAATAATTTTATCTTATATTTATTATTAGTAATTAGTAATTTTATTAATTACTTTTATAATTAGAAAAATACAATACACATAGTATATACAAAATATATACTATATACAGTAGAAAGCAAAACTACCTTGCTGTTGAATCCTAGAAAATAATCACAGTTTATGGGTTATTTTATATCTTACAGTCCTTTTTCTATGCATACACATTTGAACAATATTTTAATATAACATGAGTTCTACCATAAATGCTGTGCCATAGACTTTTTTTATATTATGGATATCTCTTATGCTCAGACATATAGATCTATTTTTAAGGACTTGATTAGATATGCTACAGTTTATTTACTTATTCCCCTATTAACAAACTAGGTTGCTGTCAGAAATGCACACTCTGTATTTCTGTTTATGTTTGCAATTACTGAGACTAGTATGTGCCATTTTAAAAATAAAGGTAAACATATATAAATAATTAGAAATATTGTGCTGGTTAAGGAAAAAAAAACTTCTAAAAAGGGAACATGCATATCAATATTCCTCTTTATTATACCCATTTTCTGAGGTATGGAGATGTCATGTTGACATGGAACTTTGCTTCCCCATAATTGAAGCTGATGACATAACTGTGTTTCTTACAGATGACTAGCATAGCCTGGACACTGCCAGCTCCTGTGGGAGAAGCTATGCCTCCCAGTGCAAGTCTAGGAAGTGATCCCCTTATGATGAATTGGGAGAAGATTACAGAGAGGCTGAAAACTGCCTTTCCACAGCAGACCAGGTAGCTTAGTCTCTTTTAGTGTTGTGAACAGATCATACTACAGTTTCCATAGCCATAATTATGCCAGTGAAACATTTCAGAGAAACAACACTCACCCTCCCTCCTCCCACCACACAGAAGGTACAGGTATTTCCTAACCATCACCTTGGTAAGGAAAATGAAATTCATTAAGAAGGGATAGTTTTCAGTATAAATGCTAAATATCTCCACGAAAACTATTAGTTTTAAGTCACGAGGGAATGAACTTTTGAATTTAGGTTTGCTTGTTTAATGCAAGTATGGCTAGTTATAAACCTATCCAGTTTTAATGCCACTAGCTACAATAATTATCTTAATAACCTATTTCCAAAGTGAATTTTAAGTGAACTGTATGCTATATAAGCGCAAACATAATCAGATTTCCTTAATTTATTGAGGGTTTTTATGGTTTCTTTGTTAAGGAACACAGTTAAATGCAAGAAATCATTATTTTACTGTGCTTTTCACAGTTCTGACTTTCACAGAAAGCTATTTAATTCTACTCCTCCAGAAATGAAGTGTCTTTTATCGTTTCCAAGGCAAACCATTCAGTATCACAGTAATCCAAGTCTATGCCCCAACCAGTAACACTGAAGAAGCTGAAGTTGAACGGTTCTATGAAGACCTACAAGACCTTTTAGAACTAACACCCAAAAAAGAAGTCCTTTTCATTATAGGGGACTGGAATGCAAAAGTAGGAAGTCAAGAAACACCTGGAGTACCAGGCAAATTTGGCCTTGGAATACGGAATGAAGCAGGGCAAAGACTAATAGAGTTTTGCCAAGAAAATGCACTGGTCATAACAAACACCCTCTTCCAACAACACAAGAGAAGACTCTATACATGGACATCACCAGATGGTCAACACCAAAATCAGATTGATTATATTCTTTGCAGCCAAAGATGGAGAAGCTCTATACAGTCAGCAAAAACAAGACCAGGAGCTGACTGTGGCTCAGACCATGAACTCCTTATTGCCAAATTCAGACTTAAATTGAAGAAAGTAGGGAAAACCACTAGACTATTCAGGTATGACCTAAATCAAATCCCTTATGATTATACAGTGGAAGTGAGAAATAGATTTAAGGGCCTAGATCTGATAGATACAGTGCCTGATGAGCTATGGAATGAGGTTCGTGACATTGTACAGGAGACAGGGATTAAGACCATCCCCACGGAAAAGAAATGCAAAAAAGCAAAATGGCTGTCTGGGGAGGCCTTACAAATAGTGTGAAAAGAAGAGAAGTGAAAAGCAAAGGAGAAAAGGAAAGATACAAGCATCTGAATGCAGAGTTCCAAAGAATAGCAAGAAGACATAAGAAAGCCTTCTTCAGCGATCAGTGCAAAGAAATAGAGGAAAACAACAAAATGGGAAAGACTAAGGATCTCTTCAAGAAAATCAGAGATACCAAAGGAACATTTCAGGCAAAGATGGGCTTGATAAAGGACAGAAATGGTATGGACCAAACAGAAGCAGAAGATATTAAGAAGAGATGGCAAGAATACACAGAACTGTACAAAAAAGATCTTCATGACCCAGATAATGATGATGGTGTGATCACTGACCTAGAGCCAGACATCCTGGAATGTGAAGTCAACTGGGCCTTAGAAAGCATCACTATGAACAAAGCTAGTGGAGGTGATGGAATTCCAGTTGAGCTATTCCAAATCCTGAAAGATGATGCTGTGAAAGTGCTGCACTCAATATACCAGCAAATTTGGAAAACTCAGCAGTGGCCATAGGACTGGAAAAGGTTAGTTTTCATTCCAATCCCAAAGAAAGGCAATGCCAAAGAATGCTAAAACTACCACACACTTGCACTCATCTCACGCGCTAGTAAAGTAATGCTCAAAATTCTCCAAGCCAGGCTTCAGCAATATGTGAACCGTGAACTTCCTAATGTTCAAGCTGGTTGTAGAAAAGGCAGAGGAACCAGAGATCAAATTGCCAACATCCTCTGGATCATGGAAAAAGCAAGAGAGTTCCAGAAAAACATCTATTTCTGTTTTATAGACTATGCCAAAGCCTTTGACTGTGTGGATCCCAATAAACTGTGGAAAATTCTGAAAGAGATGGGAATACCAGAACACCTGATCTGCCTCTTGAGAAATTTGTATGCAGGTCAGGAAGCAACAGTTAGAACTGGACATGGAACAACAGACTGGTTCCAAATAGGAAAAGGAGTACGTCAAGGCTGTATATTGTCACCCTGTTTATTTAACTTATATGCAGTGTACATCATGAGAAACGCTGGACTGGAAGAAACACAAGCTGGAATCAAGATTGCCGGGAGAAATGTCAATAACCTCAGATATGCAGATGACACCACCCTTATGGCAGAAAGTGAAGAGGAACTCAAAAGCCTCTTGATGAAAGTGAAAGAGGAGAGTGAAAAAGTTGGCTTAAAGCTCAACATTCAGAAAACGAAGATCATGGCATCCAGTCCCACCACTTCATGGGAAATAGATGGGGAAACAGTGGAAACCAGTGTCAGACTTTATTTTTCTGGCTCCAAAATCACTGCAGATGGTGACTGCAGCCATGAAATTAAAAGACTCTTACTCCTTGGAAGGAAAGTTATGACCAACCTAGATCACATATTCAAAAGCAGAGACATTACTTTCCCAACAAAGGTTTGTCTAGTCAAGGCTATGGTTTTTCCTGTGATCATGTATGGATGTGAGAGTTGGACTGTGAAGAAGGCTGAGCGCCAAAGAATTGATGCTTTTGAAGTGTGGTGTTGGAGAAGACTCTTGAGAGTCCCTTGGACTGCAAAGAGATCCAACTAGTCCATTCTGAAGGAGGTCAGCTCTGGGATTTCTTTGGAAGGAATGATGCTAAAGCTGAAACTCCAGTACTTTGGCCACCTCATGCGAAGACTTGACTCATTGGAAAAGACTCTGATGCTGGGAGGGATTGGGGGCAAGAGGAGAAGGGGACAACAGAGGATGAGATGACTGGATGGCATCACTGACTTGATGGACACGAGTCTGAGTGAACTCCGGGAGTTGGTGATGGACAGGGAGGCCTGGTGTGCTGCGATTCATGGGGTCACAAAGAGTCGGACACGACTGAGCGAGTGATCTGATCTGATCTGATTGTATCAAATAATTATGGTTTTCACCAGCATTTTCATTTGAAGGCCAATGCTTTTATTTAACACTAATACTATTATGTTTCGTGGTTATATTATGGTTTTGTAAACATAATGATGAATAGAAAATGAAAATAGAAATTTAATATAGTTGGTAAAACTATAGTTGGTAAATATAGTTGGTAAAAAATGTTTATAGAAAATAAATAGTAAATCAAAGATAGTTTTATAAGGCTGGTGACATGACATTTCATTTGAGAAAAAATATTTTATCATCCTACCCTGTCCTACCAAAATGTGTATGCAGACTTTGGGTCAGTGGGCCATGGGAACTGAAAAATAACATGTCGATTAAAATACTCCTAGGTGTCTTTATCACATAATGTGTCTTTTAGTCTTTGCTCTCCTTCTGTTAAATCTTTATTTTCTGTTTATGTATTTTATGAAAGTAGAATTCATAGCACAATGATAGAGACTGATAGTAACATAATTGAAAAGAAATATTTTAGTCTCTCTCAAGTAAGAGAACATTGAGAAGTACAATATAAAGAGGCTCAGTACATAAATAAGTATTTAGATAGCAAATTTCATTTTCACAAGTGAGCTTTTATAAACAGTTAAAATATCATTAGGGGAAGAAAATAAATACTAAACTTCACCAATCATGAACACATTAAGTATCCTTAATGAGCACATTAGCAGGAATTTTCATTCTGGTTTAAGATAAGTGCAGATGGACCCATGATCACGTTTTTAGATCAGAGATCCAAAGGGTCACGTCTGTACGGTGGATATTATCCTATGATAGGATTTTATATCTCCTTTGGAGGGCACATCTTCAGGGCAGTAGGAGAATGACCACTACTCTTTCCTTGATCTTTTCCAGAAAGGAGCTTACAGATTTCTTACGGAAATTGAAGGATACTCATGGGAAGTCCTTATCTGGACTGACATTTGATGAAATTGTTCTCAAGATTTCCCAATTTATTGACCCCAAGAGATCTCAGGTAAAAAAAAAAAAAAAAAGCAACTAAACAACAGAAAACTAAAACTATCTCCTGACCCTTATCTTTATTTAGCTATACTAATTATTTCCATAACATGATCAGGAAATCAATTATAATCATATTAAATCATATATTAACATTAAACAATTAAACTTGACAATGGCATTGGAAACACCACCTGATCATTCTAGAATAAAACTGAGGCTTTTGAAATTTAGGTTATTTTGGATATTTCATAAAGGAAACTTTTTTTTTTCCTAATTTTCTGCAAAGACTTATTTTAATTACAAAAGCACCTAGAGTTACTTTTGTTTTTACCTGGTTCTTATATTGCCATAATTGCTTCAAGATTTCTCATGAACCTGATTATTAACCTTTCTGTTGTTGTTCAGTCGCTCAATTGTGTCCGACTCTTTGTGACCCCAAGGACTGCAGCACACCAGGCTTCCCTGTCTTTCACTATCTCCCAGAGTTTGCTCAAACTCTTGTCCATTGAGTCAGTGATGCCATCCAACCATCTCATCCTCTGTGTACCCCCTTCTCCTGCCCTCAGTCTTTCCCAGCATCAGGATTTTTTCTAGTGAGTCAGCTCTCTGCATCAGGCAGCCAAAGTATTAGATCCTCGGCTTCAGCATCAGTCTTTCCAATGAATATTCAGGGTTGATTTCCCCTTTTGCTAAATTCCACTGTAGCCTATTCTATGGTAGTCTGTCAGTTCTTCCTGTCTTATGCAATTCTAAAAAAATAAGTATGATATTCTTATTTTCAGAGTCAAGGAAAATCAGTGCCAAATGGTAATCGTGTTTCACCTAGCCATACTCCACCACAGGCTAATGCTGCCCAGCCCTCAAAACCAGCCCGGAGGCCCCTTGGTTCACAAGGCTCTGTCACACAGGAAGGAGCCAATCATTTGGTAAGACTGAGACTGTTGATTCTAAATACATTTAAATTTAGGAGAGAGAATGAGCTGAATTTAACCATATGTATGTTTTCCCTAGGATAATGAGGAAGAAGAGCCTTGTGTGATCTGTCATGAGAATCTCTCTCCAGATAACCTCTCAGTTTTGCCTTGTGCGCATAAATTCCATTCTCAGGTAAACTTATCTGTTTAATATTTTACCATTAATCAATTAAGTGAAATTCATGCTACATTTCTTGAAATCATATACACGTATGATCATCCACTGTGTCATGAATTTCACTGGTTATTCACATAGTGGATAGCGTTTATATGTTTGCCCATACCTAGCCATGGATTGCATTGTGTTTTCTCAGGTCTTGATATACCTAGCAGGAGAAGGGGACAGTGATGAAATTTAATGGGCAGAGTGGCATTTCCTTTGAACAGATGAACAGAACTGGAAGGAATGTTGATTGATATGACAGTTGACCATTTAGCAAAGTGACACTTCACCTTGACTTGTTATGAATAGTGTTCTTTGTTCACACCTAATGATGGCCAACTGCTGTTACAACACAGAAGAATTACCTTAACAGTCTGTCCAGGTTTCTGTACTTGCTTTTGAAGATGCTAAGCCTTGAGTTTTTTGTTTTTAATTTATATTGAAGTATAGTTGCTTTACAATGTTGTGTTAATTTCTGTTGTACATCTTTGAATCAGCTATACATATATCCCCTCTTTTTTGGATTTCCTTCCCATTTAGGTCACCACAGAGCACTGAGTAGAGTTCCCTGTGCTATACAGTAGGTTCTCATTAGTTATCTATTTCATACATAGTAATGTATATATTTCAATCCCACTCTCCCAATTCAGCCCACCCTCCCTTCCCCCCTTGGTGTCCATACGTTTGTTCTCTACGTCTGTGTCTCTGTTTCTGCTTTGCAAATAGATTCATATGTACCATTTTTCTAGATTCCACATATATGCATTAATATATGATATTTGTTTTTCTCTTTCTGACTTACTTGACTTGAATGACAGTCTCTGGGTCCATCCATGTGTCTGCAAATAGCACAGTTTCATTCCTTTCTATGGCTGAGAAATATTCCATAGTATGTATGTAACACATCTTCTTTATCCATTCCTCTGTTGATGGACATCAAGGTTGCTTCCATGTCCTGGCTGTTGTAAATAGTGCTGCAATAAGCATTCGGATGCATGTATCTTTTGAAATTATGGTTTTCTCCAGGTATATGCCAGGAATGGAACTGCTGGGTTATATAGTAGTTTTTTTCCTAGTATTTTTAAGAAATCACCATACTATTCTCCATAGTGGCTGTATCAATTTTTATTCCCACCAATAGTGCAAGAGGGTTCCCTTTTCTCCACACGCTCTCCAGCATTTATTGTTTGTAGTTTTTTTGATGATGACCATTCTGACTGGTGTGAGGTGATAGATACACCATTGTAGTTTTTTTTTTCACCATTGTAGTTTTGATTTGCATTTCTCTGATACTTAGTGATGTTGAGCATCTTTTCATGTACCTCTTGGCCATCTGTATATCTTCTTTGGAGAAATGTCGATTTAAATCTTCCACCCATTTTTTGATTAGGCTGTTTCATTTTTATATTGAGCTACATGAGTTGTCTGTACATTGTGCAGATTAATCCCTTGTCAGTTGCTTCATTTGCAAATATTTTCTCCCATTCTGAGTGTTGTCTTTTCATCTTGTTTATAGTTTTCCTTTGATTTTAGAAAAATGTGAGGCTGGCATATCTTTTGTTAATTCTTGGCATTTATAGATTAGCAACATAAATTGACTTGTTGGCAACATAGATTAACTTCTGACATTGTTGCTGTGCAAGTGCTATTGATATACTATTTATGATCCAAGTCTTCTGTTGTGGAAGTGTAACATGACACAAGAAAAGATAATCTTATACAAGAAAGGCTTCTCAGGGAAATGAACAATCAAGCCATATCTGTAAAACATCGTTTCAAAGATAATCTGATACCTGGTACAGAATTATATTTTTTCATCTGCCTTGTTAAGAGATATGCATAGAATGACTAATCCTAAATGATCTCCAGATAGATAGTTCAGTTCAGTCGCTCAGTTGTATCCAACTTTTGGTGACCCCATGGACTGCAGCACACCAGGCCTCCCTGTCCATCACCAATTCCCTGAGTTTACCCAAACTCATGTCCATTGAGTCGGTGATGCCATCCAGCCATCTCATCCTCTGTCGTCCCCTTCTCCTCCTGCCTTCAATCTTTCCCAGCATCAGGGTCTTTTCCAGTGAGTCAGTTCTTCACATCAGGTGGCCAAAGTATTGGAGTTTCAGCTTCAACATCAATCCTTCCAATGAACACCCAGGACTGATCTCCTTTAGGATGGACTGGTTGGATCTCCTTGCAGTCCAAGGGACTCTCAAGAGTCTTCTCTAACACCACAGTTCAGAAGCATCAATTCTCTGGCACTCAGCTTTCTTTACAGTCCAACTCTCACATCCATACATGACCACTGGAAGAACCATAGCCTTGACTAGATGGACCTTTGTTGGTAAAGTAATGTCTCTGCTTCTTAATATGCTGTCTAGGTTGGTCATAACTTTCCTTCCAAGGAGTAAGCATCTTTTAATTTCATGGCCACAGTCACCATCTGCAGTGATTTTGGAGCCAAAAAAATAGTCTCTCACTCTTTCCACTGTTTCCCCATCTATTTCCCATGAAGTGATGGGGCCAGATGCCATGATCTTAGTTTTCTGAATATTGAGCTTTAAGCCAACTTTTTCAATCTCTTCTTTCACTTTCATCAAGAGGCTCTTTAGTTCTTCTTTGTTTTCTGCCAGAAGAGTGGTGTCATCTGCATATCTGAGGTTATTGATATTTCTCCCAGAAATCTTGATTCCAGTTTGTGCTTCATCCAGCTCAGCATTTCTCATGATGTACTCTGCATACAAGTTAAATAAGCAGGGTGACAATATACACCCTTGACGTACTCCTTTTCCTATTTGGAACCAGTCTGTTGTTCCATGTCCAGTCTGATTTTCCTAAAGATCTATTTAGAAAATAAATGTTTCATAAACTTATTTTATTCTTTGCCATCGCTCATTGAATAGAAAGCAAGTAATTCATTTGGGTTACTGTCTAGGGATAGAGGTAATGGGCCTCATGTCTACTGCCTATTCTTCATACTCTTAATACTCTCTCATCTGGCTAGGCTCTCCACTATTCATTCAGGTAAAATGATTTGTTTTTGGAGAGTCAGTATTCAAGCAAATAACTTAATAGATAGTTCATAGCCAAAGAGTACTACCATTATCACCAAAGAAAGGTGATCTTAAAAGTATACCCATTATCTAAAGATTTTAACTTCAAACACCATAAGTACTTGATACAACATATTTGTGACATTTGTATATTTAGATATGACTTTTTCTAGATTATCAATTAGAATAATAGATAATAAATAGAAAAAAAAATATAGGTTTCCTAACGTCCTTGTTAGGAAGAAGTGCTAATCTACCTGAAGATTGGGGTTGGAGAAAGGAACTTATTAGAATAAACTGGCTGAAAAGTGTTGTCCTGTTACTAACTATATTGCTCAGCAAACCATGGACAAAGTGCCTTGATGGCAGCAGTTTTCATGGCAATCCACCAAATAAGGCTCTAAGATCCATCAGAAGGGTTAGCAGCCCTGATGTATAGAGTTACACCTGCCTCTGCTAGGCTAAATCTGAGCGACTGACATGAATCTTTTTGCTCCTTAGTGCATTAGACCTTGGCTGATACAACAGGGGACCTGCCCAACCTGCAGACTCCACGTTTTGCTACCAGAAGAATTTCCAGGTCACCCCAGCCGGCACTTGCCCAAGATCTGATTCAGCAGGGTGACTATGCAAAGGAAGTTCAATTTTCAGACTCCAGAATTTAGTTTTCCACTTATTTGAGCTGATAGTATGAGTGATGTGAAGTGGTATGTTCTTCAGTATTATTCAAAATAAGCTAGTTAATCTAATCAAAGCTGCAGCCAAAGAGGAGAGGACAAATCTTCAGGACTGTGAACTGAATTGAAAGGGTTTAAAGAAGAAAAAATTTTGAAAGTTAAATTAGATTTGCCCTTATTTTAGTAGATATTTTCTTCCAACTTAAACGTGATTACTGTTACCATATATCTTAGGATGTCTTCTCTTTTCCTTATTCCACTCATCCTTTACTTTCTCTTGAATATGCTACACTTTAATTTCCTGAACTAAATGTAAACAAGAGTAAGAAAATTCCTCAGATTTTAGTGTTCCTTTTAACTTTTAAAATTACTTATAAAATATATGTTATTTATTTATATTTTATCTCTATCTTCCCCATTCTTTCCTATTCTCTAAAATATGTACCTGTGAATAGATTATAAGCTACATGAGGGTGAGGACCAACCACTGATGTCTTGGAGCTGGCTTATATACTGTACTGGTTTGTGAAAGATGATTCTTAGTTTTAGGAATTTTGTGAAACAGTTATTCAAACTATTGTTAGCATGAAATCTGGTATAGTGGGACTATTTTATACCACAGAAATTGGTGAATGCTATAGATAAGGGCTTTTTTTCCCTTCCCCCCAAGAGCTTGTTATTAAAGATTTACCAGCATACCACTGGGACCGTGCCTGAAGATTCTTACTGTTCTCAATGTCTTGCACAGTAGATAACACCATAAATAGCCCTCCAAATCAGAAATCAGGAAGCAGTAAGAAAATTAGCATGCAAATTAAGTCACTTGCTCATTTGAATAACTTTATTTGTAAACATGCTCTTTGGACCATAATCATTTATGCTTTGGAGGAATTTTTTTTTTCAGCCTTGAAAGTTTCTAATTTCACTTTCTCACGCATGGGTGGTGCCCTGTTTGTGTGTAGTTGTCTCTTATGACAGAGTTGACACCCACTGAGCTAAGTGGCACATTTAAAGCTTGTCACTGAGAACTTTCATTCTTAGAGGTCAAAAATATTATTTTGAAATTAGTACTGTGTAAATGTTGTGTTATACATGTCTCTAGCTACAGAATTATTAATAAAAGAATTCAGTTATCTTGTAAGAGAAATGTTACTTGGTTCGTATTATTTTCCATAAATGAAATTCATTCTGTGAATAAGTGTTTCCTGACTCAGCAACTATTTTACCTTTATATTTCACTATAAATGTATCTTGAAGTTATTTTAAATCTCTACTTAAAATTACTATTTCTGAAATTATATGCTGTTTTCTTCTGTAATGAGAATAGACTGGACAATGTGAAAGAAAATACCCCAAAGTGAAGGCAGTCATCTAGATTTGTTAAGTGCCAAAAAAGTCTTAGAATTATACAGTTCAGAACTTACAGGGTCTTTAATAATTATCTCGTCTAACACCTCAAGATCATGGTCATATAGCAGATTACCTTGTAAAACATTTTTTAGTGTATGTTTACAATTGTATTTACATTTTCATGTGGGAAAGAATAAATGTTTCTTAATTGAATGCCTATTATTTTACTTGTGTTTATCACTGTAACTGTATCCTAAAACTACTTGAAATCTCTTTCAAACATCTCTTTCTGTTTAGTTATGCTCAAACTTTATCTTTTCTTGTGAGAAAGGGGAGGAAAATATCCAAGAAGTCAGTCATTTATACTTGTAAAATACCAAGAATATCTTAGAATCATAAAATGTCAGAGTTTTTAGGGTCTTTAATGATCCTCTGGTCTGTTGCCTCATTTTATAGGAACAGTTTGCCCTAGATCATGCAGTTAAATAGTGGCTAAGCCAGTCCTAATTCTTGAGAGAGTCCTGATACTCAGTAAGTCACATGTTTCCTCCATAAACTCAAGCTGCAAGGCTGTATTGGTGCTGACCTGTTGTTCTTAGCTCCAAAGATGGGGCCAGAGAACTTAACAGGGTAGCTGATACATAGTGAGAATGTAATGGGAACATGCTCTTGAATGTCATGTCCAACTCTGCAGATGCTAAAGGTAATGGGATTTTTTTTTCTTTTTGATGTTTAACAATAAAGACAACTATAGCAGTCATTCGGAGAAGGCAATGGCACCCCACTCCAGTACTCTTGCCTGGAAACTCCCATGGACGGAGGAGCCTGGTAGGCTGCAGTCCATGGCGTCGCTAAGGGTAGGACACAACTAAGTGACTTCACTTTCACTTTACACTTTCATACTTTGGAGAAGGAAATGGAAACCCACTCCAGTGTTCTTGACTGGAGAATCCCAGGGATGGCAGAGCCTGGTGGGCTGCCGTCTATGGGGTCGCACAGAGTCGGACACGACTGAAGCGACTTAGCAGCAGCAGCAGCAGCATAGTGCTCATTCTTTGATAAACAATGATTGCCGTCATGCCTGTGGCTGCTGAAAGACCCAGAACACCATACTGCACATAAATTCAGTGAGAGAAGTAGTAATATTTACTTTACAAACAATCTGTACACCTCCTGTAATGTAACATCACTGCAACTGCTGTCAGATATGTCTTGTAGTGTTTCCCTTTATATTCATTGTCCATGTGTATAATAACATTCTCCAGCTTTTATGGGATACCTTCCTTGACCAAATGTTACTTTGTTTGATCCACTAATAACTTTAAAGTGGATACTATCCTTTTTATTTTGCAGAGGATGAAACTGAGGCTCAACTAAGAGGGTATACTTTGTCTGAGGTCACAGCTGTGAAGTGGCATTCTGGGATTTGAATGCAAATCTCTGTGCCTTAGCTGGTGTTCTCTCTTTCAGTTCTTCATAGTGGTCTCCCCATTCTGGACTGACTAAATACACAAATTATTTTAAATAATATGCTTCAAAATAAAATGAAACAAATGGTAAATCTGATTATTTTGGGCTATGAACATGGTATTGAATACATAAAAATATATGTAATAGTGATACAATATGGTAAGAAAAGTTTGACTTTTCCCTCAGATGTCTTGGTTTGCTTGGGATGGTTCCAATTAATGCCTGTTGTCCTGACATATTAATAGTCCTCCCTTTTACTCTCAACAGTGTCCTAGTACAGATGATTAATTTTATTGTATAGTTAATTTTTTTTACTAGATTCAAAATTTAGCAAAACTACTCTACATTTATAAAATGCTCCTGGAATACCTTAATCCCTTATCACAGAGCCTCTCAGGTAGGAATCACCCACACACACAGCCTCTCAGGTAGGGAACCATCCACACGCAAATATGATACAAAAAGCAACAATCATGAGAAGAGAGTGCAAGTGCAGGATATTGGAAATGCATTTAAAATGAAAAGACCATCAACTTAAAACAGTCTTGTGTGTGTGTGTGTGTGTGTGTGTGTATTTTTATATATAGCCTGCTACATTAAAACCTTATGGTAACTGCAAACCAAAAATATACAATAGATGAAAAACAAAAAAGCAATCCAAACACAACACTACAGATAATCCTCAAATCACAAGAGAAGAGAACAAAAGAGGGAGGGAAGATAAAATACCTATCAAAAGAAATCCAAAACAATTAATAAGATGGCAATAGGAACATATAATTGGTAATTACCTTAAACAAAAGTGGATCAAATATTTCAACCAGAAGACACAGATTGGCTGAATGGATACAAAAACAAGACCTATATATATGCTGTCTATAAGAGACCCACTTCAGATCCAAGGACACATACAGACTGAAAGTGAGGGGAGAGTAAAAGATACTCCATGCAAATGGAAATCAGAAGAAAGCTGGAGTAGCAGTACTCACATCAGACAAAATAGAATTTAGAATAAAGACTAACGGATGAAGAAGGACACTACATAATGATCATGGGATCAATAATCCAAGAAGAAGATATAACAACTATAAATATGTGTGTATCTACCATAGGAGCATGTCAATATAAAAGGCGAATGCTAAAAGCCATCAAGGAGAAATCAATACTAACACAATAATAGTGGGTGACTGTAACACCCCATTTTCATCAATGGACACATCATCCAGACAGAAAATGAGTAAGGAAACAGACCTTAAAAGATGCATTAGACCAGATGGACTTAACTGATATTTATAGAGCATTCTATCCAAAAGCAGCAGAATATACATCATTCTCAAGTGCACATGGAACACTCTCCAGGAACTAATTGCATACTGGGCCACAACGTGAGCCTTGGTAAATTTAGGAAAATTGAAATTATATCAAGCATCTTTTCTGATCACAAGACTGTTAGATTAGAAGTCAACTACAAGAAAAAACTGTAAAAATCACAAACATATGTGGGCTGAACCATGTGTTGTTAAACCACCAGTGGGTCGCTGAAGAAATCAAAAAGGAAATAAAAAAATACCTAGAAACAAATGACAACAAAAAACCCAGTTATCTAAAACCTATGGGATGCAGCAAAAGCAGTTAGTTTTGAGTTTATATTAAATACAGCCTTACCTCAGGAAATAAGAATAATCTTAAAGAACCTAACCTTATTTAGGGCTTCCCTGGTGGCTCAGACAGTAAAGAATCTGCCTGCAATGTGGGAGACCTGGGTTCAATCCCTGGGTTGGGAAGATCCCCTGGAGGAGGGCATGGCAACCCACTGCAATATTCTTGCCTGGAGAATCCCCAGGACAGAGGAGCCTGGTGGGCTACAATCCATGGGGTCGCATAGATTCAGACATGACTGAGCAACTAAAGCACAACATGACCTTATTTTAAAAACCGTGGTGAAAGACTAAATACTTTCCCACTGTGTTCTGGAATGAGGCAAGAATGTCTGCTATCACAGCTTCAATTTAATATTGTATTAAATGGTCTAGCCAGTGAAATTTAAAAAAAAATAGAAGTGAAAGACATTCAGCTTGGAAAGGTAAAAGTGAAACCTTTTTAGTACACAGACATAAATATATGAAGAAAACTACCATCTTCGGGGATTGAAACACTTGATACAAGGTCTCAATTCTCCCCAAGTTGATTTATAAATTCAAGACAATCCTAGTTAAAATCCCAACAGACTTTTTTCATAGAAATCTACAAGCTGATTATAAATTTGATTTGGAAATTCTAAGGACTGAAATCGTTTGCCGAGAGAAATATCAATAACCTCGGATATGCAGATGACACTACCCTTATGGCAGAAAGTAAAGAGGAACTAAAAAGCCTCTTGATGAAAGTTCAGTTCAGTTCAGTTGCTCAGTCGTGTCTGACTCTTTGCGACCCTATGAATCACAGCAAACCAGGCCTCCCTGTCCATCACCAACTCCCAGAGTTCACTCAGACTCACGTCCATCGAGTCAGTGATGCCATCCAGCCATCTCATCCTCTGTCATCCCCTTCTCCTGCCCCCAATCTCTCCCAGCATCAGAGTCTTTTCCAATGAGTCAACTCTTCACATGAGGTGGCCAAAGTACTGGAGTTTCAGCTTTAGCATCATTCCTTCCAAAGAAATCCCAGGGCTGATCTCCTTTAGGATGGACTGGTTGGATCTCCTTGCAGTCCAAGGGTCTCTCAAGAGTCTTCTCCAACACCACAGTTCAAAAGCATCAATTCTTCAGCGCTCGGCCTTCTTCACAGTCCAACTCTCACATCCATACATGACCACAGGAAAAACCATAGCCTTGACTAGATGGACCTTTGTTGGCAAATAATGTCTCTGCTTTTGAATATGCTATCTAGGTTGGTCATAACTTTCCTTCCAAGGAGTAAGCGTCTTTTAATTTCATGGCACAGTCACCATAGGAGAGTGAAAAGTTGGCTTACAGCTCAACATTTAGAAAGATTATGGCATCTTGGTCCCATCACTTCATGGCAAATAGTGATCATGGTCCCATCACTTCATGGCAAATAGATGGGGAAACAGTGGAAACAGTGTCAGAGTTTATTTTTGGGGGCTCCAAAATCACTGCAGATGGTGACTGCAGCCATGAAATTAAAAGACGCTTACTCCTTGGAAGGAAAATTATGACCAACCTAGATAGCCTGTTGAAAAGCAGAGACATTACTTTGCCAACAAAGGTCCATCTAGTCAAGGCTATGGTTTTTCCAGTAGTCATGTATGGATGTGAGAGTTGGACTGTGAGGAAAGCTGAGTGCCAAAGAATTGATGCTTTTGAACTGGTGTTGGAGAAGACTCTTGAGAGTCCCTTGGACTGCAAGGAGATCCAACCAGTCCATCCTAAAGGAGATCAGTCCTGGTGTTCTTTGGAAGGACTGATGCTAAAGCTGAAACTCCAGTACTTTGGCCACCTGATGCAAAGAGCACAACTGAGGAATAGCTAGACGGAAGAGATGAATAGCACAAGGTATCCATGGGGTTGCTAAGAGTCGGACACGACTTCACTTTCACTTTTCACTTTCATGCATTGGAGAAGGAAATGGCAACCCACTCCAGTGTTCTTGCCTGGAGAATCCCAGGGACGGGGGAGCCTGGTGGGCTGCCGTCTCTGGGAGTCGCACAGAGTCGGACACGACTAAAGTGATTTAGCAGCAGCAGCATGGAGGAGGAGAACAGAGCTTCTCTGCCTTCTCTGGGTGTGGTACCCTCCTAGCACCTTGTGTTCACTAACTCAGCTCTCTGAACCTATTATTTAAGGGGTTTTATATGCACATGATTAATTAAATCACTGGTTATTGGTGAGTACTTCAGTCTCCAGTCCCTTTCCCATCCTGAAGAAATGAGATCAGGACACTGAGAATTCCAACATGTCTTTCTGGTGACCAGCTCCTATCTTGAAGCTATCCAGGGACCCCTCAGCCAAATCATCTCATTAGCATGCTGAGAAATTTATCATTCAGACAATTCTCAGGGTAGACCTGGAGACAAAGACCAAACATATATATCTCATTATATCACAACCCCTCACTATGTAAATAGAAAAATAATAATAAAAAGGACAAATCTTATAATACATACAACAATTTGGATAATTTCAAAATAATTCTGCTAATTGAAAGAAGCCAGACAAAAATGTAATACATATTATATGATTCCATTCTTGTAAAATTCTAGAAAATGAAAACATCTACTTTTTGTTTTGGCCATACCATGTGGAATGCAGGATATTAGTTTCCTCACCAGGGATCAAACCCGTGCCCCCTGCATTGAAAGCATGGAGTCTTACCCACTGTACTGCCAGGGAAGTCCCCCCCAAACCTTATCTATATTGACAGAAAACACATCAGTGGTTACCTGGGAGCAGGGAGGAACAGGAAGGAACACAAGGAAAACTTTGGGAGGTGGAAAATATGATCATTATTGTGATGACAGTTTCCTGAGAGCATATTTATACCAATACTTATCAAGTTGTATGCTTTAAATACATACAGTTTATTGTATGTCAGTTATATCTCAATTAAGCTGTGTGGGTTTTTTTTTTTTTTTTTTTTTTGAGTCCTGGATTTCACACAGTACTATGGTTGTTACATCCTAAGGAGATTGCATTAGCCAACTGGAGTAAGACAGTAAGACCAGGACCTCCTAAGGACCACTACCCAGCTGGGCAGATCTGAGCTCCACTAATATTCTATTGATGTTCTCCCCCAAAAAGCTTCAGTTCAGTTCAGTTGCTCAGTTGTGTCTGACTCTGCAACCCCATGGACTTTGGCATGCCAGGCTTCCCTGTCCACCACCAACTCTGGAGCCTATTCAAACTCATGTCCATTGCGTCGCTGATGCCATCCAACCATCTCTTCCTCTATCGTCCCCTTCTTCTCCCGCTTTCAACCTTTCCCAGCATCAGGGTCTTTTCCAGTGAGTCAGTTCTTTGCATCAGGTGGCCAAAGTATTGGAGTTTTAGCTTCAGCATCAATCCTTCCAATGAATATTCAGGACTGATTTCCTTTAGGATTAACAGGTTGGATCTCCTTGCAGTCCAAGGAACTCTCAAGAGTCTTCTCCAACACCCCAGTTCAAAAGCATCAATTCTCCAGCGCTCAGCTTTCTTTGTAGTCCAACTCTCACATCCAGACATGACTATTGGAAAAACCATGGCTTTGACTAGATGGATCTTTGCTGGCAAACTAATGTCTCTGCTTTTTAATATGCTGTCTAGGTTGGTCATGGCTTTTCTTCCAAGGAGCAAGCGTCTTTTAATTTTGTGGCTGGAGTCAACATCTGCAGTGATTTTGGAGCCCCCCAAAATAAAGTCTCTGACTGTTTCTGTTGTTTCCCCTTATATTTGTCATGAAGTGATGGGACCAGAAGCCATGATCTTAGTTTTCTGAATGTTGAGTTTTAAGCCAACTTTTTCACTCTCCTCTTTCACTTTCATCAAGAGGCTCTTTAGTTCTACTTCACTTTCTGCCATAAGGGTGGTGTCATATGCATATCTGAGGTTATTGATGTTTCTTCCGGCAATCTTGATTCCAGCTTGTGCGTCATCCAATCCAGCATTTCTCATGATGTACTCTGCATATAAGTTATATAAGCAGGGTGACAATATAGAGCCTTGACATACTCCTTTCCCAATCTGGAACCAGTCTGTTGTTCCATGTCCAGGTCTAACTGTTGTTTCTTGACCTTGATTTGTCAGGAGGCAGGTCAGGTGGTCTGGTATTCCCATCTCTGTAGGAATTTTCCACAGTTTGTTCTGATCCACACAGATTTTGGCATAGTCAAAAAACCAGAAGTATATGTTTTTTTCTGGAGCTCTCTTTCTTTTTCAATGATTCAGTGGATACTGGTTTGATCTCTGGTTCCTCTGCCTTTTCTAAATCCAGCTGGAACATCTGGAAGTTCACGGTTCATGTACTGTTGAAGCCTGGCTTGGAGAATTTTGAGCGTTACTTCACTAGGGTATGAGATGAATGCAATTGTGCGGTAGTTTGAACATTCTTTGTCATTGCCTTTCTTTGGGATTGGAATGACAACTGATCTTTTCCAGTCTTGTGGCCACTGCTGAGTTTTCCATTTGCTGGCATATTGAGTGCAGCACTTTCACAGCATCATCTTTGAGGATTTGAAATAGCTCAACTGGAATTCCATCACCCGCAATAGCTTTGTTCATGGTGAAGCTTCCTCAGGCCCACTTGACTTTGCATTCCAGGATGTCTGGCTCTAGGTGATCACACCATCATAGTTATGAGTCTTGAAGATCTTTTTTGTATAGTTCTTCTGTGTATTCTTGCCACCTCTTCTTAATATCTTCTGCTTCTTTTAGGTCCATACCATTTCTGTCCTTTATTGTGCTCATCTTTGCATGAAATATTCCCTTCAGTCAGTTCAGTCACTCAGTCGTGTCCGACTCTTTGCGACCCCATGAATCGCAGCATGCCAGGCCTCCCTGTCCATCACCAACTCCCAGAGTTCATTCAGACTTATGTCCATCGAGTCAGTGATGCCATCCAGCCATCTCATCCTCTGTCGTCCCCTTCTCCTCCTGCCCCCAATCCCTCCCAGCATCAGAGTCTTTTCCAATGAGTCAACTCTTTGCATGAGGTGGCCAAAGTACTGGAGTTTCAGCTTTAGCATCATTCCTTCCAAAGAAATCCCAGGGCTGATCTCCTTCAGAATAGACTGGTTGGATCTCCTTGCAGCCCAAGGACTCTCAAGAGTCTTCTCCAACACCATCTCAAATTTTCTTGAAGAGATCTCTATTCTTTCCCATTCTATTGTTTTCCTATATTTCTTTGCACTGATCACTGAGGAAGGCTTTCTTATCGCTCCTTGATATTCTTTGGAACTCTGCATTCAAATGGGTGTATCTTTCTATTTCTCCTTTGCCTTTAGCTTCTCTTCCTTTCCCAGCTATTTGTAAGGTCTCATCAGACAATCATTTTGCCTTTTTGCATTTATTTTTCTTGGGGATAGTCTCGATCACTACCTCCTGTACAGTGTCACTAACCTCCATCTATAGTTCTTCAGACTCTATCAGATCTAATCCCTTGAATCTGTCACTTCCACTATGTATTCATAAGGGATTTAAGTCAAATCTGAATGGTCTAGTGATTTCCCCCACTTTCTTCAATTTAAGTCTGAATTTGGCAATAAGGAGTTCATGATCTGAGCCACAGCCATCTCTGGGTCTTGTTTTTGCTGACTGTATAGACCTTCTCCATCTTTGGCTGCAAAGAATATAATCAATCTGATTTCAGTATTGACTATCTGGTGATGTGCATGTGTAGAATCTTCTCTTGTGTTGTTAGAAGAGCATGTTTGCTATGACCAGTGCGTTCTCTTGGCAGAACTCTGTTAGCCTTTGATCTGCTTCGTTCTGTACTCCAAGGCCAAATTTGCCTGTTACTCCAAGTATCTCTTGACTTCCTACTTTTGCATTCCAATCCCCTGTAATGAAGAGGACATCTTTTTTGGGTGTTAGTTCTAGAAGGTCTTGTAGGTCTTCATAGAACCATTTAGCTTCAGCTTCTTCAGCATTACTGGTCAGGGCATAGACTTGGATTACTGTGATATTAAATGTTTGCCTTGGAAATGAACAGAGATCATTCTGTCATTTTGGGGATTGCATCCAAGTACTGCATTTTGGACTCTTTTATTTACTATGATGGCTACTCCATTTCTTCTAAGGGATTCTTGCCCGCAATAGTAGATATAATGGTCATCTGAATTAAATTCACCCACTCCAGTCCATTTTAGTTCGCTGCTTCCTAAAACATCGATGGTCACTCTTGCCATCTGTTTGACCACTTCCAATTTGCCTTGATTCATGGACCTAACATTCTACATTCCTATGCAATATTGCTCTTTACAGCATCGGACTTTACTTCCATCACCAGTCACATCCACAACTGGGTGTTGTTTTTGCTTTGGCTCTGTCTCTTCATTCTTTCTGGAGTTATTTCTTCAATCTTCTCCAGCAGTGTATTGGGCACCTACCAACCTGGGGAGTTCATCTTTCAATGTCATACGTTTTTGCCTTTTCACACGATTCATGGGGTTCTCAAGGCAAGAATACTGAAGTGGTTTTCCATTCCCTTCTCCAGTGGACCACGTTTTGTCAGCACTCTTGGCCATAATTCCTCCATCGTGGGTGGCCCTACATGGCATGGGTCATAGTTTCATAGAGCTAGACAAGGCTGTGGTCCATTTGATCAGTTTGGTTAGTTTTCTGTAATTGTGGTTTCATTCTGTGTGCCCTCTGATGGATAAGGATAAGAGGTATATGGGAGTCTTATCAGTCTTCCTGGTGGGAGAGACTGCCTGGGGGGGTGGGGGGGTGGAAACTGGGTCTTGTTCTGATGGGCGGGGCCATGTTCAGTAAATCTTTAGTCCAGTTTTCTGTTGATGGGCAGGGCTGTGTTCCTCCCTGTTGCTTGACCTGAGGCCAAACTATGGTGGAGGTAAGGAAGATAATGGAGACCTCCTTCAAAAGGTCCCATGCATGCACTGCTACACTCAGTGCCTCTGACCCTGAAGCAAGCCACCACTGACCCACGCCTCCACTGGAGGCTGCTAGACACTCATGGGCATGTCTGGGTCAGTTTCTTGTGGGGTCACTGCATCTATCTCCTGGGTCCTGGTGTGCACAAAGTTTTGTTTGTTCCTCCAAGAGTCTGTTTCCCCAGTCCTGTGTAAGTTCTGGTGGTTCTATGGTGGGGTTAATGGCAACCTCCTCCAAGAGGGCTTATGCCATACCCAGGTCTGTTGTACCCAGAGCCCCTGCAGCAGACCACTGGTGACCCATACCTCCATAGGAGACACTCAGACACAGTTCTGGCACAGTCTCTGTGGGTTGAGCATTTGTTTTATGCCATTTCCAGGTCTGAGCAGCTCAGGTGACCAGGTGCTTTGCATGCGCACTGTCCCAGGTGGACTGTGCATCTTAATCACGTTCCTGATCCTGGCCACTTGTTTCCTCGGTGTGCCATGAGAGCACTGTCTCAGGTGTGTAGCATGTCTCCTCTGGAGAGCTGATCTCAGGCTATGACCCTCTGGTGGATGTCAACCATCCAGGATCTCAGGAAGACATGGTTAGCAGCTGCAAGCCTGCTCCCAGTTTGGTGGAAGATGCCCTCTCTGGGGCTGAGATAGTAGCAGCCCCTTGCCTTCTGGCTCTGGCTGTTGAAAGCCTGCCTCTCTGCCACTGGGCGGGGAGGGGCCAGTAGGTAGCCGGCTAGTTCTCCTTTGGTATTTGCTCAATCCTTTGTTCTGTGCTGTGAGATGGCCAGGCTATGCATTAGGTTATTAAGTTAGAGCCTTTCGTGGGAAAATTCTCCTTTCTGCAGTTGTAGTTAGGTGTGTATTCTGTGGGGTTTTTTTTGTTGTTTTCTTTTTTTCTCTCTCTCCCGGTTATGTTGCCTTCTTGGATCTTTCCTCACATTTCATTCTGAATATACTCATAGAATGACCCTGGATTGGCAATCACCCTGTTTCTACCTATCACTCCTGACACTGCTCTCACTTAAAAAAATCTGATCTACCCTGGGAGGCACAGCAGGGTGGGTGGGGGGCGGTGGCAATGGTACCTGAGATGCGGGCAGCACTATAACAGAGCATGAATTTCAAAATGGGATGAACACCAGTTACTAGCTACATACTACGTGTGTGTGTGCTGAGTTGGATACAACTCTTTGCAACTACATGGGCTGTAGCCTGCCAGACTCCTGCAATGGGATTCTTTAGGCAAGAATACTGGAGTGGGTTGCCATTTTCTTCTCCAGGGGATCTTCCTAACCCACAGATCAAACCCATGTCCCTAGCATTAGCAGACAAATTCTTTACCACTGAGCCACCAGGGAAGCCCCATAACTACCTACATGCATGACTGCTTAGTTGCTCAGTCATAATCAACTCTTTGCAACCCCATGGACTGCAGCCCACCAGGCTCCTCTGTCCATGGGGATTCTCCAGGCAATAATACTGGAGTGGGTCACCATGCCCTCCTCCAGAACTAGCTACATAACCTCAGGCAAATCAATTTATCTCTCTGAACTGCAGTTTTCTCATTTCAAAAATATGTAACAGTTCTTACCTGTCAGGGTTGTCCTGAAGGCGCATATGAAAGGATGAGACAGTGCCTGGCCAGAAGAGAAGTGAATATGGAATACCTCGCCCTCCTGCTGTTGTTTGAAGCCCCCTCCTTAAGCCAGTGATTCTGCGCTTGCATCATCACGTGTTTTTGGGACACCAGCTAAAGCCTCAGGTGTAAACTGTAAATGAGGTTCTAAGTTAGTGGGTCTCAAATGTTGCTACTTATTACAATCTTCTGGGGAGATATTAAAAGTAGCAAAATATGTGATGCCTGGGTTCTACCCCTAAAAGCTCTGATTTGACTCTATGGTGCAGCTGGGCACTGGGATATTTAAAAGCTTCCCAAGAGATGTTAAGAAGGGGCCAAGTTTGTGAAACACTGTTCTAATGCTGCTCAAATGTTAATGTCCATTGAATCACCTGGGATCTTGTTAAAATTCAGATTCTTATTCTGAAGGTTTGAGATTCTGCATTTCTAATAAGCTTTCAGCGATGCTGATGCTGTTAATCCTCAGATGACACTTTGAATAAAGAGGCTGAACTCTGGCTGAGCATCAGAATCACCTAAGGATCTTTTAAAGCTGAGGAATCCCAGGTCCTGCCCTGGGATGGGGCCCCAGCCCCTGCACTTGCATAGGTCAGCCAGATGAGTCTATGTGCTTCTCTTACTAAGAACAATGGATCCAGTTGACCTTTTACACTTGAGGACACTGTGCCCCCAGGAAGCTGTGTGACCTCTATCCTGATGTAACTTTCTGCCGGGAAAGTTCATTACTGAATGAAACCTGTATTCAACAGAAACATTTTCTGGTGTGTAGGTTTCCAGTGCTGATTGGGAACTGCAATCTGCAGCATGAGTTGAGCGTGACGGTTTCATTAACACACAGCTCAGAACCTAGCCGAGGAGCAGCCTGTGTGATGAATGGGGTCCCAGGTTCTACTTGAAGCATTATCACATAATATATCAGCTTTATGTCAAATGAACTGATGGTTTTATGGCCTTTCCATTCAATTTGATAGGCTCCTTGTCATGGGCTCTTTTTAATATGGCTAGAGGGCATTTTTTTGTGATGATGACATAGTGATTTATAAAACCCACTTCATGCATCAGCCACACATATGTAAATCAGAAACATTTCTTTCTGGAAAAAATTGTCATTGCCATCGTGTGATAAATAGGTGCATATTCAATGAGCAGACATTCATCAAGACACAGATTTGAATTCATTTTTCTACATACCATAAGGCCAAGCAATTAGTACCATACCTAGGAAACAGTCATATAATTCAGGGTCCTTCCCTGAGAAAGGATGTGCTGCAACTGAGCTTGGTGCCAGCTTGCCCCATCACTGCTGCAGCAGGGTGACCTGGAACTCATCTAGAGACACCAGAGCATCAGCCGAAGAAGAATCTTTTTTTGTTTTTTAATCTCTCAAGTTCCAGGATTGTTACAGAACTTAATATTCTTCACCTTATTTAGTCCTCAAACATGCTGCAAGGTAGGAATTACCATCTACATATTAAAGATAAGAAAACTAAAGTTAAAAGACTCATTGAATCCTTAAAATCAGGTCACTCTGACTCAAAAGCCCATGCTCCTCCTGTTTCACTACAATGCTTTCACAGAGCAGGTGCAGCACCTGCAGGTCAATGGAAGTGAGCTGTCACCATAACTCCAGCTTTGCTGACACCAGACTTCAGCTCTTAGCAGTTGTACCCACCATCTGCTTTCTGTGCCCAGCCTTGACTCTGCAGAGAAACATCAGAAGTACTCATGCTAAAACGTGAAAGGTTGAAAAAAATAAACCCACAGAAACTCTCTTTCATTGATGAGTGAAACCAAATCTCTGCAATATTCTTAGCTAATTGTGTGAAATCAATTTGTAACTACTATATACTTCTTAGAAATAATTGGCAACAGGAATACATGAAATGAATTCAAAAAGAATATATTTTATTTCCTAATTATTTGTTACTTTTGTTGAAGGCAGCCTTACTTAGAGAAACAAAGTTGCTGTCCCAAAATATGTCTCTCTAGCATGAAGATTATTTTAGACTGATTATTTTTTAAGGAATCGTAGTTGCAGGTCTTCCTTATTACCTCTGCCTTAACTACCTAAAAGAATTTACACAAAGAGCCTGGTTCAGGAGGAGTGCTATGCCCAGAGATACCTACAAAGACTATGGGCTACGTGTGGTGTGAGGAGCTCAGCAGCACCTAGAGCCCCAAATCCTGTCTGTGTTCCAGCACATATTTGTTACCAAACTTTTGCTTTTCCATCTGCATGTGAATTTACTTCCTCACCTCTGAAGTCCCAGTACCCTACTCCCTTCTTCTCTCAGATGGCATATAAGCCTCAATTTTCTAACTTGTCCTAGTGTGTCATTTTTTTCTTTCAGACCCCTGTAGATACATAACTAAATTTGATATTTTCCTGTACATCTGTCTAACAGCAATTTAATTCTTAGACCAGCTACAAGAACCCAGAAGAGGTGAAGGAAAATGTTTTCCTTCCCCAATATTTACTGACTTAAGACGCTGCTCATTTTAAAAATAATAATCAGTTCAATTCAGTCCCTCAGTCGTGTCCAACTCTTTGCGACCCCATGAACTGCAGAGTGCCAGGCTTCCATGTCCATCACCAACTTCCGGAGCTTGCTCAAACTCATGTCCATTGAATCGGTGATGCCATCCAACCGTCTCATCCTCTATCGTCCCCTTCTCCTCCTGCCTTCAGTCTTTCCCAGCATCAGGGTCTTTTCCAATGAATCAGTTCTTCGCATATGGTGGCCAAAGTATTGGAGTTTCAGCTTCAGCATCAGACCTTCCAATGGATATTCAGAACTGATTTCCTTTAGGATGGACTGGTTGGATCTCCTTGCAGTCCCAGGGACTCTCAAGAGTCTTCTCCAACACCCCAGTTTAAAAGCATCAATTCTTTGGCATTCAGCTTTCTTTATAGTCCAACTCTCACATCCATTGGAGAAGGCAATGCAACCCACTCCAGTACTCTTGACTGGAAAATCCGATGGATGGAGGAGCCTGGTAGGCTGCAGTCCATGGGGTCGCAAAGAGTTGGACACGACTGAGCAACTTCACTTTCACTTTTCACTTTCATGCATTGGAGAAGGAAATGGCAACCCTGGAGAACACTCCAGTGTTCTTGCCTGGAGAATCCCAGGGATGGCGGAGTCTGGTGGGCTGCCGTCTATGGGGTCGCACAGAGTCAGACACAACTGAAGTGAGTTAGCAGCAGCAGCAGCAGCACATGCATACATGATGCATACATACATAGCTTTGACTAGATGGACCTTTGTTGGCAAAGTAATGTCTCTGCTTTTTAATATGTTCTTCATAAACTTTTGCAGAACTTTCAACATTTGTAAGTTACTTTCACAAATATTATGTGAACCTTATGACATTTCTGTAATGTTGGGAGATATTATTTGATGCATTGTTCACCACACTGTAAGTTGCATATGCTGTTTGCTGCTCAAGAAAATACTTTCTTTAAAAACTACTCTTCTGCTTTCCCAAATCTCCATATCAAAGCAGGAAAACATTTACTCTAATGATCACAGTTACAAATATATTCTTTCCCTTTTAAAGAGGTAAGAGGATTTGCTGGCTCACATATTTCATTGGGGACTTTCTATATAGTTTGGTATCCTGAATATTATCCTGAATTGAATATTGCAAATCACTCTTTTCCTCATTCTACACTTTCTCTCTAAATATGAAACCAAAGATGGATATTTAGTAAACAGAAAAAAACAACGGTATCTCTGACAAATTTTGTCAGAGAAAATATATAATGTAAACAGGATGCCCCAACCTCTAACAGCAGAAATGGAAAAAAGATCATGGGCCTGGATTCTTCTGGAAGAAGAGGGAGGGAACAAACAGGATATATAGTGAAAGAACTGGTTTGGGTAAGGGATTCCAGGGCTTCCTTAAAGTCAAGAATACTTGGTGCTTTTATCCTGAGTGTTCCTTGTCAGAAGGAAAACCTTAAGGTGGTGGAAATGGTATGGAATCTGACAGGAGGTGACCCTGTGCCTCTGAGGTGGTTGTGTTGGTGGTACCACCATCAAGAGATGCTAGGAACAAACTGGAAACCACTTTGGTGACTGGAAAGCACTAGTCACTTAGAAACTAGGAGAATTTATAAGACACCAGGCTTCCACTGATGCTTTTGAACTGTGGTGTTGGAGAAGACTTGAGAGCCCCTTGGACAGCAAGAAGATCAAATCAGTCAATCCTAAAGGAAATTAGTCCTGAATATCCATTGGAAGGACTGATGCTGAAACTCCAATATTTTGGCCACCTGATGCAAAGAATGGACTCATTGGAAAAGACCCTGATGCTGGGAAAGACTGAAGGCAGGAGGAGAAGGGGACAACAGAGGATGAGATGGTTGGATGGCATCACTGATTCGATGGACATGAGTTTGAGCCACCTCCAGAAGTTGGTGATGGACAGGGAAGCCTGGCATGCTGCAGTCCATGGAGTCATAAAGAGTCGGACACAACTGAGCTACTGAACTGAACTGACTCCTTTTTTAATCACAGGCTAGAAGACACCCTTGGAGAATTTATGAGACACCAGGCTTCCACTGATGCATATACCCTCTTGATTGACAGAAGCAAAGAAGCAAAACCATCCACACACAGATGGCTAATAGGATTTATGAAGCATAATTTTGTAATCATTGTAAACATCTGGTAGACCTAGCCAGGTGAGAAGACCTCAAATATGAGCAGATAAGTCTATTGGTGCAGCTATATTTTGGAATACCTGCATTCTGATTATGAGGTAAACGTGCTTCCTTGGGAGCGCTTCCCCAGCCTCTGGTCAAAGTTTAATTTCCTGGTATTTACTTCTATAACACCCTGTCCGTCCCCTCCCTACACTCACCTGATCTGTGCTTGTTTTGTGCTTGCAAGCAAAGTTGTCCCTGTCTGGTCACTTCTGGTCTTTATCAGGTAATGTAAGCTTGTGTATCATTCTAAAGAAATGTTTATTAAATTGAAATGGAAAAAAAAAGCCCTAGGATTTTGGTTAACATGGAAAGATTCATACAGTGGCTAATCAAAAAGGCAATCAGTTTAGAAAACCGTGTAAGACTATGATCCAGTTTTAGTAAAAAATTTCTTTTGAATGCATAGCAAAACACTGAAAAGATATATTCTGAACTGTAACTGTGGTTTTCTGAGTGGTAGAGTACTTATGCTTTTCATTTTCACTATTTTTGCTTGACTGTAGTTTTTTAATGACTAACGTGTTTTACTTAGGTGGAAAGAAAATATCAATTGTTGTTGTTTAGTTGCTAAGTTGTGTCCTTTGCAACCCCATGGGCTGCAGCATGCCAGGCTTCCCTGTCCTTCACTACTCCCGGAGTTTCCTCAAATTCATGTCCATTGAGTTGATAATGCTATCTAACCATTTTATCCTCTGCTTCTGCCTTCTCCTTTTGCTTTCAATCTTTCCCAACATCAGGATCTTTTCCAATGAGTTGACTCTTCACATCAGGTGGTCAAAATGTTGAAGCTTCAGCCTCAGTCCTTCCACTGAATATTCAGAGTTGATTTCCTTTAGTACTGATTGGTTTGTTCTCTTTGCTGTCCAAGGGACTGACAAGAGTCGTCTCCAGCACCACAGTTGGAAAGCATCAATTCTTTGGCACTCACCCTTTATGGTCCAACTCTCACATCTGTACATGACTACTGGAAAAGCCATAGCTTTCTTTCCAAGGAGCAAGTATCTTTTAATTTCATGGCTGCAGTTTCTATCTGCAGTGATTTTGGCGGACTAGGACTGATCAGATGTGAAGAATGACCTATGATGCAGTCCTTATCTGACAACTGTATATGCGAACTGCATAGAAAGAAGTAGGCTCAACTGCAGGTCACTTTACTAGGAGACTAGAAGGAGCTGGGAGAAAGGAAAAGAGGTAACAGAATCGAAGAAGGAAAGAGCAATGTAGGGTAGAATCCAATTCTTTGAAAACTTAAGATACAGATTCAACCCCTCATAATGATTCTTAATGACTATGAAGCTAATACTCCTGTCTATAATAATTTGCCTTCAGATTATTGAAGAAACTCAGATGAAGGCAGAAAGATGATGGTCCTGTGACCTATTGGCCTTGTTAAATATCACTGGAATCCATTTTTATCAGAAGATTACAGATTTCTAGAATGTGATTCATGTATCACACAAAAACTTGTGGTTTCTTAACTTCCTTAATAAAAGTTCTAAGACAGAGGGAAGTAAGTTTCAAATACCATGCTTTTCCCTAACATTCAGGTGTGTGCTTTGTACTCCTCACATTGACTAGAGAGGACTTTCTGGTAGTGAATCTGAGCAGATAAGAAAAAACACAAAGAAAAATGGTTATTTCTTGGTCACTGAGACAAATGATGGTGTTCTCTCATTTTTCTGCCAATAACCCCGTTACAAAAAGAAGAAAAATAAAGTTCAAGAAGTGGCAGAAGCTCTCATTTCCTTTGAAACAATAATCACATTTAAGGCTATTTAAGTTTCTATCAATAATCAGAATATCTTCTACAAATATTTTTAAATGCTTTAATAGAAGCACTGAAAGTGGAAGCTTAAATTTCATCTTCGATCATCTCTTGAGACCTTCGCCCATGCGCCTTCAAGTCCACCTAACTGATGAGATGCTTGTAAGAGCTCCTGCCAGTTGATAGCCTACCACAAGGAAGGTTTTATACCACTCACCTTAAATTATTCCCCATCAAACAGCTCTTTGGGGGGTTAGATTAATGATTGATCACAGTCAACCACTAGAAAATTTCAAAAATTGAGAAGGAGGAGGAGGAGCCAAGATGGCTGAGGAATAGGATGGGGAGAACACTTTCTCCCCCACAAATTCATCAAAAGAGCATTTAAACGTCGAGTAAATTCCACAAAACAACTTCTGAATGCCGGCAGAAGACATCAGGCACCCAGAAAAGCAACCCAACTCTTCGAAAGGAGAGAGAAGAAATACAGCTCCACCCACCAGAACACCAACACAAGCTTCCCTAATCAGGAAACCTTGACAAGCCACCTGTACAAACCCACACACAGTGAGGAAACGCCATAATAAAGAGAACTCCACAAACTGCCAGAATACAGAAAGGACACCCCAAACTCAGCAATTTAAACAAGATGAAGAGACAGAGGAATACCCAGCAGATAAAGGAACAGGATCAATGCCCACCAAACCAAACAAAAGAGGAAGAGATAGGGAACCTACCTGATAAAGAATTCCAAATAATGATAGTGAAATTGATCCAAAATCTTGAAATTAAAATGGAATCACAGATAAATAGCCTGGAGACAAGATTGAGAAGATGCAAGAAAGGTTAACAAGGACCTAGAAGAAATAAAAAAGAGTCAATATATAATGAATAATGCCATAAATGAAATTAAAAACACCCTGGAGGCAACAAATAGTAGAATAACAGAGGCAGAAGATAGGATTAGTGAATTAGAAGATAGAATGGTAGAAATAGATGAATCAGAGAGGATAAAAGAAAAACGAATTAAAAGAAATGAGGACAATCTCAGAGACCTCCAGGACAATATTTAATGCTACAACATTCGAATCATAGGGGTTCCAGAAGAAGAAGACAAAAAAAGAAAGACCATGAGAAAATACTTGAGGAGATAATAGTTGAAAACTTCCCTAAAATGGGGAAGGAAATAATCACCCAAGTCCAAGAAACCCAGAGAGTCCCAATCAGGATAAACCCAAGGCGAAACACCCCAAGACACATATTAATCAAATTAACAAAGATCAAACACAAAGAACAAATATTAAAAGCAGCAAGGGAAAAACAACAAATAACACACAAGGGAATCCCCATAAGGATAACAGCTGATCTTTCAATAGAAACTCTTCAAGCCAGGAGGGAATGGCAAGACATACTTAAAGTGATGAAAGAAAATAACCTACAGCCCAGATTATTGTACCCAGCAAGGATCTCATTCAAGTATGAAGGAGAAATCAAAAGCTTTTCAGACAAGCAAAAGCTGAGAGAATTCTGCACCACCAAACCAGCTCTCCAACAAATACTAAAGGATATTCTCTAGACAGGAAACACAAAAACAGTGTATAAATTCGAACCCAAAACAATAAAGTAAATGGCAACGGGATCATACTTATCAGTAATTACCTTAAACGTAAATGGGTTGAATGCCCCAACCAAAAGACAAAGACTGGCTGAATGGATACAAAAACAAGACCCCTACATATGTTGTCTACAAGAGACGCACCTCAAAACAGGGGACACATACAGACTGAAAGTGAAGGGCTGGAAAAAGATTTTCCATGCAAATAGGGACCAAAAAAACAGCAGGAGTAGCAATACTCATATCAGATAAAATAGACTTTAAAACAAAGGCTGTGAAAAGAGACAAAGAAGGTCACTACCTAATGATCAAAGGATCAATCCAAGAAGAAGATATAACAATTATAAATATATATGCACCCAACACGGGAGCACCGCAGTATGTAAGACAAATGCTAACAAGTATGAAAGGAGAAATTAACAATAACACAATAATAGTGGGAGACTTTAATACCCCACTCACACCTATGGATAGATCAACTAAACAGAAAATTAACAAGGAAACACAAACTTTAAATGATACAATAGACCAGTTAGACCTAATTGATATCTATAGGACATTTCATCCCAAAACAATGAATTTCACCTTTTTCTCAAGCGCATGGGAACCTTCTCCAGGATAGATCACATCCTGGGCCATAAAGCTAGCCTTGGTAAATTCAAAAAAATAGAAATCATTCCAAGCATCTTTTCTGACCACAATGCAGTAAGATTAGATCTCAATTACAGGAGAAAAAACGATTAAAAATTCCAACATATGGAGGCTGAACAACACGCTGCTGAATAACCAACAAATCACAGAAGAAATCAAAAAGAAATCAAAATTTGCATAGAAACGAATGAAAATGAAAACACAACAACCCAAAACCTGTGGGACACTGTAAAAGCAGTCCTAAGGGGAAAGTTCATAGCAATACAGGCACACCTCAAGAAACAAGAAAAAGCCAAATAAATAACCTAACTCTATACCTGAAGCAACTAGAAAGGAAGAAATGAAGAACCCCAGGGTTAGTAGAAGGAAAGAAATCTTAAAAATTAGGGCAGAAATAAATGCAAAAGAAACAAAAGAGACCATAGCAAAAATCAACAAAACCAAAAGCTGGTTCTTTGAAAGGATAAATAAAATTGACAAATCATTAGCCGGACTCATCAAGAAACAAAGGGAGAAAAATCAAATCAATAAAATTAGAAACAAAAATGGAGAGATCACAACAGACAACACAGAAATACAAAGGATCTTAAGAGACTACTATCAACAATTATATGCCAATAAAATGGACAACGTGGAAGAAATGGACAAATTCTTAGAAAAGTACAACTTTCCAAAACTGGACCAGGAAGAAATAGAAAATCTTAACAGACCCATCACAAGCACGGAAATTGAAACTGTAGTCAAAAATCTTCCAGCAAACAAAAGCCCAGGTCCAGATGGCTTCACAGCTGAATTCTACCAAAAATTTAGAGAAGAGCTAACACCTATCCTGCTCAAACTCTTCCAAAAAATTGCAGAGGAAGGTAAACTTTCAAACTCATTCTATGAGGCCACCATCACCCTAATACCAAAACCTGACAAAGATCCCACAAAAAAAGAAAACTACAGGCCAATATCACTGATGAACATAGATGCAAAAATCCTTAACAAAATTCTAGCAATCAGAATCCAACAACACATTAAAAAGATCATACACCATGACCAAGTGGGCTTTATCCCAGGGATGCAAGGATTCTTCAATATCCGCAAATCAATCAATGTAATACACCACATTAACAAATTGAAAAATAAAAACCATATGATTATCTCAATAGATGCAGAGAAAGCTCTGACAAAATTCAACATCCATTTATGATAAAAACTCTCCAGAAAGCAGGAATAGAAGGAACATACCTCAACATAATAAAAGCTATATATGACAAACCCACAGCAAACATTATCCTCAATGGTGAAAAATTGAAAGCATTTCCCCTAAAGTCAGGAACAAGACAAGGATGCCTACTTTCACCATTACTATTCAACATAGTTTTGGAAGTTTTGGCCACAGCAATCAGAGCAGAAAAAGAAATAAAAGGAATCCAAATTGGAAAAGAAGAAGTAAAACTCTCACTATTTGCAGATGACATGATCCTCTACATAGAAAACCCTAAAGACTCCACCAGAAAATTACTAGAAATAATCAATGACTATAGTAAAGTTGCAGGATATAAAATCAACACAGAGAAATCCCTTGCATTCCTATACACTAATAATGAGAAAACAGAAAGAGAAATTAAGGAAAAAATTCCATTCACCATTGCAACGGAAAGAATAAAATACTTAGGAATATATCTACCTAAAGAAACTAAAGACCTATATATAGAAAACTATAAAACACTGGTGAAAGAAATCAAAGAGGACACTAACAGATGGAGAAATATACCATGTTCATGGATTGGAAGAATCAATATAGTGAAAATGAGTATACTACCCAAAGCAATTTATAGATTCAATGCAATCCCTATCAAGCTACCAACAGTATTCTTCACAGAGCTAGAACAAATAATTTCACAATTTGTATGGAAATACAAAAAACCTTGAATAGCCAAAGGGATCTTGAGAAAGAAGAATGGAACTGGAGGAATCAACCTACCTGACTTCAGGCTCTACTACAAAGCCACAGTTATCAAGACAGTATGGTACTGGCACAAAGACAGAAATATAGATCAATGGAACAAAATAGAAAGCCCAGAGATGAATCCACGCACATATGGACACCTTATCTTTGACAAAGGAGGCAAGAATATACAATGGATTAAAGACAATCTCTTTAACAAGTGGTGCTGGGAAATCTGGTCAACCACTTGTAAAAGAATGAAACTAGAACACTTTCTAACACCATACACAAAAATAAACTCAAAAAATGGATTAAAGATCTAAACGTAAGACCAGAAACTATAAAACTCCTAGAGGAGAACATAGGCAGAACACTCTCTGACATACATCACAGCAGGATCCTCTATGACCCACCTCCCAGAATATCGGAAATAAAAGAAAAATAAAACAAATGGGACCTAATTAACCTTAAAAGCTTCTGCACATCAAAGGTAACTATTAGCAAGGTGAAAAGGCAGCCTTCAGAATGGGAGAAAATAATAGCAAATGAAGCAACTGACAAACAACTAATCTCAAAAATATACAAGCAACTCCTACAGCTCAACTCCAGAAAAATAAATGACCCAATCAAAAAATGGGCCAAAGAACTAAATAGACATTTCTCCAAAGAAGACATACAGATGGCTAACAAACACATGAAAAGATGCTCAACATCACTCATTATCAGAGAAATGCAAATCAAAACCACTATGAGGTACCATTTCACACCAGTCAGAATGGCTGTGATCCAAAAGTCTACAAATAATAAATGCTGGAGAGGGTGTGGAGAAAAGGGAACCCTCTTACACTGTTGGTGGGAATGCAAACTAGTACAGCCACTATGGAGAACAGTGTGGAGATTCCTTAAAAAACTGGAAATAGAACTGCCTTATGATCCAGCAATCCCACTGCTGGGCATACACACTGAGGAAACCAGAAGGGAAAGAGACACATGTACCCCAATGTTCATCACAGCACTGTTTATAATAGCCAGGACATGGAAGCAACCTAGATGTCCATCAGCAGATGAATGGATAAGAAAGCAGTGGTACATATACACAGTGGAGTATTACACAGCCATTAAAAAGAATACACTTGAATCAGTTCTAATGAGGTGGATGAAACTGGAGCCTATTATACAGACTGAAGCAAGCCAGAGAGAAAAACACCAATACAGTATACTAACGCATATGTATGGAATTTAGAAAGATGGTAACAATAACCCTGTGTACGAGACAGCAAAAGAGACACTGATGTATAGAACAGTCTTATGGACTCTGTGGGAGAGGGAGAGGGAGAGGGTGGAAAGATTTGGGAGAATGGCATTGAAACATGTAAAATATCATGTATGAAACGAGATGCCAGTCTAGGTTCAATGCATGATACTGGATGCTTGGGGCTAGTGCACTGGGATGACCCAGAGGGATGGTATGGGGAGGGAGGAGGGAGGAGGGTTCAGGATGGGGAACACATGTATACCTGTGGCAGATTCATTTTGATATTTGGCAAAACTAATACAATTATGTAAAATTTAAAAATAAAATTAAATTTAAAAAAATTGAGAAGGAAAAAAATCTATAATCACCCCCAAATTTAGTAATGCAGAGGCACCTAGGTTGGCTTGTAAATAATTTAATGTTGATCTTTATTTTTAGTGTCTGTGTGTGTGGTATTTGTATGGTCTTATTTCAATTATCTGTTAACGGATATTTAGGTTTATATTTTCCACTACCTTAGATAGTGTTACAGAACAATCTCATATTTTTGGAGGCTCTTGTCCATTTTTTTCCTCTGGAGAAATTTCTAGAAGTCAGACTGCTGGTTTAAAGAATATAAAATGTAAGCTGGTTTAAAGCTCTTTTTAAAGAGCTTTTTTAAATTGCCAAACTGTTATTCTGGATAAAGCAAAATCAGTCCCACTCCTAATAGCAGTTATATGAAGATTCCTGTTTCCTTACACAACCACACTGACACCAGATCATCTTATTCTTTTAATCTTTGTCAGTCTAGTAAATCAAAATCGTATTTTAATTTGCTTTTAATTATTAGTGAGGCCGAAATCCTGTTGTCAAAGCAGGTATTTTTCCATTTTGTAGTCATTTCTTCAGAATTCTTATTTGTACATCAATTGCAGCAGAAATGAACTCGGATGAATCACAACGTAACTTTCAATTCGACATTTGTTATGCATCTTCAGTGTGCTTCACTGTTAACCATTTTTCTTGTCTACAAGACAGTGGACTCTTAGGTGAGACATTTTTACTTTGTTCATCATGTCCAAAAGTCCCGCTTTCTTTCAGGTTCTAAGACATGTATATCGTCACGTGTGGATGGCTTGCAATACATCAAAAGAGAGGAGAGAGTTCCTGGCACCCGGCAGGATGACCACATTTGCTTTCATCAGGTGTGCGCATGCTTCATTCCCACCTTGTACCCCTCTGCTACGGGGACCAGGAGCCCAGGGAGTTTAAGTAACTTGTTCAAAGCCAGAAAGCAGTTAGTTGGCAGAGTGGGAGGCTAGAACTTGGGTCTTCTCTCTTCCTGTCACTCTGTTGTTACCTCCTATAATCTGTGTCACCTCAGATCTGAACCCAAGTGAAGGCTTTATTTCTGAACTTGCTCTTGACTTTTCACTGTAATTACTGCCGTTGGACTGATTTTTTGTGCATCCAGAAAAGGAATCATGCTGTCCTCTGCTGATCCTTCCTTCTCTTGTGCCTAATGAGCTATTCCAGGCTAGAACCTTTGATAAATACTTGCCTGGTAGTGGAGTGAGAGGGGGTGGCGGGGTGGGTTGGGGGGAACCTGGGTGGGGGGCGCTGTGTCTGTGTCCTCTGCTCTGGCTATAGAGGGAGACCCTTCACAAATCTCCTAGCTGGTTGCTTTTTAAAGTATAAAAAGTCAGGCACATTTCCAGTTATCTTGTTTCAGAATGTTTGTGCCCTTGTCGATTGCATAGAACCTCTCTAATCAGAACATTAGGACATTATTTGTTATATGCTATAGCTTTATTTTAAAATTTAAAGGAAATGAGTTCTCTATCCTTCTGTTGAGGCATTCAATAGTCACTAGGTGACTTGGAGTGCACTCAATTTGTTCTGAGCTTCATTTGGTGATTTTTTAATTTTTACTTTTACCATCATTAAAGTCTATAGTATTTCTCCTTAGAGAGCAATGGCTTTAAAACAAAACAAAACAAAAACCTCATTCCTTTCCAGTCACTAATTGCTTAATCTATTAATAAAATGAAAAAAAATTTTTTTGTAGCATAACCAACACTAGCAAGCAACTCCAATATTCTTCTAACACAATAGAACCTACTTTTAACCCACCATGAAATGTTAAATTCTTGAAGAAGGAGGAAAGAGAAAATCCTGATAATCACACTTACTTTTCCTGAGGGGGAGGGGGGGAAATACCACTCCCCTCTAAAACCGCCCTCATCCCCAGAGAACCACCCAAAGCCAACAAACAGACTGTGACCAGAGAATTTTCCATCCATGGCACCCTCACTTCCTGTCTGAATGATAAGACAGATTGTTACCAGATAAAACACTCAGAACTGATTTAGAGTGGTCAGGGCTTCTTCAGTGGTCTTGATTATCAATGTTAATTCTGGGATCTCTGCCATCCAGTGGGCCCTAGGAGATAAATAACACCATTATTCTTCAGCTCTCAAGCTCAGGTATAAGTCTCACTTAGGGGGAGCTTAGATTTATAGGTGATATAATTTAGAATTCTAGGCTCATAAGTTAATGCTTCAGAAATGTCTTCTTTATCTTTTCCAGAGTGATAAATGGGCAGATCCCTGGCTCAGCTCCCCATCTCCTTGCTTGATCTCCTTGCTTTTGATGAAACCCTTATTCTGCCAGATTCACTACTGTTTGTAGTAGAAAAAGCAATGATCTGGTGCAGACAAGAAAGAAAAGATTAATGTCAATAGCAGAGGAGAAGTGACACCTTTGGCAAAATAAATAATACTCTAGAGCACTTTTTTTTTTTTTTCTAGAGCACTTCATATATACAAGGCCCTGAACTGGTACTTTGGAAATTTTTATTTCAAATATATTTAATTATATAAATAACTGAAGCTAATGTTTACATAGTATTTTACATATAGTTTAATTTTTTCAACTTCTTTCTGAGCTGTGTATTATTATGCCCATTTTCTACATGAGACAGCCATAGAGACATTATGCAACTATCTCATGTTTATGTTCTTTCTTAACATTTAGATGTTTGATTTTTAATCTTCATGTTGGCTATAGAGTAGTTTTGGGTAGTACTGCTGAACAGAGGAACATAAGAAAAAGCACAGAGGAAAATGGTTAGTTCTTGGTCACTAAAGCAAATGGTGGTTACTTCTCCTTTGCCTGTCTATTACTTCATCACAAAATCCCCCAAAATGTCCAAGAAAAGGCAAAAGCTCTCATTTCTTTGGAAACAAGTGTCACAGAGACTATTTACATTTTCATCAATAAACAGAAAATCTTTTACAAATATTTTTAAAAACACTTTAAAAGAATAACAGAGGCACTGAAAGTGGAAGCACAAATTCCATTTTCAAGTATCATCTGAAATCTGGGCCCATGTGCCCACAAGTCCGCCCATCTGATAAGAAAATAAGTGTTCCTGTCCACTGAGAACCTGCCTACCATATGAGAGGCTTTATACCAGTGCCTAGACTGAAATTGCTTCTCATTCTCACAATGCCTTTCAGGTAGTGAACTCAATGCTGAGTTAGACGTTGCAATCCTGCTGTCCTTGTACCTGGGACACCCCTTCCACCCAGCATTTACTGCGTTCTTTTGAAATTATATTGATGTCTCCCAGCTACTTGATGACTTAAAAAAGCAGAAGCAATTTCTTTATCATTGTTGTATACCTCAGTCAGTCAGTTCAGTCATTCAGTCATGTCCAACTCTTTGTGATCCCCTGGACTGCAGCATGCCAGGCTTCCCTTTCCATCACCAACTCCTGGAGCCTACTCAAACTCATGTCCACCGTGTTGGTAATGCCATCCAGCCATCTCATCGTCTGTCGTCCCCTTCTCCTCCCACCTTCAATCTTTCCCAGATCAGAGTCTTTTCCAATGAGACAGTTCTTCGCATCAGGTAGCCAAAGTATTGGAGCTTCAGCTTCAGCATCAGTCCTTCCAATGAATATCCAGGACTGACTCCCTTTAGGATGGACTGGTTGGATATCTCCTTGCAGTCCAAGGGACTCTCAAGAGGCTTCTACAACACCACAGTTCAAAGGTATCAATTCTTTGGCGCTCAGCTTTCTTTATAGTCCAACTCTCACATCCATACATCACTACTGGAAAAACCATATCTTTGACTAGATGGACCTTTATTGGTAAAGTAATGTCTCTGCTTTTTAATATGCTGTCTAGGTTGGTCATAGCTTTTCTTCCAAGGAGCAAGTGTCTTTTAATTTCATGGCTGCAGTCACAATCTGCGGTGACTTTGGAGCCCCCCAAAATAAAGTCTCTCACCGTTTCCATTGTTTCCCCATCTATTTGCCATGAAGAGATACCAGATGCCATGATCTTAGTTTTCTGTATGTTGATGCTTTTTTAAAAATTAATTAATTTTAATTGGAGACTGATTACAATATTTTAGTGGTTTTTGCCATACATTGACATGAATCAGCCATGGATGTACGTGTGTTCCCCATCCTGAAACCCTCCCCCTCCACTCCCTCCCCATCCGATGCCTCAGGGTTATCCCAGGGCCCCAGTCCTGAGCACTCTGTCTCATGCATCAAACTTGGACTGGCGATCTATTTCACATATGATAATATACATGTTTCAATGTTATTCTCTCAAATCATCCCACCCTCGCCTTCTCCCACAGAGTCCAAAGACTATTCTTTACATCTCTATCTCTTTTGCTGTCTTGCATATAGGGTCATCGTTACCATCTTTCTAAATTCCGTATATATGTGTTAGTATACTACATTGGTGTTTTTCTTTCTGGCTTACTTCACTCTGTATAATAGGCTCCAGTTTCATCCACCTCATTAGAACTGATTCAAATGAATTCTTTTTAATGTCTGAGTAATACTCCATTGTGTATATGTACCACAGCTTTCTTATTCATTTGTCTGCCGATGGACATCTAGGTTGCTTCCATGCCCTGGCTATTGTAAACAGTGCTGCAATGAACACTGGGGTACACGTGTCTCTTTCAATTCTGGTTTCCTTGGTGTGTATGCCCAGCAGTGGGATTGCTGGGTTGTATGGCAGTTCTATTTCCAGTTTTTTAAGGAATCTCCACACTGTTTTCCATAGTGGCTGTACTAGTTTGCATTCCCACCAACAGTGTAAGAGGGTTCCCTTTTCTCCACACCCTCTCCAGCATTTATTGTTTGTAGACTTTTTGATAGCCATTCTGATTGGCATAAGATGGTACATCATTGTGGTTTTGATTTGCATTTCTCTGATAATGAGTGATGTTGAGCATCTTTTCATGTGTTTGTTAGCCATCTGTATGTCTTCTTTGGAGAAATGTCTGTTTAGTTCTTTGGCCCATTTTTTGATTGGGTCATTTATTTTTCTGGAATTGAGCTGCAGGAGCTGCTTGTATATTTTTGAGATTAATTCTTTGTCAGTTGCTTCATTTGCTATTATTTTCTCCCATTCTGAAAGCTGCATTTTCACCTTGGTTATAGTTTCCTTCATTGTGCAAAAGCTTTTAAGTTTAATTAGGTCCCATTTGTTTATTTTTGCTTTTATTTCCATTACTCTGGGAGGTGAGTCATAGAGGATCCTGCTGTGATTCATGTCAGAGAGTGTTTTGCCTATGTTTTCCTCTGTGTTGTGGAGAATTAGCATGGTATGTGTTGCTCTGGAACTTGCTGGCTCTTGGGTGGAGCTTGGTTTCAGTGTAGGTATGGAGGCTTTTGGATGAGCTCTTGTTGATTAATGTTCCCTGGAGTCAGGAGTTTTCTGGTGTTATCAAGTTTTGTATTTAAGCCTTCTGCTTCTGGTCTTCAGTCTTATTCTTACAATAGCCTCAAGACTTCTCCATCCATACCGCACGGATGATAAAACATCTCGGTTAATGGAGAAAAGATTCTCCATAGTAAGGAACACCCAGAGAGGTTTGCAGAGTTACATGAAGAAGAGAAGAGGGAGAAAGATAGAGATGACCAGGAGGAGAAGCTGCTGCTGCTGCTAAGTCGCTTCAGTTGTGTCTGACTCTGTGCGACCCCATAGACGGCAGCCCACCAGGCTCTGGGCTCCCAGCCGTCCCTGCGATTCTCTAGGCAAGAACACTGGAGTGGGTTGCCATTTCCTTCTCCAATGCGTGAAAGTGAAGTCACTCAGTAGTGTCCGACTCTTCACAACCCCATGGACTGCAGCCTACCAGGCTCCTCCGTCCATGGGATTTTCCAGGCAAGGGTACTGGAGTGGGGTACCATCGCCTTCTCCACAGGAGGAGAAGAGGGGGAATCAAAGGGGAGAGAACAATCTAGCCAGTAATCAATTCCCTATGTGCTCTCCACAGCATGGAACACCCAGAGAGGTTCACAGAGTTACATAGAGAAGAGAAGAGGGAGGAAGGAGATAGAGGTAACCAGGTGGAGAAGAGGGGGAGTCAAAAGGAGAGAGACAGAGCTAGCCAGTAATCAGTTCCCTAAATGTTCTCCACAGCCTGGAACACACAAAGAGAGTCACAGAGTTGGGTAGAGAAGAGAATGGGGAGGGAGGAGATAGAGATGACTGACCTGGGGGAGAAAAGGGAGAGTCAAAAGGGGGAGAGGGCAATCAAGCCAGTAATCACATTCCCAAGTAAAAATGGGTACTGAAGATTGGATTCCCAAAGGTACAAAATTGATAACAAATGATTAAAAATCTAGAGTAGAGGTTAGACTCTCAAAAATACAATATTAAAAAACAAAACAAAATCACAAAAATTATAAAAAATATATATGAAATTTGCTTTTAAAATCGGTCTTTTTTTTTTTTGCAAGGTAATAGGTTATAAAAATGAAAATTAAAGGAGCAATAAAAAAACTTAAAAATTAAAAAATTAAATTTAAAACATGATAATAGTAAACTATATCTAGGAATTTCTCTGGAGCTGTTGCGGACAGTGTGGGGTCAGTTCAGTTTCAGTCAGTTCCTTGTTCCAGCTTATACTTCTTCTCAAGGTCTATAGGCCCCTTCCAATGTAGTGGTGCTAACTACAGGGTTTTAATCTGTTGCATCTGTCACTTCCAAAGTGGTTCCCTCTGTTTATTTTGGCTTCTTTTGTTTGCAAGTCTCTTCAGTGTCTAATTTCCGCCCTGACACAAGGGGGCGAAGGTGGTCACTTATTTAGGCTCACTTGCTCAGTTGCCCTGTGGGGAGGGAGGAACACTGCAAACAAATATCACTGGCGTGTGGGGAGTGTTCTCAGTGTCTGGGACACACTGGGTTTGCCTGCACTCATGGTGTGTGTGCTTTCCTAGTCTACACTGCTCAGGCTCCAGGTTGCTCTGCAGGGGAACCATCTAAAGCGGGCCCTGGGTTGTGTGCACTTTCCAGGTCTAAGACTCTCAGATTCAGGTTCTCAGGTACTCCACAAAGGCACAGACTTGATTGGGCCTGCGTTTTGTGCCCTTCCCAGGTCCGAGCAGCTTTGGTGACCTAGTGCTTGGTGAGCACACTCTCCCCAGGTGGGCGGTGCATCTTATCACTTCCCTGGTCCCAGCCTCTTGGTTTCCTGGGTGTGCAGCAGGAGCGCCATCTCAGGTGTGCCGTGTGTCTCCTCTGGGGAGCTAATCTCTGGCTGAGACCCTCCTGGCGGTTGTCAACCGTCCAGGGTCCCAGGAAGTATTGGTTAGCAACTGGGAGCCTGCTCGCAGTTTGGTGGAAAATGCCGTTTCTGGGGCCAAAATTTCCCCTCGCCTTCCAGCTCTGCCTGTCGCCCGCCTGCCTCTCTGCCTCCGGCGGGGGATGGGCCAGTCTGCAGCCGGCTAGCTCTCCCCTGGTGTTTGCTCAGTCCTC
Source organism: Bos mutus (assembly GCF_027580195.1). NCBI lineage: Eukaryota > Metazoa > Chordata > Mammalia > Artiodactyla > Bovidae > Bos > Bos mutus. Next base: position 52,603,970 of record NC_091617.1, read on the forward strand.
TTTTGTTCTGTGAGCGGGCGGCAGTGCCTTAGGTTAGAGCTTTTTGTGGGAAAGTTCTGTCTCTTTTTTTTCTATCTCTCTGGCCATCCCACAATTTGGGTTGCTATATTATGTTAGCTCCCTCAGATTGTCCTCAGGGCATTCAGGCTGGTCCTTACCCTAAGCAATGCAGACCGCGCCTCCCTGTTCAGCCCCCGCTTGCTGGTGGCAGACACAAGCATCTGGGCTACTTCTCCACTGGGAGTTGCAGTTAGGCACCTAGGTTTTATTTATTTATTTTTTCCCTCCCAGTATCTTGCCCTCTAAGATTCCAAAACTCCCCACAGATCCGCTGGTGAGAGGGTTTCCTGGTGTTTGGAAACTTCTCTTTCACGACTTTCTCCCCAGGATGGGTCTCTGTCGCTAACTCTTTTGTCTCTCTTTTTATCTTTTATACTTTGTCGAAGTATCTCCTCCTATTGAAGGCAATGGGCTGCCTTTCTGGGTGCCTGGTGTCCTTTGCCAGCATTCAGAAGTTCTTCTGTGGAATTTGCTCAGCGTTCAAATCGTCTTTAAATGAATTTGTCCGGGAGAAAGTGGTCTCCCCATCCTGTTTCTCTGCCATCTTAGGATCGCCCTCCTGAATGTTGAGTTTTAAGCCAACTTTTTCTCTCTTCTCTTTCACTTTCATCAAAAGGCTCTTTAGTTCTTTTTGGCTTTCTGCCATAAGGGAGGTATCATCTGCATATCTGAGGTTATTGATATTTCTCCTGGCAATCTTAATTCCATCTTGTGCTTCATCCAGCCCAGCATTTTGCATGATGTGTAAGTGAGTGATAGTTGCTTAGTCATGCCTGACTCTTTGCAACCCCATGGACTGTAGCCTGACAGGCTCCTCTGTCCATGGAATTCTCCAGGCAAGATTACTGGAGTGGGTTGCCATTTCCATGATGTACTCTGCATATAAGTTAAATAAGCAGGGTGACAATATACAGCCTTCAAGGACTCCTTTCCCAATTTGGAACCAGTCTGTTGTCTCATGTCCAGTTCTAACTGTGGCTTCTTGACCTGCATACAGATTTCTCAGGAGGCAGATCAGGTGGTATGGTATTCCCATCTCTTTCAGAATTTTCCACAGTTTGTTCTGATCCACGCAGTCAAAGGCTTTGGCATAGTCAATAAAGAAGAAGTAGGTGTTTTTCTGGAACTCTCTTGTTTTTTTGATGATCCAGCAGATGTTGGCAATTTGACCTCTGGTTCCTCTGCCTTTTCTGAATCCAGTTTGAACATCTGAAAGTTCATGGTTCATGTACTGTTGAAGCCTGTCTTGGAGAATTTTTAGCATTACTTTGCTAGTGTGTGAGATGAATGCAATTGTGTGGTAGTTTGAACATTCTTTGGCATTGCCTTTCTTTGGGATTGAAATGAGTCCCACCTTTCCCAGTCTCATGGCTACTGCTGAGTTGCATACCTAGAACTTGCCAAAATGTCGAGTACACCATAGCTGCTAAATTAATGCTTGCTAAGGAATATTTTAATCAAGAAATCTTTTAAAAGTTCATGATGGCTTCCTGGGATGAAGTCTCAATTATTCCCCACAAAGGAAAAAAATAAAGTTAGGAAAATAATCTCTGTTTTGGGTCAACTTTTTCTTTGTCTAGGATATAAAAATGCTACCCATCCTCTTCTGGCTGTCTCTTCATTGTTTTTGTCCCTCCTACATATGAGATAAACTCTGATCCTTGAGGATGAGGCAGATGAGTCTTTGTTGTGTGTTTTTGGCATTTTCAAATCCTCCCAACATGAGAATTATGTGCCTTCCAAAGGGCTACATGGTGAGCTGATGACAGGCACATGACTTCCCCTGAAGAATATGAGCCAGCCTGTGACCAGGACTGTCTGAAAAAGGGAAGCAAGTGATGATGAGGCCACAGATGTGACCAGCAACAAACAAAACCAGGAGGCCAAAAGCTGTGATAAAACAAGTCCTGATGCACTGAGTTTCATGAACCTAATGGGCAAGGCTAGTTCATATGCCTCTTCATGCCTCTGAAGCCTAGATAGTGCTCAGAACAAAGTCCAATAAAGGTTTCTGGGATAATGAGGGGACTGGGACTCTGGTGTCTGTCTTGGCTCTCACAGCACAACTCCCCTTGAGATGAGATGAGAACACTTGGGAATCAGGAGGTGTGGTTGGAGGCATTCTACATGATCACAAGCTGGGCTGTGTAAGAAGTTCCATATGTCTTTATGAATTTTGATTCATAGTCCCCATTCTTCCAGGCTTTTAAGAAATTCAGCTTCATTCTTTTGCAGGGGTATCCACATTAGAGTAAGCATCTTATACAAAGCTAAGGAATAGGAAAATTCCTTTTGATCCGCCATTTACCAGAGATCCCTCTTCTCCAAACTCCATGGCCCCTTTGGGGACATCAGTTCTACTCTTTCCTTACTATGTTCAGAGCACTCTGGATGCTGGAATATAGAACTATGGGGTTCTCATCTTCTAAGGTGTTTTCACCTCATTCAGATGGAGTGATGAAGATGAGGTATGAACAGCCCTGCTACTAGGAGAGCCCTTAGACTTCTCTCCAATTGCCAGCCCAGGGAAGTGTCTCCTCCTTGTCCTTACTATCAGAAAGTGTCTTTCTCTCCTGCCCATCAATGACACATTACCACTATAGGCACAGGAAAGGCTGTGTGCTTGGCACTACTTCTATCTAGCCAGAGTCCCTGAAGCAAGGATTGGTAAGACTGGGCTACCAGTTTGAAATAAAAGGAGAGGAAAAGCATGGGGAAAATAGAAATAAGTATTTCACTTTTAAACCACTATTCCCTAGGGGAATGGTAAACACAGAGGCAGAGAAATGCAGAGACCATTATTTCTTGGAACAGATGTCACTGTCAGGGGGGACTGGGCTGGAGAAGACATACTACAGATTACTTAGTGAGGTTTCCTGATTGGGGCTGAGGTTTCCTTAGGGCTCACAAGGGCAACGTCTTTAGGTCTCTTCTTTTACAGCAGCAAGTAGTGATCCAGCCTATGATGGCATACGAATAGTGACAGATGGTTTTCCATAGAACATTCACGAACCACCATCATAGACACAAGTACAACCAGTAATGAGGTACCTTGCATGGTAAATGGGACAGAAATGACAGAGTCCTTCAATTTCTAAAGGGAGGAATTCTTACGTCTACCTACTCTACCTCACTCTTGCTCACCCTTCCTCACCCTGTGACTATCCTTTCAAAACCTTTGGCAGTTCAGAAAGTGTCATATAAGAGGCAGGTGAGGAGGAGCCAAAGGACAGAAAGGATGGACTTGTAAATAAGCAAGTGACAAAATATCTCTGAAGGAAAGAATGGAAGAGGCCTTAATAGCCAGGAGAGAAAAGGGATACCAACCAGCAATCTATCAGCATCATCCTCCAAGGAAACAGAGGTGAGAGGACAGGAGTTAAGGACAGTGACTCAGATCACTGAGCTAGTGCTCAGTGAAACAGGCGCTTGGGGAAGGCAGAGTAGCCTGAACTGGGGGGAAGGAGGTCTTTCAGATAAATTCTCAGTGAGGAATAGTCAGCTGAGACTTTTGATGCTAATATGGGAAAGATATACTTTGGGGTCACACACCCTATATGGGAAAGAATGAGGGATGAATCAAAGACCCTAATCCACTCAAGTGCCTGCGAGAACTCACTGAGTTCAGGCTGAGATTATTCGAGAGACATCATGAATCTCATGAAGAGAGAGGACAAAATCATGCAATGCAGACTTTGAAGGTGAGGAGATGTGAAGATCCATCTGTCTAATACAAAGTCAATGCTCTGTACACAGCATGGACTTCCTACCTCTGAAATAAAGCTATAAGATGGAGTAGCTCACTCCAGAATCTCGTTATATATCATTTAAATGGCAGATAATAGCAATACTTATAAGAAGCAGAAATTAAACTACTACACTATGTAAAATTCTGTCCTAAGCACTTTGGAGGATGGATGTGACATAATCTCTGCTGCACAGAAAACTTAAAATCTAGTAGAAGAGAAATGAGACACAACACATAAAGAGATAATCAACAACACAGGAAGAAACCTGCAAGTGTGAAATGAAGGTTTAGACAGATACTGGGGCCAAGAGGAAGTTGTGGTCACAGTGGGCTGAGGTTGGTCAGTGGGGATAGGGTTTCTGTTTCTGACTTTCAAGGACAGGTAGGCTTTCTATAGGCAGGACTTGGATATGGGGAAGAAACTGTGTGGCTGGCATTTTGGGTAGAGGAAATGGATTGAAACAAAGCACAGAGGGAAAAAAGTTTGGAGAGTGAACTAGGGGAGCTGAGAATGGAACATATGATGGCATGAAGGTCCTGTAGGGGAATAGCAGTGGATATGGTTGGAAGGGTAGATTGGAAATGATAGTGGAGGGCACCAGAGCAAAGCTGAGGATGGTAAGCTGGGTCCAGTAGGCAATGGGGGCAGTGAACATTTTGCATAGGGGAGTGATTTGAACAGACAAGTTCAGGAAAGAACTTATACAGATGAGCAGAGTTGGGTACAGCAGGTGAGGCCAGGTCAGAAAGAGAGTAGTCAGAGGCTCATGGGGAGGTCCACAATGGGACGTAGCCTGGTCTGGGGAAGGATAGCTTTGGAGTTAACACAAACCAGAGTTAAAGACCCCCCACTCTGGCTCTCCTCAACTGTGTTATTTCAGGAAAGATCCTCAGTGGTCCACAGGCTCAGTTGGTTCTGTAAAATGTAGATAACACCTTTACCACAGAATTATTTATTTGACTTCTTTAAAACATTTGAGTACTACCTGTATGCCAGGTAATGAAAGAAGAAGGGTCAGGAATGACTCCAAATATTTGGCCTGAGCAATGAGATGAGTGGATTTGCCCTTCTTGTGACACTCAGTAATATACCATGTGTAAGATGCCTATTGAAGCACCTGGCACATAGGGGCTATGCTATGCTAAGTCACTTCAGTCTTGTCTGACTCTGTGCTACCCCATAGACGGCAACCCACCAGGCTCCCACATCCGTGGGAGTCTCCAGGCAAGAACATTGAAGTGGATTGCCATTTCCTTCTCCAATGCATGAAAGTGAAAAGTGAAAGTGAAGTCGCTCAGTCATGTCCGACTCTTAGCGACCCCATGGACTGCAGCCTACCAGGCTCCTCCGTCCATGGGATTTTCCAGGCAAGAGTACTAGAGTGGGGTGCCATTGCCTTTTCCGACATAGGGGCTAGTCAGTTAGTGTGAATTCTCCTCAAAGGACTAAGGGCCTGAGCTTGGATGTGGCAGTGGAATAGAAATGAAGATATTAACATGAGCTTTCATCAACAGAGAGCAGTCAGGGCTGAAATGAAGGATAATCATCCTGGAATGTGAAGTCAAGTGGGCCTTAGAAAGCATCACTATGAACAAAGCTAGTGGAGGTGATGGAATTCCAGTTGAGCTATTCCAAATCCTGAAAGATGATGCTGTGAAAGTGCTGCACTCAATATGCCAGCAAATTTGAAAAACTCAGCAGTGGCAACAGGACTGGAAAAGGTCAGTTTTCATTTCAATCTCAAAGAAAGGCAATGCCAAAGAATGCTCAAACTACCGCACAATTGCACTCATCTACACGCTAGTAAAGTAATGCTCAAAATTCTCCAAGCCAGGCTTCAGCAATATGTGAACCGTGAACTTCCTGATGTTCAAGCTGGTTTTAGAAAAGTCAGAGGAACCAGAGATCAAATTGCCAACATCCGCTGGATCATGGAAAAAGCAAGAGAGTTCCAGAAAAGCATCTATTTCTGCTTTATTGACTATCCCAAAGCCTTTGACTGTGTGGATCACAATAAACTGTGGAAAATTCTGAAAGAGATGGGAATACCAGACCACCTGATCTGCCTCTTGAGAAATTTGTATACAGGTCAGGAAGCAACAGTTAGAACTGGACATGGAACAACAGACTGGTTCTAAATAGGAAAAGGAGTTCGTCAAGGCTGTATATTGTCACCCTGTTTATTTAACTTCTATGCAGAGTACATCATGAGAAATGCTGGACTGGAAGAAACACAAACTGGAATCAAGATTGCCGGGAGAAATATCAATAACCTCAGATATGCAGATGACACCACCCTTTTGGCAGAAAGTGAAGAGGAACTCAAAAGCCTCTTGATGAAAGTGAAAGTGGAGAGTGAAAAAGTTGGCTTAAAGCTCAACATTCAGAAAACGAAGATCATGGCATCCGGTCCCACCACTTCATGGGAAATAGATAGGGAAACAGTGGAAACAGTGTCAGACTTTATTTTTCTGGGCTCCAAAATCACTACAGATGGTGACTGCAGCCATGAAATTAAAAGACGCTTACTCCTTGGAAGGAAAGTTATGACCAACCTAGATAGCATATTCAAAAACAGAGACATTACTTTGCCAACAAAGGTTCGTCTAGTCAAGGCTATGGTTTTTCCTGTGGTCATGTATGGATGTGAGAGTTGGACTGTGGAGAAGGCTGAGCGCCGAAGAATTGATGCTTTCTGAAGTGCGGTGTTGGAGAAGACTCTTGAGAGTCTCTTGGACTGCAAGGAGATCCAACCAGTCCATTCTGAAGGAGATCAGCCCTGGGATTTCTTTGGAAGGAATGATGCTAAAGCTGAAACTCCAGTACTTTGCCCACCTCATTCGAACAGTTGACTCATTGGAAAAGACTCTGATGCTGGGAGGGATGGGGGGCAGGAGGAGAAGGGGACAACAGAGGATGAGATGGCTGGATGGCATCACTGATTCGATGGACGTGAGTCTCAGTGAACTCCGGGAGTTGGTGTTGGACAGGGAGGCCTGGCGTGCTGTGATTCATGGGGTCGCAAAGAGTCAGACACGACTGAGCGACTGATCTGATCTGATCTGATGAAGTTTTTAAACCCTTCGTGCTTCCTGAATACAAGGCAGTAGGGGCAGGATGGACTTGTTAATGGTGAGTACACCTGTCAGAACCATGGCAGGACACAGATCCTTACTCCACCTGGGTAATAAGGACAATCTAATGATACCTAATAATAGGCATTTTTCTTGGGAATGCAGATAGTATAAGTTCTATCCCACCTGAATCTCTCCAAGATTTTCTTAGTACAAAAGGGCTTCTTCTTTGCTAAGGTGAAGGGCACATGAATCCTGCATCTTACCCGACAGATCAGTTCAGTTCAGTTTAACCGCTCAGTTGTGTCTGACTCTTTGCGACCCCATGGACTGCAGCACACCAGGCTTCCCTGTCCATTACCAACTCCCAGAGCTTACTCAAACTCATGTCCATTGAGTTGGTGATGCCATCCAAATAGCTCATCCTTTGTTGTCCCCTTCTTCTCTCACCTTCAATCTTTCCCAGCATCAGGGACTTTTGTGATGAGTCAGTTCTTCGCATCAGGTGGCCAAAGTGTTGTAGTTTCACCTTCAGCATCAGTCCTTCCAATGAACACTCAGGACTTTCTGCCACAAGGGTGGTATCATCTGCATATCTGAGGTTGTTGGTATTTCTCCTGGCAATCTTGATTCCAGCATGTGATTCATCCAGCCTGGCATTTCACATGATGTACTCTGCATATAAGTTAAATAAACAGGGTGACAATATACAACCTTCACAGACTCCTTTCCTGATTTGGAAACAGCCTGTTGTCTCATGTCCAGTTCTAACTATGGCTTCTTGACCTGCATACATATTTCTCAGGAGGCAGGTCAGAAGGTCTGGTATTTCCATCTCTTTAAGAATTTTCCACAGCTTGTTCTCATCCACACAGTCAAAGGCTTTGGCATAGTCAATAAAGCAGAAGTAGATGTTTTTCTGGAACTCTCTTGCTTTTTTGATGATCCAGCAGATGTTGGCAATTTGATCTCTGGTTCCTCTGCCTTTTCTAAAACCACCTTGAACATCTGGAAGTTCATGGTTGACGTACTGTTGAAGCCTGGCTTGGAGAATTTTGAGCATTACTTTGCTAGTGTGTGCTGCTGCTGCTGCTGCTAAGTCGCTTCAGTCGTGTCCGACTCTGTGCAACCCCATAGACAGCAGCCAACCAGGCTCCCCTGTCCCTGGGATTTTCCAGGCAAGAACACTGGAGTGAGTTGCCATTCCCTTCTCCAATGCATGAAAGTGAAAAGTGAAAGTGAAGACACTCAGTCGTGTCCAACTCTTGGTAACCCCATGGACTGCAGTCTACCAGGCTCCTCCATCCTTGGGATTTTCCAGGCAAGAGTACTGGAGTGGGGTGCCATTGCCTTTTCCGTGCTAGTGTGTGAGATGAGTGCAATTGTGTGGTAGTTTGAACATTCTTTGGCATTTCCTTTCTTTGGGATTAGAATGAAAACTGACCTTTTCCAGTCCTGTGGCCGCTGCTGACTTTTCCAAATTTGCTGGCATATTGAGTGTAGTGCTTTCACAGCATTATGATTTAAAGCAAATCTCTATGTTCTTTGTTGTTATCATGTAAAGTCAATGTTTTAGAATGTATCAATAGAAAATCTCTTATCTTGCTCAGTAAATACTGCCCTCAAGTGTATTGCCTCGCTATGGATCCCAGATCCCAGTTTTGTAACCCAAAGGTGAGAGATTGTTCCAAGGCTGCAAGTTCCTCACACCTAGGTTGGAAGATTTTCAGGTGTAAACATTGTTTCTATGATTAGTTAAAAATCTGCATAATTACCATTCCAGTGTTGAATTTTCTCATGTCTCCCAGGGTACTTTTACTTTAAACCTTTGCCAGTAAACGTCTACTTCCAGATGAGTATAGACTTAGCTTCTACTGGTCCTTCTCCCATGAGTACTATTTCTAGTCTGTCCCACTGATACTTGGGACTTCATAGAGTTTGATGATTTTTCAAGCTTTGTATATCCTCACATAAGTCTCACTCATCAGACTATTTCCTGTAGAGCGTTTTCTTCAGCGTGTATGTAGAGGAAAGCTACCCTTTCATCTAGGTACATTCATTTATGTACACTTAGTCTCAGTCAGTCCCCAGAGCATTAAATGCACCTTGACTACCCCAATCTTTTTCTCTGAAACACGTCCTTACTTCCTTCCTTTTCTTCTCATTGGCTCCTTTGTTAGAGCACCTCCTCTTAGGAAGCTTATGCTAATAGACATATTTTTCTTTCTTTCTCCCTTTCCCCTCCAGGGTCATCTCCATGACAAACAATAGAGTACATAGTGACATAAATAAAATTTACCTTCATGTTTTTTTTCAAGTTGCATTCCAGTACCCTTCCTATTATACACATTCTGTTGTTTGATAAGGTTCGAAGTAGATATGTGTATTTAATTAAGAGGGCTCAGAGACTTCTAGACCTAGCCAAATTAAACTAACGGCTGTATTCCTACCATGAAACATAAGAACACTTAAAGGAAGATCATGAACTAATCTTTGTTCAGAGAAGAGCTGCCACTGTGGAGGTGGAGAGCTATTTTTCAGTAGCCTCTTTCATCAATAACTGTAGAGGACAGCTTCATCATAAACAATGATTTCTCTTCTAATTTCTCACTAGCACCTAAGGAATTGTGTCCTGGTCTTAGTCACTTATATATATTCCTGTCCCTGCAGACCATGTCCATTAACTTCCTTAAGGACTTGCCAAAAGATAAAGCAACAGATCCAACTATTTATAATTTCAATAAGAAGAGAGAAATATTTAACATAAAAGACATTTATTAAAATATAGACATATGTGTCAGCTGGAGATAGAACATCACAAGAAGTGAAGTAAAGTGAAGTGAAGTGAAGTCGCTCAGTCGTGTCCGACTCTTTGTGACCCTATGGACTGTAGCCTACCAGGCTTCTCTGTCCATGGGATTCTCCAGGCAAGAATACTGGAGTGGGTTACCATTTCCTTCTCCAAGGGATCTTCCCCACCCAAGGATCAAACCCAGGTCTCCCGCATTGGAGGCAGATGTTTTAACCTCTGAGCCACCAGGGAAACTAGAACCTCACAATGGATGGTAGAGGGCTTATCAGGGCTCTGTTAAGTACTTTCTGTGTTGCTGCTAAATGATTGAAATTCTTAAGGCTTCTGAACTCCAGAGAGCAAATAAGAAGGTAAAGCTAGAGGCTGGAGTAAATATATGACTCTATAGTTCATGATATTCTGGAGATGCCAAGTAGAGAATTGTTCAGGTTGATATTATTACTTATAGTTCTTGGAGGTCTGGATACTACTGCTCAAAATAGCTTCCAGACACTTAATTTTGTTTAAACAGGTGAAGAATCACTCTTCTTATCACTGTTACGTGGAGAAAAGATGCTAAAATCAACTAGTGGCTAGATTTCCAAAGTCAGGTGAGCATAGGTATGGCTACTACCATGATAATGTTGGCCAATATTGAAGTTGTGGTTATATATACAAGTCAAAGGGCAGCAGGTTCTAGTAGGGTAATACATTCTTCTGTTGATACTTCTTGAGTATCTGTGCTGAGAAAAGGTGCATGTACCTTCTGAAAGAAGCCCCAATTATAATCCAAAACCCAGGAGAATATACCCTTCTAAACTTACAAAAAGACAAACACTTGTGTGTATAGAGTATGCACACTAGGTTTTGAAAATTTGCCTTAGATATATACTTTCTTCGGAGAAGGCAATGGCACCCCACTCCAGGACTCTTGCCTGAAAAATCCCATGGACAGAGGAGCCTGGTAGGCTGCAGTCCATGGGGTTGCTAAGAGTCGGGCATGACAGAGCGACTTCACTTTCACTTTTCACTTTCATGCATTGGAGAAAGAAATGGCAACCCACTCCAGTGTTCTTGCCTGGAGAATCCCAGGGACGGGGGAGCCTTGTGGGCTGCCGTCTATGGGGTCGCACAGAGTCGGACAGGACTGAAGCGACTTAGCAACAGCAGCATATACTTTCTTATTTCCCCTGTATTTTTAACTTCATATATTAGGGCTTTTTTTTTTTTTTTCTTTTGGTATATACAGAGTTAGTGTCTTCCTGGTGAATTGACCCTTTTATCATTATGTGATGGCCATTTTTACATTATTTTCTTTGCTTTGAAGTCTACTTTGATATTAATGTAGATTCTCCTGTTTTATGTGATGTAAGATGTGAGAGTTGTGAGATGTGACAGTTGGACCATAAAGAAAGCTAAGAACTGAAAAATTGCTGCTTTTGAACTGTGGTGTTGGAGATAAGTCTTGAGAGTCCCTTGGACTGCAAGGAGATCCAACCAGTCCATCCTAAAGGAAATCAGTCCTAAATGTTCATTGGAAGGACTGATGTTGAAGCTGAAGTTCCAATACTTTGGCTGCCTGATGCAAAGAACTGACTCATTGGAAAAGACCCTAATGCTGGGAAAGATTGAGGGCGGGAGGAGAAGGGGATGACAGAGGATGAGATGGTTGGATGGCATCACCAACTCGATGGATATGAGTTTGAGCAAGCTCCGGGAGTTAGTAATGGACAGGGAAGCCTGGCATGCTGCAGTTCATGGGGTCACAAAGAGTAGGACATGACTGAGCAACTGAACTGAACTCCTGCTTTTTAAAAAATTAGTATTTACATGATTTATTGTTATCCACACTTTTAAGATGACTATGCTATTGAATTTGAAGTAAGTTTTTTATAAACAGCATTTGAGTTGTATTTTTTATGTTAGGTTATGTCTTAATTTTAATTATATTTAGACCATTAAAATTTAAGGTAAATATGTGGTTAATTAACACTTAATTTTCCCATTTTACTATTTACTGTTTTTTCCTATATTTTTGTTCTTGGGTTTTACTTTTCTTATTTTCCTATTGGTTACTGAAACACATATTTTAAAATTTTATCTTTATTTATTGTTTTTGTATGTATCTCTTTGCATAGTTTCTTTCTGATTGCTCTGAATATTACACTATATCTGTAATTCATTATAATCTTTTGATATTAATGTTTTATAAATGAAGTATGAATATTTTTCATGTAGTACATTTATTTTAAAATATCATTGTTCTAAGTATCAACTGGTGTTATAATTTTTGTTTACTAGCCAAATAAGACTTATAAACCTCATAGGCAGGATAGTCTATTTTAAATATACAGTATTTCTGCTCTTTCCATTTTTTTCTTCTTTCCTGATGCTTGAAGATTCATTTTTTATCATTTCTCTTTTGTTTGAAGAACTTCCTTTAGCTATTATTTCAAGGGTAGTCAACTAGTACTATATTCTTTTTATGTTCTTTCACCTGAGAATGATTTTGTTTCCAGAAGGATAATGTCTCTGGATATAGAGATTGAAGTTGACAGTTCTCTTTTTTCAGCACTGGTAAAATGTGACACTTCCTTTTGACCTCCTTGGTTTAAGGTGAGAAATCCTATATCATTTAAAACTGTCATTATAATAGTTAGTTGCACTATTTACATTTTGTAAGCAGATGCTGACCTATTTTGTGGGCTGTGGTTCTGATGAAATTTAATTTTCAGAGCTTTTACAGTGATGATTAGGTCTGCTTGGCACATTTGGTGCCACTGGCGCTCCTCCTGGTCCCTGCCTGTTTTGCCTGAGAGAACAGAAGGAGTGTGTCTCAACTGAGCCATTTGATTTAGCCTGTAACTGTGGCAGAGTAGCCTTGACTTGGGCTACCTGTGGCAGGAACCCTCTTACTACTGTTGCTTGGTTTTCTGATGTCTCTCTGTGGGATGGGGCATCTCAGATCTAGTGGGGAAAGAAGTTTTCCCCTTGGTTACTTACTGTCAGTGGGGTTCCCAAATGATACCTTTTGCTGAGGATGCTGGGCTTGTCCAGAGTTTTAGGGAAGAAGAATAAGCCTACATACACCACCTGCTATCACTGGGTTCAGATAAAAAATGCCAGACGTCCATGACTTTCTGTTAGGAGAGAGTTGTAAGACACACTGCCACTACATGTTTCCTCCAGCTCTGGGGTTCCTAACTGTTTTAACTTCCTCTTCCCCAGTGGCTTAGCAGGTAAAGAATCTGCCTGCAATCCAGGGGACACAGGAGACTTGGGTTCGATTACTGGGTCAGGAAGACCCCCTGAAAATGGCAACCTACTCCAGTATTCTTGCCTGGAAAACCCCATGGACAGAGGAACTTGATGGGCTACAGTCCAAAGAGTCGCAAGGAGTCAGACACGACTAAGCACACAGGCATGGCATAGTTTCTGTTTCTACTATTAAGAGCTCTCCTTTAGTTGCCTCTTACATTATTTCCAGGCTTGATATCTTCACTTAGCAGAAAAAAAATAAGTCTGCCATATTGTCTAGACCAGAAGTACCACCTATATTTTTACTCCTTTCCTGGGTTTCCTTTTTCACTTTTACTTTTTCATATTTAATCTTCATCCTCTGTCTTCATTCTATGAGACCTTAGCAAAATCAGGACATTATAGAGATTTATACCATATGTTTAAAATTTATGTTTATAATTACTGAAATGTATAGGTGAGATTTGAAAAACAAGTCAGTCTAAAGTAAATCCTACTTTACTGAGGATTTTTGTTTTCTGAAGAAATTCCTAATAATTCCCCAAATGTATCATGAACCCAGGGTAACTTTGTGTTGGTGGTTATTTCCCAGCTAGAAGAATGTTTTGACTTATTAAGTGACATGGGTTATTTAAAGAATTAGATCCCCAGTTTTCTGTCTGTTTTTTTGGAGGAAATAATTCTATGATGGTTAAACCCTCTACTTCTAATATAACCTGGAAGAGAGGGATATGTGAGGAGAGGGCATTGAACGATGGTCAGGAGTTCAGAAGATGAGAGAGAGAAGGAAGGACAAATGCCTTAAAAGATCTGAGAGGAGATCAAAGACGAGAAGTCAGTCATAACTTCCCTCCCCAACTGATAACCCTCAGATGATGTCCTCAGACCCAAACCTACACTCTAGTTCTTCCTAGTGTAAGAAAAGACTGGCACTTTATTAGTGGAAACTTTGTTCTTTGAATGATGTGATTTACACATCAGTGTTATCAGCAACTAGACAATGTCCTAAACCATAAGACCAGTATCTGCTTGATTTTCCCATGGCAGAACAGACTTGTTCTGGAACAACTTGTTCATGGAACATCAGCTTGTGTTAAGACTCTAGTATCAGACTTTGGCTTTCTTTATAAAAGGAAAATTTTGAGTTTAGTTCAAATTTTTTCTTTCAGAGAACCCTGATCTTAAACATTATTTCCTCCTTAGGGATTCAAAGAAGTTGGCTTTCAGACTCAAATATAAGAAATGACTCCATTAATTCAATGGGTGGGGAAACTATGAGAAAATGAAGAGCTAGCTGTTATTACTAAGAGCAAAAATGTATTGATTGAACTGAAAAAATATTACATCAGTAAATTCTTGTAATGTCTTCATAAATTATGTGTATTTCATACAATTAAAACAGCTATTATTATGACTATTAGGATGTAAGGATGCTACTTTTAAGGATAGGGGTTCTATTTAGAGGAGGCCACATGAGTACATCATGAGAAACACTGGGCTGGAAGAAACACAAACTGGAATCAAGATTGCCAGGAGAAATATCAATAACCTCCGATATGCAGATGACACCACCCTTATGGCAGAAAGTGAAGAGGAACTAAAAAGCCTCTTGATGAAAGTGAAAGAGGAGAGTGAAAAAGTTGGCTAAAAGCTCAACATTCCGAAAATGAAGATCATGGCATCTGGTCCCATCACTTCATGGGAAATAGATGGGGAAACAGTGGAAACAGTGTCAGAGTTTATTTTTGGGCGCTCCAAAATCACTGCAGATAGTGATTGCAGCCATGAAATTAAAAGACGCTTACTCCTTGGAAGGGAAGTTATGACCAACCTAGATAGCATATTCAAAAGCAGAGACATTACTTTCTCAACAAAGGTCCATCTAGTCAAGGCTATGGTTTTTCCAGTGGTCATGTATGGATGTGAGAGTTGGAATGTGAGGAAAGCTGAGTGCCCAAGAACTGATGCTTTTGAACTGTGGTGTTGGAGAAGACTCTTGAGCATCCCTTGGACTGCAAGGAGATCCAACCAGTCCATTCTGAAGGAGATCAGTCCTGGGTGTTCTTTGGAAGGACTTATGCTAAAGCTGAAACTCCAGTACTTTGGCCACCTCATGCAAAGAGTTGACTCATTGGAAAAGACTCTGATGCTGGGAGGGATTGGGGGCAGGAGGAGAAGGGGATGACAGAGGATGAGACAGCTGGATGGCATCACCGACTCGATGCACATGAGTTTGAGTGAACTCTGGGAGTTGGTGATGGACAGGGAAGCCTGGCATGCTGCGATTCATGGGGTCGCAAAGAGTCGGACACGACTGAGCAACTGACCTGAACTGAACCGAACATCCAGTGTAGTTTACCAAGCTGTAAACTCCAGGGCAATGGTTCAGTGACAGGAAAGGGCTGAGTTTCTCTTTTGTTCCAATGGAGTTCAGTTCAGTTCAGTTGCTCAGTTGTGTCTGACTCTTTGCCATCCCATGGACTGCAGCATGCCATGCTTCCCTGTCCATCACCAACTCCCAGAACTTGCTCAAACTCATGTCCATTGAGTCAGTGATGCCATCCAACCATCTCTTCCTCTGTCATGCCCTTCTCCTCCTGCCTCCAATCTTTCCCAGCAGCAGGGTCTTTTCAAATGAGTCAGTTCTTCGCATCAGGTGGCCAGAGTGTTGGAGTTTCTGCTCCAGCATCAGTCCTTCCAATGAATATTCAGGACTGATTTCCTTTAGAATTGACAGGTTGGATCTTCTTGCAGTCCAAGAAACTCTCAAGAGTCTTCTCCAACACCACAGTTCAAAGGTATCAATTCTTTGGCACTCAGCTTTCTTTATAGTCCAAATCTGACATCCATACATGACTACTAGAAAAACCATAGCTTTGACTAGATGGACCTTTATCAGCAAAGTAATGTCTCTACTTTTTAATATGCTATCTAGGTTGGTCATAGCTTTTCCAAGGGAGAAGACACGGCAAATCATTATTATGAACAAAGCAGATGCCTGGCATGTAAATTTAGGAAAGAGTACACATGCAAGCCAAAAATCTAGAAATTGATGCCTTTTCTTTTTCCTTTTTAAAAATTAAAGTGTAGTTGAGGTAAATATATATATTCTTTTCCAAATTATTTTCATTTATAAGTTATTATAAAATATTGAATATAGTTCCCTGTGTTATACAGTAGGTTCTTCTTAGTTATCTATTTTGAATACAGTATTGTGTATATGTTAATCCCAAACTCCTAATTTATCCCTCCCCACTCCCACTTTCTCCTTTGGTAAGCAGTGTATTTTCTATATCTGTGGGTCTGTTTCTGTTTGTAAATAAGTTCATTTGTACTATCTTTTTAGATTCCACATGTAAACAATATCTTATGATATTTGTCTTTCCCTGGCTTTTTTCACTTAAGACAATAATCTCTAGGTCCATCCATGTTGCTGCAAATGGCATTATTTTATTCTTTTTTTTTTTTGCTGCTTAGTAATATTTCACTGTCTATATGTAGAAATTGATTATTTCAAAGCTGTCCTTGCCTGCCTACTTGCTGCAAAGCCTGTCTGGCCACTATTCTAGTCATTGGGCTTCATAAAAGCATATTTGTTATTTCATCTCTTTGTACCTCCAATCCAAGCAAAGTTTTATTAAATAAAGAGGGAACTAGGGGTTGGAGTGTCCATCACATGTTGTCCCAGATGTCCTATTTGGGATCATAGTTTCATTACAGTCAAAACAGTGAGGTTTTCATTCTCCTCCCTCTCAGGTCAGATGGCAGCAGCAGGCAGTGGGTCCAGTCTACTGGGTTGCACTGGCTGTGACACGTGGATTTCCCCCAGGTGTCCCAGGAGCCACAGGTATTGCCACAAGCTACAGCCAGTGACAACAGACCCTGTGTGGGCACATGAGACACAGACATCAGATTTCTTTGATTTTGAGAGCGGGGAGGTCCGCTCATAATTACCTTTCATTCATATGCATCCCAGAGGTAGATCTAGGGTTTGTGGGATCTAAAACTAATTCAATGTTGAAAGTCTTCTTTAAGAAAAAAAAATTAATAAAAACTACTAAAACAAATTTAGGCATAGGACTGTGAAAGTGAGTGGCCTGAGCATTTCTGTTTTCTTAGGGTCATGGTAAAGACACCTCTGTGCTGGCCTTTAACAACCAAAGCAGGAGAACAGGGAAAGGAAGACAAAAGACAGGGGAGAGGTAGTGCATGAGCATAGCAGGACCACTGAAGAGAGGAAGGGCTGGTATAAGCAGCCATGAAAGGGAGGCAGGAAGGGAAGAGGCAGATGCCCAAGCTCGCTCAGTAGAATCCTCACAGGAAATGAGAATGGGAAGGGATCTCTGGGAGCTGAGTGATGTATCAGCCCCAGGATAACAGAAACACAAGATCAGGGAAGAGGTAGGTGCTTATGGTAGACAGGGGAGGGCATGGGGGCATCACACCCTCCATTCCTCCCTGGAGAGGGAGGAAGGCAGGAGGACAGTTTGCCTGAGTTCTTGACACTGAAGCATGAGCTTATCTTCTCTGTGGCAGAGGCTTGAGCTCTGAGCAGGGGAGAAGGGACATTATCCATAATCTCTGTCTCCCATAATCCCCTTCTACCCAGAGGTGTCACTGTGTTCATAATCAGGCCTCCCACTAACTTTTAAGGTTTATAATCAGGGGTTACTCTCCCAGCCCCTCCCTCTGACTGCCTGACCCCAGTCAGTTACCAATGAGAGCATTTTTTATATTTTTATCAATAATGGAGTCTAAGGGGTATGGAGCACCCCCTGGGATTATCATGGAGAAGGGATAGGCTACCCACTCCAGTGTTCTTGGGCTTCCCTTGTGGCTCAGTTGGTAAAGAATCTGCCTGCAATGCAGGAGACCTGGGTTCTATCCCTGGGTTGGGAAGATCCCCTGGAGAAGGGAAAGGCTACCCACTCCAGTATTCTGGCCTGTAGAATTCCATGGAGAGTCCATGGGGTCACAAAGAGTCGGACATGACAGAACGACTTTCACTTCACTTCACTTCAAGAGGGATGGTGATGAGAAGGAAGCAAGAGGTTGGCTTCATCCTGTAGAAGGGCAGTGTCCTGGGCCTGGAAGGAAAGACAGAAAGAAACTGAGATCTCAGAGCTGTGGTTGTGAAGGAAGAAAGGAGAGAATGTGGAGTCTCCATAGAGAACAGATGAAAGAATGTCCGTGTCAAGATAGAGGAGCCTGGGGCTCTCTAGGCAGTTTGGAGAATCAGGGAGCACAGCTGCAGAGCAGACTCACTCACCAAAAAGGTCAGAAAAGTTCTGAAAAGACTGGTCAGGCAGAGATGTTTTATGCATAGCAGTATTGACTGGTTTATCCCCTTAACACACAAGTCTGCACCCGCATACAAACACACTTCCTGGTAAATTTTCAAAGAACTATCTGCTGGGGTGTGGCACACAAACTGATAACTTCAGTGTGCCCAAGGTGAGCAATGACTTCCTTTATGCTGGTTCTCTGCCAAGAAGAGAATTCCTGCCTTTCTGTTCTTTCTTCTCCTTTCTTCTTGGCAACCTGACAAGGCCAGCACCAGGGCCTTTGTTGAGAGGCCCATATTATAGGCCTCTTGTTTAATCCTTCATTGGGAAGTGGTGGCTTTATGGTCTGCCAAGTGAGGGCCCTACTTGTTACCTGTTTAGACATTGTTTTATTGTCCTTGGCTAATCTCATCTGTAGGAAAGTAACAGAAAACCTGCTTAACACTGGTTTATAAACAAGAAATTTATTATTTACTTCACCAGAAACATTGTGCTTGGTTCAGGGTTCTTTAGGAAACTCAGAGTTATTAACAGCCTGATCTTTCCCCCCTTTTCTCTACCATCTTCAGTTTATTGGCTCTTCATCCTTAATCTTGTCTTCTCGTGTTCATAAATCAGGACTCACATCCTCCACTGATACCCAAAGCAGGAAGAAGGGATTAGGGTAAGCCCATGCTCTTTGGAGGCTTTCCATCTTTATTTTAGAAGCAAGAATTTCCTCTAGAAGATCAAGCAGATTTCCTGTTATACTTCATTGTTCAGTTTTGGGTCACATGACATCTCTTCCCACCCTATGTGGCTGAGCAATTGAATAAGGCTCCACAATCCCTTATCCAAGATCAGTGGGCCCCAGACATGTTTCAGAATCCAAAAATTTTCAGATTTTAGAAGGAAAGAGAATGCAAATTCTGTATATTATGCTGTACTTATTACTAAGGGATCTGGGGCAACATCCTGTAATGAAACATCTTAATATTCTGCTGCAGTAACATGAATATTCACAATACATGGGGAAAAGATCATAAATAGCTTGACACCAGGCCATAGCAGGTTTTGCTGTCAAATGAATTATTCTCAAACTCAGGGGAACATCTTTAGGCTTATAGAGCCCTTTAGATTTTGGAATAGTGGTTGAGGACTTGTATATGGCCAAGAGGAGCAGGAGTGCTATGATTCATCCTCCAAGATGCGGCACATGATCACTGTGAGGAATCCCATGATTCAAGAGCAAGATGAAGAAGCAGAGAATGGCTGTTGGATGACAACTACTGGAGGCAGTCAGGAGGGGAAGCCTGGCCCTGCTTCCACTGTGGCCAGCCTCAGTGCCCCTTCCTTAGAGATGCTCTCTAGTGAGCAGCTGTTTGTTCTTTATCTCTCCCTCTCAGGCAACTTTGAGAGTGGGGCTCAGTGATGCCAGCAAGAGGCAGAGATTCTTCCTTATTACCAGACAGAAATTTGAGAAAAGGGAAAAGTGATAGAGAGCAAGAGAGAGCACAGGCTTAGATTTGGTCTGAAGTTGGGTAGATTAACTCATTTGTTAATTCAGTGACTATTTATAGAGCTTCTCTGTACCAACTTTAGCTTTGGTGATTCATCAGTGGGCAATGAAGACGAGGTCCTTGCCTTCTTGAGATGACATTCTAATGTGGGAGGTAAAGATATAATATGTCAGATATTGGACAATGCCTTGAAGAAAAAGAAATCAATTTCAACCACTCTCAAAATATGGATCCTATATAGATCTTCATTTAAACAACAAAATGCCATTAAAAATTTAGAAGGCGATTAGGGAAATATTGACTGAATATTTGCTAATATTTATGATAATTATTTTAGGTATCATAATGACACTGTAATCGTTTTAAGTGGTTTGACCTTTTAGGGATGCACACTGAAATATGACATCATATAATATCAGGGGTTTGCTTCAAAATAATCTGCTGGGATTGAGCACACACACAATCTATTAGGCAGGAAAGAGCTGATGGATATGAATGAATAAGATTAGTCATGTACTGATGAGTACTGAAGTTCGGTGTTGATATTATTCTATTTCTGAATATGCTTGAAATTTTTTTGTGATAAAGAACTAAAGAAAGAAAAACAATTGAGTGTGCCTCTGTGCTGTTGTATACAATGCAGTGTGTTCAGGCAAAGTATCTCAGGAAACAGAAACCCACAGAAGTGTGGGTGAGCCATAGACAGAGCTGGGACGAATGTTCCAGGCTGAGGGACAAGCAAGAGCCCAAGGCAGGGAGATGGGTGTTGTGTTGAAGGAATTAGCAGCAAAAGTGGTGTGACTGAAGAGAGTGAAATGATAAAGGGAAAGCAATGTCAGATTAGAGTCTAAAACCCAGCCCAGTCCCAATCATACAGCACTTCTGAGCCAAAGTAAGGGCTCTGGGTTTCACTGTAAATTTGACAGGAAATTACTGGAGTGTTTTGCTCAGGGGAGTGGCACAAGATGATTTATGTTTTATAAAGCTTTCCAAGGCCATTGTTGTAGAAAAGAGATTGGAGGAAAAACAGGTTAACAAGGAGATGAGGCAGGAGGCTTTAGCAGAGTTCTAGAACTCAGATGGTGGTTGAGGAAGGAGTGAGAATTGGGTGGGTTTGATTATACAGAGAAGGTTGAGCCTCTTTAGGATTTCCTGATGGACTGTGTGTGAGGAAATGAAAGATCAAGATTATGTTCTTAACAACTTGTTGAAGAGTGATACCTTTGACTGCACTGAGGACCCCTGGGGGGAAGAGTAGGTATAGCAAAACATTCAATCATATTTGATTATGATCAATTTAATATCTCTATTAGACACTCAGGTGGAGCTCTGGTATAAGGAGTCAGGAATACAAGTCTAGGGCTCAGAGGAAAGGTGAGAGTCAGAAATACAAATCTGACTGTAATCAGTCCACAGATGATATAAGAGCATGTGCTCAGTTGCTCAGTCAGGTCTGCCCCATAGACTGTAGCCTGCCAGGCTCCTGGGCCCATTGAATTTTCCAGACAAGAATACTGGAATGGGGTGCCATTTCCTACTCTAGGGGATCCTTCCTGACCTAGGGATCAAAATCGTATCTCTTGCGTCTCCTGTACTGGCAGGTGGACTCTTTACCATTAGTGCCACCTATAATAGCATAATCTAATGAAAGAAGAGAAATCTGATTTTTTTTTTTTTGAGGGAATCAGGTAAAGAAAGCAACTGAAAAGTGGTTGCCCAGACGAACATTGATTTAATGATATGAATTGCATTGACTAGTGGGTTTGTTGAGAGTGACAGAGG
The DNA here is from genome assembly GCF_027580195.1 of Bos mutus. NCBI lineage: Eukaryota > Metazoa > Chordata > Mammalia > Artiodactyla > Bovidae > Bos > Bos mutus. The sequence continues at coordinate 52,625,468 of NC_091617.1, forward strand.
AAAAAAGAGAACCCAGGATCACAAGAGTGCTCTTGGGTTAAGTTGAGCCCTGACAACAGGGAGAGTGACCACCCACTCTGAGCAACACTTGCAGTCATTGGCATGTTGAGTGCATCTGACACCCAGAGGAGTTAGTAATTTTTTATTCCATTCATGTATTTTGAAGTTTCTTAAAGGATCTCTTTTTAAAAGACTAAGAAATATTTGTGAATAGTCACAGAATTCATGTCTTTAACATTTAATATGGGTCAGAATTCCCTGAAGGCTATTTGGGGCAATTTACTGCATGGTGCCTTAGTGTATTCTTCTGTAATTTTCTGACTTCTGGGTCCTCTCCAACATATACAAGTCAAGTCTCCTGCATTGCTGGTGGTTTCTTTACCACCGAGCCAGAATAATATACTTAATATTACTTGAAACAAAATATTAACCATATTACCAAATATAGGTTTATCTATTTGTGTTTATTATATAAAAATCAGACATACTAGAGATACAGAGTTTAGTCACTAAGTTATGTCTCTTTGTGACCCCATGGACTGTAGCCCACCAGGCTTCTCTGTCCATGGGATTTTCAAGGCAAGAATACTGCAGTGGGTTGCCATTTCCTCCTCCACGAGGATCTTCTCAACCCAGGGGTCGAATCCACATTTCCTGCATTGCAGGTGATTCGTTACCACTGAGCCACCAGGGAAATCCAAGATATAGGTTACTTTTCATTTAAAAAGATTCTTGGCTGTTCAAGGTATTCACAAATAAGATTATATGTGAATAGTGGCCTTAAAATGGAAACAAATGTATAAAATTTGTGGACAACAGAATCTTGGCTTGCAGGGAGCTCTTAGGTGTCAGGGGTCTTAGATTCCTTCTGCTGCACTAGATCTCTGTATGCAAATCACTTAATCTCACATGTATAACACAAAAGACCAAATTAGGACCACTGGGCATCTTTTCTATTCACATACTCCCTAAATGAAATTTAGAAAACTATGTATTGCCTTATACCTTTTGAATTGATTTTCAGAAATTTAAGTCATCAGTGTAAATAGTAGCAAAAGGCTTATCAGTTTAAAATAAAACACTTATTAAAAATATATGCAATGAAATCTATTTGTCATGGCAATTTGACACCTACCACCTATTTTTAAAATGGAAAAGTAAAGCTTGTATTAATACAGTATGATTCCACTTATGTGGGCTATGTAGAGTGATCAAATTTAAGAGACAGAAAGTAGAAGGGTAGTGGTCAGATGCTGGCAGGAGGGGCAGATTAAAAATTGTTAATGGGGTATAGAGTTTCAGTTTTGTATGATAAAGCGTTCTGGAGACTGGTTGCATAGCAGTGTGAATGTACTTACCACTACTGAACTGTACACTTAAAGATGGTTCAAGTGGTAAATTTTATGTGATGTGTATCTTATCACAATTTTTTAAATTAAAAATAGATTTTAAAGTGAAAAAAATAAAGTGAATCTTGTATTTAATAGTCAAAAATATTACATTATTACTAGTTTCCATCCCCTTCCTCTATGCTATGCTAAGTCACTTCAGTCGTGTCCGACTCTGTGCGACCCCATAGACGGCAGCCCACCAGGCTCCCCCGTCCCTGGGATTCTCCAGGCAAGAACACTGGAGTGGGTTGCCATTTCCTTCTCCAATGCATGAAAGTGAAAAGTGAAAGTGAAGTTGCTCAGTCACTGAAGACCCTCAGTGACCCCATGGACTGCAGCCTTCCAGGCTCCTCCGTCCATGGGATTTTCCAGGCAAGAGTACTGGAGTGGGGTGCTATTGCCTTCTCCGACATTGGTCTATAACATTATGTAAGTTTCATGTATATGACATTATAATTTGACTTCTGAATATGCTGCAGCATGATCACCACCAAAAGCCTATTTTTCATTCATCAACATACATTGACTCCTTTACCCATTTGCCCTTCCCCCAACACCCTTCCCCATAGGGGATCGTTCTTTAACACTCCCATTTTTTATATAAAAAATTACTTCCAGTAATAATTATGTAATGATCAGTAATAATCATTATTTCTTGACCTATTCTAAAGTTTTAAAACAAAACAAAACCTATTAAGAGGAGCAAATGTCAGTTTTAAAGATGCTATTTAAATTCAGTATGTACTTTTGTGTGAATTAAAATTTGTACTTACCAAAATTACTATACCTCCCAGTTTTCACTCTCTGAATTTAAGTTTAAAACACAATTAAACTCAATATAATCATATAGAATAACCAAATTGATATAATTCAAGTTCTGTTTAATTTGTCTTAACAATCACCAGGCTGTCATTGCTTATTTAGATTCTACTGTTTACCTGCTGGAATACATAGAAGGATAGGAATTGTAGACACACACTCAAACTTTAAATGTTTTTTAACTGTTACAAATTGACTTTAAAAATGAAGGCATATAGCTGAAGCCAAGTATCAACACATGGGGCCAACGATGTAATTGGAAGTACTCTGAACTAACTTCCATGTAGAATACAACACTTGTTCAAAGATATGTAATAAGACTGTGCTAATTTGAAGTTTACATAAATTTTATTAAAGCAACAGTAATCATAACATTGTTTAGCCTAACAAATTATGTGTTGGAGGAGGAGTATTTTACCACTGACTATTTAGAATTGCATGTATATGGTGATAACAGAAGTTGAGTTGACTTTTATTGAGATTTATTAGTGTTTTTAAATTCTCTATAGACAATGCATCCTGCTTCTTTCCTGTGCCTCTACCTTTGATACTCATGGCTTATATTAATAGTATGAAGACACTACTTGTAATCAGCCACCACAAGGTAGAATTTCCATTTCAGCATTCTTGGAAAATGGCAGAAGATGCTACATACACAGAGAGGGTAGAAGAAAGGTTTTTGCTCCTTCACAATCCATAGACTAAGTAGAGTCTTTTAATATTCTTTTCTCCTTAGAGCTACCCTCTTCCTAAGAGTTTACTCCTTTCCCAGTGGCTCAAAGTTTGAGGTACATTTTTAATCTGTCTTATCAGATTTCCCCATCTATTTAATTCTCCACTGTTTATTTATATAAAATACCAAAATCAGATTGATTATATTCTTTGTAGCCAAAGATGGAGAATCTCTATACAGTCAGCAAAAACAATACCAGGAGCTGACTATGGCTCAGATCATGAACTCCTTATTGCCAAATTCGACTTAAATTGAAGAAAGTAGGAAAAACCACTAGACCATTCAGGTATGACCTAAGTCAAATCCCTTATGTTTGTATGGTGGAAGTGACAATAGATTCAAGGGATTATATCTGATAGACAGAGTGCCTGAAGAACTATAGTCAGAGGTTTCTGACATTGTACAGGAGGCAGGGATAAAGACCATCTCCAAGAAAAAGAAATGCAAAAAGGCAAGGGGGTTGTCTGAGGAGGGCTTACAAATATCTGAGAAAAGAAGACAAGCTAAAGGCAAAGGAGAAAAGGAAAGATACACCCATCTGAATGCAGAATTCCAGAGAATAGCAAGGAGACATAAGAAAGCCTTCCTCAGTGATCAGTGCAAAGAAATAGAGGAAAACAATAGAATAGGAAAGACTAGAGATCTCTTCAAGAAAAAAGATCTCTTCAAGATACCAAGGGAACATTTCATGCAAAGATGGGCACAATAAAGGACAGAAACAGTATGGACCTAACAGAAGCAGAAGATATTAAGAAGAGGTGGCAAGAATACACAGAACTATACAAAAAAGATCTTCATGACCCAGATAACCACGGTGGTGTGATCACTCACCTGGACCCAGACATCCTAGACTGCAAAGTCAAGTGGGCCTGAGGAAGTGCCACTTACAAACTAAGCTGTGGAGGTGATGGAATTCCAGCTGAGCTATTTCAAATCCTGGAAGATGATGCTGTGAAAGTGATGCACCCAATATGCCAGCAAATTTGGAAAAGTCAGCAGTGGCCACAGGACTGGAAAGATCAGTTTTCATTCCAATCCCCAAAAAAGGCAATACCAAAGAATGTTCAAACTAGTGCACAATTGCACTCATCTCACATGCTAACCAAGAAATGCTCAAATTTCTCTAAGTGAAGCTTCAATGGTATGTGATCTGAAAACTTCCAGATGTTTAAGCTGGATTTAGAAAAGGGAGAGGAACCAGAGATCAAACTGCCAACATCTGCTGGATCATCGAAAAAGCAAGAGAATTCCAGAAAAACATCTACTTCTTCTTCATTGACTATGCTAAAGTCTTTGACTGTGTGGATCACAACAAACTGTGTAAAACTCTTAAATAGAACAGAATACCAGACCACCTTACCTACCTCATGTGAAACCTGTCTGCAGGTCAAGAAGCAACAATTATAACTGGACATGGAAAAATGGGCTGGTTCCAAGTTGAGAAAGGAGTACGTCAAAGTTGTGTACTGTCACCCTGCTTATTTAACTTCTATGCAGAGTACATCGTGTGAAATGACAGGCTGGATGAAGCACGAGTTGGAATCAAGATTACCAGGAGAAACATCAGTAACCTCGGATATGCAGATGACACCACCCTTATGGCAGAAAGTGAAGAAGAACTAAAGAGCCTCCTGATGAAAGTGAAAGAGGCGAGTGAAAAAGCTGGCTTAAAACTCTACCTTCAAGAAACTAAGATCATGGCATCCAGTCCCATCACTTCATGGCAAATAAATGGGGAAACAATGGAAACGGTGAGAGTATTTTCTTGGGCTTCAAAATCACTGCAGATGGTGACTGAGGCCATAAATTAAAAGACACTTGTTCCTTGGAAGAAAAGCTACGACCAACCTAGACAGCATATTAAAAAGCAGAGACATTACTTTGCTGACAAAGGCCCATCTAGTCAAAGCTATGGTTTTTCCAGTAGTCACATATGAATGTGAGAGTTGGACTATAAAGAAAGCTGAGTGCCAAAGAATTGATGCTTTTGAACTGTGGTGCTGGAGAAGACTCTTGAGCATCCCTTGGACTTAAAGGATATCCAACCTGTCAATCCTAAATGAAATCAGTCCTGAATATTCATTGGAAGGACTGATGCTGAAGCTGGCCACCTGATGCAAAGAACGGACTCATTGGAAAAGACCCTGATCTGGGAAAGATTGAAGGCAGGAGGAGAAGGGGACAACAGAGAATGAGATGGTTGGAAGGCCTCACTGACTCAACGGTCATGAGTTTGAGCAAGCTCTGGGAGTTGGTGATGGACAGGGAAGCCTGATGTGCTGCAGTCCTTGGGGTCGCAAAGAGTTGGACATGACAGAGCGACTGAACTGAACTTACATAAAATGAAACAGAATGCAAAGAAAAGTTGCAAAAGTTGGTAGCATAGGACAGAGGCTGCAAAGAACAGGGGCATAAATCTGAGTAAGTGTAACTGGACAATTGGGAAAAGTAAAGGTAGGAAAGATGGTGCTGAGACAGGGTCATCTGTTACAGGTTGGACTCAGGCACAGCACTGATTCCCTATGACTCCCCTTTCACCTGGGTGCAGGAGTTTTCAGTGTGGAATATAGAACCCTAAAGGGATACCAAATAACCCACTGAGTTATAAGAAGTAAACAACAGAGCTTCTATATTTATTTTATTCTCAATCTTAAACATTTTCAGTCTGTATATGTTTTAGGGTAAAGATAATCTTACTACATGTTTATAGTTTTAAAATGCATTTAAATGTATGCTTAATTTTTAAAAACTCATGGTGTATTTAAAAAAAAATACCAAGAACCACAGGAAGTTTGCAGGTCTCAAGGATAAGTTTCAGCTCCATTTTTGGCTAGAGTTGGAGAGCTCTCTGATGAGGCATTTAAATGCTGCAGTTTCATCTTGTGAATTCATATACTTCAGATATGACATGATAAATCAGTCAAGTCAATATTAGAGATTAAAAACTGAGATGCTGATCAAAATTGAGAGGCTGATCCACAGTGAATAGAGATTAGTCATAGATTTGCTTGTAGATAGGGCAAAATGTCCCTTAAAAATGATCTTGGAATCTGCTCAATGGTTGCAGAGATACCACTGCAGAGGTAAGACTGCAGAGTTCTACATCATTAAGCAGGGGGAAAATTTGTTCTGTGAAACTTGATGAGCTGATGCCTTCAATTAGCTGTGAAACCATAAAGTTTCTCTTCTCATCAAGGTTCCAATCAAGTGCAAGTCATCCCTAAGAAGAGAATTTGTATTCTGGAGGCCAAAAAGAATATATAAAAATATCCTAGAATGGCTGGATGGATTGATTTTTCCAAAGCTGTTGTCCCTCTGATAAAGACAGCAGTATGTTTTTGGCATTATCTATCATCAAGTTAGTTGTGGCACTCTTAGGTAACAGACTGAACTGTGGAGAGAGACAGAAATACTGAGTGGAGAATAATTACAGAGAGAGTCACTGGGGAGGAAATAATGAAAGAAGAGCATCCAGGGAAGAAAATAGAGAAGAGGAATTCAAAAGAAAGAAGACAAGCATGGCGGAGGCTAGAAGAGGTACAGGCACATGGATTTTCTGGAAGTAGACAGCATTTCTTGGAGTCATTTAAAGATGACATAGATTAAGTCTGCATGGTCAAATTCACCTTAGGACCATGTGCCATAGCAGCCATCCTAGCTCAGTGCTCTCTTCCTCACTTGTTCTGTCTCTGTTTGCTGGCTAGAGAGAAGTAATGGAGGATTCCAGGGCTATGATTCAGGAAGGAGATAGATCTAGGGGGAGATAAACAAGAGCCCCTGAAAAGAAGAGAGACCTGTGGAAACTGCCCCTTTCCTCAGTGGAGGCAATAGGAAGTAGTGGGTTGTCAAAAGGTCAAAAGGTAGGATTATTCATGCCATATTCCTACGAGTGGATGCCTACCCATTTGACTCTCCAACTGCTGCTGTTGTGAAAGAACTCCTGTTCTGCCAGTAAAATGGGGGTTAGGGTGAAGGCAGATTCACCATAACTCAGGCAGTTTCCTTTAATTCTTTGAAGGTGTAGGAGATCAGAGCTGGTCAGGGACAAGCTAGGTGGCCTAAGCATGTCCATGTATCTCTATCTCTCTCTGTCTTTAGTGATATGTATATAGAGACAGAAAAATCTACCACAATATTGATTAACATGCATTTTAATGACATTATTATTGTTGTGCTGTGTGGTAATTGGTCATATATGATAAGGAGTGGACATACATGACTAACACATATGGTTTTCCAGAGCCCAATCAGGTTTATGGTTTTACTTTCTGTATATTTGGCCACCTATAATAAATGTCCATGTTGATAGCATTTCTTTACACCAGATTCTGTCTAATTCACATCATAATCACTGGCTTAATCCTAACTGATAAGTCATCTTCAGGTACCCAGGAATAAAACATGGGATTGGGAAACATCTGGCTAGGATTTGACTCACTCTTTTCTTGAGATTCCTGGAGTGCTGAGCTGGGTCACAGGGAGAAGGGAGCCAAGTTTATAAAGGGGCCAAAGAGGTTACTGGGAGAAAAGGGATAGAGCCTCTAACAATTCACTTTCAAGTTCAAACTCTGTAGAACCTTATGTCTAGAATCATACTTTTAGGACAAAGATGATTCTTTTGACTCAAAGTTTGAGGATTCAGATGGTTGTGAATGAGTTCTGTTAACACAAAAGGACACCAAGATCCCAAATGAGAGCCCATTAGGAAGGAGGGAGTCTAGACTGGATGACCTGGGCTCCACACCAGGGATCAGAGGCTCACAGTTGAAACTAGTTCTGGAAAAGCCTGGAATCCTCTTTGGTATTTATTGCCTGTGATTTGATAATAAGAAACTTGGGAGATTCTTGATTGGGGGTGCTTAAGTTTAAGATATAGTTTGGAGCAAAATCATGTTTCTGACTCATTTATTCTTAGTGGTAAGACAAACAATGCCACAAATGAGTTTAAAGGTCTAACTATGAACACATCGTAGATCCATAAGCCTAAATAATTAGACACCAGGTATCTCTTCCCTGCTCACTTGTTTCTTTTCCCTAATGTTGATGACTTACTAGATTTTTAAGCTGCTTAAAAGCCAGAAGCATTACTTAATTCTTCTCTATCTCCATTACTCACGGTGTCTAGCACAAGGCAGATGTCAGTAGTTGTTGGTTGGTTAGTTGAATAAATAAGTGGATGAATTTTGGCCTAAGAACTTATTATATATTTCTTCCTGGTTCTCCCACCCAAGTGCTAACCAGGTCTGACCCTGCTTAGCTTCCGAGATCAGATGAGATCGGGTGCATTCAGGGTGGTATGGCCATAGACCCTGGTTCTATCATGAGACAACTTGAGGGCCAAGTTAGAGTCTTTCATGCTGTTGAAGTATACCAACATATGCTTTGTCATTTTTTTTTAAAGGACAATCACTAAGTTTGGGTTGAAAAGGGTCAACCCCACCATTCCTCTGATGCATAAATGGGTTGTCCAGTCTCCCTGATTCTTATACTACATGTTATTTTCATCTAGCGCTATAGAGGTATCTAGCAAGCAGTTTTCTAAACCTCTCTGATCCATCTCTGCTCATAAAATGAATTCTAGTTTTCTTTTTCCACCTTTCTCTGACTTTTGAGCAAATAACTTTTTTTTTCTTTCTTTTCCTTTCCCTCCCTCTCTTTTCATTTTCCTTGCTTCCTTCAATCCTACTTTTCTCCCTTCCTTCTTTCTTCTCCCTGCCACACCAATTCTGGTCTCTTTGACTAGTGAGCCATAGTTCTTGTTATCACTTTTAAACATGCACTTTTATAGCTAACTACTTGTCTACAGGAAAAAGAGACTAATATAGTGACAATTAAGGACAGACATTCCATTAAGACATCTTCTTCTCCATTTTCTCTCCTTGATATTTCCAGAGGGAGAGGCAAGCGGTAGACTGAGTGGGTGAGAGAATGCCAGCAGCTGATGAAAGTGAAGAAATTGTTTAACATTATTAATTAATAATGATATACAAATGGAAATTGCTATGAACATCAATTTTTACCTCTCAGATTCTCCAGGGTTAAGAAAACAAGGAAAGCAAGAATTCCTTGGGGTATTTTTCTGCTGAAAACATGAAATCATTAGTACATTTTCATGGCAGGTCAGTTGGCAAAATATCTCAAAGCTTTAAAATATGTATTTTTTTGGACCTAGAAGTTCCACTTTATGGGCTTAATCTTTTAAAAAAATCAGAGACATGCACAAAGATTTATATTTTTAAAGTTCATTACTATTTATAGTAGTAAAAATATCTGAAATATTTAAATAAATTATAGCATGTTACATACATGAGATATTATGTACATTATAATATTATATTTAGGGTTTGTTGTCACATTATGAAAATCAGGGCACAGTATGCATTTTTTGACCTGATGTAGACAGGTATAGGAAAATTCTGGGAGTTCTTATGCTGATCAGATTAACAGTCATTCTCTTGGGGTGGTGGTATTAAGGGTGATTTTGGACATTTTCTTACTTATAATTATTGATATATTCTACTTTTTCTACAATTATAATGGTTCATTCTCTTATTAAAAGGTGTCTGTGACAGATGGAGGTGAAGAGGGATTCAACCAGGCCTCTGATTTCTGTGTATAATTGTCTTAGAGTCCATTCACTGATGGGAAACATAGCAAAGTCTATTCCCCCACCTCCTAAATCTGATCTGACCTTGTGACTTGATTTGACCAGTGGGTGTGACAGAAATAATGCTGTACGACTTTTGGGGCTAGGCCATTAGAAGCTTTGTTGCTTCCATTTTGTTCCCTTGAAGTGCTGCCATGAAACCACCGCATAAGGAAGTCAGTCTAACCTACTGGAAGGAAGGAGTCCTCACAAAAGAGAACCAAGGTACCCCAGCCAACAGTCGGGACCAGGTGCCAGACACCATGAAAGGCATCAAGGACCTTCCAGGCCAGTCAACTCTCCAGCTGCATGCAGGGAGGTGCCTGAGCCCAGGTGAGTCTGGCAAAAGAGCCTTCCCATCAACCCCTTAAGGTGAGAAATAAAAAATACTGTTGTTTCAAGCACCAGTTGGGGTGTTAACTCAGAAAGAGATCACGGAAACAGTGGCATAAACATTAATCTTAAAAAGGAAGTTGAGGCTGGCTATGGTTGTCCATAACTTCCTGAAAATATTACCTCGGATGTTTGTATAGAAGCTTCATGGCAGTCATGTGCAGCTTGTGTTTTGAAAGGTTGTCTGGTGAGAAAAGATGATGGTAGTCTATGATGGGCCAGCAAATAGGAGTGAGTATGTTTTTGTGTGTGTGCAGCTTTTCCTCACTGATAGAGCACACTTTCTCCAAAGTGCCTGTGGATGGCTCAGGACAGGATCCCTCCCTTACCCCCACTGCTGCAACTCCTCCCCCACCTCGGCCTGGCTGTCAGCTCACTCCGTGGATCCTCCTTCCTATCTATGGGTGCTGTTGGAGGGGGTGTCTGGCCATATTCCCTTGTCTCCTTTAGAACTTTCTTACTACTGGAGCCTCCAGGGGTATAGAAGGACTATTTTTGTAGGTACTCTTAATGTCTTTATTTCTTGTCCAGCAAAATGAATAGGAATACTTTAAGAAATAGTATTACTAAGGAATAGTAATAGTAATGCTTAGGAATAGAATAGTATGACTTAGGAATAGTAATACTTAGGAATACTAAGCAGAAATGATAGAAAGATCTCTGTTACCTAGTTCCTCTGAAGTCTATTTGGGGAAATTTTCAAGATATCTTCCCAACACTCCACCCCCTAGGGATCCACATACATTACAGGAATGAAAGCTCAAGGATGAGGCCAATGAATGTCTCAGAAGTCAGCCTGAATTCAGCACCAGAGGGATAGAAATAAATACCCTCTCCAGGGCCCTTGGAGATGATCAAATTCACCCCACTGTTCAAAAGAGAGCTCAGTCTAAAACTGAGACAGTTGTGGTAGCTTACTTCTGGTCATAAATAAGTGACCTCACAGGCAAAGAGCTAGGAATAAACCCAAGTCTCTCTGCTCCTCTGCATTACACTTTATATGATGTTGTCCCACTTATTCCAGCCCAGTGAAATCTGAGAGGTAGGATAAAACACGTGGCCTTTGCTAATTTTAGGAACATTTCACATTTCAGTGGGATTGTAGGTCATAAAAGATGGGGGTCCAAAAAGTTATGCAGCCAAAAAGTTTTATGCAGTCCTGTAAATATAACCATCAAATAAAATTGCAAAGGGGTTTCTTTCTCTGGATGCAAGACTGCCTGAGACCAGCAGAGAGTGAAACTCCACAGCTTCAGTTTCACAGGTTGTGTTCCCAGCAAAGTATTTCCAAAGCCAGATGCCTGGTGATGGATGTTGTCTCTCTCCTCTCCTACTGGGTAATTGATATTTATTATAAAACTAAGCAGGAGCATGTGGGAAAAATAATTCTGACAACTGCTAGTTTCAATATTCAGTTTTTTCTCAGTTCATCTCCCCTAGGCATAATCCTCATGGATGTCACACTCACTGACATATTCCTCTGCTATCAACCTCCGTTATCATCATTTTGTTTCTTCCATTCGAAGCCCTGCCCAAGAGCCCTGTGCTAGGTACGAGGTTTCAAAGCTATATCAGAAAATACAAGGACTATGAACTACTGTCACATGCCCAAACCTGGCAGTTGTGTCTGTAGATTAGAGTCAAGGGGTTGGTTCTGCTGAGGGGCCCTCCTCTTTCCTGCTTTACTTCCTCCTTGGTGTGAAGAATTTCTGGCCCAGAATTAAGGGAAGAATTTAAGCCACCAGCTCTTTCTGAAGCTTTCTGATGCCAACCAAGACATCTGGGGTGTCACCTCAGCACTCCCTACTGGCATCAAGTTTGGCACAAAGCTCTGTGATGTCTGAGATTTCTTTAGTCCTGACAGCCTTTATTTCTCACTCATCTCACTATTCTGCCAGCCAGCAAGACAACAGTTCATGCTTGCATAAATCTGGCAAGGGCCTAGAATATTTGTATGTATTGTAGGGGAGCGGCTGTCACTCTTTGTTGATATGGAGCCCTTCCACTTGCTCTTTGTGGGGTCTGGCCTGGAGGTCTGGGCCTAGGTCTGGAGATCTGGGCAATATGTGAATCAAGAGCTGGCAACCTGCTAATCTAAGCTGACCCTTGCTTTTGGAGAGTTTTTTGTTTGTTTGTTTGTTTGTTTTTTTATCAGGGTCAAGAAATTCTGGCCCCTTAATTCTGGGCCAGAAATTCTTCACACCAGGGAGGAAGTAAAGCAGGAAATAGGAGGGTCCCTCAGCAGAACCAACTCCTTGACTGTAATCTACAGACACAACTGCCAGGTTTGGGCATGTGACAGTAGTTCACAGTTCTTAAGAGTCAGGACCCAGGAGGTCAGCAGTTTAGCAGACCCTGGGAAAAAGTGAATGGTAAAAGAACAAGACTAGGAGCAAATGAAGAAGATCTAATAATATAAAGAAGGCAAATTTAGGCAAAAGAGCTTGGCTTGTACAACATTTTGAAAAAAAATTAAATCAGTTCACATTTAACCCTAGGGTATTTTATTTTCAAATCTAGATTCCCATCTCCTCTTGAAGCACCCTGTAGGTCTCCGGCCCAGGGAAGGTAAGACAATCCCATCCAGAGTTCTCTCCAACCACTTAGCTCATCCCAGAGGAAAATGTTCATTTCAGGTGTGCATTTCTTGGTCTTCATTTTCCGTTTTCTTCACAAAGCATGAGGTGGAGTACATAGGACACACATTATCCTTTCCTCTGAGTTTTCTCCTGAGGAATGGTTCATTATTTAAATCAAAGACTAGAACTTGAGAAACAGAATACTATCTGACATTCTAATGCTGCTTCTGTTTCATACTATGATTTTTTTGCCCCCCCAAATCCTTCCTCCAAGTCACACTCTTGAGCCTGATCTTGGTGGAGAAATAATGTTTGAAAGCCCACGTTTGACCTTAGTGTCACCATTGTAGGGAAACCAGAACAGGTTTTCCAAAAAATTTTTTAAAGGAGCCCTTTTTAAAATATCACTTACACTTCCATGATAGTGGTCAGACTTCCCAGTATCCAGTAACAAAAGTTTTTTGTATTCATTTTTTAAAATATCTTATTGAGAGACTATTAAGAGTCCAGGATATGGACTGCCAACAAAATAAACATAGTCTCTGATAGTTGGACCATACAGAAGGCTGAGCCCCAAAGAACTGATGCTTTCGAACTGTGGTGTTGGGAAAGACTCTTGAAAGGAGATCAAACCAGTCAATCTTAAATGAAGTCAGTCCTGAATATTCATTAGAAGGACTGATGCTGAAGCTCCAAAATTTTGGCCACCTGATGTGAAGAGCTGACTCATTAGAAAAGACTCAGATGCTTGGAAAGATTGAAGGTAGGAGGAGAAGGGGACAACAAGAAGGGATGAGATGGTTGGATGGCATCACCAACTCAATGGGCATGAGTTTGAGCAAGCTCTGGGAGATGGTGAAGGAATGTGAAGCCTGGTGTGTTGCAGTCCATGGGGTCACAAAGAGTCAGACACGACTGAGTTGACTGAACAACAACTGCCTTCATAGACATTATAGTCTAGTGGGGGATAAAAACATTAACTTTCAAAGAATGACTCACAGAAATAACTACATACTCACCATTTAGGAGTCAGGATGAGAAAGTAGAGAGGAATCTCCCCTGTGGAAATGACATCTGTGTGACTTGACGATGAGTATAACTTAGTCCTGGGGTGGGAAGGCAAAGGCCCAGAGCAGGAAGCAGCCCCTCCCCCCAAGAGATTTCCACACAGGGAAGGCCAGGCTGGGGCGGGAGGGAAACTCACTCAAATGTAACTCACCTGGTTAGGAAACCATTGGCTGGAACTGGATTTTACATGCCAAAGCAAAGGGCCTTTTTGGTTCTTTCAAGAGTAACCAGAAAGCCTACAGGACCTGCTTGAGACTTCCTCCTAACATTGAGGCACAGAAAGCAGAGTTGACAGTTCACAGGAGAAAGAATAGAATTTCATGATGATTTTAGCTTGTCAATTCCTACTCATTCACTAAAAGAATTAGGAAAGATTCTGTTTGTTAATATCTGCGTCCAAGGAGCATTCCCTGGGTACCACCCAGAGAATGGCTTAGAAAAGAGCAAGGGTCCTTTCAGGGAGACCCTTAGGAGGAAGAGTAACCTTGGGGACAGATGAAGTCTGGAGGAAGGTGACAGCAGGAGGGTGGAAAGAAGTGCAGACATATGAGATGCAAACCTACATACATAATATTAATAACAGAAACTTCTTAGGAATTTAGTGATACCTTTAGAGTTTGTGTTTGTTATATCACTACCCTTACACATTTGAAAAATACTAAAACACTTTGCAATTACACCCAAGGAGACGATGGAATTCCAGTTGAACTATTTCAAATCCTAAAAGATGATGCGGTTAAAGTGCTGCACTCAATATGACAGAAAGTTTGGAAAACTCAGCAGTGGCCACAGGACTGGAAAAAGGTCAGTTTTCATTCCAATCCCAAAGAAAACCAATGCCAAAGAATGTTCAAGCTGCCACACACTTGCCCTCATCTCACATGCTAGCAAAGTAATGCTCAAAATTATCCAAGACAGGCTTCAATGGTATGTGAACTGTGAAATCCCATGTGTTCAAGCTGGATTTAGAAAAAGCAGAGGAACCAGAGATCAAATTGCTAACATCGGCCAGATCATCAAAAAAGCAAGAAGAATTCCAGAAAAACATGTATTTCTGCTTAATTGACTATGCCAAAGCCTTTGACTGTGTGGATCACAACAAACTGCGTAAAATTCTTAAAGAAATGGGAATACCAGACCACCTGACCTGCCTCTTGAGAAACCTGTATGCATGTCAAGAAGCAGCAGTTAGAACTGGACATGGAACAGCAGACAGGTTCCTAATTGGGAAAGGAGCACATCAAGGTTATATACTGTCACCCTGATTATTTAACTTATATGTAGAGTACAGCATGCAAAATGCCAGGCTGAATGAAGCACATGCTGGAATCAAGATTGCTGGGAAAAATGTCAATAACCTCAAATATGCAGATGACACCACCCTTATGGCAGAAAGTGAAGAAGAACTAAAGAGCCTCTTGATGAAAGTGAAAGAGGAGAGTGAAAAAGTTGATTTAACACTCAACATTGAAAAACTAAGATCATGGCATCAAGTCCCATCACTTCATGACAAATAGATGGGGAAACAATGGAAACAGTGAGATACTTTATATTTTTGGGCTCCAAAATCACTGCAGATGGTGATTGCAGCCATGAAATTAAAAGACACATGCTCCTTGGTAGAAAAAGCTATGACCAACCTAGACAGCATATTAAAAAGCAGAGACATTGCTTTGCCAACAGAGGTCATCTAATCAAAGCTATGGTTTTTCCAGTAGTCATGTATGGATGTAAGAGTTGAACTATAAAGAAAGCTGAGCACCGGAGAATTGATGCTTTTGAAGTATGGTGTTGGAATAGACTTTTGAGAGTCCCTTGGACTGCAAGAAGATCCAACCAGGTCCATCCTAAAGAAAATCAGTCCTGAATATTCATCGGAAAGACTGATGCTGAAGCTGAAACTCTAGTACTTTGGCCACTGATCTGAAGAACTGACTCATTGGAAAAGACTAATGCTGGGAAAGATTGAAGGCAAGAGGAGAAGGGAACGACAGAGGATGAGATGGTTGGATGGCATCACTGACTCGATGGAAATGAGTTTGAGCAAGCCCCGGGAGTTGGTGATGGATAGGGAAGGTTGGCATGCTGCAGTCCATAAGGTTGCAAAGAGTCGGACGTGACTGAGCAACTGAACTGAACTCAACTGAAAACACTTTGTGGTATACAGTCATGAGGATTTTATTAGGGGCAAAGCCTGAGGAAAGGAAACAGGGAGGTGACCAGTAGCTGGGTGAGGGTGGTGGTGGCTGTGACTTAGGATACCTCTGACACACTGATGGATTTCCTTAGTGAATGGGGTTCTCCTATTCCACTCCTTGGAGGGGGAGGTCTGTGAAGGCTTTCTCATGACTGCTGAACACGTAAATAGGTGTGTTTTATTCTCTCAGGCTACAGATAGACCCTGAGGTTCTAGGGAAGCCAGGATCTCTGCAGTAACTTTGTTTCTCCTAACTTGGAATAACTCAGAGATTCAGAGGTGGGAAATAGGAAATAAGAGTAGGTATATCTCTTACCTTTCTCTTTACGTAACATCTCTACACATTTTCCTCTTGTCCTGTTAAATCCCTCTCACTTCCAGTATCAGCTCAATTCAGTCACTCATTAGTGTCCAACTCTTTGTAACCCCATGAACTGCAGCACACCAGGTCTCCCTGTCCATCACCGACTCCCGGAGTCCACCCAAACCCATGTCCATTGGGTCGGTGATGCCATCCAACCATCTCGTCCTCTTTTGTCTGTTTCTCCTCCTGCCCTCAATCTTTCCCAGCATCAGGGTCTTTGCAAATGAGTCAGCTCTTCTAATCAGGTGGCCAAAGTATTGGAGTTTCAGCTTCAACATCAGTCCTTCCAATGGAACACCCAGGACTGATCTCCTTTAGGATGGACTGGTTGGATCCCCTTGCAGTCTAAGGGACTCTGAAGCGTCTTCTCCAACACCACAGTTCAAAAGCATCAATTCTTTGGTGCTCAGCTTTCTTTATAGTCCAATGCTCACATCCATACATGACCACTGGAAAAACCATAGTCTTGACTAGATGGACCTTTGTTGACAAAGTAATGTCTGTGCTTTTTAATATGCTGTCTAACTTGGGCATAACTTTCCTTCCAAGGCATAAGTATCTTTTAATTTCATGGCTGCAATCACCATCTGCAGTGATTTTGGAGCCCAAGAAAATAAAGTCTGACACTATTTCCACTGTTTACCCATCTATTTGAATGAAGTGATGTGGCCAGATGCCATGATCTAAGTTTTCTGAATTTAAGCTTTAAGCCAACTTTTTCACTCTCTTTCACTTTCATCAAGAGGCTCTTTAGTTCCTCTTCACTTTCTGCCATAAGGGTGGTGTCATCTGCGTATCTGAAGTTATTGGTATTTCTCCCAGCAATCTTGATTCCAGCTTGTGCTTCTTCCAGCCCAGCATTTCTCATGATGTACTCTGCATAGAAGTTAAATAAGCAGGGTGACAATATACAGCCTTGATGTACTCCTTTCCCTATGTAGTCTCTTGTTCCATGTCCAGTTCTAACTGTTGCTTCCTCACCTGCATACAGGTTTCTCAAGAGGCAGGTCAGGTGGTCTGGTATTCCCATCTCTTTCAGAATTTTCCACAGTTTATTGTGATCCACACAGCCAAAGGCTTTGGCATAGTCAATAAGGCAGAAATAGATGTTTTTCTGGAACTCTCTAGCTTTTTCGATGATCCAGAAGATATTGGCAATTTGATCTCTGGTTCCTCTGCCCTTTCTAAAACCAGCTTGAACATCAGAAAGTTCACAGTTCACATATTGCTGAAGCCTGGCTTGGAGAATTTTGAGCATTACTTTACTAGCATGTGAGATGAGGGCAAGTGTGTGGCAGTTTGAGCATTCTTTGACATTGCCTTTCTTTGGGATTGGAATGAAAACTGACTTTTCCAGTCCTGCTGAGTTTTCCAAATTTGCTGGCATATTGAGTGCAGCACTTTCACAGCATCATCTTTCAGGATTTGGAATAGCTCAACTGCAATTCCATCACATCCACTAGCTTTGTTCGTAGTGATTCTTCTTACGGCCCCCTTGACTTCACATTCCAAGATGTCTGGCTCTAGGTGAGTGATCACACCATTGTGATTATCTGCGTCGTGAAGATCTTTTTTGCACAGTTTTTCTGTGTATTCTTGCCACCTCTTCTTAATATCTTCTGCTTCTGTTAGGTCCCAACCATTTGTTCCATACCATTTCTGTCCTTTATTGAACACATCTTTGCATGAAATGTTCCCTTGGTATCTCTAATTTTCTTGAAGAGATCTCTAGTCTTTCCCATTCTATTGGTTTCCTCTATTTCTTTGCATTGATTGCTGAGGAAGGCCTTCTTATCTTTGCTATTCTTTGGAACTCTGCATATAAATGGGTATATTTTCCTTTTCTCCTTTGCTTTTAGCTTCTCTTCTTTTCATAGCTATTTGTAAGGCCTCCTCAGACAGCCATTTTGCTTTTTTGCATTTCTTTTTCTTGGGGATGGTCTTGATCCATCTCCTGTACAGTGTCACAAAGCTCCATCCATAGTTCATCAAGCACTCCTCTTATCAGATCTAGTCCCTTAAATCTATTTCTCACTTGCACTGTATAAGTCATAAGGGATTTGATTTAGGTCACACATGAATGGTCTAGTGGTTTTCCCCACTTTCTTCAATTTCAGTCTGAATTTGGCCATAAGGAGTTCATGATCTGAGCCACAGTCAGCTCCCAGTCTGGTTTTTGCTGACTGTATACAGCTTCTCCATCTTTGGCTGCAAAGAATATAATCAATCTGATTTCGGTGTTGACCATCTGGTGATGTGCATGTGTAGAGTCTTCTCTTGTGTTGTTGGAAGAGGGTGTGTGCTATGACCAATGCGTTCTCTTGGCAGAACTCTATTAGCCTTTGCCCTGCTTCATTCTGTACTCCAAGGCCAAATTTGCCTGTTACTCCAGGTGTTTCTTGACTTCCTACTTTTGCATTACAGTCCCCTATAGTGAAAAAGACATCTTTTTGGGGTGTTAGTTCTAGAAGGTCTTGTAGGTCTTCATAAAACTATTCAACTTCAGCTTCTTCAGTGTTACTGGTCGGGGCATAGACTTGGATTACCATGATATTGAATGGTTTGCCTTGGAAATGAACAGAGATCATTCTCTCATTTTGGGGATTGCATCCAAGTACTGTGTTTCAGCGGAGAAGGCAATGGCACCCCACTCCAGTACTCTTGCCTGGCAAATCCCATGGATGGAGAAGCCTGGTAGGCTTCAGTCCATGGGGTCGCTGAGGGTCGGACACGACTGAGCGAGTTCACTTTCACTTTTCACTTTCGTACATTGGAGAAGGAAATGGCAAGCCACTCCAGTGTTCTTGCCTGGAGAATCCCAGGGATGGGGAAGCCTGGTGGGCTGCCGTCTATGGGGTTGCACAGAGTCGGACACGACTGAGGCGACTTAGCAGCAGCACTGTGTTTCAGACTCTGTTATTCACTATGATGGCACTCCATTTCTTCTAAGGGATTCCTGCCCACAGTGGTTGATATAATGGTCATCTGAGTTAAATTCACCAATTTCAGTCCATCTTAGTTCGCTGATTCCTATAATGTTGATGTTTGCTCTTGCCATTTTCTGTTTGACCACTTCCAATTTTCCCTGATTCATGGATCTAACATTCCAGGTTCCTATGCAATGTTGCTCTCACAGCATCGAACCTTGCTTCTATCACCAGTCCCATCCACAACTGGGTATTGTTTTTGCTTTGGCTCCATCCATTCTTTCTGGAATTATTTCTCCACTGATCTCCAGTAGCATATTGGGCACCTATTGACCTAGGGAGTTCATCTTTCAGTGTTCTATCTTTTGCCTTTTCATACTGTTCATGAGGTTCTCAAGGCAAGAATACTGAAGTGGTTTTCCATTCCCTTCTCCAGTGGACCACATTC
Organism: Bos mutus; assembly: GCF_027580195.1. Classification (NCBI taxonomy): domain Eukaryota; kingdom Metazoa; phylum Chordata; class Mammalia; order Artiodactyla; family Bovidae; genus Bos; species Bos mutus. The sequence continues at coordinate 52,645,033 of NC_091617.1, forward strand.
TGTCAGACTTCTCCACCATGACTCGTCTGTCTTGGGTGGCCCCACATGGCATGGCTTAGTTTCATTGAGTTAGACAAAGCTGTGGTCCATGTGATCAGATTGGCTAGTTGTCTGTGACTGTGGTATCAGTTTGTCTGTTCTCTGATGCCCTCTCTCATTGCCTACCATCTTACTTGGGTTTCTCTTACCTTGGACGTGGGGTATCTCTTCGTGGCTGCTCCAGCAAAGTGCAGCTGCTGCTCCTTACCTTGGACGTAGGGTAGCTCCTCTTGGCCGCCGCCCCTGACCTTGGACGTGGGGTAGCTCCTCTCAGCCATGCTCCTACGCCATTGCAGTATATCTTCCAGTATACCACATTCACAAAACTTCTTTCTATGAAAAAAATTTGTTTCCTAGTTTCCCATTCTCCCATGTACTTTCTCATCATTCTCCTCCCACTCTGACCATTCTGTCTGCCTAGCCAATTTCTAGTCTTGTGTTTCTCAGTCTCTCTCTCTGGCTGCTGATGGTTTTGGACAAAATTAAAAAAAGAAAAAAGAACACGCTGCTTCATCTACTAAATATTGAAGCTGAATAACTTCTATTGATCTTCCTGGAGCTCTTAGTTGTTTCTTATTGGTAAATTATGGCATGTCCCTCAAGACTGCCCTAAATTCCCTGCACTGCCTCAAATCTCAAAATAACCTTCAATTCAACCTCAAGAGATGACATCACTTCCTACTCTCCTGGCTGTGAGACAAGGGGTACTTAACTGCTTAGGATCTTAGTTTCCTCCTCACCATAATGAGGAAACAATGGTTCAAGGGCTGTGATGAGGATTAAGTGGGCTATGTTTACAAAATTACAGTGGTTTGTTAGTTATTATTATGTCCAGTAATAAATTATATTAGTGCATTATTTTTCTCCTCTGAATCAAATTTCAATAAGCTAAATATTGGTTAATAGGCTCTTGGACCTGAATGGGCTTATTTTGAATATAGAGAAACAAATTCTTTTCATTGTCAAGGCAACTAGCTTTGTTTGAAAGACGAAGCTTCAGAATGTTATTTCATTCTGGTATGTCTCTAGGCCTGAGATAATTAATAAATCACACCCAAACTTATAGTGAAATAATAACCTCATACCCAAAGACAGTCTTTCGTTTCAGAAATTATTGCTAAAACAAAATGTTCCCAGTATTTACATTCTTGCGGTGTAAACAACAGGAGAATCTAGTCACGTATTTAGCTTTTAGCTCTTTCCTCCGCGCTCGCATATTGTTTACTGCATTAGTCAGTATTGGAAATGGCAGTCATTAAGCTGATTCCTACTTCAGTTTTTCTGTCATTGCTCTAGTCACCTTAAAAATTAGCTTTTTGTCTTATTCATAAGACTCCCTAGTTAAAACCAGACTCTCCTCATTTGGTCTTATTCTTCCCTGCTTCTCTCAGATGAATTTCTTTATGTTTCTAGACTCCTCGTTGTCATGAGGAAACAGCAGCAAACACAGGGGAAGAGAAAAAGATTAAAGTCATGCACTCTCCTCAGTCTGCTTCCTGGGTTTGAATTTGAGTTTTAAATTCGAGCTCACATGTTTAGTTCCACTCTAGGTCTCAGCTCTGCCATCAGAAATAATGTGTTTCTGTTGATTGACGCCTTTATTAGTTTGCTCAGGCTGCCATAACAAAGTGCTTAAACAACAAGAATGATTTTCTCACAGTTTGAGGCCAGCTGTCTGTGATAAAGTAATAGGAAAGGTGGGTTTCTCCTGAGGTTTCTTTCCTTGGTAGATGGCCATCTTCTCCTCTGTCTTACATGTTCTTTCCTTTGGACATGTCTACAGCCTAATCTCCTGTTCTTATAAGGATGCCAGTCCCATATAGTCTAATTTTACCTCAAGTTCCTCTTTCAAGGCCCTGTCTCCAAATACAGTCACATGCTGAGGTCCTGGGGGCTGAGGACTTCAACATATGATTTCAGTCCATGAAACTTATTGGAGGAAAGCAGGAGGAAATGTGTTTTTATTAAAAATTCATAGTTACTATTGATTAGATGAGCTATCCAGGCAAGCAACTCAGTATGTAACATTTTGAAGGAGGCATCTTTTTTCATAATGCACTGTAATAAAGTTTAATGAGATACTTTAATAAAAATATATAAAGATTTGTTCTGATTGCAGGACCAGGACAGCAAAAATAGCAAACAGGCTGGATGTCCAAAGGGATACAATGGTTGCTTTGGGATGGAAAAGTAAATTAGAAGAGTGCTTTATTTGCTGACATAAGCATTCTTTCACTGTTACTTCAAGAATTTGAAGATAAAATAATGAACTATTTATGCTTAATAAGTGGTGGCCTGTAAATTTCAACCCAAGTAGCTCTCATGGCTCAGATGGTAAAGAATTCACCTGCAATGTGGGAGGCCTGCAATGTGGGTTCGATCCCTGGGTTGGGAAGATCCCCTGGAGGAGGGCACGGCAACCCACTCCAGTATTCTTGTCTGGAGAATCCCCATGGACAGAGGAGCCTGGCAGGCTACAGTCCATGGGGTCGCAGAGTCAGACATGACTGAGGACTAAGGACAGCACAGCACAGCACTCGTACAGGGATATGAGGATACTGACACAGAGATAGGAGGGGGCAGTTAGGAGCCCTCTGTTGCAAACAGTATCCTCAAAAACTGAAAAAAGATTCCAAATTAGTTTCAAATGCTCTCACATCCTTTAATCTGTGGGATAGACTTTTCTGACTGCTTAAAAGGAATAAACACAAGCAAGACATCTGAAGGTCAGGTTCAGTGTCTGCCTCCTCTCCTAGAAAAATACTTTGGTATGTCTTTCCCTAACTGGGAAATCCTCATCTTTGCATCTCTCGTCTGGCCACATATCATACAGTCCTCCTGAGGATTGTCATTAAAACATTTAATTAATGTAATCACAGAATCTTTTTTTTTTCCCCCAAGAAGGAAGGACACTGAAGATTTAGGCCAACCTTCTCCTTGATTTAAAATTATTCACAAGTAGAGTTTTCTAGGAGATCAGCTGGAGCAGTCTTATCACCCAGTCACATTTACTATTGTGTCTGTATTACAATTCAACTTGTTCTAGAAAATCCTGGTCTGGTCACATATATTGCCCTGCATAAACCTAAGAAGCCTCTTTAACATTCATTGTAAAGACAGTTTATTGTTACTTGCATTAAATAGGTGTGGTTTGTATATTATGTTAGTGAATTTAAGTAAGTCACATAAATGGGTCTGCAACATGCCCAGAAGATAATTGTTACATATTTAAATAAATAGAACATGCAGTGTTGCACTGTTCCTGTAAAAATCTCTTCTTCACTCAGAACTATTTCTGGTTACTGTTTAATACTGCATTTGTTGCAGCACCATCCAATAGAGGTTTCTGGGATGATGGAACTGTCCCAAAATACCTTTACTAATACACAAATTCTGAGAAGTGAGCAAGCTTGGATATCTCATTCATTCATTCATTGAAACATTAGCTAAGAGCCCAGTGTGGCCTAGATAATGTGTCTAAGAACTGGACATATAATGGTGAACAATATACAGTCCCTGCCATTGAGGAGCATAAGAGCTAATAACTCAGACAAACTGGAATACCAAAAAACAGTTTGTTATAGGGGCTGAGGAAGTACACAGAGAGACATCTAATCCAGCTATGTAAAGGGGGTTGGGGATTCACAACTTGCAGCATGCTTTGTACTTCAGTGAATTACTCACAGTAGGCCTGGCCTCATTCCCCACTTTAAAAAGGAGGTATCAGTCTCAAAGGGTTCTGTGATTTACTCAAGTCCACGTGAAAACTACGCAACCAGATGGATTTAGTTGAAAAATTCATATGCTTTCAACTGCTTTCTCAAAATGCCAATCAACATTTCTTCAAAGTTGATTTTTAAAGTCACCCAACTTCTACCTGTCACTATAAAAATAAAAAAAGGGATTTTCAAATAAGGTAAGAACAGTGAGGCAACTCCTGCAGTACTTTACATTAAATTAAACCTATGAATGATTAGTTAATGGTACATGCATAGGCATATTATTTGTAGTGGATTAAATTTTGCTTGTTCTATCAAAAAATAGTGGATGTTATAAACTTTGTTAAAAAGCAGTACTTCAACTTAAATAATTCCACTTAACTGCTGTCCCTTCATCCTTGCACTACTGACAAGTAAGTGAGTTTACAAGGCTCAATTCTTGAGCTTTGCAAACCTATATGATAATATTGTATTGAAATAGACATCTTCAATGACTTCCTAGAATCAGAGTGAAATTAAGCAAGAATCTAAAGGTAAATAGAAACCACAGATAGTGAAAACAATCTTTGAATAGCAGAAATCAATTTTCTAAGGAAGGAAGGCGGGACAAAAAGGGATGGGCCATTTTTATTTTGAGCATCTATGATGTTCATAAAAGGAAAGGGAAAGGCAGATTGTTTCATCATCTGTGGGGCCACAAGCTCAGTACTAAAACAATCTAAGAATACCAGGTATATTTATTATTATCTTCCACATTCAGCTGGATGGTTCTCACTTGGGGTTACTCAAGCACTCGTGGCCAGATGTTGGCATCTAATGGCTCAGCTGGGCTGGTGGTCTGGAGGGCTCACGCACATTGCTAGCCATTGGCTGGGAGCTTAAATAGGACTGTTCACTGTGACAGTACCTTTTTTTCATGAGCTTGGGCTTCCTTCAGTATGGTGGCTGGATTTGTAAAAAGGGTTTCACAAAACCAAGTATTATAAGAGACTGAGGAGGAAGCTGCAATGTGTAACATCACTCCTGCCACCTTCTATTGGGAAAATAAGTAACAAAGGTCAAATCAGATTCAAGCAGAGGAAAACTGATGGGGAGTGACAAGGTCACATTACAGTTGAGCATGCGACTGGACCAAGGAAGCAAGAGGTGCCTAGGAAGAAGACAGATCTTATTACATCCATCTTTGAAAAATACAAATTGTCACAGTCTTATCTCCAGATACAACAATTCACATCACTCTTACATGTGACGTACAATTACTTCCAAAGTCTCATCAGCCCCAAATCCAGATCTTGTCATTATATCCAGTGAGGGGAGGATGTCTCCTCAGCTCTGGGTGCAGTTCTTTAAGTACAACTCCTTGAAAACAGATCTCCTTTTCTAGCTACTCTACCATATCCTCCACCCCACTGCTGCCCTCCCCCCGAAGTTCACCTAAGCGCTCTGCAGTGGCAATGCAGGTGGGGAGAAAGGCAAAATGGGACAGGCTGTTTTCATTTAACACAGTCCTAAGAACACTTGTCCTCTCTGGACCTGGCTCTTTCTCTGTGTGCACTTGGCGGGGTCTTCATGCTCCCATTCTGAGCTCCTCAGACAGCAGCTGTGGTGTCTGGGCTATCTGCTTCTTGCAGATTGACTTTGCTGGTATCTCATCGCCCTCCTAGCCAAGTCTCTTGAACAGGAGTTAAAATGACTAGTGGCTTCCAGCCCAGTTGAAATAAATGACACTCCTCCTTAGCTCAGGTGATTCCACCAAAATGATAAATGGATTTATTTATTTATGAACAAAGATAAAATGTAACCCACTACCTTCCCTCCCATTTTCCCACCTCTAGTCCCATGGTAGAATGGTTTCATTGAAGGAACATTTCTTTCCCCTGGAGAGAACATGCAGGTTGCCAGGCATCCAGGAAGTATTAATGGTTTCTCTCTGACAACAGCTCAAGTCTATAGGGCCTTACATCTCTTAAAATGAGAAGAGTTGGAGTCAGTTTGGGTTTCCAAAAAGAAATGAATGTCACATTAACTGTATTGGCTTTGGTGTATGTCCAGGACTCAGAACTCTTACAAAATTTCCTTCTGCTATTTCCCAAGTTCCTACACACCAAAACCATGTCTTCCTGATCACTGCCCTCAAGGCTGCAATATCAAAAATTAGGATCATCTCTCATTGCTTTATTCCTTCTCAAGATCCAGGCAGAAGATTGAGGTCCCTTTATTATAGACTCAACTACTTTATTTAATGAAAGTAATATATTAGAAAAAAGTATAACTTTAGGCCCCAAACACTAAATAAGACAAAGATGACAATTTAATTTATTAATAAAAATGTAATCAATCAGAAAGATAAAATAGTGGTGAAAGTTTAGATCCTGATTAACAGAGCATAAAATACAGGAAATTTAAAAAATAATACAAATAAAAGGAAAATTGGGAAAAATAGAGTAGAAGACAAACTCCTCTACAGAGCTTAGCATTTCAAATGATAAAATAATAATGATAATGACAATAACAAGGATATAAAGGATTTGAAAAATAGTTAACCCAAGTGATTTAAAGTAGATGCCATGCTCTTTGATGTCTCTCTGGTTTAAGTTATACTGTTCCATTTGGTGACAAAGCCCCTTCCTGCCTTCTCCATTTACTCATTGTAAGTCCTTTCTCAAATGCCAATTTCTCATTGATGTCTTCTTGTTACCTGGATTAAGCATGGCATCTTATAAATGCCTTTGTCCTACACTTATTTCACTGCATGTTCTAGTATGACTGGTTATGTTCATGCCTGGGTTCTGGTAGATCAGAGAGGCAGCAGTAATCTCATCTCTGTATTCTCATTATTAGCACAATATATGGTGGCTGTGGTGAAAGAAAAGGTAGTAATGCAATGCGAGTACAGCCCACTTTATCAGTATAAGTGGGGGCAGCAATGGAAATAGTCTCTCCCATCTGTGAGAGCCCATTAATGGAGGGGAAGCGGAGCTGAGGGAAACCACAGTCTGTGCAGTGGCTGGCCCTTTGAGGCGGTAGCAGCCGTTACACTGAGATGATTTAACTCCTTCTCAAAACAATACACTCACCTCAAGTGCTCTATCATTTCCCACCTGTGAGGGAAATAGCATCAGAGAGAAAAGTTAAAAGCAACTCAACAGTGGAGAACAAAGTAGGTTCAAGATATTTCAAGATTGGGGTTGACAAGGAGAGGATATATATAGGCCCAACCACAAGGTAAGGTGTTATTCCCACTCCTGAGTAAAACGCGGTATCTAGAGAAGCCACTCGGGCCTCTAGGCACAGGCAGCTCTGCTTTATGAGCCAGTGTGGTTTGAGGTGCACCACCCACACCCCTTCCCAGTCAGTCTGTGCAGCCGAGAATGAACCGGCCCAATTGCACTCCTACCCCCATGCCCCCTGCCCCCCACCGGAGGAAATGGGCAGTGCGTACCCTGTCTATGGGTGTGCTGGGCTTGGATTCTGCTCTCCAACAGAGGACGGGGCACTGGAAGTGGGGTTGGAAATTCGTCTCCTGAATGCTTGCTTGTCACAACTAGCACCCTGGGTTTGGAGAAGCTTCTGAGAAGTGATTTGTCACTCTCAGCAGGCAGGAAGAAACTTCTCTACTTGTGCTTTGCCAGGTCTTCTCCAGTTCCCATGTGTGGATCCCCTGCTTATCTGCTGAGCTTTCTTCTCTGTCATGGTGGTGACCGATGGGAATTTCCATGAAGAAACTGACACAAAACAAGAGGAAAATAAACAGGGAGCATGATAGCAAAAGCAAGCTACAGGTTGAAATTGTTTTGTCCCTGAAGTGTTTATGGAAGGCCAACTTGAGATGACCTCTTCCTAAGGTTTCTCCAAGGAGGCTTTTCAGGGAAAGCCTAATGGATCTTCTTATTGGGACAGTAAGGAATTTGGTGGTTTGGTGTAGTCACAGGTCAACCAGCTGGTGAAGAAAATCTTGCTGTAGGCAAATCATATCCTTGGGAAGACTTTGTTCTTTGTCATTCTTCTTTGTTGTGATTCTTGTATTAGAAAGCCCTGAGGTCATGTAAGTAGAAATCAATCCAATACCGCAGCTCACACTGTCTGGTTTGGCAGCCAAAAGGTAATTTAAAAGATTTGATAATTTAATCAGTCTCTCAATGGACCTTGTAAGAGGAAAGTCTAAAGCAAGGTGAGGATCTTCAAAAACCCTCTTTTACCATCATTCTCCACTCTGTATCCTCCACCCAAGAAGTGTCTGTTTTCTTCATTTCTTTCTCTTACGCTGAACTCTCTCGACTGCCACTGGCCTCCAATTCTTAGAGCAAATGTACACAACCTTAGTGTCATTTTAATTCCATATTAGACACGCCAATGAGGAATTCCCATTGGTCTTTCTCACTGTTCCCTCCTCATTACTGATTTCTTTAGAACCAAGGAGGGCCCAGGAGATGACTTAAAATGCAAAAAATCTTTGGAATCCTTAAGAATGAAAATTGAGAATGTTCATGAATTAGTCAATTGTTCATTAGTAAAATTTCTATTTTTCTGAAACTAAAAGAAAGAAAAGAAATCTTGATGAGGAATTATACCCTAAAACACACAATCAAGCAGCAGAATAAAATTGCCTGATATTTTTCCTCAAGTTTAGTTTTGGTGATTACTTTGGAAGGTGGACCTTGTAAAAGGGGAGAAAATCTGAGGAAGCGTTGTGCTGTAGACAAGGTTGGATTTAAAATTTTGCTTGATTATCATTGAGCTGGATGAAAATACAGACATGAATGATCACTTTATTTTTTTAATTACATTTATACCAGTAATGTCTGATGTCAGATTAATTTATCATGTACTTGATGGTAAAATAACTGATGAAACTTTAGCAACAGTTTTATCAAGCATTCCATTATTGAATGGAATGTATGTACAGATGTGGGAAAATTGGTGCCAAATATGTAAGAAACATGAATCCCAGAGTGGATGCTCACATGGCTATTAAATCTCTCACATGTAGCAGCAAGACACTTTGCCTCAAAGTCTGCCTTTGTATGTCCAAGAGAGGGGTAAAAATAATTAGTTTCAAAGAAGAGCGTGTGTGTTAAGTCACTCAGTCATGCCCAGCTCTTTGTGACTCTTTGGGCTGTAGCCAGCCAGCCTCTACTGTCCATGGGATTTTCTAGGCAAGAATACTGGAACAGGTTGCCATTTCCTTCTACAGGGGATCTTCCCAACCCAGGAATTGGACCCATGTCTCCTGTGTCTCCTGCACTGCAGGCAGATTCTTTGATCCACTGAGCCATTGAGAAAGCCCTTAAAAAAGTTACATACTTTCTAAAAAAGTATTTTGCTATAAAGATATACGTTTTCTTAGCCAGGACAAGTTGCTAGTCAGAGTTTCAAACTGAAGATTGAATTTCTATTTTTCGTTCATTAATAAAAGAAAAATCCACCATGGCAAAAGGTAAAATAGGGAAACATATGAATTTACTTACCATTTTGGGAATAAATTTGTACTCATAAATTTAGCTTATTTAGCAGATTATTCTTTGGTGTTGAACCTTCAACACATAATATGTGGAGTACACTGTGGATATTTATTAGCACAAGATAAATGCAAACAAGGAAATGTTTAAGAGGTGGGTAAGAATTTTAATGATAGCGAAATGAATCACTTAGGACTCATTTCATTTATTGTTGTTGTTCACTCGCTCAGTCGTGTCTGACTCTTTGCAACTCTATGGACTGTTCTGACTCTTTGTGGTCCCGTGGACTGTAGCCCACCATGCTCCTCTTGTCCATGAAATTCTCCAGGCAAGAATACTGGGGTGGGTTGCCATGCCCTCCTCCAGGGCATCTTCCCAACCCAGGGATCGAACCCTTGTCTCCTGCATAGCAGTCAGATTCTTTACCGTTGAGCCACCAGGGAAACTCCAAACACAGTGTTCTCTCTCCTCAACTCATAGCTTTCAGTAACTGAACCACTGAGGGCCACAGCATTTTACTTGTGAGACAAGAAGACGTGCACAAAAGTCTCTTTTTCTTCTGGCCACCTTTTTAAACATTGTTTTTGTGTTATGAAACAAATGTCAATATATTATAAAGAGAATATACTATGATGTATCCAAGAAGCTGAAAGAAATTTCCATTAGAATAATTCTGCTTCCAGGCCACAGGAAGAGGAAAGCAAATCCATTTCTGCCAACTTAATAACCTTTGGTCCTTTCAAGTTCCAAGTCCATTGCCAGGAGAATAAAAACTTTCATTTTGAAAAAATTTCTTAATAACAAACATGAGGCAGAAAAAAATTGTAAAAACAGTACACCTAAATTAAACACATTTAAAAAAGCATTTACAGATATGAAAGAAAAAAAAACCACTGAGGGGGGAAAACATGGAAAAAATAGAACAGAAAGATTATAATAAAAGACACATTGGCAAGAAAATTGACCCAGACTGGATAACTTAAATATACATATGTATAATATATATGATATGTATAATAATACAAATCAGTGAAAAAATAGATAAGATGAAGAAAAGAATCTGACAAAAGTATAAGTCAATTAAAAAGGAAAGAAAATCATATTTTTATTAATCTTCAGCTGCTACATATATGTAAGTTAGCAGAGGAGCAACATGTTCAAGAAACACAAGTGGAAAAAATAATGTAGCCAAGGAGTTGAAACTTTTCTTCAAGCATTCAAGGCTCTGGGAAATAAAATTTAAACATAAAGTAATCCAGGGATTACTGTACTAAGGTGCTATACTTGAAGAATCAGCCAGAGGATTAATATTATTCATCAACAAGATGACTGGGAAAACTGGCAAAGGAACGGATGGTAAGCAAAAGGTACATTTAATTATAGGGCCACATGAAACACCAACATGAGAGGAAAAGTGTAAAAGTAGTAGGCAGAGACTTTGGAAAATTCAACCTTGTGTCAAATGACAAGGAAAAAATGAGTGGAGAAGGGCGAGAGAAGGAGGAAGAGGAGTGATTTTACCAACTGCTGCAAAGATAATAAATGAGACTCAAAGTGTATCATCTAAAAGTGGAACACCAAAAAGTACAAACAAAAGGCATTCTGAAAAATAAAAAATAAAGGAATAAGTATAAATTTAAACACTAGGAAAAGAAAACTTCCTAAAACCCCAAAGATATTTTTTAAAGTATATAAACTAATCATTTAGGGAAAACATATAATAAATGTGTTGCAAAGAGTAAATATAAAAATCCAATGAAAGAATTAAACATATTGGTGATATCAGTAGATCAAAACTGTTTCAATTCTCTATCAAAACAAAAATATTATAAGACTGAATTACCGGTAAAACCCTGTGCCATATACAAAAGCTACCTTTAAAAGAAAGTGATTAAGAAAAGCTAAAAATTAAAAGATAGGCAAAGTATTACCAAGTTTTATATATTATATATATATGTATATTATATATATGTACTAATAAAGCAGTTTGAAATGCTGTGGTGGTAAAAATATATTTCAGTCCCCAAATTTAAATGCAATACATGGATTGTTTATATAGTGAATTCAGCAAATTTATTTATATGCCAGATAACATAGCAACCATTTTCATGAAGCAGAAACAAAAGATGCCAAAAGAAATAGACAAAAACCTCATTTTTATTGTGGATAAAAGTCATATAAGATAAAATTTACCTTATTAACAAAATATTAGGTGTACAATATTGTTAATTATATACACAGAGTTATACCACAGATCTCCAGAGCTTTTCCATCTTACATGACTGAAACTCTATACCCATTGAACAGAAACTCCGGATTTTTTTCCTCCCCGTCAGCCCCTTGCAAATATTCTACTGTCTGCTTCTAAGAGCTTATATAGGACAATTTTCATAGAAGAAATAGAGAAAGTTATCAAAGGACAACTTCACAGATATACCAGGAGCAGACAGTTTCACAGGAGGGAGTGTTCAAACCTTTCAAAGAGCAGATAATTTCAATGCTATGAAACTGTCTCCAGGTACAGAGAAAAGAGGGAAAAGCTATCAAATTTCCTTTTATAAAGCAAGTGTAATTCTGACATCCAGAGTTTATACTTGATAAACTATAGCACAAACTTGATAGTTAGCATACTAAAAACTGTATTATCAATGAGTTGATAATAAACAATTATAAATAGTTGTAAAAACTGAGGAAATGGCTATTAGCAACTTGAATTTACCAGCACAGTAAAAAAAGTCATGACCAAGTAGGATTTACCCCCAGAATATAAGGATTATTCAATATTAGAGGGAATTTGTTATTTTAATTCACCATATTAATAGACTTAAGAGAAAAGTAATTTGCATATCTCCATACATTATTGAGAGATATTTGAACATAAATGGACATTCATTTCTGAGAAAAACACTGAATAAAATAGTAATTGAGATACATCCTTAACATGAAAAGCATATAGTTTGGTACTTAAAAGTAATCACTTTATTTAATGGAGAAACTCCAGAAGCTTTCCCAATAACATTAGTAACAAGGCAAGAATGCCCATTTTCCATAATTATTTCACATTGTATTAGAGGCTTCTAACCAGCAATATTGTTCTTAACGTGGGTGGTATGATTTTATAATCATTCTCTAAATTGTATATGTGTGTCTTGTGCATTCTTTTAAGTATCCATTTCAAACTAAAAAGGTAAAAAGTGCAACATAAGGAAGCCATCTATGTGTACATCAAAATGGGCTATTTGATGTATTAGTAATTTATGTTCATTTGTACACTTTAGATTTGTGACTGAAGGATATAAAACCAGGCATTTTCAGCAAAATAAAAGGAAGCATCGTAGATGCAAAACATGCAGCAGGAGATATAAAATGGTCTGTGGTCTTTTTACTGCTGGTGATAAAAATCTAAATCAACGAAAGTTGATATATTGTCAAGAAGAAAAGCACAAACGTTTTTAAGATTTAAGTATGAAACTTTCAACTGCAAAAGACAGCCAGTGAAAGTTAATGCAGGTTTCAGCTCCAATATTTAAAGAGTTTAGAGGTCATCACTCCTATCCTTACCATAAAAACAAGTTGCACAAACTAAAAATCAACACCATTTCTTTGATCCATTAGAGAACTGAGTTTCCAGTGCAAAACACTGCCTTGAAATCTGGAGAGATAGGTAAATCCAAGATCACAGTGAGATTTGCTTACCTAGAACAGAGTCCCTGAAGGTATAAACTGATAGAAATAACTTAAGTGGTAATTGTGATGAATGGCTGATGGATTAGGATAAGAGTAACTCCTGGATGTGGGGGGGGTCTAAGTTTTAGAGGTTCAGTTCAGTTCAGTCACTCAGTCATGTCCGACTCTTTGCGACCCCATGAATCACAGCACGCCAGGCCTCCCTGTCTATCACCAACTCCCAGAGTTCGCTCAAACTCATGTCCATCGAGTCAGTGATGCCATCCAGCCATCTCATCTGTCGCCCCCTTCTCCTCCTGCCTTCAATCCCTCCCAGCATCAGGGTCTTTTCCAGTGAGTCAACTCTTTGCATGAGGTGGCCAAAGTATTGGAGTTTCAGCTTCAGCATCAGTCCTTCCAGTGAACACCCAGGACTGATCTCCTTTAGAATGGACTGCTTGGATCTCCTTGCAGTCCAAGGGACTCTCAAGAGTCTTCTCCAACACCACAGTTCAAAAGCATCAATTCTTCGGTGCTCAGCTTTCTTCACAGTCCAACTCTCACATCCATACATGACCACACGAAAAATCATAGCCTTGACTAGACGGACCTTTGTGGGCAAAATAATATCTCTGTTTTTCAATATGCTATCTAGGTTGGTCATAACTTTCCTTCCAAGGAGTAAGCATCTTTTAATTTCATGGCTGCAATCACCATCTGCAGTGATTTTGGAGCCCAGAAAAATAAAGTCTGATACTGTTTCCACTGTTTCCCCATCTATTTGCCATGAAGTGATGGGACCAGATGCCATGATCTTCATTTTCTGAATGTTGAGCTTTAAGCCAACTTTTTCACTCTCCTCTTTCACTTTCATCAAGAGGCTTTTTAGTTCCTCTTCACTTTCTGCCATAAGGGTGGTGTCATCTGCATATCTGAGGTTATTGGTATTTCTCCCGGCAATCTGGATTCCAGCTTGTGCTTCTTCCAGCCCAGCGTTTCTCGTGATGTACTCTGCATATGAGTTAAATAAACAGGGTGACAATATACAGCCTTGACATACTCCTTTTCCTATTTGGAACCAGTCTGTTGTTTCATGTCCAGTTCTAACTGTTGCTTCCTGACCTGCAAATAGGTTTCTCAAGAGGCAGGTTGGGTGGTGTGGTATTCCCATCTCTTTCAGTATTTTCCACAGTTTACTGTGATCCACACAGTCAAAGGCTTTGGCATAGTCAATAAAGCAGAAATAGATGTTTTTCTGGAACTCTCTTGCTTTTTCTATGATCCAGTGGATGTTGGAAATTTGATCTCTGGTTCCTCTGCCTTTTCTAAAACCAGCTTGAACATCTGGAAGTTCACGGTTCATGTATTGCTGAAGCCTGGCTTGCAGAATTTTAAGCACACTTTACTAGCATGTGAGATGAGTGCAATTGTGCGGTAGTTTGAGCATTCTTTAGAGGTTACCCCACCCTCTTTGTCAGCTTTACCTCCAGGAAACCCAACAAGTTCTCATGGTGATGGTATAAAAAAATATTCCTTCTAGCTCTGCTTGGGGGAAGGAGAGTAATCCTTGTGAAATTCATCTGCCTGAAGCCTCCCCCATAACAAAGGCTTACTTCTCATGGGGAAAGACGTCATCAGAGCCTTGCTCCAGAGCTATGGCAGAAATGTATTCCCCTCACCCCAGCCCCATCTAGCCATCCTGCCTCACCTAAGGGAGGTGGGGAAGAGCTATGAAAGACAAAATCCTTATGAAAGTCATAGCCCAGTGACATAGACCCATGAAGAGGCTGAGATTTAGTGGGAAGATATAAATTGCCTCAAACCCTACCCCCACCATGAACACTCATATACACCTCACCTTCACATTAGCAAGGTTCTAGTACAGTCACAGTACTCTTGCCTGGAAAATACTATGGATGGAGGAGCCTGCTGGGCTGCAGTCCATGGGGTCGCTAAAGAGCCAGGCATGACTGAGTGACTTCACTTTCACTTTTCACTTTCACGCATTGGAGAAGGAAATGGCAACCCACTCCAGTATTCTTGTCTGGAGAATCCCAGGGACAGAGGAGCCTAGTGGGCTGCCATCTATGGGGTCGCAGAGTCAGACACGACTGAAGCGACTTAGCAGCAGCAGCAGTACAGTCACAGTGGATTAGCTCTGAAAGACCTACAGGACACTGATTCCCTCTGAAGAGGAATACTTAAGGAAGCCCAGAGTAAGATGGGAGGTAAAAATGAGGACACTAGAGAAATTTGAAGCCTCTGTGCCTATAGCTACAGCAGACATTAAACACAGCCCAACTCCTAGCCACCAGAGACCTATGTATCTGACTTCCTGTTTCCAAATACAACTTATCTGGCTATCAACAAGCTGTGGCAAAAATTAAGGAAAAACAGTCTGAAGAAACAAATCATTAGAACTCAACTTAGATATGACACAGACATTGAAGTTATCAGACAAAGGGATAGCCGTGATGAATGTGTCAAGGTCTCTAATGGAAAGCATAGACGACATGCAAGAAAAGATGGATATTAAAAGCAGAGAGAGAAATTCTAAGATAATCAACAAGAAATGCTAAAAAAACTCAACATGGCTGGAAAATCAGTGTCCCTAAAGATAGGGCAATAGAAAATCCCCAAACTGAAATGCAAAGAGGATAAAGAAAATGGAACAGAATGTAGAAGAACTGTAAGATAGTTTTTATACAATGTATATGTATATGCAATTGAAATACCTAAAGGAAAATAGAGAAAAGAATAACAGAAATATTTGAAATAATGTCACTGAGAACTTCCCAAAAGTATGACAATACCAAGCCACAAATACAGGAAGTCCAGAGAACACAAAACACAATAAATATCAAAAAAGGACACCTAGATAGACCATCTTCAAACTGCATGGAACCAAAGACAACAGAAAATTCTTGAAGTCAAGCAGGGGAAAGAAAACACCTACCTATGGAAGAACAAGTGTAAGAGTTACAGCAGATTTGTCAGAAAAGAAGCAAGCTAGAGGAAATTGTAACACTTAAAGTTTTGAAAGAAAAAAGCTTATCAACCTAGAATTCTACAGTGAAATGCTATGTGAAATTATCCTTCAAAAGTAAAGGAGAAACGAAGTCATTCTCAGACAAACAGAAATGAGGTGAATTCATCACCACCCAACCTACTGTGCAAAAAATGTCACGACTTTTTTCAGGTAAAAGGAAAATGATATAGGCCAGAAACTTAGATCAATGGTAAAGAAGAGACAAATTTTAGAGAAGGAATAAGTGTAGGTAAGATAATTAAAAAAAATAGTTGATCTAAAAATTAACTATTTAGAGCAATAATAGTGGTAGTCTATTGGGTGATTATAACAGTGGATAAATGCATGAACGAATGTCACAAGGGTGAGGAGGAATGTTAGAAAGTTCCTGTAGTTCAATAAAACTACAAAGTGGAATAGTTTCATTGAAGGTTGGCTTAGTTAAAAATATATATTGGAAACTCTAGCTCAAACAGTAAATTTTGTTTGTATAAAATATAATTGGCATGCTAAGAGAGGAGAGAAACTGGAATCTTATAAAAGACTGAAGCAGAGAAGACAGAAACAGAAGCTTCTAGTAATTAATAGAAAACACTTCAGAATCTGAGTCAGACTGTAGTGAGGTGGAGAAACCTAGAGTGTGTTGTACAGAGTGAAGTCAGTCAGAAGGAGAAGAACAAATATCATATATTAACATATATATATATGGAATCTAGAAAAATGGTAACTGATGAACATATTTGCAGGGCAGGAATAGAGAAACAGACACAGAAAACAGATTTATGGACACAGCAGGGGAAGGAGAGGGTGGGGCGAACTGAGAGTAGCACTGAAATACACACATTACCATATGTAAAAGAAATTGAGCTAGCTAACGATAAGCTGCTATATAACACAGCAGCGAGCTCAGCCCAGTGCTCTGTAACAACCTAGAGAGGGGGGATGGGATGAGAGGTGGGAGGGAGGTTTAACAGGGAGAGCATATGTGCATACCTATGGCTGATTCATGTATGACAGAAACCAATACAACATTTTAAACCAATTAAAAATGAATTTTAAAAGTTCTAAAACTAGTTGATATTAATCCAAATATATCAATAATCATTCTCAGTGTGAATAATTTAAATGCATTAATTAGAAGATGCATTTTAATCTACTGTCAGGGTAGATTAAAAATAGCCAAGTATTTCTGATTTACAAGAAATCATTTTAAATATAAAAGACACTGACAGGTTAAAAGTAAAGGGATAGGAAAAAATACATCATTAACTGTGATAAGTGTAACCAGTGTAATGTAAGATGTTAATAGGGGAAATCAGGTATGGGGCATATGGGAGCTCTCTGTCCTGTCTTTATTATAAATCTGTAATTCTAAAACTAAAAAGTTGGCTTAAAACTCAACATTCAAAACTAAGATTCAAAATTCAATGTTGAATTTTGAATTCAACATTCAAAAACTAAGATCATGGCATCCAGTCCTTTCATTTCATGGCAAATAGATGGGGAAACAATGGAAACAGTGAGAGACTTTATTTCTGGGGGCTCCAAAATCACTGCAGATGGTGACAGCAGCCATGAAATTAAAAGATGCTTCCTCCTTGGAAGAAAAGCTATGACCAACCTAGTCAGCATATTAAAAAACAGAGACATTACTTTGTCAACAAATGTCCATCTAGTCAAAGCTATGGGTTTTCCAGTAGTCATGTATGGATGTGAGAGTTGGACTATAAAGAAAGCTAAGCACCGAAGAATTGATGCTTTTGAACTGTGGCATTGGAGAAGACTCCTGAGAGTCCCTTGGACTACAAGGGGATCCAACCAGTCTATCCTAAAGGAAATCAGTTCTGAATATTCATTGGAAGGTCTGATGCCAAAGCTGAAACTCCAATACTTTGGCCACCTGATGTGAAGAACTGACTCCTTGGAAAAGACCCTGATGCTGGGAAAGATTGAAGGCGGGAGGAGAAGGGGATGACAGAGGATGAGATGGTTGGATGGCATCACAGACATGCTGGACATGAGTTTGAGCAAACTCCAGGAGTTGGTGATGGACAGGAAGGCCTGGTGTGCTGCAGTCCATGGGGTCGCAAAAAGTTGGACACAACTGAGTGACTGAACTGAAAAGTGTTCTAAAATTACAAGTTTATTTTAAAAGGTGGATAATGAATTATTTGAATGAAAAATAAGGCAAGACAGTTCAATATAAAGTATCTTTGAATTAGAAAGAAAACCTGCTCTGAAATATGCATCTTAAAGATCACAGCATCTCTTTAGCTTACTCTGAATGATAAATCATAACCATATATTAGGCTGATAGAATAAATAATTCAAAAACTAGTCTTCTATAAAATCTGCTTATTGTTCACTAAGAACTGGTGTTAATTTATCCATTTATATTGAACACAACTGAGCAACTGAACTGAACTGATATGAATTTGAATTTTCAGGAGGGATTAAAAAGTTTTAAATGCACGACAAATTGAGGCTTTTCATAATATTTAAGTGTAAAGTGTGGATAAGTCACTGTATAATTTAGGACTGTCTAGGTTTACCAGTTTGATTTAGCACTAATTCCATTCTGTTAATAAATGAGCATTGAGCATCTCCTATATTTGTAGAACTGTTTTAGGCATTATGGAAAAATCACAAAAATACATAAGAAATAGAGTCTGCCCTAAGAAGATTGCAAAATACAGCCTGAAGTTTTTTAACTACAACTTCTGCAACATTTATGCTTTTCTATAAATTCAGATATTTTATAACAGTAGAGTCAGAAATAAATTGGACCTTTGCCTTGCGAGGTTTTGATGGACAGTGAGTTTGTATGTTTCACCTGTAAGGGGGCCTACAGTGTTGTTTCTTCTCAACCACATGATGGCTCAATTGATATTGAGCTAGAATACTATTATTGTTTTATTTTTAAAAATTTATCAAAAAAAAAGAAAAAAAATTATCTGCATTTCCTTATCTGGAAACTATTTTTTCATTTTTATTTTGGTCAGAATTAATTCACAGTTGTTCAAATACATGAAAATTCCTTAAAAAGCTGTGAAATACAAAAATTTATCATTGGCCACAATTCTCAAAATAATTTATTAGCTTCTTATTTTTATCTGGATGGTTTTAAGGGCTTCAACCTGGGCTTTTTGGTATCAAATAAAGACCTGGATTTCCAAGCAAAGTGAAATCCCTATATTATGATCTCTTCCATCCTAACAATTTTGCTTTTGTTAATAACAGGGCAATATTGAGCTTTTGTATTAATTAATTTGAATTAAAAGGATTATTAACTTGGATTAATATAATCATTGCTAGCGATTAATTTTGATGTTTCTAATACAAAGACTCACTGATGTAAGAAAGATGGTGGCTAATAGGAAAAATATGGATGAATATTTACTGGAATAATTTAGCAAGGGGCAGCTCTCAAGTGTGAAAATGAAAATAGCCAAAAGAGTCATTTAAAAACAATCTTTTCTATAGTGAGAACAGGCTAAAATTGAAAAGATTTGTACCAATATATGCAAAATACTTCAATAAGACTAAACACATAGCAACTTTATACATCCCTTCCTTTTCCCCTTTTTGTCTAGAAGTGTAGATGCTTAAAAATAATCACTTTATTATTATTTAGTAACTCTGCAGAGATTCCTTGAAAATTATAAAATGATGTCAGTTAAGACTTAGTGGTGGGAAAGAAAGGGTTGAGGTAGAGTGGTAATTTCCCTCAGGATATCCATCTTGCAGCTCATGGTAAAACTAACTTGGAGGGCATGATAATGAAATCACTGCTTGCTAATCAGTCTGAAGTCCATCATTTGCCATTTGCAAACAGGATGACAACTGCCAGGCGACTTTATCTTGTAACACCAGAAACCTTTAGTATCTTTTAATACTGTCACTGCAAATTTATCTGTATGTAAAATTTACAGAAAGTTTCAGAAACTGAATATTAGCCACCTCTGGATTTAGTAGCATGGAACACCAACTTTACTGTAGTAAAAAAACAAACAAACAAACAAAAACACACAAATGCTTCTGGTGCATTCATTGCCAATGAAATCATAGGGAAAATCTCTTTTCTCAAAATATACTTGCTATTTACTTCAGCAAATATCTAAGAAATTCTGTGTAAACATCTCTGAGTTGGACATTCTAGAGCTGCAAAGATAAATAAGGTAAGTCTCTGCAAGATGTGGCCATGGCCAAAGAGAAGTGATTAAATGATTTACAGTGTCATATATTCAAAGTGGCTTCCTAGTTTGCTCAGTAGTAAAGAACCTACCTGTCAGTGCAGGAGATGTGAGAGATGTGGGTTTGATCCCTGGGTTGGGAAAATCCCTGCAGTAGGAAATGGCAACCCACTCCAGTATTCTTGCTTGGGGAATCCCATGGACAGAGGAGCCTGGTGGGCTACAGTCCATAGCATCACAAAGTGTCAGACATGACTGAGTGACCAAGCGCGCACACACACACATATTCAAAGGAGGACAATTATATTTTTGTTTTTTTCTTCACTCTATCTTCAGCTGTCAGATGAAATTTGGTCTAGCTCATTAAATACCCAGTGACAACATTGTCTGAAACTCTCCACTGCAGAATGTGAAATCGTTCAGTTGTGCCCAACTCTTTGCTGGACAGTAGCCTACCAGGCTCCTCCATCCATGGGATTTTCCAGGCAAGAGTACTGGAGTGGATTGCCATTTCCTTCTACAGGGGATCTTCCCAACCCAGGGCTCGAACCCAGGTTTCCCACACTGCAGGCAGACACTTTACCATCTGAGCCACCAGGGAAGCCCAAGTACAATTTCACTGAGCTCCAAAAAGGTCCTCCATTCCAACCTGCTTCTCCCTCTCCCTAGTTCAGACTCACAGCCACTAGAAGAAACTCCCGTTACTTTATCCCCACTATAGAATGCTTCAGCTACATCTAACCATGCTGAGTTCTACAGAGCAGTTTCCACTGGGGCTTTTAAGATCAGTGCTGACTGTTCTTGTCCTGGGGTTAACAGAAAAATTCTTGCTGAGTCTTTGAGGTGGTGGTTCAGGATAAGTAGGGTAGTGCATTGGGGAAATCTCAGAAGGCATCCCTTTGATTTTCAAAATCTCTTAGTCATAGTAAGATAATGATAGTCATGCTTCTGCCCAACGGACAAGTCTACCGAATCATGTCTTGCCCCACACATCCCACAGGTGGTATCAATCTATATTTGCTGGATGAATGCTGCTGCTGCTTAGTCGCTTTAGTCATGTCTGACTCTGTGTGACCCTATGGACTATAGTCCACCAAGATCCTCTGTCCATGGAATTCTCCAGGCAAGAGTACTGGAGTGGGTTGCCACGTCCTCCTCCAGGGGAAATTCCCAACCCAGGGATCGAACCCAGGTCTCCTGCACTGCAAGCAGATTCTTTATCACTGAGCCACCAGGGAAGCCTCACTGGGTTAACAAATGTGTGAATAAATACAAAGAGCAAATAGACAACTGCTCAAGCTACAATCACAGTGTTTGTTGTTATCTTCTCTTGTATTCTAGGCTGATTTGAGGGGAGAAGAAACATAGTATTTCTTGTGGAAAATTTATATTAGATGTGGAATTAAATGACTAAACGCCATTTAGCAAAGATAGCTATCCTAGTTACTTTTCTTTTTTTTTAATCAACAAACATTTGCTGAGTACATCCTAAGTGCCGTCACTTTCTAGGCAGTGGGGAAGCAGGGCTTAGGAAGACAGACATGGGACCTGGCTTCCTGGAGCTTAGTGTCTTGTGGAAGAAAGGAGGCAAACAAAAACATGAGCAAGACCATTTCTCTTGTAATGTGTAATGCAGGAAACAGGATATGATAGTGTAGAGTGTACCTGGGGAGATGGGTGCCCTCCTTTAGAGTTATAAAGGAAAGCTCTTCTGAATATTTAAGTTTTGAGATGAGACCTTGAGGAAAAGATGGAAGACACTTTGTAAAGAAACATTTTACTCTCTCCAAGCAGAAAGGAGGATGAGTTCAAAGGCTAGAGGTAATTAAAAGTTTATCTTGATCAAGGGGAGGGGAAGGAAGCTAATGAGACTCTAGAGGAAGAGTGGGCACATTTTTTCTCTCAAGGTTCTGGCAGTAAATATTTTCGGCTTTTCAGGACATGTGTTGTCTGTTAAAATTCAACTCTGTTCTACAACACAAAAGTAGCCATAGACGTTCATGAATGAGTGTGGCTGTGTTCCAGTAAAACTTGGCAAGAACAGGCAATGGGGTAGATTTGGCCCATGGGCTGTAGTTTGCCGTGGTCTGGAGGTGGTGGTGGTTTAGTCGCTAAGTTGTGTCTGACTCTTGTGACCCCAAGGACCATATGTCCATGGGATTCTCCAGGCAAGAATACTGGAGTGGAACTCCGGGAGCTGCGGCGGCTCGAGGTGCAGCCTTGGGGGCTGTGGGTGGCGGCCGGCAGGCAGGTACACTGATGCTGAAGTACTATGAGCTTTCAGAACTTCTGGAAAGACTACAAAGTTCTGGTTGTTATGGTACCTCTGATTGGGTTCATACATTTGGGGTGGCACAGGATCAAAAGCAGCCCTGTTTTCCAAATTCCTAGTAAGGACAACCTCTCTGAACCAGACAGTCTGGCACTTACAAGTCCTAAGAAGAACCACCTCCCAGGGAAGTAGCAGGCTTGCAAGTTTCAGAAAGAAGCAGCTCTGAGTCAGAGCTTGAGCTAGAAAGAAGAGATGAAAAATAGCAGTTGGATCAGAAAGAACTGGCTTCTTGTAGCTGTGGTTTCCTTCATAGGTGTCCATCTTGGAACGTATTTTATACAGAGGGCTGCAAAACAGTCTGTAAAGTCTCAGCCTGAAGGCAAACAAAAGAATTTGAATAATGAAGTAAAATAAATATTTGGAATTACTAAAATGTCATTATATCGATCCTTATGTGCCAATTCGCTTCATAAGCATGGAGCTCAGTATTTAATTTTAGAGCCACAATGCTGTAAATCCTAACTCTTGATTCCTGAAAGATAATCTTGTTAAATGTTAAAACCCACGACAATACAATGAATAGAAAACTCTGGTTAACAAAATAAAAACTTTCTTCACAAATTAAAAAAAAAAAAAAATACTGGAGTGGGTTGCCATTTCCGTCTCCAGGGAATATTTCTGACCGAGGAATTGAACCCAGGTCTCCTGCATGGCAGGCAGATTCTTTACCGACAGCTATGAGGGAAGCCCTGCTGTGGTCTGGACTATAGAGCAAAAGAAATGTGTTGAAACTGGAACACGGCAGAGTCCAGATTTTGTGGGGCCGAGGGCATAGTAAGAAGTTGGAATTTTATCATTAGTGCAATCTAAAGCAATTGAAAGTTCCCACTAAGCAAAGGAGTGACTTTGCTTGATTTAGTTTTTAAAATATTCTAGATGATGTGTAGAGAACAGATAGATCATAAAACCATCAGAGTAGAAGTAGGGAGGTACTTTGTGGTGGTCTGGGCAAGAGATGGAGGTGCTTGGCCTCCAGGCCAAGGTGTGCATGAGTTCATAGCCTTCAAATTGGGACATGAAAATGGATGAGATGTGAGGGTAAGAGACATGTCAAGGCAGCAAGGATGAGCTCTAGGTTTCTGATTTGCTTTACGTTTCTTGGTGGTGATAGTGCTGTTCTCAGAATATGGAAGATGGATAAGAAATCAGAAGTTCAGATTCAGAAAGTTTTAGTTTGACACGTCTGTGAGACACTCTGAGTCATCCTACAGAAGAATACCTGAATAAATAACAATTGAGGGAAAACAGCCCATTGCTGACCCAGGTCAAAGAGAAAGGCAAGGCCAGTATGCAGTCATTCACACTAGAATGGCTTTGGAGGGAGTGTACCAAAGCCCGTCATGATATATATACATTACACACATACAGAGGCCAGGCTGTGAAGTTACTCAGGACCTTTGTTAAAGTGGCCACAACAATCAGTACTTTCTGTCTCAAAATAGAGGGCAACCTCCTTCTCCAGCGTGGGAAGCTGCACTTCTCTTTCTGCACTGTCAATGAGCAAGCCAGCTCAGCAGTGAAAGGGGGCTGACTGCAGCCAGATAAAAATAACCATGGTAGAGAGACACAGGATGCTAATTGTGACCAGCAAACAAAGTTTGCAAGTTAGTTGTAACCTGCAAATGCGCTGCTACACATGTTTATCTTTTGGGCTTTGACCACATCCTAAAACACAGTTCAGCATATGGATTTTTTTGAGCCAGTTTGCCTTCTTGAGTAATCTAGTCATAAGCATAAGAAAAAATATGACCATGTTTTACTGTTTTTGATTAATTCAACTTCAACTGGATGTTCCAAGGAATATTATTGCAGAAAATAATCCTAGAAAAAGGGAGCAAGTTAATGCATCATGACAGATCAGAACCATACTAAATAATGTTTCCCAATCCATTCCATAGGAACAGGTGAAGTTTCAAAAGGTACTTTTTGTCAAATATGTTTAAGTAGCATAAACTTTGTTGAAGTAGGTTTATCCCTGGCAGAATACTTAATACAAATAATTAATATCATTCATGCTAATATGCAGTGTGAAGTCTCAGAGAATGATACAGTATTTGGTGTTTTCCAACTTATTGAAAACATAATTTGATAAACATGCACACATGTATATCAACTATATATTTTCAAGAGTCATCATTCTAGCATATAACTTGGGTCAGTTTGGGTTATGCTTTGCTTTCAGTGGCAAAATATCCAATTTTAGCTACTGAAGTAATTAGGGGTTATTTTCTTCAAAGAGCAAGAAACCAAGAGATGGGTTTGTGGCTTTATTGAGTGGCTCATGAATGTCAGAACAAACTCAAAAATTCTCTTGACCTTTCTTTTCCTCTCAGTTGCAAAATAATTCCTGCAGCTGTAAGTACCACAGCTGTGTACAAGAAAAGGAAGAAGGAATTAGGAAGAGGTAAGAAGACGCCAGCTTCATCTGTTCCTTTTTAAAAAAGAAAACAAAATATTTTTCAAAATTCCTAGTGTATTATTATAGTGATAATGAGACTCCTGAGTCTCATTATCTTATTACCATCAGGCCCCCTGACCACAAGTAACTGCTGTAGAGGCTGGGAGGGTAGGGGGAGGTTCTGGGAAGCAGAGAACAGGATTCTCATAATTGGTTTAGACACCACTCTTATGTCACCTGACTTAAGCACATCCTGCTTCAAACGAATTAGACACAAGGAGAAGCTGGATCTTGACTGGGCAACTAATAGTGTCTGCTGCACAGACTGTGTTACCAGAAAAACTCAGCTTAACTCATTTGCATTTTCTAATTGTGGTGAACATTATAATGTACTGCCCAGATTCCTGTTCAGGAATTAAGGACTAATTACCCAGCTTCTGGGAGGTTTGCTGGAAGGAAAACAGGCCTCCAGCTATCAGCTCCCTTCAGGTATCTCTGCATGTGAAGAGTCACCTTACCAAGGATATACCGCTTCAAGGCCATCTTCAACACAGGCTTGTTATGGCCCTACCCTTCCTCTATCCCTTCGCTTACCCCTCCCAGCCCTCTCCACTCTCAAAACAGCTCTGAAAGCTCATCCTATCTTCAGAGCTGGGGATCGTGAAGCTTGAGACTGTATTGCCCCTTGACCTTTTCCTTTGCCCTGCTTTAGTCTCTTGTCTTCTCCAGATTCACCTGATCCCTAGTACGCTTCTGGTAAACCTATCTCAGAGCCACCTTCCTGAGAACCCAACCTGCTACAAAAATAGAAATTAGATATACTCTAAATAGGTTCCTTTATCCAGTTTTAAAGTTTGTTTGGAAGCTTAAATTAAAAAAAAAAATTAGTTAAAATTAAAATGTAATTTTTAAGGATACCACACAGCACTGACATTCATTGTCACTCTAACATTGGCAAGTGTAAGAATATTTGCCATCTGTGCCAACTATTCATTTCCTCAACTGAGCAAACCCTTGATTGCTTATAAATGTTTTAAAATTTATTTTTAATTGAAGGCTAATTTCTTTACAATTTTATGTTGCTTTCTGCCATACATCAACATGCATCAGCCATAAGTATACATATTCCTTATAAATTTTTTTGGAAAATAGCTTCATTTTTCTGAATTAATTAGTGCTTATTGTAAAGTTACAAAAAAGGTGAAAGTTTAAATAAGAAAGAAAAAAATGCCTGTAATCTTAACACATACCTGTTATTAATCTTTGAGTGATATCTGTCCAGACCTTTTAAAAGGAGCTAACAGGCACCCCACTCCAGTACTCTTGCCTGGCAAATCCCATGGACAGAAGAGCTTGGAAGGCTGCAGTTCATGGGGTTGCTGAGGGTTGGACACGATTGAGTGACTTCACTTTCACTTTTCACTTTCATGCATTGGAGAAGAAAATGGCAACCCACTCCAGTGTTCTTGCCTGGAGAATCCCAGGGACGGGGGAGCCTGGTGGGCTGCCGTCTATGGGGTTGCACAGAGTCGGACACGACTGAAGTGACTTAGCAGCAGCAGCAGCAACAGTTGTTTCTTTGACTTTTGTTCAATCTTATGATTGAAGATTTGATCCATGTTCAGTCTTCCTTCCTTCTTTAACTGAAAGAATTTTTAGAAACAGGACTTGAGCAATTCTATGCTTAAAGAGGATCTGGACGAGGACTAGAGGACCAAACCATACCTCATCATTGAGAATGAGTGATGAATAACTGGCATTTGAGATGAAGCTGCAGAGACGTGGGGCTAATGGCATACACATGAGAACAAAGAGATGAGGACTAAAAGCCTACAGGCCCCCAGAGCTGATGATTCCCTGAGCTCTTGGAGCTGTGTATTTTCAGCTTCACTTCTATGACCATGTGTGTTCTGTAAACAGCATGGCTGGCACATTGCGAGCTATGACTGGGAGGTCCAAGACCACAGCTTTGTTGTATGCTGGGTTATTTCCTGTTTGTTTTCTTAAAACTAAATAACCACTGGTGCTGGATGAAGTCTGATGTGCCCTATGAGTTTAATTGTTAAGTTGAACTCTAAATAACTACAACTAGAGGAAACTGACGTTTCTATTATCACACAGATAATTCAGAACTCTATTCTTACTATAAAAGATTCAACTAATACAGAGCTTCATAAACTCCTTCCCTGCATTCCCCCTCTTCCCTCATTTTTAATTGATATTTAATTATTTTGCATAAGTATATCCAGATTTTCTATTAGTTCTCAAGTCAGTTTTTAGTACTTTGTGAATTTCTAGGAATTTATCCATTTCATCTAAGTGTTAAATTTAGAGTGGAGTGTTCATCTAATTCATATTTAATGTAAGTATTGATATAGTTGGATTTATATCTGCCTTTTTGCTATTTGTTTTCTTAATATCTCACTTTCTTTTGTTCTTCTATTGCTCAATTTCTGTCTTTTATGTTAAGCAAAAACTTTTTTGATACCACTTAAATTCCTCTGTTCGTTATTTTCACTGTATTCTTTGAGATTTTGTGTTGTGGTTAGCTGCCCTAGGGATCAAAATATTCATTTTTAACTTTCACAATTCACTTAAAGTTAGCACTGACATAATTAAAATGTAGCATACTAGTAAAGGTCTATGTCATTTCTCCTTATTTTTTTGTGTTGACATATATATAGAGAAGGCAGTGGCACCCCACTCCAGTACTCTTGTCTGGAAAATCCCATGGACGGAGGAGCCTGGTAGGCTGCAGTCCATGGCGTCGCTAAGAGTTGGACACAACTGAGCGAGTTCACTTTCACTTTTCACTTTCATGCATTGGAGAAGGAAATGGCAACCCACTCCAGTGTTCTTGCCTGGAGAATCCCAGGGACGGGGGAGCCTGGTGGGCTGCCATCTGTGGGGTCGCACAGAGTCGAACACGACTGAAGCGACTTAGCATCAGCAACAGCATATATATAAAACCTTCATATATGTATTGTAAATTTAATACTGTGTTAGAATTAAGATTTTAAACAATCTTCTAACTTTAAAGAAGTTAAGGAAGAAAAACATTATACATATGTGCTTATAGTTTTTGTTTACTTACATATTTCTGGTGACCTCCTTTTTTTCTTGTGGATCTGAATTACTGTCTGGGGTTATTTCCTTCAACCTAAAGAACTTCCCTTGTGTTTCCAGGTTTCCTAGCAATAAATACTATTAATTTTTTTAAATCTAGAAATATATTTTTCTTTAAGGCTAATTTTAGTAGGCTACTTGGTGGCCTTTTTTTTTTCTTTTAGCACTTTGAGTATGTCATTTCTTTCTTATGGCCTCTGTTGTTTCTTATGAGAAGTTAAGTATTAACCATAATGTAGCCCCTTTTTGTATGAGTTGCTTTTCTCTTGCTGCATTCAAGACTTTTTTTTTGGATTTTGGGAATCTGAATATGATGTGCCTAGTTGTGTTTTATTTGTATATCTGCCTGTGTTCATTGAGCTTCTTAGTGTTCATTGGGTCTGGAAATAAATGTTTTTCTTTAAAATGGGAAGTGTATAGCCGTTATATTTTTAATATAATGTCTTGTTTCCCTATCACTCCTCCTTTTATGACTCCCAATACATACATTCTTGAAATTGTTCTACAGATCTTTGAGACTATTCCTTTTTAACAAATCTTCTACTTTTGCTATTTAAAATCTGCTGTTGAGTCTATCTAGTGAATTTTTTATTTCAGTTATAGTACTTTTCAAATCTAGAATTTCCATTTGGCTATTTTATCTGGGTTCTCAAGAGTCAATTTCTATTGACCGCATCCCGCTCCCCCGCCCGCTGAATATGGGTCACAGTCTTCCGTTTCTTAACATGTCTTGTCATGGTTGTGTGAATTTTGAGACTGATGTGGTGGTAATAGGGCAGATAACTGTGAATTTTAGATAAAATTGTAGCAGCTGTGTATTCTTTTTTTCTAAGGCTCATTGTATTGTGGGTTTCTGTTGTTTGTTTTGATAACCTGCCCGGACTTAAACCACAGACCATCTTTGAAACTGAATGTATCTGGTCATTTTCTTTTAGTGTTTCTTTTTTGGGGCTGCTCTGTCTACATAATTTAGTGGTCAGTCAATGATTTGAGCAGACACCTTAATTCTCCAAGACTTGCCCAGATGTTGCCAACTGAGATTATGTGTGTGACGAACACCTTCAAACTTGCAGTCAGTTCTCAAGTCTACCTTGGTGTACATTATCAGTAGATACATGACTTTAGTTTGTTTCATTATTGATAGCATTAACTGTAATACTTACTTAAGATTATATCTGCTAGGTTTCAATATCAATAAATTAATATTTTCCCTTTAAAATAGTAATTTGTAGAGCTTTTGTCAAAGTTTGTAATTTCTTAAAATTTGGTCATTTACTTACTAATTTAGGACATATTGACCATCTTCTCTGAATCAGTTACTAAGCTGATAGTTTCAAAATGTTGGATGTTCTACCATCATTATTCCTTCCACTCTATTTTATGAAAAAAAGCTCCCCTTACTACTTATTGATCATTTATTTATTTGTTTTACTTATCAACATTGGACTCATAGATTCTTTTCTTTCCTGTCTCCAAATTTTTGAAGTTAGCTTTATCCCATTGACAGAGGAGCCTAGTGGGCTGCAGTCCATGGGGTCTCTAGGAGTTGGACACGACTGAGCGACTTCACTTTCACTTCTCACTTTCATGCACTGGAGAAGGAAATGGCAACCCACTCCAGTGTTCTTGCCTGGAGAATCCCAGGGACGGGGGAGCCTGGTGGGCTGCCGTCTATGGGGTCGCACAGAGTCGGACACGACTGAAGTGACTTAGCAGCAGTAGCAGCAGCAGCTTTATCAAAGTATAATTTTACATAGAGTCAAAATCAGTTCAGTTCAGTCACTCAGTTGTGTCTGACTCTTTGCAACCCCATGGACTGCAGCACTCCAGGCCTTCCTGTACGTCACCAACTCCCGTGTCCATTGAGTCGGTGATGCCATCCAACCATCTCATCCTCTGTTGTCCCCTTCTACTCCCGCCTTCAATCTTTCCCAGCATCAGGGTCTTTTCAAATGAGTTAATTCTTCATATCAGGTGGCCAAAGTATTGGAGTTTCAGCTTCAACATCAGTCCTTCCAGTGAATATTCAGGACTGATTTACTTTAGGATGGACTGGTTGGATCTTCTTGCAGTCCGAGGGACTTGACACCACCGTTCAAAAACATCAATTCTTTGGCGCTCAGCTTTTTTTACAGTCCAACTCTCAAATCCGTACATGACTAATTGAAAAACTGTAGCCTTGACTAGATGGACCTTTGTTGGCAAAGTAATGTCTCTGCTTTTTAATATGCTGTCTAGGTTGGTCATAACTTTTCTTCCAAGGAATAAGCATCTTTTAATTTCATGGCTGCAGTCACCATCTGCAGTGATTTTGGAGCCCCCCAAAATAAAGTCTGTCACTGTTTCCACTATTTCTCCATCTATTTGCCTTGAAGTGATGGGACCAGATGCCATGATCTTAGTTTTCTGAATGTTGAGCTTTAAGTCAACTTTTTCGCTCTCTTCTTTCACTTTTATCAAGAGGTTCTTTAGTTCTTCTTTGCTTTCTGCCATAAGGGTGGTGTCATTTGCATATCTGAGGTTATTGATATTTTCCTGGCAATATTGATTCCAGCTTGTGTTTCTTCCAGCCCAGTGTTTCTCATGATGTACTCTGCATAGATCATGATGTACTCTCATGAGTCAAAATAGACCTCTTTACATTTTCCCCAAAGAGTTCCCTTTTGTCCTTTTGTAGTCAATTCCTCTTTCAATTTCTAGCCCCCAAACATACTAATCTCATTTCTGTTCCTATTTTATGTTTTTTTTGTTAGAAATATAAATTTTATATATTAATTTTATATTATTAAACCATGCTATACTTTCTAATTAATTGTAGCAGACTGTTTTTGTAATTTTCATAAAATCGTGTCAGTGGTGAGACCTCTTTCTTTACTTCTTGCTTTCCAATCCAAATGCATTTACTTTGCTTATTGCTTGGACTAGAACCTCTAGTATCATGTTGAATTAAAGTGG
The DNA here is from genome assembly GCF_027580195.1 of Bos mutus. Lineage (NCBI taxonomy): Eukaryota > Metazoa > Chordata > Mammalia > Artiodactyla > Bovidae > Bos > Bos mutus. The sequence goes on from NC_091617.1 coordinate 52,675,948, forward strand.
TGAGAGTATATATCCTTGCCTTATGTCCATATTAGAGGGAAAACATTCAGTAACTGACAAGGTTGACCTCCTAAATGATTAAGTGTTAGTCGCTCAGTTGTATCCAACTCTTTGTGATCCCATGGACTGTATCCCACTGGCTCCTTTGTCCATGGAATTCTTCAGTCAAGAAGTCTGGAGTTGGTAGCCATTCCCTTCTCCAGGATATCTTCCCCAGTCCAGGGAATGAACCCAGGTCTCCCACATTGCGGGCAGATTCTTTACTGTCTGAGACACCAGGGAAGCCCCTACTTAATGATTAAGGATGATGTAAGTTGTAGGCTTTTTTTTTTTTTTAAGTATCTTAATTCTGTTAAGGAAGCTCCCTTCTATTCCTATTTTCCTGAGAGTTTTATTTTTTAAGTCAGGAAAGCATGTTGAGATTTTTTTCAAGTAGTCTTTCTGCCTCTATTGAATAATCACATGGTTGTTTTGTTTTTTGAGTTTTTTAGTTGTTAACCTGATGATTTACATTGATTTTCTAAGGTTAAACCATCTTTTGTTGCTGGAATAAATCCCACTTAGTCACGATATATTATCCTTTTAATATAATGCTGGATTAGTTTTGCCAAAATTTTAAGAATTTTCCTATGTATGTTTATGAGGAATAATTTTTCTGTCATTTTCTTTTCTTTTAGTGTCTTTATCTGATTTTGCTATCAGGTTAATACTGACAGCATCAACATCTATGCTTACTGTTTCATATGCAGCATATGCTATACTTACTATTTCATATGTAGCATATGCTCTTCTAAGTAATTTACATGTATTTATTAACTTTTACATTTGGCATGATTTTAGACTTTACAAAACAATTACAAGAATAATACAAAGTATTCTCATGTACTTTTCATTTAAATTCTTCAGATTTAACCATTTGCTACATTGGCTTTATTATCTCTCTCCCCTTCCCACTGCCTTTGAATCTTTTGACTTAAAATTTTATTTTTCTTAAACCCTGGGAACTTTTCACATATAGTTTCCTTTATTATGTACTCCCTTCAATCATTTTGGTATCATCTTGGGATACATTTTATCCTTAGTTTTGTTTCCTTGTGCCAGAACCAACTTATTTTTTAGGAATCTCAGGTTATTATTTGGAAAAGGAAATGGCAACCCACTCCAGTATTCTTGCCTAGAGAATTCCATGGACAGAGGTGTCTGGAAGGCAACAGTCCTGGGATTGCAAAGAGTCAGACACAACTGAGCAACTATCACTCACTCACTCAGGTTATTATTATAAGGTCAATAAAACTGCCTTGATGAATCTAGTTAAAAATTTCAAAATTGATTGCTCTTATTTACTCTTCTGTGCTCTGCAGAGTAAGTCTACTTACAAAATTGTAAAGTCTATGTGTGTCAAGAGAGATATTTGTGTGTACTTAGTTGCTCAGTTGTATATGACTCTTTGCTACCCATGGAGTGTAGCCCACCAGGGTCCTCTGCCCATGGGATTCTCCAGGCAAGAATATTGGAGTGGGGAACCATTCCATTCTACAGGGGATCTTCCTGACCCAGAGACTGAACCCAAGTCTCCTGCTGCTGCTGCTAAGTCACTTTAGCCGTGTCCGACTCTGTGTGACCCCATAGATGGCAGCCCACTAGGCTCCCCCGTCCCTGGGATTCTCCAGGCAAGAACACTGGAGTGGGTTGCCATTTCCTTCTCCAATGCATGAAAGTAAAAAGTGAAAGTGCAGTTGCTCAGTCGTGTCTGACTCTTAGCGACCCCATGAATTGCAGCCTACCAGGCTCCTCTGTCCATGGGATTTTCTAGGCAAGAGTACTGGAGTGGGGTGCCATTGCCTTCTCCAAGTCTCCTGCAGTGCAAGCTAATTCTTTACCGTCTGTGATGCTAGGGAAGCGCCATCAGGAGAGATAGTACCTATCAAAATTAAATTCATTCTCAGCCACTTACTCACACGTTTTCTCTCCAGACTTACTCTTTGTTCTTCACCTTTCTCAGACCATGTGAGGCTGACCTCTATAGACTGTTTCTTGCAGGTTGCCTTCCCTGGATTGACTGGGTTTAATGAGGAAAATGGGTGGGAGACTGAGATTGGAGGGCAGAGAACAAAATTGGGATGTTTTTCCACAGATTTCCCTTTGCCTGGTCATAACTGGCACTGGTTGTTTTTCTTGGTGGGGGTGGGCATTGGGGTGCGCTAACAAAGCCATAGTCCCTGCCTGGCAGCCCTTTCTTACAGCTATATATCTCACTTGGTTCCAGTAACTGATACTCCTCTAATACCTTTAAGCCTAGGAGTTGTCATGGGTTCCCTCTGTTGTTACCTGGCAAGGGCTTCACCATGTCCTGTTCTTTCCATCAGCCCTGATTGCACCTCTGCCAATAGTCACTTCATTAAAGTCATTCCATGCCTCCTTTTGAAGATGCACATGTTTTCAGCCAGGACTCTTACTGCCCATCACTTCTTGTTGCTCCTGTTTCTACTCTATGTTCCTACTCCTTAGGGTCCTCCAACTAGAGCTTACCTTCCCTTAGAAAGGTCTGAGTCCTAAATCTTATTTTGATCAAAATTTAATGTAATGTATGCCTTCCTTGAAGGAAGATCCACTAGAACTAGTCTCACTGTTCAAGCTATACTGAGAATTCTAAATTGCTACCTGTCCAGGAGCATTTGAATTTTAAGGGCCTATTCTTTTATGATCTCATGCAAAACATCTCAAGATGGAAATTTCTATAAAGATGGTAAAATTGATACTCTCCATGGTACTCCTCGAGTAAACCAGGCTCCAAATGTGGAACGAGGGTAGAAAGTAAGACCCAGTTCAACAGGAAGAAAAAGTTGCTAAAATACATACCTCAGAACAGTAGTTCTGCAAAATGTTAAAAAAAAAAAAAAAAAGAAATGCTTCTCTTATATGATAAGTTTTGGAAACGCTGCATAATATATCCTCCCGAGAAGTGAAATTGCATATTAGCTCACTAAAATTATGAGAAGTTTTATGATAAACTGGTTTGCTTTGTTTGAGCCAGTTGTGTTTCAAATAAGAACAACATTTCTCAGAATGCTTAACTTTGTTAAAGGACATCACATAGAAATTTGTGCAATGGGGCAAATTGTTTTCTTCCAGAAAATATGGGTGTTTAAGCCTTTTACATGTAGGAAAATGAAAATTTCTTTCATTTCTGAATTTTTGTTATCTACTTTTATTTCAGTGTTTGATTTTCCAGTGTTTGATTTTTGGTTCTACAAGGCTATTATAAATGTAATAAAAAGATCTGAGAATCTTAGGCCAAATCTATGCAGCATTCTATTGCTTTTAACTTTTTTTACTCATCTGAGTAATTATGTTTTCTGAAGGATCTTATAGTATAAACTTGATGAAAATATGAATCAGTATGGTTTAATCAGATGCAATTGTAACATTCTAATTAATTTCTAATTAATTCTAAATAATTTCATATTTTAAAACAGCATAATTGGAAGCACAGGGGCCCTTTCCATTTTGTCTTTCATAAAGTTGTTTGCTTGCTTTGTACTAGCTTCAGTCTTACTAAAGAATGATTTTCCAGAATAAGGGGGAAAAAAATCACAGAGAGAGAAATTCTAATTCTATAAAACAAGGTATTTCAATGAGCCTTTAAAACTAGGAAGCATTTTTTATTCCAATTATAAAAGTAGTACATGTTATTGTAAATAATTTTAAACAATAGATCACCATGTAAAATGTAAAGTCAAAGTCCCTGATAATCCCCTGCTAATAGCTACTCTTAACATTTTGGAACTCTTTGAGAAAAGCAAAACATTTTGTAACACCTTAAATATATGTGTGTATAATATATGCATGTGTATATGCAGATATAAATAAGCAACTACAGTGATAGAAAGTAATTAAAAAACTAATAGATAACCATAAAATACAGGTAGGAAACTGTGTCTCTTTTTATACTCCATGACCCATTTTTCTGAGTATGGAACCTCTTGCCATTTTGACATGTTTTTTAGTTTCTTTTGGCAACAAAACCTCAATTTTGTTGGCCTTAAAGTCTTTATTTCTTGACAGGTGCCCATCAAAACCACACCTTTCCCCTAAATTTTCTACAACATATCTAATTGCTTCAATCTTGTCAGGACATTTCTTCTTTGTCTAGCTATCTTCTATACTTCATTTTGATCACCTGTCTCATTAAACAGTAGTACAGAAGCCTCATGTTTATTTATTATTTGAACATGACTCATGAAGGCATGATTCAAATCTCTGAATGCACTAATATATTTCATAACAAGCATATCTGTAGGTGTTTATATTCTGATAATGTCTTCATGTGCTCAGCCATCTATATTTGATGAAAAACTATCATTTTTCTCTAGCAGATTGCAAACATCTGTGGAGCTAAGCTAATGCACAGACACAGACTTTGCATATGACCTTGGACAATCTTGTTCTATCTCCTGAATATGTAAGACTATGACTCGGGGAACACTGTAATGCAGGTCATTTTTCAGGAACATTACAATAATTAGAAATTGTGAAGTGGTTCGGATTTATTAGCCAAAGTTTGACAATTTTGGAAATGCCGGTCATGCAGATTATGTACAATCAAGTACGTTAACTCTTTTAAGCCAGTAGGCAATCACTCAGCAGGTACCACAGATTGCCTTATTGACCCAAAGTAGGGGGTATACCCTTGCTTAGTCCCTACCTGTCTCCTCTGCCCTTGTCTTTTCTCGATCTTTGCCGACTTGTGTTTTTGTGAGGCTGCAAACTTGAGACAGGCAAGCCTTAGCCATCTTCAGGCACTGTCCCACAAGCGTTTGTCTCCTTCCCTGTTGGTCTGTACTGAGAGTTACACCTCTTGAGCTACGCCATGGAATTCCTGTATTTTGACCTGAGTCATTATTGCTGAGTCTGACTTTCTCTGCATCCAAAACCAACTACTGAACACCCTTCTCGTTTCTAGAATTGTGCTTTATGGATCAGCCAAGATGAGGGTATCTTCGCACCTTCATTCCCATCCTCAGCACTGTTCTTGTTCTAACAAGGGGATGCTCGTACCTCAATGTCCAGTCTTGAAACTCTTTCTCCCATGTCCTCTGCATGCCCCAGTTGGTAGAAATGGGAATCTATCAATACTCTGCCCCCAAGCTAAGGTCCTGCTTGGGGAATCTATACAGTTCCTTTCGGAACCTGGGCCTTCTATCCTTCTTTCCAATCATCCTGTTTTAAGACCAAAGGGTAACCCCTCATGGCCACCTGAGCCAGCCTTCTCCTCCTGAACTGATATTGCAGGTGTCCAAACCTCTATGGAAATCTGGGAGTCATCTCTTCCGTCTCCATTCCTAAATTCTATCTAATCTTGGATGGATCCTTCTGATTTTTGTTGTCCTTTTGTCCCTACATGTACCCGAGACTTCTGTCTCCTTGAGATCTTTGTCTGTGGGCATCCAGACCCATTTTATACAATCTGCCATCTGACTAATGGATGGCAGCCAAACAAAAAGTTCTCTGGACAAAGAAGTTTAGAAAAAGCTCTGATAAAAAATGTTTTTCAGGTTTCCTTTTTGTAGGATTATATCTAAGACTTTAATATACTAATATGCATCCACAGAGATGAAAATATACAATTTTCCCAAATATATTGGTTAAAGGAGTATTTTTCCCAAGGATTTCTTGAAAACCTAGAGCAAAATGTGTTCTATGAAATGTATTTTGAAAAATTTTTTTAGAAGATTAGGCTAGGGATTCCCCATGACTTCTTTCAGTTTTATCGATTCTGATTCAAAGATTCACAAGAACTTTTTGGCCAATTCAGTGTTTTGGAAAAAAGTGATCAAGGTAGAAAAATTTGTTAGTACTTAGTTGACTCTATCCAAGGAATAGAGAAACACTGTATTTTATTTACTGGGAAGTTCTTTACTGTGATGGAGCTGGGAGAAAGCAGAAAACTAACATTCTTTTATTTATTCAATCATTGTGAGAATATTTATTGAGACTACAGCGTGCTAGTCATTATTCTAGATGCTGGAGTGTTACGGACAGATAAGATCAGTGCTCTCCCTGCCCTCAGGAATCTTAGAGAAGCTAAAGCAAGCCATATAATATCTTTGCTCTGAGTTTGTGCATCAAAAGTCTTATTTTTAATTTTATATTAAGTTTGAGTTCTTAAAGCTTTAAGTACATCTCTTTTTGTAATAAACTGGATTCAGGTTTGTCATTTCTTTATAATTAAAGAAAAGTGGCAAAGTACATAAGCAAATATCATAAGCACATAAGCAAATATGCAGCAGATATATATACACAGAAATACTTATAAACTGTATACATAGATATGACCAAGACTATTTTTTATCTAACATTAGAAATAAAATGCTATTATTGACACACACACGCACACACACATATATATGGATTTCTCAGAGAATTATCCAGAACACTTATATTAAAATAAGCTAAGCTAAGTCGCTTCAGTCGTGTCCGACTCTGTGACCCCACAGACGACAGCCCACCAGGCTCCCCCGTCCCTGGGATTCTCCAGGCAAGAACACTGGAGTGGGTTGCCATTTCCTTCTCCAATGCATGAAAGTGAAAAGTGAAAGTGAAGTCGCTCAGTCCTGTCCGACTCTAGCGACCCCATGGACTGCAGCCTACCAGGCTCCTCCGTCTGTGGGATTTTCCAGGCAAGAGTACTGGAGTTGGGTGCCACTGCCTTCTCCATATATTAAAATAAGCAACGGTAATTGTGAAAATGCACATTTGTACTCCAAATATTCTGATTCAGCAGGGCTAAGGAATATGCATGTTAAACTAATGGTACGTAACATACTTATGCACACTAACATTTAAGGACTTCTGATACTGAGACTCCAGGATAGGAGAGAGCTGGAGCTTGTCACCATGTGGCCCTAGATTGGATAGAGAGACTCATGTTGCAGGGGCAAGGTTGGCAGGAAAGAAGGCAGGCACCCAATCTCCCAGTGGAGTTAGGTACAGAAGGTACCTGATAAGTAAGTGTTCCAAGTGTGTTAATTTCCTTTCCTCTGCCACACCTCAAATATAACACAACCAGCAGCTGAGCATGCCTGGGGGCTTCTTACCGTTTTCTCCTCAGTTTAGTGTATTTTATTTTGTCTTCATATGACCTCACTTGGGAGGAGATCCCTAGATTTTCTTCTGAGAGATGGGAAATCCTTGTTGTTCAATTGCTAAGTTGTATCCGACTCTTTGCGACCCCACGGACTGCAACACACCAGGCTTCCCTGTCCTTCACTATCTCTTGGAGTTTGCTCAAACTCATGAGTCAGTGATGCCATCCAACCATCTCATCCTGCCTAGTCTAATTTACCCATTGATTTTATTATTTGTTTTAATGTTTGTTAAGTGCTGATAAAAGTTCAAATACCAGGGTACAGAGGCTTGTGGGATTTTACTTCTCACATTTCACAGAAAAGTTTAACAGCCTACTGGTTTCAGATCAAAACTCTAGAAGCCTCCATCACCACATTTCCTGTTTGTAACTGAACAAAGTACACGCAGAAGATTTTAAGAAGAGAGAAAAAACTGAGGTACAGATAAAGTTTACTGACACTTATAACAACAGAGCAACATTACTTAGAAAAAAAAGCTTGCGGGAGTATTTTTAATTCATACACTTGCTTATGGCTACATAAGGATTTCTCAAAGAAAAAAAGCATGTCAGGTAAGTGGCATTTTAAATTTTGCTCAATTCATATGCCTAAGAATTTACATAATAATGTCTAAGCCTCTAGCAAAAAGATACTTAATAAAGATTTGGAAAGTAAGTTTACACAATTATTTTAAAAGTGTGAGATGAACTTTATAATAATTAGAATGTATTTGAAGTATATCAGTGATCATAAATTGCCTGTTTTAAAAAAGTTGGATAGTATTTTATAACATAAAGCTAAATGTAGCTATTGGGTATGTGTTCCTTGATGCATGGTAAGTCGCATCGGTCACGTCCGACTCTTTGTGATCCTATAGACTGTAGCCCACCAGACTGCTTTGTCCATGGGATTCTCCAGGCAAGAATACTCCAGGCAAGAGTGGGTAGCCATTCCCTTCTCCAGGGGATCTTCCCGACCTGGGGATAGAACCTGGTCTCCTGCATTGCAGGCAGATTCTTTTTTGCTGAGCCACTGGGGAAGCCCCTGTTCCTTGATAATCATCCCATTTAAAGTACTTGTTATTTTTAGAGGATCTTTCCTTGACCTTGCATATTCCTTTTTATAGTTTAATTATAAAGCAAGAAAAGCATTCTGGGATTGACATTTATGCACTGCTATATTTAAAATGAATAACCAACAAGGACCTACTGTATAGCACAGGGGACTCTGCTCAGTGTTCTATAACAGCCTAATCAAGAAAGGAATTTGAAAAAGAACAGAGACATGTATACATATACCTGAATCACCTTGTTGTACACCTGAAACTATTAATAACATTGTTAATCAACTATACTCCAATATAAAATAAAGTTAAAAAAATAAAGCAGGTTAGAAGTAACAACATTCTAATTCCTTACACTTTAGGCATTATCTTCCCAGAAATCAATTCAATCATCAACTTTCAGAGAGATGACAATTTGCAAAGGCCAGTGAAAATACCATCACCTTTGGAATGGACTATAAGGGTTGAATCCACATTTATTAGCCTAATTTCTGCTCCACATCGACTATCATTCCTCCTTTATTCTTTAATGTACTTTTAATTTCTTTTTTTTTAAGTTTTTTTTTTTAACTTTACAATATTGTATTGGTTTTGCCATATATCAACATGAATCCACCACAGGTATACATGTGTTCCCCATCCTGAACCCTCCTCCCTCCTTTTTAATTTCTTTAAATAAATGTTATAAAAGAAAAGTGAAAGTCTCTCAGTCCCGTCCAACTCTTTGCGATTCTATGGTCAGAATACTAGAGTGTATAGACTTTCCCTTCTCCAGGGAATCTTTCCAACCCAGGGATCGAACCCAGGTCTCCCACATTGCAGGCAGATTCTTTACCAGCTGAGCCACAAGGAAAGCCCCAGAATACTGGCTTATCCCTTCTCCAGCCGATCTTCCTGACCCTGGAATCGAACCAGGGTCTCCTGCATTGCAGGCGAATTCTTTACCAACTGAGCTATCAGGAAGCCCCATTATAAGAGAAGATATGTATAATACATAAAGTGGGAGAAGTGTGGAATACAAATGAAAAAATTTCGTTTCCATCACTTTAGAAAATATTGTGTTATATTTCCTTCCAACTTTTGCTTCTCTGTATTCTACTTGGTTTGCTTTTCATAACTAAAATAATAATGTTTATAAAATCATATGTTCAGTGTTTTTCACTAACATTATCACAATCTCCATCTTCATGGTAACTTCTGCTTAGTTGTTTTATATGAATGCACAGTGACATCAATTGAGTTATAGTTTACTTAGTCATTTGTTTATTGTTAGACATTTATGTTGCATCCAGTCTTTTTGTATTTTAAATGACAGAGAGATGAACAACTCTGTAGCTTTTTCTATATTAAGGATATTTTCTTAGGAAAGATTCCTAGACATAGAATTACTGAATAAGAAGTTATGAACATTTTAAATATCATTATTGTCAAATTGCTTTTCCAAGGTTGTTGTCAATTCACTCTCATCCTAGAAGTGTTTCTCCTTAACAAGCTGGTCTCAGTTTTATAAATCTTTACTAATTTGATAAGCACAACATGCTAAGCCATTGTTTAATATGTATTACTCTGATTATAATGAAAATGAACATTTTTGCATGGGTTTTTAAACTGTGTATAATTCTATCATTTGTGAATTATCTGATTATATCTTTTGCTTTTAATTGTGCTAATAGTATTTTTAATATCAATATGTATGAGTCATTTGTAGAAGATAATAGATATTATAATATCTGTGAATTTGCTTCCCAGTGTTTTGGTTGATGGATTTTAAAATTGATTGATTGGATTATTCCACAGGGAACATAAATTGATGTATGATTTTCACAATTCTCTTTATCTTTCCCAGGTACATGTACATATATTAGCAAAGAACGAAAACAATTATACCAGTTTTGCTAGTGCCCTGCAGAAATAAACATAACAATACTATGAATAATTACTATGAGCTGACAGTCATGGGGAACTTGGCAAGTGTGGGAAGGCTGAAGGCAGTGAATATGACATTCAACTATTTCCCATCAATTAATTTTAGATTTGGAGGAGATGATAAAATTTTCTCCTTAGGATTTCATAATTTATATTTAGATTTTTTCAGTGTAATGCAGGAGTTCCTCCATTAACAATTAAGACCTAAAATTCCACAGAAGATAAAAGATGTACAGTATTTGCCATTAAAGCTTCATAGATCTTAAAAGCCAAGAAACAAAATGAAACATGCTTAATATGAAAGGAGAGACTCAGATTATAGTATTTTTTAAATTAGATAGGTGAAGTAAAGAAGAAAATAAATGTGAACACCATGGAAAAGTGAGATTATTCCTAGTTGAGTGAAAACAATGTATGAAAAATAAAATCCACAGCTTTCCTTCTCTCCTACCTAAATGGCTTGTTGGTAAAGAATCGGCCTGCAATGTAGGAGACTCCAGTCCAATTACTGGGTCCAGAAGATCCCCTGGAGGAGGTCATAGTAACCCTCTCCAGTATTCTTGCCTGGAGAATCCCCAGGGACAGAGGAGCCTAGCAGGCTACGGTCCATGAGGTCACAAAGAGTCGGACACGACTGAGCGACTAAGTACAGCACAGCACAGCACCCATGGCTTGTAGTCCCCGCATCAGTAAATGTGCCAGCATCCCAGTTCCTACTGTGCTTCTGTATTCACATAATCAGGATTCGCTGAATCAAATGGCAAAAACAACTCCTTTGGGCTGCTATTAATTTAATTTAAACAATGATTCACTCTAGTTACACATTGCTGTTTTTCGAAGGAGAAAAGAAAAAAGATTTTCATTGTCTTTACTCAGTTTCTTTTCCCTTGAGTCTCAGTCATCTTTTGAGAGCAATGAAAGCTTGTCTTTTAGAGACTAGATAGGACTTATTTATGAATCTTTTGAACGCAGATGTTCTTTAAAAGTAGGTCCAACACAGTCATTTAATTAAGTAATAATTGATAGTGATCTTAAGAACAGTTAACCCAGCAATGATTGTCACATAAAGCTCACAACTCTAAGAAATAAATACCTACAAATTGCTAGTTAATAATAAATAAATATTGAACTCTTTTCCAGACATTTTTTTTTCATTTAATTTTCTCAGCATTCCTGACTTAAAAAGGAAAGAAACAATTAACAGGCCTTCTTAAAACATTAAAGAAGTGTAGTAGTTACAGTATTTTGTTGGATGAAGTTGCACACACCTGTGCCATCTTCAGAGGCTCTTACCAAGGTGGTTCTCCCGCAGGAAACAGTAAGTACATATACAAGATGGAGCAGCTAAAAGTACAGAAAAATACAAATTCATCTACAGTAGGGAATTTGGCAGACTTCAAAATCCCAATAGGTCTTCCCAAGCTTACCAATTCTGAGTTTAATTATGAAAGAAATGACGAGTCTAATACTAGAGGAATCATAACATGCTGTCTTAAAATCTACCCTCTGTCTCACTCCCCTATGTACACTTTCCTCAGGTAAAATCAATAAGTATTGGTTAATAGGAATCATGATGTACTAGAAAGAGGGGACCTTTGTGTCACATAGATGGTTTCTGAACACCAGATTTATAGTTGGCTTAGTGTGACAGTCGGGCTTCCCTTGTAGCTCAGCTGGTAAAGAATCCACCTGCAATGCGGGAGATCTGGATTTGATCCCTGGGTTGGGAAGATCCCCTGGAGAAGGTAATAGCTACCCACTCCAGTTTTCTGGCCTGGAGAATTCCATGGACTGTATAGTCCATGGGATTGCAAAGAGTCGGACACAACTGAGCGGTTTTCACTTTCACTTTATGGTGAGGGTCAGTGATCTGCAGAAAGTCACATCTTCTGCCTCTTTCCCTATACACTGTTCCAAAATAGATGTTCCAAAGCTTCATATTGCTAATGTCCCTCTTCCCATCATGGCCCCTTCCTAACATGTATCATTCACTTTTCAAATAACCTATTCATAATAGGCACATTTAAGTTTGGCAGTTTTCAACTTTTGCATTAACAAGTTTATTATTTACTTGAAAGCCTGGGACTAGATTTGAGAATCTCTTCCAGTGATCCAGTCCATGATTCTAATGCCTTTTATTGATGGGATAATGCATATGGACAGTAGTGGCAGAGGCTGTGTAGACAGTGGCAGTGTGCAACAAAGAGTCATCAGTAATGTGCCTAGTTTGCAACCAAATGATCACCACAATAAGAAATGTTCATTTCATGAGTAGAATCCATGGAGACTGTAATATCAGAACTTTTATGTTGAACTATCAGTTCAGTTCAGTTGCTCAGTTGTGTCCAACTCTGTGCGACGCCAAGGACTGCAGCACGCCAGGCTTCACTGTCCATCACCAACTCCTGGAGCATGCTCAAACTCATGTCCATCGAGTCGGTGTTGCCATCTAACCATCTCATCCTCTGTCATCCCCTTCTCCTCCTGCCTTCAATCTTTCCCAGCATCAGAGTCTTTTCCAAGGAGTCAGTTCTTTGCATCAGGTGGCCAAAGTATCTGAGTTTCAGCTTCAGCATCAGTTCTTCCAATGAATATTCAGGACTGATTTCCTTTAGGATGGGCTGGTTGGATCTCCTTGCAGTCCAAGGGACTCTCAAGAGTCTTCTCCAATGCCACAGTTCAAAAGCATCAGTTCTTTGGCGCTCAGCTTTCTTTATCGTCCAACTTTCATATCCATACATGACTACTGGAAAAACCATAGCTTTGACTAGACAGACCTTTGTTGGCAAAGTAATGTCTCTGCTTTTTAATATGCTGACTAGGTTGGTCATAGCTTTTCTTCCAAGGAGCAAGAGTCTTTTAATTTCATGGCTGCAATCACCATCTGCAGTGATTTTGGAGCTCAAGAAAATAAAGTCTGTCACTGTTTCCATTGTCTCCCCATTTATTTGCCATGAAGTAAAAGGACTCGGTGCCATGATCTTAGTTTTCTGAATGTTGAGTTTTAAGCCAACTTATATTTAAACTCGGAGAAGGCAATGGCAACCCACTCTTGTACTCTTGCCTGGAAAATCCCAGGGACGCAGGGGCCTCGTGGGCTGCAGTCCATGGGGTCGCTAGGAGTTGGACATGACTGAGTGACTTCACTTTATTTTTTCACTTTCATGCTTTGGAGAAGGAAATGGCAACCCACTCCAGTGTTCTTGCCTGGAGAATCCCAGGGATGGGGGAGCCTGGTGGGCTGCCATCTATGGAGTCACACAGAGTCGGACACGACTGAAGCGACTTAGCAGCAGCAGCAGCAGCATATTTAAACTACTACTACTGGTGGGTTTTCCTGCTGGCTAAGCTGGTAAAGAATCTGGTTGCAATGTGGAGACCCGGGTTTGATCCCTGGGTCAGGAAGATCCCCTGGCAAAGGAAATCGCAATGAATCCAGTATTCTTGCCTGGAGAATTCCATGAACAGAGGAGGCTGGTGGGCTATAGTCCATGGGATCACAAAGTCAGACATCACTGAGCAACTCGCACACACACATTGGCCCCTGGTAGTTGAAAGCTAGTTAGAAACTTCAGTCATAGTTTTCCTACCTGACATTGCCTCACTAATAACGTCCCAAAACTTTTAGTTTTTTAACAGTATAGATAACTAAATTAAAATTGTGTAAGAGGTTGCCTCCGCCGCCGCATCCCCTGAGGGAGTCGTGTCGGCGCCCCCTTGGTCCCCAAGCTCGCGGGGTTGCCCTACAGGCTTGTGTACGCTCCCAGACTCTCCAGCCACTGGCTTTAAAAAAAAAAAAAAACAATTGTGTAAGAGTACTTTTTAAAAGCTATATGAAAGTAATTACAATTAATGAATAATGGTAATAAAGATTGCATTTGTTAGGCAAGAAATTTTAGGTACTTTGCACACCCACTGTTATAAGAGGCACTGTTAGTATTGAACAGACACCCTCATGGGCATACTGTATATGGAAAGTAACTCAGTAAGAGGAGGTAAAGTATATGTGTGAATCTGTATATGTGAACATTTACACAAAACTACCATTCAAGTTGAAAATCTCCACCATTTAGTTATTCAATATCTTCTCATCTCTGTGTTTTTTGTTTTGCTTTCCAAATAGGGCATTTATTGTTGGCAATCAAAAATTTTGAAAGATATCAAGAGTGTCCTGAAATACAAAGCTTCCAAATAAAAATCTTCCTACTTTTAACTCTGATCGCTTTACAAAAGAAAAGTATCTTGGGAAATAGAAGGGTTACACAGGAATCATAGACTCCTAAAATCAGGGGAAAACTAGAGGCCATGTGAAGCAAATCCCTACATAATAAAATTTAGCCTGTTTTAAAACGTCTGCAACTGATAAAGCAAATTTACTGTTCTACAAATGACAAAACCCAGCCTAAAGGGATGTACAGTGCGGTCCAAGTTCTTTCCTTGGAGTTGCTGATGTATTTCATGAAAATTATTAGGGCTTTCCTAAAGCCTTTAGTCGGAGAAGGCAATGGCAACCCACTCCAGTACTCTTGCCTGGAAAATCCCACGGGCAGAGGACCTGATAGGCTGCAGTCCATGGGGTCGTGAAGAGTCGGACATGACTGAGTGACTTCCTTTCACTTTTCATTTTCATGCACTGGAGAAGGAAATGGCAACCCACTCCAGTATTCTTGCCTGGAGAATCCCAGAGACGGAGGAGCCTGGTGGGCTGCCGTCTGTGGGGTCGCACAGAGTGGAACATGACTGAAGCAACTTAGCAGCAGCAGCAGCAAAGCCTTTAGTATAAGTGTAATCTTGTTATATTGCTTTGGTTATTTCTTTGCTGCTCAGAGCAAAATTATCTTCTTGTAATAATTAATGGATGAGGGAAACTTCATCAGTGAAATATATTTTTGTGAACGATAAGAATTTATAGCTAGAATCAGTGTAATTTTAAAATGAAATTAGGATTTTCTGCGTGCTGCTTTGAAGTACACCTTTTCCTACTCTGCTGTATTTTATCTACACAAAGCACAACTATTTATTGAGTATATACTAAATACTAGATTCTGTTGGAAATGGAAAGGGAAAAAAAGGTAAGTACAAAGGAGACTGATTTTGTTAGTTTCTGAAGGATGATTTTATTAGTTCTCCCAAGGATGATAAATTCTAGAGATTTATTATATTTTCTATGTGTTTATTTGCTCTCTTACCCTTCGTCCAGAAAGAGAAGTATTAGTATGTAGAATAGTACATATAAATAATACATAGACTAGTACACATAAAGGAGAACCAAAGAAATCAGTACAAAGAGAAAAAGAGCAAAGGGTACAATTAATTCACAAAAGTGAGTAGCATATAATCCTATTGTGTGTCAAATGATATACAAGGTTAGACAGATGATCAGTGACAATATTGACCAGTGACAATATTCACATGGATTATTAGAGTTAAAATTTATCCTTTCTTGAGGAGATCCCCAGAGTCTTATGCATTTTGTAACATGGTCTGAGTTACAAGTAGGAAGATTTTCATTCAGAAGCTTTGTATTTCATGACATTTTTTATACCAGTGATGTATTAAACAATATCTTTTAGTCCATAGCATCTCTATAATTAATGAATTCAACAGCAAGTTTCATACAGTTGGTTCTTTTTCTTAAAATAAGTTTTATTTTGTCCTGATAACAAAGGCAGAAATTGTAGAAAATGGAAGATAATGAAAAGAGCAATAAAGAGTTAATTTTTATTTTCTGACTACAACCTGAAGTTTAGCTCTGTTGCTGTTTTACACAGGTCATCAGCTGAGATGGAAGTAAGTTCTATATTCTCTTAAGAAATCTTGGGAACTTAACTAGGGCATGTCCTGGTGTAGAAATAATCAAAGCCTCCATTCAGAGGTTGACCTAAGGAAAATCTGCAGGGAGAGTCAAAAAATCTTCCAAAATCTGTTTTGCACCTTTTAACCATTTGTATAAATAAATGAATGATCAAATCCCTAAAATATATGACATGATGATTAGATGCAGTAATTCTAGATGGCCAGTGTGATCAATGCAAAGAAATAGAGGAAAATAATAGAATGGGAAAGACTAGAGGTCTCTTCAAGAAAATTAGAGATACCAAGGGAAGGTTTCATGCAAAGATGGGCACAATAAAGGACAGAAATAGTATGGACTTATCAGAAGCAGAAGATATTAAAAAGAGGTGGCAAGAATACACAGAAGAACTATACAAAAAAGATCTTCATGACCCAGAAAGCCATGATGGTGTGATCACTCACCTAGAACCAGACATCCTGGAATGTGAAGTCAAGTGGGCCTTAGGAAGCATCACTACAAACAAAGCTAGTGGAGGTGATGGAATTCCAGCTGAGCTATTTAAAATCCTAAAATATGATGCTGTGACAGTGCTGCCCTCAATATGCCAGCAAATTTGGAAAATTTAGCAATGACCACAGGACTGGAAAAGGTTAGGTTTCATTCCAATCCCAAAGAAAACCAATGCCAAAGAATGTTCAAGCTACTGCACGATTGCACTCAACTCACATGCTAGCAAAGTAATGCTCAAAATTCTCCAAGACAGGCTTCAGTGATATGTGAACCATGAACTTCCAGATGCTCAAGCTGGATTTAGAAAAAGCAGAGGAATCAGAAATCAGATTGCCAACATCTGCTGGATCATCAAAAAAGCAAGATAATTCCAAAAAAAAAAAAAAAAATCTACTTCTGCTTTATTGACTATGCCAAAGCCTTTGACTATTTGGATCACAACAAACTGTGGAAAATTCTTACAGAGATGGCAATACCAGACCACCTGACCTGCCTCCTGAGAAACCTGTTTGCAGGTCAAGAAGCAACAGTTAGAACTGGACATGGAACAACAGACTGGTTCCAAATAGGAAAAGGAGTACGTCAAGGCTGTATATTGTCATCCTGCTTATTTAACTTATATGCAGAGTACATCATAAGAAATGCTGTACTGAATGAAGCACAAGCTGGAGTCAAGATTGCCAGGAGAAATATCAATAACCTCAGATATGCAGATGACACCACCCTTATGGCAGAAAGTGAAGAAGAACTAAAGAGCCTCTTCATGAAAGTGAAAGAGGAGAGTGAAAAAGTTGGCTTACAGCTCAACATTCAGAAAATGAAGATCATGGCATCTGGTCCCATAACTTCATGGCACATAGATGGGGAAGCAATGGAAGCAGTGACAGACTTTATTTTCTTGGGCTTGAAAATCACTGCAGATGGTGATTGCAGCCATGAAATTAAAAGACGCTTGGTCCTTGGAACATAAGCTATGACCAATCTAGATAGCATCTTAAAAAGCAGAGACATTACTTTGCCAACAAAGATCTGTCTAGTCAAAGCTATGGTTTTTCCAGTAGTCATGTACGGATGTGAGTATTGAACTATAAAGAAAGCTGAGTGCTGGAGAACTGATGCTTTTGAACTGTGGTGCTGGAGATCCAACCAGTCCATCCTAAAAAAATCAGTCCTGAATATTCATTGGAAGGACTGATGCTAAAGCTGAAACTCCAATACTTTGACCACCTGATGCGAAGAACTGACTCCTTGAAAAAGACCCTCATGCTGGCAAAGTTTGAAAGCAGGAGGAGAAGGGGACGACAGAGGATGAGGTGGTTGGATGGCATCACCGACTCGATGGACATTAGTTTGAGTAAGCTCCAGGAGTTGGTGATGGACAGGGAAGACTGGCATGCTGCAATCCGCAGAATGGCAGAGTGGGGCATGACTGAGCCACTGAACTGAACTGAATTCTAGAGGGACCATTTCTAAAGCAAGGCTATGCTGTGCTAAGTCACTTCAGTCCTGTCTGACTTTTTATGACCCTGTGGACTGTAGCCTGCCAGACTCCTCTGTCCAGGGGATTCTCCAGGCCAGATTACTGGAGTGGGTTGCCATGCCCTCTTCCAGGGGATCTTCCTGACCCAGGGATTGAACCCGAAGCTTTTGAGACTCCTGCACCGCAGGCAGATTCTTTATCACAGAGCCACCAGGAAGCCCAAGCAAGACTACAAGTCACCCTTAATTTGGCCAAAGGTAAATTATTAAAACATCTATTAAATTCTTAATTGTAGGCAGTGCAGCTTTTTGGTTAATATGCTATATTCTTAGATAAGTTATACTATACTACACTATATCATTTTCTAGGCCCCAAATAAAAAGAAATCATAAAGAACATCTACCAAAAACTTATTTGAGTTTTAAATGCAGGAGTTAGTCTTCCAGTATTTTCTGACAAAGAATAGCTAAAACAACTATCTCATGAGGCAAGTCTTGATTTATGTAGATAGAACCTTGTTGTCAGCTTATAGGAAGACATCCATTTTTCTGTTCTCATAGTAGGAAAGTGTACATTTAATACATAAAAGTAAACATATGAGTTTTTTAAGGTAAAGGTTGAGAAGAGAATGAAAGCACATCTCCATTTCATGCTTTTCAACATGATTATGTGGTCTGTGACAACTGTTTCTACTCACACTGACTCTAGTGTTTTATGCAAGCATCCCAGTTTTATGCAAGCATATGTATCCTGGGTTGCAATAGAGTTCACAGCTTAGCTCAGCTAATGGTATTTTCTAAATTCCTTTTTTCACGAGATTTTAATGGACACTACTCAAACTCCTCAAAGACTGATTTTTTAAACCAGAAAATAAAATTTTACCTTTATAGTTGTGACCACCCATAAATTTAATCAGATAGCCAGCTGTTAGCACTAGCTTACTTGTATCCTAGGATACAACTTATAGGTAGATTTTTTGCAAATACAGGCTCAGGGCAAAGAGAATTAGGATGGTAAATTGATGAGTAGCCTCACCAAAGCCACAATGAGTTACTCCTTTCTCAGGGGTTGTTTCCTAGCTTCTGGGAAATAGGTCTTCTTCTCAATAGTACTAGATACAAGTGTAACAGAATCTTCAATCTGTCTTTTCCTGGGTTGTGGATGTGTCTAGATTTGATACTTGAGCAGAACCCTTCTGTTGGCCCTACTTATTAAGTTGCCTTCTTCACTTTACTCTTCATTTAGTCGGTTGACACATAATTAGTGAGCACCTACTTGTGCTGAATAGGATATAGAAATAATAGTAGGAGTCTTACTATTATGTGTGTTCAGTCCCTAAGTCATGTCCAACTCTTTGTGACCCTGTGGACTGCAGCACACCAGGCCCCTCTGTCCCTCACTGTCTCCTGGAGTTTGCCCAAGTTCATGTCCAGTGAATTGGTGATACCATCCAACATCTCATCCTCTGTCGCCCCTTTCTCCTTTTGCCTTCAATCTTTCCCAGCATCAGGGTCTTTTTAAATGAGTCAGCTCTTCACATCAGGTGACCCAAGTAATAAGATAATAACAATAGCAATAGCTACCATTTATTGAGCATTTTATTAGTGAGAAACATCATTACACAAATCTCTTTATATGAGTCTTATTAACAATAGGTGCATTGAGGAAATTGAAGTGTGAAGATAAAAGATCAATAAGATACTCTTTCTCTCCTTTGGGAAGTTCAGTCTAGCAGGGAGGAGTTTTTATACATAAATGATTATTTTGATATTTGTTGAAATGTAAAGGGATATATGAGATGTTACTTGGTGAGGGACAGGTGGTACTGTGTGAGTGCTTCAGAGAGAAGGCACTTTTGAAGGATGACAAGGAATTTGTCAGATGGCCAAGGAGAAAGGTATTTCAGGAAAAGGGGCAAATGTCCAGACATAAAGTATGGTCTCTATTGAAAATTGCAAGTGCTTCAGAATGATTGGAGCATGGTCTATTATTGGGTGTGTATAGTAGACAAGTCCTGAAAGACAGACAGAAAACTTAAAGTAATATTTTGTAGAAATAACTTTGCCGACAGAGGTCTGTATAGTCAAAGTTATAGTCTTTCCAGTAGTTGTGTATGGATGTGAGAGTTGGACCATAAAGAAGGCTGAGTGCTGAAGAACTGATGCTCTCAAATTGCGGCGTTGGGAGAAGACTCTTGAGAGTCTCCTTGCACAGCAAGGGGATCCAATCAGTTAATCCTAAAGGAAATCATCCCTGAATGTTCATTGGAAGGACTGATGTTGAAGCTGAAGCTCCAGTACTTTGGCCACCTAATGGGAATAAGCCAGCTCATTGGAAAAGACCCTGATGCTGGGAAAGATTGGAGGCAGGAGGAGAAGAGGGTGACAAATGATGAGATGGTTGGATAGCATCACCAACTCAATGGACATGAACTTGAGCAAACTCCAGGAGACACTGATGGGCTGGGAGGTCCCTCAGGCTGCAGTCCATGGCCTTGCAAAGAGTCGGACATGACTTAGTGACTGAACAACAATGACAAAACTCATGGTAAAGAAAGAAAAGGGATTCCCAGGTGGCCCAGTGGTAAAGAATCCATCTGCAATGTAAGAGACACGAGTTCAATCCCTGAGTCAGAAAGTTCCCCTTAGAAAGAAATGGCAACCCACTTCAGTATTCTTGCCTGGAAAATTCCATTGACAGAGGAGCCTGGCATGCTACAGTCTGTGGAATCACAAAGAGTTGGACACACCTGAGCACACAATCGGAGAAGGCAATTGCAGCCCACTCCAGTACTCTTGCCTGGACAATCCCACGGGCAGAGGAGCCTGGTAGGCTACTGTAGTCCATGAGGTCGCTAAGAGTCGGAGATGACTGAGCGACTTCACTTTCACTTTTCACTTTCATGCATTGGAGAAGGAAATGGCAACCCACTCCAGTGTTCTTGCCTGGAGAATCCCAGGGACAGAGGAGCCTGGTGGGCTGCCGTCTATGGGGTCGTACAGAGTCGGACACGACTGAAGCAACTTAGGAGCAGCAGCAGAGCACACAATATGCAAAGAAAAGTGTGATATCCTCTATGTTTAGGGCAGAGGTAGGAGCAGCCACCTTCTCCTGAAGGACCTATGTCACAGGCTCCAGAGAAAAAAATAAAGGGACAACTTTCTCCAGAAACTCTGGAAAAGAGGAGTGTATGGGAACAGGGTGTGTAAAGATAGTAGTTGGGTTAAGAGTGGTGATTGATGGAGCAAGGATTAACACAAAGAGCCGTAAAGTCAGGGCCGATTGAACTAATAGGAACAGAGGCCAAACTGACCTGAGAAGGGTCTGCTTAGTACTCTGTTTTCAAACACTGGCCCTCAAGATGGCAAAATTCTTTTATCCAGTAATTCAGGAATTTTTACCTTAAAATAAATTAAGATTGGGTGTATAGTTTTGGTTAAAGATAATCATCACAAAATTTCTTACATAACTAAAAATTAGAAGCAACTTAAATGTCTAAAAATAAAGGATTGATTAAATTATGGGAAATCCATACAATGGAATATAGGGCAGCTAAAAGAAATGAAGGAATATTTAGCTTATAGGAAAGGAGCATGCTGTATTAATTATCGGGGGAAGCAGATAACAGTATAGTCACTATAATTAAATCATACGCCTCATGACCAAAACAGCTTCTACACAGAAAATAAGTTTGAAAGTGCATTAACCAAAGTGTTCACGGTGACTGTCTCTTGATAGTAGGATTATAGTTGATTCTTATCCTTTTTTTGCTTATCTGAGTTTACTAATTGTTTTTAACTTTGAACATGGATGATTGTATAAGTATGGCTTTTTTGTAGCAATTAAAGTTCATTTATTTAAGTGTCACCAGACGGACATGACTGAAGTGACTTAGCAGCAGCAACAGCAGCAGACACAGTGAGTGTAGAGGTGATGATGAGAGTCTACATTTGGTTGCGTGAACAACCTAAAATAATAGTTGTGACATACCGCAGTAGAAAAGACTGTGTGCACTCAAATTGCTTTAAAATGTGGAAGAATCTAGACTGTATCTAGACTGTGGTCCTAAAGGGACATATATAAGGAAAAGAAAGGAAGAAAAATCTTTAATAATAAAAATCATTAGTTTAATGATTAATAACAGAAGTCAGAAATTAATAACCCTGTATTTCGACAGTGGCAATTAAAGCATGGGCTTCCTAGGTGGTGCAGTGGTGAAGAATCCACCTGCCAATGCAGGAGACAAGGTTTCAATCCCGGGTTGGGAAGATGGCAACCCACTCCAGTATTCTTGCCTGAGAAGTCCCATGGACAGAGGAGTCTGGTGGGCTTTGGGGTTGCAAAGAGTCGGACATCACTCAGCACATACACACACACGTTATGACAGCAAAGAAGGAAACTGAGAGCCATCTGGCAAGAGAGAGCTTGCTGGTTCCATTATTCATTACAGTTAAATCAACCACCTGAAAGGGGTTGTTATCAAAAGGAGGTGAGGAACAATTAAGCTCTGAAAGTTTGCCTTAAAAATTTGCTTTAACCCAGCAATTCTACTGCCAGGAACCTTTCTGCAGATAAGCCTGCATACGTGGTAAATGTCCATCCGATAGAGTTTCTTGCATTATTGTTTATAAAAGAAAAATGTTTTTAAAAAATCAGAATGTCTGTCATAGAGAATCGGGTATGTAATTTATATTACTGCAACACTACGAAATTCTATGTAACCACTAAAAGTAACATACTAACATGGTAAAAATCTGCCAAACACTCTGGCAGGTTTTTTAAAAAGTCTCAGTTCAGTTCACTTCAGTTGCTCAGTCGTGTCTGACTCTTTGTGACCCTATGAATTGCAGCAGGCCAGGCCTCCCTGTCCATCATCAACTCCCAGAGTTCACTTAAACTCATGTCCATCGAGTCGGTGATGCCATCCAGCCATCTCATCCTCTGTCGTCCCCTTCTCCTCCTGCCCTCAATCCCTCCCAGCATCAGAGTCTTTTCCAATGAGTCATCTCTTCACATGAGGTGGCCAAAGTACTGGAGTTTCAGCTTTACCATCATTTCTTCCAAAGAACACCCAGGACTGATCTCCTTTAGGATGGACTGGTTGGATCTCCTTGCAGTCCAAGGGACTCTCAAGAGTCTTCTCCAACACCACAGTTCAAAAGCATCAATTCTTTGGCCCTCAGCTTTCTTCACAGTCCAACTCTCACATCCATACATGACCACTGGAAAAGCCATAGCCTTGACTAGACGGACTTTTGTTGGCAAAGTAATGTCTCTGCTTTTGAATATGCTATCTAGGTTGGTCATAATTTTCCTTCCAAGGAGTAAGCGTCTTTTAATTTCATGGCTGCAATCACCATTCGCAGTGATTTTGGAGCCCAAAAAATAAAGTCTGACACTGTTTCCACTGTTTCCCCATCTATTTGCCATGAAGTGATGGCATGATCTTCGTTTTCTAAGTATAATATTAGTGTCCTGCGTGCATGTGTGCTCAGTCATGTCTGACTATTTGCAACCCCATGGACAGTAGCCCACAGGCTCTTCTATCCATGGAATTTTCCAGGCAAGAATACTGGAGTGGGTTGCCATTTACTACTCCAGGGGATCTTCCTGACCCAGGGATCGAACCCTCATCTCATATCTCCTTCATTGGTGGGCAGGTTCTTTACAACTAATGCCACCTTGGAAGCCCACTATTTGTTTTAAAGCTATTCATTTGCTGAGTCATGTCCAACTCTTTGTGACCTCCTGGACTGTAGCCCGCCAGGCTTCCCTGTCAAGGAGATTTCCCAGGCAGGAATACTGGAGTGGGTTGCCATTTCCTTCTCCATTATTTTTTAATAGAGGGCCTTGAATGTTATTCTATATTTTGATAGTCAGACTTTTTAAAATTTGTACTCAATAAGCGCTTGTTTTTTTTAAAAAATTAGACATAAAAATCAAATTCTTCTAAAAATATATGCAGTATCATGAAATAACTAGAATTTCTAATATATTTAAGATAATTTACTACATTATAGAATTCTATAAATATTTATGGATTATGTGCATGATGAGTAAACTAGGCCCCTCCAAATCTCAGTGTTTTAAACCAAATTAATTTGAAGAAGACTAGGAGAAGGCAATGGCACCCCACTCCAGTACTCTTGCTTGGAAAATCCCATGGACGGAGGAGCCTGGTAGGCTACTGCAGTCCGTGAGGTCGCTAAGAGTCGGAGATGACTGAGCGACTTCATTTTCACTTTTCACTTTCATGCATAGGAGAAGGAAATGGCAACCCACTCCAGTGTTCTTGCCTGGAGAACCCCAGGGACAGGGGAGCCTGGTGGGCTGCGGTCTATGGGGTCGCACAGAGTCGGACACGACTGAAGTGACTTAGCAGCAGCAGCAGCAGCATGCCTATCTATGCTCATTTAAAAATAAATGATTCTGATAAATAAATAAAGCAATCAAGTACACAGAAGGCAGTTCAACAACCACTGCAAAGTCAATAATTTAAAGGAAATTAAACAATTCAAATGTCAAATCTGAGATACAAAAAATAAGTGAAATAGAGCAACACAAAGAACATTTGTACTAGGGAGTCTTTATTTGATGGTTTAAAGGTAGGTTAAGGGCATAGAACTAATTTTCCTCCTATTAAGTTTTTGCCTCTACTATTTATTGTGTTTAACATCGTGGTATTTGGATTTCTCTGAAGGGGCTTAAAATGTTTAGGGAGTGACAGAGAGAAAGAGAGTGGGAACTATGAAGGAACATAATCTCTATTGCGATTGCTTTTTACACTGCACTTCTAATTATGTGTTTACACAATCATGTCCCCAACTAAACATGGTTCCTTGAGGACAAAGATTCTGTTTTCTTTACCTTTGATTCCATAATATAGGGCATAGTTCCTGGCATGAAGAAATGTCTAATTGATACTGAGTGAATACACAAATATGTAGTATAGAATCACATGCTATTTTTCTGGGGTCAGCATTCACATGGGTATATGAAACTAAGATAATTAGTTGAATTTTATACATGTATGCAAATATATCTCATTTATATTTTATAATATATTTGTAATTAGGCTAATTATCTTAGTAGCCACTCATCTATGTGTCAAGATTGACATAAATAACCCAGGGCAGCTGATGATCACTGCTGCTGCTGCTGCTAAGTCGCTTCAGTCACGCGACCCCATAGATAGCAGCTCACCAGGCTCCCCTGTCCCCAGGACTCTCCAGGCAAGAACACTGGAGTGGGTTGCCATTTTCTTCTCCTATAGATGAAAGTGAAAAGTGAAAGTGAAGTCGCTCAGTCATGTCCAACTCTTCGAGACCCCCTGGACTGCAGCCTACCAGGCTCTTCCGCCCACGGGATTTTCCAGGCAAGAGTACTGGAGTGGGTTGCCATTGCCTTCTCTGAGCTGATGGTCAGTATCTCACAAAATCCCCTTTATAGCTCAGGAACAAAGAAACACCTTCACAGAGGGGAAGGAGAACCGTAATCAACCCACTATTATCTCTTCTTGGAGCTCCAAATAGTATGAGAAAACTCCTTATGACTAGTCTTGACAAAACTGGTTACTCTGATTCCAGTATTATTGTTTTTATCCCAACACACAGCGTCCTGTAGTACTGGGATTAATAGAAGGTAATAAGTGATTCTCCACAGTAATGAAAGCATGTATGACTACACACAGAGGATTTTAAAAAAGGGGATAAGTGTAGGCAATTATTGTGGGGAGCGAGCTCTGCCCGTGGCAAAGGTCATGAGGAAGGAGGCTCAGCATACGCAAAGGCGGGATCGAGCCTCAGGAGTCCCCCTGGAAATTCTCGAGCATCTACCCCCAAAACCAAAGTCTGCCTACTTTCTGCTTTGTGCTTTCATCTACACCTCTGACTTTATGGGGGGCTGTTCCCCACTACCTCTCTCTGAAACAAGAGTTAGCTTACAGCTCCAGCTAATAATTCCTGGGTGTCACAGTGTTTCAACCTAGAAACTCCTTTGGAAATCCTCTAGCCTGCCTGAATAGGTTTTTCCGGCCACATGTGATTGTTCAGAGCCTCCCAACTGTGAGAGGCAGGAGATGTTCTAAACTGTCTAAACACAGATTCCTTTGAGTAGTTAAAAGATTGATTAGAAATTGTATTGGTGAAGAGTTTTTCACTTATTGGGCCAATGTTTGCTGCTAAGTCTCCATACTCCTTACCTACTGTGTCCTTGGCAGTGTATTGATTGATATAATGGGTGTATGGAAATGTAAGTAGTAGCTCAATGTTTGTAACCTTGGACCCTTGAGTTAAGTCTTTTCTTGATTGAGCCCACCTCACCTTTGCCCTATAGGAATGCAGCTTTGTCCAATGCTTTTTTGGAGGCTGGTGCCTGACTTTGGAATAATCACCTTTAGAGAAAGATAAGTTTCTTAAAATGTTAACAGGCCTCCTGGCCACAAGATGATGTAATTCACCTGAACTTTTGCATATGATAAGTTTGAAAGCCTGGCTTCGATTAGGACCAGGAACTGCTGTCCTTCCATGACTCCACCCCTTCCCCCATTATCCTCTATGCATAACGTAAGGTATAAAAACTACTTTGGAAAATAAAGTGTGGGCCTTGTTCATTGAAACTTGGTCTCCCCATGTCACTCTCTCTCTCAAATTCTGTCTGAGTCTCCATCTGGAGCGTGGAACCCGCCATGCTTACTAATTTTGCCTGGGCTTCTAAGATCCGACCGGGGAGGCCTTAGTGTCTCCTCTCCTTCAGGAGAACGGGAGGATGCCTGAGGCCTTCATAGGTGACGTTAATTCCCTGCTTTGGAATTTTATTCAGCCTCTTTTCTTCACTGAATTTTCCTACTGGGCTATCCTTATTCTATTACTCTTTACATCTCTAATTAACATCTAATTGAAGCTATTGTATCCCGATCGTCGCCGACGCCGTCCCCGTTTCAAATACCCTGGATCAGCCGGGGCTGGTCCCCGGCAAATTATGATTCTGCATAATTTGAAGTTCTTGATTTAGAACCGAATCTTTAGTAGCTAGACTAACAAATGCTAGCTTATTTCTTGACGGGTTTGTCCTTCGTTCTGAAAAAATACAGTGGTTTTGATTTTGAGAATTCCCAGTTCCAAAAAAATGAGTAAGCTAATATTACTAAGCATGTGTTTGCTTTTGTTTGCAGGAAATGCTGAATGCCACTTTTCCATCTGGGCAATTCTAGCCTTCTTGGGCTTAGCTCTGACTATATCGCTGATCTTCAACATTTTTCACTGTGTAGAAAAGCAGCGACAAGGTAAGACATTGAGAAATAGCCATATGATACCTGCTTAAATGAAGATGGAGTCACTGGAAAATCTGTAGAATAAGATAACTTTATAGAATGTTATTCATAATATGTTTTTATCTATAGAAAATCTATTTGATACATTTTTTTCACCCTGAGGGTTTGCTTAAGCATGTATTCATGTTAGAAATGTAGACAGAGTCCCAATTTTAGCTCTTTAAGGTTCCACTCAAGTCTACTCAGGCTTCTCAGGATTATTCAGGGCCTCTAAAGTGCAGCAGGCTTGGCTGGAGGATCAGAAGGGAATGGAAAAGTGATAGATTGAACCACAGGCTTGTGATCAAACAGTCCCAGGGTCAGCCACTGACAGCTTCTCTTTTCAATAAACGGGGCAGAAGTTTTAACCATGTGGCTTTCACCCTCTTGTGCCATGATTGAATTAGGGTGATGCCCAGTAAGTGGCACAGTATTTGCACACACTAGGCACTCAACGTAGGTATGTATGTTGAATACAAAGATGGGTGGATGGAGGAATGAAAGTTCAACTATTTCTAAGTGCTCTTAATATTCTAGAACCAAAAAACTCTTGGAAGTGGGACATTTAAGTGATAAACAGAAAATGTAAATACAGTTTCTTTAAACAGATGAAAATAAATAAAACAAAGTTAACAAAATCGAGTTAGACTCATGTGTTCAAAAAAAAGTACATGAAGCTAATTTGGAACCAAGGTCAGTTTCCAGGGAGTCTCTTGCATTGGCAGGCAGGTTCTCTACCTCTAGAGCTACCTGGGAAGCCCACTTTCAACCATGTAGTCTCTTATTTCAGCCCTATGACTGCATTGAATTGTGGTGAATATGAGTGTGTAGAATCAATTTTCATTAACACGATAAGATCAGGACTGGTCTAATTTTACTGAACTGTTACTGCTGCCCCAAAAGTATTTGGCTGTGCTTGTCTGTTACAACACAATGTGAATAGGTTTTCCAGTTCTCATTTTTGATTACGCGTTGGAATTTATTAATGCATATTCATACCATTTTCCCACCATACAAACTTTTATCGGGAGTTGTTTATGATGATTAGTTGGCCATGGTTAAAAGACATGTTGCCTAAACTTAAAAAAAAAAAAAGCAGGTTTTTTAAAAGACAGACATTTTTTCCCCTTATAATTGCACAATCCCTTACCACATCAGGCATGCTATAAATGACTCATGCCTAAAATCAGCAGAGTGGGAAAGAACACTTAAAAAAACCAGACAATTGTAAATTACGTTCAGTTCAGTTCAGTCGCTCAGTCATGTCTGACTCTTTGCGACCCCATGAATCGCAGCATGCCAGGCCTCCCTGTCCATCATCAACTCCCAGAGTTCACTCAAACTCACGTCCATCAGTCGGTGATGCCACCCAGCCATCTCATCCTCTGTTGTCCCCTTTTCCTCCTGCCCCCAATCCCTCCCAGCATCAGAGTCTTTTCCAATGAGTCAACTCTTCGCATGAGGTGGCCAAAGTACTGGAGTTTCAGCTTTACCATCATTCCTTCCAGAGAACATCCAGGACTGATCTCCTTTAGAAGGACTGGTTGGATTTCCTTGCAGTCCAAGGGACTCTCAAGAGTTCTCCAACACCACAGTTCAAAAGCATCAATTTTTTGGCCCTCAGCTTTCTTCACAGTCCAACTCTCACATCCATCCATGACTACTGGAAAAACCATAGCCTTGACTAGACGGACCTTTGTTGGCAAAGTAACATCTCTGCTTTTGAATATGCTATCTAGGTTGGTCATAACTTTCCTTCCAAGGAGTAAGTGTCTTTTAATTGCATGGCTGCAGTCACCATCTGCAGTGATTTTGGAGCCCCCCAAAATAAAGCCTGACACTGTTTCCACTGTTCCCCATCTATTTCCCATGAAGTGATGGGACCAGATGCCATGATCTTCGTTTTCTGAACATTGAGCTTTAAGCCAGCTTTTTCACTCTCCTCTTTCACTTTCATCAAGATGCTTTTTAGTTCCTCTTCACTTTCTGCCGTAAGGGTGGTGTCATCTGCATATCTGAGGTTATTGGTATTTCTCCTGGCAATCCTGATTCCACCTTGTGATTCTTCCAGCCCAGCGTTTCTCATGATGTACTTTACATAGAAGTTAAATAAGCAGGGTGACAGTATACAGCCTTGACATACTTTTTTTCCTATTTGGAACCAGTCTGTTGTTCCATATCCAGTTCTAACTGTTGCTTCCTGACCTGCATATAGGTTTCTCAATAAGCAGGTCGGGTGGTCTGGTATTCCCATCTCTTTCAGAATTTTCTGCTGTATCCACACAGTCAAAGGCTTTGGCATAGTCAATAAAGCATAAATAGATGTTTTTCTGGAACTCTCTTGCTTTTTTGATGATCCATCAGATGTTGGCAATTTGATTTCTGGTTCCTCTGCCTTTGGTTCCCTCAATTGTTTTTAAAATCATGACTTTTGAAATCAAGGTGACCTGTATTAGAACTCTGCTGTTTACCTGAGAGATCTTGTTGGAGTAATGTAACTTCTGAGTTTCAGATTTTTTATCTCCAAAGTGTCGGAAATACTATCTAGACCGTGGGGTTCTGTGAGAAGTATGTAGTCACCTTAGCACAGTCCTGGGGATTTAGTAGGTGGGTCCTGCACAAGGCACAGCCCACGCCACTGTTCTGTGGCTCTGGTCCTTCCTTCCACAAATGTTTGCTAAAGTCTTACTATGGCTTCATGTTACCCCTTGTTTCATTTGGGTATAGTTGCTTTACAATGTTATATTGGTTTCTGCTGTGCAATGGAGTGAATCGGCTATGTGTTGTGCTGTGCTTAGTCGCTCAATCATGTCCAACTCTTTGCAACCTCATGGACTGTAGCCTGCCAGGCTCCTCTGTCCATAGGGATTCCCCAGACAAGAATACTGGAGTGGGTGGCCATGCCCTCCTCCAGGGGATCTTCCCAACCCAGGGATCAAAGCCAGGTCTCCCTCATTGCAGGCAGATTCTTTACCAGCTGAGTGAGAATCATTTTTCTGTGTACATATATCCCCTCCCTCTTGGACCTCCCATCCCTCTGGTTTAACACAGAGAGTTGAGCTGAGCTCCCTGTGCTACAAGCAGCTTCCCACTGGCTACTTGTTTTATACATGGTAATGTAGATATGTCGATGCTACTCTGTCAGTACTTCCTACCCTCTCCTTCCCCTCCTGTACCCACAAATCCGTTCTATCTGCGTTATTTATTCCTGCCCTACAAATAGGTTCTTCTGTACCATTTTTGTAGTTGTCACATTACATGTTAATATGATATTTTTCTCTTTCTGACTTACTTCATTCTGTATGACAGATTAGATCCATCTACATCTCTACCAATGACTTAATTTCTTTCCTTTTTATGACTAATATTCCATTGTATATGTGTACCACATCTCCTTTATCCATCCCTCTGGCTTCGTCACCCCTCCTACCGTCCCCAAACTCTCCAGCTTTCATCCCAATTCCTGCCCTGTCTCTTATTTAACATGTCTGTACAATAACCTGGGTTTTAGTGATAATAGCTTGTTCAAATCACATACAGGTTCATTTTAGAGAATTTTCTGTAGGCTTCTTAGAATTCCTTCTAAATATCAACCCGGCTCAAATTAATTTATTTGAGCAGTAAAGAGCTAAAGACTTCTGGAATGTGTCCTTTTTCTGTATCCACACCGATTCCTTCATGGTGATTTTATGCTTGCAGATGTATGAGCCCAGTGTGCTGCCCTGCTGCAGACCCTTTGTCTCCCTTTCTAAGGATGGTGAGAAAGAGAGACCCCAGGGATGGGGAGAAACAGACACCTAGAGAGAGGGGAGTGGAGCCACGCCAGAGTATCCCACTCCGGCCACAGGGCCCTGATGCTCAGGCTCCTCAACACAGCAGTGCCCCATCGCTTCCAGCCCAGGACTCTACACCCTCCCGAGGTCTGAGCCAGGTCCAGACTGTCTGACTACTCCAGGCAGGATGAGGTTTTCAGAAGGGAGTCCCAAGTTTCAGCACAGGGTCAACTTCACACATGGGTGTTACCTCACACCATTATGTGCACCTTCCCATTCTTAGATACCCTCTTTCTCCCACACCCACTCCACAATCCCTTAGACCTGCAATCTGTTAGAAATTATGGTACCACCCTCTTCCACCAGGGGTTGGGCAGGGGTTGAGTCATGGATGGGCTCACCCTTGAGCTCATGGATCCAGGAAAAACAAAAGACTTTTTTTGTTTTGACTTTACTCGATCCTCACTCTTCAGGAGGAGCACATTACCTCGGGTCTTGCACTTCACCGGTGTGCAGACCTAAGATTAACCTTGGAACAGTGTTTGTGGATGTTCTTATCCCATCTCCCCCTTTTCTCTCTGTAGCCCATTCCCAACCACTGCGGTATTACAAATGATCACCATCCTTTCTACTTCACATGAGCAAAGAACACTATCTTTCTTTCTTATCCAGAGATTCCAAGGGGATTTGGGATTAGTCCTGCAAACTGTTTGATTCCTTGGCAGTCAACCTGAGGACTCTCCCTGACTTGTTTCTCCTGGACAGACAGACTACCAGAGATTCTGTCCTATTTAGCCAGCTTTTCTGTCCCTTGGTCTGTGTACACAATGCTCCTACATCTGGCTTCATGTAACTTTTATTTCTACATCTTTGTGCTATTCTTTGCAGCTAAGAAACTTACAAGATATGACTCCACCTCGGTGAACTGTTAGTGAATAAGTTTTTCTGGTTGTATTAAATAGCTTGCAAAAGAAAATCTCTATTCCAGCAACAATGCAGTATCTACACATTCAATCAGACAGACAAGATAAGTCTCTCCTTGATGTTTCTGTAGCAGGCAGGGCTCCGTAGAAACTTTGAAATGGAGTTCTCCCTTCCCCCCAAGAAAATCTTTCATTTTTATGTGATTCTTTGTCCAAATATGTTCTTTAGGAGGATCATATTTATTTCTCTTTCTAATAGGAATGCATCCACTTTTTCTTCCTTTAAGCCTAAAAAATATTCTTTAACCTTTCTTCTCTGTTTTGAGAAGGATAAACAACTGTATGGTTTGCTCATACATCAAAGTCCTATCAGTGTATCTCCTATTTGCTAGAAAATTATGGCACATATTTCACAACAAAAGATGTATCATAAAATTTGTATTATGGGGTTTAAGCCACGTACTCTTGTTTCTTCTTGTTCTGTATTGCACATGGAAGGGTGAACACCATAAAGGGAAAACAAAAGCAAATGTCAGCTCACACCCTTTCAACCATGAACCTGACCACAGCGTTTATATCTGAATCACAGGAGAGGATTATGAAAACTCACCCAGCTTTTCTCAAACCGAGTGTTGCAAACATACCTGCTTTATAATAAAATAAAAACTGTGTTTTATTAAATATAACTGAAATGTTTAAGTAGCTTTTAAATCATGTCATTTATTTTTAAATAAACCTATAAGCACTCAGGACAGGGCAAGCTCTTTTCAGGAGTCTGAACTTACAGATCTTTTTCCTTTGCTGTAACCTCTAAACCTTTGATTGTAGTACCCCTGTTTAAAGAGATCATATTCTATCACACTTCTTATGATAAGCATTGTAAGGCTAAAAGGACATAAGTACTGATGGTCTCGCTTCAGATTATACATTTAAATTTTAAGAGTAGTGTGATACGGTGACCTTGAACCTTTAATGTTTCCTTTTAGGGTGCTTCTTCAGTATGATTCGTTCTGATGTGCAAAGTCCTTTACCCATTATTGATTTTCTTCTTCACATTATTTTAGTTCCCTTTCTCTTTCCTTTTTCACACAAAACTTTTTGGTCTAAATCTTTGTTTTGCTTTTCTCTGCTGCCAATACACTGAACTACATTTTCCTTCTAGAGAGCTATCCTTCTTACATATTACAGCAGTGTATGTTCCAGGCACCATCATTTATACTCTAAGCACCTCCAGTTGGAAAACCCACATCATCTTTAAGAAGTATTAGTCAGTTCGGAGAAACATTTTTACTCCGCACCTATTTCTTTTTCTTGTACCATCACTATTTTTGTTTAGTTTTCATCTTTTCCTTGAATTTACTACTCAGTTGATGACAATCTTCTTCCCCAAAGAAGATTTCATCTCAAATCAAGATTTATTTATAAGTCTTCAAAATAGCATTCAAATTATATTCTATCAGCTACTTTTCAGCTAATCCATTTAATCAGAAAACTTCCCAAATTCAAGTTAGCACAATTAAATGTGGCTTGTTACAGGATGTGGACTTAGAATGTATAATATTGATAGCCAACTTTGTCATTTTCTAAAATGTTTTTATATAAATTACTTCATTTATCTCCCACATCTACTCCATGATAGAGGCATTATTAACCCTACTGATGGACCAAGAATGAGTTCTACAATGATTTGCTTGTTCATCTGCAATGAAATACATTGAAGAGCTGGTACCCAAATCCAGTTCTGATTCCTAACCCTGAATACATCAAGCTACAGTTTGACTAAAGTCTTGTGTATGCACTTCAATTTCAGACAAATTTGAATAATAATGACCTGAGTGTAAACATGTACTTCATATAAAAAGAAATCAATACATACTTTATATCTTCCAGTTAAAAATTTTCTAGTCTATATTAACTAATTTTTATTCCTATGCTTATTGAACTTATTTACATTTTCTCAAGCTTTCTCATTTTGTTGGGCTTCCATTAACTTGTGGGTACTGTGCAGCAGTAGACTCCTCTAGGCTTCTCCCAGCATCCGTGTTACATTCATATTCACAAGACTAATCTGAAGGTAGTTGAAAACAGCTACATCTTTCAGATGCAGTCCATGGTAAAACATTTACTGTGGGCTAAAGACGCATATTTGTGACAGATCCCAACTAGGTTACATTCACCACTTCTGGTCCCATAGCTGCTTGATGTTTGTGATTTGCAAAAAATTCCCACATTTGGTCGTTAACAGAATTCTTCCAAATATATTGACATGTGGCATGTCTATTTTACCCTCCAATATGGTGATTTTAATAATTTGAAACATTATTGAATAATATTTCTCTAACATTTAGTGACTTCTCTGGATAATAACTTTGTCATACACAAATCTAAAAATAATTTTGGTAGTTGTTTGGTGACTTGTTCAATTATTTGGAAATATTTGTTAGTTTATTACCAACACACAGTTGTCTCTGAGTCACTGTCAGATAGATAATACTGGGCTTCACTTTCGTGTGATAGCCTTTGCAAGATTTTTATTTAATGCCAGGTTAATAACATGCAATCAAAATATAATAAATATCACAATATATATATCTATCCAGTTCAAAGAAATTTTATTGATGGTCAGATAATTTTTATGTGATTGTCACACACCAAGAAAAATTAACGAGCACTCCAAAATTAGATAAGTACATAGAAGTGTCTTCTAGGGACTTTTTTGTTTGTTTGTTTTTTGATAGGAAGAAAAGCCTATTCAAATCTGCAAGGGCAAAGAGGACAATTTGTCAGTAAGAAGCAGAGGTGTTTTGTGGAACCTGAAGGCAGAAAAGTACAGCTGTGCCCCACAACAGACTGGAACCACAGAAAAGGCAGGCACAGGGCTCCCCTGGTCTCAGCTTGGTGTTTCCCCTGCGTAAAGTGGCCACTCACTCGAGCTCTGCGTCATCTCCAAGCTGTACTATGTCTGCATTCCAGATTACCAAGACAGAACGTGATTGGCCCAAATCAGAGAATATCTTTACCCCTAAGTGATAGTTAAGTGGCTTGATTAAAGATGTTAACTGACATTGAGACTAAGCTCCTCTCAGAACATGCTCTAAAATGTTTAACACATGTCAAATTTTCTCTTAATTTGTCTATTTTGAATATCTTTCAGAAAAAATATGCACATACTCCGACGACTACTTTCCCAGGTACGTAGAAAATAAATCATGGATTATGATTCCCAAATAATGTGGAAAGTAACTAGTGTTATATTGCTTTATAGGTTTGACTTAGGAATGTTTCACTTGGGTTAAAATAAAAAATGAGTTTTAATTACTTTTACTTCCATCTGAAGATTAATAGTTATAACATTATCTACCCTAGTTATTTACTCTCCCTGAGTCAATGAGAGAGCTGGATGAAGGACAAAATGAAACTAATCTGGTATCTGCAGAATCCTCGTTAACTTTGGAAGAAGATATCCTAGATTATGATTCAGTTCAGACTGTAAGAATGTAGTATAATTAAATATAGAATTGTGTGGCTCTTAAGAATTCAAGGTGGAAGGAAATCTGACAATACCTAATACAATTTAAGATATGTATGCACATACACAAGAATGCTGTGCCATTTTAAGGGTATTGCCAACAAATAACTCTAAATAATATGCAGTTACGGATGTAACATAACTTAATCTCTTATATTTATTAAGCAAGTTGCAGATAAATTTGTATAATACGTTTTTAAGAGAAGGTTTATGATGTCACAGGAAAGAAGTTTCATTTTCTTAGTATATTCTGACCCAAGTGTGTCGTTAAATTGGAAACTTCTCTTTTGGGGGAAAAGAAAATCTAAATATAGAAAGTTTTCTAGAAGATTCTTTAAGACCTTTTTGAAATGGCAAACTGAAAGGTTGAAAATGCCTTTGAAAAACATAGAGCTTTCTCATTGGTATAGGGTAACACTGTAAGCTTTTTATTTTTATTTTTTTAGTAGTAACTACCTTTATTTTTTTTTTTTTTAAAATTTTATTTTATTTTTAAACTTTACAAATTGTATTAGTTTTGCCAAATATCAAAATGAATCCGCCAGAGGTATACATGTATTCCCCATCCTGAACCCTCCTCCCTCCTCCCTCCCCATACCATCCCTCTGGGTCGTCCCAGTGCACTAGCCCCAAGCATCCAGTATCGTGCATCGAACCTGGACTGGCAACTCGTTTCATACATGATATTATACATGTTTCAATGCCATTCTACCAAATCTTCCCACCCTCTCCCTCTGCAACAGAGTCCATAAGACTGTTCTATACATCAGTGTCTCTTTTGCTGTCTCGTATACAGGGTTATTGTTACCATCTTTCTAAATTCCATATATATGCGTTAGTATACTGTATTGGTGTTTTTCTTTCTGGCTTACTTCATTCTGTATAATAGGCTCCAGTTTCATCCACCTCATTAGAACTGATTCAAATGTATTCTTTTTAATGGCTGAGTAATACTCCATTGTGTATATGTACCATAGCTTTCTTATCCATTCATCTGCTGATGGACATCTAGGTTGCTTCCATGTCCTGGCTATTATAAACAGTGCTGCGATGAACATTGGGGTACACGTGTCTCTTTCCCTTCTGGTTTCCTCAGTGTGTATGCCCAGCAGTGGGATGTAAGCTTTTTATTGTCCTCTAAAACGTCCTTTAAAAAATTCTTCTCCGTGTGAAAATGTCTCTGGAAGATTCAGATCTGGGCTACAGGAAGACCCACACAATAAAGAAAATCTATATTTTATGATTATTTTTAACATATTTTACAACATGAGATAATTTAAGTCATTGGTTCATATCAAGAGTGATTTGCTGATTCAGTTACAACAAAAAAATGTGACAAAAAGAATCCTACATAGCCATGCAGAACTTAATCTGACAATTGATTTTATACTCTTCACTTGAAAGGTAATTAAGATGCATTGTTATAGAAAGTAATGTGATACAATCATTCTACCAAAGACAGGACTGGTGGTTTTTGAATTAGGATGATAAGAAATCAGAAAGAAAAATTGGTAAAATACCCATCTCAAAACAAGCAAGCTCTTGGCTGCAGAGAAAATTCAGAAAAAAAGGCTGGTTCTTTTATAACATTCATTCCTTCAATAAATATTCATTTAACAAATAAGCATTTGTTAGACAATAGAGATATAAAGATGAAAAGATGAGGATCCTTCCCTCAAGGATTTAATAATCTGTTATCAACTGTAATAAATCTCCATTTAGGCAGAATTTGAATATACAATGCAGATTGTATCTATAAAGAGGCTATCTTATTAATTCACAAGTTTATGTATGTACTTCACAGCTTGTCTATTTCTCTGATTATGTAGTTTGGAAGCCAAAGTCACATTTATAGGAGAGCATGGAGGCTTCAGGGAAAAAACAAAAAAACAAATGAACTATCTCCTGCCATTAAGACATTAATATTAAAACAGCAAGTGGAAATAAGGGCTACCTTTCTTTCAGTTCAGTTGCTCAGTCATGTCCAACTCTTTGTGACCCCATGGACTGTAATACGCCAGGCTTCCCTGTTCCTCACCAACACCCAGAGCTTGTTCAGACTTATGTCCATCGAGTTGGTGATGCCATCCAATCATCTCATCCTCTGTCCCTTCTCCTCCCACCTTCAATCTTTCCCAGCATCAATCAGGGTCTTCTCCAATGAGTCAGTTCTTCGAATCAGGTGGCCGAAGTATTGGCATTTCAGCTTCAGCATCAATCCTTCCAATGAATATGCAAGACTGACTTCCTTTAGGATGGACTGGCTGGATCTCCTTGCAGTCCAAGGGACTCTCAAGAGTCTTCTCCAACACCACAGTTCAAAAGCATCAATTCTTCGGTGCTCGACTGTCTTTATAGTCCAACTCTCACATCCATACATGACTACTGAAAAAACCATAGCTTTGACTAGACAGACCTTTGTTGACAAAGTAATGTCTCTGCTTTTTAATATGCTGTCTAGGTTGGTCATAACTTTTCTTCCAAGGAGCAAGTGTCTTAATTTCATGGCTACAGTCACCATCTGCAGTGATTTTGGAGCCCCCCAAAATA
The DNA here is from genome assembly GCF_027580195.1 of Bos mutus. NCBI lineage: Eukaryota > Metazoa > Chordata > Mammalia > Artiodactyla > Bovidae > Bos > Bos mutus. The sequence goes on from NC_091617.1 coordinate 52,713,936, forward strand.
AAGGCTGTCACGTTCGCATTGTTTCCCCATCTATTTGCCATGAGGTGATGGGACTGGATGCCATGATCTTAATTTTCTGAATGTTGAGTTTTAAGCCAACTTTTTCACTCTCCTCTTTGATTTTCATCAAGAGGCTCTTAGGTAGGACTGACTTTTCCTAGGTAGCACTGACTTTTCTTAGGTAGGACTTAGGTAGGTATCTTTCTTAGGTAGGGCTATAATAGTGGATGTTTCCACAGTTCCTTACATGGTCTGAGGCCAGAAGAAGGGAGGCAAGCTCCCCCTACCCTGGGTTCCCTGCTGCCCTGTCTCCCTGCTCCTCAGCAACTGGTTTAGGTGGGAAGCTATGCTAGAGGGGAAAGAAATTTGCCTCTCTGATCTTCTCTTCTTGCATTAGTAAGTCAGGAACATGATCACTTAAAGGACAGCAAAGTGTCTACATCTAATGAAAGTTAAATACCTGCTTCCTGGTATGTATATCCCAGGGCACTTTATTTTTCCTTTAAATGTAATTCTGCACGATTCTTGTCTTATGATCTGTGTTAAGAGGATAATGCAGTGAGAATAACATGGGTTTGAGATCCAAACAGTTCTGGATTTTAATCAAACTCTTGCAATTACTAGGTTTGTAATCTTGGGGAAATGAGCATTTCTGAAGTTGAATCATAACATAATACTACACTTACAGACAGTAGCTGGTAAGAAAGAAAAAAAAAGCTGACTATAGGTCTAAATTAAGGTCTAAGAAAATACCCACGCATTTGGATTATATTTACCCCTTAATTAAAGAAAGCAGTTCAGATACTTAGGAAAGCAGTTCAGATTTACATTAAGCTTATTATAGCTCCTTAGTTTTCAGAGTCTCTCTCAAGGACTTAGGACAAATTTCCAGCAACTTTTGCATGGTCTCCTCCTGCATGGCTCTGAAAGGTGCTTTTATCACAAAACATATCTCATCTCAGTTATTCTTCTACCTAAAATGATCTCTTGGATTTCTAGAGCTCTGCAGGTTGAGGACCCCACTTCACTTCCCCTCTTTGCTGAATATACTGACCTGGTGCCCTGGAACAGACTTTAGTCTCAGCCGTCATCTCCACCTGTTCCCAGGGTTGAACATCCTAATGATAGTGGAACTCCTGGGTAGCCTTCCCTGGCATCAGATTTCCAAGTAGATACACAGAAGAGGCCCTCACTGTGACCACTGCTGCATTTGGAACCAAAACATACCCATGTTCTCCAGCCTTCTGTTTGTTTTAATGTACAAGTAACCATAATCCAAACTCCAACCCTGTGTGAATGCAAGAAGTCCCATCCCTTGCCCACATCTTTGTGAGAATCCTGCAAAATGTACTAACAGGTTTCAAAAATCTTATTCTTGATTGTCTTTGGGGCACGCCTAGCTCTGTGTCACTGCTCTAGGTTTCTTTCCCATCTCTTTACAGTTCTTCAAAATAGCAGAACTTTCCAGCCTCCCTTCTCTCAAACTTTGAGAAAAAAACAACACTTTTTAAGTGTCCTTTAAGTGCTCCAAAGCACTGGCAATACAAGCTTCTGTGTTTGAGTTTATTTAAAATAAAAAGTGGGTATTATTAGAAGAGCACTTGAACACTGATCAAAATAAAAATTTAGTATTAGATGTCATATCTCTGAGATCCTATTAACATATCTCCTCATAGGAAACACTACTGGTTCTTAGCTAACCCTGCTGCTGCTGCTGCTGCTGCTAAGTCACTTCAGTCGTGTCCGACTCTGTGTGACCCCATAGACAGCAGGTATTCTCCAGGCAAGAACACTGGAGTGGGTTGCCATTTCCTTCTCCAATGCATGAAAGTGAAAAGTGAAAGTGAAGTCGTTCAATCGTGTCCAACTCTTCGAGACCCCCTGGACTGCAGCCTACCAGGCTCCTCCACCCATGGGATTTTCCAGGCAAGAGTACTGGAGTGGCGTGCCGTTGCCTTCTCCGTAGCTAAACCTAGCCATACAAAAATCGCTAGGGTTTACGTTTTTCTCCTGGATCAAGTGTCTATCTTTGATGTTTGCTCATGCCAAGTTCAGGAAACCTATACTCATGGTACAGTCCCTATCAAAGTAAAAATTTATTGAGCGTATACACAGGAACATATTGCTGCAGCAACTTCCCCTTTTCTCTCTTGCATCATTTTTTTTTTTTTTTTTCTCTTTGGTCTGATTCCCATCAGTATATAAACAGACAGTAACATCTTACATCTTTAAGAAAAGACAGACTCTCTTGATACCAGATTGCCTGTAGTCACCTCTTCATTGTTCTGTACTCTTTACAGGAAAACTTGGAAGTTCCATGTACATTCTGTCCATATTTGCTGGCTTCTCTTCCTCTTCTTTCTTGAACCTACTCTATTCAACTCTCTGTCCTCAATAATCCACTGACTCAGCTCTTGTCAGGGTCACCCGTGAAATATGTGGGGCAAATCTTAGTCTCACATGTGGCCCATCTGTAGCGTGACACATTGTCGTTCTCTCCTTGTGTGTGTGCTGAGTTGCTTCAGTCATGGCTGATTCTTTGTGACTCTATGGACGGTAGCCCACCAGGCTCCTCTGTCCATGGGATTCTCCTGCAAGAAAACTGGAGTGAGTTGCCATGCCCTCCTCTAGGGGATCTTCCCAACCCAGGGATTGAACCCGCGTCTCTTAGGTCTCCTGCACTGACAGGCGGGTTTACCACTAGTGCCAATTTTGAGACAGTTGCTTATCCAGGCTCTGAGGCCCACCTCCATTTTAGCTTTCTTCCTCAATTACCTGCAGCTCCTTCTCCTTTGCTGGCTCCTAAACCATAGATGACAGAGTGCCCAGGGCTCATCTAGTGAACCTCTTCTCTATCTACACTCATGTCATTAGTAATTTCATCCTCTCTCATGGCTTTAAGTAACACTTATACACTGCGCAAAGCCCAAACTTTTATCTGCCTACTCAGAGAAAGTGAAGTCACTCAGTCATGTTTGACTCTTTGTGACCCCATGGACTGTAGCCTAGCAAGACCTCCATCCATGAGATTTTCCAGGCAAGAGTACTGGAGTGGGTTGCCATTTCCGTTTCCAGGGGATCTTCCTGACCCAGGGATTGAACCTGGGTCTCCCACGTTGTAGGCAGACGCTTTACCATCTGAGCCACCAGGGAAGTCTTTCAAACAAATATCTATTAAACAAAGTTGATCAAAACCAATGTCTGACAGACATTGCTCAATCTTTCAACTTTCCAGACCCTTAAAATAGTTTTATTTAGTTTTCCAGAACTGTTTTTCATTTTTATTTGGATGTTGAAACCCACATTTATGTCTTAGAATTTGGAAGCTGAAAAGAACAACATAGGGAATAATTTAATATTTCTGTTTTTTTAAATCAGGAAATTTAAACTTCAGGAATTTATGTTTAAAGTCACCCAGGCAAAAGTAATGATTTTTTAAAAAATTGAACTCACTTATTTAATCTGAAATAATAAAGTATGAGGCATTTTCTTTAAAAGGACTTCACAATAAAAATGATAAAATATGAATAAGAACTTTAAAAATAGAGACTAGAGAAAATTTAAAATTGAAAGTGGAAAATCTGAACCATAAAGATGTAGGCTGGAGGCAAAAGAAGAGGGCAGCAGAGGATGAGATGGTTGGATGGTTGGATGAGATGGTTGATCACTGACTCAATGGACATGAGTTTGAGCAAACTCCGGGTGATGGTGAAGGAGAGGAAAGCCTGGCGTGCTGCAGTTCCTGGGGTTACAAAGAGCTGGGCATGACTCAGTGACTGAACAGCACAATCACAATATTATTTTAAATGTTGGAGTGTCAGTAAATGTGCTAATTGGTTAGAGGATCATTTCAGACATGTTGAGAACAATAGAGAACCTGATCTGGCCCAAAACTCAGTGGTGCACTAGCCTCTGGGCATATTTATTAATTTACTCTAACTAGTAATGTCTTCAGCATAAACACTGCCAAACATTTGTGCTTGAAGTTTATTAGATATTTGCAATAGGCTGGAGCTATTTGGCATTGCCAAGTAAAAATATACTTATTAATTTGTTGGTTAGACTGCTTCTTTATAATAGATTATTTGTGATGATTAATCATTTGAGACCTGCCTGCAGATGCAGGCCACTGCATTATAAATCATGTCCTATTTTCTTCATAGGGAATGAAATGTTCATTTTTTGGACATGATTTATCATCTGCAGGTTGTATCTGCTATTCATGTGTGCTGGGAAAATGGATGGATTGTCTTATTAAAAATTCCTCACCTTTTGCTATTTTATTCTCTGCATAGCCAGAGAAAAACCATTAGCAGGGACTTAACTTTGTATCCCAATATTAAGCTGTAGTGAATTACCAACAGACAGAAAGGGTATGGACGAGTTTCTTTGTTATCAAATAAGGCAAATACATACCAGCAACTGGACTTTTCAAATAATATCATACAGGTATCGTTTGATCTTTTTTTAAGGATACATTCTTGATATTTAAGTATACTGTCTTCTTTCAGAAGCATGGGACTAACATAGGTGTCATGCCTTGTGATAAGAGTTTTTCCTTTTGATGCAATTCCCTCCAGCTCTTGGTGATACATAATCTCAAAGTTAAAGCAGTTGCTGCTATTTTATGAAATGCCACTCACTGCCTAAAATGTTCTTCTGTTGCCAGCCTGCTATTGTGAAAGCTGGTCACCAGGACTATCGTCACTGCCTGTGACAATAGTAGTCTACTGTAATCCTAATAGGATTATTTAGATGAAGCAATAAGGAAATTTAATCAAACATCAAGAGCAAATAATGTTTAGAGCTTTAGGGCCAGACTTGAATCACAATCCTAGCACTGTCAGTTACTATATGTCTTTTGACAATTTGCCTCTATAGCTTGGACATTCCTTATGCGCACGAAGGGGGAGTTCTGAAAAATGAATCTCGTAGAGTTGTCCTGAGGGTTGAATGAGCACTGGCATAAAGAAAAGCTTTGACATTTGCTATTTATTGCTGATATTACACATAAGGTTAGGGAAAATACGTTAATCTATCTGAAAAGTGGGAAATAATATTTCTGTAGAATTTCCCTGGGTTTTTTATATAATGTATGTAAAACAGCACAGTATTTGGATGTAATAGATAATCAATCATTTTATTGCATCTGCCAAGCTGAGTCTACAATATTTCTCTGGCCTCTTATTTTTTAATCACTGCCAATATTTAGTAAACAGTGTTAGGGGTCAGAGTGATATTCTTGGCAAGCAAACAGGAAGTACAGTGTATAGTTTCAGTTTAGTTCAGTTCAGTTCAGTCGCTCAGTCGTGTCTGACTTTTTGTGACCCTATGAATCACAGCACGCCAGACCTCCCTGTCCATCACCAACTCCCTGAGTTCACTCAGACTCATGTCCATCGAGCCATCTCATCCTCTGTCATCCCCTTCTCCTCCTGCCCCTAATCCCTCCCAGCATTAGGGTTTTTTCCAATGAGTCAACTCTTCGCATGAGGTGGCCAAAGTACTGGAGTTTCAGCTTTAGCATCATTCCTTCCAAAGAACACCCAGGGCTGATCTCCTTTAGAATGGACTGGTTGGATCTCCTTGCAGTCCAAGGGACTCCAAAGAGTCTTCTCCAACACCACACTTCAAAAGCATCAATTCTTCAGCACTCAGCCTTCTTCACAGTCTAACTCTGACATCCATACATGACCACTGGAAAAGCCATAGCCTTGACTAGATGAACCTCTGTTGACAAAGTAATGTCTCTGCTTTTGAATATGCTATCTAGGTTGGTCATAACTTTCCTTCCAATGAGTAAGCGTCTTTTAATTTCATGGCTGCAGTCACCATCTGCAGTGATTTTGTTTAGTGCACAGATAATCTAGGTTCTAATCCCAGCTCTGCCAGTTCCTGGCATATTATATAACCAATCTGTGTCTCAGGTTCCTTATCTATAAGATGGGAATGCTATAGTGACTGTCTGGTTAAATTATTGTGAGAAATATAAAAGGAATGAATATATATAATGCACTTCAAGTAACTCCTGACGCACAGTAAATGTTAAATAAGTATTTGCTATTATTCACTAAAAGAAGATCCAGAATACACTTTTCAAATTCAGACACACACATGCATGCACACTTGTATTTACTGACTTACTTGCATATCTACCTTGGGTGGTCAAGGCTGGATAAGAATGTGCAATAATTTACCCAGTACTGAAAATAGTTGAGAAATTAGATATGAACTATGTAGATTCTAACAAGGCAAATTATTTTCTTCTTATAGGGAAGATGAGTATGATCTTGAAGACTCACCAATTTATGGTAATGTAGATAATGTGGCCTTAGGTAAGTTTTATTTTTCCAAAAATTAAATTTACCTATAAATCAATTACCCCCACATAATTCCACAGAGAATTTGAGGTAGCTTATTTTTTGTCACAATCATATTTAAATATTTCAAGGGTAACCATACATTTGAGTATATTTAGCATATCATTTATCAAGTATTTTCAAAACTGCATATTGTAAGTTGTATTGCAACAGTGAATCAACATCCTGTTTTTCTATATTCTCTTTATTTCACTCTAGTTTGTAGTAAGAATACCGGAAGACTCAATTACAATGAATTGTGACACACACAGATTTCTATGAAATAAAGCTATTTCTAGAACAGAAGATTGCCCAGGGGAACAGTGCTTTATGCTCTGTATACAAAAGCATATCTACAGTGAATAATTTGGAACAAAAAACAGATTCTCTGATTTCCTTTGTTTTAACTGGTTCTTTTAAAGTAGCGAATATAGGGTTACACTGATGACAAGCAGGGAAAGAGAAGAGCCAAACCATCACTGAGTGATGGGTTGTACACTTTTTGTTCTTTTGTAACAAGTACTCTTCAATTCCCAGCATCCTTTATTCCTTGAAACGTTCCACTCCCCCACAACTAAAAAACCCCTAAATGTCTCAAAACAAACAGCTGTGATCTGATCTGATCCCAGCCCTCTGATGAGAGAAGCTGTCAGACAAGGACTACCAATGATCTCTATCCTTGCCCTGTAAGCACTTAATTCATGATTGGTGGAGGGTGGGTAGGTGGGGTTAACTCCTGTTGATTGGCGTCTCAAACACAGATTCCCAGTAATGAATTAAATTTATCTGAACCTCTATATATCAAGACAGTATGAAATCTCCTAAAGTTAAACACATGAGAATTTTATAGGAGTCAAGAATTTAAATAATCTTTGTCTCTCCCCAACCCCCGCCACCATTGTAAAGTATCCTTTAATCATCTGCTCTCTGAGGAATCAAAACTATTTTACAGGAATAGACTATTAAAGAATTTTCCTTCCTGTTTCCCTTTGCAGAATTGTGGTGCCCACTTATACTATTTGAGAACTTAATTTCTTTTGTATCCTGGTAGCTCAAAGCCCACCATATCTGCAGTCTTCATGAGCAGTGAGCACAGGTGCCTCTCTTACAGGTTCTGACTTAGTAATTCCACAGTAGGACTTAGAACCTCCTATTTAACAAGCCTCCTGGGTGATTCTAATTCATGTTTCCCGTGGTTTATCTTTGAGAAACATTATGGGCCAGTTCTCTACATTGCTTTTCAGAAAGGGTTGGAGCATTACAAAGTACCTTGTATTATAAACACATCTTTTCATCTATGGGGTCAAATTGGTGCAATCAACATTTCTGCAACATTATTCTCCATCCTACAAGTCATTAGCTTTCCTTCCTCTCCCTTTTAAATAGAGTATCTGGGGAAAGAAAGGTATGGATGACTCAGTAAGCATCCCCCACAGAAGGAAATAGGTTCATGCCTGCTGGCTGGTGGACATGGCGAAACCCCCCCAGCAACTTAGTATCAGCATTATATACCCCACTGTATACCCCTCAAAACAGCCTGGATGAACTGTCCTGTCACTGATATGTGGGATAACAAACATAATCTAAAATATATTTTTTCAAAAATAGTATAGGGTTAAAAAGGCCTCTGAGTAAAATATTTTTCTTATGGAAAAAATTACCAAATTTTGATCATCAATATATGTGCTCCGTACTTTATGCCACCTGCACCGTTTGTAATCATACTTAAATAGGAGGGCACAGGCAAGCCTTTAACTCATGGGATCCCCGTAACATATAAATGGTAGTTTGAGCAGAGACTGTCATGTCCTGTGATGGTATAAGAAGAGTAATATCCAAGTGATCAAGTAATATCCAATTTTGTCTAATTGTTAATACTGTTGGGCAACAGGCTTCTCCACAGTCTGACCTGCAGAGAGCAGTTTGTACCTCCTTATCTTTGCACTGCCACAAAAATAGACTAATCAAATGACTCCCGAGGGTTTCACATTTATAGCAAAGTGGTGTTTGGGTCATGCATTATGATTTGTGCCAGCATTTTTTAATTTTTCCATTGTAAATCTCTTTTCAACTCCCCAGAACCGGTGGATGAAAACTGCTATGAACAGATGAAAGCACGACCAGACAGATCTGCGAACAAACTGCAAGACGCCCCACCTTCACAGGTGAGTTTTGTTTTCTGTATCACGGGCCAGATTCAGCCTAGGTCACGGCACAACCGCCTGTTTCATGAGCATAAAGGCAGCATATTCTGATAAACATCAGAAGCAGCCTGTTAGAAATTTTGCATTCTGAACTGCTGTCAAATTCTAGCACCTAAGCTCTAATGAAAAACTCAGAAGGCAAATAGTTTTCAGAGCCACACTTAAAGACTCAAAATTGTGTACAACTACAAATGCAGTAGATTTCAAGGGAAAAGTGGATTCTCTTCCTAAATAATTAAGCTTTTTTTCTTTCAGAGCAAAGAAAAGTTACATATATCATAGAAATAATTATAAAAAGTGACACATACAGAGTGCTCAGAAGACCCGGATGTCAGGAATGGATGGTGGATGGGGAGAGAAAGACCTTAGTGAAAAGAAATTAACTATAAAAGAACATACTCTGTTTTATAAGGAAAATGAGTGTAAATTTAATACAAGCTCTATGGCTATTGTCTTATGGCAAGATTTACGCACGGCTTGTGGGGGATAGGCAGGACTAAAGCATAAGCAGAAATAGAAAAACCCAAGAAGAAATGAGTAGTTTATACTTTTCCTAGGAGAAGGCGATGGCACCCCACTCCAGTACTCTTGCCTGGAAAATCCCATGGACGGAGGAGCCTGGTAGGCTGCAGTCCATGGGGTCGTGAAGAGTTGGACACGACTGAGTGACTTCACTTTCACTTTTCACTTTCATGCACTGGAGAAGGAAATGGCAACCCACTCCAGTGTTCTTGCCTGGAGAATCCCAGGGACGGGGGAGCCTGGTGGGAGGCCATCTATGGGGTCACACAGAATTGGGCACGACTGAAGTGACTTAGTAGTAGCAGTAGCAGAAGCGACTTAGCAGCAGCAGCAGCATACTTTTCCTACCCACATCAGTTCAGCCTCCTCAGACATAGCACTACTGTTCACAGTTCTTAGTGTATGTGTGGTTGAAGTGTTATGAATTTCAGTTATAATGGTTCTTTCTTCTCTTTCTCTATCCCATCCCTTTTGTTATGTGCTCTCATGCTATTTCCTAGAAACAGGCATATGGCCAGCATTTCCCATGTAGTCATTATACGTCAGACTTGTCTTATGTGCTTTACAGGCATTAGCATTTTAGGTTCCTATGAGGGAGACAGCATGATTATTCCCATTTGACAGAGATGATATAAAACTTGCCCTAGAGACTCAGAAACTAAGTAGGGAAACAGATCCAAACTTAGTCCCACTTGACAGAAAACATTTTCCTCCCAAAGATGGGTCAAAACTTGGAAACTTCCCATTAAGATAGAATTTCCTTTTTCTTTATAGGAGCCTTCTAAAAATCAAATTCTTAAAAATTTTTTAATGGAAACAAGATGTGGTGAAGTTTAAGCAGAATGTAAAGTAACTCTCTCATGGGCAAATCTGCCATGTGACATTCAATTAATTGTTAAATGTATTTTAGATAACAGGTATGAAAAAAACTGCTTGTTATAATATGATTTGCAAGATTCACGATAATAAAAAGAAAACCTTTTGAGAAAGGTTAAAATATAACTATACCACCGGACATGCAGAGATCCACAGCAGCTTAGTTGTAATAGAGCTGAGACTTCTGTTGCTGTTTGAATAGAAGTTGCTGTTTAATACATGTAAATTAAATAGGTCAGCCTTATTTATGCTGCATCTAGTTTGTACTCAAGAGGAAATTGTGCAGAGCCTTAAAGTGTCTTTAAAAGTCTGTTATTTTATAAATTATATATTTAAAGACACTTCTAAGGGAATTAGTCTTTATCCTTCTCACAAATTTAATTGCACAAATTAGAAGTAATCTCTCCTTTTAAATTAATTTTTATTGGAGTATAGTTGATTTACAATGCTGTGTTTGTTCCAGGTGTACATCAAAGTGAATCGGCTATATATGTATATTCACTGTTTTATAGATTCTATTCCCATATGGGTCATTACAGAGTATTGGGTTGAGTTCCTTGTGCTATACAGTAGGTTCTCATTAGCTATCTATTTTACATATAGTAAGCAGTGTGCATAGATCAATCCCAATTTCCCAATTTATCCCACCAGAAGTAATCTCCTTATATTTGCTCAATTCCATTTTATTAGAGGGCTTCCCTAGTAGCTCAGTTGGTAAAGAATCCATCTGCAATGCAGGAGACCATGGTTCAATTCCTGGGTGGAAAAGATTTCCACTGGAGGAGGAATAGGCTACCCACTCCAGTATTCTTGGGCATCCCTGCTGGCTCAGCTAGTAAAGAATCCACCTCCAATGTGGGAGACCTGGGTTCGATCCCTGGGTTGGGAAGATCCCCTGGAGACAGGAACAGCTACCCACTCTAGTATTCTGGCCTGGAGAATTCTATGAACCATATAGTCCATGTGGTCACAATGACAGTTATCATCAAAACACTGCCCAGTTAGTTACTATGGTACTCAGTTACTTTGGTCAATTACATTACAAAAGTGTGAAGAATCCATAATGCAATGCAAAAAAAGCTTATGGATCAAATATTGGAAACAGAAAAAAGCTCCTTGTCCTTTGAAAATGATGTGTACAATTCAAAAGTTGCAATTTCAGTCTCTAAGTCTGCTATTAACCAGGAAAAGTTGACTGGGAAACTTGGTGACAAAATGGGTTCATGAGAGTTCCCTAAAAAATTTTAGGGGCATCAATGTGAACTTATTTTTCTCTTATCCTCACATCAAAACCTCACCCATCCCTCCTTTCCCTCCATGTCAGAAGCACCCTTTCCCCTTTCCAAAGCCAATAGTCCTACTTGGGCTCTTGACTATTTCTTCTACTTCTTTCAAGATCTTGCACCTTCAATTATTTGTCTCCATTTCTTTAAATGAATGAAGTACAATTGACTTACAAATATAACCAAATCTCTGCAATATTTAAAAACACAAAACAACAAAACTTTTACTTCAACCTGTTTTTGTCTCTAATTCCTAAACTGGTTTTTACTTTGCTCCAGTTCCCATTTATATTCACAGATACACATGTTTTTTTATCCCTGTCTATATGTTTTCTGGGCCTCCCAAGTGACTCAGTGGTAAAGAATTCGCCTGCCAATGCAGGAGACAGGAGACACAGGTTTGATCCCTGGGTCAGGAAGATCCCCTGAAGGATGAAATGGTGATTCACTCCAGCATTCTTGCCGGGAAAATTACATGCACGAGGAGCCTGGTGGACTATAGTCCATGGGGTTGCAAAGAGTCAGACACAACTGAACATGCGTGAGCATGCAATGCACGTGTATTTTCCACCCATTTATTCAACTGAAACAATATTTGGTAAATCACAAATGACCATTACACGTACAATTTGTGGTCTTTTCTCAAGACTCACATTCGATGAACTCTGCAGGACTTGATAAATGTTGACCAGTTGTTGACCAGACAAACATTTGGAATGCTTTCAGTAATAAGTACAAAAACTCAATTCAAGCTGTATCATAAAAGGGAAGTCACTGGCTCATATAACTGAGATATGAGGGTGTCGTGTTTTTGAAATGATTGAATGTGAGGGCTCCTCCATTTCTTCTCCCTATTTCTTTGTTACTGACTTTATTCTCTTCTGTTACCAACAGGCTCTTCCATTGAGGCTGGGAAAGCCATAGGAGACCCAGATTTTCTTTTTCCCAAATCCAGGGAAAGATATCTTTTCTATTTCTGCACCTGTACCTCAGTCCCCAAAAGGCCATGTAACTGGCTCTGCTGAAGTCATATGCCTACTCTTGGCCCAGCTTCTGTTGGCAGGAGGATGGGTAGTGTAATTGGTCCCAGCCTGGGTCGAATGCTTATTCCTGTGCTGAGATGGGATACAGTATTGTAATTGATAGTCTCTCCAGGACCAGATAGAGGAAAGAAATTCCCTAAAACAAAGTGGGGAATTTATTAAAGAAAGAGAATAGAACAAAGTGCTAGACAGTCAAAAAAGTTACCCACCCCTCTCTATTATGGAATGCCTTTTGGTAATTTTGCTCACTTCACTGACATATTCTCTATCTAGGCAAAGGCAAAGCAGGTCTTAAAACATGAGTTATGTTAAGAAAGCAGTGAAATGTCCAGTTTGCTTGAAATACAGAGTTTATGTAAGAGAGTACTGGGAATCAAATAGAAGGTGTGAATTATGAGCATAGGAAACCTTGAATGTTATGCTATCAAATTCAGACTCTAGGCTAAAGTTTCAGGGCCAGGATGGTAAAATATAAAAGTTATGCCTTAGGAAGAGAATTTGAAAATAGTATATGGGCTAACTGGCAGAGTATAGAGATGTGATGGCAATGATACCAATTACCTATCTACAATTATCCAGAAATTATTTTAGAAATAAAGTCAGACCAAAGATACCAGAGAGGTTGTAAATAGAACCATCCCCCTGCCTGGTAGAGGAGATAAGACTTTTTAACTTTTAGCATGAAAACAAGTGCCAACAGGGAGAAGCTAATCCATGCATTGGGGGGGTGTTAATCCAAATGTTGCTTCTTTAATCCAAACCCCACAAATTGATATAACTTTGGCTTACTCTGAATGGTAAACCCTTATTTTTGTTTATTCAATGGCTGTTCTAAAGTTTTAGCTTACAGCTCTGATAATTATAATACCACCATACCTTGGACCTTATCTTGGTTTGAAAACCAGGTTTGAAGTGTGCAGTCTACTTAAAACATTGGGTTTTTTCACTAGATGCATACTACAGAGCTATACAGCAAGGGGTTAGTTGACTTTGTGGGTACAGAACTGTGGATATGGAGGGCAGACTATAAAATTATATGTAATATTAAATTACATATAAATTATATATATATTTACCTGCTCAAGGGGTTGGCATCCCTCACCCCCACATTGTTCAACTGTAAATTACCTCCATTTGCTAATAACATTGTAAGATGCGTGTTAAGTCACTGCAGTCATGTCCAACTCATTGTAATCCTATGGATTGTAGCCCACCAGACTCCTCTATCCATGGAATTCTCCTGGCAAGAATACTGGAATGGGTTGCTTGCCCTCCTCCAGGGGATCTTACCACCCAACATTCTAAGATAGGTACTCTCATTTGATAGCAAGAGGTTAAAAATATTGATAGTTAAAAAAAAAAAAGAACTGCCCAGGGTCCCATGATCAGAATGTCACAGCTGGAATTCAATCCTAAAACTTTCAAACACCAAATTCAAGATCTTGTCTTCGGGCTTATTGCTTTCTGCAAGTTTCTCTAGTCTCCTGCCCTTCTTAATCTAGTGCTGACCCAGCTTTAGGCCAGAGAGGACCGCCAGGTTTTCTTGGATGCAAATGAATCCAAGACCAACCTAAATGAGCTCAAAGAGGATCTGGGGACAGGCAGGAAGGAAGTAATAGGGGAAAATGGGAAATGCAACTCTTGTCAAATGCTGGTCATATAAATGGTTGTTGGTTGTTTAGTTGCCAAGCCATGTCCAACCATTGCAAGCCCATGGTCTATAGCCTGCCAGGTTCCTCTGTCCATGGGATTTCCCAGGCAAGAATGCTGAAGTGGGTTGTCATTCCCTTCTCCAGCGGATCTTCCCAACCCAGGAATCAAAGCTGGGTCTCCTGCATTGCAAGTATCTTCTTTACTGACTGAGCCACCAGGGAAGCCCCAGTCATACAAATAAACCCTGTTAACCTTATACTTCTGAGTCTCAAATGTAGAGAAAGTAGAGACTTTTGTGGGTATCAAATAACCAATTATTAAACATATGTAAAGCATATCTGATTGGTTATATTCCTTCCTGTCATGCTTTGTTCCCAGTTTAACAAATCAGAGTATTGTTACTTGGTAGGTGAAATACAGGGCAGGCACTCCCTGAGGTGAATGCAGGGTGAGAAACTGGTTAAAAAAATCCATCTAAAAAGTTCATGTGTATTCTGAGTATAAGAAAGAAAACTGCTTTCTTTTAAGCATTTTCCATTCCAAAATCTTGAATTTACTATTTGTAGTTATCACTCTGATTGACAAATTTGGCAAATAAGGCCGTGAAGACCAGAAAACAAACTTGTGTGTTTTTGGTAGGCTTTAGAGTTTCCCAGTGGAGAGGGCAATGGCACCCCACTCCAGTACTCTTGCTTGGAAAATCCCATGGACGGAGGAGCTTGGTAGGCTGCCGTCCATGGGGTTGCTAAGAGTCGGACACGACTGAGCGACTTCACTTTGACTTTTCACTTTCATGCATTGGAGAAGGAAACGGCAACCCACTCCAGTATTCTTGCCTAGAGAATCCCAGGGATGGGGGAGCCTGGTGGGCTGCCGTCTATGGGGTCACACAGAATTGGACACGACTGAAGTGACTTAGCAGCAGAAGTAGCAGCAGCAGCAGAGTTTTGTAGAGGTCAAAGTTAAAGAATGGCTAACAGTGAAAACTTACTATGCTTTTCTCTTTTAGGAAACTGCAGTAAGGGTATGCTATGCCTCATTAGATCACAACAATGAGGGGAAGCGAAGAAAGCCCAGGAAACAGAAAACTCATTTGTCAGACAAGGATGAAGAGGGGCAGATGCATGCAAAGGATATCAGCCTTTCTAAGACCACTTTGGTGGACAGTTACCCACCAGAAAGCGAGGCAATAGAGGAAAACATTCATGATGATCCCATCAGGCTGTTTGGATTGATCCGTGCACAGAAAGAAAGTTTACACTCGCTAGACTATGATCTAGCTCAGTGAACTGGCTCTTACTGCACGTGTTTGTCAGAGAAATGAAGACCCATTTGACACAGCATGACTTGTCATGGTGATGATCTGATCGTCTGTTGGTGGGATGGTTGCTTACCTTTTATCCAGAGGTTATGTTATGCATGCCAAATGGAATACCATACAAATTAGCTATTTAGTTATTTGAATTCACTTAAAAAACACGTATGTAGTAAAATGTAAATAAAATCAAGTTTGCAGATTGATTCTGATAGAAGCCATAACTTCACAACAATACTCAGTGACATAAACCTCCCCCCAAAAAAGGTTTTAAGCATATGTTCTTGATCATGTTGAAAGAAGTCAATTTTTTTTTTAAGTTCTCCTTTCTGAATGTGAAATACCCCATAATTGGAGAAAATTTCTGATTGAAAGGCATGGGAGGCATTTAAACTTATTGCTAAGAGTAGAGGGATAAGCTTCTTAATATTTTCCACAAATGGAAATTTTAGTTCTAGAAATGAAATTAATGCATACTCCTTATAACAACAAATAGTATAAAAAATAATTTAGATATTCCACTAGCCAGAGATAATTGCAGTGATCAACTTTCTATATATTCTTTTAGATATTTTTCTCAGCATGACCATACATATACCCATATATAGGCCTAGTAGTTTTTTTTTTTTTAACAAAAAAGAAAAAGGGGGAATGATGATTGTACACTTATTATTTAAGCTTTTTTCACTTAATATATCATAAATTTCTTTCCACTGTTATTTTTAACTATAACTAACTATAGTTAATAATTTTAATTTAATGATTGCATAGTATTTAATTGATGATTGTACCAAAACTTAAATAATTTTGAAGTACATTTAGCTCATTTCCAATCTCTGTTTTTTTTGCTTTTACAAATAACATTTTAATGAGGATCCATCTTTGCACATGTTTGGTACTTTTCTGACTTCTTGTGGCCAAATGTCTAGGAAAAGGATTGCTGCATTAAAAGGTGTGCATTGTGTAAGTCTCTATAGATTATATTTCTGAAAGGCTAAGAGTTAGGTCAAAGTGTGTGCCCTGTTTAAACGCTAATAAGCACTCTTAAATTGCTCTCCAAAAATTTTTTTTCTAAAATGCTTTCTATCTTGCTCCATTTAGAGTAGAAAATTTGGTTTAAATCACTGAACAAAAACATTATACTTGACAGCTATTGCTCCTGCCCTCTGACCAGAGCTTAGAAGATTTTAGTGACTCTTCAATTACCTGTGGAGCTCCCATGGCTGTTGATATCATAAGTTATACAATGACGATGGAAACAGGCTCTGCACCCATTGAATAGAAGATGAGTATTAGGTTAAAGAAAAGTATAACTACTAGTAAAAAAAAAATACTATTAAGAAAAAATAATGAGAGATAATAACAGCGCGAGGGCATCTCTGAAGGAAATCTTAATTCTGAGAACTGAACAATGAGAAGGAACCACCCACATAAAAAGAGGAAGAAAGAGCACATTTTGTGTAAAACTTCAATCCCTATTTGGAAGTGCCTACATCTATCAATAATAATTTTTCCATTATGAATCTGTAGAAAAATAAATGCTGATTATAAAATTTTTCAAGTTGTTCACAGTGCCATAGAAAAGGCAAAAAATATTAATATCTAAGGTCAGAAGAAGTCAGGTTTCTGATTCCAAAGAACCAAAATGAAGTTAATAATACATATTGACTTTGTGTTTAATGTTTAATTTAAAATAAAATTTTTGCTATCACATTTATGTTGTTACATGTTTATATATTACCATGGTTCAATAAAAATAAAGTTAGATTGTGTTTACGGCAGCTATTTTTTCCTGTAACTATTCCACAGGATTCACTTGTATTATTTACCTGGCATCTAGAAATATTTGAATTTTTTGCCTCTGGTTTATATCATTTGAATTCTAAAATATTTTAAAGTTTTGTGTACCAGATATATCTGATGCCCATTAGGAAGATTTTTAGCTACAAATTTAAATTCGTTAATAAATATAAGGCTCTTTAAGTTACCTATTTCTTATTGTGTGATCTTGGTGAATGTGTCTTTTGAGGAATTTGTTAAATTTATTGGCATTAAGTTGTTCAAATACTCTCAATTATTCTTTTAATATCTGTAGGATTTGTAGTGACTTTTCTTTTATACTGATAATTTGCTTATTTTTACCTGCATTGGCAACCCACTCCAGTACTCTTGCCTGGAAAATCCCATGGGTGGAGGAGCCTGGTAGCCTGCAGTCCATGGGGTCACAAAGAGTCACACACGACTGATCGACTTCACTTTCACTTTCCACTTTCATGCATTGGAGAAGGAAATGGCAACCCACTCCAGTATTCTTGCCTGGAGAATCCCAGGGATGGGGGAGCCTGGTGGGCTGCCGTCTATGGGGTCGCACAGAGTCGGACACACTGAAGGGACTTAGCAGCATAGGTTTGTTAATTTTGATACCCTGAAAAAGTTATTGTTCAATTTCATGTTGTTTTTATGTTTTCTGTTTCATTGACTTACCCTCTGATATATGTTATATCCTTTCTTCTGCCTATTTTATGTTTCATTTTTCTTTTTAAAAAAAACATTTTAAGGTGGAAACTGAGGTCATTAATATAAAACCTTTCTTATCTAAAGTAGTCAGTCTCATAAATTTCCTCTTTCTAAAATATTGTTTTGCTATATCCCACAAATTTTGATGTTTTCATACTCATTCATTTCGAATACTTTCAATTTCCCTTTTGATTTCTTCTTTAAGCAATGGGTTACTTATAAATGTATTTTATAGTTTCCAAATATTTGAGGATTTTCCAGATATTTCTGTTGTTGACTCCTAAATTAATTCTACTGTGGTCATAGAACATATGACTTGAATCTTTTTATATTTTGTGGCTTTACTGTCAGAATATAGTCTATCTTGGTGGATAACAGTGTGCACTTGAAAAATGTTATTCTATTGTTGATAGAGTGTTCTGTAAGTGTCAATTAGGTCAATTTGGTTGATAGAGTTTTTCAAGTCTTCCAGGTGGCACTAGTGGTAAAGAATCCCCCTGCCAACGCAGAAGACACAGGAGACGTGGGTTCTTCCCTGGGTCAGGAAGATCCCCCTGGAGGAGGCCATGGCATCCCACTTTAGTATACTTACTGGGAGAATCTTGTGGATAGAGGAGCCTGGTGGGCTACAGACTGTGGGGTGGCAAACAGTTGGACACAACTGAAGTGAGTGAGCATGCACACACATGCATATCCTGATTTTGCCTCTGTGTTCTATCAATTATTGAGAGGAGAGTGTTGAAATCTGACTGTATTTGTACTTTTGTCTATTCCTCTGTACCAGTCTGTCGGTTATTGCTTCATGTTTTTTAAAGCTCTACTATTATTAAGGCATACATGTTCAGAGCATTAGTTTCAGATGAATTTAATCTTCATCACTATGATATAACCATCTTTGTCCTTGGTAGTATTGTTTGCTCTGCAATCTACTGTGTCTAATATTAGTATTGTTATTTTAGCTCTTTTGATTAATGTTAGCATGATATATCTTTTTATATCTTTTCAACCTAGTTATATCTTGTATACTTAAAGTGCACTTTTTGTGGGCCACATATAGTTTTGCTTTTTTAAAAAAGCCAGTCTGAAAATCTATCATTTAATTGGGGTGTTTATTTTCATTTAGTGCAGTTATTGATATTATTGGGTTCAAAATAACACTTTTGATATGTTTATTTGTCCCATCTGTTCTTGTTTTCTTCTTTTTATGACAGCTTCTAGATTATATCAGTATTTTATGATTCCATTTTATTTTCATGGCTGGATTATTAGTTATAAATCTGTTTTTTTAGTATTACATATCATTATAAACTTTCACATTTCAGCTGAAAAAATGTAAAGAAAACAGAGAACATTTTGACTCAAAAAACAGATGAATTCCACAGTCTTAAGATTTTCACTGAAAATTTCTTAAGGTTCCAAAAAGTTCAACTCAAATCTCAGTCATGGCTGACTGTATCTGAAGTGGGTACCTGAATCAAGATAGCTGTCTAATCTATAGACTGGTGTAGAAGATGCACTATCAATGGGGGCAGAGCCAACAGGATGCTATTAAAGAGAATTTGGTGCTTGGTAAACAAGGCATAATTGCAAGGGGGCAGAAACTAAGAGTAAACACAAGAAGATTGTTGCTAGAGAACAGAATTCAAGACTGTGATCAAGAAAATCATAACAACCCTTATTTATTAAGAACTTACTAAGGGCAAACCCTGGGCTAAGTACTTACCTGCATACCTAATTTAATCACGTAATGCCCTAAAAGATGGATGCTGTTATAATCTTACATATGAGAAAGCCAAGGCTGATAAAGATTAACTTGCCCAATATTTCACAAATATAGATTCAGAATTTAAATAGCAGTCCAAGTGCAGAGCTGGATAAATTGAGAAATTGACCCCTTCAGTTGGTTAAAAGCACCTTAGGCCCAAGTTTTGGATTGTCCCTAGTGAAGTCAAGCAGCTCAGTCGTGTCTGACTCTTAGCGACCCCATGGACTGCAGCCTACCAGGCACCTCCGTCCATGGGATTTTCCAGGCAAGAGTATTGGAGTGGGTTGTCATTGCCTTCTCCACTTGCCATTGCCAAGCACTGTTACTACTAAGTGCTTTAAATAAAATAACCCATTCAACTTTCTTGGGTTAGGTACTATTATCTCTCATTTTACAGATGAAGTCTCTGCAGTATAGAGTGGTTAAGAAACTTGTCAAGGGTCAAACAGCTAGTGAGTGTTGGAGCCAGGATTTAATTACAGGCAGCCTGACTCCAGAGTAATGAGTTCTCAGGTACCACCCTTCTCCTTCCTCTGGTCATGGGTCTGTCTTAGGTGACACCATAGATGTAGCCATTGTGCCAGCAGTTACCTGGGACAACAGAGCCAAGACTGAATGAACGTAGGGAGCCAGGGTCCTTTCTAACAGCTCCATGGTGGTTTAGTCATCAAGTCGTATCTGACTCTTGTGACCCCATGGACTATAGCCCACCAGGCTCCTCTTCCCATGGGATTTTCCAGGCAAGAGTACTGGAGTAGGTTGCCATTTCCTTCTCCAAGGCCTGATTGTCCCTACATCCTGCCTATTTAATCATAATCATCTCTACTTTAAATACATTGGGTTTCTCATATTTAAAAGTCAAAAAGGTTAACTAAGACAAATTGAAGAAAAAGTATTAGAAATGTTGAAAAAAAATAAAAATTTATTGTAGTTTTCACAAACTAAGAACATCTCTAATTTAGGATGAATCTAAATATAAATCCATGTAAATGAGAATTTGCAGCTTTTAATAAACACCAAGACATCTGCCACAACAGGCTCATATTAAAGTGTTTTCACAGGCAAGTATTTTATTAATGCCACTTGCTTTTAAATGCCTTGCCTTTACCAGTCTCTATCCCAATTTTAGGGGGAAGAGAGGTCATCACTTCAGTGACTTTGGATGCTAAAGTCATGTTCACACCTATAAAAGACAAAACCCAAAACAAACTTGCAAAACATTTTTCAGTGTTACAGGTAACACCTGGTTTTGTGCCCAGTTTTGTCTAATATTGAACATGGGTGTGGAAAGCTATCTCATTTAGAAATTTTTATTTAAACAAAAATGGAAAGAATGGAATAAGTGTTTCAGTCAGTACTATCTTTGGCCACTTCTGATATAATTAACTTTCTTAACAAGTCAGTATCCATCACCAAACTTGAGAGTTAGACATTTGGTTTGGTTTTCATCTAAATTGATTGAGACAGTAGATTAAAAAACTGGTCCAAGTGTTGAGTAATAAAAATGTACCATTAGCATTTTAACTTGAGAAAGCAATGGCACCCCACTCCAGTACTCTTGCCTGGAAAATCCCATGGATGGAGGAGCCTGATGGGTTACAGTCCATGGGGGTCGCTTAGAGTCGGACACACCTGAGTGACTTAACTTTCACTTTTCACTTTTCACTTTCATGCATTGGAGAAGGAAATGGCAACCCACTCCAGTGTTCTTGCCTGGAGAATCCCAGGGATGGGGGAGCCTGGTGGGCTGCCATCTATGGGGTCGCACAGAGTCGGACACGACTGAAGCAATTTAGCAGCAGCAGCAGCAGCAGCAGCATGCATGCATATATAAAACTGAATCACTTTGCTGTACACCAGAAATTAACACAATTATGTAGGTCAACTGTACTTCAATTAAAAAGATGTGATGGATGAATTTGAACAGCCATGTTAGATCACAGGACTGATGCCACAGGCTAAGGATGGCAGAGAAACAACAGAAAGCATGTAAGCCTCTAACACATGAAGCATCACTCCAGCCTTGAGCCAACTATATCCAGCTTTCTTAATGTGAGAGAAATTTGTTTTCTTTAAGCCATTGCTATTTTGAGTCTTCTGTTTACTTCCAGGCGGGCCTTATCCAGGTCATGCATCCACAAATACCTTGGTTTCACGTTTTACCTAACTTTTCTCCAAGAGGAAATAAGAAGTGCTAAAATTGTGTCCTTTACGGTGCAGGGAAGTTTGTAAAATGAGATCCATTGACATACATCCATGGTTAGCATCTGTTTTATACTACTCAGAATAATCTTAGAGATAATAGAAAAGCCACTTTTTAGGAAGAAAAATGCATATTGAAATTTCTCACATATGCATAAGCTTGTTTCTTCTTTTAAATTTAGACAATTACATATGATTTTGAAGACTATACTTGTATACCTTTATTGGTTATTACAAGTTCAGAGGAAACACAAAAGAATTGTGCCTTAAGGAGATCACTGAAAATTCAGCAAGACATTTACAGACATTTTAAATAGATATTAAAACAACCAGTTTTAAAACACCAACAATTATCTCTTAACTGATTACACTTCATCCACTCTAAATCTTAGTATAAAATTGTTAGGACAATAACACTTGCTATGTTTTTAATTACCGAGTTGATATCAGTTTGACCTAATACAGTCAGCTTAGCTGTCTCTGAAAGACAAGGTTCCAACAAAGATGTAAATCAAGTGGCCTGCAGAGTTCAACTCTGATACAGGTCAGAGCAAGCAATGGAGATGTGAGGTGATCAGATTCTAACAAGAAGGAAGGCAGGTCTGCAGCCTCTTGCAGGGCACTTTGGCAAGCAAGTTTCCTTCTTCCTCCAGCTAGGACTGCTGCAGTGGCCTCTGCTCTATAGTTTTGAAACTTTAGTTATCCTAAAAAAAGGAATACCTTTTCCTGGATCTTTTGACATCGTCTTGTCAATTTTGCTATTCTTGCATACTTTGCACTCAATGAGGAATAGCACATATCTCATTTGCAAAATCAGAATGTGGAAGATTAATGCTATATGCACCCTCTCTCACTGTTAATAAATAAAATCCCATTCATCTCTTATTCCATTTTTTTGCAAATAAAAATGAGGTCACAGGCCTGCTTTTTACTTTTTATGCTAAGTAATGAAGTTTACAAAGACTTGCATTAAAAAAGTAGAAGTCTTCACAATTAACAAGAGTCTAAAAGAAATGATGTCCCCTCTCTCCTGAAGTTACAGAAAGAGAGCTTTCTACATCATAAAACAAATTCAAATGATCTGATTTGATAAAGTATTAAACAGAGAGTATTCACAAGAATATCAATCGTGTTTCCTGTGCAACAAGGGGATTTGTGAATATTCATAACTGTTCTATTAATATAAATTTGTCCTTGGAAGCAGCATTTAAAGATAAGATTCTTGTAAGACTTTGAAGACTTTAGAGATTGTTTCCATGTCTTGTAATAATAACCAAAAGAAATTTGCAGTTCTGATTAGTTCTTTTACCCAACCTGACAGTATTATAACTGTCTTCTCAGGGTTTTTTAAGATTGTAACAGGTTGGTGCAAAAGTAATTGTAGTTTTGCATTATTGAACTTTGCAATGATATTGGAATACATCCTTAAATAAATGTGGTTATGTTATACATCATTTTAATGCACATTTCTCACTTTGTTTTTTTGCTAATGACTTATTACTTGCTGTTTATTCTAGACTATAAAAATGATGTTAGACAAAAAGCAAATTTGAGCAATTTTCTTATTTGAATTCAAAATGGGTTGCAAAGCAGCAGAGACAAATTGCAACATCATCAACAACAACATCAACAACAATTGGCTCTGGAACTACAAATGAATGTACAGTGCAGTGGTGGTTCAAGAAGTT
Organism: Bos mutus; assembly: GCF_027580195.1. Classification (NCBI taxonomy): domain Eukaryota; kingdom Metazoa; phylum Chordata; class Mammalia; order Artiodactyla; family Bovidae; genus Bos; species Bos mutus. The sequence continues at coordinate 52,737,363 of NC_091617.1, forward strand.
TGTAAAGGAAATGAGAGCTTTGAAAATGAGGAGCATAGTGGCTGGCCATTGGAAGTTAACAATGACCAACTTAGAGGATCATCAGAGCTGATCCCCTTACAACTACATGAGAAGTTGCTGAAGAACTCAACGTTGACCGCTCTACAGTTGTTCAGCATTTGAAGCAAGTTGGAAAGGTGAAAAAGCTCAATAAGTGAATGCCTCATGAGATGACTGCAAATTTTAAAAACTGTCATTTTAAAGTGCCTTATTCTATGCAACAACAATGAATCATTTCTCAATTGGATTTTGATGTGCAACGAAGTGTATTTTATACAACAAACAATGAGCAGCTCACTTCCCAAAGCCAAACTTGTACCAAGAAAAGGTCATGGTCACTGTTTGGTGGTCTGCTGCTGGTCTGATCTACTACAGCTTTCTGAATCCTGGTGAAATCATTACATCTGTGAAGTATGCTCAGCAAATTGATGAAATGCACTGAAACCTGTAATGCCTGAAGCCAGCATTGGTCAACAGAAAGAACCCAGTTATTTTCCATGACCACTCCCAACCACAGGTTGCACAACCAATGCTTCAAAATTTGAACAAATTGGGTTATGCCTCATCTACCATATTCACTTAACCTCTTGCCAACTGAGTACCACTCTAAGTATCTTGACAACTTTTTGTAGGGAAAATGCTTCTACAATCAGCAGGAGGCAGAAAATGCTTTCCAAGGGTTCAGCAAATCCTGAAGCATGCATTTTTACACTACAGGAATATACAGACTTATTTCTTGTTGGCAAAAATGTGTTGATTGCAATGGTCCCTATTTTTATTAGTAAAGATGTATTTCAGCCTAGTTGTGATTTAAAATTCATGTCCAAAACTTCAATTATTTTTGTACCAACCTAAAAAATACTTGTCATATTAGTAAGTCACAACAGGAAATAATCATTAGCATTTTCCAATTTTGTCACAATCATGATCAAAAAACTTAAAGCCAATGACTGCAATTTTTCTTGTTTTAACTAGGAGATTAAATCAACTAACTCATCAGGAATAATATTTTACAAATATTTTGAGAATGGAGGACTAATCCACCTATAAGTGTCCTACAAGTAAAATATCCAAAAAAAAAAAAGGATAAAAAAGTTGAAAATAAAGATTAAAAACAGATATAATAAGCAAATAACATAAAATAAATTGACAGTTACAATAGTGTTAGGCAAAACAGACATGACAACAGAAAGCAATAATAAAGCACTGCAGTTGGTAAACTTAACATTTACTAAGAATATATAGTGTTTCTAATTTGGGTGAAGAAAGCTGAGCGCTGAAGAATCGATGCTTTTGAACTGTGGTGTTGGAGAAGACTCTTGAGAGTCCCTTGGACTGCAAGGAGATCCAGCCAGTCCATTCTATAGGAGATCAGTCCTGGGTGTTCTTTGGAAGGAATGATGCTGAAGCTGAAACTCCAGTACTTTGGCCACCTCATGCGAAGAGCTGACTCATTGAAAAAGACCCTGATGCTGGGAGGGATTGGGGGCAGGAGGAGAAGGGAACGACAGAGGATGAGATGGCTGGATGGCATCACTGACTCGATGGACATGGGTTTGGGTGGACTCTGGGAGTTGGTGATGGACAGGGAGGCCTGGCGTGCTGCGATTCATGGGGTCGCAAAGAGTCGGACACGACTGAGTGACTGAACTGAACTGAACTGAATATCATAAAGCCAAAATTTACAGAACCAAAAGGAGAAAGTATAAAAGTAAGACTCTGAGGAGGAAATTTTTCCTCCACTCTTACTGGTTCTTTTGGCTGGTGTAATAATTGACGTAAGACAGATTAATAGAAGAAAAGCCAATTTAGCTTTGTGACTATGGAGTCCCCCAGAAACCTGAGACTCAGAGAAGGTACCAAAGCAAAGAAGGAAGCTTTCATACATTTTAGACAAAGAAACAATAAATTCATGAGGAACTGACAAGACAAAGAAGCTTAGGTCTGAGTACTAATTAGTGAAGAATCTAACAGAATTTGTTTACACAGCCTTCTCAGTCCTAATCCCCTGTCTCTGGTGATAAGGATGTCTCTCTAAGTCCTGCTACAGGGAGGCTACCTTTCTCATGGGAGATTTATCTCCTACTTTCAGGGGAACAAAGGAAGGGGACAAAGAGTGTCAGAGTGTCCTTCTGGCACTGGCTGTTTCTTAAATAGCTTTAAAATAATCAATATGCCACTTTGGCATATTTTGTCATGGCCTGCCCTGAGCTACATCAACTTAAACATAACTTTCTCTGTAATTTATGGATTAATACACAAAGAAATCAATAACGACTTGGAAGATGCAGAAAATATAGTTAATATTGACTCAATGAAAAACTTATAAGCTGCTGTCTCTGGCAAACTGTTATGCTTTGAAAGGGTTACAAGTTGGCCCAGATCTTAAGCCTCTCTGCCCTAGGAGTGCTGACACTAGGTGTCCTGAGCCTCTCAGACCAGTCTCATCTGACCTCAAGTAACCTCACTCATTAATGCTACTAATACATGATATGAAAACATCTGAGGAACTGAGACAGTGGGCTTTTATAGAAAACTATATTCAGTAACCGGACATTTTCAGGAACACATAGAACAGTTATGAAAATTATTGACCACATTCTAAGCCATAAACTAAGCCTTGGTATATGTCAAAAAAGCAGAATTACAGACACATTCTTTGACAATTAAGATAGAAGTTGATTTTGTTAAAAAATAAGTTAAAAAAGTAAGAAAATTTGTAAATGATAAACACATTTTTTAAATATCCCATGGATAAAAGAATAATGAAAGTTAAAACTGAGAGGTAAACTGAACTATGATTCCACCTACTTCTGGGTTGTTTTAATTGATACTTAGAAGGAAATGTAGTCTTAAAAGCTCATGTTAAAAAATAGTGTGAAAACCAAGCATTAAATATCAACTGTAAAATGTTGGTGATAAACATAAGTCTAAATAGAGAAGGAAACAAAGAGCAGCAATTAATTAGGAAAAGATATAGAATTTGCAAAGCCAAAATTAATTCTTTGATAAGATATAATGTCAATACTTTCAAGCTTCTATATCAGTCATCTGCAACTGAGAGCAATTTTGCTTTCCTCGTCTTCCAACCCTTCCCCAGGGAACATCTGGCGATGACTGAAGACAAACTGTGATTGGAAATACAGCCTGGGGTGGGGTGTGTCACTGGCATATGGTGGGTAGAATCCAAAGATGATGCTAAAAATCCTGCATGTGGGCTTCCCTGGTGACTTGTTGTTAAAGAATCCACCTGACAATGCAGGAAACACAGGTTCAATCCCTGATCCAAAAGAGTCCCACATGCCACAACAACTAAACCAGCGTGCCACAACTATTGAGCCTGTGCTCCAGAGTCCCAAACTGCAACTACTGAGGTTCGTGTCTCAAGCCCCTTCCCTGGTGGCTCAGAGATTAAAGCATCTGCCTGCAATGCGGGAGACCTGGGTTCGATCCCTGGGTCAGGAAGATCCCTTGGAAAAGGAAATGGCAACCCACTCCAGTATTCTTGCCTGGAGAATCCCATGAGCGGAGGAGCCTAGTGGGCTAAACAGTCCACAGGGTCGCAAAGAGTCGGACACGACTGAGCGACTTCACTTTCACTGTCACTGAGCCTGCATGCTACAACTACTGAAGCTCAAGTGCCTAGAGCCCATGCTGTACAACAGGAGAAGCCACTGCAATGCGAAGCCTGCACACTGCAACTAGAGTAGCCCCACTCACCGAAAACTAGAGACAAGCCTGTGCAGCAGTGAAGACCCAGCACAGCCAATACATTAAAAAATAATTTTGTAAAAATCCTGCAATGCACAGGACAGCTCCTATTAACAAAGAATCATTGACCCAAATTGTCGAAGTTGAGAAATCCTATTCAGTTAAATGGATTAAGTATAGGGAGAAGCCATTATACACAATATTAGGAATGAAAAGGGGCTCATGTCCTCAAATATAGAAAAATATTAAGATAATTAGAATCTTAATATTGGTGACATAAGATAGAGGGGTGGAAGGATATATGCTCATCTTCTCCTGTGAGAACTCCAAAACTACAACTCACTGCTGAACAACTGTTGACTGGACAGTATTGGATCCCACCAACAAAAGATACCCTATATCCAAGGGTAAAGGAGAAGCCACAGCATGATGGCAGGAGGGGCAAAATTGCATTTAGAATCAAACCCCTTATCTGCCAGAGATGCTCAGAGGGCTCAAACAAACCTTATGTGCACCAGGACCCAGAGACCCCCCAGAGATTGAGCCAGAACTGTGTTTCAGTGTCTCCTGCAAAGGTATGGGTAAGCAGTAGCCTGCTGCAGGGGCAGCGGCAGGGGCAGGGGCTCTGGGCACAGCAGACCTGGGTATGGCACAAGCCCACTTGAAGGAGATTGTGATTAACCCCACTATACAGCTGCCAGAACTTACACAGGACTGGGGAAACAGACACTTAGAGGGCACAAATAGAACCTTGTGCAAACCAGGACCCAGGAGAAAGGAGCAGTGACCACACAAGAGACTGACCCAGACTTGCCCATGAGTGTCCATGAGTCTCCGGGAGAGGTCGATAGTGGCCAGCTACAGGGTCAAGGGCACTGAGTGCAGCAGTGCCTGCATGGGACCTTTTGAAGGAGATCTCCATTATCTTCCTTCAGTCAGTTCAGTTCAGTCGCTCAGTCATGTCCGACTCTTTTGACTCCATGAATCACAGCACACCAGGCCTCTCTGTCCATCACCAACTCCTGGAGTTTACCCAAACTCATGTCCATCGAGTTGGTGATGCCATCCAGCCATCTCATCCTCTGTCATTCCCTTATCCACCTGCCCCCAATCCCTCCCAGCATCAGGGTCTTCTCCAATGAGTCAGCTCTTCATATGACATGGCCAAACTATTGGAGTTTAGCTTCAGCATCAGTCCTTCCAATGAACACCCAGGACTTATCTCCTTTAGGATGGACTGGTTGGATCTCCTTGCAGTCCACAGGACTCTCAAGAGGCTTCTCCAACACCAGTTCAAAAGCATCAATTCTTTGGTGCTCAGCCTTCTTCACAGTCCAACTCTTACACCCATACATGACCACTGGAAAAACCATAGCCTTGACTAGACGGACCTTTGTTGGCAAAGTAATGTCTCTACTTTTTATATGCTATCTAGGTTGGTCATAACTTTCCTTTCAAGGAATAAGCGTCTTTTAATTGCATGGCGGCAGTCACCATCTGCAGTGATTTTGGAGCCCAGAAAAATAAAGTCTGACACTGTTTCCACTGTTTCCCCATCTATTTCCCATGAAGTGATGGGACCAGATGCCATGATCTTCATTTTCTGAATGTTGAGCTTTAAGCCAACTTTTTCACTCTCCACTTTCACTTTCATTAAGAGGCTTTTTAGTTCCTCTTCACTTTCTACCATAAGGGTGGTGTCATCTGCATATCTGAGGTTATTGATATTTCTCCCAGCAATCTTGATTCCAGCTTGTGCTTCTTCCAGCCCAGCATTTCTCATGATGTACTCTGCATAGAAGTTAAATAAGCAGGGTGACAATATACAGCCTTGATGTACTCCTTTTCCTATTTGGAACCAGTCTGTTGTTCCATGTCCAGTTATAACTGTTGCTTCCTGACCTGCATACAGGTTTCTCAAGAGGCAGGTCAGGTGGTCTGTTGTTACCATCTCTTGAATTTTCCACAGTTTATTGTGATCCACACAGTCAAAGGCTTTGGCATAGTCAATAAGGCAGAAATAGATGTTTTTCTAGTACTCTCTTGCTTTTTTGATGATCTAGCAGATGTTGGCAATTTGATCTCTGGTTCCTCTGCCTTTTCTAAAACCAGTTTGAACATCTGGAAGTTCACGGTTCACGTATCGCTGAAGCCTGGCTTGGAGAATTTTGAGCATTACTTTACTAGCGTGTGAGATGAGTGCAGTTGTGCGTAGTTTGAGCATTCTTTGGCATTGCCTTTCTTTGGGATTGGAATGAAAACTGACCTTTTCCAGTCCTGTGGCCACTGCTGAGTTTTCCAAGTTTGCTGGCATATTGAGTGCAGCACTTCATGTTCCAAGATGTCTGGCTCTAGGTGAGTGATCACACCATCGTGATTATCTGGGTCATGAATCTCTGTTTTGTACAGTTCTTCTGTGTATTCTTGCCACCTCTTCTTAAAATCTTCTGCTTCTGTTAGGTCCATACCATTTCTGTCTTTCATTGAGCCCATCTTTGCATGAAATGTTCCCTTGGTATCTCTAATTTTCTTGAAGAGATCTCTAGTGTTTCCCATTCTGTTGTTTTCCTCTATTTCTTTGCATTGATAGCTGAGGAAGGCTTTCTTACTTCTCCTTGCTATTCTTTGGAACTCTGCATTCAGATGCTTATATCTTTCCTTTTCTCCTTTGCTTTTCAGTTCTCTTCTTTCCACAGCTATTTGTAAGGCCTCCTCAGACAGCCATTTTGCTTTTTTGCATTTTTTTTTCCTTGGGGATGGTCTTGATCCCTGTCTCCTGTACAATGTCATGACCTCCGTCCATAGTTCATCAGGCACTCTGTCAGATCTGGTCCTTTAAATCTATTTCTCACTTCCACTGTACAATCATAAGGGATTTGGTTTAGGTCTTACCTATCTTCCTTACTTCCACCATAGTTTGGCCTCAGATCAAATAACAGGGAGGGAACACAGCCCCACCAATCAAACAGAAAATAGGATTAAAGATTTACTGAGGGTGGCCCCGCCCATCAGAACAAGACCCTGTTTCCCCCTCAGTCAGTCTCTCCAATCAGGAAGCTTCCATAAACCCCTTATCCATCAGAGGGCAGACAGAATGAAAAGCACAATCACAGAAAACTAAACAAACTTATCACATGGACCACAGGCTTGTCTAACTCAATGAAACTATGAGCCATGCCATGTAGGGCTACCCAAGATGGTGGTCCGGTTGGAGATTTCTGATAAAACATGGTCCACTGGAGTAGGGAATGACAAACCGCTTCAGTATTCTTGCCTTGAGAACCCCATGAACATTAAGAAAAGGCAAAAAGACAGGACATTAAAAGATGAACTCCCCAGGTCAGTAGGTGCCCAGTATGCTCCTGGAGATCAGTGGAGAAATAACTTCAGAAAGAATGAAGAGACTGAGCCAAAGAAAAAGCAACACCCAGTTGTGAATATGACTGGTGATGGAAGTAAAGTCTGATGCTGTAAAGAGTAATATTGCATAGGAACCTGGAATGGTAGGTCTATGAATCAAGGCAAATTGGAAGTGGTCAAACAAGAGATGGCAAGAGTGAACATTGACATTTTAAGAATCAGTGAACTAAAATGGACTGGAATGGAGGAATTTAACTCAGATGACCATTATATCTACTACTGTGGGCAAGAATCCCTTAGAAGAAATAGAGTAACCAATATAGCAAACAAAAGACTCTGAAGTACAATACTTGGATGCAATCTCAAAAATAACAGAATGATTTCTGTTCGTTTCCAAGGCAAACGATTCAATATCACAGTAATCCAAATCTATGCCCCAATCAGTAATGCTGAAGAAGCTGAAGTTGAACACTCTAACACCCAAAAAAGATGTCCTTTTCATTTTAGGGGACTGGAATGCAAAAGCAGGATATCAAGAGATATCTGGAGTAATAGGCAAATTTCACCTTGGAGTACAAAACAAAGCAGGTCAAAGGCTAACAGAGTTTTGCTAAGAGAACACACTGGTCATAACAAACACCCTCTTCCAACAACACAAGAGAAGACTCTATATATGGACATCACCAGATGGTCAATACTGAAATCAGATTGATTATATTCTTTGCAGCCACAGATGGAGAAGCTCTATACAGTCAGCAAAAAACAAGACTGGGAGCTGACTGCAGCTCAGATCATGAACTCCTTATTGCCAAATCAAGACTTAAATTGAAGAAAGAAAGGAAAAGCACTAGACCATTCAGTTATGACCTAAATCATATCATTTATGATCATACAGTGGAAGTGACAAATAGATTGAAGGGATTAGATCTGATAGACAGAGTGCCTGAAGAACTATGGACAGAGGTGCGTGACATTGTATAAGAGGCAGAGATTAAGATCATCCCTAAAAGAAAGAAATGCAAAAAGGCAATATGGTTGTCTGAGGAGGCCTTAAAAATATCTGAGAAAAGAAGAGAAGCTAAAGGCAAAGGAGAAAAGGCAAGATACACTCATTTGAATGTAGATTTCCAAATAATAGCAAGGAGAGATAAGAAAGCCTTCCTCAGGGATCAATGCAAAGAAATAGAGGAAAACAACAGAATGGGAAAGACTAGAGATCTCTTCAAGAAAATTAGAGATACCAAGGGAACATTTCATGCAAAGATGGGCTTGATAAAGGACAGAAATGGTATGGACCTAACAGAAGCAGAAGATATTAAGAGGTGGCAAGAATACACAGAAGAACTATATAAAAAAGATCTTCATGACCCAGAGAACCACAATGGTGTGATCACTCACCTAGAGTGAGACATTCTGGAATGCAAAGTCAAGTGGGCCTTAGGAAGGATCACTATGAACAAAGCTAGTGGAAGTAATGGAATTCCCACTGAGCTATTCAAATCCTAAAAGATGATGCTGTGAAAGTGATACACTGAATACGCCAGCAAATTAGGAAAACTCAGCAGTGGCCACAGGACTGGAAAAGGTCAGTTTTCATTCCAATCTCAAAGAAAGGCAATGCCAAAGAATCTTCAAGTTCAGTTCAGTTGCTCAGTTTTGTCAGACTCTTTGTGAACCCATGGACTGCAGCACGCCGGGCTTCCCTGTCCATCACCAACTCCCAGAGCCTACTCAAACTCATGTCCATTGTGTCAGTGATGCCATCCAACCATCTCATCCTCTGGCATCCCCTTCTCCTCCCACCTTCAATCTTGCCCAGTATCAGGGTCTTTTCCAATGTGTCAGCTCTTTGCATCAGGTGGCCAAAGTATTGGAGTTCTGCTTCAGCATCAGTACTTCCAATGAATACTCAGGACTAATTCCCTTTATGATGAACTGGTTGGATTCCTCGCAGTCCAACAGACTCTCAAGAGTGTTCTCCAACACCACAGTTTAAACTACCACACTATTGCACTCATCTCACATGCTAGCAAAGTAATGCTCAAAATTCTCCAAGCCAGGCTTCAGCAGTATGTGAACTGTGAACTTCCAGCTATTTAAGCTGGATTTAGAAAAGGCAGAGGAACCAGAGATCAACCTGCCAACATCCGATGGATCATCGAAAAAGCAAGAGAGTCCAAAAAAAATCTACTTCTTCTTTACTGACTATGCCAAAGCCTTTGACTATGTATATCACAACAAACAGTGAAAAATTATGAAAGAGATGGGAATGCCAGACCACCTTACCTGCCTCCTGAGAAACCTGTATGCAGGTCAAGAAGCAACAGTTAGAACTGGACATGGAATGACAGGCATGTCCATGAAACGACATGGTTTCAAATCGGGAAAGGAGTAAGTCAAGACTGTATATTGTCACTCTGCTTATTTAACTTATATGCAGAATACATCATGAGAAACGCTGGGCTAGATGGAGCACAAGCTGGAATCAGGGTTGCTAGGAGATACATTAATAACCTCAGATATGCAGATGACACCACCCTTATGGCAGAAAGCAAAGAAGTACTAAAGAGCCTCTTGATGAAAGTGAAAGAGGAGAGTGGAAAAAGTTGGTTTAAAACTCAACATTAAGAAAAATAAAATCATGGAATCTGGTCCCATCACTTCTGGCAAATAGATGGGGAAACAGTGACTAACTTCATTTTGGGGGGCTCCAAAATCACTGCAGATGGTGACTGCAGCCATGAAATTAAAAGACGCTTGCTCATTGGAAGAAAAGCTATGACCCATCTAGAGAGCATATTAAAAAGCAGAGACATTAGTTTGCCAACAACTGTCCATCTAGTCAAAGCCATGGTTTTTCCAGTGGTCATGTATGGATGTGAGAGTGGGACTGTGAAGAAAGCTGAGCACCGAAGAATTGATGCTTTTGAACTGTGGTGTTGGAGAAGACTCCTGAGAGTCCGTAGAACTGCAAGGAGATCCAGTCCATCCTAAAGGAAATCAGTCCTGAATATTCATTAGAAGGACCGATGCTGAAGCTAAAGCTCCAATACTTTGGGCACCTGATGGAAAGAACTGACTCACTGGAAAAGACCTTAATTCTGGGGAAGATTAAAGGCAGGAGGAGAATAGGATGACAGAGGATGAGACTTTTGGATGGCATCACCAACTCAATGGACATGAGTTTGAGTAAGCTACGGGAGTTGGTGATGGACAGGGAAGCCTGGTGTGCTGCAGTCCATGGGTCGCAAAAAGTAGTACATGACTGAGCCAGTGAACTGAACTTAATTAGAATCTTACTAACAAATGTATACAGAAATGTATAAACATATAGAGAAAATGCATAAATTTCTAGAAAAATACAAATTTATCAAAACTAAAGAAAAAATAGAAAAACTAAATTATTATATAATTATTACAGAATTTGGCTCAATACTTTATAAACTTCATAGTGGAAACAGATATTCTCCTGTGTGTTAGTCGCTCAGTCGTGTCTGAGTCTTTGTGATCCCATGGACTGTAGCCCACCTGGCTCCTTTGTCCATGATATTCTTCAAGCAAGAATACTAGAGTGGGTAGCCATTCCCTGCTCCAGGGGATCTTCCTGACCCAGAAATCAAACTCGGGTCCCCCACATTGCAGCAAGATTCTTTACCATCTGAGCCACCAGGGAAGACCAGATACTCTCCTCCTCTACTGGTAAAGAATATAATACAGTACACAATGGAGGGCAATTTGGCAATATATTTAAAAATTACAAATTCATTTGCTCCATGAAATTCATTTGCAGCCATGAAATTAAAAGATGCTTACTCCTTGGAAGAAAAGTTATGACCAACCTAGATAGCATATTGAAAAGCAGAGGCATTATTTGCCAACAAAGGTCTGTCTAGTCAAGGCTATGGTTTTTCCAGTGGTCATGTATGGATGTGAGAGTTGGACTGTGAAGAAGGCTGAGCACCGGAGAATTGATACTTTTGAAGTGTGGTGTTGGAGAAGACTCTTGAGAGTCCCTTGGACTGCAAGGAGATCCAACCAGTCCATTTTGAAGGAGATCAGCCCTGGGTGTTCTTTGGAAGGAATGATGCTAAAGCTGAAACTCCAGTACTTTGGTCACCTCATGTGAAGAGTTGACTCATTGGAAAAGACTCTAATGCTGGGAGGGACTGGGGGCAGGAGGAGAAGGGGACGACAGAGGATGAGATGGCTGGATGGCATCACTGATTCGATGGATGTGAGTCTCAGTGAACTCTGGGAGTTGTTGATGGACAGGGAGGCCTGGCGTGCTGCGATTCATGGGGTCGCAAAGAGTCGGGCAGGACTGAGCGGCTGAACTGAATTGAACTGAACTGGTAGCACTCCCATTTTAAAGCATTCATTCTACAGGTACATTAGGACATACTAGGATATCTTTGAAATTATATTTCTACACAAAATTTATTGCAGTATTTGTAATACCAAAAGTCTGAAAGCAATATGAATCTTTTAAGTGAATTCTGATATAGTCACTAAATAGAATACATGTCACTATAAAGAAGAATGAAGACACATTGTGCATTGATATAAAAAGCTTTCAGGGTATAGGTTAAAAAAATTTTTTAAAGCCTGTAATAGTGTATAATGTTTGCTGCCTTTTGTGTAAGTCAGTCAAGGCTGGAGGAATAAAAATATGCATACTTTACATTTACTTATATTTGTATAAATAGAGATCTATTAGTGTTAGTTGCTCAGTCATGTCCTATTCTTTTGTGAACCCATGGACTGCAGTCTGTCGTACTCTTCTGTCCATGGAATTCTCTAGGCAAGAATACTGGGGTGATTTGCCCTTTCCTACTCCAGGGGATCTTCCTGAGCCATGGTGTGAACCCTGTCTCCCACATTGCAGGCAGATTCTTTACTGTTTGAGCCACAGTGTAATTCCATCCAAATTCCAACAGGCTGTTTTGTGAAAGTTAAAGGTTGATTCTAATATTTATATAGAAATGTAGATGCCAGGAATAGCCAATATGTGTTTGAAGGAGAATAAAGATGGGGAGAGAAGTTGTTGCTGGGACATGAGGCACACCAAAAAATGAGGTGGGTGGTCAAGGAAGAGGAGGAAGGAAGAAGGAGAGAGACAGAGAGGAGAAAAAGACAGAGGGCTTTTGCAGGCATGTGGGCGATGGCGGGTTTTAGGGGGTATGTTCAAAGGGCAGATATATGTGTCTTACTTACTCTTGGGGCCCTATATTTGGTGTTGGCTGTGAAATGTCCTTGGAAGCAGGATCTGAATCAGACACACTTGAGAGTGGTGTTAAGGATTTCTGAGACAGAACGGGGAGAGGACTCCTGTGAGAAACAGGTCAACAGCAGCAGGCAGCAGAAGCAAAGATGGGAGCAGGACCTCTTGTTCATACAATATGAAAGACTCCCTCTAGAGAAGTGGAGGGGTTTCCAAAAACACTCCAGACTGAATTTCACACAATCTTAACAACTGAAGGAATGAAGCCAGAATTAATTTGATTCTTACAATAAAAGCAATTTAACTTTTGTTTCAGAGTCTGATCTACTCAGACACACCAACCCAAATGAACAGGGTTTCTCTTGCAGAAATAAATCACAGCACTACAGCCAGAGAAAAGGCAGAAAGGCAAAAATATGGAGCACAACTTCTTTCAAGGCTTTTGTTTAATAATTGTCTTTGCCTCAGATGGCCCCGACAGTAAGTGTACTAAATGCTAACAAAGCAATATCATAAAATTGACTTTTTAAATGTTAACATTTTTGTGTCCTGATCATTTTATTTGGTTGCTGTTTATTAATATAAAGCTGTACAAAGGTGATACAAATTTCTGTCTTGAAAATTTTATTGGCCTTACTTTCTAACTAGGATAATTAAACAACAATAATTGGGCAAATGAAGATGAAAAAAGCATGGTAATCACTTGTCATTTTAATGTCATCAGAAGATAATTCATGTAAGCTCAGACATGCTACTATTTAATCTACTTCCTTTCAATTTGGGTAATGTTGCATTCTAATCAGGGTAATTAAAGCTTACTCAATTATAAAGGAGTGTTCCATAAGGTAGGAGAGCGGAAGCAGATATTTGTATGTGCATTTTGCTTAATAGCACCTGCTTATGTGTCACCAACAAAAGGCAAACTCTGAGTCTACTTTCAAAATCAATTGGTTGTTGAGTGAAAAGTAAATAAATGTTTGCTTAATAATCAGTATCTTGTGTTCAATAAGGAAAAGATTCTGAAGTGAAAACAAAAGTCTCTGTTAAAATTTGAAACTAGCCCAATTTTTCCAAAACTGAAATATACTCATTAAATCATTCCATTGGTTCTTTGGGCTTTAATAATTTTATCATGATTTACTCATAATAGCTTTTTTCTTTCATCATTAGGTATGGCGGTGTGGAAGAAACCCACCAAACAGCATACTAACCAACAGCTGTTGGAGGTGATAGAAATTTCCTGGGAAAGAAAATATGTTTAATATGTTTTATATCTTTTTTTTGTGTTTTGAAAGCTGCTTGTCACAGCACAGTTTGTATATGAAGTATTTTCATATTACATAAAGTGTGAGAGATTTTACACTGAGCCTAATTATGCCCTGTGTGTTAGAAACAGTTTTTGCCTGAGTAGAGCCAGAAAAGAATTCTTAACCAAAAATTCCAAATGCACACTGACTCCAGACTGCCGTCCCTTACCTATCATGCTTCTCAGCACTTAGTTCTGACATTTCTACTTTATTTATATGCTTCCAAAGAGCTCAGAGAGCTCAAAAAAGCACTGTAGTGGAGCCATAAGATCTGAAACATGGCACCGCCCTCCCCCAATAACTCTCAAGGGCTTTGTGGGATCCCTCCAGGATATACTGCAAAGCGAAGAGTGTTGTCACTTTTCTGACAATGCATAAGCTCAAGAGGAAAGCTTTCTTCTGTTTGTTTTGTATTGAAATTCAATTTCCTTTCAAAAATAAAAGTTGAGTTAAATTAAACTATTTGTTATTTCTTGCACATAGATTCTTAAGTTCTTCAAGGGGCAAAGTCCTCTACCAGACAGAATGTCACAGAGGTCAGAGAGCTCTTTGATAAATGCAGAATCATAATCTGGTTTCCTTTTCTCTAATGTGTGGGATAACCTGTACACAGGTATACTAGTCAAGGAAAGAATTTAAGGATTTTAAATTTGTACAAATTTTTGCAAATCGACAGAGTGGTTCAGCATATGAGAAAAGAATCTAATCCTCTCTGGGCCTCTGCCTTGCCCACTTGCTGCTTTTGAGAGAACTGCCCAAAGCAATTTGTCCAGCTGAGGTGGTCACATACTATACCACTCGACTCACAACTGACCCAAGGGTAGGCCCTGGCCACTAACCTATAGTGTGATCTGTTATAAGGATTTTTTTCAAGCTAAGGTGTGATGACAATATCACTGGACTGAAGTCAATCTTGTTATTCTTTTAGGCTTGTAATTACTGAAAAAAATTTGTAGTGGGTCTAGAATGAGACAGATAGTAAGAAACAGAGGGAGGATCTGAGAGACACAGTGGTGGAACACTAGAACATGGATCTATGTACAAGTGCTTTAAAGGAAGGTTGACTACAATTCCTTTTGTATCAGCAGAGCTCCCATCAATTGGGCCATTAGAGCATGAAGATATTTGTCTCATTGAAACTTGGACACATAGGTCATTTATTCATTCAGCAGCTATTTATCAAGCACTTAGTATATGCTAGGCACGGTTCTTGATGTGGACAACGCAGCAGTCAAATAGCAGACAAGACCCCATGTCTCTCATGGGGCTTACAATTTATTGCAGAGAGGCAGAGAATAAACAAATTAGTAAATAGTCTTATCTATTAGAAGGAAAACTGCAGAGAAAATAGAGCAAAAAGAGGGATATAACGGGGAGAGGAAGTGATGGGTAGTTACAGTTTTAAGTGTGGTAGTCAAGAAAGGGCTAAGAAGGTAACATCTGGGATTTGCAGGAGGTGAAAGAGCTACTCATGAGGAGAGCTGGGGCAAGAATGTTCCCAGTGAAAGAAACTGTGTCCAACATGTGAGCAGTCTAGCTGTGATGGCCACTGTGGCAGCAACAGAGTGAATAAAGGGAGACCAGGAGGAAAGGTGGAGAAGGCAATGGCACCCCACTCCAGTATTCTTGCTTGGAAAATCCCATGGATGGAGGAGCCTGGTAGGCTGCAGCCCATGGGATCGCTAGGAGTTGGACACGACTGAGCGACTTCCCTCTCACTTTTCACTTTCATGCATTGGAGAAGGAAATGGCAGCCCACTCCAGTGTTCTTGCCTGGAGAATCCCAGGGATTCCCAGAGCCTGGTGGGCTGCCATCTCTGGGGTCACACAGAGTTGGACACGACTGAAGCGACTTCGCAGCAGCAGCAGGAGGAAGGGAGTCAGAGGTAAAGGGAGGGGGAGGGAAGGAGAATGCATGGGAACATATAGGCCATTGGAATTTGTCTTTGGTGACAGGGAACCCTTGAAAGATTTTGAGTACAGTGATTAGTCTATGTTTTAATAGAGTCTCCCCAGTTGCTATATTAGATTTAATAGTAGGCAGTCAAGGGGAGAGTAACCTTGAGATAATTGCAATAATTCTGATGGGAGATGATGGTTTGAGCCACAGTGGTAGCAGCAATGAAGAGTTCTTGGATTCTGGGTGTGTATTTTGAGAGTGTTCATGTTCCTTTCTGAATTTTTTGGATCTTTCTATGTATGAAACTCAAGAAAGCATTTGTTGAGTGAAAATGCACTAATTGAAAAAAATGACACGTGCTTCCAGGAAGATGGAATATAAATAATTTTCCTATTTCTCCCACTAAGTACAATTAAAACCCCTGAGCATTATATAAGACAAACAGAAGAACTTGAGAGACTGAGGGAAACAGCAAACCAGCTAGAAACCTAGCATCCCAAGAAACAGAGTAATGAGTTCTCTGGGTTTTCTTTTTATCTCATATGTCCCATGTTATTGATCAGTTGCCAAATTGTGTTCAACTCTTTGCTACCCCATGGACTGCAACACTCCAGGCCTTCCTGTCCCTCACCATCCCCCAGAATTTGCCTATTTGGAACTAAAGAAGCCAAGCAACCTGAAAATGCCAATGAGCTCAAACAAACAAAAAAGCTTACTCTCTATAGCTAAAGGGCCAGGAAAGAGGCCACCTAACAAAACAAAAAACTTTTTGACAATAATTTCTCAGCTCCAGTCAAATACCATAGAGAAAACTGCAGCCCCACCTCAGTTGGGGCAAGCGAAGACTGAGAGAGAAGCCTAGACTTCCACACTCATGATGCTGTAAGAGATATTCCCAAATCCCTACTAGGGTGGTATCAAAGAAGCCAGTAGAGACCCAGGATTTTCATCCCCCTTGCGCCCACTACACTGTGAGGTCTCCATCCTGCAGTGTCAGTGAAAGTCATATGGTGAACCTGGACTTCCACCTTTCATCCACCCATTTTAAGGGAGCCCTTCTCATCACTTGGTAGAGGCAAGGGCATCAGAGGAGGCTTAGTGGAGAGTCAGGACCCTCAGCATTGCCCAGGAGTAATGAGACCACTCAAATAAACAAGACAATCAATAGGTGCCAACACTGAAATGACAGGTGTTACAATGAAAAGATTTTAGAACAGCCATGATTTTAAAAAAGCTTCAGTGAGAAATTATAAGCATGCTTAAAGCAAATGAAAACACAGTCTTAGCAAAGAAATAGAAGACAAAGAACCAAAGAGAAATTTTAGAATTGAGAAATATAAACCTTAAAATGAAATCTCAGCAGATGGGCTCAACAATAGAATGGATAGGACAGGAAAAAGAATCAGTGAACTAAAGACTGAAGAATAGAAATTACCCAGTACTTTTTGAACAAAAAAGAGAAAATAAATGAAAAAAATAGAGTATCAGGGATCTGTAGGATTAGAACAGAATCTAACATTAATATCACTGGTGTTTCCATAGAAAAGGAGGAAAAAGCCAGAGCTGAAAAAGTACTTGAAGAAAAATTCCCAAATTTAGCAAGACACAAATCTACATGGTCAAAAAATGGACCAAACCCCAAACAGGATAAACTCAAAGACATTCATGTGATTAATGTGTGTTGAATTTTGTCAAATGTCTTCTCTGCATCAATGATGCAATCATGTGATCATATGATCGTTTTTCTTCAGTCCCTTAATAGGGTGTATTATATTGATTTTTTTTGAACACTGGACAAATGTCACCCTTGAAGTAAACTACACTTGGTCATGGTTTATAATTTTTTTTTACTATATTGCCAAACTCTATTAGTTAATATTTTACCAAGGTTTTTGTTTCTATATTCATGAGGAAAATAAAGACTTCTGCAATATTTTTAGATATAAAAGTATATTCTAAAATGTTATACAAAATTAAATATTTCTATAGCTATTAATATATTTGGAACAATTTTGGAAAAGATAAAGGGATTATAATCAGTTTACTTAATTTTAAGACATATAGGTTACTCAAAACAGACTCACGTATAGGGAACCCAAAATATATCCAACTATTTTTTTGACAAAGTTGTAAAAGCAAGTTAGTACAGGAAACACAGCCATTTCAATTAAACATGCCAGAGCAAACAGACACCTGTAGGCACAAAGATGAACTTTGACTCAAATCTCATTATACGTAAAATTAATTCAAAACAGATGAGACTTAAATGTTAAATACTATAAGCCATTAGAAAAAAAAAATCATAGGAGAAAATGTTTAGGCTCTAGAGTTAGTCAAAGAATTCTTCAATGACACCAAAAGTACTGATCATAAAAGGAAAAATTGATAAATTAGTTTTATCTAATTAAAAACTTTGGACTATGAAAGATCCTATTAAAAAGAAAGTCTACAAAGTGTTTGTAAAACACACATGACAAAAGATGAGTATCTAGAATATATAAAGAATGCTCAAAATTCAACTATTAAAAAAAAACCTATCTTTAGAAAGAAGAATGGAACTGGAGGAATCAACCTGTCTGACTTTAGGCTCTACTACAAAGCCACAGTTATCAAGACAGTATGGTACTGGCACAAAGACAGAAATATAGATCAATGGAACAAAATAGAAAGCCCAGAGATAGATTCACACACCTAAGGATACCTTATACTTGACAAAGGAGGCAAGAATATACAATGGAGAAAAGTCAATCTCTTTAACAAGTGGTGCTGGGAAAACTGGTCAACCACCTGTAAAAGAATGAAACTAGAACACTTTCTAACACGATACACAAAAGTAAACTCAAAATGGATTAAAGATCTAAATGTAAGACCAGAAACTATAAAAGTCCTAGAGGAGAACATAGGCAAAACACTCTCCAACATACATCACAGCAGGATCCTCTATGACCCACCTCCCAGAATATTGGAAATAAAAGCAAAAATAAACAAATGGGACCTAATTAAACTTAAAAGCTTCTGCACAACAAAGGAAACTATTAGCAAGGTGAAAAGGCAGCCTTCAGAATGGGAGAAAATAATAGCAAATGAAGCAATGGACAAACAACTAATCTCAAAAATATACAAGCAACTCCTACAGCTCAATTCCAGAAAAATAAATGACCCAATCAAAAAATGGGCCAAAGAACTAAACACACATTTCTCCAAAGAAGACATACAGATGGCTAACAAACACATGAAAAGATGCTCAACATCACTCATTATCAGAGAAATGCAAATCAAAACCACTATGAGGTACCATTTCACGTCAGTCAGAATGGCTGCGATCCAAAAGTCTACAAGCAATAAATGCTGGAGAGGGTGTGGAGAAAAGGGAACCCTCTTACACTGTTGGTGGGAATGCAAACTAGTACAGCCACTATGGAGAACAGTGTGGAGATTCCTTAAAAAACTGGAAATAGAACTGCCTTATGATCCAGCAATCCCACTGCTGGGCATACACACTGAGGAAACCAGAAGGGAAAGAGACACGTGTGCCCGAATGTTTATCGCAGCACAGCTTATAATAGCCACGACATGGAAGCAACCTAGATGCCCATCAGCAGATGAATGGATAAGAAAGCTGGGGTACATATACACAATGGAGTATTACTCAGCCATTAAAAAGAATACATTTGAATCAGTTCTAATGAGGTGGATGAAACTGGAGCCTATTATACAGAGTGAAGTAAGCCAGAAAGAAAAACACCAATACAGTATACTAACGCATATATATGGAATTTAGAAAGATGGTAACAATAACCCTGTGTACGAGACAGCAAAAGAGACACTGATGTATAGAACAGTCTTATGGACTCTGTTGCAGAGGGAGAGGGTGGGAAGATTTGGGAGAATGGCATTGAAATATGTATAATATCATGTATGAAACGAGTTGCCAGTTCAGGTTCGATGCACGATACTGGATGCTTGGGGCTGCTGCACTGAGACGACCCAGAGGAATGGTATGGGGAGGGAAGATGGAGGAGCATTCAGGATGGGAAACACATGTATACCTGTGGTGGATTCATTTCGATATTTGGCAAAACTAATACAATATTGTAAAGTTTAAAAATGAAATAAAATTTAAAAAGAAAAAAAAATCCAGTTGGAAAATAGGCAGAAGACATTCCACTAAATAGGATATACAGATGACAAGCACATGAAAGAATGTTAAACCATTAACCATTAGGGAAATGCAAAACTATAAGGAAGACAGTCCTCTCACAGAACTATTGCTTTGCCCCTTAAAGCAGTAACTGACATTGCTTTGTATTCTCCTGGTGGGTGATAGGATTGGGTCTCCTCTGTATTCCAAGCACTACATTTCGGTCGCTTCCGCCTCTGGTGGGCCACAGTGATGCTGTTGCTAGTGATTTTAGGGCTTTGTTATTTAACTTATTCATGGTGCCGGGCTCAGTCCTTACCAGGGCTACGCCACTCCCTCCGTGCCCTAGACCTGCTGTAGACCGTGTGCAGACCTCAGTGTCCGAGTCTGGAGCAGCCTCTCGGGCACAGCCCCGGGAAGATGGGAGACCGAAGGATGGAGCCTTGCTCCTCCTGGGCCTCTGGGGAGAGGCATGCGCCCAGGGGACTGGGCTGGGGCGTGTCAGGAGGTGCTGGTTTTCACTGCCTGTTTTCTCCTTTTGGTGTAATGTTTTATAAATCCCTTGGCCGGAGAACTAATATGCTAATTGTCTTAAATAAATTAATAAATGTAGTCCATTAGAAAAGGGAAAAAATATAATATTACTACATAGCAGAATGGCTTAATAAAAAATAGTGGTGAACTACAAACTGGTGAGAATGTGGGAAAACTGGATTATTCACGTTGCTGGAGGAATGTAAAATGGAACAGCTACTCTTGAAAACAATATGGTAATTCTCTAAAAAAAAAAACTAAGACAATTACTGTATGAACCAACAATTGCTTTTGGATATTTATCCTAGAAGTGAATGAAGTTTTTCAGTCGTGTCAGACTCTTTGTGACTCCGTGGACTGTAGCCCACCAGGCTCCTCTGTCCATGGGATTCTCCAGGCAAGAATACTGGCATGGGTTGCCATTTCCTTCTCCAGGGGATCTTCCCGACCCGGGGACCAAACTCAGGTCTCCCGCATTGCAGGCAGACGCTTTAACCTCTGAGCCACCAGGGAAGCTCATTTATCCTAGAACTGTATGTAAATGTTTATAGCTAGCAGCTTTATTACATAATCTTTAAGAATCAGAAACAACTCAGATGGTTAAACAAACTGTAATATATCCATACACCGGAATGTATGTGCTCAGTCTCTTCCGTACTGTCTGACTCTTTGCAACGCTATGGACTGTAGCCCGCCAGGTTCCTCTGTCCATGGGATTTCCCAGGCAAGAATACTGGAGTGGGTTATCATTTCCTTTGCCAGGAGATCTTCCTGACCCAGGGATCGAACCTGGGTCTCCTGCATTGCAGGCAGATTCTTTATCACTGAGCCACCAGGATAGTCCTCAGCAATACAAAGAAAACTATTGACACACACAACAATCTGAATGCATCTCCAGAGAATTATGCTGAGCTTAAAAAGCCAGCTCAAAAGTGTTACATACATGGTTTCATTTGTATTAGTCTTGAAATACCAAATTTAAAGAAATGAATGTTAGTGGTCACCAGAGTTTGGGGGGATGGAGGGAGGACGAAAGAAGATGGGGCTATGAAAGTGCAAGGTGAGCAATCCTGTGGTCAGGCAAACATTCTGTACCTTGACGTTGTCAGTGTCAGTGTCTTGGTGTGATATTACACTACAGTTGTACAAGATGTTACCATTAAGGAAACTGAGTAATGGTACAGAAAAAGTTGCATTTTTTTCCCTTACAACTGCATGTGAATCTACAATTATCTAGAAATAAAAGTTGAACCAAAAACAAGTTGTTATGTGAAAATCAATATGGAAACATAAAATATGGTATCCAATCTGATTCCAAGGTTTGACAATTTATGCTGTGCCAGCACAAGTAGTGACTGATTCATTTAAAATAAAATTAAAATATTTATTTCCAGAGAATTTTATTTTCTTCCAGATAACATTAATAGCAAATCTACATAATTTCACCTCCTTGTACTTTTACAGCAATTCAACCACACATCCTTCAAAGAAACAAGGAAAGGCAATGACATAACCCCCTTTCAAGATCTCAAAAGCTATTCTGAAAGTGTAATGAAAACCCTTCACATTCACTGAATAATTGAATTACCATTGCTTGTAAAATGCTAAGTTGAATTGTCCTTGCTTTCTTTCGCGGTGCTTCTCAAGACTTGCGGTTTTATATTCCTAAGGTAATTTATTTGGTTAATAACTCCTACTGGCACGGAAACTCAAAGAAGTCATGGTCCACGTCTGATTTTATTTCCTCTTATCTCTGTAGTCTCTCTGAGTACAACAGACAAGGGGTCTACAATAGATATTTTATGAATTAAACAAACGAATGAATATCTCTTTCTGTTTCTGCCCATTTCGTCAATTCTACTCTCCTAGCAGCAAAGAGCCTCATGGACTTATCTTTCTATCTGGAGAATTCACTGGGCAGTAGGCTCAGTGGGGGCTGTGGTTAGATAAATGTAGATGCAACTTCATTTCAGCAGGAATATCCAGCCCTACCTGGGGTGGTGGCTGCTGCTCCTGCCTTCTAAAGAAGTGGCTGAAAAAAATGAAACAAAGGGAATGTGTAGAAAAGGGAACCCTCATGCACTGTTGGTGGGATTGTAAATTAGTACAGCCACTATGAGAAACAGTATAGAGGTTCCACAAAAATTAAAAATACTATATGATTCAGCATTCAATTCTGTATGTTTGCTTACAATAAAAAACTCATTTGAAAAGATATATACACCCCAATGTTCATTACTGTATTATTAACAATAACTAAGATAAGCAAGCAACCTGTGTCCATTGATATTAAAAAAAAATGTGTGTACGTATAATATATACATATACATACATACACACATACACATACACAGCTGATCCTAGAACAACATGAGGGTTAAGGGTGCTGACCCTAACTTCAGTTGTCCCTCAGTATGTGAACCGTGAACTTCCTGATGTTCAAGCTGGTTTTAGAAAGGGCAGAGGAACCAGAGATCAAATTGCCAACATCCGCTGGATCGTGGAAAAAGCAAAAGAGTTGCAGAAAAGCATCTATTTCTGCTTTATTGACTATGCCAAAGCCTTTGACTGTGTGGATCACAATAAACTGTGGAAAATTCTGAAAGAGATGGGAATACCAGACCACCTGATCTGCCTCTTGAGAAATTTGTATGCAGCTCAGGAAGCAACAGTTAGAACTGGACATGGAACAACAGACTGGTTCCAAATAGGTAAAGGAGTACGTTAAGGCTGTATATTGTCACCCTGCCTATTTAACTTATATGCAGAGTACATCATGAGAAACACTGGATTGGAAGAAGCACAAGCTGGAATCAAGATTGCTGAGAGAAATATCAATAACCTCAGATATGCAGATGACACCACCCTTACAGCAGAAAGTGAAGAAGAACTGAAGAGCCTCTTGATGAAAGTGAGAGAGGAGAGTGAAAAAGTTGGCTTAAAGCTCAACATTCAGAAAACGAAGATCATGGCATGTGGTCCCATCACTTCATGGGAAATAGATGGGGAAACAGTGGAAACAGACTTTATTTTTCTGGGCTCCAAAGTCACTGCAGATGGTGACTGCAGCCATGAGGTTAAAAGACGCTTGCTCCTTGGAAGGAAAGTGACCAACCTGGATAGCATATTCAAAAGCAGAGACATTACTTTGCCAACAAAGGTTTGTCTAGTCAAGGCTATGATTTTTCCAGTGGTCATGTATGGATGTGAGAGTTGGACTGTGAAGAAGGCTGAGTGCCGAAGAATTGATGCTTTTGAACTGTGGTGTTAGAGAAGACTCTTGAGAGTCCCTTGGACTGCAGGGAGATCCAACCAGTCCATTCTGAGGGAGATCAGCCCTGGGATTTCTTTGGAAGGAATGATGCTAAAGCTGAAACTCCAGTACTTTGGTCACCTCATGTGAAGAGTTGACTCATTGGAAAAGACTCTGATGCTGGGAGGGATTGGGGGCAGGAGGAGAAGGGGATGACAGAGGATGGGATGGCTGGATGGCATCACTGACTCGATGGACGTGAGTCTCAGTGAACTCTGGGATTTGGTGATGGACAGGGAGGCCTGGCGTGCTGCAATTCATGGGGTTGCAAAAAGTCGGACATGACTGAGCAATTGATCTGATCTGATCTGATCTGATTCTTGGTTCTATATCCACATATTTAGTTAACCATAGATTGTGTAGTACTGAAGTATGCATTTAGCAGTGAAAAAAGTGTATAAGCGGATTTGCACTGTTCTAACCCATATTGTTCAAGGATCCATAGTACAGTGGAGTATTTCCCAGCCATTAAGAAAAGAAATCTTGCCATTTGTGACAACATGGTAGATCAAGGGGGTTTTATACTAAGTGAAATAAGTCAAAGACAAATCCCATGTGATTTCACTTAAGCAGAATCTAAAAAACAAAACAAACAAAACAGACTCACAGATACAGAGAACAAATAGGTGCTTCCCAGAGGGGAGGGCGGTGGGGGTTTGGGAGAAATAGGTGAAGGAGATTAAGAGGCACAGACCTTCAGTTATAAAATAGATAAGCCATGAGGATGCAATTATTAATGTAACAAGGAATGTGGTCAATAATACTGTAACAATTTCATATGGAATAGATGTTTACTAGACTTGTGGTGATCATTTTGTAATGTATGCAAATGTACACAGCAATTTCACATCTGAAATTAACATAATATTGTACATCAATTACATAAATAAAGGAAAAAACCTTGGTTTTCACTCAGTTGAGAATAATATACTTGTGCATAATCACTTTGAGTCCTAGTTCATGTAATCTAGATTTGGTTAGGAACTTTTTCTTTGAGCTACATGACCATTGGTTTGGTTTTCCTCATGACTTCTTCAGTCAAAAGTTCATCCTAACAAATCCTAATAAATCAGAGAAAAATAATTGATTTTCTGCTATAGTATCTGCATTTTAATGTTTCATGATCCAAAATAAATCACACATTTTTAATTACTTGATGTGACCTTAGCATTTTAATTTCTTCAGTCAGTATAAAAAGGTATGCTAGCTGTTATCACACTAGCTTTGTTGAAATATATTTCTGCCTAGAAGAATGTAGTTGGAAAATACTGAATAATTTTCAAATTAGGAAACAAGCTGAGAGTGTGTATTTAATGGACAGTCTTAGCCTACATAGAAAAAAATACATTTCCTAACTTAAATCAGAACAGAGGGCAGTGTAGAGAGCTACTAATTTTCATTTGTATAGACACCAATTATTTTACACCAAGAGGTCACTGCATTATCCATGTTATGTTAATTATGTTGGACATTCAATGGTACTGCACGAATTTCACATTTTTCACAACAGGGACTCAGGGGGATTGCCTAGAGAGAAAGCAATTTAGAGCTTATGTAGGTATTGCATTTCCAATGCAACTATCTTGATTCTCTGTCTACTCTCCAGCTCCCTGTTTTCCCTTACTTCCAAAAACACACTTTCCTTCTACTGGTTATAACTTTGCTCACCTTTCTTAGCCCATCTCATATTAAATTGGAGGATGGATTTCAAAATGATGCAGTGCAGTTAAGTCCCCCAAATTCATGGCTGGATCACAGACTACCTTTATAGATTACTTTGGGAAAAATCCAAGTAACAATATTTTGAAATCAAACTATCTTACCTTCAACAGTGTCTCATCACTGATCAAATTGCCATATCTTCTTTATGAAAGTTTAATAAATTTTTTGCTAAGCATAAGTATAAACCAAAGAAGTCTTTCCCCCAAATGAACAGTACTGGAAAGAAAAATAAAGTGACCAGTGCTTTAGGTGGTTATTTTATGTCTTTAACTCTTTTGTGTAATTGAATTATTTGCAGAAGAGTCTTCCGTATCTAAACTTGTATGGATTCTTGATAATGCAACTGATCTGCATGTCTGCATCTTACATAAAATATCTGCCTAATTTTTTGTTACTCAGTTCCAAATAAGCTACTTTTAACTTTCTTGAAGCCATCTTCCTGTGAAGTGAAAGTGAAGTGAAAGTGAAGTCGCTCTGTCATGTCCGACTCTTTGCTACCCCATGAACCGTAGCCTACAACACTCCTCCGTCAGTGGGATTTTCCAGGCAAGAGTACTGGAGTGGATTGTCTTCCTGTAAACGTATATCTTATTCCTGAGTTTATCAACTTTAATTATAACTGTAGAAAATGAAGCTTGGATTGGCTTGACAGTAAACTGTTCATATTTCAAATTGCCATCAATTATCAGTCTTAATTTTTTGTGTGACCAATATACAAGATTATCATTCAAAATCATGCCAACAAAATGTCTAATATCATCTTTCTAAAGAAACAAATGGTCAGAGTAATATTGCCTGAATATTGTGCCTGGTAGGTTTCTAAAACTGCTGTTGGAAAGAAATCATATGGAGAAAACATTACTAGTTATAAAAATGTAATCAAGAATTTGTTTAGGACTACTTTAAATGTTCAAATTAACATATTCGATTTCCATGAAAAATGAAATATTTCAGTAATATTTTGTGTAACCTGGTGGACTACATCTGAAGGGAAATTATATGTCAAAGGATTTATAATGACATCCAAAGACATGTTACATTTTGGATAGGAAATATGAAAAAGAGTAGAGTTTCATTATATCAACTATGAGAGGATTCTGCCATTTCACCCTTTAATAGGCAGAATTCTTAACAAGATACACTGTAAATAACACAAAGCAAAGTAAATGACATTTGGAAATTTTTTTCCCACCATTTTCTTTTTCCAACCTCTTTGTAATATTCAACTCAAACCCTGGGAAAAACTGTTTACCTATAGATTCACGTTGCCCATTGAGTAAGGTCTGGGTGACTCCTTAGGATAATCATCACCATAGCGTGTGATTAGCCTTATGGAAAAAAAACTACACACATTTACCCATCTATTACATTCTATTCCATTTCATTTTTCCAGCGAAACAGGCACTGCAAAGAGGGAAAGGAAACATTTAGAGATAAAAAGAGAGAGTGAAGAAACACATACCGAGTCAGGGGCCTCAGGTTTAGTTTCACATATAGGTATGAACTTTTTGTTTATTCATTCAGGAACTATTTTGCAGCTCCTGCCATTTGCCAGCTGAATGATAACCCTGAGGGTAGAATGGGGGAAATCAATAATTATACAAACAAGTATAAATCAATCACTCTGAAAAAAGACAAACAAGGAACCTTGTTAGGGAATTTGGGGACATTTACTCAAGGATGTATCATTTGAAATGCTGAAGGAGAGTAGTACTGGATAAATAGGAAAAAAAAAAAAAGAACAACAGCATCTATTCTGAGAGAAGTCACAGCAAAGCAAAGGCTGTGTAAGTCAAGAGGAAGCATGGTCTGAAGAGAAACTGAAAAATGACCAAAATCCCAATATGGAGAAAGCACAGAGGCAGAACACTGTGAACTGTGAACTGAGGCTCACATACAAAGCCAGAATAAGCAGAGCGTTATAAAGCCTCATATGAATGACCTGTGGAACTTTTGAATTCCAGTGATGGATACATTATCTCCCTTACACACAGGCCAACTGGGCTTAGAATTCGTTTCACTGGACAATAAGGAATACTGATAAACAGCTGATCACCCATATTGCTAATCAGGAAGCAGAGATCTGGAGCAGGAATTTAGATGGTAGAAAAGCCACACAAAACAGTGTGGTTCCAAAAAGTCAATTTTTCATCTCTGTGCTGGTGTTGGGATATGCCCTCGGGTCATTAAAGTGGTGAACAGAACTGATTATCTGAAGAGAGATCTAGAGAAAAGCGATAATACCAAAATGACTGGTTGGTTTCTCCTAAATAATTTGGAAAGTTATATACAGACAGATTTCAGACCATTACAACAAATAACTTCCTAATAGAGTGACCCAAAGGCTGGGTGGGCTTTCGAGGAGGAAGCCTGTTGCCATGCATGAGATGTAGAGACTTGACGGATGGATCAGATGCTTGAAGCTGATATGGTGGATTGGTATGCAGTAGCTGATTAGTTTTACCACTATGAGTTTTTTTTTTTATTATGCTATGAACATTTATTCTGTTTAATGGACAACATTTGTCATCTCAGTAGGTGGGAAACAGAGCAGAAAAATGACCCTTGTTTGCTAAAAGTCAAGGCAAAGAACCGTGAAGGACTCAAACCATAAAATTTTTGTCCTAGACAAAATTTTGGGTATATTTGAATATATATGAAGAGCTAGGCTACACACAGAGAAGGCAATGGCACCCCACTCCAGTACTCTTGCCTGGAAAACCCCATGGATGCAGGAGCCAGGAAGGCTGCAGTCGATGGGGTCACTGAGGGTAGGGCACGACTGAGTGACTTCCCTTTCACTTTTCACTTTCATGCATTGGAGAAGGCAAGGGCAACCCACTCCAGTGTTCTTGCCTGGACAATCCCAGGGACGGGGGAGCCTGGTGGGCTGCTGTCTATGGGGTCGCACAGAGTCGGACACGACTGAAGCGACTTAGCAGCAGCAGCAACAGCAGGCTACGCTGTTAACTACTGAAGATTCTTTAGAAAAAACTTAATGTGAAACAAAGTTAGAAATTGAGGATTTCTAAAAATTATCTTTGCCCTATTTCAGGTACCTGATCCCTGCCTCTAACCTGGTCTAAATCCAACTCAAACCCTGTCAAGGAAGGGGAAAGAAAGAGCAGGGTAACTCTCTGACACCAAGCCTCCTCCTCCAATTCTTGAGTAGAATTCATGAAGATGCAAGGCCCATAATTCCAAGGAGTAGTAAAGAAGACACTTTCTATGGCCAAAAGTGAGGTGGGTATAGTATAATACATTTACTGCTCCCATGAAGCACTTGAGCATGGCAAAGAATCTTCTATGGGGACAAAATGATGTGCTTGGGTGAACCAATAGTTGAAGACCAAAAAGGCAAGGGCATCAGTACATGCAGTTCATTTGTATTAATCAGTTACTACAGGCATCCATTTTGATTGTCTGTGCCTGTGACATTTCATTTCAAATGTTTCTAATGTATTTATAATTATCCTCGGTCACTACAGAAGTCAGTTGGACATCCGGCGACACACACCAGATTCCACCCTCCAACACATCAGTGTCACCAGCAAAGCCCATTAACAAATCCTGAGAAATAAAAATAAAATCTGGGTGATAAAGTCTAACTTTTTTCTTTCCTTTGCACTTAGTCTAGTTTCACTTGCTCATAGGGAGCCATGTGTAGCGGCCTCAAACCCAGCCCTTCAGATCAGGGTTCCTCCTGTAAAATGGCTGCTGTGCCCCACATAGCTTGCAGGGCAAGTGCAGATTCAAGATGGCAGCAGCCGGCCTTGTACAGAGACGCTGTAACCACACTGCGACCTACAGCCTGAGCAGCACAGCTGCGCCAGCCGCATGAGAACCCCATCTTTTCCTTCCTCACTGATGGGATCCCTGCTTTATAAAGTAGACCCCAAGGGCCTTTCTCTGGGCAAGTGTGTACTCTGGAGCTCAAGTCGGTCCCTACCTCTCCAGTCTTTTATCAAACTTTCCTTTGCTCCTGAACCAAACTTTTGTTTCACTTGCTTGAGTGATACTGCACAGAAGGACCCTTGTAGGGGACCAACTGGAAAGGTTGGTGACATTAATGTAAGTTCCCCTGCTGCTGCTGCTCAGTCGCTTCAGTCGTGTCCGACTCTGTGGGACCCCATAGATGGCAGCCCACCAGGCTCCCCCGTCCCTGGGATTCTCCAGGCAAGAACACTGGAGTGAGTTGCCATTTTCTTCTCCAATGCATGAAAGTGAGAAGTGAAAGTGAAGTCGCTCAGTCTTAGCGTGGGGTGCCATTGCCTTCTCCATAAGTTCCCCTACTACAGGTGAAAGAATGAAATAGTCTTTAAATGGAGACTACATGTCCATTTCTAAGAGTGATGATCTTAAGTCCAGTTACAGAAAATGTATTACATTCTCCACATATCTGACTCTGTGGACTAAGTTCATGCATACATCCATTGTCACAAACAGGAGAGTGTGCATGTGTAATATGTTGCTATTTCATTAGTGACTTTTTTCGTGTAGATTCACTTTCTGCAACATCTATCAATGAGACAGGCAGTGCTAATTCAGGACTCTGTTTACTGTGTCTCCTATCTAAAACAAAAATCTCTTTCCTCTTAGGAGAGGAAAAATTATCTGAGGAAAAGAAATTCAAAATATAAACTTATATAAGCAAGAGACAACAAAAATGCTAAATCCAAATCAACTTAAGAATTTTCACTGTAAACTATTTAGATGTCAAGACTCAGCAAGGATGTTGTTTTTTACAAACTTTCCACCAACAGCTCAATTCTCACAGGCATCTCAAACCTAATAAACTGATCACCAGAGTAGAACAGCCTCACCATCATCCTTTCCAAAACTGACCGTAGCCACTGTAAGTCAGCCAGCATTGGCACGTTGTTCCCTGCTTCTGAGCCTGGCTGTCAGAACCATTTCAACTGAAACACAAGGCAGGTACACGCATCTTTTTGTCCACATCTGGTTGGTCCCTACTGCATACGTCCACAGTTTTTAACTTTGTCTTTCAGTTAAGTGCTAGGGAAGTAAGTGTGGAAACAAGCTGTAGAAGTCAAAATTGGAAGCAATTTGGTGAGGTTGGTGTTTTAGAAGTAAGGGTGGTAGGTGATCAGGGGAGCACAGAAAATTGCACCCATCAACCTTGCTAATTTTATATCCATTACTTATTCCACCTTTGAAGCCACATTGTTGGGGGTCAGAACTAGGAATAGAATCCAAGTCTTTTGATATCAAATCAAGGTTATTTCTATTGCACTAAACTGCCTTTAATCATGTTCAGCAATGTGGGATGTAGAAGTAACTTTGGGAAGCCTAAGAGAATGGAGTCCTCACTCTGCCTGGTAACTTTTCCACCAAATGAACTGAAAATGCAAGAACAGTGGGTAAGACTGACTCAGCTGGTGGCAGATCAGTAAACCTACAAGTAACAAATGCACAGTGAAGAACAGATCTTATTACAGGGATTAATGTCCAAAGAGGCAGGGGAAGTTGAAAAAAATCATGTTGCATGTCTGTTTTATTACTCTTATTTTATACCAAAGTATCTCTCATGTTTAGTTTCCCTTTCTCCAGAATGCCTCTCATTTAGATACATTTACAATTTTAATAGAATAATACATAATTAGAGTCTCCTTTTTTGAAATCTGACACAATCTATCTCTTTCTAGCCCTGAATTTGAAATGAGTCAGGGATTGATGTCAGTATAACACAGAAACTCCTTTGGTTCCTACATGAAATCTTCCATCTTATTAGTGTTTTGAAGTGATTGAGGCAAGTTTTTTCACAATTCGAGAAAAAACCGTAACAATATATGAAACCTTAACTGAAAAAAAAAAAAAACCCAAAATTAAACATCTTGTAAGAGTGTCTTCTTTTAGTCAAATAGGGGCTGAACTGCCTCCAGTTTCCATATTGTTAAGCTATCTGGTGAGGCTATGAGTGCAGATAAAGAATCTGTGAAAGATGTATTCTCCCCTAAGTTAAAAAAAGGTGACAGATGAAAGCTACCCTTTCATTTTAATTTTGATGAAGTTGGCCTCTGCCAGAAGCAAATGCTGTTGGGGTGCACGTACTGATGGAGGAAGCCTGAGCTGGGGTTTAAGGCCACTGGGGTCTACTGACTGTGATTGGAGATTTAACTGGTTAGTATTTTCTTACAGTTTTTATTGGTTTTTGTGTATGTGTGTGTTGGAGTGGGTTGCCATTTCCTTCTCCATGGGATCTTCCCGACCCAGGGATTGAACCCAGGTCTCCCGCATTGCGGGCAGACGCTTTACTGTCTGGGCCACCAGGGAAGCTCAACTTATATACTAACATTTTTAATACTTTCCATCTAGCCCTATACTTTCCAAAAGGCTGGTAATTTTTCAAGCACAATTTTTGCAGAATATGTGGCTTTTCAAGAATATACTATTATATACTTTTATAATAGAAAGACTACACAGTCAAAGGCTTTGGTATAGTCTATAAAACAGAGGTAGATGTTTTCTGAATTCCCTAGCTTATTCTATGATCCAGCAAATGTTGGTAATTTGATATTTGGTTCCTCTTCCTTTCCTAAATCCAGCTGGGACATCTGGAAGTTGTTGATTCACAAAATGCTGAAGCCTAGCATGCAAGATTTTAAGCATGACACTACTAGCATGGGAGATGAGTGCAAGAGTCTTAGGCTGAGTGGACCATAATAAGCTGTGGAAAGCTCTTTAAAAGATGGGAATACCAGACCATCTTATCTGTCTCTTGAGAAAAGTGTATGCTGATCAAGAAGCAACAGTTAGAATTCTGTATGGGACAACTGATTGGTTCAAGATTGAGAAAGGAGTGTGACAGGGCTGTCTGTTACCCTGTTTGTTCAATCTATATGAGAAATGCTGGGCTGGAATCACAATAGGTGGGAGAAACATCAACAACCTCAGATATGCGGAGGATACCACTCTAACAGCAAAGCAAAAAGAAACTAATGGGTTTCTTGAGGGTGAAGGAGGAGAGTGAAAGAGCCGGCTTAAAACTAAATATTAAAAAAACTTAGATCATCACATCCTGCCCCATTACTTCATGGCAAATAAAGGGGGAAAGGTGGAAGTAGTGGCAGGTTTCCTTTTCTTGGGCTCTAAAATCTCTGCGAATGGTGACTACAGCCATGAATCAGAAGACATTTGCTTCTTGGCAGGAAAGCTGTGATAAACCTAGACAGTGTGTTGAAAAGCAGATATATTACTCTGCCGATAAAGGTCTGTTATAGCCAAGGCTATGATTATCCCAGTGGTCACTAACAGTTGTGAGAGTTGGACTGTAAAGACGGTGGAGTGCTGAAAAATTGATTTCTTTGAAATGTGTTGCTGGAGAAGACTCCGGAGAGTTCTTTGACAGCAAGATCATCAAACAGTCAATCTTCAGGGAAATCAACCCTGAATACTCATTGCAAGGACTGATGCTGAAGCTGAAACTCCAGTATTTTGGTCATCTGATGTGAACAGCTGACTCACTGGAAAAAGTCCCTGATGCTGGGAAAGATTGAGGGTAGAAGGAGAAGAGGGCATCAGAGGATGCAATGGCTGGATGGCATCACTGATGCAATGGATATGAACTTGGGCAAACTTCGGGAGATGGTGAGGGTCAGAGAGGCCTGACCTGCTACAGTCCATGGGGTCACAAAGAGTTGGAGACAACTGGGCAACTGAAAAACAACAATAGAAAGGCCACTGTTGCAGGTTAGACTGTCTGGAAAGCAGACTCTGAGATGGGATAGTGTGCAGAATATTTATTATGGAGCACCTGTGAACAACACCAGTGGAAAGCGAAGGAAAAGTCAGCTGTGATGCAGGCTGAACAGCCTCATCTGACCCCACTGAGTCACTCTGGAGCAGAAGTGATCCTACAGTGCTTATTCTTGGTCTGAAATGGCTAAGGCTTTCTCCCCTGCCCTTTATCAGTTATTCTGTGTGGGCCATGCCCTCCTACCACCAAGGGTATGACCCTGAATGAGGCCACTCTCTACAGCTGGCACAATTTCAGAAGGAGCTGACAGCTGGAGGTTGTCTAATGATAATATGCTCAGTGACTGGATCAGTAAGTCTTTCCTTGAGGAGGAACCTGGGCAACATCATCATGTCCACCACACCCTGAATTTTAAATAAAACTAGAGACTCCCACTCCCTACACCCCCATAAGTATTGATTCTTTGGAATTTTGTCTTGGTGGCAAAGCATTGAGATCTGTGTCCACCTCTTTTACGGCTCTTTGATAGTCATGAAATTCTTGTTAAAGGCAAGATACCTCCAAGTACATCCATGCATACAAGGTGTTTCAACATTAGCATTTGGAGTTTAGGAAACCTTCAGGGCTTCCCAGGTGGCACTAGTGGTAAAGAACTCGCCTACCAATGCAAGAGATGTAAGAGATGCGGGTTCAATCCTTGGGTTGGGAAGATCCCCTGGAGGAAGGCATGGCAACCCACTCCAGTATTCTTGCCTGAAGAATCCCATGGACAGAGGAGCCTTGCAGGCCCCAGTTCATAGAGTTGCAAAGAGTCCAACATGACTGAAGTGACTTAGCACACACACATGAACATGTGCATTGATATATCTCTGTATATATGGAACCTAGCATATGTCTCAGAGAAGGCAATGGCACCCCACTCCAGTACTCTTGCCTGGAAAATCCCATGGACGGAGGAGCCTGGTAGGCTGTAGTCCAGGGGGTTGCAAAGAGTCGGACACGACTGAGAGACTTCCCTTTCACTTTTCACTTTCATGCCTTGGAGAAGGAAATGGCAACCCACTCCAGTGTTCTTGCCTGGAGAATCCCAGGGACGGGGGAGCCTGGTGGGCTGCCGTCTATGGCATTGCACAGAGTCGGACATGACTGAAGCGACTTAACAGCAGCAGCAGCATATCTCTATGACCTATAAAACACACCTTGTTACTGTGAGGCCTTTATTCCAGTGGGGAACCCAACTCTAGTGCGTTAGATTGTCTTATGTAAATAATTCCTTTTGCCCATGTTATATAGGGAGGACTTAGCATCTAGAAGCGGCCCTGAACTTAAATGCCCAGAAAGACAAAGCAGATCATTTTAACTTGTGAAGCTTTCTTTGGAATGGAGAGTTGTAAAAATAATTCAGGTTAGGTTCATTTGTGGCCTGAGGGGAGAATGAGGCCAAGTACAGAGACAATTGGACATGAGATCTAGAGAACTGATACATTCTTCGAGCCTTGTATTTAGCTGTCTGAATGTTTGTTGTGTGAGTAGATTCCCTTTTCTATTAAACACTTGAGCTATTTTGAGCTAGGTTTCTGCTGTTGACTACTGCTTTGGAATTAATCGGCATCCTCTACTCCTAAGGTGGTATAAGTAGGGTCATCTATTTACTCTAAACCATGATACACATATCTGCTAAAACAGGACTTAATTTAGAAAACAGAAAGAATATGCTTTATTTTCTATACCAGATTAAAATTTTATCAGAAGGGAATAATCCAAGTGGAAAAATATACCCATCAGACCAGCCAGTAAATCTGGAGAGATCTAAGCTCTGATCAGGCTTCCCCAGTGGCTCAGTGGTAAAGAATCTGCCAGCAATGCAGGAGATCTGGGTTCCATCTCTGGGTTGGGAAGATCCCCTGGAGGGGAAAATGGCAACCCACTCCAGTATTCTTACCTGGAGAGTAACATGGACTGAGGAGCCTGGCAGGGTATAGCCTGAAGGGTCACAAAGAGCTGGACATGACTGAAGCAACTGAGCAATGGATGCAAGCTCTGATCAGATTCAGTTTTATTCCACATGCAGGACCTGGGAGAGGAGCTCAAGGAGCATTGATAGAGGAAGACATACACATCTCCTATCTGTCAGTTCATTCTCCCCAAATTGACCTGTAAGTTCAATGCAATTCTAGTGGAAAATCCCAACAGTGATTTTACACTGACCAGCTGATTTGGCACCGTATATGGGAAAGGGTGAAGAATACTGAGACAACTGCAAAGAAGAAAGCAGATACCACATAAAGACTTATTACAACAGTGTAGTAACTGAGAGTAAATCATTGAAGGGATAGAGACAGAACAGAGCCATCTATTCTCTTTATAAACTTTGGGCTAATTTTAGATTTACAGTAAAGTTGTAAAATAGTACAAAAGGAATTATCTTATATCTAGTAGCCCACATCCCCAAATATTACCATTTCATGGTTGAATTTTAAAATAAACTTTAAGTTTGACATGTTAAATTGTTTTGTTCAAATCTGTGGTGTTTTTCCTATTATCTGTGACCTTAAAAGCTTTTCTTTGTGTTTGTTAATCAGTAATCAGTTGTATTTTCTCCTTTGCAGATTTTTTCTTGATAACTTTCAATCTTCAGAGTTTGTGTTTTACCTATAAATGTCTGAATTTTAATATTTTAAATACATTGTCACACTGGTACAAATATTTTAACTGTTTAACTTTTAATTTTTGATCTAATAGTTTACATTTTTAACTGTTTAAAAATCTGATCACATTTTGAGAGCCATTTTGCTCACAATGGTGACATATTCTACTCTTTGAGAATATATTTTTAATTCTAAAAAGAGCCAGAAACCATTCATAGCTAATTCAGGTAACCAGAGTATAGATACACAAATATCATTTTGGTAAGAAAATGAACAAATTGAAAAACAAAAGCATTAGCCACCTGTGATAATATGGTAACATTATGATTTTCTTGTGTGATCAAGAAACTGCTTAAAAGCCTACTTCAAAAGCATTTTTTAAATGGCAGCATCAGTTGGATTATATGAGCTCATATGGAAGTTAATTTGAAGGATGAAGGAAGAAGTTATTACCCATTTTGGCTTCCGTGACATAACGAAAGGGCACATGGAGTGGAAGAAAGGCTCTGCAGAGAGATTCCGAGGAGCTCTGTTAGCACCAGTCACCATTAACAGGCATAATCATTGGCAAGTTTCATATTCCTCTACTCATTCAACAAATACTTGTTGAGTGGTTACTATGTGTTGAGCTATGTCTTAAGTGCTGGAGATATGTTAATAAACCAAACAACTGACAATCTCTGGCTTGCAGAATTTGTTTTAATGGGGAGAGGGCAAGAAACGAAATAACCAATGAGATAGTGGGTTAGAAGATAAATTTATTCCATGTACTAGTTAAGTACAGAAGGGGTCTCGGGAGTGTGGGAGTGGAGAGAAAAGATATTTGCAATTTTAGGTAGGTGGTCAGAGAAGGCAATGGCACCCCACTCCAGTACTCTTGCCTGGAAAATCCCATGGGCGGAAGAGCCTGGTAGGCTGCAGTCCATGGGGTCTCGAAGAGTCGGACACGACTGAGCGACTTCACTTTCACTTTTCACTTTCATGCATTGGAGAAGGAAATGGCAACCCACTCCAGTGTTCTTGCCTGGAGAATCCCAGGGACGGGGGAGCCTGGTGGGCTGCCGTCTATGGGGTCGCACAGAGTCGGACACGACTGAAGCAACTTAGCAGCAGCAGCAGCAGTAGCAGCAGTAAGTAGGTGGTCAGGGAAGACCTTATGGAGAAGGTGACAGTCGAGCCTAAAGTTTGAAGCAGGTGACAGAAAAAGCCTGGTTGCTATCTGGAGAAAAGCATACCAGTCAGAGAGAAGAAGAATGTCCCTGGGGAGGGCTGGTGCCTGAGATGTGTTAGGAAGAGAAAGTGGCTACTGTGGCCGAGCAGAGGATGAAAGAGAGAAGAGCAGCAGCTGAGAAGCTGAGAAAGGTGACAGGAAAGAGGAGGGCAGATTACATAAAGGCCTGAAGGCCACTCTGAGAAGAGAATTTTGACTTTCATTTTAAGAGAAAGTAAAGAATCTGCCTGCAATGCAGGAGTCACAGGTTAGATCCCTGGGTCAGGAAAAGATCCCCTGGAGGAGGGCATAGCAACCTACTCCAGTATTCTTACCTGGAGAATCCCATGGACAGAGGAGGACATAAAATAAATTCTTAAATTGCTATTTATATTTCTTAAAATGTTCATAAAAGTATAGTGTTATAGAAATCTAAAGTGCATGATCAGAAGGAATGAACATATGTGCTGGAACAGGGACCAAGGGTACAGTCTAACTGTTAGACTCTTGTCTGAAAATGTATACGAAGGTTCACTGTTATCTGAAGAGCTTGGACAAAATATTAAAGGTTTGCAGCTGACAGATAGCCCATTCCATGTGGGTGTGTTAAAGGTTTTGCCTACCCAAATATTGAATAGTTCATAGACAATGATTTTCTCAAACTTCATTAGAAGGCCAATTAAATATAGCTAGAGAGAAAGCTTTCCTCATAGCTCAGTCAGTAAAGAATCCACCTGCAATGCAGGAGATGTGGGTTCGATTCCTGGGTCAGGAAGATCCCCTGGAGAAGGAAATGGCAACCCACTCCAGTATTGTTGCTTGGAAAATCCCATGGACAAAGGAGCCTGGTGGGCTGTCAGCTGCATACCTTTAATAACTAGAGAACCAAGGGATTAAAATGCCTGGGAAAAGCATATAGTGTCCCTTTAGGCCAGAATGGAATCTATTACCTAAAAAGTAGCCTGAACTCTATATATCTAAGGCCTTAAATATTCTAGAAGTTAGAGGAACAAGCACATACTAAGCATATAGTAGGCCAGGCACTTTGCTAGGTGCTTACATATGGCCTCTCATGTCATCTTCATAACTCAATGGAGTGTTTTTAACCTCATTTCATGTGTGTGTAAACAGACTCGCTGAGGGAAACTCACTGAGGGAAGCACCCTGTACTGACAAGGGTAAAATAATTAGTGATGGAGGCAGTAGGTTTAAATTAGTCTGCATGCATGCATACAAGACTGATCTTTTTTGCTATATGTATCATATAAATGAATTATGCAGGACTCCATGGCTCCAAAGGACTTAAAGGTCAATGCTGGGAGACAGTGTGGATGGATGACCCTGGGGGTGGATCTCTCAGATGTGAGCAGTTGTGGTGTCCATACCTGGTCATGCATTAGAATCACCAGGGATATCTGTTCAGTATAGTTGCTCAGTCGTGTCCGACTCTTTGCAACTCCATGAATCACAGCACGCCAGGCCTCCCTGTCCATCACCAAATCCCAGAGTCCACCCAAACCCATGTCCATTGAGTCAGTGATGCCATCCAACCATCTCATCCTCTGTCGTTCCCTTCTCCTCCTGCCCTCAATATTTCCCAGCGTCAGGGTCTTTCCCAATGAGTCAGCTCTTCACATGAGGTGGCCAAAGTATTGGAGTGTCAGCTTCAACATCAGTCCTTCCAATGAACACCCAGGACTGATCTCCTTTAGGATGGACTGGCTGGATCTCCTTGCAGTCCAAGGGACTCTCAAGAGTCTTCTCCAACACCACACTTCAAAAGCATCAATTCTTCTGCACACAGCTTTCTTTATAGTCCAACTCTCACATTCCATACATGACCACTGGAAAAATTATAGCCTTGACCAGATGTACCTTTGTTGGCCAAGTAATATCTCTGCTTTTTAACATGCTATCTAGTTTGGTCATAACTTTCCTTCCAAGAAGTACGTGTCTTTTAATTTCATGGCTGCAATCACCATCTGCAGTGATTTTGGAGCCCAGAAAAATAAAATCAGCCACTGTGTCCACTGTTTCCCCATCTATTTCCCATGAAGTGATGGGACCAGATGCCATGATCTTCGTTTTCTGAATGTTGAGCTTTAAGCCAACTTTTTCACTCTCCTCTTTCACTTTCATCAAGAGGCTCTTCAGTTCTTCTTCACTTTCTACCATAAGGGTGGTGTCATCTGCATATTTGAGGCAACTGATATTTCTCCTGGCAATCTTGATTCCGCTTGTGCTTCCTCCAACCCAGAGTTTCTCATGATGTACTCTGCATGTAAATTAAATAAGGAGGGTGACAATATACAGCCTTGACGTACTCCTTTTCCTATTTGGAACCAGTCTGTTGTTCCATGTCCAGTTCTAACTGTTGCTTCCTGACCTGCATATAAGTTTCTCAAGAGGCAGGTCAGGTGGTCTGGTAGTCCCATTTCTTTCAGAATTTTCCACAGTTTATTGTGATCCACACAGTCAAAGTCTTTGGCATAGTCAATAAAGCAGAAATAGATGTGTTTGTGGAGCGCAGGCGGCTGTGACAGCGCACCAGGAATATAAAAACATTTATTTTGGAAAAGGCATGCAGGTGACTTCTATGTAGGCAGCCTGTCACTGGCCCTCCCTTCCATTCATGGAGAGGATCTCAGAATGAGAGATAGGACAAAGCGTAATAACTGGAAATAGAGCCCAGGGGTAGCAACCTGAAACTCATTGGCCATTGAGCCTAAAATGATCTGGGCTTCCTGAGATTTGTGTCAAACAAGTCTTAAATTGTGTCTGTAAACAACTAATCATTTTGAAGGACTGAGGTGTGATTCCATGCATTATGAAAGTTTCATGGAATCATAGAAAACTAGAGGTGGGACTTCAGAGGTTTTCCCCCCACCCACACCCCTTTGTGAGCAGAGGGGACTGAGATGCTGAGGGATAAATGACTCGTCCAACGTCATGAGAAACCATGTCTGAGTCTGTCCAGCACTCTTCCTGCCAAGCAATTCAGCCTCCCAAAATATTTTTCTCCATGTTGTCAGTCATCCTACTGATAAACTTAGCATTCTCTGGGTTTCATATGAATGTCCAAGTTTTGCCTACCTACGACTGTCCTCACAGACTCTCAATATTGAGAAAGATATTCCCTGGCCACACTGTTTTAATGATTTAGGTTTTTGAAAGCATTAAGACCCTAGCTTGGTTTAAATGTCAGGACTTTCCTGTATTTCATTTTCATTTTTAAAGGTTATTTTAATATGAATTTGTTGGCGGGTGGGGAAGGGTGGGGGGCAGGAAGGGAGTAAAGAAAGCAGGCTCTTTCCTATTGGTTTCTTTAATGCAGCAAACCTTCCTCTAGGCCTCTTCATTTGCCTCTCAGACATAAATTTTAAACAAACCATATTTTCTCATTTACTCCCCCATTACATTTATTCCAAAACATTTTGGAAAGAAAAATGAAGGGAATATTTGCCGCACCTAAAGGAGCCTGGTGGGCTACAGTCTAAGGGGTCACCAAGGAGTTGGACACGATTTAGCAACTAAACAACAACCCATTCTCCTGAGCCCTCCACAGCCTACTCTTGTGCTTTACACCTCAGTTCCAGGTCGGTAGCTGCTCCTCTATGGAGAATATCCTCTCTCTACCAGAAATAACCAAAACAAGGAACAGTAGACACAAGCCACTGACAAGGAGAAAGTAATTGCACTAGAGCCTGTCGTCAGCCTGGACCAGCTGCCACTCAAATCTGTTTTCCCTTTTCACTTCCTTTCTTTGTTGATATTGAGCCAAAGAATTAGGCCATCTTCCTTCTGGTGAGTCTTCAACTATGTAGACAGATGTGAGTTATAGGATTTCAGCCTTCTTTAAGGGGAGGGCTCCTTTTAATAAGGTAAAAATTAGATCTTTTAATGCCTTTCATCTATCTTAAAATAGTGTTCCTCTCCTTCAAAATGCCAAGGAATTATTTTTTTAAGAGGAAAATATATTGGAATATCTAGGCTAGGATCTCGTTGTTGCTGCTGCTAAGTCGCTTCAGTCGTGTCCAACTCTGTGTGACCCCATAGACGGCAGCCCACCAGGCTCCCCCGACCCTGGGATTCTACAGGCATGATTACTGGAGTGGGTTGCCATTTCCTCCTCCAATGCATGAAAGTGAAAAGTGAAAGTGAAGTCGCTCAGTCGTATCCGACTCCTAGCGACCCCACAGACTGCAGCCCACCAGGCTCCTCTGTCCATGAATTTTCCAGGCAAGAGTACTGGAGTGGGGGTGCCATTGCCTTCTCCTCATTAGATGGCTGTAATTCTGGTTGGGCTACTGCCCTTTGACTATTTCT
This sequence comes from Bos mutus, assembly GCF_027580195.1. NCBI lineage: Eukaryota > Metazoa > Chordata > Mammalia > Artiodactyla > Bovidae > Bos > Bos mutus. Next base: position 52,778,512 of record NC_091617.1, read on the forward strand.
GAGGCTGTCACTCCCATTTAATTAAAAGTTATTGAGGCCCTACTTGTCATGGGATTCTTTGCTTGAAATTTTACTGTAAAAACCCCTGGGTGGGTGGGGAGCAGGAACTGAGGAATTCTGATAAATACAATAAAAATTCAAAATTTAAAAAAATCATTAGGCAGAAGTCTCTGATTAAAGCTTATCTAAAGGGTGAATTTAAATTTAATGAATGAGATATTTTAAAGTAAAGTAATATGACTTCATATTTCAGTTAGGACTATTTCCTTGGACTCAGCATCACAATGCTAAGTTGCAGAAGAAATGATGGAGCCTAGGACTTTGGAGGAATGTGGTATTAAGAGACAGAGTTCCAAAGGAAATAATATGGTTCTGTTTTTCCAGCCTCTTTTTCTACCTCAGCTGTACATGATTTAATCTAAATCCTTGTGTACCTAGATTTCATCTCATCTCCTTAGGACCACCCTCAGCAAACTTATGAAGTAGACCTTACTTTATGATGTGTTCTCTTACGACAAGCAACTAGCATTTTCACATCCTTCAACTGCACCCACAAACCCATTTTCCTAAGAATCTGACAAGCGTGTGCTCTGTCTGCTATTCTCACATATGAGCAAAGCTATACTTTGGAAAGAGAACAGAGTACTGCTCTCATCTTCTCCATAAACTGTGGGTCAACTTGAGAAGAGGTTGACCCAGAGTGAGTGTTGGGTATAGTGATGGAACAGAGCTTAGAAACCTACCAGGCAGCATCCAAGGAAAAAAACCAAAAGCAAGCCTGGTAAACGAGACAAAGCAGTCATGATTCCGAAGAGGGTGATGGGTGGAAGAGCGCCATCCAGGCAGGAGGCAACAGTGGAGCTGGAGCCTGGGAAGCCGCCTGAGAAATATAGGTTTCAAAACAAAGTGGGAGATGGGACCTGGGATAAAGCAGAGCGCAGATGTTCTTAGGGTCTCTATGGGTAGGGATGTGTCCTTAAGTGTCTACTTGGCTCGCCCTATCTATTACTTCTGTGTTGATAATTAAGCTATAAACCCTCAGCTCCAAAACCCGTCTTTCCATGTTTTACTCTGTGATGCCGGGCTGGGGTCCTACTGACTACATTGCTCTGTCGCCAGTTGTTTCCCTGTTATGCTCAGCCTGGATCATATGATTCTACCAGGCAGCTATCTGGGAAAATGATACCACTTCTTTGAGTCTCAGCTACCAGGCATAAAGCAGGGATAACAGCCACATCACGGGGCCATCACTATTAAATGAGCCCACTCAGCCAATTCCATAGTAAGGACTTAGTAATAGAGAGAAAAGGGCTTCCCAGGTGTCACAGTGATGAATCCACCTGGCAATGCAGGAGATGAAAGTTCGATTCCCTGGGTTGGGAAGATACCCTGGAGGAGGAAATGGCAACCCACTCCAGTATTCTTGCCTGGGAAATCCCATGGACAGAGGAGCCTGGCAAGCTGCAGTCCATGAGGTCACAAAGAGTTGGACATGACTGAGCATGCATACACACACACAAAATATTTTAAATCCCTGTTTAATACAAAGAATTGGTTAAGAGGACATTGGAGGACTGGAAAAGTCAAGCAAGACACTGAAGTAACACAGAAATGGCAAGGAGCAGCTCCCATCCTAGGCAAGGGAAATAAAAGGAAGAGGCTGAGGTTATTAGAACATAGAAGCTTGGAAGCAGGGAACTGGGACCCAGTTTTATGTGGAAAGGACATTGGGTGCCCCAGAGAAATGTGGTGCAAAAAATGAAATCAACTGCCACTGCTGGGATGGGGCTGCTGCTGGGTAAGAGTGAAATGATGTTTTCCTTTTCACTTCTACTGCTAGGAAGCTCAGTTTTTCTTTTTCTTTTGAAGATCCTAGAAAACCCACTCCAGTATTCTTGCCTAGAGAATTCCATGGACAGAGGAGCCTGATGGGCTACAGTCCCTGTGGTCACAAAGAGTCAGATACAACTGAGCAACTATCACTCACTTAGAATATTTCTACCTGCATCTATATGACCTTCAACTGCATCTTCATCAATTTGTTTACCTAAGTCTTCCTACCTCCATTTATACTTCATTTCTATTGCCGTGTGCGCCTCATCTATCCCTCTCTATACTTGATCCACATCTGTAACTACAGGGAGACAGGGACAGTTCACTCTTTGTGTGTTTTTAACCCAAATTTGAATATGAAAGAGTAATTAGGAAGTTTTTAATGTAAAGACAGCTCACATCTGCTCTTCAACCTCCACTGTTTGCATAGCCTGGCATTGACAGAGGTACTAATAGGCCTGTGATATAGAACCAAAACTTTAAAAGTTCTAACCCATCAAGAAATCTCATTCATCATTTCATTTTTGGGGAAAGGATATAAAAAATGAAATGTCAGAGCTATAATGTCAGGACCATTTAAAATGTCAAGTGCTTGTTGTTGCATAGCCTGGCTGTCTGCTGTTCTGATCAAGCCTCCAACTGGCATAATAATTACAGATGATGCATCAAATTTTCATGCACAACTGGACCCAGATTTATAACAAATCAGATGGAAACATTCTCATTGCCCAGTTGGAAATTTTCTCCTTTCACTACATAGTTTAAGACTTTTCCTTTGGAGCAGAACATTATTACTGATTCAAGACAGTGTTCAGGGTAAGGAAGAAGAAAGAAGGGCAGAAAAAAAAGTTTTTCAACAGACCAGAACTCAGTCATTTATAATATACGGATGAAACAAGAGCCAAGAGGCAGCAAATACATATGTCAAATGCGTGTTTAATCTAAGAATGTTAAATTGTTGAGACACTGTCTGAATAATCCAGTTCTATAAGATGCAGACTACTTTAGGTGGGCAAGAAAACATACATGCAAGCTCCAGTTTGCACTGATAGCCATGGAGGCAATCCTTCAGTTTAACCATGTTCTAACATGTGGACCGAGGACTGATGCATAAACAGAAGCAGCAGTGCTTCTTTTTAGAATCTTTATGAGAGTTCTCTGTGGAACTTAAGTGGGGTATTCATAAGTGGTTACCAATGATAATAAAAACATGTAATCAATAGCAGGTACATGCAGAAAATCACATTTCTTCTCCACTGAGAGTTTTCAATCCACCGAAAGCTGAGTGCTTTGCTTTGCATCCATTCCACAGCTTCTCAACTTTCGCTGTCCCTACACCATTCTTGTCAATTGGTTTAGAAGAAGCCTTTCTCCAGTGTCTGGCTATTTCCCACCACAGATTACTTTCAGTACATTGGAAAAGTCAAAGCTCTTGGAAACAATTTCCAGAAGGCCCTGATCTTTTTCCATGCCATTGATAAATCCTTCCAAAGTCATTTCTCTCAGAAAATAAGAACAATTAGCAAAATGCTTTGTCTACACCACTCACTAACATACAATATATTCACTGGCATTTTTATTGGTATTCTTAGATCCTTTCATCTCAGACTCTTAATTCCTTGAATACCCTTCCATAGAAAGCATTCAGTGCTAGGGTTGTTAGGTGAAAATACAGGTGACAATCTCTTTTCAAGTTGAGAACATCAGGTAGTATATAATACCTGTGTTCACACATACATTTTTAACATCTCTATACAGTATTGATTATTTGACCTTCAATCCGGAAGAATGGCAATGCCAAAGAATGTTCAAACTACTGCACTACCACACAATTGCACTCTCCTCACATGCTAGCAAAGTAATGCTCAAAATTCTCCAAGCCAGGCTTCAGCAATACACGAACCACGAACACCCAGATGTTCAAGCTGGTTTTAGAAAAGGCAGAGGAACCAGAGATTAAATTGCCAACGTCCGCTGGATCATCAAAAAAGCAAGAGAATTCCAGAAAAACATCTCTTTCTGCCTTATTGACTATGCCAAAGCCTTTGATTGTGTGGATCACAATAAACTGTGGAAAATTCTGAAAGAGATGGGAATATTAGACCATCTGACCTGCCTCTTGAGAAATCTGTATGCAGGTCAGGAAGCAACAGTTAGAACTGGACATGGAACAACAGACTGGTTCCAAATAGGAAAAGGAGTACATCAAGGCTGTATATTGTCACCCTGCTTATTTAACTTCTATGCAGAGTACATCACGAGAAATGCTGGGCTGGAAGAAGCACAAGCTGGAATCAAGATTGCCGGGAGAAATATCAATAACCTCAGATATGCAGATGACACCACCCTTATGGCAGACAGTGAAGAAGAACTGAAGAGCCTCTTGATGAAAGTGAGAGAGGAGAGTGAAAAAGTTGGCTTAAAGCTCAACATTCAGAAAACGAAGATCATGGCAATCCGGTCCCATCACTTCATGGCAAATAGATGGGGAAACAGTGGACACAGTGCCAGACTTTATTTTTGGGGCTCCAAAATCACTGCAGATGGTGACTGCATCCATGAAATTAAAAAACGCTTACTCCTTGGAAGGAAAGTTATGACCAACCTAAATAGCATGTTAAAAAGCAGAGACTTTACTTGGCCAACAAAGGTCCATCTAGTCAAGGCTATGGTTTTTCCAGTGGTCATGTATGGATATGAGAGTTTGACTGTAAAGAAAGCTGAGCACCAAAGAATTGATGCTTTTGAAGTGTGGTGTTGGAGAAGACTCTTGAGAGTCCCTTGGACTGCAAGGAGATACAATCAATCCATCCCAAAGGAGATCAGTCCTGGGTGTTCATTGGAAGGACTGATGTTGAGGCTGAGACTCCAATACTTTGGCCACCTGATGTGAAGGGTCATTGGAAAAGGCCCTGATGCTGGGAAAGATTGAGGGCAGGAGGAGAAGGGGACGACAGAAGATGAGATGGTTGGATGGTATCACCGACTCAATGGACATGAGTTTGGGTGGACTCCCGGAGTTGGTGATGGACAGGCAGGTCTGGCATGCTGCAGTCCATGGGGTCACAAAGAGTCAGACACGACTGAGCGACTAACGTGAACTGAACTGAATCTTGAACATATGGCCAAGTCATAGTGGCATGAAAACTGCTGATTTCTAAGATCAGAAGGAAATGACTGTTCGCAAGGCTGTTTTTAACATTCTTCTCCCTGAGGAAATGACTTCAAGGACTATCCAAAGCTGTACAGAAGGGTAAACATTTATTCATTCACCAGTTTTGTAGTTCTCTCCTTTTCTGATTTTATATTTCTCATTGTGTCACCTTGACTTAAGCCTTAGGTCTACACTGACCAGCTTTTCCAGTTAGCTACAAAACTATTGATTTATACCCATGTGTACCAGCTGCTGTGTTTTCCACCACCTTCAGCCCACAAGACAAACTTTTCAACGTTGGACGGTGGGGGATGGAGGAGGGGTTCTCTGTCGACTTAAGTCATTTGGATTATACTAATGGGTATATTCAGGTTGAAAAGCACAGATAAATTTCCAAATCTCAAGGAGATTGTACTTTAGAGTGTGTGTCTTGGTGGGAGGTCAGTCAAAGTTAAGTGAAGTTACATTGAGTAGCTTACTAGGGAATATGCACCTGAGGCAGAAAGTCAGCAGGAATCGAAAGCACGTGTTTAACTGTTCAGTTCAGTTGCTCAGTTGTGTCCGACTCTGTGCGACCCCATGGACCGCAGCATGCCAGGCCTCTCTGTCCATCACCAACTGTACCTGTCCTTTAATGGACGAAGACAAATATCTAATGACCACAATTGTGGCTCAAATACAAACAAGTATAAATCACATTTTTATAATATCCTTTCCTTTTGGTTTCCATGGCAAAATAAGATTTCTTTAAAGAGAGAAATCTAATCTTTGTTCCTTTATGTTTTCTTATGCCAAAGAAGTCTGTGCAAAATCCCAGTAACAGCAGGTAGGATCAGAATTCCCTATGTATCCCAGGAAAGTGCAACTGTGGAACAAAACCAAAGAAAAGGAAGGAAATCTGAAACTCCAAAGGAGAAGTAAGTGTGCAGTGGGGAAGTCACATGCTGTAGTGGTCGTAGGGCAGGGGGCCATAAATAAGAATGTCTCCTTTGCAAAGGGAAAACACAGCTGCTAGGTTTACAACCCAAAAGGCTTTTCAGATTTCTAGGGGCTCAGTATGACCACAAGAGAGGTGGGAGTGGAGATTGGGAGCTGAAATCTGTTTTGACCACTCAGCTGTAACAACACTTCTCCATTATCATGGTAGGCCATAGAAGAAGCCATGAAGTCACAAAGTCGAACAAGACTGAGCAACTAAACACAGGATATAGTAGCATATGTTCAAAAGCCATGCAAGTTGTGGAAATGAGAAAAAAGATGAAATACTTATGGAATTTTAAAAATTTGCAATGTAACTGACATATTACCTTAAGGGGTGCAATATAACTTGATGTAACAAAGTAAGTTTAGTCAATATCTATCACCTTACATAGTTACAATTTTTCTTGTCACAACTTATAAGATTTACTCTTAAGATGGAATTTTTCACTGCTGTTATGCTTTTCAAAATACCTATGAATTCTGCATATTTGCTTTTTTCATGTTATCTAACCCACTTACCAAAAACATTCTCCCTTCCAAATTAAGCCAACCTCTACCAAAAGAAACTTAAATAATATTTACTATTTCTAACATACTTATTTTGAAGTTTTCCTCACTCTTTTCCTCCTAAGACTGAGCATTCAAACATTCACCAAGCCTTACTACAGTTGCCATTTCCTCCACGGCATGGCTTCACCAGCATGGCCAACCAGGGCTGCAAAGATGGGAGGTGCTCAGAAAACCTCAGCTGATGAATTGCTTTCCTTTAATCTGATATTCTTAAACATTACTTCCTGGTCCTCTTTGATTTGTCTGTGGATTTATGCCCAAACAAAGTAAAAAGATGGATCTGTGTCTCCCTGGAAAGGATTGCCTGTGCAGGTCCAGAAATTTCCTATCAAAAGATCAACCAGTCATGAGTCTAAGTTGATGAGAAATGACCAAGCCAGAGCTCATGGGACCCAGGACCTAAATTAAAGCTTTGAGATTTTATTTTTTGTTTTCTATTTAGAAACACATTAATCTTTGTGGCATATGATTCAGAAATTGCACAATTTTATATATTGAAATATACATAATACACAGAATGTATAGCCACATTATATAGGGCTGTTTGGGACCCTGAAGGTGAGTTTTATGGGTGCTTTTCCATCATCACTCATGACCAGGTTCAGTGGTTTTATTGGCGATAGGACAGTGACCCATGAATATTTAATCTTGTTTCTGGAATCCCGTTGTTTTGCTGGTATTTCTGGATCATGTCTTTCTTCCCATTAATATCTTAAGTGTCTATAAGCCCAAAACTGCATCTTCCTTCCAAAATATCAAAATGTACTGAGTATGCCCCCATTAGCATTTTTTTTTTCCTCTAAAGAAGTCAGGTTGGTTAGAAAAGAAACCAACCAGTGTCAAGGAATTGCTTTTCAACTCTTTCTAATAAGAACATGAAATTTTGTGCTGGGGCTGGGAAATTAGCAAAGATGGAATTGCAGTCTCAGGAGGTGAGAAAAAGTGACACAAGTTCTGTATTCGTTAGCAAGGTGGCACTAGAAGCTTTTAGTAGTATTTTATAGCCGAGTGTTATAAAAAAGCTGCAATTTTTTGTCTCATATAAAGAAACTTGATTTCCCTATTATTTCCTGGTAGTTCCCAGTTTCCCAGTTTGCTTCCAGTGTTCCAGTCTAGAAACTGGTCTTTCTGGTTAGTCACTCAATAAAAGGTCTTCATGTCCCTGTTTTTGTTTACCCCAAATTACCTCCTTACTAACCACCCTCTCATTTTCTCTTTGGCTTCATTCTGTTTCTTTTCACTTTCACAGTTTATTATTAGCCACTTAAGTCTCCTTTATCCCTGGGCTATTTGGTACTTTGTTGTCTGGACAGTTTCTGCACTTGTGGTTGTGAACAAGTGTCTATAAATCTTCCTAAATCATGTCAAGAATGAGTCCTAAGAGGCACATGGTAACATGCCGATTGCTATTCTTCCCGAAGTAAGGGCTGCAGAATTCCATGCTTGATCATTTATCCTGGGACATCTTGCTGTCCCTTCTGTTTTCATTCTTCAGTGATATTGAATATTGAGCTTCGATTTTCCGTCTTTGTGATTCTCTTCAAAATCTCCTTTCCTAGATGCTTTTGTTCATAATATAAGAATAAGCTAACTTGTTGAGTAATAGCAATGATACATACTCATGGTAAAAAACAACAACAGCACTACAGAGAAGTGTAATGAAAGAAAGAATCCACCGTTAACCTCTCTCTGTGCCTCACATCTATTAATACTTTCCATTGGCAATTAAGTTCTAATAGATCTGTATTTGTATCTTATGACATTTGTAATGCATATTTGGGCTTCCCAGGTGGCTCAACTATAAAGAATCCGCCTGCCATGCAGGAGACTCTGGTTCAATCCCTGGGTTGGGAAGATCCCCTGGAGAAGAAAATGGCAACCCATTCCAATATTCTTGCCTAGAGAATTCCATGGACAGAGGAGCCTGACGGGCTACAGTTCATGGGTTGCAAAAGAGTTGGGTACAACTTAGTGACTAAACAAACCCATTTTCATATATGTTCATTTCCAAACTAGTCTCTTAGATGCCTTTCTTCCTACAGATAGCAATGCATACTGTGCTTACTTGTTCTTTATTTCTTCCTTTGTTTTCCATGACATCTTATCAGATTCTCATTATACAACTGTTTATGGAGAACCTATTATGTGCCAGAAAGTGTGAGAGCACAAGAAACACCAAAGTACATAAAAAACCAGAAATACTTCTTGCCCTCATGGAGCTGATAGCTCTTTGTTTCTTTATTTTCTTAGCACTAAACCTATACCTCTCTTTTGATATAACTTTGATTTGCTAACTACCATGATAATTATGTCTGGAATTAAAAGTATCTATTCTGCATTTTTCTGTTCCAGCAGAATTGATGTTGGTCATCCTTTTGCAATTTTCAGTCAAATTGGGATTTTTCATATAAATCCCTGAAGTTTTCTTTTTCTTTTTTTTTGGTTGCATCTGAGTGTGCTGGAGTCTTCTTATCTTTGGCCTCAATATACATTGGATCAGATACAAATTCTGTGTTTGTTGCTTTTTATTTTGAGAAATCAGAAAATGATATGTTGGGACATGGTTAACACTATTCTGCTACATTTAAACATCTCCATTTATATCAACACCAATGTTTTTATAACAATGATAACAATAAAAGTTTTATTTGAGGTATATATAACTTATAAAAATGTGAATAGATATTTTCATCTGTGACACTCATTTCCCCTTTAGGTCTGAGTGAAGCCCTGTATCCTCCTCTGTCAAATTCTGGCAAAATCCTTTTATACTTCAACAAATATCAACCATATATGTCTTCATTACTTTCTCTTCCTTGTCCTTTGGTGCACTGGGCTGTCGTTGTACAACAATTTTAACACTTTTATCTTGATGCATGGAATGGCCCAGCTCTCCCTTGAGATGATAAAACCACCTCCAATAATTTCCAAATAAAAGCAAATTCTATCAATTTTAATTCTGTATATGCATTTGCCAAGAAAGAGTGGTTCATTGTTATTATACAGTGTGACTAGTTTGGTATCTTCATTTTATAAAAGCCAATGATATTTAAGATATGAGTTTTTATATCAGAGTACATGATGTTATTAATTCTGTAAGCTGTTCCAGAAACCATAAAGTATCCCCTTTTTTCTGAGTTATTCAGTTCAGTTCAGTTTAGTCTCTCAGTCGTATCTGACTCTTTGCGACACCATGAATCGCAGCACGCCAGGCCTCCCTGTCCATCACCAACTCCCGGAGTTCACTGAGACTCACGTCCATTGAGTCAGTGATGCCATCCAGCCATCTCATCCTCTGTCGTCCCCTTCTCCTCCTGCCCTCAATCCCTCCCAGCATCAGAGTCTTTTCCAATGAGTCAACTCTTAGTGTCAGGTGGCCAATGTATTGGATTTTCAGCTTCAGCATCATTCCTTCCAATGAACACCCAGGACTGATCTCCTTTAGAATGGACTGGTTGGATCTCCTTGCAGTCCAAGGGACTCTCAAGAGTCTTCTCCAACACCGCAATTCAAAAGCATCAATTCTTCGGTGCTCAGCCTTCTTCACAGTCCAACTCTCACATCCATACATGACCACTGGAAAAACCATAGCCTTGACTAGATGGACCTTTGTTGGCAAAGTAATGTCTCTGCTTTTGAATATGCTCTCTAGGTTGGTCATAACTTTCCTTCCAAGGAGTAAGCGTCCTTTAATTTCATGGCTGCAGTCACCATCTGCAGTGATATTGGAGCCCCAAAAAATAAAGTCTGACTCTGTTTCCACTGTTTCCCCATCTATTTCCCATGAAGTGATCTGAGTTATCACTACAGGTCAAAAATCCCAGTTCCCTAATTGCAGGTGAACTCAGTTATTCCTGAGCCCAACATCTTCTCTCGTCTAGATTTACATTGTTTTTCAACTCAACTCTATTTCTAGGCCCTTTCCAACCACACTTCCCATTTTACCGTTTCTTTGTTCTTTAGGAGATTACATAAATGTAAATGACTCCTGCATAATTTTCTGTTTTCTGGAACATGTTATCTGTCTCTTCAAACGGAGCCTCTTCATAAGGATACCACCATCCTCTCGTACTTCTCTATGGGAAGTCACTTTTTCCTAGACCCCTTCCACCCCTCACCAGCACTACAAGCAGGAGTTGTGGATATTTTCAAACGTTCTTGATCTGTCCTTTTGAAATTTACTTATGATGCTAAGTCTTAAGTATTCATGATGGTCCATCTACTTTCAGAACACTCACCCTTTGATCAATGATTTTGACCCTGAGTTGAATGGTTTATCCTTCTCTACTCCAGTCCCTGCCACCCTGCAGCACCTCTCGGATTAAAGTCTAAAACAAAAAACAATCTCCAGCATTTCTCTTGCTTGATGATTACCATTTCAGGTACATATTTCAAATCAAGTTTTGCACTGGCCTCATCAGGTCCTCCACTTTCCATTTTTCTGGTTCTTTTCTAACTTCACTTAGCCTCCTCAGCAACTCTGGGCAATCTGAAATTGTTCCTTGCAGCTTTCACATGTACTGACTTACTTTATTCTCCATCTATGTAGACTTATATAAAGTGATGACACCAAGTGGCTTTGATCTTAGTAAACCAGTAAGTCAGCATACTCACTTGAGACTAAGAGGTAGATGCGGGACTGGGTCCTTAAGAGGAAGCTCTTTGCTCTTGATATATTTTCAAGTTGTTTTTCTGAGAATTATACTCTTGCCCAAATGTTTGGATTGCTCATGGCAGTGCTTTCATTTGAACTCTCTCCCAGCTTCCTCCTCATGTCCTGCAGAGTAGTAAGCAGCCACGTTTGACTAAGCAAACTGCTACGTTCAACATGAGCCTCTACTGCCCTCCAGTGTTCACTACAAGTGATCCGTGATGGGTAGGTTGATTCTGTGGAATGATGCCAAACATGGTTTTCAATCCCTTGTATCTGTTCCCTCCCTTGATCCCCTTTTAACATCTCTTACTAATTTTCCACAATTCCAAACTTACTTTTTCAAGATCATCCCTTGATTGAATCCATTTGGTGTAATCCCCCTCCCTTCTCTTGGAATGTCTGTGTTGTGTCTTCTTGTTCCTGCCTCTGAAGAAATGCAACATTTCTGAGATAAAGAGGAAACCAGGTTTTAGGGCAGAACGAACAGACGAACAAGTGAGCAGACAGTACAAATACGGAGAGAGCAGAAATGGAGGCAACTGTGGACAACTCTTTCCAGAAGTGTATCGTCAAGGAGAAGGAAAAATCTGATAGAAGATGGCATAATTGAAGTTAAGAGGGAAAACTTAAGTTTATTCATAATTTGATGAGAAGCTTCCAGTAAAAAAGAAATTCAGCCTTAAAACATACCCACAAACAAACAGCAGAGAGTCCTTCATCCCCTACTCTCCCACTTTTCCCCCTTTTTATTTCCCTTCACCCTTTATATATACAAAGTGTCAGTCACTGTGCATTGAATATAAGTATGGTCAATATGAGCCTCCTTGGTAGCTCAGATGGTAAAGAATCTTCCTGCAAAGTGGGAGACCTAGGTTCAATCCTTGGGTTGGGAAGATTCCCTGGAGAGGAGCATGGCAACTCACTCCAGTATTCTCGCCTGGAGAATCCCATGGACAGAGGAACCTGGCGAGCTACAGTCCATGGGGTCAGTATATATTCAGTCAAATTGTATCAGCTGCAGAACATTGCACTGGTCAAATTGTGAAACCCAAGTGTTGAAGCTGAAACTCCAATACTTTGGCCACCTGATGTGAAGAGCTGACTCATTTGAAAAGACCCAGATGCTGGGAAAGATTGAGGGCAGGAAAAGGGGATGGCAGAGGATGAGATGTTTGGATGGCATCACCGACTCCATGGACATGGGTTTGAGTAGACTCTGGCAGTTGGTGATGGACAGGGAGGCCTGGCGTGCTGTGGTTCATGAGGTTGCAAAGAGTCGGACACAACTGAGTGACTGAACTGAACTGAAGTGATATCACAAGTACATTTTCTTGAAAGGTTCATGGTTTTGTCTAAATCATCTATCTCCTACACAATAAGGAAAGTGAGCCTGAGGTGAAGGGCTATTTTATCACTGTTTACATCTCTTACAAAACACCAATGTGTTAAACTCTTCAGGACTCAGTTTGCTGGTGGTTGAAGGCTTGCACCTTCTGCAAACTAAATCTAAGCTCAACTTTTTTGGAAGCAAATTCATTTTGCAACATTTCTTACCTCAGTGTGACAGAATTGAGGGAATTGTTTATTTCAGGTTTGCTATCCAACCTGTTTTCAGTTCAAAAACAAATAAAAAGATTGTATGTCAGTTCTGGGTAATGAGACTTGGAACTTAAATGAACTGAGTTTAGTCTAAGGTATTATTTTACACAGAACAAAGGGATCCATTCAACATATTAAGTAACAAAAGATACTAACAGCCCACTGGAGAAAATATCACAGTGGTTTTGGACCCAGAAAAGACAGTTTTCTCAAGCTTTAGACTTATCTTTGATCTTATGATGAACATAAAAGGGTGTTCTATAAGCATCTAATGCTTTCTCTCTGGCTTCTGCCACTGGTGTGTTTGTTTTTTTGTGCCCTTTTGCAGAGCTATCAACTGGGAAGACAGACATACATGCCTTGGAAGGATCCTGAATTTCTCTCAGTCTGCCAGCAACTTTTCATCATAAAAGCTGTCAGGGGACATAAGGAAAAAGACATTTCCAGATTTCCTAGAGGGATGGTTTAACCACTCTCCCCGCCCCCACTCTTGCCCCAAGTGACTAAATTAAATGACCCATATTGGATGTAGAAATTAAGAAAATGAGAGAATGGATCAGTCATGTGGGAATTCGAACGTAACTATCTTGATTGAACAGGAGAATCTTTAGAAAAACTGTTGGCAACATTTCAGTTTGTCACATAGGACTCTCTCTTGTTGCTTCCCAAACATTACCAATCTTAAATCCTAGGAATAATCACAGTTAACGGTGGCAAAGCACCACTCTTGGCCTTAGCAAGCCGAAATCTCAGTTAAATAATACTTAGTGCAATGATTAAGATGCATGTAGTTAGTCTCCTATTAGATGAAAATTTAGGATTTCTCAGTTGTCTTGACAGAGACCCCAGAAGCCTCAAAACTTTGGCGAGACATCCAGTATTCCCACATCCTGAAGTGATATTCGACTGCATGTGTAAGTCACAGTGAGAGATGATGAGATTTTTAGAATTTGTCTATCACCCAACTCCAGGCAACATAAGTGGGGATGAAGGATTGACTGGAAGATTAAGGCCTAAGGGGATAATAATTTGGAGGGAGTTGTCGGGTGCCTCGTGTTTTCCCTCTTCTTTGAGGAGAAGCATGGCGGGGCGGGGAGGCAAAGAGGCATGGTTTGTTTTCTTTCCTTCCTCCTTTAGTACATCTGTTTCTCCCCCACCTTGCTAAGCCCTTTCTCTGACCTCTCCGAGTGTGAGCAGGAGGGAGGAGGAGATAAAGGGAGAGTAAGAGAGCCTTGATTTGGCAGATACCATCATGATCACGGTTGCAGAGCTCTCTGGATAGCAGACGTTTAAAGCCCATTCCTTCTCTGAAGCCTCCCACCCCCTGTTCATTACTGAGATTCTCCTGCAACTTCCTAGACGTGAAATCATGCACTTTGATTACAGCCTTTGAGGCTGTTTCTTTAGAAACCCAATTCTAAACATCTGCATCACTGACATTTTGGACTCGACAATTCTTTCTTGTCCTGTGCCATCCTATGCGTGGTAGAATGTCTAACAGCATCCCTGGGCTCTAACAATAGACAGCAGTTGCACCACACCCTCCCCCATTCTCCAGTTGAGAATCAATTGTCTCGACTTTGCCAGCTGTCCCCTGAGGGAGGAGAGTAAAATCGCTCCTGGCTGAGAACCACTCTCCACCTCTCTTCTCCTGAGGATTCCTCACTTCTCCAAGTGACTCAGCTGGACAAGATCCAAGAAAGCTCTCTACCAGCTTCCTCTCTCAGTGGCCCATATCTGATCCAAGGAAACACTCAAGCATTTTTGGTCCCAGCAGATTCCAGGAATGCAGACATATCCTGAACTTTACCCCAAGACTCTGTTGCCATGGTCTGCTTCTTTAGATTTCTCAGGTATGACTGGAACAATGTGTTCCCTAAACTCCAGGGCACATCCACACCTTAACTGGTGTCCTTAGAACCTCATGCAATTGACATGAGGGCTCTTACATGAGAAATCCTCTTCAGTAATCCTTCTCCCAAGCCCTCGTCTTGACCATTTTATACCCTTGAATTGTGATTAAGATGTAACTACTTCCTTTGTAACTGCTTCCTTAACTACTAGTAAATTCTGTCTATACTAGTACTTCCTTCAAATCTTAATGATACCTGGGCTGAATTTCATTTTAACATCTTACTATGTATTGACAAAAATTACACAGTATGTATTACTCCTTACCTTTGTGTTTTTCTTCACTTGTAATTATGTAGAATGTTTGTTTATAGACCACTGATTTTTTATAATTATATATTTCATTGCATTAAAAGTTTTCCTCCTTTAGATTTTTTTAATGTGTATTTGAACTGTAGTGTTGGAGAAGACTCTTGAGAGTCCCTTGGACTGCAAGGAGATCCAACCAGTCCATTCTGAAGGAGATCAGCCCCGGGATTTCTTTGGAAGGAATGATGCTAAAGCTGAAACTCCAGTACTTTGGCCACCTCATGTGAAGAGTTGACTCATTGAAAAAGACCCTGATGCTGGGAGGGATTGAGGGCAGGAGGAGAAGGGGCGACAGAGGATGAGATGGCTGGATGGCATCACTGACTCGATGGATGTGAGTCTGAGTGAACTCCGGGAGTTTGTGATGGACAGGGAGGCCTGGCGTGCTGCGATTCATGGGGTCGCAAAGAGTCGGACACGACTGAGTGACTGATCTGATCTGATCTGATCTGATTTTAAATGATTCTGTGATGTAAATCAGAACTTTTATCTTTGGCAAAATTGTTTTTCCTGACAAAAAGTAACTGACTCTAAAACTGAAGAAAAAAAAAAAAACTGAAGAGACATTTCAGTCTGTTATGCAGACCACATTTCCAGGAATGTTCTATCAATTTATGGTCCCTCCGCTGTGCCTTTACCAGAATTACATCTTACTGTTTTTAACACTGTATTAATCAGAGACAAATAGCATCTAATTATTAATTTCTACTCTGTGCTAATTATTTCAGTTTGCCTGTTTTCATTTTGTTCTTTCTAAACATTTTAGGGAAAAACTCAAATTAGCTATTTTTCTTTCCTTGGCTCACTAACTTAAGTTATACATTTCAACTAATGAAAATCTATGTAAACTTTCCTGTAAGATTTAGAACAACAACAAAAAGAGTTAATCCTTTAGCTCTTCCTAGTTCTTTTGCAAACCTGACCCCATACCTCCCCTGGGAAAAAAAGTGGATCATGTGCAAAATTTTGCACTTGATTCTAAGAGGGGCCAAGGATTCCTGAAGGCAATAGATCCATAGACCCCAGGGTACAAACCTCATGATTGGAGCACTGCTTTCAGGCACCCTAGTATTTGTATGCCGTATTATATACTTAGTGTTTTTTAAAATAGGTATATATTAAGATGTTATTTAAAAATTTATACTGGATTGGGCACTCTGTAGAACATTTTAGATTCCCAGTTTTGTATTGCAACATGTAATAAGTATGCAGAATTTCTGAATTTTAACATTACAAAGTTCAGTTACAAAACATCTTGGTACTCTTTTTGATGAGATTCAAGTAGAAGCAATATTAGTATTACCATACTCTTGAATTCTTCCCATGTGTTAATATTTACTAAATAGTGTAACAGCTTTGTTGAAATAGTCATTATAGTTCTACCCAATGATTTTTCCTCACAAGTTTCTCTTATACCACACATTATGTGACTCAGCTTCATCTATAAATGAGAGAATTTGGACCATATCATCTCTGTGACATCTGATCCTAGTTCTGACATTCACAAATTCAGCGTATAATATTCATAATGTTTATTTTGTTTCATATCTTTATTCAGGCACAGTGCCCCACTTAGTCACTTTTACTTGGGATACATTTCATCTCATACCATTATAATCACTATCCTCACTCCATTAGCAGAGAGTTGGGGGTTAAGACTTATAAAGGGAGTCCTCGAATTTCAGAGATGGAAAGGATCTGAGCTCCCTGAGCAATCTGTTAGAAAACACTTTAGTCAAGTTCCCAGAAAGATTCATTCCTTAGGACCTTTATTCTTCATCCATGTCTCTTGCTATATAAACCATCTTATATTTCAGCTGCTCCCCACGAGACTTTCTGCACCGAGGCAGAGAAAAAGATAAGTTGTTGTCATTCAGTCACTAAATTGTGTCTGACTCTCTGTGACCTCATGTACTGCAACACCCCAGGCTCCCTTGTCCTTCATTATCTCCCGGAGTTTGCTCAAATTCATGTTCATTGAGTCAGTGATACCATCTAACCATTTTATCCCTCTGCTGCCCCCTTCTATTGCCTTCAATCTTTCCCAGTGTCATTTCCCAATGACAAGTTGGCCCTTTGCATCAGGTGGCCAACCTATGTTTATTTTTCATTCTCAATACCGTTCTAAATGTGTAAACTTCAGAGTGGACTGCACCTAGAAGAAAATGCTGATATGCAGTCGCACATTCAGTAACCAACAGGATAGAGACTGACATTGCTTCAGCCATTCCAAATACACGTCCCAAGAATAGCCAACCACATAGGGAATTGTCACTGCCTCCACAGGAGGAAGATGGAGTTAAATATAGAATGTCCTGCAAAGGATGCCTCACTACTTCACTTACCACAAAGATGTTCCCTTTAGTCAACAGAACCATTTCCGATGACATCATATTGCTCAAAATACCACTTTAATTTTTGCTTCATTTTTCTTGTACTACTGGATTTACAGCAGCAATAAACTCTTAAGTCAATAAATCCATCCTATGGAAAGCAAGGTAGAAAGGGAAATAAATATTTAAGAAGGCCAATTATTTTTTATTTGTGAAGTCATCATTCATGAGCAGGACCTTCAGTACAATATAATACAACTCATGAGATTTTGGCATGAAACTATTCTCTGGAACTTTATTAAAAAGAACTGGTGTAAGGTGTATAGAGACAAATAATTATAAATAAGTGAGAACATTTTCAGAGAAAAGGTACACTTTTTCTTTTCTTTGGCCAAGTGCAGCACATGGGATCTTAGTTCCCTAACCAGAGATTGAATCTGTACCCCGCTGCAGTGGAAGTGTGGAGTCTTAACCACCTGAAACCAGGAAAGTTCTGAAAATGTTTACTTCCTATGACAAAAAAGAGTCTGAAATGCCATGATTGGAAGGCTGAGTTCTCACAGAGAACACCCTACAGTGGTTTCTTCTGAATACCTTCAGGTTTTTGCCTCCACTCAGGGAGAAGGCCAGGTGCCAATTTTCAATTACAGGGAAACATCCAGTATGTAGCTAAATTCCCTACTGTTTTAGAGAAACCGGTTGAAGTTTTTGGGCTGCTAATCTGCAGGATTCCTTTTAATCCCATCATTTTCAGTATGAATCAAAATTAATTTTTTAAAAAGATTTTGTTGTGTTAAATCTTAGAAAAGATTAAGGGGTGCAAGTTTAGGTAGTTCCCCTCATCCTGTTTTAAATTGGTAAAACATTCCCAGTTGAAAAGCATCCTGTGCCATTCTTAGAATCATATACTTCAAACCTTGCTCAGCCAAATGCTCGACTATTTTAAGAAAGGTGGCCAGCTCTAGGGGAGGTGTCAGGCCATTCTGTTTTTCCATGTGCTTTCAGCTGCTAATGGGCAGCATCTTCAGCCCAGGAAAAGATGCTATCAGCTGATTCTTTTTGGAATATTTGGGATGTCAAATTATATTTACAAAAACAGGATGTGACAAAGTATCCTTTTTCCTTGGAAATAAAGGACTTTAGGCTTACTGGTCTATAAAGTGATGTGCTTAAGTCTTTAAGACTTGAGACTTAATTCTACCAAGTCTAAGAAAAGTGAGAATCCACCAGTGTTTATGGATGTAAAGCAAAGCCTGTTTGGCTGGTTAATGGCTTTTTTGAGATTCCCACATTTTAAAATGTTTTCAAGTTAATTCAGTCATTTTTATTATTGATTTTACAATGTTGTTTTAGTTTCTGTTGTACAACAACTTGAATCAACCATCAGTTCAGTTCAGTCGCACAGTTGTGTCTGACTCTTTGCGACCCCATGAATTGCAGCATGCCAGGCCTCCCTGTCCATCACCAACTCCCAGAGTTCACTCAAACTCAGGTCCATCGAGTCAGTGATGCCATCCAGCCATCTCATCCTCTGTCATCCCCTTCTCCTCCTGCCCCCAATCCCTCCCAGGATCAGAGCCTTTTCCAATGAGTCAACTCTTCGATGAGGTGGCCAAGGTACTAGAGTTTCAGCTTTAGCATCATTCCTTTCAAAGAACACCCAGGACTGATCTCTTTAGAATGGACTGGTTGGATCTCCTTGCAGTCCAAGGGACTCTCAAGAGTCTTCTCCAACACCACAGTTCAAAAGCATCAATTCTTTGGTGCTCAGCTTTCTTTACAGTCTGACTCTCACATCCATACATGACTACTGGAAAAACCATAGCCTTGTCTAGACGAACCTTTGTTGGCAAAGTAATATCTCTGCTTTTGAATATGCTATCTAGGTTGGTCATAACTTTCCTTCCAAGGAGTAAGTGTTTTTTAATTTCATGGCTGCAATCACCATCTGCAGTGATTTTGGAGCCCAGAAAAATAAAGTCTGGCACTGTGTCCACTGTTTCCCCATCTATTTCCCATGAAGTGATGGGACCAGATGCCATGATCTTTGTTTTCTAAATGTTGAGCTTTAAGCCAACTTTTTTACTCTCCTCTTTCACTTTCATCAAGAGGCTTTTTACTTCCTCTTCACTTTCAGCCATAAGGGTGGTGTCATCTGCATATCTGAGGTTATTGATATTTCTCCCGGCAATCTTGATTCCAGCTTAAGCTTCTTCCAGCCCAGTGTTTCTCATGATGTACCCTGCATATAAGTTAAATAGGCAGGGTGACAATATACAGCCTTGACGTACTCCTTTTCCTATTTGGAACCAGTCTGTTGTTCCATGTCCAGTTCTAACTGTTTCTTCCTGACCTGCATATAGGTTTCTCAAGAGCAGAAGTGTCCTAAAAGAAGTCAGCTCAAATGTGCCCAAAACATTACATGGTTTTACCTTTCTTCCACCTGCTTTTCCTACTGCTCACTTCCACTTCACTTGTTAATCCCTAGCAGAGCTGTGGCTGGGACAAGGGAAGTTATTAGAGAGTTGAAATGTAAGGTGACATCAAGATATCATCTCCAGATTTGGTGGGACACAACCATTATTTTTCAGAAACAGGGCTGGCAGGTGTGGAGAATAGAAGGTGGGTAATACGGTGTCTAACCACAGGTGCATCTGCTTCTGGGTCTTGTTCCTGTGTCTCCAGGGTTGACCAATCAATACAGTCATTTCCTGGGTAGTTATTGTGTATATTTACCAAAAGGTCACAGAAGCATCTTCCCTGTGAAGACTGAGCTGGTTTGTTATAAGGTGGACACTCCAGTATTTCCATAAAACTTTATATTTTATGATATTTTGTGATGATTCATTTTACGAGTCTTGCTTCAGTGATCACAATTTTCAGTGTCACCTGGGCATGATGGATGACAACAAGGTAGATTGAACAATGTTGTCTTTAGAACATTTGGTATTTTATGATAAGGCACAGTGGGTGGGTGGTCCTAACACATTTTCTTATCCAGGCTTCTAAAGCTCTAGGCAACCTCTACCAGGAGACAAGCAAAAGTATTTTCATTGTGTGGTTTTAAAATGGGCAATTTGGCTCATCTACAGTCAAAGTCGATGGTTATGGGTGAGGAGACCTTTTTACTTAAACAAGTGCGGCCTCTTTCAAAGGCTCCTGCAAGCAAAACATTTCCTGTTTTCATTGGAGCATTCTGTTATGTGGTCTGGCAAATTAATCCTCACAATCTGCAGTCAGATATCCCTTTCCAATTTTCATCCCATTAAGATTTTGTATAAATTTGCATTGGTGAGACAATTCTGGTGAATGTAATTTAATAGTTTGTGTTAATCTTGGAGAGGGCGTTAACTAAAATGCTTCTTCTGTAAAAAAGAACAAATCTTGTCTTCATTTGATCTATAGATTTAGGATGGGTGAGAGGGGAAAAAGGAACTACAGAAAAGGCAAGATATTTCTCCAAATGTGACTAGGAGGCATGCAATAGGGAATGTCCAAACCAGCTTTTCTCTGGGGCAACCAAAAGGAAAACTTGTATTTCTGTGGTTGAACTATGGGAGCCCCCATGGCACATAGAACTGTATGAAGAAGTCTGACATTGGCCTTGAGCCAGAATGGGGTTCATAAATTCTATGTCAGAATCAAGTGTGGACATCAAAATACAGATTCCTAGACATAAACCTGAACAAGAACATCAAAACTACTTGGGATGGAGTCCAAGAAGCTGCAGTTTAAGATGTTCCTCAGGTAATGTCTTATATATCCTAAGATTTGGGAATCACGGACCTACGCTGTTTTTCTTATCCATGTCTATCATTGTAGACAATGTTAACATCTAACAACTTTCCAAGTGGCTCTGTAATTGTGGCTTACTCTCACATGAATTTATAAACCTTTATTCAAACTAATTAGAAAAATTATGACCCACAAGGTTCAGCCTCAGAATGAGTCATGAGTACAGTCTAGCCAAAAATTAATTTCAAAATAACAGCAAGTCTTTCGTTTCTGGAACGTGACTTGCAAGACATTTATAGGTTTCTGCACAACACCCCCTCCCTCTCCCATCTGCTCCTCCACATGAATCCTGATGTTCCATCTTCAGCAGTCTCCACTGCCCCATTCTTTCACATGCCTGCCCTACCATGAGAACATTTCGTTCTTTTATTCCAATTTCTCATAATTCTGAATCACAAAACTCTAAAAAGTGGGTTTGGTAAGGGAAGGATCTTCTTTTGAGGTTGAAGGGTGGGGTGGAAATTGGATGAAGACAAAGCCATCTGGTGAGCCTCAGGAGAGTTTGAGAGCCTATTCACAGTTTTACTCCCAAAACATTTATAGATTTATACATCATGTTCTTAGGATAGAGTAGATTACAGGGAAGAGTTAAATGGGGGTCAAGATATGGAAGCATAAATTTCTGTTTCCTAAGGGAGTTTGGTTCCATTACTGTGTTGTTTTGTAGAGGGTGTTCAAGTGAGGGGAAGAGAAATACGTGGAAACGAGCTTTCTCATGGTCTCTGTAAAATGTGTGTGCCTCAGAAACTAAGGCACACTTTTTACATCTATAAAGAAAGTTTAAGAAAAAGATTTTCCCCCAGGAGGTGAAATTCTAGAAGTATACGATAAAAACAAGGGAAACAAAGTCATGCAGTACAACTTCTGCTCAACAGAAAATATTCAGGTGGAATATGATCTCCAGGTGATATTCACGACCTGCCATAAATCAGTTGTTTTAAAAGTAGGATCAATTTGAAATGAAGGTAGAAAGTTAAAGCTGATATGCACATGAAAATAACTGATTTATTATTAAGTGAAAGAACAACCGTTAGTATATTTTAGGAAGCTGTATGGGGGAGGCCCACATCCCAAGCCCCGTGCTGGTCGCTCTCCATGCATTCTCTCTCATTCTAACAACAGCCTTACAGGTAGCATTATTCTTATTTTACATAAAAGAAAACTGATTTTCAGAGTTTAAATAAACCATCTAAAGCAGCAAAACTGGGATGTGGGTAGATCCAAGATTTAAGATCTAGTCAGCCTTACTTGGGTTTCCCCAGTGGCTCAGTGGTAAAGAATCCACCACAATGTAGGAAATGCAGGAGATCTGGGTTTGATCCCTGCCTTGGGAAGATCCCCTGGAGAAGGAAGTGGCAACCCACTCCAGTATTCTTGCCTGGAGAATGCCATGGACAGAGGAGCCTGGTGGGCTAGAGCTGTGGACTCACAGAGTCAGACACGACTGAAGCAACTGAGCACAAGCTTACTCTAAGACTTTCCTTCATATCATGCAATATTGCCCTCAATTTATTAAAACTGAATTCTCTTTCTGGAATAGATGGGACAGGTTCAATGCAGTGGGTGGTTGTGGACTTCTATGTGTGAACAACTTGGTAGTGCAAGTGTGTAAGGTAAGGTAACTCAGTGTCTGAAGATGCTGTGTTTCCTTCAGACCTGGTACTGCCCAAGGTAAAGCTGGCCATGTCCTCTAAGCCATTTAACCTCAGGGAGACTTGAGCCTCTATTGTTGGCTCTCCCTCACTCTGCCACTATAGCCACCTGGCTAAGCAGGACAGGAGGTGTTCATCCTCCAGCCCCTTCCTGCATCCAGATTTGATGAACACTTCTGTCCATTCTGGAATTCTTGGCCCCTCCCTCCTGGCCCACAGTTTAGCCTCCAGCACCCTACAGATAACAGGGCCTTCCCAGGTGGCTCAGTGTAAAGAATCTGCCTGCCAATGCAGGAGACACAGGTTCAATCCCTGGGTCAGGAAGATCCCTGGAGAAAAAAATGGCAACTCACTCCAGTATTCTTGCCTGGAGAATTCCATGGACAGAAGAGCCTGGCAGACTACAATCTATGGTGTCACAGAGAATCACACATGACTGAGTGAGCACGCACACTTTTGTACCCCTATAGACAACAGCCTCTCACTGCTTATGGCTTCCCCCAGGAATATTCTCCCTCCGGGAGGGCCAATGAGATGAATCAGTACATGCACCAGTTCTCTTCCAGCTGACCCTGTTTAGTCCTCACCCATGATCTTGGCTAGGAAACTAGAGCCTTCCTTTATGACTGTGGAGTTGGTCCTTGCTTTGGCTCATCATTTCCCCCTCTTTGGGGCCTCCCACCTGCATTAAAACTCTCACTCCTCCATTCTCCCCACCTTCTAAAGTGAAAGTGAAAGTAAAGTCACTCAGTTGTGTATGACTGTTTGTGACCCCGTGGACTGTAGCCTGCACCAGGCTTCTCCATCCATGGGGTTTTCCAGGCAAGAGTACCGGAGTGGATTGCCATTTCCTTCTCCAGGGTGTCTTCCTGACCCAGGGATCGAACCCAGGTCTTCCGCCTTGCAGGCGGATGCTTTACCCTCTAAGCCAGCAGGGAAACTTCTAAAGCTTTTGAGTAAAATCTCACTGTCGATATCATCTGAGAGGTTCAGTATGGTCCCGTCACTCTCTTTGCTTCAGTGATTTTGAGATACAGATATTGAAATTTATCTTAGTGTATTTCAGAGACATTCTCTTCAGGGTTTTGTCCCAATGACAGAACCATGAATTTATGAGCTGGATAATATTACAAAAATTTGGCTTCATTTCATTGATTCAAAATCATGAAATTTCAGCTCTGGAAACAGTCCTTCATTTCAGATGATAAATGAGCTGGACTAGTAATAATAACCATGACAGCAGTGACAGTTGTTGGTGTGATGTAACCCTTGTTATACATTTAGGACTAGGATTGTGCTTTACATGTATGGGCTCATTTAACCCTAACAAGGCCCTAACAGTATTAACCAAGAAGCACAGCATCTCAGTTCTAGTAACATTATCATGGAAATAGAAATGACTTATTATAACTAGCTATAAAGCCACATTTGTTCGTGCTGAGTGGGCTTCCCATGTGGCACCAGTGGTAAAGAACCTGTTTACCAAAGCACAAGATGCAAGAGATTCAGATTCAATCCCTGGGTCAGGAAGTTCTCCTGGAGAAGGGCATGGCAACCCACTCCAGTATTCTTGCCTGGAGAATCCCATGTAGCCTAGTGGGCTCCAGTCCATGGGGTTGCAAAGAGTCAGACCCAACTGAAGCAACTCAGCATACGCACACACACCCTCGTAGTCAGGAAAATAATCCAAATCCAGCAAAAATCCAAACTTTTAGCCCAGATTAAGACTTATTTCCTCCCACAGCTTGGACTTTCTATTATTTTTCACAGAATCACTATCTGAGAAATTCGTAAATCATCACGGTCTCTAACCTGGAGACGGTGAGATGCTTTCATTCTTTTACGTGTGACACTTCAGTGACATTTTGCCAGCTGTGGCAGGCCAGTAGCAACATATGAATTGAAATTTCTGCCTGAAAATGGTTCCTCAGATGGTCAGAAGAAAACCCAGAGAGCAAGTGATAAGCACATTATAAAGTGAATCAACAACTGCCAGTGATACTTAATTGGCATTTTAGGAACTGAAAAGAAAGTAGGTAATAAGCGCTATCTCTGTCACATCAAGTACCTGTGAATGCTTTAAAAAATACTTTTGTGAATTTTTTAAATCTGTAAAGGAAACTTGTTGTTCAGCATTTATGACCTAGCTCATTTTCACCTACTGACTTCTAACAGCAAACAAAACCTCTTTCAGCCAAGGAATTGCTGGAACATCCTGAGGAGGCTCGCTTCTCTAAAATGAAAATATGCTGGCCTGGGAAATGGATTCTATAATGTGATTGTTATGCAGATCAGACTCAATTGTTCTTGACTTGGTCACCACTGTACAAGATTTGAGGATTCTGGGACAAAGGTCTTCTCAAACTAGCTCCTGGTGTTTATAGGCTTCCTGGATATCCAGGAGCTGACCATCTGCCCCTAGAAAGCCGCCAGCTCAGCGTGCCCTACCCCATAACTTGAAAGCCGGTCTCATATGCACTTCACGGAAGGCAAGACCATTGTCCAGGTTTGATCACTTCTGGAGCTAAGTATGGAAGACTCATGCCAGATTATAATAGCTGCCTTTTGCAAGGAACTTCAAGTAGCTAATGTGGGTTTCTTATCAGCATCAGTCTCCTTAAACCAATATTACAATAGATAAAATCTAGGCTCACCCTCGGAGAAGGCAATGGCAACCCACTCCAGTACTGTTGCCTGGAAAATCCCATGGATGGAGGAGCATGGTAGGCTGTAGTCCCTGGGGTCACGAAGAGTCAGACACTTACTGAGTGACTTCACTTTCACTTTTCACTTTCATGCATTGGAGAAGGAAATGGCAACCCACTCCAGTGTTCTTGCCTGGAGAATCCCAGGGATGGCAGAGCCTGGTGGGCTGCTGTCTGTGGGATCGCAGAGTTGGACACAACTGAAGCAACTTAGCAGCAGGCTCACCCTAATTCAGTCAGCCTGTCTCTCAAGACTGCATTATTTCTCCTGGAAGAGTTGGATGCTTGCTCTTTAATGACTGCTAAGTGACATTGTACAGGAGACAGGGATCAAGACCATCCCCAAGAAAAAGAAATGCAAAAAAGCAAAATGGCTATCTGAGGAGGCCTTACAAATAGCTGTGAAAAGAAGAGAAGCAAAAAAGCAAAGGAGAAAAGGAAAGATATAAGCATCTGAATGCAGATTTCCAAAGAATAGCAAGGAGAGATAAGAAAGCCTTCCTCAGTGATCAATACAAAGTAATAGAGGAAAAAAACAGAATGGGAAAGACCAGAGAGCTCTTTAAGAAAATTAGAGATACCAAGGGAACATTATATGCAAAGATGGGCTCGATAAAGGGCAGAAATGGTATGGACCTAACAGAAACAGAAGATATTAAGAAGAGGTGGCAAGAATACACAGAAGAACTGTATAAAAAAGATCTTCACGACCCCGATAATCATGATCATGTGAGCACTCTCCTAGAGCCAGACATCCTGGAATGTGAAGTCAAGTGGGCCTTAGAAAACATCACTATGAACAAAGCTAGTGGAGGTGATAGAATCCCAGTTGAGCTATTTTAAATCCTAAAAGATGATGCTGTGAAAGTGCTGCACTCAATATGCCAGCAAATTTGGAAAACTCAGCAGTGGCCACAGGACTGGAAAAGATCAGTTTTCATTCTAATCCCAAAGAAAGGCAATGCCAAAGAATGCTCAAACTACTTCACAATTGCACTCATCTCACACGCTAGTAAAGTAATGCTCAAAATTCTCCAAGCCAGGCTTCAACAATATGTGAACCATGAACTTCCAGATGCTCAAGCTGGTTTTAGAAAAGGCAGAGGAACCAGAGATCAAATTGCCAACATTTGCTGGATCATGGAAAAAGCAAGAGAGTTCCAGAAAAAACATCTATTTCTGCTTTATTGACTATGCTAAAGCCTTTGACTGTGTGGATCACAATAAACTGTGGGAAATTCTGAAAGAGATGGGAATACCAGACCACCTGACCTGCCTCTTGAGAAACCTATATTCAGGTCAAGAAGAAACAGTTAGAACTGGACATAGAACAACAGACTGGTTCCAAATAGGAAAAGGAGTTTGTCACGGCTGTGTATTGTCACCCTGCCTATTTAACTTATATGCAGGGTACATCATGAGAAACACTGGGCTGGAAGAAGCTTAAGCTGGAATCAAGATTGCCGGGAAACATATCAATAACCTCAGATATGCAGATGACACCACCCTTATGGCAGAAAGTGAAGAGGAATTAAAAAGCCTCTTGATGAAAGTGAAAGAGGAGAGTGAAAAAGTTGGCTTAAAGTTCAACATTCAGAAAAGTAAAATCATGGCATCCGGTCCCATCACTTCATGGGAATTAGATGGGGAAACAGTGGAAACAGTGGCTGATTTTATTTCTGGGGGGCTCCAAAATCACTGCAGATGGTGATTGCAGCCATGAAATTAAAAGACGCTTACTCCTTGGAAGGAAAGTTATGACCAACCTAGATAGCATATTCAAAAGCAGAGACATTACTTTGCCAACAAAGTTCCGTCTAGTCAAGGCTATGGTTTTTCCAGTGGTCATGTATGGATGTGAGAGTTGGACTGTGAAGAAAGCTGAGTGTGAAAGAATTGATGCTTTTGAAGTGTTGTTTTGGAGAAGACTTTTGAGAGTCCCTTGGACTGCAAGGAGATCCAACCAGTCCATTCTAAAGGAGATCAGTCCTGGGTGTTCATTGTAAGGATTGACGCTAAAGCTGAAATTCCAATACTGTGGCCACCTCATTGAAGAGTTGAATCATTGGAAAAGACCCTGATGCTTGGAGGGATTGGGGGCAGGAGGAGAAGGGGATGACAGAGGATGAGATGGCTGGATGGCATCACTGATTCGATGGATGTGAGTCTGAGTGAACTCCGGGAGTTGGTGATGGACAGGGAGGCCTGGCGTGCTGTGATTCATGGGGTCACAAAGATTCAGACATGACTGTGCGACTGAACTGAAGTCACTTCAGTCGTGTCTGACTCTGTGCAACCCCACAGATGGCAGCCCACCAAGCTCCCCTGTCCCTGGGATCCTCCAAACAAGAATACTGGAGTGGGCTGCCATTTCCTTCTCCAATGCATGAAAGTGAAAAGTGAAAGTGAAGTCGCCCAGTCATGTCTGACTCTTAGCGACCCCATGGACTGCAGCCCACCAGGCTCCTCCATCCATGGGATTTTCCAGGCAAGAGTACTGGAGTGGGGTGCCATCGCCTTCTCCTCTTTAATGACTAGGAGAGGTAATAGGGGATGTGGACAATGGCAGACTAGATGGTGGAAAGTATGTAGTATATTCTGGACATTTTTTATTCTTACTATAATTGTAACTAAAAGGTCAGAGGACTTGCTTCTGAATTATTAGTTTGGTACCCAGAATCCCCCTTTTATATGTATCCATGGTACACAGTTCTTTGTTGGGGGCAGAAATTGGCCGAGAAACCAGTTTTCTGTCATTTTGTGGTTTTTCTGGTATAACAGTGCTGGCTACACATTTGAATCATCTGACAGCATAAACAATTTTGACTTAGTTGGGCTGAGGTGGAGACTCAGTCCCTGGTATTAATATACCCAGGTGCTTCTGTTCCGAATCAAACTTGTGTCTACTCACCTGTATACAGTAGAGCTGATCTACTGATGCCGGATTGTGGTGAAGGAAAGTGCAGCATTTGTTTGCAAGGCTGATCAGGGAGTATTAGCCTCTAATGCTCAAAAGACCCCCAACTCCCCAGTGGTTTCAGGGAAAGGTTTATTAAAGACAGGGTGAGCGAGAGGTTTGCAGGGTGAGTGATCAGCTCAAGGACAGTCTAATTAGCCGGGAGTTAACATCAACCTCCTGGTTCCAACCAATTTGGGATCTAAGTGCTTGTGGTCAGCATGCAGTTTAACTTCTTCCACCTGGTGAGGGTTTCAGTATCTGCAAACAGCTCAAGGGTATGGGGATAAGGCAATGGCACCCCACTTCAGTACTCTTGCCTGGAAAATCCCATGGATGGAGGAGCCTGGTAGGCTGCAGTCCGTGGGGTCGTTCAGAGTCGGACAGGACTGAGCGACTTCACTTTCACTTTTCACCTTCATGCATTGGAGAAGGAAATGGCAACCCACTCCAGTATTCTTGCCTGGAGAATCCCAGGGACAGGGGAGCCTAGTGGGCTGCCGTCTCTGGGGTCGCACAGAGTTGGACACGACTGAAGCGACTTAGCAGCAGCAGCAGCAAGGGTATGGAGACTCAGGAAGAACTAAAGGTCCTTGATTGTGTTTAATGGCTAAGTTATTGTTACTCTCTTGTTTGGTTGTTTTCCTTTGTTTCTGCATTTTCTCACTTTTCTGATTAAATTTGCTCTTCGGAACTTGGGGAAGGCCTCAGAAGCTAAGTTTTCTATAAGCAGAGGCCATAAGGTGGTCTTTCCTGGGAAGGCCCCATAGGGTCCTACTGAGTTGTACTTTAGTTATTTAGCCAGAATTGAGATCCAGCAGGTTTTGTTAAAATATGAGTTACAACAGCTTAAATCTACATTAGCAGGTATAGTTTAATGGGTGAAAGTCTGAGAGCCTCAGCCAAAATGTTGACAATTGGTGGTATATATGAAAATGCTTTGTAAATTATGAAGTGCTAAACAAGTGAGATTTTTTATTAATCTCCAGCAAATGCTTCCTAAGAATACCTGTGCTTGTAGTTCTGAAGTTAGTAGCCTTGGTCTTTTCACCCTTAAGAGATTGTGGCCTAATTGTTTACAATCTAATAAATGGTCATGTTTCAAGTAAGTATGTCTAATGAATAGTGGCAGTAATTGCGGTCACCTTATTATAGGCCAGACAACCAGATACAGTGTTATCGTCTGCAGGGCAGCCAGGGGAGTAATGATCAGCAGCAATTATGACACCAGTTAAAAGCAGGTTGCTTGCTGCAATTTTTAAGAGCTCTCACATGAAGAGAGACTAAGAACTCAGACAGCCAAAGGTCACTTCTGAATTTCAAGTAGAGCTAGGGCTTCCTTTCAGGTATCCTGGGTTAGACAAGACAGTAAAACCTCAGATGATTCCCATGTAATTAATTGCATTCTGTGACTGGCAATCATTGCATGGAGCCAGTATTGCCCCAAACAGCACAAATGAATGTCTGATGCACTCAGATCAATAAAAGACAAGAAATTGTAGGAAAGCAACCGCTGTACTTCTAGACATGTCTCATTTGGAAATATAATTTGAGCTCTATAACAAGGAGAGAATCTCTGTGGAGGCTGAGGTCAGTGTTAACTGCATTTTACAGGCTTCCCAGGTGGTGCTACTGGTAAAGAACCCACCTGCCAATGCAAGAGATGTAGGATACTCAGGTTTGATCCCTGGGTCAAGAAGATTCCCTGGAAGGGGACACGGTAACCCACACCAGTATTCTTGCCTGGAAAATCCCATGGACAGAGGAGCCTGGCAGACTACAGTCCATGGGGTCGCAAAGAGTAAGACATGACTGAAGTGACTTAGCATGCACACCTGCATTTTACAGATAAGCATACCCTCCTTTGTGGGCTGTATTACACATTTTTTCAAAGTTTTCTCCCACATTATCACATAAGCGCAGTGATAATATAGGCAGGATAGGTTTTGTCTGTTTGGGAATTTAATACTAACACAGGTCATGAGCCTAGTCCAAGATTCACACAGCAGTAAGGGTCAGAGTGGGGTCAGAGTCTGGCAATCCCACCCCCTCCCAGGTGCTGGCCCCACTGTTCCCATGGTGACCAGCTGGTGATGGAAGAGATTCACAGAAGGGCTCATTGAGAATAGTCAGGACATTTGATATTAAAGCAAAGATTTGAATTGTATACATATTATTGGTAAACTCTCACATTGTGCACAGCTTGCCCTTTTTCCTCAGTTTTCTTCCTGTAGACAGGTTAATCAGCCATGTTTCTCAGAATTCCTCACTATTCCCTCACTCTTGAGTCCCAGGATCTGTTTGAGGTTGCATAATCTGAGAACTTGTGTTGGCTGTTTTATCCTAGTGTTCTGACTATCTTTGCTGATGACTGTTTATCTGGCTCAAACCACCACTCTATAGTTTTGGAACAGAGACAAAACAGAATACACACCACATTGAAATGGTTTCCCTCATTCTTTAGCTTATGGATTTGACTACTTTAGCCCTGCATGTCAGGAGTTAGGCATTAGAGAAAAGATGTTTTCCTATGCCCAAATAGCTCATTAAATTCCCTTAAGAAAGTTCCCATCCCATGATCCTTACTTGTAAGATAGATTCACTGCTAGCCTAGAAAGCTTTCATGTAAACAGAGATGAGACGTAAAGTAAAAGTAACTGCTAACAACTTGAATTTTTGCTGGAGCTCTGTGATCCAGCTCTTCTGGGTAAGAGGAAGAAGGTGATGCTTTCCTTCGAGGAGGGAGTGGTGCTCCAAGAGGTCTGCAATCCCCTTCCTCCCTTTACTGGAAGCCCTTCCCACTCCCCCTTTTTCCTTAGAAGAGAAGCCTGAATTAGGATAGTTCTTTAGGATATTAGCCCACCCTTTTCTTCATCTGTTGGCTTTTTGAAAACTCACCATTCCTTGCCTCAACATCTTATCTCCTAACTTCTTGCAGTGGGAAAGGCCTACGAACTTTGACTTGGTAACAGTTTGAATTCCAAATTCAAAGAAACTCTTCTACCTCCCTTGTAAGACCTTGGTCTTACAGGAGACAAAGCTTCTAACAAGTCTTTTAGGCCCATTTCCCACTCCCCCATATTCCTTCTGTACCAGCAGTCAGGCTTCTGTTAGCTCACTTCCATTACCCTATTAGATAACAGCTCCATCACTGCCCTCAAGAAGGTATCTGACAAAAGATCACTTTCAGAGAAACTTAGACTCAGTTTGAGAGCTGAAAATGGCACTCTGCTTGGAAGGCACCACTATGGTTTATTTTGCCCTAAGCACAGCAAGCCAAGATGCCTAGATGTGAGGCAAACAGAATTATTTGCAGCAAGAGAGCAGAACAAAGAGACAGAAAAACAGAGCTCAAATCTTTCTTTCGAAGGCCAGAGGTGGGGGTATTTATGGGATGAGGACTAGAGAAGCACATCATCGGTCTGGGATGTGAGGAGCTTGGGGAAGTAGGGACAGGTGAGTGGGAAAAAGTGTGTCATCATCGTTCTGCACAGGCGTAATTAGGCTATGGGCCTCTACATCTTCAAAAGGTCACTGAGCAGATACTTACACATGCCTAGTTGGAGGGTCAGTGGTCCTAGCTAGTCTTAATGGGCTCAGCTTGAACCAGGCACATCTGACTCCAAGAACCTGGACAACAACTCAGGCAAACATCTTATTGTTGAAGCTACATGCACCTTGGAGAACATGCAAGTTTTAAAATGTTCTTGATTAGAGAAGGCAGGTGAAGTGGATTTGGCCCAAGGTTTCATACCCAGATGCCTAGGTGTGGCCCTGAGGGCTATGCATTGCCCTTCACAGTGTTACAGCAGCAGCAAGAATGTGGACCAGGAGCCACAGGGATTCAGGGCTGGCTTTCTGCTTTGAGATTTTCCAGGCAAATCACTCCTGGCATTTAGGTGCTTTGAGGGCCTCATTTCTCAGCCATGATTTTAGAATCAATGTAGTCCCAGAAATTGACTGGCTGTCTGCATGGAGCATAAGGTGGAGGTGAGGCGCCTGGAGGGTGTGCTCCCCAGTCATGCTCCTGCAGTAACCTTCTACTTTAGTGAGGACCTCATTGACCGGTCTCTCTTCTACCCCACACTTTAAGTTGAACTGTTTTCTTTGTTGACATACTCAACTATTTTGCAAAAGGTGGGAAATACCAGAGTAATTTAGAGTGCAACCTTTGGTGTCAGACTGTCAGCGTTCCAATTCTGCTATGTAGTTTTAGGCAAGTTACTTAGCCTCTCTGTGCTTCAGGGTCCTGATCTGTAAAATGGAAATGATAAAAATAGTACCTACTCTTGTGTTACTGTTGTGAGAATTCTATAAAATAATAAAGTGTTTTAAGACAGTAACTGGTACGGAAATGTTCATTAAGCGTTAGCTTTTATTAGCATAATTCAACCTCTTCATTTCTTTGAAGATCTCAAAATGCCTCCACAAAATCTTTCCTAACTAACTGTACGACTTGGTTTTCAATGCATTTTCTGATCTCAGTAAATGTACCTTGAATAGCACAGCCCTGCTATAGTTTGCTGTATTACATTGACTTATTTTCATCTTAAGGCATTTCATTTTGACATGACTTTTATCCACTAGATTATCAACTCTTTCAGGGCACAGAAACCATGTCTTCTACCTACTTACTCACCCCCACCTCCACAACCCTCCAAAACTTGAGTGTGATTTTTCTCCTGTTACCTGAACTGCTGAGATGGAATTGAAGAGCTCTCTGGCCCTCCCAGTCAGGTTGCCTAAGAATAGGCTGGACAGGTTTTAAAAGCAGCCCTATAGTCCCAAGACCCATCATGAACCATGAAGCTAGAGAGTAAGTATTATGCTTTTCTTTCAATCTTTGATTCTTTATTCACTTTTATTTTTATGAGGATGCATTTGTCATCTGGCTAGATTGTAAATGCCTTTGAGGACAGGGACCAATTACCATTCATCTTTGTGCCTACCTTCCTTACATCATGCCTCCCAGGAGCTCGATAAAATATTTGCAAATAGAGTGAGTTAATAATATGGTGTATTAAGGATGTGACTTTGCTCCGGGTAATCCCTTCCATCATTCAGCCCTCCCACGTTCAGTAAAGACATTCACTGCCTGAGAGATAAGACAGTGCAGCAGAAAAGCAGAAATCAAGAGGTCATTCTTAGCTCTTGAGTTTCAACTGTTTAAGCCATTTGGGATTCAAAGCATAAAATGTATGCCATAAACAAAAGATTTGGAAGAACACATAATTAGAGTGAGTTTCTCTAGTTTCTCCTGGCTACTCTCAAGTTAAATAAGCATTCCATAGGCGGGGGAAGTGACAAATAGGGAAGGAAAGGAGAAGTTGCAAGACAGTGGAAGAAAGGCACTGCTCTGTGAGGGTCCAAACTAGTTGGAAGGGTAGAGGAGAGACATATCAGGTGCAGTTGGCAGAGGTAAGGGTAGAAGCAATAGGAATAAAGGAACAAAGGAGGTGATTAAATGTTGGTGATTAAATAGTTAATCCCATTAGGGAATTGTAAATAGAAAATGTATGAGTTGCTGTTGTTCGGTCGCTAAGCTGTATCCAACTCTTTGCAATGCCATGGGCTGCAGCACGCCAGGCTTCCCTGTTCACTGTCTGAGTTTGCTCAAACTCATGTCTATTGAGTCAGTGATGCCATCTAACCATCTCATCCTCTGTCACTGCCTTCTCCTCTTGCCCTCAATATTCCTAGCATCAGTGTCTTTTCCAATGAGTTGGCTCTTTGCATCAGGGTGGCCAAAGCATTGGAGTTTCAGCTCTATCCCCAGTCTTTCCAATATCCAGTAATCAATATTCAGGTTGATTTCTTTTAGGACTGACTAGTTTGATCTCCTTGCTCTCCCAGGGACTCTCAAGAGTCTTCCCCAGCACCACAGTTAGAAAGCACCAATTCTTTGGTGCTTAGCCTTTTTTATGGTCCAACTCTCACATCCATAACTACTGGAAGGACCTTTGTTGGCAAAGTGATGTCTCTGTTTTTTAATACCTGTAAGTTAATGACCATTCAAGAAAGAAAGTTTGCTTAACCACAAAACCAAGCAGGCTTGCTCAGCAACAGAACCATGTAACCAAACTAAGAGACATGCCCCCAAGCAATAAAACAATTGTAGCATGAGCCCCACATCCTGCCCAGTGAGCTCAGTAAATCAGGACATACTCTCAGCATACATAAAAAACAATTTGTGAACCTAGCTTGACCATATAGGGACAAGAAAACTCCCCTGCTCAGGAGGAGAAGCTGACGATGAAAGCATAATGTCCACTCAAGAATGATGAAGAAGGTCTTCTCCCCTCCCCACTTTCTTTGATTACAAACATGTAAGTCACGAAGTACTCAAGACAGCACCCTCTCACTTTATTCTAATACATCACTTGTCCGTGACTTTTCTTCCAGCTAAATTCTTTCTGTGCTGAGACACAAATGACCAGAGCTATTCAGAGCCCTGAAATGCTACCTAATACTTTCAGAAGCACCTGTGATTTACTGGGTAGAACATATTGAG
Organism: Bos mutus; assembly: GCF_027580195.1. Taxonomy (NCBI): domain Eukaryota; kingdom Metazoa; phylum Chordata; class Mammalia; order Artiodactyla; family Bovidae; genus Bos; species Bos mutus. The sequence goes on from NC_091617.1 coordinate 52,813,475, forward strand.
CTTGGGAGGAAAGGCTGTGAGGAGTGTTTGGCCAGACAATCCTGAGCCAGGCTAACAGGCCTCTGTGGCTAAGAGTAGAGACAAGCCAAGGGAGAGAATCCGACACAGCAGGCCTAGCCATGTGGAGACAGGGACCTTCTACGTGAAGTAGCGGATAAGGAGAGATTCTGTCTCAGCAAACACAAGGGTGGGACAGAGGCTCCTCTGCCCTCTGTTAATTCCTTGAGTTTTAGAGCCACCCCTTTGGGTTCATAGGCAACCCTGAAAAGTTGAGGGAGAAATCTAGGTAAAATGGGGACTGAAAATAGAACTTAATTATGGAAAACTAAATCAACATGTTTTAAATGCCTGAGTGTGTGAGCTGAAATTCTTACCAGCTGCACAAATAAAAAATACATTTAAAATTTGTGAGATAATTGAGATAATCACTCTAGTTGATCACTAGTTTAAAATTTGGAAGACACAGTATCCCTCCTTGCTGTAAATATGGGGAAAAGAGGGGAAGGTGAAGGAGAGAGAGAGGAATGGAAAGAGGTCCATGTATTAAAGGCTACTAGAGTTGTCACTTCCCTTGTTATTTTATTCAATGACTCAGTAAATGTTTGTTCAACATCCACTTTATGCCACTGGGCTTGGTGCCTCATCTTGGGAAATATCCCCTTAAAGGGGATGATTAATTTTTCATTTTTATTCTTCATATTTCTGCACTTCTGTTTCATTAGGATGAATACATGCATCACTTGCATTTAAAAAGAGAACAGTGAAATGAAGTAGAGCAAACTGAGCGTGTAGCATGAAGAAAGCAGTGCAGCTGGAATGAAAGGAGTACGGGATAATAGCAGCGCAAGCTCTCCTGCACTGCCAGCCTCTGACTGGACCTCAGCAGAGCAGAAGTATTAAGAAGTTCAGTATCACCCACGCTGGATGCTTAGATCCCAGGGTGCAGGTTCATGTCTAGTTTAGGAAGAAGTTTCCAGGGAACTGGGTGTTTTGCATTCATCTCCAGGTGAAGCATGTGGATACTCAGGTAAGAACAGTGCAGCTGTGTCCACTTTCACAGCCTCTTAGGAACTGATAGCCAGCAATAACATTTTTCATAATGTTTTTGGAATACTGGTGCTGGCCCAGACCCAGTTCAAATGCTCATCATCTTTCCATCATCTTTTGCTTTGGCAGGGAGTTGTTAGATAAAGACTCATTCTCCCTAGCAAATCAATGGTGTACATGTGGGGAAGAAGGTGGCCCTGGTCAGTCCTTGGAGCCCACTTATCTTCAAGTCCTGCTGTCTCACCCTATGTGGGTTTATTACATGATGTTACTGTGTTGTATGTTTTAATGGAGACTTCATGTTTTGATGAAGTTACTCACTACCAAGTTTGGGTCAGGCTGAAGCTAAAGCTCTGGTAGTTTGACCACCTGATGAGAAGAGCCAACTCATTGGAAAAGACCCTGATGCTGGAGAAAATTGAAGGCGAAAGGAGAAGGGGGTGGCAGAGGATAGATGGCTTGATAGTATCACTGACTCAAAGGACATCAATTTGAGCAAACTCCAGGAAATGGTGAAGGATAGAGGAGCCTGGTGTGCTGCAGTCCATGGGGTTGCAAACAGTCTGACATGACTTAGCAACTGAGCAACACAACCCTCAGCTTCAAATCCATAGGATTTCCATAATGGAAGGGACAATTCCTAGTGGTAGAAATGAAGACATCTACGTTGTGCCTTCCACAGAAACAGACCTTAGTTTGGAGGAGAGCAATTTCCATCACTGACCTCACCTACAAAGATTGGCTAATATAATAATACCTTTACTCCATTTGTTTTTGTTACAAAATTTTAAAAATCCATTTTTATTTTTATCATGTATATCATACCTGTACATATCTAAAATTAAAAGACTTATACTTTAAAACTTTGAACTTTTTGTTTTTTTTTCTAGCCTTTTATTTACATGTTTACAATTGAGATGCTTATTCTGCTTATGTCTTGATTTATCAATTTTAGACTTTATTTACTTCCTGTTATAGCAAATGACAAGGATTTAACTCTATGACTCCCATCCCATTGGTGTGCTGGAGTTTATTCTACCTGCTGGTAAGGGCTGACAGTTAAATTTTCAGAAAATTTGCAAGCCAAGTATTAAATGACTGTTGGCTTGAAATTGGCCAGGGTGGGCATATTTATACTATGGAAACCAGCAAGTGTTACCAGGGCTACTTCCCCTCAGAACACTAGTTGTTAACATTTCCTAGTATACCACTAGTCTTCCTCCTTATTCTCACAATTGTAGATTAATATAAAAGTCAGAAGTTTCATTTTAGTGACTCTGGTAAATTTTGTTCTCTGCATAGCCCATTGGTTTACTAAAATTCAATCCCTGGGTCGGGAAAATCCCCTGGAGGAGGAAATGGCAACCCACTCCAGTATTCTTGCTGGGAAATCCCATGGACAGAGAAGCCTGGAGGGCTACAGTTCATGGGCCTGCAGAGTCAGACATGACCTAGCGACTGAACAACAAAATGTTTACTGAGTGTCAAATATCAACCTACAAGGGAGTGTGATTAGCCAAAGGAATAAACTTGATACTCTATATTTTGGAATCTATTTACTCTAAGCACTATTCTTATAGGCTTGAGTACAAGCCAAAGCCAGTCAGAAATGGCAAGGGAGAAAAAGATTGGAAGCTTTTTGGTGTAACAATCAGAAAGCTGGGTATGGTATGTTTGACAGCAGGAAAAGGGACAGAAAAGCAAACACAACAAAAGCATGTACTTTCAGGATTTCTGACATTATGAAACTTAGCCACAGCAACTTCAGTAGGCATACGTACTTCTTGGTATTTCATAAGTGTAACAATCAATGTTCATAATAATGGCTAATATCAAGAAAATGTTTACCAGCACTTTGAGGAAATAGGAAAGTCTTCTAGAATGATTTCCATCCAGAATAGTAAAACTGCAGAGGAGCTCCATTGAAAGAGTAAATCCTCTGGGTTTCTGGACAGCTGATAGTTTTATTGATCTAATTAAATATATGGCTTTTTTTTTTTTGTTTTCCTGTGCATAACTGCATATCATTTCTTGCTATCACCTGATAATGAGCAATTCTTACTCTTCTCATTTTATGACTTGATTTTATGTTGAGATCCCCCACAACTTTTGTGGCATTAATCATCACTGTGTGGGTTTACTTGCTTCCTAAGCAAAATGGTATCTTATGATAAATCATAAAAAGAGACAGAAATCATAAATACCTTTATGATAAATCAATAAAGGACAGAAATGGTATGTATCTAACAGAAGTAGAAGATATTAAGAAGAGGTGGCAAGAATACACAGAAGAACTATACAAAAAAGATCTTCACGACCCAGATAATCACGATGGTGTGATCACTCATCTAGAGCCAAACATCCTGGAGTGTGAAGTCAAGTGAGCCTTAGGAAGCATCACTACAAACAAAGCTAGTGGAGGTGATGGAATCCCAGTTGAGCTATTTCAAATCCTAAAAGATGATGCTGTGAAAGTGCTGCACTGAATATGCCAGCAAATTTGGAAAACTCAGCAGTGGCCATAGGACTGGAAAAGATCAGTTTTCATTCCAATCCCAAAGAAAGGCAATGCCAAAGAATGCTCAAACTACTTCACAATTGCACTCATCTCACACACTAGTAAAGTAATGCTCAATATTTTCCAAGCCAGGCTTCAGCAGTACATGAACTGTGAACTTCTAGATGTACAAGCTGGTTTTAGAAAAGGCAGAGGAACCAGAGATCAAATTGCCATCATCCACTGGATCAAAGAAAGAGAAAGAGAGTTCCAGAATAACATCTATTTCTGCTTTATTGACTACACCAAAGCCTTTGGCTGTGTGGATCAAAACAAACTATGGGAAATTCTTCAAGAGATGGGAATACCAGACCACCTGACCTGCCTCCTGAGAAATCTGTATACAGGTCAAGAAGCCACAGTTAGAACCGGACATGGAACAACATGGTTCCAAATTGGGAAATGAGTACGTCAAGGCTTATTTAACTTGTCACCCTGCTTATTTAACTTATACACAAAGTACAACATGTGAAATGCCAGGCTGGATGAAGCACAAGCTGGAATCAAGATTGCCGGGAGAAATATCAATAACTTCAGATATGCAGATGGCACTATCCTTATGGCAGAAAGTGAAGAAGAACTAAAGAGCCTCTTGATGAAAGTGAAAGAGGAGAGTGAAAAAGTTGGCTTCAAACTCAAAATTCAGCAAACTAAGATCATGGCATCTGGTCCCATCACTTCATGGCAAATAGACGGGGAAACAATGGAAAGAGTAACAGATTTTATTTTCTTGGGCTCCAAAATCACTGCAGATGGTGACGGCAGCCACGAAATTAAAAGACACTTTCTCCTTGGAAGAAAAGCTATGACCAACCTAGACAGCATATTGAAAAGCAGAGACATTGCTTTGTCGACAGAGGTCCGTCTAGCCAAAGCTATGGTTTTCCAGTAGTCACGTATGAATGTGAGAGTTGGACTATAAAGAAAGCTGAGCACCAAAGAGTTGATGCTTTTGAACTGTGGTGTTGGAGAAGACTCTTGAGAGTCCCTTGGACTGCAGGGGTATTGAACCAGTCCATCCTAAAGGAAATCAGTTCTGAATATTCATCGGAAGAACTGATGCTGAAGCTGAAGCTCCAATACTTTGGCCACCTGATGTGAATAACTGACTCATTGGAAGAGATCCTGATGCTTGGAAAGACTGAAGTCAGGAGGAGAAGGGGATGGACAGAGGATGGAATGGTTGGATGGCATCACTGATTCGATAAACATGAGTTTGAGCAGGCTCTGGGAGTTGGTGATGGACAGGGAAGCCTGGCATGCTGCCATCCGTGGGGTCACAAAGAACTGGACACGACTGAGCAACTGAACTGAACTGATGATAAATCATGAAGAGCAGAACTTCCCAGCCATTTCAGTTGAGTTCTGATATGGCTGTCCCACACCTGTCACCGACAGGATTCTCAATCCAGTGGCACACACATCCCAGACACTCTGGCCACTGTCTGCCTCTGCTTCCTTGACGCCATGTGCCTGTTCTTGCATAGAAGCCTCTGATATGCAAAATTGCTGGCCTGGGACATAACATCAACACCTTTGAAAAATACCTAAAGTACTTGATACTTGATAGCTTATTTTCTAAACTCTCAGGAATACCATCGTCAGAGTCTGAAAAGCTAGTCTGTAGCAGCAGACTTCCATTGGGAAGCTCACAGCAGGCACAGGGAGTAGGTCAGCAACAGCCACACGAGTTAGACACAGAGAATGCTGGGGGGTGGGCGCGTGAAGAAGCAAGCAGAGAAAGGCACAGCACAGGCAGAGGCAAAGACACACAACAGGACAGTGAGCACAACAGGCTGTTACAACAAAAATACCAAAGACAGAAAGGTCTAAACAAAAATGTGTTCCTCACAGTTCTTAGGCTGGGAAGTCCAAGATCAAAGGGACAGGCAGATTCAGTGTCTGGTGAGGGCCCATTTCCTGATTCGTAGCCAACTGTCTTCTCACCATGTCCACCTATGGAGAAACGGGCTGAGAGCTCTCTGGGGCCTCTATATAAGGGATCCCACGCATGAAGCCTCAGCCCTCATGAAATAATCACCCCCAAGATCCCTCACCTCCAAATACCATCATATTGGGGTCTGGGGTTTCAATATAGGATTTGAGAAGGGATCATAAACATTCAGTCTATAGCATATCAAAATCCTTTTTCATAGTTAAGAACAAAAGCAGAATCTGCCTCATTTTCCTACTGACTTGTAAGCTCCTTGGGGGTAGAGCTGGGTTTGCTTGCATCTACACTAAGTTAAATTAATGAGGAAGAAAACACTGTCATGATAAGCACGCAGTCCTTAATGCATATTTGAAAACAAAGAACAAAGGACAATAATGTCCTAAAAAAAAACTCTGTTTCTGTCATTGCCACAAGGATTAAAATAGCTGTTAATTTTACTCAGGTTTAAAATTCCCAAATTCCTGGCTATTACATCTAAGTCATCTGTTTTTTGTGTTTTTTTTTTTTTTGGCTTAAAAGCTCTAAAAGCTGTATTTGATAACATACATCCTAATGGACAGACAGTAGCTTTAACTGTACTGAGTTAATTATCTCTTCTTTATCTTCTATTATCATGCACAGTCTTCTAAAGTCATCTATTTTTCTATGAGTAGTATTTTCCCTTGCCTTTTGTTCTAGATGGAATCAGTACATTTTGAAATATACAAATCTACAGACAAAACAACTGAAATGTACAAGGAAAAGCAGATAGGAAGAATTTAGCCCAGTATTTCAGATTGTTACTTTTTTATCTTATTTTTCCTATCCTATGCTTTTCTTTTGGAGAAGGCGATGGCACCCCACTCCAGTACTCTTGCCTGGAAAATCCCATGGACGGAAGAGCCTGGTAGGTGGCAGTGCATGGGGTCGCACAGAGTCGGACACGACTGAACAACTTCACTTTCACTCTTCACTTTCATGCATTGGAGAAGGAAATGGCAACCCACTCCAGTGTTATTGCCTGGAGAATCCCAGGGGCAGGGGAGCCTGGTGGGATTTCTTATGCCTCGCACAGAGTCGGACACAAATGAAGCGACTTAGCAGCATGCTTTTCTTTTCTCATTTTTCTATTTTTAAGACATATAATTAAATCTGCAGTATCTCTTCAGGAATGAGTAAATTTGAGACAATAGTTGAGTAACAATCTTTAGAAACTAACATTTATCTGAATTTAAAACTGTACTTTTTTTTTTTTTCTGGCTTTCCCCAAACTAAATTGGTCAGACATGAAAAAAAGGAAAGGATTTTGAAGCATTCTAACTTTTGATTTGAGTACGAACAACATGTTGGCTAATCTGTATTGATTTTATCTGCCAATCCAGATGCAATCACACTTTTAAAAGTAGGTTCCTGTAATTTGCTTTTCTATAAAATGTCACCAATGCATTAAATACTTTGAAAACAGTCTTTGTAAATCAATCTGCACTTATTAGATTTGTTTAAACGATAGCATTAGAATTCCATGCCGAGATTTAATTTGGTTTTAAAATAACTCCCTACATGCAGAACATTTCCAAGGGCGGAGAGGCTAGTTCCCAATTATTTTCATGCCGGCAGTGCTAAATGTGTTTAATGACTCACTTACCTACAAGCTGCGGGTTCTCTGAAGACCTCACAATTCGGTGGAACACACACATTTACCTCAAGCTATTTTATTTATTGAAAAAAGGAGGAAATGCAGAACCATACCCAAATGATAAGTAAAAGTTCTTACCTTGTTCTTGACCATGTTATTACAGACTTGATCAACATGTCGACTGACTTTTTGATTCAGACCTTGCAGACCCAAGCATGTCAAACTCAGGCAGTGTTTGCAGACTGGATGGGTATTCCATTGTAAGTTTTCTGTACCACAGGTCTCATTAGCAGGAACTGCTGTCTCACACCCACTACAGATTTGTCAGTCCCCATCCTGATTCACAGTCTATAGCTTTTTCTCTATTTTCATGTAAGGTCTTTCTGAATTTAGTCTCTCACGCTTCACTAAAACTTGAGGTTAACATATGCTCTTAGAAAACTCCTCTAAACCTCTTACAGCTATAGGCTAAATAAGAATAGAAAGCCAGTGAGATGAATATCTGTACAATTTTAAGACCAAGGTCATCGGTTAGTATCTGATGGGATTGTTGCTTACTACCATTCAGATAAATACTTTTCTGTAAAGGACAGAGACAATATTTTAGAGGGTAATCCTTGCCATATTGTTAGCCATAAATTACACCTATATTTGGAGAAAGAAATGGCAACCTACTCCAGTATTCTTGCATGGAAAATTCCATGGACAGAGGAACCTAGAGGGCACAGTCCATGGGGTCACAAAGAGTCAGACACGATTGAGCATGAACACACACACACACACACACACACACACACACACACCCCTACATTATTGAGTAGTACAGTGGGGCTTAATGGAAGGAATTTACAATCAGGAGGTGTGGGTTCTAGACTTTATTCACCACTTATTAACTACATAGAAATATTACTTCGGTAAGACTCAAGTTTCTCATCAGTAAAATAGTATCAAGAGTATTTTCCTTCTCAACTGTGAGAGAGCCTGCTGAGGGCCCGCCGAGGCCTGGCTCAGGCTGGGAAGTCACTTTCAGTTTCCCCGTGCTCAGGTGGCACTAGTGGTAAAAGAGCCCACCTGCCCACGCAGGAGATGTAAGAAACTTGGGTTTGATCCCTGGGTCCGGAAGATCCCTTGGAGGAGAAAATAGCATCTCACTCCAGTATTCTTGTCTGGAGAATCTCATGGACAGAGGAACCTGGTGGGTTACAGTTCACGGGGTGACAAAGAGTTGGACACAACTGAGCGACTTGGCACACAGCACGTTTTCCTTCTCACATCTGAATATTGTGAAGATAAATTTAGATGAAGAATGTGTTTTAAGCCATGGAAAAATGAAACATTCTGAGTGTTGTTAAAATGAAAGAAATTCTATGTTCAGGAGAGGGAAATAAGTAAATAATGAGTAGTAAGAAGAGTTGTAGATGTGATAGCGGTAAAGTGTGGTCTGCAGAAAAAGGAAGGTATTGAGCTGTGTCTTCCGGCATTGTACTTGCCACGGACCCTACCCGCTTTTCTGTTCTTGTCTCTTTTGTCTCTCAAACCTGCATCTACCATACTCTCTGCTGCTAGGTTTATCCCACTCTGGTCCCTGGGATTATCTGGTCCCTGAGCTTATCTGGTCCCAGCCAAGCCCAAATTGCCAGTGGACTTCAAAGCTGAGCCATTGGGCCTAAAAACTGTGCCCAGGGTCTAATAATGGAAATGAATTGTCTCTGTGGTCCCCAAGCCATCTTGCTACAATCCATATTTAAGAGTAACAGAATTACATTATTTCCTCCTAGAGTCATCTGGTACCAAGATGAATCTCCTCCCCTAAACTTACTCCACTTTATTTCCCCAATTCCCATGCTGACTCAGTTCATAAGTCTAGTCACTGCTTTAGTCCCTATTCTTCACTATAAAACCCCTCTGGAGCCTAAATGAACTGCCTTGACAGGAAGAGGGATGTTATGATTAATTTTCTTTCAAACACATCGATGTAGACTTTCAACAGAAAATTTCTAGTTTATAATTAGAGTTAGATAATAGGTGTTCAATAAAGTCATAGAAATTTAGGACTTATTTATTTGGAAGTATTACTTGAAACCATTAGGGTAGGTGAGATTTCTTATGCTGAGTAAAAAGAGAAGTTGAGATACTGAGGACTCGGCCCTGAGGATTATTCAGTTAGGAAATATGAGGAATACTCTGTTAAAATTTTCAAAAACAATTCTCTAAGAAAGTCCCACTTCAGACTCTTTCTAAATGTCTGCCAAAAAAATGCTCAGAGGCACTGACTTCTCACCATTAACATTTGTTAATCACCAGTTCTTAGATTAAGGGAAGAATGGACACTGATGATGGCAGAGGAAGATAATGAAAGTTTTTAAGGGGCCAAGAATATCCCTTATGGAAGGAAAACTTTGGATAGATCAAGAATGCAAGGACCTGAGATCCAGAAACTGTACTTAGTCATACCAATTATGCTTTAAAAAAATCTGTATAATGATTACTTGAGATAAAAAGAATTCTTACACTGGATATAACATTTATATCCAAAAATCAGAAATCTTGCTATATAAAACATTAACCAGTCAAAAGATAAAGGGGAAGAAACATTTCATTTATAATAGGCCATATAATAAATCTAATTAATTACAATAAATATAACTATAATATGCTAGATGTAGTTGAAGAAAAATGTTAAATTCTAATATAGGTTACTAGTGAAGAAGACTTGAATGTAACAGAAAAGCCTATTTGGTCTTGAGTAGAAATATATATATACACACACATATATATAAGCAATTCTCCCTGTATTAACCTATAATATTACTACAAACCCAACAAAATACCAATAAAATTTGAGGGGTAAGCAGTGAATGAAAACCTAATTCTCATTCTAAGTTTGAATGAGAATTGCACATGCAAGGATACAAAGAAATATTTCAAAAAATAAAATTATTAACTAGTCCTAGCAAAACAACATGGATCCAACAAGAAAATAAAAGATGAAATGATCAATAGAGAAAATAGAAAATTTTTGTTTTTTAGAACTCAGCACAAATACAAATAGAAAATTAACATGCAATAATATGGTATTGCAGATCACTGGGATTGATTATTCATTTGTTAATTCTGGTTCATTAATATGGCTATCTTGAAACATACACAACAAAGTCAGATTTCTAACTTACCCCTTACATCAAAATAAACTCTAGATTAATCAAAGATTTAGCAATATGATTATCAAAATTATTAGAGAAAGCAAGGTAAACTTTCCTATAATTTTAGCATTAAAAAGTACTCTCTAAATATGACTAAAAACCCAGAAGCCATAAATGAAATTAAACCAAAAATTTCACATGACTCACAACACCATAAAAAATGAAAATGAAAAACTGTGAGAAAATATTTGTGATACACATCATATAAAAAGATATAGAAATATAAAATGTTTAAATATAAAATATTTAATACAAATATAAAAATAGTTCCTATAAATTAGCAGGGAAATATAGCCAACTTGAAAAATGAACAAAGGCCAAATTCTAAAATTCAAATGAATTCTAACCATGAAAAAGCACTCAGTTTTACTTATAAGAAATGTGCATTAAAACTACAAGTATATATCATTTTCAGCTATTTGATTAACAACATAAGAGACTTTGATAATTCATGATTTTGGTGAAGGTGGGAGGAAATAGGCATTCATATATTGTTGTGGGTGTTTATTAATACAATTTTTATGAAATGCTATTAGGCAATATATAAAATGTACATACACTCTGACCAAACAATTCATCTTCTGAAATTTTATTTAACAAGTACAATTGCACACATGTGAAATGAACATATTTATAAGAATGTTCACTGTTGTGTACACATAAATCCAAAAGGATGAGAAAATATAAATGTGGAAAAAAGAATGAATAGTAACAATGAGATATCAGAAAGGGAATATAAAAAAAATCCCTTTTAAAATTGCATCAAAAATATTTAGGAATAAACTTGATCAAGGAGGTGAAAGATTTATATGCTAAGAATTCTAAAATATTAATAAGGGAAACTAAAGATGATTCAAAGAAATGGAAAGATATTCCATGCACTTGGATTGGAAGAATTAACATTGTTAAAATGGCCATACTACCCAAAGCAATCGGAGAAGGCGATGACACCCAACTCCAGTACTCTTGCCTGGAAAATCCCATGGACAGAGGAGCTTGGTGGGCTGTAGTCCATGGGGTCGCTAAGAGTCGGACACGACTGAGCGACTTCACTTTCACTTTCATGCATTGGAGAAGGCAATGGCAACCCACTCCAGTGTTCTTGCCTGGAGAATCCCAGGGATGGGGGAGCCTGGTGGGCTGCCATCTATGGGGTCGCACAGAGTCGGACATGATTGAAGTGACTTAGCAGCAGCAACCCAAAGCAATCCACAGATTTAACACAATCCCTATCAAATTACCCATTACATTTTTCACAGAACTAGAATAATCCTAAAAGTTATATGGAACCATAAAAGACCCAGAATTGGCAAAGCAATCCTAAAGAAAAAGAAGAAAGTAGGAGGCATAACCTCACAGATTTAGATAATACTACAAAGCTACAGTAATCAAAACAGTGTGGGACTGGCACAAAAACAGACATATGGATTAATGGAACAGAATAGATAGCCCAGAAATAAGCCCAAACATTTATAGTCAATTAACCTTTGACTAGTAAAGTAATGCTCAAAATTCTCCAAGCCAGGCTTCAGCAATACCTGAACCGTGAACTTCCAGATGTTCAAGTTGGTTTTAGAAAAGGCAGAGGAACCAGAGATCAAATTGCCAACATCTGCTGGATCAGTGAAAAAGCAAGAGAGTTCCAGAAAAAACATCTATTTCTGCTTTATTGACTATGCCAAAGCCTTTGTGTGGATCATAATAAACTGTGGAAAATTCTTCAAGAGATGGGAATACCAGACCACCTGACCGGCCTCTTGATAAACCTATATGGAGGTCAGGAAGCAATAGTTAGAACTGGACATGGAACAACAGACTGGTTGCAAATAGGAGAAGGAGTACGTCAAGGCTGTATATTGTCACCCTGCTTACTTAACTTCTATGCAGAATACATCATGAGAAACGCTGGGCTGGAAGAAGTACAAGCTGGAATCAAGATTGCGGGGAGAAATATCAATAACCTCAAATATGCAGATGACATCACCCTTATGTCAGAAAGTGAAGAGGAATTAAAAAGCCTCTTGATGAAAGTGAAAGAGGAGAGTGAAAAAGTTGGCTTAAAGCTCAACATTCAGAAAACTAAGATCATGGCATCTGGTCCCATCACTTCATGCGAAATAGATGGGGGAACAGTGGAAACAGTGTCAGACTTTGTTTTTTGGGGCTCGAAAATCACTGCAGATGGTGACTGCAGCCATGAAATTAAAAGACACTTACTCCTTGGAAGGAAAGCTATGACCAACCTAGATAGCATATTCAAAAGCAGAGACTACTTTGCCAAAAAAGGCCCATCTAGTCAAGGCCATGGTTTTTCCAATAGTCATGGATGGATGTGAGAGTTGGACTGTGAAGGCTGAGCACCGAAGAATTGATGCTTTTGAACTGTAGTGTTGGAGAAGACTCTTGAGAGTCTCTTGGACTGCAAGGAGATCCAACCAGTCCATTCTGAAGGAGATCAGCCCTGGGATTTCTTTGGAAGGAATGATGTTAAAGCTGAAACTCCAGGACTTTGGCCACCTCATGTGAAGAGCTGACTCATTGGAAAAGACTCTGATGCTGGGAGGGATTGAGGGCAGGAGGAGAAGGGGATGACAGAGGATGGATGGCATCACTGACTCGATGGACGTGAGTTTGCGTGAACTCCGGGAGTTGTTGATGGACAGGGAGGCCTGGCGTGCTGCGATTCATGGGGTCACAAAAAGTTGGACATGACTGAGCGACTCAACTGAACTGAACTGATAGAATGGAATAATAAGGAGGAGTTTAAAGATGAGATAGTCCTACATGTACTGATTCTGATATGGAATGATCTTGAAGATAAATTAAGTGGGAAAAAAACAACAGCATTTTTGGATGCCATTACATCCGTATTTATATCCATATAATAATTTATAAAGTTGTATATACATTGATTTTGGATGAATTCATAAGTAACTGTTAAAAGCATGCCTCTTAAGAAGAGTAATTAAGTAGCTAAAGACAAGAATGTGGTAAAAACTTTCACCATATTCCATTTCTCCTGTTTTCAGTTTTGTACTACATGGGCTTCCCTGGTGGCTCAGATGGTAAAGCGTCTGTCTGCAATGCAGGGGACCCAGGTTCGATCCCTGGGTTGGGAAGGTCTGCTGGAGAAGGAAATGGCAGCCCACTCCAGTATTCTTGCCTGGAAAATCCCATGGATGGTGGAGCCTGGTAGGCTACCGTCTGTGAGGTCGCAAAGAGTCGGACACGACTGAGTGATTGTACTACATACATGTACGTAAAAATAAAATTATACAATTACATGAACTATTAAATGTTTTATTGCTTTTATCCAAAGTTGCAAACATTTCTAAACAAAAGTTATCAAGGAAAATGTACAATTCTTACATGTGTAATATAATACAATTCTTATATGTGTAATATATATGTAATATATGTAAGATATATCAAATATATCTCAAAGTTGTTTTGGGAATGTATATTACCTGCTTTACTGAATGCTGGCTGTAGTGGAGAAGGGGTATAATGTCTTCCTTTTTCAACTGAAGTTTCATAAGGAGGTGATTCTGTAGTCCTTTGCGTATTGCTCTTAAGAACCATTTTTACAATCTTTTTAGTGAAAACAAAATATAAGCCTAAGCAACATTTCTTTCTTAGTAGCTCACATGAGAATTAGAGAACTCTGGAAATGGTTTCTGAAAGAACAGGAAGAGTTACAGAACAGAACTGGGAAATATGCAAATTATAACTCAGTCTCCATTTTTAAAATACAAAATTTTTGTACCATTAAACAAGATGAACTTTACAATAACAAGAACAGAAGAGATTTCTCTTTTAAAGAATCTACCTTTTTTTTTCTTATTAGCATTTTAAAAAAGGGAATGCCTTTTCTGACTTCTAATTTTGAGAAATACTTTCCTTTTTTTCTAAGAGGAGGCAATGCCCTGTATCTGTAGTCACTTTATTTACAAAAAGCCTTCTGAAAAAGAAGATTATCTTCTTTCAGCAAAGCTTCTAAGTAAGCATCAATCTGCTCCAGGTCTCCGGCTGGACCACCCTGGAAAAGAGAAGCAGCAGTCATAATTGGGGAAGAAGCTACGGGGTTGAGCCCGGTTGTCTGGGTGACCTTGGACCAGTCTTCCCCATAAATCATGTAGCAACAAAACCCAGTTTGCATCTGAATAATGCTTTTAACCTTTTGAAATGATTTTGCATTTAATCTCATTTTATGTTCACAAGTGGTTAGGACCTTGGATCTTTTTCTTTTTCCTCTTCTTCTGTAGTGGAGGTTGTTTAACTGTGGTCTTTTTTTTCCCCTTTGATTTAATTACTTGCCATATTCCTAAAGCCCCCACTCATCTCATTTTTATCTGTGTGTGTGTATTACAGGTTCTTCTCTTCCATCTTAAAATTCATGAATTTTGAGCCTTAGAGGCAAAACAGATGGGTAGGCAAATTCTGACTTCTCTGTTTCTCCTTATTTCTCTGCAGCATCTTTCCCCATAGCCTTGGGCTTGCTGCCCTGATTTGTCCCCCTTTCCCTTTCTCTGTCTCTTTCTCTCAGTAGTCTATTGGGATAATCTCAAGCTCTCCTTTCCTGAGTTTCTTGATCCATGAACAGTTGGACAAATGCTCCCTCTTTCCCTAAATCTCAGTCCCCCAGGCCCGACCACGGGATCAACTTGCTCTCCAACTGAGCTCATGGATAGGAGAATTTTTAGCGAGGACCTATCAGGAATAATCCCGATGTTATCACTGTTTCCAAGTATCTGGCACTACCACAGTTTCTCCATCCCTCATCTGGTTCCATTAAATGTGTTGTCTGCTTTGTTCCATTTGCCCTAGATTTGTTCAGTCCTCTAACAAGTCTGCACTATACCACATCCCAGCTTTGTAAATAGGACCCTGTTTCTGCAGATGGGTTTCCATGATGCTGATATTCATTAGGATTTCAAAATATTCACAGACCCTGAGGCAAGCCCTGTGTGACCCTTTCTGACACTAACAGCTTTCAACCTGTTCCGTCTGGTCTAATTCCCTGGCTCCTGCTTTCTACCCAGCAGGCCAGACTTCCTCCTAGGACTCCAGGTTGGTTCTTGTCCTCAGCTTCTTCACGATTTGCCCCAAAAGACTGCTCCAGGTCCATTTAACCTCTCGTCTCTGCTCTATTCCACGGTACTTGCTCAGGCAGAGGCAGGGAAAATGGCAATTTCAAGTAGGGAAAGCAGGAGCCCTTTGAGCACCTCTCCAATGACACTGGATAAAGCATTTCACATTATGCGGCTAAAGCCCTTCACCTCTTTACTAAACTTTGTGAATAAAACAAATTAAGTTAGTGCTGATATAATTACTTTGGTTACTTTGAGGAAACCTAGGGTCTGACACAGAAAGAAGAGTAAACTAGTATTCTTTCATTTATTTTTTCCTAGCTGAACAGATTTGCTATTATGAGACCCAATAGTTTTTATGAATTTTCTTGATAGAGAGAGGTATTCTATTACTGTGATGAAGACCTTTGGTCTCTATAGTTTTTCTTGTTAGTGAAACAACAGACATCACTGAAACCCTACTGTGTGTGGACCCAGTTCACCAGCAAGGCCATGCTCCAGGCTGAACTCTCTGTGGGAGACAGCTCCTGCCTTCTCACCCTGCATGGCCCAGGAAGGACCCGTCTCCTGTCCCAGACTCAGGGCCGATGTCTGAATTTTCTGTGCGGCCCAAGACAATTTTCTCCCCCTTCAGGCCCTGTTCCGTATATTTTTAAAGCAGGTTCTATGATATCTAAGGATCTTCCAGGTTACCATGACAATGAACTGAGCCAAAGGCTGGCTGTGAAGCAGCCCCGAGAGCGTGCCGGTGTCCACCCACAGTGCTGGGGAAGCAATGGAATGTGTGGTGCTGAGTGTACGATGCCAAGTTGCTCCAGACACAGACCTGCCCCGAGGGCCTCCACAAAGCTCTCTGAACCCCTCTTAGGGATCTTTCCTAGGGGTCCCACTCAACAACCTTTATTTATACCCCAAGAAAAGCTGAGCAACACAGACATAGTTCCTGGGCTCACTGCTGATTTCTCAATTTATTTTTTAGCATCTACAGAGAGACCTTTTCAACATTGGCTATATATATTTGAATTTTTGATATATTCTCCCCAGCATTTCTGTATACTGTAATCAAAGACAGACTGTTCCTTACTGACCCAATCTATCACAGAAGCCCAATTCTTCATGTATTTAAATATATAAAAAACAAACAAGAGGAACAGTAATTCATACTTACATGATATTTCCTGATTTCTCTAACCTCACTTCTAAGATTAGAAAAGTCTGTTTTTTAACCTATATGTTAGGATAAAAATTAAAACGTTTTGTTGTCTGAAAAATTTTTTTTTAAATTCCTACTAGAAATAAGCTATTGAGAAGGCAGAATAATTGAAATATATCAACAGCCCAAAGCTTCTAATTTTTTTTAAGGGAAAAAATAATAGGTCTTTTAACAATGTTCTAATTTATACTTTTAAAGCTCATTTATCTGTGATTTCCAGGTCTTAGGGAGAGTGAAGGCTACAATAAGTGACCTCAGTCCACTCAGTAAGTGGACAACGATGTCAGGAGAGGAAGCCACCCCACGGCTCTCTCCACAGCATGTGTTCCTACTACTCAAACAACACTTAACTACTTACCAGCTGAAGCTTCTGCAATAATACTGCCAGTTTTACACGAAGCTTATTCAGTTTATCTTCAGTAAGTTTTCTCTTTTTTTCACATTGTCCCAGAGATACTTCATTAACTACTGCTCTTTTGTTTGCGTCGCAGATAACAGACTGAATCCTTCTCTTTAGTTTTTTTTCATATTGGACCATGTAAACATCACAGATCTGGGAATGTTTTTAAAACAGTTTTAGCATATTTTAAAAATATTACTTTCCCCTTCATATCACAATTCTACACATCTGTCCCTATATGTATGTACTCTGGGTAGTCTACGTTTAAGATACACTGATCCCTTAAGGAACTGAAAATCTGATGGAAGAGGAAGAGGAAGAGAAAGGAGGAAAAATGTACAACAGTCTAGTAACTATGATATGAGCAGGCACACCAGGGTTGGCTCAGAAACCCTTGCTTTGAAATGAAGAAGAAACTGAATAATGGTTGGATTTGTTCTCCCAACAGGGCTACATATTCTTCAGGGCACAAAGGGACAGGCGCCTGTGCCCCCTCTCCATAGCACAAAGCCAGCAACTTGGGGTTTCTAGACAGATTAGGTATTGTCTATGACTCAAATCTGTAGCATCTGAAAAACACAGAAGCTACAATAAGAGGAATTCCTAGTTTGTCACTCTCCTTGGGTTGTTTAGTGTGATGTAAAGACTATGGTTATCTACTAACATGTATGACCTTTGCTGATTCAAGAGCCTTGGTTATTTTCCAGGAGCTCGTATTTATTATGCCTGAGGCACTTACAGAGCAGAGAGAAGGCATGGAGCAGCAAACGCTTCAATTTCAAAATGACATTAACTGCCTGTATCAACATTTTGAGGAGGCCAGGGGGTATTCTGAGAAAAGAGATATAGGGCAAATTCTGTTTTGACAAACATTTGAATGTTTCTGCAATAAGGAGGTTTCTGTGTTCTAACATGCTGGGTTGCCAGGAAAATTGTAAGGTAGCCGTGTCTGTTTTCCACCACACTCACTGCACACACAGGCTCTTGCCCAGCGCTGTCCATGTTATCTCCTTTCAGTACTCCTTGACCTCACACACAATTCTCCTTTTTCTATAAAATTCTTTAAACAAACAAGCATCCCTAAGCACACTGAATTCTGTTTAATAGTCACTGACTACTTCCTAAATTCAAGGCACTGAATTTTATAATAGGTGATGAAGAGATATACAAGGTTCAGTCTTTGCCCTCGACAACCTTCTAGTCTACAGAATAAGAGAATACAAGTATGTGAATATTGTATCTTACAGGAGAAAATGTACTGTGCCTCAAGTAAGGCACAGATATTACTAGA
This sequence comes from Bos mutus, assembly GCF_027580195.1. NCBI lineage: Eukaryota > Metazoa > Chordata > Mammalia > Artiodactyla > Bovidae > Bos > Bos mutus. Next base: position 52,831,845 of record NC_091617.1, read on the forward strand.
GTTGAGAGGAGGGTGCGGAGTCTCCATTAAACTGAAGAGCATTAAAGTCCTGACTTAAGGTACTTGAGTTAGGTTGACATCAGTAATTTACCCCCAAAGGTAAACTTCCATGTGCTATTAACTGAGGGAATATTTGGGAGTGGGGACCCAAATACCACTCCAAAGTGGCAAACATTGGCCATACATACACCTGTTTACACACATACATACACTCACATATATCATATGCGGTATTAAAGGCGAGACTTCATTGTGAGATCTATAGATTGCCATGTAAGGAAATCTTAGATGTTTTAGAGACTTACATTGCCTGGATGTTTGTATGAGGGCACGAGGAATTAGACTCTGAAATCCTAGACCTGGCTTTCCCTCTTCTTACCTTACTTCCTAAATTCTAGCCCTCGATCTTCCTGGTATACACCAAGCTCTCTCTTGTCACAGGCCCTCCTGCACTTGCTGCTTTCTTTGTTCAGTAAATTCAGCTCCAGGTCTGCACAAGGCTCCTTCCTGGCCTCAACCAGTATTAAAACACGGCTCAGATATTCCTTGCTCTCTGTATCTGAAATAGCCTCCCCTTCCCCAACACACCAAGACTGTCTATCCCCTGGGCTTACACAATTATTTTATAGCACATCACACTGTATATTTATTTATGTCTTAGTTAAGTGTGTATTATCTCTCTTTCCCTCTGGAATGTAACCTCAGTGTAAAAAAACCAAAAACTGGTTTCATGCACCTTTATTTCCAATGCCATAGGACACTAAACAGTAAAGAGCTGGGACAGCAGATGTTCAGCATTCACCAGCAAGGGGTTTTCACGCATGCGGGCCAATCCTGCCTTGAAAAACAGGCTACGTTTTGAGATCTTGGAGGGGAAGCCATTTTTGAAAATCCTTCCTTCAACCTACAAGAAGCTGATGGCTTACAACTAAGGCCACCACCACCTCCTCCAGGAAGCATCAGAGACACTTCCGGTGGAGGCTTCTGTCAAATCTAGGAAGTGAGATCTCCCACGGCCTGAAGGGAGAGCAGGGTAAGTAATTCAACACAGTGGGAATAATGACGGCAGAGTTATAGACAGTTCAGAAGTCAGCAGCCAACCACAGTTCTTAGTTTTCAGAACTTTAGAATTTACAGCTTTTGCTATCCTGAACAATAGCCAGGAAACACTTTCTTATAAAAGGCAACAACAATAATAAAACAAACTAAAATAGATAAAATTAAAAAGAAATACAGAATACGAAAAACAATTATTACTTAGAAACATAATAGTATTGCTCATCAGCAATAAAAAGAAATACGCAACTGTTATACTTAACGGATTTGAAGGGAATTTCATTGATGAATAAAGCCACTTGTAAAATGACACCTACTCTATGATTCCGTTTCACTAACATTCCTCAAATGACAAAACTATAGAGATGGATAACAGATTGGTGGTTGCCTGGGGTGAGGGGTGTTTGTGTGTGTGGCATGTGACTATAGCCGGCTAACACAGGGAGATCTTTGTGGTAATGGGAGTTTGTATCCTGACAGTGGTGCTGGTTACACAAATCCACACACATGACAAAATGAGACACACATTCTACCAATTTCAATTTCCTGGTTTTGATATTGCATTATAATTATATAATTATGAAAAATAAGCATTGGGAAAAATTGGATGAAGGGTACCTGGGACCTCTCTACTAGTCTATAATTTGCTGTGTATCTATAATTAATTTTAAGTTCAAAAGACAGCACTATTAATGCAGTATAGCTTTAAGAATGTTTATACAGCACACTATATTCAAAATCATATTCAGTCTCTCAAAGTTCACTATTTTGTAACCAGTGAACTATATTTCCTTCAAAGGCTACTGGCCAACTTAGCCAGTTTCTTGATTTATGCTTCTTTCTTTCTCAGGCTAACATCTCCACGAGGTTTCTATAAAAGGTGACAATTTTGACAACTTTTAAAGCTCAATGTAAAAGGACTTCTGGCTGTTTTAACATTTTAATTAAGGTGGGTATAGAATTGTAACAGGATGAGAGGCTTAGTTCTGCTGGTTAAACTCACTCTTGTAGAGGTATTTGTGGTGGATCAAAAATGGAATTCTTCCAAACCCTATTAATTTAGGATGGACTTAGGATTTGAAAGAAAGGATATTCAACTGAGATTTAATTTTCTGTCTTGAATTTAAAAAGTCAGAGCTCTGGCAGCTCTGGAGCTCCAGAATCCTAACAAGTTTGCACAAAGTAAGGCAGGCCTACAAGATCTATAGATTTTTGTCCTCTGTTTATAAGAATATGCATGTGTTTGTGCAGGCAGACATTGCAGCAGAAATAATCAACTTCGATTCAATGCATGTTAGTAAGGTCCAGATGCATCAAAGGTTCTTATTGATGCCTCTAGAATATGAGAGGATTGCTAATTTCAAGGATTCTATAATCTAATTGGGGATAAAATAAAATACAAGAAACTACTGTTATATAAGGCAGAAAATTTAATTAATGCTAAAATAGAGTTTTAAGGTTCTCTCAGAACACAGAAGTCAAGATTAGTTAGTTTAATATGGAGAGACTAAGGTAGGCTTGAGATAGAAGGCAGCATTGGCTAAGCGCTAGAGACACCTGTGGACTGGGGAAATGGGAAAGAGTATTTGGGGGGGATAGCATGGGCAAAGGCTCAGAGGCTTCCCAGTGTAGTAGGTTGGGGAAATTCCATTTTGGATGGAGCAGATGGCTTGCAAAACGAAAGAATGAAAGATGGTAGTTCAGGTTGGGTTACGCAGGACCACCAATGCTGTTATGAATCAGCTGCTGTTCTAGTAGTTATGGAAATTGCTGATGCAGTCAGGGCAAGGTGACCAAAGAAGTTTGTAACTACCAGGGGTCCTCTCTTCATTAAACATACATACCTTAGAGCAAGGTGCATAGTTATCCCCTAACAGATTTCAACAAATGATTTTAATATTAATAGTTTTTATAACCATGTACTTAAGGCTACCAGACATTAACAAATTCCCTAAGATCAGTTTCATGGGAGGAAAGTCATGATTTCAATTGTTCTGTATTTTGCTTGTGATCTCAGTTTCAAAAGGAACTCATGGTCTCCTGACCCTTTATTTGCTTTGCTTCTTTGAATCCCACTTGCCCTGAACATTAAGAGGATTCTGCTGCTGTTGCTGCTAATTCACTTCAGTCGTGTCTGACTCTGTGCGACCACATAGACGGCAGCCCACCAGGCTCCCCTGTCCCTGGGATTCTCCAAGCAAGAGCACTGGAGTGGGTTGCCATTTCCTTCTCCAATTCATGAAATTGAAAAGTGAAAGTGAAGTCACTCAGTCGTGTGTGACTCTTAGCAACCCCATGGACTGCAGCCCACCAGGCTCCTCTGTCCATGGGATTTTCCAGGCAAGAGTACTGGAGTGGGGTGCCATTGCCTATTCATCCTCTATTAATATCTTGAATAAACAGTTATTCAGTCTGGCCTCCAAGACCCAACAACTTGGCTCCACTATCAAGTGTAGACACTGAAAAAATATCATTTAGAACAGATATGAAGGACATGTATATACCTGGATATGCTGAGATGTATGACAAACTAATTCATAGAAAATTTCTAAGTTTTACAGTGTAAATATTTAAAACAGAGTTCCCTAACCAACAGATAAAGATCCGTTGAGAGATCCAGGAGCCTTACTGGCAATTTGTTAAGCTGGCTACCACAGACTTGGGACAATTCCTGGTGGGACACTGAGCAACCTGCCTACCACATGCCCTCCCCACACCATATCTTACTGTCAGTATCTCCCCATATAGTCGTCCTGTAATGTCAAGGTGGCTAGTAAGTAAACAAGAATCTTTTATACCAATAAGCTGAGAAGCTGTAGTATACCTGTTGTTGTTGCTGTTCAGTCATTAAGTCATGTCCAACTCTTTGGAACCACATGGACTGTATAGCCCACCAGGCTCCTCTGTCCATGGGATTTCCCAGGCAAGAATACTGGAGTGGGTTACCATTGCCTTCTCCAGGGGATCTTCCAGACTAGAGGTTGAACCCATGTCTCCTACATAGCAGGAGGGTTCTTAACCACTGAGTCACCTGAGAAGCCTGTAATATACCTACTACAAGTAATACTTGAAAATTCTCTAAGGATGAACTGTTACAGTCTGGATAAGAATGAGATGGAAGAAAGTGGGGTCGTGAAAAGAGCTCTGCAGTGGGACAAATCTGGGTTCCAACCCTGAATCTACTACTTACTTGCGTCATGACATTGGGATGTTATCTTTCTGATTCTCCATTTCCCTATTACTAACATGGAGACAGTGGCACCTACCTTCCAGGTGTTGTGAGAGTTAAATGAGGCAACATAAGTAAAAGCCTAGTTTAGTGCCTGGCACTAGTGACTCTTAGTCAATCACAGGGTTAGATTCACTGATGAAAATATTAGTACTGTGCTAGAATAAGATAAAAAATATGTTGGATAAAAAGGCTGTCTTTTATTTTAATTAGGAAACGCTGACAGCTAAGTCTTCATGCTGAAAGTGTTCAATTGCAGCTTTCTCAAAAAAACATTATCTAGAAAATAAATTCATTTTTCAGTTGAACAATGATGAGAAAATAAGAGTTACAATATTCCTTCATTTCCAGTTGCTTATCACAGGCCAGCAGACGCTCAGGGAGAGACATCAGAGGCAAATATATCAACAGGGGTATTACGTTTAGACACACCCTAAAATCCAAACACTTTGTGACATAGCCTTTTTAGAAGAAATCTAGATTAGGTTCGAATTTTCATTTCAAGTCTGCCTAGTTACATGCTTCGGGGAACTTACTTCCCAATTCTATTTCATTTATAAAACATGAATATTCAAATGTACTCCATTCCCTACAAAAGGGGTAAGGAGATGCCTCTGCTTATAGTTATACTGAACACAACTTCAGGGAGCATGATTCACCTCCCAATCTTTATAGATTTTCATGTTATTATGAGAGCTTTCCAGAAGACGGCTGTAAACATAAGCACTTGGAAGAAGATGCTAGTATGTGTGCTAGTGATGGAGCTGGGACACCTGTCGGAGCAAACACAGGTGAAGTGTCAGTGGGGTCCAAACATCTCAACGTTGATCCTGGTGCCATGGAAAGTTCTAGACTGTTGTGGCCTCCATGAAGTATCTGGGAACTTCCACGGTGGCACTGGCTCCAATGCTAATCCCTTGTATTGGCTGGGCCAAGTTCACACCTTGCAATCTCAGTTCCCTTGAGTGTGAATTAAGGAAGTTGAGGGCATATGATTTTGAGGTATTTCTCCAGTACAGCCAAAGGACTCTATGGACTCTCTTCCCCTCCCCCACCAAGGGAATCTTTAAGAACTAGATACAGAGTATTCTAAGAAAACTGTAAAAAAAAAAAAAAAAAAAAAAAGCATCTGCTGAGAGAAAGATGATAATGAAATACACCAAAAAATACCAGTGATCTCTGAATGGTTGGGACTAAGGATGAATTTCTTAAAATTCCTTTTAATTTCTTTTATTGCCATTAACTATTGAGCTACTTCAAATCCTAAAAGATGATGCTGTAAAAGTGCTGCACTCAATACGTCAGCAAATTTGGAAAACTCAGCAGTGGCCACAGGACTGGAAAAGGTCAGTTTTCATTCCAATCCCAAAGAAACGCAATGCCAAAGAGTGCTCAAACTACTGCACAATTGCACTCATCTCATATGCTAGGACGGAGAAGGCAATGGCACCCCACTCCAGTACTCTTTCTTGGAAAATCCCATGGACAGAGGACCCTGGTGGGCTGCAGTCCATGGGGTCGCGAAGAGTCGGACACGACTGAGTGACTTCACTTTCACGTTTCACTTTTATGCACTGGAGAAGGAAATGGCAACCTACTCCAGTGTTCTTGCCTGGAGAATCCCAGGGACGGAGGAGCCTGGTGGGCTGCCGTCTATGGGGTCGCACAGAGACTGAAGCGACTTAGCAGCAACAGCAGCAGCAGCATATGCTAGGAAAGTAATGCTCAAAATTCTCGAAGCCAGGCTTCAGCAATACGTGAACTGTGAACTTCCAGATGTTCAAGCTCATTTTAGAAGAGGCAGAGGAGCCAGAGATAAAATTGCCAACATCTGTTGGATCATCAAAAAAGCAAGAGAGTTCCAGAAAAAAACATCTATTTCTTCTTTATTGACTGTGCCAAAGCCTTTGACTGTGTGGATCACCACAAACTGTGGAAAATTCTGAAAGAGACTGGAATACCAAACCACCTGACCTGCCTCTTGAGAAACCTGTATGCAGGTCAGGAAGCAACAGTTAGAACTGGACATGGAACAACAGACTGGTTCCAAATAGGCAAAGGAGTACGTCAAGGCTGTATATTGTCACCCTGCTTATTTAACTTCTATGCAGAGTACATCATGAGAAACGCTGGGCTGGAGGAAGCACAAGCTGGAATCAAGATTGCCGGGAGAAATATCAATAACTTCAGATATGCAGATGGCACTATCCTTATGGCAGAAAGTGAAGAGGAACTAAAGAGCCTCTTGATGAAAGTGAAAGAGGAGAGTGAAAAAGTTGGCTTCAAGCTCAACATTCAGCAAACTAAGATCATGGCATCTGGTCTCATCACTTTATGGCAAATAGATGGGGAAACAGTGGAAATAGTGGCTGACTTTATTTTTGGGGGCTCCAAAATCACTGCAGATGGTGACTGCAGCCATGAAATTAGAAGACGCTTACTCCTTGGAAGGAAAGTTATGACCATCCTAGATAGCATATTAAAAAGCAGAGATATTACTTTGTCAACAAAGGTTCATCTAGTCAAGGCTATGGTTTTTCCAGTAGTCATGTATGGATGTGACAGTTGGACTATTAAAAAAGCTGAGCACTGAAGAATTGATGCTTTTAAACTGTGGTGTTGGAGAAGATTCTTGAGAGTCCCTTGGACTGCAAGGAGATCCAACCAGTCCATCCTAAAGGAGATCAGTCCTGGTTGTTCATTGGAAGGACTGATGTTGAAGCTGAAACTCCAATACTTTGGCCACCTGATGAGAAGGGCTGACTCATTTGAAAAGACCCTGATGCTGGGAAATATTGAGGGCAGGAGGAGAAGTGGACGACAGAGGATGAGATGGTTGGATGGCATCACCGACTCAATGGACATGAGTTTGGGTAAACTCCAGGAGCTGGTGACGGACAGGGAGGCCTGGCTTGCTGTGGTTCATGGGGTCGCAAAGAGTCAGACACAACTGAGCGACTGATCTGAAATGAACTAATAGCCACTTTTAAAATAGAAAGATCATAAACCCAAAAAAACTTGATAGAATTTTAAAAACCCAGAGAGATATCATATTGTCCAAAATAAGGACGTTAACACACAAATGATTTCTGATTTAACATAGTGTATCAAAGATTCAATGACTCTATTTCTTAAAGACTCCGAATGTCATATTTCCTGTTCAAAATATAGTCCAATTCCAAGTGTTTCATAAGCGGTTTGGAAACATTTACATCTTTAAAATTCAAAAAGATGTTGCTTTGTGACATCTGATATGCTACACATTAATCTAAGTCTTGATAAATGAACGCAAATTTGATTTTCTTTCAAATGTAACATTTGGAAATGTGTATTATTTCTCCTTTGGAATACAGGATCATTTAGAATATAAATGACTACACTGAAAGGAAGCTTACCTGGTTGAAACACATTTTCAGCTTTTTGTTTGTCTGTTCTGGGCACTGCTCCAGCTGTTTTCATAAATGATAACAGAACAGGATATTAACTTTTAGAGAATGAGCTGTCTACAGCTGAGTTACAGCGTGTAAGTATCTAGTAGTATAAACAAAGCATCAAAGCCTAGAACTTGCCAATATTGGTACTATGGGTTTTTTAAGTCCAAGTCGAATTAAATTAATTACCTACAGTAGACCTCACTTCATTCTAAAAATTATTAAGATAGCTTACATTATATAATATGGTTTAAAAAATTTGCAGGTGAAAAGAAAATCAAGGAGAGGGAAAAGTAAATGATTAACAATAAATAAAGAAGTTGGAGTTAGGATATCATGGATGGGGACACAACAGAAATAATCTGGGGAGAGACACTGACACATGGGTCAGTATTTAAAGTTAGAGACTAGTTGAGGTTAGAAACATTTAGTAGAATAAAGTGGTACAGGAACAAGCCCTCAGACATGCCAATGCCTAGCAAACAAATAGAGAAGAAGTTGCCAGCACAGAGGATGGGAGGGAGGGAAGCAGGAAAACGAAAATTTTGTGCTGTCATGGAAGTTACACAAAGAAAGTGCTCCAAGAAAGAAAGAGTGGTCAACTGCACTGATGTCTCCAAGAGGTCAGGTAAGAGAAGTGACTACTGCATTGGTCAGGAGAGTGGTCACTGGTAGCCTGACAAGACAGTCCCAGTGAAGTCGTGGAGTCAAGCTCCACGGGAGAGAATGAGGTGAGAGTAGATGGTGAAGAAGCAGAAACGATGATGCAGGACTTCATCCAGGATCAGATGAAGGCATGTGGCACCTCTGCAGATTATCATGTGGTGCTCTTTTCACGGATACGTTTTCACGTCCATCTATCTTTTCCACAAGCAACACCAGGCATGAGATTGGAGACGGAGCCCCCTAACCCCGTGTACCCAGTGGGCCTCCTCCAGCCCCGTGAGCAGCTCTGGTGGCCTCGGGCCCGCACCCCTCACTCAACTTCAGCTCAGCCTGCTGGGACTCAGCAGCTCGGGGACTGCCCCCTGTGAGCCAGTGCCATGCTCATCCTGTGTGCCCCAGGGAGCTGCTGGTCAAAGTTTTCCTTCTCATCATATATAGTATTACCACTGAGAGGAGACTGTGTAAATATGGATACAATGTTCCTCATCCTTCCCTGTGACTCTTACTGATTCTAACCCAATCTTCTACTTGGCTAAAAGGTGGCTGAGGGACAGTATCTAAGGAACAGGGACTATTTCTGGTGTAGGGAAGGAAGTCAAGGACTATGTCCTGTCTCTTTCAATCTCAGTGACCAACTACTCTCAGTCTGTACAATCTTCCCAGAGTTTAATTAAACTTTGGCCACATTAGTTTCCAATGCAGCTTTAATTCTCAGCCACCCACTTGGTATAAAGTTCCTAATTCACTAAATCTATTCTAGGTAACCCTTTACCTCTTCACTGAAGATTCAATTCAGGGTATTATGTTATCTCCTCAAAGTTTAAGAAAAGCCAGCTTACCTCAGAACATGCTGTAAGTTCCTCCAGAGATGCCTGGCCAAACTCTGATGGTAGCTGATACTCAGGAAAAAAATACAGAAGAATCTCCCTAGGAACATAAGCACAGTAGAGATGGGAATACACCAAGAAAAGAGACGCAGCACCCATCTGTCGGAAATAGATCTGTCTCCTGGGTTCTGTGAAATTATCTTGGCAAAGATAAACATTCATAACTGGCAAATAGTTTTTATCACTGGCGTCAAAGTGTTCTACAAAAGGCACTGACTTTTGTAGTGGGGACAGGGAAGTGGCTGTGCTGTAAAAGGGCAGCACGAGGAATCCTCTTAGGGATGGAAGTGTGTATCTTGGCTGTGTCAATGCCAAATATCCTAATTGTTATATTGTTCTATAGCTTTGCAAGATGTTACAAAACCAGATAAAAGGTACAGGGGACACCTCTGTATTATTTCTTACAACAGCACGTGAATCTGCATTTATCTTCAGATGTTGATTAAAGCAAGCGAGTATGAGCTCACAATACCCATCCCTAACCAAGCAGTCCAGAAGACCCTTGCACCTACTTGAATGTTCTCCCTGGCAGAGGTCCAAGCCAACACTGCAAATCTCCTGGAGGAAAAGAGGCTGACAATAGGCTGACTGATTTTTTTCCTAAAAAAATTCAAGGAATTTAACTCTCTGGAGTAATTTTTTCATCCAGGACTATTTCAAGAACTCATACATGGACCCAGCTTTTTCTAGACAGCAATGGTCATTGTTCTGACAGGTGTTTCATTTTGTCAAAAGGCAGCAGCACTCTGTCCTTCTAGTGTTATGACTTTTCTAGGATTAATCACATAAATGATACATATTTCATTCCTGGGAGAACAGGACATCTAGAAATTTACAGCTACATCTTAAAAGTGAATAATGTTTTATGTTGAAGTGTTCCAAGAACTTCCAAGGGATTTACAAATTTTTTTCAATTATAAAATAACTTGGCACACAAAGAAAAACATCTCTTATATAATTTACACTCCCAGTATTTTAAGTATATTATTGGTGGCAATATTCATTTGTAATTTTAAGGAGATTTAATCTAAAAAGTTAAAACTCCTCAGGAGTTTTACACACATACAACACCTCAGAATTATTTGCCTGGCTAGTAAGAAGCTGAGTGGATAGGAGGCAAGATGAAATGGAGTTTCTGGGTATTTGAGCTGAGCAGAAATCAGATGGCATAGAAATAAAAGCTTCAACTAGACTCCCTGGGAAAGGGGGCCTGTGGTCAAGTTTATGGTGGGTTTGGTGAAGCAGAAGTGGTGAAAGGTTTTTAAATACAAACCACCCCTTTCCTTCCCTAAATCTAGTCTCCTCCCCTCCAATACGAACACAGGGTTGAAACCTCATCTATGCACTGGTCCTTTTCATGGTGGGTATAAATTCTTTTGGCTTTAGATTTAGAGCTAATCAGTAATCTTCCAAGGAAGTATTTCTAGAAAAACAAATATGTGGAGGTGGTGGCATGTGGTGGGTAGTGGGAGAGGGTAAAGGGGCAGGTTGGGGAGAGACAAAGTTCTGAATCAGTTCTGGATTATTCTCAATCTGTAAAATCTCTGCATCAAAATTTACATGAAACCATTATAGTCTGAATAATGTCTCACACATGTGTACTGAAGACAGAGAGGTAAAGAGACAGACACACACACACAGAGGAAGATTATTTTAAAGTAAAACACTTTATATAAAGGTTTATGGAATCACTTGTTACAAATAGCTCTTGTCATGGTTGTATTTTCTCAGTATCCTCAAGCTCATTCATTCCACAGACATTTCCCAAACCTCTACTAAAACCCAGCCTGTATCTAGTGGCACTTTCCAGAGACTGGCATCATGCCCCCATGCTAGGAACCCAATACAATCTTATCACACTGAATTCAGCCTAGTAGAGAATGCAGACATTCTCTATGGAAGCAAACTATCCAATACAGTGTCACAGAGGCTAAAATGAGAATGCAGCCTCCTGGTTACCTAAAGGAGGGGCCCAACCTTGTGCTTGGGAAGCCCCAAGGAAGGAAGAGCTGGAATTAGCCAGCTGGAGGGGCAGGGGGTTCAGCCTGTGAAAAAAGAATTGCAGGAAAAGAAATGCTGGAGAACTGAGTATTTTTTGATGGCATTGAGAGCCCTGGTCAGATTCAACCACTCTTTCTAAAGTGCTAAAAATGTGTTTAATGTTGCTATAGGCTTTATATACAAAACTTCAGATAATACTTATGGAAGCTCTTTGATTGAGGATTTATTCCTACTTCAATCTCTCTGGTTCTCTAATTGTTAAGGACCCTCATCCCTACCCTGGGACTTCCCAGAGAGATCAGTGGTAAAGCATCTGTCTACCAACACAGGAGATGCAGGTGACATGGGTTCGATCCCCAGGTAGGGATGATCCCCTGGAAGCAGAAATGGAAACCCACTGCAGTATTCTTGCCAGGACAATCCCACGGACAGAGGAGCTTGGTGGGCTACAGTCCATGGGACCACTAAGAGTCAGACACAGCTGAGAAACTGAGCACATCCCCACCCCGACCTCCAGTCTCCTTCTCTGCCCCTCTCCCTCTGGGACCTCAGAATCTAGCTTTGTACCCTCTTATCCGCATGGCTTCTGCTAAATAGTTCTTCCCTTGGGGATTCTGTCCCATGAGACTGACAAAGAAAACAAATTATTAATATGCTGCTCCTGCGGTTTGCAAGTACAAACACACAGACCTTCACATTTTCCTTTTACTGAAAAATTAATTCAGGAAAACTGTTAGACACTACTGAACAGAGAGTAAGCTACCAACAATCACAAATGTAGGGTCTGAATGTAGATGCTTAAGAGCTCTTTAAAAATTCCTTTATTTATTGTCCTGAGTCCCTTTCTTCAATGATAATCTTCAATGACACCTTCTTTTGTTCCTGAGGATATATTTCATCAAACCTCTCTCCACCCTCAAACTTTAGGTTCCCTTTAAGACAGAGATAGTGATCCTCTAATCCACAGAAGGTCCCACAAGGAGGTGCTCAACATAAAACAACAGGAATAAAGTGGTGTCTGGAGTATCCAGGTGGATGCTGTGTATTTTGAGTGGGCTCATGAACTAAGTGGGCTTCCCTAGTAGTTCAGACAGTAAAGCATCCGCCTGCAATGCAGGAGACTCGGGTTCGATCCCTGGGTCGGGAAGATCCCCTGGAGAAAGAAATGGCAACCCACTCCAGTATCCCTGTCTGGAAATCCCATGGACAGAGGAGCCTGGCAGGCTAGAGTCCATGGGGTCACAAAGAGTTGGACACAACTGAGTGACTAACATACACACATATGAACCAAGTGCTGCCATTCTCAGGGAGTCTTTGCACCAGGAACACCCCTTCTTCCCTTGGAGCATTTACTCATAGTTCTACCCTGAAACTTGATAATAAAATCAGAATTTGTCTTTAATAACATTATCTCTCTTCTTGGAAGCTCAAGAAATAAGTATCCTAAAGATCCTTCAGAGCTTCTCATCTGTAAAATAGGGATAATGAAAGTATCTATTTATAGGGAGGTTGTAAAGTTTAAGTGAGTTAACATATGCAGAGCCCTTAGGACAGTGCCTGGCACATAGTAAGTGGGTAAAAAATATTACTGTTGTCGTTGAAAGTGATCTGAGATTTGATACTGCTTCAATATTTAGGATCTGACAAAATTCAGCAATCTGGATCTCAGTTTACCTTATTTACCTCTTACTAACTAACACAACTCAGGTGCACCCCATTATTTGAAAATACTTTAACATCCAGAAATATTATTCACTGCTTTTTACGTTAATCCCCTTCAATTTAATTAAAAGTGTTCTTTGAAAATCTACTAATATATGTTAGACACGATGTGAAAGACTCAATCTGTTTTCAAAGGAGTTACTATATTTGCAGATTAAACAAATTAATACACATAAAACAAAAAATAATGCAAGATAGGAAAATGCTAAACTGAGCATAATCAGGTGATAAAATGGACAATAAGAACTACCATTTTTAATGGACGAGGCCCATTTAGTAGTGTTGAAAGGGATAAAAAAGATGTCATATTCAAAGTGACCCAAGTGGAGGGAACACTCCACACCTTGCAAAGGAACTGACTGCTCTCTCATCTGTGACAAGCAAGACAAGTCTGGTGGACAATCATGATTATAAAGAATATGGTGCCCTCCACACTGTAGACTGGCCACCAAAACCTTCATGTCTGGAAGAATTTAAAGTCTAGTTAACACAAAGACTAACATATGGACCAAACAATAGAACAGTGCAGTATAAGGAGGAAAAAAAGAAACATAACACAGAAGACAAGAAATTTTTCTTCACTGGTGAAATTTAAGAAAACACACTACATCTTGCTAAAGGCAAAAGAGAAAATCGGTAAGTGAGGAGCTCCTTTTATTCCAGTTAAAACCTTGTGTTGTGTACAATTCTTTCCCCAGTGAATATTTTTATAAAATAATCACCCCCCAAAAAATTCAAGCCAGGATAGAAAGGAGCTTATTTATTAATTCATTTGGCTTTCAGAGAATTCAGTTGATAATAGTATGATGATTTTAAGTACTAAAGATTCTGCATGTTCATTAGGGAGATGGTTTCTGGAAAATTTTAATTTTCTACTGATGCCTAATTATAGAACTGGATGCACCTTACACTCTTAATACTCTCAATCAGATCATCTCCTTTTTGATCATATGTAACTCATTAAAATGAACAGTAGTGATACACTTAGATGCAGAACAAAAATTAGACAAGTAAAAAAATAAAGAAAATGATAATGTATAGTTGTACATCCAAACTCTGCTACAATACAACCAGGGAAGTCTCTCCAGGCTTACAGTGTAGAGATAGCAAAGCACGTGTGGTATCTGTATGTGTGTATGTATTACAAAAAGTGTGTGTGTATATGTGTAAGTCTGTACATCTGTATGTATGTGTGTGTGTATATATATGTGTGTGTGTGTGTGTGTGTATACACTGTGATTAAGAGGATGAAATTCCAAATCAGGGAGCCTGGACTCAAACACAGCCCTGTCCTTGGTAGCTGTGTAATTATATCTGTGACTTCAAGCATTACTTCGTTTCTATCTCCCTTTTTTTTTTTTTTTTTGCTATACCATGTAGCATGTGGGGCCTTGGCTGGATTGAGACCAGGCCCCCCTGTACTGGAAGCTCAGTGTCTTAACTACTGAACCACTAGAGAACTCCCTAGTTTCTCTTTTTCAGTTTAACTTTAAAAAAAAAAATAGTTAAAAATAATATCAGCTTTGTTAAGTTTGTGTAAGGAGCTAATGTATACAAAACACTTGAGTGAATGAATAAAATAAAATAATAATGATTTTTAAATGGTAGCTATTATTATCAAGAAGGCCTGGTTCACTTGAAGCAATGTTCCAGTTATTGGACATGTCATATACATTGTCCATACATTTTAAAATAATATGCACATATTTATTCAGATGTACACAGGCATATTCATATATAATTTATTGTATACTATACCATGTCTTAGGGACCAATTGACATGCCTGAATCTTATAACTAGTAAGAATCCAGGATTCAAATTTATGGCTACCCAACATCAAAGATGAAGGTCTTACATAAAACTTCTGATCAAGTACTGACAGAAGGCAAGAAAATGGTTGGAGAATCCCATTCTTTAGGGACTATACTGTAGGCCATGGCAATATGACACTGACATCCACCATATCATTGGGTGATACTGGTACTGTCCTGAGGTGTGGTTTCCTTCTGTTCTATTCCCATGCTAGTACAAGCTTGCCAACCCAGGCAACATGCAGAGTTGGTGGTCATGACTTAGTGTTCGGGGATGCAGCACTCTGACTTCATTCCTTGGTCAACACCTTGTCACTGGGTTCCTACTGTCATTAGTGAAAATGTGTCCTGATAGAAAGTCCAAAGTGGATCCACCTACAAATAACAAGAGCTTCCCTCTTTCACCTGGGGCAGGATAGGCATTAGATGTATGTTCCTGAAGGACAGCAGGTGGGCCTTAATGCTCATGTAGTATAGCCCCATGGCCCTGGATGCTGCCACAGAGACTTCCCTAAAGCCCAGGGCAACTACAGAATGGCATCCATGTCTTCCAGTGGTTTGCAGTCTACTTTCACACACAGGACCCTAGACCCTGTCCTGGGCCTGAGTAGGGGCCCTGGCTCCCTATATATATGTCCTACCTCACCTTTCTCTTCCTACCTGTTTGCATTCTTTGCCAACTCTCTTCTTCAGGAAGACTGTGTCAGTCTGTGATAAGAAAGTCAAAGTGTCCTAAGGGAAAATACTATTCCAGCTAGAGCACAGTATAGGTTTCCTTCTGCTAAAAATCTCTTACCTTATCCAGGCTGCTCACAGTCTGTGAAGCCCAACCAAACCAATTGGCTGTACTAACTTAGTGGTGGTTCTGCTCCTGACCCCCACCCTCTCATATGACACCTATCTGAGGGCATTCTTCTGTATAGTAACTTCTTTGGCTTGATTGTGAAGCCCCTTATCTTTGGTCCCTACTTGGAAAATCTCTGAACTTGAACTTTACGCTCATGTCTCCATCCTTGCCAGTAGTACAGATGTGAGACTTGGGCCATAAAGAAGGCTGAGCATCAAAAAATTGATGCTTTCATGGTGTAGAGCTGGAGACAACTCCTGAGAGTCCTTTGGATAGCATGGACATCAAACCAGTCAATGCTAAAGGAGATCAACCCTGAATATTCATTGGAAGGACTGATGCTTAAGCTGAAGTTCCAATTTTTGGCCACTGGATGTGAAGTGCTGACTGATTGGAAAAGACCCTGATGCTTAGAAAGACTGAGGGCAGGAGGAGAAGGGGGCAACAGAGGGTGAGATGATTGGATGGCATTACCAGCTCAATGGGCATGAATCTGAACAAACTCCAGGAGGAGGCCATGGCAACTCATTTCAGTATTCTTGCCTGGAGAATCCCACAGACAGAGAAGTCTGGTAGGCTACAGTCCATAGGGTCTCAAAGAGTTGGACACAACACAGTGACTGAACAACAACTCCATCCTTTGAGAACTGAGATCCAGACATTTAAATCCCTCATTAACCATGCCCACGAATAATAAGATTCTACACTGAAGCAAAAAGTAAAACTTAATTTCTTTCAATAAGTTCAGTATCTAAAGCTACAAAAAAGACTTCTTAGAAGGCCATAATGTCATTAGGGTCTTCAGTTCAGTTGTGTCCGACTCTTTGCGACCCCATGAATCGCAGCACACCAGGCCTCCATGTCCATCACCATCTCCCGGAGTTCACTCAGATTCATGTCTATCAAGTCAGTGATGCCATCCAGCCATCTCATCCTCTGTCATCCCCTTTTCCTTCTGCCCCCAGCCCTCCCAGCATCAGAGTCTTTTCCAATGAGGTAGCCAAAGTACTGGAGTTTCAGCTTTAGCATCATTCCTTCCTAAGAACACCCAGGGCTGATCTCCTTTAGAATGGACTGGTTGGATCTCCTTGCAGTCCAAGGGACTCTCAAGAGTCTTCTCCAACACCACAGTTCAAAAGCGTCAATTCTTCAGTGCTCAGCTTTCTTCACAGTCCAACTCTCATGTCCATACATGACCACAGGAAAAACCATAGCCTTGACTAGATGGACCTTTGTTGGCAAAGTAATGTCTCTGCTTTTGAATATGCTATCTAGGTTGGTCATAACTTTCCTTCCAAGGAGTAAGCGTCTTTTAATTTCATAACTGCAATAACCATCTGCAGTGATTTTGGAGCCCCCCAAAATAAAGTCTGACACTGTCTCCACTGTTTCCCTATCTATTTCCCATGAGGGTCTTAGTGAGGCAGAATAAAAAAAGAAGAAGAAGGGAAACAAGGGAGGGAGGGAGAGAAGGAGGGAAGGAGGGAGAGGGGAAGGAAGAAGGAAGGAGAAATTCAGTAAGAATTTTCTTTTTCCCCTTCATGATAAATGTCCCTCATTCCTTTGTTTTTAATAGCCCTTTCTGTCCTATCTTCTATCCTTACAAATTCTGATTTTTTATTACATTGGAGAGAAAACTAACATCCACTATATTGCTGTACCATGTAACAATAGGACAGTTAGTGACAATAATTTGATCTCAAAAGACATGTAACCCACACTATATCTAAATCAGTGCAGTTAGGAGACAAGTCATAAAGTCATTCTATTGAATTTTCTCAATAATATTACCACTCAATAGAGAAAGAAAATCAGGAGTTGTCACTGCTTAGAAAATTCAACAACACAGGTAAATATCTTTACCTTAAATTAGATGTCAGTTTTCTTACTGTTTCCTTGACAGACGTGCTTTGAGAAGATTCTGTCAGTGAAGAAGCAACTTTACAATCACCACTCACAGAAACTCTGGCTTTATATCCAGAACTTGGATTTAAATCTTCCACTGGCATACTGGGCAAAAACAAGCTGAGGTTTAGAATTTCCAAGTGGAAACCATACACAACAAATGAGGTGTTAATATACAACAAATCAATGCATGGACATAAATGTAATGCTGAAAACTGTCATTTACACAGCTATATAAAAGCAATTCTCAATTATATGAATACTGTTTATTCCTAAAAAATCTTGTTTCAAGGTTTTTGGGCAACCACAATTAAACAGAATTGGCAGTAATTTATTTTTAACAACAGCAGTCATCTACCACTTGCCTCTTATTTGTTGAAAGAAGTTTTTAAACCCAAGTTCTACTTTAGCCTGTGGGAGAGTGAAAATGTTAGTTGCTTCAGTCATGTCAGACTCTGTGCAGCCCCATGGACTTCAGCCTGCCAGGCTCCTCTGTCCATAGAATTCTCCAGGCAAGAATACTGGAGTGGGTTGCCATTTCCTTCTCCAGGGGATCTTCCTGATCCAGGGATCAAACCCGGGTCTCCTGCATTGCAGGCAGATTCTTTACAGTCTGAGCCACCAGCTTGTGGGAGGGTAGGTACTAAAGGTAGGTCCAGAAATAAGGCAAAGTCAGTTGAAAGAAGTATTTAGTCAAGACCTGATGGAGGAAGAGTGTTTCAGGTGAAGGGTAATGATACTAGGGTAGAAACAAAGTAGGGTCTTTGCGAGATACTTGAGAAGGCCAGGGCTGCAGGGGTGGGGCACACAGGAAGATGCAGAGAGCAGACCCGAGAGGTACTGGCTATGGCGTGGGGGCTGGGGCTTATTTTAAGCAGAGCAGGTGCTCCCACTCGAGGGTTTCTTACATGGAGGGAGGTAATCTGATTGACACATGTTTTAAAAGGATAACTGGCTGCAGCATGGAGGTTAACTAACAATGATGATTCATGAAGTAGCACATAGTGTGTTAATGAGGCCTACGGGTTTCAGTGTTATGAGAATAAAAATGCTTAAGAGGGCTAGGGGATACACAATATGGGAGGCAAACCCGGGTAGGCAGGTTGGGGCCAGATGATGCAGAGTCTTGTCCAGCAAGTGAAAAGGAGATTTTTGTAATCCTTTCGTGCTAACATCCATGAATTAAGACCACAGCTCTGGAGAGTTTCCTGTATTCACACTATCTGGGTCTTTTAAAAAAACTGGATAATAGCTTATAGCAAATGGAAAGTGCTTCTACTGTCAACAGTTCTTTGGCATTAATTATACTGTCTAACTTCAGCTGATACTTTATTTAAGATTAAGAACATTATAACTAATGCTTAATTGTCCATTAAAGAACATTCACACAGTGTCTGGCACTTATTAATTATAACCTCCTTTATGCTGAAATTTTATTAGAGAAGTCCTTAAAGTTGTTTTTTTTTTTTTTTTTTTACCATTTTGGGGATGCTGGAAACTCAGGCTGCTGTTGGCATGGAGGGTAAAATGCACTACACCAGAAGACACACATTCCTCCCTGAACCTTTGTTTCTTCTCCTGCCACATAATAACAGAGCCTACTTCACAGAGCTGTGCCAAAGATTATACAAGATATACACAGAATTTATGCCTCTGTTATTAAGTCCTCAGTAGATGGTACCTAGTTATCATTGTCATTATAATCATCTTTATTATTACTACCACTACTAAATGAATTTGATGATTCTTCCATTAAGATTTTCTTAATTGGATCATAGTTCTAACATGAACTGTGTAGTTATGATTCAAAGATTATTTGAAGAAAATCAAAAGTTCATAAAAACGTAAAAGTAATATATGAAATAATACACAAACACACATATACAACATGTGTATACACATACACACATACAGACACATTCGGAGCAGAGTGAGGTAAGAATTTGCTTCCTTGAAAACATTTTTTCCCTCTATTGGATAGCCAAAATATTTAGCTGATTACATTTAAATGTGACAAAAGGCTCATGTCAAGAATATCCTAGCATACAATGATTATTACACTTACATATATGTATGGAAATAAGATTATAAGCCATACAAAAAAAACTAGGTCATAATTTCATAGTCATACCTTACATATACATGACATTTTCATTCTTTGACTGTATTAGAATAATTTGAATTAGTTGCTTGCTACGGGTAGGAAGTTAAGCCTATTCCATTCCTGAATCCTCACAAAAGAAAATAAAAGGTTTGGGAAAAGAGTAAGAAATCTAGGGTATTCTATTCTTTCCTATCTCCTTTAAAATTCTGTTCCACTTTTAATTGCCTTTGCTTGTTGCTATTATTTTCTTTCTCCTTGTATTTAAACACTGGTAATTACTTTTCAACAGTATAATTGTACTCCCTTGGAATTTTGTATAATTGCAGTACACTCACCTTTCCCAGTTAGGTGATGAAGAATTTCTGTTTATTTCTGGAGTATCACTGCACAGCTCCTGTTTTTCTTCTAAAGAACATAGACAAAAATGAAGATAACCACATTTTGGCAATCACACGTAAGAGTGAACTAAAGGAAGTGTTAGCAGCTCATTAACAACTTGCATGTAATTTGGCTTTGTATTCAAACACTCTTGTAAAACTGCACCAATATCTTTTCAAGACAATTTACAATAACCTCTTAATAAAGTGTACACAGTGTACAAGAATCTGAGAGCCTCTGTAGCTTGTTTTTTTGTAATTTCTTTCTAATGATGCTTATTTTCTGTTATTGGTGTGCACAGGATGACTCACTGGACCTGTTTAGTGTCCCTTCTCTCAGCAGCCTCTGCACCCAGACAAGGACTTGTCTTTCCCTAGTGTCTTACTCTCTTCCTTTGGGTTCAGGTTCAAAGACATCCTGAAAGACCCCAATCAGAAATGTGCCCCTAGAAGAGAGTTGGATTTTAATGCAGTAAGAGACCTACAATCATTGAGTTCGTCTTCTCACTCAGGGAACCTCAGAATCAAGAGGTTCAGAGAGGTGAGTGCTTTGTTAACAGTCCATAGAAAAGCAGAAATGCTTTGATCCCCTTGGACTGGTTTCAAGAGGATCTTGGGGAGAGTCTAAGAAATAAGTCAAAGTGTTCTTCTTCCATCTAACTCTAGAATCCTTTGTGATAACTGTGATATTGTTCCACCAAGTAAACCCTTGCTACAAAGTCCAAGGCCATTGAAGGCCAAGTGGAACAGGAAAGCAACAAGAAATGTTTTAGATGGTTAGGACCTGCCCGACTACTCTAAGGAGACATAGAAGAGAATAGACAGAGAGGTTTTCCAAGCACACTGCAGGCACTGTTGGTTTTACTCATGATCTGCATACAAAGTGAAATTTCTTAACCTAATAGCCAACTAATTCATAATTACAGTCATTTGAAAATATTTCACAATTTGTTCCTTCCAAATCCAGGATGAGTATTTGAAATTAAATGTTAATTTTAGGATCAAAATTATACTAACAATTTTTCTATTACAATTTGGAAATCCAACTGGCACATACTTGAAGGCATGTTAATAGCTTGAAACTTCTATAAAAGACTGGCTTTAAAATTAAGAGATTCTTACAATAGAAATCTTGATTGTGTAATGGCAAATTATCCCAATTATGATGAAAAAGAAAAAGTGTGATTTCTTATGGCCTGCACTAATGGGTTCAAATATAAAGATGTGAATGAATGACTGATTAGGTTACCTAAGCAACAGAGTATAAAGGAAAGGAGTGCTTACATCTAAGAGTGAACACGAAATGATGGCATGGATCAATACAAAAATGACTGGGAGTGACTGAGTCAAAATGAACAGAGACCTATTTAGGAGACTAAGAAAGCCTTTAAAACTTATTTCAGATTAAGAAGATGACAATGAAAAAACAGTGGTTCTGCTGTTTAGGCCAATAGCATAATATTACAATAAAGGAGACAATGGTATAATAATATGAACATAATGAATTCTGGTAATAATAACGAATGAACACTAAAGAAAATAAAATTTTCTGAGTCTAGTTTGTTTCCAGCTCTCTGTCCTGGGAAATTGTCTTTAGATTGAAAACTATAACATGGGAACTTTATGTTTAAAAAAAGGTCAAATCTCTCATCTGAGACAAATTACACCCCATGGATAATAAATGTGCTTGTTGAACTACTCTTAGTGATCTCAGAGGAGTCATGCAAAATAGGGAAAGAACTAAATGACTGAAAACAGAGGAAGGTCATCATCATTTTCAAAAATAGTTTCTGAAAATGACAGACCTGATATCAATCCTCAGCAGATTTCTAAATAAAATTCAAGGAGGAGGGTGACATCTGTGCACTCTTGGGAATTCTAGGCAGTGAGGTCATGCAGGGGGCATTATTCTCAGGCAGGGAGTGCCCCTTCAAAACGTGTGAGGCTGGCAGCTCAGTCTCTATCACCTCTCCTCCCACTGCAGGAACAACAGATTTAACTTTTCAAAATCCAAACTGCTACCGTAAGATATGTCACATAAGTCAAACTGAAAACAACTCAAGACATTAAACTAATATAGGTAAACTGAATTCTTTTTTTTACCTTTTTTCATAAGAGAAACTTCCTTTTTTTCTTGTTTCAATGGAACATCAGTGTCACTTTCATCTAAAATCTGAAAAACAAGCTCTTTATTTAAAGCTGCACCAAAACAAAGGGTATATTGTAAGGTGAAAAAATGACCTTGAACATCAATGCCCATATCAGAGACCATAAAGTATACTTTAGGGACATGTTATGCAGGGACACAAACATACATGTTGTCAGAAATTATACTGGCACGCAGCTCAAGTATGGTTGCATTGTAAATGTCATATTTACATCTATCATTTCTTCAAAGGAATATTTACATTCCTACCAATACTGCGATAGATTTTTTTTTAAATCCAAATCTTAGGTGGATGTCATGTTGACTGTAACACATGGGCCAAGTATTTGATCACCAGGAGCAACCATGGAGCCTCTGTTGTTTGGGAAGGGCAGTCCCAGCTCTAGTTGCTACAGAGTAGACCCAGAGAATGAACTCGACATCAGTGCAATGAGAAGTCTGGGGAGGCTCAGGCCTCGGGCCCAAGAGTGTGCTGGGGAAGAACATGCGGCCCAGACTGGGGAGCACACCTGGGAAGGTGAGAGAAGGGACACCTGGTCTTCTGACAAAAGAGGAAGTCTGCTTAAAGTGGGATGCAGAGCCTTAATGTGTTGAATGCAGGAGACAGGAGGGTTGGCGGCACTGAGAGTGAGGGGAGGGGTGTGTGTGTGTGTGTGTGTGGTGGTGGGGATGGGGGCTAAGTGGAGTTGGGAGAATAAATTCATGTGCCAGGAAGTAAATAAAATGCATATACTTTCAAAAGTTCATCTTGCAAAATGACTTTAAAATGGGTATCTTATTTATTTCTGATGTAACAGAAAATTTAAAGTTATCTTCTGATGTGTTGACGTGTAAGGAAGATCTACATACTTTAAGTGTCTCTCCTTTGAATTGAATCTTTTTTGACTAGTTTATAAGCAGCATGGGCTTACCTGGTGGCTCAGATGGTAAAGAATTTACCCACAATGTGGGAGACCTGGGTTCCATCTTCAGTCAGGAAGATCCCCTGGAGGAGGGCATGGGTACCCACTCCAGTATTCTTGCCTGGAGAATTCCATGGACAGAGGAGCCTGGCAGGCTACAGTCCACGGGGTTGCAAAGAGTTGGACAGGACTGAGTGACTCACACTTTCACTTAAGCTTAGCACACACTATTTCCCATCACAGTTAACAGCAATCACAAGGGAAGCTCAGGAGAGGAATGAACTACTTAACGCCTTTAGCAATAACCACTTTATAATAATCTATGATGATCCTGCTCAGATGTGTTCATTTTCTTTGGTAACCTCTCCTTATGATGGAAATCAGACAAGATAAAAGAATCCAAGCTTAACAAAAATGGCAGGACTCTCAGCAAGAACTCTTGGGGGTGGTATTATTAACTCAGTCTCCTGAAATTACTTTTGCATTTTATTATTTAGCTCTCTGCTTTGAGCTTGCTATGTGTAGGGCTGTTTCCATGAAGATCAGCTATGTCCACTCACCCCTCTAGATGTTACTTAAACAAAGCGTTACCATCTCTATTGCAGGAGAGACTTCTTTTCTTTTCCTTTCTTATATTTCCTTTATTCTTTGGCATAGGAATGTTTAAAATATTTTGGATAAATAATTCACAGTCTACAGTATTTCTTTTTGAATGACACTGTGTAAATATCTGAGTTCAGAGGAAACTGTTTTTTGTTTGTTTACAATGTACTTGTAGTTTTGAAGGTCTGGATTTTTTCAAGCTGAGACAAGGAAACACGTAGTTGTTTTTTCAATGACACTATTTGTATACTCTGATACTTGCAGAGCTCTTTCACATACATCATTTCATTATAGGAATATTCTCCAGTCTCTTAGGCTTAACTGTGTCTCATACTCTGCAGTCTGGGGATATCGCTTTCCTAAGATTTTACCTCTAGTCATGAAATAGATAACACTTCCCACACAGTAAATGAGATTACAGTTAAGTCTTAACGAGAGGTTTTAGATACCTTAATTAAAATTATGTTAACAATGAGTAGAGTGGGATTTGTCAGTTCTCCAAGGGATGCAAAGGATCAGTATAATACCATATGCTCAGTTTTGTGAAGTATGTATTTAAGAGGATAAATAAATCATAAAAAAGTTGGAGAGGAGAAAGAACACACCGTAGTCAACTGTGTAACAATCTTCTCACTCAATTGTCTTTAAGGAAGCCTTAACTGTTATCACTTTGGTTTTTCTCTGTCTCTTTGCCCCTCCACACCCATCCCAAACATTTTATCAAGGACCCATGAAGGCTACCAGGCTAGTTTGTGCCCTCCTGCCAAGTTCCAAGACCCTTCCTGTTTTTACTCTCCCAGAGTTAATGCTATGTTCTAGGTACTTCCCTTTGGTTCATTAATGTATTCAATAAAATTGAGTTCCCTGTATGGGTCAGACACTGCTATGATGAAGACAACAAAGTCCTTCCTTTATGGAGCTTATTTTCTAGTGAGGCAGAGAGATACTAAATAAGTAAAATGACAGGTATATAACTCTGCAAGTTCTGTGAAAAAAATAACGCAGGTAAGAGAAGAATGAATCAAGTTACACGGCTCCTCTCTGGGCTCACTGTTCTCTTCCACACTCGCCTTTTCCAGGTCTTGGACTTGCTGTGGATTTGTTTATTCCCCCAACTTTTTTCTAGTCTCTTCTCAAACACCCTCCTTCAGCTTGGCCTTGCTTGCCCCCTCTATATCAAACTGCTCTCACTCTCACCATCCAACAATGACACTTCCTGCCCCTTCCTCTGCTGTATTTCTCACCTTAGCACTTACCACTGTCCACCATGAAACACAGTTTACTTATTTATCTTATCTGTTGTCAGATCCCCCCACTAGAATGGAAGGGCCATGAAGACAGGGAGTGGTGCCTAATTTTTACCTGCTGTATCGCCAATATCTAGGTCAGTAACTGATACTCCATATGTTCATAGAAAGAAAGTGAGTTAAAAGCAAGTCAAGAAAATCCATGTGTGTCGCTGAGGATGGGGAGTCGTGGAGTCCAGGCATTATGAACAAGGGAAAAGGCTGTGAAGGAAAAATAAACTTAGGGAGCTGGAGGCCAAGGAAGATGAGGGTGCCTAGAGTGAAGTGAGGGAAGGAATGAGTAGTAGGCAGTGAGGACAGAAAGGAGGTGAGGCCAGGTCACACAGGGCCTTGGAGGGCACTTCATTTCATTCTAAATGTGAGCAGAAGCCATCAGAGGGTTCACCTCCCATACTGTTGGTGGGAATGTAAACCGGTGTAGCCACTATGGAGGCTCCTTTAAAAACTAAAAATAGAGTTGCCATATGATCCAGCAATGCCACTCCTGGGCACGTATCCAGACACAACTCAAATTTAAAAAGATACATGAACCCCTATGTTCATGCAGCACTATTCACAGTAGCCAAGACATAGAGACAACCTAAATGTCCACTGAGAGATGAGTGGATTAAGAAGGTGTGGTGGAACAGTATTCATCCTTAAAAAAGAGTGAAATAATGCCATTTGCAGCAATGTGGATGGACCTAGAGATTATCATACTAAGTGAAGTAAGTTAGAAAGAGAAAGCAAGTACACATATGACATCACTTCCATGTGCAATCTAAAATAACCACACAAATGAACATATGTATGAAACAACAGACTCACAGACATAGAGAACAGACTTGTGGGTTAAGGGGCAGGGGAGCCGGGGCAGGAAGGACTGAGAGTTGGGAATTAGCAGAGGCAAACTATGATATGCTGCTGCTGCTATGATATGCTGCTAAGTCGCTTCAGTCGTGTCCGACTCTGTGCGACCCCAGAGATGGCAGCCCACCAGGCTCCCCCGTCCCTGGGATTCTCCAGGCAAGAACACTGGAGTGGGTTGCCGATTCCTTCTCCAATGCATGAAAGTGAAAAGTGAAAGGGAAGTCGCTCAATCGTGTCCGACTCTTCGAGACCCCATGGACTGTAGCCTACCAGGCTCCTCCATCCATGGGATTTTCCAGGCAAGAGCACTGGATTGGGGTGCCACCGCCTTCTCCAAACTACGATATATAGGATGGATAAACAACAAGGTCCTACCGTACAGCAGAGGGAACTACATTCAATATCCTGTGACAAACCACAATGGAAAAGAATATGACAAAGAATATATGTATGTGTGTATGTGTAACTGAGTCACTCTGCCGTACAGAAGAAATTAACACACATTCTAAATCAACTATACTTCAATAAGTTTTTCTAAAAAGGAAGCCAGCAGAAGGTTCTATCAGTAAGTAGGAGAAAAGCATTATCTGACATTGTTTGGATGAGATACTCAGATTTTCACACTGTGGAGTCAAAAATAAGCAGTGGAATCATTTATAGAGCTATTATTGTGGTCTTGGTGAGAGACATCAGTGAATTGGCCAGGTGGGTAGCTATGGAGGTGACAGAACAGAGTATATATTTGAAGGTTGAGTCAGTAAGATTGGTAGATGGGTTGAGTACAGGCTGTGAAAGATGGAGAGAAATTCAAGTTTTGGCCTGAGCAGCTGCGAATGATGGTGACATTTACTGATA
Organism: Bos mutus; assembly: GCF_027580195.1. NCBI lineage: Eukaryota > Metazoa > Chordata > Mammalia > Artiodactyla > Bovidae > Bos > Bos mutus. The sequence goes on from NC_091617.1 coordinate 52,858,565, forward strand.
TGGGGAAGCATGCAGAAGTCCCTTGGAATTTTTTTCCCTCTTGATTTAGATAACCTCTGTGTCCCAACTCATCCTGGTAATTATTATTTTTCTGTCTATACTTAATCCCTCAAATAAAACTTCAGGGGGTTAAATCATAATAAACTGTGGAAAATTCTGAAAGAGATGGGAATACCAGACCACCTAACCAGCCTCCTGAGAAATCTGTATGCAGGTCACGAAGCAACAGTTAGAACTGGACATGGAACAACAGACTGGTTCCACATTGGGAAAGGAGTACGTCAAGGCTTATTTAACTTGTCACCCTGCTTATTTAACTTATATGCAGAGTACATCATGAGAAACACTGGGCTGGATGAAGCACAAGCTGGAATCAAGATTGCTGGGAGAAATATCAATAACCTCAGATATGCATATGGCACCACCCTTATGGCAGAAAGTGAAGAAGAACTAAAGAGCCTCTTGATGAAGATGAAAGAGGAGAGTGAAAAAGCTGACTTAAAGCTGAACATTCAAAAAACTAAGATCATGGCATCCGGTCCCATTGCTTCATGGCAAATAGATGGGGAAACAGTGGAAAAAGTGGCTGACTTTATTTTTGGAGGCTCCCAAATCACTGCAGATGGTGATTGCAGCTATGAAATTTAAAAGACGCTTGCTCCTTGGAAGAAAAGTTATGACCAACCTAGACAGCATATTAAAAAGCAGAGACATTACTTTACCAACAAAGGTCCATCTTGTCAAGGCTATGGTTTTTCCAGTAGTCATGTATGGATGTGAGAGTTGGACTACAAAGAAAGCTGAGCGCTGAAGAATGGGTGCTTTTGAACTGTGGTGTTGGGGAAGACTCTTGAGAGTCCCTTGGACTGCAAGGAGATCCAACCAGTCCACCCTAAAGGAGATCAGTCCTGATTATTCACTGGAAGGACTGATGTTGAAGCTGAAACTCCAATACTTTGGACACCTGATGCGAAGAGCTGACTCATTTGAAAAGACCCTGATGCTGGGAAAGATTGAGGGCAGGAGGAGAAGGGGACGACAGAGGATGAAATGGTTGGATGGCATCACCGACTCAATGGAGAAGAGTTTGAGTAGACTCTGGGAGTTGGTGATGGATAGGGAGGCCTGGTGTGCTGTGGTCCATGGGGTCACGAGGAGTTGGACACAACTGAGCAACTGAACTGACTGAACTGATGCAAACAATGGCTTCACTGCATCACCCACCCTAACACCTCATCTTTGCCCCAGTTATTTTCAGTGACTTAAGGACACTGACCCTGCTGAAATTTCAAATCCTCAGTGCCACCCTTGCCCACTTAGATTCCTCTGGTCAAGTCCTCTTTATAATGACATCATTGTTCCGGGTTTCCATCTCAAAACTGTCATCACTTTTTATGGTTTAATCTACCATACACTTTTCCAATCTGTGCTATCTTTCCTTCAAAATGTTTCAATATCCCTTGTCTTCTTGTACTAAAATCTCCAGGCAGCAGATTCCAATTTGTTTTTTTCATCCTTAGTTTCTCATCTTTGCAGAACTGTTTGACTATCACAACATTTTCATAACATAAAGAATTAATTCTTTAGAGAAAATCTCCACTATTCAACTTTCCTTCTCAAAACTGGGTTCCAGGTCCTGACTACTTTCTCCTTCAGGTACAAACCCTTAACTGGTTTTCAAAGCTCTTTTCAATGTGATTCTAAGATATCCGGAAATATTTTCAGTCTTTCTTAATAAGTCTTTCTTAATAATAATCATCCTCCGTAAGAACCAAAAAAGTTCTCTTCAGAATCCCCTGTGAGCATTAGGTAGCCTTCTGCCTCCATGTCTTGGCCCACACTGTCCTCTCTACCTGAAATACATTCTCTCCTCCTTTTCTTTAAGTCTCTCTCACATTTTAAGACAACTCCCACTCTTTCCAAAACGTCCTTTTTAATTTGCTCTAGCACATACTCTTTTCCCTAAAGAAGTATTATCAGTAAGTTACAAATAGTTTTAATTATTTTCATATCTATGGGACCCAGACAAGAATGGAATCCTGTAGCAGCCTTGATTCTTATCAAGACACTTCAAAACAGAATTCAACACCTGAGTCCATCTCCCAAAACCAAATCCAATAACCCTGTGTACGAGACAGCAGAAGAGACACTGATGTACAGAACAGTCTTTTGGACTCTGTAGGAGAGGGAGAGGGTGGGATGATTTGGGAGAATGGCATTGAAACATGTATAATATCATATATGAAACGAGTTGCCAGTCCAGGTTCGATGCACGATACTGGATGCTTGGGGCTGGTGCACTGGGACGACCCAGAGGGATGGTATGGGGAGGGAGGAGGGAGGAGGGTTCAGGATGGGGAATACATGTATACCTGTGGCAGATTCATTTTGATATATGGCAAAACCAATACAATATTGTAAAGTTAAATAAAATAAAATTTTAAAAAAAGCATTAATAAATATACAGGTTTTACTGAAAATTCTGTTGAGAAAAGGAGGAAACATTTAAACAAGGCAAAAATCAGTTTAAAATTACCATGAAAACACTCTAGCTTACTTCTTCAATTGCTAGCTGCCTCATCTCTCTCTACACACCTTCTCCTCCAGACTCTCCAGTTCCACAGCACCAGTGTTTTTCTGCTTGTGGGATTACCTCCTTTTCCCTCCCTCCCACCGCTTCCCACATACACAGAGTCACTCTCCAGCTCTGGCTTCTTTTCCACATAGCATTGTCACTCTCTCAATTTGCATTCTTTACTCCCACCTCCTGGGCCCCTGGAAGGCAACTGCCTTCTTTGGAATTACAAAAGGTGGTTTTTAAAAATGTTTTTCATAATCTAAAGAATTATTTTCATTCTGTTACAAATCATCCCATTAATTCTCATAATAACCCTAAGAGTAGGTAATATCATTATTCCCCTTTTATAGGTAAGAAAACAGAAGACCATGAGTTGATACAGCTGACATGCGGCATGCAGGGCTGAATGTGAACCTGGATCAATCTGTCAGAATTCATAGTCTGTCTCTTTTACATAAAACAATGCTAACTCGTGGTTTTGTAAAATTGTCTTCCAATTTTTCTGCTTCTTTAGGGTAGAGATAATGGTTTGTGTGTGTGTGTGTGTGTGTGTCCTTCCAAATCCCTAATGGAGATTCAATAAATGTGTCTTAAATTGGTGTATGGTTGCTGACAGTTCACAAACTCGCATTTGAATATTTAGATTCATTATAATTCACCCATGAGACTTTCCTCTAGGTCAAGGGCTGTATCACATATTGTCTTTGTGTCTGTCAATCTGTTGGTGAGTTGATGAATGATGCTGCAGAGGGTGAGTATAGACAATTTTTCTTCCAAAGCCCTTGGGGCAGCTCTGGTTTTTATCTTATAAAGGGGCTGCTATATCTGAAATTTCTGATACCATCAGCAACAATCACAGGACAATACAGGCTCCTACAGAGGCAATGGTAACATCATCAACCAGGAAAACTGACTAAGAAATGGCCTGCTTTTAAAGTAACACATCTTCAGTCATGAAATCATATGGCAATATCAATGCAGTTTCCTACTAAATTTTTTTCTGTTATAAGGCAGAAAAATTTATATATTTAATTTTTATATTTGAAGGGTGAATGAGGCTGATTTAGGGACTAGCTATGCAGGTTGTTTACTTTTTTTAAATCTTTTTTTGGGTTACTGAGTCATCTTTTCATTTTCACTGTCATACAATGCTGATGCTAAAACTTATTGTGGCCTTTTGTTTGTTTTTGGATTTGGGTTGCTTCTTGGGGGTACTACCATAGAGCATAAACCTAGACATGGGGAACTCACCAGCTCTTCCAGACCTTCCTCAGCTTCTGTGTTTCCCCATGGAGGCCCTGTCAATGACCCCAGGGATTCAGAGCTGGCTGATGCCTTTCCTGGACTGGCATCAGCATCTTTTTTAAGATGCCATAAAGAGCTAATTAGGTGCAACTGGTAAAGGATTTAATTTATGCTGAGACTGGAAGATGGTTCCACCCACTCATTCCTTTACTCATCAATCTTTCTTCAGCCCCAGAAAGTGCCACACTCTGAACTAAACGCTGGAGGTTACATCTTTCAGAGTAAACCCTGGAGACACCATAGCCAAATTCTTAAAATACATCTGTCAGTGGTGATCTGGCCACTGAGTTTTTTAAATGTCTGTGGTTTTGAAAAATGAAAGGAATCTATCTGTCTGTTCTAACCTAAGGCCAGGTACAAGGCAAAAAAGACCTAAATGACCACAGAGGACAAAAGGGCTAAGGCCAAAAAGGTAGTATGGTTCATGGTTATTAAACAGGCAGGTCCAACCTGACTTAAAAACAAGCATACCATAGATATTCTTTCATCACCTTAGCAAATGATATTCAGAGCAGTAACTGAAAGAAAGATTATTATAAAATATGGAAAAGCAACAAATACTGGTATAGGAAAAGTAAATGCTGTTTCATGGTAGAGTCAGAAAATTTGCATAATGTCAACTTGGAGTACATGTTGTGCCAAGATGAACAAGAGCATGTTTGTAACAAAAAGTACTTTCATCACCCTGACTTGAGTCTCAGAAAATTATTCTTGCTGAACTTTTACTGTTGGCATTGGTAATTTTATTCCCCTCAGGTTCCTGCATTGTGAAGCATTCTTCTAATTGATCATTTGCTTGCCTGACCATCTGTTGTGGTTTGGCAACCTAATTTTCCCCATCACCTTTCAGAATAGTTTCCCTAGAATGTCTATTCCATAGAGTCACTTCTTATATCTCAACTGGTGACTTAACTTGAGATTGCTTACCTCTTTGACAAGATGCTTGAGAATCTAGTCCTATTGCTTCCTTTTTATTTTTATCGCTTCTATTAAGCATGGTACAATGACAGTTGATCAGACCACGTCACTTTGAGGGGCACTGGGGTCCTATGGAGCTCATATGCCAAATTTTTGCCTGGAGTAAAGTTGAACTGCCAATTTATCACAGAACAGTGCACAAGGAACTTTTAATTGAACTCAGACAAACCCTTAATTACAACAGTACCACGGGGCATTGCTCCAGTAAAGCAGAACTGCCTAGCAAGCTTCACTCAGACTTGGATTCCTCAGACATCTGTGAGAGGTGCTGCAAAAGAATTTCTACTTCCTCCCCTTCTGGAGTTAACTGGGACATGTTTGAACTTTACACTTGGGTGTGTAAATGTCTGAGACAGAAACGGTTCAGAATAGCCAGTATTCATTAAAAGGGAGGGCAGGGTGTGTGTCTTGAGCATGGAAGATGGAAAATAATATTTTCTGGAGGCCAAGGGTCAGGAGACATCAGCTCATGGGAGGGGTTGACAGTACAGTTATGATCACAACTATAGTAGTAGACTTACAGTCTTAGGAGAGGAGAAAACTCTCCTTTCTAGGAATCAATCCTGAGACAATTATCCTGATGATTACTATGGAGACTGTAGGTTGACTGGGAAGAAAAGTGTCAGATCTTGCACACAAAAGGTCAAGTTTGGGGTGGATAAGGTAAGAAATGGGTAAAAGGTTAATGGGTTAAATGAAATGGGTTAAGCTAAAAATAGCTTAATTTGGGCAATGAATGGATGATGGCTGGATTTTAAAAAAAAATGAATTCAAGACTCTTGGCTGGAGAATGAAACTTTGTAAACCTATCTAAGCCACAATAGGCTGAATGTGAATCGATGCAGTATTTATCTGTGCCTTCAAATCCTGACCCCTGAGTAAGGAGTATTTGTGCACTCCAACCAATCTGTGTGGAATGGCCTGGCTGAACTGATGTGGGGTCAGCACACGGACATGAATGACAAAGGGAGAAGTCCTAATGAGGAGGGGTTAAGGAAGCGGGAGCTAGGGTTGAAGGTGACCACTTCCTGAGAGTATGATCCTCAACAAGTTTATTTTCCTCATCTGTAAAAATGGGGATGAAAAGAGAACATATCCCTTCAATTATTAAAATGATTAGATGAGATGATACATGTGAAGTATTGTAGCTGAATTTCATCATGGTCACACAGAAAAAGGAAAGGCTAACTCCACGAAAACACACGTAGTGCACACACACACAGAGTAGAATTTCAGAAAAAAAATACAGTTTTGCAGGGGCTGAGATTAAAAAAAACTGGATTGCACTAGTTACCTTGAAATGGGGGAGGGAACCATGGCAGTGCTAACAAGATTGTACAAAATAATGAAAGAAGTCTGCTGCAGCGCAGACTGGTGATCCCACAACTAACATCTCTGAAGTTCCAATTGAATGGCTATGTAGGGCATTCTGAAGAGGGTTAAGATGTCCTTAAAAAAAAAAAAAAACTCCTCATTATTTTCATGACAGTTTTTAATCTCTAAAATATGCCTGGAGTTTTAACTGAATCCCAGTTGGATATTTCCACAGCTCCAAATGACATGCAAGCAAGGTCTTACCAAGAACACTCATACTGCATGGATTCTGAAAATGAATGGCCCACAGTGGCTGAAAGGCCAAGCATAAATTAGTATCAAAAAGGAAAAAGTGAAGAGAAAGAAGGGAAACTGCCACAGAAGTGACACCTGCCAACTATGTGATCAGAAGGAACTGGTGATAAGCCAAATGAAGTCCAACACCCCAAGAAGGATTAGGGAGCATGTGAAATGTGATACACATGAGATGCAAACATTAAAAGTGACTCAAAAATAAGGATTACCCCACTGAGAAAGAGTATTTAAAAAAAAAATAGCCTCCAGAGACTGTAGGCCTTGGAGAAAAGAAATATAAAAAGCATTCAATCAAGGACTAAGGGGAGTAGGAGGAGGAAGAAGTTAGGAAACAGATGAAACTGCTGTAACCTTGAGCCCAGCAAATGAGGTGACTTTGGAGATTATGACAATATAACTGAAATAATCAGCAATGGTTGGATTCAATATAAATTTGAAAAACAATCAATGCTTTTATCATTTCACTTGAAATTGCATAACTGTTGGTACAAGAGCCAGAGTAACATATGTCTGAAACTTGGAAGAGAAGAAAATGAAGTACCCTAATATGAAAAAAAAAATTCTTTCCAAAGGCAGACTGACAGACATTAACAACACACAAAAGAAAGAATGTGCTGATCAGAATAAAGATGTTCACAGTATTATTTATAATAGCCAAGATACTGAAGCAACCTAAGTGTCCAATGACAGATAAATGGATAAAGAAGATGTGGTATATGTACAGTGGAATATTACTCAGCCATAAGGTAGAATGAAATCTTGCTATTTGTGACAACATGGTTGTACGTGAAGGTCATTACGCTTAGTGAAGTAAGTCAGATAAAGAAAAATGCTGTATACCTTCATTTATATGTAAGCATATACATGCATTCATGCTTAGGGAGCATGTGAAATGTGATACACACGATATGCAAACATCAAAAGTGACTCAAAAATAAGGATTATCCCACTGAGAAAGAATATTTTTTTAAATAGCCTCCAGAGACTGTAGGCCTTGGATAAAAGAAATATTAAAAGCATTCAATCAAGGATTAAGGGGAGTAGGAGGAGAAAGAAGTTAGGAAAACAGATCAAACTGCTGTAACCTTGAGCAGGTCATTCATTTGAACAAATATCACAAAACAGAAACAGATTCACAGATACAAGAACAAACCAGTGATTGCCAGAGGGAAGTAGGTGGGAGGAGTGGTGAAATAGGTGAAGGAGATTAAGAGATACAAATTACCAGTTATAAAGTCAATAAGTTACAAAACGTAACGTATAGCACAAGGGACGCATTCCATGTTTTATAGTAGCTTTGTACTCTACACGATCTATGAAACTAGTGAATGGCTATGTTATATACCTCAAACCAATGTCATGTTGTAAGTCAATACATATTTCAATACATAGTAAAAAAAGAGTGGATGTAAAGCCTACTGTTGGTTACTGGAAAAAAAAAAAAAAAGAAGAGAGATGTTCTCCATGTAATGTGAACCAAAACACACACACACACGGGAAGAGCACAGGATGAGGGTGCTGGGCCACTGCCCTTCCAGTGTTACAGTTACAACTGGTAACGTCATTCCAGTCATCCTGTGCAGGGCAGTGGACACAGCAGGCTGTCTTAGCTGGAAACCCTTTAAATATTCAGGCACATAGCTCACCAGCACTGTCAAACTGTACTGGCCAACCCATGCAGATTGGCATAAAGGGAGAAAACACACAGTGAAGGTCAGAATGTGTCTTCCAATTGGACTGAGGCTGGGTTTATCTCTCAAAAGACTAAACAGCTGCTATGATATTGTACAACAGTCTCATGAGTTTGGATAATGTGAAATCATTTCTGTGAGATAAGACTTTCTCTGAGCTGAAGACAAATTTTAGAGCCTATGACACCTGATGCTTTCAAACTGTGGTGCTGCAGAATCCCATGGACAGCAAGGATATCAAAACAGTTAATCCTAAAGGAAATCAACCCTGAATGGTCATTAGAAGGACTGATGCTGAAGCTCCAATACTCTGGCCACTTGATGCGAAGAACTGACTCACTGGAAAAGACCCTGATGCTGGGAAAGATGGAAGACAGGAGGAGAAAGGGATGACAGAGGATGAGATGGGCGGATGGCATTACTGACTCAATGGACATGAGTTTGAGCAAAGTCCAGGAGATGGTGGAGGACAGGGAAGCCTGGTGTGCTGCAGTCTATGGAATCACAAAGAGAAGGATACAACTTAGTGAGTGAACAACAGCATGACACCTGAAAATAAGACCCTGGGCTGCAGTAAATTCCCCAAAATAATAAAAACCACCTAACTGTGGCAAGTGGTCGGTAGCCAACCACTCTTCCTTAAGTGATAGCCCAGTGCACCCTGTGTGCCCTCTTTAAATTTGACAGGTGCAGGGTCAGAATTAAAGCACACACACATGCACGCACACACACACACACACACACACAAGCACCACAGTAAGAAGATAACTGGGGAGGAGCCCAGGGGTTAAGAACAATCTTTTTTTAATTTCCAAGTTTAAGAAAGTACAGGCAGACAAACATGCAGAAGCAATTATTTCCTACTTGAATTGCTGCAACCACAGCCAAACAGAAAAATTAATGGGCATCTCTGGATAATGTATAGTGTTTATCCAGATTAATTAGATACCATGAATTTGAAAACGGACTTCCTGCTAGGATCACAGGGACACAAATTAATCATACCACACACATTCATGCAAGTAACATAAGAACTTGAGAAATATTACATGAAAAGACAACAACAATTTTAACATAAATGTCATACTTAATTTGTGCAAAAGCACTTGCTAAAAGCTGCATGCAAAGGACAGAGAAGTGACAAAGCAATGGCTACATGAAAAACACACACAGACTTTGAAGATTCTGCAAAGCAGGTGGGGACGACTAATATGCAAAGGTACATTCTATCACATTTGGCTTCCAAGAGGTAGAGAGGCTGAGTTATTCACAACACTAGTTATATAGTCCTCTCTTCTTTTCTGCCCTCTGAATAAATGTTGACCCTTTTCCTTTTGAAAATATGTTGGTGCTCACTTCCTCCACATCCTATATTTAGTTGTTCCTTACTTCGATGTGAAGGGTTTTTTTTTTCTTTCCCATTCACAAATCACTTCTAGAGCTTTTCAACATCCTTTCAGATTCCTTCTTAAAACAATTATAATTATGGAGGAAATGATATGATGTTTGGGAATAAAGCTGGGGAGGGGGAGGATACAGATGAAACAAGATCAATCACGAATTGATAACTATTGGAACTAGGAAATGGGCACACAGGGGTTGACTCTGCTGTTTGAAATGTTCCATCTTGGAACCTTTTTAAAATAAACCTCCATTATTGTTATGTCATGTACCTTGTGACAATGTTTTTCTGCTGAAGGGCACATAAATTAGGCTAAAATCAGAAGACATTGTGCTTCTCATTGACTCATTTGTAATTAAAACTTAATCCATAATCTTAAATTGCATTTTGAGATAACTTACCTAAAGACACGAAAAATGAGGCAAGAATTTGTCTAATTACTCTCTCTTATATTATCATGTCAAAAAATTATAATCTAGGCAAAAATAGTTATTCTTATACAGATTAAAGTTTAGTTATAAGCTTCTTGGAAATCAAGGTACAAAGAGAACTATAATGAGTAAAAAAATTCATATTCTGATAAAAGAAAGTATCAAATAGATTTTTTTCATGATATTAAATTCTAATATTCAAATGAACCTTTTTATTATTAATATAACACAAGGGGTGCCCTATAACATAACAAAGTCTTTAACATGGCTTCATAGATAAAGTATTTCTCATAATCCTTGAGTCCATTCTTCCCACACATGCATGATTAGTTGCTCAATCATGTAGGACTCTGTGATCCCATGGACTGTAGCCTGCCAGGCTCCTCTATCCATGGGACTATCCCAGTAAGAATACTAGAGTGGGTGGCCGTTTCCTCCTCCAGAGGATCATCCTGACTCAGGGATCAAACCTGCATCTCTCTGCACTGGCAGGCAGATTCTTTACCACTGAGCCATCTGGGAAGCCCTCTTCCTACAAACCAAGGACTTTTACACTAGGTTCAGAGAGGAAAACTACCTCTGCTAGGGTCTATGGCAGAATAGTACGATATGCAGGTCTTTGATATTGACTACCAAGTTAGAATCAGGGACACACAATCTATAGAGAAGCACATGGGAAGCGTGTCTAGATTTCTTGAAGAGACTTCTCTTTGAAGGGTTTTTGTCAGTGTCCTAATTTAAGTCAGTTTAGAATTATACTTTCTAGTAAGAATCCACACTATGAATTACAGAAAGGTTCATATGCTTTGGATTTGGGCATGTAGGTAGGTTTTGAGATGAACTTCAAGTTTATGTATATATATACACACACACACACACACACACAGTTTATATATATATATAGAATGTTATACACATATATACATTAACCCAATAGAATGGGTTCACAAAGAGTTGGATACAACTGGGCAACTGAACAACAATATTAAAGCTTTCTCACCCTGACAACCAACATGAAAAACACTACAAGATTAGTGGTCAGGAGGCATAAATCTCAGCTGTGTTTTCACTAATTTGTGTAGTTTTGGGCAAGTAACAAACTTTTCTGAGTCCTGTTTCTTCACTTAAAAGCAATTATTCAATTAAATGTTTCAGTTACTTTGGGCACTAATGTGAAATACCTCTTGGGTTCCTCTAATCTTTACAAATGTGAATACATTTCAAGGTATCATTTAGTCAGCAAAGTTTGTCTCACCGGGATTATATCTGAATTGCTGTTGCTGGTTTCAACTTCAATTGAAGCAAGGTTTTGACTCCTCTTTCTCTTCATTTCCCAAGAGGCCTATAGCAAGGTATTAACAAAAAATATACAAGGATTAGTAGCAATCAATTGTACATATTAAACCACTGTCACTCTTTCCTTCCTTCAGCTTCTATTAAGTGCTGGCTTCTGTAGGATAAACAGAGGGCATTCAACAAAATAACATCATAATGCAAGTTAAGTATGAGACGAATGGTGTAGATTATGGCACTCAACAGTGAATCAAAGGCCTTATAGTATTTTGCAAAGAATTTGCATGAATTACTGTCTATATACTGAATATATAACATTTCATATGGATATATATATATGTATATATACATTGTTTTTAAAATTTATGTGGATGTTGCTGGGAGGAATAAGATATATATTCATTAAAAAATATCTATGATGGCTTTCTTTTACTATGTCATTCTTAATCAGTAGACGTTGAATATGCCTAGTATGTGAGATGTCTGCAGTCATTTAAAATTTTTTTTACAGTTTCAATGTACATTTTATAAAATATTGGCTATATTCCCAATGTTGTACAATATAGCCTTGTAGCTTTTTTATATATAATAGCTTGTATCTCTTAATTCCCTACACTTACATTGCCCCCTTCCCTTTCCTCACTGATAATGACTAGCTTGTTCTTTATATATCTGCTTCTTTATCCTTATATTCACTAGTTTGCTGTATTTTTTTACTCCATATATAAGTGATATCATATAGTGTTTGCTGCAAATGGCACATTTTCATTCTTTTTATGGCTGAGCAATACTCTATTGTATATACACGCCACCTCTTCTTTAGCCATTCATCTGCTGATGGACACTAAGGTTGCTTCCATATCTTGGCAATCATAAATAATGCTGCTGTGAACTGCTATGAACACTGGGGTGCTTGTATCTTGTTAAACTAGAGTTTGGGTTTTTTTTAATATATACCCAGGAGTGGAACTGTTGGATCATGGGATAGTTCTTTTGTTTTTTCAGTGTCTACAATCAATTTCATTTTAATATAATCTAAACACATACCATTTAGAAAATACCAAGAAAAATTTCTGTACAAAAGTTGATACTATTGCATTTGGACAAAGCTGGCAAGTTCCTGCTATGAGCATAGCCCAGGAGACACCACCGAGGAAACCTAATATATTGGAGTAGATGTTATGTGTTTGGTCCACAGTTTGATAACTCTCAGGGTTAACCTGAAGTTGTCAATGTTTGGTACTAGATGTAAAATTTCACTGATTACCCTGAAATCATTAAGATTTCTTAGACATATCTAAATTTTTGAGTAGACTTTCATCTAGAAGTCCAAGTCTTCTAGAATAGTCTTGAGTGCTAACCTTGCAAACCAAATATCAATCTCTATCCCATCAAAACACTATTTTTTGAGAAACCTGTATAGTGTTTTCCACAGTGACTGCACCAATTTACATTCCCACCAATAGTGTATGAGGATTCTCTTCTCACCAACATTTATTTGTGTTCTTTTTAATGACAGCCATTCTGACAGACATGAGGTAATATCTCAAAGGTTTTGATTTGTGTTTCCCTGATGATTAGTGATGTTGAGCATCCTCTCATGTGTCTTGTTGGCCTTCTGTATGTCTTCTTTGGAGAAATGCATATTTAGATCTTCTGCCCATTTTTTTACTAGGTTGTTTTATATACACACACACACACACACACACACACACACACACACAGCTGTATATATATAGCTGTATTAAGTTGTTTGTATATTTTGGAGCTTAATCCCTTGTGGTTACATCATTTGCAAATATTTTATCCCATTCTGTAAGTTGTCTTTTCATTTGGTTTCTGGCTCCCTTTGCTATGGAAAAGCTTTTAAGTTTAATTAGGTTCCATTTGTTTGTTTTTGCTTTTGTTTTCCATTACTCTAGGGGACAGATCCAAAAAAAAATCTTGCTGCGATTTATGTCAAAGAGTGTTCTGCCTATGTTTTCCTCTAGGAGTTGTATAGTATCCAGTCTTACATTTAGGTCTTTAATCCCTTTTGAGTTTATTTTATCATCAATTACAAGGAAAAAACTGCAAAGAAAAAAAAAAAAACACATGGAGGCTAAACAATACGCTACTAAACAACTAGTGGATCACGGAAGAGATAAAAAACACCCAAAAATAAATGAAAACAAAAACAAATTTTTCCAAAACAGAATATGCAGTTCTAAGAGGGAAGTTTATAGTGATACAAGCTTATCCCAAGAAACAAGAAAAATCTCAAACAACCTAAAAATTCTTCCTAAGAGTTGACGTACAACATGTCTTCATTTCTTCCCCTTCCACTTGCTAATCAATCCATTGTAACCTGGTTTCTATTCTCTCCAATTCAATAACAATGAAATTCCTCCTGTGATTATTCCTATCACTACTAAGTCATTAAGTTAGTGAACTTTTTTGGCCTTTGGCCTGGTTGAGTTGACCTTTCAACGGAATTCAGCCTCTCCGATCATCTACACCCCGTATCTCAGCAAACGGGTCAGTGTTCCCTCCTCAAGCCAAATACACAGGAACGAATATGCCCACTTCTCTCCCCTCCACATGATCACCTCACCCACACCACCATTATTTCCCCCCAAGGCCACTGCAATAGCCTTTTAACTGCTCTGCCCACATTCATTCTGCTTGCTGAGAATCCATTTTTCATACTAACCCAAAGCAATCTTTTCTAAAGGAAATTTTGATCATGCCACTTCCCTGTTTAAAATCCTTCAGTGTTTTTCTGTTGCTTTCAGGATAAATACAAAATCCCTTATCAAAGTATCAGCTTGAATGGTTCTGATGACTCCCTGCCCATCTCACACCACAGCCCCCTTTCCCTCACTGCCCCACCACAGCTTAGCTGTCTTCTTAGTGTCAGTGAAGTGTCAGTCAGTCAGTCATGTCCCACTCTTTGCAACCCCATGGCCTGTAGCCTGCCAGGCTCCTGTCCATGGAATTCTCCAGGTAAGAATACTGGAGTGGGTTGCCATTCCCTTCTCCAGGGAGCTGTCTTCTTAAGGTACTTTGTATTCCATGTTCTCTCATTAGCAAATAATGTTTGCACTGATTGGAAATGATCTTCCTCTCCATTTAGCCACTTAATTGGAATTCAAACCTAACAGTTATGTCATCACTTTTTCAAGGAAGACTTCCCTGTCCTCCCAGGGTCAAACCTCCTATTATAACGACTCACACTACTATGTCATAAAAGCTGCCTCAGTGTCCGTTCCCATTTATCTGTATAATCATTGGATTGTCTGTCTCTATCACTAGACTATAAGTTCAGCGGGGACTTGGGACTATAGGTGGTTTTGCTCACAGCTAAATCCCCTGTAGCTGGCTAACATACTGAATGGCACATAACAGATGATTTTACACATAATATATTCACACATACATATGTGAATCTCCATATTTACATTCTAAAATGTGCTATTCTAACACAACTTTGTGATCACTTGTATGTTGTCTTTGAAGCATGCAACCTCCCCATAAAATTAGTCTACAAATCCCAAATCTTGAAATTCCACAGTTAATGAAATCAGGAGTTAAATGAGATATAATTATAAAGTGATAGCAACTGCTTTTTCTATTATAAGCATGCAAAAGTTGAGTATCTGCTGAATAGATGAATTCCTACACTCAAATATAATGCATAATTCAAACTAAAATTCTGAAGAAGGTAGACAGATTCAAGATTCAGTTTGGCCTCAACAGCCTCAAGAAAAGACTTAGGGCCAAAACTTCAAAATTATAGGGATCCGTATTTCAAATAATCTAAGAGAATGAGCTACCCAAAAATGAAGTAAGAAAAGGCTGCCTTTAGGAGGTAATAAGCCTATATCACTAAAGATTTTCAAGAATCCAATACCATTTTTCAGAGATATTACAAAGGAATGTGTGAGATATTTCTGTAATGTAACTATTATTCAGAATAATTCTTTTTTAAGGAACCATGCCTGAAATCTTATCTTCCACCATGCTTAGTACACTATCTTACACAGGGCAGAAGCTCAGTGGATATTTGCCAATGAAATTAGTTCCCTGCTTTCAGATATGATGGCAACTCATTGGAATATTTTCCATGTGGCCCATATTCACCCTTTCAGGGTAAAGTAAATTTTTAGAAACAGTAAAAAAATATTAGTAATCAAGTTTTATCAACAAGGCAGATAAACTAAGCAATAAATTTTGGCTTATAGAAGATTTTTTAAAGGTAGTAAGATAACGAAGTGAAGTGAAGTGAAGTGAAAGTGTTAGTCGCTCAGTGGTGTTCAACTCTTTGTGACCCCATGGACTGTAGCCCTTTGGGACCTCATGGATTGTAGCCTGCCAGGCTTCTCTGTCCATGGAATTCTCCAGGTAATACTGGAGTGTGTAGCCATTCCCTTCCCCAGGGTATCTTCCCAATCCAGGGATCGAACCTTGGGTTCCCCACATTACAGGCAGATTCTTTACCGTCTGAGCCACCAGGGAAGCCAGTGAGAAAATACCTGTGGTCACTGAACACTGATCAGACACAGGGTAAATGCCCACTCAATTTTAAGTGTTGTTATTATTATACACTGAAACTAAGGGCAGATTCTCAAAGAGGAATTAAATAAGCATCAACACTGTAAGAATGAAAGTGTAATTTTTTTTTTAAAAGAAAGTCATTTAGATACATGGAAATCCTAGGGTGTACATTCATTATAATCAAGCTCAGCAGTTAGTTACATTATCAACATCACATTTTATTTTTCCAGAACTTGGACTATAGGGATAACTACCTATGTAAAATTTGACCAAGCATTTTTGCTATAAAGCACTGAATGCAAATTTCTCAAGATTACAGGTTTATCCTGTATGGATATTTCTCTCTTAAATACAGATTAAAATCTTTATCCCATACAGGTGTTCTTTAGGAGCCCTTCAGTGCTGATATTAGCAATCTGACTTTTCTTCCAAAAGAGACAATGTAGGGAAAAAATAGAAATTGGGACTTTGTCCAGGGAACTCAGATTACAATATGTATGCTATAATTAGAATGCTTTAAAAATGTGAAATGAAGCAAAATCTTTAAAAAATGTTATTTCTGGAAAAGTGAATGACTATACACTTTTGTGAAAAAGTAACAACAACAAAAAAAATCACCTGGTCTCTGCTAGCTAGTTTGACATTTTCCAGTGGAACTGCTGGATAAGTCTGCTGTTGAGGTTTCACTTTCTTCTGCCCAGACTTTTTCATAATTTTAGTCTCTGAAATATACTCTACATCAGAGTCCCCTCCTTCTGTGTTTTTTTCCCAGCCTCTGTGGTTGACCAAAAGCTCAAAGGATGAAAGAGACTCATGCTTCAAGTCATCACTGGAAGGTCTGATTCTCTGAATTTTCTTATTTCCCTTAAATAAGAAAGAACATGCTTTTAATTTGGGGTAGCTGGCTTATTTATAATTAATTACCATTCCCTTATAATCTTATAATATTAGGTGATATTTATTACTAACAACCGGAGAAGGCAATGGCACCCCACTCCAGTACTCTTGCCTGAAGAATCCCAGGGACGGGGGAGCCTGGTGGGCTGCCGTCTCTGGGGTCTCAGAGTCGGACACGACTGAAGCGACTTAGCAGCAGCAGCATTACTAACAACAGTTTTAAAAATCAGAAGCTTAGAAAATAAACTTTGGCAAAGGTATACTGCTATAATGGCTCATTCAGAATTTGATTCAGCAGAGCTGGGCTGAGTCAAGAAGTCTGATCTTAAAGATGCAAAAGACTCCAAATTGGTAATACACTGTGCTTCCTGACTTACTTCTGAGCACAGATTTTCTTGCTTTTGGATCCCTGGTGCATGTAGGTCAGCTATTTATTAACTTAAAATTTGGTTGAGGTTTACAATCTCACCATTTGCCTGCTAAGAAATCTGAATAACCAAAATTGTAAAGAGTTTTTCATAATTTTGTGTGTGTGACTGATATAACTGAAGGTTCAAAAATTTTTAAATTTTAGATAATAACAGACATTTGAGGAATAAAATGTAATATGACATTTAGCAAACATAAGAAACAACGTAGGAATTACATATAGAATGTATTTCTAGGTAAATATATACCTACAGACTCACATACACACTCTCTCTCTGATTTTATATGCATAATTTTATATAACACATATATATTATAAATAATATACTGGAAAGATATAATTATAAGTACATTAAGATATCTAAAATGGTCATCAACTCCATGCAGTAAGACAATGGGTGGTTTAAATTTTCTTATTTATACTTTACTTTCTGAGTTTTTCCTAATAAACATGAATTGTTATAATAAAAAATGATGATGGTGAAAAAATATCTATGAGTGCTTCACTTTCTGAACATATTAAACCATGATGACATTTGGCCCTTGGTAAGTCTTATCATTCCTATGGGAAATGTCACAAATGACTCAATCCCACTTAAATTACTCACCTTAGATGTTGAAGCTTGGAAGGGGCTAGTGAGCTCAGTGATCCTATTCACTGGTATAAACTGAGGCTATTACGGAAAAAAATCATTAGACAAATGTAAGTAAAAACAACTTTTAATTGGCATATTATAATAATTCAATGATCTTCATTTTTTAAAGAAGTGCCAAGCTCACACACTCTTGCCAATCCTTAAGGAGTCCCTTTCAGTTTAGACATACAGTAATGGTATATGATTGGTAGTGACTGGACAGTACAAGATAATGCAATGAAGTATTACAAGCAATACAAGCAAAATTACAAGCAATTACAAGCAAACATCTTATGAGCAATACAAGGGTGCCATGGTATCAGAAATTGTCTCCACAGCCCTCATCTCCCCTCTCTGGAGACCTTTTTTCTCCACGTGTAGTTTCCAGCACCTGGAACAAATCTTGACCATTAGCAATAGCTCTGCACAGGTCAGAGCCCTGGATCTGAGCTTCAAGGGACTGTTGAGGATACACTGCCCTTAACTGTGTCACTAATAACTGACATCCATATTTATATGGTGCTATATTCATATATTACTGGGATAGTCTTTTCTTTTTTTGTAGATATTTAGCTGCTATCATAGTATCTTAAACACACCATTATAAGAGTTTGGTTTTCCCAGACTATCTATCTGCCAGAGTTTTCTATAGGAAGGGTAGGTGGAGGATAAGAGTCTAGGCGAGTTTTTCTTTTTTGTTTCCATAAGCAAAATCTCTTTTCTCATCTCTCCCCAAGAAATTCTTTTTCTCATCTTCTGCAAACATGGCTTTTGAGTACTTTCATGTACACTCCACATCTTCTGTGAACCCAAGCAGGTCCAGTAAGGTTCCAAGGCTATAGATTTTCCATCTCCAGATGAACCCTTCTTTAGTAAGTGTATTTGTGTTGATTCTTTAGAAGTGCTATTGCTGGGTTCTTTCTTCCATTTCTCTCCGTTTCCTCCTGTGGGATTCTTGCATTATCTTGACTGCCTTGGGCAGCCCTGGGGTATTCTGGTATATATTTCCTAGCTCGACTGAAACTGGAGTTTGCATTTTTGTTCTCTATTTTCTGGTTGCTCTTACAAGACTCCCAGGAAAAGAACAGGAAGATGCTACATCTATATAGCCATATTTATAGCAGAAATCACGGTATGTATCACATTGTCTCATAGTCATGGTAACACTTGTATCTCTCTCTGAAAGTCATTTTTTATCTGTAGTACCCATCACAGTGTTTAGCGCTTTGAGTGAGTGAGTGAGTGAAGTCGCTCAGTCGTGTCCAACTCCTTGTGACCCCATAGACCAGCCCACCAGGCTCCTCCACCCGTGGGATTCTCCAGGCAAGAGTACTGGAGTGGGTTGCCATTTCCTTATCCATTAGCACTTTATAGGTACTCAATAAAATGTTGGTGATTAACAGGATAAACAGATGTTCCCAGAGACTATTGCTCATTTCTTTCTCTGTTGAAACACCGCCACAGTTCTATTCTGCACTCATAATGTGACTACTTCTTCATTACCTGTCAGATGTTATCACATATTTGAGATGCTTTATATTAAATGCCAGTATCTTATTCCTGATATAGAGAAATGGATTGAGTGTAGCCTAGTAACAAGGTATGACACACTTACATCATTTGGGTTTGTATCATTTTTGGTGCTAGCTTAAAGATAATTACTTTTTGATAAAAAGTTTTATTACAGTGAGTTTTAACCTGAACGACTAATCACATCACTGAAGTTGTAATAAAAATTTTTAATTCCATTCATTTTCCTCTTTTTATATTCATTTCAGAGTTGTGTTTCTACAAAAGAACTTCAGACATCATAGAAATACACAGCAAAAATGTCTCAACTACATTTTGAATAGAAAAGTACCACTAATGGCAGCACATCTTTGCGTTTTTTGTAAAACAGAAATCTAGGTAACATAGTTAATCCATTTCAAATTCTGTCTCAGTTACTCAATGAATGGTTGTTTGCTAGTAGTAATATCTTTATCATCACCATCACCTCTTCAGATTTCAGAGACTCATCATCACCTTAGAAAGCTTGCTAATATTGGTATTTATTTTTATATGATACTCATAAAGTCTCCCAGGAAGACTGTTACATTTCTTTCCATGTTTGGAAAGTCCTGAAAATCACAGATTCAATAGCAAAAGCTGCAGAACATGAAGTATCTCTGCCAGTAGGAAAAACAGAGGGTCCTTAAAGTCAGGAATAAAGGAGAAAAAGGCTGTGGTGCATAAGAATCATGTGGAGAGCTGGACAGAAAAGCAGATTCCAAGGCTTCTGTCTCAGAGACTCTTGTTGAGTCAGTCTGCTGTAGACCTCAGGAATTTGAATTTTTACAAACATGTGAAGTTCTTACACAAATGACCTGATCATCATAGACTCATGGCCCTGGAAGACAGAGGATTCTACCTTTTAATTTTAGATTCATGCTTAGTGGGACTGTAGAGACAATATTTTTATGTTTCTGTACTATGAAGGCTTTCTGATCAAATTTTACCAAAACTTTAGACCTAGCCTAGAAGAACAAATTTTAGAATTTAATTTATGACTAATTATTAGTGAGAGAGCATCTGAAGAGATTTACCCCCCTAGAGGTATGTATTTACATGTTAAGGAAGGAATGAGATCTGAGGACGTAGAAGCATAGCTAAAGAAGATAGTCTTATTTTTCCCCTAAGAGATTTACTTATATTCCATAGGGTAACAGTAAGAATCCAGGATCCTTCTCAAAGAGCAAAGAAGTATGTGTCTGACAGGCAATAAGGTGGAGTTAGGGAGGAGGCTGCCCCTCTCTTATATAAATAACCAGATTTTTTTTCCAACTTTCTCGCTGATGATACAAACTCCAGTATATATAGGATAACATATGATCTGCCTCATCTCATCCACTGCCCCAGGGGTACAAATTAGAACAAAAGGGAATCAGAGTAATTATTTGCTATAATTAAATAATAGATCTGCTCTGCTCCAGAAACCTCATGTTTGTATTCAAAGTAAAACAAATATATACAGGCATTACAAACTTAACACCCTGTAAATGAAGATGGGCAACTAATACTCATAGGCTCTAAAATTGGACAAAAGTGAAAGTAAAAAGTAAAGTGTCAGTTGCGCAGTGGTGTCCAACTCTTTGCGACCCCATGGACTGTAGCCCACCGGGTTCCTCTGTCCATGGAATTCTCCAGGCAAGAATACTGGAGTGGGTTGCCATGCCCTCCCTCCAGATGATCTTCCTGACCCAGGGATCGAACCCAGGTCTCCTGTATTGCAAACAGATAAAATTAAATGGATATTCACAAATACCTAGTTTAATCCCATTTTTACTGGGCTGAATCAGGGGGAGGGGTGTGCTAGGATCAAGGACTAGTGACATCAAACAGACCTGAGGTCAGCTTATAAACAACTCTTCCATAAAAAAGAACAAACTCTTGCCATCTGTGACAACATGGACGGACCTACAGGGTATAAAGCTAAGTGAAATAAGTCAGACAGAGAACAACAAATATCACATGATCTCACTTACATGTGGAATTTAAGAGGAAAAAAAAAAAGAACAAAGCAATTAAGAAACAGACTCATAGATATAAGTTAGCGGCTGTCAGAAGATAAAATGGTGAGGAAATGGGCAAAATAGGTGAAAGGGATTAGGAGATACAAACTTTCAATTATAAAATAAATAAGTCAAGAGGATGCAATGTACAGCACAAGAGATACAGTCAGTAATATTCTAACAACTCTCTATGGTGGCTAAACATCGTGGTGATCATTTTGTAACATATGAAAATATTGAGTCATTATGGTATACACTTGAAACTACTATAACACTGTATGTCAATTAAAATTCAAGAGAAAAGAAAAGAATGTGGACAAGCAAATCAAGCTAAGGAGTTGAAGAGCTACTGTTGGACATCTACTGTGCCCAATACTGAGCCAGATGTAGTGATGGGAGATACATGAGGAAGTGAACTCATGATATCTGCCCTCAAAGAATTTCCACACATGTTCCTCATGAGCAATAGTAGCTTGTTTGCTATACTGCGAACACAGGGCCCACAGATGTGACCGTATCATGCATTATCCCTTTTGGAATGACAGGTATCACCACAGAGAAATTAGATCTTTGTCACAAGAGTAATAAAGTAAAACATTTCAATTACAGTGAGCATCATCAGCCTCTTGTTAGACAGAGTGTCATAACAGCTTAGGTGTCATAAATTTTAGATCATGGAAGTTTATGTAAGGAGGCTGAAAAGCTTGATAAACAAATAGATTTTCTAAGGCATCAAGCTCCTTAGTATACAGATTAGAAATCTCAGCATCCTATACAACGATACATTAAAAAGATTATATTCTAAATGAGAAAATGTGTTCACAGTCTTCAGTATAAAGTTGTGCTCAGATATGCCATTTCATTTTGAAAACACAGCTAAAAGTTCAGCGAGCCTTCTCTGCCTTACATTTACTGCTAAACTGTACACTTACTGTGGGAACTGTCAGACCACACGGCCTCAGTTTTTGTGTCCATGCAAGCACCATGAAAGAACAGAAGGCTATTGAGTTTTCTCAACAGGCATGGAATTTTACAAAGGCTCTTCATGTGATGCAAAGACTATGAATGTGACAAATGAAATCCAAATATAGTCTCTATACTCCCACTCAAATGCCAACACTTCATTTTGACCAAGTGTGAGAACATTATGGTGTCCAAGAATAGATGTAGACAGTTTTAAGTCTAACCTATATAGCTTCAACCAATCCAATGAAAAATATTTATCTTTGTATCTAATTGTGAAGAATTCTGCATAAACCAAATTGTTCCTTCAACCCTTCACTCATTTGGCAAACATCTATTATATAAAAGGTCCAGGTCTAAGTGTTATTGGCAACACAAAGATGAATAAAAATGTTCCCTTATTTCAAAAATCTTACAGTCAAACACAGGAGACAGATAAAACACATGACTAACTATAATACCAGGTAGAAAGTGAAACACGGAGACTTCCCTGGTGGTCCAGTGGTTAAGAATCCATCTTCCAAGGCAGGGGATGCGGGTTTGATCCCTGGTTGGGGAACTAAGATCCCACGTGACAGGGGCAACTAAGCCAGTGCACCACAACTAGAGAGAAGCCCACGTGCCACAAATAAGACACAACCTAGTCAAATACACGGAGAAGGCAATGGCACCCCACCCTTTGGAAAATCCCAAAGACGGAGGAGCCTGGTAGGCTGCAGTCCATGGGGTCGCTAGGAATCGGACACGACTGAGCGACTTCACTTTCCCTTTTCACTTTCATGCATTGGAGACGGAAATGGCAACCCACTCCAGTGTTCTTGCCTGGAGAATTACAGGGACGGGGGAGCCTGGTCGGCTGCAGTCTCTGGGGTCGCACAGAGTCGGACATGACTGAAGCGACTTAGCAGCAGTCAAATATATAAATAAAAGTTTTTTAAAAAGTGAAATATGCCCTTAAGAAAGACACACATGAAGGGTAAGGGGAAGTGGAAGAAGGAGATATCTCTACAAGCAGGGAAATGGGAGAAGACTTCACACAGCAATGACATTCATTTTGGACCCTGAAGGACTAGGGAACAAAGGCACTCAGACAAAGTGTCAGGAATGGAGGCATGCGGCATCAAGGAAGTGGAGAACACAGAGGAACCTGCGGGAGCTCAGGGAGAGAATCCTGCAGAAGAGAAGAAACTTATACCAAGGGACTAGTGTCAGATTAGAGAGAGCCTAGACTGTGGCTCCAGATGGGAAATTAACATTAATCACAGAAGGTTAACCCAGAGGACCCAGAGAATACACAAGCAACACAGCACGTCTGCACAAATGAACCGATTATATAAATATACTATACTACCCACTGACTTTGAAAAAAGTTTAAGTATTAGTCAGTCAGTCATGTCCGACTATGTGAGACGCTATGGACTGTGCTTGCCAGGTCCCTCTGGCCGTGGAATTCTCCAGGCAGTGGATTGTTAATGGATTCTCCAATAGAGTGGGTTGCCAATCCCTTCTCCAGGGAATCATCCCAGTGGTACAAATGGGTAAACAGAGTAGGCTTCATCAAGGAATCAAGTTATCATTTGCCTTATAATGATCTGAAGGCATTAAGTGTATTTAAAGTGGTACCAAAATCCCTGAATGAAATGGACCTAAAACAATACTCCATAGTGTGATTATGACACAGCTGTCCTGTTGAACAATAGAAAGTAGAAAAGACTGTAAATTGTGATGTTAAAATTGACTGTGGCTCAGATCATGAACTCCTTATTATCAAATTCAGACTTAAATTGAAGAAAGTAGGGAAAACCACTAGACCATTCAGGTATGACCTAAATCAAATCCCTTATGATTATACAGTGGAAGTGACAAATAGATTTAAGGGCCTAGATCTGATAGATACAGTGCCTGATGAACTATGGACTGAGGTTCATGACATTGTACAGGAGACAGGGATCAAGACCATCCCCATGGAAAAGAAATGCAAAAAAGCAAAATGGCTATCTGGGGAGGTCTTACAAATAGCTGCGAAAAGAAGAGAAGTGAAAAACAAAGGAGAAAAGGAAAGATATAAGCATTGACTGCAGAGTTCCAAAGAATAGCAAGAAGAGATAAGAAAGCCTTCCTCAGCGATCAATGTAAAGAAATAGAGGAAAACAACAGAATGGGAAAGACTAGAGATCTCTTCAAGAAAATTAGAGATACCAAGGGAAGATTTCATGCAAAGATGGGCTTGATAAAGGACAGAAATGGTATGGACCTAACAGAAGCAGAAGATATTAAGAAGAGGTGGCAGGAATACACAGAAGAACTGTACAAAAAAGATCTTCACGACCCAGATAATCACGATGATGTGATCACTCATCTAGAGCCAGACATCCTAGAATGTGAAGTCAAGTGGGCCTTAGAGAGCATTACCACGAACAAAGCTAGTGGAGGTGGTGGAATTCCAATTGAGCTATTTGAAATCCTGAAAGATGATGCTGTGAAAGTGCTGCACTCAACATGCCAGCAAATTTGGAAAATTCAGCAGTGGCCACAGGACTGGAAAAGGTCAGTTTTCATTCCAATCCCAAAGAAAGGCAATGCCAAAGAATGCTCAAAGTACCGCACAACTGCACTATCTCACATGCTAGTAAAGTAATGCTCAAAATTCTCAAAGACAGGCTTCAGCAATACATGAACCGTGAACTTGCTGATGTTCAAGCTGGTTTTAGAAAAGGCAGAGGAACCAGAGATCAAATTGCCAACATCTGCTGGATCATGGAAAAAGCAAGAGAGTTCCAGAAAAACATCTATTTCTTCCTTATTGACTATGCCAAAGCCTTTGACTGTGTGGATCACCATAAACTGTAGAAAATTCTGAAAGAGATGGGAATACCAGAACACCTGATCTGCCTCTTGAGAAATGTGTATGCAGGTCAGGAAGCAACAGTTAGAACTGGACATGGAACAGCAGAATGGTTCCAAATAAGAAAAGGAGTATGTCAAGGCTGTATACTGTCACCCTGCTTATTTAACTTCTATGCAGAGTACATCATGAGAAACACTGGACTGGAAGAAACACAAGCTGGAATCAAGATTGCCGGGAGAAATATCAATAACCTCAGATATGCAGATGACACCACCCTTATGGCAGAAAGTGAAGAGGAACTCAAAAGCCTCTTGAAAGTGAAAGAGGAGAGTGAAAAAGTTGGCTGAAAGCTCAACATTCAGAAAACTAAGATCATGGCATCTGGTCCCATCACTTCATGGGAAATAGATGGGGAAACAGTGGAAACAGTGTCAGACTTTATTTTTTTGGGCTCCAAAATCACTGCAGATGGTGACTGCAGCCATGAAATTAAAAGATGCTTACTCCTTGGAAGGAAAGTTATGACCAACCTAGATAGCATATTCAAGAGCAGAGACATTACTTTGCCAACAAAGGTTCATCTAGTCAAGGCTATGGTTTTTCCTGTGGTCATGTATGGATGTGAGAGTTGGACTGTGAAGAAGGCTGAGCGCCGAAGAATTGATGCTTTTGAACTGTGGTGTTGGAGAAGACTCTTGAGAGTCCCTTGGACTGCAAGGAGATCCAACCAGTCCATTCTGAAGGAGATCAGCCCTGGGATTTCTTTGGAGGGAATGATGCTAAAGCTGAAACTCCAGTACTTTGGCCACCTCATGTGAAGAGTTGACTCACTGGAAAAGACTCTGATGCTGGGAGGGATTTGGGGCAGGAGGAGAAGGGGACGCCAGAGGATGAGATGGCTGGATGGCATCACTGACTCGATGGACGTGAGTCTGAGTGAACTCCGGGTGTTGGTGATGGACAGGGAGGCCTGGGGTGCTGTGATTCATGGGGTTGCAAAGAGTCGGACATGAATGAGTGAATGAACTGAACTGAACTGAACTGAAAACTAAGAAAAGGGCAAAATTGAGTACTGCCAAATACTCAAATGCAGAGGACTTGATTCTGTTACTCTGTCTTATGGTTTTAAAATTCTTGTCTAGGTTTACTGAAAAACAGAATGACAATTATCTAGCTGATGGGCCAATTAGTAGCTAAACAATCAAGAGTGATGATAAAAATGAAAATGCTTCATTACTTGGCCAGCAGGTGTCACTTGTCACTCGGTATAGAAAACAGCAGGTGATGAGGAATGAGCGCGGAAACGCACAGTGAGGAACACTCATACATCTCTTCAGAGAGGAGAAGGAGCAGAATGTGCTGCTTCAGAAGCACAATTTATAAAGTGGCTCTTGGCTTGCTGGCACAACTTATCAATTACATCTTGGATTTGAGCCCTCCTACTAGGTTTATGAACTTATACATTTCTCTTAACAAATATGATTTGCATTATATCAGCTTGTGGCCTTTGTGAATGTTTTCATATCCTTTTTGACTATATTTATCATATGAGATTGTGAGCAGATTGTGTTGGAATTAGGGAAAAAGGAAACCAAAGTTAACTTCACCATTTAAAGATGTATGACTGATTCAACTTACTGAATTGCTCTGAAATTCACTCTCTTTCTGATATTATAATTGTTATAACTGTAATGTGAGGATTAAATACAATACCACCTGTGGAAATGATAGTAGCTTTGAACCAACATGTTTAATTTTTCCCTAGAGGACAAGATCTAATCACTGAGGTACCTCTTCTACCAGCAGTTTTCTGACCCACTGTGAATTTTCTCTAAGTAGGGCATCCTGCAGTGGGGCACCTAGAATCTAGACTTTGTCACTCTGCATACCAGTAGTATGCATAAAGGGTGGAGAAGACACTGCAGCTGCTGATTTCTGATACTAATACCATCATACTACCCTTCCTACCATTATTCCATCCTCCCTGGTTGTCAGTGATACAAAACCAACAACCAAAGAATCGAAGATCCTGAAAGGCTTTTGATTTACCAAGTTAACTCTTTGTTTTCCAGATCAAGATGCCTTCTGCCATTAAAACGGAAATGCAAGAGTAAGAAATGAAGTATGCAGATTTGGGCCATTTTTATATTTGCTCCCCAGATTTAATCAACGAATAAGTGAACACTGGTATCCAGAGGCAGGAAGAGAGAACAGGAGGTGGGCAAACCATAATTTCATGGCATGCAACTCATTATTTCCTGATATTGAGAGAATGGGCACCACTGATAGATATAGTGGAATGATGGTAACACACTACCCATTACTTGATTTTCCAGTGATGTCTATCCTACACCTGAATAGTGTGTGCACTGAACCTGAATGGCACCAATGCCCTGTTTTTCTCACTTTGCCACCCTTCCTACGTCATAGTCTAACAGCACTTCTTCTAAAAAGCAGTCAGGAACAAAGTAAATTCTCATTGAATATTGGATGGTTTTGAGTCTTTTTTTCTGGCATCAAACAGCTATTACCAAATTAGTTTTTGAATACTTTCATAAATAATTTTTGTGAAAGGGGAACTGAGCTCACCTTTCAGAGGTCCTCTATTCAGTATTTACCATATCTTATAATGATTTATACAGTTTTTAAAAGACAAGCATGTCACAGAAATGCTGAGTTTATTTTTTAAAATACGTAAGTTTAGCATGTAATTTAAAAGACTGGTTCCATGAAGGAAAAAGCCCGTGCTCATCTCCAGGTCTTTGTTTATAATGCTCTTCGCACCTAGAATGCCCTGTTCTTTCCCTTTATTTACCCAAAATAGACTTTAAGATACAAATTGTGTCACTTCCTTTATGAAACTTTTTTGAATGAAGCCACCCTCCCTATTTTCTTGTAACTTCTGATTTAGTTTCAGCTATGGTGAAGAATCGGCAAAGGCAACGGCACCCCACTCCAGTACTCTTGCCTGGAAAATCCCATGGACGGAGGAGCCTGGTGGGCTGCAGTCCATGGGGTCACTAAGAGTTGGACACAACTGAGCGACTTCACTTTCACTTTTCACTTTCATGCACTGGAGAAGGAAATGGCAACCCACTCTAGTGTTCTTGCTTGGAGAATCCCAGGGACGGGGAAGCCTCGTAGGCTGCCATCTATGGAGTCACACAGAGTCGGACATGACTGAAGTGACTTAGCAGCAGCAGCAGCAGCAGCAGTATGGTAAAGAATCTGCCTGCAATTCAGGAGACCTGGGTTCGATCCCTGGGTTGGGAAGATCCCCTGGAGGAGGGCATGGCAACCCACTCCAGTATTCTTGTCTGGAGAATCCCCATGGACAGAGAAGCCTGATGGGCTACAGTCCATTGGGTCACAAAGAGTCAGACACAACTGAACGACTAAGCACAGCACATGATCAGACAAGTACTGAACTAGCACTGGTTTACAGTGGTTGCTAATTTTTAAATAGCTGTCAGACTTGGTCCTCAAAGGGACTGTATATTATCCAAGGTCATGTTTTATTTCATGATTCAACAACTATCTGTTGAATACATGCCAGGCAGTGTTTTTGGTAATAGACAGTGAACAAAACCAAAACTATCCTTACAATCATGGGGCTTACATTGTGGTATTAGAGTTATTTGGTGGCTCAGAGGTTAAAGCATCTGCCTGCAATGTGGGAGACCTGGGTTTGATCCCTGGGTCAGGAAGATCCCCTGGAGAAGGAAATGGTAACCCACTCCAGTAGTCTTGTCTGGGGAATACCATGGATGGAGGAGCCTGGTGGGCTACAGTCCACGGGGTTGCAAAGAGTTGGACACAACTGAGCGACTTCACTTTCACTTATTCCCCACCATGCCAAGCACAGAACAGCTCCAAGGGCAAGTATGCGTTTAATGACCACCTCAAAATTATGTCAACAACAGAGGAATGGATAAAGAAGATGTGGTACATATATACAATGGAATATTACTCAGCCATAAAAAATAAAAAAATAATGCCATTTGCAGCAACATGGATGGATCTAGAGATTGTCATACTGACTGAAGTAAGCCAGACACAAAAGGACAAATATATATGATTTTGCTTATGAATGGAATCTAAAAAAAAAAAGGTGTAAATGTTATTGACAAACCAGAAGTAGAGCCATGGATATAGGAAACAAACTTATGGTTACGAGAGGATAAGGGGCAGGGAGGATAAATTGGATGACTGGGATTGACGTATATACACTACTATATATAAAACAGACCAGTAATGAGAATCTACTGAACAGCATAGGAACCTCTACTCAATATTTGTAATGTCCTATGTGGAAATAGAATCTTACAAAGAGCAGATATGTGGATATATTCGATCGATTCACTTTGCTGTACAGCAGAAACTAACACAATATTGTAATTCAACTAACTCCAATTAAAAAAAATTAACTGGTTTCCTATGGTTAGGTGAACCCTAACCAAATTTTTCCTTGATTACCACAAAAACAGGGTCAGTTAAGGACCCTGAACCCTGGAAGCGTGTTAAAGATGTGAGGATTGTTTTCACAAAAGCAGGCGAGGGGAAGATGATGAGTTTTAACATCCTTTGAACTGTTTGGAGTAGGTTTCTATTTAAGTACTGCTAAACTTTTTTGTTTATATCTGAAACAGACTGAATCTATAAACCTGGCTCAAGTTTTTATGAAAAAACCGACTACCAAGAAAGAAAGAATAAGTAGAATGGATGGCTCAAATCTGTTATTTCATCAGCCTCCATCAAAATCTCTACCTTGATGATGAATAAAACATCCAATCCTAGACAGAAAAAGGTAATTAAGACTTCATGACATACACTCTCACTATCTAAGGGTCAGTGCTACCCTCTATAGGAAAAAAATATCCAGAGACTGCAATAAAGATAAAACCAGTTCAAGATGTGCTGAATGCCTTCATAAAAATAAAAGGGGTGTTAAGGAAAGTAAGAAATAAAACAAAAGGCAGAGGAACCAGAGATCAAATTGCCAACATCTGCTGGATCATGGAAAAAGCAAGAGAGTTCCAGAAAAACATCTATTTCTGCTTTATTGACTATGCCAAAGCCTTTGACTGTGTGGATCACCATAAACTGTGGAAAATTCTGAAAGAGATGGGAATACCAGAACACCTGACCTGCCTCTTGAGAAATGTGTATGCAGGTCAGGAAGCAACAGTTAGAACTGGACATGGAACAGCAGACTGGTTCCAAATAGGAAAAGGAGTACGTCAAGGCTGTATACTGTCACCCTGCTTATTTAATTTCTATGCAGAGTACATTATGAGAAACGCTGGACTGGAAGAAACACAAGCTGGAATCAAGATTGCCGGGAGAAATATCAATAACCTCAGATATGCAGATGACATCACCCTTATGGCAGAAAGTGAAGAGGAACTCAAAAGCCTCTTGATGAAAGTGAAAGTGGAGAGTGAAAAACTTGGCTTAAAGCTCAACATTCAGAAAACTAAGATCATGGCATCTGGTCCCATCACTTCATGGGAAATAGATGGGGAAACAGTGGAAACAGTGTCAGACTTTATTTTTCTGAGCTCCAAAATCACTGCAGATGGTGACTGCAGCCATGAAATTAAAAGACGCTTACTCCTTGGAAAGAAAGTTATGACCAACCTAGACAGCATACTCAAGAGCAGAGACATTACTTTGCCAACAAAGGTTCATCTAGTCAAGGCTATGGTTTTTCCTGTGGTCATGTATGGATGCAAGAGTTGGACTGTGAAGAAGGCTGAGCGCTGAAGAGTTGATGCTTTTGAACTGTGGTGTTGGAGAAGACTCTTGAGAGTCCCTTGGACTGCAAGGAGATCCAACCAGTCCTTTCTGAAGGAGATCAGCCCTGGGATTTCTTTGGAGGGAATGATGCTAAAGCTGAAACTCCAGTACTTTGGCCACCTCATGCAAAGAGTTGACTCATTGGAAAAGACTCTGATGCTGGGAGGGATTGGGGGCAAGAGGAGAAGGGGACGACAGAGGATGAGATGGCTGGATGGCATCACTGACTCGATGGACATGAGTCTCAGTGAACTCCGGGAGATGGTGATGGACAGGGAGGCCTGGGGTGCTGTGATTCATGGGGTCGCAAAGAGTCGGACACGACTGAGCAACTGATCTGATCTGATCTGATTAAAATAACAACCAGTGATGATATCTTTATGTCTGACCTGTTACAAAACTCAAAAGCAGACACTCTAGGATATGTAAAATGTTGAGCAACTTTGAAGAGTGAAGACTGGTTAGGTGAATATGTTTCCAAATGACTTTCACTCTCTTCCCCAAAGAAACTCTGAGACTTCAGGCTAAAAGGGGAGAGTCAGTGTTTGTTGTCTATGACCCCAGGTGGTGGCTGACCTGCACAGCAGATCCTCAGCAAAGGTAGAGAGGTAAGAAGATGAAG
This sequence comes from Bos mutus, assembly GCF_027580195.1. NCBI lineage: Eukaryota > Metazoa > Chordata > Mammalia > Artiodactyla > Bovidae > Bos > Bos mutus. The sequence continues at coordinate 52,890,152 of NC_091617.1, forward strand.
CTGGGGTAGAAAAGAAGGTTTATTTTCCATGAACCCAGGAACACACATAATAATCAGGTAGTAAGCCCGAGTGTCTTAACTCCCAATTCAGGAAGGGAATTTTCTACTCAAACGAGCATTTTATTTCCTGACATCCACACAGGAGTCAACACATTTGGACATATGCTGCTGACCTCCTCAATTTCTATTTGAGGAACTTGACAGGCAACACAATTAAAAAATGCTGAACTTGGGTGCTAAATCTACAGAAAGGGATGCAATTACTTTATTAGTTAAGAGATTAAAACCGTAATTCTGCACACCACTTTTTCTTTCACTTGCAATTGTCATGGTTATCTATATTTACTGATACTGTTTTATTTATTGAATTTTCTTAACAATTAAATAAGACGTTAAGTTCCTGTATTTATAGGCTAGTATTTTTTAAAAGAATAACTCTTTACCTCAAAACATCTACCCTCAGGGAAGAAGCCTAATGAGATAAAAAGAGCATAATCTTTGTAGTCATATACATCTGAGTCCCAAACTTGACTGTGTGACCTTTGACATACCGGCTGACCTCTACAAGGCTGTACTCACACCCTAGACTGGAAATATATTCCCTTATTTCTCACACACTATTGTGGAGATGGACTTTTATTATCACATATAAAAATATAGCATTATTTGAAGAAGTCCTTTCCCTTTCTGGATCCCTGGAGTACCTGTGATCACCTCTAGAACAGTCCTTAGATCCAAAATGAAAAGGAGGTGACAAAAAAAGAAGAAAAAAAGAGGCTACACATTTATTTGGGTAAACCATTTTAGTTAGTCTGTATGCACAAAATCTGTACTCACGCTCAAGAATCTGGGTAGCTTTTGGAAAGAATTACTAACAGCTCACCTGTTGACGTGGTTCTACCAGCTGATTTTGGTACCTCTGGACTGATTCTCGAAGCTGCCTGTCTTTCTCATTCTTTGACTGTGATACTGTGCTCATAGTGCCCAGGGGTATGGAAGGTAGATGTTCTGTCCGATGACAACTTTTTACAACCAAGTACAAGAGAGAACATCAGGAAGAAATATAAAACTATTTACTGTCTGCAAAAGATTATTTATTTCTACAGGAATTGTCTCTGGCTTACACCCAAAACTCAAATACAGCATTGCTCAAATACAGCATTATATTGAGAATTTAGGTAATACATTAAGTTTCCACTTTTCTTGGAAAAGAACTTAATGGAAAATGTGAAGGGTACTACGGATTTACAAGAAAGGGAGAATATTCATTATTTACTAACGTTTCATTTATCCTGAGTTATCACCAAATGAGAACTTCTGCAAAAATATTTTTTAGATAACTGAAGCTTAATTCATTACTACCATGCATTATTCTTTTCCCAAAATATCTGGGATAGAAATCTGTGGTGGTGGTTTAGTCACTCAGTCGTGTCCAACTCTTTGCAACCCCATAGACTGTAGCCCTCCAGGCTCCTCTGTCCATGGAATTCTCAAGAATAGTGGAGTGGGTTGTCATTTCCTTCTCCAATATGTCTCTGTAAAAATACACCAAAAATTCTGCTTCGGAAGCACATAGATCCTTTGTTTGAGGATTGAGACTCACTGTGAAGACCAGTGACTACTATGATGGGAGGCAGCACCTTGTGATCACCTCAGGGGTTATGGAGCCACATGGTGGAGCCCCATCGAGCAGCCCAGCACCCCATCTTCCTCTCCCTGCTGCTGGAGGCACACCAGCTGCTAGAGAACTCTCAGCTTCCTAGCCTTACTGATGGGCTGTCTCCAGTCACCAGTGGGTTAATACATGCATTACATAATCAAGCAGAATTGTCTATAAATTGCAATAAACAGGCTGTGCCTGAGGGCTTCTGTCTTTATGGTTGAAAAGAATACTAATGATTTTTGAGACATATGCATGGGAAGGTTTGAGGCCTTTTTTCCATCCTACTTCTGATTTCATGGCTATGTTCTGGGGCGCTGAGCTAGCCAAACTGCTGAAAAATTGAGATACCATCTTATTTCACTTTGGTATGGAGGCCTGGCAGGGACAAGAAGTTCCATTCCCATTGGACATGGCCTCAATCCAGGGCATAGCTGAGGACATGCAATGTGGGAAGGGGGTACAAAATGCTGAAGTTGATTCTCAGAGCCTTACACAAGAGTTTTTCTACCCCTGGTAGGTACCAAAAAGAGGGGGAAGTGCGTGTCATAAAATACATGGGTGCTAAGCTCGGAAAGGGAGGAGGAGGTTGAGAATAGAGACAAGGGCCTCTTCAATCTGAAACAGTGCAGGGAAAGCTAAGCATCTCACTCTCACTACATTTCTCTATTTCCCAGGGTTCACCATATATTTTTCTTGCCCCCACCAACAGAGAAGAGTGAGGACTACAATCAAATTCAAGTACTGCTGTGAAAAACACTTAATTCCACCCACATATGGTATTTGTTTTTATTGTTATTTTCAAAGAAAAGTGGTAGATAAATCAGAGGGACACCTACCTATATATATAAAACCTATATATATATAACCACATGCAGTGTTCATCTGAAGACATCTGTGGGATAGTACCCACACAGGTTTATATTTCATTTGAGAAAGGAACCTTGTGGTAACATTAAGTTTTTATTTAGAAAAGAAAAACCTCAATTAATTTATTAAAATGCAATCTGTTTGATTGTCCTCAAAGATTTTTATAAACAAATTAAATCTTAATATGCAATATAAGCCATATTTTAAATATTTTTAAATATCCTTTCCAAAACTCACTTTTGGGTCTAGTCAAATGATAGGCATCATTTTTACTCTGCTGGTGATCCCTGTTCTAATATATACAAATACACAGAATGAATGTAATGGAAGCACACTGATATTTATTTCTTGGGTACTGTGACCAAAATGTGTAGCCTCCCTCTGTGCTTAAGGTGGAAAACAAAACAAAACAAAAAGGTGTCTTGGGAAAGAATGACTCCATTTTAAGCTGCCTGAGTCACCAACGCAGAACACTATCATTTGTAAAAGGGTATGTTTTACCACCACAAAATATTTGTCTGGATTTGGCTTCCTGAGCTAAAGATCCCTACAGAGTGGGGAGAGTAGTAAGGCAGAAAGAGCACAGGTTTTGAATCAAAGTGCTTGGATTCAAGTTTCAGGCTTAGGGAGGAATGGTGGACAGGTCACTGAACCCCCCTTAGCTTCACTGTTTTCTCCTCTGAGATTTGGAGAAAGCTCACGTGGTTATTCGGAGAAGGCGATGGCACCCCATTCCAGTACTCTTGCCTGGAAAATCCCATGGATGGAGGAGCCTGGTGGGCTGCAGTCCATGGGGTCGCTAAGAGTCGGACATGACTGAGCAACTTCACTTTCACTTTTCACTTTCATGCATTGGAGAAGGAAATGGCAACCCACTCCAGTATTCTTGCCTGGAGAATCCCAGGGACAGAGGAGCCTGGTGGGCTGCCGTCTACGGGGTCGCACAGAGTCGGACATGACTGAAGTGACTTAGCAGTACGTGGTTATTGTAATGAAATGACATAACATGTAACTTCAATGTAAGAGGGAGATATTATTGTATTTCCTGTCCCAGTTCTGGTTACACAAACTTTGTTCATTCAAATGCTGTTCACTGGCTTTAACCCTGCTGACAATTGGCAGGTGACAATTAACTGGTGACAATAAACTGCATTTTCTGTAAATACATATGATGCCACTTTTCACCCCGTATTGCTATCCTTTCACTCATCCAGTATTGCCTAATAAATAACTATACTTCCTTTCTCATCATTTTAACACACATTTTATCCACATCTAACAGTGCATATATATCAGAGTTTTGCTATTTCACAGCATAGTCTCAAAGTATGCATGGTCCATTTAAACATACTGAATCAGAGAACTGAATGAGGTCATCAGATCAACTTCTCTTCCCATGGGAATCTTCATCTGCATTGCTGTTGATAATCTCCCTTAAAGGAAGTATCAACTTTCAAGTAACTGCCCTTATAATCAAGAGTTTTTCTCCATAGCTCCCATTTCTAAATCTCTTGCTCTCACTTTAAGCATTGTTTTTGTCTTCATCTTTTCAGTGGAAATGAAATGCAGATGGTCAAAATTATGTCAGTATATTTAAAGAATCAAGGACTTAAGAAATTATAAATATAGGACTTTTTGCATTTCAGGCTTTTAAGGGCCATCCGTTTTCTGTGAACATGGCAAATTTATCTTGCCTGTCATCAGAAATGGCAGTGTTTTGATGTATAAAAGAGACAGAATTAGTATGGCTTTGAAACTAATTTTATAACACTCAGTGATGGCATCACCACTTTTCAAGGAGAAGGGACAAGCATGTCAATTCAAGGATAATGATTAGCTGGAGAAAAGGGAATCTATAGAGGTCAGATCCCCAGTTCTGTGGATCTGAGATGGCCTAAGGCTGGAGTGAGAAGTCATAGATATATGGCTAAAATATAATGGGAAAAAAAGTGAAAGTGTTAGTTACTCAGTTGTGTCCGACTCTTTGCGATCCTGTGGACTGTAGCCTGCCAGGCTCCTCTTTCCATGGAATTCTTCAGGCAAGAATACTGGAGTGCGTTGCCATTTCCTTCTCCAGGGGATCTTTCCAACCCAGGTCTCTTGCACTGCAGGCAGATTCTTTACCATCTGAGCTACCAGAGGAATCTAAATCCTCATGGCTTATTACTAAGGGCCCCCCAGTGACCAGGGACTTAAGACTGTCCTTAAAAAGGGATTCAGCTGGACCTAGAAAAGGTGCAGAGGGTACTATTATTGCACTCTATTCTATGTGATGGGAAGATGAGTTATAGAGAGGTTTTATCATTTGTCCAAGGCTTCACAGGCTAAAGGAGCCATGAGTCAAACCTAGGTAGTCTGGCCCCAGAGTCTGAACTTTAAACACTATCCCACACTGCATGAAAGTTTTGAGCTCACAGAAAGTGATCAATATTATCACCTTTTTTTTTTTTTTGGACAGTTGAGGGATGGCACCAATTTTATTTACATTTCCAAGCACAAGTCTTTCCACAGAGAAATTTAAAAAACAAAACAAAAACAAAAAAAAACCAACTTATTTTAAACAACAAATGGGTGAAAATAATGACAGTAATAATTAAGACACTATCCATCAGACTATTCTTAATATCGAAACTGAGCCACTACTGTGTTCCTATTTGGGAGATAGTCAAGTTACAGGTTAGGACTAGAATCAGGTTGGCAGTCAGAAGATCAAGGCCAGCAGCTTCATAAATAGTCTTCTCAACCCCTGTTTGGGCTTCAATTTTCACTTCTCTTAAATGAAGAAGTGAGTCTAGATCAGTGTTTTATAATCATGCTCCCTGGGGCTGTAGGCTTTTTACAGAGAGCAGGAGACAGAAATGAGAAGTAGATACCTCTGGCCCCAAGATTCTCAGCCTCCAATTCAATCAGGACAGTTCTGTTTTTATCTGTTTTATATACCTGAGGTCAGAGACAAATTTTATTTGGGGATTAAAAAAAAAAAAGGTTCTGCTGCAATCCAAGAAAGGGAGACTGAAAAACCCCTTGGGCCATGTGAAATCTAAGAGCCCCATCACCTATGACATTTTTCATTAATCTCTAAATATGATTAACTTGAAGACTCCAGGTTGAAGAGGTTTTAGTAGCAGTTTCTAAATGTTTTATTCCTTCTTATTTTTTTTTCAGTTACTCTTTTTTTTCAGGGCTGGATAAAAATAAACACGAATTATTACCCTAATGTCTATATTAGCAATATCGATCCACTCATCCAGGTCAAAGAACTTAGAATAAACTCCATGGAAAAGTGATGCTTCACTTAAGGGTGCCTCTGTTAAAGGGGCATATTAACTCTTTAGCCCACAAGGAAAAGAAGTAAGTCAAAAAGGGTGTGCAATAATGTTGACAGCCATCAATATTTAATTGACCTTTTTCCTGTTTTAGTCTGAAGTTCTTCCTCCAAAAGCACAAAGCAATGAAATCAATATATGACTTAAGCAGAAAAAGCACATGGTCTAACACTTAAGTATCTAGATAAGACTCATGCACTATAAGATTGTACATTGCGTGAAAACGAACTGGAAGGCAGAACTCTTAAACACGGAGGTAAGGTTTCCCATCAGTGGAAGTGCAGAGCTGCACACCCAACATTAACAAAAACTTACACCCAAGTGTCTTTTAACTTGATGGAAAAGAGCACTAATGAAATATCCTTCCAGAAGTGGCAATAGGCTAGAAAGAGTTAGAAGGGATGACAGCTGCTAAGGGATAACATTTTTCAGCTTCATACATATAAATTATAGGAATTAAAAATGGATAAAGAATTTTAGAAAACTATCAAAAACTACCTGTTTTCCGAGAGATTAGGGTTATTAGCACAAATCCAGATGTCAAAGAATTCTTTTTCCTGATAATTAGTAGAAGGAGGCAAGACTCTCCACTTAAGGCAAAGATCTAAAATCATCAAAACAAAAACCACATACAAGAAAGACCACAATCAGAGGTGAATCTACCATAGTAAGATGTCAGGCTGCATATGAAGCTATCTTTCAGTCCAAAGACAAGTGAATTCTTGACCATATACCATTATATTTGATGGCACAAATAGTCCAGGATTCTGAGCTACCTAGAACACCATCAATAAGTTATTATCACTGCTGCCATTATTATTATTATTGCCATCATTGCTTAAGTTTTTTCCAGTTGGTTTCTGCTGGTTCCAGCCAAAAGAATATGAAGTAATAGGTCCCTCTTCACCTTTTTTTAAACCACAGGAAGGCATCAAGACTGACTCTCCCATTTTTTCTGACCCACTATTTATCTGCCAATACCACCGTCCATCTCCAACCACATGACTAAGATAAGAAGGAAAATCAAATTCTACCATTTACACAGTTCCTTGTTCTGCATTTCTTATAGCTCTTACTCTGCTCTCCAGTCTACAGTTCTTGACTTCTTTGTCTCTTTCCCCCTTTCAGTCTCTCCTCGTTTTCAGGCACTCCACTCTCTTCAGGCTACTCCTCACTTGAATCCTGAATCCCCTCTACACCCTTTGTTAGTAGCTCTTGGGTAAATACTTCTTTCTCTCTGTTTATCTAAAATGGAGGCAGTCTGCACAGTGGTTAAGAATATGAATTTCACTACCTACCAAAAGGGGTTCTTGAGGCTTATAAGATATAATAATAATGATTAAAAAGACAACATTAGTAGCCATTTGTGATGGTTAATTTTATGTGTCAATTTGACAGGGCCACTGGGTACCTGGATATTTGGTCAAACATTATTCTGACTGTGTCTGTGCTTTGGATTAGATTAACATTTGAGTTGGTAGAATGAATAAAGCAAATTATCTTTCCTAATATGATGGGCCTCAACAAATCAGTTGAAGGCCTGAATAGGGGGGAAAAAGTTGACCCTCTTGCAAATAAGAGACAGTTCTTTCTGTCTTGAACCAAGACATCAGTTTTTCCTGTCTCCAAACTAGAACAAAGCATCAGCTCTTCTTGGGTATCAAATCTGTCAATATTTAGATTGGAACTATGTTATCAGGGCTCCTGGTTCTCAGGCCTTAAAGCTCTGGAATTAAAACAATGGCTCCCCCAGGTTTTTACCTTGCTGACTAAGATCGTGGGACTTGTCAGCCTCCTCAAACATCTGAGCCAATTCCCTATGATTAATATCTATCTATCCATCCATCCATCCATCCATCCATCCATAAATCTATCTATCCTGTTGCTTCTCTTTCTCAGGAGAACCATAATACACTATCCTAAGCACTGAATAAAATTTACATGTGTTAATTAATTGTATTTTCACAAAACTGCATAATGTAACTACAAATACTAACTTCAATTTATAAAAAAGAAAATCGAAGCTTAGAGAAGTTAAGAAATTTGCCCAATTTCACATAGCTTTCAGGTACTAGAGATTGGATTCTGGCAATAAGTCGCACATATCAAATACACACAGTCATTTTTAACCAGTGATATTATCATCCAATAGGTTGTTGCATACAGTCATCAATTTTCTCAATTATACCTTCTAAGTGCCTGTAGTGTGTGTTCCTCTTAAATCTCACTGCCATATCTTTATTCAGATCTGTGTAATTCCTCACCTGGATCCTGGATTGTACCAGAAGTCTTGTCTGCAGAGGTATGACCCTAACCTTTGCTTTAGGCCTTCTCCAAATCATCTTGCACTGAGCTGCCAGAGCAACCTTACTACAAGTGACATCTATCCAGTCAGGTCCTGTTTGGAACACACCAGGCTCAAGGTTGGGGAGGTGTTCCCTTGCTGTTCTTCTGTCACTAACTCATGTCCGACTCTTTGAGATCCCATGAATTGCAGCATGCCAGGCTCCCTTGTCCTTCCTTTTCCCACACCTTGCTCAAATTCATGTCCAAGGGGTTCCCTTGGCCCTGTGTAAGGAACTACAGTGTGATTTTTTTTTTGTTTGCTTGACTGCTTCTCCCACTGGATGGCAGATTCCCTACAGACAGTGAAGACCCATAATAAGCGTTCAATGCTTCAGTGATATTCTCTCCTTTTGAAAAACTTCCAATGCTTCTCCATTGCTTATTAAAATTAAAACTCCTTATCCTGGCATTCAAGGCTACTGAACATGTTTACACAATCTAATAATTTTATCTATTATTATTTACTCATTATTGATTCACTTAGTAGTCAACTGCTAAGTATCTACTATTAATTTAACACAGTGTTAAGTATTAACAATAGGAAAATGACTGTTTCTATTATTCACCACAATAATATTAGCTGAATGGCACACTATATATGAACACATATTTCCAACTATACCTCTGCTTTCAAAAACTGACTTGAAAGACCAAGGCAAAGGCTACCTTGTCATGAAGCCTTGCTTCAATTTTCTCTCTTCCTTCTTTGAAACCTCAAAGAACTGTGGGTCTCTTTGACATCATTTACATTATTTTCACCTCTATTACAATTACTTTCATACTCATCTTAACCTTTCTCCTAGACCCTAATCTCTTAGAAAGCAAGAACTCTGTCTTACTTCATCTTTGTCTTCCTTATTTCTTTTTTAACACAGTGATAATATTAGGCTTGCAATATTAGGCTCTTACTAAAACCTAGATAGCATATTCAAAAGCAGAGACATTACTTTGCCAACAAAGGTTCGTCTAGTCAAGGCTATGGTTTTTCCAGTGGTCATGTATGGATGTGAGAGTTGGACTGTGAAGAAGGCTGAGCGCTGAAGAATTGATGCTTTTGAACTGTGGTGTTGGAGAAGACTCTTGAGAGTCCCTTGGACTGCAAGGAGATCCAACCAGTCCATTCTGAAGGAGATCAGCCCTGGGATTTCTTTGGAGGGAATGATGCTAAAGCTGAAACTCCAGTACTTTGGCCACCTCATGCGAAGAGTTGACTCATTGGAAAAGACTCTGATGCTGGGAGGGATTGGGGGCAGGAGGAGAAGGGGACAACAGAGGATGAGATGGCTGGATGGCATCACTGACTCGATGGACGTGAGTCTGAGTGAACTCCGGGAGTTGGTGATGGACAGGGAGGCCTGGCATGCTGCAATTCATGGGGTCGCAAAGAGTCGGACACGACTGAGCGACTGATCTGATCTGATCTGAAAAGTTTGCTAACTTGAATGGAATTTAACACTCACCACACTGAATCATGCATGGGATGGCCATGGCTTGTCTTCTTTGATACTGAACAGAATCTGAAGATTTTTCCATGTCCTTATTATCTGGGTATCCAAATTCATTCCAAAATAATGTTAGATTTCTATTACCTAGGAAAAAAGAAATTAAAAAAAAAAAGCAGGAAGAAAATAATGAAAGAAAGTAAAACCAATAAGATCAAGATGGTAAGTAAAGGGAAATTTGGATATAAACACATGTACATATAATATGATTTCAAATATGTAAAAACTAATAACATATAGAAACAAGTGATTACGGTTTAACACTGGTTTTCCTTGAGTATGGATGAAATTGGTTTTCTACTTTACACTTTCTTGCATTTTTCCAAACTATATACAATAGATACGTACTGTATTTATAATAAAACCACAATTATAGTTATAAAAATATATCTATACTTTTATTGTTATAATAAAATACACTGACATTTAAAACTTTTTTCTTAAATACTCCTAGGAGGGACTGTGCTGATTAAAAAGTCACCCTTAAGACTAGTGGTACAAATATTTATCATCTTGTTTCACAGCCAGTTTCTATTTTATCTCTGGCTCCCTTTTCTTTCAGGCTCTATTGTTTATGCCCTACCCTTGCCCCAGATTCTAAACTGCTTCCTTGTTTAGAAACAGCACTTGTCATGGAGGTCTTTCAGGCATCCTCCTTAAGAGGCTGTGTTCTTATCCATTGATCCAGCAATAGAACTGTTAGGAATCTTCCCTACAAAACTTAACAGCACAATAGCCGTATATATGAGAGCACTGTATGAATAGGAAAACAAAACAAAAACCCCCTGGAAACAAAGTAAAAGCCTAGAACTGTTGTTTAGTCACTAAGTTGTGCCCAACTCTTTTATGTAGCCCGCCAGGCTTCTCTGTCCATGGGATTTCCCAGGCAAGAATACTGCAGTGGGTTGCCATTTCCTTCTCCAGGGATCTTTTTGACCAGGGATCGAGCTCATGGCTCCTGCATTGGCAGGTGGTTTCTTAGGGAACTGATAAATCCCATTTTCAAACAAGGGGACACTAGGCAACCTTTAAATTAAAAAGTTAGAGCTAAATATATTATTGTGTCAACACCTCCAAGACAGAGTTTTAATAATTTTTTAAAAGAATGTAAAACAGCAAATCTAGTATAATCAACTTTTATAATGTAAAAAAAGAGTATACATATAAAATGCTGATAACCATGCTTTTCTTTTCCTAAAAGGATACAAAAGAAAGTTTTAATAGTGGATACCACTTGGAAAAGGATAGAGAGAGAGAGAGGAAGCAGGGAAAGGTACTTTGAATTTTCATTTTTTACTTTCTGAACACTTGAGTATTTTTACATGTGCATTTATTACTTTAAAAATACTTTTTTGAATAAGAATCCAAATTTAACATTCTGTCCAATATGGTAATCAACTGGCCACATGTAGCTACTGAGTACTTAAAATGTGGAAGACACAGAACATTTCATCAAAGTATAAGGTTCAAAAAGTAAGGTTCTAAAATATATACCTTAGAAATAAAATATATAAAATAGGGCCAGCCTTATATCAACCTTAATATATGACCAAGTAATCCAAGCAAAAACCAATAAATACCTTTACACTTTCCTATGCCTGTTAAGATTTAGGTTCAGAATGTTGTTATGTGCCTTTAAGACCAGCAGGGAAGGGACTCGGTCTTGAAAAGGTGCTTTGCAGTTGGATGGGTTGACAACTGCCCCGAAAATTCCCTGGTCTCCTACCTTGTCTCTTCACAAAATCTCTACTAGTTCTTGTCTAAATGTCCCTTTGTATTCTGCTTCCTTGGCCTTTCTCAACTCAGACTTTCAGTTTTCTGCTTTTTGCTCAGCGTGTGGTTTTGGCCCAGCCCAGACTTTACCCTTTCACTGTACACCAGAACCTGATTTAATCTTTGGTGTCTGGACAGGACTCGTGAGATCTTGTTCTCTGATTTCCACAAGAACTACTCAATTTTTGCTATGTTAAGGCACACAGAGCTATAGATTAACTTTGAGTGCTGTCTCTACCACACACTTATTGTATAATTGTGGGAAGCTAGTAAAGTTTCTTATCCATAAAATGAGTGTCTACTCTAACTTGCCTTACATGGTCATCACTAATAATAAATATTAAGGTGCATTAAAAAATATAGTGCTGTGCAGAAACTTATGTTGCTGCTGTATCGTATTTGTTCTTTCTTTAAATGTTACTTCCCCAAGAACACCTCACCTTCTCAAAAAAGGAACTGTGTTTATTAGGTACTGCACCCTGTACCTAATAAATCCACAAAAAGTTTTGCTGCCATTCTAACAAAATAGCTCTTTAATGTGTTCTTTAGGATAAAATCAAAGTGAAATAATGTCTTTCCCTGAAAATATTAACTAATCACAGCTAACCCAACCCAGCAAACTTATAAAACAAGTATCAACTGTTAAGCCCGATATAAACATCTTAAGAGCTGGAAAACTACTAGGATGTTAGAAACACAAGCACATGCCTCTTGAGGGTGGGTGATACCTGCTTTGTGATCATATCACTCTTACAATGCTTATTATTATACAACACTTATAACTGAACATTATATTTCAGTTCACTTTATGCCTATTTTCCCTCTAAAAAGTGAAATTCTTAAAGATAATGGATGTGTTTAGGATCTTGTTTTCACTAGCTGACATGCAGAGCTTAATATTTACTTATAATACTGAATAATTCTAAAGAATTACTGGCTATCAAAGGCACGAGAACATTCAGTAGCCCAACATCTAATGACCAGGACTGACAGAAGATATGCCATTTGAAGTCAGTATCAGGACAGAAGAAACAACCAGCTATATTCAATCTGGGAATCAGAAATGGTTTTCCCTAATGGTCAATGCAATCTTGACTTTTTTCCCCATCAGACAGAAGCTATGCCAATGTGCACAATTTCTAATGTGTCAATAAAACAAATTTCCATTGAATGAACCCTGAAGATTATGTAGATGCTTCAGCAAGGTAAGTTGGCTAAAGAAATGGCCATGGGAGGAAACATACCACACAAAAAAAATTTTTTTCATGTGTTACTCAGTCTACAGAGATTTATACAACTATCCTGAGGGGGAAAAATTTTTCTCCCATACAAAAAATAAACCATCAGTGGATTTTAAGCAGAAACCTTATAGATGAGGAGAGAGTGGTATGATATAATCAAAGCAGCAAAAGGAGAAACAATAACCTGCCAACCAAGAATACATTACCAATATTGAAGCTGTCTTTCAGAAATGAGGTAGAGATAAAGTATTTCCAAAACAAACAAAATTGAGGAGGTTCATTACTAGATCTGCCTTACAAGAAATGCTATAGGAAATTCTTCAAGCTGAAATGAAAGGAAACTAGTAACTTAAAAATTTGAAAATACAAAGCTCACTGGTAAGGGTAAGTATACAGTCAAATTCATAATATTCTAATTCTGTAATGATGGTACGTAAGTCACTTAACTCTAATATTAATAAGAAGGTTAAAAGACAAAGTTCAAAAAACAACCATAGCTACAATAATTTATAAATGAACACAATATTAAAATATGTAACCTGTGAAATCAGTAAGTCAGTTCAGTCACTCAGTCATGTCCAACTCCTTGTGACACCCTGGACTGCAGCATGCCAGGCTTCCCTATCTATCACCAACTCCCAAAGCTTACTCAAACTCATGTCTGTTGAGTCAGTGATGCCATCCAACCATCTCATCCTCTGTCGTCCCCTTCTCCTCCTGCCTTCAATCTTTCCCAGCATCAGGGTCTTTTCAAATGAGTCAGCTCTTCACATCAGGTGGCCAAAGTATTAAAGTTTCAGCTTCAACATGAGTCCTTCCAATGAACACCCAGGACTGATCTCCTTTAGGATGGACTGGTTGGATTTCCTTGCAGTCCAAGGGACTCTCAAAAGTCTTCTCCAACACCATAGTTCCAAGGCATCAATTCTTCGGCACTCGGCTTTCTTTATAGCTCAATTCTCACATCCATACATGACTACTGGAAAAACCATAGCTTTGACTAGACGGACCTTTGTTGGCAAAGTAGAGAACATAAAATGCTTGTAGGGGGAGGGAGTAAGAAGGTTTTTCTATGTGACTGAAGTTAAGTTGTTGTAAACTTAAAACAGACTGTTATAAGTATAACATGTTTTATACTTATAGTTTCATAACCACAAAGCAGAAATCTATAGCAGATGTACAAAAGAGAAAGAGAAAGGAGTCAAAGCATAGCACTACAGGAAATTATCATATCACAAAGGAAGAGACCAAGCGAAAAGAAACAAACTACAAAAAAGCCAGAAAACAACTGATAAGATGGCAATAGTAAGTCTTTATCAATAATTATCTTAAATATAAATGGATTACATTCTCTAACCAAAAGATGTAAAGTGACTGAATAGATAAATACCAAGACCCAACTATATGCTGTCTATAAAACACTCACATCAGTTTTAAGGATATACATAGGTTCAAAGTGAAAGGATGGAAAAAAACATACCATGTAAATGAAAATCAAGAGAGTGGGTAGCTATATCCAAAACACACTTTAAGTATGATGGAGGAGAAAAGAAGATTATTATTTAATGATAAAGAAGCTGATTCACCAAGAGGCTATTAACATCATGTAAATACATACACTCACTGTCAGAGCACCTAAATATATTAAGCAAATATTAACAGACGTAAAGGTAGAAATAGAGAGCAAAGCAATAATAGCAGGGGACTGAAATACCCTTCTTTTAACAATGGAAAGACCATCCAGAGAGAAAATTATAAGGAAAAATGGACATTAAATACATTAAATATAAAATGGACCCGAATTAGAAAATATAATATTTCATCCAAAAGCAATAAAATTCACATTCTTCTTAAATGCACCTGGAATATTTTCCAAGACAGATCATATATTAGGTCACAAAACAAGTCTTAACAAATTTACAAGGACTGAATTGTATCAAGTATCTTTTCTGACCATAATGGTATAACACTAAAATCAACAAGTGGAAGAAAGCTGGAAAATTCACAAATATGTGGAAATTAAACATCAGACTACTGAAAAACCAATGACTCAGAGAAGAAATCAAAAGGGCAATTTTAAATATATTGAAGTAAAACTAACAAAACAATCCCATTTACTACTGCATCAAAAAGAATGAAATACATAGGAATAAATCTACCAAAAAGGCAAAAGACCTATACCCTGGAAACTATAAGACACTGATGAAAGAAACCAAAAATGACACAAACAAATGGAAAGATATACTGTGTTCTTGGACTGGAAGAATAAACATTGTTAAAATAACCATTCTACCCAAGGTGATTTGTAGATTCAATGCAATCCCTATCAAATTACCAATGGCATTTTTCACAGAACTAGAACAAGTAATTTTAAACTATTTATGGAAATGCAAAAGAGCCTGGATAGCAGAAAGAATCTTGAGGAAAAAAAGAACAGAACTGGAGGAATCAGACTCCCTGACTTCAGGCTATACTACAAAGCTATATTCATCAAAACAGTATGGTACTGGCCCCAAAACAGAAATATAGATCAATGGAACAGGACAGAAAGCCCAGGAATAAATCCACACATAGTGATAAACACTTCCATTAAGAAATAAACAAGAATCATATAACCAATAACATTATATTAAATACCTCAATGAACTAGAAAAAGAAGAACTAAGTCCCAAGTTAGCAGAAGGAAAGAAATGGCAAAGATCAGAGAAGAAATAAATGAAATAGAGAACAGAAAAAACAATAGAAAAGATTAATCAAACTAAGAGCCTCATTTTTGAAAAGATAAACAAAATTGTAAAACCCTTAACAAGACTTGGATTTCCCTGGTGGCTCAGATGGTAAAGAATCTGCCTGCAATGCAGGAGATCTGGGTTTGATTCCTGGTCAGGAAGATCCCCTGGAGAAGGAAATGGTAACCCACTCCAGTATTCTTGCCTAGACAATCACATGTACAGGGGAGCCTGGCAGGCTACAACCCATGGGGTCACAAAGGGTTGGACATGACTAAGAGATTAGCACTTAATTAGACTAGATAAGAATAACAGTGAAAACTCAAATAAATAAGATCAGAAATTAAAAATGAGACATTACTGTGGATACCACAGAAATACAAAGGATCTTAAGACACTACAATGAAAAATTATATTCCAAGAAATTATATAACATAGAAGAAATGGGTAAATTCCTAGAAACATACAACCTACCAAGACTGAATCATGAGGAAATAGAAAATATGAACAGACCAAGAGTGAGTAAAGATACTGAATCAGTCATTAAAAATCTCCCAACAAAGAAAAACCCAGGACCAGATGGCATCAGTGGTGAGTTTTACCAAACATAATAATAATAATAAAAATAATAATGCCTATAAATCTTTTCCAAAAATATATTCCCCCAAATTTTTTCTTCTTTAAAGAAAGAAAATTTCCAAACTCTTTTTATGAGGTCCACATTACTCTGATTCCAAAAC
This sequence comes from Bos mutus, assembly GCF_027580195.1. Taxonomy (NCBI): domain Eukaryota; kingdom Metazoa; phylum Chordata; class Mammalia; order Artiodactyla; family Bovidae; genus Bos; species Bos mutus. The sequence continues at coordinate 52,906,339 of NC_091617.1, forward strand.
CAGATAAGGGCTTTATAAGGAAAGAAAAATACAGTCTAGAACCACTGGTGAACATAGATGCTAAAATCCTCAATAAATAGAGAAGGGAATGGCAACCCACTCCAGTATTCCTGCCTGGAGAATCTCATGGACAAAGGAGCCTGGCGGGCTACAGTCCATGCGGTCACAAAGAGTCAGACACAACTGAGCGACGAACACATACACATTCAGTCTGTTTAATAAATGGTGGGAAAATTGGATGTACAGACAAAAGAATGAAGCTGGACCCTATTTCACACCACTCATAAACATTAACCCAAAATGAATTGATGATTTAAAGGTAAGACCTGAAACCATAAAGTTCCTAGAAGAAAATATACAAAAAGCTCTTTAACATTGGTCTGGGCAATGAATTTTGTTGTCGTCATTTTTGATATAACACTAAAAGCATAGTGGAACAAAAAATAAACAAGAGGGCGTATATCAAACTACAAAGCTTTTGTATAGCAAAGGAAACACTCCAAAAAAAAAAAAGGAAAAGCAACATACAGAAAGGGAGAAAATATATGCAAATAATTTATATGATAAGGTATTAAAGTCTAAAATACATAAATAACTCAAATAATTGAATAGCAAAAAAAAAAAAAAACAACCCTCTTATTGAAAAATGGTCTGAAGACCCAAATAGACAGTTTTCCAAGAAAAAGACACACAAATGGCCAACAGGTACGTGAAAAGGTGCTTAACATCACTAATAATCAGGGAAAGCAAATCAAAATCACAGTACCTTATGACGTCACACCTATTAGGATGGCTATTGTCAAAAAGAGAAGTGATAGTGTTCTTGAGGATGTGGAGAAAAAGGAATCCTTGTACACTTTTGGTAGGAATGTAAACTGGTACAACCATTATTGAAAACAGTGTGGAGATTCCTCAAAAATTAAAAAATGTAGCTATTATATGATCCAGAAAACCACTTCTGGGTATATATCTGAAGAAAATGATAACAGTATGTTGAAGAGATATCTGCACTCCCATCTTCACTGCAACATCAGTCAGTACCGGCAAGATATGGAAATATGGAAGTGACCTAAGTGTCCAATGATGGATGAAAGGTTGAAGAAAGTATGCCTGGATGTGTGTGTATGTGAGAGAGGAGGAGGATAGAGTAGAATATTATTTAGCCATAAAAGAGTTGAATTCTCCATCTGTTATAAGAATGAAACTCTAGGGAATTATACTAAGTGAAATAAGCCAGACAGAGAAACATATAATATGATTTACATGTGGAATCCAATAATACTACTAATAAAGTTGAATTCATAAAAACAGAAAGTAGAATCATGGTTGCTGGCAACTGTGGGCCAGAGATAATGGGGAGATGTCAGTCAAAGGGTACAAACTTTCATTTATAAGCTCAATAAGTTCTGAGGATCTAATGTACAGCATGGTGACTATAGTAAATAATACTGTATTGTATACTTGAATGTGCTAAGAGAGTAAATCTGAAGCATTCTCACACCTACATAAGCAACATGGTAACTGAGTGAGATGATAAGATGTTTTAATTAACTTGACTGTGGTAAATATTTCACAATGTATATGTGTAGTGAATAGCCGTGTTGTTCACTTTAAGCATATGTAATTTTTTGTCAATGATACTCAAGAAACCTGGAAAAAAATTATTGTCTATCCTAGTCTGGCAAGAAAGAGTAAAATGATTAATAGAATTCATTAAATTAGGTAGGCCTTGAAATATGAAAGTGAAAGTATGAGTTGTTAGGTCATGTCCAACTCTTTGTGACCCATAGCCTGTAGCCCACCAGACTCCTCTGTCCATGGAATTCTCCAGGCAAGAATACTGGAGTGGGTTGCCATTCCCTTCTCCAGGGGGCCTTTCTAAGCCAGGGATTGAAGCTGAGATTGCAGGTAGATTCTTTATCATCTGAGCCACCAGGGAAGCTCAAAAGGTTTTAATAAACCATATTTTGTTAATGTGTATTAAAGAAGTTTTTTAAAATTTCTCTTTGATCCAGAAGTCAATTAAGAACAAAATATTGTGTCTCAAATATTTCCCCCCCACCTATAGAGAATGCTATTTCCCTTGTGGTTCAGGCGATAAAGAATCTGCCTGCAATGTAGGAGACCTAGGTTTGATCCATGGGTCAGGAAGATCCCTTGGAGTAGAGAATGGCAACCCACCCCAGCATTTCTGCCTGGAAAATCCCATGGACGGGGGAACCTGGCAAGCTACAGTCCATGGGGTCACAAAGAGTCGAACAGGACTGAGTGACTAACACTCATGGAGAATGCTTTGTAGATAACCCCAAAATTGTTAATTTCATAATTATATTAACATCCTCAAGGTATTCTGATTTTAAAATCCATTTTACTTTTGTGAACAGGAAGTAGAGGAGTATATATTTTGAGACTTTTGTTTGAATAATCAACAAGCTTGTTAAACTAATGGAATAATCAGGGTTTAATGCACATAGAGAATTAAATTACTTATTTCTAGAATAAGTATCTGAGACAAGCTGTGAAAACCTAATTTACTGCTAGCTAGGTATGGAGTATTGTATTCAGAAGATTCCCAAAGTTTAAATTAATCTGATTAATTTTTCAGGAAAAAATAATGGAAACTACTGCAATAACTTACTAAAAAATTGTCAAAAACCAGTAACTAAAAGAGCAGTTCACATAGATTTTGCCTCTTAAAGGGGGAAGAAATCTAATAGCCTCTTAGAGGTCCGTTTCATATGTATTCATAGAATGTACAATGATATCCAGGGAATCAATTGACCAAGTGAAAAAGTAATAAAATTCAGTAATAAACTACCAAAGCAACATTTGATGTTTCCAATCAAATAATAAAACCTAAAACAGTTTATGAAAATAAAGCACCAAGAAAATCTGAAGATGGCAATGGTATTTAAATGAGGTCCCTGCCTTCAGGTAGTTCTGCATCTAAATAGATATTTATGTTCTACTTTTAAAGATTTCATGATCTGAGCACAGTCAGGTCCCAGTCTAGTCAAGGCAATGGTTTTTCCAGTAGTCATATAGGGATGTGAGAGTTGGACTATAAAGAAAGCTGAGCGCCGAAGAATTGATGCTTTTGAACTGGGGTGTTGGAGAAGACTCTTGAGAGCCCCTTGGATTGCAAGGAGATCCAACCAGTCCATCCTAAAGGAGATAAGTCCTGGGTGTTCATTGGAAGGACTCATGTTGAAGCTGAAACTCCAATACTTTGGCCACCTGATACGAAGAGCTGACTCATTTGAAAAGGCCCTGATGCTGGGAAAGATTGAGGGCAGGAGGAGAAGGGGATGACAGAGAAGGAAATGGTTGGATGGCATCACTGACTCAATGGACATGAGTTTGGGTAAACTCCAGGTAAACTCTTGCCATCTCCTGTTTGACCACTTTCAATTTGCCTTGATTCATGGACCTAACATTCCAGGTTCCTATGAAATATTGCTCTTTACAGCATCAGACTTTACTTGCAAAACCAGTCCCATCCACAACTGGGTGTTGTTTTTGCTTTGGCTCTGTCTCTTCATTCTTTCTGGAGTTATTTCTCCACTCTTCTCCAGTAGCATATTGGGCACCTACCAACCTGGGGAGTGATGCTGAAGCTGAAACTCCAATACTTTGGCCACCTGATGCAAAGAACTGAGTCACTGGAAAAGATCCTGATGCTGATTAAAGGCGGGAGGAGAAGGGAACGACAGAGGATGAGATGGTTGGATGGCATCACCAACTCAACAGACATGAGTTTGGGTAAGCTCCTGGAGTCCACGACGGACAGGGAAGCCTGGGGTACTGCAGTTCATGGGGTTGCAAGAGTCGGACATGACTGAGCGACTGAACTGAACATTAAAGATCTCAAATAGAAATTACACATCCATTCTTGGAGGACTGTAGATCACACTTTCTCCTCTGGTGAATACTGTCCTGTTTGTCCTTATCTTTGTAATTCTTAGCCAAGCCAGATATGAGACCCTTGTTAAGCTGATCCCTTGTGTGATCATTTATCATTTATGGTCTTGATAGCATCTCTGGGTTAGGGATAGGAAACTGGTTTCAAGTAACATACCAACTCTGATCAGCTGGTAGGGATGCCCATAAAATCTCGAGGCCAATTACCACTTATCAGGAAGAACTGCCATGATGGCTTAGAAAGTGTGTGGTGTATGTGAGATGAGAGAGGCCCTATGTGATCACTTCCCAAAGGATTTGATTTGAATTGAAGGAAAATAAAGCGAGATGTCTTCAGCAGTGGTAAAGGTGTTTCCAGTGCCCTTCTTTCTCTTGGCTCCTGGATGTGGTTGAGGTGGTTGGGTCCATCTCCCAGTACAGTACAGTCGATGGTACAGTAGGCTCCATAGCAAAACTCCAGGAATCTGCAGAGTTGGTCCAACTTTGCTGTAACGTCATGACTTCACCTGACAATGGAGCATCATTTCCTTTCATTCCATATTAGCTGCTTCCCACGAAGATCTCCTTAAGCTGAAAAAAATGATTTTAGAACCACCACCATCCTGACTTGAGAAAATACATGATGACAAAATAAATAAATAAATCATGAATTCAATCATACTTTTATGTGATTTTATGTCTTACTACTCACAACTACATCGCTATATTTGAAAAAATGTAGCACATATATGTACAAGACATAACGCCGTCTTCGACAATCATCAGTAGCCAGGGATTCAAGGATTCCAAGCCACACTCTAAGGTCCCCTAGGCTTCGTGACTCCTCCCAGTTCAGAACCACACCATATGTGCAGGAAGATGGAGGGAAGCCTTATGAGGACATCTTCAAAAACAAACTTAAGGAAAGTTACGTTTCTACTGAGTTCTTCCTTATAAAGAAATAATTTAACTTTCATTTTTTTGGTTATATTTTTATTTAGTCACATTCATAGCTTTTCTATATATGCACTAATTTTTCCTGTTGTTTATAAAGAATGGAAATCAAAATTAGACATAATAATATAAATATATTCAAAAAACATTCTGTGTTATCACGGGTAAAAGCTTAGTCAGCTACCTAAGTCTCCTCAATACCTGCTGCTACTGCTGCTAAGTCACTTCAGTCATGTCTGACTCTGTGGGACCCCATAGACGGCAGCCCACCAGGCTCCCCCATCCCTGTGATTCTCCAGGCAAGAACACTGGAGTGGGTTTCCATTTCCTTCTCCAATGCATGAAAGTGAAAAGTGAAAGTGAAGTTGCTCAGTCGTGTCTGACTCTTAGCGACCCCATGGACTGCAGCCTACCACCCCAACACCTAGGTTAGCATAATTTTTCTTTCTACCAGGATTCTCTTTATCTTCACTTCAGTTCAGTTCAGTCACTCATTTGTGTCCGACTCTTTGTGACCCCATGAACCACAGCACGCCAGACCTCCCTGTCCATCACCAACTCCCGGAGCTTACTCAAACTCATCTCCATTGAGTTGGTGATGCCATCTAACAATCTCATCCTCTGTCGTCCCCTTCTCCTCCTGCCTTCAATCTTTCCCAGCATCAGAGCCTTTTCAAATGAGTCAGCTCTTCACATCAAGTGGCCAAAGTATTAGAGTTTCAGCTTCAACATCAGTCCTTCCAATGAACACCCAGGACTGATCTCCTTTAGAATGGACTGGTTGGATCTCCTTGCAGTCCAAGGGACTCTCAAGAGTCTTCTCCAACACCACAGTTCAAAAGCATCAATTCTTCAGCACTCAGCTTTCTTTATAGTCCAACTCTCACATCCATACATGACTACTGGAAAAACCATAGCCTTGACTAGATGGACCTTTGTTGACAAAGTAATGTCTCTGCTTTTTAATATGCTGTCCTGGTTGGTCATAACTTTCCTTCTAAGGAGTAAGTGCCTTTTAATTTTGTGGCTGCAATCACCATCTGCAGTGGTTTTGGAGGCCCAAAAACCAAAGTCAGCCACTGTTTCCCCATCTATTTGCCATGAAGTGATGGGACCGGATGCCACAATCTTAGTTTTCTTAGACATACACAAAGCACCGTGACTTAATGGTCTCAAAAGTCTAAAGATTCTTTGTTGTTAACACAACTTATGTTAAATTGTTTAATTCTGATTTCGCTGTCTTAAATTCAGTCATTAGATACAACTTATTCTTTTTTCTAAAGCACACACACGCAGAATAATGAAGAGTGTTGAAGCTTTGCTTCTTGTATGGCAGGGAAAAATCAAAATGTAAGACTCAAAGTGTATTTAATTCTAGACAAAAGAAGGGCTGGCTTTTTCATATTTTATTTGCAATATAGGTGAGATCTTCTGAGATGTTTTAGTAAGAAATTTCCTTGTAGATGTTAAAAATATCATTATCATGATAACAATACAAGTGCAGTCAGATAGAAAAAGAAGTGTTAAGTGCTGTCAATGGTGATAATTTCAATTATCAAGTGAAAGCAGTGTAATGGATAAAATCTAAGACTGTGATATTTTTTAAAAAACAGAAGTCAATGCTTTGAACTCCTGAACCATCCTGCTATTTTCTGGGAACTGGCACAAAGTAACAATTTTAAACATATATTTATGCAATAAAAATAAAGTAAAAATGTCTATAATGTTTTTTGATATTTTCTCTCCAATTCCTCTCACATAAAGCTTTTAGCCAACACAATTTTTTTAGTGGTATAGAATTCTACTGTTGCTGCTGTCAATAGTAAGGTCCCAACAAACATGGGTAATCAAATGGTTGATAAAAGAAGTTCTTTATAGAAGTATTAGTTAATAAGCAATGAAAATTGATTTAATTAGAATGCAAGATTTTGGGACTCTTAAGGGATATGAGTTTTGATCACTAATTGTTAATATTATTAAAAGAGAACAATTTATGGCTCCTGATAGAACACTCTTCAGCCTACGAAGTATCTTGATAAAACAGCCACAAAGAACACACCTGAATTTGGTCAAGCTGCTAGATTGTACCAATTTACAGAGAAATAAAATAAACAGAATGAAAGAATCTGTTAAACTATACACAGTAATGCAGTCAGAAAAATTTAAACTGTGAAAACAGTAAGACAACCAATTCTGCCTACAAATAAATTGCAAAAAAAAAAGAGAGAGAGAGAGAGAGGGAACAATAAAGAGAAATATGAGGATAGGATAGAGGACTATGAAATATAACAGAAAATTCAAAATGTAAACATGAGACAGGATATTTTTATGCTATTAAAAAAGTATTGACAATTTTTAGATGTCATATTTGTATTGTGGTCATGTTTTTAAACAGAGTTCTTTAAGAATACATGTTAAAATATATGCAGATATAAAGTATCTGGAATTTCCTTCACGTTCCAGTTGTGGGGGAGTAGGTGGAAGTATGGATAAAACCAGTTTGCTGAGGAGTTGATAATTGTTAGGGTTGGATGATGGGTTTATGTATTTCATAATCAGTTCAGTTCAGTCACTCAGTCGTGTCCCACTCTTTGCGACCCCATGAACTGCAGCACGCCAGGCCTCCTTGTCCATCACCAACTCCCAGAATCCACCCAAACCCATGTCCATCGAGCTGGTGATGCCATCCAGCCATCTCATCCTCTGTCGTCCCCTTCTCCTTCTGCCCTCAGTCTTTTCCAGCATCAGGGTCTTTTCAAATGAGTCAGCTCTTCACATCAGGTGGCCAAAGTACGGGAGTTTCAGCTTTAACATCAGTCCTTCCAATGAACACCCAGGACTGGTCTCCTTTAGGATGGACTGGATGGATCTCCTTGCAGTCCAAGAGACTCTCAAGAGTCTTCTCCAACACCACAGTTCAAAAGCACCAATTCTTCAGCGCTCAGCTTTCTTTATAGTCCAACTCTCACATCCATACATGACCACTAGAAAAACCATAGCCTTGACTAGATGGATCTTTGTTGGCAAAGTAATGTCTCTGCTTTTCAATATGCTATCCAGGTTGGTCATAACTTTCCTTCCAAGGAGTAAGCATCTTTTAATTTCCTGGCTGCAATCACCATCTGCAGTGATTTCAGAGTCCCTAGAAATAAAGTCAGCCGCTGTTTCCACTGTTTCCCCATCTATTTGCCAGGAAGTGATGGGACTGGATGCCATGATCTTAGTTTTCTGAATGTTGAGCTTTAAGCCAACTTTTTCACTCTCCTCTTTCACTTTCATCAAGAGGCTCTTTAGTTCTTCACTTTCTGCCATAAGGGTGGTGTCATCTGCATATCTGAGGTTATTGATATTTCTCCTGGCAATCTTGATTCCAGCTTGTGCTTGTTCCAGCCCAGCGTTTCTCATAATGTTCTCTGCATATAAGTTAAATAAGCAGGGTGACAATATAAGTTAAATAAGCATGGTGTTAGTCCTACTAAACTGTAAATTCCCAGAGAGGGTGGACCTCGTCTGATTTATCGGTCCTGTAACATTCTGTGCCTGGCATCGATGAATGAATGAATAAAAGAACACATGAGAAATAGATTTGACATTAATATAAAAATGTATTTTCTAATACAGTTGTGCAAAGATTCATAGCTGCCTCAAGAAGTAGCAATTTTTCTTTCATGAGAAAAATTTTACCCTGTTTAGGCATAAAATGGCTTCCACTTGCCTGGGACTTCCCAAGTGGCTCAGTGGTAAAGAACCTGCCTGCCAATGCAGGGGATGTGGGTCTGATCCCTGGGTCAGGAAGATCCCGTAGAGGAGGAAATGGCAACCCACTTCAGTATTCTTGCCTGGGAAATCCCATGGACAGAGGAGCCTGGTGGGTGATAGATAGTTCATGGCGTTTCAAAGAGGCGGACATGACTGATATGACTGAACAGATACATATACACAATGCCTGGGGCAGGGGTGGGTGAGGTAAAGGGGATTCATGCATGGTGGGGGTGGGTGACTGGATTAAACAACTTTTAACCTTATTGCCAACCCAGGCCCTATAATTTGAGTTCTGCTGGTAAAGGTTGTTTATTGCATCATAAATTTCATTTTAGCTGATCAGCTATAATCTGTTTTGAAAAATTTTAGTAATACATTTCTATGTAATTACTTCTGTTCAAATTCAGATTTCATTTGCTATTTCTCCCTATCTTTTCCTTCTCCTTCTCTCTCCATTCCAAAAAGCTGATGATTAATATTTCCATTTTACTGTAAGGATGCATAAAGTTTCAGAAAACACAGTAGCAGACAGTGACGTGAGGACAGACTCAGAGACAAGAATACTTCTGAGATTCTTAGCATCAACTGTGCCAAAAGTAAATGCAGATCTGACAAATGACACAAAATCGTTACCTCGCCATTTCTTTTTCTGCTGATTGGATTTTTAAATACAAGGGCCCAATTTTCCATAGAAACAGATCAGATTTACAGCAAATACAAAAATTGCATCTTTTATTTATAAGGTTAAAAATCTACCCAAATACTTTTCATTAAAATCGTGTGTCTATAATATTGACTTTCAGAGGGTTAGTCAAGCATTACATAACTTTGCTTCTTCCTGTGGGAATTAATAAGCAGAGACCTGAAGGTCAATCTCCTCAACACAATTCCTGAGACTACCAATTCTGACCTTGATTACTTGATTCAGTTTGATACTGAAGTAGTTGTGAGATATGTGAGGAAATACACATGCTCACTCTCCTTTCTCCACTCTCTGCTTTCTTTCTAGAGGAACATCTTTTGTGAGAGCAACCTCTAGCCCCAACTCCATTCATGGACAGTTATGGAACTAGGACATCAACACGTTTTTAACCATTAGTGATTAACATACAAATATAACTTCCTGATGTTCAAGCTGGTTTTAGAAAAGGCAGAGGAACCAGAGATCAAATTGCCAACATCTGCTGGATCATAGAAAAAGCAAGAGAGTTCCAGAAAAACATCTATTTCTGCTTTATTGACTATGCCAAAGCCTTTGACTGTGTGGATCCCAATAAACTGTGGAAAATTCTGAAAGAGATAGGAATACCAGAACACCTGATCTGCCTCTTGAGAAATCTGTATGCAGGTCAGGAAGCAACAGTTAGAACTGGACATGGAACAGTAGACTGGTTCCAAATAGGAAAAGGAGTTCGTCAAGGCTGTATATTGTCACCCTGTTTATTTAACTTATATGCAGAGTACATCATGAGAAACGCTGGACTGGAAGAAACACAAGCTGGAATCAAGATTGCTGGGGGAAATATCAATAACCTCAGATATGCAGATGACACCACCCTTATGGCAGAAAGTGAAGAGGAACTCAAAAGCCTCTTGATGAAAGTGAAAGTGGAGAGTGAAAAAGTTGGCTTAAAGCTCAACATTCAGAAAATGAAGATCATGGCATCTGGTCCCACCACTTCATGGGAAATAGATGGGGAAACAGTGGAGACAGTGTCAGACTTTATTTTTCTGGGCTCCAAAATCACTGCAGATGGTGAATGCAGCCATGAAATTAAAAGACGCTTACTCCTTGGAAGGAAAGTTATGACCAACCTAGATAGCATGTTCAAAAGCAGAGAAATTACTTCACCAACAAAGGTTCGTCTAGTCAAGGCTATGGTTTTTCCTGTGGTCATGTATGGATGTGAGAGTTGGACTGTGAAGAAGGCTGAGCACCAAAGAATTGATGCTTTTGAACTGTGATGTTGGAGAAGACTCTTGAGAGTCCCTTGGACTGCAAGGAGATCCAACCAGTCCATTCTGAAGGAGATCAGCCCTGGGATTTCTTTAGAAGGAATGATGCTAAAGCTGAAACTCCAGTACTTTGGCCACCTCATGCGAAGAGTTGACTCATTGGAAAAGACTCTGATGGGAAAGAGGGATTGGGGGCAGGAGGAGAAGGGGACGCCAGAGGATGAGATGGCTGGATGGCATCACTGACTCGATGGACGTGAGTCTGAGTGAACTCTGGGAGTTGGTGATGGACAGGGAGGCCTGGGGTGCTGTGATTCATGGGGTCGCAAAGAGTCGGACACGACTGAGTGACTGATCTGATCCGATAACTTACTTATTTTGAATCATACTATATCTTCTGTTGAGAAGACTTTGAAAAAGTTAGGTAGATAAAATAGGGATAGGAAATTACACAGAGGGGGAAAACCTGGCAAGTCACACTCTGTGGAGTTGACAGTACCATGTTGGGAGGGCACCCACACTCCAAAGGAACTTACAGAGACAACCCCTACAATCAGGACTGTGTAAGACTGTCTTGAGTAAATCTGGGCTGGATTGAAATCATTCCTATAAGCTTTAAACTGAATGCCTAATTCCTTCTGAGGACTCAGTTCTTTATTCTAAGGATAAGCTGAAGCTTCAGTACTTTGGCCAACTGATGTGAAAAGCCGACTCACTGAAAAAGACCCTAATGATGGGAAAGATTGAGGGCAGGAGGAGAAGTGGGTGACAGGATGAGATGGCTGGATGGCATCATAGACTTAATGGACATGTGTTTGAGCAAACCTTGGAAGTTAGTGAAGGACAGGGAACTCTGGTGTGCCACAGTTCACAGGGTTGTAGAGTCAGACACAACTTAGCGATTGAACAAAGATAAGCAAGGATAAAAAGATAAAGAAGGGATTATGGAGAAAATATGAAGATGGAGGAAGTTACATAATTTTCAAATGCTTAACATTTTCTTTCTGAACCATGTTATGCTAGCATTTAAAGACCAGTGAGTAGATCATTGATTTACACAACCTCACTCCGTACCTTCCAATGTTTTATACAGCTTCAAGCACACCCTGCCAAATAAGGTAGTCTTTCCTACATTCAATATAGCTTTAAACATGTCTCTGAGAACAAAACATACATGTGAAAAAGTATGCCTTTGCTAAGCATGAGTAACACGCACGTACTTTTCAGAGAAGTGTTTCTCAAACTTTATTGTGTGTTCACATCCCCTGAAGACTTTGCTAACATGCAGATTTTAATCCAGTAGGTCTTGGGTGGGGCCTCAGATTCTGCATGTACACCAAGCCCTCAGGTGATGCTGATGCTGCTAGTCCACAGACCACACTCTGAGGAGGCTTTAGACCATAACAGGAAAATCCAGCACTGGCAGGAAATTAACACCCTCAAGGTCATTCCCACCTTTATATTTGTTTCCCCTGAGTTCTTTCACTCTTTCCTGTTTCACCGGTATGAGACAATTTCAGGACTGAGCAGAGTGGGAACACACGCACAAAAATTCTAAAATTACAACTTCAAGTGAAACAATAATAAGAGTTTAAGTTGTCTCAAGGGTAGGATGTAATTTTTGATATGCATGAATTATACATACTTCATGCAATTCACTGAACAAATACACGGTAGCCTATGTATTTCCATAAATGAAGCCATATGTCTGCAAAATTTAAAGGAAGCTTAATTAATGCACAGCACACCACTTCATGTGGCTTCCCTCATAGCTCAGTCGGTAAAGAACCTGTCTCCACCTGGATTTGATTCCTGGGTCAGGAAGATTCCCTGGAGAAGGAAATGGCAACCCACTCCAGAATTCTTGCCTGGAGAATTCCAAGGACAGAGGAGCCTGGCAGGCTACAATCCATGGACTTGTAAGAGTCAGATACGACTTAGTGACTGAATCACTCATCATCATCACACCACTTAATTGTCAGGCGTCTCTGGAGAGTGAGGTGATCTGAATAAATCAGATTTTCTAGATAAGTTCTGCTGCTGCTACTGAGTCACTTCAGTCGTGTCGGACTCTGTGCGACCCCATAGACAGCAGCCCACCAGGATGCCCCGTCCCTGGGATTCTCCAGGCACGAATACTGGAGTGGGTTGCCATTTCCTTCTCCAGTGCATGAAAGTGAAAAGTGAAAGTGAAGTCGCTCAGTCATGTCCGACCCTCAGTGACCCCATGGACTACAGCCTTCCAGGCTCCTCCATCCATGGGATTTTCCAGGCAAGAGTACTGGAGTGGGGTGCTATTGACTTCTCCTTTTTACATTTCTAAGTGTATACAGTGATTTTTCTTCTAAATCTTTCTGTAATTAACATATTCAAGACTTGTCAGATATACAAAACAGGGTTTAACATATCTACAATTATTCAGGGTCAACAATGATTACACTATAGAAAGATTGAGGGGAAGAGAGGGAGGATGAGATGGTTGGATGGCATTACCGACTCAATGGATATGAGTTTGAGCAAACTCCAGGAGACAGTGAAGGACAGGGAAGCCTGGCGTGCTGTATTTCATGGAGATGCAAAGAGCTGGACACAACTTAGCTACTGAACAACAACAATAGGAGCTGCTTAGGTCTGTGTGGGACTCTGCATTCCTATACAGTAGAGTCCTAGAGTGTCCTTTGGGTGGTTCTCAGCTTATTCCCAGCAAACTTCTGCCCCCTTCCTACATGATCAGCTGCCATTGCATACTGCTCTCTGATCACCCTCCTCTTATAATTTTTAACCTGCTGCCTTCTTTTTCATGTAATACTCTAGGGAAGATTCTAACTTCTTTCCTATTTCCCCTTTGTTTTATTAATTCAGGTACTCTCTTTCAGGCTTTTGGGTTACTGTCTATCTGAATCAGTACAATCATTCCAGCGTGCAGACATCATCAATTTAATCCCCATTAAGCATCTCTTATCATGGCTACTGAATACTCACTGATCCCGGTGTCCTTACAGTACTGGACCAAGTATTGTCCCATAACTTTTAGAAGATGATTATACTCATGGACATTGAGAAATTCCTGCTTATTATGGGATGGTTCCATGATCTCCAAGGGTATATTAACAATTCCAACTACACCTTCACCGAGTCTGGAAGAATAAATACATATATAAATTACGTGAAATTAAGCTAAGAAAACAGAAAAGGCTAGTATTTATCTTTCAAAATCAATTAAAAAAATAAATTCAGTCATTTGGTCCAAAGCATGTCAAAGTTAACAAGTTATAACTGTACTTTTTAATGTAAGTCTATGGTCATTCCAGTTGTGTTTGGTCCCATAATATAAAATTTCTTAATATGTCATTACTGAATTAATATGACTTCTTTTTTAAACCTATAACCTGACATGGGGAGTCAGAGTGAGTAGGGAAATGAGGCCTTGAAGCAGTAAACACCCCTAACAATCCCTTGCAGAGATAAACTGACACAGTCGTCTTAACAATACAGGCCAGACAGTCGCTTTTTATCATCCTTGTTTCACCTGTCAGGTTGGATTTCTCCTCATCATTGCAGAGGTCCACGGGTGCTCAGTGAAATCTATTAAGGGAATATACACTGTACTATCTGAGAAAGGAATAGCCTGATGGATAAACTTGATTTTTTTTCACATTTCAGCAGCTCTTGATGTATGTGGCTGGGCTCTTCTGCTTAGTGCTGTAACCTGATTGGGGAAAAGGCATCCAGAAATCGGGCTTTTCAGGGGCTCCCAGGGCCTGTGCCTACGACTGGTGCACAAGCCATGCCTTCCCAATTTGGGGCTTTCCATCATGTTTTCCATCACTTGCCCTTTCCACCCTGCCCTTCCTTCAACTCTTCATTCTGTAAGCCTAAATTTGGGCATCATTTCTTCCAGGAGACCTAACTTAACTTTCCCAGGTTTGGTTTACTGCCCCTCCTAAGAGGCTCTTTTTGCACCTGGTCCTTGCCTATAACAGATATTTGTTTGTTCATTTATCAATTCATTCATGCTCAGCACCTGGTCCCATGCCAGAAACCAGGAATATGTTATGAATAAGGAAGATAAGGTCCCTGTTTATGAGTTTTCCCTTCTATTAAAGGCTGAAAGCCATTACGGGTGACAAGGTAATTTCAGATGGTATAAGCGGTGTAAGCAAAACACAGCAGGTGCCATAATACGTGAAGAGAGATAAGGTGGAAGGAGTGATGTCAGAGGCTAATTTTAATTAGATAGTCCAAGAGACCTTCCTGTGGAGCAGATTTCAGAGCTGATGCCTGAGTGACATGCTAGGACCCTCAGTAAGAAGATCTGAGGACAGAAGGTTCAATGCAGAGGGAAGAGCAAATGTCAAGGCCCAAAGGTAGAAACGAGTTTAGGATGTTTGAGAAACAAGATGCCTGCCAGCGTGCAGGGAATGCTGTCAGAGGGTGGTATCGAAACAGGTGCTCCAGAGCCAGGCAGAAGCCAGATCACTGACAGAATATGAAAACCAGTGCTATTCTACATGCACTGGGATTTTAAGCAAGACAGTAAACTAATTTATATTTTAAAAGATCATTCTCACTGTTTCCACACAATATAAAAAACATGTATTTATACACTTGTCCTTCTCACTGGATTATAAGTTCCTTAGCAAAAGGTAGTAGGTCTTCACCATTCTGTCTGCAGAGTTTGGTACAGTGCCTGGCACATGGTACTATAATACCAGTGCTTGCTGAATAAACAAATGAATGAATCATGATCTCCTTGAGAGTGAGGGGACAAGATGAAGAAATGTTCCCCTGAGCTATCCTATTGCTCATGGTTATCCTGTCTGATTCTGTAATTTTCTACAGTCTCTCTTCAGGGCTCTAAGTAATTCACGAGAGCAGCTTGTGGAGCTTCAGACCGACCACTGGGAAAGCACCAGAATGTATTCCTCTGGAATCCAGGCAGGCTGGCGAGTGCTAAGAATATATGCTCATGCAGGTAACTGGCAAGAACTCATTCATGCTGGGGCTACACAAAATGTTGAAAGGGTTGTGTTACAAGACTATGGATTTTTCTTTTCTAAAATTTCTTTACTCTGCTTGCATTATTTTTTAATTGGAGAAATATCAGCAACTTCACCTGAGTAGATGGCACAGAAATGGTAAAATTTCCAAAAGTGTGCTTTTTCCTTAGAGCAGGCATGCAATCCTACTGATACTATAAATTAGGCAGATGAATGCCTGCACGTTAATGGGAAGGGTGAATGGGAGACACGACACCTGCTCCCATTATGATTAATTACTCATCTAACTCCAAAGACAGGATCCTACCACACCTTCCCTCATCCTGCCTGTGCCTCTGAAAACAAAAACATACTTACAAGGACTTCAGTTTCAACTGTGGGCCGACTTTCTCATGCATTTTGATCAAGCGGTTACTGCTATAAATGAACATCCCAGCTTGGCTTCGGTTTTCTATGTTCACACCAAAGAACAGGGTGAGTGTCCTTGCTTTTTTTAATTCTCTAGCATTACATTTAGAAAGTTAAAAAAAAATCATTAAGTAAAAATATATATTTTACAAACTAATAATAATTAAATAACTCAGAAGGTAAACATAAAGGAACTATACACACACACACACACACACACACACATATATATATATATAAAAATATCCAGGTATTTTGCAAAACCTAGTTGGCGCATTCAGTATCTCTCTATAGCCAAGCATTTTGCATAAACACGATCAGCAATAACCATACCAGTAAAACATAAGCATTCCTTTATTCACAAATGAGTTTGCCAATTTAAATTTATAAGAACTAGAAAGTCAGCAGAATCATGAAACATTAACTGGCCTAAATGTACATTGCAGCATTTTTGAAAAATAATCATCTGACCATGTGAAAATGTAGGTATTTCTAACACTGAATGTGATTTCTAACGTTTAGCATGTTCTCAAACCTCTAAATATTCTACACAGATTCAGTTCAGTCGCTCAGTCGCATCTGACTCTTTGCGACCCCATGAACCACAGCACACCAGGCCTCCCTGTCCATTACCAACTCCCGGAGTTCACCCAAACCCATGTCCATTGAGTCGGTGATGCCATTTAACCATCTCATCCTCTGTTGTCCTCTTCTCCTCCTGCCTTCAATCTTTCCCAGCATCAGGGTCTTTTCAAATGAGTCAGCTCTTGGCATCAGGTGGCCAAAGTATTGGAGTTTCAGCTTCAACATCAGTCCTTCCAATGAACACCCAGGACTGATCTCCTTTAGGATGGACTGGTTGGATCTCCCTGCAGTCCAAGGGACTCTTAAGAGTCTTTTCCAACACCATAGTTCAAAAGCATCAATTCTTCGGCGCTCAGCTTTCTTTATAGTCCAACTCTAACAGCCATACATGACTACTGGAAAAACTATAGCCTTGACTAGAGGGACCTTTGTTGACAAAGTAATGTCTCTGCTTTATAATATGCTGTCTAGGTTGGTCATAACTTTCCTTCCAAGGAGTAAGCATCTTTTAATTTCATGGCTGCAATCACCATCTGCAGTGATTTTGGAGCCCAGAAATAAAGTCAGCCACTGTTTCCTCATCTATTTGCCATGAAGTGATGGGACCATGCCATGATCTTAGTTTTCTGAATGTTGAACTTTAAGCCAACTTTTTCACTCTCCTCTTTCAGTCTCATCAAGAGGCTCTTTAGTTCTCCTTCACTTTCTGCCATAAGGGTGGTGTCATCTGCATATCTGAGGTTATTGATATTTCTCCTGGCAATCTTGATTCCAGCTTGTGCTTCATCCAGCCCAGCATTTCTCATGATGTACTCTGCATATAAGTTAAATAAGCAGAGTGAAATATACAGCCTTGACGTACTCCTTTTCCTATTTGGAACCAGTGTGTTGTTCCATGCCCACTTCTAACTGTTGCTTCCTGACCTACACAGATTGGAATGTGCCAAAAGATATTCTTCAGTTTTCTTTTTCCATATTCAAAGTAAATCAGAGTTAATGAAGCATGTTTACAAGGACAACAGCTTCTGTTTTTCTGACTCTATCTGCTGTACTATGTTTTATGTGACATTTGCATTAAAAGTATAAAAGCAGAAATTAAGAGACAGCAGAATACACAAGAAACCATCATAGGAGCAGGAGGCTGAAAAGCACTTGCATGTAAGAACCAGAAAGAGGGGCATGACTTCAAGTACAAGCTCATCTTTGTAATAACCATATGACTATGGATGAGCCACTTCAACTTTTCGTCTGGTCTGAAAAATGGGAATTGTATCCGTCTAGCCACTTGGGATGCCATGAGGATTAAAAGAGATGATATTCAGCATGAATCTGGAAGACTTTAGGTGCGTGGCAAATGTCATTCTCCTTTTCCACCAAGAATGGTATCAAACATAGTTCTTTCCCTCCACTCATCCTGTAGCTCCCCTCATTCCACAGAAACAGCTTCTTTCTTTTCAAATTCATGATCATGGGCTATTAAAAGTAATATAATATACTTGCTGGACGGATTAAATATATCTATCATTAAAGGACAATAATAAAGCTTCAGCAGTCCTTCTATGTGGATGTAATGACAGAGATTAGACATTATGACATTAGATTTTTTGAGGGAGTTACTGACATGAATATATTATGTATTTTTAAATGCACAAACATGTAGGGTTAAATATATATGAATCAAACTTTTTCTCAAAAATGTCTACTCTATAATTAGATCCCTGCTGTTTAACTAAAAAGAATACTGATTTTGTAAAGAACCCCAAAACAGAGTATTAGAGGGTATGATGTAATCACTCTGTGATATGGCATACTGATTGTCTTCAAATATTAAAAAAAGCATTTTGCTATAAAAACAAGTCCACTCCAACTAGCATTATTATAAAATATAGGTTGCTCACCTTTTATGTCTATCATTGTGATAACAAAAAAGTCATCAACCAGCTCTTTCTTTCTGAAGACTTTAAAGTGGCCTTTGCTTTTCAGTAAAGAATCCTAAGGCAGTTATTTATTGTTTATTTTGATACATGCATACTTAACAGTTCAAATTTAAGTTGTGAGGAAAGTTATGGTTATATAGTGGGCTTCCCTGGTGGCTCAGACAATGAAGAATCTGCCTGCAATGCAGGAGACCCAGGTTCAATCCCTGGGTTAGGAAGGTCCCCTGGAGAAGGGAATGTCAACCCACTCCAGTGTTCTTGCCTAGAGAATCCCATGGACAGAGGAGCCTGGTGGGCTACAGTCCACGGGGTTACAAAGAGTTGGACTTGACTGAGCGACTCACACACACATGGTCATATAGCACATCACAATTCACATATACCAGAACATGCTGAAAACCAGTAACACGTCCCTAAAAATTTATTTGTAAAAGTTACCACAGTTTTCGAAGTCTGGCTTAACTTGGACAACAGCTATTATTTTCAGTTTAATTTGTTTGACACCCGAGCTGGACAGCAAGTCAACCTTACCAATGTAAACAATGGTTTTGTAATACAGGCTTACTATTTTTATTTTAATTGTATATAAGTGATACTTTTACCTGAAATATCATCCATCTTAAATTGAAAGCAGTACTGGAAGATGGAAGAAACTGGGACTAACCATTCAGAGTTCAAATAGCAGAAGACATAGAGAAAGTGAAGCTGCCAGCTGACCCCCTGAGCAGTTCACTTCTTCATCATAAAATGATGAATAGCATAAAATGTCACAGGCTAAGGAAGAGAAACTGTCATAATAATGACCAAATCTGTCGACAGTGAAATCAGAGTTTCAGGGGGTTCCAACAAACAGAAAATCTCCTGTCTTACCTCTGCTTCTCTTGAAGAACCTTCTGCTTTGCTTTAACATCTTCCAGAGCTTTTTGTAATACATCCTAGAAAAGTACATTTGGTTACGAGAGAACATAATGCCATTAAATTAATGAGAGCTGAGTTGATATTTATTATCCTATTATCCAGAGGTTTCACAAGGGTAACAGTGACAGGTCACACTGCCTAATGCAATTCTACCACAGTAAGTACTCAATAAATACTTGATAGATATGAAGTTCCAACAGCTAAGAAGACAAACCAAATCCAAGCCCACAGTTCTCTTTTTGCGCATATTCCAATGTCCTCTCTGTCTTTAGAGAAAGAGCCACTGCTCCCTTTAAAGTCACAATGGCTTTCACACAAACAATGTGAAAACCTGGGGAAAGTCATTCCATGTACCTGGCCTTTGTCTGTGAGAATGGACAATGCTTCATCATGTGATCTATCACTAAGGCTTTTTTCAGGAAAAAACAGAAATTGTGACTACAAAATTTTATCAAAGGCCAAAAGAAAATGTCTCCTCTCTATCAAGTGCCATACAGTCCTCACTAATACTCCCCAAACTTTCCCCTTATAGAATATCCCATCCCTGGATTTTCTCCCTTTCAGAGTGCCTCCATACTAGTGCCTGCCTGTCTTTCTTTTCTTCTAACTTGATATATCAGCTCATTCCTAACTCTATCTCTAGTATCTTCCCTCCAGTCAGGCAGAAAAGAAATAATGCATCATCACTATTTCACAAATAAGAACAAACTTTTAACATGCTCCATCCACCTGATATGAAAGATGGGCATCTGATTTGATGGGTAGACCACGGAGTGAACCTATTTTCACTGACTTGTAAAAGAAAATGGTAAATGCTTGGTAAGTATTGCACTTCAAATTCAACCACTCAACTGCCTAGAGGAATTTAAGAGGTCAAAAGCTGAGGTCATTCTGCTTAGCTCTCTTCTCTGAGTTAAAGAAGTCAGTGCACATCAGAGCAACAAAGCAAGTTGCTCAAAGACGTCCCCACCTTTTCTGTCAATGGACTTAAGAGCACAGAGCAGAGAGGTGGTGAGAGGTAATGGGCTCAGGCAGGAAGAAAGGGAGGTCCTGACCCATTAGAAAGCGTCTGTTTCTCTTGTCATGCAAATACATGAAGCTAAGGAAATTGATTTTTTTTTAAGAGACAAAATAAAGCTTAAACTTTTCTTTAAAAAATCTGTAACAATAAGATAGGTCTACATTTACCTTAAAAAAAGTGAAAAGAAATAGGTAAAAGAGTTTTGGGAAAACCATGGAGCACTTTGGGGAATTACCATGTGCTACTCTCTGACTTCATCCCGTATTCATGACAGTTAGATATGAGAGCTCTTCCTCACACACAGCCTTGGTCCTTGAAAGTTTAAGAGCAAATTACAGAAAGAATTCCTACACTGAGACTGTAGAAGAGGAAGAAGGAAGGGTGAAGTAAAGCATTTTTTTCTCCAAACACCTCCTTACCCCATGCAAGCAAAGAAATATGCCAAATGATAAATATGCACCACAGTAGAAAGTCTGGTACCGTATTTTTGGTAAAAGTTAGCAAACTTACATGTCCTGCAGCAACATTCTTTTTCTCTTAGTTGCTATGTATTGTAATTAATAATAACAGTTCTTTACAACCTATCTTACTCATGGGCATATTGCAAGGATTACAGAGAATGTTTATGAACTGTGTGGAATAACTCATAAGAAAAGAGTTTTGCAAGCTGGAAGCACTGTTATTAATATTCATAATTATAGTATATAACTCCTGGCAGTAGAAAGAAGGATTGCTTATTAGTGTTCTCTTTGCTCTCCCCATTCATTTAGGTCCATAGGGAGCTATAATTTGAAGAGATATTTTCAGGGAGACTTGATAGGCTAGTTTTTTCTTTTAGCTTTTCATTATTTTCTCCCTTTCTTTATACTTTTTCCTTCATTTTAAAGAAATGAGTTGTGATGTCCTTCCCCACTGTTTCCAATTCACCCCACATTTAGTTCATCTTTGCTCTCAATCTCAGCCTTTCCCCAACTTGCTGAGTCTCCTCCCCTTTCTCTGCTCTCATCTGTCTACCTTGTGTTAAAATGAACTTAATCTCCTCAGCTTGGTTAAAGGTTTAGGAAGTAAGTGATAAGAGACAACTATGTACAGGAAAAAGCAAATGGCCCTGTTTGCCCTTTAAGAAGACTATATGTCATACCTTGGCAGAGGAAGACAGAGGAGTTCTGTCAGAGTGGTTTACTTTGATTTGTGCTTCTTTCAGGATGAGTTCAGCTAGAAACAGAAGCAAGATAATTTAATAAAATGAAATTATTTCAAACATCTTTAAATGAATATTACATATACATAATACATACATGACCAATAAGAATGGCTTACAGATAATAATTTCAGAAAATTCTATATTCCTTCTACAGCCCTCACACATTCCAAGGTTAGGTAGCTATATAGTGTTTCCTCTAAGGCATGACAACTTACAGAGCATACACTTGTTGTCATTTAGTTGCCAACCCATGTCAGACTCTTTGCAACCCCACGGACTGGAGCCCACCAGGCTCTCTCTGTCCATGAGATTTCCCGAATACTAGAGTGGGTTACCATTTCCTCCTCCTGATCTAGCAAT
This sequence comes from Bos mutus, assembly GCF_027580195.1. Taxonomy (NCBI): domain Eukaryota; kingdom Metazoa; phylum Chordata; class Mammalia; order Artiodactyla; family Bovidae; genus Bos; species Bos mutus. The sequence goes on from NC_091617.1 coordinate 52,928,344, forward strand.
CAAACCTACAGCTCCTGCCACCATCTCCTGCATTGTGGGTAGGCTGTCTATGTCTGAGCCACCTATACATATACATACAAATTCAAAAGTCATGACTGAATGTTTGGTTGACTGAAACTCTCTAAAATCCATGAAATATGGATTCAGAGCTACTCCTCACTCTTGGATCACTGGGGAAGGATGACTTTGTCCTTTTGTGGGAGGACTGATTGTGTATAGCATTCTGTCTTAAAGTAGATGTAACATCAGTCTCTAAAATTATCTAACTCTGCAACGGAACAATGGGGGTTTCTTTTTTTTTTTTTTAATTTGGCTGTGCTGGGTGGTTGTGGCACATGGGATCTTTAGCTACGACATGTGAACTCAGTTGTGGCATGTGGGATCTAGTTCCCTGTCCGGGGATCGAACCCAAGTCCCCTGCAGTGGCAACACGGAGACTTAACCACTGGACCATCAGGGAAGTCCCTGGGGTTTTCTGATGCACATCAATCTAGTTTCAAGTGTGTCCTTAGAATTTAATTATTTTTGTAATAATAAGTAACATCATATTTAGACAAAACCAAAGATGGGAAATGTGTTATAAAGTTCCTGAGAGGGAGGAATTACATTTGACTAATTGTGGTTATTCCTGCAATGGTGAGAGCAGCGTTCAGTTCAGTTCAGTTGCTCAGTTGTATCTGACTCTTTGCCATCCTATGGACTGCAGCATGCTAGGCCTCCCTGTTCATCACCAATTCCTGGAATTTACTCAAACTCATCTCCATTGAGTCCATGATGCCATCCAATCATCTCATCCTCTGTCGTCCCCTTCTCCTCCCACCTTTAATCTTTCCCAGCATCAAGGTCTTTTCCAATGAATCAGTTCTTCACATCAGGTGGCCAAAGTACTGGAGTTTCAGCTTTAGCATCAGTCCCTCCAGTGAATATTCAGGACTGATTTCCTTTAGGATGGACTGGTTAGATCTCTTTGCAGTCCAGTAGACTCTCAAGAGTCTTCTCCAACACCACAGTTCAAAAGCATCAATTTTTCAGGGCTCAGCTTTCTTTACAGTCCAACTCTCACATTCATACATGACTACCAGAAAAACCATAGCTTTGACCAGACATACCTTTGTTGGCAAAGTCAAGTCTCTGCTTTTTAATATGCTGTCTAGGTTGGTCATAACTTTTTTTCCAAGGAGCAAGTGTCTTTTAATTTCAAGGCTGCAGTCACTACCTGCAGTGATTTTGGAGCCTCCCAAAATAAAGTCAGCCACTGTTTTTCCAGTGGTCATGTATGGATGTGAGAGATTGACTATAAAGAAAGCTGAGCACCGAAGAATTGATGCTTTTGAACTGTGGTGCTGGGGAAGATTCTTGAGAGTCCCTTGGACTGCAAGGAGATCCAATCAGTCCATTCTAAAGGAGATCAGTCCTGGGTGTTCACTGGAATTACTGATGTTGAAGCTGAAACTCCAATACTTTGGCCACCTGATGCCAAGAGCTGACTCATTTGAAAAGACCCTGATGCTGGGAAAGATTGAAGGCAGGAGGAAAAGGGGATGACAGAGGATGAGATTGTTGGATGGCATCACCGACTTGATGGGTTTGGGTGGACTCCTGGAGTTAGTGATGGACAGGGAGGCCTGGGGTGCTGTGGTTCATGGGGTCAAAAAGAGTCGGACACGACAGAGTGACTGAACTGAACTGTTTCCACTGTTTCCCCATCTATTTGTCATGAAGTGATGGGACCAGATGCCATGATCTTTGTTTTCTGAATGTTGAGCTTTAAGCCAACTTTTTCACTCTCCTCTTTCACTTTCATCAAGAGGCTCTTTAGCTCTTCTTAGCCGTCTGCCATAAGGGTGGTATCATCTGCATATCTGAGGTTTTTGATCTTTCTCCCGGCAATCTTGATTCCAGCTTGTGCTTCATCCAGCCCAGCGTTTCTCATGATGTACTCTGCATATAAGTTAAATAAGCAGGGTGACAATATACAGCCTTGACATATTCCTTTCTGGATTTGGAACCAGTCTGTTGTTCCATGTCCAGTTCTAACTGTTGCTTCCTGACCTGCATACAGATTTCTCAGGAGGCCGGTCAGGTGGTCTGGCTTTACCATCTCTTTAAGAATTTTCTAGTTTGTTGTGATCCACACAGTACAGCCTATGTCTCAGAATAATTGCTCAATGAATGTTTGCTGATTAAACGGACAATAATGATGTAGGCCATATAACAATAATGATACAGGCCACAAGTAATTACATACCTCTCTTTACTGCTTCTTCTGCCTTTTTAACTTCACATTTAAATGCTCCTTTAAAAGAAGATGTGACATACAGATACTTTCTGAAACAAAATAGGAAAGAACATAATCAAGTCAGATTATCATTTTAAAGTTCACAATGCAAAAATATTCCCTAAGAAGACTATATACTCCAGAGATATATTATTATTCAGAAAAATTCATCAAGTAAGTTACATTCAGCTGTTAAATCAGCAAAGTTTATAACTAAGAAAAATTCCTTGCTTTGTAATACTGAGCAATTTTGTTTCTGTAGGGAAACTTCAGGAGAGAGACAGGAAAATCTCTGCCCACACAAATATTCACTTAAACATGTAAAATGTGATACTTTTCTTAAAAAGAAAATTTTCTATTGAACTGCTTCATTATCAAAGTTTCTGGTTAATATACCCATCCTTCTTACCCAGACCATCATTGATACTGGGTAAACTGTTTCTCCCTCTCTGTAAACAATTATCTCTAACTGAAATGCTCAAAAACACACATTAATGTATCATTTTAAACTACTAAAACATTTTTCTAATTTATTGCTCAAGAAGCCTGTTTTCAAGGTTCAGGGTTTTACTGAAAGCAAAGATACTCCAGAACAATCACAGAGAAAGAAATGTATATATATCTTTTCCTCACTCAAAGTGAGCAAAATAGAGATGAGAAAGGCTCTGCAGAATCAGAGTTTCTCTGAAAGCAGTTGAAGCTATGTTTTTCTATAATAGAGGATTCCTGGAATAAGGATTTTAAATGCTGGTTTAAATCATCATAGAGAGAAAAACTCCAGATCAATATTTGGTCTGAGAATACTCAAAGCTCTGTATACTTCATTCTATAACTTTTGCCTCTCATATCCATGTAGACTTGGAAGCTTACCATTCTCTGATAAGGCAAGTTTTAGATAGGCAGTGAGAGGTAGAGGGAGAATTCTAGAACATCTTTTGAAGCCAAAACATTCTAGACATGTAAAAGAGAAATTTGTTCATGCAGAGGAGAGAGTCTAAATTTATTAATATATATACGCCCAATGAGTCTATGCCAGGGATAGGCAAAATATTGCTCATGGGCCAAATTAAGCCAGCAGCTTGTTTCTATTATAGCCTAAGATCTAAGATTTTTTTTTTTTTTCCATTTTAAAGGATTTTAAAAAAAGGAAAAAATTAGGTATCTGGATATGTCCAGATACCTACTCTCAGGCCCTTTATAGAAAAAGTTGACCAATCCTTAGAATCTAGGCTAATATTGATGGTTTTTGAATCACAGCTTGATCTAGAATTGCTTTTCTATGCTCTGGTTTTTAAACAGTGTAAGCAGTAGTGCAAATTCTTCACAATACAAACAGGTCACACATAATTTACATGGCTGTTAGCTGGAGTCTGTTTGTTTTAAAACTCTTCCATTATCTCAACAGAAGCTGTACAGATATACTCTGGACAGAACACCATCGTGATTAATCAAGATTTGGGCTACTTGGAGCCCCTTCTATCTGGGTTAAAAGCCTTTGTTTGTCCCTTACTAGGAGTACAAATTACAAAAGACTGGGCAAATGACTTCATTTTCTGTGATTCCATTTCCTTATCTGTAAATTGAGATAAAAACAGTGATGTCTGTCTCACAAGACTGCTAAGAGAATTAAAGATATCAGCATAGCTAAAGAACTTAGAATAATGCTGCTTCATAGTAAATTGACTTAGTAGAATGTGTTTTACCTAATAAATACCTTATAAGTTGTGTCTATTAGATATATGGTATAGAGGAAATATTAGTATGTATTTTAGAGATAATATGGAGAAGGAAATGGCAACCCATTCCAGTATTCTTGCCTGGAGAATCCCATGGACGGAGGAGCCTGGTGGGCTACAGTCCACAGGGTCGCAAAGAGTCAGACACGACTGAGCGACTTCACTCACTTAGAGATAATATACATCGGGAATATGAAATAAAATGAGTAGTGATCTTTTAAAAATCTGAAAAACTTGTGGAAGTGTGCCTAATTACCTACAAAAAGGCTTAATGCTAAAAAAATTAATAAAAACAAAAAACCTCACTAAATGACATTCTAAATTCATCTACTGCAATGGTTTAATGAATAATTCAAGTTATAATAACTATGTATCTTTACCTCTGACTTCAATGTTCATTTTCCAAGAAGATTTACACAGTCAGTACAAGAAAGGAACACTCATAAAAATCTAAGATAAAGCAATTCTCAATTTGTTCCCTTGATTTTCTTTTACAATAAACATGGTTCATTTAAATCATAACCAAGGTATATTTCAAATCAGTCTCTGTTACATTTAGGGAACAACAAAACCTAAGTTTTAAAGTAAGAAATCATTGACCACTATACACTGGAATTATCATTTGCTTTTAAAACAAAATCACATATTAATCACATAATTATTTTTATTTGAATCACTTAAATCAAATCTTTATTTAAAAAGTCAAAATGAAATTAAAGAGAAACTGAACAATGAGGTAATCCTTCAAAGATGATGTGAATTACACTACTCAAGCATTTTTAGAGACTACATGTTTACAGACAAGAAAACATAGGTGGCATAAAAGGTGCCAACTGTGCATTAGTACTTAATTTTAAACAACAAAAACAAAAAAATGCTCTCTCTTCATGGAGTGGGTCATTGAGATAACCTGGTCTCAGATAATGTGTACATCTCAGATGATGGTTTGAATTTTATTATTCCATGGACAGAGGAGCCTGGTAGGCTGCAATGCATGGGGTCACAAAGAGTCAGACATGACTGAGTGACCAACACACACACACACACACACACACACACACACACACACACTGCTCACAACAGTTAAAGAAAGCTACGAAATATATGTGATTTTGTAAATCTAGTGTAGTAAATCTGCCTGTTTTCATAAAAGAATGAATCTTTGTTCAAATCCCCATCCATAATCAGAAGCCCCCATCAGCCTCACACATTATTTTTTCCTACTCGTGGTCTCTTGAAGATAAAAATGCTTCTGAGAATCATGCTTCTGAGAATCAGAGTAATACTGGAGGAAAAAGAAGAGAATCCATCCAGTTCTACTCCTCAGCCTTGCAACATTCCCTGCAAGGGAATGGTGTCCCTTCTAGAACTGGGCTTCTAGTTTCTCAGTGGTTAGACTGGTTTCAACACCATCTCCCAAACTCTGAATGTACTTGACCTCTGCCCACACTGGATGTTGTGGTCTCTGTTTTCACTTTGTTTCTGCCTTCTCTCTTTGCCTAATTCTGCCTCATTTTAGGTTTCCACTCTTCCTCACACATTTCACCTTCTACATCCCTACTTTCTTCCATCAATGAAATTGCATTCAAATGTTTTGCTTCCACTTTTTATATAAATCAATTTATTGAATATTTTCTTTCTAATAGAGCTTAAAAACATAAGGTCAATGAAAAGTATTGAGGGACAATGGTTAAAAATTGAAAGCATTTCCTCTAAAGTCAGGAACAAGACAAGGGTGCCCACTTTCACCATTACTATTCAACATAGTTTTGGAAGTTTTGGCCACAGCAATCAGAGAAGAAAAAGAAATAAAAGGAATCCAAATTGGAAAAGAAGAAGTAAAACTCTCACTGTTTGCAGATGACATGATACTCTACCTAAAAAACCCTAAAGACTCCACCAGAAAATTACTAGAACTAATCAATGAATATAGTAAAGTTGTAGGATGTAAAATCAACACACAGAAATCCCTTGCATTCCTATACACTAATAATGAGAAAACAGAAAGAGAAATTAAGGAAACAATTCCATTCACCATTGCAACAAAACGAATAAAATACTTAGGAATATATCTACCTAAAGAAACTAAAGACCTATATATAGAAAACTATAAAACACTGGTGAAAGAAATCAAAGAGGACACTAATAGATGGAGAAATATACCATGTTCATAGATTGAAAGAATCAATATAGTGAAAATGAGTATACTACCCAAAGCAATTTATAGATTCAATGCAATCCCTATCAAGCTACCAACAGTATTCTTCACAGAGCTAGAACAAATAATTCCACAATTTGTATGGAAATACAAAAAACCTCAAATAGCCAAAGCTATCTTGAGAAAGAAGAATGGAACTGGAGAAATCATCCTGCCTGACTTCAGGCTCTCCTACAAAGCCACAGTCATCAAGACAGTATGGTACTGGCACAAAGACAGAAATATAGATCAATGGAACAAAATAGAAAGCCCAGAGATAAATCTACGCACCTATGGACACCTTATCTTTGACAAAGGAGGCAAGAATATACAATGGATTAAAGACAATCTCTTTAACAAGTGGTGCTGGGAAAACTGGTCAACCACTTGTAAAAGAATGAAACTAGAGCACTTTCTAACACCATACACAAAAATAAACTCAAAATGGATTAAAGATCTAAATGTAAGACCAGAAACTATAAAACTCCTAGAGGTGAACATAGGCAAAACACTCTCCGACATACATCACAGCAGGATCCTCTATGACCCACCTCCCAGAATATTGGAAATAAAAGCAAAAATAAACAAATGGGACGTAATTAAACTTAAAAGCTTCTGCACATCAAAGGAAACTATAAGCAAAGTGAAAAGACAGCATTCAGAATGGGAGAAAATAATAGCAAATGAAGCAACAGACAAACAACTAATCTCAAAAATATACAAGCAAGTCCTACAGCTCAATTCCAGAAAAAATAAATGACCCAATCAAAAAATGGGCCAAAGAACTAAATAGACATTTCTCCAAAGAAGACATACAGATGGCTAACAAACACATGAAAAGATGCTCAACATCACTCATTATCAGAGAAATGCAAATCAAAATCACAATGAGGTACCATTTCACGCCAGTCAGAATGGCTGCGATCCAAAAGTCTACAAATAATAAATGCTGGAGAGGGTGTGGAGAAAAGGGAACCCTCTTACACTGTTGGTGGGAATGCAAACTAGTACAGCCACTATGGAGAACAGTGTGAGATTCCTTAAAAACTGGAAATAGAACTGCCTTATGATCCAGCAATCCCACTGCTGGGCATACACACTGAGGAAACCAGAAGGGAAAGAGACACGTGTACCCCAATGTTCATCGCAGCACTGTTTATAATAGCAAGGACATGGAAGCAACCTAGATGTCCATCAGCAGATGAATGGATAAGAAAGCCTTGGTACATATACACAATGGAGTATTACTCAGCCATTAAAAAGAATACATCTGAATCAGTTCTAATGAGGTGGATGAAACTGGAGCCTATTATACAGAGTGAAGTAAGCCAGAAAGAAAAACACCAATACAGTATACTAACGCATATATCTGGAATTTAGAAAGATGGTAACAATAACCCTGTATACGAGACAGCAAAAGAGACAGTGATGTATAGAACAGTCTTTTGGACTCTGTGGGAGAGGGAGAGGGTGGGAAGATTTGGGAGAATGGCATTGAAATATGTATAATATCATATATGAAACGAGTCGCCAGTCCAGGTTCGATGCATGATACTGGATGTTTGGGGCTGGTGCACTGGGACGAGCCAGAGGGATGGTATGGGGAGGAGGAGGGAGGAGGGTTCAGGATGGGGAACACATGTATACCTGTGGCAGATTCATGTTGATATATGGCAAAACCAATACAATATTGTAAAGTTAAATAAAATAAAATTTTAAAAAATCTTAAAAAAAAAGTATTGAGGGAAAATGAAAGCTAACACAATAAAAAATAAATAATAAAAGTTTTGTTCCTTATAATGGCAAAAATAAAATAAGAAAATACTATTAATAACACATAGATTTGGAACCACACAAAAGGTCACTTACACAACTGTTGGTGTAAAAATAAATTGGTCTCTACTTCTTGGAGGGTAAATTAACAGGGCCCCTCAAAATTAACAGTGTATCTATCTTCTGACTCATAATTTACTTCTGTAATCCATTCTACAGAAATAATATTTGAGCATAAATATGCATATCTCAAATAATGACCAAGCATATCCAGTTTAGCACTGTAACAAGGAAAACAGTGTTTTACTGTCTGGTGGCTTAGATGGTAAAGAACCTGCCTGCAGTGCATGAGATCCAGGTTTGATCCACGGGTCGGGAAGATTCCCTGGAGAAGAGAATGGCAATCCACTCCAGTATTCTTGCCTGGAGAATCCCAGGCACAGAGGAGCCCGACAGGCTACAGTCCATGGGGTCACAAAGAGTCAGACACAACTGAGCAACTAACAAACACACACAATGAAAACCATAAAACCTAACTATACATCAAGAAGTAGTTAAACCACAGAGTACTATACCATGCATCTAACAGTGCCAAAGAAAGATTTCCAAGAGAACTTTTGTAAATTAAAAAAAAAAAAAGTTACATATAATTTTATGTTTAAAAATTGTGTGTGGGGTTTATGTGTATGTAAATATGCAGAAGACGATCTGGGAGGGTATTTATTAAACTCCAGGCAGAGATTCTCCTTTGGGGAGATTACAGATTGCTAGAGCACAGAGTGAATGACAAGTGGTAAAGGGAGCTTTTAGTTATTTGATCTTCTCCAGTATCAAACTCTGTACTGTTTGAGGGTTTTTTGTTTTTTTTTTTTAATTTAAATTTTTTGCTGTGGCGGGTCTTTGTTGCTATGCACGGGCTTTCTCTAGGTGCGGCAAGTGGTGTGTGGGCTCAGTAGTGTGACACATGGGCCTAGCTGCCTTGCGGCCTGTGTGATCTCCTCTGATCAGGAATCGAACACATGTCCCCTGCATTGACAGGTGAATTCTTACCCCAGGGAAGCCCCTGTTTGAGTTTTAATTAATAAATTTTACTATTTTAGGAGCAAAATGGAACCACATCCCCTAGAGAGAAATAAACCCCTAAAGAGAAATCAAAAAATGAAAAAATATTAAGTAATTTTTAAGACTTTATGTAGCAAAACTATAGACTGTAGCATAATACAGCACTTTGACTGTTTTAATCAGAATCACCTGCAAAATTTAAATTTTCATTGGTTTTTAATGCTCATACTTACAAAATTGGTCTAAAACATGTTGGCTAATATAAAACAAAGTATTTTTTAAATTTTAAGTTGAAAAAACAGACAACAAGAAAATTAAAGTTCTAAACTTCTAATTATGCAGAAAAAATCAGCCCACAGTTATGAATCACAACATTATAGTACTCACAACCATAGTTATTTTCTTTTTAAGTACAAGTTTGCCTGATTAGTCACACTATAAAATAGTTATAGTCCTACCTTATTTATCAAAACATCTAATGAGGCATGATCAAGAATTTTCTGGCTTGTATGATGTTGACAGCGAGACCTGGGTGTCAGATAGACTTTTCAAACTTAGTATGTCCAGTACAAGTGGAAAGAACCTCATCACCATTCTCCTTGACCCCCACACACGCACCTCCCATATCATTAGAAGGCTTTCATGGCTCCTTGTCTTCATGTCACATCCAATCTGTCAGGAGGTCTGTGCCCTCTTATCTTTACAATCTAAAGATAATCTAAACACGTGTAATCTAAACATGTTTCATTACTGCTACCATTACCACCTCAGCTCAAGCCACTGTAATTTCTCACCTAGAATACAGTAATGGTATTCTACTAATTTCCCTTCCTCCCTTCTTGCCCCATAAAATCAATTTTCCACTAAGCGGCCACAGTAATCCTCTAAAATAATAAATTAAGTAATGTCACTCTTCTCAAAAGCCTTTACATTCTCAAAACAAATTCCTCTTATTACCATTTTGGTCAAGCCCTACAGAACCTGTCACCATCTTCCTCGCCTCTTTTCAATCACCATGCTCTAGCTCTACTATCCTTTCCCCTCTGCCTCTACGAGCTGTTCTTCTTTCCCTCGAAACATCATCCCATAAAATTCTTAATACGATTCATAGTGGAATCCAACCTCCAAGATGTCCTCTAATGGTTCTTACTTCCTGGTGTTCATGCCTTTGTGTAGTCCCCTCCCACATTGAATCTATGTGACCAAAATATGGAAGAAGTGATGGTAGATGACTCTCGAGCCTAGCATTGAAACAACTGCAGTTTCTACTCTGTTCTCTTGAATTGCACACTCCAGTGAAAACCAATCCCTGTACAAATACTCAGGCAGTCCTGTGTAGTGGTCAAGATAAAGAGGAACCAAAGTGCCAGCCAGCCGAGGGAGTCAGCCAGTTGGAAGTGTGCTTTCTACTTCCCATCAAGCTCCAAAGCAGCCCTGCCCAAAATCTCTTGTCAACTTCATGGGAGATCCCAAAACAAAGCTACCCTACAAAACCACCATCAAATTACTGACTCACAGACAATGAGCAATAACAGATGGCTGCTTTATTATTAAGTCACTCAATCTGCAGGTGATTTGCTTATACAGGGTTAGATACATTCACTTTCTCAGTTTGTTCAGCTGTCTGCTCAAAAGTTCTTTATTTTAAAAAGTAACTTCCCTAATTTTCTGTCTAAAGTAGTCACCCAAAACCCCTCATTCCATGAATCTCTGTCTATTCACAAATGTGTGGGAACTATGCTGAGCATTATGTTTAAAATAAACATATTTTTATTTTAATCCTTTCAACCACCCTGAGGGAGAGGGGAATTTTCAATACACAGTGGAGAAGTGTCAGGTTTAAGCAATTGCTGAAGGTCCACAACTAGTAAAAGGCAAAATCAAAACTCAAAGTGTCACTGATCCACATTTTGCTTTCAACTACTTTCAGATATTGAAAGATTAAATGATTTAAGATAATACAAACTCATGAAGGAATACATAAGATGCACAATTTACAAAAGAGACATTTAAAACATTATTAGTCTGTCCCAGTGGGTGGGAGGTGAGCAGTTGGGTAATATCCCTAAAAAATGAAGACTGTCCCAGAAGCACAGCATTGCAGGATATTCAACAGCAGACCATAAACTCAATGTCCCTGAATATCTTTAAAAGGATCATGCTGCTCCTATGAAAATGGGGGACTCCAACTCTATACCATTTGGGCTCCTTTCAGTGCTATGAATCCACAGCAAAGCAGTGATAATGAGGAATGGAGATCTTCAAACAGATACTTTGGCTCTATTTCCCTTAAGGAGCTTTCAAGTGTCCGTCCTTAGTCCTAATGTGCAGAGATTTAACGCCTGCAAAAATCAGAGTTATTTCTCTACTAAACCTAAGAATCCAAAGCCAAAGGAAATCAGTAACGTCTGTTGCTGAAGATCAAATAATACAGCCATGTATTAGCCTGTCTGTATTATATAGATAAACAATATTTAAGATCCCAAGACTTCTAAAATCTTTACATTGAAAGATGTAAAGAAATCACCTGGCTGAAACTCTTACCTAAACAATAATTCTTTCTACAATCTAGGCTCTTTTAGGGACAAATTTGTCCTCATCTTGACTGAGAGTGCCTTTAACTGCTTCATTAATTTCATGGCACACTCACAACTCTGAGTTGGTATATTACACTTTATGTCATGTGTCTGGAGAAACTAAACTTCCTATCCTGGACATACTGGATTTAGTATTCTGGACATCAAACCTGCTAACTGGACCAGGGACTGGTTCAATCAAAGGAAGCTATGTGAGGGATCAAACCTTCCCAAACTCTTGTCTTGTCCCTAGACTCTGTCCAATAAGGAAGCTTTGAATTTGATGGTGGAAAATCCACCCTTCATGAAGCAAATACTAAATATACATGGCCAAGTCAGCTCAATAGAGCTCAGGTATAACCTGAGCAACACTGGGCTGTTGCTTCAGTTCTCAGAACACCCCAGCCACGGAGAAAACACTGAGACAAAAGTGACAGCGAGCATGCTGTATGGTGCCCTGCTCTGTGACTTCTCTGAGTACCCTTATCTTAAACATCAATGGGAAAAGATAATCTCTGTGTCTCTGCAAAAAAACAGCACAACACTCTCATGCTGAGCTAGTCTTCTAGTGCTATACAGCCATTCAAGTTCTGCCGTCTAGAATTCCAACCATCACATGGCAGCCTTTCAAGTTTTCACTCACTCTTCTCTCATTCACAACATGATGCTCAATTCCATTAGTTAGCCCCCACCGGATAGTTACCTTACTGTGAGCCAGGAAGTCCCCTTCCCTTCTAAAGCATCCTTGTCTGAACATCACCCTCCAGACATGGTGTCAGCAGGACACAGTTTATTAACATCTTGTTCTGTTCACTAAGTTCCATAAACATCTTCAGCAACCCCATCATCCTATCAGCTTGTATCAGGCTTGTGGTCAATGAAAATACCTAGTTTTTTCATGTAAATGAGTATCCAATCTAGTATTAATATATTAACACAAATAGATTTTAAAAATCTAAATTCAGGACTGTAAGTATTTATACTACATTTATCGTTTGTACTTCAATTCATATTGTGCCTGATATAAGATATTCCTCCTAGTTAAGGGTCAATTATAAACTCAAAATTGCTTTTTATCTAAATTATTGATAAACATACTGAACAGAATATGATTAAGGGATTAAAAATTCCCCTCAGTCCCTTTTCTAACTTGTTAGAGACACTGGGGTAAAGAAGCTCCAGTAATTATAAGTCAATTCACACAGCTAAAATCCAATGTTCTTTTTTGTGTTTGCGATAAAAGCACAGAGAAATGACTGATGTATAGGTATGTATTCTTACAAATAATATCCAGTGTTCATTTCTAGAAGTATACTGGAGCTTGGGTGGTCAAGTGGACAGAGTATTTAAACAATATATTTTAAACATTTCTATTCTGGTCACATAGGGTCATTCCCAGCTTTTAATTTGTTCTGATACGGCCATTAGAGATAGAGTGCCTTTCAGGGAAGAAATAAAGTAAGGGTGACCCCGCAAGTGGTGAGATAACAAGGATAGAACTTCACATATTCTTACATAAAACTTTTGCCACTAGAGAACCTGTGAGGAAAATAATATGCAAGTAAATAAGGCAAATGGAGAGAAAGTTAAGCCTAAGGGATAAAGCCATGGAAAATTAAATCTGTCCTTACTGTAGATACCAAATATCAGATTTAACAGTTTATCAGAGCCCTGTGTAACACATGGCAAAGGTTCAAGCCTCCTTAAGTATCTTTTAAGGAATAAAATAAATATTTATATTATATCTATTCCTGGTAAGATATATCTAAAAATAGTACATTGAAATGTTCATTTAAAAAATACACTAGGATGGGAAACAGCCATCACTTGATTTTAAGTAATTTAGGTAGACAAAATTCAATTTAATAAAATTCCCCCAGAAAATAGAGACAAACCCACATTTTCCATTGGCTTAAACCATTTTGTACCCAAACTCCCTAAGAGATAAATAATTTAATTTGAAAAGATCAACTATATTGATTGATCCAGGAGACTCTTGGTACTTTCCAGAACAATGAGGCTGATGAAAAGAAGTATCACTTTGATATGAATTAGGGAACGAATAGATTTATAGAGTAAGTCTCAGGCTTCGTATACTTCATTTTTCAAAATATGACCTGCAGTATAATCAGAAATCAAAAGTAAAGCTTTTGAGGAATCCATTGGTGTGTGGTCAGCTCATTCAATTCAGAGATCCACAATTTTTAATATCAGCATTGACATGAGTGATTGCAAGGCCTCAGGACAGCAACTACTTTTCCAGAAAATAAGACATCATAACAAATGTGGGTCTATTATATAGAATTAGTGTGCTGTTGGGGAAGGAGCATGGAATTTGAATTGATAAAGAATTCAGAGTAAGAAAATTTGAGTTCTTATCCAGTTCTGACATTTATTTATTTCTAAATAATGATAAAACATAACCCACAGTGTCACTGCAAAAGTCAACTAAAATAATGCATATCAAAGGGTATATATACATACACACACACAGTGTACAAGCATTAAATGTTCCTCTCAGTAGATAGTAAACTGAAAGCTAGAGCTAATCTTATCTTTCTAGCACAATCTCAAACTCACAGAAGGTTTTGATAAATGTTTAGTAAAGAAATGAATGACCACCCACATATCACACACTAAGAAAAGACTGTCTTGATCGCACACATAGTTGTACAAGGTAAGTTATACAATATGCAAATATATATAAAAATATTTTAAAAAAGCTTATGCTAAAATATAAATCAATTAGATACACATTTATACATATATTCTTTCTATATATAAAATATACATATACATATATGTATATGATTTAATAGTTCAAATACATTGTATAAAAAGAAAATGTAAGAGAACTGCATTTTCTTTAATAGCACTTATCACAATCAAAGCACCTAGGATTCAGTGCAGTAAATAACAAATTCCTACTTGAGGCGGACAATCTGAGTGACAGTGTTCACTACACCATACTGTGTTTATGGCCAAATATTTGTTTCATATGATTACTCTTCAGCAAACCTTCCAGAATGCAGTTCAAATTTTATTTGCCATTGTAAAACTCTTCCAATCAAATTAACAATTGGGGTCGGGGGTATTTTACAAATGAAAACTCTATGAACACAATTGAACGAAGGTGAATTACCTGGGTCTGTAGAGGCAATAGCATAGGTATTTTGTTCTAACTCTTTTGGCCTGAATAAATATTCTCATCCAAGGATCAAAATATAGAACAGATGTATAGGCTCTGAATGACCATCTCTCTGGAAAACTAGAAAAGAAAATAATTGAATATAATAATGACATTATGTGAGAAGAAAAAATTAAGACTACCAAGTCATAATGATTACTACTAGCAACTCCAGAAAGTTTTTTCCTAAACCTAATCACATGACAAATACCAGCAAATCTTATAACACTCACAGACCCCTAAATACAAGGGCTTACCTGAATAACCTACTTAGATTAGAACTTCCCACAATGCAGGAGACCTGGGTTGGGGTGAGCCCCTGGAGGAGGACATGCCAACCCACTGCAGCATTCTTGCCTAGAGAATACCCATGGACAAAGAAGCCTAGCAGGCTAAAGTCCATGGGGTCGCAAAAAGTCAGACACGACTGAGCGACTTCACTTTCACTTTTCACTTTCATGCATTGGAGAAGGAAATGGCAACCCACTCCAGTGTTCTTGCCTGGAGAATCCCAGGGATGAGGGAGCCTGGTGGGCTGCTGTCTATGGGGTCGCACAGATTCGGACACAACTGAAGCGACTCAGCAGCAGCAGCAGACTTACATCAGTGGAGAAGGAAATGGCAACCTACTCCAGTTCTCCTGCCTGGAGAATTCCTTGGACAGAGGAGCCTGGTGGACTACAGTTCATGGGGTCGCAGTCAGACACGACTGAGCAACTGACACACACACACAGCCCCAGACTTATATCAGCAATAGAAAAGATACTTTTCATTAAAACTATCAGCCCAGAAGGACAAAATCACATCAAATAAACAAAATAATTCCCTTGCTTAAGCATAACAAAAAGAATCTAGGTCCACATGAATGAAATGTCATTTCCATGAAGTTACTGTGCGGAGAGAAATACAATAAAATGTTTAATTTACTTTGAAAATTATGAACAAGAAACATAAAACTTCATTCTATAACTGAAATAAGTATTAACATAAGGATTAAAATAAATATTAATGGCCAGTTGAAGGGAGGAATCCAACAATGGAATTGAAAAATAAAAAGAGAAAAGTAAAGGATGGAAAGGCAATGAAATTGAAGCGGAACAAAGTAAACAGCCTACGAGGAAAACTGCTCTTGTAAAACCGCATGGTGTTGAGAAGTCTTTGTGTTGCCGAACACCAACAACTCCAGGGACCTTCAATATTAAAGTATATTTACAAATTGTAAATCCTCTCCAAATAGACAAGAAATAAAGATCAAAAAAGGCCAAGCCATGCTGAAGAAGTAGCACTCTCCATCTACTAGGCCCAAGAAAAGACTGCTGTGAAGGCTATAAGGCACAAACAGAAAGCAGGGAGTAGTAAACCTATCATTTTTACAATCCCACCTCAGTCCAGAGGGAGGCAAGCTGATGGAAAAGAAATATAAAGCCTGTCTGGGTGGAGGTGTTGCTGCTTAATGGGTCACAATGTTGGCAGTTACTCAGTGAGAAAGAACAGAACTCTAAGGAATTTATAAAAATGATGACAAAGCCCATAGGCTTGCAGTCTAAGGATTTCCTGGTTGGTTGTAAGTTCCTCCAG
Organism: Bos mutus; assembly: GCF_027580195.1. Classification (NCBI taxonomy): domain Eukaryota; kingdom Metazoa; phylum Chordata; class Mammalia; order Artiodactyla; family Bovidae; genus Bos; species Bos mutus. The sequence continues at coordinate 52,944,731 of NC_091617.1, forward strand.
GTGGGATCTGAAGCTCATTATAAATCCATTAATTGTTTAAAAATAAATTCTTTTAAAGTAAGCCTTCAGTAGAATTTCCCAATATTAATTATATAAAAGTATCTAGTATGGCTGTTGTTTAGTCACTAAGTTGTGTCTGACTCTTTGCAACCACATGGACTGTAGCCCGCCAGGCTCCTCTGACCATGGTATTCTCCAGGCAAGAATACTGGAGTGGATTGCCATTTCCTTCTCCAGGGGATCTTCCTGACCCAGGGATCGAATGTGGGTCTCCTGCACTGCAGGCAGATTCTTTACCCTCTGAACCACCAGGGAAACCCAAGGTTAATGGCAGTGGTCTTTAAATGGCAAATATGAGTGTAGCTTTAATGTGACAAGAAAGGCTGTGTGCATGAAGATATAGCACTGCAATAATGAAGTTGATTATTAGTATATTAGAAGCTGTACAAGCAAGTTAAGACCTCACCTGTAAAGAAAAAAAAAAGTCACCCTAGGACACTATAAAAATTCTGAGTACTTCTCCCATTATTCAAATTCTTTCTGGATCTCCTTATTTGAAATTGCCCTTACAGCTAGAAGCGTTCTTTTAACTTTCCTCAAAGCTAACACTTCTCTGTCATTTGAAGGTAAAAGTCAAAAGTAATTCAGAGCCAAGTTTGAGAATTTGAGAAATAAGGTAAGAGATCAAACTGAGTTATACAAGTTTTGATTAAAAAAACATCACACAAATATAAAATAAGGACACAAATCCTTCTACCTCTTAATAGGTCATTTTCTACTCATTCAATACCTATTCAATGAACATTCACAGCACGTGTGTAAGGGATCCTCAAGCCCTTCCTTTGTGAGGAGGGGAATGCACTAGAAAGTCTCATGGGACTTAGCATATAACTACTCAGGGCTAAGATTTATCATGGAGATGTATAAGGATATACAGGAACTCTTACAGAAAAGATAACGGTGTCTGGAAGGATCTTTGCCTGGCTTTCTCACGTTCTGTGCCCCTCATGAAGGGTCACACAGACAATACTCTTCCGCAGCTATGAATATGCAGCAACATGTGTGTGATGCTTCTGCCTAGGGAAGCCCGTTAAGGGAGTGAGTGCTCAAGGTTTTTTTGTCTTTGTTGTTTCTGACTTTGTTTTTTCCCTGGGGCTGGTCATATAAGCACCCTCTGCCTAGCATGTATTAAAATTCCGGAGTCCCAGAAATAATGTAGATCCTCAGCGTAAATCAGGTTGTTTACACAGTCTGCACACAGTGAGCCACCTTTATCTGTTAAGAGAAAGTTCTGTATCAGTGATGGGGGGCTGTTTACCAGCTAAGTTCCCAGAAGCCAGCCAAGGGTCAATCTTGTAAACAAACCTTTTAATATTAACATCTCATTTACTTGTGACTAACAGAATGGCAATAATACTTATGCTATTATGATGTTTCAGTGATGGAAAAAGGCGGCTAAGTAGGAAATCTGTATATGAAATAGGCCAATCAATGTCATTTTCAAGTGCTTTTATATGATTCTTAAGGTCCTTCATGACCCTGACACCACTTAATTTTCCAGTCTGATCTCCTGCCAGCTTCAGTCTAGCCATTCAGGACTACCGACTTCTCCAGATATGGGATCAAGCTTTATAATCCTCAAGCCTTGGCACATTTCAATTCGTTGGCCATTTTCAGTTACCTCCTCTTCACGCTTCAGGAGATCTCATTTGCTGTCAAAGCCTTCCCTCACTCCCCAAGGTTGGGTGAATCACTCTCTTCCAGTGCTTCCCTCTTTCTGTGCCTCCTTTTCATCGCACCTGAGCTTCCCAGTGACTCAGCAGTAAAGAATCTGCCTGCAATGCAGGAGACCTGGGTCCAATCCTTGGGTGGAGAAGATCCCCTGGGAGGAGGGCATGGCAACCCACTGGAGTGGGAGAACTCCATGGACAGAGGAGCCTGGCGGGCTGCAGTCCATAGGGTCAGAAAGAGTCAGACACGACTGAAGTTACTGAGCGTGCATGCATAACACTTAGTCTTGTCACTGCCTGTTTACCGACTGTATCCCCATCAGGCTGTACCCTCTATGAGGCTATCATCCTCATCAATAAGTATTTGCCAAATAAGTGAAAAATTTTCAGGACTTCCTTGGTTTAATTTAGAATAAACAACAGAGGAGTCTCTGTTGTTTTTCAGTTGCTCAGTTGGATCTGACATTTTGCAGTCGTACAGATTGCAGCACACCAGTTTCCTCTGTCCTCCACTATCTCCCAGAGTTTGCTCAAATTCATGTCCATTGAGTTGGTGATGTTATCTACCCATTTCACCCTCAGCTGTCCCCTTCTCCTTTTTCCTTCAATCTTTTCCAGCATCAGGATCTTTTTCAATGAGTCAGCTCTTTGCATCTGGTGGCCAAAGTATTGGAGCTTCAGCTTCAGCATCAGTCCTTCCAGTGAATATTCAGGATTGATTGCCTTTAGGACTAACTGGTTTGACCTGATCTCCTTGCAGTCCAAGAGACTCTCCAGAGTCTTCAACACCACAATTCAAAAGTATCAATTCTTTGGGTTGTTGGAAAAGGGTGTTTGCTACAACCAGCATGTTCTCTTGCCAAAACTCGGTTAGCCTTTGCCTTGCTTCATTTTGTACTCCAGGGCCTAAACTTGTCTTTTACTCCATATATCCCTTGACCTCCCAACTTTTGTATTCCAACCCTCTTTGATGAAAAGGACAACATTTTCTGGTCTTAGTTCTAGAAGGTCTTCTGGTCTTCACAGCACCGTTCAGCTTCTTAGGCATCAGTGATTGGGGCCTGGACTTGGATTACTACGATGTTAAATGGTTTGCTTTGGAAATGGACTGAGATCATTCTATCGTTTTTGAGGCTGCACCCAAGTACTGCATTTCAGACTCTTTTGTTGACTATGAGGGCTACTCCATTTCTTCTAAGGGATTCTTGCCCACAGCAGTAGATATAATGGTCATCTGAATTAAATTCACCTGTTCCCATCCATTTTAATTCACTGATTCCTAATATGCCAATGTTCAATCTTGCCATCTCCTGCTTGGCCACTTCCAATTTACCTGGATTCATGGAACCAACGTTCCAGGTTCCTATGCAATATTGTTCCTTACAGCATCGGACTTTACTTTCACCACCAGACATGTCCACAACTGAGCATCATTTCTGCTTTGGCCCAGCTGCTTCATTCTTACTAGAGGATTAATAATCACCCTCCACTCTTCCCCAGTAGTATACTGGATACCTCCCATCCTGGCGGGGCTCATCTTTCAGCATCATATCTTTTTACCTCTTCATACTGTCCATGGGGTTCTCCAGGCAAGAATATTGGAGTGGGTATCCTTCCACAGTTCAGAAAATGACTCTTAAATCCAGGTACTGGACTAAATTAGATCCCTTCTGGAATATCTCAGAGGTGCCATATTTCTACTCATGAAAACATTGTATGTTATAATAACCAAGACACTTTTCTAAATTTACTGCCAAAGTCCCTAAAAAATCTATGAAGATTTTTTTGAAGTTGAAACTAACAAAGCCTAAATTATCTTGAATATACAGAAGTGCAAAAAGATTTTTAACTAGTTTAAGTTCTGAACTATAAAGGGGATAACCAAATTTAACCTTAAGGTAGATTATACCTAAGATAAATGTCAACTCAAAGAGGAAATTTAAAAGGCAAGTTATAAGCTTCGCAAAGTAATGAAAGTGCTTCTACCATAACCATAGTACAGTAAGAAGCACATTATAACAATTTGAAGCTGTAACTTTTGATGTGTTCCCAGGCAGCTCAGTTAAGACATAAACCAGAGACATTACAGAATGCTGTCCAATGACTGTCAATTTAGAAATACACTGACAATATGGCACCTAATTTCAAAACATTACTTGGTACAAAATTTCAACTCTGTGACCCTGTATTATATCATTGCTTTCAGAATTGCTTTGTCAGATGGGTTCCTCTAGTTGCTTGAGATCTGGAACTGTGATGGATTCCAGGGGTACGAAAGGCCCTTTTGATGGCAGTCAATTCCATGACATGCCTTTTTTCATCATGAATCTGTGACAAGAGTCCATGCTTTCTTCCATTTTATCATAAGGGTTGAATATGTTAAGAAGATGATAAGTAACTGAAAGCAACATGGGTACAAGGAAATCACATGCACAACAGACCAGAGGAAATGGTCATACAATCCTAGCCCCTACAAAAAGGGAAAAATGCTACAAGAGCGATTAAGCCTGAACAATTTGAAAACGTAATTCACAAAGACACATACACCCCCACGTTCACTGCAGCACTATTTACAATAGCCAGGACATGGAAACAACCTAAATGCCCAGCAACAAATGAACGGATTAAGAAGATGTGTTACACTTCTATACAATGCAATATTACTCAGCCATGAAAAGGAACAAATTTGAATTAGTTCTAGTGAGGTGGCAGAACCTAGAGTCTGTCATACAGAGTAAAGTCAGTCAGAAAGAGAAAAACAAATATCATATAATTACGCATATATATGGAATCTAGAAAAATGGTATTGGTGAACCTATTTGTGAGGCAAGAATAGAGACACAGATGATGAGACAGACTTGTGGACACAGGGCGGGAAGGAGCGGGTGGGACGAATTGAGAGAGTAACACTGACGTATATACACTACCGTATGTGGGAAGCTGCTGTACAGCACAGGAAGCTCAACTTGGTGCTCTGGGATGACTTAGCGGGGTGAGATTGGTGGGGGGTTGGGGGGGTGGGAGGAAGGCTCAAGAGGGAGAAGATACACATATACATATAACTGCTTCCCTTGTGGCTCTGCTGGTAACGAATCCATCTGCAACGCAGGAGACCTGAGTTCAATCCTGGGTTGGGAAAAACCCCTGGAGAAAAGAAAGGCTACCCACTTCAGTATTCTGGCCTGGAGAATTCCGTGGACTGGTATAGTCCCTGAGGTTGCAAAGAGTCGGACTCAACTGAGCAACTTTCATTCCATAACTGATTCACATTGTTGTACAGCAGAAACTAATACAACACTGTAAAGCAGTTGTATTTTAATTAAAAAAAAAAAGAATATTTTACATAAAACTCCATATCAACAAATTTGAAAATCTAAACAAAAGGAGTATTTTTAATAAGAAATTATAAATGATAAATTTGCCCTAAGAATTTTAAATTTTGAATAGATTAACAGTTATAACCCAACTGAAAAGTAAAAAAAAGTAGTAATAGGACCACAAAATTTTCAGGGAACTTCTATCCAACCTATAGGTAAATGACGGATTCATTTTATATAAACTCTTTTAAACTAACAAAAGAGGTGAAAAACTTTCCAGCTCATTCTACTATAGACTATACACCAATAGTAAGATAAGGATAATAAAAGCATAATTATAGCCAGTCTCATATGTAAACATAGAGACAAAGAAACATTAAATAAAATACTAGCAAAATTAACACAGTGAATAATACATCATAAACTAGTTGGGTTTATTTGAACAAAGCAAGGATGGTTCAACATTATAAACTCTAATATATTAATACATTGCTTTAACAGATTAAAGGAGAAAAACAAATCTAAATCACTTCAACAGATATCAGAAAGCACTGACTAAAATTTAATATCCACTTTCTGATGTAAAAAATAAAAGGAACTCAGTTATTGCCTTCCTGAAACTGAAAAGGCATTGATTCAAAGGAATAATATCTAGAATAATCATCACATCTAATAGTCAAATGTAAAAAAACTCTATTAAGATAAAAACAAGACAAAAAAGCATGTCTGCTACTACCACTTCTATTTAACTAGCTAATTAGTTAAAACAAGAAATAAAGAAATAATAAGTAGATGGTTGGAAGGCATCACTAACTCAACGGACATGAGTTTGAACAAACTCAGGGAGATAGTGAAGGTCAGGGAAGCCTGGAATTCTGCAGTTCATGGGGTCTCAAAGAGATACGACTTAGCAAATGAACAACAACAGAAATAAAGACATAAAACCATCATTGTTTAAAGATAAAAACTACATATAAAATTTAACTGAAAACTATTAGAATAAAATAGTTCAGTAAATGGTGAGATATAAAATCAACAGGCAAAAAGTCAATGCTTTGCCATCAGTAAACTAACAAATAAATAATTTGAAAAAGCAATGAAGAAAAAAATAAGTCTTATCTGAATGCTAAGAAGAGTCAGAAAATGCCCAAGAATAAACTTAACAAGAAATATACCAGAACTAAGTGAAGAAATAATAATAGCTAACAATTACTGGGTATGTACAATGTGCCAAAGAAGAATTTAAGCACTTTTTACATCATATATCATTTAATTTTCACTACAACCCTGTGATATAATACCATTACTATCATTACCATTTACAAATGACTACATTGAGGCTCTGTGAGGTTAACTACCTTCCCCATAAAAACACAGCAGGTAGAACTATAAATTGAACTCAGTCTAACTACCAAAGCTCTGTTCTTAATTAGTATGATATGCTATGCTGTTATAAAACTCAACTATATAAAAGTAGACGGGAATAAGGACCAAAACATAAATATGCTAGTTCTCCCCCAATTAATCCATGAATTCAATAGACTACCAGTAAAAAAGCCCAAGAATTTTTTTGTAATAAAACTTGGAAAGCTTGTTTTAAATATTCATATAAAAAAGAACATCTACAAGTGTAGGCAATTTTTTAGAAGTTTAGGGGTAGTCTTACCAAATAACAAAATGCATTATAAGGGCTATAGCAATTAAGAAATTCTAATGGAACAGGAATAAAAAATTCTATCAGTGAAAAGGGACAGACTGTCCAGAAATAAATCCATGAATGGTTGTAATCTAGTTTATATTAACAATACACTTCAAATAAGTAAAAAAGGCTGGATTATTTTTTAAATTCTATATCCTTTAGGAAAGCACGAAATTAATCTATCCTTCCCCATGCATATAAACTTCAAAAATAAATCCCAGATGGATTAAAAGGCTATATGGAAATAAATTACAAATATTAAAAGAAATGATGATAGGAAAACATATTTGGCTAAGGACGGACTTTCTGAGTTCAGAATGCAAAAGAAGCAGAGAAAAGAAAGTATTAGTATTAACAGATTTGACCTCAAAAATTAAAAAATGTCTGTAAGACAAAGGAAAATACTAACAATGTTAAAAGTCAAGGGGGGAGCTTCCCTGGTGGCTCAGAAGTAAAGAATCTGCCTACAAATGCAGGAGACATAGGTTCGATACCTGGTCCAGGAAGATCCAGGATGCCATGGAGCAACTAAACCCTCACACCACAGTTACTGAGCCTATGCTTTAGAGCCTAGGAGCCACAATTACTGAGCCCAGGTTCTGCAACTACTGAAGACCCCATGACCTGGAGGCAGTGCTCTGCAACAAGAGAAGCTACCACATGAGAAGACCATGCACTGCAACTAGAGAGCAGCCCCCGCTCGACACACTGGAGAAAGCCCGCACGCAGCAATGAAATCCCAGCACCGTCAAAAATAAAAAAATAAATACATTTTTAAAGAAAGTCAAGTGGGGAAAAAGGAAAGGAGGTGTGTGTTTATAAAAAGCAAAAGCAAGCGTCCTTGTGCTGATGAACTGGTGAATTTGCATCAAAGTTTGTTCATTATATTAATGTTGATATCCCTGTTATGATGTTACACTATAGTTTTGCAAAATGCCACCACTGGGAAAGGGTACACAGCCTCGCTGTATTGCTTCTTATTACTGCATGTGAGTCTGTAATTATCTCAATAAATGTTTCAATTTAAAAAAGGCCAAGTGTCAGTCTGTGTGTGTTCAGTCAACTCAGTAGTGTCTGACTCCCTGCAACCTCAAGGATTGTAGCCCACCAGGTTCTCTGTCCATGTGATTCTCCAGGCAAGAGTACTTAAGTGGGTTGCCATTTCCTCCTCCGGGGGATCTTCCTGACTTAGGGATTGAACCTGTGCCTCTTGCTTCTCTTGCACTGGTAGGCAGATTCTTTACCACTGTACCACCTGGGAAGAATGTCAGACTAGAGGAAAATGTTTTCTTCATATTTAATACCCAAAGCATTAATAGCTATACTACACTAAATATTCCTAAAAATCAACAAGAAAAACTATATAAAAGAAATATAAGCAAAACACACAAGCAAATTATGGAATTAAGTGTCCAAAAACATGAAAATATACTCAATTTTTTTAATATTTAGGAGGAAACTGGAGTGCAAAGAAATATTTAATCTACCTGCTAAATTTTTTTAAGTAACAAAAATTCATTATCTCACAGTTCTAGAAACTAGAACTGTGAGACAAAGATGTCAGCATAGTTGGTTTTTCTGTGTGAGCTGTGAAGAAAAATTTGTTTCATGAGTTTTGCCTAGGTTCTAAGAATTTGCTACTTGGCAACATTTTTAAAGATTGATTACATCAAATCATGGTGAGAATCAGGGCACTGAGAAAATTCAGACCATTGGTTAGATGTATAGAAATGTAAGTATTTTCACACAGCACTTTAGCACTATTTAAATTGAAAATTACTACTACTTAATCCGGCAATAATTTTTCTAAGAATGCCAAAGAAGTATTTGTACATGTGCCCTAAAATAAAACAATCAGCATTGTTGAAAGAGTGAAAAAATGAAGTTTAATCAATAGGGGAGCATTGATATATAACACCACATTATACATTATACTATAGTATATAGTAACTGAATATTATACAAAATTGTTATATACCAATATACAGTAACTGATCACTATACAGGCATTTCAAAAATAAGGTACAGCATTTTTAAAAGTCATCTTTTAGAATGAAGTGCAGCATTATCTTCTAAAGGGAACCAGGGTCTCTTGGAGAAATGACTGCAGTGCTATATCAGGGAAAAAAGGAAAGTAATATGAGCCCAGAACATCTTGTGGTTCCAGTAAGTACCAAAGTGTTTTAAAATGATGACATGAAAAGAACATAAGATTCAGCTTGAACAGGCTCCCACTAGCCAAAGCCAAATTTAGAACAACTCTAGCCAAATAATTTATATAGACAGTAACAGATTATGACCCTGAAAATAGAAAGAATGAAAAAGAACCCAAGGATCCAAACTACATATAAAAAGAGAAAGAGCAAGAGGTTGAAAGATAAAGCAAGTGTGGTAAAATACCACATTTGTGGAATCGTAGTGAAGTACATTGGAATTCTTGGTATTATCTTTGTAACCCATTCAAAAAGTTTAAATTATTTCAAAAAAAAAGGTAAAGAAGAAAAAATATCTGCATTAAATCTAATAAATTGACAATTATTAAGAAGAAAACTAGATGGTATATTTTAAAACTCAAGGTGCAGAATAATTTCTATAGAAGAAGAGAGATTAAAAGGAACTGGGGTGGAAAGTGAGGAAGCACTATTACACCAATTTGTATGTTTATGAAGTTCAATTTGTTTTCAATAATTTAATATATGTATACTACTTGAAGCCCTTCCCGTCATACACACTCCATCCTCTTCCCCAAAGATTAATGCCCCTGGAACAGGTGATGGACCACCACGTAAACAAGCAAGAGTGAGATGTAGTAAAGAGTAAAGAAAACGAACACACAGATCCAGGATTCACTGGCATATCTTACATGTAACTGCAAAGTCTTTATACAGTTCAGTTCAGTTCAGTTCAGTCGCTCAGTTGTGTCCAACTCTTTGCGACCCCATGAATTGCAGAATGCCAGGCCTCCCTGTCCATCACCAACTCCCAGAGTTCACTGAAACTCATGTCCATTGAGTCGGTGATGCCATGCAGCCATCTCATCCTCTGTCGACCCCTTCTCCTCCTGCCCCCAATCCCTCCCAGCATCAGAGTCTTTTCCAATGAGTCAACTCTTCGTATAAGGTGGCCAAAGTATTGGAATTTCAGCTTTAGCATCAGTCCTTCCAAAGAAATCCCAGGGCTGATCTTCAGAATGCACTGGTTGGATCTCCTTGCAGTCCAAGGGACTCTCAAGAGTCTTCTCCAAGACCACAGTTCAAAAGCATCAATTCTTCAGGGCTCAGCTTTCTTCACAGTCCAACTCTCACATCTATACATGACTACTGGAAAAACCATACCCTTGACTAGACGGACCTTTGTTGGCAGTAATGTTTCTGCTTTTGAATATGCTATCTAGGTTGGTCATAACTTTCCTTCCAAGAAGTAAGTGTCTTTTAATTTCATGGCTGCAGTCACCATCTGCAGTGATTTTGGAGCCCCAAAAAATAAAGTCTGACACTGTTTCCACTGTTTCCCCATCTATTTGCCATGAAGTGATGGGACCAGATGCCATGATCTTCGTTTTCTGAATGTTAAGCTTTAGGCCAACTTTTTCACTCTCCTCTTTCACCTTCATTAAGAGGTTTTTTAGTTCCTCTTCACTTTCTGCCATAAGGGTGGTATCATCTGTTTATCTGAGGTTGTTGATATTTCTCCTGGCAATCTTGATTCCAGCTTGTGTTTTTTCCAGCCCAGTGTTTCTCATGATGTACTCTGCATAGAAGTTAAATAAGCAGGGTGACAATATACAGCCTTGACGTACTCCTTTGCCTATTTGGAACCAGTCTGTTGTTCCATGTCCAGTTATAACTGTTGCTTCCTGACCTGCATACAGGTTTCTCAAGAGGCAGGTCAGGTGGTCTGGTATTCCCATCTCTTTCAGAATTTTCCACAGTTTATTGTGATCCACACAGTCAAAGGCTTTGGCATAGTCAATAAAGCAGAAATAGATGTTTTTCTGGAACTCTCTTGCTTTTTCCATGATCCAGCAGATGTTGGCAATTTGATCTCTGGTTCCTCTGCTTTTTCTAAAACCAGCTTGAACATCTGGAAGTTCACGATTCACGTATTGCTGAAGCCTGGCTTGGAGAATTTTGAGCATTACTTTACTAGTGTGTGAGATGAGTGCAATTGTGCGATAGTTTGAGCATTCTCTGGCATTGCCCTTCTTTGGGATTGTAATGAAAACTGACCTTTTCCAGTCCTGTGGCCACTGCTGAGTTCAAACAGGAGATGGCAAGAGTGAACGTCGACATTCTAGGAATCGGCAAACTAAAATGGACTGGAATGGGTGAATTTAACTCAGATGACCATTATATCTACTACTGTGGGCAGGAATCCCTTAGAAGAAGTGGAGTAGCCATCATGATCAACAAAAGAGTCCGAGATGCAGTAGTTGGATGCAATCTTAAAAATGACAGAATGATCTCTCTTTGTTTCCAAGGCAAACCATTCAATATCATAGTAATCCAAGTCTATGCCCCAACCAGTAACGCTGAAGAACCTGAAGCTGAACAGTTCTATGAAGACCTACAAGACCTTTTAGAACTAACACCCAAAAGAGATGTCCTTTTCATTATAGGGAACTGGAATGCAAAAGTAGGAAGTCAAGAAACACCTGGGGTAACAGGCAAATTTGGCCTTGGAATATGGAATGAAGCAGGGCAAAGGCAAATAGAGTTTTGCCAAGAGAACACACTGGTCATAGCAAACACCCTCTTCCAACAACACAAGAGACAACTCTACACATGGACATCACCAGATGGTCAACACCGAAATCAGATTGATTATATTCTTTGCAGCCAAAGATGGAGAAGCTCTATACAGTCAGCAAAAACAAGACTGGGAGCTGACTGTGGCTCAGAGCATGAACTCCTTATTGCCAAATTCAGACTTAAATTGAAGAAAGTAGGGAAAAGCACTAGACCATTCAGGTATTACCAAAAAAAAAAAAAATCCTTATGATTATACAGTGGAAGTGAGAAATAGATTTAAGGAACTAGATCTGATAGATAGAGTACCTGATGACCTATGGATGGAGGTTCATGACATTGTACAGGAGACAGGGATCAAGACCATCCCCATGGAAAAGAAATGCCAAAAAGCAAAATGCCTGTCTGGGGAGGCCTTACAAATAGCTGTGAAAAGAAGAGAAGTGAAAAGCAAAGGAGAAAAGGAAAGATATAAGCATCTGAATGCAGAGTTCCAAAGAATATCAAGGAGAGACAAGAAAGCCTTCTTCAGCGATCAATGCAAAGAAATAGAGGAAAACAACAGAATGGGAAAGACTTAGAGATCTCTTCAAGAAAATTAGACATAACAAGGGAACATTTCATGCAAAGATAGGCTCGATAAAGGACAAAAATGGTATGGACCTAACAGAAGCAGAAGATATTAAGAAGAGGGGACAAGAATACACAGAAGAACTGTACAAAAAAGATCTTCATGACCAAGATAATCACAATGGTGTGATCACTGACCTAGAGCCAGACATCCTGGAATGTGAAGTCAAGTGGGCCTTAGAAAGCATCACTATGAACAAAGCTAGTGGAGGTGATGGAATTCCAGTTGAGCTATTTGAAATCCTGAAAATGATGCTGTGACAGGGCTACCACTCAATATTCCAGTGAATTTGGAAAAGTCTTTATTATAAACTTATAATTTCATACCAGTATCCACACAATGGGCTTCCCTGGTGGCTCACATGGTAAATAATCTGTCTGCAATGCGGGAGACCTGGGTTCTATCCCTGGGTTAGGAAAATCACCTAGAGAAGGGGATGGCAACGCACTCCAGTATTATTGTTTGGAGATTTCCGTAGACAGAGGAGCCTGGAAGGTTACAATCCATGGGGTCACAAAGAGTCAGACACAACTGAACGACTGACACATCCACATAATAAGGTTGTATGTCTTATGAATGAAATTTAAAACATCCAAATTACAGAACTGCAATTCCACACCTGGCATCTACATAAACTCTCTGAGTAAGGAATGTCAAAGCAGAATGACAACGCTGTAGATTTTGTATATGCCAATTTACACTAACCACATATGAGGTTAATGATGGGCACTGACCCATTTTAAACCTTCCACCAGTCTGTCATCTTGCACTTTCTTAGTCCTACTACCCTCCATCAGTATATAACCTTAGAAAATGACTTTTAATTTTAATAATCTGTGTGACTGTGATTGAAGGTTACTAACAACCACCAGTGAGAAGGTAAAAATGGATTAACTTGATTCTACTTGATTCTATTCTGCACAAATAGACTACTTCAAGGAAAAAAAAAAGTTTGGTGGGAGAAAATGTTACAAAGGTTTGAGGTGTGGGACGTGGTTCAGAGTTCCAAAAACTACCAGAATATAAATTAATAAACAAAAATTGGGGTGTCCCTAGTGGCTCAGTGGTAAAGAATTCACCTGCCAATGCAGGAAATGTGGGTTAAATTCCTGATCCGGGAAGATCCCACATGCTGCAGAGCAACCACGCCCATGCACCACATCTATTAAGCCTGTGCTCTAGAGCCTGGGAACTGCAACTACCGAGACCACACGTCACAGCCACTGAAGCCCACGGGTCCTAAAGCCTGTGCTCTACAACACGAGAAGCCACAGCAAAGAGAAGCCCCCCACAACACAACCAGAGCATTGCCCCCTCTCACCTCAACTAGGGAAAAGCCCACACAAAGCAAAGACTCAGCACAGCTAAAAATAGATAACAAATTTTTAAAAATTTGTCTAAACAGGCCCCAAAGAGACATCTTGTTTTCCGTTATTAGTTCACTTTTATTTCTTTAACATTTAGTATTCTCAGCCCTCTCCGGCCCCTCCATTTTGTTCCACATTTTGATTTGTTACGAAGCTATATTTCATACCATCTTCTTCCCTTTCGAGAACTCTGCCTAAGCTTAACATGATATAATTCAACACTATTCTTTTTCTGTAGCTACAACTCTCTTTCTGCATGTTGCCCTGGAACCTCTGCACCCTTCTCTTGCACTCTCCACATACCACAATCACAGATCCAAACTCCAGTTTAATATATCACACATTAAATGCAAACTTATGCCTCATCTGCATGCTGAAATTGTGAGATGACTGTTATATACCTACACATAATTTTTCTTAAGTGAAAGCAGTTTATCTTTAGACTGATACTGCCAAAGCACAAGCCACCGCCCTGTGCTTGAACATCACACTTAATGAAATTTTCATGAGGCTATTGTCATCTTGAAACAAGGCCCTGACAATGGTCAGATAACTACTGTTAGAGCCTCAGCCCAAGGTACAATGATGAAGGATTTTGATTGCTAAGTTTAAAATAATAAAATACTGGTGATGCCAAATATTTGCAAGAACTGTATAAAAGTTCAGATCCTTTGACTCACTGGTTCCCTTCCTGGGAATCTGTCTTAAGAAAATAATTCAAAAAATAAAAAAAATACATGTTTACAAATATGTTTATTTCAACATTACCCACAAATAATGTGAAACACTGAGACTAATGTTACTATACAGAAATGCAGGAATTGTTATGTAACTTATGATGAATCAATGCAATGGCCACTTATCAAGAAATCATGAAATGAGGCTTATTAAGACTATACATATGTTTAGAAGCAAATCGTAAATGAAAAAAGAAAACTGAAAAATTGTCCTTAAAAACACTAGAATGGACAAATATAAATTAATAATTATGATATAGAAATTCTTTTCCTTAAAAAGTTTTAAAATATTGTTTTACTTTTGATTTTACAACAAGAAAAATTGGAAGAAAATAAATTATACCAGAAAATCAATTCTCTGAAGCCAAACAAAGCCTGTAAGCTTTGGTTTTCCTATTCCTACGTAGAAAATTAAGTTATTTTCAGAATTGGCAGGACCACATCATCTAAGACTAAAGGTGAAAATCAGACAGTTCAAAACCTTGAAATTTGTTTTTGGACAGATGTCAAATCATGCCCTGTGGCTTCAAAGAGATACAATAGCCAGAATAGAAAGAAATAGTAAAAAAAGTTGTTTTATTACAAACCACTTATTCTCAAAACCAAGATATATAAACTGCACTTGATTAGAAGTTCAAAGATCAGAAGTCATAAATGGAAGACGAGTCAAAGAAAGATCCATCTTGGACCAGATGCATTCTTTCAGCCTCAAGATTTAATGGTTTTACTAATCCCTTAGTGAAGAGGAATTAGAAGTTATTGTCAGAATCCACTAACTTTTTAGAAGAGAAACTGGCATTATTACTGCCTCCCCAGGAAGTAGTATTGCTCTCTCTACTTGGCACCAGCTGGTACTTACAAAAGAAACCATGAAATGTACTGCATCTTTGCTACAGAAATTATGTCACCTCTTTACAATAAATCCTTCCTCATAAAATCCCATCCTTGTCTTTAGAAAAATTTTCTTGTGATTGAAATGTGAAACATTTTGTTGAAAAATCAATCAAATAAAAAATTGCAGGGTGGTCAATGTTCCAAAGCAAAATTGTGTATTTCTTAGGTCTGATCCATTTTCTTTATTTTGTAATTAACTGCCTAAATGCCTTAAGAGGGCTTCCCTGGTGGCTCAGATGGTAAAGAATCTGCCTGTGATGTGGGAGACCTGGGTTCGATCCCTGGTCTTGGGAAGACCCCTCTGGAGGACACTATGGCAACCCACTCCAGTATTCTTGCCTGGAGAATCCCCACACAGAGAGGAGCCTGTGGGGCTATAGTCCATGGGGTCACAAAGAGTTGGACATGACTGAGCAACTAAGCACAGCACAACAAATGCCTTAAGAAGCTTCTAGCTTCATTAAACAATCTGGGAACAGTAGGAATTTTCCCCAAAGAATTAGCTGTCAAAGTATTCCTCTAATAATATATTATTTCCTAATGCTAGTGTTGAAAGGCTAAGGCATTCTGACAGATAACTGTTTGAAAATTTGAGCTCAAAGCTGTTAAGTAGTATGAAATATTGGTTTTGGAACCAGTCCTTAAGTAGAGGACAAGGCCAGCAAGAGAGGAGGAGACAGTAATGAAGGTGCCAGTAACAGTTCTGGGCACCCTTTCTGATATTGGCATATTAATGTTGGCAGAGGGGTTCCCAACACTTGTAGAATGGTAATTAGGTTGGATATTTAAAACAAAACAAAACAACCACCTTTATTTCTGTGTAAAATGAGAATTCCACATTTTAGAATGAGATGAGAAAAAAATATACATTAGAAAAATATAGAAAAGATAATTTAAAGTGGGTTATCATATGTTAAAGTCTCCAACTGGGAAAAGAACTTTCAAAATTTCACTTCCAAGGGAAAAGAAAAAGTTGTCTAAGCTGATGTGCTTACTTGGGTCTCAACGCTGCTGCTGCTAAGTTGCGTCAGTCATATCTAACTCTGTGCGACCCCATACACGGCAGCCCACTAGGCTCCTCTGTCCCTGGGATTCTCCAGGCAAGAACACTGGAGTGGGTTGCCATTTCCTTCTCCAATGCATGAAAGTGAAAAGTGAAAGTGAAGTCACTCAGTCGTGTCCGACTCTTAGCGACCCCATGGACTGTAGCCTACCAGGCTCCTCCGTCCATATCTTCGTCTAAAACGTCACTGTCCAATACCGTAGCTTCTGGCCATACATGGCTATTGAGCACTAGTCCAAGCTGATATGTGGTACACATGTAAACCACACTGGATTTCAAAGATTTGGAATGGAAAAAATTGAATGGAAAATGTCTTAATATTTTGCATACTGAAATTTCGAAATTATGTTATATATATTTGATGAAATAAAAACATTGTTAAATTAATAACAACCATTTCTTTTTACTTCTCCTAATGCAGCTACTCATAAATTTAAGATGACATATATTGTTCATATTTTTGGCTTTCACTATATTTCTACTGAACCACAATTGTTCATTAAATGAATCAGTCCAGATTAAATTCCTTTAAAATCCCTTCTAACTGTAGCATTCTGACACTAACAGAATAAAGGTTTAAGCTAATAAGCTTTTTTTTCCTTCTTCCTCTTTCATTAAAAGTTTTTTATTATTGGACTATAATTGCTGTACATGTTACATTCATTTCTGCTGTACAACAAAGTACATCAGTTATATGTTTACCCATATCTCCTCTCTCTTGAGCCTTCCTCCCATGCCAGCACTCGAGGTCTTCACACCAAGATTGGTGCTCAGTACCAAGCACCGACCCCAGCTCCCTGTGTAACACAGTACCTTCCCAGTAGCTGCTTATTTCACAGTTGGTAGTATATGCATGTCAATGCTACTCTCCCAATTTGTCTGCTAATAAGTTTTAAATACAGAGTGAAATACAAAGTTACTTTAGAGAAATCCAGGTTTAATCACTATTTCATATTTCTCCACACTTTTTCACCCATGCCCCTACTAATTTCTCATTCTGTTCCCTATGGATCCCCAATAGCCAAGAAAAATGAATATCCATTTATTTACTTATAAACTGCAAGTAAGCAGTTCATAGGACCATTCTGAACTGTCATTCAGCGATATTCCTCTGAATCACCTCTGAAACATATGAAAAATATTGATTCTTAGGCTTGATATCCAGAGATTCTGACTCAGTAGATGTGGGATAAGACAGGATCTTGTACTTCTCAAGAAGCTGTCTCACAGGCTCAGCCAGATTTGGGAATCAGAGGTCCAGCCTAACATACTTTATCTGTAATTGGGGTAAAATGAATGGCTCTAGTGCTGAGGCCAAGTGGCCTCCGACCTGGAACCAGGATGCAGGTTTCCTAACTCCAGTTCACTGGCATCGTTGACACATGTTCTGACAAACACTCATATACTCACTCTCCAAGAGCTCCAGCCATCAGTATATCTTCTCTGTCAGTTTTAACATCCAACTCAGGTTCTCCACTAAGCAGAAGCTTCAAGTTATAAACAACCAGCAAAGTACCTAGTGGAAAAATAGATGTTTGACTTTTGTCAATATTTAACTACACTAAGCATTAGTCATGGTGCTATTATCTCACCTAGGGAATTAAGCCCGCTATAGACTAAATTTTCTTTTGTACTTCAGTAAATAAAATGCCTTGGTAAGTTTCAATATATATGTCTTATAGTAAATTCCACTTTCTGCCAAAGAGCATTGAGTTTCTATAGCACCATGCTTCTTTTTAACTATTCAACTTATTATGTCTTTCAGTGTGGATTCTTCTCATAATTTGCATTATAAAAACTGTTAGAAGCCTGAGCCAAATTTGTATTATAGGTAAAACTCTCATTGTCAGAACTGAAATCAATGCACATAAGAACAAAGATAAATTTTTACCATTTGTATAAATATGAAGTATTGCTTTGTATAAATGTGTATAAATATGAAGTAGACACTAACAGAGGTGTTGGTAAACTTTTTCTGTAAAGGGCCAAAAAACAAATATTTCAGACTTTGCAGGTTTCTTACAACTACTCACAACTCAGCTCTACACTGTAGCATGAAAGCTGCTGCAGGGAATACACAGATGAATGATGTAGCTACGTTCCAGTAAATGGTAACTAAGAAAAACAGCCATGGGGCCAATTTGACCTGCAGGCCCTAGCTTGCTGATCCCTGCTCTAAAGCACAGTAAACAAAAACAACCCAAATTGTTTATAAACTTGATTATAATATAAAGACAAACAGCACTGTCAGAGAAATTTGAAGAACAACCAAGTACACTTTTCTTTTTGGTAATACTAAAATGGAGGGGAGAACAGCAGAGTGACTAAGAATCTGGACTTGGACTTGGGAGCCTAAATACATGTGTCAATACCCTGGACCAACCATTTACTATCACAGTGACTTCAGGTAAGTTTCCTAATCTAGATGATAGAGCTCATGAGGCACTTAAAACACAAGGGTTGTTTTGAGGATTAAATGAGTTAATTTTTATAAGGCATTTAGAAAAGTGTTCAGGAAATAGTATATCTTTCAGTAGTATATACATCAGTATTTCACAATTATAAGGCAACTAAAGAGACTATACATTAACCATCCTTAAAGTACACCATATATCTTAATGAAATGAATATTTAAGTGCCATTATTTTTCTTCTATGAGAAAGGGAAAAGGATGACACAAAACATTACTTTTAAACAAACTACCACAAGTTAGAGGAGAAATTTGCTATAAACATAACATAAAACAGAATTTTAATACAAACAGAATAGAATTTTGCACATTAACATTAGAAAAAGCAGAATGCAAATAGCTTTCTCTAGAGCAGGAATCTTTTTGCTTCTAGATATGAAAAGTGGTACAAGTCTGGAGAAAGACTGCCACAGAAGCCTGGACTTGTTACTTTATAAACTGCTAACCCTCTTACATGCCCTGCGGTCATCTAGTCTTGGATGCTGTAGTAGAGAGTCTCCTGACACAGAGAGATGAGGAGAGAGATTATCTCTGGCAGAGACTGTGATTCCCTATGATCATAGCCTGTGTCAACCTCTCCTTACCCGGTTTCACCAGGCTGTTACAAGTACAAACATTTCTCCCAGTGCCAGTGACTTAAGAGTTATTCCTGTTTGGATTCTCTAAGACAAAATTTATAAAAATAAAATGAATAACTGCCTCATATGAGATTCCACATGGCATTTTAAATAGAAATCATATTTACAGTCTTTTGTATGACGCTGAAAACAAACACTTCCACATTAAAATTTCAGGGTTGTGATGATCTTACCACATTTGCCGTAGATCACATTAAACTGCTGCATCAATTCAGCTTCAGTTTTAAATGGAGAATATTTATAAATTATAGACAATTCTGTTGAGAATTTTTGAGGATCATCTGTGACAGATTCTCTGGTTCTTGTTAACCATGAAGGTATTGGAACCACAACCTATTAAAAAAAACACATCAATTTACTATGAAATACACAGATAAAAACCATCATTTTTTTTTGGTCTGACCCTAATTCACTCCAAATTATACAACGCTAAGTTAAGAGTGTACTTGCCCCAGGTATTCTAGTTTGATAAGGAAGAGGCACAAAACAAAAATTTATACTTAAGAGTTTTATTCTAAAATGTTCCACTACAGAACATGGTGACTGATGGACTCTACCTCAGCCCCTACAGAATTATGGGTCAGATGGCAGAGGAAACAACAGTATCAGCATTTCAGAAGTTGAAAAGTATGACAGCATATCCAAGTAACCAATCCAAAGCCCATACCAGAAATGAGAAGTACCAGACTGATTTACAATTCAGAGCTCCCTCAAAGTCTCAGAGATTGATGGCATGAATTAGCTCTCGAGGTGGGGGTAAAAGAGAGCTACAAGCAGTCCAGCTCCCCATCTGGCATTAGCTCCTCCCCCTCCTCCATAGGGAATGGATGTTTACTCTGTGGAAAGAGTGGAACAAAGCATGTCTGGATTAGAGGATATGTCAGGCACAGTTGGCAGGTGACCTTACTGAGGCTGTGTGCTTAGCCACTCTGTCGTGTCTGACCTTTTGGGACTCAATGGACTGTAGCCCACCAGGCTCCTGTGTCCCTTGCCTGGGGATTGTCCAGGCAAGAATACTGGAGTGAGTTGTCATGGCCCTCCTCCAGGGGATCTTCTCAACCCAGGGATAGAACCTAGGTCTCCCGCATTGTGGGCAGATTCTTTACTTTCTGAGCCACCAGGGAAGCCTATGAATACTGGAGTGGGTAGCCTATTCCTCCTCCCAGGAATCAAGCCAGGGTCTCCATGGCATTGCAGGCGGATTCTTTACCAGCTGAGCTACCAGGGAAACCCTTACTGAGATTAGAGGGATTCAATGAAAGTACACATATTGGATGCTGAGAACTGCACATCTCTTCTCTCATTTGGCTCCCAGGTTCTGCCAGCTAGGCCTTCAGGTAGAAGACTGTAGGAGTCTTCTTTAAGATACCTGACCAGCCCAGAGGGAAAGACATAAAGAAAATTACACTGAAGATTACTCAATAAAACAGCCTGGTATGTATTATTGTGACCTGCATGGCTGCCAAGCCCCACCCACACTCTCAGAGCTTTCAATTGGCATTTTATTGGACTAACCTTAAAATCTGGAAAACTCAGCAGTGGCCACAGAACTGGAAAAGATCCCAGTCCCAAAGAAAGGCAATGCCAAAGAATACTTAAACTACTGCATGCTGCTGCTGCTGCTAAATTGCTTCAGTCGTGTCCGACTCTGTGCGACCCGACAGACGGCCTCCCACAAGGCTCCCCCGTCCCTGGGATTCTCCAGGCAAGAGCACTGGAGTGGGTTGCCATTTCCTTCTCCAATGCATGAAAGTGAAAAGTGAAAGTGAAGTCTCTTAGTCGTGTCCGACTCTTAGCGACTTCGTGGACTACAGCTTACCAGGCTCCTCCGTCCATGGGATTTTCCAGGCAAGAGTACTGGAGTGGGGTGCCATTGCCTTCTCCAAAACTACTGCACAATTGCATTCATCTCACATGCTAGCAAAGTAATGCTCAAAATTTCAAGCCAGGCTTCAGCAATATGTGAACCATGAACTTCCAGATGTTCAAGCTGGTTTTAGAAAAGGCAGAGGAACCACAGATCAAATTGCCAACATTTGCTGGATCATCGAAAAAGCAAGACAGCTCCAGAAAAACATCTATTTCTGATTTATTGACTATTCCAAAGCCTTTGACTATGTGGATCATAATAAACTGTGGGAAATTCTGAAAGAGATGGGAATACCAGACCACCTGACCTGCCTCTTGAGAAACCTGTATGAACGTCAGGAAGCAACAGTTAGAACTGGACATGGAACAACAGACTGGTTCCAAATAGGAAAAGGAATACATCAAGACTGTATATTGTCACCCTGCTTATTTAACTTATATGCAGAGTACGTCATGAGAAATGCTGGGCTGGAGGAAGCACAAGCTGGAATCAAGATTGCCAGGAGAAATATCAATAACCTCAGATATGCAGATGACACCACCATTACGGTAGAAAGTGAAGAAGAACTAAAGAGCCTCTTGATGAAAGTGAAAGAGGAGAGTGAAAAAGTTGGCTTAAAGCTCAACATTCAGAAAATAAAGATCATGGCATCTGGTCCCATCACTTCATGGCAAATAGATGGGGAAACAGTGGCTGACTTTATTTTTCTGAGCTCCAAAATCACTGCAGATGGTACTTGCAGCCATGAAATTAAAAGACCCTTACTCCTTGGAAATAAAGTTATGACCAACCTACACAGCATATTAAAAAGAAGAGACATTACTTTGTCAACAAAGGTCCATCTAGTCAAGGCTATGCTTTTTCCAGTGGTCATGTATGGATGTGAGAGTTGGGCTATAAAGAAAGCTGAGCACCGAAGAGTTGATGCTTTTGAACTGTGGTGTTGGAGAAGACTCTTGAGAGTCCCTTGGACTGTAAGGAGATCCAACCAGTCCATCCTAAAGGAGATCAGTCCTGGGTGTTCATTGGAAGGACTGATGTTAAAGCTGAAACTCCAATACTTTGGCTGCGAAGAGCTGACTCATTTGAAAAGACCCTGATGCTGGGAAACATTGAAGGTAGGAAGAGAAGGGGATGACAGAAGATGAGATGATTGGATGGCATCACTGACTGAATGGACATGGGTTTGGGTAAACTCTGGGAGTTGGTGATGGACAGGGAGGCCTGGTGTGTTGCAGTTCATGGGGTCGCAAAGAGTCAGACACGACTGAGAAACTGAACTATATTCTATATTAAAGTAGTGAAGAATAACAGTGATCTAAGAAAAGTCTCTAATGTGACAGACAGAGACCAAATAAACAAGCACAAACAAAGCAACTCAGTGGTAACAAAAACTATAAGAGGAAAATAAAAATTTCAGAGGAAAAAATTAATCATAGTTAATATCTTCAGAGCTCTAAGCAGAAATATTGTATCTATGAAATAAGAACTATGTATCTTTCAAAAGGAATATTGAGAGACTAAAAAGACTCTTTAGAAATAAAGAACATGATTACAAAAAATGTCTGTAAGAGGGTTGGAAGATAAATGTTAGAGAATCTCACAGAAAACAAAACAATAATTTAAGGATGGAAGACAGGAGAAAAAGGATAAGAAAGTAAAACCATCTTTGGACATCCACAAGCTAAGAACAAATGTTGTAAAATGAGAGAAAAGATAATATAGATGGAAGAAAATCATCAACTACTACAGGAGAATAGCACAGAATTAAAGGACATGAGTTTTCAGACTGAAACATTCAATAAACGCCCAACACAATGGGTATAAATAAACCCACCTAAAGGCAAAACACTGAACTCAGAACACTGGGGAGAAAGACCCTCAGAAAACAGAGCGGAGGGGAGAAGAACGGGTCACGCAGAAGACCGAGGAATTAAGACGGCTTCAGACTTCTCACAAACAACACTAGAAATCATATGATAATGGAGCAATGCCTTCAAAATCATGAAAGAAAAATCATTTAAAGAAAAAAACATCAAGACAAACTATCATTAAGTGCTTGGGTAGGAGAAAAACATTTTCATGCATGTGAAGTCTCAACATGTTTTACCTCTTATACACCCTTGCTGAGAAAGCTAATGGAGGATGTGTTACACCAAGAAGAGGCAGAAAGCTAGGGAAGATGATCTGAAACTAGAGAGATGAAGAGAACCGCCAAGACGACGGCAGGGGCAGATCCCAGGATGGCAGCTGAACACCAACCATGGATCGCAGGAGTGTGAGGGGCCGCATTTAAGAAGACTGCAGAGCAGAGGCCTTCAGGAAAGTGGAACTGACAAAACAGCAGGTGAAATTGTCTGGCAGGAGACTAGCTTGCCCACTGGGATTAACACAGTGACAAAGACACATAAAACCAAGCAAATATTCAGTGACAGTGACAAGTACACAGACCACTAAGCAAACAATTAACTGTCAATTAAAATAAAAAGTTCTGCAGGAAAAGGAAAAATAGCTTATGATATGGTATAATTGTGTACAGTATAGTGCTTATATAGTCTCATAATAAAAATACTGAATATTTGACACAACCAAAATTAAAATCAAGTCATATTCAAGGTGGAGAATTGGAAGGATGTAGATGTGTGATAGGAGCAAAGAGAAAGTAATAGATAAATCCTCATCTTTTATAGTGGGAGCTTAACAGATAATGCTGAAATCAAATCAAGAAGTAACAATACAAGCATGTTACACAGAAATCTGCAGGAAAATATCAAAATAATCAGCTAACATTGTTAGCTGCTGTATATTGTCACCCTGTTTATCTAACTTATATGCACAGTACATCAAGGGAAATGCCAGGCTGGATGAAATACAAGCTGGAATCAAGATTGCCGGGAGAAATATCAATAACCTCAGATATGCAGATGACACCACCTTTGTGGAAGAAAGCTAAGAAGAACTAAAGAGGCTCTTAATGAAAGTGAAAGAGGAGAGTGAAAAAGTTGGCTTAAAACTCAACATTCAGAAAACTAAGATCATGGCATCTTGTCCCATCACTTCATGGCAAATAGATGGGGAAACAGTGGAAACAGTGACAGACTTTTCAAAATCACTGCAAATGGTGAGTGCAGCCATGGAATTAAAAGATGCTTGCTCCTTGGAAGAAAAGTTATGACCAACCTAGACAGCATATTAAAAAGCAGAGACATTTCTTTGCCAACAAAGGTCTGTCTAGTCAAAGCTACAGTTGTTCCAGTGGTCATGTATGGATGTGAGAGTTGGACTATGAAGAAAGCTGAGCACCAAAGAATTGATGCTTTTGAACTGTGGTGTTGGAGAAGACTCTTGAGAGTCCCTTGGACTGCAAGGAGATCCAACCAGTCCATCCTAAAGGAAATCAGTCCAAATATTCATTGGAGGGACTGATGCTGAAGCTGAAACTCCAATACTTTGACCACCTGATGTGAATAACTGACTCACTGGAAAAGAAATGAGATTCCCAGCATCTTTCCATGATGCTGGGAGAGATGGAAGGCGGGAGGAGAAGGGGAACGAAGAGGATGGGATGGTTGGATGGTATCACTGACTCTATGGACGTGAGTCTGAGCAGGATCCAAGAGTTGGTGATGGACAGGGAAGCCTGGCGTGCTGCAGTCCATGGGGTGGCAAAGAGTCGGACACGACTGAACAACTTAACCGAACCTTGTCGAAAGTCATTGCCACTATATAAGTGGAAATGAGAAGGTCACTGGTTTTACTTTTTAAAAAAAGAAAAAAGGAAATGGGTCATTTTAGGAAAGCTATAATCGCAGCTTTGGCCCAATTTCCCATGTCCTTTACACACATAAAGTACAACACAAATGCTTAAAGTATTGCTTTTCCTCATGTCAGAATCCCACTCAGCTACTCTCTGTTGCTTCTAGACTACTCCTATTAACTAGCCAGACTCCAGCACTGCCAGCAGCCATGCTGGGCTCCTGCTGGACAATCCTACATCTCCATACTGTCCTCCAAACCCACAGTCATCTCAGGTCTGAGACTTGCCACGCGCCATTTCTCACCACTCCAGCCTTTCCAGATGCAAGTGGTCTTTTCCCCATAAACTCTCACTCAAGGCTGTCTAGTCTCTTCATCCATATCCTGCTTTTGACAATTTACTAATACCAGGAATACACACTCATGGAACAGCATGCTTTTAAAATACCTTCATTTTGTTATTTATCCAATTCATACATGTCTGCTTTATTTTGTGACCAAACTGAAAACACTCTGATGGTCAGGTGGTCTTCTTGTTTTCTACCTTCCACAGGGTATATCCAGCACTGCGCAGACAGCAGTTACTCAACATATATTTGTTATCCTGAATTATAACTGATGTTCATAATACTAAAACTCAAATGCTGCAGATTAATAAAATGTCTCTGGGTCAGAAAAGGGAGCTAAAATTATGGTCAAGAGAGTAATATTTTTAAATCTGTTTTGCTTTCAGTTTCTTCAGATGTTGTTTTCCAAGTCTTCTGAATTTAATATTCTATTTACTTTAAAAGTGATAACCTATTTATGGATAGGTGGTGGAAATGTTTTGCAGGCTTCCAAAAATCTCACAGTGCCAAAGGGAGCCTCTTATTCTGGAAGATATGCGTACATGGATAATAAATAATGTTCTGAAAACAGGCTAGGATTAGAAAAAATATTCAAAAAAAGATCAATAGGACAGGCCTCCAATGACCCCAAAATGGCCAGCCACCTTCTATCTATTTCCCAGATGTATTCCTAAATTTCTAAATCATAATAGGAAAGCACCCATGATAGACTTTACCTCCTGAATGGTAAATTAAAATAACTTTATTACCATGGAAACCAAAGGAAACTCTCAACCCTTACCTCACTCAGACCTTCTCTTTCACAGAATGTCTGAGAAAAAAATACACAGGTCATCGTTTCTTCCTTCTTTGTAAAAAGAATAAAGTCTTTTCCAATCCTCATGGATCCGCTATATTAAAAATCAAGAATATAATGGTTTATATCTCAAACATTAGCGAGAAGGGACAGAGGAGCACAATATTGTTCTTTTCACTGAAATGACTCCACTGTTTTGCTGACTCTTAACCAAGGGAGTGTAAAAATATTTTTTTGTTGTTTGTTTTCTCAAAACAGAGCAGAGTTTGAACTAATCCAGCCCCACATTCTCACTTAAGATATGACTGCTGAGATAAGGTGCTGTCTAGGGCTGCAGCAAAGAAGGATCATCTGGTAGGTGCCACACAGGTAGCCGTGGCCTCATGTCCTCACTTTTCATTGAGCAGACTAATCACATAAGCTCTGGACACATATAACGCAAGTGCAAAGACATGCGTTAAGAAACAAACACAGAAGCTCTACGGTACACGGGTGTTACTTCCTAATCTCTGAAAAGGAGATTCATCCTCTATTTGTGAATTAAATTTTAAACTCTATTTATAA
This sequence comes from Bos mutus, assembly GCF_027580195.1. Lineage (NCBI taxonomy): Eukaryota > Metazoa > Chordata > Mammalia > Artiodactyla > Bovidae > Bos > Bos mutus. The sequence continues at coordinate 52,971,358 of NC_091617.1, forward strand.
AGTAAAGATTTAAGTCAGTTTGGGCATGGAAATTATAAAACAAGGTAGGACTCTTGGGTTTATATTCTTTTTTAAGTTTTTCAAACTTGGATCATTCTCAGTAAGACTTTCTTTAACCAAATATCATTCCTGATAACCAACAGCAATAATACTTACATTATAAGAAAGAAGTCCTCACCTTTTAAGGCCATTGCCATATTGCCCGATAAACTTCAAGGTTGATAATCGTTTCTTGGATGTTCCAAAGTAAATGATATCTGACGCTTCCTCTACAATTGACAAAGACAATATAAGTGGTTAGGACATAGGAGTCTTCACATTGGCCAGAGGTCCAGTTGTCAGGATGTCACACATATATTAGGGCAGACCCATACTTCTTGCATGAGTGCAGAGAAAATGATCTTTGTCAGGCTTCATAATCTCTGACCAGGATCTTAAGAGCAATGTACTGACAAGAGGTCAGAGAGACCTAGCTGTGTCACCCTGGGAAGTACAGCCTTAATTTCCTTGACCCTAAATGGGAGCTATTAACACATCCAATACTTTGGCCACCTCATGCGAAGAGTTGACTCATTGGAAAAGACTCTGATGCTGGGAGGGATTGGGGGCAGGAGAAGAAGGGGACGACAGAGGATGAGATGGCTGGATGGCATCACCAACTCAATGGACATGGGTTTGGGTGAACTCCGGGAGTTGGTGATGGACAGGGAGGCCTGGCGTGCTGCAATTCATGGGGTCACAAAGAGTTGGACACGACTGAGTGACTGAACTGAACTGAACTGAACGCATCACAGAGTTGTTGACAAAGATAAAAGGAATAAATGAGATGATGTATCAACCTTGAAAACAATACGTGCCATTTGATAAATGCTAATAAATTAAAGATGCTATAATTATTTGTACCACTGGTAATTTTTCCATGGTTTTGGCCCTTATCCAGCCCCATGTGAGGTTGCTAACTGGGGAAGAAGGGCTATCTATTTCTGACTTTGAGAGTTATTCTCCTGATCTCTCCAGGCATTCTGGAATTCTGGAAAAGAATCCTCTTAACTTCAAAACATACATACCTCCAAGAAACAGGCATGCTCCCAGGGAAAGGAAAGACAGAAATGGGTCTCCCAATTGGGCTACATGCCCTGCATACACACCCCTGATCTGTCCTAAGGACCCTGTGTGAGGCTGGGTGCAGACATGCTATAGTGCAGTGGCATGGTTGTGTAAAGCCACTCCACTTGTCTGAAGCTACCTGGACATTTTATCACATGCTCTTACTAAGGGTTGACGATTAGATGAGGGTATCAATAATGATAGTATTAGCTACCCTTATTGATCATTCAGTATATGCCAGGGACTACAGCATATACTTTATTTGCACCACCTATTTAATATTTACAGCAAGCCTACAAGGAAGATATTATCTGCATGTTACAGATGAGGAAATTTAAGTTTCTGAGGTTTATGTAACCTTCCCAAGGTCACACTAATAAATGGTACCCCCAGAACTATAACCCAGAGTTGTAGACCAAATCCTATGGTTTTTATCACATGCTGAACAGACTCTCATGTACGGTGGCCAGAGTTCTGAGCACATGGACAGAACACTGAATAAGACAGACAGGATCCCTGTCCTCAATAACTTTATGTCATGGAATGAGAAAAAAGCAGACAAACAAGATCCTTTCGGAGAGTATTAAGTGAGGGAAACAAAACCAGGAGAATGTTATGGGAATTAACAAAAATGTAGTTTGCAGACAGAATGCTCAGGAAAGGCCTCCTTCATAAGGTGTCCTCTGACTTGAGAGTCAAATGATGGAGGGCCAGCCAGGTGTGGCTGGGGTGCTATAAGCAAGGGAGTGCAAGGTACGAGAAAAGGTCAAAGAGGTGGACAGAGGCCAAGTAATGCAAGAAACTGAAAGTGTTGGGAGTATGAATTTTATTCAAAAGTAATGAGAAACGACTAAGGGCTTTAATCAAGGGCATCACTATGATCTATTAAAAGAAAAAAGTCCACTCAGGATTGCTGTGTGAGGAATGCACTAGAAAGGGGCAAGGCTGGAAATGCAAAGAGTTTGGACATCACCTCTTCCAAAAGGTTGAGCCTGAACCAACTCAGCTTGGACAACTGATAGATGATTTTATTTTCAGTTAACACTTGAGTTCCAATGTTAATAAAGAATTGCTCTCAACACTAGTGACCCTTCTTAAAATACAACTGTATCTGTCAACTGAAGTGTGGATTACTTCACACTTGTCACTTGTGCGTGTTTTGATTATTTTGTTTTTGGACCCATGTAAAAGAGTTGCTTCTTTTTTAAAGAATTGCCTTAGAATATATCACACATAGTCTTTGACTATTTAGACCAAGGGGGTCTTCTGAGACTTGAATATAATTGCTTTAGTTTTTATTCTGAGTTTCTATTAGCCCTGACGATCATTCTTTCCTCTGGTGTGGAACTGACCGGAACACTTCATATTATTTGAACTCCCTCACCGTTCGTTAGATCTGGCTTGTGGGATATACGCAACTGTTATAAGAATTCTAGGAGGACTTCTCTGGTGGTCTAGTGGTTAAGAATCTTCCTCCCAAATCAGGGAACATGGATTCAATCCCTAGCCCAGGAAGATTCCACATGCTTCGGGGCAACAAAGCCCAGGTGCCGTAACGACTGAGCCTGCACACCCTAGAGCCTGGCCTTGCAGCAGGAAAACCACCGCAATGAGTGAGCCCGCACACTACAATCCCCTCTTACCACAACTAGAAGAAGCCTGCACGCAGCAACAGAGACCCAGCACAGCCAAAAATAAAAGAAATAAAACAAAATGAGGAACTCAAGGATAAGGTATCTCAATTCATGAAAATCCTTTCCCTAAAGGAATAGTATCTCAATTCCACAGCAAACAGTAATCTGTACCTACTATGTACTGCCTTTTACTAGCCTTGAAGATACAAAGATAAATCATGCAATGCATGGCAGATGCTTTCACAATAATAAGAACATTCAATTGAAGCAGCTAAACCTTTGAATACGCAGGGAAGAAACACAAACCACTAAAAACAAGAAAAGGTGACCCCTACACCTGAAGGTTAAGCAGAAAATTTTAAACAGTGTAAAGCCACTTGAAACTGCCTCGGGTCTCTTGCAAGTAGTACCTGCAGGGTGTGCTATAGATCATCTCAGAGTCCATCCAATTACCGTTTGGTTCATTCATTCCCAGATGCTTTTCCTTATAAGAAATCTGTACCTTACATCTGTCATTTTTCCAGCAATACTGATTTATGTTCACTTTTGGTCTTGCTTCAGATGGTTACAATGAATTTATTCTGTCAGAGGGAACACTTAAGCCTAAAAAGCTCAACAATAAGTCTGGGGGTTATTTTCCCTAATAGCTCCATACCAGATTTTATATACATAGCTCAATTTATTCTTATTTATTTTATGGGTTTTCAGACTGTTTGTTCTAACAGGCAGGTAGGAATCTAAATAATTAACTTACCAGGGCTCATACCACATCCATCATCCAGGAAGCATAACATGAATCCACCCTGCAGTTCTTCATTATCCACTGTAAGGGAAAGCAGTTATTACTAATAAATAGTGGGCTTAATTTGTTCATCAGAAAGGCATGCTGCTCACATAATTATTTGTCCTCCCCAAATGCAGCCACTGAGTGACAGAATTATGGCACAAGGAAGAAGCTCAGAAAGTCATCTTGGCTATAGTTTCATGAGAAACTGCAGCAGGAAAACAGGCAACAAAAGGGCTTTAAACTGACTTAAAACATGTTAATAAACTACATATACAGCATGAATGCTGCAGTCCATGGGGTTGCAAACAGTTGGATATAACTGTGCAACTGACCTGGACTGACCGTATGACATACCCTGTTTTGGAATCAGACTGGTCCTTTAAACTTCAGGTGTTTTCTCCCTGGAGGAGGGAATAAAAGGAGCCAGGGATGTGACTCCAGGATCTCTCTATCAAATTGATCAATGCTGATACCCTTCCACCAAAGCACTAATTTCAAAGTCAATCCAGGTCATTCTCATTAAACTCATCAGGCTCTCTTCCAAGTAGCTAATTTCCGTAAGAGCCATTTGTGGCTGCTTCTTAGTGGCAGCAAATATTTACCTCTTGAAAATGTAAATATTTTTGAAAATACCTAAGTTATTTGGAATCAATTTTGATGACGAAGAGATATCAATTACATAATATAATCTCTTATTTAAAAATTGTGAAGTTTTAACTAAAAGTAATGAAGACTAATTTCAATGCACAGTTCGTAATCTGGCTCTCAAAGTAATTTCAACATTTAGATATATCAATTCTAAGAAGCCTCTCTCTTTCGGTAACAACTTTATTGAGAAATAGATCACACATAAAAAAGCTCCACATATTTAACATGTACAATCTGACACAGGTAAATGTCTGTGGAACCATCACATCAAGGTAGTGAACATAACCGTTATCCCAGGTGCCTCCTCCTGCCCTCTGAGGTCTCTCCCTTCCGACCCTTCCATGCTCTATCTATCACCCCCAGCCCATCACCGGGCAGCCATCTATTTACTAATTCCATCCTTACAGATTCATTTCTAGCATACCAGTGAAGTCAACTCTGTGTTCAATGGTTACCTCTAATCCACAATTTTTAAATGTTCAAGATAATCTATAAATAAGTACCTAAAAAATCTTACCTGAGCTTTCTGTGTTCATAATGTTCTGGTCATGTGTTCACTTGTAATCCCCCCTCCTCCAATTCACTTCCTGTTTACAAACCCTTTGGATCTCCCCAACCATCTCATTTCTCCAGCTCTTCTCTCTACCTGATTTCTGGTCTGCTTACCTCAACTTCTGTGTCAGAATATTCCTACCCTCTTTACGAGGGTTCAGCCCTCCCCTGACCAAGGCTGATACTTCTCTACTCAACTCCAGTTGAGTTCTCTGCGCAATGCAGTAGTTCTTAACCTTGGTTGCATATGTGGATCATCGGGAGATAATTTAACTGGTCTCGGATGGAGTTTAGGAATAGCAGCTCCTCCTGATTACCCTAAGGTTTATCAGAACTTGGAACCACCTGACACAAGTCTCAGGCTATGCAGTTGCAACAACTGATTTTGCAGCTCTTGGTACATAGTTCTCATCTAAGAAAGCAGGGCATTTTTTTTGGTGAATGGGAGAAAAGACTCAAAATTCCCAAGAGTTACATACACATGCTCAGTCGCTCAGTGATTTCTGACTCTTTGCAACCCCAGAGGAGCCTGCCAGGTTTCTCTATCCATGGGATTTCCCAGGCATGAATACTGGAGTGGGTTTCCATTTCCTTCTCTGGGGGATATTCCTGATCCAGGGATCCAACCTGCATCACCTGCTCTGGCAGGTGGTGTCTTTACCACTGAGCCACCTTGGAAGCCCATACAATGTTTAACTGTTCTATAAATTCCAGTGAGGGCTTATAGACAATCAGCACCTCAAAGTGTAATATTCCCTCCCCTAGTACTGAGGCTTGGCCTTGTTTACTTCAGTCCCTTAAAACTATGGATCTCAGATTGATTTCTATTTGTTAAGTGTGTGTGTGTGTGTGTGTGTACGCGCACATGTCTAGTCACTCAGTCATGTCCGACTCTTTGCGACCCCATGGACTGCAGCCTGCCAGGCTCCTCTGCCCATGGGATTCCCTAGGCAAGAATTCTAAGTGGGTTGTCATACCCTCCTCCAGGGGATTTTCTTCCTGACCCAGGGATCGAACCTAGGTCTCCTGCATTACAGGCAGATTCTTCACCATCTGAGCCATCAGATAAGTGTGCATGTCCAAAGCAAACCACAGCACCTTCTCCCTCGTCAGACTACCTCCTCCTTCTGGTGCTTCCTGCTCAATAAATGGCATCACTCTGCCATTAGGCTTTGGCTGCCTAAGTCAAAGTCTCAGGATCAAGTTCTCCACTTCCTTACCTGATGTAGAAACATGCCTTCTCAATTCCACCTCCTCATGTTTCTCAAATTTTACCACTTTCTCCATCCCCACAATACTGCCTTGGTTCAGGAAACTACCCTCTCTCTTCTGGACTCCAGCAGCAGTCCCTACCCCTGTACTCCTTGCCCCCACAAATGAGAGAGTGCAGCCAGTCTACAGCCAATCATGTGTTTCACTGCTCTCCTGCTAATAAGCCCCTTGGACTGCAAGGAGATCCAACCAGTCCATCCTAAAGGAGACCAGTCCTGGGTGCTCAGCAGCAGGACTAATGTGGAAGCTGAAACTCCAATACTTTGGCCACCTGATGCAAAGAGCTGATTCATCTGAAAAGACCCTGATGCTGGGAAAGATTGAGGGCAGGAGGAGAAGAGGACGACAGAGGATGAGATGGTTGGATGGCATCACCAACTCAATGGACAAGAGTTTGGGTGAATTCTGGGAGTTGGTTATGGACAGGGAGGCCTGGCATGCTGCAGTTCATGGGGTCGCAAAGAGTCGGATACAACTGAGCTACTGAACTGAACTGAACTGCTTATAACCCTTGCACACCTTCCCACTGCCCACAGGATGAAAGCCAAACCAGTTAACAAATCTAGCTGTCTTTCATAAACTGACCCTCCTACCTCTCTAAGATGGTTAATTTTATGTGTCAACCTGGTTAAGCTACGGTGTCAGTTGTTTGGTCAACTAGATGTTGCTATGAAAGCATCTGAATATAATTAACATTTATAATCAGCTAATTGTAAGTAAAGCAGATACCCTCTATAATGTGGGTTGGCCTCATCCAATTGGTTACAGGTTGTAAAAGCAAAGACTGAGGTTTCCCAAAGAAGCATCAATTTTCTGCCTCAAGACTGTAGCACAGAAACCCTGCTTGAGCGTACAGGCTGCTGACCTGCCTAAAGATTTATAACTCAAGACTACAACATCAACTCTCACCTGGATTTCCAACCTGCCAGTTGCCCTGCAAATTTCACAGCTGCCAGCCCCCATCATTAAGTCAATCAACTCCTTAAAATAATGCTCCTCCTCCTCTTCCTCTCTGTCTACTATATGTCTATCAGATAGAATGAGAGAGACTGAGACAGACAGACAGACAGATAGATAGATATAGAGGGCAGAGAGAGAACGAGGTTGGCAGAGATCTCTGTCTACCTACCAATGGTTCTGTTTCTCTGAAGAACCCTAATGCACCCTCCATGCTCATCCCTTGCTATCTTCTCCCCTGCCCATATTGCACTCTTTCTGCTGCTGCTGCTGCTGCTGCTAAGTCACTTCAGTCGTGTCTGACTCTGTGCGACCCCATGGAATGCAGCCTACCAGGCTTCTCCGTCCATGGGATTCTCCAGGCAAGAACACTGGAGTGGGTTGCCATTTCCTCCTCCAATGCATGAAAGTGGAAAGTGAAAGTGAAGTCGCTCAGTCGTGTCTGACTCTTAGCGACCCCATGGACTGCAGCCCACCAGGCTCCTCCATCCATGGGATTTTCCGGGCAACAGTAATGGAGTGGGGTGCCATTGCCTTCTCCCTGCACTCTTCCACTTCCATACAAATAATCACCCTGGGCTTAATCTCAAACATCTCAAACATTCTTCAACACTATCAGTGTCCTATGTTCTCTCCAGATTCAAGCAACTATATATTTTGCTCCTTCCCACTTTCCATGCTTGATTCTCCAGACTCAGGCCTATTTTCCTTTCAGTCTCTAGTTCATAGACTGTTTCTCCTAGGAAGACTTCCTAATTCTTCCACATCATCACGTGGCCATAATGAACGTTTTCCTTGTAACTTGTGTTTCCTACTTTTCAAAGTATATTCAAACACCTGCTGATGCATCCATTTCTCTTCCAGACAAGTGGTTCTTCTACTTTTTGAAACTCAGATAACTCAGAGATATGATGAAAGCTAAGGGCCTTCTACTCATAAAAGTGAAACTGCATACTATATTTTCCACAGATCCTTTACTAGGATGGTGATTTCTTAAAAGGAGGCACTGTGTATATTCATCGCTTAGCCCAGAGCCTGCCACTTGGCAAGCACTAAAAAATGTATGGAATGAGTATCCATGTTTACTAGAACTAGTACACACAGACAGATAAAACAGCCATGTCTGAATATATTCACTTTGGATTTTATAGCCCTAAAGGAAACTTAAGATTGGAAAATAACTCACATGTCTCAGTAAATAATTTAAAAACTAGTCCAGTGCTTAACTTTGTACCCCGATACCAATTCTATCTATTGGTACATAAGCCTTTGCCCTAGTTTATCTTTTTCATTTTTTCAAGAAAAATCAATTTGCTGGGTTGATAGCCATATTATGGTTTGCAGCAATAAAAAATTTTATAACATGAATAGGTAATTTAAAATTAAAAAAACCATAGGTTCAGTTTTTCACAAAACACATAAAACCTAAATACAGAAAAAGTGCCCCTTTCAATGCAAACTACAAAGATGCTTGTTTATTTTTTGTAATAATGCCAAGTGCTAGAGAAAGTGGGGTGAAGTGAATACTGCCATGCCCCGCTGGTGTCCTGTACTCCCCCAAAAGAACATACTGTGTGAATTCTGATCATTTGATCACATGTGTTGAACTCTGTGATTCCAGATAATTCTTCTCAACCCTTCAACCCCTTATCAATCATATGTGTGCTCTGAATGAAATTCAGCTTGAATGTTTCCTCCCTTCTCCACTGTGAGGACCACTGCCTTTGTTTGAATCCTCATGAAATCTTGTGTAGATCATTCCACAGACCCCCTTGTTTGGTATCCTTTCATACTTCTGCAAACCATCTACAAACCATTCTGTAATCACTTGCTGGAGTAACTTTCTTTAAAAAGAAAAGAGTACATTTCTAATTTGTCAAATGACATTGCTCTAGACTATTGAATGGTTCACTGGCTACAGAAAGAAAATAACCTTAGTATGATATTCAAGGTGCTCATCCATTTGGCTCTAAGTCTTAGCTCTAGTCAACCTAGCCTAGTCATTGTCTCTCGGATGCTTTTTCTCCAAATATATATATGGCTCACTCCCTCATTGTCATTTAGGTCTTGGCTGGCTTATTACCTATTTACAGTAACTTTCCCTAATCACCCCATTAAAAACAGAATATCTTTCCCATCACTCTCTGTTCTCTTATCGCCCTGTCTTCTTTTTCCCTTTTAGCACTTATTATGGCCTGGTATATTATTTACTTGTCCACTTCTTTATTTGCCTAGCTATCCTCATTAGGATGCATGTTCCATGAGTGAACAGGCTTCATCAAACATGGTGCTCCTTGCTCTGTCCCTAACACCCAGAAAAACTGCTTGGCTCATTCATAATAGATACTCAATAAGTTGTTATTGAATAAATGAATGAGTCTCCGAACTAGTCTACCTCCATTCTTTTTCTCACAATTATTCCTCAGATGGGAAAATTCTTCTCTTCCTACACTACTTAACACAAATCATATCCATATTTCAACCCCTGGCTCTTTAATAAGAGGTCTTCTTTCTTTGTGTTCCTACCATGCTTTGAGCATCTCCTAGGCAAGAGACATTTTATTCCATTTTCACTTATATAATTGGATATGGATGGAAGGTCACTTTTTCTCCACTGCTGACATTTCCTCCTATGGGGAATGGAGTTCAATCAGCAGTGGTAAGGGGCCCACCCTTTTCTGTCTCTTGATCACCTTCTCCTGGAGCAATGAGCACATTCATCTGACTAGTAATCTGGGGAAGAATAACCTATGAGAAGGTGCAGCTCAAATCTCTCCTGTTCCCTCTGAGAGCGAGCTGCCTGCAGAGAGCACAGTGCCGCTATAAGGGCGAGTGCCTGACGCTCTCCCACACCGAGCTCCACACTCCACCTAGACTTTGTCAGCAATGAAGACCAATGCTCTTATTTTATTTCTCAAACTCCTAAGAACCCGGGGAATAGAAAGGGAAGAAGAGTGGCATTTACTTTGTTTCCTCAAATCTTTCAAGATGTCCATGAACCAGAACCAAAACCTCTTCCTCATGGGCCAGAGGCACCCACCTAGCACAAATCTTAAACACTTAGAAAACTGAATTGAACTGAGTCGCTTTTTAAATACTGATAAGGATTTACATCATGAACCACATCCCCTGGCCTGTGACCACCAGCCAATATTTACAGGAAAGCTGACAGGATCTGGATTGGGGATCAGCTTTAACACAACAGCTGTTTCTCCAGGTTGTGTTAACTACAGGACTGGATCACAAACCTAACTTCCTCTGTGTTCTAATGAAAAAAAACCAGTAAGTGAAATAAATATTTGGTGACTAAAATTAAGTCAATAAAGACAACAAGCTTGGTTTGAATGTTATGGCCGTCCAACATTCACACTGCACATTCACTTAGGCACTTTAAAACTGTGATGTTGGGAATGACATACAGTTAATAATGAATACCCATCAAGTTAATATTCATTTTAAAATAAAACAGTTTTTCCGTGGCAGACAAACTGCTCCAAATCACTCTGCTGCTTTCACAAAACCCTGGAAGATCTAATTTTGTAAATGAGTCCCCTAACAAGTGAACAATTTCACTCAGAGTGTACTGTTCTCAACCTGGCTCCCCACAGGGTCCCTGAACTCATGAAGCACTTAGATTGCATTAATAATCTATAGAATGTGGTTTGATTTTCATGAAATAAAAGGAAATCAAAATAACTACAGGGTTTTCCATTAGAATAAAAAATAAAAAAGCAAATGTGCTCACCTGAAAACACATCAAGTCTCGCAGCCCCTGCATCTCTGAAAACAATATAAAAATATTATTGCTTCAGTTTGATATTGTGTTTTTGAAAATTACATTAATCTGAATTTCTCATGTGACAATAGATGATCTATTGTCAGGTAACAAACAATGGAGAAACCCACTTAAGTTTCTTTAAAAACAATTACTAAAATATTCTTCCCTGCATTTGTAGACTAAGATTTATGATCACTCATAATTTGAGAATGCTACAAAGCCTAAAATTCAGAAATTTAAAAGAGATAGAATTTAGTGGTAGTTACACAAGAAGCTCAAGAAAATGAATATAAACATTAAAAAAGTTGGTTGGAAAATAATCCAGAAATCATAAAAAGATTTTTGTATACTTTAGAACAAAAAAATTGCTTATGTGTACCATATAATCACATTTCAAAGGAACATATATGATATACATGTGTTTATCTACAAGGAAAAAGATCAAATGTTAACAGGGGTTTTCTCTAGGTCAGAGGCTGACAATCTATGGTCTATGGGCTAAATCTTGACCATAACTACTTTTTGTGAATAAAGTTAATGGAACACAATCATGACCACTTATTTACATATTGTCATTTACTTATTTGTTTCCATGTTGCCTACAGTCTGCCTTCACACTGTAATGGTATATTTGAGTGGCTTCAACAGAGGACATGTGGCCTTCAAAGGTGAAAATACTTAATACCTGGCTTTTTACAGAGAAGTAAGTTGTATACACCCCCCCCCCATGATGAGGTCACTAGTGCCTTAGTTTTTTTCTTAGTTGTCTACAATTCACAGATACTATTTGTGTATTTTCTTAAATTAACTTTTAAAGTGAAAACTTTAAAGGCAAGGAAAAAGAGCCAGAAGATCCAGGTTTCCACATGAAAGCTGTGAGAGAAAGGAGGAAGACAATGAGGTCTTAACTGATGGGGAAGTAAGGATGTTGAGGGGAATCTAGAAGGAAGCTCAGAATAGTAACAACCAGTGGGACTCAGACGGGGAAAACCTGTGTCTCCCAAAATTTCTGTAAGTCTCAACCCAAAACTAGCCTAGGTCAATCAGGTAGGTACACTGTCCTTGTTATACAAAGTTGGCCCCTTAGCTCCTTTCTCTACCCAACTGCTTCGTCTAATGCTTCCTCCACAGAAATTCTGGAGTTACCATGGCCATTTCTTGAGCATTTTCTATGTGACAAATTCTGAATGAGGTATTCTTAAACCTTTCCATCTAATCCCTACCACAACGCATGACACACAGGTATCATAATTTCCATTATATAAGCATACATTATACAAGATATCAGGTATACAATAATCGCTCAATAAATGCCACTATACTAAAATTATTTTCATAGAAACAATTTCTTCATAGAGAAATTTCATGGGGTAAGACAAAGAAAAGTCATTCACCTTTATAGCATGTTAAGACATTCATAATAAGCTTTATACTTAAACGCAGGTACTTTCTCTCTGAACACCTGTTGTACTAGGAGGAGTCCCCTAAGGATTTTCTTCCTGTCCCATCATAGTTTTTCCTACTCTTTCCACAACATTCTTTTAATACCATCCAGTTCTAATTTAGACAAGTATAGGAAACCATCAAAATCTTGAATACAAGGGTATGAAATAACATCTCAGAGTAACACTGGGACTTTAAGAAGACCTTCATAAGAGCGACAGAGTATCTTGAGTAGGTCTGTTAAATAGCTTTATTTGTTGTCAATTACTGGCGTCTAAGCAGTGGTGACAAACTCCAGTATCCCCTGAAGACAGACAAGTTGAGGAGTTCAGGCTGGCCACGGAGAACCCTGGGAATGGCAAAGCTGAAGACACAGGCTGGTCCCAAGAGAGCACCTGCTACACGGCTGATCCTATTGAGCTGGTCTCAAAGTTGCTACATATAATCTTGGGGGGAAAAAAAGCACGGGATCCAGTTTTTTGTTTTTTTACATGGCACTTCATCTTCTCAAACTTTATAAACGCTTCGTTCCTCTTATTCTTTACGAATACTGTACAAAGTTTCACTATGAGTCAAACATGAGGCAAGCTAGACTTGGTCAAGGTGCTGCCAGATTACAAGCGCTGCTCAAAGAATTGCTCAATTGATCATATTTCTACCACTCCCCTGAGTCTGCAGTCAATCTTTCTTTGCCAGTCACTCTCTATAAACTAGTCCCATTGTTCGATTTCTTCTATACTCTGGTATTACTTGCCCTCCTTTGTTAAAATGAATAAGTGAAACAACTTTATAGGAGAAAAGACAGTGGCAAAATGGACCAGTACATTCTTTCACAGTTACAGTTATCAAGTTGCTGAAAACAGAACTTTAGTAGGACAGAGGGTTAGTGGATACAGGACTATTGCTTCAGAGCTTGAGCAGACGCAAACAGTAGAAACCCTGTCCTGCTCTAGAGAGACTAACCACAAACATTCATGTGCAGTGGCTGGATCCCTGTTAGCTCTATCTAAGTTGAGTTCACAGCTCTTCTGACCAACGAACTTTATTTTTTTCTTCTTTTCCCTCCTTTTTTTGATGACTATGATTCCATTTGTTCTGCAGAGTTTCACAAAAAGAGGTGCTAGTGACTTTTTACTTAGTGTTGAGCTTTGCTGAACAGGAAGGAGGTCTTGATGGCTGGTTAAATGGCTACACAGTCACCTCCCTTCTAAAGCTAAAAATGAGGGGGAAATGTAAAACACTGAAATATAGTCATCAATCAGTGGCAGGGAATATACTTATCAATATAAATAATATATAATATATTCTGTGCTGTTGTTTTTAGTTGTTAAGTCATCTCCAACTCTTTACAACCTCATGGGCTATAGCCCACCAGGCTCCTCTGTCCATGGGATTCTCCAGGCAAGAATACTGGAGTGGGTTGCTATTTCCTCCTCCAAGGGATCTCCCTAACCCAGGGATCAAACCCACCTCTCTTGCACCGGCAGTGGATTCTTTACCACTGAGCCACCAGGGAAGCCCTGTGCTGTGCTGTTCTTAATCGCTCCGTACTGTGCGACTCTTTGTGACCCCATGGACTGTAGCCCACCAGGATCCTCTATCCATGGGGATTCTCCAGGAAAGAATACTGGAGTGGGTTGCCTTATCCTCCTCCAAGGGATCTTCCCAATCCAGGGATCAAACCAAGGTCTCCCACATTGCAGGAGGATTCTTTACTGTCTGAGCCACCAGGGAAGCCCAAGAATACTGGAGTGGGTAGCCTATCTCTTTTTCAGATCTTCCTGACCCAGGAATCGAACCAGGGTCTCCTGAATTGCAGGTGGATTCCCAGCTGAGCTACCAGGGAAGCCCCATTACATGGTTATTAACACAAAAACAGATGTCCAATTTACCAGCACTTCAAGTCTAATCATAAATACAAACTGAATAAAAATGAATAATTTCTCCCTTGAACTGTTCTTTTTCCTATCATACCTTGATTTTACAGAAAATTAACTCATGAAGCATTCCAAGTGGAGACAATGAAATCATATTTTCATCTAATATGGCTAACTTTATTAACGTCACAAAATTCCTTTGAATAACCTTTGTTTACAATAAGCCTTACCTCGCATTGTCCAGCAATTCAGCTAGTGCTCCAAAAAGGAAACTGTGAGTGGTGCTAATGAAGAAACAGAGGGAAAATAAAAGTTAAACCAACTCTGTAATCAATGTAAAAGGTTCAAGACACATGCAATGTTCTCTAGTTTGAGGCAGATAATCAATTAAGAAGTTATTCTAGAAATTTCTCAGCACAGTCAAGATTCTGAAGTACATGTACTCCATGACAAAGCCAGGGCTAAGAACCCTATCGCCAAAATATCTTATTTACTCCTAATAAAACAAAGACTTCAAGGGCCTGACTGTACTTAGAGCAAATTTTGACATTTTAATATTGCTTTATAAGCATTTAAGTTTTTCAGAGAATGTTTCATTAAAACTATATTATTTAAGGCCAAATAATTTCTGAAAAACCTTGACCAAAATCCAGACTCACTGAAAGACCTTAAGATTTTATCTGCGGACACAGGTATTGGCAGGTTACCCCAGTCTGCACCACTAACCTACATTTTTCTGTGGAATCTTTTCACCTCGGAAAAGACCATACCTATAAATAATTTCACAGATGACCAGCATTCACTCTCCCCTGTACCCCTCCTGACAAGTCCTGGGCACAGAAAGCACTAGATAGCCATCACTGTTTCTACTTGGAAGGCTGAATGTTTCTCTGTGGGTGGAATCAAACCCCCTTCAGGTTCTACCTTTGTTTTCCATTTCCTGATGTGGATATTTCAATCGGCAACATTATGGAGGGAAGAGTCAGTCAGCAATTTTCTTTTTATATATAGTAAACAGGTAGCAGAAGCAAAAGAAACACACTTATCAACAAACATCTGCTCATTTGTCTAATATTATATCCTTCTCCTTCTCTGTTTTACTCTAATCTGTGAGTAGTTCAGAAGGGCCACTCACTGGCCTTTTTATGCCACTCCTGCATTATTAGAGAGAAATTAAGTCTGGCCCTATTTGCCAGATTTGGGATAGTTAGGAGGACGGACAAAGGAATCCTCAGGTTCCTGCTTCAATTTTATAAAACTCTGCAGTTTTGTTTGAGTAACTAAATTGGAATTTAAAATGGAATTAATTTTTATTTTAATTTAATCCTTTAAAAAACCTTAAATTCGCTAGTATTCAAAGACTTTGTTGACCCCCTCTAGTTTGAAAATATTATCTTCTTATAAGAGTGAAAAGCTTGGGTACAAGCTTTAAAAAAACAAACTGCATGGATTGCACTTTTTGCTTTAATGACACAAAAATTAATAGACTGTCTTATATACAGCTATCATAGAGTGTTCCGTGATTTTTTTTTTCCCTGCAGAGTTGTTATGCATGCTGACTGATTTCAGTGTTTGACTTACAAGTATCTACCTTTGCTTTCAAAATGTTAGTATTTTAACATTTTGATATGTTAAAATATGGTTATATTAGTACTAACCATCTGTAATTTCCTTCATTTCTCAATAAAGAAATAGCATAGGATGGTCAACAATTAAAAAAAAAACCCTGCTCATTTGTACAGGAAAAAGGATCATTTGCAATGTCTCAACAACTCCAAATACCCCCAGACCACAGGACAACACTGTTGCCAAAAATTTATTTTTAAAAAATGCATACATATATCTATTTTGGGAATTTTAAACTATAAACCCATGCTGATGACAGCGGGATCTCTTGACTCTAGTCAGCTTTCAAATTTTTCATTAAAATAAACCCACTAATACAATTGTTGCAAAAAGGTGTCCTTCAATCAAAAGAAATTTAGTACTTAAAAATATAAAATACAGCAAAAGAAAAGTGCCAGTGATATGCTTTACAAAGCAGTACTTCAAACCATATGCCTTTCTAAACAATTCTTCAGAAAAGTAACTTCAATCATTCTGACCAAAAAAAAAAAAAAAAAAAGAAAGCCATATAAGCTTCTGTACTATTTCACTCAAGACTTTTACTGACTTCCTGCCACATACCAATGTGGGCAGACATGGTCTCTACAACTTTAGGGGCTCAAGCTAGTGCGGGATATGAAAAATTCACAAGTAAAACATATAAAGATGATAACACAGCTTGTGATTCGGTGCCATAGAGGAACAGGGATGCGGAAGAGCCTTCCGAGGAAGGCAGAGCCTCTCTTCACGGAAGACATGGACTGAACCCTGGAAGGTGAGAATTCAGTCCCTTGCAGAGCTAGAGTGGAAACCCTCTGGCAAGAACAGGAAGTGCACAGTCCTTGAAGCAGAAAAGAGCAAAGGAGGCCAGTCTGCTCTCGCTGCAGTAAATCTAGGCGATCACATTGAGAAGTGGGATGGTCAGGTCATGTAGTCCCTCCTTCTCCACAGTTAGGAGCTCATACTTAGTCCATACGCAACTGGAAACCATCATTGTGCTTTAATAAAGTGACATATCTGGTGGTTTTTAAAAGCTCACTCTGGCAGCTTTCAGAAAAACTGATCATAGGGGAGCAAGAACAGGAAGCAAAGAATCCAGTTTAGAGCCTATGTGATATCCAGAAAGGAGATGGCACTAAATATGAAGAGAAACAGATGAATTTGAGACACAAGAGTTAGCATGAAGAGGACTTGAGGATGGATTGGATGCGGGGGTGATATAAAGGAGGAATAAAAATATCATTGCTGTTTTACTGACGCAAGTCTCAGTAAAGGCAAGTCTCAATCAAAAATCTTAACTTGAATTACTGTATGATGACCCTTATATGTAGAATCTAAAAAGAAACGATACAAATGAACTTATTTACAAAACAGAAACAGAGACTTACAGACTTAGAAAACAAACTTATGGTTGCCTGGGAGTAAAGGATAGTTAGGGAGTTTGGGATGGACATATACACATTGCTACATTTAAAATGGATAACCAACAAGAACATACTGCATAGCACACAGAACTCTGCTCAGTGTTAATGTGGCAGCCTGGACTGGAGGGGAGTTTGACGGAGAACGGACACATGTATATGTATAGCTAAACCCCTTCACTGTTCACCTGAAACTATCACAACATTATTACTCCGCTATACCCCAATACAAAATAAAACGTAAAAAAAAAATCTCATCCCAGGGACCTGAGAGTTGGCCAAGTTGTGGCTGATTTTGTTGCTGCGGCTTCATGCTGCTGTCACTTCAACAGACCACCAACTGATAATGGGGTGGTTTGAGGGAGGTAGTTTGGGGAGGAGGAGGAGGCTAGGGAGCAAAATAGCCACAGAAACTATACAAAAATGAGGCTAAAAAACTTCCTAAGATAAAATTCAGCCTTTCTAGCACTCGTAATTTTTCTTCCACTTACTCAAAATTACTAGCTCTTCATTTGTCTTCTGCCTCAGCTAACGTTTAACATTTTGTACCATCCTTTCCAGCTTAAACCATTCTCCCTGATAACAAGTTAGAACTAAGTACCTGCTGAATATTGCCTGGGTGTTTTCTTTTGTGGTCTGTAAGAAGGACACTGTTTGTCCCAAGCAGCAAGGCCTGGCTTCACACTTCCATTTCCGTTGCTTCAGTTTTGCCATATTCTTTCTATCAATCAGAACTCGGTAAACCCAAATTACTAAAAAGGTTCCCCCAAATCAATCTAGCACTCACTGCTAGGCTTTGCAGTACTGAAAATAACAGATAAGAAAAACGCTGGCATTTGCCTCTGCCATGTGAATATTCGAAATAACACCTAAAGAGTATTCAAAAAGGATACTGGCCTGACAGAAGAAAATGTCCTAGTAAGAACTAGAATGTGAGATTCCTGTCTTCAAGGAGGTTGCTGCTGCTGCTGCTAAGTCGCATCAATTGTGTCCAACTCTGTGTGACCCCATAGATGGCAGCCCACCAGGCTCCCCCGTCCCTGGGATTCTCCAGGCAAGAGCACTGGAGTGGGTTGCCATTTCCTTCTCCAATGCATGAAAGTGAAAAGTGAAAGGGAAGTCACTCAGTTTGTCCAACCCTCAGCGACCCCATGGACTGCAGCCTTCCAGGCTCCTCTGTCCATGGGATTTTCCAGGCAAGAGTACTGGAGTGGGGTGCCATTGCCTTCTCCAAGAGGTTACACTTTCACAAAGACTCAGGAGGCAACAGAAGCTGGAATCAATAAACACAAATTGTTCTCTGGCTTTAGTCGCTCAGTCCTGTAGGACTCTTTGCGACCCCATGGACTGTGGTCCGCCAGGCTCCTCTGCCCATGGAATTCTCCAGGCAAGAATACTTAAGTGGGTTGCCATTGCTCTCTGGAGGGCAACTTTAATCTTTAAAATGTCAGCATGTTCGGTAGAGAAATGACTATAGATAGGCCAAGTTAGAATGAGGCTTCTGCTGACCTACAATTAAATAGTTTTGTTTAGTGATTAACGTGGGCCTTCCTACCACTTGGTATTCATTGAAGGGCACCAGAGGCTTTCAGCCTGGTTTAGAACATACATCTTCATCACTTTTTCGTTGCCTTTTTAAAAAAAAAAAAAAGCATATACATTTTAAATAAATAAATCCATGAATCAATGATACCAAGTTCCTTTTTTTTAAAGGGCACTTGGCGAGGAGATGGGCTTCTCCGTTTTGTGGAAAACTTCCCCACCGTTCCAGCTACAAGGGGGCACTCACGAGTTGGCGTGGATGAAATCCAGATGCAGCTGGGCCCGGAGCAGAGTAGCATACTTGTCACCCATGTTCTGGAACGCGACCCGCGCGGCCCTCGAAGCATAAGCCTAGGGGCCCAGCAGCGTTCCCGCTCAGCTCCACGCCCACGTCCAGGCCCACGCCCACGCGCGGACTCCCTGTGCTGCGAGCACGTGCTCCCCCTGGCGGCCGGACCGCGAAGCTCACCCTGCACTGGGTGTGTCCCAGACTTTAGGCAGCATCTGATAAGCCAAGCCTGTTGCCGATCTTGGATCCACCTGGTGAGGCTAAGGAGACTGAGCTAGACTCCTCTTCCCGAACTGAGGTTTAGGTAACCTTACTAAACACTTGTTCTCTGTTATTCTTCAACTGGAAAATAGAGCCCAAGGCTGGGGCTATAATTCGATCAGGAATGATCACACACAGAGACACACAAACCCACACAGGACGGGAAGAATGTGTGGCGAGGTGGGTAAAGGAGCAGGAAAGGCAGGGTGAGAACAAGGGTCGTTTTCCTTGTGTGGCTGTCACACCGCAGAGGTAAAGGCGCTTGTGTTCTCACTCAGCACTTAACCTATGTCACTTAGGCTGTGTTTTCTTCACTTGAAGGAAAGAAAGAAGAAAAGAGATCCGCCAGAGAGAGAATGGAAAGAACTAAAAACCATCGGAACAGAATGCTGAGGCGTGTGTCCCGAGTAAACCGTTTTCACCTGTCAGCTGACATTCAACGCAACTATTTGACATGCTGGCCAGGCTTGAAGAACAGACATTCTGTATTGCTCCAAAAGATAGAACTGGGAAAGTGGAAGGTGGAAAGAGAGAGGTTGGGGATAAATATAAGGAAGGGCTGTGTATGCCAGCTGTCCAAAAGGGGACACAAAGCAGAGTTACCAATACCCAAGCTGAAACAGGATTTCTCAGTGATGTGTTATGGAAAGGTCCTGCTGCAATGAGAAATTAATAGAATTGGTTGGCGTCTAATTGCTCAAATTCATTTATTCTAAGGCAAATGACTTGCAAATAAGGTAGTTCAATAGTACTGCTGCTGCTGCTGCTAAGTCGCTTCAGTCGTGTCCGACTCTGTGCGACCCCATAGACGGAAGCCCACCAGGCTCCCCCGTCCCTGGGATTCTCCAGGCAAGAACACTGGAGTGGGTTGCCATTTCCTTCTCCAATGCGTGAAAGTGAAAGGGAAGTTGCTCAGTCGTGTCCGACTCCTAGCGACCCCATGGACTGCAGCCTACCAGGCTCCTCCGTCCATGGGATTTTCCAGGCAAGAGTACTGGAGTGGGGTGCCATTGCCTTCTCCGGTTCAATAGTACTAGTGTTTTATGATTTAAAATCAGCAAACATACAATAAGCAATGAGGCTCACAAAAAAGAAAAAAACAATATCAGCTTTGGGGTGCTCATTCTACTTCTAGAGAAAGAAGTTTATCAGTTACTGCATTTATAAGACTCAATAGAGGAAGAAAGAATTTGAATGGCAACCCAAGGACACATGATGCTCCACTTTAATTTGAAAACTGGAATTAAATATAAACATTTCAAGTAATCTTCCTGATTGCATTTTTGTTTTAACAGTGGCTATGATGGTGTTTTGATAGCAAAATTCTCTTTACTAAGCAATGTGAGCTATCTTTCCAATTTTTCCTTTCATAGAACTTCAGTGAAATATGACATTTTATTTTCATTTTATGGGTAAGAAAAGCTTGACGAGCCTCTTCTGGGTTTATTTTACTACCCCAATTTCCAGCTCCTACCTCAAAGCAATTTACTATTGGGAGGGCACCAGAACCACAAGCCTGTAATTAGTAAAGGGCTGTGATACCTAATTTCTATCAGGGAAGGGTGTGATTATCACAGAAGCACTCCTAATAATCTGAGCAGAGCCCTCCTACAGGGAGTGGGCAGTCCTAAAGCACTGGACAGTACGGTTGGCCCGGATGACAGGAACATCTGTTAGATGGTGCTAAAAGAGTCCTGAGATCACTGTACGTGCTTGCTCAGTCAGTCAGTCATGTCTGACTGTCTGCGACCCCATGGACTGTAGCCCTCCAGGCTCCTCTGTCAAGGAGATTTGGACATCTGTCCTGGCAAGAATACTGGAGTGGGTTGCCATTTCCTCCTCCAGGAGATCTTCCTGACTGTACACAATCCACCGAAAGTCTTTTCCCCATTTCAACTCCGCTTCACCACACTGCTACCATAGAGGAAATTGCTGTTCCTCTTTAAGGTATACTTTTGGAATTGCCTCTCTTAGTCACGTCCCTCAGCCCTGCCACAAGATTCATTTTAACATTATTTCATGATAAAATAAATACCAGGGGAACAGCAGAGAGGGAAGATCTTAAATGAGAACATCATCTGCTCATCTTATGGTTGATCCTGATGTTAAGGACAGTCAATCTGGGATAACTAAACATTTCAACTTTGCAACATTCATGTACTAGTCACAAATGATGGATCAAGTCTTTCAGATTCCACTTTCTCCCTATCACTTAAGTAGTTGTGTATGAACCAGCATTTAATTACACAAACATGTTTAAACTTAAGACAAAGTTTATAAACATTAAAAAAAAATGCTTGTACCTATCAACCATGCACACTGTTATGCCATCTCCAAAGAACTGTAAGAAATAAGTTCAGCATATGACGATAAACACGGAAAGCAAATGGTATTTAGGTCATACTATTTAAAGAGGTTAATGACCCTCAAATGATAATAGTGAAATGTTTCTGGAAGCAATTCACACCCTTCTTGCTCATTTTCTTGCTTTTCGGTGAACCTAGTCAGTGCATTTTCATCTCTTCCTGTCTACTCCATGTTAGACAGTGGTGGGGTTTTCATTTCAGAAATTCTGTTACCCATATAATTGACCACCTTTATATTCCAGATATTCAGCTCTGTGATAAGTACCCCTGGAGATGGTGGCAAATATGAGGCCCAAAGCGTGCCCAAAGAATAATGATGGTATTAAATGAGTTAGAAAATACGGTATTCACTCTGGGTTGGCTAACCCACTAGCCATTTTCCCAATTTTCCTCTTTCTATTCTCAAAGCTGAAAATATGCTTTTCTAAACTCCCCTGTAGCAAGGGTACTCATAAATAAGATAAAAGCAGACCATGTGCTGAGTGGTTTCTAAAAAACCAATAGATAAAAGGCATAGGCGGGGCTGGTTCTACTTTTCTTTCCTGTTTCTGCCTTAAGTACAGGCACAACACCAGAATTTGTGTTGTCATTTGCATCCATGAGGGGAAGTTCAGAACTGTATGAAGCAGCCCAAGCATTCTTGAATTACTAAACCAAAGCCAGAAGTCACTCACCTCCAGTTTTTTCATTATGAAATAAAACTTAATCTTTATTAAGTAATTATAATTGGATTTTCTTTTAGTTGTAGCCAAAACTATTTCTAACCAACAGAAAGTGAGACAAAAATTAATGCTAGGAAGCACCAGAAGCATAACTTCTTTCCATAATTGGGCAGATTATTTATTATGATCTGTTATTTATGTCTTTTGGTGCCAGAAGTGGTAAATGTGAGATGAGAAGACACTTGCAGGAGCCATTAGAACAAAGAGATTGAAAGGGGGGAGATGTGTGTGTGTGTGTGTGTGTGTGTGTAGGTATGTATACAGAATATTGTAACTAGAACTGTTAGATTGAATCACAGGAAGAGACAGGTTGGCCAGACAAGTAAGGAGAGCATTAAAGAGAAGTTGGAGTGTCAGCATGAGATTTATGTTTAGTGTGATGTATAATTTGGAGCTGCTATTAGCTCATGTAATGAATCACTTATTTGGTGAGAGCCAAATCCATGGTAGGCTCCAAGAATATAAGTAAAAATACCTTGTTTCTTCCTTTGAGGTGTTACAGTTTAATACAGGTAGAGTGTATCTGATTTCAGTGTAGGAAAAAGAAACCATTCCAGGTATACCAGACACCAAGGAATATAGATATTGACAGGGGAATAGATACTGACAGAACCTATGGAGCGGCTAGAAGGGCTCGAATTAGGGGTCCACCACAGGATAGGCAAGTGCAACCTCACACCATGAAGCAGAACGGAGGGCAGAAGTCTCCTGATGCCTCTGCTACAAGTGTCTCCAGCTACCCACAAGGATGGTTTCCACATACAGGAATACTAAGGCTGGCCACTGCCTCTGTGCACTCGCATCTCATGTGCTACAGGATAGCAGCAAGACAAAACAATATTTTTCACATCCAGAACCTAAGAATATTTTCTAGTTTTTTAATCTCTCTAACTGGAGATATTAGAGAGAAGATACATGGTGACTAGGGGAGACAATGCACAGTTTCCACCACATTGATGAACCTTTAGTGCATTAAGGTGTTACAGGTCCTTTGATAGAAGTTGGGACTGCAGGTAGGGAGGTAGGTTAGGAAAGATTTCAAAGAAGTGATGGGACTTGAACAGTACTTTGAAAGATGATCTTACATCTGCTAGATGAACAGAATCAGGATTGCCGTGCTAGGTAGAGTGCTCAGTTGAAAAAAGGAAAAGCATGAGGCTATGCAGACATTCAATAAACAGCTCATCATGTCTGGAGTGTGGGGTGCAGCTATAAGAAGACTGGGGAGGAAGTGGGAGTCAGATCATGGTGGACTCTGAATCTGCACTGAAGAATTTGGAATGGCTCCTGTCGGGGTGGGAACCAGAGTCAGGCCTTCAGCAATGGAGTGGTATGAGTGAATTTGTGGTTCATAAGATCACTCTGGATGCATGTGAATACCAGGTTGGAGGAGTTCAAGCCTAGAAGAAGGAAGGCCAGTTAGCAGAGTATTGCAATAGCCAGTGAGGAATAACATCTTGAGCTGGGGAGAATTTGATGTTATGGGGGAAAGAAATGGACTGGATGCCCTGGTAGCTTAGATAGCTATAAAGGTCATCTCTAGAAGATTTGCAATAAAGTGGAGAAGAAACCATGGAGATGAGGACTAGTGAGAAAGAGATGAATATGAAAGGTCTTGATTAGGAAAATGTGGAAATTGAATTTCTAAGTAAGATCACGAGATACTAGCAAATCCAGGGAGAAAATACAAATTTGGTTGGCTTAACTTAGTTCTTCAGAGGTCTGAGTGAACCAGGGGAAAAAAAAGGGGGGGGGGGCAAGTTACTCCATGGTTTTAAGGTTGAAGTCCTGGGGAGATGGTCTTGCTCCTGCCAGTATTAGGTAAGTCACCCAAAATTACCCGTTTGAAAGGTAGAAGAGAATAAGTTCATGTTTGTGATGTTAGGATTTCGCATTACACAGCATATCCAAGTAGAGGATTGTCTGAGCATTTTAGACAAATATGTGGTTTTTCTGTCTTAAATGGATTTAGCTAACAACAGGTTATCATTTTTCAATAAAATATAATTTTGTTTTATGAAGGATATTAGTGAAATTATTAAGCTTTGTGTGCCTCTGAAGTCAGAGGCCGAAGAGCTCATAGGACTGGAAGAAACTGGTTAAAGGCACCGGAAAAAAAGGAAACACACTTAGGGAAATGTACAGAGAAATGTGACTTTTTTTGAACGTGAGTTAATAGTGTCAACTCTGATCCAAAAAAATCTGCAAATAAATTTTCTGTATTGAACCTCCATTTAAACGTGGATGTCTAATTTCTGAATTGATACTGTGTATCAACTCAATAGGTTGCCAAGAATTACACACTAGCCTCACCCTGAAAAAACAAGACAGTGTTTTCTAGAATACTATTTCCTGGGATTTGTTCATAGAAAATGAAGGGGAAATAATGTATCCAGATCCCTCTCAAACTTGTTCTGCCTTCTTTCAACAAAACTGGTTTTAGCTACAAAACAAAAATAGTTACAGATGCGGAAAACACACCAACAGTTACCAGGGGAAAAGTAAGGGGGAGAGGTAAATTAGCAGACTGGGACTGACATATACACACTAATATATAAAAAATAGATAGTTAATAAGAACCTGCCACATAGCACAGAGAACTCTACTCAATACTCTGTAATGGCCTATGAAAAAGGATCTAAAAAAAGTGGATACATGTATGTGTACAACTGATTCACTTTGCTGTACAAAACAAACACAGCATTGTAAATCAACTATACCCCAACAAAAATTAAAGAGAGAAAAAAAACCACTGCAAATAGCCAAATTTAGTGCATTGTTCGAATGCAAAGTGATGAAACAACACACATTGATCTTTGAGACACTGTAATAAAAGTCTTTAAAAGTTCAAAGGTAGGAAAAACTTCACATATGTAAGTAAGGTTTGTACCCTGACCTTTGGGTGCACCACAGTTACAGATGTGCAATGAATCACTGACAATTCAGAAGTAGGCACACGTTTCCTGCTGTGGCAAAAAAGAACCAACTCTTAAAATTTCTTATCTAACTCAAACTGCAGACCTTTGAAGTGAAACAAATTATCCTCTATGGTTCCCGGCAGACAATTTTCAGTCTAGGGACCTTCCTTACCCGTAATTGTATTATCTTCTCCTCATATCATACCACAGTAACATCCAGAAAATGCCTGGCATATTTCAGGTACTTAAACTTTTGTTTCTAATGTAAAATGTGCTATTTTTACTATTGTTATATCTCTCCCATATCAAACTGCCAGGCTTCTGGTATTTGAGGTAAGCTCAAAGAATATCCTAATAATAATAAAAAAGTTTTTAGAGCAGGGACAAATTTGTCTATAATCAAAGCTGCACAACAGTTTTAAAATAGTTTTTGGTTTTATTTCTTTTACTGTTGAACTTCAGTTATCTTTGTTCCACCATATATGCAAAAACAAAGTAATGAAAAAAAAAATCCAACATGTAAAAGAAATGAGCCTGTGATGTGTTATCAGGGATCTTCTATCACCAGCCTAACACTCCACCATCTTGTTATTTGTGGCCTGAAATTTCCTCAACAAGGTGTGAAACCTTTCATTTCACAGATACTGCTGGGGAAAATAATAGGGTGTGGTGGAGAGGAATTACTGAATGTGGGCTGAATACAGAAGTAGCTAGTCTCAGGGTTCCCTGTTCAAACACTGATGGCATCCTGCTCTTCTGGCTCAGAGGTACTCGCCAGATACCCCTCCCTTGGATGGGGACTGGAGCATTGTCCAAAAGGGGCAACTTGCTCTCTTCATCCCAGTAACATGGTTTAATGATGGAGCAACTTCCTGGGTGTGGTGACTGATAACACATAATGCTATTGGAAAATTATCTATCAACAGAAAATGCCAACAGGCTTTGATATGAAGTGTGCACATGGGGATTGAGAATGGACAACATCTCTCAAGTTTCCAAATTCCATACAATTTCACCCCAAATCATTCAGTCTGGGTGTGGCACAAAGGTTGGGGGTGGGAAGTGAGTTATTTGTTCAGAGCCTGCATCCTTTTCACAGTGGCTTTCTGACTTTGTGTCAGTTTCTGTAACATGCTTCTCTCAGTCTCTCTTTCTTTAGGGGTTATCTCTTTCTTATTGATTTTCTCACTTGTTCCTCCCCATTTCCAGAAGAAGCACCCTTACCCTCTGATCACTAACCACCAAATTGGCCAACTGAATTGTTGTCTCTATTCAAAACATCACTTCCTGCCAAAGCTAATCACCCCATCTTTTAAGGGACTCCTATCACAAGGTAGTCTCTCATCAATGAAAAGTCATATTTGCATAGATATCACCACTCCAAAAGTGGTATTTCCTTTTTTCTTGTTGATGTTGTTCAGTTACTAAGTAATGTCTGACTCTGTGTGACCCCTTGGACTGCCGCACTCCAGGCTTCCCTGTCCTTCACTATCACCCAGAGTTTGCTAAAAATTCGTGTCCGTTGAGTCAGTGATGCTATCTATATCTAACTCTTATAGATAAAAATACCCATAATACCAGAGGTGATGAGTAATTATTATTATCATCTTTCTACTGGTAGGATCTTCTCCCACAAAGAGGCATGCCTTCAAATGCTGAGGAGTTCAAGGGAGTGGGTGCATTAAACTTGGCTGGATTTATTGAATATTGCCTCACTCTATTTAATAACTTAGAGACTCAAAATTTCCTTCAAGAGCTAGGTGCGTGATATAATAGTATATAGTTGGACATTTACCTACCCCTTCTCTGTCTTTCCGTTTCTCCCAGAGCACAAACATATCCCAATCTCTGTCATAGTCTTGTCTTTATAATGTATCAGGCAGACCATAAAATATCTGTAATAATGTTAGTCTGAGTCCTAATGCTTATTCTTTCTAGGTTCGGAGTTTCTCCCTTTTTCTCATCCTTCTTTGCAAAACCACCTCACTGTTCTTATCCTCACTTAAAGTTCTCTTCTTTCTGGCATCATAATCCTCATCTAGAGTAACCAGGGGATTATTAATCCTGAGCAGAGTCTGATGATGCCAGTGGAGAATAAGACAACTCTCTAACCTAAAGGGTGCTGGGGCATTGAAAGAGGCTGAGATTCTATAGCCATTATCCTTCTGTTAAAAGTTAAACCTCTGTTTCTTATAGCAACCCTCTGTAAGGGGATAATCACAATTTCAAGAGCCTTGAAACCTAAAGTAAAATTTTATTTTCTTAGTTCCAAAAGATAATATTCTCAAGATTTCTTGAGAATATTACAGTGAATAACAACAACAACAAAATGAGTATAATAATGTACTTAATGCCTATTATATGACCAGGAATAAACCAAATAATCTGGTTTTAGTGCTTATAATAAATTTGTGAATTCTATCTGCATTACTTCCTAAAAATGAGACCAATACTTCCATGGTGTGAAGGCCTCTTCCCAAGCTCCCTAACTCTTTCCCATTTATACCTGACCTGATACACTTTGTTTCCATGGAAAAGAAATGTACCCATCAACCTGGCTGGTGGTCAACCTTTGTGGGAATGGGAACTAAAATTTCACAATAGCCTCAACATGTTGATTCAGAGATATAAGTCACTCAACAATTTAAAAATTCCTGGGATGGAAACTGAGTCAGGTAGGACAGTGGGGGAAACCTGTGAGAGAGGTTTTATTTCACTCTTCTCTTCTACTGAAGCGTGAAAAACAATTTCACCATGCCGGATATCATCAGCTGATAGAGCCTTATGGGACTCTTCTTCCATCTACTATTTTCCATTGACTTTCCAAATACTCTTTCCTATTCCTTATGGACAAGCAAGAGTTGGGAGAAGCAAAACTACCCAAGTTTGAAGGTTTTTTTTCTTTGCTAACATTATGGAGTGAACTGCAAACCGCCCTCCCATTCATATGTATTCATAAGAATACATACCTAAGAATATGACTGTATTTGGAAATAAGGCCTTTGAAGGGGTGATTAAATTAAAATGAGAATACCAGGGAGTGCTCTAATTCTATCTGACTGGTGTCCTTGTAAGAAGAGAAGATTAAGACAGAGACACCAGGGATGTGTGCGTGCACAGAGGCAAAATTATGTGAAGAGGCAGCAAGAGGGAGGCCGGAGAAGAGCTGAAAGGAGGGGCCTCAGAGGAACCGAATCTGTCAACACCTTGATCTTGGATTTACAACCTCCAGTAGATTGAGAAATAAATTTCTATTGCTTGTGCCACCCATTCTGAGGTATTTGCTATGGCAACTCTAGCAAATTAATACCCCCTTGTTCTTGTTTAGTCGCTCAGTTGTGACCAATTCTTTCACAATTCTATGGACTGCAGCCTGCCAGACCTCTCTGTCCATGGGATTTCCCAGGCAGGAAGACTGGAGTGAGTTGCAGTTTCCATTTCCATGGGGTCTCCTCAACTCAGGGATCGAACCCACATCTCTTGCGTTGGCAGGCGGATTCTTTACCGTTGAGAGACCAGGGAAAGTAAAAGTATTAGTCGCTCAGTCGTGTCTGACTCTTTGCAACTCCGTGGACTGTAGCTTGCCAGGCTCCTCCATCCATGGGGTTCTCCAGGCAAGAATACTGGAGTGGGTTGTCATTCCCTTCTCCAACAACAATTAACGGGAAGCTGCTTCTGCCACTCTTATCCAGCCACTGCACCAACCAATGTTCTTCTTTTAAACTCTTGTCCCTCCAGCCCAGGACTCAAGATTCTCTGTTTAATGCTCCCCACCTATGGTGTTTTCAAATGCCCTCACCCATAACCTTCTCCAATATCTTAACTCCCCCATCTTTTCCTCAAGGAACAAGGTATTACAAGCAATAAGTTAAATCCTTTAAAGCTACTCCTTTCCTAAAGAATCCATCTCGTTGTTTTTATACAGTAAACTGAAGCACATGCACTTACACTCTGAGTAAGTCACACGGTCAGGGCTCCGTTATAGGCAGCAGCAGAAAAACAGCATCATAAAGCGACAGAACAGCCTTTACGTCAAATCTGCACTAGATTATTGAGTTTATCTTCTGAGATTACCAGAACCACGGGAACAGATTGCTTCCCTATGGAACTAATACTAACGCCCACAGAGCCCCCTGCAGAGAAAAATCTGGCCCGGTTCACTACTGCAGTGATTCTTGAAAAATGCTTTCTTTGCTTTTGGTTTAGTGGAGCATGGAAGACTTAGCAAATGACAGACTGTGTTTTGATAGTGAGCCAACTGGCCAAGATCCCTTGATAATTTTGTGCTCTGTAAGCTAGCTAGCACATTGCTGATGCTCAATAAATGTCACATATTATCAACTATCAATTATTCAGTGTATAATGAGGAAGATGCTTTGGCATGCATTACCTCAAAGCTTAATCAAAAAGTGTGTGATTCCAACACCATATCATAAAACAGATTGGCATTTTTACTTAAACTGCTAGACTATCTACATTTGTATTAGTGACACATCTTTAAATTATTCCAAGTATTTGTTTATAGTGACAGTCGACAGAAATCACTGAAATTACTGAACATCAATAACAGAGAATTTCTGTAGTAGGTCAGTACAATATTCCTAAATGTTTTGTGATAGCCTCAAATGTGTTGTCTCCATTCCAGCACCTTGATCTGTACCCATTTTCTTTCCTTTCCTGGAATTTTCTTCCTCCATCATCTGGATTCGTCCTCATGAAAAAATCCAACTGGCCTCACTGGGAAATTTTCCCTGAAATGATCTTCTCCCACACAAGAAACAATGTTTGATACATCTTTGTAACTCTAGCACTTGGAACAATGTATATGGAATGTGTTCAAAACAGACTGATTCTGAAAAGTGCCTGGATCATAGGAAAGGCTCAGTAAATAGCTGAGTGAAGGAATACCTGAAGGATAAATCTGTAAATTCCCCACTGTCTTCACACCACTCTGTGGCCAGTTTCCAGATTTAGGGAAAGAAGGAGAAGAAACCCTTGCACAATAGGGGCAGCCTAGCTCTCAAGAGGACAGTGAGCCCCGATTATGGGGCTCTCTCCCCTCCTCTCCAAACCAGGATCAGTTCAGTCTTTCAAAGACCCTGAAACACCCACATTTGGTAAAAGAGAAGTCTATTAGGCAACTACTTAATTTTACTAAACCACATTAAACCTAAGGCATCTCAAGCTGTAGCAAGTTTTAAAATCTGTAGCAGTCACATTGAAAATGAATACAAAAACAGAATACTTTTCTCCAACATTTTGGCTAATTTCTCCAAGTGAACCCAACTCCTACAATTAATATATGGTGGGAGGGGCATGTATGCCTTCATGTCTTGACAACAGCTTTGAAAAGTCAACAGTTAAGATGATAAGAGGAATATGCTGTACTTAAGTGAAGGGGTAAGATTAAAGGAAAACTATACTTTTTATTTGCCTTCAATAGGGCTTCATTTTATTCACATACTGAGAAAAATAAAATAAAAACAAAGGTTCCAGCTTCCAAGGCAAAACAATATTCTACCTAAGTAATTAAAAAATGGTTTCTGCATTCTACCAACTGAATCTGAATCTGACATCTTGTGCCTCCCTAAACCACTTAATGCCTGCAGGACAGACTACAGAAGCTCTCATTCATTCTTGGCATACAGATGCTCGGCCATTCTCTGCCTAAATGTAAAATAAAACTGTAAACTGTGATGGACTATTCCCTCAGTCCTAGAAGGGAAACAGTACCTCTAAGAGGTTTGACCTGATAATAATGACATATTATTATGACATATACTCTATCTTATAATATAAGCCATACCAAACCCATTAGCAGTCCAATCAGTGTAAAACTGACTCCTTTACCAGTTACTATGGTAAGATTTTGTTCTCAGGTAGTAACTCTTTGAGAATCTCAAATAACTTCACAAAACCAAATGCTATTACCAACTTATTTTCAATAGGTTGAATGCCACCAAAGGCTTAGTACAGTGGTTATAAGGAATATAGTATTCTCTCCTCCTTCAACACGTGGGCTAACCCTCCACCTTTTCTTGATGCTGATGATGTCATTGAATCATATAGGCTGCACTATGCCCTTCCTTTGAGCACTGTGTTTTCCAAAGCTTTGCAGTTTGTTGTATCTGATTGCATTGGCAGCATGACTCAAGCAGAAATTAAAGTTAGCTTGCTCCTTGGTAGAATAAAGTTTTATTTCTTTTCTTTTTTTTATTAAAAAAATACTTTTATAGTATTAGATCTGATTTCACACTTTTCCCTTCTAACATCTATATTACACTGATATGAAAGAGACCAAGGGAGATTACCAGGTCTATCAGACCGCGTTAAAGTAATAATTTCTAAAAATAAAGCATCAAAGTTGTAAACAGACTCCATTGATGAGTTTCATTAATTCATGTCACTTGATATTTCTATTTTTCAAATACAGATATTCAAATTTCATTTCAAAGAAAGTTTCATGTCTTTATAATTAAAATTACCAATTTTTATGGATCTGACTTTTTTTTATAGATCATAAGAAGAGAAAAGTTATAGGGAACACTGTTTAAGCTTAACATAAAAACAGAACTGCTATATTTTAGTTGTGTTTTTTTGTTTGCTTTTGTTTTGTTTTACTGCCAGTAGGATAAGTCTGTATATTGATAGACTAGTGCAGGAAAATGCTGACTCAGTTTAATGCAGTTAAGTTTAATTTGAATTGGTTGATTCAATTAAGTTCAATAATGTTTATTGGGGGCTATTATATGAGGCTGTTGTATGAAAGGTCCTGTGCCTGGTGGGTGCTGAAGACATACAAATAGGAGCAAGATGCAGCACTGGCTGCTTCAGGCAGCATGTAATGTACTCTGGAACACTGAAATGTACACACAGAACATAATACAGGGAAGCATGACCTAGGTACTGCTCCCACCCTCCTCATTTTAGGTCCTAGAAGTTGAGTGATGAAAGGAAGAGAAGAGAGGAAGATGAATCTCTCCTTTGGTTCTGTAAACTTTAAATAAACAAGAAAGTACATAGTTTGCTGTTAAGAATAAATTGCATAATAATGAATTTATTCATTTAACTGTTAATCATACCACTGAAGAAGGGAACTGTTTGTTTGAAAAATAAAAATGAAAAAAGTGTTTGGATTTTATCATTGTATTAAATGATATACAGTTTGTTTGCTTTGTTGGAAACAAACAAATTTACCATGCAGTTAAACACTCCTTTTTCTTTAATTAAAATTTTTACTTTTAGATCTGTAGAATTATTTGTACTTGTAAGAGTGCAATACAGAGAGATACTGGGTGCCCTTCACTGATCTTTCCCCAAAGGTAACATTTTGCAAAACTACAATGCAGTGCAATATCACAACCAGGATACTGACACTGATACATCTACTAATGCTACTCAGATTTCTCCAGTCTCATATGTATTCATTTGTGTGTATATGCATGTGTGTGTGTGTGTGTGTGTGTGTGTACAAGAGAGAGAGAGAGATTTAGTTCTGTGGTATTTTATCACGTTTATGTTCATATATCCACCACCACAGCCAAGACACAGAATAGTTCCATCACCACAGGTGTCTCTTGAATTGCCCTTTTATAACCACACACACCTACCCTATTCTATTCCTAAGCCCTGCTGCTGCTGCTGCTAAGTCGCTTCAGTCGTGTCCGACTCTGCAACCCCATACACGGCAGCCCACCATACTCCCCCGTCCCTGGGATTCTCCAGGCAAGAACACTGGAGTGGGTTGCCATTTCCTTCTCCAATGCATGAAAGTGAAAAGCCAAAGTGAAGTCACTCAGTCGTGTCCGACTCTTTAGCGACCTCATGGACTGCAGCCCACCAGGCTCCTCTGTCCATGGGATTTTCCAGGCAAGAGTACTGGAGTGGGGTGCCATTGCCTTCTCCTCCCTAAGCCCTAGCAACTAATAAAATGTTCTTAATCTATAATCTTGTCATCTCAAGAAGCTTATATAAATGGAATCATACAGGTAAGTAACCAGTCGAGATTGGCTATTTTTACTCATCATAACTCCTCTGAGATTCATCCAAGTTGCTGTGTCTATCAATAATTTTTATTAAATTATTATTGAGTAGAAATGCATGGTGTAGATGTACCTCAATGCATTTAACTTTGAGCTGTTGAAGACATCTGGGTTGTTTCCACTTGTTTTCCAGTTTTTGCCGATTATTAATAAAGCTGCTAGGAACATCCTTATACAGGTTTTTGTGTGAACATAAGTTTTCATTTCCCTGAGATGAATGTCCAGTAGTGCAATTGCTGGGTTGTATGGGAATTAACTGTATACTACTCAGATTTATAAGAAACTGCCAAACTGTTTTCCAACATGACTGTACCATTTTATATCCCCCAGCAAAGTTTGGGTGATCCAGTTTTTCTACCTTCTTTGTTTTGTTTTGGTATGGTTTTTAGATTACATTAGGCTGTGTGGATGGTAAAATTAGTAGATAAATACATGGCCCATATAAGAACAGCCTGTAAAAAGTCAGTCCAAAGAGTCCAAAGGGTAAAAAGGCAGGAGTCGTATTAAAAAAGTCATCTCAAATCAAGCAACAGGCTCTCAGACTGAGGTCATAGGGCTTCCAGGTATGCAGGAAATGCTTCATATTCTTGGAAAGTAACCAGTATGCCCTAAAGCTCTGCTCAGTCTAAATTAAAATAAATAAATCTTTTGTTTCCAAAACAGGATCATGGCCTGTAAAATGCTTCAAGCTGCCCTGTGTTCAACATTGCTTATAGGTAAGAACCTATTTCTTTTTTTTCTTTATCATGTCTTTTACAACTGTTAGATTGATAGATAACCTCTTTTGACTTTTTAAAGAAATGGACAAGCATGTTTTATTCATAGGCCGACTTAAAGCATTAGGGAAGCTAAGCTATTGTGTTATGCTGTGGTTTTGAACATGTCAGTGTTAATTGTATGTGTGATCATTTTATTCCTAATTATGTATTAACATGTTACTATTGCCAGTCTATTTAACTGCTGCCTCTAAAGAAGTGCTCTGGTGTCCTTGAACAAAGAAAAATTTTAAATGTCTTTTAGAAAATGTAATATGTACATGATACAGTTATGTGGAAACCTCAAGGTACTTTGAGAGTGTGAATTCATTAACCTTTTAGGAAAACTGTAGCTCAGAGAGGTGCTGAAGGCACCAAAGGCCAGATGATTTGCTGCCAGATTGACCCAGTAACTCAGTGGCTTATATCTGAATTGAACTGAGAGGTCATTTCGTATACAAAACTGCAAATACTTAGAAAGGTGTAAAT
The DNA here is from genome assembly GCF_027580195.1 of Bos mutus. Lineage (NCBI taxonomy): Eukaryota > Metazoa > Chordata > Mammalia > Artiodactyla > Bovidae > Bos > Bos mutus. The sequence goes on from NC_091617.1 coordinate 53,005,823, forward strand.
TATTTTCATGCTTAAATCTTTATAATTTATAAACACTTCTGATGAAGATGTTTAAATCAGAATTTCTATGTTTATAAACTTGAGACCTAACCAAAAGAAATGTGTATTTCTCTTGAGATACACAGAGATGAATAGTTATAGATACATATCTATATCTAGAGTATGAATCTAGATATGTGTGTTTACATATATATGTGTGCATAATTAACCCTTTATTCCTAAGTATATAAATAATTTTGACGAAGAGTTTTAATAATCTATATTGAACTTTGCATTTAGGACATGTTTAAACAAATGATTAAGCAAATTTTAGTAAAGTTCTTATTAAACCATTATCCGCAAGGCATATACAGCCATACCCAGTTACAGCCCCCACCTCCAGATGAAGAAAGTGAGGTTGGTTCCATTTAAGAGGTTGATTATAATCCAGTGGTACAATGCTTTGCCTGGGCTGCTCATGCATACAGTTGACTTCAGAGTGGGTGATAGCGGATGACTGCAAGGCTGAAAGAACTACTATTGGTCCACATTCCCTCTGTGAACACAGCAGGGTCAAAAATACCAGCCAAGAAGGGAAATGGTCTGTAAATGGACTTTTATAGACTTTCTTTAAAAACAAGTTGGAATTAACTTTAAGTCCAGCTGAAAAGAAAGTATGTTTACCTATAAAGACAATTGGTTTGACTAACTATACTTGATAGATAAATAAGTAAAATTAAGTAGTCAAAGTTCATGAAAGAACAAATTGAGGATCAGAATCCAAGGATGAAGGGACGCTGACACTGCTGGATTAACCCTTCAGATCTCAGGAAAGAAGCCTTTACTGCTTGCAAGTGGAGGAGACTGCAGTCATTAGAACCAGATTCATTTGTTCCACTAAAAACTAGTTCAACTGACATTTTTTAAATCATATAGCTCTAAAGTAGGAAATAATAGCTTGATTCAACTTTCTTTATTTTTTCCCCACCCACCCATGCCCCCTTTTTCATTTAAGAATATAGCCTATTCATCTGCACTTCCCTGGAGCCCTTTTTCTTGCCGTAAGAAAACAACGATTTTTTAAAGTTTGTTTTTATTATTTAAAAAAGTTTTCTCTGTTACAGATTAGTTGTCTAATAAATTACTTTTGTCTAGAACTTAATTTGAAGTAAGTAGGGAAGAGATCTCATTATCTTTTTCCCTAGTGGGAATGCTGAAGAGCCTACTAAGTAATTAAATTTATGAGCAGAGTCCCCAAATTGTTTTACTGATTTTCTCAAAATAGTAACTTATACACCTTGGGGCTGATTCCCTGGTCAGAGAATTAGAAGTCCAACTGTCACAATTTCATTAAAAACAAAACAAAATCGTCTCTTTAGCATTTAGGTTAAGAATTGCTTTCTTCTATAATAAGACAGCAAGTATTAACACTACTATTTAAAATATTTATTGTGTGTCAGGGGCTTTCCATATGTTGCTGCTGCTGCTAAGTCGCTTCAGTTGTGTCGGACTCTGTGGGACCCCATGTGTTACCTTAGTTCAACTCTCATAATCACTCTGAAAATAGATGTTATGAGTCTTGTCGTACAAAGAGGAAACTGAGGCTTAGAGAAGTTAAATGACCAAGATACACAGTCAGTCAATGGTCAATGCCAGATTCATAGGGGCATCATATAGGCAGCACAGCACAACTCCTCCCAAAAACGTGATAGAGCCAAAATCATAGCCACTGGTTCCACAAGAAAAGGTCAGAAGTTAGGGAGCTGGGGGATTTTATCTGAGAAAATAGAGCCAAACAAGGACACAACTAAGAACTGTTCCTAGTTGTACCGATTTAAAGAAAAATCCCAAAGTCAACATGTTCCTCCTCAACAGGGCACACTACAATGTGAATCAGCCATAAGTATACATATATTCCTCCCTCTTAAGATTCCACAAAGAAAGTGATGTCATATGATATTTATCTTTCTCTATCTTATTTACTTAGTATGATAATCTGTAAGTCCAACCATGTTGTTCCAAATGGCATTATTTCACTCTTTGTTGTGGCTGAGTAATACTCCATTGCATACGTGTATATGTATGTACCACCTCTTCTTTGTTCATTCGTTTATTGATGGAAACAGGCTGCTTCCATGTCTCAGCTATCGTAAATAGTGCTGCTATAACACTGGGGTGTATGTATCTTTTTGAATTAGAGTTTTCTGTGGAAGTCCAGGAGTGGAATTGCTGAATCATATGGTAATTCTATTGTTTTTTAAGAGACTGTTCTCCATAGTGGCTACACCAAGTTACACTCCTGCCAATGGTCTAGGAGGGTTCCCTTTCTCCACACCTTCTCTGCTGCTGCTGCTGCTGCTAAGTCACTTCAGTCGTGTCCGACTCTGTGCGACCCCATAGATGGCAGCCCAAAAGGCTCCCCTGTCCCTGGGATTCTCCAGGCAAGAACACTGGAGTGGGTTGCCATTTCCTTCTCCAATGCATGAAAGTGAAAAGTGAAAGTGAAGTCGCTCAGTTGTATCTGACTCTTAGCGACCCCATGGACTGCAGCCTACTAGGCTCCTCCGCCCATGGGATTTTCCAGGCAAGAGTACTGGAGTGGGGTGCCATTGCCTTCTCCGACACCTTCTCTAGTGTTGGTTATTTGTAGACTTCCTGATCATGGCTCTTCTAACTGGTGTGAGGTGATTTGGATTTGCATTTCTCTAATAATTAGCAATGCTGAGCACCTTTCCATGTGCCTATTGGCCATCTGTATATCTTCTTCAGAGAAATATCTAAGTAGGTCTTCTGCCCATTTTTTGACTGTGTTTTTTTTTTTTTTTTATTGAGTTGTATGAATTTGTATATTTGGGAAATTAAGCCCTTGTTAGTCACACTGTTTGCAAATGTTTTTCTCCCAATCCATAGCTTGACTTTTCTTCTGGTTTATGGCTTCCTTTGCTGTGCAAAAGTTTTCAAGTTTCATTAGGTCTCTTTTGTTTGTTTCTGCTTTTATTTCTTTTGCCTTGGGAGACTGACCAAGAAATCGCTGCTACAATTTATGTCAGAATGTTTTGCCTAGGTTCCCTTCTAGGAGTTTATGGTGTCATGTCTTATATTTAAATCTTTAAAACATTTTGGGTTTTATTTTTGTATATGGTGTGAGGGAGTGTTCTCACTTCACCGATTTACACGTGGCAGTCCAGCTCTCCCGACACGACTTGCTAAAGAGACTGTACTGTTTTCCCACTGTATGCGCTTACCTCTTTTGTCAAAGATTAATTGACTGTAAGTGGGTGGGTTTATTTCTGGGTTCTTTATTCTGTTCCATTGATCCATATGTCTGTTTTTGTGCTAATAATATGCTGTTTTGATTATTATAGCTTTGCAGTATTGTAACAGGGCACTTTAAAAACTGAAACAGAAAAAAAAAAAAAAAAATGAAACAGCCCCACTCACATTAAGAGGAAATATGGAAAGAGCACATATTTGGAAAGTGCTTCACTAAGTAAACCAATCCTTGGGGCCGACCCATCCATTAAAGAATTTGGGGGTCCGTGCCCATATTGTTGGCTATGGTCAGATCTATCCATAAAGTGCAAGCATGCCTTCTGGTTTTAGACAGTGTAAAAAATAAATGGCCTATGATCTGTTTCTCTAGCATAGTTCCAGCTCCTGTTTTTCAATCCAGAGTTAGTAACCAAGGGCAATTTGTCTTGAAAGGTTTTTTGTTTGCTTTTGTTTTGACAGGAGCCTTTAAGCTCACAGTTCTTCCTCCTAACCCTGTCAGTATCTCCAATCCTCACCTTTGCCTTCTCAGCGTAGAAGGAATGGACCTTCTCCGTCATCACTGCAAGTGCTCCACTTCCTCGGAAAGCCTATATTCCCTGATATAGTTTTAGTTTATTATATAAGATTTTGTTCTTAATTTTACCTACTCACTTTGGCTTAAGATTGACTGGTGCTCTCAAGAAAGTGAGCAGTGAGAATAAACTCACCGCCTATGACTAGATTCAATCAGCACTCTGTGTGTTGTAGAAATTTGTTAACCTGCCCACATGCCAACATCAGTTATGGCTCTAGGATTGGGAATCCCATCCACGTATGTAGGCAGTGACCGTGGAGTCGTTACTGATTGAATCACATAAAAAGGTGCCTTTTGTGAGTCACAGATGTCTCTGTCCACAAGATTAAAAACTAACAAAAGACCTGCCAGCTTCAGAAATACTCCCCAGGAAATTACATAGTCATGCGTGGGAACACGTATATGGGTATATGTTACTGTGTTGAGAGCGGGTTAAAACAGATTGAAGTTAAACTCAAGTAATACCAGTTTCTGTTTGCTTTTCAAAGTACTCGATACATCAGCAATAGTAATGTCAATAAAGCCAAAGTTCCTGAGTTAAAAGTTCAGTTTCGAAAGCGTTTTATTAACAGACAGGTTAATCATGAGGACCTGTAAGCTGGTCCTAGAGTTTAGCACCTCTTTCTTTTCTCCAGTTCACTCCCATTGGCCCTCTTTGCTTTCCTGCCTTTACTTCCCTATTTGCCTTGCCCCTTGCCCCATGACTTTTCACCTTTTGTAACCTTTGTAACTCCCCTTCTTCTGTCTCTCCTTCCTTTGATTTCCTTTCTTGATTTCTCTCTTCTCCTTCTTCCTTCTTTTCTCTCCTTCACCATTTTCCCCTCACAATCCAAATTTCTCATCTCTTTCTCTCTTCCCCTTCCCTTCTCTTTCTCAATTTTATGTGAACTGCAGCAAAGTGAGAGAATACATTATACTAAAATACAACTCTTCAATCTTCTATCATGAAGTTTTGGGTTAGTGACCAAAGTTTAGAGTGGGAAAGAAAAAATAACAATTTCACTATTTGTAAAGAAAATTCTTTACTTACAGAATTTTCAAATCCAAAAATATGAATGTAAACTTGGGTATTTTAATCTCTCACAAAATTATAAAGTTTGTCCTACAGTTAGAGAGCTCTTTGAAAATTTTATCATATTGCCAAGACATCTGTGTATTCTTTTCTCCTCATCTTCTTTGGTACTTAATTCTTAATGATCATTTATACTTTATTTTAGTACTTTATTTACAAGTGCACATAATGGCCTGGGCACCTATTTCATCTTTTTTTTTTTGAAGACATAAACATTTAAAGGACAAGAGCTGAGACTCAGTCTAAGAAAATAGTAAATAATAAATATTCTTAATACTGGGGTCAGTTGCCATTCCCTTTTCCAGGGAATCTTTGCAACCCAGGGATCAAACCTAGGTCTCCCACACTGCAGGCAGATTCTTTACCATCTAAGCCACCACGGAAACCCTTAATTCCTCATACTGAGTTCTAAGTGCTCTACTTCCAGAATCCTGTTCCTAAGTATTTTTGAGCTTGTGGAAGGACTGTAGTGCTTATCTCCATGTTCAGCATGAACATCAGTATCCCCTACACCTGAGGGAAATAGCTCGCTGAGGGCTTATCCTATGAATCTGGCAGTCTTTCTGTCCCCACTGAATCCCTTCACGTTTACTTAATAGACAGTAAATCAGGAATGATAAGCTACCACTGGTTGGAGTGCCCTTGTCTGTGCTCCTTTTTTTGTTTCCTGTTTCTTAGTGAGGCTCTGAGACAACTCACCTGTTGGGTTCTCTGACACCTTCTAACACATAGCATTCCACTTCTTGGTCCTGGTTTTGATCAAGTTGAGAAATAAATCAGAGTTGATTATGGAAGGCAGCCCATTTATTACTGAGAAAGGCTAATGAGGCAAATGGAATATGGTTGGATCACAGAGTTTGAAAAATTTAATATACAGTTTCAGCTTGTAGAACCAGAACAAAAAGTGTGCCCTCTGAGGGTGGCTCACTCTCAAGAGGAAAAAGGATGAATGAGCTGGACATGCCAAGTTATGCCTCTTGGATGTACCAAGAGGGAGCTCTCAGTGAGCCCCCTCTGCACAAAAAGAAAGGGAGTCTGCCATCAGACTCTGCCCTTCCATTCTGCATCTTACATTTCACATCAGGCTTTCTGATCTTTTTAGTGTATGTGCTGTGCTTAGTTGTTCAGTCATGTCCAACTCTTTGTGACCCCATGGACTGTAGCCTGCCAGCGTCCTCTGTCCATGGGGATTCTCCAGGCAAGAATACTGGAGTGGGTTGCCATGCCCTCCTTCAGCGGATCTTCCCAACCCAGAGATTGAACCCAGGTCTCCCGCATTGCAGGCAGATTCTTTACCATCTGAGCCACCAAGGAAACCCTTCTTATTACAAGTACCATTTTTCATAATCATAAGCATATTATATAGACTATTTAGTAATTTCCCCATTATCAAATTTAAAGACTCTTTTTCAACCTCTCCTGGGTAATGGCAATATGGGCAGTCTTTCCACTTCTGACTATACAGCTTCCCTGTTTAATATTTATTTTATTTATTATTTATTTATTTGGATGCACCACATCTTAGTTGCAACTCATGGGATCTTTAGTTGAGACATGCGAACTGTTGGCTGCAGTACATAGAATCTATTTCCCTGATCAGGGATGGAACCTGGGCCCCAAGCATTGGGAGCAGGGAATCTAGTCACTGGACCACCAGGGAGGTACTGTATTAGTTCAGTTCAGTTCAGTTCAATCGCTCAGTTGTGTCCGACTCTTTGCAACCCCATGAACTGCAGCATGCCAGGCCTCCCTGTCCATCACCAACTCCCGGAGTTCACTCAAACTCACGTCCTTCGAGTTGGTGATGACATCCAGCTATCTCATCCTCTGCCATCCCCTTCTCCTCCTGCCCTCAATCCCTCCCAGCATCAGAGTCTTTTCCAATGAGTCAACTCTTCGCATCAGGTGGCCAAAGTACTGGAGTTTCAGCTTTAGCATCATTCCTTCCAAAGAACACCCAGGGCTGATCTCCTTTAGAATGGACTAGTTGGATCTCCTTGCAGTCCAAGGGACTCTCAAGAGTCTTCTCCAACACCACAGTTCAAAAGCATCAATTCTTTGGCTCTCAGCTTTCTTCATAGTCCAACTCTCACATCCATACAAGACTACTGAAAAACCATAGCCTTGACTAGACTGACCTTTGTTGGTGAAGTAATTTCTCTGCTTTCGAATATGCTATCTAGGTTGGACATAACTGTCCTTCCAAGGAATAAGTGTCTTTCAATTTCATGGCTGCAGTCACCATCTGCAGTGATTTTGGAGCCCAAAAAAATAACGTTTGACACTGTTTCCACTGTTTCCCCATCTATTTCACATGAAGTGATGGGACCAGATGCCATGATCTTCGTTTTCTGAATGTTGAGCTTTAAGCCAACTTTTTCACTCTCCTCTTTCACTTTCATCAAGAGGCTTTTTAGTTCCTCTTCACTTTCTACCATAAGGGTGGTGTCATCTGCATAACTGAGGTTGTTGATATTTCTCCCAGCAATCTTGATTCCAGCTTGTGCTTCTTCCAGCCCAGCGTTTCTCATGATGTATTTTGCATAGAAGATAAATTAGCAGGGTGACAATATACAGCCTTGATGTACCCCTTTTCCTATTTGGAACCAGTCTGTTGTTCCACGTCCAGTTGTAACTGTTGCTTCCTGACCTGCATATAGGTTTCTCAAGAGGCAGGTCAGGTGGTCTGGTATTCCCATCTCTTTCAGAATTTTCCACAGTTTATTGTGATCCACACAGTCAAAGGCTTTGGCATAGTCAATAAAGCAGAAATAGATGTTTTTCTGGAACTCTCTTGCTTTTTCCATGATCCAGCAGATGTTGGCAATTTTCCCTTACTTCCACACTGCCTATCAAGCCATGATGGGCACTCATCTGTTGTGTGCATAATGTGAATATATTTTTATTTGTATTGCTTTAACTGGCCAGGTCTATTTTGATTTCCCTTTCACTTATTTCCATCTGTCTCAGTTTGAACAGAACTAAGTCTCAGTAAATTCCTTGACAATAGTAGGGGCTGTGCCCACTTAGTATATTCTATACACTTTCAATATAATACCATAGAGAGGAAGTAATTTTCAGTTAATGACCTATTTGTTATGAACGTATTCCAGTTCAGAATGTTAGAACTGAAAAAGACCTTAGAGACCATATGATTCAGGCTTGTTTTGCAGAGCAGAAAATGGAGACACAGGAGAAAGAAGTGGCTTAGCGATCTAAGTTATTGCAGGGCCAGAGTAAGATTCCAGGTCTCTGACCCTTCTTGGCCTGCGTGGGGAAAGCTGTGATCTCAAATATCTCCACATTCTGTAGTGTCTGCCTTATTTCTACCATACAGGCTTTTCTGCATAAGATATTCCACAAATGTTTAGATGATAGGTTGAGCTTGACAGGTCCTATTAAAACTGACTATAATACAGGATGAAAGCAAGGAGGGTATGTCGGGAGTTGGAAAGAAAGAGAGGAAGATTTTTTTTCATAGCTTATGATTATAAAGTTTAAAACCAACCTGGTTGATACTGCCTACATTAAAACACACACACACACACACACACACACACACACACACACACATATTTTAAAACCAAAAGAGTAATAGAACTCAGGGTTCAGTTTTCAATCCCCAGCAGTATTCTATAGGTTTGCAAACACAAAAAAGTCTGATCTTGCTCTCACTAACTTTCAAGGTTGATCAGACAGAATGAAAAAGGGAGGGGAAACTTCTCAAGCAGAGAAGATAATAGCATGCCCTTCTACATTACTTGCATTTTATTTCCAGCCCTGCCACTGACTTACTATGTGACCTTGAGTGAGTCATTTCATCTCCAGATGTCAATTTTCTCATTTGTAAAGTAGGATAATAAATACTGCTTTCTGTCTTTCTCATGGGTGATGTTATTATCACCACCAATTAATATTTATTGGGTGCCTGTTGGGTGCATACTACTGAGGTAGGAGTTTTGTTCTGGAAGGTGGGAAGAAGAGGAGATGAAACATTTTCCATAAGCATAGAGATTTACAAAAGACAGAATTATTAGAGCTTAAAATAGTTATGGCTTATATTTTAAAGCATGCCTCTCTGCCAAGGTTTATGTAACAGCATTTTTTCTTATTGTACAATACACCAGGATAATTATGGTACAGAATATTGGTTTTACTTTTGGATGTTATGTTCCATATAACATTATTTTAAACAATTACTATACTTTCTTATGTAGCTGTAATTTTATTCTAAACATAATTTATTTCAAAATATTTATTAGATATGGATGTCATTAGATCTATTTGCCTAGCCACTACCTCTGTTTCTCTTTTTTTTTTTTTTAAGAAAAAATCTACATTAAACATGTAACACTATAATTAACACCTTTTCAAAGAGAATGAAGAGAAATCTGAAAAGTCACTTGTTAACACATCCCAGCTAAAACCAAAGTTTTAATGCTGGTTCATCCACAGAAATCATTCCGAATGACTGATTGTCCTGTTCTCTACAAATCAATCCTGTCTTTTCATTCCTGCTGTCACTTACCTGAATCAAGTCCTACTAATCTCTCATCTGGACTATTTGATGAGCTGCCTACTTTGTGCCTCTCACTCTGCTCTCTTCCTTTTACCACCTGTTCTCCACACCCCGACAAAGGAATTTTCCAAGGTTAATCTGTGAATAAACAAAATGTTGGCATATACATATACAGTATTATTCAGCCTTAAAAAGGAATGAAATGCTGACATATGCTACAACATGGATAAAGCCTGAACACTAAGTGAAGTCCGTCAGATACAAAAGGACAAATTTTGCACGGCTCCTCTTAAGGTACCCAGAATAAGCAAATTCATAAAGACAGAAGGTAAATGGTGGTTACCAGGGGTTGGGGGAGAGGGTAATGGGAGTTATTGCTCAAAGAGTAAAGAATCTATTGGGAATGATGAAAAAGTCTGGAGATGGGGTGGTTGCATGACATTGCAAATATATTTGATGCCACTGTATCATACAATAAAAGATGATTCAAATGATATCACAATAAAAAGATTTCAAAAGTACATCTAGTCTTATCATTTTCCCCGTTCAGAAAAGATAATTATTTACAGAGTAAAGTCCAAATTCCTTGGTATGATGGTAGGATCTTCCTGATTGTAGCTCCAGCTTATCTTTCCAACATTAACTCTGACACATCTATACCACAAACAACCCTACCTTTCAATCACATTGGCAAAGTGAGGGTCACTGAGTCACATAACATCAAGCAGAGCAGTTCCCTGTGCCTTACTCTGCTCCTCTGATCCTGGGCTCTCCAAGTTTCTTCAGCCTGGAATGTGTGTTCTTTGCTTCCCCTCCCTTCCTCCTAACTGTGGAAACCTCATCCTTTGAAGCTTAATTCAGAATCAACTTCTCTGTGAGACCTTCCTTCCAGTATCGGAATTAATCACTACCCCTTCAGATAATCTAGTCAAAATATGCTGCTGTTGCTGCTAAGTCGCTTCAGTCGTGTCCAACTCTGTGCGACCCCATAGATGGCAGCCCACCAGGCTCCCCCGTCCCTGGGATTCTCCAGGCAAGAACACTGGAGTGGGTTGCCATTTCCTTCTCCAACGCATGAAAGTGAAAAGGGAAAGTGAAGTTGTGTCCGACTCCTAGCGACCCCATGGACTGCAGCCTACCAGGCTCCTCTGTCCATGGGATTTTCCAGGCAAGAGTCCAGAGTGGGGTGCCATTGCCTTCTCCAGTCAAAATATATCTTCTTATAATTATTTTTCAATTCTGAATATAATATGTGTTTCCTAGTGGCAAGACTTATTTACTGATTATCTTCCATGCAGTAGGAATTAGGGTGAGGCAAGTAGAGGTCTTATGGCACAAAATTTGTATAACCCTAAGAGACAATTCCTTCTTTTTTTGTACTTTTTAAATTGAGGTATAGTTCATTTACAATGCTGTATTAGTTTCAAATGGGGCTTCCTTGGTGGCTCAGATGATAAAGAATCTGCCTGCAATATGGGAGACCCAGGTCCAATCCCTGGGTCTAGAAGATCCCCTGGAGAAGAGAATGGCAACCCACTTCAGTATTCTTGCCTGGAGAATTCCATGGACAGAGGAGCCTGGTGGGTTCCCATCCATTGGGTTGCAACTTATCAAATAACACAAAAATGGATTCATTTTGATATTTGGCAAAAGTAATACAATTACATAAAGTTTAAAAATAAAATAAAATTTAAAAAAATGAATTCTTTACTTTTTTGAATATTTTAAATTGAGATATAGTTCATTTACAAGGTTGTGTTAGTTTCAAGCATACAACAAAATGATTCATTTACACATATATATCAGAGAAGGCAATGGCATCCCACTCCAGTACTCTTGCCTGGAAAATCCCATGGGCGGAGGAGCCTGGTAGGCTGCAGTCCATGGGGTCGCTAAGAGTCGGACACGACTGAGCGACTTCACTTTCACTTTTCACTTTCATTTTCATGCACTGGAGAAGGAAATGGCAACCCACTCCAGTGTTCTTGCCTTGAAAATCCCTGGGACAGAGGAGCCCGGTTGACTGCCGTCTATGTGGTCGTACAGAGTCGGACACGACGGAAGCGACTTAGCAGCAGCAGCATACATACATATGTATATATATACACATTTTTTCAGATTCTTTCCATTATATGTTTTTATAAAATATTGAATATAGTTCCCTGGGCTATACAGTCGGTCCTTGTTTTATCTCTCTGCCCCTCACTCTCGCACTATCCTCTTTGGTAATGGTAAGTTTGTTTTCTATGTCAGTTAATTCCTTCTTATATTTTATGCCCTACTGACTTCACTTGCCTCATCTAATCTCAACTCTGGTATTAAGCAGTTTATATTGATAATAGTTAGTGCTTATCATGCATTGTTTTAGTTATCTACTATAGCATAACTAATTTCCCCAAACTTTAGCAGCTTAAAACATTAAATACTTATTATTTCATGATTTCTAAGTGTCAGCAATTTGGGAGTGTCTCGGGTTCTGACTGAGGATCTCTTGTGAGGTTGCAGTAAAGATACTAATGGGAGCTGTGGTCCTCTTAAGGTTTGACTGGAGCAAAGGCATCAGGTTCACAGGTGGTTCACTTACATGACTGTTGGTGGAACACTTCAGTTTCTTGATGTGCTGGCCTCTCCTTTAGGGCTGCTTGAGTGTCCTTCCAACACGGCAGGTGACTGGCCTTAGTGTAAGCCATCCGAGAGCAGGGCACAGCAGGACCTGTAATGTCTTTTATGTCATAGCCACAGGAATCACACACTGTCATTGCCTCAGGAGTCTGTGATTACACAGGTCAGCCCTACTAAGAGAAAGAGGGGACCACATGAATACTAGCAGGTAGGGAATCTTTGGGGATCATCTTAGAGGATGGCTTCCATAGACATGTTACTTTGATTGTACTGATTAGATTACCTAGCAGCAGGTTAGTAACTATTATCTTCTGAAGTCAACATTTGCTTTTTACTTTTAAATCATTGAATAAATAAAACTGCTAATTTTTTATAAATAGAGAATATGTCTGAGTCATTTTTCGATCCTCTGTTAGTAGTACTGAGTTTTGCACCCAGAGGCATCTTGACTGATGTTTAATATCCAGAGAGGCTGTTGTTTTCTTTTTTTAAAACTATTATATTGAAGTATTGCTGACTAGCAATGTTGTGATAGTTTCAGGTGGACAGCAAATGGACTCAACCATATATATACATGTATCCATTCTCCCCTAAACATCCCTCCCATTCAGGCTGTACATAACATCAAGCAGAGTTTCCTGTGCTATACAGTAGGCCCTTGCTGGTTATCCATTTCAAACAAAGCAGTGTGTGCATGTTGATCCCAAACTCCCTAACTATACCATCCTCCCACTCTTCCCCACTGGTAACCATAGTTTGTTCTCTAAGTCTCTCAGTCTTTTTGTTTTCTAAATAAGTTCATTTGTATCATTTCTTTTTAGTTTCCTCACATAAGGGATATCATATAATGCTTAAGGGATATTATATGATACTTGAGGGATATCATATGATACTTCTCTTTCTTTTTGACTTACTTCACTCCCTATGACAATCTCTAGTTCCATCCATGTTGCTGCACATGGCATTATTTCACTCTTTTTAATGACTGAGTAGTATTCTCTTGTGTATATGTACCACATCCTCCTTATCCATTCAACAGACTATCATTTTCAATACCTGTTTGGAACTAGAGCTTACTAGATTGACAAACTAAACTAGAAATAATAGAGCTGATAACTAGAATCCTGCTTAGAACTCAAGGCCAATCTTGGGAAAGCATGAGATCATAAGGAATATGTAAATAATGGTTATTTCCTTTTTTTTCATAAACATAAAATATTTTTATAATCTGACCCCAAGCAACCCTCCCTCTTAGTAATAATATAGTGCAATGGCTCTGAAGGGAGAATTCTATTTCCCTCTCCCACTAGCTCTGTGGCCTTAGACCTATTATTTAACTTTTTTTGTGCTTTAGTTCCCTTGTATACAAAATAAAGTGATTAACAGTACCATTTCTTAGGTTTGTTGTGAGTATTAAATAAGGGATTCCCTGATAGCTCAGTTGGTAAAGAATCTGCTTAGACCCCAGTTCAATTCCTGGGTCAGGAAGATCTGCTGGAGAAGGGAAAGGCTCAGTAAATAAGGTAATTCAGGTATAATATTTAGCACAATGCTCAATAATTGTTAACTAAATTTATATAAAACTCTAATCCAGCCACCTCTAACCACTGTTTTCAGACATTGGTCTTGTAGATTTCCTAATGTCATACCTTTGTTCACATCACTTTTTAAGTTTCAAATTAAAAGACTTTTCCCTTCTTTCATTATGCTAGACATAATCTTTCCTTATGCTAGACAAATCTTCCCTTCACAGAATAGGTTAAGCAGTTTCCCTGACCATGAAAATATCTGCTTGTGCTCTGATACTCCAATCTTTCCCAAGCTACCTTGAAAGTAAGTGAAAGTAGTGAAAGTTTTCATTGCTCAGTCGTGTCCGACTCTTTGCAACCTAATAGACCATAGCCTGCCAGGTTCCTCTGTTCATGGGATTCTCCAGGAAAGAATACTGGAGTGGGTTGCCAGGGGATCTTCCCAACCCAGGGAATCTTCCCAACCCAGGGATCAAACCTGGGTCTCCTGCATTACAGGCAGATTCTTTACCATCTGAGTCACCAGGGAAGCTCCCTTAGCACAGTCAAATCCTGTGTATCCTTATTTTGTTTTTTATCTTGACCCTTTATCCCCTCTCCTATAGAAGGGAGGTTTCATATTTATAGATCACTGTAACCCTAACCTATACAGATTATTGGACAATGAAGGCTTGTTAATGATGAAGATATAAAGTGTCTAATGTAACATTACTTACAGTTTGATTCATAATAAATGCTTCTTTATCACAAGCAATGAACAGATTTATATTGTTACCATGAATAAGTCAGGAGTATGTTCTTCCTTTATAACATGGTTGTGTTTTATTCAAGAATGAAAGCATAATATAGACTGTTAAAATTTCAAGATCCTAAAGAAGTATGGGTTTTTTAAATTACTTTTTTCTTAATTCTAGAGTGAGAAGAAGATAGAAAATGCAAGCCTGCTTGCATTTAAAGAAGGCTCTCTCAATGTTAACAATGTTAACTACAGTTTTAGATTTGGGATCAGTCTACTTCAAAATGAAAGATATGTTCTATTTTAACAGGCTGAGAAAGCAAAAATAAGATTGTAGACTTACAGGTTTGAACCAAGTGATTTACATCTGTTAATTTATCCAATCTTTATAGTAAGCCTGTTATTGTCTGTGTTATTATTGTTTTTATTATTGTTATATCTCTTTACAGACAGGAAAACTAGAGCTCAGAGAAACTAAGCAACTTGCCTAAAAAAGGGATAGAGCTGAAATTTGAATTTCAGTCTGCAGTCTCCCATACATGAACAGAAACTCTGAAACTCTTCTCCATCCACCACACAGCGTTGGCTGCATGCTGTGTGATACGCAGGTCACATAGGGTGATGAGAGGACAAAGATGCCAAAGGACTGAGGAGCAGCCATTGGCCCCAGGGCATAGATTTTCCAGAGTTTCCTTCTTAGGTGCCCTTCCTCTCAAACACTATGGCTGCTTTAAGAGGACACAATTTCTTTAAGAGGAAACACTCAGATGTAAACTATTGCCTTAAAAGATGCTGTGCTGTTGGACTCAATTACAGGAGTACTGGGAGCACCATTTTTATTGGAGGACCCAGCAAACCAGTTCCTACGTCTCAAAAGACACATATATTTGCAGGATTACTGGAACCCAGATCACAGCCCGAATACGTGGGGAAACACACTGGTTGATCAGGTATTTGCATTACGAGCAAAAGGCCCTTCACTATCTCCCTTTTTAATAAAAATGAAATTTTTATTTTATATTGGCATACAGTTGATTAACAATGTTGTGTTCATTTCAGGTGTACAACAAAGTGATTCAGTTATACATATGCACAATCTCTATTTTTAAATAAGCATGGTAGCAACTGGCATTACACACCACCAGCCCAATTCCTATTTTCCTCTCTCTAGCTGTCCTGAGCTATACCTGCTCTTTCCTCCCCATGAAGAGGCTTTCATCTAGTAAATCCACCTCCTCCTTCAAGACTAAGATCAAATGTTCCCTTCTTTCTGAAGCCTTTTCTTTCTTTCCAGGAAGGCATCTGTCCTTCCTTCTTCTCTCATCTTTGCAAGCTGTTCACATGTGAATAGTTCTCAAATGTCACCCTGGAATTATTTGTTGCATGCACCTGATCTCCCTACCTAGACTAAAAATGTAAGGTGCTTGTCTTATCCATCAAGGTCATTATTCTCAAGTTTCAGTGAATTAATTATTATATGGTTGGGCAGATGGATGGAGGTATCATGGTCATATTTTAGTTCCCTCTTAGCAGTTGACTAGCTAGTTTTTCTCTGTGATAATTATCCAAGCCTTTACTGTCATTCCTTCATTTGCTTGCTTTTTGTTCATTATCCTATTTATTTGTATTCTTACCCCAAGAGAAATGAAGAAATTTTCATTACCCAGTTTTATTTCATTCTTACTTTTTTGATGGAAGACAACATTGAAACTCCAGGCCAAATGAAATTGCTGGATTATTTGAGGATCTCAATTATTCATGACTTTCCACTATAATTTTGCAATTTAGGAAAAAATGTACAATTAATTGATTAATTAATTAATTCCTTCAATTATTTATTCTTTCTTTTCACTGTATCAGGCTCTGATTAGCACCAGTCATAAGGGTATATAAATAATATATTTATATAACATAAAGTCAGAAAGAAATGAATGTCCTTGTTTTGCTGGGGCCTGGGTCTCATCCGTACTCTGCTTGGCTGGATTTTAACTTGTCAACTAGGATCAGCTTTTTTTTGCTTAGCATTTGTTCCTGAAAAACACCAGCTTGAATAATGCATTTCATTTTATGCCTGTTTTTATCCAACAGGCATCATTTAGAAGTATTAAAACAAGACATTTGTTTATATGGCAAATGAAATAATTACATAAGCTGGTAGACTGGGTCTTCATTATGGAATATTGAAATTTTCAAGCACATTCTTGCCTATAATTGTAGACTATTGCTATAATGAACTGACAGTTACCATAATGTAACAAGACTCTACTGCATTGGTTCACCCTATGGCCCCATATGTACTGCAAAATATTTGAGCATTTAAGTAAACAGATCACTGAGAGTGTGAATACCAAACCTTACTCTTCCATAGTATTTCTCTCAGTCTTTCAGGAATATCTGCATGATAATCAGAATAATTGATGAGACATGTTCTAAATACTGAGAGATCATGACTTAAGTTTATTTTGTTGCAGGCTCATGAAACATGGACTGCTTTGAAAACGACAGCACAGTATTATCTGAATCTGAATACTTTCACCCTTGACACGTATACTGCCCAGTAAATGTACCTTGCTGGTTAAACCAGGATAACAAGAATAGTGGGACCCAAAAAGTGGCGATGTACCCCAACCACCAGCTTTGGGGACCTGAGGGCAAATCCACACCACTTACTATATTATTTATGTCTGCCTCATGGAGCCATTGAAAGGAGTAAATATGGAAATCCACACTGATACCTCGAATTAGAAGTTCTCAATAAATGGTAGCTCTTAAAATGATAACTGAAATAAAGACTGCAGTAATAACATTTATCAAAAAGGAGCTTTTATGGGAACAGAAAATATAAAGCAAAACGTAGTGTCATTAAAACTCTCTGTCCAGGGACTTCCTTGGTGGTCCAGTGGTTAAGAATCTGCCTTCCAGTGCAGGGGAGGAGAGGTCAGTCCCTGGTCGGAGAACTAATATCTCACATGCCGCGGGGAAGTCTGGGCACCACAACTACAGAGCCTGAGTGCTATAGAGCCCAAGAGCTGCAACTGGAGAAAAGCCTGTGCACCTTAATGAAAGATGCCACATTCCACGGTAAAGATCCTGCGTGCTGCAACTAAGTCTAGATGCAGCCAAATTTTTAAAAAATAATTAAAATTAAAAAAAAATGTCCAAAAAGGAAACAAAACAAAACAAACCTCCTGTTGGTAACTCCTGCTTTCTACTGCCTTTTCTTTGAAAGAGTTAGTTCACTCCATTCAAGGAAGGAAATGGAATCTCTCAAGTGGAGCTGGTCCTCACCTCTTTTCTTCAATATTTGTCACTTCCTGAACAACAACAAAGCCAGTCTATTCCAAGACCATACTTCTGTTAAATCACAGCTGTACTGCTGTGGGCAATAGAGAACAAAATCTTAACTCATTTTGGGAAATAGATGATGACTAGGAGTCCAGTGGAACCCATAAATCTGTAAGCTTTCCTTAGAAATTTTGTAAAATTTGTGCAATTTTTGTATTCTGGTTTATAATATATTTATGATTATTTCAATATGAAACAATTTTAAAGAAGACTCACATCCATTATCAGTCACTCCCCATCCCCACCACACCCCAGCCCCTAATAACCACTAATAAATTTTCTGAAGCTATTTTTTTAAAAAAAGGAAGAAATAATATTTTAAACTTACCAGTCATGTGCTTTTATTCATCTTTCCAATAAAGCTTAAAAATTGACTCTACAGAAAAGTGGGCTACATTTATCCTATAGTTTTCCGTATATCCATGGAATACTTCAGTAGTCTAGTTTAAGAAGTACTGAGAGATGATATAACCAATCATCAAGACACTCCCCCAAATCACAGATAAGTGGATTTGCCTTCGAAAGTCCATTTCTTTGTACACCTGCATCAATTGTTCTCTGCAGGGATTTCTTTTGGTAAACAAAAGCATCCCCTGCAAGACCATAGTTGATCTAATGGTCTTAAAACAGTCTTGAACACTTTTTCAGCAGCAAAAATCAGATGCCAAGAGCTGCACTGTAAAGACGCTGCCCAGCACTTTATTCTCCAAAAGGGCACTGGTGGCTACTCAGTATTCCATATTTCTTATCCCATCCCTTACAGATATTTTCAGTGAGAAATTTGAAGCTAATGCATAATTTATTATGTTAACTGTTACCCTTTTCTAATACAGATAAACAGATTTTTCAATCAAAGCACAACCAAATGAAAGAAAAGAAATCATTTAGTTTTATACTAAGAAATAAATTTAACAACAATAACATACATTTTGATACCACAAAGTTCTACGCTTTCATTGTTTAATAAAAAAAGTAGGGAATGTCTATGTATTGCTCAGGGATCCTCTGAGTCAGAATCAATAGAATGTGTATATAAATAGAAAGAGATTAAGGAATCCACTCATGTTTACAAATGCTGCAGAGTCTAAAACTACAGGATAGGTTGGCAGACTGGGGACCAGACAAGAATCAATGTTACAATTCAAATCTAAAGAACACTGGGCTAGAAAACCAGGGAAGAGCTAATCTTAAAGTCCTAGTCCTAAGGCCATCTGCTGGCAGAATTCCCTCTTGCTCAGGAGAGGTCAGCCTGTTGTCAGGCCTTTAACTGATTGGATGAGTTACAGAGGGCAATCTGCTTTACTCAAAGTCAGCTAATTTAAGTGTTAATCTCATCCAAAAGCACCCTCACTGAAACACGCAGAATAGTTTGAAGACATATCTGAGCAGAGTGACCCAGTCAAGTTGACACATAAAATTAATCATTACAACCTATTTTAAGTGATTAAATTGTCTACACACACACACACACACTCAGCTGTGACTGGAGCAATATATGGTAGGGAAAAAAGAAAAAGACTTTGATTGATTTTATTCAGTATACTATCAGAAAGAATCTTGGTGGATTGTGAGGCACTAATAATGGGAAGTTATAAGTTAGCTACCATGTTGGTTTTGAAGTAGGTTAACATTAAGAAGGCCATGGCAACCCACTCCAGTACTCTTGCCTGGCGAATCCCATTGATGGAGGAGCCTGGTAGGCTGCAGTCCACGGGGACGCTAGGAGTCCGACACGACTGAGCGACTTCACTTTCACTTTCCACTTTCATGCTTTGGAGAAGGAAATGGCAACCCACTCCAGTGTTCTTGCCTGGAGAATCCCAGGGACGGGGGACCCTGGTGGGCTGCCGTCTCTAGGGTTGCACAGAGTCGGACACGATTGAAGCGACTTAGTAGCAGCAGCAGCAACATTAAGAAACAATTCTACAATTAGATTGCTATCTGATCAAACAAGCATGGAAAGAAGGTTTCTTATTTAAAGATAACTTTATGAAAATCATTGCAAATTAATATATCAGAAAATGAACAACAAAGAAAACCTAGGTCTACCTAAAATAACTCATCTAGAAATCTAGTGGTTAACTTCCACATAACTGAACAGGAAGTGAGTAGTCAGTTGTATAGACAGGTTTTAAGAAAACCCAGACACCACATATTTAGCATCCACATACAAAATTGGCTTAGAATACAACTATGAATTCAGTGTTTAAAGAAATTGCTTATATTGAGATACCAATTATCTGGTTGACTCCATTTAACTGATTATTTTCCCAATGGTATGTGAATTGACATAGTGATTTTTTTTTTTTTTGGTGGGGGAAAGGGGATATTTTTTAAGTCTGTATCTAATTTATAAACCTTAAGTAAAAGTCTGCCTATTTAAAGACTGAAGATTTTATAAACGTTTTTAAGAGTCCAGAACAACCTAAAGCAATCTGGACAATATTAGGAAAAATAGAGAGGATCAGAGACTACCCTTCTGCTCCCTTACTTCCTGAGACTCTACACTCTTCCTGAGACCTCTGTGGCTGGGGTGTTCACATGTTCTATTGCAGCATAAAGAACTCACTTCCCTTAATAAAAGATGTTCCACAAAGTTAAAAAAAAGAAAGAAAAAAAAGAACATACATGCTGTGGTGACTCTGAATTCTTTTAACTAGAAAATTTTCATTTTAGGGCTTAAAGGGAACCATGTTGATTTACTCTCTTTGTCTAATTGATTAAAAAGGCCAGTATTTAAGTGGAAGTGATTGGTAATTATATTACCACTAAATTCAGACTCCATTGAGAGTTTGGTGCAAATTTGAGGCTCACCAACTTCACTTTCATTACATAAACATTATCTGCTAGGTTTTCAGCATTTTTTAAATAGAACCAGTTAACCAATATGCTCAAAATCAGATTGATCCTTTTGGTGGTCTCTTGGATACTCTGCCCTCTAGAATTCCTAAAATACTGTTTCATATGGTTTCCCATTAGATGTTCCAGTGCTAAACTAGTCCAAGGAAACAATTCTAAGTCTTCCTCAATGCAATTAAGAAGCATGGCTCTAATATTGTTATATATCAAAAAAACCTGCCATTGTTTTAAAACTTTTGGCTAATTAAGAGAGGAGAAAATAATTTTTTTACTGACATAGTCTTTCTTGTGTACTATACTGGACAGTTTATATACTTTATTGTATTAAATTAAGATAGCATTCTGATAAGGAAGGTCCTGCAGATCTTACCTTAAAGAAAAAATTTAAGGCTTAGATATATTCTGCTGATACAGCTAACTTAGAGGTAGCTCTAAAATGGTAGAATGTCTACACTTAAATACTGGCTTCACCATTGCTAGCTATGCCATCTTGTGCAAGTAACTTACTTCTCTGGGCCTCAGTTTTCTCTTCTGTAATGTGGGAATAACTGAACATACTTAATGTGAGGAATACTTAAAATGGTATGCATAAAGCTCTTAGAACTCTGCCTGGCATGTATACAAACACTCAATAAAAACTAGCTATTACCCTTAAGAAAAAAAGTGAGCTATTCTTACCTTGCCAAAGGTTACATAAAAGTTCATGCTCTTTTCACTTACCACAATTTTGCTCTAGAATTCTGTTGCCCAGAACTCAAAGTTCCCCATGGTCTGTCTGGCCTCTCTCCTATTTATTTCTACTCTCCTGAAATACTCTTGCTACTTTGCATCATTTATTGATTCATTTATTTACTTATCTAACAAACACTATGACCATCTCTCTCTGGCCTAGTCAAGGCAGAAATACAAAGAGGACTGAGACGTAGTCCCTTCTCCATAGAGCGTTACATTCAGGAAAAGTGATAAATATCCACTGTATTTATTCAAATGAATTGTGCTGTGCTCAGTCACTCAGTCATGGCTGACTCTGCGACCCCATGGACTGCAGTCTGCCAGGCTGTCTGTCCATGGAATTCTCCAGGCAAGAATACTAGAGTGGGTTGCCATTTCCTCCTCTAGGGGATCTTCCTGACCCAGAGATCAAACCCGAGTCTCCTGTGTCTCCTGCATTGGCAGGCAGATTCTTTACCACGGAGCCACCTGGGAAGCCTCATACAGAAGCCCCATGAGGCTAAGTCACTTCAGTCATGTCCGACTCTGTGCAACCCCATAGCCGGCAGCCCACCAGGCTTCCCCATCCCTGGGATTCTCCAGACAAGAACACTGGAGTGGGTTGCTATTTCCTTTTCCAATGCATGAAAGTGAAAGTGAAGTCGCTCAGTCATGTCTGACTCTTAGTGACCCCATGGACTGCAGCCTTCCAGGTTCCTCCGTCCATGGGATTTTCCAGGCAAGAGTACTGGAGTGGGGTGCCATTGCCTTCCCCTACAGAAGCCCCAACGTAAGCTCAAATGAAAAACCATATGTACACAAAGGACAGAGAGCTTACTCAGCCTAGGGGAATCAAGCAAATGTTCACTGAGGAGACAGCATTAGATTCAGGTTTTAAAGGATGCATAAAAATAGTATGTTTATGCCATCTCTATAAGAACAGCTTTTCTATGATACTGTATTTTATACTTACAGTATATACTTATACTATTATAGTATAAATTTATACTATTACGCTATTGTAGTATAAGCTTTTTAAGATCAAGATTTACAAGAGATTTATATTTGTAATTCCACCAATATCCAGGATGGTGATGTCCATGCAGTGAGAATTTGATGAGTAAATTGGTACTATCTAGGAAGATGCTTATCAAGGAGGTAAGTGGTATACACAAGATTTTCCTGCTACCCTTTACTATAGACAAAATGTTTGTAACTCCCCCAAAATACATATATTGCACTCTAATCTCCAGTGTAATGGGTTTGGAAGGAGGCACTTTGGGGTGATTAGGTCAGAGAGTGGAACTTTCATGAATGGGATTAGTGCCTTTATAAAAAAGACCCTAGAGGGCTCCTTTGCCCTTTCTGCCATGTGAGGACATAGCAAGAAGATATTCCTAGAGGACACATCTAGGAACCAGGAGGCAGGCCCTCACCAGACACCAAAGCTACTGGCATCTTGATTTTGAACTTCCCAGCCTCCAGAATTACGGGAAATAAATCTCTATTCTTTATGATATTCTGTTATAGCAGCACAAACGGATTAAGGCACATTCTTATATCAGTGGTCAGACAAACTAATAAGATGCAGTATAATTTATCCACATGCTGTCCAGTGAATCAATAAAAGAACTAAGAACTCAATAATATTTTTTTTTCATTTCTGGCCTTTATTTTCATCTACACAGCAGATCCAATCTCAAAAGACATCCATCCTCCTGTGCCAATTCATCACAATTTAAATAGACTAACTAATGGATGGGAGTACTATACATATAGAACAAATTAAAAATGAAGTTATTTATTTTCATGTGTTGATTTTACTTATTCCATTTATTTTCTTCAAATCGATCTAAAACATCTTAAGCAACAGAACCAGCAGAAAAAAAAAATATATATATATATATATCACAGTATTATCTTCAATGATAGAGACAGCCTGAATGAATTTTATTTAAAGTAATTTAACATTGACTGGTTAAACATATACACTACCCATCTGAATCAAAGATACTGCCAGACTCCTTCAAATTAGAGACAAAAAATAAATGTCTGGAGATTACATCACAAATTGGAACTGTCTTAGATGGCAGTTCATATGTAAAAATAAAATAAATTGTATAAATTCAAAATATTTTATATCATCCATCACAGTGACAAAAGCAGCTGCATTTTCTCCTTCTGATCATAATGTTTTTTTAACAGACAATTTCAGGAAAGGTGTGTCTTCTTAGCTCTACCCTCTTTTACTCCATCAAAAGTACATTTTTAAAAGAAATTCCTTGATGATCTTTAATCCAGGCAATAACTACAGAGAAAAAAAATGACTTGTGGTATCACTGAAATTTTAAAAATCTTTAAGTTTACCATACACAGACTCTCTGACATTTTTCTTGAGAGGCCTAAAGTTTAAATCCCAGTTCTGCCCCTTTGTTGGAGGATGAGGAGGATGCAGTCTGGTATTGAAGAATGTGGGCTTCCCTGGTGGCTCAGATAGTAAAGAAACTTCCTGCAATGCAGGAGACCTGGGTTCAATCCCTGGGTCGGGAAGATCCCTTGGAGAAGGGAATGACTTCCCACTCCAATATTCTTGCGTAGAGAATTCCATGGACAGAGGAGCCTGGTGGGCTACAGTCCATGAGGTTGCAAAGGGTCAGACACAAGTGAGCGACTAACACACACACACACACACACACACACACACACACACACACTGAAGAATGCAGTTTCTGGAGCCAGAGGCCTAGGCCGTAGTTCCCTTCCTAGCATTTTCTCCTTGGTTGCATTACTTGGCTCCACTGTGGCTAAGTTTGCCATTGTGAAACAGCAATGATAAGTGCCCGGACTTCAGTGGGGTGGAGTGGGGCTTGCAGGAGATAAGCTTCTGGCACGTAATAGGCTCTACAAATACATGCTTGCAATATTCGAATGCACATATCTCCACTTCGGTTTCCAAAACAGGTTTAACTATAAGGAAAATTCTTCATCTTATAAGCACACAAGGGTACCTTTTTAAAGATAGAAATATACCTGATTATGATAACAGTGTTGAAGAAACATCCCCTAGGGGCCCCAGTCAACAATTTTGTTTTATCACCAGAATTTCTGCTTTTTAGTTCACATACCAGCACAAATCATTTTCCCTTAGTGTACCATAAAATGGTTACCCAAATGATGACTAGCAGGAAGAAATTAAACTTAGGGAGCTCCCAAGTGTGGATATTTCCAAAACAACAGAGATGAATCTTACTAATGCTCTGTTTTTCTGAAGAATCTCAAACACTGACCCCACAGTCATAAATTTGTGACTTGTTATGTTTGAGCCCACTCCAGGACTCCTGCCTGGAAAATTCCAAGGACAGATAAGCCTGGTGGGCTACAGTCCATGGGGTTGCAAAGAGTTGGACATGACTGAGCAACTTCACTTCATGTTTGAGCCACCACGATACTTTGTGCTGAGGGTCAAAGATGAATGGGAGCAGTCCCTGCTCTAAAGGATCTTGAGGGCCTCAAGTGTAGTGAGGGGGTTTCCTTGTGTGTCCATTATGCTAATGAAAGTACCACATTGGAAGTTACAGCGGCAAAAGGCATCTGTTGGCCTGCACCTGCCTTTAGCTCAGACCTCATCCTGGGCTCCCTCCTATGACATGTTCCAGTCACATTGGCTTTCACCATGACTTAAAACATGCCAAGTCTGCCCCATCCTCAGGGACTTACATTTCCCCCTACCTGAACTCTTCTTCCCAGGAGGTTCACAATGTTGATTTCTTCTTCCCACTTAGATCTCAGTTCAAGTGTTCCTCCTCAGTGAAAGCATCCCAGGCCAATGGGTGTTAAGTAGCTTACTGCATTATTTTACTCCTGCCATTGTCACAAATTACCATAAACAGAGAGGATTCAACAATATGAATTTATAACCTTACAGCTCAGCAGGTCAGAAGTCCAATACCCATCTCACAGGCATCAAATGTCAGCAGGGTTGTGTTTCTTTCACAATCACAGAGAATCTGTTGCCTTGTCTTTCCCAGATTCAGGAAATCCTTGGTTCATAGTCTCTTTCCTCCATCGTCAAAACCAGCAATGTTGCATCTTTTGCCCCTTTAGCTATCACCATTCATTCTCTTTCCCTCTTTCTCTTTCTCTCTCTCTTCCTGCCCCCCATCACTTCTCTCTCTTTCCTACCCCCCCCCCCGTCCCCGCCATCACTTCTCTCTCTCCCTCTGTCTGACCAGAGCTAGGAAAGGTTCTCCTTTCGTAAGGACTTGTGATTAGATTCAACCCACCTGACTAACCCAGCATTGTCGTTGATGCTGTTCAGTTACTCAGTCATGTCTGACTCTTTGTGACCCCATGGACTGCAGCATGCCAGACTTCCCTGTCCTTCACCATCTCCTGGAGCTTGCTCAAACTCAAATCCATTGAGTCAGTGATGCCATCCAACCAACTCATTCCCTATCGTCCCCTTCTCCTCCTGCCTTCAATCTTTCCTAACATCAGAGTCTTTTCTAAGGAGTCAGTTCTTCGCATCAGGTGGCCAAAGTATTGGAGCTTCAGCATCAGTCCTTCCAATGAATACTCAGGACTGATTTCCTTTAGGATTGACTGGTTTGATCTTGCAGTCCAAGGGACTCTCAAGAGTCTTCTCCAACACCACAGTTCAGAAGCATCAATTCTTCAGCATTCAGCTTTCTTTATGTTCCAAATCTCACATGCATACATGACCACTGGAAAAACCACAGCTTTGACTAGATGAACCTTTGTTGGCAAAGTAATGTTTCTGCTTTTTATATGTCTAGGTTGGTCATACCTTTTCTTCCAAGGAGGAAGCATCTTTTAATTTCATGGCTGCAGTCACTATCTGCAGTGATTTTGGAGCCCAAGAAAATAAAGTCTGTCACTGTTTCCATTGTTTTCCCATCTATTTGCCATGAAGTGATGGGACCAGATGCCATAATCTTAGTTTTTTGAATGATGAGTTTTAAGCCAGCCAGTATAATCTCCCCATATCAAGGTTCTTAATCTTAACACACCTGCAACATCCCTTTTGCCGTGGAAGATAATATACTCACAGATCTCAAGGATTACCATGGGAACATCTTAGTGTCTCATAGTTCTGCTTACCACAGTACTACACTTTACTTTCTCTTAATCCCTTGCCTTTTTAAAATATTTTTTGTAGCACCATATGAAATCCTCTTAATTATTTATTTACTTAAATTTATTCATTTTTATATGTTTCTTTATCATATGAAAATCCTTCCACCCATTTCCCTGACACTATTCTGTAATACTGAGAAAAGAATTTGATCTACCTGATGACAGCACCAACCCCAACCCCAAAGCAGCATAACAGAGGCACTGAATGAATTATTTTTAAATGAATAAATTCAGCTTTGGTAATTGAGGTAAGTTTTAGAGAAAAATGCTTCCTAGATTAAGTCTTGAAGATATTGTAAGGAGATTAGGAGGTGAAAATCAGGGGTTGGACTTTCTGACCTGTGCAAGAGACAGCAGAGTTACTGCAGAGTCACTGCAGAAAGACAACAGTGCTCTTGGAGAACTGGCCAAGGATGAGAGAGGCTGGAAAAAAATGAGTCATCGACAAATCACCAGAAACTTTTCAGATTTCATCTTGCGTGTAATGAGAGCCATTGAAGGGTTTTATATGGAGGCTAACTTGATTAGCTCTGCATTCAGGAAGACACTGCCACTGGTGTCATTGTCAAAGGAGATTATTTGCAGGAGGGCCAAATGGGAGGCTGAGAAGTGAGTTTTGTCCTTTCTTCCAAGGTTTTAGCTGATTAATCTGATAAATGAAAGAATGCAAAAGTGTTAGTAGGAAATCTCTTTATTCCACCAAGTAAGGCATATTATAATAATTGACCATTGGAGATAATTTTCTTCTTTCCCTGAGCAACTGTGAAAGATTTCGAAAGCATACTGGACTGCCTTCTTAATGTTTTCTTGAAATCTTAAAGAAGATAGGTTATGTAAACGCTAACTGCTATAATAATTTTTTAAAAACCTTTAAAGATGCAGTTTTGTATGTTCCAGTCTATCAGCGTCATGTAAAGTTACACGTGGTGTGGTAGTCCAGCTGTCTTTTTCTCATTTGCTCCAAGTGTACAATGGTAGAAACAAAACAAAACACTGCTAAGTGATGATGGCTTACAACTAAGTGGTGAGAAACAGGAAAGAGCCAAGGATGACTCCCAAGTTTCAAATGTGGGTGACATGGGTAATGAAGCCTTCAGAAAAGGTTGATGACAGGAGGAAAATCTCATAGGTTCATGAGGTCAGGAGATGCCATGTGTGATTTTAAAAACATTTAATTTCATGGTCCATCCTCATTTCATTTTCCTTTATATTCAGATAATATTATGGACAAACACAGCTGTTATATTTGGGAAGTTATGGACTCATTTCTTAATTAAGATTTTTATGTGAAAAAGATAGTGCTACTCTGGAAAAAAAGCAAAACAGACATCAAATAAGTAAATAGTCAAAAAACCCATGGTATTTGCTAAATTGCAAAATGCTTCCCTCACCTCTCATTTTGTCTCTCATTTCTTCACTGATTGCTTTTGAATACAAGGCAATTTAAATATTAATAGTCATAGATTATATTACTTTCCACTTTAAAAAAATTTTTAAATAATAGTTTAATAGAAAATGCTTTTATGTAAATTCTTTATCTGACCCAAAATAATCATGACCTTCTTCCTTATTGTTGATGGTTAAGACTGTCTCTTTAGATTAATCATATTTGATGCATTTTAGGGGACCAAAATTGGAAAAAATGATTCAATTACTTTAACATATGCACAAAATAACTTACATAATTAAGGAAATTCTGTTTATATATGGAGGCCTACATGAATTACTGATGAGTCGAGAGAAGCAAAAAGAATTTCAAAACTGCCCATATCTAATGTGGCAATAATGCAGAGCAATGGAAAGTCATTCATTGCTGGTAATACAAAATGGTACAACCACTTTGAAGAAAGTTGGACAGTTTCTTACAAAGCTTACACGCAGTCTTAGCATAGGATCCAGTAATCACATTCCTAGGCATTTACCAATTAGGTTGAGAACTTAAATTCACACAAAAGCCTGCATATAAACATTTATAGCATCATTATTCATAATGGCCCCAAATAGGAAGCAACCAAGATAACCTTCAACAGGTGAATAAATAAACTGTGGTACATCCATACAGTGCAATATTATTTAGCAATAAAAAGATATAAGCTGTCTAGCCATGAAAAGACATGGATAAACCTTACAGGGATACAACTAAGTTAAAGAAGCCAGTGTGAAAACAGTACATATTGTATGATTCAACTATACCATCTTTCAGAAAATGCAAAACTAGTGAGAATAAATAGATTGATGGTTGCCAAAGGATTGGCGTGATAAACAGGGAGGGATAAATGGGTAAAGTACAGGGGATTTTTAGAAGGTGAAACAATCCGGTACGTGAGAGTGATGGTAGATTCACGACACTGTCAAAACTCATAGAATACTCACTATAGATTAAACTTTAGTGTAAACCATGTACTTTAATTAATCAGATCAGATCAGATCGGTTGCTCAGTCATGTCCGATTCTTTGCGACCCCATGAATCCCAGCAACCCAGGCCTCCCTGTCCATCACCAACTCTCGGAGTTCACTGAGACTCACGTCCATTGAGTCAGTGATGCTATCCAGCCATCTCATCCTCTGTCGTCCCCTTCTCCTCCTGCCCCGAATCCTCCCCAGCATCAGAGTCTTTTCCAATGAGTCAACTCTACGCATCAGGTGGCCAAAGTACTGGAGTTTCAGCTTTAGTATCATTCCTTCCAAAGAAATCCCAGGGCTGATCTCCTTCAGAATGGACTGGTTGGATCTCCTTGCAGTCCAAGGGACTCTCAAGAGTCTTCTCCAACACCACAGTTCAAAAGCATCAATTCTTTGTGCTCAGCCTTCTTCACAGTCCAACTCTCACATCCATACATGACCACAGGAAAAACCATAGCCTTGACTAGACGAACCTTTGTTGGCAAAGTAATGTCTCTGCTTTTGAATATGCTATCTAGGTTGGTCATAACTTTCCTTCCAAGGAGTAAGCGTCTTTTAATTTCATGGCTGCAATCACCATCTGTAGTGATTTTGGAGCCCAGAAAAAATAAAGTCTGACACTGTTTCCACTGTTTCCCCATCTATTTCCCATGAAGTGGTGGGACCGGATGCCATGATCTTCATTTTCTGAATGTTGAGCTTTAAGCCAACTTTTTCCCTCTCCTCTTTCACTTTCATCAAGAGGCTTTTTAATTCCTCTTCACTTTCTGCCATAAGGGTGGTGTCATCTGCATATCTGAGGTTATTGATATTTCTCCCAGCAATCTTGATGCCAGCTTGTGTTTCTTCCAGTCCAGCGTTTCTCATGATGTACTCTGCATAGAAGTTAAATAAACACGGTGACAATATACAGCCTTGATGTACTCCTTTTCCTATTTGGAACCAGTCTGTTGTTCCATGTTCAGTTCTAACTGTTGCTTCCTGACCTGCATACAGATTTCTCAAGAGGCAGGTCAGGTGGTCTGGTATTCCCATCTCTTTCAGAATTTTCCACAGTTTATTGTGATCCACACAGTCAAAGGCTTTGGCATAGTCAATAAAGCAGAAACAGTTTTTCTGGAACTCTCTTGCTTTTTCCATGATCCAGTGGATGCTGGCAATTTGATCTCTGGTTCCTCTGCCTTTTCTAAAACCAGCTTGAACATCTGGAAGTTCACGGTTCATGTATTGCTGAAGCCTGGCTTGGAGAATTTTGAGCATTACTTTACTAGAGTGTGAGATGAGTGCAATCAATGAAAAAGTTCAGTTTTCATTCCAATCCCAAAGAAAGGCAATGCCAAAGAATGCTCAGACTACCGCACAATTGCACCATACTAATGCCAGTATGCGTAGGGGTGCAGTACATGGAAACTCTATATACTTCTCCTCAATTTTCTGTAAATCTAAAACTATACTAAAATAAAGCTTATTAATGAAGAAGAAAAAAGCACTATACTGACATCTTATAAACTATTTAAGTGCCAACAAGCACACCTACCTTCCAGAAGATTTTACTTGGAGGAAGAGTGATCATGCACCTGATTTGCCTGGGATAGTCCCAGTTTATGTCAGTTATTCAGTTATAATTATTAACTGAGCCTGTCTTTGTTCCCAAAAGTGCTTCATTTGGGATGATAAATTACATGATCACTGTACTTAGGAAAAAGGCAAGTAACATCTGTCTTTGAATGCAAAGAACTGGACCATGCCTTTTCCTTAGTGTCTCATTCAAGACTCACAATGTTCCTATGAGGATGACTTTGTCCTCTGCAATTTGCAGATGGAAAAATTGGAGCTTAGAAACTCACTTACTTAACCATACACATAGTCACTGGAAAATCCTGCAGTTAAACCTTCATCTCTAGGACTCCAAAGATTTTACTCTTTCTATTGCACTATCTGAATGTTGAAGAAAAGCCAGGTCATCTTTGGACTTCTTTCCAGACCGTGTAATTCTTTATGTATTTATTTTTTTTAATTAATTTTATTTTATTTTTAAACTTTACATAATTGTATTAGTTTTGCCAAATATCAAAATGAATCCGCCACAGGTATACATGTGTTCAGTATTCTTGCCTGGAGAATCCCAGGGACGGGGGAGCCTATTGGGCTGCCGTCTGTGGGGTAGCACAGCGTCGGACACGACTGAAGTGACTTAGCAGTTAGCAGTATAGTAGTTATACCTAAGAAGCTCATATGCATACTACTGAGCTAGTATAAAGTAGAGATTTTTAGAGTTTCATTTATAAAACTCTTTAGGAGTTTTTTCAATAAATGATGATGACGTTACATGTTATTTCTGTTTATTCCTGGGTATCTGACAATGACTCATAAGTACAATGCTAGGTTGCACCCAGATATACTGTCTGATCTGAGTAGAGAAAAGCTATGGGCCTGTGCCACCATATGTCTGCAGCAGGAATGAATTTTGGGGGAAGCAGAGAATCCTGTGGATTACGGCAGCTCACTCTTCTGACTGGCTGGAAAGAACAAACCAACCTTTCTTTTTTTTACTCTCAGTACATCTGGGCTCAGTTCAAAGACTGCAGTTTCTTGGTAGGTCTTCCAGACAGATTCTTCTCTGTCACTTCCATATTCTTCTCAGAGTATATCAGCCATCTTGGGCACTTGCTATCTTTCCAAAAAAGAAAGGCCTGCCTTGGGATATCATTTTCAGTTGTGATAGAATACACTGGAGTGGAAGCTGTTTCATAAAGGATCTCTTCAAAAGATGATTAAACTTTCCTACCTAGGTGAAACTTTTGAAAAGTGGGTAAGAACTTCACTCTGTGTCATGCTTTAGGAAGCAGGTTGTGTAGTAGATACGAGTATCAGCTCTAGATGGGGTATGAGGTCTGCCGTTTGGAGTCCTGCCAGTAGTACCTCTTCTCTGGTCCTCAGTTTTCTCGGGTGAAACATGGAAGCAATAAAGCAGACGTTTCATAGGGATGAGCTTGTTATGAGCTTAAACAGGCGTATAAGAGACGTAGCCTTGCAATATAAGTTCTGTGAGGGTAGGAGAGGTTTGACTCCATTCTTACAGTTCCAGAAGTTTTTAAAGTATGATCTAAGGACTCGGGAAGGGGGCAGTCCTGAGGTCAAAACTATTTTATTAAAAACACGAAGACATAGACTTATGGACATGGGGAGAGGGGAAGAGAGGGTTAGATGAAAACAAAAATACTAAGACATTATTTGCCTTTTTAACTCTCATTCTCAAATGAGTGCAGAATTGAATTTTCCAGAATCTACATGGTGAGAGATATTGTAATAGATAGAATGCAGAAGCAGATATGAGAAAATCCAGCTGCCTTTTACTGAAGAGATTTGCAAAATTACAAAACAATAAACTCTTCTCACTAACATTTTTTCCCTTGTAAAAATAGTTGTTCACATAAAAACATGTTTTATGTTAATATATAATGGATTTATATTATTATTGGTAAGAGAATAAATAAATACAAATTTTTAAATATTCCAGTTTAACTTTCTAATATAGTAAATATCAATGGCTATACCTCACATAATCAAAGTTTCTTTGAGGCCTAAAACAATTTCTAAGAGTGTGAGGGGGTCGGGAGACCAAGAAAACCAACAGCCACTAATTTAGCATAAGCATGGCACATGGTAACCACTTAATAAAACAATGATCAAATCACTAGGGCCTGGCTTAGTGTAACTGCTCAATAAATGAGATTGCTATTGCTGCTGCTGATGTGTTGATGGTGGTGATGAAAATCATGATGTGAAGTTTGTTGGGAGCCTTCTATATGACTGGAGTAAATATAACAGTAATTTTTAATGGAAATTTTATGTTGCCTTAGGCATAGCAGATGTTAAAGTTTAAAGTAATACAAAATTATTTTCAGTGTTTAGACTCCTTTTTTTGCTCATTCTCTTCCTAATGGGGTTGCTCATTCTCATTCTACCAGAAGCATTTTGGAATTGAGCCAAGGTCTGAAAAAATCAAAATACTATGTTTGGCACCAGACTGAATGATATGAAGGTCAGGATCTTTGTGTTTCACAAATTAAGGAGTCATGGGCATGTACTTAATACATACTGTGAAAACTAGAGGGAGAACAATGCCTCTAAA
Source organism: Bos mutus (assembly GCF_027580195.1). Classification (NCBI taxonomy): domain Eukaryota; kingdom Metazoa; phylum Chordata; class Mammalia; order Artiodactyla; family Bovidae; genus Bos; species Bos mutus. The sequence continues at coordinate 53,038,738 of NC_091617.1, forward strand.
ATTTCTCAACAAACAGGGTGATGGAGGGTTCCATGCCCCCAATCCTCCTCTCAATTTCCCCTTCCTAGGATAAATTGTCTAGTCCAGCTACTAGAACACACACTTATATTTTGTCTAGATACACTGCTACACTGGTTCACCAGGAAGAAAAACATTTCTGGGTAGTGTTTGCTGATTTCCATGGTATAAATATGGGGCCTCCCAGGTGGCTCAGTGGTAAAGAATCTGTCTGCCAATGCTAGGAGTCATTGAGTCGTGCTCTAGAGCCCGGGAGCCACAACTACCGAGCCCACGTGTCACAACTGCTGAAGCCTTCATACCCTCGAACTCCACAAGAGAAGTCACAGCAATGAGAAGCCAGTGCATTGCAACTGGAGAGTAGTCCCCACTCATCACAACTAAAGAAAAGTCCAAGAAGTGATGAAGAACAAGCACAGCCAAAAATATATAAAATTATTTTTTAAAAAGTTTGTGACTCTTAAATATTTTTAACATACTGCAAATTAAATATTTTGTATATGATCTCAAGGTCTAAAAGGAACCATTAGGAAAAAATGATTTGGGAAAATATTTTTTTCACATGTAGCTTCATGGGAATTATATGATGATGCAGTCTCAAAATTCAGAAAACTAAGATCATGGCATCTGGTCCCATCACTTCATGGCAAATAGATAGAGAAACAGTGGAAACAGTGGCTGACTTTATATTTTTGGGCTCCAAAATCACTGCAGATGGAGATTGCAGCCATGAAATTAAAAGATGCTTGCTCCTTGAAAGAAAAGTTATGACCAACCTATACAGCATATCAAAAAGCAGAGATATTACTTTGCCAAAAAAGGTCCATCTAGTCAAGGCTATGGTTTTTCCAGTAGTCATGTATAGATGTGAGAGTTGGACTATAAAGAAAGCTGAGTGCTGAAAAATTGATGCTTTTGAACTGTGGTGTTGGAGAAGACTCTTGAGAGTCCCTTGGACTGCAAGGAGATCCAATCAGTCCATCCTAAGGGAGATCAGTCCTAAATATTCATTGGAAGGACTGGTGCTGAAGCTGAAACTCTAATACTTTATTTATTTATTTATTTTGGTATGGGGAGGGAGGAGGGAGGAGGGTTCAGGATGGGGAACACGTGTATAATTTTTTTTAAATTAAAATTGAATAAAAAAAAAATGAAACTCTAAAACTTTAGCCACCTGATGTGAAGAACTGTCTCATTTGAAAAGACCCTGATGCTAGGAAAGATTGAAGGTGGGAGGGGAAGGGAATGGCAGAGCATGAAATGGTCGTATGGCATCACCGACTCAGTGGACATAAGTTTGAGTAGACTCCGGGAGCTGGTGATGAACAGGGAGTCCTGGTGTGCTGCAGTCCATGGGGTCGCAAAGAGTAGGACGTGACTGAGTGACTGAACTGAACTGAACTGAACAGTGGGATTAATTTTCATATTGACTGGTAATACTAAATGATTCATTTTTAAATTTCAGCTTTATTGAGGTATAACTGACATACAAACTGCATGATTTTTAAAGTGTACATGCATGCCACAACTACAGAGCCCACATGCCACGACTTCTGAGTGCACATGCCCTAGAGCCCGTGCTCCCCAACAAGAGAAGCCTGCCAGCCACAACTTGAGAACATTCATGCATCGCAACCAAGAGCCCTCACACCACTGCGGAGACCCAGAACAACCAAATAAAAATAAAACAAATAAGTGTACGTTGTGGTGATCTGATATAGGTATACATTGTGAAAGAATCCCCCCATTCAGTTAATAAACATATCCATCACTTCACACAGTTTGGTTTTGTGTGTGTGAACATTTAAGTTCTACCCTCTTAGCAAGTACCGATTGTGCAAAACAGTTTTACCAACTATAGCCATCACTTTATACATTAGATGCTTAGAACTTATTTATCCTATAGCTATATAATAAAAGTTCGTACCTGCTTATCACCCTTTCCCTGTTTCCCCATCCTCCAGCCCCTGGTAACCATTTTTTCTGCGCTCTGTTTTTATGTTTGGTTTTTGTTTTAGATTCCACATAGCTAAACTATATGCTTTTTTTTTTTAAACTGTATTCTTAAACAAAACAAAACTAATCTAGGATTAAATCCCACGGTTCTTTCTTTCCTATCTTTTATCACTAAACTCAAGTCTAGCTCCAATCTTTTCAGAATCGTATGCTTATTTTCTCCTTGCTCTTGTTAACTCACAGTGTGTGGTGAGGTAATTGGAAGGCAAGGAGCTGTGTTTAATCCTTTTTTGCATGGTTTGACTTGGCATTCCAGAATGCACAATTTCATGAAGAGAGACAAGCAGAATGACTCAAGCTAATATCGAATGCAAATTTCCAGCCTGTTTCTCAGCATGCTAGGTAGTAAAATCGAGGAACTATAGGTTGTAAATGAATTTAGAGGTCATTCATTTCCTTGCAACTTACAATATAGTTAGGAACCAGCAGCATCAGCAGCATCACTTTGTTCAAAATGTAGAACCTCAGATCTCATCTCAGACCTGCTGAATCAGACTCTATTTTAACAAGACCCCAGGTAATTTGCTTACCTGCAATATACCAATTCTGAAGTGGCAAATCAGCCTCTCCTTGAATGTGTGCAGTCACAGGAACTCATTCCAATTTCTTTTCCTCCAAAGCATTTTAGCCAGTACTTAAGATTAATTTGGAACTATTGTTTTTTTTAATTTATTTTCAATTAAAGGATAATTGCTTTACAAAATTTTGTTTTCTGTCAAACCTCAGCATGAATCAGCCTTAGGTATACATATATCTCCTCCCTTTTGAAACTCCCTCCCATCTTCCTCCCCATCAGACCCTTCTAGGTTGATACAGAGACCCTCTTTGGGTTTCCTGAGACATACAGAAAATTCCCATTGGCTATCTATTTTACATATGGTAATGTAAGTTTCCATGCTACTGTCTCCATACACCTCATACTCTCCTCTCCTCTCCCCATGTCCATAAGTCTATTCTTTGTGTCTGTTTCTCCTTTGCTTCCCTGCAAATAAATTCTTTAGTACCATTGTTCTAGATTTCATATATATGCATTAGTATACAATATTTATCTTTCTCTTTCTGACTTATTTCACTCTGTATAATAGGCTCTAGGTTCATCCATCTCATTAGAACTGACTCAAATGTGTTCCTTTTTATGGCTGAGTAATATTCCATTGCACATATGTACCACGGCTTCTTTATCCATTCATCTGTCGATGAACATCTAGGTTGCTTCCACGTTCTAGCTATTGTAAATAGTGCTGCAATGAATAATGGGATACGTATCTTTTTCTATTTTTGTTTCCTCAGGGTATATGCCTAGAAGTGGGATTGCTGGGTCATATGGTGGTTTTATTCCTAGTTTTTTAAAGAATCTCCATACCATCTTCCATAGTGGCTGGATCAATTTACATTCCCACCAACAGTGCAAGAGTGTTCCCTCTTCTCCACACCCTCTCCAGCATTTATTGTTTGTAGACTTTTTGATGATGGCCATTCTGACCAGTGTGAGGTGATATCTCATTGTAGTTTTGATTTGCATTTCTCTAATAATGAGAGATGTTGAGCATCTTTTCTTGTGTTTGTTTGTCACCTGTATGTCTTCTTTGGAGAAATGTCTGTTTAGGTCTTTTCCCCACATTTTGATTGGGTTGTTTGTTTTTCTGGTATGGAGTTGTATGAGCTGCTTGTATATTTTGGAAATTAATCCTTTGTCAGTTGTTTCATTTGCTATTATTTTCTCCCATTCTAAGGGTTGTCTTTTCACCTTGCTAGAGTTTCCTTTGCTGTGCAAAAGCTTTTAAGTTTAATCAGGTCCCCCTTGTTTACTTTTGTTTTTATTTCCATTAGTCTAGGAGGTGGGTCATAGAGGATCTTGCTTTGATTTATGTCATCGTGTGTTCTGCCTATGTTTTCCTCTAAGAGTTTTATAGTTTCTGGTCTTACATTTAGGTCTTTAATCCATTTTGAGTTTATCTTTGTGTATGGTGTTAGGAAGTGTTCTCTAACTTCATTCTTTTACATGTAGCTGTCCAGTTTTCCCCACATCATTTATTGAAGAGGCTGTCTTTGCCCCATTGTGTATTCTTGCCACCTTTGTCAAAAATAAGGTACCAATAGTTTCGTGGGTTTATTTGTGGACTTTCTATCTTATAATTTGGAACTACTGTTTTAGTGGTAGCTTTCACTTGCTCAAATGAATCACTTGATGTCCACAAGTATTACTCCAGAATTTGTAGCCAAACACAATCTAGACCTTTCCATTCTTATTTTCCAGTTTAGTTTATATGGTGCTTCTACTCCAGCAAGATTGACTATCTTAAAAGTACCCTGAAAAATTGATCTACCTGTGTCACATAATAAACCTAGCAGTCAGTTCTGTAGGTACGATGTTCTGTATCACTCTTCTTCTCTGGAACTCTCTGGAACCATCTTTCCTCATTGATTTGCTTGCGTAGATTCTATTCACCCACGAAAGCCCACCTCAGGGCTCTCCAGAGGACAATCCGACTCACCTGTACTTCCAAAGACATTCACTGGAGCAGGGCCGAAGGCCCAGTGCCTTATCATTGTATGTATCCCTTAACCCGTATGGGGGCTTTAGAAAATTAGAATTTCAGTGCCTTTAAACAGGACATGCACTGTCTGGTTTGACCACAGTTCTCACTTTCTGTATCATCCTTGAACAGATTTGTACATTTAAAATACCAACTTTTTATTTAGCATACTCTGACCTGGTAATTCTTCCCTAAACAGAGGGCTCCTCCAATACTCCGAGCCAATTCTCAAATTATACACAATTTTTCTTTCTGCATTTAATCTCTTGACCATGCTCTTTCATCTGTGTTAGTCTGCATAGGCAACAATAACAAAATACTACAGACTGGCTGGCTTAAATAACATACATTTATTTTCTCACATTTCTGAAAACTAGAAGTCCAAGATGAGGTGCTGTCAGGGTTGGTATCTGGTAAGACCCCTCTTCTCAGCTTACAGGCAGTCATGTCCTCATTGTGACCTCAGGGGCTCTTCTCTGTGCATGCTCATAGAGATCTCTGGTGTCTCTCTCCATAAGGACATCAGTTCTATCAAATTAGGATCCCACCTTTATGACCTCATTTACTTTAGTTACCTCCTTAAAGATGCTATTTCCTACTACAGTCACATTGGCAGGGGTTAGAGTGTCAACATATAAATTTGGTGGTTGTGGGGTGCATAATTCAGTTCATAACATTATCAAAACACATTTTTATCCTGAAGAACCACACATGATATTGTACAAATTTCCTATGTCTTTATCATCTAAGGACTTTATAATCAAAGACATTCACCCAGACTTGCCAGCTGAACTGAATGCAGTATCAGAACTGCTTTCTGCTCCAGCAGCAATTCACAGGAAACAGAACCCAGCTGATTTCAGCTTAGTTGCCACTGACATAGAGGCAGCAACATAACACTTGCTCACAGGGAGCTTGCTATGTACTAGACACTGGTGTAAGCATTTTCACGTATACGTGTAGACTTTTGGACTCATGACACTGTATGATAAAAATATTGCTTATATTGTTCCCATTTTCCTGATGAGAAAGCCAACACACACTAAGTAAATGGCTTGCCAAAGGTTACACATTAGAATGTGCTCAGCTGGGATTCAAGACCAGGCTGTTTGGTTCCTATGGCTGTGCTCTCGGCCACTGTACCATACTCTGCTTCTTGACGATGAAGACAAAGGGATGAGGTGGATCTTACTAGAAAGGATTATAGCACAGCCCCAGTATAATTGTATGTTCATTCATAAATATGTATTCATTCACATATATTGAGTAGTAGTAGTCAGTAGTAAAAGTTTAAAAATACATTCATTGATAGGACTATTTACTGTCCAAACTTGGAACACTGGGTAAAAGTTGGGGGGTGCTGTTAATAATTGTGTTAGAACAATAGGAGTAAGCAGAGTATCCCAGGCAAAGCAAGATGTAGAATCATACTACTTATTTGGCATCTCCCATTATGCCAGTACTATGCTAAGAACTTTACATATGTGATCCTTATAAAATCCCTCAAAGACAGGTATTATTCTCCCTATTTTACAGGTGAAGAAACTGAGGATCAAAAAAGTCAAGGAACTTGCCCAAAGATACAACTAACTTAAGTAGTATAAATAGTATTTAAAGTAGGTCTGTCTGAATGCAAAACAGAGCTCCTAAATAGCACCCAGTGTCATTTTCCTCTTCCTACAGATGACAAGCAAGTTATGGATGCTTAAGACAATCAAATGGGATGATAAGTTCAGGGAAATAGTTAGGTATTTATTAGGCTTAGAAATTTATTTGTCAGAAGAAAACACTTAGCAATTTTGTAACTGGGGCTCATCATATAAAGTTACCTGCAACAAGAAAGCTCAGAAAGGACAAAAAAAAGTAAGATCTTTGTGAGTTTAGGATCAAGTTTAACAAGTTACATCTGTGCACTCATTTATTAAATCATCAGTTATTGTTGAAGATGCTAAGAATTATATATACTCTGAGGAAATTTATATTTCAGTTGGAAGAACAAGATATACACATTAAATTTAAAAGACATACACTATCAGGAAGGAACATGTTTAACTGTCTAATGAGAGTCATAGGTGATAATGCTGGATGTTCATAGGAGAGTAAGTTCATTTTAAGTTGATAAGGTCAGGGAAAGTCTCATGGAAGAACTATACCTCAGGGATGGCCTCTTGAGATTTGCCACTCAGTATACCATGCTTTCCATGTTTTAGTTGTTTTATTATTATTGATGTATGGGAAGGCCAACAGACCAGGAGACTACTGACACTGAAATGATAGTTTGTTACTCACAGGTTATTACAGGGAAAAGCACGAGGGTCAGTCAAAAGACACAGGGCTAACATGCACCAGTCTGTATTCTGGTTTCTGTGGGGAGAAATGAGAGAGACAGAGTGAGCAGGTTTAGGACTGGCTAGATTAAATAATTTCAGTGGGTTCTGGGGCAGAGGGGCTGTCCCCAGTTGTAGAACCTGATAAAGGAGGTGACCAGGAATATGAGCCCTGGATTGATTGGTTTCTATTTGAAAGGTATCCTAATGGGTGAGTTGTTTACCATGTCTTAGAATTGGCTAGTCCTGAAAGGATCAGCAAGACCTCAAATGTCAAAGCATCAAAATACAGAAAATTAAAGAAACTCAGAAGTGGTTTTGTCTTAGTCTTCAGCAGAAACATTTGTCTTTGTACTTTCCGTAGGAGGTTAAGAGAAGGAAATTTGAACAATTCCATCATCCTGCAATAGTACCTTCAGTTTACACTCTTAAAGATAACAGTGCATAAAGGCATCGTGGGCACAAAGGAAGATTAATGAGAAAGCCAAAGATGCTGATAAGAAAGTCCTTCCCCAAACATTTGTCTCTCTTTCCACCCACCTCTCTCTCCCTGCCCACTTCCTATAGGGAAGCTAGAGGCACTCTGTAGAGATTGTATACAGGTTTTAATTCATCAACCAAGATGCTCACTGGTGACAAAACTGGTTGATTTCTGCTGAACGGTCACATGGATGGCTCTGAGTTCAGCAAGAAGAGTATCTCCTCTGGGGTTCTGACTGCTTTGCTAAATTCTTGATTTCTCAAGAAGAAAAGTCAAAGCGTACCAGTAGTCTGGTGCATTTCCTGTCAGGAAGCTTGACAAACACTGGTTTGCAGTGGAGCCTGAGTAATAAGTGCATGCATAAAAGAACGTAGGTACACACGTGCATACACATGCACACAAGCATGTACACTTAACACATTTGTACACCCATGGCTGATTCATGTCAATGTATGTGAAAAACCACTACAATATTGTAAAGTAATTAGCCTCCAATTAAGAAAAAAAAAAAAAAAACAGCAGATAACAGAATACTCTGATTTAGATCCCAGTCAATATGTATCTGAACCAAAAGCAATTTTCTCCTCTTTCAGTCTGACTAGAAGCCTCAGATTATTACAGGAGGTCAGGAAATGCAGCAAAGATTTACATAGGTCCTTGTTCATTTAAGGATCATAGGCAAAACTGTAATCAAGGGAAAAAACAAGGGTGTGGATAATTTAAAACAGGAAATAATTCAGAATCCATTTTATAATGCAAAATTACTATTCAAAACTGATTTTTGGTTTCAGGTTATCTTCGACTGCCCATGCAGTCAAAAGAATGAGCTGCCAAGAAGTTAACTGAAAGTTCTGTGTTTCTCAATAAAGCTGGCTTGCTTACTAGAGGTGGAGGGAAGGATTTGCACCATTTAACTGAGAGATCCCCAGTTACAGAGGAAGTCTTCTCTCTTGGTGTGTCAGATTGTCCAGTGTCCTAACTGGAGAGGTAGACATAGTATAAACCGAGCTCCTGGGGTTCTGGGGTGAAAGAGGGAAAGATGAGCTGCTGCTGCTGCTAAGTTGCTTCAGTCGTGTCCGACTCTGTGTGACCCCATAGACAGCAGCCCACAAGGCTCCCCCATCCTTGGGATTCTCCAGGCAAGAACACTGGAGTGGGTTGCCATTGCCTTCTCCAATGCAGGAAAGTGAAAAGTGAAAGTGAAGTTGCTGAGTCTTGTCCGACTCTTAGCGACCCCATGGACTGCAGCCCACCAGGCTCCTCCATCCATGGGATTTTCCAGGCAAGAGTGCTGGAGTGGGGTGCCATTGCCTTCTCCGAAAGATGAGCTGAAGAGACACAATTCAGTATAGATTAGCTTTATTTATTCTCCAGTTTTCAGATGGGTTTCCTTCTACTCCAACCATGTAATCAATCAATCATTCTCCACTCTAGAAAGCAAACTTCTCAGCTTCCTTGACAGTGAGGAGGGGAAGTGACCTGGCTGCTTAGATTGGAGGAAGGGACCCAGGGTATTATCAGTAACTGTTCCTTGAGCAGAATTTCAATCAATCCCATTTCTGATTGCATTTGCACCCCTACCTCCATATATACCTGGTTATCTCCTGCTGCTAAGTCTTTTGAACCTCTGTAGCAAGAATCAGCTTGCTTCTTGTTAGCTCCTCCCACTGCAAGCACTGATATCTGTTAAGACACATTGATACATTACTGTCCCAGCTGTAAAATTTTCTTGTCCTCCCTTGAATGTTGTCATAACCTCTCTTGTTTTCTAGGTTCATGATGTTTTGGAGAAGGAGGGAGAGCAATATCTATTAAAGAAAGAAAAGTTAATCACACTTCTCAGTTCATTACACGTCGTTATTTTCCAATACAAGGGTCTTCTGCAATGGAGGAGACCCCAGTTCGATCCCTGGGTCGGGAAGATCCCCTGGAGAAGGAAATGGCAACCCACTCCAGTATTCTTGCCTGGAGAATCCCATGGATGGAGGAGCTTGGTAGGCTACAGTCCACGGGGTCGCAAAGAGTCAGACACAACTGAGTGACTTCACTTTCTGTATTTTTAAATGTATATTTATTCTCATCTATCCTCCCACTCCCATCTCTTTCCTTCTTCAAAGGCAGTCATATCTTGTAGGTTTAATGCATATGTTTTAAAGTCTTTACTGAATTTGTTAAAATATTGCTTCTGTTTGATGTTTTGGTTTTTTTTTTTTTTTTACTTGAGGGGCATCTGGGATCTTAGTTCCCTGATCAGGGATCAAACCCTCACCCCCTGCACTGGAAGGAGGATTCTTAACCACTGGACCACCAGGGGAATCCCCATGCATATGTTTTTATCTGACTTCTTAGAAATGTATATTTTTGTTTCATGTATATGGATTTAAGACCAGGAGATGACTGTGGCTCAGATCATGAGCTCTTTATTGCCAAATTCAGACTTAAATTGAAGAAAGTAGGGAAAACCACTAGACCATTCAGGTATGACCTAAATCAAATCCCTTATGATTATACAGTGGAAGTGAGAAATAGATTTAAGGGACTAGATCTGATAGATAAGAGTGCCTGATCAACTATGGACTGAGGTTTGTGACATTGTACAGGAGACAGGGATCAAGACCATCCCCAAGAAAAAGAAATACAAAAAAGCAAAATGGCTGTCTGAGGAGGCATTACAAATAGCTGTGAAAAGAAAAGAAGTGAAAAGCAAAGGAGAAAAGGAAAGATATAAGCATTTGAATGCAGAGTTCCAAAGAATAGTAAGGAGAGATAAGAAAGCCTTCCTTAGCAATCAATGCAAAGAAATAGAGGGAAAAAATAGAATAAGAAAGGGATCTCTTCAAGAAAATTAGAGACACCAAGGGAACATTTCATGCAAAGATGGGCTCAATAAAGCACAGAAATGGTATGGACCTAACAGAAGCAGAAGATATTAAGAGGTGGCAAGAATACACAGAAGAACTGTACAAAAAAGAGCTTCACAACCCAGATAATCACGATGGTGTGATCACTGACCTAGAGCCAGATATCCTGGACTGTGAAGTCAAGTGGACCTTAGGAAGCATCACTACGAACAAAGCTAGTGGAGGTGATGGAATTCCAGTTGAGCTATTTCAAATCCTCAAAGATGATGCTGTGAAAGTGCTGCACTCAATATGTCAGCAAATTTGGAAAACCCAGCAGTGGCCACAGGACTGGAAAAGGTCAGTTTTCATTCCAATCCCAAAGAAAGGCAATGCCAAAGACTGCTCAAACTACCGCACAATTGCACTCATCTCACACGCTAGTAAAGTAATGCTCAAAATTCTCCAAGCCAGGCTTCAGCAGTACATGAAACACGAACTTGCTGATGTTCAAGCTGGTTTTAGAAAAGGCAGAGAACTCAGAGATCAAATTGACAACATCTGCCAAATCATGGAAAAAGCATGAGAGTTCCAGAAAAACATCTATTTCTGCTTTATTGACTATGCCAAAGCCTTTGACTGTGTGGATCACAATAAACTGTGGAAAATTCTGAAAGAGATGGGAATACCAGACCACCTGACCTGCCTCTTGAGAAACCTGTATGCAGGTCAGGAAGCAGAAGTTAGAACTGGACATGGAACAACAGACTGGTTCCAAATAGGAAAAGGAGTACGTCAAGGCTGTATATTGTCACCCTGCTTATTTAACTTAAATATTGAGTACATCATGAGAAACTCCGGGCTGGAAGAAGCACAAGCTGGAATCAAGATTGCTGGGAGAAATATCAATAACCTCAGATATGCAGATGACACCACCCTTATGGCAGAAAGTGAAGAAGAACTAAAGAGCCTCTTGATGAAAGAGGAGGGTGAGTAAATTGGCTTCAAGCTTAACTTTCACAAAACTAAGATCATGGCATCTGGTCCCATCACTTCATGGCAAATAGATGGGGTAACAGTGGAAACGGTGGCTGACTTTATTTTGGGGGGCTCCAAAATTACTGCAGATGGTGATTACAGTCATGAAATTAAAAGATGCTTACTCCTTGGAGGAAAAGATATGACCAGTCTAGACAGCATATTGAAAAGCAGAGACATTACTTTGCCAACAAAGATCTGTCTAGTCAAGGCTATGGTTTTTCCAGTAGTCATGTATGGCTGTGAGAGTTGGACTATAAAGAAAGCTGAGCTCCGAAGAATTGATGCTTCTGAACTGTGGTGTTGGAGAAGACTCTTGAGAGTCCCTTGGACTGCAAGGAGATCCAACCAGTCCATCCTAAAGGAGATCAGTCCTGGGTGTTCATTGGAAGGACTGATGTTGAAGCTGAAACTCCAATACTTTGGCCACCTGATGTGAAGAACTGACTCATTTGAAAAGACCCTGAAGCTGGGAAAGATTGAAGGCAGGAGGAGAAGGGTACAACAGAGGATGAGATGGTTGGATGGCATCACCAATTCAATGGACATGAGTTTGGGTGAACTGCAGGAGTTGGTGATGAACATAGAGGCCTGGCATGCTGCAGTTCATGGGGCCACAAAGAGCTGGACGTGACTGAGCAACTGCACTGAACTGATTTGAATTTAAACTCATACATATGGTATTGTCCTATAGTTCTTATTCAATTTCTTGCCTTTTTTCCTGCATAATGCTTTTAAGATCCAACCATTACTGTGTTTATATCTAATGATTTATACCTCTTCTTATTTATTTTTTGGTAATTCCTTTAATCATAGTTCTACCAATTAGAGTCCATATTATTCTTATTTCTTAAAACATCTATATTTCACTCTACAATTTCCAATTTTAGTCTTTTTCTTAATGGAACAAGAACTTGAAAATATTTTTCAAACAATTCAAGTGAGAGATTATCTGATTTTCTCACTTGCTCACATCTAATCCAAGACTAATTATTTTTGAGATTCCTTTTAAAAATTACTTTCCTGAATAGTCTTAGTTCTTATTGAGAAAATAATTTTCTTTCAAATTCATATTTTATTAAGTATTGGCAAAATGTAATCAAATTAGATCATTGAAGTATTGAACACAACTAGCCTAAACCAGTTTGAGTATAAACACACAGAATCTTGATAAATATACTACTCAGCTGAAGGGATCTGTATGTCATCATAGTAGACAACATGGAGTATTCATTCAACAGGCTGCTGGCATCAGGTGGGATATTTTACAGTGAACATAAACACTCATTAACAGAGAGTGGTCTAAGAAAACTTCTAATACTATAGGTCCTGTTGGTCTGCTTGTTTTTGAAAACACCATATATTTAATTCCTTATTGTTTTGTTTATTTAGGTTCTATTGTGCTTAAGTAAGAGTAGCTTCGTAACAGGACAAAATGCAAACAACTTAAACGTAGATGTCTCAAAAGCTGAAAGATAGCTATGGGTACTGTTGTGAGATTATTTATTTCAAATAAGCAGTATCAAAGTCCCAACAAATCAAATCTCATCTTTTACCCAGGATTTAAAATGGGATCATGGGTGACTTCCTTGGCAGTCCATTGGTGAAGTCTCTGCACAGTTCCATTACAGGGGGTACAGGTTTGATCCCTGGTTGGGAAACTTTAAGATCCTATATGCCATATATGCAGCCGAAAACAAAACAAAAAATAAATAAATAAATAAAATGAGAGCATGGTTGAAGACCAACCGAAGAGATGTCTGAGCTGAAAAGCAATACAAGGCTTTGGGTTATTTCTGATCATCAGCCACCCAGGCATATTCATTTCCCCAGCCTGTTCGCAGTGTCAGTCCCAATATTACCTCAGTTGTTGTTGTTCAGTGCCCAGTTATGTCCAATTCAATACCCCAGAGACTGCAGCACTCTAGGCCTCCTTGTCCCTCACCATCACCTGGAGTTTCCCCAAGTTCACGTCTACTGCATCAGTGATGCCATCCAGCCATCTCACCCTCTGATGCCCTCTTCTCCTTCTGCCCTCAAGCTTTCCCAGCCTCAGGGACTTTTTTCCAATGAGTCAGCTTCTTGCTTCAGATGACAAAATACTGGAGATTCAGCTTCAGCATCAGTTATCTCAGGTGAATATTGATGTTCTTCCAGAAAACTTGTCCTTAAAATGCTACAGAGAATCTCTCCTGTAAGAAATATAAAAGATTCTATGGACATTATCTTATTCTCTCTTCCAATGTCTTCCGCAAGGGATAGATACATGACAAACTGATGCTCTGTTTTACTTTAGAGGAAACTGAGGCTCAGGTAATGTATTCAGAGATCCCACCCCAAAGGTGACAGCAGTTGGCTGACAATAGCCCAGGGCCACTTTTTGTGGAAACTCCTCTGCTCATTCCAAGTAACAAAAAGCAAAGGAAAACAGACACACGGATAAAGGCAACCATGTTTGTGACACTGGCATTATAATCCTTATTGTTTTAATCTAACATGACTGATCTAAGTAGTTTTTATTGAATTAATATTGAAACCTCTTTTTCTCCTAAACTAAAAGACATCACTTTGGTGCTGTTTTTAATTGACACTTGGGAAACAGAAATAGAGTGATGAAGTGAAAATGAGTAAATAAACCAGTAGCACATGGCCAATGGCAAGGTTTTTATTTTGCTTATGTTTGAGCACCCTAGGATATTTCTTGGCACATGGAGCCTTTATTAACCAATGACAAGGTAGCAAACAACCAGCCAGAAAGGACACAGGAATTTAAATTTCAAAGGCAGAGGAAATAGAAATGAAAAATAATCATCCTGCCATTTCTAAGATGTTTTTATTAAATTTTACACTTAGGTCAGGTCTTGAAGGAAATCTGCAGCAAGGAGGAAGCAAATATTTATACTTGTGGTCTATTCAAAACCAAATTGAGATAAAATTAAACAGAAATCAAATCTATTTTCATGTGTAGCAGGAGCCTCAGCATGAATCTAAATTGTATCTGTCTTCAGATTCACTTCTCTTGGCAGAACTGAAGACTGGTTCAAGAATCCCAAGAGTCTCCCCACAGACAAGCCTGAAGACCTCTGTCCTGGGAGGAAGGGGCTTCTTATCTTAAGGAAGGGCCCATGTAAAGTTCTTCCTTTTGAGTCAAGAATAATGGGACAGGATGTGAGAGGATGGTGTCTCCCTCCAACGGCAAGTCAGGCACTAAGACCAGAGGCAGCACAGGGTCACAATGGCTAGAAGCAGAGCCACCATCAGCTGTGGCAGTGATGAATCACCACCCGATGAAACACATTTCTCTATGCTTTTGGTTCCCATCATGATGAAAAATGCAAGATTTTAATAAGGTTGCAGAACAAATGGAATTGATTTATAGTTTACAATTACATAGTTCATACTGCATATTGCTTTATTTCCCATTTCTAATTGGTACATTTTGTTTTCCCTCCAGGACAAGAGTACACAAAACTTTTTCTGTAAAGGGACAGGCAGTAAATATTTCAGGCTTTCTGTGTCACATGTGTCTGTAGCACATGCTGCTTGGTTTTTTGCGTTTACAATCTTTTAAAAGAATTGAAATCGTTCTTAGCTCACTGATCAAATAAGAACAGGCCATGGACTGGCCCTTGCTCTAGGAAAGTGGACACTTGTGGAGCATGTTGTGATAGCCTGGGCATTTGGTGTGCCTGTGTTCCACCTTACCCCCTCCCTCTTCCACAATTAGGACTCCTGGTCAAGTCATTCAGGTGCATTTCACCAATCCCGCAGAGCCATATCTGAAACACTGAGCTGTGGATAAGGACTAAACAGATAATTCTGCTTTACTGGAGACTTAGGAGGCGATGCCCTGCTCTCCAAGGTCCAGAACGTGGTGCTAAATTTGAGGAGGTGCAGGAGATTCTCTCCATTTCAGGGGAATATGGACACATGGACACCACACAGGGGCTCTTAACAGTGAGCTGACTGACAACCAGAATCCTGCAGAAGAAAGGAAGAGATGGCTGGGGTTCGGCAGGTGTGCCAAGCCTGTAGACATGCACCTGGCAAGCCCTGGCTATAGATCTCATGCTAGTAATTAAAATAAGAAAGCAATGCAAAGACGGGTGTCACGTGGGAGCTGGCAAAACTGTGTCTGCAATCACATACAAGACACCACCTGGCAACATCCAGGAAAAATGGCAGCAGGAACTTCATAGGAGGGTGGAGTCAAACCTAAAGAAACACTCTTTCCTATGGTTAGTGTTAACCAATTTTATATTTTAATTGGCCTGGAGAAACACGAGTTTGTCAGAATGGTCCTGGTATTGTTTCCTCTCACAGAAATGGAAGCAGTCATTTTTAAATAGGAATAGTGTTGTGTGCGGAGAAGCCAATGGCACCCCACTCCAGTACTCTTGCCTGGAAAATCCCAGGGACAGAGGAGCCTGGTGGGTTGCTGTCTATGGGGTCGCACAGAGTCAGACACGACTGAAGCGACTTAGCATAGCAGCAGCAGCAGCAGCAGTGTTGTGTGAGCGATAAACCAATGTGCTAATCCAGTCGTGCTACTCAATAGCTACATAACTTTGGGAAAAGCCCTTTACTTCTCTTGGCCCTGTGTTTGTTCCTCCATATAGTAAGAGGTTAAAACAAAAATGTCTAAGGAATCTTCTCATTTTCAGTGTGTTATGTAATAGCTTAATATTAAGTTGTTAGTATTAATTAAGGGCTTCCCAGGTGGCGCTAATGGTAAAGAACCTGCCTGCCAATTCAGGAGACACAAGAGACGTGGGTTAGATTCCTAGGTTGGGAAGATGCCCTTGAGAAGGAAATGGCAACCCACTCTAGTATTCTTGCTTGGAGAATCCCGTGGACAGAAGAGCCTGGTGGGTGACAGTCCATAGAGTCGCAGAGAGTTGGACATGACTGATGCAACTTAGCACAGCACAAGCCATTAATTAATTAGCCATTGTTTATCAAATCACCCACCATGTTCTAAACATGATGCTAAGTAATGAAGCTGCCGAAAGACAGTCTCTTAAGAATCTCTCTAAAAGTAAACTAATAATTATGACACAGCTTATTTAAAGTTAGGATAGAGATTGCCACAGGATTTTGGAGGACAGATCCTTCCATAGACATCAGAACCTAGGCCAGAGTTCCTGAGCTAGCATTTTATTGAGGAGCAAGAAGGAGAAAAGAAAGGAAAACAAAGGTTTGAAGAAACAGCTAAAATCTTGATCACACTAGAATTCTCCAAGGCTGTATGGATACTTCTGTGCTTTGGAACTGAATGGGGTTAGGGCACAGGGAGGAAGAGACAGGAATAAGCCTGTCTCTCATTGTTTGAAGTTCATACTATAAAAGGAATGCCCTTCTTTGCATTTCTGGATTATATGACCTCACCTCAGGGCTGGTCAGAACTCAGACCCCATTGCAAGGTGTTTCATTTGGCCCTGAAGTGGTTGGGGTAGATGAAATAAACGGGGCACAGTGGGTCAGCCTCAGGAACCAGGGTCTCTGCAGTGCCACTGTGGCGGGTACGATGGAGCCATGCCACAGCCAGTCCTCACCTGAGAAAGCCTGAGAAAGGAGAGGAGGTAGGTGATGTTTGAATTGCTGCTGGAAAGAAAGAAGGAATTTCCTGTATACAAGTTAGAGGTGAGTCAGAGGTGGAGGGGCTTGGCAACAAGCAATTTTCAGACTGAGACAATCGTATCTGCAAAAACATTAGGTGTAATAGAAGATTGTAACGAGCTACAAGCATCACCTGGTTGGGGAATGGTGGTGCATAAACAAACAGAAGCTTCTTCAACCTGAAGAGCTAGTCTACCATCACTAATTACCAACCAGAAACTGAACCTACATGGGGCTGGTGAAATAGGAAAGATTTTATCACACACAAATGTTGTGTTCGAGAAATGACTCCTCGTTATTTGTTTATTTAGTCAATACATTTAACAAATATTTGTTTTATGCATACTGTGTAGAAATCATTTTATTGTACTCAGGATTTAGACAACAGAAGGAAAGTCTGCATTCCACGTAAGCTGCCTTCTTTAGGTGTTCTGACACAAGGATATTTCCAGTGACTACTTTTCAGTCTTTTAAATTTCCTCTATGGTTTTAATTATAATGTGAGATATATATATATATATATATATATATATATATATATTTAACGTCCATATTTACCTGACAGGAATTCATTAATTCTTTATTGTATAACTAATACTCTCATATTGTACCATCTGTGAAATGAGCACAACAATTTATTAATTAAATATTGACTCTTGGAATATTTTTAAACACCAACACATTCAGTCATGAACAGACTATTGCTTTTTTCTTGCCTCTGTGCAATGATAATACACATTCAATTGTTGTTCCCTCTAAGAAAATGAATAAAGGGATTTTTATTCACAACTTTGTATATCGTCACCTGAATTCACATGAAGAATATTTCAGTGAGCCTTGAGCTCTTAGTAGGCCACTTGTGCTGCTGGTTTCAGATGTCTGGGGATGAAGCAAAGTTAGTGTGCCTTCTGCTCAGGTCCTTCCCTTCTTTACTGGGCTTAAAGGTCATGGCTCATTATTGTAACATTTTTGTATATACCCATCACTCTTTACATATTTTCCTGGTCTATTCATCTAGAAAAAAAAAAAAATCCAAACCTGATTAATCCAACTTTGCTTACTCAATACCTGTTCTTATTTTGTAGGTAAAAAAAAAAAGTGCACAGAACTGTGGTGACATATCTCACTTTAAAATTTGTAACCAGTAATCTCTCACGTGGGACTTGGGCTTTGCCAAGGTCAACTATATTTCTCTAATCCTTTCCTTCCATCACTCTTCTAGAGAGGCATTTAGTGCTCTCCCCTTTCACAAACCTCACATAGCTCCTACTCTGTCCTCACTCTTGGTCTGGCTTGGTTTCTATTTCTCTAAGACAACAGAATTGGTGAGGAGAAAACTACATACTCCTAACCACATCTACCAGCCTACTTGCACCTGTGCCCTGTACATCCGCACTCCTCCTGTTAAACAAGGTATACATTGTCTGGACTCCTACTTAAGGATAATCCTCCACTTGTCACTAGACTCCATCCTCCTCATGTCCATTCAAGGATATCACTACAACCATTCTCTTTTCTTTTCCCTGAATTATCAATTTTTGCTCCTTCTGTGGTTATTTGCCATCAGCCTATAAACCTGACTTATTTCTCCCACTTTATTTTCATTCTTCTAGGCAAAAAAGAAAATGCTACAACTAGAAACAAGAAAATTATGAAATGAAAAAGTTCACTAATAAAGGCAAACATACAGTAAAAGTAGGAAATCATCCACACATAAAGATAGGGAAGTTAGAAAACAAAAGTAGTGAGATCATTTATAGTCGATATAAGCTACTAATGGGTACACAAAATAATTAGATATAAAATATGATATAGAAAACAGTTATCATGAAGGAAGGAGAATACAAAGACAGGGTATCAGAAATGCATTTGAAATTAAGAGATCAGCAACTTGAAATAATATATATATACTAATATATACATATATATATACATATACAGACACATATACATATATATATATACTAAAACCTCATGGAAACTGCAAACCAAAAATCTATAATACATCTACACACAAAAAAAGAAAAAGGAATCCAAACATAACACTAAAGATAGTCATCAGATCACAATAGAAGAGTAAAAGAAAAAGAGTAAAAAGACCTATAAAAACAAATCCAAAACAATAAAATGGCAACAAGAACATATATATTGATAATTAGCTTACATGTAATTACCTCTCACCTTTTCCTATCACAATGCTGAGACTAGAAATCAACTTCAAGAAAAAAGAGAGAGAAAAAAAAAAAAACTGCAGGGACTTTCTTGGCACTCCACTGATTAAAAGTCCATGCTTTCACTGCAGGGGACACAAGTTCTATCTCTGGTTAGAGAATTAAGATCCTCCATGCCACACAGTGTGGCCAAAAGAGGAAGAAAGAAAAAAACAACAACAACAACCCATAAAAACATGTGGTTATTTGCCATCAGCCTATAAACCTGACTTATTTCTCCCACTTTATTTTCATTCTTCTAGGCAAAAAAGAAAATGCTACAACTAGAAACAAGAAAATTATGAAATGAAAAAGTTCACTAATAAAGGCAATATAAGCTACTAACTATCTCAATAGATACAGAAAAAGGTTTTGATACAATTCAATATCCATTCATGATTGAAAAAAAAAACCTCTCACCAAAGTAAGTATAGAGGGAATATACCTCAGCATAATAGAAGCTATTTGTAACAAACCCAAGCCAACATAACACTCAATGGTGAAAAGCTGAAAGCCTTCCCACTAAAATCTGAAACAAAAATATCCCTTCTCACCACTGTTATTCAACATAACACTGGAACTCCTAGATACAGAAATCAGACAAGAAAAAGAAATACAAGGTATCCAAATTGGAAGGGAACAGATAAAATGTCATTATACGTCAAGGACATGACATTGTGTGTGTGTGTGTGTGTGTGTATGAAAACCCTAATAAGACTCCACATAAAACTATTAGAACAGATAAATTCAGCAAGGTACCAGGATACAAGATTAACAAACAGAAACTTGTTGCATTTATTCATACTAACAATGAAATATTAGACAGGGAAAGTAAAAAACTAATCCCTTTTAAAATCACATCAAACAAAAAATAAAAACTTATGCATAAACCTGACCAGAGAAGTGACAAATGTATATGATGATAATTATTAAATACTGATAAAGGAAACTGAAGGTGATTTAAAGAAATGGAAAGATATTTTATATTCTTGAACTGGAAGAATGAATATTGACATACAGATCAATGGAACAGAATAGAGACCCTAGAAATAAACCCACATAGTTATGATAAATTAATCTATAACAAAGGGGGCAAGAATACACAACAGAGAAAAGACAGTCTCTTCAAAAATTAGTGCTGGGGCTTGGAAGATTCAAACTGTTTCATAAGAGTCCATTACTAAAACAATTCATTTTAGTTTTTTTTATTGAAGTAAGATTACTTAAAATAATATATTAGTTTCAAGTATACAACATAATGGTTTGATATTTCTATAATTACATGCCACACAAAGTTACTTTTTTAAACTGAAATAAAGAAAAAATAGCACTGGGAAAACTGGATAGCTACATATAAAACAATGAAATTAGAACATTACATAACATCATACACAAAAATAATTTCAAAATGGATTAAAGATCTAAATATAAGACCAGAAACTTTAAAACCCTTAGAGGATAACACAGGCAGAGACTTTTTGAAATAATTTAAAGCAAAAATTTTTTTGGCCCTGTCTCCTAAAGCAAAGGAGATTAAAGTAGAAAATAAATAAATAGAACCTAATTAAACTTAAAGCCTTTTGCACAGCAAAGGAAATCATCAGCAAAACAAAAAGACAACTTACTGGATTGGAGAAAATATTTTCAAATGATAAGACCAATAAGTGGTTAATATGTGGTGTTGGAGAAGACTCTTGAGAGTCCCTTGGACTGCAAGGAGATCCAACCAGTCCATTCTGAAAGAGATCAGCCCTGGGATTTCTTTGGAAGGAATGCTAAAGCTGAAACTCCAGTACTTTGGCCACCTCATGCGAAGAGTTGACTCATTGGAAAAGACTCTGATGCTGGGAGGGATTGGGGGCAGGAGGAGAAGGGGACGCCAGAGGATGAGATGGCTGGATGGCATCACTGACTCGATGGACGTGAGTCTGAGTGAACTCCGGGAGTTGGTGATGGACAGGGAGGCCTGGCATGCTGCGATTCATGGGGTTGCAAAGAGTCGGACACAACTGAGCTACTGAACTGAACTGAACTGAACTGATACAACATATACAAGCAGTTCATACAAAACATCAAAAAATAAACAACTCAATTAAAAATGGGCAGAAGAACTAACTAGACACTTTCCAAAGAGGAAATGCAGATGGCTAACAGACATATGAAAAGATGCTAATTTCTAATCATCAGAGAAATGCATATCAAAACTACACAAGATATAACCTCACATCTGTCAGAATGGCTATCATCTAAAAGAACACAACATATATTGGCAAGATGTGGAGGAAATGGAACCTTTGTATACTGTTGATGAAAATGTAAATTGGTGCAACCACTGTTGAAAGCAAAATAGAGGTTTCTCAAAAAGCTAAAAATATAATTGCCACAGTTCAGTTCAGTTCAGTCTCTAAGTCATGTCCGACTCTTTGCAACCCCATGGACTGGAGCACACCATGCCTCCCTGTCCATCACCGACACCCCGAGTTTACTCAAACTAATGTCCATTGAGCCGCTGTGATGCCATCCAACCATCTATCCTCTGTTGTCCACTTCTTCTCCTGCCTTCAATCTTTCCCAAAATCAGGATCTTTTCAAATGAGTCATCTCTTTACATCAGGTGGCCAAAGTACTGGTGTTTCATCTTCAACATCAGTCCTTCCAATGAATATTGAGGACTATTCTCCTTTAGGATGGACTGGTTGGATCTCCTTGCAGTCCAAGGGACTCTCAAGAGTCTTCTCCAACACCACAGTTCAAAAGCATCAATTCTTCGGCGCTCAGCCTTCTTCACAGTCCAACTCTCACATCCATACATGACCACTGGAAAAATCATAGCCTTGAGAGACGGCCCTTTGTTGGCAAAGTAATGTCTCTGCTTTTCAATATGCTGTCTAGGCTGGTCATAATTTTCCTTTCAAGGTATAAGCGTCTTTTAATTTCATGGCTGCAATCACCATCTGCAGTAATTTTGGAGCCTCCTACCCAAAAAAAGTCAGCCACTGTTTCCACTGTTTCCCCATCTATTTCCCATGAAGTGATGGGACCGGATGCAATGATCTTAGCTTTCTGAATGTTGAGCTTTAAGCCAACTTTTTCACTCTCCTCTTTCACTTTCATCAAGAGGCTCTTTAGTTCTTCTTGGCTTTCTGCCATAAGGGTGGTGTCACCTACATATCTGAGGTTATTGATATTTCTCCCGGCAATCTTGATTCCAGCTTGTGCTTCCTCCAGCCCAGCATTTCTCATGATGTACTCTGCATAGAAGTTAAATAAGCAGGGTGACAATATACAGCCTTGACATACTCCTTTTCCTATTTGGAACCAGTCTGTTGTTCTATGTCCAGTTCTAACTGTTGCTTCCTGACCTGCATACAGATTTCTCAAGAGGCAGATCAGGTGGTCTGGTATTCCCATCTCTTTCAGAATTTTCCACAGTTTACTGTGATGCACACAGTCAAAGGCTTTGGCATAGTCAATAAAGCAGAAATAGATGTTTTTCTGGAACTCTCTTGCTTTTTCAATGATCCAAAAGATGTTGGCAATAGAATCTCTGGCTCCTCTGCCTTTTCTAAAACCAGCTTGAACATTTGGAAGTTCATGGTTCAGGTATTGCTGAAGCCTGGCTTGGAGAATTTTGAGCATTACTTTACTAGCATGTGAGATGAGTGCAATTGTGTGATATTTTGAGCATTCTTTGGCATTGCCTTTATTTGGGATTGGAATGAACTGACCTTTTCCAGTCTTGTGGCCACTGCTGAGTTTTCCAAATTTGCTGGCATATGGAGTTTAGCACTCTCACAGCATCATCTTTCAGGAATTGAAATAGCTCAACTGGAATTCCATCACCTCCCCAGCTTTGTTCATAGTGATGCTTTCTAAGGCCCACTTGACTTCACATTCCAGGATATCTGACTCTGGTGAGTGATCACACTATTGTGATTATCTGGGTCATAAAGATCTTTTTTGTACAGTTCTTTTGTGTATTCTTGCCACCTCTTCTTAATATCTTCTGGTTCTCTTAGGTCCATACCATTTCTGTCCTTGATTGAGCCCATCTTTGCATGAAATGTTCCCTTGGTATTCCTAATTTTCCTGAAGAGATCTCTAGTCTTTCCCATTCTATTGTTTTCCTTTATTCCTTTGCACTGATCCCTGAGGAAGGCTTTCTTATCTCTCCTTGCTATTCTTAGGAACTCTGCATCCGAGTGGGTGTATCTTTCCTTTTCTCCTTTGCTTTTCGCTTCTCTTCTTTTCACAGCTATTTGTAAGGCCTCCCCAGACAGCCATTTTGCTTTTTTGTTTTTCTTTTTCTTGAGGATAGTCTTGATCCTTGTCTCCTGTACAATGTCATGAACCTTCGTCCATAGTTCATCAGGAATTCTATCAGATCTAGTCCCTTAAATCTATTTCTCACTTCCACTGTATAATCATAAGGGATTTGATTTAGGTCATACCTGAATGGTCTAGTGATTTTCCCTACTTCCTTCAATTTAAGTCTGAATTTGGCAATAAGGAGTTCATGATCTGAGCCACAGTCAGCTTCTGGTCTTGTTTTTGCTGACTGTATAGAGCCTCTCCATCTTTGGCTGCAAAGAATATAATCAATCTGATTTCAGTGTTGACCATCTGGTGATGTCCATGTGTAGAGTCTTTTCTTGTGTTGTGGAAAAAGGTGTTTGCTGTGACCAGTGCATTTTCTTGGAAAAACTCTATTAGCCTTTGCCCTGCTTCATTCTGTACTCCGAGGCCAAATTTGTCTGTTACTCCGGGTATTTCTTGACTTCCTACTTTTGCATTTCAGTCCCCTATAATGAAAAGGACATCTTTTTTGGGTGTTATTTCTAAAAGGTCTTGTAGGTATTCATAGAACCGTTCAACTTCAGGTTCTTCAGCATTACTGGTTGGGGCATAGACTTGGATCACCCTGATATTGAATTGTTTGCTTTGGAAACGAACAGAGATCATTCTGTTGTTTTTGAGATTGTATCCAAGTACTGCATTTTGGACTCTTTTGTTGACTATGATGGCTACTGCATTTCTTCTAAGGGATTCTTGCCCACAATAGTAGTTATAATGGTCATCTGAGTTAAAATCACCCATTCTGGTCCATTTTAGTTACCTGATTCCTAAAATGTTGACAGTGACTCTTGCCATCTCCTATTTGACCACTTCCAATTTGCCTTGATTCATGGACCTGACGTTCCAGGTTCCTATGCAATATTGCTCTTTACAGCATCAGACCTTGCTTCTATCACCAGTCATATCCTCAACTGGGTGTTGTTTTTGCTTTGGCTCCATCCCTTCATTCTTTCTGGAGTTATTTCTCCACTGATCTCCAATAGTATATTGGGCACCTACTGACCTGGGAAATTCATCTTTCAGTGTTCTATCTTTTTGCCTTTTCATACTGTTCATGGGGTTCTCAAGGCAAGAATACTGAAGTAGTTTGCCATTCCCTTCTCCAGTGGACCACGTTTTGTCAGAACTCTCAGCCATGACCCCTCCGTCTTGGGTGGCTCTACATGGCATGGCTCATCGTTTCATTGAGTTAGACAAGACTGTGGTCCATGTGATTAGACTGGTTATCACTGTTTGGTCACTAAGTCATGTCTAACTCTTTTGTGACCCCATAGACTGTAGCCCACCAAGCTCATCTGTCCATGGGATTTCCCAGGCAAGAATACTGGAGTGGGTTGCCACTTCTTTTTCCAGGGGATCTTCCCAACCCAAGGATCAAGCACACATCTCCTGCAGTGAGACACAGATTCTTTACCACTGAACCCCCCAAGGAAGCCCCACAAATGGAGTATAATTTTTAAAAATTGTGAATCACTAAGTTCATTATATACCTGTAACTTACATAATAATTGTACATTAAGTATAGTACAAAAAACCAAAAGCACATGGATTCCTGAAGAAGTTCAACATCTGATTAACACATAACCAAGCAATTCCATTCCTAGGCATATACCCCTACAAAATGAAAATGTCAATACATATCCCCACAAAAACTTGTACATAAATGTTCACAGCAGTGTTACTCATGATAGACAAGAACAGAAATAACTCGGTTGTCCTTCAACTGATACAGTAAGAAGCCACACAGGTGTAAGGACTCTAAAGAAAAGAGAGAGCTAGGAGAGCAGAAGGTGCTGGAGATGAGACCAGAGGAACAAGATCACACAGAGACTTACAGGCTTGGTTAAGATATTTATTTTTCAATATTAAATAAGAGGAAGCAAAACATTTGAAAACAGGGACTCAGTTATATGTGAATGTTCACATTAGCATTATTCACAATAGTCAGAATGTGGAAATGAATCAAATGTCCTTTAAGAGACGAATGAATAAACAATTTGTGATATATTATTTTTTCCACCCATCCATGTTATTTATTTATTTATATTTTTAAAAATTGGAGTATAATTGCTTTAAATGCTGTTAGTTTCTACTGTTTCTAATGCTGTTAGTTTCCAGTTTCTAATGACGTGACCCAGCTATATGTGTATATATATATCCCCTCCCTCTTGTGCCTCCCCCTTTCCCCTCCCCATCCCACCATTCTAGGTTATCACAGGGCATGTGACATATTCTTACAAGGGAATATTATTCAGTCACAAAAAGCAATGAAATTCTGATATATAGACATCAACAACAGATAAACCTTGGAAATATGAAAAAAAGCCAGACCAGAAAAGGACAAATATTGTATGATTCCATTTGTATGAAACATCTAGAGTAGATAAATTCATAAAGAAAGAAGGTAGATGAAATGTTATTGGGCCCTGTGGGGAGGGGAAATGAGAATTGAAGTGAAGTGAAGTGAAAGTTGCTCGGTCATGTCCAACTCTTTGCAACCACATGGGCTGTCCATGGAATTCTCCAGACCAGAATACCAGAGTGGGTAGCCTTTCCCTTCTCCAGGGGATCTTCCCAAGTCAGGGATCGAACCCAGGTCTCCTGCATTTCAGGCAGATTTTCTTACCAGCTGAGTCACAAGGAGAAATGAGAAGTTATTGCTTAATGATTACAGAGTTTCTATTGGGGATGATGAAGTTTTAGAAGCAGATAGTGATGATAGCTGCACAGTAGGAATGTACTTAATTTCACATAACTGTACACTTAACATGGTTAAAATGGCAAATTTTATGTTATGTATATTTTTACTATATTAACATATTTCAAAAAAAATGAAGAGAAGCCATTAACAGGTTTAAAGCAGACTGTAGGAGTGTGAGGCATGACTTGATCAAATTTAGGTTTTGCAAGGATCACTTTGGCTTTAGCACAGAAGAAGGATGGAATGAGTTCCAAGATGTATGTGAGGACATCAGCTAGATTTGCAATGGCGGTGGATAGAATTGAGATATACAAATTTTATTTTCTATCTGTATAAATTCTGGCTTGGTGATTAACTGAGAGGTAGGGAGATAATAAAGATGTCAGTCTAGAGACTACTGGAGTAAGTCCAACTTTGAGTATGATAGGTTGTGTGATGTCCATGGAGTGATATCAGGTAGACAGCTTGCCATATAAGTCTGGAATTCAATGGAAATGTATACACTAGAGATATAAAACAAAGATTTGAATCTCTCTTCTAAAAACTATCAAAATGTTTGATATCCAATAATATTTTTTAAAACTTTGGAGATACAGAAAAGAGAGAGATAAATGCAATCCAGAATTAGTAGAATATATTGCTTGAGGGATAAAATTATTGGTACCCTGGGAAGAGACACAAGATTTAGTTTATCAGAGAGAAGGTAGAAATTTCAACACAACCAGTGGTGTAAAAGTTATACTAATTAGTAAGAGACTTAAAAGGCTTAGCAAAGATAGAGCTAAAGAAACAACTGGGACTATGACAGATGGTATAACAGTTATACATCACCATTCACTGGGCACTTCAGACCATGGACTTAAGTCCAGAGAAGGCCAGGTGCCTTTGAGAAGGCTGGCCTCTCACCCTAGTGCCTTTGAAGCAGCCTGGCCTCCTAGCAGGACTCCCGCTTTCCTGCTGAATCTCTGTGCTGGAAGCCAACCATCATGCCCAACTTGGCGCTAAGAGCCTCACCACTCCGCAGAGCATTCTTGCTGTTTCCTGTAGGTATGGCCACCTGGCCTTGGGAAGGGGCCATTAAAGACCCAGGTCTATCGATGACTGCCATAGAGTCAGCTAAGGGAGATGAGACAATGAGGAAGCAATATTCAAAGAGGAGCATCACACTGGGGCTCGGAGCACAGTGACTCCCTTTCAAACACAGTGATTCATAATACACCCCCACTTCAGAATCAGTGTTCAGGTTATAGTCTCATATTCGTCGCATAGAACCTGGCATAAAGAAAGTCTGGTGCAGTGTAACAGGTTTAAGGCCTCTATCCACACCCACCTATTAAGACACGGTTTTAAGGTGGGAAAAAGCACCAAATCATCTGAAATTTCACAAAGGAAGAAAACACCTATTGTTGAAGAAACTTTATATAAAGAGGGCTGGTTTCATGGTTTCGTATATATTTTTATATATATATATAAAAGAAATGTGTGTGTGTATATATATGTGTGTGTGTGTGTGTGTATATATATATATATATATATATAAAGCAATTTGACAGTATAGTAAATTTTCCTTAAAATTAGCACAGTCATTCTATTTCAAGAAATGATCCTCAAGAAATGATCTAAAATACAAATATAAGTTTTAGGCACAATGATGTTCTATTATACAATTATTTAAAATAGTAAAATGTTGGAAAAATCACAATGTTCAGCAATTAGGGAGCAGTTAAGTGAATTAAAACATTACCATGCATTATAATACTAGTCACCAAAAATATTTTTATTTGTTAAAAATGTTTATATGTAGCATTAAGCCACAAAACAAAAACATAAAAAACTATATAGAATGTGACTTCAAAGATACTAAAAAGGAAAAAAAAAAGACAGTGATTAAATAGCAAAATAAATTTAGTTATCTCTGTAGTTCACAGAATTATGAGTGACTTTCTAAATCTCCAACAGCACTTTACAGATTTTCTGCAATGAGCAGATGTTTATTTGTCATTGTAAACAATAAACATTAGAAAAAATAGAAACAAAAGGATAAATTGGAAATTATGACTGAATTATTTTACTTATACGGGATTCAGAATTATATTAAATTTTGTCCTATGAGTTGACCATAAACACTGCCTTTCTTCTACCCACAGTCATCCCTTTTTATCCCATATTAAGTCAGCAGAATACCACTGTCAGAGGAAGTCCCAGGGCAGGCAATCTTGTTATGTTTATCATCAGGGAAGCTGGCCGGCCTGGGTTTGGAAGGAAGCTTTCCCGCCTCATGAGTATCAAACACTGATTTCAGCATGGCCCCTGCTCTATCACGCCTCGTGTGGCAAGGTGCAGGGCCAGCAGGGCAGCCTAGACTGACAGCTGGTGCCTTGGGCTTTGCCAGCTTTGCTGAGTGGCTAGCCAGCTTGAAAAGGCAACAGGAAGCAGATGGCCAGCAGTCCCTTCTTTTTCTGGTCAGTGAGCCATCTGGAAAACAGGAAATTGATCCGCCGCCTGGAGAGGAAGGCACTGGTAATAAATATCTCTGATCCTCACATTTTACAGTGTACAATGTCCAAGGAAGAATGCAGGTATCTGCTTCAGGAGCAGATGGGAAAACAATCCCAAGCATCACAGCTCATAGGATATATGTGTGTGTGCTTAGTCATTCAGTCAGGTCCAACTCTTTGTGACCCTATGAACCATAGTCTGCCAGGCTCCTCTGTCCATGGGGATTCTCCAGGCAAAAATAATGGAGTGGGTTGCCATGCCCTCCTCCAGGGGATCTTCCCAACCCAGGGATTGAACCCAGATCTCCCACATTGCAGGTGGATTCTTTACCATCTGAGTCACCAGGGAAGCTGAATAATACTGGAATGGGTAGCCTATCCCTTCTCCAGTGGATCTTCGCTACCCAGGAATTGAACCAGGGTCTCCTGCATTGCAGGCAGATTCTTTACCAGCTGAGCTACCAGGGAAACTCCACAGGATATATATGGCAACCTTATTGGAGGGGGCAGCTTTCTGTGGACCAAGAGCCCACAAGGCTCCACAACCCTACTAATACAGTGGCTCACAGTGTCACTGTGAATGCCAGTGAAGCAGACATGGAGAATGCAGAAAGTTCTTTCTTCTTCTGGAAATGCAGGCTGGACAACAACCACACTATGTGGGATCCTCCAACACCCTGCATTTGCCTCTCAGTCTGCAGGTTCTCCAAATGCCCTCCATGCTGCTGATGTAGAATAGGTTTCCAGCTTCAGAACACTCCAAGTATCTTCAGATGCTTTCCCTTTGATTTAAATGTCTGTCTCCCCACATGGAGGCTATAATTCACAGTATTTTTAATGGTGGGAATACCTATGTTCCGGAAGTTGAAATGTAAATAAAGGGATGCTCAAGTAAGGGCCAGAGGAAAAAAGAGAAACAGGTGAGATAGTCTCCTGCTTCTGAGGGTCATCATGCTGTTCCTTCCTTGTGCTTTCCTGCACCTCTGTAGTCCACAGATGGTCAAGTAGACACCACTCCCTGGTTAAAGGACTCCCCAGCCTCTTAGACACCACCATGGACAGCCAGGTGTAAGTTCATATAGAGACTCTGGGCAAATAGAAAAAGTACTCTCTCCAGGATGACTGTATTAATGCAGTGACCAATCAGCACAACCATACGCAGAAACCCTGCCTGTGGGGGTTAGCCAGCCTGTATTCATCACCAACAGAAAAACAGAGCCTAAATTTTATCATCAGCATAAACTGAAATTCACTCAAGGACCTCAAAAACCATGATTTAATTGTGCATGCATGCAGGCATGTATTCACTTATTCAACAAACAGTTATCAAAGACTTACTGTGTACTAGACATCAAGATAAAATGTTGAGTGAGCTATGATCTCTACCTATAGTCTTCTTTATGGTAAGGGAAATAGAAGTAAAAAAATTTAAATACATAGACACATATATGTATAATCATATATATATATCTCACACATATGAGATACATAACAAATGTTTGATAAGCATGGGAGAAAAAACGTCTGCGTGTGGAAGTTAGGGGGAAACATAAAGGCATTTTAGGTGATTTGTAAAGCTATGGGTTAGACTTTGCCTTTCTATCAGAAATCTTACATTTACAAGGGGTTGGGAACAAATCCAGTTCAAAATCTACATTTTGCAGCTTCTCAAGTAACTCTGCATGGTTATGTGACAAAGTTCTATACAATGAGATATAAGAATATGATGTGAGATGTCCAAGAAGTTACCTTACAGGGAAAGCAATGAATATTTCTTCCTGATGTCAGTTTGGAACTCAAATGTGCTCATTAGAGCTCTGAAAGCCACCTCGGGTTATGAGCATATTTAAGAAGTACAGAAGTAAGTGCTGACAACGGAAGACGGAAAGAGAGGAATCTAGGGCTAAGACAACTGTGGGGGTGCCACACCATCCTTGGGCTGCCTATCTTGTGACTTAATTTATGTGAAAGAAATTCAAATTTATTTCTTGTGTGAACCACTTATAACCTTTTTTTTTCCTGTCTCCTGAGTCCAAATTTAACCCTAATGATGTAGAGACTTAAAGGGCATGTTGTGTTTTTTGAAATGACATAATTTCAAAAAACCAGAGTGAATAAGTAGTAAATATATATGTATGTATACACATACACACACACACACACATATGTATTCTGGAAGCAGCTTGATTAGACTTAGGGTGCCATTTGAAGGAATAATTTGGATGTCTCTGCATACAGAAGGGACATAATCACAACTGTTTCTTTGGCAAGTGTACGAAATGACAGTGGATTAAAAAGATTAAGGAAATTTGTGGCAAGAAAATTACTTAGAAAACTGTTGCTAGAGTTCAGGTGAGAGATGAAAAAGGGTAGGGGAAGGTAGAAGAATAAGGATGCAAAAAATGTGATCAGTTCAAAAGTCAGTTCTGAGGTAGAATTAAGAGACATGCCCTCCTTAAAAGTGGATAAGGAGGATGGAGTTCACGATTCCATCCTGGAGAATGGTCATGGCATTAGCTGGAACAGTAGGAGAAACAGATCAGGGGCAGGCTGTAGTCAAGCTCCCCTATTAACTATTTGCTTTGTGATATCGGGTAAGTCACTTAACCTCCAGGCGTTAAAGCCAAAGAGGTAACAAAATGGGAACTGTGGTGAGATAAAGATGGGAAGTGAAGCCTCAGGGGTTTCCCTGGACTTGTTAAGGTAACTAGTAAGGAGACTTGTTAAGTGTCTTTTCTGAGGGCTCACTGGGTTACAAAAGCAGAGGATGAGGTATCATGAGAGCTGCACAAACATGAGCAAGCTAAATTTTATGTGTTAAAGAAACATCCGCTTTCTACCAGGTCTTTTTGTCTCCTCCTGGTTTGAAATTTAGCTTATGTGCATAGAACAGAAGAGAACTGACTTCAGGGACTGCTAGGAATTCAGTTCTGTTGAACTGTCTCCCAAAGAAAATGTACTGTTTTCATTTTTATTTAGAATAAACTAGATACCCTTGTCCACAGATGAATTATGACCTCCAAGAGTCACTCCCCACGTGTGGTCCTGCAAGAGATATACCCGTCTAGTGTTTCCCCAATGTGCTTCTGCCTTTTTTCAAATAAACCCATTCTATCATCCTTTCTATCATCCCACTCACCCTGATTCCTACTGCTGGTCGTGTTCTGCAATCAGTTTTCAACTCACAATGAAATTTTCATAAGCTGAGCCACTGCAGTTGAATGGAGATAGTTGTGTCTCCAGGAAGTGGACCAGATGACCTTCATTTCCATCTCCAGTGATAGCATGAATACAATGCAGCAGGCAGAGTGCCCAGCACTATGAAACAACTGAACTTTTATATCTTTAAAATAATCAGTGCTCATTAGAAGCAGAACAGTGTAAATTAGTGACCCTATCACTGGAAGTTAAAACATGAACATTTTATTCCTAGCTTTATTACTGATTTACCACAAGACCTTAACTGACATGTACACTTTCTTTGGTCTTATTTTCTGTAGTTGGAGAGTCTGAGACTACTTTCATTCTGAGCTTCTGATTATCGGCACTATCAGAAATGAATGGGAGTACAGATAATCAAAAGTCATTTTCATTTGGGTTGAGAATTATTAATTTATGTTTGCAAAACTGACTTCTGGGGAAGTCACAGTTCTTGAAATCAGAAAACAAACCACACTGTAAAAACTGATTTAAGAAAAATTGAAAAAATATATATATACATATTTTGTATCTTTTTAAAAAATATTTCATCTCCTTTCTTTCCTTTCTTCACTATCTGAAGTAAATTTGTCCTTCCTCTTTCTTTCTAAACAAGCATTCTAAATCTCACCTTGTTTAGAGGCTGGAAAACAAATGAGTTAGTTTTTAAGAAGGGAAGTTGAAATCTCTTGGACTTTAAACATTTATGTTTATAATACCTGTTGCCAAGTAAAACAGCCTGTAAAACAAACTGGATCAGATTACAAGTGCCAAGGTCAGAAAAATCCATGTACACTGATTTCAGTGGCTTCCTGCTTTGAATGCCTTCAGGTAAGGAGCCAGAATGGCTTTCCATGACTGCCTGGTCCCAGGCTTTCAACCAGTAATCCCTGAAAAGTTGGAGGAAAAAAAAATGGCCATATGGCCACATGCTGTGTGCCCTGTGACCTTCCTTGCCTTGAACCTCTCTTGATAGGGTAATCTGTAAAATTGTTAATGGTTTAGCAATTAGGGAAAACTCTTCACAGTGTCCTCTGGTTATCACTAACCTCAAAGAAAGTTTTTAATTTGATGTTACTGAGGCTATCAGGTATTTTTTTCAGGAGCAGTGTACTTTATGCTGTGTCTTTACTTGCCTATCATAATTAATAAAGGTTTGTCAGCATGAATACATATCAGGGAACATCAAAAGCCTTGCCCTTCCTAACTTTAAGAAGTCTTTGCTCTAGCTTTTCCAGAATCCTGCCAAAAATGATTATGTCATCTAAATAGATAAATGCCTCTAGGTAATTTATATCCCTCAATTACCTCCTCCATTAAACACTGAAAACTGGCAGAGGACCTGGAAACACTTTTGGGCACCCTTTCAAATTGATACTCTATTCCCATTTGACACACAGGGCAGATGAAGTAGGTTTTTTTCTTGGTCCTCCCTAGATCAAATGGGTATTTGATCTTTCTTACTCTTCAAGTACAGGTATGACCTCCAGTGTCTCCCAGGCAGACAGTACAAGGCGTCTCAAACTCCAGGGACAGGACATTAGTTGATTTTAGTGCACAATTACTTAGAAAGCCATAGTCCATGGAATCATACTTGGTCAGATTGCTTTCATGCCTCCATGCTGGACCATACCAAAGGCTCTGGGACTTGGATGTAGACCTACTGATGAATAACTCTTTGGTATGCTTACATATCCTAGAGAAGGACATAGCAACCCACTCCAGTGTTCTTTCCTAGAAAAGTCCATGGACAGAGGAGCCTGGTGAGCTATAGTCCAAGGGGCACAAAGAGTTGGACATGACTGAGTGACTAAACATGCA
The DNA here is from genome assembly GCF_027580195.1 of Bos mutus. Classification (NCBI taxonomy): domain Eukaryota; kingdom Metazoa; phylum Chordata; class Mammalia; order Artiodactyla; family Bovidae; genus Bos; species Bos mutus. The sequence goes on from NC_091617.1 coordinate 53,072,398, forward strand.
CACACACACACACATGCTCACATATGTGTTTAATTTCAGACCTTGAAATCTATCTAGAATTCTTCAGAAAAGTGAGTGGATCAGTTTTATTCTATTATTTTTTGTCTCTCTAAACATATTTCTCATTCTTAAAAGAAGGAAAAAAATACTGGTGTCTTAAAAAGTTTCCTCCTGGTCTCTTGCTCCTTTCATTAGGCACTGAGATATCTTCAAAATCCAAAAATTATAACTTTAATTTGGAAAAGACTACAAATGCAACTCTAACTAGAAAAGCAAGGGTTTTATAGCGTATATTTGTTGGATCAACATGCCCATTCTCTCTCTTTCTGAGGCAGCAGCAAGAAAAATGAGGAGAAAAGCACATCTAAATACGAAGGTCTGCCCTTGTTGATGCTGCTGAATTCACAGAAAACTGGAATTCATTCTTGTAAGTAATGACACACTCCACAAGCCCCCCAAATTGGTGTATATAATGCTAGATTATCTACCTGGTAAATGATCCCAAAGTCACTGAAATTCTAGTCTAAAATTAAAAATAAACAGACAAAAGATAAGCATAATTGTCTGAATGTAAAACATGCAGGCTCAAAACCATCTACCTCTGCATTGTGGGATGGTATCAGTAGTCCCTGTTAGGGCTGGATCCAGGATTTTAGGGTCTTCATATTTTGGATCTCTCTTTAAGAGAAAGAATACAAAATTACGTATATAAGACTTCATACAAGGATGTTGGCCAGGGAGCACAAAGATGAATATTTTAAGATACATTCTTCCTATCCTCGAGCGTCAAACAGGAAGTACTTCATCTTCTCTAACAATTTTGCTCCTTCAGTTATCCCTCCTTGCTTCCACAATCAACTAACTTTTCCTCCCTGCTGGATCATTCCTCTTATGCAAAGATGTGCTATTATCATCCATCCTTAAAAGTGTCACCATAAAAGTCTATTGACAATTCCCAGGACATAAATATAGAATCTGGAAGATAAAATGAAGTCTAACCTTTTTTTGGTCTTAGTCTACTTTCACTTGTTCACAGGGTATGTGTGCGGAGGCCTTGCACCCAGCAATTTAGACCAGCATTCCTGATGCAAAGTGGTGCAACTGACACTTCACCTCATCAGGTCGTGTGCAGAGATGGTATATCTGGCACTTCAATCTGGAGTGTAGGGAGCAGCAGAGCTGGGCCCCGTCTGTAGAACTCCGCCTCCCTCCCCTCCCTGCAGACAAAAACGCTATAAAGCAGCCATGCTCCCCATGGCCTTTCAGGGAGAACACATACTTCAGAGTGTGAGCCTACACCACTCAATTCTTTGATCAAAGAATGAAGCTTTCCTTTGCCTCTGAACTGATTTGGTATTGTTCTATTGGTTTGAATGATACCAGGCAGAAGCAGCCTTGCTGGGTAACTGTAGAAGGTTCAGTAACAAAATTTTGGTGACCACAAAGGGACAGACCATGGCCTTTTTGGCTACATCTATTCACTAGGATCTCCAACCTATAGGGTCAGCAGTAGCATTCTCCATAGTAAAGTTTTGATTTTGGTAAAGAAAAGCTGCCAGCCCTGTGAGCCAAGAGGCGAGACCAGGAAACAGCCCAGTTATTAAGGACCACCAGACAAATCAGAACAATGATGTTTAATCTGCGTTCAAGAAAACGCATTGAGGATGCCTGAATGTCAAGGTTGGTACAAGACAGTGGCTTAACTTCTTTCAGTCAGTGCTAGTTTTTCTTAAGTGGGCAGAGGAGCCCTCAAAAGACCAGGAACCCCATTATTGAGAAGTCCTATGAGCTGCTGGGGCTTCCCTGGTGGCTCAGTGATAAACAATTCACCAGCCAATGCAGGAGATTTGGGTTTGATCCTTAGGTCAGGAAAATCTCCTGGAGGATGAAATGGTAACTCACTCTAGTATTCTTGCCTGGGAAATCCCATGGACAGAGGAGCCTGGTGGGCTACAGTCCATGGGGTCACAAAAGAGTTGAACATGACTTAGCAACTGAAGAGCAACAACATGAGCTGCTGGCAAGAACAGGAAATACCCCCTGTCCATCTCTCCTCTCTTCTCTGCTGTGAGATGAATCCTGGATTATTCTTTACCAAATGAGGTGCTGTAGGCTCTCCTCCCAGTATCAGCACAAAATTCCAGTTACTTCAGCAATCTGGTGAGGATCCGGTGGGAATCCCATGTACTTTTAGCTTTCATCCAGCAGGAAGTCTGCAAACTCCTCCTTTTCTGCAGAAAGGAAGAAAGAAAATGCCGTCGCCTCAGACAACTGTACCACTCCCTAATGGACCAAACTGTTCGGAAACTAACATGGCTAAGCTGCTCTTGCCCAGAGGCAGTCCCATCTAAACTTCTGTGGGACATTCTGACTGAGGAGGGACTAATTACAGATTCAAAGGGGACCACCAGTTATATCAGAGTCCACATCATTTGGATGCCTTCTATTTTGGTCTTTTGAGGAATCCATTAACAGTTCAGGGCTGGTTCCAAATTTCCTGAACTGGAAATCTTATTTGGGTCAAATCTTGTATTTGCATGACTAATTATCAGCCAGGGTCTAAACAACACAGGAAAAGTACTCCTTTTGAAGCAGGTCACAGTGGAGAAGAAGGGCACATCCAGGTACACATTCCATTTACCACTTCTGATCTACATAACTGGAAATGTCCAAGTAAAGGGTTGAGGGAAAACCCAGAGGGGTTTCCTTAATACGATTAGGGGAACCTTTCAGACTCATGACCCCACCTGAGCTGACACCAAGAACCTCCTCAAAGTACTCCCAATGAGGGAATAAAAGACCAGACGAAGAAACAGGGTAAATCGTGCCATTTTCACACGAGGGAACAAGTAGTCTCAGATACCAAGCCCACTAGGTCCATCAAGACAATGGAGAAGGGGATGGAATACAGAGGCTGGCCCATTAAAAAAAAATACGATCCTAAAAGGAATCCAAGGAGCCAGACAGAAGCCTATCAATTGATATAAGATAAAGGAAATCGATCAGGAGCCTACAGAAAACCCTCCAAGATTTGCAAAGTACCTCAGGGAATGCCTTCAAATCTACTACCACTGACCCTGAGTCATTGGAAGGGAATGCAATCCTGAGGTCATATTTTATTTCCCAAAGTGCCCTGACACTAGGCATAAGCTTCAGAAAATGGAAACAGACAAAATACCACTACCTGTTACCTGGTCAAAGTTGCCTACTAAAGGTTGAGGGTGTTTAATAATCGAGATAAAGGGAAAAAACAGAGGACAAATAGGCCCAGAGGCAAGTTGTTGGCCTCCAATGTCAATTGGTGGGCAAGGGAATCTGAACTAACTGCCCTTGGAGACACTCAACTCCAATGAGTGGCACCCAGCCCCATTGAGTGATAGCAAGCCAAAGAAACTGCTGCTGCTGCTGCTAAGTCACTTAAGTTGTGTCCAACTCTGTGTGACCACAGAGATGGAAGCCCACCAGGCTCCCCCGTCCTTGGGTTTCTCCAGGCAAGAACACTGGAGTGGGTTGCCATTTCCTTCTCCAATGCATGAAAGTGAAAAGTGAAAGGGAAGGCGCTCAGTCGTGTCCGAATCTTAGCGACTCCATGGACTAAAGCCTACCAGGCTCCACCGTCCATGGGATTTTCCAGGCAAGAGTACTGGAGTGGGGTGCCATTGCCTTCTCCAACCAAAGAAACTAGGACCTAATCAACGCACTATTTGCAAACAAGAAAAACACCGAAAAGGACAATGTCCTCACCAACCACAAGAGGAATGCAAGTGGCAGATTCTGGCCACGACCCTCCAAGGCAGATGGTCCAAACAGATGAAGAATGATGGGACCAGAGGACTAAGCCAGCACTCCAATTGATCTCCCAAGGAGCCCCGGTTGACACTAGGCACAGGGATTAGACTGTCAAATTCTTAGTTGATACCAGTGCCACTTAGTTCTGAATACCAGATCAAGTAAACTCAGTTATAAGAGGTGTAAAATTATGGGGGTACAAGGGGAGGCCAAGAACAGGCATTTATAGAGTCATTAGAACATAAATGAGAGGAACACATGCTCATCCATTCTTTCCTGTATGTCCCTGAATACTCTATATTTCTGCTAGGAATAGATATCTTACATAAAGTGGAGGCTACTATCCACCTGATGGGAGACAAACTGGAGACTGGTGTCCCCTTAGACAAGGACACAAGATGATAATGTTAATGGCTAAGGAAAAACCTCCCTAGGCAGAGCAAGTTGATCTCCCTGGAGTAAATATCTAGTAAATCAGGAACAGGTGGGATGAGCTGTAGAGGCCATCCTGTGATAAGTTCATCTGAAGTCTGAACATACATGACCCAACAGAAAACAGTATCCTCTCCACAGGGAGGCCTTTTGGGGGCATTGCTGCCATTTTACAGAGCCTAATTGACCAGACTCTACTAGATGTTGCCAATCAGCCTGTAGTACCCTTTCTCCCTGTAAAGAGGAGAATTCCCAATGAGGAATGCCAGATGGTACAGGACCTCAGGGCACTCAGCGAAACCGTCTGGGGTATACATCCAGTCATCCCTAATCTTACATCCTGTTGGTCATCCTACCAGCCACCAGGACTTGGTATTCTGTGTTAGATTTTTAAAATGCCTTATTCTATATTCCATTAGCCCCAGAGTCCCAAGAAATGTTTGCTTTTGAATGACAGGACCCAAACATGCAACAAAACAAAGCAAAACACTGCTGGACACTCCTTCTCCAAGGGGTCAGAAATTTCCCCACCATCTTTGAGGAAACTTTGACCCAAAAGATCTGCATCTGAAGGAGGGAGCAAGATGGAATCAGAATATAAATGACATTATGATTACCAGCCCAACTATGGAAGCCTCTGACAAATATACTGCAACCACTCTGAAATACCTAGTCCATAAAGGATATAAGCTGTTCAAGGAAAAGGCTCAAATATTATAAACTAGGGTGACTTAACTAGGCTTCATTCTTCTGGAAGGCCAGAGAAGCCTATCCTAGGAGAGGAAAAAAGCCACTTGCTGCCTCATCCCTTCTAAAACCTGAGGGTGGCCAGGCTTTGCTCACCTGGATCCTTAACTATAGTCTAATAGCTAGACTTCTGTACAAAAAGCTGAAAGGAAAGGATAATGATCCTTTTGAATGGAATTTAGAATATGAAAAGGTGTCTTCAAGAAGTACAAAGCAACTGAGGGAGAATGGGTACATGCTGAAGATTAGCTGTATGGCTGAGTCCCTTTGCTGTTCACCTGAAACGATTATAGCATTGTTCGTCGGTTCTATGTGCATGCTGAGTCGCTTCAGTCATGTCCAACTCTTTGTGACCCCATGGACTACAGTCCACCAGGCTCCCCTCTGTCCATGGGATTCTCCAGGCAAGAATACTGGAGTGGGTTGCCATGCCCTTCTCCAGGGGATCTTCTCAACCCAGATATCAAAGAACCCAGGGAATCAAACCCATGTCTCTTACATCTCCTGCATTGGCAGGCAGGTTCGTTACCACTAGCGCCACCTAGGAAGCCCCTTATCAGCTATACCCAATACAAAACAAAAAGTTAAAAAAAAAAAAAAAAAAGAATTGCAAAAGCAATTACTTCAGGCCCCTGCCCTGGCCCTCCCAGATTTAGCTAAACCGTTTGACCTTTAAAATTTGGCTCAGACAGTAAAGCATCTGCCTGCAATGCGGGAGACCCAGGTTCTTTGTTCAGTTGTGTCTCACTCTTTGCGACCCCATGGACTGTAGCCCACCAGGCTCCTCCATCCATGGGATTTTCCAGGCAAGAATACTGGAGTGGGTTGCCATTTCCTTCTCCAGGAGATCTTCTTGACCCAGGGATTGAACCCAGGTCTCCCGAATTGTAGGCAGACGCTTTACCATCTGAGGGAAGTCTAGCCACCCCAGTATTCTTGCCTGGAGAATTCCATAGACAGAGGAGCCAGGTGGGCTACAGTCTTTGGGGTTGCAAAGTGTCAGACACGACTCAGCAACTAACACTTTTCACTTTGACCTTTATGTTTATGAGAGAAAGGGAACCACCCTTGGGATATTAGCTCAAAAACTGCTGCTGCTGCTGCTGCTGCTAAGTCGCTTCAGTCGTGTCCGACTCTGAGTGACCCCATAAACGGCAGCCCACCAGGCTCCCCTGTCCCTGGGATTCTCCAGGCAAGAACACTGGAGTGGGTTGCCATTTCCTTCTCCAATGCATGAAAGTGGAAAGTGAAAGTGAAGTCGCTCAGTCATGTCTGACTCTTTGTGACCCCATGGACTGCAGCCTACCAGGCTCCTCCATCCATGGGATTTTCCAGGCAAGAGTACTACAGTGGGGTGCCATCGCCTTTTCCGAGCTCAAAATCTAGGAGCCCTTATTCCAGTGGTTGCTTATTTCTCTAACCAATTAGATCAAACAGCTAAGGGATGGTCCTGCCTACGGGCAATAACAGCTACTTCAACCCTGCTAAAGGAGGCTGAAAGTTAACGTTTGGTCAGCCAGTCACTATATGGACTCCACACCACTTTCAGGCTTTAGTAAGTTCTAAAGGAACAGAATGGCTGTACCCTGGAAGATCAATTCAAATTCAACCTATGCTTTTACACAACACAGTGGCTACCATAAAAACCCATCACACTCTAGACCCTACCACCATGCTACCCACAGAAACAGAGCCCCTGGAGCATGACTCTATAGAAACCGTATGAACGTGCTTAGTCACTCAGTTGTGTCTGACTCTTTGCGATCCCATGACTGTAGCTCACCTGGCTCCTCTGCCCATGGGGATTCTCCAGGCAAGAATAATGGAGTGGGTTGCCATGCCCTCCTCCAGGGGATCTTCCCAACTCAGGAACTAAACCCAGGTCTCCTGCATTGTGGGCAGATTCTTTACTGTCTGAACCAATGGGGAAGCCCAAGAATAGTGGAGTGGGTTGCCATGCCCTTCTCCAGGGGATTTTCCTGACCCAGGAATTGAACCAGGGTCTCCTCCATTGAAGGAGGATTCTTCACCAGCTAAGCTACCAGGGAAGCTCATAGAGACCATAGACACAATGAATTCCAGTTGCCCCAACCTGTTTAAATGATCCTTCCCCAAATGTCAAAGAGGAATGAACCACAGATGGGAACAGTTTTATGACAGAGGGGAAAAGGCTAGCAGGGTATTCAGTGACCTCCCAGACTCAAGTCAAAGAAGCACAAAACCTATCTCCATGAACTTCTGTCCCAAAGGTAAAACTGACAGTCCTCACCTGAGCCTTAGAGCCTGGGACAGAGAGGATCTTAAATGTTTATACAAGTTCCTGGTATGCATATGCCATCTTACATGTACACGGGATATTTGGAAGGAAAGGGGTATGCTTACTGCAGACAATAAACAAGTGAAACATGGATTAAGCACATTGAAGCTCTTAGAAGCAGTACAGCTTCCAGAAGAGGTGTCAGTGATTCCTTGTAGGTGTCACCAGAAGGGGACTACAGAGGTAACAAAGGAAAACAAGGCAGATGCAACTGCCAAAAAGGCGGCCCTAGAACCAGGCAATTGGCAACTACTCCTCATACCTCGAAGCCCAGAACCATACAATTATCTCCCAATCTACAAAAAGGAAAAATTAGACAAATCCCCAAAACAGGGCTTCAGTAGAGATCTAGGAGGCCATAAGTGGCTAATTGATGAAAATTAGCCACTTTTCATCAACAACACTTCTTTCCCCCAACTGTAGCTTGTCAAGCCACCAGAGAGGCGTTTCAAGGACTTACTATGGGATAGAAGCCTTATATAATTAGTTGAGGTCATGGTAATTCCTGGCATGAAAAGTATAATCAGTGGAATATTTAAGACATGTCCCACCTAGACAATGAGCAACTCCAGCACCATATTCCCAAAGTCCCCCAGGTAAGTCTCATTCAGACCAGGGGGACGTATCCTGGAGAAGACTGGTAGACTGATTTCACTGTCAGGGCCAGAGTACCTGGCAATTTCAGGTATCTCTTTGTACTAGTAGACATTTTCTGGTCAGATAGAAGCATTCCCCACTAGTCCCAGTTTTGGGGCAAGTCCCTTTCTATCATTCCTCACTTAGTTGAAGTGACTAGGGCATTATTAAAGAAATAATCCTCAGATTTGGCCTCCCAGGATTCCTACAAAGCAATAATGGTCCAGCATTTTGTCGCTAATGAAGAAGGGGATTACATGAGCCTTGGACATAAAATGGATCTTGCACTCAGCCCAGAGACTCCATCATTGAGGAAAGTAGAGAAGTTCAATCAGACTTGGAAAAGGGCCTTAGCCAACGGATGTCAGGAAACTAAAAAAAAATTGGATTAAGTTGCTTCTGATTGCCCTGCTCTACATGTGGTTAGCTCTAGGGGTAAGTTAAAGTTAAGTGCATTGAACTCATATACAGTAGACACATTTCCAAACCAAAGAAAAGGGACACTTTAACCCCCCTGAAAAAGAACAACTCAAGTTTGCCCTCCAGGTAGGAGAGACCATGATAGCACCCATGGAATGTGGTAACAGGGTGCTGCCTGTACTCACTGATCTAGCCCTGTACCTCTTCCAGCCAGGAGACTGGATGAACCTAAAGACATGGAAAGCTGGTAGCCAACAAAACCAACTCAATCCTAAGTGGAAAGATGCCACTTGGTGATCCTAACCACCCATTCTGCCCTGAAGTTGCAGGGATCACCCCATGAGTACACCACACTCGAGTGGAGGAGGCTATAGAGCCCAAACCTCCTAGAGACAACCTGGGGTAGTGGACTCCTTTGACTACTTGTGTGAACCGCTCTCTGCCTTGAGGCAGCCCCACCCACAGCCTGTTGGGAAGAGCACTAGATCATATCTCTCCATCCTCTGATCCAAGAGCAAAGCTTTCCTTTTGCTTCTGACCAACTCAATCTTATTCTGTTGACTTAAATGGGCAAAAGGACCCTTGCTGAGGATCTACTCAGGAGGGTTGGTTAAAAAGGCAAAACCAAATAAAACATTCTTGACCTTACAATTCCCTCCAGTTACTGTAACAATTCTTTTTTCTCCTTTACAGTAAAACATTAAAGAAACTCTCTACACACATCATTTCTGCTTCTTCACCTTCCATTACCTTCTCAATCTACTTCACTCTCAATAATAACCTAAAAATCCTTCACGCTAAGGTTGCCAAAAACATCCAGTCCTCTGATATCATCTTACTTGACCACGCAGAAGCACTGACACCATTGTATACTGTCTCATTCTTGAACTACTCTCCTCTTAGCTTCCCTGACATCATCTTTTAGTCTGGCTACTTTACTTCAGTCTCTTTTGTCTGCTCCTCATCTAAATGTTACAAATTCACCTGTATCATTTTTCTCCCTATGCATTTTCTTTGGGTGATCTCATTTATTTCCATAGCGTTTAAAACCATCTGCTGGGAGGGATTGGGGGCAGGAGGAGAAGGGGACGACAGAGGATGAGATGGCTGGATGGCATCACTGACTCGATGGACATGAGTCTAAGTGAACTCTGGGAGTTGGTGATGGACAGGGAGGCCTGGCGTGCTGCGATTCATGGGTCGCAAAGAGTCAGACATGACTGAGTGACTGAATTGAACTGAACTGAACTGATGCTGACAACTCCCAAATTTCTGTATCTGTTTCACACTCTGACCCCCACAGTTGTACATCCAACTACCTACTTGACATCTATTAGCAATTTTACGTGCATTTCAATATACCAAAATAAAACTCATGACTTTTCCCAGGGCTTGGTAATTGAATGAGAAACTAAGCTTGCAAACAAAGCACCAACAAAATATGGGAAACTCCCCATTTTTTTAAGGAACAAAATCAATATTTAATATATTAAAATAAAACCATACAGGTAGTCATCAGGGTTGAGGCTTAATTAGGCATCTTTCATTTATGCAATAACTTAGTGTTGTTTTTGTTTTGTATTATGCTTAAAGAAGGATTTCATTATTTTTTTAAATATGAGACCTCTAAAGATCCTTATCTGCCCCCATCCATGCCCAGTTTTCCACATATCAGTAAATGCATTGCCATTGTCATTCATTTGGTTTCAAAGTCAGAAAGCTGGATTTCATCCTTGAAAACTTTCCTCATTTCCCATACTCAAGCCAGAAACAAGTCCTGGATTGAAGTCCTGGATTGAACTCCCCAAATAACTCAATCCTTGCTCTGTTCTTTACCACTGCCTTTATTATCCACTTTAGTCATGTCAGCCCAACTATTCTGAGAAAACTCCTTACTGTATGTTTCACACTATGCTTACTCCCTTCTAACACATTCTCCACTCACCAGGCAGAATGTCCTTTAAAAACACAAAATGTTACTCCCTCGATGTTTTCCCTTTGCTCTTCAAATATAATTTCAATTCCATGTCATAGGTTTTTGGGCCCTGCCTGCTCTGGTCACTATATATTTTGTAACCACACCTTGACATCAGATCACAATCCAGCTGTGGCTTGATCCTTTCCATCAGCTGGTCTCAGCAGTCTTCAGCAGCATCCTCTCAAAGAAATCCTGTAATTAGACTCTTCTCTCTGGTTTTCTATCACTTTGCCCTGTTTGTTATCACAATTTGTAATTTTTTTATTTATATGTTTGTTTGCATCCTTTTTGACTATCTTAGTTAGACTGTAAACTGAGTGAGAACAGAAGCCTGTTTTCTTTACTCTGGCTTCTCCTATGTCTGAGCGAAAGTGAAGTCACTTAGTCATGTCCGACTCTTAGCGACCCCATGGACTGCAGCCTACCAGGCTCCCCCGTCCAGGGATTTTCCAGGCAAGAGTACTGGAGTGGGTTGCCATTGCCTTCTCCATGAAAAATAGTAGAAGGATCCAAAAATTAATGGTCAAAGAAGGATCAAAAAATTAAAAAATTAATGGAATTATGGATTCCACCCTTAAGTGGAATGAACGGTCAGCCTAATTCAGTGACAATAGACCCAGTGCTTCTTTCACTCTCTTTCCCACTGAAAGAAACAACTCTGAAATTCTGGACACTTCACTGAGCCACAACTTATTCACTTTTGATCATGGGATCTAATAGTCAAGCCTGTAGACTGTTTTTAGTGAATGATAATGGAATGGATGAATGTGCAGTGAATCTGGTCTTTTGCTTCCCAAAAAATAAAATGAGGGCAATAATATTTAAGTTCCTTCAAGCTTTAAATTTCAAGACCCCTGAAAGTCTCATCAGACAAACTAGTTATAAGTCTGAACACTGCTTCTGGACGTTTCCTATCAAGTTTAGTCTTTAAAGTGCTATTGAGGGATTATCAGGCATTCAGTACAATGTCATCTTCCTGTCTTCATTCTGTTTGGAAAAACTGAGTAATATTTCATTGTCTACTTTAAAAGAAAATGGAGGTGCTTGATCTCAGTATGAAATTCATCAGTACTTTATATACACTGGTAAGACTGAAAGGTATTTATAGGTCATACTATGATCCACATGAATACTTATTACAAACTAAGTTTTCAATAAGTGACAGTATATATAAATTTTCTAGACATATTTCTGCTGCTGCTGCTGCTGCTGCTAAGTCACTTCAGTCGTGTCCAACACTACGAGACCCCATAGATGGCAACCCACCAGGCTCCCCCGTCCCTGGGATTCTCCAGGCAAGAACACTGGAGTGGGTTGCCATTTTCTTCTCCAATACATGAAAGTGAAAAGTGAAAGTGAAGTCGCTCAGTCGTGTCCGACTCTTAGCGACCCCATGGACTGCATGCAGCCTACCAGGCTCCTCTATCCATGGGATTTTCCAGGCAAGAGTACTGTGGGTTGCCATTGCCTTCTCCTTAAACATATTGACATATACACAAAATTCACATGGTCTAAGACACAGGAGATATTTCCAACATTAAAATAGGAAAATCTGGTATTTTAAATCTTCTGACCCAATTCTGTCTGAAGAAGAAACCTCACGACAGCTTTAAGAAATAACTTGAAAGCACAGATTTGGCCTTCTAAGTATGTACACTTTCTGTTTTGCTACTCTGAAAGTGGCATATTAAGGAGGGTAGGCAAGTTGACAAAATTCAGTAAGACATTTAACAGCTTGTGATGCATTCTGACCCACGGTTTCTGAGAATTAATATTCTAGCATCCATGGAATTTTGTATTAGGCTTTAGTAAATATATTTGACACGTTAAAATTCAACCACACACTAAATGCAGCATGGCACTGAGACTGTTAATTTCAGTGCCTCTTTAAATAGTGGATATTATTTCAAATAACCTATCATATTGAACAAAATTGTTTTCTAAGGCTTTTTTTTTTAAAGATTCTCACTAGTGTTTACTGTATTAGTGCTCAAACATTAAACCATAAAAATCATCCATTAGAAGCTAGGAAACATACAACCCAAGATGGAATAAACTTGGTAATCATTTTGACAAGGGCGAAATTGCAATAAGAGACCTTGCTTAATCCACAGCACAAAACGTGAGGAAGCATGACAAAGACACTGTCCTCCAGCGCTGTGCTCCACCAGACGCACGTGTCTGGGGTTAAAGAAATGGAGCCACCAGCGGCACCCTCACTACATGTGAGGATCTGTAGTCCGCTAAGCTTTGAACAAGTTGGCACCTAGTCCTTACTTGGGCACAGGCACACAATCTAAAATCTGCTCCTAGGCACAGATGCACTGGCACAAAATCTGTCCTTAGGCCCAGAAACTGGGAACGTTGGCTATAGTTACATAATACGTCATTCCAACAAAGTGATTGAAGCTGCATGAGGTGGGCAAATTTGCTCAAATGAAGCAGGCAGAGCCGGAAGAATTCAGACATTGTTGGCAACAGAGCCAGAGTTTTAAGAAGGAAAAAAATACTTTGTGTGGAAAATTTCTGGAAGAATGTATGCCAAACTAGTAATAATAGCTATCTCTTATAGAAAGAATTATTAGAAAAATTTAAAGTGTTTATTTCTGTAATTTTGATTAAAAAAATATACAGGGAAATAATACAAATAATTGAAAAGTAATAAAAAATGCCACACACATAATCCATTCATCAGCAATCATTTCCCAGATTTTTACTTTTAGATCACTGGAGGGGAAATTTGAGATTTCTTCCTTTTAACATCTCACAATGGATAGTCTATCATTTCCTTCACTAATGTTAAAGGATTCCTTTTTTCTTTTATTGAGTAAATGTCCCATAAAGTAGATTTGCCTGGCATTCATTGTGAGGCTGAATCATGCATATAAAATAAAAGACTTTTAGTTCATCTTCAATAAAACAGAATATTCTTTAAACCAATAGTGCTAAGAGGAAAAATGATTTCATTAACTGAAATGTTTAGCCAAGATACTGGATGGTGCTTTTCACCTGCCACAGCAATTAAGACGTCTCTAATAAAATACCATTGAGATAAATTATAGCTCTTTACTCAGAGCTCATCAGAGAAGATCTAATTTATAGCACTGACTATAACATGTTAAAAAGTCTCTATATGAAAGCTAATTCCATGATAAATTTTAATTATGTGGATAGAACTAGCTTCAAAGCTGTATTAATTATACATTTAAGCTCTACATGCAAACTAGTACATTACAGTACAGCCAGAACATGTAAAATATAGTCTGAACCGAATTAAAATATGCCAATTTCCTCTGCAGTTATTTGCTTTTGATATACTGTAGTTCTTTCAGACCATTCTTTATAAACATTAAATTACTGCTGTGCTTTCTTAGCCATTTTGCTACCCTAGAAAGAATTCCAGGCTCTGGTTAACTTCATGGCATGATTTTCTACTTTCGCAGAGTACAAAGCAGATATCCATCTAAGATAAATACCTTAATAAAAGGGGTGAAAGTTGCTGGCAAGTTTTACTTCCTTATCCCAAAATCTGTCCACCCCTCTCACTGTAATTCCTAGTCTCACCCGTCTATTTCTCTCTCTGGGTTTTCATCTCTGGCTCAAAACATAGGTCAAGGCACCAAAGCCCTGTAAGTACAGGCATGAATTCCTTGCTTCAAAAACAGACTAGAGCAGTAGCCAGTCAGCAAACTCAGTCTTTGACAAGAGGCTTGCTCCATATGTAAACTGAACATTTCATTCTCTATCCAGAAAGTCTTGGTACCTAGAAAATATCAAGTGAATTGAAGAGCGTGCTTAGTGTTATCACTATTACATGTATGTAATACCTCACACAGCAAAAAATGAAAATTTGTAGATTAAAAATTTACCATATTTCATCTTTCCTGCCCCTTAGTTTCCCAGTTTCATTCCCTGGAGGTAAATTGATCACTTTACAGGTATACAATGCATATGAGAACATACAAGTATAAAACAACAAAAATGTATACTGTATTCTTCACTTTAATCTTTTAACATATATATATATTATATACTGGAAATTGTCCAAAATAAATACAAATAAATAGCTCCATTTTTAAAAAGGTTTCATAGAATCCCATGCCATACAGGCACATAATTTACTTAACCTGTGTCCTAACATAGATATTTACTCTGCTTCCAATCTTTTTGTTATTTCAAACAACCCTATAAGGAATATCCTTGTATGTTTGTCATTTAAGATGTGACAAGCATATCTGTGGATAAATTCTCAGAGCAGTATTGCAGGATCAAAGACCATATGGATTGCAATCTTGATATTGTTAAATAGTTTTTTATAGAGTTTATACCAAATTACATACCTAATAGTAGTGTATTAAATACCTATTTTCTCACACCCTTTTCAATATAGTATGCTATAAAAATTCTTTTATCCTCGCCAAATTAACAAAGGAAAATGGCATTTCATTGTAGTTTTAATTTTTAAATTAATGTTTTTTCCTGTTATGTATTAAATGAATAACTTTTCATATTTTAAGACCCATTTACATTTCCTTTGATACCAACCATTTTATCCTTTGTCCATTTCTTGTAGGATTATTGGCCTTTTTCTTATATATTTATTTATATATGCTAAGAAACATAGCCTTTGGTCTATGTCATCAATTGCAGAGAAAATATTTTCCCCTGGCTTGTCATTTGCATTTTTAAATGGATTTTAACGACAAGATAATTTTATTTTAGTTTTATATGGTCAATTTATTCTATCTTTTAACTTAATATTTCTTAGTTTTGGATTAACCCTAGGAATGTCTTCTGAACCTTGAAACATTTTACATACATACACACACACACCTGTGTGTATACATACAAACATACATACATTTCCATAGTATACTTATATTTTTCTATTTAAATATTTTAAATATTTGGAATCTGGGGATAAGAAATGAGGTAAGAGCCCCAAAATATTTTTATTTTCCAGATTACTATCCAGTTGTTCCAATGTTGTTGTTGTTCAGTCACCCAGTAGTGTCTGACTCTTTGTGACCCCATGGACTGCAGCACACCAGACCTCTCTGTCCCTCACCATCTCTTGAAGTTTGCCCAAGTTCATGTCCATTGCATTGGTAATGTCATCCAGCCATCTCATCCTCTGACATGCTCTTCTCCTTCTGGCCTCAATCTTTCCCAGCATCAGGGACTTTTGCAATGAGTCAGCTGTTCGCATCAGATGACCAAAGTACTGGAGTTTCAGTATTAGCATCAGTCCTTCCAACAAGTTTTCAGAGTTGATTTCCCTTAATTTTGATTGGTTTGATCTCCTTGCTGTCCAAGCGACTCTCAGGAGCCTTCTCCAGCACCACAGTTCAAAGGCATCAATTCTTCCATGTTCTGCCTTCTTTATGGTCCAGCCCACACAGCCTTACGTGACCACTGGGAAGACCATTGCCTTGAGTATACGGATCTTTGTTGGCAGTAATGTCTCTGCTTTTTAACACACTATCTAGGTTTGTCGTAGCTTTCCTGCCAAGAAGCAAACATCTTCTGATTACATGGCTGCAGCCACCATCTGCAGTGATTTTAGAGCCCAAGAAGCAGAAATCTGTCGCTACTTCCACCTTTCTCCCTCTAATTGCCATAAAGTAATGGAGCCAGATGCCATGATCTTAGTTTTCTCAATATTTAGTTTTAAGCTGGCTCTTTCACTCTCCTCCTTCATCCTCATGAAGAGGATGCGAAGAGTTGACTCATTGGAAAAGACTCTGATGCTGGGAGGAATTGGGGGCAGGAGGAGAAGGGGACAACAGAGGATGAGATGGCAGGATGGCATCACTGACTCGATGGACATGAGTTTGGGTGAACTCCGGGAGTTGGTGATGGATAGGGAGCTCCTCTTCGCTTTCTGCCATTAGGGTGGTATCATCCACATATCTGAGGTTGTTGATGTTTCTGCTGTCTATCTTGATTGCAACTTGTAACTCAGCCAGTCCAGCATTTCTCATGATGTGCTCAGTGTATAGATTAAACAGTGACAGTAGACAGCCCTGTTGTAATCCTTTCTCAATCCTGAAACAATCAGTTGTTCCATACAGTGTTCTAACTGTTGCTTCTTAAATAATTCATCACTCACTTACTGGTTTGTTATGCCATTCTTGCCACACACTAATATTCAACACATATCTACTTAACAGACTTTCTTGTCTGTTATCTGCATGTCTATTTATCTGCATGTCTAGTCATACAGTATTATTACATTCAGTTCAGTTCAGTCGCTCAGTCGTGTCCGACTCTTTGCGACCTCATGAATTGCAGCACTCCAGGCCTCCCTGTCCATCACCAACTCCCGGAGTTCACCCAAACTCACGTCCATCGAGTCAGTGATGCCATCCAGCCATCTCATCCTCTGTCGTCCCCTTCTCCTCCTGCCCCCAATTCCTCCCAGCATCAGAGTCTTTTCCAATGAGTCAACTCTTCTCATGAGGTGGCCAAAGTACTGGAGTTTCAGCTTTAGCATCAGTCCTTCCAAAGAACACCCAGGACTGATCTCCTTTAGGATGGACTGGTTGGATCTCCTTGCAGTCCAAGGGACTCTCAAGAGTCTTCTCCAACACCACAGTTCATGACTGTAACTCTATTTGCTTGGTCTTCAATGCCGAGTCCAGGCAACTCGATATTTTAAAATATGGGAGAGACTGTAACTTGTTACTCTTCTTAGACCAGAATTTTCTTGAACATTTTCCCTATTTTCCATGTGAATTAGTTTTTCCAGTTCAAGAAAATGAACAAATGAGTAACACTCTATCCTGGTTATTGATATAGAATTAAGTTTATTACTTACATTAGGAAGAGCTGACATCTTTATAATACTGAATTTTCATATTAAAGAAAATGTATGTTTTCCTAATTTGTACTGATTTTGCATATTTCTTGTTAAATTTATTTTTTTCTATTGTAAATGTGGTATTTTGTTTCATTATAACTTCCAATTGGTTATTGTCTGTACTTATAAAAGTTGTTTGCTCTTTACTATTATTATACTCAGCCATCTAAAAATTCTTTGTGTATTCATGTAAGCAGGTTTAAAATTTGCAAATATTACAACCTTTTTCATATATGTATATATAATATACACCTCATAATCTCCTCTCTAATTGTACTCGCATGTACCTTCAGAACCATGTTAAAAAAATCAGTAGTGAGGGCTTGTGTGGGCAACACATATGCTAAAACTGGAGCAATACCAAGAGGATTAGCGTGGCCTCTGAGTAAGGATGGCACAGAAATTTGTGATACATTCTGTATTTTATCTCCTCAGCCACAGGACACAAAAGCAAAAATAAAAAATGGGACTATATCAACTAAACAGCTTTGCACAGCAAAGGAAACTATCAAGAAAACAAAAGTCAGCCTACTGAATGAGAGAAGATATTTGTAATATCAGATATATGCAGAGGTTGATATCTAAAATATATAAAGAACTCATGCAACTCAATATCAAAAAAACAAACTCAATTAAAAAATGGGCAGAGGCACTGAACAGAGATTTTTGTACAGATGGCCTACAGACATCTGAAAAAATACTTAACATCACTAATCATCAGGGAAATGCAAGTCAAAACTACAGTGAGCTACCACATCACACCTATAAAAATGGCAATTATCAAAATAGAAGAAACAAGTGTTGGTGAGGATGTGGCAAAGAGGGAACCCTTGTTTGCAGGATCATAAATTGGTGGAAAACAGTATGGAGTCTCGTCAAAAAATTAAAAATAGAACTCCCATATAATCCATCAACTTCACATCTAGGTATTTACCCAAAGAAAACAAAATCACTAATTTAAAAAGATATATTCACCCTATTGTTCACCATAGCATTAAATAGACAAGACATGGAAACTAAATGTCCATCAATAGCTGAATGAATAAAGAAAATGTGGCATGCATACATACACACACACACACACACACACACACAAAATGGAATATTACTCTCTCATAAAAAAACAATGAAACTTGCCATTTGTGACAACATGAATGGATCTAAAGAATATTATGTTAAGTGAAATAAGTCAGATAGAAAAAGACAGACACTGGATGACTTGACTTAAATGTGGAAGCTAAAACACAAAAAAACACAAATAAGACAAAATAAAAACAGACTCAGAACAAACTCGTGGTTGCTAGAAGGTGGGAGACAAAATAAGTAAAAGAGATTAATAGGCACAAACCCCCATTTATAAAATAAATAACCCATGAGGATGTAATATATATCATAAAGAATTGGTCAATAATATCTTAATTATTTTGTATAGGATCAGATGGTTACTAGATTTGTCATCATGATCATTTCATAACATATGCAAATGTCAAATCACAATGTAGTACACCTGAAACTAAAATATTACTCTCTATCAACTATATTTCAATTGTTGTTGTTTAGTCGCTCAGTCGTGTCCAACTCTTTGTGACCCCATGGACTGTAGCACACCAGGATTCCCTGTCCTTCACCATTTCCCAGAGCTTTCTCAAACTCGTGTCCATTGAGTCAGTGAGTCCATCCAACCATCTCATCCTCTGTCACTCCCTTATCCTCCTGCCTTCAATCTTTCCCAGCATCAGGGTCTTTTCCAGTGAGTTGGCTCTTCACATCAGGTGGCCAAAGTACTGGAGTTTCAGCCTCAGCATTAGTTCCTCCAATGAATATTCAGGATTTATTTCCTTTAGGATTGACCGGTTTGATCTCCTTGCAGTCCAAGGGACTCTCAAGAGTCTTTTCTTATACCACAGTTTAAAAGCATCAATTCTTCAGCGCTCAGCTTTCTTTATGGCCGAACTCTCACATCCACATAGGACTACTGGAAAAACCATAGCTGTGACTATACGGACCTATTGGCAAAGTAATGTCTCTGCTTTTTAATACACTGTCTAGGTTTGTCATAGCTTTTCTTCCAAGGAGCAAGTGTCCTTGCTTGAAATAAAAAACGTGGAGCAAGTTTTTCAAGTAAAAAGTAGTGATGCTCTGGTTTTATTCTTGACATTATGGGGATCTTCTCATTGTGTTTTCATTAACACATGATATTAACATTTAGATGGTAATTATTAGTTTAAAATGTTACCATATAGTTCATAGTTTATTGAGTTTTTTTCCCCACCCTTGATTGGTATGATTATGTGATTTATTTGTTTTCCTCTAGGTGAATTATATTAACAGAGTTGCTGATGTTGAATTATTTTTCCATTCTTGGAATAAGCCAGTATTATGATCCCTACTCAATCAGTGTCTGAGTGCAGTCCAGGGGAAGGAAGCATGGTTTGGTATGAATACCATGGGGGTTTTATAGGGTTTGGAAGCTGGAGTCTGTCATCAACTATGGTTCTCACAGCAGATTCTCTTGAAGGAAATTTGAGCAACACATTTCTACAACCATCATGTGAGTCAGTAGAGGACTGGAAGTCAGAAAACTTGAGCTCCAGAACTATCGCTGCCAACTAGTTATCAGTGTTATCTTAGGTAATGTACTCGCTGAGCTTCACCTTTTCCTTGCTTGATAAAGACAGACATAATAACAGCATATGCATTTAAAGTGCTTGAAAGAGATTCTAGTACATAGTGTGTAGTAAATATTGGCTGTGATTATTGTTAGTACCAAAAATCCCTTCAGGGCGGAGCCCCAGAACCTGGAAAGTAGCAAGATGCTCAGTAGCTCAGTCGTGTCTGATTCTGTGACTTCATTGACTGTAGCCCACCAGGTTTCTCTGTCCATGGGATTTTCCGGGCAGGAATACTGCAGTGGGTTGTCATTTCCTACTCTAGGGGATCTTCCCAATCCAGGGATCAAACCCAAGTCTCCTGCATGTCCTGCATTGGCAGAAGGAATCTTTACCAATGCACAATGGCTGCCATTTATTAAGCACTTATTACATGCCAGTTAGTGTTGACAAAGACAGAGGATCAGAAGGAAAGAAAGAAAAGGAAGAAATCATGGCACTAGTTGATGTTACCACCTTGAGCAACCTATACTAAAGGAAGAGGCTCTCTAGCATTTAGAATTTGCTAGAACAAAAAAAAAGACTTATAAGGAAGAAGAAAAGTGAGCCTAAAAATTCCTTTCTGGATGTGTTAAGTTTACTGAGAAGGAAAGATAGAAAAGATTTAGGGTATCAGCAATAGCTTCCCAGTTGGCTCAGTGGTAAAGAATCTGCCTGCCAATGCAGGAGATGCAGGGTTCAATTCCTGGGTCAGAAAGACCCCCTGGAATAGGAAACAGCAACTCACTCCAATATTCTTGTTTGGAAAAAGTTCATGGACAGAGGAGCCTGGTGGGCTGCACTTTGGGGTCTCAAAGAGTTGGATTGACTGAGTACACACACACAATGTTCAGAATAGAGTAGGCCCTTGGCTGGAGCTTTCATTTGGCTCTCTATCACCTGGGTCCCCCTGGTGGCAGGATGAGTGAGGGAAAATGAACAATATCAACATACAGAGCAACAATTCAGTACATGCAAGCAGGGCTTCTGATCCTGCATCTTCCACTTACCAAATCTGAACAAAATCCTTAACTTTCTGGTTCTCATCCTTGAAAAGGATTGCTCTGAGGAATAAATGAGATAATAATATATAATTTATGAAAAACACTTGACACAGAACAGTTGTTCAATAAGTATGGCTATTATTATTAAAGCATGTCTCATATGTTTTCTAATGACCTAAGTTTTACTTATAAAACTACTCTCAAATATGATGTTAATTTGGGAATTCCTTGGAAATCCAGTGGTTAAGACTCCACTCTTTCCCCTGCAGGGAGCACAGGTTCAATCCCTGATCGGGGAATGAGGATACCACATGCCACATGGTGGGCCCAAAAATAAAAATATATGCTAATCTTTAACAAATATTGACTGCCACCAAGAATATTTTTCATGAATTTTAATCTTAGAATGTTCAGGAAAAACCACATCAACTACAATGATTTTCAATAATTACACTGATGTCCTAATTGAAGTTTTGACCTTGCACTGAAAAAAATTCAAAGGAACTTTCCTTTTTTTTTTTTTTTAAGTAAACTCATCTCTAATGGACAAACTACCTGAAAGGATCCTTTTAAAATAAATACTATCCAAAAGCTACTCACTATCCAACTCCTAAGTTATATATATTAATAACAGTTAGAAACATGAGAATCCTGGAATGTGATCAGGTGGGCCTTAGGAAGCATCACTATGAACAAAGCTGTGGAGGTGATGGAATTCCAGTTGAGCTATTTCAAATCCTCAAAGATGATGCTGTGAAAGTGCTGCACTCAGTATGTCAGCAAATTTGGAAAACTCAGCAGTGGCCACAGGACTGGAAAAGGTCAGTTTTCATTCCAATCCCAAAGAAAGGCAATGCCAAAGAATGCTCAAACCACCACACAATTGCACTCATCTCACATGCTAGTAAAGTAATGCTCAAAATTCTCCAACCCAGGCTTCAGCAATACATGAACTGTGAACTTCCAGATATTCAATCTGGTTTTAGAAAAGGCAGAGGAACCAAAGATCAAATTGCCAACATCCACTGGATCATCGAAAAAGCAATAGAATTCCAGAAGAACATCTATTTCTGCTTTATTGACTATGCCAAAGCCTTTGACTGTGTGGATCACAATAAACTTTGGAAAATTCTGAAAGAAATGGGAATACCAGACCACCTGACCCACCTCTTGAGAAACCTATATACAGGTCAAGAAGCAACAGTTAGAACTGGACACGGAACAACAGACTGGTTCCAAATAGGAAAAGGAGTACGTCAAGGCTGTATATTGTCATCCTGCTTATTTAACTTCTATGCAGAGTACATCATGAGAAATGCTGGACTGGAAGAAGCACAAACTGGAATCAAGATTACTGGGAAAAATATCAATAACCTCAGATATGCAGATGACACCACCCTTATGGCATAAAGTGAAGAAGAACTAAAGAGCCTCTTGATGAAAGTGAAAGAGGAGAGTGAAAAAGTTGGCTTAAAGCTCAACATTCAGAAAACTAAGATCATGGCATCTGGTCCCATTACTTCATGGCAAAGAGATGGGGAAACAGTGGAAACAGTGGCTGACTTTATTTTTCTGGGCTCTAAAAGCACTGCAGATGGTGATTGCAGCCATGAAATTAAAAGACCCTTACTCCTTGGAAGGAAAGTTATGACCAACTTAGTCAGCATATTAAAAAGCAGAGACATTACTTTGCCAACAAAGATCTATCTAGTCAAAAGCTGTGGTTTTTCCAGTAGTCATGTACGGATATGATAGTTGGACTATAAAGAAAGCTGAGCGCCGAAGAATTGATGCTTTTGAACTGTGGTGTTGGAGAAGACTCTTGAGAGTCCCTTGGACTGCAAGGAGATCCAACCAGTCCATCCTAAAGGAGATCAGTCCTGGGTGTTCTTTGGAGGGACTGATGTTGAAGCTGAAACTGCAATAATTTGGCCACCTGGTGCAGAGAGCTGGCTCATTTGGAAAGACCCTGATGCTGGGAAAGATTGAGGGCAGGAGGAGAAGGGGATGACAGAGGATGAAATGGTTGGATGGCATCACCAACACAATGGACATGGGTTTGGGTGGACTCCGGGAGTTGGACATGGACAGAGAGGCCTGGCATGCTGCAGTTCATGGGGTCACAAAGAGTCGGACATGACTGACTGAACTGAACTGAAGCCATAAAAACCCAGTCATCATATTAAGATGATCTTTTACGTCAACATGAATCAACACATGCCAGACAGACTTTAATAGTCAATTTTGAGATATGGAAGTTCTTGTTTCAATGGATGAAATATGTAAGCCTTTGAAAAATTCAAATGTGAACATTTTTTAATTTAATAGATTTCTTCTGATCTGAAAGGATAGCAAAAATTGGGTTAAAAGTTTGCATGAAAACTTTAAAAAGCAAAGATCACAGTTGATATAAGATGGTGTTGAGAGAGAAGCATATATTGCATGGCCTTGAAATTGTTTCCACTCACATGGAACAACCCCAGATGTTTTCAAAAATCAAAAATGATAAGCAGAAAGAGAGTGGGAAGAAACAACAGCATTTTTGTTATATCCAACTGATAAACACTGGGCTGCATATATATTATGCTAAGCATGATTAAGCACAGAATTAACATCATTTCACTGCATTTGTAATACAGTGAAATAAGGCAGTTGAGACAAATGGAAAAAGGTCTCCAAAACATTGCTTTGAGGATATAAATTGGCACTGTCAAGTTATATATTTACAAAAAATATGGACAAAGGGGTCAAATAATTAATTTTTTCTGGATGTATGTGCATAGGCTATGATTAAAGGTCACCCTGTTATTCATGTAGTTTGATAAATCTTAACCTCCCATGAATCACATGTCCCACAGTGTATCTAATTACCTAGAATGGATCCAAAAACAGTACTAATCTTGCATTTTAATAGTTAAAGCATCATAAACAAAAGATAAATCTTTTCCTTGATAAAAAATGTTGGAGATGCAAATTTACAAAAGAAGTCGAGAACAAAATATTTTAAGTGCCAAGCAAGCACCTGAAATATGTCATTTATTCATTTAATATCTACTGAGCTCATACTCTTCGATGAGCAGGTTCTCTATTTAAGTGCTGAAGACATAAAGGTTATAAGGATATCACAGTCTAGTGGCAAGTGACAGGTATATGTAGATTCAATTTCAATACAATAAGAAATGCAATGATAGTAGAGGGTCCAGGTGTAGAGTGGGGGTGGGGGGATGCCCAGAGACAAGGTAATTTTACCTTATCTTATGGGAGAAGAGAGGCAAGAATACTTTTCAGAGGAGGACTGGCACCTCAAAGATGAATATTGGTTGATTTTCAGAATAATCTCTAATAATCCTCATATGTAGGTAATAAATTATCCCCATTTTATAGATGAGGAAACAGACGTATTCTGACTCAGAGATAATACCTGGTAGGACCAAGTCTACCTGATCCCAGTATCACACATTTTCCATTGCCTTTGAGGGCCAAGAAAAATACTCTGTATATCTCTCCAAGTTATACGTTTTTTTCACCATTGCTTATCCCATTTAGGAATTCCAACATAACATTCTCTTCTTGCATTCACATTCTCTCTTTCTGTCTCTTTAGTTTCTAAGTCATGTCCGACTCTTACGACCCCGTGGACTGTAGCCTGCGAGGCTCCTCTGTCCATGGGATTCTCCGGGCAAGAATACTGGAGTGGGGTGCCATTTCCTTCTCCAGGGGATCTTCCCAACCCAGGAATCGAACCCCGGTCTCCTGTATTGCAGGCAGATTCTGTACTGACTGAGCTATGAGGGAAGCCCTATGCTTCCTAATTCGCATTATGCTGAACTAAAAGAATATATATATAGTAATTGCAGGCTTGTATTTCTGCCATATACTGTTAGAAATTCTCATGAAAACCCAAAATATTACCATTAACACAGAGAATAGTAGATATAAAAATCTAAAACTGTCACTGGGAAAAATGGAAGCCCTATTAAGACTTTATAATGTACATCTGAAAACATTTCCTTTAATTGATCCAATAGTCTCAGATTTAATCAGAGGGAGGCAGTAGTTTTAAGACCATCTAGAATTAGGAGTTGATTTAGCTCTCCTCATGATGGGATACACTAAAATTTTCTTGATATTTTGCCTACCTTTATAAAAGGGGACAGTTTTATTTTCAACCTACTATCATCACCAATTGAAAGACACTACGTAAGAGCTGTAGGAATGCAAGAGCCTTCCTGAGTAGGGAAAACTCATTTTCTTGTGAGTATCCCCTTTACCACTCACACAGAACACTTCACTTCTGAGACTTCCGGTCACTAAATGTGTGGGAATTGTTCCCATACTAAGCAATTCTGTGATACCAGCTGGGTGTCCTCCAATTTAACTCAACTCTCACACTATCTACCTTGAGGTATCTTTAGATACATAGCTTAAGTAGTGCTCAGTCCCACAAGACTGCTCCCACTCTAATTTCAATAGTAAGTCCAGTTTGTCACCAGTGTTTCTGAGCCATTAGCTATAAATCAGAGATTCCCAAAACCCTCACCTTGGGTTCAATTAATTTGATAGAGCAGCTCACAGAATTAAGGAAAGCAGAATACTTGCTGATTACTGGTTTACTGTAAAAGGATATGATAAAAGACACAGATGAACATTCAGATGAACGAGACATGTAGGGAAGTGACATAGAGCTTCTTCCATGCTTTCTCCCAGAGCACTACAGTCCTAGCTCCTCTAAGCAATCACCAACCCAGAAGCTCTTCAGACTCACTTGAGGGATCTGTATGGAAGCATCATCACCAAGGCATGATGGATCATTAACTTCATTTCCAGCTTCTCTCCTTTCTCTGGAGAATGGGGAGTAGGGTTGAAAGTTCCAAGTTTCTAATCATGGCTTCATCTTTCTGGTGACCAGCACCCATCCAGGAGCCTACCAAGAGTTACCTCATTAGAACAGATGGCAAAGAGCATACACACACACACACACACACACACACACACACACATATATATGTATGTATTTTGTTATCTTACACATTCTAATCACTGATGTACTATGTGCCAGGCAATGTGCTACACACTAAGTAATTAAAGTTGAGCAAGCCATACTGGCTGACCTTAGGAGTTTGCCAACCATGGTGAAAGACAATCAGGCAAGAATATAAATGCATTTGCTCCAGCCAACTCATTTTACACATGTTGAAAAAAGGATAAGAAAATAAGTAGTTTGTCAAACTCTGATTATGCACTGTTGATGGGAGTGGAAACTGATATAACCTTTTTTGGAAGACAGTTTGGGAATGCCTTTTAAATTTGCAAATGCTCTTATTCTAAAACACAGATATTCTAAACAGAAATTTATCCTTCAGATGTACTTGCAGAAATTCCAAACATAAGTGAAAAAAATCTACGCAGTTTTGACCATATTAAAGAAACATTGGGAGCAGTCTAAATGTCTATCAATAATTGACTGGCTGAATGAACTCTAGAACACTGTGTAGCAATTTAAAAGGTGAAATAGATTTGACATAATGTAAACACAAGAGGTTATTCAAGAGCTATCGATATATGAAAAAACTGCATGGATGATGATGTTCTATCCTTGTTTAAAAAGAAAAAAATCACAAGTAAATGTTTAGAAAAATAAGTATCAGAGAAATGTATACTAAACTATAAACAGGCAAAACCAATACAATATTGTAAAGTTAAAAAATAAAATAAAGGAAAAAAATAAAAAAATAAACTATAAACAGTGGTTAATACAATGCCTACAGATAATTTCTATCTTTTATGTTATCATTTTGTAATGCTGGATGATTTTTTCTAAATTAAAAGTGTGTTTGACTAAATTGATGTGATTTATAAACACCGTATCTTGCAAAAAAATTGATATTTCTAGGTTATATTAAACTTCCTTGAAAACTGTAAAAGCTTAAACAAATTATGGGATTATCTATTTATATAATAAATAATATTAGACGTTATTTTGAGGCACTCTAAAAGAGCATATACTTATGCAGAAAAAAAAAAAAGATTTTAAAACCATTAAAAATAACAAAAATTAGGATAATAACATAGTTAGGAAACTATGAGTTTCTCTCAAGCATTCTTGAACTTCAATCCAGGTCTCTGGAGTCTTGGTCTAGTTCTTTTTCTCTGCAGTTAGTTCTAGCCTATGGGTAATCTCTTAAAAGCTTTTCCTCAAAGGCAAAAATTCTTCCAAGCAACACTAATTCTCATTACAGAAAATGCAAATATTAGAGTGTCTCTATGAATGGAAAAGAAAGCTGCTATCATTGCTAATAAGAACTTGTGATGATAAACTGTGGAAACTGTAAACTCTAGAGTACAAGAAAGTAAAACAACCAGTGACTTAGCCTGTCAACAGGGAGGCCTCACAAATATCTAAAATTCATAGTCACCAACGCATTCATGAGCTACGTTTGTACAAAGTAATCATAATCTTATTCAAATAAAATATTTATATTTGGTTGGAAGAAGATGTAATGTGAGGGTCCCTTCTCACCCAAATAGAAAACTATCAAACTGAGATCAGAAACTCAATGTGTGGAATGACTGAGCAATTGAATTTCCCATGCCTCTGGGCAAACTGCAGCCAGGCTCTGAGCTCAATTAAAGAAGAAAAGTTTGCCTGATGAGCAAAATCAAGTGTAAAACCATCTAAGAGGGACTCTAATGTATGCTGGGTATTTTCTTTCCAACTCATAAAATTCACACCATAAACTGAAGAAGGTAAAATTTAAGGGAATGTAAAATTTATCAATCTTCAAATTTTGTTACTTCAATGTATAGAACTGAAAAATGAAGATATAATTTTATTCAACCCAAGCTTTGAACATATAAGAGAATGTTAAGCTAAAATTTTCTGTTGAGACTTTAAGACAAGTGACATGATACACAAAAACAGGTGTGAAACAAGCCAGCCTCCAGAATTTGGAATAAAATCTGTGTATATATACATTCCCAAACCTTCTCATATAAAAGGTAAAAACTGGTACTCAGGTAAGAATACATGAATGGTAAGAGAAACAGCCTTATTGCTGATACAGAGAAAATGTTAGTGGTCTGCATGGAAGATCAAACCAGCCATAACATTCTCTTCCTCAATCCACTTTAAAGAGGGAGACAATTTAGAAGAAAAAAAAAAAGGAATGATTACAACAGCATGTGTCAAGAGCTATAGAAAGAGAGAGTGGTATGGTGAAAAGAACATCTGCCACAGAGCAAGGCAGTGAAAGTGAAAGAATTAGTCAGTTGGTCATGTCTGACTCTTTGCAACCCCATGGACTGTAGCCTACCAGGCTCTTCTATCCATGAGATTCTCCAGGCAAGAATACTGGAATGGATTGTCATTCCCTTCTCTAGAGGATCTTCCTGACCCAGGAATCAAACTCTGGGTCTCCCACATTGCAAGCAGATTCTTTACCATCTGAGCCACCAGACTTGAGTTCCAGTCTTGGCTCTAATCTTAGGAAAGTGGCCTTGAGCCATTTCTCCATCGCTGCCTCACTTACATCTCCTGTAAGCATAACATTCCTCATTTAGTTCTGACCTACATGGTACTAGCTTGTTCTAGACTGTCTCAGAAATAGTTTTATATTTTTTAAGAGAAGAATGGATTTTTTATTACTCTACTGAGCAGTTAAAATGTATATTTTTTTTCGTGACCCATCAATCAACATATAGAGTAAGCAATATCATACGCTCCCAGTCAATTTGTTTACTCTGATGTGATCTTTTTTCTTCCATTACTTCATGTTTTGTTGATCAGTGTGACCTCTTAATGGCTGATGAATAGCAAATAAATGGATAGTGTTGTAGATGTTGCAAGATGCTATGGCAGAGTTCACAACAGATGTGAAAATGCACATTTTATGATAAATGAGCACTGTCAAAAAAACTGATGGAAGTAACTAAGTAATGGTAGAACCCAGAAGTCAATCAGGGATTGATGGAGGCCCTGTGACACATGAAGGTCAATTTAAATAGCTTAGGGGGAAGTGACCAACAGTTGTTTGTATAGTAGTTTGCAGAAAGTATGAGTGAGTATATGTTACAATTTCTGATTTGAAAAGAAGCAAATGGTGATTGCCAGTAGATGAGATAAGGAAAAACATTCCTATGGCCTTTTGCTGTACAGCCCTCATATAGTCCAGATTCAGTTATCCTTTCCATGAAATGGAATAGCTCTCTGCTAAATGGAATTTGTCTGCAATAATTCTTACAGCGCAGGTTGTGTGGATTAAATAAGACTGATTTAAAACCTCAAAGCAAAGACAGGAAAACCACTGTTTGTCTAGGATAAGCCTTGCTATGCCTGGAGAAAATAGTTTGTATTTTGCTTTTCTATGTCTACCAACTAAAGAAACTGGATGACTGCATTCAGTGTGGAGAGAGAACTGCTTGAGCTAAGGATACAATGTGAGAATACTGGATATACTGAGGCAACTGTCGGCACATTCGCATGGCTAGACAGAGTGATGGAATAGGATATGAGACAAGGAAAACAGACTGAATTAGAACATTAGGAGCAATGGGCCTTATTCAGAAATGATGGGAAAAGATGGTAAGTAGGAATGATCAGCTCCATGTTATGTACTGGCTATAGCACGGAAACTGTATTGAAGTCATCCCTAACAAAATAGACATTCTATTGACAGAGAAGGAGGGCAATGGAATTATAACCAAGTAGACATTCAACTTGGAGAAGGCAATGGCACCCCACTCCAGTACTCTTGCCTGGAGAATCCCAGGGACGGGGGAGCCTGGTGGGCTGCCACCTATGGGGTTGCACAGAGTCAGACACGACTGAAATGACTTAGCAGCAGCAGCAGCAGACATTCAACTGATAGAATTGGGAGTAATGTCTACTTGGATATAATTCCTGAGCACAGTTCTCTAACTGTCCCAGGCTCTATGGCAGAAAGGTCATTTGCCCATCTGAAGCCTTTGCCCTCCTCCCGTTAACAGAACATCTGTCTTGTTAGGGTTGATGATGCATCCAGTCACACATGGTCAGCTGTGACTGATGGAAGCCAACAGTGCTGGTCTCAATGCATTTTTTTCATATACTTTCCCAAGTTCTCATGAAGCTAGAGGTGGCCATGTGACTTTTTACCAGCAACTAAATTTAAAGCAAAATTCACAAGGAGGTTTCTAAGAAAAATTTTCTTCCTGGAATAGCTTGGGCTACCATAACAAAACTCATAGTCTAGGTGGCTTAAACAAACAAACAAACAAAATTATTTTCCTCGCAGTTTTGTGGGCCAATCTGATTTCTGGTGTTAATTTCCAGATGGTTCCTTACCTGCTGCTTTCTCCTCACTGGAAACTACTTACCTGCAGATTGCTGATTACATAAGATTGTAGATTGCTGATTACAAAAGATGATAACTGGCTAAGCCACTCTGTGTTCTGATACTTTTAAGTGAAAACACTCTTAAATGATATAGGTGCCTAAATCTTGTCTCCAACTTTGAAGTCAAGATTCATGTGCTTGACCTCATTCAATCTTGGACTTCAACTAACTCATTAACTGACTCCTATTTCCTGCTTCCCATGTATATTTCTCTAAATTTACCTTTAGAGAACTGCATGGAAAACTCCTTTCTAGTGAGCCCTGAGCCCATCCTAAGGCAGAAATTGGCACCTTGCTAGAGGGAGCATGGGACCTTATTCGGCTTTGATAACATCAATTCCTTTCTTCCCTACAGGTCGTTTAAGATTGCGTCTTTTATCCTTTATAGGATTTAATATCCCTAAAGGCAAGGACTAACATCTGACTCAACCTCTTGATCTTCCATAGTGTCTGGTTCATCTTAGATCCAAGGTAAATATTAGTTGAATGACACTGATCTTCCTATGACTTTAGCCTTCCAGTGTCTTGCTGCAACTTCCTTGAGATTTGGCTTTTTCCTTGGTTGAAGTCATCTAACAGACATCTGTTAAATTAATAAACCTGTTAAATTGGGAGAAAAGGTTAAGAAAATATAAAGTATTTTTGTGGGAGGAGCTAAGATGGTGGAGGAATAGGATGGGGAGAACACTTTCTCCCCCACAAATTCATCAAAAGAACATTTAAATGCAGAGTAAATTCCACAAAACAACTTCTGAATGCCGGCAGAGGACATCAGGCACCCAGAAAAGCAACCCATTGTCTTCAAAAGGAGGTAGGAAAAAATATAAAAGACAAAGAGACGAAAGAGGAAGGGACGGAGCTCCGTCCCGGGAAGGGAGTCTTAAAAAGAGAGAAGTTTCCAAACACCAGGAAACATTCTCACTGCCGAGTCTGTGCCGAGCCTTGGAAGCACAGAGGGCAACATAACAGGGAGGAAAAATAAATAAACAATTAAAGCCCACAAATTACGAGCCCTGCGGTAACTCCCCCAGCGGAGAAGCAGCGCAGACGCCTGCATCCGCCATTAGCAAGCGGGGGCTGGGCAGGGAGGCACGGCGCGGGCTGCATCGCTTAGAGTAAGGATCTGGCCTGAATACCCCGAGCGCTACCTGAGCGAAATAATTTGGGCTAGCAAAGCAGACTGTGGGATATCTACCACGCAAAAAGCCAACCCTAACCTAAGACACCGCCAGGCCCGTGCACGGAACAAAGGACTGTACAGAGATAGCCGGCTGCAGACCGTCCCCCTCCGGTGACAGGCAGCCAGAGCGGCAAAGGGGCAATCGCAGCCCCAGAGAGACATTATCTACAAAACTGAAAGCAGGCTTCTTCGCTAACTAAAACTTCTTGGGGTTCTGGACAGTCAATATCCGCCTGAGAAGGTGTGCCGGTTGTACACCCAGATAACCAAGTGGCAGGGAGGTGATAAGTCGCAGCAACCCTGCTCGCCAAACACCTCATCATTGAAAGACAAGTATATGTCTTGTCTTTCTTGTCTGAGCTGCTCAGATCTGGGAAGGGTCTGTGAAGGGTCTGGGAAGGCACAGATCCGAGTCTGTGCCTCTGAAGACTACCCGAGTTCCTGAACCTGAGCATCTTAGATCTGGGAGGTGCAAGCAGTCCAGGACCGGCCGCAGATGGTTCCTGGCGGAGCAATCTAGAGCCTGAGCAGTGTGGGCAGGGAGGCTACACGCGCCGTGAGCAGGGGCAGGCCCAGTGTGGCTGAGGCACTTCGAGCACACGCCAGTCTTATTTATTTGCAGCGTCCCTCCCTCCCCACAGCACAACTGAAACAAGTGAGCCTTAAAAAAAAAAAAAAAAAAAAGATGTCCACCACTGCCCCCTTTGTATCAGGGTGGAAATCAGACACTGAAGAGACCAGCAAACAGAAGAAGGTGTAACAGAGGGAACCGCCTTGGAAGCGACAGGCAATAGATTAAAACTCTGTGGTTAGTACCAACTACATAGGAAGGGGCCTATAGATCTTGAGAAATATAAGCCAGAACAAGGAACTAGCCAAAAATGAACTGAACCCACAATACCCACAACAACATCAGAGAAAGTCCTATATATATTTTTACTATTTTTATGATCATTCTTTCTTTCTTTTTTTTTAATTTTTAAAAAAATTTTAAGTCCATCATTACTCCTTTAATTTTCACTTTTATAACCTACTATTACTTTTGCAAAAAAAAAAAAACCCTTTTTTTCTTTAAAAAGCAAACTTCATATATATATATTTTTATAACTTTTGTGACCTTGTTTTTTTTTTTTTTTTTTTTCTCAACATTGTATTTTTAAAATTCCAAACTCTGCTCTAGATTTTTAATTTTAGCTTTTTGGTATTTGTTATCAATTTTGTACCTATATTTTTTAAATAACTTTTGTGATTTTTTTCTCTCTTTCTTTCTTCATCTTTTCTTTAACATTGTATTCTGAAATTCCAAACTCTACTCTAGATTTTTAATTTATGCTTTTTGGTATTTGTTATCAATTTTGTACCTATATCTTCTTTATAATTTTTGTGACTTTGTTTGTTTTTTTTTTTTCTTTCTTTTCTTCTTATTTCTTTAATATTGTATTTTTGAAATTCCAAACTCTACTCTAGATTTTTTAACCTTTGCTTTTTGGTATTTGTTATCAATTTTGTACCTATATCTTCTTTATAATTTTTGTGACTTTTTTTTTCTTTTTCTTTTTCTCTCTTTCTTTTCCTTCTTCTTTTCTTTAACATTGTATTTTTGAAATTCCAAACTCTAGATTTTTAATTTTTTCTTTTAGGTATTTGTTACCAACTTTGTACCTCTAAGAACCCAATCTTCAGTACCCATTTTTTACTAGGGAGCGAGATTACTGGCTTGACTGCTCTCTCCCTCTTCGGACTCTCCTTTTTTTCCACCAGGTCGCCTGTGTCTCCTCCCTAACCCTTCTCTACTCTACCCAATTCTGTGAATTTCTGTGTGTTCCAGACGGTGGAGTACACTTAGGGAACTGATTATTGGCTGGATCTGTCTCTCTCCTTTTCATTCCCTCCTTTTATCCTCCTGGCCACCTCTGTCTCCTTCCTCACTATTCTCTGTATAACTCCATAAACATCTCTGAGCGGTCCAGTTGTGGCGTGCACATAAGGAAGTGATTACTGGTTAGCCCGCTCTCTCCTCTATTGATTCCACCTCATCTCATTCGGGTCACCTCTAACTCCCTCCTCCCTCTTCTCTTCTCCATGTAACGCTGTGAACCTCTCTAGGTGACCCTCACAGTAGAGAAACTTTTCATATTTAACCTAGATGTTTTATCAGTGGTGCTGTATAGAAGGAGAAGTTTTGAGACTACTGTAAAAATAAGACCGATAACTGGAAGCAGGAGGCTTAAGTTCAAGCCCTGACTCCAGGGAACATTAATTGACAGGAGCTCATCAAATGCCTCCATACCTACACTGAAACCAAGCACCACACAAGGGCCAAAAAGTTCCAGGGCAAGACATACCAAGCAAATTCTCCAGCAACACAGGAACACAGCCCTGAGCTCCAATATACAGGCTGCCCAAAGTCACCCCAAAACCATAGACATCTCATAACTCATTACTGGACACTTCATTGCACTCCAGAGAGAAGAAATACAGCTCCACTCACCAGAACACCAACACAAGCTTCCCTAACCAAGAAACCTTGACAAGCCACCTGTACAAACCCACACACAGTGAGGAAATGCCACAATAAAGAGAACTCCACAAACTGCCAGAATACAGAAAGGACACCCCAAACTCAGCAATTTAAACAAGATGAAGAGACAGAGGAATACCCAGCAGGTAAAGGAACAGGATAAATGCCCACCAAACCAAACAAAAGAGGAAGAGATAGGGAATCTACCTGATAAAGAATTCTGAATAATGATAGTGAAATTGATCTAAAATCTTGAAATCAAAATGGAATCACAGATAAATAGCCTGGAGACAAGGACTGAAAAGATGCAAGAAAGGTTTAACAAGGACCTAGAAGAAATAAAAAAGAGTCAATATATAATGAATAATGCAATAAATGAGATCAAAAACACTCTGGAGGCAACAAATAGTAGAATAACAAAGGCAGAAGATAGGATTAGTGAATTAGAAGATAGAATGGTAGAAATAAATGAATCAGACAGGAAAAAAGAAAAACGAATTAAAAGAAATGAGGACAATCTCAGAGACCTCCAGGACAATATTGAACGCTACAACATTCGAATCATAGGGGTCCCATAAGAAGAAGACAAAAAGAAAGACCATGAGGAAATACTTGAGGAGATAATAGTTGAAAATTTCTCTAAAATGGGGAAGGAAATAATCACCCAAGTCCAAGAAACCCAGAGAGTCCCAAACAGGATAAACCCAAGGCGAAACACCCCAAGACACATATTAATCAAATTAACAAAGATCAAACACAAAGAACAAATATTAAAAGCAGCAAAGGAAAACCAACAAATAACACACAAGGGAATTCCCATTAGGATAACAGCTGATCTTTCAATAGAAACTCTTCAAGCCAGGAAGGAGTGGCAAGACATACTTAAAGTGATGAAAGAAAATAGCCTACAGCCCAGATTATTGTACCCAGCAAGGATCTCATTCAAATATGAAGGAGAAATCAAAAGCTTTACAGACAAGCAAAAGCTGAGAGAATTCAGCACCACCAAACCAGCTCTCCAACAAATACTAAAGGCTATTCTCTAGACAGGAAACACAAAAAGGGTGTATAAACTCGAACCCAAAACAATAAAGTAAATGGCAACAGGATCATACTTATCAATAATTACCTTAAACATAAATGGGTTGAATGCCCCAACCAAAAGACAAAAACTGGCTGAATGGATACAAAAACAAGACCCCTACATATGTTGTCTACAAGAGACCCACCTCAGAACAGGGGACACGTACAGACTGAAAGTGAAGGGCTGGAAAAAGATTTTCCGTGCAAATAGGGACCAAAAGAAAGCAGGAGTAGCAATACTCATATCAGATAAAATAGACTTTAAAACAAAGGCTATGAAAAGAGACAAAGAAGGTCACTACATAATGATCAAAGGATCAATCCAAGAAGAAGATATAACAATTATAAATATATATGCACCCAACATAGGAACACCACAATATATAAGACAAATACTAACAAGTATGAAAGGAGAAATTAACAATAACACAATAATAGTGGGAGACTTTAATACCCCACTCACACCTATGGATAGATCAACTAAACAGAAAATTACAAGGAAACACAAACTTTAAATGATACAATAGACCAGTTAGACCTAACTGATATCTATAGGACATTTCATCCCAAAACAATGAATTTCACCTTTTTCTCAAGTGCACACGGAACCTTCTCCAGGATAGATCACATCCTGGGCCATAAATCTAGCCTTGGTAAATTCAGAAAAATTGAAATCATTCCAAGCATCCTTTCTGACCACAATGCAGTAAGATCAGATCTCAATTACAGGAGAAAAACTATTAAAAATTCCAACATATGGAGGCTGAACAACACACTGCTGAATAACCAACAAATCACAGAAGAAATAAAAAAAGAAATCAAAATTTGCATAGAAACGAATGAAAATGAAAACACAACAACCCAAAACCTGTGGGACACTGTAAAAGCAGTCCTAAGGGGAAAGTTCATAGCAATACAGGCATACATCAAGAAACAAGAAAAAAGTAAAATAAATAACCTAACTCTACACCTAAAGCAACTAGAAAAGGAAGAAATGAAGAACCCCAGGGTTAGTAGAAGGAAAGAAATCTTAAAAATTAGGGCAGAAATAAATGCAAAAGAAACAAAAGAGACCATAGCAAAAATCAACAAAGCCAAAAGCTGGTTCTTTGAAAGGATAAATAAAATTGACAAACCATTAGCCAGACTCATCAAGAAACGAAGGGAGAAAAATCAAATCAATAAAATTAGAAATGAAAATGGAGAGATCACAACAGACAACACAGAAATACAAAGGATCTTAAGAGACTACTATCAGCAATTATATGCCAATAAAATGGACAACGTGGAAGAAATGGACAAATTCTTAGAAAAGTACAACTTTCCAAAACTGGACCAGGAAGAAATAGAAAATCTTAACAGACCCATCACAAGCATGGAGATTGAAACTGTAATCAGAAATCTTCCAGCAAACAAAAGCCCAGGTCCAGATGGCTTCACAGCTGAATTCTACCAAAAATTTAGAGAAGAGTTAACACCTATCCTGCTCAAACTCTTTCAGAAAATTGCAGAGGAAGGTAAACTTCCAAACTCATTCTAAGAGGCCACCATCACCCTAATACCAAAACCGGACAAAGATGCCACAAAAAAAGAAAACTACAGGCCAATATCACTGATGAACATAGATGCAAAAATCCTTAACAAAATTCTAGCAATCAGAATCCAACAACACATTAAAAAGATCATACACCATGACCAAGTGGGCTTTATCCCAGGGATGCAAGGATTCTTCAATATCCGCAAATCAATCAATGTAATACACCACATTAACAAATTGAAAAATAAAAACCATATGATTATCTCAATAGATGCAGAGAAAGCCTTTGACAAAATTTAACACCCATTTATGATAAAAACTCTCCAGAAAGCAAGAATAGAAGGAACATACCTCAACATAATAAAAGCTATATGTGACAAACCCACAGCAAACATTATCCTCAATGGTGAAAAATTGAAAGCATTCCCTCTAAAGTCAGGAATAAGACAAAGGTGCCCACTTTCACCATTACTATTCAACATAGTTTTGGAAGTTTTGGCCACAGCAATCAGAGCAGAAAAAGAAATAAAAGGAATCCAAATTGGAAAAGAAGTAAAACTCACTGTTTGTGAATGACATGATCCTCTACATAGAAAACCCTAAAGACACCACCAGAAAATTACTAGAACTAATCAATGACTATAGTAAAGTTGCAGGATATAAAATCAACACACAAAAATCCCCTGGATTCCTATACACTAACAATGAGAAAATAGAGAAATTAAGGAAACAATTCCATTCACCATTTCAATGAAAAGAATAAAATACTTAGGAATATATCTACCTAAAGAAACTAAAGACCTATATATAGAAAAGTATAAAACACTGGTGAAAGAAATCAAAGAGGACACTAATAGATGGAGAAATATACCATGTTCATGGATTGGAAGAATCAATATAGTGAAAATGAGTATACTACTCAAAGCAATTTATAGATTCAATGCAATCCCTATCAAGCTACCAACGGTATTCTTCACAGAGCTAGAACAAATAATTTCACAATTTGTATGGAAATACAAAAAACCTCGAATAGCCAAAGCGATCTTGAGAAAGAAGAATGGAACTGGAGGAATCAACCTGCCTGACTTCAGGCTCTACTACAAAGCCACAGTCATCAAGACAGTATGGTACTGGCACAAAGACAGAAATATAGATCAATGGAACAAAATAGAAAGCCCAGAGATAAATCCACGCACATATGGACACCTTATCTTTGACAAAGGAGGCAAGAATATACAATGGATTAAAGACAATCTATTTAACAAGTGGTGCTGGGAAAGCTGGTCAACCACTTGTAAAAGAATGAAACTAGAGCACTAACACCATACACAAAAATAAACTCAAAATGGATTAAAGATCTAAACGTAAGGCCAGAAACTATAAAACTCCTAGAGGAGAACATAGGCAAAACACTCTCTGACATACATCACAGCAGGATCCTCTATGACCCACCTCCCAGAATATTGGAAATAAAAGCAAAAATAAACAAATGGGACCTAGTTAACCTTAAAAGCTTCTGCACAACAAAGGAAACTATAAGCAAGGTGAAAAGACAGCCTTCAGAATGGGAGAAAATAATAGCAAATGAAGCAACCGACAAACAACTAATCTCAAAAATATACAAGCAACTCCTACAGCTCAATTCCAGAAAAATAAATGACCCAATCAAAAAATGGGCCAAAGAACTAAATAGACATTTTCTCCAAAGAAGACATACAGATGGCTAACAAACACATGAAAAGATGCTCAACATCACTCATTATCAGAGAAATGCAAATCAAAACCACTATGAGGTACCATTTCACACCAGTCAGAATGGCTACGATCCAAAAGTCTACAAGCAATAAATGTTGGACAGGGTGTGGAGAAAAGGGAACCCTCTTATACTGTTGGTGGGAATGCAAACTAGTACAGCCACTATGGAGAACAGTGTGGAGATTCCTTAAAAAACTGGAAATAGAACTGCCTTATGATCCAGCAATCCCACTGCTGGGCATACACACTGAGGAAACCAGAATTGAAAGAGACATGTGTACCCCAATGTTCATCGCAGCACTGTTTATAATAGCCAGGACATGGAAGCAACCTAGATGTCCATCAGCAGATGAATGGATAAGAAAGCCGTGGTACATATACACAATGGAGTAATTACTCAGCCATTAAAAAGAATACATTTGAATCAGTTCTAGTGAGGTGGATGAAACTGGAGCCTATTATACAGAGTGAAGTAAGCCAGAAAGAAAAACACCAGTACAGTATACTAATGCATATATATGGAATTTAGAAAGATGGTAACAATAACCCTGTATACGAGACAGCAAAAGAGACACTGATGTATAGAACAGTCTTTTGGACTCTGTGGGAGAGGGAGAGGGTGGGAAGATTTGGGAGAATGGCATTGAAACATGTATAATATCATATATGAAATGAGTCGCTAGTCCAGGTTTGATGCACGATACTGGATGCTTGGGGCTGGTGCACTGGGACGACCAGAGGGATGGTATGGGGAGGGAGGAGGGAGGAGGGTTCAGGATGGGGAACATATGTATACCTGTGGCAGATTCATTTTGATATATGGCAAAACCAATACAATATTGTAAAGTTAAATAAAATAAAATTTAAAAAAATAATAAAAAAAATAAAGTATTTTTGTAGCAAATATATTTAGAAAAATGTTACCACTTGACTGACTACACAAACTCCCTCCTGAAGAGAACTGGATAGGGTGCACAAGAGGGCAGACCCAGCTGGGTGAGGGCTCTGCTGAAAAGACATATTGGAACAGCTGTGTATCCTTTTCTTCGACTACCGCAAGAAATTATCAAAGACTGGGTTTCTTAAAATAATAGATTTTTTTTTTCACAGTTCAGGAAAGCAGAAGTCTGAAATCAACGTCTCAGCTGGGCTCATTCCTTCTGGAAGCACTTGGGAGACCCGCGCCATGACTCTCCTCTAGCTTCCAGTGGTTGTTGGCAATCTCGGTTTCTTGGCTTGTGTGTGCGTTGCTCCTGTTGCTGCCTCTGTCTCCACATGACCTCCCCTGAGTGTCTCCACCCCTTCTCTTCTCTTCTAAGGACACTAAATGTAAGGTCCACTCAAATCCAAAATGATCTCGTCTCAAGTTCCTTAACTAAGTTACATCTCCAAAGACCTTTTTTTTCCCCCAAATAAGGTCACATTGACAGGTCCCAAGTGGCCATTATCTTTCAGAGGTACATGATTCAACCCACCACAACTTTTGTTGCCTTCTTTCCCCACAAGAAAGACTGGCTGGGAAGCAAGGGCTTTTCTTCAAAAATCATGTTTTAACAGACTTAGAGAATGAACTTATGGCTGTAGGGGGAAGGGACACTTAGGGATGGACATGTACACCCTTCTATATTTAAAATAGATAACCAACAAGGGCCTACTGTATAGCACATGGAACTCTGCTCAATGTTATGTGGTAACCTGGATGGGAGGGGAGTTTTCGGATGGGGGGAATGGATACGGATACATATACGTGTATAGCTGAGTCCCTTTGCTGTTCACCTGAAACTATCACAACATTGTTAATTGACTATACCTCAATACAAAATAAAAAGTGTAAATTACTTTTTTTAAAAAAATCATGTTTTAAGGCTCTTAAGGGAAAAACTAGAAGG
This sequence comes from Bos mutus, assembly GCF_027580195.1. Taxonomy (NCBI): domain Eukaryota; kingdom Metazoa; phylum Chordata; class Mammalia; order Artiodactyla; family Bovidae; genus Bos; species Bos mutus. The sequence goes on from NC_091617.1 coordinate 53,112,569, forward strand.
CTCCTAGGATGTGACAAAGAAATAGAACCATTTCGGAAAAGAATGCCCTAGCCCCTCTCAGGCTCATTTCTGCAGAAACTCAACCAGGCAAGATTCTTTATTCCATAAAATAACTTCTCTATCCAAATTTATTTAGCCTCCACAGCTAAGCCCCACAGACATAAATGGGCTATAGGAAAATTATCCTCTGCCCAAACGCAAACTGTCTGATGTCACTCTTTCATCTTTTAACAGAAAGAATTTTTTACACTGAAGTTCTCAAACCTGAATCTGGGGTTTTAAATCTGTCTGTGGGCTGATAGTCTTGGATCTGTGTTACTATCATCCTGTGACAACACTTCTGTAATATCACCAGACACAGTTTTCCAGGTATGTTATAACTTTATTTAATAGGTGACTTCTGATGTGTGACTTTTTTTTCCTTATTAAAATTAAATTCCTTTACTTAAAAGCTATGAAATTACAGAGTTCTTTAGAGAAAGAATTATTTTCCTCAAAAGGCTTTTCATAGAAGAGAATACATTTTCCTACAACAAGCCTGACTATAACCCACAATACATATTTATTAGGAAGAAGATTATATTAAGAATCTGATCTCTGGGGAATTCCCTGACAGTCCAGTGGTTAGGACTGGGTGCTTTTATGCCAGGACCAGGTTCAATCCCTGGTCAGGAAGCTAAGATCCCACAAGCCATGTTGGGCTGCCAAAAAAAACACAAAAGAATGCAGTCACTGACTGGTCTCTGAGTTTAAAACCACGACACAGCTGCAAATAGCCCTGAAAGCTATAATATTTACCAGCTGCATTTTCTTACGGCCCAGGTAACCTATTCTTCCAGTTATGGCTGCCTACAGTCACATCATCACCCTCTGAGACTATGTCAACTGACAGACACTTATTTTTATAGAGATTAATTAAATACAAAACTCTCAAACTTTTCACCAATTCTTTTAAAAGTCTTCCCACATTGAAGCAGGGGTTTTTTGAATCAACACTGAGAAACCAGTGTTGAGGACTAAATTGTTTATTTTACTGACATTGTTTAACCTCTCATCTGCCTAATTTTTTTTTAATGTACATTCTGATTCCAAATACTTCTATATGGTTTATTATGAAAATAAGTAATCACTTGATCCCTCCATTATCGTCCATAGAGGCAACCATTCCCAACTATTTTGGCTTTTTTTTTTTTAGCATTTCTTCTTATTTCTAAATAATATATTTATAACACCACTTAATAATATTTTCAGTTTCAGCCATTTTTTAATGTCTCTCCTATGTAGAACGTAAGAATTTAGTTCCCTTTCATACTTATCCCTTCCCAAAGCACAAACTTTTCCCTTTCTTTAATCCTTCCAGGAGAGTTAACCATAATTTTAATTAAACAAGCAGTATTTGTATTATTATGACTGCGTAAACAACATCTATAGCTGAGCCATGAAGCTCTTTTAAAATCACTTTTAATTTTATCGATATTTAATAACTATCCCTTTTTAATTAACCTGGATTTCTGTGTGCAGGGTTCCCTGGTATCTCAGACAGTAAAGAATCTGCCTGCAATGCAGGAGATGAGGGTTCAGTTCCTGGATTGGGAAGATCCCCTGGAGAAAGAAACCCTCATCAGTATTCTTGCCTGGAGAATTCAAAGGACAGAGGAGCCTGGTGGCCTGCAGTCCATGGAGTCACAAGAGTTGGATACCACTGAGTGACTAATATTTTCGCTTTCACTTTCTGTGTACCTATCAGACTCATTTTCCTTGGTAGAAGTACATGCCGTCAGATTAATCTCCTTGCAGTGCTCTGCCCTCCTCATCCACTCTGGACTGCTCACCTCTGGGCCTGCTGCCTGGTCATCATAGCATCCCCCTTATCCATCTTCCAAGAGATTTCCTTTTGTTCTCACTTGTGTTGGCTCTCCTAGATCTCATGTTTTTCTCTTCCTTGGCTCAGTTTCTCCTTTTGGAACAAAACATTTCCCCATAGCTTCCTAAGAAATCATACACTGTAAGTTAATTTTGTAGAAACACTCATTTCTGGAAATGAACACTTTATTTGTTCACTAGATAAGTCTTGACACATCTCAAGACAGGTCAATTTTCACCTTCTTTAGAAAAAATTTTCTGACTGACTCCAGTAAAATGAAGCTCTGCTACCTATGCATTTCCATAACACTTCATCTATTAATTTATTGATTTATCTATCCATTCACTTCTTCATTCACACATCCAGCAAATACTGATTGAGTGCTCTCATGAGCCAGGTTCTGGGATAGGCACAAAGAGGAATAGAACATCTTCATTTCATTCATTCATTCATTTCAAACACTCATTTAAGAGAACTTAAATCAAGTTTGTTCACGCAGGAGAGGCCAAGAAAACAAACTGAGAAATAAAGACGAGTGAGAAAGGAGGCCAGTCAATCAAGGACGATGTTCCAAAGAAAGGGAGGTGGAGGTAAGGATACACCGTCACTTTAGTTTGACCTCCACACGAGCACAAATCCATACATGCACGCACATACACGCTCACACTCACACTTGTAGGATGCTGATGTGTGGTACAAGCTCTGATGTTAGAATGTTAGCTTTTTTTATGTTGAGGTTTTTGTTTTAAAGTATTAAGCCAAACAGGAACTTCCCTGGTGGCTCGGTGGTAAAGAACCTGCCTGCCAGTGCAGGAGACACAGGTTCAATCCCTGGGTTGGAAAGATCCCTCAGAAAAGAAAATGGCAACTCACTACAGTATTTCTGCCTGGGAAATCCTATGGACAGAGGAGACTGGCAGGCTACAGTCCATGGGGTTGCAAAAGAGATGAACACGACTAAGTAACTAAACAATAACAAAAAGCTAAATATAATGAAAAATATATATTAGCTATTTCTATTTTTATCTACTTCTATTTTTAGAGAAGTCCCTAAAAATTTTGCATACTCAGTAAAAAATTAAACTGTGAGTTCATTACTTTCAATCATAGCTGAAGAAAATAGCAAAATAGCAAAAACCAGGCTAATCTCACCTGCAGTTCTGGGTCCTTCACTGACTTTGTGGAAAACCTACTTATTATATCTGTGCTCTTTGCCTGCCTGTATGAGTTTGTTTCAAGATTCCATCTCAGGCTCCAACCCCATTCATTGGTTCAAGGCAATTTTATCCCCTTCCAAAGCACTTCACTTTTTCACAATAAACAAAAAGATCAATTAAGAAATGCTAATTAACAGTCACAGACAAGTTAATATTTGCAAATGTGGGAAAGGAATAGTTTGAACAAAACACAGGATGTAGAATATATCAGACTGATATTTAAACACGAAGAAATTCAAAGAATGGGATTTTACAATGTTGTCATAAACCATAAAACTACCACAACAACATGAGCTAAGGGATGAGGACCTGACCTCCAGTCAAACCAGTATCCTAATAGATATGTTTTCCAAACGGTAAATGCCTCACATTAGCATAACAAGCAAACTAAAATGTTTAGTTGCCTTATTTGCAAAAGGTTGTTTTAAATAATGTTTACTATTTCTAGACTATTGTGGAGTCTTTAAACACCCTTTAAAGAAGAGTACAAAAAATGGTTGAGTTCTTCTATACCAATGATGAAAATGACAAAGCCAGTTAGAGTATCAGAATGTCAATGATGAAACATTAAATGAATGTAAAAATAATCTCACTCTAATCTCTTAAATTACATGGAGGAAAATTGAGTGTCAACAAATTGTGGAGGGCTTGAGATGTTGCCCTGCTTAGTCTGCTCACAGTTTCGTAGATGTGGCAGAAGACAGGAGACTCAAGTCAGAGACAAAGGACATTAGTGCCCAGGCACAGCAGGCAACGTGAACTTCATGTTCAAGTCAATTCCCATTGCTCCCCAAGTTCCATGGGGGATGAAGATATGAATCCAGGTGGATGCTGGACATGCAGAGTATCTGTGTCACAGCTGAGGAATTTTGAGTTAAGGAAACCCTCAATTTTAGAAGGAGGATGCTAGAAGGAAATGGCAACTCACTCCAGTGTTCTTGCCTGGAGAATCCCAGGGATGGAGGAGCCTGGTGGGCTGCCGTCTATGGGGTCACACAGAGTCGGACATGACTGATGCGACTTAGCAGCAGCAGCAGCAGCAAACCTGCCTAATGTTTTCCAAGGAGGAAAACCTATCTTCATCACTATGACCTGGAAACAAATCTGTCATCTGCCCTGGAGGGAGACATTGTCTATACAAACATCTGTTCAAACGTAACAAAGAAGTTAATGCCTCTTGCTCAGAAGATGTGCAAAAATGTGAAAGACACATAGACAATTGTATCCCAATACTGAGATTTAGTGAGAAGAAAGAGATTATTTAAAACCACCCACTAAAGTGCTGAGTTGCTGATTAGTACAATAAAATATGGTAGAAATATATTATTTAATATTTGATAGTCAGGTGGACACATCCTAAGGTGGCACCTCATGAGTTAATCTCCTCTCTTTGCAGGAAGAACCTGTGACTTGGTTTTAACCAAATGAATATGCCAAAGCTTATAGGATGTCACTCTCATGATTAGGTTACTCTTTCTATCTATATTTTAGGAAACCCGTGGCATAGATATAGATTAGATAGATGAATATATCACCTAAAATCATATATACATGACTTAGCAGATTATGTCCGTCGCCTGCTGGTCTGGTAAAAACAGACTGCCACACTGTAACTGTTTGTGGAAAGGTTCATGTGGTAGGAAATTATGAACGTCCTCTAGGGACGAAAGGCAGCCTCCAGCCAACATCCAAAAAAAGCTGGGGTCCTCAGTCCCACAGCCAAAGGATCAGAATTCTGCCAACAACCTAAGCGAGCATGGAAGCACATTTTCCCCACTTGTACCTCCAGATGCAGCCTGGTCAACATGGCTTGCCGCTTTTGTTGCCACCTTTCAAAGCTCTAAGCAAAGGACCCAGTTGAGCTGGGCTTATAGTTTCTCTTGACCCAGAGAAACTGTAAGGTAATACATAATTGCTATCTTAAGCTGCTACATTTTTTGGTGATTTGTTATTTAGCAACAGATTAATATAACAGCTTAGCACAGCCCAGAATTTCATCTATTGAACACCTCTTCTTATTTATCTCAATGAGCTAGAAATCAAGTCTTGCTGAAATTTATCTTGTAACTTTTTTGGTCAATTCCTGGAAGGCTTAAACTGACCCTACTTAGATCACTGTAAGTCATTTCTTCCAACAAATATGAATGATTGGTGGTTTATTTATTTCACTTTACAGTCATTCCACCCAGAACAGAAACAAGATGAATAAATATCCAGCTGATTCCCCATTTCTTTTGGTAAAACCTTATTAATTATTCAAATCCACAAAAATTTTCTCTTTATACAACCTACTTCTGTATATTACTATAAAATTTAGCAATGTACAAAAGTAGGTTCAATACAGAGAGAATTTTTGTTCAATTTTTATTGAACCTACTTTTGCATATTACTATAAAATTCAGCAGCTTCCCAGTGTGGTGGTAGTGGTAAAGAACCCACTTGCCAATGCAGGAGATGACAGCGATGTGGGTTTGATCCCTGAGTCAGGAAGATCCCCCAGAGGAGGGCATGACAACCCACAGGAATACAGGCAGTATTCCTGGCTGGAGAATCCCATGGACAGAGGAGCCTGGTTGGCTACAGTCCACGGGGTTACAAAGAATCGGACATAACTAAGCAACTGAGCACATAAAATTTAGCATTTACTTTTTCTTAACAATTGCATTATTTCTCCAGTATAACTGTAGATCTTCTATTTGTCTTCAGATATTTTTATATTTCCCAAAATATTTATAACAGTGTCAGGCAAAAAGGACACGCTCATTAAGTTCTGTTGATTGATAAACATGACCTGATTTTTCAGAAGTTCTTTCTAACAACTGATCTGCCTGGATACTGCAGAATTTACTCAGTATGAAATTGCTCCCTTACTTCTCCCATTCTGAGTTGTTTTGACTCATCCCCAAAGTTTGGGACTGAAATAACCTTTGGAAAACAATGAGGTCTTATGTCAAAATCACTTTCTGGGTTAGTTCTATTTTTAGTCACTATGTGGCATAATGTATCCCCATGTCAGAGGGCACTTCCATCTGCATACTTAGGAGCAGTCTTTATACTTAAATTAAACTAGTATTTTAACATATTTACCCTAAATATAATATTGGATAATTTTGGATAAATCATAAAAGTAGAGAAGAAAGAAATTTCAAAGATACTTCTAAAAATACAGACTCTGCTATAAATAAATGAATAAACATGTGCCTATAACTTTGGGATGCTGATAAATCTAGGTTATAATTTCATTAGCCATAATTTTAGGCCAGCTTCTTCTCATCCCTAATATTTTCTGTAATGGCAAGCAGCCAGCATTCTTGGGATGATGTATTATAAAACTTTTGCATCATAAATCTTTGCATTTCACATCAAACTGGAATATATATGACAAGATAAAATAACAAATAGTGTCAGGTTTAGCTTTATGCCTAAGAAAGAATTAATTAGGACAAAAAGATTGATAGCAATTGCTATAATTCTTATATGCTTGTTTATTTTCTACAATGACTGAAAGTGAAAATGAAAGTCGTTCAGTTGTGTCTGACTCTTTGCGACCCCATAGTCCATGGAATTCTCCAGGCCAGAATACTGGAGTGGGTAGCCTTTCCCTTCTCCAGAGGATCTTCCCAACCTAGGGATCGAACCCAGGTCTCCTGCATTGCAGGTGGATTCTTAACCAGCTGAGCCACCAGGGAAGTCTACAGTGATTAGGTGGGGACAAAAGCTACACATTTGCAAAAATCCATTTACTAAAAACAACAGCACAATTTTATTAACCTAGAAATAAGGTGCCATAGGAATATTTTCTGACCCACTCATTTTTGAGAAGTCTCTTTTCTCTCTCCCTTACACACACAAGCACACATATACATACACACAATTTGAAATTTCAGTTTATCCTTTATTTACATGAACCTATTTTAGAAAACTTTTAATTGCCAGTCTGGCCTTAAACATGTAGCTACTTACTGCTTCCCTTTGTAAATAACTTTGCTAAAACAATTATTATATGGGAATTCCCTCATGATCCAGTAGTTAGGATATGGCGCTTTCACTGCCAAGGGCACAGGTTCAATTCCAGGTCAGGGAACTAAGATCCTGCAAGCCATGAGGAGCAGCCCAAACAAAACAAAACAAAAACACAAAACAAATGAACAAACAAAAGACTGCCATAATTCCAAATCATAAAGTGTAAGTACAAAGATAGTGATAATGTTAATAGCTTATATAGGCTTTTTCCTGTTACATTTCTTTGAATGAATCACCATTGTTTTCCATGAAACTACTTGAATTTCACTTTCTTAGTGGCTTTTAGTTTTAGTTGATCTTGACTTGTTTTTGCTATTTTTCAGTCTATACCAAAAGCAAAGTATTTGAACAAAGAATCTGAAAATAGTATCAAAACAAATGAATTTTCTTATGTAGAATACATTAGACAATTACTTAGTGCCTTCCTCATATTTTGAGCTCAGTATATTCTTGGAGAATAAATAATAGCCAAAAAAAAAAAAAAAAAAAAAAAACCTAGGAGAATCCATCATAAACAGAACTGTTATGCAGTAAGTGCTGATGAAACTTTTTCAGACAAAAGGGCAATGACACCAGATAGAAACTTAGTTCTTAAGGAAGAAAAATGAAGAGTACTGGAAATGCTATTTTTTAAAAGATGATGGAGAGTTTAATACAAATATTATAATACTGTATTTGGGGGATTACAACATAAATAGCTTTAAAATATGTAACAATAACACTACAAAGAATAAGTGAGGTAAGTAGTATGATACGGTTATATGATTGTGACATTACACATAAGTTATATATTAATTCAAGGTAAACTGGGACAAGTTATAGATGCATAATGTAAACCCTAATTAACTACTAAAATATAAATAAGTATTTAAAAAACCAATAGTGAAAATACAGCACTATAGGAATTTCTGGGCTTCCCAAGTGGCACAGTTGATAAAGAATCCTCCTGCCAAAGCAGGAGACAAAGGAGACGCAGGTTCAATCCTTGGGTCAAGAAGATCCTCTGGAGTAAGAAATAGCAACCCACTTCAGTATTATTCCCTGGGAAATCCCTTGGACAGAGGAGCCAGGCCTGCTACAGTCCACGGGGTCACAAAGAGTCAAGGACAGGAACAGTATGTAAGCCAAGAACTTCCAGATGTACAAGCTGGATTTAAAAAAGGCAGAGTAACCAAAGATCAAACTGACAACATGCACTGGATCATAGAGAAAGTAAGGGAATTCCAGGAAAACATCTATTTCTGCTTCACTGATTATGCTAAAGCCTTTGACTTGTATGGATCACAACAAACTGCGGAAAATTCCTAAAGAGATGGAAATACCAGACCATCTTACCTGTCTCCTGAGAAACCTGTGTGCAAGTCAAGAAGCAAGAGTTAGAACCGGACATGGAACAAAGTCTGACTCTGCAGTTTCATGGACTGCAGCATGCCAGGCTTCCCTGTCCTTCACTATCTCCCAGAGTTGGCTCCACTAAGTTGGTGATGCCATCCAACCGTCTCATCCTCTTTCTCCCCTTCTCCTCTTGCCATCAATCTTTCCCAGCATCAGGTTCTTCTCCAATGAGTCAGCTCTTTGCATCAAATGGCCAAAGTATTGAAGCTTCAGCTTCAGCATCTGTCTTTTCAATGAATAATATTCAGGGTTGATTTCCTTAAGGATTGACTGGTTTGATCTCCCTGCTGTCCAAGGGACCCTCAAGAGTCTTTTCCTTAGCTTATATGCAGAGTACACCATGTGAAATGCTGGACTGGATAAATGACAAGCTGGAAACAAGACTGCCAGGAGAAATATCAACAACCTTGGATATGCAAACAATACCAATCTTATGGCGGAAAGCGAAGAGGAACTAAAAAGCCTCTTGATGAGAGTGAAAGAAGGGACTGAAAAAGCTGGCTTGAAATTCAGCATCAAAAAAGCAAAGATCATGGCATCTGTTCCCATCACTTCATGGCAAATAGAAGGGGAAAAGTGCAAATAGTGACAGATTTTATTTCAATTGGGCTCCAAAATCACTGCAGTTGGTGACTGCAGCCATGAAATTAAAAGATGCTTCCTCCTTGGAAAGAAAGCTATGACATACCTGCTGCTGCTGCTGCTAAGTCGCTTCAGTCGTGTCCGACTCTGTGCGACCCCATAGACGGCAGCCCACCAGGCTCCACTGTCCCTGGGATTCTCCAGGCAAGAACCTAGACAGCATATTAAAAAGCTGAGACATGACTTGCCGACAAAAGTCCATATGGTCAAAGCTATGGATGTTAGATGGAGGAGCAAATGGCAACCCACTCCAGTATTCTTGCCTAGAGAATCCTGTGGACAGAGGAGCCTGGTGGGCTGCCATCTATGGGGTCGCACAGAGTCGGACATGACTGAAGCGACTTAGCAGCAGCAGCAGCGTGGACGTTAGAGTTGGACCATAAAGAAGATGGAGTGCCGAAGATTTGATGCTTTTGAATTGTGGTTCTGGAGAAGACTCCTGAGAGTCCCTTGGACAGCAAGGGGATCAAACCAGTCAATCCTGAAGGAAATCAATCCTGAATATTCAGTGGAAGGACTGATGCTGAAACTGAAGCTCCAATACTTTGGCCATCTGATGGCAAGAGCCAAAGTCCTTTTCTCATTGGAAAAATGAGAAATTGGAATCTTTCTCCTGATGCTGGGAAAGATTGAGGGCAGGAGGAGAAGGATGTGACAGAGGATGAGATGGTTGGATGGCATCACCGATTTAATGGACATGAGTTTGAGAAAATTCCTGGAGACAGTGCCTGGCGTGCTGCAGTTCATGGGGTCACAAAGAGTCAGACAGGACTTAGTGACTAAACAACAACACATAGGAATTTCTAGCACTTGTACCCTCCCCAAAACCATACTGAACAACTATATGGTAAGATACATAGTAATATTACACACTGTTCCTGAATAACAGAGAAAGATAGAATGTGTCCCAAGTCATTTTATAAGACCAGCATAGTGCTTTCAAAAAAATACATATAAAAATCCTTAATAAAAGAAAAGAAAATTAAAAAAAAGAAAAGCAAATTATAATCAGCAATATATAAAAAGAATTCTGTATCATAATCTAATTGGAGTTATTCTAAGAATACAAGGAAGGTTTAACAGTTGAAAATCAAAAAAAGAGAGAGACAGATAAAAATTATCATCTCAACAAATACAGAAAAAAAAAAAATTGACCAAATTCAGCAACCATTTATGACTAAAAAGCAAAAACAAAAATTCAAAGCAAAGTGGTGATAGAAGGAAACACTCTAACTTTGCTATCAGGGTTATGCCAGCCTTAAAACAAGACAAATTTGTTATCTTACAGTTCTGGAAGTCAGAAACCCAAAATGAGTCTCACAGGGCTCAAATCATGGTGCTGTCACCAGACTGAGTTCCTTCCTCAAGACACTGTATGAGAATCTACTCACTCACCCACTCCAGACTCTAGAGGCTGCTCACCTTCCTTGGTGTATGGCTCACTTCCATCTTCAAGTTAGCAATGACCAGTCAATTCTTCATCACACTGCATCAGTCTGACTCTGACTCTACCTCTCTCTTCCACATCTAAGAACTCTTGTGATTACACTGAGTCCAAATGGTTAATCCAGGAGAATCTTAAGGTCAACTGATTAGCAATCTTAATTCCATCTACTACCTTAACTTCTGGGGATTAGGACACAGACATCTTTGGGAAACCATCATTTTACCTACCACAATCTGTACCTCCACATACTATCAATTTTTCATCATTATTTAGTTGCTAAATCGTCTTTGGGACGCCCTGTATTGTAACCCGTCAGGCTCCTCTGTCAATGGGACTTCCTAGGCAAGAATATTGGAGTGAGTTGCTATGTCCTTCTCCAGGGGATCTTTCTGATCCATGGGAAATCAAAATCTCTGCTTGGCAGGCAAATTCTTTATCACTGAGCCACCAGGGAAGCCCCACTATCAATTTACCCCCTGGATTATTTCAGAGAAGATCCCAGATATTACACCATCTCATTCATAGCTATTTCAGTATGTATTTTTAAAAGATAAGAATCCTTTTTAAAAAGAAACAATCTGGACTTTTCTGGCAGTCCAGTGGTTAAGAATTCACCTTGCAATGCAGGGGACATGGGTTTGATCCCTGGTGGGGAACTAAGATCCCACATGCTGAGCAGCAACTAAGCCCAAGCTCCACAACTAGAGAATCTGCACAGCAATGAAAGAACCTGCATGCTGCAACAAAGTAAACATTTTAAAAAAAGAAAACAATCACACCTGAAAAATAATAACAATGACTTCTTAGGATCATGAACTATCCAGTCATTATTTAAATTGGGCTTCCCTGGTGGCTCAGCCAGTAAAGAATCCACCTGCAATGCAGGAGACCCGGGTTCAATACCTGGGTTGGGAAGATCCCCTGGAGAAGGGAAGATTCCCCTGGAGAAGGGAATGGCAACCCACTGCAGTATTCTAGCCTGGACAATTCCATGGACAGAGGAGCCTGGTGGGTTACAGTTGAACGGGGGTACACAGAGTTAGATATGACTGAGCAACTAACACTTCCATAATTTTTAGAATACTTTACAGCTTATTTGAAAGAGAATTCAAATAAGATCCATACATGACATTGAATAATATTTGATTAAAAGAGTAACATTTCTGAGGGTCCCTAACATTACTTTAAATCACTTAATTATATTGTCAAATACATACATACATGAGAACTGAATATAAATTACTCATGTGTATCTCTCATGTATCTACAGAAAAGAAAATATCCTTGAAGCAAAGCTGTGGACCCAGTTTTGAGAAATGTGATTCCTATATCACTGTACACAAAGCTCATTTTAAAGTTAGTTGTATCATGTCCTGTGACAGTACTTCATTGTTGCCCAAAACTGTTGCTTAATTTCATCATTTAATTAGCATTCTTCAGTAACATTTTTGCAATCTCGGTTTACCAGTCACTTTTCCTGGACTTCCCTAGTGGCTCAGTTGGTAAAGAATCTGATTATAATCCAGGTGACCTGGGTTTGATCCCTGGTTTGGGGAGATCCCCTGGAGAAGGAAATGGCTACTCACTCGAGTGTTATTGCCTGGAGAATACCATGGACAGAGGAGTTGGGCGGGCTACAGTCCATGGGATCCCAAAGAGCTGGACATGACTGTGAGACTAACTTATGCTTTTTCCTAGGTAGGGAAACACAAAGGTGAAAAAAATAACTTGGTCAACTGCTCACAACAGATTTTTCAAAAAGTTATATATATTATCAAAACAACTATAATGTAAGCTATGTGAAGGTGGGAAGCCTAATCTTCATGTTTCCCAGGGACCCAACAAAGTGCTTTCAAAAAGTTGGTACTCAATCAGTATTCAGTAATTGATTAGACTTGAAAACCTATATTCAATTGCTCAGTTAAATTTGGCAGACAAACCTGGAGAGAAAGAACCGTGCCACCGTATTTCTCTTTTTCATTTTGCATGAAGAAGCAGCGAGTGCATTTGTTTTCATGTTGACAATTACGATGAAGAGAAGGATGCTTGGAGATAGTGATGGTGCAACAGCCACTGTGGCAATCTGGAGCTGAGCAAGTCATAAAGCTGACCTCGGCGGGTGCAGAGCTTCACCAGTCAGCATAATAGATGGATAGCTGTTATGGCTCAACAGTGATCGATGAAATTTGCTCAGAATAGCACAACACATTCAGCTCTTTGGGGATCATGAACATTTATCATTGATGATTAATCCTTTCATGAGTCCATTTCGAGGTTAACAGAGCTCCTTTATTGCATTTTTGTTCCCTGTCTATCAGTCCCACCGTACCACTCATTCAGAGAATGTTTACTTTCTGGGACCATGCTATGTATATAACTGAAATGAAAGGCGCTCAGTCATGTCTGGCTCTTTGTGACCCCATGGACTATACAGTCCATGGAATTCTCCAGGCCAGAATACTGGAGCGGGTAGCCATTCCCTTCTCCAGGAGATCTTCCCAACCCAAGGATTGAACCCAGGTCTCCTGCATTGCAGGCAGATTCTTAACCAGCTGAGCCACCAGGGAAGCCCACAGATCCTGAATATTGAATCACAGAACTACATGGCAGATTTTTCCCAGCTCCAAGGATTATCTCACAGTCTATTTTCCAGCATGTGCATAGTTCTCATACTATCTTCTACCATATAAACTTCTGGCTTATGTCATCAGACAACCTGGTACAAATTTCCATATAATATCTGAGAGGGATTAGACATTAATATATGCTAACATATTTTTAAATAATAGACTAATGTTAATTCTCAAAGGGAAAATCTGAGAGAGGGTACATTAAGAGAATGCCGATGAGTTTTGAACACATGGAACATGCTGCTACCATCCAAGAAGTTAGGTAAAATTAGGTGACTTGAGGAGAATAGGACAAAAAAGACACTAAAAAAGAAGAGCTGTATCACAATTACATAAATCTTGGGTGTTCTATTCATGTCCATACTCATCCCTGGCTACATCATAAATCCTTTAAAAGTGGAGATCAGATTATGCACCTCTTTACATTCTGACTGTAGAACTCTGTGTGCTGCATAGACCAACATCATTGCCATCACCTGGGAGCTTATTAGAAATGCATAACCATAGCCCTCATCCCAGACATATTCAATCAGAATCAGTACTAAAAAAAAAAAATCCAGGTTATTTCAATGTACGTTAAAGTTTAAGAAACACTATGGTACTAGCACAGGGCTTCCCAAGTGGAGCTAGTGGTAAAGAATCCACCTCTCAAGGGAGGAGTCATAAGAAACTCGGGTTCAGTCCCTGGGTTGGGAAGGTTCCCTGGAAGAGCTCATGGAGAGAATCCCATGGACAAAAGAGCCTGGTGGGCTACAGTCCATAGCGTTGCAAAGAGTCAGACATGAGTGAAGCAACTCAGCACTATCCACAGTACTAGCCTTATACACGTTAAGATTCAATACATGTGTTAATTACTCTCAAAAAACAAAGGTTTCATAACCTGTTAAAAATACCAGGTGTGAAGATCTGAGAGAGAAAATATGTGAAAACAGTTTGAGATAGAAAGATAAAAAACATGCATATACCAGGAATATTATAATTTTGGGGGGAACCTGCCATAATTATATGCCAGAAGAATAGGGTGTTCTAGAGGATCTTTCTTCAAAGTAAGATGTTTGCCTCTGGATGTGTGCAAAACAATCCAATCGGGTATAGGTATAAAATTTTAGAATTTTTATTTTTAACAGGAGCTATCCAGGTGTCCATGCTAAATTGCTTCAGTCATGTCCAGCTCTTTGCGACCCTATGGAACATAGCCTGCCAGGCTCCTCTCTCCATGGGATTCTCCAGGCAAGAATACTGCAGTGGGTTGCCATTCCCTTCTCTAGGGGATCTTCCCGACCCAGGAATTGAACCCGAGTCTCTTATGTCTCCTGTACTGGCAGGCAGATTCTTTACCACTATTTACCACTAGCACCTCAATATTCAGGTTGGCATTGTTACCTATGCTCAGTATGACAGACAGCTTGTGAGATCAGCAGTAGTACTCTCAGCCTACTGAAATTTTCTGCAGTTTATGTGTGGCTTTAAGCGACTGTAATTAAATGAACAATTTTAAAAGATTCCTTCAAGGGATACAAAAGGAAAGCAATGGCAAAAAGAAAAAAAAAAAAAAAAAAAAAAAAAAAGGCAGAACAGGCATTTATATGGGGCTTCCCTCATAGCTCAGTCGGTAAAAAGTCTGCCTGCAATGTAGGAGACTCAGATTCCATTACTCCAGTATTCTTGCCTGAAGAATCCCATGGACAGAGGAACCTGGCAGGCTACAGTCTATGGGGTGGCAAGAGTTGGACACTACTTAGCAACTAAACCACCACAGGCATTTATATCCTTATGCAGGCTCTTAGTCATATTCAAGGCAAAAGCAGTGGCAATAAAATCAAGTCTGATCTGAAGTAAGCCCAAAATTCCTACATTATTTTTAAAGCTTTATAGAGGTATTATTGATAGACAAATAACTGCACATATTTATTGTGTACAATTTGTTCATTCTTTTTTCCACTAAATATATTAAACATTTAAAAATTATTTAAAGGTACCCATATAACCCCTCGGAGAAGGCAATGGCACCCCACTCCAGTACTCTTGCCTGGAGAATCCCATGGATGGAGAAGCCTGGTAGGCTGCAGTCCATGGGGTCGCTAAGAGTCGGACACGACTGAGCGACTTCGATTTCACTTTTCACTTTCATGCACTGGAGAAGGAAATGGAAACCCACTCCAGTGTTCTTGCCTGGAGAATCCCAGGGACTGGGGAGCCTGGTGGGCTGCCGTCTATGGGGTCACATAGAGTCGGACACGACTGAAGTGACTTAGCATAGCATATAACCCTTAGTCAAAGCTATGGTTTTTCCAGTAGTCATGTATGGATGTGAGAGTTGGACCATAAAGAAAGCTGAGCACTGAAGAATTGATGCTTTGGAACTGTGGTGTTGGAAAAGAGTCTTAAGAGTCCGGGAGATCCAACCAGTCCATCCTAAAGGAGATCAGTCCTAAATATTCACTGGAAGGACTGATGCTGAGGTTGAAGCTCCAAGACTTTGGCCACCTAATTTGAAGAAAAGACCCTGATGTCTGGAAAGATTGAAGGCAGGAGGAAAAGGGGATGACAGAGGATGAGATGGTTAGATGGCATCACCAACTCAATGGACATGAGTTTGAGCAAGCTTTGGGAGTTGGTGATGGACAGGGAAGCCTGGCATGCTGCAGTCCATGGGGTCGCAAAGAGTTGGACACAACTGAGCGACTGAACTAACTGATATAACCCCACCATCACTGAGGCCGGAGCTTGCTCTAAGAGTATATTGCCATCCTTTATAAAACAGGCTTTCCAGTATGGACTGGAAAGCTGATAGTCTGAGATTTGAGGATACATTTAGTGAAAAAAAAAGCACAGAGCAGAATGATACAGAAAGTGAGTTATATTTTATGGAAAAGAAGAATCCACACATTTCTTTTAAAACTTAATTATACATCACTGTAGTAAGGCAACTATATTTCAGAAAAAAATTTAAAAATTACACTGTAAAATTTTTGAAAACTGGAGTCAAAGTGAAGACCCTATATTCTAGAAAAGGAGTAGTAGAGTCATATTTAAGGATAGGAATTAGAATAGCTTTAGACCTCTCAAGAGCAATACTGGAGACAAGAAGACAATGAAAAAATGCCTTCACAAATCTGAAGAGAAATTACTTTTCTTTTAGAATTATATATCCAATAAAACTATTACTTAGCATTAGGATAGAAAATGGACATTTTCTAACATGCAATTTCCTTTAAAAAAATTTACTCCCCCAAAACTCCTTCTCAAGAAGCCGTAAGATATGCTTCATTAAAAAACAGTCAGGCTAACAAAGAGGGAAAAATGGAGTCCAGAACACAAGGGACCAAAGCCAAAAAGCAGGGAGGTAGCCAGGTCCTGTAGTCACAGCAGTGGCTGAGGCTGCCAGGGGGGCGCTGGCTGCCTGACTGGAGAGCGAGCCAAGGACATCCTGGGTGAAGCAGGGCTGCACTTGGACGAGCTGAACAAGCAGCAGGTATTGGACCCAGAGGTTACCCAGCAGGCCAGAGAGCTCAAGGAAGAGTGCAAGGACTTTGTGGACAAAGTGGGCCAATTTTAGAAAATAACTGGTGGTTTAATTGAGCTTGTTGACCAACTTGCAAAAGAAGCAGAAAATGAGAAGATGAAGGCCACTGGTGCTCAGAACTTGCTGAGATCTATAGCAAGATAGAGAGAAGACCAATAGCAACAACTCCAGGCACTAACAGCAGAAAAGAATGCAGCCTGAAGGGTATCGCATTGAATATGAAGCTTTGTGGAAAGGAGAAGCAGAACAAAATGAATTTATTGACCAATTTATTTCTTAGAAATGAACTGAAAATTTCGTTTTCTAGCAGGAGGGCAAAAAAAAAAAAGAAAAGAAAAAGAAAAAAATCCATAATGCCCAAACCCAAAAAACCTCTGTATCATCCTGGTGACCTAATGACCCAGGAGTGTGGTGTGAGATGGCATGAAGACCCGCAGCATCTCTGAAGGCAGGAGCACAGAGCTGGGGAGCTTCTTTTCAGATGTCAGTGTTTACCTGCAGGTGAACACTCAGTGGCCACTGTGGTCCAGGCTCTCACCTCTTGCACTCTCAGTCTGAACTGAGCAGCATGTAAACTTTGATTTTTTTTTTGGTAAATTTTCATAGTTTTGGGAGGAAAATAAATAAATTATTTCCAAAATAAAAAATAAAAAAGAACGATGAAGGTAAAAGATGGTGACAAGAAACTTAATCAGCTGATTTAAGAAAGAAATGGAAAATCTTATTCTATTCAAACTGAGGGTTATAACCTGGGAGCAACCTCTCAGAAACCTCTGAGAACTCTTCCGCTCATTAGAAGTCAAAGCACAGTTACCTAAATTTCTGAGACAGAGCGCTGTACATAAGCACAGTTTATACAATCCAGGTCTACAGGTAGAAAGTGAGGAGTGGCTTGTGGGTCACTCATGGCCCCTTACAAGATTAAGAAGAAAGGTTTATCTCCCCAGGAGGTGGGATCCTTAATGAGATAAAACAGGAAGTTTAGGAAAGTTATCTCCTAAGGAGGTCTGGAAGGGAGGAGGCCCCAAAAAAGAAAAATTTTATGTTAAATCTGTCTTGTCTTGCAATACAATGTGAATTTTATTTTATCAGAGGAAATCCTGAATAAGAATTTGCACTGTCCTAGATTGGGTGAATACTCATTTGTGGGGCAGGTTGGAAGAATCTGGGAGACATTTCCCCAAAGATGAAATTGACAGACTCACTGCTGTGAGCCTGTATATTCAGAAACATACAAATCCAGAGTGTCGAGGTTGAATTAGCAATTAATAACAGATAACATTTATGGAATGCTTTCTATGGGCAGACACTCTTCCAAGCACACTGTGTCTGAACCTTATGCAATGGATGTATGTATTGCCCCTATTTTACAGATAAGAAAAAGAAGGCAAAGCCAATTAACTAGGTGGGTCAACACAGCTAGTAAGGAGGAGCACTGCAGCTGAATCCCAGGCAATCGGACTCCAGAGACTTTTGTGTAACTCTTACTCCATACTAGTTTTCCAAGGGTACAGAAATGCCACCAGTTAAAAAAGAAACAAACAAGAAAAATCGACTTCAGGAAAAAACAGAAAATGGCATAAAGAAAAGTAATTATAATTTTCTATGTGGTTGTGCTGTGAATGGCATTTTTATATTCATAATAATGTGAATATTAACTATTGATCTGATATTATGATACAGTGTTATTAAAAACACTGGAGGATGTGGAAGGTGCTTATGCACAGTGGAAATAGGAAGAAAGAGGAGAGCTAAATCTAGATGGGGAAAAAGTGGAAAGAGTGACAGACTTTATTTTCTTGGGCTCCAAAATCACTGTGGATGGTGACTGCAGCCTTGAAATTAAAAGATGCTTGCTCCTTGGAAGGAAAGCTATGACAAACCTAGACAGTGTATTAAAAAGCAGAGATTATTACTTTGCCTACAAAGGTCCATATAGTCAAAGCTATGGTTTTTCCAGCAGTCATGTATGGATGTGAGAGCTGGACAATAAAAAAGGCTGAGCACTGAAGAAATGATGCCTTCGAACTGTGGTGCTGAAGTAGACTCTTGAGAGTCCCTTGGACAGCAAGGAGATCAAACCAGTCATTCTAAAGGAAATCAACCCTGAGTATTCACTGGAAGGACTGATGCTGAAGCTTCAATATTTTGGCCACCTGATGTAAAGAGCTGACTCACTGGAAAAGACCCTGATGCTGGGAAAGACTGAAGGCAGGAGGAGAAGGGAGTGACAGAGGATGAGATGGTTGGATGGCATCACTGATTCAGTGGACATGAGTTTGAGCAAGCTCCAGGAGATAGTAAAGGACAGGGAAGCCTGGTGTGCAGTCCATGCAGTCACAAAGAGTTGGACCCAAGTGAGCAACTGAACAACAACAACAATAAAATATTTCTTAAAAACAACAATTTGCAGCCATAGTGAATATGAGCTACTTGCTGTTTTTCTACTTATGTTCAATTTTTACTTTCATATTATTTTAATACTAATGAAGTTATCATTACATTAAAATAAATGTTCAATTCAATGTGTATGTTAATTTCAAACCAATAAAAAGGGATTCAGTGGAAACTAAATCTCTAGGTCAGACTCTAGTTGCTCTGACTCCCTTTCCAGAGGAACCACAATGATCAGTTTCCTGCATATCCTTTCAGAGATAGATTAAATGAGTTCACGTACACGATGAGCTTAGAACTTTGCCTAAAGTGAAAAGTGAAGTCGCTCAGTCATGTCCAACTCTTTGCAACCCGATGGACTGTAGCCTACCAGGCTCCTCTGTCCATGGAATTTTCCAGGCAAGAGTACCGGATTGGGTTGCCATTGCCTTCTCCAGGGGATCTTTCCGACTCAGGGACTGAACCCACCAGGTGTCCCACATTGCAGGCAGACGCTTTAACGTCTGAGCCACCAGGAAGGCCAGAACACTGCCTAAGTCAAACCAGATGCCAAGCAAATGTTTGCTACTAATAACAGTAGCCATGGAGGTGGAGATGGTAGTGCTGGTGGCAGGTAGTGTGTACAGTTCAATCGTCTTTACTGGCTTCGTGATATTACAAAACAATAGGGTAATACAATTTTTTAACTATTCTCTTTACACAAGACCACTCTTGCCTGGTGGCTTAGACGGTAAAGCGTCTGCCTACAATGCGGGAGACCAGGGTTCAATCCCTGGGTCAGGAAGATCTCCTGGAGAAGGAAATGGCAACCCACTCCAGTATTCCTGCCTGGAAAATCCCATGGACGGAGGAACCTGTTTAGGCTATAGTCCATGAGGTCGCAAAGAGTCGGACACGACTGAGCGACTTCACTCACTCTTACACAAGACATGAATGACAAAATGTTACTATAGTTCCTGTGCTGCTAAGTTGCTTCAGTCGTGTCCGACTCTGTGAGACCCCAGAGACGGCAGCCCACGAGGGCTCCCCCCCACCCCCCCGCCCGGCCTCCTGCCCCGTCCCTGGGATTCTCCAGGCAAGAACACTGGAGTGGGTTGCCATTTCCTTCTCCAATGCATGAAAGTGAAAAGTGAAAGTGAAGTCGACTCTTTGAGACTCCATGGACTGCAGCCTAGCAGGCTCCTCCATCCATGGGATTTTCCAGGCAAGAGTACTGGAGTGGGGTGCCATCGCCTTCTCATAATCTCCTAAAATAACGAAATAAAGAAATATGGAAATTGGGTGTTTTAAAAAGCAAGTTATCTATAAAACTCTGCATGCCCTAAGATCTGAATTACAGCATTAGAGTAAGCAGTAGGAAGACCTGTGCTAATGTGACACTGAGTGTGGAAGAGTCGTACAACTGTTCAACCTCACCTCTAGTTAAGTGTATGTAATAGAAACTTAACACCTAGCATGGTCAGTTAGCACATCCAAATGTGTTTATTTGCAGAGATTTTATAACCAAGCCCATGAACAAGAGATTTTTAATTAAATTAATTTAATTAGAGGAATAACTGCTCACGGTCTCTGCTTAAAAGATAAGGTGACCAACAGCCTCCCTAATAACTTTGTATAATACATTTGAAACTATAGAGGTATCTTAATATCAGTAACTTATCACACAAACAGATATTCTCTCTTCTAGAACACTTTTTAACAGAAATAACTGGTTTCACAGCCTCCTGGGATTTGAATGGTGGTTCTACCATTTATGGTTGGGTGACCTAGGATAAATTATTATTTTTTTAATTTATTTTTTATTTTTGTTTTGTTTTTATCTTTTTTTTTGTTTTTGTTTTGTTTTCTAGGATAAATTATTATACTTAACTTTTCTGAGCTTCAGCTTCTTATCAGTAAATGAGGGGGAGGAGGGCTGTGGTGTGAAGGACCATGTGAGTATCTGTTGCTATTAGCAGTGGTATATGACTTAATCTAATTTTCCAATTTAATTTGATTCTAGTCACTGAACATTTTTATGCTCAATTATGCTTAAAGTAATTTCATTTAAAAGAGAACCATATCCAGAGTGGGTCTTAAGTAGTTTATGAAGCCATGAAAGTGTACCTAAAACCTTAAGTCATTATCCCACCAACAGCAAAGTTTTAGCTTTGGCATATTTGACAACAGAGCTGAAGTATATTGGAGAAGGCAATGGCACCCCACTCCAGCACTGTTGCCTGGAAAATTCCATGGACAGAGGAGCTTGGTAGGCTGAAGTCCATGGGGTCGCTGGGAGTCAGACACGACTGAGTGACTTCACTTTGACTTTTCACCTTCATGCATTGGAGAAGGAAATGGCAACCCACTCCAGTGTTCTTGCCTGGAGAATCCCAGGGACGGAGGAGCCTGGT
The DNA here is from genome assembly GCF_027580195.1 of Bos mutus. Classification (NCBI taxonomy): domain Eukaryota; kingdom Metazoa; phylum Chordata; class Mammalia; order Artiodactyla; family Bovidae; genus Bos; species Bos mutus. The sequence goes on from NC_091617.1 coordinate 53,134,100, forward strand.
GGGCTGCCATCTATGGGGTCGCACAGTCGAACACGACTGAAGCGACTTAGCAGCAGCAGCAGCAGCTGAAGTATATGGCCCTATCCTTGTAGGAGAGCTGACATAAGACACTCTAATGCAGTACACAGCATTTCCCAGAGGATATCAGAACTTGGTATGTTAAAAATGATTAATAATGTTAATGAGTATTTAGAACTCTTGGAAGGATAGCTTAATTGCCTACATAATCCTAGGGGGCTAAAAGTGCAATGTAAGAATGGAACCCTGGATTTACTTGAGTAAACTTTTGAAGCCAAGACAATTAAACAAGGACAGGAATCCATGTGCTTCAAAGACATTATTTTAATACTGTTCCATTTTAAAAGTCATCAAGAGCCAAGGGACAGAGGGATTAGGAAGGAAAGAAAACAGTACTAATTTACACTGGGGTTGCATCATTGCTTTAAGCATCCTGTCTTTGCTTGTAGACTGAAACTTTGGTACAGAGAAATTAGACTCTCCCTAAATTTCAGGTTAACAGATGTCATCCAGAAGCCATTTGCCCAGTAGGGGGCGCTCATGAAATACTGATAGAATATGACAGCGGAAAACTCACTTGGAGAAAACAGTACTTAAGGCAGTAATAGGTGAGGGAACCTCAGACCCATGTGGTTTTTAGATTTAAAAAGTCCTAATTCCTTAGATGCATTATCAAAATTATCAGTAAAGGGGTAATTGGACCTGCAGACTTCTTTTTCAGAATTCTCTAAGAAACATAAATTACAGATATTAGCATCTCAGTTGGACATCAAGAAATAGAACAATCACTACCTTGAGGAAACACTCTTATTGAAAAGACAAGTGATACTGCTAATGCAAAGTTAAATTACAGAAAAGAATTTCAGAAAACATGAAAAGCAGCTCTCAACTCTTAATGTGGGAGGGCACTGCTATTCGATTCGGGGGAGGACTGGGAAACAGGAATGGGGATGACAGGACAAGGTGGGACTCCAGCCGAGAAGTGGCCAAAGAAAAGACCATCTGCAGTGCCAGGCAGCAGCAGTGGAGGCTTCACCCTGGGAAATTTGAAAAAAAAACAAAAACAAAAACAGATTATGAACAGACATGAACTTCCTATTAAGATACTAGCAGAGGGAGATAAAGAGATTTCAAGCTGGAGAGTGAAATAAGGGAAAAAGCTTAAAATTACTTATTTGACAGTCAGGACATTGTGGAGAAAACTGCTACTGGAGGTAACAAAGAGCTATCTCAGTTCCTGCTATAAATTCTTTATCATTTTCCAAGGTTCCTGCCTGATACTGGTGCCTGCTCTCCTTCCTTTTACACACCTTCTCACCTGTCTACTAAAAATAACAACAGCTAATATTTACTATTTAGGATCTGTTTTCTGCAAGCTATTTTTTTACAGACATTCTCTCACAAAGCAAAACCCAGCCTGGTAAGAAACATCAGTGTTCTACTTGTGACTGATTCACACTGCCATGTGGCAGAAGCCAATACAATATTGTATAGTAATTATCCTCCAATTAAAAAAAAAAAAAAAGGAAACATAGGGGTCCTTTTGCTGATGAGGAAGGGTAAGGAGCACGCCATTTCTTCACAGCGGTTAAGTGGTGAAACCAGAATCTGATCACTGCACTGTTTAACTTCAACATCAATATTCTTTTATTCCTGTTGTTTAGTCACTAAGTCCTGTCTGACTCCTTGCAACCTAATGGACTACAGCAAGTCAGGCTCCTCTATCCTCCACTATCTCCTGGAGCTCGCTCAAATTCAAGTCCATTAAGTTGGTGATGCTATCTAACCAACTCATCCTCTGCCACCATCTTCTCCTTTTGCCTTCAATCTTTACCAGCATCAGGGTCTTTTCCAGTGACTGGCTCTTCACATCAAGTGGCCAAAGTATTGAAGCTTCAGCTTCAGCATCAGTCCTTCCAATTATATTCAGGGTTTATTTTCTTCAGGTTTGACTGGTTTGATCTCCTTGCTTCCAAGGGACTCTCAAGAGTCTTCTTCAGCACCACAAATTGAAAGCATCAATTCTTACCCACTCAGCCTTCTTTATGGTCCAACTCTCACATCCGAACACTGGGAAAACCACAGCTTTCACTATGCAGACCTTTGTCGGCAAGGTGATGGCTCTGCTTTCTAATATAGTGTCTAGGTTTATCATAGCTTTCCTTCCAAGGAGCAAGCATCTTTTAATTTCATGGCTGCAGTCACCATTCACAGTGATTTTGGAGCCCAAGAAAATAGAAAATCTGTCATTGTTTCCATTTTCTCCCCTTCTATTTGCCATGAAGAGACGGAACCAGATGCCACACTCTTCGTTTTTTGAATGTTGAGTTTCAAGCCAGCTTTTTCACTCATCTCTTTCACCCTCATCAAGAGGCTCTTTAGTTCCTCTTTACTTTCTGCCATTAGAGTGGTATCATCTGCATATCTGAGGTTCTTGATATTTCTTCCGGCAATCTTGACTGCAGCTTGTGATTCATCCAGCCCAGCATTTCCCATGATGTACTCTGCATAGAAGTTAAATAACCAGGGTGACAATGTATAGCCTTATCACACTCCTTTCCCAGTTTGGAGCCACTCTGTTGTTCCATGTCCAATTCTAACTGTTGTTTCTTCACATGCATTCAGGTTTCTCAGAAGACTGGAAAGGTGGTCTGGTATTCCTAACTCTTTAAGAATTTTCCATAGTTTGTAGTGATCCACACGAAGGCTTTAACGTTATCAATGGAGCAGAAGTAGAAGTTTTTCTGGAATTCCCTGCTTTCTCCTTGGTCCAGTGACTGTTGGCAATTTGATCTCTGGTTCCTCTGTCTTTTTTAAACCCACCTTGTACATCTGGAAGTTCTTGTTTCATATACTGCTGAAGCCTAGCTTGAAAGATTTTGAGCATTACCTTGCTAGCACGTGAAATGAGGGCAAATGTATGGTGGTTTGAACATTATTTGGCATTGCCCTTCTTTGGGAGTGGAATGAAAACTGACCTTTTCCAATCCTGTGGCCACTGCTGAGTTTTCCAAATTTACTGACATACTGACTGTAGCACTTTAACAGCATCATCTTTTAGGATCTGAAGTAGCCCAGCTGGGATTCTGTCATTTCCACTAGGTTTTTTTGTTGTGATGCTTCCTAAGGGACACCTGACTTCACACTCCAGGAGTTCTGACTTTTTACTATGCCTTTAAAATTAAGGGAAGCTGAAGAAGACTACAGATAAATGCTTTGTCTTTCTGAGATTAGCAACCTGTGGAAATTCTATGAATGACTACATTTCATAGTTAAACATCTTCATGATACCTCCCTCTTTTGCTGTTACTCATATCTAGTGGGGAAAAAGTGAAGATTGTGAAAACTAGTCTGCTTAAATATCACTTGATTTTTTTATGTATAAGCTACTCCTTCACACATTAAAGACATAATTATTTAATATCTGCTATCTATTAGGCATGGGGAATCATAATCCAATAGCAAAGGTGGAAAAGATCCTTGAGCTGTCTCAGTATCACACATTTATACACAACAAATAGACAACTGAGCATTTCATTACCTCATACACCACCATCTAACTTGAAGGACAAGATCACTTTTAAAAAAGAGGAATAAACTTTAACTCTATGGAACAATTACTGCATGGTACATTTTGCTAACATGAAAGTGCGGGCTTTTTAGAAAACCTCCTCTTTCTTTAAATTTAAAGTCACTTTAATGCTAGATAATTTCTAACTTTGGTCATATATTCACTAATATACCTTCATAGTGAAAGTGAAAGTGAAGTCGCTCAGTCGTGTCCAACTCTTTGCAACCCCGTGGACTGTAGCCCACCAGGCTCCTCTGTCCATGGGATTCTCCAGGCAAGAATACTGGAGTGGGTTGCCATTTCCTTCTCCAGGGGATCTTCCCAACCCAGGGATCGAACCCAGGTCTCCTGCATTGCAGGCAGACGCTTTAACCTCTGAGCCACCAGGGAAGCCTTCATACAGTAGATGATAAATAGCAGAATGTCAAGTGTATTTGCACCAAGTTGCTAATCTCTTTCCCTAACTAGTGAATGCTTAGTATTATAGATTAATAACGGACTTCCCTGGTGGCTCAGTGGTAAAGAATCCGCATGGCAACACAGGAGATGAGGGTTCAATTCCTAAGTCAGGAAGATTCTCTGGAGAAGGAAACTGCAACCGATTCCAGTATTCTTGCCTTGGAGATCCCATTAGCAGAGGAGTTTGGCAGGCTACAGTCCATGTAGTCGCAAGAGAGTTAGCTCTAAAGCCACACTCATTGTCAATTACTTGTTAATTCACTTGTAACACTTTACAAAAGACAAAACACATGGCACTTTGCCTTCTTTCTCCTGGTTTCCTGAGAGTCTGACTAGGAGCTAGACTAAGGGTTCTAAATCATATTTGAAAGGGAATATATGCTGTGATTCATGGGGTCGCAAAGAGTCGGACACAACTGAGCGACTGATCTGATCTGATCTGATATACAAATGTTCCCATACATATACATAAGACATCTCTAGAAGGTCATTTAAGAGACTCAAACATTGATTCTCTCTGGTAAAAGAACCCAGTGAATAGAAGACTGAGGCTTTTCACTCTCTGGTATCTCGAATGTTGAACTATGTGAATGAATTTTCTGTTCAAAAAATTAAAATGAAGGTTAAAGAATCACATTTGTTGTACCTACTCTCACTTCCAGACTGGACTTCTGCTCAAATGGACTTTGACTTGGGACCACAGTGGCTCTAAGTTTCCTTTGCAGAGATTCAAAGAGTCTAATCATACAAAAGAAGAACTGTAGTTCACAACAACGCAGTTTCTCAAAAAAAATTTTTTTTCTCAAACTTTAACCAATGAAAGTAAAAACTGGGGTATTTTCAATTTTGTATTAATGCACATGAGTTCCTGTGGTAGGATTAGTGATAATGACCCTGATTAGCTTACAGCTCTCTACATTCCTCCCTTGGGAAGACCCCTCCCTCTCTCATATAATGCTTCACTATGTGACTAGCTTTGGCCAGCTGGAAAATGGAAAATGTGACTTAGGCAAAGGGTTAAAAAGAGCTTATGTATTGAGACTTCCTACAGGGAACCCTCTATTATGGGAAGGAGCTTCTGCCAGTCTGTGAGATGGTGAAACTTCTGTGGTCACTGCCCAGCTGCCATGGAACTGACTTCCACATTTATAAGTAGGAGTCTCCCTAAACCAAGTAGCCTATACTCTCCAGAGCATAAGTGAGGTGTCCTGAAGCTAAACAGTCCAGCCCCAAAAGACTACCCATTGACAGTTTTCAATGTCTGCTTTGGGGGATGGTTTATTTAAGTGCAAAAGCTAACTGATAAAGTCTACAATATACATTAAGATTCAATTAGAAAACAGAGTGAAGTAAATCTTGGAGCTATTTTAGAAGTTTCTCTTTTACTTAATATGTGTCAGATAGCTTTCATATAAGTAAAATTACATCATTATTTTTAACAGCCCCATTATATTCCATGGTAACATGATTTAGCGTTCACTACTTGATATATATTGTATAAAATTCACCTTAAATGATGACAATCCAAATTAAATTCTTTCCAGGATAATAATGGGGCATTAACAATGATTAACTCACTGCTAATTCTACAGTAGGATCAATTATGTCTGAATTTTCAGATCACATTCACAAGCAACATAGTCCTCACATTCCTCAGGAAAGTTTCTATTTAATAAGTTGACATATTAAAATTTGTTTCCTCTTAAATCTCAACATTACGCTTTTCATTCTACATTTCACCCCAAAGTTACTATCCATCTTCCCTGAAATAGACATACATTCAAGATGACTTAAAGGCTCAGAATTCCAGGACTTACCCAGTGGTCTAGTGGCTAAGATTTGGCTCTCCCAGTGCTGGGGGACCAGATTTGATCCCTGGTCAGGGAATTAGATTCCACATGCCTCAACTAAAGATTCCACATGCTACAACTAAGACCCAGCACAGCCAAATAAATAAATAAAAATTCTTAAAAAGACTCAGGATAGCCATCAAATAGCCAAATTCTAGCCACTGTGCCTTATGATAGCTACAGTAGTTAAAACAGGTATTATTCCCTGAGAAATTCACCCACACCAATGTTATCAATTTGTTTCCCTGTTTGTTAAGCAAGAAAGACAATATCTGATGATTCATCTGCATGTCACTATTTCTTCAGCTGAGGATGTGAAGTTTATTAGTTTTGAGACAGAATTTATAGGTTGATCACCTACGTTGAAAGGAAATTTTATTTTTTTAATTTCACTCTTGCTTTACATTAAAAAGATCCATAACATATTTATTTGTATGAAATTTAAATAACATATCTTGAAGAAAATTAGGTGCTTCACTTCTATACTTTATATTTAATTAAAATAAAGCCAAATATTTATACATGCATTTTATTTTGTTTAGATTAGTTTTTTCAAACCAGTAGGTAGCAGAGATTCTCTTCAAAAAGAGTCATATGTGAAATCCACCTAAATAAAGTATAGTTGGGTTCAATCCCTGGTCCAGGAAGATTCCACATGCCATGGCTCAATTAAGCCCGTGTGCCACAACTACCAAAGCCTGTGCACCCTAGGGCCCACACACTGCAGCTACTGAGACAGGCGCACCTAGAGCCTGTGTTCTGCAGTAAGAAAAGCCATTGCAATGAGAAGCCCATACACCACGATGCCATAATGAAGAGCAGGCCCTGCTCACCACAACTAGAGAAAGCCCAAGCACAGCAATGAAGACCCAATGCAACCAAAAATAAAAATAAATTATTATTTTTTAAAATGCTAACCTACGAATATTCTTACAAATCAACAGAACAAAATACAAAGCCCAGATATAGACTCAAATACACAGATACATTTATTTATTGCTTTTCAACAACAAATATAAAAGTAGCATTTCAATTCAGAGTGAAAAAGGTGATTCCATAGCTCACCCCTTAAATCATATATAATTCTAAAGAGATATGAAAACTTAAATATTTGAAACAAATCTCTAAACGTAATCAGAATAAATCTCAAAAATTGGTCTATTTATATGTGCACACGCGTAATATCTAAGAGTGAGGAAAATCATTCTTCTAAGTAAAAAGAAATCCAGAAATCATTCAGAAAAAAAAAATGGATAAACTAAAATACACAAAAACAAAATGTCTGGCATGGCAAACAAAACAAAAAGCCCAAATAACCTCATGGAAAAAACAGACAACAAATTTGAACAAATAGTTTAAGGAGAAAGGAAATAAAAATGACTCTTTAGTTTATGAAAAAATGCTCAGTCTCAACAGTAATCAAAAAATTAAAACTGAACAGATAATTTTCCATGCAGAAAATTCCAAATAATGTATTCTGATACTCATTCCTTAAGGAGATGGAGCAGGATTCCCCATCCCTTAAGGATGGGCTGTACATAGTAACTGTACATGGTAACTTCTCTCAAACAGTACGATTTGGAAAGGAGACAGGGGAAACCTAAACTTAACAGTGCAGAGACCTTACAAACACTAGTTTAATCAGGTGACCAAGGTCAACGTCAACAGGAATATGGTGCTGACAGTATGTACTCTTTATGTGTGGGTGTATGTGTGTTGATAGTATGCACTCTTGATATGATGTGATGAGAACAGCAATTTACCTCTGTGTTCCTCCTCCCCAAAGGGTTTTCAACACCAATCTAATCATGAGAAAAATAGACAAATTCAAATAGAAGGACTTTTAAACAAAATACCTAACCAGTATTCCTCAAAATAATCAAGATGATCAAAAACAAGGGAAATCTGAAAAGCTGTCATAGTCAAGATAAGTCTAAGGAGATATGAAAATTAAATGTGAAGTGGTATCCTGGATGGAATCCAGGAACAGGAAAAAGGCTTCAGAAAAACCTAAAGATGTCTGAATAAAGTATGGAATTGAGTTAATAATAATGTATCAACACTGCTTCATTAATTGTAATAAATGTACTGTGCCAGTGTAAGATATTAATTAATAATAAGGAAAATTGGGCAGGGGGTATATGAAAACTATCTTCACAATTTTTCTCTAGTTCTAAAACTATAATAAAAAATAAATTTTATCTTAAAATAAAACATTCTGTACAGATATGGCATTTTCAGTTATTAGATTGGCAATGCTTAAAATTTTATTTTATACTTCTTTGGTGAAAGTATAAAGAAATAGGTGTTTTTATACATTATGAGGTGAGTATATGCATACACTTCTTTATGGAGGGCAATTTGGCAATACATTTTCAGTTAGTATCTCTTCCCTTAGCAATTCCATTTCAAGCAATTTCAAGGAATTTATCATAAAAAAGACTCACGGGATTTTGCCATTTGAAGCAACATGGATGGACGTGGAGAGAATTACGAAAATGAAATAAGTCAGAGAGACAAAGACAAATACTGTATGATCTCACTCATGTGTGGAACCTAAAAAAACCCACAAACTAGTGAATATAACAACAAAAAAAGCAGACTCATAAATACAGAGAATAAGTTAGTGGTTATCAGGAGAGGAAAGTGGAAAGAGGCAATATAGGGGTAGAGGGGTAAGAGGTACAAACTACTAAGTATAAAATAAACTACGATGATATATTGTACAACATAAGGAATACAGCCAATATTTATAAATTACTATAAATAGAGTATAACCCTCAAAAACTGTGAATCACCATATTGTACACCTGTAACATAAAATATTGTACATCAACTATATTTCAATAAAAAAGAGATCCACATTTAAAAGAAGCAGTTCATGACAAAAATTTATCATCATTAATTTTATTTTGATCTTTCCTCACTGTTTATCTTTAGGGTTGCTTTATGTAATACATTCTTTCCAAACATAACCCTAATGATGTTAATATTTAGTCCTAATTCTCTTTCACCAACACGCTCCTTTATTGCCTTTGTAACCCAAGTTGTCCAGTTTGTTTGTCAAAGATGTGAAAGCAAGCCTCTCTCTCCTTCTGAAAATGAATGTTATAATGCCTTTAATGGTCTACTCTTTTTCCTATAAAAGCTCAGTATTGCAAGCAAATTTATTTAAGTGCCAACCATGTGTTAGCTTCTGGATGTTCAAGCTGGTTTTAGAAAAGGCAGAGGAACCAGAGATCAAATTGCCAACACCTGCTGGATCATCAAAAAAGGAAGAGAGTTCCAGAAAAACATCTATTTCTGCTTTATTGACTATGCCAAAGCCTTTGACTGCGTGGATCACAATAAACTGTGGAAAATTCTGAAAGAGATGGGAATACCAGAGCACCTGACCTGCTTCTTGAGAAACCTATATGCAGGTCAGGAAGCAACAGTTAGAACTGGACATGGAACAACAGACCAGTTCCAAATGGGAAAAGGAGTACATCAAGGATGTATATTGTCACCCTGCTTATTTAACTTATATGTTGAGTACATCATGAGAAACGCTGAGCTGGAAGAAGCACAAGCTGGAATCAAGATTGCCGGGAGAAATATCAATAACCTCAGATATGCAGATGACACCACCCTTATGGCAGAAAGTGAAGAGGAACTAAAGAGCTTCTTGATGAAAGTGAAAGAGGAGAGTGAAAAAGTTGGCTTAAAGCTCAACATTCAAAAAACGAAGATCATGGCATCCAGTCCCATCACTTCATGGCAAATAGATGGGGAAACAGCGGAAATAGTGTCAGACTTTGTTTTTTCGGGCTCCAAAATCACTGCAGATGGTGATTGCAGCCATGAAATTAAAAGATGCTTACTCCTTGGAAGGAAAGTTATGACCAACCTAGATAGCATATTCAAAAGCAGAGACATTACTTTCCCAACAAAGGTCCATCTAGTCAAGGCTATGGTTTTTTCAGTGGTCATATATGGATGTGAAAGTTGGACTGTGAAGAAAACTGAGCACCAAAGAATTGATGCTTTTCAATTGTGGTGTTGGAGAAGCCTCTTGAGAGTCCCTTGGACTGCATGGAGATCCAACCAGTCCATTCTAAAGGAGATCAGTCCTGGGTGTTCTTTGGAAGGACTGATGTTGAAGCTGAAACTCCAGTACTTTGGACACCTCATGCGAAAAGTTGACTCACTGGAAAAGTGTCTGATGCTGGGAGGGATTGGGGGCAGGAGGAGAAGGGGACGACAGAGGATGAGATGGCTGGTTGGCATCACCGACTCAATGGACATGAGTTTGGGTGAACTCCGGTAGTTGGTGATGGACAGGGAGGCCTGGCATGCTGCGATTCATGGGGTCATAAAATGTCGGACACGAATGAGCAACTGAACTGAACTAATTGAACTGATAGAAATGTAGCCTCTGCCCTTGAGAAGTTCACCCTCGGTGGAACTACTGAGTCATATATAGCAGCTATGATTTTGGAGTCAGTTCAGTCCAGTTCAGTCACTCAGTCGTGTCCGACTCTTTGTGACCCCATGAATTGCAGCACACCAGGCCTCCTTGCCCAGCACCAACCCCCGGAGTCTCCCCAAACCCATGTCCATTGTGTCACTGATGCCATCCAACCATCTCATCCTGTATCGTCCTCATCTCATCCTGTATCGATCTCCTTTAGGATGGACTGGTTGGACCTCCTTGTTGTCCAAGGGACTCTCAAGAGTCTTCTCACAGTTCAAAAGCATCAATTCTTCGGTGCTCAGCTTTCTTTACAGTCCAACTCTCACATCCATACATGACTACTGGAAAAACCATAGTGTTGACTAGATGGATCTTTGTTGGCAAAGTAATGTCTCTGCTTTTTAATATGCTGTCTATATTGGTCATAACTTTTCTTCCAAGAAGTAAGAGCTTTTTATTTTCATGGCTGCAATCACCATCTGCAGTGATTTTGGAGCCCAGAAAAATAAAGTCAGCCACTGTTTCCCCATCTGTTTGCCATGAAGTGATGGGACCAGATGCCATGATCTTTGTTTTCTGAATGTTGAGCTTTAAGCCAACTGTTTCACTCTCCTCTTTCACTTTCATCAAGAAGCTCTTTAGTTCCTCTTCACTTTCTGCCATAAGGGTGGTGTCATCTGCATATCTGAGGTTATTGATATTTCTCCCGGCAATCTTGTTTCCAGCTTGCGCTTCTTCCAGCCCAGTGTTTCTCATGATGTATTCTTCATATAAGTTAAATAAGCAGGGTGACAATATACAGCCTTGACGTACTCCTTTTCCTATTTGGATCCAGTCTGTTGTTCCATGTCCAGTTCTAACTATTGCTTCCTAATCTGCATATAGGTTTCTCAAGAGACAGGTCAGGTGGTCTGGTATTCCCATTTCTTTCAGAATTTTCCAGTTTATTGTGATCCACACAGTCAAAGGCTTTGGCATAGTCAATAAAGCAGAAATAGATGTTTTTCTGGAACTCTCTTGCTTTTTCCATGATCCAGCGGATGTTGGCAATTTGATCTCTGTTTCTTCTGCCTTTTCTAAAACCAGCTTGAACATCTGGAAGTTCGCGGTTCATGTATTGCTGAAGCCTGGCTTGAATTTTGAGCATTACTTTAGTAGCGTGTGAGATGAGTGCAATTGTGCGCTAGTTTGAACACTCTTTGGCATTGCCTTTCTTTGGGATTGGAATGAAAACAGGCCAACTTGATTTGAATTCTGGATTCTAAAAGTGTTAGTTCTATTCTCATAGGCCAATGACTGGCCTCCTGGAGTCTCAGTTTTCCCAATGGCTCCTTTTCCTTCTTTGGGTCCAGATGTGACTTATTTAAAATTACATGACAGGACTTCCCTGGTGATCCAGTGGTTAAGAAGAATCTACCTGCCAATGCATGGGACACAGGTTTGACCCCTGGTCTGGGAAGATCCCACATGCCACAAGGCAATGAAGCCCACGAACTGCCAATACTGAAGGCTTCAAGCCCTAGGGCCTGGGCTCCTCAACCAGAGAAGCCACCTCAATGAGAAGCCTGCCCACCATAATGAAGAGTAGCCCCTGCTCTCTTTGCAACTAGATAAAGCCTGAGTGCAGCAACAAAGACCCAGTGCAATAAAAAAATTCTTTTAATTTTTTAAATTAAGAGAAGGAAAAAAAATGAGAGAAGATCCCTTCTAGTACTGACTCTTGTTGGCCCTGTTCTCCATCTTCACAAAAGTTGGATTTCCATTCATACACTGTATAATATGGGTCTTCTATACCATACTCTTGAGTTATATAAGGGCAGGGACCACAGCTATTTTTTTCACCAGAGTTCACTTAGCTCATAACACAACCCTGGCATATAGAGTCCACTAATAGATACAAGCCATTCTTATTCTTTTTACCTTGGTTTCCAGGATTAAGTCTGAACAGACCCGTTTACTCTGACCCTTCCTTGCTTGAGTCAGGTACTTGTCCTATGTTTGTCATACCCCCAACCAGAATGTCAGCATGAGCAGTGCTTCCATCAGTTTGAGCCATTACAGAAAACAGAGTTAGGTTCCCTGAAGGATCATTGATACACACTGAATGAACAAATAAAATACTAATTGCAATGGTCTTATTTTACTGGCTTTTCAAGCCCTTAAAAAGGTTCTCTTAGATAGAGTTGTGTCACTCAAGCAACCGTTTTCCCTGTAGAGTCCTAATCACTACAGCTCTGTTTTCCAGGTCAAAAAGATTAATTCAAATGATCTCCTCTATTCCTTCATATTAGATTACATGGTCTGAAAGTACATCCCTCTTTCTCTAGAACCTGGAGGCAAACCTGAAATTGTAAATAAAAATCAAGAGAACCCTCAAGCTATACACAGTGATTTTGAAGACAAGAAAGATAGGGTTTTTCTGCTCTGAAAATAAGAAAAAGTAAAATGAATAGAACCTTTAATGAAGAAAGAATGACAGACTGAAATAGTGGAAAATAAATAACAAATAGCCAGAACTGATTTTCTTTGAGTTACTGAATTAGACTCCTTCTACTATTTCAAAGACTGATGATATCACATTTTTTTTTAATCCTGTGCTGGTCTCCAGGTCAGTCTTTAGGCAAAAAATTTTTACAGTAGCAGACAGTTCATTCATGATGCTTTTAGAAGACAGACCTCATAGCACTTTACCCCAAGTCTGTTTTGCCCTGAGAGTCCAACAAAGCACTCTACTAGGAAGGTTTCCAAGTGACATTTGATCTTTCTGTTCTTGTCTCCCTGCTAGTTTGGGCTCCCTCTAAAATAGACTGATGATTAGAAACTGTCATTAGCTATCAATAGCCTAAGCTCAAGTTACTCTCACCCTAGTCTTACAAAATACATTGCAGGTCATACACATTCATATTCTCAAGCCTACAGAGTTCTAACTGTAAACAATAAAAGTGTAAAAGGTGAAAGTACTGGAGACCATAGACTAACTCTTCTCTGCCTGCCTTTTATCCCCACAGAGCAGAGGACAAATTATAGATAGCTAGCTTTAAAAACCGGAGAAGGCAATGGCAGCCCACTCCAGTACTCTTACCTGGAAAATCCCATGGACGGAGGAGCCTGGTGGGCTGCAGTCCATGGGATCGCTAAGAGTTGGACATGACTGAGCGACTTCACTTTCACTTTTCACTTTCATGCTTTGGAGAAGGAAATGGCAACCCACTCCAGTGTTCTTGCCTGGAGAATCCCAGGGACAGGGGTGCCCAGTGGGCTGCCGTCTATGAGGTCACAGAGAGTTGGACACAACTGAAGCGACTTAGCAGCAGCAGCAGCAGCTTTAAAAACAATTATGAAATAGAAGCATTTGGAGAGAGTACAATTATCAAAAGCTGATTGTGTGGATGAAGGATCAGATATAAATATTAATAGAAAGGAAGAGCAATTGGCAACTGTGGCTGGGACAAAAGTAACTGTGACATAAGTAGGCTTTCCTCCCACTTTGATCCTGAGGTGATCCTGGAGATGGTGGGATCTTGCTGGCTTGCTGAGGAGCAGATCTACTGCCTTTTACAGTAGCATAAATTTACTGTATGCAAACAGAGAGAGAAGGAAGAATCTAGAAACTCCTTGGTCTAGACTCCTTCCATCTGGCAGATGCCTTACCAAGGTTAGGACTCAACACTTTCACTGCTGTGGCCCATGTTCAATTCCTGGCAAAAGAGATTGTGTTCGCCCAGTAGACAAAAGAATAGAGTTTGTCCGTTTCAAGGTTATAAGTTAAAAATACTGATCATAAAACAGTGGAAACAGTGTCAGACTTTATTTTGGGGAGCTCCAAAATCACTGTAGATGGTGATTACAGCCATGAAATTAAAAGAGGTTTACTCTTTGGAAGGAAACTTATGACCAACCTAGATAGTATATTCAAAAGCAGAGACATTACTTTGCCAACAAAGACCCGTCGAGTCAAGGCTATGGTTTTTCCAGTAGTCATGCATGGATATGAGAGCTGGACTGTGAAGAAAGCTGAGCACTGAAGAATTGATGCTTTTGAACTGTGGTGTTGAAGAAGACTCTTGAGAGTCCCTTGGACTGCAAGGAGATCCAACCAGTCCATTCTAAAGGAAATCAGTCCTGGGTGTTCTTTGGAAGGAATGATGCTAAAGCTGAAACTCCAGTACTTTGGACACCTCATGTGAAGAGTTGACTCATTGGAAAAGTCTCTGATGCTGGGAGGGATTGGGGGCAGGAGGAGAAGGGGACGACAGAGGATGAGATGGCTGGATGGCACCACTGACTCGATGGACATGAGTTTGAGTGAACTCCGGGAGTTGGTGATGGACAGGAAGGCCTGGTGTGCTGCAATTCATGGGGTGGCAAAGAGTCGGACACAACTGAGAGACTGAACTGAACTGATCAGAAAATGGATTGAATATAAATGAGCCAATGATTTAACTCAAGGAAAATTACAACTCGAGCTAGAGAAAGAGCCATTTAATAAATTCAAAGAACCATGTGTGCTTAGTCACGCAGTTGTATACAACTCTTTGTGACCCCATGGACTGCAACCCACCAGGCTCCTCTGCTATGGGCTTTTTCAGGCAAGAATACTAGAATAGGTTGCCATTTCCTTCTGGATCTTCCTGACCCAGGGATTGAACCCATGTCTCCTATGTCTCCTGCACTGTAGGCAGACTTTTTACCCACTGAACCATCAGGGAACCATAGAGTAAGGAAAAAATAGAGATAATAACAGAAATTAAGGAAATAGACAACAAAACAGTAGGCAGAGAGTGATCAAAAGCAGAAATCAACTATAATGGACTTGGACATGAGTTGCCCAGATTTCCCTTCAATGAAAGAGGGTGTTGTCAGAAGACAGTCTCCAATGTCAGCCCCTGGAAGAGTCCTTTAGCTGCAGGCAAATGCCCTTGCCCAAGGTCATACCCTTCCCTGAGCAGCCCACAACCCAGTAACTTGGCTAGGACATAGGGAAGAAACACTTGATCTAAGGTGGGCTAAATGACATTTTAGTACCACAACTGGTCCCAGAGGTTCTTCAGAGTCTGCTTCCTGAAAAGACTTTAAAAAGACTGAATAAGAAAACAAGAGAAAAATCAAATAAACAAAACATAGAATCTAACAGAAATCAACCAACAGAGCAGAAAAATAAACCTAGAGTGATAAATTTGAAAACCTGCAAGAAACAAATTTCTGCAAAAATATGAAATAAGTAGCATAAAAATAGGAAACTTGAACAATCCAATAATGATTTAAGAAACTGAAATGATCATCACCTATTTACCTCAATACAAATCATGCCTAGATGTTTTCACATGTGAATCACAAGCTTTCAACCACTAAACAATTCCCTTATTATACAAATTGTTCCAAAGACTAGAAAGAGATAATATTTCTAAATTCTGTAAATGAACCCATATAATCTACATTATTAAAAATTTGGTATGTAAAAAATATGATCAAGCTAATCACTCATGTAAAGCAAAAATTTCAAATAAAATATGAGCTAATTGAATCTAAGAGTTTTTTAATGCATTTTAATATTAGTTGGTCATAGCACATAATCAGAAGTTAAATATAAAAATTTTAATTAAAACATAAATAAATTTTTAAAATATTTTTAATCATGAGGCCATAATGGTACTCAAAAAAGAAAGAAGGAAAGAAAAGTTCTTCTTTACAGTAGAATGTCAGCTAAAAATTGAATAAAGTGATAAGATTTTGCCACCTTCTGTAATTATTGATTCAGATATGGATGACTATTGGTTGCTAAAACTCATTAAGGAAAGGTTTGTTGGGAAGAGGCGAGACAGTCACATAGCATCAAAGTATCACCTTAAAGAGTAGTTACAAATTCCAAAATGAAATCTGCATCTAGACCTTGGAGAAATCTGGTGGTCACCACTTTAATAAAGTGTTAATATTTTTAATATAATGATGAGAAATCTGTGTACCTTCTCACATAATGCAGTATAAAGTCCTCAATCTCATGCATGAAGTATTCTTGACAAAAATGTTTTATCTGAGTCTAATTAAGCTTCCAGGCTTAATTTCTAGGTTACAGAAAATATAGAAAATTATTCAAAGAACACTATAAGGAGACAAACAAACCAGAACATAGTATACTGTACAAGAAAACTGACCTTTGTCAATGTCATTAAAAACAAACAAAAAGAAACACAAGATCTTTTTTCATTAAAAGGAACTAAAAAGATATAACAATCAAATAGAAGGTCTAAGACTCTATTCAAGCCTAGATTTTTAAAAGAAAACTACAGAACATATTTTGGGGACAATTAAGCATATTTGAATATGAACTAAACATTAGATTCTATTATGGAATGGACGTTTATTTCTTAGGTTTCATAATGATAGCATGATTATGGAAAAGAATGTCCTTATTCTTAGAAGATGTATTGAGGGGCCAAGAATGTGTCTGCTTACTCTATTTGGCAGAGAATCAACAACAAATAGAAAATGAGGTTAATCAAATATGGCCAAATGTTAACAAATGGTAAATTATTTCTGTTCTCTCAACTTTTCTTTGGTATAAATTTTTTAAATATAAAATATAATAACAAAATGAATCATGATAAGCTAGCAGTATAAAAAAATACAAGTGTGTTTCAACATTTGAAATGGATCAGTTTGGGGTTTCTGTTTTATCATACTAATTAACTAAGGGGAAAAAGTAATTTCTTTCAGTAATGCTGTATAGTTTTCTGTGTACAAGTCTTATGCCTTCTTAGTTTATTCTTTAGTATTTTATGTCATATTTGATGCTATGGTAAATTGAATCATTTTAATTTCCTTTTCAGATCATCAATGCTAGTATAAAGCAATACAACTGACTTTTCCATGTGTTGAGTCTTACACTCTGCAAATCTAATTAGCTCTGATAGTTTTTGGTGGATGATTTAGAGTTTTCTATATGTAATACCATGTTGTGTGTGTATAGACATAAATTCATTTCTGCCTTTCCAAGTAAGATAATGTTTTTGTTTTTCGTTTTCTTGCCTAACTTCTCTGGTTAGAATTTCCAGCACCATGTTGAACAGGAGTGGTAAAAAATGGGCGTTCTTGCCTTGTTCCTGATTTTAGGAGGAAAACTTTCAGCTTTTCACCCTTGAGTATGAGATTAGCTGTGGGCTCTTCATATGTGACCTTTACCACATTGAGGAAGTTCCATTCTATTCCTTGATTATTCAACGTTTCATCATGAAATAGTGTTCTGTGTATGTGTGCACGTGAAGCCGCTTCAGTCTTGTCAGACTCTTTGCTACCCTATAGATTGCGGCCTGCCAGCCAGGTTTCTCTGTCCATTGGATACTCTACGCAAGAATACTGGAGTGGGTTGCCATGCGCTCCTCCAGGGAATCTTCCTAGATTTTGTTAAATGCTTTTTCTGCATCAATTGAGATGTGTTTTTTTCTTCCTTCATTCTATTAATGGGTATATTATATTGATACTTCTCCAAAGAAGACATGTAGATGGCCAAAAGGCACATGAAAAGATGTTCAACATCACTAATTATTAGAGAAATATCAATCAAAACTACAATAGGTAACACCTTACAGTGGTCAGAATGCCCATCATCAAAGTCTATAAACAGGGAATTCCCCAGTGGTCCAGTAGTTAGAACTCAGAAAGTTCACTGCTGGGTGCCTGAGTTTGATTCTGAGTCAGAGAACTAAGACCCTGCAAGGCCAGCAGCCCAGTGGGGGAAAAAAGTCTACGAATAATAAATTCTGGGGACAGTGTGGAGAAAAGAGAACCTTTGTATATTGTTGGTAGAAACATAAACTGGTACAATCACCATGGAGAACAGTATGCAGATTGCTTAGAAACTAAAAACAGAGTTGGCATATGGTTCAGCAATCTTATTCCTGGGCATATACCCAGAAAAGACAAAAACTAGCTGGAAAAAATACACTCCAATGTTCATAGTAGCACTATTTACAATAGTCAAGATGTGGAAGCAATCCAAATATCCAACAACAGATGAGTGGATAAAGAAAATGTGGTGTGTGTGCATTGGAATACATACCAATGGAATATTACTCAGCAATAAAAAATAATGAAATAATTCCATTTGCAGCAACATAGATGAATCGACTTAGCAGCAGCAGCAGCAGCAGATGAATCTAGAGATTATCATATTAAATGAAATACATCACACAAAAGCAAATATCACTCATATGCAGAATCTAAAAAGAAAAAATGACACAAATGAACTTATTTGCAAAACAGAAATAGAATCACAGAAGTAGAACACAAATTTAAGGTTACCAAAGAGGAAGGGGGAGGAGGAATAAACGGAGAATTTTGGATTAATGAGTACACACTACTATATATAAAACAGATAAAGGCCTACTGTATAGCACAAGGAATATTTTATATCTTTTAATAATGTATAATGGAAAATAATCTGAAAAAGTATACCTCAAGGCAATGGCAACCCACTCCAGTACTCTTGCCTGGAAAATCCCATGGATGGAGGAGCCTGGTGGGCTGCAGTCCATGGGGTCGAGACTGAGTGACTTCACTTTCACTTTTCACTTTCATGCATTGGAGAAGGAAATGGCAACCCACTCCAGTGTTCTTGCCTGGAGAATCCCAGGGAAGGTGGAGCCTGGTGGGCTGCTGTCTCTGGGGTCTCACAGAGTCAGACACGACTGAAGCGACTTAGCAGCAGCAGCAAGCGACTTAGCAGCAGCAGCATGTATGTGTGTATGTATATATATACCTGGGCTTCCCCGTGACTCAGTGGTAAAAGAATCCACCTGCCAAGCAGGAGACATGCATTCGATCCCTGGAGAAGGAAAATTCCCTGGAGAAGGAAATGGCAACCCACTCCAATATTCTTACCTGGGAAATCCCATGGACAGAGGAGCCTGGTGGGCTATAGTCCCTGGGGTCACAAAAGAGTTGGACATGGTTGGACATGACTTAGCAACTAAACAACAACAAATATGTATACCTATAACTGAACCACTTTGCTATATACCTGAAATATTATACATCAACTATACTTAAAAAAAAAAAAGTAGGATCTTCTGCAAAACAACTGACTAGACTCTTCAAAAAACACTGTAAATGGGAATTTCCTGGCAATACAGTGGTTGGGACCCCACACTTTCACTGCTCAGGGCACAGTTCAACCCCTGGTAGGGGAACAAAGATTCTGCAAGTCACAGAGTGAGGGCCAAAAAAAAAAAAAAAAAAAGAATATAATGAAAATAATGGGGAAATTGATTCTGAAAAAGGTTTAATAACAATATAATGTGTAAACTTTGACTGGATTTTGCTTAGAAACATTTTGAACAAATGTGAAAATGAAATACTCTGGTTACTAGATATTATGGATGTGTATTATTTTCACCAAGATGAGAATGGTATTATGCTCATGTAACAGTTATCTTTTTCTTAAGAATTAAATGCAGACTTTTTTGGTAAAATATCATGCTTTCTACAAATTTTAAATAATTTAGTAAAAATTTGTATATGCTAAAATAATACATACCAAATATAGAAAAATATTAACACATTAAATTTAGGTGGAGGGAATATAGGTATTCACCATATTGTTTTTTCAATTCTATGTATTTTAGTGTTTTCATAATGAAGTGAAGTGAAATTCACTCAGCTGTGTCCAACTCTTTGTGACCCCATGGACTATACAGTCCATGGAATTCTCCAGGCCAGAATACTGGAGTGGGTAGCCTTTCCCTTCTCCAGGGGATCTTCCAAACCCAGGGATTGAACCCAGGTCCCCTGCATTGCAGGCAGATTCATTTAATAGCTGAGCCACAAGGGAAGCCCAAGGATACTGGAGTGGGTAGCCTATCCCTTCTCCAGCAGATCTTCCCACCCAGGAATCAAACCGGGGTCTCCTGCATTGCAGGCAGATTCTTTACCAACTAAGCTATCAGGGATGGAAAGGGAGATAATTAGGAATATACTGTTTACTGTTTCATATACAGTTTCATAATGAAGGTCTGGAGAAGAAAGGGGAAATCTATGACTTCTCTCCCTTTAATGTATCACAGCCTTGTCCTGGCAAAGGGGCTTGCCCCGTAAATGACTACTGGAAAAACAAAAGCAAACACATCACTTTGCAGACAAAGGTCTGTATAGACAAAGCTATGGTTTTTCCGGTAGTTATGTATGGCTGAGAGAGTTGGACCATAAAGAAGGTTGGGCTGAGCGCATAATTGATGCTTTCAAATTGTGGTGCTGGAAAAAACTCTTGGGAGTCCCTTGGACTGCAAGGAGATCAAACCAGTCAATCCTAAAGGAAACCAACTCTATTTATTGGAAGAACTGATGCAGAAGCTGACGCCCGGATACTTTCTTTGGCCACCTGATTTGAAGAGCCAACTCACTGGAAAAAACCCTGATGCTGGGAAAGGTTGAAGGCAAAAGAAGAGGACAGCAGAGGATGAGATGGTTAGATAGCATCAGAGACTCATCACGGACTCATCACGGACATGATTTGCGCAAACTCCTGGACATAGTGAAGGGCAGGGAAGCCTGGCAGGCTTCAGTCCATGGGGTCAAAAGAGTAGGACACGACTTACCAACTGGACAACAAGACGACTTCTCTTCAGGAAATACGCAAGTAAGAAAAAGAGTGAAGTGATATTTAAAGTACCTCAAGAGAAAAAAAAAATAGAATTTTGTGTTTGGCAAAATTATCCTTCAAAAGTGAAGGAGAAATACTTTCTCAGACAAAAACTGAGGGACTTGGTCACCAGTAGATGGGTCTCCAAAGAATAGTTAGAAAATTTTCAGAGGAGGGTGCAGAAAGAGTGGAAAGGCTGAAAAAAGTTTTCCGAAGGGTGGTCGCAAGAGGCTGCCATTACGGGACCTTACCAATTTCTGATGTCTGGGTTTCCGCATCGCAAAGTCCACAAGATGCCGCACAACCAGAGTACCTGTGCAGCCCAGTCTGCGTGTGCCGCTGGGTTAATTCTGACCGGAGCCGCAATGGGAGACGCGCAGGTTCCGGAAATGTGGCTCACGCCTCTGGATCAAAGAAGAGAGCGGATGCCGGCTCCCTCTCTCCTGGGGCCCCGCCCACTGATACATTTCAGGAGCAAACCCCATCCAGCCAGGGGTCTTTTGAAGGTGGTGAAAGAGCAACGTCTCACAGAAAGGGAGCTCTGAGGGGATGCTTGGAGCTTGGGAGAGACTCTATAAAGGTCCCTAATCCAATTGGGGTTTCAGGGAGGATCGGAAGCTGAGTACTGAAAGAGTTATCTAGGCAAAGAGGAATGGGAAGAGCCTTCTGGGCAGAAATTGATGGAAAAAGATCTTGAGGTAGAAAAAAAGCTTAGCAGCAGACTTGTAGGCAGAGGCGGGTTTATAGTGAAGCTAATGAAGCTGAAGTTTCAGAACCTGTCATTTGCATTACTTTCAAGGCTCAGTACTAAGTTTTACATTATTTTTCTCAAAGAGGGACACTCGAATTGTGTAAGGTTTAGACCTCACAAAATGACTCCATATAGGGAGCCAGTGGAAAAGAGGAACATGATCAGATAATTGTTTATAAGAATGATTATCTGATAGGCGATAATCGGGATAGATAGGAGTAAAGTGGGGAGGTCAGATGAGACAGTGGTCTGGATTACTGCGGTTGCAGTGAAGATGGAGAGAAGAAGATGGATTTCACATACAGTTAAGAGAGAGAAGTGCAGGACTTGTTGACTTACTGACCCTATCTATAAATAAAACAGTACCTACTACGCCACCAGGCTTCCCTTGTGGCTCTGCTGGTAAAGAATCCGCCTGCAATGCAGGATACCTGGGTTTGATCCCTGGGTTGGGAAGATACCCTGGAGAAGGGAAAGGCTATCCACTCCAGTATTCTGGCCTGGAGAATTCCATGGACTATACAGTCCATGGGATCACAAAGAGTTGGACACAACTGATTGACTTCCACTTTCACTATGCCACCAGTTAAGAGCTGTGATCTTACCCTGCTTCTTATAGTCTAAGCAATAGTAATTTTCAACAGGTTGAAAACAAATGTCTTAAAAAAGTATGAAATGAACACATGACAAAGATTTTACTCATCATAATAAACTATTCATCCATTATTATCTTAAATAATGAGGGAATCAGTAATATGGTAGGTTTTATTACTACCATATTTGAAGTAATATTTGATACCATATTTGAACAAGTATGAATTTGTTCAAATAAGAATTTGTATCAGAGATTTAGATTATCAGCCAAAGGGAAGCTGAAATAAATTTGCTAATAGTTGCAAAAACACTAATATCCTATTAAGCAATAAACTGTAATGTCAGGAGCTGGAAATAACTCCATCTCTACTAACAAAATCCATTTGTATTACTAGGGATAGGAATTATTTATGTTGCTCTCAGACAAGAATTATTTGCATTTCTATCAGTTTTCTGCCAAGTTGGCCTCTACTCCTACAAAGTTCTAAGACAGCTTATTCAACATAAGGTCAAAGATATACCCCAGGTGAAGAAGAAAATGGCAAACCATTTGAGTATTCTTGCCTGGAAAATCCCATGGACAGAGGAGCCTGGCATGCTACAATCCATGGGGTCGCAAAGAGTAGGACATGACTGAGCTCGCACACAGGCATACCCCAGCACTGCAATGAAAGACACTGAGCAATTTTTTTCTACCCATTTATAAGTTCTGGGCACTATTTTCAGGACACCTATATAATCACTAGACTGTAAGATTTAAAAGAGCAAGGATTTTGTTTAACCCATTGCTGAGTTATCAACATCTAGAACTATATACAGTATGTAGCTGGTTTGCAATAAATACATATTGAATGACTGAATGGAAGATGAGAAAGTAAGAATGTGAGTGTGAACAATGTCTGGTACAAGGACCTAGCAGTTGTAAAGTGGAGGGAGATACATATATAGACAGGCCTTTTTTTTTTTTAAAAGCTCATAGATGTTTAAAGCCAGATAAGGATCCAATGAAGAGAGACACTGAATACACTGTCGAGGAGGTGTTCCAGATACAACTGTTTTCAAAGGTTTACACCATTTAAGAATGTCAGGACCAGGGCCACAATCTCCTGGGCCTCTTCTCACTCCAAGCCTCTAAAAATTGAGGGAACAAGAGAGAGAGAGTTGGACTAGCTCAATGATTCTCACCAATTTGGTCTTGTAGCTCCTCTGCACTCTTAAAAATTGAGAATTATTGAGATTTTGCTTGTCTATCAATAGTTGCCAGATGAGACATTAAAACAGAGAAATTTTTCTAAAATATTTGTTCATTAAAAGTAATAATAAACCTGTTACTTAAATATCTTTATGAAACATATTTCTCTAAAAGAAAGGCAATGCCAAAGAATGCTCAAACTACCACACAATTGCAGTCATCTCACACACTAGTAAAGTAATGCTCAAAATTCTCCAACCAAGGCTTTAGCAATACATGAACCATGAACTCCCAGATGTTCCAGCTGGTTTTAGAAAAGGCAGAGGAACCAGAGATCAAATTGCCAACATCTGCTGGATCATCAAAAAAGGAAGAGAGTTCCAGAAAAACATCTATTTCTGCTTTATTGACTATGCCAAAGCCTTTGACTGTGTGGATCACAATAAACTGTGGAAAATTCTGAAAGAGATGGGAATACCAGAGCACCTGACCTGCCTCTTGAGAAACCTATATGCAGGTCAGGAAGCAACAGTTAGAACTGGACATGGAACAACAGACTGGTTCCAAATAGGAAAAAGAGTATGTCAAAGCTGTATATTGTCACCCTGTTTATTTAACTTATATGCAGAGTACATCATGAGAAATGCTGGGCTGGAAGAAGCACAAGCTGGAATCAAGATTGCCAGGAGAAATATCAATAACCTCAGATATGCAGATGACACCACCTTATGGCAGAAAGTGAAGAGGAACTAAAAAGCCTCTTGATGAAAATGAAAGAGGAAAAGTGAAAAAGTTGGCTTAAAGCTCAACATTCGGAAAACGAAGATCATGGCATCTGGTCCCGTCACTTCATGGGATATAGATGGGGAAACAGTAGAAAGTGTCAGACTTTATTTTGGGGGGCTCCAAAATCACTGCAGATGGTGATTGCAGCCATGAAATTAAAGGACACTTACTCCTTGGAAGGAAAGTTATGACCAACCTAGATAGCATATTGAAAAGCAGAGACATTACTTTCCCAACAAAGGTCTGTCTAGTCAAGGCTATGGTTTTTCCAGTAGTCATGTATGGATGTGAGAGTTGGACTGTGAAGAAGGCTGAGTGCTGAAGAATTGATGCTTTTGAACTGTGGTGTTGGAGAAGACTCTTGAGAGTCCCTTAGACTGCAAGGAGATCCAACCAGTCCATCCTAAAGCAGATCAGTCCTGGGTGTTCTTTGGAAGGACTGATGCTAAAGCTGAAACTCCAATAACTTTGGCCACCTCACGTGAAGAGTTGACTCACTGGAAAAGACTCTGATGCTGGGAGGGATTGGGAGCAGGAGGAGGAGAAGGGGATGACAGAGGATGAGATGGCTGGATGGCATCATTGACTCGATGGACATGAGTTTGAGTGAAGTCCGGGAGTTGGTAATGGACAGGGAGGCCTGGTGTGCTGCAATTCATGGGGTCGCAAAGAGTCGGACACAACTGAGCCACTGAACTGAACTGAACTGCAAAGAAATTTAGCCAGAAGAGTTACATTGTTTTACAAACCTCTTGCAAATTAATGTCTGGCTTAATAGAGCTGGATTCTATTTTGTAAAAAAAAAAAGCTTTAGAAAAAATGTAATATAGGTCAGAAAGTCAGCTCCAAAGAAAGGAAGATTTCTAGAGAAGAAATAAAAGAAACTAAAAATCTTTTATTTTCTTATTCCTTATTGACCTAACGAAATACATGAAAAGATGTCCTAATCATATATCACTAGGGAATTGCAAATTAAAATTGTACTACTGCACACCTTTAAGAATGGCCAAGATCCAAAGCACTAACAAGCAACCTCAAACACTAGTGAGGATGTGGAGCAGGAGAAAGTCTCATTCATTGCTGGTGGGAATACAGAACAGGAGAGCCACTTCGGAAGACTTTATAAGATTCAGAAATGACACTCCTTGATATTTACCCAAAAGAGTTGAAAACTGTGTGTTCACACAAAAACCTGCACACAAATGTTTATAGCAGCTTTATTCATAATTGCCAAAACTTGGAAGTAACCAAGGTGGCCTTCAAGATATGAATGGATATATTACAGTACATCCAGACAAAGGATTATCCAGCATTAAGTCAAAAACTGCTAAAAAAACTGTATTAACTAAAACAAAACCAAATTACATTCTATCAATATATAGCTAGTAACAGTCACTTTCAGGTAAACCTTAAGTACAGAATACAGACATTCCCATCTGTACTTAAGGCATCAGGCCACACGGAGGATGGTGAGAACAGAGTATAGCAGTCATTGGGATGTGAATCACTTTAACTGTGGGCTCTCCACCATTTATCCTTTTCCCCCTAATTACTAGTAAGGATATTGAATCAATAATCAAAAACTTCTCATCAAGCAAAAGTCCAAGACCAGATGACTTCAGTGGTGAATTCTAGCTTTTTAAAACTTGAGGTAAAACCATATAAAACATTATGTTACAAATGTACAGGGCTTCCCAGATGGCACAGTGGTAAAGAATCCTCCTGCCAATGCAGGAGATGCAGGTTTGATCCCTGGGTCAGGAAGTTTCCCCTGGAGAAGGAAATGGCAAGTCCTCCACCAGTATTCTTGCCTGGAAAATTCCATGGACAGCAAAGCCTGGCAGACCGAAGTCCATGAGTTCCCAAAGAATCAAGCACAACTGAATGACTGAGTAATTGAGCACACCCATGCACACACCCACTACAGATATACAACATAGTAATTCGATATTTGATACTACAAAAATCTAGTTACCATGATTACCATAAAATTACCCTCTTCACCCATTTCTCCACCTCCCATTCTTTCCCTTCTGGTAATCACTTATTCTTTTTTAAAACGTGGTCCATTTGAAAGTAATGATGTTGATGTATCCAAACCTGGTTTCTTCCTCCTCCCCATTGTGATTAATCTTTTCATAATCTTCTTATTCCTATAAAGCAAATCAGAAAAGAATTTTGAAAAATGTTAAGAATAAGATAGATTATTCCATACCAAATCCTTGAAAATGATCAATAAAATAAGGAATACACTTCTGGAGTCTGAGTAGTTTGCCCTACCATCTAAAGGATTTTTAAAAATATTTTATGTGGTAAACAAAAGAAAAATTGTCCACTTAATAATATCAGGGTTCCTATTCTGTATACTACAATTGGTTCTGCCACCTTTATCTTTATACCCTCCCTTTCCTCCTCACGGCTTCTCTCCAAATGCCCTCTCTGTTCACAAAGCTCTTGGTATTCCCTTTAAAAAAAAAAAAAAAAAAAAAAGGAAGGAAGGAAGGAAAGACACAAACAAGCTCCCTTGACATTACAGCCTCAATTGCTATCTCCTCTTGCTCAGGTCAAGTAGTAGAGATCATCAATATGACCTGTTCCTAGGTCTTCACATGCTCTACTCCAACTATCACCTGACCCTCTCAACTGACTCTCTAAATGACCACCAGTAGTGTCCCAAATTGACATTCACAACAGCACTGCATTAATCATCATCTTACATGGCTGTCTTACTGCCAACCATTTCCTTCTGAAACTCTCTACCCTTGGCTTTCTCACTTCTCTCCCAACCTCTAGCTGCACTTTTTCAGTCTTCATTGTTCACTTGTCATCAATAAGCTGATTCTCTTTAAGATTTTTCTGCAGTCCCTCTAATTCCCAAAGGTGTTTCTCTCTAACCCATACTTTCTGAACACTGGACACATGTCAAGTATGTACCACATATAATTTTTGGCCATCGAGCTGAACTTCTATTAATACCTATCCTCTAATAAGATGGCATCCTGTTTCTCTACACTCCTGAAACTCTTACATTTCTGTTTAAATTATTTGTAAAGGTCATAAATTACATCTTTCCAGAATTATTACAATAATCTCTTACCTTTCAATCTAGTTTCTGTTGCAAGATTTCAGTCTACCATCCAAAAAAAAAAAAAAATAGTATAATTTCCCATCACACCAATCTTGCATCACCTCCAGCCAATTCTATCACCATAAGCTGGATTTTGTACTCATGGATGACCATTGGGAATTATGTGTCTACATAAAACCTAAAGCACTGCTTGTGTGTATTCCTAATGTGTATTTTCTTGGATGGAGGGTATGTCATTATTATCATTTTCTCAAAGAAGTCTTATGTCCCAAAAGTGACTGAGAGACTATCACCTGCAGGATAATATAAGAGACCTTTAATATAGATATAAAACCAGTAGTCTGCTCCTCTCCTTTATATTCTTAACCATCAATAAGCTTCAATTTATTGGTCTATTTGCAGTCCGTAAGTAGGTCATATTCTTCCACTTTCAGGTATTGGTATGGGTTGTTTTCACTACCAAAATTGTTAATTTCTAACTGGTGAGTTCTTCCTCAGTACATGTAATCCTTTCTAAAATTTCCCTAAGTCATTCCAATATAAGTACTAACCATATATTTTCATAGCATCTCTTAATTTTCATCCCGGCATGCTAAATGGGTTTTGTCTTATTAATTTTTGTATCCCCAGCTAAGTATCTGACATATGGTAGAACTCTAATGTTTTCTTTCTTAAAACAGATGTCTCCGACTTCCCTGGTGGTAGAGTCGATAAGAATCCAACTGCCAATGCAGCGGACGAGGTTTCAGTCCCTGGTCTGGGAAGATTCCACATGTTGAGAAGCAGCTAAGCCCATGCACCACAACTACTGAAGCCTGTGCCTAGAGCCTGTGTCCCACAACAAGAGAAGCTACCACGACAAGCAGCCCATGCACTGCAATGAAGGGCAGCCCCAGCTCGATGCGACTAGAGAAAGCCCACATGCAGCAAAGAAGATCCAGCACAACCAAAAAACAATAACAACAAAAAGAACAGATCTCTCTAATACTGAGACAGTTAAGGTCCAACTTGTCAGATACTTTGTTAAGGTTGCTAAGAAGAAGCCATGTTTATCTGAGTTCTAATCTATCACTAAATTATGTTTGCTTCCTATTTCCCTGAAAGTTAAACTCGCTCAGTCATGTACAACTCTTTGTGACCCCATGGGCTATACAGTCCATGGAATTCTCCAGGCCAGAATACTGGAGTGGGTAGCCTTTCCCTTCTCCAGGGGATCTTCCAAACCCAGGGATCAAACCCAGGTCTCTCACATTGCAGGTAGATTCTTTACCAGTTGAGCCACAAGGGAAACCCGAGAATACTGGAGTGGATAGTCTATCCCTTCTCTAGTGGATCTTCCCAACCCAGGAATCAAACCAGGGTCTCCTGCATTGCATGAAAATTCTATATGGCTTTCTGGATATATGGCATATGGATTCTGATCTATATGGCAAATTAATGAAACAGCATGCTTACCCTGTGCCTTTTCCCACCAAATTATCCAGAAACCCATCTAGCCATCTACTGTTCTGTGTGCCATACTTAAAAATATACTTAAGGGGTACCTCTTAGTGCATTCAGGGCATAACAGGTTGTCTTCCAGGTCTGGGGGTGCAAAAGTGCAGGCAGGTAACATGAAGAGGGAGGTCATCCTCCTGGGGGTGTCAGGCACCCAGGTCTGACCTGCTTGGAACTGCAGGCGAACCCAACCTTCTGTGTCTGCCAAGAGTGGTCTGCCATGGACCACACACCACCGGACACCTAGATGGGGAAAAACAAGCAAATATAAACTGCTAAGATCAGATAACAGCACCCCAATTCAACCCCTCAGTGAGTCTCTCTTAATTTCACTCTTATATTCTATTGATGAATCAACTGAATAAGAAGCATAAAAAATGTAGACCAAAAAACACCATAGTCTGATTCACAAACTACACAGCACAAGGGGCACCAACAATCAACTTTTGGGAAGCCTTGCTTTGTGTCTAGATTTTGCTAAGTTATTTACATGTATTAATATATTTATTCTTAAGAACATTATTAGTATTTGCTTTAATTTACAGGTGAAATAAATGAAGTTTACAGTGTTAAAAGAACATAATTTTCCCAGAACCAAAACAAAGATATAAGTATTCTAGACTCACGGTCCATTTGCCTAACCACTACATTGTACTACCTCAACCATAGAAAACAGGCAGAAAGAGCTTTGTTTAAAAGTCAAAGAAACAATCTAATTGGGGAGATGAGATATTTGAGAGACAACAGAGGAAGTCCTATCTACTGGGAGTAGATATCCAGTGTCTGAAATTTAGAGAAAGGATCAATCAATGTAGGTTTAAGTAGCTATAAAATCTCCCCACTCTATAAAACAGGAATAGAGATTACCATGCTCTTGGATAGTAGAACTAATATTGTTTAAATGGCTATACCACCCAAAGCAATCTACAGACTTAATGTGATCCCTATCGAATCACCCATGAGATTTTTCACAGAACTAGAACAAGTAATCCTAAAATTGATATGGAACCATAAGAGCCTGAATTATCAAACAATCCTGAGGAAAAAGAGCAAAGAAGGAGCATAAACCTCTCAGACTTCAGATAACACTACAAAGTACATTAATGAAAACAGCATGGTATTGGCACAAAAACAGACATTTGGGCCAATGGAATGGAAAAGAGAGCCCAGAAATGAACCCACACACTTGCCTCAACTAATCTTTGACAAAGGAGGCAAGAGTGTACAATGGAGAAGAGACAGTCTCTTCAGCAAATGGTGTTGGGAAAGTTACAGCTGCATGTAAATCAATCAAGGTAGAATGCATCCTTATGCCACATACAAAAACTAACTCAAAATGGCTTAAAGATTTAAATATAAGACATGACACCATAAAAGTAGAAATTTGCATATAATCCAGCCATCCATTTCCTATATTCAGACAAAACTATAATTCAAAACCATACATGCACCCCAGTGTTCATAGCAGCACTATTTACAATAGCCAAAACATGGGAAAAAATCTAAATGTCCATCAACAAATGGATAAAGAAGATGGAATGGAATGGAATGGCATATTGTGCTCACTCACTCAGTCATGTCCAACTCTTTGCAACCCCATGGACTGTAGCCTACCAGGCAAGAATTTCCCAGGCAAAAATATTGGAACAGGTTGCCGTTTCCTTCAGGGGATCTTCCTGACCCAGGGATCAAACCCAATCTCCTATATTGGCAGGTGGATTCTTTACCACTGTGCCGTCTGGGAAGCCCCAACGGAATATTAGCCATAAAAAAGAATGAAACAATGCCTTTCGCAGCAACATGGATGGACCTGGAGATTCTCATACTAAGTAAAGTAAGTCAGAAAGAGAAAGACAAATACCGTATGATATCACTTACATGTGGAATCTAAAATATGGACACAAATGAACTTACCTACAAAGTGGAAACAGGTTCAGACACAGAGGATGAAGACTTGTGGTTGCCAAGGGGGAGGGGTGTGGGAAGGATGGATTGGAAGTTTGAGATTAGCAGATGCGAGCTATTATATATAGAACGGACACAAGGAGCTATATTCAATATCCTGTGATGTCATAATGGAAAAGAATATGAAAAAGAATGTGTGTGTATATATAACTGAATCACTTTGCTATACAGTATAAATTAACACAATTTTGTAAATCAATTATGACTTCAATATAATAAATTTTAAAGAAATAAATTTAAAAAGAGTAAAGATGCTATGGCACAATATACATAGTGGCTAGGCACTCTCCTGTATCCCAGTAGGTGCTTGATAACTGCTGGATGAAGAGGAACTAAAATGGTAAGTGTGGGGTGCCACTCGCTCATATGGCACATTAATGAAAATTAGAAAGAGGTGTCATCGTTGGGGAAGCAGGTCTCCGAGACAGCTTTGTGGCTGGATATTGCTTTTGAAAATTAGTAAAAGGTGCTCATTTCTCCTCACAGAAGGAAGTATAGATGGGGGGTGGGGGGCAGTCAGCAGGCCAATTTTAGCTCCCAGTCTTTTCTTTTTTTGTCTGGGTTCTTTGTGTGGTGAACAATGCGCATGGCCACACAAGTCAGTCCTGAATAACAGGATTCAGACACCTCTGGAAATGGGGTAGAGGAGGGAAAAGAATTCAAGCCACAGAAGACAGTGACTTTGTACTGACCAGAGGTGGGTTGTTCTGGATATGAAAACAGAAATATGAGATAGAGAAGCAGGAACTGGAGAAAGATGAAGCTAAGTTATGCTCACTCAAGATTTCTCAAGAAATATTTCAATTGTTTATCGCCTACTTTTAATATGCCAAGTTGTATCTCATAAGCCTCGCAGTCATTCTATGAAGTCAAATAGTTGAAATCTTCAATTTTATAAATCAGGATACTAGGGTTTACACTGAGAAACCTTGGGTTTCTCCAAGAGAAAGGGGAAGATCTCTGGCCGTGGATGGCCTCACTCTCAGATTATGCTTTCTTCCCACCTTCTGCTTAGTGATGAGAAAGTGTCCCCAACTTAGTCACCTGACTCAGAGCCATTCAGGCAAAACTTGACTATCAATCGAAAGATAAGCCCTCTGTGAAGCTAACATTGCATCTGCAGCTATTTTAACCCTTTCACTGTAACTACCATTAGTATGTGTCTTCTGGGACTTCCTTGAAGGTCCAGTGGTTAAGACTTCACTCTTTCAATGCAGGGGGCACAGGTTCAATCCCTGGGTGGGGAACTAAGATCCCACATGCCATGTAGTGAAACCAAAAAATAAAGCAATTTTTTAAAAACAGAGTGCCTTCTTTCACTGGCATGGTAACCACTGTTTAAGGTTGATCTTACCTGAGGCTTGTGGCAGAAAGGATTCAGAGGCACGAAGGGCACGTGAATTCACAGCCTTTGGTTGAACAGCCTTTGCCGCAATTCTTGACCATGCTGCCAGCATGGCTACCTGAGGTGAAGTTACCACCTCAACCATGTTAGTCCTTTCCTGACTCTCACTCATCTTCCTTTTCTGTACACTTCCCCTCTTGGTCACCATGCTGTGCTTCCTTGAACATGAGTGCATTCGGGCCTCCCGTGATGATTTAGGAATATACTGCAAATGAAATTCACAATGAGTATACAGTTAAGTGCCACTGCCCTAAGCACATTTGTGCCGGTTTTATCATTCTTCATGCATTGACCTGTGTATGTCAGTGTAGAAATGGTTTAAGAATGTCAGTTCCCTCAAAGTAGTGACTCTCAGCTGGGAGAAATTTTGTTTGCTAAACTGTGTGTAGGGGGAGGGAGGTCACTGACACATTGTGGGTAGAATCCAGGGATATTTAGCTTACTAAACATCCTAAAATGCACAGGACAACCTGCAGGAGAAAAAGAAACTAATTGGCTCCAGATGCCAATTGTCTTGAATGAGAAACCTTGCCTTCGAGGTACAAGGTATAGAGATGGTGGAGAAGAGGGAAAATTTACAGAACTTACATCACCACATTCCTCACTCACCTGATCTTTTTCAGGAAAAGCATGTTCCTGGAGTCTCCGATAAACTTCTATTTTCTAAGGAAATTAACAAGGGAAATTAAAATTAAAGAGCTTTCCCAGTGGCTCAGAGGGTAAAGCATCTGCCTGCAATGCAGGAGACCTGGGTTCGATCCCAGGTCAGGAAAATCCTCTGGAGAAGGAAATGGCAACCAACTCCAGTGCTCTTGCCTGGAAAATTCCACAGATGGAGGAGCCTGTTAGGGTACAGTCCATGGGATCACAGAGTCGTACACGACCTAGCAACTTTACTTCTCATAAAAATTAAAAGCTGGCAGAGCTCCCACACTTGTTCCAAGCACCAGAGATTCCCACCAGTGCACTCACCTGGCCGTCAGTACTCAGCTTAAGTTGTTGGCACCAGTTCCGCAAAGTGTCCCGACTCACATCGTTAATCGGAGGCAATGTGGTCGGCAAGGGACAAAATGATCTTCTAAAGCTAGAACTTGGACAATCTTCCTCAAGCTCATTTGTTTGAGGAAGAGGAACTGAGGAAAGAAGGGAACCAAAACAGCAATTCATTAATCTATTTGAAAAAATCTTTTTAATTTTATGAAGCTCTAACTCCCCACAACTCAATTTGCACATATACATATCCAGTATTTTTTCTTCATCTTACAAATAAGGTAATAAATTCAGAATTCAATGACTTGCCCAAGATCACACCACCATGAAAATGGCAGACCTAGGACTCATACCCACATTTTGAAATTATAAATTTTTTTATACTACATTCAGCAAACTGTTTTTTACAGCCATCACCAACTTCCTGAATAGAACATTACATTGGATTGCTCTCCAAAATGTCCAGATGCTGGTCCACAAACTATCTGTCCTTATAGAAATCATTAAAACCACCCTATCCAACAACAGTCCTCCATTCTGTCCACATGCCTCATTTTCCTCAACAAAGAAAAGTTACCCTGTCTCACATCACTTTGCTTAGATTTAATGTGTCACTATCTGCTCTATCCTGAAGCCCTTGTTATTTGCCCCTGCCAAATAAAAGCATTCTAAAAATACTTATTTGATGCCTCTATATGAAGCCCCAAGAACAGATACGAAGAATCGACTAGATATTTTATCAGTAATTACTCACCAAGCAAAAGACTAGATGTTTTCAAAGTGATTTAGCCTCCCAAATACCATCTGGTCTTATATGTGGAATTTAAAAAAGCTAAATTCAGGCACAGAGAGTATATTGGTGGTTGCCAGGAACTGGGGGCAGGGGAAATGGGGAGTTTCCCTGGATCAAAGGGTACACATTTTCAGTTATAAGATGAGTAAGTTCTAGGGATCTAATGCATATCAACATAACTATAGTTAATACTATAATGTATTCCTAAAAATTAGAGAGTAAATCTTAAAATGTTCTCCCCATGGTGAAGGGAGTTAACCGTGTGAGATGATGGATGTGTTCTTATTTTGTCATCATTTCTTAATTTCTTATTATTGTTCTTAATCTTATTTGGTCATCATTTTGCAATAGACACATACATCAATCATCACATTATATACCTTAAAATTACACAATGTTTTCTGTGTCAATTATATATAACAAAAAACTCAGAAAAAAAATGATCTGGTGTCTGTAAGAGGCACGTAAAAAGGGCATTCGCCAAAATGAAAGACTGGGCTTTGTGGGTTGGGAATTTGAGCTCACATCTAGTTGCTGCATAAGATCATGCTCTATTCAAAGCACTCCACTGTCTTTTTCAAAGTGAGACAGGGGTGCTTAGCGAATGAGAAGTATGAGAGTTTGAGAAATCTCTTACCACAGGTTATCAAGGTGAGAATTAAGCTGGGTGTCACATAGCTAAAAGTCAGGGGAACTTATTTTTCCTGGGCTTCCCAGAGTTGGAGGGGCCGCAAACTGAGCTAACCCTGTGGTCTTCATACCTTGATTATTTGTATTCAGTGCCTCCTCTTTGACTTGTGAAGTTGAGGAAACACCTGGTTCCACTTGATGGTCTTCAATAATTTCCTCATTAACTGGATACAATGTAAGAATCACATTTTCTTCATCTAAAGGCCCTTCAAAGAAATTCTGGAAAAGGAAGTGTCAATTACTGTTCTCATTTAATGCTGTACACTAAGATGTTTAACTTCATGGCGCAACTAATGAATAAGAAATTGAGAAGCCAGCAGTTGGAAGGCAAGACTGAGATTCCTGAATTTGATATTAATTAGTAGACACTTTATTGTGAAGTGTGAAAGTGAAAGTTGCTCAGGCATTTCCAACTCCTTTTGACCCCATGGACTATACAGTCCATGGAAATCTCCAGGCCAGAATACTGGAGTGGGCTGCCATTCCCTTCTCCAGGGGATCTTCCCAACCCAGGGATTGAACCCAGGTTTCCTGAATTGCAAGCGGATTCTTTATCAACTGAGCCACCAGAGAAGCCCCCAGTAGACCCTTTATTAGAGAAGAAAAACAATGAGGAAATGAGCAAAAGTAGATTTATACCAACTCAATGACATGAGTTTGAGTAAGCTTCGGGAGTTGGTAATGGACAGGGAAGCCTGGTGTGCTGCAGTCCATGGGGTCGCAAAGAGTCGGACACGACTGACCAACTGAACTGAACTGACCAATAAGAAGAAATTAAAGCATAGATCTTGAGTTTGGGGAAACCATTTCCCTCTTAGTCTGTCTCTTCATCAGCTAAAACATATTTTCATTTTATCTCCTAAATCTATGTGGAAGGTGTTTCTGCCTTTCCATCTTCTATTGTGTGATTCAAGTAAGCATCAACTCTCACTGGCAGGAGCAATTATCTTCTGTTTTTCCAAAATCCATCTATGCCCTTTCTACAGACTGCTCTCCTGCTTATTTAAAATACTTTAGTTGGGAGGGAGTCTCAAACATGAGGGGTTATATATAAACATCCACTCCGATATTCTTGCCTGGAGAATCCCTGAACAAAGGAGTCTATCGGGCTCCAGTCCGTGGGGTCGCAGAGTCGGACACAACTGAGTGACTAACACTTCCACACTTTCGCTTTTCATAGCTGATTCACCACATAGCAGCAGAATCTAACACAACATTGCAAAGCAATTATACTCCAATTTTTAAAAGTAAATAATAATTTAATTATTAAAGTAATAATTTTTAAAAAAATAAAATATTTCCATTAAAGACAAAATTCCCTCATGCAGCCTGTAAATTCTTGAACAGCGGGGCCCCTGCCTTCCTTTCCAGTTTAAGACCCCTGAGCTTTCCGAGCTTCAGCCATAGCAACCTTGTTTAAGCCCCAGGACCTGAGGGAAGCAAATGTATCTGTCTTACTCTCCACAGTAAACACAGGGTACACAGTGGACACTCAGTGTTCTTTTAACAATTTCATGAATGAAAGATAAAGTGGATAGGTAGAAAGGAACTTATATTTATCACTAAGAGTCGCACACGACTGAGCGACTTCTCTTTCACTTTTCACTTTCATGCATTGGAGAAGGAAGTGGCAACCCACTCCAATGTTCTTACCTGGAGAATCCCAGGGGCGGGGGAGCCTGGTGGGCTGCCGTCTATGGGGTTGCACAGAGTCGGACACGACTGAAGCGACTTAGCAGCAGACTCTGTCCATGGGAATTCTCCAGGCAAGAATACTGCAGGGGGTTGTCGCCATGCCCTCCTCCAGGGGATCTTCCCCACCCAGAACCGGGGCCTCCTACATTGCAGGCACTCTTTATTGTCTGAGCCACCAGGGAAGTAACTGAGGCTCAGAAATTAAATGTCATAGAATCACATATGCTTAAGTTTTTAACTTTTCCTCTCAATCCAAGGGCAAATCAACTCCATTCCAGCTCAATTGTAATACACTCTTTTCTGAACAGCTAGATGCATCTGCATTTGACACGCCTTCCCCTCTGTTTGTTCAGTCATCAAGTTGTGTCTGACTCTTTGCAACCCCATGGATTGCAGCACACCAGGCTTCCCTTCCCATTTAAATCTTTTTGAAAATTTCCCCTAGCTTTCACATTTCAGCTTGCAACTAGGGATTTTGCATTTGTACACCACTTTTTCAAAGTACTCTGGGACATACTTAAAAAAAACAAATTGGCATTATTGGGGGAAGTATCATTCCAGTCAAGAGGTAAACAGTTATATGACTTGCCCATAAATTCTATACTTAATATTGGCCAATTCTGTCCTTCAACCCGCATTGTGTTCCCCCTTGTGTGTGTGTGTGTGTGTGTCTCAGTTGTGTCTGACTCTGTGCAACCATGTGGACTGTAGCCCACCAGGCTCTTCTGTCCATGGAATTCTCCAGGCAACAATACTGAAGTGGGTTGCCATTCCCTCCTCCAAGTGGTTCCTGTGAATGAAACCTGCTCAATTTATATTCTCATCTAGTTAAAGACTCAGAGAAGGCAATGGCACCCCACTCCAGTACTCTTGCCTGGAAAATCCCACAGACGGAGGAACCTGGTGGGCTGCAGTCCATGGGGTCACTAAGAGTCGGACACAACTGAATGACTTCATTTTCACTTTCATGCATTGGAGAAGGAAATGGCAACCCACTCCAGTGTTCTTGCCTGGAGATTCCCAGGGATGGGGGAGCCTGGTGGGCTGCCGTCTATGGGGTTGCACAGAGTTGGACACGTCTGAAGCGGCTTAGCAGCAACAGTAGCAGTTAAAGACTACCCAAGCAAAGTCAGGAAACTTGTTTTGTAGCAAGGCCGTTGGGAATGGGTTGCTTCTTATCCCTGAAGGAAAGAAAACCACTAGTCAACTTACTGTCTGAAGCGTATTACCCTTTTCACTCTTTTCACTGCAGCCGGCCATTTCTTTACCATTTTATCTTGCCCAACTACAACATGTCTTTTTATGAAAAAAGTATCTTACTTAGAACTAGAAAGAGAAATATTTAATTTCTCCCTTTTACTTTCACCCAAGCTGTATACC
Source organism: Bos mutus (assembly GCF_027580195.1). Classification (NCBI taxonomy): domain Eukaryota; kingdom Metazoa; phylum Chordata; class Mammalia; order Artiodactyla; family Bovidae; genus Bos; species Bos mutus. The sequence continues at coordinate 53,171,913 of NC_091617.1, forward strand.
ACAACCACATGAAAGAAAATAATTCACTTGCAAAGAGGAGATTCTCAGAGATTTCTCATATCCAGAAACTGAGACTTGTGGCAAGAGGGAAATAGAAATGAGCTCTAGAAAAGCTATAAAAAGTGAATCTGTGGGAAAATGAATGAAATTAAAACCAAACTTACCTTCCCGTAATTTGAGTATGCCATTTCAAGGAATGCTCAGAGAAAGGCAGAGCCACAATGCTCAATCTCTGCAGTTTAATCCTCTGAACCTGAGGGTTTTTAGTCCAGTTTCTCCTTCCTTTTGTAAGCAAATGTCCCCTACTTCCTCTTTCCCAGAAGAGCTGTATTCCTCCCTCCTCTTTCCACCCTCCCTTGTTATCTGTCAGTGTGATAATTTCATCAGCTTTATACACAGTCTTGTCTATTAGGTGAGAGTTAAGTTACTGTGTAGTTAATAATCACTCCTGAACTTTTAAAAAAATTTTTGGGTTTTATTCCTTTAAGATGAGACTCAGAAAATAAAAAATGAAGAACAGTTGTTAAGTTACAAACAAATGAACAATATTTGTAACTAATATTGATGATAGATTGAAGGATTTTTTTTATAGGGAATAGAAATTCAAAGGTATTTTGTAACTGATTTATGGCTGAGGGTGTGTTACTCACTGGGAGATTAGGTTTAGATTGTAGTGTTTGGATAACACTATCACTCCAAGATCTAGCTCTAAACACAAATTTTAAGCCCACAATAATGGTGAGCTGAGTAGAAGGGAAAGGTTAGCCTATTCAGAATAAGAACAGCAGGAGACAAACCACCAAGGCAAGAGACCTGCTAACGAATGCAGAAGGAACTCCACAACTGCAGTTCTTGGGAACTGCTGGAGGATAATGTTGGGGGCAGGATGTGACAAGAGATGAGGCTGGAGAAGTCATAGATGTTTTCATAGGCCATTCTAATGAGTCAGAGCTTCTAAAGGAAAATCTTCACAAACAATATGGCAGCCCCGGCATCCACTGGTCTCATAACAGGCTTTCTCTGCCCAGAGGCCATTGGTCTCAGGACCCAGGGAGCCCAGGTAACTTTCAGTCAGTTTAGTCATTCAGTCATGTCCAACTCTTTGCAACCCCATGAACCACAGCACATCAGGCCTCCCTGTCCATCACCAACTCCCGGAGTTTACCCAAACTCATGTCCATTGAGTCGGTGATTCCATCTAACCATCTCATCCTCTGTCGTCCCCTTCTCCTCTTGCCTTAAATCTTTCCCAACATCAAGGTCTTTTCAAATGAGTCAGCTCTTAGCATCAGGTGACCAAGGTATTAGAGTTCAGCCTCAACATCAGTCCTTCCAATGAACACCCAGGACTGATTTCCCTTAGGATGGACTGGTTGGATCTCCTTGCAGTCCAAGGGACTCTCAAGAGTCTTCTCCAACACCACAGTTCAAAAGCATCAATGCTTCGGCATTCAGCCCTCTTTATAGTCCAACTCTCATATCCATACATGACCACTGGAGAAATCATAGCCTTGACTAGACGGACCTTTGCTGACAAAGTAATGTTTCTGCTTTTTAATATGCTGTCTATGTTGGTCATAACTTTCCTTCCAAGGAGTAAGCGCCTTTTAATTTCATGGCTGCAGTCACCATCTGCAGTGGTTTTGGAGCCCCCCAAAATAAAGTCAGCCACTGTTTCCACTGTCTCCCCATCTATTTCCCATGAAGTGATGGGACCGGATGCCACGGTCTTAGTTTTCTGAATGTTGAGCTTTAAGCCAACTTTATCACTCTCCTCTTTCACTTTCATCAAGAGGCTCTTTAGTTCTTCACTTTCTGTCATAAGGGTGGTGTCATCTGCATATCTGACAGGTAACTTTAACTTAGTACTATAAATTATTCAAAGTACAAGGACTCTGCCTCAATTTGCTTAAGAACTGGGGGGTGCAGTGGTAAAGAATCTGCCTGCCAATGCAGGACATTTGGGTTCAATCCCTGGGTGGGGAAGATCCCCTGGAGGAGGAAATGGCAACCCACTCCAGTGTTCTTGCCTGGAGAATCCCATGGACAGTGGAGCCTGGCAGGCTAGAGTCCATAGGGTCAAAAAGAATCAGACACGACTGAGCACACACAAATGCATGGTTGGAAAAATAAACTATGAAACTACAGCCAGACCCTCAAAATAAAATCCTTGAGCACAGGACAAGTTACAGAAATCTGTGCTTCCTCAAGCCCTCAGGGTAGTTCTTCCTGCACCTAAAATCTATAAACATTGGCTAGATCAGGGTGTGACCAAATGGCTTTGGATTAAGCAGACAATGCTTGGAATCCTGGCTACTCCCTTTCAGGGTGGAAACTGAATTGGCCCATAGAGATTCAGCCAAGAAAACATTTCATCTCCTGACTTGGGTGTGGTCCCACATGACACACTTTTTCTGGATGATTTAGAAGAGAGTTGATCTGGTAGCCAGTACAGAATGAGTCCAGTGCCTTAGGTTAAGATAGGACTTTGAGTGGAAAGACTATTCATTACTGTATTTCTTAGCATTTATTACAATGTAATTATCTTATTTATTTTCTTGGGCTTTTTTCCTCCTGCTTTTTGAAAATATTACATTATGGGAAAGTTCAAACATATAAAAACAGACAGTAATATCTTCAGTCCTCATGGATCAGTCGTCAAGCTTTGACAACGATTGACCCCAGCTAAACTGATTCAGGCTTCCTTATTAGCTCAGATGGTAGATAATCTGCCTACAATGCAGGAGACTCCAGTTCAGATCCCTGGGATTCCCAGGAAAATTCCCCTGGAGAAGGAAATGACAACCGACTAGAATATTCTTAACTGAGGAATCCCATGGACAGAGGAGCTTCGAGGGTTACAGTCCATAGTAGTGTTAGTCGCTCAGTCGTGTGCAACTCTGTGACTCCACAGACTGTAGCCCACCAGGCTCCTCTGTCCATGGGATTCTCCAGGCAAGAATACTGGAGTAGATTGACATTCCCTTATGCAGGGCATCTTCCCAATCCAGGGATCAAACCTAGGTCTCCTGCATTACAAGCAGATTCTTTGCCATCTGGGGTACAGGGAAGAGAATTGGACAAAACTGATACAATTTAGCATGCACGCAGTCTGATTTAATCTAAACTGCCACCTATTCCAGAGAAGGCAATGGCACCCCACTCCAAAACTCTTGCCTGGAAAATCCTATGGATGGAGGAGCCTCGTAGGCTGCAGTCCATGGGATCGCGAAGAGTAGGACACAACTGAGCAACTTCACTTTCACTTTTCACTTTCATGCATTGGAGAAGGAAATGGCAACCCCTTCCCGTGTTCTTGCCTGGAGAATCCCAGGGACAGGAGCCTGGAGGGCTGCAGTCCATGGGGCTGCACAGAGTCGGACATGACTGAAGCGACTTAGCAGCAGCAGCAGCAGCAGCAACCTATTCTCCCTCCCTTATTTTGAAAGAAATACCAGACTTCATCTCTTTCACAAATTCAGGAAAAAAGGACTTTTTCTAACTACAGTTATATATGGATCTATGAAATAAAATGCATTACCTAGGGCTTCCCTGATAGTCCAATGGTTATGAATCCACCTTGCCGTGCAAGGGACACCAGTTGGACCCCTGGTCCAAGAAGATCCCACATCCCAGGGAGCAACAAAGACCATGCACCACAACCTGTGCTCTAGAGTCCAAGTGCTGCAACTATTGAAGCTCGTGCACCTAGAGCCTATACTCTGCTACAAAAAATGCCACTGCAGTGAGAAGACAACAAGTAGGCCCTGCTCACCAACCTACAAGAAGCCTGTGTGTAGCAACAGAGATGCACTGCAGCCAAAAATAAAATTATAATAAATTTCTAAAATCTTTTTTAAACGCATTACCTATTTCAAATATATTTTATTTACTACATAAGTTAAATATTTAAAGCATTGTATTGTTTTGTTTAGATAAATGTTTTTCAAAAGTTTTTTTCTTTTAAGCCAAAAGAACATGCTCTATAATTTTGTCCCCTGCATTGCAAGGTAGTTCTAATATATAACAGAAAAAACTGGAGCAACTCTGGTTGAAAGTTAAAAATGTGTAAGACAGCTCACAGAACACTGTGGTTCTGAGAAACAGTGGTTCTGCACACTGTGGCACAGTGTCCCTCTCAGGCAGAAGGGATAGCTACTAAGTTCTTCCATTTCCTGAGGAGGAAAGTATAACTTGCACTCTGAAAGATGTTTCCGACTTTGCTACATCCTTCATTTTAAGAATTCCCACTTACAAGCATTACTGAAATTTATTTCTTCTTTAGGGCACTAGTTGGAGATCTTCACCTTCTGATCAAGAATATATTAGCAGATTTCTTTTTCTTTCTTTTCTTTTTTTTTTTTTTTTTTACAGAAAAAAAAAATCTCTGTCAGGAAGCAACAGTCACAATTAGGAGAATCTTAAATTCAGAATCCAAATGAGTAAGGGCTATCTTGTGTTCTGTAATGATTCAGAGGATGTGGTTAGGACAGAGCATGGCAATCAGGTAAGATGAGGTAGCAAGGACAACTTTTGATGAATGGACAGGGAGTTAATCTGGCTATAGATTCTTCAATAATAGTTGCAAATTTAGCCCCCACCAGCAAGTGATCTTGGCCAGTCAAACCAAGTCTTGTCTCACCCTTCTCTTTCCATATTGAATGCATTCTGCATTTTCAGCAAGATAACTCTCCAATGAGACACATGGAATAGCTGTGAGACATGTTGAAGTTGGAAAGCTCAATTCATGTTGTTCTCTTGAAGTGGCTGAAGATTGGTGCCAAAAATTTTTGGACCCCTGAGCAATTGCCACTATGTGAGGATTGTGGGTGAGGAAGGATGGGGACTGAGGCCAAGAAATGTAAACTGAAGTTATTTCCTCCTATGTCCCTATCAGTCATTTGTTCCCTCCTGAGTTTTCCACCTCTCATGCTTTACAAATTCTATCCTGCTAGCACACAAAGATGTTTAACTTCATCCCACTTAAAACACTCAGCTCTTTTAACACTATCATTTTATTTAATTACTATTCTCTCTCTCTGTTCTTTCCCAGTTCAACTTTCTGAACATACCTTTTCTTTAACTTTATCTTTTAGCTGCACTGGATCTTCATTGCTGTGTGCAGGCCTTTTCTAGTTTTGGCGAGTGGAGGCTACTCTCTAGTTGCAGGCTTCTCATTGTGCTGACTTCTCTTGTTGTGGAGCACAGGCTCCAGGGCATGTGAGCTTCAGTAGTTGCAGCACACAGGCTCAGCAGCAGTAGTGCATGGGCTTAGCTGCTTTGCGGAATGTGGGATCTTCCTAGACCGGGGATTGGACCAGTGTCCCCTGCTTTGGAAGGCAGATTCTAAACTACTGACCCACCAGGGAAGCCTTGTACACAGCTTTTTACTCTATCTAGTTCCTTTCCACCTTCATCTAATTGTTTTTCTGTCTCCTTTCCCACTCCTAAACTATTGATGTACATCTATTCTTGATCACGTTTTATGCTTCTGTAGAACAGCTTCATCCACTTTTCCAGCTTCAACTTCCATCTACATGCTGGTGAGTCCTATATATGTATATTTCTAGCCCAGTCTTTTTGCCCGCCTTACTGACCCAAGTTGTGGCATATCCTGCTTATGCCTTTCAAACATAGTAAGAAATAAACTCAGTGGACTCCTCCAGCAATCCAGTGGTTAAGACTCCATGCTTCCATTGCAGGGCACATGGGTTCTATCCCTGGTCAAGGAAGATCTGCATGCCCACATGCCGCATGGTGGAGTAAAAAAGAAAAAAAATAAAGAAAAGAAATAAACAAACTCAGTGACATCCCTACCAAAATTTTACCACCTTTTGTATTTCTTTTCCTTGAGATATATTATCATCCACCTAGCCATCTAAAGGTGAAAACATAAAACACTCCTTTTCCTTAAATTCCAATGGGTTTAAGTCCTATGGAGTCAAACACATATCTTGCGTGCTATTGTTTCTCTTCTAATTCTACTGCCTTTGTCTTATTTCTTGTCTAAAGCATCTCTAATCATTTATTGAAATTTCTTGCTGACCATAATACCTCTCAGCCAACCTATTCTTTTTTCTTAATTGAAATACAGTTGATTTACATTGTTGGGTAAGTTTCAAGTGTACAGGAAAGTTATTTGATTTTGTATGTATATGTATATATATATATATGTATGTATATATATATTTTGATTTATGTACATATAAATTTGATTTTGTGTATATATATATATTGTATATATATATGTATATATATATATTTGATTTATGTTCAACCCATTTGATTTTAGTATATATAGTTTTAAAATTTTATTTATTTTTTGAATTAAAATATAAATTTGATTTTGTGTATATATTTTGTAACCCATTAGTGATGCTGTGAAATACCAATATATGTTACCTCAAGCTGAGTTTCATGACTAGCGAATTTAAATGTTTATTTATTTTTTAATTAAAAGAAATTGGGATTTTTAAGCAGTTAGTGAAAGGTTTTGTATTGGCCTTCCTGCTGCAATAGTTCTTATTCCAACAGGTGGGAAGGACCCAGTTTGACAGGTTTTGTATTGGCTTCATGTGACAAATATTCTCAATTCAGTTTTTACATTCAGAGACTGGAAAAACAATCTCTGGGTTTCATAAAAAACAGTGGGCCTCCTTGAGCTAGACTTTAGCCAGGACTCAGCTACTACTGAGCTCTTTTAAGCCTCCAAGCTAAGAAGAAGAGGGTCATGATGATAATTTAAAATCATAGTCAATACAGATCTTATGTCCAATAGTCTTTAAATGTTTCATTTATCTTTTCCAGTGTACAGTCACATTGTTAAATGGCTATATATCCCTTTGAGGAAAGACTGGAGGAATACACATAAGCAATATATACTTTATTTTTTATGGTGGTTATAGAGTTCTTCATAGGAAGCCAATCATCTCATCAACTAGTGGATTCTAGATCTAAAAATCAGTTCAGGTCTGGGAGCTGAGCAAGAGATGGTGACTTTTTTATTAGAGTGACTGCCCTCAGCCTCCTGATCCTCTATTTTTTTTTTTTTTTTTTGCCTACACTGTGTGGCTTCTAGGATCCCAGTTCCCCAACCAGGGACCTCCAGGGAAGTCCTCCTGCTCCTCTATTCTTGACTTTAATTGTAGGTGTTAAGAAGCATCTTTTTTCACAATAGATAAGTGATAAGTGTATCAATGGAGTAGGAAATGGCAACGCATTCCAGTATTCTTGCCTGGAGAATTCCATGGACAGAGCAGCATGGTGGGCTATAGTTCATGGGGTCACAAAGAATAAGACATGACTGAGTACACATCAGCACATGTATCAAATTATTGTTATACACCTTGAACTTGTACAGTGGTTTATGTCAATTACATCTCAATAAAACTGGAAATTTAAAAAATAAAAGTAGTTTCTTACTTCCACATTAAAAAAAAAAAAAAATGAAGCATCCTTGTTGGCTGCCCATCTACTTTGACCCTAGGCACCATGATCTATTAACCATCTCCACAGCCTCCTGTGAATCAAGGCCCCTTGGCTGCCCTCCAACCTTCTTGGTAATTGTAGCCTCCCGGTTTCTGCTTGTTAAGTGGCACCATCTGGCTCACTGACTTCAGGGCCCATCACCCCAAGAATGACATTAACGAGCCAAGTTCTGTGCCAGCCTCACCTACCATCAGCCCGGTCTGAAGAGGACCATTGACCTTCTCAGCAATACTGCTTCTCCCTTCTCCATCACATTCCTGATGGCCATGGTGAAAGCTGGGCCCTACCATGGAACATCCTATGGTGAGTTTCCAGCCTCACGTAACATTCCTGCCCTGCAGGTCTACTTTGCTCACCTCTTTATTCCCTCCTCCACCCTCTGCCAGGGAAGGTTGGGCATTTATACTTTGCTTGGTGTTGGCTGTCACTTCCCCTTCTCCCCAGACCTCTAAGAAGCATCCTAGCAGTGAATCTGTCCCATCTCATGGGATCCTTGCTAAGATCTTAAATTCTGTGCAAAGAGAAAATATTCCCTCAACACAATGAATTCTTGCTTAACTAATGTCATAGTCCAGTCCTTTCGATCAGTTGCTTTTAAAAACTAGTGAAAGAATTATCCCAACTCCTGCCAGTACATGCTGGCTAATGTCTGCAGATCCTTCATGTATGTTCTCTTTCCTCCCTTGCCAGGCCCATCATGTCCTCAGCCGGGTTATGCTGGAATGTAATTCTCAGTTATTGGCCTAGTAGTTGGGAGAGGAATTTGGAGCACATTTTTGATGGGAGCACCTGACACGACTATCTTTGAGGCGGGGGCGGGGGGGATTGTTGTGCAGCATCCTCCAGCATACAGGTTGTGTTAGCTCTTACTAGGGGACTTCAGACCAGTTCTGAAAAGTCTGAGAATTCACAGGGCTGTACAGAGCCAACACTTTCAGGGGCATCCATTCCGGTGTCCCCACCTGATGTTTCAGGGTCTGAGATTTTTCCCAATCAGTTTGCTGACTTTAGCATATTAGACCGGCCTTGGCTAAAATTTTAAGGCCCTGTAGCTCTGCAACTTTAGCTATTAGAACTTGTTTGCTGTTCAGCTGTGTCCATTCATCTAACAGCAGGAGATGTGGGCCTCTGTAAATTACTAAATGCTTTTTGGCTCTTACATCTCATATTCAGTCTTCCAGTGCTTGTTAATGGCCCTCAGTTTCTCATTATGCCATTGATGGACATTAATACAACTTACCAGTAAGCAGCCAACTCCACTAACTTTATAGGATCTTTGACACCTTTATTTTCCAAATGCCTGAATTATAGCACATTTTTCCAGACCTCCTCCAGTGATATCTTCAGCAACTGGACCACCATTGCGTGCCAGGGACTATCCGTCCTCTGTATAGCACTCAGAATGCTGTCCTTTTGTGTTCACCAGCAGATCAGTGAGCCAGTTCCAGAATCTCATTACTTGTTTTCTTCTGACTGCTTCTGGCACCATATGTATTTGTTCATGTCTTTCAAGAAGCAGATGGCATGAAGGACTGAGTGTGCAAGAGATTTGGTGTACAAAACAACTGCAAAGGAAAATAAGAAGGGAGACAGAAGGCTAGGAGAGCTGTAAGACCATGATGTAGGTCTGAGTCATGTGAAGGAGAGGAAGGGAGTTTGGGTGGGAAGAATGTTGAAATACAGGGCCATTCTAAGGACGTTTCAGCAAGGTTGATGAGGAGTCCTTGAGTCTAAGCCATAAGACTGCCCCAACTTTAGAATCCCCGCTACTTAGTTGCTGGGAGGAATAGATGGGAGTTACAGTGCAGGTGTGAACTTTACAGCAGCGGTGTTCAAGATGGGGCCAGTGACTTGCAGTACACAGCTGAAAGGCACATTTGCATGATTGTCACACCATACAGTACCATTGTACTCCCTTTACTAGAAGCCCTTGAAGGAAGAAGAGAAATAGAGTACACTCAGGTTGTGGCACCCCCCTTCTGAGCACATCAACACTTTATTCTTTTCTCTGAAGTTATAATTACACTCCTCAATGATGAGAAAAGAACATGGGCCAAATCACTTGGCTTAGAAATCAATTCAGGAAAAGCACTGACATCTGCCAGTAGTAAGTGAGCTACAGCCAATGGAGAGAAGCTTTATGGAAAAATATTTTCCAACTTATGAACTGTTAAATGGTAAGTGCCTTGTTCCATCACTTTATTTCCATTTGAAGCTAATCAAAATTAAGCTTCTTGCCCTTTTCTGACCAGCACTATTATCAGTCTTACCAGAGACTTTCTGAGTCCACAACTCAGAAGTGGCAGTAACAATAGCCAGGGCAACTGCAACAGGGTTTTCCCATCTTAATCTTTTTCTCAAATGTAATAATTGTACAGACTCTTAGTCTGAGTTATTTATCACAAATCTTTTAGCCATGTGAAAGGTAGTGACTACTTCAATCTTCTTCCCTCGTGTAGGGCGTTGCTGAGGCATTGCTGAACTCTCTTTTTTGTTCTTTTAGTTGATATATGTATATATATATATTTTCTTTCATTCTTAGCAAGATAATATTAGGTCTCTTCTCAAATGTGACAATTTCTGGACCTTTTCTGCTAAGGTGAGCATATTCTGCAAACAGGTCTCTCTCATGACCAGTGTCCAAAAGTAAGATACTACTGCTGCTGCTGCTGCTGCTAAGTCGCTTCAGTCGTGTCCGACTCTGTGCGACCCAATGGACAGCAGCCCACCAGGCTCCCCTGTCCCTGAGATTCTCCAGGCAAGAACACTGGAGTGGGTTGCCATTTCCTTCTCCAATGCATGAAAGTGAAAAGTGAAAAGTGAAAGTGAAGTCGCTCAGTCGTGTCCGACTCTTAGCGACCCCATGGAATGCAGCCCACCAGGCTCCTCCGTCTATGGGATTTTCCAGGCAAGAGTACTGGAGTGGGGTGCCATTGCCTTCTTTTTTTTTTTAATGAATGCTATTTATTTCAATAGTTCAACATGGAGTGTGGAGACAGTAATATATGAGAATAGACACTAATAATAATGTCCTCTCCTTCTTTATCTGCCTGCTTTCTTTATGGCCTTGCTTTATGCCAAAATTAGGCAAAATGACTCAATGTAAGAATTATGATTTTATACCACTAATGCCTTCCCAAAAAGTGACTTTAAAAAATAATGTGTTTACACAAAATTGCTTTTTCTTTCCTGCAGAGAATAAGAGAGAAATAAAAAGTTAATAAAAGAATTCACATTCTCATCTTTGTTCTAAGCAGCACAGATTCCCAATTTATTAACCTTGCTATCACTACTCAAATTATATTGTTGGCACCAGCTACATAAAGTGTCTCAAGGTAGCCCATCCATAGGAGCAGACTGGTTGGCCAGGGAAATATTCTGTTTAGAGCAACTTAATAGTTGATATTCTCTATCAACTACTGGGGCAACAGAAGCTAAGAAAGAATGAAATAAAATAGTCATAAATAACATTTGCATAGACCTTCAATGAATGAAGTATATTATACATCTCTCATTAATTATATGAGAAGTTAATATATTAATGTCTCATTTATTTTTATAATCCTGTGAGATAAATATCATCATCATTATTATTTAGGTAATGGATAATTCAACCATCTATTAAAATAGCACATGTGGTCTCAAACCTAGGTGTTAGACTTCTTCCTTCCTTAGTCTTTGCAAGTTATTAACATTTTACAAAACACACATGTGTATCATCTCTTTTGTTTTATAGGCCCCATCCACAGGTCAAATCGTTGCATTAGATACTAGTTGAGTTATATTAACAAAGTCTTCGAATTTAACACAGTTGATTATTATCTTCTTTTCACAATACTGTCCACACTACATACAACTCACCTCCACTCCATTTGTTGTAGTTGTTCAGTTGCTAAGCTGTGTCCGACTTTTTCTGACCCCATGAACTGCTACACTCCAGGCTTCCCTGTCTTTTGCTATCACCCTGAGTTTCTCAAACTCATATCCATTGAGTCAGTGATGCCATTCAGTCATCTCATTCTCTGTCATCCCCTTCTCTTCTTGCCTTCAATCTTTCCCAGCATCAGGGTCTTTCCTAATGATGTGACTCATCCCATCAGGTGGCCAAAGTATTGGAGCTTCAGTTTCAGCATCAGTCCTTCCAATGAATCTTGAGGGTTGATTTCCTTTAGGATTGACTGGTTTGGTCTCTTTTCTGTCCTAGGGCCTCTCAAGAGTCTTCCCTAGCACCAGCATTCCATTACTGCCTTCTTTTACTCCAGATAACTCCTCACACACTGCATTTTGCTTAAGGCCAGATATTTGCTTACAGAGGAACATATTTTTTTTTTTTTTTTTTAGAGGAACATATTTAAATGCATTCTTATTGCAAGAAACATGGCTATCATTAACCACATTATGACACAACATCAAATATTTTTCTAGAGTTAATCCATAACTCTAGACCTACAATATACTACTTTTCTCATTACACATTGGTCCAGAAAATTCATCAAAATCCCAGCAGGATTTTTGTTGCAAAAGGTGACATGCTGATTCTGAATTTATATGTAAAGGGTTCCTTAAATCCATAATAAGAAAACAAATAATCCCTCCCCCCCAAAAGAGCAAAATTCTTTAACAGCTATTCCATCAAGAATCTATATGGAGGGTAAATTAACACCACAGTTAAGATACTGCTGTACACTCAAGTGGGCTTCCCAGGTGGTGCTAGTGGCAAAGAACCTTCCTGCCAAAGCAGATGTAAGAGACTTGGGTTTGATCCCTGGGTTGAAAGATTCCCCTGGAGGAGGGCATGGCAATCCACTCCAGTATTCTTGCCTGGAGAATCCCATGGACCAAGGAACCCAATAGGCTATGGTACATAGGTTTGTGAAGAGTGGGACATGACTGAAGTGAGTTAGCACACACATACATTAAAATGGGTAAATTTAACCGTATGTAAATAAAACTGTATGTTCAATAAACCTAAGGCTGCTGCTGCTAAGTCGCTTCAGTCGTGTCCGACTCTGTGCGACCCCAGAGATGGCAGCCCACCAGGCTCCCCCGTCCCTGGGATTCTCCAGGCAAGAACACTGGAGTGGGTTGCCATTTCCTTCGCCAATGCATGAAAATGAAAAGTGAAAGTGAAGTCGCTCAGTCGTGTCCAACTCTTAGCAACCCCATGGACTGCAGCCTACCAGGCTCCTCTGTTCATAGGATTTCCCAGGCAAGAGTACTGGAGTGGGGTGCCATTGCCTTCTCTGTCTCTCTCTCTACTCCCATCATTTGGTCCTACAAATGCCAGGCTGACTTTCAAAGGAGGTCTGCTGAGTTCAAGTTCCAGTTATCTTATGGCTCCATTATATTTCCTCATGAACACGTATAGTTTGGATTTTCCAGGCAAGAGTACTGGAGTGGGGTGCCAGTGCCTTCTCCGAAACCTAAGGCTAGAGAGATTAAATTCCCAAAGCCACAAAATTTTGAAATGGCTCATAAGTGCTTGGAAATTACAGATCACTTCAGTGTAGAAAAGGAAGATAGAGACAAAACATGGTAGATATTACAACAATTACTCTTGGCTGAGTGCTTATCACTTTCCTAACATAATTTTGTTTTTGAAAAGAAATTTTTTTTCAACCTAGCAAAGGTGAGCTGTTAACTTCACTGAGCTTTAAGGACAGAAACAACTTATGTCTGCTGCTGCTGCTGCTGAGTCACTTCTATTGCCTTCTCCATAACTTATATCTAGCTGCCCTCAAAGATTGAGCTCTTGTTTTTTTTTTTTCCATTTTTTAAATATTTCACTTGACTGCACTGGGTCTTAGTTGTGACATGCAAATTTTTGGAAGAGCTTTTTATTCAGAGAATGTAATTTCAAAACCACAGTGAAATCCAAAGATGTCCTATAAAAAGTGACAGCTGTATGATAGTAGAAGTATATGAAAGAATTGGTTTGGCAACTATACATGAGTTCAAGTGGAAAGTGGCATGTGAACTCTCAGGTGAGGCATGTGGGTATCTAGTTCCCTGACCAGGGATCAAACCCTTCCCCTTGCATTGGGAGCTCAGGGTATTAATCACTAGACCACCAGGTGAGTCCCTCTTGTGTTTCTTAACAATAAGATGTGAGTTTCAATCCAGTATAGATAAAAAAGATAATTTTAGTAGTTTTGAGAATCAGAATATATCAAAAAGTGTTACCAGTGAAGTAATATTTAATCAGGGCTTTTGAGGAAGAGCAGAAGGAAGTTCTGACATTCATTTTCATTAGAGCTAATGATCTTGAGACAGAGAAAATCCTGCCCAGTCTCTGTGAGCCTCTTATATAACCCTCCTCAGTGTTATAAATTCCCCTCATGTCCTCTTTGTCATCCGTCACAAGAAAAAAGAGGACCTCCTTAATGTATTATGTATATATAATATATACTGAGGTCTCAGTATACAAATCCTAGGAGTACAGACGTGTGACAGACACCATTTCCTCTCTGATGGCCAAACCCTTTTGCTTTGAGGTAAAATTTACAGTAAAATGCACAAATCTTAAGTGTCCTATTGGATAAGTTCTGAAAAATGGTAGTCGACTCCCTAGTCAAGACAGAAAATACTTGCATCACCAAAGAAGTCTCGCTTTGCCCCTTCCAGGCAATGACCACTCCCACCCTATGCATTAGTTGAATACAGAGAAGTGTCATTTTTCACTTTGGGTAGGTGGACTGTAGATGATGAAAAGAGTTACGGAGGAAGAACACTGGGCGTCAACACACCAGAGTTTTTCCTGTCCAAGAGGTAATTCATAGCAATTACTTTCCAAAAGAATATAACTCAACAGCAATTACTTTCCAAAATCTATATTTTAAAATATAGATTTCTAAGTAAGTTGCAATCTGTCTCCTTTCCTAATTCACTTCAAACCTTTTCATTCATCATTCATTGAATAAACATTTATTGAGCACCGACTACGTGTTCGGTGGTTCTAGGAGGTTGTTGTGATACCCACATGCACAAACAAAATTGACAAATCTTTTTATACTGTTGGGGAAGACACACAAATTATAAATTAGAGGAGATAAGTATTATGGAAAAGGGGGCATGGGGTATAAGGCACTTTAGGAAGGCCTTGGAAGTCATTACAAGGACTTTGGTTTTCCCTCTGAATCAACAGGATCCAAGAGAGGGTTTTGAGCATTGTTATGATCCAACATATTTCAGAAGGATCGTTTCACATACACAATGGAGTATTTTATTTTTCAGAGTCTATAATCAACTTTATTTTAATATAATCTAAACACATATCATTTAGAAAATACCAAGAAAAATTTATGTACAAGAGTTGATGCTATCACATTTGGACAAAGCTGACAAGTTCCTGCTATGAGCATATCCCAGGAGATAACACTGAAGAAACCTAATATATTGGAGTAGATTTTGTGGCATTTGGCCCACAGTTTGATAGCCCTCAGGGTTAACCTGAAGTTGTCAATGTTTGATACTAGATGTAAAACATCTCGTAAAACCATTTCATTGATTTGCAATAAAATCAGAACCCTGCAATCATTAAGACTTCTTATACATATCTAAATTTTTAAGCAGACTGTCATGTTTTAAGTCCAAATTTCCTGGAATAGTCTGCAGTGCTAATCTTGCAAACAAAATATCAATCTCTATTCCATCAAACAGTTTGGTAACTTGGTACAAATGCCTCTTCAACAGCTCTTAAATCTTTTACTTCTCCCTGTAATTTCAACTTATCATAGAATGAGGTGAAAAAGTCACTTCAATCAACATGTCTTGGTGCAACACACAATGCATCAATATTGGCAGTTTTTTGTATGTACACCTAATCTGTAAGATCCAGAGGTAAACATTTTCCCATCAGCATGTTCAATTAGAGATTGTGGAAGATTATTGCTTTCACTGATTTCTCGTATCCAGTCTTTTACCAGGTTAATCTTCCCAAAATTAAAATCCTGCACTGAAGTTCCTCTTTCTCTTCAAAAATCCCAAAGGGCTTCAGAGTCTCCACTAGTTTCTGTGTAAGTAGGCAGTTAGTCTCCTTGGGGGCTGCTAAGCAGAAGGGAGAAGCAATGCCATAGTGCTTCTGTGGCGGGTGTTTGCTGTGATCCCTGCTTTGTAACTGGAAACAGCTTTGTCTCAGCGGCGGCACTGCCCAGTCATACTCCACCCCGCTTGCCTGCAACGGCAGCCAGGCATACTCTGGGCAGGATCCACTGATGTGGGAAGGAGGGGCCTTGGCTGCCTCAGCCCTGGTCCAACCTCACTCCTGCTCTGGCCTAGAGTATTTTATTTTAAAATAAAAGTTTTAAGTTTAAAATTTTCTAGTTGCCTTTTACTAGAGGCACTATAATGTATCATTCAATCTGGAACACTTAAAAATTATATATAACTCACATATACATAAAATACAGACAACTTAAGTGCATAGGTTGTGAATATTTACATATGGATGGATGCATCTAAGTAGCTGACACCCAAATGATGGTAAGCTCACCTAATTACGCTGAGACAAGAGGCATAATCAGGACTGATTACTTCCTTGTGAATAGATTCTTTGGGGCAAGAATATTGTCAGTGATACATTGTATCATGTCAGGAAACACATTTTTGCTTGTACCATGCCTGGTGACGATAAAGTTGAATACCTTAACCAGATGACTAAAATTTCAACTGTTGCCTATAAGACCCATTTTGTTCAATGTAGAGATTTACCTGAGGCATTTTCAAGCAAATTAATTCCACTCAGTAACTTAGTATTTTTAAAATGTCCCCATCTCTATCCTCTGCTCCCTTAGGGCTGGGCATCTTTGGAGAGACAGTCACTTCTGCTTCTGTTTCCCATAAGTTCACAGGCTTTCTTTTTGATGCAGCCTTCTAAGCAGGCTGTGCACTCCGGGAGCAGGAAGCATAGAGAGTGGAGCGGCCCAGAGTTCAGCTGTCTAAAGTCACCGTGGAGTTGATTGTAGTCACTTCTCTATCATTAATTATAATCATAGCTGTACACTTTTACTGGCATTATGATCTCACTGCAGGCTTTTTGTTAATACTTTATTCCTATAAAGTAAATGAAATGTTTTAGAATTGAGAGGAAATAGCAAGTTAAATTCTTGAAAAGAACCAAGAAACCCACCACGAAATCCCAATAAAATCTCCCTTAAACTTTAGGACCATGTGTGGAAAGCATGTGGCCATGTCATCAAGGAATGACAATATTCAAGTTATATTATTCTCTAATATGTTCTTGTCCTGTGCAGCTCATGGGCAGGAGAGGCCCCACAGGGAACTTAAACCATTTGCCCAGTGGCCCAAGAATGTAACTAAAAGGCTACCCAAAGTGATCTCCATTGTATTCAACTTGCTTGACAAAAGATTGTGGCAGGAAAGAGGATAGCTGAAATGGGAAAAGATGAGTAGTGCACACTCACATACTTCCTCCTGTGGGACATGGTATTTGTGCTGGGGCCTGAAGGCTGGCACTTCTGGCTGTGGATGGGGAGAGTCTAGCTGGAGACTCTTCCCCCCACCACCTGAGGCTTCAGTTTTCCAACTGCCCTAGACCTCCGGCGTTCAATCATGATGATACCAAATGTGGGCCCCCAGCAGACCAACAGAGAACTTGGGATGAAGCCCAGAATGGTTTTCTACACAACTGTGGGGTGAGGAGATGGATCCCTGGGAACCAAGTCTGGGCTGAATCAGCCCCTCTATCCAGAAGGATGGATCTCTTGTTATCCTCCTCCTCCATAGGCCCCTCTCCTAAGCTAAGCCCAGAAGCACACTTTGCCCTCTTCAGCAGAAAACACGACAGTTTCCTTTGAGCATCCTGCTACTCCCCCATTTGTGCCTTTCAGAAAATACTTCCGATTGTAGCCTCTACTTCTCTCCTCCCCTTATTCAACCCACACCAAATCATCTACATTCTCTACTGCTTTCAATATTCTCCAATCTATTATGTTATCTGTATCTTCTTCAGCTTCATTTGATATGACACTGCTGTTCCTTGAAGCTGTCTTCAGCCCCAATGCAGCTCTTACCCTTATTAGTGTTTAAGTATAATTACCAAATAATTATCTAGTAGCCAGGTTTCTTCTTTGGCACCTATAGAAGGTGCTAGGCCCTTTAAACATGAGAAACTGAATTATCCCACATGATTTTTCTAATAGATCTTGTATCCTACTCTCTTCAGAAGTATAAGCCTCAGTTCATTTACTTGCTTAAAACTTTTCAGTGGCCCATCATCCAGGGATGGTCTGAAGCTTATTTTCCATGACATTCTGTCACTACTGGCAATTTCTTTATCCTAAGTCCTTTCACAACCTTGGCATTGGTCCCTATACTGAAAAATGACCTTACATCCTCCTTTACATCTAGATAATTCTTCCTTTAAATTAAGAAACTTCGTGTTTGATCACAATCATCACATGGTGATACAGTTGTTTACATAGCAGTTATCCCCATTATACTGTAGGCCACTTAAATGAAGGACGTTTTTGCTAGTCATTATTTCTGTGTAGTACATTGGCCTGGGATATAGTAATTATACAGTGGTTACTGACTCAAAGTTATGGGTCTCCAGGTAGATGCATTAAGCCTTGACATAAAAATGTCCTTTTTCCTAGGAATATACTTTCCTAGCGAGAATTTCTGTGAAACTCTTTACTGACAACTTGTGCTTGAAATGCAGGGCTAATTAAGATAAATATGTATCTCTTTTCTCCCTCCAGCTAAAAACCGGATGCCCACATTCAGTGTGTAGAAAAGTACCAGGTAATTACCTGTGTACACACTCAGGGCACAGCATATTGTCCTCCAGGTGTGGGGGTGGAAAGTCACCAGACGGTATCAGGAAGAATGCAGACACCCTCCTTCGTTTTCCAGGCACCCAGGCCTGCCCAGCGTGAAACTGTAAACGAACCCAGCCTTCTGTGTTAGCTGGGAGACTTCTCCCGTGGACCACACACCACTGGACCTCTGGAGAAGGAAAAGAGAGGCAAGTATGAGCACAGCAAGACCCAGTCCTAATGTTTGCATCTGCACCATGGCCTTTGGTTCAACTGTCTTTCTCAAGTGCCAGCTCTCAGATACTAACACTGAACACCTACTTATTCCACTCTGTTCCTCTTAGAAAATTATGTAAAAACATTCAATTTTTTAAAAGAAATTAAGAATTTCCTGTTAATTTTTTTTTTTTTAAAGAAACAAATAATACAGTTGGATGTATAGAGGCAAGTGGGTAGATGACAGTGTGTTCCGGGGTAGGGGCGGGGTCAAATCTTACCTCTGCCCATCTGGG
Source organism: Bos mutus (assembly GCF_027580195.1). NCBI lineage: Eukaryota > Metazoa > Chordata > Mammalia > Artiodactyla > Bovidae > Bos > Bos mutus. The sequence goes on from NC_091617.1 coordinate 53,190,691, forward strand.
ATCCTAACAAAAACATTAACAAGGGAAAAACAGTTGATGAATTCATGCAGCACACACAGTTCAGGGAAAAAAAGCAAAAACTAGCTCAAAATGGCAGCTTAGAATATTCCATCTTATATAACACCTTCCGACAAAGAATAATACATTTGTAAAGAAATGACAGGACAAAGGGAAGCAGTTTTAGGCTCCCACGGGTGGCAAACAGTGGGAAGGTAAATATAGGAGAGGAAACTAATGGATGAGGTATGTTTGCAGGTTACTCTGGATAAATCTGTCTCCAGCAAAAAGAACATAGATATCCTGCGTTTAGGCTAGAAAAGGAGAGCCTTTTCTGGGTTTGCTGCTTCTTAATTGCCTTCAGCTCAAGATTTTTATGGCAAAAGCATTCATTCTGGTTTCCTTCAATAGAAACATTAAGCCAGATTAGGTCTGGGAAGGCCCAGTTCAGGGGTCTCATATCTTAAAAAATTTTTTTTTGTTTAATGGAGAGGGGTATCTTACACATCTGAAGCAAAGTCCTGGAATAACACCCCACTGTGTGCAAAAGACAGTGGGCAGGATATGGTTCCAGGCTTTGCTCCTGAGGGGCAAGGGAGGTCACCAGGGGATAAGGGTCTCAACAGACATTGTAATGGCTAACCAGTACATGGTCTTCATTAATTTTATCTCCTTGATACAAGAGCCTCTTGATGAAAGTGAAAGAGGAGAGTGAAAAAGTTGGCTTAAAGCTCAACATTCAGAAAACTAAGATCATGGTATCCGGTCCCATCACTTCATGGGAAATAGATGGAGAAACAGTGGAAACAGTGGCTGACTTTACTTTTTGGGCTCCAAAATCACTGTAGATGGAGACTGCAGCCATGAAATTAAAACATGCTTATTCCTTGGAAGGAAAGTTATGACCAACCTAGATCAGATCAGATCAGTCACTCAGTCATGTCCGACTCTTTTCGACCCCATGAATCGCAGCATGCCAGGCCTCCCTGTCCATCACCAACTCCCGGAGTTCACTCAGACTCATGTCCATCGAGTCAGTGATGCCATCCAGCCATCTCATCCTCTGTGGTCCCCTTCTCCTCCTGCCCCCAATCCCTCTTTCCCATCAGAGTCTTTTCCAATGAGTCAACTCTTCGCATGAGGTGGCCAAAGTACTGGAGTTTCAGCTTTAGCATCATTCCTTCCAAAGAAATCCCAGGGCTGATCTCCTTTAGAATGGACTGGTTGGATCTCCTTGCAGTCCAAGGGACTCTCAAGAGTCTTCTCCAACACCACAGTTCAAAAGCATCAATTCTTCGGCACTCAGCCTTCTTCACAGTCCAACTCTCACATCCATACATGACCACAGGAAAAACCACAGCCTTGACTAGCTGGACCTTTGTTGGCAAAGTCATGTCTCTGCTTTTGAATATGCTATCTAGGTTGGTTATAACTTACTTTCCTTCCAAGGAGTAAGTGTCTTTTAATTTCATGGCTGCAGTCACCATTTGCAGTGATTTTGGAGCCCAGAAAAATAGTCTGACACTGTCTCCACTGTTTCCCCATCTATTTCCCATGAAGTGATGGGACCGGATGCCATGATCTTCATTTTCTGAATGTTGAGCTTTAAGCCAATTTTTCACTCTCCATTTAAAAGCAGAGATATTACTTTGCCAACAAAGGTCCATCTATTCAAGGCTATGGTTTTTCCAGTAGTCATGTATGGATGTGAGAGTTGGACTGTGAAGAAGGCTGAGCGCCGAAGAATTGATGCTTTTGAACTGTGGTGTTGGAGAAGACTCTTGAGAGTCCCTTGGACTGCAAGGAGATCCAACCAGTCCATCCTAAGGGAAATCAGTACTGAGTGTTCATTGAAAGGACTGATGTTGAGGCTGAACTCCAATACTTTGGCTACCTGATGCTAAGAGCTGACTCATTTGAAAAAATCCCGATGCTAGGAAAGATTGAAGGCAGGAGAAGGGGCTGACAGAGGATGAGATGGTTGAATGGCATCACCGACTCAATAGGCATGAGTTTGAGTAAACTCTGGGAGTTGATGATGGTCAGGGAGGCCTGGCGTGCTGCAGTCTGTGGAGTCGCAAAGAGTCGGACATGACTGAGCGACTAAACTGAACTGAATTCTATTCCTGTAACTCTTACCAAAACATCATGAAATAGGTATATTATTATTAACCTACTTTACCCAGAGCAACCTGGGAACTAGAGATACAGGGCTTTAGCTCAGGCAATTGATTTTAGAGCCTGCTTTTACTTTTGTAATTCTTTAAAGGGGGAAAAAAATTAAGCCAGATTGCTGTCTTCTTCTGATGACTTCATTAATTTAGAACAGTGTTTCTCAAAGTGTGGTCCCCAGATTAGCAGTGCCTGGGAAATTGTTGGAAATGTAAATTCCTATCAAGACCTGAATCAGGACCTATCAAGACCTGAATCAGAAAAATCTGTGGCTGGGTGTAAGGAATCACCATGCCTTCAGGTGATATTGATAATATTCTGAAGTTAGTCAGTGGCTAATATCAATTAAGCTTCTTTTCCCACCTAAGCCAGAACCTGTTCTTAAAATGAGCTTACTGGGACTTCCCTGGTGGCACCGTGGGTAGGAACCTGCCTGCCAATGCAGGGGACACTGGTTGTATCCTTGGTACGGGAAGATTTTACATGCCGTGGAGCAACTAAGCCTGGGTGCCACAACTCCTGAGTCCGAGTGCTGTAACTACTGAAGCTGGCTCGCCTAGAAGCCTGTGCCCCGCAAGAGAAGGCTCTGCAATGAGAAGCCCACCCACTGCAACCAAGAGTACTGCCCAGTCCCTGTGACTGGAGAAAGCCCATGTTCAGCAATGACGACCCAGTGTAACCGCAAAGAAATATATAAATATATATATTTTAATAATGAGCTCACCACAAGTTTCTTGCGATCGCACTGACTCCGTCTTCACGGCCCTGGCTGTCATTCTGCTCCAGGCGGCAAACACAGCTTCCGAGTCGGGGGCAGAAGTTGATACAACTGCCTCAAGAGGCGGAGGAGCTCCCTCAAGGGCAGGCGGCCCCCGTGCAGGAGGAGCAGCCCCTTCAGAAGACGTTCTCTCAACAGAGCATTCCAGTGGTAGTTCCCCCTTTTCTATCTTTATCCTTTTCGATAGTGACAGGATCCTGGCCTCCTGTGCTGTGGCAGGAATGTTCTACAAAGAGGATTTAAAAGATGAAAGGCTATTCTTCTACTCACCTTTTGATGCTAAAATAAGTAATTAGGATGAGAACTAAATCTTCTCCTGAGCCACATTCCCTACAAATTACTCACTTTTTGATGAGGGTAAGCATATTCACAGAGTCGTTTATATCCATCTAGTTTCTAAGACAAGAGAAGAGTGAGTGAATAATCAGACTAAGGTTCATGGTCTTCCTCCCAAGAGCCTCATTCCCACTCTGGACTCTCACCGGGCCTTTGGTGCTCAGTTTTAACTGCTGGCACCAAGCACGAATGACGTCCCTATGGACCAGGTTGACAGGCGGCAGGACAGCAGGTAGAGGGGGGATGGGGATCTGCGTCGGTGTCTTCGGAGGTTTCACACAGTCACAACGCTGTGACATGTCTCCTGGACGGCAAGCTGAAGGGGAATGGGATAGAACGAGCAATAATTAACTTTAACGTGGACCTTTCGAATGTCAAAAGTACAATCACTTTTAGTTCTCAGTAGTCTAATCCCCACTGTGCAATTCAATGATTCCCAAAAGACTACCTAACCTCCAAGGGTGTGCGTGTGCAGTCATGTCTGACTCTTTTGTGGCCCCATGGACTGTAGCTCGCCAGGGTCCTCTGTCCATGGGATTTCCCAGGCAAGAATACTGGAGTGGGTTGCCGTTTCCTCCTCCAGGGGATCTTCCTGACCCAGGGATCAAACCCTCATCTCCTGCATTGGCAGGCAGACTCTTTACCACTGAGCCACCTGGAAAGCCGCAAACTCCAAGGGACAGAACCTCAAACCTAAGACTGACAATATTTCTGAATCCCTCAGTTTTCTTACTTCCTAAAACTCCCCACTACTCACACACACTTGCTCTTTTGTGAGAGCAATAAGCCACAGACTCTGAAGAGGTTGACCTAGAGACTACAGTTCTCTAGAGGTTGACCTAGAGAGTGCACTTCCAATTCCTGAGGGAATAATAGAAGTTTTTAGAACTGAGGTCATAAATACTCAATGATACCTTGCCCTCTCACCACAAGACAAAATAAACCACTCAGCAATGCTACACAACTACTAGGACCCATAACTCTTGCAGCCCACCCCAGCCAGGGCAGCGCTCCGGTTTCCTGATGCACCTCACATACTCTTACCATTCACGGATTCGAAGGACACCCCTCCAGAACAGTCACAGCTATAGTGACACAAAGTGTAGGTGGTTTACCTAATTATTCTGAGTAAATTACAACTGACCCTCCACCCTGACCTTGACCCAACTTACCATAAAGTGAAGCTTCAAGGGTGGGATTTCAAATTTATACCCATCTGTACTCAGATCACTACACATTGAGCTCCTTATCTCCCAGCAGCAGAGTAGGAGAAACAATGCTCAGAACCAAGAGGTGAGACTTAAGCTAGGCTTTCGAAGTGTAGGATTTACAGAATACAGGATGAAAATTTCTTTCCTCCTTTTTCAGACCCAACGAAACACGATTTGAGGAACTGTAGCTCTCTTACCTGTGCTATTTTTTGTATCTCTTTTTCTTTTGGCTCCCTTTGCTGAATTTTTTGCTATCTCTGCTTCACCAGAAGTTCCCTGTCCCTTTTCAGCTTCTACTGATGTAAGTCTGCAACTCATACGTTCTTCAGATTTCTCTGTGGAGTTGTTCTGGGGACAGAGGAACCAGCCAGTCATTGTTTTGGGGTCCGACCCACTGTATCCACTGCCTGACTTCAGATACCTCACGTCCAAGGCACCAAGACAATCACTGAACAGTGTTAGCGATGTGGAATCCCTTCTGGACATCATCTTAATACTCAGGTTTATAAGAAAGGGAAGCAATGATGGGGAAATGGAAGGCTGATTTGAAAGTACGAGAAAAGGGGGATTCCATGGCTGTCCAGTGGTTAGGACTCTGTGCTTTCACTGCCAAGGGTCCAAGTTCAATCCCTGGTTGGGGAGTGGGGGAACTAAGATTCTGCAAGCCAATCAGCACAGCTCCCTCCCCCCAAAAAGAAAGAAAATATAAAACAAAAGACATAGAAGAAACTAGCCTCTGCTTTGGAGAAAACCCTAAGATCTCTCATCATATCCATTCTCCCTCACCTGGAAGGTTTTTTCCCCCTATTCCCCTCCTTGACCTCTACCAGATAAACCTCTCCCTGTACTATTGCTCCAAGCTACTGTCACAAAACTCCTTTCCAACCTATTTACTCTGCCGGAAGGGCTATCACTCAACTCTACACACACCACCATCCCTTATATTCATATCCTTAAACTTTAATCCTCTTTCATAAGCTCACTTTAGGTGTTTTAAGTTCATCTAATAACTTTTACTTTATAGACCAATACAAATCAACTGACTCATTCCTACCACTTGATGTAGGTTTATATTCGCTTGTGTGCTTTGATCCATACCTGTTACTCCATTTGATTATGAGGGTAGAATTCCTTTCCCTTTTGTTGTAAGAAATACTGGTTAATTCAAAAGAAACAAGAGAACAGTAGGGATAAAACTGTTTGATACAAAGAAACTAACATCTATTGAGTCTATACCTTCTATCTGGTATTGTTCCACAGGACAACACTCCTTTTTTTTCTTTCAATTTTCAGATGCAGAAGTTGAGGCTCAGAGGTTACATAACTAAGGGCACACAGGTAAGCATTTAAGATAGAAATTAAACCACAAATCATTATTAAAAATCCAAATTTTGTTCCCAAATCTAAATCCTGTCACCTCAAAAATGGAAGTATGGGACAAATTAACATTTGTATGGCATCTTTACATCTCTATAGCAGGTTTACATTCATACTCAAATCTCACATTTGCGTAGCCTTTACACAAATGATTAACTTTGGGGCTACACAGAAGGGTTTTTTTTGGCCACACCAAGAGGTTAGTGGGATCTTAGTTCCCCAACCAAGGATCAAACCCTGGCCCCAAGAAAGATGCTGAGTCTTAACCACTGGACCGCCAGAAAATTATCTGCTTACAAAAGTCTTAATTAAAATTGGGAGGGCAAAAATGACCTGGTTCTGGGAAAGAGAGCTGGAGAATGCTCAAGTTTCTCTGGCAGAGTAGCTCAATTTTTCTAGACAAGCCCCACAGCCTCTCCAACTTTAATTGCTGTCTGCAGTGCTCCTCTGTATGTCTGGTTTCTGACTGTCCCTTGGTCCTAAAGACTCAGGGAAACAGTGAATGCAGATCCAGCGACTTTGGTTTCGAACCTGTGTCTATAGAAGGGAAACTAAAGGATCTCATCCAATACACCAGGCAACGATCATATCAAGGAGTTTCTTTTTTTTAACAAGAGAAGGAAATTCTTAATTTAAGAATCAAGGCACCTTCTTTTCCCCTCAAAAAGAAGTGAGGGAATTCTAAGGAAACTTTTAGAATTCCAATTCTTAAGGCACCTTCTTTTCTTCTCAAAAGAGACAGTAAGTGTGCCCGACAATGATTCACAAAGACAGACAAAAGCAAACCCATTCAGATTGTACTTACCTCCTTGTTTCTGCTCTCCATGCTCAGAAAGGTCAAGGCTGATAAAATGAAGACTCTCCTTACTTCTGAAATGGCTCCGGCCCAAGATTGCTCTTTTAAAAGTCTCCTCCTCCTTCCGCCACCCATAAGCACTTTCCTTTTTCTCCTCCCCTCTGTCCCTCCCCCATAACATGTGAAAGCTAAGCTTGCCTGCTTTCTTATTCATGAGTGACTATTGTATGAATGAATACATTCGAAGCCCTTTCCTGTGAGTTTTTTTAACATTATCATTGAGGGTGTGGTTCCGGAGACTTTGGGAAGTTGAAAGCTCCTTCAGAAAAATTCCAAGGGAACACTTAGAATTCCAACTCTAGGAGTTGGACTCGGCTCAGAGTTTAAAGCGTCTGCCTCCAATGCGGGAGACCCGGGTTCGATCCCTGGGTCGGGAAGATCCGCTGGAGAAGGAAATGGGTAACCCATTCCAGTATTCTTGCCTGGAGAATCCCATATACAGAGGAGCCTGGTGGGCTACAGTCCACGGGCTCGCAAAGAGCTGGACACAACTGAGCGACTTCACTCACTTCACTAGCTACTAAACAACAGTATACATTTACTACTCAAGGTTTATACTTAAAGTGGGCTTCCCTGGTGGCTCAGATGATAAACAATCTGCCCACAATGCGGGAGACCCGAGGTTAGATTCCTGGGTCGGGAAGATCCCCCGGAGAAGGAAATGGCAACCCACTCCAGCATTTTTGCCTGGAGAATCCCATGGACAGAGGAACCTGGTGGACTATAGTCCCTGGGGTTGCAAAGAGTCAGACACAACTGAGTGAGTAACTCTGAAGTACTTGATTGAATCATCTTCATTTTCCCAGTGTAACTGAAGGTAATGTTTCTGAGTTCTAAAGTAGGAGATACCTAATCCTGGGCAAGATACAGTCTGTAATTTGTGTGTTAATAAATGGAGTGTGTGTTGAAATTATAATTTAGAAATTCTTAGGCCAACCACTATTTGGGGGAAACACAATTCTGAAAGAATTCACCAACCACTAAAAAAAAAAAAAAAAAGGATATCTTATGTCCTACAATAAGGAGGATTAAAATAAGTTAAAATTTTTGATCATAATTAAAATTAATACTACTGAGTTCTTGAATGAAGCAAAAAGCCAAATAACTTTCTCATATTAATATATATTATATACATAATATATATATTACATATATATAATCCAAGCAAATAGACATTCAATTATGATGCTTGAAAAGGAGGAGCATTTGGCAGCCTGTAATAGGGGTTTAGATTTCATTAAGAAACTCAGGAAAGTAGATCTGAAGGACCAGATGAGCTTACCTAACTGAATACAGGAAGGTGGGGAGGGACCAGCCCAACCCTGTTCTGAGGAGGAAAGTGTAAACTGAGTCTGGACAGTGTGGCCTTTTCATATGTGGGCTAAAAGCAATAGAAAGTTAACAAAAAATTAAAATGGTGGTGGGGATGAATGGGAGCGGGTGGGCTCTGATGAGCGTTATTTTAAAGATTTCTCTAGGACATCCCTGGTTGTACAGTGGATAAGAATCTGCCTATCAATATGAAGGACACAGATTCAGTCCCCTGTCCAGGAAGATTCCACCTGCCACGGGGGAAGTAAGCCTGTGAAACACAACTATTCAGCCCCCACTCTAGAGGCTGTGCACTGCAACAAGAGAAGCCTGTGCTCTGTGATTGGAGAGTTGCCCCTGCTCACTACAACCAGAGAAAGCCCAAACAACAAGCAACAAAGACCTGGTGCAGCCAAAAAATTTTTTTAATTTAATTTAATTAAAGAAAATAAAAGAACAATCTCTCAACTGCAGTGAGGAGAAAGAAGTGGAGATGTGTTGAAACGGAAGACAGAGAGACCTGAATATTTCTGCCAGGTTTTCTTTTCTCTTTGTTTTTGTATTTTCTCTTCCTCCCCAAATTTTGATTGAATAAAGTAAGCTGAGTTAATGAAGCCTATAGTAGTTTACCTGGAGGCAATGAATCTTAAAAAGTCATTAATCTGCATAAACAGAAGACAAAACAGGATTATATCATACACAACCACCATTTCACATTTGATGAGATAGAGATTTTGTGGGAGGTGTGACTGTGGAGGCTGGTTGGAGAACTTGTTTGAATCTCTCTGCACTGTGTATTCACAGAAATGGTCTATTCAAAGTTAGGCTTATTTAAGATTTATTGTTGTTGTTGAGTCACTAAGTCGTGTTTCACTCTTTGGGACACTGTAGGCTGTAGCCTGCTGGGCTCCTTTCTCCATGGGATTTCCCAGGCAAGAATACTGGAGCAGGTTGCCATTCCATTCTCCAGGAGATATTCCTGACCCAGGAATGGAACCTGAATCTCCTGCTTGGCAGGTGGATTCTTTAGTGCTGAGCCACAGGGAAGCCTCATTTAAAATTACATGTAATTCAATTCATATCCAGAATGATTTTTACCAGTTTAATTATTCAATTTTGACACAATTTATGACAATCTACCTTTTAAATAGTATCTCTCATAGTGGGAAATTATTGCTCTTTATGGGGTTATTTTATTTTAAGAAACAGGCTAGTCATTTAGAAATAAATCTAGACAGTAAAGTAGGCCATCAGGTTTGTTAGTAACTTTGGTTAAAAAAGGGAAAAACTGGGGACTTTCCTGGTGGCACAGGAGACAGAAATCCTCCTGAAAATGCAGGGGACACTGGTCTCATCTCTGATCCAGGAAGATTCCACATGCCATGATGCAGCCAAGTCCCTGAGCCACAACTACCGAGCCCTCGCCTAGAACCATAAGAGAAGCCACTGCAATGGGAAGCCCGTGCACCACAACAAAGAGTCGCCCCCCTCACCACAACTAGAGAAAGCCTGCGTGCAGCGATGAAGACGGAGCACAGACAAAAGTAAATAAATCTTTTGTAAGGAAAAAATTGGAGGTAGCTGGTAGAGCTGATATCATGAAGTGGAAAAAAAAAAATCTGTCTCTTTATAATCTCCATCCCAACTTCCTTCCTCCCTGTCTTCCTTCCTTCATTTGTTAGGCACAAGGAAAATTATGACCAACCTAGACAGCATATTAAAAAGCAGAGACATTACTTTGCCAACAAAGGTCTGTCTAGTCAAGGCTATGGTTTTCCCAGTGGTATGTATGGATGTGAGAGTTGGACTATAAAGAAAGCTGAGTACAGAAGAATTGATGCTTTTGAACTGTGGTGTTGGAGAAGACTCTTGAGAGTCCCTTGGACTACAAGGAGATCCACCTGGTCCATCCTAAGGGAAATTGGTCATGGGTGTTCATTGGAAGGACTGATGTTAAAGCTGAAACTCCAGTATTTTGGCTAACCTGATGTGAAGTGCTGACTCACTTGAAAAGACCCTAATTTTGGGAAAGATTGAAGGCAGGAGGAGAAGGGGATGACAGAGGAGGAGATGGTTAGATGGCATCACCGACTCAATGGACATGAGTTTGAGTGAACTCCGGGAGTTGGCGATGGACAGGGAGGCCTGGCGTGCTGCAGTTCATGGGGTTGCAAAGAGTCGGACATGACTGAGGGACCGAACTGAACTGAGCTGAACTGAAAAAGAAGGTAGTTTAGGTTCTTTCTTTACAGTAGAAGTTCCCCAAATATAAGCAAACATAGTGGCATGAATTACATATCTAGTTTTCTTTGATATCCACTTTAAAGGACAGGACATGCTAATTGGGGCAGATTTACCAGGAAGCCACTAAAGTTTAGGTTCTAGGTACTTGACTTGCACTGGCTCATCCCAGTTCCTGTGAAGGCTCTAGCAGTTGTGCATTCATAATTTTATATCATTTTTCTTAAAGAGGGAACTCCACAGTTGTACAAATTTTAGGTGATTCACAAATTCTGAAACGTTTGCACAAAACAATAGCGTTCTTGACAATCACATCTAGTGTGTTCTCCTTTGCTTCCCCTTCCCAGCTTCCCTTCTCTCCTTCCAGTTAACTGCTCCAGGAGAATCATTACTTGCTTATTAGGTTTCTAGCTTCTGATCTTTCTGTAGATACTAAATGCCAAAGTCATTGTGAAATTACTTTGAAATTTAGTATACATCTGAAATTGATAACGCTTTGGGGCTGACAAATTGCAAAAAGCAGCCACTCAGGTGGGCCAATTAAGAAAAAAGTTGCCACTTTCTCCAGGCTGATGCAGCTCTGAGTGAGGCCACAGGGCTTGGCAAGAGCCCCCTGAGCTTTATTCCAGCTTCAATTCACATCCTTTCTCTGTAGCTCCTGTGTGAAGGTCAAAGCCTGTACTATGTACTTTTACCCTGGCAGTTCTGTGTACCTGGTTATTTCTTCCCGCCACCCCCCCCCCGACAGTGTGTGGCATATGGGATCTTAGTTCCCTGACCAAGGATGGAACCTGTGCCCCCTACAGTGGAAGTGTAGGTTCTTAACTAAATGGACAGCCAGGAAAGTCCCCCTGGTTTATTTAAAATATGTTACTGAGGACATCTTCAAATGCTTTTTGAAGCCAAAATAAATTTTATCCATCAATACTCTAGAGATTCATCAGTGCTGTGGAGGATACTAATGTTTCCCAAAGGCTGTTCTTCACCAAGCCAAGTGATAGTGTTTGTAGATTGATGAGTGTTGATTTACCAAGTCTTTGTATGTTACTGGGGAAGAGTGGCAACGGTGAGCCTACAGGCCTTAATGAACCAATTTCAACTGAAAGCAGGGTAATACCTGGTTCCACAGTAGTCTTCGTGATCATACAAACTCACCTAGATACAGTGACCTTCTTCAAAGCAAAGGAAGGAGAGTACAAAGATTTGGACCAGATATGGTGACTAAAACTATGATAGGGAAGAACCTGTTGTAGTCTACTAAAAATTAGTCACTAAAAGGGTGCTGCCCGTAAGCTTAAATTATACATGATGGCACATCTCTGGGAACCCAGCTCTAGGTAATGACCCTTAAGCTAAAATACCTTTGTGTAAGCTCACAGGAAACATCCTAAACAGGCCCACCTATGAATGAATGCAGAGAGGCAGAAATTAACACTTCCCCTCTGGAGGCTGAGCAGGTAATGACTGACTTTACTCCCTCCCCTTTTAGCATAAAAGAGACTGGAATTCACACTGTGAGGGGTGTGAGGGATCTTAGTTCCCGGACCAAGGATCGAACCCATACCTCCTGCAGTGGAAGTGCAGAGTCTTAACTACTGGACTGCCAGGGAACACCCGGAAGCCTAACTCAGGCAAGATGGCTCTTTGGAGCAGGAATTCACCAGTCTCTCAGTCTGCTGATTTTTCAAATAACGTCACTATTCCTTGTCCCAACAACTCGTCTCTCAGTTTATTGGTGTGTTGTGCGGTGAGTAGTGTGAACTTGGACTCGGTAATGAGACCATTCCTCCAGTTTCTGGTGTGAGAGACAAATCCCTATTCCTCCTCCTTATTCCCCACCAAGTCCTGTTGGGTCCATCTCCTCAATGTTTCACAGTGCTGCTACTCCTCATCTTCATCCTCCCAGCTACCATTGTGCTCAGGATTTCATTTCTTCTCCCCTGAAGCACTGTATAGCCTCCTTTTTGCTCTCCTTATCTTTATTCAGTCTCCCCTTTCTAAACCATCCTCCACACAAGGCTTACTATAGAAGGCTGTGCTGTCCACCTCCAGGAGACATAGGCCTGAATGGTGTCCCCTGGAGTCCTTTCAGTTCTAGAGTTCTAGTGACACAGGGAATAGGAAGTATGGCTACATGAATTTTTTTTTTAACCTCGGCAACTGTCCCAAGGAATTTAGGAGTGATATTTTGTATAAAAGCAGACTTAATTTAATTCTGTGGCATGTATGCATTTTTTCTCAGAAGCCTTAACTACTTTTAAATATAATTCACTCTCTTTGACTTTAAATGTTACCCAGCTCTGAAATACAGTGGCTTTTATAAAAATTGCTTTCCTCCTGAGCTAAAAGCATAATCATGCATAGAACAGGAAGAGTAACTTAAATGAGAATGATTACTAAATAACTGCAACCTCAAAGAGAAGATAGGTAATAACATTTTGCATTCAGATAAGCCTGCCTTTCATCTAAGTATCTCAAAGGAAGGTGGGTAGCTGATGCTGTGTTACGGTTGAAAATTACAACTGTGCAATTTCCTTATCCCTGAGTGTTTCCCTTCTCAAATATGATACTGAGTTGAAGCATCTCTAGAATTCAGTGTGTATTGGTTTTGAACACAGGTTTCTTTCTTCTCCCCTCTAACATCAACCCCGAGGTGTGAAGACATCGATGGAGCACTACCTGCCTTTGATACATTGAAGCATTTGCTATCATGGAGAAAAACATAATGAGAAGTGATGGATGGACATTTTTCTGAGCTGTTCTAAAGTTCTGATGGAAAAATACGGGGATGAAGATGGACATAAAACGTTTTTTTGCTCCCCAGAATCTATTTAATCACAATGCTAACACTTCAAGAACTCATAGGAGAGCTGGCCTGTTCACTCTGCAGGAGCAAAAGATTTACAGGATGTGCTCAGTGACATAGATAGAAATTATGCCTATTAGAGCCCTGAACTGAACTACTAAGAGCTTTCAGCATATTGATAGTAGATCTAGAAATTTCCAGAAATACATTGCAACTGATCCTCTTTATGCACTTTCTTTTGTGAGTTTGTAACCTTGTATTGTTTTGGTGACTTGAAAATGTTCATCTAGTACCTGACTATGCTCAGTCACTTCAATCGTGTCCAACTCTTTGTGAGACTATGTACTGTGTAGCCCACCAGACTCCTCTGTCCATGGGATTTCCCAGGCAAGAATACTGGAGTGGGTTGCCATACCCTCCTCCAGGGGATCTTCCCAACACAGGGATGGAACCTAAGTCATCTGTATCTCCTGCATTGCAGGCAGATTCTTTATGGCTGAGCCACTGGGAAAGCCCAGTACATGTCTATTGCTGTTGCTGTGTAGTTGTTCGGTCATGTCTGGCTCTTTGCAACCCCATGGACAGCAGTGTGCCAGGCCTCCTTGTCCCCTACCATCTCCTAGATTTTGCTCAAACTTTTGTCCATTGAGTCTGTGATGCCATCCAACTGTCTTATCCTCTGCTGCCCCCTTCTCCTCCTCCCTTCAATCTTTCCCAACATCAAGGTCTTTTAAAATGAGTTGGCTCTTTGCATCAGGTGACCAAAGTACTGGAGTTCCAGCTTCAGCATCAGTCCTTTCAATGAATATTGAGAGTTGATTTCCTTTATGATTGACTGATTTGATCTCCTTGCAGTCCAAGGGACTCTCAAGAATCTTCTCCAGCACCACAGTTCAGAAGCATCAGTTCCTTGGTGCTCACCCTTCTTTTTGGTCCAATTTTCACATCTGTACTTGACTACTGGGAAAACCGTAGCTTTGACTATACGGACCTTTGTCAGCAAAGTGATATCTCTGCTTTTTGATATGCTGTCTAGGTTGGTCATATAGCCTTACCCCAAGAAGCAAGCATCTTTTAATTTCATGGCTTCAGTCACCATCTGCAGTGATTTGGAGCCCAAGAAAATAAAGTCTGTCACTGTTTCCATTTCTTCCCCATTTGCCTTGAAATGATGGGACTGGATGCCATGATCTTCATTTTTTGAATGTTGAGTTTTAAGCAGCTTTTTCACTCCCCTCTTTCACCTTCATCACGAGGCTCTTTAGTTCCTCTTCACTTTCTGCAATTAGGATGGTATTACCTGCATATCTGATGTTACTGATATTTCTCCTAGCAGTCTTGATTCCAGCTTGTGCTTCATCCAGCCCAGCATTTCCCATGATGTACTCTGCATATAAGCTAAATAAGCAGGGTGACAATATACAGCCTTGATGTACTCCTTTCCCAATTTGGAACCAGTCTGTTGTTCCATGTCCAGTTCTAACTGTTGCTGCTTGACCTGTGTACAGGCTTTTCTGTAAGGTGGTCTGATATTCCCATCTCTTTAAGAAATTTCCACAATTTATTGTGTTCCACACAGTCATGAACAGTATCTGTCTATATGTGAATTCATTTTTGATTCCTGACAAAATATAAGTTAAGCAGCAAGCCTCTAAATCTCTAAATAAATTTTTAAAAAACAAGAACATTTTTGAAGGTTAATAACTCATAGAAAAAATAATATAAGCAAAAATAAACAGTATAATTTTCCTCAAATAATGAAAATGTTCATGACAAAAGACCAGGTGTTACCATTAATGAAATAAAATTCATATTTTATGGCAATATGAAAAAAACTTAAGCATAACATTTTTGTCTGTCTCTTCAGACCTCTTGTCTCACCTTTGGTGTATACTGTGCATCCGCATTCACCAAACCTCCTTAAGAGATAACATTCCTTCTTAATCTCATCAAGGGTCACAGCTCCTTAGGAGATAACCTTCCTTCTTAATCTTGTAAAGGGCCACAATGACCCATGACCCACTACTGGCTTTGTATGTGTAGATCTGGTTGTGCAAGCTGCAAATAATATATTATTTAATGTACAGCCATCTGTCTCAAAAACTTACAATTGGCTTTGGCCTCTAGAGTGGAACAGTTCTTAGAGGTTTCTTTGGGGCTGTCCCTAGGTTATAATCTTCTTTTTGGCTCCACTAATTTTTTTGTGGCCACCATAAAGAAAAGCAAGAGATCCAACTTTCACATTCTCAAAGAGCCTCACATTTAAATGTTTGAAAGATCTCCAAAAGAGGCTATCCAATTAGCCAGAGATGTACTATCTGTAGTAAAAGAAAATAAATCAGTTGTGTGTATTTGGTCTTCATTCTCCTTTTTTTATCCAGAGCTTCTAAAACTGTTGAAATTTCTGAATTGGTAGAGCAGTAAAGGCATCTTTTCTTATGTTAAGGAGGTGACTTTTGGAAAGTACTTAGGGGCGGGGTTTGGTTGCCAAGGGAACCAACTGGAGATTTAGAGGACTGAAACTTCCTGTATCTCCCTCCACTCTCACCTGACTTCTAGGGAGGGGAAAGGGAGTGGAGATTGAATTTTTCACCAATAGCCACGGATTTAGTCAAGTGTGCCTAATGAAGCCTCGATAAAATCCCCAAAGGTGTAGGGTTCAGAGAGCTTCAGGGTTGGTGGATTTGTGCGGCGCTGGGGGAGTGACGCCCTTGGAGAAGACATGGAAACTTGTACCTCCTTCCCGTACCTTGCTCTAGGCCCCCCTTCCATCTGGCTGTTCCTGAGTTATATCCTTTTATAATAAACCAGTGATCTAGTAAGTAAAATGTTTCTCTGAGTCCTGTGAGCTGCTCTCATACATTAATGGAACACAAGGAGGTGATTGCTGTAACCTCCGATCTCTAGCTGGTTGGTCAGAGGTAAGGGTGATAGCCTGACCTTGTGACTGACATCTGAAGTAGGGGTCAGGGGGAGTCTTGAGGGACTGTGGGATCCGAAACTCTCTCTGGTAACATAGTATCAGAATTGAGTTGAATTGTAGGACACCCCAGGTGGTTTCAGGGAATAGCTTGTTGATGTGGGAAACAACTCCACCTGCACCCCCACTCCCCTATGGTTGGAAATGGCTGCAGAAAATTTGCATGTGTGCATGCTCAGTCACTTCAGTCATGGCCAACTCTTTGCGACCTTATGGACTGTAGCCTACCAGGCTCCTCAGTTCATGGTATTCTCCAGGCAAGAACACTGGGGTGGGTTGCCATTTCCTCCTGCAGGGGAGCTTCCCAGGGATCAAACTTGAGTCTCCAGCATTGCAGGTGGATTGGGCCACCTGGGAAGCCCCCTTATACAATATAATGTTCAATAAAGTAACTACTAGCCATGGGCACAATAAAGGATAGAAATGGTATGGACCTAACAGAAGCAGAAGATATTAAGAAGAGGTGGCAAGAATACATGAAGAACTATTCAAAAAAGATCTTCACAACCCAGATAATCATGATGGTGTGATCACTCACCTAGAGCCAGACATTCTGGAATTCGAAGTCAAATGGGCCTTAGGAAGCATCACTACAAACAAAGCTGGTGGAGGTGATGGAATTCCAGTTGAGCTATTTCAATTCCTAAAAGATGATGCTGTGAAAGTGCTGCACTCAATATGCCAGCAAATTTGGAAAACTCAGCAGTGGCCACAAACTGGAAAAGGTCAGTTTTCATTCCAATCCCAAAGAAAGGATGTGCCAAACAATGCTTAAACTACCACATAATTACACTCATCTCACATGCTAGTATAGTAATGCTCAAAATTCTCCAAGCCAGGCTTCAACAGTACATGAACCATGAGCTTCCAGATGTTCAAGCTGGATTTAGAAAAGGCAGAGGAACCAGAGATCAAATTGCCAGCATCCATTAGATCATCAAAAAAGCAAGAGAGTTCTAGAAAAACATCTACTTTTGCTTTATTGACTATGCCAAAGCCTTTGACTGTGTGGATCACAAAAAACTGTGGAAAATTCTGAAAGACATGGGAATACCAGGCCACCTGACCTGTGTCCTGAGAAATCTGTATGCAAGTCAAGAAGCAATAGTTAGAACTGGACATGGAACTACAGACTGGTTCCAAATCCGGAAAGGAGTACATCAAGGCTGTATTTTGTCACCCTGCTTATTTAACTTATATGCCAAGTACATCATGGGAAATGCTGGGTTGGATGAAGCATAAGCTGGGATCAAGATTGCCAGGAAAAATATCAATAACCTCAGATATGCAGATGACACCACCCTTACAGCAGAAAGTGAAGAAGACCTAAAAAGCCTCTAGATGAAATTGAAAGTGGAGAGTGAAAAAGTTGGCTTAAAACTCAGCATTCAGAAAACCAAGATCATGGCATCTGGTCCCATCTCTTCATGGCAAATAGATGAGGAAACAGTGGCTGACTTTATTTTCTTAGGCTCCCAAATCACTGGAGATGGTGACTGCAGTCATGAAATTAAAAGATGCTTGCTCCTTGGAAAAAAAGCTATGACCAACATAGCATGCCAAAAGCAGAGACATTACTTTGCCGACAAAGGTCTGTCTAGTCAAAGCTATGGTTTTTTCCAGTAGTCATGTATGGATAGGAGAGTTGAATTATAAAGAAAGCTGAGCGCCAAAGAATTGATGCTTTTGAACTGTGGTGTTGGAGAAGACTCTTGAGAGTCCCTTGGACTGCAAGGAGATCCAACCAGTCAATCTTAAAGGAAATCAGTCCTGAATTCATTGGAAGGACTGATGTTGAAGCTGAAACTCCAATACTTTGGCCACCTCGTGCAAAGAACTGACTCATTTGAAAAGACCCTGATGCTGGGAAAGATTGAAGGCAGGAGGAGAACGGGACGACAGAGGATGAGATGGCTGGATGCCCTCAGCGACTCAATAGACAAGAGTTTGAGTACACTCTGGGAGTTGGTGATGGACAGGGAGGCCTGGCATGCTGCAGTCCATGGGGTCACAAAGAGTCGGATGCGACTGAGCAACTAAACAGAACTGAACTGATCCCCTCCTATGGTTTATTTCTAGCTCCTCAACTCTAAGGAGCTGTACTAATACAGTCAGTTAGCAACAATCACAGTAGAATAGTGGTAGAAATACACTGGAGTAAGTGCAGCCTTGTGTAGGATGTATCCAGGAAGTTTTCCACATTGCCTATGTGTAGAGTTAGTTTTATTTGTTAATTTATTTTACTTTATTTTTGGTTGTGTTGCATCTTCATTGTTGCAGGTGGGCTTTCTCTAGTTTCAGTGAACAGGGGCTACTGTTTGTGCTGCACAGGTGTTTTATTGCTGTGGCTTCTCTTTTTGCAAAGCACGGGCTCTAGGTGCCATGGGCTTCAGTAGTTGCAGCATGTGAACTCATTAGCTGTGGCTTATGGGCACAGTAGTTATGGCACACAAGGTTTAATTGCCCGAAGCATGTGGAATCTCTCCTGCTCAGGGATCGAACCCGGGTCCCCTGCATTGGCGGGCAGATTCCTATCTACTGTACCACCAGGGAAGTCCCTTGAGTAAGTTTTAAAAAGATTAGTTGACAGCATTCAATCCACATGACCCTTATATTAGTCCACACAATACCAAATGTGATTACCTTGTTTGTACAGATTGAATATTCTATATAGACAGTGAAAACCATTCTGATTCACAATCAAGATGACATAGATATGAGTTTGGTAAAAGGATACAAAAATTCTTGTGGAATATACCTTTTATTTTTAAAGCATGCAAGAACATACGGGTATGATAACTCATTTGATATGATTCAAAGGCAAGCCTTTGACTGTGTGGATCACAATAAACTGTGGAAAATTCTGAAAGAGATGGGAATACCAGAGCACCTGATCTGCCTCTTGAGAAATTTGTATGCAAGTTAGGAAGCAACAGTTAGAACTGGACATGGAACAACAGACTGGTTCCAAATAGGAAAAGGAGTTCATCAAGGCTGTATATTGTCACCCTGTTTATTTAACTTCTATGCAGAGTACATCATGAGAAACGCTGGACTGGAAGAAACACAAGCTGGAATCAAGATTGCCGGGAGAAATATCAATAACCTCAGATATGCAGATGACACCACCCTTATGGCAGAAAGTGAAGAGGAACTCAAAAGCCTCTTGATAAAGGTGAAAGTGGAGAGTGAAAAAGTTGGCTTAAAGCTCAACATTCAGAAAACGAAGATCATGGCATCCGGTCCCACCACTTCATGGGAAATAGATGGGGAAACAGAGGAAACAGTGTAAGACTTTATTTTTCTGGGCTCCAAAATCACTACAGATGGTGACTGCAGCCATGAAATTAAAAGACTCTTACTCCTTGGAAGGAAAGTTATGACCAACCTAGATAGCATATTCAAAAGCAGAGACATTACTTTGCCAACAAAGGTTCGTCTAGTCAAGGCTATGGTTTTTCCTGTGGTGATGTATGGATGTGAGAGTTGGACTGTGAAGAAGGCTGAGCACAAAGAATTGATGCTTTTGAACTGTGGTGTTGGAGAAGACTCTTGAGAGTCCCTTGGACTGCAAGGAGATCCAACCAGTCCATTCTGAAGGAGATCAGCCCTGGGATTTCTTTGGAAGGAATGATGCTAAAGCTGAAACTCCAGTACTTTGGCCACCTCATGGGAAGAGTTGACTCATTGGAACAGACTCTGATGCTGGGAAGGATTGGGGGCAGGAGGAGAAGGGGATGACAGAGGATGAGATAGCTGGATGGCATCACTGACTCAATGGACATGAGTCTGAGTGAACTTTGGGAGTTGGTGATGGACAGGGAGGCCTGGCCTGCTGCGATTCATGGGGTCACAAAGAGTCAGACACGACTGAGCGACTGATCTGATCTGATCTGAAAGGCAATTTTCAGACAAATATTGGCCCTTTAAACCAATAGAGAGTAGCCAACTTGAAATTCAAAAAAATGTAAAAAAAGTCTGTAAACTTCAAAATAATAACCTGATTTAAAATGGATACAAATGCAGAGAGGCAGTGCGGTCATGTCCTGTTATAAACCAGAGTGGGTAGAGAAGAAGAATATGTCAGTTCTTCAATTTATTTACAATTGTCCAAAGGAGAGAGAAACTCCAGATATTGGACATAAACATTCTTGATACTACAGTGAAGCAGATATTGTGAATATTAAATCCTTTCTGCTTCCCTCGGTAAATTTATTAGTGAAGCCAGGGGTCAATTCTAACAAACATTTGGTGACTGTTTATGGGTCAGCACTGATGGGAATTTAATGATGAGCACAGCTGTGTTACTTAGAGAGGTATGATGGGAATTGCGCTTTATGAAAATTACTCTGGTAAGGAAGGATTGTGGGATTTTTACAGGGACCATGAAGACCAGAATGAAGTGGTTGTTGGTGGAACTGGAGAGACAAGGAAGATTATGTGATACATGATGAGGTAAAATCCCATGGGAACCTATTCAGTTCAGTTCAATTCAGTCGCTCAGTCGTGTCTGATTCTTTGTGACCCCATGAATTGCAGCACTCCAGGCCTCCCTGTCCATCACCAACTCCCGGAGTTCACTCAAACTCATGTCCATCGAGTCGGTGATGCTATCCAGCCATCTCATCCTCTGTTGTCCCCTTCTCCTCCTGCCCCCAATCTCTCCCAGCATCAGTGTCTTTTCCAATGAGTCAACTCTTTGCATGAGGTGCCCAAGTACTGGAGTTTCACCTTTAGCGTCAATCCTTCCAATGAACACCCAGGACTGATTTCCTTTAGAATGGACTGGTTGGATCTCCTTGCAGTCCAAGGGGCTCTCAAGAGTCTTCTCCAACACCACAGTTCAAAGGCATCAATTCTTCAGCGCTCAGCCTTCTTCACAGTCCAACTCTCACACCCATACATGACCAGTGGAAAAACCATAGCCTTGACTAGACAGACCTTTGTTGACAAAGTAATGTCTCTGCTTTTGAATATGCTATCTAGGTTGGTCATAACTTTCCTTCCAAGGAATAAGAGTCTTTTAATTTCATGGCTGCAATCACCATCTGCAGTAATTTTGGAACTTATTGGGGGATTGAAATTAGTTACAAAAATATTGGGAGATTGAATATTGTGGAATATTGGGGCACTAAAATTATTTATGGAGAAGGAAATGGCAACCCACTCCAGTATCCTTGCATGGAAAATATAAAAGTGAGGTTTAAATATGGTACCAGGAAAATGGTGGTATGATTAACACCATGTTTGAACCAAAGAGAGCGTAGAAGGGAGATGTGTCATGGACTTTAAAGATTGAAGCACAGGGACTTCCCTCGTAGTTCAGTAGCTAAGACTCCTCAATCTCAATGCAAGGGGCCTGGGTTCAATCCCTGCTTGGGGAACTGGATCCCATGTGCTTCAACTAAGACCAAGTGCAGCCAAATAAATAAATAAGTAGATTGTAGCACTTAGCAACCATTGATAGGTGCTATTTCCTGCCATGACCCACCTGACATATAATAAATCCAAAGGTATGTAATCAAGTATTTGTCAGGCTTTGGTTAAGATTCCAAGGACAGCATAGAGCATAGAATCATAATGTATCTTTCTTTGTTAAAGAAAAGTGAAAATTTTTGAGTTCATTTAGTGGTCCAAAGTAAAACCAGTGTGATAAAAATGTCCTAGTTAATTATCTGACAAATTGCTTCACCCCATTTAATTCTTCCCTCCTTGCCTTTTGCAGATCTGGCAGGACTCTTATTCTATAGTATAATGATTTGCTAGATTAGGATTTCGTAGATTAACAGGACTCTGCATTATTTAACTTTGTATTGTCAACCTTTGTCTAAGAGCCTTGCACACAAATATTGGCTAAGTAATGAATAAATGACTGAATGGATGAGCAAACAAATCTTCCAGGGCTTGGTTTAGTCCTCATTGCTACTGAGACTATGTTTGGGTGTCTGGCCACATTGACTCAAATTGCTCTC
This sequence comes from Bos mutus, assembly GCF_027580195.1. Taxonomy (NCBI): domain Eukaryota; kingdom Metazoa; phylum Chordata; class Mammalia; order Artiodactyla; family Bovidae; genus Bos; species Bos mutus. The sequence goes on from NC_091617.1 coordinate 53,212,728, forward strand.
CAGTTAGTATTGATGTATAGTACGTGTGACTAGTCAGGTCCTTGGTTAGTAAGTCATGGTGATAGTGGTGGTGGTATGAGCTTAGGGGAGGGTATCATGGCGATGAGCATAGGGAAAACAGGATAGAAGATATAGGTATATTTATTTTTAATGCCCTTCTAGTATTCTGATCAAATTTTGAGTTTCCTTTTCTTAATTCTTAAATAGGTAATAGGTACCAGGAACTGCATTAAGCATGGGGATAAAAATACAAGGAGCAAGTCCTGGAGTGCAAAGTATTCCATCCATGGGGGATGTGCCATTCTTTGATGGCTCCAGTTGGCATGCCCAGTTAATCTTTGCTAGCCTTCTTGCTTTACAGTGCAATATGATACTCCATATTTATCTTATACTGCATGATTTCTTTTTGAAAGATTTTCTCTTGCCTCAAAAAATGCATAATAAAATTTATCATACCTAAAAATATTTTCAACAACCTTCTATTTCATAGGGAGAATGTTTCAGCCTTAGTAAAAATTAACATTAGGGCTTTACTAGTTGTAAGATCCACATTTACTTTCCTTTAATTTAATGGCATCTTGATAGTTGTCCATAAGATTCAGCAAAGTTACAATGGTAGTATTTAATGTTTTAAAGCAAGTGTCTTTCTCAGTGATTCTGATACATAGTATCTGTTGGATTTGATGATGATCTCAAGTAATATACTGGTTAAAAAACAGACTTTAAATGTACATGTTCTTTAAAGAACTGAGCTTGCTTTGGGAAGCAGTTTTTTTTTTCCAGCCACTGCCAAACAAAGCAGCAGTTACAAATGAACTCTAACTTCCTTCACCCTTATCATTGTCTGTTTGAGAAATAAATATATTACATTCTCTAACATGAAAATTGGATGCTTGTTTTTATATTCATATGAATACTGTTTCTACTTTAAAGTCATACAAGAAAAAAAAAAAGAACTAAAACAATATTTGCCAAACCCTGAGATGAGCACATTGAAATCGTAGGCAATAACAAAACAGCCAAGTCCCCACACCTCCTGCCCACCATCAAAAAAAGCCATTACATAATTATGGCCTCACCAGAAAAGGACATAAAACAATTCTAAAGTAAAGCAGGTTATAATAGCAACAATAAATGAGTGGTTAATTTAAATATGATTTAGCCCACTGACTCCCAAACTTTGGTGGGTATCAGAACCATCCTGAGGGTTTGTTAAAACATATCTTTCTGGACTTCACCCACAGAGTTTCTGATTCAGTAGGTCTGGAGTGAAGCTGAAGTATTCGCATTTCTAATAAGTTCCCAAGGAATGCTGATGATGCTGGTCCAGGGAACACATTTTGAGAACCATTAATCTAGGCAAACAGTGGAACACTAGACACTTCTGAAATCAATAGTATCAATGTATAATTATTAATAGAGAAGGATAAATTCATAATGGAACAAATGGGAGGGAAAGAGAGCCTCTCTCTCAGTCCCCACCAACCTCATCCCCTTCAACTCATGGGACAGCATTAGAACTTGCTAAAATATCAGCCTTTTATCTTAAATTTGACAATTAGATAAAAAGAATTATACTTTCCTCCTACAGTGTTAAGACTGTGATTTGATTGCCTGACAAAGTTGAGAAATAGTCCCAGTAAGTATCAGAAAAATTTCTCCTCTGCAGAAGTTATAGGTAGAGAAAATGGAAGGAACGATAGAATTAGAAAGTCAGTGTTTTGCAGCTCCTAATGTAATAATTCAAGCAACATCATTGGGTGAAACCAGGAGGTGAAAGGCTGATGTATCTTTACAATGGAGGGATTCAGTAGTTACTGTACAAATATACTGATCTACCTACAGAAATATAGAGAAACAATCAGACATTGTGGTGCTTAATCCACACACTAAGTATTATTGCCCCAAACAGTGAACTTGAATCTAATCAAGATTCTGGGGCACACTTTCATTTACAAAAACCATGTAGGAAAGAAACAAATTAAGTGATTGCATAGGGAATGAAACAGGCACGTCCAGAATATGGCATATTCTACCTGACAAAGACACAGGGGAAAGTTGGAGTAGTCTACTTGATTCAGAGAGACTTAAGAGTCATAATTAGCAAATGTGCCATGTGGATCTTATGTAGATTTTGTTTTGAACGTGCTAAATGCAAGAAGGAATTTTTTAATAATTTACTTATTTTTATTTATTTATTTTATTGCCTTGAGTTTTTGTGGCTATGTGAGGACTTTCTCTAGTTGTGGAGAGTGGGGGCTATCCTCCAGCTGTAGTGCATGGGATTCTTATTTCAGTGGCTTCTTTTATTGTAGAGCACAGACTCTAGGTGCATGGGCTTCAGTAGTTGCAGCATGCAAGCTCATTAGTCATGGCTTGCAGGCCCTAGAGGGTGCAGGCTTCAGTAGCTGTGGCTCACAGGCTTACTTGCTCTGCAGCATGTGGAATCTTCCCAGCCCAGGGATTGAACCTGTGTCCCCTGCACTGGCAGGAAGATTCTTTACCACTGCCCTGGGAAGTGGGATTCTTTACCACCGGCCTAGGTATTAGTGAACAGCAAAGATTATTCTTAATTTCATTTGGTTGATATGACATTTAAATCAGAAAGAAAATTGTTGTTGTTCAGTTACTCAGTCCTGTCCAACTCTTTGCAATCCCATGGACTGCAGCACACCAGGCTCCCCTGTCCTTCCCCAACTCCTGGAGCTTGCTCACACTCCTGTCCATTGAGTCATTGATGCCATCCAACCATCTTGTCCCCTGTCATCCCCTTCTCCTCCTGTCTTCAATCTTTCCCAGCATCAGGGTCTTTTCAGATGAGTCATTTCTTCACATCAGGTGGCCAGAGTACTGGAGTTTCAGCTTCAGCATCAGTCCTTCCTATGAATATTCAGGACTGATCTCCTTTAGGATTGACTCGTTGGATCTCCTTGCAGTCCAAGGGACTCTCAAGAGTCTTCTCCAACACCACAGTTCAAAAGCATCAATTCCTTGGCCCTCAGCCTTCTTTATGGTCCAACTTTCACATCCATACATGACTACTGGAAAAACCATAGCTTTGACTAGCAGACCTTTGTCAGCAAAGTAATGTCTCTGCTTTTTGATATGCTATCTAGGTTGGTCACAGCTTTTCTTCCAAGGAGCAAGTGTCTTAATTTCATGGCTGCAGTCACCATCTGCAGTGATTTGGGAGCCCAAGAAAATAAAGTCTGTCACTGTTTCCATTCTTTCCCCATCTCTTTGCCATATGGTGATGGGACTGGATGCCATGCTCTTCGTTTTTTGAATGTTGAGTAAGAAAATGGCCACATTTTAAAGGGATGCATGCTAAAATATGTTGATACAAAATAATATGATACCTAGGATCTGTTTACTTATTGCTTTGTTTATTTACAGTACTTATCTATTTGGCTGTACTGGTCTTAGTTGTGGCATGTGGGATCTAACTCCTTGACCAGGGATCCAACCTGGGCCCCTCTGCATTGGTAGCATGGAGTCTTAGCCACTGGACCACCAGGGAAGTCCCTGGATCTGTTTGAAAATAGGGTTACAAAGAGGAAAAATGGATAGATGAAGGAAAGTGACATTTGGTAAGATATATTTGAATCCCAGGGACGGGGGAGCCTGTTAGGCTGCCATCTATGGGGTCGTACATAATTGGACACGACTGAAGCGACTTAGCAGCAGCAGCAGCAGCAGCGTTTGGCTTACAGAAATGCATATTCATGTTCTCCCTACCTCAAGTTTGATCCCTGGGTTGAGAAGATCCCCTGGAGAAGGAAATATTCTTGCCTGGAAAATCCCATGAACAGAGGCGCCCTGGCAGGCTATAGTCTATGGGGTCATAAGAGTTTGACATAATTTAGTAACTAAAAGGCAACAACAACTAATTTGTGTTCATTTAAAAGCTGTCAAAATAAAAATGGAAAGAGAAATCCAGCATCCATAGCTTTTCCTTTCTTAACCCTAATTTATGAAATTTCAAAAATTCAAAGTAATTTTTTTTTTTTTTTTATATTCTGTTTAGAATCTTGCCTGCATGGCTTATCCATCCGCCATGTGGCCTTGGGCAAAGTAATTGTCAGGTTCCTTTTTTGTTAAATGGCAGTAATAATATTACCAATCTTAGGATCCATATGAGATTTAAAAAGATAATGTAGGGAATTCTCTAGTAGTCCAGTGGTTAGGAGTCCATACTATCATTGCCAAGGGCCCAGGTTCAATTCCTGGTCATGGAACTAAAATCTCACAAGCTCTGCAGGGTGACCAAAAAAAGAAAAAAAGATAATGTATGTAAATCTCTCTTCACAGGGTCTGATACATAGTAACCATTCAATTAACATGTTATTACTATTATTATATAAATAATTGTTTTTCTTCCCTATTCTTCCGGTGAATCAGGGGTTACTGTCTTCTCAGTTTGAGCATTTGTAGAGCAGATATTAATACGAAGGATATTGTCTAAATAATGAATTTTAAAGTGATGAACTCTACTGGTATAGTTGATTTATAAGCTTAGATTATTTAGATATATAATATTTGTTAATGATATTAAAATATTTCAATGGGCTTTGGGGCTTGGGAAAACGATTTTAAACATACTTTCATCATTCACTGATACTGGTACAGCATGAGTTGCTCTTAGTTTGCAGAAATAATCTATGTGCATTCTTCAGGAAAGGTAAACATCTTTGCTAAAACTCTTCATGAAGCCTAGCTGAATTCAGAAGTAGGCTACAATCCCAGCTGATTTAATCAGCTTCAGAACTCTCTTACACTTACAGATGGGGCGACAGTACTGTACCTGTGATGCTTTTGGTACCATGAGAGGGAATCCAGAGGGTACTGGGAGGTGAGTGCAGATGACTCTCAAGTGCTTTGTGGATGAGGAAGTAAAAGCTAAGAAAAAGTGGCATGTTTCTTGGGAAATATTTCAATACTGTTATTTATACAAGGAGGCAGAGAGCAATACAGCTGGAGGATTAAGTGGAGAGATGAGCACACACAGATGGGAAAGAAAGCACTGTTTTGCCAACTGGATAACATCTGGTACATTAGAGTCAAGTTAAACACCTAACAAGCTAAACAAAGTCCAAGTAGCAGATGATTTCTTTTTCTTTCTTGGGAATGTAACAGCCCCATATAAGTCATGTTATGTGTGAAAAACAGAGATACAGTTAAAGAAGAAATTCTCATTTAAATATATGTGCAATACACAGCTAGAATTAAAACAGTAAGAAATATGAAAAGAAGGTAGTTTATAGAAAATCTAAATGGTGTAGTAACTCTGGTAGTGGCTTACAGTATAAAATACAGCAAATTTGTCTTCCTCCTGAAATTGCTATGGTTTATCAGATTATCAGCAGTGCTTACAAGGCAAAGCATATATAAACTTTTTTGGTGGGGAGGGGGAACAAAATATATATTGGTAATGAGTTACAGACCCACAACTGTAATACAACTTTTCTTTGAGGTAAGTCTACTTATGAGATGCTCTGTGAGTTATCAGTAATATTAAGATGCCTTTCTTGCTGAGATTTTTCTTCTTGATTCTCTCTATATTTTATATTACTATGGCCCAGGATATCTTTCTGAGACAGTGAATCCAATTTGAGTTTTAGTCACAGTGACAGAAATTAAAGTAGCATAAAAGATCCAATCTCTTTTTGTTATCCTCTGACTTTGAGGGAAGAAAATTCCTCAGGTTTGTAAGTCTACTTCTATAATTCAATGTTTCATTATTGAAGAACTGTAATTTTCAGGTCTTCTAAAGAGCAATACTATAGTGAAAACTTTGTTGTCTTTCTGATACATTAAAAGTAAATATTCCTAATGTTTCATTCCAATTACCATAACTGGATGCTGCTGCTGCTGCTGCTAAGTTGCTTCAGTCGTGTCAGACTCTGTGTGACCCCATAGACGGCAGCCCACCAGGCTCCCCCGTCCCTGGGATTCTCCAGGCAAGAACACTGGAGTGGGTTGCCATTTCCTTCTCCAATGCATGAAAGTCAAAAGTGAAAGCGAAGTCATTCAGTCGTGTCCGACTCTTAGCGACCCCATGGACTGCAGCCTACCAGGCTCCTTAGTCCATGGGATTTTCCAGGCAAGAGTACTGGAGTGGGGTGCCATTGCCAGCAAATCCACACCATTTTGCTGAAAGATAGTCAGCAGTATTTACTGAGCACTCACAGTGTCTGAAACAAATTCTAGGGGCTGGGGATAAAGCTGTGAAATGAGAGACAAGGAAATCTCCCTGGGGGTCCAATGGCTAAGACTGTGCTCCCGGTGCAGGGGACTTGGATTTGATCCCTGGTCAGGGAACTAGAACTCACATGCTGTAACAAAGATCAAAGACCCTGCATGCTGCAATTAAGACTTGGGGCAGCCAAATAAATTAAAAAAAAGAAGAAGACAGACATGGACCTGAAGCACAGGAAGCTTCATTTTAGGGAAGTTCATCTAAATTCAGTCGCTCAGTCGTGTCCAACTCTTTGCAGCCACATGGACTGCAGAACGCCAGGCTTCCTTGTCCTTCACCAATGCCCAGAGCTTGCTCAAATTCATGTCCGTTGAGTTGGTGATGCCATCGAGCCATCTCATCCTCTGTTGTCCCCTTCTCCTCCTATCTTCAATCTTTCCCAGCATCAGGGTCTTTTCCAATGAGTCAGTTCTCCATATCTGGTGACCAAAATACTGGAACTTCAGCCTCAGCATCAGTCCTTCTAATGAATATTCAGGACTGATTTCCTTTAGGCTTGACTGGTTGGATCTCCTTGCAGTCCAAGGGACTCTCAAGAATCTTCTCCAACACCGCAGTTCAAAACCATCAATTATTTGGCATTCAGCTTTGTTTATAGTTCAACTCTTACATCCATACATAAGTATTAGAAAAACCATAGCTTTGACTAGGTGGACTTTTGTTGGCAAAGTAATGTCTCTGCTCTTTAATATGCTGTCTAGGTTGGTCATAGTTTTTCTTCCAAGGAACAAGTGTCTTTAATTTCATGGCTGCAGTCATCATCTGCAGTGATTTTGGAGCCCCCCAAAATAAAGTCTGCCACTGTTTCTAATCTTTCCCCATCTATTTGCCATGAAGTGATGGGACCAGATTCCATGATCTTAGTTTTCTAAATGTTTAGTTTTAAGCCAATTTTTTTGTTCTACTCTTTCACTTTCATCAAGACATTCTTTAGTTCTTTTTCCCTTTCTGCCGTAAGGGTGGTGTCATCTGCATATCTGAGGTTATTGATATTTCTCCCGGCAATCTTGATTTCAGCTTGTGCTTCATCCAGCCCAGCATTTCACATGATGTACTCGACTTCACTTTCACTTTTCACTTTCATGCATTGGAGAAGGAAATGGCAACCCACTCCAGTGTTCTTGCCTGGAGAAGCCCAGGGACGGGGGAGCCTGGTGGGCTGCCATCTATGGGGTCTCACAGAGTCGGACAAGACTGAAGCAACTTAGCAACAGCAACTCTGCCTATAAGTTAAATAAGCAGGGTAACAATATACAGAAGAAGGCAATGGCACCCTACTCCAGTACTCTTGCCTGGAAAATCCTATGGACGGAGAAGCCTGGTAGGCTGCAGTCCATGGGGTCTTGAAGAGTTGGACACGACTGAGCGACTTCACTTTCACTTTTCACTTTCATTCACTGGCAAAGGAAATGGCAACCTACTCCAGTGTTCTTGCCTGGAGAATCCCAGGGATGGGGGAGCCTGGTGGGCTACCATCTATGGGGTCTCACAGAGTTGGACATGACTGAAGCAACTTAGTGGCAGCAGCAGCAGCAACAATATACAGCCTGACATATTCCTTTTCCCATTTGGAACCAATCTGTTGTTCCGTGTCCAGTTCTAACTGTTGCTTCTTGACCTGAGTATAGATTTCTCAGGAAGCAGGTAAGGTGGTCTGGTATTCCCATCTCTTTAAGAATTTTCCACAATTTGTTGCAATCCATACAGATTTTAGGGAAAGGAGAGACCAACAAATAAGCCAAAACCATTTAAGATTGTGCCTAGCACAGGGAAGAATAGCATATGGTAATGTGATAAAGAGTGTCTGGGGACTACTTTAGATTGAGTAGTCAGGCAAAGGCTCTCTGAGGAGGTCACATATAACTGAGAATTAAATAAAAGCAGTCAGTTATACGAAGACCTGAGAGGCAAGAACATTCTAGGCAGAGGACAGAGCTCATGCTAAGGCCCCAAGGGCCAAAATCATCTTGATGAGGGACAAAACATGGAAAATATAATGCACATGTAATGAAGTCATTGGAAGGACTGATGCTGAGGCTGAAGCTCCAATACTTTGGCCACCTGATTCAAAGAACTGGCTCATTGGAAAGGACCCTGATGCTGGGAAATATTGAAGGCAGGAGGAGAAGGGGATGACAGAGGATGAGATGGTTGGATGGCATCACTGACTTGATGGACATGAGTTTGAGCAAGCTCTGGGAGTTGATGATGGACAGGGAAGCCTGGCGTGCTGCAGTCCATGGAGTTGCAAAGAGTTGGACACTTCTGAGCGCCTGAACTGAACTGAAAGAAGTCACTGATTATGTTACATATGCTTCAAATGGCAGTACTAATAGTAGAAAAACTAGTTCTGAGAGCAATTAAATTCAAAGCTTCCAAGAGTGGTGCTGATGATTGCAATGTGACTGCAAGAATAAGCAAGGCTAGTTGACAAAGGCCCAGATGTTACAGAATAAGTAAACTTAATTCCTGAATTAATTCCAATTATTTTTGGCCTAGACTCAAAGTCAGCATAAGAACAGCATCCAAATTGACTCAAAGAGTAGAATATTTTTTCACTGATGGAGCATTAGGAAGAAGGCAGACTATAACATCACTATTACAAAGGCAATGACTCATAACAACTGCTTTCTCATTTTAAAGCAGTCCTGAAAAAACACTGCAAAAATATTTCATGAAGTATCTTTTAGTTCCCTTGCAAGTATTATAAGGAGATAGAGTAGGGGGTCCCCAGAAAAAGAGAACCAGGAATGGCTTTTTTGACATGAGAGAAATCATTCTTGGCCTAAGTAATTTTGTGATCTAAGCCTGGCCATAGCGCTTTCCCTGGAACAAGTCTCAAAAACTAAGGACCTTAAGTGGATGAAGAAACAAAAGAAAAGTTTGTTTACTCATGGCTCTGCGACTCCATGGACTGACTATAGCCTGCCAGGCTCCTCTGTCCATGGGATTGCCCAGGCAAGAATACTGAGTGGGTTGCCGTTTCCTCCTCCAGGAGAACTTCCTGACCCAGGGATCGAACTTGAATCTCTTGCTTGGCAGATGGATTCTTTACCTATGAGCCATCAGGAAAGCCAATAAAGGAAAAGAAATCAATAAATAATAGTCCAGCAATAAAAGAGAGTCCTAGTTCTTCTTTATGGGATATACATAACAATCTGATATGTACCTTTGAGTTCTGCAGGACCTAACGCCTCCACTGAGGTGTTGCTCTTGCTGAGTCAGACACATTCAGTGGCAACCCATGGACTGCAGCACACCAGGCTTTCCTGTCCTTCACTATCTCCTTGAGCTTGCTCAACTCATTGATACCATCCAACCATCTCATTCTCTCTAGTCCCTTTCTCCTCCTGCCTTCAATTTTTCCCATCATCAGAGTCTTTTCCAATGAGTCAGCTTTTTTCATCAGAGCTTCATCTTCAGCATTAGTCCTTCCAGTGAATATGTAGGGTTGATTTCCTCCTTTAGGATTGACTGGTTTGATCTCCTTGCATTCCAAGGGACTCTCAAGAGTCTTCTCCAACATCACAGTTCAAAAGCATCAATTAGTTGGTGTTCAGCAGGTGAAGGGTGGTAACTGCAACCTGAGACCTCGCACAGGTCTAAATCTAAGATATGTTGATGTTGACCTTTTCTGATTCTCAAGAGTTCAATCAACTAAAGGTTGGACCTTGCAACCTTTGCCCAGTTCTATGCTGAATTCTCTTCTGCTGAAGTCCCTTCATGAATATTCATGCACCCTTAGCTTAAAATTTCCCCAATTTTGCTGTTGGGGAAACATTGTTTTGGGAAAGATTTCCCAGTAGTCTCCTTACTTGCTGTAAGTAATAAGACCTAATTTTTGACTTGATTGTGTCTTTTACTGTGTTTTGTGACATCTTCCAAGAGGTGAACTCACTTTTTCAGGTAACAGTATTGGTCAGTAAATATTCATAATCATCATTAGTAAGGAAAAGGTATCTAAAATTTCCATTCCCTTTCTAATTAATTATTTTAGATTTGTTTTGTGTGAAGTTTGCATTTTCATAAAGTTGTCCTTCTACTCTGATTCATCACTGGTAGTTTCAGTGCTTTTGCTAACAAGTTGTCAAGTAGTACATTTGAATAATAACTACTTGTTGAGGCTGAAAGTTTAGAAAACCTAAAGAGAATGAGATGCTTTCTTGGCAGTTTCCTCTTATGTAATGGTCCTTTATAAAGGTGATTTAAGCTAAACCTTTTGAAGCCCTATATTGGAGCCCTGAGGCTAAACCATTGTGTGAAAAATCAGAGTGTCCATTTTCTCTTTTCCTTACAACTCATCTTGCTCCAATATGAGAAGTCTAATGTGAAAAGAAACCATTTTATTAAAGACGGGAGAGATGTTGTAGACCTCAGCAGCAGCAGGGATTATGGGACCCTACTTGTTGGCTCCAGAAGTCAACCACAGAAATGACAGCAAAGGGCTGGCCAAAAATGCCTGGGGGGCTCATTCCTGTGCTGGGTGGGATTTGGGAAGAACCAGCTCCTCAGAGATACTCAGTTACAGGAGGTGGGGGAGAGTTGGTTTCAGGAGACCCTGCAGATATCAAAATCCTTGACTGTTCAAGTCCCTTATACACAATGTACAGTGAAGCAACAGATAGAACCTGGCATGGAAAAATGGACTGGTTCAAAATTGGGAAAGGAGTACATCAAGGCTGTATTTTGTCAATCTGCTTATTTAGCTTATATGCAGAGTACATCATGTGAAATGCTGGGCTGGATGAATCATAACCTGAAATCAAAACTGCCAGGAAAAATACCAATAACCTCAGATATGCAGATGACATCACCCTTATGGCAGAAAGCAAAGAGGAACTAAAGAGCCTCTTGATGAAAGTGAAAGGGGAGAGTAAAAAAGCTATTTTAAAACTCAATATTAAAAAAAACTAAGATCATGGCATCTGGTCACATCACTTCATAGAAATTAGATAGGGAAACATGGGAAACAGTGACAGATTTTCTTTTCTTGGGCTCCAAAAGTCTGCGGACAGTGACTGCATCGATGAAATTAAAAGATGCTTGCTCCCTGGGAGAAAAGCTATGACAAACCTAGACAACGTATTAAAAAGCAGAGATATTACTTTGCTAACAAAGGTCTGTCTAGTCAAAGCTATGGTTTTTGCAGTAGGCATGTACAGGTGTGAGAGCTGGACCATAAAGAAGGCTGAGCGATGAAGAATTGATGCTTTTGAACTGTGGTGTTGGAGAAGACTCTTGAGGGTCCTTTGGACTGCAAGGAGATAAAACCAGGCAATCCTAAAGGAAATCAAGCATGAAAATTCATTGGAAGGACTGATGCTGAAGCTGAAGCTCCAGTATTTTGGCCACCTGTTGCAAAAATCCGACTCATTGAAAAAGACCCTGATGCTGGGAAAGACTGAAAGCAGGAGGAGAAAAGGAAGACAGAGGATGAGATGGATAGCATCATGACTCAATGGACATGAGTTTGAGCAAACTCCAGAAGATGGTGAAAGACAAGGAAGTGTGTCATGGTGCAGTCCATGGCGTGCAAAGAGTTGGACACTGCTGAGCAACTGAACAACAGTACAATGAATATGGGCTTCCCTGCTGGCTCAGTGGTAAAGAATGCCTGAAGATGCAGGAGACATGGGTTCGATCCCTGGGTTGAGAGGAGGGCATGGCAACCCACTCCAATATTCTTGCCTGGAAAATCCCACGGACAGAGGAGCCTGGTGAACTACAGTCCATAGGGTTGCAAAGAGTCAGACATGACTTAGAGCCTGAGGGTTCCTACTGGCACTTTGGTCTAAGGATTACATTTGTAGGAACATTTTGAGTTTTGTATCTTGTTCAGGGTTGTTTTATTTGACAGCCTGTGGCCTTAGTAGAGAAACCAATTGATTCTTAACATTAAAAGCCAGTGTGTCTGTCTTAGGGTTAGCCAGACTGCTCTCCTCAGCATGGGCAGTTGAAAATCCCCAGGGAGAGAAGTAATTTTGCTGGTGACCAAACACAGAGAAACAAGAGGAGCCCCAGGAACTGCTAGGAGGAAAAATAAAAGAAAAAAGGAGCGGAGGAAATCAGCTGAGCATGAAAAACAGCTGCTGGTCACTCACTGCGACTTCTGGGCAGTAATTTTCAACCTTGGAAAGATGAGTGGTTTCCAAAATTCTCAATGCCCTGGTTGCAGCTCACACCAATAACAACAGCCTCTCTGGAAAGAGGCTGCCAACAGTTTCTTATATCCCCACCAGGTGATTCCAGAATACAGTCAAAGCTGAGATCCCTAGCTTACAAAGCACTACTCCAGCTTTAATCTGCTCATGAATCCCCTGGAAGTGAAAGTCACTCAGTTGTGTCTGACTTTTTGTGACCCCATGGACCATACAGACCATGTAATTCTCCAGGCCAGAATACTGGAGTGGGTAGCTGTTCCCTTCTCCAGGGGATCTTCCCAACCTAAGGACAGAACCCAGGTCTCCTGCATTACAGGCAGATTCTTTACCAGCTGAGCTACCAGGGAAGCCAAGGGAGTCTGGGGAGCTTATGAAAATGCTTTCCAAGTGCTGCTAGAGGTAAAGAACCCACCTGCCAATGCAGGAGACACAAGAGACATGGCTTCAGTCCTGGGATTGGGAAGATCCCCTGGAGGAGGGCATGGCAACCCACTCCAGTATTCTTGCCTGGAGAATCCCTTGGACAGAGGAGCCTGGTGGGCTACAGTCCATACGGTCGCAAGGAGTCGGACATGACTGAGCGACTTAGCAAGCACACAGGATCCAGTCTAGGGCAGGGCCTGACAGGAGTAGGGCATTTCCAGCCCAGTCCTGGGGAGTTACCCACACTGGGAGGGGGATACTGGCTGATTCTGTGCCGTGACTTGATGGTCCATCATTAAACCAGTGCTCAGTATTTGAGTGCCAGACCTTTTAAAATAGAAATCTTGAAAGTCCCATTAAATTTAGAGTAAATTCTAAACGTGTGACTCTGGCTTACAAATATTTAATGCGGTGGCAAGGATTCAGTCCCTGGACTCTCCCCACTCTGCTGACTCAGCCGGCTCCAGCTGCTCTAGGGCGCAGTTACTTTTGCAGCTCCTCCCACATCTGACCTCTCCTTTCAAGGTCTTCATTCCTGCTTTTCTTTCCACCTCTTCAAGAATAGTAGCCGTGAGAGAAAAACTGCTGTCTGTCTGGGCCACCACTGCTACACTCCCAGCCCCCCAAAATGAGCCTACCACACAGAGGAATATACACACAAAGTGCACACAAAGGGTAGGACTGTGGGGGGCGGGGGCAGGAATTTTCAGTAACTACAGCAGTTATTGAAGAGATCTTAATCTGAGTTTCACTGATAATGGTGATAATATAGTAGAAGTCTGGTTGAAAGAGCACCATAGTGAGCCTAACCTTGGCTCATGGGACTTCTAATCCATGTTTTTAGGAAAAAGAAGTTAAATTCACATTTGTATTAAGGAAGAACAGTACATAGCTTATTTCTTAAATAAAAGACTGCAGGCATAAACTGAAGCGATATGCTTTTGTATTTTTCAGGCCTTTTGTCTCAGTGAGAACCATAGTCCTGGGAAATGATTGCTGAGCCTCGCTCCTTGGTGTGCAAGCTTTGGCTCTTAGACCAACTGGATACTCAGGAAACAGTCACTTTGGCAAATTACAGGTAATAAACAAGAAAGACATGTCTGTGATTAGATTGGAAGGTTCACATTTTTTAATGGTTTTTTATTGCTTTTATTTCTTGTTGGTCTTCTCTCAATTACTTTTAATTGAGTAAGTGCTCAATTGTACTTAATGTACTTGAGTTTGTGCTCCTAACACTGTGGTTTTGCAGTTTGTCTCTATTATTTTCATAGTTATACCAAAGTGGTTAACAGATGACATATTCACATTGTAATAAATTCAGTCTGTACAAAGGGATACACAATGAGAAATAATCTCCTTTTCATCCCTGACCCTAGTTAACAATGGTTAAAGACAATTTAGGTGATATAAACACTTTGACACTACAGAAAGCATCCAGGTTGTGTTCCTAAGGGTGCAGAGAATGGCAAGTCAGGTAAAAGGTAGGAAGCTTTTATAGGAAAAGAATAAGGAGCAAGGAAGTAGGTAAGTAAGAGTTGGTTTCGTGTTTGGGGATTGGCTGATTGCATTTATTTCTGGTAAAGCAGAGCATTTACAGTACACAAATATTACCTAAATTTTGGTTTGCTAACCTGGGGCAGGAATGGTGCTATCTCAGGCCTAGAAATTTATTTCCACATCTTAACCCCTAATTCCTCCCCAGGAGACCCCCACTGTTGTCAGTTTCTTCTGTATGCTTACAAAAATGTTCTGTGCAGCATCTGTGCTTCAGTTAATAAACTGAATAAAAATCTGCAAAATGGGGTAATAACAGTGCCTAACTTATCAGATTCATATGAGAATTAAATGCATTAACACATGTGAAAGCACAAGGGTACCAGACACACACCGTGAATTTTACGATTTTGAAAAATTATTATGTGTATTCTAGTAGGAAGTATGTCATTGTTGCCCAAATAGAAATATGAAGTGATCCACATAGGTAATTTTAATTTTCTAGTAGCAAGATTAAAAAAATAAAAAGAAATAAATGGAAAGGTTTTAGTAATGTATTTCCTTTACCTTAATATCTCCAAAACAATATTTCAACATAGGATCAATGTAAACATATTTTAATATGATAATCTATAGTCTTCTTTGGTATTAATTATTTGACATTTGATGTGCATTTCATGCTTACAGAATGCCTCAGCTGGGACCAGTCCCAGTTCAAGTAACCCATAAGCTGCATGGGGCTGGTAGCTACTGTATTGGAAAGAGTGGGTCTATACATTTAATCTATAAACCTCTCAGTTTTTTTTTACTTTCTTCAAATAATACCATTCTTTGCTCACCATTGCAAATTTTAATATTTTGGATGAATTTGGAGAGAAGGAAATAGTATTTAAACTAATGTGGTTTTAGAATTTCAAATGCCTGCAACAAAAAAAGATTTCTAAATATATTTAATATGGTGGAAAGAGCAAGGGCTTCTCATTATTCCTAGAGGAAAGACTAAATTCCTTACCGCTGACCTGCTTCAGGGACTGGTCTGCCTGGCCTGCCCCCTGCTGGTTCTGCGTCAGCCTTGCTCACGGCTGCCTAGGAGTTCTGTGGGAACTTCCTCTTCTGTGAGACTGCTCAGCTCCACCGGGGGCTGCTGCTTCTCACTGACCCCCAACATGCACGCACACTCCCTCCTTTCCTTGTGAGTAAAGTAACAAGTCACTTCAAAGGAAAAAAACCTATGTCTTCTGGTGTCCAGCTATCAGTATTACAATATAAAATAGTGCACACTTAAAATTAGATAAACTGGGCTTCCCAGTGAAAGTCACTCAGTCGTGTCTGACTCTTTGTGACCCCATAGACTATACAGTCCATGAAACTCTCCAGACCAGAATACTAGAGTGGGTAGCCTTTCCCTTCTCCAGGGGATCTTCCCAACCCAGGGATCCAACCTAGGTCTCCACATTGCGGGCAGATTGTTTACCAAATGAGCTATAAGGGAAGGGTTTCCCAGGTGGCTCAGTGGTAAAAAATCCACCTGCTATTGCAGGGGAGGCAAGAGACATGGGTTCAATCCCTGGTTCGAGAGGACCCCCTGGAGAAGGAAATGGCAACCCATTCCAGTGTTCTTGCCTGGAAAATCCTATAGACAGAGGAGCCTGGCGGGGTACAGTCCATGGGGGTCACAAAGAGTTAGATACCACTCAGCACACACACACAATTGTAACTCTTTATGTCATATAGAACATCACATCTAAAATTAAAACTAAAAAGAAAGATATTAATAATTGCTAAAAACATACAAAAGGATATGTAATAAAAAATAATTCCTGGGCTTCCCTGGTGGCTCAGCAGTAAAGAATCTGCCTGACAGTTCAAGAGACACAGGTTCAATCCCTGATCTGGGCCATGTGCTGAGGAGCAATTAAACCTGAACGCCACGACTATTGAGCCTGTGCTCTAGAGCCTCCGAGCCATAACTACTGAGCCCACCTGCTGCAACACTGAAGCCCCAGCGCCTAGAGCCTGAACTCCTCAACAAGAAAAGCCACCGCACTGAGAAGTCGGTGCACTGCTACTAGAGAGTAGCCCTTGCTCTCAGCAACCAGAGGAAATCTCGTGCAGCAACAAAGACTCAGCACAGCCAAAAATGAAAACTAAATAAATAAGAGTATTAAAAAATAATTCTCCCTCCTACCCATTGTCTCAGCCTTGCAGTTCACCTTCCCAATATATATGTATGACGGGGGAGCCTAATGGGCTGCGGTCCATGGGGTCGCATAGAGTCAGACGCGACTGAAGCGACTTAGCAGCAGCAGAGTTATATAGGGTATTTAGTCTGAGCTTATTTTTACAGAGTTGTTACATTGTTTTTCAAATAACAATTCACATTGCTAACTTAGTGGGGTAGATGATGAGTGTTGAAATCCTATTTGCACAGCACCAGCGTCTGATTCCCGTGGCCCAGGTTTTTTTGAGTTCAGATTGACTGATGCTCAGGTGCTGTGCCATGACCCACTTCACCCACCACTGCCCTGTGGTATGTGAACTACCATGAAACCTTCACTCTTGTAGTGTTTGTGGTAGGCATTTGATCTTCATTTGGCAGGAATGCAGTATAGACACATTAAGTCGGTCTGCTCTTTTTATATAAGCCTGAGAAAATTAGAGTAGTACTACTTGTGGCCAATTCAATCAAAAACCACATGTTCAAATGGGTTTTGAAGCTTTGGGCAGAACTCAATCATTTTTAAAAAATGCATAAAATGTTTCTTTTTTCTTTTTTGCCATTCCACATGGCTAATGGGATCTTAGTTTCCCCACCAGGGAATGAACACTAACCACAGTAGTGAAAGCACCACATCCTAACACTTCACCACCAGGGAACTCCTGGAAAATGTTTCTATTAATCTTTAAGGTTGTCAACAAAATTAAAATAGGAAATTAAACAAGGTCTTCCAGAGGACCTATGGGCCCAAGAATATCTTATGTTGAAAAACACAAGTCTAATTATTTCTGTATGTGTACTTTTAACTCAATTAAGATTTATGCGACAACCCTCAACTCCCCCCAGACTAAAACATGTCCCCCAGTTATTTGGGTATATACCACCAGATTCTCTTAATACAATCTGCTGCTAAATTGCTTCAGCCATGTCCGACTCTTTGTGACCTTATGGACTGTAGCCCACCAGGCTCTTCTGTCCATGGGATTCTCCAGTAAAGAATACTGGAGTGGATTGCCATTTCCTTCTCTAGGGGATCTGCCCCACCCAGTGTTAAGCAAGTAATTATATGGGCATGTGTTTAATCCTATCTTTCCTATTACAATGCAAGCTCTAGTTTACCCATCACTGAATCTACAGTGCCTAGCAAAATGCTTTTCACATAAAAGACACTTAACAAATAGTTTTGAGTGATCAAGTAAAGCAGCTATAAGTCAAGAAACTAGGGTTCAACTCCTATCTTCACCTCTGTCAGTGTAAATTTGACCAGTAATTTAATGTCTTTAGGTCTCAATCTCCATATTTCATGAAGTGAGACATGTAGAATAGAATTCTCCAACTTGGCACCACCTGGAAAGCCTTCTAAATAATATAGAATGTGTAGTTCCACCGTAGCCACTCTGATTAGTTCTTGGACAAGGCTAGATAACCTATTTTAAAAGCTCCTTAAGTTACTATATGCAGCCAGAATTGGAAATCCTGAATTAGTTCTAACATCCTTAAGTTCTTTGTCTGTATTTGTCCTTGGCTTGAATGCAGCTATTGTGATTGAGGGCCTAATGTATGCTAAATATTACTAGCGCTGCGGCTAGTCTGAGGGCTATTTAGATTTCCTGAGGACTTGTTGGCTGAGAGATACTTAGGTGGTTTAACAGCTTTTTGAACACATTGATAGCACAGGATGGGAAAACAGCAGGTAAAACACATTCTTTTCAGTCTGAAGTTTAGGGAGTGATTACACGAGGAGGTGAAGCTCGAGTTGATCACTGAAGGTTCGGTAAGAATTAACCAAGAGGGGAAAGTATATAAAGAGAGGGGATCCAAGAACATGAGAAAATCTAGTTCTCTAGTCTCCTATAAATGATTCCCGAAGTTGTAGCAAAGTCAAAGGTAGTGGAGTTTAGGAGAAGTCTCTGAAGAGAAGCAGCTAATGTCCAGCTCAGTGGCTGAGAGTGTTTCTTGAAGTAGAAAACTTTGGTTTATATCTTGGTTTTGTCACTCTCTTTCTCTCTCTGTAACCCAAGAATATTAACTTGTTTAAACTCTATTTCCTTATCTGTAAAGTTAGGACAATAATACCTGTCTTGTAAGATTTCATGCAGATGTACTTTGATGTACAATGCAGAGTACATCATGAGAAACGCTGGACTGAAAGAAACACAATATGGAATAAAGATTGCCGGGAGAAATATCAATAACCTCAGATATGCAGATGACACCACCCTTATGGCAGAAAGTGAAGAGGAACTCAAAAGCCTCTTGATGAAAGTGAAAGTGGAGAGTGAAAAAGTTGGCTTAAAGCTCAACATTCAGAAAACGAAGATCATGGCATCTGGTCCCACCACTTCATGGGAAATAGATGGGGAAACAGTGGAAACAGTGTCAGACTTTATTTTTCTGGGCTCCAAAATCACTACAGATGGTGACTGCAGCCATGAAATTAAAAGATGCTTACTCCTTGGAAGGAAAGTTATGACCAACCTAGATAGCATATTCAAAAGCAGAGACATTACTTTGCCAACAAAGGTTTGTCTAGTCAAGGCTATGGTTTTTCCTGTGGTCATGTATGGATGTGAGAGATGGACTATGAAGAAGGCTGAGCACCAAAGAATTGATGCTTTTGAAGTGTGGTGTTGGAGAAGACTCTTGAGAGTCCCTTGGACTGCAAGGAGATCCAACCAGTCCATTCTGAAGGAGATCAGCCCTGGGATTTCTTTGGAAGGAATGATGCTAAAGCTGAAACTCCAGTACTTTGGCCACCTCATGCGAAGAGTTGACTCATTGGAAAAGACTCTGATGCTGGGAGGGATTGGGGGCAGGAGGAGAAGGGGACGACAGAGGATGAGATGGCTGGATGGCATCACTGACTTGATGGACGTGAGTCTGAGTGAACTCTGGGAGTTGGTGATGGACAGGGAGGCCTGGCGTGCTGCGATTCATGGGGTCGCAAAAAGTCAGACACGACTGAGCGACTGATCTGATCTGATCTGATCTGTAAGATTTCAGACAGCCATTTTCCTTTTTTGCATTTATTTTCCATGGGGATGGTCTTGATCCCTGTCTTCTGTACAATGTCATGAACCTCTGTCCATAGTTCATCAGGCACTCTGTCTATCAGATCTAGTCCCTTAAATCTATTTCTCACTTCCAATGTATAATCATAAGGGATTTGATTTAGGTCATACCTGTATGGTCTAGTGGTTTTCCCTACTTTCTTCAATTTCAGTCTGAATTTGGCAATAAGGAGTTCATGATCTGAGCCACAGTCAGCTCCCGGTCTCATTTTTGCTGACTGTGTAGAGCTTCTTCATCTTTGGCTGCAAAGAATATAATCAATCTGATTTTGGTGTTGACCATCTGGTGATGTCCATGTGTAGAGTCTTCTCTTGTGTTGTTGGAAGAGGGTGTTTGTTATGACCAGTGCATTCTCTTGGCAAAACTCTATTAGCCTTTGCCCCACTTCATTCTGTATTCCAAGGCCAAATTTGCCTGTTACTCCAGGTGTTTCTTGACTTCCTACTTTTGTGTTCCAGTCCCCCGTAATGAAAAGGACATCTTTTTTGGGTATTAGCTCTAAAAGGTCTTGTAGCTCTTCATAGAACTGTTCAACTTCAGCTTCTTCAGCGTTACTGGTTGGGGCATAGGCTTGGATTATCGTAATATTGAATGGTTTGCCTTGGAAATGAACAGAGATCATTCTGTTGTTTTTGAGATTGCATCCAAGTACTGCGTTTCAGACTCTTTGTGACCATGATGGCTACTCCATTTCTTCTGAGGGATTCCTGTCTGCAATAGTAGATATAATGGTCATCTGAGTTAAATTCACCCATTCCAGTCCATTTTAGTTTGCTGATTCCTAGAATGTTGACATTCACTCTTGCCATCTCCTGTTTGACCACTTACAATTTGCCTTGATTCATGGACCTAACATTCCAGGTTCCTATGGAATATTGCTCTTTACAGCATCGAACCTTGCTTCTATCACCAGTCACATCCACAACTGGGTATTGTTCTTGCTTTGGCTCCATCCCTTCATTCTTTCTGGAGTTATTTCTCAACTGATCTCCAGTAGCATATTGGGCACCTACTGACCTGGGGAGTTCCTCTTTCAGTATTCTATCATTTTGCCTTTTCATACTGTTCATGGGGTTCTCAAGGCAAGAATACTGAAATGGTTTGTCATTCCCTTCTCCAGTGGACCACACTCTGTCAGACCTCTCCACCATGATCCGTCCATCTTGGGTGACCCCAGCATCTTGGTGAACACGGCATGGTTTAGTTTCATTGAATTAGATAAGGTTGTGGTCTGTGTACACAGATTGGCTAGTTTTCTGTGATTATGGTTTCAGTGTGTTTGCCCTCTGATGCCCTCTTGCAACACCTACTGTCTTACTTGGGTTTCTCTTACTTTGGACGTGGGGTATCTCTTCACGGCTGCTCCAGCAAAGTGCAGCTTTGTAAGGAGCAAGGTAAGCTGCTCCTTATCTTGGACAAGGTCACCCCTCCTGACCTTGAACGTGGAGTAGCTCCTCTCAGCCCTCCTGCACCCACACAGCCGCCACTCCTCAGACGTGGGGTTGTTCATCTCAGTCGCCACCCCTGACCTCGGACATGGGGTTGCTCACGTGGGGAGGAAAGGAAAGATATAAGCATCTGAATGCAGAGTTCCAAAGAATAGCAAGAAGAGATAAAAAAAGCCTTCCTCAGCGATCAATGCAAAGAAATAGAGGAAAACAACAGAATGGGAAAGACTGGAGATCTCTTCAAGAAAATTAGAGATACCAAGGGAACATTTCATGCAAAGATGGGCTCGATAAAGGATGGAAATGGTATGGACCTAAAAGAAGCAGAAGATGTTAAGAAGAGGTGGCAAGAATACACAGAAGAACTGTACAAAAAAGAGCTTCATGACCCAGATAATTACGATGGTGTGATCACTGACCTAGAGCCAGATATCCTGGAATGTGAAGTCAAGTGGACCTTAGGAAGCATCACTACGAACAAAGCTAGTGGAGGTGGTGGAATTCCAGTTGAGCTCTTTCAAATCCTGAAAGATGATGCTGTGAAAGTGCTGCACTCAATATGTCAGCAAGTTTGGAAAACTCAGCAGTAGCCACAGGACTGGAAAAGGTCAGTTTTCATTCCAATCCCAAAGAAAGGCAATGCTAAAGAATGCTCAAACTACCACACAATTGCACTCATCTCACATGCTAGTAAAGTAATGCTCAAAATTCTCCAAGCCAGGCTTCAGTAATACGTGAACCATGAACTTCCAGATGTTCAAGCTGGTTTTAGAAAAGGCAGAGGAACCAGAGATCAAATTGCCAACATCCGCTGGATCATCGAAAAAGCAAGAGAGTTCCAGAAAAAACATCTATTTTTGCTTTATTGACTATGCCAAAGCCTTGACTGTGTGGATCACAATAAACTGTGGAAAATTCTGAAAGAGATAGGAATATCAGACCACCTGACCTGCCTTTTGAGAAATTTGTATGCAGGTCAGGAAGCAACAGTTAGAACTGGACATGGAACAACAGACTGGTTCCAAATAGGAAAAGGAGTATGTCAAGGCTGTATATTGACACCCTGCTTATTTAACTTATATGCATATTACATCACGAGAAACACTGGGCTGGAAGAAGCACAAGCTGGAATCAAGATTGCCGGGAGAAATATCAATAACTTCAGATATGCAGATGACACCACCCTTATGGCAGAAAGCGAAGAGGAACTAAAAAGCCTCTTGATAAAAGTGAAAGAGGAGAGTGAAAAAGTTGGATTAAAACTCAACATTCAAAAAACTAAGATCATGGCATCTGGTCCCATCACTTCATGAGAAATAGATGGAGAAACAGTAGAAACAGTGTCAGAGTTTATTTTGGGGGGCTCTAAAATCACTGCAGATGGTGACTGCAGCCATGAAATTAAAAGACGCTTACTCCTTGGAAGGAAAGTTATGACCAACCTAGATAGCATATTCAAAAGCAGAGACATTACTTTGCCAACAAAGGTCCGTCTAGTCAAGGCTATGGTTTTTCCAGTGGTCATGTATGGATGTTAGAGTTGGACTGTGAAGAAAGCTGAGCACCGAAGAATTGATGCTTTTGAACTGTAGCGTTGGAGAAGACTCTTGAGAGTCCCTTGGACTGCAAGGTGATCCAACCAGACCATCCTAAAGGAGATCAGTCCTGGGTGTTCATTGGAAGAAATGATGTTGAACCTGAAACTCCAATACTTTGGCCACCTTATGCAGAGTTGATGCATTGGAAATGACCCTGATGCTGGGAGGGATTGGGGGCAGGAGAAGGGGGCGACAGAGGGTGAGATGGCTGGATGGCTTCATCGACTCAATGGACATGAATTTGGGTAAATTCCGGGAGTTGGTGATGGACAGGGAGGCCTGGCGTGCTGCAATTCATAGGGTCACAAAGAGTCAGACACGGCTGAGTGACTGAACTGAACTGAACTGGAAGGTTTCTACAAAGGCTAAATAAGGCAAAATGAGGCAAGATATGTACAACTCTAACACACTGTCCGGTAGATTTTAACCAAAAAATATGCTGAAGAAGGGAAGTTCATTGCAGGTTTACTTTTTCTGTTTTCCAGTTTTAATGATTACATGATACTAATATTGTATTTAGAGTTTTTAAAAAAATAAACATTGTAATTGTTATTTTCACATACAGAAAATTTAAATAGTATAAAATGATGCTCAGGGAAAATAAGTTTCCTTCTCAAAGCCAGGTGTCTATTCTGTGATTTGTAGGCAACCAGGATATACCAATTGTTAATGTGCCCTTTAGAGATGGTCTGACTCACATTTAAAACAGCCAAGAAATGAGAAACCAAAATATTCATCATTGTGGGAAATGTCTGTGGGATAGGCACCCTTGGGATACTATGTAGCAATGTAAAAAAGCAAGTTGCAGAATGATGTGTTCCTTGTGATAACTTCCTTTTAAACACTCATAATAATGTTACATATAAACATATATACAAATATATATAAAATTTCCTGTTTACAATCAATAAGTAATAATTATGAATTAGGTGCTCTTTATTGTGGTATTTCCACAATCTAACTTAACTTTTTAAATATTTATAGCTCAATGATATAACAGAGTGCTTAATGAATAAACATATTTTCTTGTCTGCTAACTTGAGGTGTTGCTCCGAAAAGTAATTTAGCTACTGTGAAAGGATTTCTGACTAGGTCTGTATAAGTCAGTTCTCATAACCTTAGACACCAGCACATCATTTGGAATTCTATAACTGTCTCCGACAGAGTTATAGAGTGGCTATGGATATTCTGTAATTTTATTGAATCATGCTTCACTAGTAGAAACAGGTGAATGCTTTAGGTATGACATGACATAACTTATTTGCTTCAATATATGTGACTGTAATGTTCATCCCTGATTTATACATAGCTGTTTTTCTTACATACTAAACATGCATATTAATTGTAAGATGCATTTGGATTTAGAAATGATCAAATGTGTACAAAGCCTTAAAAATGATATTTAAAAGACATTTCTGTTTACTTCGGTAGGGAGAAATGATGAAAGAGGGCAGCTTATTATACTATGAAATCTCACGGATTTTCCATTTAGTATGGCTATTATTTCCCAATACCATATTTTTATTTTTTAGTCATTTTTTAGTGGAAGAGAGCATTGTTTGCATGACTTTTCTTTGCTTTAACAGGTCAACAGTCCTTAATTTCTTTCAGGATTTTTCTTTTTAAAAACATCAAAACCCACATGTGTTTACTATATTGCAGATTTGTTATATATGCTACATTACATGCATGACACACCTAGGAGGTCTGGGATCACACAACTTATTCAAACATTTTAACATTTCACCAGCAAAATATATTTATTTATTATGTTAACATAATACAATATATTTGCATAATAAACAAAGACTATATTTAGGCTCATAGAGGTTTTGGGCAGCTCTTACTGCCAAATGAATTTGTGTCAAACTTAGAAAATATATTTTATTTTCTTACAGATATGGGTTTCTATGACCATAATATACATATATATATATTTGCACACACACACACATACACACACCTATATATAGTTCTTATATCAATCCAAAGATGTAAGATTTAGTAGCTTCATTGTTTAATAAACAATTAGATTTAAGTCTATCTTCATTCATATATTTTGCTTAACTGTGTGGAAGGCATTTTTTTTTCCTGTCAAGGTGCAGTGTGGGAACCTCTGTAATTTGACGAAATAACTGTTTTCTTTTTATTATGTCAGTAGGGAATGGAAGCAACAATTAGGAACATTCTGAAACCATAGGCTTTGTATATAGAGTTCAGTTCGAATCCCAGCTCCACCGTTAGTTGGCACAGTAAGATCAACATGAACTCATGTAAATCAAACTTGGATTCATGTAGATCACAAATTGTTAGAGGTTGGGTAGTGGGCAACTTTGGGACAGATAAAAGAAGTAGTGGACTGTAAGGGCAAAAGGAGGCCATTAGATGCTAGCATTTTGTTTATTTATTTATTTTTTTAATTTTCAGGTGGCACCACACAGCTTGTGGGATTTTAATTCCCCAACCAGGGATTGAACCCAGGCCTGGGCCACTGCAGTTAAAGTGCTGAGTCAGGGAATTACCAACATTTTATTTCTTGATTTTGGTGGTTGCTACATTATTATGTTCATTTTGTGATAATTCTTCAGGCTGTACAATTATGATGCCTACATCTTTCTCTATGTACTACTTCTGTAAGTATATTTAAGTGCTTATCAGTAAAGAAAAAAGTAGGTTCTAAAATGCAGTGACAGACTTCTATAATCCACAAATCCAAAAGGGAAAATATTTTATAAAATCCATGCATACAATAAAAAACATTGAATAATGTCACTGATATTATTAAAATTAGATGGAAAATACAAAAAAAAATTATCAATATGATGATATATCTAGGCAGTAGTTAGTAAATGTTGTTTAGGGGTCAATATGCAGAATTGAATAAAACTCTTTGATTAGGAGAATTTTCCTGCTATCTCTGGAGTTCTGAGGTATACTCACCAATCCTTTGGCAAGATAATCATAAAATTATAAACTTTATAATTTTAAAGTTTATAAATCATAAAATTTATAATTGTATAAATGGCTTAGTATTTTTATTAAACAAGAATTTTAAAAATAACTCAGAAGAAAACTTGCATCATATTTTTTCTACTCTGAAGACCAAGTGTTTTATGAACACAGTTTGGGAAATGTTGGCTTAGATTTTAATATTGTGGGCAATGGAAGTCATTTAATATTTTAGGAATTCAGTATGTTAGTCTCATATTCAGTAGTGGAGGATGTGAAGACCAGACTAGAAGAGAAATTAACAGGCACGGGACTGTTTCAGTACTTAAGGCAAGATGATGAGAACTTTAATTCTATTGATTAGCAGGGTCAATTGCAAAGAGAGAATGGATATGAGAAATTTCAAGGTGGTAAAATGGACAGGCTTGGTTAATGTAGTGGATTCTGTGACCCGGGCCCAGATGCCTCATGAGTGATGTTCAGTTGCCCCCTTTGCTGGCAGTGCCACTGGAAAACAGCCTTCAGCTGCCAGCCCCTTCAGGGATGATCTCAACTCCAGAGAGACCTTGACTATATGCAGTGACTGATGAGGGCCAGTCCCAGCTTCACGCACCTGCAATGCATGCAGTCACACAGCCCCCTGTGCACGGTGCTTGGTTTAATGTTCTGCTGTTACCTTCTTGGAAACCTTAATTTTTAAATATAGTCTTGCATTTTCATCTTGCACTGGACTCTGCAAATCATGGTATTGATGATGGAGCATAAAGGCCTTACCATCTAAGTCGATCTCAGCTAACTCTGAAAAGTCACTTCCAAGTATCAGAGCTCCCAATGGAGTCAGCTCAGGCAGTTGTTGGGACTGCGTTAAAGTCTGCCTCCTCCTGCTTAATACTGCCTGATTCCCCTTCCACAAATGAAGGGCACTCCTTCATTAGCTTCCTACCCACTAACCTCCACCTCAGAGCCTGCTTCCTGGAGAACTCAACCTGCACAACCGTGACATTTTGAATGTAGGAGAGAGAGGAGTCAAGGATAAGTCTGGGCTGGTTTCCTTGTCTCAGTAGATGATGCTGTTCACAGGTGAGGGCGCCCAAAAGTGGAGGAGCAGTTTGAAGAGGGAATGTTTCATGAGATATTGTCATATTAGAGTTTAAAATTTCAGTTTTGTACTTTTAGTTTTGATGTGATTGAAAGACATCCAGAAGGAGATGACTGTGAGATATTTACCTGGAGCTCTGCACAGAGGTGGGTTGGGGTAATGGGTTCATTCAACAGAGTGAATGCCACTGTTCAAGAATAGTATTGATACATAGGGAGAGGGCTAAGATGAGACAACCACTATCTAAGAGCTGAGCAAAAAGGTCCGGCAAAAGGGAGAAAGAAAGACCTGGGAGAACGGAGAATCAGGAGAGCATGTGCGTGAATCAAAGTCTGATGGAAGTGAGTTGACATGTACTACGCTTGAAGGTAAGACAGGGGAGATCAGTGACACAGGCCATTTCTTCCTCAAATGTAAAGAGATTGGGACAGCTGGTGGAGGTAAAAGCTCAATGAAAAGATTTTTTTTTTTTTGGTAACTTATTTATTTTTAATTGGTTAATTGCTTTACAGTATTGTGTTGGTTTCTACCAAACATCAACTTGAAGATTTTTTTTTAACAATAGAGAATATTTATTTTGCTAAAGAAAAAAGAATTTTATTTTGCACACTTTTTTTGGAAGAAGGATGCTTAGGTTCTAGAATGACTGATAAAATACAAAGGAACTGTTCAGTTCAGTTCAGTTGCTCAGTCGTGTCTGACTCTTTGCGACCCCATGAATTGTAGCACACCGGGCCTCCCTGTCCATCACCAACTCCCGGAGTTCACTCAAACTCACGTCCATTGAGTCGGTGATGTCATCCAGCCATCTCATCCTCTGTCATCCCCTTCTCCTCCTGCCTCCAATCCCTCCCAGCATCAAAGTCTTTTCCAATGAGTCAACTCTTCGCATGAGGTGGCCAAAGTACTGGAGTTTCAGCTTTGGCATCATTCCTTCCAAAGAAATCCCAGGGCTGATGTCCTTTAGAATTGACTAGTTGGATCTCCTTGCAGTCCAAGGAACTCTCGAGTCTTCTCCAACACCACAGTTCAAAAGCATCAATTCTTCAGTGCTCAGCTATCTTCACAAGGGACTGAAAATAACTGCATGTGCCACTGGGGCAAATTATGGACAAAAGATACAGAAAGACCAAAAAGTGCCCAGAGCAAAAACAGAGTGTTGGGAACAAAAGCAGGGTATTGAGCATGCCTCCTGCACTCAACATTGTTGGCGGCGTGGGCACAACACCTAAGCTACCCCTCCGGCCTGACCCCTGGCCATACCTCTAACCTCACCCCACATAAGGAACAAGTTCATCCCCTCTCAGAGAGCAAACAAGCAAAGAAACCTGTTACTTGTTCTTACTCCCACTTGCTGCAGCAGAGGCCCCAGTAAAGCCTAGCTTGAATTTCTTATGTGGCCTCTAGTCAATTTCTATTGATTGGAAATGGCTGAGAACCCTGCTTGTCATCAAAAGGAGGAGGAGAAGGGAAGGTTTTAATGCTGTGCCTTGGTGTTTCGGTCTCGATCAAGGGCAATAAGTCCCCGTGAATCACCTCACTGTTTTGGCTATCATGGTAGGACATTATTGACAAGCCAGGGTATAACAAGAATATCTTCTTTTTGCCTTTATTGTTTTCATTTGATCTGCTCCATTTCCCCTATGGTTTCTTCAAGTGTTTATTGAGCACTACCATGATGGTTTGGGCACACTGGATGCTGGTGACACACAACAGTGAACAAAACAGACAAAAGTCTTTACTATCATCCATCATGAAGCATATATTCTAGTGTGAAGAGACTCCAAAGAAACAAAAGTGAGTTCCTCAAAGTCCCCCCACACCCCAGCATGCCTCTGGCAGGCACCTTCAGAGGGGAGGGTATGTGGTTATGTTGCACATTTTCTCTGCATCCTGCCCAGTTAGGGAAATCTCATCCCACCTTGTACCTCAGAGCTGCACTAACCAGGCCTGGATACTTTCCCTGGAACTTGGCAGCTATTTCAATAAGCTCAGTTCAGTCACTCAGTCATGTCTGACTCTTTGTGACCCCATGGACTGCAGCATGCCAGGCCTTCCTGTCCATCACCAACTCCCGGAATTTACTCAAATGCATGTCCATTGAGTTGGTGATGCCATCTAACCATCTCATTCTGTCGTCCCCTTCTCCTCCTGCCCTCAATCTTTCCCAACATCAGGGTCTTTTCAAATGAGTCAGCTCTTCGCATGAGGTGGCCAAAATATTGGAGTTTCAGCTTCACCATCAGTCCTTCCAATGAACACCCAGGACTGATTTCCTTTAGGATGGACTGGTTGGATCTCCTTGCAGTCCAAGGGACTCTCAAGAGTCTTCTCCAACACCCAGTTCAAAAGCATCAATTCATCTGCGTTCAGCTTTCTTTATAGTCCACCTCTCACATCCATACATGACCACTGGAAAAACCATAGCCTTGACTAGACAGACCTTTGTTGGCAAAGTAATGTCTGCTTTTGAATATGCTGTCTAGGTTGGTCATAACTTTCCTTCCAAGGAGTAAGTGTCTTTTAATTTCATGGCTGCAGTCACCATCTGCAGTGATTTTGGAGCTCCAAAAAATAAAGTCAGCCACTGTGTCCACTGTTTCCCCATCTATTTGCCATGAAGTGATGGGACCAGATGCCATGATCTTCGTTTTCTGAATGTTGAGCTTTAAGCCAACTTTTTCACTCTCCTCTTTCACTAAAGAGGTTCTTTAGAGGCTCAGTAAGCTCAGTGGGAGTATGTTCTCTCATCATGAACATTTCCTGAATTGGGGGTTGACCTGCTGGCTGGGTTACAGTGCTGTGCATTGCCTTTCTTTTACGAAGGGTTGGGCTGTGCTGGACATTTCATCCGTTTCATTGTCAATTGCCACGCTATCCTGCGCTTCACTCTCCTCACTTTCCCAGGGGTTTCACCTCTCATGTCCCTGACAGGTAGCCTCATTTCCCAGAAGTTGCTGTTTTTTGTTTTTTTTTTTTTCCTGTAGGATATAGGAAGCTCCAAGAAGACTTGTCTCCGAATCTACTGAATCTCAAACCTTTCAGCTTAAAATAATCTTCATTTCAACTCTGGAATTCCAAGTGGGCCCCCACAATCTATAGCAGGCTGGCTTCCTGGGCTGTTTATTATAGAGAAGAGGGGGTTGACTTCCTGCACAGGTAGCTGCAGGTTGTGAGTCACAGTTCTATTTATATACATAGTCCAGCAGTTGTCCATTGTATATTCACTCTCATGGTCATGTGCAATGCCATTTTGCAGGCAAGAAAGGACAGAACTTTTTCTCCTCCTTTTCTTACGTATATTGTCATAAATATAGGCATATGTGCCTGAAGTATAAAGGAATTCAGAATGAATATGGAATACTTTTAGCACAGTCATGTTTCCTTTTTGTTTCCATTTTAATTGTGCTGCAGTTAGACTATATTTGAGGAATAACTGCATCTCTTCACCAGTAGACACAAATAGAATGTAATGAAGATGAATAAAGAGGAGAAAAGTCTAAAGGTAAGTGAAGATAGCGGAGAAGGCAATGGCACCCCACTCCAGTACTCTTGCCTGGAAAATCCCATGGACAGAGGGGCCTGGTGGGCTGCAGTCCATGAGGCTTCTAGGAGTCGGACACGACTGAGCGACTTCACTTTCACTTTTCACTTTCATGCATTGGAGAAGGAAATGGCAACCCACTCCAGTGTTCTTGCCTGGAGAACCCCAAGCCTGGTGGGCTGCCATCTATGGGGTCGCACAGAGTTGGACACGACTGAAGTGATTTAGCAGCAGCAGCAGCAAGTGAAGACAGATTCAAAAGAATGGGTTGGTGCTTTCACTGAGAAGGACTCTTGCAGGGATTCATCACCTGGCTTTAGCCCAAGAGTCATGGGGGATGCTTGGCAAAGTGATGAAGAGAGACAGAGGCAGAAATAGGACAAACAGGAAAAGACAATGAGCCTTAATAATTCTAATTAGCATTCAACTTTCTTGCTGTCCAAAGTGGTTAGAATGAGCTTTATCTACACAGATCAGCATCCTTCTCTACGAAGTCTAAATTATATTTTCCTACTATTCTGACTAACAACAAGGTCTCATTCTCATTAACAGAGAGTACAGAGACTTACAGAACAAAATCAGTTGACCCCAGCCAAAGAATAAATTCCACGGAAAATAGAAGGTAGAAAGAAAACAGTATTAATGATATTAGGAACAAACAAGTGAAGTGAAAATGCTGTCCTCTTTTTACATGAAACATTCCACCATTCTGATTTGGGGTGGGTTCATGTAGCTCACCCAGGGTTGTGGATATTTGAACCTGCTGCTGCTCCTGCTAAGTCTTGTCAGTCATGTCTGACTGTGTGACCCCATAGATGGCAGCCCACCAGGTTCCGCCATCCCTGGGATTCTCCAGGCAAGGACACTGGAGTGGGTTGCCATTTCCTTCTCCAAAGCATGAAAGTGAAAAGTGAAAGTGAAGTCGCTCAGTCATGTCTGACTCTTAGCGACCCCATGCTACCAGGCTCCTCTGTCCATGGGATTTCCCAGGCAAGAGTACTGGAGTGGGGTGCCATTGCCTTGTCCCTCATTGAACCTAGGTACCTCTATTCTGGAAACAGAAAAATCACTCTAAATGGAACCAACCCAATCGCACCAGGGATATGATGTGGATATCACTGGAACTATGTAATCATTCTGTCATATTAAAGGACGGAGACTGGTTTGGCACTGACTGGTCCCACTTCCTAGGTGTTTATTGGATATCCCTAAATAGGTTGCCATGGCTTTCACCTGGGAGGTTGGGCTGCTGTACTCTGGGAGAATCTACCCATAGCAACAAAAATTGCCAATCTCCTCCTCAAGGCCAGGTGATGATGTTGTTTCCCACTGGTATGGTCATCTGGCCACTAGTTCTTGTCCTCCACTGGCCTGGAGGGCATTATACCACCATAGACACCCTTACTAAATTTACCCAGCAAACCTTAATGACAGCTGGCAAAGCCTGTCTTTACTGAACACTGAAATTCTCTTGGCATTTGGACATGAAGCCAAGAGTACCATGGCCTTGAACATTATTACTGCCTCACAAGGAGGCACCTGTGTCATTATCCAGAGGGTCGTGGATACATACATACCTGATGAGTCTGCCGAAGTGTCATCTTTATTAAATCACATGAAGACAGAAGTGAATGTCTTGACTGATCTGACCCTCAGCCCAGGAGATTTAATAAATCAGTGGTTCAGATCAGAGGGGTCTTGGTGGAAAAAAAATATCATTACTTATTTTAGGAATTATTTCTAACTTTTTATTTTGGAGCATAGATGGTTAACAATGTGATAGTTTCAGGTGGACAGCAAAGGTACTCAGCCATACACATACATGTATGCATTCTCCCCTAAACTACCCTCCCATCCCAGCTGCCCCCGTAACATTGAGCAGAGTTCCCTATGGGAATCATTTTGATCTGTGTTTTCTCTTGTGTGTTCCTCTACTGCTGCTGTGTTGTCTGCTTCCAGTGCAGCAAGATAACTACCTGAGCCACTTCTTAACTGGTGCAAAACCTGGCTGAATGCTCAGGGCACACCGCAGAAGGTGGGGCGTGTGAGGCTGCAAGAGCCCTTCAGGAGGTGTGGAGGTTCGAGGAGATCACGGAGAGGACAAGACCGCCAGTTGACCTGCGAACCGGATCCGGAAAATCAGAGGCTCACCCGCCCCCACCCCAGCCCCAGAATGTACTTCTGCCCACCCTTTCCACGGCTGGAGCCATTTTCAAGGACGGAGCTTGAGGTGTTGGGCCCATCGCTGCCTGGCTGAACCCAGCTAAGGCTTCAGTGTAAACTTTTAAAGTTCTCCTGGCGGGTACGGGATCTATTAATACAATACCCTTGCGATGGCTCCAGACAAGCCTGATAAGTAAATTCTGATGCCTTTCCCCGCCCCGCCAACTTTGCTTATTAAACCTGGGCCGTGCCTTAACAAGTCTCCTCCGTCGTGTCCAACTCTGTGCAGACCCATAGACTATTGCTTGCCAGGCTTCTCTGTCCATGGGATTCTCCAGGCAAGAATACTTGAGTTGGTTGCCATGCCCTTCTCCAGGGGATCTTCCCCAACCAGGGATTGAACCCACGCCTCTTAAGTCTCCTGCATTGGCAGGCAGGTTCTTGACCATTAGCGCCAACTGAGAAGCCCTATATTATTAAATCTACTAGCTACCAATCCAGAGTGGGCTGCCTCTTTCTTCGTTCTTTCCTTGCCCGCCGTGTTTGGGGCCCAGTTTTAGATTTTACCGGTGAAGCTCCTAGGGTATTTGAACCATTGCTGTAGAAAGCTCTGAATGGGTAGCTTTTACTTTCCTCCTTTGGTTGGTCTTGGTTTGTTTCCACAGCCAGGTGTTTCATTCATACTATTTAGAAGTCTCTGGAGTAAATTGCAACGTAAAATAAAGAAAAATATTTTTTCTGCTATGATATTATCTATATATTTTTTATTTCTTTAAGTTCTCCACTGAGGTTTTTGAGATTCTCTCTGGTGCAGGTAGTACAGAAATCTTATTTGGAGCAAATTGGTTAAGCCTAAAGATGACAGAAAAATCAATATGAGATAGCTGCAAATAAACCTACCATTCTCTAAGCTCTTGAAAAGCCTCAACAGCAAATCTTATGCATTTTAATAAAAGTGTTTGCACACTGATTTTAGTTGTAAAGAAAATGAGGCAAGTCAAGTGTTAAGAGCCTGGGACTATGAAAATGAAGTGTTTTGTCTAAAAGTCCTTTTTTTTTTTTTTGGTTGTTGTTTAAGAAAAAAGATCTTCAGAATTTCATAAACTTTTAGATTTGAAGCTTGTTTTGTTAGTAGCACTGCCCCCCCCCCCCAGCCTCCCCAGGTTACCTAAACCTGGAGCAATTAAAGGATCATTAGATTCTAGATAGATTAATGTTTACATTAACTCTACATAATGGGATTTGGGAACTGAACTTTGCCCCTAACTGCTCAAAAGTGGGTGGGTGCAAATGGACTTGGAGGATGGAGTGGGAGTTGGGGGTAGGGCTTGGAATATGTGGAGATACTATATTTGATTCTATAGTTAAGTTCCTAGTTCAGTGGTGGAAACCTGAGACACAACTGAGAAGGAACTGGTGACATTTCTCTCTGGGAATGCTGTAAAGGAAATTAATAATTTGACAAACTGATGCTTTTTGTAGAAGGCCACAGAATGATCTTTTCTAATTCCAATTCTGAAACTGCTTTAATTTCTGGATTTCCAGGCATGTCTTCTTTGCTGCTAGTACTTCTATAATTTTTAGAACTGAAACACATTTAAACAGAAGCCTGGCATGCTGCAGTTCTTGGAGCTGCAGAGTCGGACATGACTTAGTGACTGAATGACAACAACAACAACCACACATATATTCAAAAACCATGTTAATACAGGCTAATTTCTTTTTCACTCCCTGAATAGTGTTTTTTTTTTTTTTTTTTTTAAAACAACAACAAAACTCAACATGCAGAGTGGAAAGAGCAGGGGTTTTGAAGCCAGACAGACTGTCCAGTTCACCTGGACATAATGATTAGTATATGGTTTCAGGCTTGGTTTGCTTTGTGTTTGTGTGTGATCAAAGTCAGAGCCTTTGTACATTCTGTTTTCAACATCCTCTAAACTGATGCAAAAATTTTTATTTCCCAAAGGGTTTGATGAGAGTTAACTGGAAAGCACATGGAACTGCTCAAAGCAAAAGTAGCAAAGAAACCTAGTTGCTTCATCTCTCTGCTGCTGCTGCTGCTAAGTCGCTTCAGTCGTGTCTGACTCTGTGCGACCCCATAGACGGCAGCCCACCAGGTTCCCCCGTCCCTGGGATTCTCCAGGCAAGGACACTGGAGTGGGTTGCCATTTCCTTCTCCAGTGCATGAAAGTGAAAAGTGAAAGTGAAGTCGCTCAGTCGTGTCCAACTCTTAGCGAACCCGTGGACTGCAGCCTTCCAGGCTCCTCTGTCCATGGGATTTCCCAGGCAAGAGTCCTGGAGTGGGGTGCCATTGTCTTCTCCTTCTCTCTCTCTACTCCCATCATTTGGTCTTACAAATGCCAGGCTGACTTTCAAAGGAGGTCTGCTGAATTCAAGTTCCAGTTATCTAATATCTCCATTATATTTTCTCATGAACATGTATAGTTTGGGAAACTCACAGTTACTTTTTGAGATTTGGTTCTTCTGCCCGCTCCTCCCCCGCCCCACTGACTGGCAGGATTGGGAGGAGATGGCAGCACCTGGTTATATGCTTCATATCCCTAACTAACCCGCTGGCCAGAATATAAGCTTGTTCATAATGAGGTATTCTGAGACCCCTGTCCCTCCAGGCACCCACCCGCAGACACTCCGGTCACAGTAATGAAACTTAAATAGGCTATGAGTTTCCAGCTTTCTTCTGAGATAAAGCTAATTAAGCAACAGCAATAGAGAAAGCAGTCTTTTTCTGTTTTCTTTTTTTCCAGAATTTATCTCTTAATTAAAACCATTCCCATTTTATAGATAAATGAGTTGAACCTGTTGATGAAGGTGTGTGCCTGCTTTTAAAAGTGTGGGAATTACCATCTTAAGCAGTTGCTCTATTTCTTTGGTGTTAAAGCATAGCTACTTGCCTGCTTTATCACAACATGAAGTTGAGTACACTCCAGCCAGCACAGGCGCTTTCAAAGGAGAGTTTCAGCTTGAATCATGACTCCCCCAGGCTCAATTCTTCTGGTATTAGCAGCTTAAATGTGCACAGCACAGAGAGAAGCTTTGTCTGGGGCTTGGAAAAGAGTAAATCATTCAGGATCTTTAAAATGTCTGGAATAGTTGAATAAAGGCAACTGCACTGCAACTTGCTAATGTAAAATATTAGGTGCACCCTAAGTAACAACAACAGCTTGGAGAGACTCTAATGATACCGCTTTAATTTTGTTGCTGACACCTGGCAACATTTGGAACTATAAATAGAGTAGCGGGAAGGAAGGAAGCCAAAGAGATTTTCTGTTGCTGTCTCAATGCATAGAATGAGAAGGTCTTGAAAGAAAGAAAAAAATTAAAATTGCCTCTGGAAAAGAATTAGGGGTCCGTTCTATTGAATAATGGTTGCTGCAGGGCCTAGTGGAGTATATTGTACTTAAAGCATTCTGAATTCTAGTTGGATTTGCAAGACTTCTCCTAATTATGGATAAAGGGCAGGAAGCTGCTTAATCTTTTCAGGAATAAACCTAATTGTAAATCCCCAGGACCCTAGACTCTAAAATTAGGGGGCAGGAGCACAGTCTCCTCTACCAGGTTTCATCATTCCCAGCTGTCCCATGTTGGAGAAGGCAGAGGGGGCTGACAAAGAGGTGAGTGGCAGAGTGAAGAGGGTAGGTTGAAGGTTCCCAAACGATCTTGATTCACTCCTGGGAAAGGATCTAGGTAGTACTGTCTGCAACGTAGCCTACGGCGGGGGAACATTTTAGAAACTGTTGAGTTACTAGACTGTTGAGCTTATTAGCCAGTAGATAGAAATAGAACCTCTGTCTATGTCTCAATATGGATTGAGTTCTTTTTAAATTACTTCTCTTTGAGAAATCTAGGATTCTGTGGAGGCAGAAAGGCTCACTTTTGGTAGACTAATAATCTGTTAGCGGGTATGAGAGTGTAAAGACACTCACTGAGAATGAAGGCTAAGCAGACTGGGCTCTGCCTCAGCCCTGCTTCCATTAGCCTCCTGATCTCAGAAAAGAGATCTAGGTTTCCCAAATCTCCCATCTCATAAATGTACTGTGAGAATGAAATGAATCCATCCCTGTCAACAGCCCAGAAGAAAGCTCTGACAGTTATCTTTAGTTTCTCCCTTTCCCCTGGAATACCAAGAGACACTTCTTTATGTATCAGAGAAATACATTTAACTATGGTTTCTTGTTTTATTTATTTTATAAATAAGTACAAACTCATTATTTTTATTGCATTATTATTATGCTATAAGGCAAAAAAAAAAAAAAAAAGAAGTACAAGTGCTCTCTTCCTCAGGGAAAACTCTTGCAAATCTCAGATTTAAGAGTAAGTTTAACTGTGCACAGGTCTAAAACATTCTCAATAGTTAGGTTTCTAATCCCCTTTTTGTACCAAAGAAGTTTAAGAGATTTGAACATAATATCCAGCTATTTTAATGGGTTTCTAAGAGTGTGGATTGACTTATAATACAGGCAGCCCCATCTTTTCATGCTAGAGTTGAAAAGGCCAACATTTTTTCCTAGGGATTATAGAATTACTTTTAATACTGTATTTCATAACCTGTTATAAGACATGAGGAATTCAACAAATGCTAAATAATGATATACAATGTGATTTTTTTCTTTTTTTTTTTTTTAGCACAAGTCTATTAAACTTTGAATTAATAAATTTCTCTAGTTAAGCTATACTATAACTTAGTTCTGTAGAAAAAAATCTGGAAGAGTCACAGAATCTTATATTTAAAAGTGATCAGTCTAAACCAAATTGATTTTAATTAGGTCCCATTTGTTTATTTTTGCTTTTATTTCCAATATTCTGGGAGGTGGGTCATAGAGGATCCTGCTGTGATGTATGTTGGAGAGTGTTTTGCCTATGTTCTCCTCTAGGAGTTTTATAGTTTCTGGTCTTATGTTTAGATATTTAATCCATATTGAGTTTATTTTTGTGTATGGTGTTAGAAAGTGTTCTAGTTTAATTCTTTTACAAGTGGTTGACCAGATTTCCCAGGACCACTTGTTAAAGAGATTGTCTTTTCTCCATTGTATATTCTTGCCTCCTTTGTCAAAGATAAGGTGTCCATAGGTGTGTGGATTTATCTTTGGGCTTTCTATTTTGTTCCATTGATCTATATTTCTGTCTTTATGGCAGTACCATACTGTCTTGATGACTGTGGCTTTGTGGTAGAGCCTGAAGTCAGGCAGGTTGATTCCTCCAGTTCCATTTTTCTTTCTCAGGATTGCTTTGGCTATTCAAGATTTTTTGTATTTCCATACAAATTGTGAAATTATTTTTTCTAGCTCTCTGAAAAATACCGTTGGTAACTTGATAGGGATTGCATTGAATCTATAGATTGCTTTGGGTAGTATACTCATTTTCACTATATTGATTCTATACACAGTGGAGTATTACTCAGCCATTAAAAAGAATACATTTGAATCAGTTCTAATGAGGTGGATGAAACTGGAGCCTATTAATCAGAGTGAAGTAAGCCAGAAAGAAAAACATCAATACAGTATACTAACGCATATATATGGAATTTAGAAAGATTGTAATGATAACCCTGTATGCGAGATAGCAAAAGAGACACAGATGTATAGAACAGTCTTTTGGACTCTATGGGAGAGGGAGAGGGTGGGATGACTTGGGAGAATGGCATTGAAACATGTATAATATCATATAAGAAATGAATTGCCAGTCCAGGTTCCATGCAGGATACAGGATGCTTGGGGCTGGTGCACTGGAATGACCCAGAGGGATGGTATGGGGAGGGAGGTAGGAGGGGGTTCAGGATGGGGAACACATGTACACCTGTGGCAGATTCATGTTGATGTATAGCAAAACCAGTACAACATTGTAAAGTAATTAACCTCCATTAAAATAAATAAATTTAAATTAAAAAAAAAAACAACAAAAACAAAAAATAAACCAAATTGACCCATGACATTCCTCTTAACTGAACTTAGGGCATTTTCTCTGCATGTTGTTCAACCTCAATGGGATTTCTGTTTCTACTGAACTTGGCTCTCTTATATTAACATCTGATAGCAACATCCACATGAGTTTAAAGATCTCTTACCTAAACTAAAATCTTACCATGTTAATAAAAGATAGATTCTGTGGGTCACAGTGCTTAGCAAGGAGAGTTGCAGTGCACTCATGCCAAAATCAAATGATTTGCCTACTCAGTTCAGTTTAGTCACTCAGTTGTTTCCGACTCTTTGCAACTCCATGGACTGCAGCACTTCAGTCCTCCCTGTCCATCACTAACTCCTGGAGTTTACTCAGACTCATGTCCATTGAGCTGGTGATGCCGTCCAACCATCTCATCCTCTGTTGTCCCCTTCTCCTCCCACCTTCAATCTTTCCCATCATCAAGGTCTTTTCAAATGAGTCAGTTCTTCGCATCAGGTGGCCAAAGTATTGCAGTTTCAGCTTCACCATCAGTCCTTCCAATGAATATTTAGGACTGATTTCCTTTAGGATTGACTGGTTTGATCTCCTTTAGTCCAAGGGACTCTCAAGAGTCTTCTCCAACACCACAGTTCAAAAGCATCAATTCTTCAGCACTCAGCTTTCTTTATGGTCCAATTCTTACATCCATACATGGCTACTGGAAAAACTATAGCCTTGACTAGATGGATCTTTGTTGACGAAGTAATGTCTCTGCTTTTGAATATGCTATCTAGGTTGGTCATAACTTTCCTTCCAAGGAGTAAGCGTCTTTTAATTTCATGGCTGCAGTCACTATCTGCAGTGATTTTGGAGCCCCAAAAAGTAAAGTCTGTCACTGTTTCCACTGTTTCCCCATCTATTTGCCATGAAGTGATGGGACCAGAAGCCATGATCTTAGTTTTCTGAATGTTGAGCTCTAAGCTAACTTTTTCACTCTCCTCTTTCACTTTCATCAAGCGGCTTTTTAGCTCTTCGCTTTCTGCAATAAGGGTGGTGTCATCTGCATATCTGAGTTTATTGATATTTTTCCTGGCAATCTTGATTCCAGCTCTGCTTCATCCAGCCCACCATTTCTCATAATGTACTCTGCATATAAGTTAAATAAGCAGGGTGACAATATACAGCTTTGACGTACTCCTTTCCTGATTTGGAATTAAAAGACGCTTACTCCTTGGAAGGAAAGTTATGACCAACTTACATAGCATATTGAAAAGCAGAGACATTACTTTGCCAACAAAGGTCTGTCTAGTCAAGGCTATGGTTTTTCCAGTGGTCATGTATGGATGTAAGAGTTGGACTGTGAAGAAAGCTGAGCAGGGAAAAATTGATGCTTTTGAACTGTGGTGTTGGAGAAGACTCTTGAGAATCCCTTGGACTGCAAGGAGATCCAACCAGTCCATTTTAAAGGACATCAGTCCTGGGTGTTCTTTGGAAGGAATGATGCTAAAGCTGAAACTCCAGTACTTTGGCTACCTCATGTGAAGAGTTGACTCATTGGAAAAGACTCTGATGCTGGGAGGGATTGGGGGTAGGAGGAGAAGGGGATGACAGAGGGTGAGATGGCTGGATGGCATCACCGACTTAATGGATGTGAGTTTGAGTGAACTCTGGGAGTTGGTGATGGACAGGGAGGCCTGGTGTGCTGCAATTCATGGGGTCGCAAAGAGTCGGACATGACTTGACCTGCATACAGATTTCTCAAGAGCCAGGACAGGTACCGGACAAAAGCAAGCTGAAGTTTGTTACCATATGTTATGTGTCACATTTTTGCACATTTTATGTCTTGAAATTGAGGTCTCAGAATCTAGGGCATCTTACAGTGACTGTTAGCCGGAGGGGCAGACATGATCTTGTTACCATTGCTGGGCAATGGGAGTCTTTGATTATTCCTGGTAGCATGATTGCAAAACTGTAACTCAGAGTTTCAATCAGGACATTTCAGGAACATCTGAGAAAGGCTGTACAAGTCCTAGTCACAGTTTGGAAACCATACATTAATGCTTTATAGTAAGATCAGGAAAGCACCCAGAGGTCAGTGTGGAGAATTTTTTTTTTTTTTGGCTCTGAAAAGGTTGCAACACCACAGACTATATAGTCCATGGAATCCTCCAGGCCAGGATACTAGAGTGGGTAGCTGTTCCCTTCTCCAGGGGATCTTCCCAACCCAGGGATTCAACCCAGGTCTCCCGAATTGCAGGCGGATTCTTTACCAGCTGAGCCACCAGGGAAGCCCTGGTGTTTTTTCATAGTTTTTTTTTTTTTGCTTTACTGGCAAGTTGATGGAAAAACATGGACATGAATGAGACCAAGTTGAGAAGTAATTCAGATGAGTCAGCCTTTGAGTGTGAAGTACTAGAAACCACCTTGACTGATTTATTTCACTTATATTATGCTTCTTTTATAAGTGCAAAAATGCTGTTTGATAGAAATTCATGTCTAAGTAAGTCTGAAAAACATTTCCAGTAGGCTTAAAATAAAAATTCTAAGTGATAGAAAAGCATTTTGTCAAAACTAAATAGGTTTTAATTTTTCTTTTTGTTTCTTCTTAGTGCTGGATAATATCATGCTGAGCTACACGACCCATGACACATTATTTTGGAGCATACGTGGATTATTCTATGGATTATTTTCTTGAAGAGATTTAAACAATTCTCCAAATTTCACATCCAGTTAGTTTAATATACATATGTTTTACATCACCAGAAGCCACTGAAATATAAATATTACCATTTTTTAATGCATTTCACAAAATTTCATCACTTTTGATGGGCAATAATGAGAATATATTAGTAAAAAAGTATCTCTTGATTACTCCTTTTATTGCCTGCCAAATGCATTATAATTTGTCTTTATAGTTGAAGATGTGACATGGAAAAAGGAACTCTTCAATTTTAAATGGCTTACAGGTTACACGGAGCAATTCATTCCTGAATAGAAGTTCTATTTGATATGCGAATACTACAGTGAATATTTGCCAGCATCCATTCACTGAGAAACTATTTTGTCATTACTGTTAAAGTACTTGGGAACACAGCAGTAAAGCCCTGCCATCAAGGAGCTAACTTAGATTTTAATGGAGTAGATAATAAATAAATAAGTAAATTTTATTGTATGATAACTAATAAGTGCTAAGGGGAAAAACAAAGAGGGAAGGAGGTTAGGAGTTTGGGGAAAGAGTTTAAAAATTTTACATGGGTGATCAAGAAAGCCCTTTTTAAGAAAGTGGTGTAAGAGCCAAGTCCTAAAGAAACTGAGTCTACGCATGTAGGTATCCAAAAGAGAGGAGCATGTTCCTTTTTTTTTTTTTTTTGGCCTATTCTTGTCTTGCAGGATCTTAGTTTCCTGACTAGAGATTGAACCCAGGCCTGGCAGTGAAAGCCTGGAGTCCTAACCATCGAATCACCAGGGAATTCCCAAGAAGCAAATTCTAAGTGGAGGGAACAAACATCAAGCCCAAAGGCTCATCAGCAGAAACATGCCTAGTGTGTCCCAGGAATGAGAAGTCAGAGGAGTTGGCCTGGGGTGAACAAATCTAAGTGTATTAGGCTAGAACAGAGAAGTAAAATAGGCAGAGCGAGTGCTGTGAGTGTGGTGGGCTGGAGATGGGACATTGGCTGTTCCCTGTGAGTGAGGTGGAAAGACTCTGGAGACATTAGCTTGAAGATGTGCACTGGTCTGACTGATATTTTATGTAGATGTTCCAGCTACTATGTTGAGAATAAACTGGAGGAGTGGAAACAGAGGGATCAACTGGCAAGTTTGTAATAATTCAGGATAGAGATGACATGTGTATGAGCTCAGTCATATCTGACTCTTTGTGACCCCATGGACTGCAGCCCACCAGGCTCCTCTGTCCATGG
This sequence comes from Bos mutus, assembly GCF_027580195.1. Lineage (NCBI taxonomy): Eukaryota > Metazoa > Chordata > Mammalia > Artiodactyla > Bovidae > Bos > Bos mutus. The sequence continues at coordinate 53,254,974 of NC_091617.1, forward strand.
GATTTTCCAAGCAAGAACACTGGAGTGAATTGCCATTTTGACTTAAAATCAGATAATAGTAGGTGGTATTGAAAATAACTGTGGTGCTGGAGAAGACTCTTGAGAGTCCCTTGGACAGCAAGGAGATCAAACCAGTCAATTCTAAAGGAAATCAATCCTGAATATTCATTGAATGACTGGTGCTGAAGCTCCAGTACTTTGGCTATTTGATATGAAGAGCTGACTCATTGGAAAAGACACTGATGCTAGGAAAGATTGAAGGCAGAAGGAGAACGGGATGGCAGAGGATGAGCTGATTGGATAGCATCACTGACCTGATGGACATGAGTTTGTCCATGGTGAAGGACAGAGAAGTCTGGTGTACAGCAGTCCATGGGGGTTGCAAAGAGTGGACATGACTGAGCAACTGAACAACAACAACACATTGAAAGGACCTCCAGATTATGGATCTATTTGAAAAAATGATTACCTGATTACTAAACTGAATATGGGGTGAGAAAAAGATGAGTTCAGTGATGACCCTTAAGATTTTTGTCCTGAGCAAAGAAGAGCTATCATTATCAAGAAAAGCACTGTAGAAGGAGTAGATTTTTTTTTTGATGTGGACCATTTAAAAAAATTATTTAGTTTTGGCTGAGCTGGGTTTTTGTTGCTGCATGTGGACTTTCTCTAGTTGCCTAGAGCAGGGGCTCCTGTCTAGTTGTGGTGCAAGGACTTCTAACTGCAGTGGCTTCTCTTGGGGAGCTTGGGCTCTGGGCATGTGGGCTTCAGCAGTTGCAGCCCGAAGGCTCTAGAGAGTGGGCTCAGTAGTTGTGCTGCATGGGCTTAGTTGCCTCATGACATGTGGAATCTTCCTGGACCAGGGATTGAACCCATGTCCCCTGCGTTTGCAGGCAGATTCTTAACCAGTGGACCACCAGGGAAGTCCTGATGTGGACCATTTTTAAAGGCTTTATTGAATTTGATCCAGTATTGTTTCTATTTTGTGTTTTGGTTTTTTGGCCATGAGGCAATGGGATCTTAGCACCCCCTGCACTGGAGGGCGAAGTCTTAATCATTGCAGCACCAGCAAAGTCCAAAAGGAGTAGAATTAAGGGACAGTGAGGAATATTAGAAATGTAATCCTGGGTTTGTTACATTTGAGATGCCTTTGGACACGTGCAGAGAGGTATCAGGCAGTTAGATACACAAGAGAGGAATTAAGGCAGAGATATTAGTTTCAGAGTTATTAGCATATAGATGATATTTAAAACCTTGGGACTAAATGAGAGCACTAAGGAAATAGAGCTTGATGTCTTGAGAGCCAGGTCAGAAAGCATTTCATGGAGAGAGGTGTCAAGTAAGTCAAATAAGTGAGATGAGGCCTGAAAATTGACTACTGAATTTAGGCATGTGAATGTCCCTGGAGGCCTGATGGGAAAAGTTTGGTGTGAGGTTGGCTTGACTGTAGTGGGATCTAAAGAGAATGCAAAGAGAGGAATAGGAGACAGAGAACATAGACAATGATGTCAAAAAAATATTCCCACAAGAAAAAGGAAAAGGAAGGACAGATATAGGTGAAGGAAATTAAAAGGCACAAACTTTCAGTTATAAAATAATGTCACAGGGGAATTTCCGTGGCTAGGTCTCTGCACTGCCACTGTGGGAGCTAAAAATCTCACAAGTTATGTGGTGTGGTCAAAAAAAAAAAAAAAAAAATAGACTAAACTGTCTTCTAGCTTGGAGAGTTTATTTCAAAAAAAAAATAACGAGTCATGGATATGAAATGTACAGTGTGGGGAGTATAGTCAGTAAATAATAACTATGTATTTTTTTGTGGTAATAGAGGTTAACTAGACTTATCATGGTGATTATTTTGAAATGTATACAAAATCAACTCACTTTGTTGTGTGCCAGGACTATTACAGTGTTGTAGGTCAATTATACCTCAAAAACAAACTCAGAAAAAAAGATTAGATTTGTGGTTACCAGAAGTGGGAGGTGGGGGCAGGGGGACTTGGATGAAGGTGGTCAGAAGTTACCATAGAAGCTTCCAATTATAAGATACATAAGTAAGGGAAGTAATGTTTAACACAATAAATATAATTAACACTGCTGAATGTTTTACATGAAAGTTGTTAAAGGAGTGAATCATAAGTGTTCTCATGACAAGGAAAAAAATTTTTTTTTCTATTTCTTTAACTCTGATGTGTGCGTGTGTGTGTGTGTGTGTGTGTGTGTGTGTATATATGATGGAAATTCACTAAACTTGTGGCAATCATTTCATGATATATTTAAGTCAAATAAGTATGCAGTGTATACCTTAAACTTATACAGTGCTATATGTCAATTTGTTATTGTTTGGTCTCTAAGTCGTGTCCAACTCTTTGTGACCCCAGGGACTGTAGCCCGCCAGGCTCCTCTGTCCGTAGGATTTTCCAGGCAAAGATAATGGAGGGGGTTGCCAAGCCCTCCTCCAGGGGATCTTCCTGGCCCTGGGATCAAACCCTTGTCTTTTGCATCTCCTGCATTGGCAAGCAAATTCTTTACCACTAAGCCACTAGAGAAGCCCTATATGTCAATTACATCTCAATGAAACTGGAAGAAAAAAAGGAAAAAGGAGAGAAATGGCACAATAGCTATAGCAGCAGTAGTTTTGGTTTAATGTTTTAGATGATAGAAAGCTATATTGATGGAATTATCCGGTGAAAAGAGAAGAGAAAAAAAAATGGAGAGGAGTTTTGATGAAGCTGGTGCAAGTTCTGATGGAGAAGTGAAGTTGGCTTTAGCAAAGAGCCTCTAAAAATGCATTTTTAAGACATTTCAATCATGTTTTATGTCATTTTCTTCAGCTCTACCCTTTGCCCAAGTCCTTTCTTTCTTTCATGGATAAGACTCTACTATTTTATCTCCTTAGTGAAGTGTTTCCTTTCTATTGCAGCTTATGAATTCATTGAAATCTGTCCCTTCTCTGCATTCATTGCTCTTGTAATCTTTTCCATTAAATTGATTACTAGTCATCTTTTTATGTGCAGCTGTCTGTCCCATTAAATTGTAAACCCCTTGATAGTAGTGATTACGCCCTGCCTATGGGAAGTGCCTAATAAAAGCTAGCTGCCTCTGTCTGTACCACTTTCACTGCAAATGATTTCCTCCCTTATAACTCCCTAAGGAGAAGAGCCTATTATTATTCTCCATGTAAAAGTCCTTCATGTACTAAACATATTACTAAACTGCCGTGTCGTTTCATCCTTTTCACTCTTTATTTTAACTGTCTTTTTATCTCTAATTTTTGTTTTTGGTTTCTTTCTTTTGGCACCTCTCAAATGCATCCTTTTTCTTTTCTTTCTTTGTCTTTTTTTTTATTTTTTAAAGTTCTTCTTTTATTCTCTTGTTCCTCTTTGAGTTTAATTAGGGACTCTGAGATGTGTGCTGAAGGTAGGAATCCAGAATAGTTGGAGCAGTAACTGAGTTTTATTACACTGAGTGCAAAAAGTGAGGAATGACCAGACTACAAAGCACGTGTATATATGTGTGTGTGTGTGTGTGTGTGTGTGTGTGTGTGTGTGTGTGTGTAGGTACATTCTCAGCAAAAGGTACAGAGGTAAAACCATACAATTTTGTCTCATCCATAGCTGTGTATTCATCCTCTAAAACAGTGCTGAGCCCTCAAATATGTCTTAAATAAATTTACCAATGAATTACTCCCATGATGGTCACAGGCTACCATTACTTTTTTTCTTTATAAGCAACAAGTCTTCTGTGCTGTGCTTAGTCACTCAGTTGTATCCGACTCTTTGCGACCCCATGGACTGTAGCCCACCAGGTTTCTCTGTTCTTGGGAATTCTCCAGGCAAGAACACTGGAGTGGGTTGCCATGCACTCCTCCAGGAAATCTTCCTAACGTGGGGATCGAACCCAGGTCTCCTGCAAAACATCAAGCTCATCTTTAGCTAAATATTTCTGTTACAATCTGACCACTATCCTAAATTCCCATGCAGTAAAATTAATAGTAACTGAGGTATATGAAACTGTAGAACAGAAAGTTTATACATACCAGGAGCCACGTACCTCTGCCATGTGCCTCCAATCTCAGGCTGCTGTTTTGCAGCTGTGTGACTTTGGGCAGGTTATGTATCCTTTTAGTGCCTGTCTCCTTATCTGTAAAGTGGGCTGGGTAATACCTACTTTGTGGGGTTGCAGTGAGGATTAAATGAAGCAATATAAAATCTTTTAACGTTTGTTTATTTGGCTGCACTGTGTCTTGATTGTGGCATGTGGGATCTCATTGTGTCTTATAGGATGTGGGATCTAGTTCCCTGACCAGGACTCACATCTGGGCCTCCTGCCTTGGGAACCTGGAGTCTTAGCCACTGGACGACCAGGGAAGTCCCTCTAAATTTTAATCTTATCCTCATCTTTTTCAATGAATTAACTGAGACTTAGACTTATTTAACCAGCTAGTCAGCTAGTCACAGCTAACCAGCTAGTCAAGGACTGGGGTTCATATTAACTGCATGGTCTATCTACTGTGCTGATATGTGTGCATGCTTAGTCATGTCCAACTCTTTGTGACCTCTGGGCTGTAGCCCACCAGGCTTCTCTGTCCATGGGACTTCCCAGGCAAGAATATTGGAGTGGGTTGCCGTTTCCTCCTCCAGGGGATCTTCCCCACCCAGGGACAGAACTCCTGTCTCCTGCATTGGCAGACAGATTCTTTACCACTGAGCCACTTGGGGCAGATGAGGCCTACACAAGTAATAAAATGTTTTATGTTAAGGCCTTCTCTTAACATGAAAAAGCTACGGTGGGCATTGAGAGCCCAGAGGAAGTAACAGTGAATGTTTTTGTGCCTGAGGAGATGATTGTAAAGAGCAAATCTGAGGTAAAGGGAAGTAATGGAAAAGTAACTGGAGTGTCTGAAGGTTGGTGTTTGCCCAAGTTAAGGGGTGACTGTCTACAGTAACCAATGTTCTCACATTTAGGGCACAGCCCTCTCCTAGTTCATGAACTTGTCCTTGGCTGCTGTGTTTTTGAAAGTCCAAAATACTATATTCACATTAGGATATTACTTCTGGATCTTCCTCATGGAGTTAGGACTCAACTGGACATTAGTGAACCAGGCAGGATGGTTGCGTTTGTTTGTAATCCCATTTGGAGGAATTTGCTGCTGTCATTTCTCTTGCACATTGTATTTTTAAAATTATGCTTTCTGAGAATAATGGCACCATAAATTTCAAATTAATACATCAACAATTTCCTCTTTTAAAGCTGCTACTTTGGCAATATTTTGATGATCTTCAGGAGATATTTAACATCTTTATTATTTCTGTATTCTTCTGCTTTCCTTTTCCACAGTCCTGAATGAGGAAGTCTAGAACAAACCCCAAAGAAGAAGACAAGCTGTCAAACAGAGAAACGAGTGCACGCTTTGAAAACTAAAAAAAAACTAGGAGGAATCAGGAACAAGTACTGGGGAGACTGTGACATGAGTGGACCGTCCTGTTGCACTTGTGCACTTCACCTGATGGAATGTAGGGACTATCACATGGAAGCATTGAAGGGCTGTGTCCCTTATTTCTTACCTGCATTCCCCACTTTTGGGATGAATGTGCTCTGAGAGCGGCATTATCAGGTCTCAAGTTGAGAAAGCTGCGAGGTGGTTGAGATTACTGTATAATGTAATATAAACAGTGACTCTATGGGATCCTTCAAAGCCTTTTTTTCTGGATGAGAATTTGTACCTCTGTCAGTGCTAGAAGTACAGTTGACACTTCAACAATACAGGTTTGAACTGTAAGGGTTCACTTACACATGGATTTTTTTTTTTTTTTTCAATAAGCATTGTGCCCGTATTTTCATTTTATAGATCTTTAAATGTGTTGGGAAAAGTTTAGGTTCTATTAGAGAACACATTACGTAGAACCACAAGAACTAGGATTTGAGTCTTGATTCTGTCCAAACTCTTTCAACTTCCTGCCCTTGGGTGAGTCATTTATCAATTTCTTTGTTTTCAAGATAGAATAGTATGCAGATTTTCCATTCCTGGGGAGGAGTCGCTGCCTTTAACCCCCATATGGTTCAAAGATCAATTGTATTTACTGCTTCCTCTTCTGGAAGATGATTGCTTCTGGATCAGCAGAGCAGGAAGGTGTGGCCAGGTCAAGGGGAAGGTTGATGTGGGCTTTGGATTTATCCAGGGAGGGTCTGAACTACAACTGGTCTTCTGATTCCACCTAGAGGTGAGACCTGAATGTGGCTAATCATACTCTCGGTATCACCATCTTGGCTACAAGTTGGCAGGCTCCAGAGTTTACTAAGCAACATGAAAGAATCCAGAGTGTGTTTTATACAATAAATACATTGCCATCTTTTTTTTTTTTCTAGTAATGTTTTGTTGTTGTTTTTCAATCACTAAGTCCTGTCCTAGTTTTTGAGACCCCATGGACTGCAGCACACCAGGCTTCCCTGTCCTTCACTATCTCCTGGAGTTTCTATTGACTTATATTACATATACAATAAACTAACCTTTAGTGTCCATGAATTTTTACATATGCACCCTTTAACTATAACCCTGATAAAATTAGAGTTTTTCCAGAAGCTCAGAAGGTTACACGAGGTCTGTTCTCAGTAAATATCATCTTTCAAAGGTAACTAATGTTTATTTTTCTGTTGTAATGTAGAAGGACGTTGTATTGTTTCCTGGTGTGGGCTGCTATGAGTAAAGCTGCTTTAAATACACTTGAGTGTTTCAATGACCTTCTGTTTCTTCTTGCATTCCTCTTCAACTCTACCAACCATCTTTCTAAAGTGTCTGTTGGCATTGCCACTTCTGTTTCGCTTTTGAAAAAGCCATGTGGCAGAGGCATTGACACTTTCTTCCTCCCATAATCCTTCTCACCACAAGGCAGTTATATTTTTTTAAATTAGAAAAGTATCATATCAACTCATTAATGAACAGAAAATGTTCTATCACATATAAAGTATAGTCAGTTTTTTTCCTTCATGTGTGGTCTACTCCGTTTCCCAAAGGTTACCAATATTAACCCACTCCAGTATTCTTCCCTGGAAAAGTCCATGAACAGAGGAGCCTGTGGACCACAGTCCATGAGGTCACAGAGTCAGTTGTGACTAAGGGACTCACACTTTGACTTTTTACCAATACTAAAAGTCCAGAGCCTAGATTCACGTGTGTGGTTGTTGTTGTTGTTGTTTTTAATCTTTATTTATTTGTCTGCACCAAGTCTTAGTTGTGGCATATGGGATCTTGTAGTTGCAGCATGTGGGATGTAGTTCCCTGAGCAGGGATCGAACCCAGACCCCTTGCACTGGGAGTATGGAGTTTTAACCACTGGACCACCAGGGAAGTCCCTCACAAGTGTTTTGAATGGATGGCTCCAGTGTAGTCTTGACACTGTTAAGTAAATATTAACATTTCTACTTTCTCCTCCATACTGATTTCCGAGACCATGTATGAGCTTTCTTGAGAAATGAAGGGGAAATCCTTGGTATTCATTAGATAACTTCATTGGTACCATTTTAAATACAAAACTTAGGAAAATCAGTTGAGTGTCCCTAGAAAATGGATTTAGACATTCTCCTCTCCTGCTCTGTTTACCAGACTCTTTAGTTACTAGGTAATTGAAACTGCATTTATCAAAATATAGAGGTATTAGATTCATTTTTCACTGTGAATGCTAAATTGTATTGGAATGATGGGCTACTTACCAAAAGCTGTTATCAAGGAGCTTGAAAAGCACTTAGCAAAGAGAATTTCAGTGGCCCAAAGGAGTTGGGAAAGAAGAAATAAATGTAAAAGGCATAGATTTGCTTTTTAATTTATGAAATAAGGGGTTGTTAGTGTAAATTTTTATATCATACCTGTAGTGATAGTTTTGTGACCTGCAACCTTATGAGGTCTTTTATTTTTTTCTCTTCTTTTTCTTTTGATAGAAAGTCATTCTTTTTAAAAAAGTTTTTCATTATGTGTTTGGCTTCACAGATCTTAGTTGCAGCACGTGGGATCTTTGCTCTTCATTGTGGAGTGTGGGATCTAGTTTCCTGATCAGCATGGAGTCTCAGCCACTGGACCCCAGGAATTAATAGATGAATGGGACACCTCTACCACCATGATTTATGCTGGATGGAGGAATGAGTAGCAAGCATCAGTAACCATCTCCACCCCATCCCACCCCTTTCAAAGTAACATTCCTTTCAGGAATATCCAAACTGTCATTTAGAGAAATCTTCAAGCCCTCCAAATTTCTATTCAACTATCAGTTAGTCTGTTATCCCACACAGATACTTTCATGAAAACCACACTACAAGAATGTCCTAGAGAATTGGAGGAGTTCCAAGTACCCTAGGGTACATATACAAATTACCTTTGCTCTCCTACTCCATATATAGACTCTGGTGACCTTGGGTTCAGATCTGCCAAGGAAAATTGAGGCTTATTACATTTTATGCTTATCTTTTCAGAGTATTCTGCTCCTTGACTGCCTGATAGAAGCACATCTTTTTTTTTTTTTTTAATTTATTGATGTCTTTCCCCACTTACTACCTATACTGTTTCCCAGGGCTGCCATAACAAATTACCACAAGCCTAGTGGTTTTCTTTTATTTGAATGACATCCTGTTTCATACAAACTTTTGAACTAACTATTTTAGCACCTTAGAACCTAGAAATTAATACAGACCTGACTTTGTTGGGGCATCCAAGATGTCTGCTTTAGTGAAAGGGAATATCCAGAATGAGCTTTGTCTGTTTTTTTTGGCTGGGCAGGCAAGTGATGGTAGTGATGGTTGCTGATGGCTGCTCTACACATGTATTAGCAAGGTTCAGTCAGGGGACAGAAACCACATCAGTTACTGGAACAAAGAGAATTTAACACAAAGAATTGTTAGCTAGGGAGTAAACTTGGTAACTAGGTATGTAAAAGGGTGAAAAAAAAACCATCTAAGATAACATTTGTCACAATTTAGAATCCCAGGGATGGGGAAGCCTGGTGGGCTGCCGTCTATGGGGTCACACAGAGTCGGACACGACTGAAGTGACTTAGCAGCAGCATACTTTAAATATCTGATGTACAGTTTATGATGTCATTTATACCTCAGTTAAGCAATTATCTTAAAAAGGAATTGTTAATAGGAGTATTTAAGAGTTTCAAAACTGACTCTTTCTGGAAGTTGTTACACATTAACCTGTACTTACACTTAGTTTATCGGACAAGGCAATGGCACCCCACTCCAGTACTCTTGCCTGGAAAATCCCATGGACGGAGGAGCCTGGAAGGCTGCAGTCCATGGGGTCGCTAAGAGTCGGGCACGATAGAGCGACTTCACTTTCACTTTTCACTTTCATGCATTGGAGAAAGAAATGGCAACCCACTCCACTGTTCTTGCCTGGAGAAGCCCAGGGACGGGGGAGTCTGGTGCGCTGCCATCTATGGGGTCGCACAGAGTCAGACACGACTGAAGTGACTTAGCAGCAGCAGCATACTTAGTTTATGGGCTTTCCATGTGGCTCAGTGGTAAAGAATCCACCTGCAATGCAGGAGACATAGGACCGTAGTTTTGATCCCTGGGTCAGGAAGATCCCCTAGAGGAGGGCAAGGCAACCCACTCCAGTATTCTTGCCTGGATAATTCCATGGACAGAGGAGTCTGGTGCACTACACTCCATAGGGTCACAAAGAATCAGACACGACTGAAGCAACCAAGCATGTGTGCATCCTTAGTTTATACTCTTAAACAGTAACTCTGCAGTTGCCATATCAGTGACTTGCTTTAAAATTTTTTCTTATTTGTTTTTATTTTTGACTGCCTTGAGTCTTCATTGCTACACACAGGCTTTCTCTAGTGAATGGGGACTACTCATTTTTGTGGTGCTGGGGCTTCTTATTGCAGTGGTTTCTCTTGTTTCAGAGCGTAGGCCCTAGGTACTCCGGCTTCAGTAGGTGCAGCTCGCAGGCTTAGTTGCCTCACGGCATGTGGAATCTTCCTGAACAGGTATCCAACCCGTGTTCCCTGCATTGGCAGGCAGATTCTTACCCACTGTGCCATCAGGGAAGTCACAGTGACTTGCTTTCATGTGGAGTTTTTCTACCCATCTACTCTTAGGAAAGAATGCTCACTAGCATTGGTCTTCAACTGTGTTCCCAGTGAATCTTTTCTTCCTGACAGGATTTTTGTAGCCCTTGTAGCCTCATATGATGTTTAGAGGGTGAAGCATTTTATTAATTCCTAGCATTCTCACCAGCCAGGTAAAAGGAAAGAAGGATGGAGAAGCGAATAGTCTGCTATACTACATTACAACTAAGTATACCACCCAAAGGCTGATGTCTGCTCTCAGCTTTCCAGTATTGTGTTCTCTGTAAGTGTGCAGCATCTTGTACCTGAAAACCTTCCAGATTGCTCATGAAATATTTGATTTTATAAAATCCTTGTGGAGAAAAGCTGTAACAATCAAGACTTGCTGATTAAGAATGAAGTCAACAATAGAGTTTTAGAATCTTTTTTTCCCCCTCTGTATTTGTTAAATAATTAAAAAAATATCTAGTGGACACCTATATGCCAGGTACACTAAGTTGTTTTATACTTCTAGAGCTTTTTTATTCAAAGTGTGTTTAGCAGAACACGGCATCAGCATCACCTAGGAGCTTATTTGAAATGCAGAATCATAGTCCTCCTCCAGACATACAGAATCAGTACCTGCATTTTAACAAGATTCCTTAGTGACTTGTGTGTATATTTGAAAGGCACTATTTGAGAGAGTTCTCCTTACCTCTGCTGCTTAAATACTGCTATGACTTTGAGAAAGTAACTTCACTTCTCTACGATATTAACAAATGAGGGTATGGAGGTAATGGAAACCTCTTCACATATTATTTGCTGTTGTTCAGTTGCCAAGTCATGTCCGACTCTGCAACCGCATGAACTGCAGCACATCATGCTTCCCTGTCCTTCAGTATCTCCCAGAGTTTGCTCAAACTCATGTCCATTGAATCAGTGATGACATCCAACCATCTCATTGTCTGTCGCCCCCTTTTCCTCTCACCCTCACTCTTTCCCAGTGAGAGCGTAACAGGCAGGAAGACCAGGGGTCTCCGAATGGAGGAAATAGGCTGCAAATGTCAGACATTTTTTATCTCTCCATTAAGCTGCAGGAGGAAACAAACTACAAGTGTCAGATTTTTTTTCTCTTAAAATTCTGTGTTGCCGTGACGACACCTGCTTCCGCCTGAACTTAACTTTTCTCATACCTTGAACTAACCAATGTGTTTTTCTTATGGAAATATTTTTCTTAAGCTATGTTAATCAAACTATGTATTTGCTTTGGAATTTGCCTTTCTTCAAAGTGGTTCCACCTAAGACTAACTTTTTTCTTTTCTCAAACCTTGCACTGATAATAGCTCAACAAACCAGAATTGATACCAATTGTTTTATGGCTGGGGGATGACACACCTCTTGCCATCCTATCTCAAAAATGCATATTGTGGGAGAGGGGCCTGGTGAAACTCCATCAGCCTTTAGGTGTCTCTCTTATTTCAGTAATAGCTTTCTAACAGACATAAAACATCCAGCTAAAGACTAGAAGGGGAACACTCTTTCTGCCCGCTTCTGATGTCTATGTCAGAAGCTTTCTCTATCTCTTTTATACTTTCTGTTCAGTTCAGTTGCTCAGTCATGTCCAACTCTGTGACAACGTGGACTGCAGCACGCCAGACCTCCTTGTCCATCACCATCTCCCGGATCTTACTCAAACTCATGTCCATTGAGTCAGTGATGCCATCCAACCATCTTATTCTCTGTTGTCCCCTTCTCCTCCCACCTTCAATCTTTCCCAGCATCAGGGTCTTTTAAAATGAATCAGTTATTCGCATCAGGTGGCCGAAGTATTGGAGTTCCAGCTTCAGCATCAGTCTTTCCAATGAGTATTCAAGACTGATTTCCCTTAGGATGGACTGGTTAGATCTTCTTGCAGTTCAGGGGACTCTCAAGAGTCTTCTCCAACACCACAGTTCAAAAGCATCAATTCCTCAGCGCTCAGCTTCCTTTATAGTCCAAGTCTCACAACCATACACGACTATTTGAAAAACCATAACTTTGACTAGATGAACCTTTGTTGGCAAAGTAATGTCTCTGCTTTTCAATATGCTGTCAAGGTTGGTCATAACTTCTCTTCCAAGGAGCAAGCCTCTTTTAATTTCATGGCTGCAGTCACCATCCACAGTGATTTGGAAGCCCAAAAACGTCTGTCACTGTTTCCACTATTTCCCCATCTATTTGCTATGAAGTGATGGGACCAGATGCCATGATCTTGGTTTTCTGAATGTTGAGCTTTAAGCCAACTTTTTTACTCTCCTCTTTCACTTTCATCAAGAGGCTCTTTAGTTCTTCACTTCTGCCATAAGGCTGGTGTCCTCTGCATATCTGAGGTTATTGATATTTCTTCCGTCAATCTTGATTCTAGCTTGTGCTTCATCCAGTTTGGCATTTCGCTTGATGTACCTGGAGAATCCCATGGACAGAGGAGTCTGGAGGGTTACAGTACATGGGGTCGCAGAGTCGGATATGACTGAGCAACTAACACACACACACACACACACTGCATATAAGTTAAATGACCAGGGGGAATGTCCAGTTCTAACTGTTGCTTCCTGACCTGCATACAGATTTCTCAGGAGGCAGGTAAGATGGTCTGGTATTCCCATCTCTTTGAGAATTTTCCACAGTTTATTGTGATTCACACAGCCAAAGGCTTCAGCATAGTCAATAAAGCAGAAATAGATGTTTTTCTGGAACTCTCTTGCTTTTCAATGATCCAACGGATGTCAGCAATTTGATCTTTGTTCCTGTGCTTTTCTAAATCCAGCTTGAACATCTGGAAGTTCACTGTTCACGTTCTGTTGAAGCCTGGCTTGGAGAATTTTGAACATTACTTTGCTAGCATGTGAGATGAGTACAATTGTGCAGTAGTTTGAGCATTCTTTGGCATTGCCTTCTTTGGGATTGGAATGAAAACTGACCTTTTCTAGTCCTGTGGCCACTGCTGAGTTTTCCAGATTTGCTGGCATATGAGTGCAGCACTTTCACAGCATCATCTTTTAGGAATTGAAATAGCCCAACTGGAATTCCATCACCTCCACTAGCTTTGTTCATAGTGATGCTTCCTAACACTTTATTTCACATTCCAGGATGTTGGCTGTAGGTGAGTGATCACACCATTGTGATTATCTGGGTCATGAAGATCTTTTTTTGTGTGTGGTTCTTCTGTGTGTTCTTGCCACCTCTTCTTAATATCTTCTGCTTCTGTTAGGTCCATACTTTTTCTGTTCTTTATCGAGCCCATCTTTGCATGAAATATTCCCTTGGTATCTAATTTTCTTGAAGGGATCTCTAGTCTTTCCCATTCTATTGTTTTCCTCTATTTCGTTGCACTGATCACTGAGGAAGGCTTTCTTAACTCTCCTTGCTATTCTTTGGAACTCTGCACTCATATGGGTATATCTTTCCTTTTCTCCTTTGCTTTTCACTTCTTCTCATAGCTGTTTGTAAGGCCTCCTAAGACAATCATTTTGCCTTTTTGCATTTCTTTTTCTTGGGAATGGCCTTGATCCCTGCCTCCTGTACAATGTCCTGAACCTCCATCCATAGTTCTTCAGGCACTCTGTCTATCAGATATAATCCCTTGAATCTGTTTGTCACTTCTACTCTATAGTTGTAAGGGATTTTATTTAGGTCATACCTGAATGGTCTATTGGTTTTCCCTACTTTCTTTAAGTCTGAATTTGGCAATAAAGAGTTTATGATCTGGGCCACAGTCAGCTCTCAGTCTTGTTTTTTTTCTGACTGTATAGAGCTTCTCCATTTTTGGCTGGAAAGAGTATAATCAATCTGCAAAGAATATAATCAATTTTGTACTTTAGTAAAGCTTTATTACATGAACTCTCTGAGCAATCAAGCCTTGTCACTGGCCCTGGACTGAATTCCTCTCCTCCAGAGGCCAAGAATCTCAGCGTCTTTCATGGCTCAACAACAACCTATCTTCTTTGGGGCTCATCCAGGATCTTCAGGACCAGGTAAGAGCACTCAAGACCTCAAGCCTCTCTGCTTTCTCAGTATAGGCATTTTCTGCTTTACTTTAATAACTCTATGGTGTGCTTGTGTGAGTTAATGAGACACCTTGCACGAAGCAAGTGTTGAGCCCTGCTCTATGGTTTCGAGGTGCCTTGTAATGACTGAAGGAAGCCCCCAAAAGGGGAAGCTTATTGGGGGTTTATACCAACTTGTCAATACCAAGAGACACCCAACATCCCAGTGAGGGGAATGACCAGAGATGGGCAAAGCATGTGGACCGAATTTTCCTTTCTCAGTCATCTTTTCCTGGTCTCTTTGACCATTTCATAATTGCATGGGGAATTAGAACTACTAGCCTAATCTGTTGGATCATAGACTTTCAAGGGAATTGTGATCCATGCTGTTACTATGTACTTTTACTTAGACCCCAAGTATGGAAGCACCTAGCCTTGCTAAGAGCTGAAAGTTACAAAAGCATATTTGGGAACTAGGCAGAACTCTAGCTCCAGGAACATCTCTCAGTCTAGAGGTCATTCTCTTGGCTGCCTGCCTCAGGGGCCAGTGACCTGAAAGTGAGTCTTTGTCATGGCTGTGCCTCTGATCTGTGTGGATAGATGCATTGCTGGTGACCATGAGGTTTTTGAGAATACAGATCCGAATTTCAAGATGTGGTTAGATTGGGATTATAATGGGCCTCTTCTTTTGGTAGTGCTAGTTCTTAGCAGACCAGAAAAGGCTCTCTGATGGCTTTTGTCTCAACTCCCTAGATATTACTTTTATGTAATCTGTGGAAATGAACTGGAAGGATTGGCCCTAGTAATTTGAGGACAAAAATCACTTTTTCCTCACTGACCATCCCTCCACAACTTCTTTTGCTATCACATATTCTGGCGTGGTGGCACTTAGAAGGGATATCTTGGTTATTGTTCGTCTCTTTACGATTCACTGCTTCTACTGAGGTCAGGACTGTACTCAGGAATGTACATAGGCACACGGAACATGGATACTTCCCCTAGGAGTCCTACCTTCGGAAACATTCCAGGCAAACTACTCTGCTCCACCCCAGGTGGCATCAGAGGAAATGGGAAAACCAAACACAGGTGTTGGTGGTAAGGAACTGGACATGAATCTGGGATGCCATCAGGTCTACCCCTGGTGCATCTCCACGCCACCTCAGTGGTAGAACCGGCAGGGACAAGACACCTGCGTTGGTAAGGGGCAGACCAGGGAAGGAAAGCTTCGGTGGAGAGTCTGTCTATATCCCCATCTAGAGCAGGGAAGGGCACTTCTGGTGGAAAAAAGCCACAGCTGTGGATGCTGCTTTTTTCTCTCTTACAGATGGGAGCTAGCAGTTCCAGAACCACTCTTTTAAAATGTATTTTTAAAAAAGCTGGGACGACTTTGATCTCCAGAGTTTAAAAAGACATGCCTGATTTTCTTCTGTGATATTGAATGGCCATGGTATCCTTTGGGAGATGGGGAATGCTGGCCTGTTGAAGGGTCTCTTAATTATGACAGTTTTACAACTAGACTGGTTCTGTAAAAAATAAGAGAAATGGGAAGAAGTGGCATAAGTGTTGCTCTCTTATCTTTCTGTGAGACATGCCAGTCTTGTGTCCTAAAGGTACAGATTTGGGTGTGAAACCTACACAGCTGCTTCCTGTTCTCTTACTTCGCCCCTGTACATGGGGCTCTCAACTGAACAGGCTGAGAATCAGGGCACTCTTCTAGGGGGGGTTGCCTCAGTCTCCGTAGACTATTTAGAGGATCCAAAAAGTACATAGAAGGCTTTATGGGGCTAATTTTACTTTATGACCTTAGTTGGTGAGATATAATACATGTCTTAGGACAAACGCTGACTCCTGACTCAAGAGCTCGAGTTTTGGGGGAAGCTACTACTTTTGGAGATTAATGGCTTTAACATGAGATAAGAGGAAAGAGGGAACACGAAATAGCCCTCCTCCCTACTGGGAGCCAAGCAATTCCCATGAGAGAGCCAGACTGGGACTATAACATGGCTAAAAGAGGGTGGGATCAGAACCACTTTGTCAATTGCATTATTGTAGGGCTTCAAGTGAGCACATGATAAAACTTTATGCTAAGTTGGCTGACATAGAACAGGGAGAGAAGGAAACTCCTGATAAACTCCTGGTAAATTCCTAGATAGACTCTGGGAGGCTCTCTGCCAGTTTACTGACATTGACCCTGAAAGTGCAGAGGAGAAATGATCTTAAAGATAGATTTCCCACTCATTTGGCTTCTGATATCTGCCATAAATTATGAAAACAGGTGTTTGGACCAAATCTGTCTTTAAAAAAAACGGTTGCAGCTGGCTCAGATGGTGTATTACGGTAGAGAATATGAGGAGGACAATAAGAGACAAAAAAGACCAGGGAAAGACTGAAGCCCCAACAATGACTGTTAGACCTGCTCTGAAACAGCCTGAGAAAAATGCCCAGAGGGACCCAGGTGAAAAGGGACAGACTTGTTAATACTGTGGAAAGGAGGAGCATCTCAAGCAGGATTGCCCTCAGGCATCTAAGTCACCCCAGGCTCCATGTTCAGTCTGTAAAGAACCATAGTGGACAGGAGACTGCCCTACAAGATGTAGGCCCCAGGGGTCAGACTCTCAAGACAATTGGGACTGACAGTGCCTGGGGTCCCCACATGAGCTCCTGTCCTAATTACACCTGAGGAAACCAGCATATTAATAACTGTGGAGGGCCAATCAGTCGATTTCTTTTGGACACTGGGGCAAATTTCTCTGTGCTCACTGAAGCCCCTGGTCTGCTTTCCTCCCAATCCACTCCTGTAATGGGAATGTCAGGACGAGCCAAATGCTATTATTTCAGTCATCCTTTAAGCTGCAACTGGGATTCTGTGCTGTTTTCTCACGAGTTTCTAATCGTGCTGGATTCTCTGTCACCCCTTCTAGGGAGGAATATACTGAGCAAGGTCCAGGCGTCTGTTTTCATAAATATGGAGCTTGCTCTTTCTCTCCCATTAATTGAACAGAATGTAAATCCTAAATTATGGGCTGATGGAAAAACTGTGGGTCAAGCACAAAATGCTGTTCCTGTCTTTATCAAGCTCAAAGACCCTCGCCTATTTCCATATCAAAAGCAGTACCCACTAAAGCCTGAGATAAAGGAAGGGTTAAAACCCATCATTGAGAATTTAAAGGAGCAGGGGCTATTAATTCCCTGTAACAGTCCATGCAACACTCCTATTCTGGGTACAAATAAATTAAATGATAAACGGAGACTAGTTCAAGGTATATGAATAGTAAGTGCCTAATCCTTTTACTTCATTGTCTGAAATTCCTGAAAGAACCAAATATTTTTCAGTCTTTGATTTGAAGGATGCTTTCTAGAGTTAAGCCTATATTAAATCATATACCTATGACTTTAAGACAATTGAGAGGATTCTTGGGCATTACAGGCTATTGCTGCATTTGGATTCTGGGTTATGGGGAACTTGTCCAACCTTTATATAAACTTATAACTGAGACTTAGCAGGTCCAAACCAGTTTCTGAGTCACCAGAGACTCAAAAGGCTTTTAAGACTGTTTAAAATGCTCTCTTTCAGGCTTCTGCTTTGAGCTTGCCCACAGGATCAGAGTTTAGTATGTTTGTTACTGAGAAAAGGCTATAGCCACATTGCTTAAGGATAATTTCTACTATTGTTTTGCTAATGCCTAAAGCTCATAAGTATACTAATAGGCAAAATTTTACTGTGCTGACTTCTCAGGATGTAAGAGGGATCTTAAACTCTAAAGTTCAGAGTAACAATGGCTCCGCCTTTAAAGCTGCTGTAACTCAAGGGGTGTTGAAAACTCTAGGAATAGAATATCACTTACACTGTTCCTGGAAACCCCAATCTTCAGAAAAAATTGAAAAGGCTAATGACATTATTAAGAGGCATTTGTGTAAGCTAACTCAGGAAACATAAGGCAATTGGTTTAAAGTTTTACCCATAGCTTTAATGAGGGCTCAAACTGCCCCTAAGAAGGGACTGTCTCTATGGCAGACTGTTCTTGTGCACAGATGTTGTCACAGACCCTGAAGCCTTAGAATTAACTATGTGACCCAGCTTTCAGCTTTTCAACCTCCTCATCAATTGAAGGCTTCCCATGGTGGGTTTCTCCACTTCAAGGAAAGGGCTTTCTTCAACTCTGTGAATACCTTCACCAACAACAATCATATGCAATGCCTCTTTTTGGTCTGATGATATCTAACAATCCTAAGATGGACTGGTATAACATATTGTACTTTAACTATGAACATAATGTGACTTTTAATTTTGATTAGGTTTTAACTTGATTTGATGACTATTTTGCCTTAAATTTGTAACTGTAAAATGGGGTTTGTTTCTAACCATCTGAAAGCTTTTAAATTACAAATGGTGGTCTAGGCTCCTACGAGTGCCACAGCCTCCTCCAACTATTACTTGGGGCTCCTGGATCAGAGACCCTCATTATGAGGGTTAGGAGAATATGTTGCCTCAACAATTTAGGGACCATGCCCCTCAACAGCAGGAAGTAGTTATGGAATGAAAACGACCTTCTTTTCCCTTGGCAACATAATTTTCCTATAAGAAAAGGGTTGGAGAGGGGGGAAATGAGAGAGTAAGGCAGGTTGATAAGAAGTCCGGGGTCCCCAAGGAGGAGAAAGGAGTCTGGGGCTCTCAAGGAGGAGATAGGGGTCTGGAATTCTCAAGGAGGAGGAAAGGACAAACATTTTTTTCCACATTCCTTGGTAAGGATTATATAACATAATGTATCCTGCTTAAGGACATGTTTCTCCTTCCTGAAAGCTTTCTGACTAATCCTGTTATCTTAAAATGTATATTATGGGAGTGGGTCTAGTAAGATCTTTACAACCTTGTGACATTCTTTTGCTTTATTTTAATAACCAATTAAAAAGTATATAATTCCCTTGCTAAGACTAGGGAAGGGGGCATTCTCCATCTCCCTTCTGAAGTCTATGTCAGAAGCTTTCTCTGTCCCTCTGCTACACAAAAGCTCTTGAGTGATCAAGCCTGGCCCTTGGACCAAGGCTGAATTTTCTTTTTTGGAGATCACAAATTCGATATCATTCACTGTAAGCTATCACCAGCATCAGGGTTTTTCCCAGTGAGTTGGCTCTTCATATCAGGTGGCCAAAGTATTGCAGTTTCAGCTTCAGCATCAGTCCTTCCAGTGAATATTGAGGGTTGATTTCCTTTAGAATTGACTGGTTTCATCTCCTTGCTATCCAAGGGACTCTCAAGAGTCTTCTCCAGCGCCTCAGTTTGAAAGCACCAATTCTTTGGCACTTGGCCTTCTTTATGGTCCAGCTCTCACATTCGTAAATGACTATTGTATTATTGGGGGCATGTAATTTAGACAGACTTCCTAAAGCACTTAGCACACTAGCAGGTATCTAGTAAGTGTCTTTAGAAGAGTTAGCCCTGGTATTGCAAGTAGACCCAGGACTTGGTCTTCTTTAAGTTTTTGGCAGAAGCAGCCATTTTCCTGCCTTTCTGTTATTCATATTTGTTTCATCATTCCCCTCTGCCATAGCCTTGTTCCCAGCTGTAGTGCACTGAAGGTTGCTAACTTAGAGTATGTCGTTGTGTCAGGGGAAAATCAGTTCCCTTCTTTCACATTCATGACAGTTAGACTTAAATTTGTTTTCTTTTTGCCCACAAAATAACAACGGAATTTGAGAAACAAACAAACAAAAAGAAAGCTAAAAAAATTAGCCATTAAATCTTTTTTGTAAACTTTCCTTGTAGCCACTTCACTTCTAGTTCACTCATTTGTCCATAATGCTGACAGATATATTAAGAGATATGACAAGCACAGTACTGTATCCTGGATTGGATCCTGATTTGGAAAGGGAAAAGGAAAAGTGAATGTCTTAACTCCAAATGCCATAAAATACCGTCTGGGTAACCTAAAAAACAAAAGTTCATTCTCTGCTTGTTCTGGATGCTGGAGTTAGAGACTAGGGTGGCAGCATGCTGGATTCTGATGAGAACTTGCTTCAGGGCTTGCAGATGGATGCCATCTCACTGTGTATTCGTAAGGCTTTTCCTTTCTCTTCCTCATTTTATAAGGTCGCTGATCTCATCGTGAAGCCCCTACCTTCATGGTGTACTCTAACCCTTTAGTTCAGTTCAGTTCAGTCGCTCAGTCGTGTCCAACTGTTTGTGACCCCATGAATCCCAGCACGCCAGGCCTCCCTGTCCATCACTAACTCCTGGAGTTCACCCAGACTCACATCCATCGAGTCAGTGATGCCATCCAGCCATCTCATCCTCTGTCGTCCCCTTCTCCTCCTGCCCCCAATCTCTCTCAGCATCAGAGTCTTTTCCAATGAGTCAACTCTTCGCATGAGGTGGCCAAAGTACTGGAGTTTCAGCTTTAGCATCATTCCTTCCAAAGAAATCCCAGGGCTGATCTCCTTCAGAATGGACTGGTTGGATCTCCTTGCAGTCCAAGGGATTCTCAAGAGTCTTCTCCAACACCACAGTCCGAAAGCACCAATACTTAGGCGCTCAGCTTTCTTCACAGTCCAACTCTCACATCCATACATGACCACTGGAAAAACCATAGCCGGACCTTTGTTGGCAAAGTTATGTCTCTGCTTTTGAATATGCTATCTAGCTTGGTCATAACTTTCCTTCCAAGGAGTAGGCGTCTTTTAATGTCATGGCTGCAATCACCATCTGCAGTGATTTTGGAGCCCCCAAAAATAAAGTCTGCCACTGTTTCCACTGTTTCCCCATCGATTTCCCATGAAGTGATGGGACCAGATGCCATGATTTTCATTTTCTGAATGTTGAGCTTTAAGCCAACTTTTTCACTCTCTTCTTTCACTTTCATCAAGAGGCTTTTTAGTTCCTCTTCACTTTCTGCCATAAGGGTGGTGTCATCTGCATATCTGAGGTTATTGATTTTTCTTCCAGCAATCTTGATTCCAGCTTGTGCTTCTTCCAGCCCAGCGTTTCTCATGATGTACTATGCATATAAGTTAAACAAGCAGGGTGACAATATACAGCCTTAACGTACTCCTTTTCTTATTTGGGACCAGTCTGTTGTTCCATGTCCAGTTATAACTGTTGCTTCCTGACCTGCATATAGGTTTCTCAAGAGGCAAGTCAAGTGGTCTGATATTCCCATCTCTTTCAGAATTTTCCACAGTTTATTGTGATCCACACAGTCAAAGGCTTTGGCATAGTCAATAAAGCAGAAATAGATGTTTTTCTGGAACTCTCTTCCTTTTTTGATGATCCGGCAGATGTTGGCAATTTGGTCTCTGGTTCCTCTGCCCTTTCTAAAACCAGCTTGGACATCTGGAAGTTCATGGTTCACGTACTGCTGAAGCCTGGCTTGGAGAATTTTGAGCATTACTTTACTAGCATGTGAGATGAGTACAATTGTGCAGTTTGAGCATTCTTTAGCATTGTCTTTCTTTGGAATTGGAATGAAAACTGACCTTTTCTAGTCCTGTGGCCACTGCTGAGTTTTCCAAACTTGCTGACATATTGAGTGCAGCACTTTCACAGCATCATCTTTCAGCATTTGAAATAGCTCAACTGGAATGCCATCACCTCCACTAGCTTTGTTCGTAGTGATGCTTTCTAAGGCCCACTTGACTTCACATTCCAGGATGTCTGGTTCTAGGTGAGTGATCACACCATTGTGATTATCTTGGTCATGAAGATTTTTTTGTACAGTTCTTCTGTATATTCTTGCCATCTCTTCTTAATATCTTCTGCTGCTGTTAGGTCCATACCATTTCTGTCCTTTATCAAGCCCATCTTTGCATGAAATGTTCCCTTGGTAGCTCTATTTTTCTTGAAGAGATCTCTAGTCTTTCCCATTCTGTTGTTTTCCTCTATTTCTTTGCATTGATTGCTGAGGAAGGCTTTCTTAACTCTTCTTGCTATTCTTTGGAACTCTGCGTTCAGATGCTTATATCTTTCCTTTTCTCCTTTGCTTTTTGCTTCTCTTCTTTTCACAGCTATTTGTAAGGCCTCCTCAGACAGCCATTTTGCTTTTTTGCATTTCTTTTCCATGAGGATGGTCTTGATCCCTGTCTCCTGTACAATGTCACGAACCTCCGTCCATAGTTCATCAGGCACTCTATCTGTCAGATCTAGGCCCTTAAATCTATTTTCACTTCCACTGTATAATCATAAGGGATTTGATTTAGGTCATACCTGGATGGTCTAGTGGTTTTCCCTACTTTCTTCAATTTAAGTTTGAATTTGGTAATAAGGAGTTCATGATCTGAGTCACAGTCAGCTCCTGGTCTTGTTTTTGTTGACAGTATAGGGCTTGTCTGTCTTTGTCTGCAAAGAATATAATCAATCTGATTTTGGTGTTGACCATCTGGTGATGTACATGTGTAGAGTCTTGTCTTGTGTTTTTGGAAGAGGGTGTTTTCTATGACCAGTGCGTTCTCTTGGCAAAACTCTATATTAGCCTTTGCCCCACTTCATTCCATGTTCCAAGGCCAAATTTGCCTGTTACTCCAGGTGTTTCTTGACTTCCTACTTTTGCATTCCAGGCCCCTATAATGAAAAGGACGTCATTTTTGGGTGTTCGTTCTAAAAGGTCTTGTAGGTCTTCATAGAACCGTTCAACTTCAGCTTCTTCAGCGTTACTGTTTGGGACATAGACTTGGATTACTGTGATATTGAATGGTTTGCCTTGGAAACGAACAGAGATCATTCCGTCGTTTTTGAGATTGCATCCAAGTACTGCATTTTGGACTCTTTTGTCGACCATGATGGCTACTCCATTTCTTCTAAGGGATTCCTGCCCGTAGTAGTAGATATAATGGTCATCTGAGTTAAATTCACCCATTCCAGTCCATTTTAGTTCGTTGATTCCTAGAATGTCGATGTTCACTCTTGCCATCTCCTGTTTGACCACTTCCAATTTGCCTTGATTCATGGACCTAACATTCCAGGGTACTATGAAATATTGCTCTTTACAGCATCGGACCTTGCTTCTATCACCAGTCACATCCACAACTGGCTATTGTTTTTGCTTTGGCTCCATCCCTTCGTTCTTTCTGGAGTTATTTCTCCAGTGATCTCCAGTAGCATATTGGGCACCTACTGACCTGGGGAGTTTCTCTTTCAGTATCCTATCATTTTGCCTTTTCATACTGTTCATGGGTTTCTCAAGGCAAGAATACTAAAGTGGTTTGCCATTCCCTTCTCCAGTGGACCACATTCTGTCAGACCTCTCCACCATGTCCTGCCCGTCTTGGGTGGCCCCACAGGGCATGGCTTAGTTTCATTGAGTTAAACAAGGCTGTGGTCCTAGTGTGATTAGATTGACTAGTTTTCTCTGATTATGGTTTCAGTGTGTCTGCCCTCTGATGCTCTCTTGCAACACCTACCATCTTACTTGGGTTTCTCTTACCTTGGATGTGGGGTATCTTCATGGCTGCTCCAGCAAAGTGGAGCCTCTGCTCCTTAGCTTGGACGAGGGGTGTCTCCTCACTGCCACCCCTCCTGACCTTGAATTCATCCTGATATGAATTTCATGGGGACACAAAGGTTTAATCCAAGAAAGGAGTAAAGTTTATTGATAAAATTATTTATTTCAATAGGTGACACTATTGGACATTGAATTTTATTTCATTTTTTTATTGATACAAATTTAGATTCATTGTGTTAATAATTTACCCAAAAATTAGGTATTCAAATGTGTTTATTTCTTATTGTCCTTACAGCTAGCTAGTGCTTTAGTAAATTTTATCATGTTGGGTCATTTTTTAAAATTAAATTTGTTTATTTATTTTTGGCTGTGCTGGGTGTTCCTTGCTGTTTGAGGGCTTTCTCTAGTTTCAGTGAGCGGGGGCTACTCCCTAGTTGCAGTGTGTGGGCTTGTGGGCTTCTCATTGCTGTGACTTTTCTTTTCTTGGAGCCTGGGCTCTAGGATGTGTGGACTCCGTAGTTGTGGTTTACAGGTGCCCTGAGGCATGTGTGGTCTTCCTGGATCAGAGATCAAACCCGTGTCTCCTGCATTGGCAGGCAGATTCTTAACCTCTGGACCACCAAGTAAGTCCCTTAAAATATATTTTTTAATTGGAATATAATTGTTTTACAATGTTGTGTTTGTTTCTGCTGTACAACAACATGAATCATCTGTAAGTATGCATATATCCCCTTCCTCTTGAGCCTCTCTCCCACCCCCACCATCCCACCCCTCTAGGTGGACACTGGGTTTTAAATGATGTGGAATTAAATGATGATGCGGCTCTTCTAGATAAAGTGATACACATAATTTTCAGAAAAAAACTGGATGTATTTAAGGGCTTTAAACAACAACAGTGCTGTTATCCAGAGATTAAAATAGGATGATTTCTACTGCAGATTCTCCTTTCCTTTTGTTGGATTTCATGAAGAATCTTAGTACAGAGCTGACTGGCCACCTTGGCCTCCCTAATTCTAACAACCTCCAGATCATGCCCTTTCCATTCATGTCTATATCCTCAGACACAAGCACAGTGCCTGGTGCAGGATAGGCATCCCATACATCTGTGTTGAGTATGAATGACTGGGTTAGGCCAGACCCCAGCGAAGCATCTCTGCTTCATCTTTCCAATGTTTCCATTACCTGTGTTTTTCAGGGAGGGGAAATTAATTTCAAACCTACAGAAAAGATGCAAGAATAATAAAAAGACCTATCATGAACCCATTACCCAAATTCACTGATATTTTTCAATTTTTAGCAGTTTATTTTAAAATAATTTCATTCTTAAAGATTTGCAAGACAAATACAATCTAATAATGATACAAAGAACTACTCTCTACACTTCACCCAGGTTTCCTAATTATGAACATTTGTCTTCATTCTCTCCCATATATCATTATTTTCTTTTTGAAATGTTTGAGGTTAAGTTGTAGACATGTTTCCAAATTACTCCTGAATACTTTAGTGTATATATACTAAAACAATGACACTTGCATACGTAAATTCAGTATCCCCATTGAATTCAGGATATTAACATAGCAACAATACTTTTATCTAATCCACAAAATCCATGCAAATTTCTCCAGTTGTCTAATATAGAAAGGAATAGAGGACTTCCCTGGCAGTCCAGTGGCTAAGACTCTGTGATTGCAATGTAGAGGGTACAGGTTCAATCCCTGGATGGAGAACTAAGATCACACGTGCCATGTGGTGTGGCCACAAAAAAAAAAAAAAAAAAAAAAAGAATAGTAGTAACAAAATTATTGCCCTTCCCTCCTTTCCTTTCTGGTTCAAAATCCAATTCAGAAAATCATGCGTTGTATTTCATTGTCATGTCTGTTTAGTTTCTTTCAATCTACTTCCTTAGGTTTTCTTTGTTTTTCATGATTTTGACATTTTGGGAGTATATATTGGAGAAGAAAATGGCAACCCACTCCAATATTCTTGCCTGGAGAATCCCATGGACAGATGAACCTTGTGGGCTTCAGTCCATGGGGTCGCAAGAGTCGAACACGACTGAATGACTTTGACTTGACTAGAGTATATATAGGTTAGAATTTTATAG
Organism: Bos mutus; assembly: GCF_027580195.1. Classification (NCBI taxonomy): domain Eukaryota; kingdom Metazoa; phylum Chordata; class Mammalia; order Artiodactyla; family Bovidae; genus Bos; species Bos mutus. The sequence goes on from NC_091617.1 coordinate 53,280,583, forward strand.
AATTTCCTTCAGTTTGGATTTCTCGGATTTTTTTTTTTTCATGGCTAGATTCAGGATATACTTTTTGGTGTGGATACCACAGAAATGGTGCTATTTTCAATGCCTTATGTCAGAAGGCACATTATTTTTTTCTCATTACTAAAGATAGTCGGTTGAGGAATTAATAGATTCTGGGGGGAATTTATTTTGAGACTCTGTACATACATATTCTTTTTCTCATCAAAATTTTATCCTGTGAATCCTCCTACACTGCTGGTGGGAGTGTAAATTGGTACAGCCACTGTGGAGAACAGTATGGAGGTTCCTTAAAAAACTAAAAATAGAAGCACCATATGACCCTGCAATACCACCCCTGGGCATATATCTGGAGAAAAACATGATCCAAAAGGATACATGCACCCCAGTGTTCACTGTAGCACTGTTGAGTCAAGACATGGGAGCAACCTAAATGTTCATTTACAAAGGATTGGATAAAGAAGATGTGGTATGTATATTTATGACAGAATATTACTCAGCCATTAAAAGGAATGAAATAATGCCATCTGTAGCAACATGGGTGGAACTAGATAGAGACTGTCATACTGAATAAGTCAGACAGAGAAGGAGAAATATTGTATCGTTGCTCTTTACTCGCTAAGTGGTGTCTGACTCTTTTGCGACCCCATGGAGTACAGCCTGCCAGTCTCCTCTGTCCATGGGATTTTCCAGGCAAGAACACTGGAGTGGATTGCCATTTCCTTTTCCAGGGGATCTTCTTGACCCAAGGACTGAATCTGTGATTCTTGGATTGGCAGATGTGTTCTTTACCACTGAGTAACCAGGGAAGCCAAGAAATATCATATGACATCCCTTATATGTGGAAACAGAAAAAGACTCAGACTTAGAGAGTGAACTTATGGTTGCCAGGGTAAGGATGGGTGAAGGGATAGTGGAGTTTAGGGAGTGGTTTGAAATGTTTGAGGTTAAGTTGTAGACATGTTTAGGGTGGACATGCACACACTACTAGATTTAAAGCGGATAACCAGTAAGGACCTACCGTATAGCACATGGCACTCTGCTCAATGTTATGTGGCAGCCTGTATGGGGGGAGTTTGGGGAAGAATAGATAAGTGTATATGTATGGCTGAGTCTGTTCACTGTTCACCCGAGACTGCACATTGTTAGTCGGCTATATTCCAGTCCAAATCAGAAAGTTAAAAAAAGTAAAAGAAAAAAAAAATGAAAAAAAAATTACCCTGTGATTATAATATGCATTGATATCTTTTGCCTCAATCATTTATTACAATGGTGATTGATGAATTTATTTTCTAATTCTATCATTCTGTCTATGTTTTTTAGTTGGAATTCAATTTTAAGATGGAGCTTTCTGTTTGTATTTGTTTACTTATATCAGAATGGGATCAAATTCTTATTTTATTGAATTAGTTATACTATATTGTTAAATATTATTTTATTACAGCTTTATTGAGGTGTATTTGACACATAATAAATTGCATACATTTAAAGCATACAGTTTGAGGAATCCTGGTGTGTATATACAGTGAAAAAAACACCACCACAATTAATAAAATGAAACCCTAACTTTCCTGTACTTCTTAAAATCCTGTCTTACTTCCTCTCTCCCTGTCCTCAGGAAACCAAAAATTTGATTTCTGATACTGTAAATTTGTTTTCACTTTATTCTATTATTTTATATAAATGGAACTGTACAGAATGTTTATTTTTTGCTGGGGTCTGGTTTCTTTCATTCAGTGTAATTACTTTGAGATTCATCCATGATATTGAGTGTATTCATAGTTCATTATTTTTATTGTTGAATAGTGCTGTATTGATTTGCCACAGTTTGTTTACCTATTCACTTACTGATGGACATTTGCTTATTCCTAGTTTGCGATTATTACAAAGTTTCCAGGAACAGGTACAAGTCTTTGCACTGTACATGTCCTTGTATGGACATATTATTTAATTCTCTTGGAAGGGCTGGATCATACAGTTGATATATATTGAGTTTTAAGAGAGCTTCCCTGGTGGCTCAGACATTATCAAATTGTTGTGGTATTAATATTTAGATTCACCCAGGCCTGGGACATCCCATGGACAGAGGAGTCTGATGGGCCACAGTCCATGGGATCCCCAAAGAAGTGGACATGACTTAGTGACTAAACAATAACAAAGCAGCATATAAATACTTCCACTGTTTGATGTCCTTTGGATTGGTTAGGAAGTGAGCTGAGGAAGTTTACAATTTATATTGTTTGCTTACCTTCTCTTGGGAGTCATTGCCCTGATTTCCAATGTCTGGAAAACCATTGTTTTACTTTTTCTTATTTTTAATGCAATAGATTTTATTTTTTAGAATGGTTTTAGATTTGCAGAAAAAAATGAGATGATAGTACAGAGTTCCCTTATACCCACACCTTGTTTTCCCTCTTATTAATATCATTCATTAGTATAATATATGTGTCATAACTAATGAACCAATATCAATACATTATTACTATTGTTCATAGTGGGTTGTTGGTGGTTGTTGGTCCCTCAGTTGTGTCTGACTCTGTGACCCCATGAACTGTAGCCCACCAAGCTCCTCTGTCCATGAAATTTTCCAGGCAAGAAAGAATACTGGAGTGGGTTGCCATTCCCCAGGGATTGAACCTGGGTCACCTGCATTGCTGGAGGATTCCTTACTGGCTGAGTCACCAGGGAAGCAGCAACTATTATTCACGGTTCATTTATATCTTTAGTTTTTAACCTAATGTCCTTTTTCTAGGACCCCATCCGGGGTTCTGCATTTCATTTAGATGTTGTATCTCTTTAGACTCCTTTTAGTTATGGCAGTCTCTTTCAAATTAGAATGAAAAGTAGGATGTTCTATCTCCATGGGACTAATTTTTTTTTTTTTTTTTCATGATAAGACTGGGCTTGTGGGTCACTGGGAGAAAAACCATAGGGGTAAAGTGCCATTTTCATCTCCTCCTAGCAAGAGTACATATTATGGTCATGACTTATGCCTGTCGATGTTGACCTTGATCACTTGACTGAAGTAGTACTTGTCAGATTTTTCCACTGTAAAATTATTCTTTTCCCCACTTCATTAAAATTTATTTGTTTATTTATTGGCTACCCTGGCCCTTTGTTGCTGCATGTAGTCTTTCTCTCCTTGCTTTGAGCAAGGCCTACTCTTTGCTGCAGTGCTTGGGCTTCTCGTTGCAGTTGCTTCTCATGTTATGGAACACGGGCTGTAGGGCATGCAGGCTCCATAGCTGCAGCGCACAGGCCTAGTTGCTCTGCAGCATGCGGACTTTTCCTGGACCAGGCTTAAACCTGTGTCCCCTGCGCTGGCAGGCAAATTCTTAACCACTGGACCACTGAGGAAGCCTCCCACTTTCCATCTTGTACTCTTTGGAAGGAAGTCATTATTTACAGTCCTCACCTACAGAATGGGGAGGTTTATTTCCCCTCCTTAAGGGCAGAATATCTACATATATTTTTTTTGGAATTCTGCACAAAAGATTTGTCTCTTCTCCTCCATTTATTACTTTACTCAATCATTTATCTATTTTCATATAGACTTATGGATATTTATTTTATACTTTGGTTTATAATCCAGTACTACTTTATTTTCTTGATCAAATTATTTCAGCTTTGGCCTTTGGATGTTCAGTGGTTTCTGTGCTCATTTGACATATCCACATCTTTTTTTTTTTTTGAGTACTTCCTTACTTATTGATACTACAAAATGCTCCAGGCTCATCTTCTGTAATTCTTGTCCTTGTCTTAAAATCAACCATTTCTCCAAGGAGCCCTTTCTTTTTATCAGAAAATCATATTAGAAACCAAGATCTGGACTCTAGGTTTGCTTGCTTCTACAGGAATATCTTTACTTTTTTACATACTTTAAGTTGACAGAGCAAAAAATAGTAATATATGTGTATATAGTAAGCTGTATATATATACATATCTATAAATATTTCTATATGTAACCATCTGTACCTATATTAAGTCAAACATAAATTCATACTTATGTCTCAAGCTATAATCTATTACTGTAAGGATCATTTGAGGAAATAATTTCTAATTAAATTTTATTTGTTTGATCAGATAAAGTAGTTAATATAGTTTGGAAGAGTAAAAGGACGTGTAATAAAGGTCTTCCTTTCTACCCTTTCTTAATATCCTCCTGGTTCCCCTCCTAAAAGAAACTAATCTTACCAGTTTTTGCAGGGCTATTGAGATGGGTAGAAGACCTTCATAAAACCTGCAAAAAATTTATTTTTTAAAGAAGTTTTACATATCTACTTTAATTTTAAACTACATATGAATCAATCAAAGAAGTCAATACCAGTTCCATTTTATTTTATTTTGAAGTTTTTTTCTTTTTCTCTTTCTGGCCATGCCCTAGGTGGCCTGTGGGATCTTAGGTCCGCCATCAGGGATCAAACCTGGGTCTCCTGCAGTGGAAGTGTGGAGTCCTAACCACTGGACTGCCAGGGAATTCCCCCAATACCATTTTAACAGTGAGAAAACTGGGGAATAAAAATATGTTTTCCTCCTTAAAAAAAAAAAAAAATTGTGTAAGCGTGTTTTGTGGACAATTTAAGAAGCAATATAGGAACAACAAAACTTTAGAGTCAGGATTTGACTGTATTATAGATCTCTTCTCTGCTGGTTTCTAATGATTTGACCATGACATATGTTTTAAACTCTGAGTCTCAATATTTTTTTCTGAACATTGAGACAATAAAAACCATCTAATACAGTCATTATTTCCATTTGCAATGCACTCAATGTTGTGCCTGACATAAAATAACTGCTCAATGAATGAGAGTTATTATTAAGTTGTAGTGGTTGAGCAGAAGACACTAAACTGTTTCATTATATGGCAGTGATATTTATTTAAGTTAGCCTCAAATATTACATGGCAAAAACTCTAGTTATTTCTTTCCCCCCTGCCATCTAAGCAGGTCAATTGGCAGAAAAGTATTATGTTCTGTATTTTTATAGTAAACCTTTGGGGGAATGTTCTTGCTTCCATCTCTTGATAGAAATGCAAAGTCAAATTTTTATAAAATAAACTGCTAAAATTGCTTTATGCCATCAATAACTACATACTGGAGTTCCCTTCAAGTATTTTAAGCATTTAAGGGGAGAATTTTAGTTTATGAATTTAAAATATGCTTGTCCTTGGAAGGAAAGCTATGACAAACCCAGATAGCATATTAATAAGCAGAGCTATCACTTTGCTGACAAAGTTCTGTATAGTCAAATCTATGGTTTTTTTCAGTAGTCATGTACGAATGTGAGAGTTGGACCATAAAGAAGGCTGAGCACCAAAGAATTGATGCTTTTGGATTGTGGTTTTAGAGAAGACTCTTGAAGTCCCTTGGACCGCAAGGAGATCCAACCAGTCAATCCTAAAGGAAATTAATCCTGACTATTCATTGTAAGGACTAACACTGAAGCTGAAGCTCCAAAACTTTGACCACCTGATGAGAAGAGCCGACTCATTGGAAAAGACATTGAGGCTGGGAAAGATTAAAGGCAAAAGGAGGAGGGGCAGCAGAGGATGAGATAAATAGCATCACTGTTTCAATGGACATGAATTGAGCAAATTCCAGGAAATAGTGGAGGACAGAGGAGCCTGGGGTGCTGCAGTTCATGGGATCGCAAAGAGTTGGACATGACTTAGCACTGAATAACAGTAACAACTTGAATTTATACCCTGCACTGAGAACTTTAAATGCGAATAAGATTCTAAATAAATCTAAATGACAGTTTGGCAGTAAGTGAGGACATTTCTCTCTTCTTAAGCTACTCTTGACAATGGACACTTAACAAGGCTAATCAAATGTGACTTATATCATCAAAATTAGTAAGGCATGAAAAACCTTTTTCATATCATTCCTTACACTTCCCATTTGAAAACATGATACCTTCTTAAGAGTGTACCTTCTTAAGAGTCATCACTTGGTGATCCTTCAGTAAAGTGAGAATTTTAGGTTTTTCGGGACAGTGTTTAACAGTCCAGAATTTACCAGTCCCTATGGAAGTCCTTTTATGTTTCGGACACGACTGAGCGACTGATCTGATCTGATCTGATCTGATGGAAGTCCTTTTATGTTCAGGTTTGCAAAAGAGCTATTGACTTCTTGCATAATTAGAGTTCTTTATCTTCTACTCTTTTTAACTTGGGCAATTTGTAAATGATTTAGCGCTACTTTCTCCAAAAGTCATACTATACTGTTTCCCAAGTTTGTAACCTTATATAGTTACAAACTTATAAGTTTGGTATTATATAGTCCTTGTTAAGAAGAGAGAACTCACTAATACCCTTTGTAGGGAAAAGTTAATTAAGGCAAAGAGGATAAGCAGGTATTTCCACACTTACTTATACTCCGACCCTTTTTTCTTTTTGTATATGAAAAATATAGCTTTTATATATACACATATCCAAATTAGTGTATTATTTTCTTCTATTTTAAGCTTTGTTTTGTTTTTCATTTCCAGGTGAGGTTTCAAATTAACCTCTAATTTTGTCATAAAGTCATTCACTTAAAAACATTATTTATTTAACTGTTGATTACACTGGGTCCGCGTTGCTGCACGCGGGCTTTTCAGTGAGTTGACTTCTCTAGTTGCAGAGCACAGGCTCTCGGGCTTTCAGGCTTCAGTAGTTTTGGCACATGGTCTTAGCTGCCCTGTAGCATGTGGAATCTTCCTGTACCAGGGATTGAACCCCTATCCCCTGCACTGGCAGGCAGATTCCCTTTTATTGGACCCCCAGAAAAATCCAAAGTCATTCACTTTTGTAATTAGTGATTATGCAATGGTGCTTGCCCAGTTTATGTCTCACTTTTTATAATTTACCAAGGGGATTTCTAGCTAAATAAACCTCACTCAGCTTGTTTTAAGATAACGCAGATTGCATCTAATTGGTGAACCAAATTAGATAACCTCATGAAGTGCAGATTTTAAGGGAATACTTTTTGTACCAGAGACTTTCCAGTTTGAGTAAAAATTCTTCTATGGGCATTTAGAAATAAAATGCAACTTTGGCTTGGTAATTGTGGTGTGACAGATCTATTACTGAATCCCAGTACACAGCCAATCTTAAAGGTGAGTTGTCAAATTGTTACAAGATTTTCAACCAGTGTCTGTAAACAGGTAGATGCAAATCCACAAGCGTGAGGATTTGGCAGATAAGATATTGCTTGATAAGATTGTACTGGGTTCTGGAAAACTGGATACAAATACGTGATAATATATGGTTCTCATGTTTTCCAGTGATTGCTAGACATATATGTGGAAAATTGTCTTTACGGAAAATTATCTTTACTAACTTAAATAAAAATTCATGTGACCTTTGACCAACGTGGGTGGAGGGGTGCCCACCCCTTATGCAATCAAAATTTTCATATAACTTTAAAAAATTATTTGATTTATTTATTTTTGGCTGTGCTGGGTCTTCCTTGCTGCACGGGCTTTTCTCTAGTTGCAGAGAGTGGGGACTACTTTCTAGTTGCCATGTCTAGGCTTCTCATTGTGGTGGCTTCTTTTCTTGCCAAGCTCAGGCCTAGGACACCTGGGCTCAGTAGTTGGGGCTCCCAGGCTCTAAAATACACGCTCAACGGTTGTGGTGCATGGGGTTTATTGCTCTGAGGCATGTGGGATCCTCCCTGATCAGGGATTGAACCCATGTCTCCTGGATTGGCAAGCGGATTCTTTACCTCTTATCCACCAGGGAAAACCCAGCATATAACTTTTGACTCCCTCAAAAACTTAACTACTAATAGCCAACTGTTGACCAGAAGCCTTACTGATGAACTATCTATTAACTCTTATTTTGTATGTTATATGTATTACATACAATATTCGTACAGTAAAGTGAGCTAGAGAAAAGAAAATGTTATTAAGAAAATTACAGGAATAGAAAACACATTTACAGGCAGCGGCTAAGAGGAATTACCCCACGTCCGAGGTCAGAGGCAGCGGCTGAGAGTGCCAGGCTGAGATGGCACAGGAACAGCCGAGAGAGCTACCCCACGCCCAAGGCCGGGGCGGCAGCTGGGAGGAGCAACCCCACGTCCAAGGAACCATGGCTGCATGGGCGCAGGAGGGCCTAGAGGAGCTATTCCACGTTCAAGGTCAGGAGGGGCGGCAGTGAGGAGATACCCCCTCGTGGAACGTAAGGAGCAGCGGCTGCGCTTTGCTGCAGTAGCCGTGAAGAGATACCCCACATCCAAGGTAAGAGAAACCCAAGTAAGATGGTAGGTGTTCCAAGAGGGCATCAGAGGGCAGACACACTGAAACCATAATCACAGAAAACTAGTCAATCTAATCACACTAGGACCACAGCCTTGTCTAACTCAATGAAGCTAAGCCATGCCCTGTGGGGCCACCCAAGACAGGCGGGTCATAGTGGAGAGGTCTGACAGAATGTGGTCCACTGGAGAAGGGAATGGCAAACCATTTCAGTATTCTTGCCTTGAGAACCCCATGAACAGTATGAAAAGGCAAAATGATAGGATACTGAAAGAGAAACTCCCCAGGTCAGTATGTGCCCAATATGCTACTGGAGATCAGTGGAGAAATAATTCCAGAAAGAATGAAGGGATGGAGCCAAAGCAAAAACAATAGCCAGTTGTGGATGTGACTGGTGATAGAAGCAAGGTCCGATGCTGTAAAGAGCAATATTGCATAGGAACCTGGAATGTTAGGTCCATGAATCAAGGCAAATTGGAAGTGGTCAAACAGGAGATGGCAAGAGTGAACGTCGACATTCTAGGAATCAGCGAACTAAAATGGACTGGAATGGGTGAATTTAACTCAGATGACCATTATATCTACTACTGTGGGCAGGAATCCCTTAGAAGAAATGGAGTAGCCATCATGGTCAACAAAAGGGTCCAAAATACAGTACTTGGATGCAATCTCAAAAAAGACAGAATGATCTCTGTTTGTTTCCAGGGCAAACCATTCAATATCACAGTAATCCAAGTCTATGTCCCAACCAGTAACGCTGAAGAAGCTGAAGGTGAACGATTCTATAGGGACCTACAAGACCTTTTAGAATGAACACCCCCAAAATAGGTCCTTTTCTTTATAGGGGCCTGGAATGCAAAAGTAGGAAGTCAAGAAACACCTGGAGTAACAGGCAAATTTGGCCTTGGAACATGGAATGAAGTGGGGCAAAGGCTAATAGAGTTTTGCCAAGAAAATGCACTGGTCATAGCAAACACCCTCTTCCAACAACACAAGAGAAGACTCTACACATGGACATCACCAGATGGTCAACACCAAAATCAGATTGATTATATTCTTTGCAGCCAAGGATGGAGAAGCTCTATACAGTCAACAAAAGAAGACCAGGAGCTGACTGTGGCTCAGACCATGAACTCCTTATTGCCAAATTCAGACTTAAATTGAAGAAAGTAGGGAAAACCACTAGACCATTCAAGTATGACCTAAATCAAATCCCTTATGATTATACAGTGGAAGTGAGAAATAGATTTAAGGGCCTAGATCTGATAGATACAGTGCCTGATGAGCTATGGAATGAGGTTCATGACATTGTACAGGAGACAGGGATCAAGACCATTCCCATAGAAAAGAAATGCAAAAAAGCAAAATGGCTGTCTGAGGAGGCCTTACAAATAGCTGTGAAAAGAAGAGAAGCAAAAAGCAAAGGAGAAAAGGAAAGATATAAGCATCTGAATGCAGAGTTCCAAAGAATAGCAAGGAGAGATAAGAAAGCCTTCCTCAGCAATCAATGCAAAGAAATAGAGGAAAACAACAGAATGGGAAAGACTAGAGATCTCTTCAAGAAAAATAGAGCTACCAAGGGAACATTTCATGCAAAGATGGGCTTGATAAAGGACAGAAATGGTATGGACCTAACAGCAGCAGAAGATGTTAAGAGGTGGCAAGAATACACAGGACAACTGTACAAAAAAGATCTTCACGACCCAGATAATCATGATGGTGCGATCACTCACCTAGAGCCAGACATCTTGGAAGGTGAAGTCAAGTGGGCCTTAGAAAGCATCACTACGAACAAAGCTAGTGGAGGTGATGGCATTCCAGTTGAGCTATTTCAAATCCTGAAAGATGATGCTGTGAAAGTGCTGCACTCAATACGCCAGCAAAATTGGAAAACTCAGCAGTGGCCATAGGACTGGAAAAGGTCAGTTTTCATTCCAATCCCAAAGAAAGGCAATGCCAAAGAATGCTTAAACTACCTCACAACTGCACTCATTTCACACGCTAGTAAAGTAATGCTCAAAATTCTCCAAGCCAGGCTTCAGCAATACGTGAACCGTGAACTTCCTGATGTTCAAGCTGGTTTTAGAAAAGTCAGAGGAACCAGAGATCAAGTTGCCAACATCCGCTGGACCATGGAAAAAGCAAGAGAGTTCCAGAAAAACATCTATTTCTGCTTATTGACTATGCCAAAGCCTTTGACTGTGTGGATCACAATAAACTGTGGAAAATTCTGAAAGAGATGGGAAAGCAGACCACCTGACCTGCCTCTTGAGAAACCTATATGCAGGTCAGGAAGCACCAGTTAGAACTGGACATGGAACAACAGACTGGATCCAAATAGGAAAAGGAGTACGTCAAGGCTGTATATTGTCACCGTGCTTATTTAATTTATATGCAGAGTACATCATGAGAAACTCTGGGCTGGAAGAAGCACAAGCTGGAATCAAGATTGCCTGGAGAAATACCAATAATCTCAGATATGCAGATGAGACCACCCTTATGGCAGAAAGTGAAGAGGAACTAAAAAGCCTCTTGATGAAAGTGAAAGAGGAGAGTGAAAAAGTTGGCTTAAAGCTCAACATTCAGAAAACAAAGATCATGGCATCTGGTCCCATCACTTCATGGGAAATAGATGGGGAAACAGTGGAAACAGTGTCAGACTTTATTTTGGGGGGCTCCAAAATCACTGCAGATGGTGATTGCAGCCATGAAATTAAAAGACGCTTACTCCTTGGAAGAAAAGTTATGACCAACCTAGATAGCATATTGAAAAGCAGACTTTGCCAACAAAGTCTAGTCGAGGCTATGGTTTTTCCTGTGGTCATGAATGGATGTGAGAGTTGGACTATGAAGAAGGCTGAGCGCCGAAGAATCGATGCTTTTGAGCTGTGGTGTTGGATAAGACTCTTGAGAGTCCCTTGGACTGCAAGGAGATCCAACCAGTCCATTCTGAAGGAGATTAGCCCTGGGATTTCTTTGGAAGGAATGATGCTAAAGCTGAAACTCCAGTACTTTGGCCACCTCGTGGGAAGAGTTGACTAATTGGAAAAGACTCTGATGCTGGGAGGGATTGTGGGCAGGAGGAGAAGGGGACGACAGAGGATGAGATGGCTGGATGGCATCACTGACTCTATGGACGTGAGTTTGAGTGAACTCCAGGAGTTGGTGATGGACAGGGAGGCCTGGCGTGCTGCAATTCATGGGGTCGCAAAGAGTCGGACATGACTGAGCGACTGAACTCAACTTCTTGTATTACTGATACCGTAAGTTTATGTCATCTGTTTAGAAGACTAATCATCTGTTAGTACTTACATCCTTGTTATCTTTAATTATACAAAGCACTATAGATGTTATACGTATTACTAGACATCAACAGTGAAAAAAAATTGGAATTGCCCAACAGACCAGTGGTTAGGATTCCTCGCTTCTATGTAGGGGGGCACTGGTTTGATCCCTGGTTAGGGAAGTAAGATCCTCATGTTGTGGCATGGCCAAAAAACAAAAAGAATGTGAAAAAAAAATCATCTTTATTTACAGATATAATGACTCATACATTGATAACGAAGAAGCAGCAATATAGATTGCTTTATGGTGGTGTAGTAGTTTATACAATTGCTTCAGAGTAGCCTGGCACATACACTAATGAATGAATCATCTGCAAGTGTATGTACAAGTTTTGATACATTTTAACATTTTGATAATAGATATGAGCATATTTTATGGCAGTAAATGATAGAATAGGTTAGTATCTACATATATTTTATGGATTTGTGACATACTTAATTTTTTTCACATTTTAGGCTATACAGTTTGTGAGTTTTTTTCAAATTGTCTCAGATCTCTGAGAAATTTTCAAATATATTTATTGAAAAAAATCCATGTAGAAGTAGGCCTACATAGTCTAAACCTGTGATATTGAGGTTCAATTGTATTTGGGAAGAAGGAAGATTTATCAGAAACAAAATTGACTTGTCTCCTTTAGATGCTGAGTTGATATGGAACGATTTAGCTCTGTGTGTGTGTGTGCGTGTGTGCACACTTTCTTATTTCTCTCATTTATAAAATTCTGGCTATTTTTATCTTTTAATGTAGCATGGTGTGGAAGAAAGCAGTATAATTGAGTTTTCTAGGATAATGGTAGCCACTAGACATTGAACTGTGGCTAATGCAAGTGAGTAACAGAATTTTAAATTAAATGTTAAGTAGTTTAAATCTGAGTAGGTGTCTGTGGCTAATGGCTACTGTATGGGACAGTGCAGTTTTAGATGCTGACAAATACCAGCAAGACTCCCAAAACAGTTAGGATTGCTAGGTTAGCGTATACTGTAGGGAAGTGGCTACTGAACCCTGCTACTAAACATTTCAGGTGTGAAACAGTAACATTCTCTCCTTTCTTGCCCAAGGTAAACCTTACCTGTATCATTGATTTGATTAGTATCATGTGTTATATCAACTTTTTGAAGAATTGATAGCCCTTGACTTCCCTGTATTTTTTCTTCATTCATTAATGAGTCTAGGTGCAGGATATGCAACAGTGAATAAGAATGGTCAGATCCCTGCTTTCACAGGGAAAGGTTAGCCTGTCCACTCCCTCATCCCAACCTTCACCATCCCCATGTGTCCAGCATCTGGGAAAGTATCAACTGGGCATATTGCTAAATGAACAATAAAAGTATTTCTAGATTATTCCTTTGAGATTCTTTGTTTCTAGACTGTATGAGGAACTTCATTGATCTTTTATGATTCTACAGTCCTTTTGATGTTTACCTTATTTACTTTTTCCCTTTAACCAGTTAGGTGCTTCATGTAGGGCATGCATGTCTACTCAGTCGCTCAGCTGTGTCCCACTCTTTGTGACCCCACAGACTGTTGTTCTTTAGACTCCTCGGTCTATGGAATTTTCCCAGCAAAAATAATGGAGTGGGTTGACATTTCCTCCTCCAGGGGATCTTCCTGACCCAGGGATGGAGCCCAAACCTCTTGCATATTCTGCATTGGCAGGTAGATTCTTTACCACTGAGTCACCCAGGTGTTCTATAGATAGGGCAGTTCAGTTCAGTCGTTCAATTGTGTCCAACTCTTTGCAACCCCGTGGACTGCAGCTTGCCAGGCTTCCCTGTCCATCACCATCTCCTGGAGCTTGCTCAAACTCATGTCCATCAAGTCAGTGATGCCATCCAACCATTTCATCCTCTGTCATTCCCTTTTCCTCCTGCCTTCAATCTTTCCCAGCCTCAGGGTCTTTTCTAATAAGTCATCTCTTTGCATCAGGTGGCAAAAGTATTGGAGTTTCAGCTTCAGCATCAGTCCTTCCAATCTAAAATATTCAGGACTGCTTTCCTTTAGGAATGACTGGTTTGCTCTCCTTGCAGTTCAAGGGACTCTCAAGAGTCTTCTCCAACATGATATTTCAAAAGCATCAATTCTTTAGTGCTCAGCTTTCTTTATGGTCCAACTCTCACATCCATACATGCCTACTGGTAAAAATCATAGCCTTGATAGATCTTTGTTGACAAAGTAGTCTCTGCTTTTTAATATAGCTAGGGCAGCCTTGTCCAAATAGAAGTGGCTGAAAATAATTATGGAATCACACTTTATTATGCTGTTTATTTTCTTCTTTACCTCTTGGTCTGTTTTCATATTAAATTTGAGATAGGAGATGAGTAAAGGGACAGATAGCCAAGCAGAAGACTCATGGGCAGAGGTCTAGAGTAGTGAGGTACATGACTCTAGTCCTTTTCTCTCTAATTTCCTCTCTTTTCCCTTCAAGCCATGGATACATGACTGACTTTTCCCTGCATGTTCTTTATATTAGAAGACTCTTTCCCAGTATTCCTAATACTTGTCTCTTTCTACTATAACACATTGTCTCACTTTTTTTTTGAACGGCAGGTCAACATAAAAGAAAACTAACATTCAACCTTGAGGTTGTTCATTATAAAGTTCACTTTCTTGACTGACCACATACTTGTAAAACATTCTTCTACTCAACATTGTTAGTAGATATCCCTATAGGAGTTTTCTCCTATAGGGATTTTTTTGACTTTGTGGTGATTATCAATGCAGGTATCTAATCAAATCTACAAGAAGTCTATATTTGTTTCATTAGGAACACTTTGGTTTAGATGAACAATAGTTTTGTGGTAGTTAATTATACTCAAAATTGCTACATCATCAAAAGTCAGTCTTGGTTCTGTTTAAAAATCAAATTTGAAACTAAAATCACATTTTCAATAATCTCACTCCAGGAGCTCTATATGTTTTTGTGACTGGAGGTCCATCTAGGAGGTTGATCTTCTTACCGCATAACTGATTTTGAATAGTTTGGTGGGGTTAGGATGCTTTCAGTTATGTGTCATAAAGCCAACTACTTTCTTTCCTATTGCTTCTGTAACAAACTATCACAGACAGTGGCTTAAAGCAACACGCATTTATTCTCCTACAGGTCTAGAGGTCAGATGTCCACAAATTAATCTTGGGCTAAAATCAAAGGATCAGGAGGCTTGCGTTCTTTCTGGACGCACTTGGGGAGAAGTTTTACTGTCTTTCCTAGCTTGGCTGCCCACATTCCATAGCTTGTGGTCCTGCATCTCCTTCCTCTGCTTCTGTTGTCATATACCTTCTCTGATCCTGACCCTCTTGCTTCCATGGTAAAAAAAATCCCTTGTGATTACATGGGGCCTATGTGTACAATCCAGGATAATCTCTCACTGTCAAGATGCTTAACTAAATCATGTCTGAAAAATTATTTTTATGGCGTAAGGCAACTTATTCACAGGGATTAGGATGTGGGCATCTTTGGAAACTCATTTTGTGTTAACCGTATCAACTTTAACTTAAATGAAAAAAGGGCACATGTGCTTTGGAGCTTCATTTGTTCTTTTGACATGTCCCCATCCTTTTTTTCTTTCCTCCCAGTCATTTAAAAGCACTTCCTTACTTCTTGGTTAGCCATAACTCTTAATATCTGATTTGTGTAAACTTTCTTCTTTATTTTTATTAAAAATTTTTTTTGGCTGTCCTGAGAAACTTGTGAAATCTTATTTCCCTGACCAGGGATTGAACCTGGGTCCCAGCAGTGAAAGTACTGAGTCCTAACTACTGGACCACATCCTAAGGTTCTTTAAATCATGAAGAATGGCTTAAGGAACTACAAACTTGGGTGCTAAGGTGTAAATTCAGACTACGAAGGCTCTTGTTACTGATTTTCACGTTGTATTTAATGTAGACATTAGGAGAACATTTTTCTTTGCTAAAGGAAATTGTTTTTCCTTCTGAAACTCTAAACCCTACATCTTTGTTTTTAAGTTTTTAAGTCTTGGCCTCATAGTCACTTAATCTCTTCTTATACAAGTGGATGGAAGATACAGTGTCTCTTGTTTCCTTTCTCTCCCTCACCAAACTAAGATCATGACATCCGGTTCCATCGCTTCACGGCAAATAGATGAGGAAACAGTGGAAACAGTGACAGACTTTATATTTTGGGGGCGCCAAAATCACTGCAGATGGTGATTGCAGCCATGAAATTAAAAGACGCTTGCTCCTTGGAAGGAAAATTATGACCAACCTGCTGCTAAGTCGCTTCAGTCGTGTCCGACTCTGTGCGACGCCATAGATGGCAGCCCACCAGGCTCCCCCATCCCTGGGATTCTCCAGGCAAGAATACTGGAGTGGGTTGCCATTTCCTTCTTCAATGCATGGAAGTGAAAAGTGAAAGTGAAGTCGCTCAGTCGTGTCAGACTCCTAGCCACCACATGGACTGCAGCCTACCAGGCTCCTCCGTCCATGGGATTTTCCAGGCAAGAGTACTGGAGTGGGGTGCCATTGCCTTCTCCAATGACCAACCTAGACAGCATATTAAAAAGCAGAGACATTACTTTGCCAACAAAGGTCTGTCTAGTCAAGGCTATGGTTTTTCCAGTAGTCATGTATGGATGTGAGAGTTGGACTGTGAAGAAAGCTGAGCGCCGAAGAATTGATGCTTCTGAACTGTGGTGCTGGAGAAGACTCTTGAGAGTCCCTTGGACTGCAAGGAGATCCAACCAGTCCATCCTAAAGGAGATCAGTCCTGGGTGTTCACTGGAGGGACTGATGTTGAAGTTGAAACTCCAATACTTTGGCCACCTGATATGGAGAGCTGACTCATTTGAAAAGACCCTGATACTGGGAAAGATTGAGGGCAGGAGGAGAAGGGGATGACAGAGGATGAGATGGTTGGATGGCATCACTGACACAATGGACATGGGTTTGGGTGGAGTCCAGGAGTTGGTGATGGACAGGGAGGCCTGGCGTGCTGTGGTTCATGGGGTCACAAAGAGTCGGACACGACTGAGCCACTGAACTGAGCTGAATGTATATCCAAAATGAACAATATTCAAAATGCTTGTAAGTAAATCAAACAAAGCAAATAAATAACATAAGCCAATAAAAGAAACAAAAACAAACCCAAAAGCCCTCTATTAACAATGGAAGATGGGGGTTTCAAGGCTCATGTTGAGGATTTGATAATATTGAGAAAGAATGGCAAATGTGTTTATTTTGTCTCCTGATTATTTTAGTAGGGTGATTTTTAGCATAAATTGTCTTCAGGGAGGCAATTAGAGACCTCTAATTGCTTGGTGCTACTGGTACATAATATAAACAAACTATTGTGTATGGAAGGAACAATTCTACTATAGCTTAGGGTCAAACTAGAGTTGGAATATAGATTGAAAAGTCAAATTTATAAAACCAAATATAGGGACTGTAATACAATAGTAATTGAACTTCTGATAAAAAGAAAGCTATTTCAAGAGAGAAATATAAAGCTGACTTTATTCTTTAGTAAATATGAAACATAAAGCATATAAAAACTGCTAAATGTAATTCTAAATATCATTTTAACATTCAAAGACTATATAATTTTAAAAATGTATTTTTAATTGGAGGATAATTGCTTTACGATATTATGTTGGTTTCTGCTGTGTATCAACATGAGTTGGACGTAAGTGTGTGTATATTCCCTCCCTCTTGAACCTCCCGCCTACCTCCCCACCCCATCACACCCCTCTAGGTTGTCACAGAGCATTGGATTTGAGCTGCCTGCGTCATACAGCAAGTTTCCTTTGGCTGTCTAATTTTACCTATGGTAATGTATGTTTCAATCTACTGTCTCAATTCAGCCCACCCTCTCCTGCCCCCTCTGCATCCACAAGTCTGTTCTCTCTGTCTGCATCTCCTTTGCTTCCCTACAGATAGATTCATCAGTTCCATCTTTCTAGATTCCATATATATGCATTAATATATGATATTTGTCTATCTCTTTCTGATTTACTTCCCAGGTCTCCCACATTGCCGGTGGATTCTTTACCAGCTGAGCCACAAAGGAAGCCCAAGAATAGTGGAGTGGGTAGCCATCCCTTCTCCAGTGGATCTTCCCAACCCAAGAATCGAACCAGGGTCTCCTGCATTGCAGGTGGATTCTTTATCAACTGAGCTATCAGGGAAGCCCTCTGACTTACTTCACTCTGTATAATAGGCTGTAGGTTCATTAGAACTGAGTCAAATGCATTATTATTATTTTTTTTTATGGCTGAGTACATATTCCATTGTGCATATGTACCACAACTTCTTGGTCCATTTATCTGTCGATGGACATGTAGGTTGCTTCTATGTCCTAGCTATTGTAAATAGTGCTGCAGTGAACATTGGGGTACGTGTGTCTTATTAGCCCAGAACCTGATGCTGGGAAAGATTGAGGGCAAGCAGAGAAGGAGGCGACAGAGAATGAGATGGTCGGATGTCATCACAGACTCAAAGCACATGAGTTTGAGCAAACTCTGGGAGATGGTGAAGGACAGGGAAGCCTGGCATGCTGCAGTCCATGGGGTCATAAAGAGTCAGACATGACTTAGCAATTGAACAACAGCAAGCTATATATATGCTCATACATGCATGCACCATATAATTCGCGAGAATTATATAAACTAAAAACGTGCAAAGTTTTCGGCACTAGGTAAATGATAAATAAATGCTAATTACTGCCTTTCCTCCTTCTCTGTTTATATGTGCATATATATACTGTTGACAAAATACATATAATACATGTTTATACATGTATTATAAACATGTATAATACATGTTTATGTTTATTTATTTATACATGTATAGATATGATATACAAGGACATATAAATGTGTGTGTGTTTGTATGTGTGTATGGTATATCCATGATCAGTAAACTTTTCTGTGAAGAGCCAGATTGTAACTAGTTTAGGATTTGAGGGCCACTCATTCTCTATCTCACCTATTCAACTGACAGAGGATGAGATTGTTGGTTGGATGGCATAACTGGCTCAATGGACATGAGTTTGAGCAAGCTCTGGGAGGTGGTAAAGGACAGGGAAGTCTGGTGTCCTGTAGTCCATAGGGTCACAAAGAGTCAGACACAACTGAGCAACTGAACAATAACA
The DNA here is from genome assembly GCF_027580195.1 of Bos mutus. Lineage (NCBI taxonomy): Eukaryota > Metazoa > Chordata > Mammalia > Artiodactyla > Bovidae > Bos > Bos mutus. Next base: position 53,299,292 of record NC_091617.1, read on the forward strand.
TAACATATATATGAGATAGTTAAAATTTTATCTTTTTAGAGAGAGGAAACTGGGGCTCAGGGAGATGAAATGACATATCCAAGATTGTGCAGCCAATAAGTAGCAGTGTGTGTGTGTGTGTGTGTGTGTGTGTGTTAGTCGCTCAGTCTTGTCTGACTCCTTGCAAACCCATGGACTGTAGCCCGCCAGGCTCCTCTGTCCATGGAATTCTCCAGGCAAGAATACTGGAGTAGGTTGTTACTCCCTTTTCCAGGGGATCTTCCCAACCTAGGGTTCAAAACCAGGTCTCTTGCACTGCAAGCAGATTTTTTACCATCTGAGCCACCAGGGAAACCCAGTAAGTAGTAGAGTGGTATCTTAAACTCATGCAGTGTAACCTAAAGATCCAGCTTTCTTAGACCAAATGATGGTGTAGCTTCATACAGGCCTTTACTGCATGAAGTCCCATGTGGAAAGGGGGCCTTGGGATTTGTAGCTTCTCGCCCCACTCCAGTACTCTTGCCTGGAAAATCCCATGGACAGAGGAGCCTGGTAGGCTGCAGTCCATGGGGTCATGAAGAATCGGACATGACTGAGAGACTTCACTTTCACTTTTCACTTTCATGCATTGGAGAAGGAAATGGCAACCCACTCCAGTGTTCTTGCCTGGAGAATCTCAGGGACGAGGGAGCCTGCTGGGCTGCTGTCTATGGGGTCGCACAGAGTCCGACACGACTGAAGCGACTTGGCAGCAGCAGCCACAAGTAGGATTTACAGAAGATGAAAGGGTGTTATGCTGTCCAGGTCATTCAGAAAGGTGTATATGAGTGAGTGGGTGTGTATGTATGTTCTGGGGAGTGTACTGTGATCACTTAGAACTCTAGAAAGGCCATCTTTTGTTTGCTCTAAAAGCAAGGTGAGGCTTATTTCAAGCTTCTCTGGGGTTGGTGTGAGTTTGCGCCAGCACAGGAACATATAAGCATCTGTAATCACATGGAAATTGTTAGTTTACTAAGGTGACACTGAAAATGGCAGAAAGTAATGACTTTTTATAAGAATCATAGGCAGTTCTGGTCTATGGGGTCGCACAGAGCCAGACACAACTGACACGACTTAGCAGCAGCAGCAGCAGCAGACAATTCTGCTCAGTTATGACCTTATATTTTGAAAATAAGTGTTAGAATTTCTGCCAGCTTGTAATGTTAACTATATGTCACCTTTTTGGTAATTTATGATGATCAGAAGTTTACAAGTTAAATATTTTACTGAATCTTTCCCAAGGACAAACTTTTGATACAATTTGCTTTCCTATTTCAAAATTTGTAGTTAGCCATGGGCAACTGGCTCTTTCAGAATTCTAACATTATACTCGTAAGCATTACATCTGAGAAGAAAAAGAATTGAACATTTGTATTCACAATGAAATACATAAGTGGGTGTCTAAAATGAACTAGTATTTTATTAATAGTGCCCAAAGATACTAGATTTGGACATACTACTCTGGGTAAGGATAATTAACTTTTGCAAGTCCCTGTCAGTGGACCAATTTTTGGTGTGTGTATTTATAAATCTGGTTTCTTCTTTTGTGCAGCCTATTGTATATACAACTTAAAAAACTGAACCAGGTCAATTCTGTGAGTGTCCCATAGGTGGTTTATTGATTTTTTAAATTATAATGATCAATCGGGTAAGTATATATCTTATAGCAGTAATTGCAACTTAAAAGCATGAGAACAGTTTTATTACAAATGCAATTAGAGAACTGAGGAGATTGTAGCTTAAAAACATCTCTTTGTGGAACCTGAAATTTAAGCTAATTCCTAGTATGAAGTCATATTCAATGTGGGTGCTTAAACACATTTATATTCTTGTAGTTGGTAAAAAAATTCCCAATAAAATCGCATATTTAAAAAATGTGTTCGTTTTTACTTCAGTGTGCACAGACAAATGTAGGTCCTTCCTTGCATCACCCAGTTTTAGGAAATTCCCTGGGACTTTGTATGTGTGGCGACTGCATCCAGACAAAAGCAAATTTGTCTTTGAAGCTCATGTTGGGAATCTTAAGTGAAATCTTGATTGCTTTTCAAGCCTAAAATTTATATGTAGATATCCTTTCTATCCTATTGATATTCAAATGTTCATTTTGTATCTTCCAGTCACCCTATGACTGTTTGTAATTTCAACACAGCCTTTTTATGTGCTTTTTGGTTTTGTTCTTAATACTACTAGTGACAAATACACTTTAACACTGGCAAATAACCATCATAGGGGGAGTTATTTATGCTTCTATAAATATAATGTTTAAAAAATATTTTTCAAGTGTTTACATCTAGACTTCAGTGTGTCTCAAACTTCAATTTCAAATAGAGTAAAGAAAAATCAAGTAGAGAAGAAGCGAAAGTTAGCTGATGGTGAACTTATGGATGATATAAATTTATGTGAATCTCAAAATTATAAGGAAGACCAATACAACTCTCCATGGTTGAATAAACAAGGTGGTAACTGTCTCTTCCCAAAATGTATTTAAACCTTTTCAATCTTTCTGCTGCCTCTTCACATATTAGTGGTCGATAGTTATTAATTTATTTGGCATTTATCATGCGAGTGTTAATTCATAAATATCTAATATGCCTTAAATAGAGTTGGGAGGAATTTTCTGATATGATGGGCTAAATCTAATGTAGTATTTATTGAGAGAAAATGAATATTTTCACATGAATCCCAGTGTTCAGTTCAGTTCAGTCGCTCAGTTGTGTCCAACTCTTTGCGACCCCATGGACTGCAGCACGCCAGGCCTCCCTGTCCATCACCAACTCTGGGAGTTTACTCAAACTCATGTCCATGGAGTCAGTGATGCCATCCAACCATCTCATCCTCTGTCATCCCCTTCTCCTTCCGCCCTCAATCTTTCCCAGCATCAAGGTTTTTTCAAATGAGTCAGCCTTTCACATCAGGTGGCCAAAGTGTTGGAGTTTCAGCTTCAACATCAGTCCTTCCAATGAACACCCAAGACTGATCTCCTTTAGGATGGACTGGTTGGATCTCCTTGCAGTCCAAGGGACTCTCAAGAGTCTTCTCCAACACCACAGTTCAAAAGCATCAATTCTTCGGTGCTCAGCTTTCTTTATGGTCCAACTCTCACATCCATACATGACTACTGGAAAAACCATACAGTGGAATCCCACTGTAGTTTATTAATAAACTCTAAGTCTAGGATACACAGAGTGACATTGGAATCTGCACTAAATTAGCAGCAGTTTGTAAGTTGGTTAGTATTTATGTTGGTACTCCATTCCTCTAGGAAGCTGTATGTAAGAACAAACTACCAAGCAACCACCAGGTTTCCTTATAAGCCATATTTTAAAAATTTATTTTTTAATAAATTTTAAAATAATTTTATTTATTTATTTTTGGTTGTGCTGGATCTTTGTTGTTGTGTGGGGCTTTTTCTAGTTGCAGTGTGTGAGGGCTACTCTTGGTTGTGGTGCTTGGGCTTCTCATTGCGGTGATTTCTCTGTTTGTGGAGCACAAGCTCTAGGTGCTTGGGGTTCAGTCATTGCAGCACGTGGTCTCAGTAGTTGTGGCACATGGACTTAGTTGCTCTGAGGCAAGTGGAATCTTCCTGGACCAGGGATTGAACCTGTGTCCCTTGTGTTGGCAAGCAGATTCCTATCCACTGCGCCACCAGATAAGTCCTTTTATTTATTTTTTATAGTTTCTTTCCTTCTTTCTTTCTTTTTTATTAGAGTATAATTGCTTTACAATGTTGTGTTAGTTTCTGCTGTACATCAGCAGAATATGTAAATCAGCAATATGTTTATGTATATCTCTTCCTTCTGGGACTTCCCACCCATCTAGGTCATCACAGAGCATCAAGCTGAGCTCCCTGTGTTACACAGCAGGTTACTACTAGCTATTTATTTTACACATGGTAGTATATTTGTGTTTCTATGTAGATTGGAAATCTTACAAGTTGAGCTAGTCTTCAGTTAGTGGTGAAATGATAGTTGAATCAAACGCAAATTCTCTTGGTCATTGTTTCCTGGACTTTCTTTTCCTTCCTGTGCTCATCTTCCCTCCACTGTTCCCTGCCTCTTGCTCCTCTTCCATATTAGAATCTCAGTATTTGGCCTTTCTTCAGTTTGAAATTTAGTGTATAGTTTAAGAACTCTGCAGAGTCAGAGTTGAGTTTAAAGAAACTAGAACCCATGTTTTTCTGTGATTGTCATACAAAGCTTGATAAAGTCAGTATTTTCTGCCTTTGGTACAAATAATTACTTCCTCTATGTTATTTCTATGAGTTGACTCCATTTTTAATGCTTGGGAAGAATTATTTAGAACTCAGGTTTCCATGACCATGTTTTTAGGCTATATTATGTGTTTCCATCTTTGCTATTACTAATGAAATTTCTTATTCTATTTGTTCTTTTACAAAAAGCATTCTGATCACTTGAACAGGTTTTAGGTGTGAGAGTACAGCATCAATTTAAAATCAAGAGTTATATACTGAACATTGTAGTCAAGGGGAACAAAATAAGATGGATCTACATTTTATAATTCAGCATTTTATTATTCAAGAAAAGCAGAAATATTTCCAAACTGACTACCTGAGTTTTTAAAAACAAATTTATAAAATAGCACATAACCATGTGAAAATGTAAATTTACTGCTAAATATGCTATCAGATGATAAACAATTTAAAGGTTGAGACTGTCTTTTTCACTTTTTTTTTTTTTTTTGGCCAAACCTACAACATAGCATGCACTTAGCAAAATTTTTAAGGGAAATGGGTAACTTTTGAAATTAATTTTTTTGTCAAATTAAAACATGTAAGTAAAACATAAATGAATTTGTGATCAATTTTCAACATATTCCATAATTTTCTCATCTGAAGACTTTAGATCTTCACTGATTTAAAAATATTTAAAAATTATAACAAATCTACCTCTAAAATTTTAGGTAATACTATTTTGTAGTAACAAATTAGCTTAAGTCAAGGGTGGAACAGCAAACAAGCCTATTATTTTGACATTTAAGTAGACTTACCCAATGGTTTCAAACTAGAAACTGTTTTATTCTGAGTATCAGTAAAAAATAAATCACATAGTGCATAAACTTGAATAACTATTATATTATGTTTTCCTTTAAAGACAATTATGTAGTGACTTAACAGTACTAAGTACCTCCTAAGGTTATGGAACATAGCAAATAACGTAATTAATATCTAGATTTTTTAAGATTTCAATCACCACTCTTGTCATTTGTACTTAAAAAACAATTACTTTTTATTACCCAGAAAATGTTACTCTCATTTTGCTATTCATTGAGAATTAGAGGTTAAATTCAAAGACTGAATCAAATTGTCCTTTCCAAAGTACTTGATTTGGCTTCCAAGGTGGCTCAGAGGTAAAGAGTCCACCTTCCAAGCAGGAGACATGGGTTCCATCCCTGGATAGGGAAGATCTCCTGGAGAAGGAAATGGCAACCCACTCCAGTGTTCTTACCTGGGAAATCCCACGGATAGAGAGCCTGACGGGCTATTGTCCATGGGGTCGAAAAGAATCAGACACGACTTAGCAACTAAACAACAACTACAGTAACAAAGGACTTGAATAGACTGCTGCTGGCAAAGTTGTCCCTTTCTCTCCAACCCTAACATGGCGGACTTAATCAGGCCCATTTCTGGTCTCCTGGAATAAGATGTTTATTTCCCTAAAGTAATGAAATTGATAGTATTAGAGGCTACCATTTATTGAGTGGGAATCTTTACTAATTATTTTCATATATTATCGCTCCTTCAGCCCTTTCCCAGTTCTAATTTCACATAGAGTAAATCCAAAAGATTTACTGACAAGAGGTTCTCTTTTGAAGCAGGTTGCTGATAGCCACCAAGTTTAATTATATTGGAAGTTGCAGGAAAAAAAATGCAACAAGTTGAACTCTCAGTATAAAGCTGCCTATCAGACATAATCAAAATGCAGATGTGAGTATTTAAATATGTTTTGCTATAGCAGAACAAAAAAGAAACAATTCAATAATATACACTGCAGGAAACTGGGGTGACAAATGCCTTTTCAATTTTCTGAAAGTTGTATAGGAGTAAAAACATACTCCCAATAAATTAGGCTTTTACTATAACAGATTTGGTTTTTCATTTAGGAAGGCAAAAATAAGATCAGACTTCAAGTTTCTACCTATTTCATCCATTCTGACAACTTTAAATGAAGTAAAGTAGTTTTTTGACTATAACCTTCTATCATAATGTTTTTCTCATACTTCTCTAGCACACATGACTTATCCTTTGCTTTTGTCAATGTCATAGCATTTCCCTCCTTATTTAACTTGCTTTGTTCTAAACCAACTGTATCAAGTAGATATAATTTCATGAAGCTACTTTTCTAGCAGCATAACCTGACATGTGAGTGGAAACACCAGGTAAACAGAATTTAATTTTCTTAGACTTTGTGGAAATTCAGGCTTGCATTTTCTTTAATTTTCCACTGAGTTCTGTGCTCACAAGATAAGTGATCCTTTCTGGGAACTGAGGTTTATTTAGACCACAGGAGCACCTTGGTTTATGAAAACCCGTATAAGAAAATCTACACACAAAAAAGAAGTTGAAGAATTGTTTTTCAAAAGAGATCTTTAGTTTCCTGAATGGATTTGCCAAGGGGTTGCTTCCAAAAGCCAGCTCTAAAAGTACATCTGCTTATTTTACACACCATTAACTATTTGTCAGAGAAAATTAAAGAATTAGGAATCCACTGCCAATTACAGAGCAGTTAAAAATGAAAGCCCTTTTATTTGAAATTATAGTGGAAATAAACATGAAAACATGCTTGCCACACCTAATGATAGAAAAGTCAGCTTAAGAACATGACATTCCTGATATCCTCTGAGTTACTGGTTATCCTGAGCTGGGCTGTGTTTGAAGGCCACAGAAGTTGTTATAGTTTAAAGCAGATTTTTGTTCTCAAAGGATTTATAATGTAGTGAGAAGGATCAAATTCATGAATGCTGAGATAGTAGGGAGTAAGCTGCTCTGGAAATGAGATTTGATAATATAGTTAGCAATTCTTGGTTAATCAGAGAAATCTTCCAGAAAACAACTTTTGATTTGTGATCTGACTATTGAAGGGAAATATCGCAAACCCTACAGGACAAACTGAGGTAAGAAAAGCATACAGTTTGACATCTAGAAATGAGATTTGTCTCTTAACTAGCCATGTGCTTTGGGGGAAGACACTTTACTTCTCTGAGCTACACTTTTCCTCATCTTGAAACATGACTGATAATCTTTATCTACCTCATAGTGCTGTTGGGAAACCGAGTGAGATAGAGTTGTAAAGTGCTTCACACAGTCCTCAGTGCAATTTCCCTGAGAATTAGGTGGTGTTCTCCAACTTCACATGAAAGGTATCAAGCCTCAATCTGATTTAGTCAGATTTAGTGCCTCTAAGCTGAACAGCCCCAATCCACAGGCTGTTCTTCATTAGTGGCAATCATGTTCTCAAAGTCTCTCCTCTCAGCCTCCTTTCCACTTCTGGCTGATTTTCCACTAACCTGGACCAGGTACTCCAACTCAGGGCCAGATGTGGATTTATAGGGAAGCCCATTCCCTAAGAACTTGATTACTTGCTTACTAAGTGCCCAGTCAGGCTTCCCAGGTCATGCTGGTGGTAAAGAACCCGTCTGTCAGTGCAGGGGACATAAGAGATATGGGTTCGATTCCTGGGTTTGGAGGATCCTCTGGAGGAGGGCATGGAAACCCACTTCATTATTCTTGCCTGGAGAATCCCTTGGGCACAGGAGCCTGGCAGGCTATAGTACATAAGGTCGCAAAGAGTTGAACATGACTGAAGCGACTTAGCACTCACACGTGAGTGACCAGCAGCTATAGTGTAAAGACCACAAATAGTCTAGTAGTCTACTAGAAGTATAGACAGATGTCAGAGATATTTCAGGTTTCAGTTCCAGACCATAATAAAGCATAGATGGCAATAAAGTGAGTCACACAAATTCTTTGGTTTCCTAGTGCTTAAGTTTATACTACACTGCAGTCTAATAAGTGGACAAAAGCATTATGTCTAAAACAAATGTACTCACCTTGACTATTAATTAAAATATTTTATTGCTAAAAAATGCTAACCATCCTCTGAACCTTTAGCTAGTGGTAATCTTTTTGCTGTGGAGGGTATTGCCTCAGTGTTGATGGCTGCTGACTGGTCAGGGTGATAGTTGTTGAAGATTGGGGTGACTGTGGCAGTTTCTTAAAACAACAATGAAGTTTGCAACATTGACTGACTCTTCCTTTCATGAATGATTTCTTTGTAGCTTGTAATGTTTGATAGTGTTTTACCTACAGTTGATCTTCTTTCAAAATTGGAGTCTGTCCTCTCAAATCCTGCTGCTGCTTTATCAACTAAGTTTATGTCATATTATAAATCTTTTGTTGTCATTTCAGTAGTCTTTATAACATCTTCACCGAGTAGATTTAACTCAAGAAATCTCTTTCTTGGGACTTCCTGGTGGTTCAGTGGTTAACACTGTTCTCTCAATGCAGGGAGCATGGGTTTGATCCCTGGTCAGGGAACTAAGATCCCTCATGCTGCCTGGCACAGCCATAAATAAATAAATAAATAAATAAGGCTCCCATGGGGAAAAAAAAGAAACTACTTTCTTTGCTCTCCAGGAAGCAGGTCCTCATCTCTTCCAAGTTTTATCTTGAGACTGCAGAAATTCCGTCACATCTTGCTGTGACTCTAAGTCTCCACCTCTGAGTCTTGTTCTCTTGCTGTTTTCATCTGCAGTTACTTCCTCCACAGAAGTCTTGAACCCCTCAAATGCACCCATGAGGTTTGGAATCAACTTCTTCCAAACTCCTATTGATTTTGATGCTTTGACCTCTTCCCATGAACCATAAGTGTTCTTAATAGCATCTAAAATGGTGACTCTTTTCCAGGAGATTTTCAATTTATTTTCCCAGGCCCATTAGAGGAATTGCTATCTATGGCAGTTGCAACCTTACAAAATATATTTATTAAATACTGAGTCTCCAAAGTCGACATGACTCCTTGACCCATGGACTTCAGATTGGATGCTGTGTTGACAGACATGAAAAACATTAATCTCATTCTACATCTCCATCAGAGCTCTTGGTTAATCAGGTTCATTGTCTATGAGAAGTGCTATTTTGAAAGGACTTTTTTCAGAGTAGTTAAGTCTCAACAGTCAGCTAAAATATTCAGTAAACCATATTGTAAACTGATGTGCTGTCATCTAAGCTTTCTTGGTATGTTATAGACCACAAGCAGAGTAGATTTAGCATATTTAAGAGACCTAGCAATTCCAGAATGGTGAATGAGCATTGGCTTTAACTTAAAGTCATGAGGTACATCTTTTAAAAAAATTAATTAATTTCTTTTTTTAATTGAAGGATAATTGCTTTACAGAATTTTGTTGTTTTCTGTCAAACCTCAACATGAATCAGCCATAGGTATACATATATCCCCTCCCTTTTGAAACTTCCTCCCATCTCCCTCCCCATCCCACCCCTCTAGGTTGATACAGAGCCCCTGTTTGAGTTTCCTGAGCCATACAGCAAATTCCTGTTGGATATCTATTTTACATATGGTAATGTAAGTTTCCATATTACTCTCTCCATACATCTCATCCTCTCCTCCCTTCTCCCCATATCCATAAGTCTATTTTATATGTCCATTTCTCCATTGCTGCCCTGTGAATAAATTCTTCAGTACCATTTTTCTAGATTCTGTATATATGCATTAGAATATGATCTTTCTCTTTCTCTTTCCGAATTACTTCACTCTGTATAATAGGTTCTAGGTTCATCCACCTCATTAGAACTGACTCAAAGGCATTCCTTTTTATGGCTGAGTAATAATCCATTGTGTATATGTGCCACAACTTCTTTATCCATTCATCTGCTGATGTACATTTAGGTTGCTTCCATGTTCTAGTTATTGTAAATAGTGCTGCAATGAACAGTGGGATACATGTGTCTTTTTCAATTTTTGTTTCCTCAGAGTATATGCCTAGGAATGGGATTGCTGGGTCATACGGTGGTTTTATTCCTAGTTTTTTAAGGAATCTCCATACTGTCTTCCATAGTGGCTATATCAATTTAAATTCCCACATTCCCACCACTCTTGGGAATTTAAAGAGTGTTCCCTTTTCTCTACACCATCTCCAGAATTTATTGTTTGTAGAATTTTTGATGAGGGCCATTCTAACTGGTGTGAGGTGCTGTCTCATTGTAGTTTTGGTTTGCATTTCTCTAATAATGAGAGATATTGAGCATCTTTTCCTGTGTTTGTTAGCCATATCTATGTCTTCTTTGGAGAAATGTCTGTTTAGGTCTTTTTCCCACTTTTTGATTTTTTTTTTTTTTTTCTGGTATTGAGTTGTATGAGCTGCTTGCCTGTTTTGGAAATTAATGCTTTGTCAGTTTCATTTGCTCCAATTCTGAGAGTTGTCTTTTCACCTTGCTTAGAGTTTCCTTTGCTGTGCAAAAGCTTTTAAGTTTAATCAGATCCCACTTGTTTATTTTTGATTTTTTTTGTTACTCTAGGAAGTGGGTCATAGAGGATCTTTCTTTGATTTATGTCATTGAGTATTCTGCTTATGTTTTCCTCTAAGAGTTTTATGGTTTCTGGTCTTACATTTAGGTCTTTATTCTGTTTTGAATTTATCTTTGTGTATGGTGTTAGGAAGCATTCTAATTTCATTCTTTTACATGTAGCTGTCCAGTTTTCCCAGCACCACTTAATGAAGAGGCTGTCTTTGCCCCATTGTATATTCTTGCCTCTTTTGTCAAAAATAAGGTACACATAGATGCATGGGTTTATTTCTGGGCTTCCTAGCTTGTTCCATTGGCCTATATTTCTGTTTTTGTGCCAGTACTATACTGTCTTGATAACTGTAACTTTGTAATATAATCTGAAGTCAGGAAGGTTGATTCCTCCAGCTCCATTCTTCTTTCTTTTCTTTGGCTATTCAGGGTCTTTTGTGTTTCCATATGAATTATGAATTTTTTTGTTCTAGTTCTATGAAAATGTCATTGGTAATTTGATAGGGATCACATTGAATCTGTAGATTGTGTTTGGTAGTATAGTCATGTTCACAATATTGATTCTGCCTACCCAGGAACATGGAATATCTCTCCATCTGTTTATGTCATTTTTTTTCCTTTCATTCAGTTCAGTTCAGTTCAGTTGCTCAGTCATATCTGACTCTTTGCGACTCCATGAATCGCAGCATGCCAGGCCTCCCTGTCCATAACCAACTCCCAGAGTTCACTCAGACTCATGTCCATTGAGTCAGTGATGCCATCCAGCCATCTCATCTTCTGTAGTCCCCTTCTCCTCCTGCCCCCAATCCCTCCCAGCATCAGGGTCTTTTCCAATGAGTCAGCTCTTCGCATGAGGTGGCCAAAGTACTGGAGTTTCATCTTCAGCATAATTCCCTCCAAAGAAATCCCAGGGCTGATCTCCTTCAGAATGGACTGGTTGGATCTCCTTGCAGTCCAACGGACTCTCAAGAGTCTTCTCCAACACCACAGTTCAAAAGCATTAGTGTCTTAATATTTTCTGTGTATAGTTCTTTTGTCTTCTTAGGGAAGTTTATTCCTAGATATTTAATTTTTTGTTGTTGCAATGATGAATGAGATTGATTCCTTAATTTCCCTTTCTGATTTTTTATTGTTAGTATATGGAAATGCAAATGATTTCTATGTATTGATTTTGTATCCTGCAATTTTGCTAAATTCACTGATTAGCTCTAATAATTTTCTGATACTATCTTTAGGATTTTCTATGTATAGTATTATGTCATCTGCAAACAGTGAGAGCTTTACCTCTTCTTTTCTGATCTGGATTCCTTTTATTTCTTTTTCTTCTCTGATTGCTGTATCTGAGACTTCCAAAACTATGTTGAATAATAGTGGTGAAAGTGGACACCCTTGTTTTGTTCCTGATCTTAGCAGGGAGTGCTTTCAGTGTTTCACCATTGAGAATAATGTTTGCTGTGGGCTTATCATATATGGCCTTTACTATGTTGAGGTAGGTTTCTTTTATGCCCATTTTTTGAAGAGTTTTAATCAGAAATAGGTATGAATTTTGTCAAAGGCTTTTTCTGTATCCATTGAGATGATCATATGGTTTTTATCCTTCTATTTGTTAATATGGTGTATCACACTGATTGATTTGTGTATATTGAAGAATCCTTGCATCCCTGGAATAAACCCAATTTGATCATGGTGTATGAACTTTTTGATGTGTTGCTGAATTCTGTTTGCTAAAATTTTACTGAGGATTTTTCCATCTATGTTCATCAATGATATTGGCCTGTAGTTTTCTTTTTTTGTGCTGTCTTTGTCTGATTTTGGTATCAAGGTGATGGTGGCCTCACAGACTGTTTGGAAGTGTTCCTTCTTCTGCAATTTTTTAAAGAGTTTTAGAAGGATAGGAACTAGCTCTTCTCTAAATGTTTGATAGAATTCTTCTGTGAAGCCATCTGGTATTGGACTTTTGTTTTTTGGGAGATTTTTGATCACAGCTTCAATTTCAGTGCTTGTATAATTGGGTTGTTCATAATTTCTATTTCTTCCTGGTTCAGTCTTGGAAGATTGAACTTTTCTAAGAATCTGTTCCTTTCTTCCAGGTTATCCATTTTATTGCCCTATACTTGTTTGTAATAATCTCTTTTAATCCTTTGTATTTCTGCATTGTCTGTTGTAATCTCTCCTTTATCACTTCTAATTTTGTTGATTTGATTATTCTCTCTTTTGTTCTTGATGAGTCTGGCTAAAGTTTTGTTAACGTCTTCTCAAAGAACCAGTTTTTAGTTTTATTAATCTTTACTATTGTTTCTTTCATTTATTTCTGCTCTGGTCTTTATGATTCCTTTCCTTCTGCTATTTTGTTGTTGTTCTTCTTCTTTTTCCAAGTTGTTTTAGGTGTAAAGTTAGGCTGTTTATTCGATGTTTTTCTTGTTTTCTGAGGTAGGATTGTATTGCTGTAAACTTCCCTCTTAGAACTGCTTTTGCTGCATCCTGTAGGTTTTGAGTTGTCGTGTTTTCATTGTCATTTGTTTCTAGAAATATTTTGATTTCCCTTTTGATTTCTCCAGTAACCTGTTGGTTATTTAGAAATGTATTGTTTAATCTTCATGTGTTTGTGTTTCTTACAATTTTTTTTCTTGTAATTGACATCTAGTTTCATAGCGTTGTTGTTGGAGAAGATGCTTGGTATGATTTCAATTTTCTTAAATTTACTAAGGTTTGATTTGTGACCCAAGATGTGGTTTATGTGTTCCTTGTGCACTTGAGAAGGTGTATTCTTCTGCCTTTGGATGGAATGTCCTGAAGATATCAGTGAGATCCATCTCATCTAATGTATCATTTAAGACCTGTGATTCCTTATTAACTTTCTGTTTTGATGATTTGTCCATTGGTGTGAGTGGGGTATTAAAGTCTCCTACTATTGCTGTGTTACTGTCAATTTCTCCTTTTATGTCTGTTAGTGTTTGTCTTGTGTATTGAGGTGCTCCTGTGTTGGATGCATAGATATTTACAATTGTTATGTCTTCCTCTTGGATTGACCCCTTGATCATTATGTAGTGTCCTTCCTTATCTCTTGTAATTGTCTTCATTTTAAGGTCTATTTCGTCTGATACAAGGATTGCTACTCCAGCTTTCTTTTGCTTCCCATTTGTATGGAATATGTTTTTCCATTCTCTTACTTTCAGTCTATATGTGTCTTGAGATCTGAAGTGGGTTTCTTGTAAATAGTATATATATGGGTCTTGTTTTTGTATCCATTCAGCCAGTCTGTGTCTTTTGGTTGGAGCATTTAATCTACTTACATTTAAAGTAATTATTGATATGTGTGTTCCTATTGCCATTTTCTTAATTGTTTGGAGTTGATTTTGCAGATATTTTTTCTTTTCTTGTATTTCTTGACTGCATAATTCCTGTTGATATTTGTTGTAAAGCTGGTTTAGTCATACTGAATTCTCTTAACTTTTGCTTGTCTGAAAAGCTTTTTATTTATCCATCAATTTTGAATGAGATCCTTGCTGGGTGCAGTAATCTTGACTGTAGATTTTCCCCTTTCAGTACTTTAAATATATTCTGCCACTCCTTTCTGGCCTGCAGAGTTTCTGCTGAAAGATCAGCTGTTAAATGTATGAGGTTTTCCTTGTATGTGACTTGTTGCTTCTTCCTTGCTGCTTTTAATATTCTTTCTTTGTGTTTAGTCTTTGTTAGTTTGATTAGTATGTGTCTTGGCATGTTTCTCCTTGGGTTTTTCCTGTATGGGACTCTTTGTGTGTCTTGGACTTGATTGACTATTTCCTCTTCCATGCTGGGGAAATTTTCAATTCTAATCTCTTCAAAGATTTTCTCATACCGTTTCTTTTTCTCTTCTTCTGGGACCCCTATAGTTCCAATGTTGGTGCATTTGATATTGTCCCAGAGATCTCTGAGACCATCCTCCATTCTTTTCATTCTTTTTACTTTATTCTTCTCTTCAGAAGTTACTTCCACCATTTTATCTTCTAGCTCACTGATTCATTCTTCTGCTTCAGATATCCTGCTATTGATTCCTTCCAGAGTATTTTAAATTGTGTTGTTAGTCTCTGTGTGTTTATTCTTTAATTCTTCCAGGTCTTTGTTAATTGATTCTTGCTTTTTCTCCATTTTGTTTCCAAGGTTTTTGATCATCTTTACTATCATTATTCTGAATTCTTTTCAGGTAATTTGTCTATTTCTTCTTCAGTCATTTGGACTTCTGTGTTTTTAATTTGTTCCTTCATTTGTGTAGTATTTCTCTGTCTTTTTGTTATTTCTTTTAACTTATTGTGTTTGAAGTCTCCTTTTCCCAGGCTTTAAGGTTGAATTTTTTCTTTCTTCCTTTTGGTTTCTGCCCTCCTAAGGTTGGTCCAGGGTGTTTTTTTAAGCATCATATATGGTGAATTTGTGCTGAATTTTTTTTTTTTTTTTCTCTGATGGGAAAGGATGAGTGAGGTGGCCATCCTGTCTGCTGATGACTGGGTTTGTATTTTTGTTTTGTTTCTTGTTTAGATGAGGCATCCTGCACAGGGTGCTACTGGTGGTTGGGTGATGCAGGGTCTTGTATTCAAGTGGTTTCCTTTGTGTGAGTTCTCATTATTTGATACTCCCTATGGAAAATTCTGAAAGAGATGGGAATACCAACCACTTGACCTGCCTCTTGAGAAATCTATATGCAGGTCAGGAAGCAACAGTTAGAACTAGACGTGGAACAACAGACTGGTTCCAAATAGGAAAAGGAGTACATCAAGGCTGTATATTGTAACCCTGCTTATTTAACTTATATGCAGAGCACATCATGAGAAATGCTGGGCTGGAAGAAGCACAAGCTGGAATCAAGATTGCTGGGAGAAATGTCAATAACCTCAGTTATGCAGATGACACCACCCTTATGGCAGAAAGTGAAGAGGAACTCAAAAGCCTCTTGATGAAAGTGAAAGAGGAGAGTGAAAAAGTTGGCTTAAAGCTCAACATTCAGAAAACAAAGATCATGGCATCTGGTCGCATCACTTCATGGCAGATAGATGGGGAAACAGTGGAAACAGTGTCAGACTTTATTTTTTGGGGTTCCAAAGTCACTGCAGATGGTGATTGCACCCATGAAATTAAAAGGCGCTTACTCCTTGGAAGGAAAGTTATGACCAATATAGACAGCATATTCAAAAGCAGAGACATTACTTTGCCAACAAAGGTCTGTCTAGTCAAGGCTATGATTTTTCCAGTGGTCATGTATGAATGTGAGAGTTGGACTGTGAAGAAAGCTGAGCACCAAAGAACTGATGCTTTTGAACTGTGGTGTCGGAGAAGAGTCTTGAGAGTCCCTTGGACTGCAAGGAGATCCAACCAGTCCATTCTAAAGGAGATCGGTCCTGGGTGTCCTTTGGAAGGAATGATGCTAAAGCTGAAACTCCAGTACTTTGGCCACCTCATGTGAAGAGCTGATTCATTGGAAAAGACTCTGATGCTGGGAGGGATTGTGGGCAGGAGGAGAAGGGGATGACAGAGGATGAGATGGCTGGATGGCATCACTGACTCAATGGCCATGAGTTTGTGTGAACTCCAGGAGTTGGTGATGGACAGGGAGGCCTGGCGTGCTGCAATTCATGGGGTCACACAGAGTCGGACACGACTGATCGACTGAACTGAACTGAACTGAGGGTTAGTTCTCTGGTAGGGTCTTAGAGTCAGTTCTCCCACTCCAAAGGCTCAGGGATTGATCTCTGGTCAGGAATGAATATTCCACAAGTAATTTGTTATGGCATTAAGTAATATTAAAACAAATACCCCAAAATAAGAAACCAAAGTTGAATCCCAGACAAATGGCAGTTACAAAATCAGGTGAATAATAATTAAAGTAATGAAATATGCACATATACATATACACCCTTGAGCAAAGTCGAAACAGTCCATCAAAAATAAAGTACAGTAGATTTACCTGGCAAACAAAGGAAACCATAAATTATATCTACCAGTTAAGAACAAAACTAACTAAAGCATAAACTGGAAAACAAAACTAAAGCAAGTTGCCAATTGGGGAATAAAGCAATGAAAATACAACTAACAAATGGGTTGAGAGGAAAGGAAAGAAAGAAAGAATAGATATGCAAAGTTAAATAGAGGTAGATGAAGATTTGTATACATTAAACATTAACTGCAAGGGGAAAAGATTAGTAGCAACATAAAACAAAGGAATAAATGTAGAAAAAATAATAGGTTTAAAAATTAAAATTAAAAAAAAAAAAAAAACTCTACAGAACTGCAAAAGCTGAACGTAGAGGCAGAGGTTTATAACAACAATAAAAAATGTGACTGAGAAAAAAAGTAGCTCAAAAGGTTAATTAGATTTCATAGTGCCAATAAAATTGACAACTACGACAGAGGGGGAAAAAAAAAGAGAAAAAAAAAAAAACCTAAAGAATCTACAGAATAAGTCAAAACATAAAAATAATAAATGTTTTTTTTGAATCACTGCTGTCCGAGATATTTCCCTTGCTGGGAGTTACAGTCCACCTCACCTCCCTAAGATGACCTCAAACACTGTGCTGGTCTCTGGACCTGCTTTAGGGGCAGCTCAGATTCTAATGTAGTCCCACTCCTGTGTGTTTTTGCCTCCAATGTCCACAGCTATCAGAACTAGTGCATTTTCTTTTGTGGGAGCTCTCAATGTGCTTATATATATTCCATAGACACAGAGTGCCTATTGATTGTATGGATTTAATCTGCAGCTTGTACAGCTGGTGGGAAGGTTTTGGGTCTTCTTCGTTGGCCATATTGCCCCTGGGTTTCAATTGTAGTTTTATTTCCACCTCTACATGTGGATCGTCCATTGGGATTTGCTCCTGAGGCTGCTCTGGAGGACTTGGGTTTGCGCCTGTGAGGGCCAGGTGTGGAGGTGGTGCAGCTGCTTGAGTCATAGGGGTTCTGGCAGCACCAGATACCCAGGGATGTTGGCGGCTAGGGCAGCAGGAAATATAGTACCCTTGCATCTGGTCCCATCACTTCATGGGAAATAGATGGGGAAACAGTGTCAGACTTCATATTATAGATATGCAAGGTTCAATAGAGGTAGATGAACAAGGTTTGTTTAAAGTTTAACTGCAAGGGGACAAGAACAGAGGAAAGGCAAACAATGGAATAAATATAATAGGTTTAAAAAATTAAAATTTAAAACAATAAAAATAGAAAATAATTAAAAAATCAAAAATAAATGGGAAAACAAGGAATCCTCCAAAGAACTGTAAAAATCCAATGTAGAAGCAGAGGTTCATCACAAGAGTAAAAAGTATGACTGAATAGACACATGTACATATACACCCACCAGCAAAATCAAAACATTCCAGCAAAATTAAGTACAATAGATTGATTGACCTGGTGAACAAAGGAAAAAAAAATACATACATACCAGAATAGAACCACCTGAAGCACAAACTGGGAAACAAAACTAGAGCAAGGTGCCAATTGGAGAATAAAAGAATGAAAATAAAACTAACAAATATATTGAGAGAAAAGGAAAGAAAGGAAAAAATACATATGCAGAGTTAAATAGAGATACAGATGACTCTTGAGAGTCCCTTGGACTGCAAGTAAATCCAACCAGTCCATTCTAAGGGAGATCAGTCCTGGGTGTTCATTGGAAGGACTGATGTTGAAGCTGAAATTCCTATACTTTGGCCACCTGATGCGAAGAGCTGACTCTTTGGAAAAGGCCCTGATGCTGGGAAAGATTGAGAGCAGGAGGAGAAGCGAACAACAGAGGATGAGATGGTTGGATGGCATCATCAGCTCGATGGACATGGGTTTGGTTGGACTCCGGGGGTTGGTGATGGACAGGGAGGCCTGGCGTGCTGTGGTTCATGGGGTCACAAGGAGTCGGGCACAACTGAGCCACTGAACTGAACTGAACTGAAAAGATTTATATACATTAAAGATTAACTGCAAGGGGAAAAGAACAGTAGGGAAAGTAAACAAATAATAAATGTAGAAAAAATAATAATAGGTTTAAAAAATGAAAAAGAGAGAGAGAGAGAAAAGGAAACTCCACAGAATTTCAAAAGCTGTATATAGAGACAGAGATTCATAACAGCAATACAAATGTGACCGAAGAAAAATAAGGCTCAAAAGCTTCATTAGATTTCATAGTGCCAATGAAATTGGCAACTACACCGTGGGCGAGGGGAAGGAATTGAAACCAACCACACAAACAAAAATCCTAAAGAATCTACAGAGCAAGTCAAAACACGAGAATAATACAGGTTTTTCTTTAGTCATTGCTCTCAGAGTCCTTTCACCCGCTAAAATTGCAGTCCACCTCACCTCCCTAGGATGCCCTCCAAAACTGTGCTGAACTCTGAACCTGATTTGGGGGGAGCTCATTCCAATCCGGTCCTACTCCTATACGTTTTTTGTCTCCAATGTTCACAACTATCGGAACTAGGACGTTTCCTTTTGTGGCAGTTATCAGTGTCTTTTTATATATTATTCAGTTCAGTTCAGTCGCTCAGTCGTGTCCGACTCTTCGCGACCCCATGAATCGCAGCACACGCCAGGCCTCCAGTCCATCACCAACTCCCGGAGTTCACTCAGACTCACGTCCATCGAGTCAGTGATGCCATCCAGCCATCTCATCCTCTGTCGTCCCCTTCTCCTGCCCCGAAGCCCTCCCAGCATCAGGGTCTTTTCCAATGAGTCAACTCTTCGCATAAGGGGGCCAAAGTACTGGAGTTTCAGCTTTAGCATCATTCCTTCCAAAGAAATCCCAGGGCTGATCTCCTTCAGAATGGACTGGTTGGATCTCCTTGGAGTCCATGGGACTCTCAAGAGTCTTCTCCAACACCACAGTTCAAAAGCATGAATTCTTCAGTGTTCAGCCTTCCTCACCGTCCAACTCTCACATCTATACATGACCACAGGAAAAACCATAGCTTTGACTAGACGGACCTTTGTTGGCAAAGTAATGTCTCTGCTTTTGAATATGCTATCTAGGTTGGTCATAATTTTCCTTCCAAGAAGTAAGCGTCTTTTAATTTCATACCTGCAGTCATCATCTGCAGTGATTTTGTGAATGTGAATGTGAAATCAAGTGGGCCTTAGAAAGCAGCACTACGAACAAAGCTAGAGGAAGTGATGGAATTCCAGTTGAGCTATGTCAGATCCTGAAAGATGATGCTGTGAAAGTATTGCACTCAATATGCCAGCAAATTTGGAAAAGCTCAGCTTGTGTCCACAGGACTGGAACAGTCAGTTTTTCATTCAAATCCCAAAAAAGGCAATGCCAAAGAATACTCAAAGTACTGCACAGTTACACTCACGTCACATGCTAGTAAAGTAATGCTCAAAAATTCTCCAGGCCAGGCTTCAGCAATACGTGAACTGTGAACTTCCTGATGTTCCAGCTGGTTTTAGAAAAGGCAGAGGAACCAGAGATCAAATTGCCAACATCTGCTGGATCATGGAAAAAGCAAGAGAGTTCCCGAAAAACCTCTATTCCTGCTTTATTGACTATGCCAAAGCCTTTGACTGTGTGAATCACAAGAAACTGTGGAAAATTCTGAAAGAGATGGGAATACCAGACCACCTGACCTGCCTCTTGAGAAACCTCTATGCAGGTCAGTAAGCAACAGTTAGAACTGGACGTGGAACAACAGACTGGTTCCAATTAGGAAAAGCAGTACGTCAAGGCTGTATATTATCACCCTGCTTATGTAACTTCTATGCACAGTACATCATGAGAAAACCTGGACTGGAAGAAACACAAGCTGGAATCAAGATTGCCGGGAGAAATATCAGTAACCTCAGATATGCAGATGACACCGCCCTATGGCACAAAGTGAAGAGGAACTAAAAAGCCTCCTGAGGAAGGTGAAAGTGGAGAGTGAAAAAGTTGGCTTCAAGCTCAACATTCAGAAAACGAAGATCATGGCATCCGGTCCCATCACCTCATGGGAAATAGATGGGGAAACGATGGAAACAGTGTCAGACTTTATTTTGGGGGGCTCCAAAATCACTGCAGATGGTGACTGCAGCCATGAAATTAAAAGACACTTACTCCTTGGAAGGAAAGTTATGACCAACATAGATAGCATATTCAAAAGCAAAGACATTACTTTGCCAACAAAGGTCCGTCTAGTCAAGGCTATGGGTTTTCCTGCGGTCATGTATGGATGTGAGAGTTGGACTGTGAAAAAGGCTGAGCGCCTAAGGATTGATGCTTTTGAACTGTGGTGTTGGAGAAGACTCTTGAGAGTCCCTTGGACTGCAAGGAGATCCAACCAGTCCATTCTGAAGCAATTGAGCCCTGGGATTTCTTTGGGGGAATGATGCTGAAGCTGTAACTCCAGTACTTTGGCCACCTCTTGAGAAGAGTTGACTCATTGGAAAAGACTCTGATGCTGGGAGGAATTGGGGGCAGAAGGAGAAGGGGGACAGCAGAGCATGAGATGGCTGGATGCCGTCACTGACTCTATGGACGTGGATCTGGGTGAACTCCGGGAGGTGGTGATGGGCAGGGAGTCCTGGCGTGCTGCGATTCATGGGGTCACGAAGAGTGGGACAGGAATGAGCGACTGAACTGAACTGATCTGAACTGAACTGAACTGAAGTGACCAGGTATCCATAGACACAAGACTTTTTTGGCCTGTAGCAGCTCTGCCCCAGCAAGCATTGAGCATGAACTTGGCATAGCTTCTTGATTTCTGGGGACCGTGGTAGCGATAACTGTGCAGGGACAATGACCTCCTCTGTCGCAGAAGTTTTGACCCTATCAGAGTCTTTTCACCAGCCTCTTGTAGCTGGTGATAAGGATGCCTCTTTGCCACTCTTCCTCTATAGCTCCACTCTTTCAGGCACTTAGAGGCTCCCTTGCCTGGGGTACTTCTCTGTTGTTTGGAGCATCAGGCACATAGATGGGGCCCCTGGGTGGGGTCTAGTCTGCAGATCAGTAAGTCAGGCACTTGATTGGCCAGCCTCTCTATTGTTCAGCTGCCTATGCTGGTGTATGGGGAGAAAGAGACTATGGTGATGGCTCCACCTACTATGATTGACAGTAGGATCCCCTTGCTTCCATGCAAAGACTGTCTGATTTTCATTCCATTTAGGCTGCCACAGATCAGCTGTTTCATTCTTAGCCTTAAATGTTTCTCCTCTAACTCAGACAATTGCCCTAATGTGGGGATCAGACACTGGCTTCAGTTCCCCTACCTGCCGAGGTTTTTTTGTTTTTTCCTGTTTTTCCCCTTAGTTCTTTCATCCTACCTAGGTTTGCATGGTTCTAAATATTCTTTTACTCTGGTCAGGTACACCTGTCCACTCTCAGCTGGTGTTCACATGTACTTCTGTCTGAAGTTGTATTCCTGATATATACATGGAGAGAGATGTACTCCATATCCACCTACTCCTCCACCATCTTCTCTCCATGAGCTACATCTTGACAAGAGAGTCATCCTGTCCTTTGAATCTTTGAAGCCTGACATTGACTTCTCCTCTTTAGCTATGAAAGTCCTAAATGGGATCTTCTTCCAATATAAGACTGTTTTGTCTGCATTGAATATCTGTTGTTTTGTGTAGCACATTCATTAATTACCTTAACTATATCTTCTGGATAACTGGCTGCAACTTCTACCTCAGCTCTTGTGCTTCACCTTGCACATCAATGCTATGGAGATTGCTTCTTTCCTTTAACCTTATGAACCAAACTTTCATAGCTTCAAACTTTTCTTCTGCAGCTTCCACATCTTTCTCAGCCTTCATAGATTTGAAGAGTTAAGGCCTTGCTTTAATTAGGAGATTGGATTAAGAGTATATTGTGACTGTTTTAATCTTCTCTCCAGACCACTAAAACTTTGTCCATGTCGGCAATAAGACTGCCTCTCTGTCTTAGCATTTGTCTGTTCACTGTAGTAGCACTTTTAATTTCCTTCAAGAACTATTCCTTTGCAATCACCACTTGGCTTTTTAGCAGAAGAGGCCTAACTTTTGTCCTTGCTTGGCTTTTGACGTGCCTTTATCATTAAGCATAATCATTTCTAGCTTTTGGTTTAAAGTGAGAGACCTGCGACTCTTCCTTTCACTTAAACACTTTGAGGGTATTGAAGGACTATTATTTGGCCTAATCTCAATATTGTGCGTCAGGAAATAGGGAGATCCAAGAAGAGGGAGAGAGCTGGAGGAACAGCTGGTCAGTGGAGCAGTCAGAATGCATATAATATTTATTGATTAAGTTCATTATATTGGCACAGTGTGTCATCACCCTAAATCAATTCCAATGGTGACATCAAAGATCACTGCTTGTACATCACCATAACAAATTAATAATAATAAAAAAAGTTTGAAAGAATGTGAGAATTACCAAAATGTGACACAGAGACACAAAGTGAGCAAATGCTATAGGAAAAATGATGTCTATAGACTTGCTCAACAAACAGTTGCCACAAATCTTTAGTTTATAGAAAACACAATATCTTCAAAGCAAAATAAAATGAAGCACAATAAAATGAGGTTTATCTGTAGTTGCTTACATGTCAGTGGATGTGTGGCCTTTCATATTAACTTTTCTTGGGTATTACCTTTAGATGTGCAGCATTTGACCCAAGAGAGATGAATGGTGGCTGGAGGTCAAATTTTAATGCATCATGTCAGATTTATTTCTGAGAGGTCACTCATTCTGCAGAATCAGAAAGTCGTAGGGCTGAAGGGCAGAGTGGAAGGTCACCTACTTTACCCCTCTACCTCTGTGCAGTTCATGGAGTGACCCAAAATGTAATACTCATGTTAATTATACTTACTTTGCTGAGCTTGGTTGTATGCCATTTCCTGCTCTGTCCCTCAGCTGCAAATTTTGTGGCATGACATTTGTTTCACTGATAATTCTGATAACTGCTGTTGTAATGTCATCTCATAAAACATGATCTGGTTTTGTGATTGAAATGGCAGATGCTACAGTTATCTGATTTCTTTCTAAAGATACATTTGGCCTTTGTTTAATCCTCTCTGTTCTGGTTTTCCTGACATCCTAAGGCTGAGTGTATCCTGTCAATATATAAAGGATTCTTAGGGACCAGGGAGGAAATTGAAACCCTGGACTTCTGGACCTCAAAGCCTCCTTTTTGGTTCCTTTCAGTAAAATGTGCTCTTTTAAAAAAATTTTATTTATTTGACTGCTGGTTTTAGTTGCAGCCCGTGAGAGTTTTGGTCTTCACCATGGTATGTGGGATCTAGTTTGCTGACCAGGGATCAAAGCCAGGCCCTCTGAGTTGGGAGCACAGAGTCTTAGCCATTGGACCGTCAAGGAAGTCCCTGTAAAATGTGCTCTTGATAATACTTTTTAAATTGGAGAAAAACAAAGGTGGAGCTGGGAGTCAACTTCATTTTTTCTTTCTATGATAAAGCTTACCTAGACTTAAGATTCCTGGCTTATATTTAAAGTGAACTGAAGAGCCAGGCCCTCCAGCATCTCTGTGACCTCCACTGAGATCCAAAAAGGCTGGCTGAGCACTCTGCCTCTGACAGTTAGACAACAGGCACAATTTTCAGTATGATGCAGTCTAATTGCAAATAGACTTCACAAGGCACTGTCTGATGATCAAGTGTGAGTGAGACTCTCCTGTAGCTCCAGGAGCTCCTGAGACTATATATATAATATACATTCTCATAAATATGTATATCCATAAAACCATTGTTATCATTTGTTCTGTAGAATAATTACAAACAATACAATACAAAGGCATTCAGGAAGCAGTTATTGAGATTCTCATTTATTCTTTCCAAAGTTTAGAATTAGCTTGCATGTAGCTCTATTTGTATGTGTGTGTGTGTGAGAGACAGAGAGAGATTGATTCTTTGTACTCTACCATATAATTTAATAATTAGCATCTTTGCCAGTGATGGAATGGAGAGATTGCTCATTAAGTCTGCAGATGGGACTATACTGGGCAAGCTAACAAGATGTAAAGTTAGTTAATTTTGGAGCTGCACAAAGCAATGGAGAAGTAGATGAGACTGTCACTAAGTGTGGAAATCAGGCTAAATCATGAATGTGAAATAAAAGAACATGGTTTTCTAGGGAGAAGGCTTGAAAATTTAAATGACAAAGTGGAATAAATTTTTTAGAAATGGAGATTGCAGGAAAATGCTCCAGTGAAAATTGAGAAAGGAGCAAGGAAAATCATTATCCCTTTTAGATATAAGGCTGGAATATAACTGCTAAAAGTTATTAAGAATGTTTGGGGGTTTCCCTTGTGGCTCAGTGCTAAAGAATTCACCTGCCAACTCAGGAGACATGGGTTCAATCCCTGGTCTGGAAAGATCCCACATCCACGGAGCAACTAAGCCTGTGCTCTGGAGCCTGGGAGCCACAACTACTGAGCCCATGTGCTGCAACTACTGAAGCCTGAGCACTCTAGAACCTGTGCTCCCCAGCAAGAGAAGCCACTGCAGTGAGAAACCTGCACACGGCAGCTGGAGGAGAGCTGCCGACTGCCACAACTAGAGAAAAGCCTGCACAGCAACAAAGACCCAGCACAACCAAAAATAAATACAATTATGAAAATTAAAAAAAAAAATTGAATAAGGCTTCCTTGGTGGTCCAGTGTTAAGAATCTGCCTCGCAGTGCAGGGGACACTAGTTAGATTCCTGGTCTGGAAAGATTCACATGCCTCACTGTGGGCCACAGCTACTGAGCCTGTGTGCTACAGCTACTGAAGCCCCTGCACTCTAGAGCCTGTGCTCCCAACGAGATAAGGCATTGCATGAAAAGCCCTTGCACCACAAGCATAGAGTAGACCCACTTTCCAGTATTAGAGAAAGTTCATGCATAGCAGTGAAGACACAGTGCAGCCAAAAATAAATAAATAATTATTACAAAAGAATGTTTGAATAGTAAAACATCAGTTAAAAACAGATGACTACATAATGTCTTGTGCTGGGAAGTTAAAACTCAATTAAATCGGGTGATACTATGCTTGATTTACATGTCAAATTATATTAATTTATTACCTGGAGATATGCTTTGCTTGTCTACTTTATAACTTCCTCTAAAATATTTCTAATATTGTAAACAAAGTACTCAGTTTTTAAGGTTTTTATTTTGAAATAATTTTCAGTTCAGTTCAGTTTAATCACTCAGTCTTGTCCAAGTCTTTGCCATCCCATGGACTGCAGCACACCAGGCTTCCCAGTCCATCACCAACTCCTGGCGCTTGCTCAAACTCATGTCCATCCAGTCAGTGATGCCATCCAACCATCTCATCCTCTGTTGTTCCCTTCTCCTGCCTTCAGTCTTTCTCAGCATCAGGGTCTTTTCTAATGAGTGAGCTCTTCGCATGAGGTGGCCAAAGTATTGGAGTTTCAGCTTCAGCATCAGTCTTTCCAGTGACTATTCAGGACTGATTTCCTTTAGGATTGACTGGTTGGATCTCCTTGTAGTCCAAGGGACTTTCTTTAGAGTCTTATCCAACATCACAGTTCATCAATTCTTCGGCGCTCAACTTTCTTAATGGTTCAACTCTCACATCCAAACATGACTACTGGAAAAACCATAGCTTTGACTAAATGGACCTTTGTTGGCAAAGTAATGTCTCTGCTCTTTAAAATGCTGTCTAGGTTGGTCATAGCTTTTTTTCCCCCAAGGAGTAAGCATCTTTTAATTTCATGGCTGCAGTCACCATCTGCAGTAATTTTGGAGCCCAAGAAAATAAAGTCTGCCACTCTATTTGACATGCTGCTGCTGCTAAGTCGCTTCAGTCGTGTTCGACTCTGTGTGACCCCGTAGATGGCAGCTTACCAGGCTCCCCTATCCCTGGGATTCTCCAGGAAAGAACACTGGAGTTGGTTGCCATTTCCTTCTCCAATGCGTTTGACATGAAGTGATGTGATCAGATGCCATGATCTTTGTTTTTTGAATGTTGAGTTTTAAACCAGCTTTTTCACTTTCTTCTTTCACCTTCATCAAGAGGTTCTTTAGTACCTCTTTGCTTTCTGCCAAAGGGGGGTGTCATCTGTATATCTGAGATTATTGATATTTCTCCCTGCAGTCTTGATTCCAACCAGGCATTTTGCATGATGTACTCTACATATAAGTTAAATAAGCAGGGTGATGATATACAGCCCTGATGTACTCCTTTCCTTATTTGGAACCAGTTCATTGTTCCATGTCCAGTTCTAACTGTTGCTTCTTGATCTGCATACAGGTTTCTCAGGGGGCAGGTAAGGTGGTCTGCTTTTCCCATCTCTTTAAGAATTTTCCACAGTTTGTTATGATCCACACAGTCAAAGGCTTCAGCACAGTCGATGAAGCAGAAGTAGGTGTTTTTCTGGAATTCTCTTTTTCTATGATCCAACGGATGTTGGGAATTTGATCTCTGGTTCCTCTGACTTTTCTAAATTAGTTTCACAAAAATTTTCAAAAATAAGTCTCATATAATGTTTATCAAGATTTCCCAAATCTTAACATTTTACCACATTTATAATTTTCTCTCTTTTCCTTCTTACTCCCACCTTCCTTCCTTCTTCTGTTTACCTCTTTTTATATTTATACATTTTGAGGGGATCTCTTTGAAAGTAAATTGAAAGCATGATATATCTATCCCTCTAAACATCTCAGTGTATATTTCTTAAAAATGAGAAATGATTTAAAATAACCACAGTACTGTAATCAAAATCAAAGATTAATAATAACATAATACTATCATCTATTCTGTATACATTGATCAAATTTTCCACTTTCCCCACTAATATCTTTAATACAATAATTTTTTTCTCTGGTTCAGAATCCAATCCATATTCAATAAATTGTGTTTAGTTGTATCAGAGTAATCTTTTAAAAAACCAAATCTGTTAGTATCACTACCTGGTTAAACATGATGGTTAAACATCATATGATGATTTTGAATTCTTTTTGTTTAAATTCATATTTTAAATTTACATACAGTCAAAATCACTGTTTTTGCAGTACAGCACTTGCACAGAAATAGAAATATAGATCAAGGGAATGGATAGAAAACCCAGAAATAACCCAACGCACCTATGGTCGATCTATGACAAAAGAGGCAAGGCTACACCATGTGTAATGACAGTCTCTTCAACTAGTGATGCTGGAAAAATTGGACAGATACATGTGAAAATATTAAGTTAGGTCATTCTTTAACACCAAACACAAAAATAAGCTTAAGTGGATTAAAGACCTAAATATGAGATCAGACACTATAAAACTAGAGGAAAACATAGGCAGAACATTCTTTGACATAAATCATAGCAATATCTGTTTCAATCCATCCCCCAGAATAATGGAAATAAAAATAAACAAATGGGACCTACTTAAACTCAAAAGCCTTTGCATGGCAAAGGAAACAATAAAACAAAGACAACCCACAGACTGGGAGAAAATGATGTGATTGAAAAGGGATTAGTCTCCAAAATTTACAAATAGCTCATGATGCTTAATAGCACCAAAACAAAAACCCAATCAACAAATGGGCAGAAGACAAATTTACTTACTTACCAAACAGAGACTCACAGACTTAGAGAATGAACTTAAGTTTGCTGCGGGAATAATGGGGGAAGGGATAAGGAGTTTGGGATGATGGACATGTACACACTGCTCCTGCTAAGTCGCTTCAGTCATGTCCGACTCTGTGCGACCCCATAGACGGCAGCCAACCAGGCTCCCCAACCCCCGGGATTCTCCAGGCAAGAACACTGAAGTGGGTTGCCATTTCCTTCTCCAATGCATAAAAGTGACAAGTGAAAGTCAGGTCGCTCAGTCGTGTCCGACTCTTCGCGACCACGTAGACTGCAGCCCAACAGGCTCCTCCGCCCATGGGACCCTCCAGGCAAGAGTACTGGAGTGGGGTGCCATTGCCTTCTCCGCATGTACACACTACTATATTTAAAAAAGATAACCAACAAAGACCCACCATACAGCACATGGAACTGTTTTCAATGTTATGTGCCTTCTCGGATGGGAGGGGAGTTTAGGGAGAATCGATCCATATATATGTGTGTCTGAGTCCCTTTGCTGTTCACCTGAAAATGTCAGAACATTGTTAATTAGGCATATCTCAATACAGAATAAAAAGCTTAAAAAAAAAAAAACCCAAATCCCTCTTTCTGGTATACACTTCTGTGGGTAAGACAAATGCATGCAGTCAGACCACCATTATAAATATATAGAACTGTTTCCTCACACCCAGAGATTTCCTTGAGTTACCATTTTATAGTTGACTTCTCAAGCTACATTCCCCCCTGGCAACCACAGATATGTTCCTATAATTTAGCATTTTCCATAATGTCATATAATTAGAATCATACAAACCATAGCCTTTTAAGTCTGACTTCTTTCACTTAACACAAGGTGTTTGAGATTTATCCCTTATGTGAGCCAGTAATTTGTTCCCTTTTATTTCATTCTCGATAGTTTTCCAGTATTTGGATGTACTACAGCTTATGTATTAACCAACTGAAAGACATTTGGGTTGTTTCCAGTTTGTGGCATTCATGTACAAGTTTTTATGGGGACAAAAGTTTCCATTTCACTTGTGTTAATATATAGCAGTGAAATTGCTGGACTATGTGTTAGGTATATGTTTAACTTTATAAAAAATTGCCATTTTTTCCCTAAACTGGCTGTACTGTTTTCATTCCTACCAGCAATAAGTGAGAATTCAAATTACTCTGCATCCTTGAAAGCACTTAACTTTTGTCTCTTTTTTTTCAGATTGAGTTAGTTTTTATTATTGAAAATAAGATAAATATGTTTTTTTTTTTCCAGTTTTATTGAAATACAATAGACATACAGCACCATGTAAGTTTAAGGTGTACGGCATAAAGATTTGACTTTCATCATGGAATCATTGTCACAATAAATTTAGTTGAACATTAATCATCTCATATAGATAAAAATTAAATCAATAGGAAAAATATTTTTCCTTTGTGATGAGAAGTCTTAAGATTTAGTCTCTTAACTTATATACAGCATACAGCAGTGTTAATGATTATTTATCATGTTTTACATTGCACCTCTAGAACTTATTTATCTTATAATTAGAAGTTTACACCTTCTGACTACCTTTGGCCAATTCCCTTTCCATCCTACCCCCACCTCTGGTAACCACAAATCTGACCTCTTTCTTCTATGAGTTTGTTTGTTTGTTGATGTATAATTGACTTCCAACATCATGTTTGTTCTTGTTACACGACATAGTGATTTAATATTTCTATACACTTTAAGCTGACCATCATGATAAGTTTAGTTACCATCTGTCACCATACAAAGATATTACATAGTTACTATTTTCTCCACACTGTATACATTTCATATCCATGTCTCATTTATTTTGCACCTGGAAGTTTATACTTCTTAATCTCCTTCACCTACTTTTTTCTTCTCCCTACCACAATCCCTTCTGGCAAACACCTGTTTTTTCCTCTGTATCTATAACTGTTTATATGTTTTGTTATATTTCTTCATTTGTTTTGTTTTTTAATTTTTCACCCATAAGTGAAACCATAAAGTTTGTGTTTTTCTTTATCTCATTTATTTCACTTACCTTAATATCTTCTAGGTCTCTTCAAGTTGTCCCAAATGGCAAGATTCATTCTTTTTATGGTTGAATAATTCCATTGTGTGTGTGTATATGTATGTATATATACATGTATATATGTGATGGAATATATATATACACACATGGTGGAATATTATTCAGCCATAAAAAGAATATACACACACATCTTATTTATCCATTCATGTATTCATAGGTACTTAGATTGTTTCCATATCTTGTCTATTGTAAACAGTGCTACAATGTGCATAGGAGTGTTTATATCTTTTTGAATTAGTGGTTTTGTTTTCTTTAGATAAATACCCAGGAGTAGAATTGCTGGATTATATGGTGGTTTTGTTTTTAACTTTTTGAGGAACCTCCATACATTTTTCCATAGTGCTGCACCAATTTATTCCTACCAACAGTGCACGAGGGTTGCCTTTTCACCACATCCTTGCCAACACCTGGTATTTGTTGTCTTGTTGATAGTCACCATTCTTCTAACAAGTGTGAGGTGATATTGATAAAAATAAAATATTCACAGCTATTGCAACCAGTGCTACAATGAATACAGGGGTGCATATATCTTTTTGAATACGCATAAAGTATAAACCAACTAAATATATGTTGGTTTGTTAATGGCCCTTCTGAGTCTCTTGAGTTTATTCAAACTGGTCAGTGTCTATACCAGATGGCTGTTAAATACTTGCAATATTTGTCTTGACCATTTCTAATAAGATCCTGCTTTTCTTTCCTGATTCTTATTTTGCCATTTTCTCCCAAACTGTCTGCTTCACTCACCCTTGTCATGAAGTGTGAAGGGGCTTAGAAAGCTAACAATGTAGCCTGCTAACAACATACCTAACAACATAACAGTTTCATAGATGCTGGCAGGAGACACTAAGTTCCTAGGTTAGAGACAAAGGATATCACTGTGCATAGCTCAGCAAGAAGATTCATGTTCATGTTGGTTCTTCCTGCTTCCCAAGTCCCACGAGGGTGATGTGGATATAAGCTCAGCTGGATGCCATGCACACAATGCCATGCACACAGTGTTTCTCTGAGCTTAGGAAACCCTCAGTCTTATAAGTAGGCTGATAGTAAACTTGTCCATCCTTTGACCGGGAGGAAGATATTACCTTTACGTTTCTCTTTTGAGAGAGAGAGAGAGAGAGTGTCTGTATATTTCAAGATGGTTGGTTGCTATGCAAATATCCTTGGAAAGATGGTCCAGCACAAGAACTGATATGCTGATACAAGACGTCAACAAATGCCGTGGAGAATTGTCTCTAAATGACACTGCCCATCTTTCAGTCTATCTAATGGACTATACTTTCTTCAGGTGCCATTGCTTGTACTGTTTTCCTTTTGGAAACATTTCCTTCTCCTTCCTCTGCCTCATCTAATTAACTTTTCATCATTTTGTTGACTATCTTATACTGATAATTTTTCTTTAGTCCCCAGATTAAATTAGCTTTCCCTGTAGATCACTGCACATTTTATTAAGGGGAACTTAACATACTCTGTGATTTATGTTAGTGTAAGGAGACACAGGTTTGATTCCTGGGTCTGGAAGATCCCCTGGAGGAGGAAATGGCAAGCCACTCCAGTATTCTTGCCTGGAGAATCCCATGGACAAAGGAGCCTGGTGTCCTACAGTCCATGGGATTCAAAGAGTCAGACGTGACTGAGCAACTGAGCATGCATACATGGGCTTAGTTGCTGTGTGGCATATGGGATCTTCCCAGACGAGGGACTGAACCAGTGCCTCCTGCATTGGAGGTGGAAGAGCCCCTGGAGAAGGGAATGACAACCCACTCCAGTATTCTTACCTGGAGAATCCCATGGACAGAGGAACTTGGTGGGCTACAGAGTCCATGGAGTTGCAAAGAGTCAGACACAACTGAGCAAGTAGCACTTCTTTACCACTAGTCACCAGGGAAGCCCCAAAATGGAATGGATGGAAACATTTGATTAAGGTTGATTTACCTCTCATGGTAGATACAGTTTCATGCTTGTCAGGGAATGTACTGTATTGCTTGACTTGAATCTCTGTGGTCTAGCACAGTAACTGGCACATGGTAGATAGTTAATAAATATTTGTGGAGTGAAAAGAAGTGTATGTGTTAGGCATGTAGTATTTAAGTCAGCAAGACCTGTGGTTATGCAGTGTCTTAGTAAGTATTCTAGAATTTTCTAAGTATTTGATTTTGTGAAATCACCTGCAAATAATGAGTTTGGTCTATTTACTTCTACTGTTTATGCTTCATTTCTTTGGTATGTCTCTGTGTGTGTATGTATGTATGTACAGCTAACTTCAGAGGCTAGGATCTCCAGTGTAATGATGCAAGTACTAGTGAGTGGACATTCCTTTTCTGTTTCGACTAAAACAAGTATAGTTCTGATATTTCTTTAAGAATGGTTTTCTAGAAGCTAATGTTAAAGAAATTTAATTTTTAAAAATTAATTTACTTATTTTAATTGGAGGCTAATTACTTTACAATATTGTGGTGGTTTTTGCCATACACTGACATGAATCAGCCATGGGTGTACATGTGTCCCACCATTCTGGACCCCCCTCCCACCTCCTTCCCTGCCCCATCCCTCTGGGTTTTCCCAGAGTACCAGCTTTGGGTGCCCTACTTCATGCATTGAATTTGCACTGGTCATCTATTTTACATAGGGTAATATACATGTTTCAATGCCATTCTCTCATACAGTCCCACTCTTGCCTTCTCCCACATAGTCCAAAAGTCTGTTCTTTATCTTTATCTGAAGAAATTGCTTTTAATTTGTAGTTGGCTAAGATTTTTTTTTTAATGTATGTTGACTTTTGTCAATTATTTCTTTTCAGTATTTTCTCTTTTAATCTGTTGGCGACTGAGTAGAACAATTCTTACATTCCAAGAAAAAATTACATGTTTAGATATCACTTAGGAAGGATTTTGCCTGCAAATAACAGAATATCCAATTAAGAGTGAACTTAATAACAAAAACAGACATTACCTCATATTACAAGAAGTCTGGAGTTAAGTTTTTCCAAATTGGTTCAGGCTCAGAATGTTAAGACTCAGACCCAAGTCTCGGAGATTCTCATGGTCTTCCTCTTATGATCTTTACATGACTCTAGCAATTCTTAGCCTCATGTTTTCATACAGAAGCCAAAGCCATTATGTATACAACCTTTAAAAGCAAGTATATATTAAAAAACATCAAACTTGAAATTTGTTTCATTTCAGTATTAATCTACATGCTAATATATTGATTGAGTAGTATAGAAAAACATATACATCTCAATCATCAAGATATCAATCTAATAGTTGGTGATTACCTGTTAAAACATTCATATTGATGAAGGTTAGGTCTACATACATTAAAACCCAGTTACGTTTTTAACACTTTTAGAGAATCTATGTATATCCTTGAATCATTCATTTAACATCTGAAGTTTTTCCTAAAGCTGTAGATAACACTATAATCCGATAATCCAGATTTCATGAATATAGTTAATATACTGCATGATTATTTCAAACTTCTTGATAAATTTATTTTGTAAGCATCGTTTAAACATGTATTGGCATGTAGCTTAATATTTATAGGCTGAAGTTATATCCATTGAAATTTGATATATTTGAATTTATAACTTTTAAAAAGCAGCTTTTTTTGATAGGTTTGGATATGTACATCACAACACTAGGGCTTCAATTTGAACATTTAATCTATAATTTATAAACATTTATAAACATTGTACTTGAAAGGAAAAATAGTCTCTTTTTTTCCTTTGTGAATAGATGTTATTTTGAATCACAAGTTCAACATATCTCTCAGGATTCTACCTCAAAACTATGTAGAAAATGCTTGCCTTTCTTGGAAATATACTTGAATTAATTCCAGCTGAATATTTTAGATATGACTTATTTTGAAAATATGTAACACTTGGATAGTATAGGCAGTACTTCGTTATGAATCTTTGTCAAAATATGACATATTTTGCAAATAAAATCAAGCAGTAAAGAATTAAAGGACAACTAAATGATGAGGATAATAAAAATCTAAAGTGTAAATTATAAAATTATTGTTTATTCAGTGATTTGAATAATGTGGTAAATGCTAATGAGTATTCTCAAATTTACCAGTAAGTATAATTAAATTCAATATTATTTAAGCTTATGTATCCTTTTGAAATCTGGTAGTTTTGCCACCATTTGTATGGAGGTTTAGATAACCTGAATGGTTTTCACATAATGTCAAAAGTTTAAAGCAGACAAAAATAAACCAAGAAATTTTAGAAATAGCCATTTCTAGTGGTCTTATCACCTAAGATGAATTAAATAGCAACTGACACACACATGAGTTAAAAATTAGTGCATGGAAGGAAGACCTGAAGGAATTACACAGTAAGACACTGAGTGATAAGGATAGAAAATATAAAATACAAGATAGAAAATATAAAAGAGAGACTAAAATATAGATAGAATAAATAGGTCTGTCATAATTGAGGAAAAGAGAGACTGTAAAAGATAGTATCAAAGAAACAATAGCAGACCGTTTTCTGAAAACAGTCAAAAAACATTTCACTAATACAGAAAGCTCAAAGTTTAAAAAGAAAGGTAAATAAAAGTAAACCCACATCCACAATAATGTGGTGATATTTCAGCACACCACAGACAAAGAGAATATCTCAAATACAGTGGAAGGTAAAAACAGATTACCTACTGAGGAATGATAATTACATTAACATAAGATCGTTTTTAAAACAATGGATAAAAAAATAAAAATAAATAAAACAATGGATACTACTATGGAAAAGAACAATAACTTTAAAAATCCTGAGCGAAAGTAATTCTCAGCTTGTTTTTTCTGTCTTTGCTAATAGTTTAACTTTCAAGAATGAGGGTCAAGACTTTTTTTTTTTAAACAAACAAAAGCTTAGAGAAGTTACCAGCACAGAGATTCATAAAGGGGATTAAAAAAACAAAAAAAGAAAAGAAAAAAGAACTTCAAGCAGAAAAGTGAACCCAGAAAAAAGTCCTACATGCAGGAAGAAATGATGAGCAAAGACATTGGCAACCATGTAGATGAACGTAAAGCAACTTTGTCCCTATAATGTAATGAGGATGTAGCGCAGTAAAAGTATATCTTGCAGATCTCTAATACAGAGGAGCTTAACTGACTGAGAGCTCTGTTTTCTACACTCTGAAATCCATCACCCAAGCTCACTTTTCCCATGCACTTTTCCCAACCAATTACAGTGCACAGAGATACTAAGGCAAGCCTGTTCCTGGGAAATACAGGATTCCTTTCAAAAGGATCTTTCACTTGAAGACTCCTACAGCACTTAGAATGCCACAGCCCAAACAACTTCCCCTTTCTCCTTTGTTTAGGGTAATACTTGCTTTAGGGCCTGACTTTTCCAGCCTCTCTCCACTTTTTCCAAGAGAGGTTTCCCTTAATAAAATCCTCACTCATTTAATCCTGCTTCTTGAGGATTTGAACTAACACAATAATATTGTCTAATTTGTTGGGTTAACAACAAAGTCAGTTAAGCCGAGAAAAAAATAAACAGACATGAGTCATATATAGAACAAATGCAAAATGAT
The DNA here is from genome assembly GCF_027580195.1 of Bos mutus. NCBI lineage: Eukaryota > Metazoa > Chordata > Mammalia > Artiodactyla > Bovidae > Bos > Bos mutus. The sequence goes on from NC_091617.1 coordinate 53,334,995, forward strand.
GGATATAAATTTAAGCATATCCATACACTACCCAAAGTAAGTGGATTAAACTTTTTATCAAAAAGCAAAGGTTGTCAAACCTGATGGCAAAAATTAAATTATATGCCTTCTGAAAGGTACATTTTATTATTTTTATTATTTTATCTTTCCATGTTTTTCTATTTTCTTGAAAGGAAGTTACCACATAAATAGTGATGTGTAAGCCATGGATTCATTTCCAAAATAAATAAGATTTCATAGAAGACTGACTTTTAATATGTGTGATTCTAAGAAAACATAGGTTAACACATGTTTCAACTATATTAAACAGGTACTTTTACTTTCATAAAAAGCAATATTCAAATTATGTACCTTTTAGCAACCTGTTGTTTTTTTCAGCCATTTATCCTTTTTTTTAATCGTTTTTAATATTATTTTTAATTTTTTATGCAATTTAAAAATTTACTTTACATTTACAGTTATTACAAAATATTGGCTAGATTCCCCATGTTGTACAAAGCATCCTTGAGTCTGTCTTATACCCAGGAGCTTGCACTCTCCATTCCCTTACCTCTATATTGCTCTTCCTTCCCCTCCCCGTGGCAACCACTAGTTTGTTTTTATATCTGTGAGTCTGCTTCTTTTTTGTTAAAGTCATGAGTTTGTTTTTTTTTTTTAGATTTCATATGTAAATAATATCATACAGTATTTGTCTTTTTCTGTCTGACTTATTTCACTTTAGCATAATACCCTCCAAGTCCATCCACGTTGCTGCAAATGACAAAATTTCGTTCTCTTTTTATGGCTAATAGTATTCCACGGTGTATATATACCACACAAAATACATTTTAGATGAAAAGATATACACATATTGAAAACAAAATGATGCAGAATATATACAATGTAAACATGAAGCATATGAGAACTAGAATTGCTGTAGTCATCCTGGATAAATAAAATTTAATTTAAGGAATATTTCTAGAGACAAAGAGGGACATTTCATAATGTTAAAAAAGTCATTACATTAGCTGGATATAACAATTAAAAATTAATATGTATCTGACAATAGAGTGCTTGAGAGTACATGAAGCCAAAAGCCAGCTTAAAGAAGAAATAAGCAGTTCAGCAGTTATATGTACACCTATCTCTTCCCTGATATCTCAGTTGGTAAACAATCCACCTGCAATGCAGGAGACACTGGTTCAATTCCTGGTCGGGAAGATTCCCTGGAGAAGGGATAGGCTACCCACTCCAGTATTCTTGGGCTTCCCTTGTGTCTCAGCTGGTAAAGAACCTGCCTATAATATGAGAGATCTGGGTTTGATCCCTATAATTTTAAAATGTAAAATAATTTTAAATTATTGTCACTATAATTTTAAAATATAAAATCTTTTTTCTTATTTTGTTCAGATTTTTAAAATATAAAGTAATTAAGCTATTCTAAATAAGTTTAAATTCACCCTCTTCAATCTCTTCTCCTTTTTTCCCTCCTCAGAGACAACCTCTATGAAGAATTTAGGTTCATAATTTTCCTACATGTGCATGTAGCCTGAAACCTAAGCCTAATTTTTTAGTGCATGTAAATATAATACTGTACACATCTTTTTGCAGCCATTTATTTTACTTAAATTATCCCCTATGCTATTATGTATAGATCAATTTCATTCATATAACAGCACTGAATAAATATATTTTCTTTGTCTACTGATGAAAAAATAACCCTCTTCATTAAATAAGTGTTACCAAGTAAAACTTAGAGAAGCTTTAACAAAATGATTGCTTGTGTTTTTGAAAAGGCACTCTAATCTCCTTTCAAACATGTCTTACAAGCATATCTTTTAAATAACCTTTTGAAGATTGCTGACATGTGATGAAAAGGTCTGCTCTCCCCTCCCTGTGGAATATTAGGAGATCTACCTGTATGTCACAAAGCTTCTGGAACCCAAGAAAAGTTTTGGACAGGTTTTTTAAGGAAGTTTAATGCCATTCTTTGTAAATGATAAAGTTTTATTTAAAATTCTTAATCTGTGGTTCTTCTTGTCCAACATTATTCTGTGGTCAATTAACATTACATTTCCCCCAGCACTTTGCTATTACAAAAATGATGCATAGTGCATATTTTTTCATTTTATTATTTTTTTAACTTTACAATATTGTATTGGTTTTGCCATATATCAACATGAATCTGCCACAGGTATACATGTGTTCCCCATCCTGAACCCTCCTCCCTCCTCCCTCCCCGTATGTATGGCTGAGGTGAGTCCTGATTGCTGCGTGTGGGCTTTCTCTAGTTGTGGCCAGTGGAGACTCCTCTCTAGTTGCAGTGCGCAGGCTTGCTTCTTGCTGCGGTGGCTTCGCTAGTTGCTGAGCATGGGCTCTAGGGTGCGCAGGCTTCAGTAGTTACAGCACACAGGCTTAGCTGCCCGGAAGCATGTGGAATCTCCCCAGACCAATCACTGAATCTGTGTCCCTGAAGTAGCAGGTGGATTCTTAACTGCTGGACCACCAGGAAGTCACATAGTGCATATTTTTATGTCTCTTTAGACAGAGGTTTTGTGTAAGAAACCGAAAGTTTCTATAGAAAAAAATACTTAGAAGGTGAACGTTGGGTTAGAAGTATTTTGGGGTTCCTCTAAATACTGCCAAATTGCTCAACTATTGTGTCTGTTCTAGTTTGTCCCATTTTCTATATAAGATTTCCATTTCCTCAACACTCTTGTCAGCAGCTGGCATTGGCAAACATTTAACCTGGTTGTTGAAAGTGGCATCTCTGCTGCTTTCATTTACATTTTACATGGTTATTTGTGATATTATTCTCTTTTAGGTTGGAGAAGGAAATGGCAACCCACTCCAGTGCTCTTGCCTGGAGAATCCCAGGGACAGGGGAGCCTGGTGGGCTGCCGTCTATGGGGTCGCACAGAGTCGGACACGACTGAAGTGACTTAGCAGCAGCAGTAACTTCTCCCCTGGAGAAGGAAATGGCAACCCACTCCAGTATTCTTACCTGGAGAATCCCATGGACAGAGGAGCCTGATAGGCTATAGTCCACGGGGTCGCAAAGAGTTGGACACGACTGAGTGACTTTTTACTTTACTTTACTCTCTTTTCTGTACCCTTAATCTGCATCAATTCAGTTCAGTTGCTCAGTCGTGTCCAAATCTTTGCGATCCCATGAATCGCAGCACGCCAGGCCTCCCTGTCCAACACCAACTCCCGGAGTTCACTCAGACTCACGTCCATCGAGTCAGTGATGCCATCCAGCCATCTCATCCTCTGTCATCCCCTTCTCCTCCTGCCCCCAACCCCTCCCAGCATCAGAGTCTTTTCCAATGAGTCAACTCTTCGCATGAGGTGGCCAAAGTACTGGAGTTTCAGCTTCAGCATCATTCCCTCCAAAGAAATCCCAGGGCTGATCTCCTTCAGAATGGACTGGTTGGATCTCCTTGCAGTCCAAGGGACTCTCAAGGGTCTTCTCCAACACCACAGTTCAAAAGCATCAATTCTTCGGCACTCAGCTTTCTTCACAGTCCAACTCTCACATCTGTACATGACCAGGAAAAACCATAGCCTTGACTAAACGGATCTTTGTTGGCAAAGTAATGTCTCTGCTTTTCAATATGCTATCTAGGTTGGTCATAACTTTCCTTCCAAGGAGTAAGCGTCTTTTAATTTCATGGCTGCAGCCACCATCTGCAGTGATTTTTGAGCTCAGTCACATGAATAACACACTATTTCAATTTCTTTAACTTTAAATAACTTAAATAATACATTTTGATATTAGTAGAAGTCTATGTTTTTTCTATAATGCAACACTGCCTTGATATCCTACTTTTTACTTTTACTTAGCTCTTTCCAGTGTCTTTGTAAAATCTTTTAAGCTTCTGATGGTGAAGGAATGTTTATTAGGCCCCATCTGTATACTGTATATGGGTTCATTTCTGTTACACCTTTCTTAGCACTTACTAGGGTGTGATACATATAGCAGGTAAATGAATGAATGGATAAACTAGCAGATCTCTGCCTCAGTCTGTCAGTGGGTGAGTGAAAGATCTCATTAGGCATGGCCTTATTTGATGCAGTAACTCCTACCATCTATTTCACCAACACGTGGCATCTACAATAATAGGTCCTCTGTTAGCTTTATCAGAGTTCCTGGGAGTAGTGCTATTAAAGCTGGCCCCTGCTTTAGTTTCTAGAACATTATTCCACTGGGTCTTCCTGCCCAGAGTCAAGAGAGTATCACTGATGAGCTAGGACAGTAGGGCACCATCTCTGAGTGATACATAGAGCCGGGTATGTGCTCCTTGTACCTTGCCTAATGAACGCAGTTAAAAATGAATAATAATAGTGATAGGAGTGTAGAGAAAGCTAGACTCAGAAGCAATAACAATAAATGACAATATTTATTATAATAGTGTTATCATTTACCTTGCTCTTTTTTTTTTACTAGGGAATTTAATCTTTTAGCCTTGAGCATTATCTTTTTTTAACTGCTGAAATGATTTGCCCAAGGATACACAAATGAACCAGTAACTCAATTTTAATGAAACGCAGATCCATCTACAAATCCTGACCTTCAGAGTTTCTCCAGTTCCAAACCCCACTTGGAAAGGTACAGCATGCTTTATATAGCTAATTTAAATAGTGGTAAATAGCCCTGAATTTGATACATCAAATTTCTTCATCTTTTTAATCATGACGGCCATGTGGCATCACTAGGGCTTTCAAAATACTACAAGGACTCAATGATTACACCTACATAATTCTAGAAGTTTATAGCTCTTTGTTATATGTTTTACTCTTGCTCCCAAGTCTACTTTGTGGGAAAAGGAAGTTCTGGGTGGATTTACTTCTTGATATCTTCTTTTATTAATAATATCTATGGTGAGCTGGAGGCAGAGTTGTTCTAACCTAATCAAATCAGTTCAGTTCAGTTGCTCAGTCATGTCTGACTCTTTGCGACCCCATGATCCACAGCATGCCAGGCCTCCCTGTCCATCACCAACTCCCGGAGTCCACCCAAACCCATGTCCATTGAGTTGATGATGCCATCCAGCCATCTCATCCTCCACTGTCCCCTTATCCTCCTGCCCTCAATCTTTCCCAGAATCAGGGTCTTTTCTAATGAGTCACGTCTTCACATCAGGTAGCCAAAGTATTGGAGTTTCAGCTTCAACATCAGTCCTTCCAATGAACACCCAGGACTGATCTTCTTTAGGTTGGACTGGTTGGATCTCCTTGCAGTCCAAGGGACTCTCAAGAGTCTTCTCCAACACCACAATTCAAAAGCATCAATTCTTCAGTGCTCAGCTTTCTTTATAGTCCAACTCTCTCATCCATACATGACCATAGCCTTGACTAGACGGACCTTTCTTGGCAAAGTAATGTCTCTGCTTTTTAATATGCTGTCTAGGTTGGTCATAACTTTCCTTCCAAGGAGTAAGTGCCTTTTAATTTCATGGCTGTAATCACCATCTGCAGTGATTTTGGAGCCCAGAAAAATAAAGTCATAGTTCTAGTTTAAAGAATTTTCTAGTTGTATGGACTTTTATTAAAAGGGAAATGGCAACCCACTCCAGTATTCTTGCCTGGAGAATCCCATGGACAGAGGAGCCTGGTGGGCTACAGTCCATGGGGTCATGAAGAGTCGGACACAAATGAGCAAGTAACACACACAGAGCAAGGCAGATGTTGCAGTAAAAATTTTCTTTCTGCCTTAAGTAGTGATCTCTTAGGAAACAGAGAATTTTGTATTATTGAGCAAAACTGCTGAGGAGGGATTCACAATTCTCATGGGGTAGGTGGAGTCCCTGGTAGTGGAGGGATGACTTTCATCCAGAACAATGAGAAAACAAAAGTAGAATCTAAGGAGAGTCCAGGGGAAATCTCATTCTGGATTCTGAACTGCAGCCCAATGTGGTGAGACAGTGCAATTTCAGAGGTACCTCTGAAGTCTAAGATGTGCTTTTGGAGAAACTTCCTTCCTTTCTCTGAATAACAAAATATTGTATATGATGCAATGTGTGTGTGTGTTTGTGTGTGTGTGCTCAGTCACTAGGTCGTGACTGACTCTTTGTGACCTTATGGACTGTAGCCTGCCAGGCTCCTCTGTCCATGTAGACAAGAATACTGGAGTGGGGTCTTATTTCCTACTCCAAGGGATCTTCCCAACCCAAGGATTGAACCTGTATCGCCTGTCTCTCCAACACTGGCAGTTGGGCTCTTTACCACCGAGCCACCTGGGAAGCCTATTTGATGGGATTAGAAGTCATTTTAAATAAATGCTACAAAGAGACTTTCTAGAAGAATGCAAAGATAGTAATAATTCATCCTCGGGAATATTACCCAGAAGACGTAGCAATCTTCTCACAACATTTTCATATTCAAAAAGCAGTGATAAGTTTGAATTATCACTTTGCTTGAAACCGTCTCAGAATCACAGATTCCCTATCTGTTGGGATATACATGATTTTGGATTTCTGTACTATGATAAAAGGAAGTTAAAATGTAAAAACAAAAGGAAAAGATATCCCCTTGTACTAAGATTTATTCTTACACAAATAACCTTAATTATACCAATAACTCAAGACTCTTAGGCCAATGACAATTAACTTAATAACTACTTTAATTAACTGAACTATTTAAATGTGCCTATATATAAATTTACAAAATATACACATCCTATAATTTAGAGGTTAAGTTTTATTTAAGAGGCTGATTAGTGTAATTTATTTTTTAGTATCAGCATTCCAATAGAACATACTTTACAATGCATCCAAAGTTCATTTATACCTAATGCTTCATCATTTCTAAACAGCTTTCATTCTGAGTATACCTGTGTCTTGAACACACTATTTGTGGGAGCAAAAAAGAAAACTCCACTTAAAAATCTGTTATCTATACTTTAATTTTAGTTAGCATTTTAGAATTTATAAGCACTTACTATATATCATTTTCATGGAATCCTTTCACTAATATAATTGTTGGAATTTATTCAATCTTTTATCCACAATAGCTTTTCCCAGGGTCATATGGCCACAAATTGGAGAATTCAAGGAGGAAACAAAATACATCTTTTGGCTCCTGGTTCTTCCAAAATATATTATTCTTAGTAAAGATTCTAGAATTCTTATACATTAATTCAGCAGGCAAAACTTTTTTGGGAAACATTTTCTGCATTTCTTCTATCTCTTCTTGAATATTAAAGATTCAGGAGGCATCTACAAATTCAGAGCTAAGAAAGTATATGTTTTAAAGATTTAATAGATTTTAAGAAGTACAGATTGTTCTTTGTGGCAGAGAAAATGATAATGTAAAAAACTAGCATTTTTCTTTTTAGTTCAGTGAGTGAAATGAAGACGTGGATCATTTTGCTAAATACTATGCCTAAAACTCAGCTGTAGGGCATATTTGCAGACTGTCAGAAAGAACGCATTTCACATCTCAAACTTATCATTTTTGCCATTGTTGAAAACTACAAATACTCAAAACTCTTTGTAGCACTGTAGTCATCATCATTAATACACACTTTGTGCATTTTTGTATACTCTGTTGCCTGTCATGAAAATAAAAGCCCAAAAGACTTTAGAAAGTGACCTTGTGTCTATTTTCTGTTGCTGAGTATAACCAATTGCCCCAAATTAAAACACCAGTGAGTTGTCTCATGGTTTCTGTAGATCAGAAATCTCTGACAGACACAACTCTGCTCAGGAGCCCATGAGGCTGACATGAAGGTGCTGGCCAGTGCATGGGTCTCATTTGCAGTTTGAGAGTACTCTTCCTGGCTCATTTAGGCATTATCAGAATGCAGTTCCTTGTGATTATATGAGAGAGGCCCTACTTCTCTTGCTCGCTGTTGGCTGGGGTTGCTCATAGCTCTTAGAGGCCACCCTCAGGTCCTACCCTCATCCAAAGGCAATTTAAGACATGGTTATCCAATGAAGAGATCTCTGATGCTTCTGATAGCTTTTAAAAGTCTCATCTGATTAGTTCACCCTGGGAGGTGGGGGAAGATTCCAATTTGATTCACTTGAATCAGCTGAGAATAATTATATCTGCAAAATATGTTTTGCCACATAATGCAACATAATCATGGAAGTAATATTTTATTGTGTTTACAGGTCCTGATGACATTTCAAGAGGAGAGATTTACATAGCTGTGTACTCCAAGGAGCAGGAACCTTATGGGCCACTTTAGAAACCTACCCATCACAGACCTATAGTCTCAAGTATATCCATTAAAAAGGATATTACCCTTTATTTAAACATTTTTATTTTTGAACAGTTGGTGCTGTTCTCCTGGTTAGAGAATTCTGAGTGTTCTTGGGAATGTTGCCTTCCTTATGGAAAGACACTGATGACACTGACATCTCTGTGTCATCCTGCAATGTTGTTCCCTTCCTCCCTTTATTCCGGGTGTAGGAAGTGTATATAGTAGTGATGGCCAATCAGCATTTCATATCCCCTTAATAATGATTTATTTAGAGGCACATGACAAGAGGTTACCAGTTAGAGTGGTTTCTGAAAGTTTGGGTAGAATTAGTAGAAATAAGTTATCTCTTTCCCCTGAAATTTTTGGATGTGGAATGAGATAATATGTATGTGAGTAGCATCTGTGTGCTTGTCTGGTTGGCAGGTGTGGAGTGGGTGGCGGTGGTGACAGTTTTAGCCACTTGCTTCAAGTCTTCTTTAAAATGTTCGTATTCATGGATTTAAAGTACACATTTTATGATGAAAGTATTAATTAACTTTCATATAAAATTTCCATTGTCTTTCTTTTAAATTTATAAATGTTTAATTCGGCACTTTCTTTGATTGGGTTCCTTGGGAAGCAGTCTGCAGAGATGCACACAGATTTGGAGAAGGGCTCTCGGCAACAGTATCTGTGAGTGAATGTTAGTCAAGATTGTCCTTCAGATGTGACCAGAACAGCACCAAGGCATGCTCCAGGGAGTTATCTGGGTGTCAGTTTAAATAGTCGCTCACAAGCACATTCACAAGCAAAACAAAGATTTTCGTTTTGTTATGTCTATCCACATGCCTTTTTCTCAGACTTCTCTGTCTTTTTCATTTCATGCCCCATCCAACCAGCCAAGTCACTTGTTGTTGCTCATGAAACCATACATATCACAACCTTGGGACACTTTCTGCACAAAGCAGACGTCTGAGTGCACACTGAAGCTCTGCCCATTAGGAGGAATTTCATTTTAGTTGTTTGCAAGGTCATCTGTGAGTGAGATGCAGGAGCTGGTAATTTTCAGCTTGTACACATATACTGAGCCATGAATCATGAATCCATGAGGGAGGAATTTCTGGTATTTCTAATTCACCTAATGAAGTTGATCACTTTCTTTGTGTTTCCAAGGTCATCTGAGCAGCATGGTAGCACAGTCTCCTAAGGTCCTTGCAGAGTATAAAACCTTGTGTCGTAGGACGCATGTGGGCTAAGTTGCTTCAGTCTTGTTGAGTCTTCGCCACCCCAGGGATTGTAGTCTGCAAAGCTTCTGTGTCCATGGAATTCTTCAGGCAGGAATACTGGAGTGGGTTACCATTTCCTTCTCCAGGGACTCTTCCTTCTCCAGGGATTGAACCTGTGTCTCTTGAGTCTCCTGCATTGGCAGGCAGGTTCTTTACCACTAGTGCCACCTGGGAACAGTGTGTCATAGGATAGTGCTCCCATGTTAATAGTTTCTTCCTTATCCAACTTTATGTTCCACACCCCCTGGCTCCCTTTTCTGGCATCTGGAGATACAGGTCTACATGTACTTTCCCAGATTCTGCTAATGCATGTGGTATGTGATCCACATTTTGGGTAGTCTGCTTCAAAAATGCTTTGGTCCTGAAGGGGATCGGAATTGTTTACCAATCACTGCACCTTCAACAGGCATCCTTTTATGGCAGGGTCATCTTTCACTGACAGTTATTTTTCTGCCTAATGGAGCACATTCATATAATAATAATAATAGCTGCCATTTATTTGCCATATGATATATCCAGCAATTTATGAATGATTAATTTTTATACATATGCTTCAAGTTATGTTATAATTTTATAAATATAGAAACTAAATTTTAGTGAATTTCAACCCTTTACTCATGGCTATACACATAGCTAGTATTTAAACTGAGGTTAAAATCACTCGAAAACTCGTACTTCTTTTTTTTATTCAAATTTTATTGAAGTATAATTGATTTATAGTTATATATTATGGGGTACAGCTAAGTGATTCAGTTATACATATTCTTTTTCATGTTCTTTTCCATTATGATTTGTCAAAGGATATTAAATATAGTTCCCTGTGGTATATGGTAGAACCTTGCAAAACTCATACTTTTATGCTATGCATTGCTTAACTTAAAGAACTTCATCTTTTTCTTTTGGCCATGCTGTGCAGTTTGTGAGAGCTTAGTTCCCTGATCAGGGATTGAACGTAGGCCACTGGCAGGGAAAATGCTGAATCCTAACCAACTCGACTTCCAGGAATTTCCTGAAATTCATCTTTAAAAATTTTTGTTTATCTATTTTATTTATTTGGCTGTGGTGGGTCTTAGTTGTGGAATGTGAACTCTTATTTGCAGCTTGTGGGATCAAGTTCCTTGACCAGGCATGGAATCCAGGCCCACTGCATTGGGAGCTCAGAGTCTTAGCCGCTGGATCACAAGTTCAAGTTCCCTGAACTTCTTCTTTTTAAAATAAATTAATTCTGGGCCTGGTTTTCAATTATCAGGGCAGTAAGAAACACAATGTAAGTTTAGATTTGGGGGCTTCTCTCTCTTACGACTCTGTAAGACTTGAATTGGGGCAAGCGGAGATGAGCAAGTGACCTGGTTAACACCCATACTATCTTTGTCATTACCATTTTGAGTTCTGTTGCATGATGCTTTTACACATGTTGGTCTTCTGTTGTTTTTCTGGCAGGAGTGTTCTGGGCCTGCTCAGAGATCTCCATTGTAGTGGTTCTTCTGGCTCACACAAGACCTGATGCTTCTCTACAGGCCTAGACCCTAGAGGCCAACGTCAGCTATTCCTCTCCATCTCCCCTTTGGGACTCTGTGTGCAGCAGGAACATAAATCTCCTCTGCTTGCCAAAAATCCAACCCTATCTAGCTCTAGGTCTGAGGGACGCTCATCCTCTCATTTCTTCCAGGTTGCTTTCTTTCCCTTCATCTCTCCTCTTCCCTTTTAAATGACATTCAGCCCTATTGCTTCATTAAAGGTTTTAGAAAACAGAAGTCATTAATTCTCTCCTGGAGCAAGAGAAATTCTTACATGCTAGCACTGAAAAATCTTGATTCTTTTCTTCAGGGGGAAAAGATAAAAATATACCAAAATCACTTCCAGTCTTTTGAATTTTGTGCATCAATGAGAACAGAACAGTAAAAAAAGATTAATATCTCAAATTATCCTGCCACAGTTACAATACCTTGAAATTTGGTAATCATATTAACTGACATCTGTTCAGTGCATAGAAGGTACCAGGCACAAGTGCTTTCTGTTTTGCTTGTTTTTTGTTTTTTGACTTTGGCTTTGGTTTATTGATGTCAGAGCACCCTTTGAATGTAGTTAAAAAACAAAAACATACACAATGAGAATGAAATTGGATCCAGGCTGCTGCCACCTGATCCCAGGAGAATTCCTCCAATCAAGCTGATTTGTACAAAATGCAAGAGGAGAAAAATGAGGCAATCTGGTGCTGAGTCAAGGAGGAATCAACTGGCAGAAGAGCAGTTGAAGGAGTGGGCAGGTCACAACTCTTTCTTGTAAGTGTGAGTGCAAACTGCACCACCCTGGGTGGGTGTCAGGATGGGCATCCCATCACCTGTTTCCTGCACTAGTGTCTTCTCTTGTCCGTTCCACTTCTGCACGTGAACAAGTTTGCCTCCGTCCAGCACGTCACAGTGGATTTGACCTTCCTGTCATCTGCTGTTGTCTCACCAAACTCCATTCCCAGCTTAAAGCAGATCTCTGTGTTCTTGAAGATGCTTTGTGTTTTTATGGTGATTGTGTCTCCATTCACTTCAGTGATGTGGTAGGTTGGTCATGGTGGCCACCTGCCTGGTAGCAAAATCCACACTGAGTGACTTCAGGTAGTCATTGAAATTCTTGTCATCCAGTAACTTCCAGATGCCCATGAAGGTGTCCACCAGAGGGAGGCTGGGCAAGGCTGAGAAAGAGACAACAGAGTAGCATGCAAAGACTCTGGGATGGCCCAGGGACTGTTCTAAGGTTGTTTATTTTCTTACTTCATTTTTTCTTACAACAACACATGAAGCAGATACTTCCATTATACCCATTTTATACATGAGGACGCTGAGGTTTGAAAGGTTAGGTAACCTGTGCTAAATTACTGAGCTACTGACTGGTAGACTGAGAGTTAAATCTCAGGCAATTGATTCAAGCATTTCTGCTTACAAACATTGTGGTATTTGCCTTTCATATTAAACACAGCAACTAGAATCAGATAGTTTGCTGATTTGAAAAGAAGCAGTTTGCAGCTTTTGTTTGGCTTTTGTTTTTTTAAATGGAAGTATAGTTGGTTTACAATGTTGTGTTAATTTCTGGCATACAGCAAAGTCATTGACATATATGTAAATTATATAATATTAAATATTCTTTTTCAGATTTTTCCCATTTTAGGTTATTATAAGATATTGAATATCGTTCCTGTGCTATACAGTAGGACCTTGTTGTTAAGAAGTGTTTTTGAGTATAAATATGAAGCATTTTAGATGTGGCTCAAAAATTGAGAATTGACTCCTTCCTTGCTTGAGTTTGGACTGGACACTTAGAAGTGTTCTAATCACTCAGCTAGACAAATATATTTCAACTTTATGTTTTAACCTTCCACTGGTAACTTTGTAAGACACATCTTGCTTCACCATAGTATTTGCTACAAGGTTTGTAGAGAAAAAGTAGAGATTATCTATCTATATATATCTACATCCATATCTATCTGTCCATCTGTCACTATAAATTATTTCAGTGAAATTTATTTTAGCCATTGGCAACCTAGTTCTTTCTCTATTACTGAAGTCATCATAAGCTAAGTAAAATTACTTGATGAAAATCACAGACTCTTGTTCTCAAAATTCTTTTCAGAATTGACCAAAACTACCACATTAAAACAAGCAAAACATTAAAGCAAAAAAAGACCGGGAGCTGACTGTGGCTCAGATCATGAACTCCTTTGCCAAATTCAGACTTAAATTGAAGAAAGTATGGAAAACCACTAGACCATTCAGATATGATCTAAATCAAATCCCTTATGATTATACAGTGGAAGTGAGAAATAGATTTAGGGGACTAGATCTGATCAGCAGTATGCCTGGTTAACTATGGATGGAGGTTTGTGACATTGTAAAGGAGACAGGGATCAAGACCATCCCCAAGAAAAAGAAATGTAAAAAAAGCAAAATGGCTGTCTGAGGAGGCCTTACAAATAGCTGTGAAAAGAAGGGAAGTGAAAAGCAAAGGAGAAATGGAAAGATATACCCATGTGAATGCAGAGTTCCAAAGAATAGCAAGGAGACATAAGAAAGCCTTCCTCAGCAATCAATGCAAAGAAATAGAGGAAAATGATAGAATCGGAAAGACTAGAGATCTCTTAAAGAAAAATAGAGATACCAAGGGAACATTTCATGCAAAGATGGGCTCAATAAAGGATAGAAATGGTATGGACCTAACAGAAGCAGAAGATATTAAGAAGAGGGGGCAAGAATACACAGAAGAACTGTACAAAAAAGATCTTCATGACCCAGAGAATCACAATGGTGTGATCACTCACCTAGAGCCAGACAAACTGGAATCTGAAGTCAAGTGGGCCTTAGGAAGCATCACTATGAACTAAGCTAGTAGAGGTGTTGGAATTCCAGTTGAGCTATTTCAAATCCTAAAAGATGATGCTGTGAAAGTGCAGCACTGAATATGCCAGCAAATTTGGAAAACTAAGCAATGGCCATAGGATTGGAAAAGGTCAGTTTTCATTCCAATCCCAAAGAAAGGCAATGCCAAAGAATGCTCAAACTACCACACAATTACACTCATCTCACACACTAGTAAAGTAATACTCAAAATTCTCCAAGCCAGGCTTCAGCAATATGTGAACTGTGAACTTCCAGATACTCAAGCTGGTTTTAGAAAAGGCAGAGGAACCACAGATCAAATTGCCAGGATTCATTGGATCATAGAAAAAGCAAGAGATTTCCAGAAAAACATCTATTTCTGCTTCATTGACTATGCCAAAGCCTTTGACTGTGTGGATCACAATAAACTGTGGAAAATTCTTCAAGAGATGGCAATACCAGACCACCTGACCTGCTTCTTGAGAAACCTGTATGCAAGTCAGGAAGCAACAGTTAGAACTGGACATGAAACAATAGACTGGTTCCAAAGACTGAAAGGAGTACTCCAAGGCTGTATATTGTCACCCTGCTTATTTAACTTATATGCAGAGTACATCACGAGAAACGCTGGGCTGGAAGAAGCACAAGCTACAGTCAAGATTGCCAGGAGAAATATCAATAACCTCATATATGCAGATGACACCTCGCTTATGGCAGAAAGTAAGGAAGAACTAAAGAGCCTCTTGATGAAAATGAAAGAGAGTGAAAAGGTTGGCTTAAAGCTCAACATCATGGCATCTGGTCCCATCAATTCATGGCAAATAGATGGGGAAACAGTGGAAACAGTGGCTGACTTTATTTTTCTGGGCTCCAAAATCACTGCAGATGGTGATTGCAGCCATGAAATTAAAAGGCGCTTACTCCATGGAAGGAAAGTCATGACCAACATAGACAGCATATTCAAAAGCAGACATTGCTTTGTCAACAAAGGTCTGTCTAGTCAAGGCTATGGTTTTTCCAGTGGTCATGTATGGATGTGAGAGTTGGACTATAAAGAAAGCTGAGCACTGAAGAATTAATGCTTTTGAACTGTGGTGTTGGAGAAGACTCTTGAGAGTCCCTTGGACTGCAAGGAGATCCAACCAATCCATCCTAAAGGAGATCAGTCCTGGGTGTTCATTGGAAGGACTGATGTTGAAGTTGAGACTCCAATACTTTGGCCACCTGATGTGAAGGGCTGACTCATTTGTAAGGACCCTGATGCTGGAAAAGATTGAGGGAAGGAGGAGAAGGGGATGACAGAGGATGAGATGGTTGGATGGCATCACTGACTCAATGGACATTAGTTTGGTTAAATTCTGGGAGTTGGTGATAGACAGGGAGGCCTGGTGTGCTGTGGTTCATGGGGTCACAGAGAGTTGCACAGGACTGAGCTACTGAACTGCACTGAACCACATTAAAAAAAAAGTCAGAATCAGGAGTGACGTGTTATGTTCTTATTTGGTTTACAGTTTTGCAGTGGTTTCTTGGATAATTTCTGCTTCCCTTAAGGAAGGATAGATTATGAAGGAATAAAAGCACTAAAAGTTTTCTTAAGAACACATGTGTCAACATATACTATATGTAAATTGCCTGGCACAATGCTGGAACTCAATAAACATTAGTTAATTTCCATGCATTTCCTTAAAATGTGCTTCCCACTATGCTGTACACCAGAAATTAACACAATATAGCAAATCAACTATACTTCAATAAAAATAATTGAAAAAAAAAGAAATAAAAGAGTTCTTGGGATTCAGAGAATTAAGACTTTGACTTTTCTGTTGGATCTTGTCATTTATATTCTTTCTTGCTTTTCCAGTCTTTGTCCAATAAGTGGTTTGCTGTCACCATGGTAGAGACTGTGTAAGGAGAAACTAATGTCTATAAAGTGATCTGTAGTACCTATTGAATTTTCTCCCATTATTTACCACTTCCACAGGTGATTGAAGGTTGTGAAGAATACACAGGGATTCTTCAAGGTTACTGGGATGTCATCCAGTCAGCTGGGAAGGTCTTTGTCTTTGTGTTTCTCTGACTTACTCTGGCTCTTTCTGTCACCTTATAGTTGGAAGCTTGTCTTAGTCTATCCATTAGCATAAAGGTGTGCAGAGTTAATGATGAGTAAACAATATACATTTTATGTGTTTTACAGGTAATTACCTTTCTTTTTCTTCTTAGGTAGAACAATCTGACTGTGCTTATAACTGTTATTTGAATACATTTAAAAAAATTGCTTTAGCCATTATTTCAAGCACTTGTAAAGTTGCCCCCTAAGAATCCAGCTAAAAGGTCTATGCATTTTGATTCATGGCAGTGCCTCTGGGCATTCTCCTGTTTGAGAAAAACATAAATACCTGCCAATGTGCAATGGGCAGTTTTGGAAAAGTAATGACCACTCTGTTTCAATCAGTCTTATGCAAGTCTACTGTTTAATTCTCTGATTGGAAACAATTGCATGCAGAAGACAGAGAAAATCCCTCTGGCATGAAAGGCTGCCTCCCAACACTGCCGCCCCATTCTGTAGATCACATTTGCACAAAAATAGTTTGACTTTCTCTGTATTATTCCTCCTTCTCTATAAGGGAAACAATACAGCACTGTGGTTCAGTCCTTACATGAAACTGGGCCAGATCATGCATTCTGTCTTTAAACTGTGTGTGTGTGTGTGGGTGGGTGGGTGCTAAGTTGGTTCAGTCATGTCCAACTCTTTGCAATCCCATGGACTGTTGCCTGCCATGCTCCTCTGTCCATGTGATTCTCCAGACAAGAATACTGTAGTGGGTTGCCATACCCCTCTCTAGGGGATCTTCCCAACCTAGGGATTGAAGCTGCAACTCTTATATCTCCTCTGTTGGCAGGCGGGTTCTTTACCACTAGTGCCATCTTGGAAGTCCCTTTTAATTGTGTGATACCAGTCACATTTCTTAAGTGTTTTGAGCTTCAGCTTCCTCATCTATTCAAGTCCTTAACTAAGTCATCTTACAAGTTAAATGACGAGCTCTATACACAGATGGACATACAGTAAACCATTGCATGGCCTAACTATTAAGACTCATTTTTCATTTTCATCTGCAAAATTGTTCTACAGTTGTCTCATGAGTGTTTTAAGTTCCACATTTGAATGTAAATCCCTATAGCTTCAAGTAGATGCTCAATATGGTCTATGTCCTTAGATGGGAAAGTTGATGAAAACAGGTAAGAAGGAAATTGTAGGTCTTGTGCTACAATTGTTTCTTCGCATAGTTGTGGTGGGTTATTTTGAGACACCCATATTCTCTTACCAGGTTGCTGCTACAGTTAAGGAAAAGTATTTGGAAGAATGGCTTTTGAGGTAGCAGTGCTGATCATAGTTATGGAATTTGATATTTTGTTTCTTGAGGCCAAGTTGTCTTTGGAGCCAGTTGGTTGAAACTAGAGCCCTGTTCTCATAAGATCCATACTCTGGTTAGTGATTGAACCACTGCTTTCTGAAAGCTGTCGCCTGCTGGGAGCCGGCATATTGCATATTGAGTGCATATTGCATATTGAGTGCAGCACTTTCCATAGCATCATCTTTCAGGATCTGGAATAGCTCAACTGGAATTCTATCACTGCTGGGAGCCAGCGTGAGGAACTCCGCCCGTGGCAAAGGTCATGAGGAAGGAGGCTCGGCATATGGTAAGGCGGGATCGAGCCTCAGGAGTTCCCCTGGAAATTCTCGAGCATCTACCCCCCAAACCAGAGTCTGCCTACTTTCTGCTTTGTGCTTTCACCTACACCTCTGACTTTATGGGGGGCTGTCCCCCACTACCTCTCTCTGAAAAAAGAGTTAGCTTATAGCTCCAGTTAATAATTCTTGGGTGTGATAGTGTTTCAACCTACAAACTCCTTTGGAAGTCCTCTAGCCTGCCTGAATAGGTTTTTCCGGCCACATGTGATTGTTCAGAGCCTCCCAACTGTGAGAGGCAGGAGATGTTCTAAACTGTCTAAACACAGATTCCTTTGAGTAGTTAAAAGATTGATTAGAAATTGTATTGGTTAAGGGTTTTTCACTTCTTGGGCCAATGTTTGCTGCTAAGTTTCCATATCCCTTACCTGCTGCTTCCCTGGCAGTGTATTGATTAATATGATTGGTGTAAGTAGTAGTTTTAATGTTTGTAACCTTGGACCCTTGAGTTAATTCTTTTTCTTGTTGTAGCCCACCACACCTTTGCTCTATAGGAATGTAACTTTAATGCTTTTGGAGGGTGGCGCCTGACCTTTAGAGAAAAATAAGTTTTCTGAAGAAAGGGTCTTAAAATGTTAACAGGTCTCTGGGCCAGAAGATGATGCAAATCACCTAAACTTTTGCATACGATAAGTTTGCAGGAAGAAAGCCTGGCTTACTGCATGACTCTACCCCTTCCCCCATTATCCTCTATGCATAACTTAAGGTATAAAAACTACTTTGGAAAGTAAAGTGTGGGCCTTGTTCATGGAAACTTGGTCTCCCCATGTCATTCTTTCTCTCACCTTCTGGCTGAATTATTCAGCCTCTTTTCTCCCCTGAATTTCCTCACTGAGCTATCCTTATTTCAGCCTCTTTTCTCCACTGAATTTCCTCACTGAGCTATCTTTATTCTATTACTCTTTATATCCTTAATTAACGTTTAATTAAGCAGTTGTTTCCTGATCCTCGCCGACGCCGTCCCCGCTTCGAATTCCCTGGATCCACTGGGGCTGGACCCCGGCAGTCGCCTTTGTTACAAGTTGAACTGCACGAAAAAAGAGCCAGAAAAGTCATTAGAGTTCATGAGTTCAGGGAGACCACAGAAGGGTTTTGACTGAGCTTTCTTCATTGTTCATGAATAGCTGCTGAGTTTTGAAGGCTTAGGATATTATGTGGTTTCTCAGACTGACTAAAGTTGGATGAATTATAATTTAAAATTAGCCAGAGGACAGGGTGACATTTTTTTCTTTTTTGATATTTTGTTTTCAGTTTCAGTTTGTTTATTTCTAGATGAACTCCTTTAATCATATGGAAGGACTTGAATATTTTCTTTTTTTTTTTTTTTAATATAAGGAGAATAGAGGGGTCCAAAACCAAGAATGGTAAAAATATTCTCATGTCTTATTGATGCTGACCAAAAAGCCAAAAAAAAAAAAACCCAAGCCCCAAATGACCAATAAAAACAAATATTTACTGAATTATGACTCCCTAAGATTAAAAGGCAGTTCTTGCTTGTTTTATTCATATATATAGTATATATGTATGCATGCATGTTTAGTTACTCAGCTGTGTCCAACTCTTTGTGACCCAATGAACTGTAGCCTGCCAGGCTCCTCTGTCCATGGAATTCTCCAGGCAAGAATACTGGAGTGGGAAACCATTTCCTTCTCCAGGGGATCTTCCCGACCCAGGGTTCCAACGTGGTTTCCTGAATTGCAGGCAGATTCTTTACATCTGAGCCACCAGAGAAGCTCATATAATATATATAACATATAACATATATATATATGTATGTATGTATGTATATATATATATATATATATAGTTGTTGTTATGAAGGTTCTCAGTCATGTCTGACTCTTTGCAAATCCATGGACTGTAGCCTGCCAGGCTCCTCCGTCCATGGGATTTTCCAGGCAAGAATACTGGAGTGGGTTGCCATTTCTTTCTCCAGAGGATCTTCCCGACCCAGGGATCAAACCTGGGTCTCCTGCTTTGTAGGCAGACACTTTTACCATCTGAGCCACCAGGGAAGTCATACACACACACACACACATATATATATATATATATGTACTTACATATAATATAATACACACATATAATATTATATATATGACTTAAAGCAATGATTTGTACACAATGGGTGATCAGTAACTCATAGCTGTTGTTGTTACCTGTACTCTTACTGAATTCTCTCAGTATATCAGTTCAGTTCAGTTCCGTTCAGTAGCTCAGTTGTGTCCTACTCTTTGCATCCCCATGAATCGCAGCACGCCAGGCCTCCCTGTCCATCACCAACTCCCGGAGTTCACCCAGACTCACATCCATCAAGTCAGTGATGCCATCCAGCCATCTCATCCTCTGTCGTCCCCTTCTCCTGCCCCCAATCCCTCCCAGCATCAGAGTCTTTTCCAATGAGTCAACTCTTCGCATGAGGTGGCCAAAATACTGGAGTTTCAGCTTTAGCATCATTCCTTCCAAAGAAATCCCAGGGCTGATCTCTCAGTATATACAGTGAGTTTAATTAAATGGAATATTATTTACTCTACTTAACAAATGTGAGCACTGAGAATGAGAGAAGTTAAATAACTTGCATGCTCAAGAACTCTCACCAAGTAAACAGGCAGGATATATTG
Source organism: Bos mutus (assembly GCF_027580195.1). Classification (NCBI taxonomy): domain Eukaryota; kingdom Metazoa; phylum Chordata; class Mammalia; order Artiodactyla; family Bovidae; genus Bos; species Bos mutus. Next base: position 53,355,184 of record NC_091617.1, read on the forward strand.
CAATGCAACCTCTATTATGGTTAAGTGCATGTTCTTACCTCCTACACTATACTTCCTCTCAGACCAGCATTTGAATTTGTGAAATTGTTCTAATCCAAGGTCTGATCCTCAGTTCTGTACACTCAAAAATATGATCTATCAGCACACCAAGAGTGGGTTTACTATCTAGGTTCACAGAGACCAGTGCATAATACAGAGAATTTATTTTTTAATTTGATGTGTGTAAGTTATTTTTTTCTATGGAAAGTTACAAAAGCCCAAACACAATACAACTGCCTTATGCCAAACAGAACAAACCAATATAAAAATCGCTGGCTTCTATAACTGGAAAGAACACTGCTGCCTTCAGAGACAGCTGGATTCAGATAGTAGATTAAGTAGTGTAGATATAACCTGTTGGCATTGTTTTCCTCTGCATTAGCTTTCTTCTCAGTCAAGTAAATATGGCAAAGTTGACTATGGAACTCCAGACTTACGTTCTCACCATTTAGCAACTATCATAAAGAACATGTCTCATTGCAAATATTTGCAAATAGTTCTAGTGGAAGCTTTGGGGCTGATTCTTATTGGTCTAGATTTTGTCTCTTACCATCACTCAACCAATCACAGAAACTTGGATTTGTCTAGGCCTGAGTCAAGATCCCCTGGAGAAGGAAATGGCAACCCACTCCAGTATTCTCCCCTGGGGAATCCCCATAGGCAGAGGAGCCTGGCAAGCTATGGTTCATGGGGTCACAAAGAGTCAGACACAACTGAGTTACTAACGCACACACATACACACAAAGTCATGTTCCTAATTTTATGTCTGCAATGTTGAATCGTCCTTCCACAAGCATGGACTGAGGGAAATAAAAATGCTTTCATCAAAAGAAGTGTGATTGAATGCCAACTCGGCAAGAACAGGTTCCCATATAGTATGTCATACAATCTGAAATGCTTGGCATGAGTAGAGGATTTTTCCAGGTGAGAAGTTGTTCATGGAAAGCTAAATTGCAAAAAGAGGTTGTTCAGTGAGTATGGACCTGAACACAGATCCATAGTTGGTTTGAGGTTAAATTGTGTTGAGCTGTGATAGCTGAAAAGTCTCCATAATGAAGTCATGCTTGGAATAGATTTCAGGAAGGTGGAGTCTGTGGACCAGGGAAGAAATCCTCCTTGACTGCCATTAGTTGTGGGACTACTAGAGGTCTTTCACCTCTTTGTTCCACCAATTTCTGTACTCCACGCTGACTGTGTTAGTTAGTGTTCTCCAGAGAAACAAAACCAAGAGGTGTATATTTAAATTGGTAAATATAAAGAGAATTATTATAAAGAATTGACTCATGAGATTATGGAGGTTAAAAAGTCTCAAGCAGTGGCCACAGGACTGGAAAAGGTCCGTTTTCATTCCAATTCCAAAGAAAGGCAATGCCAAAGAATGCTCAACTGCTGCTGCTGCTGCTAAGTCGCTTTCAGTCGTGTCCGACTCTGTGCAACCCCATAGACGGCAGCCCACCAGGCTTCCCCGTCCCTGGGATTCTCCAGGCAAGAACACTGGAGTGGGTTGCCATTTCCTTCTCCAGTGCACGAAAGTGAAAAGTGAAAGTGAAGTCTTTCAGTCGTGTCCGACCCTCAGCGACCCCATGGACTGCAGCCTTCCAGGCTCCTCCATCCATGGGATTTTCCAGGCAAGAGTACTGGAGTGGGGTGCCATTGCCTTCTCCGAAGAATGCTCAAACTACTGCACAATTGCACTCATCTCACACGCTAGTAAAGTAATGCTCAAAATTTTCCAAGCCAGGCTTCAGCAATATGTGAACTGTGAACTTCCAGATGTTTAAGCTGGTTTTAGAAAAGGCAGAGGAACCAGAGATCAAATTGACAACATCCACTGGATCATCGAGAAAGCAAGAGAGTTCCAGAAAAATATCTATTTCTGCTTTATTGATTATGCCAAAGCATTTTACTGTGTGGATCACAATAAACTGTGGAAAATTCTTCAACTTATATGCAGAGTACATCACGAGAAATGATGAGCTGGAAGAAGCACAAGCTGGAATCAAGATTGCTGTGAGAAGTGTCAATAACCTCAGATATGCAGATGACACCACCCTTATGGCAGAAGACTCTTGATGAAAATGAAAGAGAGTGAAAAGGTTGACTTAAAGCTCAACATTTGGAAAATGAAGATCATGGCATCTGATTCCATCACTTCATGGCAAATAGATAGGGAAACAGTGGAAACAATGGCTGACTTTATTTTTCTGGGCTCCAAAATCACTGCAGATGATGATTGCAGCCATGACATTAAAAGGCACTTACTCCTTGGAAGGAAAGTTATGACCAACATAGACAGCATATTAAAAAGCAGAGACATTGCTTTGTCAACAAAGGTCTGTCTAGTCAAGGCTATGGTTTTTCCAGTAGTCATGTATGGATGTGAGAGTTGGACTATAAAGAAAGCTGAGTGCTGAAGAATTGATGCTTTTGAACTGTGGTGTTGGAGAAGACTCTTGAGAGTCCCTTGGACTGCAAGGAGATCCAACCAATCCATCCTAAAGGAGATCAGTCCTGGGTGTTCATTGGAAGGACTGATGTTGAAGCTGAAACTCCAATACTTTGGCCACCTGATGCAAAGAGCTGACTCATTTGAAAAGACCCCGAAGCTGGGAGGGATTAGGGGCAGGAGGAGAAGGGGACGATAGAGGATGAGATGATTGGATGGTATCTCCGACTCAATAGACATGAGTTTGGGTAAACTCCGGGAGTTGTTGATGGACAGGGAAGCCTGGCGTGCTGTGGTTCATGGGGTCACAAAGAGTTGGACATGTCTGAGTGACTGAACCGAACTGAACTGACACAGTCTCAAGATATGCAGGGTGAGTTGGCAAGGTAAGGACCTAGGGGAACCAATGATTTTGTTCCAATATGAGTCCTGACAGGTAGGAGAACCTATGGTGTAGTTCCCTTTGGAAGGCTGGCAGGTTCAAGACCCAAGATGAGCCAAAGATTCAGTTCAAATCCAAAGACAGGGAAAAGTGAATGTCCCAGTTTGAAAGCAGTCAAGTAGGAGAAGTTTCCCTTTCTTGGCAGAGCGTCAGCCTTTTTGTTGTATCCAAACTTTTAACTAATTGGTTGAGGCCGACTGATATTAAGGAAGGCAATCTGCTTTACTCAGTCTACCAATTTAAATATTAATTTTATCTAAAGACATTCTCAGAGAAACACCAAGAATAACATTTGACCAAATGTCTGGATATCTCATGGCTCAGTCAGGTTAACATGTAAAATTAACCATCAGGCTAATCATTCCCCCTTTCTGCAAAGACACAGTAAAGAACAGGTTTCCACTTTACTAAATGTTGGTGATTGCTCACATCTCTTTCTAAGATTAGAAACAAGGCAACTTGTTTAAAATTTTGAATCTGTCTGCTCTTTAATAAAAATTTTACAAGTGAGCTCTTGGTTTACTTCCTCACGTGGCTCTCTGGCCTTTCTAATATTTAATTCATAGAATGCATTACCTGTTTCCAAGTTTTCAGAAGTCCTCATGGTAAAAACCATATTTAGTTTGTGCTAAATGAGATGATACATGCTGGGTAAACAGAGGCGTCATGTACAGTGAAGAGCTTCAAATCCAGTTAGTAGCCAAAATGGCTGCAAGTGGAATTATTGGTAAATGTGATTAAGTAAAATCTAACAAAATGGTTAAAATTTCATAAAAATAACAGGTGACTTACTAATGATATTAATACATATGGTCTTTTTTTCATGTCACTAGTGTGTTACATTGAAAAATGTTTGGAAAGACATAACTTTCATTAATTTGGATTTGAAACATTCCTATGTTATATTCTTTAGACATATAAAGACAAAAATTTTTGTTTACTTTTATCAAAAGCATAATAATTTCTTGGATAATACATACTTATATATAATACATAATAATTACATAATAAAAGCAAAATAATATTTACTTTCTTGGAGGAGGGAAGGAGAAGTTATGGGTTTGAGAAGTCCAATTTGGATACGGTTCAGAGATGTTTGCTTTATTTTTATAGTTATTTTATTTTTGTAGTTCACAGCTTATATGTCACATATATTTTTATACTAAAATTATGTGGTATAAAAATGTATTTATTTTTAATTGGATAGGATAATTGCTTTACAATGTTGCACTGGTTTCTGCTATACATCAACATGAATCAGCCATAGGTATACATATGTCCTCTCCCTCATGAACCTCCCTCCCACCTCCCACCCGATCCCACTCCTCTAGATTGACCACACTTGAGCTCCCTAAGTCATACAGCAAATTCCCACTGGCTGGCGAGCTACAGTCCGTGGGGCTGCAGAGTCAGACACAACTGAGCAATGAGTGACTAGCACTTCCGACTAATGTATATGTTTCAGTGCTTCTCTCCTAATGCGTTCCCCTCTTCTTCCCGTGCTGTGTCCACATTTCTGTTCTCTGTGTCTCTGTCTATATTACTGCCCTACAAACAGGTCCATCAGTACCATAAAATTATGTACTTTTAATTAACTTTATTGAGTTATAGCAAACTTCAGACATTTAGCATTTTCGTAGGTGTGAAACATGCCTACATTTGGTAAAATCAAAGCCACTCTAAAGACAGTGGCCACATCGTCATCCCAGAAACTTACTTCTGCTCTCTTTAATCTCTCCCTTCTGCTTCTCTCTGTCCTCCGCATCTTCAGGCAACCACTGATCTGCTTTGTGTCATTGTAGATTAGATTGCACATTTTCCAGAAGGTTATATAAACAGAATCATACATGCATGCACATATAATCCTTTTTTGTTTGATAAGGAAGTCTGACTCTCTTCATTAGGAATAATTGTTTTGAAAAAAAATAGTTTCCTTGGGATAAAGAATTATAGGTTGACAGGTTTTGTTTTTTCTTTCAGGGGTTTTAAGATATTGCTTTCTTGTCTTTTTTATATTGTTTTCAGTGTGAAATATGCTGCCATCCAAATATGATGTCAACAGAACTTGTGTGCCCCTGTATATAACATGTATTTTTTCTGTTTTTAATACTTTTTTTTATTAATAAAGTGAAAGTGAGTCATTCAGTCATGTCTGACTCTGTGACCCCATGGACGGTAGCCTGCTAGGCTCTTCTGTCCATGGAATTCTCCAGGCCAGAATACCAGAGTGGGTAGCTATTCCCTTTATCTTTGCAACCAAGGGATCGAACCCGGGTTGCCTGCATTCTAGGTGAAGGAATTCTTTACCAGCTGAGCCATCAGGAAAGCCCAAGAATACTAGAGTGGGTAGCCTATTCCTTCTCCAGGGGATCTTTCTGATCCAAGAATTGAACTGGGGTCTCCTGCATTTCAGGCAGGTTCTTTATCAGAGCAATTTGATTTGATGTATTTTCATGTAGTTTTCCACATTTTTTTGTGCTTTTAGTTTTTTGGATCTATGTGTTTATCATTCCTTTTTTCTCTTCTTTTCTCTTTTCTTCTAATTGGGATTCTAATTGCATGTATTTCAGATTGCTTGAAATTGCCCCACAGCTTATCAATTCTCTGTTTGTTTGTTTGGTTTTTTTTTTAGTACATACTCACAGTTTTATTGTGGGTAGTTTTGATTGCAATGTGTTTGAGTTCACTAATTATTTTCTTTTGCAATGTGTTTTCTCCCATAACACATCCAGTATAGTTTTCCTCTCAGACATTGTCTTTTCATGTCTAGAAGTCTGATTTATACCCATTTTTTAAGGCTTTCTATGCCTCTGCTTCACATATTCAATCTTTCCTCCAGATTCTTAAATTTACAAACTGCAATTAAAATAACATTCTTTTTCTACTAACTCTCTCTTCTGTGTCATTTCTGGGACAGTTTATTTTTTATTGATGCATAATTGCTATAAAATATTTCGTTAGGTGTACAATACAGTAATTCACAATTTTTAAAGGTTATACTTTTTTATATTTTTATAAAATATTGGCTATATTTCCTGTTTTGTATGGTGCATCCTTGTAGCTTATTTTATACCTAATAGCTTCTACCTTTTAATCCTCTACCTCCTATTCTGCCTCCCTACCTTCCCTCTTCCCCACTGGTAACAACTAGCTTATTCTCTATATCTGTGAGACTGCTTCTTTGTTTACTATGTTTAATAGATTTTTGTATTTTTTAGATTCCACATATAAGTCATATCATACAGTGTTTTTCTTTCTCTGTCTGACTTACTTCATAATACATTTCCCTCCAAGTCCATCCACGTTGCTGCAAATGCCAATATTTTGTTCTTTTTTATGGCTGGGTAGTATTCCATTGTGTGTGAGTGTGTATATTTTATTTTTGATATATATCCAGGAGTGGAATCGCTGGGTCATATGGTAGTTCTAGTTTTAGTTTTTGAGAAACATCCATACTGTTTTCCACAGTGACTTTACCGATTTATCTTTCTACCAGTGGTGTGCAAGAGCTGGTGCAGTTTCAGTTGATTGATTCCTCTCCTCATCATGAACCGTTTTTTTTTTCTTCTTTGCATGCCTGGTAATTTTTTACTAGATGCCAGACATTTAAATTTTTACCTTTTTGGGTGCTAGATAGATTTATATTCTTTTACATACTCTTGAGCTTTGTTCTGGGACTTGGTTAAGTTACCTGAAAACGGTTTGATCCATTTTGCTCTCACCTTTAAGTTCTATTAGGTGAGACCAGAGAAACTTTTAGTCTGTGGCTAATTTTTTCCAATGGTGGTGGTTTAGTCCCTCAGTTGTATCCAACCCTTGTGACTCCATGGACTGTAGCCTGCCAGGTTCCTCTGGTCATGGGATTTTCTAGGCAAGAATACTGGAGAGGGTTGCTATTTCCTTCTCCAAGGGATCTTCCCAACCCAGGGATCAAACCTGGGTCTCCTGCACTGCAGGTGGTCTCCTGCATTGCAGAGATATTCTTTACTGACAGATTCTTTTTTCCAGTACTAAGACCAAATTGCTCTGACTGCTTTATCCCTGTGAATTATGAGCTTTTGGTCGGTAGCTGGTGTGAACTGCTATATTCCTGGCTTTGTATGGAAAAAAGCTAGAACTGAAGTGAGGTGAGCAAATTATCGAGTGCATTTTTTTAAAAAAAATTCACATGTATTATTAATTGAAGAACATTTAAAAATTTAATTAAACTTTTGAAGTAATAATAAATTCAGGTATAAGAAACAGTACAAAGAAAGCCCACATGCCCTTTCCCTTTATTGAACCTGATAGTACTGGGTTAGTGAAAAAGTTCCTTCGAGTTTTTCCATAACACCTTGTGGAAAGATTTGGCCAACCTAATAATATTTTATGAACGATAGGACAAAATGACAACCAGGATATTAACATTGATGCAGTTAAGATACAGGACGTTTGTATCGCCACAAGTTTTCTCCTGTGGTCCAGGACCTTTTTTGAGTGTTGGCTCTGGGCAGTGCACTGGTCAAGGATGGAAGATCTAAGGCAGTACTCTTTCTGAGGCTCATCCAAGTGCAGGGTCTGCACCTGAGCCTGAGCGCCTTCTAAAATTTTGTGTTCTAGACACCGTGTTTCCTTTACATAGTCCTAGTTTTGGTTTGATGAGTGGTCATTTAAATGCAAGGATCAGCAAATTTTTTAAGGACGTAGACAGTAAATATTTCAGTCTTGGTGAGACATACAGATTCTCTTGCATCCACTCAACTCGCTAGTTTAGCACGAAGTAGTCATTACAGCGTATGAATGATATGTTTGACTCCAATAAAATTTTATTTACAAAAACAGATGGCTGACCCGCTGGCTGCAGTTTGCTGATTCCTTCTCTAATCCCTTGGGTGCGCTTTCCCCAGCCTTGGGTAGTTTCTTCACATGCACGTGCTAATTAGCACATAACTGAGTAATTGAGAGAGACTATGTAGATTTTCAGAGATTTCCTTTGTTCAACTCTCTTTGCTCCCCCAGTTTCTCTTGCAAACCTTAGTTACCTTGGTTTCCTTTCCTTCCAGCCTCATCTCTCCTAGTCAGAGAGACCACCTGGTTCTAACTGAGTTCTGTTTGTCTCATGGCCTCTTCATTGACCAACACTCAGAATCTTAGTGGGTATCATTTCACATTTTACGTACAATTTTAAATTTATTTCTGGTGAGAGAATAAATTCAGTCCTTATTACTTCCTCTTGGCCAAGTGTGGAAATCTCTAGTATTGTGTTTTGAAGTTAGATTGCACTATCGTCTCCTGTTACAAATGAGATAGATTATTTGTATAGAATTCAACAGGGCATCCCTCCCTCCTGGCTCAGTGGTAAAGAATCCGCCTGCCCAGCAGGAGACACAGGTTTGATCTCTGGGTTAGAAAGATCCCCTGGAGAAGTATTCTTGCCTGGAGAATTCCATGGACAGAGAAGCCTGGTGGGCTACAGTCCATGGGGTCGCAAAGAGTCAGACATGACTTAGCAATTAAACAATAAAAAATAACAACAAAAATAGAATCTAATATATTCAGAATCCATTATTTAACTAACATTATGAACTTACCAAGTTATCATAGACTTCCAGAGTTTTGATTTTCTCATTTGTATGAGGAGGATAATAATATCGGTCTCACAAATTTGTTAGAAAGTTTAAATGAAGAATAAATGAGAAAACACCTATGTATGTCTTACTTGTAGTAGGCATAAAAATGTTTAATTCACTTTCCCAAGTTTGATGCATTGATTAAAACTGGAGTACAATTTTTTAAGACTATGTTCTGAGGTTGGAAGGATGCTGAGGGATGTACATACACAGAAATTATATTACTGTTCTTTTAATTGTACTGCCCATGTTTGGGAATTGAATAGTGGTAGGAAACAGCTTGTATTTCACTTTTCTCCCTATGTCCCATAAAAAGGAGTTTAATTAAAGTAGTATCACATTTGACATTATGGATTTTCTTTGGTAAAATGTCCCTTTATGTTTCCTCCCCAGTTTTTAATTGAATTAAAACAATTTTTTTGGCTGCACAGCAGAGCATGCAGGATCCTAGTTCCCCAACCAGGGACTGAGGTCTGTGACTCCTGCAGTGGAAGCACAGGGTCTTAACCACTGGACCACAGGAAAGGCCCTTCATTGAATGTTTCCAACTGGTGATTTTTGAGAATTCTTTGCATACTCTAAACCTAAGTCCTTTGTCACATATTTTCTCCTATTATACAGCTTGTCTTTTCATCCTCTTAACAGAATCTCTCACACAGCAAACTTTCCTTTTGAACTTTGATGAAGTCCAGTTTATTAAGGTTTTTTTTTTTTTTGTGGATCAGATTTTTGATATTATTTCTGAGGACTCTTTACCAAGCCTTAGATCCTCAAGGTCTTCTCCTATGTTATCTATTTTTTATATTTTTATGTTTTACATTTAAAGCTGTGATCTTTCAGATTTTATATAGGGTTTGAGGTCTGCATTAAGGTTCATTCTTTTACTTATGGATGTCCATTTACTCCAGTACCATTTATGAAAGATATTATACATATTTCATTAAATTTCTTTTGTACCTTTGTAGCAAATTAATCAGTCATACTTGCTTTGGTCTATTTCTGGGTTCTCTATGACATTCCATTGATACACATGTCTATCCATCTGTTAGTACCACACTGTCTTGATTGCTTTAGCTAGGTTATAAAATAAACTCTGAAATCAGGTAGAAGAATTCTTCTCACTCTATTTTTTTAAATCATTTTATATATCCAAGTTCCCTCACCATTCCACATCTTTTAGAATAGTCTTGTCCACTAGATATTTCAAAAAGTTTTACTGGAATTTTGATAGTGATTATGATAAACCTTAATCATTCTGGTCATCTCTATATGTTGTCTTCCAATCCATGATTTTTGATGTCTGTGTGTTCATTCAGATCAGATCAGATCAGTCGCTCAGTTGTGTCCGACTCTTTGCGACCCCATGGACAGCAGCCTACCAGGCTCCTCCGTCCATGGGATTTTCCAGGCAAGAGTACTGGAGTGGGTTGCCATTGCCTTCTCCGGTTGTGATCTTAGGGAAAGCTTTTAGTCTTTCACCATTAAATATGATGTTGCCTTTGTTATTCAGTTGCTACACTGTGTCTGACTCTTTTATGACCCCATGAACTATGGCCTGGCTGTCTCCTCTGTTCATGGGATTTCCCAGGCAAGAATACTAGAGTGGGTTGCCATTTCCTTCTCCAGGAGATCTTCCGATCCCAAGAATCAAAACCATGTCTCCTGCATTGGCATGCAGATTTTTACCACTGAGCCACCAGGGAAACCCAAATATAAGGTTATCTGGAGGCTTCTTTTACAGGATTTTCATCAAGACAAGAAAGTTCCTCTCTATGTCCTGTTTGAGAGTTTGTAGTTTAAATGGGTAGTGGGTGTGGCCAACTGCTTTTTCTGCATCAGATAATAATGGTCATGTAATTTTTCTTAGCCTATTAATATGGTGTATTACATTGATTCATTTTTTAATATTGAACTATTCTAGCCTCCTCAGAGTAAACATACCATACGGTCACGGTACATAATTTTTAAAATTTATTGCTGAAGTCTTTTTGTGTCAGGGGGGATTAAAAGTCCAGATTCCTCACTTGAATTCCATTGACACTGGTGGTAGAGGGGTGCTCTTTGTTGCTCCTGGGTAAGGGTGGGAGCGAGGCTCTCCATTGATAGCTAATTATTACTATTATTCTCCACTAATGCATTCACTAATAGCGGTCTTGCTGGGAGTGGCATAGTTGTTCATCATTCCCCACATGGCCTCTCTGACACTGTTGTGAAGTGGTACTGTGTTACTACTGAGTGTTGGCAAAAGACCTGATTCTCCACTACTCATCTGATATCAGCTCAGCAGGAAGCCACAGAGGCATCAGCACCTCTGGGTGGGTGTGAAAGACCATTCAACAGGGAAGGACACTTGACCATTCATAGGGGCAGAAGTCCCTTACCCTTTCTTAGTCTTCACTGGAACCTCCCTGGTAGAAGAATTGGGGTGGCTTGCTATAGCCTGGTGAGGCTAGAATTCTAGTTTCCTCACTTGGCTTTTGGCAGAGCTATGGATGGGGTCAATCTTTTTTTTTTTTTTTTTATGTCTGGCTGGAGTAAAATGGTTATTGTATAATTCAAAAAATTATCTTGGTAATGTACCCCTTTTCTGAGTCTTTGGCTGGATTAGGGAGGCATTTTCTTGGGGAAATTATTTGTGCCTGTTGTTGTTTCTAGGTTGCCTGTGGTTTCAGCACCCAGTCTGGGATATATGAGGAGAGGGAAAAAACATGGGGAACTCATTGCTCAGAAGTACCCATGCCTCTAGTTGCTGAAATACTTTTTTGGTTCTAATGTGCAAATTGGCTTGCTTCTGTGCTTTTTCTTCCCTCGGGCTCAGGTTTTCTAGGTCAGTTGTCATTTTTCCATCTGCTTCCAATTTTTCATATTTTTCTGTTTAGCATCTCCTGATTATTCCTGTCCTTGTGGACTTATTTCTAAAAAGTATTTTATTTTCTTAGATTTCCACAAACACTATGCATTTTATTTTTAAGGTTCTATTATAAATTGCAATTTTTCAAAAGTATTATTTTGTGCAAATCTTTTATTGAAAATATTTTAGATCCATTCTCTCTATGCCAGTGGCTCAATAGCATTGTGTCGACAAATCAAAGTTCATCAGGAGTTAGAAACCATACAAGTTACTTTAAGAGAGGGAATTCAACATAAAGAATTGTTGGCTAGATATTTAGAACTGAGAAAAACAAAAAGAGAAACATAATCGTATCGCTGAAATAGCAATTGTAAGAAGTAGCTACCATTTTCGGAGAAGGTAGTGGCACCCCACTCCAGTACTCTTGCCTGGAAAATCCCATGGATGGAGGAGCCTGGTGGGCTGCAGTCTATGGGGTCGCTGAGGGTCAGACACGACTGAGGGACTTCACTTTCACTTTTCACTTTTCACTTTCATGCATTGGAGAAGGAAATGGCAACCCACTCCAGTGTTCTTGCCTGGAGAATCCCAGGGACGGGGGAGCCTGGTGGGCTGCCGTCTATGGGGTCGCACAGAGTCGGACATGACTGAAGCGACTTAGCAGCAGCAGCAGCAGCAGCAGCAGCAGCTACCATTTGTAGATTTGGAAGAAGAAAGGAAAGGAGACAGAATGATTAAAACTTGGATGATTACAGAAGGGGCTCCATGAAGCTTAAATCTGGGCCTCGCAATTGGAGGTGTTTGTCAGATGGCTTTGATGTCTCTAAACTCAGAGACATCAAGGTGAGGTTGGGACTCAGCCCACAGAAGAGGAGAATTATGGCTGGCTCTTCCTAAGTTCACTGAGGGCACATAATAAGGCATATTGTGTGAGTGTTAGTAAAGCTGCAAAGTAGATTCGGTTGAGGCCATGAAACAAACCACTGTTGCTTGGCTGAGGAATCAAGCCAAGGGTGATGCTGAGAGAAACAAGATACACGCAAGAAGCCAAAAATGAGCAGATGAGAAAAGGTGGGCCCCTTGTTTATCCTCCATCTTTGAGGTCTTCCTCTAATATCTCCTATTTGCATAACTTTTCAGAAGTATGATTTGCAGAGTTTCCATTCTGCCCTAGAATGAGAGAGCAAATTATAGAAGTTGCATTTGAACTTAGCTTAAAAACGAATAGAATTATTTGTATTTTTATCTTAAAGTATTTACATTCTTGAATTGTTCACATATTTGCTTATGTTTTCTAATTTGTTTTACTCAAAGATACTCTCTTGTTTTTCACAGTACATTTATGATACAGAACAGGTAAAGTTTTTATTATTTTACCTATATGAAGTTAGAGCCACAGTGAAATTCTTTTTAAACTTTTTATTTTATTTTGAAGTATCGTCAGTTAACAATGCTGTGACAGTTGCAGGTGGACAGCAAAGGAACTCAGCCATACATATACATGTATCCATTCTCCCCCATGCTCCCCTCTCATCCAGGCTGCCACATAATATTGAACAGACTTTCATGTTCTTTTCAGTAGGATCTTGTTGGTTATCCATTTTGAATATAGCAGTGAGAGCCACAGTAAAATTAAGTGATGTCCAAACCCACATAGCTGAAACCAAAAATCAGGTCCTCTGGATTCTTTACCAATGAATTTAGAATATGTTTGGTAATTTTATCTAGCCTAATGGCTTAAATACCTTCTCTCTTGTTAATGTACTCTCTCATATGTATATTTTCACCCCAGACTTTGTATTCTCTCAAATGTATGTTTTCACTCTAGACTTCTCCCTAATTCCAGCTCTCATCTTAGTATGTCTAAAAAGAGTTCAAAGCTTTCCTCCTTGAAACTCATTCTTCTGGCTATCTTGCCAACTTCAGTCAATGACAGTCTTACTCTTCAGTTCTCAGGCTAAAGACTCTGGAGCAGTCTTTGACTCTTCTATTTATCTCTCATCTTCTAGTCAATCTAATGGCAAATTTTGAAAAAATATAATCAGGTTCCAATATCTTTTCACAATCTCCACTTCTAACCCTCCCATCTAAGCTATCACCATCTCTTGCCTGGATTATTTCAATAGCCTCCTATTAGGATTCCCAGTTTCCTCTATAGTCCCTTTTTTTGTCTATTTTTAAGGAAAGATGTTAGGCAGCAAGTGTAATCTTACTAAATTTTAAGTCTGGACGTTTTGCTGTGTGGCTCAAAATCTTCCAGCATCTTTTTGTTTTACTTAGAGTAAAAGACAAAGTCATTTTGGGACCCCACCACGTCCTAGGTAATCCAGCTCACCGGAGTTCGCTGCCATGAACAACTGCAGTACTCCAGAGGGCGTCACCATAGAGAAAAGGTTGTGTTGTAACATAAGCCCACCACTTCCTCCTTTTATCTCTCTGGACTTTCCTTTTTATTACTTGTCTTTTCATTTATTCTGTCTGGTCCCCTCAACATACTTGCTAGTACTCAAACTTGCCAAATACTCTTCACAGTCACTGCCCTGTTGTTCTCTGTGCTTCCTCTTCAGAGCTATGCATGGCTTCTTCCATGCATTCAACAGGTTTTGATGTAAAAGTGTTGTCTCTGTAAATTCTTACTCTGCCCTTTTTAAAAACGAACAAGAATCTTGCTTCTTGTGGACCCTAATCTCTTTCCTGCTTTATATTTTCATAGCACTTAACCCTATGTGTGCATGCTCAGTTGCTTTAGACATGTCCGACTCTGCAATCCCAGAGACTATAGCCTGCCAGGCTCCTCCATCCATTGGACTTCCCAGGCGAGAATACTGAGTGGGTAGCCATTCCCTTCTACAGAGGAACTTTCCGGCCCAGGGACTGAACCCATGTATCTTGCATTGTAGGCGGATTCTTTACCCACATTGCCACCTGGGAAGTGCACTTAACCCTATGCATATAACATAGCATTGCAGGCAGATTCTTTACCAACTGAGCCATCAGAGAAGGCTATAATATAACAACATTATATGTTAAATGTTATTTATTTTCTGTCCGCATTCAAAATAAACCATAATGACTCAAAAGAAGGATTTTTGTTTAGTTTATAAATGGTGTCTCCAATACCTAGGACTGAGCATAACACATATTTCATTATAGAGGTAGTAATCTTATATCACTATCTCCATAATTGTAAAAATTTGATCTGCCTTAATATAACTGAAAAAGAATATATAACTTTAAGTTCTAAAAAGAATGAGAATCTGTACCAAGTTGCTAATTTAATCTGCTAAAACATGGTATTTATAAGATGGAAGTTAATGCATTGAAAATAATATATTTGTGTTAGTAAATCTGTGTCATATTGCCAAATTTGAGTAATATCTAAAAATCTTATGGACAATTGCCTTATTCATCACCATCACAATTTGGAACTTCCATGGTTATTTAGTCAATATGAGTCCAATAAAAAAGAAAAAAATACTGTCCTATGCTATCTGGGAGACTAGTTTTTCCACCTTTTAAAGAAAGTGTACCTGCATGCAATTTTAAGATTCACTAATAAAAACAAATAAATTAAGAAAGAAAAATGTTTTGAGCCAAAATATGTATGCCACTGGAAAATTTAGCATATTGATAAAGCTGTGGTTTGATGGCTTCCCTGATAGCTCCGTTGGTAAAGAATCCACCTGCAATGTGGGAGACCCAGTTTGATTCCTGGGTTGGGAAGATCCCCTGGAGAAGGGATAGGCTACCCACTCCAGTGTTCTTGGGCTTCCCTTGTGGCTCAACTGGTAAAGAATCCACCTGCAATGCAGGAGACCTGGGTTCGATCCCTGGGTTTGGAAGATTCCCTGGAGAAGGGAACGGCCACCCACTCCAGTATTCTGGCCTGGAGAATTCCATGGACAGTCCTTGGGGTCGCAAAGAATCAGACACAACTGAATGGCTTTCACTTTCACTTTGGGCTTCCCTGATAGCTCAGTTGGTTAAGAATCCGCCTGGAATGCAGTAGAACCCAATTCGATTCCTGAGTCAGGAAGATCCTCTGGAGAAGGGATAGGCTATCCACTCCGGTGTTCTTGGGCTTCCCTTGTGGCTCAGCTGGTAAAGAATCTGTCTGCAATGCGGGAGACCTGGGTTTGATCCTTGGGTTGGGAAGATCCCCTGGAGAAGGGAAAGGCTATCCACTCCAGTATTCTGGCCTAGAGAATTCCATGGACTGTATAGTCAGTCCATGGGTCGCAAAAAGTCACGCAACTGAGCAACTTTCACTTCACTATAGTAGAATGAAGTAAAAAGTTATGCTGCTTACTTTTGGCAAAGACACACATTTAAAAGGAATGGTAAAATGCAATGCAAACTTCAAGGTGAACTTTGGAATTACAGGATGTTGCCATGATTGATGTGCCAAGCTTGTTAGTATTCCCACCCAGTTGCTACATAAACAATGTTCCCTCTTGTTCTTTGATTCTGGCATTATTAATTGAAGATGTGTGGGCTATCTGTCTTGAATGGATTATAAGAAATAAAGGAAACCATGACCTATAGAATGCATTTTCTGTTGATAATATCAAGCAAATTAAACAGTGCAAAGTGGAAAATATATAAAATTCCATCTTTCATGGGTCAGAAATAGGGAAAATATAATAAGCTCTAGAATGTATTCAGGACATCACAAATAAGGCATTATAAAGCATCCAGCATGTTGAGGTGTGGCACTATTATAGGGCTTGTGCTAGCAATTTATGTCAAGCCAAAAATTAACACTGGAAAATAAATTTCTCTGGACACTATCTTTGTAACTTGACTCATTATATTGCTTGCATTTCTTAAAACTACTTCTGGTTTGATAAGGTTAATTTAATTAGAAAGTAATCTGCCAGAAATAAATGTCTAATAACTGAGAAATTAGATTATTAATGCTTTGGGGAAGATAGGAAATGTGTAAAATGACTGCTGAGAGGGTCAGTTGGTCTCAGCAAATGTTCTTTTTTACTGTGTTGTTTCCAGATATGGGTAGTAATGAGTGTGCTAACTGTGTCAGTTTTCACTGACCTAACTTAAATTTCACACTGTAAGAGCTTTGTTTTGTTAAGACGGAGATGCTGCTGCATTTCAGAAAACCAGGGGTTTCCTCCGATGGTAGAAAAGGCATAGTTAGCTTGTTTTTCTCATGTTTACAGGATGCTTTAGAAAAGTGTTTGGCAGGGCCAAATGAGAGGGAAAAAAATCCTCCTTTGACTATAGATGCTTTTCTTTGTTCAGTTTTGTGATGAATGATATACTTGCTGTACATGATTGCCTTTCATAAATGTGTTAGCATTAGGTGCTGATAAAGTAATCCGTAGAAATTCTGTATCTCAGCATCCCTTTTAAAATTTGTATTCAATTTAGTAGCAGGTGAAATTCCTTTTTTTTCCCTCAAAATTTTAGTTCAGCTTTATTCAATTTTTTCAGTAATAGCTTAATTTCCATAATATAAAAAGGAGTCTTTTTCTGTTAATTGATTTTATATTTCACCTTGTGGATTGGAAAGTACATACAGTTCTTTTTCCTTGGGCCACACAGGAATGCATGTGACAATTTACAAGGACCTAGAATTCAGAGTAGGTGAAGATTATAACTAGGAAGCCAACTGGGAGATGGTGGCGGTATGGGGGTTGGGATTGAGGATGTGGGTAAAGTTAATTGCCCAGGAAAGGCGGCAGGGGGCAGGGGAAATGTGAAGGTCAACATGAATGAACCCATTGTCCACAGTATTGTGGCTACAGGCATGAATCCAGGGTAGGAGTCAGGAAATCAAAGTGAGTCTAATCTAAGGGGCCATCCCAAACTACCACATAGCAAGGGTGTGGACATGGAGATTGATGAGGGACATGGACTGTAAATCTGGTTGGTGGTTCTCCCTGAACATACATTTTTGTACCTGGAGTGTTAAAAAGATCCCATGTCTTCCCCCACCACCTCCCTCCTTTTTTTTTTTTTTTTGAGTATAGTTACTTTACACTGCTGTCAGTTTCTGCTGTATAACAAAGTGAATCAGCCATATGTATACATGTATCCCTTCTTTTTTGGATTTCTTTCCCATTTAGGACACCAGAAGCCACCCAGTAAAGTTCCTGGTGCTATACAGGAGGTTCTCATTAGTTACCAGTTTTATAAATAGTATTGTATATATGTCAGTTCCAATCTCACAGTTCATCCCACCCTCTCCCTTCCCCCTTAGTATCCATTCATTTGTTCTCTATGTCTGTGTCTCTGTTACTGCTTTGCAAGCAAGGTCATCTATATAATTTTTCTAGATTCCACATATGTTAATAATTTTTACACTTTGTTAATTACTCAATTCAGTTCAGTTGCTAGGGTGTTTCCAAATCTTTGTGACCCCATGGACTGTAGCATGCCAGGCTTCCCCATCCACTACCAACTCCCAGAGCTTACTCAAATTCATGTCTATCGAGTCCGTGATGCCATCCAACCATCTCATCCTCTGTTGTCCCCTTCTCCTTCAGCCTTCAGTCTTTCCCAGCATCAGGGTCTTTTCCAATGAGTCAGTTCTTCGCATCAGGTGGCCAAAGGATTGGAGTTTCAGCTTCAGCATCAGTCCTTCTAACGAAAGTTCAGAACTGATTTGCTTTAAAATGGACTGGTTGGATCTCCTTGCAGTCCAAGGGACTCTCAAGAGTCTTCTCCAACACCACAGTTCAAAAGCATCAATTCTTTGGCGCTCAGCTTTCTTTATAGTCCAACTCTCACATCCATACATGACTACTGAAAAAACCATAGCTTTGACTAGATGGACCTTTGTTGGCAAAATAATGTCTTTGCTTTTTAATATGCTATCTAGGTTGGTCATAGCTTTTCTTCAAAGGAGCAATCATATTTTAATTTAATTTCACCATCTGCAGTGATTTTTCAGCCCAAGAAAATAAAGTCTCTCACTGTTTTCATTGTTTCCCCATCTATTTGCCATGAAGTGATGGGACCAGATGCCATGATCTTAATTTTCTGAATGTTGAGTTTTAAGCCAGCTTTTTCACTCTCTTCTTTTACTTTCATTGAGAGGCTCTTCAGTTCTTTTTTGCTTTCTGCATAAGGGTGGTGTCACTTGCATATCAGAGGTTATTGATATTTCTCCCAGAAATCTTGATTCTAGCTTATGCTTCATCCAGGCTGGCATTTTGCATGATGTACTCTGCATATAAGTTAAATAAACAGGGTGACAATATACAGCATTGACTTACTCCTTTCCTAATTTGGAAGCAGTCCGTGGTTCCATGTCCAGTTCTAACTGTTGCTTCCTCACCTGCATACAGATTTCTCAGGAGGCAGATCAGATGGTCTGGCATTCCCATCTCTTTCAGAAGTTTCCACAGATTGTTGTGATCCACACAGTCAAAGGCTTTGGCATAGTCAATAAAGCAGAAATA
The DNA here is from genome assembly GCF_027580195.1 of Bos mutus. Taxonomy (NCBI): domain Eukaryota; kingdom Metazoa; phylum Chordata; class Mammalia; order Artiodactyla; family Bovidae; genus Bos; species Bos mutus. Next base: position 53,373,998 of record NC_091617.1, read on the forward strand.
GATGTTTTTCTGGAACTCTCTTGCTTTTTCTATGACCCAATGGATCTTGGAAATTTGATCTCTGCTTCCTCTGCCTTGTCTAAATCCATGTTGAATATCTGGAACTTCATGGTCCATGTACTGTTGAAGACTGGCTTGGATAATTTTGAGCATTACTTTACTAGCGTGTGAGATGCGTTCAATTGTGCAGTAGTTTGAATGTTCTTTGGCATTGCCTTTCTTTGGGATTGGAAGGAAAACTGGCCTTTTCCAGTCTTGTGGCCACTGTTGTTGCTGCTAAGTCACTTCAGTCATGTCCGACTCTGTGCGACCCCATAGACAGAAGTCTACCAGGCTCCCCTGTCCCTGGGATTCTCCAGGCAAGAACACTGGAGTGGATTGCCATTTCCTTCTCCAGTGCATGAAAGTGAAAAGTGAAAATGAAGTGTCAGACTCCGAGCAACCCCATGGACTGCAGCCTACAAGGCTCCTCCGTCCATGGGGTTTTCCAGGCAAGAGTACTGGAGTGGGTTGCCACTGCCTTCTCTCATGGCCACTGCTGAGTTTTCCAAATTTGCTACCATATTGAGTGCAGTACTTTCACATCATCATCTTTTAGGATTTGAAATAGTTCTACTGGAACTCCATCACCTCCACTAGCTTTCTTTGTAGTGATGCTTCATAAGGCCCACTTGACTTCACACTCCAGGATGTCTGGCTCTAGGTGAGTGATTACACCATCATGATTATCTGGGTCATGAAGATCTTTTTTGTATAGTTCTTCTGTTTATTCTTGGCCACCTCTTCTTAATATCTTTTGCTTCTGTTAGGTCCATACCATTTCTGTCCTTTATTTTGCCCGTCTTTGCATGAAATGTTCCCTTGGTATCTCTAATTTTCTTACAGAGATCTCCAGTCTTTCCCATTCTATTGTTTTCCTCTATTTCTTTGCACTGATCACTGAGGAAGGCTTTCTTATCTCTCCTTGCTATTCTTTCAAACTTTGCATTCATATGGGTATATCTTTCCTTTTCTCCTCTGCCTTTAGCTTCTCTTTTTTTCTCAGCTATTTGTAAGTCCTTGTCAGACAACCATTTTGACTTTTTTGCATTTCTTTTTCTTGGGGATGGTCTTGATCATTGCTTCCTGTACAATGTCATGAGCCTCCATCCATAGTTCTTCAGGCACTCTATCACTAATTTTTGATTAATTTTGATTTTTAAGAAACATTGCAATTAAATATTTATTGATCTTGATTACTGTGTTTTTTGTGTCCTTTTAAATTTTGCACACTTGTCCAGGCCCTCACTTTTCTTACTTCCCTCACTCTGATGTCTTGGGAAGCACATACATTAAAAATTTTATTTAGGGAAAATTAATATACTTTTGGCTTTGCATTTCTCAATCATGAATATGGTCTTTATTCATGATTTCTTTTATGTCTTGTAATGAATATTTTTCTATTTCTTCCATGAAGGTCTTAACATTTAAAAAAAATTTCTAGAACTTAATGATTTTTTTTTGCTCTTTTAAGTGTGTTTTTGTTATATTTAAAAATGTTTATTTTGCAGATCATTTTTTTATGATTCTGAAAAATTTAATAGGTCATGACAATTTTTTTCTATGAGTGCTTAGATGACACTGATTTGAACACAGGTTTGCAGTTCATTTTTGTATTGATACTTTTTTCATTTAATAAACATATCTCAATGCCTTCTATGCATCAGACATTATTCCAATTGCTTTGATATAGTAGTAAACAAAACTAGTGTGGGAAGCCCCAAAATAATCAAAGTCAATAAAAAGCAAAAATCAAGCATAAACGGGGTCATGAAAAAAAACAAAAACAGAGTGAATTGAAAGAAAATGATATGGGATGGGGCTGAGATTGGGTTGAGATTGGGCTGAGTTGCCTGTAATCTGGGGCTTCCCTGGTCACTCAGAAGGTAAAGAATCTGCCCGCAATGCAGGAGACCTGGTTTAAATCCCTGGGTTGGGAAGATCCCCTGGAGAAAGGAATGGCAATCCACTCTAGTATTCTGGCCTGGAGAATCCCCATGGACAGAGGAGCCTGGTAGGCTTACAGTCCATGGGGTTGCAAAGAGTTGGACACAACTGAGCAGCTAAGCACACAGAGCATGTAATTTGAGGCCTGACTGTCAGAAAGAAGGCACATATCTGAAGGTCTCAGAACCATAAGAGAGCTCCAGGGGATAACTGAATAACATCAGAAGTGTATTTAGACATCTTTGCCCTTTAATTTGTTAGGTTTACCCCATTCTCTAGAACCTGTCAGACTTTATTTTTTTGGGCTCCAAAGTCCACCATCATGCAGATGGTGATTGCATCTATGAAATTAAAAGATGCTTACTCCTTGGAAGGAAAGTTATGACCAACATAGATAGTATATTAAAAAGCAGAGACATTACTTTGCCAACAAAGGTCTGTTTAGTCAAGGCTATGGTTTTTCCAGTGGTCATGTATGGATGTGAGAGTTGGACTATGAAGAAAGCTGAGCGCTGAAGAATTGATGCTTTTGAACTGTGGTGTTGGAGAAGACTCCTGAGAGTCCCTTGGACTGCAAGGAGATCCAACGAATCCATCCTAAAGGAGACCAGCCCTGGGTGTTCATTGGAAGGACTGATGCTGAAGCTGAAACTCCAATACTTTGGCCACCTCATGTGAAGAGTTGACTCATTGGAAAAGACCCTGATGTTGGGAGGAATTGTGGGCAGTAGGAGAAGGGGATGACAGAGGATGAAATGGCTGGATGACATCACCAACTCGATGGACATGAGTTTGAGTGAACTCCGTGAGTTGGTGATGGACAGGGAGGCCTGGCGTCTGTGATTCATGGGGTCGAAAAGAGTTGAACATGACTGAGCGACTGAACTGAACTGAACTGAACTAGAACCTGAAGTTCCTTTCTTATTGTGTTTCCCTCATTTTATCTTCTTAGTCACTAAAGCAAAAATACTTATTGAAACTACTTTCTCACTTTCAGCACTAAAACATCTTTGAAAATTAAATTTTTGATATTCTAGCAGTGGAAAGTTTGAAATTTTAGAAATATCATTACAATAGCACCAAAAAGTGAACATTTAGATATGGATTTTACAAAACGTATTCAAGATCTGTATGCTGAGAACAAAAAGATATTGATAAAAGAAATTCAAGGAGTGCTATGTCATACTTATGGACTGGGAGAACTGATTTTGTTTGTACCTTAATTGATCTTTAGAATCAGTATAATGACATTCAGAATACTTGTAGGACTTTTTATAGAAATTAACAAGCTGATTTAAGAAAAACAAAAAAATGAGAATGGACAAATAATTTTGAAAAAAAAAAAAAACATTTTTTTTTTTTTTTTTAAATTTTATTTTATTTTTAAACTTTACATAATTGTATTAGTTTTGCCAAACATCAAAATGAATCCACCACAGGTATACATGTGTTCCCCATCCTGAACCCTCCTCCCTCCTCCCTCCCCATACCATCCCTCTGGGTCGTCCCAGTGCACTAGCCCCCAAGCATCCAGTATCGTGCATCGAACCTGGACTGGCAACTCGTTTCTTACATGATATTTTACATGTTACAATGTCATTCTCCCAAATCTTCCCACCCTCTCCCTCTCCCACAGAGTCCATAAGACTGTTCTATACATCAGTGTCTCTTTTGCTGTCTCATACACAGGGTTATTGTTACCATCTTTCTAAATTCCATATATATCGTTAGAATACTGTATTTATGTTTTCCTTCTGGCTTACTTCACTCTGTATAATAGGCTCCAGTTTCATCCACCTCATTAGAACTGATTCAAATGTATTCTTTTTAATGGCTGAGTAATACTCCATTGTGTATATGTACCACAGCTTTCTTATCCATTCATCTGCTGATGGACATCTAGGTTGCTTCCATGTCTTGGCTATTATAAACAGTGCTGCGATGAACATTGGGGTACACGTGTCTCTTTCCTTCTGGTTTCCTCAGTGTGTATGCCCAGCAGTGGGGTTGCTGGATCATAAGGCAGTTCTATTTCCAGTTTTTAAAGAATCTCACACTGTTCTCCATAGTGGCTGTACTAGTTTGCATTCCCACCAACAGTGTAAGAGGGTTCCCTTTTCTCCACACCCTCTCCAGCATTTATTATTTGTAGACTTTTGGATCATAGCCATTCTGACTGGTGTGAAATGGTACCTCATAGTGGTTTTGATTTGCATTTCTCTGATAATGAGTGATGTTGAGCATCTTTTCATGTGTTTGTTAGCCATCTGTATGTCTTTTTTTGAGAAATGTCTATTTAGTTCTTTGGCCCATTTTTTGATTGGGTCGTTTATTTTTCTGGAGTTGAGCTGTAGGAGTTGCTTGTATATTTTTTGAGATTAGTTGTTTGTCAGTTGCTTCATTTGCTATTATTTTCTCCCATTCTGAAGGCTGTCTTTTCACCTTGCTAATAGTTTCCTTTGATGTGCAGAAGCTTTTAAGGTTAATTAGGTCCCATTTGTTTATTTTTGCTTTTATTTCCAATATTCTGGGAGGTGGGTCATAGAGGATCCTGCTGTGATGTATGTCGGAGAGTGTTTTGCCTATGTTCTCCTCTAGGAGTTTTATAGTTTCTGGTCTTACGTTTAGATCTTTAATCCATTTTGAGTTTATTTTTGTGTATGGTGTTAGAAAGTGGTCCAGTTTCATTCTTTTTACAAGTGGTTGACCAGATTTCCCAGCACCACTTGTTAAAGAGATTGTCTTTAATCCATTGTATATTCTTGCCTCCTTTGTCAAAGATAAGGTGTCCATATGTGTGTGGATTTATCTCTGGGCTTTCTATTTTATTCCATTGATCAATATTTCTGTCTTTGTGCCAGTACCATACTGTCTTGATAACTGTGGCTTTGTAGTAGAGCCTGAAGTCAGGTAGGTTGATTCCTCCAGTTCCATTCTTCTTTCTCAAGATCCTTTGGCTATTCGAGGTTTTTTGTATTTCCATACAAACTGTGAAATTATTTGTTCTAGCTCTGTGAAGAATACTGTTGGTAGCTTGATAGGGATTGCGTTGAATCTATAAATTGCTTTGGGTAGTATACTCATTTTCACTATATTGATTCTTCCAATCCATGAACATGGTATATTTCTCCATCTATTAGTGTCCTCTTTGATTTCTTTCACCAGTGTTTTATAGTTTTTTTTCTATATATAGGTCTTTAGTTTCTTTAGGTAGATATATTCCTAAGTATTTTATTCTTTCTGTTGCAATGGTGAATGGAATTGTTTCCTTAATTTCTCTTTCTGTTTTCTCATTATTAGTGTATAGGAATGCAAGGGATTTCTGTGTGTTGATTTTATATCCTGCAACTTTACTGTAGTCATTGATTATTTCTAGTAATTTTCTGGTGGACTCTTTAGGGTTTTCTATGTAGAGGATCATGTCATCTGCAAATAGTGAGAGTTTTACTTCTTCTTTTCAATTTGGATTCCTTTTATTTCTTTTTCTGCTCTGATTGCTGTGGCCAAAACTTCCAAAACTATGTTGAATAGTAATGGTGAAAGTGGGCACCCTTGTCTTGTTCCTGACTTTAGAGGAAATGCTTTCAATTTTTCACCATTGAGGATAATGTTTGCAGTGGGTTTGTCATATATAGCTTTTATTATGTTGAGGTATGTTCCTTCTATTCCTGCTTTCTGGAGAGTTTTTATCATAAATGGATGTTGAATTTTGTCAAAGGCTTTCTCTGCATCTATTGAGATAATCATATGGTTTTTATTTTTCAATTTGGTAATGTGGTGTATTACATTGATTGATTTGCAGATATTGAAGAATCCTTGCATCCCTGGGATAAAGCCCACTTGGTCATGGTGTATGATCTTTTTAATGTGTTGTTGGATTCTGATTGCTAGAATTTTGTTAAGGATTTTTGCATCTATGTTCATCAGTGATATTGGCCTGTAGTTTTCTTTTTTGTGGGATCTTTGTCAGGTTTTGGTATTAGGGTGATGGTGGCCTCATAGAATGAGTTTGGAAGTTTACCTTCCTCTGCAATTTTCTGGAAGAGTTTGAGCAGGATAGGTGTTAGCTCTTCTCTAAATTTTTGGTAGAATTCAGCTGTGAAGCCGTCTGGACCGGGGCTTTTGTTTGCTGGAAGATTTTTGATTACAGTTTCAATTTCCATGCTTGTGATGGGTCTGTTAAGATTTTCTATTTCTTCCTGGTCCAGTTTTGGAAAGTTGTACTTTTCTAAGAATTTGTCCATTTCTTCCACGTTGTCCATTTTATTGGCATATAATTGTTGATAGTAGTCTCTTATGATCCTTTGTATTTCTGTGTTGTCTGTTGTGATCTCTCCATTTTCGTTTCTAATTTTGTTGATTTGATTTTTCTCCCTTTGTTTCTTGATGAGTCTGGCTAATGGTTTGTCAATTTTATTTATCCTTTCAAAGAACCAGCTTTTGGTTTTGTTGATTTTTGCTATGGTCTCTTTTGTTTCTTTTGCATTTATTTCTGCTCTAATTTTTAAGATTTCTTTCCTTCTACTAACCCTGGGGTTCTTCATTTCTTCCTTTTCTAGTTGCTTTAGGTGTAGAGTTAGGTTATTTATTTGACTTTTTCTTGTTTCTTGAGGTGTGCCTGTATTGCTATGAACTTTCCCCTTAGGACTGCTTTTACCGTGTCCCACAGGTTTTGGGTTGTTGTGTTTTCATTTTCATTCGTTTCTATGCAAATTTTGATTTCTTTTTGATTTCTTCTGTGATTTGTTGGTTATTCAGCAGCGTGTTGTTCAGCCTCCATATGTTGGAATTTTTAATAGTTTTTCTCCTGTAATTGAGATCTAATCTTACTGCATTGTGGTCAGAAAAATGCTTGGAATGATTTCTATCTTTTTTGATTTACCAAGGCTAGCTTTATGGCCCAGGATGTGATCTATCCTGGAGAAGGTTCCATGTGCGCTTGAGAAAAAGGTGAAATTCATTGTTTTGGGATGAAATGACCTATAGATATCAATTAGGTCTAACTGGTCTATTGTATCGTTTAAAGTTTGTGTTTCCTTGTTAATTTTCTGTTTAGTTGATCTATCCATAGGTGTAAGTGGGGTATTAAAGTCTCCCACTATTATTGTGTTATTATTAATTTCTCCTTTCATACTTGTTAGCATTTGTCTTACGTACTGTGGTGCTCCGTGTTGGGTGCATATATATTTATAATTGTTATATCTTCTTCTTGGATTGATCCTTTGATCATTATGTAGTGACCTTCTTTGTCTCTTTTCACAGCCTTTGTTTTAAAGTCTATTTTATCTGATATGAGTATTGCTACTCCTGCTTTCTTTTGGTCCCTATTTGCATGGAAAATCTTTTTCCAGCCCTTCACTTTCAGTCTGTATGTGTCCCCTGTTTTGAGGTGGGTCTCTTGTAGACAACATATGTAGGGGTCTTGTTTTTGTATCCATTCAGCCAGTCTTTGTCTTTTAGTTTGGGGCATTCAACCCATTTACGTTTAAAAAATTACTGATAAGTATGTTCCCGTTGCCATTTACTTTATTGTTTTGGGTTCAGTTTATACACCGTTTTTGTGTTTCCTGTCTAGAGAATATCCTTTAGTATTTGTTGGAGAGCTGGTTTGGTGGTGCAGAATTCTCTCAGCTTTTTGCTTGTCTGAAAAGCTTTTGATTTCTCCTTCATACTTGAATGAGATCCTTGCTGGGTACAATAATCTGGGCTGTAGGTTATTTTCTTTCATCATTTTAAGTATGTCTTGCCATTCCCCTCCTGGCTTGAAGAGTTTCTATTGAAAGATCAGCTGTTATCCTTATGGGAATTCCCTTGTGTGTTATTTGTTGTTTTTTCCCTTGCTGCTTTTAATATTTGTTCTTTGTGTTTGATCTTTGTTAATTTGATTAATATGTGTCTTGGTGTTTCTCCTTGGGTTTATCCTGTTTGGTACTCTCTGGGTTTCTTGGACTTGGGTGATTATTTCCTTCCCCATTTTAGGGAAGTTTTCCACTATTATCTCCTCAAGTATTTTCTCATGGTCTTTCTTTTTTGTCTTCTTCTTCTGGAACCCCTATGATTCAATGTTGTAGCGTTTAATATTGTCCTGGAGGTCTCTGAGATTGTCCTCATTTCTTTTAATTCGTTTTTCTTTTATCCTCTCTGATTCATTTATTTCTACCATTCTATCTTCTAATTCACTAATCCTGTCTTCTGCCTCTGTTATTCTACTATTTGTTGCCTCCAGAGTGTTTTTAATTTCACTTATTGCATTATTCATTATATATTGACTCTTTTTTTTTCTTCTAGGTCCTTGTTAAACCTTTCTTGCATCTTCTCAATCCTTGTCTCCAGGCTATTTATCTGTGATTCCATTTTAGTTTCAAGATTTTGGATCAATTTCACTATCATTATTCGAATTCTTTATCAGGTAGATTCCCTATCTCTTCCTCTTTTTTTTTGGTTTGGTGGGCATTTATCCTGTTCCTTTATCTGCTGAGTATTCCTCTGTCTCTTCATCTTGTTTAAATTGCTGAGTTTTAGGGTGTCCTTTCTGTATTCTGGCAGTTTGTGGAGTTCTCTTTATTGTGGTGTTTCCTCACTGTGTGTGGGTTTGTACAGGTGGCTTGTCAAGGTTTCCTGGTTAGGGAAGCTTGTGTCAGTGTTCTGGTGGGTGGAGCTGTATTTCTTCTCTCTGGAGTGCAATGAAATGTCAGTAATGAGTTATGAGATGTCTATAGTTTTGGGGTGACTTTGGGCAGCCTGTATCTTGAAGCTCAGGGCTGTGTTCCTTTGTTGCTGGAGAATTTGCTTGGTATGTCTTGCCCTGGAACTTATTGGCCCTTGTGTGGTGCTTGGTTTCAGTGTCGGTATGGAGGCATTTGATGAGCTCCTGTGAATGAATGTTCCTTGAGTCAGGAGTTCCTGGAGTCAGGGTTTGGACTTAAGTCCCCTGCTTCCGATTATCGGTCTTATTTTTACAGTAGTTTCAAAACTTCTCCTTCTATACAGCACCATTGATAAAACATCTACATTAAAGATGATAAGTTTCTCTACAGTGAGGGTCACTCAGAGAGGTTCACAGGGTTACATGGAGAAGAGAAGAGGAGGAGGGAGTTAGAGGTGACCCAAATGAGATGAGGTGAATCAATAGTGGAGAGAGTGGGCTGCCAGTAGTCACTTCCTTATGTGCACTCCACAACTGGACCACTCAGAGATGTTCACGGGGTTATACAGAGAAGAGAAGAAGGAGGAAGGTAACAGAGGTGGCCAGAAGGATAAAAGGGGGAATGAAAGGAGGGAGACAGATCCAGCCAGTAATCAGTTCCTAAGTGTTCTCCACCGTCTGGAACACACAGAAATTCACAGAGTTGGGTAGAGTAGAGAGGGGTTAGGGAGGAGACACAGGCGACCTGGTGGAGAAAAGGAGGGTCAAAAGGGAGAGAGGCAGTCAAGCCAGTAATCTCACTCCCTAGTGAAAAATGGGTCCTGAAGATTGGGTCCTTAAAAAGGTACAAAATTGGTAACAAATACATAAAAGCAAAAATTAAAAATCTAGAGTAGAGTTTGGAATTTCAAAAATACGATGTTAAAGAAAAGAAGAAGGAAAAGAAAGAGAGAAAGAACAAACAAACAAAAACAAAGAAGGTCATGAAAATTATAAAGAAAGTACAGGTACAAAATTGATAACTAATACCAGAAAGCGAAAATTAAAAATCTAGAGTAGAGTTTGGAATTTCAAAAATACGATGTTAAAGAAAGAAGAAGGAAAAAAAGAAAGAAAAAAAGCAGACAAACAAAAACAAACAAGGTCATGAAAATTATAAAGAAAGTACAGGTACAAAATTGATAACTAATCCCAGAAAGCAAAAATTAAAAATCTAGAGTAGAGTTTGGAATTTCAAAAATACAATGTTAAAAAAAAAAAAAAGAAGAAGAAGAAAAATAAAGAGAGAAAACAAACAAACAAATACGAACAATGTCACAAAATTATACAGAAAATACAGGTACAAAATTGATATCAAATACCAAAAAAGCATAAATTAAAAATTTAGAGTAAAGTTTGGAATTTCAGATATACAATGTTATATAAAAGAAGAAGAGAAAGAAACAGAAAGAAGAAAAAAAAAAAAGTCACAGAAATTATATAAAAAAAAACTATAGGTACAAAATTGATAACATATACCAAAAAGCGAAAATTAAAAATCTAGAGTAGAGTTTGGAATTTCAAAAATACAATGTTAAAGAAAAGAAGAAAAAAACAAAAAAAAACAAACAAAAAAAAAACAAGGTCAAAAAATTATAAAATATATATATATGAAGTTTGCTGAAGAAGAAAAAAATAGGGTCTTTTTTTTTTTTTTTTTTTTTGCAAAGTAATAGGTTATAAAAGTGAAAATTAAAGGAACAATAGAGGACTTAAAATTTTTTTTAATTAAAAAAAAAAAAAAAAGAATGATCGTAAAAATAATAAAAATATATCTAGGACTTTTTTGTTTATTTTTTTGTGTGTGTGTGGGTGTTGTGGGTTCAGTTCATTTTTGGCTAGTTCCTTGGTCAGATTTATATTTCTCAAGATCTATAGGCCCCTTCCTATGTAGTCCATAGTAACCACAGGGTTTTGATCTATTGCCTGTAGCTTCAAAGGCGTTTCCCTCTGTTATATCTTCTTCTGTTTGCTAGTCTCTTCAGTATCTGGTTTCGCCCTGACTCAAAGGGCACGGTGGAGACACTTTTTTTTTTTTTTTTTTAGGCTTACTTGTTCAGTCGCTGTGTGGGGAGGGGGAGGGAGGGAGGGATGCTGCAAGCAAATAATACTGGCGTGGGCTCGCAGTGCCTCAGCCACCCTAGGTCTGCCCCTGCTCACGGCGCGTGTAGCCTCCCTGTCCACACTGCTCGGACTCTAGGTTGTTCCGCCGGGAACAATCCGAGGCTGGCCCTGGGCTGCATGCACCTCCCAGGTCCAAGCTGCTCAGGTTCAGGCACTCGGGTAGTCCTCAGAGCGCAGACTCAGTTGGGCCTGAGTTTTGTGCTCTTCCCAGGTCCGGCGCCAATTTGCTCTTCCCAGGCGAGCGCCAATGCTGCGACTTATCGCCTCCCCGCCACTCGGTTATCTGGATGTAAAACCGGCGCACCTTCTCAGGCAGATGTTGACCGTCTAGACCCCCAAGAAGTTTTAGTTAGCAAAGAAGCCTGCTTACAATTTTATAGATAATGTCTCTCTGGGGCTGCGATTGCCCCCTTCCGGCTCTGGCTGCCTGTCACCGGAGGAGGAAGGTCTGCAGCCGGCTATCTCTGTTTCAGTCCTTTGTTCCGTCGCGCAGGCCTGGCTGTCTTAGGTTAGGGCTGGCTTTTCGCGTGGTAGGTATCCCACAGTCTGGTTTGCTAGCCCAAATTGTTTTACGCTCAGATAGCGCTCAGGGTATTCAGGCCAGATTCTTACTCTCAGTGATGCAGCCCACGCCGCGCCTCCCTGCCCAGCCCGGTTTGCTAATGGCGGATGCAGGCGTCTCGCGCTGCTTGTCTGCTGGGGGAGTTACCGTAGGGCTCGCAATCTCAGTTTTTAAATTGTTTATTTATTTTTTTCTCCCTGTTATGTTGCCCTCTGTGCTTCCAAAGCTCGGCACAGATTCGGCAGTGAGAAGGTTTCCTGATGTTTGGAAACTTCTCTCTTTTTAAAATTCCCTTCCGGGGAACTCCGTCCCTCCCTCTTTGTCTCTTTTTTTGTTTTTAATATTTTTTCCTACCTCCTTTCGAAGAGTTGGGTTGCTTTTCTGGGTGCCTGATGTCCTCTGCCGGCATTCAGAAGTTGTTTTGTGGAATTTACTCGACGTTTAAATGCTCTTTTGATGAATTTGTGGGGAGAAAGTGTTCTCCCGTCCTACTCCTCCATTCTTGGCTCCTCCCCCAAAAAAAAAAACATATTTTTAAGATACAAAAAGATGCTCAAAATCATTATTCATTAGTGAAGTACAACTTATAACTGCAATAAGGTCTCATTATGTACTTAGTAGAACGGCTAAGGTTAAAAACAAACAAAACAACTGACAATCTTGTCTTGGTGAGTATGGAACAGCTGTGTTGCTGGTGGGAATGTGAAATGATGCAGCCATGTTGAATAACAGTTGGGGAGTTTCTTGTATAGTGAGTTCAACATACCCTTACCATATCATTAATCAATCCTGTTTCTAACTGCACACTCAAAAACATGTATGTGAATATTTATAACAGCTTTTAAAATAATTACTCGAACCTGGAAACAACCCAGGACTGCCCAGGTGGTGCTAGGGGTAAAGAACCCACCTGTCAATGCAGGAGACTTGAGAGACTCAGACTCCATCCCTGGGTAGGGAAGATCCTTTGGAAGAGGGCACAGCAACCCACTTCAGTATTCTTGCCTGGAGAATCCCATGGATAGAGGAGCCTGGCGGGCTACCATCCATAGGGTTGTAAAGAGTTGGACACAATTGAAGTGACTTAGCAGCAGTAGCAGCAAGATACAACCCAAATACTCTTCAGTGGGGACTAGTTAAACCAACTCTGATATATCCATACAGTGGAATCCAGGTCTCCCTGCTATTTGAGAGATGCTGGGAGAAATATCAATAACCTCAGATATGCAGATGACACCACCCTTATGGCAGAAAGTGAAGAGGAACTCAAAAGCCTCTTGATGAAAGTGAAAGCGGAGAGTGAAAAAGTTGGCTTAAAGCTCAACATTCAGAAAATGAAGATCATGGCATCCGGTCCCATCACTTCATGGTAACTAGATGGGGAAACAGTGGAAACAGTGTCAGACTTTATTTTTTGGGGCTCCAAAATTACTGCAGATGGTGACTGCAGCCATGAAATTAAAAGACGCTTACTCCTTGGAAGGAATGTTATGACCAACCTAGATAGCATATTCAAAAGCAGAGACATTACTTTGCCAACAAAGGTCCATCTAGTCAAGGCTATGGTTTTTCCTGTGGTCATGTATGGATGTGAGAGTTGGACTGTGAAGAAGGCTGAGTGCTGAAGAATTGATGCCTTTGAACTGTGGTGTTGGAGAAGACTCTTGAGAGTCCCTTGGACTGCAAGGAGATCCAACCAGTCCATTCTGAAGGAGATCAGCCCTGGGATTTCTTTGGAAGGAATGATGCTAAAGCTGAAACTCCAGTACTTTGGCCACCTCATGTGAAGAGTTGACTCATTGGAAAAGACTCTAATCCTGGGAGGGATTGGGGGCAGGAGGAGAAGAGAACGACAGAGGATGGGATGGCTGGATGGCATCACGGACTCGATGGACGTGAGTCTGAGTGAACTCCGGGAGTTGGTGATGGACAGGGAGGCCTGGTGTGCTGCGATTCATGGGGTCACAAAGAGTCGGACACGACTGAGCGACTGATCTGATCTGATCTGATTTAGAAGAATATATGCCACAAATAAGTGCTTTATGAGCTTGCTATTACTAGCAGTATTATGGCTTTGAAACCTTGCTTTCACACTTAGCAATATACTGTGGACATCTTCCCATCTTCCTTATCTACTTCTCTTTTTTTAAGGTAAGGAAACAGGTACTTTTCTCAAATACAATAATGATTTTTTTGTCTGACTTTTTAAAATCATTTTTTAATTAAAGTATAGTTAATTTACAATGTTGTGTTTCATATGTATAGCAAAGTAATTCAGTTATCAGTTCAGTTCAGTCGCTCAGTTGTGTACGACTCTTTGTGACCCCATGAAACGCTGCACACCAGGCCTCCCTGTTTGTCACCAACTTTCGGAGTCCACTTAAACTCATGTCCATTGAGTCAGTGATGCCATCCAACCATCTCATCCTCTATCATCCCCTTCTCCTCCTGCCCTCAATCTTTCCCAGCATCAGGGTCTTTTCCAATAAGTCAATTCTTCACATCAGGGGCCAAAGTATTGGAGTCTCAGCTTCAGCATCAGTGCTTTCAATGAATATTCAGAACTGATTTCCTTTAGGATAGACTGGTTGGATCTCCTTGCAGTCCAAGGGACTCTCAAGAGTCTTCTCCAACACCACAGTTCAAAAGCATCAGTTCTTCAGCCCTCAGCTTTCTTTACAGTCCAACTCTCATATTCATACGTGACTACTGAAAAAACCATAGCTTTGACTAGATAGACCTTTGTTGGCAAAATAATATCTTTGCTTTTTAATATTCTATCTAGGTTGGTCATAGCTTTTCTTTCAAGGTGCAAGCATCTTTTAATTTCGTGGCTGCAATCACCATCTGCAGTGATTTGGGAACCTCCAAAAATAAAGTCTGTTGCTGTTTCCACTGTTTCCCCATCTGTTTGCCATGAAGTGATAGGACCAGATGCCATGATCTTAGTTTTCTAAATCTTGAGTTTTAAGCCAACTTTTTCACTTTCCTCTTTCACTTTCATCAGGAGGTTCTTTAGTTCTTCACTTTTGCCATAAGGGTGGTGTCGTCTGCATATCTGAGGTTACTGTTATTTCTCCTGGCAATCTTGATTCCAGCTTGTACTTCATCCAGGCTGGCATTTTGCATGATGTACTCTGCATATAAGTTAAACAAGCAGGGTGACAATGTACAGCCTTGACATACTCCTTTTCCGATTTGGAACCAGTCTGTTGTTCCATGTCCAGTTCTAACTGTTGTTTCTTGACCTGCAACAGATTTCTCAGGAGGCAGGTCAGGTGGTCTGGTATTCTCATCTTTTTAAGAATTTTCCACAGTTTGTTGTGATCCACACAGTCAAAGTCTTTGGCACAGTCAATGAAGCAGAAATAGATGTTTGTCTGGAACTCTCTTGTTTTTTCAATGATCCAACGGATGTTGACAACTTGATCTCTGGTTCCTCTGCCTTTTCTAAATTCAGCTTGAACATCTGGAAGTTCACATTTCACTTACTGTTGAAATTACTAGATTTATATAAATGGAATCATATAGCAGGTACTATATTTTGCCTATTTATTATACAACATATACACTAAAGTGGGTTTTTTTTTTTTGGCCTATGAATATCAGTTATTCTACCACTGCTTGTTGAATAGATTCTTTTTCTCCCTGTGTCTATTTTTATGCCAATACCACACTGTCATGACTAATATACCCTTATAATAGGTCTTGAAATAAGAATGTGTTCACTCTCTAAACTTGTCCTTCCTTTCCAGAGTTGTTTTAGCTTGGGGAGATGACTTTGTAGATAAGTGGCAAAGGAAGAATTTCACTTATTGCATTGAATATTAAATATTGCATTAATTATTTTAAGCTTAATTAGAATGTCAGTTTTATAACAAACACTTAGCTGAAGAAGATATACAGTTGACAAATAAGCATTTTAAAAGATGCTGTATATCATATGTCATCAGGGAAATGCCTATTAAAACAACACAATACGAGATACACAACAATTAAAGTGGCCTAAATCCAGATTACTGACAACACTAAATGCTGGTGAGGATACACATCAAGAGCTACTCTCGCTTATCACTGGTGGGACTGTAAAGTGGTACAGCCCCTTTGGGGGACAGTTTGGCAATTTTCTGCAAAACTAAACATACTCCCAGCATAAGATTAAGCAGTTGTGCTCCTTGGTTTTTACTC
The DNA here is from genome assembly GCF_027580195.1 of Bos mutus. Taxonomy (NCBI): domain Eukaryota; kingdom Metazoa; phylum Chordata; class Mammalia; order Artiodactyla; family Bovidae; genus Bos; species Bos mutus. Next base: position 53,389,543 of record NC_091617.1, read on the forward strand.
AAAGGAGTTAAAAATGTATATAAAAACCTGCATATGGATGCTAACAGCAGGTTTATTCACCATTGCCAAAACTTGGAAACAACCAATATGTTCATCATAGGTGAATGGATAAATAAATTATGGTACAACCAGGCAATGAGATATTAGTGCTAGAAAGAAAAGAGCTATCAAGCCATAAAAAGGCATAAAAATGACTTAAACGCATACTACTAAGTAAAATAAGCTAATCTGAAAAGGCTGTACACTGTAGGATTCCAAGTAGACAATCTGAAAAGGGCAGAAGCTATGGAGGCAGTGAAAAGATAAGTGGTTGCCAGGAGTTGTGGAATAGGCAGAGTACAGAGGATATTTTTAGGGCCATGAAAATAATCTGTATAATACTATAACACTGGATATATGTCATTTTATATTTATTCAATCCCATAGAATATACAACACCAAGAGTGCATCCTAAGATCAGCTGTGGACTTTGGGTGCTTATAATGTCCATGTAGGTTCATCAGTTAAAATAAACTACCACTCTGGTGGAAGATGTTGAAAATGGGGAAGATTATGCATCTGTGGGAGCAGGGGTTATGTGGGAAATCTCTGTACCTAAGTACCTTCCTCTAAATGTTGCTCTGAACTTAAAACTGCTCAAAGACATAAGTCTTAAATCAGGGGAGCTTTATCTGGGTCTTGGCCATGGCGTTGTTGAACAGAATTGCTCCATTAAGTGGCATTTGTGGTGGTAGCAGGGACTTCTGTGCTTGCAGAAGAATTTGTTGATATGTGCAGTTCAGTCAGTCATTGCTAACTCAGATCCTCTTAGTATGATATCAGAGACCTCAGCCTTCTGAAACACCAGCTGACTCACGTCAGAGTGATGGGGAGCTCACAGGCACTGCTGGAAACCACCTTCAGCACCTTCAACAGAGAACATGTCTCTATGTCTTCAATGCCTGGGCTTGCAGTGCTGTTGGGAGCCTGTTGTCTCCATGACTGATGGTACTCACTGTTCAAAAGCCAAAGCACTGCAAATAAAGAAACTCAACCCCAAGTGATTCCAAGTGTGGAGGATATAAAGTCTCCCAGAGCTTTAGTGGTGGGTGAGTGGAAGGGAGATGGGTGAGACTGGAAAGAAGGCTATTGGTGAGAATGTTAGAATTCCTGCTGATGGTGTGGTCTTTAAAAAACTAGTTGGAGATAGCAGGCTGGCTAGAGGGAGTAGACCCAGCCTCCAGTTGACTGGGAGAATGTTCTTAGGTTCATTTTCTGGTACCACTCAGGAAGAGAGGATCAAGGATAATCTTAGAGACTGGTTACTGGAATGTCCTAGGTAAGGTTGAAACTAATCAAAGTGTCTGGACTGGCAAGGACGTCTGCAAGTGAATGATTGATTAGCTAAATATGAGGATAAGCAGCTGAGAAATAGGACTAGATTATAGCAAATACATGTATATCTGGTGAAGGAGGTTCATGGATCAACAAGGATTAACACAGTCACTGGAATTGACGTAGTTTGATCAGGGGAAAAATATACTTCATAAATAAGTCATTTAAAGGATCATTTAATCTAACATGCTCAAAAACACATAATTATATTCAAATTGATTCTACAAATACCTAATCCTGGGGAGCTGGGGATACAGCAATGAGTCAGGCCTAGGACTTGCCTTTAAGGAGCTCATAAAAGGTGGGGGATATATCTTGTTCCCTCTCTTCTTCATGCAGCTGTGCCGAGCAACAGATGTGGATTAGGAATCTCAAATCCATCAGGGGCTGTTCTGGAGCAGGCCTTTATTGTTTATTGTAGAGTTAGACAGGAAGCTCATTATGGAAAACCAGCCAAGTGCTTTGAGGTCTCTTTGCCTTCTCTCTCCTCCCTCTTCCTCTAATGGCCTGCCTGGAAGTCGACAGAGCATAAAAGCTATCAAAAAGTATGTTGTTTAATGTAGCTCTCAGAGCAAACTTTTTTTTTTCTTTCTGTTTACTGTGGGTAATTGTTCCTTTCTTCTTCTTGCTGCATTTAGTGCCTCTGATTTCCCAGCTTTGATGAGCTGGCAGTTTTCATTCTTAGGTAGGGAGGAAACAACACAGGAACTATGTGAACAGATAAATAAGTAAATGCAGTTTATTACATTTGTTAATACTTATTGCATTTACAAAAGGTAAATTTTGCTCAACACGTAGATTAGAGATACTAGTTGACCAATGTGTTTGTAGATCATAATTAGATGAGGCTTACCTTTCTCGGATTTTGAGATAAAAGTCATTTTATTTATCACAGGGACTTAAACCTTTCAAGGGACTGTCTAAAAGCATTGGGCGAATTAGCAGAGGCTTCCACATCCTACTGAAAGCACTTAATTCAATAGCCCTGGGTACTGTTTTAAAAGATGTTTTTGATGTGGACCATTTCTTTACAAGTCTTTATTGAACTTGTTACAATATTGCTTCTTCTTTATGTTTTGTTTTTTTGACTGTGAGGCATGTGGGGTCTTAGTTCACTGACCAGGGATTGAACTCACGTCCCCTGGATTGGGAGGTGAAGTCTTAATAACTGGACCACCTGGGAAGTCCCCCAGCTCTGGCTACTTAATAAAAGTCACTTGGTATGTTTTGAACTATTTGCTTCTTCCCGTCACTCAGTTCCACTTCCAGACTTGCAAAGCCCATGGAACTGTATTTTGCCTAACTAAACTCCTATAGGAAAACTGTAATTTTCCTTCACAAGTATAAATAATAAAAAAGTAAATATTATAATATGCAATATAAATTCTCTACAAATTTATGATTCCAAGAAATTCTCCCCTTATACTTACAAGGGAGGTGAAATGTGTCAGATGGAGAGACTGTCAAGAGATCCCTTGACAAAGCACATGTATGAAGCCTGTGCAGAAAATAAAGCTGCAGTCTGCAATTTCCTATGTTGAAGGCTTAGCTGTTCTATGAATGAAATCGGCATGCTGTCGAGGTATCTCTTTCCCATCATAACTCTTCAGGTTTGGCATTATTAGCCCTATTTTGCCAATGAGGAAATTGAGACCTTGAGCAAGGAAATAACTTGCCCAAGGTCCTATGTTCACTAAGTTGTAGGGAGAACTTCAAACTCATGACTCTTGAGCATCCTGTTTATCTTCCTATATTCCTGGCCATCTATTAAATTTCAAGAACTCTGTCTGCATTGGGCAGATTTTATGGAAAACCTTTGTTTATTTCAATGAAGGATTCTGTTGTGTGTTCCCTGGGACATTTTGAAGGATCCATCATTCAGACTGGCATGGCCATGACAGTCACTGAATCTTTCAATCAGGCAAGGTCATAGATTTTCAAAAGAATGTCTATATCCTCTTTATTCTTGTTTTTGAAGGCTGATATATTCATAATATTTAATTTATTAAGGTCAGTCCAAATCCCACAAATAATGCAGAGGGAATATAAATAGATTTTATTGACTCATATTCTTTGCACCTCAATTACTGGTTAATAAAATTCAAATATAGATAATCTAGTACTATATTATGTTTAATATTTGATCTCTCTGCTTAGATTTAATATAAATATTTAAAAATCAAGCTTCTGTAGAAATAAAATGCATGTATGATTTGTTTTATATTAGAAGTATCTATATATCATGATATATAGCTGTCAGTTCACAGTGTGACAGTACATTAAAAATAGGAGTAATCAATACAATTTTCAGTTTTTAGGAAATATATCCTGGTATTGAAGCAAGTCGCTTTCTGTTTCTGTTTTCCTCATTTGATTCAACATCTTGGTCAATTACAAGTTTTCCCTATTGTAATTTCTCCAGCTCCAATATGAAAATATCAATGATTATTTGTCACCAATTAAACTGATTCTTAGAGTCGATGACAGTATAATTTTGAGGGAAGATAGTGTACTATATAGGTATAACTATAGAAATGAAAGAAGAAAATATGTCAAATTTATTTCCAATAAAAGAAAATAAAGTGGGTATCATTGTACCTTGTTGGTAATTTACATTCTGAAATTTTCAAGGTAGACAAGACTGTAGAGGCCAAATATCAGTGTTCCTTGTCTCTTCATACATGTGTATACATATATAATCTCTCTTCTTATATACTTATGTCTTCTCTCCATAATTTTCCATAATTAAAAATTAATTCAATATACTTATACATTATTTACTACTGAGTTTGCTATGATAATAATTATCAAGTTAAGTAATATTTTTAGTGGCTTACTCTGTCTCCTTCAGAGGACCTCACAATTGTGTGTGTGCAAATCCACAACAACAGAAGGTCAGGTAACTGCATTTTTAACTATTCAGTTATGCATGTAGAATGATGCATTTGTATTATCTCTATGCTTGCAATTCAGAAGAGTCTTTCAAATGCCCAGTTTAAGGACATTCAAATTACAAAAAACAGTCAATTTTTTATATACTATATTCAATGCAGAATCATCAGATTTCTTTTGCCTGGTGAGGCGCAGCTCAGCACAGAGAAAAATGCTTAGCCACTATTTGTTAGCTATTTGACCTGATTTACTCACATGGAAAATGGAGACAATAAAAGTTACATGCAGATTTTTAGGTGAAGGTAAAAAATAAGATATTAAATTAACCAATACTTAGAAACTGCAATGTACTAAAACACAGAGCAAAGCAATTAACACAGTATCTGTCATACAGTAGGCACTTAGTGAATGGGAATATTTATTAATCACTTAAAGTTTCCCTATGATTTATTTTTTTGTACCTTTTGGTTCATTTGTTTTCAGCAGTGCACTGGTACTATAGTGAATTCTGCCTTGTAACCTGTTTCTGCCATGGTTTGACCCTGTAGACTCATGAAAATTTACTTGGTAGTTTTAGTTCTTAGCTAAATCATTTACTTTCTTCTGAAATCATGTCTTCTTTCAAATACCCATTCAAATACCCAGTCGCGTCCAACTCTTTGCTGAGACCCCATGGACTGTAGTCCACCAGGTTCCTCCGTCCATGGGATTATCCAGGCAAGAATACTGGAGTGGGTAGCCATTCCTTCTCCAGGGGATCTTCCCCATCCAGGGATCAAACCCAGGTTTCCTGCACTGCAGCTGAATTTTGCAGTGTGTCTGAGCCACCAGGGAAAGCCCAAATACCCATAAACTAAATGAAAACCAAGCAGCTCTTTCCCTTTTGAAATTTAAAAAAATTTGATATTTCACTTTTTTAGGGGCAGGAAAGAAGATATGAGTATTTCCAGTGTATGATTATTCTTTTTCTGGCTAAATGTTGTATTTATGATTGAAGAAGTGGAAAAAGGAAGTGAGTTGACTGGAGAAATAGTGACATACACAGCTGATAGATGAGATGAGACATCAGTGGCCTGGATGGTTTGAATTAAACTAATTGCAAGACTGATCCAAGCTTTGCTTAAGATGATCTTTTTTTAATTCTGGCACTTTAAAAAAAACAAGGAAAGGAAGGAAAATTAGATCCTAGTTTATGCTCTTATAATTGGTTATTCCTGGGAAGCAAAGATGCCTATTCAGCTTAGTGTGTTCAGTAAATATTACTAAATGAAGCTGGGCAGGTATGTTTGCATTAAGTATGATATTAGACACTGGGGAATCAAATGGATCAGGTGGATTCATGGACCTTGTCATATTGTTAGCTGTTTCTAAGTGTGCACAGTTTGGCGCATTGGGCCATATAATAGCTCCCTAGCCATAAGCTCCTTGAGGACAGACTGTGTTTTATGTATTTTTATGTTCTTCGTAGCTTTCAGTGATCCTCACAGAGAGCAAACTCTTCATAAATATTTGTTAACTAACAGCCTGCCTGCTTGGCTGAATACATTAAATAAAACCTAATTTCCAGACATTTTACAGCTCTTATTTTCTGTTTTTTAGCTTTCCTTTATTCATGGTTCAGGAAGAAAGCATCTTGATTTAAAAGCTGCCTGTGATGTGACATCAGTGAAAGTTCCACAAGCGTTGTGGCTCTGCCCTCTCCATGTGCCCGTGTCACAGCCCATCTTCACAGCAGGGTGTTCTCTAACTCTGAGCAGTTAAATCTGATTTCTTTCCAACACCTTAACTATCTTTCTGTCCTGCATGCTTGCTCCTAATTAACCGAGGGTGAAGGACTGTGGCAGTGTTGCCTCTTCTGTCAAACCTACTTATTTATTCTTCCTCACACAACTTGCAAACCAGAGGATCAAGGACACCTCCTAGTGGGGGTCCACAGTACAGGGGAAAAAATACATCTAGGAGGCAATAGTTGCAGCATAGGGCTATTAAGGTAGCATGTGTTTTATATATTGGCTGGAAACATGTGACCTGCATTCGAAAGAACTGGATTTGAATTCTGCCTCTGCCTTTTGCTGTTTTGTGTGACCATGGGGAAATGACTTATCTATTCATCCCTCCTCCCTTTAATCTTTTTTCTTGCTTGAAAAACTTGCACAAAATGCTTAAACTCTTGAACTTCAGCTTATTTACTGACAAAAAAATGCAGATGGCCAAAACAAACATGTGAAAAGGTGCTCAACATCGCTAATCAGGGAAATGCAAATCAGAACCACAATGAGATACCACCTCACACCTGTGAGATGACTAGCATCAAGAAGAATGTAAATAACAAATGTAGGTGATGATATGGAGGAAAGGGAATCCTCGAACACTGATGGTAGGAATGTAAATTGGTACAGCCACTGTGGAAAACAGTATGGAGATTTCTCAATAAAACCAAAAACAGATCTACCATATGACCCAGCAATTCCACTTGTGGGTATATATCCAAAACAAAAACAAAAACACTAGTTTGAAAAGATATGGGCACCCCAGTGTTCACTGCAGCATCATTTACAATTGCCAAAATATGGAAGCAATCTAAATGTCCATATGTTGACACTTTGGTTTCTTTTATTATTAGGATCAGCCAGGGCTACATGTGGCATTAAACATCATGCACTTTATACAGAAGAGAAAAAGGATGAAGAAAAGGACAAAAGAGGAGGAATAAGAGCAACAGTGAAAATTTGTAATAAAAACTCTTTTCTTAATTTATAGTTAAATTTCAGCATTGTTATAGTCAGCTGCCCCTCCCAACCCTCAAAGTTCCAACCAAAGTGAGGGGGTCACCAGATAACTCAGCCAGGTGTTCTGAGCTCCCTCAGAGGCTGCTAATAGAGGAAGCTCATGGGTTTAGTTCTTTTGTAAGTATGGAATACTACTCATCCATAAAAAATAATGAAAAATTTGCCATTTGCAGCAACACAGTTGGACTTGGAGAGCATTATGCTAAGTAAAATAAATCAGACAAAGACAAATACTGCATGATATCACTTATATGTGGAATCTAAAAAAATACAACAAACTAGTGAATATAACAAAAAACAAGCAGTCTCACAGATATAGAGAACAAGCTGGTGGTCACCAGTGGGGAGAGAAGGAGGCGTAACCTAGGGGTGGGAGAATGGGTGGTACAAAGCACTGAGTATAAGATGGGCTACAAGGATGTGTTGCACACACAGAATATAGCCAACATTTTATAATAACTGTAAATGGAGTATATCCTTTAAAATGTATATAAAATTTAAAACATTAAATTCAGAAAAATAGCAGCATCTATCATATAGATTTGTTTTAAAGATTAAACAAATCTATGTGCTGTTGTTTCTACCTATATCATTTTTGTGTTATAATCCATTGTGAAGTGAGTGAGTGAAAGTCACCCAGTTGTGTCTGACTCTTTGTGACCCCATGGACTGTAATTCTCCAGGCCAGAATACTGGAGTGGGTAGCGTTTCCCTTCTCCAGGGGTTCTTCCCAACCCGGGGATCAAACCCAGGTCTCCCACATTGCAGACAGATCCTTTACTAGTTGAGCCACCAGGGAAGCCCATTGTATGGCTCTTTATACGGTTCTTTATAATCCATTGTATGGCTCTTTATATGTCTTCATGACTGTTTTACAACTCAGTATCAATATCTATGTTTCTACCTCATTCACCGCAATATAATCTGAAGTGAATCTCCCTCACTTCCTTTCTGTCTCTGTCTCTCTTTCCTTTCTTGTTACACTTGTTTTTGTAGGTGCCAGGAGTTTTAGGTTTAAGCTCATCTGGACCCCAATTTCCTTGTTGCTTTGCCTCTCTTTTTGTTCACTACTCATAGTGTCCTTTCTTTTTGATTTTCTGAATTGGAAACTGAATATTTGAATTTGATGGAAAGTAAATTTACTACAATTCAGAAAGTGCCATCTGTGTGAAACTCCATCAATAACTACAGAAAATATACAGGAATATAAATCAGCAGAGTTCTCCTTTCTGTTCTAATTTAAACTTATTTTGTATACTTCTTGGATCACACAGCTTCTGAGGTCTTAAACTATTAATCTGATGGTTTTGATTCTGAATCCAAGCTCACACTGCTCGCTACATGACAGGCCAAAAAACCAACAGATTACTTTCTGGGGAAAGGAATAGTAACTTTATTTGGAAAGCCAGCAAACCAAGATGATAGTAGACTCTTGTCCCAAAGAATCATCTTCCCCAGTTAGAATTCAGGCTCTTTTATATTGATACTAAAACTAAAATTATATTAATACTAATACTCTTTTATATTAATATAGTTCTCATTCTGACCAGACTCTGGAGGATCTGTGTTAATTTCTTCCTTCCTGCTGCCAATCACAGGTAACTTTGGTCAGGATGTTTCCTGTGAGCTAAGCACAGATATTTTAGCCTAAGATCCATCACCTGGGAGGCGGGTTCCCAGGGAAGGATCATCATGTATAATTTAAGCTTATAGGCAACATTCCTTTAGCAGTTAGGCTGTAAGGGAATACAAAGGTTCTTCTCTATTACATATTGAATTGTGTAACAAGACCATGCCCATTTCGCTGCTAAAAAACCTACTGATACCAGCACTCTTCATTTACACAGAATCCTGCTTAGACATGAGTTTGATTCAGGGGCAGCAGTTGCACCAAGTCTATTCTCTAGGAGAGCAGCACCCTTCATGTTGCTCTGTTCTTATAGGGCAACTGTGAGAGGAGCCCTGTAAGGCAGATAGCCTGAGTTTGAGTGTGAAACCTCTTGAGCTTGAGTGAGATTGCTCCGAGAGATTCTAGAAATGTCTGCCGTCCAGCTTCTGGAAACCTTGGGGGAAGTAGAGCTTACTGGGAGTAGGAGCCATCGGTCCCATCTTGCTCATTGCCAGGAAGCTCAGAATCACCTATGATCACTTAATGGACAATCCTGTGTGCCACCCACAAGTAGTTAATTATGATATCTAAGATTAGTACCTAGTAAAGTAAGAGTCTCTTGGACGGCAAGGAGAACAAACCAGTCAATCCTAAAGGAAATCAGTCCTGAGGATTCATTGGAACGTCTGATGCTGAAGCTGGAGCTCCAATACTTTGGCCACCTGATGAGAACTGACTCCTTAGAAAGACCCTGATGCTGGGAAAGATTGAAGGAAGGAGGAAAAGGGGGTGACAGAGGATGAGATGGTTGGATGGCATCACCGACTCAATGAACTTGAGTTTGATCAAGCTCTGGAAGTTGGTGATGGACAGGGAAGCCTGATGTGCCGCAGTCCATGGGGTTGCAAAGAGTCAGACATGATTGAGCAACTAAATTGAACTGAAATTATTAAGATCTAATAACTGGTAATTCACTAATGACAACTTACAAGATCTTAATAAAACTGAAATTAAATTGAATATGAAATGGAAATCATATTAATAATGTGGGGAAATAATATGAGATGCACTGAAAGCCAGATTCAAAGGTTTAGCATTGCTGTGGTAGGAAATGAGGATCCAAGGAGGGTTTTTTAGTCAGAAGGCAGCATTCGGGGATTACTGGCCTGGTGGCAATAATCGACTGGGCAGGAGATGGTGAGAGTGAGGGGAAGCTTCTTTAGTGAAAGTAGCTCAGTCATGTCTGACCCTTGTGACCCCGTGGACTATATAGTCCATGGAATTCTCAAGGCCAGAATACTGGAGTGGGTTGCCTATCCCTTCTCCAGTGGATCTTCCTGACCCAGGAATTGAACCAGGATCTCCTGCATTGCGGGCGGATTCTTTACCAACTGAGCTATCAAGGAAGCTTTCTAGAGCCTGGACTAAAAGCAGTTATGGAAGAAATAGAATCAATATCAAAAGGAAATGATGGACAGGAATTGTGATCAGCTGGAATCCAGGGATCTGAAGGATTGCAACATGGTTCCTTTCTAGACTGTAACAGGTTAGATTTAGCCAGTTTGTGAGGGTCTGATAGAGAATATTTAAAGAGCTTCTTTTCTTTAAAACTTTTAATTTTGTATTGGGGTATAGCTGATTGAGAAACAGTGTTGTGATGTAATATTTTCAGGTGAACAGTGAAGGGACTCAGCCATACATATACCTGTATCCATTCTCCCCAAAACTCTCCTCCCATCCAGGCTGCCCCATAACATCGAGCAGAGTTCCCTGCGCTGTACAGTGGTCCTTGTTGGTTATCCATTTTAAATATAGCAGTGTGTACATGTCCATCCCAAACTCACTAACTATCCCAAAGGAGCTTCTTTGGAAGGTGAGGAGGCCAAGTTTCAGACACAGGATGGTTCACTGCAGTAGAGAGAATTCACTGACGGAGTATTTAAAAAGATATAAGAAAGCCCAAAGGTAAACTTCAACAATTTCTACAGGATTTTCATTTTGTTTTTAGGTTTCTGGAGTTGGACAGACTTGGGCTTTAATCCTGTTCTTATTTGTTATATCTTGTACTAATTCCCACGTTTCTTAGAGCCTTAGTTTTCTCATCCATAACCTTGGAGGGGATCATAACCTCTTGTTCAGTCGCTAAGTTTTGTCTGACTCTTTGTGACCCCATGGATTGCAGCACACGAGGCTTCCCTGTCCTTCACTGTCTCCCCTAGCTTGCTCAAACTCACACCCGTTGAGTCTCTGATGCCATCCAACCATCTCATCCTCTGTCATCCCCTTCTCCTCTGCCCTCGTAACCACTACCCAGGACACAATTTGGGAGTAAATGTGTTACAGTATGGGCTTCCCAGGTGGCGCTTGTGGTAAAGAATCCACCTGCCAATGCAAGAGATGTAAGAGAAGTGGGTTTGATCTCTGGCTCGGGAAGATCCCCTGGAGGAGAGCATGGCAACCCACTCCAGTATTCTTGCCTGGAAAATCCCGTGGACAAAGGAATCTGGTGGGCTACAGTCCATAGGGTGGCAAAGAGTCGGACATGTCTGAAGTGACTTAGTATGCATGCACGCATGTGTTACAGTATATAAAGGTGTATAGCAGTGTTAGGTGTGGAAAGCACCCAGTAATTGGAATATGATAAAAATAATACATGTTCAGCCCCTTGTGGTTAGAAGTGAGTATTGGGGAATATTGAAATTGAGTTGGAAGTGGGAAAACGGAGGGAATTTCCTATCTTCCTCTACAAGGTCTAGAACTTTAAAAATTACACTATCTGCTTTTTTGAGTATAACATTTGTATTATTGTTTAGGTGAAAAGATTTTAGCTTTTTACTCTGATCATGGAGACTTCTTAAATCCCTTAGAGATTTAAGATTCAGGTAGTGGACCCTGAAAGGGAAAGTAGACCATAATGATGAGCTAGTCATAAAATCCATCATTAATTTGTCCACTTTGATAGAGGTTATTTATTGAGATCAGTGCAAGTTTCACTGTTTCCGAGTCCCTTCTGTAAAAGGAAGCTACAAGCTTCATCATGTACTGAAGGATTTAAAAATTACAACTCCTAAGACCTGACAAAATACTTTTCTGCCCAATGACTGAAATAAAGTGCAAATAATAATTCTGCATTACTTCCCCAGGACATCATATGGAATAACTAGTCAATAAATGTCAAGAGTATAAAAAATAATGATTGAACATGAAATAAATGCTAAGCATTATTGTTATTTATTTTTTGCCATCATGACTCTGTGTCATTTTGGTGGCCTAGACCTTCTTTTCCTACAGCTGCACAAATGCATTTGGTAATTATGAGAATTAATCAAGCCCCAAACTAGATCGTGGTGGTGGCAGACATCCTTAATTACAGGCAATGGAAAGTGAAGGTCACTGCTGGTTTGAATCCAGAATAGGTCAGTGCAGCAAAAAAAGCCATTAACAGCTGATTGTGATTTTGTGCTTTGAACAGAATGAATTGCTGCCTCAACCCAATTTCTTAGTAAACAGGCATCCTGCATCCAAGCTAACAATCACTAAAAGGACCAACTGGCTCCTTTACGGTGGCCTCAGTAAACAAGGGTTCTTCACCCTGGCTGTCCCCAAAGAGCTCTGTAAATGCAAGTACCCAGACAGCACCCAGGCCAATTAGGTCAGGGTCTCCAGGAGCAGGAATTAGGCATTGTTTTTTTTTTTTGGCTGTTCTGGGTCTTCCATTGCTGTTCTTGGGATTTCTCTAGTTGTGGAAAATGGGGGCTGCTCTCTAGTTGCAGTACGTGGGCTTCTCTTTGCAGGGGCTTCTCTTGGTTTGGAACACAGGCTGTAGGGTGCATGGGCTCAGTAGTTGCAGTTCGCAGGCTCCAGAGCACAGGCTCAGTAGTTGTGGCACACAGGCTTAGTTGCTCCACAGCATGTGGGATCTTCCCAGACCAGGGATTGAACTTGTGTCTCCTGAATTGCAAGCAGATTCTCAGCCACTGGGCCACCAAGGAAGTCTGGTATTGGGGGTTTTAAAAATAATTCTTCAGGTGATTCCAGTGTGTATTGATATTTGTATACCACTGCTCTGTGGGAAGGGAAAGCCAAAATCAGCTCCTTTTCCTTCCTTAGTACATGTTTCTTTACAACAGCTTTTCAATGAACCACAACCTATGGCAGAAGTGTTTATTGCAATGATGCCCAAGTAAGGTAAGGCCTAAAGTTAAAAGGTAGGCATCAGTTTATTTGGATACCTAGTTGATAGCTCTGAGAACCATTATGTTACTTTAAAAAAAAATTATTTGTGATCCCAGCCCCAGCCACCACTTGGATATTTGATGCTGGAAGCTGCCTGCAGACTTGTACGTCTGAGGCCTATAAAAGCTTTCTAAGTTTCTGTATTTATATCTATTTATCACCCTGTTGATGCACAATTTAGTTCTTAGCCTGAGGGCAGGAAAGCTTTCGCACTTACTAACTTTATATGAGCAAGACAAATATTTGATTTTTAACCTGCCATCCTCAATTCAGGTCAATGAACAAGAGGTATTATGCCTCCTCACCCTGGAGAACTGAATGATAAGTGACAAGAAAGCATGGGCTATAAGCCGCCACAGATACTGAGTGTCCTTGGAAAGGAAGCTAGGTGAATCATGGAGAATACTTCGTATCTCAGGTGCTCTAGAATTATTCCAGATTTTGCCAGGTCAATAGTGTCCTCTCTCTCCATTTTGTCTACAGTGCTGTTATCTTTTATTCAAGAGACAGTCGGGTGACTGACAAGGATGAGCAAACACGATGGCACACTCCTGTCTGGCTCCCTAGAAGAGCTCTGTGTTTGACCACAGTGACTGCATCCAGTGTCTGAAGTTCAAGTGCTCCTGAACTGCTAAACCTAGAAAAGGATCTTCTGTACAACTAGATTTAATTTACTGTCCAGGAATTAACTTTAGTATTATTCTGAAAGCAGACATCTGATCTTTTCTCTAGACTCTGAAAAACTCGTAGAATTTCAGAAGAAGAAGAAATTCAGCTTTTCTATTTTTGGGGTGAGAAAACTGAGGCCCAGAATCATACAGCTGGTTAGTGGGGGAGCCAGAGTTCACGCTCAGGTCTCCTAACCCCCACCAAGCACTTTTTCCACCACTGTCACCACCCCTTTAAGAACCACCCAACCCGTGCTGCCTATACTGCTTCAGAGCACTTACTGACAGTGACCACAGGCTGAGTGACTGACTTATGAGGAGCTTTGCTCAAGGAATGAGATGATGCTGTAACACCTTTCCTGTGTTTGGGGGCGGGGTTTGCCTTTTTTACATTAAAATTTTGCAATTAAGAATTTTTTTTTTTTTGGTAAAATATCTGAGCTCTTCAGAAAAATATGAGGTTGGTACAGTTACATAAAAAGCAGATCTAGGATGCTTAAGAGGAAGGGAATATATGTATACTTATGGCTGACTCGCGTTGTTCTATGGCAGAAACCAACAAAACATTGTAAAGCAATTGCCCTTCATTTAAAAATAACTTAACTAACAAAAAAAAAAAAAAGAGCTTCAGGCTGTCAAGGCAATGGAGGTGATGAGATTCCTGACACCCAGTGGGTTCATCTCTCTTTTCATCACCCATTCATTTTTCACACACCATCAACGTGGTGGCTCAGGGCCATATTCTTCAACCCTGAAAGGATGCGATTTAGGGAACCAGCAAAGTATTACTCAGCCCAGTTATCAAGAAACTTTTTCAAACTGAGACAGAGAGCAAGAAGTTAAAACATGAAGGATGATGCATCACACAACAAAAGAATTGTTTTGTTTTGTTTCCATATCACTTTCCCATCAACTCTGCTTTCTTAAATGACCAGAAAAGCTACTTCATGGGGGAAAATTTATTTTCTTCAAGTAAGTCCATGCTCCTATTAAAAAAAAAAAAGAAGCTGATCTAATAATGAGCATGTAGGATTGCAACATACTAGCCTGACTTTACACTGGATAGAAACGTCTCTTCACTAAAACTATTGAGCTGCTACTAATATCCTTTAATGTGTAAAATTAAACACTTTGACATAAGATGCCAACAGTAGTGTTTTTGCTTTAGTAATTCAGTTTATACTTTAAATTATGTACATATATTACAAATGATTCCAAAATAATGGAGGGTAAAGGCAAGCATTTATATTGTCATTTGGACTTCCCTGGTGGCTCAGTCAGTAAAGCGTCTGTCTACAATGAGGGAGACCTGGGTTCCATCCCTGGGCCGGGAAGATTTCCTGGAGAAGGAAATGGCAACCCACTCCAGTACTCTTGCCTAGAAAATGCCATGGATGGAGGAGGCTGGTGTCCATGGGTTGCAAAGAGTCAGACACAACTGAGCGACTTCACTTTCACTTTTCTAAAGACACAAGAATTAAGTCTATATATAAACATTCGGATTCCAGCAGTACATCATCATTAACTTTTCTGATTTTTGATTATGTCAAATTGCTTCCATAATGCTTAATTTCCCATACTACATCTGATGTTGGTTTTTAATGAAATTACAAATTACAACAGCTACTTGAGTGTCTTATACAAGTGCATCACCGTATAGTATATTAGGATGTAATTGCCTTTCTTCCAAGCTCTAATTTTAAAGTATAAAAAAAGGGCTGGTTCAGGATGGGGAACACATGTATACCTGTGGCAGATTCATTTTGATATATGGCAAAACCAATACAATATTGTAAAGTTAAATAAAATAAAATTTTAAAAAAAGGGCTGCAGTAAAGGATAGACAGAGAACTCATATCAAACCTACGTTCTCATGGATCTTATATACTGGTGGGGGAATATGACAATAAACAATATAATGTGGGGTCAGAGATAAGGGATATCAAGAAAAATTCAGCAGGGCTTGAAGGGGTGGAATTGATGGAAATACTTTTTAGAAAAGTCTGATATGGTGACTCTTGGCAGATATTTTAATAAAGAGACTAACAGAGTTACATTGATGTCTGGTGGAAGGGCATGTACAGCTTAATAAACAATAAATAATAGTTTAACATTTTTTGAACAATTTCAGTGAGGCTTCTTCACTCCCAAGTTTACTAATTGGAGTTCTTTGTTGCAAGTGACAAAAATTTAATTTAGTTAAAGCAAATTGGATAATTTACAGATGCTTAAAGAGGGATGGAAAATTTGGTGCAGACTTGTATAGACAGATCAGATGAAAAAGTGTTGTCAGTAAGAACTAGAACCCAAACAGCTAGAACTCCTAACCATGTTGAATAGAGGATCTGAGCTGTTGCAGCAGCTGTCTTAGCCAGCAGAGAACCTGTTCTGGTCTCTACTTCTTCATATCATCTCACTAGTGGAAATACAGAACCACGAAATCTGATTAGCGAAGTCTAGGTGGTATGCTCTGGTCTTCATTATAAAGATATTCCCTTCTCCAGTGGATTTTCCCAAACCAGGGATTAAACCCAGGTCTCCTGCATTGCAGGTGGACTTTTTACCATCTGAGCCACCAGGGAAGCCCCATTACAAAGATGAAGGATGGCGAATGGTGAGCATTTTCAACTTCTATGATGAGGGAATTCCCTTAACACGGGAAGGGCTTTATTTGCTGAATATTCATAAGGGACTGCAAATACTACTACAGCAGGGTCTCCAACAAGTCAAACACTTTAACAGCAATCATCTTTTCTTATCTTGTCCCCAGTCTCAAAGTGGTTAATATTGCTTTGATATTTATAAAGATGACCTGTTTATTTAAAATAAGTTTCAGAGTAATCACTATGTTTGCATAAAGTTCAATACTCAGATGATCTGAGTGAGGTCTGATGTGATATAAAAAGAATTTCACTTCAGCTAAAGAGATTTAGATTATACATATGGTTGGGGATGTGTAGTTTATCATTGAAATAGATTATTGGTTTGTTGCTGAATAAATAGGGCTTCCCTGATGGCTCCATGGTAAAGACTCTGCCTGCAATTCAGGAGACAAAGATTCAATCCCTTGGTTGGGGAGATCCCCTGGAGGAGGAAATGACAACCCACTCCAATATTCTTGCCTGAAAAATCTGATGGACGGAGGAGCATGGCAGGCTGCAGTCCATGGGGTCCCAAAGAATCAACAGGACTGAATGAGCATACACACACATGCTGGATAAATAAGAGAAGATTGGAATAGATGCAGTTTGTGTATGTAAATAGTTGGGTATATGTAACTGGTTTAACTATCCTGGGAGAAGAGATACAATACCATCCAAGTTAACATTTAAATCTTAATCGTTCTAATATCTAAACCATTTTGTGGGGTCTCAGTCTACTCCCATATATTGAAGTCTTCTATGTACAAATACTTTGCTATTTCCTCCTTTAATTCTCAATTGGACCTCAAAACAGCACTGAATAAGCTGAGTCTTATAAAATCACTTATGAACTTCACTGTAAGTTTCTACTTTTAAGCCTTATACAGAGATTTGGAGCTGTTTAATCAGTTCAGGTAAGGGGAGAACACAATGTCTATAATTTCACGGTGCTTATCAAGACTTCCTCCATGGATCTGTGTCTTCCTAGCACTATCACCATAAACAACAATGAAATCTCCCCCTTTCTCCTTCAATCAAAAAGTTATAACCCCTCCCTCATATCCAGACACAAATAGACATTTGCAGGTGACACTGCGCAAAAAGAAGTCCAGTTTAAATTCAGCTAAGACGTTCTGATACTTCCACACTGATAATAGAAAATGGACTTTGTGATGATTTAGCTGTACAAATTGGATATGTTTGTTTCATTCAGTAACTTAGTTATTTTTTACTCAAGCTAGTGCAGATGCTCAGGTGGTGTCCAAACTCTCCAAGATCCCTGTTCCAGAAGTTATTTTCAAGTAAAGTTGGGAATTAATGGGCTTTTGATTTAGTTAGTTAAATAAAGTCTGTTAAATGTGCCATTAACAACAGGAACATAACTTCTTGATTCAATTCAGATCAGAAACAGATAAATAAAGCAGAAAAGTCATCTGTTTCCTAACTGAACAGCTTTGCTTAGCTGTTTTTAAACTATTAGTAGCTTGAGGGCAAGTGAAGTCACTCAGTCGTGTCCAGCTCCTTGCGACCCGTGGACTGTAGGCCACCAAGCCCCTCCATCCATGGGATTCTCCAGGCAAGAATACTGGAGTGGGTTGCCATTTCCTTCTCCAGGGGATCTTCCCGACCCAGGGGTAGAATCCAGGTCTCCCACGTTGCAGGCAGACACTTTAACCTCTGTGCCACCAGGAAAGCCCTTAAATACAAGAATACAGTCTCTCAGAAAACCTCCTATAGAGACACAGAACTTCAGATCCAAGTACTAACATCAAAGATTTCAAAGGGAGGAAAGGAAGCCAGGTTGAAAGAAGAAGGGGGAGGAGGTGGGAGAGGGGAGCTAAAGGGGTGGTCTTACAGACGTCTCCTGCCACCTACAGATACCCAGGCGTTATGGGACTTTTCCCTGGGCTTCCAGAGAAGGGAGGACTGGAACTCGGCCCTACCAGAAATCAGAGCAGACCAGAACCAGAATTCGAGTCCTCTGCCAAGAGGAGGTGATCAGTCTCCAATTCTCAGCTCAGGTTGAGGGCCCTTCAACCAGATTCCTGCGTCCAGGACCGGGGGACTAGAAAAATGGGGAAGGATAGGAAGGGTTAAGGAGAGGAAAGAGAGAGGGAAGGGGAGATAGGTCAATAAAGTCTCTTGTTCCTTACCCGGTTGGGGCACTCTGGCCAGTTGTCCGCGTCAGGAGGAGACCAGGGACAAAAGGGTCCCAGTTGCAGCCACTGGGTCTGGTCCATTGGCAGACAGGCTGGCCCTGAGTACCCCGAGTGGTCAGGATGTCAGTCTCAGCGAAGAAGAGTCCCCACCAGAGTCGCCATTTGTTGCAGGAAGGAGGACCCCTTCCAGGGCCCGAAACTGGGCACTTGTCTAACACTTGGAAATGAATTGTCCGAGGACACACATGTGCTGACAAAGCAAGAGATTTTATTGGGAAAGGGCACCCGGATGGAGAGCAGTAGGGTAAGGGAACCCAGGAGAACTGCTTGAGGAAACGTGAAATAAATTCGCAACCACATATCATTGAATACCTTGTATATTTTAATTAAAAATTTTGTTTTTATTGAAGTGTAGTTGATTTACAATGTTTTATTTACTGCTGTACAGCAAAGTGACTCAGTTTATATATATATATATATATATATTATTCTTTTCATATTCTTTTCCATTATGTTTATCACAGGATATTGGATATAGTTTTCTCTGTAATACAGTAGGGCCTTGTTGTTTATCTGTTCTAACATACCAGTTTGCATCTGCTAACCCCAAATTCCCAATCCATTTCCCTCACCTCCCCCTTGGCACCACCAGTCTATTCTCTGTCCCTGATTCTATTTCTATTTCATAGATAGGTTCATTTGTGTCATATTTTAATTCCGCATATAAATGGTATCATATGATTTTTGTCCTTCTCTTTCTGACTTACTTCACTTAGTATAATAATATCTAGTTGCATCCACGTTGCTGCAAATAGCATTATTTTGTTCTTTTAATGGCTGAGTAGTGTTCTGTTGTGTATACGTACCACATCTTCTTTATCCGTTCATCTGTCTGTGGACATTTAGGTTGTTACCATGACTTGACTGTTGTGAATAGTGCTGTTATGAACACAGGGGTGCATGCATCGTTCTGAATTATAGTTCTGTCTGGATATATGCCCAGGAATGAGATTGCTGGATCATATAGTAATTCTATTTTTAGTTCTGAGGAACCTCCACACTGTTTTCCATAGTGGCTGTACCAACTTACATTCCCACCAACAATATAGAAGGGTTTCCTTTTCTCCACACTCTCTAGCATTTGGTATTTGTAGACTTTTTAATAATGGCTGTTATTACTGGCATGAGGTGGTACCTCATTGTAGCTTTGATTTGTGTTTCTTGAATAATTAGCATATTGAACATCTTTTCATGTGCCTAGTGGAATGTGTTGTACTTACATGTGCAGATTTTTCAAAGAGATCGAACTACATTCAAAAACTTAAAATTAAAAAAAAATTAATTTGATTTTTCCTTTTTAACAGTGTATCAGAAGAAAGAAAGTTTTGTACCAACATTTTATAGAAGAGACTGAGTTGCTTGGAGAAGATGACATAGTAAAAGATGACCAAACTGCTTCTAAACTATAGTCTCTGGCTTAAACTCTTCTTTCAGTCTATATAAAATTTAAAATATGCATCTCTGATTATATATGTTCCTATCCTTTACATGTTAGTAATCTGATAACATCTTATATATGTGCTTTCCATTTTGATTTCTTATTATTTAAATCACTTGAAAAATGCTTTTCCTTATCTAAATGTCTTACTCATCTGAATCTTGAATTTAGTATTTTGTCTAGCATGAATGCATCTTGGGGTTTACAAGAAACATAGATTCACATAGTATGAAATTCAGTGTAGCAATTCTCTCTTAGACTCTGAGTATCTCATTTCAGCATTTCTGTTTGAATGTTGTAAATCTCTCATTTACCTTGCTCCTAGAGAGTGTCACATGCCAGCTTAATTGACGATGTACTGTTTGCTTTGAACTAGAAGCAGATACTGTTGTTTATGCTATATGCAGAGTCATCAGTATTTCAGCTCCACTTGTAAAACCTACATGGTCCTGGTATTTCTCAGTTTTTTTAGCTAATGAATATGATTTGTCTTCTCCAAATAATTATACAAATTATACCGAGTTAACAAGTTTTAAAGACCCTCAAATTTTGCCTTTGAGACAATGGCAGCTTCATATTGCTATACTTTCTCCTCAAAATCTAATACTGCATAAAGAGTTTAAAAAAAATAAACATTTTTTCCCCTCTACTGTAAGTTATGTGTCTCAGAGGAATTTGTATTGCTTTAAAGATACTATATTTTCACAACAATATTCCTGTGATGTAAATGGGAAAATATTTTAATATTCTTTATATTTTCATCAACAAATATTGTTTGGGGTTTTATTATGCTAGGGAAGTAAGAAGCAAAGATGTTTAAGGCTGGATAAACCTCTCAATTATATGCTGGATGGAACACAGAAGACTTACTCACTAAAAGCTAAATAATAATGCAGAATATACACTAAATATATTGAGTGAAGCTTATGTTACAGAAACACTTCCTCTTATAAACTTTCAAAATAGGAAACATCGTTGATAAGAACTATACTATTGGCCAGAGTAAAAGAATGCTAGCCCAGGATGCCAACAGCAGATGGTGTTGATGGCCTCTTATTTCTCAGTTTGGCCTCATAAATAGTAGGGATTTCAAACAGCCTTTCAGAACCTGATTGTAAGGATTACAAATGTCAAAATAATCCAGAAAAAAATACCAAAGACTGAACCAGTTGGAGAATACGGGTCTTAGATAAACTTTAATGGAAGAGACATATAGGTAGACATCAGGAAAATGGAATGAACAGGAAATGAGAGATTAAAAATGTGAATGAACATTTGGGGAATGGTGGCTCAGATGGTAAAGAATCTGTCTGCAGTGCAGGAGACACAGGTTTGTTCCCTGCATTGGGAAGATCCCCTGGAGAAGGGAATGGCAACCCACTCCAATATTCTTGCCTGGAGAATTCTGTGGACAGAGGAGCCTGGTGGGTTGCAGTCCATGGGGTTGCAAAGGGTTGGACATGACAGCAAAAAAAAAAAAAAAAAAAAACCCCAAAACGGCAAACTTGGTAGGATTAAGTGTAGTGTGTCTTTAGATGTTTAATGTATCACAGATTGGGAGAGATAGATAGAGGGCAAGTTTTTAAACTTTATTTTACATTAGCGTATAGCCAATTAACAGTCTTGTGATAGTTTTAGGTGAACAGCCAAGGGGCTCAGCCATACATATGCATGTATCCATTCTGATAGAGGGCAGTTCGAAAGATTGAAAGCAGAGATTGATATATGAGAAATAAAATGTGTTAAATGTTTGGGATCCATTTCTGAGAGCCTGTTGAAATCAAGGAGACCAGTTAGAGGTGAGAAAGGAAGGGAATGACATTTATTAAATATCTGCTATGTTCTGGCTATTGTGGGATGTGCTTAGCATACGGTTCTTCATTTGACTTCGGAAACTGCTGTCAGAATCTAAGTAGAATGGCACAAGCTCACAGACAAGGATAGTATTAATAGTTTCCTTTCCAGGAAGCAATTTTAAATTGAAAGAAACACTTTTAAATTGACAGAATCTGAAGCCTGATTCCAGGGGACAAAAGAAATATGGGCCAAGAATATCTCAAAGTCTTTGAACTGAGTTTGAGGCACAAATGTTGGGGTGTTGGGAGGAGGAAGGAAAATAATAGAGATGACAAAGATAAAGAGCTTGAACTGAAGAAGAACTGGGACATGCAGGAATAGATACCCAGGGATGACACATTTTTAGTACTAAAGGTAAAACTTTCACCAAAGAACCCTGTTTATAATTCATATCCCCCAGATTCTAGTTTTATATTTCAGGTCCCCCAGCTTCCAGTGGGGCTTCCCTGGTGGTAAAGAACCTGCCTGCAATGTGGGAGTCCCAGGTTTGATCCCTGGGTCAGGAAGATCCCCTGGAGAAGGGAATACCTACCTACTCCAGTATTTTTGCCTAGAGAATCCCATGGACAGAGGAGCCTGGTGGGCTATAGTCCCCGGGATCGTAGAGTTGGACACGACTAACACTTTCACTTTTGTCTTTTTCAGCTTCCAGTACTGTCATCCAAGGACTAATTTGGCTGCTAGGTAATAAGGATAAGAGAATTTTCTAGGTTGGTAGGAAATTGAGGAGAAACATGGATTTATGAATACCATACATGCAGGGATCAATGTAGAAATAGATATGAAATTAGAGTTTGGGTTGGGCAACTGAAAAACTGGATTAGAATGATGACACAATTTTTGGAGTGTCTTAGTCTGTTCAGGATTCTGCAGCAATATACCATACACTGAGTGGTTAAACACCAGATGTTCTTTTTCGTGTAGTTCTGGAGCCTGGGAAATCCAGCAACAGCTGGCATGTCTGAGATCTGGTTAGAGCCTGCTTTCTGGCTTGCAGAGAGCTGTTTTTCATTGTATCCTCACATGGCACAGAACACAGAGAGAAGGAACTTCTCTTGGGTCTTTTCTTATAGAGTCACTAATCCAATTTATAAGGGATCCACCCTCAAGACCTAATTACCTTGCAGATTCCTCATCCATACTATAGATTGATATATGAGAAATAAAATGTGTTAAATGTTTGGGATCCATTTCTGAGAGCCTGTTGAAATCAAGGAGACCAGTTAGAGGTGAGAAAGGAAGGGAATGACATTTATTAAATATCTGCTATGTTCTGGCTATTGTGGGATGTTAGCATACGGTTCTTCATTTGACTTGGAAACTGCTGTCAGAATCTAAGTAGAATGGCACAAGCTCACAGACAAGGATAGTATTAATAGTTTCCTTTCCAGGAAGCAATTTTAAATTGAAAGAAACACTTTTAAATTGACAGAATCTGAAGCCTGATTCCAGGGGACAAAAGAAATATGGGCCAAGAATATCTCAAAGTCTTTGAACTGAGTTTGAGGCACAAATGTTGGGGTGTTGGGAGGAGGAAGGAAAATAATAGAGATGACAAAGATAAAGAGCTTGAACTGAAGAAGAACTGGGACATGCAGGAATAGATACCCAGGGATGACACATTTTTAGTACTAAAGGTAAAACTTTCACCAAAGAGCCCTGTTTATAATTCATATCCCCAGATTCTAGTTTTATATTTCAGGTCCCCAGCTTCCAGTGGGGCTTCCTGGTGGTAAAGAACCTGCCTGCAATGTGGGAGTCCCAGGTTTGATCCCTGAGTCAGGAAGATCCCCTGGAGAAGGGAATACCTATCTACTCCAGTATTTTTGCCTAGAGAATCCATGGACAGAGGAGCCTGGTGGGCTATAGTCCCCGGGATCGTAGAGTTGGACACGACTAACACTTTCACTTTTGTCTTTTTCAGCTTCCAGTACTGTCATCCAAGGACTAATTTGGCTGCTAGGTAATAAGGATAAGAGAATTTTCTAGGTTGGTAGGAAATTGAGGAGAAACATGGATTTATGAATACCATACATGCAGGGATCAATGTAGAAATAGATATGAAATTAGAGTTTGGGTTGGGCAACTGAAAAACTGGATTAGAATGATGACACAATTTTTGGAGTGTCTTAGTCTGTTCAGGATTCTGCAGCAATATACCATACACTGAGTGGTTAAACACCAGATGTTCTTTTCGTGTAGTTCTGGAGCCTGGGAAATCCAGCAACAGCTGGCATGTCTGAGATCTGGTTAGAGCCTGCTTTCTGGCTTGCAGAGAGCTGTTTTTTCATTGTATCCTCACATGGCACAGAACACAGAGAGAAGGAACTTCTCTTGGGTCTTTTCTTATAGAGTCACTAATCCAATTTATAAGGGATCCACCCTCAAGACCTAATTACCTTGCAGATTCCTCATCCATACTATATAATGGAACTTAGGCTTCAGCATTTGAATTTTTAAAAGGGAACACAAACATGCAGTCCCTAATAGAAGGCCTTTAATATAGATTATAGAGTCTGTGCTCTATTTTGAAATTGTGTTTTTGAGAAAACAAAGTAGTAGAGGGTAGGGAGTAGCAGGGTGACGGCAGTGCTATAGCAGGATTAATGTACTATTGGATATAAGACAGAGTAGTACTAGGACTTCCCTGGTGGTCCGGTGGCTAAGATTCTGCACTTCTAATGTAGGAGCCCCAGGTTGGATTCCTGGCCCTAGTGACTCAGATGGTAAAGAAACTGCCTACAGTGCGGGAGACCCGAGTTTGATTCCTGGGTCTGGAAGATCCCCTGGAGAAGGGAATGGCAACCCATTCCAGTATTTTTGCCTGGAGAATTCCATGGACAGAGAAGCCTGGCGGGCTACAGTCCATGGGGTCGCAAAGAGTCAGACACGACTGAGTGACTAATGCTTTCGCTTTGAGGGAACTAGATCCCACATGCCGCAACGAAGACCCAGTGCAGCCAAATAAAATAAACATAAAATTTAATATTAAAGAAGAAGGTGTTGCCATAACTTAAGAACAGGTTAATGTATACCCAAATTGACCAATGAGAGTAAAAATTGGGACAGAGAGAATCAGGAATATATTTGACAGATGAATCCAGTCACTTGCATTTGGCCATAGGTTAGAAAGCTCATTGAGTTTCTGCTGAATATTTTCTGAGGTATAAAAACAACTGTGTAATGTGGCAGTGAAATACGGTGGCTGCTGGACCCAGATTGTTCCGTTTGTTGCATCTGTAAATCACTGTGTAAATACCTTGCAATGGAAAACTCTCTGAAGTCAGACATAGATTGTGTAAAACAGAGACAGAAGATACATGTTACTCTTAAAAAATGAACAATTTAGTAGTAAAAGTATTGGGCACAAAAATATTAATTAAAAGTCAGACAATTCACCTACAAGGATCATCAATTGTGCCCATGTCTAATTATGCTGCCACAGATTAACAATCACTTTGAAAAACCAATCACAACATTTTACATGTGTCAGAGATGTATTTTTTTCAATGTTGGTTTTTATACATTTTATAATTTAAAATGTTAGTGACAGATTGCTTTAATTAGAAAAGCTATACTCCCATACATTTTTTTCCAGAAAAAAAATGGTTACTGGTAATTTTAAGGTGTTATAACCATTCCATTTTAACTGATATGAATATCACAGGATAGCAGAAAGTGGCAAACTTTTCCGAGGGAAATATCTTGGTACCTTGAAATTCAGCAAATGCTTTAAATGCATAGGTGTCAAAGTGTGTGGTACATATTTTTTTTTACTGTATAATTTAGCTAATGTCTTTACTGCCATCAGTAGAAGTGCATATTTCAACTCTTTTACTAAGTTAGAATCCAAAGCAATAGAATTTCTGAAGAGTTTTTGTTGAAAATTAAGGGATGATATTTGTCGTACAGCATAAATAGGTGAGAGGTGTCCTAAATCTGTGGGCCTAAGGATGAGCACAGCATTATGTCATTTTGATCTCCTGCACAATTTCTCTTCATGAATAGCCCTGGAGGATCCCCAGAGCCAGCTTTTGGGGCTGGTAAAAAGAAAAAAAAAAAAAGACCTCTCCCATGATGTGTCCTATAGAAGAGCTGAAAGGTTTAGAGGTAAAGGCTAGTTTCTGTGACCCATTCATGTTGCTGCTGCTGCTGCTGCTAAGTCGCTTCAGTCGTGTCCGACTCCCGGCTCCCCCGTCCTGGGGATTCTCCAGGCAAGAACACTGGAGTGGATTGCCATTTCCTTCTCCAATGCAGGAAAGTAAAAAGTGAAAGTGAAGTTGCTCAGTCGTGTCTGACTCTGTGCGACTCCATGGACTGCAGCCTACCAGGCTCTTCCGTCCATGGGATTTTCCAGGCAAGAGTACTGGAATGGGGTGCCATTGCCTTCTCCTCATGTTGCTGCAGATGATATTATTTCATTCTTGTTTTTGTGGTTGAGTGATATTCCATTGTATAAATATACCACATCTTTATTCATTCATCTATTAATGGACATATAGATTGTTTCCATGTCTTGGCTATTGTAAATGGTGCTACATTAGGGTGCATGGGGACTTCCTTGGTGGTCCAGTGATTGAGAATCCACCTTCTGGTGTAAAGGACACAGGTTCCATCCATGATCAGAAGACTAAGACCCCATGTGCTTCTGGGCAACTAAGCCCACATCCCATAACTAGAGAAGTCCATGAGCCACAGCTGTTGAGCTCATGTGCTCCAGAGCCCATGCTCTGCAACAAAAGCATGCCCAGCTAGAGAAGCCCACATGCCACAATGAAGAATTTGCACAGCCAAAATTTAAAAAAAAAACACAAATTAGGGTGCATGTATCTTTTCAAGTTAAAGTTTTCTTTTTTTCTGGATAAATGCCCAGGAATCATGTGCTTTATAAATGGCAGATCTGGGATGAGAATCTGGATTTAAAAAATCTTATTCTTAAGCATTTTTTCACCACACATTCTTCCTCTTATGAAAGATCATCAAAGAACGGTGAATAGGCACAAGTCACTTTGGCTCTTCATAGTATTACCTGTACTAATCTGTCCTTTGGTATTTGCTATCAAATAACTCATTGAAATTCACTGTTGTATTTGTTGTAGGAGTTTCATATAAAGTTGTTGTTCTTAGAAACCCATAAAGTTTCTTTGAGGAGGACCAGCAGTGATCTTAAAGAGTCTGATGAATTGCATGTGGGTGTCCCTGGCTTCCTTTATTTTTCCAGACATTCTTTTTTTTTTCAAATGTATAAGTAATTCATTTGTTTCTGTTTACATATATAAAGAAATATATAGTTTATTAATTTAGAAATATCAATGTATTCTAATAAAGCTTTTCGTTTCTTCAGTTGTTTTATTTTTTAGATTCGACATGTTTTAAGAAGAAATTTAGTTCAAAGTATTCACATGAATCTTTGCCATCAATATCTTTATAATCAAAAGACAGTTTTCCAGAAAATGTCCATAGAATGTAAGTATAAATTATGACCCTAATCCACTTCTAATCACAGCACAGTATTTTTTTCAACCTATAGATCTGGCAGTACTTCGTGCCTCATCTTGTCAGGATCAACGTAACAATCTTTTAATTTATAAGAACATGAAAGACAGGTTGGTGAGGGTGGAAGAGATGAAATACGCAGAAATAATATTTAAGACCATCATACAAAAGAAAGTTCACTAAGTATAAGCATCCTGAGCTTTGAAGCTCAGTGTCAGTGGTTGTCCTTATGGAAGATACATATGCTCTTTCTTCATTCTCCTGATATCTAGGGGTTGAGAATCTATTCAGAGCCACTGGAATAATCTTTGGAGAACTTTTATACCAGACACAATGCACAAGCATCACTAGCAGCCCCTTAGAAAACCAAAATCATTTATTCCCACAATGGTTCATCACGGATACCCACCTGTGTGGCCTTACACTCTTACTTAAAGAAATATGTGTGATTGTAGTGAGTTCATTAGTAGGAAAGTTTACTTTAGATTGATTGGGTAGTTTTTAAAAATTTTATTGGAATATAATTGATTTACAATATTGTGTTCGTTTCAAGTATACAGCAAAGTGAATCAATTGTACATATACATAATCCAGTTTTCCATTATTTTTTTTAGATTATTTTCCTTTTTAGGCCATTACAGAGAATTGAGTAGAGCTGTCCATGCTATACAGAAGGTTCTTATTAATTATCTATTTTATATATAGTGGTTTGTATATGTCAATCCTAATATATCTCTTTCCCATTTATCTGCTTATAACCATAAGTTTGTTTTCTAAATCTGTGACTCTACTTCTGTTTTGTAAATACATTAATTTGTACCTTTTTTAGATTCCACATGTAAGCAATAGCATATATTTTCTTTCTGAATCTGACTTATTGCACTCAGTATGACAATCTCTAGGTTTGTCCATGTTGCTGCAAATGGCATTAGTTTGTTCTTTTTTATGGCTGAGTAATATTCCATTGTATAAATGTACCACATCTTGTTTTACATTCCTTTGTTCGATCCACATCCTTTAGTCGCTAAGTTGTGTCTGATTCTTGTGACCCCATGGACTGTAGCCTGCCAGGTTCCTCTGTTCATGGGATTCTCCAGGCAAAAATCATGGAGTAGGTTGCCATTTCCTTGTCCATGGGGTCTTCCTGACCCAGGAATCGAACCCAGATCTCCTGCATTGCAGGCAGTTTCTTTACTGACTGAGCTATGAGGCAAACCCTGGTCTACATCCTACAGTAATGAAAATAAGAACAAAAATAAACAAATTGGATCTAATTAAACTCAAAAGCTTTTGCACAGTGAAGAAAACCATAAACAAAATGAAAGGAAATCCTCAGAATGGGAGAAGTTATTTGCAAATGAAGCACCTGACAAGGGATTAATCTCTAAAATATGCAAACAGCTCAATGTAACAAAAAACAAAAAAAAAACACTAAACAACCCAATCAAAAAATAAGCAGAAGATCTAAATAGACTTTTCTCCAAAGAAGATGTTGTTCAGTGACTAAGTCATGTCTGACTCTTTGCAATGCCATGAACTGCAGCAAGCGAGGCTTCTCTGTCCATCACCATCTCCAGGAATTTGCTCAAAGTCATGTCCATTCAGTCAGTGATGCCATCCAACTATCTCATCCTCTGTTGTTTCTTTCTCCTCCTGCCTTCAATCTTTCCCAGCATCAGGGTCTTTTCCAATGAATCAACTCTTTGCATCAGGTGGCCAAAGTATTGGAGTTTTAGCTTTAGCATCAGTCCTTCCAATGAATATTCAGGGTTGATTTCCTTTAGGATTGACTGGTTTGATCTCCTTGCAGTCCAAGGGACTCTCAAGCGTCTTCTCCAACAGCACAGTTCAAAAGCATCAATCCTTTGGTGCTCAGCCTTCTTTATGGTCCAACTCTCACATCCATACACAACTACTGGAAGAAAATACAGAAGACATACACATGGTTTAAAAACACATGAAAAGATGGTTGACATCACTAATTATTAGAGAAATGCAAATCAAAACTACAATGAGGTATCACCAGTCAAAATGACCATTATAGAAAAAATCTACAAAAAAATAAATGCTAGAGAGGATGTGGAGAAAAGGAGACCTTGCTGCACTATTGGTGAGAATGTGAATTGAAACAGCCACTATGAAGAACACTGTGGCTATCCCTTAAAAAACTGAAAATAAGAGTTGACCCAACAATCTCACTACAGGGCATATACTTGGAGAAAACTATAATTGAAAAGGATACATGTACCCCAGTGTTCATTGCAGCACTTCTTAACAGTAGCCAGGATATGACTGGGTAGTTTTAAAACTGATTACTTTTTTGTTGTGTAGTGTAATTCTATTATAAATACAAGTATTTTGAAAAAGGCTTACCTCTGATCAGTTTCCATGTTATTATGTCAAAGGAGTGGAGTGTAACAGAGTTCATTTTAAGTGTTGGGCTGCTGGTGATTTGACAACATCTTCTTCAGTTCTGTCTAAATTTTGTGAGATACACACTTGCTAATTTTATATATTATATATAATATATATATAATTATATATATAGCTAACTCTATATATGATGTCAGTGAAAATTCATCCTCTGCTATAGTTAACTCGCATCACACTAGGAAGTTGGTGCTCTTATATGTTCTGTTGGTGTACATTCATAATCTCCATGAGTAATCACTTGCTATGTTGCTTTTAGCTTTAATTTCTGTCAAAGTTATATATACACAAAGTTTAAAGAGACCATTAGTTCTTACAAGGTTTGTTATGAAAACCAGTAGTGTACTTTGCCTTGCTGTATGTGGATTATTTCATGATATATTTCTATGTCACTGAATATCACACTTTATTGACACTTCTTGGTTTGTTAATTTTAGGCATGACTTACCGACTTCCAACTAGGGAATCTGCAGCTTTGCTCTTTTTAACCACTCCTGGTCTCCACAGCACAGATGCCACTTCCCAGCCCATGTCCTTTTGATAAATACAGTTGACAATTGACCATGTGGTGAATCTTGATAATTTTGCTTTCCTTGCACAACTTTATGTATTCTCTCACAGTCATATTGTCTGAATAGCCTCTCAAGATGTTGAACACTTGTTCAGCTTTCTGCTGTATTCCAATCTGGATTGTTTTCCTTCTTGGTTGGGGGACAGCTTCCTTTACCATCACTTGAGAATAAAACTTCCTTTACCATCACTTGAGAATTCCTTTTGACTCTAGTGTGTATGTACTTTTCCCTTAGTTTCTTGTTTTCCTCTTTCTTGGTTTCTTGTTTTCCACTTTCTTGGCTTACTCCTTTGTTTTAATGAAGAGCATACTCTTGTAGAAAAGAGATGGGGTTGGGGGGTAAACTTCAAAAATCCTACTTATTCAAAATGGTTTTTATTTTCTGTCTTAATTTTGAGCCTGGCTGGGTAAAGTTACTGCTGTATATATTTAAGGTTCTAATTGTGGCTCTTGAAGTGTGTTGATATTGTTTGGGTGTGATCTGATTTTTACTATTCTCTTTGTCACTAGGGAGCTGAAATTTTTGTGATAAAATACCTTCGTGTAGGTATATTTTAATCCACTGTTCTGGGTGTTTCAATCTGAAAAAGCAAATCCTGTAGTTTGGGACATTTTCTTGAAAACTTTATTAATTATTTTTTCTCTTTATTTTCTATGTTATTTTTTTCTCTGTAATTTTTTCAGAGACTGGATCTCCTGAACTAGTTACTTTTGTCATTTCTCTAATTTTGCTTCTCTTAATATTTCTGTTCTTCTTTCTGAGAAATTTAATGAATTTTATCTTTCAGTACTTTGAGTTTTTCACTTCTATGATCATATGTTTGATTTCACAGAGCTCTTTTGGGAAGCTTGTTTTTGGAATGCTCCTAACAGCACTGTTTCTGTCTCTGTGCAACAGTTTATCTTATCTCTTTGAGTATATTAATGACTTTTCTCCTCTTTGTATAGTCCTTGTTTCCTCCAAATTGTCATTTTTTTTGGTCAGAGGCTTTATTCAGATGTTGGTAATTTTTGTTTGCTGTTCCCATTTAATAGTAGACGTCTGAAAAGCCATTTCAAGGGTGAAGGTAGGGCTGGTATACCATGAGTTTTACTATAGGATGATATGGCTAGGCCATTTTTGGGTCAACTTCTAATTTTGGTATCTTTTAGGTCTTTCTTCTTAACTAGTAAGGGCCTCTGAAGAAGACTCATATATCTACTGGAAGTAAAGGTCCATCAGCTGCCGGCATTCTGAGATCTGAGTAGGGAAAGTAGACTGGGGTCTAAGAATCCATGAAGATGTGATACTTCATCTCTCTGGATTTGGTGTCATATTTACTCTCACCTGTATCAGTTCAGATGAGTTCAGTTCAGTCGCTCAGTCCTGTCTGACTCTTTGTGACCCCATGAATCGCAGCATGCCAGGCCTCCCTGTCCATCACCAACTCCCAGAGATCACTCAGACTCATGTCCATCGAGTCAGTAATGCCATCCAGTCATCTCATGTTCTGTCGTCCCCTTCTCCTCCTGCCCCCAATCCCTCCCAGCATCAGAGTCTTTTCCAATGAGTCAACTCTTCGCATGAGGTGGCCAAAGTACTGGAGTTTCAACTTCAGCATCATTCCCCTCAAAGAAATCCCAGGCTGATCTCCTTCAGAATGGACTGGTTGGATCTCCTTGCAGTCCAAGGGACTCTCAAGAGTCTTCTCCAACACCACAGTTCAAAAGCATCAATTCTTTGGCGCTCAGCGTTCTTCACAGTCCAACTCTCACATCCATACATGACCACTGGAAAAACCATAGCCTTGACTAGACGAACCTTTGTTGGCAAAGTAATGTCTCTGCTTTTGAATATGCTATCTAGGTTGGTCATAACTTTTCTTCCAAGGGGTAAGTGTCTTTCAATTTCATGGCGGCAGTCACCATCTGCAGTGATTTTGGAGCCCAAAAAAATAAAGTCTGACACTGTTTCCACTGTTTTCCCATCTATTTCCCATGAAGTGATGGGACCAGATGCCATGATCTTCATTTTCTGAATGTTGAGTTTTAAGCCAACTTTTTCACTCTCCATTTTCATCAAGAGGCTTTTGAGTTCCTCTTCACTTTCAGCCATAAGGGTGGTGTCATCTGCATATCTGAGGTTATTGATATTTCTCCCGGCAATCTTGATTCCAGCTTGTGCTTCTTTCAGCCCAGCATTTCTCATGATGTACTCTGCATATAAGTTAAATAAGCAGGGTGACAATATACAGCCTTGACGTACTCCTTTTCCTATTTGGATCCAGTCTGTTGTTCCATGTTCAGTTCTAACTGTTGCTTCCTGACCTGCATACAAATTTCTCAAGAGGCAGATCAGGTGGTCTGGTATTCCCATCTCTTTCAGAATTTTCCACAGTTTATTGGGATCCACACAGTCAAAGGCTTTGGCATAGTCAATACAGCAGAAGTAGATGTTTTTCTGGAACTCTCTTGCCTTTTCCATGATCCAGCGGATGTTGGCAATTTGGTCTCTGGTTCCTCTGCCTTTTCTTAAACCAGCTTGAACATCAGGAAGTTCACGGTTCACATATTGCTGAAGCCTGCCTTGGAGAATTTAGAGCATTACTTTACTAGCGTGTGAGATGAGTGCAATTGTGCGGTAGTTTGAACATTCTTTGGCATTTCCTTTCTTTGGGATTTGAATGAAAACTTTTCCAGTCCTGTGGCCACTGCTGAGTTTTCCAAATTTGCTGACATATGGAGTGCAGCACTCTCACAGCATTATCTTTCAGGATTTGAAGTAGCTCAACTGGAATTCCATCACCTCCACTAGCTTTGTTCATAGTGATTCTTTCTAAGGCCCACTTGATTTCACATTCCAGGATGTCTGGCTCTAGGTGAGTGATCACACATGGTGATTATCTGGGTCATGAAGAACTTTTTTGTACAGTTCTTCTGTGTATTCTTACCACCTCTTCTTAATATCTTCTGCTTCTGTTAGGTCCATACCATTTCTGTCCTTTATCGAGCCCCTCTTTGCATGAAATGTTCCCTTGGTATCTCTAATATTCTTGAAGAGATCTCTAGTCTTTCCCATTCTGTTGTTTTCCTCTATTTCTTTGCATTCATCGCTGAGGAAGGCTTTCTTACCTCTTCTTGCTATTCTTTGGAACTTGCATTCAGATGCTTATATCTTTCCTTTTCTCCTTTGCTTTTCACTTCTCTTCTTTTAACAGCTATTTGTAAGGCCTCCCCAGACAGCCATTTTGCTTTTTTGCATTTGTTTTCCATGGGGATGGTCTTGACCCCTGTCTCTTGTACAATGTCACGAACCTCAGTCCATAGTTCATCAGGCACTCCATCTATCAGATCTAGTCCCTTAAATCTATTTCTCACTTCCACTGTATATGATGTATAATCCTAAGGGAATTGATTTAGGTCAAACCTGAATGGTCTAGTGGTTTTCCCTACTTTCACCTGAATCACCCCCTCTTAAATCCAGAAGGTCTTTTTTGTGTTTGTTTTTTTAAACTTCTCTAATACATAAAATCTCAGTGATTTGCTGACTTAGGAGAGAGGATCTGAAGAGCTGCTCCTTCAAGTCATCCTTCTCATTTTAGGATTCTCTTTATCATCATTTCCACAGTGAAATGGTGCTATCAGCTTTTGAGTCTTTTGAGGATTCTGTTGAATAAATAAGATTTATTTTTGGCTTTTTCCTCCCCTACTGCTTTAGGATTCAGTTTCTCATGTAGTTTATGTTATTACAACTAGCCCATCTCTTTCAGAATTTTGCTGCTCTTACCTCCTTTTCTTCCATCTTTTGTTCTTAGGCTTTAAAGTCTTTATTCTATTATTTTTTTGGGGGGGGTGCGTTTGAGAAGAAAGAAAAAGTAGATTTGTGTGCTCAAGTCTCCATTCTAATACCTAGAGGTATCAACATTTATATTTATCTATTACCCTCTTATTATATTGTATATATTTCTGTGTGCTCCCTTAAATTCTTTTTTAAGGAGGAAAAAAGAATAAAATAAATAGATTACCATGATTAGAGTTCTAATTTGTCTAAATTCTTCATCTATAGCTGATAATCTTTTGCTTTACTGCTGTATATGAAAATGTGAATTATATTCATTTAATTATTTAAAATTCACCTTATTTTCAAGGTCTTGAAGTACACCCCAAGATCTCCACTTATGCGCCCTCAATGGGAATATTTCCTGCTTCATCATTGATCCTAGAGCTGACTTTTTCCAAAGCCTGTGTGCCCAGTGGCATCTCATCACTTTTAGTCAGGCAAATTGACTTTCTTCCTGGAAGAAATCCAGGGAGTGGAGCCTGAAAGTGTACTCTAGGTTTAGCTGTGCCAAATATGTTTCACTTTGAGATATTAGCTGTTTGGGAACAGTAGGAACTTGGTTGTATTAGGAAATGACATGAGTTTAATTGATTTTTAAAAACTCCCTTTTAAGTGTATTCTCACTAACAACCACAGAGGTCTGGTCCTTTTCCTTGCAGTTCATGTATGGAAGTGGTATATATGTGTTAGTTGCTCAGTTGTATCTGACCCTTTGTGACTCCATGGACTGTAGCCTGCCAGGCTCCATGGAATTCTCCAGACGAGAATATGGAATGGGTTACCCTTTCCTTCTCCAGGGGATCTTCCTGACCTCGGGATTGAACCAGGTCTCCCACATTGCAGGAAGATCCATTACCATCTGAGCCACCAGGGAAGCCTCTGAAAGTGGTATGCACAGCTTATAAATGAAGGATGTGTGTCATCCAGTGAAAAGTGTATTGTACTGAGCTCTCTCAGGGTAGTCTGGTGTTAGGAAACTTTCTAGAAATGTTCTGTATTCAAAGAAAAAATATTTCTGAGCAGTTAATGTTAAATCATGGCTGATCCACTGAAGCTTTGGTTTGATTTGAGATAATGCAGAAAAAGACATTTTTAAGATGGAGGAGACTCTTGAGAGTCCCTTGGACAGCAAGGAGATCAAACCCAGTCAATCCTAAAGGAAATGAATATTCATTGGCAGGACTGATGCTGAAGCTGAAGCTCCAATACTTTGGTCACCTGATGCAAAGAGCTGATTCATTGGAAAAGACTCTGATGCTGGGAAAGATTGAGGGCAAGAGGAGAAGGGGGCAACAGAGGTTGAGATGGTTGGGTGGTATCACTGACTTGATGGACATGAGTTTGAGCAAACCTGGGGAGATGGTGATGGACAGAGAAGCCTGGTGTGCTGCAGTCCATGGGATCTCAAAGAGTTGGACATGACTTAGTCACTGAGCAACAACAACAAAGCAGAGAACACAACACAAATTTTAAAATTTTCTTACATTTATTATTTTCTATGCTGAACTTTGAAACATTTTTTATTTTATCTACATTACTTTAAACAGCTACATTTGGAAAAGGTAATGAGAGCTGTTTTGTTTAAGTTTGGGGTTCAATCAGTTCTCTGAAAGTCCATTTTTAAGATAGTCTGGAGGTTCGGACTTCTGTTGACATCTACATATGTGTGGGCCTGGATGAGGAAACAGGAAACAAGAAGCAGGAAACAAGTATCTGGGCTTTCAGACCTTCCCTCATCTGAAATGTGTGTTTGGAAGAAATGAATTTAACAGGCAAAATTTTATTCATAAACATTAAAGAAAGATTCAAGATGAATCATAAGCATTTAAGATTTTGCTAAAATATTTAAGATTTTACAAAATTCATCTGGGCAGCAGCCACTTGGATAAACAATCACCACAAGTGGAGGTCCTGAAAGGATGGAATGACTTCAATATCTTATACACAGAAATCAAGAAGCTCCTGGACTCAATAAACTGATTCAATGCTGGCAGTGCAAAAACAACATTTCATCTTTATAAAATCTAGTATCTCTGATTTAATGAGATATTTGTTTCAAGGGCTTCCCTGGTGATTCAGTGATAAAGAATCTGCTTTGCAAGAGATGCAAATTTAATCCCTGGGTTGGGAAGATCCCCTGGAGAATGAAATGGCCATGCACTCCAGTATTCTTGCCTGGAAAATCCCACAGACAGAGGGGCCTGGTGGGCTACAGTCTATGGTGTTGCAAAAGAGCCTGAGATGACTTAGCGACTAAACAACATTTCAAAGCAAAAGTGTTTAATCAGAAAACACTTGTTATGTAATTTGTGTTTTTTTCTTTTTAATGTTTAAAATTCATTTGCTTTTTACTTGAAGGATAATTGCTTTACAGTATTGCATTGGTTTCAGTGGAACTGGAAACAATAAATGGACAAGAAATTACCCTGTCAAAATTACAGATAAGTGAAGACAATGCAAATATAATTTTATTTATGTTCACAGCTTTGAATGGCTTAAGTGTTTAACAGATCTGCTATGTTATGATTGACTAAAAAAGCTTTTTTTGGTCAGTTTTATTGAGGCATAATTTGCATAAATTAACATTTAAGTGTACAATTTAATGATTTTTAGCAAATATATTCAGTGTGTAGTTGCCACAGTCATAATGTAGAACATTCCCATTGTCCCAAAGAATACTTTTAAGATCCATTTCAGTCAACTCTTTCCTTCAGCCTCTGGCCATCACTCGTCTACTTTCCATATCTACAGTCTGCTTCTTAAGACATTTTATGTAAATAAGAGTATAAAGTCTTCTGTATATGGCTTCTTTCATTTAATAAGGCTTTTGAGATTAAGCTATGCTTGTGTCTGTATTAGTAGTTTATTTTTATTGCTGAGTAATACTCCTTTGTATGGATGTACCATGATTTATTTATGCATTCACAAGATGGATATTTCAGTTCTTTCCAGTTTTTGGCAATTATAAATAAATCTGTTATGAATTAGTCTTTGTGTGTATACACATTTTTGTTTCTCTTGGGTATATTTCTAGCAGTAGAATTGCTGAGTCGTATAATAAGTATATGCTTAATGCAACCAAGCAACTGCTAAACTGTTTTCTAAAATGATTAAAAGTAAAAATGTCTATTTTGCTTTTCCACTGGCAATATATAAGAATTCCAGTTGCTCTACATCCTCATCAAAACTTGATATTGGCCAGTCTTAACCATTCTAGTGAGGGTCTAGTGGTTTTTCATTTAAGTTTTAATTTCTATCTGCCAGGTGCTAATTATATTGATCATCCTTCATGTGCTCACATACCATTTATATCTTTTCTTTGGTGAAGTGTCAGTTCTAATATTTTGCCCATTATTTTTTGATGATCTGTTATCTTCTAATTATTGAGCTTAAGAGTTCTTTATATACTGTAGACCCCAAGCCCTTTAAAATATACATATTTATAGTTTCTCCTAGATTGTGGCTTGTATTTTCATTTTTTTATCAATGTCTTTTAAAGAGTAAGATATTTTAATTTTGATAAAATTCAGTTTATCAAATTTCTTTCTTTTAGAGGTTGAGCTATTTAAGACATTTTTCTTCTTTAAGAAATCTTTGTCTAATCCAAGGGCCTACCCAGTTTTTTTTTATTTTTTATTTTTCCTAGAAGTTTCATAGTTTTCAGTTCAGTTCAGTCGCTCAGTCATGTCCGACTCTTTGCGACCCCATGAATCGCAGCACGCCAGGCCTCCCTGTCCATCACCAACTCCCGGAGTTCACCCAGACTCACATCCATCAAGTCAGTGATGCCATCCAGCCATCTCATCTTCTGTCATCCCCTTCTCCTCCTGCCCCCAATCCCTCCCAGCATCAGAGTCTTTTCCAATGAGTCAACTCTTCCCATGACCTGGCCAAAGTACTGGACTTTCAGCTTTAGCATCATTCCTTCCAAAGAAATCCCAGGGCTGATCTCTTTCAGAATGGACTAGTTGGGTCTCCTTGCAGTCCAAGGGACTCTCAAGAGTCTTCTCCAACACCACTCTTCAAAAGCATCAATTCTTCGGCGCTCAGCCTTCTTCACAGTCCAACTCTCACATCCATACATGACCACAGGAAAAACCGTAGCCTTGACTAGACGGACCTTTGTTGGCAAAATAATGTCTCTGCTTTTGAATATGCTATCTAGGTTGGTCATAACCTTCCTTCCAAGGAGTAAACGTCTTTTAGTTTCATGGCTGCAGTCACCATCTGCAGTGATTTTGGAGCCCAAAAAAATAAAGTCTGACACTGTTTCCATTGTTTTAGATGTTACATTTAAGTCATTACACATTTTGAGCTTATTTTTGTGTATGATATAAGGTAAAGTTTTACCTTCACATTTTTTTATATGTAAAGAACTCTTAAGCTCAATAATTAGAAGATAAACAGATCATCAAAAAATAATGGGCAAAATATTAGACCTGACATTTCACTAAAGAAAAGACTTCACACTGGTCAGAATAGCTATCATCAAAAAGTCTACAAACAGATGCTAGAGAAAGTGTGAAGAAAAGCTAACACTCCTACACTCTTGATTAGAATGTAAATTGGTATAGCTATTATAGAGAACAGTATGGAGGTTCCTTAAAAAACTAAAAAGGGTTACCATAAGACCCCAGAAACCCCATTACTCAACATATATCCAAATAGGATAAAAACTCCAATTCAAAAAGATGCATGCACCAAATGTTCAAAGCAGTACTATTTATAATAGCCAAGACATGGAAGCAATGTAAGTATCCATAGAAAGATGGATAAAGATGTGTTACCAACTAAGGAAACTATAAGCAAGGTGAAAAGACAGACTTCAGAATGGGAGAAAATAATAGCAAACAAAGCAACTGACAAAGAATCAATCTCAAAAATATACAAGCAGCTCCTGCAGCTCAATTCCAGAAAAATAAACGACCCAATCAAAATATGGGCCAAAGAACTAAATAGACATTTCTCCAAAGAAGACATACAGATGGCTAACAAACACATGAAAAGATGCTCAACATCACTCATTATCAGAGAAATGCAAATCAAAACCACAATGAGGTACCATTTCACCCGTCAGAATGGCTGTGACCCAAAAGTCTACAAGCAATAAATGCTGGAGAGGGTGTGGAGAAAAGGGAACCCTCTTACACTGTTGGTGGGAATGCAAACTAGTACAGCTACTATGGAGAACAGTGTGGAGATTCCTTAACAAACTGGAAATAGAACTGCCATATGACCCAGCAACCCCACTGCTGGGCATACACACTGAGGAAACCAGAATTGAAAGAGACATGTGTAATCCAATGTTCATCACAGCACTGTTTATAATAGCCAGCACATGGAAGCAACCTAGATGTCCATCAGCAGACAAATGTATAAGAAAGCTGTGGTACATATACACAAAGGAATATTGCTCAGCCATTAAAAAGAATACATTTGAAACAGTTCTAATGAGGTGGATGAAACTAGAGCCTATTATACTGAGTGAAGTACGTCAGAAAGAAAAACACCAATACAGTATCAGATCAGATCAGTCGCTCAGTCATGTCTGACTCTTTGCGACCCCATGAATCGAAGCTCTCCAGGCCGCCCTGTCCATCACCAACTCCCGGAGTTCACTCAGACTCACGTCCATCGAGTCAGTGATGCCATCGAGCCATCTCATCCTCTGTCGTCCCCTTCTCCTCCTGCCCCCAATCCCTCCCAGCATCAGAGTCTTTTCCAATGAGTCAACTCTTCCCATGACCTGGCCAAAGTACCAGAGTTTCAGCTTTAGCATCATTCCTTCCAAAGAAATCCCAGGGCTGATCTCCTTCAGAATGGACTGGTTGGATCTCCTTGCAGTCCAAGGGACTCTCAAGAGTCTTCTCCAACACCACTCTTCAAAAGCATCAATTCTTTGGCACTCAGCCTTCTTCACAGTCCAACTCTCACACCCATACATGACCACAGGAAAAACCATAGCCTTGACTAGACGAACTTTTGTTGGCAAAGTAATGTCTCTGCTTTTGAATATGCTATCTAGGTTGGTCATAACTTTCCTTCCAAGGAGTAAGTGTCTTTTAATTTCATGGCTGAAGTCACCATCTGCAGTGATTTTGGAGCCCAGAAAAATAAAATCTGACACTGTTTCCACTGTTTCCCCATCTATTTCCCACGAAGTGGTGGGACCGGATGCCATGATCTTTGTTTTCTGAATGTTGAGCTTTAAGACAACTTTTTCAATCTCCACTTTCACTTTCAAGAGGCTTTTGAGTTCCTCTTCACTTTCTGCCATGAGGGTGGTGTCATCTGCATATCTGAGGTTACTGATATTTCTCCCGTCAATCTTGATTCCAGCTTGTGCTTCTTCCAGCCCAGCATTTCTCATGATGTACTCTGCATAGAAGTTAAATAAGCAGGTTGACAATATACAGCCTTGACGAACTCCTTTTCCTATTTGAAGTGCGTCTGTTGTTCCATGTCCAGTTCTAACTGTTGCTTCTTGACCTGCATACAAATTTCTCAAGAGGCAGATCAGGTGGTCTGGTATTCCCATCTCTTTCAGAATTTTCCACAGTTTATTGTGATCCACACAGTCAAAGGCTTTGGCATAGTCAATAAAGCAGAAATAGATGTGGAATTTAGAAAGATGGTAATGATGACCCTATATGTGAGATAGCAAAAGAGACACAGATGTAAAGAACAGTCTTTTGGACTCTAGGAGAAGGTGAGGGTGGGATGATTTGAGAGAATAGCATTGAAACATGTATATTATCATATGTGAAACCGATTGCCAGTCCAGGTTCGATGCATGAGACAGGGTACTCAGGGCTGATGCATTGGGATGACCCAGAGGGATTGGGTGGGGAGGGAGGTGGGGGGGGCGCGGTTCAGGATGGGGGACACATGTACACCCATTGCTGATTCATGTCAATGTATGCCAGAAACCACTACAATATTATAAAGTAATTAGCCTCCAATTTAAATAATTTAATTAATTTTAAAAAAGGTGTGTTATACATAATGGAATACTACTCAGCCATTAAAAAGAATGAAATAATGCAATTTGCAGCAACATAGATGGATCAAGAGATTATTGTACTAAGTGAAGTAAATCAGACAGAGAAAGACAAGTAACATTTGATATCACTTATATGAGGAATCTAAAA
The DNA here is from genome assembly GCF_027580195.1 of Bos mutus. Lineage (NCBI taxonomy): Eukaryota > Metazoa > Chordata > Mammalia > Artiodactyla > Bovidae > Bos > Bos mutus. Next base: position 53,430,735 of record NC_091617.1, read on the forward strand.
CATGGTATAAATGTATTTGTTTACAAGACAAATAGACCCTTAGACACAGAAAAGAAACTTATGGTTGACAAAGGGGAAAGGAGGATAGGGATACATTGGCGATTTGAGATTAACAGATACACATTACAATGTATAAAATAGATAAACAACAAGATAACTCTAGAGAGAATGGCACAGAGAACTATATTCAATATTTTGTAATAAGCTATAATGGAAAAGAAGGGCTTCCCAGGTGGTTCAGTGATAAAGATGCTGCCTGCCAATGCAGGAAACACAGGAGATGTGGGTTCAATCTCTGTGTTGGGAAGATCCCCTTGAAGAGGAAATAGCAACCCACTCCAGTATTACTGCCTGGAGAATCCCATGGACAGTGGAACCTGGTAGGCTACAGTCCATGGAGGTGCAGTCAGACCTAACTGAGCGACTAAACACACATATGCATACACATAATGGAAAAGAATCTGAAAATTATATACATTATTTATTATATATATATAACTGAGTCACTTTGCTCTACACTTGAAACATTATAAATCAACTATACTTATATAAAATAAATAAATAAAATTAAATAAAATGAATGAAAAAATATGGAGATCAAAATAGTATCTACTTCATAGAGTGTTTATAAAGGGGTTAAAAGAATAAGCCACAAAAAATCCTCAAATATTGGACATTTTTATGAGTACCTGTTCCCTCCCAGTGAATGTTCTAAGGAACTAACTTACTTAAACAGAAAGTCTTGAGTTTTCATGTGTCTGCTCTGTTCAGTCATGACCAACTATTGCAACCCTATGGACTGTATCCACCAGGCTTCTCAGCCCATGAAATTTTCCAGGCAAGAATACTGGAGGGGGTTGCCATTTCCTTCTCCAGGGGATCTTCCTGACCCAGGGATAGAACTTGCGTTTCTTTCATCTCCTGTATTGGCAGGCAGATTCTTTACCATGAGCGCCACTACGTTCTTCCTTCATTTGTTCCTTCTGAGTAATTAGAATGTCAGCACAAATATCCAGTTATTTTCCTGTGATTAATAATTCTGGAAGAGGTTCTTATAATTCAGTGGTTTACAAAGACATCAAAAATGATTAATTGAAATGACTGAATTCACATCATGAAATTAAATTATATACAGATTACTAAGCAGTTCACTTAAGCATAACATAGTTGAAAATGGTATCCAGATAAATGACTGCTCTCCCCCACATTTATTACCAATTTATTTTTCAAGCGGTTTTTAAAAAACACTCTGCCAGTACTGCTAAGGATATTGTCCTTCTAATTTTCATCCATGTCTGTTTTTTCACTGTCCTTGCTTGTTGTTGTCCATTGATCCATTTCTGTAGTCCATGCTGGGCTGATACCTGCTGATCTAATCTGGTTCATGTCAGCCTTGTCACTTCTTTGATTTAAGGTTGATATGCTGATTACAGGATTTTTAAGACTCTGTGTTTCTATTAGTCTAACAATTCTTTTCTTGTTTATTATGACAGATATTTGCCCAATTTCTGCCATTTTTATAAACATGTTGATGGTAGCCACCTATTACAAAATGCCTCCTTTACATATTGCTGTGTAGTGAGGGGCTTTGTAGGATTTCATGGATAGGTTGCTGTGGTTCAGTTGCTAAGTTGTGACTCTGTAACCCCACGGATTGCAGCATGCCTGGCTTCCCTGTCCCTGACCATCTCCTGGAGTTTGCTCAGATTCATGTCCACTGAGTCAGTGATGCTCTCTAACCATCTCATCATCTTCTGCCCCCTTCTCCTGGACAGGACTGACTACAAAGTTGATGGGGCTAAGTGTAAATTGAAAATGGGTGGATTGTTCAAAATTTATTAAAACTTTCAGGATAGTGACAGCAGAAGACTTTGTCTTCTAACCATGGGTCCTGTGTGACTGCACAAGTTGTGCCCTGTAAGTTGGCCCTGGTATTGGATTTTGTGAGAAGGAAAGAGCACACATCTGAATGTCCCTTGAAAGGGTCTCACCTGTTACTTAGAAAACTTTTTACTCAATTCAATCATTACTTTTTCTGCTGTATTGCTTCATGTTCCATCTTTTGCCATCTTGCTACACCCAGAGGTAGCACTGTAGCTGAATATATACTTATTACCTTGTTACTTGTTTTTGTGGTTTAATCACTTTATATGCACTAGTATGTTTTCTGACTATGAAAGGAGACAAAGTAAACCCCATTTATAATTATTTATCAATAAATATGTATTCAACATAAGTCTGTGCACAGTTTTGTGTATAGAAGTATACAAAGAATCTAATGGGACACAGTCCCTAAGCTGCTGTGGTTGTTTTTTGTGTACCAGGCTCTATCTGCTCCTTGCCAAATTACTTATTCTTTCTGTATCATTCCTCAACTTCTTTATCAGTAAAAATGGAGACAGTAAGATACTATCGTTGTCATTACAGTGAGAATAAAGTATATTGAGAACGTTGGAACACTGCTAGACAGGTAATGAATGAAAAAAACAAAACAAAACAAACAAACAAACAAAAAACACATTAGCTGGTTTCCTTGGTTTTCATATCTGGACCAGGAGAAACATATGGTATTCCTACCCTTGGATTTCATGCCCAACATTAAAAAAATTTTAATTTAATTAAAAAAATCTTTTTATTGCAGTATATCTGCTTCACAAAGTTGTGTTAGTTTCTGCTGTACAGCAAAGTGAATCATGTATTCAAGTTGATTTTAGAAAAGGCAGAGGAACCAGAGATCAAATTGCCAAAATCTGCTGGATCATGGAAAAAGCAAGAGAGTTCCAGAAAAGCATCTATTTCTGCTTTATTGACTATGCCAAAGCCTTTGACTGTGTGGATCACAATAAACTGTGGAAAATTCTGAAAGAGATGGGAATACCAGACCACCTGATCTGCCTCTTGAGAAATTTGTATGCAGGTCAGGAAGCAACAGTTAGAACTGGACATGGAAAAACAGACTGGTTCCAAATAGGAAAAGGAGTTCGTCAAGGCTGTGTATTGTCACCCTGTTTATTTAACTTATATGCAGAGTACATCATGAGAAATGCTGGACTGGAAGAAACACAAGCTGGAATCAAGATTGCCGGGAGAAATATCAATAACCTCAGATATGCAGATGACACCACCCTTATGGCTGAAAGTGAAGAGGAACTAAAAAGCCTCTTGATGAAAGTGAAAGTGGAGAGTGAAAAAGTTGGCTTAAAGCTCAACATTCAGAAAACAAAGATCATGGCATCTGGTCCCACCACTTCGTGGAAAATAGATGGGGAAACAGTGGAAACAGTGTCAGACTTTTTTTTCTGGGCTCCAAAATCACTGCAGATGGTGACTGCAGCCATGAAATTAAAAGACGCTTACTCCTTGGAAGGATAGTTATGCCCAACCTAGATAGCATATTCAAAAGCAGAGACATTACTTTGCCAACAAAGGTTCGTCTAGTCAAGGCTATGGTTTTTCCTGTGGTCATGTATGGATGTGAGTATTGGACTGTGAAGAAGGCTGAGTGCCAAAGAATTGATGCTTTTGAAGAGTGGTGTTGGAGAAGACTCTTGAGAGTCCCTTGGACTGCAAGGAGATCCAACCAGTCCATTCTGAAGGAGATCAGCCCTGGGATTTCTTTGGAAGGAATGATGCTAAAGCTGAAACTCCAGTACTTTGGCCAGGTCATGGGAAGAGTTGACTCATTGGAAAAGACTCTGATGCTGGGAGGGATTGGGGGCAGGAGGAGAAGGGGACGACAGAGGATGAAATGGCTGGATGGCATCACTGACTCAATGGACGTGAGTCTGAGTGAACTCTGGGAGTTGGTGATGGACAGGGAGGCCTGGAGTGCTGCGATTCATGGGGTCGCAAAGACTCGGACACGACTGAGCAGCTGATCTGATCTGCTATATACATAGATTCCCCTCTCTTTTGGATTTCCTTCCCATTTAGGTCACTACAGAGCATTGAGTAGAATTTTCTGTGCTATACAGTAATGTCTCATTAGTTATCTGTTTTTTTTCACATAGTATCAATAGTGTATATATGTCAGATCTTAACATTTGGATCAATATGCCAGTAAAAGCTGACTTTTTGCATATCAGACATAAAGCAACAAATATCAACCCTGACTATACATCAGGAATAAAACCTATAAAAATATGTATGATTTAGAATCTCTTGGCAAGTGGCCAAGATATAAATGTGCATTCATATGTTTATTGGAAATGGTAGAAAAGAACTGGGCATGTGATCTTCCTCTCTCCTTTCCTTCCTGGTTTTACTCCCCTTTCCTCCTTCCATCTTTTCCTCCTTCCTCCCTTTCTTCCTTCATTTCTTCCATCCATTTGAAAGGTTGTTGCTGAACCATGAAAGACGCTGGCATTCCTGGCCTCTGGAGGAGAAGAATTCAATCCGGGGCCAGAGATGAGGATTGATCGCTCAGGGCTTTTGTGCAATAGAGATTTATTAAAGTATAAAAGGGATAGAGAAAGCTTCTGACATAGACATTAGAAGAGGGCAGAAAGAGTAAGCCCTTGTGAGTGTTAGCAATGGAGTTATATACCTTTTAATTAGTTATTACAATGAATCAAAAGAATGTCTCAAGTTTGTGAAAATTTTATCAGACCCACTCCCACAATTTACATTTTAGGATAACAAGATTAGAATTTAACAATAGAAAGACCCTACCATATCCACTCCCATAATATACATGCTAAGATATCAGGATTGGTCAGAAGGTTTTCAGAAAGGAGAAACTGTCCTCCGGCAGGATACATTGTTGTATAATCCCTAGTACAGAGTTTAAACTGAGTTGTGTAATTTACTAAGACTAAGGAATGTAGAGGGAAAAAAAGTTTGTCCTTTTCTTCTCCTTGAGAATTCCAGACTCTCGTCTCCACTTTGAGAGCCCCAGACCCCTTTCTCCTCCTTGGGGACACTGGACTTCTTATCAATCTGCCTAGGAATTGACTCTCTCACATTATCTAGCTATCATCTGTCTTGGAGGTAGAAGGTAGTGGCATTGTGTTCAGTTCAGTTCAGTAGAGTTCAGTTCCTCAGTCGTGTCCTACTCTTTGCGACCCCATGAATGGCAGCATCCCAAGCCTCCCTGTCCATCACCAACTCCCAGAGTTCACTCAGTATGCTGTCTAGGCTGGTCATAACTTTTCTTCCAAGGAGTAAGCGTCTTTTAATTTCATGGCTACAGTCACCATCTGCAGTGATTTTGGAGCCCCCAAAATAAAGTCTGACACTGTTTCCACTGTTTCCCCATCTATTTCCCATGAAGTAATGGGGCCAGATGCCATGATCTTCGTTTTCTGAATGTTGAGTTTTAAGCCAACTTTTTCACTCTCCTCTTTCACCTTCATCAAGAGGCTTTTGAGTTCCTCTTCACTTTCAGCCATAAGGGTGGTGTCATCTGCATATCTGAGGTTATTGATATTTCTCCCAGCAATCTTGATTCCAGCTTGTACTTCTTTCAGCCCAGCATTGCTCATGATGTACTCTGCATATAAGTTAAATAAGCAGGGTGACAATACACAGCCTTGGAGTACTCCTTTTCCTATTTGGATCCAGTCTGTTGTTCCATGTCCAGTTCTAACTGTTGCTTCCTGACCTGCATACAAATTTCTCAAGAGGCAGATCAGGTGGTCTGGTATTCCCATCTCTTTCAGAATTTTCCACAGTTTATTGTGATCCACACAGTCAAAGGCTTTGGCATAGTCAATAAAGCAGAAATAGATGTTTTTCTGGAACTCACTTGACTTTTTTCCATGATCCAGCAGATGTTGGCAATTTGATCTCTGGTTCCTCTGCCTTTTCTAAAACCAACTTGAACATCTGGAAGTTCACAGTTCACATATTGCTGAAGCCTGCCTTGGAGAATTTTGAGCATTACTTTACTAGCGTGTGAGATGAGTGCAATTGTGCAGTGGTTTGAACATTCTTTGCCATTGCCTTCCTTTGGGATTGGAATGAAAACTTTTCCAGTCCTGTGGCCACTGCTCAGTTTTCCAAATTTGCTGGCATATAGAATGCAGCACTTTCACAGCATCATCTTTCAGGATTTGAAATAACTCAACTGGAATTCCATCACCTCCACTAGCTTTGTTTGTAGTGATGCTTTCTAAGGCCCACTTGACTTCGCATTCCAGGATATCTGGCTCTAGGTCAGTGATCACACCATCGTGATTATCTGGGTCATGAAGATCTCTTTTGTACAGTTCTTCTGTGTATTCTTGCCACTTCTTAATATCTTCTGCTTCTGTTAGGTCCATACCATTTCTGTCCTTTATCGAGCCCCTCTTTGCATGAAATGTTCCCTTGGTATCTCTAATTTTCTTGAAGAGATCTCTAGTCTTTCCCATTCTGTTGTTTTCCTCTATTTCTTTGCATTGACCGCTGAGGAAGGCTTTCTTATCTCTTCTTGCTATTCTTTGGAACTCTGCATTCAGATGCTTATATTTTTCCTTTTCTCCTTTGCTTTTCACTTCTCTTCTTTTAACAGCTATTTGTAAGGCCTCCCCAGACAGCCATTTTGCTTTTTTGCATTCTTTTCTTTGGGGATGGTCTTGATCCCTGTCTCTTGTACAATGTCATGAACCTTAGTCCATAGTTCATCAGGCACTCTATCTATCAGATCTAGTCCCTTAAATCTATTTCTCACTTCCACTGTATAATCATAAGGGATTTGATTTGGGTCATACCTGAATGGTCTAGTGGTGCCTTATAAATTCACTAGCTGCATAGTATGCTAAAGAAGAGAAACAAGAAAACAAGACATGCTAAATTCTATAATCTTTGGGAAAACAAGGGAATATACAGACTCTAACCTGCACTGAAGGGGTCTCTGGGGAGCCCTTTGGGAGATGGGACTACTGAGTGCGACTAAAAAAAAGTGGTGTAATTAACCAGGAGAAAAGTATACTCCAGGTGGAGAAATAGTGTACACAATGTAGACTTAGGCTTTTTTAAGTTTCACAGAGAGTTCTGGTGTAGAACTAGAGTTGAAATTTTTAAATTTAGAATTGCTTATTAATTCAGAATATCTGGATAGAAATGCAGAGAGACCAGGGCTGTGCTAATCTTTGTATCTCTGCTTGTTGTCTGACCTATGCCTGCACCCCTGTTCCTTGGTCCATTCTGGTAAGTTCTTGCCTTTTGTCTTTGACCTTCCTTGGGATCTGTCCCATCCATGTGGCTTTTATGTTTTGTGTTTATGACAATGATCAGAGGAGCCTGACAGTACCCGGAGACTATGCTGAGACACTGAGTTTGTCTCCCAAAGTCTGATTATCTTTTGAAATTTACATGTTGGCCATTTATCAGTTATTTTCCTTTCCTTCCCAGGATCAGTTTCTTACCCATTTTCTTTCCATCTGTTTGTGTAGGAGAATAATCTAAAATATTCAGTTTAGATGAATTGTTGAGGTCACATTTAGCTTACAAATTATAGAGACTGGACTCAAACCCCAGTATTCTTATTCCAAGACCATATTTCTTTCTATTTAATTTCAATGAAATTTATTTTTTTGTTGTTGTTTTTTAATTTATTTTTATTTTTTAACTTTACAATATTGTATTGGTTTTGCCATATATCAACATGAATCCGCCACAGGTATACACATGTGTTTCCCGTCCTGAACCCTCCTCCCACCTCCCTCCCCATACCATCCCTCTGGGTTGTCCCAGTGCACCAGCCCCAAGCATCCAGTATCGTGCATCAAACCTGGACTGGCGACTCATTTCATATATGATATTACACATGTTTCAATGCCATTCTCCCAAATCATCCCACCTTCTCCCTCTCCCACAGAGTCCAAAAGACTGTTCTATACATCAGTATCTCTTTTGCTGTCTCGTATACAGGGTTATTGTTACCATCTTTCTAAATTCCATATATATGCGTTAGTATACTGTATTGGTGTTTTTCTTTCTGGCTTACTTCACTCTGTATAATAGGCTCCAGTTTCATCCACCTCATTAGAACTGATTCAAATGTATTCTTTTTAATGGCAGAGTAATACTCCATTGTGTATATGTACCACAACTTTCTTATCCATTCATCTGCTGATGGGCATCTAGGTTGCTTCCATGTCCTGGCTATTATAAACAGTGCTGTGGTGAACATTGGGGTACATGTGTCTCTTTCCCTTTTGGTTTCCTCAGTGTGTATGCCCAGCAGTGGGATTGCTGGATCATAAGGCAGTTCTATTTCCAGTTTTTTTAAGGAATCTCCACACTGTTCTCCATAGTGGCTGTACTAGTTTGCATTCCCACAAACAGTGTAAGAGGGTTCCCTTTTCTCCACACCCTCTCCAGCATTTATTGCTTGTAGACTTTTGGATCACAGCCATTCTGACAGGGGTGAAATGGTACCTCATTGTGGTTTTGATTTGCATTTCTCTGATAATGAGTGATGTTGAGCATCTTTTCATGTGTTTGTTAGCCATCTGTATGTCTTCTTTGGAGAAATGTCTATTTAGTTCTTTGGCCCATTTTTTGATTGGGTCATTTACTTTTCTGGAATTGAGCTGTAGGAATTGCTTGTATATTTTTGAGATTAGTTGTTTGTCAGTTGCTTCATTTGCTATTATTTTCTCCCATTCTAAAGGCTGTCTTTTCACCTTGCTTATAGTTTCCTTTGTTGTGCAGAAGCTTTTAATTAGGTCCCATTTGTTTATTTTTGCTTTTATTTCCAATATTCTGGGAGGTGGGTCATAGAGGATCCTGCTGTGATGTATGTCAGAGAGTGTTTTGCCTATGTTCTCCTCTAGGAGTTTTATAGTTTCTGGTCTTATATTTAGATCTTTAATCCATTTTGAGTTTACTTTTGTGTATGGTGTTAGAAAGTGTTCTAGTTTCATTCTTTTACAAGTGGTTGACCAGTTTTCCCAGCACCACTTGTTAAAGAGATTGTCTTTAATCCATTGTATATTCTTGCCTCCTTTGTCAAAGATAAGGTGTCCATATGTGCATGGATTTATCTCTGGGCTTTCTATTTTGTTCCATTGATCTATATTTCTGTCTTTGTGCCAGTACCATACTGTCTTGATAACTGTGGCTTTGTAGTAGAGCCTGAAATCAGGCAGGTTGATTCCTCCAGTTCCATTCTTCTTTCTCAAGATTGCTTTGGTTATTCGAGGTTTTTTGTATTTCCATACAAATTGTGAAATTATTTGTTCTAGCTCTGTGAAGAATACTGTTGGTAGCTTGATAGGGATTGCATTGAATCTATAAATTGCTTTGGGTAGTATACTCATTTTCACTATATTGATTCTTCCAATCCATGAACATGGTATATTTCTCCATCTATTAGTGTCCTCTTTGATTTCTTTCACCAGTGTTTTATAGTTTTCTATATATAGGTCTTTAGTTTCTTTAGGTAGATATATTCCTAAGTATTTTATTCTTTCCGTTGCAATGGTGAATGGAATTGTTTCCTTAATTTCTCTTTCTGTTTTCTCATTATTAGTGTATAGGAATGCAAGGGATTTCTGTGTGTTAATTTTATATCCTTCAACTTTACTATATTCATTGATTAGTTCTAGTAATTTCCTGGTGGAGTCTTTAGGGTTTTCTATGTAGAGGATCATGTCATCTGCAAACAGTGAGAGTTTTACTTCTTCTTTTCAATTTGGATTCCTTTTATTTCTTTTCTGCTCTGATTGCTGTGGCCAAAACTTCCAAAACTATGTTGAATAGTAATGGTGAAAGTGGGCACCCTTGTCTTGTTCCTGACTTTAGAGGAAATGCTTTCAATTTTTCACCACTGAGGATAATGTTTGCTGTGGGTTTGTCATATGTAGCTTTTATTATGTTGAGGTATGTTCCTTCTATTCCTGCTTTCTGGAGAGTTTTTATCATAAATGGATGTTGAATTTTGTCAAAGGCTTTCTCTGCATCTATTGAGATAATCATATGGTTTTTATTCTTCAATTTGTTAATGTGGTGTATTACATTGATTGATTTGTGGATATTGAAGAATCCTTGCATCCCTGGGATAAAACCCACTTGGTCATGATGTATGATCTTTTTAATGTGTTTTTGGATTCTGATTGCTAGAATTTTGTTAAGGATTTTTGCATCTATGTTCATCAGTGATATTGGCCTGTAGTTTTCTTTTTTTGTGGCATCTTTGTCAGGTTTTGTTATTAGGGTGATGGTGGCCTCATAGAATGAGTTTGGAAGTTTACCTTCCTCTGCAATTTTCTGGAAGAGTTTGAGCAGGATAGGTGTTAGCTCTTCTCTAAATTTTTGGTAGAATTCAGCTGTGAAGCTGTCTGGACCTGGGCTTTTGTTTGCTGGAAGATTTCTGATTACAGTTTCAATTTCCGTGCTTGTGATGGGTCTGTTATATTTTCTATTTCTTCCTGGTCCAGTTTTGGAAAGTTGTACTTTTCTAAGAATTTGTCCATTTCTTCCACATTGTCCATTTTATTGGCATATAATTGCTGATCGTAGTCTCTTATGATCCTTTGTATTTCTGTGTTGTCTTTTGTGATCTCTCCATTTTCATTTCTAATTTTATTGATTTGATTTTTCTCCCTTTGTTTCCTGATGAGTCTGGCTAATGGTTTGTCAATTTTATTTATCCCTTCAAAGAACAAGCTTTTGGCTTTGTTGATTTTTGCTATGGTCTCTTTTGTTTCTTTTGCATTTATTTCTGCCCTAATTTTTAAGATTTCTTTCCTTCTATTAACCCTGGGGTTCTTCATTTCTTCCTTTTCTAGTTGCTTTAGGTGTAGCGTTAGGTTATTTATTTGACTTTTTTCTTGTTTCTTGAGGTATGCCTGTATTGTTATGAACTTTCCCCTTAGGACTGCTTTTACAGTGTCCCACAGGTTTTGGGTTGTTGTGTTTTCATTTTCATTAGTTTCTATGCAAATTTTGATTTCTTTTTTGATTTCTTCTGTGATTTGTTGGTTATTCAGCAGCGTGTTGTTCAGCCTCCATATGTTGGAATTTTTAATAGTTTTTCTCTGTAATTGAGATCTAATCTTACTGCATTGTGGTCAGAAAAGATGCTTGGAATGATTTCAATTTTTCTGAATTTACCAAGGCTAGATTTATGGCCCAGGATGTGATCTATCCTGGAGAAGCTTCCATGTGCACTTGAGAAAAAGGTGAAATTCATTGTTTTGGGATGAAATGTCCTATAGATATCAATTAGGTCTATGGTCTATTGTATCGTTCAAAGTTTGTGTTTCCTTGTTAATTTTCTGTTTAATTGATCTATCCATAGGTGTGAGTGGGGTATTAAAGTCTCCCACTATTATTGTGTTATTGTTAATTTCTCCTTTCATACTTGTTAGCATTTGTCTTATGTATTGTGGTGCTCCCGTGTTGGGTGCACATATATTTATAATTGTTATATCTTCTTCTTGGATTGATCCTTTGATCATTATGTAGTGACCTTCTTTGTCTCTTTTCACAGCCTTTGTTTTAAAGTCTATTTTTCTGATATGAGTATTGCTACTCCTGCTTTTTTTTGGTCCCTATTTGCATGGAAAATCTTTTTCCAGCCCTTCACTTTCAGTCTGTATGTGTCCCCTGTTTTGAGGTGGGTCTCTTGTAGACAGCATATGTAGGGGTCTTGTTTTTGTATCCATTCAGCCAGTCTTTGTCTTTTGGTTGGGGCATTCAACCCATTTACGTTTAAGGTAATTATTGATAAGTATGATCCCATTGCCATTTACTTTATTGTTTTGGGTTTGAATTTATACACCGTTTTTGTGTTTCCTGTCTAGAGAATAGCCTTTAGTATTTGTTGGAGAGCTGGTTTGGTGGTGCTGAATTCTCTCAGCTTTTGCTTGTCTGTAAAGCTTTTGATTTCTCCTTCATATTTGAATGAGATCCTTGCTGGGTACAATAATCTGGGCTGTAGGTTATTTTCTTTCATCACTTTGAGTATGTCTTGCCATTCCCTCCTGGCTTGAAGAGTTTCTATTGAAAGATCAGCTGTTATCCTAATGGGAATTCCCTTGTGTGTTATTTGTTGTTTTTCCCTTGCTGCTTTTAATATTTGTTCTTTGTGTTTGATCTTCGTTAATTTGATTAATATGTGTCTTGGGGTGTTTTGCCTTGGGTTTATCCTGTTTGGGACTCTCTGGGTTTCTTGGACTTGGGTGATTATTTCCTTCCCCATTTTAGGGAAGTTTTCAACTATTATCTCCTCAAGTATTTTCTCATGGTCTTTCTTTTTGTCTTCTTCTTCTGGGACCCCTATGATTCAAATGTTGTAGTGTTTAATATTGTCCTGGAGGTCTCTGAGATTGTCCTCATTTCTTTTAATTCGTTTTTCTTTTTTCCTCTCTGATTCATTTATTTCTACCATTCTATCTTCTATTCTATTAGGATTCACTAATCCTATCTTCTGCCTCTGTTATTCTACTATTTGTTGCCTCCAGAGTGTTTTTGATCTCATTTATTGCATTATTCATTATATATTGACTCTTTTTTATTTCTTCTAGGTCCTTGTTAAACCTTTCTTGCATCTTCTCAATCCTTGTCTCCAGGCTATTTATCTGTGATTCCATTTTGATTTTAAGATTTTGGATCAATTTCACTATCATTATTCGGAATTCTTCATCAGGTATATTCCCTATCTGTTCCTCTTTTGTTTGGTTTGGTGGGCATTTATCCTGTTCCTTTACCTGCTGGGTATTCCTCTGTCTCTTCATCTTGTTTAAATTGCTGAGTTTGGGGTGTCCTTTCTGTATTCTGGCAGTTTGTGGAGTTCTCTTTATTGTGGAGTTTCCTCGCTGTGTGTGGGTTTGTACAGGTGGCTTGTCAAGGTTTCTTGGTTAGGGAAGCTTGTGTCAGTGTGCTGGTGGGTGGAGCTGGATTTCTTCTCTCTGGAGTGCAATGAAGTGTCCAGTAATGAGTTATGAGATGTCTATGGTTTTGGGGTGACTTTGGGCAGCCTGTATCTTGGAGCTCAGGGCTGTGTTCCTGTGTTGCTGGAGAATTTGCTTGATATGTCTTGCCGTGGAACTTGTTGGCCCTTGTGTGGTGCTTGGTTTCAGTGTAGGTATGGAGACGTTTGATGAGCTCCTGTCAATTACTGTTCCCTGGAGTCAGGAGCTCCCTGGAGTCAGGGTTTGGACTTAAGCCTCCTGCTTCCAGTTATCAGTCTTATTTTTGCAGTAGTTTCAAAACTTCTCCTTCTTTACAGCACCATTGATAAAACATCTACGTTAAAGATGAAAAGTTTCTCCACCGTAAGGGTCACCCAGAGAGGTTCACAGCATTTCATGGAAAAGAGAAGAGGGAGGATGGAGTTAGAGGTGACCCAAATGAGATGAGGTGGAATCGATAGAGGAGAGAGTAGGCTAACTAGTAATCACTTCCTTATGTGCACTCCAAGACAGGACTGCTCAGAGATGTTCATGGAGTTATACAGAGAAGAGAAGAGGGAGGAAGGAGACAGAGGTGGCCAGGAGGATAAAAGGAGGGGATGAAAAGGAGAGAGACAGATCCAGCCAGTAATCAGTTCCCTAAGTGTTCTCCACCATCTGGAACACACATAAATTCGCAGAGTTGGGTAGAGTAGAGAGGGTTTAGGGAGAAGACACAGGTGACTTCGTGGAGAAAAAGGAGAGTCCAAAGCGGGAGAGAGCAGTCAAGTCAGTAATCTTGCTCCCAAGTAAAAAATGGATACTGAAGATTGGGTTCTTAAAGGTACAAAATTGGTAACAAGTACCTAAAAGAAAAAATTAAAAATCTAGTGTTTGAAATTTCAAAAATACAATGTTAAAGAAACGAAGAAGGAAAAGAAAGAGAGAAAAACAAAAAACAAAAAACAAAGTCACAAAAATTATAAAGAAAATATAGGTACAAAATTGATAACAAATACCAAAAAGCAAAAGTTAAAAATCTAGAGTAGAGTTTGGAATTTCAAAAATACAATGTTAAAGAAAATAAGAAGGAAAAGAAAGAGGAAAAAAAAATCAAAGTCACAAAAATTATAAAGAAAATATAGGTACAAAATTGATAACAAATACCAAAAAGCATAAACTAAAAATCTAGGGTAGAGTTTGGAATTTAAAAAATACAATGTTAAAGAAAAGAAGAAGAGAAAGAAAGAGAGAAAAAAAAAGTCAGAAAAATTATCAAAAAAAAATATAGGTACAAAATTGATAGCAAATACCAAAAAGCTAAAATTAAAAATCTAGAGTATAGTTTGGAATTTCAAAAATACAATGTTAAAGAAAAGAAAAAAAAAAAAAAAAGAAAGAAAAAAAAAAAAAAAACAAGATCACAAAATTATAAAAATATATATATATGAAGTTTGCTTTAAAAAAAAGGGTCTTTTTTTTTGAAAAGTAATAGTAGGTTATAAAAGTGAAAATTAAAGGAGTAACAGAGGACTTAAAACTTTTAAAAAATTAAAAAAAAAAGAAAGAAAGAATGATTGTAAAAATAGTAAAAATATATCTAGGACTTTCTCTGGTGTTGTTGTGGGTACTGTGGGGTCAGTTCATTTTTGGCTAGTTCCTTGGTCCGGCTTATATTTCTCAAGATCTATAGGCCCCTTCCTATGCAGTCAGTACTAACAACAGGGTTTTAATCTATTGCCTGTCGCTTCCAAGGCAGTTCCCTCTGTTATAGCTTCTTCTGTTTGCTGGTCTCTTCAGTGTCTGATTTCCACTCTGATACAAAGCGGGCAGTGGTGGACACTTTTTTTTTTTTTTTTTAGGCTCACTTGTTCAGTCGCGCTGTGGGGAGGGAGGGATGCTGCAAACAAATAACACTGGCGTGTGCTCGCAGTGCCTCAGCCACACTGGGCCTGTCCCCACTCACGGCGCGTGTAGCTTCCCTGCCCACACTGCTCAGGCTCTAGGTTGCTCTGCTGGGAACCATCTGAGGCCGGCCCTGGGCTGCTTGCACCTCCCAGGTCTAAGCCGCTCAGGTTCAGACACTCGGGTAGTCCTCAGAGGCACAGACTCAGACTCGGTTGGGCCTGTGTTTTGTGCCCTTCCCAGGTCCGAGCAGCTCAGGTGATGAGGTGTTTGGGGAGCGCAGTTGCTGCGACTTACTGCCTCCCTGCCGCTCGGTCTTCTGGGTATACAACTGGCACACCTTCTCAGGCGGATGTTGACCGTCCAGAACCCCAAGAAGTCTTAGTTAACAAAGAAGCCTGCTTACAGTTTTGTACATAATGTCTCTCTGGGGCTCTGATTGCCCCCTTCCGGCTCTGGCTGCCTGTCACCGGAGGGGGATGGTCTGCAGCCGGCTATCTCTGTTCAGTCCTTTGTTCTGTGAACAGGCCTGGCGGTGTCCTAGGTTAGGGCTGGCTCTTCGTCCGGTAGTCATCCCACAGTCTGGTTTGCTAGCCCAAATTAGTTCGCCCAGATAGCGCTCAGGGCATTCAGGCCAGATCCCTACTACAAGCAATGCAGCCCACGCCTCCCTGCCCAGCCCCCACTTGCAGGTTTCTGCGCTTCCTCTCCGCTGGGGGAGTTACCGTTGGGCTCGCAATCTGTGGGTTTTATTTGTTTATTTATTTTTCCTCCCTGTTATGTTGCCCTCTGCTTCCAAGGCTCGGCACAGACTCGGCAGTGAGAGTGTTTCCTGCTGTTTGGAAACTTCTCTCTTTTTAAGACTCCCTTCCTGGGATGGAGCTCCGTCTCTCCCTCTTTTGTCTCTTTTTTTGTCTTTTATATTTTTTCCTACCTCCTTTCGAAGACAATGGGTTGCTTTTCTGGGTGCCTGATGTCCTCTGCCGGCATTCAGAAGTTGTTTTGTGGAATTTACTTGGCTTTTAAATGTTCTTTTGATGAATTTGTGGGGGAGAAAGTGGTCTCCCCGACCTATTCCTCCACCATCTTAGCTCCTCCCCTCTCAATGAAATTTAAAGACATTATTTTTAACTTATTTTGTATTTTGAGCTACAATCTGTTTAATTTTTAAAAAAAACTGAAGTATAGTTGACCTACAATGTATTTGTTTCAGGTGTGCAACAAAGAAGTGATTCAGTTATACATACATATTTATTCTTTTTCAAATTCTGTTCCATTATAGGTTATTACAAGATACTGAATATAGTTCCCTGTGCTATACAGTAGAGTAAATTAGGAGTTTTGGATTAACAGACGCACTACTTTATATAAAATAAGCAACAATGATCTATTGAACTACTTTCTCAATTCTTATTCCATTTGTTGTCTAACAACAGACAGAAGAAATCTGTGGGGAAGAGGACAGTTTTGGTTACCATGGTAGCCAGTCTCCAAAGATGGCCTTTGGCAGTCCCTCCCTTATTCCTCACAGGAAAAGACTATATTCCGTCCCTTTGAATCTGGGCTACACTGTGACAGTTTTGACCAATAGAATGTCCTGGATCTTCTGAGTTCAGGTCTTAAAAGGACTAATAGCTTCTCTTCCTTTCCTCTTGGAACACTCACTCTTGTGATATTCCTTCAAAAACTCCAGCTGTCATGCCATAAGCCCCATGAGACCAGAGGTGCCTTGATCCACAGCCCAAGGTATGTTTCTGGTGGACATCCAGTAGCAACTGCCAGCCTGAGAGTCAGACATCTTGTCTGTCTCAGTGCAGTTGAGCCCTAGACAACTATAGACCCAGCCAATATCCTATAGCACAGAAGGACTAGCCAACTGATGCTTAGGGAAACATGAGAGATAGTAATATGGCTATTATCATAAGCCACTAAATTTTGAGGTGATTAATTACACAGCAATGGATAGCTGAAAATGTTACCTCTATAACAAGAGGTAACATTATATCTTCCTTATATATTTTGAAAAATATGAAAGCAATATATGAAAAGTAATAAAGCCCATGTAACTTACTGGATAGACTAGCTTATTAAAGTAACAATGATCTCTGATACAATGGAGTTTTTCTGAAAATTATTTTTAATGACCAGAAGTCTAGTTATACTGAAGAGAGAAAAAATGAAAATGACAGTGGAATTTAAAATGCCTCATTAATTAGGAATAAGTACACAATCTAGAATCAAAGGAACTTGGATCAACTTACTGAATACCCTTTTGTGACTTAAAAAAAAATGTACTCATTGTTTGGCATTTGAGAGTTGATTTGGAGCAAAAGTGTCTAAAGAAATTACCTCTTTATGGGCCAAAACACAGAAGAGGGACAGAGTACTAGGGACTAAGACATCAAGAGATATTTCCTGCTGGGGGCCTCTGCAGCTGGCATTTAAGGATAGGAAAACTGAACGGCAGTACTATTTTAGAAATACATATTCTTCAGTTATGATGAGCATATTTTCTGAACCAGAAATTCGGACATCTGCTTGACAAATATGTATGAAATTATGAAGGCAATGGGATAGAATCATCAGGAAACAATTACAAAGACACAGCTGCAGAGATGGTAAGGTAGGTGATAACTAAAAATAGTTAAATAAAATGACTATAGTGCTTATCATATGCCAAATACTATCCTAAATATCAGACATTAACTCATGTAATAATTAAAAACCCTCTATGACATATATCCTATGTTAATACATTTTTGAGAAATGAAGAAACTAAGGCACAGGACTTTTAGGTGTCAGAACAAACTGTGAATACAGTTTTACTTTGGAATCCATATCATTATACTGTGTCTAAGTATAGTTTTCAAGGTTAAGTGCAAAGTGGGGGAAGGCTATATAGTTCTTAATTAATGGGACAGAATAATTGGAGCTTATATAAGCTGATTATAGGTAAAAGATTTTTGGAGCTTTATTAAAGGCAACTGAGATACCTCCTGCCTATCTGACTCTCATCTCTGAAGGCACTGGTAGGAAACATGGAGCTGCTGCTGTCTGGCAAGTGGTGCCCATGACATACTTCTTGGTGCTTAAGCAAAGAGAAGGGAATAGCATTGTCACAACCATGAACTACTAGCTCATGACTCTACCAGTTCAGCATCTCATAGGGAATATAGTTTCTTCTGTTTGAAAATCAA
Source organism: Bos mutus (assembly GCF_027580195.1). Taxonomy (NCBI): domain Eukaryota; kingdom Metazoa; phylum Chordata; class Mammalia; order Artiodactyla; family Bovidae; genus Bos; species Bos mutus. Next base: position 53,448,661 of record NC_091617.1, read on the forward strand.
ATGATTTGTTCCCTCTGTTATATGCATGTTTTGTGTGTCAAGAATGAGGAAAAATTGAGGCAGTAATTTGGGTGCCAGATCAATGTGATCAATGTGACTAGTGATGGAAGTAAAGTCCAATGCTATAAAGAACAATATTGCATATGAACCTGGAATTTTAGGTCCATGAATCAAGGCAAATTGGAAGTGGTCAAACAGGAGATGGCAAGAGTGAATATCGACATTTTAGAAATCAGCAAACTAAGATGGACCGGAATGGGTGAATTTAACTCAGATGATCGTTATATCTACTACTGTGGGCAATAGTCCCTTAGAAGACATGGAGTAGCCATCATAGTCAACAAAGGGGTCAGAAATGCAGTACTTGGATGCAGTCTCAAAAACTACAGAATGATTTCTGTTAATTTCCAAGGCAAGCCATTCAATATCACAGTAATCCAAGTCTGCCCAAATAGTAATGCTGAAGAAGCTGAAGTTGAACAGTTCTATGAAGACCTACAAGACCTTCTAGAACTAAATCCCCAAAAAGGCTAATAGAGTTTTGCCAAGAGAATGTGCTGATCATAGCAAACACCCTCTTAAAACAACACAAGAGAAGACTCTATACATGGGCATCATCAGATGGTCAATACCAAAGTCAGATAGATTATATTCTTTGCAGCAAAGATGGAGAAGCTCTATACAGTCAGCAAAAACAAGACCGGGAGCTGACTGTGGCACAGAACATGAACTTCTTATTGTCAAATTCAGACTTAAATTGAAGAAAGTAGGGAAAACCACTAGACCATTCAGGTATGACCTAAATCAAATCCCTTACGTTTATACAGTGGAAGTGAGAAATAGATTCAAGGGATTACATCTGATAGACAGAGTGCCTGAAGAACTATGCACAGAGGTTCGTGACATCATATAGGAGGCAATAGGTCATCAATGCAAAGAAATAGAGGAAAACAATAGAATGGGAAAGTCTAGAGATTTCTTCAAGAAAATTAGAGACACCAAGGGAACATTTCATGCAAAGATGGGCACAGTAAAGGACAGAAATAGTATGGACCTAAGAGAAGCAGAAGATATTAAGAAGAGGTGATAAGAATACACAGAAGAACTATACAAAAAAGATCTTCATGACCCAGATAATCACGATGGTGTGATCACTCACCTAGAGCCAGACATCCTGGAATGCAAAGTCAAGTAGGCCTTAGCAAGTATCACTACAAACAAAGTTAGTGGAGGTGTTAGAATTCCAGTTGAGCTATATCAGATCCTAAAAGATGATGCTGTCAAAGTGCTGCACTGAATACGCCAGCAAATTTGGAAAATCAACAGTGGCCACAGGACTGGAAAAGGTCGGTTTTCATTCCAATCCCAAAGAAAGGCAATGCCAAAGAATGCTCAAACTACTGTACAATTGCACTCATCACATACACTAGTAACATAATGCTTAAAATTCTCCAAGCCAGGTTTCAACAGTATGTGAACTGTGAACTTCCAGATGTTCAAGCTGGATTTAGAAAAGGCAGAGGAACCAGAGATCAAATTGCCAACATCTGTTGGATCATCAAAAAAGCAAGAGCATTCAATAAAAATATCCACTTCTCCTTTATTGAATACACCAAATCCTTTGGCTGTTTGGATTACAACAAACTGTGGAAAATTCTTCAAGGATGGGAATACCAGACCACATAACCTGCCTCTTGAGAAGTCTGCATGCAGGTAAAGAAGCAACAGTTAGAACTGGACATGGAACAGCAATCTGGTTCCGAATAGGGAAAGGAGTACGTCAGGACTGTATATTGTCACCCTGCTTATTTAACTTATATGCAGAATACATCATGAGAAACGCTGGGCTGGATGAAGTACAAGCTGGAATCAAGATTGCCGGGAGAAATATCAATAACCTCAGATATGCAGATGACAGCACCCTTATGGCAGAAAGTGAAGAGGAACTAAAGAGCCTCTTGATGAAAGTGAAAGGAGAAAGTGAAAAAGTTGGTTTAAAGCTCAACATTCAGAAAACAAAGATCATGGCGTCTGGTCCCATCACTTCATGGGAAATAGATGGGGAAACAGTGGACACAGTGGCTGACTTTATTTTTTGGGGGGCTCCAAAATCACTGCAGATGGTGACTGACTACAGCCATGAAATTAAAAGATGCTTACTCTTTGGAAAAAGAAGTTATGACCAACCTAGACAGTACATTAAAAAGCAGAGACATTACTTTGCCAACAAAGGTCCATCTAGTCAAGGCTATGGTTTTTCCAGTAGTATGGGTGTGAGAGTTGGAGTATAAAGAAAGCTGAGCACCAGAGAATTGATGCTTTTGAACTGTGGTGTTGGAGAAGACTCTTGAGAGTCCCTTGGACTGCAAGGAGATCCAACCAGTCCATCCTAAAGAAAATCAGTCCTGAGTATTCATGGAAGGTTTGATAATGAAGCTGAAACTCCAGTACTTTGGCCACCTGATGAGAAGAAATGATTCATTTGAAAACACTCTGATGCTGGGAAAGATTGAAGGTGGGAGTAAAAGGGGATGACGGAGGATGAGATGGTTGGGTAACATCACGGACTAAATGGACATGAACTTGAGTGAACTCTGGGAGTTGGTGATGGACAGGGAGGCCTGGAGTGCTGCAGTCCATGGGGTCACAAAGAATTAGACATGACTGAGTGACTGAACTGAACTGAACTGATAGAATTTTATTTTAATCAGAAGAGGGTTGGCCATTCAGAAACACAGAAAAAGTGGAGAAAATTGTTGAGGTAAAGTTGAATATAGCCATATATACAATACAAGAGAAAAATGATTCTCAGCTATTAGAGCAAGAATGTATCTGGGTCAAGGACAAGTCCATCCTTGGTTTGGACATAGGTGCAAGGAATGGAGAAAGTGAGTTTATAGTATTTCTGTTCCTCATTGGTAACATTATCCCTAATGGATACTCTATATGGGACTTTATTAGACTGGAGACAGTAAATGATCATAACTCTTCTTGTTCTGACCCTATTATAGGTAAGCAAACATCTGGTTATGACTTGATTTCCTATGTAATTCTGCATAGAAAATCTAAAGTGAAGACCCAGAGGTGAATTTAGACCAAAACTTTTTTAAAATTTTAATTTATTTATTTTAATTAGAGGCTAACTACTTTACAGTATTGTAGTGGTTTTTGCCATACATTGACATGAGTCAGCCATGGGTGTACATGTGTTCCCTATTCTGAACCCCCCTCTCCCCTCCCTCCCCATCCCATCCCTCAGGGTCATTCCAGTGCACCAGCCCTGAGCACCCTGTCTCATGCATTGAACCTGGACTGGCGATCTGTTTCACATACGATAATATACATGTTTTAATGCTATTCTCTCAAATCATCCCACCCTCGCCTTCTCCCGCAGAGTCCAAAAGACTGTTCTATACATCTGTGTGTCTTTTGCTAGACCAAAACTTTTTGTCTCGTGTAATAAAAATAAAGATTCATAAATAGTTGTGAGCATATAAAAATGGGAAAGTTTTTTTTAAAACTATTTTTATTGCAGTATAGTTGTTACAATGTTATGTTGACTTCAGGTGTACAGCAAAGTGATTAAGTTATATATATATTATATATATATACACATATGCACATGTATATATTCTTTTTCAGATTATTTTCCATTATAGGTTATTGCAAGATATTGAATATAATTCCCTGTGCTATAAAGTAAGTCCTTGTAGTTTATCTGTTTTATACATAGTAGTGCATTTATGTTAATCCCAAACTCCTAATTTATCTCCCCAACCTTTACACCCTCCTATGCCTGCTATTCCCTTTGGTAATCATAAATTTGTTTTCTATGTCTGTGAGTATATTTCTGTTTTATAAATAAATTCATTTATATCTTTTTTGGATTCCACATATAAGTGATATCATATGATATTTGTCTTTTTCTGTCTGATTTACTTCATTTAGTATGAAAACCTTTAGGTCCATCTATGTTGCTATAAGGAGAAGGCAATGGCACCCCACTCCAGTACTCTTGCCTGGAAAATCCCATGGACAGAGGAGCCTGGTAGGCTGCAGACCATGGGGTCGTGAAGAGTTGGACATGACTGAGCGACTTCACTTTCACTTTTCACTTTCACGCATTGGAGAAGGAAATGGCAACCACTCCAGTGTTCTTGCCTGGAGAATCCTAGGGACGGGGAGCCTGGTGGGCCGCCGTCTTTGGGGTCGCACAGAGTTGGACACGACTGAAGCGACTTAACAGCAGTAGCAGCAGCATGTTGCTATAAATGGCATGATTTCATTCTTTTTAACGGCAGAGTAATATTCCACTGTATATATATACATATATATACCACATATTCTTTATCCATCTGTTGTTGATGGACCTAAGTTGCTTCCATATCCTGGCTAATGTAAATGGTGCTGCTATGAAAATTGAGCAAATGTATTTTTCCGAATTAGAATTTTCATCCTTTCTGATCCATGCCTAGGAGTGGAATTGCTGGATCATATGGTAACTCTATTTTTAGTTTTTAAAGATATTTTCATACTGTTCTCCATAGTGGTTGTATGAATTTACATTCCCACCAACAGTATAGGAAGATTCCTTTTTCTCCACACCCCTTCCACCATTTGTTATTTGTAAACTTTGTAATGATGGCCATTCAGCTGGTATGAAGTGATACTGCATTGTATGTAGCAGTTTCAATTTGAATTTCTCTAACAATTAGCAATACTGAGCATCTTTTCATGTGCCTGTTGTATATGTGTATGCCTTCTACAGAGAAATGTGGGGATGTATTTTTTAATTGATTTTGCTTCCTCTCCAAAAATAGAAAGTTTTTATAATAAGTTCAAATTTTTAGTTGATAGGTACTGTCTAGAGACGAGGAGCAGCTGCTCCCTTTAAATAGGATATTTATATTCTATTTTACCAGACTAGTTACCATTCCCTGTAGTATTACACACAGCTGTTTCAGCAACTTAACTGCCAGTCCCTATAGGTTTTTGAGTTTGTACCTTCTGAACCTAGAGGGAAATTCTCTGGTGATTTAAGAATGAATTGACACCTGTGGTAATTCCTCATGGCTAACGAATAAAGTGATGTATATCTAGCTTTGGCTGTTACGTAATGCTTTCTTTAATCTTACAGTTTATAAAATTTGCTATTTATTTCTCAATGTTAATTATAAAATTTCATTCTTGTGACTACCTCAGTGTTAAATAGCTTTCATGGAGTGAGATTCTGCCTCTAGGGACTTATTTATACCTGGGCATATTGAAAGAGCAAGGCTGACGTATCTCAGCAGGGCAGCTCATCCCAGCACATGGAAAATAAGGCACTCTGGGATAAAGGCCACCCTGTCCTTTTCTGGATGACACAACTACTACATCTGATTTTTGTATAGGAAAAGAACTCAGAACCAAGAGTCACTAGTAGTGTGGCTTGGTGTAGTTTGTCAGTAAGTTGACTGTGTAGCCATGAATAAATACCCTAATATACCTTGGCTTCAAGTTCTTCATAAATGAAAAGGTTGAATCCAAATATCTCTGAATTTCCATTCTGCTCTGGCATTACATGGCCCAGTCATACACGCTGACATTTTTGAGTTTATATGCACATCATTCATGTGATTTAGGTATCACTTAAATCCTGTATGAAGAATTTTATGAAACACACATTTCTGTGTTACTGTCATGTTAACATCGAAATTCATATCCAAACAGAAGGTTAGATTTTGGATGTATTTCAGCAACATTTGGATATCTGGTGATTCTTTAGAAACTGTTTTTAATCATTCAGTATCACAGAATTCAAAGCAAAACAACAAAATAAGCACATCAAAACATGTTGGACTTAAACAAAAATAGCAGGCAGCTGGGGACACAGGCATGGCATGCAAAATAGGCCTGATTATATTACACTTTGCATATTTATAACAGTGTTGCTCCAGCAATATTGGCAGTTAATGGAGTGTCAATGGGAGAAAAGCTGTCTCAAAGGTTTATTTTTATTGGACAACGGGAAAAAGAGCCAGGAAACCTTGTTTTATTTTTGCCAAATCAAGTTATCTGGGAGAGTAAGTCATCCATTTACTTTGGACATACCACATATGTTCCTACTTATCCAAGAGCCAACCCAGTAATATCAGGATAGAGTCATCTTCATTTATGTCCAAGCTGAACGTGGCAAACAGCAGCAGTGTTTTCTATGTAATTACTTTAGGTGATATGGATGAAGATGATACATTTGACCAGCAAATTGCTATAAATTAAGTTAAAAAATATGAAGGTTTAACATCTATACAGAATATATGATAATTTGCAGAAGAGGATGGCAGAGGAGCTCAGAGAGAAATAAAAACCTTCTAATTCAAATGAAACATATGGATGTTTGGGGCGGTGGGGTGATGGTAGCAGCAGAAGGAAGAATGAATCAAGAAAAAAAGAGAATATTTATTAAACATAAACAGAAAAAATATATCATGGTATATCCACATTTATAAGCATTTATTTTCTAGCCCCCCAGAGTTGGACATGACTGAAGTGACTTAGCAGAAGCAACAGCAGCATATATTCAAACAGAATTGAAAACAATAGAAGAATATAAGCCTGAGATTGATTCCTCCCTTTGCAATACAGTTGAGGAAGACAAGACATGTTACTGTTGTATAGCATAGGAAAGTATACTCAATATTTTACAATAACCTATAATGGAAAAATATCTAAAACTAATATATATAAGGGCTTCCCACATGGTTCAGTGGTAAAGAATCCACCTGCAAAGCAGGAGACGCGGGTTGGACTCCTGGGTCAGGAAGATTCCCCTGGAGAAGGAAATGGCAACCCACTCCAGTATTCTTGCCTGGGAAATCCTATGGACAGAAGAGCCAGGTGGGCCATAGTCCCTAGAGTCACAAAAGAGTCAGGCATGACTTAGTGACTAAACAACAACAACAATCAAAATACGTATCTAAATTGGAAAATGTATTTTAAAGGCAGTGTAGGGATTTCCTGGGTGGTCCAGTGGTTAAGACTACGCAATCCTATTGCAGGGGGCACAGGTTGGATCCCTGGTTGGGGAACTAAGATCCTGCATCTATGTAGAGAGGCCAAAAAAATTTAAATAGTTAAATAGATAATCAACAAGGACCTACTATATAGCACAGGGAATCCTGCTCAGTGTTTTGCAATAACCTAAATGGGAAAAGAATTTGAGAAAGAATAGACACATGTGTATGTACAACTGAATCACTTTGCTGTATACCTGAAACTAGCACATTGTTAATCAACTATACTGCAATATAAAATAAAAATTTAAAAAGGACTAGAAAATAAAACTTATCTACTAAAAATTATCAAAAAATAGTCACTGACCTTCTTCTGGAGATCTGTTCTCTGAATGATATAGGCATAGGCTAAAGTTTTGGCTACTTACTCACGCATTCATCTATGGTTTGGATACTTAGTAGGTGTCCTATGAGATTCCTGTAGTCCTTCATCTGATTTTATTTGAAACACACAGAAATTGTACTATTTCATATCTACATGAGAGATTTTAATGACAATAAGCATATGTAATAAGAAATTTTGGTATTTATGCCATAGTTTAGAAAAAATGAATATGACTGACTTAAGGTGCACTCTGAATTATACCTATTAATTTAGCACTTCTGACCTGTTATCAATACAATTAATTAAAAGGAAAAAAGTAATAATAAATACTTAGTGATTGCTAATGCATAGTGGGATGTGTGAGGGACAGATGACTGATTATGTTTAGGGACACTTTAATATTACATTTTCTGGTAAAGCCTGGTTTACATGGCAAGATGTTAACTGTGAATTTCCTAGCTGCACTTCCACATATTTAGAATGTAGAGATAATTGATGTTAACAGAAGTGACCCTGGAATGCCTGCTGAGTTTAAACAAAAAAGAAAAGAAAGAAAAAGAAAATATTATATTCTGAATGTATATTCTTTGTGCTGTAGGTTCTTTCCTAATACTGTGAACATTACCAATGCAGCCATGAGTGCTGTAAAATTCTCATTCAAATCTTACCTATTATTATTTTCAGGGTTTAACACTTAGGCAGGAACTTCTGGAAACTAAGTGCCTGAAAGGCATGAACACTTAAAAAACTCTGAGAAACATTACTCAGTATAATGCTACTTACATTCGTTCACTCAAATTTTTAAAAATGTTTATTTGGCTGAGCCTGGTCTTGGCTGCAGTATCGGATTTTTTTTTTTTTTTTAGTTGCATGTGGGATCTAATTCCTGGACCAGAAATTGAATCTGGACTCCCTGTATTGGGAGTGTAGCTTCTTAGCCACTGGACCACCAGGGAAGTCCCTCAATATTTTGAATATCTAGAAACTGCAAGTCATGATAGAGTGTTGAAAAATAAAAATATTATGTTCTAGCCTTGAAGGAGATTGCAAGCTAGCAGGTCCTACTTTCAATAAATGAACTCAAATGACTAACTTACCACTGTAATAAGCACTACAATGGTCTATGCTGATGCTGAGAAAAAAACAGCAATGACAGACTTAGTCTAATCTCATGGGTTAGAGGATGTTAAACTCTGTTAGCCTTAGCTTCACAACTAACATTTCCCTCTTTCGTAGAAAATCAACACAAAACAAAGAAGATAGCATTAGGTATAGAACAAGTAAATAATAATCAACATCTCCTTCCCAACTAACCAGTTTTTTTTTTTTTTTTTCCCCTCCCAATTAAAGCATTGAAGTTCACCTTGTAGACCTTTATGTAGGCATGGGAACCAATGAAAGAATCAGGAAGATTTTTAGTGTGAGGGGAATCTCACTTCAATGTTTACATCATAACCCCTAAGAAACAGTGATTCCCCCATAGGAGAGTCAGAAGTAGAAAAGAATGGAAAAGAAAATAGATCTGAAATAGTCCTATTCCATGGTTAAAAGACAAGCTCAATTCAATAGAACATCTATCTTTGTCTAATAATCAATTCTAGCTCTGTCCTGTGCTGCTGTTTGTCCTATTGGAAAAGGAAAAAAAAGACAGATGGTGGACCAGGTGCAGCAAGAGCCCTACACGAAAGTTGGCTGGGTCAAGCACAAGAAGGGAAGTATTAGAAACTCAGAGGCTTAGGAAGAGGCAAAGTAGCATTGCCAAATGTAAAGGAAGCCAAAATGAAAAGCTTGGGACTCATTAGCAGAGTACTAGAGCATCTTACTTTTAGCGCTCAATTATCAAAACAGTGCTTAGATTATTTGAAAGTTTGGGAAATTAGTAATACTATGTATGTAGTAATACGTATATGTTGTATATATGTATGTGAAATTTATACACACAATATACATATGATTTGAAATAAGCAATTTGAAAGAGAAATGATAGAAACCAAAAGAAAGAAAAAAAGCAAAGCAAAGAGGAAACATCCAAATAGCTGAAGAAAAGGGAAACGCTATCTTGTAAGCAACCACTCTCCACCAGCAGCTGGGTAATAAAATTGCACAGGTCAGAGAGAGGTCACCCAAGACACCGCCTGACCTGCCTGGGCCTAGATTCTCCCATAGGCCCCATTACATTCTGAGCTTAGATTTTTCTGCAAATCACAATAGATAATAGGGAATCAGCTCACATAGATGTGAACCACAGCTCACAGATACAAAGAGAACGAATTTAAAGTTGAGCATCTCTGCTGGAGAGAGAGGGGAAGTGACTTGTTTATGTACCATTTCATCACTCTCCCCAAGAGGCACTGGCCCTGGGTTTATATCCCATTAAAGGTGTAGTGACATGGTTTTAAAGCCAGTGGAAGATTAGCTTGTTATTAGAATTAGGAAATTTGGATTCAATTCTAAGTTAAAATCATGAAATGTTAGAGCTGTAAAGAAGCTAGATATAATCTAACCCATTTTTCTCCTTTCACAAGTGAGACTTTTTTGACCAAGAGATGTAAAATTAATTGCGAAGTTAGTTAATGATAATATCTGGACTAGAATCACGAGTAACTGGTATTACTACTTCTATAATATTATTCCTCCACTCTGGGGAAAATATCCCTAGGACCTTGAGCCTCATATCAATCAACTGTAAATCTCCTTTCTTCCATGTCCCTCTTATTTATGATGTTCAAGGTTTTCCTACATCTATTGATCACTTTGTCATATGGTTTATTGTTTTTGTCTTGCCATCCCCATTCCTGTTTTCATCCAGGTGAATTTATAACCATACAGATTGTTAACCCTATTTGCTAGATTCAGATTTTATTTCCATCTTTTACTCTATCTGTCTTCACTTGCTTTCAGCAGACAATTCCCATGATCCCATTTTGAACATTTGTTCCCCAAAACTACACCATATATGAAGTCACAAAATCTACTATCTTAATCTCTGTTTATAATCCTATTCTTTCAGGTTGCACATCTTTATTCCACCTAAATTAGCTACAGGGTAATAAGCTGTTAATTGAGGACAGGAGGAGAAAGGGGTGATGGAGGATGAGACGGTTGGATGGCATCATTGATTCAGTGGACATGATTTTGAGCAAACTCTGGGAGACAGTGAAGGACAGGGAAGCCTGGTGTGCTGCAGTCCATGGGGTCACAGAGTCAGACATGACTGAGTGACTGAACAATAATAAACTGTTGAAATGGACAGACTCAAATCCAAGGGCTCTTCCTCATCTCATGTAACAGGTCGGAAATGGGTGGTCAAGGATGGCAAAGGGCTCCATTCTACAAGGTCATCAAGGGACTCAAGTTCCTTCTATCTTATAGTTCTGCTACCCTTGAGGGGCCTGTTTTTGTTCACATATTTGAAACTGGCTTACTACTATCATATATATTTTCCAGAAATTGGAAAAAAGAAATAAAGGACTAGCAGCTTTCTCATTAAAAGATGTGACCCCAAAGTTGTACATGTTTCTTATACCCATATCCCATTGGCTAATGCTTGGTTACATGGTCATACCTGGTATCTTAGTCCATACAGGCTCCAGTAACAAAATACCATAGATTGTGTGGCTTCTGAATGACAGAAATTTATTTCTCTTAGTTTTGGAGGTTGGGAAATTTAAGATCAAGGCACTGCTAGATTTTGTGTCTGTTGAGAGCACGCTTCCTGGTTTACAGATGGCTGTTTTTTGTTGTTGTTGTTGTGCTTTCACATGGTAGAAGCCAGGGAGCTCTCTAGGGTCTCTTTTATAAGGGTACTAACACAATTTGTGAAGGTTCTACTCTCATGACCTAAGTACCTCCCAAGAGCTTCAACTCCTAATGCCTTCACATTGGAGATTAGGTTTGAACATAAAAATTCTGATACAGCATAAGCATTCAGTCTGTAGCACCTAACTAAAAGGAACATAGGGAAATGTAGTTCCTAGCTAAGCTTCTTGTGTACAGCCAAAAATTGGGATGTGCTATTTCTGAAAGGAAGAAAAGTAGGATGGGTTTGGTGGATACTATTAGCTGTTTCAGCTACAAGTCTCACTGCATTTCTATTCATTGACTTCATTGGAACCCCCAGTTCCTTGATCCAGTATTTATAGACAAGTTAATAAATTCCTTTCCTTTTTTTTTCTCTTGGCTGCACTGTGCAGCTTGCAGGATTTTAGTTCCCCAACCAAGGATTTTAGATCTGTCAGGGTCTGTTAGCCTCACCCAGATCCAGGCCCACCTCCCTCTCTGGCCCTCCAGAAGGCCTGACTCTGCTGTGGTCCCCAAGAGACCAAATGGAGAGGGTAGGTGGGTATTTCCAGTGTGGCAGCAAAATACTTTGAGCTCCCTCTTTGAGATTAGAATATGAAACCACTCTGCATCTGCCTTTCAGAAGAGGTTTAGCATTTAATTATGGGAAAATTATAAAGTAATTGATTAGACTTACTGTTTATCCAGGGCAGTCCAGGGAATTGCCTCTCTGTGTTTACCATATCTGGAACAGGATTAATTGGGTTAACAGGAAAGGTTGTAGGTCAATAGACAGATTACTATTCTCTTTCTTATGAAGCATCACACTCTGTTGTGTTTGTTCACACCAAAGGTCTGATGAGAAGAGAGATTTCTCAAATAATCAGCCTGTCTTTTTCTTTTCATAAAAATATAAATCCCAACCTCTGTGTTTGCATGTACTTCATATTTCATGAAATAAGTCACAAACCAGGGAAAACTGCAGGGAACACTTGGAAGATGGCTGTCAATTTATATGTTTTATTGGTTGTTAATCAATTTTATTGTAAATGATTATATAATAAGCATAGTGATTTTTTTTTTTTTTTTTGCTTTCCCTGTCACCTGTCCCGCTTCATCTGGGTGTGTCTTTTATATCAAACTCTATGAAAAGTCAGCATAAATACTGATAATTGAAATGACAGCTTCCTCTTTTTGTCTCTATTCAGTGGCTTTAAAAATACTTCTGCTATAAGGAAATAAAAACTGTGATTAAAAAAAAAAGTTCTCAAAAGCTTAAACAGAGTTATTAGTACCAATAAAAACCAACAACCACAGCAACAGATGAAGAAAAAAAAAAAAACAACAATCTAGAACTAACTGCCAAACAAGTCAAAATATAAAAATGATAATAAATGTTTTTCTCAATCAAAAAAAAAAAAAAAAAAAACTTCTGCTAGTTTCTAAACCTAAACCCAAACTGGAGCCTTATTTATCTTTGACATGGTTTGTAGAAAAAACAACACAATCTGTCCTTCAAAGGACAGAATGCATAAACTGGTAGAGCACCAAAATGGAGGGCAGTCATTAACCTAAAGTGCTGAGTATTGATGGCTTGAGGAAATATGATATTCTTGTCTTGTTTTATTATAAGTAATCTGTGTCAGAGCCTTTAAAAATTTTTTTTGAATTTATTTCTTTCAGGCTCTGTCCCCAGGAACCTATTCTAGTCTGTGTAGTTGCTTTTGAATGAAAAGCAAAACATAACTGTTACATTCCGTATCTCTATAAATATACCAATAATAATATATTATTTAAGTAAGACTTCATAGAGAAAATACCATTCATTAGAAATGGAAATGGCTGTCATTTAGGATTTGGAGCTTTTATTTTCTAAAATGTCCCCTGTGGCCAGGAACAAGATAACCTAATGCACTTATTTCCAAAGAGTTTCAAAAGATGAGGCTCCAAGCTATTCACATTGAAATTCAGTAGTGACAGTATAGCACTGCCTCAGAAAAAGACAGCAAAAATTGAGAAATATCTTCAAGTTGTCCTTGGTCTTTCAGGGAAATATGATAAGATTCCTTTGAATGTCAAAATGGGAGAAAGCATTTGATATTGTTTCTCACAATGCTGTAAATATAAATCAAATTGACCTGGAAAATAACAGAGCCACATGAACTAAAAACTAGCTTAACAATGTTAGTAAAAATAGAGACATAATATAAAAGGACCCCGAGAGGCTCCTGATCAGGAAAGATAAGATAAAGAACCAGGAAAAAGAACCTAGGATCATTAAGAGGATGAAGGCAGAGATTAATGATGTTATAAAGGGTGTCAGTACGCATAGTCTTGCTAAGAAAGCTCTGGAACAAGGTGGGATATAAATAAATAAAATCAAAGCAAGGAGACCCAGAAAGGTCTCCAAAAGATACTAACAAAAGATTATGTAGCACAGCACCAACTGAAAAACAGAATTAGAAAAGGGAAAATCAAGGAATGGAATAAGAGAAAAAGCAGTTTATTACAGACACAGCTTAGAAATGACCTGAGCATGCAAATATCTGCTACTTTTCTTTTCCACTGCTCTCTTCCTTATACCACCACACAGACACCCTCCTCTTTTCATCCTCATGTGGAGAAATCATTACCCTCGCTCTCAAGTGCCCTCAAGAATTTTTCATACATTTTGGTTAGCATCACTTGGAGGTCTTTCTCATGATTTAAAACATCATTGAAGGATAGAGATGGAAGAGAATGAAGTGAGGAAGTAGGTCCCAGACCCAACTCTCTCTGATTTGGTCCCTGACCAAAGGAGAGGCTGCTTGGTGTGTCTAGGATTTTAGACAGACAGGTAGCAATTAGGGAGCCCCAGCATGATAGGAAAGGGGCAGAGGGATTCAGGTGAGGCATAGAAGTGTTTTGAAGAGGCCAGTAGACTGAGATGGGGACTGTTTTGGGGGCAGCCCTTGACAAATGATGACTGAGAACCCAACCAGATGTTTCAGCACACGCCTATGTGGCCAGATGACAGCAAGCACAAGATGCCTCAGCCTGATGTCTGGGGACTGTATGAAGCCTCTAATAAACTGGATGCTTTTCCTAGAAAACTCAAAATACAGAGATCAAGTTGCTGTCATGCTGGCAGAAAGAGGACTATACAAAAAATTAAAATGTAATAATAAACTGTGGGAAATTCTGAAAGAGATGGGAATACCAGACCACCTGACCTGCCTCTTGAGAAACCTGTGTGCAGGTCAGGAAACAACAGTTAGAACTGGACATGGAACAATAGCCTGGTTCCAAATAGGAAAAGGAGTACATCAAGGCTGTATATTGTCACCCTGCTTATTTAAGTTATATGCAAAGTACATCATGAGAAACACTGGGCTGGAAGAAGCACAAGCTGGAATCAAGATTGCCAGGAGAAATATCAATAACCTCAGATATCAGATGACATCACCCTTATGGCAGAAAGTGAAGAAGAACTAAAGAGCCTTTTGATGAAAGTGAAAGTGGAGAGTGAAAAAGTTGGCTTAAAGCTCAACATTCAGAAAACGAAGATCATGGCATCCAGTCCCATCACTTCATGGGAAATAGATGGGGAAACAGTGGACACAGTGTCTGACTTTATTTTTCTGGGCTTCAAAATCACTGCAGATGGTGATTGCACCCATGAAATTAAAAGATGCTTACTCCTTGGAAGGAAAGTTATGACCAATATAGACAGCACATTAAAAATCAGAGACATTACTTTGCCAACAAATGTCCATCTAGTCAAGGCTATAGTTTTTCCAGTGGTCATGTATGGGTGTGAGAGTTGGACTGTGAAGAAAGCTGAGTGCCGAAGAATTGATGCTTTTGAACTGTGGTGTTGGAGAAGACTCTGGAGAGCCCCTTGGACTGAAAGAAGATCCAATGAGTCCATCCTAAAGAAGATCAGTCCTGGGTGTTCATTGGAGGGACTGATGTTGAAGCTGAAGCTCGAATACTTTGGCCACCTGATTCGAACAGCTGACTCATTGGTAAAGACCCTGATTCTGGGAGAGATTGAGGGCAGGAGGAGAAGGGGACGACAGAGGATGAGATGGTTGGATGGCATCATTGACTCGATGGACATGGGTTTGGGTGGACTCCAGGAGTTGGTGATGGACAGGGAGGCCTGGCGTGCTGCAGTTCATGGGGTTGCAAAGAGTCAGATACGACTGCGCGACTGAACTGACTGAACTGACTGACTGATAGAAAATGAAATAGAATTTTCACACCTGACTTGTGAACTAAGAGTCATCCTTTTGCTCTGATTCATCAGCATGCCCTGAGAAGACATAAAGCATTGAATTTTGATTTCATAAATAAGAAAGGTGTCCTTTAATTCCTTTAAAAATATTACTGCTCATGGACAATGCACCCAGGAGCTCCAAGGGAAATATACAATGAGATTTTATGTGTGCCAACACAACATTCATTCTGCAGCTCATGGGTGAAGGTGTAATTTTGACTTTTAAGTCTTATTATTTAAGAAATAAATTTTGTGAGGCTATAGCTGTTGTAGATAAGTGATTCCTCTCATGGATCTGAGCACAGTAAATTGAAAACCTTTTGGAAAGGATTCAGTATCCTAGAGACCATTAAGAACATTTATGATTCATGAGAAGAGGTCAAAATATTACCATTAACAGGAGTTTAAAAGTTGATTGCAGTTCTCATGGGTGACTTTAAGGGGCTCAAGATCTCAGTGGAGGAAGTAACTCTGGGTGTGGTGGAAATAGCAAGAGAGTTAGAAGTGGAGCGTGAAGATTTGACTGAATTGCTGCAACCTCATGATAAACTTGAACAGATGAGGAGTTGCTTTTTATGGCTAAGCAAAAAAAGTGGTTTCTTGAGATAGAATGTACTTGCGATGAAGATACTGGAAAGATTGCTGAAATGACAAGAAAAGGTATAAAATATTATATAAATTTAATTGATAAAGCATCATCAAGGTTAGAGAGGATTGAATCCAATTTTGAAAGAAGTTCTTTTGTGGATAAAATCTTTTCAAATAGTATTGCATGCTCCAAAGAAATTATTCATGAAAGGAAGAGTCAGTTGACCCAGCAAGTTTCATTGCTGTCATATCTTATGAAATTGTCAAGGTTACCCCAAACTGTAGCAACCACCATCCCTAGCAGTCAGCAGCCATCAACATCAAAGCATACCCTCCACCAGCAAAAAAAAAAAAAAAAAATGCAACTTGCTGAAGTTTCAGATGATGGTTATAATTTTTTAACAATGAAATATTAAACGAAAATTTGGCTGCATTCATGGCACATGCAATTTTAGTTCCCCAATCAGGGATTGAACCTATACCTCCTGCAGTGGAAATGCAGAGTCTTAACCACTGGACCGCTAGGGAAGTCCAGCAGTAAAGTATTATCAATAAGAAGAAACAAATATCCCTTAAATAAACAAAGACAAGCTGTTGGAAAATTAATTGTAACATTTTACACATCTGTATTCAGCAGTATATACATGTTTTCTTTCTCTCTTTTTTTTTTTTTTTTTTTACTTTTCTGTTGGTTGGAAAATACTGAAACCATAATTAGTAAGTTTAAACTATAGAAAAATCTTATCATAAAGGTATTATTGTAAATATTTTAAATGCATTTCTTCTTTTAATCTTCAAACAGATCTTCTTAGGTAGGAGGTATTATTATTCTGGCTTCATGAATTGAGGCACAGAAGTTAAATTCGTCAAATTCACATACCTGGTAAATGGTTAATCCAGGATTTTAAACTTGATCCAGATTTTAACTTGATTTTAACTTGACTCCAGAGCCTGTCATGTTAATAACTGATGAGTGTAAGTACCACTGTGTTATAGAAGCCATCACTGCCCAAGCATGACAGGAACTCCAAGGCTCTGTTGTCTGGATCCTCCAGAGTTAGAGACATACCCATCCTTCAGACGCTGCTTGAGGCTGTGAATAAAATTAGGCCACCCCATTTTCATAGTTTCAGTTCAGTTCACTTCAGTCACTGAGTCGTGTCCGACTCTTTGCGATCCCATGAATTGCAGCACACCAGGCCTCCCTGTCCATCACCAAATCCCGGAGTTCTCCCAGACTCACGTCCATCGAGTCAGTGATGCCATCCAGCCATCTCATCCTCTGTCATCCCCTTCTCCTCCTGCCCCCAATCCCTCCAAGCATCAGAGTCTTTTCCAATGAGTCAACTCTTCACATGAGGTGGCCAAAGTACTGGAGTTTCAGCTTTAGCATCGTTCCTTCCAAAGAAATCCCAGGGCTGATCTCCTTCAGAATGGACTGGTTGGATCTCCTTGCAGTCCAAGGGACTCTCAAGAGTCTTCTCCAACACCACTGTTTAAAAGCATCAATTCTTCAGCGCTCAGCCTTCTTCACAGTCCAACTCTCACATCCATACATGACCACAGGAAAAACCGTAGCCTTGACTAGATGAACCTTTGTTGGCAAAGTAATGTCTCTGCTTTTGAATATGCTATCTAGGTTGGTCATAAATTTCCTTCCAAGGAGTAAGCGTCTTTTAATTTCATGGCTGAAGTTACCATCTGCAGTGATTTTGGAGCCCACAAAAATAAAGTCTGACACTGTTTCCACTGTTTCCCCATCTATTTCCCATGAAGTGATGGGACCAGATGCCATGATCTTCGTTTTCTGAATGTTGAGCTTTAAGCCAACTTTTTCACTCTCCACTTTCACTTTCATCAAGAGGCTTTTTAGTTCCTCTTCACTTTCTGCCTTAAGGGTGGTGTCATCTGCATATCTGAGGTTATTGATATTTCTCCTGGCAATCTTGATTCCAGCTTGTGCTTCTTCCAGTCCAGTGTTTCTCATGATGTACTCAGCACAGAAGTTAAATAAGCAGGGTGACAATATACAGCCTTGATGTACTCCCTTTCCTATTTGGAACCAGTCTGTTGTTCCGTGTCCAGTTCTAACTGTTGCTTCCTGACCTGCATACAAATTTCTCAAGATGCAGATCAGGTGGTCTGGTATTCCCATCTCTTTCAGAATTTTCCACAGTTGATTGTGATCCACACAGTCCAAGGCTTTGGCATAGTCAATAAAGCAGAAATAGATGTTTTTCTGGAACTCTCTTGCTTTTTCCATGATCCAGCAGATGTTGGCAATTTGATCTCTGGTTCCTCTACCTTTTCTAAAACCAGCTTGAACATCAGGAAGTTCATGGTTCACGTATTGTTGAAGCCTGGCTTGGAGAATTTTGAGCATTACTTTACTAGTGTGTGAGATGAGTGCAATTGTGAGGTAGTTTGAACATTCTTTGGCATTGTCTTTCTTTGGGATTGGAATGAAAAATGACCTTTTCCAGTCCTGTGGCCACTGCTGAGTTTTCCAAATTTGCTGGCATATAGAGTGTAGCACTTTCACAGCATCAACTTTCAGGGTTTGAAATAGCTCAACTGGAATTCCATCACCTCCACTACCTTTGTTCATAGTGATGCTTTCTAAGGCCCACTTGATTTCACATTCCAGGATGTCTGTCTCTAGGTCAGTGATCACACCATCGTGATTATCTGGGTCGTGAAGATCTTTTTTGTACAGTTCTTCCGTGTATTCTTGCCACCTCTTCTTAATATCTTCTGCTTCTGTTAGGTCCATACCATTTCTGTCCTTTATTGAGCCCCTCTTTGCATGAAATGTTCCCTTGGTAGTTCTAATTTTCTTGAAGAGATCTCTAGTCTTTCCCATTCTGTTGTTTCCCTCTATTTCTTTGCATTGATCGCTGAGGAAGGCTTTCTTATCTCTTCTTGCTATTCTTTGGACCTCTGCATTCAGATGCTTATATCTTTCCTTTTCACTTCTCTTCTTTTAACAGCTATTTGTAAGGCCTCCCCAGACAGCCATTTTGCTTTTTTGCATTTCTTTTCCATGAGGATGGTCTTGATCCCTGTCTCCTGTACAATGTCATGAACCTTAGTCCATAGTTCATCAGGCACTCTATCTATCAGATCTAGTCCCTTAAATCTATTTCTCACTTCCACTGTATAATCATAAGGGATTTGATTTAGGTCATACCTGAATGGTCTAGTGGTTTTCCCTACTTTCTTCAATTTAAGTCTGAATTTGGCAATAAGGAGTTCATGATCTGAGTCACAGTCAACTCCTGGTCTTGTTTTTGCTGACTGTATAGAGCTTCTCCATCTTTGGCTGCAAAGAATATAATCAATCTGATTTTGGTGTTGACCATCTGGTGATGTCCATGTATAAAGTCTTCTCTTATGTTGTTGGAAGAGGGTGTTTGCTATGACCACTGCATTTTCTTGGCAAAACTCTATTAGTCTGTGCCCTGCTTCATTCCGTATTCCAAGGTCAAATGTGCCTGTTACTCCAGGTGTTTCTTTACTTCCTACTTTTGCATTCCAGTCCCCTATAATGAAAAGGACATCTTTTTTGGGTGTTAATTCTAAAAGGTCTTGTAGGTCTTCATAGAAACATTCAACTTCAGCTTCTTCAGCATTACTGGTTGGGGAATAGACTTGGATTACTGTGGTATTGAATAGTTTGCCTTGGAAACGAACTGAGATCATTCTGTCATTTTTGAAATTGCATCTAAGTACTGCATTTCAGACTCTTTTGTTGTCCATGATGGCTACTCCATTTCTTCTGAGGGATTCCTGGTCATCTGAGTTAAATTCACCCATTCCAGTCCATTTTAGTTCACTGATTCCTAGAATGTCGACATTCACTCATGCCATCTCTTGTTTGACCACTTCCAATTTGCCTTATTCATGGACCTGACATTCCAGGTTCTTATGCAATATTGCTCTTTACAACATCGGACCTTGCTACTATCACCAGTCACATGCACAACTGGGTATTGTTTTTGCTTTGGCTCCATCCCTTCATTCTTTCTGGAGTTATTTCTCCAGTGATCTCTAGTAGCATATTGGGCACCTATTGACCCGGGGAGTTCCTCTTTCAGTATCCTATCATTTTGCATTTTCATACTGTTCATGGGGTTCTCAAGGCAAGAATACTGAAGTGGTTTGCCATTTCCTTCTCCAGTGGACCACATTCTGCCAGATCTCTCCACCATGACCCGCCCGTCTTGGGTTGCCCCACGGGCATGGCTTAGTTTAATTGAGTTAGACAAGGCTGTGGTCCTGGTGTGATTAGATTGACTAGTTTTCTGTGAGTATGGTTTCAGTGTGTCTGCCTTCTCATGCCCTCTTGCAACATCTGCCATCTTACTTGGGTTTCTCTTACCTTGAGCGTGGGGTATCTCTTCACGGCTGCTCCAGCAAAGTGCAGCCGAGGGGTATCTCCTCACCGCCGCCCTTCCTGACCTTCAACATGGGATAGCTCCTCTAGTTTAGTTAATATTAATACCATAATTATGGTGCAGAGCAAATAAAGTAAAAGACCACCTCTGGTTTCAAATGAATAGCAAAAACTTAACATAAAGAGGAAGCTAGAAGGGGAAGCAGGGATAAAGAAGTGACCACTTACCTAATCTCAGATAATCCTTAGGGAAACTCTGGGAAATAAATATTATGATCACTGTTTTACATAGGAATAAGCTGAAGCTCATTGGCTTTAAGTGACTTTCTCAGTTGGGAAGTGACAGAATCTGGTTCAGACTCCAAAGGGTTTTCTTTCTTTGTTAGGTTCCACAGTCAATCAAAAATACCCTGATTTGGGTACATTATGGATTAAGTAGGTCATTGTGGTTTAGACTGAGAACACATGAAGCATTTATAATACTGTTTCTGTAGGAGAATATATTTCTACTTCTATATTAGGAGATTAAAAAACAAATTCTGGGACACAGCCCTTGAGACACTTGAGAACTGCCTACTTTGACACTAGAGAAAAAAATACTTGAATTGTGATAATATTTTTACCTACAAATTTAAAGCTTGTGAAATATATTCTATGCCACATGCAAGATGTTTATTTATTGAGTCAACAATATTAACAGCATCAGCAGGTTGGAGAAAGCTGAAATGTGAGGTGAATATGTGTGCTTGTGATTTGCTTTTTTGGTCTGTTTTATGCTGATGAATTCATATTAAAAAAAAAAAAATGGGTTGTATTCCAAAGAGTGGAAATGAAAAAAGATGTTTGAAATGGGAAAATGATAAGGACATTTATTTGAAGAACTTGAAAATTAAATAAATTGAAATTTTTTACATCTTACTTTGAAGCAAAACAGAAGTTGTTTACTATTAAGTGGAATTGAGGGCAACTGTCTTGAGAAGTCTCTTCTCATATTATTACCACAGTATTCAAGGTCTGGCTACAGACTCCAAGAGCTGATATTTCATGGAGAAACACATCACATTGACAATTTATGTCTCTAGTACACCATCTTTATCCTTTGCCATGCATTTTGGTCTTCTAGTTGCTCTGGCTCATAATTTATAAGGAACCTTAGTCACTTTGTGAGAGACCTTAGTCCTCCTCTAGTCCAGTTCCCCATATATTACCAATAAGGAGAATAAATTGAAGAAATGTGACTTGCCCAAATATAAGCCAACTAGAACATTTTGTACTTTCAAATGTAGAGCTGGCCATATTCCTGAAATGTACCTTTATTTTTTCATTCCACACTCTTCAATAAAGATCTCGTTTACTGAGTTCATTTCAAGAATGGAAACTCTACTATACCCAGCACAAGGTATTTATTTTTAATTGTAAGAATAATTTTAATTATAAAATTGTCATATCATACCACTCATAGAAGTCCCTTGTGCAGTTAAGTTTACCTTCCAGATTTTATATGCATAATACAAATATATATGGATAAATAAATATATCTATACATATATGTGTATACAAATATGTACACATAAATACATGTACACAGATATCTATATTATTCCACAAATGGGATCCTATTGTAACAATACTAACATCTTGCTTTTTAAACTTTTAAGACTTGAACATCATTCCTTACCAGTACATAGAGATTTATGCCATTGTATTTTCCTTTCAGTTTTATTGAGACATAATTAACATACAGTACTGTACAAGTTCAAGGTGTACAGCATAATGATTTGAACCACATACATCATGAAGTGATTATCACAAATCCAGTCACCATTTCACACAGGTACAAAATTAAAAAGACATAGAAAAATAATTTTTTTCTTGTGACGAGAACTTCCAGAACATACTCTCCCCAAAGACCTAACACATAACATACAGCAGTGTTATTAATAATTACATTTAACATGTTGAATATTATATCTCTGGTACTCATTTATCTTACAGCTGGAAGTTTGTACTTTTTGAAGCCTTCATCCAGTTCTTCCCCACACCCTGCCCCCACTTCTGATAATCATAAATCTTATTTGTTTTTTAATGTTTGTTTGTTTTTAAAGTATAATTGACATATAACACTCTGTTAGTGAATCACACAACAGAGTAATTCAATATTTCTATATGTTTTAAACTGATAACCATGATAAAGCTAGTTATGTTCTGTCACCATACAAAGATATTACATAGTTATTGTTATTGACTATATTCCCCACACTGTACCTTTCATAATCCACGTCTCATTTATTTTGCAACTGGAAGTTTGTACGTCTTAATCTACCTCCTCTATTTTTCTCTCCCCCCTACTCCCATCCCTTTTGGCAAACACCTGTTTGTTCTTTGCATCTAAAGCTCTGTTTATATTTTGTTTCTTCATTTTTTTTTGTTTTGTTTTTTAAGATCTGACATATAAGTGAAATCATACAGTATTTGTTTTTCTTTGACTTATTTCACTTAGCATAATGTCCTCTAGGTCCATCTATGTTGTTCCAAAAGGCAAGATTTCATTCTTTTTATGGATGAGTAGTATTCCATTACACACACACACACATATATACACACATACAGAATTCCTTTATTCACTTAACTATTGAGGAACACTTAGGTAGCTTTCATATCTTGGCTATAGTAAATAATCTTGAATTTAACATAAGGGTACATACCTAGATGTCCATCAGCAGATGAATGGATAAGAAAGCTGTGGTACATATACACAATGGAGTATTAGTCAGCCATTAAAAAGAATACATTTGAATCAGTTCTAATGAGGTGGATGAAACCGGAGCCTATTATACAGAGTGAAGTAAGCCAGAAAGAAAAACACCAATACAGTATACTAATGCATATATATGGATTTAGAAAGATGGTAACGATAACCCTGTATGCAAGACAGCAAAAGAGACACAGATGTATAGAACAGTCTTTTGGACTCTGTGGGAGAGGGCAAGGGTGGGATGATTTGGGAGAATGGCATTGAAACATGTATAATATCATATGTGAAATGAATTGCCAGTCCAGGTTTGATGCTGGATACAGGATGCTCAGGGCTGGTGCACTGGGTTGATACAGAGGGATGGTACGGGGAGGGAGGAGGGAGGGGAGTTCAGGATGGGGAACACATGTACACCCATGGTGGATTTCTGTTGATGTATAGCAAAACCAATACAATATTGTAAAGTAATTAGACTCCAATTAAAATAAATTTATATTAAAAAAAACATAGGGGTACATATATCTTTTTGAATTAGTGTTCTTTTTTTTTTTTTGGATAAATGCTGATGAATGAAATTGCTGGATCATTGGTTGTTCTATAATACTTTTACTTTTTTGAGGAAACTATACTGTTTTCCATAGTGGGTACACTAATTTACATTCCCAAAAACAGTGCATGAGGGTTTTCTTACTCCACATCCTTACCAATATTTGTTATTTGTTGTCTGACATTAACCATTTTGAGAGGTGTGAGTTGATGTCTGAGGTGTGAGTTGTGGTTTTCATTTTCATTTCCTGATTATTAGTGATGTTAAACATCTTCTCATGTGTCTGTTGGCCATTTAAATATTTTCTTTGGAAAAATGTTTATTCAGATCTCTTGACCATGTTTTTTTTTGTTGGGTTGTTTATTTTTTGATGTTGAGTTGTATGAGTTCTTTGTATATTTTGGATATTAACCCCTTATCAGATATATCATTGGCAAATACCTTCTCTCTCAGTAGATGGCCTTTCATTTTGTTGATAATTTCCTTTGCTCTGCAAAAACCTTTTAGTTTTATGTAATCCAATTTGTTTATTTATTTTTGCTTTTGTTTACCTTGCCTGAGGACAGAGATCCAAAAAAAAAAAAAAAAATTGCTAAGACTGAAGTCAAAGAGCACATCGCTTAGGTTTTCTTGTAGGAGTTTTATGGTTTCAAGCCTTATGTTTAAGTCTTTAAATCATTTGAATTTATTTTTGTGCATGCTTATTTTTCCAGATGAACTTTAGAATTCATTTACCATTAGAAAACAAAGTTGGGACATTCTATCAACTACAAATTGGCATTTACCAAGAGCATTGCCAAGGACTGAACAACAAAGGCATTTGCCATCTGCCTCTATGACGTTGAACTCCATGCTGCTATAGCTGTTGACCTTCAACAACCCCTGGGGAAGTTCAGGGTGGAGTGAGGCACTCTATGCTCCAGGGGATCTGGTGGGATAGGCCTTCAGATCATGAATGTTTTTAAGAACTGATTTTATGATCTCAGGCTTCCCTTGTGGCTCAGAGGTTAAAGCGTCCGCCTGCAATGCGGGAGACCTGGGTTTGATCCCTGGGTCTGGAAGATTCCCTGGAGAAGGAAGTGGCAACCCACTGCAGTATTCTTGCCTGGAGAATCCCATGGACAGAGGAGCCTGGTGGGCTACAGTCCATGTGGTTGCAAAGAGTCGTACACGACTTGACTTTCACTTTCACTTTATGATCTCAATCCTAGCATCTCCTCAGATCTAGAGAAACACAAAATCCCTTCATGGTGACATCATATCCTCATGACTAACAAAAAACCTTTGTAAAATGAGTGCTTCATGGTATTGAACTCCCCTTTCACCAAAACCTTATATATTGACTTTCCCCAATGCCACTTTGCAGCAGTCTCTCAGAGCTATCTGAGATGCTGCCTCCTGGGCTGCAGTCCTCACTTTGCCCCAAATAAAACTTAACTCGCAACTCTCAAGTTGTAAATCTTCTTTTCAGTTCAGTTCAGTTGCTCAGTTGTGTCCGACTCTTTGTGACCCCATGAATCGCAGCACGCCAGGCCTCCCTGTCCATCATCATTTTCCGGAGTTCACTCAAACTCATGTCCATCCAGTCGCTGATGCCATCCAGCCATCTCATCCTCTGTCATCCCTTTCTTCTCCTGCCCCCAATCCCTCCCAGCATCAGGGTCTTTTCCAATGAGTCAACTCTTCCCATGACCTGGCCAAAGTACTGAAGTTTCAGCTTTAGCATCATTCCTTCCAAAGAACACCCAGGGCTGATCTCCTTTAGAATGGACTGGTTGGATCTCCTTGCAGTCCAAGGGACTCTCAAGAGTCTTCTCCAACACCACAGTTCAAAAGCATCATTCTACAGTGCTCAGCTTTCTTCACAGTCCAACACTTGCATCCATACATGACCACTAAAAAAAACATAGCCTTGACTAAGCAGACCTTTGTTGGCAAAGTAATGTCTCTGCTTTTTAATGTGCTGTCTAGGTTGGTCATAACTTTCCTTCCAAGGAGTAAACGTCTTTTAATTTCATGGCTGCAGTCACCATCTGCAGTGATTTTGGAGCCCCCAAAAATAAAGTCAGCCACTATTTCCACTGTTTCCCTATCTATTTGCCATGAAGTGATGGGACCAGATGCCATGATCTTCGTTTTCTGTATGTTGAGCTTTAAGCCAACTTTTTCACTCTCCTCTTTCACTGTCATCAGGAGGCTTTTTATTTCCTCTTCACTTTCTGCCATAAGGGTGGTGTCATCTGCATATCTGAGGTTAATGATATTTCTCCCGGCAATCTCGATTCCAGCTTGTGCTTCTTCTAGCCCAGCGTTTCTCATGATGTACTTTGCATAGAAGTTAAATAAGCAGGGTGACAATATACAGTCTTGACGTACTCCTTTTCCTATTTGGAACCAGTCTGTTGTTCCATGTTCAGTTCTAACTGTTGCTTTCTGACCTGCATACAGGTTTCTCAAGAAGCAGGTCAGGTGGTCTGGTATTCTCATCTCTTTCAGAATTTTCCACAGTTTATTGTGATCCACACAGTGAAAGGCTTTGGCATAGTCAATAAAGCAGAAGTAGATGTTTTTCTAGAACTTTCTTACTTTTTCATGATACAGCAGATGTTGGCAATTTGATCTCTGGTTCCTCTGCCTTTTCTAAAACCAGCTTGAACATCAGGAAGTTCACGGTTCACGTATTGCTGAAGCCTGGCTTGGAGAAGTTTGAGCATTACTTTACTAGCGTGTGAGATGAGTGCAATTGTGCGGTAGTTTGAGCATTCTTTGGCATTGCCTTTTTTGGGATTGGAATAAAAACTGACCTTTTCCAGTCCCGTGGCCACTGCTGAGTTTTCCAAATTTGCTGGTATATTGAGTGCAGCACTTTCACAGCATCATCTTCCAGGTTTGAAATAGCTCAACTGGAATTCCATCACCTCCACTAGCTTTGTTCGTAGTGATGCTTTCTAAGGCCCACTTGACTTCACATTCCAGGATGTCTAGCTCTAGGTCAGTGATCACACCATCATGATTATCTGGGTCATGGAGCTCTGTTTTGTGTAGTTCTCCCATGTATTCTTGCCACCTCTTCTTAATATCTTCTGCTTCTGTCCTTTATTGAGCCCATCTTTGCATGAAATGTTCCTTGGTAGCTCTAATTTTCTTGAAGAGATCTCTAGTCTTTCCCATTCTGTTGTTTTCCTCTATTTCTTTGCATTGATCGCTGAGGAAGGCTTTCTTATCTTCCCTTGCTATTCTTTGGAACTCTGCATTCAGATGCTTATATCTTCCCTTTTCTCCTTTGCTTTTCACTTCTCTTCTTTTCACTGCTATTGTAAGGGCTCCTCAGACAGCCATTTTGCTTTTTTGCATTTCTTTTCCATGGGGATGGTCTTGATGCCTGTCTCCTATACAATGTCACGAACCTCCATCCATAATTCATCAGGCACTCTATCAGATCTAGTCCTTTAAATCTATTTCTCACTTCCACTGTATAATCATAAAGGATTTGATTTAGGCTATATAAATGGTTCAGTGGTTTTCCCTACTTTCTTCAATTTAAGTCTGAATTTGGTAATAAGACGTTCATGATCTGAGCCAAAGTCAGCTCCTGGTCTTGTTTTTGTTGACTGTATAGAGCTTCTCCATCTTTGGCTGCAAAGAATATAATCAATCTGATTTCAGTGTTGACCATCTGGTGATGTCTATGTGTATGGCCTTGGAGTACAGAATGAAGAAGGGCAAAGGCTAATGGAGTTTTGCCAAGAGAATGCACTAGTCATAGCAAACACCCTCTTCCAACAACACAAGAGGCGATTCTACCCATAGACATCACCAGATGATCAACAACGAAATCAGTTTTCTTTTGGGATCATTCAAACTCAATTGGATTGATGAGCTATGTCTCAATAAAACAATTAACCTCTCCTCTATTAAAAGGAAAACTTCCACAATATGGGGTAGATCTACATGGTTAACACCAGCCTGTGGTCATTTAAGTTTAAAAGCTCCTCTATGTTGCTGCTGCTGCTGCTGCTGCTGCTGCTAAGTTGCTTCAGTTGTGTCTGACTCTGTGCGATCCCATAGACGGCAGCCCATCAGGCTCACCGTCCCTGGGATTCTCCAGGCCAAGAATACTGGAGTGGGTTGCCATTTTCTTCTCCAATTCATGAAAGAGAAAAGTGAAAGTGAAGTTGCTCAGTCATGCCCAACTCTTAGCGACCCCATGGACTGCAGCCTAGTAGATTCCTCCATCCATGGGATTTTCCAGGCAAGAGTACTGGGGTTAAATCATACTGAAAATGGTAATCCTGGTAATTAGGAGACAAGACTGGGTGCTTAATGAACTATGTCTATTATTAACCCTTAGAGAGAGTGATTGGTATGGAACTCAGTGGACTTGTGGCGCTAATTTATGGTCTTTATGTCTACAGGAATGGATATCAAGGTGTAGCCTGGGATTCCCATGAATTTAAGGTCATCAATTCAGTTCAGTTCAGTTCATTCACTCAGTCATGTCCGACTCTTTGCGACCCCATTAATCACAGCACTCCAGGCCTCCCTGTCAATCACCAACTCCCGGAGTTCACTCAGACTCATGTTCATTGAGTTGGTGATGCCACCCAGCCATCTAATCCTCTGCCGTCCCCTTCTCCTCCTGCCCCCAGTCCTCCCAGCCTCAGAGTCTTTTCCAGTGAGTCAACTCTTCGCATGAGGTGGCCAAAGTACTGGAGTTTTAGCTTTAGTATTAGTCCTTCCAATGAACAACCAGCACTGATCTCCTTTAGGATGGACTGGTGGGACCCCTTGCAGTCCAAGGGACTCTCAAGAGTCTTCTCCAACACCACAGTTCAAAAGCATCAATTCTTTGGTGCTCAGCTTTCTTCACCGTCCAACTATCACATCCATACATGACCACTCGAAAAACCATAGCCTTGACTAGATGGACCTTTGTTGGCAAAGTAATGTCTCTGCTTTTGAATATGCTATCTAGGTTGGTCATAACTTTCCTTCCAAGGAGTAAGCATCTTTTAATTTCATGGCTGCAATCACCATCTGCAGTGATTTTGGAGCCCCCAAAAATAAAGTCTGACACTGTTTCCACTGTTTCCCCATCTATTTGCCATGAAGTGATGGGACCAGGTGCCATGATCTTCATTTTCTGAATGTTGAGATTTAAGCCAATTTTTTCACTCTCCTCTTTCACTTTCATCAAGAGACTCTTTAGTTCTTCTTCACTTTCTGCCATAAGGCTGGTATCATCTGCATATCTGAGGTTATTGATATTTCTTCAGGCAATCTTGATTCCAGCTTGTGCTTCCTACAGCCCAGCATTTCTCATGATGTACTCTGCATAGAAGTTAAATAAGCTGGGTGATAATATACAGCCATGATGTACTCCTTTTCCTATTTGGAACCAGTCTGTTGTTCCATATCCAGTTCTATCTGTTGCTTTTTGACATGCATACAGGTTTCTCAAGAGGTAGGTCAGGTGGTCTGGTATTCCCATATCTTTCAGAATTTTCCACAGTTTATTGTGATCCACACAGTGAAAGGCTTTGGTGTAGTCAATAAAGCAGAAATAGATGTTTTTCTGGAACTCTCTTGCTTTTTCCATGATCCAGCGGATGTTGACAATTTGATTTCTGGTTCCTCTGCCTTTTCTAAAACTAGCTTGAACATCTGGAAGTTCACAGTTCACATATTGCTGAAGCCTGGCTTGGAGAAGTTTGAGCATCACTTTACTAGCATGTGAGATGAGTGCAACTGTGTGCTACTTTGAGCATTCTTTGGCATTGCCTTTCTTTGGGATTGGATGAAAACTGACCTTTTCCAGTCCTGTGGCCACTGCTGAGTTTTCCAAATTTGCTGGCATATTGAGTGCAGCACTTTCACAGCATCATCTTTCAGGATTTGAAATAGCTCAAGTGGAATTCCATCACCTCTACTAGCTTTTTCATAGTGATGCTTTCTATGACCCACTTGACTTCACATTCCAGGATGTCTGGCTCTAGGTGAGTGATCACACCATTGTGATTATCTTGGTCATGAAGATCTTTTTTGTACAGTTCTTCTGTGTATTCTTGTCACCTCTTCTTAACATCTTCTGCTTCTGTTAGGTCCATACCATTTCTGTCCTTTATTGTGCTCATCTTTGCATGAAATGTTCCCTTGGTATGTCTAATTTTCTTGAAGAGATCTCTAGTCTTTCCCATTCTATTGTTTTCCTCTATTTCTTTGCATTGATCGCTGAGGAAGGCTTTCTTATCTCTCCTTGCTATTCTTTGGAACTTTGCATTCACATGGGTATATCTTTCCTTTTCTCCTCTTCTCAGCTATTTGTAAGGCCTCGTCAGACAACCCATTTGCATTTCTTTTTTGGAGATGGTCTTGATCACTGCCTTGTGTACAATGTCATGAACCTCCACCATAGTTCTTCAGGCACTCTGTCAGATCTAATCCTTTGAATCTATTTATCACTTTCACTGTATAATTGTCAGGTATTTGATTTAAGTCATACCTGAATGGTCTAGTGGTTTTCCCTACTTTCTTCAATTTAAGTCTGAATTTGGCAATAAGAAGTTCATGATCTGAGCCACAGTCATCTCCTGGTCTTGTTTTTGCTGACTGTACAGCCTCTCCGTGTTTGGCTGCAAAGAATATAATCTATCTGATTTCAGTATGACTATCTCATGATGTCCATGTGTAGAGTCTTGTGTTCTTTTTTTTTTTTTTAAGAATAATTTACATGACTTTAGAAAATTAGCAGATGTTTCCTCTTGGTCTCAAAGTTTACATAACAAAGCACTTATGGACTCCTCAAAAAGAAATGCTGATACAAATTAAGGTGTTCCATGCAAATAAGCTTCCGTCTGAGTTTATTGCTGCTGAGAGTCCAACTTAGACTTCATGCATTTAATGATAAGTGCCCATTCAGTAGCAAATTAAACCAGGTTGTTTGTACTATGAATTAACCCTTGTGACACGGCAACATAAGACATTTCTCTGAGCCAAAGCAATTGCCTTTTCAGATACTAATTTTTAAACATAGTGTTTAGTACTCACCTGACACAATGCCTTACTCTGTGTAGGCAATAAATATCTAATGAAAGAATGCTTGTTTGAATTTAAAAAATGTGGATATTAGTGAATGCATATGGAATCTAGAAAGATGGTACTGACGAACCTATTTGCAGGGAAACAATGGAGATGCAGACATAGAGGATATACTTGTAGACAGTGAGGAAAGGAGAGAGTGAGGTGAATTGGGAGAATAGCATGGAAACATACACATTACCATATATAAAGTAGATAGCAAAGGAGAATTTGATGTGTAAGACAGGGAGTTCAATCCAGTGCTCTGTGACAACCTAGAGGGGTGGGATGGGATGGGAGAGGGGAGAGGGGTCAGGAGGGAGGGGACATATGTATACCTATGGCTGATTTATGTTAATGAGTTGCAGAGGCCAACACAATATTTCAGAGCAGTTGTCCTGCAATCATTGTATTTTGTTCTATACTTCTCAATAATGTACAGTTATAATCTTTGATACTTAAAATCTGTTGGAATAAAAAAATATGAGTTGGAATTAAAAAATGAGGGTGTGGGTGGTGGTAGGGTATTTCTCAGGCTTTTGGCCATTTCCTAAAGTCTGTTCTCTCTCATATGGGGACTCAAAGTGTAGTCAGTAGATATGCAGTGCAGACATTGCCAGGCAGATTGTCAGAAATGCAGACTCTCAGACCTCATCCTTGACCTGCTAGTTTAGGTTACCAAGTTCAACATTTTCCCCAGGTGACTATTTTACAGATTAAATCTTGCTAAGCACTACTCCCAAACACTAGTTTCTCAGATTATGAAAATAAATATATCTAGGAAAAGATTCTATAAAAAACAAGTTTGGGGGACAGTTGGCTAAGTATAGTCATACAGGTTCTTATACAACTGTCTCTCTCTCTCTTTAGTCGCTAAGATGTGTCCGACTCTTGCAATCCCATGGACTGTAGCCTGCCAGGCTCCTCTGTCCATGGGATTCTCCAGGCAAGAATACTGGAGTGGGTTGCCATTTCTCAAGAAATACACATGTTTAAATTCTAACTTTCTAAGTTGGAAAGTGGTGGGAGATATTAAGTAGTGTTTTCCAAACTTATTTGATAATGGGGCCAACTTCTGATAGCATTTTAGAAGATGTTGCTGTGGAACATTTATTTCATAATTGAGTGGCAACTGCATCTTAAGTAAATATATTAATCAAATAACTATTCATGGTTATTGATTACTTAGTGGAAGAAAAAAATAGACTTTCAGACAAGAAAAAAACTAAGAAAAATATAATGAAACAAAAATAACAGTAAACAAAACTTGTTAAAGTACTAAGTACTTAAATTTAAAAACAAAGCAGCAATTATTAAAAAAAAAAATCATTGATTTGTAGCATCTAGCACATAACATTTTTTGGATGGATGAAATATTGTGAAGTGTTCCAAGATGTTTTTGCAAACATTTAGTTCTTATCATTAATGAAATTTTGAGTATTAGAAATATTTAAACAAAATTAGCAATGAAAGTATCTCTTAAAAGAATGCTCTGTCGAGGTATATATGATTGACATACAAAAAGATATACAGAAATGATGTAAACAATTTGATGAGTTTGGAGAAAACAGGTGTGAAATTATCATCACACCTGTGAACTAAAAATGCTGCCTGTCATAACAGCAAACAAAGAATCTTGCAGCCATTGGTCCTATAGCCATTCTGCGGGGAGCCCTGGTGGAACTCAGGATGGAAACATAATGCCTGCCATTGCATCATCAGCCACTGCAGGCACCCCGCCTCCACCCCTGACGGTGCACCCTGAGGAAACTCAGGCTGAAAAAGCACAAGATAGGGCCCCAGGGAGCTGAGGTACATATCAAAGGAATGAATTCAGTGAGCCCAAACTCTTGCATCTTCCATTTATAGAAAAGCACTAAATTCTTTAAGATATCTGGTTTTCTTTTATTAACAGTAATTTTTTGATGTTCCAAATACCTAGTCTTCAATGCAAAAAGTCCTGTATATCTGGGCTCCCTGCCTTGCCTCTTTGGAGCAGTTCATCAGAGCTATCTGTCACTTTTCAGTCACTTTTTGGATTTAAGTCCTCAGTTTTGTCCACCGAATAAAACATTAACTCTCAACTATTTTTTTTTTTTTTTTCTTTTACTTTTGTCACACAGCATATGAGATCTTAGTTCCCTGACTAGGGATTGAACCCATGCTACCTGAATTGGAAGTGTGGAGTCTTAATCACTGGACTTCCAAGGGAAGTCCTTTCACCTTTAAAGTTGTACATTTTTTTTTCAGTCAATATAGCCTATGCCATAAACACATCCATTACCTCCAAGTGTTTCCTTTTGCCTGTCCTCTTACAAAAGAAATAATGTTATGCTGAATAAAAAGTATTACAAGCTTACCACAGGAAATGTGTACAGTACATAATAGTATAAAAAGAAAATTATATAATCTTACTATTCATAGAGTTGCACAGATGCCATTTTAATTTATTCTCT
Source organism: Bos mutus (assembly GCF_027580195.1). NCBI lineage: Eukaryota > Metazoa > Chordata > Mammalia > Artiodactyla > Bovidae > Bos > Bos mutus. Next base: position 53,481,901 of record NC_091617.1, read on the forward strand.
TTAAGTCCTCTTTTCAGTACATTTATGTATATAAAATGTTAAATAATGTATATACTTTTATTTTACTTTTGTTTTTTTAACACCATGAACATTTCCTAAGGTATCAAAAATTATTTGAAAACATATTATTTAAAGAATGAATGATATGATACTGTGTTAGATGAATTTGCCATAATTTACAAATTCATCTTTTAATGAATGATACTTAGGCTGTTTATATAATTTTGTTCTTCTAAATAATACTCACAAAAAGTTCTAATTTAAGTAGAATTCTAATTATTTTGTTAGAGTAAGCTCTCAGAAATAGAATAATTGCTTTAAAGGAATTAAAAGTTTTAAAGGACAATGTAAAAAAAATGAGAGATTTTAAAGATTTAACATATGTTCTGTTTTATTTATACTTTCTTAGAAATATAGCATCAATTTTATTATTTAAAGCAAAAGTAATATTTGACTTATAAGCATTTACTTTATGTGCATAGGAAGTACACTTCCATAGTGAAACAGTTGAATTCATATTCTTCAGTGTTCTCAAAAATTTTTGACTGATTAGTTTTATGGCAGGAACACCTGGCCTCTTGGTTGACTCCATCACAATGACTGACTATGATCAAATGACATTCTATAATTCACTTTCAGTTGATAGATATATAATTATTCAAATAAAAGAGAAGATTAATGGTTATGAATCCACTAAAAGCTGTGTACTTCTTCAGTGAAATCTTGCAAAGATCCCCAGGAGTCTCCTAATTTCATATTGTGCATATGATCATCTCACAGTGTGACTGACATGGGTTTTCTTGCCATCGTTCAATCACATAGGTTTTTTTCTTTGTTTAACAAAATATTTTAGGTGGAGAGGAAATTCTATGATTAAATATTCTGAATGAATAACATTAATGGTATGAGCACATGTGTATATGTGAGAGTAGGTTAGGTGCATTTATACACAGGAATATCAGTTAAAAATAGCAAGATCTTTCATAATCATTCATACTTTGTGAACTTGACTCCCTATAAAAATGTGTCTAAAGAAGTTCCAGGTGTGGTTGGAGGGCTGTTGGCAGTAAAGGAAAAATTGGATTTGCCCCTAACAGGCTATTTACTCACAATTGCAAGGTATGAGAGTAGATGATTAGGGTCATGGTGTTTCAGATGTACTCTCTTTTCTTGGATATTATTTCTGAGAGCAGCTTGAGTTAGAACAGCAGGTGAAGAATGAGTTTGTCAAAAATCATTTTTGAGGTTATTTTATTAAAAGCATTTAAAGTGTGGAAAGCCCCTGGAGTATCTCACCCAGGATTTGGCATACAGCAGGCACTTGAATATTTGATTTTGATCTGTCCTGCCATGGCTTAAGTTTACAAACAAGTGCCTAGAGAGTGGGTGAATTTCTTACGCATTGGTACAGTAAACCAGCATTAATTTAAAAGGGTAGATTGGTATAAATTTCTGAAGTTCAGAAAGCATGGAATGCAATTCTTGCCCTTGGCTTTGTTATAGTTTAATTAAATTCTTAACCTATCTGGCTGGTTGTCTCTCTTCTGGTAGCTGCAGTTCTTAAAGGGTGTTGACTTTTCTTTAGAAATGACTCAGAATACACTAACTTTTAATCCCAGTTGAACTCTAATCTGACCAAGCTAACAAAGAAAAAAAAAAATCTAAGAATGTTTTAAGTGATTGGTAGTTTAATTTTTAAAACTAATGAAATAATTCTCACAGAATATCTGAAATCAATTTTTAATCCACTCTCCTTATTTCTGTTGCCTCTGCACAAAAGTTTGGCTGAGTTCTTTGAGATATTCTAGAAATAAAAGAGACAAGTAACCTCAGCAATTTCAGCCCCATTATATCACGTCTTTTTGACAAGTCTGAACTTATGTTTGTACATGCATGTGGCAAAAATATTCCTTTTGATAAGGGAATAGATTATTTATGATGACCTTCAAAACCCTTCTATTTTCTCAGAAGGTGATAGATTACTTAGTGAAACCAGAAATAGAAGAATTTCTAATAAAACTATTTGGAATGCCTGAATTGGTTTACTTCTCCCATAAAGTTGTATGATTTAGATTGTTAATAACGGAAAACTTAGGAATCTATTATTTTAAAAGTTCTTAATTGTCTTAACAGTCCTACTAACTGCACATTGAAGACATTAGTCATTGATAGGGTATGTATAGAGACATATAAATAATTTGTGTAATTTTTTAATCAATGATGCCTAGTATTTACATGACACCACTGTAACCAACTTTGCTTCTAATAGTACTTTTTTTTTTTTGCTCATCATGCCTTTTCAAAAAATCTATGTTTTCTCCTGTACCCATCCTCCTACTGATGACATTTTAATACTCTTGTTCCTAATGGTCACATGTCCACTGGAGAAGGGAAAGAAACCACTTCAGTATCTTTGCCTTGAGAACCCCATGAACAGTATGAAAAGGCAAAAAGATAGGACACTGAAAGATGAACTCCCCAGGTTGGTAGGTGCCCAATGTGCTACTGGAGATTAGTGGAGAAATTACTTCAGAAAGAATGAAAGGATGGAGCCAAAGCAAAACAACACCCAGTTGTGGATATGACTGGTGATAGAAGCAAGGTCGCATGCTGAAAAGAGCAATATTACATAGGAACCTGGAATGTTATGTCCATGAATCAAGGCAAATTGGAATTGGTCAAACAGGAGATGGCAAGAGTGAATGTCGACATTCTAGGATTAGCGAATTAAGATGGACTGGAATGGGTGAATTTAACTCGGATGACCATTATATCCATTACCGTGGGCAGGAATCCCTTAGAAGAAATGGAATAGTCATTATAGTCAACAAAAGAGTCCGAAATGCAGTTCTCGGATGCAATCTCAAAAACGACAGAATGCTCTCTGTTTGTTTCCAAGGCAAACCATTAAATATCACGGTAATCCAAGTCTATGCCCCAACCAGTAATGCTGAAGAAGTTGAAGTTGAAAGGTTCTATGAAGACCTACAAAACCTTCTAGTACTAACACCCAAAAAAGATGTCCTTTTCATTATAGGGGACTGGAAAGCAAAAGTAGGAAGTCAAGAAACACCTGGCATAACAGGCAAATTTGGCCTTGGAGTACAGAATGAAGCAGGGTTAACAGAGATAGAGATCTGCCAAGAGAACGCACTGGTCATAGAAAACACCCTCTTCCAAAAACACAAGAGAAGACTCTACACATAGACATCATCAGATGGTCGACACCGAAATCAGATTGATTATATACTTTGCAGCAAAGATGGAGAAGTTCTATACAGTCAGCAAAAACAAGACTGGGAGCTGACTGTGACTCAGATCATGAACTCCTTATTGCCAAATTCAGACTTAAATTGAAGAAAATAGGGAAAACCACTAGACCATTCAGGTATGACCTAAATCAAATCCCTTACAATTATACAGTGGAAGTGAGAAATAGAGTTAAGGGACTAGATTTGATAGACAGAGTGCCTGATGAACTATGGATGGAGGTCTGTGACATTGAACAGGAGACAGGAATCAAGACCATCCCCAAGAAAAAGAAATGCAAAAAAGCAAAATGGCTGTCTGAGGAGGCCTTAGAAATAGCTGTGAAAAGAAAGTGAAAAGCAAAGGAGAAAAGGAAAGATACACCCGTTTGAATATAGAGTTCCAAAGAATAGCAAGGAGAGATAAGAAAGCCTTCCTCAGCGATCAATGCAAAGAAATAGAGGAAAACAACAGAATGGGAAAAACTAGAGATCTCTTCAAGAAAATTAGAAATACCAAAAGAATATTTCATGCAAAGATGGGCTCCATAAAGGGCAGAAATGGTATAGACCTAACAGAAGGGAAGATATTAAGAAGAAAGAAGAGGTGGCAAGAATACACAGAAGAACTGTACAAAAAAGATCTTCATGACCCAGATAATCATGATAGTGTGATCACTCACACTCACCTAGAGTCAGACATCCTGGATGTGAAGTCAAGTGGGCCTTAGGAAGCATCACTATGAACAAAGCTAGAGGAGGTGATGGAATTCCAGTTGAGCTATTTCAAATCCTGAAAGATGATGCTGTGAAAGTGCTGCACTCAATATGCCAGCAAATTTGGAATACTCAGCAGCGGTCACAGGACTGGAAAAGGTCAGTTTTCATTCCAATCCCAAAGAAAGGCAATGTCAAAGAACATTCAAACTACTGCACAATTGCCCTCATCTCACACACTAGTAAAGTAATGCTCAAAATTCTCCAAGCCAGGCTTCAGCAATGTGTGAACCGTGAACTTCCAGATGTTCAAGCTGGTTTTAGAAAAGGTAGAGGAACCAGAGATCAAATTGCCAACATCTGCTAGATCATCAAAAAAGCAAGAGTGTTCCAGAAAAACATCTGTTTCTGCTTTACTGACTATGCCAAAGCCTTTCACTGTGTGGATCACAATAAACTGTGGAAAATTCTGAAAGAGATGGGGAGTACCAGACCACCTGAACTGCCTCCTGAGAAACCTGTATGCAGGTCAGAAAGCAACAGTTAGAACTGGACATGGAACAACAGACTGGTTCCAAATAGGAAAAGGAGTACGTCAAGGCTGTATATTGTCACCTTGCTTATTTAACTTATATGTAGAAACATGTGTTTCATGAGAAACACTGGGCTGGAAGAAGCGCAAGTTGGAATCAAGATTGCTGGGAGAAATATCAGTAACCTCAGATATCAGATGACACCACCCTTATGGCAGGAAGTGAAGAACTAAAGAGCCTCTTGATGAAAGTGAAAGTGGAGAGTGAAAAAGTTGGCTTAAAGCTCAACATCCAGAAAATGAAGATCATGGCATCCGGTCCCATCACTTCATGGGAAATAGATGGGGAAACAGTGGAAACAGTGTCAGACTTTATTTTTCTGGGCTTCAAAATCACTGCAGATGGTGATTGCAGCCATGAAATTAAAAGACGCTTACTCCTTGGAAGGAAAGTTATGACCAATCTAGATAGCATATTAAAAAGCAGAGACATTACTACTTTGCCAACAAAGGTTCGTCTAGTCAAGGCTATGGTTTATCCAGTGGTCATGTATGGATGTGAGAGTTGGACTATAAAGAAAGCTGAGCGCCGAAGAATTGATGCTTTTGAAGAGTGGTGTTGGAGAAGACTCTTGAGAGTCCCTTGGACCGCAAGGAGATCCAACCAGTCCATCCTAAAGGAGATCAGTCCTGGGTGTTCATTGGAAGGACTGATGTTGAAGCTGAAATTCAAATACTTTGGCCACCTGATGCGAAGAGCTGACTCATTTGAAAAGACCCTGATTCTGGGAAAGATTGAGGACAGGACAAGGGGACGATAGAGGATCAGATGGTTGGATGGCATCACCGACTCACTGGACATTAGATGGGTAATCTTTGGGAGTTGATGATGGACAGGGAGGCTTGGCATGTTCTGGTTCATGGGGTTGCACAGTTGGACACAACTGAGTGACTGAACTGAACTGAATTAAACCCATCCTCCTACCTATGACATTTTAATACTCGTTCCTAATGTTCATATCTTTCTTTAGAGCTGGTTTAACTTTGCAGATTCCAGTTTCTTGTTCTGCTTAATGGTATTAATTCCACATATTCACTTTATCAGATATTTTTAAGACAATTTTCCCAACTACCTGGAGTTGATTAGGGTGACAGAGCTTTACATTAGTATCTGTTTCTGTTGTAATCCTTGAGGGATAACATACCTCTTGAGAGTTAGGACTTCATTTATTTTTAGTTTACTTATATTGCATCTTTGTTTCCTGGCATATAGTTAGAGTTCAATAAGTTGCATACTCAATAAATTTGTAATTCATAATATTAAACATGTATGTGTATTTCCAACTCATGGTCTCTGCTCCAAATGTTTCTTCCTTATATATTCCAATGACTCATTTCCTAATTTTATTAAGATTTCTGCTGAAACATCACTTCCAAAAAGGACCTGCCCTAAACCACCAAATCATAAAATCTTAAATAGTATGAGCTCATGCAAAAATCACACAGTCTTATCATTCTCTTGGTTTTTATTTTCCTAATAGGAATTACAAATACCGTAAATGTTATTTGCTTATTTATTGTTTATCTCATTAGAATGTGAGTCATCCCAAGAAAAGGAGATGTGTTCATTGCTAGCATGTAAAAGAAGCCTTTTCACTTTGCTGATAAAGATCTGTATAGTAAAAGTTATGACTTTTCCAGTAGTCATGTACAGATGTGAGAGTTGGACCATAGAGAAGGCTGAGCACCAAAGAATCAATGCTTTCAAACTGTTGTGCTGGAGAAGACTCTTACGAGTCCCTTGGACTACAAGGAGATCAAACCAGTCCATCTTAAAGGAAATCAACCCTGAAAATTCATTGGAAGGACTGATGCTGAAGCTGAAACTCCAATATTTTGGCCACCTGATGTGAAGAGCTGTATTGCCTAGAAAAGACCTTGATGTTGGGAAAGATTGAGGGCAGGAGGAGAAGGAGGTGTCAGAGGATGAGATGGTTGGCTAGCATCACTGACTCAGAGGATGTGAATTTGAACAAACTGAAAGATAGTGAAAGACAGGGAGCTTGGCATGCTGCAGTTCACGAGGTTGCAAAGAGTCAGATGTGACTTATCAACTGAACAGCAATAACAACAAAAATAGGTCTAGTGTATTGTTATCGTTTGATAAGTATTAGTTCAATGAATGAGGAAATTGATTAAGCCCTACTCTACCCCCCAAACACAGACACACGTATTACTGGACTATAAATTTCATGAAAATTAGAAACAGTATGTTTCCTGTTTATCATTGTATCCAGTTTTCAGATATTTGTTTGTTGAATGACTGTTATATATGTGTGACTAGTCAGTTGCTTTGTGCCCTTTTTGGATTATAGCCTACCAGGTAGTTTATTTTAATCAGTGTTGTGTTAAAAGGAAATAAGTGTATTGTTTTGCATATTTTCTTGTTTTTATATGTTAAAATGAAATTTTACATAATGGAAAATTTGCAGAATTGTCACACTTGACTCCCTGGGGGAATTTAGAGATGTAATTCACATTGTCTTTTTGTCCTTTATCACCCTGAAAATGATAATGAGATTTACAGCTTGCATACATCTTCAACCCCAATCCTCAAGCCCACTACTGCATCCTTACTCCGTCTCCCAGTCCTGACTCAAATTTGGATTCTTACAAAACCTTATTTGCTAGGGGCAAATGGCCCAGATCCTGTCATAATTCAAAAAAGAGGAAGCTCTGAAGTACTCCAGGTGGCTACAGGAGAATAAAGAAGAAAAGGCCCATGAAAATTTTACTTGGTAAGCATTCTTTCGCATTACCAATTCTAATCCTCCAACTGTATTTAAAATGACTTTAGAGTTTTAGGTGACTCAAACTGAAATTGGGAACTTTCCCAAACTGGTGACTTTTTTTTTGTTGTTACCATATCCTTTGTTGTTCAAATTTAAATGTAACAAATTTAGTTGGGTATACCATGTGGAGTTCCAAAGAATAGCAAGGAAAGATAAGAAAGTCTTACTCAGTGATCAATGGAAAGAAATAGAGGAAAACAACAGAAGGGAAAGACTAGGGATCTCTTCAAGAAAACTAGGGATACCAAGGGAACATTTCACGCAAAGATGAGCACAATAAAGGACAGAAATGGTATGGACCTAACAGAAGCAGAAGATGTTAAGAAGAGGTGGCAAGAATATACAGAACTACACAAAAAAGACCTTCATGATCCAGATAACCACGATGGTGTGATCTCACCTACAGCCAGACATCCTGGAATCTGAAGTCAAGTGGGCCTCATTACAATAAAAGCTAGTGGGGGTGATGGAATTTCAGCTGAGCTATTTCAAATCCTAAAAGATGATGCTGTGAAAGTGTTGCACTCAATATGCCAGCAAATCTGGAAAACTAAGCAGTGACCACAGGACTGGAAAAGGTCAGTTTTCACTCCAATTCCAAAGAAAGGCAATGCCAAAGAATGCTCAAACTATTGCACAATTGCACTCATCTCACACGCTAGTAAAGTAATGCTCAAAATTCACCAAGCCAGGCTTTTTCTGGAAGTATGTGAACTGTGAACTTCCAGATATTCAAACTGGTTTTAGAAAAGGCAGAGGAACCAGGGATCAAATTGTCAACATCTATTGGATCATCAAAAAAGCAAGAGAATTCCAGAAAAACATCTACTTATGTTTAATTGACTACACTAAAGCCTTTGACTGTGTGGATCACAACAACCTGTGAAAAATTCTTCAAGAGATGTGAATACCAGACCAACATCCCTGTCCCCTGAGAAACCTGTATGCAGGTCAAGAAGCAACACTTACAATGGGACATGAAACAACAGACTGGTTCCAAATTGAGAAAGGAGTACGCCAAGGCTGTACATTATCACCCTGCTTATTTAACTTATATGTAGAGTACATCATGAGAAATGCTGGGCTGGAGGAAGCACAGGCTGGAATCAAGATTGCTAGGAGAAATATTAGTAACCTCAGATATGCAGATGACACCACCCTTATGGCAGAAATTGAAGAGGAGCTAAAGAGCCTTTTGCTAAAAGTGAAAGAGGAGAGTGAAAAAGCTGGCTTAAAGCTCTACATTCAAAAAATGAAGATCATGACATCCAATCCCATCACTCCATGGCATATAGATGAGGAAACATTAGAAACAGTGACAGACTTTATTTTCTCAGGCTCCAAAATCACTGCAGATGGTGATTGCAGCCATGAAATTAAAAGAGGCTCGCTCCTTGGGAGAAAAACTATGACCAACCTAGACAGCATATTGAAAAGCAGAGACATTGCTGACAAAGGTCCATCTAATCAAGCTATGGTTTTTCCAGTAGTCAGGTGTGGATGTGACAGTTGGACCATAAAGAAAGCTGAGCACAGAAAAATTGATGCTTTTGAACTGTGGTGTTGGAGAAGACTCTTGAGAGTCCCTTGGACTGCAAGGTGATCCAACCAGTCTATCCTAAAGGAAATCAGTCCTGAATATTCATTGGAAGGACTGATGTTGAAGCTGAAACTCCAATACTTTGGCCACCTGACGGGAAGAGCTGACTCATTGGAAAAGACCCTGATGCAGGTAAAGATTGAATGCAGGAGGAGATGGGGAGGACAGAGGATGACATGGTTGAATGGCAGCACCAACACGATGGATGTAAATTTGAGCAAGCTCCAGGAGTTGGTGATGGACAGGGAAGCCTGGCCCTGCTGGAGTCCATGGTGTCACAGAGTCGACACGACTGAGCCACTGAACTGAATTGAACTGAACCATGAACAATTCCCCTCAGGAGGCGTGACAATTCCCTCCGGTATCCTTGTCTGGATAATCCCATAGACACAGAAAAGCCTGGTGGGCAACCGTCCATGGGATTGCAAAGAATCAGACACGACTCAAGCAACTGAACAGCATGCACCATGAACATTAACACCTTAGGTACTTATGTTTTAAAATGTTGGCCATATAGAAATTTGATACTGCCAATTGGGACTAGTTACCACAAAAGTGTGAGTGTATTTTTAAATTACCATTTTAAATGGTAATGTTATTTTTAATTACAATTCTGCCAGAAGGCACAAAGATGGAGGGTAGACCAGGGTAGTGGGAGAGACATCCCCCTTTAAGACTCTGCTCTGAGGGTGCAAGCGCGGTACTCTGCTGGCTGGGTGGGGCATGTACCCACATTTGGGGAGGAGTGGCCCCCACGTGTTCACTGCTGGTCACTGACTAGGTGCTGTGCTTGCTGTCTGCACATTTGCCAGCGCAGCGGGCATAGATTCAGGCTTACCACGTTTGTAGTCCATGTGAGACCTCATAGTCCATGTGAAACCATATAGCCACATGACACCTGGTCTTCCTGTGCTTGAGGCTTCTTGCAAGTTTCTTGCACGTATGGAGCTGCTTCTTCAGGTTCTTTTCATGCTGTAAACTTGGCCAAGCAGCTTGTCAATGCCCTGCGCAGTCCTCCTGGCTTCAGGGAACTGGGTGCCCTTGTGTTTGTGCTACACCGAACCAGGGGTCTGTTCAGCTTCTGTCAAGTCTCCAGGCAACTTCTTTTTGGCTGTATTATGTGGCATGTGGGCTCTTTCCTAACCAGGGATTCAATTGTGCTTGCTGCTTTGGGAGCCGGAGTCAATCAGTGGACCACCAGGAAAGTCCCTCCTGGTAACTTTTTGAGAGGACCTTTAATGAAGCCCAAGGTGAAATATGGGCTTACCAGATGCTCTGTTGTTAAAGAACCCACCTGCCAATGCAGGAGCCGCAGGAGAAAGGGGTTTGATCCTTGGGTTGGGAAGATTCCCTAGAGGAGGGCATGGCAACCCTCACCAGTATTCTTGCCTGAAGAACCAATGGACAGAGGAACTTGGCAGGCTGCAGTCCATAAGGTCGCAAAAAGTTAGACCTGGCTGAAGCGACTTAGCAGGAAGGCACAGGTGAAATAGATCTCTTGATTGAATTTATTTTCTATATGTATGAATTCCTCTCAGCATCTCTCTCCTCTAAGTGAGGCTGTGTGGAGACCATTTATTAGAGGGTAATAAGAGTATGGCTGGTGCATTCAACTAGCTTGAAATTGTAATTTCAGCTAATTGAATGCAATTCTGTAAAAAATGAACTATATATGCCTTTGATTATCAGCCAAATTAGACACATACAGCTAGTGACCTAGCATATTTGCCAATTTAAAATTGATGTTCTAATGTTCTATGAAATTTATGCAAGTCTAAGGACTAAGAATAATATGAGCCTCATAAAAAGTCATTTCATCTAGAATATAACCAATATATTTAAGATTAATATCAAGGTTCTCATTATGTTTGTAATTAAAAAAAAGCTCATTAATGACGATTTTAAGCCGAGACGTTGTAATGATGTAACTTTTATAGTAATAGATTTATAATTAAACACACCTTTTTTTCCACTTAGAGTGTGAAATACTTAGATCTAGAATGCATTAATATTGATGTCTTTATTCATGAAAGAAACTTGTCTGAATTACTGTTTCCTAGAATTCCCTTGAGAATTTTGAGATTTTTTTTTTTTCCCCCCCACTTATAAAATCTTTGATTTTTCTTAGGAAAAGCCATTTTTGAATGCTTATAATGGAATGGCGTGGCCCCTGATAACCAGGTGTAGAAGATATGCTTGATCTTCAGGGTTCAGTTCAGGTAGGCAAAATCTATTTTGTGTGTGTGTGTACACATGTATAATTTTTTGTTTTTGTTATTTTAATTCTTAATTATATCTATAATTCTTTTATAATTCTATTTATAACTCTTATATATTTTATATCCTGATTTGATATCTATTTGTAGTCTGCCAGTCTGGCAGGGTGGAAGAAATTAGAGAAATAGGTGTGGGAGATTAAGAGATACAGACTTCTAGTTACAAAATAAATGAGTCCTGGGGATGAAATGTACAGCCTGGATAGTATAGTCAATAGTAATGCAATATCTTTGTATGATGACAGATGACTTATTGTGGTGATCATTTTATAATCCATAGAAATATCCACTCAATATGTTGCACACCAAGAATTAACATTATGTTTGTAGGTCAATTATATGAAAAAAAAAATCTAAAGAAACAAACTCATAGCCCAGAAGGAGCGGGTCGGGGGAGAGGTAATTGGATAAAGTGATCAAAAGGTACAGACTTCCAGTTGTAAGTCAAATAGGTACTAGGGCTGAAATGTACCACATGGTTAAGATAATTAGCACTGCTATATATCGTGCTGCTGCTAAGTCACTTCAGTCGTGTCCGACTCTGTGCGACCCCATAGACGGCAGCCCACCAGGCTTCCCTGTTCCTGGGATTCTCCAGGCAAGAACACTGGAGTGGTTGCCATTTCCTTCTCCAATGCATGAAAGTGAAAACTGAAAGTGAAGTCGCTCAGTCATGTCTGACTCTTCTCGACCCCATGGACTGCAGCCCACCAGGCTCCTCTGTCCATGGGATTTTTCCAGGCAAAAGTACTGAAGTGGGTTGCCATTGCCTTCTCGTATATGAAAGTTAAGAGAGTAACCCTAAGAGTTCTCATCAAAAGGACATTTTTTTCCTTTTTCTTTTATTTTGTATCTATATGAGGTAATGGATGTTCACTAAACTTTTTGTGATAATCATTTCATGATGTATGTCAGTCAAATCATTATGCTGAAAAAAAAATCATTATGCTGTTTACCTTAAAGTTGTATAGCATTGTATGTCTGTTGTATCTCAGTAAAACTGAAAGAATAAAAAATCATCTCCTTTACTCCATCTGAGGAGAGTAAACCCTTCATGTCACTTGTCCTCACAAATATCTGCATCGATGTCCATTTTCCCACCTAGTCCTTAGTCCACACAGTCGTGTCTGACACGTCTCTCTTTCCTGTCTGGTTGGCCCCTTCGGTGGTCCGTGTACAAGTGTGGGATGCCATGCTGTGTTAAGGTACTGAACTCACCATCATGCTGACACATTCTTCCCAGATTCACTATGCATCTTCTTCTCTCTGGGATTTTGAGTCCAGAGATTTGTCTTGAACAGGACACAGGGCCCAGAAATCAGGGCTCATGTCACCCTTCCTTACCCTTAAGCTTCCTTCTCCAATCCCTATATTCTCATCACATCTCTTTCAGCTCACTCTCTCTCTCTCTCTTTTTTTTTTTCTTTAATGGAGGAATCTTTTTCTGTCTAGGGACCAGAATCTGAATTCTCATATTATTGTTTTTCTGATTTTTGAAATTAGGAGTTTAGTTCAGTTCAGTCACGTCCAAATCTTTGCAACCCCATGGACTGCAACACACCAGGGCTCCCTGTCCATCACCAACTCCCAGAGTTTACTCAAACTCATGTCCATTGAGTCAGTGATGTTATCCAACCATCTCATTCTCTGTCATCCCCTTCTCCTCCCACTTTCAATCTTTCCCAGCATCAGGGTCTTTTCAAATGAATCAGCTCTTTGCATCAGGTGGCCAAAGTATTGGAGTTTCAGCCTCAGCATCAGTCTTTCCAATGAATATTCAGGACTGATTTTCTTTAGGATTAACTCATTGGATCTCCTTGCAGTCCAAGGGACTGTCAAGAGTTTTCTCCAACACCACAGTTCAAAAGCATCAGTTCTTCAGTGCTCAGCTTTCTTTATACTTCAGCGTTCACATCCATACATGACAAATGGAAAAACCATAACTTTGACTAGATGGACCTTTGTTGTCAAAGTAATGTCTCTGCTTTATAATATGCTGTTTAGATTGGTCACAACTTTTCTTCCAAGGAGCAAGCCTCTTTTAATTTCATGGCTGCTTTCACCATCTGCAGTGCTTTTGGAGCCCAAGAAAATAAAGTCTCTCACTGTTTCCATTCTTTCCCCATCTATTAGGAATGAAGTGATGGGACCAGATGCTGTGATCTTAGTTTTCTGAATGTTGAATTTTAAGCCAACTTTTTCACTCTCCTCTTTCACTTTCATTAAGAGGTTCTTTAGCTCTTCTTTGCTTTCTGCCATAAGGGTGGTGTCATCTGCATATCTGAGGTTATTGCTATTTCTCCCAGCAATCTTGATTCCAGCTTCTGCCTCATCCAGCCTGGCATTTTGCATGATGTACTCTGTATATAAATTAAATAATCAGGGTGACAATATACAGCCTTGATGTACCCCTTTCCTGATTTGGAACTAGTCTGTTTTTCTATGTCCAGTTCTAACTGTTGCTTCTTGACCTGCACACAGATTTCTCAGGAGGCAGGTCAGGTGGTCTGGTATTCCCATCTCTTTCAGAATTTTCAACAGTTTGTTGTGATCCATACAGTCAAAGTCTTTGGCAAAGTCAATAAAGCAGAAATAGATGTTTTTCTGGAACTCTCTTGCTTTTTCGATGATCCAGTGGATGTTGGCAATTTGATCTCTGGTTCTCTGCCTTTTCTAAAACCAGCTTGAACATGTGGAACTTCATGGTTCACGCACTGTTGAAGCCTGGCTTGGAGGATTTTGAGCGTTACTTTACTAGCATGTGAGATGACAGCAACTGTGCAGTAGTTTGAGCATTCTTTGGCATTGTCTTTCTTTGGGATTGGAATGAAAACTGACCTTTTCCTGTCCTGTGGCCACTGCTGAGTTTTCCAAATCTGCTGGCATATTAAGGGCAGCACTTTCACAGCATCATGTTTTAGGATTTGAAATAGTTCAACTGGAATTTCCTCACCTCCACTAGCTTTGTTTGTAGTGATGCTTCCTAAGACCCACTTGACTTCTGGCTCTAGGTGAATGATCACACTATCATGATTATCTGGGTCATGAAAATATTTTTTGTACAGTTCTTCTGTGTATTCTTCACCTCTTCTTCATAGTCTTCTTAATTCACTAACTCCCATGAGGATCTTAGGCTTTTGGAAAGCAAAGCTGGGGAGAGACTTTTTTTTTTTTTTTTTTTTGCTTAATCCTGCAATGGCAACCCACTCCAGTGCTCTTGCCTGGAAAATCCAATGGACGGAGGAGCCTGGTAGGCTGCAGTCCATGGGGTCGCTAAGAGTCGGACAAGACTGAGTGACTTCACTTTTTGCTTTCATGCATTGGAGAAGGAAATGGCAACCCACTCCAGTGTTCTTGCCTGGAGAATCCCAGGGACAGCGGGGCCTGGTGGGCTGCCGTCTATGGGGTCGCACAGAGTCGGACACGACAGAAGTGATTTAGCAGCAGCAGCAGCAGCCACAATGCTTATACAACACAGCAGTTCTACTCAGTCATTTTAGGAGAAGATGGATTGGGGGATTAAAAGAGTAGAAAAAAATGACTTACTATTTCAAATATATTACTCTACTTAGAGGTACAAATGAGATGAAGGTCTTGAATTTGAGACTGATTTGACCCAGTTCACGTCCCACAGTATGTAAAGTCTGTAGCAGAGCAAGAACCAGCTCTACACTGTTAGTGATACTATCGTAGATGAAGATCAACAAAACCAGTGCAATTAGGAAAGAAACTGGGGATATGGTAGCATAAATCAACAACACAAACAAAAAACCTGTGTAAATTCTCTGCTAAATTGTCCTTCTAATCTTAGCCCTCATTACTCTGGGCCCCTCACTTGTTTGCTTGCTAAGTTGCTTCAGACCTATCTGACTCTTTGCAACCCCATGGACTGTAGCCCACCAGGATCCTCTGTCCATGGGATTCTCCAGGCAAGAATGCTGGAGTGAGTTGTCATGCACTCCTCCAGGGGATCTTTGCAACCCAGGTATCAAACCTGCATCTCTTATGTCTCCTGCATTGCAGGCGCATTCTTTACTGCTGAGCCACAGAGGAGCCTGGACTTCTCATTTAGCCTTATGTTTTTGTAAAAATTATGAAAGTAAGTTTATTTTTTTAAAGCCGTACTCATATATTGCATTTTCCTCTCTGGCAAATGGCATTAGAGTGGCTACAGGCATTGTTGGGATCTTGTTAATAGGAAGTGAGGTAGGGATACAGTTGATGTTTATGGAATGGAGGAGCAGGGTTAATTTGAGTATGTCCCTCTGGGGCTTGAAACAGGAATTATGAGGGTTGTGGATAAGAAAAAATGTTTGAATTATTAAGCACCAGAACCTAATCTATGGAAAACTATTTTAATCATCAGATTATACAATTGTAAAGAAGAAGCCGAAGAATTGATGCTTTTGAACTGTGGTATTGGAGAAGACTCTTGAGAGTCCCTTGGATTGCAAGGAGATCCAACCAGTCAATCCTAAAGGAAATCAGTTCTGAATATTCATTGGAAGGACTGATGCTGAAGCTGAAACTCCAATACCCTGGCCGCCTGATGTGAAGAACTGACTTATTTGAAAAGACCCTGATGCTGGAAAAGATTGAAGGTAGGAGGAGAAGGGGAAGACAGAGGATGAGATGGTTGGATGGCATCACTAACTCAATGGACATGAGTTTGAGTAAACTCTGGGAGTTGGTTATGTACAGGGAGGCCTCATGTGCTGCAGTCCATGGGGTTGCAAAGAGTTGGATGTGACTGAGCAACTGAAATGAACTGAACTGAACTGAACTATACAATTATAAATGGAGGATGGAATTCCTGTTGATGTCTAATTGAAATAGAAATGCTGTCTTATCAGGAATATACTTGATAATACAGCATATAACAGTTACATAATGAAAAGTCTGTCTTCTTTTTTGATGGGAGTTATGTAAAATAGTATTATTTTGTTATCTGTGTTATAGCACAAAAATTTGCAGTGTACTACAAAAATTTACATGACATTACCTGTAATGAGTTGTGAAGTTGAAAGATACATTTCTAAATCACCAATAATCATGAAAAAGAAATCCATAAATTTTGACAAACCATGTCAGAGGAAAACCTGAATTGGAACTTTTTTCATATAGAAAATATTACCAAATAATACAAGATAATTTTCATAGTTGTTAGAGTATATAATCAAAAAATATAGTAAAGAATGAATTATAAAATGTATCAGAATGTTAACAAAAAAATTATGGCATTTGCTGAATTTTGTGATTTTTTGACTGTCAGCTTTGTAAGATTTACATTTTTTTTCTCATTCTAAGTAAGTAAGATGAGTATGTAATATTTTTGTTTATAATAGTATGAAGTTTTGCTTTATTCTAATTAAGAAGTATTATTCATTGTGTGAAAGTGAAGTGAAAGTTTAGTCCCTCAGTTGTGTCTGACTCTTTGCAACCCCAAGGACTGTAGCCTACCAGGCACCTCCATCCATGGGATTTTCCAGGCAAGAGTACTGGAGTGGGGTGCCATGTCCTTCTCCAGAGGAACCTCCCGACCCAGGGGTTGTACCCGGGTCTCCCACATTGTAGGCAGATGCTTTATGTCTGAGCCACTAGGGAAATCAAATACTGTTTTCTAACAACACAAGAGAAGACTCTACACATGGACATCACCAGATGGTCAATACCGAAATCAGATTGATTATATTCTTTGCAGCCAAAGATAGAGAAGCTCTTATAGGAAGCAAAAGCAAGCCAGGGAGCTGACTGTGGCTCAGATCATAAACTCCTTATTGTCAAATTCAGACTTAAATTGAAGAAAGTTAGGGAAAACCATAAGACCATTCAGGTATGACCTGAATCAAATCCCTTACAATTATACAGTGGAAGTGAGAAATAGATTCAAGGGATTACATGTGATAGAGTGCCTGAAGAACTATGGACAGAGGTTCATGACATTGTACAGGAGGCAGTGATCAGGACCATCCCAAAGATAAATGCAAAAGACAAAATGGTTGTCTGACAAGGCCTTACAAATAGCCAAGAAAAGAAGAGAAATGAAAGGCAAAGGAGAAAAGGAAAGATATACCCATGTGAATGAACAGTTCCAAAGAATAGCAGGGAGAGATTAGAAAGACTTCCTCAGTGATCAGTGCAAAGAAATAGAGGAAAACAATAGAATGGGAAAGACTAGAGATCTCTTCAAGAAAATTAGAGATACCAGGGGAACTTTTGATGCAAAGATGAGCACTAAAGGACAGAAGATATTAAGAAAAAGGTGGCAAAAATACACAGAAGAACTATACAAAAAAGATCCTCACAGCCCAGTTAATCCTGATGGTGTGATCACTCACCTAGAGCCAGACATCCTGGAATGTAAAGTCAAGTGGACTTTAGGAAGCATCACTATGAATAAAGCTAGTGGAAGTGATGGAATTCCATTTGAACTATTTTAAATCCTAAAAGGTTATGCTGTGAAAGTGCCATATATGCCAGGAAATTTGGAAAACTCAGCAGTAGTCACAGGATTAGAAAAGGTCAGTTTTCATTCCAATCCCAAAGAAAGGCAATGCCAAAGAATGCTCAAACTACCACACAAATGCACTCCTCTCACATGCTAGCAAAGTAAAGCTCAAAATCCTTCAAGCCAGGCTTCAGCAGTATGTGAACCATGAACTTTCAGATGTTCAAGCTGGATTTAGAAAAGGCAGAGGAAGCAGAGATCAAATTGCCAACATCCGATGGATCATTGAAAAAGCAGGAACATTCCAGAAAAACATCTACTTTTGTTTATTGACCCTGCCAAAGCCTTTGACTGTATGGATCACAATAAACTGTGGAAAATTCTTCAAGAGATGGGAATACCAGATCACCTAACCTGCCTCCTGAGAAATCTGTTTGCAGGTCAAGAAGCAACAGTTAGAACTGGACATGGAACAACAGACTGGTTCCAAATCGGAAAGGAGTACATCAAGGCTGTATATTATCACCCTGCTTATTTAGCATATATGCAGAGTTCAGTTCAGTTCAGTTGCTCAATCATGTCTGACTCTTTGCGACCCCTTGAACTGCAGCACACCAGGCCTCCCTGTCCATCACCAACTCCCAGAGTCCACCCAAACCCATGTCCGTTGAGTTGGTGATGCCATCCAACCATCTCATCCTCTGTTGTCCCCTTCTTCTCCTGCCCTCAATCTTTCCCACCATCAGGGTCTTTTCCAATGAGTCAGCTCTTCACATCAGGTGGCCAAAGTACTGGAGTTTCAGCTTCAATATCAGTCCTTCCAATGAACACCCAGGACTGATCTCCTTTAGGATGG
This sequence comes from Bos mutus, assembly GCF_027580195.1. NCBI lineage: Eukaryota > Metazoa > Chordata > Mammalia > Artiodactyla > Bovidae > Bos > Bos mutus. The sequence goes on from NC_091617.1 coordinate 53,500,430, forward strand.
ACTGGTTGCATCTCCTTGTAGTCCAAGGGACTCCCAAGAGTCTTCTCCAACGCTACAGTTCAAAAGCATCAATTCTTCAGCATTCAGCTTTCTTTGTAGTCCAACTCTCACATCCATACATGACCACTGAAAAAACCATAGCCTTGACTTGTTGACAAAGTAATGTCTCTGCTTTTTAATATGCTGTCTAGGTTGGTCATAACTTTCCTTCCAAGGAGTAAGTGTCTTTTAATTTCCTGGCTGTGGTCACCATCTGCAGTGATTTTGGAACCCAGAAAAATAAATCAGCCACAGTTTCCACTGTTTCCCTGTCTATTTGCCATGAAGTGATGGGACCAGATGCCATGATCTTTGTTTTCTGAATGTTGAGTTTTAAGCCAACTTTTCCACATCCTCTTTCACTTTCATCAAGAGGCTCTTTAGTTCTTCTTCACTTTCTGCCATAAGGGTGGTGTCACCTGCATATCTGAGGTTATTGATATTTCTCCCAGCAATTTTGATTCCAGCTTGTGCTTCATCCATCCCAGAATTCTTATGATGTACTCTCATATAAGTTAAATAATCAGGGTGACAATATACAACCTTGATGTGCTCCTTTTCCTACTTGAAACCAATCTCTTGTTCCATGTACAGTTCTAACTCTTTATTTATCATGAAATTTAAAATACCTCCTTTTTTTCTGTTATTAATATTAAATCATAAGAAAGTTCCATTTTAAAGATGATAGGGAAGTTTGTGTACTTATAATGTATATTAACTTTGAAAGGCGTAGATTTCTACTAAACACATATACTCTCACTATTATGGAACATTGGGGAATTATTTTAGGGCAAGTCTGTGGACACTTTTCTTTGCCCTGTTAATGTTAAGAAGCACCCTCCATGGTATGCTATATGAAATATTTGAAATTTCTAACCCAGGTCACCATTGATAGTGTGCACAAGCAATATGTATTTGATTTTGTATTCATTGATTTTGTGTGTATTTTTTTTTTTTTAAATGAGAGCCATGAAAAATTTCAGGTCCGAAGTTATTGAATCTGCCTGGATAAATTGATGCTTTTGTATATTAAACTATTCACATATTTATTTTCTGTCACATTATGCAAAACGTATCCTCTATATTTGCAGGAATTTTGTTTTGTCCTTGGCTGTATCTCCATCACATGGTACTGTGATAACATACAAAACACACTTGATAAATGTTTATTGAATGAATGAGTAAATTATATCATTGACCTCAAAGGATGAGTTATTGTTATTTCTTCACGTATTTTGATAATTCTTAATGATTGCTTGTTCTATGAGTTTGAAATACCCCTTTTCCATTAAATATAATACATTAAACACAATAAGAGCATTTTTGTTTTCAGAAAGACCCATTTAGTATGTATTTAATAGAAAAAGAACTGAGAAAAACAATATTGCCATTAACTCAAATCTTGCTTCCTATGATATCATCTTATGCAGACCAATCAGTGTACTCATTAATCAGTACTTCATGTTCAGTGCTCAAATCAGTCATAGTTAAATTGGGTAGAAATTAGCTGAGACCACCAATTATTTCTTTAAGTAATTATTATGTATCTGTTATGTATATAGCACAGAGCCAGGCATTGGGGGAGATAGAAAATTATTTTATTTACATAAGCCTTTATTCTTTCTTTAAGAGCAGCAATTGTGTCATCTATGTCCTACATATCATATGTTCAGTGTTATGGCTTTTTGATGGTAATTTGGCTTCAGTGAACTACAGTCCTCAGACTTCTCTATTGCATATGTGTATGTGTAGGGTAGGTTTTAAAGGATATCCTCTCGTGGGATTAGGAAGACAGTGGTCATTTTGTAGCATATGCATATTTCTTGTATTTAATGAAAACCCTAAGCCAGGTGCTGCTGTGAAGGGATTTTACAGATGTGGTTAAGGTCCCTTAATCACTAGACTTTAATAAAGAGAAAGTGGGGTGGGCCTAACTTAATCTGAGTGAAAGCCTTTAAAAGAAGATTTAAGATTTCTTTAAAGCCAGGGCTCCACACAGCTTCCAGCTCGGTAATTGCTCCCTTTCTTCTAGATCTTCTTTCCTGACCGCTGCCTGTCGACAGAGAGCTTCAGTCCATTCTCATGGGATTCCAGCCTGTGTGTCATTTTCCCTTCCTGATGGCCTGTCCTATGTACTATGTACAGCCCTTACAATTGTACTAGCCAATTCCTTGTAATAAAGTTTTAAAAAAAATCTCGTGGGGCAATTGGTCCATGAATATGAAAGCATAGACAATAAATAGTTCAGTGGCATCTTGTGTTTTCAGCAGGATGAGATGGCAGGATCATGAGAGGTGAGATGGCAAGATTGTGAGAGGTCAGTATGGCCAAAGTATAATCATAAAATTTTAAAAGATCAAAAAAGAAAAAAAGGAGGGAAAGAATTCTGTTTAGTGTTTAACAGAGTTATTGAGGTTAAATTAACGTGTGAATCCAAAGGACAATAAAACAGATTTCCGTTTCAACCAGCAGCCCACTTAAACTTTTACCTGAGTTGTCCTTCTACAAGTAGCTAGAAATGTCTAATGATGTCTACAAATTATTGTTACTTAATTTTGAGAAAATGTCAAGTATTCAGCCTTAACAATCTTTAGCTAAATAGCAATGTTAATTTTTTCCTGTAATTTTTCAGAGTAAAGTCAAGAATCCTGGGTACAGTAGGTTCTATTAAAAAAAATAATAATAATAATGAAAGCTTAGGAGTGAAGCAACAAAAACAAAGATTTCCCGCCATACCTTTCAAAGTAGTCTTTAGTTTGTGAAAGTGAAAGTGAAGTCACTCAGTCGTGTCCGACTCTTTGCAACCGCATGGACTGTAGCCTACCAGGTTCCTCCATCCATGGGATTTTCCAAGCCAAGAGTACTGGAGTGGGTTGCCATTGCCTTCTCTTAGTTTGTGGGCAGCCCTTTAAAGTTGCTGGGGCATGTGTTTGTTGAAGAAAGAGCCAGCACACATTTATTGAGAGTCAGGAGAGGCAGAGATGGCAGGCAGGTACATGATTTGTGTGTGTACATGTGGGAAAGGTGGTGACAGTGGAGGAGCAGCTACTCATATTTGAGGAAAGGTGATTCCAGAAGGTAAGAGTTTATTCTGATAGGAATCCTAGTGGTGTTAGGATTGTTGGGCCAGTTTAAGAGAGATTAGCTTTGTTTACTGAGAATACATTTGAGGAATCACTTAGAGCATATATTCTTGCTGTAAATATACTTTTTTGTTCTTATTTGTGAACATGAAACAAAATGGAAATGCAAAAAAAGGTATGGAATTTTCTAGTAATTTCCTAATTTTAAGAAGCAAGCACCATGCTGGCAGTTGTAGGAGAAATATTATCATATATTAACAATATTTAACATAATAAATAGTATGCATTTAGTGTTTTTTAGCTTATAAAGGAGAAATATTAACATAGTAATGATATTTAACAAATAGTATGTGTGGATAGCATATTATAGCTTATAAAGCACTGGCATGCATGCAAATAGAACTTCTTCTATTACGGTCACAGTCACTGTGATACAGGCTCAGACTGTATTTTATACATACAAAGTTTAAGGCTTTCACCACTCTGACCTGAATGCCTTCTTCCTGGAATGGTTTACCAACTGTTAAATTCCTGAAATACTTCTGCATCAATTCATAAATAGTTTCAAACCGTAACCTACTGAGTATTCCCTACCTCCCTACTGAGTATTACCTACCTACCCCAAATTATCTCCCTGGGGCTTTCAGCTCTCCACTATCCATCAGTGAAAGTGTTACTATCTAGCCCAGCAGGGAACTACCAAGACTTAGCTCTAAATTTTCCTGGTTTCCCTTCTGATTGGCTGTTACACAGGTCATGCTGATTGTTAAATATCTTAAATCACATTCCCTAGTCACTAATTTTGCATTTATTATCTATCTTTCAAAACTGTCGAAATCTGTCATCTTTGATGTTTTTCTTTCTAGTTCTTTTGGTTTTGGGGGCTTATGCCTTAAAAATACCAATACTATGATTTCAGTAGAGTGTCAGAAGGGAGAAGAGATAAATTCATTCATTCGTATGCTTCATTTAACCATAGTTTGATTAATAATCTTCAAGGATGCTGAAAACATCCGTTAGAATGAGGGCTTATATAATGGCTCACTGTGGAACTTTATTAAGAAGTGTTCCATGAAAAGAAAAAGAACTCTTTGATCCAATAAGTATGAAGTGTCAGGTTAAATGAAGTCAGACTTACTTTTTCTTCTCAGCTTTTTAGTACTTTTATATGCTATTGTTCATTATTAATTTCCAAACCAGTGTTAAAATATGGTGTGTTTCTCACACTTTTTTCTCCTCAGATTCCTCTTCTCTTTTAAATGGAACATAAAGGTAGTAATAAGGTAGGAATATCTTAAGGCAGTGTCTTAAAGTAATATCTTTTAAGGTAGTAATATCTTATCAGGAACAGTATTTTAGAAAGTGAAGCATATTTTGAGGGGGACTTGTGTTGCACCATTTGCAGTCCAGTGGGGACCTGACACTCTTGTCTAAAGTTGCATCTGAGCTTAAGAAGCTGGGAACTATATTTCCCAGAATCCTCTTTCTTGTGGAGTCCCAGATTTGAGCTTTCCCATGAAAGGACATATTCTCAAAAGTTGAGCCCTTGAGAACCACAGCTAAGTGGACTCACTTAAAATCAGTTCATTGGATCTTTCCAGAGATACTATAGAATTGCAACATCTTTTAGACAAAATCTTTTATCAGTAGCTTTAGTGTTTTGGGCTGAGACAAGCCCTCTAATTTTTAGAGGCAGCTCTCTTAACTTTTGGTGGAAGCTTCCCTGATCTCTGCTCTCCCATTTCTTCTAAGAAAAGTATAAGCCCTTAATTCTTAATAAAACCCTTTACGTCCATGATTCATAGGGTGGCTTCTGTTTTGCCAGTGAACAACTCATTCAGTACTGATCAAGAGTAGTGCCAGTGAGTCTATCAGAAATGTCTGTATAGCTTCCTATTCAAATATTAGAATAACCACTTAGGATTTCATGAAATTTACTCAATGTCAGGAAGCCAGTGTTTAGAGTATTTCTCTATACCTTTTCCAACTTGGGCTGACCAGTATGACCAAAAGTAAAACTGTTTTTCATGTAGGCGAGTCTTTATCCAAGGGTAGCAGTATTATTTAAGTAACCAAGAAATTGGCCAGCCTATGTAAATTTGGCATTAAAAAGGATAATTATCTAATATCCTGCAGATGGCATTTCAAGTTCAGATAAATTAGCAATATTGAATTGGTGAGCTTTTTTTCTAGGAAAAAGATTCTTTCTTGAAAACAGAGTATGAGGATTAAACAAAGACTAAAGGGCAAATGCTTCCCTTATAGCTCACTCAGTAAAGAATCCACCTGTAAGGAAAGAGTCCGCCTGCAATGCAGGAGACCCTGCAATGCAGGTTCAATCCCTGGCTTGGGAAGATCCCTGAAGACGGAAATGGTAACCCACTCCAGTATTTTGGCCTGAGAAATCCTATAGACAGAGGAGCCTGGCAGGCTACGGTCCATGGGGTCATAAGAATTGGACGCAATTAAACCACCACCAAAGGGCAAAAACAAAATAAAACTGAAACAACACTTAGAAAAACCCAACAACTTCTTCCCTGTGTCAGGGTAAGTGAACAAGTTCCCTGACTTCTCTCCTCCCATCCATTTCAATCATGTGTTCAATCAGCTTCAACTGAAAGCACTTTCACCTTTAAACTTTGTATATCACAATTACCTTATCTTTTAATAGTTTTGATTCTGGAGATTAGAATTTTGTGTACTGTAAACTCCTATAGGGCCAGAACCAGGTCCCTTTTTTCCTTTCTGCAGATACTTGAACATCAGGTAGTTTAGTACTAAAAATGCTTCTTTGTGTAGATTTTGGGAGTTGGATGTTGACTTGTCATTTCTCTTTTGTACCTATCTTAATTCTGCTTTATTTGTGTTATGGAAGGTCAAGTGTACATAACTCTGATCAGTTAAATCTAGGTTAAATAGCCTCTCACCCACACCAAAGGATGGACAGAACAATTGAGCTGGACATTTAGGTGCTAGACTTTTGCTTATTTGTTGAATGAATAATGTGTTTTTCTGAACTATCAAATCTATAAAATATCATAAAGAATCACACAGTTCATTTACATGTCAGTCAATCAGTGAGAATGTATTGGACACTTATGATGTGTCTAGCATAGTAATAGTGCCTAGAGAAAGTTGTTCAGTTGTGTCTGACTCTTTGTGATCTCATGGACTATACAGTCCATGGAATTCTCCAGGCCAGAGTTCTGGAGTGGGTAGCCTTTCCCTTCTCTAGGGGATCTTCCCAACCCAGGGACTGAACCCAGGTCTCCCTCATTGCATGCGGATTCTTTACCAGCTGAGCCACCAGGGAAGCATTGTAATAATTACATAATTATGTTCACTGTTAATAAGTAATACTATTTTTTTTAGCTCTCACACAGAATAAAGTACATGAAAGATTCAGTTCCTTCTCTTAACAGGGAGTCAAAATTATACTGCTCTGAGTGAAGTTTTAATGCATATGAGGTCATCATGAATTTTTAAATAGATTTTTAAAAATTGAAGTACAGTTAATTTACAGTGTGATATTAGTTTCAGATGTACAGCAAAGTGATTCAGTTATACACACATATATATATGCTATTTTTCAGATTCTTTCTATTATAGGTTATTATAAGATATTGAATATGATTCCCTGTGCTGTATGGTAGGTCCTTGTCGTTTACCTATTTGAAATGTAATGTGTATATATTAATCCCAACCTCTAATTTACCTCCTCATCTCCAGCTCCCGACCCTTTGGTAACCATAAGTTTGTTATCTGTGTCCGTGAATCTCTTTCCGTTTTGGATATGTTTTTTGTTTTTTTTGTTTAGATTCCATATATAAGTGATCTCATATAATGTTTGTCTGACTTACTTCACTTACTATGATAATTTTTAGGTCCATCCATGCTGCTGCAACTGGCATTGTTTCATTTATTTTATGGCTGCGTACTAGTTCCTTGCCTTTATGCACACCTTCTTTAGTCATTCCTCTGTCAGTGAACATTTAAGTTGCTTCCACATTTTGGCTGCTGTAGATAGTATTGCTGTGAACATTGGGGCACATATATATTTTCAAATTAGAGTTTTCTTGAGATATATGTCCAGGAGTGATATTGCTGGATCATATGATAACTATTTTTTTTTTTTTAAAGGAACCTCCGTACTGTTCTGTAGAGTGGCTGTACCAATCTACATTCACATCAACAATGTAGGAGGGTTCCTTTTTGTCCACATCCTCTCCAACGTTTATTATTCGTGGACATTTTAATGTTTGCTATTCTGATTGGTGTGAGGTGATACCTCTTTGTAGTTTTGATTTGCATTTGTCTAGTAATCAGTGATATTGGGCATCTTTTCAGGTGCCTGTTGGCCATCAGAGTTGTTTTAATTTAGCATGGGCAACATCATTTCTCTTCACAGAAATATGTCTGACCTTGTTTTCAAGGGTGGCCTGGGAAATTCTGAGACTCAAAATGTGGATGACTTGTGGTAGCTGAAATGCCACCATCCTGAACAAAGAAGAGACCTTTGCAAGGCCAGAATCCAGTTGTTTGTTCAATTTTCCAAGCACAGAAATATGTTAGCTCTGAAAAACAGTCAGGGAGAAATTTGTTTAAAATGCAGTCTAGAAAGAGATTGCAATTTTCCCAAGTTCTCAGTCTGCTTAGGGAGGTTGTTAACAAGACTTTCAGAGTCCTAAACCTCTAATAATCAAGGTTTTCTAGTAAAGCCTTGGATTAGCAAGCCTCATAAATGATGTCTGGCTCAGAGAAGGGGGCCTGACTCTGAATGATTTCTACTTGGTCTTTTTGTTCTTCTAGTTACTCTCTATCAAATACCCTAATAAGTAAAACAAAACAAAAGAAAGCAGAACTTTCTTCTGTCCATCAGTGGAATAGCTTTGAGCAAAAAGAAGAAAAGGGAGAAACTCATACAGCAGATAGCAAGTTTTATTAAAGGAATATATTTAGGAAGCATAACATTTATGTAATTTCAGATAATTAATATTGGGGTTGATTTGAATGGAGAAGTGAGCAAAAATAAATTTTGAAAGTAGAATTCAAATTGACTTTCATTTATAAAAATTGATTTTTTACCTCACTTTAAAATAATCTGTTTGTTCCATAAGGTGACATGAACCTATGTAGTTACTAGCTGATATGATTACTAATGAGCACATAAATGATTTTTCTGGTTTGCTTATAAATACATGTTTCTGATTATAGTGCAAAATCTCAGAACACAGACAAATCTGAGAAACTCTGTTACTGAAACTGAAATCAGCAATTCAAAATTGGATGAATAAGTTTAAGTAGAGTGTCAGGATGGTGGCATATTTAGGTATATATAACCCTAGAATTTCTCTGTGCTACTCTATGGGGTGCCACATCAGTCAATGTGTTCATGGTCTAATGATTCCGGTTTCTGTTATCATCAGCTTTGTCTGTTCATTCATTTCCTTTTATTGCTATGTGGTACTCCATTGTACGACCCTTCACAGTTTATGTGTCTATTCCCCCAAAAAGCAGTGCAGTGAGACTAGCCTGGTGCCATTACTCTTGACCCCGGTGATAGAGAAACTGACAACAATTTTCAGGTTCATGATTTATTCATCGTTACTCTGAGCAACTTGCTTCACCTATGCTACACACAGTTGTCACTTAAGAATACAGGATAATAGTAATAATCTACTAGGATTGCAGATTGTGTGTTGTAGTTGTTGAATTTTAGTATTACACTTTATTTTCCATTCTTCTATTTTTGAAAACTGGCATTTCAAACAGAAACTTTAAGTAATATTTATGAATATTTTCAAGATTTCTCCCACAGGTATTTTCTTTATTCATATGGTTAATCCATGTATTTAGATAATAAAGTGGCAAGAAATCCATCCCTCAAGGCTGCTTATAAACTATGGACTATAAAGTATGTTGAAAGTAGACTCACCTGCTTGTCAGTTGCAAAGGCATGTTAATCCATCTATATAATTTATTTCTTTTACTACTCTTGCTTTTCTACTGGGCTTTACACATGATAAGAAGCCGTCTATTATGCCTGTAATGTTTTTTAAAACAGCATTTTAAAAGCTGGGCAGATGTTTCCTGGGAAATGGTCGAAAACCAAGTACCTTGTAGAGGTAAATGGTGATAAAGATTCATATTTTCTGTTAACTGAGTTAGGAATAGAAGAGACTAAGCCCAGAATCAGTGTGTCTTTTTTTAGGACAAGACATGGTGGAACGAAATTCTGTTTCTTTCATAAACATTCATAGTCTGTCTTCATTTTCATTTTAAAAATAAATTTGGTGGTCTTTGTATTTTGTTAATCAAGACTGTATACTTATACATGATAGAAGTATATTTGAAATCCCCTATACATATCAAGGCTATGGTTTTTCCAGTGGTCATGTATGGATGTGAGAGTTGGACTATAAAGAAAGCTGAGAACCAAAGAATTTATGCTTTTGAACTGTGGTGTTGGAGGAGACTCTTGAGAGTCCCTTGAACTGCAAGGAGATCCAACCAGTCCATCCTAAAGGAGATCAGTCCTGGGTGTTCATTGGAAGGACTGATGTTGAAGCTGAAACTCCAATACTTTGGCCACCTGATGCAAAGAGCTGACTCATTTGAAAAGACCCTGATGCAGGGAGGGATTAAGGGCAGGAGGAGAAGGGGATGACAGAGGATGAGATGGTTGGATGGAATCATCAACTCAATGGACATGTGTTTGGGTAGACTCTGGGAGTTGGTGATGGGCAGGGAGGCCTGGCGTGCTGCGATTCATGGGGCCACAAAGAGTTGGACACGACTGAGAGACTAAACTGAACTGAACTGATACATATACAGGTAGTATCAATAATAATAATGTAAATTTACTGACTTACAAAAGTGCAAAGTCCAGGATTCTGTTTGGCTTTAGGCATGGATTGAAGCACAACATGGATCTCAGATGATGTCATCAGTGTCAATTTCACTTGGAAGTGCTGGTCAGATGATGACCAGGGGTCCAATAATCTCATGTGCTTAGCAGTGGTCAAAGGTTTCATTCTTCGAAAGCAGATACAAAGATGGAGTTTGTGGTCCATGCTATTTATTAGGAATCGACACCTGTGAGAGGAAGAAGAGGGGAAACAGGATTGGGCAGAGGGAGTTGTCAAGTTGAAATTTAGTTTCAGCAAATCTTCAAGCAGTGTGATAAGGAAATTTGGAATGAGTGGCCTTTTAGAATTATCTCACATCAGGCTTCCCTTGTGGCTCAGATGGTAAAGAATTTGCCTGCAATGCCAGAGACCTGGTTCGATCCCTTGATTGGGAAGATCCTCTGGAGAAGGGAATGGCAACCCACTCCAGTATTCTTGCCTGGAGAATTCCCATGGACAGTGAAGCCTTGCGGGCTACAGACCCTGGGGTCACAAAGAGTCAGACAAGACTGAGCAAGTAAGCACCCACAGCACAGGCCCCAATAGCTGGGCCTTCATACCCCTGCCTTATTCAGTTACTAGAAGCATGCCACCCTGGGAAGTGTGTGACCTGCAGCAAGGTTGGATCTCAGCGACTACAGAACTGCATCAGGCCCTGAAGGAGCCAATGGTTGGAGACTGTCTGCTGACTGCACTTTGTCCACTTGGGCAGAAAGCTATACCCTCAGAGGGGATCTTCATGTTTGCTACATTTTACCTGTTGTGCTGCTCAGCTCTACTTAAAGCTATATTTGGAAGAGCGTTTAGTGGGAAGAACCACAGCACCTGTCACTGAAGTTTGTCTTGGGAGTGTGTGTGTGGGGGTCATAACTGGTACTTTTTCTCCCCCTCTAGTATTCATCCTAAATTTTTCTTAATCTTAACTATCATCTTTGCTCACTTTAATGTCCTGCCTATAGTCATGACCTAGACGTTCTGTCCAAGGGGTCTGGGTCCTGGGTTGCCATGCTGTTCTTAGTTTAACTGGGATTCGTGTCCAACAAAGCCTCAACCCTACTGAGAACTGGAAAAATTAGCTTGTCAGTTTCCTAAGAATGAGCCCTTTATACCTCACCTTGCTCAGTTGCTGGAGGCAGCCTGTCTGGGAAGTGCATAATCTCAGGTGGAGATGAGTTTAGAAACTTAGGTAAGATCTTGAAAGCACTAATAACTTTAGATTCAGCCCTTGTATGAATGTTTTCCTCGTAGAAGGATCTGAGCAGTGCATCTTCAGGTCTGCCATATCAGATCCAATTGGAAGAGGCTATGGTGGTCATAATAGTCCAGCATGGGGTGGGAGTATAGGCTCTTACTGGCCTCTTGTTAAACTTGCAAATCACTTACCCAGTCACTGTGGTCAGAGTACAGGCTTTTCCCATTGGCCCAGCTCAGGTAATATGACCACTATTGTGGTCAGGAGAGGAGGAGTGTTCTCTTATTCCTTTAATGGAATCAATTCACTATAGAAAACCTATCTTTATTTACCAGACTAAAAGGGAAAGAATTTTGATCAGCCAAACACAGCTGATGTCCACTATTTGTAGGAATCAGTAAGGATTGTAGAAGTAGCTATAAAGCATCTACAAAAGTAAGTTAGTATTGAAATCAAAAGGTCTAGTAAGTTCTGGGACAACACTTGTAGATCTCTCAGTTCGAGCCTGCAGGCAAGAACAAAAGTAAGAGAAATCACAGTGTCCTCTTAGCAAGTGCAGAGCCAGTAGCAAAAGAAGTAAAAACTACTACGAACAACCCCCACAAATGCCATCTAAAGGGACGTATTCTTACTATGTGCTGACGAACAATCAGTCTTTTTCTTAGCAGGAAACTCTTAGAATTTTATTTTGATGTATGTCTTCCTATGAAGAGTGATTGTCAGAGTCTATCTAGGAAAATAGAAACCTTTTCAAGTATTTAAATTAGAAATAATATATTCAGGGCATCAACTAAATGGGTAGAAAACAAATGGGATGGTGAGGCAGTTCAGTTTAGCAGCAGCAGAAAGCCACCATCACCAGTACTAGATTAGAGCAGTAAGGGGAGACAGCATGGTTAAAGGGATCAAGGGGTTGGAGTCACCCAGTTACCTGTCTGGTGAGAGCTGAAGCCACATAGGAGATGCAGTGAATGCCAGAGACATTGCCCGAGTTTGAGTGGGAAGGGGAGGGAGAAATACCCTGACTTTTCTTTCTGCTGGCCTTCTAGATTCCCCTGTGCTTTGGAATAGCATAGCTGAGCCACAACCAGCTGATTTTAATCGTAAACTAATACAATGCATCCTGTCCTAACCAGTCCCCTCTCCATGTATTGTGGAGACTAGAAAGGACAAAGAATGCTCCGGAGGGCAAAGCCCAGGAATGACATTATAGCCAGGATGAAAACACTATCAGTCTTAGACTAAATGCCTTAAATTTGAGGTGAAGCAAAGGAAAGGTAGTTCAGAGACTGAAATAGATATTCTCTCCTTTCTTAAGCAATTCTTATCCTTCCAAGTTTCCAAGACAGTAAATTGGTTGTGAGGGCTATTTCTCCAGGTCTGTTATCTCTGACACAGTAAGGCTTTTTTCATTTTTCCGAAAGATTTATTACCTGGAAAACCAGCTTTGTATTAGTGATCTTGATTTCTGGATCTCATGGGGTTGGGGAATGTAAGTGCTGGAAGTATGATGAAGTAAAAGCAAAATTTACAACTAAGTTGGTTCATTGAAGAACAAATGCTGTTTATCTGGAAACGAATGCTGCAGATTAACCTTTGTTGCTGTTCAGTCACTCAATCATGTCTGACTCTTTATAACCCCATAGACTGCAGCACGTCAGGCTTCCCTGTCCTTTACTATCTCCTGGAGTTTGCTCAAATTCATGTCCATTGATTTGGTGATGCCATCCAACCATCTCATTCTCTCTGTTGCCTTAACCTTAATTATTCCTTACAAATCACATACATTTTAACCTATGAAATCTTAACACATTAGAGTTAAAGCTCATTAACACTGAATTCTGTAAAGGGACCATGTGATAATTTTTTTGCCCATCTAAGCACACTATTGGCTACTAATGGTCTACTGGGTCTCAGTGTACTAGCAGTAGCCAGAGAGGTGTTTCAGTTGAAGGGATTTAGTCATGCTCTGTAAAGAAAATTATGTATTGTTTTCTCTATACATTTACACAGAATTTGTCTTGATCCTAGTTTGCAGGTTTTGTTGTTTAAATAACCATTATTCCCTCCACATCACATGAGCTAGTTCTGTTTGGACTTTCTTTAGAGTATTTGTCATTGTTCTGCTTGATGATGGAATGTCTCTTTCTTACAAGGCTCTTATCCCTGGGTTGGGAAGATTCCCTGGAGAAGGGAACAGCTACTGACTCCAGTATTCTGGCTTGGAGAATTCCATGGACTGTACAGTCCTTGGAGTCTCAAAGAACTGGACACAACTGAGCGACTTTCACTATATCTCTGGATTTGGTTTGTTAATATTTTGTTGAGGATTTTTATATTTATATTAGTGAAATATACTGATGTGTAATTGTTTTCTTCTGTAAAGTCTTTATGTGGTTTCTGTTAAAAGACTGCCACATTTGGCTTGGTCTCCTCCTTTCTATGCCATTGTCGGAAAATTGTTCCCGGGAAGAGAATCAAGCATAACTGGGATTTTACCTCCTTTCAAAGATTGTGGCATGTCACTATCTTTTGTACGGTGTCTAAACACATATTTTTCTGCTTTTGTACTTATTCATGGTGCCCATACTAGTCTAGAATATGCTGCTTTGTCATAACAGGTGGTGGGTAACCTCATGGAATATTCTTATATGTGATATGCTATTTTTTTTTTCAGGAATATGTAGGTTCTTTTTACCTATTTGCCACAGATTACAGATTAACTACTTGGACTATATTCATTCATTGATTCAATTAGTTGTGTGCTTCTAATAACATTGAGTGGGCTTCCCAGGTGGCACAGTTGATAAGATCCCTGGGTTGGAAAGATCCCCTGGAGGAGGAAATGGCAACCCACCCTAGTGTTCTTCCCTGGCAAATTCCATGAACAGAGGAGCCTGGCGGGTTACAGTCCATGAGGTTGCAAAAAAAGTCAGACACAGTGAGTGCACATGTGCATGTATATACACACACACACACCAGTAGTACCCTGTACTCAGTCAAGGCTATGGTTTTTCTAGTGGTCATATATGGATGTGAGAGTTGGACTATAAAGAAAGCTGAGCACTGAAATATTGATGCTTTTGAACTGTGGTGTTGGAGAAGACTTTTGAGAGTCCCTTGGATTGCAACAAGATCCAACCAGTCTATCCTAAAGGAAATCAGTCCTGAATGTTCATTGGAAGGATTGATGTTGAAGCTAAAACTCAAAAAAAAAAAAAAAAATAAATAAAACTCGAATACTTTGGCCATCTGATGCAAAGAGCTGACTCATTTGAAAAGACCCTGGTGCTGGGAAAGATTTAGGGTGGGAGGAGAAGGGGATGACAGAGGATGAGATGGTTGGATAGCATCACCAACTCAATGGACATGAGTTTGGGTAGATTCCGGGAGTTGGTAATGGACAGGGAGGCCTGGTGTGCTGCATTCCATAGGGTCACAAAGAGTCGTACATGACTGAGAGACTGAACTGAACTGAACTGAACTGAATATAAGGTAAAGAGTGAAAGAGGTGTCATATTTGATTTCATGTGATCTGCATACATTTCATTTATTTATTCTTTTACATACACTTTAGAATTGACTTGTAACATTGAAAATAAACTTTATATTTTACTGGATTTACTTCCATTTATAGGTTAATTTGAGGAAGACACCTTTGCAGTATTCCTTCCTACATTACATAGAGATAATTTCAAATCATCTTCTCTCCTTGAAAACATTAAAAAATTTTTTTTCTGTCTCTTTTCTTAAATATAGGATTTGCATATTTCTTATTTGGCTAACCCTAAGTGTTTTATGAAAAGGGTTTTGTTGCTGTCATCAATGTGCTATTTTCCCTCCATTACACTCTGGTGGTTGTTGTTGGTATAAAAGAAAGTTGTTGCTTTCTGTATGAATCATTTGCTAATCTCTCTATGAAATCCTAACAGTTGTTTCTTTAGGATTTGCCAGGTAGAGCTTACTGGATCTTTATTTCCATGAAATATACTCTGCAAAATATTAGTTAATGCTGTGAATTAGTACAGTGCCTATGTTTATCTAATGTGAACAGGCTGTATACACATTTTCTCTGCAGAGATTGGTATTCAGTGTAGTGTGGCCATAGAGGATTTAAAATTCTCTTGGAATGACCAGCCAGTTCCTGCTTAGAGTCAGGGTTGGAAAAATAGAATTCCAATCCATGCAGCATCATCAGTTCAGTTCAGTCGCTCAGTTCTGTATGACTCTTTGTGACACCATGGACTGCAGCATGCTTGGCCTTCCTGTCCATCACCAACTCCCAGAGTTTGCTTAAATTAATGTCCATTGAGTCGGTGATGCCATCCAAATATCTCATTCTCTGTTGTCCCCTTCTCCTCCTGCCTTCAGTCTTTCCTGGCATCAGGGTCTTTTCCAATGAATCAGTTCTTTGCATCAGGTGGCCACAGTATTGGAGTTTCAGCTTCAGCATCAGTCCTTCCAATGAATATTCAGGACTGATTTCCTTTAAGATAGACTGGTTGGATCTCCTTACAGTCCAAGGGACTCTCAAGAGTCTCCTCCAACACCACAGTTCAAAAGCATCAATGCTTCGGCACTCAGCTTTCTTTACAGTCCAACTCTCACATCCACACATGACTACTGGAAAAACAATAACTTTGACTAGATGGACCTTTGTTGGCAAAGTAATGTCCCTGCTGTTTAATATGCTATCTAGGTTGGTCATAACTTTCTTCCAAGAAGCAGCGTCTTTTAATTTCATGACTGCAGTCACCATGTGCAGTGATTCTGGAGCCCCCCCAGAAAAAATTGTCACTGTTTCCATTGTTTCTCCATCTATTTGCTATGAAGTGATGGGACCAGATGCCATGATCTTAGTTTTCTGAATGTTGAGTTTTAAGCCAACTTTTTCACTCTCCTCTTTCACTTTCATCATGAGGCTCTTTAGCATCATATTGTCAACTTAAAAAATAGTTGCAACCTTAAGGTTGAGAGTTATGTTTTATTTTGTGGTAATTTTTAGGACTTCAGTCCTGGGAGATAGCATCTCAAGTAACCCTGGGAGAACTGCTCCAAGGAAGTGGGGGGAGGAATCAGATTATATAGAGGTTTACACCAAAGGGTAGGTAGTCTGAACATCAAAAGTATTTTGTGAATTAAAGAAAACCAGATATCCCAAGTTAAGGAATTTAGTGCTTTTGTATGTATGGTAAGATGCAAGAGTCTGGACTCACTGAAGTCATTCTTTTCATATGATCTCGGTTATCTGGGGACAGTATCCTGCATTTTTCACATTCTGAGTTCCTCTATGCTCACTGTAGGGAGTGACTGAAGCTTGGTGGCTGCCCGATCACATAGATATTCTTTCTGAGTGCCCTTTGGGCTCAGGAATTTACATTTGGAGATCTGGAATAGCTGATTACTATGAAATTCTTGTTTACTAATATGACTGGAAGTATTCCATTTCTTGTATCCTACCCTGTGAAATTCCAGTAAACAGCTTTCTGGACATAGTCCCTTAGGGCAGGCCTTCTTAACCATATAAAGCTACATGGTGGTCAGGCGACATAATTTTCTTCTGTCCATGAGACTATGAGAAAAAGCCACATTTCACCATATATATATATATATATATATATATATATTTTTTTTTTTTTTTTTGGAGGTGGAGATATGTCCATCTGCAAACTCATGTTAGCTTTTAATAAATGTATTGTCTGAAATGTTGACATAAATAACATGTACAACCATCATATTTTTCCAAACATTAATAGTAATATAGATTAAGTCATCAATAATTGGATTAAAAATCATTATTATATAGTATTCTATCACCTCAACACACTGTATTTCTTTTTATTTTTAAATATATTTTGTATATTGCATCCTTTGTTTTAAGTGTATTAATGGCACTCTAAAATCACCCATATTCTGTTTATTTAAACATGGTTTCTAATGGGTTTTGTTGTTATACTTACTGAATTTCTCTACCTGACAGCATTAGGTTTCAAGCTAACTAAGTACACACACCATTGGAAATTTTCCTTCTTTGGAAATATATGAACATTTTTTGAAGCTGAATTGTAGAAAATGACTCTTCTTATTGTCTGGGTTATTTTAGAAAATAAAAGGAAAAGTGAATGTTGATTGGCTAGTCTGAGTGGTACACCAGCTATGGTTTAAAAAATACTCCAAAAAGCTGATAAATAATGACTTTTTCTTAAGAAAAATGCTCATACACACAGAATTTTATGTTCAACTTTGATATGTTTTAACCTCCTCATTTTGCAGGTAGTAAACAGTTACAGGGAGGAAATAAGCCTCATGACTAAGCAGATATAAATTCTGGCTTAGATGTCTTCTCATGTAGTCTAATGCATCTGTGATACTATATGATAGCTAAACAAAACGCAGGCAAAGGGGAAGAAGTAGAAGTGACGTGAACAGACATAAAGGTGATGCAAACAGAAGCAAAGAAATATTCAACAAAGGTATTTGATTGCCTAAGTGAATGACAAAAAAGGAAGTAATATACAAGTGGTGATATGACAAATATAATTTTTTCATTCTTGAGGATAAGATTTCATTAGTGCTAATGTTAAAAAAAGACAAGAGGCAAGTTCTACCACTAACATAGTTAAAACAAGTAGACTATTAATATATTTGTATATGTAATTATTAGGAATTAAATGTACAATAGGAAAGCTGTCCATGGCTCTGAAACTGGAAGGTTAAAGTATGTAGGTTGGACTGTACCCTGAGTCTATATATATATATATATGTTTATGTTTATATATTTCTCATTTCCACTGTATAATCATAAAGGATTTGATTTAGGTCATACCTGAATGGTCTAGTGGTTTTCCCTACTTTCTGCAATTCATGGGGCCACAAAGAGTTGGACACGACTGAGCGACTGAACTGAACTGAACTGATGTATATATATATGAGCTTCCTTGGTGGCTCAGATGGTAAAAGCATCTGTTTGCAATGCGGGAGACCCAGATTCGATCCCTGGGTTGAGA
Source organism: Bos mutus (assembly GCF_027580195.1). NCBI lineage: Eukaryota > Metazoa > Chordata > Mammalia > Artiodactyla > Bovidae > Bos > Bos mutus. Next base: position 53,518,659 of record NC_091617.1, read on the forward strand.
AGATCCCCTGGCGAAGGAAATGGCAACCCACTCCAGTACTCTTGCCTGAAAAATTCCTTGGATGGAGGAACCTTGTAGGCTACAGACTATGGGGTCACAAAGAGTCAGACACAACTGAGGAACTTCGCTTTCACTTTCTTTTCATGTGTGTATGTGTGTGTACTTACAAAAAAAGCACTTTTTTGTAAGTACTTACTTACAAAAGCACAGAACTGTTATTTTTTATAAGGTCAAGATAAGAAATAATGATGCTAAAATCAACAGTAAGAAATTGAATAAAATACTAATTATCTCTGTTTCATACACTGTTGGATCTTCTCATTAACTTTTATAAAAATATAAAATCTTTGTGGAATCTAAGAAAATGGTACAAAGGGACTTATTTACAAAACAAATAGTTTCACAGATGTAGAAAACAAACTTATTGTTACCAAGGGGAAGGGGTGAGGGATAAATTGGGAGATTGGGGTGTGACACATATACACTTCTATATGTAAAACAGAAAACTAAGAAGGACCTACTGTATAACACAGGGAACTCTACTCAGTAATCTTTAATGATGTATATGAGAATAGAAAAAAAAACAGTGAACATGTGAGTGTGTGTGTATGTGTGTATACACACACACACATATATACATGTGTGTACACACACAAAGGGAAATGGCAACCCACTCCAGTGTTCTTGCCTGGAGAATCCCAGGGACACGGGAGCCTGGTGGGCTGCTGTCTATGGGGTCGCAGAGTCGGACATGACTGAAGCGACTTAGCAGCAGCAGCAGCAGCAGCACACACACACACATATATATTTATATATGAAACTGATTAATTTTGCTGTACAGTAGAAACCAACACATTATAAATAAACTATGTTGTTGTTGTTCAGTTGCCCAGTCATGCCCAGTGTGTGTACACACACATATATATGTACACATATATATATATACACATATACACACACACACACACACACATATATATATAACTGATTAATTTTGCTGTACAATAGAAACCAACACAACATTGTAAATAATCTATGTTGTTGTTGTTCAGTTCCCAGTCATGTCTGACTCTTCATGACCCCGTGGACTGCAGCACGCCAGGCCTCCCTGTCCGTCACCATCTCCTGGAGTTTGCTCAAGTACATATCCATTGCATTGGTGATGCCATCCAGCCATCTCATCCTCTATTGCCCTCTTCTCCTTCTCCCTTCAGTCTTTCTTAGCATCAGGGTCTTTTCCAGTGACTCAGCTATTCACATGAGATGACCAAAGCATTGGAGCTTCAGCTTCAGCATTAGTCCTTCCAATGTGTATTCAGGGTTAATTTCCTTTAAGATTGACTGATTTGATTTCCTTGCTGTCCAAGGGACCCTCAAGAGTCTTTTTCAGCACCACAGTTCAAAAGCATCAATTCTTTGGTGCTCTGCCTTCTTGGTCCAGCTCTCATAATTGTACATGACTACCAGAAAGACCATAGCCTTGACTACACGAACCAGCAAAGTGATGTATTTGCTTTTTAACACACAGTCCAGGTTTGTCATAGCTTTCTTGCTAAGAAGCAGTCGTCTTCTAATCTCATGGCTGCAGTCACCATTCACAGTGATTTTAAAGCCCAAGAAGAGGAAATCTGTCACTGCCTTCACCATTTTGCCTCCTATTTGCCATAAAGTGATGGAGCTGGATGCCATGATCTTAGTTTTTTATTTTTTTTTAATATTTAGTTTTAAGCTGGCTCTTTTACTCTTCTCCTTCACCCTTATCAAGAGGTTCTTTAGGTCCTCTCTACTTTCTGCCATTAGAGTGGTATCATCCACATATCTGAGGTTGTTGATGTTTCCCTGCCTATCTTGATTCCACTTGTAACTCATCCAGCCTGGCATTTCTCATGCTTGGTGTATAAGTTAAATAAACAGGGTTACAATAAGCAGCCTTGTCCTGCTCCTTTCTTAATCCTGAAACAGTCAGTTGTTCCATACAAGGTTCTAACTGTTGCTTCTTTACCCATGTACAGGTTTTTCAGGAGATGGGTAAGATGGTCTGGTATTCCCATGTCTTTAAAGAATTTTCCACAGTTTGTTGTGATCCACACAGTCAAAGGCTTTAGCATAGTCAGTGAAACAGAGGTAGATGTTTTTCTGGAATTCTCTTGATTTCTTTATGATCCAGCAAATGTTGGCAATTTCATCCCTGGTTCCTCTGCCTTTTCTAAACCCAGCTTGGACATCTGAAAGTTCTCGGTTCAGGTAATGCTGAAGCCTAGCATGCAGGTTTTTGAGCATGACCTTACTAGCATGGGAGATAAGTGCAATTGTTTGGTGGTTAGCACATTCTTTAGTACTACCCTTCTTGGAAATTGGGATAAAGATTGACTTTTTCTTGTCCTGTTGCCACTGCTGCATTTTCCAGATTTGCTGATATATTAAGTGGAGCACTTTGATAGCATCTGTTTTTAGAATTTTAAATAGCTCAGCTGGAATTTCATCACCTGCACTAGCTTTACTGATAGCAGTGCTTTCTAAGGCCCACTTGACTTTACACTCCAGAATGTCTGGCTCTGGGTGAATGACCACACCATTGTGGCTATCTGGGTCATTAAAGTCTTTTTTGTACAGTTCTTCTATGTGTTTTTTCCATCTCTTGATCTCTTCTGCTTCTATAAGGTCTACTGTTTCTGTCCTTTATTGTGCCCATCTTTGGAAGAAATGTTCTTTTGATATTTTCAATTTTCTTGAAGATGTCCCTAGTCTTTCCCCTTCTGTTGTTTTCCTCTATTGCTTTGCATTGTTCATTGAAGAAGGCCTTCTTGTCTCTCTGTTATTTTCTGGAACTCTGCCTTTAGTTGGGTGTACCGTTCCCTTTCTCCTTTGATTTTTGCTTCTCTTCTTTCCTCAGCTATTTGTAAAGCCTCCTCAGATAACCACTTTGCCTTATTGCTTTTCTTTTTCTTTGGGATGGATTTGTACACTGCTCCTATACAATATTATGGACCTCTGTTCATAGTTCTTCACGCACAGTGTTTATTAGCTTTGATCTCTTGAATGTACTCAACACCTCCATTGTATATTCATAGGGGACTTGATTTAAGTCATACCTGGCTGGCCTACTGTTTTCCCCTGCTTTCTTTAGTTTAAGCCTGGATTTTGCTATAAGAAGCTGATGATCAGAGCCACATTCAGGTCCTGGTCTTGATTTTTGCTGATTGTATATAGCTTCTCCATCTTTGGCTACAAAAAATGAATTCAATCTGATTTTGGCATTGACCATTTAGTGATGTCGCTGTGTAAAATCATCTCTTGTGTTGTTGAAAAAAGGTATTTGCTATGACTAATGCATTCTCTTGGCAGAATTCTGTTAGCCTTTTCCCTGCTTCATTTTGTACTCCAAGGCCAAATGTGCCTGTTACTCCAGGTATCTCTTGACTTCCTACTTTTGCATTCCAATCCCCAATGATGAATAGAACATCTTTTTTTTTTTTTGGCATTAGTTCTAGGAAGTCTTATAGGCCTTCATAGAACAGATCAACTTCAGCTTCTTCAGCATTAGTGGTTGAGGCATAGACTTGGATTACTGTGATTTTGAATGGTTTGCCTTGGAAATGAACCAAGATCATTCTGTCATTTTTGAGGTTGCACCCAAGTACTGCATTTCAGACTCATTTATTGATTATGTGGGCTACTCCATTTCTTCTATGGGATTCTGGCCCCCAGGAGAAAATACAATGGCTATCTGAATGAAATTCACACATTCCCATCCATTTTAGTTTATTGATTCCTAAAATTTGATGTTTACTCTTGCCATCTCCTGCTTGTTGGTGGTGGTTTAGTCCTAAGTCATGTCTGACTCTTGTGACCCCATGGATTATAGACTTCCTGATTCCTCTGTCCATTGGGATTTTCCAGGCAAAAATACTGGAGTGGGTTGCCATTTCTTTCTCTAGGGAATCTTCCTGACCCAGTAATTGAACCAGCGATTCCTGCATTTCAGGTAGAAGCTTTAATGCTGAGCCAACAGGGAAGCTCTGACAATGTCCAATTTACCTTGAATCATGGATCTAACATTCCAGGTTCCTACTGTTCCTACTGCAGTTCCTACTGCAGTACTGTTCTTTGCAGCATCGGATTTTACTTTCATTACCAGACACATCTACAACTGAGTATCGTTTCCACTTTGGCCCAGCCACTTCATTCTTTCTGGAGCAACAACTAATAGTAGTTGTCCTCTGGTTTCCCCTAGTAGCATATTGGACACCTTCTGGCCTGGGGAATTCATTTTTCCATGTCATATCTTTTTGTTTTTTTATACAGTTTCACGGGGTTCTCATGGCACGTATACTGCTGTGGTTTGCCATTCCCTTCTCCAGTGGGGCTTCCCTGTGGCTCAGAGGTTAAAGCATCTGCCTTCAATGCAGGAGACCCGAATTCGATCCCTGGGTCGGGAAGATCCCCTGGAGAAGGAAATGGTAACCCACTCCAGTATTCTTGCCTGGAGAATCCCATGGATGGAGAAGCCTGATAGGCTACAGTCCATGGGGTCACAAAGAGTTGGACATGACGGAGTGACTATCCTCTCTGCTCCGCTCCGCTCTCCAGTGGATTAAGTTTTGTCAGAACTCTTCTCTGTGACCTGTCCGTCTTGGGTGGCCCCACACCATATGGCTCAAGCACCTTCGCCATGACAAGGCAGTGATCCATGAAGGGGAAATCAACTATACCCCAATAAAAATTAATTTTTTAAAAAGTTATGGTACCTTCTCAAAACAACAACAACAACAACAACAAAACCCCTCAGTTTATTTTCTTGACATTAAGAAGTTCTACTTTCTGAATACGTAAATGAATTCCTCTGTCTTGAAACAACAGTTACATAGTGAAGTTATCTATGCCCATGCCAGGACCCTGATTGTCTCTACAACATACATGGGTTAGGAGCCTTAATTTTACTTGCACTAAAATTTTCTGGTATATTATGATAAACAGTGAATATATACTTCCCAACATTTGATTTACTTCTTTCAACTAAAATATAGTAAACAGTGTCTTGGTTTTTCTTAGAAAATTTGATTTTTTCCTAGACAGTCCAATTCTTAGAAATGTATAAGTGCTAATCTATTCTTGTTTCATATCTTTCAAACTCTGGAAGCTTAAAGTTATTCTTTTTGACTTTCATTAAATTTGTCACAGCACTAGTAACTGGGTACTAATAGAGGATGTCTAGCATGGACAATATTCTGTTTTGCAACCAACTACAGATACAGACAAACTTTCTTTGAAAGATAAGAGTAAAACATCCAAAAGACAAATTAATATGGCAGCAGTTTGAAGAGGAGTGGAGACAAGATCTGATAAGGAATGTTTACCATTATCGTTGCCATTATTTAGTTGCTAAGTTGTGTACAACACTTTTTGACCCTGTGAACTGCAGCCCACCAGACTCCCCTGACCTTGGAATTTCCCAGGCAAGAAACCTGGAGTGGGTTGCCATTTCCAATCATGTATAAACACAAAGGGACGTGAGTCTGTTCTCAACACATCACCCAACAATATTTGATGTTTACATGCCAAGATTAGTACAGAAATCTGATTTCACCTAGGATCAACTTCATGGACAAAAGTTCCCTTTTTTTTTTTCCCCTTTTCTTTAATGGTCGTACTTTCATACTGCTAGTTCTACGTCCAGCTTCTGGGAACACATCAGTTAGTCTTCAGGAAGTCTCATGACTTATGTCTTTAACAAGAATAGCTTAAAAAATGTGCTCCCTATTTCCAGTGTTGATTATAGGAATACTCCAGCTCGAGGAATAATTAATACTATTCCAGGCTCTAACCATTTGCCCCCAACATAATCCTCATCATTTCCCCTGGGAGCAAGTTCATGGTCTAGGTCTTGGGGAGTTTCAGCACTGACAAGTTCAGGTCAGGGCACCTTGGGAGTGGGGTGGCTGGGGATAAGGAGTGAGAGCAGCATTGCAGACCACCATACTCCTCCCCAGGAGGGCTTCCTCTGTGTATCTAATTAATGCAGTCTAATTAATAAGAGCTCTTTCCTGGAATTGCCAGCTATCTGTTGGTCAGAGGAATGCAGTCAATTTGAGTTCCTCTTGTTTAATTTCACCTTTTTCATTTTCTGTCCTGAGGGACAAAATGATGCATCACTGGCTTCTCAGATGGAGTTGAAATATGTTTGTGTGGGTGTGCACTCAGTCATGTTGTGTCTGACTCTTTGTGACCCCATGGACAGGAGCCCTCCAGGCTCCTCTGTCCATAGAATTTTCCAGGCAAGAATACTGGAGGGAGTTGTCATTTCCGACTCCAGGGGATCTTCCCAACCCAAGGATCGAACCTGAGTCTCATGTGTCAGCAGGTGGATTCTTTACTATTGAGCCACCCGGGAAGCCCTGAAATATGTTACAAAAACTCTTCAACTGACTATGCAGTGAACCAATAGGACTTTATAAATCATAAAACCATTTAGAAAATAGTACAACCAATAAATTTTTATTTAAACCTATATTGTTTTAAAAACTATGGCTAATAAATGAAAGATAAGGAGTTATGTTTGCTAAATAACTTCCCAACCCAAGGATTGAACCTGGATCTCCCTACTTGTAGGCAAATTCTTTACCATCTGAGTCACCAGGAAAGTTACTCAAGTTATAAAGATATAAAAGGAAACATTAACATCTGGAAACTAACATCAAAGAATTTGTTGACTAGTTAGGGAGAAAAAAATAACTTTCATTCATTCATTTCTTCATCCATTTTCTCAGAATTCAGAATTGCTTCTAATGTATTAGGAATCATAATACATGTTGAAGACAGAGTTGAAATAATGAACAAATAAGCAGCACAAATTATAAGAGCTTTCAAAGTTCACTTCACGTTGAGCTGTGAAAAGGTACACAAAGAACAGAAGAATGAATTTTTGAAAGAGAACATCATTATAGTGAATAGCCACGGTGGATTATATTTTTGTTTGATTTTTTTTCCTTCTTACTTCCTTGTTCTAGATGAGCCCAGGAAAAGGAGCAGCATAGAAAACTAAGTTAAAAAATGAGTAAGAAGCTTTAAGTCAGTCTGTCTCTGCTGTGGAGGAGCTGTATCATGTATAATGGATTTGTTATGCTGTACAGAATCTGGTTGACTTTGTAAGAGGATGGAAGTAGCAATTGTCACATCTCCACTCCCCTCTCAACTTTTCCCCTTTTGTGACTAAATGGAGCTATTTGTTTATGCTCACCTGCTAGAATTTAACAGCTAGGAATATGGTAGGACATCAGCAGTTTTGCCCTGGCAAAGAGCATTCTGTGAGTGACCCTGCTGATACACTTGTGCTGTCCTAACTGTAGCACAGCTTGCATTTGTCACAGGTGAATGGGCTCAATTAGCAAGAGAGAGAGTGTGTTTCAATCGTTAAAAAAAATAAAAGGCAAACAAGGAAGAAAACATTTCCTGTTTATGAGTTCTGAAAGAGAGGTGACATTGTAGCATATAATTTTTTTTTCTTTGGGTTTTACAAAGAAAGCAACTAAAGCAAGAAAACAGAACATTATTTAACATTGACAAAGTTATTTGAAACAAAGCTGCAGAGCAGAATTCTCAAAGGGCGTTAATGAGGAGTACAATTTTCTGTGGGTATTAATGTTCTTATATGTTTTAAACTTCCATACCTCCCTGTTTTGCTTATTAAAATCTCAGGGGAAATATTAGGCATTTCCTGTGATGTATATAATGAAGCAGATAACTCCAGTTTTGGCTGAACTTATGCAGTTTTGCAAGAGGTATTATTTCTTTCAGCTTATTGAATAGTATTTAGTACAATGAAAAAATAAAGTTTTAAGATAGTATCATGGTGGGTTGAATGAAAGTTTTAGCCTAGTCACTAACCGATTAGGTAAGCTGTGTGCCTTGACTACAATGATGACTATACATTCTCAAAGTTATGAACCAAATTTTATAGAACCATGGAAGCAGCCTGATGGACACCTTAATATTAGAAAAGGGGATAAATTAGCTTTTAAAATGAAAATCTTACAATATATAGTGTCTCAAGAAGAGTTGAGTATTAAACTTATAATTAAATCATGAGAAAAAGTAAAGAATCAGTGTTCTTGAGAGTAGTAGGGAAATAGATAAAAGAAAAAAGGAAAAGATTTGAAAATGGAGACTGTAGAACTACCTTCCAAGGAGACTGTAGAACTACCTTCCAAGGAGAAGTATCCAGATTTCCTTGCTTCTCTGCAAGCTCTAGTTCATGTATTCATTTATTTACTAATTTAATAAATAAGCCTTCAGGTAACTCTTCATAAGTGTCAGGAAGCAGAGTAGGTGTTGATGCCATAATATAAAAGATTTCAGTTCAGTTCAATTGTTCAGTCATGTCTGACTCTTTGTGACCCCATGGACTGCAGCATGCCAGGCCTCCCTGTTCATCACCAACTTCTGGGGCTTGCTCAAACTCATGTCCATCAAGTCAGTGATGCCATCCAACCATCTCATCCTCTGTCGTCCACTTCTCCTCCTGCCTTCAATCATTCTGAGCATCAGGGTCTTTTCCAATGAGTCAGTTCTTTACATCAGGTGGCCAAAATATTGGAGTTTCAGCTTCAGCATCAATCCTTCCAATTATTATTCAGGACTGATTTCCTTTAGGATCAACTGGTTTGATCTCCCTGCTGTCCAAGGGACTCTCAAGAGTCTTCTCCAACACCACAGTTCAAAAGCATTAATTCTTCAGCACTCAGCTTTCTTTATGGTCCAACTCTCATATCCATACATGACTACTTTTTAGTATGCTGTCTAGGTTTGTCATCGCTTTTCTTCCAAGGAGCAAGTGTCTTTTAATTTCATGGCTGCAGTCACCATCTGCAGTGATTTTGGAGCCCGAGAAAATAAAGTCTGTCACTGTTTCCATAAAAGATATAGACCTGTACAAAGATATGTTGATCTAACAAAAAATACAGACTTGTACAAAGAAATGTTGATTTAATAGCAGATATATATGTTTAAACAAAGAAATGAAGATTAAGGTTAAGACAGGTTGGATTCTAAAGGTATGTAAGGAACAGAAATGACAGTGAATAACTTTGCCTAGATCTAAACCATGAATAGTGTTGAGCAAAGAGACATCTTCCACTGTGTGAAGGACAGTGAAGAGCTTAACAGTTCTTGCCATCAAGAGTAGCAAGTCCCCAGACATCAACTCACTGCATGGTTTGCAGGTGTTGGGGTAAGAAAGACAACTCACACAGGCACTACGTGGAACAATGCTACTCACAAAGAGAAGAGGTGGAGCAAGATCGCCTTCAACTGATCCATTCCCCAAGGCTAGTGGGTCTCCCCCAACATGGGGATGGTCTGCACACACACCTCTGACCCCATTTTATTCCACCTGTTGGGAACAGATGGAGTAGTGGGGTTTGCCAGTTCCCTTATGACACACACACTTAAGCAGAGGTACACATCAAGCCTGGAATGGGGAAAGATATTTCCTAGCAAAGAGATATGTCCAGCACAGGCTGTGAAGGCTGCTGCTTATCTCTTTGTAAGGACACGTTCCAGGTCCAAGGCTGCTCTGTACTGCTGTTCCAGGGATGATCAGCCAGGGATAATGAGGTACATGACTACCTTCCCCAACAAGTAGAGACTTGTTTGGCAGAAAACGTGGAGAAGAGATTTTACATAAAAGGAACAGCATATACGAAGTCGTCGGAGAGTGGAATCGTGGAGCCCGTTTGTTTGGGGGTCTGTATATGGTAATTGTTTATGGGAAACCCCTTAAAAAGTATATAAAAAAGTCTTAAAAATTACTTCAAAAAATGTCAGGATAGAAGAACAAGGGCCAATGTGTAAGGCATTTGGTATTGTAAGGTTAATAACATTAAGTTAAATTTTTGGTTATCTGATAGTCAAAACAAATGGAAAAATGTAATAAGTTACAGGGATATCACTGTTCTTCCAAGAGAAAATCACAATTTCTTCATAGGAAAAAGCCTTTTGCTTAAGGAAGAAGGAGTGGGCATCTCTGTTTTTTTGTTTCTTTATTTGTTTTATCTATTGGTCTGATTGTTTTTTTATTGCTTCTCTTACTCAGGCTGATTGGTAAGAATGTCAATTGTGTGGTCTTCTTCTTACCATAGACGGTGGGGCGTGTGACCAAACTAACCATATAATTTCTTTCAGGAATTTGATTTTAAAATATACAGAATATGAATGGCTCATCCAACATGCTAATTAATTCCACGTCAGAATCAGAGAGTGACTCTTCAAAGGTGCATGCTGTAGAGATCCCTAGAATCATCTTTCTTGAGATTTGGCTACTCAGCTTTTTAAAAATTCTGTGATCTCCCCTTTGTAATTCTAGTAAGCAGCCTCCTCCCCAACTTCTTTCTTTACTAGAGTTAGTGTCTTTTACTTGGAACAAAAGATCACAAACCTTCTGAATCAGAAACAAATGACTTTAATACTCATGACGAAGAAGCACCATCAATGTCATACCTGTGTCAGTTCACCTTGCCTTCCAAATCCCACACGTGCAGCATGTAGATCCCTCAGTAGATGCTGCAGACAGAGTGGTTGTATGCTATAGCTGAGTTACCCTATTGTAGGGAACCTGAAGCTTGTATAATAGGCAGTAAACGAACTTGCCTCTGCTCTGGAGGGAGACTTTCTCTTCCAAGGCTGTTCATTATAGAAACATATCTGAAAAAATATCCCAATAGGAAGTCATGTCCTCTGCTTGTATGATATGCAGAAGAATGAAAAGCCATGATGAATTACTTCTGAACACTGTATTATTAGGACTTCAAGGTTGAAATGTTATAGATATGTGGCTACTTAAATATAAACTCACACTGTTTTAAATACTACTTGCTTTTTTCAGTATCATGCTGTTCCTGCTTGGCTGATATTTTTCAGGTTCAATGAGGCACTCAATGAAAAGTTGAAAATTTGGCTCCAAGTGTCAACCTCCCCTTCTCTGTTCTGTTCTGCTGTTGTTATTGTTATTATTTTACTCAGCCACATCGTGAACTACTACAAAAATATTGGATAAAAGACAGTAAATGGAAGATGGGTCAGCAGAATATAGTAAATATGAAAAGTTTAAGTAGCTATATGCTGATAATGTTTTGTTCCAGTACTAGTAAATTTAAGTTACAATATCCAACTCTTCATTTATATGGAAGTTTCTTTGCCTAAGACAGTGATGTTGATCTAAGTAGGCCTTTAAGACATGAGACCTGTTCTCAATAAATTCATGTCTAGAAGGAAATATATGTATACAACAATTAAAATGCAGTATAGTGCTGAGTGCCATTTAAAGAGAATACAGATAAAATGCATCCTTGAAGAGTTTATAGAAGAGTTCCTTCTGATGATATCAGGATGAAACTTTTGAAAAATGTGTGGAATTTTTATGCCTAGAAATTGAATGTGGCTGTAAGGGGAGGGAAAGAGTATCCAGTTTACAGGAAATATATGAACAATGACAAGGGAGGGAAACACAGTAGGTGAAGAGCAAGTGGTTGTGCTTTGCTCTAGAATATTGTCTGTAAAGATACTGCTGCTGCTAAGTCGCTTCAGTCATGTCCGACTCTGTGCGACCCCAGAGATGGCAGCCCACCAGGCTCCCCCATCCTTGGGATTCTCCAGGCAAGAACACTGGAGTGGGTTGCCATTTCCTTCTCCAATGCATGAAAGTGAAAAGTTAAAGTGAAGTCTCTCTCTTCACGACTGCATGGACTGCAGCCCACAGGCCTCCTCCATCCATGGGATTTTCCAGGCAAGAGTACTGGAGTGGGGTGCCATTGCCTTCTCCCTGTAAAGATACTAGAGGACTTTGAACGTCAGATGTAGAACCTAGGGTATTAACAGTGTGATCAATGAGAAAGTCATGGCTTTGGGAAAAAAAACATGGGATTGTAAAAACTCGATGAGAGCATTATAAAATTTAAGATAGAAAATGAAACAGAATGCATCTTCATGGCCAGTCTTGCTACACTCTTGTCTTCCAATGGGAACACCAAACCTGAGAAACAGTGTGGTACCTCTGCTTCAGACCCCTCCATTTTTCTACACATCTTCTTAGACCCTCACTTCTTCCCTATGTTGGTCCATGTGAGACTGACCTCTGTGTGTCATATAGCCTGCCTTTTCTTTTTAATGCCAGGTAAAGCACAGTTCTCGCTTACTTTCTTTCCTGCTCTTGGAATTAAATGTACTACCAGTTCAGATGGGGTGTCTGGCTTCATCTTTAACTGCAGCCCAGGTTTCTAGTAAATGTATTGTTAAGTAGTAACTTTCCTTTTTCAAATTGAAGAATAGTTAATATACAATATCAGGTTAGTTTCATTGTATACTGCATAATGATTTGATAATTACAAATAGTATGAAATAATCACCATGGTGAGTCTAGTTACCATCTCTTCCAATACAAAGTTATTATAATATTACTGACAATATTGGTATGCTGTATAGCATATCCCTGTAACTTATTTATTGTATAACTTGAGATTTGTACCTGTTATTTCCCTTTACTGATTTCATCCACCCAACCACCCATGTTATTTCAAATGGCAAGGTTTCTTTTTTATGTCTGAGTAATATTCCATTGTGAATATATGTGCCACACCTTCTTTATACATTTGTCTACTGATGAATATTTTGATATGATATCTTGATTCCATATCTTAATTATTATAAATAATGGTGCAGTAGACATAGGGATGAATATATCCTTCAAATTATTTTTTTTTCCTTTGGTTAAGTACCAAGAAGTGAAATTCCAAGATCATATGGCAGTTTGATTTTGATTATTTTGAGGAACTTCCATACAGTTTTCTGTACTGGCTGTACCAATTTATAGTCTCACCAACATGATATTGTATTTGAGGGTTCCCTTTTCTCTATATCCTCGCCAATACTTGTTATTTGTTATCTTTTTGATGATGGTTATTCTGACAGAGATGAGGTGGTATCTCATTGTGCTTTTGATTTGCATTTCCATGATGGTGAGTGATGGTGAGTGATGTTGAGCATGTTTTTCTGTGTCTGTTGGCTATCTGTATGTCTTTGAAAAAATGTCTGTTTGGGACCTCTGCTCATTATTCAGTTGGGTTGTTTGTTTTTTTGTTGCTAAGTTCTGCGAGGGTTTTTTTTTTTTGGTATATTTTGTATATTAACCCCTTATCTGATATATTGTTGCAAATATCTACTCCCATGCAGTAGGCTGCTTTTTGTTTTCTTGATGGTTTCCATCTTGCTTCAGAAACTTTTTGATTTGATGTAGTCCCATTGTCGTCTATGGGGTCGCACAGAGTCGGACACGACTGAAGCGACTTAGCAGCAGCAGCAGCAGCAGCAGCAGCATTTGTATATTTTTGCTTTTGTTGCCCTTGCCTGAGGAAACAGGTCTGCTGGTGAGTGGCATCGGGTCCCTGAGCTAATAGACTAGAAGGAGGACTCCAGAATAGTGCTCCTGTGACCTCTTGGAAGAGGGAGCTCCCCAAAGTGGTTGCCACCAGTATTTATGTCTGACTGGCTGTAGTCCATGGGGTCACAAAATGTCAGACATGACTGAACCTTTGTGGTGGGGTTCCAATCTCTGATTTTGCATGCTCCCTTTAAGAGCAAGGCTTCCTCCATAGCTCAGTTGGTAAAGAATCCACCTGTAATGCAGGAGACCCCGGTTGATTCCTGGGTCAGGAAGCTCTGTTGGAGAATGGTTAGGCTACCCACTCCAGTTTTCTTGGGCTTCCCTTGTGGCTCAGTTGGTAAAGAATCTGCCTACAATGTGGAAGACCTGGGTTCAATCCCTGGGTTGGGAAGATACCCTGGAGAAGGGAAAGGCTACCCATTCCAGTATTCTGTCCATGGGGTGACAAAGAGGATACAGTCCATGGGGTGGCAAAGAATTGGGCATGGCTGAGCAATTTTCACTTTCATTTTAAGAGAAAAACATCTGTTTCCTACAGCCCTCCAAGCTCTCCAGCAAGCAAACCCTACTGGCCTTCAAAGTCACATATCTGGGGACAGTATTCCTGGTGCAGGATCTTTGGGCTGGGAGTCCAAAGTGGAGCTCAGACCTGTTGCTTCTTGGAGAGAACCTCTATAGTTGTGCCTATCCTCCCATTTGTGGATTGCTTATGCCCACTGGTGAGAGTCTTGACTATACTGTGTCCTTCTCCTGGTTTTGTTGTGGCCTCTTCTTTATGTTTTTAGTCGTGGAAAGTCTTTTCTGCTAGTTTTCATGTTGTTTTTGTAGACAGTTGCTCTGTAAACAGTTGTAATTTTGTTGTGCTCATGGGAGGCAGTGAGCTCAGGGTCTTCCTACTCCTCTATTGGCCACTCCTCTCATATTAATTTTCATATAAAGTATCTTGAAGATACACAGATTGATCTATAAACTGCCTTTTGATTATTACATGTATATATTTTTATGTGATAGAGAAATAGAACAACACATACTTGATATATGGAAATATGTATTTTTTTCTATTGCCATCATAAGCTAAACATGGCAAATATGATCCACTTAAATGAAGGGCAGTTATCAAACAAAGAAACAATCATCATTTTTGTTTAGTGTAGCGCTTACTCCCCAATAATGAAAAATTTTCATCTTATTTATAAATCACAAAGTAAAGAAATATGATTTATGCATATGATATCTCATTCCTGAGGATCAGTGGCAAAAAGGAACATCATCATTCAGATTCCAAACACATTTTGTTCCCTCATAGGTGTAAAATTCTGGCCAAGAACTGCAAAGCCTTTAATAATAACTCCTGTGGATGAATCCTATATAATAAATATCCAGGATCCTTTGAATTTCAATAAGAGTCTAAAAGAAGTGAAGTCATGAACTTGGACCTTTATGATGTATAGAGATATCTAGACTTTCAGTACAGCCTTTGGGGAAGAGTATTATAGGATTGAAGCTGTCAGAAGAGATCAGGCACTGCCTAATGAATGAAAAAGCTCTGCTAAAGCTGACACAGATTAAGTATCTAGGAACAGTACACTCTTCCACAGTAACTTGAGCCAAAAGTAGTTAGCCGTGGTAGATAATATAAAGAGGTTAAAGGTACAGCGAAACTGGCTAATAACAATTGCAACTTTTTATTATCACCAGGTATTTTTTGAGTAGCCACTTGAATAATGTGCATGGGTTGCAAATAATGAAATTGTACTCTCCTTTTTTTAGATGATGAGACAATCCAGTTTGGCTTCTAACATCCTGCAATATATCCACAAAAAGAATAAAGTCCCATACTAGAGCTCAGATGAAAACAATCCTGTAACTGGTTGTGAGGGCAAGCCAAGAATCAGACTCTGGTATTTATACCAATTTTTTCCTCAGTGTTGTATCCTTTTCTGTTCTCTGGAAAGAGAACACCCTTTTCTGAGGAACTCACATTTCTCCATATATTAGATTTAAAGTGAAACTGCTACATAGTGAGTTCACCCTTTCTAACCACCCTCAGAATCATCGGAGAGTGAATTTGACCCTATTTTTTCTCTGATCACAGTGACTGAACTAGTTAGAAATCTTTCTGAGCCAGTTAGAATCTTCCTGGGATTTTATATGTAAAAGTTGGGTGAAAGAAATATCTTTTCCTCTGCATTATAATCTAGAAAATTATATATAATCTAGATATAATGTTGGAGTTACTTCTGGGCATACCCCACCCATCTGTTCTCACGTTGGAAGCCATCTGACGCAGGAGGAAATAGTCAGAACTCAGAGAGCAGCAGGATGAGAGAGTGAAGGATCAGAGAGCATCATTTAGGTCCTTGGACTCATACTGACCTTCCCAGTTATATAAGCCAGTACCTTTCCCACTCCCTCTCCTTTTTTTCACGAGCTAGTTTGTGTTGAGTTATAACATATAGGCAGTGATCCATTAATAGCTTAATTGCACTTATGATGAGTGATGCAGAAGTTAGAAGAGGTAGCATGCCATGATTTGATATTGTGTACAATCTATATAGGCTAGATGAAAGTTTCTCTGAAACAAAGAAAATGTTTGAACCATCTTAAGACCTAAGAGGATTTTAAAACTGATTGTTTTTAAGTGCTTTATTATATAGATGGGTAGAGTAATGGAGGATCAGCCCATCTCCAACAGTCAATAAAAGACCTGAAATCCAACTCTTCTGCTTGTAGCTCAATGACCTTTTCTCCTCCTTTGCTCTGCAAGTGATGAATTTCAACATCGTCTAAGAAACTATATTGGTATTGCAATCTTCGGTTATGATTGGGACAAATAAATCATGATAACAAATTCAGCATTTAGATTACTGAAAGGCAGAAACAGATAAAGTATTCTTTACTTGACTTGTCTCTTAAATACAGGACAACAGGAGAGTAAAGGAAACATGGTTTGATGGAAAAAATACCTGGAGTTTAAATATTTGTTTTAGTTGCAATATATATAGCATTCACCTTTTCTGATGTTTAACTCATCAGCAATTCAATCCATCCTATTGTTTCTATTAGAAGCTGTGATGACAAATAGACTATATTGTCCATAGAAGGCTCTGCTAGTTTTTGGATTGCTGAACTTCAGTGTCATTAAGTCAGTCAGATTAAGGGAGAAGGAGTCCCTTAATAAGGTTAAGCCAGTATAACGTACTTATTAAAGTAATTTGAAAACTCACAGTTTGGTTCTCTGGAGATAGGTGGCTGAAACTTGAGAGATGTAACACAAAAACTGATTATAGACAGTGTTTAAAAGACTTTCACAGAAAACAGATTTTAATCACCATGGAGTATTTCTCAGTTAGAAATGGATTTTTATCAAATGGTCATATGCATCCTCATATCAGATCAGATCAGTTGCTCAGTCGTGTCTGACTCTTTGCCACCCCATGAATCGCACCACGCCAGGCCTCCCTGTCCATCACCAACTCCCGGAGTTCACTCAGACTCACGTCCATGGAGTCAGTGATGCCATCCAGCCATCTCATCCTCTGTCGTCCCCTTCTCCTCTTGCCCTCAATCCCTCCCAGCATCAGAATCTTTTCCAATGAGTCAACTCTTCGCATGAGGTGGCCAAAGTACTGGAGTTTCAGCTTTAGCATCATTCCTTCCAAAGAAATCCCAGGGCTGATCTCCTTCAGAATGGACTGGTTGGATCTCCTTGCAGTCCAAGGGACTCTCAAGAGTCTTTTCCAACACCACAGTTCAAAAGCATCAATTCTTCGGCGCTCAGCCTTCTTCACAGTCCAACTCTCACATCCATACATGACCAGACGAAAAACCATAGACTTGACTAGATGAACCTTTGTTGGCAAATGAATGTCTCTGCTTTTGAATATGCTACCTAGGGTGGTCATAACTTTCCTTCCAAGGAGTAAGCGTCTTCTAATTTCATGGCTGCAGTCACCATTTGTAGTGATTTTGGAGCCCAGAAAAATAAAGTCTGACACTGCTTCCACTGTTTCCTCATCTATTTCCCATGAAGTGATGGGGCCGGATCTTCATTTTCTGAATGTTGAGCTTTAAGCCAACTTTTTCACTCTCCACTTTCACTTTCATCAAGAGGCTTTTGAGTTCCTCTTCACTTTCTGCCTTAAGGGTGGTGTCATCTGCATATATGAGGTTACTGATATTTCTCCCGGCAATCTTGATTCCAGCTTGTGTTTCTTCCAGTCCAGCGTTTCTCATGATGTACTCTGCATAGAAGTTAAATAAACAGAGTGACAATATACAGCCTTGAGGAACTCCTTTTCCTATTTGGAACCAGTCTGTTGTTCCATGTCTAGTTCTAACTGTTGCTTCCTGACCTGCATACAAATTTCTCAAGAGGCAGATCAGGTGGTCTGGTATTCTCATCTCTTTCAGAATTTTCCGCAGTTTATTGTGATCCACACAGTCCAAGGCTTTGGCATAGTCAATAAAGCAGAAATAGATGTTTTTCTGGAACTCTCTTGCTTTTTCCACGATCCAGCAGATGTTGGCAATTTGATCTCTGGTTCCTCTGCCTTTTCTAAAACCAGCTTGAACATCAGGAAGTTCATGGTTCACATATTGCTGAAGCCTGGCTTGGAGAAGTTTGAGCATTACTTTACTAGAGTGTGAGATGAGTGCAATTGTGTGGTAGTTTGAGCATTCTTTGACATTGCCTTTCTTTGGGATTGGAATGAAAACTGACCTTTTCCAGTCCTGTGGCCACTGCTGAGCTTTCCAAATTTGCTGGCATATTGAGTGCAGCACTTTCACAGCATCATCTTTCAGGATTTGGAATAGTTCAACTGGAATTCCATCACCTCCACTAGCTTTGTTTGTAGTGATGCTTTCTAAGGTCCACTTGACTTCACATTCCAGGATGTCTGGCTCTAGGTGAGTGATCACACCATCGTGATTATCTGGGTCGTGAAGATCTTTTTTGTATAGTTCTTCTTTGTAGTCTTGCCATCTCTTCTTAATATCTTCTGCTTCTGTTAGGTCCCTACCATTTCTGTCCTTTATCGAGCCCATCTTTGCATGAAATGTTCCTTTGGTATCTCTGATTTTCTTGAAGAGATCCCTAGTCTTTCGCATTCTGTTGTTTTCCTCTATTTCTTTGCATTGATTGCTGAAGAAGGCTTTCTTATCTCTTCTTGCTATTCTTTGGAACTCTGAATTCAGATGCTTATATCTTTCCTTTTCTTCTTTGCTTGTTTCTTCTCTTCTTTTCACAGCTATTTGTAAGGCCTCCCCAGACAGCCATTTTGCTTTTTTGCATTTCTTTTCCATGAGGATGGTCTTGATCCCTGTCTCCTGTACAATGTCACAAACCTCATTCCATAGTTCATCAGGCACTCTATCTATCAGATCTAGGCCCTTAAATCTATTTCTCACTTCCACTGTATAATCATAATGGACTTGATATTGGTCATACCTGAATGGTCTAGTGGTTTTCCCTACTTTCTTCCGTTTCAGTCTGAATTTGGCAATAAGGAGTTCATGATCTGAGCCACAGTCAGCTCCTGGTCTTATTTTTGCTGACTGTATAGAGCTTCTCCATCTTTGGCTGCAAAGAATATAATCAATCTGATTTCGGTGTTGACCATCTGATGATGTCCATGTACAGAGTTTTTTCTTGTGTTGTTGGAAGAGGGTGTTTGTTATGACCAGTGCATTTTCTTGGCAAAACTCTATTAGTCTTTGCCCTGCTTCATTCCATATTCCAAGGCCAAATTTGCCTGTTACTCCAGGTATTTCTTGACTTCCTACTTTTGCATTCCAGTCCCCTATAATGAAGAGGACATCTTTTTTGGGTGTTAGTTCTAAAAGGTCTTGTAGGTCTTCATAGAACCGTTCAGCTTCAGCTTCTTCAGTGTTACTGGTTGGGGCATAGACTTGGATTACTGTGATACTGAATGGTTTGCCTTGGAAACAAACAGAGATCATTCTGTCATTTTTGAGATTGCATCCAAGTACTGCATTTCAGATTCTTTTGTTGACCATGATGGCCACTCCATTTCTTCTGAGGGATTCCTGCCCACAGTAGTAGATATAATTGTCATCTGAGTTAAATTCACCCATTCCAGTCCATTTCAGTTCACTGATTCCTAGAATTTCAGATTCAGTCTTGCCATCTCCTGTTTGACCACTTCCAATTTGCCTTGATTCATGGACCTGACATTCCAGATTCCTATGCTATATTGCTCTTTACAGCATCGGACCTTGCTTCTATCACCAGTCACATGCACATCTGGGTATTCTTTTTACTTTGGCTTCATTCTTTCTGGGGTTATTTCTCCACTGATTTCCAGTAGCATATTGGGCACCTACTGACCTGGGGAGTTTCTCTTTCAGTATCCTATCATTTTGCCTTTTCATACTGTTCATGGGGTTCTCAAGGCAAGAATACTGAAGTGGTTTGCCATTCCCTTCTCCAGTGGACCACATTCTGTCAGATCTCTCCACCATGACCCGCCTGTCTTGGGTGGCCCCACGGGCATGGCTTAGTTTCATTGAGTTAGACAAGGCTGTGGTCCTAGTGTGATTAGATTGACTAGTTTTCTGTGAGTATGATTTCAGTGTTTCTGCCCTCTGATGCCCTCTTGCAACACCTATCGTCTTACTTGGGTTTCTCTTACCTTGGGCGTGGGGTATCTCTTCACAGCTGCTCCAGCAAAGCACAGCCATTGCTCCTTACCTTGGACAAGTAGTATCTCCTCACCATCGCCCTTCCTGACCGTCAACGTGTGATAGCTCCTCTAGGTCCTCCTGCGTCCGTGCAGCCACAGCTCCTTGGACATTGGGTTGCTCCTCCCGGCCGCGGCCCTTGGCCTCAGGCGGGCGTGGGGTATCTCCTCCCGGCCGCCGCCCCTGACCTCGGATGCGGGGTAAGTCCTCTCGTCACCACCCCTGACCTCGGATGCTGGCTATCTCCTCTTGGTCGCCCCCTCAACCTCGGACGCAGTGTAGCTCCTCTGGGCTGGTCCTGAGCAATCTGGTACTCTCATCCTCATATAATTGGGGATAATTAACAGGATCTCAATATTCTCCGTCAAATTGATTGTTGAAATAATAGACTTAGGAATCAGTTGGCAAAAAGCATGACTTTCTCTTACCACCATCATATCATTTTCTTCTAAATGGATGGTCACCAGCCTCTCCTATCCCATTCCTAACATATGTACTAAGTTGCTTCAGTCGTGTCTGACTCTTTGCGACCCTGTGGACTATAGCCCGCCAAGCTCCTCTGTCCATGAGATTCTCCAGTCAGGAATACTGAAGTGAGTTTCCATTTCCTTCTCCAAGCCCTGACATAGGCAGGGATAAAGTACCTAAGTGTGACATGAGCAAGGGTGGCAGACATAGACAGCTGGAGTAAGAGCATGAGTGCTAAATCCAGAGCTCCCATCCTCACTCTCACCAGTGCCTCTTGGCTATCTCTATATAGAACAGAAAACATGCAGGAGGAAGAAACTTCTTTATTTTCTCTGCTTTAGAGAGGAGGCAAATAGATACGAATTATGTTTGTTTTTTTAAACAAATAAAATGGTCTGGGTAGGAAAGAGAGAGGCAAGCTGGGAGATATTTAATAGCTGATAGGAATTTTACCCATTAGAAACATGAAATTCATCCTTGATGTGTCTCTGACTATCTCTTCACTTCCGTTCAGTTCAGTTACTCAGTCGACTCCAACTCTTTGCAACCTCATGAACCACAGCACGCCAGGCCTCCCAGTCCATCAACAGCTACCGGAGTCTACCAAAACCCATGTCCATTGAGTTGGTGATGCCATCCACCATCTCATCCTCTGTTGTCCCCTTCTCCTCCCATCTTCAATCTTTCCCAGCATCAGGGTCTTTTCAAATGAGTCAACTCTTTGCATCAGGTGGCCAAAATGTTTCAGCTTCAACATCAGTTCTTCCAATGAACATCCAGGACTGATATCTTTTAGGACGGACTGGTTGGATCTCCTTGCAGTCCAAGGGGCTCTCAAGAGTCTTCTCTGACACCACAGTTCAAAAGCATCAATGCTTCGGCACTCAGCTTTCTTTATAGTCCAAATCACATCCATACATGACTACTGGAAAAACCATAGCTTTGACTAGGCAGACCTTTGTGGACAAAGTAATGTCTCTGCTTTTTAATATGCTGTCTAGGTTGGTCATAACTTTCCTTCCAAGGAGTAAGTGTCTTTTAATTTCATGGCTGTAGTCACTATCTGCAGTGATTTTAGAGCCCCCCAAAATAAAGTCAGCCACTGGTTCCCCATCTATTTGCCATGAAGTGACGGGACTGGATGCCATGATCTTAGTTTTCTGAATGTTGAGCTTTAGCCCAACTTTTTCACTCTCCTCTTCAACTTTCATCGAGAGGCTCCTTAGTTCTTCTTCACTTTCTGCCATAAGAGTTGTGTCATCTACATATCTGAGGTTATTGATATTTCTCCTGGCAATCTTGATTCTAACTTGTGCTTCCTCCAGCCTAGCATTTCTCATTATGTACTTTGTATATAAATTTAATAAGCAGGGTGGCAATATACAGCCTTGATGTACTCCTTTTCCTATTTGGAACTGGTCTGTTGTTATCTCTTACATTTACTTTATAATTAAGTTCTGTCAGTTTTCTCTTAACCCTCTCAAATCTGTCCATTTCTTTGCACCTGAAATCACCCGGTCTTCTACTAAGCCACCTGCTCTCTTACCTAGACAGCAACTGGAGCCTCTTGACTCTTTTTCCTGTTTCCACTCCCGTCCCCCTACAGTCAGCGGTTATGTGTTGGCACTGCCTTGTTCAGACTCTCAAAGAGCCAGTTGTGTATGTCATTTTCCAATTTCACCTTTAGTGATACATTGGCAACTTGAAATTGACCATAGTGGGAATATTTACACACAGAAATTGGATTATGTTATAAATTGGGGCTCATAAATATGTATTTTACAGATAGCTAGTTGTTAAACATTTACTGGCACACCACTGACTACAATGAGGCATATTCTCCCATACAGCTGCAAAATGATATTTGAAAAACATAAGTTACATCATGTCTGTCATCCTCCTGCTTTAAAGTCTATGTGTGCATGCTAAGTTGCTTCAGTCGTGTCTGACTGTTTGCAACCCTATGGACTGGAGCCCACCAGGCTCCTCTGTCCATGGTGTTCTCCAGGCAAGAATACTGGAGTGGGTTGTCATGCCATCCTCTAGGGGATTTTCCTGACCCAGGGATCCTGCATGAGTCTCTTTCATCTGTATTGGCAGGTGGGTTCTTAACCACTAGCGCCACCTGGGAAGCCCTTAAGGTCTGTAGTGGTATCCTGTAAAATCCAGATTACTTACTGGGTTCTCTGGACCCTGAGATATTATGACCTCAGCCTAACCTGTGCCTTTGTTGTCTCCAGCAGCCCTCTTGTCTCCTTTTTGTCTCTCCAGCATACCATGGTCTTTGCATGGTAGGTCTGCTCTTCTGGATTTTCACATAACTGAATTATTCTCCTTCAGGTCTCAGGATAAAATTTACTTCCTCAGAGGGGTCTTCCATGACCAGCCAATCTTTGTATTAGTTTGTTTTTTCTTCTTCATAATACTTATTATATGAAATGTTGTGTATTTCTTTTCTATCTCCCCAATTATATAAGCAATGGTCATGCTTGTTGGTTCCTTTTGCTGCATTCCCAGTGCCTAAAAAATGGCCTGGTTCAAGGTAACAGTTCAACACATTTATTGAATTAATTGGGTGAATGCATGCAATTAACAACTGTGCAGCATAGCATCTCACAAAACTATTTGAGTATATAAATGAATGAGTCATTAAATATAGTAAGTGAAGAACTAACAATTGAAGTCTTCTTTGATTGTCATCCCATTCTCTACCTATGTATCTGTCAAAGTCTGAATAGAAGAAGTCATGCCCAGCGATAATAGAGAGATACTTATGATCTGAAGATCAGGAAGTGCCTCTCAGTTTCCTGGAGGAAGATCTGAAAATAGCTTTAGAGCTTTAATCTCATGTTATTGATTCTGCTGACTTGTATGTTATAGAGGCTGAAATCATCTGTGCCCCGAAGTTTAGACTATTTTATTCCTAAAACATTATTTTTAAAAAACTCTCTTTTAATTTGGACTTAAGAGATGAGATCTCAAAACACTCCCCCTCCCTGCTTTATTTTACAGAGTATTTGTTTATTATAAGCATTTAGAATCTCGGTAAGATTTCCTGACATTCATGCCATTTTGACTGCTTCTAAGTTTGACAAAAACTAAAAATGAGAGTCATGACAAGTTTTGGAATTGATATGCCTGGTCCTTTAAGCCATCCAGATATACAGAGGTTGCATCAGCATCTGGAAAATGACTCTCATCCCCCGCTCTAAAGTACATTCCCAACATTGGCCACTTCTGTGCCTGGAGTGCTAACCCTCTCGGGCACTGCTTGCTCACTGTTCCTCCCTTAGGAGGGTGCCCTTCTGACCTGCAATTTTAGCCAGCCTCCTCTCCAGTGCCAGCTGCCGCCGTCACACTGAAGAAAGTAAACTCTCCACCCTCAGGATACTTGCTGCTCCTCTTGCCTGGAGACCAAGGATGGTGCCACTTCACTTCTACTGATTTTAATATGGAAAGCCTCTGACGCTGAGGCTACCACAGAACCAGACATTGTTACGAATGCCATTTCCACTGTTCAGAAATCACAAAATAGAACAAGAAACATCTTCTTTGTAACCGATAAGCATTCTAGTATTTAGCTTAAAGGTCTTCAGAAAGTATTAAACATTTTCAGACTTTTCTGAAAATTTTCCAGTGATATTGATCAACTTTTCAAATTGGGATACAGACCAGAGTTAGCAAGACTTTGGCATATTAGGCATGTTTCTTTATATATCTGGTCACTTATTTCTCCTAGTGCTATGCCTTTGAAATGAAAGTCATGACAAGAGACTTCAACTTCTTAATCCCTAAAAGTTAGTGCTCTGGGCTTCATTGGTGGTGCAGATGGTAAAGAATATGCCCACAATGCGGAAGGCCTGGGTTCAATCCCTGGGCTTGTAAGATCTCCTGGAGAAGAGAATGGCAACCCATTCCAGTATTCTTGCCTGGAGAATTCCATGGATAGAGGAGCCTGGCAGGCTACAGTCCATCGGGTGGCAAAGATATGACTGAATAACTAACACACACACACACACACACGCCCACAAAGACACACACAAAGTACTCATGCATCCAGACATTGCCTACCAGGGAAGCTAGAATATCAGTTTCAGGATTTTTCAAGTTCAATTATCTTTTCCTATATTTCTGTTTAAAGGTAACAGTAATAGTAAGTGCTTAGATAGTATTTACTATAATGCCAGTCCATTGTTTTAAGCACTCTGCATGGATTTATTTTATCCTCTTAATAACCCTATTATTCCTATTTGCAAGTTGGAAACCCAAGAACTGTAGAATTTAAGTAGCTTGCACAAAGTCACATAGTTAGGAGATGCGGTAGCTGGAATTTGAACCTTGGCAGTTGGGATTCAAAGCTACTGCTCCCCTGTTAATCTCTATACGGTCTTGCCTCTCACCATGGTACCTAGTGAAAAATAAAGGGAAAATTGAAGACACGCTTCTGCACTCTTACAGGCTGGATGTAAGGGAGGTTGTTTGTAGTGTTAGGAATCAAGAATACAGTGGAAAAATCTTCCCACTTTAAATAAAAGGACCAGGATTCTGCTCTTTTGGGAGGCACAGGGATTCTATTCGTGATGTTTCTACTGACTTACCTTCTGAGCTGTTTAATGAACGGGTAAGTTATTAAGCTGTGAAGTGACAGGCTAGACTAGAACTGTGTTCAAACTCTGCTCCTATCCATCTTGGAACTCTGCAGAGAGGTGGCTGGCTGGTTTTAGGGTAAGGGAGTGGCGAGGATGCAGAATTCCTAGTTGGCACAGAGAAGTATGCCTTTCTTTTCCCTTTTGTCCTGTTTTACCTTGATGAATTGCTTCAAAATAGGTCTTGAAGAAGGCAGGATTAAACTCTGAAGCCATTTCCTTCTGATCCCTTCAAGTAGTCTGGCCTTACTTTCCTGTGTCTATTATTTAATCTGATGATTTTTCAGCTTCTAGAGAGAGCTAAGGATGGCTTCAAAATAATGTGCCTTTTCACTGACTTTTGGATACAGTGTTCTTATTTTCTTGGAATGAAATTTCAAGCCAAATGGCATGGGAAGGTATTTTCAAAGCAGGCAAAAAGTGCCTTCCAAACTACAGCACACAAAGGGTCACTCATTCAATATGTGTATGTTCCGATTGTGTTTGCATACACAAACGTGCCCACACACAATGCTAGCACTAGTCTTCAGCTAGGTATTTTGCTATTTTTTATTCATATTAACAAAGATGTCAGAGAAGGCAATGGCACCCCACTCCAGTACTCTTGCCTGGAAAATCCCATGGACGGAGGAGCCTGGTGGGCTGCAGTCCATGGGGTCGCCAAGAGTTGGACACGAATGAATGACTTCACTTTCACTTTTCACTTTCATGCATTCGAGAAGGAAATGGCAACCCACTCCAGTGTTCTTGCCTGGAGAATCCCAGGGACGGGGGAGCCTGGTGGGCTGCCGTCTATGGCGTCGCACAGAGTCGGACACGACTGAAGTGACTTAGCAGCAGCAGCAGCAACAAAGATGTACACACAAATGTAAATGCATGTACATGCACACACACATACACTTTTGTCTCTACCAGCTCATGATACCACCTTCCTTTTCCATGATACTTGGCAGGTGGACCCACCCTATTTGAGTTCAGGAATGAAGCACTTGGGTGTCTGCTCTAGGCTCTAACAAAGCAAATCAATTATACGACAAGTATTTATTTAGTACTTATTACTCTAGTATGCAGTATCCCGTGAGTGTTTACAAAGAAACTTCAATACACCCATGTCCTCTAGGATCTTAATACACATAAAACATTAACAGGCACCATATAATTAATGCTTAAAATGTTGGACACAGGCTGTTAAGTGTAGTGGGAATTTTAAAGAAGAGGAAGAGAAATGAGAGCTAGTAAAGTCAAATAGGACTTTGGGGGAGATGAAACTTGAGCTGGATCTTTAAGGGTAGGTGTCATTTCAGTTGGCAGAAAGAAGAAGATGAGGGGGAGGTCCCTGTTCTTGATCTTTCTATTATAGTAACTTGAATGACTTGCTGTGCAATCATAGGGAATATAATTTGAGAGGCGAACAGTTCTCTGTCTCATCGTATATGAGAAGAGTCTGTCTTAGATATAATGGAATGTTTGTCTTCTAAAATATAAATATATGGGGCAGTTTAAATACATCAGGACAGGTTACTTTTCACTTATACCTTGGCTAAATACAGTTAAGATAATTTCTTTCCACTTAATACTTGATTGTAGCATCACAAGGACTTATGTCCCATGTTTTAGTGTCTTCTATATAAAGGTCTATCAAAAGGTTTGTTTTTATGTTCTAAGACTCAGTGATTGGAACACTTGGTTTTCTAAGATAAGCTGTTTTTTCTCCTTAAGAGAAAGAGAAAACAATATCTGATTAGTTTAGTAGCGGTGGAAATTTTGGCTTGCATCTCTTCCTTCTAACTTTTCTGTACATTTTGGCCTCCTATGTATATACAACCCAAACTTCAGACTCCTCTTATTCATTTCCAGGTTCACCATCTTATGGTACATAGAGCTGAAGGGAAAATTAGTCTCATTATTCCTCTGAGTCATCCAGGCATCCTTACCATCGTGCTTTTCTCGGGATCAATTTTGATCTGCTCATGATAAAGGCTGGTGGTTGTCCCTTCTTTGTTTCCTCTCCTTTCTCAGTAGTAAAGCCTTTGGATTTTAGCTATGTGGTGACCTAGAGCCAGACATCCTGGAATGTGAAGTCAAGTGGGCCTTAGAAAGCATCACTACGAACAAAGCTAGTGGAGGTGATGGAATTCCAGTTGAGCTCTTTCAAATCCTGAAAGATGATGCTGTGAAAGTGCTGCACTCAATATGCCAGCAAATTTGGAAAACTCAGCAGTGGCCACAGGACTGGAAAAGGTCAGTTTTCATTCCAATCCCAAAGAAAGGCAATGCCAAAGAATGCTCAAACTACTGCACAATTGCACTCATCACACACGCTAGTAAAGTAATACTCAAACTTCTCCAAGCCAGGCTTCAGCAATATGTGAACTGTGAACTTCCTGATGTTCAAGCTGGTTTTAGAAAAGGCAGAGGAACCAGAGATCAAATTGCCAACATCTGCTGGATCATGGAAAAAGCAAGAGAGTTCCAGAAAAGCATCTATTTCTGCTTTCTTGACTATGCCAAAGCCTTTGACTGTGTGGATCACAATAAACTGTGGAAAATTCTGAAAGAGATGGGAATACGAGACCACCTGATCTGCCTCTTGAGAAATTTGCATGCAGGTCAGGAAGCAACAGTTAGAACTGGACATGGAACAACAGACTGGTTCCAAATAGGAAAAGGAGTTCGTCAAGGCTGTATACTGTCACCCTGCTTATTTAACTTATATGCAGAGTACATCATGAGAAACGCTGGACTGGAAGAAACACAAGCTGGAATCAAGATTGCCGGGAGAAATATCAATAACCTCAGATATGCAGATGAGACCACCCTTATGGCAGAAAGTGAAGAGGAACTCAAAAGCCTCTTGATGAAAGTGAAAGTGGAGAGTGAAAAAGTTGGCTTAAAGCTCAACATTCAGAAAACGAAGATCGTGGCATCAGGTCCCATCACTTCATGGGAAATAGATGGGGAAACAGTGGAAACAGTGTCAGACTTTATTTTTTTGGGCTCCAAAATCACTGCAGATGGTGACTGCAGCCATGAAATTAAAAGATGCTTACTCCTTGGGAGGAAAGTTAGGTCCAACATAGATAGCATATTCAAAAGCAGAGACATTACTTTGCCAACAAAGGTTTGTCTAGTCAAGGCTATGGTTTTTCCTGTGGTCATGTATGGATGTGAGAGTTGGACTGTGAAGAAGGCTGAGTGCCAAAGAATTGATGCTTTTGAACTGTGGTGTTGGAAAAGACTCTTGAGAGTCCCTTGGACTGCAAGGAGATCCAATCAGTCCATTCTGAAGGAGATCAGCCCTGGGATTTCTTTGGAAGGAATGATGCTAAAGCTGAAACTCCAGTACTTTGGCCACCTCATGCGAAGAGTTGACTCATTGGAAAAGACTCTGATGCTGGGAGGAATTGGGGGCAGGAGGAGAAGGGGACGACAGAGGATGAGATGGCTGGATGTCATCACTGACTTGATGGACGTGAGTCTGGGTGAACTCCAGGAGTTGGTGATGGACAGGGAGGCCTGGCGTGGTGCGATTCATGGGGTTGCAAAGAGTCGGACAGACTGAGTGACTGAACTGAACTGAACTGTCTGTGTATAATAAAGAATACTTTACTGGACTTCCCTGCTGCAAGTATACTCGTGATTAAATCCTAGACAGTGGGATGTAAGCAGATGTTGTGTGTGCAGTTCATAGAAGTATTCCTGGAACAGGCATGCTCTTCTTCATTGCTTTCTTCTTGTTCGAATATTGTTGTAACGTTGGGGAATTTTAGTAGTCATCATGGACAGTGGGATGATCCAGAGCAATAATAAAATAGTACCTCTCTCAAAAGATGGATATTAAGAATAAAGAAAAGAATGTATTAGGTGGTGTTAGTCACATTAAAAATTACTCAGTAAACGTATATGTTGTTTTCAATTTAGATTGAACTCTGACTTCTGTGGAAGGACCATGTGTTTGTGTGTGTATTTTCTGACATTTACCTATTTGATATAAGAAGAATCAAGGCTTGCACTCAAAAGGAACCAGACTTGGAAAGACCATATCCACTGCACTGCTCTGGTGTCAGTTCCAGGACATTCTACTAGATAGATCGGCTGGCTCAGATTTGGAGAAATATGCTGGAGAGGAATAGAAGGTGGATCTGGCGAGAGACCAGTCTTTGAGACTGGAAGGGCTAAGTTAAGCTTCAAGTGATAAAGACCCAAAATAACACAGAGCTTAAAAAAGACAACCATTTGTTTCTCTTTCATCCAAGGCTTAGTGTAGCCACTCTTAAAGAATTTGATGAGATTTTTGGACAGATTTTTGGACACTTTTTCCTCAGTCTGTGGGCAAATTGCTGCAGGGGTGTCATTCTTACAATTAAGTACATTTTTTGGGGGGGTGGTCTGATTATTAATTTTTTTCTACTTTTAAAAACATACTTTCACAAGCCTCCTAAAACCATGGGTGGACCAAGGTGGGAGGATAACCATAGAAAATGGAATTAGGACTGAGAAACTAAATGTTAATGGGGAGAGAGGGCAGGGAGATACCTAAGAACTAAAGTCTTAACACCTGATGTGTGAGACAGGGTGGAGTGGAGTGCTTGGAGCACAGCATTAGGGCACTGGCCCAGATGTTAGGAGGCTTGATGTGAAAGGGACCAGACCCTTCATAAGCTTTGCCTGTCTCCCTATCACTTCCCTTGAGTAGGCTGTTGATGGCTATTAGGGTTTTTTTTTTTTTTTTTTATTAATGAGAATTTCCTTAGTGCACTATCTGTGAAAGGTTTTTAACACTGAGTGCCCGCATGGTGCATATACGCAGCCATGTTCCAGAGGAAAGAAACTGTTTTCATAATCTCTTGTGAAGGTCAGTTTGTTTGTTTAGACTTAAGGAAAAATTGGAGAAGGCAATGGCACCCCACTCCAGTACTCCTGCCTGGAAAATCCCATGGACAGAGGAGCCTGGTAGGCTGCAGTCCATGGGGTCACTAAGAGTCGGATACGACTGAGCGACTTCACTTTCAATTTTCACTTTCCACTTTCATGCATTGGAGAAGGAAATGGCAACCCACTCCAGTGTTCTTGCCTGGAGAATCCCAGGGATGGGGGAGCCTGGTGGGCTGCCATTTATGGGGTCACACAGAGTCGGACATGACTGAAGTGACTTCGCAGCTGCAGCAGCAAGGAAAAATAGTGATGCCTCCTCTAACAAGCTTCTCTTCAGAATCAATGTGCAATGAGGGAGTTCCAGTGAGCATTTAAGAACTAAGAAAAATAGTATAAACAGGAAGAGAAAGCATAAACATGATGCAAGTCATTAGCTAATAGAAATCATTGTGTTTACTTTTCCATTATGGAGGGTAAAACAGGGCAACCCTATTCTTCTATGCTCAGAAAAGTACTGAGAATTTAATATGTGTTTCCCAGTTTTACCCTTTGTAAAATAAAATGGAGACTGGAGATTGTCTGAAAGTGAAACGAGCTTGTGGGTGAAGATGGGGGAGAATCTGCAACCCCCAAAAGATGTGACTTAGTGAAGGTGTCTGGGTTAATTTCGTGCTTATTACACATATTGAAGACCCTTTTCTTTTCAATATCCACTGGCCTCCTTTGTATTAGGTAAGAGTATCAGAAACCAACTTAAGCTAGATTAAGAAACAAAGAGGTTTATTATAAGAAAGCAGAGACAATGCATGAACACTAAGGGCAGGAATGAAGCTGGGCTCCAGAGAACACTGGGAAGCTTCAGGGTCAGTGCAGAGCCTGCTTCTCTGACTTCACTGCTCCTGTCTGTGCTCGTGCTCATCTCTGCCTCTCCATTACATGGCAGAATAGGCCACCCTAGAAGCTCCTCTGCTTCTGCGTGCTTGCATTTGGGAGTGGCTGCTAAATTAGGAATCTGGGAGAGAAGTTAAGTGGTTCAAAACAGTGTCCACCTTTGGTCCAGACAGCTATGGGCAGAGGTGAGGGATATTAAGGTCATGTAGTAAAACAGAGCTGCCAGAGGCTCACCTCATTATATTCATGGGGTTACTCTCGGAGAAGGTGACTTGGCCCAAGGTCTTGGCAGACACTTTATAAGGTAAACTGTGTTTATTATTTTGTGCTCAGCCCCAGAGTAACTGCTTAACCCCTTATATGTTGTCCTGAAACAAAGTGACAAATAAAAATAGAGTTTTTTTTTTTTTTAAATAGAATTTTTCATGTCTCTCTTTGTATTGACTTCAAAAAATACCGGGCTATTCCAAGTCAGTGTTAAGGAATAGTAAGCTTCTATTAATTTGACATGTTTGCTTTGGAGAATAAATTCTGAATTGCCTAATTCCTCATGTTTCAAAGATTTCACTCTAAGTAGACTTAAAGCAAATGGATAACTGAAGATAAACAATTTATTGCATAGATGTTTTTAAACAGTTGGGCCTCTGATGCATGAATTTATAACCCATTATTGATACCCAGGCACACCCATAGCAGGATCTCCCATAGCAATTTCCCTGTCATCAAAGAGCTTATCAGACCATATTGAAAGAAAAAAAAAAAAAAAAAAAAACTGAAGACCAATATCTAGTCCCCCTGTGGGTGTATTTACAAAAAATAATGCAGTGATGGGCCCTTATTTGCAGAATATACATTTTGTAAAAGAATTCCTCTGAAGTCTTTGGGTTGTATGTGTTTGGTACTGAAGACTCAGTCAGTCTTTACTGAGATTAGGAACCAACTTCAGAGCTGTTATTTGCATCCAGGATCAAGCACACAGTCTTCTGGGATCTTCAAGAATGACAGTGTGCACAGAACCAGCAAGCAGAGAGCAGAGAGCAGATCTCAGGAGAGATACTACTTAGTTTTCAAAAGAAAAAAATATTCATTTCTTATTTTCACCACTCACAGATCTTCCCTGGATGTGAGACATCCCTCCACCTCAACTATTAAGACTGAAAGAGATTCCATTAACCAAGATTTTTTTAAAAATGGGGAGTTGTTATTGGTGGTGGTCTAAGTTAATTATACAAGATGTTATAGAGATACTGAAACTGCAGAAATGTGTCTCTGAGGTCTTCAGTCTTTTATGTCTCAGCACAAAAAAAATTCAGCAAAAGGCACAGGGATAGAAAAGAAGTGATTTATTAGAAGAAGACACTTGTGAGGTTTACAAGTGGGCGGGTGAGAGGATGCCGCCCAGGCACTTAGTGGGCTACAGTTTTATAATCAAAGGAAAAGTGTGGAGGGAGAGAAAACCACTTTATTCCTCATTCTTGAGTAGATGTCAAGGTTCCATCATCAGCTCCTCCACATCAGGTGGGGGAATTTTCTTGTCCTTACATGTCCAACTGGGGCTGGCATGGTGCATTGAAAATGAGCAAAGAGGTGGTAACATATACTGAAATATGATAAATCATCTCAGTTTTCAGTATAATGTCACTTTTTCCTTATATTTTTGGTTTTAGTGTGGGCAGAGAATCAGGTCCTGGGAATCATTAACTTACTGAGCTCACAGGACAGGGTGTGGGTATCATGTCACCACTGTTTTATTGTTTTGGGGCATGTTTCCTGCTTCTGTTGCATAGTTTTGTTGCTAAGCAAGCCTGCTTGGTTTTGTGGTTAAGCCAACCTGCTTTCTTGACTGATCATTAATGTACAGGGGTTTCTCATATTTTTTTCTTTACTTATGATCCCTTGGTGAGATTAACTATTTAAACACCTTCTTTGCCCCTTTACTCTGTCCCTATCAATACCACTTTAAGTTTGGACAAATTATTATACATCAAGAAATATTAAGATATTAATATTTTATATTAATATAAATATTAAGATAGTCTAATCCCCAAATAAATTAAAAGATATTGGTGCAAAAAATCAACTTGGTGATTTCTAAAAAGAATATAAGTCCTTAAAAAATAATGAATTAGGTGATATGAGTTTGTTTTAGGGTAATGCAATAAGTTATGAGGGGTCACTTAAAATAACCATCCCCTGACATGATAGAGGCCATTTGATTTTTTTTGAGCTTATTTTTTTTTTTCTGATTTTTACAATATTGTGTTGGTTTCTGCCATACAGCAGCATGAATCGCCATAAACATACACCTATCCCCTTCCTCCCTCCCTCCCTCGCTTTCCTCCCCTCCCATTCCTCCAGGTCATCACAGTTGACTTTTAATATTGTTTTTAATTTTTGAGCTGTGTTATTAGAATTAAAACATTTTAAACCACTTTATTGAGACATGATTGAACTATAAAAAGCAGTACATATTTAATGTATGTAACGATTTTGGAGCACTTGATTTTTTAAAAAACACCTATTTAAGGAATAGAGTATGGTTGTTTTTCAAACGTCCCTTTTTGGATTTTGTTTTGTATTCAAGTACTTAAAAAAATGCATATAATGTGTTAAAAGTTTCATGGAAAGTAGGACTTCACTGGATCTTAGCCAGATGAAATGACAGTCAAAATTTGTTAGACTGACAAGATACAAGCCAGGGAAAGAATAAAAATGCACTCAAGAGTAGCACCAGCAACAGTGTGGTGAAGTGGTCAAGAATGGTTCTAAGCCATGGCTTAGAGTGTCTGTGTTTGGTGGAGAGATGTTTTCCTGAACCTAAATGGCAAATAAGAATAGAATTTTTATCATGACTTTGTATTGACCTAATATCTTGAGAATCTTCTCTGTCAGAGTAACGAAATAGCCTGGTTTTATTTATTTGACATATTCTTTTTGGAGACTAAATTTATGGCATGACATTCATTATCCTGTTTTATTAAGAATTTTTGGAATGAGGTGTTCTGAAACCTTTACCTTTTCTTCTGAAATGGTGAAAGAGCTAAAAAAATGACTAAACTAATTTCATATATGTTCCAAATGCATTTTTACTTTGAAATTTCTTTACCATGGTGTTTTCCACTCTCTTTCCCCCTCTGCATATTTCTTCCTTCAACTCATACATTATTAGGAAACTTACAAAGTTCAAATGAACAAATGTCTGGCTTTAAACGCAAATGAGAATTCCTGTTTTTTTCTGGACTTTATGCATATGTGTATCCTGTCAGCAGGGAGTGATCTCATCATATTGATTGCCTCCAAAACTTACAGTACTCTTACACCCAGATTTGTTCTTGGCTCAGCGTGGTTTGTGGAATAAAATGGTTTGTGTTCTAATTCCAAATATTGATTGACCATGTGTTACTTTGGGAACAAGAGTCTGCTTGTTTCCTTAGCAGGCTAATGAGAAAATTACTGACCTCCTCTCAAGACAGGTTTGGCAAGTAGAGATTCACACAATACTTTGTGTTAGAAGGGCTAAATATTTTTCTAAGTGCTTTCATTCTTCTTGGCATAGCAATGATTTTTGTGGGCTGTGTTAGGGAAAAATTTGAACCAGGAAGTACATGTGACTTTGCTTCAGCCACTGAAAACATCTGTATATTGAAGAGGACCTGACCAAAAAAGAGAAGTCTAGAACTTCAGAAAAGCCCTGACAGAGTCTGACCATGTGCCCATGAATGAAGAACTCCCATGCCACGTTTTCCAGATGGATTCACTGTAATGCCTGCAGCTTAGCCAATCTGAATCCTTGTCTAATCACTTTTAGACAGTCTCCTAATTTGGCCATTACTGGGAAAGGTAGAAAACAGTGTAATGGAGATCAGAGGGACCCTGAGTACAGTGAAGGGAACCTCAGTGCTGCTGGAGGTGTGGCACTCCAACACAACCAGGGTTGTTCCAATATCGGCAAACGCTTTAAAAAGGAAATAAATGGGGGATCAACCAGCATTTCATTTGTCACTATCTCAACAGCCCAAGGCAGAGCTGTTTTGCCAGCCACATTTTCAGATGGAAGCATGTGTTTCAATTGCATTTGTTTTCCTGACACTTCAGGTGGTGTAAGGTTCCACGGGCCAGCCTCAGCTTGCTTGCCCTGGGCTGGCTCATCACTTCTCTCTAGTGCATCTTCACAGTCATTTCTTCATAGCTTAGAGTTTCCAAGCACAGTGAGAATTTATGCTGATAAAATATTTAGTTGCGCAAGAATAGTAAGACCTGAAAAGGTCCCTAGGCAGAATTGAGCAGAAAACATTCTAAAGAGATAGCTGCTTACCCTCTTATAAAACACACACACACACACACACACACACACACACACACACACACACACACAGAAATCTAGAGAATTGCCATAGCCTCAAAGTCTGTGTACTGAAGGGTGTAATTGTCCCCATTTGCACTCTCATAGGTAGGTAAGTTCTGGCCTTAGTTATAAGAACCGGGTATATATTCTTGGGCAAGTCATCATCCTTGAAAGACACACAGTCCTATGACTAAAATAAAAAGTAAAACCTCTCCTCTGATCCACATTGACCTGAAATATTTTTGAGATTTGATTAAAACTTATACAGTCTGTGGAGGGGAGTGGAATTGACTTGCTGACAGCTATTGAAGTTGGGTGATTGGTATATGAGGGTTCGTTATGGTAGTCTCCATGTGTATATTTGTTTAATGTATTCTGTAATAAAATATTTTAAAACTGTGTAGTAATTGAAAATAAAAATCTGCCCTACCTACTTCTCAGCAGAGTTACAGGTGAGAATCATAGGTGACATTATGTAGAAGTGTTTTGTGAATAGTAAATCACTAGAACCAGGTACATCTCAAAAAATATATCTCCAAGGTGAATATACCAGACTAATCTTGTATACTGATTATAAATATAGTTTCAGAGTTCACTGACCTATGGAATCAGACATGATGGCAGTGAATCTCAGAGGAATCTCCATTTTTGATTAGTCCTTTCTACTTCCCATCTCAGATGATGCTCCTATATTATGAAATTTGAAAAATACATACCATACAAATCCTTCCTGACATTTCTAAGGGCTTTTTAGTGGATGGAGAAATTGCTTCTAGTGGGGTTGAGGATCTGTTTTCTACAAAGCCCGGCAAGCTCTATGCTACCCCTCCCCCACTTGCAGTTTGTTACTTGAATCCTGATTTCTAACTGTTGTGTCAACCTCAAGTTCATGCTCTCTGCTCTCCCTGCTTGGCCCCTCTTGGTTTCTGAATCATAAACAGGATTTGTCCATTCCATGCTGGGCCTTCTTGCTTGTGTATCAATCTTTTGCTTCGGTCTCACCATTACTGAATTCTGCCCAGCTACACCTTTTGTTCAGACACTACCCAGACTTCTCCTGGGGTTCATTCAGCCTCAGTTCTTTGTTGAACACCTTTTCTGTAACAGCATTCCTCTAGGTGCTAGCAAACAATACATTAAAATTCCTTCTCTCATGTAATTTGCTCTGTAGAATTAGAGATATTCTTTGGACAAGTAACTACTACTACTACTAAGTCGCTTCTGTCGTGTCCGACTCTTAGCGACCCCATGGACTGCAGCCTACCAGGCTCCTCCATCGATGGGATTTTCCGGGCAACAGTA
Organism: Bos mutus; assembly: GCF_027580195.1. Lineage (NCBI taxonomy): Eukaryota > Metazoa > Chordata > Mammalia > Artiodactyla > Bovidae > Bos > Bos mutus. The sequence continues at coordinate 53,555,323 of NC_091617.1, forward strand.
CTGGAGTGGGGTGCCATTGCCTTCTCTGGACAAGTAACTAAGTAATATGATTTCAGATAGTGCTAAGGGCCAAGAATAAAATAAACTGGAGGAAGAGGGGTTTAGAGTTAGAATTGTCTGGGATTGTCTCTCTGAAAAGGAAGTATTTAAACAGAGATGTAAGATGAGATGGAGAGGATGGTAGAAAGGATTGGTGGAAGAGATGAAACAGTAAGTACAAAGGCTCTGTGATAGTAATGAACTTAGAAGTTCATGTAATAACACGGAGCCCACTGTGGCTGCATCATAATGGTCATGGGTCAAAGTGGTAAGAGGTGAGGCCAGAGAGAGAGGTCAGTGGCTAGGTCCTGTAAGAATCTGGAGAACAAGATAAAAAGAGTTTGGATTTTAAATACTGGTTGTGGCTACTGACCGTGTTTTCATTTGTCTCATCAGGTGTTGCCATCTTACCTGAGGCCAGATAACCCTGCAGAAGGTGTGTCTTATTCCACAGTTCCCTTTAGTGCTCGAAGGGACAGTCATAGCATGCGAATTGTTCCTGTTTTCCACAATTCATTCTCAGGAAAAAATAGAGAGATGCTTTTTCCACGCTCTCCATCATTGACTGATGGCTATTTTTCACTTAACATAATCCTTAAAATCCCCTGGAAACAATGATAAAAAATGTTCCCCTCACCCCCAACTGTGCAAGCCTGTGGTTACCAATTTTGACCACTAGATGGTGGCTGTATATCAATACCTTGAAACAATGAGTTTTCTGTTTGACAAAGGTTTTAAAGAATAAATTAATGTGTTAAAGACACACATAAAATGTATGTGCATTTAAGATTCTTTTGGTTGAAAAGACCAACAGTGAAAGAAACTGAAAAGGAATCAGGTCCTGCAGCCTGCTTTTTGTTCAGTTACATTTTTCATTGGGAAGATTTTTAGCTTCTTTGAGAACAGTCTTGTGACATGGAGTACTCATATGTGTAAGACAGGAGACCCACAGGTCATGTCTGCATAGTGGAACAGATTCCTCCTTCTCCTTCTTCTCCCTACTCCTTACTTGGGGTTCCCTGGAATGTTTTCTTCTTGCCCTCTTAAAATATGATTTCATTCACTCCTGTGACTTCAACTGTGAAGCGTTTATGCTAATACTGTTCCAGTTAATACCTTCACCAAGTAATCTCTAGACCTCCAGACCTATACTTCCAACTGCTTTTAGATAGCAGAGAGATGGCTTTTGGTCCTTGAAACTTAAACTTCAAACCAGACTCATAATCTTTCATCTTGACAACTTCCCTTGAAATGTTTTTCTTCTTATTTCAATTAATCGTGTTGCACCTTCATCAGTTGTTTTGAAGAAAAGTCTCTGAGTTGCTGATTTTCACCTACTGCTCACTCCTCGTATTCACTTTGCCTTGAGGTACTGTTGATTTTGCCTCTGAAATGTCTTACAAATGCACTTGTTTCTTTTTATTCTATCACCTCCTCATTGTTTTCATTCCTGTGATAAATCCCTAACTGAAGTCTGTTTTCCATTTTGCAGTTCACTGTCCACATATCCTAGAGAAGAATCTTGTCTAAATTTAGATGTGAACTAGTCATTTCCTGGCTTGAAATATTTCTCAGAGAATAAACTCCAAACCCCTTATTCTACTGTTCAAAAGCCTTTAGGTTATGGCTCCACTGTACTTGCCAGCCTCTTTCTGGCTCCTCCCTGCCACACAGCCCTGTGGAGTGTTCAGAGTCCCTGTTGGAGCCATGGACTCTCATGACTGTGTCCCTTTTCACATGCACTTTGTCCTAGAAATGCTGTATCCTCCCTGTTGGCCTCTAATTTCCCATCTTCATATACTTGTAGTAAAGCATTTTCTTTTCCTTCCATAAAGCTTTAAGAAGCAGATTTCCTCCTCAGTACTCTCTCTGTATGCACATCCATTGTACACACGTTCATTATAATGTTTGTCTAATGGGTTGTGCTTATTTATATGTCTGCACGCCACCACTGAACTGAGACTTGCTTTCCAGCAGGTAGTGTTGTTTTCCATCTTTGTGTCTCCAGGAACTTGATTAAGTCTTTGGATGTCTGTTTTAGGTGCTCAATAACTCGTTTTAATAAATGGAAAAATGAACAAAGTTTGACTTCCTCTGCATCTTTTCCAGAAGGCAAGAAAGGTCTTTTCCTGTTCTTTTTTTCTCTTTCAGTTGCATTTGTGAATAATTTCATATGAAAAAGAAAGGAAAAGGAATATCTGCAGATATTCTTCAAGACACAGAGAAGACACCATCCTGGAAAAAGTAAGTTTTAGGAAGAGCTGGGAGATTGGGCCATAGTGGGAATCACTAAAGCCCAGAAGCCCAAAGGGGTCCCCTAGTGTCACACCTTTTCCATAGACATAATAATTAAGTAAACAATGAATTTAGGTTCAGATTTTAATTTACAAATGACCCATCTTTTTTTTTTAAAGTCCATACTGTTCACTTTTGCTATATCAATCAATTCATGAAAAAAGGTGACTTTTGTATTCCATGCATGAATGCTTGGTTGTGTCCAGCTCTTTGTGACCCCATGGAGCCTGGTGGGATTTTTCCAGGCAAGAATATTGGAGTGGGTTGCCATTTTCTATTCCAGGGAATCTTTCCAGCCCAGGTATCGAACCCATGTCTCCTGCCTTGGCTGTGCTTAGTTGCTCAGTCGTGTCCTACTCTTTCTGACCCAGTGGACTGCAGCCCACCAGGCTCCTCTGTCCTTGGGGATTCTCCAGGCAAGAATACTGGAGTGAGTTGCCATGCCCTCCACCAGGGGATCTTCCCAACCCAAAGATCGAACCCAGGTTTCCCACATTGCAGGTGGATTCTTTACTGACTGAGACACCAGGAGGATTCTTTAGCACGGAGCCACCTGGGAAACCCTTGGGTTCCACCATCATAGCCATAATCTGTGGGGTTCTTGTCTTACATATGTGAGTATTCTATTACAAGAGCATACTCAAAGAAGCTAAGAATCTTCCCAAGGGAAGAATGTAACTGGACAGAAATCAGGCTGCAGGCTGTGATGCCTTTTCTATTTTTTTTTCCTGTTGTTGATTTTATTTCAACCAAAGGAATTTAAATGCACATATACTTTGTTTGTTCTTAATACATAAATTTATTCTCCCTCCCTTACGGCACCCATGATGGTGGCACTGATGGAGGATGAACCTTGTGAATTGGTTGACTGGGAGATTAGCTGAGGTCAGGGTACATGACTGCATTGTTCCCCTGTCTCTTCTCAGTGATTGGCACTCTGCCTGGTGTAGAGCAAGTGCCTTGCAAGGGATCAAATCTCCACTGTTTATTTTCATATTGGGCAAGCTTCAGTCTTGAGTTAATGTGTTATCTGGAACTGTTCATAACTTTTAGGGTAAAAGGTGCAAATAAGAACAATGGTGACTGAATTGAGATGTCTTTGGAAACTAGGGAGGAACTCATAGCCAGACCTGCTTCCTTAGATGATTTGAATGTCTTTGGATAGAAATCTGTGCATCACAGACATGCCTTCACTTGAAATGTGTGGCTCAGTCTGGATGCTCACCATGCTTCTTTACTGTTTTACACAGAAGGAACAGAAAAGTAATCAGTTAGAATTTCTCTCTTTTTATGGCCAGAAAAGTATGTATTTCTGACTGTAGTCCAACAGGTACATCTACTTGGTAATAATAAAAGAAATGGGCTTCCCTGGTGGCTCAGTGGTAAAGAATCTGCCTGCAATGCAGGAGCTGCAGGAGATGTGGATTTTATTCCTGGGTCAGGAGGATCGCCTGGAGGAGGGCATGGCAACCCACTCCAGTGTTCTTGCCTGGAGAATCCCATGAATAGAGGAGCCTAGCAGGCTGCAGACCCTATGGTCCCCAAAAGTTGGACATACCTGAAGCCACTTAGGACACACACACCGATGCAGTAAAAGAAGTACATGGATTTCATTCATATTTAAATTTTATTGAAACAGATTTCAAACTCTTTAGTGTGGATGGAGATACTTTGTAGGGCTCTTCAAGTATTTCTTTAAACATGTGAACCATCTCAGCTACCCAAATATCCCTGCTGTGATGATGTTATTTTTGGACAGGAAGTTACTAGAACCATCATCTATCTCCTTCCTCTTTGTGACTGATGGGAAGAGTATAGTTGTTATTCTCTGCCAGCAGTGTCCTGTCTAGCTGGCCTTCTTTGGTAAGCCCTATCTCAAAGTGTTAGTATCAGATCAGATCAGATCATTTGCTCAGTTGTGTCCGACTCTTTGCGACCCCATGAATTGCAGCACACCAGGCCTCCCTGTCCAACACCAACTCCCAGAGTTCACTCAGACTCACGTCCATCGAGTCAGTGATGCCATCCAGCCATCTCATCCTCTGTTGTCCCCTTCTCCTCCTGCCCCCAATCCCTCCCAGCATATAAGAACGATAATTACTTGTATTTATATATGGCTTTGTATTGTTCAAAATGCTATATACTAATTTGATCCTCATAACCATAGATTAAGAAGTACTGATGGATTCATTTTAAGGGTGAGAAAACTGAGGCTTAGAGATATTTTTAAACCAAGTTCATTTCAATAATAATATAAGTGATGGAGTTAGATTCGTATTTCAGTTTTAGATTTCCTGTCTCTTCTCTACACACACTGTTGCTCATTTTTGCTCATGTCAGTTCATTAGAAAAGGTGGCTTTTGGGTGAGAGCTAGTCTTATTTAGCACATCTGGAAATGGCGTCCTAATAACAAATCCCTGCTAATAACCTTTTTTTCTTATGCACAGTATAGAGAAGCCCTTATAATTATTAGCCAGTGTCTGCTCTGTACTCCAGGCCCCTGACAATGAGCACATGGGCACGGGTGTTACTATTCTTGGTAAGAGCATTAATAATTAGATATTACTTGGGGAAAAGGGCAAGACTTCATCAAAAGACAAAGTGCTGGCTTTGATATCTCTTTGTGCAGTTACCGGAACACTTCTAGTGCCTGCTTCTAATCTAAAGATTAGCTGGCGGCTCTGCCCTTTTTCTTGTGAAATATCTGTTCTTATGGGAAACCAGTCCCAACACATATGGAGAATTTTTATGTCTTATTAAAGGTTGCTCACTGATATTTGTAGGATCCTGCAGCAGCTACCACATTATTATCAGGCAAATTCTAAATTTACTCAGAAAGAAATAATGTTATGAAAAGAGTTTTAAAAAATCCTAAGGGATTGCACTATGGGGTGACCATCTTTACCTCTGAAAAAGTCGCCTGTGACTCACTCTTTTACTGCTTTGAAGTGGCTTGGAATGGCCCTTGCCTCAGAGCTGGAATTTTAAGAGAAAAGCCTTTAATATAACTATTGTAGTATTTCCAGACAAGACTGGACATGGCTCAGTGAGCATCAGAAGGCTGAGGAACAGGAGGAGCAGTTCTCATCTGGGGCAGGAGGAGGGATATGTATGTCTGCAGCTACTCAAGACTGTTTGATCTTGCAAAAACCAAAACAACACCCTCTCCTGCCCCCAAACTCCACGTTACTGCACAGATTCTGGGAGACAACACACACCAGAGGAGGCAAGCAGTTAGTACTGGGTGATATGAAGCCTGGGATGGGAGGTTTATGAATATGAACATGTCCCCAAGGACTTGGAACAGCTTCCAGAAAGTTGTAGGCAACGTCAATCAGGGAGGGCTGCCTTGAGTAAGATGCTCAGCCACAGAGGTTGTAATCTGGGGGTAGAGTCCCATCTTTGGGAGGCAACTATGGATCCTAGAGTTTGGAATCTGAAGATTTTACAAGAACATGGTACTAGAACAGAGGTTGAGCTTAGATATCAGAACTGGGCCAAAAGATGGAGCTTAGTTCTTGGTAATGAGGCAGAAGTCCAGTTATCAACATGGCAGAGAAGGAACAAGCAAAGAGAAAGTAGATTAGGACCTTCCTTTCCTCTTACTCTGCAATCTTGGTCGAGTCAATCATTCCCACTTAACCCTCCCCTTTTCTTCTATTACCTGATGACGATATAAGTTGTGAAGAACTCACAAGTAATATATTTGAAAGAGCTTTGACTATTATAAAATAACACATAGTTATTGTTCATATGTTTATCACATGACTAGAAAGGATTTATCTTATGATCAGTGATACTGTTTTGTCTTACTTGTCTCTCTCAACGTCCATTTTGAGTGCACACTCTCACACTGTCATGAAACAGTCCAAAAGAAGAAAATTTTTCACCTAGCTGAGGAACATTGGACTGCTCCCACATGAAGTTTAATGAGAGAAATTGGAAAGTAAGTTGCTGCCCCCCAATCCTCTACAGTGTGTGTGTAGGGTGCCAGGATTTAGCCGTAGTTTGAGAAGTAAATGCCTAAAGCTTAGAGAAAAATGAATGCCAGGGCAGAACAGGTTTTAAGTTATTCTTGAAGCTCAGGCATAATTTTAACTACAAAGGAAAAACAGGGAAGAAACAGAATGACCTCATTTCAAGTGAGAATTTTTATGCAAAGGCAATAGCTCTCCAAACAGAGGACACACATTAAGAGGGAAGCTTTATAGTCTGAGCTAGAGGATCTGCAGGGGAGCTGTAATTGATCTGGCATATTCAGTCTTCTACCAGTGCCTCTTACTTACACTGGAGTATCCAGAGATGATCTTTGGATAGGGAGAGCACAGGTAGGGGGTGATACCAGCCAAGAGGTGACCAGACCACCAGGGCTGCCCCTCCAGAAGGAGGTGAAACAGACCTGAGGGGAGTTTCAAGGAGCTAACCTCAGGGAATACTCCTAATATGTTTAAGGCATGGGGACATTGTGAGCTTTTTGCCTACTTTAGTTTTGATGTTTGTCAGTTACTTTCCCTTCTTTTTGGAATTGTGCTTGCAAGGGCTGCTTGGTTTGTATTTATTTCACTATCCAAAGAAGTTTTTCTGGGTCTTTTTTTTTAAATTTTATTTAATTTAACTTTACAATATTGTATTGGTTTTGCCATATATCAAAATGAATCTGCCACAGGGATACATGTGTTCCCTATCCTGAACCCACCTCCCTCCTCCCTCCCCATACCATCTCTCTGGGTCGTCCCAGTGCACCAGCCCCAAGCATCCAGTATCATGCATCAAACCTGGACTGGCGACTCGTTTCATATATGATATTATACATATTTCAATGTCATTCTCCCAAATCATCCTACCCTCTCCCTCTCCCACAGAGTCCAAATGACTGTTCTATACATCTGTGTCTCTTTTGCTGTCTAGCATACAGGGTTATTGTTACCATCTTTCTAAATTCCATATATATGCGTTAGTATACTGTATTGGTGTTTTTCTTTCTGGCTTACTTCACTCTGTATAATAGGCTCCAGTTTCATCCACCTCATTAGAACTGATTCAAATGTATTCTTTTTAATGGCTGAGTAATACTCCATTGTGTATATGTACCATGGCTTTCTTATCCATTCATCTGCTGATGGACATCTAGGTTGCTTCCATGTCCTGGCTATTATAAACAATGCTGTAATGAACATTGAGGTACACGTGTCTCTTTCCCTTCTGGTTTCCTCAGTGTGTATACCCAGCAGTGGGATTGCTGGATGTGGGTTTAAGACAGAGAGATATGACAACCAAAAATAACATAGGTTTTCATTATTGTTATGGTTTTGACTTCATTTCTTTCCTGATACCTGCTCCAACACTAGGCTTAAGTGTATTAATCAGTATTCTGGTTCTGTAGATCTGTTAAATTAATGTTGATTGCCCAGTAGGTATTTATTGATGTGTTAAGTGCTACCTGGAGAAGGCAATGGCACCCCACTCCAGTATTCTTGCCTGGAAAATCCCATGGACAGAGGAACCTGGTGGGCTGCAGTCCATGGGGTCACTAAGAGTCAGACACGACTGAGCGACTTCACTTTCACTTTTCACTTTCGTGCATTGGAGAAGGAAATGGCAACCCACTCCAGTGTTCTTACCTGGAGAATCACAGGGACGGGGGAGCCTGGTGGGCTGCCATCTATGGGGTTGAATAGAGTCAGACACGACTGAAGTGACTTAGCAGCAGCCTCTTAAGAGTTTTATTGTTTTTACTATGTCCATAATTACTGGAACTTTCCTGAGTGACTCTGTATATCTGTGTATAAAGGAAGGAAAGAGATGAAATGGGACATTTTAATCATGCAAAGATGTATAGTTCTTTATAATTTTGTAAATAAATTATCATTCCTTATTGCTTTGTTTTTACAGTTCTCTAAGAAGAGATTTTTTTTTTTAGGTTTCTGGTAGCACTTACTGCTACTGCTACTGCTAAGTCACTTCAGTCGTGTCTGACTCTGTGCGACCCCATAGATGGCAGCCCACCAGGCTCCCCCATCCCTGGGATTCTCCAGGCAAGAACACTGGAGTGGGTTGCCACTTCCTTCTCCAATACATGAAAGTGGAAAGTGAAAATTGAAAGTGAAGTCGCTCAGTCGTATCCGACTCTTAGTGACCCCATGGACTGCAGCCTACCAGGCTCCTCCGTCCATGGGATTTTCCAGGCAAGAGAACTGGAGTGAGGTGCCATTGCCTTCTCCATCTTAAGAGGCTAGCTTCAATATTAATATATCTATGATATGGTAGTGAATAATTAATTCTAAAATTAGTAAGATGAACTCAGTGCTAGATGAGGATGAATATTGGCTGAAATATTTTAGGACCATTTTATAGAAGAGGCAGAGTTTTAACTGAGCAATAAATAATGGATAGAATTTGGTTAGGAAAAGACAAATGAGAACAGCATGAACAAAAGTGTGGAGAAAGAAAAGGCCAACAGAGAGATAAATAGATGAGCAGCACAGAATGGAGAAGATTAGTATTTAGAAATGAAATTGGAAGAGTATGAGTCATGCTTTTGGAGGGTCTTAATTCCAGTTTAGGAATTAGGATATAGCTTTTCTGAAGAAGCCAAACATTTATGAATGTAATACCCTTATTGCCAATTTAAAGACAACTTTTCCTAAACATGTAAGTATACACACATGTTCACAAGCACAAGGATGCACATATTGGTTATTGTTATAAGAGTTGGACTATGAAGAAGGCTGAGCACCGAAGAATTGATGCTTTTGAACTGTGGTGTTGGAGAAGACTCCTGAGAGTCCCTTGGACTGCAAGGAGATCCAACCAGTCCATTCTGAAGGAGATCAGCCCTGGGATTTCTTTGGAAGGAATGATACTAAAGCTGAAACTCCAGTACTTTGGCCACCTCATGCGAAGAGTTGACTCATTGGAAAAGACTCTCATGCTGGAGGGGATTGTGGGCAGGAGGAGAAGGGGATGACAGAGGATGAGATGGCTGGATGTCATCACTGACTTGATGGACGTGAGTCTGGGTGAACTCCGGGAGTTGGTGATGGACAGGGAGGCCTGGCGTGCTGCGATTCATGGGGTCGCAAAGAGTTGGACACGACTGAATGACTGATCTGATCTGATCTGATCTGATAGTAATGCAACATGAGCTGCCACCACCCATGTTTCAGAGGACAAGAATAGTTATTTTTCACTGATGAAGTGAACTGGAACCATCTTAAAAAATGATGGATGGGTGTTGACCAAAATCACGATGGCCTCAGGTATCCCTCTAATGCCAGCACATCCTAAGCAGCAGTAGGATGTGATATGTTTCATGTAATAATCATCAAGCAGTGATACGTGCTAAATTTTAAGAAGTGCTTTCAAATGTTACTATAATTTTGAAAATGAACATACTTCACAGTAGAATTCCAGCTTGTCTACTAGTTGATGAGGTTTCTAAGCTCTTTAAAAAAAGTGATTAACCTAATTAACTTAATACCTAAGAATAAGAGAGGCTCTAAATTGTCCTGCCTTCAATATTATTATATGCATTATATATATTATTAGAGTATACTTCATGTTTCATTTTGTATATAATTAACCAAAAATATTGTCTTCTTTTGTGGTCATTAAATTACATTTGGGCTGTGAATATTAGCTAGAGAGTTAATAGATATTAGAATTGATGTTTGTTAATGAGTTATACCTATTATAAAAAATGAAGCCTAGATTTGTGCCCTTGTAGGCACCCCACTCCAGTACTCTTGCCTGGAAAATCCCATGGATGGAGGAGCCTGGTAGGCTGCAGTCCATGGGGTCACTAGGAGTTGGACACGACTGAGCGACTTCACTTTCACTTTTCACTTTCATGCATTGGAGAAGGAAATGGCAACCCACTCCAGTGTTCTTGCCTGGAGAATCCCAAGGATGGGAGCCTGGTGGGCTGCTGTCTCTGTGGTCACACAGAGTCGGACACGACTGAAGTGACTTAGCAGAAGCATATATTTATAAAATGTCACTTATAAAGAAATCTTTAGCTTTATAATAAATGCTGTTATATGTGCTTTTAAACACAGAAGGTTGGCTTTTTTGTATTTTTTTGTGTTCAGAAAACCCTTTGGTAACTTTTTCATTCTCTTACAGGAATCATGCCTGCCTTGTTTGTGGTTTTCAGTCACTAATATTTTTTAAAAGGAAATTATATGTGAAAGATCACATCCTAGAGGTAATGGACTCGAGAGTCAAGTAAAAATCTAAGGCTACTTCTGCCCCTGGGTTCTTTATGACTACAGGTAAACTAAGAAACAGACTTACCATGTAGGGCAGTGGTAAAGAATCTGCCTGCCAATTCAGGAGATGCAGGAGCTGTGGATTTCATATCTGGGTCGGGTATATCCCCTAGAGGAGGAAATGGCAACCCATTCCAGTATTCTTGCCTGGAAAATCCATGAGCAGGGAAGCCTGACAGGCTAAATCCATAGGGTCACAAAGAGGCAGACACGACTGAACAACTGAACACCCACATGAAGTAAGAAACACACTTAAACAATCTCTGATTAGTGAACTAGTAATTGTAAAGTCATCTTAGCCAATTTGTTTTCCTAATACTACTTGAAACCTTCCCTTCAATTTCCCATCCCTTGCATATTTTCTATATTGATTCATCCTTCCAACACTGTTCATTATTTAATAGTCTTCATTTCTTTGCTGTTTTAAAAGTTCATATTATATTTATACATGGGCCTCTTCTAATCTCTTTATTCTCTCCATCTCCCTTGCCCCAGAGAGGATGAGGTGTTTGTCTTTGTCCTTGACATCCTTCCTGTCTCTTTGCAAAGCCTGACTCTTCTGACTGGGGGCACTGAGAGGGCATCTGAAGGACCACTGGTGTCCTCTTTTCACCATTTGTGTCAGTCAGATTCTCACTAGAAAAGAGATGTCACACTGAAATTGAGACCAGGAAGAAGAGGAACACAGATTTTGATGAGGAACTATAAATTTCTGCAACCCATGGACGGAGGATCCTGGTAGGCTGCAGTCCATGAGGTCACTAAGAGTCAGACACGACTGAGCGACTTCACTTTCACTTTTCACTTTTGTGCATTGGAGAAGGGAATGGCAACCCACTCCAGTGTTCTTGCCTGGAGAATCCCAGGGACGGTGGAGCCTGGTGGGCTGCCGTATATGGGGTCGCACAGAGTCGGACACAATTGAAGTGACTTAGCAGCAGCAGCAGCATGGTAAATATGCTTTTAAAACTTAAGTTGAATAAATCAGTCAATCCTTCAGATTACAATTTATATATGAAATAACCTGGGAAAGCAACAGTCACTGTGAAACAAGTTGTATAAGAATCCAAATGAAACCAAATGCCAATGTCCAGAGGGATTGTGATCTTTTACCTTCTGTTTCTGAAAATGTTTTCTTGCACCTTTAGAGCTCTTGAAAGCTGAAGTTTCCTTCAGATATCTCGACCCCTGAAGGACTAGTGAGGCACTTATCTTGGGGCCATGTGGTGATCGTGCTCTGATTTAGTTCTGGCTTTTCTCAGTGTAACTGGACCAGGTTGCCTTAGGGTTTTTTGCTGATCATTTGAGATGGTGAAGCTCAGCCACTTCATGTCTACCAGTGCCTGCCTATGTGTGGCTGCCAGGCCAACACCACCCCATTCTAATCTTTGAGGCACTTTAGGCGAGATCTTGAGTAATATAGGCCCAATTACAAAGGAGAAATCAAGTGCTAGAGGTCAGATACATATTTCAGAAACAATGCAGGGCAAATTAGGGAGAAATACAGAGAAGAAATGGAGGCAAGCCTAAGTGTGACCATAAGCAAGTTATTCAATATACTGCCAGTCTCTGTGAGGTTACTTTTTAAAGACCAGGTTTTTTCCTAGCCATGTTAATTGACACATGTTCTGGTTACTACTAAAAACTGATAAGAAGGTGGTTTATAGCATCTATGAAGGCCACAAGAAAGTGAGAGACCCATCTTATCTTCTCTTTATTCAGGCTGTTCTTTCTTCCCCACTTTTGCACGCTACTGGAACAGAAATGACTGGAAAGTACACAAAACTGAGCAATGTGGCTTTTAATATCACTTTGCAGAATTTCTCGAAGTCATCTCACCCATTGTCACATTAACATTAGAACTCTGACCCATTTACAGATCAGTAACTATCACAGATGATGGAAGCCCAGCCTTAGTCCTGACTGTGCCACCACTTCACCAAGCTTGGACAGTTTCTGTGTATTAACTTAGGCATATGATATAGATGCTTTTAAAGGCCCATATGATCTGTGATGTGAACTAACAATTCACTAATGCAAAATTAGGGGAAAAAAACTCAAGTCATACGTCTTCTCCCATTTGTCTCTTTCATGATTTTCTTTCATTCATTCTGGAAGGATATATATATATTCTCACAATATGGCCACAGGACCAGGCGGGAGGATGAAGCAGTGGGTGGGTCTGTCCTTTTTACATCAGAATAATGTGCCTGGAAAGCTGGGTCACAAGAGTTCATCTTGGTTCATCTTGGCCATATTGTAAGATTCAAGTAAGGAAAAAGTGACTCAGAAAAGTGAAGTCACTAGTTTAAAGTTAAATACTGGCAAACTCAATAGCAGTATCCATTCTTTTTTATTTATTTATTTTTTTAAGTTCCTCTTTTTATTGTGGTAAAATGTACATAACATAAAATTTACTATTTTAAAAATTTTATATATGACATTGAGTGATGTTATATATATTCACATTCTCAGTGTTCTGTGGTGGCCTAAGTGGGAAGGAAATCCAAAAAAGAGGGGATATATGTGTATGTAGAGCTGATTCACCTTGCGGTACAGTAGAAACTAACACAACATTGTAAAGCAATTGTACTCCAATAAAAATTAATTAAAAAAACACATATTCACATTGTCTTAAGAGCAGTGTCTTATGTGTTCAGGCTGCTATAGCAAAATACCCTAGGTTGGGTGACTTATAAGTGAAACCGATTTATTTCTCAGAGTTCCGAAGGCTGAAAGTCTGAGATCAGGTGCCAGTATGGTCTAGTGATGACCATTTTTTGGGTTCCAGACTTCTCCTTGTACCCTCACATGGTGGGAGGGATGAGAGAGTTGTTTCAGGCCTTCTCTTTTTTTTTAAATTTACTTCTTTTTAAATTGAAGGATAATTGCTTTACAGGATTTTGTTGTTTTCTGTCAAGCGGGCCGTCATATAAAAGCACTAATTCCACTCATGAGAACTCTGCCTCACAGCTTAATCACCTCACTGAAGCCCCATCCCAATGCCATCACCCTGTGCATTAGAATTTCTACATGAGAATTTAGGGGAAACACAAATATTTAGCCTATAGCAAGTAGGAAATAGAGCCCATGTTTTTAAACTATGAATTTTGTGATGTCTGTCTTTCTTTTTTTAAAATGTCTTTAATAGATCAAGAGCACATATGAGGCCAGTGAACCCTTTGGAGAGCCCTTTAACACTTGAACCAGCTAGCCATCTTCTTCATTACTTGATTGTTATTGGTCAGAGTTCTATGCTGAATATTGGGGAGAGGAGGGAGTACAGGCATGAAAGAAAACACAGTTGCTACCATAATGAAATGAAAAGTGGAGTCACCATTGATAGTGAAAGTCTATCAATTATTATTCAAGTTGCTATTATTTATGCATTACAAAAAAATTCATCTGGTGGAAATCAGCAGACCAAAAGAAAAAGGGGGTTCTAAAATATCAAATGTCCAAAATTTAAACCACATCCTCCGTTACCTACCTTGCTTACTGTCTGCATTTTGACATGTTCCAATCCAGCTGACTGTGGATAGGTAAGTCAGGGTCTGCTTTTGAATAAAAACTTGAAGTGATAAACTTTTTAGGTTTTTTCCAATAAAGAAAACATTATTTCTGTTAGTAATAAAGCAACAAACAGTAAAGGCATAAAATATTACACATTATCACAAACCCAAATCAGTGTCAGCACCATTTTTATTCTTACATTCATTCACAATATTTGTTTGAAAAACAGAAACTCAACTTCTTTAAAGACAGATTTTCCATACACCATACTCATTCCTCTGTCATAGTTGGGACATTCTAACTGTGTGATGTCCTTATGTCCTACTGTGCTGGCTTTTTTTGTATATTGAAAACAGTATAGTACATTAACAGCCAAGTATGTAAGCAAGGGACACAAATCATACATATGGTAACTTTATCTTTAGACAGATTTAGTGAAACTTGATAGAATTATTAAAGTTTATACTGTAAGGAACAAATCTTTAGTTATAATTATTGAGAATTAAGAGTTAATTAACCACAAAGTGACTCAAGCTATTGTTAAACAGTTTCATCAGTTTATAGTTAGAAAATGATAGTTCTTTTAGAAAAATAAGATGTTGATTATTACCATTTACACATAAAAATAAAAATTATCATAATTCAAAATATGAAAAACTCATACAATCCTTAGACTATATTAAAATGTTTTAAATATTGCTTATAATGTGGCAATAGTAAAAAGTTCAGAATGCCTCTTTATAAAATTATGGAGTATTTTCTTCTTCCTTAGGTAGTTTCTACATGTGTATCAACACTACATGATTGCAAATATTTAGATATAAAGAAAAACCCCGTAAAGCCAACATCACAATTATGTTTTAAAACCATGTCTCTTTTACTGCTCTTAAATGAATTGTAAATGTTTAATTGCAGCTTACACAAAATGACTCTGTTTTGGAAGCAGCATGTAATCAGAGTACTAAAATGCTTCCCCTCTTGTAATGCACAGTGGTGTCTTAAATAACAGATCCTCTGAGAATAAAGTTGGTCTTGGAATCTGACCATGCCAGTATTCAGCTGGGATCAGTGATGGATGACAAGGAGGATGTGGCAGAATAATTTTAAATTTACTTTTTGTGTGGGAGTGCCAGAACTTGAGCAAACATAAGAAGAAGACTGTATTTCCCTCCTCTCTAGTTTTAAGATTCTGTTACCTGAAAATGGAGGATCTGCCTATCTCTTTTGCCATTAGCAATGATAGATTCTGTGCTACTAGGCAAGGAATCATCTCAGAATAGAAAAGAATGTCTCTCAGGCAAGCCAAGTGTTCTGACTAAACTTGGTTGGTGATTGGTGGTGGTTTAGTTGCTAGGTTGTGTGTGACTCTTGAGACCTCATAGACTGTAGCCCACCAGGCTCCTCTGTCTGTAGGATTTTCTGGTCAAGAGTACTGGAGTGGGCTGCCATTTTCTTGGAGTGGAATAAATAATTATAACAGTTCCCCCTTTTGAACACAGACTCTGTGTCAAGCACTGTGAAATAGGGTTTATTATTTCCAACAAACTTATGTGGATGTTATTGTCTCCCCTTTTCTTATCAAGTCAGAACAATTCATTGAAGTTGAATAAATTGTCCTAGCTCACAGAAATATGAGATAAGTATACTGGGAATCTATCCTGTGTCTGTATGACTCAAGAACACTGGCTTTTTCCTCTGTACTGTGTACTGTGTACATGGTGCTGAGATTTAGAATATATTAAGCTAAATGTTGTTTTTACACTCACTAGTTTTCTGAAACTGAGGGGTACTATTGGTATATAATTTTTATAATGATTTTTCTGGTTCTCTCATATAGTATAGTATACTAAATATCTCACTTGCCTTCAGCCTTGATGTTTATTCATATTCTCCTTTAGGATTGCTATTACTGTCTCCCGAGACCAAAGGCCTTCTGAGTTAGATATGATCCTGTCTGTCTTAAGCACCTTAGAGAGAAAAGTAACCTTTTTGTCATAAGGAGCTTTAAGCCTGTTTTTATACTTAAAAATAGAAGTCTTGAGAAATCTCCTGTCTTCAGATCTGAAGCCTTGGTCATTCCTGCCACCTTGTATATCTTCAAGGGATTTCTGTAATCCTCATCACCTGCTATCTTTCATTGCTGCTCCTTTTCCTCATCTGATAGCCCTAGGCATTTTCTAGCAGGGATAGATGCACTTTATCACATGCTATTCAACATCTTTCAGCTATACCTCATGGGATTCCTAATTAGAACTCCCCTTCTTACTATATAAAGCTAAGAAAAAGTTACAAGAAATCCCACACACTCAGCTAGCAAAACCGTAGATCATTTCTGTGTACTGTCAAGGGTCAAACAAGCACACGAAACCCAGATATAACCCTGCCTATTAGAGAAAAGCCATTTATACACAACGATCTGTGGAATCTAGATGATGACTGAATAGCCAAATTTCAAGGTCTATAAGAAATTGAAATACAAAGAACCTGAACTTGTCAAAAAAGAGCAAGATCTTGTCACTTACAGAGAAAGAGTTTGAGATGAAGTAATACCAGTGATGTAAATCTACTGAGAAGAGGAGGTTATTTTCACCTGCCCAAGCCCTTATGTTATATTGTTCTGTTGATGAACCACAGGTCAGGATGTCTGGAGGCAGTACTGGCTAATGGAAAGAGCTATTGCCTTGAAGTCTGAGTTCACAGGTTTAGGTCTTAGCTCTATCATGTATTTAACTTTGTGAAACAAATGCCTTATTTCCTTTGAGACTCCATTTACATAGCTGTAAGACAGAACTTTCCTGGTGGCTCACATGGTAAAGAATCTGCCTGCAGTGTAGGAGACCTGGGTTTGATCCCTGGGTTGGGAAGTTTCCCTGGAGAAGGGGATGGCAACCCACTCCAGTTTTCTTATCTGGATAATTCCATGGACATAGGAGCCTGGTGGGATACAGTCTATGGGATGACAAAGAGTTGGACTTGTCTGAGTGACTAACAATCAATCACAAGACAGAGACAATGCTGGGAAAGATTGAAGGCAAAAGGAGAAGGAGGCAGTAGAGGATGAGATGATTAGAAAGCATCACCGACTCAATGGACACGAATTTAAGCAAACTCTGGGAGATAGTGAAGGACAGAGGAGCCTGGAGTGCTGCAGTCCATGGGGTTGCAGAGAGTCCGACATGACTTGGCAACTGAACAACAACAGCAAGACAGAGACAGTAAAGCATACCTTACCTTCTTCACAGGCATTTGTAAGAATAAACTGAGGTACAGGTAATATATGGAAATTCACTTTGTTAATTGTAAGATAGAGCTAACATAACTGGCTGCATAATCTGTGGAGTCCAGTGCAAAATAAAAATACTGGTCGCCTGTTCAAAAACTATTAAAAATTTCAAAGGACGTTGATATCAGAGCCTTAAATCAAAGACAGGGTTCTTCTAAGAACAGATCCCTGTGTGACTACGTAAACTGTATGCCCACATAGCCAGCCCTGAGTGTTTATAATAGTACAGGATACCTCTCCTTGCTCCACTTGTCCTACTGCAGCTCTAAGAATTGAGAGAGTGTCCACCCTTATTGGGTAGCAAGATAGTTTTGTCTTTTTGATGTTCTGTTTGTTTGTAACTCATTTCCCCATAGAAGCAGGTGTTTAGGAATGATACAAGTGCACAGGAGGTCAGTTATCACCACATTTCTGGTAGTGCTCAGTCCTTAAGTTGTGTCTGACTCTTTGCAGCCCCTTGGACTATAGTCCTCCAGCCTCCTCTGTCCATGGAATTTCCAGGCAAGAATACTGGAGTGGGTTGCCATATCCTCCCATGGATCACACCCACCTCTCTTGCATCTCCTGTTTTGGCAGGCAGGTCCTTTACCACTAGCGCCACCTTTTGGAACCCCACACTTCGGGTAGAGTAGGAGTTAAGCAGACTTGATTTAGGTGATTCTTCCCTATGATAGTTAATTGTTAATGGTTACATTTTCCATGGGAACTGGAATGCAGGAGTTTTCACTCTTCAGCTTTTAGAACACAGACTACTCTACAGAACTTTCTGTACTTCTCTCCAGCAGACCAGCTGCCCCATTAGGAGAGAATATGGTAGTTGCCTGAAAAATTCCAGTTCAGCTTTCTCTCCCAGAATATTTGACCCTTCCACAGGGAAATCATTAGTTATCCATTTGTGCCCAGAGTTGCCAAGAGCACTAATAAAGTCTCTGGAAAGTTGTGGTATAGACACAGAAGGAGATAAACGAGAAGTGGGAAAAATCCAATAACTTGATTCCCCTATGGAATGGCACAAAATTGTATACTGTTTCTTTCTAGTCTACTTTTAAATAAAATTTCATAAGCTTCTTTAGGTCAGCAAGTTTTTTTCCTTGCCATTCAACAAAAAATATTTATTTTTAGAAGATTTACATTGCCTGATATCTCTTGCATTTCTACATATCGTGTTTTCTGCCTTAGTATTTTACATGCCAAGTGTTTACAGACTTATTTGATCTTTCTCAGTAACCACAAAGACTAACTTCTGTGCAAATTAGGTGTTTTTTTTTTTTTTTTTCACCCGCATCAGTCAGTCCTGCCATTCATCACCATTTCTCATCTTGGAACAGGTTCCTGTCTATCACCTGCTCTGTGTTGCTGAACTGGTCCAAAGAGAATGAAAACTTTTGGTTCTTTAGCTATGCATATCTCTGGATTTTATTTTGAAATGGCCTCTAAATAATTTCAGCCATTTTTTTTTTCCTGCCAAGGTTACTGCTATGCAGTAATATATATATGCTGGGTACCAGTCAGGATTAGCTAGAAGGGATTGGTTAACAGTATCCAAATCAGAAAGTTCAAACAAGAAAACCATGCCTTGAATTTTACAATTAGGGGATCAGTCTCATTAAATTCTCTTAACTTTGCTGCTCTTAAGGCAAGGTCTCTGTGGGTGTGAGAGTCCGAGAGAGGCCCTGATTGTTTTTCCCTTCAAGAAGGGACTTATTTTTAAGCTGTGAGATGTAGTTATCAAGCATCAACCAACTCTGGCACCTTTAGGATCTACCATGGCATTGGGCCAAGGTCACTATCCTCCTTGGTAGCTTTCAGCACATCACTGAACATGGTAGGGGTACTCGTGCTTGGTCATTTCTGCCTAGTGTGGAGCTCCTCTGTTGAGTGCCTTTGCTCCAGAGCATCCTATGGGACCTGCCTCAGGACACAAGGCTCACCCAGCCCAATCCTGCCCCCTTCCTCCTTTCCTTCCGCAGGTGTCAGATCTGCTGAATCGCTGAAGAGTTTTCCTGCTCCATCTGCTTCCTCTTGCATTATCTTTATATTTCATGAGCAGTATCAGACAATAATCCATTTAATTCTGAACAGAGGTAGAAGGGATTCTATGAGTGACTTGACATGGACCTCACTTAGCCACCTGTTGTGGTAAAACTCCATTGTTTCAATGACCAACTCTATGATGCCTGTGACATCCAGTACTTCAAACAAGGATCTGGCTTCTTGCACCAGCTCCTGCCTCAAAGTACCAAGGTGATGGGCACAGAATCTGGCCTCCTCAGCACCTGCTGAAGGAGCAGGTGATGCCACCAAGATGTGGGGAATTAATTTCCCATGGTGTGAACATTGGCTATTCAAGGAATAGGAGTCAGGAAGGAACCAGTGAAAAAGTTCCTTCTTTTTTAAAAATTATTATTTATTTAGTTTTGGCTGTGCTGGATGTTTGTTGCTGCACGCAAACTTTCTATAGTTGTGGCGAGAGGGGCTACTCTCTAGTTGATGTGCGTGGGCTTCTCATGCAGTGGCTTCTCTTGTTGTGGAGCAAGGGCTCTAGGGCACGCAGGTTTCAGTAGCTGTGGCACACAGGCTCAGTAATTGTGACTCCCGGGCTCTAGAGCACAGACTCGATAGTTGTGGTGCCTGGGCTTAGTAGCACCACGGTAGCATGTGGGATCTTCTTGGACCAGGGATCGAACCCATGTCTCCCGAATTGGCAGATGGATTCTTTACCACTGAGCCACCAGGTAAGCCCCAGGAAATTCTTTCTTATTCTTTTTTTGTGGACTGTTTGGAAACACAGCTTCTCTAAGGCTGCTATCTCTCGAGCCTGGGCAGTCAGTGGACCATGCTACAAAGCTGCGATCACTTCAGTAATATATTTCCTTATATGTTCTCTCCCTCCTTAGTACCTTTGTCCTTTACCCCTGCTTCTCTGGAACTGTTCTTTCTAATAAGTTGTTAGTAGTAAGCTTTTGACTTAGTCTTTCTAGGGAAATTACAATGAGAAAGGCATTATTGAATAGTTGCTATTATTATTGGTATTCTTCTATTTGAGTCTCTACAAGTCAATACTTTATTCATGCCATTTTGCTATTCATCCCAGCATAACCTCTCTACCTGTTGTAAGAGAGCATAATGCTCATAATATTTTAGAGACAATCTAGCAGTTCTAGGAGAGCAGGATTCAAAGACATCTGCTATTGACTCACTATATGTTTGTATAACAGATTCTCAATCTGTTTAGATATAGATTGTTGTACTGTGGTTTATAATTTACATTATTAATAGTAGATTTTGATAATCATTTTAATTATAGATTTTTCTATTCTTATTCTGTCTACATGCATATATTGAGAGTGGAGGATCTTCAGCACCCTAGCTTAGAATTTGAACATTTGCTGCAGGCATTTGGGAGTCACTAGAGGTTGAAGAGAAATAAAATGATATGATCAGAGTAAAGCTTTATGGGTATTTGTTTGGAGGTGCATGGGGTTCAAAAGGGGAGAGTGGATGTCACATGTGAAAGGCTCTGGACAACTGGACATTAGTATAAAATCCCTGTAGAGATGAGGAGGATGCCAAACAGTTCTCTAATTTGGAAGTGAATTAGAGGAGGAAGGAGGGGAAAATTTAGTGATTGTACCCCAAGGAGTCACTGTAATTGTACAAATCTTCACTCTTCATTCCTTAGTGGTGAGATGATGACAACCATATATTTATTTGAACATTTATTAAATACCAGCCATGTGACCATGAAAAAACTTGTACATGTATAATCACATTTAGCCCTCTTAAAAATCTTTAAAGGGCTACCCTCATAGCTCAGTTGGTAAAGAGTCTGACTGAAATGCAGGAGACCTGGGTTTGGTCCCTGGGTTAGGAAAATACACTGGAGAAGGAAATGGCAACCCACTCCAATATTCTTGCCTGGAGAATCCCATGGACAGAGGAGCCAGGCAGGCTACAGTTTATGGTGTTGCAAGAGTCAGATATGACTGAGGAACTAAGCACACAACAGTCTATAAAGTATACATTCTTACTCCTTTTGTTGATGAGGAAGGTCATACTCAAAGTGTGAAGACCTCAGTATGGCACACCTCTTATGTGGCCAAACCAGTTTAACCCAGAGTTTACTGACTTTGACGGCCATTAGTGCCACATCCCATTCCCTGTCACATACGCTTCCTGTGTGATTGAAGACCCAGTGAGTGATAGACACGGTAAAGGACCCTACAAGGCAGTCTCAAGTCAGGATGTCAGAGTTGGCTAAAGATTTTCTTCTACCTTTTCCTTTTTTTCCCCATGTATAAGTAATTTCTACCTCTGATACGTCAAAAATAGGTTATTTTTTCCAGCACCTCCATGAAGACTGACAGCATGTTGGTGGCAATGTTTTATGCTTTAGGACCAAAGCATCTGAGCAACTTTGGTCTAAAATATGAGAAAAAAAAAATATTGTAGCTACAATATACAGTTTCTGGATGTAAAGTTCATTCCTTATCATGTTGTATTTACCTTGTTGTATTTATGTATCATGCTGTATTTATCATGTTGTCTTCTACCTTGTTTTTTTTTTTTTTCTTTCCAGTAAGTTTACAAAGGAATTTACTTAATCACTTCGCCTCCTGTAGCAGCAGAGATGTCGCTGTGTAGTACCCTCATGGTGTCATTACTTTAGCTGTCATGCGACTCTCTCAAATTTAGGAAATATTCTAAGAATGAGTAGAACTGTTTATAGGCTTGCCAGCACAGCTGCAGGGAGTTGCAGTAAGTTCCCATAGAAACATAATAAATACTGTTTTTACTAAAGTAAGCTAACAGTTAATAGAATTAAACTGGATTCTTTATTCTGTCAGGAAAAATTAACATAATTCCATAAGCTAGCATTTATCTTCAGGCTGATAGTAGCATGTTATCCATAGGGTGAGGTTACTCATACTTTCAGAAGAGTGAGGAAAACGTGCATCTTGTGGAGGGAGCCAAATTCTCTCAACCTTTGCTGAAACTCATTACAATCTTCCTTTCATTCTAGGCTCTTAACAATTTGCTACATTATTATTTAATTGCATTCATCTTACTCTGAGTGAACCATAAAGATAGGTTGTGAAACTGATGAGAGACTATGACTCCTTACTGTGCATGAATATTTGATATATAATGAGTTAAAGAGTTTCCTGAAAATAGAATTCTCTTTGTAAATACATATATTTTGATGTCTTACCGAGAATGCTGACCATCCTTGGCATACACAGTGATACATACATATGAGTTGCTGTCCGTCACTTCAGGAGCCACTGGGGGAAGTACCAAGGTGGGTAGGAGATCTGTCTACTCTTTCACTGTTGTCTTTGCTGTGGGTTCCATGTTGGATCTTTTTTTATCCTTACAAACCAGTCTTCCTCACCACAGTGTAAACTCCATAAGGATAGAATCTATGAATGGTATTGCTGATTGTGCTGTCCTAGAACCTAATCCAGTATGTGGTACATGAAATGTCTTCAGTAGGGGTCTGTTAAATCCATTAGTTTATTTGTTTACTCATTTGGTCATTTATTCTGTAATTTATCAAACATGCATTGAGTGCCTTTTATAAAATATTCACTTGTTTAAGCATTGGAGTTGAATGAGGTACTAAAATATTCGTGTGCATGTTTGTGTGTACATATTTTCTACAGCTCCAGATTGAGGTGCTTCTGAGGAATCCATAGCATTGATCCTAAAGGTAACAGTGTAGGAACATCTGGTAGTTCAGGTCACAGATAGAGTTGTTATCACTGTTATTCTGTGGGTGAGGGAACCTCTTTGGTACCAGTGTGGATAGTCTTTGCATTATAAAGTTAAATGCACTTTTATTTTTTTTAATTTAAATTTATTTATTTTAATTGGAGGCTAATTACTTTGCAATATTGTATTGGTTCTGCCACACATCAACATGAATCCGCCACGGGCGTACACATGTTCCCCATCCTAAACCCCCCTCCCAACTCCCTCCCTGTACCATCCTTCTGGGTCATCCCAGTGCACCAGCCCCTAGGATCCTGTATTGAACCCAGACTGGCAATTCGTTTCTTATATGATATTATACATGTTTCCATGCCAATCCCCCAAATCATCCCACCCTCTCCCTCTCCCACAGAGTCCAAAAGACTGTTCTATACATCTGCGTCTCTTTTGCTGTCTCACATACAGGGTTTTTTCTTCCAAGGAGTAAGAGTCTTTTAATTTTATGACTGCAGTCACCATCTGCAGTGATTTTGGAGCCCCAAAAAATAAAGTCTGACACTGTTTCCACTGTTTCCCCATCTATTTCCCATGAAGTGATGGGACCAGATGCCATGATCTTCATTTTCTGAATGTTGAGGAGAGTTGGACTGTGAAGAAAGCCGAACGCCGAAGAATTGATGCTTTTGAACTGTGGGGTTGGAGAAGACTCTTGAGAGCCCCTTGGACTGCAAGGAGATTCAACCAGTCCATTCTAAAGGATATCAGCCCTGGGTGTTCTTTGGAAAGAATGATGTTAAAGCTGAAACTCCAGTACTTTGGCCACCTCATGTGAAGGGTTGATTCATTGGAAAAGACTCTGATGCTGGGTGGGATTGGGGGCAGGAGGGGAAGGGGATGACAGAGGATGAGATGGCTGGATGGCATTGCCGACTCGATGGACGTGAGTTTGAGTGAACTCCGGGAGACGGTGATGGACAGGGAGGCCTGGCATGCCGCGATTCATGGGGTCATAGAGTCGGACACGACTGAGCGACTGAACTAAACTGAAGTGAACTGATACAGGGTTATCATTACCATCTTTCTAAATTCCATATATATGCGTTAGTATACTATAATGGTGTTTTTCTTTCTGGCTTACTTCACTCTGTATAATAGGCTCCAGTTTCATCCACCTCATTAGAACTGAGTCAAATGTATTCTTTTTAATGGCTGAGTAATTACTCCATTGTGTATATGTACCACAACTTTCTTATCCAGTTGTCTGCTGATGGACATCTAGGTTGCTTCCATGTCCTGGCTATTATAAACAGTGCTGCGATGAACATTGGGGTACACGTGTCTCTTTCAATTCTGGTTTCCTCAGTGTGTATGCCCAGCAGTGGGATTGCTGAGTCATAAGGCAGTTCTTTTTCCAGTTTTTTAAAGGAATCTCCATAATGTTTCTCCACTGTTATCCATAGTGGCTGTACTAGTTTTCATTCCCACCAACAGTATAAGAGGGTTCCCTTTTCTCCACACCCTCTCCAGCATTTATTGCTTGTAGGCTTTTGGATTGTAGCCATTCTGACTGGCATGAAATGGTACCTCATAGTGGTTTTGATTTGCATTTCTCTGATAATGAGTGATGTTGAGCATCTTTTCATGTGTTTGTTAGCCATCTGTATGTCTTCTTTGGAGAAATGTCTATTTAGTTCTTTGGCCCGTTTTTTGATTGGGTCGCTTCTTTTTCTGGAATTGAGCAGGCGGAGTTGCTTGTATATTTTTGAGATTGATTCTTGGTCAGTTGCTTCATTTGCTATTATTTTCTCCCATTCTGAAGGCTGTCTTTTCACCTTGCTTATAGTTTCCCTTGTTGTGAAGAAGCTTTTAATTTTAATTAGGTCCCATTTGTTTATTTTTGATTTTATTTCCAATATTCTGGGAGATGGGTCATAGAGGATCCTGCTGTGATTTATGTCGGAGAATGTTTTGCTTATGTTCTCCTCTAAGAGTTTTTTAGTTTTGGTCTTGCATTTAGATCTTTAATCCATTTCGAGTTTATTTTTGTGTATGGTGTTAGAAACTCTTCTAGTTTCATTCTTTTACAAGTGGTTGACCAGTTTTCTCAGCACTACTTGTTAAAGAGATTGTCTTTTCTCCATTGTATATTCTTGCCTCATTTGTCAAGGTAAGGTGTCCATAGGTGCATGGCTTTATCTCTGGGCTTTCTATTTTGTTCCATTGATCTATATTTCTGTCTTTGTGCCAGTACCATACTGTCTTGATAACTGTGGCTTTGTAGTAGAGCCTGAAGTCAGGCAGGTTGATTCCTCCAGTTCCATTCTTCTTTCTCAAGATAGCTTTGGCTATTTGAGTTTTTTTTTTGTATTTCCATACAAATTGTGAAATTATTTGTTCTAGCTCTGTGAAAAATACCCTTGGTAGCTTGATAGGGATTGCATTGAATCTATAGATTGCTTTGGGTAGTATACTTATTTTCACTATATTGATTCTTCTGATCCATGAACATGGTATATTTCTCCATCTATTAGTGTCCTCTTTGATTTCTTTCACCAGTGTTTTATAGTTTTCTATATATAGGTCTTTAGTTTCTTTAGGTAGATATATTCTTAAATATTTTATTCTTTTCGTTGCAATGGTGAATGGAATTTTTCCTTAATTTCTCTTTCTATTTTCTCATTATTAGTGTATAAGAATGCAAGGGATTTCTGTGTGTTGATTTTATATCCTGCAACTTTACTATATTCATTGATTAGCTCTAGTAATTTTCTTGTGGAGTCTTTAGGGTTTTCTATGTAGAGGATCATGTCATCTGCTAACAGTGAGAGTTTTACTTCTTCTTTTCCAATTTGGATTCGTTTTATTTCTTTTTCTGCTCTGATTACTGTGGCCAAAACTTCCAAAACTATGTTGAATAGTAATGGTGAAAGTGGGCACCCTTGACTTGTTCCTGACTTTAGGAGAAATGCTTTCAATTTTTCACCATTGAGGACAATGTTTGCTGTGGGTTTGTCATATATATCTTTTATTATGTTGAGGTATATTCCTTCTATTCCTGCTTTCTGGAGAGTTTTCATCATAAATGGATGTTGAATTTGGTCAAAGGCTTTCTCTGCATCTATTGAGATAATCATATGGCTTTTATTTTTCAATTTGTTAATGTGGTGTGTTACATTGATTGATTTGTGGATATTGAAGAATTCTTGCATCCCTGGGATAAAGCCCACTTGGTCATGGTGTATGATCTTTTTAATGTGCAATACAGTCATACCTCAAGAAACAAGAAAAAAGTCAAATAAATAACCTAACCCTACACCTAAAGCAACTAGAAAAGGAAGAAATGAAGAAACCCAGGGTTAGTAGAAGGAAAGAAATCTTAAAAATTAGGGCAGAAATAAATACAAAAGAAATAAAAGAGAGCATAGCAAAAATCAACAAAGCCAAAAGCTGCTTCTTTGAAAGGATAAATAAAATTGACAAACCATTAGCCAGACTCATCAAGAAACAAAGGGAGAAAAATCAAATCAATAAAATTAGAAATGAAAATGGAGAGATAACAACAGACAACACAGAAATACAAAGGATCTTAAGAGACTACTATCAGCGATTATATGCCAATAAAATGGACAACGTGGAAGAAATGGACAAATTCTTAGAAAAGTACAACTTTCCAAAACTGGACCACGAAGAAATAGAAAATCTTAACAGACCCATCACAAGCACAAAAATTGAAACTGTAACCAGAAATCTTCCAGCAAACAAAAGCCCAGGTTCAGACAGCTTCACAGCTGAATTCTACCAAAAATTTAGAGATGAGCTAACACCTATCTTACTAAAACTCTTCCAGAAAATTGCAGAGGAAGGTAAACTTCCAAACTCATTCTATGAGGCCACCATCACCCTAACACCAAAACCAGACAAAGATGTCACAAAAAAAGAAAACTACAGGCCAATATCACTGATGAATATAGATGCAAAAATTCACTTTTAGAATCTAATTTTAAAATAGAAATTCATCCCTTTTTAGAAATAACATTTAAAATTGCACTGAGATATTTTAAGTCTAATAGTAGCAGGGTAAGCTAGCAACATCTCTTTTTTTTGGGGGGGGGGTGTTAGTTCTAAAAGGTCTTGTAGGTCTTCATAGAACCGTTCTACTTCAGCTTCTTCAGCATTACTGGTTGGGGCATAGACTTGGATTCCTGTGATATTGAATGGTTTGTCTTGGAAACGAACAGAGATCATTCTGTAGTTTTTGAGATTGCATCCAAATACTGCATTTTGGACTCTTTTGTGACCATGATAGCTACTCCATTTCTTCTGAGGGATTTCTGCCCGCAGTAATAGATATAATGGTAATCTGAGTTAAATTCACCCATTCCAGTCCATTTGAGTTCACTGATTCCTAGAATGTCTACATTCACCCTTGCCATCTCTTGTTTGACCACTTCCAATTTGCCTTGATTCATGGACCTGATATTCCAGGTTCCTATGCAATATTGCTCTTTACAGCATCGGACCTTGTTTCTATCACCAGTCATATCCACAGCTGGGCATTGTTTTTGCTTTGGCTCCATCCCTTCATTCTTTCTGGAGTTATTTCTCCACTGATCTCCAGTAGCATATTGGGCACCTACTGACCTGGGGAGTTCCTCTTTCAGTATCCTATCATTTTGCCTTTTCTTACTGTTCATGAGAAATTTGTATGCAGGTCAGGAAGCAACAGTTAGAACTGGACATGGAACAACAGACTCTTTCCAAATAGGAAAAGGAGTACGTCAAGGCTGTATATTGTCACCCTGCTTATTTAACTTATATGCAGAGTACATCATGAGAAACGCTGGACTGGAAGAAACACAAGTTGGAATTAAGATTGCTGGGAGAAATATCAATAACTTCAGATATGCAGATGACACCACCCTTATGGCAGAAAGTGAAGAGGAACTCAAAAGCCTCTTGATGAAAATGGAGAGTGAAAAAGTTGGCTTAAAGCTCAACATTCAGAAAATGAAGACCATGGCATCCGGTCCCATCACTTCATGGGAAATATATGGGAAAACAGTGGAAACAGTGTCAGACTTTATTTTTCTGGGCTCCAAAATCACTGCAGATGGTGACTGCAGCCATGAAATTAAAAGATGCTTACTCCTTGGAAGGAAAGTTATGACCAACCTAGGTAGCACATTCAAAAGCAGAGACATTATTTGCCAACAAAGGTCCATCTAGTCAAGGCTATGGTTTTTCCTGTGGTCATGTATGGATGTGAGAGTTGGACTGTGAAGAAAGCTGAGCGCCGAAGAACTGATGCTTTTGAACTGTGGTGTTGGAGAAGACTCTTGAGAGTCCCTTGGACTGCATGGAGATCCAACCAGTCCACTCTGAAGGAGATCAGCCCTGGGATTTCTTTGGAAGGAATGATGCTAAAGCTGAAACTCCAGTACTTTGGCCACCTCATGCGAAGAGTTGACTCATTGGAAAAGACTCTGATGCTGGGAGGGATTAGGGGCAGGAGGAGAAGGGTACGACAGAGGATGAGATGGCTGGATGGCATCACTGACTCGATGGACGTGAGTCTGGGTGAACTCCGGGATTTGGTGATGGACAGGGAGGCCTGGCGTGGTGCGATGCATGGAGTCGCAAAGAGTTGGACACAACTGAGCGACTGAACTGAACTGAACTGAAGCTAGCAACATTCCTTTGTATGGTGCTACAAGAAAAGGAACAATGAAGTCCTAGTTGGGGCACATGGGAGCTGTGGAAGGGACTAGAAGGTGTCTGGGTGGAGCATCCACAGAATCTACTGCAGCAGGACTCTGGTTATTATTACAGAAACATGTGGCAGGGTATGAGAGAAAACAGGCTTATCTGTATCATTAAGATAAGCCTTTGTGCATGCATGTGTGCATGCTAAGTCGCTTCACTCATGTCCAACTCTTTGAGACCCAGTAGACCATAGCCCTCCAGGCTCCTCTGTGCATGGGATTTTCCAGGCAAGAATATTGGGTTGTGTTGCCCTCCTCCAGGGGATCTTCCTAACCCAGGGATTGAATCTGTGTCTACTGTGACTCCTGCATTGCAGGTGGATTCTTTATCACTGAGCTACCTGGGAAGCCCAAGATAGGGACCTAGAGAGGTTTAATTTAGTTAACAAATAGAACATAGTTTCTTTCTTTTTTTTTAAACCTTTATTCTGTAATGGGGTGTAACTGCTTAACAATGTTGTGATAATTTCAGGTGAACAGAGAAGGGACTCACCTTAATATGCATGTATTCATTCTCCCCCAAACTCCCCTCCCATCCAGGCTGCCACTGTAACATTGAGCAGAGTTTCAGAACATAGCCTTATTCTGATACTTCAAGTGAATTATTTGCTGGACTGAACTGCTAGAACTCAACTGGTTCATAAAATGGAAACCGTTTGCTTTTCTATTTTGTAAAGTGAGGCTTGCCTGTAAACAGTTAACATGTTTACAGTAGTGCTTTAATAACTGGAATAGTGAAGGCTCCTTTCTTTCTTCCTTGGCGTAACTACCTGGAGTTAGGCATTCATTGTCATAGACAGTCTGTTATATGTAGGACTAGGTTTTCTTTTCTGTGCCTCATTTCTAATGGTGTTTGATGAAATTTACTTTTGCTTAGCAGGAATCAAAATAACTGAACACTGACTTATTCAGTGAAAAATTCAGGCAGAGGCTTGTTTGGTATGAAGAGATAAGCCCTCATCATGCAGTATATATGTTCTATTAGAACAGGGCACAGTAGAAGCATAAGCCTGTAAACACAGTGTATGAACATTTATTGGAGCAGAAGCCATTAAGTGACAATTAGTTGTAAATAAACTGTGTGTTTAACCAGAAAAGAAGCGTGCAATTTAGCATTTACAAGATGAAAGCTATTATTCCTTGGTAAACTTAAAAGTATCTTCAACTGTGGAATTCCTTTTATGTTTTTCACCAAGGTTATTAATGATCAACACACCTGCCTGCTCTCTTAATTGGCCTTAGACATTATGTGGGAGAGAAAAGAAGTGGAAAGCTTGGTTTTTGTCCCTAAGAAAGCCACAGGACCAGTGAGGACAAGCCTGATGTGTACCATGTGGTTCATCAGTTGTTTGGTGTTCCCTGCTCGGTGCCAAGCATTGTACTAGATGTTTTGCTCCCAGGATCTAATTTAATACTCACCACCAAACTGAATCATTCTTCTCATTTTTAAATGAAGAAGCTGAAGCTGAGAGAGAAAATTATTTATTCTGATAAAACAACTTGTTAGTGTTTGTTAAGGATTCACAACTGAGCCAAAGCTGTCTTTTTCCTAAACTAAGCTGCTTGTTTAAAATCCAAATTGATCTGAGACTAGAAGAAGCTTGCAAAAACTGTCAGGAATGCATTTTTAAAAAGCTGCATTTGAGGAAAAAGATCAATAAGTAACTGTGTTGATTAGGGCCAACATTACAATATTGATGAGTAATATAGAGAAGCAGAAACCCTCAACTTTTGTTTTGCTTTTGTCTTCTCTGTCAGATAGAATGATCTTCAAACCATAGGAGGGTAAAGCAAATATTGGTGACAGGGGAATTTAAATCTATATGGGTGAGGATTTTATGAGATGGCACCTAACAGATCTAAATGAGCTCAGGTCTCCTACTAGATGAAATATGACCTTGAAGACCAGGACAGCCTCAGACAAATCAATAGTCCTTTTATTTTCTCTCCTAGTACCCTGTAAGGCAGTGTATGCTATAACTTGTGAGTATATATTTGTTTGTAGCCATTCCAATAATTACTTTTCTCTCTAAACTCCAGATGCTATGTCTGTTGGTTTCCCTGCTAGTCCCCTGGTGGCTAGTACAGTGCCTGGGACATAGTTGGGACCTAGCACACCTCCAGGGAATGAAAGAGTTTTCTGTATCCTTGTAGATGACCTTTGAGGCATCAGTGGGAACTGTGGAGGATGACGACACTCTGATTTTGAAAAGGGTGTCATAGAGGGCACTTTTGATAAGAAGTTACCATCTGGTAGACCATAGAACAAAGACTGGCAAGAATCTATTGACTGGTACAGAAATACTTTTAAAGGACATGCATTTTATAGTTCATCACAATTTCCACCTCCTCTGCTGTTTTCCCCAGTTTTATTCCCTGGTTAGTTCTTAGAAGCATTAGTGCTTTAGAGTCCAACAGATTTGTTGACATGGATCCTCTGAGAAGTTCTAGATACATCACTGTAGAGATGAATGGAGCCATTCATGCAGAAATGAATGGTTGGTAAATAATCAAAGAGAAAAGAGTGTACTCTTAAGCCATAGGGCAAAATATTTTCAATTAATGCTTTTTAAATACACTATATTTAGCATAAAAATGTAGTAAATTGGGACGGTGGAAAGCTAAAGGATTCTATCAGCACTTTCACCTACTCATCCTGTTTATCGATAATTGATAGCATTGATGAATCATGTTCACATAGAATTTTATAGCATCTTTCTAAATAAATTCATTGAATGGGCATTTTTAATTAATTAATTTTAGATGCTATTTTTAGACTTTGTGTAGTTGAAGATCTAGTACTCCTAACAGAATCCAGGATAACATTCATGATCTAATATATTA
Organism: Bos mutus; assembly: GCF_027580195.1. Classification (NCBI taxonomy): domain Eukaryota; kingdom Metazoa; phylum Chordata; class Mammalia; order Artiodactyla; family Bovidae; genus Bos; species Bos mutus. Next base: position 53,587,045 of record NC_091617.1, read on the forward strand.
CATTATTGGGGCAATGAGCTTCTTAAAACAGATTAAAGATGGAAGTTAGCCTCCCACAAAAGGATATCTTAAAAAATAAAACAGCTCTCCTACGTAAAATATGGACATGTTTAAAAATTTCTCTGCATTATCACAATCATTTCCCCTCCTACTCAGTTTTTCCCGTTCAATCTGTTTAAGAATAGAGTATCTTAGATTCCAAAGTGAAAGAGCATATATTTTCTCATCTTTTTGCCACACTATATAAAGATAGTATACAGAGGATAAGACACTAGTGATCTGATCAGTGTGTATGGTTTCAGTTCTATCTTAGGATGAACTTGATGATTCTATTGGTGTGTGTAAAGACCTTTGAAAGGCACTGGTCTGTGTGATCTTGAGAAAATCATGTCTGTACACTTCTTCCTCCTTAGGAAATGTGCAGTTGTTACTGCCTACCTTGAAGGGTTGTTGTGAGGAATGTGTGAGATTATATATCATCTCTACCTTCTACTGAATATGCAGCATTGTGCTAAGCTTATCAGATGCATTGTTTTGTGTATAACCCATAATAAATCAGGATACGTTGCTGCTTCTCAAGTTCTAGGAAAAATCAAATCTCTATCTACTACCCTATTATTTATAGAACAGGAATTTGTAAAATAAGATTGGTAAAATAAAATGCACAGATTCAAAAAGTTCTCCTCAAATATTAAGAACATATAAAGTATATTGAAGACATCTACATTTAGCCTTCCAAGTAACAAGGCGAGTGGTTTGATATCTTCCTTTTTTTATTGCTAATTACAATCCAGAGACCAAAGTGTTTCCAAAAACTATAAAAACCATCACTGACATTCCTAGTATGGTTCTGATGGGTTTAGCAGGTAAAACGAGTGGAGCTTGATTTGATTTTTAAAATCATAAGCCTTTTTATCTTTAGTGGGATTTTTCTTCTCTAGTAGCTCGGGGCACTATTTGCTTACTTGCTGCTGCTGCTAAGTCGCTTCAGTCGAGACTCTGTGCGACCCCATAGATGGCAGCCTACCAGGCTCCCCTGTTCCTGGGATTCTCCAGGCAAGAACACTGGAGTGAATTGCCATTTCCTTCTCCAATGCAGGAAAGTGAAAAGTGAAAGTGAAGTCGCTCAGTCGTGTCCGACTCTTAGCGACCCCATGGACTGCAGCCTACCAGGCTCCTCCATCCACAGGATTTTCCAGGCAAGAGTACTGGAGTGGGGTGCCATTGCCTTCTCCGATTTGCTTACTTAATGCCTTATAATTAGCATCTGCCTTATGGTAGATCTAATATTGGCCTTGTAAAGTGTATTACTGGACAGGCAAGTGGTAGCAGACCTTCCTGTCCAAGGCGGAATTCACTGGACCTTAAAAAAACCTCAGAGGGCCTGGTGCCCCTTAGTTGTTCTCCAGTGATCCTGAAGTTGTAAATGGAATCCTGATTCCAAATTTGCTATGGAATGTCATGGTGACTTTGCTTTTATGTCCTGTTCTTTGATCAAAGGCATGGCATGTGTCAAAAGGCGGACTATACAAGTGAAGGCTCATGGCAGGCTCTGTATGGCTAATATTCTCTACTCGATGTAAGCCAATCTAATCGTTGATGTAGGCACACTGGTTTTCCCTCAAGATTCTTTCAGACTTCTTGATCATCTCATTGGATTTCTTGTCAGCCCAGGCAAACAATGTCTTCTTTATTTATTTATTTTTTAACTTTACAATATTGTATTGGTTTTGCCATATATCAACATGAATCCGCCACAGGTATACACAATTTCCCTGCAGCATCTTCAGAAAGCAATAGGAGTCAGTGTGATCATGGATACTGCTGCCATGTCCTTCACCCCAGCATAGAATCATGAGATTAAATTTTCCATTTTCTTGATCCACAAGATTTGGATCCACAAGATTTAGAGATTTGAAATAAAGTATTTCTTTATTTCTATATTAGAAATAAAGTATTTCTAATATATCTGTTCATTTTCAATGACCTTGTGTTCTAAGGACTAACTCAGTCTATTGGGTCTCTCATCATTTGGTGCCAACTATGTTTGAAAGAATAATTCCTTCTTCATTAAAAAATTTTTTTTTTTTGGTTAGAGATCACTCACTAGCCTCTCAGTTTAGAATATGATACTGGTGATTTTTGCAGTGTCATGGGAAAGAATTATATAGTGTGGAATAGATTGTTACCTTTTTGCTGGCTACTGCTTTGCACCTCTCTCTACTGTCCTCTTCGCTTTACTTTCTTTTTTTCTTGGATTTCCTTGGGAACTTCAAATTGGTTATCTTCTCTCATGAAAAACTAGTTGTCCTTTTTTTTAAAGTATTGATATCTGTTATCCAGGCTCTTGAGAGTCCCTTGGACTGCAAGGAGATCCAACCAGTCCATTCTGAAGGAGATCAGCCCTGGGATTTCTTTGGAAGGAATTATGCTAAAGCTGAAACTCCAGTACTTTGGCCACTTCATGCGAAGAGTTGACTCACTGGAAAAGACTCTGATGCTGGGAGGGATTGGGGGCAGGAGGAGAAGGGTACGACAGAGGATGAGATGGCTGGATGGCATCACTGACTCGATGGACGTGAGTCTGAGTGAACTCTGGGAGATGGTGATGGACAGGGAGGCCTGGTGTGGTGTGGTTCATGGGGTCGCAAAGAGTCGGACATGACTGAGCTACTGATCTGATCTAGGCTCTTGAGATCCCACTTTCTACATCATAATTTACCAAGATAGTTTTCTTTTAAAAAATTCTACATTTATCAATGTATTTCATTCACATAGTTAAAAATCAAAAAGGACTAAAAGACATATTTTGAATAAAATATAGACTCCTGTACCATTCTTTATTCTCAAGTCTTGCACTCCTAAATTGTCAATTTCATCTCTTTTACAGATATCTTGTAGATATCTTCTACAATTTTCCAACATCTTTAAATATTTATATTTGTGATGCTGTTTATTAATTTTTCAACCTTAGTGTTTTTAGACTTCTTATTTGGTAATTCAGAATTTATCACTCTTAAGACACCCCTTACCACATATACATGTGTTCTCTTGTACTGTTCTCTCAGTGTAATTTAGCATATATTTAATTAACTCAGTACTTAGATTCCATAGATACTGAATAGTTGAAAATTATTTACTACTGAGCATAGTAATATATTTTTCTTCTTTCCCAAATATACTCTATCATTTTAGTATTTGTATTATTGCTTATATTTCTCTATCTTTCATATCTTTCAAAAGCACCAATAAAGCTGTCAAGTACTTACCAATACTTTTTCAAATGTTAAAATGTAAGAGATAATAAATCAATTTTTTAAACTTTTTTTGTGCTTACAAGCCTTCCTCCTGTTTTTCCATATCCTTCTCCAGTCTCAGCTAATTACACTCTAAACCCCATGAAAACATGTTCTTCTGTAACTCCCTTCATTCTTTTTCAGTGTTTGATCCTGTGTCTGGGATGCCATGTACTCCTTTTTTCTTGGTTTATTCCTTTATGCTGGAAGATGAAAGCTCATCTTCCAGCATCTCTCTAATGAAGGGTGATAACATTTTATTTGAATTTCCTTCATGTCTAAAAATGTTTTTATTCTATCCTCACACTTGATTGATAATTTGATGGAGCAGTACGCATTGCCTATTTGGTTGGAATAGTGACTATTGAGTATATCTCAAAAATCCTCCTTATATTTTTATTTTCCCCATTCTGTGAATTCTGTCCTTACAAGGTACAATTCAGAATACTTTCACCAACTTCCTGTGCAGTTATGGTACACTTACGTGGGTTCATCTTATCAGACAAACCAGTACAGGGTTACATTCAGAAGAAAGTAGCTTGTGTTTTGTAGGCGGCAATCATTTTGCTGCTGCAGGTTCAGAGGTGGTTTTCAAGGGTGCTAGTGTCATAGGTGTTCATGGCAGGAGAAGTTGCAGTGAATGATTGGTGGAAGGATAAAATAAAATGGTTTTTCCATCAGGGTGGTTCTGCAGTGTAGTTCTGGATCTCGATATTGGAACCCTGATCTTGAGCTTGTTTCTCCAGCCCTCCTAATGATTGAGTGAGCCATCTATCATCCTTTAAGAAAGTCATTTTTCCCTTAGCCTACAGGGTTTATTCTCTTGTTTTCCATGAAGACCGATACAGTTAGTATGGAATTCTAGACTAAGAATGATTTTATATCAGCAGTTGAGAGGCTTAGCTTTGCTGTCATTTAACATTCTTGTGTTGCTGGTGTCATGTAATGCTTGTTATTTTATAAGGGCTGTGTGTGTTATCTTATAAACTTTCAGTGTCTTGCTTTAACCTCTTGATAAAATTTCTAATGGTGTTTCTTACTTATTGTTCTGGGCATTCCTGTGTACTCTCTTTCTAGAAGACTATTTCATTTCAAGGAAACTCAATATTATTTCTTTGATAATATCTGTATTCAGGATTTCTGGAATTCCTATTAGATGTTAGAAAGCAGGGTGCAGTTCTCTTAGTTATATATTTCCTATTTCTATGTCATATTGCATTTTAGTCTATGTTCCTGGATTTCCTAACTTTAGCTTCCATCTCTGCTTTTATTTTAAAAATCAGTTATAAAATCTTTAATTTTCAGGTGCTCTTTAAAAAAAAAAAAAAAGCCAATCTTCTTTTCTCCCATTGCATCTTTTTTTTTTTTTTTTAGTTTTAGAAGAAGAATTACATCTCTCTGAACATCTTGTGTGTTGTGTTGATTTTCTTTTTCATTGTCTTTTATCCTTGTTTTGATTTCTGTTTGTTTTCATCTTTTACATTGGATATTTTATTCAGGTGTCTGATAATCTTTAACTTTCCAATCATTTGTTCGTCACTAAAATTCTGGTCAGAAGTTCTGTTTAGGGATAGATGGGTATGTTGTCTGATGACTTTTGTATAGAAAGCCAGGTATTTAACTGAGGGTCACTCAAAGGTCAGTGTGTGAATTGTTTAGTTACCCTAACCAAAAATTCTCTAGTTTTTGTCCTGATGAGGATTGAGTTTAAGAGTCCTGTAGTTCAGTACGTGAACTTATATACAAGTCCCTGCTTTTCAGTACCATGAATCATTCCCTTTTCCATGTGTCTGTTATTCCTACATTAGGAACCTAACTGACTCCATTTCTCCACAGGAAAAACATCGCCCCTGTCTCACAGAGCTCAGGTTGAGAAAAAGTTGTTTGGCTGCACAGACTGAAAAAGAGAAGCTGGTTGGAAAGGTCTCCTTGCCTCTCACTGTGTCGGTCTTTAGCCATTTCTCTTTGCTTACCCCACCCCTTCCTGTTTCAGTGCTGACTGGCTTTAAAGACTGGCTTCCAGGTGTTTTGTCAGGTAAATTGGTTAGCTTCCTTTTAGGCACCCTCTTACACTATGTAGGCTTTGGCTTCCTGTGTTTTGACTTTCAGTTACCACTCCTGCATCTATTTTTCATCTCTTAAATAATTGTTGGAATAATTCTGTTTCCTGCTCTCTCATTCTCAACGTTATGAGTTACTAGCATGCTAACTTTTCAACTGTAATTTTAGTTCAGTTTGCATGCATGTTAAGTTGCTTCAGTTGTGTCTGACTCTTTGCTACCTTATAGACTGTAGCCCACCAGGCTCCTCTGCCCATGGGGATTCTCCAGATGAGAATACTGGAGTGGGTTGCCAAGGGATATTCCCGAGCCAGGGATCAAATTCACGTCTGGTTTAGTTTTGTTGTTCAGTCACTCAGTCATGTCTGACCCTTTGTGGCCCCATGGACTGCAGCACGCCAGGCTTCCCTGTCCTTCACCATCTCCTGAAACTTGCTCAAACCCATGTCCATTGAGCTGGTGATGCCATCTAACCATCTTGTCCTCTGTCATCCCCTTCTCCTCCTGCCTTCAATCTTTCCCAGCACCAGGGTCTAGTGAGTCAGCTCTTTACATCAGGTGGCCAAAGTGTTGAAGCTTCAGCTTCAGCATCAGTCCTTCCAATAAATATTCAGGACTGATTTCCTTTAATATTGACTGGTTGGATCTCCTAGAAGTCCAAGAGACTCTCAAGAGTCTTCTCCAACACCACAGTTCAAAAGCATCAATTCTTTGGCACTCAGCCTTCTTTATGGTCCAACTCTTGCATTCATACATGACTACTGGAAAAACCATAGCTTTGACAGGATGACCTTTGTTGGTAAAGTAATGTCTCTGCTTTTTATTATGCTGTCTAGTTTGGTCATAGCTTTTCTTCCAGGGACTAAGCCTCTGTTAATTTCATGGCTGTAGTCACCATTTTGGAGCCTAAGAAAATAAAGTCTGTCACTGTTTCCATTATTTTCCCATCTATTTGCCATGAAGTGATGGGACTGGATGCCATGGTCTTCATTTTTTGAATGTTATGTTTTAAGCCAGCTTTTTCACTCACTTCTTTCCCTTTCACCAAGAGGCTCTTTAGTTCTTCTTCACTTTCTGCCATAAGGGTGATGTCATCTGCATATCTGAGGTTATTGATATTTCTTCCAGCATTCTTGTTTCTAGCTTGTGCTTCATCCAGCCTGGCATTTCTCTTGATGTACTTTGCATATAAGTTAAATAAGCAGGGTGACAATATACAGCTGTGACGTACTCCTTTTTCAGTCTGGAACCAGTCCGTTGTTCCATGTCTGGTTCTACCTGTTGCTTCTTGACCTGCCTACAGGTTTCTTAGGAGGCAGGTAAGGTGGTCTTGTATTCCTATCTCTAAGAATTTTCCAGTTTGTTGTGATCCACACAGTCAAAGGCTTTAGCATAGTCAATGAAGCAGATTTTTTTTTTTTTTTTAATTCTCTTGTTTTTTTTGATGATCCACTGGATGTTGGCAGTTTGATCTCTGGTTCCTCTGCCTTTTCTAAATCCAACTTGAACATCTGAAAGTTCTTGGTTCAGGTACTGTTGAAGCCTGGCTTGGAGAATTTTGAGCATTTCTTTGCTAGCATGTAAAATGAGTTCAATTGTGTGGTAGTTTGAACATTCTTTGACACTGCCTTTCTTTGGGATTGGAATGAAAACTTACCTTTTCCAGTCCTATTGCCACTGCTGAGTTTTCCAAATTTGCTAGTGTATTGAATGCAGAACTTTAACAACATCATCTTTTAGGGTTTAAAACATCTCAGCTGGAATTCCGTTACCTCCACTAGCTTTGTTCGTAGTGATTTTGGTTTACTTTGGGGAGGATTAAAAGGTAACAACATGAGGTAATCCTAAATGTAATCAAATATTCTTTCCAATTTTTCCAAACAATGACACATCTTACAATAAAGGATTCTCTGTGTGCGCTCAGTCAGTCATGTCTGATTCTTTGCAACACACCAGGTTCCTCTGTCACTGAAATTTTCTAGCGAAGAATACTGAAGCAGAGTGACATTTCCTTGCCCAGGGGATCTCCTCAACACAGGGATTGAACCTGTGTCTCTTGCATCTCCTGTGTTGGCCCGTGGATTCTTTACTATTGTGCCACCTGGGAAACCCAAGAAGTTCTGATATCAGTTAAGATAAAGTGATCAAATCACCACTATGAGGAAGTGTACTCTTTCTTTAACATTCGACAGAATGAGAGTTACAGTGGTTAATTAACTTGTCCAGAATGTTGTCTATTTAGTAGGGAACAAAGTACAACTTGCATTCTAGACCAGTCTAATGCTGAAGACTGTGTGGTAACTATTAAACATTGCTGAGTATGTAGAATACATGACACATCACAGGTTCTGAATGATGGCAACTATTGGTAAGGTATAGTTTTCAGTGTTTTAGATAGGTGTTATTTCTAGAGTGAGTGGAGTAATAGGATCATCCTTATACACTGCATCGAGAATATTTAGGTCTGAAAGCAGTAAGGAAAATTATTTGCATCTTTAAACTTGTGAGACTGGTAGGATAATGCCTCCATCTCCCAAAGATTTCTACATCCCAGTTCCTAGAAACTGTGAATATGTTAGATTATATGGCAAGGGGAATTACAGTTACAGATGGAATGAAAGTTGCTACTAAGTTGAATTTGAGGTATCTAGGTGGTCCTGATGTAGTTACAAAGGTCTTTATAAGTGCAGGAGGGAGACAAAAGAGAAAGAATCAGAGGATGGTGGCGTGACAAGGACTTATTTTAATGGTGCTGGCTTTGAAAATGGAGATATATACAGCCATGAGCTAAGGAATTCAGATTGTCTCTGGAAGCTGGAAAAGGCAACCGTTTGAAGCCCTCATTTAGACTCATTTCAGATTTCTCATCTCCAGAACTATAAGATAATTTTTGTTGTTGCCTTATGTAACTAAATTAATGGTGATCTTTTATAGTAACAACAGTAAGAAATGGAGATATAAGTAAAATAAAAGTGTGTGTGTGTGTCTGTATTTTACAAGAAGGGGAAAATGGTAAATGCTCACTTGAGAGGACTGGGCTTTAACAGAAAGGGACATGGTTTACCAGTAACCCCAGATGTGGCCTGCAGCCTGGGGGGAAGGAGTGATTGGGACTGAACATGTACTGCTTGGTTGTCAGGGTAGGAGGGGATCTGTTTTTATCTTGGACATAGGCAGGACAGTGACTCTTCCTGCCCCAAGGAATTTAAAATGCCCTTAATGCCTACAGTGTGCAGAGCATAGACCACCCGGTCTCAGGACACCCAGATTAGAGAGAACTAATATATGGAGGAAATAAGCAGAATCAGTCATTGTGAAATGGGAGAGTTTGAAGCTGGCATGATTCTCTGCATGGTAGAGGGAACAAATCTCCACAGTAACATCTAATAAACACTATTCTTAAAGTGGTCTTTTCTCTATTCTAGGCTTAAGGGCTGGAGTTCAGATGGGAGGCATTCCCAGCAGTACCAGCAGGGACGTGAGGCAGAGAAAGGAAGGAAGCTGATATTCTAATGGGAAGATACGACAGTGACACGGCAGGGCTTAGTACTATTGAGTACCTTGGGGAGTCAGGGCAGGATACATATGACTTGCTCTTGCTCTGTGTTTGAAGGCTGTTCCAGGAACATCACCTTTCTGCCTCCTCTGGACTCACCTGTGCTTGGATGGAACATTCTTTGGAAAGTAGGTAAAGCTCTCTATTAAGAGCTGCAAATACTTTAAGATGCCTGCAGCAGGTTTGGGAATGGTGGACGCCAAGGTTTTATGATCTGCTTTCTTACCTGTCATGACACAGAAGAGTATGATATCTCAGGCATAGGAGATATGAGATATCTGGCATCTAGATATGAGAATCCAGATATGAGATATCTGGCATCTAGATATAAGAATCCAGATATAATATATCTAGAATCTAGACACCTGTGAGATCTAGAAAAAGAAAAATCAGACTTTTCACAGTGGAAACACTTTTGTTTTTGCCACACTGATTAATAGTCAGTGGAGAAGAAGGATTAGAAATTAACATAAAAAGAAAAAGGATTCAAAATCGATATAAAAACTCTTTTTGTTCACATTTTACAGTGGTCTTATTATATATATGTTATATATAACTATATAGGAATCTATATGTAGAAATGTAGATATGTACACTCAAACTTAAGTATTGTGGCAAATATATAGGTGTATGAAAGATTCAAACAAAATTAAAGAGCACCAAGTGTGCATTCCAACTAGGTATATTGTATTATGCATGTATTGCACATTACATTTTACTTTCCTTTTCTAAACACACAAAAAAATCAAGGCCCCAGTAGGCACACTTCTCAAAGTATGTGTATTGCAAGTGCACAATATGTAGTTGAGAATAGAGGTCAAAGAATTGTACGTACCTACCTTTCTTCCTAAAGGTGGAACAGTTGGAAGCATCATCTTCACACACTAAGAACTACTATTTAAAGTAATAGCAGTCTCGGCTGTACAAGTTCACAGCAGGCTTAACTAACCATGGCAGATGTAATGGCTCAGAAATGAACAATGTAAAAAAAAAGTCAAAAACAATCATTTGGACATAACTTATATTTGAAGACTATAGTCAATTATATATCAAGAACTGGAAAGACACAGATGAAAAACTGTTCATTTTTTGCATGTTGTATTCTGTGGTCTCAATGAAGGAAGCATTAAAAATAAAAAATCAAGAGCTCTAGCTTTGGAACCAGATAAGGGTTAAAATGCTCTTATTCTAATGTTTAGTAGCTTTGATCTTGACCGAATTATTTGAGTATCAGTTCTTTCATCTGTCAGAGACATGATAGCTTTCTCAGGTAGTTTTAGTGAGAAGGACATGGATTAATACGTAAAGTTTCTCTTTATTTAAGACTTTCAATTGAGTTTTTATACTCATTTCTCCTTGTGTAATCTTGGGCTTTCTCATATTAGAAGGTATTTGTGTCAATGTAATTAAGTTCAAGATTGTTTGCTGATGGTCTTTTGAATTATAGGTACTGTACTAGTTACTGGTGATACCAAAAAGAATGGAACACAAATTTTGCCTTTGAGGAGTTCAAAATATAATAGAGGTATAGACAATAAATCATATCAGTACAATGTGTTGTATACTGTTGTATATATATATATATATGTACACACACACACATATATATGTAAAAGTATATACCAAATATTAGAGGAGATGAGATAATGGGGCCATTCATTTTGCCAGGGAAATGGAAGGGAAAAGAGGATGCCAAAGAGAAGTAATATTTGAGCAGTGCCTTGAAGAATAAGTAAGATTGTTTATTTAAAAAGGGAAAAGAGAGAATAAACACAAGAATTGTGTTTCAGGTAACTTTTATGCAGTCACCTGACCAATCTCTGGGGAAACAGTTGCTTTGGACTTTTGGAAATACCTCCACAAACCTTACCCGGAAACATTTTGTAAAGAAAACCAACACTTGGTTTTCACAACTATTATGTTGGTGATTTGATTGATTATTTTTTGCTAAATATCATTTTGAATGTGACATTGTACAGGAGACAGGAATCAAGACCATCCCCAAGAAAAAGAAATGCAAAAAAGCAAAAAGCTGTCTGAGGAGGCCTTACAAATAGCTGTGAAAAGAAGAGAAGCTAAAAGCAAAGGAGAAAAGGAAAGATATATCCATTTGAATGCAGAGTCCCAAAGATTAGCAAGGAGAGATAAGAAAGCTTTCCTCAGCAATCAATGCAAAGAAATAGAGGAAAACAATAGAATAGGAAAGACTAGAGATCTCTTCAAGAAAATTAGAGATACCAAGGGAACATTTCATGCAAAGATGGGCTCAATAAAGGACAGAAATGGTAGGGACCTAACTGACAGAAGCAGATGATATTAAGAAGAGGTGGCAAGAATACACAGAAGAATTGTACAAAAAAGATCTTCACGACCCAGATAATCATGATGGTGTGATCACTCACCTAGAGCTAGACATCTTGGAATGTGAAGTCGAGTGGGCCTTAGGAAGCATCACTATGAACTAAGCTAGTAGAGGTGTTGGAATTCCAGTTGAGCTATTTCAAATCCTGAAAGATGATGCTGTGAAAGTGCTGCACTCAATATGCCAGCAAATTTGGAAAACTCAGCAGTGGCCACAGGACTGGAAAAGGTCAGTTTTCATTCCAATCCCAAAGAAAACCAATGCCAAAGAATGCTCAAACTACTGCACAGTTGCACTCATCTCACACGCTAGTAAAGTAATTCTCAAAATTCTCCAAGCCAGGCTTCAGCAATACGTGAACCGTGAACTTCCTGATGTTCAAGTGGGTTTTAGAAAAGGCAGAGGAACCAGAGATCAAATTGCCAACATCTGCTGGATCATGGAAAAAGCAAGAGTTCCAGAAAAGCATCTATTTCTGCTTTATTGACTATGCCAAAGCCTTTGACTGTGTGGATCACAATAAACTGTGGAAAATTCTGAAAGATATGGGAATACCAGACCACCTGACCTGCCTCTTGAGAAATCTGTATGCAGGTCAGGAAGCAACAGTTAGAACTGGACATGGAACAACAGACTGGTTCCAAATAGGAAAAGGAGTACATCAAGGCTGTATATTATCACCCTGCTTATTTAACTTCTATGCAGAGTACATCATGAGAAACGCTGGACTGGAAGAAACACAAGCTGGAATCAAGATTGCCGGGAGAAATATCAATAACCTCAGATATGCAGATGACACCACCCTTATGGCAGAAAGTGAAGAGGAACTCAAAAGCCTCTTGATGAAAGTGAAAGAGGAGAGTGAAAAAGTTGGCTTAAAGCTCAACATTCAGAAAACTAAGATCATGGCATCCAGTCCCATCACTTCATGGGAAATAGATGGGGAAACAGTGGAAACAGTGGCTGACTTTATTTGTCTGGGCTCCAAAGTCACTGCAGATGGTGACTGCAGCCATGAAATTAAAAGATGCTTACTCCTTGGAAGGAAAGTTATGACCAACCTAGGCAGCATATTAAAAATCAGAGACATTATTTGCCAACAAAGGTCCGTCTAGTCAAGGCTATGGTTTTTCCAGTGGTCATGTATGGATGTGAGAGTTGGACTGTGAAGAAAGCTGAGCGCCGAAGAACTGATGCTTTTGAACTGTGGTGTTGGAGAAGACTCTTGAGAGTCCCTTGGACTTCAAGGAGATCCAACCAGTCCATCCTAAAAGAGATCAGTTCTGGGTGTTCATTGGAAAGACTGATGTTGAAGCTGAAAGTTCAATACTTTGGCCACCTGATATGAACAGCTGATTCATTTGAAAAGACCCTCATGCTGGGAAAGATTCAGGGCAGGAGGAGAAGGGGACAACAGAAGATGAGATGGTTGGATGGCATCAATGACTCAGTGGACATGGGTTTGGGTGGACTCTAGTAGTTGGTTATGGACAGGGAGGCCTGGTATGTTGTGATGGGGTTGCAAAGAGTTGGACACGACCGAGCGACTCAGATGACTGATTTTGAATGTATTGGACCCTACACAGGTTGCACCAATTCAGAGACCCAATTTCAAACAAGTTTAATCACCTAGAATTAGCCATAGACTAGAAAATGGTGCTAACTTAATAGAAATATATCTGTGAGTATGGAAAGAACCATTGGGCAGAACTAAAGTAAGTGAGTATAGAAAGAAACATGGATTCCTTTGGGCTTAATTTTAAAGGTTATTTTTATATTACATAAAATACACAAGTAAGTTGTCAATATATAAATATTTAGAGTAGAAAATGAAAGTTGACATTTTGGACTAAATATAGCAGATTTTTTTGTTAAGTATAGCACACACATTTTAACATATGCTTCTTCATAAAACCCCAGTAGAAAGACAATAAGATGATTTTTTTTAAAGTTGTAAATCCACAATGGCAAGAAAATCATAGAGGAGGTGTCAACATCATAGATGGATGAAAACTGAAATCAGCAGAACAAAGGAAGTTGAATGTAGACTGGGTAGCAAGGCACTTTGGGCCACATGGAGACATGAGGTATCTTTGAACCTGGGAGTATGAGTAGGACTGAAAAGCAGGGTTATTATTAGAAATACTGTTTAAGAAATCAATGCCCAGATTTCCTCCTCCAGTCCACACTGTCACGTACTCATTGCTCCCTTCCCTTGAATGAAGGCAGGTGGATTTTCTGGAGATGTGAAGTCAAAGAAACTCTGAGTTTAAGACATTGCAGAGTCATGGAAGGAAGATGTGACTGTGTGGGAGGAGAATCAGAGGACTCTTGATTTATTTTAAGTCTTGTAGAATTTTTTAACAACATAAATAACTTTAAAAAAATAATTAAAGGGATGTTTTGTCTCTCCTCATTGTAGGACTCGATGATTAAGAGATTCTCTCAGGCCCTCACATGGAATCAAATTTATTTTGGGTCCATATGAATATTACAGTGAATTTGTATTTTAGTATTACTTCAGTATTCTGGAGAGAAGGGAAGAATTTTTATGATAAAAGAAAATATGTTTTCTTTTGACCATTTTATAATACTATTTTTTTTTCAACAAAATATCAAAGTAATCAGAATTCAATTTTTCACAAACATTGTTCTGATTCTAGGTGTCTTAAGTCTTAGAATAAAACCAGGTATTTAAAAATTTTCATCCTATCTCAGATTCAGTCTCCTGCAAATAATTCAATGACAGCCTCAGTTTTCTGAAATATAAGTAAGATTCGCATCTTGTTCAGGTGGACACACACAACTTTGACTGAGTGCCAGCAGTGAGCTGAGCAGAGAGCAGAGCCTTGCCTGTATGTGGTGGCATCATATCCTGAGTCCTGATGGGTAGTGGTTTCTTATCACCAAAGCATTCCTTACTCCCAAGATGAACTTGATATGTTGAATGTATGACTGAAGAGAATCTGATTTTTTCTTAATCCAGAGTTTTTCCTTCCAGATAAGTATTGTTCTTTTCTAAGTATTCACCTTAGAGAATTAGATAATACTAGCACATCATGTCATTTTAGAATTCTTCCTTTGAATTTCTTTCTCTTGGATGCTGAAGAATGATTTTTATCCCTATTTTAAGAATAAAACAAAAGTGTCTGAAATTAAATGCAGTGAATAAGTTAGATGAGGAAGTAAGTTCCCTTTGGGGAAATAAAGTTGAGGTGAGACAGTATTGAAATTCCCCTGAGTTTAGTGTTTGACTTCTGAACAGTTCTCACAGCTAAAAGTTGCTTCTCTAGGTGACTATTTCTAAAGAGTTTATACATTGAATATATAAGTCATATAGTTCATGACTCAACATCCAACAGTTTCCATTTTACTGGTCAGATGTATTTTGATTTAATGCTTTTTTTCTTTCTTTATATGTATAGCTGAATTCATGGGTGAAGTGAAAGTTGCTAGGTCATGTCCAAGTCTTTGCAACCCAATGGACTATACAGTCCATGGCATTCTCCAGGCCAGAATACTGGAGTGGGTAGCTATTCCCTTCTCCAGGGGGTCGTCCCAACCCACGGATCCAACCCAGGTCCCCCACATTGCAGGCAGATTCTTTACCAGCATTCATAGGAGTTTTGTTTATATTAATTTGTTAATTCCTGTGAGGTCATCATTTTGTAGACTTAGTGCAGTATCATAATCAACCAGTAAACTATCTTTTGTAAGTAAATTTAATACTAGAGATAATGTTCAGGTATTCAGGGACTGGTATAGTTTGCACAGAACATAAAGCAGAACATGTCTTCTGACTGTGTGGACAAGCACACAGTTAAAGTTCTGAGGATTAAAGCAATGATGAAGGTGGGTAGAGAGGTGTAGGAAGGCAGGTTAGGTGATGAAGAAGTCATAAGATCAAGGGATCAGTTCCTTTTTGTCAAACTCCATAATTTTACAGTAAATGGAGGTCCAGGTAGGTGATTTTCCTAATGCAAATGGAAGAACAGGATTTCAGTTCCAGAATTCAGAGTTTTATTTCCTTATGGTCTTTTTCCTTCTCCAAGCTTCAGGAATCTTTGAATTATGTAGTTTGTTCTCAATGCTTTCTTACCTAAAATCGCATCTCTCTTCTTTTTTCTCTTTTTTTCCTAAGTTTCTGTACTGAAAATTTCCCCTCACATGTCTTCCCTCTCAAGTTGGAAGTTCTTTTATATAAAAAGGAGAAGGTTCTGAAAGCCTTTGGCGTAAGCTGGCATAAACCTACTATGGGGTGAGGTGAAAAAGCTAAGAGGAATTTGCTTTCAAACCTTGACAGGAGAAACCACCATCAGTTTGATTTCTAGCCTTCATTTCTTTTGGAGAAGTCTTCACAGCCCCTTGGTGGAATAGAACTGTGGTGAAAATATCGGAGGTTACTGCTCAGATCCTTTCTCCTCTTTTACCAGGAGCATTCATTATGCTACTTGGATCATGGGTCTTTATTGTCTAATTAGAGTCATGGATGGAGAAGACAGCTGGTGGAAATTGAGAAAACTTAAATTTATATTCTCCGCCTTCATTGGGACCAGAAGAGGATAAAAGGTTTAGAAGCAAGGAGAAGGCAGCAAGAGAGGAGATGAAGTAGTGAGACTAAGACATTTTGGAGGAATTTTGAGGTTGAATAAGAAGAATTTTACCAGCCCCTTCCTGTAGTGGATGTCCAGAGAGAGACAGATATGGGGAGAGATTTTAAGAAGGTTCTTTTGCGAGTCGTTCAATAATAGAGTTCTTCCTTTTTTGATTCTAAAAGAGACTTCCCTGTAGGCATACTGGTTTTCAAGTCTTGGAGGAGTTGGGATTCTTTTTTAATAGTTCTACACTTTAAATTTTAGGTTTGTGATATGTTTTAAGTTTATTTTTGTGAAATGCAAATTTTAGGTCTGTGATATATTTTAAGTTTATTTTCGTGAAATGTGCAAGGTCTGCATCTAGATTTGTTTATTTATTTTTTGCATGTGACTGTATTGTTTCAGTGCCATTTGTTTGAAGATTATCCTTTCTTCATGGAATTGCCTGTGCTCCTTTCTCAAAGATCAGCTGGCTGTATTTGTGTGTGTCTATTCCTGGGCTCTCTGTTCTTGGACATTGACTTGTCGGTCTTTTCACTAATACCATACTGTCTTTATTACTGTAGCTTTATAATAAGTAAGTCTTGTGCAGTGCAGCGTGTAGTTTCCTGACCAGGGATCAAACCCATGCCCCCTGCAGTGGCAGTGCAGAGTCTTAACTGGGTTAAGTTACATTTAAGGGAAGTCCCTGGATTGCTAAAATGATCCTCAAAGTTAGAGCAAGGAAAAAAAATCAAAGTTTCATTTGGAAAATACAACTGTCCATTTTTGGTGTTTTCCCTCTTTCCCAGAATGCCTAGCCCAATTTTTCACAATCAGCATTAATAAGAAAAATGACTGTGTGTCAAACCAAAAGGGTAAGATCAGATATAAATTTATTTAATGCTTATAAACAGCTGAGAGGAAGAAATGGTGACCAATATGCTAAGTGCTTTTGCTGTTGTCTCTTTTGTTGAAATGCTATAAAGAGTAACTATGGCAAATGAAACCTATTGACTCACTGGCTAGTTAAGAAGTCCAGTCCCTGGCCAATGAGGTTAAATTTTCCAGTAGTACTTTCAAGACACTATCATTAGTTCTTCTATTCCTTTATCTGGCTATTTTATTTATGATATGAGTGAAGATGAGCCCTAAATCCACTTATTATACAACCTTAATAAATATCTGGGCAGATTGGAGATATAGAAAGAACACTTTTCACTCTTCTTGGGGTCCCTTTTCCAACCATAACTCTACCTCGATGATCTCCTAGTTTGTAGTGTGACACTAATCTAGAGGACTGTTTATTTCATTGCAGCCTCATTTTTTCAGTCACAATGCAAACAGAAGTGGCAGGATATTAGAGACAAAATGGATTGTGCTAAAAAAATTACAGTTTAACTTCTCATTTATCAATGTAATTGAAAGTTACTAGCAGGGTGTGTGGTGCCTGTGTTTCTATCAGGGCGTGAGTAATCTATTTACACAGCATAATTCATCCTTCTGAGGTTCTAATGAGAACTGCTTAATTCAGGTTTTAATCAAACCTGACAAATCATCATTGAAGTTGGCAATAGGCTTCTTCACAGGTGCCATTTCCCTGCTAGTTTGACGTAGCTTAGATTCATCTCCCTCTCTGCATGTTCCTGTCAGGCTTCACTTATTATAACAACAAAAAAGGACTGGTTTTCCTTCAACATCAAAATGCCAAGTATTTCTGGTCCTTCTTTGGACTCTTCAGTGCTATGAGTAGAAAGCTATTTTTATTTACTATTATTTTTAATATTGGAAATAAGAAGAAAAAATGATTTCAATTAAAACCACATTTATTGTGTTTTACTAAATATATACATTCCTTGAGCAGGTCCATGTTCCAAATCTTGCTCTTCTCCAGTAATCTGAATGGCTTAACAAGATCCATCTGCTGATGACTGGTGGTGGAGGTTGCACCAGCTTGTATGCACTTAGGAACCCCAAAGCCTGAAAGCTGACATCTCATGTGATAAATAAAACCCATCTCTTTTTGGGGAGAAAGTACACAGCAGATGGGAGATTCATAGCACAAAAAGAAACAGTGGTTTAATGCATGGATTTTAATATCACAAAAATGAGTATGAGGGCCTATAATCTTTGCTGTTAACATGTGACATGGAAAAGATGTTTAATCAGTCGGCTGCATGCCATAGAATAGGATTATGACCTCTGAAAAACGTGAAGTGTATTCTGCTCACTTAAGTTTACCTCTAAACACAGCTTTATAATTAATTACATGTATCCTTTCAGTTTCCAAATCCCTTTGCTGCTGCTGCTGCTAAGTCACTTCAGTCGTGTCTGACTCTGTGTGACCCCATAGAAGGCAGCCCACCAGGCTCACCCATCCCTGGGATTCTCAAGGCAAGAACACTGGAGTGGGTTGCCATTTCCTTCTCCATCCAAATCCTTTTAGTATGTATTAAATAATTTTGCTTCACAATAACCTTTTGAAGCAAGCAATACACATAAAAATATCCCATTTAACAGCTAAACCAACAACATTAGAGAGGGTAATTTCTTCGCCCAAGCCCATATAGTTGGAAAAGCAGAGACATTACTTTGCCAACAAAGGTCTATCTAGTCAAGGCTATGGTTTTTCCAGTGATCATGTATGGATGTGAGAGTTGGACTGTGAAGAAGGCTGAGCGCCGAAGAATTGATGCTTTTGAACTGTGGTGTTGGAGAAGACTCTTGAGAGTCCCTTGGACTGCAGGGAGATCCAACTGCAGGGAGTCCATCCTGAAGGAGATCAGCCCTGGGATTTTTTTGGAAGGAATGATGCTAAAGCTGAAACTCCAGTACTTTGGCCACCTCATGTGAAGAGTTGACTCATTGGAAAAGACTCTGATGCTGGGAGGGATTGGGGGCAGGAGGAGAAGGGGACGACAGAGGATGAGATGGCTGGATGGCATCACTGACTCGATGGACGTGAGTCTGAGTGAACTCCGGGAGTTGGTGATGGACAGGGAGGCCTGGCGTGCTGTGATTCATGGGGTCGCAAAGAGTCAGACATGACTGAGTGACTGAACTGAACTGAACTGAACTGAGTGAAATCTGACCTCCGGTCCAGTTATGTCAACTCTGAGATTTGTTGTTACACGGTACCTTGTTGACGTCAGCGGAGACGAGCCTCTGACAAACTTCTTGCTGTACCTAAAATGATCTTCACCATGATCTGGGAAATAAGACTCTTCAATTTAGCCCACCTCTAATTCTTTGGCTGCTGCTGCTGCTAAGTCACTTCAGTCGTGTCCAACTCTGTGCGACCCCGTGGACGGCAGCCCACCAGGCTCCCCCGTCCCTGGGATTCTCCAGGCAAGAACTCTGGAGTGGGTTGCCATTTCCTTCTCCAATGCATGACAGTGAAAAGTGAAAGTAAAGTTGCTCAGTCGTGTCCTACTCGGAGAGACCCCACCAGGCTCCTCTGTCCATGGGATTTTCCAGGCAAGAGTACTGGAGTGGGACAACCCCTTAAGGCTTTATTTGTAGTTCCAAGCTATTTGCTATTTATCAAGGCTGTTTTTCATTATGTTGTTGTTTCATCACCAAGTTGTGTCCAACTCTTTGCAACCCCCATAGACTATATCACACCAGGCTCCTCTGTCCATGGAATTTCCCAAGCAAGAATACTGGAGTGAGTGGCCATTTCCTTCTCAAGGGATCTTCCCAGATCAGGGATCAAACCCACATCTCCTGCATCGGCAGGCAGATTCTTTGCCACTGAGCCACCTGGGAAGCCTATGTTTCATTATTAGACTATATCAAATGCAGAAACTTTTGACTTACAGGGATACTAAGTCCTAAATGTGGATATCAAACACACTGCTCTAAAATCAGATGTTTCTCGTCAAGCATTATGGGAAATATGTCTCATTGTTTTGCTGTAGCTCATAGAAATATTCAGCTGGGAAGAACCTAAGAGAGCACACAGAATAACATAGTTATTTAAATCAAAAGAACTGTGGACCATTGAGTTTAAATTTTATTTAATGACAATAACTAGGAATTGTCAGAGTCTCTCACTTTTTAGACCATCTGTGTCAACAATCATTGCTTCTGTGGATGCATTTCAAGGATTATTTACCTAAGTTCTACTACGGGCATTGCTGAAGATGGTTTTGCTCTGAACTGGGATGGGGAGCTCTTCTGGATGGACTTGCTCAGGTATTGGAGGCTGAGAATCAGAGATAGTCAGAGATTAAGAGGGGCTACAGCCTCATCTTCTGCATCTGGTATTATCCTTGTCTGTTAGACAGCATCACCCAGAAAAACTGTTTCTTTAATAAAATTTGTCTTCGTTTGTATCAAGGATACAGGTAAGGTCTTAATAACTTGGTTCCTAGACTGTCATCAGTTCTGGACACCGGAGGAAGTCCATGGGTTGTGATGTAAAGTTGAATAACATGTGGAAGAGGTCGGCTGGGCAATCTGAAGGCTGGGAGTTTCAAACTTTGGAGCAAACACAATCAGTACATTCAGTGTAATAAGTATCAATGTGTAACTTTGTACAAATAAAGAGAAGCTATACATTCTTTTAAATATCTGTGAAACATTTGTAAAAACTGAACATGTCATTATGCTACAAAGATAATCTCTATTAATTCCATATAGGAGAAATTACACAAAACAGGTTTTCTGAACCACCTGCAGTAAAAATAAAAGTTAATCATAAAAGTATATTGAAATAAATGCATTCATTTCATATTCAAAGTAAACTTCTGACATTTCTTAGAAATTATTAAAAATGCATTTATATAAGTAGATTAAAGGGAATACTGAAATATATTGTTAAAAATTTTGGAAAATAACAAAGTTATAGTCATATATGTTACTTTGGCCACATGATGCGAAGAACTGACTCATTGGAAAAGAACCTGATGTTGGCAAAGACTTAAGGCATGAAGAGAAGGGGATAACAGAGGATGAGCTAGTTGGATGGCATCACTGATTCAATAGATATGAGTTTGAGTAAGCTCTGGGAGTTGGTGATGGACAGGGAAGCCTGGCGTGCTGTAGTCCATAGGGTCACAAAGAGCTGGACACGGCTGAGTGACTGAACTGAACTGAATACAATTTGCTGGGAAAAAATACAGCCTTATGAACTATGTCTTCATTAAAAAACAAAAAAACATAAAACAGCCATATAAACCCAAGGAAAGGAGAAAAAGAAGAAGCCAACAAAGAAGAGAGCATGATCAACAGGAGAAATAAAATTGTGAGTGAACATAGGTATAATAAATCAGATGCAAATATAGAGATTTAAAACTTAGGAGCATTTGTGTAATTTCATTCCAATAACTTTGGAAATTGAGTCATGAAGTTAAAAAAAAAAAAGATGTTTCCTAAGGTACACAGTATTCTAAACCTAAGGAGAGGTAGAATACCCAAGCAAAACAGGAAACAAAAAGTAGTGGGAAAATTTCATCACTAAAAATTTCATTGGACCCAAATATTTTACAGTGATTTTACCAAATATTTAAATACAGTATTTAAAATAGTCCTGAGCATTAAATAGAGGAAAGCTTCTAAACAATTCAGGATGCTACAGTGACAAACATCCCAGTAACGTCAGTGGTTTAACACAGAAAAGTTTACCTGTTGGTCGGATGAAATCTGTTGAGGTCACAGGCAAGAATTTCAGGCAGCCCTCTTTGATGTGGTGAATTAGTCAGCAGGGCTGCTCATATTTTGTGCCTCAGTATTTTAACCCCACTGCCTTTATGTTAACTGCATAGTTAACTGCAAGATGGGAAGGGAAAATGTGGAGAACTGAAGGGGAGATAATACTTTTCGAAACTTCTCAGCTCATTTCAAGACTAGGTCGTGTCTAAGCCCAAATTGTAAAGCAGTGCTCATACACAAAATAAAATGCAGTAAACTGAAAGACAAATTTACATCAGTCTCCTTTATTAACAGAAATGCAGCTAACTCTAAGCACAACTTCAACTGATTAAAATCAGCTTGATAACATAGAGTTTATCACAGTAATGGAATATTTTTAGTCATTAGGCAATCTAATGAACTATTAATGCTAACTGTATTAAAAATGAAAATTTCTGATAAGAATGGTTAGTAAGCTATAGAAATGAAACTTTCTTCAGCTTATAAAGGATTTAGGGGAGATCTTAAAACTGTAGAAAACTATATTAATGAAACCAAAAATATTGAAAATATTTGAAGTATTATAACTAAAATTGGAAATGATTAAAGCACCACTGTAGGTATTTTATAGATAGTGCTGTACATCTTGATGAGAAAATTGATGTTATCAAAATTTCAGAAGCACATATACATCAGTTAAAAGATTTTGCTTCTGATATAGTCATACCTCAGTATCCATGGGGAACTGGTTCCAGGACACCTTGTGGATACAAAAGTCAGTGGATGCTGAAGTCCTTTATGTAAGATGATATAGTATTAAATATTTGCATATAACCTATGCACATCCTCCAATACACCTTAATCATGTCTAGATTAGTTATGGTACCTAATAGTGTAAATGTTGTGTGAATAGTTGCTGATATGTGGCAAATTTAAATTTTGCATTTTGGAGCTTTCTGAAATTTGAGGGGAATATTTTCCATTCACTGTTGGTTGAATTCACAAATGTAAAACCCACAAATATGGAGGGCCTACTGTATATGCTCAGAATTATTTTTTGCAATTGTATGTGTGATTATGGAGAAGTTTAAACAATTCAAATGTATATGAACAGGGAAGTGATTAAATAACTACAACTCAACTATACTAGAAAAGAGTGTGTAGTTGCTAAAAAAACTGAAAAGATCTCTGAGTAATTTATGCGTTTTTAAAAACTAGAGGGAAGCAGCAGGTAACACAGTATGTTATTATTCAGTTCCTGTTAAACATCTGCTTGTATGAACGTAGTCAGTGTGCCTGTGTCTATATCATCTTCACTTCTTTTCTATGTCTTTAATCACATGTGTGAATGCCTAGAAAATGTCTGATGGAATATAGACATATCTCAGATATTGTGAGTTCAGTTCCAGACCAACACAATAAGCAAATCTTGCAATAAACTTGAGTCACACAAATTTTTTGGTTTCCCAGTGCTTATAAAAGTTATGTTAACACTGTTCTGTCATCCATTAGGTGTACAGAGCATTATATATTATTAAAGTTACCCATACATAGTCTACCATAAAGGTGATCCTTGTCAATATGCTTTTATATGCAAATGGTAATAAAAAATGATCTAACAATGGAGAATGTGAAATATAGGAAAAGTCTTTTCCTGTCTTTAGACCAATATTCTTTTAAGTCATAATTTTGTGAAAATTTTCTCTGCATATGTATGTATATATACATATATACGTAATATATGTATGTATATATATATATACGTATGTGAGAGTTGGACTGTAAAGAAAGCTGAGTGCTGAAGAATTGATGCTTTTGAACTGTGATGTTGGAGAAGACTCTTGAGAGTCCCTTGGACTGCAAGGAGATCCAACCAGTCCATTCTGAAGGAGATCAGCCCTGGGATTTCTTTGGAAGTAATGATGCTAAAGCTGAAACTCCAGTACTTTGGCCACCTCATGCGAAGAGTTGACTCATTGGAAAAGACTCTGATGCTGGGAGGGATTGGGAGCAGGAGAAGGGGATGACAGAGGATGAGATGGCTGGATGGCGTTACCGACTCCATGGACGTGAGTTTGAGTGAACTCTGGGAGTCGGTGATGGACAGGGAGGCCTGGCGTGCTGTGATTCATGGGGTTGCAAAGAGTCGGACACGACTGAGCCACTGATCTGATCTCTGATGTAATATATATGTATATATATACGTATATATACATATATATATATATATATATATACGTATATATACACAAACATAGATTTCCCAAATTCTTAATGTTGAACCTTGACTCTTATACTTTCAGAATAGGGCATGGTCTACTTACAGTCATGGCTGTTATTTTTTTTATTGAAGCTTCAGGTTTTGTTTCATAGATTTGAGACCAATGTTCTTTTATCTAAAGGTAATTACTAAGAGTTTATTCATACAAAAGTATGGATTTATTCAGTGCCTTATTGATGCATTTTTTAATTTTGTTTTATTGTTGCAAACAAGGTTTTGATGATTATTTTTACATCGGAATTCTGACTACTGAAATATACATAGGGTTAATTTTCAGTAGATAAATTACTAGATCATATGACATAAAGGTTTAAAATTCAACAGTTATTGCCAAACTGCTTGCCAGAAAGGCACTCCAGTGGTACTCCAGAGAATGCTGAATTGTCACCATCATCTATAAAATCATCAAGGTTGTGGCTGTTTTAATTAGGATTGTATAAAATAGTAAATTATGGAGAACTCATATCTCACAATACTGAGCATCTCTTAGACATGAACGTGATGTATCTTACTTCAATTTTTGTCATTTCCTCCAGTTGATTTTTATAGTAGTTTTCTATGGGCCCAGTACCTTTCTTAAATATATTTCCATTTGTTATTGCTCTCAATAAAAATTTCTTTGCATATTTGCTATTGATTTTTATATATTAGTTTTGTAATCAACTGCTTTACTAAATTCTGTCCTATGTAGTTTTGATTCTCTCAGTTTTCTACATGTGTTAATTGTTTACTTATTTATGGCTATGCAGGAGAAGGCAATGGTACCCCACTCCAGTACTCTTGCCTGGAAAATCCCATGGACGGAGGAGCCTGGTAGGCTGCAGTCCCTGGGGTCGCTAAGACTGAGTCATGGGGACGTGACTGAGTGACTTCACTTTCACTTTTCACTTTCGTGCATTGGAGAAGGAAATGGCAACCCACTCCAGTATTCTTGCCTGGAGAATCCCAGGAACAGAGGAGCCTGGTGGGCTGCCGTCTATGGGATTGCACAGAGTCGGACACAACTGAAGTGACTTAGCAGCAACAGCAGCAGCAGCAGAATCTTCATCGCTGTGTGGGCTTTTCTCTAATTGTGGTAAGCAAGGGCTACTCTGTAGTTGCTGTGCACGGACTATCATTGCAGTGGCTTCTCCCGCTGTGGAGCATGGGCTCCAGGGTGCATGGATTTCAGTAATTGTGGCATGTGGGATCAGTAGTGTGGCTTCTGGGCTCTGGAGCACATGGTCAGTAGTTGTAGCTCATGGGCTTAGTGCTCCATGGCATGTGGAATCTTCCCGGCCCAGGGATCAAATCCATGTCTCTGCCATTGGCAGGCAGATTCTTTACCACTGAGCCACAAGAGAAACCCTACCTATGTAATTTCGTTCAGTTCAGTTCAGTTGCTCAGCCGTGTCCGACTCTTTGCGACCCCATGAATCACAGCATGCCAGGCCTCCCTGTCCATCACCAACTCCCGGAGTTTACCCAAACTCATGTCTATCGAATTGGTGATGCCATCCAGCCATCTCATCCTCTGTCATCTCCTTCTCCTCCTGCCCCTAATCCCTCCCAGCATCAGGGTCTTTTCCAATGAGTCAACTCTTCGCATGAGGTGGCCAAAGTACTGGAGTTTCAGCCTTAGCATCAGTCCTTCCAATGAACACCCAGAACTGATCTCCCTTAGAATAAACTGGTTGGATCTCCTTGCAGTTCAAGGGACTCTCAGGAGTCTTCTACAACACCACAGTTCAAAAGCATCAATTCTTCGGCACTCAGCTTTCTTCACAGTCCAACTCTCACATCCATACATGACCACAGGAAAAACCATAGCCTTGACTAGACGGACCTTTGTTGACAAAGTAATGCCTCTGCTTTTGAATATGCTATCTAGGTTGGTCATAAGTTTCCTTCCAAGGAGTAAGCATCTTTTAATTTCATGGCTGCAATCACCATCTTCAGTGATTATGGAGCCCAGAAAAATAAAGTCAGCCACTGTTTCCATGGTTTCCCCATCTATTTCCCATGAAGTGATGGGACCAGATGCCATGATCTTAGTTTTCTTAATGTTGAGCTTTAAGCCAACTTTTTCACTCTCCTCTTTTACTTTCATCAAGAGGCTTTTTAGTTCCTCTTCACTTTCTGTCATAAGGGTGGTGTCATCTGCATATCTGAGGTTATTGATATTTCTGTGGCAATCTTGATTCCAGTGTAGTTATATCACCATTTAAAAATGAGTATTTTCCCCCTTTTATCCCTCAATAGTTTTAATATAATTTCTTAGATAACTTAATTGGATAATACTTTGAGAACAAGGTTATAATAATATTTAAAATAGTGACCATTGTTGCCTTGGCTTTAGCTTTTTATTCCATACATATTACTTGAAAAAAGTGAAAGTGTAAGTCCCTCAGTCATGTCTGACTCTTTGCAATCCCATGGACTATAGCCCACCAGGCTCCTTTGCCCATGGAATTCTCCAGGCAAGAATACTGGAGTGGGTAGCCATTCCCTTCTCCAGGGGATCTTCTGGACCCAGGAAGTCAATACAAAGCTGTGCATTGGTTTTATATTAAGAAAAAAAATACTTAAAATGTTAAAGAGCACTTTCTTGTCTCCAAAATTATATCTTTGACTAAGCCTAAGAAATCATAACTTTCATGATCTCCAACCAAGCATTGCTGAATTGACTAAATATCATAAATATTTTAGGATCCTAAACGCCATGCCAGTCTTTGCTTTTTTGTGGTTGTTGTTTTTCTTACCAATCCTGATGCTAGTGATGGGCATTATATGGTAAAGATTAAAAAAAGTGATCACCCCCTGGGGAGCAGGATAATTAAAATAGTATATTGTTAACATACCTACTGTCAATGTAAATCCTGCAAGAAGTGAAAGTTACTGCCATGGTTTGGAACTGATCAAAGATGGGCCATTAAGTGGATGGCCAATAACAAAGGATGAATAAAAGGGTAGAAAATAGAGAGCATTTTACTCTGGCATTTATGCATTCTGTAAAATAGTTGCCCAGGTTTGTTATGGTATTTTGGTTGCTAAAATTACAGCCATTTTTAAACCTCCATCCTGGAAAGAAGATGAGTCTAAAGAGTATGAGTAATTCCATCATGGAGAAAAACATTCTAAAGTTGTAGACTGAAAAGTTGATTTAGCTTGTTACTTTGACTATCAAAACATTTTAGTTTAAGAAACATTTCATTCAAGGTAAAAAAGCACATTTTCCTCTTATACTTAGTCATTCACAGTGACACTCAGCATTCCAAAAGATTCAAGTGCTTTTTATCCATCTTTTCTTCCATTACCTGACCATTTTATTTTGCCGTGCAATATAAGGGATGGTATAGAGAAAAAGTGAGACTCAGGTTTGCTGCTGCTGCTGCTGCTAAGTCACTTCAGTCGTGTCCAACTCTGTGCAACCCCATAGATGGCAGCCCACCAGGCTCCCCCGTCCCTGGGATTCTCCAGGCAAGAACACTGGAGTGGGTTGCCATTTCCTTCTCCAATGAGACTCAGGTTTGGGTAGAGGATATTTTAGAGAGGATAGAATCCTTGGGAATGCGTCCTTACAGAATTGTACAATTACCTAAGATAGTAAGATATAATGTTTAGATACCAAATTATATTTGCAGGAATATTTTCAAGAATAAGTAATGTTTTTGATTTTGTTCTTCAGGGTAAAGTAACAAGCCAGTCTTAGGGTAGACTTAAACAAAGCCTGCTAACTACATTCTGCTATAAACAGATTATCATGTCTAATTTATTCTTGTGCAGATAAATAATTAGCAGTAATTCTATTGGAGAATTCTTTATCCATTTTTGTTAGAAACTAATTTATCTCTCCAAGTATCTCTTAGTTGTTTGAATTGTTTTGAATACAAAATTGTATCACTTTATTACTTAGGACTTCATTCAAGAATAAAGGAATAGAAAAAGGCCATCAGAATTCTTCAGTGTGAGTTTCACATGAGTTCATGAAAGATTCGTGTCCATCCTTATATGGAACTCATAGGTCCTTTTATCATTAAAGTAAAAGCTCAGATGTGTCCGACTCTTTGAGACCTCATGGACTATACAGTCCATGGAATTTTCCAGGCCAGAATACTGGAATGGGTAGCCTTTCCCTTCTCCAGGGGATCTTCCCAACCCAGGGATTGAATCTAGGTCTCCTACATTGCAGGCAGATTCTTTACCAGCTGAGCCACAAGGGAAGCACAAGAATACTGGAGTGGGTAGCCTCTTCTTTCTCCAGGGTATCTTCCCGATCCACAAATTGAACTGGGGTCTCCTACATTGCAGGCAGATTCTTTATCAACTAAGCTATCAGAGAAGCCCCCTTTTAGCATTACTTGGGACCCAAATGCCGCTTCCTGCTGAAATCTTTTTGCTTTCAAACCTATCACCACTAGCTGTGTGAATGCTGGCCATTGAGCTAGCTGCCTTTTCCTGGACTCCTCTGTCTTTAATCAGGCATTGTTTGTGCTCTGCATGGTGATCTCTATGCTGTTGTTGACTTCTTTATAGACCGTAATGCACTGAAGCCAGCTTGCTTTCCATGCAGAGGTTGGGAGAATGCTTCTTTACACCTTCTCCTTTTTCAGCTCAACGTTGTTACCAATACCAAGCAGAGTTCTTTGTTTCTTGTATTTACCTCCAGTTGCTGCTGGAACAAATTTAGTGCCTTTTTAACATCACAAATTTATTATATTCTAGTTGTATAAATAATAAATCTGACCAAGGTCTTACTGGGCTCAAGACAAGGTGTTGTCAGGGCCATGTTCCTGCCTGAAGACTAGGGAAAAGTCTGTTTCCTTGCATTTTCTGGCATCCAGAGGTTGCCCACATTCCTTGACATATGAGCCCTTCCTCCATCTCCAAAGGTAGAAACATTGCCTCTTTGATAATTTTTCCATAGTCACATCCCTCTCTGACCATACAAGGGTGTTTTCATTTCTTATAAGGACCCATGTGATTATATTTGGCCCACATGTATGATCCATGATAACCTTTCCATCTTATGGTCCTTAATCTTAATCATATCTATGAAGTCCCTTTGGCATGTTCACAGATTCCAAGGGTTAGGACCTGGACATTGTTGGGGGCCCATTATTCTGCCAACCATATTCCCCAATAGCATACAGAGGTTTTGGTGTAAACAACTGTTTCCATTGTGTTTTTCAGTTCCTCTGGCCTTTGTAAAATTCAGGTAATAATCCATTTATTATACCTGAGGATGCAATCTGTGTGATAGAGATTTACTCTGCTCTCCTTAATTCTCTTTGAATTTATGGTTCTACTCATTGCCTGTTTACACTAAGATCCAGTTTGTACCCTGTTATGTTTCTTGTTTTGTCTACACTCTCTGTATGTTGTCGTTGGTTTGGGTTTCCAGATATGTTTGGCTTGTAGGAAGCACTGGTGGATCCTGGAGGGATTCAGGAGTAAAGAAGCTGGGGTATTTCTAAAATTTAATTTCTTCTGCCTCAGACAACAGTTTCTGTGAGTGGCTGTGTCTTTAGGGTAACAGGTTCTTTCTGAACAGCTTGCCCTTTGTAAACCCAGCCCCTACAGGTAAACCCTTCTGGGGTTCTAGCTACTCCCAGATGTCCCAAGCGTGTGATTTCTGGAAGTACCACTTCTCTGTTGTGTTCCTGCAGTCCCAGAAGTGATGGGTGGTTTTCTGCTGTTTCCAATTATTTATTTACTCTACCACACCCTGCTTTGCTTCTCATGTCTCTCATCATCTGTATATCCTCTTCCCTGTATTAAGTCCCCTGTGTTTAAAACACTGAAAGTGTTTCTTGTTTCCTTACTGACCTCTGACTGATACATAAAGTGTATCCTCCTCTAAGGACATTCAGCCCAGCCCTCATACAACTAACTGATTAGATATGCTTAGTGTGAATCCCAGGCTAAGTACGCCTTCACTTCAGCATCAGCCTGTCTTGAGTGCAAACATAATTAGCAATTGAAAAATTCTTGGTGCTTAATCTAATGGAAACTTATATATGGATTTTTTGAGTATTAGCAGAGAGATGCTAGAATCAATATGTTCTGAAAAGGATAAACCGTAGTTTTAATTCTATGTCCATATAACTGGGTGGGGAAGCAAACAAAAGAAAATTTGTTATCAACTGGTTTATACAGAAGCTGGAATTTCTGAAGAAAAATGGCCTGTGAGGAATTCCTGGTGTCTGAGTGCTAAGAAACTTTAACAGGAACAAGTGTACCTGACACTAAATTTGAAGTTAATTGTTATTATGGGCTGAATTATGTCTCCTCAAAATTTGTATGTTGAAGCTCTAACCCCCAGGGCCTCAGAATGTGTCTGTCCTTGGAGATGAGGCCTTGAAAGAGACAATTAAGTTAAAAGGAGGCCGTCAGGCTGAGCCCTAATCTAATGTGACTGGTATCCTTATAAGAAGAGGAAGTTTGGAGACATAAGTGACTTCAAGGATATATGTATGTAGAGAAAAGGCCATGTGAAAACACAGTGAGAATGTGGCTATGTGCATGCCAAGGAGAGAGGCCTTAGGAGAAACCAAGGCTGCTGACACCTTGATCTCAGACTTCTAGCCTCTGGAACTGTAAGAAAATTAGTATCTGTCTAAGCATCCAGTCTGTGCTATTTTGTTACAACAGCCCTAGCAAACTAATGCACTTGCATTTTGTGTTGTAAATCTCTTACATTGCTACAAATGTCAATATACTCTGTTGCATTCACAAAAGTCTCGGGGGAACTCTGTTTTTTGAGGGGGGGGATTGGCACCCCACTCCAGTACTCTTGCCTGGAAAATCCCATGGACGGAGGAGCCTGGTAGGCTGCAGTCCATGGGGTCATGAAGAGTCAGACATGACTGAGCGACTTCACTTTCACTTTTCACTTTTCACTTTCATGCATTGGAGAAGGAAATGGCAACCCACTCCAGTGTTCTTGCCTGGAGAATCCTAGGGATGGGGAGCCTGGTGGGCTATGGGGTCTATGTCGTCTATGGGGTCCCACAGAGTCGGACATGACTGAAGCGACTTAGCAGCAGCAGCAGCAGCATGGTGTCACAGAAGGATTAAAGAAAGAGATCTGTGCTTTATGTCTAGATTAGTGAGTTACAGAGAGAGAAGAGCTGAAAGGAGATACTGAGATGGAGAGTTCCACATGAGCAGCACCTTGGGGACACTGATGCCCAGGGACATGTATACCCATCCTAATCTGACCTCAACACTCTCACTCCCAAATACTTACCTCATCTTGCCCTCTAAGAAATGCTGGTTTACTGGGGAAGAGAGTAGACTTTTCACAATCACAAGATGGTATGCCCTTAAGTATAATAGCCAAATTCTACATAACTCTTAAAGGATATTGTTGTTGTTTAGTTGCTCAGTAGTGTCCGACTCTTTGTGACTCCCTGGACTATAGCCCCCCAGGCTTCTCTGTCCATGGGATTCTCCAGGCAAGAATACTGGAGTGGGTTGCCATTTCCTACTCCAGGGGATTGTCTCGACCCAGGGATCAAACTCAAGTCTCCTGCATTGGCAGGTGGATTCTTTACCACTGCACCATCTGGGAAGTCCCCTTAAAGGACATTAGGTGTGCTTATTTTTCTTATTTGGTTATTGATGGAAATAGAAAACAGCTAAATAGAAGAACTATGGAAACAGCTGAAGGAAGATGGAGCACTTGTGATCAAAGGTATATGAAATGATGATTGTCATGTGATTAATGAATTATATTGATCAGCATTAAAGAGAGAAGATATAGGAGGTTAGGAGGAAGAGTTGCCTGTGCACCACACTTTTGATGGCAGGTCTGGCAGGTCACAGCTCCACAGCAAGGAGAAAACAAACAAACAAACAAACTTCATTTAACCAGAATACATGTGATCTACATCACTCATACATGATGCCCACAAACAAGCCATATACTCACTCTCATTTGTCTTTTCTCATATTTTTCCTTCTACATAAAGTATTCTTCATTCCTGCCTACACATGTTCAAAAGCTAAAAATCCTTGAAGCATTAAATAAAATACCACCTCCTCCTTCAGCATTGCTGGTTACCCCAAGTTAGATAAATTATTCTTGCCTATGTATTTTTCTTTATTGGCTTTATAATTTACTCTAGCACCTAATTCATTGAACTTTTTACATATATATTTTTACAACTAAATTGTGAAATGTTATTCCTTTCACAACCTTTAACATATTAATGCACATACTAGATGCTGAATCAATATTTTCCTGGGTAAAATTTGGTTTGGATGTTTCAGTTAGTGAATTTCTTTTCTTTCCTTCTTTCTTTCTTTTTTTTTTTTTTTTTAAGAAAATAAGAATCTAAAAGTCAAAACCATTTTCAGTTCATTGGTGAAGATTCAATTGTGGTTCTTTCCTATTTAAGTATTGGTATCCAAGACTGTAAGGAGTTTCTTACCTTTGCACCTGAGCTACTTTGTCATTTTCCTGTCTTAAGTTACAGAGGATGAAATGACACTGAGAGTTGGAAATTTGTCCCAGATTAGGTAGCTCAGCTGGTAAAGAATCCGTCTGCAATGCAGGAGAGCCTGGTTTGATTCCTGGGTCAGGAAGATCCCCTGGAGAAGGGATAGGCTACCACTGCAGTATTCTTGGGCTTCCCTGGTGGCTCAGTCAGTAAAGAATCTACTTGTAATGCAAGAGACCTCAGTTCAATTCCTGGGTTGGGAAGATCCCCTGGAGGAGGGCATGGCAATGAGGGCATGGCAATCCTCTCCAGTATTCTTGCTTGGAGAATACCCATGGACAGAAGTGTCTGGGAGGTTGCAGTCCATGGGGTTGCAAAGAGTTGGACATGACTGAGCAACTAAGCACACATATAATGCTTTGGGCTTCCCAGGTGCTGCTAGTGGTAAGAACTGAAGAAGGGAATGACAACACACTCCAATATTCTTGCCTGGTGAATCCCATGGACAGAGGAGCTTGGAAGGCTACAGTCCATAGGGTCACAAAGAGTTGGACATGACTGAAGCAACTTAGCACGTATGCACATATAGTACTTTAAGGGGATAGCCCAAAAGTGCTTCTATTTTGCTAGACACTAACATATGCTATTTCCCTATGAGACATGCCAACATGCCTTTGTCAGTAACATTTCTTTGTATGCAGTTAAGTCCAATTCAACAGTTTATTGGTACTTTCTTGACACCTATTCTTTATCCAGATCTAAGGGAAATATAAAGAATTAAAAAACATGATATGGTCATCCCCAATAAGATTTTAAATTGAGAAAATGTCTTAAGCATAGGAAATTTTTAGATAGTTGTACAAGCAGAGCAGTGGTAATCAATTAGATCATGAATAGTAATTGATTATAATGCTTCATAAATTGCAACTTGACATTCTTAAGGCACTCTTGTGGCAGAAACAGCCACATATGCAACAAGAAGTATTAATATAGCTCAATAATAACAGCACTCAAATATTGGTTACAATTTTGTCTGAGCTCAGGGCCAATTATGAACACTCCTCAAATTCTGACCTGTCTTATTTCAGTTACTCCTTAAGAATTTACCCTTCGTCTCCTATAACTGACCCGCTTTGTTTTCCGTATTTTTGCATTGTCTTTTATTACTTACTCGGCAAAGTTATAGAAGATAAGATTCATAGTGATAGCAGTGGCTGCTGTCTAATTACATATTTTGTGCATTGCTCTCTGCTATGTGAGTTACAGTATTCTTATAGTTATCCTGAAAGGAAAACATTTCCATTTTATAAGTTAAAAAAAAGATGTTAAGTAAAATTTGAAATTACCCACATTTCCCTTGGACACAGAGCTGAGTGGTGAAAATGGGATTCATACAACATTGTGTTGAGTTTCAAAGCCTGCGATCTTGGCACAGTACTTGGTGGAATTTAAAAGATAGAGAGATTACTATTGTCTGAAGGTGACTAAAATTATTTCATGAAAGAAGTGAAATTACTGTCATCCTTTGAATGAAGAGCAGCTTTTTGACAGCAGAGTGGATGGAATTTCAGGTACAGGGACTATAATGACAACTTACTATACAGTTTTGGAATGCATTGAGAAATGGTGCCCAGTGCAGTAATTCTAGGGCAGTGAAGTGAGATAAGATTTGTGTGCTATACATATATGATAGAAAATCTTTGTAATCATTTTTTTAAAAAGTTTTGTGTATGAAAGTGAAAGTATTTGTTGCTCGGTTGTGTTTGACTCTCTGCCACCCCATGGACTGTAGCCCGCCAGGCTCCTCTGTCCATGAAATTCTCCAGGCAAGAATATTGGAGTGGGGTGCCATTCCCTTCTCCAGAGTGTTGGGGGCCAGAGTGAGGTACTCCGCCCGTGACAAAGGTCATGAGGAAGGAGGCTCGACATACGCAAAGGCGGGATCGAGCCTCAGGAGTCCCCCTGGAACTCCTCGAGCATCTACCCCCATAACCAGAGCCTGCCTACTTTACTACTTTGTGCTTACCTACACCTCTGACTTTACGGGGGGCTGTCCCCCACCACCTCTTTCGGAGAAGGAGTTAACCTAGAGCTCCAGTTAATAATAATTCCTGGGCGTGATAAGAGTGTTTTAACCTACAAACTCCTCTGAAGGTTCTCTAGCCTGCCTGACAGGCTCGTCCAGCCACATGTGATTGCTCACAGCCTCCCAACCGTGAGAGGCACGAGATGCTTTAAACCTTCTAAAAACAGGTTCCTTAGAAAAGTTAGAAAACTATTAGTATAAGTATAATGGGCTAATTAGAAATTGTGTTGGTGAAGGGTTTTTCATTTGTTGAGCCAATGTTTGTTGCTAAGTCTCCATATCCCCTGCCCTTACACACATTAATGAATATATAGAATTAACCTTTGATATTAATCACGTTAGACCTTAGGCTAAGTAAATTCTTTCCTTAACTAAAACCCACTACACCCTCACCCTGTAGGAATGTAACTTTATTTGGGTGGCGTCTGTTTTGAGAATAATCAGCCCTGGAGAAATAAGTGTCCTGATTGACTGACCGCTGTCACAAGGAGAGGGTCATAAATTGTCAGCAGGCCGCCCTGGCCAGAAGATGATGTAACACCCTAAGACCTCTGTATACATTTGTGTGAAGCACCTGACTTTAATAAAAGTCAGGACTGCTGTCCCCACGTGACTTTTGTATAACATCTTAGTGTATAAAAACAGACTCTGGAAAATAAAGAATTGGGATCAGTTTCTCGAAATACTGGTCTCCCCATGTCGCTCTCTCTCACTCTGGCTGAGTCTCCATCTGGGCGCGGAACCCACCATGCTTACTAATTATGCCTGGGCTTCTAAGATCCGACCGGGGAGGCCTCAGTGTCTCCTCTCCTTCGGGAGAACGGAAGGACGCCTGCGGCCTACGTAAGTGGTGCAAACTTCTTGTCTTGAAGTTTTATTGGTCCCCCGCGTAAACCAAGCTACTCAGCCTCTTTTCTCCACTGAATTTTCCTACTGAGCTATCCTTATTCTATTACTCTTTATATCTCTAATTAATATCTAATTGAAGCTATCGTATCCTGATCCTCGCCGACGCCGTCTCTCCTTCGAATACCCTGGATCAGCCGGGGCTGGTCCCCGGCACCAGAGGATCTTCCTGACCTGGGGATCGAACCTGGGTCTCCTGCATTGCAGGGGTATTCTTTACTACTGAGCCACCAAGAAGTATTCCAGGTTTGTGCATGATGGAAAGTCAATTAAAGTTTTAGCAATAAGTGACATGGTGATATAAGGGTTACTTTAAAATTTTGAAAGAGGTTATTGGAGATTTTGTTTTTCCTGGCATTAAATAGAAAAGTGTTAAAGAAAAACTCCACTTTGAAGATATTGAAGGTAAGGTCTTATTGAAGATTCGCTCAGATACTCAGAAAGCTTCACTTCAAAGTGAAATAACTTGGAGTTACTGGGGTAGTCTCCCTCAGAAAACTGAGATGAAAGCATCCTTGCAGCATCAGAAAGGACCTTTGCATGCATAGCTCTAGATTTTAAAATGTGTGTCACTTGTACTTGTTTTACAGTGCCTCAATGCAGATTTAGTCAGGAAATCAGCAAGGGAAGGAGGTCAAAGTTTTGGGTTTATAAGGTGGCAGTTGCTAAATTCACACTGATCTCATGATCTGGGAGAAACATATAACCTGAAAGATAGCTGAGCATAAGATCATTCATTGAGCAGGCAGATCATTTAGCTGTACTGGCTCTTTGGGCTCACATAGTGTCTTTGGGCAATGGCGGGAGCATGACTACCAGAGCAGACTGGGTAGTGAGCTGCTATGTGTGTTGCTAGCGCTCCCAAATGTCTCAGCTGAACATTTTTCTCTTCTCTGTACTTACCACTGGAGGTTGCCCCAGTAGTCAGAAACTGCTGAAAGCCTGGAATAGTGTCATTCCAGTCTAATGTACGGAGTTGCCCATCAAGCAGCCCCTCCTTACTGCTTGTGACTGTGTGGTGTTCTTAGAACCAAGTCCTTTGAGAATCACCTTTGGTACTGTGTGTCTATGGTATTAGAGGAAATGTGCACAAGTAGTAATAGCAGCCCACTTGTTGTTCAAAAATACCGACCAAATGGGGATGATTTCATGTAATTTTTATTTTCTTTTGGAGCAGGAAGACCTCTGCTCTTAGTTCCTCCTGCTCTAAGAGCATAAGTAAAATTGGTGTTTATTTTCTGTTAAATAATTGGGTAAGAACTTAGAGGTTCATGAGTAGAGATCAGAAGAAAGTGGAGGTAGAGATCGATTTGGATCACCCATATCCAGCTGGCACATAAAAGCTGATAAGTTTGCGGGGCACATGGACTACGGTGTGAGTGGGCCATGAGTCGTACATTGCACCAACTGACCAAACGCATGTAGGGAATGTATGCCATAAGAGGCATGTTCTGTTCAGGGACATTTACCAAGAGAGAATATATGGAGAAAACATTTTGAGAAATGATCACATTTAGAGGATAAAAGGAGAAGGAAGATAAGCCAACAAGGGAAAGAGGGAGAAGTCAGAGAAACACAACTGCTTCCAAAGAGTGCAGTTGACATAGTCCGTGTCTATTCCTCTACATGATGTCCAAATGTTTCAAAGTGAAGGCAGTCTGTTGCCTTCTATTCCTGATGTAAACTCACTCTCTCTCTCTTTTTCTCTCTGTGTCTTTCACATACATGTACATTCATTTTTGTCACTATCTCTTTCAGTTTTATTCTCAGTTAAGTTTATCATAGCCAAACCATCTTTGACAAATCACTATGTACCCACAGAAACGGTTGCTCCCACTTAAATTGATAGTAAGAAACTTCATTCCTGTTGCCAATCTGCAAAAAAATATTGATTTTAAATCCTGATCCTCCACTGATGAATTACATTGAACCTTTGAAATATTACGAGGAGACTATTTTGTAGTCATTTAACAGACATATCTACTTACATTATCTCTGTAAAGGATGATAGATATTTATAAGGGGCTTCCTTGTTGGCTTAGTTAGTAAAGAATCTGCCTGTAATGTAGGAGACATGGGTTCGATCCCTGGATCAGGAAGATCCTTTGGAAAGGGGAATGACAATCCACTCCAGTATTCTTGCCTGGAAAATCCTATGGCCAGAGGAGCCTGGTGGGCTACAGTTCACGGGGTCACAAAGAGTTGGACATGACTGGATGACTAATACACACATCCT
Organism: Bos mutus; assembly: GCF_027580195.1. Lineage (NCBI taxonomy): Eukaryota > Metazoa > Chordata > Mammalia > Artiodactyla > Bovidae > Bos > Bos mutus. The sequence goes on from NC_091617.1 coordinate 53,624,462, forward strand.
TATTTTAAAGTTTAAAACTATCCTATTAGCAGTCAACGATCGTAATTTGATTCACTCTGTTGAGGTCTTTGGTCCAAAAGTTGTATTTCAAAAACTGTGTCCTTAGGGACATTTTCTTTCCAAAGGAATGAAATAATTAGTTCCTAAGAAATGACACAGCCACACATTGTCAATGTAATTAAGAGTGCTGCTGCCAAATTCAGACAAGCCTGCATTTCTGTCATCTTGCCTGATGCCAGAGCCAACACATTTTTTTGCTTATTATTTTATAATTACCATTTAGAGAAGCTCAAGGAAGTTTCTTGAACTCCAGGAAAACCATAAAATAAGACTGCCTACCATTTTGGCAATGCCCCCAATATTAAAGCATAGTTATTTAGTCCACTCCTACCACTTGTTTTTTGTAGAATGTACAATTACATATGAATTAATTTGTTTTCTAAAAAGAAAAAATAAATCAGAAGAGTGTTTTCTGTGGTTTGGACCTATAATCAGCAGTGAAGTATAATAATGTGGATTATCGACAGTGAAAACCATATTTGACCGGCATCTTCTGTTAGTAGGCTAAGCCCTATGTGTGTGGTGAATAAATTTGTCTTATTATCCTTGGCTCCCCTTCACCCACCTCTACTCATCTCTGTTCTGGAGTGGGATATGCCTCTCTTCTGATATCAGACTTGACTTTCATGGTGACTGGATGGACTGGTTGGTATGGACAAGCATCGTGATCCCAATTCCTGGAGAGCAATGATTGTGATGGGAGCTTGGCTGAAGTATATAGGGTTGGCAGATAAAATACAGGATTCCCACTTAAATGTGAACTTAGATAAACAATGATGAGGGGCCTCAGCTATGGCATTTTTTTACATCTGTAGTAATTTTGTCAGATGTTGAGTGGGATGTATTCATACTCAGGTAATACTCATTGTTTATCTGAAGTCAGCTTTAACTGGGTGTCCTGTATTTTTGTTTGCCAAATGTTGACAACCCTAAAAGTAGGATCAGAGTCCTCTCTCTCTGTCTCTCTCTCTTTTTTTTTTAATGAATGCTGAGTGAGGGAGAGAATTTTTTTGTTATTGTTGGGGAGATTGAAGAGGATTAAAGACAAACCTACATGATAGCTACTTTCCCTAATGCGTAAGAGGGAAGAATCTTTTTAGAAAGGTAAACCAAGAGGAGAACATGATGGCGGAGGAGTAGGTAGATATGGGGTACATCTCTCTCCACGGATACATCAGGAATATACCTTCAGTCACAGAAGTGCATGCAGAACAACAGAACTGAAAGGGAACAGGAGTACCTGACCAGTGGAAAAGAATATATAGAACCACACAAAACTTGGTAGGATGAAGGAAAAGGGGGGAAGAACAGGAGTGTTAGTAGGACTGGACCTACCCTCAACGGGTGGGGGAAATGAAACAAGGGTCGATCCCCACAGTGGGACAGTTGTCTGAGTCAGAGGAGAAACATTTAAGGCTGAGAGTGAAACAGCTGATCTGTGGAAGCCTAAATGGCTTGAGAATCAGACAGTCCTTGCTGCAGCCGTACATACCTGGGACCAGAACACTGGTTTCTTGGAAGGCACAGTAGCTGGGAGCTGGAGTTTAGGGATTGTGGTGCAATCCCAGAACGAGGGCTGCTGTTGACCATGGAAAGAAGGCTTGAGGGGATATGAAGGATGAGATCCTCGTGGGAAATGCCAGTGGAGGAAAGCCAGGCAGCCATGGAAGCAAGGCGATACTGCTGAGTCACACATAGTGAGTAGAGCCATCCCCATAGCCGCTCTCTCCCCACATATCAGCATCGGCAGCTGAACAATAAAGAGGCTGGCCCATCAAACACACTGAACTACAGAGTAGGACCCCACCCAGGGTGCCCCTTTAAGTGCCTGATGTGCTGATCTACAGAGTAGGACCCCAGCCAGGGGAACCCCTCTATGTGCCTGATGAGCTGAACAACAGAGGACTGCAGACAAGGGAGCCCTCTAAGTGCGTGAACAGGTGGAGCTATGGAGAAAGACTGGCCAAAGAGGCCTTCTGATCTCCAACTACAAGAGGCTCAAAAAAAGACCCTGATAGGGCCATAACTCCTGTGGCGGAGGCAGTCCATGTCCCTGCACAGTCGGTGCTGCCAGGGTCCCCGAAAGCCAAGAAGCTGTGCCGCTCAACTTTCAGTGAGGCAGAGCTGCCACAGGCAAAAAAAGTCTTGCGTCTATGCACACAGGGTTGCTTCAGTCATGTCCAACTCTTTGCGACCCTGTAGATTGTGGTCTGTCAGGCTTCTCTGTCAGAGAGGGGCTTCTCCAGGCAAGAACACTGAAGCATATTGGCCAATACTGGTTGTCATACCCTTCCAGAGCACTATACTTCCTATTGCCCTAGTGGCCAACTCCCCTGAGTACCTGGTGCTGCCAGAACCCCTGTGACCCAAGCAGCTGCACCACCTCCACACCTGACCCTCACAGGGGCAAACCCAAGCCCTCCAGGGCAGCCTTGGGAGCTAAACCCCAGTGGACAACCCACATATAGCAGTGGAAATAAAACCACACTTGAAACCCAGGGGCAGTGTGGCTAAGGAAGAAGACCCAAAACCTTCCCACCAGCTGTACAAGCTGCAGATTAAATCCACATGATCAACTAAGCAGACACTGTGTTGATGGAATATATAAAAGGACACAAAGAAAACACACTAGCTCTGATAACAGTGGACTTTGGAGGCAAGAACACACAGGAGTAGGACCAGATTAGAATCTGAGCTGCCCACACAGCAGGTCCAGAGATCAGCACAGTGTTGGAGGGCATCCTAGGGAGGTAAGGTGGACTGTGACTCCCAATGAGGGAAAGGACTCTGACAGCAGTGTCTCAAAGAAACATTTGTTATTCTTATTTTCTGACTTGTTTTGTAGAGTCTTTTGGATTTTTTTTTTCTTTTTCCTTTTTTCCCCTGTCTGTTGTAGTTGTCGATTTTATTGGCACTAAGAAACCCACTTAAGCATTTGAGCTTTTTTTTTTCTCCCCTCAGTCACATATTTTATTGCTGTCATAAACCTCTGAGTCTACTTTGGGCTTTTGCAGTTCTGTGGAGTTTTCCTATTTTTTTCTTATCTCTTTTTTTAATTTTAATTTTTTAAACCTATTTTTTTCCTACATTTATTCTATTGTTTGCTTTTCCTACTGTTCTTTTCCCCTTGCAGTTAATCTTTAACATATATAAATCTTTATATACCTCTATTTAACTTTGCATATCTATTATTTCTTTTCTTTTCTTTCTCTCCTTTCCTCTCAACATATTTGTTAGTTTTATTTTCATTGCTCTATTCCCCAATTGGCACCTTGTTTTAGTTTTGTTTTCCAGTTTGTGCTTTAATTAGTTTTGTTCTGGTAGATATAATTTTTGGTTTCCTTTGTTTGCTGGGTCAATCTGTTGTACTTTATTTTTGTTGGGCTGTTTTGATTTTTCTTATGGGTGTATATGTATATGTGTATATTCCATTATATTAATTATTATTTGCCTGATTTTGTAACTGCCATTTGTCTGGAATTCATCTTTGGTTTCTCATTTTTGGATATTTGTTTTAATCTTACTTAATGCCATAACAAACCACTTGTAGACTCTTTGTTCCTGACCAGAAATCAAGCCTTCAGCCTTTGGAGTAGGAGCACTGAATCCAAGACCCTAGACTACCAGATAACTAACCCTAGGGAGTATCAAATAGTGAGAACTCACTTAAGAAACTACTTGAATACAAGACCCTGCATCACCCAATTACCAGTAGCACCCTGTGCAGGATGCCTCGTCCAAAGAACAAACAAAACAAAAATGCAAACCCAGGCATCAGCAGACAGGATGGCCACTTCACTTAGCCTTGCCCATCAGAGGAAAAACAAACAAACAAAAACTCAGCACAAATCTCACCCTATACAAAACTCACACAAACCACTGGACCAATCTTAGGAGGGCAGAAGCCAAAAGGAAGAAATAACTCAACCTTCTTTAAGAAAAGATTTCAACTTTCCTTGAAGTCTGGGAAAGGAGACCTCAAACATGATAATTTAAAAAAAAATAATGAAAAGACAGAGAAATACTGCACAAATGAAGGAACAAACTGGAACAACAGAAGTCCAATAAATGAAGAGGAAATAGGCAAACTACCTAAGAAAGAATTCAGAATAATGATAGTAAAGATGATCAAAAACTTTGAAAACAAAATGGAGAAAATGCAAGAATCTATTAACAAAGACCTAGAAGAATTAAAGAATAAACATACAGAGACAAAAAAACACAATTACTGAAATTAAAAATAAATTAGAAGGAATAAAATATCTAAAAGGACAAATCAGTGAGCTGGAAGATAAAATGGTGGAAATAACTTCTGAAGAGCAGAATAAAGTAAAAAGAATGAAAAGAGCTGGGGACAGTCTCAGAGGTCACTGGGACTATATAAAATGCACCGACATTTGAATTATAGGGGTCCAAGAAGAAGAAGAGAGAAAGAAAGGGTATGAGAAAATTTTTGCAGAGATTATAGTTGAAAATTTCCCTAACATGGAAAAGGAAATAGTCAATCAAGTCCAAGAGTCCACAAAGAGTCCCACACAGAATAAACCCAAGGAAAAACACGCCAAGGCACATACTAATCAAACTAACAAAGACTAGACACAAAGAAAGAATATTAAAAGCAGCAAGGGAGAAGAAACAAGTAACATACAAGGGAAACCCCATACACTTAAGAGCTGATCTTGCAGCAGAAACTCTGCAGGTCAGAAGGGAATGGCAGAATATATTTAAAGTGCTGGAAGGGAAAAATCTACAACCAAGAATATTGTACCTGGCAAGGATCTCTTTCAAAATTGATGGGGAAATAAAAAGCTTTTCAGACAAGCAAAAGTTAGGAGAATTCAGTACCACCAAACCAGTTTTATAACAAACATTAAAGGGACTTATATAGTCGAGAAATACAAGAGAAGAAAAAAGATCTACAAAATCAATCCCAAACAATTAGAAAATGGCAATAGTAATCAATAATAGTAATTATATCAATAATTACTTTAAATGTAAATGGATTAAATGCTCTAACCAAAAGACACAGACTGGCTGAATGGATACAAAAACAAGACCCATATATATGTGGTTTACAAGAATCCCACTTCAGACCTCAAGACACATATAGACTGAAAGTGAGAGGATGGAAAAATATATTCCAAGCAAATGGGATGCAAAAGAAAGCTGGAGTAGCAATCCTTGTATCAGACAAAATAGACCTTGAAATAAAGATTACAAGAGATAAGGAAGGACAGTACATAATGATCAAGGGATCAATCCAAGAGGAAGACATAACACCTGTAAATATCTATGCAGCCAACATTGGAGCACCTCAATACATAAGACAAACAATAATAGACATAAAAGGAGAAATTGACAGTGACACAGAAATAGTAGGAGACTTTAACACCCCACTCACACCAATGAACACAGATCATTAAAACAGAAAATTAATAAGGAAATACAAGTCTTAAATGATACATTAGATGAGATGGATCATTTTGATATCTTCAGGACATTCCATCCAAATGCAGAATACACCTACTTTTCAAGTACATATGGTACATTCTCCAGGATAGACCACATCTTGGGTCACAAATCAAAGCTCAGTAAATTTAAGAAAATTGAAATCATATCAAGCATCTACTCCAGCCACAATGCTGCTATGAGACTAGATATCATTTACAAGAAAAAAGCTTTAACAAACACATGGAGATCAAACCACATGCTTCTAAATGACCAACAGATTACTGAAGAACTCAAAATGGAAATCAAAAAAATTCTAGGATCAAATGACAATGAAAACATGACAAATCAAAACCTATGGGATGCAGTAAAAGCAGTTCTAAGAAGGAAGTTTATAGCAATACAATCCTACCTCAAGAAACAAGAAAAACATAGTATAGACAGCCTAACTTTACACCTAAAACAACTGGGAAAAGAACAACAACAACAACAAAAACCAAAATTAGTAGAAGGAAAGAAATCACAAAGATCCGAGCAGAAATAAATGAAAAAGAAATGAAAGAAACAATAGTAAAGATTAGTAAAACTAAAAGCTGTTTCTTTTAGAAGGTAAACAAAATTGGCAAACTTATCTAGACTCATCAAGAAAAAAAGAGAAGAGTCAAATCAATAAAATTAGAAATTAAAAAGGAGTGGTTACAACAGACAATGCATAAATACAAAGGATTATACCAGACCATTATGAACAACTATATGGCAATAAAATAGATAACTTGGAAGAAATGGACAGATTCTCAGAAAAGTTCAATCTTCCAAGACTGAACCAGGAAGAAATAGAAATGATGAACAACCCAATTACAAGCACTGAAATTGAAGCTGTGATCAAAAATCTCCCAAAAAACAAAAGCCCAAGACCAGATGTCTTCACAGGAGAATTCTATCAAACATTTCAGTTCAGTTCAGTCGTTCAGTCGTGTCCGAGCCTTTCCAACCGCATGAATTGCAACACACCAGGCCTCCCTGTCAATCACCAGAGAAGAGCTAATTCCTATCCCTCTAAAAGTCTTTCAAAAAATTGAAGAATAAGGAACACTTCCAAACTCATTCTGTGAGGCCACCATCACCCTGATACCAAAACCAAAGACAACACAAAAAAAGAAAACTACAGGCCAATATCACTGATGAACATAGATGCAAAAATCCTCAACAAAATTTTAGCAAACAGAATTCACAACACATCAAAGCTCATACACCATGATCAAGTTGTGTTTATTCCAAGGATGTAAGGATTCTTCAATATATGCAAATCAATCAATGTGATACACCATATTAGTAAATTGGAAGATAAAAACCATATGGTAATCTCAGTAGATGCTGAAAAAGCCTTTGACAAAATTCAGCACCCATTTATGATTAAAACTTCAAAAAATGGGCATAGAAGGACCATACCTCAACATAGTAAAGGGGATATATGATAAGCCTATAGCAAACATTATTATTAATGGTGAAAAACTGAAAGCATTCCCCCTACCGCTACTGCTGCTGCTAAATTGCTTCAGTAGTGTCTGACTCTGGGCGGCCCCGTAGATGGCAGCCTACCAGGCTTCTCCGTCCCTGGGATTCTCCAGGCAAGAACACTGGAGTGGGTTGCCGTTTCCTTCTCCAATGCATGAAAGTGAAAAGAAAAGTGAAAGTGAAGTTGCTCCGTCGTGTTCAACTCTTTGCGACCCTGTGGACTGCGGCCTATCAGGCTCCTCCATCCATGGGATTTTCCAGGTAAGAGGACTGGAGTTGGTTGCCATTGCCTTCTCCAGCATTTCCCCTACTATCAGGAACAAAACAAGGATGTCCACTTTCACCACTATTATTCAACATAGTTTTGGAAGTCTTAGCTATAGTAATCAGAGGAGAAAAATAAATAAAAGGAATCCAGATCAGAGAAGAAGAAATAAAACTCTCACTGTTTGTGAATGCCATGGTACTGTACATAGAAAACCCTAAAGATAGTATCAGAAAATTACTAGAGCTAATCAGTGAATTTACCAAAGTTGCAGGATTCAAAATCAATACACAGAAATCACTTGCATTTCTATATAATAATGATGAGAATCAGAAAGAGAAATTAAGGAATCAATTCCATCCACCACTGCAACAAAAAATAATTAAATATCTAGGAATAAACCTACCTAAGAAGACAAAATAACTGTACACAGAAAATTATAAGACACTAATGAAAGAAATCAAAGATGACATAAACAGATGGAGAGATAGTCCATGTTCCTAGGTTTGAAGAATCAATATTGTGAAAATGACTATACTGCTAAATAAAATCTACAGATTCAATATGATCTTTATTAAATTACCAATGGCACTTTTCGCAGAACTAGAACAAAAAAATTCACAATTCATATGGAAACACAAAAGACCCTGAATAGCCAAAGCAGTCTTGAGAAAGAAGAATGGAGCTGGAGAAATCAACCTTACTGACTTCAGATTATACTACAAAGCTACAGTCATCAAGACAGTATGGTACTGGCACAAAAACAGAAATATAGACCAATAGAACAAGACAGAAAGCCCAGAAATAAACCCATGCATCTATGGGTACCTTATTTTTGACAAAGGAGGCAAGAATTTACAATGAGACAAAGACAGCCTATTCAACAAATGTAGCTATGTAAAAAAACTGAAGTTAGAACACTTCCTAACACCATACACAAAGATAAACTCAAAATGGATTAAAGACCTAAATGTAAGACCAGAAACTATAAAACTCTTAGAGAAAAACATAGGCAGAACCCTTGATGACATAAATCAAAGCAAGATCCTCTATGACCCACCTCCTAGAGTAATGGAAATAAAAACAAAAGTAAACAAATGTCATCTGATTAAACTTAAAAGCTTTTGCATAGCAAAGGAAACTATAAGCAAGGTGAAAAAGACAACCCTCAGAATGGGGGAAAATAATAGCAAATGAAACAACTGACAAAGGATTAATTTCCAAAATATACAAGAAGCTCATACAACTCAGTACCAGAAAAACAAACAACCCAATCAAAAAGTGGGAAAAAGACCTAAACAGATATTTCTCCAAAGAAGACATACAGATGGCTAACAAACATGTGAAAAGATGCTCAACATCGCTCATTATTAGAGAAATGTAAATCAAAACTACAATGAGATATAACCTCACAACAGTCAGAATGGCCCTCATCAAAAAGTCTACAAACAATAAATGCTGGAGAGGGTGTGGAGAAAAGGGAACACTCTTACACTGTTGGTGGGAATGTAAATTGATACAGACACTATAGAAGGTGGTATGGAGATTCCTTAAAAAACTAAGAATAAAACCACCATATGACCCAACAATCCCACTCCTAAGCATATTCCCTAGGAAACCAAAATTGAAAGAGATACATGTATCCCATTGTTCATTGCAGCACTATTTACAGTAGCTAGAACATGGAATTTTCCAGTAGTCATGTATGGATGTGAGAGTTGAACTATAAAGAAAGCTGAGCACAGAATTGATGATTTTGAACTGTGGTGTTGGAGAAGACTCTTGAGAGTCCCTTGGACTGCAAGGAGATCCAACCAGTCCATCCTAAAGAAGATCAGTCCTGGGTGTTCATTGGAAGGACTGATACTAAAGCTGAAACTCTAATACTTTTCGAAGAGTTACTCCACCTCATGCGAAGAGTTGACTCATTGGAAAAGACTCTGATGCTGGGAGGGATTGGGGGCAGGAGGAGAAGGGGACGACAGAGGATGAGATGGTTGGACGGCACCACAAACTCAGTGGACATGAGTTTGGGTAAACTCCAGGAGTTGGTGATGGACAGGGAGGCCTGGAATGCTGAGGTTCATGGGGTCACAAAGAGTCGGATACCACTGAGCAACTGAACTGAGAACATGGAAGCAACCTAAATGTCCATCGACAGATGAATGGATAAAGAAGTATGGTACATATACACAATGGAATATTACTCAGCCATAAAAGTAACACCTTTGAGTCAATTCTAATGAGGAGGATGAACCTGAACCTATTAACAGAGTGAAGTGAGTCAGAAAGAGAAAGGTAAATATCATATTCTAACACATATATACAGAATCTAGAAAAATGGTACTGAAGAATTTATTTACAGGGCAACAATGGAGAAACAGACATAGAGAATAGACTTATGGACATGGGAAGAGGAGAGGAAAGGGTGAAATGTATGGAAAGAGTAGCATGGAAACTTACATTACTATATGTAAAATAGGTAACCAATGGGAATTTGTTGTATGGCTCAGGAAACTCAAACAGGAGCTCTGTATCAACCTAGAGGGATGGGGAGGGAGATGGGAGGGAGGTTCAAAAGGGAGGGGATACATGCATACCTATGGCTGGTTCATGTTAAGATTTGACAGAAAGCAGCAAAATTCTATAAATCAATTATTCTTCAATAAAAAAAAATAATTTTAAAAAAAGTAAAAGAATGAGAAATCAGAGCCAAGAGGGAAAAGATAGTTTGAAGTAGGCAAACAATCCTTAAAATAAAGACTTGTCTTCCTAAGTGGAAGCACTCTCTACAGATGGAGAATGGAAGGTACAGAGTACAATGTGACATCCTGTACATATGGCACCCTCACCTCTCTGAAGAACCAGAAATTTGCACTCCTGACAAAATCGTCCCTGGGTTCTTGGTTTCACAAACACACATTACCCTCTCCCTCTCTTTAAATGGCATTACCCATAGTTCCCTTTGATAACTGGAAATGTAGATCCTTTATTCAGAAACAGCTAGTCGAGACAATGGGAAAATGTCTCCAAGTGCATCAATCTGACTCTGGGACAACTGATAATAACAGAATGTTGCTTCTCTGGGGATGGGAGCTGGGGAAGGGAAATCAGAGAGTAGAGTATAAGGTTGGTGCAAAATTAATTGTGGTTTTTACATTGTTGAACTTTGCTATTTGATATTGGAATACATTCTTAAATAAATGTGGCTATGTTATAGATTAAAAAAAAATAAAAAAGAGAGAGAGAAAGGTAAATCAAGCAGAGGGAAGCAGTATTTGAGTGGCAGAAGAGATGATGGCCTCTGAGTTCCAGCATCCGTTTACTGGCCCTGGGTCTAAAGCTTTCCTTTTCTGCTGTGTTCTGTCTCCAGCATCCTTTCCAGGTTTGTGAGCTAATAAATTACTTCTTTTGCATGAGCAGGTGTGAGTTGGGTGCTGTCACTCTTAGCCTCTGTGTTTTCCATACTTTTTTAGAGTATGTGGCAAACACACTAATGCCTTGTCTTCACTGACTTTCCTAGAGAATGTACCTCTGCCCTGTTCTCATATTTGCTGGTGGGCAATTGGTCACCTGTTATCTCAGCACCACAAAGACCTTCACTGGAAGAGTCTTTTGTGAATAAGAGAAGATACTGGAAAAAGTTAACTTTCTTTTACTTCCTGCATGGAGAAGCAATGGTCTCTGTAAGGAAAATAGTTTTTATTTAGGAAATCAAAGGAGTCCAAATTTACCAAAGTATGACCACTGGAAGACAAAAACTTGCAGAGGCATAAAAACATGAAACTATGCACTTTGTTTCATGCATACATCAAGTAATTTTAAAAATCAAAGGTGAACTAAAATTATTCCCTAGTCAAGAAAGAAATTTTCTTTTTTTAAAAAAAAATTTTTTTTAAACTTTACAATATTGTATTGGTTTTGCCAAATATTGAAATGAATCTGCCACAGGTATACATGTGTTCCCCATCCTGAACCTTAAGGAAGTGAGTAAAAAAGTGACAGTGAATGAGAAAACGTCAAGGAAATATTATACACATTCTTGTAGGTTTTGAGCCCCTTTCGGATTAACTGTTAAGCTGAGTCCCCCTTGAGTGAGTGGGTGTACATAGTAAGGATCTAGCATGGTCTACCACCAGTAGTTTCAGCTTCTTGGAACATTAGTCATAAATATGTGAAAGACAAGGGTCTTAATCTGACCATGGGTCATCCATAAAACTCATTTTAAAAACTTTACCAACCCCTCCTGGAGAAAATAGGAGACACAACAGGATAAATTAATAGTTAAGGCTATGGCCAAATACCAAGAAGCCTAAGGTTTAACACAGGTACCTCATCATTAGGCAGAGTTAGACTAGGTGACAAAGGCACAGAATAGGAGCTGAGTCTCAGGTAAGACTGAACAGATTCAAGAAATCAACCCTGCAGGGTCAGAAACTTCCATCATGTTAAATAAATAACGGCCCTTGACAGCTAATATACAGTCCAGAACCTGCTACTCAGGGTCCTGACACAAAGAATAAGAATAAGGTGATTACAACCAGATTGATCTCTACAGTTTATCCTCAGCAGAATCTAACATAAACCTATGTCTTTTATTAACCTTTTCTATCCACTTTGTTAGGTAAGAACACTGTAGTCACAATGGAGGCAGGTAGAGGAGACATAAGGTGAGGAAGAGCTGAAGGAAACACGGAGGTAAGGGTAAACGATATTTGTTGAATGCTTTCCAGGAGGGTTCTGATTCAAGGGACATGAGTTTGAGCAAACTCCAGAAGGTAGTGAAGGACCAGAAAGCCTGGCGTGCTGCAGTCCATGGGATTGCAAAGAGTTGTACATGACTTAGCAACTGAACAACAACAATGAATAATAATACATAGTATGTGTTATCTTTTCTTTAAAAACAATGTTATAAACTTAAAAAAATATTCTATATCCAAAATCTTCACAAGATTCTTCACAAAAATACATGAAGGAAGGTACATTTCTTGAAAAAGGGCCCCAAGAGACTGAACCTGATAAAGTTACCTGAATAATACAAAGCACAGCCTGGATCCCAACCCAGACTATCTTGAGTGATCTTTTACGGGAGTTTTTCATTGTTGTGCCACTTAATTTTGACATCTCATTTATATGGAGACATGGCATGTGCCCATATATTTGCTACCCTATGTCTGGTCCTCTCTTTAAAATAATGAGTAGCAAGGATATTGGAAAAGGGAGTATCTGGAATGGTCATATCAAAGTAGGCAGATTATACAGATGACTGGAAAAGACACTGAGACCTTAGAAATGGCATTTTAGATGTTACCAAACAAGACCACTTAAAGTGAGTTTTCAAAGAGTTACAGAACCAAAGAAAACATTTAGAAAGCCACAAAATTATAAACACTCCAGTAACAGCTAAGACAAATGAGAGTGTTCTTGGCAATGACTATGAACTGTATCTGATGGGAGAGAAAATTAAAAGAATACATGAGGTTGCCAATAAATTCTACAGAATATGGAAGGCAGTGATAAACCAGGTGACTCTCCTTAACTTCCATCATTTTAGTTCTATAACATATTGTATATTTACTTATATTCTCTGCTACATGTATGCTTAGACACAATTAATGGTTAAAATCTTGAAAATGTGAAGACTGTAACTTGTAAAAGTGATCACTCAAAGTTGGCAAGCATATACTTTTGTAAACAGAACAGGAACACATTTGTTAGAAATTAGTTTTAATTAGGATTGTGTAAAGGAACTCTGTAGGGTCACATTATCTTATATATGAGGAAAATACTATTCTAGCTGTGGCTTTAGTGCTATGTTCTTCTGTGGTCTAGTTGCCAATGATTCTGGGCCATGAGACATTTATAGAACTCTGTTGGTACTCATCTTCCTTCTTTCCTTTTTCTGTTTGAAAGATTAAAAAAAAAAAAAAGTGTTATTGGAATTAGGAAAGAAAGGCCAAGAGAATTTTTAACCTAATTTTGACAATGCTGAGCTACTGAGTTAAGACAAGTAACTTCTTACTTTCATATTTTGTATAATGTGATAAAATACCTTTTATTGTTTAAATTACTCCTAGTCAGATATTTTATCACTTGCAGTCATAAGCACTCCATACCAAATCCTGAATTCCTATCTGTTTTGTTTTCTCTCTTTCAGCTTACTAGTAATCTGTTGTGGAGTTTTTCTTTTCTTTTCTTTTCTTTTAGATTTTTTTTAGCACCTTAGCCTTTGAATTCTTTACCTATGTGAAAGAAGTCTTGATGGGAGACAGAGCCAAATTTAAACTGCAGAAACTAAAAATGCTAGATGCTTCTCAGCTTCATTTGAAGCAAGGGCTTTGGAAAATAAGGATTTCTCAAATGGATGTACCCATACTGGGTTTTGAGTATAGACCTAGTGAGACAAAGAAATATGCAAAGTGGATAATTCCCTTATAAAGGAAGTGGTTTTAGCAAAATTACACTCCTGGCACATCAGTGGCAACAGTGACAATTCTAGTCCTTCTGGAAACCAAAGCCATATTTTTATCAGCACCCCATGCATTGAAAGATGAAGTCTTACACTGGACTGCCAGGAAAATCCCCTTGCCCATGTTTTCAAAATTTAAAAAAATCATGAAATTTATGTCTTCGAGCATCTGTATAAAAACTATTGCTAATATTTCAGGCTGACTTTTTGATGTTAACTTAATTTTTTTGGTCTATTTTTAAAATTTATAGCCTCATTCAAGTAGGGTTCCAGGCTCTGTGACTTTTTTGTCTTAAGGAAAATTTGGGTGTAAAAAAACAGAAGTTTCATTTTCATCCAGATTTTTATTTTCTGACAGTCTAGTTCTGTGGTGAGATTATGCTAAGTGCTCTTGAGGGAGAGGAAAGTGAATGCCTCATGAAAGAGATGAAAGGGAAGTGAATAATTTTCCTCCTATTGAAATGAATATCCCATACCTTAGCATATAAGGCAGGGGGATTATTAGAAGGGTACCTCAAGGGTCACAGGAGAGATCCTCCTCACTGTCAGTGCTGTGGGTAGAGACACTAGACCTCAGAAAGGAATGCCATACAGATCCCAGGCTTGTAAAGATTCCTAATTCCTATTGTGGTACATAGAAGCAGCAGTCTAGAAGAAGGCTAGACCTAGAGGGACCATGTCGAATATGTCTAGGTAGTAACTACTGGGAGGATGCCAGTAACCAGGGAGGCCATTTCTTGCCATTGTGCTACCCAAGTCCCTCAAATGTCATCCCAATGTTGGGAGGACCCTCAGGAATGCTAAAACTTATACTGTCTTGGCAAAGCATGGGCAAGACATCAACATTAGGTACATTTATAAGAAATAAACAAATAGCACTGTTGTATTACTTTGCTAGGGCTGCCATAACAAAGTACCACAGACTGGGTGGCTTAAATAACAGAAAGGTATTTTATCACAGTTCTGAAGACTAAAAGTCTGAGATCAAGGAGACAGCAGGGCTGTTTTTTTCCTGAGGCCTCTCTCCTTAGCTTATAAATAACTGTCTTTTTCCAATGTCTTCACATGGTCTTCCCTCTATGTGTGTTTGTGTCCTAAGCGCCTCTTCTTGTAAGGAGGACACTCGACTTATTGGTTTAGGGCCCATCCGTATAACCTCATTTTACCTTAATTACCTCTTTAAATACCCCATCTCTAAATGCAGTCACAATGTGAGATACTAGGAATTAAGATTTCAATATAAAAATTTTGGCAGGGGGGTGAGGACACAGTTCAACTCATAACAACTGAATGTGAAATGAGTATGAAATAAATTTCACACCCAAATGAGTGTGAAACTTTGTGAAATAAATTTCTCCATATGCTGATGTTACTAATAGTGATAATGTTACTGCTGCTGCTGCTAAGTCGCTTCAATCGTGTGCGACTCTGCAACCCCATGGACAGCAGCCCACCAGGCCCCTTCGTCCACAGGAGTCTCTAGGCAAGAATACTGGAGTGGGTTGCCAGTCCTTTTCCAGTCTGACTCTTTGGGACCCCATGAACTGTAGCCCACCAGACTCCTTTTGGCCATGCGATTTCCCAGGCAAGAATACTGGAGTGCGTTTCCATTTCCTTTCCCAATAATGTTACTAGTAATATAAATAATAATAGCAAACTTTCCCCATATAACTGCTTAAATGGGATTACACAATTTCTGAACACAGTACATGGTATATTTAATCCCTACAGTAGACTAATGTAAGGGATGTTTTTGTTATTTCCATTTTATTAATGAGGAAGCTAAAGCATGAAACATTTTTATAACATAATCACTGTGCTATGCTGCTTCTCAATAATAAAAATAATATAATAATTATTAAGCACTGAAATCATAGCATAATTGATCCTCCAGTTGGGCCAGAGCAAGGATTTATGTTTATGATATCTTTCCCCATTTTATGGGCTTCCCTAGTGGCTCCGATGGTAAAGAATCTGTCTGCAATGCAGGAGACCTGGGTTTTATCCCTATGTTGAGAAAATCCCTTGGAGAAGGCAATGGCTACCCACTTCAGCATTTTTTCCTGAAGAATTCCATGGACAGAGGAGCCTGGGGAGCTACAGTCCATCGGGCCGCAAATAGTTGGACACAACTGAGTGACCAGCACTTTCACTTTCCCCATTTTGTCCTTGGTTCATGACAAGGGCATGGATGTCTCTGTCTTATCATTTAACACGAGTATCAGTCAAATATGTCAAAACTGGCTGGCTAAGAACAATAGGTATGGTGAAGCCCTTGGAATTATCTCCACTTTTATTTTATTTTTTTAATTTAATTTTATTTATTTTAATTAGAGACTAATTACTTTACAATATTGTATTGGCTTTGCCATACATCAACATGAATCCGCCAGGGGTGTACACGTGTTCCCAAGCCTGAACCCCCCTCCACTTTTATTTTAAAGTCTAGATATGTGGCTCTCTGTTGTCTGGTTCATAGTTTCAGTGAGTTCAGTTCAGTTCAGTCTTTCAGTCGTGTCTGATTCTTTGAGACCCCATGAATCGTAGCACACCAGGCCTCCCTGTCCATCACCAACTCCCAGAGTTTACTCAAACTCATATCCATTGAATCCGTGATGCCATCCAGCCATCTCATCCTCTGTCGTCCCCTTCTCCTCCTTCCCCAATCCCTCCCAGCATCAGAGTCTTTTCCAATGAGTCAACTCTTCGCATGAGGTGGCCAAAGTACTGGAGTTTCAGCTTTAGCATCAGTACTTTCAATGAACACCCAGGACTGATCTCCTTCAGGATGTACTGGTTGGATCTTGTTGCAGTCCAAGGGACTCTCAAGAGTCTTCTCCAATACCACAGTTCAAAAGCATCAATTCTTCGGTGCTAAGCTTTCTTCACAGTCCAACTCTCACATCCATACATGACCACAGGAAAAACCATAGCCTTGACTAGACAGACATTTGTTGGCAAAGTAATGTCTCTGCTTTTTAATATGCCATGTAGGTTGGTCATAACTTCCCTTCCAAGGAGTAAGTGTCTTTTAATTTCATTGCTGCAGTCACCATCTGCAGTGATTTTTGAACCCCCAAAAATAAAGTCTGACACTGTTTCCACTGTTTCCCCATCCATTTCCCATGAAGTGATGGGAACAGATGCCATGATCTTCGTTTTCTGAATGTTGAGCTTTAAGCCAACTTTTTCACTCTCCTCTTTCACTTTCATCAAGAGGCTTTTGAGTTCCTCTTCACTTTCTGCCGTAGGGTGGTGTCACCTGCATATCTGATGTTATTGATATTTCTCCCGGCAATCTTGATTCCAGCTTGTGCTTCTTCTAGCCCAGCATTTCTCATGATGTACTCTGCTTATAAGTTAAATAAGCAGGGTTACAATATACAGCCTTGACATACTCCTTTTCCTATTTGGAACCAGTCTATTGTTCCATGTCCAGTTCTCTGTTGCTTCCTGACCTGCATATAGGTTTCTCAAGAGGCAGGTCAGGTGGTCTGGAATATGATGAAATACTATGATTCTCTAGTCTTAGTTTTCATTTAATGGGCCTAGATTTGTGTAATAAAACATATCCCCTGTCCTTGCTCAATAATGATGTGACCTTATTCCTTTTGAAGTCTTTTAAAGTCTGATTCCTTGGCTTTTGGATACATTCTCCTTGCTCAGTTGGTTTGGATGTTTCTTATTCTCTTTAGGTTTGTGTTACTTTGTTGGCAATCCTGTGAAACAGAATCTACAAAAGATTTATTTCGAACTCATTTTTTCTCTAGTCAAAATAGGACAAAGCTCCATCCTAGTCTTTGGCCTCTGAGGAGGAAGAGCTGGACTATGCCAGCTTATTTTAGAGCTTGGAACAAATCAAAGAACTGAGCATAATGGTGATGAACCTGAACAAGGCTGGTACTGAAAACTAAATTTGGCTACTCTCTGCTCAAAAAGGCCAATACTCAAGAGATATGGATTGGTGGAAAGGAAAACCTATTATTCAGGAGGCAGGCTATCTGGAAAGATGGTGGACAACATCCTAAGATCATCTCCAGGTTGCTGGTTAGGAGACAAAGGTTTTAAAGGTTGAGAGGTAGGAGGCTGTAGGATGTATAAGCAGCTCATGCACAATTCTCAAACAAGTTGGCATCAAGGCCAAGTTGTGAGCATCACCATTTTCTGTTTTCAACCAGTTTGGAGTCACTGTGCTTGCTGTCAGTGGTTTTCATCTGATGAGGGTTTTCTTCCTGTAAAAACAACTTAGGAATGTTTGTTAGACCTTTGTCTTCATCTGTCAGAGAACTAGGAGTTTGCTTCACGACTGGCTAATAGTCTAAATTATTGCCAGTTTCCTGGCCCGTGTCCTTGAGGTTGGTATCTGGAATTAAGCAAGGTTAGTTCTTTCTTAGTCAATTAGTCATTGTCTAAAGTAGCTTTAAGGCATCCTCGGGTCAGCAGGAATGGAAAATACATGTTTCAAATTTTGTACTTCTCAAATTGGAGCAAGTTTTGCTCTTACTACAGTGAGTCATTTTGACCAAAGACCTAACCAAAGATGGTCTTGTCATCTTAACCGGAGATCTCATCATCTGAAAAGTGGAAAAAGCAATCAAAACATTCTTAATAGAGTTGGTTGTTATATGAAAACACTGTAAGGTATAAATAATAGGTAAATAGTATTTATTTCCATTATTATTATTTTTTTTATTATTCTACTTCTTTGGTATAATCCAATGATTGCAGATAAGAGTCAGTGGATAGAAACTGGGACCAAAAAAGGTTATTATTTATTTGGAAAAATGACATTAAAAACATTTAACAAAAAAGCTTAGAGCAATTCCTCTCAATTCTGGCTGCATGGTAGAAGTGCTGGGAGGCTTCTAAGTAATAATGTCTAGCTCTAGTAATATCAATTAAATCAGCAGGCCTGGGAGTGAAGCCCAAGTATTAGTAGTTACTGAAAGTTTTTCAGTTGATTCTAACATAAATTTAGGTCTGGAAATGAATGAGCTTTAGGAACAGATCAGGATTGGTCAACTACCACATGCATAGAAGTAAAACAGGATTAATCAACTACTTGATGTAAAATTCCTGAAGAGCAGTGGGGTGGCTCAGTTGGTAAAGAATCCGCCTGCAATGTGGGAAACCTGGGTTCAGTCCCTGGGTTGGGAAGATCCTCTGGAGAAGGGAATGGCAACCCACTCCAGTATTCTTGCCTGGAGAATCCCCATGAACACAGGAGGGCTGCAGTCCATGGGGTTGCAAAGAGTCAGGCATGATTGAGCAACTAAGCACAAATAAGAAGTTAGTTTCTCTCAATTAAAAGAAGTCTGGAAGTAAGCAGTCCAGGGCTAGTGTGGTGGTTCTATGGTATTAATCAGGTACCTAGGATCATATATCCCTTTACTAGCATATGGGTTCATTCATAAGGCCACCTCATGTCAAGATTTATTAATTTATCTAGCCAGTATTTATTGGCATCTACCCTGTGACAGGAATTATTCTAGGATCTGGTTGCATTATACATAGTGTGGCTACAAGACATCTTGCCAAGTAGGTGACTTTTGAGTGTTAGACTAAAGAACAAACATCAAGGAGTAAGTCATGTAGATATCTGAAGCAAAAGTGTTCCAAGCAGAGGAAAGAAGCATCAAAGTCCCTACAGGAGGAATGAGCCTGATGTGTGTATTTGAGAAAAAGCAAAGAAGTGAATGTGGCTGAATGAGTGGAGGGTTAAGCAGAATGTGACAGAGATTGTGGATGGGATGACATATTGAATACATTTTATAAGCTTCTTTAAAGATTTTCAATGTAAGCTGAGGGCAGGAACAGGGACATTAAGTAGAAAAGTGACATGATACAATTTATGCTTTTGTTTCATCAAGATCACATCTTCTTGCTGTGTTAGAGAACAGATCCACTAATTAACCATGTGGAAGCAGGGAGATCCGTCAGAATTTTGTAACTGACAGGGTGAGAGATGATGGTGACTTTGACTAGGGTGGTAGTCATAAATTTGATAAGTAGATTGATTTCAGACTTAATGTGAAGATAGAGGCAGCATCATTTATTAACCTAAAGAGTGTGGCATGGGAGCAAAACACAGAAGTCAGTATGGCTACAAAGATTTCAGTCTGTTGAACTGGAATAATTAAGTTGCTCTTTACTAAGATGGAGAAGACTGAACAAGGAAAAGGTTTGGGTCAGAAATTTAGGAGTTTGGACATCTCAAGTTAAAATGCTGATTAGAAATTTGGTTCAGTTAGCTTCTCAGTTCCAATATATGTTCTTTGGTGTACAAGAAAAATTATCTAAGCATTTCTCCTTTAAAGTAAGATGACATGATCCTCTACATAGAAAACCCTAAAGACTCCACTAGAAAACTACTAGAGTTAATCAATGAATATAGTAAAGTTGCAGGATATAAAATCAACACACAGAAATCCCTTGCATTCCTATACACTAACAACGAGGAAACAGAAAGAGAAATTAAGGAAACAATTCCATTCACCATTGCAATGAAAAGAATAAAATACTTAGGAATATATCTATCTAAAGAAACAAAAGAACTATATATAGAAAACTATAAAACACTGGTGAAAGAAATCAAAGAGGACACTAATAGATGGAGAAATATACCATGTTCATGGATCGGAAGAATCAATATAGTGAAAATGAGTATACTACCAAAGCAATCTATAGATTCAATGCAATCCCTATCAAGCTACCAAAGGTATTTTTCACAGAACTAGAACAAATAATTTCACAATTTGTATGGAAATACAAAAAAACCTCAAATGGCCAAAACAATCTTGAGAAACAAGAATGGATCTGCAAGAATCAACCTGCCTGACTTCAGGCTCTACTACAAAGCCACAGTCATCCAGACAGTATGGTACTGGCACAAAGACAAAAATATAAGTCAATGGAACAAAATAGAAAGCCCAGAGATAAATCCACACACCTACGGACACCTTATCTTGACAAAGGAGGCAAGAATATACAATGGAGAAAAGACAATCTCTTTAACAACTTGTGCTGGGAAAGCTGGTCAACCACTTGTAAAAGAATGAAACTAGAACACTTTCTAACACCATACACAAAAATAAGCTCAAAAATGGATTAAAGATCTAAATGCAAGACCAGAAACTAAAAAATTCCTAGAGGAAAACATAGGCAAGACACTGTCCAACATAAATCACAGCAGGATCCTCTATGACCCACCTCCCAGAATATTGGAAATAAAAGCAAAAATACACAAATGGGACCTAATTAAAATTAAAAGCTTCTACACAACAAAGGAAACTATAAGCAAGGTGAAAAGACAGCCTTCAGAATGGGAGAAAATAATAGCAAATGAAGCAACAGACAAACAACTAATCTCAAAAATATACAAGCAACTCCTGCAGCTCAATTCCAGAAAAAGAAACGACCCAATCAAAAAGTAGACAAAGAACTAAATAGACATTTCTTTAAAGAAGACATACAGATGGCTAACAAACACATGAAAAGATGCTCAACATCACTCATTATCAGAGAAATGCAAATCAAAATCACAATGAGGTACCATTTCACACCAGTCAGAATGGCTGTGATCCAAAAGTCTACAAGCAATAAATGCTGGAAAGGGTGTGGAGAAAAGGGAACCCTCTTACACTGTTGGTGGGAATGCAAACTAGTACAGCCACTATGGAGAACAGTGTGGAAATTCCTTAAAAAACTGGAAATAGAACTTCCATATGACCCAGCAAGCCCACTGCTGGGCATACACACTGAAGAAACCAGAATTGAAAGAGACACATGTACTCCAATGTTCATCGCAGCACTGTTTATAATAGTCAGAATGTGGAAGCAACCTAGATGTCCATCAGCAGATGAATGGATAAGAAAGCAGTGGTACATATACACAATGGAGTATTACTCAGCCATTGAAAAGAATACATTTGAATCAGTTCTAATGAGGTGGATGAAGCTGGAGCCTATTATACAGAGTGAAGTAAATGAGAAAGAAAAACACCAATACAGTATATTAATGCATTTATATGAAATTTAGAAAGATGGTAATGATAGCCCTGTATGCAAGACAGCAAAAAAGACACAGATGTATAGAATAGTCTTTTGGACTCTGTAGGAGAGGGCAAGGGTGGGATGATTTGGGAGAATGGCATTGAAACATGTAAATTATCATATGTGAAACAAATCACCAGTCCAGGTTTGATGCATGATACAGGGTGCTCGGGGCTGGTGCACTGGGATGACCCAGAGGGATGAAATCGGGAGGGAGGTGGGAGGAGGATTCAGGATGGGGAACACATGTACACCCATGGCGGATTCATGTCAATGTATGGCAGAACCAATACAATATCATAAAGTAATTAGCCTCCAATTAATATAAATAAATTTATATTAAAGTTAAAATAAATTTATATTAAAAATTAAAAAATTAAAAATAAATAAATAAAGCTAGTACATGTTAAACTTTCTTAGTAGAGGATGCTGGTGTGAACTTGCAGGAGAAAGAGGCTTTTCCTCTTGGCATTTCTGGTAGATACTGGACACATTTGGTGGAGACTGGATACAGGGTTGAGGACATCCAGTGTAACTGTTTCAGTCCTGGGGCCAAGATTTGGCCCTTATATGACATTCAGTTCAGTTCAGTTCAGTTCAGTCACTCAGTCATGTTCGACTCTTTGCGACCCCATGAACCACAAGCACACCAGGCTTCTCTGACCATCACCAACTCCCAGAGTCCACCCAAATCCATGTCCATTGAGTTGGTGATGCTATCCAACCATCTCATCCTCTGTGGCCCCCTTCTCCTCCTGCCCTCAGTCTTTCCCAGCATCAGGGCCTTTTAAATGAGTCAGCTCTTCACATCAGGTGGCCAAAGTATTGCAGGCTCAGATTCAACATCAGTCCTACCAATGAACACCCAGGACTGATCTCCTTTAGGATGGACTGGTTGGATCTCCTTGCAGTCCAAGGGACTCTCAAGAGTCTTCTCCAACACCACGGTTCAAAACCATCAATTATTCGGTGCTCAGCTTTCTTCACAGTCCAACTCGAACATCCATACATGCTGCTGCTGCTAGTCGCTTCAGTCGTATCCGACTCTGTGCGACCCCATAGACAGCAGTCTACCAGGCTCCTCCGTCCCTGGGATTCTCCAGGCAAGAACACTGGAGTGGATTGCCATTTCCTCAAAAGTGAAAAGTGAAAGTGAAGTTGCTCAGTCGTGTCTGACTCTTAGCGACCCCATGGACTGCAGCCGACCAGGCTCCTCAGTCCATGGGATTTTCCAGGCAAGAGTACTGAAGTGAGTTGCCATTTTTGCCTTCTCTGATCCATACATGACTACTGGAAAAACCATAGCCTTGACTAGATGGACCTTTTTTGACAAAGTAATGTCTTGCTTTTTAATATACTGTCTAGGTTGTTCATAACTTTCCTTCCAAGGAGTAAGCGTCTTTTAATTTCATGGCTGCAATCACCATCTGATTGGATGCCCCCCAAAATAAAGTCTGCCACTGTTTCCACTGTTTCCCCATTTATTTGCAATTAAGTGATGGGACCAGATGCCGTGATCTTGGTTTTATGAATGTTGAGCTTGAAGCCAGTTTTTTCACTCTCCTTTTTCATTTTCTTTAGGCTCTTTAGTTCTTCTTCACTTTCTGCCATAAGGGTGGTGTCATCTGCATATCTGAGATTATTGATATTTCTCCCAGAAATCTTGATTCCAGCCTGTGCTTCCTCTAGCCCAGCGTTTTTCATGATGTACTGTGCATATAATTTAAATAAGCAGGGTGACAATATAGAGCCTTGGTGTAGTCCTTTTCCTATTTGGAACCAGTCTGTTGTTCCATGTCCAGTTCTAACTGTTGCTTCTTGACCTGCATACAGGTTTCTCAAGAGGCAGATCAGGTGGTCTGGTATTCCCATCTCTTTCAGAATTATCCACAGTTTATTGTGATCCACACAGTCAAAGGCTTTGGCATAGTCAATAAAATTACCTGTCTCCACTTCCAATAGTTGTTCTTCTGGGGTTTTATCTTGTTCCTCAATCTGTAACATATTCCTCTGCCATCTCATTTGGTCTAACTTTCTGTGATTGTGTTTTCTGCAGGATTGTAGTTCTTTTTGCTTCTGTTGTCAGCCCTCTGGTGGATGAGGCTATCTAAGAGGCTTGTGCAAGCATTCTGGTGGGAGGGACTGGTTCATGCCCGCTAGTTGGTGGAGCTGGGCCTTGTCCCTCTGTTGAGAAGAGCCATGCTCAGGGAGACTTTAAGCAGCCTGTCTGCTGATGGGTGAGTCTCTGTTTCTGCTCTGTTGGTTTTTTGGCCTGAGGTGTCCCAGCACTGGAGCCTTCAGGCTATTGAGTGGGGCTAGGTCTTGGTGAGGAAATGGCAGCCTGCAGGAGGGCTCATGCCAATGAGTGTCTTTGTGACCAGAGCCATCCCCCTGCCTCTGCAGGAGACCCTCTAATACTAGCAGGCAGGCCTGGCCCAATCTTTTATAAGGTCACTGCTTTTTTTCCTGGGTGCTGGTGTGTGTGAGACCTTATGTATTCCCTCTAAGCGGAATTTCTGTTTCCCCCAGTCCTGTGATCAAACCTCCTCCTGTGGCCAGACCCTCAGGCTGGGAAGCCTGATGTGGGGCTTGAGACTTGAGCTCCTGTGGGAGAACTTCTGTGGTATAATTAATTTTCAGTTTGTGGGTCACCTACCGGGCAGGTATAGGATTTGATTTTATTGTGATTGTGCTCCTCCTACCATCTCATTGTGGCTTCTTTGTCTTTGTATGCAGGGAATCTTTTTTGGTAGGTTCCAGTTATTTTTTTGTTGTGATTGTTCAGCAGTTAGTTGTGATTTTGATGTCTTTTGTAAGAAGGGGTGAACTCATGTACTTCTATTCTGCCATCTTTCAACTTCCTCTCAATATCAAATAAACAAAGTAATGGAAGATAAGTTAGAAGACCTGAATAGCCATTTTTCCTAAGAAGACTACAGAGGTCCAACAGGCACATGAGAAGATGCTCAGTATTACTAATCATCAGGGAAATGCAAATCAGAACCACAAAAAGGTTGAATTTCACCCTTGTCAGAATGGCTGTCATCAAAAAGTCTACAAATAGCAAATGTTGGTGAGGATGTGGAGATAAGGGAATCCTTGTACACTGTTGGTGGGACTGTAAGTTGGTGCAGTTACTATGGAAAACAGCATGGAGGTTCCTCAACAAAACTAAAAATAGAACTACCATGTGATCCAAAAATTCCACTCCTGGGTATATAGCCAAAGAAATTGGAAACACTTCTTTGAAAAGATAACATACATCTCAGTGTTCGTAGGTGTATTACTTTTAATAGCCAAGATATGCAAGCAATATAAATGTCCTTTAGCAGATGAATGGATAAAGAAAATATGTTGTGTGCATCTGTGATGGGATATTCAGCCTTAAAAAAAATGAAGTTTTGCCATTTGCAACAACGTGGGGAGACCTGGAGATATTATGCCTAGTGAAATAAGTCAGACAGAGAAAGACAAGCACTGTATCCCTTACGTGTGAAATCTTAAAAAACAAAGAAATGAGTATAACATAGCATTAAGACTCATAGATATAGGGAACAAACTAGTGGTTATCAGTGGGGAGAAGGAAGAGAAAAGGGACTAAACAGGGGTATGGGATTAAGAGATACACACTACTATATATAATATAAGATACAAAGACATATTGTACAGCACAGGGAATATAGCCTATGTTTTACAATAATTTTAGTTGGATCATAACCTATAAAAAGGATGGGGAGCACGGGTATACCTGTGGCGGATTCATTTTGATGTTTGGCAAAACTAATACAATATTGTAAAGTTTAAAAATAAAATAAAATTTAAAAAATAAATAAAATATAGAATCAAAGAATTATTATGTTATATACCTGAAACTAATATAACATTGTAAATCAACTACACTTCAACTAAAAATATACAGGTAAATATTCTGTGACATTAAAAGCATGCCATAAAATTCAGAGACACGAAAATGCTAGTATTCCATTTTTTCAGATATCCAAAATATCAGAGGGATTAACATTTATTTGATAAATATTTCAATTTTATTTGATTTTTAACAACAAATATCATGTACATAATAATTTTTTAGATAAATTAAAGTATGAAAAGTAACTAGAAAGAAATTCTGGAGCTGAAAATTACAATAAGTGAAATAAAAATTTCAGTAGATGGATTTATAAGCAGATTTGAACACCCAGATATATTGTAGAACTTGATGATAGGATGAACAATTGAAATAAGAAAATGAGGTATAAAGGGAAAAAAGATTGAAGAAAAATGAACAGAATCTGAAGGACCTTTGATACACAACCAAGCAGACCACAACATGTATGTTGTGGGAATCTCAGGAAGAAAAAGAGCATCAGGAAGAGAAAAATTGTCACCAAGTCACTAAATGAAAGGTATGAATATAAACATCCAGGGAATTCAGGAAATTTTTAGCAGGGTAGATTCAGAGACCTCTACTGAAACATATTATGATCAAACCAAAAAGATAATCTTGAAAGCCACAGACTTGTTACATTCAAGTGGAAATCCCAATAAGATTATCAGTAGATTCTTACCAGAAACCTTGAAGATCAGATGGCAATGGACTGATATATTTAAATTGAAGAAGGATAAAAACTGTCAATCAAGGGTCTAGCAAAACTATCCCTTAAAAATGAGGGAAAAATTAAGACATTCCTAGATAAAGAAATGATCAGGGAATTATTACCACTAGACCTGCCCTACAAGAAATGCTAAAGGGAGAGCCTCAGTTTGAAATGAAAGGACTCTAGATGGTGGTAACTCAAAGTTGTATTAAAAAAAAAAATAAAGATCTTTGGTAAATGTATTCACATGGACAATTAAATATATAGTATCACTGTAATGTGATTTGAATACTTTTCATTTTCTATGTTATTTAAGAAACTAATGAATAAAAACTAATTATCTTACATGTTTGAGCACACAGAGTGTGTAAAGATGTAGTTTGTGTCATCAGTAACAGAAAGCGGATAGGGAGAGAGGTGTATTGGAGCAGTGTTTTTGTCTATTATTGAATTTAAGCTGGTATAAACTCAAATTAGAATGCTATAACTTTAGGATGTTGAATATAACCCTCATGATAACTGTAAAGACAGAAAGTATGGTAATGGTTACCTCGGGCTGGGGCGAGTGGAAAAAGGAATTATTGTTTAATGGGTAGAAAGTTTCAATTTTGCAAGTTGAAACAAGTTCTGGAGTGGATGGGACTTATGATGGTTATACGACAGTGTGCTTGAGTGCTAAGTTGCTTCAGTCGTGTCTTACTCTCTGTGACCCAGTGGACTGTAGCCTGCCAGGCTCCCTTCTCTTTCCATAGGATTCTCCAGGCAAGAATACTGGAGTGGGTTGTCATTTCCTCTTCCAGGGGATCTTCCCAACCCAGGGATCAAACCCACATTTCTTATGTCTTCTGCACTGACAGGCGGGTTCTTTACCACTAGCGCCATGTAGGAAGTCCCTTTTAAGTGTGAATTTACTTAATGCCATTGAACTGTACTTTCAAAAATGGTTAAAATGGTAAATTTTATGTTATGTATATTTTACCCACTTAAAAAAAAAACTAAAATAGAGTTGATAATCATGAATTTAAGATGAAAACATTCATTATAGTTTTGTGCCTTTTCTATACTCTGATTTATTTGTGTGGATGCAGGCACAAACTGAGTGAAGATTTGGATTTCTCAAGGTGGTAAGACAGTAAAATTATATGAGAAAGGGATCAAAGAGTTAAGAGTATACAACTTAAGAGTATACAACTAAGAGTATACAACTTAGAGTTGTATACAAGAGTTAAGAGTATACAAGAGTAAATGACTGATTGTGGAGTATAAGCTGATCAGTAAAACTCTAGCCAAGCTGGTAACAGAAGGAAGTAGGCAACAACAAGGGGTCCTGACCCAAATGAGTCAACTTCCTTTAAACAATCTTCTTGGAAATCCCAAATACTTACATTTTAATGGCCAGATTTAGGCATGTGCTATACATAGCTGTAAGAGATTCTGGATTTTTTTTTTTTTTTTTTCATTCTGCAGAGGAGTGTGTCTGGCTAAGACCTTTACAGTTTACTAGGGAGGAAGGGAAGAGTGCGTGTAAAAAGCCACTAGACTCTTTTGTCACAGTATGAAATAGTGTCCTGCCTAATGAGTCTCTTTGGGAAAAAGGATTACAGAAGTTGATTTAGCTTGTGGGGAAAGGGATAGTCTCCTTTAATCAAAGCTAGGCACAAGGCCATTTAGGCAAAAAATGTGAGTTATACAGCAGTATTTTTTTTTTTTGCTCATCCATTCATTCATTATCTTCTTCTCCCTCAGGCATATTTATCTTTCAAGTCATAAGCATCTTCATGTGCTTCTTATCTCTTTACTTACAGAAGTTTCTTTCAGGAAAAGATCTGATAAACTCAATTTCATTATAACTTAAATGACTGATAAAGTTTAGAGTCACTCATCTGAACAGTGTAAACATTTTTAAAGGGGATGGAACTTTAAGCTAAAAAGTATGACATCTTATTGAAGTGGGTCCCTAGCTTAGGAAGTAGGAATAGTTTAAGGGACACAAGGAGCTTCCTGTCGCCTCTGTAATGATGCCATCTTGGCCATTCTTTATCTGAATGCTCCTCTGAATATCACTGGCCTGAGATGCATGGTTCAGTCTTCAGACTGTCAGTCTGGCAACAGCTATTAAATTCAGTCTGAGACCAAATAAAAAGGAGCATTTTGCAATTGGATTGAATAAAGGTTAATGGCATAAAAGATTCAGAACTCATGATCAGATAGCCGTGGGACTCCCAGACTTCTCACAACTCAATCAGTGAATGCTGGGAAGTTGAGTTAACCTCATGGCACCCAGCAGAATTGACTTAGGATAAGTTTTTGCTTGTGACAGAAGCACATTTCCTTTTCTGCTCATTGAATAGCCAACTAGAATTGACTGTTAGTTTTCCACATGCCACCAAGAGATATCTTAGTTAGCACATCTGATAGACTACAGAATAGGAATGCTACTTAACATAAGTTTTATTGCAGCTCAGCACCTGCTCCAGCCAGCAGTTTTACTATCTAAGGGAGGCTGTGCTCAGATAATCATTATTCTTGTATCTTTGCATTTGTATTCTGCAGACCGCTGTGCAAGGTAAAATTGATAAATGGAGGCACTGATTGTGAGTGGCAGAAACCTGTAGCTGCAAGTTCTTTGCAAGCCTGGAACATTAGAGACTGGGAGGGGGAATTGTTTGTGTAATTGGAATTATTGTCTAGATACACCAACCTCTCCTCTCTGATTAAACCTCCTTCTTCCTCTTCTTCTCTCATCCATCTCTCTCTATATCTCTTCTCCATTAATTTTCAGCACGGTGTTTTACTTTAATAAGGGATAGGGGAAAATATGTAATAACCAGGGCAAAAACTGTTAGGCAGAAATCCAAATCCCTAATCAATAAGGTAAGTATTAGAATTGTAGAATTTCATGTATTAGGCACAGGAATAATATTTATTTAGTTAGACAGAACGGTTGTTAGAGTATTGAAATACCTCTTTACCAAATGGTATATGTATCTGCTGACCCAAGCCCTATGAACATATCCTTGCCACAAAGTCCCTTGGTGAATCCTAAGACTCTTAAGATTGCCTCTTTATCTATAAACTAGAGAGTTGGGCCTTGGCATGGTTGGGGGCCTGCAGGAAAGAGCTCCTGGTGTCTAGTTTGATTGTTCTAAACCCATGTCACATAAGTTGTTAACTGCCAGAATTTGTAACTGCTCTAATGCCCTCCAGAGACTCGAACAGGGAGGGCTGCTTTTGGGTAGGAAAAACAAAATGTATTACTCCTATGTAATTCACTGGCTTTTTGTTCTTTGGTGCACAGCTAGGCATTTAGCTCTCTTGGGACTTTGGTGAGGAGATAAATCAGTATTCTCTCACTTCTCAAACTGTTTTTAGGTAGAGAACATTGACTATGAGTACATGAGATAAAGCAGAAGGACATGTTCAATTCATGAGTCAGGGATACCTGCAGATAATTTTGGGTGGCCTATTGTAACCCTTGCACCCTTTGCTTATTAATCTGTAAAGTGAACTTACTACAACATATCATTATTTGTAAGTGTCCTCTTGTTGAGAAGGTCCCAGGGGATTCTAGAAGGACTCAAAATTTACCTTTTGCACATTTTTTCCTCCAAAGTTCAGTATATTGTAAAAATGTATTCTCTCTATTTAGAAAGCTCCATGTCTTTTCAATCATAGTTAACAATGGTATTCTTGACAGAAACTGCATCCTCTGTCATGTTTATAATGCGCACTTCTTTGAAGCATTTGCATGTTTATGTAATTGGGTCTGTACAGATTAAAATAGCACTAGAGAGCCAATTTAAGCCCTGGGATAAGTGAGCCTGAACATTAGGGACATTCTGGCACACACACACCCCCCTCGTAAATATGTTGTTAAGTTGCAAGTGGTTGTGATGGAATGTACCACTCAGGCACTTTACCCTCCTTAGTGCAGAAGTAAATTGTCAGGGCTCTCACACAGCTCCAACAGGATTCCAAGAGAGGGAATGGAAAAGACTTTCGGAAATCTGATAGTTGCCCCGCTTGGTACCCTGAGATGCAAATAAACCAGTAAAAAATTCTAACATCTCTGCTGATTTTAGCCTTGTAGTCTAATTAAATACATACAGTTGTTTAGTTAAAGGAAATCAGAAAGACTTTGAGTATATTCAAAATAGGGTAGGATCAGAAACACAAGTCTGCTATAAACAGTTCATAGATAAGATACAATCAGTGATGGAAAATTGCTGAAGATTAGGCTCACAGTTGGAGAAGGCAATGGCAACCCACTCTAGTACTCTTGCCTGGAAAATCCCATGGACGGAGGAGCCTGGTAGGCTGCAGTCCTTGGGGTAGTGAAGAGTCGGACATGACTGAATGACTTCACTTTCACTTTTCACTGTCATGCGTTGGAGAAGGAAATGGCAACCCACTCCAGTGTTCTTGCCTGGAGAATCCCAGGGACAGGGGAGCCTGGTGGGCTGCCGTCTATAGGGTCGCACAGAGTCGGACACGACTGAAGCAACTTAGCAGCAGCA
This sequence comes from Bos mutus, assembly GCF_027580195.1. Taxonomy (NCBI): domain Eukaryota; kingdom Metazoa; phylum Chordata; class Mammalia; order Artiodactyla; family Bovidae; genus Bos; species Bos mutus. The sequence goes on from NC_091617.1 coordinate 53,655,383, forward strand.
GCAGCAGGCTCACAGTAATTAAATATCTATTTTTCTCAAAAATTCATATTAAGTAACAAGCATATTACCATGATATTATCATCTGTTCGAACAGTGGTTCTCAACTTTGTAGGGACAATCTTCTGGGGAGTCTTAAAATTTCTGACACCTTGGTCCTATCCAAAGAAATTCTGATTTATTTAGTCCAGAGTGGTCTGAGTATTAGTATGTTTACAATCTCCTTGGCAAACAAACGAACAGAAAAGGCTTTATTTGCCTTTATTGAGGTATAATTGACAAATAAAATTGGGATACAGTGTGTATAGTGTGATGATTTGACATATGTGAACACTGTGAAAGGATTCGCACAAAGTAATACATCCATCACCTCACATTGTTTTTGTTTGTTTCTTTATTTTTTGGTGAGAATGCTTAAGATTTTTCTCTTAGCAAATTTCAGTTATACAATAACAGTATTATCAACTATAGTCACCATGCTATTTATCAGCTCCTCAGAACTTACTCATCTTAATAACTGACAACCTATAAACTATCAGTTTACCAACCTGTGCTTATTTCTCCCAGCCTCCATCCCCTGGCGATGACCATCCTACTGTCTTGTTTCTGTGAATTCATGTAAGTGATACCATGCAGTAATTTGTATTTCTCTGTCTGCTTTATTTCTCTTATTAAGAGCATAATAACCTTGAGGATCATTCATGCTGTGCAGTTTGGGTTGAGAACCACTGGGTGAGAACTACATTGAACCATTTAGTTCAGAATAAAAGGCTTTATCAACATGAAAGTTTTAAAAATATGTTATAAATATATGTATATTTTTATATTATATAACTGTATTATAAATATACATGTATTTTTCAAAGTATAAAGTGACTCAGAAGATAATCATTTAAAAATTTTAAGAAACATTTGAGTCCAGAGAATGAATTTTTGATGGAATATGTCTAGAAATATTTTCATAGCTTAGTTTAAAATTATAGTGCATAAAGTTTATAGAAATTCAGAACTGTGTATATTTTGGATTTCATAGTATCTTTAAGAAAGCAAAATTTCTGAGCGTGCACAGTTACTGATTTTAATGAGAAATGTTTTCCTGCAGGCACTTACTAAGAGGAAAGGTATTTCTGTGTACCTTTGCAACCAACTCCTTGAGTCCGTGAAATTCTCCAGTGGGTAGCCATTCCCTTCTCTGGGGATCTTCCCAACTCAGGGATCAAACCCAAGTCTCCCACATTGCAGGTGGATTCTTTATCATCTGAGCCACAAGGGAAGCCCAAAGATACTGTAGTCAGTAGCCTATCCCTTCTCCAGGGTTTCTTCCTGACCCGGGAATCGAACTGGGGTCTCCTGCATTGCAGGCAGATTCTTTACCAGCTGAGTTATCAGGGAAGCCCATATTTCTATGTAACAAAGTAATATTTGCTTCTCATTGAAGAGAGAGACAATAATGTAGATACATTGAAGATAATAGCAGATGAATGCTGATGAATGTTTGACTGATCTGATTATAGTTAATAAGAACAAGAGTTTTTCTGAGATTCAAGATGCTGCATATCAGAAGTGATGGTAATCATTTTGACACATCAAAAAGTCTGTAAGTTGAGTGAAGTTTATTGGAACTTTAAGGTCAAAGAAAGGCTTTGATGTAATTATTATTGCTTGGCTACTGGTATAAAAAAATAAAATCACTTCATTATGTAACTTAAAGTGCTGTTGGTGGAGCCTATATAAAGTGTCCATTTAGAAAAGCATTATAAGACACTTTTTTTCCCCCAGAAATAAAAATAAAATAAAATAAATAAAATCAGCTTTATCACTGGTCTTTAACAATCTGAGAAGGAAAAATGTGAGTGTGTATGCATTTATTATCTTACTTTTTAAGTTTTAACAAAGTAATCATTTTTTACTGAAGTTAGTTGATGTATGATATATAAATTACAGATGTGAAATATAGTGATTGGCGATTTTAGAAGTTATACTTCATTTACAGTTATAAAATATTTTGTGTTCCCTGTGTTGTATAATACATCTTTGCTAGCTTATCTTAAACATAATAGTTTGAATGCTTATTAAATTTAAAAACATTTTTATTTAAATATAGTTGACATATAGTAGGCTAGTTTCAGGTGTACTATGTAGTGTTACAATATTTGTATTTATTATATGTATACATTTATATATCTTTTTGAGAAACCTCCATATTGTTTTATATAGTGACTAACCAGTTTACATCCCCTCCAATAGTGCACGAGAGTTTCCTTTTATCCACATGCCCATCGCCATCGTTATTTCTTGTCTTTTTGATAACAGTCATTCTGACAGGTGTGAGGTATTTTCCTGATAATTAGTGATGATGTTCAATATTGAACATCTTTTTATGTCCCTATTGGCCATTTATGTCTTTTTTGGAAAAATATCTTAACAGAATCTTCTGTCCATTTTTTAAATAAGGTTTTTTTGTTTTTTGATTTTGAGATGTACAATTTCTTTGTGCATTTTGGATGTTAACCTCTTATCAGATGCTTGCAAGTATCTTCTCTCATTAAGTACATCGCCTTTTCATTTTGTTGATGATCTCCTTCACTGTGCAGAAGCACATTCAGTTGAGGTAGTCCCACTTGTTTATATTTGGCTCTATGGTTGTAAATTAATTGACCATATAAGCACGGGTTTATTTCTGATTCTGTATTCTGTTTCATTGATCTGGGTATTTTTTTTTTTTTTTTTTTTTTAGCCAGTACTTTACCATTTCAATTACTGTAGCTTCTTTGTAGTATAGCTGAAAATCTGGGCTCATGATTTCTCCAGTTTGGTTCCTCTTTCTTAAGATTTCTTTGACAATCCAGTGTCTTTTCTGTTTCTGTACAAATTTTAGAATTATTTGTTCTGGTTTTGTGAAAATGCCTCTGACATTTATTTTTTATTTTTAAAATTTATTTTTATTTGGAAGATAATTGCTTTACAATGTTGTTTGGTTTCTGCTATACAACAATGTGAATCAGCTCTAAGGATACATATATCCTCTCCCAATTGAGCCTCCGTCTCCTGCCATCCCACTCCTCCAGGTTGTCACAAAGCATGGAGCTGAGTTCCCTGTGTTATACAATAGCCTCCCATTAGTGGTTTTACACATTTCAATTCTATTTACTCAATTCATCCCCCTTTTCCTTCTGTGTTCATCAGTAACATTTTTCTAGATTTCAAATATATGCATTAATATATGATATTTATTTTTCTGTTTGTGACTTACTTCACTCTGTGTAATAGGCTCTAGGTTCATCTGCCTCAGTTCAGCTAGCTCAAATTCATTCCTTTTAGTGGCTGAGTAATACTCCACTATATGTGTATATATATATATTACAACTTCTTTTTTCCATTCATCTGTTAATGAAAATCTGGGTTGCTTCCATGTCCTGGGTATTGCAAATAGTGCTGCAATGAACATTGGGGTAAATGTGTCTTTTTGAATTACAGTTTTCTCAGGGTATATACCCAGGAGTGGGATTGTTGGATCATATGGTAGATCTCTTCCTCACTTTTAAAGGAATATCCATATTGTTCTCCGTAGTGGCTGTATTAATTTACATTCCCACCAACAGTGCAGGAGGACTCCTTTTTGTCCACATCCTCTTCAGCATTTATTGTTTTTAGATTTTTTTTTTTTGATGATGGCTGTTCTGACTACTACAATGATACCTCATGGTAGTTTCCATTTACATTTCTCTACCCTTATGGCAGAAAGTGAAGAGGAACTAAAAAGCCTCTTGACGAAAGTGAAAGAGGAGAGTGAAAAAGTTGGCTTAAAGCTCAACATTCAGAAAACGAAGATCATGGCATCTGGTCCCATCACTTCATGGGAAATAGATGGGGAAACAGTGGAAACAGTGTCAGACTTTATTTTTGGGGGGCTCCAAAATCACTGCAGATGGTGATTGCAGCCATGAAATTAAAAGACGCTTACTTCTTGAAAGGAAAGTTATGACCAACCTAGATAGCATATTCAAAAGCAGAGACATTACTTTGCCAACAAAGGTCTGTCTAGTCAAGGCTATGGTTTATCCAGTGGTCATGTATGGATGTGAGAGTTGGACTGTGAAGAAGGCTGAGTGCTGAAGAATTGATGCTTTTGAACTGTGGTGTTGGAGAAGACTCTTGAGAGTCCCTTGGACTGCAAGAAGATCCAACCAGTCCATCCTAAAGGAGATCAGCCCTGGGATTTCTTTGGAAGAATGATGCTAAAGCTGAAACTCCAGTACTTTGGCCACCTCATGCGAAGAGTTGAGTCATGGGAAAATACTCTGATGCTGGGAGGGATTGGGGGCAAGGAGAGAAGGGGATGACAGAGGATGAGATGGCTGGATGGCATCACTAACTCGATAGATGTGAGTCTGAGTGAACTCCAGGAGTTGGTGATGGACAGGGAGGCCTGGTGTGCTGCACTTCATGCGGTCGAAAAGAGTTGGACATGACTGAGCAACTGAACTCAACTGAACTGAACTGAATAATGAGTGATGTTGAGCATCTTTTCATGTTTGTTGGCTATTTGTGTGTCTTCTTTGGAGAAATGTCTGTTTAGGCCTTCTGTTCATTTTTTGAGTTTGTTTTTCTGATATTGAGCTGCATAAGCTGCATATGTGTTCTGGAAATTAATCCTTTGTCAGTTGCTTCATTTGCAGTTATTTTGAGTCCTTAGGTAGGTTTATTCCTAAATATTTTATTCTTCTTCCTGTGATGGCAAATGGTACTGTTTTGTTAATTTCCCTTTCTGATCTTTCATTGTCAGTGTATGGAAATGCAGCTGATTTCTGCCTATTAATTTTGTACCCTGATACATTACCTAATGCACTGATGACCTCTGGTAGTTTTCTGGCCCCATTTTATATTTTTTATGTCATATTTTATATCTCTTTATCATTTTAGTATTTGTAGATGATTTGACTACTCTTGTCTTTTAACCTTCCTTTACAGGTGATTTATTTGCTATATTTAGTATATATTTATCTTATAAGTGAGATTTCCTTCTTTCATGTTTTATTATTTCTAGTTATGGTCTTTTCTTTTTCATTTAAGGAAGTACCTCTAACACTTCCTGTAAAGCTACAGCTGCTGCTGCTAAGTTACGTCAGTCGTGTCCGACTGTGCGACCCCATAGACGGCAGCCCACCAGGCTCCACCGTCTCTGGGATTCTCCAAGCAAGAATACTGGAGTGGGTTGCCATTTCCTTCTTCAACGCATGAAAGTGAAAAGTCAAAGTGAAGTCGCTCAGTCATGTCCGACACTCAGCGACCCCATGGACTGTGGCCTACCAGGCTCCTCTGTCCATGGGATTCTCCAGGCAAGAGTACTGGAGTGGGGTGCTATCGCTTTCTCCGGTCCTGTAAAGCTAGTGGTGATGAATTCCTTTTCTGCTGCTGCTGCTGCTAAGTCGCTTCAGTCATGTCCGACTCTGTATGACCCCATAGACGGAAGCCCACAAGACTTCCCCGTCCCTGGGATTCTCCAGGCAAGAACACTGGAGAGGGTTGCCATTTCCTTCTCCAATGCATGAAAGTGAAAAGTGAAAGGGAAGTCGTTCAGTCGTGTCCGAATCTTAGCGAACCCATGGACTACAGCCTACCAGGCTCCTCCATCTATGGGATTTTCCAGGCAAGAGTACTGGAGTGGGGTGTCATTGCCTTCTCCGGATGAATTCCTTTAGCCTTTGCTTATCTAGGAAACTCTTTATCCCTCTTTCAATTCTGAATGATAGCCTTGTTGAGTAGAGTATTTTTGATTGTAAGTTTTTCCTTTCAGTACCTTGAATATATCATGTTAGTTCCTTCTGGTATGTAATGTTTCTGCTGCAAATCAGCTGATAATTTTAAGGGATTTCCTGTATACATAACTAGTTGTTTTTCTCCTGGTGCTTTTAAGAGTCTCACTTTTACTTTTGGGCTTTAAATTATAATGTGTTTTGGTATGGATCTCTTTGGATTCATTTTGTTTGGTACTAGGTGCTTGTATATCTGTTTTATTTGCCACGTTAAGGAAGTGTTCAGTTGTTATTTCTTCAAATATATTTTCCCTTTTTTCTCTCCTTCTCATTTCGGCACCCCAGAAATGCAAATGTTTGTGCCTTTAGTGTTGTCTAAGATGTCTCTCAAATTCTCCTCATTTAAATGTTTTTCTTCTACTGTTTCAGTTGAGTAATTTTCAGCATCATGTCTTCTGCATTGTTGATCTGTTCTTCTGTATCCTCTAATTTGCTATTGATTCCCCACTTTCAGTGTATTTTTTATTTCAGTTATGTATTCTTCAGTTCTGAATTAAAAAAAACATATTTTCTATCTCTTTGTCTAAATTCTCACTGACTTCACCCATTCTTTCCTGAGTTCAGTGGGTATCTTTGTGACTATTACTTTGAACCCTTTATCTGGTAAATTGTTCCCATGTTGTTTTTTGTTTTCCTGAAGTTCTGCCTTATTTTTTTTTTTTTTAATTAGGAACATGTTCCTTTATCTCCTCATTTTGCCTGAATTTCAGTATGTTTTCTAGTGTATTAGGTAGATCAGCTCTGTCTCTCAGTCTTGAAAGAGTGATATAGCAGATATCCTGTGGGGCCCAGTGGTGTAATCCCCCTGTTTCCCAGAGCCTGGTGCTCCAGGGGTTTCCCTTGTGTGGACTACATGAGCCCTCCTATTGTGGCTGGGCTGTGATTGTTGTGGATGTGCTGGTGGGCAGGGTTGGGTCCTAGGTCAGCTGGCTGTGAGGCCCAGCAGCAACTGTTGTGGGTGCTTTAGTGTGTTGGGCTAACCCACTGGAAGGGCACCAGGGCTGGCCAGGGCTGCCTGCCTGGTGGGGTGGCCCAGGAGTCCCTTTGAAGGAGTTCCAGTGTAGGTAAGTTGAGTGGGGCTGGTACTCAGGGGAACACAAGGGCAAGCTGCACCATCATGTTAGCTGTGTTGATGCAGAGTGACAGAAACAGCACCAGCCAGTGCCAGGTAAGTTAGGTAACAGAGTAAAAAATGGCACCTACCTTGTAACTTCACAACCTACCATTGAGTTTTGTTTTGAAATCCCAAGTAAATTGAATTTTGATAATTTCTTCATTTGGAAGAAATGACTGGTATGTGAGGAATTAGAAATTGTATAGTCTATTGTAGAAAATATTTTTTTTTCTGAATGTAATTTCATATCAGTTGTGGAACATTCCACTCAATCTCTGCTTCTCCAGCACATGCTTTAAAATCAGTCAGTGAATCTTTTCATATGACCAAGGTGCTTTTCAAGCTGCTGACTTTATGCTAGAACTCGGAGCAGGTGTGTTTGTATGTGACCCTTCAAGAGTAGGGTCTTGGTTTCCTACAGCCCTCCAGTTCTCCTGGTCATTGATTTCCAAAGCCAGACATCATGAGGGGTCATCTTCCTAATGAAGGTCCCATTGGCTGGGGAGCTAAACATACAGCTGGGACTCCAACATGCAGCTGGGACCCCTTGCTTCTCAATGAGATCCTTCATGGTTGTGATATATTTCATGCTTTGGGGCTGCTGCACCCTTGGTGTGAGTTCTGACTAGAGTGTGTCTCCTTCTTACTTATCCTGCTGTGGCCTTTTATTTGTATTCTTAGTCTTAGAAAATAAGTCTAGTCTTCAGATCATTCTCTGGGATAGTTGTTCTATGTGTTGTTGTAGTTTGGTGTGCCTGTGGGAGGAAGTAAGCTCAGGCTCTCCCTACTCTGCTATCTTGATCTGGTTTTCCAAAAATGTAAGCATTACATTTTTATTCTTCAATAAAGCAGTAAACTCCAAGGCTAAGAATTCCTGGATAGCCCTCATCTGCCAGGGATCTACTTCCATCATGGCATTGCTGAGGAAAAATTTTGTTAAGAGAAAACTCTGTACCAATTTGGGCTTCGCAGGTGGCTCAGTGGTAGAGTCTGCCACAATGCAGGAGGCGTGGGTTTGATCCCTGGGTCAGAAAGATCCCCAGTAGAAGGAAATGGCTACCCACTCCAGTATTCTTGCCTGGAGAATCTCATGAACAGAGGAGCTTGGCATGCAACAGTCCATGGGTTGCAAAGCGTGGGACACAACTTGGTGACTAACAATGACTGCATACGCCAGTTTACACTGTGCAGTAGCCTAATGTACTACCTTCATGTTGTCAACAGACGTGTTTTAGAGCTAGAAATAGCATAATTTTTGAAAGTGCAATTCCTTAATACAAGAGGTTTTGATTTATGGGTAGTTTTGAAACAAAAATCTATTCATTTTACAAGTCTCAGTAAAGGGTGTTGCAAGGAATTTTTGTAAATCTGATGTTATTGTGTTTAAAGTGAATCTATAAAGACAAAGTGAATCTCTAAGGAATTCAGTTTTTTCTTCCTCAAAATAAATTCTACATTTTATTTCCTCAGCTTATGCGAGGGGTAATTTTATGTCAATGTGACTGAGCTAAGGGATGCCTAGATAGCTGGTAAACCGATATTTCTGGATGTGTCTGTGAGCATGTTTCTGGGAGAGCTTAGGATTTGAATCCATAGACTGAATAAAGATTGTATCAATGCAGATGGGCATCATCTAATCCCCTGGGGTCCTGAATAGAGAAAAAGGAGGGAGGAGCAGTGAATTTGCTCACTTTGGTGCAGCTGAAACACCCATCTTCTTTTGCCCATAGACATCAGTACCCTGGCTCTTAGACCTTGGGACTTGGCCTGGGAATTGTAACATTGGTTCCTCTGGTTTCATAAGTCTTCAGACTCTGACTGAATTATAGCACTGTTTTGCTGGCTCTCCAGCTTGCAGATGGCAGATTGTGGGAATTCTTGGTCTCTGTAATCGAATTTTGATAGAAAATTTCCCTTTATATGTCTATGTATATCCTATTGGTTCTGTTTCTCTGGAGAACTCTAATATAACCAATACATGATAGGGAAATCAGGAACCTTGAATAGCATTTTGAATTTTCTCTTGGTTCTATGCTGACAGCATCTAAGACTTACTTACTGTAGGTGGTCAACAGAGATCTCTTTGAAGAAAGAGGAGGAGGAGGGAGTAATGATTTATAGAAATAAAAAGGAAAAAGTTGTGATAATCAACAAGAGACCTTCAACAACCTATTACTATTCTTTTTTTTTTCTTTTACTGAGTTCCAGTCTTCACTATTCTTTACTGGATCATTGCTGAGACAAAGCAAGTGTTACTTTTCTGTTTCCTTCTACTTCTAAACACTACTTAACACTAATTTATTTTATTCCTTCCTGTAGTCTCCTGTGAGGATTTGTGTGTGTGTGTGTGGCTGCAGTGTGCACGTTGCAATATCTTGGTTCCCTGACCAGGGATTGAATCCATGCCACCTGCAGTCCAAGTGCAGAGTCCTAACCATGGGACCATCAGGGGATTCCCTCATGTGAGGATTTTTAATCCTTCAGTTCAGTTCAGTTCAGTCGCTCAGTCATGTCTGACTCTTTGCGACCCCATGAATCGCAGCACGCCAGGCCTCCCTGTCCATCACCAACTCCCAGAGTTCACTCAGACTCATGTCCATCAAGTCAGTGATGCCATCAGCCATCTCATCCTCTGTCGTCCTCTTCTCCTCCTGCCCCCAATCCATCCCAGCATCAGAGTCTTTTCCAGTCAGTCAACTCTTCGCATGAGGTGGCCAGAAAATACTGGAGTTTCAGCTTTAGCATCATTCCTTCCAAAGAAATCCCAGGGCTGATTTCCTTCAGAATGGACTGGTTGGATCTCCTTGCAGTCCAAGGGACTCTCAAGAGTCTTCTCCAACACCACAGTTCAAAAGCATCAATTCTTCAGCACTCAGCCTTCTTCACAGTCCAACTCTCACATCCATACATGACCACAGGAAAAACCATAGCCTTGACTAGACGGAACTTTGTTGGCAAAGTAATGTCTCTGTTTTTGAATATGCTATCTAGGTTGGTCATTACTTTCCTTTCAAGGAGTAAGTGTCTTTTAATTTCCTGGCTGCAGTCACCATCTGCAGTGATTTTGGAACCCCCAAAAAATAAAGTCTGACACCATTTCCAATTTTTCCCCATTTATTTCCCATGAAGTGATGGGACCGGATGCCATGATCTTCATTTTCTGAATGATGAACTTTAAGCCAACTTTTTCACTCTCCACTTTCACTTTCATCAAGAGGCTTTTTAGTTCCTCTTTACTTTCTGCCATAAGGGTGGTGTCATCTGCATATCTGAGGTTATTGATATTTCTCCCGGCAATCTTGATTCCAGCTTGTGTTTCTTCCAGTCCAGCGTTTCTCATGATGTACTCTGCATAGAAGTTAAATAAGCAGGGTGACAATATACAGCCTTGACGTACTCCTTTTCCTATTTGGAACCAGTCTGTTGTTCCACGTCCAGTTCTAACAGTTGCTTCCTGACCTGCATACAGATTTATCAAGAGGCAGATCAGGTGGTCTGGTATTCCCATCTCTTTCAGAATTTTCCACAGTTTATTGTGATCCACAAGGTCAAAGGCTTTGGCATAGTCAATAAAGCAGAAATAGGTGTTTTTCTGGAACTCTCTTGCTTTTTCCATGATCCAGCAGATGCTGGCAATTTGATCTCCAGTTCCTCTGCCTTTTCTAAAACCAGCTTGAACATCAGGAAGTTCACAGTTTACGTATTGCTGAAGCCTGTCTTGGAGAATTTTGAGCATTACTTTACTAGCGTGTGAGATGAGTGCAATTATGCAGTAGTTTGAGCGTTCTTTTGCATTGCCTTTCTTTGGGACACAATGTTAGAAGTTGGGCTTAGGAGAAAATCATGCGATAAGGATTTAAAGAATGTATCACAGAGTATGCAGGTGGCAAACACTCAGTAAGTAGCTATTATTATTATTATCATATAGAATATCACCATAGTTTGATCCATATCTTATTTTATAGCCAAGGAAACTGAAGTCCTGTAAGGTTGCCCAAGGTAAAATCAAGAACTATTCTCAGAAGTAGAATCAAACATAGATTCTCTTGAAACTTTACCTATGCTTTCTAAAACATGTTCTAGCCTGTGACAGAGGTAATATTATGATTCTTATTAGATCCTATTTAGTACTCTTCTTTCTGGGCATACCGATTATATTTTTCAATATTCTTAGATTGGGAACATGGATTAACTTTTGGACAGTGGGATATGGTCAGAATTTATTTAAGTCAGTTTTCAGGACTTGTACTTAAAATACCCCATGTGATATCCCTGAGCTTCCTCTGCCATGACCTTAGACACCGTGTGTTTCAGATGGTTTAACTCTCTTATGGTAGGGGCCCAGATTCCTGAATAATAACTTGAAGGGGAGCCATTGAGAGGAACATCTTACATTTCACTGGTAACAAAAGAAAAATAGTTTGCTGTGTTAAACCACTAAGATTTCAGTATTTCGTTGTTACTGTAGCATATCCTTTTCCAGCTAAGCCTGTGGTAAAATGTAGGCTTCAATGCAAAGTGTGTTTTTATCTACTCTACAAACCTCATTTGTCTTTTCTATTTTCAGTGGTAAAACAACCCATGACTAATTTTAATGATAAAGAACACTGATTAATTTGCTCCCTATCTCTTTATTTCTCTGTCTTTTTTTTTTCATTTAAATTAGCTATAGATAAACTCTGATGTTGGGTAAATTTCTCATGGGCTGTCTGCCTCAGTTTCCTCAATATGAATTAGAAGTAATGATATTTCCCTACACAAGGCTGTCAGAAAGATGAATGTGTTGAAAATTATTAGAAAAGGAGTGTATAAGCGTAGAGCATTATGTTATTATTATGTTAGTCTTATAAGAATAGTGAAAGGTGGTCCTGTGCTGTAAATCTGGAAAATGTTATAAAGGAGAGATTTATTATTTGTTCTGTAATTTTTTTTTTTTTTTGTAGAATTGGAAAAATTCTTTTAGGTTACATAACTAATCTACTTATCTTAAAACTTGAAGGCATCTTAACATGTTTACATGAATATTTAAAATGCTTCAGGGCACAGATATTAAAATGTTATATGAGATAAAGTGATTGATATAAAGAAAAGCATGGGTGGCTTTTCATGCAGTTTCATATTGCTGTACAAATTTTCAGTTGTTTCCAGCCTCTGCATAAATGAAAAATAGTTACAATACCTAGGGGCTTAGTGAACCTTGTTAAAAAATAATATGAATAACGGTTGATCTTACAAGGAGACCAGACTTTAAAAAATTTAATTCTTAATAGGCATATGTTACATTTTAAAGCAGTGTTAATATTTAACCATAATTAGTCTTTAAACTTAGATGATTATTATAAAGCATTCTTCATAGTCTTCTTGAGCCATAACTTAATTATGCAAGCTATATTTATTTTTAACTTTGAGATGCTCTTAAAGTGCCCTCAAATATATTTAGTCCTCAAATATATTTCATCTATAATATATTTAATCACATTAGTAATGGTTAAAAATAGAGTAATAGAATCAACCACAAAATAATCATTCTCTTGCTTCTTACATCCACCTGATTTGTAGAGGAACTATCTTTCCTAAAATTCCACTTGAATGTTTGATAATCCTTACAGAGTGGCCAGTGTATGCTCCACAGACCCCTGTACTTCACAGTACCATGAAATTGGCCTTTGCTTCTCTTCACCATTGGCTCACTGGGTGACATGTCCTGTCTTTTGGTATACAAAGCAGGAACCTGGTACTGATAGCTGTGAGGTACCACCTGTTCTGGTACCGATGCCTGCCAACATGCTGTAAAGTTGCTAATGCATGATGCTTAAGCCAATGGTGTTTGAACCAGTGGTCTTTGTGATGTGAGCCTTGGCATGAAGAGGCTTCTACCAAATGCTGCTCAAAGTCTCATAATGGCACATGTTACACTACTGTGGGTGACAGCCAGGATCTCCACTTATGCTGATAATGCCTAATATTGAGGGTATCATTTTTACTACAGAGATTGTGGCAAACAGCTCATTCACCACCTCCCCACTCCATTTTGCTCTAATTTCCATTACTGATAATTCAGGAATGAGTCGTTAGGACAAGACCTGGGCAGAGAACAAACCTGATTGGTAATAACCATGCTCTTTTCAGAATCCCTTCTTCAGTCTAATTCTTACTCTTTTTTTAACCCCCATGGGACTGACCTAATTTTCCTCTTCCTTTTTGGAATTCATAGTTTAATATTCAACCCTCTTTATTTTTGGAGACCTTACAATGATGTGGATATGTAATGTGATTAGACAAATAGGAAATCAAATGTATTGATCTTGGTAAATATCTAAACCTCCTTCAGACCTTCTGCAAACTATATTGAAGAATGTTCATTAGCTTGAATCTCAAGTGGGGCTTCCCCCCTTTCACCCCATACATGTCTCTTGGGACATACACTTTCTTATAGAACTAGATGAGGGGTTGCTGGAGGAGTATATAAGTCAGGGAACATTTATTTTTTTGTGTGTTTTAAAAATGAGTTATGTGCTAACACAGGCTTCCCCAATGGCTTAGCAGGTAAAGAACCCGCCTGCAATGTAGGAGACACAGGAGAAACCGTTTGGATCCCTGGAGTCAGAAAGATCCCCAGGAGAAGGAAACTGCAACCCACTCCAGTTTTCTTACCTGGAGAATCCCATGCACAGAAGGGCCTGGTGGGTTATAATCCAAAGGATCTCAAAGAGTCAGACATGACTGTGACTGAGCACACATGTGAAAACATATTTGAATGTTAATTACTCAGTAAATTAGGCAAGGCTGAAGGTATAGGAGAGAGACTAGGGAGCTGTTGGAATAAATTCCATGAAACCAGGGACTGCCTTCAGAAGAGCTCTGGACATAACCAGCCTTTGACAACAGAAGGGACTCTCGTGCCCACTGTCTTACATGAGGATAGTTGTACCGTCAGATTGCTGCCTGTAATTTTTCTCTTCCATGTATGCTGAGCTCATTTCTACTCCTTCATCCAGATACTGTGCAGGAACACCCTTCCTTACACCTGCCCCTCTCCTATTTGATCCAGAAAAAGTGAAAGTTGCTAAGTCATGTCCGACTCTTTTGTGACCCCATGGACTATAGCCCGGCAGGATCCTCTGTCCATGGAATTCTCCAGGCGAGAACACAGGAGTGGGTTGCCATTCCCTACTCCAGGAGATCTTCCCTACTCAGGGTTCAAAACCACACCTTTTGCATTGATAGGTGGATTCTTTACCACTAGTGCCACCTGGGAAACCAGATTCACCTCATTTGTGTTCACCCAGCAGAGATGCTTTTACCATAGAGTTTCTCATAGTCTATTATAACTGCTGATACTGTTTATTTCTAAGTTGCTCCTGCTAGTTTGTAAATTCCTTGAGAAGTGTCTCTAATTTATTTCTTTTTATTGTGCTGAAATATACGTAACATAAAATTTAGCCTTTTAACCATTTTTAACTGCTTAGTTATATGGCGGTAAGTGTATTCACATTGTTGTGCTACTGTCACCACCATCCATCTCCAGAACTTTTTAATCTTCTCCAGCTGAAACTCTGCACCCATTAAACACTAACCAGCAATTCTTCCCTCCCACATTCCCTGGCAGCCACCATCTAATTTATTTTTTTAGTGTCATGACAAATGCAGTACTTGTTTATTTAGTAAATGAATAAAGGTACTCATTAATTTTTGACAATCTTCCAGTGAAAATATGGACCAATGCCTTTAAATTTGGAATTGTTAGGTAGGTAGAATAGGGAAAAAGAGTCCAAAATGGTGGTGGCTAAAAGACAAGGAAGGTCCGAGGACCAGAGTGAAGACTTCAGGCAGAACAAACAGAACAAACAGCACTCCTGGCTAAGCCAAATTTGCATAGGGCAGGCCCAGGTGGAGGAAAAAACATAAAAGGAGGAGCCAAAGTGCTTTCTCTCGGACTCTCTCTCCCGCGTGCATGCGTGTGTGCGCTCTCTCTCTTTCTCTCTCTCTCTCTTTCTCCCTCCCCACACACTCCTCCACTCTCTTCTCTTCGAGTCTTGGATTCTCCTGCTATCTTCTAAATAAAATGGAGCTGTAACACTGATTTGCCTAAGAGCTGTAACATGGTTTGTCCAAGACCTGAGAGCTGTGATGCACCGAGGGCTTTAATGTCCGTTGCTTCAAATCTTTGTTGTGATGAGACAAAGAACCGAGGAACATACACTCACGTGACAGAATGATTATCTTAACTCTACACTAGTCAAATGAAAAATATATCACAATTTATTCTAATCACATTGTGCCCTTATTTGATGAAAGAACATCATGGTTAAAAAAAAGGACTCTGAATATAAGTGAATGAAAGTCAAACTCCAAAGATGGATATGTGCAAAACATAGCATCTAGATTACAAAAAATATAAACACAAAGGGATTCAATTATCAGTAACCTTTACAAGTAAGTATAAGAACAAAAATAATCATTAGTTTCATAAAAATGCCAAATAAATGACAATGTCAGCTATCATAATTATGGAATTAGGGCAAAGGAAAAGATTACACAAGTGAGCATTTTTGTTGTTACAGAAACATTGTTGTTCAATGACTGGGTTGCAGAAGATGCTTATAAGTAGCAGCTAAAAATAACAGGATTAAATCAAATTTTCTGATTTTAATAAATAATTGGACTTTTGGGGGGAGATATAAGCAGTATTATTTCACAACTTTATAGTACTTTCTTCAAGCCTTATTTTGATAAACATATGAAGCTTGAAAGTTAGCTAAAGTATTTTCAAACTCGTTGCTTCTGATGGCATCTTATTGCAGTTAAAAAATAAAGCATGAGCTTCCTGAGTATCACAGGTGTATTTGCAATAATACATGAATGACAATAGGAAATCCTTCCAAAACAACAAATTCCTGTTGGCATTGTTAGAACTGGCTTCCTCTCTTATGCTATGCCTGAGGTAAAGATGTGCATATTGGCATTAAGGCTGCAGTAACAACTCAGCTTTTCTAGAATATAGGCTAATATCTTGAGTCACATAGAGACAAAAATAATCTAAAGCAAGGTGTCGGTTTTCAGTGATGAAACTCAGTCATGTGAAATTGGTGCATGTTCTCACTGATGAGACAAGAAAATCTGGTCAAAGAAGGTCAGAGTACTAGTGAGGAAAGAGAACATTCCTAACAAAATGATGCAAATATATAGTTTCAACCTGATTCCATTCAATTTCACTGAATTATTTTTTTTTCCAACTACAATTTTATTTTATTTTTAAACTTTACAGAACTGTATTTGTTTTGCCAAATATCAGAATGAATCCGCCACAGGTATACATGTGTTCCCCATCCTGAACCCTCCTCCCTCCTCCCTCCCCATACCATCCCTCTGGGTCGTCCCAGTGCCCTAGCCCCAAGCATCCAGTATCGTGCATTGAACCTGGACTGGCAACTTGTTTCACACATGATATTTTACATGTTTCAATGCCATTCTCCCAAATCTTCCCACCCTCTCCCTCTCCCACAGAGTCCATAAGACTGTTCTATACGTCAGTGTCTCTTTTGCTGTCTCGTACACAGGGTTATTGTTACCATCTTTCTAAATTCCATATATATGCGTTAGTATACTGTATTGGTGTTTTTCTTTCTGGCTTACTTCACTCTGTATAATAGGCTTCAGTTTCATCCACCTCATTAGAACTGCTTCAGATCTATTCTTTTTAATGGCTGAGTAATACTCCATTGTGTATATGTACCACTGCTTTCTTATTCATTCATCTGCTGATGGACATCTAGGTTGCTTCCATGTCCTAGCTATTATAAACAGTGCTGCGATGAACATTGGGGTACACGTATCTCTTTCCCTTCTGGTTTCCTCAGTGTGTATGCCCAGCAGTGGGATTGCTGGGTCATAAGGCAGTTCTATTTCCAGTTTTTTAAGAAATCTCCACACAGTTCTCCATAGTGGCTGTACTAGTTTGCATTCCCATCAACAGTGTAAGAGGGTTCCCTTTTCTCCACACCCTCTCTGGCATTTATTACTTGTAGACTTTTGGATCACAGCCTTTCTGACTGGTGTGAAATGGTACCTCCTAGTGGTTTTGATTTGCATTTCTCTGATAATGTCACTGAATTATTTTTATAATGCAAGATGATGCTTTAAAATATAGAAAGCCATGTAACTTTATACTATAAGACATTATTTAGATCATTTAATAGTTTTAAGTAATAGCCTAGAAGTAGCAGATAATGTTGAGAAGCTGGGTTTAAGATGTCAGGGGGGCATTTTAGTTCTGTTTACCAGCTGTGAGACTTAGGCTAAAATCTGTAACTTTTCTAAGTTTTAGTGCTCTTTTCTGTAAAATGAAGAGACTAAGCTAGATAATTGAAGAACCCTCTAAAGCTATAACATTTACAAACAGAACGGACATCAAACTGGTATTTCTTCCTTACATCAACTTCATCAGGGTTTGCAAGTACTGTCAGATGTACAATATTGAGCCTACTGAAATGCCTTGAAGTTGCCTGTTGTATATCTTCCAGATGATTTCTACCGTATGCATCTGGCCCATAAAATATTGAATTATCAGTTTTGATCAACAGGCTTAAGTTCATTAGATGGGCTCACATACTGAGACACATGGTAGAATTGGGATCTGTTTTTCTTGCTTCTAAGGAACAATTTATAATGAAAAGATTGAACATTTTTCTTCCAGAAGATAATGAAAATTGATTTCTTTACCCCAAATCAAGCTTTCACATTCCAAGAAAGGAACTCTGAAAAAAATTTGCTTTTAAAACTTGTAGTCTCTCTGAGCCCTCAAGGGTAAAACGGTATAATGCCATTTAAGTGATGGAAAACAATGTACACTTCATTTTACTCTTTTGTGCAAGTAAATACTACTTCAGAGACCTTAAATTTTAAGCAAAAGTTTTATCTCCCAAGTTTTACCTTAGTAGCATTTACAATGATTGAATATAGGGTAGACTTTGTATTTGGGAAACCTTGCTGGGAGAAATATCAATAACCTCAGATATGCATATGCAGATGACCTTATGGCATATGCAGATGCCACCCTTATGGCAGAAAGTGAAGAAGAACTAAAGAGCCTCTTGATGAAAATAAAAGAGGAGGGTGAAAAAGTTGGCTTCAAGCTCAACATTCAGAAAACGAAGATCATGGCATCTGGTCCCATCACTTCATGGCAAATAGATGGGGAAATAGTGGAAACAGTGGACACTTTATGTTTTTGGGCTCCAAAATCACTGCAGATGGTGACTGCAGCCATGAAATTAAAAGATGCTTACTCCTTGAAAAGAAAGTTATGACCAACCTAGACAGCATATTAAAAAGCAAAAACATTACTTTGCCAACAAAGGTCTGTCTAGTCAAGGCTATGGTTTTTCCAGTGGTCATGTATGGATGTGAAAGTTGGACTATAAAGAAAGCTGAGCACCGAAGAATAGATGCTTTTGAACTGTGGTGTTGGAGAAGACTCTTGAGAGTCCCTTGAGTTGCAAGGAAATCCAACCAGTCCATCCTAAAGGAGATCAGTCCTGAGTGTTCAGTGGAAGGACTGATGTTGAAGCTGAAACCTCAGTACTTTGGCCACCTGATATGAAGAGCTGACTTATTTGAAAAGACTCTGATGCTGGGAAAGATTGAGGGTGGGAGGAGAAGGAGACGACAGAGGATGAGATGGCTGGATAGCATCACCAACTCAATGGGCATGAGTTTGGGTAAACTCTGGGAGTTGGTGATGGACAAGTAGGCCTGGCATGTTCTGGTCCATGGGGTTGCAAAGAGTCAGACACGACTGAGAGACTGAACTGAACTGAACTGAACATTTATAATGATTGAACATAGGGCAGACTTTGCATTTGGGAAACCTTGAGAAACTTACACAGGAGACCAAAGTTTTTAATTTTTAATTAAAATCCATCTTCTCTCTTTTTAAAATGATAGTTTTAAATTGTTTCCATTATGCCACTCATAATAAGTTTCTTATTTTGAAGATCTCTGTTTGAGTTAAATGGTAAAAAGTCTGGAGATGAATATGTATGCATTTTGTTTTTAGAAAGTCCTAACAGACTTCTCTTTTGCCTTCACTGTTGGAACATGTAAAACCAAATTTAGTGTCCATTTGAATTGCATTTATTGTCCCTTATCTCTATGATGTATAACTTAACTTTTCTAACCATATATGTAGTTTTTATCCTGTAAAAAATGGGATTTTCTTCCTTACTTTGTTTTGAAAACTTAAACTAGTCCTTGCTACATGACTTGCCAGATTGTCATTGTGATGAATGTTTCTGTCTTCCCCAAATTCATATGTTGAAACCCTACCATTCATCCCCAATGTGATGATTTCAGGAGGCAGGGACTTTAGGAGGTAATTAGAATTAGATGAGGTCATGCAGGCTCCATCCTATTAGTGAGGATAATATCTTTTTAAGAGTTAGAAAAGATCATCTTCTATGCCCTAGGTTCTGTGCGAAGTTCCAAGAATACCATATATAACAGATAAGAGACTTGGTCTTTAGGCTCTTGAAACTTAAGATCTAATAACGAGTCAGATATAAAATGTTCTTTGAAAATAAGACAGTGGAAACAAGTATTATGTTGTTGTTCAGTTGCTAAGTCATGTCCAACTCTTTTGTGACCCCATGGACTGTAGCCCGCCTGGCTTCCCTAATGATGGGATTTTCCAGCCATGAATACTGGAGTGGGCTGCCATTTCCTTCTTAAGGACATCTTCCTGACCCAGGGATTGGACCCAGGTCTGCTGCATTGGCAGGAGAGTTCTTTACCACTGGACCACCAGGGAATCCCCAAGTATTATGAGGTTCAGTAATTAGTTTATAACTTTTTCTAGTTATTTTTCCCTTTTATCTACTAATTTATTTTTATTATACAAAAAGTAGAACTAATGTTAGGATTTGCCTAAATACAGCCCCTAAAAGCAAAATATCTGAGCAATGTGTAGTATCGCATTTATATTTAACCAAACATTTTACAAACAAGATAATATGGCTCCACTATGAACTAATCAGTGTAGAGTCTCTTGCTTGCTTTCTAAATTGAGTGATATTTACATGTAGCACAAATTAGCATATTAGCACACAAAACAGTTCTCCAAATGAAAGATTTGCTGCCTGGTTTAATCTGCTAAGTGGTTGTAAAACAAATGTTACCTTTAATGTTATAAATTAAAAAAAATTGCTTTTATTAACCTACCTTATGTTTATACAAACTAGAGATAATTGACTTCTATTTAAGAGATCATAAGGATTATAAAGATTATGCTGACACTCGTGTAAACTGTAATTATCACCTTTCATTAATGATAACATGAATTTATGTAAGTATATTTCTTTGCTAATTACCCATAATTGAGATAATAATCCATTGGATAAATGGATTTTTTTGTTCTTGTTGTTAAATCCCATACAGCCCCTCAATACATACTTTTAAATTTTATAGTATTAGCTCATTGGCTGATTTAGGTACTAACTACAGTAAGAACTGATTTTTCATTAAGCACTAGTCACTGCTTTCTGGAGTGAGGCAAATAGGAAGCAGAGCTGGGGATCCCAGTTCTTGGGGAAGACCATCTGTTCAGCTAAAAGGGTGAGATGGCCAGTAACTATTATGGAAAAGGCATGTGGATACATTCATAAGCTAGAGAACTAGCTAATCTAAGGGTGGGCAAGCTCATTAGAATTAACTTTTCTTTGAAACCCACAGTTGTATTATAAGCACTTCCTTTTCATTTGATACGTAAGTCACCTATAACTGCAATGTTGTCCATCTAAAGAAATCAGTTTTTAAAATATTTCTCCAGCAATTTCTCCAGTGTTATTTATTTATTTTTTTAATAAAAACATTCTTCCTCATAATAATCTAACCATGTACTGGCCAAGATAAAAATAAACAAATAAAGGTTTACAATGTGAAGGTGATAAGAATTAATAATGTAACCAATTTTCCCTTACCTCAGCTGGTGACTCATATAGATTTTCAATAGCAAAGGGAATATTGGAATGATCATAAGAGATTATACTAAACATTAAAGAGATAAATATAATCATGGATTTCTTAGAATTGATTGAGAGAAGAAAATTGGCTAAATAAAGGCCAGTTATGATATTTTCAGATAATTTTGGAAAGCATGCCAGGTTTTGTGACTAGAAAATACAGAATGTCCTTAGGGTATTAATCTAGAGGGACTAAGTCAGGGCATGTAGATACGGCCCTGATGACAGATGATGGCAGAAAGTCTCCTGACATCTCTACAGATTGCTGTCACTTTTTTAGTTTCTGTTGTTTGCTAGGTGGGTTATTGTTAATCCTCAGAACAATCTTTATGTTGAGAGGCTCCAGGAGATTAAGTTGCTCATGTGAATTCTCATATATAGGATATGGGGAACCTAAGATTTGGACTCCAACCAGTTTTCTCAATGCAAAGAACTAACTCATTGGAAAAGATCCTGATACTGGGAAAGATTGAAGGCGGGAGGTGAAGGAGATGACAGAGGATGAGATGGTTGGATGGCATCACTGAATTGATGGACATGAGTTTTAGCAAGCTTCAGGAGTTGGTGATGAACAGGGAAGCCTGGCGTACTGCAGTCCATGGGGTCGCAAAGAGTCAAATTCGACTGAGCGACTAAACTGAGCTGAACTGAATTTTCTCAAAATCCGAGCGTTCCTTTTACCATAATATGTAGTATGTTTTGATCTGTTCAACCAACTTCTGTCATTTCTTATGCATATGTACTGGGCATTTGTAATTTTTTTGACTGAAGAGTAAATATTCAATCCCATACACCTAATATCCTGATCTCCTCTTGTGGTACACTTTTGTTTATAATCTTAGAGGGAAGCTCACTTCCTTCCATTCCTTGTCCTTGCAGGGATGAATAAAGAAGTCATACGTGACATAGGAACTTCCTAGTCTCTCTGTCCAAAGTGGGAGACAACAGCAAAATGGGGGAAAATTAATTTAAAAAGACTAAATCTTAAAAATTAGCGGACAATTTCTTTAAGCAAAAGTCACATTGAAATTCATCTAAAATTCCTTAGTACATTGTAAATGGCAGCAAGAAAACAACTGAATTCAGGGACTGTTCAGTATTAGGTTGACTAATTCCATTTCTAAGAGTCATAGCTAAAAGCAATGCAAAGGGAACTTTCTGAATGAACAGAATAAATGCATCAATATAATTTTTTAAAATAATTCAGGCTATTTTTCTAAAACTCAATTTGATATCTTATCTTCCTGCTTCCTGTCTTTCTGTTAGGCTCTTTACCATCCATTTAAATAGTATTATTACTCCTTTGGTAATGCATTTTTTCACAAATAAGTTATTTTCAGTAAATAAAAATCTAGACCTTTTTATATTATTGGCTGTATTTCCAGTATACATGTAATACTCCAAACAGTGGAGTCAAGGTGATGATTTTGGTTTGAATGAATGAATTTCAATGTGGGTTGCAGGGTGCTGACCAAGAAAAACTTGGAGAAACAGCTTCTTTCATGAAGAAGTAATGAACATCATATTACTTTGATGTCTGATTTTTATGTACAAAGAGATTTCAACATGACTTCATTTGATAACAGCTTCACAACTTGCAAAGGAAAGAGTTATTGAAAATCTTATCTCTGAGGAAAAAGATTTAAATGATTTCTCTCAGAATAAATCCTTTTGGGTATAAGTGGATGTCTGGAATTAAATCATTTAGTATTCTATTTATTTATTTATTTTTCTATACTTAACTCCAGAAAGCTGTATCTGGAAGCTGTAAGTTTATGATAGCTCCCATAGTTTTCAAGGACAACTCTACACATGGAAATAACCTGTCAGCCAATACCAAAGTCTGATTGACTATATTCTTTGCAGCCGAAGATGGAGAAGCTCTATACAGTCAGCAAAAACAAGATGAGGAGACGACTCTGGCTCAGATCATGAATTCCTTATTGCCAAAATCACAATTAAATTGAAGAAAGTAGGGAAAACCACTGGGAAATTCAGTCAGTCAGTCAATTCAGTCGCTCAGTCATGTCCAACTCTTTGCGACCCCATGAACTGCAGCAGGCTTAGGCCTCCCTGTCCATCACCAACTCCCGGAGTTCACTCAAATTCACGTTCATCGAGTTGGTGATGCCATCAGCCATCTCATCCTCTGTCATCCCCTTTTCCTCCTGCCCCCAATCTCTCCCAGCATCAGAGTCTTTTCCAATGAGTCAACTCTTCCCATGAGGTGGCCAAAGTACTGGAGTTTCAGCTTTAGCATCATTCCTTCCAAAGAACACCCAGGGCTGATCTCCTTTAGAATGGACTGGGTGGATATCCTTGCAGTCCAAGGGAATTTCAGGGATGACCTAAATCAAATCCACTACGATTATACAGTGGAAGTGACAAAGAGATTCAAGGGATTAGATCTGATAGAGTGCCTGAAGAACTATGGACAGAGGTTCGTGACATTGTACAGGAGGCAATGATCAACACTATTCCCAACAAAAAGAAATGCAAAAAGGTAAAATGGTTGTCTGAAGAGGCCTTACAAAAAGCTGAGAAAAGAAGAGAAGCGAAAAAGGGAGAAAAGGAAAGATATACCCATCTGAATGTGGAGTTCCAAAGAATAGCAAGGAGAGATAAGAAAGTCGTCCTCAGTGATCAATGGAAAGAAATAGAATGGGAAAGACTACAAGTCTCTTTAAGAAAATTGGAGATGCCAAGGGAACATTTCATTCAAAAATGGGCACAATAAAGGACAGAACAGTATGGACCTAACAGAAGCAGAAGATATTAAGAAGAGGTGGCAAGAATACATGGAGTAACTATACAAAAAAGTTCTTGATAACTCAGATAACCATGATGGTGTGATCACTCACCTAGAGCCAGACATCTTGGAGTGCAAAGTCAAGTGGGCCTTACAAACAAAGCTAGTGGAGGTGATGGAATACCAGCTGAGTCATTTCAAATCCTAAAAGATGATGCTGTGAAAGTGCTGCACTCAATATGCCAGCAAATTTGGAAAACCCAGCAGTGGCCACAGGACTGGAAAAGGTCAGTTTTCATACCAATCCCAAAGAAAGACAATGACAAAGAATGTTCAAACTGCTGCACAGTTGCACTCATTTCACACACTAGTGAAGTAATGCTCAAAATTCTCCAAGCTAGGCTTCAACAGTACATGAACTGAGAACTTCCAGATGTACAATCTGGATTGAGAAAAAGGATAGGAGTCAGAGACCAAATTGCCAACATCTGTTGGATCATAGAAAAAGCAAGAGATCCAGGAAAAAATCTACTTCTGCTTCATTGACTATGCTAAAGGCTTTGATTGTGTGGATCACAACAAGCTGTGAAAAATTCTTGAAGAAGGAATACCAGATCACTGAATGGTCTCCTGAGAAACCTGTATGCAGATCAAGAAGCAACAGTTAGAATCATGGGACAACAAGACTGGTTCCAAATTGGGAAAGGAGAACTTCAAGGCTGTATATTTTCACCCTGCTTATTTAACCTATATGCACAGTATATCATGTGAAATGCTGGGCTGGGTGAAGCACAAGCTGGAATCAAGATTACTGGGAGAAATATCAATAACCTCATATATGCAAATGGTTCCACTCTTATGGCAAAAAGGAAGAGGAACTAAAGAGCCTCTTGATGAAGGTGAAAGAGGAGAGTGAAAAAGATGACTTAAAACTCAGCATTCAAAAAATGAAGATCATGGCATCTGGTCCCATCAGTTCATGGCAAATGGATGGTGAAACAATGGAAAAAATGTCAGATGTTATTTTCTTGGGCTCCAAAATCACTGTAGATGGTGACTACAGCCACCAAATTAAAAGATGTTTGTTCCTTGGAAGAAAAGTTATGACAAACCTAGACAGTATTTTAAAAAGTACATATTACTTTTCTGACGAAGGTCCACATAGTCACAGCTATGGTTTTTTCCAGTTGTTGTGTATGGATGTGAGAATTCAACCATAAAGAAGGCTGAGCACCGAAGAATTGATGCTTTTGAACTGTGGTGTTGGAGAAAACTCTTGAAAGTCCCTTGGCCTGCAAGAAGATCAAGCCAGTCAATCCTAAAGGAAATTAATCCTGGGTATTCATTGGAAGGACTGATGCTGAAGCTGAAGCTCCAATACTTTGGCCATATGATGCAAAGAACCTACTCATTAGAAAAGACGCTGATGCTGGGAAAGATTAAAGGCAGGAGGAGAAGGGGACAACAAAGGATGAAATGGTTGGATGGCAACACTGACTCAATGGACATGAGTTTGAGCAAGCTCCAGGAGATGGTGAAGGACAGGGAAGTCTAATATGCTGCAGTTCATGGGGTCACAAAATGTTGATCATGACTGAGAGACTGAACAACCACAACAAGGACTAGTTCTTTTTCTATATCTTATCTTTTTAGATCTAAAGATTTATAGTAAAGAAAAAGGGGGTTAGTATGAAATTCCTTAGAGTAAAATTGAGTGTGTTAAAAACTAGCTTTATTCAAGTTCCCATAGATTATAAACTAAGTACACTGGAACATATCCAGGGACATGAATGATGGTGCAAAAATTTCATGGTCTAAAGGTATTTATATCATACAGAGTCTGTTTTGAATAGAGTTTATATTCTACTGTTGTGTGGAAATTGTATAAATCTTAATTATGTTGAATTGGTTCATGGTGTTTTTCAGGTCTACTGTGTCCTTCTACTGTTCTGTATATTCATTCTATTAATTTTTGAGTGTTTGATATTTAAACTCCAGCTAAGAATCTTAATTTATCTACTTGAAAAGTAATTGTAATATATAGTGGAGCTTACATAACTTTCTTCTATATTTTTGAGGTCTCCTATAAATGTGTTATCATACTTTCATAATTTTAAAAATAAAAGACAGGAAATTAACTAACTTTATTATGTAATAGCCATGTGTTCTTTTCCATGTTACTTATTTTTCTGTGTCTCAATTGTCTTACCTGCAAACTGGAGACAACACTACTTCTAATTCATAAGAAAATTCATTCACTAAATATTCATTGAGTGCATGTTTATTATGAGCTGTTAATACTGAATATGGAAGATAGAGAAGTGAAAAAAAAAGTTAAAAAATATCTGCTTCCATATAGCTCACATTCTACTGAATAACATCAGACACTTATTCAACACTTATGGAGTTTCAGACACTGTTCTAAATATAATGTATGTATTTACCTAATGCTGCCAACTACACGATGGGACAGATACAATTGATATTTCTCTTACTTTACTCACAGATTCATTAAGTAGCTTGCTCTGATCGTACAGGATTAAAAGAACAAATGTAAAGTGTTCAGAGAAGTATCTGTCATAAGGAAACACTAGATAGATAAGTAAGTAAGCAGATTATTTAGATAGATAGATTAGATATTAGTTCCCATATACTGATCATCCATATATTTTTCTTCATCATAAATGTAATAATACTCAAATGCATAAATATTTAAAGTAAAAATAAGAGATTCATAAATATCTTCTCATACTGTTGAAGAGTTTGGCTTTTTAAAAAATTCATTAATTTTTTTTTTATTGAGGGATAATTTCTTTACAGATTTTTGTTGTTTTCTGTCAAACCTCAACATCAGTCAGAGATAGGTATACATATATTCCCTCCCTTTTGAACTTCCCTCCCATCTCCCTCCCCATCCCATCCCTATAGGTTGATTCAGAGCCCCTGTTTGAGTTTCTTGAGCCATACAGCAAATTCCTGTTGGCTATCTATTTTACATATGGTAATGCAAGTTTCCATGTTGCTCTTTCCATATATCTCACCCTCTCCTCCCCTCTCCCCATGTCAACAAGCCTATTCTCTATGTCTGCTTCTCCATTGCTGCCCTGTAAATAAATTCTTCAGTACCATTTTTCTAGATTCTGTATATATGTGTTAGAATATGATATTTATCTTTCTGATTCACTTCACTTTGTATAATAGGTTCTAGGTTCATCCACCTCATTAGAACTGACTCAAAGGTGTTACTTTTTACAGATGAGTAGTATTCCCTTGTGTATATGTACCACACTTCTTTATCCATTCATCTGCCAATGGACATCTAGGTTGCTTCCATGTTCTAGCTACTGTAAATAGTGCTGCAATGAACAATGGGATATATGTGTCTCTTTCAATTTTGGTTTCCTCAGGGTATATGCCTAGGAGTGGGATTGCTGGATCATATGGTGGTTTTATTCCTAGTTTTTAAAGGAATCTCCATACCATCTTCCATAGTGGCTGTATCAATTTACCTTCCCACCAACAGTGCAAGAATGTTCCCTTTTCTCCACACCCTATCCAGAATTTATTGTTTGTAGACTTTTTGATGAGGGCCATTCTGACCAGTGTGAAGTGATATCTCATTGAGGTTTTGATTTACATTGCTCTAGATCTCTTCAAGAAAATTAGAGATACAAAGGGAACATTTCATGCAAAGATGGGATCAATAAAGGACAGAAATGGCATGGACCTAACAGAAGCAGAAGATATTAAGAAGAGGTGGCAAGAATACACAAAAAGAACTGTACAAAAAAGATCTTCATGACCCAGATAATCACGATGGTGTGATCACTGACCTAGAGCCAGACATCCTGGAATGTGAAGTCAAGTGGGCCTTGCATCACTATGAACAAAGCTAGTGGAGGTGATGGAATTCCAGTTGAGCTATTTCAAATCCTGAAAGATGATGCTGTGAAAGTGCTTCACTCAATATGCCAGCAATTTTGGAAAACTCAGCAGTGGCCACAGGACTGGAAAAAGTCAGTTTTCATTCCAATCCCAAAGAAAGGCAATGCCAAAGAATGCTCAAACTACCTCACAATTGCAGTCATCTCACATGCTAGTAAAGTAATGCTGAAAATTCTCCAAGCCAGACTTCAGCAATACGTGAACCGTGAAATTCCTGATGTTCAAGCTGGTTTTAGAAAAGGCAGAGGAACCAGAGATCAAATTGCCAACATCTGCTGGATCATGGAAAAAGCAACAGAGTTCCAGAAAAACATCTATTTCTGCTTTTTTGACTATGCCAAAGCCTTTGACTGTGTGGATCACAATAAACTGTGGAAAATTCTGAAAGAGATGGGAATACCAGCCCACCTGATCTGCCTCTTGAGAAACCTGTATGCAGGTCAGAAGGCAACAGTTAGAACTGGACATGGAACAACAGACTGGTTCCAAATAGGAAAAGGAATATGTCAAGGCTATATATTGTTACCCTGCTTATTTGACTTACATGCAGAGTACATCATGAGAAATGCTGGACTGGAAGAAACACAAGCTGGAATCAAGATTGCCAGGAAAAATATCAATAACCTCAGATATGCAGATGACACCACCCTTATGGCAGAAAGTGAAGAGGAACTCAAAAGCCTCTTGATGAAAGTGAAAGTGGAGAGTGAAAAAGTTGGCTTAAAGCTCAACATTCAGAAAACGAAGATCATGGCATCCGGTTCCATCACTTCATGGGAAATAGATGGGGAAACAGTGGAAACAGTGTCAGACTTTATTTTTCTGGGCTCCAAAATCATTGCAGATGGTGACTGCAGCCATGAAATTAAAAGATGCTTACTCCTTGGAAGGAAAGTTATGACCAACCTAGATAGCATATTCAAAAGCAGAGACATTACTTTGCCAACAAAGGTCCATCTAGTCAAGGCTATGGTTTTTCCTGTGGTCATGTATGGATGTGAGAGTTGGACTGTGAAGAAAGCTGAGCGCTGAAGAATTGATGCTTCCGAACTGTGGTGTTGGAGAAGACTCTTGAGAGTCCCATGGACTGCAAGGAGATCCAACCAGTCCATTCTGAAGGAGATCAGCCCTGGGATTTCTTTGGAAGGAATGATGCTAAAGCTGAAACTCCAGTACTTTGGCCACCTCATGGGAAGAGTTGACCCATTGGAAAAGACTCTGATGCTGGGATGGATTGGGGGCAGGAGGAGAGGGGGACGACAGAAGATGAGATGGCTGGATGGCATCACTGACGCGATGGACATGAGTCTGAGTAAACTCTGGGAGTTGGTGATGGACAGGGAGGCCTGGCGTGCTGCGGTTCATGGGGTCACACAGAGTCAGACATGACTGAGCGACTGAACTCAACTGAACTGAATAATGAGCAATGTTGAGTATCTTTTCATGTGTTTGTTAGCCATCTGTATGTGTTTTTTTGAGAAATGTCTATTTAGGTCTTTTTCCCACCTTTTGATTGGGTTGTTTGTTTTTCTGGTACTGAGTTGTACGAACTGCTTGTATATTTTGGAAATTAATCCTTTGTCAGTTGTTTCATTTGTTATTATTTTCTCCCATTCTGAGGGTTGTCTTTTCACATTTCTTATAGTTTCCTTTGCTATGCAAAAGCTTTTAAGTTTAATCAGGTCCCAGGTGCTTCTGTTTTTATTTCCATTACTCTAGGAGGTGGGTCATAGAGGATCTTGCTTTGACTTATGTCATCGAGTGTTCTGCCTATGTTTTCCCGTAAGAGTTTTATAGTTTCTGGTCTTACATTTAAGTCTTTAATCCATTTTGAGTTTATCTTTGTGTTTGGTGTTAGGAAGTGTTCTAAATTCATTCTTTTACATGTAGCTGTCCAGTTTTCCCAAGATCATTTATTGAAGAGGCTGTCTTTGTCTCATTGTATATTCGTGTCTCCTTTGTCAAAAATAAGGTACCCATAGGTGCATGGGTTTATTTCTAGGCTTTCTATTGTGTTCCATTGGTCTATATTTATGGTTTTGTGCCAGAATCATACTGTCTTGATGACTGTAGCTTTATAGTATAATCTGAAGTCAGGAAGGTTGCTTTATCCAGCTCCATTCTTCTTTCTCAAGACTGCTTTGTCTATTAAGAGTTTGGCTTATAATTTACTTGATGGACTTCTTTTCCTAAGGCATATGTGAAATTAAGTCCCAAAATTTAATAAGCCAAAAAATTCTGATGGTAATCTGTGGTCATCTTGGAAACATCAAGTAATTTCTGAAATCAAAGAAAATCACTAGTAGGTAAGAAACGAATTGTAGAAGGCCCAATATAAAGAATTTCTAAGCAATTCCATAATTTGTATTTTTCATTCACCTTCTCATAAGGTCAATAACACAAAATATCTCTCTCTCTTTTTTTTTGTAGTACAGAAAAGAAAGATCTATTTTTGCCTAATTGGATTGACTGCTTACCAGTTGCAAACTTTATATATAAGTAGTTATTTAGTGTCACAACATACTTCAGGCATACGCTCATTTTTATGCATGAGGAGTCACAATCATAACTTTCCTGGAACCAAAAGAAGAATTACTCTTTGCATCTTTTTACACATTTAAACTTAAATTGCTTGAAAACATAGCTTCAATCTTTATTTCTTTTCTTTCATTTTGTTTCAGCCCAACTGAAACATCACTTTATAGAAAGTATTTTACTGTTGTAATTATCAAGAAAATACTCCTGGTAATATGATTAACTAATAAAATTTCCTTCAGTCTTTCAAACACTAGTAGTATATCTCTATGTTTTAAGAAAGCTAAAGCTTATTGAAGGGCCATAAACAAAACTAAAGTGTGATCTTTCAAGGTGAGATAATACTTAATAGGTACCATATGGACCTATACAGAACTGTGTACAGATGTGAACTGTTATCTTCCAGATGTTTTCTAGTAAAGGAGAGAGAATAATCTTAGGCACCATGGGGTGTATATAATAAGGAATGTACAGAACAATCAGGGCAGAAGGAAAATTTAAGAACTTCTGTTAGTAGATTTTTTTTTTTAGTCTAAAATTGAGGACATAAAGGGCTTTGCTCACTTATATTAATAAAATTAAGAAATATTCTTATGGCAAAACTTGCATTGAAGATAAGCATAAGTAAAGATAAAATGGAGAAAAGGACATGTTTCCTATTTCAGTGTCCTCTTCATCAGTCACATTAAGAGGTAGAACAATAATTACCTAATCATATCTGTCATGAAGCTCTTTAAAAATGAAATTATGATAAAGACTATTTGAAGTGTGGATTCATATCACATCAGTACTGATGAACTTCACTCTCGTAGCATCTTGTGCTCTGAGGTGTTAACAGTATATATGATGTATCATATGTATCTAATAGTCACATAAACATGAGGGAAGAAGGCTTCTTCATATTTTTTTCCTGAACAATAAAAAATGTTAGGGGTACACATATCCTTTAGTATCCATGATGACAGTAACCATTTAACCTCTTTATTGAAGGGTGAATTTGTCATAGGAAAGATACCATATACATTTGCAAACATACTTTCTTTGAGCCAGATCTAGTTCACAGATATGTTTCATGCAACTTGCTGCTGCTAAGTCACTTCAGTCGTGTCCGACTCTGTGCGACCCCATAGACGGCAGCCCACCAGGCTCCCCCATCCCTGGGATTCTCCAGGCAAGAACACTAGAGTGGGTTTCCATTTCCTTCTCCAATGCATGAAAGTGAAAAGTGAAAGTGAAGTCACTCAGTCGTGTCTGACTCTTAGCGACCCCATGGACTGCAGCCTACTAGGCTCCTCCATCCATAGGATTTTCCAGGCAAGAGTACTGGAGTGGGGTGCCGTTGCCTTCTCCTCATGCAGCTTACATGATGTTATTTATTTAGTCAGTTTTTACCTAGTTTCTGACATTTAAAACCATGAGGTTTCACATTTTAAAAACACATTTTTTTTTCTCTCTCTCTCTTGTAAATCTCTGCCGATAATGTGCATGCTTTTCTACCTGGGACTCATCTTCCCTCTTTAGTCAAAGAATATTCTTTCAAATTTCCTACGGTTTCCTATACTCTCTGTGTATTCTCTCCAAACCAATTCAGTCATTCATGTTCCTGTTTGCATTTGAGTCTGTGAACTATTTTATATGTGGTAGCTGTAGTGAAGAGAGGTCAAAAAGCTCTGTAGAGGTCAAAAAGCTCTTTACACTAAAGACTACAAAGTGAGGGGTGGAAAGCAGCTGTTGAACAGGAACTGTTCCTTCATTCCTCTCTCATCTTCCTGGGACACTGTGATTAGTTCTCTCAGTGGAATATGAATATAAGTAACATGTTCCAAAGAGTTCTTTTTTCAACTATTGAGGAGACCTTGGTACAGTGGTTACTTGGTACTATCTGGTACACCAGATAGTAAAATGGTGATCCCTGAAATACCATATGGAAAAACATCCTACCAATTGGCAACATACTTCTACTGTGGTAAGCTAGTAAAATTTGTGGGGCTATTCGTTGCAGCAGCAAGCTGTACAATGACTCAGTTCAGTTCAGTTCAGCTGCTCAGTCATGTCCGACTCTTTGCAACCTCATGGACTGCAGCACAGCAGGCTTCCCTGTCTATCAACAAATCCCAGAGCTTACTCAAACTCATGTCCATCGAGTTGGTGATGCCATCCAACCACCTCATCCTCTGCCGTCCCATTCTCCTCCCACCTTCAATCTTTCCCAGCATCAGGGTCTTTTCAAATGAGTCAGTTCTTCGCATCAGGTGGCCAAAGTATTGGAGCTTCAGCTTCAGCATCAGTCCTTCCAATGAATATTCAGGACTGATTTCCTTTAGGATGGACTGGTTGAATCTCCTTGCAGTCCAAGGGACTCTCAAGAGTCTTCTCCAACATTACGGTTCAAAAGCATCAGTTCTTTGGTGCTCAGCTTTCTTTATAGTCCAACTCTCACATCCATACATGGCTACTGGGAAAACCATAGCTCTGACTAGACGGACCTTTGTTGGCAAAGTAATGTCTCTGCTTTTTAATATGCTGTCTAGGTTTGTCATAGCTTTTCTTCCAAGGAGCAAATGTCTTTTAATTTCATGGCTGTGGTCACCATCTGCAGTGATTTGTACAATGACTAATACGCACTAATATTTATGAAATACTTATATATCTCAACCAAATTAGAAAGCACTGTCACATTTACTGATAAATGCAATGGAGAAATAATGAAACTGAAATTAAAGCTGCAGATAACAGTTTGTCCACATTTTTAAAAAAAGCTGAATTTGGAAGGAAAGTTTGCTCTTAAATCAGTTATATTTTTATTAAGATAAAACTAAATGATATTAGTACATATAAATAATAAACAGTGGCAGATTAAATTGTGAACCTACTTCTCTCTCACATCAGAGTAAAAGATGAAAAAAATAGAAACTTAAGACCAAGTTTTAAATTTTGAAAGTAATAAAAAACTTCTATAACTGCAGTGTCAAAATCATTTCAACTTCTCCTACTCTTAGAGTTTACCCTCTTTTTGTTTTAAGCATCCATATTCACTGTACCCTATCAAATATAGAGGAGAAAGAATGTTTTTTTTTTTTTCCCCTAAGTTAAAAACATGTATTTTTCTGGGATAGGGCTTAAGAAAAATTCTAAGCAGGTCATTATTATTCAACATACATTATTCTAAAATAACATATGAGGTGAAGCTAAGACAAACAAACAAAAATCTCCTCTTGGATTGACCTGAAAGGGAAATAGATAGATTAGAATAGAACTCTTCCAACACATACATTGTGTCTTGGCTGAGAGAGATAGCCTAGATCTTATGCAGGGGAGATTTGTGTACTGACTATTTTCAATATGGAATGTAATGTGTGTTCCTTTCCGTGTATGTGTGTACATGTGTCTTGGGCTTGAACAGAGGGTTGGATATGAGGTCAGTCTGTGACTCCAGAGGCCAGAATAGAGTTGGTCAGTTTTGGAAAACAGACAGACCAAAGAGAAAAGTCAGACAAGGAGGAGAGAGAAACCTAGTGTGGGGCAGTAAGGCAGGAATTGCTGCCAATCTTCTCATCTCATCATACATTTGCTTTTTAGGGGAGAGTCATTAGACTCTGAGGCAACACTAGACCTGCAGGTGGGAGTTATGGAGTTCTGATCTCCCAAGTCAATGCATAAAAGGACACATAACTAAAGGAACACCACCATAAATCAATTCTGTGGCTCCTTTAACTTTCCTCATGGTGTCTCTGAGCCACTGATTTTTGTTTCTTTGAAGCATCAGTGATTTTCTATCTACAACAAGAACAGAGTAATTGTGTGGTCTAATATACTATACAGAACCCCAACAAGGAAAATTTCAGAGGAGCCCAGGATTAATAGAAAGTCATAGACTGAAACAAAATTTTTATTTAAGCCAGTAATTTATTACTTGTTCAATTTTGTCTTTCTGAGCATAAAATTAGAATTTAAAAATTGCAAAATCCATAGCTCTTAGAGTAGTACAAATTTGAAGTGGGTTTCCCTCTGGTTGAGCTGCACTTCAGCTAATCTCTGACATCCTTTGTACTCAGATAAGTCTGTATTTCTACATAGAACTCTATTTTGTTATAGAAGATATATATAAATTATATAAATATATATAAATTATTTCAGTATTTTACTTGTAGCACACGAATTTGATGAGTTTAGAAGTAAGGGAATTTTTTTCAGATTTTAGTTTCCCAAACTTCACTACTTTTTTCTCCTCTTTTTTATTGCTAATTTGTTCACTAATTGAACAGATATTTGTTAACAGATATATGTTATTCTAGGTATTGAAGATTCCAAAGATGAGTAAGATATAATAGCTAACCCCCAAGAACCTACAGGATTAAATCACCTGAGATTTATGAGTTAGGCTGTTTAGATGAAGCAAAACAGCAACAACAAAACAGTAGCAATTGACTTTATGAAGGTATTACTTGGATTTTAATGTGATTTTAATATTTCTTAAAATTGGGAAGGACTGTTAAAAATATCCCCAAAATAAGGCTTGAAAGTACCTTCCAACTGATGATTTCTTGTTAGCAAATGATGAGTCATTGATAAAAGTTAACATCTCAGGTTCCATCTTGCGTGTCTGTGCTGAGTCGCTTCAGTTGTGGTATTCCCTAAATCATTAACTCTTCAGTCATATGATTTCAGAACATTTCTAGGAATGATGTAACCCTATTAATCCTGTTATATGACCACATTGGAATTTCATGTGATTTATTCCACTTGTCTTCAACAGTACTCGAGGAAAGAGTCTACTGAAACGTTTTTGTTTGCTTGAAAATTTGAATATAATCTTAGAAGGAGTAATAAATGTAATTGTGACTACTAATTACTTTTTAAGAGTAAGGGCAAAGAAGAAGAGGTTGTATGTTCATAAAGGAAACATATTTAACATCCATCACAATAATAAGCCCAGGTACTTTGAAGGAGAATGTATTCATATACATCTTAATAAATGGATGACCATTAACAATAAAGAATAAACTATATTTGCATTAGAATTAGTTTTAAGAGAGTGATACTGGATGCTCAGGGCTGGTGCACTGGGATAACCCAGAGGGATGGTATAGGGAAGGAGGTGGGAGGGGGGGTTCAAGATGGGGAACACATGTACACCTGGGGAGGATTAATGTCAATGTATGGCAAAACCAATACAATATTGTAAAGTAAAAAAAAAAGAAAGAAAGAAAAAAGAAATATATGAACAAAATGAGAATATCAACAAAGAGAAATAAAGAGAAACTAGAAATTCTAAAAAAAAAAAAGAGAGAGAGGGTGTAAAAGTGTATCACATAGTAATTTATATTAAAGGAAACAGTATATCATTAAAAATGTTAATCATGTCAAACCAAAATTTTATAGATTTTTTTTACCCTCAGTTTGGATTTTATTTTTATAATATCACAAAATAAAGATCAGGAGCAATACATGATTGATTATACATATTTGTTCTAGTAATGCAGATTTTCCTTAGACACTTTGCAGAGTTGTAGTCACGAAGTGAGTAGAGAGAAACAAATTTAGACCAGCAGACATTGAAAATAGAATGTAGTATTAAGGGATAGGCTCTGAAGTTACCCTGCCTGGATTCACATACCAGCTCTCCCACTTTCTAGCTGTGGAACTTTGGGCAAGAAGCATACCCTCTTTGTACTTCAGTTTCTTCATCTGTATTCCATCATACCTCATTGGTTTATTGTAAAATAAAGTGAGTTTGTTACTACTCCTACCATTACTACAACTACTACCACTACTACATTTGCCATAAGTATTCCTGTTACTGCTATAGAATAACCAAGAAAGAGTTGAGTTTTGTATAAGTCAGCTAGGGCAGAAGTTGTTGAAGGGATGCTATATTTCTAAAGCAATAGAGTAAAGAGCCTTATGCAGTTAATGATTCAGGAATAGTGACGAGAAGATAAGAGTGATCAGCCATTCCAGAGGCTGTTATTTGGATGCTCTAGTTGATATTCTGCCAGGCTACTCAAAACCCAGTGGTGTTTTAGTTGTGGTTGGGGACTAAGTGTTTAACTATGGTTGTGAAAGAGTAGAAGTACTGAGATCACTGGCTGGTCTGCATCCAATTCTTTATCCAATGAGCTTGTTTACTGCAGAAACTTATTCTCTTCAGCTTTAAGATTAGGATGTTTTAAAGGATTCAAAAGCCTGTTTGAGTTTTAACGCTCAGAGTTCTTAAGACATACATGACTTGTCAAAGTCTATGTCATTTATTAGTGTTAGAACTCAAACCAAATGCATAAAATATGTTTTAAATATATTCAAACAGTGTTAACCTTAATTCATTTTAATGTGATGAAGTCAAAAACAACAAATAGGAATGTAAACAACAGACACCTGATAGTCATGAGATGATCTAGAGTTTAATAGCTTGGAGTTTTCCTTAGACTGTGTAGTGTTTCAAAGTTGGGGCACTGAATACAGAAGATTGCCTTGACTTGAAAGAAATGAAGCATCATTTCTTCTGGGTTCAGTAAACAGCTTTAAAAAGGAAAAACAAAATACCATTTTCATATCTATGTGCCTTACCCTCTAGGCTGTGAGAATCCAGAGAAAGGTTTTGCAGAACCTTACCATTAAGAAGATGTATGCCAAAAAATGAAGTATGCATTTGGATGGAAATCAGCATATTTCCAGGGAATTTAAGGCTGACAGAGATCAATTTGGAGTCAGGCTACTAGTCAGGCTACAAGCTTCATAACAAGCATGCCAGTGTAGCTCAAACCTCAACAATTAAGAAATGATTAGGCGAAAATACCTTTTGAGTAGATTTTTGTATTGTTTCGAAACACTTAGTTGCTGCCTCTCCTTGTGAGAAGATTGTATTTTTCCCATTCTGTTGACAGGAGATTTGACCATGTGTCTTGCTTCCTTCAATAAGTGTGTGAGTAAAGTTATATCATTTTAGAGCAGAAGATTTGAAAGCCCTCACATGGTTCAAGTGCAGCTTTTTTCTTTCCCTCTCCCAGGAGAATAGCATGTCCTTGATAAAGATCCTTAGTAATGTGGGACCCAAATGGGGCAAAGCCAAACTGACCAGTAACCTAAATAAACATGATAAGGTGTAAATATTTTTGTTGCAAGTCACTGAGATTTCGGGATTGTTTGTCATTACTCCATAAGTTAGTATAGACTAGTTAATAATGTTCCTGCTTCCTTCAGCAAAAATAGTTTTACCTGGTTGCATTTGAATATATACTCTTGGTTACTTCATCTTATAGTGGGCAATGTCTGTGCCAATTTGAATTAGCTATTAAATTTTGCCTAAAATATCTCCATGTTCTCTAAATCTAAACCTTTTATTGAATAGACAGAATAGGAAATGATACATTTTTTCACCATAACCAAAAGTTATTAATAATAATATATAGTAGTAGTAATTTCTTTGGCATAATAATGGGTCTTAGAAATGGAAGAGCAATTTTACCTTTTTCTGAGAAAATTATCTTAAAAGTTAAAACTTGTTGGATGTTATGGAATTCATAATGATGCTTAGAATGAACTGACATGTAACTTGTGTTCTACCTGCAATGGCTCTTCCACCTCTTTTTGAGAAGAAAGATTGACATTCTGCATGACCTTTGAACACAAAGAGAAAACATTTCAGTTTATTGAGTGACAGCTGTAAATGGAATGGCTCAGCAAAAGTAAATTCAATTTCCTTTCTTTGGAAGTATAAATTATACAGATAGCCACAGTGTCTACAATTATGTTGGCTAATCTGTGATTCTGAGTTATTCTTTACACATTGCTTCCTCCTTGAGTCTGGGGTGTTATTTCAGAGGGACAGTTCCAGGGAGTAATGGATTATTTCTCAACAAGAAAGGCAACCAGAGACTTTGGAAGGAAAATGAGAGAAATTCAGTACTAGAAAACATGAGTGAACAAAGAGTTTGCTGTCACAGGTGCCTTTGAAGATAATTATATACCTTCCTGGCACCATCAATGGCACCCATTTATACTCTTTTTAGAGGAAGATAAAAAGAAGCAGTGAGCTATTATATCTATAGTTTCAACTTTACAATTTGACCTTTGGGGACTTTTTAGGTCTGTTTCATAGAGGAAGATGAAATGTACTGTTTATTGAAAAAAGAAGAAGAAAGCTGTGAGTATCCTGGATTACCACTGACACTGTTTCTAATCCCAAAACAATAGGGCATATTAGATTAGATTATGTTATGCTTGCGCTGAAATCTCATTTCTTATTCATACTACTACTATCACCTGCAGATCAGTAGAGGCTTCTATTCCACATAGTCACTCAGGTTCCCAAATTGTTGAGGGCTCTACTATCTACCTTCTAGCTATACTGTCTGGAAGACATGATATATAAGTTTCTCAGTTAGCATAGCAGGAGGGGGAAAAAAAGCCGGAGAGTCTTTCACTAACAGTTAAAATGCTTTAGTTCAGAAGAGATGCCTAACACAAACTATTGGTCAGAACTAGTCACATGGCCTTTCCTAATTTCTGGGAGTTAGGGAAGTAGAATCATCCTCTCAGGTAAAGAATCTGCCTTCCATTGCAAGAGACACGGATTCGATCCTTGAGTTGGGAAGATCCCCTGAAACAGGAAATGGCAACCCACTCCTGTCCATGGGAAATTCCATGGACAGAGGAGCCTGGAGGGCTACAGTCCATGGGTTTGCAAAGAGTTGGACACAACTGAGCACACAACACAATTTGTCTAGCAGGACAAGAAAACTAGTTATGAATGAGTTTAAATACTGATGTGTTCAAGTATAAAAGTGAACAGACACCAATCTTAAAAAACCTACTGGGAACCTTACAATGAAAAGAAACAGCTATCAGATATATATATA
Organism: Bos mutus; assembly: GCF_027580195.1. Classification (NCBI taxonomy): domain Eukaryota; kingdom Metazoa; phylum Chordata; class Mammalia; order Artiodactyla; family Bovidae; genus Bos; species Bos mutus. The sequence goes on from NC_091617.1 coordinate 53,694,415, forward strand.
AACAAGTATCATACCTCTGTAAGTAGAATATCAGAAAATCTGTGAGTCACAAGAGAATATTTCCTTTAGAAAATTGTCTTTACACCTGTTTCTTGAAAAATTGTCACCCATTCATTGTTTCATAACTGTATTGGTCAAAAAATATTTTAAATGTTGCTATTAAACCAGGGAACAGATTATGATCTTTTAGAAAATAGAATCCTATAACTGTAGTCAACCTTTTTAAACTGGAAGGAATTGTAATACTAACAATAAAAAGGATAGTTTCCCAATATATGGGTTTTGGCAGGTAAAGAATAAGGAGCAAGTTGGTGCCAGAGAAGTTTTTACTGAATAAAAGACAGTAACAGAGGTTGACAGAGACTAGTTGCATCAGACTAAGTAATTTGTTTTTCTCTTTCTGTCATGGTCACCAGACAAGAGCAGAGAGAGGACCTTCTTCAAAAAATCTCAGCATCTTCTACCTGATCAAGGATGCTTGGTTGCATATTCTACTAACAATGGGAAATAGTAGCCTAATGAGTTAGTTTAACTCATGCTTGCTGGTAAAAAATTAGATCATGGATCTGGGCATCAGTAAATCTTAAGACCTCCCTCAAGTAGGTCTAAGTTAGAAGCTTGGCAGTGGAACCATTGCTGTAGGTGAAGCAGAGCTCATGTATTGTTTTATGTGCCATTCCATCTCCAGAGTCTAACGTTATCCATAGCATACAGTAGTACCCAGTACATATTTGCTGACTAAATGAATGTTGAATATATTTGAAAAAATATGTAAAATGTAAAACACTATATAGATAGTGCCAGCAAAGGCTTACAATGAGAAGTACAATTTTAAAAATGAACACGAATTAAAACAAATGTTAGTCAACCTCTCTTTCACATTGATTGGAAATACAGGTTTGTGGGGGTAATAGCTATTAATTTCCAGTGATAAACACAATTAAGTAATTAAATGGAGGGTTGTTCTCCTTCTTTCTGAAAGGCCCTATGTGGCAGGTGTTAGCACTTAAGTAAGTGTGACCCACCGTTAATTCAGATGTCTGAGTTTCCACAGAATGCAGTTACATCTGTCTTGAGAGAGCTATAATTAAACACCACATTATAAGAGGAATTAAATATGATGGCCACTGTGATAACATATTTGGTCCTCCTATGGCTTAACACTCATAATTTCTTGCCACTTGTCAATTTTGACTCTTTTTAAACATTTCTGACCAACACTTCTACTGTCTTAGTAAGAGAAACATAGAGAAAAAAAATGTTGGGTGGATTCTTTCGTTGCAGGAGTCTTAAAAAATCATTTATCTCTGCTTTGAACCTATTCAAAATTTCCCTCTATATTTCTCATAAAAGTCTTCCTTTTTCTTGTCTTCATTCTCTTTCCTACATTATATTTCCTACAAATAACAATTCTGTTATTTCTTAAGTCAGCCTCCAATCTGCCTCAGAGGCTTCATTATCTGTTTCATTTTAGGGTCTATGATTCCATAGATAGTGAGACAAATAATTTCTTAGCATAATAGAGAAGGCCTCTGAGGTTTTAACTTTAACCCATATTTTCAGACTTATGCTTCTTTTCATGTTAGGTCCATGAATCAAGACAAATTGGAAGTGGTCAAACAGGAGATGGCAAGAGTGAACATCGACATTTTAGGAATCAGTGAACTGAAATGGACTGGAATGGGTGAACTTAACTCAGATGACCATTATATCTATTACTGTGGGCAAGAATCCCTTAGAAGAAATGGAGTAGCCATCATAGTCAACAAAGAGTCTGAAATGCAGTACTTGGATGCAATCTCAAAAATGACAGAATGATCTCTGTTCATTTCCAAGGCAAACAATTCATATCACAGTAATCCAAGTCTATGCTTGGACCAATAATGCTGAAGAAGCTGAAGTTGCATGGTTCTATGAAGACCTACAAGACCTTTTGACCTAACACCCCCAGAAGATGTTCTTTTCATTATATGGGACTGAAATGAAAAGTAGAAAGTCAAGAAATACCTGATTAATAGGCAAATTTGGCCTTGGAGTACAGAATGAAGCAGGACAAAGGCTAATAGAGTTTTGCCAAGAGAACACACTGGTCATAGCAAACACTCTCTTCCAACAACAAAAGAAAAGACCCTACACATGGACATCACCAGATGGTCAATACCAAAATCAGATTGACTATATTCTTTGCAGCCAAAGATGGAGAAGCTCTATACAATCAGCAAAAACAAGACTGGGAGCTGACAATGGCTCAGACCATTAACTCCTTATTGCCAAATTCAGAAAAAGTAAGGAAAACCACTAGACTATTCAGGTATGACCTAAATCAAATCCCTTATGATTATACAGTGGAAGTGACAAATACATTCAAGGGGTTAGATTTGATAGACAGAGTACCTGAAGAACTATGGACAGAGGTTCATGACATTGTACAAGAGGCAGGGATCAAGACCATTTCTAAGAAAAGAAATTCAAAAAGGCAAAATGGTTGTCCAAGGAAGCCTTCCAAATAGCTGTGAAAAGAAGAGAAATTAAAAGCAATGTAGAGAAGAAAAGATATACCCATTTGAAAGTAGAGTTCCAAAGAATAGCAAGGAGAGAAGAGAAAGCCTTCCTCAATGATCAATGCAAAGAAATAGAGGAAAACAATAGAATGGGAAAGACTAGAGATCTCTTCAAGAAAATTAGAGATACCAGGGAATATTTCGTGCATCAGATCAGATCAGTCGCTCAGTCATGTTCGACTCTTTGCGACCCCATGAATCGCAGGATGCCAGGCCTCCCTGTCCATCACCAACTCCCGGTGTTCACTGAGACTCACATCCATCGAGGCAGTGATGCCATCCAGCCATCACATCCTCTGTCGTCCCCTTCTCCTCCTGCCCCCAATCCCTCCTAGCATCAGAGTCTTTTCCAATGAGTCAACTCTTAGCATAGGTGGGCACAAAAAAGAACAGAAACAGCATGGACCTAACAGAAGCAGAAGATATTAAGAAGAGGTGGCAAGAATACACAGAAGAACTATACAAAAAAGGTCTTCATGACCCAGATAATCACGATGGTGTGATCACTCACCTTGAGCCAGACATCCTGGAATGCGAAGTCAAGTGGGCCTTAGGAAGCATCACTACGAACAAAGCTAGTGGAGGTGATAGAATTCCAGTTGAGTTATTTCAAATCCTACAAGATGATGCTATGGAACTGCTGCACTGAATATGCCAGAAAATTTGGAAAACTCAGCAGTGCCCACAGGATTGGAAAAGGTCAGTTACATTCCAATCCTAAAGAAAGGCAATGCCAAGGAATGCTCAAACTACTGCACAATTGCACTCATCTCACACGATGGCAAAGTAATGCTCAAAATTCTCCAAGCCAGGCTTCAACAGTACATGAAACGTTAACTTTTGGATGTTCAAACTGGATTTAGAAAAGGCAGAGGAACCACAGATCAAATTGCCAACATCTTCTGGATCATCAAAAAAGCAAGAGAGTTCCAGAGAAACATCTATTTCTGCTTTATTGACTATGCCAAAGCCTTTGACTATGTGGATCACAACAAACTGGAAAATTCTGAAAGAGATGGGAATACCAGACCACCTGACTTGCCTCTTGAGAAATCTGTATGTAAGTCAGGAAGCAACAGTTAGAACTGGACATGGAACAACAGACTGGTTCCAAATAGGAAAAGGAGTACATCAAGGCTGTATATTGTCACCCTGCTTATGTAACTTCTATGCAGAGTACACCCTGAGAAATGCTGAGCTGGAGGAAGCACAAGCTGGAATTTCTCCAGGATTGCCTGGAGAAATATCAATAACCTCATATATGCATATGACACCAACCTTATTGCAGAAAGAGAAGAACAACTAAAGAGCCTCTTGATGAAAGTTAAAGAGGAGAATGAAAAAGTTGGCCTTAAACTCAACATTCAGAAAACTAAGATCATGGCATCCAGTCCCAACACTTCATGGGAAATAGATGGAGAAACAGTGGAAACAGTGACAGACTTTATTTTCTTGGGTTCCAAAATCACTGCAGAAAGTGACTGCAGCCATGAAATTAAAAGACACTTTCTCCTTTGAGGGAAAGTTATGACCAATATAGACAGCATATTAAAAAGCAGAGACATTACTTTGCCAACAAAGGTCTGTCTGGTCAAAGCTATGTTTTTCCTAGTAGTCATGTATGGATGTGAGAGTTGAACTATAAAGAAAGCTGAGAACCGAAGAATTGATGCTTTTGAACTGTGGTGTTGGAGAAGACTCTTGAGAGTCCCTTGGACAGCAAGGAGATCCAACCAGTCCCTCCTAAAGGAAATCAGTCCTGAATATTCATTAGAAGGACTGATGCTGAGGCTGAAACTCAAATACTTTGACCACCTGATGCTAAGCACTGACTCATTTGAAAAGACCCTGATGCTGAGAAAGATTGAAGGCTAGAGGAGAATGGAATGACAGAGGATGAGATGTTTGGGTGTCCTCATTGACTCAATGGACATGAGTTTGAGTAAACTCGAGGAGTTGGTGATGGACAGGGATACCTGGCATGCAGTCCATGGGGTCAGAAAGAATTGGACATGACTGAGAAACTGAGCTGAAGTGAACTCTCGCTTCCAAACTTCTCTTTCCAAAATATGTCCTTAGTTACAAGTGGCATTTTGATTGTTTCCCAAATACATCATATATTTTTACACTCCACCAGTTAGGATATTTTCAGTAAATTTACTTAATTTTCTTAAAGAATATTTATTGTTTCACACAAAAAAAATCCCAAATAGAGAGAGAGAAATATTCCAGTGTTACCTGGTTCAATGGTATAATCTAGTCATCGGAGATCTGGTTCTTTTCTTTTTCCTCTCTGTCATTTTCAGCTTGTTGTTTCCATTTTCTTCATGGTCACAAGTTGACTGAATCAGCTCCACAAGTTACATTTCCAAACAACCAAATCTGCAGACAGTAAAAAGAAATTTTTCTTTTTTATGTAGCTTTTTTAGAGTGAGACTCAGAACTTTATTAGAAGTCTTCAGACATCTCTTCTTGTCCCATTGGCCAGAATTGTATCTCATGTCTTTCCCATCTATTGGTGAGAGAACGGTTGATTTAAATCAGTCATCATTCACCCACTGTGGTTGGGGAGAGACCTTATCTTCTTAGAAGGACTTGTTGGAGAAGACTGAACCAAACTGAGGTTTTCTTGATATAAGGTTGGAAAATAGCTGTTGAGTGTGATACTGTGTCATTCATGAACACAACTTAACTTTTCTGCTTGTAGTGTTCTTTGCCTGTCCCCCCTCCTCTTCAGGTAAATTATAACTCAATCATCAGTATGCTCTTCCAATGTCATATTCTCTGTGCAGCTTTATTCAGCTCCCTGTAGAAAATGTTATTTGCTTTTTTTTTTTTTTACTTCCAAAGCTGTTCTTACGTCTACTAAATCTTGTACCAAACTCTCTCTCTCTATATATAATATGTATATGTATGTGTGTATATATGCATACATACATATGTATATACATATGTGTATATGTATACATATATGTCTACATGTATGTATATGTATGTACATATGTGTGTATGTATAGTATATATACATATGTATCAGTTCAGCTCAGTCACTTAGTCATATCCGACTAGTTGTGATCCCATGGACTGCAGCATGCCTGGTTTCCCTGTCTATCACCAACTCCCAGAGCTTGCTCAAACTCATGTCCATCGAGTCAGTGAAGCCATCCAACCATCTCATCTTCTGTCATCCCCTTCTCCTCCCACCTTCAATCTTTCCCAGCATCAGGGTCTTTTCCAGTGAGTCGGTTCTTTGCATCAGATGGCCAAAGTATTGGAGCTTCAGCTTTAGCGTCTGTGCTTCCAATGAGTATTCAGGACTGATTTCCTTTAGGATTGACTGATTTGGTCTCCTTGCAGTCCAAGGGAATCTCAAGAGTTTGCTCCAACACCATGGTTCCAAAGCACCAATTCTTTGGCGCTCAGCTTTCTTTATAGTCCAACTCTCACATCCATACATGACTACTGGAAAAACCATAGCTTTGACTAGATGGACCTTCGGCAAAGTAATGTCTCTGCTTTTTATTACATTGTCTAGGTTTGTCATTACTTTTCTTCTGAGGAGCAAGTGTCTTAATTTCATGGCTTCAGTCACCATCTGCAGTGATTTTGGAGCCCAAGAAAATAAAGTCTGTCACTGTTTCTATTGTTTCCCTATCTATTTACCATTAAGTGATGGGACTAGATGCAATGATTTTTGCTTTTTTGAATGTTGAGTTTTAAGCCAGTTTTTACTCTCTTCTTTCACTTTCATCAAGAGGCTCTTTAGTTCCACTTTGCTTTCTGCCATTAGAGTGGTGTCATTTGTGTAACTAAGGTTACTGATATTTCTCCTGGCACTCTTGATTCCCACTTGTGCTTCAACCAGCTCAGAATTTCATGATGTACTCTGTAAGTTAATTAAGCAGGGTGACAATATACACCCTTAACATACTCCTTTTCAAACTTGAAACCAGTCCGTTGTTCCATGTCTGGTTCTAGCTGTTGCTTTTTGACCTGCACACAGCTTTCTCAGAAGACAGATAAGGTGGTCTGGTATCTCTTTCAGAATTTTCCAGTTTGTTGTGATCCACACAGTAAAAGGCTTTGGCATAGACAATAAAGCAGAAGTACATGTTTTTCTGGAGCTCTCTTTCTTTTTTGATGATCCAGCAGATGTTGGCATTTTGTCCTCTGGTTCCTCTGCCTTTTCTAAATCCAGCTTGTACATATGGAAGGTCTGAGTTCACATACTGTTGAAGCCTCACTTGGAGAATTTTGAGCATTACTTTGTTAGCATGTGAAATGAGTGCAATTGTGAGGTAATTTGAACATTTTTTGCCGTTGTCTTTCTTTGGGACTGGAATGAAAACTGACTTTTTCCAGTCCTTTGGTCACTGCTGAATTTTCCAAATTTGCTGGCATATTGAGTGAAGCACTTTTACAACATCATCTTTTAGGATTTGAAATAGCTCAGCTGGAATTCTATCACCTCAACTAACTTTGTTCATAGTGATGCTTCCTAAAGCCCACTTGATTTCGCATTCCAGGATGTCTGGCTCTAGGTGATTGATCACACTATCGTGATTATCTGGGTCATGAAGACCTTTTTTGTATAGTTCTTCTGTGTATTCTTGCCACCTCTTCTTAATATCTTCTACTTCTGTTAGGTCCATGCTGTTTCTGTTCTTTTTTGTGCCCACCTGTGCATGAGAAACCTATATGCAGGTCAGGAAGCAACACTTACAACTGGACATGGAACAACAGACTGGTTCCAAATAGGAAAAGGAGTATGTCAAGGCTGTATATTGTCACCCTGCTTATTTAACTTACATGCAGAGTACATCATGAGAAATGCTGGGCTGGAAGAAGCACAAGCTGGAATCAAGATTGCCAGGAGAAATATCAATAACCTCAGATATGCAGATGACACCACCCTTATGGCAGAAAGTGAAGAGGAACTAAAAAGCCTCTCGATGAAAGTGAAAGAGGAGAGTGAAAAAGTTGGCTTAAAGCTCAACATTCAGAAAACGAAGATCATGGCATCTGGTCCCATCACTTCATGGGAAATAGATGGGGAAACAGTGTCAGACTTTATTTTTGTGGGCTCCAAAATCACTACAGATGGTGATTGCAGCCATGAAATTAAAAGACACTTACTCCTTGGAAGGAAAGTTATGACCAACCTAGATAGCATATTCAAAAGCAGAGACATTACTTTGCCAACAAATGTTTGTCTAGTCAAGGTTATGGTTTTTCCTGTGGTCATGTATGGATGTGAGAGTTGGACTGTGAAGAAAGCTGAGCGCCGAAGGATTGATGTTTTTGAACTGTGGTGTTGGAGAAGACTCTTGAGAGTCCCTTGGACTGCAAGGAGATCCAACCAGTCCATTCTGAAGGAGATCAGCCCTGGGATTTCTTTGGAAGGAATGATGCTAAAGCTGAAACTCCAGTACTTTGGCCACCTCATTCAAAGAGTTGACTGATTGGAAAAGACTCTGATGCTGGGAGGGATTGGGGGCAGGAGGAGAAGGGGATGACAGAGGATGAGATGGCTGGATGGCATCACTGACTAGATGGACGTGAGTTTGTGTGAACTCCGGGAGTTGGTGATGGACAGGGAGGCCTGGCATGCTGCAGTTCATGGGGTCACAAAGAGTAGGACATGACTGAGTGACTGAACTGAACTGAACTGGTGCATGAAATATTCCCTTGGTATCTCTAATTTTCTTGAAGAGATCTCTGGTCTTTCCCATTCTACTGTTTTTCTCTATTTTTTGCAGTGATCACTTCAGTGGGCTTTCTTATCTTTCCTTGCTATTCTATAGAGATCGGCATCAAATGGTATATCTTTCCTTTTATCCTTTGCCTTTCACTTCTCTTATTTTCTCAGGTATTTACAAGGCCTCCTCAGACAACCATTTTGTCTTTTTGCATTTCTTTTTCTTGAGGATTGTCTTGGTCACTGCCTCATGTACAATGTCACGGAACTCCCTTCATAGTTCTTCACATACTCTGTCTATCAAATCTAATTCCTTGAATCTATTTGTCACCTCCACCCTATAAGTGTAAGGGATTTGATTTAGGGGATATCTGAATGATCTAGTGGTTTTCCCTGCTTTCTTCAATTTAAGCCTCAATTTTGCAATAAGTAGTTCATCTGACAACTTTGTTAAATGGCAAGATCCTGGGAATTAAGGGTTTATTTACCACTGAATTCCTGGTACTCAAAACTGCCTGACACGGAGTAGATGCTGAGTAAACGTTTTCAAGATTGAATGATCAAAGTTAAACTATATCAGAATATCTCAAGAAATGCTTTTTTGCTAATGTGTGTGGTTTATAGAACTAATTCATAACAAGAACTATTTTTCTAAGGGTGGTTGCTCTCCTGATTTGTAGATGGACTGGAGATAATGGCTTTCCTTTCCAGGTGGCTCAGTGATAATCCACCTGCAAGTAGGAGATGCAAGTTCGATCCCTGGGTTAGGAAGACCCCCTGGAAAGGGAAATATCAACTAACTCCAATATTCTTTCCTGGGAAATCCCATGGACAGAGGAGCCTGGTGGGCTATAGTCCATGGAGTTGTAAAAGAGTCAGACATGACTTACTGACTAAACAACAATAAAAAACAGTATTTTGTGAAAACCTTTTTGGTCACTTTAGGTCTTTAGAAACCAGACATACCTGGACATGCATATTCAAAGTGTACATTTTTAACACTGCCCTAGGCTCTTGGGACACAAAATAACACAGGTATAGACACTGTTCTCAGAGAGCCCAGGATCTCCTGGAGCATATAGGCTTTTATATAAGTAATTACAATTCAGTGCATATTTGGAGATGTACCTCTCAACCTAAAGTAGGAACTCTAAGGAAGGAAATAATGAGACAGATTATTCCCTTGGATTACCCGCTTGGATAGCCTCTTAGATTACCCCCTATCCATAGTGGAGGTGATGCCTAACTTTGCTATGAGATGATATTAAGAATTTTTCCAGGTGAACCAGGGAAAGAAGGCATTCCAAAATGATACAGAAGAATATACAAAGATACAGAATCATGTAATTATATGCATAATTAGAAAGTGTAGGTAGTTCTGCAATCTTAGAAGGTATATTTTGAGAAGAACAACACCAGGAGAGGAAACTTTCAGAGAAATAAAAGGGTTGGATATGAATGGTGTTTTGTGTCATGAGAAAGATCTGGGGTTAACTCTGAAGGCTTTTACTGGGAGCTGGTTAGCTCATTATGCATTATTGCAAAGGGAATATGCCCTTTAACTAACAGATGCACTTTGAGCTCTCATTGGCTACATGGTGGTAAAGTCTTTTATTGGCAAATTAGAGAACCTCAGCAGACTAAATTGATATAAAATGATCTGCTTTCTGTTTTACTTTCAAAATAATAGGAAATTTGAAATGGATCTTCTCCCCGTGAGCATTTTTCATCCTCTTCTTGTCACCTGGGGGATGTTAATGCTTTTGGACTGCTGCCTGCAGCTTTGGCCTTGCCCCCTAAGTGGATATTTGGTGATGGCAATGCACCCTCATAAAGATAGACTGCTGATTACATTTCCATTAAAAACCAGAATCATGTCTGTCTGCTAATTTCCTTGCCAATAAGAGTTAGAGTTTTACTGTGGCAAGTTTGCTGTGGAGAACCACTTTTCTAGTTAAAGTACAAAGAGATAGCATAAGAAATTTAAGACTATAGCCTTCATCAACAAATATCCTAAATAGAGTCTCTAAATATATATCTTTGTATGTGTGTGTGTCATGTGACATTCTTTGTGACAAGTTATATTATTGTCTGACCTTTCAGATTCTATTTTTTCACTGAAGGCACAACAGATGTATAGAGTGTAATTCCAGATACCCATTCATCAAGCATCTATGAAACACTGATTATGTGCCATACATTGTGCTAGATGTCATGACTTGAATATGGCATAGCTGTTGCCCTCAAGAAGCTTTATAGTTCAATCCTACCTACCCTTGGGTATAAGGTGTTTTCATAGTAAATAAAAAAATTAAATTCTTATGAAAGAAAGAAAAGCTATTATAACACTGTGGTGTGCCAAAATAGATGGTAAATACAATTTTAGGATCCAGATTAGCATTTGTAGTAGATTTAATTATAATAAAGTCTCTATAAAATAATTTTTATATCATATTTTTTCTCTTTGATCACCATTTCTTATGGCCTAAATGTTTATTTCCTCATAAAATTTATATGTTGAAGCCCTAACTCCCAGTGTGATGTTATTTTGAATTTGGGACTTTGGGAGGTAATTAGGGTTTAATGAGGACATGAGATTGTGGCTTTCATAGTAGAATTAGCATGCTCAATGGAAGAGACACCAGAAAGCTGACTTTCCCACCTGCCTTCTATTTCTGTCATTGTCTCCAAGTGTATGTCCTGAAAAAGGTCTGTGAGCACATCTCAAGCAGGCAGCAGCCTACATGCCAGGGAGAGAGCTCTTACTAGAACAAATGCTGCTGGCAGCTGGTTTAGGATTTCTAGCCTCCAGAACTATGAAAAAGTACTTTTCCATTGTTTAAACCATTCAGTATAAGGTGGATGTTATGGCAGCCTTCCATATGTGACTTCCCTGGTGGCTCAGATGGTAAAGCATCTGCCTACAATGTGGGAGACCTGGGTTCGATCCCTGGATCAGGAAGATACCCTGGAAAAGGAAATGGCAACCCACTCCAGTATTCTTGTCTGGAAAATCCCATGGATGGAAGAGCCTTGTTGGCTACTGTCCATGGGGTTGCAAAGAGTCGGACACGACTAAGAGACTTCACTATCTATCTATCACTATGGCAGCCTAAGCTAATATCTACCATACTGTATTAGACACCATGCCTGGTACTTTCCTTTTATTTTTCCATAATGCTCACCATGACCCCGAGGCACTGATTATTGTCTTATTTTGTTGATATATAAACTGAGGCCAGGGGCTTAAATAATTTTCCTGGGATAACAAAACTAATAAGTGGCAAGTCAAGACTTGAGTTTATATCCATGTTATGTCCACTACCAAATGACATCACTTCATAGCACAGTTTCATTAATCTGTGTTCCTGTATAGTGAAAAGTGCACTACTCAGATATTTGTATTCTAACCTCCTAAATCTCTACTTTTTTCCCACTCATAATTTAGAAATAATCACACAAACTCATTAGTTTTTGTTGCTAAAGATTCACAATGCTTGACACAGGCTTCCCTGGTGGTCCAGTGGTTAAGAATCTGCTTTGCAATGGAGGTGACATTGCTTCAATCCCTGGTCCAAGAAGATCCTATAAGCTACAGGGCAACTAAGTTTGTGAATCATAACTACTGAGCCCATGTGCCCAGAGCCTGTGCTCCTCAACAAGAGAAGCCGCCACAATAAGAAACTCACGCACCACAACTAGAGAGAAGCCTGCCCGCAATAAGGGAGACTCAGAACAGCCATACATACATAAATACAAATTTTTTAAATACTTAACAATAGTGTATCATCTATGTACTGATTTCAGGAGACATAGAAGAAGAATTTTTTTTTCCCCTGAGATCCAAGCATCATCTTCTTCAGTAACTATTTTATTTTGTAATGATGAAGAGAAGCAATATAACAGTTGTCTGACACAATATGATAGCACTTCATAATGTGATTTCTGAGATTCTTTACCTCTGTTTTTATTTGTTTTGGAAATCATGTGTTGATGTGAATCAGTGGCAGGTAGGACTGTCAGATACATCATTTAGCAAATCATACAGGCATTCTTCTGCTTTGGATAGTTTATTTCCTTGTCAGTTCTAGCTTACCTTTGAAAATATGGAATATGTATAAATTTGGTAGTATTTTCTTTTCCAGTATGCTTTGAACTTGTGTATTTCTTTCACTGACTGAAATAATGTACAGTTATTCCTGAACCAGTGTCTTTTGAGGGAAGTCTGAATGTGTTCATGTTCCTATTTCATTGTTCTCTTTTTCCTTTGTAGGAAAACGTCTAAAAGAGTGGTTTATACTCACTGATTCTAAATTCTCTCCTCTCAAGCTTTTAAAACCTAACTTCCACCAAATTTGCTGCAAACTGCTCTTACCAAGATACCTTGTGACCTTTATATTGCTAAATCTAATGCTAATTCTCATTCATCTTGACCCATCAGCAGCATTTTAAACAATTGATCATTCCTCTTTCTTGAAGCACTTTTTTTTTCTTGGTTTCCAGGATTTTGCATTCATCTGGTTTTCTCTTTCTCTAGCCACTGCTTTGAGTGTATTTTGCTGATTTACCTTCATCTATGGGATTCCTATGTGTTGAAGTGTCTTTGGGATCAGTCTTTGGACCTCTTCCTTTTCCTGCATATTTTTCAACACTTAGTGATTTCACATAGTCTTGTGCCTATTTAAATCATCTATTTTATGTATCTCTTCCTGTATAACAAATCACCCCAACATTTAGTGGTTAAAAATAGTAATAATTGTTATCTCTCAGTTTCTCAGTTGAGTGGTTCTGGTTTGGGGTGTCTTATGAGATTACAGTCAGATGCCTTTTTGAAGGCTTTATTGGGGCTGGAGGTTTCACCTATGGGGTGGCTCATTTGCATGTCTGGTGAGTTGGCCCTACTATTGGACAGAGGCCTCAGTTGTTCTCCATTGATCTCTGTAGATAGAAAGTCATACACTTTGGTTTCCATTGCCTGTCATATTGAGCCAGTCCTGCTTCAAGATGGAAATAGATGCCATAAAGACGTAACTACCGGGAGATGAGGGTCATTAAGGGTCCTCTTTGAAGCTAAATACCATAGTCTACTTGTGCCCCCACTGATAGCCCTCTCATATACAAAATACATTCACTCTTCCCCAAATATACCCTCTACTTGCATCTTTTATGCCTCAAGTGCAGGCTGCCATCAAGTGTCGCCTCTGCTAAATTAAGTTCAGGTGTGAATGAGGTGACCCAGGTTAAGTTCATGGAGTGAAATTTCTCTTGATCCAAAGACCTGTGAGCTAAAGAGACAAGTTATCTGCACCCAACACACCCAATATACATTGATGGAAAAGACAGAAGATATGTGTCCCAAATGTTCCATTTCATAAAAGAAATAAATAGGAGGCTCACAGGAGCAACTTGTCTCAGGTAATTTGAAATCCTGCTCTTGTTAAAATGTGTTAAAGTGCATGTCTTTTGTCTGGAGAGTATTCATTTTTATGCTTAGCTCTGCTGTTTGAGATGTTGGTTCCATATTCGGAATCATTTTTTCTTTTCCATAATAAATGGTTTGTGTTTGAGTAGTTTTTCAGCCTGCTTCCACCCCACAATATTTCAGAGTTCAAAATAATCTTTTTTATTGTATCCACTCCTGTTAGTCTGAGCTAGCCATGTTTTCACAAATGTAGGTCACTTAAAAAACTGTTTGGGTCTCCTGTGAATCATATTGAGGGTTCATTCAATTAGCAAACATCCACATTGATCAACCAATCTTGTTACAGTAGATCCTTCTTTACCTTGGCCTTCTTATAATGCTGTTATAGGAAAACACACCTTAGATTTCATAGAAGCCCCACTGTTTAATGAAGTGGGTCTGTGAGGCCTGCCTCTAAGATCCTTCAAGGCCTTACCTTTTTGTTGTTGTTGTTGTTTTAAGATACCACTTTGAATATTTCTGAGGTCTTGAAGGATTTTGTTGTCACACCCTTCATTTTCCACCAAAGTTTTCCTGACAGTGCTTTCTTTTCCTAAAAATTATATTCTAATTTATATCATTGTTTGCCACCAGAAGAAGCAGGATTTAGATACAGTTTTATTTTGAACTTTGGGCTTCCCTGGTGGCTCAGAGGTTAAAACGTCTGCCTGGAATGCGGGAGACTGGGGTTTGATCCCTGGGTCAGGAAGATCCCCTGGAGAAGGAAAATGGCAACCCACTCCAGTACTCTTGCCTGGAAAATCCCTTGGAGGGAGGAGCCTGGTAGCCAACAGTCCATGGGGTTGCAAAGAGTCGGACACAACTGAACGACTTTTCTCTTTCTTTTTTCTCATTTTTTACTTTGAACGAGAAATAAAAGCCCTGGATAGTTTATATATTTAATCATTATTATTATTATTTTTTTGCTTAACTTCTTAATCTTCATTTTAACATAGGGAGAAAGAAGAAGCCAGGTGACACCACCAGTACTCTACCTAGAAATATCTTTATCTAAATAATGTTATTAAGTATATTTTGTATTTCCTATGTCATTAGAGGTGAACATGGCTAAATTTTCTGTCTATATAACAGCAGTCCCTCTTTTATCAAGCTTCCAATAATATTTCATCACTTTCCTTTGAGCCCTAGCTCACAATCTTTTTAGCGCTGTGGGGATTTACTGACATTTTTCTAGGCCACCTTGGAATCTCATTAATATTCCCCTGAGATTCTTCCAGTTTTTGTCTGTTTCTCAATCACAAACTGACCTTTTTAGGTTTTATTACCGTGGCATCCTAACTCTAGTACCAAAATTCATATTTCCACTTTGTAAAACAAATTACTCCAAAGCTAAATTGCTTGAATCTACAAAAATAATTGATCTTTTATATTTTGGGGGGAGGTGATTAATGAAGAGTGCTTCAGGTGCATAGTTCTAGCTCAGGATCTCTCATGAGGTTACTATCAGATACAGGCTGGAGCTGAAGGGTCTAATATCAAGGTGGCTTCTTCAAGCGGCTAGTGAGTTGATGCTGGCTATCTTCCAGAGGTCTTAGTTTCTCTCTCCATGAGCCTCTAACCAAGGCTGGTTGAATGTCTTCATGGAGGATGGCTTACCTTAGAGCAACTAATTCAAGATGTCAGGATAGAAGCTGTAATGCCATTTTATGACATAACCAGAGCAATCGCATACTCTCATGTCTACTGCATTCTATTAGTCACACAGGGTTAACTCTGATTTAGTGTGGGAGTGTATACATAAGGGCTCATATACCAGAAAACATGCCATTGCAGGCCATCTTCATGGCTGGCTACACCACTGTCATCATACAGTGTCTTCCAAGTGTGTTTCTCCAGTTTGGACTTTTCACCTAAATCCAGCTGATTGATCAACATATCCACCTACATGTCTGACAGGCATCTCAACATACCACATAGAAAAGAGCATTTCATGTCTTCATTAATTGCCCTTCAATTCTGTGTCTCATCACCCAATTTCAGAAAATGATAACTGCATTCTTCTAGTTGCTCAGGCCAAGGTTACTGAAGTTTATATTAAGTATCAAGTTATCCTTGATTAATATTTTTTCTTTGTTCACACTCTGTATCAGAATTCTATATAGATAATCTGTGTACAGAAAACACTCTTTAACACATTTTATGGGCATGCATTTCCTTAGAGAAAAGGACTTTTTAAGAATCTTAATGTACTTGTCCAAAAGCATACTGATTCTTAGCACAAGAGAGAGATGGTATAGCTCAAAGAAATTTGTAGAGACGGTGGTCTTCTAATGGAATGAATTGTAACTTGTTATAAAATATGCTCAAGTTTTAAAAAAATTGTTACAACTTGGATTCAAAGAGACAGAGATCCTCAACATGGACAAAGGCAGAGAGCTGGTTCAGAATGAAAAGATATTCATTCATTGGTTATTTACTTTATTCTGGGAAAACTGAAGGGATTTTTTTATATATTCTCACTGGATTTCAGTCATGTGAAGTAGCTAATACTATTGTCTTGAATTTAGAAGTGAGAAAACAGAGGCTTAGAGAAATTAAATAATTCACCAATTTTTTTAATCATTGGCAAGTAGCAGAATTAAGAGTTAAACTCACATGTTCTGAAGCAAGTTTGACATTTTTTATGATGTGTCACTGAGTTCATATTTTGAGATCTGTGAATAAAAACAAATGATACAAAAATATAGTTTGTCCTATTGAAACACAGTTACCATAAGGTCAAACCATATCCTCAAGCAGTGGACAATGGATCAAAAATTATATAAGGAAAATGGTGAGGAGGGCCTTGGAAAGTACAAGAGTGATGGGGGTGTGACATCAATAAAGAAAGACTAATTTGGTACAGTCAGGTCCAGGGCTGGTAGCTAGAGGAGACAAGAGTGCAATACAAACAGGAGTAAGACTAGAAGCAGAGTGACAAATACTCTTACAGGCTGTTGTTCTGGCTCAAGAGGTGGGATGCAGTAGAACTTTCAGATCTTGCTTGAAAGCTGAAAAAAGAACATTAGGAAAAGAAAGGGAGGGTTTTTTGACATTTGGTAAATTCTTTAGATTTTAGCATTTCTAAAAAAAAAATCTATGAATAAAGTATAAAATGCAAAAGACATCTCTTCCACATGTCACACTGAAAAGACTGTATTTTTTGTCCATGTTGGTAACAGTATGCAGTAGACAAAGATGTACACAGGATTGAAAAGTGATGCCTTCATTGTACAGGTCTGTTTTCTTTCAGTAGAGTGGCTTCCTTAATTGAGTGTACCTCAGTATCCCTTCCAAAAAGTAGTAGAGAAGATTGCATTTCAGCAACAGTCATAAGAAAAGCTCCTATCCTTCCTACCCAATATAAACAAGGAGAAAAAAAAAAAAGATAACAGCAAAAAGTTGAGGAGCCAAGTATAGTTAACTACAGATACTTTCATAGTCTGTACAAGCTAAGTACAGTGTTTGAGGAGGAGAGTTTCCTTGGGGAGCCAGGGAATTGATTTTGAGTGCTGGTACATTAATCCTACTTAGAAACACTTATCATTGTAAATAATTTAAAAAGTTTGATTTCAGGAGACAGTCTGTGCTAAAAGAAGTTCCAGGAAGAGAAACCAAACAAGATAATGGTCTCTATGGAATAATCTGAGGATGGAGAAGTAGAGAAATCATTCTGATACTATTGCTATTTAAAAAAAAAAAAAGTGTCCCAGTCTCTCTAATTTAGAACTTCAGAAAAATGAATGAGGATATGCTCTTCAACAGACACTCATTGAACTGAACAGGGTGGAACTTCAATGGATACTTCAGTGGATACAGCAAGGAGGTAGAAGGGAGCATGAATGTAATTGCAGATGAGCCTCAAGGATAAGTGACCGATAAGCACAGAGGCTATAATACAACAGAGAATAATAGAAAGTTAGGATGTATTTAATTGTGCACATCCTTTAGCACATCTACCACAAGTCCCTCAAGTAATAATTGGAAAAACCAGTTTATATAGCTAGGTGTAAACATGTACATTATTCTCACCATAAATGAAAAGGAAGTTAAAATTGATAAATAGCTCAGTTTTTTTAAATAAAGGAAATGCTGGATTATATTTTCCCCTGGAGTATAGTCTTTTACCTAGAGCCAGGTCGCTAGTGGAAAAGATTTGTGTACAGTTGGTGCATGTGGTCAAAAAAGGAATTGAGTTACAACAAAAGAATTATTAGAAGAGAAAATTAAGGAAAACTCAACATAGTTTTAAATAGCTCATCTTTTTATGTATTCATGGCATTTCTAAAGCCTGACCTTTTTATATACGAAACTACCTCCGTTAATTGTATGCTTGACAAAATGACCTCTTACTTGTAAGATCTTCAGCACCTGAAAAATCAACTGTGAAAGTTAATTCTCCTTAATCCTTTGTGTCATTATGGTGAAAGAGACAATCTGATGGAATCCCGGGTCCCAAGCTGTTAAAAGGAGGTAACAGTAAAACAGAAGTGAGGATATCTTGTTACCCAACTGCTAATTCTTCACCGATTTAGGGACTCTTAGATGACAATGTTAGGCCTTTTCTGACTTTTATATTCTCTAACATCTGATCTATGATGAATAATTGTTTATAAACCTCTAGTTTGGTGTGAATGAATCGTGAAAGTGAAGTCGCTCAGCCGTGTCCCGACTCTTCGCGACCCCATGGACTGCAGCTTACCAGGCTCTTCCGTCCATGGGATTTTCCAGGCAAGAGTACTGGAGTGGGTTACCGTTTCCTTCTCCAGGAGATCTTCCCGACCCAGGGACTGAACCCGGGTCTCCCGTATTGTAGGCAGATGCTTTACCACCTGAGCCACCAGGGGAGTATCAGAATTTAACTTTTTTTTTTTAACGTTTTCTCTAGAAAGGGATTGCTACTGTTTGTGATGCCTTGAATTGTATTTAGGCTTAGTAATAACAGTGAACATGTTCACATTAATTATTCTTTTCATTTGCTCATTTTAAACCGTAAAAAAGAATTATGTGAGATTCTAGATAGGAAGATATTTATTTTCAACTTGTAACACAACTTTGAGCAGTTGCAGTTGTTATCTGTATTTACAAACAAAAAAACAACAACAAAAAAACCAAACTGAATTGGGAGCAGTGTTATCTTGAACAGTTTCTTTAATCCAGATATTTCAGGTCAGAAAGTAAAGTAAGAATTCAAACTCATGGGTGTCTGACTTCAAATTGCTCTTTCTTTAAAAAATGCCACCTCCTGTGAGGACAGGAACATTCACATATTCAGTGGATGAAGATTTTTTTTAACAGTTGGGACTACTGTGAAATATACTCCCTGATGAGGCCTGTCATTCCCTCTGCATGACATTAAGTAGGTAGATGGGGAGGTGGAGTATATCTTGCATTATACTTAGTCTCTGTGGCTAAAGCTACAGTGCTCAGTGCTACAGTGACTCAGCAAGTGAAGAATCTGCCTGCAATGCAGGAGACACAGGAGACTCGGGTTCAATCCCTGGGTCGGGAAGATCCCCTGGAGAAGGAAATGGCAACCCTCTCTAGTATTTTTTCCTGGGAAATCCCACGTACACAGGAGCCTGGTGGGTTGTAGTCCATGGTATCA
This sequence comes from Bos mutus, assembly GCF_027580195.1. Lineage (NCBI taxonomy): Eukaryota > Metazoa > Chordata > Mammalia > Artiodactyla > Bovidae > Bos > Bos mutus. Next base: position 53,713,743 of record NC_091617.1, read on the forward strand.
CAAAGAGTTGGACACGACTGAACGGCTAACACTGTGGCTAAAGGGAGAGACCACTGACAGCACCTCAGAATAAGCTATTGAATGGGGAGCACTAGCCATATCTGGGCTTATTCAGCCTCTTTGTCCAGTCAAAGATTATAGTTTCTGGTTTTACTAAGTACCTATCTTCTGAATCTGGTCTGTACATGTGTGCTCAGTTGCTCAGTCATGTCTGATTCTTTGTGACCCTTTGGACTGTAGCCTGATAAGCTCCTCTGTCCATGAAATTTTCCAGGCAAAAATACTGGAGTGGGTTACTACTGTTTCTTCCTCCAAGGGATCTTTTTGACCCAGGCATCGAACCCGTGTCTCTTGTGTCTCCTGCACTGGCAGTACAGATCATAGTACAATGAAGAAAAGAAAGAAGACAACATCTAGACTTCTATAATGTTACTGATGTTTGACCCTTGGGTTTTACATGGTTTTATTTAATAGCTATCACTCAACACATTAGTGATCTTAAAGTGATTTCTGAGGCTATGGCTTTCTTAATACTTGAGTAAAATTATAACTTATTTTAAAATTATTCACAATATTCAGGGGTAATATTTATTTTAATATTTTTCTTATAAAACTTTTTTTCTTTTTTATTTATTTTAATTGGAGGCTAATTACTTTACAATATTGTGATGGTTTTTGCCATACATTCACATGAATCAGCCATGGGTGTACATGTGTTTGCCATCCTGACCCTCCCTCCACATCCCATCCCTCAGGGTCATCCAAGTGCACCGGCCCTGAGCACTCTGTCTCATGCATCAAACCTGGACTGGCAACCTATTTCACATATGATAATATACATGTTTCAATGCTATCCTCTCAAATCATCTCACCCTTGCCTTCTCCCACAGAGTCCAAAAGTCTGTTCTTTACATCTGTGTTTCTTTTGCTGTCTCTCATATAGGGTCATCGTCACAATCTTATATGCATTAATATACTGTATTGGTGTTTTTCTTTCTGAATTACTTTGCTCTGTATAATAGGCTCCAATTTCATCCACTTCATTAGCACTGATTCAAATGCATTCTTTTCAATAGCTGAGTAATATTCCGCTGTGTAAATGTACCACAGCTTTCTTATCCATTCGTCTGCCAATGGACATCTAGGTTGCTTCCATGTCCTGGCTATTGTAAACAGTGCTGTGATGAACATTGGGGTGCATGTATCTCTTTCAATTCTGGTTTCCTCAGTGTGTATGCCCAGCAGTGGGATTGCTGGGTCGTATAGCAGTTCTATTTCCAGTTTTTTTTTTTTTTTAAAGAATCTCCACACTGTTCTCCATAGTGCTGTACTAGTTTGCATTCCCACCAACAGTGTAAGAGGGTTCCTTTTTCTCCATGCCCTCTCCAGCATTTATTGTTTATAGACTTTTTGATAGCAACCATTCTGAACAGCATGAGATGGTACCTCATCGTAGTTTTGATTTGCATTTCTCTGATAATGAGTGATGTTGAGCATCTTTTCATGTGTTTGTTAGCCATCTGCATGTCTTCTTTGGAGAAATGTCTGTTTAGTTCTTTAGCCCATTTTTTGATTGAGTCATTTATTTTTCTGGAATTGAGCTGCAGGAGTTGCTTGCATATTTTTGAGATTAATTCTTTGTCAGTTGCTTCATTTGGTATTATTTTCTCCCATTCTGAAGGCTGTCTTTTCACCTTGCTCATAGTTTCCTTCGTTGTGCAAAAGATTTTAAGTTTAATTAGGTCCATTTTAGAGAAGACAATGGCACCCCATTCCAGTACTCTTGCCTGGAAAATCCCATGGACGGAGGAGCCTGGAAGGCTGCAGTCCATGGGGTCGCTGAGGGTCGGACACGACTGAGCGAGTTCACTTTCACTTTTCACTTTCATGCATTGGAGAAGGAAATGGCAACCCACTCCAGTATTCTTGCCTGGAAAATCCCAGGGATGGAGGAGCCTGGTGGGCTGCCATCTATGGGGTTGCACAGAGTTGGACATGACTGAAGTGACTTAGTCGCAGCAGCAAGTCCCATTTGCGTATTTTTGCTTTTATTTCCATTACTCTGGAAGGTGGGTCATAGGGCATCCTGCTATGATTTACATCAGAGAGTGTTTTGCCTATGTTTTCCTCTAGGAGTTTTATAGTTGCTGGTCTTACATTTATATCTTTAATCCATTTTGAGTTTATTTTTGTGCATGGTGTTAGAAAGTGTTCTAGTTTCATTCTTTTACAAGTGGTTGACCAGTTTTCCCAGTACCACTTGTTAAAGAGATTGCCTTTTCTCCATTGTATATTCTTGCCTCCTTTGTCAAAGATAAGGTGTCCATAGGTGCGTGGATTTATCTCTGGGCTTTCTATTTTGTTCCATTGATCTATATTTCTGTCTTTGTGCCAGTACCATACTGTCTTGATGACTGTTGCTTTGTAGTATAGCCTGAATTCAGGTAGGTTGATTCCTCCAGTTCCATTCTCCTTTCTCAAGATCACTTTGGCTATTTGAGGTTTTTTGTATTTCCATAAAAATCGTGAAAGTATTTGTTCTAATTCTCTGAAAAATACCATTGGTAGCTTGATAGGGATTGCATTGAACCTATAGATTGCTTTGGGTAATATACTCATTTCCACTATATTGATTCTTCCAATCCATAAGCATGGTATATTTCTCCATCTATTTGTGTCATCTTTGATTTCTTTCATCAGTGTTTTATAGTTTTCTATATATAGGTCTTTTTGTTTCTTTAGGTGGATTTATTTCTAAGTATTTTATTTTTTTCATTGCAATGGTGAATGGAATTGTTTCCTTAATTTCTCTTTCTGTTTTTTCATTGTTAGTGTATAGGAATGCAAGGGATTTCTGTGTGTTAATTTTATATCCTGCAACTTTACTATATTCATTGATTAGCTCTAGTAATTTTTTGGTAGAGTCTTTAGAGTTTTCTATGTAGTAAAGTATCTGCCTACAATGCAGGAGACCCAGGTTCGATCCCTGGGTTGGGAAGATCCCCTGGAGAAGAAAATGGCAACCCACTCCAGTATTCTTGCCTGGAAAATCTCATGGATGGAGCAGCCTTGTTGGCTACTGTCCATGGGGTCGCAAAGAGTTGGACACGACTGAGCGACTTCACTATCTATCTGTCAATATAGTGGATCATGTCATCTGCAAACAGTGAGAGTTTTACTTCTTCTTTTCCAATCTGGATTCCTTCTATTATTATTATTACTATTTTTTCTTCTTTGATTGCTGTAGCTAAAACTTCCAAAACTATGTTGAATAGTAGTGGTGAGAGTGGGCATTCTCATCTTGTTCCTGACTTTAGGGAAATGCTTTCAAATTTTCACCATTGAGGATAATGTTTGCTGGGGGTTTATCATATATGGCTTTTATTATGTTGAGGTATGTTCCTTTTATGCCTGCTTTCTGGAGGGTTTTTATCATAAATGGATGTTGAATTTTGTCAAAGGCTTTCTCTGCATCTATTGAGATAATCATATGGTTTTTATCTTTCAATTTGTTAATGTGGTGCATCACATTGATTCATTTATGGATATTGAAGAATCCTTACATCCCTGGGATAAAGCTCACTTGGTCATGATGTATGATCTTTTTAATAAGTCGTTGGATTCTGTTTGCTAGAACTTTGTTAAGGATTTTTGCATCTATGTTCATCTATGATACTGGCCTGTAGATTTCTTTTCTTTTCTTTTTTTTTGGTGGCATCTTTGTCTGGTTTTGATATCAGGGTGATGGTGGCCTCATAGAATGAGTCTGGAAGTTTACCTTCCTCTGCAATTTTCTGGAAGAGTTTGAGTAGGAGAGGTGTTAGCTCTTCTTTAAATTTTTTGTAGAATTCAGCTGTGAAGCCATCTGGTCCTGGGCTTTTGTTTGTTGGAAGGTTTCTGATTACAGTTTCAATTTCTGTGCTTGTGATGAGTTTGTTAAGATTTTCTATTTCTTCCTGGTTCAGTTTTAGAAAGTTATACTTTTCTAAGAATTTGTCCATTTCTTCCGGTTGTCCATTTTATTGGCATATAGTTGCTGATAGTAGTCTCTTATGATCCTTTGTATTTCTGTGTTGTCTGTTGTGATTTCTCCATTTTCATTTCTAATTTTGTTGATTTGATTCTTCTCCCTTTTTTTCTTGATGAGTCTGGCTAATGGTTTTTCTATTTTACTTATCTTCTCAAAGAACCAGTTTTTAGCTTTGTTGATTTTTGCTATGGTCTTCATTGTTTCTTTTGCATTTATTTCTGCCTGCCCTAATTTTTATGACTTTTTTCCTTCTAATAACCCTGGGGTGCTTCATTTCTTCTTTTTCTAGTTGCTTTAGGTGTAGAGTTAGGTTATTTATTTGATTTCTCTCTTGTTTCTTGAGGTAGGCTTATATTTCTATGAACCTTCCCCTTAGCACTGCTTTTACTGAATCCCATAGGTTTTGGGTTGTCGTGTTTTCATTTTCATTAGTTTCTATGAATATTTTGATTTTTTAAAATTTCTTCTGTGATTTATTGGTTATTCAGAAGTGTGTTGTTTATCCTCCATATGTTTGTATTTTTAAATTTTTTTTTTCTGTAGTTGACATCTAATCTTACTGCATTGTGATCAGAAAAGATGTTTGAGATGATTTCAATTTTTTTGAATTTACCAAGGTGAGATTTATGGCCCAGGATGTGATCTATCCTGGAGAAAGTTGCATGTGCACTTGAGAAAAAGGTGAAATTCATTGTTTTCAGGTGAAATGTCCTATAAATATCAATTAGGTCTAACTGGTCCATTGTATCATTTAAAGTTTGTGTTTTCTTGCTAATTTTCTGTTTAGTTGATCTATCCTTAGGTGTGAGTGGAGTACAAAGTCTCCCATTATTATTGTGTTACTGTTAATTTCCCCTTTCATACTTGTTAGCATTTGCCTTACATAGTGCAGTGCTCCTATGTTGAGAGCATATATATTTATAATTGTTATATCTTCTTCTTGGATGGATACTTTGATCATTATGTAATGTCCTACTTTGTCTCTTTTCAAGGCCTTTATTTCAAAGTCTATTTTATCTGATATGAGTACTGCTACTCCTGCTTTTTTTTGGTCTCCATTTGCATGAAATATCTTTTTCTAGCCCTTCACTTTCAGTCTGTATGTGTCCCTAGGTTTGAGGTGGGTCTCTTATAGACAGCATATATGGGGGTCTTGTGTTTGTATCCATTCAGCCAGTCTTTGTCTTTTCACTGGGGCATTCAACCCATTTACATTTAAGGTAATTATTGATAAGTATGATCTTGTTGCCATTTACTTTGATGTTTTGGGTTTGAGTTTGTACACCTTTTCTGTGTTTCCTGTCTAGAGAAGATCCTTTAGCATTTACTTAAGAGCTGGTTTGGTGGTGCTGAATTATCTCAGCTTTTGCTTATCTGTAAAGCTTTTGATTTCTCCTTCATATTTGAATGACATCCCTGATGGGTACAGTAATCTGGGTTATAGATTTTCCTTTTTCATCACTTTAAGTATGTCCTGCCATTCCCTTCTGGCTTGAAGAGTTTCCATTGAAAGGTCTGCTGTTATCCTTATGAGGATCCCTTTGTGAGTTATTTGTTGTTTTTCCCTTGCTACTTTTAATATTTGTTCTTTGTGTTTGATCTTCATTAATTTGATTAATATGTGTCTTGGGGTGTTTCACCTTGGGTTTATCCTGTTTGGGACTCTCTGGGTTTCTTGGACTTGGGTGGCTATTTCCTTTCCCATTTTAGGGATGTTTTCATCTATTATCTCCTCAAGTATTTTCTCATGGCGTTTCTTTTTGTCTTCCTCTTTTGGGACTCCTATGATTCGAATGTTGGGGCATTTAACATTGTCCAAGAGGTCTCTGAGGTGGTTCTCATTTCTTTTAACTCCTTTTTCTTTTTCCCTCTCTGTCTCATTTGTTTCCACTATCCTGTCTTCCACCTCACTTATCCTATCTTCTGCCTCAGTTATTCTACTGTTGGTTCCCTCCAGAGTGCTTTTGATCTCAGTTATTGCATTATTCATTATTTTTTTAAATTTTATTTTTAAACTTTACATAATTGTATTAGTTTTGCCAAATATCAAAATGAATCCGCCACAGGTATACCTGTGTTCCCCATCCTGAACCCTCCTCCCTCATCCCTCCCCATACCATCCCTCTGGGTCATCCCAGTGCACTAGCCCCAAGCATCCAGTATCCTGCATCAAACCTGGACTGGCATCTCGTTTCATACATGATATTTTACATGTTTCAATGCCATTCTCCCAAATCTTCCCACCTTCTCCCTCTCCCACAGAGTCCATAAGACTGTTCTATACATCAGTGTCTCTTTTGCTGTCTCGTATACAGGGTTATTGTTACCATCTTTCTAAATTCCATATATATGCGTTAGTATACTGTATTGGTGTTTTTCCTTCTGGCTTACCTCACTCTGTATAATAGGCTCCAGTTTCATCCACCTCATTAGAACTGATTCAAATGTATTCTTTTTAATGGCTGAGTAATACTCCATTGTGTATATGTACCACAGCTTTCTTATCCATTCATCTGCTGATGGACATATAGGTTGCTTCCATGTCCTGGCTATTATAAACAGTGCTGCGATGAACATTGGGGTACACGTGTCTCTTTCAGTTCTGGTTTCCTCAGTGTGTATGCCCAGCAGTGGGATTGCTGGGTCATAAGGCAGTTCTATTTCCAGTTTTTTAAGGAATCTCCACACTGTTCTCCATAGTGGCTGTACTAGTTTGCATTCCCACCAACAGTGTAAGAGGGTTCCCTTTTCTCCACACCCTCTCCAGCATTTATTATTTGTAGACTTTTGGATCGCAGCCTTTCTGACTGGTGTGAAATGGTACCTCATAGTGGTTTTGATTTGCATTTCTCTGATAATGAGAGATGTTGAGCATCTTTTCATGTGTTTGTTAGCCATCTGTATGTCTTCTTTGGAGAAATGTCTATTTAGTTCTTTGGCCCATTTTTTGATTGGGTCATTTATTTTTCTGGAGTTGAGCTGTAGGAGTTGCTTCTATATTTTTGAGATTTGTTGTTTGTCAGTTGCTTCATTTGCTATTATTTTCTCCCATTCTGAAGGCTGTCTTTTCACCTTGCTAATAGTTTCCTTTGATGTGCAGAAGCTTTTAAGGTTAATTAGGTCCCATTTGTTTATTTTTGCTTTTATTTCCAATATTCTGGGAGGTGGGTCATAGAGGACCCTGCTGTGATGTATGTCAGAGAGTGTTTTGCCTATGTCCTCCTCTAGGAGTTTTATAGTTTCTGGTCTTACGTTGAGATCTTTAGTCCATTTTGAGTTTATTTTTGTGTATGGTGTTAGAAAGTGTTCTAGTTTCATTCTTTTACAAGTGGTTGACCAGTTTTCCCAGCACCACTTGTTAAAGAGATTGTCTTGAATCCATTGTATATTCTTGCCTCCTTTGTCAAAGATAAGGTGTCCATATGTGCGTGGATTTATCTCTGGGCTTTCTATTTTGTTCCATTGATCTATATTTCTGTCTTTGTGCCAGTACCATACTGTCTTGATAACTGTGGCTTTGTAGTAGAGCCTGAAATCAGGCAGGTTGATTCCTCCAGTTCCATTCTTCTTTCTCAAGATCACTTTGGCTATTCGAGGTTTTTTGTATTTCCATACAAATTGTGAAATTATTTGTTCTAGCTCTGTGAAGAATACTCCTGGTAGCTTGATAGGGATTGCATTGAATCTATAAATTGCTTTGGGTAGTATACTCATTTTCACTATATTGATTCTTCCAATCCATGAACATGGTATATTTCTCCATCTATTAGTGTCCTCTTTGATTTCTTTCACCAGTGTTTTATAGTTTTCTATATATAGGTCTTTAGTTTCTTTAGGTAGATATATTCCTAAGTATTTTTTTCTTTCCGTTGCAATGGTGAATGAAATTGTTTCCTTAATTTCTCTTTCTGTTTTCTCATTATTAGTGTATAGGAATGCAAGGGATTTCTGTGTGTTGATTTTATATCCTGCAACTTTACTATAATCATTGATTAGTTCTAGTAATTTTCTGGTGGAGTCTTTAGGGTTTTCTATGTAGAGGATCATGTCATCTGCAAATAGTGAGAGTTTTACTTCTTCTTTTCCAATTTGGATTCCTTTTATTTCTTTTTCTGCTCTGATTGCTGTGGCCAAAACTTCCAAAACTATGTTGAATAGTAACGGTGAAAGTGGGCACCCTTGTCTTGTTCCTGACTTTAGAGGAAATGCTTTCAATTTTTCACCATTGAGGATAATGTTTGCTGCGGGTTTGTCATATATAGCTTTTATTATGTTGAGGTATGTTCCTTCTATTCCTGCTTTCTGGAGAGTTTTTATCATAAATGGGTGTTGAACTTTGTCAAAGGCTTTCTCTGCATCTATTGAGATAATCACATGGTTTTTATTTTTCAATTTGTTAATGTGGTGTATTACATTGATTGATTTGCGGATATTGAAGAATCCTTGCATCCCTGGGATAAAACCCACTTGGTCATGGTGTATGATCTTTTTAATGTGTTGTTGGATTCTGATTGCTAGAATTTTGTTAAGGATTTTTGCATCTATGTTCATCAGTGATATTGGCCTCTAGTTTCCTTTTTTTGTGGGATCTTTGTCAGGTTTTGGTATTAGGGTGATGGTGGCCTCATAGAATGAGTTTGGAAGTTTATCTTCCTCTGCAATTTTCTGGAAGATGCATTATTCATTATTGATTGACTCTTTTTTATTTCTTCTATGTCCTTGTTAAACTTTTCTTGCCTCTTCTCATTCCTTGACCAGACTATTTATCTATAACTCCAGTTTGTTTTCAAGATTTTGGATCTGTTTTACTATCACTATTCTGAATTCTTTTTCAGTTAGACTCCCTATCTTCTCCTCTTTGGTTTGGTGGGCTTTTATCATGTTCCTTTACCTGCTGAATATTTCTCTGCCTTTTCATCTTGTTTAGGTTGCTCTGTTTGGGGTGGCTTTTCTGTATACTGGAAGTTTGTGATTCCTCTTTATTGTGGAGGTTCCTCCCTGTGGGTGGCGTTGGATGAGTAGCTTGTCAAGATTTCCTGGTTAGGAAAGCTTGCATCAGTGTTCTGGTGGGTGGAGCTGGATCTCTTCTCTCTGGAGTGCAATGAAGTGTCTAGTAGTGAGTTTTGAGGTGTCTATGGGTTTGGTGTGACTTTTGACCTCCTGTATTTTTGTGCTCAGGATTATGTTCCTGCTTTATTGGAGAATTAGCTTGGTATGTCTTGCTCTGAAACTTGTTGGCTCTTTGGTGGAGCTTGGTTTCAGTATAGGTATGGAGGCTTTTGGATGAGGTCTTGTCGATTAATGTTCCCTGGAGTCAGGAGTTTTCTGGTGTTCTCAAGTTCTGGATTTAAGCCTCCTGCCTCTGGCTTTCAGTCTTATTCTTACAGTAACCTCAAGACTTCCCCATGCATACAGCACTGATGATAAAACATCTAGGTTAATGGTGAAAAGATTCTCTGCTGTGGGGATGCTCAGATAGGTTCACAGAATTACCTGGAGAAGAAAAGAGGGAGGTGGGAGATAGAGGTGACCAGGAGGAGAAGAGGGGGAATCAAAAGGGGAGAGAGCAATCTAGCCAGCAATAAATTCCCTATTTGCTCTCCACAGTCTGGAACACTCAGAGAGGTTCACGGAGTTCCATAGAGAAGAGGGAGGAAGGAGATAGAGGTGACCAGGAGGAGAGGAGGGGGAGTCAAAAGGAGAGAGACCAATCTAGCCTGTGATCAGTTCCCTAAGTGTTCTTCACAGCCCAGAACACCCAAAGAGATTCACAAAGTTAAGAAGAGAGGGGGAGGGAGGAGAAAGAGGTGACCTGGGGGAGAAAAAGGAGAGTCAAAAGGGAAGAGAGCAATCAAGCCAGTAATCACACTCCTAAGTAAAAATGGGTACTAAAGATTGGATTCTTAAAGGTACAGAATTGATAACAAATACCAAAAAGCAAAGATTAAAAATCTAGAATAGAGGTTAGACTTTCAAAAATAAAATATTAAAACAAAACAAACAAAATTACAAAGGTTATAAAAAATATGAAATTTGCTTTAAAAATAAGGTCTTTTTTTTTTTTTGCAAGGTAATAGTAGGTTTCAAAAATGAAAATTAAAGAAGTAATAAAGAACTTTAAAAAAATGGTAATAGTAAAATATATCTAGGAGTTTCTCTCGAGGTGTTGAGGGCAGTGTGGGGTCAGTTCAGCTTCAGATAGTTTCTTGTTCCAGCTTATATTTCTTCTCAAGGTCCATAGGCACCTTCCTGTAGTCAATGATGACTACAGGGTTTTAATCTGTTGCACCTGTCACTTCCAAAGCAGTTCCCTCATCTTTGTTTATTTTGGCTTCCTCTCTTTGCAAGTCTCTTCAGTATCTAACTTCCAGCCTGACACAAGGTGGGGAAAGTGGTCACTTATTTAGGCTCACTTGTTCAATTGTGCTGCAGGGAGGGAGGAACACTGCAAGCAAATATCACTGGCATGTGTGGGGAGTGCTCGCAGTGTCTGGGCCACACTGGGTTTGCTCCCGCTCATGGCATGTGTTCTTTCCCGGTTGCTCAGGCTCCAGGTTGTTCTGCAGGGAAACTGTCTAAGGCAGGCCCTGGCTTGCGTGCACTTCCCAGGTCTATGCCGCTCAGGTTCAGGTTCTCAGGTACTCCATAAAGGTGTAGACTCAGTTGGACCTGTGTTTTGTGCCCTTCCCAGGTCCAAGCAGCTCAGGCCAGCAGATGCTGGCGAGTGCACTCTCCTCAGGTGCAGTGCATCTTATCACCTCCCTGGTCCTGGCCACTCAGTTTCCTAGGTGCACAATGGGAGTGTTGTCTCAGCTGTGCCATGTGTCTCCTCTGGGGAGCTGATCTCTGGCTGTGACCCTCCTGGTGGATGTCAACCGTCCAGGATCCTAGGAAGACTTGGTTAGCAACTGGGAGTCTGCTCGCAGTTTGGTAGAGGATGCTGTCTCTGGGGCCGAGTTTGCCCCTTGCCTTCTGGCTCTGGCTGTCGCCCACCTGCCTCTGGTGGGAGGGGAATGGGCTGGTCCGTTGCCAGCTAGCTCTCCTCTGGTATTCGCTCAGTCCTTTGTTCTGTGGGCAGGCAGGCAGTGCCTTAGTTTAGAGCTTTTCATGGGAAAGTTCTCTCTCTTGTTCATCTTTTTTTTTTCCCTCTCTCTGGCTATCCCACAGTTTTGGATAGCCCATCCTGGGCAGGGAGCTATCTCACGTTAGCTCCCTCAGATTGCCCTCAGGGCATTCAGGCCCAGTCCTTACCTTAAGCAATGCAGCCTGCACCTCCCTGTTCAGCCCCACTTGCTGGTGGCGGATGTGAGCCTCTGGGCTACATCTCCACTGGGAGTTGCAGTTAGGCGCATAATCTGTGGGTTTTATTTATTTATTTTTTTTCCCTACCGGTTATGTTGCTCTCTGAGATTCCAAAACTCCTCACAGACCCACTGGTGAGAGGGTTTCCTGGTGTTTGGGAACTTCTCCTCTTTTACAACTCCCTCCCCAGGATGGGTCTCCATCCCTAACTCTTTTGTCTCTCTTTTTATCTTTTACATTTTGTCCTACCTCCTTTCAAGGACAATGGGCTGCCTTTCTGGGTGCCTGGTGTCCTCTGGCAGCACTCAGAAGTTGTTTTGTGGTATTTGCTCAGCATTCAGATGATCCTTAGATGAATTTGTGGGGGGAAAAGTGGTCTCTCCATCCTATTCATCCACCATCTTCAACCTTCCCCTCCCTTATAAAACTTTTGATTGGCTAAACAATCACACTATATATTGAATTAAATATCACAAAATCTAAAATCTAGTTGTCATATTCCTTCCCAGTATTCATCCCTAGCCAATTTCATTGTGTGAAGAAAACTACTCTTAACTTTTTTTATTTTAATTGCCCCTCAAATTTCAAATAAAAAATTCATTTGATATGATTTATTGACTTGTCAAATTAATATCATGTCTAATGCATCTCAGTTCATGGGGTTGCAAAAAGTCAGACATGACTGAATAACTGAGCTGAATACATCTCCACCATAGAAATAAGAACTTGTGCATACTCAACTTTCTTTCATATGTAATTCAACTTTCTTTCAATTCTTCATTTACCTTCAATTTTTGCTTGATATTATTACCATTTTTATGTTGCCAAACTTTATAGCATTTTATTCTGTTCTTTAACTATTAAGTCTTCATGCTGTGTTTAGTTTGATTCCAAATAATCAAAGGCTGAGGGGCAACATTTACATGTTTTTCTAAATATTTTATGCTGCAAAGTGAAGAATGTGAATTGACCCATAGAGAAGAAAATATGGTCCAAAGAAATTAAAATTAACATTTTAAAATGACCCTTCCAAATGTTAATGTCAAATAAATGTTTTAAAATTTTTCTGTCTGCAAGCCTTCTGGGTCAAATGTACATTGTAAATTTTCTGAGTTCTGGCATTATAAAACTAGAGTCTAAAACTGTATTGTCCTCACATTTTCTTGTTAGTTGGCAGGGTAGAGAGTGTGCTATTCCAACTATTTCTTAACAACAATTTGAAGACATTCTCTCAGAATGTTTCATTATAAGAAAATCTGTGTTAGTGGTATATGATTTTCACTTAAATGGTACAGAAGTATTTAGTGCACACCTCCACTTAGGTAGGTAAATTTTATTCCTCTGTTAGAAGTTTTCAAATGTTTTCTTTATCCTTCAAATTCATAGTTTTGTGTCTGGAAGTTGGACTTTTTTCCAACAAATTCTTCAGGTCTTTTCAATCTGAAACTTATTTAAAGTAGGGGGATATTCTATTGTATTCTGTTTGGACCCTGTCTCCATTGTTTGTGCTTTCTCCTTTGAAAATATTTTTGGAAGATTATCAGACTTTCTGGAGCCTTCATAATTTCATTCTCAATTTCTGTGTGTCTGTTTTACTTTATCATCTAAAAATTGGTCTTTAAAATCACTAACTTGATTTTCAACTATATTTCCTTTTCTGTCATTCACTGCAGATTTATGAACAGTCACAATGATTGCCTTGTTTTCTGATTGTTCTTTTGTTTGTCACCTGTTACAGTAATTTAAGATATTATTCAAAGTGATTAAACTTTGTCTACTGGGATCCTTTATTTTACATGTCCTATTTTACACTATTGATACTCTTTAAATATTTTGTGATGCAAATATATTATGATTCTTTATTATATGTGTATATATGTTTGAATAAATTTTTGAATTAAAAAGTATAATAGTTAGAATAAGTAGGTGTTTCCTCTGACTTTGGATAAGCATTTTCTAAACAGATCTTTCCCTTGAATAGACTTGGGGTATAGTTGCCTGTGTGAGTCAAGAGAGCATGTGAGCAAAATAACATCTGCATAAGATGTATGAAGGGAATTTATCTGAAGATAATTCAGGTGACTGTAATGTCAAAGGAGAAAAATGACCCAGGATAAATTATTTATTAGTGAGCCCATTGGGAACACATAGTATAGTGACCCTTGGATTTTCCCATATTCTTAAACAGAATATTTTCTAGTAATTTTACTTAACTTTTAAGTCCTTGTGTCTCTTCTCTGAACTTTTTTTCCATATTTATTTAAAATGAAACTGTTAATTAACATTTATCAAGATGGCTGTTCATTTTGCTGCTCCTTATTAATAGAGTGTTATTTTATATACTACATGAAGTTCTTATTGATATTTCAAACCTTCACTATGGGAAACAAGAAGGATAAAGCATAAAATAGAAATGATAGAGTAAGACTGACAGTAATACATTCCCAGGAAAAGGAGTACCATCTCACAGTGACATGTTTCAGAGCTTGTTGGAAAGCATTTAAAAAAAACTAAAGGAAGTTTAGAAACATATGAAATATAAATGAGGCAGAGTAATGCTTCCTGGATGGATAGACTGAAAAAAGTTCTTAATGGCAAATGAGAAAGCATGTTTAAAAGTTCTTAACACTTGTTTTTGTTCTTTCTAAATCTCTTGTAATGAATGAGTGCTATACAAATAAATGAGACAAGGTGATGTTTGTACTTCATAGGGAAAGTCTGATGAAAAATCCTGATGAACTCTTTGGAAACATACTCCATATTTATTTAGGTGACTGATTTAAAAGCCAGTCTTCTGGTCAGTTCAGTGTCAGAATGTCAATGCATGCTTGAATAGAAGGGGATTTTTATTTATTTTCATTTTATTATTTTTCCAAAAACAAATCACATATTTTCCCAGCTTATATTAATTTGTGATTAGGGTAAGTGATTTTCAGGTTAAAAAAGGAATAAAATCTGGATTTTAATATACGGGATGGGGTGAAAGTTATCTATTTTCTAAATTAGCTCAAATATTATTTTATTACTATTGTATTATTTTCCATTTTTATAGCCATGCTCTACTACAGAAGCAGCTATTTACCAAATAAAAAAATTATTTCACTATTAGAAAAACCAGCTGACACATCCTAAGAGCTCATGTTCGTAATAACAAATAGAAGTTACAACCTAAGGTAAGAATGTTAAACTATTGAACTGATATGAATTCACTTTGTATTCAAAGATCTAACATGTTGTTATGATGTTCTATAGCTCCTGATTCCCAAATGTGTAGATTTTCATTTTGCTTAAGGTCAATTATTTTTTATAGACTGGAGTTAGATAAAAATACAGAAAATTGCTGACCATTTATAATTAATATGTGTATGTGTGCGTGTGTATATTTGTGTTTTTATGGGAAATATTTTGAGAGAGACCTGTCAGCTCTTGCTCAGTAGGTTCACTTTGTCCTTGACATTTTACCTTGAAAGACACATGCTGGCATGCAAGGATGCAACATTTAGTCAATAGAGACTTGAATCTTTAACAGGCCTTATTACTGCTGTTCTGACTGAGTGAGTATATTGTAGAACTAAAACCGTGACTACAATATTTTTGCTATTATTGTTGGACTGTGATCTACCTATACCAGATTATAGATTATTCCAACTTTGGTCTAAGAGTCCAGTTATTTTATGATATTTATTCTAAGAAAAACAGGATGAAAAGTGTCATTAAAAATAAGAGAAATTTCATGCTCTTCCCTTGGCTGAAAGCTCTTCTCTGGTGGCTCAGATGGTAAAAGCCTCCGCCTACATTGTGGGAGACCTGGGTTTGATCCCTGGGTTGGGAAGATCTCCTGGAGAAGGAAATGGCAACTGACTCCAGTACTCTTGCCTGGAAAACCCCATGGACAGAGGAGCCTGATAGGCTACAGTCCATGAGGTCGCAAAGAGTCAACATGACTGAGGGACTTCACTCACTCACTCACTCCCTTGGCTGATGTCAACTGCAGTTAGATTGTGCCTGGAGAGGATGATATTTGCTTTGTGCACATCCTCAAAATTCAATATTAACAACTGAAATGACCCTAAGGAGCCAAACAATTCATATATTGTTGATCTTTTTGTTAACTTATCAGAGGAGTTTTGAATCAAAATTTTTTTTTGTGTGTGTGTAATAAAGTTTTATTAAAGTATAAAGGAGATAGAGAAAGCTTCTGACATAGGCATCAGAAGAGGGCAGAAAGAGTACCCACTTGCTAGTGTTAGCAATGAAGTTATATCCTCTCCAATTAATCCAAAGAATGTCTGGAGGTTGTAAAGACCTCACCAGAGCTACTCCCATAATTTAACATTTTAAGATAACAGAATAAACCAGAAGGTTTAATCCAGAGACTGTCCTCAGGCAGGATACATCCTTGTAAAGACCAGGTCTACTCCCATAATTTACATTTTAAGATAACAGAATTAGCCAGAAGGTTTAACCCAGAGAGTGTCCTCAAGCAGGATACATTATTGTTATATAATCCTAAGGAATGTAGAGAAGGAAAAAAAGTTTGTCCTTTCTTCCTCCTTGAGAATTCCAGACCCCTCTCTCCTTGGGGACCCCTAGACTCCTTATCAACCTGCCTAGGATTTGACTCTTTCATTCCTCCCCTTTTCTTTTAGGAGAATTATGTTGCCTAGGGAAAAGGGGCGTCATTCTTGTCCCATAACTGCTTCTGAGCTGACAAGGGGCGTTGTCCCTAAATTGGTGAGGCAACATATTCTCCTAATCCTCATATTGAGGATATCTGATCCCGGGGCCCCAAAGAGTAGTTGGAGGAAACTACAGCAGTAGCAGGAGTTTGAGCAACCATTTGTAACTTAAAAGCTTTCATGCGGCTAGAAACAAATCCAGTTATACAGTTACAGAGGCAGGGAGCAAACAGCAAGAACAAAACAATCAGAATCAAAATTAAAAGTCACATTATGTCCATAGTTAAAATGCAAAGTGTTGCACCAGTCCATTTTAGGGTTGGTAGTTGTCATCAGATGAAGAAGAGGCATCACATGTGACTGTTGTCGAAGGTATTCACAAACTTGGAGAAAGTCTTTTCCTTGAAGTGGAGATGTCCAAAATTCAGTAATCCCTATTATTCTTAATGGTCCTGTCTCCTGGAATATATTACATGCTATAGCAGTAGTTACCACGTGTGCAATACAGAAACTCAAGTTGGTTGTGGCTAAATGGCCTGTTTATACTAATAACCTCTGTGTGGACCTAGAGACTCTCTGTGCTGCCCAGTGAAGATTCCAAAGCTAACTTTTATTTAAAGATATAATAAATGAATTTGAAGTTGTTTTATTTGTCTTATGTAAACTGATTCCCTGTCTTTGAAATGTCCACATTTTATATTTGCACTGGCATACCCCAAATGTATGA
This sequence comes from Bos mutus, assembly GCF_027580195.1. Taxonomy (NCBI): domain Eukaryota; kingdom Metazoa; phylum Chordata; class Mammalia; order Artiodactyla; family Bovidae; genus Bos; species Bos mutus. Next base: position 53,730,481 of record NC_091617.1, read on the forward strand.
TTTAGGATAACTCCAAATACAAAATGCAATAGACCATTAGTTCCAGAAGAACTTGAGAAATATTGGTCATTCTTGCATGGATTACTGCAAACTTCCATTAAAATATGGCACACAGACTTGGCTTGTGTCTGCTCTCCAACCTGTAAGTTTATCTGTACAATTCTAATCAGGACTCCAGGGCCTAGTCTTGGATTTTTAATGTTCTTGTTCAGTACCAGTGACTGTAATCATGATTGTGAAGTTAATGCATAATTATAAAAGTATTTTTTATTAAGTAATAGTAATTAGAAATGGCCGCTATGTGCAGTTTGAACCAAATATGTATGGAATATAGGGGGCTTCCCAGGTGGCTCAGTGGTAAAGTATCTGTCTGCCAATGCAGGAGCTGTAAGAGATGTGAGTTCAATCCCTAGGTCGGGAAGATCTCCTGGAGGAGGAAATGGCAACCCACTCCAGTATTCTTGCTTGGGAAATCTCGTAGACAGAGGAGACTGGTGGGCTACAGTCCATGGGATTACAGAGTCAGATATGACTGAAGTGACTGCACACACATGCATGTATGGAAGATATTAATGGATGGTATGGATGTGTAACATTACAAAATTCACTTAGCTCATTTCAGTGTAGGAATATAGAGGACTTTATCTCTCCTAGTATCAGTAGGGACATAGATTCATGACACAACATCTTGAATCAAAGGTGTAGTTTTCAAGCCTGGGTAAAAGCCTTTTCATAAATTCTATTCATACTGTATTTACCAATGTCCTTAATTCAGGTGCACTTGAGTTTTAGTACCTTTAAGGAAGTTCATTCAGCTGCCCTGAAATTGAAAAAAGACGCCTACACATAAACATCATTAATATCGAAATTTAAATGAAACTTTTCAAAGAGAATGAGAGAGATTGCAGACTAGAAACGCATACAGCCTTCTGCTAAGTATGTTATTTTACCTCCTTGATATGCATAGCTACTGAAGTTTACACAAAGGTTCATATAGAGAGACAAAAGAATATTCCTGTTGTGATATGCATGATATCAACAAGGTTAGCTATGAAACAAAGAAGGTGTTTTTGAAAAGCATATTGTATTTTTGAATACATATCACATATAGTGTGATACACTTACAAAATCAACAGAATAAACCAAATTGATACCATGTTTTTTTTTCAATAGAACACAGCATGTGTATATGCTGCTATATTTGAAAAATTATAAAAAAGAAAAGATTTGCCTGTTGCAAAGAAGGATAAATCATGACCACTACTTTGAATATCTCTATAGGAATAAAAAGTAATGAATTTCATAAAAATAATTTCATATTTTAAGTTTGAGAACTCTTATTCAAGAAAATACTAAAATTTGCATTCTCTTTACCTGGTACTGCATCAAAAGTCTATATAGCAGGGAAAAAATAAGATCTCACTAAAGGAATAAAGGAAAAGAAATCCAACATGCTTTGCAACTGAAAGATAGGAGTTTTAACAAATGATATGACAAGAGATAAGAGATCCTTGAGGTATTATGGGTACAATTTCTAAAACATTATATAGAAAAGTTTTATTCTATGAGTCAAAGAAAAACACTGAAATAGAAGGAAATGTGGAAGCTGAAAAGGAGTGATAGAATTATTTAGTGTGTGTTTACAGAAAAAAGCAAAAACTAAAAATATTAGATTTTCTGTTTTGCCCAGAAAACATGACCAGATAAGTCAAAGGCTTAAGAAGAAAAAGAATGACTCAAAGGATGATTATTTTACATAATGTAGCAAAATAAAACACATTATGTAACTAAAGGCCATGCATTTGTACCCTTGGCATATTTGCATAATGAAAAACATATTTAATGTTTGCATGACTGTTTAATTTGTTTTGGAGGAAGAGACAATCAGCTCCTAGTGGATGCATTCTAAGTTCCAGGAACTTTGGTGCTTCCAGTATTTAACATTTAAGCATCATGAAACTCCAAGAGGAAGCTATTTAATTTCCCTTTTTATGAAGGAGGCTTCCATGATTTGGAAACTTGCTCAGTTTTAGTCCCATCCTCCTCTACAGGGTCAGAATGTCATCAAAAACCCTGGTCACTCTGACTTGAAGATTGTTGTTCCTCCTATTCTACTATACTGACACCTTACATTTTCAAGCCTTATTTTTTTATGTTATCTCATTTGATTCTTATGAGAACTCTGTAAACTTGATTGAAAATAAACAGACATCCTCATTTTAGAAATGAAAGGCAGTGAAAGTCACAATAGAAAAACTGACAACCTACTTCTGTTTTGTGATGGAGGTGATTTTTTTTTTTTTGGATCTAAGTTTCAAATACTAGATGAATGTCTTTTCCCTTTTATGTTATGTTTCTAATGACACCAAGATGGATGATAAAATGCTTATAGAATAGTGATAAATGCCTCCTTTGGTGGAATGTCAGTGCTAGTACTTCTATATAAAGTTCCCTTCCCCAGCACCCAGACTATGCTGATTTGCTGTGTGCATGCCTATCTGTCTTTTTTGAAGGGCTGAGGAACTTTGAAGTGATGTACCCCATCATGTTTGATATTCTTTGTTCTGACAAGATACAAGACTGTGTGGACGTGAGATTAATGATTAGACCTCAAGACTTTGCCTTCTTGAAAGGCGTCTGTCACATGGATGTAGAAACAGAGGTTGTGTTCTCTATGTCTACCACAGCTCTTCAAGGCAAGATGTTCCAGGAACTGTCTATTGTCTGTTGTTCTAAGTAAGAAAATTGAGCCAGTAAACATTTTATCCTTTAAGTGTTCATTTGTAGTTTATCTCTTTTGTACATTTGGAATTTCCAACTTGGCAACTCACTTCTCTTTTCTTAATCTTAAAGTAATGATTGTTAAAAACAATGATTTGGCTTCTGTACTTGAAAAGAATGGTTTGGATGAAAAATAAAAATATTAAATTGCAGACTGTTTGGTCTTTACACTAAGGAGCATTAAATTAAAAGTACCTCTCTTTGGTACCCTCTCCCCTACCCCACCAAAAAAGGGAAAAAAAAAAAAAAAACTGTGCTGAAAACCATGCTTCTTTGGAATAGTTCCTTAGAGCTATCCTAGAGGCTGTCTCCTGGGCTATAATCTTCAGTTTGGCTTGAATACAACTCTCTTCTGTTCTTTATATAGATTGGTTATTGATTATTTCTGTCAGCATGTGTATTGCTTAATTTCATTCTTATAAAACCTTTATCAGGCATCATTATTATTTTTGCTTTTCAGGTGAAAAAAAGTGAGAACATAAAGAAGCTAAATAATTAGTCAAAAATCAAACAGCCATTAGATGGTAGTCCCCGGTTTAAACCCAGACAGTCTCCCTAGAGGCCACATGCTTAACCACTGTGTGTTACTCCCCTTCCAGGAAGGCCTTTTATCAGAGATTAATTTTTTATTAATATATCAAAGGTCATTAGAAGAAAAATACCTGACTTTAAAAAATTAGCAAATATTGAAATATTAAAAGGTTATTTCCAATTTAAGCTCTAAAATATCCAAAGTGTGAATTTTCAAAAGGTATGGAAATGATGAACAATCTATTAGCAATTTTAAAGATTTTTTTGGTATTTCAAGTGAAATAAATAAAACAAAGTTATTCTGGGTGCCTAGGTCAAAACTAAGGTTTGGACTTGAAAGTGAAAGTGAAGATGCTCAGTCATGTCCAACTCTTCGCAACCCCATGGACTGTAGCCTACCAGGCTCCTCCGTCTATGGGATTTTCCAGGCAAGAGTACTGGAGTGGGGTACCAGTGCCTTGTCCAGGAGATCTTCCCAACCCAGGGATTGAACCCAAGTCTCCTGCATTGTAGGCAGACGCTTTACCGTCTGAGCCACCAGGGAAGTAAAGGGCTTGTAAAGGGAAGTAAAGGTTTGGACTTAAATTAGCTTAATTGATTCTGTTTCAAAAGCTAGTATCTCTCACATGTTTCCCAAAGTCTAACTTTAATTCCAATCGCCACTAAATTGTACATCCATTATTCTTTTACTCTGTCACTCATCAGTTATTAAATACCTACTAAGAGCCACCCCACTCCAGTACTCTTGCCTGGAAAATCCCATGGATGGAAGGCCTGGTGGGCTGTAGTCCATGAGGTCGCTAAGAGTCAGACACGACTGAGCGACTTCACTTTCACTTTCTAAGAGCCTTAAGTCTGTATTGATTCCCAGATGTGCAAAAGGTGAAAACCTACAGTCCCTGTGTTTAAGTAGTTAAATAACTTAATGAGAAAAATGAAAAATAGTTAAGTTCTGTGATAGAGGGGAGAGACCTCTGAGAGCAGTGGAAGCCAAGTTCAGGGCTGCTGAGAAGGTAGCACCAAAGCACCAGGGATGTTGGCTTTTTGTCAGATTAGGAAGGAATAGCATTCCAGGTGGTAGAAATAATGGTGATGAGGTTTGTCCTCAATTGTTTTCATAACGGGCTTTCATTTAGTTGAAACACGCTAAAAAACAAAAACCAAGAAACAAAAAACAGCAACAACAAAAAAAACTTGATCCTCACTGAAAGGTTTCTAGATAGCATAGAATCCTTTTTCAGACTTTCAAGGTTCCTTCTAGACCTGTTCCTTGACCAGGTTTCAAATACCGTGCTTTGTTATAATTTGCTTTTCTCCTTGATTTTAGGCTCTACCTTGCTAATTTAGACTTCCATTGTTTATTTAAGTTGCATTAAATTGTAAGTGATTTTTCCCTACCAGAACTGATGTTATTGACAAATGTATGGACACATGAGCTTAAGCTGCATGACTATTCCGTATAGTTATAATTTCAAAGTTGTTTATTTAGCTTGATCATTAACACAGAACGTCCAATCACACAAATGTTCATTATATTATTCCTTTCACAGTGGTCAAAGTAACCTTGGTGAAGAATTTTCGTATCAAGCTGTAAACTGTTTCTATTATTCCTTTGCTACACACACATTTCTCTTTAATTTTACTGATATCTATCACAATAAACTGTGGGAAATTCTGAAAGAGATGGGAATACCAGACCACCTGACCTGCCTCTTGAGAAACCTGTATGCAGGTCAAGAAGCAATAGTTAGAACTGGACATGGAACAACAGACTGTTCCAAATAGGAAAAGGAGTATGTCAAGGCTGTATATTGTCACCCTGCTTATTTAACTTATATGCAGAGTACATCATGAGAAACGCTGGGCTGGAAGAAGTACACTGCTACTGCTAAGTCGCTTCAGTCGTGTCCAACTCTGTGCGACCCCACAGATGGCAAACCTCCAGGCTCCCCCATCCCTGGGATTCTCCAGGCAAGAACATCAGAGTGGGTTGCCATTTTCTTCTCCAATGCATGAAAGTGAAAAGTCAAAGTGAAGTTGCTCAGTCGTGCCCAACTCTTAGCGACACCATGGACTATAGCCTACCAGGCTCCTCCGTCCATGGGATTTTCCAGGCAAGAGTACTGGAGTCGGGTGCCATTGCCTTCTCTGGGAAGAAGCACAAGCTGGAATCAAGATTGCCAGGAGGAATAACAATAACCTCAAATATGCAGATGAAACCACCCTAATGGCAGAAAGTGAAGAACTAAAAAGCCTCTTGATGAAAGTGAAAGAGGAGAGTGAAAAAGTTGGCTTAAAGCTCAACATTCAGAAAACGAAGATCATGGCATCCAGTCCCACCACTGCATGGCAAATAGATGGGGAAACAGTGGAAACAGTGTCAGACTTTATTTTGGGGGGCTCTAAAATCACTGCAGATGGTGATTGCAGCCATGAAATTAAAAGACACTCTTTGGGAGGAAAGTTATGACCAACCTGCTGCTAAGTTGCTTCAGTCATGTCCGACCCTGTGTGACCCCATAGATAGCAGCCCACCAGGCTCCTCCATCCCTGAGATTCTCCAGGCAAGAACACTGGAGTGGGTTGCCATTTCCTTCTCCAATGCATGAAAGTGAAAAGTGAAAGTGAAGCTGCTCAGTTGTGTCAGACTCTAAACGACCCCATGGACTGCAGCCTACCAGGCTCCTCCGTCCATGGGATTTTCCAGGCAAGAGTACTGGAGTACGGTGCCACTGCCTTCTCCAATGACCAACCTAGATAGCATATTAAAAAGCAGAGACATTACTTTGCCAACAAAGCTCCATCTAGTCAAGTCTATGGTTTTTCCAGTGGTCATGTATGGATATGAGAGTTGGACTGTGAAGAAAGCTGAATGCCAAATAATTAATGCTTTTGAACTGTGGTGTTGGAGAAGACTCTTGAAAGTCCCTTGGACTGCAAGGAGATCCAACCAGTCCATTCTGAAGGAGATCAGTCCTGGGTGTTCATTGGAAGGACTGATGATGAGACTGAAACTCCAATACTTTGGCCACCTTATGTGAAGAGTTGACTCATTGGAAAAGACCCTGATGCTGGGAGGGATTGTGGGCAGGAGGAGAAGGGGACTACAGAGGATGAGACAGTTGGATGGCATCACCGACTGGATGGACATGAGTTGGGGTAAACTTCGGGAGTTGTTGATGGACAGGGAGGCCTGGCGTGCTGTGACTCATGGAGTCACAAAGAGTCGGACACAACTGAGTGACTGAATTGAACTGAGCTGAAGTTTCTTCTGATATTTGAAACTTACCATATTGCTCAATTTCTCTTCATTGTATTAATTATCTGTTTTCCAAGCTGAATTACATTTTAAAGTCCTCTTTAGACTCTCTGTTAGAACCTTCTGGTCTTTTTTACTTTGTCTCATTTTCCCATTTTGTATCATTTCAAACCTTATTATATTTATTTAAAAACTGATCTAAAGAGAATTGAATTCCTGGAGTAAGGGGCAGTCTGATTCCCATACACCTCAAGAGATTCTGGCAAGGTGAAAATTTGAGAGTCATCAGCTCCGGTGTTGAGTTAAAGCCTAAGTGAAGAAGAAGAGAGAAGTTAAGAGTAAAGCAGTAGCCTCCATGCATGCGTTCTCCACACCCCTCACACCCAGGCCAAACCTAAACAGGAAAGTAGAAAGGTGTCCTCTTCTGAGGTGGTTGTAGGACAGAAGCCCCTGTTTCCAGAGACTAGCTTTATCGAGCCTAATAATTTTGTAGTGAGTCTCTTAGAACTCCTTCCACTTACATCATAAGGAATGTTATCTTTAGTATTCTGTCAGACCATACAGTTCTATTGAACACTTCCTCAATTAGATTCTTCAAAACACTGTTCTGGGAAACGTCAATAGGGTATCATGAAAAGTTAACAAGTATTTAAGTAAATTTTTAAAATGCCAAATGCTGTATATCCCTTTGAATAGTCACTGTAACTTATTCCCATAGTGAAGAATGAGAAAAATTCCAGACCAGTGGTAGCTGTTTAACACTTTTAAGTTACGATTTCCAAAATGTATATGATTAAGGAATCTTTCTGATATGGCACAACTTCTACCTTCTTGTGCGAAGGCATTCAGAAGTCTGGATCTAAGTGAATTACTAGTTTCCTCTTGGATCCAGCTCACTGAGTCTCATTATCTTTCACCTATTATTGGTATGGTGTTGAGTATGAAAAGTTTTATACTTAGAGACAGATGATCCTAAGGAGAAGCTGATTTTCCACATCCACCCAAAACTTGTCTTTTGGCACAACCCTGACATTGGCTGTGGCCCTGGTTGGCAGCTCATTTGTGTGCTGACCACATTGCATTCCAAGTTCCTGCCTGCCTTCTCCACATCCCTACTTCAGGACTGTTTGTGAAGTCTGGTAGGTCACTCACCCCAAACACAGGGCATTCTGAAAGTACTGAGGTAGAGAGCCTGGAAGGAGGCATTAAACTCTGAGCAGCAAATCTCAGCCAGTAACATGAAAGATGAACTCCTCAGACTCTCTCTTTTGGATAGATAATCCTGGGAGCAGACCACACCATTCTGCAGAGGTTCTTCATTGGGATTGAGTTCATTTGCATATGGTAGAACCAGCTCAGCAACTTACATTTTATTAGGTTACTTCCCATTCCTTTCTCACCTTCTGCTTCCTGAGATCATTTCCCCAATAAGCTGAATCCTCATCTCAGGGTCCTCTCTTTGGGGAAACCAAATTAAGACAAGCTTTTTTTTTCCTAAGTGGCAGAAATAGGAAACGGTTAGGTTGCCACCTGGAAGCATATGTGTTCCTGCTTCCCTGATTCTCATGAGTCCATGTCATATGCTTCGAGCTGATACTTTCCTGTGGGACAGCGTTATTTTAAGGTCATATAGTCAAGTGACCTCTTAGTTATGTCATTTTGGCCTAAATCTTATCGTTCAGTTTTTGCTTTGTTCTTAATGGCATCTCCAATCTATAAAATAACAATAACAATATAAGTTATTATTTATAAAGCAATTGTGGCAAATAATGTACAGTATGCTTAAAAATCATTCCATCCTCACAACTTATGTAAATATTATTGTACTCATATTACAGGTACAAAAAACCCTGATAACTAGAAAAGTTAAATAATTTGCATAAGATCATAGCACTGGAACCAGGATAAGAGCTCACATCTGTGTGCTTCTGTGGTTCAAGCTCGAAGCCACTTGTGTTCCAAGCCACAGTGGAGTAGTGTGCTCCACTGCTTACATTCTGCATCTAGAAACTGTCTGCCAGACATTGTCACAAAGATAACTTCATCTATAAAATGAGGATAATGATGCTATGTTCCTCATAATGCCATCAGAAGTATCAAATAAAACAATACCTTACAGTAGCCATGAAAATGTTTATTATCATCATTGTTATTATGGCTATTAATACCAAAATCATATGGGGTCCACTCCTTTTCTTAGAGTCTTTGAGGCAGTCTTCTGCAGCCTCTGGTAGATGAGGAAAGAGAGCCTGCACATGGAAGAGTATGTAGAACCGTTTTCAGAGCTAAGACTAGAAGTGCTGTATATCAGCTGTGTCTTCATCCCATTGATGGGTATTCAGTCACATGACCCCACCTGACTGCAGGAAGAATTAGGAAGTGCAGTTTAGCTGTGTGCTTAGGATGAAAAATAAGTGAAGTATGATGATTGTATAGCAATATCTCATATGGCATCATCATCATTTTAATTTCATCCAAATTTAACATGTTCAGAAGTGAACTCCATCCCCAAGATATATCCAGAATCCAGTCATGTCTCACCATAGCTCCATCACCACCTTTCTAGTTCAAGCCATTATTTGTCTCCCTGATTTCTGCAGTAACTATCTAACTGGTTTCCCTCTTTCACTCTTGTCTTTCTAAAAATGCATTCCTCATTCAGAAAACAGATCAATCTCATCATGATCAATCAGTCTCCCCTTCTTCAAAACTCTCCAGTGGATTTCCATCATTCTTAGAATAAATGACAGATGCTCCATACTCTATCTTTGATGTCCTCTCCTACTAGATTCCTTCCTGCCTGTCCAGGACTGTATACATCCTCTTCCCTCTTCTTGGAATTCTCTTCCCCTTCATCTTTGCATAGATCCATCCCTTGTTTCATTCAAATCTGCCCCTAGTCTCATCTCATCAAAGAGGCCTTTTTAATCGTTTCACTTAAAATCTGCCTCAGTTCTTCTTCAGTTCCTTAATGTATCTGTTTTTCTTCATAACACTTAAAATGCCTAAAATCTATATTATATATCTATTTATTTACCAGTTGCATTGGGCTTACTCCATTAGATTAAGTTCCTGGGAACAATGACTTTGTATAGTTCACTGTTGAATTCCTAACATTAGGATGGTCTCTGGCATGCAGGAAGTATTTAATACGTATTTGTTAAAAGGTTGAATGGCTGCTGTACTCCCTGTGATGACAGTTTTAACTTTCGCTGGTCCTCATAGGGCTCGTTTTTAATTCCCATTGATTACAGTGTTTTCTCTGTACCCCACACTTCTTTTCATTTCTTTAGTTCTTTTTAATTTCTGAAGCTCTATAAACTGATGACAATTTCCATGGCACTCATGGTCCAACTATCTGGATATCTGAATATGTTTGTTTTTCTCATACTAGATATAAAAAGAAATGCTAACTAGGGTTCCTGTTCTGATTTCTTTGTAATGATCCAATTCTGCCTGTTTGTAATACCAGTTCAAAGCATCAATGCAATTTTATAGGGCTGGTTCACACCCTCCCTCCCTTTTTTCTTCTTCCTTCCTTCTTCCCTTCCTTCCTCATGGAATAGCCATTCAATCAGAAAATACAGTTTGGAATGATCTGCATGAATAGCTAGTAAATGGACCATAATCATATTTGATTTTTTAAAATGTGTTTCCATTATTAGTTTCACATAAGAAAGAAGAACAGTGGGTGAAATTGTTCGTGTGGGCATTGCCATTACTATTGCTATAACCCACAGCAGCTGTTGTCTAAAAGAATTTGTCACTGTGTCCCTGGACTCCAGAGTACTATAAAGAATCAGCTCTTGACCTACAGTAGAAGAAATAGAAACAGGAATCAGAAACTAATTACAGTTCTATATTTGCGTCAATTCATAATAGCCAACACTCCTTCCCAAATTCAGAAAAATTCCTCCATAAATTCCCCAAGTGTTTCCTGCAGTACCTCATAAGAAATTTATTGATTTTAGCTGTAGTATTTCAATAAACATCAACAGAGATTTTCTAAGCTTAAAAAAGATTTTGCCAATTTTAAAAATAAGATTTTGATAGCTTTTCAGAAGTAATACCAAATAAGGTTATTTGCTTTGTGCTCTCTCTCTTTTCTATTATTTAGTTTCTAAAGCAAATATCTGTAGGCTAAAAACAAAGGTAATGCTAAAGTTTCACTAAATACCATTATGAAGTGTTTCAATTTTATATCTTTAACAAAACCATTATTTGCAACATAGTCAATGACAGCTAAATGTTTACCAGGTCTGACCTAGATACATCTTTCTATTTTAGAGCTGGAACTTAAACCAGAGCTGATTTTTAACTCCTCAAAATAAGCAAAATAATTTTCATCTGCAAAGAAACTTTGATAGGAAAAAATGTATATAAATTATGAATAGGTATTTAAGACCAGTATTTTATTATTTTACTTTGTATTACATCCAACTGTTACAAGCCAGAAAGAGATTCAGTTCAGTTCAGTCGCTCAGTCGTGTCCAACTCTTTGCGACCCCATGAATTGCAGCACATCAGGCCTCCCTGTCCATCACCAACTCTCAGAGTTCACCCAAACTCATGTGTATCGAGTCGGTGATGCCATCCAGCCATCTCATCCTCTATCGTCCCCTTCTCCTCCTGCCCCCAATCCCTCCCAGCATCAGGGTCTTTTCCATGAGTCAACTCTTCCCATGAGGTGGCCAAAGTTTTGGAGTTTCAGCTTCAGCATCAGTCCTTTCAATGAACACCCAGAAATGATCTCCTTTAGGATGGACTGGTTGGATCTCCAGGCAGTCCAAGGGACTCTCAAGAGTCTTCTCCAACACCACAGTTCAAAAGCATCAATTCTTCGGCGCTCAGCTTTCTTCATAGTCCAACTCTCACATCTATACATGACTACTGGAAAAACCATAGACTTGACTAGATGGAGCTTTGTTGGCAAAGTAATGTCTCTGCTTTTGAATATGCTACCTAGGTTGGTCATAACTTTCCTTCCAAGGAGTAAGCGTCTTTTAATTTCATGGCTGCAGTCACCATCTGCAGTGATTTTGGAGCCCAGAAAAATAAAGTCTGACACTGTTTCCACTGTTTCCCCACCTATTACCCATGAAGTTATGGGACCAGATTCCATGATCTTTGTTTTCTGAATGTTGAGCTTTAAGCCAACTTTTTCACTCTCAACTTTCACCTTCATCAAGAGGCTTTTGAGTTCCTCTTCACTTTCTGCCATAAGGGTAGTGTCATCTGCATATCTGAGGTTATTGATATTTCTCCTGGCAATCTTGATTCCAGCTTGTGCTTCTTCTAGCCCAGGGTTTTTCATGATGTACTCTGCATATAAGTTAAATAAGCAGGGTGACAATATATAGCCTTGATGTAGTCCTTTTCCTATTTGGAACCAGTCTGTTGATCCATGTCTAGTTCTAACTGTTGCTTCCTGACCTGCATATAGGTTTCTCAAGAGGCAGATCAGGTGGTCTGATATTCCCATCTCTTTCAGAATTTCCCACAGTTTATTGTATATATTTAAAAAAAAACCACACTCTAGTAAGTTAAAAAATGTATTTTAAATGTGAAATAGCAATCAGACCTATGAAATATATATTAAAGATGGCATGAGGACTAATTTTCAATAGCATTGGGCACTCTTTATCATCACCTCTGAAAAAGCTCACCTAGTACTCCCTTCCTTAATGCTTCTATCAGCTCATGAGAGTTGATAGTCTGTCTACTCCCCTCTCTACTCTTTTTCATTTTATCATGAAATACCAGAACAAAAAAACAGCAATAGTATATTTACCTGCTCTACTAGAATATGACCTGTTGTTCATCATCTGCAAATTCTGAAGAATAACTATCACTTAAAAAATATTTATGGCATCTTTAAGTAATAATACAAAGTCAGAATATGAAAATTGATAGGGTAAAGATGCTTGGATGAATAAGGATGTTGATGAACAAAGACAGTTAGACAGACAGATGGAAATTTTTTCCCAGAGATTAGGAGAAAATAAAACCAATATTCCCTTTTCTTGAATACAGTTGGTTTAGGTTATCAGTTGCTCAATTGTGTCTGACTCTTTGTGACCCCATGGACTACAGATTGCCTGGCTTCTCTGTCCTTTAACATTTCCTGGAGGTTGCTCAAACTCATGTTCATTGAGTCAGTGATGCCACTCAACCATCTCATCCTCTGTTGTCCCCTTGTCCTTTTGCCTTCAATCTTTGCCAGCATCAGAGTCTTTTCTAATGAATTGGCTCTTTGCATCAGGTGGCCAAAGTACTGGAGCTTCAGCATCAGTTCTTCTAATGAATATTCAAGACTTATTTCCTTTAGGATTGGCTGGTTTGATCTCCTTGCAGCCCAAGGGATTCTCAAGGACCTTGTGTGTTAGCTGCTCAGTCCTGTCTAACTCTTTGTGACCTCATGGACTGAAGCCTGCTAGGCTCCTCTGTCCATGGAATTCTCCAGGCAAGAATACTGGAGTGGGTAGACATTCCCTTCTCCAGGGGATCTTCCCAAATCAGGGATTGAACCCAAGTTTCCTGCATTGCAGGCAGATTTGTTACCATCTGAGCCACCAAGAAAGCCACTTAATACATAGTTAAGAACTTAGACAACAGTGGAAAAACCATCTACAGACTTTACATAATGACTATAATGCCTGAGAAATATATTAAGTTCATTAGAGGGAAAGCTACAAAAAGAAAATCACAAAATTTATGCTATTAAAGAACTGCTACTGGATTCATCATGTAGAAATGCCATAGGAATTAGCACAAATAAACCATTACATCATTTAACTTTTATTTTCTAGAGTTCGTTATACTATGTTGGCCAAAAAGTTTGTTTAGATTTTTCCATAGCATCTTATCTTTTGCCTCTGTCATCCTAAGACAATATCAACAAACCTACTTCTTCTGAATTCTTTATTTCAGCTAATCACATAGACATTTAAATAGTGATTCAACCTGAAATTCTGTAGCCATTCTTAGCTTCTCCTTCAAATTTCCTTCAACATTAAGTAGTCAGTTCTGTCAGTTCAGTCACTTAGTCGTGCCTGACTCTTTGCAACCCCATAGACTGCAGTACGCTAGGCCTCCCTGTCCAACATCAACTCCCAGAGTTTACTCAAACTCATGCCCATTGAGTTGGTGATGCCATCCAACCATCTCATCCTCTGTTATCCCCTTACCTTCCCATGTTCAATCTTTCCTAGCATCAGGGTCTTTTCAAATGAGTCAGTTCTTTGTATCAGGTGGCCAAAGTATTGGAGTTTCAGCTTCAACATCAGTCCTTCCAATGAATATTCAGGACTGATATCCTTTAGGATGGCCTGGTTGGATCTCCTTGCTGTCCATGGGACTCTCAAGAGTCTTCTCCAACACCACAGTTCAAAAGCATCAATTCCTTGGTGCTCAGCTTTCTTTATAGTCCAACTCTCACATCCATACATGACCACTGGAAAAGCCATAGTCTTGACTAGACGGACCTTTGTTGGCAAAGTAATGTCTCTGCTTTTTAATATACTATCTATATTGGCCATAACTTTTCTTCCAAGGAGTAAGCATCTTTTAATTTCATGGCTGCAGTCAGCATCTGCTGTAAGTTCATAGATTTTGTTCCTGAACACATTGCTGCCCTGTATCCCCATCACCATTGTCACACCTTTCCTTTGGGCCTTAATATCTTCCTGTTTTCCTTGCTCTTATCTTTACCCATCTAGTTCAGCCTGTATCATGGCTGAAGTTATATATCTGTTGATACAGCTTTCTCAGTGGGGCATAAAAACCCCTCAATGATTTAGTCCAGTATCTCACATATGCTTCCATTTCCTGACTCAAAGCTTTAGGAATAATGAATTGCTTGCAATCCTCCTTGTTTTATGCATCTACCCTCTCCTACACAAATATTAATACTTGGTGTTTTATACTTTTGTGTCTTTTTTACCTTGTTTCCTCTTCCTGGCAGCACTGCCTTCATCCATTCTGAAACTTAACTCCCCTTATTTGGGGCTCTTACTCCTCACTTAGAACTCAGTTTGCATTCACTTCCTCCAGGAAGCTTTCCTGACCTTCTGCTGTCCTTGCTCTTGTCCTTCTGGGGTTCCATAGCAATGGTGTGTTTTACATTTGTCATCCTCACCATACTGGAAACTCTTTGAAAACTAGAACCATTCAGTTTTTTCACCAGTGCTTTTCCAGTGCTCCACAGAATCTGGAAAATAACAGATCAGCAAATGTTTGAACAGTGAGTACCAAAAAGCAGGGGGGTCCCTAACCTCCAGGATTTAATGTCTGTTGATCTGTGGTGGACCTGATGTAATAATAATAGAAATAAAATGCACAATAAAGGTAATGTGCTCTAGTTATCCCAAAACCACACCTCCGATCCTGCTCCCTGGAAAAATTATCTTCCACTAAACTGGTTCCTGGTACCAGAGAGGTTTGGGACCACTGCCAATGAAGATAAATGGCAATGATCAAGAAAGGAATTGATGAAGCTAGTTAATTATAAAAGCCAACCCTTAAGTTGCTGCTATACTCTTTACATTTACCCCTGTGATGAGTGTGATGAGTGTAGTTTCTCACATCTCTGCTGGTGAGTCCCAGTTTTATAAATACAGCTTTACTCTTTTTCCGTAGTCTGCTTGGGTTCTGGACATCTTCCACTTGGATGGGGGTGTTTATCTTCCCTGCAGTAACATCACTATTCTTCTATATTGATCCTTTGCTTGAATTCCAATATACTTTTCTTATTTTTTTTTAACTTTTCCAATAAATAAACTTACTTTCCTTAGAAAAAATGGTAGTTCACTAACTGTCTTTCTCAAAATGTCTTTCACTAAATAATGGATACTGTATCACTCATTTCTTTCCCTCCCCCTTTTCCCATCCCCTTCTCCCTCTCTGTCAGGAACTCACATTTGAATTTTACACACAGTTGTAAAAGTAATATGAAGGTAAATAATCATTAATGAATGAATGGAAAAACTGATACTGCAGTCGTGGTTCTCTTGGGGTCAGTACCTCTGGATCTCTGATATACATTATGTTTATTCCTGTCCTTTTTCTTCTGCTTCTGTGAGCATACCTTTAGCACATCACAATAATTGATAATTAGCAAAAGGTTAATTTCAGCTTTATTACACTTAATTTAAGGAGTCAAGTGAATATGACAGGGATGCTTTTAAGGACTTCCTTTCACTTTTAAGAGCTTCCCTGGTGGCTCAGATAGTAAAGAATCCGCTTGCAATGCAGGAGACTTGGGTTTGATCCCTGGATTGGGAAGATCTCCTGGAGGAGGGCATGACAATCCACTCCATTATTTTTGCCTGGAGAATCCCATGGACAGAGGAGTCTGGTGGGCTGTGGTTCATAGGGTCACATAGAGTCAGACCTGGCTGACTGACCAAGGACATACACTTTTAAGGAAGTTGAAAAATTTTTAGAAGTCTCATACATAATAGTGTCTTGAAAATTTACTGTTTGGAATAATACTGATGTTTTTCTGTATAATAACTTATAACTATCCCATCTGTACTCTTTTGTACACATTGATTCATAGTCAATACTGGGAAAAAGTTTGACCTTGCTTTAATAGACAGATTTATTGTAACTCTTTTGAAAATGACTTAAAGGTTAAAATAATACTGATTGGGATAGCTCCATAAGGGAGAGAAAATTCACCTTTCAAAGTATTAAAACTTTTCAAAGAGCTTTAGCTAAATTCAAGACTAAGCCAGAGATACAAAATAGACGTTCTCTCAGCCCAGTTATTACCTTTTGCTGATGCTTTCTCGGTGGTCATGATGTGTATGCGAGAAGATTCTAAAGCTAAAAAGACTGAATGTTTTTTAATAGCTAGTTGGCCAGACCACCAACTGCTTTACGATGCTGTGTCACTGAATATAGTGCAGAGTATTAGATTAATGGCTTTTGCTTTGACCAGCTAGAACAGGAGAGTTAGGGAATAAAAAGCAGGACCCCTGTTTTTCCCATTGCAGGATTCTTTGTTCCCTGAACCACAGGGAGGCTTAGTTTGAATAGTGGTGTGTAAAATGAATTCAGTCTTATAGATCCTATCACTTTTATCACTCTGGTAAGGAAGGGATGAATTTAATAAGACATGGTATTAACTGTATTTGCTTTGTTTAGGACTTTTATATAGATTAGCAACCCTAGACTCTTTTATTGGTTTTCTTTATTTTTGGACTCATGATAGTGTGATTAGCACTAAAAGGAGGTGATGGCAGCAGGGGTGGATGGGATTTTGAAGGTGCAGCTTTGATAAATATCAGGTATTTGGGACTCACAGGAAGACACTGTGTCCCACATCCTTTGTTCGGGAATCTCCGTGATCAGAATCTGTTGGGGAAGTCTCAGTGGTTTTTAGTTTCTGCCTAATGGAAAACAGGCAGAAAAGATCTCTTTCTGGTTGCAGTCTGCTGTTAAGTTGTCTATCAGTCAGTCTGCAGATTTAAACAGAAATTGAATGAACACGAAAGCAGTTTTCCTAGTTGGGATTCTGGCCCCCACCATCAGCTGCCTTTCCCCTCCATACTCACAATCTCAATCTCTGGTTAGTATTTAATTTCCTTTCAGCAAACATTTATTGGGTGCCAGACATTGCATTAGGTGTTGATGGGAGATAGGAGATGAATATAAAACCTGGCCTCTGCTTTTGTTTTCATCACCTTGAAAACACAATTGTATCTCTCAGAGTGATTTGTTTAGTCATCTAGATTAGAAATTAGCCACACAAAATACACCTGGAGGTATAACTAAATAAAGACACTAAAAATAGCAAGTCTTGGGATTCAGGGTCGCATTACAGCATAAGGTAGGTAGACAGGATCCTGAGCAACACCTGGATACCAGAGAACTGTAGTGAAGGTGCTATCGGGTGGATCTTCCCAGATGACTGGTTCTTTGTGCCACTCAGCATTAACACACATTCGAGCATGTGCACACACACACACTCTCCGGCTTCTCTCTGCAACCAGACGTACTGCATAAAATAATTTCACAATTTGTATGGAAATACAAAAAACCTCGAATAGCCAAAGCAATCTTGAGAAAGAAGAATGGAACTGGAGGAATCGACCTGCCTGACTTCAGGCTCTACTACAAAGCCACAGTCATCAAGACAGTATGGTACTGGCACAAAGACAGAAATATAGATTAATGGAACAAATAGAAAGCCCAGAGATAAACCCACACACCTATGGACACCTTATCTTTGACAAAGGAGGCAAGAATATACAATGGATTCAAGACAATCTCTTTAACAAGTGGTGCTGGGAAAACTGGTCAACCACTTGTAAAAGAATGAAACTAGAACACTTTCTAACACCATACACAAAAATAAACTCAAAATGGACTAAAGATCTAAATGTAAGACCGAAACTATAAAACTCCTAGAGGAGAACATAGGCAAAACACTCTCTGACATACATCACAGCAGGATCCTCTATGACCCACCTCCCAGAATATTGGAAATAAAAGCAAAAATAAACAAATCAGACCTAATTAAAATTAAAAGCTTCTGCACAACAAAAGACTATAAGCAAGGTGAAAAGACAGCCTTCAGAATGGGAGAAAATAATAGCAAATGAAGCAACAGACAAACAACTAATCTCAAAAATATACAAGCAACTCCTGCAACTCAATTCCAGAAAAATAAACGACCCAATCAAAAAATGGGCCAAAGAACTAAATAGACATTTCTGCAAAGAAGACATACAGATGGCTTACAAACACATGAAAAGATGCTCAAAATCACTCATTATCAGAGAAATGCAAATCAAAATCACAATGAAGTACCATTTCACGCCAGTCAGAATGGCTGTGATCCAAAAGTCCACAAGCAATAAATGCTAGAAAGGGTGTGGAGAAAAGGGAACCCTCTTATACTGTTGGTGGGAATGCAAACTAGTACAGCCACTATGGAAAACGGTGTGGAGATTCCTTAAAAAACTGAGAATAGAACTGCCTTATGACCCAGCAATCCCACTGCTGGGCATACACACTGAGGAAACCAGAATTGAAAGAGACACGTGTACCCCAATGTTCATTGCAGCACTGTTTATAATAGCCAGGACATGGAAGCAACCTATATGTCCATCAGCAGATGAATGGATAAGAAAGCTGTGGTACATATACACAATGGAGTATTACTCAGCCATTAAAAAGAATACATTTGAATCAGTTCTAATGAGGTGGATGAAACTGGAGCCGATTATACAGTGAAGTAAGCCAGAAATAAGATCACCAATACAGTATACTAATGCATATATATGGAATTTAGAAAGATGGTAATGATAACCCTGTATGCAAGACAGCAAAAGAGACACAGATGTATAGAACAGTCTTTTGGACTCTGTGGGAGAGGGAGAGGGTGGAATGATTTGGGAGAATGGCATTGAAACATGTATAATATCATATAAGAAATGAATCGCCAGTCCAGGTTTGATGCAGGATACAGGAAGCTTGGGGCTGGTGCACTGGGATGACCCAGAGGGATGGTATGGGGAGGGAGGTGGGAGGGGGCTTCAGGATGGGGAACACGTGTACACCTGTGGCGAATTCATGTTGATGTATGGCAAAACCAATACAATATTGTAAAGTAATTAGCCTCCAATTAAAATAAATAAATTTAAATTAAAAAAAAGATATCCAAATGACTTACAATTTCAGAAGTTCTTTTCTTGTTAATTTAAATTTACATAAGCTGTGAATATAAAAATTGGAATGAAATTTATTCTTTTGTCTAGTAATAATGGTGATGATGATTTGCATAAATCATCCCTTGCTTTTAAAGAGATTTAGAGAATGTATTATCCAGATATTTTCTTCTCTACTCCTGTGTAAATTATAGAACACACAAATACTACTGTCTTTATTTTAGAGATAGAGAAACTGAAATTTTGAACAGTATAATGACTTCAAAAAGCCAGGAAACCAGGATTAGAATTCCTAATTTTAGGCCCAGTATCTACACTGGAGGTAGAATATCCTTTGTCCAAAAGATATATCTACTACATTTCTTTGATCTTAATCAGCTTATCTGCTTTCTAGCCATATTTTAACACCCTCAATAAACACTTGGTGGCTCAGTGGTAAACAATCCACCTGCTATGTAGGAGACACTGGTTTGATCCCTGGGTTGGGAAGATCCCTTGGATAAGGAAATGGCAACCCACTCCAATATTCTTGTCTGGGAAATACCACGGACAGAGGAGCCTGGCGGGTTGCAGTCCATGGGGTCGCAGAGTCAGACACGACTTAGCGACGAAACAACAATGAGAAATCACAGGAGGACAGTGATTGTCCTAGGCCAGGGAGGAGGGGGAAATGCCTTCCCCTTTTGTTTTGTTTTGTTTTGTTTGACAGAGCTAGTTTGATTAAAAAAAAAGGAGTAAGAGAAAATCTTTTTTAATACAAATTTTGCATGTTGCTTTCTTTTCTGTGGGTCAAACCAAAACCAAATTATTCTGAGAAAGAGAAGTTTACAAATGGCAGATTTCATGGCCATGATCTTTGCTTCCTTACCCAGTTCATTGCAATGGGAAGACAACATAAGGTAGTTCCCCATGGCTGCCAAATCCAGCTTTAGTCTTCTGATGACTTGGAGTCTGGTTATTTTAAATTTAACATTTCCTTGTACTTTAATGTTAAAAGACACACACACTTTTAAACAGCTATATTTCCAAGATGCTGAAATGGTTTTGTAAATTTCATGAATTGTTTACACTCTTCCTTTTCATACTTCCAAACAGTTTGCAAATAGCTCAGAAATTCACTGTGACAGATTAAGCAGCTTGCTGTTGATGCAGTATCTAACATGTTTTGACAGACATGGGAGCTTTCCAACACATAAATTGCTATTGTGTCTCAGCACTACTCAAGTTTCAACCACCTGCATTAGAATGCAAGATATGTTCTGGCAACTACTACTGCTTTTGGCTTTTTTAAGAGGAACTTGGGCTTCCCTCGTGGCTCAGAAGGTAAAGAATCCATGTGCAATGTAAGAGACCCGAGTTCGATCCCTGGATCAGAAAGATCCCTTAGAGAAGAGAATGGCTACTCACTCCAATATTCTTGTCTGGACAATCCCATGGACAGAGGAGCCTGGCAGACTATAGTCCATAGGGTTCCAAAGAGTTGGACATGACTAAGTGACTTTCACTTTTTGCAGGTCTCACCAGTAGTTGAGGGAAAGAGTGGTTATGTCTAAATCACACACACACACACACACACACACACACACACACACACGTAAATTCTTAGGTTTGAAAGGGATTTCAAATAATATTAAGTCATAACCCCCTCCCCCAGTTCTCAAACATAATTATACCTACTCCTGGGAGATATTTATTTACAAGTCATGGCAATAGCCATTTCACTCCCAGAGTCTCGTGTCTTGGATTATGTTTTGTTTGTAAAAAAATAGTCTTCTAAAATCTAAATAGCTGTGAGATAAGGTCAAGTTTAATGGAAAGAGAAAAGGATCTGGAATCAGAAAAAACTTTGTTTCATTCCTCAGCTCCATCTCTGATCCTGTGTACCATCTGTGTAATATATTTTTTTAATCATTATGAATCACACTTTCCTCATCTGGAAAATGGGGATAATAATAACTTGAAGTTATTGTAAGAATTAGTGATGTAACCTATGCAAAGTGTCTAGCCAGATATAGATGCTCTGTTTTATTTCATCCTTATATACACAGTATGAGAAAGATGTCTGTGTTTCATAAAAGAAGAATCTGAGGTTCAGAGTAGTGATATGATTTCTCTACATTCCTGTGTTAAGTAAAAAAAAAAAAAAAAAGAGTAACCACGATGGCCAAATAGGCTTTTACTTATCAAAGCAAATATATTTCAGAATTTTCAAATCTTTTCCAACACTTCAAATCCATATCTCAGACACCTCTGGGGTAGATATGGTGTCCATTTTTTCATAGTTCATATGTCAGAAGTAAAGGAAACAAATAAAAATTGAACTAAGATTGACACTTTGATAAATACCTCTTTATCATTATTAACCATGCGTTAGTGGAGAAGGCAATGGCACCCCACTCCAGTACTCTTGCCTGGAAAATCCCATGAATGGAGGAGCCTGGAAGGCTGCAGTCCATGGAGTCGCTGAGGGTCGCTGAGGGTCGGACACGACTGAGCGACTTCACTTTCACTTTTCACTTCCATGCATTGGAAAAGGAAATGGCAACCCACTCCAGTGTTCTTGCCTGGAGAATCCCAAGGATGGGGGAGCTTGGTGGGCTGCCGTCTATGGGGTTGCACAGAGTCGGACACGACTGAAGCAACTTGGTAGCAGCAGCAGTGGCAAGCATGAATTCAGTTTTAAATTTTTTATTAATGTTTTTCATGAGTATGTAGTAAATGCCTGTCTTTCTCACTAGACTAAAAGTTTCAGGAAATCGGGGAACACATATGTATTCTGTAGCCTCAGTGCCTGACACACAGTAGTTATTTATGAATATTTAAATGAATTTTTTTGTAACCGTGCATTTAAAAGCACATAATTTTCAATTTTTTTTCAGCTTGTTTCTATATCTGAATTTTTCTTTCCAATATACATTTTTTTTCTTTCCAATATACATTTTTTTCTTTCATAAGTAAAATAAATCTCATTGTTAAGGAAGATTTAGAAAATATAAGCAAGATAAACAAACAAACAAAAAAATCATTCCACCATGTCTTAGATTTCTTTTTGCTTTTTTAAAAAAGAGATGAAAATTAATTTTAGTTGGACTTCAAAAAGTGTAGATATTTCCCTTGGGATTTCTTGTTCTAACCACAGAGCTCTTGTAATTACAAGAACTAAAGCTTAATAAAACTTTCTGCTTTTAAGTTTCAGCCAGATGTCCCAGGGAAGGGTGGGAAAATCCCGTCCATATTTTTTTCAGTTTTGCTATCGTTTTTGAAAAGATTGTTTAGGGAGCCACTGCCTTCAGGAATCTTATAATTAATTTTCATACTGTCTATTGATTTTCCCACAGTGAAGCAAGAATATTTTTTTTTTTTTTTAATACATAGCACCTCTATTCTGCTCAGCTTAATTTTGGATCATTTTTGGATCATCTGAAAACTACACAATTTCTTTTAAAAATGCTATAGACGTAGCTAATATTTTAGTTCTGATAACTTTAAAGTTGACTGAAAATATACTTAGTTTGCTTTCATACATAACACAAGAATTTCTTTCAATATTATTGAATTATAGCCTTTATCTTTAAAGTTGTATAATATTATATATATCAGATCAGATCAGTCACTCAGTCGTGTCCGACTCTTTGCGACCCCATGAATTGCAGCACGCCAGGCCTCCCTGTCCACACCAACTCCCGGGTTCACTCAGACTCATGTTCATCGAGTCAGTGATGCCATCCAGCCATCTCATCCTCTGTCGTCCCCTTCTCCTCTTGCCCCCAGTACCTCCCAGCATCAGAGTCTTTTCCAATGAGTCAACTCTTCGCATGAGGTGGCCAAAGTACTGGAGTTTCAGACTCAGCATCATCCCTTCCAAAGAAATCCCAGGGCTGATCTCCTTCAGAATGGACTGGTTGGATCTCCTTGCAGTCCAAGGGACTCTCAAGAGTCTTCTCCAACACCACAGTTCAAAAGCATCAATTCTTCGGCACTCAGCCTTCTTCACAGTCCAACTCTCACATCCATACATGACCACAGGAAAAACTATAGCCTTGACTAGACGAACCTTTGTTGGCAAAGTAATGTCTCTGCTTTTGAATATGCTATCTAGGTTGGTCATAACTTTCCTTCCAAGGAGTAAGCGTCTTTTAATTTCATGGCTGCAGTCACCATCTGCAGTGATTTTGGAGCCCAGAAAAATAAAGTCTGACACTGTTTCCACTGTTTCCCCATCTATTTCCCATGAAGTGATGGAACCAGATGCCATGATCTTCATTTTCTGAATGTTGAGCTTTAAGCCAACTTTTTCACTCTTGACTTTTACCTTCATCAAGAGGCTTTTGAGTTCCTCTTCACTTTCTGCCATAAGGGTAGTGTCATCTGCAGTAATCTGAGGTTATTGATATTTCTCCTGGGAATCTTGATTCCAGCTTGTGTTTCTTCCAGTCCAGTGTTTCTCATGATGTACTCTGCATATAAGTTAAATAAGCAGGGTGACAATATACAGCCTTGACATACTCCTT
Organism: Bos mutus; assembly: GCF_027580195.1. Taxonomy (NCBI): domain Eukaryota; kingdom Metazoa; phylum Chordata; class Mammalia; order Artiodactyla; family Bovidae; genus Bos; species Bos mutus. Next base: position 53,754,240 of record NC_091617.1, read on the forward strand.
TTCCTATTTGGAACCAGCCTGTTGTTCCATGTCCAGTTCTAACTGTTGCTTCCTGATCTGCATACAAATTTCTCAAGAGGCAGATCAGGTGGTCTGATATTCCCATCTCTTTCAGAGTTTTCCACAGTTTATTGTGATCCACACAGTCAAAGGCTTTGGCATAGTCAATAAAGCAGAAATAGATGTTTTTCTGGAACTCTCTTGCTTTTTCCATGATCCAGCGGATGTTGGCAATTTAATCTCTGGTTCCTCTACCTTTTCTAAAACCAGCTTGAACATCAGGAAGTTCACGGTTCACGTATTGCTGAAGCCTGGCTTGGAGAATATTTTAGCTTGGAAACTTGAGGTTTTTAAAAACTTGTTAATTAAAATATTCAAGATTTTTAAAACTTGTTAATTAAAATACTATATTTAAGGATGAATTTATTTGAAATAATTTTGCCTTATTCCCTATACCTATTTTTTAATCATAGAACTTTTTCGTTATGTTTTGATTATATCTTTTGATTCATTTCAGTTTTCCTCAGTTCTTTCTTTGAACATCTAAACATCTTTTTATAATTTTTTTTAAAGTGGAGTGATGCAAGTATACAATTAAAAACAGCCAAATCGATCTCAAAGGCTTACACTGAAAGTCAGCAGTTCCTTGCCTGTCACCCCTTTCCTTCCCCTTCTATATGCAGCTCTACTCTCATTTGACTCTACTAGCTATAGATTCTGTTTTACACTTCTGTATGTTAAAGTAATATTTTTATTCTGCTGTCTCTTGATGCATCCATTTTAAATATGGCCTATTGACTAGTTGAGTTTTAGGCTATTACCACCGTCCTTCTTCTCCCTCTGTCTTCCAAAAATTATTTTATCACAGCTTTCATTAGATAAATAGTCCATATTTACATTATTATGATTATGTAAGTATTATTACTGAGCTTGAGAATGCACTATTATTTCAATAGTATGCTACCTTTAGTTTGTCCTGGAGTTGGTAGTTGCTTTTTTTTTGCTTAGTTTTCTATGTGTCTGTCAATAATCCTTTACTAAATGTTCCAACATGTCTGGGCAATGCCTTGTAATAATTTTCACCAAACACTCAATGCTATCAAATAATCTATAGTTCTGTTTATCATTCTTCTTGGAAACTGCCCTCTTCCAACCCTCTAAGGTAATGTTCTGACATGAATTGTTGCTCTTCAGGCCTGCTGCATAGCTGCTGCCCTGGGACTTCTTGGTAAATTCCCTACACTGAACCCCCAGTTTTCTACATATCATGTCTTCTTCTCTCTTTCATTTATTTTGCTGAAGTATGTTCTCCAGTAACCTGTCATGAAGAGGAAGGTGGGTAGTTACCTTTAGAATTACCAGGTGTCTGAAAATAACTTTATTTTTACCTTCCCACTTGACTGGTAGCTTAGGTAGGGTAAAAATCATTTTTCCTGACAAGTGTGTCAACCAAAAAAGGTAATGCAGGAGGCTGCAAATGTAAAAACTAATTGATTTGAGGGTTTAAGAATGGCAATTTAGGAGACACAGATTTGAGTAAGCCTGAAAGAGTGTTCAGAGGAAGCAACTTATACATACAAAAAGTCCCACGGTTGCTAAAAGTTATCTGGAAAGAATTGTGACTGATGAGAGTCAGAAAATATTTGCCATTAAGATCTGTCGTTAAGATCTAAGGGTCTGAGAAGTAGACAGATCGTCATGAGTTATTTTGGAGTAAGGGTCCAACAAGTTTGAGTTTGAGTTTCTGGCAGGTGTTCTAGACGACTTAATCAGGTCAGTGGTCAGACTCTATCCAGGCTGAGATGTGTGCTTAAGTCATACTTTCTAAATGGCCTCCTGGCTCTGCTTCAGCAAGTTGTCTTAGCAATATTGAACCATTTTCATTTCTTTCTCACTGTTGGAAGGCATCATTCCTCAGTCTTCTGGCTTCCAGTGTGACTGATAAAAATTCCAAATGCTACTGTGATTCCTTTTCCTTTGATTGTGTTTGTGTACTTGTTTTTGCATTATATTCTGGAAGCTTTTAGAGTTTCCTCTTATACTTATTGTTCTGAAATTTTTATTTCAGTCATTAGCCTGGTGATTCTGAGAAATTTTCATATGCATAATTTATTTCTCTCTAATTTTTCAATTCTTTATTTTGGAGGTGGTATAGGGGTGAAATTTCAAAAAAACGGTTGGATTTTGTACCTTCCAGATTGATTCTCAAGAATTATCATAGTTTACTTCACCTCTTTTATGTTCTTTTCTGAGAGGCTTACTTGGCTTTATGTAGAAGCACTTCTGATTTTTTATTATATTTCATATTTACTATTTATATTTAATTTAGAGATTTATTTATTATTGTCTTTTTTTGGCCTTGCATTTATTTATGTATTTTTATTTATTATTTTTTTTTACTTTACAATATTGTATTGTTTTTGCCATACATCAACATGAATCTGCCACGGGTGTATTGTCTTTCTTAATAACAGTTAGGTTTCCATCTGTTCTTTGCACTTATTTAGTTCCTTCCTTCCTTCCTTCTTTGTGTTTTGCCTTAAATTTCTTTGACTTCTTTGTTTGACATTGAAAAGACTTTTTACATAACAGCTGATCTTGATTTGTCCATTCATATTCCAGAGATATCAAACAGCTCATTGAAGCTGAGTGTCTTCATGGACGAGTAGATTCTTAATTGGAAGAGTAGTTAACCATATGTGAGCTGAAAGCAAGCCACCTTTTTGATCAAGGGACCTCAAAAATGCCACAATAAGGATTTTTCTTGAGTTGTAGAGTTATATCCAGGGTGCTCCCTTTTCCAGCTTCTTGTGGTAGAAAGTGGAGAGATAATCTTTATGTATAGTTTCTAGGCAAGAGAAGCAGAGGGTGTGTAGTATGTAGACTTCATTGTATTTCGTTTTCACTCCTATACACCCTCCTCTCCACTGCGCTCCTGTTACAAAATCTAGTCTTTCAGAAAATAGGCAACTGTTATCCTGTCAGTGCAGGGGGGCGGGGGAGAAAGGGGATGTGGGGAATAATTTTATTACTACAAGCATGGAGAAAGAGACCTGGGATGTTCCAGCTTCCCTCTATAAAGTTTTTCAGTTAGTGTCTATCTTTCAGTCCTCATCCACCCCACTTCTTTGGTGCCAGGTGTCTCCAGTAGTTAATACTTTCAAAGCATTTGGGGCAAATTTCTTCCAATATAGACTTTTAAAGAAAGGCAGAAGTAATCTTTTCATGAATGTCTAAATTGTCTTCTACCTAAAGAATAGGGGAAACATTCTAATCCATAAATTGGACAGATAGCTTATCTCTATCTGTAACCTTCATCTGTATTTAATATTGAACAGGGAAGTTTGGAGAAACCTGATATTCCTTAAGCAGTATACAGATATTTTACAAGTTAACCTTAAGTGGTTCTAATCAATAAAGAAGGGCTGGTTTAATTTTTGGTATTAATTAATTCAACAACATTTATTATGGAAGGATAATAAATATTTATTTATTTATTTGTAAATATTCCATTTATTTTGGAAACTTACAATATTCCAAGAATTAGGCATATAAAGCTTGTTGCTGCCTAGTCAAATCAACATCATGTCCTTTGTTAGCTCCAGTGAGCAAGTAGGAACAAGTAGTCCATATAACACTGGCCAACAAACCTGATGAAAGGGAGGCACATTTATTAGATTCACACATCCAAATTTGTGAAAAGAAAAATTTCTCAGCATATTAATCTATAGGATTTAATTTTTGCAAAAACACACCCCCATTTTAAAAATATTTATTGTGCACTTTGAAAAGGAGAAAATTGAGCATTAGATATCTTAAATAACCTGCCCAATATTAACACTAAGGTGTTGTCTACTTTAGCTACAGTACCATAATACTGGTACTATTATCCCAACACCATCAGTGGGAACAACTGTCAGAGGTATTGTCTGCTAAATCTTTCCTATTAGGTATTTCTTCTTCTTCTTCTTCTTTTTTTTTTTTTTAGGTATTTCTTCTGTACATCTTCATGAGGCATAATTTGCACTCTATTTTAATTTTCTTTTGGCCTATTATAGCAGTGACAACCTTAACTAGCTAAAAAGCATATTCAAGTAGGCCCCAGTAGAACTTAAAAATAAAACTTTAATGTGTTTTCTTTATACCTATTCCTCTTTTCCTTCTAACCACCTAATTTCACAGATTCTGTGTTTTCTTTTACAAAGATTTGAAACATATTTTGCTCTAGGAGTTTTGTATGACATTAAGACTTTGGAAGGAAAAATGTCAGAAAGTATTGCCTTATTCTTCTTAAAACATAGCAAGCAACGGCCATCCAATTATTAGGAATGATCTCCAAAATGTTAATTCACTCATATAGAACAAAACTTGTCATGCTTGGTTAATAAATGAAAATACTGTATATAACACTACTATTTTAAATTCAAATAAAACTATATGAAGTTACTACTTAAAATGGTGTCTTGTAAAGCACACACAAAAAAATCTCCATTACTAAAAACATTTAGTAATACAGAAAGATGACCAGAATTTTAAATAATGCTGAAAATGAAGAAATCACTGTTGCCAACATTCATTGGAAATTCTCCTAACTCTAAAGTTTTTATATACGTTTAAATTTGATGTCTGCTAGGTGATATTCAAGGTATGGGCTCATTAAGGGGTTTAAAGAACTACAACACTTACACCCTATCTCTAAAAACATATAAGACGTTTGGAGGTATAAACTGTAGAACTCCAAAGCTTTCAGTTCATTGATAGAATAGAATACTCAGACTCTACCGATTGAAGAGATAGGGTTGGACAAAGAAGAATTTACAGAGAAATTGAGACTCTAAGATTTTATATAGAAACTAAGTTGGGCCTTGAAGGAAGGGTAGTATTGACTATGTTTTGGTTAAGGTGAATTGAGAAGAGAGAGAACACAACTGAGGAGACCGGAATAGACCTTGTAGATTCAAAGTTATTGAAGTTACTGAAAATCTGTTTTAGGTTGAAGAGGAACATTGATTTCTTCTTATATGAAGTTTGTTAACAGTGATCACATTTTAATTTGATGGTGCTTCTGTGGAATGATGTGATTGTATGTGTGTATGCTCAGTCATGTCCGACTGTTTGTGACATCATGGACTGTAGCCTACCATGATGCTCTGTCTGTGGGAATTTCAGGGCAAGAATACTGAAGTGGGTTGCCATTTCCTTTTCCATAGGATATTCCCGAACCAGGAATCAAACCTGCATCTCTTGTCTCCTGTGTTGCAGGAGGATACTTTACCACTGAGCCACCTGAGAAGCCTGATATGACTATATTGCCACTAAAAAATGTTAGGAAGGAAAACCTTGGTAACACATGTGCAAGAGAAAAAACAAAATCCAGGATTTTTCTTTTTTCCTTCCAAGCTTTCCTTCTAATTTTTTGGATTATGCTATATTTACAACATTTTCCCCCCTTTTCCCTGTAGTCTTTTATTGGAAACCCACTTTATACAAGCAAAATAAAGCTAGAGGTGATTTTGATGAGGGCAGTTACAGTTGGGTTCTCTAGGAAGCAGATTCTGATGTGAAGGTAAGACTGGAAAAAATTTATTATGTAGTGGTCTTGAAATCAACACTATTGAAGAGAAAGAATGGATGAATGATTCAGCAGGGGGAGAAGTTTGGTCCTGATGCAGCCTTACTGAATGTCTCAGCCAACCCCACAGGTTGCTCTGAAACAGAGATGACATTTCTTAGTCCATGATGTAGTGAGGGGCCAGGATGAAAGCTACTCCAGGAAGGAGGTGGGGCCTTAGTTGTGGCAGCATTCTCAAGCTGAGGGCAGATTTTTGCAAAGATTACGATCTGAGCACTATTAACCCTCTTCTAGTTTCTGGAGAAGTAAATTTTTCAGTACTGAAGGAAGAGCTGGCTGGTACAGCAAAGCATCTACTGCGGGAAGTCAAGCTATTTGTTAGTGATCTGGGTGCCAAAAGCATTGTTTTGCCTGAATGCAAATTCAGGTGAAGGTGTGGGTCATTCAGGCAGCATCACCAATGTCAGTCTCCAAGGGCCGCCACTACTCCACTGGGTAAAGAGGAGCCATGGGTGTGTATTAGTTTGCTTGGTCTGCCATAACAAAATATATCAGACCAAGTGGCTTAGAAAACACAATTTATTTTCCTACCTTTTTTTAAAGCTGAAAGTCCAAGATCAGGGCCTCAGTTTCTGGTGAATGCTCTCTTTTCAGGTAGCCACCTTCTTGCTGTGTCCTCACCTGTCCTTTCCTCAGTATTTGAGTGTGGGGAAAGATGTCCCTTCTTATAAGAACACTAATGCTATCAAACTAGGACCCCACCCTTATGACCTCATTTAAACTTAATTACTTCTGTAGAAGCTAAAGTTCTAATATTTTGGCCACCTGATGTGAAGAACTGCTCATTGGAAAAGACCCTGATGCTGGGAAAGATTGAGGACAGATGGAGAAAGGGGTGACAGAAGATGAGATGATTGGATGGCATCATTGACTCAATGGACAAACTCCAGGAGAAAGTGAAGGACCGGGAAGCCTGGCGTGCTGCCATTCTGAGCAACTGAACAACTTCCCTAGGAGGAACCCCAACTCCAGGTATAGCCACACTGGGGAATAGAGTTTCAACATATAAACCCAAGGAGGGGTTGGAGAAGTGGCACACAAACATATATAGCAGGATCAGTTAACTCAGAAATTTCACGTAATTTTTTTTACAAAACTGGAGAAATATAGATTATGAATTATTTTTGTTTCCCTGTATTAGTGTTTTTTGTTTTTTTTTTTTTAATCCCAGCCTGTTAGCACTGGCATTGGGACACCACAGGCCAAGCATGTAGCCAAGTAGACATGTAACTGCACACACTGCAGGTCAGCTACCCTAGAATCCCCTGAGCCCCAGGTGCCCTGGAACCTGGTCATACCCACCAAGATCACTGGGGCCTTACAGTCTACAGTCTTAGGAACTGACTAATCCAATGGCAAGCTGGCTCAAGCCCAAAGAACTTCTGTGCTCTAGCCCTACTCATCAGGTTGTCAACACCAGTCTGAGATACTTTGACCACCTCAGCCAGTCATCCCAGGATATGATGCCACCCTCCAGTGGGCTAACAGCAGCTTTGGAAACCCCATGGATGACAAGCCAGCCATGTGAGGAATTGACTCTCCCACAAGTGGGCAGACTCCAACTCTGAGATCCCCATGGTCCTGCAGTCAGAGACTACAATGCCTACCAGTGAGTCAGCACTAGCCCTAGAACCCTCTGGGCCTAGATCCCACCAGTAGCAGGCTGAAACCTGCTCTAGGACACCTTGGGCCATTCAGCCAGCTGTCTGGAACCTGACCCCATTCACCAGTAGGCTGACACCAGCTTTGGGACACAATGGATCCCACAGCTAGCCACGTCAGGAACAAGTTCCACTCAGCAGTAGGCTCTCTTTAGTCTGGGATCAATGGCCCCACAATCAGTTACCCTGGGACCTGACTCCACCCACCAGTGGGCCAGTATTAGCTCTGGTATCCCCTAAAGCTTCAGAGTCAGCTACTTCATAACCTGACCAGGCTTACTAACAGATGGCCGCCTCTAAACAAGGCAAGGCCTGGCAACCAAATGGGCCAGAGATCAGCCATGCCTATCAGACCAACCACAGTAGTCATTCTGCCACAACAGAAGGGCCCATGCAGCCCACCTAGAGCATATAGCCCTGGTGACCACAGGGCAGTATATTGCTGGGACATGTGGCAAGTCTCCTACCTAAGGCCACTTCTCCAAGATCAGAAAACATAACCAACTTACCAAATACATATAAATAAAAACAAGAAATTAAGTGAAATGAGGCAACAGAGGAATATGTTCTAAATGAAGGAATGAGATAAATCCCCAGAAGAACTAAGTGAAATGGAGATAAGCAAATTATCCCATGAAGAGTTCAAGGTAATGATCATAAAGATGCTCAGAAAACTTGGGAGAAGAATGAACAGACACAGTGAGAAGTTTAACAAAATGTTAGAAAATATAAGGGAGAATGAAACAGAGCTTAAGAATATAATAACAAATAAAATATGTTAAAAGGAATCAGTGGTGTATTAGATAATACAGAGGAATGGGTCAGTGAACTACAAATAGAGTAGTAGAAAAATCACCAAGGTGGACACAAAAAAGAAAAAAGAATTCAAAAAAGAGGAGTGTGTAAGAGATCTGTAGGCAACATTAAGCATACTAACACTCACATTATAGGGGTCCCTGACGGAGGAGAGAGAGAATACGGGGCAGAGAACATATTTAAAGGCATAATAGCTAAAACTTCCCTAACTTGGGAAAGGACAGAAACATCCAGGTCCAGGAATCAAAGAGAGTTTTAAACAGGATCAACCCAAAGATCTAACCAAGATATATTGTAATTAAAATAAAATTTAAAAAAAAGATAGAATATTAAAAGCAGCAAGGGGAAAGCACCACATTACATGCCAGGAAACTTCCATAAAATAATCAGTTGACTTAAGCAGATGCTTTGCTGCTCAGAAGATATATTTAAAGTGATGAAAGAAAAACAAACAAACAAAAAAGGAAATCTACAACCAAGAATACCAAGGGTATCACTTAAATATGAAGGGAAATGTAAAGTTTTACAGACCAGCAAAAGCTGAAAGACCTCAGCACCACAAATCAGCTTTATAAGATATGTTAAAGGGACTTCTGTAAATGAAAAAGAAAAGGCCACAACTAAATATCAAAATTATGAAAGGTAAAATCTCATTGGTAAAGACAAATGCAAAATAAAGGTAGTAGTCCCTTGGACTGCAAGGAGATCCAACCAGTCCATTCTGAAGGAGATCAGCCCTGGGAGTTCTTTGGAAGGAATGATGCTAAAGCTGAAACTCCAGTACTTTGGCCACCTCATGCGAAGAGTTGACTCATTGGAAAAGACTCTGATGCTGGGAGGGATTGGGGGCAAGAGGAGAAGGGGATGACAGAGAATGAGATGGCTGGATGGCATCACTGACTCGATGGATGTGAGACTGATTGAACCCCGGGAGTTGGTGATGGACAGGGAGGCCTGGCGTGCTGCGATTCATGGGGCCGCAAAGAGTCAGACACGACTGAGCGACTGAACTGAACTAAATTGAATCACTTATAAAGCTAGTAGGAAGGTTAAAAGACAAATATATACAAAACAAAAGGACATAAACATGGTGTCACAAACAGTAAACATCAGGATAGATAATAAAAATATAGGGTTGTGAAAATGTGTTCATATGTAGATCATCAACTTATACTAATAATACACATACACACCCCTATATATAGCAAGGTATACCACAAACCAAACATCTATGACAGAAACACACAAAAAAGAAAAGAATCCAAGCATAACAATAAAGATAGTCATTAAATCACAAGGGAAGAGAGTAAAAGAAGAAAGGAAAAAGTAACTGCAGAACAACCAGAAAACAGTTAACAAAATGACAATAAGTACATACCTGTCAATAATTATGTTAAATGTAAATGGACTAAATGCTGCAGTCAAAATATATAGTGACTGAAAGAATACTAAAAGAAGACTCGTATATGCATATGCTGCCTATAAGAGACTCACTTCAGATCTAAATGCACAAGAGACTGAAGTGAGGACATGGAAGAAGTTATTCTTTGCAAGTAGAAACCAAAAAAGGTGGGTAACAGTACTTAGACAAAATAAACTTTAAAACAAAGACTTTAACAAGAAACAAAGAAGGACATTTATTACATAATGATCAAGGGAATTGATCCAGGAAGAAGATATAATAATTGAAATATACATTCACTCATCATAGAAGCACCTAAAATATTAACAGACATAAAGAGAGAAATTGACAGTAACACAATAATAATCAGATCAGATCAGATCAGTCGCTCAGTCGTCTCCGACTCTTTGCGACCCCATGAATCGCAGCATGCCAGGCCTCCCTGTCCCTCACCAACTCCCGGAGTTCACCCAGACTCACGTCCATCAAGTCAGCAATGTCATCCAGCCATCTCATCCTCTGTCGTCCCCTTCTCCTCCTGCCCCCAATCCCTCCCAGCATCAGAGTCTTTTCCAATCAGTCAACTCTTTGCATGAGGTGGCCAAAGTACTGGAGTTTCAGCTTTAGCATCATTCCTTCCAAAGAACTCCCAGGGCTGATCTCCTTCAGAATGGACTGGTTGGATCTCCTTGCAGTCCAAGGGACTCTCAAGAGTCTTCTCCACAGTTCAAAAGCATCAATTCTTCGGCGCTCAGCCTTCTTCACAGTCCAACTCTCACATCCATACATGACCACAGGAAAAACCATAGCCTTGACTAAACGAACCTTTGTTGGCAAAGTAATGTCTCTGCTTTTGAATATGCTATCTAGGTTGGTCATAACTTTCCTTCCAAGGAGTAAGCGTCTTTTAATTTCCTGGCTGCAGTCACCATCTGCAGTGATTTTGGAGCCCAGAAAAATAACGTCTGACACTGTTTCCACAGTTTCCCCATCTATTTCCCATGAAGTGATGGGACTGGATGCCATGATCTTCGTTTTCTGAATGTTGAGCTTTAAGCCAACTTTTTCACTCTCCACTTTTACTTTCATCAAGAGGCTTTTGAGTTCCTTTTCACTTTCTGCCATAAGGGTGGTGTCATCTGCATATCTGAGGTTATTGATATTTCTCCTGGCAATCTTGATTCCAGCTTATGTTTCTTCCAGTTCAGCGTTGCTCATGATGTACTCTGCATATACGTTAAATAAACAGGGTGACAATATACAGCCTTGACAATAATAATAGGGGAATTTAATACCCCATTTACAACAAAGGACAGATTATCCATACAGAACATCAACAAAAAAACACTGGCCTTAAAGTTAAAATTAGATCATCGGGCTTAATAGATATAAATAGAACAATCCATCCAAAAGCAACAAAATATACATTCTTTCAAAGTGCACATAACATTCTATAGGAAAGATAATATACTTGTCCACAAAATAAGTCTCAATGAATTTAAGATGATTGAAATCATATTAAGCATGTTTTCTGACTACAATGCTATGAGACAAGAAAGCAACTACAAGGGGAAAAAACTGCAAAAAACAGAAATATGTGAAGACTAAACAATATGTTATAAAAGGACCAATGTGTCACTATAGAATTCAAAGAGGATATTTAAAAAATACCTGGAGATAAATGAAAATGAAAATACAACAATCCAAATCTATGGGGTATAGTGAAAGTAATTCTAAGAGGGTAGTGATACAAGCCTACCTTAGGAAACAAACAAACAAACAAAAATCTCAAGAAACCTAATCATGCATTTAAAGGAACTGGAAAGAGAAGAATAAAGAAACCCAAGGTTAGTAAAAGGAAAAAAGTCATAAAGACCAGTGGAGCAATAGATAAAATGGAGACTAAAAACAATACAAAAGATGAATGAAAATAATGGCTGGTTCTTTGAAAACTTAAAAAAATGGATAAACCTTTAACCAGTCTCATCTAGAAAAAAATTGTGCCCAAGTAAATAAAATCAGACATGAAAAAGAAGTTATAACTGACATCAGAGAAATACCAATGATTATAAGTGATACTGTAAATAATTATACACCAATAAAATGGACAACCTAGAACAAACAGACAAATTCCCAGAAATGTACAGTCTCCCAAGACTAAATTAAGAATAAATAGAAAATACGAACAGATCAGTTACCAGTAGTGAAGTTGAATCAGTAATGGAAAAACTCCTAACAAGCTTTCAGCACCAGAGAGCTTCACAGCTGAATTCTACTGAACATTTAGAGAAGTTGATACCCAAACTTTGCAAACTATTCCAAAAAGTTACAGAGGAAGGAGTGCTTTTGCACTCATTTTACAAAGCCAGCATCAACCTGATACTAAAATCAAAGATATTAAAATATAGGACAATTACAGGCCAATAACACTGATGAACATAGATATAAAAATCCTCAATAAAATATAAGAAACTAAAATCAATAATGCATTTAAAGGACCATACATCATAATCAAGTGAGATTTAATCCCTGGCATGCAAGTTATTGTTCAATATCCATGTATCAATCAGTGTCATATACCACATTAACCAACTAAAGAATAAAAACCATATGATCATCTCAATAAAAAACCTTTTGACAAAATTCAACATCCATTCATGATAAAAATTCTAAGCAATGTGGGCATAGAGGGAACATACTTCAACATAATAAAGACCATGTATGACAAGCCCACTGCTAACATACTAATGGATGAAAACCTGAAAACATCTTCTCTAAGATTAGCAGTAAGACAGGGATTCTCATTCTCACCATTTTTATTCAGTGTGATATTTGAAATCCTAAAGCAGCATTCAGATAAGAAAAAGAAATTAAAGCTGTCCAAATTGGTCTGGAAGAAATAAAACTGTCACTGTTTGCAGATAACCCAACCCAGGTCTCCTGCATTCCAGGAGGATTCTTTATCATCTGAGCCACAAGGGAAGACTGATACTATATCACTTCAGTCGTGTCCAGCACTTTGTGATCCTATGCACTCAATATCGCCAGACTCCTCTGTCCTTTGGTTTCTTCAGGCAAGAATACTGGAGTGGGTTGCCATGATCTCCTCCAGGGGATGTTCTTGACCCAGGGTTCAAATCCTAGTCTCTTATGTCTCCTGCACTGGCAGGCGGGTTCTTTACCACTAGCACCACCTGGGAAACCTGACATTATACATAGAGAATCTTAAATATACCACCAAAATAATAGTTGAACTCATCAATGATTTTGGTCAAGATGCATTAATTAAGTTAATAAACAAATATGTTATATTTCTATACATTTTTAGTGAACTATTAGGAAGAGAAATTTAGAAAACAGTCCTGTTTACAATCACATAAAAAAGTAAAATACCTAGGAATAAATCTAATTAAGGAGATGAAAACTCTGCCCTCTAAAAATTGTAAAATGTTGATGTAAGAAATTAAAGATGACACAAACAGGTGGAAACATACCTTGCTCATTAATTAGAAGAATTAGTATTATTAAAGTGGCCATACTATTAATACCAAAGACAGTCTACAGATTCAGTGTAATCCTTATCAAATACCAAGGGCATTTTTCACAGAACTGAAACAAATAGTTCCAAAATGTATATGAAAACACAAAGACCCCCAAATAACCAAAAGAATCTTAAGAAAAAAGAACAAAACTGGAAGTATCATGCTCCCTGATTTCTGAATATAAGAAAGCTACAATAATCAAAATAATATTGTACTTGCACAAAAATAGACACATGGATCAATGGGACAGAATAGAAAGTGCAGAAATTAACCCAGACTTTTATGGGCAATTAATCTGCAATAAAGGAAACAAGAATACAAAATGGGTAAATGACAGTCTTTTCAATAAATGGTATTAATAAAACTGGACAGCTACCTGCAAAAGAATTAAACTGTAATACTTTCTCATACCATATACCAAGATAAAGTAAAAGTGGAGTAAACACCTGAATGGAAGACCTGAAATTATAAAACATAAGCAGTGTGCTCTCTGACAGCAGTCTGAGAAATATATTTTGTGAATGTATTCTCAGACCAGAGGACACAAAAGCAAAAATAAACAAATGAGACTACATCACACCAAAAAACTTTTTCATACAAGAAAAATACTGACAAATTCTGCCTATCAAATGTGATAATTTTCAAATTATATATCTGATGAGGGCTTAATATGGTAACGATAACCCTGTATGTGAGACAGCAAAAGAGACACAGATGTATAGAACAGTCTTTTGGACTCTGTGGGAGAGGGCAAGGGTAGGATGATTTGGGAGAATGGCATTGAAACATGTATAATATCATATGTGAAATGAATCGCCAGTCCAGGTTCGAAGCATGATACAGGATGCTCGGGGCTGGTGAACTGGTATGACCCAGAGGGATGGTACAGGGGTGGAGGTGGGAGGGGGGTTCAGAATGGGGAACACGTGTACACCCATGGCGGATTCATGTTGATCTATGGCAAAACCAATACAATATTGCAAAGTAATTAGCCTCCAATTAAAAAAAATAAATTTATATAAAAAACTCATACAATTAAACATCATATAAATAGACAACACAATTTAAAAATCGAAGATGATATTTTTAAGAAGATGTGAAAATGGCCAATGGACATGAAAAAAACTTCCCACTATCACTACACATCAGGGAAATGCAAGTTAGCACCATAATATTATTATCACACACCTATCAGAATGGCTGTTATCAGACAGAAAAAATACCAAGTATTGGCAAAGATCAGGTAAGAGGGGAATCCTTGTGCACTGTTGGTGTTAATATAAATTGATATAGCCACTATGCAAGACAGTTTCTCAAAAAATTAAAAAAAAAAACAGTACTATTGCATTATCCCACAATTTTATTCCTGATTATTTATCTGGAGAAAATGAAAACACTAATTTAAAAATATGACTGCACATCTATGTTCATTACAACGTTATTTACAATAACTGGGCTTCGCTGGTGGCTCAGATGGTAAAGAATCTGCCTGTGATGCAGAAGACCCGGGTTCAATCCCAGTCCAGAGGTCCCCTGGAGAGAAAATGACAACCCACTCAAGTATTCTTGCCTGGAGAATCCCATGGACAGAGGAGCCTGGTGGGCTACAGTCCATGGGGTCACAAAGAGTCAGACACAACTAAGCAAATGTTTTGATTTCAGTTTCAAGATATGGAAGCAGCCTAAGTGTCCATCAATAGATGAATTTATAAATAATGTGGTATACATATAAAATGGAATAATATTTAACCATAAAAAGAATAAAATCTTACCATTTGCATTAGCATGGATAAACCCAGAAGGTATTATGCTAAGTGAAATAATCAGAGAAAGAAAAATATTATATAATTTCACTTTTATGTGGAATCTAAAAAAAAAAGTGAACATGCATAGCAAAACAGAAATAGAATCATAGATACAGAGAAGAAACAGATGTTGGCCAAAGGAGAAGAGGGTGCATGGTGGAAGACAGTAATAAATGAGAAAGATTTCACCACCCAGATAATCACGATGGTGTGATCACTCACCTAGAGCCAGACATCCTGGAATGTGAAGTCAAGTGGGCCTTAGAAGGCATCACTATAAACAAAGCTAGTGGAGGTGATGGAATTCCAGCTGAGCTATTTCAAATCCTAAAAGATGATACTGTGGAAGTGCTGCACTCAATATGCCAGCAAATTTAGAAAAATCAGCAGTGGCCACAGGACTGGAAAAGGTCAGCTTTCATTTCAATCTCAAAGGAAGGCAATGCCAAAGAATGCTCAAACTACCACACAATTGCAATCATCTCACACGCTAGTAAAGTAATGCTTAAAATTCTCCAAGCCAGGCTTCAGCAGTACGTGAACCATGAACTTCCAGATGTTCAAGCTGGTTTTAGAAAAGGCAGAGATCAAATTGCCAGCATCTGTTGGATCATGGAAAAGATAAGAGACTTCCAGAAAAACATCTATTTCTGCTTTATGGACTATGCCAAAGCTTTTGACTGTGTGGATCACAATAAACTGTGGAAAATTGTGAAAGAGATGGGAATACAATACCACCTGACCTGCCCCTTGAGAAATCTGTATGCATGTCAGGAAGCAACAGTTAGAACTGGACATGGAACAACAGACTGGTTCCAAATAGGAAAAGGAGTATGTCAAGGCTGTATATTGTCACCCTGCTTATTTAACTTATATGCAGAATACATCATGAGAAATGCTGGGCTGGAGGAAGCACAAGCTGGAATCAAATTGCCTGGAGAAATATCAGTAACCTCAGATATGCAGATGACACCACCCTTATGGCAGAAAGTGGAGAAGAACTAAGAGCCTCTTGATGAAAGTGAAAGAGAGTGAAAAAGTTGCCTTCAAGCTGAACATATAGAAAACTAAGATCATGGCATCTGGTCCCCTCACTTCATGGCAGATAGATGGGGAAACAGTGGAAACAGTGGCTGACTTTATTTTTTCTGGTCTCCAAAATCATTGCAGATGGTGATTGCAGCCATGAAATTAAAAGACATTTACTCCTTGGAAGGAAAGTTATGACCAACCTAGACAGCATGTTAAAAAGCAGAGACACTACTTTGTCCACAAAGGTCCGTCTAGTCAAAGCTATAGTTTTTCCAGTGGTCAGGTGTGGATGTGAGAGTTGGACTATAAAGAAATCTGAGGGCTGCAGAATTGATGCTTCTGAACTGTGGTGTTGTAGAAGACTCTTGAGAGTCCCTTGGACTGCAAGGAGATCCAGCCAGTCCATCCTAAAGGAGATCAGTCCTGGGTGTTTGTTGGAAGGACTGATGTTGAAGCTGAAACTCCAATACTCTGGCCACCTGATGCAAAGAGCTGACTCATTTGAAAAGACCCTGATGCTGGGAAAGATTGAGGGCAGGAGGAGAAGGGGACGAAAGAGCATGAGATGGTTGGATGGCATCACCGACTCAATGGACATGGGTTTGGGTGAACTCTGGGAATTGGTGATGGACAGGGAGGCCTGGCATGCTGAGGTTCATGGGGTCACAAAGAGTCGGACACAACTGAGTGACTGAACCTAACTGAACTGAAGGGGTAAAAACTTCCAGTTGAAAAACAAATGTCACCCGTATGAAATGTATAGTATAGGGAATGTAGTCAATGATTATGTAATACCTTTATATAGTGACAAATGGGAACTAAATTTAGAATGATGATTATTTTGAAATATATAGAATTATCAAATCACTATGTTGTGTATCAGGAACTAACATGGTTTTGTAGGTGACTTATGCTTCAGAAGTAAACAAACTCATAGAAAAAGACATTAGATTTGTTGTTACCAGAGGCAGTAGGTGAGGTGGTGGGGAATTGGACAAAGGAAGTCAGAAGGTACAAAATTCCATTTATAAGGTAAATAAGGGATGTAATGTGCAACAGATAAGGGTAATTAACACTGCTAGATGTTGCATATGAAGTTGTTAAGAGTAAATCCTAAAGATTTACCATAATGGAAAATATATATCCTGTTGCTTTAATTTTGGATCTGTATTAGATGACGGATATTCTCTAAACTTACTGTGATAATCATTTCATGATATACATAAGGCAAATCTTTATGCTGCACATCTTAAATTTACACAGTGCTGTATGTCAATTATATCGCAATTAATACTGGAATGGTAAAGAAGTGAGAGTTTTAGTTTGTTTTTTGCTTTTTCACCCTTGCATAGAAATCAAACAAATAAGCAACTCAAAGTAATACTACTCCCCACTTCAACCAACCTCAGATAAATTTTTCTTTCATTGCCCTTTTGCAAGTTGGCTAGGATGGCCTGGGGTCAGCCACTGCTGATGATTAAGTGCCTACTTGAAGAATTGTCTTGCTTTGGGCTGAATTCTACTCAAGGCAGGGACATTTTCTTTCAGGAGAAACTTGAGGAACAAACAAGTTTATTTGGGATAACTTCAGCAGTGCCAGAGAATTTTAGTCCAATTTTCTTCCCATCAAAACTTATTGAAAATAGTAATTATACATTCATTCACTCAATACTTTAAGACACTACTATGTATCCCAGGCATTTCAGTTTATGTTTAATTTAACACCCATCCCCACTGACAATTACTGGCATACCTTCTAAAAATTAGAACAGTCTTAAATAGTTCTTACATTCAATTTCTAATTAAAAATGAACTCATTATTAATAAGTGCCAATATTAAAAAGTTTTTTTTATATTACATATAACTTGAAAATTCCTAGAGTTGCAATTGAAATAACAGTAATTTGCTCTGTTTTTCAGTGATGGTATGTATATAGGTTATATAATATTAAGTTGAGTTGATTGATGGTTGTGGAAAATGGATTTTTGTGATTACAAATGATTGGATTAAATGAAATCTTTTATAATCATATACATTACAGTATGCCTTCATAACATTTGACCTTTTTGACAACTCTTAAGCAAATGCTCTGCTCAGCTCTTAATGGACTGAGGGGAATTCACTACTTAAAAGAATGCGAAGCACTCCTTTTTCCTCTTGAGTGTTCATATGACAGTGCAATGTAGAAAGACAGCAATTCCTTTGATATTTTGATATAAGAGGAAAGGAGATTGAAAATCTTACCCTGTGAAGAGTGAATACATATTTTCAGGCTTTTTGGGAGGTAAGGGGAGTGTTCAGACAGTGGATGGGAAACTGAGATGAGGAACTGGAGTAAAAATTTTTACACTACAAAAGTCTCAGTGTGTTTTCAGGGTTCTACGTCCTATTTGACTTTGCTTCCTCTTTGTGTTACGCAATTTATAGATGATAATGATAGATAGGGTTCTCAGACTGTCTCTTAAGCCTGACCCTATTGTCAGGTTCTTCATAAAACCCACAGCATACTTTCTTTCCGGCATGGCATTGAGGATCAAATCACATTTTAATCTCCTATTTCTGGAGGATTTCAGCTGGAGGGTAGAGAACAATTCCATTGTTCTCCTCTGTGACAGCTTTGTATGTTCTTTAGAGGATGATGAGCAGTAGAATTTCTTTTCTTCTCTTTTCTTCATTTCTTTATATGCCAACTTTCAAAAATTCACAATTGAAATATGTAACTTGTGACACTGAGGTCCCAATAATATCCTCCCATTGAACGTGGGGCATAGCTAATCGTACTTCTTAAGTGGATTCTGACCTGAAAGATAAAACAATCACTTTAAGTTCATCTTTTCCGAAGCTTATATGAACTAGTTGGAATTCAGTCATGCTGAAGGAGTTTCAGAGACATCAATTGTAAACACTGTTCTTTATTTGCAGTGTAAATGGATATTTAGAACATGCTATGCTGTGATATCTATTTATCAGTGTATCTGTGTATGTTCTTTCAGGTGATGTATCAGTGAGAGAGTAACACAGTATATAACCAAGAGCTAAAATTTGTGAAACAAAGTGATTATTTGGAGCCAGAATAATAAGGAAGACTCACAGAAGAGATAAAGGTATATCTTTGAACTGTGAAATTGTTTGTTCTGAGAATGAGGGCACAAACCAAGTGTGAGAGTAGGACTAATTAGATTGTATTTCAAAAGTCATAAGAAGATTGCCCTAACTAAATTTCCAAGAAGTAGTGCAGTGAAAACAGGGCCTTTTTAAATTTAGTTATCATTTTACTTCCCACATCCAGAGTGGGGCCTTTGGTAAAATAGGCTCTCAAGAGTTATTTGTTGAATGAATGAATGGATGTAACTCAAGTAAGTGAAAAGCCAAAAATAAGACTGGGTGGGTCAAGATTATATTCTGAGGACATTTAGATAAATATTTGACTTTGTGAGGGAGGCTTATAAGTCATTTCATCAAGCTGCCCAGTTGCCATTTTCCACCTGACAGCCAGATACACTAGTGACTTGATGTCCAGTCCCCTTTCATCTGCAGTCTTACAGCCTCAAGTAGATAATGCTATTTTGCCATAATGAGAATCATGTACAAACTTGTGTTTTCTTCGATTAAACCTTTGAGTGTGAGAAGTTACCGATAACCAGAGCTTAGAGCAAAATCTCCAAAGAAGCTGAAAAGACATTGAAAAAAAAAAAGGACCTTTGTACAAGACATTTTCTATTGGTCTGTTCTTCACACATCTTCTCACAGCAAAAACGTGCTTAGAAACCAAATTGTCACTTTTTCAGGAGAGTTTTGTTAGCCAGGAGAACACCAGGCCGGTCAATAGAAATGTACTGTGAGCTGTCTGGTACTCTGACCCATGTCTGAATTTCATAGTCAAGGCAACTGTGGAAGCAGATTTGAGTTTTCTCTGATTTAGATGAAACAGACAATCTTACATCTGCCTTAATCTTTGTGGAAGTTTGACAGCCCACAAGAGGAAGTTTACTATAATCCCTAACTGTTCCTTGCATGTATTAGATTTGCTTCAGTTTTTTTCCCCCAGAATGTTGTCAACTGAGTGGTTAGAAAAGAGGAATGTCACCTCATTGGCCTCACTTGAAATCCTTCATCCTGTCCCCGGGGCCTTCAGTGTAATATCCAAAGTCATTAGAACGAGTACAAAACTCATGAGGTACCTCACATTCCCCTTCCCTGTTTCCCTTTTTGAGATTATGTAGAGTATCCACTATATGCCAGGAACTAGGCTCATTGCCAAGGATCCAAAGATGAAAAAGTAATACAGACTTACAGGGTCATTTCCCCCCACATCTTATCCCTAATCTCAAAAATGTTTAAATGGAACTTTTCGCACAGTAATCTTTCTGCCTGCCACTTCTCCTTTCTACTTTTCACTTGATTTCCATCTGTTCTTAAAAATACACCCAGGTGCCAGCCCACCTGTCCCTCTCTAGGACCTGCAGGCCAGAGGCATCTGTATTTCCAGGGCATACCATGTTTTCCTCTCTTGCAGCCCTTGTGTGACATGCTTTTCTTTGAGAAGAAAGCCTGTATTTTTCATATTTCCCTCCAGCAATTTCTTTGGTGCCTATCATAAGCAGATACTTAATAAACCTCAGTTACTCTCTTCTATTATCTTAGAATTTTCTTGATGAAATTTTATTTTTTCAGATGATTATTTTGATAGTGTGATTTCATTCATTCTCTTGGCAAAAGTTCTGAAAATTTAGTTGGTGTCAGGCACAGTTAATTCTCAGTTTCTCTAGCCACAATGGTGTCAATGAAATGGAAGCTCAAGTATATATTGACAGTCTCACAGTTCCTATGTGGCAGAAATGTTTTGCTCACTCAGATCTATGTAACTCCAAAACCCAAGCTCCTCTTTTATGCCAGGCTTTTTCCTTGGGGATAAAGCTCAACTTTTTGTACATTTTATATAGCAAATATAAATATACTACAATTTAAATTCTGTCATCATAAACTCCTTAAGATCTCCAAATTCACTTGTCAATTAATCATAATGAGCATATTAAAAATCCCTTTTTCAGTCAGGATTGAACATAAGAAAAGTCACTTGAGGTTTTTTGCTTTTCTCCTTTTGTATAAATTATTAAATGGAAAAACAAAATAATTTTTGCACTCAATGCAAGGAGAAGATTTCAATGCAAACTACACTCTTCATCATCTGTGCTTGTGGATCTGAGGAGCAATTTCAGATTCTTTCTCCAGTCACTCCTGTAATGGGGGCTTAGGGGGAGAAATTTGTTTTCCTGTTATCTCCCTATTATAAATTTAATATAAATGCAGGAGTGCTCTTAGGTCTATATGTATTGTGAAAACAAGGATGGATGATTCAGGGTGGAAGCCAACAGAGAAAAGAATTAACCTAACAGAGAAAAGGAACCAATTGATTGTTCCTAGTTATATAGCAGATTAAAGATGGCTGTAAATCCTTTAACATTCTTTCCTTAGAGAAGTGAGGTTTATTTCTCCTTCTCTTGAATTTGGGCAGACTCTCTGACTGCTTTCACTGATGCTGTACTGTAACTATGACACAACACTTCTTTCTGGGGCCAGGCTTAATACTTCAATAAGTGAATGTCACTTAGTCGTGTCTGACTCTTTGCAACCCCATGGACTATACAGTCCATGGAATTCTCCAGGCCAGAATACTGGAGTGGGTAGCCTTTACCTTCTCCAGGGTATCTTCCCAACCCAGGGATCAAACCCAGGTCTCCCACATTGCAGGTGGATTTTTTAACCAGCTGAGCCACAAGGGAAGTCCAACAACAGGAGTGGGTAGCCTATCCCTTCTCCAGAGGATCTTCCAGACCCAGGGATCAAACCAGAGTCTCCTGCATTGCAGGTGGATTCTTTACCAACTGAGCTATCAGGGAAGCCCTAATACTTTGATAGCTGTTACTTTATTTCTCAGAATTCTCAGTCTAGATTCCTAATCTACCCTGTAAGAAGCCCAACATGGTGACCATGAAAAGAGCAGGGCTGTGTGAAGGGAGAAAGGGGCCCATGGAGCCAAGTCTTCAAGATTTACTTGAAAGGAGCCAGATTGAACCTTCTGTTCCAGTGCAGCCACCAGTTGAATATTATTACTAAGTGACTGCCAATGATGCTGCATTCTTCTGGGAGCAAAATAGTCTTCCAAATGAGCTCTTCCTGAATTCTTAAACTATATTAATCCACTAAAGCTTGAGGTAGTTTATTGAGCATAATATGTAATTAAAACAGTTTGTATTTAGTCATAATTTAACAGTCACTTTAAATGGGTTCCACATCCACTGTAGTACTCACTGAGGATAACTCTATACACTTGTGCCTTCCTTCTCTCTGGTGGCAGGGCCATCATAATACACATGCTAGCTAAAGGGGAAGATGTGGGTTGCTGCTGCTGCTGCTGCTAAGTCGTTTCAGTTGTGTCCGACTCTGTGCGACTCCATAGATGGCAGCCCACCAGGCTCCCCCATCCCTGGGATTCTCCAGGCAAGAACACTGGAGTGGGTTGCCATTTCCTTCTCCAATGCATGAAAGAAAAAAGTGAAAGTGAAGTTGCTCAGTCATGTCCGACTCTTAATGACCCCATGGACTCCAGCCCACCAGGCTCCTCTGTCCATGGGGTTTTCCAGGCAAGAGTACTGGAGTGGTGTGCCATTGCCTTCTCTGAAATGTGGATTACTGTGTATTAAAAACATATATCTATCTATCTATCTATATATATATATTCTCTAACTTATAGCAAACATTCATTTTTATTTACCACATGAAATTTTCTGGCTCACGCATCTGCTTTCTTTCAGTATTCTCATCATATGTTGAGTATGGTCATTTGCCAAGTCTTTATTATGCCATCATGCAGATGGTGAAGCTGAGACACAGAGCCCTGTTTACTTCTCTGCAGTGACGTGGCTGAGATTCTCAGAGCACACAGTATTTTCCCTTTATATGCATCTCAAATTTAATTATATTTAAGGTGATCATTTGCTAAATGTCTGTCACACCAACTAGACTTTAAATTTCTAAAGGTCAATGAGCTTCTCTGTTTTGTTTATCACTCCATACTTAGAACTTAACCCAGTGCCTGACAGGAAATACTCACTCAGTACTAGCTGAATGACTAAATTAATGAAGAATGGCAGAGCTCTCACTCAAATCTGGGTTTCCTGATTCAGAAGGGCAGTCTCTTTCTATCATAGCAATGAGTGATGAGAATTCCCAAATGAGCATGAGTCATTTAGGAATTTCAGTCAGAATGCACAGTCACCAGCCCACATTTTCCTTTTCCCCTACTTCCTTTTTCAACAGGGCATATCTGTGTGCAGGAAATACGAGTTTTGAAAACTTTCTTTTAGTAATTCTGGTATATCTCCCATTGAAAACTAAGACACAAGCAATCATTGGTCTCTTAATGGCATGTTGTTACATATGAGGAAATTCTCTTAGAAAATACAGTGGTTTTATACTTGAAAAGAAAATACTCAAAAGCTGAGGAATCTACCTTCATGATTAAAAGGATGGAGGATTGAGAACAACAGGAGGGTCTGGGTTAAACAGTCATCAGTGGTATGAGAAGACAGTTCACTTTTAGGCATCTTAGCGTGTCTTAGCTAATGTGGCTCCCATAAAGAAAACTATGCCAGTTGCTTCCACTGTTATTTACCCAAATGCTTCTGAGCTCCAAAATGCCCTTGAACTAAGTGCCAGGTTCTAAGAACTGGCCATGATCCTTAGGAGCTGCCTGCAGGCTGGCATACCTGGGGAACAAGGAGCTGACTCCCAAGCTTCCTGCCCTTTCCTTTTGTGCCTTTTAGGATTCACAGCCAAAGGAGCAATGAGAACAGGTGGCCAATATAGTTAGGGAAGAGGTGCTGTGAATCTTGTGTTGCTGGCTAGTCAAAACTTACAAATGGGCTTCTTAGATCTGAGTGTCTGGGATCCTGTGGTCTGTTGATACAGTTCTTAAATCAGGAGTAGGCTAAAGGAATATGTATCTTAAGGTAAGTAGAATGTTTCTATAATTTCTTAGACTAGCAGCAGCTTCTCTTTATTGGAGTCAAAACTGATGACTTCAATAAGAAGGGAAAAAGAGAAAGGGAGGGAGGGAAGAAGTAGAAAGGGAGAAAGACAGGGGGAAGGAAAGGGAGAGATGTAAAAGCAGGGAGGGAAAGAGAGAAAAAATGCACACATGAGCCAGAGTGGGAACCTTAGCTCTAGGGAAAATATTTCCTGGTGCTATATATGTATGTATTCGCACATCTCAGTGAAAGCACTATTGGATTAGGGTTATGTGCAAAATAAGGTATTTTAAGAACCTTGAGTGATTCCAGGAGACAACTGATATTTTTGTATATTGTATATATTTTTTTTGTTTTTGTTTAGTTGCTAAGTTCTGTCTGACTCTTTGCAACCCCGTGAACTGTGGCCTGGCAGGCTCCTTTGTCCGTGGGATTTTCCAGGCAAGAACACTGGAGTGGGTTGTCATTTCCTTCTCCAGGGGATCTTCCCTACCCAGGGATCAAACCCATGTTTCTTGCACCAGCAGGCAGATTCTCTACACTTGGGACACCAGGGAAGTGGTACACTGTATAACAAGTGCCAAATTACAAGGTGATAGTAGAAATTGACATGTGGGTTATCTCAACTGTGAGGAAGAAGAAGATAGAGAAAACACGGTATCCTGAGAGGATGTCTGCAAATTGTATTCCACACACTTTAGTCATTCCAACAGAAGAGCCACTTCTCCAGGGATGTATTGAGAATCATAAAGATGGCCCCTAGACACCAAAGGAAGCTTTACATATATTGTGTTTAATCTCCTTAAATTAGGGAACTGTTCAACTTTTAAAGGTCTTCATAGTCAAATTATTAGAAATGTATGAGGAAAAGCAAAGATTAGGCTAAGAATACTCGAAAGCTCATCTTTCAATAACAAATTCTGTCAGCTTTTTGTGCTGTTACTATTTTTTTTTTAATTTTGGAAAGCAATCTTATTAAAACAGTGTTCTGTAAAGGACAGAACATATCTGCTTTCTCCCACTCTGGGCAAAAACACTCTTGTTTGCATAGTCCCATGGAGTCCAGCAAGCCAGTAACTTTCTGTCGCATTTTAAAGGCTCCTTCAATGTGGGATTTTAAAACCACAGCAAAAGAAGCTATTGCAAATTATTGAATACCAATCTGGAATGAGTCTATATATGTTTATTACGAAGATTACATTGGTACAAATATATTTTATAAACTATAATGGGTGTGTAAAATAGGAACAGGTAGAAGTACCTCATGAACTGTGGTTAAAAAGTACTCATTGTTTATTCATAACTCATTCTAGATTCCTAGTCCTCCAAATGTTGCTTATCTTTCTTGATATGGTTTATACCATCTGTGTACTATGCTGATTCACACTCTGAAGTAAATTTTTATTTGAAAAATATTTTAAGGCCATGTTACTTAGGCTTTGGGCTTCTCCAGTGGCTCAGAGGTAATGAATCTGCCTGCAACGCAGGAGTTGCAGAAGATGCAGGTTCGATCCCTCGGTTGGGAAAATCCCTTGGAGGAGAGCATGGCAACCCACTCCACTATTCTTGTCTGGAGAGTCCCGTGGACAGAGGAGCCTGGTGAGCTACAGTCCATAGGGTCACAAAGGGTCAGACATGGCTGAAGTGACTTAACACACACACACTTAGTCTTTAAACAATTTGTAGTCAAAGTACTCATAGAAATCTTCATTCAGTTAACTAGTCCGCTCCCTCGTCTGCATTTTGTAGCGCTTGGCACACCCTAGTGACATCTGCGTATCCAGTTAATGCTGTAGCTCTCTCGCGAATCTCATTGTTTTCTGATTGTTGGCATTTTAGTTTCTTCTCAATCAGCATTCATTCTGTGTATCAGGGAAAAGTGGGTGTTTTAGATATTTTGTGGCAGGAAGAGTAATTTCCTCTTTAGGATATGAGATACCCAGCAGATGGCCAATGCTCTTTCTGCAGTCTGGTGTCCCACTGCACCCCGTCCTGCCCCAGTCTGCAGCAGCTCAGTAAAGTGGTACCAATCAGACTTCATGTATAAGTTCATAAGGATTGTTCTTATTTTGAACATAATAGTAGTTATGGCCATATAACATATCTTTATTCTTTCTTTTCCACTAAATATTTTATTATACCTCAAAAATTTTTATACTTCCCATAAACAGAATGAATTGAAGGCATATTAACTGCTTTCTCTTTATAAAATAAATGTAAGTCTATTAAAGTAAAACAGAGGAAAGATAAAATCCCATCACTCTATTGTCTTTATGCAATATATATATGCAATTTAATACATCTTTGTATCTTGCCATCTACTTTGTGACAGAAATTATAAGTAGAGGATGAATATCAATAAATTTTTTTATTATTTAAATGTTTTTAAAAAGTATTTTTTGCTTACAGCAAATGCAACAATGCATTATAGAGTTTAAACCACATGCAGAAGTAAAATGTATGACAGCAATAGTACTAAAGCAAACATATGAAAAATACTATTAAAAGTTTGTTATATAGGTGTGCAGTGGGATTGTATCACTAAGTATAGATTATTAAAGATAAGTTAAAGGTGTATATTATGTATGTGAAAGAAAAAGAAAGAAAGAAATAAAGTGAAGTCGCTCAGTCGTGTCTGACTTTTTGCGACCCCATAGACTATAAACTACAACGCTCCTCTGTCCATGGGATTTTCCAGGTGAGAGTATTCGAGTGGGTTGCCATTTCCTTCTCCAAAGGATCTTTCCAACCCAGGTCTCCCACCATCTGAGCCACCAGGGAAGTCCTATGTATCTGAAAGCAAGCATTAAAATAGCACAAGGAGTTATAGTTAATAATCCAGCTAAGGACAGAAAATTGAATTACTCAATATAATCAATCCAGAAAACAGAAAAAGAGGGATGAGAGAACTAAGAACAGATGAAACAAATAGAAATCAAGCTGATAGATTTAAACCTAACCATATCAGTAATCACATTAAATGTTAATGATCTAAACACTCCGATTTAAAAGGGAGAGTTGTTGCCAAAGACGTACTTCATCAAGGAATTTCTCAAGGTCTTAATGAAGGAAGTTTCCTCTGGTCCTCACAATAAATAGAGTTAAGTAGTATTTCTCTATACTGGGTAAACGGCTTTGGCCATGGTTAATCCTTGAGTCTTTTGAACCATTTAAAATGCTTTGCAAAGGAAGTCTGGATTGTCACATTATTTATTAGCATCACTGTCATCTCCAAATTTTAACAAGTCCATTTCAGGAGGGTATCATGACAAGCTCCAAGTGTCTGGGCTAGGGTGCTGAGTCCTGAATCATAGGAGAGTGTTCCCATGTCAGTAAATTTTCCCCTATCCTGCCCACACCCCATCCTGGTCCTACGAGCATAGTCAATTCCACTTTCCCATGTGTTCTGCTAGTTCCTGCTGGTACATTTTAGCCAGTTCCTGTGATTCTTTTGGTAGATAAAGCAGAGACTAAATTTCCTCTCTCCAGAAATGCTGAACAGTGGCCAGTAATTGGTCTGGCAATAAAGAGGAAGGGTAGGGAAGGATCTTGGGGGAGGGATGAGCATCATGTTGTAAGACAGCTATCAGAGAAAAAGTCCTTCTTTAAGAAGATAAGACAAGTTTGTTGTTTAGTCTCTAAGTTGTGTTTGACTCTTTAGGACTCCGTGGACTGTTGCCTGCCAGGCTCCTCTGTCCGTGGGATTTTGGCAAGAATACTGGAGTGGGTTGCCATTTCCTTCTCCAGGGGATCTTCCCAAGCCAGGGATGGAACCCGCATTTCCTGCATGGCAGGTGGGTTCTTTACCACTGAGCCACTAGGGAAGTACAAAATGGAAAGGATGGATAATAAAAAAATACGCAACTATGGTGCACAGAAGAACTGTACAAAAAAGATCTTCACGACCCAGATAATCACGATAGTGTGATCACTGAGCTAGAGCCAGACATCCTGGAATGTGAAGTCAAGTGGGCCTTAGAAAGCATCACTACGAACAAAGCTAGTGGATGTTATGGAATTCCAGTTGAGCTATTTCAAATCCTGAAAGATAATGCTGTGAAAGTGCTGCACTCAATATGCCAGCAAATTTGGAAAACTCAGCAGTGGCCACAGGACTGGAAAAGGTCAGTTTTCATTCCAATCCCAAAGAAAGGCAATGCCAAAGAATGCTCAAACTACTACACAATTGCACTCATCTCACATGCTACTAAAGTAATGCTCAAAATTCTCCAAGCCAGGCTTCAGCAATATGTGAACCGTGAACTTCCTGATGTTCAAGCTGGTTTTAGAAAAGGCAGAGGAACCAGAGATCAAATTGCCAACATCTGCTGGATCATGGAAAAAAGCAAGAGAGTTCCAGAAAAACATCTATTTCTGCTTTATTGACTATGCCAAAGCCTTTGACTTTGTGGATCACAATAAACTGTGGAAAATTCTGAAAGAGATGGGAATATCAGACCACCTGATCTGCCTCTTGAGAAATTGTATGCAGGTCAGGAAGCAACAGTTAGAACTGGACATGGAACAACAGACTTGTTACAAATAGGAAAAGGAGTACATCAAGGCTGTATATTGTCACCCTGCTTATTTAGCTTATATGCAGAGTACATCATGAGAAATGCTAGACTGGAAGAAACACAAGCTAGAATCAAGATTGCTGGGAGAAATATCAGTGACCTCAGATATACAGATAACACCACCCTTATGGCAGAAAGTGAAGAGGAACTAAAAAGCCTCTTGATGAAAGTGAAAGTGGAGAGTGAAAAAGTTGGCTTGAAGCTCAACATTCAGAAAACGAAGATCATGGCATCCAGTCCCATCACTTCATGGGAAATAGATGGGGAAACAATGTCAGACTTTATTTTTTGGGGCTCCAAAATCATTGCAGATGGTGACTGCAGCCATGAATTTTTTTTTTTTTTGTATTTCTCTTTCTTCTTATTATTTTTTTTACTTTACAATATTGTATTGGTTTTGCCATACATCAACATGCTTCCTCCACCATGAAATTAAAAGACGCTTACTCCTTGGAAGGAAAGTTATGACCAACCTAGACAGCATATTCAAAAGCAGAGACATTACTCTGCCAACAAAGGTCCGTCTAGTCAAGACTATAGTTTTTCCTGTGGTCATGTATGGATGTGAGAGTTGGACTGTGAAGAAGGCTGAGCACTGAAGAATTGATGCTTTTGAACTGTGGTGTTTGAGAAGACTCTTGAGAGTCCCTTGGACTACAAGGAAATCCAACCAGTCCATTCTGAAGGAGATCAGCCCTGGGATTCCTTTGGAAGGAATGATGCTAAAGCTGAAACTCCAGTACTTTGGCCACCTCATGCGAAGAGTTGACTCATTGGAAAAGACTCTGATGCTGGGAGGGATTGGGGGCAGGAGGAGAAGGGGACGGCAGAGGATGAGATGGCTGGATGGCATCAGACTCGATGGACGTGAGTCTGAGTGAACTCCGGGAGTTGATGATGGACAGGGAGGCCTGGCGTGCTGCGATTCATGGGGTCGCAAAAAGTCGGACACGACTGAGGGACTGAACTGAACTGAACTGACTGATGGTGCCTCAATCATAAAGAATCTGACTGCTAATGCAGGAGATGTGGGTTTGATCCCTATATCGAGAAGATCCCCTGGAGAAGGAAGTGGCAACCCACTCCAGTATTCTTGCCTGAGGAACACTGTGGACAGAGGAGCCTGGTGACCTAAAGGAGACAGGCTGGATAATATTAATTAAAAAAAAAATAGATGAAACTATTCGTTACTTGGAAAATAGAAGTAAAATCACTCACGACACCAGTACTCTGTAATTGACGTTCTAGTTTGTATTTTTTCCTTTCTTCTCTTTTTTAAGCTATATTTTCTTGGTTTCTATTTTGATGTGAGTATATAGCTTTCTTTTGTTTTTCTCATTCAAAGTATGCTGCTATTGGAAATAGGTTAAAACTTGATGGTTCACAATAGTCCATTCCCTGACAATTATGAATTAAGGACTGAGTGTCTAATATTAGCTAAGTAAAAACTTGTCAGAGTTGTCCTACCTGATTAGCAATTGGACACAAAATAAGAAGGGATCCCTGGTCCCAAGAAATTAAGAATCTCTTTTCTTAAAATGGTCTATTTTGGGGTAAATGGATCATTGTAGTATTCAACAGTAAGTGCTGATGACTCACTGTATTAGATCTCATATTCTTAAATATGTAACTATTAGAACTAACTGTAATCTTTCTTTGATGATCTTAGTTTTTTTTGAAATATGTTTATTGTATTTAGGATTATCTTACAGAATCATTTATTCCTGAACTATGAAAACACAAAATTGCCTAGTAATAAAGATTTCTGGTTCAGTTAATTACTGAGAGTGCATTCCTGATACACAAAGCAGTGGAAATTTCCCCTCTAGCCACTTGACTATGGGTGGCATATGTCCTAATTCTCCATCCCAAACATCCAAGTTGTTTAGTTGCTCAGTCATGTCCAACTCTTTGTGACCCCTTGGACTGAAACCCACCAGGCTCTTCTGTTCAGGGGATTCTCCAGGCAAGAATACTGAAGTGGGTTGTCATTTCCTGCTTCAGGAAACAGTCAAGGTCTTGTGAATATTATTAGGTTGTGGTTATCTGGCACCTTTTTAGTCATTTTCTTCTAGTTTGTTACCCAAACTCATTTAAGGACAGAGATAAAGAACCTTGCACACAACAAAACAAAGTAGCAAGTCCAGTGAAACTCCAGAAGTCTTTATTCTATTCAGAGAAGAGGCATCAAACAATTTTCTCATTTATTCTTTTTTTATGTGTACTGCATTAGTTTGTATTAGCTTAGTTAGGGTATAGAAATCAGATATAAAAATCTGTTAATATTGACCCATTGAAGTTTTTTAACATCAGTCATTTCCTGCCTTTCACTGCACTTTCTGCCACCCTGCCAAATCAAAACAAAACAAAGAAGGAAAACTAAATAATATTCCTTATTTGTTGGTGATCTCATTTGTTTTTGTATTGTTTTCTTCTGTGTTCTCAGCAAAAATATTGTCTTTAAGAAGCTGCGGAGTTGCTTGTAAAAGTAATATATTTTAGCCACAAGAACAGAGTGCTTAATATATATATATATATATAATAAGCTCATAGGTGCCAAATATTCTACTGGATATCAGTGGAGAAATAACTTCAGAAAGAATGAAGGGATGGAGCCAAAGCAAAAACAATGCCCAATTGTGGATGTGACTGGTGATGAAAGCAAGGTCCAATGCTTTAAGAGCAATATTGCAAAGGAACCTGGAATGTTAGGTCCATGAATCAAGGCAAATTGAAATTGGTCAAACAGGAGATGCAGAGAAGGCAATGGCACCCCACTCCAGTACTCTTGCCTGGAAAATCCTATGGACGGAGGAGCCTGGTAGGCTGCAGTCCATGGGGTCGCTGAGGGTCAGACATGACTAAGCGACTTCACTTTCACTTTTCACTTTCATGCATTGGAAAAGGAAATGGCAACCTACTCCAGTGTTCTTGCTTGGAGAATCCCAGGGACGGGGGAACCTGGTGGGCTGCCATCTATGGGGTCGCGCAGAGTTGGACACGACTGAAGTGACTTAGCAGCAGCAAACAGGAGACGGCAACAGTGAATGTAGACATTTTAGGAATCAGCAAACTAAAATGGACTGGAATGGGTGAATTTAACTCAGATGACCATTATATCAACTACTGTGAACAAGAATTCCTTAGAATAAATGGAGTAGCCATCATAGCCAACAAAAGAGTCCAAAATGCAGTACTTGGATGCAATCTCAAAAATGACAGAATGATTTCTGTTTGTTTCCAAGGCAAATCATTCAGTATCATGGTAATCCAAGTCTATGCCCTGATGGGTAATGCTGAAGAAGCTGAAGTTAAACAATTCTATGAAGACCTACAAGACTTTCTAGAACTAACACCCCAAATATGTCCTTTTCATTATAGGGGACTGGAATGCAAAACTACAAAGTCAAGGAACATCTGGAGTAACAGGCAAATTTGGCCTTGAAGTACTTGAAGCAAAGGCTAATAGAGTTTTGCCATAGGAATACACTGGTCATAGCAAACACTTCCAACAACACAGGTGAAGACTCTACACAAGGACATCACCAGATGGTCAACACTGAAATAAGATTGATTATATTCTTTGCAGCCAAAGATGGAAAAGCTCTATACAGTCAGCAAAAACAAGGGGAAGGTCAAGTGGTCTGGGATTTCTATCTCTTGAAGACTTTTCCACAGTTTATAGTGATCTACACAGTCAAAGCCTTTGGCAAAGTCAATAAATCAGAAATAGATGTTTTTCTGGAACTCTCTTGCTTTTTTAATGATCCAGCAGATGTTGACAATCTGATCTCTGGTTCCTCTGTCTTTTCTAAAACCAGTTTGAACATTTAGAAGTTCATGGTTCATGTATTGTTGAGCCTGGCTTGGAGAATTTTGAGCATTACTTTACCAACATGTGAGATGAGTGCAATTGTGCAGTAGTTTGAACATTCCTTGGCATTGCCTTGGGAGCTGACTGTGGCTCATATCATGAACTCCTTATTACCAAATTCAGACTTAAATTGAAGAAAGTAGGGAAAACCACTGGACCATTCAGGTATGACCTAAAGCAAATCCCTTACAATTATACAGTGGAAGTGTAAATAGATAGAAGGGACTAGATCTGATAGACAGAGTGCCTGATGAACTACGGATGGAGGTTCATGACACTGTAGAGGAGACAGGGATCAAGACCATCCCCAAGAGAAAGAAATGCAAAAAAGCAAAATGGCTGAGTGAAGAGGCCTTACAAATAGGTATGAAAAGAAGAGACACAAAAAGCAAAGGAGAAAAGGAAAGACATACCCATTTGAATGCAGAGTTCCAAAGAATAGCAAGGAGAGTTAAGAAAGCCTTCCTCAGTGATCAGCGCAAAGAAATAGAAGAAGACAATAGAATAGGAAAGACTAGAGATCTTTTCAAGAAAATTAGAGATACCAAGGGAATATTTCATGCAAAGATGTGCTCAATAAAGGACAGAAATGGTATGGACCTAAGAGAAGCAGAAGATATTAAGAATACGTGGCAAGAATACACAGTAGAAGTGTACAAAAAAAAGCTTCACAACCCAGATAATCATGATGGTGTGATCACTCACCTAGAGCCAGACATCCTGGAATGTGAAGTCAAGTGGGCCTTAGGAAGCATCACTACAAACAAAGCTAGTGGATGTTATGGAATTCCAGTTGAGTTATTTAAAATCCTATAAGATAATGTTGTGAAAGTGCTGCACTCAATATGTCAGCAAATTTGGAAACTCAGCGGTAGCCACAGGACTGGAAAAGGTCAGTTTTTATTCCAATCCCAAAGGAAGGCAATGCCAAGGAATGTTCAAACTACTGCACAATTGCACTCATCTCACATGCTAGTAAAGTAATACTCAAAATTCTCCAAGCCAGGCTTCAACAATACGTGAACTGTGAAATTCCAGATGTTCAAGATAGTTTTAGAAAAGGCCAAGGAACCAGAGATCAAATTGTCAACATCTGCTAGATCATCAAAAAAGCAAGAGAGTTCCAGAAAAACATCTATTTCTGCTTTACTGACTTTGCCAAAGCCTTTGACTGTGTGGATCACTATAAACTGTGGAAAATTCTTTACGAGATGGGAATCCCAGACCACCTGAACTTCCTCTTGAGAAATCTGTATGCAGGTCAGGAAGCAACAGTTAGAACTGGACATGGAACAACAGACTGGTTCCAAATAGGAAAAGGTGTACGTCAAGGCTGTATATTGTCACCCTGCTTATTTAACTTATATGCAGAGTACATCATGAGAGACACTGGGCTGGAAGAAGCACAAGCTGTAATCAATTGCCTGAAGAAATATCAATAACCTCAGATATGCAGATGACACCACCCTTATGGCAGAAAGTGAAGAACTAAAGAGCCTCTTGATGAAAGTGAAAGAGGAAAGTGAAAAAGTTGGCTTAAAGCTCAACATTCAGAAAACGAAGATCATGGCATCCAGTCCCATTACTTCATGGGAAACAGATGGGGAAACAGTGGAAACAGTGGCTGACTTTATTTTTGGGAGGACTCCAAAATCACTAAAGATGGTGACTGCAGCCATGAAATTAAAAGACACTTACTCCTTGGAAGGAAAGTTATGATTAACCTACTTCAGTTCACTTCAGTCTCTCAGTCGTGTCTGACTCTTTGCAACCCCATGAATTGCAGCACGCCAGGCCTCTCTGTCCATCACCAACACCCCGATCTATCCAAACCCATGTCCATTGAGTTGGTGATGCCATCCAGCCATCTCATCCTCCGTGGTCCCCATCTCCTCCTGCCCCTAGTCCTTCCCAGCTTTAGGGTCTTTTCCAATGAGTCAACTCTTCGCATCAGGTGATCAACCTAGACAGCATATTAAAAAGCAGAGACATAATTTTGCCAACAAAGGTCCATCTAGTCAAGGCTATGGTTTTCCAGTAGTCATGTATGCATGTGAGAGTTGGTCTATAAAGAAAGCTGAGCACCAAAAAACTGATGCTTTTGAACTGTGGTGTTGGAGAAGACTCTGGAGATTCCCTCGGACCGCAAGGAGATCCAACCAGTTCATCCTAGAGGAAATCAGTCCTGAATGTTCATTGGAAGGACTGATGTTGAAGCTGAAACTCGAGTACTTTAGCCACCTGACGTGAAGAGCTGACTCGTTTGAAAAGACCCTGATGCTGGATGAAGGCAGGAGGAGAAGGGGACGACAGAGGATGAGGTGGTTGGATGGCATTACCAACTTGATGGACGTGAGTTTGAGTAAACTCCAGGAATTTGTGATGGACAGGGAGGTCTGGTGTGCTGATGTCCATAGGGTGGCAAAGAGTCGGACACGACTGAGAGACTGAACTGAACTTAACTAAAGCTAATAAAATATCCATCTCTCTCAGTCTCTGTCTCTTTCTCTCTCCTCTTTCCTGTTCTACTTCTTATTGCCATTCTTTTATTCTTAAATTCTATCACAGGCAGGATATTCTAACTCCAATTGATAACTGAGATACTGGACTCTTTCTCCATTTTCTGTGTAGAAATATGTAAGTACTATTCATAAGAAAATGTAACAAGAAAGTGGGCTTCCCTGATGCCTTACCAGTGCAGAGGACGGGAATTTGAACCTTGTGTCAGGAAGATCCCCTGGAGAAGGAAATGGCGGAGTTTGAACCTTGTGTCAGGAAGATCCCCTGGAGAAGGAAATGGCAACCCACTCCAATATTCTTGCCTGGGTAATCCTGTGGACAAAAGGAGCCTGCTGGGCTACAGTCCATGGTGTCTAATAATAGTCAGGAACCACTTAGTGATTCAGCAACAACAGCAACATAAAAACAGGAAAGCATATAGTTTATATTAGAAAGACTAAGCTTGGAATACTATTTGTACATGGGAATTAACTCAGAAAACTCATTGATTAGGATCATCCTAGAGTTTCTGTTGTGATGGATAATGAAGGATGGCCATTTAGCTTCTGTTTTTACCATATATCTTTATACTGTTATTAATGGAGTGATTGAGACACTGTAATACCAGGAAATTTGCAATTGATTTTTATTTTTATTTTTTTTTCAAAAATATTGTCTCAGATAAGTGGTAATTGCTGGAATAAAGAGACGCTTTATCACAAGAAACTAGATAATATTGTTGATAACGGGAAAATGGTCTCAATTAATGAACACTCTAAACTCTAAATACTGCATCTTTTCCAAATCTAAAACTCAGCTTCTCTCATGTTTTCTACATTGCTGTGCTGATAATGTTAGTAATTTTACTGTACACAAATAAATGTATACATTATAAAATGTCTAAATACAAAAACAGGGCTCCTATGGAATGAGTCTAAATTCTGTAGAGAATATTCTGGATAATGCTGAATCAGGGAAGGAAAAGGAGAAGGAAGAAGTGGTAAGGAAGCTGTAGAGCATAGGTTTTAACATTCCCATATTAACACATATTTGCATATGAGTAAACATGAATCTGTAGGAGACAAAATATTTAAAATTATGACTATTATTGAAAATCTGAGATTAAAGTACATGGTTTTTCTTTTTTGCCTTTATAATTTTCTGTAGCAAATATGAAACCCTTAAATGTAAAAAAAAAAAAAAAAAGACAGAAGTCTCTTTTTGCTAAAATAACTATTTTAATAGTAAAAATATCTGTTCAATGAGCATCCTTTCACTAATCAAAATGCTGCATATGCTGGCGAAAAGGTATTTGTATGTCAGCTGGCAGAGAGGAATAGTGCTCAATTCTATGTCTCGTTGTTTATTCAATAATTGCTAAATTTCAAATATGTTTTGGAATGAGGTGGGGCATACAAGTAATGTATAGCTCAGGCCATATATCAGGCCTGTGCTTCCCTGGTGGTTCAGTGGTAACGAATCCACTTGCAATGCAGGAGTGAAGTGAAGTGAAAGTTGCTCAGTCCTGTACGAATCTTTCTGACCCCATGGACTATACAGTCTGTCGAATTCTCCAGGCCAGAATACTGGAGTGGGTAACTTTTCCCTTCTCCAGGAGATCTTCCCAAACCAGGGATGGAACCCAGGTTTTCTGCATTGCAGGCGGATTCTTTACCAGCTGAGCCAGAGGGAAGCCCAAGAAAACTGGAGTGGGTAGCCTATTCCTTTTCCAGTGGATTTTCCCAGCCCAGGAATGTAACCGGAGTCTCCTGCATTGCAGGTGGATTCTTTACTAACTGAGCCATCAGGGAAGCAATGCAGGAGAAATGAGTTCAGTCCCAGGGTTGGGAAGACCCCTGGTGAAGGAAATGGCAACCCACTCAATTTTTCTTGCCTGGGAAATCCAATGGATAGAGGAACCTGGCGTGCTGCAGTCTATGAGGTCTCAAAGAAAAGGACACAACTTAGTGACTAAACAACAATATATCAGGCTACTGGTGACAATTAGACAGATTAATAGAAAGGGTCTTTGTCACAAGAAGTAGCAGTCCCTCAATGACTTAGAGTGAATTTTTTAGTGATAGGTAATTAAAGCCTTGTTTTTTATTTAAATTATCCCTATCAGTTTGTTTTATTAAGATAAAGGCAAAATGTAGATGATCTTGACACTAAATAGTTCTATGGGATGGTACGAAAAAGGCATTTGTGTATCAGACAGATTCCTTGGTCTTGAATAGTGTAGAAAAATGTTTTCTTTAATAATTGGTCTGGTGTCCAGCAAACAGTGATCAATCAGTTAATGTCAAATAAGAGAGTGGTTGTGTGAACAGCTGGCAGAATGAGGAAACAGATTGATGTGAGTCATGGGGAGCAGTGCTTGACATTAGAGAGAAATGATACAATGCCTCTTTGATGGCTGTAAACCTACTTTGTCTCTCAGTTTCTGAATAGTTGCAAAGAATTGTAAAGAAACTCAACCACGTTAATTTCTGCCTTTATCCACTTTTTATATAATAGCTGATATATTTAGAAAATTGGGCATGAAAATAAACACCTCTTGAATCTGTCACTGGACCTAAAGAACTTCAGGGCCAGAACTTGATTTCTAATGTTGGAAGCTATTTTTTTCATTGTTAATTAATCCATTCTTGTGACAGTCCCATATGGGTAAGAATTATGTCTTTTCATCACATATTATAAGCCACATAATGATAATTTTATCACATGTTAATGCTTTCAAATGTTTGTTTTATTATAAGATTTTTGAACTTTGTAAAAATTCTGTCATACTACAAGTAATATTTTTGACTTAAACTGTTGCCTATAGTTAAGTATATTTACTTTTACCACTGTTTAACGTTAACACAGTGATCATCCTTTCTTCTTTGTATGTATGCTTGATTTGGTTATCGTTGGTTTCTTTTCTTTGTTTAATTTGTTTTTTTGTATTACCATGTTGCTATAAATATGCTTCTAAAGTATAAACTGCGCCTGGCCAGGACAGTGATGTTTGTGTATTGATTTTTTTTTTTTTTTTTTTTAGCCCAGAAAGTTACCCGATGTAATGAACACTCAATAAATGTTTGTCACTGTTGAGAGGAAAAAAGAACAAAAAATATTGTATGTGATTCCTAAATGTACCTATGCAAAAGGTTTCCTCTTATATATATATTTGTATATTGTATATTATGGGGCTTCCCTGCTGGCTCAGATGGTAAAGAATCTGCCTACAGTGCAGGAGACCTGGATTTGATCCCTGGATCAAGAAGATCTATATACACATAAATATATATTTATATATAGTCAAAATTTTGTTCACATATCCTACAACAGAATTTTGAAAACTTGTGTGACTTCATACATTTTTAACTTGGCACCTAATTTTTAAAAAATCAACAGTTGAAGTGATGTAATTTCTGGTATATTTTTAATTTTACTTTTTAAAGTAACACTGTAATATTCTTTTAAAAAATAGATCCAATAGAATACAAATACCATTGTATTTTTTAAACTCATTATCATTTATATAAAAATGCAGATGGAAAGGTCTTTTTTAAAAGTCAAAAATTTAATGTTCTTTCCTCCTGGAGTCATTATTTCATTTCACTACTTCCACAGAATTTTATCCTAATGCAATATATATTTGCAGTTACATTCTTTTCATTAGTCACCCTGCTATACTTTAAAATAAAAGTTACATATATAAACTTGATTAAAAAAAATTTTTTTTTGCCTTGAAGACCATTAAGTGTTAATTATTATCTGGATTTAGCTATAACAATTGTTATTAGTACACACTTGGTTAAAGCCATTTTGGAAAAAAATTATTGAACTTAAAACTTTATTTGAAAATGTATTTAGATGTATTTAAGTTAATACAAATTAAATACTATTAATTTGTACTTGTTTCTGGTTCTAGGGTGACTGTCACTGACTACTGAAATGAGACAAATTCAGTGGAAATTCATGATAAGAGAAAATACTAGGCCACCAGTAAGTGTAGAGTTTATACAAAGTATTGGAGTAATCATTGCTAAGTATGCATGTGCATAGTAGAATTTTCTATTCCCATAGGAAGGACTCAGCAAGCAGAAAAGTGGTTGATAAGTGCCAGAAAGGATATTTATTACTGAGTCAAAAGAAAATATGTTTTTAAAGTGTCTGATAATATTTTTTCTTGGTAAAATGCTGGGAAATGTTTCTCCTATGAATAATAAATGTTCAAGAAGATACAAAACATTTTTAATCTCCAATATATGTTCCATTTTCTCAAAGATGTGATGCTGAGATGTCAGAAATAACATAAACATTTTCATTTAAAAATTTTGAAATCGTGTAAAATATCCAATCCAGAAACATTTTCAGACAAAGTCAGGGCATGCAATCTGAAGCACACTGTTTTAATTCTAGGGTGCATTTTCAAACGTTCTGTATATTCTAGTTATTTGATAAATAGAGTGATAAGACATGTAACCTTGTCTCTTGTTTGTTGTTGTCTTTGACATTTCTTACCCTTACCCTTTTTAGCTTTCCTTTCATGATCAAGGTATAGTATCATGATCAAAGGTATAATACCTTTTCCCACAGTTGTAGGGCATGGGAAGGTGAGGCTGTTGAGTGAAAGTAGTCATTAGACACCCAATTCTCACTCTGCACTATATATTCACTGCCACCTAATATATAGTGTGTGTGTGTGTGTGTGTGTGTGTGTGTGTGTGTGTGTGTGTGGTGGGAGGTGGGTATTATTTCTAATATCCACTTTGTCCTTGATAGAAACACATTTATATACAAGACTGGGAAAAATGCAAACCCATGCGATCAAAAAAGTCATTGTGGATGCTCCCATCATTAAAAGAATATTCTCTGTCACGAGTAATTTTAATTGTTCCAATAATTTGCTTTCCTTGGAGTTTATACTGTTTAGGATAATGTATTATGAAATCAAAGATGAGTGAGAGCTACTTTTTTTTTTTTAAATTGTAAGAAAGGATGATTTTGTGAAAAGAGGTGAAAAATAATTCTCATGAAATGTCTAACTGCTAATAAAGGCATGTTCTCAGATCACTTCAAAATATATACATTTCACAGGGAAGATGGGAATCTAACAATTTATTCCTTTAAATGTATCTGTGTCTGTAGGGAACTCATGTACCCAGGGTTACACATGCACAATTGGAAGACTTCTGGCCTATACTACTACCTGTGAATAGATTGCTCAGTCATGGGATATCCTTCTTTTTGTATTTACAAAATAACTGCTAAATTGTTTATCCAAATAATTGCTCACATTGACACTACAGCTAGAGGGTATGGGGATTTTCATTTTCTCCACATCTTTACTAGATTTACTGATTTCCAGATTTACTAACTTTAGGAAATCTGCTGCTGCTGCTGCTGCTGCCACTGCTAAGTCGCTTCAGTCGTGTCCGACTCTATGCGACCCCATAGATGGCAGCCCACCATGCTCCCCCGTCCCTGGGATTCTCCAGGCAAGAACACTGGAGTGGGTTGCCATTTCCTTCTCCAATGCATGAAAGTGAACAGTGAAAGTGAAGTCGCTCAGTTGTGTCCAACTCCTAGCGACCCCATAGACTGCAGCCTACCAGGCTCCTCCATCCATGGGATTTTCCAGGCAAGAGTACTGGAGTGGGGTGCCATTGCCTTCTCCGTAGCAAATCTAGTAGATGTAAAATTACATTACACTTTGGTGTTAAATAGCACTTCAGTGATTACTAACTTACTAATGAAGCTGTACATTTATCTTTATGCTTGTGTGCTAAATCGCTTCAGTTGTGTCTGACTCTCTGCAACCCCATGGATTATAGCCCACAACTACTCTGTCTGTGGGATTCTCCAGGAAGAGCACTGGAATGGGTTGCCATGCCCTCCTCCAGGTAATCTTTGCCCTCCTCCGGGGAATCTTCCCCACCCGGGGATCAAACCTGTGCCTCTTACATCACCTACATTGACAGGTGGGTTCTTTACCACTAGATTCACCTCGGAAGCCCATCTTTCCTTCTGTTTACTGGCAACTCATGATTCCTCTTCTGTGTAGTGCTAATGCATACCTTTTTGCCCTTCTGGATTGTTTGCCTTTGTTACTATTTTGTAGAGACTTAAAATATATTCTAAATTTTAATGATTTATTTGTTGAACATGTTGCAAATATCTTCCAGTTTTTGGCTAATGTTTTCACATTCTTTATGGAATGTTTTGATGAACACAAGTTCTCAGTTAAATGCAGTCTAATTGATTATTTTCTTCTATGATTAGAGCTTTGTATTTGCCTTTTGAGAAATCTGTATGCAGGTCAAAAAGCAACAGTTAGAACTGGACATGGAACAACAGACTTTCCCAAATTGTGAAAGGAGTACATCAAGGCTCTATATGTCACCCTGCTTATTTAACTTATATAAAGAGTATATCATGCGAAATTCTGGGATGGATGAAGCACAAGCTGGAATCAAGATTACTGGGAGAAATATCAATAACTTCAGATACACGAATGACACCACCCTTATGGTAGAAAGTGAAGAAGAACTAAAGAGCCTCTTGATGAAAGTGAAAGAGGAGAGTGAAAATGTTTGCTTAAAACTCAACATTCAGAAAACCAAGATGGCATCTGGTCCCATCACTTCATGGCAAATAGATGGGGAAACAATGGAAACAGTGAGAGACTTTATTTTGGGGGGCTCCAAAATTGCTGTAGATGGTGATTGCAGTCATGAAATTAAAAGAAGCTTACTCCTTGGAAGGAAAGTTATGACCAACCTAGACAGCATATTAGAAAACAGAGACATTACTTTGCCAACAAAGGTCCACTAGTCAAAGCTATTGTTTTTCCATTGGTCATGTATGGATGTGAGAGTTGGACCATAAAGAAGGCTGAGCATCAAAGAATTGATGCTTTTGAACTGTGGTATTGGAGAAGACTCTTGAGAGTCTCTTGGCCAGCAAGGAGATCCAACCAGTCCATCCTAAAGGAGATCAGTCCTGAATATTCACTGGAAGGACTGATGCTGAGGCTGAAACTCCAATGCTTTGGCCACCTGATGCGAAGAACTGACTCCTTGGAAAAGACCCTGATGCTGGGAAAGATTGAAGGCACAAGGAGAAGGGGATGACAGAGGATGAGATGGTTGGATGTCATCACTGACTCAATGGACATGAGACTGAGTAAACTCTGGGAGTTTGTGATGGACAGGGAGGCCTGGTGTGCCACAGTCCATGCGTCACAAAGAGTTGGACACGACTG
Organism: Bos mutus; assembly: GCF_027580195.1. Taxonomy (NCBI): domain Eukaryota; kingdom Metazoa; phylum Chordata; class Mammalia; order Artiodactyla; family Bovidae; genus Bos; species Bos mutus. The sequence goes on from NC_091617.1 coordinate 53,796,366, forward strand.
AGTGACTGAACTGAACTGAATGATTTAGGTGAAAAATTCTTTTTTACCCAAAGTTTATAAAAATACCTTCATCTTATACTTGTTCTAAAAATTTGAAAGATTTTTGTTTCACCTTTAAGTCTTTAATCCAAGTGGAATTGATTTTTATGTGTGGTTTGAAGTAGAGATTCAGTTACAGTTTTTCACATCATTATGCAGAGCTGTTTATTGTTTAGTGCATCTCTTGTCTAATGATCCTCAGTGCCATCTACTTTATTTCAAATTTCATGTCCATGCAAGTCTGTTTCTGGCCTTTTTCTTTTCCTTTACTCATTTTCTGTCCCTATGCCCTTACCACATTCTCTTTACTACTATTGTTTTAAAATGTCTGGATGTTTGTGGATGATTAAAAATGGCAGAAAAGTTTTGACACATTTCCCATCAGACAGTAGAATCTGTTCCCCTCCACTAGAAGTTGTGCTGCCCTGTGATTGCTTTGACCAGTGGAGTATGACTCCAGATCTCGACTTTTTAGATATCTAGTAGTTTCCAGTCAGGCTCTAGGAATCTCTGTGCCACCAAGTAAGATGCCTACTTGCCTGCTGGAGATGCCACATGGGGAGACCTTTATGACTGCATGGAGAGGGAGAGGGGCCAGCTTAATTCAGTCTACTGGCTATTCCTTCCAAGGTCACAGGTATTCCAGTGAAGTTGTCTTGGGCACTCCAGACCAATGAGCATTGAGCTGAGTACCAATGAATGAACCCAACAGACTCCACATGGAATCAAGAAAGAAAACCTAGCTGTGATGCCATCCTGATATGTCGACTTTATGTTTTTGTTAGGTCAAGTACTATTCTAGGGGTTGCTATGGAAGGGTTTGGCAGATACAACAAAGGCCCCTATTCAGTTGACTTTAAATGAGGATAGGTATTTCCAGTTATTTCGCTGGACCTAATTAAATTGGTTGTGTATGTTAGTCACTTAGTCATGTCTGACTCTTTGCAATGCCATGGACTAGAGCTCGGCTGGCTCCTCTGTATGGAATTCTCCAGGCAAGAATACTGCAGTGGGTTGCCATTCCTGTCCTCTGGGGATCTTCCCAACCAAGGACTGAACCCAGGTCTCCCACATTGCAAACAGATTCCTTACTATATGAGCCACCAGGGAAACCTTTTGGATGGCCTTAAAAGCAGGCTTGAATGTTGTGTAAGGAAGAGAAGAAATTCCACCTTTGGACAGCAGTTCTGCCTATTTCTGTGGAATTTAGCCCTCAATATAATCTTCTGTTCCTGATGTTCTGCCATTCAGACTTACTTAGATAGCCCCCACAATTATGTAGGCCAGTTCCTTGAAATAAATAAGTCTTTGGAATAAACCCTACTGGTTTTGCTTCTTTGATTGAACTTTTACTGATACACAAGCTAGGCCCTGTCCAAATTCATAATTCATGGAATCAAGAGATTAATATTAATAGATAAATGTTGTTTAAGCCACTGAAATTTGGGACAGTTTTCTACAAGGCAGTTAATAACCAAAACAAAAATTAATAGGGAAGTTTGATGCATCTTTAATTTTTTTGAAGAATTTTAGTATCTTAAATATTTCTAGTCTTTGTTTTCCCACACAAGTTTTAAAATAAAATTTTACAGATATGTTTCAAACTCTATTGGTATCTTGGTGGGAATTGAATTATCTCTGTGGGCCAATGTTAGGTGAATGACATGGTTATGATATTGAATATTCTTACCCATCTACTTTTTGTTTATTTAATTCTTAATGTTACTCAATAATGTTTTAAAATCTCCTCCAAAGGGTCTTATAAATTTTTTCCATATTTTTCCAGTGACTTTATATTATTTTATATATATATATATGTAATTTATTAAAATGAAAATTTATCTTTGTTGCTTTGGGAATGATTTTTTTATATTGAGCTTATATTTCTGCAATAGTAGTTTCATTATGTATTCATTTATTGGCCATGTAACATGTGGAATCTTAGTTCCCCAGCCAGGGATTGCCTTCTAAGCATGGAGTCTTAACCATTGGACAGCCAGAGGTTTTCCTTTCTTCCTAGATTTAATACTTTGCCTGAGGAGTTTTTAGGTTTTCGTTTTCTGTCTCATGTTTGTTTCATCCCTTTTTCCTCGGAAACTTTAAGTGGAAGGTGGATAGAGACAAAAGCTGAGCTCAGGTTTACTTATGGCCAAATTTATAGATACTGGAGTTTATGACATATGTGCTATTAGGATACAAATATACGTTCTTCTATTGGGCCTTTTCAACTTAACCATGTGCATAAGAAAAATTAGAGTTAAAAAGAAAACATGGAAAGTGGAATAGTTACAGTATACTTAAAGGTCAAGATCCCAGCCTTTAATTAACAAGCTATATGAGCTTGGAGAAATCACTCAACCTTTTTAGGCTTGCTTTTCTCACCCATAAGATGGGGATTAAAATAAGCCTATGTCATAGAGTCTTAAGGACAAAATATAATGAGTGCATTCATGCAAAATTCTTATCACTTTGAAAGCTCAATAATCAATAAATGACAGTTATTATGATTGAAAGAAAGTAACTGTATTTAAATGAAAGTGTTTAATAAACATATGTAATTTTTCTAGGATTGAAATTGCACTTTATTTTGAGATGTTAACATTTAATGGTGTATTCTCAACTACATGCTTTTGGAGGGCTGGCCAAAAGTGAGTGAAGTTGGTCTTTGATTTACCTGTTCTTCTTTAGATGCTCTGTACTTCCTTTCAGTTGTTTTCCTTATATGTGTTTAATGTAGAGATTGCTTCGTAAAATTTGTACTAGAGAATTTGTGATTTATGTGATGTCCATGGAAGACTGTTTTTTCAAATAAGTGTGTGTGTATGTATCTCATCCAATATACTTTTCTCAAGGCTTCCTATGTGGTGATAGTGGTAAAGAACCTGCCTACCAATGCAGGATACCTAAGAGACATGGATTTGATCCCTGGGTCAGGAAGACACCCTAAAGAAGGGCATGGCAACCCACTCCAGTGTTCTTGCCTGGAGAATCCCATGGACAGAGGAGCCTGGAGGGCTACAGTTCATGGGGTCTCAAAGAGTCAGGCACAACTGAAGTGATTTAGCACATACACATACTTTTCTCCAAATTCGAGACTGACATACCTTCATCAGGTGGTTCAGTTCAGGTCAGTTCAGTTGCTCAGTCATGTCTGATTCTTTGTGACTTCAAGAACTGCAGCACACCAGGCTTTCCTGGCCATCATCGAGTGGTGGAGGGTCTTTATTACCTACCTTTGAAACTGATGGGCTGTTGTAGATGTCTTGATTGGTAGAATATGGTGAAGTGATGCAACTGACTTCTTCAGCTAAATCATTATATGCATAAGATTTCTGCTCAGATCTTCCTTGGACACTTGACCTTGGAACCAGCCACCACGTTGTGAGGAAGCCCAGACCGCATAGAAAATGTTTAACAGTTTCTTTGAGTCTTCATTTCATTATGAAGTTTCTTGTTATGTAAAACTTAAACAAAAGTGTTTGCTTTTTCTTGCTTATCTGCCTTTTGTTACAGGGATCTCATTTGAGAATTTAAAAGTGTGGAGCAAAGAGCTATCTTTTCTTCCTCTATACCTGTTTATTTCTTGATGGTGTTTTGTTTTGTTTTCTTTGTTTTTGATTAGCAGAATCTTTCAAATTTGATGAATACCAATTTGTCATTCAATCTTATGCTGACAGTAAGCAGTAGAAGGAAAAATTCACTAGGTGAATTTGTCAGCCTAATCTGTAAAGATGTCATCGCATGAAAAACTAAGACTAGAACTTCGTGATTGCCAGGAGAAATATCAATAACTTCTGATATGCAGATGACACAAGCCTTATAGCAGAAAGCGAAGAGAAGCTAAAGAGTTTCTTAATGAAAGTGAAAGAGGGGAGTGAAAAAGTTGTCTTAAAACTCAACATTCAAGAAACTAAGGTCATGGAATCTGGTCCCATCACTTCATGGAGATGGGGACACAATGGAAACACTGAGAGACTTTATTTAAGGGAGCTCCAAAATCACTGCAGATGGTGACTGCAGTCATGAAATTAAAAGACTTTTGCTCCTTGGAAGAAAAGCTATGGCAAACCTAGACAATATATTAAAAAGGAGAGACATTACTTTGCTGGCAAAGGTCCGTCTAGTCAAAGCTATGGTTTTTCCAGTAGTCATGCATGGATGTGAGAGTTGGACCATAAAGAAAGCTAAGCATCAAAGAATTGATGCTTTTGAACTGTGGTGTTGGAGAAGACTCTTGGGAGTCCTTTGGACTGCAAAGGATCAATCCAGTCAATCCTAAAGGAAATCAGTCCTGAATATTCATTGGAAAGACTGATGCTAAAGCTGAATCTCCAATTCTTTGGCCACCTGTTGTGAAGAACTGAGTAATTGGAAAAGACCCTGATACTGGGAAAGATTTAAGGCAAAAGGAGAAAGGGACAACAAAGTATGGGATGGTTGGATGACATCACTGACTGGATGGATATGAGTTTGAGCAAACTGTAGGAGTTGGTGATGGGAAGTTGGGAAGCCTGGTCTGCTGCATTCCATGAGGTTGCAAAGAGTCAGGCACTACTGAGTGACTGAACTGAACTGAGACCTTCATGTTTGTTTTCTATTATATAATATTTCTAAGAATATATGTATGATATAATCTTTCTTCAAAAATATGTTTGGAATACCAACATGATTCAGTTCTACTGTTTAACTTTGATGAAAAGATTTTGTAAATAAAACTAGTATTTATTTTCCAATGTGGATTTCTAAAACTATACCCTTAGTGACTTTTCAAAAATAGGAGTATGGCCAGCTAAGAGAAAAAAAGAAAACAAAAAACACTCCAAGGAAAACAACATATTGGAATTAAACTAAATATGTATGTATAAAGTAAAATTAAAGTGAAAAATCAAATATTTTAATAATTCTTCTCCAGGGAAGTGTGAGTGTGTATGTGTTTTCATGTGTGTGCATGTGTGTGTATGTGTGTGTTTGCACTTGAACAAAATCATCCTAAGACTGTTTTTCCTTTCAAATTGTCCTGACTTTCAGGCAGCAGAGAACCAGTAAAATATGCTGGTGTGACTCTTTCTATAGGCAACTCTTAAAAGGAGACATTTGCCGGGAGCCGGCATATTGCATATTGAGTGCATATTGCATATTGCATATTGAGTGCAGCACTTTCCACAGCATCATCTTTCAGGACCTGGAATAGCTCAACTGGAATTCTATCACTGCTGGGAGCCAGCGTGAGGAGCTCCACCCATGACAAAGGTCATGAGGAAGGAGGCTCGGCATACGCCAAGGTGGGATCAAGCCTCAGGAGTCCCCCTGGAAATTCTCGAGCATTTACACCCAAAACCAGAGTCTGCCTACTTTCTGCTTTTTGCTTTCACCTACACCTCTGACTTTACGGGGGGCTGTCCCCCATTACCTCTCTGAAAAAAGAGTTAGCTTACAGCTCCAGTTAATAATTCCTGGGTGTGACAGTGTTTCAACCTACAAACTCCTTTGGAAATCCTCTAGCCTGCCTGAATAGGTTTTTCTGGCCACATGTGATTGTTCAGAGCCTCCCAACTGTGAGAGGCAGGAGATGTTCTAAACTGTCTAAACACAGATTCCTTTGAGTAGTTAAAAGATTGATTAGAAATTGTATTGGTGAAGGGTTTTTCACTTATTGGGCCAATGTTTGCTGCTACGTCTCCATACTCCTTACCTACTGTGTCCTTGGCAGTGTATTGATTGATATAATGGGTGTATAGAAATGTAAGTAGTAGCCTCAATGTTTGTAACCTTGGACCCTTGAGTTATTTCTTTTCTTGATTGAGCCCACCTCACCTTTGCCCTATAGGAATGCAGCTTTGTCCAATGCTTTTTTGGAGGCTGGTGCCTGACTTTGGAATAATCACCTTTAGAGAAATATAAGTTTCTTAAAATGTTAACAGGCCTCCTGGTCAGAAGATGATGTAAATCACCTGAACTTTTGCATATGATAAGTTTGAAAGCCTGGCTTCGATTAGGACCAGGAACTGCTGTCCTTGCATGACTCCACCCCTTCCCCCATTATTCTCTATGCACCACTTTAGGGTATAAAAACTACTTTGGAAAATAAAGTGCGGGCCTTGTTCACCGAAACTTGGTCTCACCATGTCGTTCTTTCTCTTACCTTCTGGCTGAATTATTCAGCCTCTTTTCTCCACTGAATTTCCTCACTGAGCTATCCTTATTTCAGCCTCTTTTCTCCACTGAATTTCCTCACTGAGCTATCCTTATTCTATTACTCTTTATATCTTTGATAAATATTTAAATAAATAGGTCTCCTATGCCGTCTATCCTTCGAATACCCTGGATCAGCCGGGGCTGGACCCCGGCAGACATTAAAGAAAAAAAAAATTAGCCTTAATTTGGATTTGTCTCTTTCCATGATTATACAGTTGTCTTAATCAGGCCAATGCCTCCCATGTTTTAATTTCATAATTAAGAATGTACAAGTTACCATATGTGGACTTTGTATTCAAGAAAGTCATCTTGGAGCAAAACTCTATTGGCCTGACTCTAATAATGTCAGTCAGGTTAGGCTTACAATTCAAAAATGATTATCTGAATGATGTTCTAGTTTTCCCTCTTGACTGCTTTGCAGTGTTGAAAGTCTGAAGCCAGTATTTCTGTTCTAATAATAAGGTTATGCCAAAGGTGAGGAAGACAACAAGACCCAAACAAGGAGGTAATAACAGATACCAGTGGTGTCTTTAGTGGGAATATTCAAATTTGGTCTTACTTACACAAGCATTAAATGGTTCATCTGCATTTTCTATTGAGTGTCAGAGCAGCATATAATTAAGAGAAATTGTTTGTAATTGCAGAGTACCCCATCATAGCTTAATAATCTTCATATGCTTTGTTTAATGTTATTTACAGTCTTTCATTCTGTGGAAAGGGTCATACTCCCTTTCAAAGAGGGCTAGCTGTGTCTAAGGACAGGTTTCAAAATTATAGGGGTTGTTTTTATATAGATATTATAAATTAGTAAATAATCATTTGTTGGTTATCTAATAAAAGGAGAGTAATTATAATAATTTATGCAGTTGTAAAAAGGGAAACCTGCAGAGAAAAAAGAAAACAAAATATTTTTTCTCATTTTTTATCTGTACCACTGTGTCTGCTGCTGTAAGTACTTTTCCATCTGTATTTGGACTGAAAAGTTAAAGCATCAAGCAGTCATAAAGGAGATTTAAACCGAAAGACAGGAAGATGTCTCCTAGGGACTGAATTGTGTTCCTTCAAAATCCATATGTTTAAGCTCTAATACCCAATGTAACCGTATTGGAGATAGAGCCTTTAAAGAGTTAACTGAGATCATAAAGGTGAGGCCTTAATCAAATAGGACCAGTGTCCTTATAAAGAGTAGAAGAGATACCACAAGTACACCTATAAAGAGGAAAGGTCATGTGATGACATAGTAAAAAGGCAACCTTCTACAAGTCAAGAAGTATCACAGAAACCGACTTTGCTGGAACCTCGATCCTAGCCTATAAGTCTCTAGAGTTGGGAGAAAATAAATTTCTTCTGTTTAAACCACATAGTCTGTGGTATTCTGTTATGGCAGCCTCAGCCTACCGATTCAGGACTGAGTAGTATCTAGCCCCAGAAGTTTTAACGTCAACTCTGTAAATTAGTATAAATTAAATCTGTATCAGCTGAACACAGACAAACTTGCTTTACCTTTACATTTATGTAAATAATTAGTTACTCAAATATGTATCAGCATTTAAAACAAACCAATACATACATAAATATGTACATAAAAAAGACACACAGTACCATCTAACATACTACCCTCATCCAAAATGTTAGAGCTTCAGGGATGTTGAATTAATTATAGTCTATTTAAAGATACTCCTGTTGCTTTAGCATGAACCCCTGCCCTGTGTCAGGTTGTTGAGTGAGCACTGGGTTTCCCAAGTGGGATGGATAGAGCATCTCATGATTGCTAATCTGGATCTCTTAATACTGTTACTCTTCTGCTTTATAATACACTCGGCTTATTGATCAGTGGTGTCTGGCTAGCTACTGGATTGCTTGTCTGTTGTTATCAAGTATCAAATTTCAGGTATCTCAGTAACAAAATCTGTCTCTGTTTATAGTGATGTTTGAAATCTAATTACTCTTAGCTTTATGAAGACAGAGTTGTAAAATCTGAGATTTTAAATTCATTTGGGGAAGAATTCTAAATTATAAAGTGCAATTTGTACATTTGTTTTTTCTTTATCCTAGGATGGCCAAGGTGTTATCTAAGTGTTGTTACCTCTAAGTGTTTTCTTTCTGATATATTTATATGCAGTTACAGGCTAATAGCATGACATATTCCACGGAAGGAAATGGCACCCCACTCCAGTACTCTTGCCTGGAAAATCCCATGGATGGAGGAGCCTGGTAGGCTGCAGTCCATGGGGTCGCTAAGAGTCAGACAAGACTGAGCAACTTCCCTTTCACTTTTCACTTTCATGCATAGGAGAAGGAAATGGCAACCCACTCCAGTGTTCTTGCCTGGAGAATCCCAGGGACGGGAGAGCCTAGTAGGCTGCCATCTATGGGGTCGCACAGAGTTGGACACGACTGAAGCGACTTAGCAGCAGCAGCAGCATGACATATAAACTTCCCAGTGGAGGAGGTGTTATCGCAAAAGGATGCATACATTCTAACATTTATGCAGCTATTCTGGCTTGTCCTTAGAAAAGGTATTTTAACCCACTGAAAGCAAGAGTAATTTGTAAGGACTTTAGAATTTTAGAAATGTTAGGAAATAGTGACAGTCTATGACACTTGTTAACTTACATAATTAATCAAGTGCTGGACCTAAAGACTTGGAAAAGAGATAGTTAAGCACTGCAGTTTACAAATGGTTACCCTGTTATTGCTGCTGCTTTCATCTTGTGCCTGGAAGGGGCTCTGGAATTCATGTCATTGAAATAAGTCTTTTAAAAGGACATTTAATAAGACAGAAAAACTTGGTTTTGAATTTCAGCTCTGCCTTTGACTATTTCTCTTGGACATTACATAAACCTCTTTAAACTCAATTTCCTCCTCTAATCCCAGTCACCATACAGTGTATTATTAAGGATGAAAGGGGACAATCCAGGTTTAGTACACAGCAAGTGTGAAAAGTGCTCCACAAGAGGTCATCGCCTTTGTATTTCTGTAGAAGCTGTAGGACAGCCTCTGGCTTCGCTTTGTCGTTGGTAGTCACAAAAGTAGTGACAGGGCAGGATTTCATCCTTGCTGTAGGAAAGAAGGTCCTGAGCAGTGTCTTCAAGGCCAAAGTGGGGGCTGTGCTGGGAGAGCACCCCTTCTCTGCCCCTTGCAGCAGCCATTTCTTCTTACTCTTCTCTAAGTAGCGTTCCAGCTGAGTTACGGTGAGCTGTTTCTCTGATTAGGCTTCTCCAACAAATATTTGTATTGGGGCTAGAAGGATGGATGACTGACATACTAGGTTCTAAAAGATTCTAGCTAACAAAGTACACATTTTTGTTATTTCCCTCATTTTCTGTCTCTTCTTTCCCCTAAGATTTCTGGTAAGATAATGTGTGCATGTACATAAGGATATACACATGCACACATACACACTGTATGTCATTTTGTTTTAATTAAACATTTCTATAAGCTGATATGAACTGCACTAAATTACTGTGATTATGTGCACCTTTTTGTCTCCAGCAGAAGCTAACTTATAACTAGCTTAGAGTTTTCTGTGTCCTTTAATTCTATTGCTGACAAGTCCTTGGGTACTTCCCTGGTAGCTCAGTGGTAAAGAATCTGCCTGCCAATGCAGGAGATGTATGTTTGATCCATGAATTGAGAAGATCCCTTGGAGAAGGAAATGGCAGTATTCTTGCCATAGATGGAGGAGCCTGGAGGGCTACAGTCTATGACATCGCAGAGTCAGACACATTTGAGCTACTGAGCACGCAAGCACAATTCTACACTGCTATATTCCTGCTTCCTTTTTGGTTATTATTCCACAGTCCCTTGAAAAACTAAACTTTAGCCCTCCTTTTCTTTGACATCACTGTAAAACTTGCTGGATCTTTCTTCTCTTGGCTTCTGACTGTGGACATCCCAAAGTTTTAGCATAGTCTTATTCTCAAAAGGTCTACCTTTTAAATCTCTCATGACCTGCCCACTTATTTGTTTTGAGTCTTAAGTTAACCCATATTCCTAATTGCTTGTAGGGCATCTCAAATTCTTCAGATATAAATCCAAACCTATCTTATTGCAAAGGCCTATTCATTTCTAGTGTCTATTTCCTATAACATACAAAAATGTTTCTGGCTTTTAAAATTTTTAATTTATCTTTTCTTCTCTTGTTTTTAAACGGCACTAGTCACTGATGCTTTTGATGTGGTGCTGGAGAAGACTCTTGAGAGTCCCTTGGACTACAAGGAGATCCCCCACTAGTCCATTCTGAAGGAGATCAGCCCTGGGATTTCTTTGGAAGGAATGATGCTAAAGCTGAAACTCCAATACTTTGGCCACCTCATGCGAAGAGTTGACTCGTTGGAAAAGACTCTGATGCTGGGAGGGATTGGGGGCAAGAGGAGAAGGGGACAACAGAGGATGAGATGGCTGGATGGCATCACTAACTCGATGGATGTGAGTCTGAGTGAACTCCAAGAGCTAGTGATGGACAGGGAGGCCTGGTGTGCTGCGATTCATGGGGTCGAAAAGAGTCGGACACGACTGAGTGACTGAACTGAACTGAACTGAACTGAGTCATTATTTTAAACCTTGGAGATTTATGTTAGAGTGATTCCATCTGTCATATTCAGTTTTTGATTCTTATTTAAATACCTTCCTAGGATTAAAAGTTCAACACTTCAGCTTTTAAGACTAAATTACTATATTTACCTCTTCATGGATTCTCTGTTCATTCAGATCTGTTTAGCAATTATCTACACAACTTGTTCAGTTACTTATGCTATTCTGTCTATTCTTATATATTAGACAGCATATCATAATAACACTGCTATATACCTGTTATCCAAAACTGGATGCTGAACTCTTCAGTGACACTGTTTATGACCTAATGCACCAAAGTTACTCAAATCTAGTGATACCCTATCTTCAAAGCAGGGCATTTTTTTGCTGCTTCTCTCACATAGAAGATAACAATGCCACTTTTCTTTGTATTTTTGAGTTGGGCTAGTCTCAAAGTATAATTAATTAAATAATAAATCTCATCAATGCTATGTGATCTGGTGACTAAATTCAGTATGTTATTCAACAAATTAACAGCAAGATAATTTTCCCACTTTTAGATGAGTTTCTGGAGTTAAATTCAATCACAAAGAGAAATTATATTCACTTGAGACTGAATGAACCTTTCTCATACTTGTTAAGATGTACTTTCACTGTCATTAGCTTACAGAAAAACACCCATGAGCAGTTTTAGCATCCTTGATGCTCTCTGCTTAGCACTGGCCATTAGGTTCAAATATAAAACCTGTAAATGGTAGGCTTCATGTTGGCTTTTAAAGCTACAGTAGTCACTTTTTGTGGAGGAATTATCTTCTGTCCTGTGATGGTGTTCCTCAGTATTAATCCCAATGGTGAGAATTACACCAGGCTTAATCACAAGCCACTGGTTGTACTATCAACTGAATAGCAAATTACATCTTAATCAAGATGGCTGTTTACTTGTGATAATTCTATCTGCAGATTTCACTTTGCATGTATCCCAAGTACTTTATATATATCAGTCAGTTGAACTCTTATATATACATTTCAGTTCAGTTCAGTCGCTCATTCATATCCGACTCTTTGCGACCCCATGAATTGCAGCATGCCAGGCCTCCCTGTCCATCAGCAACTCCCGGAGTTCACCCAAACCCTTGTCCATCGAGTCGGTGATGCCATCCAGCCATCTCATCCTCTGTCGTCCCCTTCTCCTCTTGCCCCCAATCCCTCCCAGCATCAGAGTCTTTTCCAATGAGTAAACTCTTCGCATGAGGTGGCCAAAGAACTGGAGTTTCAGCTTTAGCATCAGTCCTTCCAAAGAAATCCCAGGGCTGATCTCCTTCAGAATGGACTGGTTGGATCTCCTTGCAGTCCAAGGGACTCTCAAGAGTCTTCTCAAACACCACAGTTCAAAAGCATCAATTCTTCGGTGCTCAGCTTTCTTCACAGTCCAACTCTCACATCCATACATGACCACAGGAAAAACCATAGCCTTGACTAGATGGACCTTTGTTGCCAAAGTAACGTCTCTGCTTTTGAATATGCAATCTAGTTATATGCAATCATAACCTTCCTTCCAAGGAGTAAGGGTCTATTAATTTCATGGCTGCTATCACCACCTGCAGTAATTTTGGAGCCCAGAAAAATAAAGTCTGACACTGTTTCCCCATCTATTTCCCATGAAGTGGTAAGACCAAATGCCATGATCTTCATTTTCTGAATGTTGAGTTTTAAGCCAACTTTTCCACTCTCCTCTTTCATTTTCATCAAGAGGCTTTTTAGTTCCTCTTCACTTTATGCCATAATGGTTATGTCATCTGCATATCTGAGGTTATTGATATTTCTCCTGGAAATCTTCATTCCAGCTTGTGCTTCTTCCAGCCCAGCGTTTCTCATAATGTACTCTGCATATAAGTTAAATAAGCCGGGTGGCATTATATAGCCTTGACGTACTCTTTTTCCTATTTGGAACTAGTCTGTTGTTCCATGTCCAGTTCTAACTGTTGCTTCCTGACCTGCATATAGGTTTCTCAAGAGGCAGGTCAGGTGGTCTGGTATTCCCATCTCTTTCAGAATTTTCCACAGTTTATTGTGATCCACACAGTCAAAAGCTTTGGCATAGTCAATAAAGCAGAAATAGATGTTTTTCTGGAACTCTCTTGCTTTTTCCATGGTCCAGCGGATGTTGGCAATTTGATCTCTGGTCCTCTGCCTTTTCTAAAACCAGCTTGAACATCTGGAAGTTCACGGTTCATGTACTGCTGAAGCCCGGCTTGGAGAATTTTGAGCATTACTTTACTAGCATGTGAGATGAGTGCAATTGTGCGGTAGTTTGAGCATTCTTTGGCATTGCCTTTCTTTGGGATTGGAATGAAAACTGACCTTTTTCAGTCCTGTGGCCACTGCTAAGTTTTCTGAATTTGCTGGCATATTGAGTGCAGCACTTTCACAGCATCATCTTTCAGGATTTGAAATAGCTCAACTGGAATTCCATCCTTCCACTAGCTTTGTTCCTAGTGATGCTTTCTAAGGCCCACTTGACTTCACATTCCAGGATGTCTGGCTCTAGGTCAGTGATCACACCATTGTGATTATCTTGATCATGAAGATCTTTTTTTGTACAGTTCTTCTGTGTATTCTTGCCACCTCTTCTTGATATCTTCTGCTTCTGTTAGGTCCATACCATTTCTGTCCTTTATCGAGCCCCTCTTTGCATGAAATGTTCCCTTGGTATCTCTAATTTTCTTGAAGAGATCTCTAGTCTTTCCCATTCTGTTGTTTTCCCCTATTTCTTTGCATTGATCACTGAGGAAGGCTTTCTTATCTCTTCTTGCTATTCTTTGGAACTCTGCATTCAGATGCTTATATCTTTCCTTTTCTCCTTTGCTTTTCACTTCTCTTCTTTTCACAGCTATTTGTAAGGCCTCCCCAGACAGCCATCTTACTTTCTTGCATTTCTTTTCCACGGGGATGGTCTTGATCCCTTTCTCCTGTACCATGTCATGATCCTCTGTCCATAGTTCATCAGGCACTCTATCTATCAGATCTAGGCCCTTAAATCTATTTCTCACTTCCACTGTATAATCATAAGGGATTTGATTTAGGTCATACCTGAATGGTCTAGTGGTTTTCCCTACTGTCTTCAGTTTCAGTCTGAATTTGGCAATAAGGAGTTCATGATCTGAGCCAGAGTCAGCTCCCAGTCTTGTTTTTGCTGACTGTATAAAGCTTCTCCATCTTTGGCTGCAAAGAATATAATATATCTGATTTCGGTGTTGACCATCTGGTGATGTCCATATACATTACTCCTTCCAATTTTTTGCTTCTGAGTATTAAATGACTACCTTAAAATATAAAACACAGGTGAGAAGAAATGAGATATAATTTTACACGTGTCTATAGAACTAGTTTAATTACCTTAACACAAGGAATCGATATATGAGGTAAATTTTTGGAAAATATGTAAAAATCTGTTTATGTTTAGGAAATTAATTTCAATTGATGTTATCTTCCAGTTGTTTGGGGACAATAACTTGCTCCAAATTTTATTTCCTCTTATTTCTAAGTTTTATTTGCCTCATCCCCTACTTTAGAGATTTGTGTCATTTTTATTTTCATTTTCATCTAATATATACTTATAATCTCTTCCCATAAGATATTTTTCCTTTTCAACTTTTTTTTTTGGAGAGAGTATTTTTATTCATTAATCATCATGGATGAGCTTCCAAGTTTAAGATTTTCTAATACTTTCTTATTCTATTTCATTCATTTTTAAGAAACTAAATTCTTCATCTTTATTGTCAGTTAAGTTACTGACAAACACCTAGTATTTGACCTGTAATTTGTATGTATTATCTCATTTATTTTTCTCATTTAGTCCTATGTATTATTATCTAATTTTATAAGTGAGTAAAAGCAGAACTCAGGAAAATTGTATAACTTGTTTTAAGTAAATCAGTCAGATTCTCTCCAGGTCTGATGCCAAAATTCCCTGCTTTTAAAATTATTTTATAGATGCCTTATAGGAATAGGCAAATTGTAGCATTTCATAGATGCCTATAGTTCTTAGATATTTGACAAGATTCTTTGCCAAGTTTAATAAATTTGACTCACTGCTGCCATGTGTTAATTTTGTAAAAGATGAAGATTTTTAAAAAAAATATATTGATTTTCTTTAATAGTTTCAATCTTTTGATGTATTTTACCAAGTAGCTGAATTATGGTGGCCACTATTGCTGAGTAGTTAGGCAGAGTTTAGGAAAAGAATGTAATCAACTACTGCAGTAACATTCATTAACCCAGTTGTTAGGAAATGGCACTTCTGTTATGTAAAATAATGCCAAAATTCATTAATTATTGTTACTTATAAATAACTTTGGCATAAGTTAGCCAATGAACAAGATACCTTGTTAGTGGGTTCCCATAAAGGATAACATTGATAGGATCTTTGCAAATATAATCTTAGAGAATTATAGATGTTCCATAGACTTACCACACTGAAATAGATCCACAAAGCCATCTCTGTGTTCTAAATGAACATACTTTTCCTCAGAGGTACAATGGAAATTTTATTTGTGCTTTAAAAGGTAATCAACACATTGCCTAGGAGGGGAACATTTTGGCAGATTAAGTAAGGAAATCCTTGGTATAATGTTCTAGTTAGGGGCACCCAAGTACCATTTAGTATTTTTGACCAAAAGCAGTATGAAAGTCAAATATAATTGTCATAGTACAAGAGAAGATTCTCATTATTTATCGTATGTTTTGGCCCCTCAGGATTCTTGAAAAATTTATTGCAAATGAGAAGGTATGTGAACTGATTCTGTGCTAAATTACTCAGTGAGTAAATTTGAAGCAATTTTTTAAAATCCAAAATGAGGTTGATTTGTATTATATGAATATATCATGAATGAATTCATATGTCATGAATCTTTATCCAAAAATAAAATGAGAATCCTACTAACCCTCACACTTTTGTCTAGGAGCTCCATTTGAACTCTTGAGATTCCTTTTCAGATTTAGTAAACTGGTAAGTTCTTGTGTTTCTATGAATGAAAATGACAAGACTGATGTTTTAAAGAAAAATTGTCATAACATAAAGATATATGTGTGTCTGTCACATATGTGTGTGTGTGTGTAGATACAGATGTGTGTATGAGTGTGTATAATGTATTCTCTCTTCTTTAAAAATGGTCAGGAAATATTAGTTATTTTTGAGCACATGCCAAAAACAAAAATCCTAGCTAACAGAAATAGTTTTCTTTTTTCCAGACAGTTAAAAGAAGTGTCTAACAATAAGAACTGTAATAGAATTGCTTTCTCCAACAGAATTATAATTACTGATAGGCCATAATATATTTTATACTACTCTGTTAGAGTTTTCTACTATTTTTTTGTCCTTTAGAAGATTTTACTACGCTGAACTCAGAACAGAGGTCAAAGTCCACACATCTGACAAATAAGTAAAAAAGTAATAATCCAAAATAGAAAGTGCTTATAACGACATTCTGCAGTTAATGCACTACTACCTTTAACCCTCGCTTAAGTTGTGCTAATTCATCACCAAACCCATTCAACATTTAATAAAGTATTCAGTAATGTACTGTGCGAAGCTACCTTCCCCCATAAAACAGTGTTTATATGTAGTTAAAATTCATAGACTCTCTGGTTCTTTATATTTCTTAGTGTTTTCAGTGGAAGTAAAGTGAATAAATATACCTATTCAGTCTAAGTATTTGTTGCTAAATAATATTAAATATAATTAATTCAATGAAATATAATTAATTATATATCTCAAGCAAAGTTGCACTTTAAAGAGCCTTTTGCCTTGCACCAAAAAGAGAAAAATGCCATTATAAAGAATTGATTATGTCTTTATTTTATATTTCTAAGTAAATGCTTTCAGGAAAAATTAAAAATACTAATTAATAAAAATTAAATATTTGTACTTAAGTATTTGATTTCTTTTATGAAGAATCATTTCTACATTCACCATCTTATATATCTGAATTGGAATGGTTTGGTTTGTACTATTTTTAGTAGGAATTTAAACATTAACTATGGGTAAAAGGCTATGTTTATTTAACTTATAAGCAGAGTGCATCATGAGAAACGCTGGACTAGAAGAAACACAAGCTGGAATCAAGATTGCCAGGAGAAATATCAATAACCTCAGATATGCAGATGACACCACCCTTACGGCAGAAAGTGAAGAGGAACTCAAAAGCCTCTTGATGAAAGTGAAAGTGGAGAGTGAAAAAGTTGGCTTAAAGCTCAACATTCAGAAAACGAAGATCATGGCATCCGGTCCCATCACTTCATAGGAAATAGATGGGGAAACAGTGGAAACAGTGGCTGACTTTATTTTTCTGGGCTCCAAAATCACTGCAGATGGTGACTGCAGCCATGAAATTAAAAGACGCTTACTCCTTGGAAGGAAAGTTATGACCAACCTAGATAGCATATTCAAAAGCAGAGACACTACTTTGCCAACAAAGGTTCGTCTAGTCAAGGCTATGGTTTTTCCTGTGGTCATGTATGAATGTGAGAGTTGGACTGTGAAGAAGGCTGAGCACCAAAGAATTGATGCTTTTGAACTGTGGTGTTGGAGAAGACTCTTGAGAGTCCCTCGGACTGCAAGGAGATCCAACCAGTCCATTCTGAAGGAGATCAGCCCTGGGATTTCTTTGGAAGGAATGATGCTAAAGCTGAAACTCCAGTACTTTGGCCACCTCATGCAAAGAGTTGACTCATTGGAAAAGACTCTGATGCTGGGAGGGATTGGGGGCAGGAGGAGAAGGGGACGACAGAGGATGAGATGGCTGGATGGCGTCACTGACTCAATGGACGTGAGTCTGAGTGAACTCTGGGAGTTTGTGATGGACAGGGAGGCCTGGCGTGCTGCGATTCATAGGGTCGCAAAGAGTTGAACACGACTGAGCGACTGATCTGATCTGAAAAGGCTATGTGGATATTTTTTAAACTAGAAAATTTACAACACAAGCTTTTGGGAATCATTTAACTTTGGGCTTTTATTTTATGCTTTATAAGGTCTTAATCTCCTTTAACTTCTGGTTTCTGTATTGGGTGACATAAATTTCAATTTCCAAACAAGTCAATGGCAGAAGGTATGCTTATGCTCTAAAAGCTCTCTGTTCATTAACTATTTAATAATAGATATGTCACTCATCTATATTCTCATATTTAGTGTTAAACATATATTTCATAATTTGTTTGAGTAAGAAGGTGGTTGAAAATATTTTCAAGAATATGACAAAAATTCTACCTTTCTAACACAACTTAGTAACTATTACGCATACCTTTAAATTTGTTTGTTTAACTGTGCATTATATTATGCTAATTTTATGAAATATATGTAGAATGAATATATTTAGCTAACATATATATTCAGTTTATAAAGGATAATAAAACCAGGGGCACCACTGTTTATCTTCAAATGCCAGTGTAAACACTGCTGCTGCCCGCCTTTCATGCTAGAACTAGTTACTATGCTGATGTTTCTGGTTACCTTTCCCTCAGATTTCTTTACAATTGTATTTACATGGATGTATTAGGTATTTAACAGATTTAGAAAGGTCATTTCTTTACTTAGTGACACTATTTCTAGTTGTGAATTTTTGTCTTGAAGCCCATCTGTAAAGTTTCTGTGTAGCTATACCAGCTCGGACTTCCCAGGTAGCACTACTGGTAAAGAGCCTGCCTGCCAGTGCAAGAGAGTTAAAGAGATGTGGGTTTGATCCTTGGTTCGGGAAGATCCTCTGAAGGAGGTCATGGCAACCCACTCCAGAATTCTTGCCTGGAGAATCCCATGGACAGAGGAGCCTGGTGGGCTACAGTCCATAGGGTAACACAGAGTCGGACACAACTGAAGCAACTTAGCGCGTGTGTGTGTGCGCACACTCACACACACACACACACACACCAACTAGAGCTTTCTCTTGGCATTTTCCATTGTGTCTGTATCTTTTTTCTTATCTCTTTTTGCCTTTTTACCACTATACTTCTTGGGTGTGGTGTGTAAGTGGATTTTGTTTTAATAAGGCTTTTCTGACATTAATTCATAAATTTTAATTTATTCACTGTAATTACAGATATAATTGTATTTTTTCTGACATTCTATTTTGTTCTTTCTTCATTTAGATTTTTCTATATTCATTTTTCCCTGTAATTCATTTACCTTCTTTTGAGTTGACTTTTGAATTATATTTCAATTTCCTTTATTGTTTCTTTAGTGCTTTGGAAGTTAAGTATTTGATTGTTATTCTTTGAATGGTTACTTTAGAAATTTCCACATGCTTATTTAACTTAGCATTAAAAATAGTTAATCTATATTTATAGACTATGTTCCCCAGATTGTGATTCTAGAATAAGAGATCTGAATGATTTTACGATTTTAAAAAATACTGCTAAATTGCCATCCAAAAAAAAAAACTTGAATGTGTATTGCCACCAGCAATGCATAAATGTTTATTTTTCACATTCTTGCAAATGTTGAATATTGTGATTTTTTTATTTGTTTCTTTTTATGCAAATTTAATTGTAGAAAGTTTTTCTTTAAAGTTTTTCTTTATTTTTCATATTATGCACATTGCCTAACTAATATTTTCATGTGTGAATTTTTTTCCAAGTTATCTGTTTAATTACGAAATTTTATGTGCTCATTATAAAATGAATCATTTATTTGAGACTGGCCAATTTCAGTGTCTATGTAGCAATCTTAAGTTTGTTGATTAATTTATCTTGTAAATCTTCTACATCACCAGAATCACACTTTTATTATAGAATATATGATTTAAAGAGATATTTATGTGTCTTTCTCTCCCCTAGACTGGAGCAATATTATATTCAAATCTCTACTTACATTACCTAACAAGATGTTCATGAGGGTAATCCTAAATGCCAGATACAGATATCATTTTTTTCTGAATTGCCAACACTATCTTAAAGTGTATAAAGCATGCCAGACTGCTATTATATTTCAAGGATAGCCTCCAAAGGGAACAGAAGGGAATGTGTTTTTCCCAGTCAATTTGTCATACTTAACTAAAAGTTGACTGCTTCATTTTAACTTCTTTGTGCTATTACTTGTTGCTTTATTGAATGAATTTGAGGATGGAGGAAGATTGCATGTGTTCCTTCCATCCCCTGAATATTTCTACAATTTGATAGTTGCTACTTAATGTTCCTTAAATTCAATTATATATGTAAGAAGTTTATATCAAATAGCAGCTACTATAATAAGTATTAGGAAGTAAAATTTAATTAATATTCTATTCTATATCCCTTTGTATTTATTTGTAGTTTATTCTGGAAACATATTTCTATTTAGTCATTTCATTGATTTATTGAAATATGACAGCATAACAGTATTGGGGTGAACCTACTTTTGACATTTTTTAATGTACCTAAGTGTTTATGTATGTATATTTTTAAATTGCACTATTTCTGCATGCTTCCTATTTTTATTTTATTTTTAATTTCAGTTTTATTGATTAATTTGTTCATAAAATTATAAGATATTTAAAGTGTACATCATAGTGATTTGATGTATGGGCTTCCCAGGTCGTGCAGTGGTAAAGAATCCACCTGCCAATCCAGGAGACACAAGAGACACAGGTTCGAACTGTGGGTCGGGAAGGTGCCTGCAGTAGGAAATAGCAACCCACTCCAGTATTCTTGTCTGGAAAGTTCCATGGATAGCAGAGCCTTGTGCTCTACAGTCTGTGGGGTTGCAGAGTCAGATGTGACTAAGCACACACACATACATTGTGAAAGGATCTCCCTCATCTAGCTAATTAACATGTTCATCATTTATTTGTATGAGAACATTTAAATTTGACTCTCTTAGAAAATTTTCAGTTACACAGTACAGTATTATGAACTATAATTACTATGTTTTACATTATATCTTCAGATCTTATTCCTTATTACTGAAAGTTTGTACCCTTATGCCAGCCTTTCCCTCTTTCACCCACCCTCCAGCCCCTGAAAAAAACACTTTTCTATTCTATGAATTTGACTTTTAAACTTCTAAATTACACATATTACATTATGCAACATTTGACTTTCATGTCTGGTTTAGTATTTCACTTAGCATGATGTCCACAATGTCCTCCATGTTGTTGAAAATGTCAGGATTTTCTTCTTTCTCATGGCTGAATAATGCTCCACTATATACAAAAATATGTATATATTTATATTTATGTGTGTGTATGTGCCGGGAGCCGGTGAGGCATTCCACTTGTGACAAAGGTCATGAGGAAGGAGGCTCGGCATACGCAAAGGCGGGATTGAGCCTCAGGAGTCCCCCTGGATATTCTCGAGCATCTACCCCCAAAAAACCAGAATCTGCCTACTTTATTGCTTTGTGCTCTCACCTCTGACTTTACTGTGGGCTGTCCCTCACCATATCTTGCTCTTTCTGTCAGAGTTAACTTACAGCTCCAATTAATAAAGTTCCTGGTCAATTAGGAGTGTTTAAATCCAAACCCCTCAGATAGCTCTCTAACTTGCCTGACAAGTTTACCCGGACTCCTACAGCTATGCATACGATTGTTTACAGTCTCCCAGCCTTGAAAGGCACAGGAAGCTTAAGATATTCAAATAGCTTAGAGCCTCTCAGAGAGTTCGAAATTGTCAGAATAAACTAGTAAAAGATTTCATTGATGAGCCAATGCTTGCTGCCAAGTTTCCACATCCCCTGTATTGTATCCTTGAATGTATATTAATTAATATAGTTGGTATGTAGAAAAAATAAGTAGTGGCCTTGGTGTTAGCAACTTTAGACCCTTAAGGTAACAAATTATTTCCTTTGTTGTAAACCCATTACGCCTCTGCCCTATAGGAATGCAATTTTATCTAACACCTTCGGAAGATGGCGCCAAACCTTAGAATAATTACTCTTAGAGAAAATAAGTCTTACAGTTGATAAACCTTTGTCAAGAGTCATAAAATGTTAATAGGCCTTCTGGCCAGAAGATGATGTAAATCACCTAAACCATTTGTATATGATAAATTTGCAGGAAAGAAACCCTGGTTTTTGATAAGAATCAAAGACTGCTGACTTTGCATCCCCTATTATCCTCTATGTGTAACTTAGGGTATAAAAGCCCCTGTTGAAAATAAAGCTACGGGCCTTGCTCACCAAAGCTTGGTCTCCCCATGTCATTCTTCTCCTCAATTTCCAGCTGAGTCTCCATCTGGAGCGCGGAGGTCCTCTGCGACCATTTATTTGCCTGGGCTTCTAAGACCCACTCGAGAAGGTGTCTAAGGTGGGGCACCTTCCACTGTTCGAGAGGGCGCCTGCGGCCTCCGTGGTCAGAGCTAACCTGGTGTCACAGGTTATATTGATTTTCCGCGTAAACCAAGCTACTCAGCCTCTTTTCTCCACTGAGTTTTCCGACTGAGCTATCCTCATTCTATTACTCTTTATATCTTTGATGAATATGTAAATAGTCGCCGATGCCATCTCCCTTTCGAATACCCTGGATCAGCTGGGGCTGGTCCCCAGCAATGTTTATCATATCTTTTTTATCCATTCATCTGTTGATGGACATGAGTCATTTCCATATCTTGGTTATTCATGAATAACTCTACAATGAACACTGAAGTACATATATTTCTTCAAGTTCCTGTTTTCATTTTCTTAAGATATATATCTAGAAGTGGGATTGCAGGGTCAGATGGTAGTTCCTTTTTTAAGTTTTTAAAGAACTTCTGTCCTGTTTTTCATTCTGACTGCACCAATTTACATTTTCACTAAAGTGCATAATGATTCCTTTTTCTCCACATCCTCACCAATACTTACCTCTTACCTTCTTGATGATAGCCAATCTAACAGCCATGCTGTAATATCTCACTGTGATTGTAACAATAGTTATTTTTAATAATGCCGTAAGCACCCATGGAATCACTAATTCAAATGAAAACTAAGATATTGACTATAATCAATTAGCCATCTGATTTTGTCCTTTTATTAACCCATCCTGTTTCACCCTTACTGATGGTAACCATCATCCTGAATCCTCTGTTCTTTATTACCTGTTTAAATTTTGTAGTTATATTTCATCTCTATATGTGACTAAGATATTTGTGTGTGTGTATATAGTGTGCATTTGTGTGTTAAAAGAGCTTTGGGAAAAATAAAGGAACAAATGTTTCAAATAAAACTCAGACAAATCTGAAATCGTATTAAGAGTAAAATTTACTAATAATATTAAAAAATACAAGCAAGTAGGTGGTTTAAGAGATACATGGGATTGGTTCAGTTCAGTTCAGTTGTTCAGTTGTGTCCAACTGTTTGTGTCCCCATGGATTGAAGCACGCCAGGCTTTCCTGTCCATAACCAGCCCCCGGAGCTTGCTCAAACTTGTGTCCATCAAATTGGTGGTGCCATCCAACCATCTCATCCTCTGTCATCCCCTTCTTCTCCTGCTCTCAGTCTTTCCCAGCATCAGGGTCTTTGCCAAGGAGTCAGTTCTTCGCATCAGGTGGCCAAAGTATTGGAGCTTCAGCTTCAACATCAGTCCTTCCAATGAATATTCAGGACTGATTTCCTTTAAGATTGGCTGATTTGATCTCCTTGCAGTCCAAGGGACCCTTAAGAGTCTTGTCCAACACCACAGTTCAAAAGCATCAATTCTTCAGCGCTCAGCTTTCATTATAGTCCAACTCTTGCATCCATACATGACTAATGGAAAAACCATAACTTTGACCAGATGGACCTCTGTCAGCAAAGTAATGTCTCTGCTTTTTAATGTACTGTCTAGGTTGGTAATAGCTTTTCTTCCAAGGACCAAGCATCTTTTAGTTTCATGGCTGCAGTCACCATTTGCAGTGATATTGGAACCCAAGAAAATAAAGTCTGACACTGTTTCCACTGTTTCCCCATCTATTTGCCATTAAGTGATGGGACCAGATGCCATGATCTTCGTTTTCTGAATGTTGAGCATTAAGCCAACGTTTTCACTCTCCTCTTTCACTTTCATCAAGAAGCTCTTTAGTTCTTCTTCATTTTCTGCCATAAGGGTGATGTCATCTGCATATCTGAAGTTATTGATATTTCTCCCAGCAATCTTGATTCCAGCCAGGCATTTTGCAGGATGTACTCTGCATAGAAGTTAAATAAGCAAGGTGACAATATACAGCATTGATGTACTCCTTTTCCTATTTGGAACCAATAGATTGTTCCATGTCCGGTTCTAACTATTGATTCTTGACCTGCATACAGATTTCTCAGGAGGCAAGTAAGGTGGTCTGGTATTCCTATCTCCAATTCCAATTCCCATCTTCCAACTGCGGAAGAATTTTCCGCAGTTTATTGTGATCCCACAATAAAGGCTTATTGTGATCCCACACAGTCAAAGGCTATCTGGTCATGTCCATGTGTAGAGTCATGTCTTGTGTTGTTGGAAGAGGGTATTTGCTATGACCAGTGAATTTTCTTGGCAAAACTCTGTTAGTCTTTGCCCTGTTTCATTTTGTACTCCAAGGCCAAATTTGCCTATTACTCCAGGTATTTCTTGACTTCCTTCTTTTGCATTCCAGTCCCCTATGATGAAAAGGACATCTTTTTTGGGTGTTAGTTCTAGAAGGTCTTGTAGGTCTTCCTAGAACCATTCAACTTCAGCTTCTTCAGCGTTAGTGGTTGGGGCGTAGACTTGGATTCCTGTGGTATTGAATACTTTGCCTTGGAAAGAAATAGAAATCATCCTGTCATTTTTGAGACTGTTCCCAAGTACTGCATTTCGGACTCGTTTGTTGATCGTTAGGGCTACTCCATTTCTTCTAAAGGATTCTTGCCCACAGTAGTAGATATAATGGTCATCTGAATTAAATTCGTTCATTCTGGTCTATTTTAGTTCACTGATTCCTAAAATGTCGATGTCCACTCTTCCACCTTCTTTTTGAACACTTTCAATTTACCTTGATTCATGGCCTTAACATTCAAGGTTCCTATACAATATTGTTCTTTACTGGGCACCTACCGACCTTTCAGTGTCATATCTTTTTGCCTTTTCAAACTGTTCATGGGGTTCTCAAAGCAAGAATATTGAAGTGGTTTGCCATTCCCTTCGCCAGTGGACCATGTTTTGTCAGAACTCTCTACCGTGACCCGTCTGTCTGGGGTGGCCCTACACAGCATGGCTCATAGTTTCATTCAGTGAGACAAGACTGTGATCCATGTGATCAATTTTTTAGTTTTCTGTTGTGGTTTCTGTTCTGTCTCCCACCTGGACATACTGTATGTTCCTTCCTGTATACTATTGAATTCACTTTGCTAATATTTTGTGAGGATTTTTGCATCCTTATCACAGTTATTGGCCTATAATAGTTCCATTACCTTTAAAACAGTTATTGATGACTGTGTACCAATTGCCATTTTGTTAATGTTTTCTGGTTGTCTTTGTAGTTCTGTTTCTTATTCTTTTGCTGTCTTCCCTTGTGACTTTATGACTACTCTTTAATGTTATATTTGGATTTCTTTCTCTACTTTGTGCATATGTCTATTATAGGTTTTTGGTTTGTGGTTTCCATGAGATTCATATATACCCATATATCATAAATAGATGTATGTATATGTAAGTATGCTTATTTATTAAATATATTATCTATAATAGTGATTATCTTAAATTGATACTCTCAAATTCAAACACATTTTAACAACTCTGCATTTTTACCCACTTCCCAAGTATAATATTTTTGACATCATATTTTACATCCTTTGTGTATCCTTTACTATTGATACTTATTATGATTATAGATGATTTCACTACTTTTATCTTTTAATCTTTCTGCTAGTTGTACAAATGTTTGACCTAATACCTTTAATGTATGCTTGCCTTTATCAATAAGACTTTTCCTTTCATAATTTTTGTATTTCTAGCTGTAGTCTTTTGTTTTCTACTAGTGAAGTCATTTTAACATTTTCTGTAAAGTCAGTTTAGAGGTTCTGAACTCTGTTAGCTTTTGCTTGTCTGTAAAACTATCCCTCCTTAAAATCTGAATGGTAGCTTTGCTAGGGTGAGTACACTTGGTTTAGATTTTTCTCTTTTATCACTTTGAATATATCATTCCACTCCCTTCTGGCCTGCAAACTTCTGCTGGAAAGTCAGATTATTGTCTGATGGTAGTTTTCTTGTACATAACTCACTGAATTTTTCTTGATGCTCTTAAGATTCTCTTTATCTTTAGTATTTGTCATTTTAGTTATAGTGTCATGTTATGAATCTATTTGGGTTTATCTTGTATGGGATTCTATGTGGCTCCTCTTCCTGGATGTCTGTTTCCTTTCCCAGGTTAGGAAAGTTTACAGCTATTATGTCTTCAAATACGTTCTCTGCCTCTTTATCTGTCTCTTCTTCTTTTGGGACTTCTCTAATGCAAAAGGTACTATGCTTGATGTTGTCTCAGAGTTCTCTTCCATGGTCCTTATTAATTTTTTGTTGTTGTTGTTGTTCAAATTGGGTGATCTCTACTACTGCCTTCCAGTTCACTGATCTGTCCCTCTATATCATCTACTCTACTGCTGATTCCTTCTAGTGTAATTTTTATTTAAGCTATTCCATTGTTAATTTCTACTTGGCTTTTTATATTTTCTAACTCTCTGCTGAACTTCTCACTGTGTTCATTCTTATCCTGATTGGTTGGGCATCTTTATGATTATTAATTGCTTTGATTTCTTAATGGATATATTACATATCCTCACATTAATTAGTTCATTTTTGAGGTTTTGTCATGTTCCTTCATTTGAAACATACTCCTCTGTCTTCTCATATTGCAGAAATCTTTGTGTTTACCTTTATGTGTTAGGTCAGTTGGTTATGTTTTCTGATTTTACAGCCCAGGAGATGTCCTATGGGACCCAGCAGCATATTCCTGTGTGGTCACTGAATCTAAATGCTCTCAGAGTGCTCTCTGTGTAGGCTGTGTGGTATCTTCTATTGTGGTGGGACTGACTGCTGTGAGTGTGACTGACTGCTGTGAGTGTGGTGCTAGGTGGGGCTGACTGTCAGCCTGGTTAGCTGCCAGGTCTTGCCTCTTTCAGAGGCTTCAACTCCTGCTATGAGGGGCTGGGACATTATGCTGCTGGCTTCATACCTTGTGGATTCCTGGGTCTGGTGCTAGCCTGCTGGTGGGTAGGTAAGCCCCCAGCACTAATAAATTAGAAGGAAGACTTCAAAATGGCTCTTTCCAGCACTAGTTTTCTTGTGATAGAGTGAACTTTTTCAAAATGGCCTCTGCCAGCATTTATGTTCCCGGGTGGAGTCCCAGTTGCCTCTTACTTTCTTGAAAGTTTAAGATTAGCAAGTGTATCTGACTCAGGCTCTTTTTTTAACATACTGCCTCTGCATG
Source organism: Bos mutus (assembly GCF_027580195.1). NCBI lineage: Eukaryota > Metazoa > Chordata > Mammalia > Artiodactyla > Bovidae > Bos > Bos mutus. Next base: position 53,823,489 of record NC_091617.1, read on the forward strand.
TAATCTCTGAGTATGTGAGATTTTGTGTGAGCCATTTAAGAGCAGAGTATCTATTTTCTGAAGCCCCCTAATCTCAGCCATATGCAAGAGCCAGCCACTGGTCTTCAGAGCCAGATGTTCTAGAGGTGTGTCTTTCTGAGGCATGACTCCTGGGCTGGTACACCTGATGTGGAATTTGAGTCATTCTTTCTTGGCAAGAGCCTCTGAAATTGTGATTATTCTCCCATTGGTGGGTTGCATATTCTTTGTGGTGGATCTTGGTTCTACCTTGTCTTTTTACCCCTCCTCCCATCTTGTGTGCTTTTTATTTTTAATATATTTAGTTGTGGAAAATCTATTTTTCCAGTCTTCATGTGATTCTTATAGATAGTTGCTCTTTAAATAGTTATAATTTGGTGTACCTGGGGGAGAGGGTGATCCCAGGGTTCTCTTACAGCACTATCTTGGCCACACCTCCCCAGATATTTCCTCCAGTTCATGAAGTTAAGCTTGACTCAAGGAGACATTTCCACAGAGATTGCAAGAGAATCAGGGAACCATGCATTCAGTACTTTCTAAGTGTACACATTTTCCCAGTGGTAATTTAGGCCTTGTATTCCTAGTGGTCAGTGTGTTAATGTCCTGTTGAATAATTTGATCAAGTTTATGCTGTCCATTTACATTGGGACAGTCACTTTTGCAGAAGCTTAATTGTATTGGTTTAATGACCAAGCGTGTGTCAGATGAAAATGGTTATGTAAATATTACAGCTTGAAATAAATAATATTTTATTTTAAAAGATAATAATGTTTGTTGTTCCAGTGTAAATACAGAACATTAATTTTTATGTACTGGAATAAATAAATCTATAGGCATTAAGTGATAGGAGAGTGATGATAGGAAAACCTCATGAATAACTGAAAACTGAAATTTAAGAGGCTTATAATTTTTTGCTTTTACTAATCAGTGTATCTTATAATATGAAATGCCCTTAATTAGTGGCATGTCCTTTTTAACTATAACAGATGAAACTTTTGGGAAAACTTCAAGTTTTTCAAGAACACAGAAAATCAATTATTGGACATGAAAGGCAGAGAATAGACCAAAAAACACAAAAACATAATTCAAGATATACTTTTGAGATGAAAAAATTGTCACAAGTCAAATAACTGCTAAGAATATTGAAAAGTGAAATGCACCTTTAGTATTATGGTAAAAAATAAAACAATACTTTATCAGGTTACAATATTGGAAGTAACATAATATTAATATATGATATGAAATATAAAAGGATAATTGCTGTCATATATTTAACTTAAATTTGAATAAATCATTTGACTTACTGATAAAGAATTATCTCACGTTATCTGTGTTTACAGGAGAAAATTTCTTGACCACTTTTTATCTGTTTATCACAGAACGTCTATAACACAAAAAAGAGTTTTACTGTTAATTGATCCCCTTAATGATATTTTGTGGACTAGAACAAATGAAATGGCATCAAACTAATAGAGAATCAGCTATCTATATAGCAAGGATGGTGAGTAATGGGCATATTTTTGAAATATTATTCAAATGATAATTGATACCTAATTAGGTAATTAATTAACTAAATGATAATTCACATCATAATTCCTTTATTTATTCAGAAACCTGGCACTCATCAACAGATCTTGATTCAGAGTGGAAAGACATAATGAAAAATGTGAATAATTTTCCATTACAGCTGTATCAGTGTATGCATTTTCAGGTATGCCTTTTGACTCAACTCTGTATAAGAAGGTGATCAAGACTCAGTGACTCAAACTCATTGATTACAAGGCAATATCATTTGTTTAATATATAATTAAGTATATAGTCAAATATTTTCCTAATACTGTTGGGGAAAATAAGTCCCCCTTCTCCTGCCCCCACCCACACCTTTATATCTCTCCTCTAATGGGAATTTTGATAGGATAAAATTTCAACCACTGTCAGCTGTAAAGGAGTTTTGCTTGAGAATGAAGCCAAAAAAAGAATGAGACAGGCCTGATATAGGGAGAAGTGCCAAAGATATTTCTTGGAATGTATTTAACAGTGAAAGAAGTCAAATTTTTAGCATTTTTTTTGTCTTAAGCTATTTTGAATGTGACATTTTGTCATTTAAAAATGAAAGAATCCTAATAGAAAGATTATTGTTGCAACTTAGAGGCTAGATTCTGGAGTCAGGATCAGTTCAGTTCACTTCAGTTTCTCAGTCTTGTCCAACTCTTTGCGACACCATGGACTGCAGCACACCAGGTCTCCCTGTCTATCACCAACTCCTGGAATTTAATCAAACTCATGCCCTTTGAGTCGGTGATGCCATCCAACCGTCTCATTCTCCGTTGTCCCCTTCTCCCACCTTCAAACTTTCCCAGTATCAGGGTCTTTTCAAGTGAGTCAGCTCTTTGCACCAGGTGGCCAAATTATTGGTGTTTCAGCTTCAACATCAGTCCTTCCAATGAATATTCAGAATTGATTTCTATTAAGATGGACTGGTTGGATCTCTTTGCAGAGCAAGGGACTCTCAAGAGTCTTCTCCAACACGACAGTTCAGAAGCATCAATTCTTTGGCGCTCAGCTTTCTTCACAGTCCAACTCTCACATCCATACATGACTACTGGAAAAATCACAGCCTTGACTAGATGGACCTTTGTCAGCAAAGTAATGTCTCTGCTTTCTAATATGCTATCTAGGTTGGTCATAATTTTTCTTCCAAGGAGTAAGCGTCTTTTAATTTCATGACTGCTATCACCATCTTTGGTGATTTTGGAGCCCCCCAAAATAAAGTCTGCCACTGTTTCCACTGTTTCTCCATCTATTTGCAATGAGTGATGAGACCAGATGCCATGATCTTCATTTTCTGAATGTTGAGCTTTAAGCCAATTTTTTCACTCTCCTCTTTCACTTTCAAGAGGCTCTTTAGTTCTTCTTCACTTTCTGCCATAAAGGTGGTGTCATCTGCATATCTGAGGTTATTGATATTTCTCCTAGCAATCTTGATTCCAGCTTGCGCTTCCTCCAGCCCAGCATTTCTCATGATGTACTCTGCATATAAGTTAAATAAGCAGGGTGACAATATACAGCCTTGATATACTCCTTTTCCTATTTGGAACCAGTCTGTTGTTCCATGTCAGTTCTAATTGGTGCTTCCTGACCTGCATACGGATTTCTCAAGACGCAGGTCAGGTGGTCTGGTATTCCTATCTTTTTCAGAATTTTCCAGTTTATTGTGATCCACACAGTCAAATGCTTTGGCATAGTCCATAAAGCAGAAATAGCTGTTTTTCTGGAACTCTCTTGCTTTTTCGATGATCCAGAGGATGTTGGCAATTGGATCTCTGATTCCTCTGCCTTTTCTAAAACCAGCTTGAACATCTGGAAGTTCATGGTTCATGTATTGTTGAAGCCTGGGTTGGAGAAATTTGAGCATTACTTAACAAGTGTGTGAGATGAGTGCAATTGTGCAGTAGTTTGAGCATTCCTTGGCATTGCCTTTCTTTGGGATTGGAATTGAAAACTGACCTTTTCCAGTTCTGTGGCCACTGCTGAGCTTTCCAAATTTGCCAGCATATTGAGTGCAGCACTTTCACAGCATTATCTTTCAGGATTTGAAATAGCTCAACTGGAATTCTGTCACCTCCACTAGCTTTGTTCATAGTGATGCTTTCTAAGGCCCACTTGACTTCACATTCCAGGATGTCTGGCTCTAGGTCAGTGATCACACCATCATGATTATCTGGGTCATGAAGATCTTTTTTGTACAGTTTTTCTGTGTATTCTTGCCACCTCTTCTTAATATCCTCTGCTTCTGTTAGGTCCATACCATTTCTGTCCTTTATCGAGCCCATCTTTGCGTGAAATGTTTCCTTGGTATCTCTAATTTTCTTGAAGAGATCTCTAGTCTTTCCCATTCTGTGGTTTTCTTCTATTTCTTTGCATTGATTGTTGAGGAAGGCTTTCTTATATCTCCATGCTATTCTTTGGAACTCTGCATTCAAATGGGTATATCTTTCCTTTTCTCCTTTGCTTTTTGCTTCTCTTTTTTACACAGCTATTTGTAAGCCTTCAGACAGCCATTTTGCTTTTTTGTGTTTCTTTTTCTTGAGGATGTTCTTGCTCCTTGTCTCCTGTACAATGTCATGAACCTCTGTACATAGTTCAATCAGGCACTCTGTCTATACGATCTAGTCTCTTAAATCTATTTGTCACTTCCACTCTATAATTGTTACAAATTTGATTTAGGTCATACCTGAATGGTCTAGTGGTTTTCCTACTTTCTTCAATTTAAGTCTGAATTTGACAATAAGGAGTCAGGATAAGTAAGTTTAAATCCTAGCCCCATCATTTGTTCTTTGTGTGGCCCCATACAATTTTCTTAACTTCTTTGTGCATCAGTTATATAATCTGTAATTAATGAGGACAAGAATAGTACTTATCTCAAAGGTCGTTGTGATGGACAAAAGAGATAATATAAGTAAGTTATATATCTTTAAATTAAATGTTGTAAAAGAACTCAGAATATCTGCCATGTCTTAAGGGCTGAATGTTAATTTTAATTAATTTTATCTTTGTTATTTATATATGAATTGTCAGCTGTCAAAAACTTCATCCAAATCACTAAGAGAAATAACAAGCAGAAAAATAGTTCTTAAGGATGAATAAAACAAAAAATGGAATGGGTATCCATTCACTACAACCCCAAATTGAAACTTTAAAAAATATTTCAGGTTTTAAATAGTTCAAAAATTTGCTTAGATTTCCTCTCCACTAGGTCTACACATTCTTTACCTTATGTCCATTTAGTGAGGACATATTGGGTTAGCAAGTGGGTCATTGCTTAAAGGAATAAATTATTTTCATGGTTTATAGTAGCTGTCTCTAATTTCTGTCTCAAACATACAAAAGAGGGCTGTGTATAGTCTTCTATGAGAAAACTCTTCACAATTTCTACATCTACTTTATATTGAAATGCACAGACTTGGAGGCTGCCAATAGTTGCTGCCACCTTAATGAAAAATCTGAAATACGATATATTTTTTAACCTAGTAAAGAGAATGACTAAGATATGAAGCTGATGAGATATGGAATCTGACTAATGGTGAAAGCTGTGTGTCATCTAGTCAAATATAAATAGTTTGTTGAAATATGCTAATTGACATTTATCCTACAGGCAACACTAAAATAATCACTTGAAATAATTGAAACATTATGTTTTGTTTATTAAAAGTATGATTTTCTAAGCAAATTTCTATAGACGCCAAAAGGTAAATACTGATTTTAAGGGATTGAGGCTGTAGATCTGCAACTTTCTAATGGGATCTTTGGAGTCCCAGGAAATTTTGGAGATCTCACTTTTAAACATAAGCATTTGAGCTCCAGAAAATTATGTATATATCTATTATGTATTAATATTATAGAAAATTTAGAAAAACTGATTCTTTGGAATAACTGTAGTGTAGATTTTTTACTCCTGTTTTACAGATGAGAAAACACCAAGAAGGAACAAATACATATAATAATTTGCTAAGGATTAGAAAGCAGGCCCTGGAGGGGGGCCTGGAAACCCACTCCAGTATTCTTGCCTGGAGAATCCCCATGGACAGAGGAGCGTTGTGAACTTAAGCCCATGGGGTCACAAAGAGTAGGACACAACTGAGCAACTAAGCACAGCACAGAGCAGGCAAGTGGGAGAATCAGAATTTGAACACAGGGTATCTGGTCTGAATGCTTAATAAATCCAGTCCACTGCCTCTTGTAATTAGTAATCATTTGATGCAGAGGCCAATCTTGTCTCTAGGTGGATGAAATATACTCACTAAACTTTGATGTAATATTTTAATATAATTTAATAAATATTTTCATATAATTCTTACTTTTTAATAAGTAATCTCCTCTAAACTTTTCTACATACAGTTTTGTCTTTCAAACATATACTCAAACAGACAACCCAGCCATGGACTTTTATTTTAAAAATTAATTTTGCAATAACCATCTCCAAAGTGAATTGTTTACCAATATGTGTGTGTACTTTATATTATTTTAAAGCACTTTAAAAATTGGATCTTAAATGTCTAAAGAAAAGAGACACAACTTTAGGTTACAAATTAGATGGGAAATAGTGCTTACTAGTTTATTCACATGCATTTTTTCAGAGCCCATATCAAAATTTGAACTTCTGCATGGTAAATCCTTTATATTTAATTCTTTTTTGCTAAGGATATCCATTCTCCACCCAATGACTACTTAAGAAGAAACTGTATTGATGTAAGAAGTAGTTCATAATGGGAAGAGTATCCTAAAGGAGTAGGTTTACCTGTGTACATAGAAACTCTTTTTGAAATTTGTTTGCTGGCCCAGAGGACTGTGGGATTCCGATAGTAATTTGTTGTCCTCTGTGGATTGGGATTTTTTTGTCTTAAGACTCCTGCAGGTAAAATATCCCAGGATAATTTAAGTCACAGATCATCAAAATGGGAGTTAGATAAAACTAGTACTAATATTATATGCCAATATATCTCATTATAAAAAGATAAAACGGGTTTGTTTATAGATAAAAATATAGAAATAGAAAGAATAAACTACATGCAAAAACAGAAAGGGCAAAAAAAGTTCTATACTAATGCTAAAAAAAGGAAGTGGAAAGTTCCCTGGAGATGGGTTAAAAGCCAGAACAGCTAATTAGTATTGGAACTAGGTCCATGAGATTTACTGGGGAAATGCTATTTAATACAACATTCAGAATTTGTAAAAATGAGACCAGAAAAAAGTCTAACCTCTATGTGCCTATGGTTTTTGTTATCCAGGGTGAATCATTAGTGACGTTAATAACCATCACCATTTTAGTAACATTGTAAAAGTATTATTTTAGTCAATAGTGACTTTTTCATGTTAAAATAAAGATTATAGTTAAGAAATTATGTATAATATCTCAAAATAACTATATAGCTAAAATAAGATTCTAACCTTGAATATTTAACTCAGGAAAAAAGAAAAAGATCAAAGACACCAGAGAAAATCCTTGAGAAACATTTTTCATAAGTTACGTAACTTTAATATGCTTTGGTTTTATATTTTTTTAAATAGTATGTCATTTATACCCATTAGGATGGCTACTTTATATATGTATAAAAAAAGAAAAAGTGTTGGTTGAGAATGTGGAGAAATTATAACCACAGTGTACTATTGGTAGAAATGAAAATGGTTCAGTCAATATGGAAAACTATATATATAATATAAAAGAAAAGGTGTTGTTGATGTGGAGAAATTGTAACCCCTGTGTACTATTGGTGACAATGCAAAATGGTGCTGTCACTATGGAAAACCACGTGGCAGTTTCTCAAAAAATTAAAAATAAAATTACAATGTGATCCAATTTTTCAACTTTAAAAGAGTTGAAAGCGAGATCACAAAGATATTTGTATACATGTGTTCATAGCAAGCATTAATCACAATAGTCAAAAGGTGGAAGAAACCCATGTGTCCCTCAATGGATACATGGATAAATAAAATGTGGTGTATATGTACAATAGCATGGGCTTTCCTGGTGACCCAGTGGTAGAGAATCCTCCTACCAGTGCAGGAGACATGAGTTCAATTTCTGGGTTGGGAAGCCCTGGAGAAGGGAGATGGCAACCTGCTCCAGTGCTGGAGAAATGCCATGGAGAGGGGAGCCTGGCAGGCTACAGTCCATGGAGTCACAGTCAGATGTGACTCAGCGACTGAGCACATACTCTGTACAATAGCCTAGTATTCAACTTTAAAAAGGAAGAAAATCCTGATACCTGCTGCATCATGAATGAAACTTGACAACATTCAGTTAGTCAGTTCAGTTATTCAGTCTTGTCCGACTCTTTGCAACCCCATGGACTGCAGCACACCAGGCTTCCCTATCCATCACCAATTCCTGGAGCCTGCTCAAACTCATGTCCATCGCATCAGTGATGCCATCCAACCATCTCATCCTCTGTCATCCCCTTCTCCTCCCATCTTCCATCTTTCCCAACATCAGGGTCTTTTCCAGTGAATCAGTTCTTCTCGTCAGGTGGCTAAAGTACTGAAGCTTCAACTTCAGCATCAGTCCTTTCAATGAATATTCAGAATTGATTTCCTTTAGGATGGACTAGTTGGATCTCCTTTCAGTTCAAGGCTCAAAAGCATCAGTTCTTCGGCACTCAGCTTTCTTCACAGTCCAACTCTCACATCCATACACAACTACTGGAAAAACCACAGCCTTGACTAGATGGACCTTTGTCAGAAAAGTAATGTCTCTGCTTTTTAATATGCTGTCTAGGTTGGTCATAGTTTTTCTTCCAAGGGACAAGTGTCTTTTAATTTTATGGCTGCTGTCACCATCTGAAGTGATTTTGGAGCCCCCCAAAATAAAGTCTGTCATTATTTCCATTGTTTTCCCATCTATTTGCCAAGAAGTGATGGGACTGGATGCTATGATATTTGTTTTTTTGATTAAGTTTTAAGCCGGCTTTTTCACTCTCCTCTCTCACTTTCATCAAGAGGCTCTTTAGTTCCTCCTCACTTTCTGCCTTAAGGGTGGTGTCACCTGCATATTTGAGGTTATTGATATTTCTCCCTTCAATCTTAATTCCAGCTTGTACTTATCCAGCCCAGCATTTCACATGATGTACTCTGCATATAAGTTAAATATGCAAAGTGACAATATACAGCTTTGATGTACTCCTTTTGCAAATGGAACCAGTCTGTTGTTCCATGTCCAGTTCTAACTGTTGCTTTTTGACCTGCCAATTGCAAAAAGACAAATCCTATGTGATTCCACTTATATGAAGTATATAGTGTAGTCAGATTCATAGAAACAGAAATTAGATTGCTAATGAGTAGAGAATTCGATATTGTTTAAAGGATACAGAGTTCAACAAATTGAAAAGAGCTCTTCTGGAGATTGGTTGCACAATAGTGTGAATATATATGGAATGGTTCCTGGTAGCTCAGTCAGTAAAGAATCCACCTGTGAATATATATAATACTACTGAACTGCACAGTTAAAAATGGCTAAGGTAATAAATTTTGTATCTGTATTTTATCACAATTAAAGTAAATAAAAATCCACGGAAGAATAAAGTTATTTTGAATAACTGTATTGTCATAGCAAGAGTTTAGAATGACTGTTCCTATCTATACCAATGGTTCTCAATGTGTGATCCTTAGTTCTGCAGTATTATCATCACCTGGGAACTTAATAGGGAAAAGTAGATTTATATTGGGTCATCTCCCTAAAATAAAACTAATAATGTAGTGACTTTTGTAAAATGAATAAAATTAGTATAAGAATTCAAAGTGTTCAATACTAGTGTATGTTTACCTTTTAAGGTATTTATGAATAAGGTAAATAATTTCACTTTAGAGATTTTGTTTGAGACAATAGTAACATAAATAAAATTTAGAGGAAATGATCAGTACAGACAAATGTAAGAAAATGATTTGTGTGGATAAGTGGACATTCCCCAGGTGATGTTAAAAATACTTTTTCTTCCACTTTTATTGAGACATAATTGATAGATTACATTATATAAGTTTAAGGTGTATAACAAAATGATTTGGTATAAATGTATATTGCAGAATGACTTCCACGGTAAGTTTAGTTAATATTCATCACCTCATACAGTTACTATTTTTATTTATTTTTTGCTTGTTATGAGAACTTTTAAGATCCGTTCCTTTAAAAGCTTTCAAATACACAACACAGTACTGTGACCTGTGACTCATGAGCAAGTCCTTGAAGACACTGGCCATGGTTCTGAAAATGAATTCTGGAGGCCCTCTGGTATTCCTATCCTGATGTCTTTAGTTTCAGGATAATGAGTTCAGAGGAGGGATCCTGACATGGCATCAGGTTTGGCAAAGATCACAGTGAAAAGACCACAGTGAATATTTCTGGTTCAGAAACGCAGCTAAGTATCAAGTGCTGTGCTTTGTCACTTAGTTGTGTCCAACTCTTTGCAACCCCATTGACTATAGCCTGCCACACTCCTCTGTCCAAGGGGATTCTCTGGGCGAGAATACTGGAGTGGGTTTCCACACCCTCATCCAAGGGGTCTTCCCAACCCAGGGACTGAACTCAGGTCTCCCACATTGCAGGCAGATTCCTTATCACTTGAGCCACCAGGGAAGCCCAAATATCAAGGAGAATGGAAATATCTCAATATTTTAACAGCTGGCTTGATGTACTTATGTGTACTGATGACCCTGGCTATACTTTGTTTGTTTGTTTTGAAAAGTTCATGATCAGTGACTTTATAGTTTAATACATTACTCTGAAAATATGAAAATGTCTTAAAATGTAATGTCTGAATTTGAATTAGATCAAGGCTTTGGAAAGTTGGAGGTATTAATACAGTATTTGGAGCTGAAGTGTAGAATCTCAGAATAAAAATCAGAAAAATTAAGAGTGTAAAGTAAGCATGTCACCTTGAAAGATAATAATAGTTCAGTGGTTTGCATACTCAACTATTTAAGCTATATTAAATGGGCCAGGAAAAGGGGTGGAAAGTGATCTTCAGGCAAGAATGCTGGAGTGGGTAGCCATTTCCTTCTCCAAGGGATCTTCCTGACCCAGAGATTGAACCCAGGTCACTTGCATTGCAGGTGGATTCTTTACTGTTTGAGCCACCAGGGAAGCCCTAATTTTTTTGTGGTGGAGACTAAATTAAAAAACTGGCTAACCAAAATCTCTGAAAATGATAATCAACAATAATTGCTTTAAAATATGAGGGTTTTGAACATCCTGGTGAATATTGTTTAAATAATGATTTTTGTGTAATATATATATGTATATATATATATATATATACAATATTATTTTTCCAATCATGTTTGGTAAGTGCTATTAGCTTTATACTGACACGCAGGACTTCCATATGCATTTTGTAAAGATAATGCTATTCTGTGTCTAGTAAAAATGGATATGTGGTTTTTATCAGGCTGGGGAAATATTAGTTTCTTCATTTTATGGCTCTAATGAACCCTCTAAGAAGTTAGTAAAATTTAAGCATAAATAGTACTGAGAGATTTTCTTACTCCCTTTATTCTTGAATAATTTGAGAGTAAATTAGACTTCCCTGGTGGCTCAGATGGTAAAGCGTCTGTTTACAATGTGGGAGACCCGGGTTCAGTCCCGGGGTGGGGAAGATCTCCTGGAGAAGGAAATGGCAACCCACTCCAGTAGTCTTGCCTGGAAAATCCCATGGATGGAGGAGCCTGATAAGCTACAGTCCATGGGGTCGCAAAGAGCCAGACAGGACTGAGTGACTTCACTTCACTTACTTTACTTAAAAGGTATGCCAGTATTTCAGAATACTAGAATATATTTTCTTGAATCAGGATATTCGCTTATATAACCAGATTACAACCATCAGAATTGGAAAATTAACTCTGATACATGCTATTATCTGATAATCAGATTCCACTCAAGTGTTGCCAGTTGTACCAATAATGTCCTTTATATCAAATAATCCAATCATTGATCATGTGCTTCATTTATTTATCATGTTTCTTTAGATTCCTCCAATGATTTTGTAAATATTCTTTAACTTACATTTATGTTTCTTTGGAATTAGATTTAGGGTGTGTACTTTTGCCAGGAATATCCTGAAATGAAGGTATCTTATCAGGTAGTATGCAGTTTGTGGACTTTCATCACTTAAAGTAGGGTTTGTCATGTTTCTTGACTATAAATCACTTTCTTTTGTATGTATTCAATATGTATTTTATTTGGAGGTATTTGAAAATATGTAAATATCACATTTCCCAGCAAACATTTACTTACTCATTTAACATTTATTGATACTTCTTGGCTGAGTTAATTATTTTGAATAAGGTTTCTAAGTGGTGATTTTCCAGATTCCTTCTGTCTTTAGACATTGACATTCTACTGTGAGTTTCTCCACTTTTAATTAATTAACTAATTATTTAATGTCAGTGGAGTCTCTTGGATTCCTACATTATTTAATGAGCTAAAATTAGTAACTATTGTTATTTGTCTATTTTGCTTTAAAATCAACTTTTTTAAATATAATTTAGTTACAATAAAAGGAAATCATTTTAAGTATATTGCTCTGAGTTTTGACAAATGTATATGCATGTGTAACTAGCAAACCAATCAAGATATAAAACGCTTATTTAACCTTAAGATGTCTCCTCATGTTCCTTTGAAGTCAGTCTCTCCACCCACATCACATGGTCACAGCACACTTACTGTTATTATTTTTTAATCTCTAAAGTACAGTTCTGTCAGATCTCTCCACCATGACCTGCCCATCTTGGGTAGCCCCATGGGCATGGCTTAGTTTCATTGAGTTAGACAAGGCTATGGTCCCAGTGTGATTAGATTGACTAGTTTTCTGTGAGTATCATTTCATCACCAGATGGTCAACACCGAAATCAGATTGATTATATTTTTTGCAGCCAAAGATGGAGAAGCTCTATACAGTCAGCAAAAACAAGACCAGGAGCTGACTGTGGCTCAGACCATGAACGCCTTATTGCCAAATTCAGACTTAAATTGAAGAAAGTAGGGAAAACCACCAGAACATTCAGGTATGACCTAAATCAAATCCCTATGATTATACAGTGGAAGTGAGAAATAGATTTAAGGGCCTAGATCTGATAGAGTGCCTGATGAACTATGGAATGAGGTTCGTGACACTGTACAGGAGACAGGGATCAAGACCATCCCCAGGGAGAAGAAATGTAAAAAAGCAAAATGGCTGTCTGGGGAGGCCTTACAAATAGCTGTGAAATGAAGAGAAATGAAAAGGAAAGGAGAAAAGGGAAGATATAAACATCTGAATACAGAGTTCCAAAGAATAGTAAGAAGACATAAGAAAGCCTTTTTCAGTGATCAATGCAAAGAAATAGAGGAAAACAACACGATGGGAAAGACTAGAGATCTCTTCAAGAAAATCAGAGATACCAAAGGAACATTTCATGCAAAGATGGGCTCGATAAAGGACAGAAATGGTATGGACCTAAAAAAAAGCAGAAGATATTAAGAAGAGATGGCAAGAATACACAGAGGAATTGTACAAAAAAGATCTTCATGACCCAGATAATCATGATGGTGTGATCACTGACCTAGAGCCAGACATCCTGGAATGTGAAGTCAAGTGGGTCTTAGAAAGCATCACTACGAACAAAGCTAGTGGAGGTGATAGAATTCCAGTTGAGCTATTCCAAATCCTGAAAGATGATGCTGTGAAAGTGCTGCACTCAATATGCCAGCAAATTTGGGAAACTCAGCAGTGGCCACAGGACTGGAAAAGATCAGTTTTCATTCCAATCCCAAAGAAAGGCAATGCCAAAGAATGCTCAAACTACCTCACAATTGCAGTCATCTCACATGCTAGTAAAGTAATGCTCAAAATTCTCCAAGCCAGGCTTCAGCAATATGTGAACCGTGAACTTCCTGATGTTCAAGCTGGTTTTAGAAAAGGCAGAGGAACCAGAGACCAAATTGCCAACATCTGCTGGATCATGGAAAATGCAAGAGAGTTCCAGAAAAACATCTATTTCTGCTTTATTGACTATGCCAAAGCCTTTGACTGTGTGAATCACAAGAAACTGTGGAAAATTCTGAAAGAGGTGGGAATACCAGACCACCTGATCTGCCTCTTGAGAAATTTGTATGCAGGTCAGGAAGCAACAGTTAGAACTGGACATGGAACAACAGACTGGTTCCAAATAGGAAAAGGAGTATATCAAGGCTGTATATTGTCACCCTGCTTATTTAGCTTATATGCAGAGTACATCATGAAAAACGCTGGACTGGAAGAAACACAAGCTGGAATGAAGATTGCCAGGAGAAATATCAATAACCTCAGCTATGCAGATGATACCACCCTTATGGCAGAAAGTGAAGAGGAACTAAAAAGCCTCTTGATGAAAGTGAAAGTGGAGAGTGAAAACATTGGCTTAAAGCTCAACATTCAGAAAACGAAGATCATGGCATCTGGTTCCATCACTTCATGGGAAATAGATGGGGAAAGAGTGAACACAGTGTCAGACTTTATTTTTTTGGGCTACAAAATCACTGTAGATGGTGATTGCAGCCATGAAATTAAAAGTCGCTTACTCCTTGGAAGGAAAGTTATGACCAACCTAGACAGCATATTAAAAAGCAGAGATGTTACTTGGTCAGCAAAGGTCTGTCTAGTCAAGGCTATGTTTTTTCCAGTGGTCATGTATGGATGTGAGAGGTGAACTGTGAAGAAAGCTGAGTGCTGAAGAATTGATGTTTTGAACTGTGGTGCTGGAGAAGACTCTTGACAGTCCCTTGGACTACAAGGAGATCCAACCAGTCCATTCTGAAGGAGATTGGTCCTGGGTGTTCATTGGTAGGACTGATGTAGAAGCTGCAACTCCCATAATTTGACCACCTGATTCAAAGAGCTGACTCATTCAAGAAGACCCTGATTGGGAAAGATTGAGGGCAGGAGGAGAAGGGGACAACAGAGGATGAGATGGTTGGATGGCATCACCGACTCAATGCACATGAGTTTGGGTGAACTCTGGGAGTTAGTGATGGACAGGGAGACCTGGCATGCTGTGGTTTTTGGGGTCGCAAATAGTCGGACATGATTGAGAGACTGAACTGAACTGAACTCTATTCTAAACCGCCCAAATGTTTTTCAGTATGACCATACAATTTAATTTTTCTTGCAGGAATATGTGAGCATATAGATGTATTGTATCCTCATCAATACTTGATATTATTAGACTTTTTAATTTTTGCCAGTTTAGTGGATGTGTAATGGTATATCATGTTTTTAACTTGCATTTCTTTGGTGATTGAAGCATTTTTAATGTATTTATTAGCTATGCATATATATCCCTTTGTGTTATATCCTTTCAAATAGTTTGTTCATTTTTTATTGTGTTGTTCATTTTCTTCTTATTGATCTATAAGAATTCATTTCATATTTGAAGTACAATTCCTTAATCGTGTATATGCAAGTATTTTCTCCCATTTTATGGTCTTTTAGTTTTCCTTTAGGTGTCTTTGGGAGAACTGAACTTTCTGACTTTGATGAAGTCTAATTCAATTTTATATTGTGCATATTTGTTGTTTTTTTTTTTTGTGCCTTTACCAAAAAATCTTTGTATATTCAGCAAGAAAGTCAATGGGATTCCCCTGCAAAATTTGTTAGTGTTTTCTTTGGTGTTCTCTCCTGTGAAGTGCTCTGTCTTATAAATTCCAGCCACTTCTTCCTGAAATCCAATATCTGCATCTTCAAGATTTTTTTTTTTAATTCTTAAATCACTTGAGAATAAGATACTAATAGTATTGCCTCTACCACTTTGGAACACTCTTGTGTATTCACTGTGAAAATTTCATGTTTTCTGCTTAGATCTCTGTCCAGAAATTGTCTTCAGTTCAGAAAGTGTCTCCACATGGAAAATCTGGTTGAGTTTTGGGCTCATCTAACTGATTTCCCTTCTCTTAGTTGTCACAGCCATTTGCTGCTTGTTACCCAATGTATCCAAACAGCAACTATATATTTTATCCAGTTTGTAAATGTCATAAACTTGCCCAGTAAGAGGGCAAATCCAGTGCCAGTTAGTCCATCAGAGTTCAGGTGGACACTCTCCAATAGACTAACAAATTCAAATTTGAAATAGATATCTAAAAAATAAAATGTAGGCTATACCATCATTCTTTCTTAGTGACTTCATTAAAAAATTAAATCCCTGATCTGCTAAGTCTTTAAAGGTACTCTCAAAAATCCTACCAAATAGTGCCCAGTCCTAGTTGGAGCTCTGTGTCTATTTTTTTTCTCAAGTCAAAGTGAAATTTTTCAGTAGAAGGTGTTCAGAGTAAGAGTAACTGAAATGAACACTTCTATATACCTTCAAACATCATGATGCTAAATACACATGTACATGTATACATTCATATATATAAAATGTGGAGAATCCTTGAAGACAAATAAAAGTACATACTCATCCTTAGAAAGACCTAGCAAATGATGTAATGCCTTCACCCATAATCCTTAGCAAAGTCTGTTCTAAAAATAAAAATTTGAAGATATACTGAAGTGTATAATAAGATGCAAAGAATAAGTTAGTCTTTAAAAGATAAACATTTGTTTTTAATGGAAACTTTTTGACTCATACTTATCTCATTTCTCTACATACTCTCACTGGCCATAATCCCTCTCAATAAAAACAGTTTTTTAAGGACTACAAGTTAAATTCCCTTTGAACCATAAAAACAATTCCTTGTATATTTTTTACTTTCTCTTTTTCTACTAGAAGCACCATATGTTGCTGAACTCCAGATGTGACTATAAAGGTTTTTTTATATGCTGCATAGTCATTATTGCAAAACATAATGTAGATGGGTAAGAGTTCTGAGTGAGGAATTCAACTGTCATACAAATTGATGTCACCATTTTCTATTATTGTTACTAGATTCTAGATTCTGTTACTAGATTCTCTCATAAGATTCTTGGTCTCATTGTTACTCTCTAGTTGTATATATTATGAATAGATGCACAAGAAAATGAAGAAGGCAATGGCACGGCATTCCAGTACTCTTGCCTGGAAAATCCCATGGGAGGAGGAGCCTGGTAGGCTGCAGTCCATGGGGTCGCTAAGAGTCGGACACGACTGGCGACTTCACTTTTCACTTTCATGCATTGGAGAAGGCAATGGCAACCCACTCCAGTACTCTTGCCTGGAGAATCCCAGGGACGGGGAAGCTTGGTGGGCTGCCCTCTATGGGGTCGCACAGAGTCGGACATGACTGAAGTGACTTGGCAGCAGCAGCAGCACAAGAAAATGTGTGAAGGAAGCTTAAGGTTACTTGACTTTCACTTTTTATAGCAGAAGAAATAAATTTAGATGAACTCAAGTTCACTACCTACTTTATCTCCATTCCTTTCCTTTCCTTGGCCAGTTTAATGGTGTTTATACTATGAAGTGAGGGGATAGGATATTTGGTTGCAAACAAGGCTTAAAGTCTGGCATATAAGATGTCATTTGCACATATTTTATTTCACTGAACTATTGACTATTGTTTGGCAATAATAAGCCTCTTAGATATTTATATGGTAAAAAATTATTAAAATCTAAAGATATATTTGTCTAGTGACTTCAGTAGAACCTTTTGAAGGTTGTTAAGAAACATAAGTATGAAATCTAGTTCATAGTGATTTCATGATGACAGAAAATAGTTACTATCCAATTTCTCTACTTTATCACTAAGCTGTTGCTTCTCAAATTCTCATGTACATGAGAATCACATGGAAGGTAGTCTTCCCCCTTATTTTCTGATTCCACTGATTTTGGGTGGGGTCAGAATTTGCATTTCTAAGAAGTTGCCAGGTGGTACAGATGCTTCTTGAAGAAACACTGACTCAGGAAACCTCATTACCAGAAAAGAACTGCTTTCTTCAGGCAGAATATTTCACAAGTGGTAAATATAGACTTGGCTAGCTGCCTACTCTTGAAAATGAACTATAAATAGTGTTGTTTTTCTATTATATTTAAGTATTTTAGTTCCTGTACTATAACAATGATATTTGTTGCAAAGATGCAGATACATTTTTTATATTATTTCCTTCCACAACTGAAGAGTTTCTTTATTCTGAAACAACCCAGGCTTTTATCTGTGAATACATTTTATGTTTATTTGTTTTCCTTGTCAGATCAGGTCTAATTTATGAATTTGCTCTGAATACAAGCTTACATTCTGATATGTAAATTACTTTAGACTGTAAGACAGTAATTCAGTTCAACTGTCCAGCACACTAATAACTTCTTTTTTCCCTTTACTATTCAGTGTAAGATTTTCACACTATGTGGTTTTCTTTCACAATGAGATCATGCTGTACTATCTCCACTGCTAAATGGAAATAAATTCCAATTCAGATTAATTATAGCCTTTTCATCCAGTATACAGCTTACTATTTTAAAAGATCACTGCCTTTAATACATTCAATATAATTATATTTCAATTTAGATTACTTCAATTCCTTTATTTCTTTTTCCATTGTTTTCTCTTTCCTGATAGACATAAATCTGTGTGTGAGCATGCACACACAACATACATACATGTATACACACACATACCATTGTTAAATCATCATAGTAATATCAGTATATTTATGGGACATTTATGTTTATAAATATATACTGTAATATACCCTAACATTTATATAAATAAGCAGTATGAAGCATAGAATTCCCTATATATCACAAGCAGGAAATCTGTGTGACAGTTTTATGGTAAATCTGCCATTTCTTTTGTTTCAGTTCTTAAGCATGAAGAATATCAATGGCACAATGACAGTTCTTCTCGCACCACGTGAATATATAATAACATGCGTTCAACCCTCTCTTTTCCAAAGGCAAGTCTTACTGATGGTGACTATATGTCTTTGTACCTTTTCAGAATGACTTTTTAAATGTTACTTGTCAATAAAGTGATTTTTAGAGAGATTGAGGAACCATGTCAGAGTTAACTATTACACACTAAGTATCAATTTCAAAATGAATTTTTTTGTTTAGATTTCTAAGAACCTACATTCAAGAATTTGGGAAAGGGATTCAAGCTAATTATAAAATAATAAATGAAATGAAAAAGTTGTAGAATTAATCATGCAGTATACCATGAGGAAACTGAATTTCAGAATCTCTAAATGACATTTTTCACACATTCAATTTGGTAGAAACTCTGGATGGATTAAAGCTATGATATTGTGATTTCTAGAACCGTGTTCTTTCCACTACTCATCCCAAAAACATAAACTAAAAAAGAAAGGTGACTAATAAAAATGATGTTACTTTTCTATTGGAAACAACATAGAAGATATTCTCTTTTATCTGTAGCCTCCATTCAGTAATCTTTTCATTTTTATGCTTAGATTATAAATAGTTGAAAGCCTAAAAGGAGCTCTTAGCATTGTTGACTTCAGGTTGATAATAATATGTAGCAATGGTTATCAAGTTATCATAGTAAGTCCAACATGAATAATCACCAAACTGTAGTAATTAAAAAAGACACCTGTAGAATATAGATCCCATCTATGCAGGAAATCATGTATTACATCATCTACTTTGCCAAATATTTTTAATGGATTCATCACAATATACTAGATACTGAGCTCTCAAAAATACAATGTTCTTGCAGAGTAATGCATGTATAGAATTTCTGTGTCTTTTAAAAATCCAGCCCATGAAATAGCACCATGATACACTTTCCTAAGTGTTAAGCAACCAGACAATCAAATCAGACTAGATAAGTAGCGTGATTTCAAGAACGATTACAAACATTTAATCAAATTGAAATTATGCCTGGAGTCTGACAAATACTTCCTTTGCAACACCAGCCCTACTCATAGGGAAAAATACATTTTTAAAGGACTTCACATCTGAGATTGTATACTCCCAGCTTCCATGATACTGTTTGTTTGTTTTTTTTTAAGGAAAAAGTGATAGATTTTATTTATTTTTTTATTATTATCATTGTTTTTTTACTTTACAATATTGTATTGGCTTTGCCATACATCAACATGCATCTGCCATGGGTGTACACGTGCTCCCATCCTGAACCCCCGCTTCCACCTCCCTCCCCAACAGAGAAACACAAACTCTAAATGATACAATAACCAGTTAGACCTAATTTATACCAATACATGATACTGTTTTTTTCTGCATTGTTTAATCACTACTGAGATCTTTTTATTTTTCAATCAATCAATATAATTCTAAAATTGAAGTATAGTTGATTTACTATGTTGTATTAATTTCTGCTGTGGAGAAAAGTGATTTAGTTATCCATATATTTACATTCTCTTTTTAAATGTTATGGTTTATCACAGGATATTGAAAATAGTCACTTGTGTTACACAGTAAGACCTTGTTGTTTATTCAATCTTTATATAAAAGTTTACATCTGCTTGGCAGCTCTCCCCCTTGGCAACCACCAATCTGTTCTTTATGTCTGTGATTCTGTTTCTGCTTCATAGATAGGTTCACTTACATCATATTTTAGATTCCACATATAAGTGATATCATATGGAATTTGTCTTTCTCTTTTTGACTTCACTTGCAATCTTTAGTTGCACCTATGTTGCTGCAAATGGCGATATCTTGTTCTTTCTTGTGGCTGCATAATATTCTATTTCATGTATGTACACATCTCCTTTATCAATTCATCTGTCGATAGACTTTCAGATTGTTTGTATATCTTGGCTGCTGTGAATAGGGGTGCTGTTAACATAGGGGTACATGTATCTTTTTGAATTATAGTTTTGTCTGGATATATGCCCAGAAGTGGGATTGCTGGATCAACACTAATTCTATTTTTAGTTTTCTGAGGAACTTCCATACTGTTTTCTATAATGGCTGCACCAACCTATATTCCCACCAAAGGGGCAGGAAGTTTGCCTTTTCTCTACACCCTCTTCAACACTTGTTATTTGTAGACTTTTTAATGATGGCCATTCTGACCAATATGAAGTGGCCACCTGCATTTTTGCTTTGGAAAAATGACTATTTAGGTCTTTTGCCCATTTTTTTTTATTGGATTGTTTGTTTTTATTCTTGTTGAGTTGTATGAGCTGTTAGTATATTTTGAAAATTAAGCCCTTCTCAGTCACATATTTTGCAAATATTTTCTCCCATTCTATAAGTTGTTTCCTCATTTTGTTTATGGTTTCCTTTGCTGTGCATAAGGTTGTTAAGTTTGATCAGTCCCATTTGTTTATTACTGAGTTCTTTTTAAATTAATTTCTTCATAAGCATTTGGGATCTTAGACTTTTAGCACTGTAAGGAATCTTAGAGTCCTTATAGATCAATTGTCACTTTACAGATGAGGGAAACCAAGGCCCAGAGGAAAGCATGTCTTTGAAAAGGTTACACAGTGACTCACAGGACAGCTGGGAGTGGAACCTCTCCAGATAACTTCCAGACCATTATGTACCAATTTCTAGATCAAGACAAATGGAATTGCTGGTGTTCTGGGCTCCATGGTTACCTTTTCTTTTGTGTATTCCTCTGTGTCACTCTGACCCTCACTATTCACAGTAAGTTAAACACCTTGAGGCCAGAGCCCAAGGGGTTTAGCTTGTTCTATAACTTTCAATTCATTTGAAGCATTACCTTACTTAGAGCAGAGGCTCAAAAGGAAACTTCTTTTAATAGTAGAAAAAAATCATGAAACTGATTGTTCAGTTTGGTGTGTTAAAGAAAGTGAAAAAACTGGTATCTATAAAAAGCTGCCTCTTATTGGGTTACACAAAGAGTGAACTTTGAAGAAGTCTATAATTAAAATCTAAATTCTCACTTAGTTTTTATATTAGGGGGCCAGGATTCCTGCTTTTAAAAGATGACTTTTTTAAAACAATGGCTAACCTTATCTTGTTCAATCCAGCTTCTTTTTATCAATTCTTCTATAAATCCATGACATCACACTTTCAAGTCATTAACTCAAATTTGGGCCTTTGCCATGAAGCAAAGTCTGGGAAAGGAATTAGCAATGATCTAAATGTTAATACCTGAATTCAAATAAAAATGGACACAGCACATAGCTATGGAAATGTATTTCTTTAATTTAGACAACACCAATGGGCAAGGCCCTGCATTTTAGAATGGTAAAGATAAATTCATCTGCTATTCTTTATTATCAACATTGCAATATGAAGGAAGTTAGAAAGAAGAGAAGGAAGTCATAGACTTGGAGTGAGAAAGTTCAGTTCAGTTCAGTTGCTCTGTCATGTATAACTCTTTGTGACCCCAGGGACTGCAGCACGCCAGACCTCACTGTCCATCATCAACTCCCAGAGGTTGCTCAAACTCATGTGCACTGAGTTGGTGATGCTATCCAACCATCTCATCCTCTGTAATCCCCTTCTCTTCTCACCTTCAATCTTTCCCAGCATCAGGATTTTTTTCAAATAAGTCAGTTCTTTGCATCAGGTGACCAAAGTATTGGAGTTTCATCTTCAGGATCAATCCTTCCAATGAATATTCAGGACTGATTTCCTTTAGGATGGACTGGTTGGATCTCCTTGCAGTCCAAGGGACTCTCAAGAGTTTTCCCCAACACCACAGTGCAAAAGCATCAATAATTTGGCAATCAGCTTTCTTTATAGTCCAACATCCATACATGACTACTGGAAAAACCAAAGCTTTAACTGGATGGAAAAATTTAACAAATTTAACAAATAGGAAAAGGAGTACGTCAAGATTGTATATTGTCACCCTGCTTATTTAACTTATATGCAGAGTACATCATGAAAGACACTGGGCTGGAGGAAGCACAAGCTATAATCAAGATTGCCGGGAGAAATATCAATAACGCCAGATATGTGGGCTTCCCTGGTGGCTCAGGGTGCGTCTGCCTGCAATGCAGGAGACCTGGGTTTCATCCCTGAGTTGGAAAGATCCCCTGGAGAAAGAAGTGGCAACCCATTACGATATTCTTGTCTGGAGAATCCCATGGACGGAGGAGCCCGGTGGGCTACAGTCCATGGGTTCGCAGAGAGTTGGACACGACTGAATGACTTCACTCACTCACTCAGATATGCAGATGACACCACCCTTATGACAGAAGGTGAGGACGAACTAAAGAGCCTCTTGATGAAAGTGAAAGAGGAGAGTGAAAAATTTGGCTTAAAGCTCAACATTCAGAAAACTAAGATCATGGCATCCGGTCCCATCACTTCATGGCAAATAGATGGGGAAACAGTGGAAACAGTAGCTGACTTTGTTTTTCTGGTCTCCAAAATCACTGCAGATGGTGATTGCAGCCATGAAATTAAAAGATGCTTACTCCTTGGAAGGAAAGTTATGACCAACCTAGATAGCATATTACAAAGCAGAGACATTACTTTGTTGACAAAGGTCCGTCTAATCAAGGCTATGGTTTTTCCAGTGATCATATATGGATGTGAGAATTGGACTATAAAGAAAGCTGAGCATCAAAGAATTGATGCTTTTGAACTGTGGTGTTGGAGAATACTCTTGAGAGTCCCTTGGACTACAAGGAGATCCAACCAGTCCATCCTAAAGGAGATCAGTCCTGGGTGTTCATTGGTAAGACTGATGTTGAAGGTGAAACTCCAATAATTTGGGCACCTGAGGAAAGCTTGAGGGCAGGAGTAGAAGCAGACGACAGAGGATAAGATGATTGGATGGCATCACCGACTCAATGGACATGGGTTTGGGTGGACTCCAGGAGTTGATGATGGACAGGGAGGCCTGGCGTGCTGTGGTTCATGGGGTCACAAAGAGTCCGACACTACTGAGAGACTGAATGAGCTGAACTAGGTGGAACTGATATTTCTCCTGGCAATCTTGATTCCAGCTTTTGCTTCATCCAGTCCAGCATTTCTCATGATGTACTCTGCATATAAATTAAATAATCAAGGTGACAATATACAGCCCTGACATATTCCTTTCCCGATTTGGAACCAGTCTGTTGTTCCTTGTCCAGTTCTAACTGTTCCTTCTTGATCTGCATACAGATTTTTCAGGATGCAGGTCAGTGGTCATCTCTTTAAGAATTTTCCACAGTTTGTTGTGATCCACACAGTCAAAGGCTCTGGCATAGGTAGTAAAGAAGAAATGGATGTTTTCCTGGAACTCTCTTGCTTTTTCAATGATCTAGAGGATGTTGGCAATTTGATCTCTGGTTCCTGTGCCTTTTCCAAGTCCAGTTTGAACATCTGGTAGTTCACTGTTCATGTATTGTTGAAGCCTGGTTATGAGAATTTTGAGCATCATTTTGCTAGCATGTGGGATGAGTGCAATTGTGTGGTAGTTTGAGCATTCTTTGGCATTGCCTTTCTTTGGGATTGGAATGAAAACTGACCTTTTCCAGTCCTGTGGCCACTGCTGAGTTTTCCAAATTTGCTAGCATATTGAGTGCAGCACTTTCACAGCATCATCTTTTAGGGTGGGAAATAGCTCAACTGGAATTCCATCACCTCCACTAGCTTTGTCTGTAGTGATGCTTCCTAAGGCCCACTTGACTTCGCATTCCAGGATGTCTGGCTCTAGGTGAGTGATCACACCATCATGATTATCTGGGTCATGAAGATCTTTTTTTGTACAATTCTTCTGCATACTCTTGCCACCTCTTCTTAATATCTTCTGCTTCTGTTAGGGCCATACTATTTCTGTCCTTTTTGTGCCCATCTTTGCATGAAATGTTCCCTTGGTATCTCTAGCTTTATTGAAGAGATCTCGAGTCTTTCCCATTCTATTGTTTCCCTCTATTTCTTTCGATTGATCATGGAGGAAATCTTTCTTATCTCTCCTTATTATTCTTTGGAACTCTACATTCAAATGGTTATATCTTTCAGATCAGATCAGATCAGATCAGTCTCTCAGTCGTGTCCGACTCTTTGCGACCCCATGAATCACAGCATGCCAGGCCTCCCTGTCCATCACCAACTCTCGGAGTTCACTCAGACTCACGTCCATCGAGTCAGTGATGCCATCCAGCCATCTCATCCTCTGTCGTCCCCTTCTCCTTCTGCCCCCAATCCCTCCCAGTATCAGAGTCTTTTCCAATGAGTCAACTCTTCGCATGAGGTGGCCAAAGTACTGGAGTTTCAGCTTTAGCATCATTCCTTCCAAAGAAATCCCAGGGCTGATCTCCTTCAGAATGAACTGGTTGGATCTCCTTGCAGTCCAAGGGACTCTCAAGAGTCTTCTCCAACACCACAGTTCAAAAGCATCAATTCTTCGGCGCTCAGTCTTCTTCACAGTCCAACTCTCACATCCATACATGACCACAGGAAAAACCATAGCCTTGACTCGACAAACCTTTGTTGGCAACTTTTCTCCTTTGCCTTTAGCTTCTCTTATTTTATCAGCTATTTGTAAGGCCTCCACAGACAACCATTTTTGCCTTTTTGCATTTCTTTTTCTTGGGGATGGTATTGATTACTTCCTCCTGTACAACTTTCTAACCTCCACTCATAGTTCTTCAGGCACTCTGTCTATCAGATATAATCCCTTGAATCTATTTGTCACTTCCACTGTATATTCACAAGGGATTTGATTTAGGTCATACCTGAATGGTCTAGTGGTTTTCCCTTCTTTCTTCAATTCAGTCTGAATTTGACAATGAGGAGTTCATGATCTGAGCCACAGTCAGCTCCTGGTCTTGTTTTTGCTGACTGTATAGAGCTTTTCCACCTTTGGCTGCAAAGAATATAATCAATCTGATTTCAGTATTGACCATCTGGTGATGTCCATGTGTAGAGTCTTCTCTTGTGTTGTTGGAAGAGGGTGTTTTCTATGACCAGTGCATTCTCTTGGCAAAACTCTATTAGCCTTTGCCCTACTTCATTCTCTTCTCCAAGGCCAAATTTGCCTGTTACTCCAGGTATCTCTTGACTTCCTACTTTTGCATTCCAGTACCCTACAATGAAAAGGACATCTTTTTTGGGTGTTAGTTCTAGAAGGTCTTGTAAATCTTCCTAGAACTATTCAACTTCAGCTTCTTCAGCATTACAGATCGGGGCATAGACATGGATTACTCTGATATTGTATAGTTGCCTTGAAACAGATCATTCTCTCATTTTTGAGATTGCATTAACATATGGCATTTTGGACTGCATTTTCCACTGGAGTGAGAAAATCTGGAATTAAATTGTTAATATGCCTCTTACCAACAGAGTAACTTTAGGTAAATGATGAAAGAACCTGTTTACTTATCTATATGTATTTTCCATGTGTACTCAAGCATACATACATCCAGAGTTAGTTTGATTATTAAAGGTGATAATAAATTTGAAAATGTTTAGAATATAACATGTCATGTAGTTGTTAAAACGTACCTGAAATTTAATGGGTAAATCTTATGAATGATGTAAACTCATATCCATATATTACAGACTAAGTATCCTGAATATATCTATCCTATCTGAATATCAGTATTTTAACTTACTCAGAGAGTAGCTTTGAGATTTTGGAAAAGACATAGAACATAGACTAAACTTTAGTGAGATGAATGAAGGAAGTCCTTTCAGCAGGTGATATAGGTACTTTGTGAAATAGACAAATCCTGAGAAGAAAAGGTAAAAGAAGAATACCTATTATCTGAATCATTTTCTCATTGGCTTTTGCCAATTTTTAAAATGGCTCTGGGATCTAATAAAAATCAGACAAAGGGAAAAGTACTGTGAAAGAAGCATGAAATTTTCTCCACTTTGCAGTGAGCTATGTCAGTTCCAGGACTGATGATGCTCCCTGTGAATGAGAGCAGAGGCACTGTGAATGGCTCTCACAGCATCCCTGGCAGAGCTGAATCACCTGAAGCCACGTGTGGGTAAGAATGTCATCATGGGACTAGAAATTCCCTTTTTGTGGGTCTGTTCACAGGCTTTTGAAATCATAGCAAATGAAAGTATGAAATGAGACAAGTTCATGCTGTTTATTCTAACACTTGATGGTTAAACAATGTTGAGAGACAACAGACGGGAAGTGAATGCTGTATGTTTCCAGAAGATTCTAGTCTGTCAGCAAAGGTATATATTTCAAAAAACCTTTACTTTATTTTCTCAGTTTTCTCTTGTATTTATGGTGAATTTCCACAAGTATGTTTTTGGAGTCCTATTCCACAGTAAACATTGCATTTTATGACTCAGCTGTTAAAAGGAGTTGTCAAATATTCTTAAACTATTCAGATTCAGAATCATTCTTAGATAAATGCATTATCCAAACAAAACTGTTTTTTCCATCGATTCCCCTCAAACACATATGAGGTGTAATTGAAATGGATCAAAGAAAAGACCTTTGCAAAGTATGTGGTTACTTACTTCCATAGAATGCTGAGCTAACAGTAAGTGTCTTCAGGTTATTATATCATTTGAAAATGATACTAATGATAATCTAATGATATCATTAATATACAATGATTAATGATAATACTTGACTCTGAAGCCAAACTGCTGGTTTATGATTCCTACTGTGCAGTTACTCACTGTATGACCTTAGAAATGTTACTTAACTCCTTTATGCCTCACTTTCCTCTTCTGTAGAATTGGGGCAAAGTACCTACCTTTAAGTTTATTTTAAGCATTAAATGAGTTAATATTGCAAAGGGCTTCAAAGAATAGCAATACAAAATAGATACACTTATGTTAATGAAAAAAAAAAAAGAAAAGATTAAGTAGGGAGGAATTGCCTTATATGTCACACTTCAATTATGGCAGAATGGTGGTGCTGTGAGGAGAAGATAAAATCAGCAACAGGAACAAAAGAGGGATCCATGAAAGACTCTGGATTAGACTGAACACTGATGGATGACAGAGAAAGAGAAAAACTATTCAATAAATAGAGCAAGAGATGGGTCACTGAAAAAGAGAAGAGCTATTCAATAAATAGAGCTAGAGATGGATCATTAATAATGATGAAAATATTGGAAAACAATGGCTGGTTTTCTACCTCACACAGTATATAAAAATCAGCTTTATGTGGATTAAAAAATTTAAAGAGTGAAAGCTGAACTTTAAAACTTTCAGAAGAAAATATAGACACACATCTTTCTGACCTCGGTTGACAGAATATTCTATATGACTCATAAGCACAAAAATAGTTTTAAAAATGAACAAACAGATGATGTGTGAATTAAATATTTGTTTCTCACAAGGCACTTTAGACAGTGAATAGAGTTAAAAAGTTATTTCAAGTTCTAATAACCAGCAAAGAGTAAAATCAAGTATACATAAAAAGATCCTATAAATTAAAATATAAAAACAGTAACAATAAAATGGTCAAAATATTAAAAGACATGTCACCAAAGATGTATATAGCTAATAAAATATAACTAGTCACTAAATTTTACTGGTAATTAGTGGAATGTTGATAAACACAGTGAGTTGCCATTGTTCATCACTCATCAATAGAACTGAAGAAATTTGATGGATCTGTGGTTTGGAGAGGATATAGATCTTTTACACATTGCTGCCAGGAGTGTAACATGACAAAACTATCTTAGGAGTCAATTTAACATTGTTTTCTAGAGTTGAACATTCCCAGCCATATGGCTCTTGCTGAAAGACATAGCAAAAATGTTCACTGTGTCACTGTTGATAGTAGCAAAAAAATGCTGAAAACAACAAAAAATATCTATAAATAGTGGAATGGATAACTATGGAATTTTTATAAAATGAATTACCATCATACCATGTGACAATAAAAATTATCTATAATTAAAAATTATGAGAATCTTAGCATCACAATCTGAATTGGATAAAATAAATCTTAGAGGACTACATAAGTTATGGCACGCATTTTAAAAAGTTCAAAAAAAATAAAAAGTTCAAAAACCGATAAAGTCAAGCAATATAATGTGCAGATATGCATATGTGTCATAAACTATAAAATCAACTATCAACCAAAAAAATTTTATGTGATGTTTAGCATTCCTTTTTTTTTTTTCATTTATCAAACAGGGCAAGTTGTACTAACGCCTCTTCAGACCTCCTATATGCTGTCCTTTCTTTAATAGTAATAGTTTCAATGATTACTTTTATGCAGATATTAGGAATATCTCAGACGTGTTTGAGTTTGTAGGTTGAAAAACACTTTTAATCTCTATTTTTAACAGTGAATAACAGGATGCTCAAAGAGTTTGTGACACTTAGGTGGTGCTAGTGGTAAAGAATTTGCCTGCCGATGCAGGAAATGTAAGAGACGCAGGTTCAATTCCTGCGTTGGGACTATCCCCCGAGGTAGGAAATGGCAACCCACTCCAGCATTCTTGCCGGGAAAATTCCATGGACAGGGGAGCCTAGTGGGCTATAGTCCATGGGGCCACAAGGACTCAGATGTGACTGAACGCACAAAAAATCAAGGTCATACAAATGAGAAGATCCAGAATTTGATACCAAGTCCTATAACTCCAACTCTTATATACTTCATAATCTTTTTAAAGGTCTAAATCATAATTCAGAAGCCCAAATGTTCAAGCCATTACTTTTATCAGCATTTTCATAAAAGTATATATCACTTTCCTGCCCCTAAAAGCTGTGCATTATTCTGTCTTGTTTCTTTGTCTAATAAACCACCATTACACATGTGAGTTTTAAATCACAAATTCACTTTTAATTTTTCTTTCTACATTATCAGCTACCAAGTCCTATAAATTATTACTAATCCCTTTTTAACTTTATCACCTATTCTTCAAAAGATGTGAACATACTATAGTCTGTACTTTTTTACTTTTCTGTCTTCCTTTTCTGTTCTCTAAAATCTCTTCCCTTCTTTCTTGTCGAAATACATTAAATTTTATCTTAAACACCTCCTTATTCAGGAAGTTTCTTACAGTTACAACAAGCTTCTGTTTTTCTCTTTGCTTCTATCTCTATATATTTAGATTATTCTTTATTTGGATTTCTCTTAAGGCATTTACCATCTTTGCATTTTGTGTATCTGTCTTGTTATTTCTCAGATCAGATCAGATCAGTCGCTCAGTCATCTCTGACTCTTTGCGACCCCATGAATCGCAGCACGCCAGGCCTCCCTGTCCATCACCAACTCCCAGAGTTCACTCAGACTCACATTCATCGAGTCAGTGATGCCATCCAGCCATCTCATCCTCTGTCGTCCCCTTCTCCTCCTGCTCCCAATCCCTCCCAGCATCAGAGTCTTTTCCAATGAGTCAACTCTTCGCATGAGGTGGCCAAAGTACTGGAGTTTCAGCTTTAGCATCATTCCTTCCAAAGAAATCCCAGGGCTGATCTCCTTCAGAATGGACTGGTTGGATCTCCTTGCAGTCCAAGGGACCCTCAAGAGTCTTCTCCAACACCACAGTTCAAAAGCATCAATTCTTCAGCGCTCAGCCTTCTTCACAGTCCAACTCTCACATCCATACATGACCACAGGAAAAACCATAGCCTTGACTAGACGAAACTTTGTTGGCAAAGTAATGTCTCTACTTTTGAATATGCTATCTAGGTTGGTCATAACTTTCCTTCCAAGGAGTAAGTGTCTTTTAATTTCATGGCTGCAGTCACCATCTGTAGTGATTTTGGAGCCCAGAAAAATAAAGTTTGACACTATTTCCACTGTTTCCCCATCTATTTCCCATTAAGTGGTGGGACCGGATGCCATGATCTTCGTTTTCTGAATGTTGAGCTTTAAGCCAACTTTTTCATTCTCCACTTTCACTTTCATCAAGAAGCTTTTTAGTTCCTATTCACTTTCTGCCATAAGGGTGTGTCATCTACATATCTGAGGTTATTGATATTTCTCCCGGCAATCTGGATTCCAGCTTGTGTTTCTTCCAGTCCAGCGTTTCTCATGATGTACTCTGCATAGAAGTTAAATAAACAGGGTGACAATATACAGCCTTGATGAACTCCTTTTCCTATTTGGAACGAGTCTTTTGTTCCATGTCCAGTTCTAACTGTTGCTTCCTGACCTGCATACAGATTTCTCAAGAGGCAGATCAGATGTTCTGGTATTCCCATCTCTTTCAGAATTTTCCACAGTTTATTGTGATCCACACAGTCAAAGGCTTTGGCATAGTCAATAAAGCAGAAATAGATGTTTTTCTGGAACTCTCTTGCTTTTTCCATGGTCCAGCGGATGTTGGCAATTTGATCTCTGGTTCCTCTGCCTTTTCTAAAACCAGCTTGAACATCAGGAAGTTCACGGTTCACCTATTGCTGAAGCCTGGCTTGGAGAATATTGAGCATTACTTTACTAGCGTGTGAGATGAGTACAATTATGCAGTAGTTTGAGCATTCTTTGGCATTACCTTTCTTTGGGATTGGAATGAAAACTGACCTTTTCCAGTCCTGTGGTCACTGCTGAGTTTTCCAAATTTGCTGGCATATTGAGTGCAGCACTTTCACAGCATCATCTTTCAGGATTTGAAATAGTTCAACTGGAATTCCATCACCTCCACTAGCTTTGTTCACAGTGATGCTTCCTAAGGCCCACTTGACTTCACATTCCAGGATGTCTGGCTCTAGGTCAGTGATCACACCATTGTGATTATCTGGGTCGTGAAGATCTTTTTTGTACAGTTCTTCTGTGTATTCTTGCCATCTCTTCTTAATATCTTCTGCTTCTGTTAAGTCCATACCATTTCTGTCCTTTATCGAGCTCATCTTTGCATGAAATGTTCCTTTGGCATCTCTGATTTTCTTGAAGAGATCCCTAGTCTTTTCCATTCTGTTGTTTTCCTCTATTTCTTTGGATTGATCACTGAAGAAGGCTTTCTTATCTCTTCTTGCTATTCTTTGGAACTCTGCATTCAGATGCTTATATCTTTCCTTTTCTCCTTTGCTTTTCGCTTCTCTTCTTTTCACAGCTATTTGTAAGGCCTCCCCAGACAGCCATTTTGCTTTTTTGCATTTCTTTTCTATGGGAATGGTCTTGATCCCTGTCTCCTGTGCAATGTCACGAACCTCATTCCATAGTAAGCTTTGTGCTGGTAAATAAAATAATTTTACTTATCTTTTTAATCCATGTATAGCAAAGTCATGGAGTAGGTAATCTGTAAATGTGTAATAACTTAAACATAGATATGAAGGTAACCTATAGTCTGAATGAAGCCATAAGATAAGAAATTACAGCAAAGTTTAGATTTGACATGAAACCCAATAAATGAGTATGTCGTCTATTTCTGGTTGTAACATTTTTATTTATTGACGTTTTAAATCAATTTATTTCTCCTAAAGGTTTTTTTTTTTTTTTCAAGGAA
This sequence comes from Bos mutus, assembly GCF_027580195.1. Classification (NCBI taxonomy): domain Eukaryota; kingdom Metazoa; phylum Chordata; class Mammalia; order Artiodactyla; family Bovidae; genus Bos; species Bos mutus. The sequence goes on from NC_091617.1 coordinate 53,855,198, forward strand.
TTTTTAATATTGTTCCATATGTGTTTGATCTAAGGGCATAGGATATTGGATGATTTGAATGGATTCCTAGAAAAAAAATGGTTCTTGCAAATATAAAGGTCTTTCAACTTGCAGGGGCAAATAAAAAGCCTGGGGTTTAAATGTGTCATGAATCCTGAATTATCTTTTCAAAGTAGCTGTTCATCTACTTTAGAGAAGTTCAAGCCATTTCTTTCTCACTAATACAAATCATGTATGCAAATAATGGGAAGGCGGTCTTCTCCCAATGAGAAGGAAAAAGGAACCGTTTTTGTGTGCATGCTGTCGCTTCAGTCATGTCTGACTCCGTGCCTCTGTGGACCATAGCCCGCCAGACTCTTCTGCCCATGTGATTCTCTAGGAAAGAATACTGGAGTGAGTTGTGGTGCCCTCCTTCTAGGGCTCTTCCCCACTCAGGGATTGAACCTACATTTCTTAAATCTCCTGAAGTGGCAGGTGGGTTCTTTACTACTAGTGCCACCTGGGAAGCTCAAAAACCAGCACATAGGCTTTCCTGGTGGCTCAGTGGTAAAGAATCCGCCTGCCAATACAGGAGATACAGGTTCAACCCTTGGTCCAGGAAGATCCCACCTGCTATGGAGCAACTACGCCCATGCACCACTATTGACCCTAAGAACGCTATGCCTTGTGTGAACTGCATGACATTCACAAGCTGGTGATGAGGAAGTATGGCTTTACTTTTTATCTTTGCATTCTGGGCAAAGGGAGAATTTCACTGTAATACTTAAGTATTTGATGATGAAGTATGGAATGATTACATGCTTTCACATGAAAAATATATGCATGCATGAAAATTGAGTGATCTTCTGCTAATTATCATTTTGAGAGTTAATAATGTTCTCTGAGCTCCTCCTAAAATTGCATAGACAAATCCTGAACAGGCTGCATATTGAGAACTTAAAAATGGAAAGTAAATCAATCATACTAAAGTGAGATTTTGACTTTTGAATTCTCTAATGCAAATTTATTTATCCTCTTTATTTTTTATAAATATTTTTCTTCTTTAATTCAAGTATAGTTAATTTACAGGATTTTGTTAAGTTCAGGTATATAGTAAAGTGATTCAGTTATGTGGAAATGTATGATTTCTAGATTATCTCCCATTATAGGTTATTATAAGATACTGATTATAGTTTCTGTGCTGTACAGTAAATCCTTGTTGCTTAGCTATTTTACACATAGTAATTTGTATCTATTAATCCAATACTTCTAATTTATGTCTCTCCCCCATCCCTTTCTCATTTGGTAACCATGTTTTTTTTTTTTTTTTTATGTCTGTGGGTCTGTGTTGGTTTGAAACAGTTCATTTCAGTTGCTCAGTCGTGTCCGACTCTTTGCGACCCCATGAATCGCAGCATGCCAGGCCTCCCTGTCCATCACAAACTCCCAGAGTTCACTCAGACTCACCTCCATCGAGTCAGTGATGCCATCCAGCCATCTCATCCTCTGTCATCCCCTTCTTCTCCTGTCCCCAATCCCTCCCAGCATCAGAGTCTTTTCCAATGAGTCAACTCTTCGCATGAGGTGGCCAAAGTACTGGAGTTTCAGCTTTAGCGTCATTCCTTCCAAAGAAATCCCAGGGCTGATCTCCTTCAGAATGGACTGGTTGGATCTCCTTGCAGTCCAAGGGACCCTCAAGAGTCTTCTCAAACACTACAGTTCAAAAGCTTCAATTCTTCAGCACTGAGCCTTCTTCACAGTCCAACTCTCACATCCATACATGATCACAGGAAAAACCATAGCCTTGACTAGATGGACCTTTGTTGGCAAAGTAATGTCTCTGCTTATGAATATGCTATCTAGGATGGTCATAACTTTCCTTCCAAGGAGTAAGCGTCTTTTAATTTTAAGGCTGCAGTCACCATCTGCAGTGATTTTGGAGCCCCCCAAAATAGTCTGACACTGTTTCCACTGTTTCCCCATCTATTTCCCATGAAGTGATGGGACCGGATGCCATGATCTTCGTTTTCTGAATGTTGAGCTTTAAGCCAACTTTTTCACTCTCCACTTTCACTTTCATCGAGAGGCTTTTGAGTTCCTCTTCACTTTCTGCCATAAGGGTGGTGTTATCTGCATATCTGAGGTTATTGATATTTCTCCCGGCAATCTTGATTCCAGCTTGTGTTTCTTCCAGTCCAGTGTTTCTCATGATGTACTCTGCATATAAGTTAAATAAGCAGGGTGATAATATACAGCCTTGACAAGATTCCATATATAAATATCATATGTTACTTGTATTTCTGTGTCTGACTTACTTCATTCAGTATGACAATCTCGAAGACTATGTTACTGCAAATGACATTATTTCATTCTTTTTTATGGCTAAGTAATATCCCATTGCATCATTTTGTGTATATATATGTGGAGGATATGACAATCCACTCCAATATTCCTGCCTAGGAAATCCCATGGACAGGGAAGCCTGATGGGCTACAGTCCATGGGGTCACAAAGAGTTGGACACAGCTGAGCACATGTGTATCACATCTTCTTAAACCAACCATCTGTTGGTGGGCATTTGGGTTCTTTCCATGTTTTGGTTATTTTAAATAGTGCTTATATGAACACTGGAGCGCATGTATCCTTTTGAATACAAATTTTTATCTTTTTCAGATATATGCCCAGGAATGGTGTTGCTGGTTTTTTTTTAGGTCCTTCCATACTGCTTTCCATAGTGGCAGCACCAATTTACATTCCAGCCAACAGTGTGGAGGTTGGTCCCCTTTTTTTCCACAAACCCTCTAGAATTTATTATTTGTAGACTTTTTGATGATAACCATTCTGACTGGTGTGAGGTGTTACCTCACTAAGATTAGACACAGATGCATGGGGCACTTTGGATTTCTGTTTAGATTTACAAAATTGTTATTTAGGTATCATTCATATTAGGCAAGAATCTGTAATGCCTATAATTATATAATTATTTATAGGCTTATTCATATCCTTTGAAAATTTCTTACTACTCAATTCCTGTTAGGATTAACAATTCTTGCCTGCTGCTGCTGCTGCTGCTAAGTCGCTTCAGTCGTGTCCAACTCTGTGTGACCCCATAGATGGCAGCCCACCAGGCTCCGCCATCCCTAGGATTCTCCAGGCAAGAACACTGGAGTGGGTTGCCATTTCCTTCTCCAATGCATGAAAGTGAAAAGTGAAAGTGAAGTCGCTAAGTCGTGTCCGACTCTTCGCGACCCCATAGACTGCAGCCATACCTGTATCTCTCTCCAAAAGATATTCGTTGAGATATAATTGTAAATAATATTCATTTCAAATATACTAAATTAAGTGATATAAGACCAAACTGACACTGGCCAAAGGTCCATTTAAAAATAGAAATGGTATACACAGTGATTATTTAGAAGAAGCCTATAAAGCTTAATTTAGGTGAACCAAGCTATCTTTCTTTTATGATATAGCTCCTAAAATATTTGGATATGTTTTCTAAGAGTCAGCAGAGAAATGGATAAAGAAGAAGTGGTACATATATATAATGGAATGTTAGCCATTTCCAGCAACATGGATGAACCTAGAGATTGTCAACTGTATGAAGTAAGTCAGAGAAAGACAAATATCATATGATATCACTTATATGTGGAATCTAAAAAATAAAGGATACAAATGAACTTACCTACAAAACAGAAATAGAATTACAGATGTAGAAAACAAATTTATGATTAGCAAGGATAAGGAAGGGGTAGAATAAATTTGAAGATTGGGATTGACATGTACATTACTATATATAATACAGACAACTAATGAAGATCTATTGTATAGAACTTAGAACTCTACTTAATACACTATAATGGCCTATATGGGTGAAGAATCTAAAAACAGAGTGGATATGTGCTTGTGTGTAACTGATTCAATCACTTTCCTGTACACTTGAAACTAACACAACATTGTAAATCAATAATACCCCATAAAAATTTTGAGTTCATTAAAGTTGAGTTTCTTGAAAAACGTCATTTTTGTTTAAAAAAATCTCCTGTAGTGTGTTAAGCACAGGTGGAGTTAAATAATTAAGTAGTGTGTCTTCAACAGAAGGAAATAATAACATAAAATATGTTTTCCTTGTGTCATTTTCTCTTCCAATGGAGAATTATTTAACAGTATAAGCAAATAATAGCAAAGCAGAATAAATTAGTAGAAGATTAATAAAAAATTTTAAAAAATTCATCTTGTTTGCACAATGGAATAAATGAGAATATCATTTCTATGGTGTTTTTGCACCTCTAAAAATTATGATCTGTGTGGGGTTATAATATCATATCAATGTTTTCTGGTTTTTAAAATTGTGTTATGGTTTTATGTGGTGCTAAAGAGTTGGACATGACTGAGCACACACACACAAAATGTTAGACAAAGCAGAATGAGAGTTATGCAGCACTATTTTTTTAAGTTTCTGTATTGTTTTTGCAAGTTTTCTCTCTAAATTTAACATGAGAAAAAAAGGCTTGTTAACTTTTCCTAGTTCCATAAGTTGATTAATAGAAAAATTTTTATTGGAACTAAGGTCCCTTCTTTTTTCTTTCCAAAGCACAGTATATTCCTATCAAAGTAGATGTTGTCTAGTTAACAAAACAAGTTAGGTTCCAGTATTTTTATTTTATATTATTGCTAAAGATTTGCACTTGTCTAAGTAAAGACTCTTGAGAGTCCCTTGGACTGCAAGTAGATCCAACCAGTCCATTCTAAAGGAGATCAGCCCTGGGAGTTCTTTGGAAGGAATGATGCTAAAGCTGAAACTCCAGTACTTTGGCCACCTCATGTGAAGAGTTGACTCATTGGAAAAGACTGATGCTGAGAGGGATTGAGGGCAGGAGGAAAAGGGGACGACAGAGGATGAGATGGCTGGATGGCATCACCGACTCGATGGATATAAGTTTGAATGAACTCTGAGAGTTGGTGATGGACAGGGAAGCCTGGCCTGCTTCGATTCATGGGATCGCAAAGAGTCGGACACGACTGAGTGACTGAACTGAACTGAATCGAAGTAAATATTCTAATCTTAATATTTAGTAATATTAATGGGCCTTAAGCAGAAAAGATCCCCCAAAATGGCAGTGAATTAAATTGTCAATCACTTGAACTGTTCTTTAGAAAGTTCACATCAGCAACAGAGCTCATACAAATTTGCATTAAATATTTCTAATAAGCATGGACTTTTGACAGTACTCTATCAAGACAAGACAGTGTTTTGATATTTAAATAACATAAAAATGTAACAGTTATTCTATTATGATTTGGCAACCATAACTTGCAACAACCAGAAGAGAGAAGTTGTGGGAAAATGCGAAATTCCATTAAAGCTGTATATAAATTCATGGGTTAAGATGAAAGTACCCATGGAAAGAGAGCCTTTCTGAAAGAAAAGTCTAAATGAGACATAGCCTGAAGCTTAGAAAACTAAGCCTCATTAGAATCTAATGGCACCCAGGAAATAAAATCTTTCCTAAGTAAGGGTGATATGAATTAACAACAACAATCAAAAGACTATCAAGGCATGAATTTGGGCTCCAGTCAGTTCCCCAAAATCTAGAAAATAAATATTTTTGAAACTGATTATGAGTCAAGCATTGTGTTTTGCTTCAAGTTGATACTGATTCACCTCTACAACTTTGGCCAGTTAATTACCTTAGTCTTCTCTGGTGGTTCAGCTGGTAAAGTCAGCCTGCAATGCAAGAGATCCCAGTTTGATTCTTGGGTCAGGAAGATCTGCTGGAGAAGGGATAGACTACCTACTTCTGCACACTTAGTCTTCCCTGGTGGCTCAGCTGGTAAAGAATCTGCCTGCAATGTGGGAGACCTGGGTTATATCCCTGGACTGGGAAGATCCTCTGGTGAAGGGAACAGCCACCCACTCCATTCTGGCCTGGAGAATTCCATGGACTATACAGTCCATGGGGTCACAAAGAGTCTGACACAACAGAGTGAATTTCACTTTCACTTTTCTAATGCCTAAAAGTGGGATAGTGAGTGAGTGAAGTTGCTCAGTCATGTCCGACTCTTTGCAACCCCGTGGACTGTAGCCTACCACTCTCCTCCATCCATGGGATTTTCCAGGCAAGAGTACTGGAGTGGGTTGCTATTTCCTTCTCCAGAGGATCTTCCTGACCCAGGGATCAAACCGGGGTCTCCCACATTGTAGGCAGATGCTTTACCATCTGAGCCACAAGGGAAGTGGGATAATCTCTTTTAAAATTTATTTATTATTATTATTATGTTTTCATTATAGGAGTTTTTGATAATATTAATATGTGGAAACATTTTACTGTCTTGGTACAAAGGCACAGATATTTGCTTACTGTTTTAAATATGAAGATACCATTTGGTTTGCTGGAAAAAGTGAAGAACTATGATATAAGGATTATCATTGAGCTTTGATAAATAAAGTCTTTATCAGTTAAGAGAAAAATCTAAAAATACTCTACAGAAGAGCAAATTGGAAGGGTTTTTTCCTCTTATCAAATAATAAAATGATATAATAAATGAGAAGCTAGTGTATTTGTTCTCTACTCAGAATTCTTGCCTTTAGTCTGAAATCCTTTTAAAGTAAAATGGGTAGTTGAATATTTTGGTAAGTACTCTGAATACTTGTAAACCACAATAGTCCTTGTGAGTCCATAGGCAATACCTCTGTGTGCTTTTGTACCACAGTAATGTTATTAAAACAGTGAGCAAAAAATTGTAATGGCTCAGGAATGGCCCCCAAGGACATAGAAAGCATGGCCCTTAATGCAAGAGGATTTTTTACAAAGAAGTTGTTTCACTCAGGATCTCTTGGGATGCCATGTTTTTCTCTCTAAGGAGGAATCTGAATCATCTCAGAGTGAGGCAAAAACAGAACAGAAATCTCTTGTCAAATCATATTTTAAACCCCATTAACTTTCCACTGTGAGGCCAGTGCTCAAGTTACAGCATAAGTATACCTATGGCTTCTGAAGAAGAATGAATGGATTCCCTAATCCAAGCAATATACATGTTTATATATTAGTTTTGGACAGAGAATTTAACCCCATACCACATTATGAAAACAGAACACCCTAGTTCTTTTATGTTAAAATGCTAGCCCAGTGTTCTGGCAGTATATTATTTTTTTTTTCTATTTTAGTAATGCATCCCTCCCTATATTGTCACAGAGATTTGTCATTAAACAGGGATCTTTTAACAGAACCCCTCTGGTGGGAAAGCTGAGTGACAGCATACACAAACTTGGGAAGAGAAGTGACTGCAGGCAGGTCACTGTTCTTCAGGAGAAGCAGGTATTCAGTGAGAACTATGATCAGTTTAGGTTGCTTTATACATTTGTGGGCTTTCTGCATCACTCATGCTAGCCTAAATTTCATCAGAGTTGAAATTCAAGTAGATCCATAGGAAAATTACTCAGATAAGGCACTAGTGAATTGTCTAAAACATTTAGTTTCTGGATATAAACTAATCTACGACCACTTTTCTTGTGATGAAAAGGAGGCCTGTCCTGTAAGAGTGGATCCAGGTACTTTTTTATTGTTGTTTGCTTGTATTATGTTCTTTCTTAACATATTTTCAACAGTTTTTAACAATTTCTTTATCCAGATGAGCAAAAAAGTTTCCACCTCTGAACTTCTTAGTTTCTAAATCAATAGTCAGTACCTGAATTCCAAGCCACTTTGTGGTCCTGTCACAGCAGCATGGACATAACCTTTGAGGCTGTAATAAATTTAGAGTCTCTGGCCCCACTGAATATGCATTTTAATAAGATGCTGAGGTGATATATTGTATATTAAACATTGAGAAGCACTAGCTCATTCCATTAGACTAGAAACTTTCTGCTTTTCACTTCTGAATTGATAATTATAATTGTCCTTTAAGTCTGACAAATCAGAAGCTGAGTTATTGCATATATGTATTCCTAAGATTTTATAAATTTGGAATCTACCAAAGAGACCTATGTAAAAATTAAGGGTCCAATTAGATGTATACAAATTTTACTATAAATCATCTGTACTATAAAATTATGTAAAAATTTATCAGGGGTTTACTTTTGTCAGGAACAAGCTTTGCTATTCATGGATTATATAGTCTGTTTCCTTTTGCCTTTCCTTTCCTTTTTGCAACATCGTTTCCTTTTGCCAGCCAAGGAAAAGGAGTACGTCAAGGCTGTATATTGTCACCCTGCTTATTTAACTTATATGCAGAGTACATCATGAGAAACGCTGGACTGGAAGAAGCACAAGCTGGAATCAAGACTGCCGGGAGAAATATCAATAACCTCAGATATGCAGATGACACCACCCTTATGGCAGAAAGTGAAGAGGAACTCAAAAGCCTCTCGATGAAAGTGAAAGTGGAGAGTGAAAAAGTTGGCTTAAAGCTCAACATTCAGAAAACGAAGATCATGGCATCCGGTCCCATCACTTCATGGGAAATAGATGGGGAAACAGTGACAGACTTTATTTTTTGGGGGCTCCAAAATCACTGAGGATGGTGACTGCAGCCATGAAATTAAAAGACGCTTACTCCTTAGAAGGAAAGTTATGTCCAACTTAGATAGCATATTCAAAAGCAGAGACATTACTTTGCCAACAAAGGTCCATCTAGTCAAGGCTATGGTTTTTCCTGTGGTCATGTATGGATGTGAGAGTTGGACTGTGAAGAAGGCTGAGCACCAAAGAATTGATGCTTTTGAACAGTGGTGTTGGAGAAGACTCTTGAGAGTCCCTTGGACTGCAAGGAGATCCAACCAGTCCATTCTGAAGGAGATCAGCCCTGGGATTTCTTTGGAAGGAATGATGCTAAAGCTGAAACTCCAGTACTTTGGCCACCTCATGTGAAGAGCTGACTCATTGGAAAAGACTCTGATGCTGGGAGGGATTGGGGGCAGGAGGAGAAGGGGACGACAGAGGATGAGATGGCTGGATAGCATCACTGACTCGATGGACGTGAGTCTGAGTGAACTCCGGGAGTTGGTGATGGACAGGGAGGCCTGGCGTGCTGTGATTCATGGGGTTGCAAAGAGTCAGACACGACTGAGCAACTGAACTGAATTGAACTGATATTTAGTTGAAAACTGAGCAAAAAATGCAGATGGTAAACAAAGTTATACATTCCTTCCAGACAGGAACTATGCCTCATGATATCACCTAAATACTAGACATAAAATAAATAGTATACAAATTATTTAAAAATTTGTTGAGTAAATATTCTCAAGTGTAACTCTTGTGTAGATCACAAAGTGATGAAATGTCTTTTCCTCTAAGTCCCCCTCTAGTTAAATTTTTATGAATTTGTGGACTTTTCTTCCCCAGGAGGGTCTTGACTGTCCATGATTTTCATAATTGTCCCATGATTGCCATCATCTTTCACTTCTTCTGTCATATATAACACATTAAATTCATAAGGCTGCATTTCAATATGCAGTTGCCACTGACTTTGCTACTATCATTCAAAAATAAACACAACATAGCTACTGGGATCTAATGTGGTATCATCTCTCTGTATGTTGATCCAAGTATTGTGTCACTGAGGAGGTAGAGGGCTTTTCCCTCAAGAGATTTACTCATGTTTTCTAGTCTCCCAAAAGAACATCTCAGCCCTTTCTTAAAGAACTTGAGAATTTAAAACATTTAGAAAAAAAAATATTTAATCAATAAATATGTATACATTAGCCATAATATGTAAGTTTGTAGTTAGGTCACTTTGGGGAATAAGGATGTGAATAGGAATAAATATGATATGACAGATGGTGATAAAAATTAGAAGGAAATACATAAACAAATATATGTTATAGAAATAAAAATAGTGGGAGGCTATTCTAGGTCAGGGTAATGACTGACATTCCCTTGAGGAGGTGGAATATTTTAGGTGAGTAGAGGTAGAAACTAGAAAATTGAATGCAGGGGAAAGTAAGGGAGAGAAAAGAATCTAGAATGGCACCTAGTTTTTAGATTGGGAAAAGATGTGGTTTGCTTTGTGATCTACTGAGACAGTGAGTTCATGAGAAAAGTGAGTGAGTGAATATATAAATGAATGGTATTATTAATGAAGGAACCTGGAATGTTAGGCCCATGAATCAAGGCAAATTGGAAGTGGTCAAACAGGAGATGGCAACAGTGAACATCGACAGTCTATGAATCATTGAACTAAGATGAGCTGAAATGGGTGAATTTAACTCAGATGACCATTATATCTACTACTGTGGGCAGGAATCCTTTAGAAGAAATGGAGGAGCCATCATAGTCAACAAAAGAGTCTGAAATACAGTAGTTGGATGCAATCTCAAAAACGACAGAACGATCTCTGTTCGTTTCCAAGGCAAACCATTCAATATCATGGTGATCCAAGTCTATGTCCTGACCAGTAACACTGAAGATGCTGAATCTGAACAGTTCTATGAAGACCTACAAAACCTTTTAGAACTAACACCCAAAAAAGATGTCCTTTTCATTATACGGGACTGGAATGAAAAAGTAGGAAGTCAAGAAACACCTGGGGTAACAGGAAAATTTAGCCTTGGAGTACAGAATGAAGCAGGGCAAAGGCTAATAGAGTTCTGCCAAGAGAATGCACTGGTCATGGCAAACACCCTCTTCCAACAACACAAGAGAAGACTCTTCACATGGACATCACCAGATGGTCAACACCGAAATCAGATTGATTATATTCTTTGCAGTCAAAGATGGAGAAGCTCTAAACAGTCAGCAAAAGCAAGACCAGGAGCTGACTGTGGTTCAGACCATGACCTCCTTATTGCCAAATTCAGACTGAAATTGAAGAAAGTAGGGAAAACCACTAGACCATTCATGTATGGCCTAAATCAAATCCCTTATGACTATACAGTGGAAGTGAGAAATAGATTTAAGGGACTAGATCTGACAGACAGAGTGCCTGATGAACTATGGATGGAGGTTTGTGACACTGTACAGGAGACAGGAATCAAGACCATCCCCAAGAAAAAGAAATGCAAAAAGGCAAAATGGCTGTCTGAGGAGGCCTTACAAATAGCTGTGAAAAGAAGGGAAGTGAAAAGCAAAGGAGAAAAGGAAAGATATATCCATTTGAATGCAGAGTTCCAAAGAATAGCAAGGAGAGATAAGAAAGCCTTCCTCAGTGATCAATTCAAAGAAACAGAAGAAAACAATAGAATGGGAAAGACTAGAGATCTCTTCAAGAAAATTGGAGATACCAAGGGAACATTTTATGCAAAGATGGGCTCAATAAAGGATGGAAATGGGAGGGATTTAACAGAAACAGAAGATATGAAGAAGAGGTGGCAAGAATACACAGAAGAACTGTACAAAAAAAGATCTTCATGACCCAGATAATCACAATGGTGTGATCACTGACCTAGAGCCAGACATCCTGGAATGTGAAGTCAAGTGGGCCTTAGGAAGCATCACTATGAACAAAGCTTGTGATGGTGTTGGAATTCCAGTTGAGCTATTTCAAATCCTAAAAGATGATGCTGTGAAAGCACTGCACTCAATATGCTAGCAAATTTGGAAAACTCAGCAGTGGCCATGGGACTGGAAAAAGTCAGTTTTCATTCCAATCCCAAAGAAAGGCAATGACAAAGAATGCTCAAACTACTGCACAATTGCAGTCATCTCACATGCTAGTAATGTAATGCCCAGAATTCTCCAAGCCAAGCTTCAGCAATAGGTGAACTGTAAACTTTCAGATACTCAAGCTGGTTTTAGAAAAGGCAGAGGAACCAGAGATTAAATTGCCCACATTCACTAGATCATCAAAAGAGCAAGAGAGTCCAGAAAGCATCTATTTCTGCTTTATTGACTATGCCAAGGCCTTTGACTGTGTGGATCACAATAAACTGTGGAAAATTCTGAAAGAGATGGGAATACCAGACCACCTGACCTGCCTCTTGAGAAACCTGTATGCAGGTCAGGAAGCAATGGTTAGAACTGGACATGGAAAAACAGACTGGTTCCAAATAGGAAAAGGAGTATGTCAAGGCTGTATATTGTCACCCTGTTTATTTAACTTCTATGCAGAGTACATCATGAGCAATGCTGGGCTGGAGGAAGCACAAGCTGGAATCAAGATTGCCAGGAGAAATATCAATAATCTCAGGTATGCAGATGACACCACCCTTATGCCAGAAAGTGAAGAGGAACTAAAGAGCCTCTTGATGAAAATGAAAGAGGAGAGTGAAGAAGTTGGCTTAAAGCTCAACATTCAGAAAACTAAGATCATGGCATCCGGTCCATCACTTCATGGCAAATAAATGGGAAAACAGTGGAATCAGTTGCTGACTTTATTTTTCTGAGTTCCAAAATCACTGCAGATGGTGATTGCAGCCATGAAATTAAAAGACGCTTACTCCTTGGAAGGAAAGTTATGACCAATCTAGACAGCATATGAAAAAGCTGAGACATTACTTTGTCAACAAAGGTCCATCTAGTCAAGGCCATGGTTTTCCCAGTGGTCATGTATGGATGTGAGAGTTGGACTCTGAAGAAAGCTGAGCGCCAAAGAATTGATGCTTCTGGACTGTGGTGTTGGAGAAGACTCTTGAGAGTCCCTTGAACTGCAAGGAGATCCAACCAGTCCATTCTAAAGGCAATCAGTCCTGGGTGTTCATTGGTAAGACTGATGTTGAAGCTGAAGCTCCAGTACCTTGGCCACCTGATGCGAAGCACTGACTCATTTGAAATGACCCTGATGCTGGGAAAGCTTGAGGGCAGGAGGAGTTAGGGATGACAGAGGATGAGATGGTTTGATGTTATCACTGATTCAGTGAACATGGTTTTGGGTAGACTCCGGAAGTTGGTAGTGGACAAGGAGGCCTGGCGTCTTGCATTTTATGGGGTCGCAAAAAGTCAGACACAAATGTGTGACTGAACTGAACTGAACTAATGAACTTATGAAGGTTTCCTTGTATTTGGATATGAAGCTATTTAAGTGATAGCCTGGTATCATCACCATGTCCCATTTAATATTATTCTTCATGAATTCTGCAAGGATGGAGCTAACACACCTTGACTCTTTCCTCCATCGATATCTACAGCCTCTCCTTCCTCATCCCTTGTAATCTGGGGCATTCTCTGAGAGGTTGCAAAGATCTCATCTTCTGTCTTCATTTATTATTTCCCATAACCTTGCACTCATTCCAGTAGGTACAGCTATTTCTGACAGTTCCAACCATAAGTTTGATGAAACATCCGTTAAGATACTTATCTCACCAGAAAATACCTGAAAAGTGGTTTTAAAATGTGGAAAATGTCTCACAAATTTAATAATGTGGCAACACATTTTGATTCCTTTAGCACATATGGAGCTGCAGGGTTTGCATCTCCACCATCACTTATGTGTGTGTTCCATATGCACTGACATACATTAGCTTCAGATGAAAGAAGAATCTTTGTGCTCATATCCAATAGTTTGCACATACAATGCAAAGGCGTAGTGCTTTCTTGCAGAAAATTGTAGGAAAAGTGTGAAAAAGTCATATGAAGGTATGTGAATTGTGGCTTTAGAAGACACCAATGTAATTCTTTGATCATGGTGCCTTTCTCCAAGTACAGTTGTATTTGACTGTCTTTGACCCCTGTGATTTCTTAGCCCTAGTCATTGTTCCATCAATTTTGTGTATCTGATATTTAGAATTTTTTTTGTCAATTATGCTGATAATTCTTGAGCCATGTGGACAACCATATGATATATCATTTCTTACAAGGATGGCTTAATTGTTCTTTGATTGTTACACAGGAAAATCAGCTGTGGAGTTGTCAGGGCTTGGAATCAATGACTTAATTTAAAAAAAAAATGCTACCAAATACTTATGTGTTATACATGTGGCATTACTCAGTTTCTTTTAAAATTTGGTTGATTGTTTTATCCTTCTGATTTCATAAAGTGGGTTTTATTCACCTTGAAAATAACAGAATAATAAGGTACTTACTGATTTCCAGCTCTGAGAGAAGAGAGATTATTCATATATTTCTCACACAGAATGGGCCTATATTGGTTTTGATCTGTGGATCTTAGATATATTTAAGTTCTGTAGTCTTTTCTGGATATACAAGAGATTTTTCATATCTAGGAACTATATCTCCCTACTTTATGATTTATAACTGTAGCTGTCACTTAATTTTATATGTGTTATTAATAGTTTTTAGTATAAATAATTTTTATGTGTCTTTTAGAAGAAAATACACCATAAGAGAGAAGTGAACAAATATGACTCCAGCAAAATCTTAGCTTCCAACATGGAAGCATGGTAATTCAGATTTGTTGCCAGGCCCAAATCTATATGGGCTTTTGTTTTAGTCTTATATACTAAAAGAAAAGTATAATATTATACTAACAATATTAGGGCATAGCAATACTCTTTGGATGTCCTGCCCAGCAGGAGCAATGTCTGGAAAAAGAGATGCTTGTGGTACTCAACAGGCAGGCAGACAATGTTGGGAACAGAAATACTCATGACAAGTGGTTTATGATTAAATCCTTCCCAGTAATAGTGGTAGGGAATGGCAAAGTGAGATGAACAAACTGACAGTACATGACCTGAGTTTGAATTCTCTTTTATCCACTTAATAAATATATAGCTTGGCTAAGTTATATTTTTGAGACTTTTTTTTTTAAGTTTTTATTAGAGTATAGTTGTTTTACAGTGTTGTGTTAGTGTCTGCTGTACAGCAAAGTGTATCCATTATATGTATACATATACCCTCTCTTTTTTAGTTCCTCCTCATTTAGGTCACTATAGAACATCGAGTAGAGTTCCCTGTGCTATACAGTATGTTCTCATTAGTTATCTGTTTTATGTAGAGTAGCATATATATGTCAATCCCAACCTCCCAGTTCATCCCCTGCTTGTTCTAACTTTGTTCTCTACATTTGAGTCTATTTCTGCTTTACAGATTAGTTCATCTATACCATTTTTCTAGATTCTACATATAAGTGATATTATTGCTATTTGTTTTTCTCTTTCTGACTTACTTCACTGTATGAAAATCTCTACGTCTATCCACATCTGTGCAAATGGCACAATTGCGTTACTTTTATGTCTGAGTAATATTCCATTGTATATAGGTACCACATCTTCTTATCCATTCCTCTGTTGATGAACATTTAGGTTCCTTTCATGTTCTGGCTGCAGTGAACATAGGGATTACTATATCTTTCTCAGTTATGGTTTTCTCCATGAATATGCTCAGGAGTGGAATTGCTGGTTCATTTGGTAGTTCTATTTTTAGTTTTTTTGGCAAACCTCCATATTGTTCTTCATAGTAGCTGTACCAAATTACATTTCCACTAATAGTGTAGGAGGGTTCCCTTTTCTCCACATAATTTCCAGCATTTATTGTTCATAGACTTTTTGATGATGGCCATTCTAATGATATGAGGTGATACCTCATTGTAGCTTTGAATTGTATTTCTCTAATAAGTAGTGGTATTGAGCATCTCATGTGTTTGTTGGTCAGAAAATGAGTTTTTATTCTTTGTTTACATATTATATATGTATACTACATCTGTTTGCTATGAAAACTAAATTGCTCAATAGATATAAAGAACCTAACATCGTGCCCTACTGGTTGAATGAGTTCAGACTGTTGGTTTTCTTTCTCTTCTCCCTTTTTTCTCTTTATCAGATGAGATGTAAAGAGAAGAAACATATGGCAAATGATAGTTATAGAGTTTAAAAGAAAAAAGGAATAAGAGAACATTAGCTCTGTGTAAAAAATGGGAAGAGATAGATGATCTGAAGTTAAGAATGAGTTTATTGAAAACATATTATGCCTTATATAAATTATGTTTAAAGACATAAGAATTAGCAAAGGAAATAATTGATAAATGGTAAAGAAAAATAATTGAGACAGGAAAAAGGCTAAATGTGGAAAAAAAATAAAGGAACTGTTACGAGAAGTTACAGTATATTGAAAAACATTTGCCTCTTAGTTTGCTAAGAACATTTAGAAACACTGCATAGGATTCTGTCAAAAGTTGTATAAAGTCATTGGGAAATATCATTTTTCTTCTCTGTTTCAAATAAGTCCTCCCGGAAACCTGGAGACCAACAAGTATAACACATCTACCAAAGTAAGAGACTGCATCAGAGCATCTGTGATAAACAAAACAAAAGCAATCTAGAGGGTTGTGCGAAAAAATAAAAGAATAAATGGACACTTGTGAAATACCATATATCCAACTGGTGATTGCAGTTCTTTCAGTATTTTAAAAACAGGTATATAAACAGATATTGAAAATTGTAGGATATGTGTTACAAACATAATTTATAGAGAAGAAGTCTAATGTATATTTTAGCACTGATATAGAAGAAATATCACACCATACATAATAAATTAATCCTGATGTTTCCCAGAGTCATATATTGATGTGGCACATCAAAGTAGTGATGAATTTATCTAGATGACAGATTAGCATCTAAATGGAATTATTAAAATTCTTCAATTTATAGTTTGGTACATTCAGATAGTTTACTGCTCTTTGATCATGGCTTAGCCAAGAGTCTCAGAGTAAATATTTGAAACACAATTTTTGAAAGGTCACTAATAATTCATAGGTGTTTTATGTAAATGTAAAACTGTTTTTTCTCCTTTTGACTCAACTCAACTATGGTGTAAAATTTCTTTAAATCTTTTTTTGAACTTCAGTGTTTTTTTTTTAATATTACTTATTTGAACTTTTAAAAAATACCAGTAATATAAAACTAAAGGTAAGTAATGGGCCAGTGTAAGTCAAGTTGTACCTTTTCTGACATTAAGAACTATAGATTGAATACTTAATTATATGTCATATGAGGTCATCCATATCTATGCAGTGGTTAAGCTAAAAAATTGGCCAAAAATGAATAAAGATGGAATTAGAGTATTTTCCATGCTCTTGCTATTAGGCCAGTTATTTAAGAATATGCAAATGTAAGGGAGTAATAGAAGGGAATTTAACAGATACATTTCATTTCTTTATAGTTGTCAAGGGTAAGGATGCATATCATTTCTCTCCTTACAGCAAATTATTCTAACATGGAGCATAATTGTGGGTTGTAGTAAGGCTTGTCTCAGGCCAAAGATAATAATACCAAAAAAAAAGCCTAAAGAAAACTTAAAAAAAATTGTATAGAAGATCATCTTTCAGCTTTATGCTTAGAAAAATGGCTATTTTGTACATACAGAAAGGATATTTATTTTTCTTAAATTGAGAGCAAAAATGTCCACCATAATTTCAAACTATCCTGTCACTTAGAAGCTTTACAGAAACGGGGAAGATTTATTTTCTGTAGATTATTTCATAGGAAATAGTCACTATATATACCTCTGAAATTTATTTCAAATATATAAAATAATGAATTTTGTCTTTATCTTCACTTTTTGAGCAATGCTATCCAACCAGTCCATCCTAAAGATCAGTCCTGGGTGTTCACTGGAAGGACTGATGTTAAAGCTGAAACTCCAGTACTTTGGCCACCTGATGCGAAGAGCTGACTCATTTGAGAAGCCCCTGATGCTGGGAAAGATCGAGGGCAGGAGGAGAAGGGGACGACAGAGGATATGATGGTTAATGGCATCACCGACTCAATGGACATGGGTTTGTGTGGACTCCGGGAGTTAGTGATGTACAGGGAGGCCTGGTGTGCTGCAGTTCATGGAGTCTCAAAGAGTCAGACACAACTAAGCGACTGAACTGAATTGAAAACTTGATAATTTCCATTGGCAGTTGAAGTTACTTCTAAGGTCAGAAGAGTTAACCCTACACTGTTAATCACGTGAATAAATAAAATAGCACAGCATCTATCTTAGGTTATAATGCTATTTTGGTATTTCTGCCAACTTGACCAACACAGATGCAAAAAAGGGAAATTTTTGGAGAGGCACTTCCTGTTGAGCAGCAGTTCCTCTCCTAACTTTACTTTTCTGACTTCTTTGTTATGATCCAGTTAAGCAGCTATTGCCAGGCACCCTGTGTTCATCCTCTGTTGGAAGTTGCTACTGTTGAAAAGAATGTAGAGTCAGATATTTAAGAGGGTTTCCAGGTGCTTATGGCTGAATTCCAGTATTACTGTAGATTTCTCTGTTGCTCCAGTTCCCAATGATGAATTACTGCCAAAAGACCTAAAGCATTCCAATCCTTTAGAAAGATGTTAACAGGATTTCCAACTGAAGTGGATGAGGAAAAAAACCAACAGATATAGCAATACAGTCAGTAAACTCTATAAAAAGAAAATAAATAGATAAAAAGAAAATAAAAAATGTTGCCTTATGTGTTGAGGTCAAATAATTATTTTCCTTTCAGGGTGTCCTTGCTTTCTACCTTGCTGGAAAACTCAAGGCACTGAGTGCCCATGACCACATCTAGTCTCCTACCAACATCCAAGCCTACATACTCTCCTTTCCCTCTTGTTATTATCAATTCTCTCTGTTACTCTTTAAGGCTAAATTCTCCACTATGAGATCCCATTCCTCTCTCTTACTCAAGGATCTTGCATGAGCAAACTTATCCCTCCTTTATTAGCAAAATTATCTCTTCCTGGATTGAGACTATCAACCATTGACCATCAATATTTATATCTTAAAAAATTTGTTTTGATCCCAAGCCCATTGTACTTAATATCCCATTTAATGATTTATTCTTATAGAAAAATGCCCAGAAAGTAATACTACTCACTACCAGCAATTCTTTTATTTCCAAACTCCCTTAAATTCACTACAATAAACATTCCATTCCCATCACTCCACTGAAACTAATGTACATAATTGAAGATGACCATGTTACTGAAGTCAGTTGTTCATGCTCAGTATCATACTTACACTTTTAGTAAGTGATCCTTTTTTTCATGGTGCATATTCCCATCTTTCCACGACCAACTAGTCCCTCCTTTACATTTTCTTTAGTGTTTCTTTTTTCCTGATCTCTAAACTTCTTTAGAATAGCCCAAGATTCAGTCCTTTGACCTTTTCATTTCTCAGCCTACACTTACTTATCCAGTGCTATGACTTTAAATAATGTTCATGTGCTGATGATCCCTAAAATTTCCCCTCCAGCTTCACCTTCTCCTGAACACCAAATCTGTGTGTTCAGCCTTCTTTTCATCTCTATTGGATATGTAATAGACATCTCTAACTCAACCTGTCCAAAAAGAAGCTCTCATGGCTCACACTGAACCCACTGAAAAATTCTTTCAGCTCTACTTCTAAAGTATATCTTAAATTGTACCACTTGTAACTACCCTCACTGTCATATTCATGGATTACCTTCTTTATTTCTCAACAAAATCATTGCCATTGATTTCCTACTTTCTCCTCAATTTCTGTCTTGTAGCCTATGCTCAACAGAGAAGCCAGAGTGATAATGTTAAAAGTAAATGTGATTATGTCTCTTTCTTGTTCAAAACCCTCTGATGTCTCTTCATCTCATTTACAATAAAAATTAAAGCATTTTTCATGCTCTATACACTTTGTAATATCTGTCTCCTCATACCTTTCTGGCTCTATTTTTCCCGTCATTCCCCTGGCCATTCCTGCTCCTACCATGCTAGTCTCCCAGCACCTTGTACATGCCAGCCATCCTTCCCCATCAGTGCTTTTTAATGCCTCCTCTGCTTTATATACCCTTCCTCCCAGTACTTCTAAAGCTGACTCTATCATTTCCAACTTTTTGCTTAAATGCCACATTTTGTAAAGATATTACAGACTGTACTACTTAGAATACAATTGTTCATCACTCTTTCCTAATATTTTTCTTTTCTCTATAAAATTTAATATTTTCTAACATATCATAATATCTGTCTTTCTCCAGTATAATGTCACTGTACAAAGGCAGGGGCTTTTGTCTGTTTATCCACTACTCTATCTCAAGTACCTAGAATGGCGTTTCGCATGGGATCGACGTAAAAAGTATATTTGTTGAATAAATAAATATATTTTTATTGTACTGAGTGGAAGCTACTCAACTATTCTTTTTTCAATTTTAAGAAAGAAACATTTTAGGTTTCTTTAGATCTCTTCTTAACTATACCATATAACTGAAAGGATCAAAACCTTTGTGTATGTGTGGGTGTGTGTAAGTCACTTCAGTCATGTCCAACTTTTTGTATCCCATTGGGGATACACCTATGTATCTCATGGGGACTGTACCCTACCAGGCTCCTGTGTCCATGGGATTCTCCAGGCAAGAATGCCAGAGAGGATTGCCATGCCGGCTTTGGTAAATCACTTCATTAACCAAATGCTCTCTTTTTTCAGGCTGTTTTAAAAATTGGCTGTGATATTTTCAAGTTAGCAGAGTGGTGAGTTGGAGTTTTAGAGTCATATTTCAGGGCTTGATCTGAGCTCATGAACTTCCTAGATGTGGGATCTTAGATCATTCAGTGCGTCTATGTTCAATATTTTCTTCTGTTAAATGAGGATATTAAATAATAAACCATTTACATTATAATATTTAAGTTACCAAATAATAATATGATAAAAGTTTGTACCCAGTACTTCAGTTCAGTTCAGTCGCTCACTTGGGTCTGACTCTGCAACCCCATGGACTGCAGCATGTCAGGCTTCTCTGTCCATCACCAACTCCCATATCTTGCTCAAACTCACGTACATTGAGTCAGTGATGCCATCCAACCATCTCAACCTCTGCCATCCCCTTCTCCTTCTGCCTTCACTCTTTCCCAACATCAGGGTCTTTTCCAATGAATCAGCTCTTAGCATCAGGTGGCCAAAGTATTGGAGCTTCAGCTTCAACATCAGTCCTTCCAATGAATATTCAGGGATGATTTCCTTATAGGATAGACTGGTTGGCTCTCCTTGCAGTCCAAGGGACTCTCAAGAGTTTTTTCCAACACCACAGTTCAAAAACATCAATTCTTTGACACTCAGCTTTCGTGATAGTCCAACTCGCACATCCATACATGACTACTGGAAAAACCATAGCCTTGACTAGATGGACCTTTGTCAGCAAAGTAATGTCTCTGCTTTTTAATATGCTGTCTAGTTTGGTCATAGCTTTTCTTCCAAGGAGCAAGTGTCTTTTAATTTTATGGCTGCAGTCACCATCTGCAGTGATTTGGGAGCCCAAGTAAATAAAACTCTGTCATTGTTTCCATTATTTCCCCATCTAGTTGGCATGAAGTGATGGGACTAGATACCATGATCTTTGTTTTTTGAATGTTGAGTTTTAAGTCAGCTTTTTCACTCTCCTCATTCACTTTCATTAAGAGGTTATTTAGTTCCTCTTTGCTTTCTGCCATAAGGGTGGTGCCATCTGTGTGTATCTGAGGTTACTGATATTTCTCCTGGCAATCTTCATTCCAGCTTGTGCTTCATCCAGTCCAGCATTTCACATGATTTACTCTGCATATAAGTTAAATAAGCAAGGTGACAATATACAGCCTTGATGTACTCCTTTTCCTATATGGAACCAGTCCATTGTTCCATGTCCAGTTCTAACTGTTGCTTCCTGACCTGCATACAGAGTTCTCAAGAGGAAGATCAGGTGGTCTAGTATTCCCATCTCTTGAAGAATTTTCCACAGTTTGTTGTGATCCCCACAGTCAAGGCTTTGGTGTACTCAATAAAGCAGAAATAGATATTTCTCTGAAACTCTCTTGCTTTTTTGATGATCCAACAGATACTGGCAATTTGATCTCTGATTCCTCTGTCTTTTCTAAATCCAGTTTGAACATCTGGAAGTTCTCAGTTCATGTACTGTTGAAGCCTCTCTTGGAGAGTCTTGTTCATTACTCTGCTAGTGTATGAGATGACTACAGTTGTGTGGTAGTCTGAACCTTCTTTGGCATTACCTTGCTTTGGGATTGGAATGAAAACTGACCTTTTCCAGTCCTGTGGCCACTGCCGAGTTTTCCAAATTTGCTGGCATATTGAGTGCAGCACTTCAGTAGCATCATCTTTTAGGATTTGAAATAGCTCAACTGGAATTCCATCACCTCCACTAGCTTTGTTCATAGTGATGCTTCCTTAAGGCCCACTTGACTTCACATTCCAGGATGTCTGGCTCTAGGTGAGTAATCACACCATTGTGTTTATTGGGTCATGAAGATCTTTTTTATATAGTTCTTCTGCGTATTCTTGCTACTTCTTAATATCTTCTGCTTCTGTTAGGTCCATACCGTTTCTGTCCTTTATTGTGCCTATGTTTTCATGAAATATTCTCTTGGTATCTCTACTTTTTTTGAAGAGAGCTCTAGTCTTTTCCATTTTATTGTTTTCCTCTATTTCTTTGCATTGATCACTGAGGAAGGCTTTCTTATCTTTCTTTGCTTTTCTTTGGAACTCTGCATTTAAATGGCTATATCTTTCCTTTTCTCTTTTGCCTTTATCATAGAACATAAGCTTAATTAAGGTATAAATTTTATATATTATTATCTTTGTCTTTGCACCATGTATTTCTTGCCCTTCTCCTGGCTCACTGTTGTCCTGAGTCCTACTTGCTAAAATTGTTTGGTAGATAGAAGAGAGGGAGTCTGGAGGTGGGAGGAACACTGGCCATGAAAAAGGGTCCAGGACTTATGTTAGGCTGTCAGAGTACAATGTAGAGCGCACTATTCTAAACTGTCAGTCATTCAGTAACATTAGGTACACTAATAGTAAGCTGAAATTTAGACACAGAAGGAATTTGTTCCTAAGCGGACAAAGATTATGTAGTTATTTCTCTCTGTGACTCTTCTGCTGTTTGATTTATGACTTAAGACCTGTCTGACCTCCATCAAGTTGGAATTGGTTTTAAAGATATTTACACTTGATTTTTGGAGAAGGCCATGGCAACCCACTCGAGTACTCTTGCCTGGAAAATCCCATGGATGGAGGAGCCTGGTAAGCTGCAGTCCATGGGGTCATGAAGAGTCAGACATGACTGAGCAACTTCACTTTCACTTTTCACTTTCATGCATTGGAGAAGGAAATGGCAACCCACTCCATTGTTCTTGCATGGAGAATCCCAGGGACAGGGGAGCCTGATGGGCTGCAGTCTATGGGGTCACACAGAGTTGGACATGACTGAGGTGACTTGGCAGCACAGCACACTTGATTTTTAATGTTGATTCCAAAGCAGTATGACAAACAGTAAAAATTAGAGAAGGCTATTTAGAAATGACAAAAGTTTGTATTATACCTTATACTTTAACAGTTAGATAAATATAGCATCATTACTTTAGTCGAATCTTGTTTATAGACTATGATGTTATTCTCTGGGTTCATTCACTCTTTGATGGTGAGGAAAATGGAGATTATTTTATTCTTATCTCAAAACAGAAATTCACTATTACATCATAAGGAATGGAATTGTGACCACATTCATGAGCTTACTGAAATAGAACATGCATTTTATTTTAAAAGTGAAACTACTTAGAAACTATTAAATAGCCATCTTTGATATCAATTTGATTAATTAGGACCCAACCCTGAACTAACATCAAAGAATGTGGTTAATTTTTTTTAAATTTTATTTTATTTTTAAACTTTACATAATTGTATTAGTTTTGCCAAATATCAAAATGAATCCACCACAGGTATACATGTGTTCCCCATCCTGAACCCTCCTCCCACCTCCCTCCCCATACCATCCCTCTGGGTCGTCCCAGTGCACTAGCCCCAAGCATCCAGTATTGTGCATCAAACCTAGACTGGCATCTCATTTCATACATGATATTTTACATGTTTCAATGCCATTCTCCCTTCTCCCTCTCCACAGAGTCCATAAGACTGTTCTATACATCAGTGTCTCTTTTGCTGTCTCATACACAGGGTTATTGTTACCATCTTTCTAAATTCCATATATATGCATTAGTATACTGTATTAGTGTTTTTCTTTTGGCTTACTTCTCTCCAGTTTCATCCACCTCATTAGAACTAATTCAAATGTATTCTTTTTAATGGCTCCAGTTTCATCACCTCATTAGAATCTAGATTGCTTCCATGTCCTGGCTTTTATAAACAGTGCTCTGAACATTGGGGTAACGTGTCTCTTTGTTCTGGTTTCCTCAGTGTGTATGCCCAGCTGGGATTGCTGGATCATAAGGCATTCTATTTGTGTTTTTTTTTTTTAATTTTATATTTTATTTTTAAACTTTACATGTATTAGTTTTGCAAATATCAAAATGAATCTGCAAATCATGTGTTCCCCATCCTGACCCTCCTCCCTCCTCCTCCCCATACCATCCCTCTGAGTCCATCCAGTACTGTTCTGGCAACTCATTTCTTACATGATATTTTATATGTTTCAATGTCATTTACCAAATCTTCCCACCTCTCCCTCTCCTACAGAGTCCATAAGACTGTTCTATACATCTGTGTCTCTTTTGCTGTCTCGCACACCAGGTATTGTTACCATCTTTCTAAATTCCATATATGCGTTAGTATACTGTATTCATGTTTTTCCTTCTGGCTTACTTCACTCTGTATAATAGGCTCCAGTTTCATCCACCTCATTAGAACTGATTCAAATGTATTCTTTTTAATGGCTGAGTAATACTCCATTGTGTATATGTACCACAGCTTTCTTATCCATTCATCTGCTGATGGACATCTAGGTTGCTTCCATGGCCTGGCTATTATAAACAGTGCTGTGATGAACATTGGGGTACACGTGTCTCTTTCCCTTCTGGTTTCCTCAGTGTGTATGCCCAGCAGTGGGATTGCTGGATCATAAGGCAGTTCTATTTCCAGTTTTTTACGGAATCTCCACACTGTTCTCCATAGTGGCTGTACTAGTTTGCATTCCCACCAACAGTGTAAGAGGGTTCCCTTTTCTCCACCCTCTCCAGCATTTATTATTTGTAGACTTTTGGATCGCAGCCATTCTGACTGGTGTGAAATGGTACCTCATAGTGGTTTTGATTTGCATTTCTCTGATAATGAGTGATGTTGAGCATATTTTCATGTGTTTGTTAGCCATCTGTATGTCTTCTTTGGAGAAATGTCTATTTAGTTCTTTGGCCCATTTTTTGATTGGGTTGTTTATTTTTCTGGAGTTGAGCTGTAGGAGTTGCTTGTATATTTTTGAGATTAGTTGTTTGTCAGTTGCTTCATTTGCTATTATTTTCTCCCATTCTGAAGGCTGTCTTTTCACCTTGCTAATAGTTTCCTTTGATGTGCAGAAGCTTTTAAGGTTAATTAGGTCCCATTTGTTTATTTTTGCTTTTATTTCCAATATTCTGGGAGGTGGGTCATAGAGGATCCTGCTGTGATGTATGTCAGAGAGTGTTTTGTCTATGTTCTCCTCTAGGAGTTTTATAGTTTCTGGTCTTATGTTTAGATCTTTAATCCATTTTGAGTTTATTTTTGTGTATGGTGTTAGAAAGTGTTCTAGTTTCATTCTTTTACAAGTGGTTGACCAGTTTTCCCGGCACCACTTGTTAAAGAGATTGTCTTGAATCCATTGTATATTCTTGCCTCCTTTGTCAAAGATAAGGTGTCCGTATGTGCGTGGATTTATCTCTGGGCTTTCTATTTTATTCCATTGATCTATATTTCTGTCTTTGTGCCAGTACCATACTGTCTTGATGACTGTGGCTTTGTAGTAGAGCCTGAAGTCAGGCAGGTTGATTCCTCCAGTTCCATTCTTCTTTCTCAAGATCGCTTTGGCTATTCGAGGTTTTTTGTATTTCCATACAAATTGTGAAATTATTTGTTCTAGCTCTGTGAAGAATACTGTCGGTAGCTTGATAGGGATTGCGTTGAATCTATAAATTGCTTTGGGTAGTATACTCATTTTTCACTATATTGATACTTCCAATCCATGAACATGGTATATTTCTCCATCTATTAGTGTCCTCTTTGATTTCTTTCACCAGTGTTTTATAGTTTTCTATATATAGGTCTTTAGTTTCTTTTAGGTAGATATATTCCTAAGTATTTTATTCTTTCCGTTGCAATGGTGAATGGAATTGTTTCCTTAAGTTCTCTTTCTGTTTTCTCATTATTAGTGTATAGGAATGCAAGGGGTTTCTGTGTGTTGATTTTATATCCTGCAACTTTACTATAGTCATTGATTATTTCTAGTAATTTTCTGGAGGAATCTTTAGGGTTTTCTATGTAGAGGATCATGTCATCTGCAAATAGCGAGAGTTTTACTTCTTCTTTTTTCAATTTGGATTCCTTTTATTTCTTTTTCTGCTCTGATTGCTGTGGCCAAAACTTCCAAACTATGTTGAATAGTAATGGTGAAAGTGGGCACCTTGTCTTGTTCCTGACTTTAGAGGAAATGCTTTCAATTTTTCACCATTGAGGATAATGTTTGCTGTGGGTTTGTCATATATAGCTTTTATTATGTTGAGGTATGTTCCTTCTATTCCTGCTTTCTGGAGAGTTTTATCATAAATGGATGTTGAATTTTGTCAAAGGCTTTCTCTGCATCTATTGAGATAATCATATGGTTTTATTTTTTTTCAATTTGTTAATGTGGTGTATTACATTGATTGATTTGCGGATATTGAAGAATCCTTGCATCCCTGAGATAAAGCCCACTTGATCATGGTGTATGATCTTTTAATATGTTGTTGGATTCTGATTGCTAGAATTTTGTTAAGGATTTTTGCATCTATGTTCATCAGTGATATTGGCCTGTAGTTTTCTTTTTTGTGACATCTTTGTCAGGTTTTGGTATTAGGGTGATGGTGGCCTTCATAGAATGAGTTTGGAAGTTTACCTTCCTCTGCAATTTTGGAAGAGTTTGAGCAGGATAGGTGTTAGCTCTTCTCTAAATTTTTGGTAGAATTCAGCTGTGAAGCCGTCTGGACCGGGGCTTTTGTTTGCTGGAAGATTTTTGATTACAGTTTCAATTTCTGTGCTTGTGATGGGTCTGTTAAGATTTTCTATTTCTTCCTGGTCGAGTTTTGTAAAGTTGTACTTTTCTAAGAATTTGTCCATTTCTTCCAGAATGTGGTTAATTTTTGAATCCTGAAATATTCTTGCCAGTTGTATTCTTCAAACTCTAATCCTGCCTTCAGTTCCAAAGGCACAATATAGATCTCTTAACACTCTAGTGCTTAAAATCTGATGAACATGTATGATTTCCTCCAGTACTTTGTCAAGTATTCTCTCCACTATGTTGGAATCTCTGCTTCTGACACAAAAATTTTCAACTCACATATACAGCAAGGCTTTGTTTAGTGTGTGTGTGTATAAAACTCTAAATCCCTAATTGCCAGTGTATACGTGGTGTCTGCTAACCTTCTTGCAACAGATCACTTTTTGCTCTGTAATTTTATTTTCTGTTTCTATATTCCCTGCTTCATCATTTTAAAGCATATAAAAGATCTTGAACATTCATATTAAAGTCAACACGGCACATATAAATTATGTTTATAATTAGGTATTTCTTTTACCCTGCAAATGAGAAAGATATTCTGGGTGTTTCTAACCTTTCAAAGTCAAATGTGTTTATAATGTTTCTTTAGATAACTATCATTCCCAAGTCTGTGGTGTTATTGAAAGAGATTACTTTCCATTGCACAGCTGAGTTCAAATGCTTTTCACTTGAAAGTGAATTGCTCATTCATCTGAGTGATTTATTATGTCTGTGTCTTATTATTATTCTTTAATTAAATAATGGCATGATGTAATATACTAGTGAAGATATTAAGGAGACAGCGTACAAATGATTTGTAGGATGACAGTATCTAAAGCAGAATCTAGAGCAGGGAGTATATAAAGAAATAAGATGTTACAGAAGAGTAAAAGTTTACTTTTTTTCAATTATTTTTCTAAGATTAATGAATATAAGCTAAGATCTGAGACAGTTAAATGAAGGTCTTTTCAGTCCAAAGTTGCCAGCTCTACCTGGGAAAACTCTTCAGAATATCAAAACAATGCATTTTTAGATTTTTCTTCTGTTGTTTTTGTTGAGTATCTGAGGCTGTTAATGTTTGAATTTTTTACTGTGTTTATATGGTGCGATTCACTGTAGCTAAAGGAGGATTTCTCTTTCACTAGATATTCAACTTCTTTATTTCAGCTCTCTCCTGCTGGTTGGCTTTTCAACATTAATTGATTAATTAAAAATAATAAATGGTTTTGTCATGAAGTATTCTTATCAGCTTTTCTATGTTTCAGAAGCATGCAGAATTCCTTCTTCTACATAGCCAGGGAGGAAGACAACAGTTCTCTTTTCAAACATGTTGTGTACAATGCCTACTAAGGACTGTTTATTAAAAGAAAAGACAGTACCTTCCATTTCCCCCCAGCAACACTACAGCTTTGGGCAGAGGTTTTGCTCTGAAACTCACAGGCCTGTGATCCTCTCTCCATTAAGTTTATGGGACTTCACCACTGGTTTGCCATTGTCTAGCAGGGTCTGGGAACCCTGTTCCTCCACAAGATGCATCTATGAGCAGCTTTGGAACCAAACAAGTTCAGGATGTCTGAGGCTTTTAACACATCTAAGAGTAAGATTGGCCTATTTCTCTTTTTTGGTATAAAAAAAAATGAGAATTTACCCCTGTCCATTTAGTTATAGATTTTTCAGCTGAAGGTTTTCAGAAAAGTTGTTCTTTTGCTATGAAATTGTCAAACCCAAGATTTTCCTCTAGGTTTATTTGATTAAACCCCAGTACTGAGAGGGGCTTCCCCAGTGGCTCAGCAATAAAGAATCTGTCTGCAATGAAGGAGATGCAGGAGACATGGATTTGATCCCTGGGCCGGGAAGATCCCATGTAGGAGAGCATGGTAACCCACCCTAGTATTTTTGCCTGGAAAATCCTGTGGATAGAGGAGACTGGCAGGCTACAGTCCATAGGGTTCCAAAGAGGTGGACATGACTGAAGTGACTGAGCATGCACTGGGAGGGATAGACATTCACAAATGAGAAACCTGACATGTATGCTTTTTGAATGTGAAGAAAGACACATTAGTATATGTTCAATAGGAAGAGATGTAACAGTAATATGAACTGCAGTTCACTGACCATATAATAAGCACCATTTTCTTACTATTTGCTTTAAGTATGTTATTTCTACATATAGCATGTATTTCATGATATTTCAGTGAGGTAATTATTATTATCTCTATTTGATAGTTAGTAAAACTTGGGTTCACTGGGTTTAGTTACCTGACCAAGATCACACAGTAACTTTCAAAATATGACTCTGAATCTAAGTTTCTCAGACTCTTTCCACAAAAATCACATTGCCATTGTCTAGTGATCACTAATCCTATTATTAAAGCTTCACTCTTTTGTTGTTGTTGTTCAGTCACTCAGTCATGTCCGACTCTTTGCTACCCCATGGACTGTAGCACGCCAGGCTTCCCTGTCCATCACCATCTCCTGGAACTTGCTCAAATTCAAATGCATTGAGTTGATGATGCCATCCAACCATTTTGTCCGCTGTCATACCCTTCTCCTTCTGCCTTCAATCTTTCCCAACATCAAAGCTTTACTCTGACCCTGAAAAATGTATCCAAGTTGCTGCTGCTGCTAAGTCGTTTTAGTCATGTCCAACTCTGTGCGACCCCAGAGATGGCAGCCCACCAGGCTCCCCCGTCCCTGGGATTCTCCAGGCAAGAACACTGGAGTGGGTTGCCATTTCCCTCTCCAATGCGTGAAAGTGAAAGTGAAGTCGCCTAGTTGTGTCTGACTCTTTGCGACCTCATGGACTGCAGCCCACCAGGCTCCTTTGTCCATGGGATTTTCCAGGCAAGAGTACTGGAGTGAAGTGCCATTGCCTTTTACATTATCCAAGCTACTTAATCTTTATATATCTTTGGTATATTTTCTATAAAAGGGAAATAATAAATCTTATCCACCTCAATGAACTCAAGTGAGGATGAAGTAATTTATAAAAACAGCTTTGAAATTATGTGTTCTGTGTGTTCTCATTCAGTCAAGTCTGACACTCTGCCACCATGCAAACTGTAGTCCACCAGGCTCCTCTGTCCATGGGATTCTCCAGGCAAGAATACTGGAGTGAGTTGCTATACCCTCCTCCATGGGATCTTTCCAACCCAGGGATCAAACCCACATCTTCTGCATCTCTTTTGCATTGGCAGGTGGATTCGATATCACTGCACTATCTGGAAGGCCCACGTACACTATGAAACACTATTAATACATATCTGAATAGAATCACAACATTTAAAACCATTATTTCTCAAGTGATTGTGGTAGCAGAAGTAATGAAAGTCACAAATCAACTGAAATCGCATTCAATTCAAATCAGGTGAAAACATGGCACAAAGGTTTTCAGTGTAGATTTACTTCATTAAAATTAAACCTTGCATTTAAAAACACACAGAAATCATTTTTACAGACATAACCAAGAAAGGTAAAAATTAAAAGACATACAGTAGTTAAGGAACACTAAAGATAATATAAAAATCCCCTAGGAACAATGAATAAAATTATGCTTACTTTGTTAAACCATTTTCCCACACATAGGAAATTTTTTCACAATGAAATTATAATTTTTTTAATTTTAAATGGGCAAACCAGATTGAGTCGAGTTCTTTTTCTTGTTCCTTCTTCACCCAACATCCAACATATGGAATTACAACCATAAGTTCCATGCTGCTCCCCTGGGTCATCCACACCCAGTATCCCAGTGGCTTTTACAGAAGAAAGTGACCATAATTCTTGGGGAATACAAACCTTAAAAACCTACACAGTTTATACATACATAGGAAAACAATAGAATGGTAAAGACTGGAGATCTACATAGGAAACAAAGGAATGGGGAAGACTAGAGATCTACACAGGAAGCCAATAGAATGGGAAAGAATAAAGATCTCTTTAAGAAAATTAGAGATACCAAGGGAACATTTCATGAAAGGATGGGCACAGTAAAGGACAGAAATAATATGGACCTAGCAGAAGCAGAAGATATTAAGAAGCTGTGGCAAGAATACACAGAAGAACTATACAAAAAAATACCTTCATGACCCAGATAATTATGATGGTATGAACACTCACCTAGAGCCAGACATCCTGGAATGTGAAGTCAAGTGGGCCTTAGGAAGCATCACTATGAACAAAGCTGGTGGAGGTGATGGAATTCCAGTTGAGCTATTCCAAATCCTAAAAGATGATGCCATGAAAGTGCTGCACTCAATATGTCAGCAACTTTGGAAAACTCAACAGTGGCCACAGGACTGGAAAAGTTCAGTTTTCCTTCCAGTCCCTAATAAAGGTAATGCCAAAGCATGCTCAAACTACCACAAAATTGCACTTATTTCACAGGCTAGCAAAGTAATGTTCAAAATTCCCCAAGCCAGGCTTCAAAAGTATGTGAACTGTGAACTTTCAGATGTTTAAGCTGAATTTGAAAAAGGTAGAGGAACAAGAGATCAAATTCCCAACATCTCTTGGATCTTTGAAAAAGCAAGAGAGCTCCAGAAAAAATATCTACTTCTGCTTTATTGACTACGCCAAAGCCTTTGACTGTATGCTGAGTTGCTTCAATCATGTCTGACTAATCATGATGGACTATAGACCATCAGGCTTCTCTGTCCATGGGATTTTCCAGGCAGGAATACTGGAGTGGGTTGCCATTTAAATTCTTCAAGAGATGGGAATACCAGAC
Source organism: Bos mutus (assembly GCF_027580195.1). NCBI lineage: Eukaryota > Metazoa > Chordata > Mammalia > Artiodactyla > Bovidae > Bos > Bos mutus. Next base: position 53,886,719 of record NC_091617.1, read on the forward strand.
CACCTGACCTGCCTCCTGAGAAATCTCTATGCAAGTCAGGAAGCAATAGTTAAAACTGGACATGGGACAACAGACTGGTTCCAAATAGGGAAAAGAGTACATCAAGGCTGCATATTGTCACCCTGATTATTTAACTTATAATGCAGATTACATCATGAGAAACGCTGGACTGGAAGAAGCACAAGCTGGAATCAAGATTGCCACGAGAAATATAAATAACCTCAGATATGCAGATGACACCACCTTTATGGCAGAAAGTGAAGAAAAACTAAAAAGCCTCTTGATGAAAGTGAAAGAGGAGAGTGAAAAAGTTGGCTTAAAACTCAACATTAAGAGGGATGGTATGGGGAGGGAGGAGGGAGGAGGGTTCAGGATGGGGAACACATGTATACCTGTGGCGGATTCATTTTGATATTTGGCAAAAATAATACAATTATGTAAAGTTTTAAAATAAAATAAAATTAAAAAAAAAAAAAGAAGAAACAGAAACTGAAAGTCAAAATAGGAGACAGAAGAGTATGTTCCAAACAAAAGACCCAAATAAAACCCTAGAAAAAATGAAAAAAAAAAAAAAAACAACTCAACATTAAGAAACCTTAAGATCATGGCATCTGGTCCCATCACTTTATGGCAAATAATTGGGGAAACAATGGAAACAGTGACTGATTTTATTCTGGGGGCTCCAAAATCTTTGCAGATGGTGACTGCAGCCATGAAATCAAAAGATGCTTGCTCCTTGGAAGAAAAGCTATGACCAACCTAGATAGCATATTAAAAAGCAGAGACATTACTTTGCCAACAAGGTCCATCTAGTCAAAGGTATGGTTTTTCCAGTAGTCATGTATGGATGTGAGAGTTGGACTATAAAGAAAGCTGAGCACCAAAGAACTGATGCTTTTGAATTGTGGTGTTGGAGAAGACTCTTGAGAGTCTCTTGGCCAGCAAGGAGATCCAACCAGCCCATCCTAAAGGAAATCAGTCCTGAATATTCATTGGAAGGACTGATGCTGAAGCTGAAGTTCTAATACTTTGGCAACCTGATGCGAAGAACTGACTCATTGGAAACGACCCTGTTGCTGGGAAAGATTGAAGGCTAGAGCAGAAGGGGATAACGGAGGATGAGATGGATATGAGTTTGAATAAACTCCAGGCATTGATATGAAACAAGTAGGCCTGGCGTGCTTCAGTCCATGGGGTCACAAAGTGTTGGACACTACTGAGCGACTGAACTGAAACAAACAAATCTATATAGTAACCACTGTAGGCTTCCCAGGTGGTACTAGTGGTAAGGAATCCACCTGGCAATTCAGGAGACAAAAGAGATCTTGGTTTGATCCCTGGGTTGGGAAGAACCCTTGGAAAAGGAAATGACAACCCACTCCAGTATTCTTTCCTGAGAAATCCCATATACAGGGTAGCCTGGCAGCTATAGTCCATGGGGTTGCAAAGTATCAGACAGTACTAAGCATTTGAATACAAAGAGAGGGAGAGAGAGAGAAAGAGAGAGAGAGAGAAACCAATGTAGAAGAGTACTTTGGCCTCATTTCAACATGGGAAGATTCTTCAGTTATCAAATAGGATATACCTTTCCATAGATAGACGTGTTCCAAAAGGGCTTTATTGTTTTTCCTCCCTCCACCCCATAATTCACTCTCTACACATCATAGATGAATCTTTGAATATTATATGGGATTATTTTGCCTGTAATTTCTTAATAGTAGATATATATGTGTGTGTGTGTGCATCTTAATTTTAAATATCTTAATCTGTCTGTCTTCCTCTCTGTATGTCTTCTCTTTCTTTCTCTTCCATTATCCCTCTCAATAAATGTATGTGTACTTAGTCACTCAGTCATGTTTGACTCTTTGGGACACCATGGACACCATGGTAGCCCACCAGTCTCCTCAGTCTTCGGGGATTCTCCAGATAAGAATACTGTAGTGGGTTGCTGTGCCCTCCTCCAGGGGATTTTTCCAACCAGGGATTGGACCTGGGATTAGACCCAGGTCTCTCACATTGCGGGTGGATTCTTTACTGTCAGAACCACCAGGGAAGCCCAAGAATACTGGAGTGGGTAGCCTATCACTTCTCCAGTTGATCTTACCATTCCAGGAACTGAACTGGGATCTCCTTCATTGCAGGCGGGTTCCTTACCAGCTGAGCTACTAGGGAAGATTAGATAGATGCATAAATAGACAGCTGAGAGAGATTAGATAGATACATATACACACAGTCCCCCCCACCCAACACCAGCTATAATAACAGTATTTGCTTTGACTTCCAGTCCTAATTTTTCTGTTCTTTGAGCCTAATCTTAAAGTTATTTTGGGGGCTTCCCTGGTGGCTCAGCATTAAAGAATCCATCTGCAATGCAGGAGATATGGGTTTGATCCCTAAGTCGGGAAGATCACCTGGAGAAAGGAAAAGGCAATCCACTCCCAATATTCTCATTTGGGAAATTCCATGGACAGAGGAGCCTAGTGGGATACAGTCCATGGGGTCGCAAAAGAGTCAGACACAACTGAGTATTTAAATGACAACAGTGACAACAATTTTGTGTTCAACTTGCTGTGTTTGGCGCTGGGCAGTCAAACATTGGCAGTGGGAGAACTTTGGATAAGGGGAACATGAACAATCTATTCTCAAAGTCAGAGGAAGATATGAGTTTTTATGAGCATTAGAGAAATTATGAAGCAAGCTTCTACCAATGGAACTTTCATTGAAATACTTTTAAAATAAAGTAGAGAGAACTTGATTGGAATTAAGAATTGTGAGTTAAGGAACGGGGCACACATCCGGATGCAACACAGTTTAGCAGCCTATGTTATTAAAGAAAAAGGGATAGAAATTCAAGAGATTCACAGGTTGCATTATATCTTAAGGGGATGCAATTTCTTCTTGTGCATTATAGGAAGATCTTATATAAAACTATAATAACATAAAAAAAAACCCTATGGGTTATCCTAAATAAGTCACTATCATTCACTATTCAGAAAATAATTCCTCATTTTAAAAATATCTCAATTCAAAGTTATCTTTTTATATTTCTTCGTGAATGTACTTTTCAATTTAGAAAGAGATATGAAATAAATTTTATAATGTCTCTTTTTACTGTCTTAGCTTCTTTCAGTTCAGTTCAGTCACTTAGTCATGTCCGACTCTTTGTGACCCCATGGACAGCAGCACACCAGGCCTCTTTGTCCATCACTAACTCCTGGAGCTTTCTCAAACTCATGTCCATCAAGTCAATAATGCCATCCAACCATCTCATCCTCTGTCTTCCCCTTCTCCTTCTTCCTTCAATCTTTCCAGTGAGTCAGTTCTTTGTATCAGGTGGCCAAAGTATTGGAGCTTCAGCTTCAGCATCAGTCCTTCCAATGAATATTTAGGACTGATTTAATTTAGGATGGACTGGTTGGATCTCCTTGCAGTCCAAGGGACTCCCAAGAGTCTTCTCCAACACCACAGTTCAAAAGCATCAATTCTTTGGTGCTCATCTTTCTTTATGGTCCAACTCTCACATCCATACGTGACTACTGGAAAAACCATAGCTTTGACTAGACAGACCTTTGTTGGCAAATTCAGGGGACTTTTAATAACTATAATCTATAAAAATTGCTGATTGATGATTGGATGCAAATTTATAAGGGGAGAAAGAAGCCTAAGTGAGTCATAGGTCAGGTAAATAATGACAAAATCCTTCCCCAAGATAGTACTAAAGGAAGAGGGAAAATTTTTCAGAGATGATAAATCTCTTTTAAGTGCCATATAATTGAAAGGCCTGTGGAATATCTTGTAGAGACGTCCAATAAGGATAGAAAAGGTTAAGTGTGGTTGTAGAACTGAGGTCTGAGTTGGTCATCATTTACATGTAAGGGATATTTGAGATGATACCTGTAATACATTAATGAATGAATTCATAGAACAATAACTGGCACCTGAAAGAACTCAATAAATATCACCTACTCTTACAATGTCTCAGGAAGAGTTTGTCAAGTAAAAGATAGACTTTAGAAAAAGACTTGTTCTCCAAAGGTCATGTTATAAAATAAACACATAATGAATAAAGACTGAGGTATGAAAAGTCATTGCAATGAGAAATGACTACCATAAGACTTGACTAGTGTTACTGATATAGCTATTACTATTATCTGGGAAAGTTGCAATTGCTAAGTCTTTATCATTTTCTTTTCATGTTAATAATTTATTTTTTGCATCACAACAGGTAAAATTAAATATTCAAAACAAGGAAGCTCCCAAATATTGCACCACTGCACTTCAACAGTATTTCCTTTTGACTGTCTGATAGGCAATATGTATAGATGACATGGAACAACCCTTCTGCATATTTTTATTCTACACAGAACTTATCAATGTTTTAAATGTAGTACAATTTGAATGAACATTAGGATGAATGGATGAATAAATGTATCCTTACCATGCTTATTGTTCTGCTTTTTTAATAACTATATTTATTTTTAATTAATGATTGCTTTGCAGTATTGGTTTGATTTCTGCCATACATCAACATGAATTAGCCACAGGTGTATACATGTCCCCTTCCTCCTGAACCTCCCTTCCACCTGCCACCCTTTCTTACCCCTCTAGGTTTTTACAGAGCCCCAGTTTGAGTTCCCTGAGTCATACAGCAAATTTCCATTGATATCTATTTTACATATATTAGTGTATATGCTTCCATGCTCCTCTATCCACTCATCTCACTGTCTCCTTCCTCTCTCCAGCCCTTGTCCATAAGTCTGTTCTCTATGTCTATGTCTCCACTGATGCCCTGTGATAGGTTCATTGGTATCATCTTTCTAGGTTCCATATATATGCATTAATGTATGATATATATATTTTTTTACTTTCTGACTTACTTCACTGTAAGTCAGCTGTAGGTTCATCCACCTCATTAGAACTGACTCAAATGTGTTCCTTTTTAGGGCTGAGTGGTATTCCATTGTATATATGTACCACAGATTATTTATCCCTTCATCTGTCGGTAAATATCTAGGTTGTTTCCTTGTCCTAGTTATTGTAAATAGTTCTGCAGTGAACACTGAAGTACATGTGTCTTTTTCAGTTTTGTTTTCCTTAGGGTATATGTCTAGAAGTGGTATTGCTGGGTCATATGGTGGTTTTTATTCCCAGTTTTTTAAGGAATCTCCATACTGTCTTCCATAGTGGTTGTATCAATTTACATTCCCACCAGCAGTGCAAGAGGGTTCCCTTTTCTCCACACCATCTCCAGAACTTTATTGTTCAGTTTTAAAACGATTGTTTTTCTTACCATTGACTGAATGTAAATCTTATTTGTTGACTAAGTGAGGAATCAGTGTATAGAGAGCACAACTAAAGGATAGAGAAGATATTTAGATATTTGAAATTGAAGGGAATCAAGTTTTTGGGATCCAGAGAAGCTCAGAGATCTGAAGACCAAGAGTAATATTCATAAAGGAGCCAATCTTTGTATTCCAGAGAGCAAGTTCTGATTAGACACAAGAAGACATGGAGCTGTTTTTAGGCTCTTTTATTTAATATTGTAACCAGACTTTCCTGGATCAAATGTTCATTTATTTCTGCTTTGGAGTATATACCACTGATAGCCACCTGAGAAAAAAATTGCCTATGATTAAAGCATCTGCATGGTCATAAAAAATATAGCTTTCCTACTAAGTATCTTTATGGCACCATGGAAACCAAGATTTGATAGTACAGTGGCGAAGAATCTTTTTTACAGAGAGGATAACTTTGGGGAAAAATGATATACACTGGGCACAGTTTTTCCCATTTGAAATGATAATAGTTTTGTAGAGGTCACTCACATATTCTTATTTACTGAATAATATCAGTGATAGCATATTATTACTTGTTGATTGCTAAAATGTCACTACTTGGGCATACATGAAAGGTGGTTATGAAGAAGCAGTTAGTTTTTTACATAGTGAATTAACTTTTAGTTTCACACTTAGTGGCATGTCAGCCTTTGTACAGGAGGACAGTGAATTTGCATACACACCCCCTCAGACATTGAGGATTGAACTGTGAACTGCATCAAAGCAAACACGGCACAGCTACTAGTAAGTGTGCTTGATAAACATGTACGTCAACAAGCAGTGAATAGGTATACCACAGTGGATGCAGTTCTTAGGCTGACAGCATGCCTAGGTGCTGGAGGAGCAGGACATAGGTCCAACAGTCACATTGTTGGAGGGATTCTGTGATTGCTCTGGGTCACCCTGTGCTGTGTTTGGTGGTTTCTGATGCCAGGGATTTCCAGACATCTCTCAGGTGTTTTCTGTCTTGGTCATGACTCATTATAAGCAAATATAAAAAGGTTCCATTCTGCCCAGGGTCATTGCTCTGAAGGCACTCTTTCTATCCTCCAACTACTACATTCCCCGCCCCCTCCCCTCCCCGCCCCTTAGTTCCCTGCTTAGGATAAGCTGAAACCTTTTTCTGAATTTAGAACACAGACTAGGAGCAAAATTAAGAAGGCCACATGAGGGCTCTGGATGAACATATGTTTGCCAGCATTCCAGAATCTTGCTATGCAAAGCATCATCCTTGATCTGCAACAATCATTATGACCAGGGCAGAATTGAGTGCCCGTCAGAGTCTTACTGGTAAGAATCTGCATCTTAACAGATGTCCAACTGATCCCAGTGTACATACAATAAAGTTTAAGAAATAGCATCTCAGGGCCCCTGGAAGATGTGATTTCTGATCACATTAGTCATTCCTGGGGCTAGAAATAAAGAGCCAAATCGAATATACCAAACATGTCTCTACAATGTTAGAATAAGAGAAGTATCTCAGGAGTCATGTGCTCTAATTCTAGATTTAAACTGAGGTCCATGGAAGCTCCAAGACAAACTGTTCTAACAAACTGGAAGACACATATTCTACTTTTTTAAAAATGAAATTTCTTACATTTAGAATAAACTAGACCAATGTGATTAGAGTAGAACTTGATTTTCCTTATTAATTTTAATCCCCAAAATTAGTTGGCTCATGGAGAGATATCAAATATTCAAGAGGTTCTGAGGAAGAGGTTTGGGGAAGTTTTCTGTGTCCCAAGTACTCTGCAGTGTGGACTAATTGCATGACCAGGGCCTTCCATTACACTGCTCTATTGGTTTTGTGTGTTTTCAGCCTAATTATTTGCCACAAGCCACTGCATATTCTGCATTTTGGCTAGGTTTCTTAAGATAATACAAAACAGAAAAAGACAAAGTCCTCTTTCATGCCTCTGTGTCTTTGAAGCCACATAATTTAAACCATCACAATATGTGCTATTTCCTTCCCTTAAAGAGGCATCTGGTGGTATCATTACACTTCTTGCAAAATCCCAAATAAGATGGTATATATGAAAGGATCTTGTAGATGCTGAAGACCTATTTCATTTTAAGGTGCTAGATTAAAAAAATTATTGTAATTATTGTGTTTGTTATTATTTTATATTAATTAATATTATATTAATAGCAGTTGTAATTACAAATAATATCATTGTTATTATTACTACTGAAGTCACTGCTGTAATTACAATTGTATTAATAATAACCAGAATGATATGATAATAGAGTAAATGCTTGAAGTAAGCTTCACAGCTTCCAGCTATCAAGAATTAAAGAAACTATTTAATCGTTCTACATTTTCCCCCTAGATCACTATAAAGACATTTGTAATGTTCTGCAAATATAGATTTTGGTCTTTGTTTGGGTTTATCCAGAAGTAAGAATTGACCAGTACAAGGAGTTAAAATGGGAGAAAAATGTAAGGAACACTAGAATGGAAAGCTGTGAATAAGGATTACAGTATTAAGTCAGCTATCACAGTGGGCAACCAGAACTTAATCCTGCAGGGGATTGCTTGTCAATGTGGTGATGGAAGCAGAAGTGGTGTAACCACAAACCAAAAAAAAAAAAAAAAAAAAGCAGACCACCTCTAGAAGGAAAAGACATGGCAGGAGTTTTCCTCAGGAGCTTCCAGAGGTGTGTATCCCAGTTTGACACCTCAAGTATAGTTCAGCGAGACCTACTGTGAATTTTCCAAAAGAAAAGGAAATGCAAAAAGTCAAAATGGTTGCATGAGGAGGCCTTAAAAGTAACTGAGAAAAGAAGAGACGCTAAAGGCAAAGGAGAAAAGGAAAGACATACCCATTTGAATGCAAAGTTCCAGAGAAGAGCAAGAAGAGATAAGAAAGCCTTCCTCAGTGATCAATGCAAAGTAATAGATGAAAGCAATAGAATGGGAAAGACAAGAGATCTCTTCAAGAAAATTACAGATACCAGGGGAACATTTCATGTAAAGATGGGTACAATAAAGGACAAAAACAATATGGACCTAACAGAAGCAGAAGATATTAAGAGGTGGCAAGAATACATAGAAGAACTATACAAAAAAGATCTTCATGACCCAAATAACCATGATGGTGTGATCACTCACCTAGAGACAGATATCCTGGAGTGTGAAGTCAAGTGGGCCTTAAGAAGCATCACTATGAACAAAGCTAGTGGAGGTGATGGAATTCCAGTTGAGCTATTTCAAATCCTAAAAGATGATGCCATGAAAGTGCTGCACTCAATATGCCAGTAACTTTGGAAAACTCAGCAGTGGCCACAGGACTGGAAAAGGTCAGTTTTCATTCCAATCCCAAAGAAAGGTAATGCCAAAGAATGCTCAAACTACCACACAACTGCACTCATCTCACACGCCAGCAAAGTAATGAAAAAGCTCTCTAAGTGAGGCTTCAACAGTACGTAAACTGAGAAATTTCAGATGTTCAAGCTGAAATTAGAAAAGGCAGAGGAACCAGAGATCAAATTGCCAACATCGCTGGATCATCAAAAAAGCAAGAGAGTTCCAGAAAAACATTTACTTCTGCTTTGTTGAGTATGTCAAAGCCTTTGACTGTGTGGATCACAACAAACTGTGGAAAATTCTTCAAGATATGGGAATACCAGACCACCTTACCTGCCTCCTGAGAAATCTGTATGAGTGTCAAGAAGCAACAGTTAGAACTGTACATGGAACAATGGACTAATTCCAAATTGGGAAAAGAGTACATCTAAGCTGTATATTGTCACCCTTATATATAAGCTGTATATATTTCACCTGGGTGAAACACAAGCTGGAATCAAAATTGCCAGGAGAAATATCAATAACCTCAGATACACAGATGCCACCACCCATATTTCAGAAAGTTAAGAAGAACTTAAGAGCCTCTTGATGAAAGTGAAAGACGAGAGTGAAAAAGTTGGCTTAAAACTCAACATTAAGAAACCTAAGATAATGGCATCCGGTCCCATCACGTCATGGCAAATAATTGGGGAAACAATGGAAACAATGGCTGACTTTGTTTTCCTGGGCTCCAAAATCACTGCAGGTGATGACTGCAGCCATGAAATTAAAAGACACTTGCTCCTTAAAAGAAAAGCTATGACTCATCTAGACAGCATATTAGAAAGCAGAGACATTACTTTGCCAACAAAGGTCTGTGTAGTCAAAGCGATGGTTTTTCCAGTCATGTATGGATGTGAGAGTTGGACTATCAAGAAAGCTGAGTGCCAAAGAACTGATGCTTTTGAACTGTGGTGTTGCAGAAGACTCTTGAGAGCCCCTTAGACAGCAAGGGGATCCAACCAGTCCATCATAAAGGGAATCAATCCTGAATATTCGTTGGAAGGACTGATGCTGAAGCTGAAACTCCAATAGTTTGGCCACCTGATGCAAAGAACTGACTCACTGGAAAAGACCCTGATGCTGGGAAATAGTGAAGGTGGGAGGAGAAGGGGACAACAGAGGATGAGATGGTTGGATGGCATAACCGAATCAATGAACATGAGTTTGGATAAACTCCAGGAGTTGGACAGGGAGGCCTGACATGCTGCAGTCCATGGGATCGTAAAGAGAAGGACATGACTGAGCAACTGAATTGAACTGAACTAAATTGTGGATTTTTGAACTCCAGAGGTCTAAGATAATAAGCCTGTGTTTCTTGATGCTCCAATACCTTTGATTCAATTTGTTACAGCAGGTTGAGGAATTGGTACACATTTTGTTAAAAAATATATATACCTCATGGTTATACCATCTAAAAGTACAGTGAACTGAGCTTTTTCCCACGTTTTCCTCAATTGAAAGACCTCCTTTCAATTTTGTTAAAAAATATATATACCTCATGGTTATACCATCTAAAAGTACAGTGAACTGAGCTTTTTCCCACGTTTTCCTCAATTGAAAGACCTCCTTTCAATTGAGGTCTGCTCCTCTTAGTTTTCATTTCCTTCCAATGAGGAGAAAGAACTTTCCTTCCCAGTTGTGGCATAAAGGTCTCAGACATAGCAGTGCAAAAATTGACAGTTGGAATTTAGCCAAGAAAGGACTAAAAGTAGATCCTGACAGTCTGATATAAGAATTAAGTGAGATTATATAAATATGAACTTGCCAGGTGGGGCTGGTGGTAAAGAATTTGCCTGCCAGTGCAAGAAATATGAAATGTGGATTAGGTCCCTGGGTTGGGAAAATCCCCAGGGGGAGGGCATGGCCATCCACTCCAGTATTCTTGCCTGGAGAATCCCATAAACAGAGAAGCAGGTTACAGCCTATAGGATAGCAAAGCAGTGGACACAACTGAGTGACTTAGCACGGCACATGTAGTAAGTATCCTGGTTGGAGTCCCATTAAATGAGTGCATGATAAACTTTTACCTTCCTTCCTCCTTCCTCTTGTATCTATCAAACCTATCTTCTCCTTCAAATCCAGGTCCAATATCACCTCTTTTCTGAAATCTTCCTATCTGTAGCAGAAACATTTTATTTTGGTGTATTAGGGTACATACTTCATGAAAAACAGTTTATTTTCATTATTTATTTATGTTTATCCTTGCCACTAAATTATGAATCCCTGAGGGCAAAGATACTGTTTCATTCTTTTGAAACTCCCAGGTATAATATAGTGTATAAAAGTTTATCCCACAAGAAATAATATTGAATGAAAGGACTTTTATTTGCAAAACTCAGTTGTTTCTCAGATAGAGGTTCCATCTTACAGTTATTTCACACCTCTTGCAGAATCATCTAGGCTCTTATATCATATTTCTGAGGATTCTAGATCCTTGTCTTATTTTCACATCAGCAGTTTCATTAAGAAATCTCTCCCAAGACAGGGTGTTTTAAATGCCCATCATCACCCCCATTACATAGTGATTTTTCATTAGTCTCACTATAATTCCTGTCACTGAAAGGTTACCCTGGAAAACTGAAACTAAATATTCTAATTAGTGCTTGGGAAACATTTTTTTTTTTTTTTTACATCCTGAACATCTGTAAAAATTAATGGTCTTTCCATGGAATGTATATTTATTTATTAGATAGAAAATAGTGAGCTGTACTTAGCAGTAAAGCCAGCAGAATGCAAGAAGGTATGTACTTTGTTCTCCTTTGTTGCCACAACATTTATAACCTCTACAAAGCAGAAAACAGCTGTTACCCTGGCAGTCTGCAGTATATTTTGGGCAAGTAGGGCAGCAGGGTGACTAATGTGCACTGTAATGGCATTATAAGTGAGTCACTAGAGTGCAATTATCAGTGCAGTTTCCACATGCTCGGTTTATGATTAGGTTAATCAGTTCCTTAACTGGTTTCACTCTGTATATTCTTCTGGAACACTTGAACACTTTACTCTCTTTTTTGGAGGACCTGGACATTGAATTTATTTTTGGTTGTTTCCTGGTTAGATCTCATAGGTCATCTTTGCTGCAAATTTCTGTTTTCCCTAGATCCTGTTTGACCCTGGAGACGAATCTGCAAACAGTACCGCTGTACAAGATTCAATCAATGCTCAGTTTCCCAAGGCATCATGCATTTTAGCAACTAGGAGTCTCAAGGGAGCTGGTTTTCTCTACTGCTTTTCTTAATCTTATTATTCATGGTCATGAGGATGCACACAGGGAGGAGATAGTATTCATTCTTCACATGGAGTGGGCTTCTCATAGGCAACTCATGGGCCTCTCAACTTGTAAATGACGAGAGGAGAGTGGTTTCTGGAGCACTTCATGAACTGTGGCCTAACAGAAAGTCAATCGAGGAAACGCCTGCAAGTTCTATTTCCTTAATGTTCCCATATTTTGGAGGTAAAGCTGAGTTTTCTCCTTCTTTCAACACACCTTTGATTATTTCCCTCCCCTACTTAAAGTCTTTAATGAAATCCTAGTCATAGCAGATGGAATTTAAATTTTCTGCAACATAGCTATCATGGCGTATGAATGTCTGTGTGCTCAGTCTGACTCTTTTGCCACTCCACAGACTGTAGCCCGCCAGATTCCTCCATCCATGGGATTTTCCAGGCAAGAATACTGGAGTGGGTTACCATTTCCTCCTCCAAGGGATCTTTCTAACTCAGGGATTAAACCCATGTCTCCTGCATTGGCAAGCAGATTCTTTACCACTGAATTACCTGGGTATCACAGATAGGCTCTAGAGTGGCTTTATTTATGCCTTGTATTATCTTCTGTACTTGAACATGGGAAGAATCTGCAACTTGCTGCTAATCAATAGGATTACATGGCAGGAAACTGTTGCGGGCCTCTAGAAACTTTGCACAGCAGCAAGGAGGTGAGAGTTGCTTCTAACCAACAACTGAGAAAAGCAACTTATACACAGTTTTACAGCTGCAAGAGACTAAATTACACCAATTCTTTGAGTAGCAAAGTGGTCTCTTCTCCAGTTGAGCCTCCAGATGAGAACACAGCTGACCAATACCTTGATTGCAGCCTGTGAGACCATAAACAGAGAACCCAGTTAAACAGTGCCCAGATTCCTGAACCACAGAAATTTTGTGATAATGAATGTGTACTGTTTTAAGCACTAGTGTCATAGTGATTTATTACACATCCATGGAAAACTAATACAAAAAGCAAAGACTTCTATAATTTAGTTACATTTTTAGCTGCTTTTTATGTTCATGTGTGTATTTCTGATACCTGTCGCACAAAGTGGCACTAGTGGTAAAGAGCCTACTTGCCAATGCAGAGGACTAAGAGATGCAGGTTTGATCCCTGGGTCTGGAAGACCCTCTGAAGGAGGGCATGGGAACCCACTCCAGCATTCTTGCCTGGAAAATCCCTTGGACAGAGGAGCCTGGCAGGCTACAGTCCATGGGGTTGCAAAGAGTTGGACATGACTAAAGCAACTTAGTAAGCATGCATGTCACACAAGACTATTTTCTAAATAGTCAGTATTCTTATCTACAAAATGCAAATATTAAGCAACTGACTGGTGTACAACTGTCTTTACTATTACAGGGGATAATGATACTTGAAAGTTTTTGTGAGTATTAAATTATATGACCCATGGGAGCAGTTATTGCAATTTTTAGCACATTGTAGGCACTCAGTAAATATTAATTTCATTTATCTTTCACTTGCCCTACCTTTCCAAATAAGCATTTTGACCAGCAGTCTCTATGCCTTCAATTTTCCTGTTCCTTCTTTCCAGAATGCCCTTCACACTCATCTCCATTCCCTACTTTAAACTTCAGCTCATATTTAACTTCTTTTTTTTTTTTAATTTTATTTTATTTTTAAACTTTACATAATTGTATTAGTTTTTTCAAATATCAAAATGAATCCGCCACAGGTATACATGTGTTCCCCATCCTGAACCCTCCTCCCTCCTCCCTCCCCATACCATCCCTCTGGGTCGTCCCAGTGCACTAGCCCCAAGCATTCAGTATCGTGCCTACCTGACTTCAGGCTCTACTACAAAGCCACAGTTATCAAGACAGTATGGTACTGGCACAAAGACAGAAGTATTGATCAATGGAATAAAATAGAAAGCCCAGAGATAAATCCACGCACATATGGACACCTTATCTTTGACAAAGGAGGCAAGAATATACAATGGATTAAAGACAATCTCTTTAACAAGTGGTGCTGGGAAATCTGGTCAACAACTTGTAAAAGAATGAAACTAGACCACTTTCTAACACCATACACAAAAATATTTAACTTCTATATGAAACATTTCTCCACAAGAATCTTAACCTTACTATATCTGTGCCTCTTCAGATTTAAAAATATAATAAAGGCTCTGATGAAGGTATAATGTGACTCACAATTATGCTTCTACAGGAGAGATAGCATGTCTGTACCAAGAGTTGAGTGTCTGTTGTAATTATATTTAGACTCTGGGTCTTTCTGGGATATGGTTCTTCCTCCCTGGTCTCATCTGTTATCAAGCCCCATCAGTAGAGTCCAGCACAGATTGGAAACAACAGATCCTGGAGATCTGAATGAAACTTCTGTCATATACTTACTCTGTTCCTTCCAGATGCATAACCTTCATTGTACTGGCCTTACTTTTCTTTACAAATACCTCTTTTTTTTTTTTTTCACTTTATCACAACATTACACTAGAAATGGATGAGGAAATCTGATGTATTTATTCTTTAATTTTTTAAAAAACAAATATGAGGATAGGAATAATACTAATAAGCAGACTTGTTACCTGATGAGGGGAAAGGTGAAAGGTATTTTTTAATTATTCCTATATTCAATCACAGTATTCTCTCCTTACATAGTTAAAACTTTCATAACCTTTGTGATTATGCTTTTTCTGTATTGCTTTCCTTCATGTGATTTACTGTTTTACGAGTTTTTTAATCCATAAAATAGGCAGTTAAGCCTGGAAGGAAAATAAGATGAAAATAGCATTTGTGGAATCAAAATGTCCCATTGAATGAAAGAAGAAATACCTTAACTGTGATAAAATCTTTCTTTGTCCCCTGTAGTCTTTGCTTTTACAATCTGAGAGGGCTTTGGTATCAAAAATGATCATATTAAACATTTTTCTCCCCATGCCTTAAATGTATATAGCTGTTAGTTTTTCATTAGAGTCCTGTAATGCAGTAGTTATATTAAGAGAGATTAGCTTTGGAAAGAAAATAAATGTCTCACTTTTTAAAAAATTCACTAACATTTTAAGATCATATTTTATTTTCTTTAGGTAATTTCCTTTTTGTTACAATCTGTCGCATTTAGGCTGAGTGCAGCTTTTTCCATAAATTTCGCACATGCACATGCACTAAATTGAGTGACTGTCTAGCAGTGACAGGAGAGAAGATGTTCTGCTGAATGTTCAGTTGTTCCCAGGGGCTTTCCAGGCTGTTGCTGTGATTCCTCAGTCTGTAATCTGGTTGGTTATCTCTTTGCAAATGTACATATAACTCAATCACAATATTCTTTTATAAATGTTAGACTGATGTTTGGCTGCTGAAGCTGTGATTTGTCTGGTTACATTTGTATCATGAAATATGAACACACAAATATTAAATAAAAAGGAAATAAGATTCAGTCCTGTTCAAAAAAAGTAACATCAGATATAGTCTAGTTAAACTTATAATTGTGCTACTCTTCTGTTGTACAGCTAACTTGAAGTTGTGGGTTGAAATCTACCAATAAGAGAAATGTAGAAGACCCTCTTAGCTGTATTAGAAAAGGACAGTGCTCATTCAGTGGGAGGCATGATTTTATTCTGATTTAATCTTTAGAACATTGGGAACATTTATTTACAATTAAATCCCATTAGAGGTGTTATCTTTCTTGTGCAAAACACATACATTGTTATTTAATAACCCCTTTGAGACTAGAGAAAATTTCTTCTAAAGAATTAAAAACTGTCAAAGATGCCCTTTTGAGTTTCAACTGAAGTAATTTGTATTTCTCTATAGGATCTACCTTTCTCCCACACTTTGTCCTGTATCTGCCATTATTTTCTGTCAGGTAATATTAACTAGAATGCCTCTAGTTAACTGGGGCATCTAGTGCCCCAATTTTTGTATACATAATCTCATTCACTATTAAAAAGAAATTTTGTTCACATCCCTAAGATCCCACATCCCTAAGTATCAGAAAAGCATTCATAGGACTGCTGTCTTATAAAAGCTAAATGTGTGACAGAAATCCACAATCCATAAGACCACATTGAGAACATTTTTTGAAAATGGAAAACTAGAAACATTTGCCTGCATTATCTCTTTTGAACCTTCTTCAGATTGTCTTCAAATATTTGAACATTTGAAGATAATATATGTATGTATCTCAAAAGAGATACAGTAGAATCAGTGGTGAAAAGGAGATGAATTTTACTGTATTAACCAGATTTCTCCTAGGGTGGTTATCTTAAGCATGACAAGCAGAGTCTTAGAAGAGATGTTACAGATAGAACTCAAGTACCAAATAAAATTAACAGAACAAAATATCTTTAACGTTTCTTAAAGATTCTATCATTAGAATATTTTAAGGACTAAGCCACCAAGTTTCTATGAATCTGATCTGGTCATTAAATGGTTTCACGTTGATCTTTCTTCCTCTGTGACATTTTTCACTGACAATCTTCATCATTCTTTATAATTTATCAGTAATATGATAGATTAGAAATTCTGTAAAAGGAAGCTGTGATGTCCAAAGGGATGATAAATTACTCTGCCTCATGATCCACCACCAATTCGATCATCTTCTTGAATAAAAACCACTCACTATCAATATCCTAAGGAAATAGTGTATAGCACAACATGGAGTATGGGTGCTGTTTTATTTTAGTCTTACAATTATTCCTTTCCTCTCATGAATACTGATTTCCCTACCTATAAGGCTCATTTTTGCCATATGTCTTCTGAGTATGTAAAACAAGGGCACTTTAAGGACTTTTTAGATTATATTTAATTGAGCTATATATTATAAATAGAGAAGAAAATTTTAACTATAGGTATATTAGTCAAGGTTCTCCAGAGAATGGAAGCTATGTGTATATGTATATCTATCTATATATAGATATATATTTGCAGTCCAAGGGACTCTCAAGAGTCTTTTCCACAGTTTAGTTCATTTCAGTTCACCTCAGTCACTCATTCGTATCCGACTCTTTGCGACCATTGAACCGCAGCATGCCAGGCCTCCTTATCCATCACCAACTCCTGAAGTTCACCCAAACTCATGTCCATTGAATCGATGATGCCATCCGACCATCTCATCCTCTGTCGTCCCCTTCTCCTCCTGCTCTCAATCTTTCCCAGCATCAGGGTCATTTCAAATGAGTCAGTTCTTCGCATCAGGTGGCCAAAGTATTGGAGTTTCAGCTTCAACATCAGTTCTTCCAATGAACACCCAGGACTGATCTCCTTTAGGATGGACTGGTTGGATCTCCTTGCAGTCCAAGGGACTCTCAAGAGGCTTCTCCAACACCACAGTTAGAAAGCATAAATTTTTCATTTTTTTTATGGTTCAACTCTCACATCCATACATGACTACTGGAAAAACCGTAGTCTTGACCAGACGGACCTTTGTTGGCAAAGTGATGTCTCTGCATTTTAGTACACTGCCTAGGTTCATCATAGCATTTCTTCCAAGGAGCAGGCATCTTTTAATTTCATGGCTTTAGTCACTAACAGCAGTGATTTTGGAGCCCAAAAAAACCCAACATCTGTCACTATTTCTACTTTGTACCCATCTATTTGCCTTGAAGTGGTGGGACTGGATGCCATGATCTTAGTTTTTTGACTGTTGTGTTTTAAGCCAGCTTTTTCACTCTACTCTTTCTTCCTCACCAATATGCTCTTCAGTTCCCCTTCAATTTGTGCCATTAAAGTGGTATCATCTACATAGTGAGGTTGTTGATATTTCTCCCAGCAGTCTTGATTCCAGTTTGTGATCTGTCCATCTTAGCATTTTACCTGATGTACTCTGCATATAAGTTAAATAAGCAGGATGACTATATATATATATATATATATAGAGAGAGAGAGAGAGAGAGAAGGCAATGGCACCCCACTCAAGTACTGTTGCCTGGAAAAATCCCATGGATGGAGGAGCCTGTAGGCTGCAGTCCTTGGGGTCGCTAAGAGTCGGACATGACTGAGCGACTTCACTTTCACTTTCCACTTTCATGCATTGGAGAAGGAAATGGCAACCCACTCCAGTGTTCTTGCCTGGAGAATCCCATGGACGGAGAAGCCTGGTAGGCTACAGTCCATGGGGTAGCACAGAATCAGACATGACTGAAGCGACTTAGCAGCAGCAGCAGCAGCAGCGAGAGAGAGAGAGAGAGAGAGATTGATTTAATAAATTGTCCCATGTAATTATGGAGATGCAAAGTATGCAGAGTGGGATGGTAGTCTGGACACTCAAGCAAATGATGATGATGCAATTCCAAGTCCAAAGACCATATACTGGAGCATTTCTTCTTGCTAGGTTTGTGTTTGATTGTATTCGGACCTTCAGCTAATTGGAAACTGAGAACCAGTGCCTTAACTCTGGAGTTTTTGAGTATCTGCTTCTATATGTTGCACACATGAGGTAAATGAAAGTATCAGGGACAAAATCTTCCCATGCAATGATACTTTCTGGCAGAAACTCAGGATTATGAAGATTGTAAATGCTCCTGAGTCTCTCGTATAGAAATGTGAAGGAGGTCATGCCCTTGTACACATATGTTGTCTCTTATAGCTCTATATTCCATTTCTACAGTTGTGTTTAGTATCAGTATGATTAGTACTCTCACATTTCCATTTCAGAGTCCTGTTAATGGTTGGCCTGAGTCTAATAGCTTTGGGGACAGGAAGTATCAAACCCTGTGTGGCAGCTTTTGGTGGAGACCAGTTTGAAGAAAAACATGTAAGAGTCCTATCATTTCTATGTTTAAAAAAAAAAAGTAGAGCAGGCATTAAATGACAGGTAGCCATTTGCCAAGAATGAAGTACTTCACTATCAGATCATATCTGAAGAGTTGTGTTCAGTGCTGGGTACTGGTCATTAATAGAATGAAAAAAAGGAAACATTTCAAAGGAAAGTGACCAACATGGCAAGTGGACTAAAAGGCGTATCTTATGAGGAAAGGTTGAGGGAAAAGGAGATATTTAGCCTGGATAAGATAAAATTAAAGAGAATATTACAACTGTCTATAGATATTGGAAGGATGTCAGTAATTAATCCAAAGATCAATAAGAGGAAGCTATAGAAAATCAGCTTTTTGCTTGATGGAAAGAAAAACTTCAAATAGCTACAAGTAGTGAGTTTGCTCTCACTTGAGATATTTTAGAAAATACATGGTCATCACTTTGGGAATGGGAGGTGGTGAGTAGTGTGGAGATGATTTAAGCATCTCTAGCTTCAGGATTCTATGAAAGGGGAAAATGACCATTTGGGATAAAACAGAATGAGTTTCTCTGGATGAACATGTCTGGATGATCATTTCTTCTTTTCCTAAATACTTTCCACTGTCAGTGGGGAAAAAGCAGTATGAATAAATGTAAAAATGGGTCTGTTAAGGAAGCAGTGACAACCAGGCGAGAAAGTAGTCTATTCTCGGATCAGACAACATTGCTAACTTCTTTTTACCCCTCAGTTTTCCTTTTTGATTCTCCTCATGTATTATTTCCTCTTCTATAGCTATTTATCATGTATCTGTTTTTCTGTTCTTTCTCTATGATTTGTCCTCCTTCTTTCCTCTAACCCATCAGAACATTTGAGTTATTTTATATTCTTCATCTGCCCGAGGGTCCATAGAATATAACTGCTTGCCAACCTTGGAGAAATAACCAGCCTCTGGCAAGTGGGATTCTATGCATAATGAACTATACACATGGATGAATAGAACAGGTTTAATTGGGGACCAGAAGAGGAAGCAAAATACACCATATATAGAAAATGGAGATTGTGCTGATGTGTCAGGAAAAGATATGGGAAGTCAGAATGAAGCACAGAAGTGCATAATAAATAAAGTGTCAACAATTTTATTTGTTGACACTTTATTTGAAAGTTACTTAATTTTGTAAGCACTCCACAAAGATATTCCAGAAATAGGACAAACCCACATTCAAGTTTCCACCAGTCACTTCCAAGCCCACAGACTTCCTTTTCTACTCTCTGGCAGACTTCCCATAAGCATTAGGGAAGCATTAGGAAAATTATCCTGTTTGATCAATAGTTTACTAGAACCATGTTCTAGTCCTATTCCTACCACACATTCCACAAAATCTATTTAATTTTTATCTCAGTTATTCATTCACTTAATTCCATTAAGAAGTGTCTACTGAGTCTGTAACTCTGGGAGTTGGTGTTGCACAGGGAAGCCTGATGTGCTGCAGTCCATGGGGTCACAAAGAGTCAGACACAACTGAGTGACTGAACTGAACTGAACTGAATCTGTAATATAAATCAGGTGCTATAGTATTAATTATAGTTGAGATTACAGAAAACAGTAAGATACAATTTCTGGCCTCTAAGAACTCTCAACCTACTGAAAGAAACAGACATTTAATGCAAGGAAACTAATATTAGAATAAATACATATATAACACAATGCATCCCTGGTGGCTCAGAGGTTAAACCATCTGCCTGCAATGCGGAAGACCTGGGTTCGATCCCAGGGTCGGGAAGATCCCCTGGAGAAGGAAATGGCAACCCACTCCAGCATTCTTGCCTGGAGAATCCCATGGATGGAGGAGCCTGGTGGACTACAGTCCACGGGGTCGCAGAGTCGGACACGACTGAGCGACTTTACTTACTTACTTAAACCCACATTATGGACAGCAATCTACTTTAGTCAAGGTCAACTGATTTTAATGTTATCTCATCCAAAAACATTCTCACAGAAACAAAATAATGTTTGACCAAATATCTGGACAATGTGGTGCAGCCAAATTGACATAAAGTTAACCATCACAACAAGAAGGTATCCTTTGAGATCTTCCAATGTTTAAGCTTCTTTGTCTGGAAGATGGTCCTTCAGGATTTCTCTCCTTTCCTTTCTCTGGACTATGTTATTGGTAATATTATGCATCATAATTATATAAATGTGTATATATGTCTATGCTGCTGCTACTGCTGCTAAGTTGCTTCAGTCATGTCCGACTCTGTGCGACCCCATAGACAGCAGCCCATCAGGCTTCCCCGTCCCTGGGATTCTCCAGGCAAGAATACTGGAGTGGGTTGCCATTTCCTTCTCCAATACATGAAAGTGAAAAGTGAAAGTGAAGTCACTCAGTCGTATCCAACTCTTAGCGACCCCATGAACTGCAGCCCACCAGGCTCCTTTGTCCATGGGATTTTCCAGGCAAGAGTACTGGAGTGGGGTGCCATTGCCTTCTCCAATATATGTCTATATATATCTATATATATAATTCAGTTTTGCTTTATGAAAGATTCACTGACTTGTCACTGCTATTATCAGTAGTGTTTATTTTTTTAATTAATTAATTTATTTTAATTGAAGGCTAATTACTTTACAATATTGTGGTGGTTTTTGTCATATATCGACATGAGTCAGCCACGGGTGTACATGAGTCCCCACATTCTGAACACCTTCCCACCTCTCTCCCCACCCCATCCCTCTGGGTTGTCCCACACTGGCTTTCAATGCTCCGATTCATGCATTGAACTTGCACTGGTCATCTATTTCATATATGGTAATATACATGTTTCAGTGGTATTCTCTCAAATCATCCCGCCCTTTCCTTCTCCCATATGGTCCAAAAATCTGTTCTTTACATCTGTGTCTCTTTTGCTGTCTTGCATATAGGGTTGTCGTTACCATCTTTCTAAATTCCATATATATGCGTTAATATATTGGTGTTTCTCTTTCTGACTTACTTCACTCTGTATAATGGGCTCCAGTTTCATCTACCTCATTAGAACTGGCTCAAATGTGTTCTTTTTATAGCTGAGTGATATTCCATTGTGTATGTGTACCGCAATGTCCTTATTTATCCATCTGCCGATGAACATCTAGGTTGCTTCCATGTCCTAGGTATTGTAAACAGTGCTGCAATGAACATTGGGGTACATGTGTCTCTTTCAATTCTAGTTTCCTTGGTGTGTATGCTTAGCAGTGGGATTGCTAGGTCATATGGCAGTTCTGTTTCCAATTTTTAAAGGAATCTCCACACTATTCTCAATGGTGGCTGTAGACTTGTCACTGTTTTCTTTAGGTCTTTTACACTTTGTAATTATTAAATAAAAACATGCCCAAGTCTATCACAAACAAACTTAAGTTTTAACTTTATCTAGGTAAATCACTGCAGATGGTGACTGCAGCCATGAAATTAAAAGACGCTTACTCCTTGGAAGGAAAGTTATGACCAACCTAGGTAGAATATTCAAAAGCAGAGACATTACTTTGCCAACAAAGGTCCATCTAGTCAAGGCTATGGTTTTTCCTGTGGTCATGTATGGATGTGAGAGTTGGACTGTGAAGAAAGCTGAGCGCCAAAGAACTGATGCTTTTGAACTGTGGTGTTGGAGAAGACTCTTGAGAGTCCTTTGGACTGCAAGGAGATCCAACCAGTCCATTCTAAACGAGATAAGCCCTGGGTGTGCTTTGGAAGGAATGATGCTAAAGCTGAAACTCCAGTACTTTGGCCACCTCATGCGAAGAGTTGACTCATTGGAAAAGACTCTGATGCTGGCAGGGATTGAGGGCAGGAGGAAAAGGGGACAACAGAGGATGAGATGGCTGGATGGCACCACGGACTCAATGGACATGAGTCTGAGTGAACTCCAGGAGTTGGTGATGGACAGGGAGGCCTGGCGTGCTGCGATTCATGGGGTCACAAAGAGTCGGATACGACTGAGCAACTGAACTGAACTGAGGTACTTTCAACTACCTTTTAAAACCTTTTCTATTCAAAGTGTGGTCTGTGGATCAGTTGCTGAGTGGCACTGGTTTAGTCCTCTTATGCTGCCACTTAAGGTAAAGATTTTAAGCCTTGACATATAATCATTTCTACATTTTGGCTACATGAAATTTCTGAAATATAATTTCATACCAATAAATGTTTGTAAAAAACAATGATTATTTACAGACTGCATTATAATATCAGCGTTTAATTATACTGAATTATACTGATTTGGAATCTTATAAAGATTATAAGAATTTTTTAATTACAAAAATTATCTTACAGTTATTGTAATTGCTTACCTGGTACATGGTCACTTTCATAGAAATTAGTGAGTGTTTCACTTATAATATTATTTGGCAGAAAATAATTTTCAAATGTGTATTTTAACATTATGAGAATAATTTTTTAAAATTCTTCAGTACTTACTTCTAGCAGACATTATTCACAAATTAAAAATTGGACACCATATGTAAAATAACAAATTAAAATGGTTTATTTCTTATTTCTTTGGGGATATTTATTCCAACACCTTCCTTTGTTCATGTGTCAGTCATGTCTGATTCTTTGAGACCCTGTGGACAATAGCCCACCAGGCTCCTCTGTCTGTGGAATTTTCCAAACAAGGATACTGAAGTGGGTTGCCATGCCCTCCTTCAGAGGACCTTCCCCACCTAGTGAAGTCTCTTGTGTCTCCTGCATTGGCAAGCAGATTCTTTACCACTGTGTCACCTAGGAAGCCCTTAGAGTAGCAGATAAATTTGTTAGTTCTGGATCTCCCTTGCATATCATTACAAATATATCTGAAGTGCTTGTTAGTTAATAATTAGTCTTAATTCAGTTGAGCAACCCACCTAGCCATGCACAGTGGTTCATCTATAGCCTATGTCAGATATAGTGAGAGAAATTATATAATATTTAAAACATATTTATGTTATATTACAGACAACACATTATGATACTGTGGTGTTTTTCACATACTTATCACAATATGACAATCTGGTTATTGCTTCTTTGTAAAGACTAAATATAAGGTTTAGGAAACTAGGTTCAACACTGCAAAGTATTAAAACTCACATTTTATAAGAGGTAAAACTTGGTGACACTTAGAGACTAGCTTTCAGTGACACATCTAGATGATTCTACCGCTTGCAACACTGCCATTACTCTAGATGCTTTAACCCAAAGGGCACTGAATGTGACCATGAAAAGGCTCAATGACACAAAAAAGAAGCCTTACTCTGGGTAATAGTCTTTGGCTTCTAAATCTTCTAAATCTTTGTTTTCCATTTTAATGGAAAACCTTGCATAATTCCATATGTAAGAACCATACCCAAGAAAACATACTAGGTTGTCTAAAAAGAAAAGAATCACATTGTGAAAGTCAACTGTATTCTGAAATTAAAAGTCCCTTGATAATATTGCTGTATAAAGTAAGTTTTGGTTATATCACAATTTTTTCCATATTATATTTCCTAATTATATATTCCATTCATACTTATTCTACAATAATTACATATATAAGGCCTTAGATTTTTATATATTATTTCTTATAGAGGAAAACAATGGCATTTTACTATTTGAGTGGCTTAGAAGTCAATTATAACTATGTTGCTCTATAAAATACAGGAAAAGTTTAAGAAGAGAAAGTAGGAAATTTTGATAATAATAGTTCACTTTCTTAAGGCTATAAGTCACAGAAAATCCTATTTGGAAAATACATAAATAATAGCACTGTTGAGGATTGTCTCATGAGTGTTAACTGCCCTGGACTTCTAGATAAGGATTTTATCCACTTGAATAGCTAGAGAATGATGTGAGGCTGAAATTTAAAAAAAGAAAGATTATGTTACCCATTTGAGGTGCAGTGCTGGCTGTGTATTGTGCTGAA
The DNA here is from genome assembly GCF_027580195.1 of Bos mutus. NCBI lineage: Eukaryota > Metazoa > Chordata > Mammalia > Artiodactyla > Bovidae > Bos > Bos mutus. The sequence goes on from NC_091617.1 coordinate 53,911,284, forward strand.
ATTAGGTGGATAGTAGGAATGTGTGCTGACACAATTACCCATTTACTTTTATCACTAAAAATAGGACAATTACATTACTGAATCTACTGATTTCCAGAGATATTCTTCTATTCCTCAATTTTGTAACAGAAACCTTCATATATTAATATTAATTAATATTATTAATATATATTATAAAATATATATTTATCATTACATATATGGAGATACATGTATATCTTCAGTATATATTGAAGACAGTTTTATTTTTGCTTCTCCACTTACATAAAAATAATGAACAAGTATGTTTTTCTACTTTATGAGAGGACTGTTCTCAGCTGTTGTCCTTTGAGTATGTATCCCTCTACCTACAAGTGAAGCTGAATGAAGCAGCAGTATAGTTTTATTCACACCATCATATAGAGATGACTCACTTGTGAACCAGACAAGAGTTTTATTCTCCATCCATTGTTTGAGGATACCTCCCTACCACTTTCACCAAATTCCATGAAGCCATAGGTATATGCTGAAAGAGATGTTATATGCAATACCAGTGGACAATTGATTTGTTTGGGCCAACTATATAGTTTTTTCTTGGCTTCTGGACGGCATAGACTCTATGTCAAATGTATTATTTTTAGCATACAGCAGATCGGTGCTGCCCTTGCTCAAAAATGTGAGTTGGAAGATCTAACAGTACCAGCATACTGTGGACAGCTTTCATTTATGGTCATTTGGTGTCTCAGTCCTGTGCTTAGGATCTACTCGGCCCCAGGAGCATACCAAGAATTGCTTTCCAAGCTCCAATAAAGGAAACAAAATTATACCAAAACTTTTTAAGAGTGTATGTTCCAAATCTGTTGGTATTTGCCAGAGAAGCATCTTTTTCTACAGTTAGAACCTCTAGGTCAGCTGGATCTACTGGGTTATGTGGCCTGAGTGGTAGAACAGTATGCACTGCAGCCTAATGCTAGCCCTGTCTTGCTGAGTCTCACCCTTTTACTGTGTTACCCACTTCTAAGTCACATCATAAAGGTGTTAGAGGACTAGTCCCAAGTGTGGTACATGCTATCTCTAAAAACCCAGGGGGTATCACCCTATTGTATTCACGGTAGGAGATACAAGGTATAATAAATAACATATCCTTTCCATGGAGATGATATCCCTAGAGCACTTGAAATGTCACTGATATGGGAGGCTCTGAATATTTGTAAGGTCTGTCTCTCATTATCTGACATGCAGTGTGTCTTTCTAGGGTATCCAGAATACTTGCTGCTCATTGCTCCCCAGGTCTAATGAACAATATATCATTGGTAGAGTGGACAAATGTGACTTTCTACAGACTTTTAGGACATTGAAGTCCTTGAAGATTATATGTCACAGAGAACAATAAAGTTATTATGTCCCTGGAACATGACAATGAACTGTAACCTCCTTGTAAAAACAAACTCCTTTACTCCTTTTTACAAATAAAGATAGGAAAGAATGCACTTGCCATAGTAGCTACACATAGGGTTCCTGAGCTATGTTGATCTGTTCCAGTAAAGATCTCACATCTTCATAGCAACTGTTATTGAGGCTTGTTGTTGTTGTTCAGTCACTAGGTCATGTCTGACTCTTTGGGACCCCATGGACTAAAGCATGCCAGGCTTCCCTGTCCTTCATCATCTCCTGGAGTTTGCTCAAAATCATGTCCACTGAGTCAGTGATGCCATCCTACCATCTCATCTTCTGATGCCCCCTTCTCCTTCTGCCTTCAATCTTTCCCAGTATCAGGGTTTTTCCAATGAGTTGACTCTTTGCATCAGGTGGCCAATGTATCGGAGTTTCAGCTCCAGCAACTGTCCTTCCAATGAATATTCAGGGTTATTGGGGCTACCATTTATTGATTTTTTTCTGCCATTATCTTCTATGATCTATCTGTTTTAGTTTTTTAATTTTTCACACAGAGAAACATGGCAGATACTAGGAGGCTTAACCCTTGCATACTTCAATTATTTGAGGAGGTGCTAACCTGTGGAATTTACCTATGATGAAATATTGACTGTAATTTACTGTTTGCTGCTGCTGCTACTGCTAAGTCGCTTCAGTCGTGTCTGACTCTGTGCGACCCCATAAACGGCAGCCCACCAGGCTCCCCCATCCCTGGGATTCTTCAGGCAAGAACACTGGAGTGAGTTGCCGTTGCTGTCTCCAAATTTACTGTTTAGATAGGGACAATGTTCTACACAGCCCTTCCTACATTAATGATTCTTATTACAAAAGTCAGAGAGGACTTTTTTTGAGGAAATGGATATATACTGAATCCCTGAACTTATTTGGCCTCCTATGAAAGAAACCTGGACCAAGATTTCATTTATAATGGTTTTCATAAACCCTGCTCTTACTGGGGGCCTTTGTGGTCTCTCACATCTTCCTTATTGTAGTCTATACCTACTCATAAATAGCTTCAGGTTTCATTGGGGGAAGTATTGGGAGAGTATTCATCATGTAAAGAAACCATGGCATTACAAGGTCCTATCCTATCTAAAGAAGACCTGGCATCTCCTGAACTGGTGAGTTCTGTGTGTGACCACCAGCTCAGATCAGGAAACACGGTGAGAGATACAACTTTCCCATTGCAGTGTGTGAAAGCAAGTTCCTTCCTCAACCCCTGGCCCCAAAGAATTTGAAACAAGCATAAAAGCTGAATTTATCATTTACTCACCAAGGGATGGCTGGTTTTGTAAAGCATTGTCTCCAAACAATGATTCTGTGTAGGATTTTGAGAAGCATAGAGTTCAGGAGTCAGCTGACATTCCATCAAGGAAACATTCAGGGAGTGGTCATTTTTCAGTCAAGGAAGCACAGCTCCTGGAACAGCCTTTGTTGATTGTCTGGCTTTAAGAACTGTAGGCTGCTACTGATTGACTGAATTCAGAGGCATAAGTACTGAGGCAAAGCTGTCACTGATTCATTGGAATGGGTTTTAACTGCCTATAATAATAATGTGTTCATAGATAGGGCTATAACTAAAGAAGAATCAATATCTTTTTTTTTTTTAGTGAAGTTTCAGAAAGCAACTGCTTTTCACAAGCAGCTGAAAACAGTGTTTTGCTTTCCACACCTTGACTTTTTTTTTCTAGTTATGTAAGCTAAAGTATACACAAGTTGCTGTCCATTTTTCTTGCCCTAATAGCATCATGGCCTATTTGCCCTTGTGTACTGACCTCTATGGCAAATACATCCTGGTTACCAAGTGCCTGGTATGGTAATGACATCCTCTTTGGTTCTGCTATTCTATAATCTTGTCATCCTTACAGACACTAGCATATTCAGTTCCATGGTGGCATTTTTTACAGTCAAACTTGACCTTTAGATTATTTTTATGAAATTTTCAGGGATGCCAGTGACCTACTTCACCAAGGAATTCCTCAAGGCCTTAATGAAAGGAGTTTTCTCTGATCCTCTCAAGAAACAGAATTAAGTAGTATTTCTCCATACTGTGTAATTTTATTTGACCATGCTTAATCCCTGAGTCTTTTGACCCCTTTAAAATACTTTGCAAAGCAGTCCAGAATTGTCACATTATTTATTAGGGTCATTATCATTTCCAAGTTTTAGCAAGTCCATATCAGGAGTGTATCATGACAAGTTCCAAGTGTCTGGGCTAGGGCTAAGTCCTGAGTCGTAAGAGAGTGTTTGCATGTCAGTAAATTCTCCCCTATCCTGCCCACACCCCATCCTGGTCCAGCATAGTCAACTACACTTTCCCATGTGTTCTGCTAGTATATTTTAGTCAGGTTGTATGGTATTTTCGGTAGGAAAAGCAGAGACCAAGTTTTCCCTCTGAAGAAATGCTAAACAGTGGTCATAGTTACTGGGCTGCAGGTAAAGAGGAAAGGCAGGGGAGGATCTTGGGGGAAATGAGCATCACATTGTAAGGCAGCTACCTGACGTAAAGTCTGTCTTTCAGAAGGTTAAACAACTTAGCAAGGGAGAAAAAGATGCTTCTTTTTATCTACAAGGTTGTAGCTAATGTGAGGTTTAAGAATATGAGACACATTCACTCAGATACCTCTTTCCAAAGTCTCAGGGGCCATTTCTTCTATGTGAAGTCCTTGACTTGAGGGAAGAAATTATTTGACTTTTATGGAGGCAAAGAATTTACAATATTTAAGAGGAGACCTGAGTTTGGTTCCTGGGTTAGGAAGATCCCCTGGAGAAGGGAATGGCTACCCACTCCAGAATTTTTGCTGGGAGAATTCTGGGACTTCTGGCAAGCTGCAGTCTATGGGATCACAAAGAGTCAGGCACAGTTGAGTGACTAACACCATTATAGAGTACAGTAGTATAAGTCAGTGGGCTTCCCTGGTGACTGGGTGCTAAAGAACCTGCCAGCCAATGCAGGAGACGAAGGTTTGATCATTGGGCCAGAAAGATCCCCTGGAGGAAGAAATGGCAAGCCACTCCAGTATTCTTGCCTGGGAAATCCCTTGACCAGAATAATCCGGAGGGCCGCAGTCTATGGGGCCACAAAGAGTCATACGCGACTTAGTGACTGAGCAGGCACAGAGCATAAGTTACAGCCATGCAAGAGACTAGATGCGGGAGGAGAATATTATTGATGGTGGAAATTTGGGGAGAGTATAAAAATAAGTTTAAATCATAAGGTAAAAGATGTGTTTTCATTACACTGACAAACAGAACTTCTTTGAAGGAAGAAGAAAAGAAAACCAACAAAAGGAAAGAAACCTTTGTCAGTGATGAAGTCTAAACAAGGAAGATCAGAGTTTGACCCAGAAAACCTGGATTGTCTTAACAAGGATGGCAGTAAAAGCTATGGAGAGAATAGGCAGAATGAGGGACTCAAGGAGTATGCAGAAGTCTCAGAACAAAAGATCTAAATTATATTATAAGGAGACATTAAAGCATAGTCAAAAATCTAAGAGTTAGAAGACTATCATTAATAATTTATTGGTTCATTCATTGAAGGTATGCTTACATACTAACCACTGTGCTACACTCTGGGCTTATAATGGATAATCAAGCTAATGGATCTTTTGCTATTACAAGAAATATTTAAGGTACATAAACCTTTAGGTGCCATTTGTGCATTAAATCAACAAGTATTTACTGAGTGTCTCTTACGTGACAGTTAACTAATCATGATATTTTTACTGACTGTTATTTGACTGACTTTGCAATGTTTGGGGGATAAAAAGAAGCCTAAGAATCATATTCAATTTTTATATAATTCCTACTCTGGTGTGAGAGACATATGAATATGAACAAAGTAAAATACAATATGGCAATTGAAACTACACAGATTTAGAAATTATGTTTTAGGAATTTAGAACAAAAATTAACTGAGTCTGCTTTGTAGAAAGGAAACTTTATTAAAAAAAAAGAGAGAGCAGTGGAATATGATCAAGAACGCTGAGAGGGTTGATTGTGAACAAGTTGTGAGAGACTTTATATTTTATTCTGCAATTCTTAAGAAACTAGCATTGGTTCTGAAGCATGGCGATAGCAATCCACAGTGTTTTTTACACACTTTGTGGTATGGTAGCTGTGTGGATAGGGGATGGGAGGAGCAAGCAGTGTAATGGTAGGAGAACCAGCTGGTAGAACATTGAAGATACCAAACAGAAAGAATGAGGGCCAAACTCAGGTATAATAACCTGGAGAGAGAAGCTGGATTTATGAGTTATTGTTAGGGCAACTGTAGCTAGAGTTTAAAACCTAAACTTTTCAATACAGCAAACTGAAATATGGATTTAAAAGTTAGAGGAAAGAGAAAAAAGTAGAAGATGAGGAGGAAAAGAAGAACTTTGTCATATTATAATATGTGACCTAGATCAGGCTGTTTATGAAGTTGAAAGAAATGGAAGAATATTATTCAGTGAAAAGGCACAAGCAGTATGAGCATATTGGTTATTCAGTTAATGATTGGTTTTATTATTTCCATAGATTTTGGAAAGCTGTTTATTAAAATTTGATATCTATTCTTAATTAAAGCTCACGATAATAGGAATCCAGTTTGCACATGCGTGTGTAACTCACACACACACACATACACACCAAGTGTCATGCCTAATGGTGGGGCATGTGAATTCCCTAGAGGTCCATTGGTTAGGACTAGGTGCCATCACTGCTAGGGTGTGGGGTTCGACACCTGATTGGGAAACTGAGATCCCACATCCACATGGCACAGACAAAAATAAAACTATCAACTATTTAAAAAATGATGGGACAGAAGTGAGTGAATAAATATAAGTTTTCTCAACAAAGGTAAAAATAAGGTGGGAATCACCTTTGTCACACTATTATTTACCATTGCTCAAATGAATCCAAATGACATGATTAGGTAGAAGAAAGAAATAAGAAGCATACAGTTGAAAATAAGACAAAATATGATTTGTCCATGATGTGTTTGTTGACCTAGAAAAACCCATGGAGTTAATTAGAGCCTAATTATAAATATTGAGAAATTAAAATGTGTTGGTATTATAAGATTATTATTAAAACACTATTCTTCATCTTTACAAACACAAGAGATGGTTTGAAAATATAATGGAAGAAAAGGTTTTAAGATAGCATTATATAATTAAAATACCTAGACATCAACATCGGAGAAGGCAATGGCACCCCACTCCAGTACTCTTGCCTGGAAAACCCCATGGAAGGAGGAGCCTGGTAGGCTGCAGTGTATGGGGTCGCTAAGTCGGATACGACTGAGCAACTTCACTTTCACTTTTCACTTTCATGCATTGGAGAAGGAAATGGCAACCCACTCCAGTGTTCTTGCCTGGAGAATCCCAGGGATTGGGGAGCCTGGTAGGCTGCAGTCCATGGGGTCACACAGAGTCGGACACGACTGAAGCAACTTAGCAGCAGCAGCAGACATCAGCATGTGTGCTCAGTCTTGTCTGACTCTTTGTGATGCCATGGACTGTAGCCTGCCAGGCTCCTCTGTCCATGGGATTTTCCCAGGCAAGAATACCAGAGTGGGTTACCAGTCCCTTCTCCAGGGGGTCTTCTTGAACCAGGGATCGAACCCACATCGCTTGAATCTCCTGCATTGACAGGTGGATTCTTTACTACTATGCCACCTGGGAAGCCCTAAAATATCTAGGAATAAAATTAAAATAAATGTGCTGGATCTATATGACAAAACTAAACATTTTAAAACACAGAGTGTCATATGTTTGAAACCTTAAAAATAAGCAAAATATAGATTAATATCTGTACACTCATCATCCAATCACAGCAATATTATTTAGTTTGTATGCCAGCACGTATAATATTTTGAACAATTCCACACTGGAAATTATTTCACCCAAAATTATTTTTGTATTTCTTAAAATCATCAATAATTTAACTGTCCTTTAATTATTAATGATATCTCAATATCATCAAATATTCAGTTCTTTATAATTTATAGATATAAAAGCATATATTTAAAACATATTATACATATTAAAGCATAGAAATAAAACACATATTTTCCATATTTGTTATATTTTAATAAAAGTGTAGCTTTTTAAAGAAAATAGAAACTGGGTCATTTGTGCTGTGTAGTTTCATACAATTTAGTTTAACTTATTGCTCTGACGTCTCTATTTCCTGTTAAATTGGATCCACAGCCTTGATCTGATTTGGGTTCAATTTTTTGACAAGAATATTTTATATGTAATGTAATGTTCTTCCATCTGGAGACACATAATGTCTGGTTGTCTCTATTTTTATAATGTTAACAGCTGTTCATGCTCAATGACTAGATTCATTCATTTAATAGGAATTGTAAAATGGTCATTGTCAAAGTCTAACATTAATTCTTACCTTACTAGCTGAGATAGTTCTATAAAGTGCAACTTTTCTCCTCTCCAGTGACAGAAGATGTATAGGAAAGCAGGATGAAATTAAATTTTTCTATTAGCGGTTTGCAAAATAATGTATTTTTTCCCTAGCATTTTTCAATGGGAACCAATTAGATATACAATGTAATATTTTACTAACTCATGGATTTGATAATATATGATGTGTTGCAACTATTGTAGTTACTATTAATACTAACACCATTGAGAGCCTGTTTACCAAAAAATAGGATTCAGTTCAGTTCAGTCACTCAGTCATGTCTGACTCATTGCCACCAAATGAACCGCAGTACACCAGGTTTCCCTGTCCATCACCAACTCCCGGAGTTTACCCAAACTCATGTCCATTGAGTCAGTAATGCCATCCAACCACCTCATCCTCTACCATCTCCTTCTTCTCCTGCCCTCAATCTTTCCCAGCATCAGGGTCTTTTCAAATGAGTCAGCTCTTTGCACCAGGACGCCAAAGTATTGGAGTCCAGGTTCAACATCAGTCCTTCCAATGAACACCCAGGTCTGATCTCCTTTAGGATGGACTGGCTGGATCTCCTGGAAGTCCAAGGAAATCTCAAGGGTCTTCTCCAACACCATAGAGCATCAATTCTTCTCCAACACCACAAAAGCATCAATTTTACAGCACTCAGCTTTCTTTACAGTCCAACTCTCATATCCATACATGACTACTAGAAAACCATAGCCATTACTAGATGGATCTTTGTTGACAAAGTAATGTTTCTGCTTTTTAATATGCTGTATAGGTTGGTCATAATTTTCCTTCCAAGGAGTAAGCGTCTTTTAATTTCATGGCTGCGGTCACCATCTGCAGTTATTTTGGAGCCCCCAAAGATAAAGTCACAATTTCCACTGTTTCCCTCTCTATTTGCTATGAAGTGATGGGACTGGGTGCCATGATCTTAGTCTTACAAATGCTGAGCTTTAAGCCAACTTTTTCACTCTCCTCTTTCATTTTCATCAAGAGGCTCTTTAGTTCTTCTTCTCTTTCTGCCATGAGGGTGGTGTCATCTGCATACCTGAGATTATTGATATTTCTCCTGGCAATCTTGATTCCAGTTTGTGCTTCTTCCAGCCTAGACTTTCTCATGATGTACTCTGCATATAAGTTAAATAAGCAGGGTGATAATATACAGCCTTGACATACTCCTTTTCCTATTTGGAACCAGTCTGTTGTTCCTTGTCCAGTTCTAACTGTTGCTTCCTGACCTGCATACAGGTTTCTCAAGAGGCAGATCAGGTGGTCTTGTATTCCCATCTCTTTCAGAATTTTCCACAGTTTATTGTGATCCACACAGTCAAAGACTTTGGCATAGTCAATAAAGCAGAAATAGATGTTTTTCTGGAACTCTCTTGCTTTTTCGATGTTCCAGCAGATGTCGATGATTTGATTTGTGGTTCCTCTGCCTTTTCTAAAGCCAGCTTGATCAACTGGAATTTCATGGTTCACGTATTGCTGAAGCCTGGCTTGGAGAATTTTGAACATTACTAGCAAGTGAGATGAGTGCAATTGTGTGGTAGTTTGAGCATTCTTTGGCATTGCCTTTCTTTGGGATTGGAATGAAAACTGACCTTTTCCAGTCCTGTGGCCACTGCTGAGTTTTCCAAAGTTGCTAGCATATTGAGTGCAGCACTTTCACAGCATCATCTTTTAGGATTTGAATAGCTCAACTGGAATTCCATCACCTCCACTAGCTTTGTTCGTAGTGATGCTTTCTAAGGCCCACTTGACTTCACATTCCAGGATGTCTGGCTCTAGGTCAGTGATCACACCATGGTGATTATCTAGATCATGAAGATCTTTTGTATAGTTCTTCTGTGTATTCTTGCCACCTCTTCTTAATATCTTCTGCTTCTGTTAGGTCCATACCATTTCTGGCCTTTATTGAGCCCATCTTTGCATGAAATGTTCCATTGGTATCTCGAATTTTCTTGAAGAGATCTCTAGTCTTTCCCATTCTATTGTTTTCCTCTATTTCTTTGCAATGATCACTGAGGAAGGCTTTCTTATCTCTCCTTGCTATTCTTTGGAACTCTGCATTCAAATGAGTATATATTTCCTTTTCTCCTTTGCTTTTCACTTATCTTCTTTTCACAGCTATTTGTAAGGCCTCCTCAGACAGCCATTTTGCTTTTTTGCATTTCTTTTTCTTGGGGATGTTCTTGCTCCCTGTCTTCTCTACAATGTTGGAAACCTCTGTCCATAGTTCATCGGGCACTCTGTTTATCAAATATAGTCCCTTAAATCTCTTTCTCACTTCTACTCTATTAATATAAGGGATTTGATTTAGGTCATACCTGAATGGTCTAGTGGTTTTCTCAACTTTTTTCAATTTCAGTCTGAATTTGGCAATAAGGAGTTGAAGATCTGACCCACAGTCAGCTCCCAGTCTTGTTTTTGCTGACTCTATAGAGCTTCTCCATCTTTGGCTGCAAAGAATATGATCAATCTGATTTCAGTGTTGACCATCTGTTGATATCCATATGTAGAGTCTTCTCCTGCGTTGTTGGAAGAGGGTGTTTGCTATGACCAGTGCATTCTCTTGGCAAAACTCTATTAGCCTTTGCCCTACTTCATTCCATACACCAAGGCCAAATTTGCCTGTTACTCCAGGTGTTTCATGACTTCTTACTTTTGCATTCCAGTTCCCTATAATGAAAAGGACATCTTTTTTTGGTGTTAGTTCTAAAAGGTCTTCTAGGGCTTCATAGAACCGTTCAGCTTCAGACTCCTCAGCATTACTTGTCAGGGCGTAGACTTGAATTACCGTGTTATTGAATGGTTTGCCTGGAAACAAACAGAGATCTTTCTTTCTTTTTTGAGATTGCATCCAAGTACTGCGTTTCAGACTCTATTGTTGACGATGATGGCTACTCCATTTCTTCTAAGGGATCCCTGCCCACGGTAGTAGATGTAATGGTCATCTGAGTTAAATTCACCCATTCCAGTCCATCTTAGTTCAATGATTCCTAGAATGTTGATGTTCACTGTTGCCACATCCTGTTTGACCACTTCCAATTTGCCTGGATTCATGGACCTAACATTTCAAGTTCCTGTGCAATATATTGTATAATTATTCATTCGTTTTATTCTCCATTACAGGCAAAAGCCTTAAATAATGATACCATTAATTACGTCACTAGAAACAACATGATTACTAAAGTTTTTTTTTTTTCTTTTTTTAGTTTTTTCTGTCTTTATGCTGTAATCCAGACAAAGGCCTGTCTAGTCAAAACTATGTTTTTTTCCAGTAGCTTTGACCAACCTAGACAGCATATTAAAAAGCAGAGACATTACTTTACTGACAAAGGTCCACCTAGTCAATGCTATGATATTTTCCCATAGTCATTTATGGATGTGAGAGTTGGGCCATAAAGAAAGCTGAACACCAAAGAACTGATGCTTTTGAGCTGTGGTGTTGGAGAAGACTCTTGGGAGTCCCTTGGACTGAAAGGAGATCCAACCAGTCAATTCTAAAGGAAATCAGTCATGAATATTCATTGGAAGGACTGATGCTGAGGTTGAAGATCGAGTACTTTGGCTACCTGATGTGAAGAACTGACTCACTGGAAAAGACCTTGATGCTGGGAAAGACTGAAGGCAGGAGGAGAAGGGGACGACAGAGGATGAGAAGGTTGTATGGCATCACTGAGTCGATGGACATGAGTTTGAACAAGCTGAGGGAGTTGGTGATGGACAGGGAAGCCTGAAGTGCTACAGTCCATGGGGTCACAAAGAGTCAGACATGACTGAGTGACTTAACTGACTGATGCTGTAATCCACTGACAATGTGTTGTCAGATTACCATATTTTCTTAAATCACTTGGAATAGATCCTCTATACTGATATGTCACCAACTATATTTCATTTGTTTTATTTCACCTTTTGGAGATTTCTTTTTTAAATCTTTTAAATCACAGTTTCATTTTGTGATTATGTAAATACTTAGAATTTCCAAGGATCGAATCTCTAATGTACTGCATATTCCAAGAAATTTATTCCTGTATGTGCCTACTATGTTGAATCACCTCTCTCCTGAATATCAATCTTTAAAACTTTGTAGCTTATCCATCCATTGATTTTTAATATCATTAAAAAAGTAGATAAATAAATATCCATTTGTCTAATAAGTGACAGTATACCATACATTCTTTCCTTATATTTTGGGCTTCCCTGGTGGCTCAGAGGTTAAAGGTCTGCCTGCAATGGGGGAGACCCGGGTTCAATCTCTGGGTTGGGAAGATCCCCTGGAGAAGGAAATGGCAACCCACTCCAGTATTCTTACCTGGAGACTCCCATGGACGGAGGAGCCTAGTGGGCTACAGTCCTAGGGGTCGCAAAGAGTTGGACACGACTGAGCAACTTCACTTTCACTTTCATACCATACATTCTTTCCTTAATATTTCTTTTTCAACTTAGTAGTGTCTCTTGGATCTTATATAGCATAGTTATAGAGATTTTACTTATTATAACTGCATTGTATACTGCTGTGTGGATATTCCACTGTTTATCTAATATCTTAGAAATACAGGTCTTAAGCAGGACACCTTGTTGTTGTTTAGTCACTAAGTCATGCCCAACTGTTTCCAACCCCATTGGCTGGAGCACATCAGGCCTCCAAGCCCTTCATTAACTCTCAGAGTTTGCTCAAACTCATGTCCATTGAGGCAGTGTTGTCATCCAGCTATCTTATCCTCTGTCGCACCCTTCTCCTCTTGTTCTCAATCTTTCCCAGCATAAGAATCTCTTCCAGTAAGTCAGCTCTTCTCATCAGGTGGCCAAATTATTGAAGCTTCACTTCACCATCAGTCCTTCTGATGAATATTCAGGGTTGACTTCCTTTAAGATTGACTAGTTTGATCTTCTTGCTGTCCAGTTCATCCTCAAGATTTTTCTCCAGCACCAGTTTGAAAGTGTCAATTCTTCTGTGCTCAGGATTCTTTATTGTCCAACTCTCACATCTGTACAGTGTGAATACTGGAAAAACCATAACTTTAAGTATATGGACCTTTGTCAGCAAAGTGATGTCTCTGCTTTTTAATATGCTGTCTAGGTTTGCCATAGCTTTTCTTCCAAGGAGAAAATGTCTTTTAATTTCATTGGCTGCATTCACAGTCTGCAGTGATTTTGGAGCTCAAGAAAATAAAATCTGTCATTTTCCCCACATTTTCCCCATATATTTACCATGAATTGTTGGGACCAAATGCCTTGATTTTAATTCTTTGAATGTTGAGTTTTAAGCCAATTTTTTTCATTCTCCTCTTTCACCCTTATCAAGAGACTCTTTAATACTTCTTAACTTTCTGCCATTAGAGTGGTATCATTTACAGATCTTCAGGCACTCTATCTATCAGATCCAATCCATTGAATCTATTTGTCACTTCCTCTATATAATCATAAACATAGCAGTGGCCACAGGACTGGAAAAGATCAGTTTTCATTCCAATCCCAAAGAAGGGCAATGTCAAAGAATGTTCAGACTACTATATAATTCCACTCATCTCACGTGCTAGCAAAGTAATGCTCAAAATGGCTTCAACAGTATGTGAACTATGAACTTCCAGAGGTTCAAGCTGAATTTAGAAAAGGCACAGGAACCACAGATCAAATTGGCAACCTCCCTTAGATCATTGAAAAGGCAAGAGAATTCCAGAAAAACATCTAATTCTACTTTATTGATTACACCAAAGCTGGAATCAAGATTGCCAGGAGAAATATCAATAACCTCAGATATGCAGATGACATCACCCTTATGGCAGAAAGTGAAGAGGAACTGAAAAGCTGCTTGATGAAAGTGAAAGAGGAGAGTAAAAAAGTTGGCTTAAAGCTCAACATTCAGAAAACGAAGATCATGGCATCTGGTCCCATCACTTCATGGCACATAGATGGGGAAACAGTGGAAACAGTGTCAGACTTTATTTTGGGGGGTTCCAAAATCACTGCAGATGGTGACTGTAGCCATGAAATTAAAAGACCCTTACTCCTTGGAAGGAAAGTTATGACAAACCTAGAAAGCATATTGAAAAGCAGAGACATTACTTTGCCAACAAAGGTCCATCTAGTCAAGGCTATGGTTTTTCCTGTGGTCATGTATGGATGTGAAGAGTTGGACTGTGAAGAAGGCTGAGCACTGAAGAATTGATGCCTTTGAACTGTGGTGTTGGAGAAGACTCCTGAGAGTCCCTTGGACTGCTAGGAGATCCAGCCAGTCCATTCTGAAGAAGATCAGCCCTGGGTGTTCTTTGGAGGGAATGATGCTAAAGCTGAAACTCCAGTACTTTGGCCACCTCATGTGAAGAGTTGACTCATTGGAAAAGACACTGATGCTGGGAGGGATTGGGGGCAGGAGGAAAAGGGGACGACAGAGGATGAGATGGCTGGATGGCATCACCGACTCGATGGATGTGAGTTTGAGTGAACTCCGGGAGTTGGTGATGGACAGGGAGGCCTGGCGTGCTGCGTTTCATGGGGTCGCAAAGAGTCGGACACAACTGAGCGACTGAACTAAACTGAACTGAAAGAATTTGACTATATAGATCACAACAAATTGTGAAAAATTCTTCAAGAGATGGGAATAACAGACCATCTTACCTCCCTCCTGACAAATCTGTATGCAAGTTAAGAAGCAACATTTAGAACTGGACATGGAACTACAGGCTGGTTCCAAATTGCAAAAAGAGTATATCAAGTCTGTATGTTGTCACCCTGCTTATTTAACTTATATGCAGAGTATATCATGCAAAATGCCTGGCTGTATGATGCACAAGCTGGAATCAAGATTGCTGGGAGAAGTATCAATAACCTCAGGTATGCAAATCATACCACCCTATGACTAAAAGTGAAGAGGAACTAAAGAGCCTCTTGATGAAAGTGAAAGAGGAGAATGAAAAGTCGGCTTAAAACTCAACATTCAAAAAATGAAGATCGTGGGGTCTGGTCCCATCACCTCATGGCATATAGATGGGGAAACAACGGAAAGTGTGATAGACTTTATTTACTTGGGCTCCAAAATCACTGCATATGATTACTGCAGCCATGAATTAAAAGAGGCTTGCTCCTTGGAAGGAAAGCCATGACCAACTTAGACAACATATTGAAAAGCAGATACATTACTCTACTGACAAAGGTCTGTCTTGTCTAAGCTATGGTTTTTCCATTAGTCATTTATAGATGTGAGAGTTGGACCATAAAGAAAACTAAGCACCAAAGAATTGAAGCTTTTGAACTGTGGTGATGGAGAAGACTCTTGAGACTCCCTTGGAGTGCAAAGAGATCAACCCAGTTAATCCTAATGGAAATCAATCCTGAATATTCCTTGGAAGGAATGATACTGAAGCTTAAGCTCCAATACTTTGGCCACATGATGCGAAGAACTTACTCATTGGAAAAGATTCTGATGCTGGGAAAGATTGAAGGCAGGAGAAGAAGGGGACAACAGAGAATTAGATGGTTGGATTGCATCACTGATTCGATGTATGTGAGTTTGAACAAGCTGTGGGAGTTGGTGATGGACAGGGAAGCCTGGCATGCTGCAGTCCATGGGGTGGCAAGGTTTCAGACACCACTGAGTGACTGAGCTGAACTGATCTACGTATCTGAGATTATTGATATTTCTTCCTTCAGTCCTTCCTCCAGTGGACAACATTTTCTCAGAACTCTCCACAGTGACCCATCCATCTTGGGTGGCCCTGCAAGGCATGGCTCATAAGTTCATTGAGTTATGCAAGCCCGTTCACCGTGGCAAGTTTGTAATCTATAGAGGGGCAACTGTGATATTACTATCTTTGAAATGAGAAAAACAGAGGCTTTAGAGATTGAGTAATACGACCAAAGTCATGCAGAGTATGAGTGATAGTGCCAAGATTCACAGTCAGACCTGCAAAAGTCACTTCCTCATTCTTAACTATTGTATTAATATATTATAGCCACAATGTTTTAAGTTAGCAGTTACAGTCACAGAATGATATTGGAAGCAAAAGGAAGGCAAAGTAAAAGGTGAAAATATGTGCCCTTTATGCAGGTTGCTACTGTTAATAACTCAATTACTCTTACATTTCTTTGTGTATTTTTATGTGGTATGTGTAACCTTTATATTTGATGTATACATACAGGAATATGTTCTATTTTTAAAAAGCTATTTCTAGCAACTCTGTATCATTATAATATCTATTAAAATTTTACCCTCCATGCCTGATATTCCATTAGCTTTATTAAACCATTCACTTATTTTGGACTCATTAATTGTTTCTAACATATTTGCTATTATAAATAGCATTGAAAACCTCAATGACGTTTTAAACAATAAATATTGTGATAAACATACACACAGATGTGTATGTATACACACACATATAAATACCTATATATATCCAAATATCTATTTATTCAAGATACATTCCTAAAACAGTTATTTTATTAAGAAAGCAAATGATTTAAAAATTCTAAATACATGGTTTCAGTTCCTTTCTAGAAAGATATAATTATAAAAATTATTTATTTATTTATTGGCTTCACTGGGTCTTCACCACTTTTTGGGCTCCTCTCCAGCTGCAGTGAGCAGATGCCACTCTCCAGTTGCAGTGTGTGTGCCCCTCACCGCAGCAGCCCCTCCTATTGCAAAGCACAGGCTCCAGGGTGCAAGGGCTTCAGTAGTTGCAGCAGGTGGGTTCAGAAGTTGCAGTTCCCTGGCTCTAGAGCATAGACTCAATAGCCGGGGTGAATGGGCCCAGCTGCTCCGTGTCGTTTGGGATTGTCCCACACCAGGGACCAAAACTCTTGTCCTTTGCACTGGCAGGCAGACTCTCCACTACTGAGCCACCAAGGAAGCCCAAGACGTATAATCTTATAACCAGCAATATGTGAAGTGATTTTAATTGTTTCATTCCTACATTGAACTGTACCATTTATCTTTACTAACATGATAGAGATATCTTGATATTATAATTTTATACCAATTTTTATATTTTCTCTAATAGTATGTTTATATTCTTTGTTTTTCTCCAGAATTTTCATCTAATAATAAATAACAGCAGCAATAGTTTACATGCTATGAAGCACTTGCTATATGCCAGACATCATTTAAAGGTTTTACATGAGTTACCTAATATGCTCCCAACAGCAGTCCAGTAAATGAACAGTCAGTATCTCCATTTGGGGCATCCCTCATAGCTCAGTGGGTAAAGAATCCACCTGCAATGCAGGAGATCCTGGTTCAATTCCTGGGTTGGGAAGATCCCCTGGAGAAGGGAAAGGCTACCCACTCCAGTATTCTGGCCTGGAGAATTCCATGGACTATACAGTCCATGGGGTTGCAAAGAGTCGGACACGACTGAGTGATTTTTATCATAATCATCATTATCTCCATTTAATGTGTTAACAAACTTAAGAG
This sequence comes from Bos mutus, assembly GCF_027580195.1. Lineage (NCBI taxonomy): Eukaryota > Metazoa > Chordata > Mammalia > Artiodactyla > Bovidae > Bos > Bos mutus. The sequence goes on from NC_091617.1 coordinate 53,928,523, forward strand.
AGGTGAGGTGAGGAGATTTATCAAAGATACATAGCTAGTATATTCTGTTTGTATATTATCCTGATCAATAATTATTTTAGTAATGGATTTTTTTTTGCAGTTTGCCAAGTTTGTTATTTACAAGTTTGTTATTTACTTTTCCATTTTATTCATAAGAATATATGCACCCCCATGTTCATTGTAGCCTTATCTCCAATAGCCAAAATATGGAAAAAACCTAAATGCCCATCAAGAAAAGAATGGATAAAGAAGATATGGTACACACACACACACACACAAAATGGAACACTACTCAGCCATAAAATAAGGTAAAATCTTGCCATTTGTGACATTCATGAAACTTTAGAATAGCATGTTAAGTGTATGGTGTAAAATAGTAATCTAGTTTTATTCTTTTTGCATGTGACTATCCAGTTTTCCCAGCACCATTTACTGAGGAGACTGTCCTTTCTCCATTGTAAGCTGTTTGATACTTCATCATAAATTAATTGTCCACATGTGCATGGATTTATTTCTGGGATCACAATTCTGTCTCATTGATCCTTGTATATATTTTTTGGTTAATACCATACTGTCTTGAGTACAATAGCTTTGTAATATAGTTTGAAATCAAGGAGTGTGATGCCTCAAGCTTTGTTATTTTTTTTCTCAGGATTGCTTTAGCTATTTGAAGTCTTTTCCAGTTCCATATAAATTTTTAAATTTTTTCTATATCTGTAAAAATATAGCTCAGTGGGTAAAGAATCCGCCTGCAATGCAGGAGATCCTGGTTTGATTCCTGGGTTGGGAAGATCCCTGGAGAAGGGAAAGGCTACCCACTTGGAATTTTGATGGTGATTGCATTGAATCTGTAGATTGCTTTAGATAATATGGGCACTTTGACAATATTAATTCTTCCAATCTGTGAGCATAGAATATATTTATATTTATTTGTAACTTCTCCAATCTCTTGCAACAGTATCTTATAGTTTTCAGTGTACAGTTCTTTCATCTCCTTGGTTAAATTTACTCCTAGGTTTAAGTACCTTTTGATGGCACCCCACTCCAGTACTCTTGCCTGGAAAACCCCATGGATGGAGGAGCCTGGTAGGCTGCAGTCTATGGGATCATGAAGAGTCGGACACGACTGAGCAACTTCACTTTCACTTTTCACTTTCATGCATTGGAGAAGGAAATGGCAACCCACTCCAGTGTTCTTGCCTGGAGAATCTCAGGGACAGGGGAGCCTGGTGGGCTGCCATCTATGGGGTCGCACAGAGTCGGACATGACTGAAGTGACTTAGCAGTAGCAGCAGCAGAGTAATCTCTAGTATTTTGATCATTGTTCTGTCTAGTAGAATATTCCCCTGAAAGTAGAAAAAATAAGAAAATGAAGTTATAAGAAATAGCAATTTAGAGATAAGAAAAATGAAATCTATGAGATTGGGATTATCATTGCTTAAAATCTATGCTGTCTCACTGTGAACATACTCACATACATATAAGCACTATGGATAACACAAAACCTATACAAAGAAAAATATTTTTTAGCTATTCTCAGAAACAAGACTTTAATGGTACACAGAAAAGATATTTCGTTGCTCAGGAGCTGTGAAGTGTGAAAGCCATTTTGAGAAAAATGTTAAATGAAGGCATTCCAAATTTTAATATGCATAGCATAGTAGCATAGTCATGTCATACTCTTTGTGACCCCAATGACTGTAGTCTGCCAGGCTTCTCTGTCCATGGGATTTCCCAGGCAAGAATACTGGAGTGGGTTGCCATTCCCTTCATAAACCACAATATATTCTGAATATACTTTTGTTATTAAGCGGGCAAAATTTTGTGTGAGCTTATTTATACCAAGATGATACATATTTTGAATCACATTGTAAAAAATTTTTTATTCTAATAGGGGTAAATCATTTTATCTTTAAAAATATGCCTTGAGAATATATTATGCTAAGTGTTAAGAATAAAAAATGAGTCATGGATGTTGCCTTCAAAATGATCACAATTTCAAAAGCCTAGAAAACATGTTAAGCATAATTGCAACACACTATGGTCAACTAAAAATAATAGATGAAAAGAACTGGGAGGAAATGTCCATTTAGGGGAAAGGTAAAATCTTCTTAAAGGCCATTATATTGACTTTACTGATTACAAATTCATAAATAATATCATATTGTATATGCATGCTCAATTACTCTGTCATGTCTGATTTTTTGTGACCCCCAAGGACTGTATCCTGCCATTCTCCTTTGTCCATGGAATTTTCCAGGCAAGAATTACTGAAGTGGGTTTCTATTTCCTTCTCCAGGGGATCTTCCCAATCCAGGGATCGAACCAACGTCTCTTGCGTCTCCTGCATTGTCAGGTAGATATTTTAACCACTGCACCATCTGGGACGCCCCTGATATCACTGTGTATTAATGTATATTATGCATCTGAAAATAGATTTCAGTACCGTAATATCTTCAGATTTGAATAACTTAGTTTTAGAGTTTTATTGGCCAATAAACCATGTTTTTCAACAAAATACCCGTCAGAAGCCATCACAATTGCCTTTCTTGACTTTCTGTCACTATAATCTTACATACTAAGATTATTTAGCATTTGAAATTTTTGCCATTTTTCAGTACTTTAATCTTAATGTTGACATGTTCACACTACAAAAATAATATACTACCTCTTGGTACCCCATTTGTTACTAAAGCCTTGGAGCCACACACCAGAAACTTTGTCAAATCTTGGAATATTATTCTCAGTCAATTCTTTTTTTCTTTGCATGCAGGAATAAAGAGACTGAAAAGGTACATAGGATAAATGTGTTTTAGAACTAAACAATTCAACTTAAATGCATACTGTATGTCTAAAACAGTGTCCCAAGGTAAAGATAAGAAAATTCCATAACGCATAAACTTAAAGAAGAAAAATTTATTTCTCTTCCAGTTTCTTAAATAGACCCCATGATAATGGTTTTTGTTGTTTAGGTACAAACCCATGTTTGATTCTTTTGTGACCCCGTGGACTGCAGCCTTCCAGGCTCCTCTGTTCATGGGATTTCCTAGTTAAGAATACTGGAGTGGGTTGCCATCTCTTTCTCCAGGGAATCTTCCTGACCGTGGGATTGAACCTGCACTGGCTGGCAGATTCTTTACCACTGAGCCACATGGAAGCTCATGATATTGGTTATGAAGTAATTAAATGCTAATGACCCTTGTGCTGCTACAGGCAAAGCAGATGTTGCTTCAGAAATGTTTCTTCCCAAAGGGAAATCCATATGCAATTGAAACCCTTATCAGAAAATGACCATCTTGTTGAAAAAGGTTTTATCTCCAACATTGCTATCCTCTCAGTATCACAATGTACATAACCTAGACATAGAGCAAATGAAGTCAGTGGAAAAATCATCCAAAGTTATTAGTTACCATAGCTGTTTTATAATTTTTTGGCAGAAAACAGTTCTCCGTATAAGTCAAACAATAAAGTTAGTCTGAAAGTGAACTCATGGGAAGGTAGAAAATTTGAACAAAAGCCCCCAACTCAAATAATAGCTCATCCTAAGGCAGGGACCCCGGGTTGAGAAAGTGTGGAATATAGGAAAAAAAATGATAAAAAATAGAACTGAGGCATATCTTTGGCAAGGAAGAACTAGAAAGCCATGTCAAACCACTTCACCATAGAGAATCCAGTGTTTGCTGCATACTTCCAGTAAAAATAAACAGAGTTTAAGTCATCTTAAAGGCAAGAAAATGTCCTGTTAAACAGCCCTAAGCCAAAGAATTGCAAGTAAACTGATTGGAAGGAACCTATTATTTAAAGTCAAGATATTGCTATTTTATTGTAGATAAATAAGGGAAGCAGCTTGTATAACCTCCAGTCGCCACCCCAATAAGCCTTCTGTACATTCATATGAGGATCGCCAGTTTTCCTGAGATCTTACTGAAATTATCTTGATCTGATATGTTGATGGTGTCAAGTTGACACCTATAGCATAGGTGAAGATACATTCAGGAAGGCACATTCTATCCTACATAATACATCTCCTCCTCTATTTCATATGACATTGTTGTAAAAAGGTTCTTAGAAAATTTCAGTGACAATGGGTTTTAGCTTCCAGAGGAACCATAATTTTGAGATAATCTGTCAGTCATCTCAGTGCTTTCTTAAGGTAAAGGAGGACTGGGGAAGGAGTGTTCTGGTGAGCCAGAAGCAAACCCAGCTCACTTCAAGCCTCACATTATTCATAATCAAATCCAACATCTGCAGAATCCCATATGAGACTATAATGATTTCCCCCAGCTTTCCCAAAGTAGAGTATTCCTATGAAATAGTTCATAAACTAAAATGGCATAATGTGAGGAACACATCTTGTTAATGATGCACAGAACAAAGTGAGATAAAGCACACATGCTCACAGACACAGTTCAAAGCTGTGGCAGCCTTGACGTGAGCGTAGTTCATGGGAAAGGAGCTTGGCAGTGCCACTCTTGCTGCTCAGGGTGTGCACTGCTTCTGTAATTGCTCAGTTCAGTTCAGTTCAGTCACTCAGTTGTGTCCGACTCTTTGCAACTCCATGAATCGCAGCACGCCAGGCCTCCCTGTCCATCACCATCTCCCAGAGTTCACTCAAACTCACGTCCATCTAGTCAGTGATGCCATCCAGCCATCTCATCCTCTGTTGCCCTCTTCTCCCCCTGCCCCCAATCCCTCCCAGCATCAGAGTCTTTTCCAATGAGTCAACTCTTCGCATGAGGTGGCCAAAGTACTAGAGTTTCAGCTTTAGCATCATTCCTTCCAAAGTACACCCAGGGCTGATCTCCTTTAGAATGGACTGGTTGGATCTCCTTGGAGTCCAGGGGACTCTGAAAAGTCTTCTCCAACACCACAGTTCAAAGCATCAATTCTTCAGTGCTTAGCTTTCTTCACAGTCCAACTCTCACATCCATACATGACCACTGGAAAAACCATAGCCTTGACTAGATGGACCTTTGTTGGCAAAGTAATGTCTCTGCTTTTCAAAATGCTATCTAGGTTGGTCATAACTTTTCTTCTAGGGAGTAAGAGTCTTTTAATTTCATGGCTGCAATCACTATCTGCAGTGATTTTGGAGCCCCCAAAATAAAGTCTCTCACTGTTTCCACTGTTTCCCCATCTATTTTCCATGAAGTGATGGGACCAGATGCCATGATCTTTGTTTTCTGAATGTTGAGCTTTAAGCCAACTTTTTCACTCTCCTCTTTCACTTTCATCAAGAGGCTTTTGAGTTCCTCTTCACTTTCTGCCATAAGGGTGTTGTCATCTGCATATCTGAGGTTATTGATATTTCTCCCGGCATGGATTCCAGCTTGTGCTTCTTCCAGCCCAGGGTTTCTCATGATGTACTCTGCATAGAAGTTAAATAAGCAGGGTGACAATATACAGCCTTGATGTACTCCTTTTCCTATTTAGAACCAGTCTTTTGTTCCATGTCCAGTTCTAACTGTTGCTTCCTGACATGCATATAGATTTCACTGCAGAACAAATGCTTAATGCTATTTTTGCTTATTGGCTTTTTTTAAAAAGCAAAAATCCTCTTCATATTTCTTTCAGTTAGCAAAAGCAGGTACTAGTGTAGGCCTTTTGTAAAAATGGAGTGGATGGAGTAGAGTGAAGGGAATTTCAGGGGCTAAAGAGGCAGGAATCAACAGAAGGAGAGTAGAGTATTCCAGCTGCCAAATATGCTTCTTGGCATGTGCTGTCGCTTCAGTTGTGTCTGACTCTTTGTGACCCCCATGGACTTTAGCCTACCAGGCTCCTATGTCCATGGGATTCTCCAAGCAAGAATACTGGAGTGGTTTGCCATGTTCTCCTATAGGGGATATGCCTGACCTGGAGATTGAATCCATGTCTCTTAGGTGTCCTGCATTGGCTTTGGGTTCCTTACCACTGGCATATGGATTGTTTCAAATTAAAGTTACTTAAGAAAGAGCCAGTGTAAAATGGACACTGAAAGCATGACATAAACCTCCCATGTGAAAAGTACCCTCTCTGTATCAGGTGGCAGGAGGTTTTCCTATCACCAGAGACAGGGAATTTAGAGCCTAATAAACTGTATAAATAAACCGTGTTACTTTTTCACTAATTTAAATACCTCAAGCCCAGACCTCTTTACCCTGTCATTTCTTCACAGATTGTTTCCGTGTCTAAAAGGTGTAAAAGTTGCCTACTTTGGTCACTTCTTTGAATCTTGTATTTTTAATGCGGTTCCTGTACATAAGATGGGCTTCCTAGGTGGTGCTAATGGTAGAAAACCCACCTGCCAATGCAGGAGACTTAAGATCCTTGGGTCAGGAAGATCCCGTGGAAAAAGGAGGGCATGGCAGCCCACTCCAGTATTGTTGCCTGGTGAATCCCATGGACAGAGGAGCCTGGCAGGCTACTGTCCATACGGTTGCAATGTTGGACACGACTGAAGTGACGTAGTAGAAGATATTAAATTTGGTTTTCTCCTGTTAACCTGTTTTATGGCAGTTTAGTTATTAGAGCCTAGAAGAGAAGAAGGGAAACATCATCCACCCCTACACAACCCAGTATACTTTCTTGTCCACATAGCTCCTCTCTCTTTTGCTGCTTTTTCTTCTATTTCCTTCTTTCTGTTTTCTCCTCCTTCCCCTTTTCTCTTTCCCCCTCATTTTTCAGATCATTTCTTTCTATTTTGGTGTGGGTGTATCACCTCACATCCACCTCTCTGGGGATTCTCAAGTAAAACAACCAGCTGTGACTTGTTCAGTTGCTCTAAGTCATATATATTCCAAATGCAAGAAAGAATGTAACTGGACAAACCCATACAGCATATTGGGCTTCCTGGGCTGGATGAAACACAAACTGGAATCAAGATTGCCAGGAGAAATATCAATAACATCAGATATGCAGATGACACCACCCTTATGGCAGAAAGTGAAGAGTAACTTCACTTTCTTGATGAAAAGCCTCTTGATGAAAGTGAAAGAGGAGAGTGAAGAAGCTACCTTAAAAATCAAAATTCAAAAAACTAATTTGACATCTGGTCCCATTACTCTATGGCAAATAGATGGAGAAACAATGGGAACAGTGATAGACTTTATTTTCTTGGTTTCCAAAATCACTGCCAATGGTTACTGCAGCCATGAAATTAAAAGATGCTTGCTCCTTGAAAAAAAGTTATGAGACCTTGACAGCATATTAAAAAACAGAGGCGTTACTTTGCCAAAAAAGGTCTGTCTAGTCAAAGCTATGCTTTCTCCAGTAGTCATGTAAGGATGTGAGAGTTGTACCATAAAGAAAGCTGAGTGTCAAAGAATTGATGCTTTCGAATTGTGGTGTTGGAGATGACTCTTGAAAGTCTCTTGAACTGCAAGGAGATTGAATCAGTCCATCCTAAAGGAAATCAATCCTGAATATTCATTGGAAGGACTGATGCTGAAACTCCGAAACTTTGTCCACCTGATGCGAAGAACGGATTCATTGGAAAAGACTTTGATGTGGTAAAGATTGACGTCAGGAGGAGAAGGAGATGAAAGAGGATGAGACGGTTGGATGGCATCACTGACTCAGTGGACATGAGTTTAAGCAAGCTGCAGCAATTGGTGATGGACAGGGAGGCCTGGCATGCTGCAGTCCATGGAGTCGCAAAGAGTTGGACATGACTGAGCAACTGAACTGAACTGAGACAGTATATTAAAAAGCAGAGACATTATTTTGCCAACAAAGGCCTGTACAGTCAAAGCTATGGTTTTTCCAGTAGTCATGTATGGATGTGAGTCAGTTCAGTTCAGTCGCTCAGTCACGTCCGACTCTTTGCAACCCCATGAATCGTAGCACGCCAGGCCACCCTGCCCATCACCAATTCCCAGAGTTCACTCAAACTCACGTCCATCGAGTCAGTGATGCCATCCAGCCATCTCATCCTCTGTCGTCCCCTTCTCCCCCTGCCCCCAATGCCTCCGAGCATCAGAGTCTTTTCCAATGAGTCAACTCTTCGCATGAGGTGGCCAAAGTACTGGAGTTTCAGCTTTAGCATCATTCCTTCCAAAGAAATCCCAGGGCTGATCTCCTTCAGAATGGACTGGTTAGATCTCCTTGCAGTCCAAAGGACTCTCAAGAGTCTTCTCCAACACCACAGTTCAAAAGCATCAATTCTTTGGCACTGAGCCTTCTTCACAGTCCAACTCTCAATATCCATACATGACCACAGGAAAAACCATAGCCTTGACTAGACAGACCTTTGTTGGCAAAGTAATGTCTCTGCTTTTGAATATGCTATCTAGGTTGGTCACAACTTTCCTTCCAAGGAATAAGCGTCTTTTAATTTCAAGGCTGCAGTCACCATCTGCAGTGATTTTGGAGCACCCCAAAATAAAGTCTGACACTGTTTCCACTGTTTCCCCATCTATTTGCCATGAAGTGATGGGACCAGATGCCATGATCTTCGTTTTCTGAATGTTGAGCTTTAAGCCAACTTTTTCACTCTCTTCTTTCATTTTCATCAAGAGGCTCTTTAGTTCTTCTTCACTTTCTGCCATAAGGGTGGTATCATCTGCATATCCAAGGTTATTGATATTTCTCCCGGCAATCTTGATTCCAGCTTGTGATTCTTCCAGCCCATCGTTTCTCATGATGTACTCTGCATCTAAGTTAAATATGCAGGGTGACAATATGCAGCCTTGACATGCTCCTTTTCCTATTTAGAACCAGTCTGTTGTTCCATGTCCAGTTCTAACTGTTGCTTCCTGACCTGCATACAGATTTCTCAAGAGGCAGGTCAGGTGGTCTGGTATTCCCATCTCTAGAAGAATTGTTCACAGTTTCTTGTGATCCACATAGTCAAAGGCTTTGGCATAGTCAATAAAGCAGAAAAAGATGTTTTTCTGGAACTCTCTTGCTTTTTCAATGAGCCAGTGGATGTTGGCAATTTGATCTCTGGTTCCTCTGCCTTTTCTAAAACCAGCTTGAACATCAGGAAGTTTATGGTTCGCATATTGCTGAAGCCTGGCTTGGAAAATTTTGAACATTAGTTTACTAGCGAGTGAGATGAGTGCAATTGTGCGGTAGTTTGAGCATTCTTTGGCATTTCCTTTCTTTGGGATTGGAATGAAAACTGACCTTTTCCAGTCCTGTGGCCACTGCTGAGTATTCCAAATTTGCTGGCATATTGAGTGCAGCACTTTCACAGCATCATCTTTCAGGATTTGAAATAACTCAACTGGAATTCCATCACCTCCACTAGCTTTGTTCATAGTGATGCTTTCTAAGGCCCACTTGACTTCACATTCCAGGATGTCTGGCTCTAGGTCAGTGATCACATCATCGTGATTATCTGGGTCGTGAAGATCTTTTTTGTACAGTTCTTCTGTGTATTCTTGCCATCTCTTCTTAATATATTCTGCTTCTGTTAGGTCCATACCATTTCTCTCCTTTATTGAGCCCATCTTTGCATGAAATGTTCCCTTAGTATCTCTAATTTTCTTGAAGAGACCTCTAGTCTTTCCCATTCTGTTGTTTTCCTCTATTTCTTTGCATTGATCACTGAGGAAGGCTTTCTTATCTCTTCTTGCTATTCTTTGGAACTCTGCATTCAAATGCTTATATCTTTCCTCTTCTCTTTTGCTTGTTTCTTCTCTTCTTTTCACAGCTATTTGTAAGGCCTCCCCAGACAGCCATTTTGCTTTTCTGCATTTCTTTTCCATGGGGATGGTCTTGATCCCTGCCTCCTGTACAATGTCACGAACCTCAGTCCATAGTTCATCAGGCACTCTATCTATCAGATCTAGTCCCTTAAATCTATTTCTCACTTCCACTGTATAATCATAAGGGATTTGATTTAGGTCATACCTGAATGGTCTAGTGGTTTTCCCTACTTTCTTCAATTTAAGTCTGAATTTGGTAATAAGGCGTTCATGATCTGAGCCACAGTCAGCTCCTGGTCTTGTTTTTGTTGACTGTATAGAGTTTCTCCATCTTTGGCTGCAAAGAACATAATCAATCTGATTTCAGTGTTGACCATCTGGTGATGTCCATGTACAGAGTCTTCTCTTGTGTTTTTGGAAGAGGGTGTTTGCTATGACCAGTGCATTTTTTTTTGGCAAAACTCTATTAGTCTTTGCCCTGCTTCATTCCGTATTCCAAGGCCAAATTTGCCTGTTACTCCAGGTGTTTCTTGACTTCCTACTTTTGCATTCCAGTCCCCTATAATGAAAAGAACATCTTTTTTGGGTGTTAGTTCTAAAAGATCTTGTAGGTCTTCATAGAACCATTCAACTTCAGCTTCTTCAGTGTTACTGGTTGGGGCATAGACTTGGATTACTGTGATATTGAATGGTTTGCCTTGGAAATGAACAGAGATCATTCTATCATTTTTGAGATTGCATCCAAGTACTGCATTACGGACTCTTTTGTTGACCATGATGGCTACTCCATTTCTTCTGAGGGATTCCTGCCCGCAATAGTAGATATAATGGTCGTCTGAGTTAAATTCACCCATTCCATTCCATTTGAGTTTGCTGATTCTTAGAATGTCAACATTCACTCTTGTCATCTCTTGTTTGACCACTTCCAATTTGCCTTGATTCATGGACCTGACATTCCAGGTTCCTATGCAATATTGCTCTTTACAGCATCGGACCTTGCTTCTATCACCAGTCACATCCACAGCTGGGTATTCTTTTTGCTTTGGCTCCATCCCTTCATTCTTTCTGGAGTTATTTATCCACTGATTTCCAGCAGCGTATTGGGCACCTACTGACCTGGAGAGTTCCTCTTTCAGTATCCTATCATTTTGCCTTTTCATACTGTTCATGGGGTTCTCAAGGCAAGAATACTGAAGTGGTTTGCCATTCCCTTCTCCAGTGGACCACATTCTGTCAGATGTCTCCACCATGATCCGCCCATCTTGGGTTGCCCCATGGGCATGCCTTAGTTTCATTGAGTTAGACAAGGCTGTGGTCCCAGTGTGATTAGATTGACTAGTTTCCTGTGAGTATGGTTTCAGTGTGTATGCCCTCTGATGCCCTCTTGCAACACCTACCATCTTACTTGGGTTTCTCTCACCTTGAGCGTGGGGTATCTCTTCACAGCTGCTCCAGCAAAGTGCAGCTGCTGTTCCTTACCTTGGATGAGGGATATCTCCTCACCGCTGCCCTTCCTGACCTTCAATGTGGGATAGCTCCTCTAGGCCCTCCTGCACCTGCACAGCCACCACTCCTTGGACATGCGGTTGGTTCTCCTGGCCGCCGCCCCTGATCTCAGGTGTGGGGGCGTGGGGTAGCTCCTCCAAGCCGCCACCCCTGGCCTGGGGCATGGGGGTGTGCGGTAGGTCCTCCTGCCCGCCGCCCCTGGCTTTGGGCGTTGGATAGCTCCTCTCGGCCGCCACCCTTGACCTCGGAATTGGGTAGCTCTTCTCAGCCGTTCCTGCGCCGTCGCGGCCTGGCACTCTCAGTTGCAGCCCCTGACCTTGGACGTGGGGTAACTCCTTTTGGCCGCTGCCCTTCAGGCATGGGGTCCTCCCGGCTTCTGCCCCTGACCTCAGACATGGGGTAGCTCTTCTCGGCCGCACCGAAGTGCACCGGTCGCAGCCGCCCACGCGGAAGTGCGCCAGTGAGAGTTGGACCATAAAGAAGTCTGTATGCCAAAGATTTGATGCTTTTGAGTTGTGATGTTGGAGACTTGTGAGAGTCCCTTGGACTGTAAGGAGATCAAGCCAGTCAATCCTAAAGGAAATCAATTCTGAATATTCATTAGAAGGACTGATGTGAAGAGCTGACTCATTAGAAAAGACCCTGATGCTGGGAAAGATTGAAAGCAGAAGGAGAAGGGGATGACAGAAGATGAGATGGTTGGATAGCATCACTGATTCAGTGGACATGAGTTTGAACAAACTCCGGAGATGGTGAAGGACAGGGAAGCCTGGCATGCTGTAGTCCATGGGGTTGCAAAGAGTTGGATATGATTGAGTGACTGAACAACAACGACATGTAATTGGGCCAGCTTGGGTGGAGTATCCCTTTCAGATTCAGCCAACCCAAAATGGTACGCGAGGTTCACATGTTTTTCTTTGTAAAGCAGAAACAAAAGGATTGACAGGTGAAATAGTTGGCTGATTTGTGTACTGTCATTATAGACAGTGTCAATACAGTAAAACGTATTCAGTAGTCATGTTTTAAAACCAGGAAACTAGACTAAGGATTTATAATCCTGTTTCCTAGAGTAGAGGGAAAGCCATAAAATACACAATAATAAAATGTTAATAATAATAATAGAAAAGAATTAATAAATTGTTCATTAATAAAATATTTAGTAAAATAACTAATTACATAATGAATCACTAAGTTATTTCCATATAATAGACACTTTATGTCATTTACTGCTTGCAAATAAATATATTTTATATCACATGTTACAGTGCTATTTTGTATTAAGTATGTTATACATACTACTATATATCATACTAAATATATTATTTAATATCTAAAGCTCTTCTATGAGTTGGTATAAAATTATCAATAAGCAAGAGGTTAAGTGATATTAGAAAGTCTATCTTGCTTAAGCCTACTGCTATAGAATGAATATTCAGTTCAGTCACTCAGTTGTGTCTGACTCTTTGCGACCCTATGAACCACAGCATGCCAGGCCTCCTGGTCCATCACCAACTCCCAGAGTCCACCCATGTCCATTGTGTCGGTGATGCCATCCAACCATCTCATCTCTTGTCGTCCTCTTCTCATCCTGCCCTCAATCTTTCCCAGCATCAGGGTCTTTTCAAATGAGTCAGCTCTTCGCATCAGGTGGTCAAAGTACTGGACTTTCAGCTTCAACATCAGTCCTTCCAATGAACACCCAGGACTGATCTCCATTAGGATGGACTGGTTGGATCTCCTTGCAGGCCCAGTGACTCTCAAGAGTCTTCTCCAACACCACAGTTCAAAATCATTAATTCTTTGGCCCTCAGATTTCTTTATAATCCAACTCTCACATCCATACATGACCTCTGGAAAAACCATAGCCTTGACTAGATGGAACTTTGTTGACAAAATAATGTCTCTGCTTTTTAGTATGCTGTCTAGGTTGGTCATAACCTTCCTTCCAAGGAGTAAGCGTCTTTTAATTTCATGGCTGCAGTCACCATCTGCAGTGATTTTGGAGACCAGAAAAATGAAGTCAACCACTGTTTCCACTGTTTCTCCATCTATTTGCCATGAAATGATGGGACCGGATGCCACGATCTTAGTTTTCTGAATGTTGAGCTTTAAACCAACTTTTTCACTCTCCTCTTTCACTTTCATCAAGAGGCTCTTTAGCCCTTCTTCATTTTCTGCCATAAGGGTGGTGTCATCTGCATATCTGAGGTTATTGATATTTCTCCCAGCAATCTTGATTACAGCTTGTGCTTCTTTCAGCCCAACGTTTCTCATGATGTATTCTGCATAGAAGTTAAATAAGCAGGGTGACAATATACAGCCTTGACGTACTCCTTCTCCTATTTGGAACTAGTCTGTTGTTCCATGTCCAGTTCTAACTGTTGCTTCCTGACCTACATACAGGTTTCTCAAGAGGCAGGTCAGGTGGTCTAGTATTCCCATCTCTTTCAGAATTTTCCAGTTTATTGTGATCCACACAGTCAAAGGCTTTGGCATAGTCAATAAAACGGAAATAGATGTTTCTCTGGAACTCTCTTGCTTTTTTGATGATCCAGCAGATGTTGGCAATTTGATCTCTGGTTCCTCTGCTTTTTCTAAAACTAGCTTGAACATCTGCAAGTTCATGGTTCACGTATTGCTGAAGCCTGGCTTGGAAAATTTTAGGTTACAGCAAATATTTATGTTCCCTCAAAATTCATATGTTGAAACCTAATCCCCACTCTGATGGTATTTGGAGGTGAGGTCTTTGAGAGGTGACTTATTACCTCATGAATTCATGAATGAGATTAGTGCCCTTATAGAGGAGACCCCAGAGAGCTTCCTTACTCCTTACACTATGTATGGTTACAGTTGGAAGATGGCCATTGGTGAATCAATAAAGGGATGCTCACCAGACACTGAATCTTCTAGCACTTTGATCTTGGTCTTCCCAGTCTCCAGAGTGTGAGAAAAAAATTTTGTTGCTTTTCATTCACCCAGTTTAAGGTATTTTAAAAAATTATAGGAATGTAGTTGAAGTACAATATTATGTTAGTTTCAGATATAATATACAATGATTTGACATGCACATATATCATAAGACTGAGCAAATAAGTCTTCCCTGGTGGCTCAGGCATGATAGAATCTGCCTGAAATATGGGAGACCTGGGTTCGATCTCTGAGTAGGGAAGATCCCCTGGAGAAAGGAATGGCAACCCACTCCAGTATTCTTGCCCAGAGAATTCCATGGATAAAGGAGCATTGCAGGCTACAGTCCATGGGGTCGCAAAGTGTCAGACATGACTCAGCAACTAACACATACTTATATTATAAAATTATCACTTTCAAAAGTCTAGTAACCATCTGTCCCAACACAAAGTTATCATATTATTCTTGGCCATATTCCTTATGCCATATATTAGATTCTCATGGCTTTGGTCTTGTTTTGTCACTAAGTTGTGTCTGACTCTCTTGCCCCATGCCCACCCCCTCATGGACTGTATGTATCCCACCAAACTCCTCTGTCCATGGGATTTCCCAGGCACAAAGACTGGAGTGGGTTGACATTTCATTCTCCAGGGGATCTTCCTAATCTAGGGGTGAACCGGTATCTTCTGCATTGGCAGGTGGATTCTTTACCACATGAGCCACCAGGGAAGCACCTTCCCCCTCATCATGGCTTACTCATTTTGTAACTAGAGGCTTGTATCTATTAATTCACTTCATCCACCTTTGTACCCACTTCCCTCTGGCAACCACTGATTTGTTCTCTGTATCTGTAAGACTATTTTCATTTTGTTTTGTTTGTTTGCTTGTTTCATTTTTATGGTTCCATATATTTGTCTTTTTCTGTCTAGCTTTTTTTTTTTTTTTTTTGAGGTTTGATCTCTCAGGGCTTTTCATAATCAACTTTTTTATTTTATTTTATTTTTAAACTTTACATAATTGTATTAGTTTTGCCAAATATCAAAATGAATCCACCACAGGTATACATGTGTTCCCCATCCCGAACCCTCCTCCCTCCTCCCTCCCCATACCATCCCTCTGGGTTGTCCCAGTGCACTAGCCCCAAGCATCCAGTATCGTGCATCGAACCTGGACTGGCATCTCATTTCATACATGCTATTTTACATATTTCAATGCCATTCTCCCAAATCTTCCCACCCTCTCCCTCTCCCACAGAGTCCATAAGACTGTTCTATACATAAGTGTCTCTTTTGCTGTCTCGTACACAGGGTTATTGTTACCATCTTTCTAAATTCCATATATATGCGTTAGTATACTATATTGGTGTTTTTCCTTCTGGCTTACTTCACTCTGTATAATAGGCTCCAGTTTCATCTGCCTCATTAGAACTGATTCAAATGTATTATTTTTAATGACTGAGTAATACTCCATTGTGTATATGTACCACAGCTTTCTTATCCATTCATCTGCTGATGGACATCTAGGTTGCTTCCATGTCCTGGCTATTATAAACAGTGCTGCGATGAACATTGGGGTACACGTGTCTCTTTCCCTTCTGGTTTCCTCAGTGTGTATGCACAGCAGTGGGATTGCTGGATCATAAGGCAGTTCTATTTCCAGTTTTTTAAGGAATCTCCACACTGTTCTCCATAGTGGCTGTACTAGTTTGCATTCCCACCAACAGTGTAAGAGGGTTCCCTTTTCTCCACACCCTCTCCAGCATTTATTATTTGTAGACTTTTGGATCGCAGCCATTCTGATTGGTATGAAATGGTACCTCATAGTGGTGTTGATTTACATTTCTCTGATAATGAGTGATGTTGAGCATCTTTTCATGTGTTTGTTAGCCATCTGTATGTCTTCTTTGCAGAAATGTCTATTTAGTTCTTTGGCCCATTTTTTGATTGGGTCATTTATTTTTCTGGAGTTGAGCTGTAGGAGTTGCTTGTATATTTTTGAGATTAGTTGTTTGTCAGTTGCTTCATTTGCTATTATTTTCTTCCATTCTGAAGGCTATCTTTTCACCTTGCTAATAGTTTCCTTTGATGTGCAGAAGCTTTTAAGGTTAATTAGGTCCCATTTGTTTATTTTTGCTTTTATTTCCAATATTCTGGGAGATGGGTCATAGAGGATCCTGCTGTGATGTATGTCAGAGAGTGTTTTGCCTATGTTCTCCTCTAGGAGTTTTATAGTTGCTGGCCTTACGTTTAGATCTTTAATCCATTTTGAGTTTATTTTTGTGTATGGTGTTAGAAAGTGTTCTAGTTTCATTCTTTTACAAGTGGTTGACCAGATTTCCCAGCACCACTTGTTAAAGAGATTGTCTTTAATCCATCGTGTATTCTTGCCTCCTTTGTCAAAGATAAGGTGTCTATATGTGTGTGGATTTATCTCTGGGCTTTCTATTTTGTTCCATTGATCTATATTTCTGTCTTTGTGCCAGTACCAAACTGTCTTGATAACTGTGGCTTTGTAGTAGAGCCTGATGTCAGGTAGGTTGATTCCTCCAGTTCCATTCTTCTTTCTCAGGATCACTTTAGCTATTCGAGGTTTTTTGTATTTCCATACAAATTGTGAAATTATTTGTTCTAGCTCTGTGAAAAATACTGTTGGTAGCTTGATAGGGATTGCATTGAATCTATAAATTGCTTTGGGTAGTATACTCATTTTCACTATATTGATTCTTCCAATCCATGAACATGGTATATTTTTCCATCTATTAGTGTCCTCTTTGATTTCTTTCACCAGTGTTTTATAGTTTTCTATATATAGGTCTTTAGTTTCTTTAGGTAGATATATTCCTAAGTATTTTATTCTTTCCGTTGCAATGGTGAATGGAATTGTTTCCTTAATTTCTCTTCCTGTTTTCTCATTATTAGTGTATAGGAATGCAAGGGATTTCTGTGTGTTGATTTTATATCCTGCAACTTTACTATAGTCATTGATTAGTTCTAGTAATTTTCTGGTGGAGTCTTTAGGGTTTTCTATGTAGAGGATCATGTCATCTGCAAGCAGTGAGAGTTTTACTTCTTCTTTTCCAATTTGGATTCCTTTTATTTCTTTTTCCGCTCTGATTGCTGTGGCCAAAACTTCCAAAACTATGTTGAATAGTAATGGTGAAAGTGGGCACCCTTGTCTTGTTCCTGACTTTAGAGGAAATGCTTTCAATTTTTCACCATTGAGGATAATGTTTGCTGCGGGTTTGTCACATATAGCTTTTATTATGTTGAGGTATGTTCCTTCTATTCCTGCTTTCTGGAGAGTTTTTATCATAAATGGATGTTGAATTTTGTCAAAGGCTTTCTCTGGATCTATTGAGATAATCATATGGTTTTTATTTTTCAATTTGTTAATGTGGTGTATTACATTGATTGATTTGCGGATATTGAAGAATCCTTGCATCACTGGGATAAAGCCCACTTGGTCATGGTGTATGATCTTTTTAATATGTTGTTGGATTCTGATTGCTAGAATTTTGTTAAGGATTTTTTCATCTATGTTCATCAGTGATATTGGCCTGTAGCTTTCTTTTTTTGTGGGATCTTTGTCAGGTTTTGGTATTAGGGTGATGGTGGCCTCATAGAATGAGTTTGGAAGTTTACCTTCCTCTGCAATTTTCTGGAAGAGTTTGAGCAGGATAGGTGTTAGCTCTTCTCTAAATTTTTGGTAGAATTCAGCTGTGAAGGCTTCTGGACCTGGGCTTTTGTTTGCTGGAAGATTTTTGATTACAGTTTCAATTTCCGTGCTTGTGATGGGTCTGTTAAGATTTTCTATTTCTTCCTGGTCCAGTTTTGGAAAGTTGTACTTTTCTAAGAATTTGTCCATTTATTCCACGTTGTCCATTTTATTGGCATATAATTGTTGATAGTAGTCTCTTATGATCCTTTGTATTTCTGTGTTGTCTGTTGTGATCTCTCCATTTTCATTTCTAATTTTATTGATTTGATTTTTCTTCCTTTGTTTCTTGATGAGTCTGGCTAATGGTTTGTCAATTTTATTTATCCTTTCATAGAACCAGCTTTTGGTTTTGTTGATTTTTGCTATGGTCTCTTTTGTTTCTTTTGCATTTATTTCTGCTCTAATTTTTAAGATTTCTTTCCTTCTACTAACGCTGGGGTTCTTCATTTCTTCCTTTTCTAGTTGCTTTAGGTGTAGAGTTAGGTTATTTATTTTACTTTTTTCTTGTTTCTTGAGGTGTGCCTGTATTGCTATGAACTTTCCCCTTAGGACTGCTTTTACCGTGTCCCACAGGTTTTGGGTTGTTGTGTTTTCATTTTCATTAGTTTCTATGCAAATTTTGATTTCTTTTTTGATTTCTTCTGTGATTTGTTGGTTATTCAGCAGCGTGTTGTTCAGCCTCCATATGTTGGAATTTTTAGTAGTTTTTCTCCTGTAATTGAGATCTAATCTTACTGCATTGTGGTCAGAAAAGATGCTTGGAATGATTTCTATTTTTTTGAATTTACCAAGGCTAGATTTATGGCCCAGGATGTGATCTATCCTGGAGAAGGTTTCATGTGCTCTTGAGAAAAAGGTGAAATTCATTGTTTTGGGATGAAATGTCCTATAGATATCAGTTAGGTCTAACTGGTCTATTGTATCGTTTAAAGTTTGTGTTTCCTTGTTAATTTTCTGTTTAGTTGATCTATCCATAGGTGTGAGTGGGGTATTAAAGTCTCCCACTATTATTGTGTTATTGTTAATTTCTCCTTTCATACTTGTTAGCATTTGTCTTACATACTTCGGTGCTCCCATGTTGGGTGCATATATATTTATAATTGTTATATCTTCTTCTTGGATTGATCCTTTGATCATTATGTAGTGACCTTCTTTGTCTCTTTGCACAGCCTTTGTTTTAAAGTCTATTTTATCTGATATGAGTATTGCTACTCCTGCTTTCTTTTGGTCCCTATTTGCATGAAAAATCTTTTTCCAGCCCTTCACTTTCAGTCTGTATGTGTTCCCTGTTTTGAGGTGGGTCTCTTGTAGACAACATATGTAGGGGTCTTGTTTTTGTATCCATTCAGCCAGTCTTTGTCTTTTGGTTGGGGCATTCAACCCATTTACGTTTAAGGTAATTACTGATAAGTATGATCCCGTGGCCATTTACTTTATTGTTTGGGGTTTGAGTTTATACACCGTTTTTGTGTTTCCTGTCTAGAGAATATCCTTTATTATTTGTTGGAGAGCTGGTTTGGTGGTGCAGAATTCTCTCAGCTTTTGCTTGTCTGAAAAGCTTTAACTTCCCTAAAATGGGGAAGGAAATAATCACCCAAGTCCAAGAAACCCAGAGAGTCCACAACAGGTTATACCCAAGGCAAAACACCCCAAGACACATATTAATCAAATTAACAAAGATCAAACACAAAGAACAAATATTAAAAGCACCAAGGGAAAAACAACAAATAACACACAATGGAATTCCCATAAGGATAGCAGCTGATCTTTCAATAGAAACTCTTCAAGCCAGGAGGGAATGGCAAGACATACTTAAAATGATGAAAGAAAATAACCTGCAGCCGAGATTATTTTACCCAGCAAGGATTTAATTCAAGTATGAAGGAGAAATCTGTCTAGCCTTTTATTAATCTCGCATACCATTTATCAATTTCATGGATCTCTAGATCCATCAATGTTGTTGTAAATGGTTAAGTAAGATGTCATTGTACATTAATATACATGTACATATATACATTATACACACACACACACACACACACATATATATGGTATATACAATATACATACCAGGTGGTGCAATGGTAAAGAATCTGCCTGTCTATGCAGTAGATACAGAAGATTGAACCTGGGGCAGGTTCAATCCCTGGGGTTGGGGAGATCTCCTGGGGCAGAAGATGGCAACCTACTCTACTACTCTTGCCTGGAAAATTCATAGCAGGCTTAGTGAGTGACTTAGTGAGTGAGCACACACACACACTTGTGTGTGTGTATATGCATATATTTCTATGTTTCTTTATTTGTATATATACTCATGTATGGGTGTGTGTAGGTTACTTTCTCAGTCATGTCCAACTCTTTGCAACCCCATGGGCTGTAGCCCACCAGGCTCCTTTGTCCATGAGATTCTCCAGACCAGAAAACTGGAGTGGGTAGCCATTTTCTTTTCCATGAGATCTCCCCAATCCAGGCATCAAACCTGGGTCTTCTGCATTGCAGGCAGATTCTTTACCAACTGAGCTACCGAAGAAGCTCACATATGTGAGCATTCACAGCATTCTTATACATTCAGCTATCTGTAGACTCTTAGGTTGCTTCCATATCTTGCCTATTGCAAATAATGTTGCAGTGAATATATATCTTTTCAAATTAATCTTTCCATTTTCTTTGGGTAATTATATGATAGATCTGTTTTTACATTTCAGAGGAAACTCCATACTGTCTCCATAGTGGCTACACCAATTTAAAATCCACCAAGTGCAAGAGAGCTTCCCTTTCTCAAATTCTTGCCAATGCTTGTTATTTATTGTCTTTTTGATCATAGCCATTCTGATATATGTGAAGTGATGTCTCATTGTAGTTTTGATTTTCAATTCCTGAGTATCTTTTCATGTCCTTGTTGGCCACCTGTATGTCTTCTTTGGAGCAAGGTACATTAAGATTCTCAGCCCAATTTTTAATCAGGCTGTTACTTATTTTTGATGGTATTGGGTCTTAGTTGCAGTATACAGGATCCTTTGTTGCAGTGCAAGAGCTTCTCTCTACTGGTGGCACACAGGCTCCAGAGTGTACAGTCGGAGTAGCTGTGGCTTGTGTGTGCCCTGTGACATGTGAGGTCTTAGTTTCCTGACCAGGAATTGAACCCATGTTCCCTGCATTTGAGGTGGATTCTTAACCACTGGATCACCAAGGAAGTCCCAGGCTGTTTGCTTTCTGATGTTGAGTTGTGTGAGTTCTTTTTACTTTTTGGATATTAACCCTTTATCAGAGATATCGTTTGTAAGTATCTCCTCCCATTCTGTAGGTGGCCTTTATGTTTTGTTAATAGCTTTCTTTTCTGCACAAAAAAGTTTTTAGTTTAATGTAGCTCAATTTGTTTATTTTTGTTTTTGTTTCTCCTGAGGAGACAGATCCAAAAAAGTATTGCTTTAACTGCCTATATCTTCTTCTAATTTTATGCTCTCAGGTCTTACATTTTGGTTTTTAATTCATTTTGAGTTTATTTTTTATATGGTTTGATAAAATTGTCAGTTTTATTCTTTGTCATGTAGCTATCCAGTTTTCCCAACATCATTTACTGAAATGACTGTCCTTTCCCTATTGTATGTTTTGGCCTCCTTTTCACCTAGTTAAGTTTGTGTAAGTATATTTGGGTGCTCTTTATTCTGTTTCATCAATCTCTGTGATTGTTTTTGTTCCAGTATCATGCAGTTTTCATTACTGTATCATTGTAGTAAACTTTTTGTAATAGTTTGAAAAGGATACACATTTACTTTTTAAATGTTTAATATAATTCACCTGTGAAGTAATCTGGTCCTGGACTTTTGTTTGCTGAGAGTTTTATTGATGATTCAATTTTATCATTGGTAATTGTTCTGTTCATATTTTCTATTTCTTCCTGGCTCAGTCTTGGGAGATTGCATGTTTCTAGGAATTTATCCATTTCTTTAGATTGTTTTTTTTCTTATTAGCATATAATTGTAGTACTCTCTTACAAGCCTCTGCATTTCTATAGTGTTGATTGTAACTTCTTCTTTTACATACCTGAGTTTTTAAAATATGAGTCCTGCTTTTTTCTTGATAAGTCTTATTAAAAGTTTTGTCAATTTTATTTATTTTTTTTTCAAAGAACCAGTTCTTTGTTTAATTTATTATTATTATAACTTTGTATTTTGTTTGTTCTTTTTCCCCTAGTTCCTGTAGGTATAAAGTTAGATTGTTCATGAGATTTTTTTCTTGTTCATAAGGTAGGCTTGTGCTGCACGAAACTTATCTTATAACTGCTTTGATGCATCCTATAGATTTTGGATTATTGTTTATTCATTTTAATTTGTCTCCAGATATTTTATAATTTCCTTTTTTTATTTTTTATGGCAGAAAGTGAATAAGAACTAAAGAATCTCTTGATGAAAGTGAAAAAGGAGAGTGAAAAAGTTGACTTAAAGCTCAACATTCAGAAAACTAAGATCATGGCATCTGGTCCCATCACTTCATGGCAAATAGATGGAGAAACAGTGGAAACAGTGGCTGACTTCATTTTTCTGGGCTCCAAAATCACTGCAGATGGTGATTGCAGCCATGAAATTAAAGTGTGCTTACTCTTTCGAAGGAAAGTTATAACCAACATAGATAGCATATTAAAAAGCAGAGACATTACTTTGTCAACAAAGTTCCATCTAGTCAAGGCCATGGTTTTTCCAGTCGTCATGTATGGATGTGAGAGTTGGATTATAAAGAAAGCTGAGGGTGAAAGAATTGATGCCTTTGAACTGTGGTGTTGCAGAAGACTCTTGAGAGTCCCTGGGCCTGGCAAGGAGATCCAACCAGTTTATCCTAAAGGAGATCAGTCCCAGGTGTTCATTGGAAAGACTGATGTTGAAGCTGAAACTCCAATACTTTGGCCACCTAATGTGAAGAGCTGACTCATTTGAAAAGACCCTGACGCTGGGAAAGATTGAGGGCAGCAGGAGAAGGGAGGACAGAGGATGAGATTGTTGGATGACATCACCGACTCAATGGACATGGATTTGGGTGGACTCCAGGAGTTGGTGATGAACAGGGAGGCCTGGCATGCTGCGATTCATGGGGTCGCAAAGAGTCGGACACAACTGAGCGACTGAACTGAACTAAGTGACCTATTGATTGTTTAGTATGTTGTTTAGATCTCATGTGTTTTTGGTAATTGTTTCTTGTAGTTAATTTATAATCTCATAGCATTGTAGTCAAAAAAGATGCTTGATGCGGTTTCAATCTTCCTAAATTTACTGATATTTTCTTTGTGGCTCACCTAATGTTCTTGCCTGGAGAATTTTCTGTGTGCACTTGAAGAAAGATGTGAATTCTGTTTTATTTGTATTGAGTGCATTTGATTAACATATTATTTAAGGCTAGTTTTCCTTATTGATTTTCTGTCTAGAAAATATGCCCATTGTTGTAAGTGTGGTGTTAAAGTCCCCTATTATTATCCTATTACTGTCAGTTTTTCTCTTTTATTTTGTTAACATTCACTTTATGAATTTCATACTCTTAGGTGTTGGGTGCACAATTGTTATATGTTCATGGTGGATTGATCCCATTGACCTTATATAACGTTCTTCTTTGTTGCTTGTTTTTGTTTTAAAGTTCACTTTATCCAATATAAATATTGCTACTCATGGTATTTTTTGACTTTGTTCCTGTGAAATATCTTTTCCTGTTCCCTCATTTTTAGTCTACATGTGTCTTTAGATTTTAAGTGTTTCTCTTGCAAGCAGTATATTTTTTATATTTGAATGGAACATTTAGTTCCTTTACATTTAAAGCAGTTATTGCTAGGTATGCACTTATTGTTGTTCTGTTGAGTGTTTTTGAGTCTCATTGTTTTTGTAGTTCTTTTTGTTCCTCTCTTCTTTTGCTTTTTTCCTTTGTCACATATTGATTATTTTTCGTGTTACATTTGGATTTCTTTCACTTTCTTTCTTTGTGTATCTATTACAGATTTTTGGTTTATGGTTGCCAAGACTGTTATATATAAGAAACTAGAGAGATAGGTATATCAATAGATAAAGCTGGTAATCTCTTGAGTTCAAACATATTCTAACAACCCTGTATTTTTACTCTCCCTATCCATGTTTAATGTTTTTGACATTGTATATTACATCTTTTTATTTTGTATATCTTGTTACTACTTACTGTGGATATAGATGATTTTACTACTTTTGTATCTTTTAACCTTTCTACTAGCTTAATAAGTGGTTGATCTACGTTTTCTGTATATTTTCCTTTACCAGTGAAAATTTTTCTTCAAAATTTTCATATTTCTATTTGTGGCCTTTTCTTTTCTGCTGAGAAGATTCCCTTTAACATTTCTTGTAGAGCTGATTTAGTGGTGCTGAACTCTTTTATCTTTAACTTGTCTGTAAAGCTTTGTATTTATCCTTCAAGTCTGAATTATAGCCTTACCTGATAGCATTACCAATTCAATGGACATGAATTTGAGCAAACTCCAGGAAATGGTGAAGGACAGGGAAGGCTGGCATGCTACAGTCCATGGGGTCATAAAGAGTCAGACGCAACTCAGTCACTGAACAACAACCAACTGGCAGAATATTCTTTTCTTAAAATAATTTTTATATATTTATCTATTCACTTATTTTTTGCTGTGCTGGATCTTTGTTGCTGTGCAAGCTTTTCTCTAGCTGTGATGAGTGGAGGCTTGTGGCTTGTGTGGTGGCTGCAGGGCTGCTGGATCATGGGGCTAGGTGCTTGTGAACCTGATTGCATAGATGAGGGGTGCCAAAGAGCCACAGGCCTGGAGTCCACCTCTTGAATGGTGGGACCACGTCCTTGTGGCTGGCTTTGTGGGCCAGAGGCCGTAGGATAATGCCAGTCTGCTGGTGGGTGGTTAAGCCCCCAGAAATAATAGGCTAGAGTTTGGATTCCAAATGATGCTTGTTAATACTAGTGTCCACATGGTTGAACAGGCTCTTAAAAACAGCTGCTGCCAATGTCCTTGTCCCTAGGTAGAATAACCAGTTGCCTCCTAACTCTCTGTGAGTCTTTCCAAGATCAACAAGTGGATCTGACCCAGGATTCTTTCCAACTAACTGCTTCTACACTGAGACTTGAAATGTGTGAGATTTTGCATATGGAGCAGAGTCTCTGTTTTCTGTAGTCTGGCTGGCTCTCTCAAACATCAGCCCTACTAGTTTCCAAGCCAGATGAATTCCAGTGACTCATCTCCCTGGTGTAACACCCCCAGGATGGGGAGCCTGATGTTGCACTCAGACCCCTTGCTTCTTTTGGGAGAACCTCTGTGATTGGGATTATCCTCCCATTTGTGGGTTGCTGGCCCAAGGGTGTGAATCCTTACTATACTATGCCTCTGCCCCTCTTAAACATCTTGTGGTTCCTTCTTTTTATCTTTAGTTATGAAAAAAAAAATCTTTCCTGCTAGTCTTTAAGTTTTACTCAGAGATCGTTTTTTTCTGTGTGAGTAGTTGTGATTTTGGTGCTCCTGCGGGAGAAGTTGAATTCAGGGTATTCCTACTCCACCCCTTAGTCAGTCTATGTTTTTGTTTGTTTGTATATTTGTTTTATTTTATTTTATTTTTTTGTTTTAGCAGCCTGAATGATCTAAGACAGAAACTAAGACAAAAAGTGGGGATATTATTGTAACAAATACCATGGAAGAGGCTCTGGAATTGGGTATTGAGGAAAGGCTGGAAGAGCTTTGAGGTATATACTAGGGGAAAAAAAAATATTGCTGAGAATCAATCATTAATGGCAATTTTGATGAGAGCTCAGAAAGAAAAGAGTACAGTTGGAAAGAAAACCTCAATTTTCTTAGAGAACTTTTAGTAATCCAAAACATAATTTGGTAGAAATATGATGGTCAAAGGTCATTTTGGTGATATCTTTGTTAAAAAATGAGGACCATGTTATTGGAAACTGAAAGAAAGTCTATCCTTGTTACAAAGTAGAAAAGAACTTGACTGAATTCTGTTCTTTCCTAGGGTTTTTTTAGAAGGTAGACCTTGCAATTGATTAAATTGGATATTTAGCTCCAGTACTCTTGCCTGGAAAATCCCATGGATGGAGGAGCCTGGAAGGCTGCAGTCCATGGGGTCACTGAAGATCGGACATGACTGAGCAACTTCACTTTCAATTTTCACTTTCATGCATTGGAGAAGGAAATGGCAACCCACTCCAGTGTTCTTGCCTGGAGAATCCCAGGGAGGGGGGAGCCTGGTGGGCTGCAGTCTCTGGGGTCTCACAGAGTGGACACGACTGAAGCGACTTAGCAGCAGCAGCAGAGTCAAGGCACACCTTCAAAAATTTGCTTAGAAATAGCTTTAGCTAAATATCCAATTTCATCAATTGCAAGGTCTGCTGCTGCTGCTGCTGCTAAGTCACTTCAGTCGTGTCCCCATAGACGGCAGCCCACCAGGCTCCTCCATCCCTGGGACTCTCCAGGCAAGAACACTGGAGTGGGTTGCCATTTCCTTCTCCAATGCATGAAAGTGAAAAGTGAAAATGAAGTTGCTCAGTCGTGTCCGATCTTCAGTGACCCCATGGACTGCAGCCTACCAGGCTCCTCCATCCATGAGATTTTCCAGGCAAGAGTGCTGGAGTGGGGTGCCATTGCCTTCTCCAGCCTTGACTCTAGCTGGCTGCATACAGTAAAACATGCTCAAACTTATAGATAGAAAAAACTTACAGATAAAACTTATAGATAGAATTGTTAAGCAAAAAAGGAAACAGAACTTGAAGATTTAGAAACTTTCAGTTAATCCATATTATAAAACATTAGAATGCTAATAAGTGTGGCCAGGTAACCATTTGATAAGATTGGTGTGGATCAGCTACCTCAACAGAAGCCAGGATCTGTTCTCCAAGACTGTGAAAGAATGCCACTAAAGGTGACTTGGAGGTCATCAGAGCTGCCACTTGTGTCACAGGCCTAGAGTTCAAGGGCACAGAGGACAGAGTGATTTCATAGGAGGGCTCTGGGTGCCTGTGGGACCTAGGCTTGCACTGCTTGAATACCCCTAAGTTGCCCATTCCTCTCCCTGCCCTTCAGTGCTGCACTCCTCAGCCGCCCCAGGTTTGGCTCTGGTGAGCCCTGGTACAGAGCACAGCCCCTAACCAGGTTGCAACTTTGTCAGTATCTGTATGGGGCAATCTCTGCCAATGACAGGGTGCACGGGCTCAGGGGCATGGCTGCCTCCACCTCGCTCTTAAAGAATGGAGGTGCCTGGAGCCAAGGAGGGCGCAGGATCCCTACCCCAAAGAGCCACAGGCACAGCACTTACAGAGAACCACCCTAGGGCAGAGCCCAAGCAGAGTTGCTGTGAGGATGTTCTGCTGAACCTCAGGCATAATGTTGTTACTACAGAGGGCCTGGTAGGGCCTAAGGGAATTTGCCTCATTAAGTTTTGGACTTACCAGGGCCTGTTATTTATAAAAGAGAACCCAGACCCTTGTCTTGGCCACCATATGTGGACACAGGGAGAAGATAGCCATTTATGAAGTGGCACTCTCAATTGGCTCTGCATTTGCAAGTGCCTTGATCTTGGACTTCTTAGCCTCAAGAATTATGAGAAATGTTTGCCCTTTAAATGATGCAGTCTGTGATATTTTTGTTATAGGAACCTGAGCAGACTAAGACAACTCCCAAATAAGTTTGGGAGTCTAGCCTCTAAAACTTAAGATAGTTAAGTTTGAAAATAAGTTTGACTATAAAGTATACCTTACAGTTTATTTTTAAATAATTACCAAATTTGTTTCAAATTTTTTAAATTTTATTTTATTTTTAAACTTTACATAATTGTATTAGTTTTGCCAAATATCAAAATGAATCCGCCACAGGTATACCTGTGTTCCCCATCCTGAACCCTCCTCCCTCCTCCCTCCCCATACCATCCCTCTGGGTCATCCCAGTGCACTAGCCCCAAGCATCCAGTATCGTGCATCGAACCTGGACTGGCATCTTGTTTCATACATGATATTTTACATGTTTCAATGCCATTCTCCCAAATCTTCCCACCCTCTCCCTCTCCCATAGAGTCCATAAGAGTGTTCTACATCAGTCTCTTTTGCTGTCTCGTACACAGGGTTATTGTTACCATCTTTCTAAATTCCATATATATGCGTTAATATACTGTATTGGTGTTTTTCCTTCTGGCTTACTTCACTCTGTATAATAGGCTCCAGTTTCATCCACCTCATTAGAACTGATTCAAATGCTTTCTTTTTAATGGCTGAGTAATACTCCATTGTGTATATGTACCACAGCTTTCTTATCCATTCATCTGCTGATGGACATCTAGGTTGCTTCCATGTCCCGGCTATTATAAACAGTGCTGCGATGAACATTGGGGTACACGTGTCTCTTTCCCTTCTGGTTTCCTCAGTGTGTATGCCCAGCAGTGGGATTGCTGGATCATAAGGCAGTTCTATTTCCAGTTTTTAAGGAATCTCCACACCGTTCTCCATAGTGGCTGTACTAGTTTGCATTCCCACCAACAGTGTAAGAGGGTTCCCTTTTCTCCACACCCTCTCCAGCATTTTTTAAATAAGTTTTTTGACACTTTTTAAAATGTAATGGTCAGTAAAGTGAATTTCATAGTTATGAGCCCAACTTTACTTTCTGTTCAGAATTTATATGTGTACATATAATGTATACATATGCACACATATTGATATATATATATACACATGTATTCTTGTGAATATATATATGTATGTTTATAAATATATATATATACATTCAATGTATATACACACTACATACACTCACATGCATATGTATATATAAAAGTTTTAAAATGTACCTTCTGTCATTTAAAAGATTTTATCCTGGGCCCTACTATAATTTGTAAGTTTATAAAGTAGATTTCTTTTTCTTATAAAGATACTTGTCTAAAGACCTCATTCAAAACTCTCAAAATGAAGAGGGAAACTGTCTTCTTTTTTTTTTTTTTCTAAATGAAAATGTGCTTATGTTTTCCAGTTACCAATTCTGTAAGATAATGGCATGATTGCTAGCTATGAACCAGTAGCTTCCTTGAGTGATGATTGTCTCTGACAATTCCTTTGATATTCCCTGAAATAATATGGTATACTGTAATTTTATGTGTGTAAGTTTTGTCTTTCAAGCAGATTCTAAGTTTCTTGATAATGTATCCTCTCATCACCCCCCACCAGAGACTTTTATGGAACTAGCTCACTGTCTCCATTGGGTAATGTTTGAGCATAAGGACAAAAGTTCAGAAAAGTTTGTAAAGTAGCTGGTATAATACTGTGTCTCAGAGAAAGCAAGAACAGGAAATACAGACAGTTCTCATGACAAAAGCAGCTTAAACTGTAGAGTCAGTGTAAATGATATAGAATGAGACATTTTCTAATGTTTTGAGATTGCAACTAAATTTAATTGTAAATTAAGCTTAAAACAGACTACAGCTTTTCAGTACAGCACTGAGTGGTTCATCGGATCATGTCTGGTGGCTCTGCGGATTATAACAGAGAACATGGCGGCCCTGAGGGAATGGACCCCGATGGTGTCATCAAGAGCAACTGGAATGAGATTGTTGATAACTTTGATGATATAAACTTAAAGGAGTCTCTTCTTCGGGGCATCTATGCTTATGGTTTTGAGAAGCCATCAGCTATTCAGCAGAGAGCTATTATTCCATGTATTAAAGGGTATGATGCGATTGCTCAAGCTGAGTTAGGTACTGGCAAGACAGCCACATTTGCTATTTCCATCCTGCAACAGTTGGAGATTGAGTTCAAGGAGACCCAAGCACTAGTACTGGCCCCCACCAGAGAACTGGCTCAACAGATCCAAAAGGTAATTCTGGCACTTGGAGATTATATGGGAGCAACTTGTCATGCCTGCATTGGTAGAACAAATGTTCGAAATGAAATGCAAAAACTGCAGGCTGAAGAACCACATATTGTTGTTGGAACACCAGGGAGAGTGTTTGATATGTTAAACAGAAGATATCTCTCTCCAAAATGGATCAAAATGTTCGTTTTGGATGAAGCAGATGAAATGCTGAGCCGAGGGTTTAAGGATCAAATCTATGAGATTTTCCAAAAATTAAATACTAGTATTCAGGTGGTGTTGCTTTCTGCCATAATGCCAATGGATGTGTTGGAAGTGACCAAAAAATTCATGAGAGATCCAATTCGAATTTTGGTGAAAAAGGAAGAATTGACCCTTGAAGGAATCAAACAGTTTTATATTAATGTTGAAAGAGAGGAATGGAAGTTGGATACACTTTGTGACTTGTATGAGACACTGACAATTACACAGGCTGTTATTTTTCTCAATACAAGGCGCAAGGTGGACTGGCTCACAGAGAAAATGCATGCCAGGGACTTCACAGTTTCTGCCCTGCATGATGACATGGACCAGAAAGAAAGAGATGTTATCATGAGGGAATTTTGATCAGGGTCAAGCTGTGTTCTGATCACTACTGACTTGTTGGCTCGTGGAATTGATGTGCAACAAGGGTCATTGGTTATAAACTATGATCTACCTACCAATAGTGAAAATTATATTCACACAATTGGCAGAGGGGGTCGATTTGGAAGGAAAGGTGTGGCTATAAACTTTGTTACTGAAGAAGACAAGAGGATTCTTCTTGACATTGAGACTTTCTATAATACTACAGTGGAGGAAATGCCAATGAATGTGGCCGACCTTATTTAAATCCTGGGATGAGACAGTTTTGAATGCAGTGCTCGCTGTTGCTGAATAGGCAATCACAACATGCATTGTGCTTCTTTCGTTGGGAATACTTGAATTCTGTCTCAATGCTCATAATGGATCAGAAATACAGATTTTGATAGCAAAGTGACATTAGTCATGAGCTCTTGTGAGGAAAGTCATTGGCTTTATCCTCTTTAGAGTTAGACTGTTGGGGTGGGTATAAAAGATAGGGTCTGTAAAATCTTTCTTTCTTGGAAATTCATTTCCTAGTTCTGTAGAAATGGTTGTATTAGATGTTCTCTATCATTTAATAATATACTCGTGGACTAAAAGATATAAGTGCTGTATAAAATCAGCCAATTATGTTAAACTAGCATATCTGCCTTTATTGTGTTTGTCATTAGCCTGAATAGAAAGGCCTTTAAAATTGATTTTTTTTTTTTTAGCATTTGAATGCATTTTGTTTGGTATTATATTTATTCAATAAAGTATTTAATTAGTGCTAAGTGTGAACTGGACCCTGTTGCTAAGCCCCAGCAAGCAATCATCCTAGGTAGGGTTAAACCCCCAGTAAAATTGCCATATTGCACATGTCTTAATGAAGTTTGAATGTTAAATAAATTGTATATTCACTTAAAAAAAATAAAACAGACTACAGTGGTTTATATTCTAAAGAGAATTACATGACCGACCCATAATGGTGGCCACATGTCTTTCCCAAAAGCTTATCAATGATTATTCCACCACTCTCACCCTGGAGGGTAAAGAGAGACTTGAGGGGAGATAGAAGAGTCCTATTGTATTGGTAACACATGTAGGCATTTGTTGTTTAGTCACTAAGTCCTGTCTGACACTTTGCAACCCCATGCAGTGGCTCATGCATCACGCCAGGCTTTCCTATACTTCACTATCTCCTGGCATTTGCTCAAATTCATGTTTTGAGGCAGTGATGCCATCCAACCATCTCATCCTTTTTTGCCCACTTCTCCTCCTGCCCTCAATCTTTTTCAGCAAGGGTCTTTTCCAGTGAGTTGGCTCTTCGCATTAGGTGGCCAAAGTATTGGAGTTTCAACTTCAACAGCAGTCCTTCCAATGAATATTCAGGGTTGATTTCCTTTAGGATTGACTGGTTTGATCTCCTTGCTATCCAAGGGACTCTCAAGAGTCTTCTCCATCACTACAATTTGAATGCATCAATTCTTTGGCTCAGCCTTCTTTCTGGTCCAACTCTCACATCCATACATGACTACTGGAAAAACCATAGCTTTAACTGTATGGACCTTTGTCAGCAAAATGGTGTCTCTGCTTTTTAATACACTGTCTAGGTTAGTCATAGCTTTCCTTCCAAGGAGAAAACATCTTTTGATTTCATGACTGATCATTGTCCATGGTGATTTTGCAGCCCAAGAAAATAAAATCTGTCACTGTTTCCACTTTTCCCTCTTCTGTTTGACATGAAGTGATGGGACAGGATGCCATAATTTAGTTTTTAAATGTTGGTTTCTAAACCAGAGTGGGCCTATGTGGGCAGAGTGCCACTGAAAATGCTAAGAGGCTCCTAAGTATCCCTCTTGGATCTCCCTCTTCTTCTCAAATACAGAATAGAAAAAGTAAGAGCTATTTACTGATAAATAGCCAAGTATGAGAGATGGTTGAAGAGAATCTCTAGAAGAGATTGAGAATACATCCAAGGAATAGAATTGGGCATCTCATTCCATGAAGTGTTGTTGGTCAAATTGCAGAACAACTGGAAGACCAGTTGTCATCATGAGAAAAGAGAATAATGAGGAAACTCTTGAAGACCTTAACTTGTATCCTTTAAATTTGGTGTGTCGTGTATTTATTGTCCACAGCTTTTGGCAGGCTGGGGATCATCTGGAGAATCCCATGCTATTACGACTTGGGGAAAGCATGATGAAGCAGATTTGGAAGAAGAGTCAGGCTCTATTCCATCCTTGTTGTCTTTTATCCTCAGTTCATAAGAAAGAAAATCTCAGCAGTTACTGGATGTTTCAGTGAAGGAGAAAGAGAATTAATGAAGTGGCAGAAGACAGAGAGCTGACCAGACAGCTTCCAAGCAAAACAGTGAGATGTCCAACATTTTAAGAAAGGACCAGTCACAGGACTTCAAGCAGGATCACATAGGGACAAAGCTGCCTCTGCCCTAGAGGATGATCCACACAGTACAGGGGTCTAGGATCAAGGTGATGCTCATTCTTAAAAATCACATTTATCTCCTCTGGAACATCTGAAATTACCAGGGTCCAGCCCCGGTTGGATCCAGAGATTCCCTTGGGAGGACAGTGTTGGCAACTGAGAGAAATAGAGAAAGAGATAAAGAAAGAATTTTGCAGTTAAGAAAATAGAGGAGAGAAAAGAGGCTGATATTCCTTGGTTTACGCAGAAAGCCAATAAAGCCCCAGCACAGGACTTGCTCTGTTCATGTAGGCCACAGACGCCTTCTCGAATAGCTGAAGGTGCCCCACCTTAGGCACCTTCTCGAGTGGGTCTTAGAAGCCCAGGCAGGAAAGTGAACACAGAGGGCCCCTGCGCTCCAGGGAATCAGCCTGAAAAGGAAAAGGAAAGAAAAAGAAAGACATGGGGAGACCAAGCTTCGGTGAGCACGGACCACACTTTATTTTCCCAAGTAGTTTTTATACCTTAAATTGTGCATAGAGGATAATGGGGGGGGGGGGGTTGGGTAGAGTCATGCAAGGTCAGCAGTCCTTGATCCTTATCGAAGCCAGGCTTTCTTTCTGCAAACTTATCATATGCAAAAGCTTTAGGTGATTTACATCATCTTCTGGCCAGGAGGCCTGTTAACATTTTATAACCCTTTCTTCAGAAAACTTATTTTTCTCTAAAGGTGATTATTCTAAGGTCAGGCACCACCCTCTGAAAGCATTAAAGTTGCTTTCCTATAGGGCAAAAGTGTGGTGGGCTATAACAAGAAAAGAATTAACTCAAGGGTCCAAGGTTACAAACATTAAAGCTACTACTTACATTTCTATATACCAACTATAGTAATCAATACACTCCCAGGGACACAGTAGGTAAGGGATATGGTAACTTGGCAGCAAGCATTAGCTCAACAAAGAAATCCTCTACTAGTTCTATTCTAATAATTTTAACTCTCTGGGAAGCTCTGCATTGTTAGAATATCTTAAGCTTCCCATGCCTCTCGTGGTTGGGAGGCTGTGAACAATCATATGCGTAGCTGCAGGAATCTGAACAAACCTGTCAGGCAAGCTAGAAAGTCATCAGACGGGTTTGAATTGAAACACTCCTATTATGCCCAGGAGACTTATTAACTAGAGCTCTGAATTGATTTTCTTCAGAGAAAGGTGGTCGGGGATAGCCCCCCGTTAATGTCAGAGAAGTTGGTAAAAGTCATAAAATAGTAAAACAGACAGATTCTGGTTTTGGGGTATATGCTCAGGCAGGTCCAGGGGGCCTCTTGAGCCCTGACTTGTCTTGCCCATCAGGGCTCTCCCGCATGACCTTGTCATGGGTGGGAGCTCCCGTGCTGGCTCCCAGCATGGAATCAGATAGAATCAGACTAAACTAAAAGGTTCAGGGATATTTATCACCAAAGATAACCTTGCTGAACTTAAATATGGGCACCTTTTCTCATGTTTTTCCACCCACAAGCTGTTGAAAGAGCAAGTAACTGGGAGGAGTGAGTGGGAGTGGGGCAGTGTGGGGAGTAAATTATTTGAATCAGATGTGTGACTGGAATATTACACTATACTGAATTAAATTTTAGTGATGGACTGTGACCAAGGCATCTTTCTAAGGCAAGGGAAAGGGATCTAATAGGGCACATTTTTAAAGGAATAATTACAAAATAAAACCAACCAATGTTAATAAAATCTAATATTTTTAAAGTCAACCTCTCCTTCTCGCATGGGTTGTTTATCTTTTGCCTCTTTCGATCAGAGGTATGATGCAGACTCATTTTCTTTTCTTCTTTACCTTTATCTTCTTGCTACATGAGTTTGTTGTCCCTGAATATAATTTGACATGGCCTGAAGGTTATATGATCCTAGTGCAAGTCACCATCTGACTGTGTCTTCTAATATGCGTTTTCAAGAGAAGATATTTAATTTGCTTAACTCATCTAGTAAACTGATTCTCATTATGTATGTTATTGGCCGGGTTAGTTTTGGATATGATGTGAACATATGGCCCAAAAAAAGAAAAAAGATAGATTGTAAATTTTCTCAGGAAGGGACATAGCAAGTAAATAGTCATTATTAGAATGAATGTTCACTTAATGTTTTGTGGATTGTGATACTTTTTGGATGAGTCAGTGTCTTGAACATGTATTTGTAACTTTCTCAAATCACAGAGTATTATGTCAAAGTGAATCATAATAAACCTATGTATGTACCTACTGGGGCTCCCTGGATAGCTCTTGTGGTAAAGAATCTACTTGCCAATGAAGGAGACACAAAAAATGTGAGTTTGATCCCAGGGTAGGGAAGATCCCCTGGAGAAGGAAATGGCAACCCACTCCAGTATTCTTTCCTGGAAAAGTCCATGGACAGAGGAGCCTAGAGGGCTACAGTCCATGGAGCCACAAAGAATCAGATACAACTGAGTGACTGAGCACACACATACACCTACTTATTGCTCATGAACAAAGAGGAAGTTTTGTTAAGTAGGTCAGATATGACATCTATTTTTGATCAGGAAGAAGAAATGAAACAAGCAAGATAATCTTCCTTCAAATTATTTGCTCACGGTTAAGCAAAGAGCTTCAAGAAAATGAAAAGTGCAATTGCATTAGTAATGTACTTGTTCCTCAAAGTGGACCATATACTAATAGCTGACTGTATTCAGCTATTCAGATAGCTGAATATCTCTGTTCATCAGGTCAGATGGGCTTGGACCTCCTGTGGCAGTGCTCTGAATGATATCTCACCCACAGCATGTCCTTGAGAGCAGCAGAAGGCTTTGCATTTGATATGCAACTGAGGAGACACACATATGTGCTGGACACTGTATCTTCTTGTTACTTGGCAACAGTTTCTTTTTCCTCTTAGCAACAGTACAGAGAAGAGCTTTTTGAAAACTTAAAAAAAAAAAAAAATGAGAGAACAGAAAAAGTCAAAGCCTTTCACATTTCCTCTGTCTGGAGGGCATATTAGAAAGAACTGAATTCAGCCATGGATAAAATGAACTATATTTGTTATCTAGCTGTGATTATGTTCCTATTGAAATATAACCAGAAGTTTTAATATCTTAGTCATATATTTATTTCACTCCTATACCACAGTTAGTTAAGTATTATAAAAAAATCATAGCCCTCTCAATCAATTTATATTCGTGTCAATTTTCCCAGTATGTGTGACTCACAGTGAAAAGAAACATATCAGGAAAGGTAACCATTTTCAGGTAACCTCTTATTATTGGCTAACCAGCCACTGCCTGGATTTCTCATTTAGTTAAGTTCTTAGAAAGATTGTAGTTATGGGTAGAGAAGAAAAAGAAACAAACTTATTTTGGCAGAATCTTTGACTTATAAAGAAATTACTTGTTGACCTCTCTTTGGATGGAAATGATTATTGTATTTAAGGCAAGAAATATATATTTATTAAGTCATTGAACATCCTCAGTTTATTATAGCAGCTTGTACCCAGTACAGTAGGTTACCACACACACACACACATACACACAAATTTATTAAAATAAATTTCAGATCTCAGATGGTCTTGTTTGGGAGGAAATAGTCATTGTCTTTGCTAATGAGAGTGACTACCAGGACTGTACTATATTTCAACAGTCTTACCAGAGGCTGAGGCTCTGGCTGCTGAAGTGAAGCCCTTGATCTTTCTTGTTGTTTATGTTTGCTTCTCATAGGGAATGCATAGATCTAAAGTGTATGTTGTATAAGATTTTGTCAAAATGCTCCCTGTGTAACCATTATTTCAATTAACATCTCAAACATTTCTAACACCCCATAAAAAGATCCCTCATGCCTCCATCTAATCAATCCACACTGCCACCCAACAATCAAAGTCATTATATTTATGGTTTTATTTCTATTTACTTTTAAAATTAGGTTTTATTTCTTTCTTCTTACTTACATCAGATCAGATCAGATCAGTCGCTCAGTCCTGTCCGACTCTTTGCGACCCAATGAATTGCAGCAGGCCAGGCCTCCCTGTCCATCACCAACTCCCGGAGTTCACTCAGAATCGCGTCCATCGAGTCAGTGGTGCCATCCAGCCATCTCATCCTCTGTCATCCCCTTTTCCTCCTGCCCCCAATCCCTCCCAGCATCAGAGTCTTTTCCAATGAGTCAGCTCTTCGCATGAGGTGGCCAAAGAACTAGAGTTTCAGCTTCAGCATCATTCCCTCCAAAGTAATCCCAGGGCTGATCTCCTTCAGAATGGACTGGTTGGATCTCCTTGCAGTCCGAGGGACTCTCAAGAGTCTTCTCCAACACCATAGTTCAAAATGATCAATTCTTTGGTGCTCAGCCTTCTTCACAGTCCAACTCTCACATCCATACATGACCACTGGAAAAACCATAGCCTTGACTAGACGGACCTTTGTTGGCAAAGTAATGCCTCTGCTTTTGAATATGCTATCTAGATTGGTCATAACTTTCCTTCCAAGGAGTAAGCGTCTTCTAATTTCATGGCTGCAGTCACCATCTGCAGTGATTTTGGAGCCCAGAAAAATAAAGTCTGACACTGTTTCCACTGTTTCCCCGTCTATTTCCCATGAAGTGATGGGACCGGATGCCATGATCTTCGTAAGTAAAAATGAAACCATATCACATGACTCTTTGTCTGAATTTCTTAACTCAGCACAAGACTTTTTTAATATTGTTTTTTTCCATTCATCCATTCTGTATATGAACCAGTTGTTTTCTGTGGCGTTTTTTGTTTGTTTGTTTTGTTTAATTGTTGAATAGTGTTTTATAACATGATTCATTTATTGAGCATTCTGTTAATATACATTCAGGTCCTTTCCAGTTTGGGGTTATTAGGAATAATATTTATGTATTAGTCTTTTTTTATGGATGTAAGTCTCAAGATTTCTTGAGCAAATACTTAAAAGTGGAATTGTGTGTTATGTAACAAGTATATGCTCACATTAAAAAGAAGCTATGAAAAGCTTTTCAAAGTGATAGCATCATCCTACATTTTCACCTATGTGTGAGACCTCAGTTTACTCCATACCATTACCAGTACTTGATATTGTCAGCCTGAAAATGATATCAATGATTCTAGTGTGTGTGTAATGGTATTATATTGTGATTTGTTTTCATTTTGCTGATGACTGTGATCTTAAGGATCATATGTCTTTTTTTGTGAAGAGACTTCTCAATACTTTTGTCCATTTTTTATTGTGTTGTTTGCCATTTTGATATTGACATGTAGGAGTCTACTTTTTATGTTCTGCATACATGTGCTTTTTAAGACACACCCACCCACGCCCCTGCTCCTCAAACACATTTTTCTCCTACTCTGTTTCTTGCTTTTAAAAAAAATTTTAAACAATGACTACTGATAAATAAAAAGGTTTTAATTTTAATGAAGTCTTTAATATCTTACTTTTATTTTGGTTTTTTTTGGTCCTCTCTGAGAAACCTTTATCAATTCATATTTTCTTCTAGAAGATTTATCATTCTTCTTATATATTTAGGTCCATGACCAACTTGAAATTATTTTTGTGAGTGTAGTATGAGGAAACTTTTGAGATATCTTACCCGGCCCTCCCAACCCCGCCCCACACTTTATCAAGTTGTTCTAGCAAAAATTTGGCAAAATTTCCCCACTGAGTTGCCTTGGAACTTTTGTAGAAAATTGGTTACACATAAATATGTGGACCTATTTCTGGACTCGCTTTTATTCCTTGTTTCTATTTATGTATTACAAAGTGACTTTTTTTTTAAATTTTATTTTATTTTTAAACTTTACAATATTGTATTAGTTTTGCCAAATATTGAAATGAATCTGCCACAGGTATACCTGTGTTCCCCATCCTGAACCCTCCTCCCTCCTCCCTCCCGATACCCTCCCTCTGGGTCATCCCAGTGCACCAGCCCCAAGCATCCAGTATCGTGCATCGAACCTGGACTGGCATCTCGTTTCATACATATTATACATGTTTCACTGCTATTCTCCCAAATCTCCCCACCCTCTCCCTCTCCCACAGAGTCCATAAGACTGATCTATACATCAGTGTCTCTTTTGCTGTCTCGTACACAGGGTTATTGTTACCATCTTTCTAAACTCCATATATATGCGTTAGTGTACTGTATTGGTGTTTTTCTTTCTGGCTTACTTCACTCTGTATAATAGGCTCCAGTTTCATCTGCCTCATTAGAACTGATTCAAATGTTTTCTTTTTAATGGCTGAGTAATACTCCATTGTGTATATGTACCATAGCTTTCTTATCAATTCATCTGCTGATGGGCATCTAGGTTGCCTCCATGTCCTGGCTATTATAAACAGTGCTGCGATGAACATTGGGGTACACGTGTCTCTTTCCCTTCAGGTTTCCTCAGTGTGCATGCACAGCAGTGGGATTGCTGGATAATAAGGCAGTTCTATTTCCAGTTTTTTAAGGAATCTCCACACTGTTCTCCATAGTGGCTGTACTAGTTTGCATTCCCACCAACAATGTAAGAGGGTTCCCTTTTCTCCACACCCTCTCCAGCATTTATTGCTTGTAGACTTATGGATCGCAGCCATTCTGACTGGCGTGAAATGGTACCTCATAGTGGTTTTGATTTGCATTTCTCTGATAATGAGTGATGTTGAGCATCTTTTCATGTGTTTGCTAGCCATCTGTATGTCTTATTTGGAGAAATGTCTATTTAGTTCTTTGGTCCATTTTTTGATTGGGTCATTTACTTTTCTGGAGTTGAGCTGTAGGAGTTGCTTGTATATTTTTGAGATTAGTTGTTTGTCCGTTGCTTCATTTGCTATTATTTTCTCCCATTCTGAAGGCTATCTTTTCACCTTGCTAATAGTTTCCTTTGTTGTGCATAAGCTTTTAAGTTTAATTAGGTCCCATTTGTTTATTTTTGCTTTTATTTCCAATATTCTGGGAGATGGGTCATAGAGGATCCTGCTGTGATGTATGTCGGAGAGTGTTTTGCCTATGTTCTCCTCTAGGAGTTTTATAGTTTCTGGTCTTTCATTGAGATCTTTAATCTATTTTGAGTTTATTTTTGTTTATGGTATTAGAAAGTGTTCTAGTTTCATTCTTTTACAAGTGGTTGACCAGTTTTCCCAGCACCACTTGTTAAAGAGATTGTCTTTAATCCATTGTATATTCTTGCCTCCTTTGTCAAAGATAAGGTGTCCATATGTGCGTGGATTTATCTCTGGGCTTTCTATTTTGTTCCATTGATCTATATTTTTGTCTTTGTGCCAGTACCATACTGTCTTGATAACTGTGGCTTTGTAGTAGAGCCTGAAGTCAGGTAGGTTGATTCCTCCAGTTCCATTCTTATTTCTCAAGATAGCTTTGGCTATTCGAGGTTTTTTTATATTTCCATACAAATTGTGAAATTATTTGTTCTAGCTCTGTGAAGAATACCGTTGGTAGCTTGATAGGGATTGCATTGAATCTATAAATTGCTTCGGGTAGTATACTCATTTTCACTATATTGATTCTTCCAATCCATGAACATGGTATATTTTTCCATCTATTAGTGTCCTCTTTGATTTCTTTCACAGGGTTTTATAGTTTTCTATATATAGGTCTTTAGTTTCTTTAGGTAGATATATTCCTAAGTACTTTATTCTTTCCATTGCAATGGTGAATGGAATTGTTTCCTTAAGTTCTCTTCCTGTTTTCTCATTATTAGTGTATAGGAATGCAAGGGATTTCTGTGTGTTGATTTTATATCCTGCAACTTTACTATAGTCATTGATTAGTTCTAGTAATTTTCTGGTGGAGTCTTTAGGGTTTTCTATGTA
Organism: Bos mutus; assembly: GCF_027580195.1. Classification (NCBI taxonomy): domain Eukaryota; kingdom Metazoa; phylum Chordata; class Mammalia; order Artiodactyla; family Bovidae; genus Bos; species Bos mutus. The sequence goes on from NC_091617.1 coordinate 53,968,933, forward strand.
GAGGATCATGTCATCTGCAAGCAGTGAGAGTTTTACTTCTTCTTTTCCAATTTGGATTCCTTTTATTTCTTTTTCTGCTCTGATTGCTGTGGCCAAAACTTCCAAAACTATGTTGAATAGTAATGGTGAAAGTGGGCACCCTTGTCTTGTTCCTGACTTTAGAGGAAATGCTTTCAATTTTTCACCATTGAGGATAACGTTTGCTGTGGGTTTGTCATATATAGCTTTTATTATGTTGAGGTATGTTCCTTCTATTCCTGCTTTCTGGAGAGTTTTTATCATAAATGGGTGTTGAATTTTGCATCCATTGAGATAATCATATGGTTTTTATTTTTCAATTTGTTAATGTGGTGTATTACATTGATTAATCTGAGGATACTGAAGAATCCTTGCATCCCTGGGATAAAGCCCACTTGGTCATGGTGTATGATCTTTTTAATATGTTGTTGGATTCTGATTGCTAGAATTTTGTTAAGGATTTTTGCATCTATGTTCATCAGTGATATTGGCCTGTAGCTTTCTTTTTTTGTGGGAACTTTGTCAGGTTTTGGTACTAGGGTGATGGTGGCCTCATAGAATGAGTTTGGAAGTTTACCTTCCTCTGCAATTTTCTGGAAGAGTTTGAGTAGGATAGGTGTTAGCTCTTCTCTAAATTTTTGGTAGAATTCAGCTGTGAAGCCGTCTGGACCTGGGCTTTTGTTTGCTGGAAGATTCTTGATTACAGTTTCAATTTCCGTGCTTGTGATGGGTCTGTTAAGATCTTCTATTTCTTCCTGGTCCAGTTTTGGAAAGTTGTACTTTTCTAAGAATTTGTCCATTTCTTCCACGTTGTCCATTTTATTGGCATATAATTGTTGATAGTAATCTCTTAGGATCCTTTGTATTTCTGTGTTATCTGTTGTGATCTCTCCATTTTCATTTCTAATTTTATTGATTTGATTTTTCTCCCTTTGTTTCTTGATGAGTCTGGCTAATGGTTTGTCAATTTTATTTATCCTTTCAAAGAACCAGCTTTTGGCTTTGTTGATTTTTGCTATGGTTTCTTTTGTTTCTTTTGCATTTATTTCTGCTCTAATTTTTAAGATTTCTTTCCTTCTATTAACCCTGGGATTCTTCATTTCTTCCTTTTCTAGTTGCTTTAGGCGTAGAGTTAGGTTATTTATTTGACTTTTTTTTTTGTTTCTTGAGGTATGCCTGTATTGCTATGAACTTTCCCGACTGCTTTTACTGTGTCCCACAGGTTTTGAGTTGTTGTGTTTTCATTTTCATTAGTTTCTATGCAAATTTTGATTTCCTTTTTGATTTCTTCTGTGGTTTGTTGGTTATTCAGCAGCGTGTTGTTCAGCCTCCATATGTTGGAATTTTTAATAGTTTTTCTCCTGTAATTGAGATCTAATCTTACTGCATTGTGGTCAGAAAAGATGCTTGGAATGATTTCTATTTTTTTGAATTTACCAAAGCTAGATTTATGGCCCAGGATGTGATCTATCCAGGAGAAGGTTCCATGTGCACTTGAGAAAAAGGTGAAATTCATTGTTTTGGGATGAAATGTCCTATAGATATCAATTAGGTCTAACTGGTCTATTGTATCGTTTAAAGTTTGTGTTTCCTTGTTAATTTTCTGTTTAGTTGATCTATCCACAGGTGTGAGTGAGGTATTAAAGTCTCCCACTATTATTGTGTTATTTTTAATTTCTCCTTTCATACCTGTTAGCATTTGTCTTTCATATTGCGGCGCTCCCGTGTTGGGTGCATATATATTTATAATTGTTATATCTTCTTCTTGGATTGACCCTTTGATCATTATGTAGTGACCATCTTTGTCTCTTTTCACAGCCTTTGTTTTAAAGTCTATTTTATCTGATATAAGTATTGCTACTCCTGCTTTGTTTTGGTCCCTATTTGCATGGAAAATCTTTTTCCAGCCCTTCACTTTCAGTCTGTATGTGTCCCCTGTTTTGAGGTGGGTCTCTTGTAGACAACATATGTAGGGGTCTTGTTTTTGTATCCATTCAGACAGTCTTTGTCTTTTGTTTGGGGCATTCAACCCATTTACATTTAAGGTAATTACTGATAAGTATAATCCCATGGCCATTTACTTTATTGTTTGGGGTTCGAGTTTATACACCGTTTTTGTGTTTCCTGTCTAGAGAATATCCTTTAGTATTTGTTGGAGAGCTGGTTTGGTGGTGCAGAATTCTCTCAGCTTTTGCTTGTCTGAGAAGCTTTTGATTTCTCCTTCATATTTGAATGAGATCCTTGCTGGGTACAATAATCTGGGCTGTAGGTTATTTTCTTTCATCATTTTAAGTATGTCTTGCCATTCCCTCCTGGCTTGAAGAGTTTCTATTGAAAGATCAGCTGTTATCCTAATGGGAATTCCCTTGTGTGTTATTTGTTTTTTTTCCCTTGCTGCTTTTAATATTTGTTCTTTGTGTTTGATCTTTGTTAATTTGATTAATATGTGTCTTGGGGTGTTTTACCTTGGGTTTATCCTGTTGGGGACTCTCTGGGTTTGTTGGACTTGAGTGATTATTCCCTTCCCCATTTTAGGGAAGTTTTCAACTATTATCTCTTCAGGTATTTTCTCATGGTCTTTCTTTTTGTCTTCTTCTTCTGGGACTCCTATGATTCTAATGTTGTAGCGTTTAATATTGTCCTGGAGGTCTCTGAGATTGTCCTCATTTCTTTTAATTCATTTTTCTTTTATTCTCTCTGATTCATTTATTTCTACCATTCTATCTTATAATTCAGCAATCCTATCTTCTGCCTCTGTTATTCTACTATTTGTTGCCTCCAGAGTGTTTTTAATTTCATTTATCACATTATTCATTTTATATTGACTCTCTTTTATTTCTTCTAGGTCCTTGTTAAACCTTTCTTGCATCTTCTCAATCTTTGTCTCCAAGCTATTTATCTGTGATTCCATTTTGTTTTCAAGATTTTGGATCAATTTCACTATCATTATTCGGAATTCTTTATCAGGTAGATTCCCTATCTCTTCCTCTTTTGTTTGGTTTGGTGGGCGTTTATCCTGTTCCTTTATCTGCTGGGTATTCCTCTGTCTCTTCATCTTGTTTAAATTGCTGAGTTTGGGGTGTCCTTTCTGTATTCTGGCAGTTTGTGGAGTTCCCTTTATTGTGGCGTTTCCTCGCTCTGTGTGGCTTTGTACAGGTGGCTTGTCAAGGTTTCTTGGTTAGGGAAGCTTGTGTCAGTGTTCTGGTGGGTGGAGCTGTATTTCTTCTCTCTGGAGTGCAATGAAATGTCCAGTAATGAGTTATGGGATGTCTATGGTTTTGGGGTGACTTTGGGCTGCCTGTATCTTGGAGCTCAGGGCTGTGTTCCTTGCTACTGGAGAATTTGCTTGGTATGTCTTGCCCTGAAACTTGTTTCACCCAGAGAGGTTTACAGCGTTATATGGAGAGGAGAAGAGTGAGGAGGGAGTTAGAGGTGACCCGAATGAGATGAGGTGGAATCAACAGAGGAGAGAGTGGGCTATTCAGTAATCTCTTCCTTATGTGCACTCCACAGCTGGATCGCTCAGAGTTGTTCACAGAGTTATACAGAGAAGAGAAGGAGGAAGGTGGCAGAGGTGGCCAGGAGGATAAATTGGGGGGAATGAAAAGGAGGGAGACAGATCTAGCCAGTAATCAGTTCCCTAAGTGTTCTCCACTGTCTGGAACACACCAAAATTCACAGAGTTGTGTAGAGTAGAGAGAGGTTAGGGAGGAGACACAGGCGACCTAGTGGAGAAAAAGGAGAGTCCAAAGGGAGAGAGAGCAGTTAAGCCAGTAATTTTGCTACCTAGTGAAAAATGGGTACTGAAGATTGGGTTCTTAAAGGTACAAAATTGGTAACAAATACATAAAAGCAAAAATTAAAAATCTAGAGTAGAGTTTGAAATTTCAAAAATACGATGTTAAAGAAAAGAAGAAGGAAAAGAAAGAGAGAAAAAATGAACAAACAAAAACAAACAAGGTCGCAAAAATTATAAAGAAAATGTAGGTACAAAATTGATAACTAATACCAAAAAGCAAAAGTTAAAAATCTAGAGTAGAGTTTGGAATTTCAAAAACACAATGTTAAAAAAGGAAGAAGAAAAAGAAAGAGAGAGAGAAAAAAAAACAAACAAGAACAAACAAAGTCGCATAAATTATAAAAAATAATACAGGTACAAAATTGATAACAAATACCAAAAAGCATAAATTAAAAATCTAGACTAGAGTTTGGAATTTCAGATATACAATGTTATTAAAAAGAAGAAGAGAAAGAAACAGAGAAAAAGAAAAAGAAAAAAGGGTCACAGAAATTATATAAAAAGAAAAACAAAAAAAAACTGTAGGTACAAAATTGATAACAAATACTAAAAAGCTAAAATTAAAAATCTATAGTAGAGTTTGGAATTTCAAAAATACAATGTTAAAGAAGGAAAAAAAAGGTCAAAAATTATATTAAAAAAATATATATATGAAGTTTGCTTTAAAAAATAGGGTTTTTTTTTTTTCTTTTTTTTTTTTTTTTTTGTCTGTAATCGTTATAAAAGTGGAAATTAAAGGAATAATAGAGGACTTAAAAAATTTTTTTAATTAAAAATAATAATTAAAAAAAAAAAGAAAGAAAGAATGATCGAACAAATAGTAAAAATATATCTAGGACTTTTTCCGGTTTTGTTGTGAGTATTGTGGGTTCAGTTCATTTTTGGCTTGTTCCTTGGTCCGACTTATATTTCTCAAGATCTATAGGCCCCTTCCTATGTAGATGGTAGTAACCACAGGGTCTTAATCTATTGCCTGTAGCTTCCAAGGCGGTTCCCTCTGTTAAAGTTTCTTCTGTTTGCTGGTGTCTTCAGTGTCTGGTTTCCACCCTGACACAAAGGGGATGGTGGAGGACACTTTTTTTTTTTTTTTTAGGCTCACTTTTTCAGTCGCGCTGAGGGGAGGTAGGGAGGGATGCTGCAAACAAATAACACTGGCGTGTGCTCGCTGTGTCTCAGCCACACTGGGTCTGCCCCCCATTCATGGCGCGTGTAGCCTCTCTGCCCACGCTGCTCAGGCTCTAGGTTGCTCCGCCGGGAACCATCCGCGGCCAGCCCTGGGCTGCCTGTACTTCCCAGGTCCAAGCCACTCAGGTTCAGGCACTCGGGTAGTCCTCAGAGGCGCAGACTTGGTTGGGCCTGTGTTTTGTGCCCTTTCCAGATTCGAGCAGCTCAGGTGATGAGGTGTTTTGCGTGCGCGATTGCTGCTACTTATCATCTCCCCGCCGCTCGGTTATCTAGTTGTGCACCGGCACACTTTCTCAGGCAGATGTTGACCGTCCAGACCCCCAAGAAGTTTTAGTTAGCAAAGAAGCCTGCTTACAGTTTTATAGATAATGTCTCTCTGGGGCTGCGATTGTCCCCTTCCAGCTCTGGCTGCCTATCACTGGAGGGGGATGGTCTGCCGCCGGCTATCTCTGTTCAGTCCTTTGTTCCGTGCACGGGCCTCCTTTCGAAGACTTGGGTTGCTTTTCTGGGTGCCTGATGTCCTCTGCCAGCATTCAGAAGTTGTTTTGTGGAATTTACTCAGCGTTTAAATGTTCTTTTGATGAATTTGTGGGGGAGAAAGTGTTCTCCCCATCCTACTCCTCCGCCATCTTAGCTCCTCCTCCAAAGTGACTTTTTAGTTACATAATTTGAATTACATAATATTTATGCATATAAATGTATGTATATATGTACACACATAAGTACATGTGCCTTGACAATGCTCATTTTTTTCAGCTTTTCAAATTCCTCCTTCTCCTTTTATGCCATTGCATGTTCTGTGAAAACCACTATCACCTCTTCTTAAAAGGCACTATAGTATTAGGGAAGACCATGGACTCTAAGAGCAGACAGCCGACTTTAAACTCATTTTGCTCCTTACTGGTGATGTGCCTCAGTTTCTTCACTTGTCAAATGGAGATGACGATAGCACTTTTAGTGTTAATACAAAGACTAAATGAGTTAAAGTATGGAAAGCACTTAGAACAAGTTGTACCATATTATGAGCACATATATGTTAACTACATACACTATATTATGTTTCCATGTTCTGCTCCAGTAATCCTTTCTCTAGGAAACTTTGCTGGTGTTTCGTGTTTGGGTGTTAGTCACCTCCAAATTATGCACATGGGACTTTCCTTCTATCCCCAGTGTGCTAGAATGCATCAACTACTGCTCCTCATATTAAACAAATAGAAAAATATAAAATCCTGAGACTCATCTCAGCAGCATTAGTCAAAGAGATGTAAAATTCAATATTTGAAGCTCAGAAGTAGGTATAGCTTTTGCTTAATCACTGCCCTCACCCTCCACAAACTGGCATTGCCTTTTATTAGTGTGTACATGAAAAAGATTTATTCTTCCTCTTTCTCCTGTTTTTTTTTTTTTTTTTTTATACCCAAGCACACAGAAGGAGCAATTAATAAGATACAGTTTCAGACATACAAAAAATTGATTAGGTCACTTTCTCTAACAGGCAGGCTCAGTTCAGTTCAGTTCAGTTCAGTCACTCACTCATGTCCGACTCTTTGTGACCCAACGGACTGCAGCACGCAGGCTTCCCTGTCCGTCAGCAACTCCTGGAGCTTACTCAAACTCATGTTCAAGGAGTCAGTGATGCTATCAAACTATCTCATCCTCTGTCATCCCCCTCTCCTTCTGCATTCAATCTTTCTCAGCATCAGGGCCTTTTCAAATGCGTCAGCTCTTTGAATCAGGTGGCCGAAGTATTGGCGTTTCAGCTTCAACATCAGTCTTTCCAATGAGCACCCAGGACTGATCTCCTTTAGGATGGACTGATTGGATCTCCTTGCAGTCCAAGGCACTCTGAAGAGTCTTCTCCAACACCGCAGTTCAAAAGCATAAATTCTTTGGCAATCAGCTTTCTTTATAGTCCAACTCTCACATCCATACATGACTACTGGAAAAACCATAGCCTTGACTAGCAGAACTTTGTTGGCAAAGTAATGTCTTTTTTAATATGCTGTCTAGGTTGGTCATAACTTTTCTTGCAAGGAGCAAACATTTTTTAGTTTTGTAGCTGCAGTCATCATCTGCAGTGATTTTGGAGCCCCCCAAAATAAAGTCTGTCATTGTTTCCATTGTTTCCCCATCTATTTCCCATAAAGTCATGGGACTGGATGCCACGATCTTAGCTTTTTGAATGTAGAGGTTAAGTGAGCTTTTTCACTCTCCTCTTTCACTTTCATCAAGAGGTTCTTTAGTTCTTTCCTTTCTGCCATAAGGGTAGTGTCATCTGCATATCTGAGGTTATTGATATTTCTCCTGGCAATCTTGATTCCAGCTTGTGCTTCATCCAGCCCAGCATTTCTCATGATGTACTCTGCATGTAAGTTAAATAAGCAGAGTGACAATATGCAGCCTTGACATACTCTTTTCCCAATTTGGAACCAGTCTGTTGTTCTATGTCCAGTTCTAACTATTGCTTCCTGATCTGAGTACACATTTCTCAGGAACACGCCAGGTGGCCTGGTATTCCCATCTCTTGAAGAATTTTCTAGTTTGTTGTGATCCACACAGTCAAAGGATTTGGCATAGTCAATAAAGCAGATGGTGTAGTCACTCACCTAGAGCCAGACATCCTGGAATGTGAAGACAAGTGGGCCTTAAAAAGCATCACTACAAACAAAGCTAGTGGAGGTGATAGAATTCCAGTTGTGCTATTTCAAATCCTGAAAGATGATGCTGTGAAAGTGATGCACTCAATATGCCAGCAATTTGGAAAACTCAGCAGCGGCAGCAGGACTGGCAAAGGTCAGTTTTCATTCCAATCCCAAAGAAAGGCAATGCTAAAGAATGCTCAAACTACTGCACAATTGCATTCATCTCACACGCTAGTAAAGTAATGCTCAAAATTCTCCAAGCCAGGCTTCAGCAATACATGAACCGTGAACTTCCAGATTTTCAAGCTGGTTTTAGAAAAGGCAGAGGAACCAGAGATCAAATTGCCAACATCCGCTGGATCATTGAAAAAGCAAGAGAGTTCCAGAAAAACATCTCTTTCTGCTTTATTGACTATGCCAAAGCCTTTGACTGTGTGGATCACAATAAACCGTGTAAAATTCTGAAAGAGATGGGAATACCAGACCACCTGACCTGCCTCTTGAGAAATCTGTATGCAGGTCAGGAAGCAACAGTTAGAACTGGACATGGAACAGCAGACTGGTTCCAAATAGGAGAAGGAGTACGTCAAGGCTGTATATTGTCACCCTTCTTATTTAACTTATATGCAGAGTACATCATGAGAAACGCTGGGCTGGAAGAAGCACAAGCTGTAATCAAGATTGCTAGGAGAAATATCAGTAACCTTAGATATGCAGGTGACACCACCCTTATGGCATAAAATGAAGAGGAACTAAAAAGCCTCTTGATGAAAGTAAAAGATGAGAGTGAAGAAATTGGCTTAAAGCTCAACATTCAGAAAACTAAGATCATGGCATCTTGTCCCATCTCTTCATAGGAAATAGATGGGAAAACAGTGGAAGCAGTTTTAGACTTTATTTTCTGGGGCTCCAAAATCACTGCAGATGGTGATTACAGCCATGAAATTAAAAGATGCTCATTCCTAGGAAGGAAAGTTATGACCAACCTAGACAGCACATTAAAAAGCAGAGATATTACTTTGCCAACAAAGATCAATCTAGTCAAGGTTATGGTTTTTCCAGGGGTCATGTATGGATGTGAGAGTTGGACTGTGAAGTAGCTGAGTGCTGAAGAATTGATGCTTTTGTACTGTGGTGTTGGAGAAGACTCTTGAGTGTCCCGTGGACTGCAAGGAGATCCAACCAGTCCATCCTAAAGGAAATCAGTTCTTGGTGTTCATTGGAAGGACTGATTCTAAAGCTGAAACTCCAATACTTCGGCTACCTCATACGAAGAGTTGACTCATTGGAAAATACCCTGATGCTGGGAGGGATTGAGGACAGGAGTAGAAGGGGCTGACAGAGGATGAGATGGCTGGATGGCATCACCAACTCGATGGACATGAATTTGAGTGAACTCCGGGAGTTGGTGATGGACAGGGAGGCCTGGCGTGCTGTGATTCATGGGGTCACAAAGAGTCAGACAAGACCTAGCGACTGAACTGAACTGAATAAAGCAAAAGTAGATGTTTTTCTGGAACTCTCTTGCTGTTTTTGATGATTTAACAGATGTTTGCAGTTTGATTTCTGGTTCCTCTGCCTTTTCTAAATCCAGCTTGAACATCTGGAATTTCATGGTTCACTTATTGTTGAATCCTGGCTTGGTGAATTTTGAGTATTACTTTGCTAGAGTGTGGTGCTGCAGTTTGAACATTCTTTGGAATTTCCTTTCTTTGGGATTTGAATGAAAACTCACCTTTTCCAGTCCTGTGACCACTGCTGAGTCTTCCAGATTTGCTGGCATATTGAGTGCAACACTAACAGAATCATTTAGGAAACGGGCAAACTCACTTTGTGTAAAAACTCACTCTGTGTATACCCACTCTTCTATGTCAGACAGTGGTGAATTGATTCAGAATCCTCTTAGAACTCATCCATCTTGCTCTCTAGTCTTTCTTTCACCTGGTTTGAAGAAGAGTCATGAATACTTTTCCCCCTTCTACCTGCAGTTCAGCCCAAAATTGGTAAAATGCCAGAATTTTAGTTTTGTATGTTTAGTTTTGTACATCTCTTGGGGCTTTGTGCTTGGCCATTTTTTTCTAACTGAGCTTTTCCATACCTCTGCTTCCAACATCTCAAACATGAGACTAATTAATATCAAATTGACATTTTCTTCCATTTATGCATAACCCTTGTATGCAGAATGAGTCTCATGGTAAATTTATAAGAAAGGGTCACTTATCAAGACAGGATTAGCATTAGGATACTTAGATGAGCATTGATTATAATTACTTCTCTAGAATCTGCTTTGTTTCTAGCTTTCCTCTTAGGTTAAGTTTTATCCTGAATTCATCGTGATACAGAAATTACTATTTTGTAAAACAGGGGTAAATACAATTAGCATTCACATATCAAATTTGTGGAATCATATAACTCTCTGCCAGAGACCTGGACTCCAAATTCACCTCTACAAACAAGAACCTAGTATAGTACTGTGTGGCATTGCTGCTTCTGCTGCTGCTGCTAAGTCGCTTCAGTTGTGTCCGACTCTGTGGGACCCCAGAGACGGCAGACCACCAGGCTCCCCCATCCCTGGGATTCTCCAGGCAAGAACACTGGAGTGGGTTGCCATTGCCTTCTCCAATGCATGAAAGTGAAAAGGGAAAGTGAAGTCGCTCAGTCGTGTCCAACTCCTAGCGACCCCATGGACTGCAGCCTTCCAGGCTCCTCCATCCATGGGATTTTCCAGGCAAGAGTACTGGAGTAGGGTGCCATTGCCTTCTCCGATGTGGCATTAGGCAAGTCATTTAGCCTGTGACCTATCTCTCTCAAAGAGAGATATAAAATACATTCTACTCACTTTAGTATATTATGTATGAGTGTATGCTTAGTTGCTCAGTGGTGTCCAATTCTCTGTAACCCTATGGGCTGTAGCCCACCAGGCACCTCTGTCCATGGGATTTCCCAGGCAAGAATACTGGAACAGGCTGCCATTTCCTACTCCATGGGACCTTCCCAACTCGGATCAAAACTATCTATCTTGCATCTCCTGCATTGGCAGGCAGATTCTTTTACCACTAGTGCCACCTGGGAATGTGGTTGTGTATATATATATATATATATATATATACACACACACACACACACAGCACACACACACATACACACGCACAAATAGGAAGTCTATATATGGCTTACCAGGTGGCACTAGTGGTAAAGAACCCACCTGCCAATGCAGGAGACATAAGAGATGCAGGTTTGATCCCTGGGTTGGGAAGATCCCGTGGAGGAAAGCATGGCAACCCACTCCAGTATTCTTGCCTGGAGAATCCCATGGACAGAGGAACAGAGAATCCCATGGCAGGCGACAGCCCATAAGGTCACAGAAAATTGGGCACAGCTGAAACAATTTACATGCATGCACACACACATATATATGGGCTTCCTTGGTGGCTCAGACTGTAAAGAGTCTGTCTTCAATGCAGGAGACATGGGTTTGATCCCTGGATTGGGAAGATTCCCCTGGGGAAGAGAATGGCTACCTACTCTAGTATTCTTATCTATAGAATTCCATGGTTAGAGAATCCTGGTGGACTATAGTCCATGAAGTCGCAAAGAGTCAGACATGGCTGAGTGACTAACACTTTCAAATATGTGTGCATCAGTTCAGTTCAGTTCAGTTCATTTCAGTCACTCAGTCGTGTCTGACTCTTTGTGACCCCATGAATTGCAGCACGCCAGGCCTCCCTGTCCATCACAAACTCCTGGAGTTCACTCAGACTCGCGTCCATCAAGTCAGTGATGCCATCCAGCCATCTCATCCTCTGTCGTCCCCTTCCCCCCCTGCCCCCAATCCCTCCCAGCATCAGAGTCTTATCCAATGAGTCAACTTTTCGCATGAGGTGGTCAAAGTACTGGAGTTTCAGCTTCGGCACAATTCCTTCCAAAGAAATCCCAGGGCTGATCTCCTTCAGAATGGACTGGTTGGATCTCCTTGCAGTCCAAGGGACTCTCAAGACTCTTCTCCAACACCATAGTTCAAAAGCATCAATTATTCAGCGCTCAGCTTTCTTCACAGTCCAACTCTCACATCCATACATGACCACAGGAAAAACCATAGCCTTGACTAGATGGACCTTTGTTGGCAAAGTAATGTCTCTGCTTTTGAATATGCTATCTAGGTTTGTCATAACTTTCCTTCCAAGGAGTAACCGTCTTTTAATTTCATGGCTGCAGTCACCATCTGCAGTGATTTTGGAGCCCCCCAAAATAAAGTCTGACACTGTTTCCACTGTTTCCCCATCTATTTCCCATGAAGTGTTGGGACCGGATGCCATGATCTTTGTGAGCTTTAAGCCAACTTTTTCCACTCTCCACTTTCACTTTCATCAAGAGGCTTTTGAGTTCCTCTTCACTTTCTTCCATAAGCGTGGTGTCATCTGCATATCTGAGGTTATTGATATTTCTTCTGGAAATCTTGATTCCAGCTTGTGTTTCTTCCAGTCCAGCGTTTCTCATGATGTACTCTGCATATAAGTTAAATAAACAGGGTGACAATATACAGCCTTGATGTACTCCTTTTCCTATTTGAAACCAGCCTGTTGTTCCATGTCCAGTTCTAACTGTTGCTTCCTGACCTGCATACAGATTTTTCAAGAGGCAGGTCAGGTGTTCTGGTATTCCCATCTCTTTCAGAATTTTCCAGTTTATTGTGATCCACACAGTCAAAGGTTTTGCATAGTCAATAAAGCAGAAATAGATGTTTTTCTGGAACTCTCTTGCTTTTTCCTTAATCCAGCAGATGTTGGCAATTTGATCTCTGGTTCGTCTGCCTTTTCTAAAACCAGCTTGAGCATCAGGAAGTTCACGGTTCACGTACTGCTGAAGCCTGGCTTGGAGAATTTTGAGCACTAGTTTACTAGCGAGTGAGATGAGTGCAATTGTGAGGTAGTTTGAGCATTCTTTGGCATTGCCTTTCTTTGGGATTGGAATGAAAACTGACCTTTTCCAATCCTGTGGCCACTGCTGAGTTTTCTAAGTTGCTGGCATATTGAGTGCATCATTTCCACAGCATCATCTTTCAGGATTTGAAATAGCTCCACTGGAATTCCATCACCTCCACTAGCTTTGTTCATAGTGATGCTTTCTAAGGCCCACTTGACTTCACATTCCAGGATGTCTGGCTTTAGGTCAGTGATCACACCATCGTGATTATCTGGGTCGTGAAGATATTTTTTTGTACAGTTCTTCTGTGTATTCTTGCCACCTCTTCTTAATATCTTCTGCTTCTGTTAGGTCCATACCATTTCTGTCCTTTATCGAGCCCATCTTTGCATGAAATGTTCCTTTGGTATCTCTGATTTTCTTGAAGAGATCTCTAGTCTTTCCCATTCTGTTGTTTTTCTCTATTTCTTTGCATTGATCGCTGAGGAAGGCTTTCTTATCTCTTCTTGCTATTCTTTGGAACTCTGCATTCAGATGCTTATATCTTTCCTTTTCTCCTTTGCTTTTCACTTCTCTTCTTTTCACAGCTATTTGTAAGACTTCCCCAGACAGCCATTTTACTTTTTTGCATTTCTTTTCCATGGGGATGGTCTTGATCCCTGTCTCCTGTACAATGTCACAAACCTCAGTCCATAGTTCATCAGGCACTCTATCTATCAGATCTAGGCCCTTAAATCTATTTCTCACTTCTACTGTATAATCATAAGGGATTTGATTTAGGTCATACCTGAATGGTCTAGTGGTTTTCCCTACTTTATTCAATTTAAGTCTGAATTTGGCAATAAGGAGTTCATGATCTGAGCCACAGTCAGCTCCTGGTCTTGTTTTTGTTGACTGTATAGAGCTTCTCCATCTTTGGCTGCAAAGAATATAATCAATCTGATTTCCGTGTTGACCATCTGGAGATGTCCATATGTAGAGTCTTTCTTGTAGTGTTGGAAGAGGGTGTTTGCTATGACTGCCTTTTGTTGGCAAAACTCTATTAGTCTTTGCCCTGCTTCATTCCATATTCCAAGGCCAAATTTGCCTGTTACTCCAGGTGTTTGTTGACTTCCTACTTTTGCATTCTAGTGTGTGTGTGTGTATATATATATATATATATATATATATATATATATATATATGTTTATAACATTATTTTATAGATGGAGAAACTGGGAAGTTAACTAAATTGTTTAAAGACACAGTTTTCCAGTTCAGTTCAGTTCTGTTCAGTCACTCAGTCATGTCCGACTCTTTGCAACCCCACGGACTGCAGCACGCCAGGCCTCCCTGTCCATCACCAGATCCCTGAGTTTACTCAAACTCTTGTCCATTGAGTCAGTGATGCCATCCAGCTATCTCAGTCTCTTTTTGTCCCCTTCTCCTCCTGCCTTCAACCTTTCCCAGCGTCAGGGTCTTTTCAAATGAATCAGATCTTTGCATCAGGTAGCCAAAGTATTGTAGTTTTAGCTTCAACATCAGTCCTTCCAATGAATATTCAGGACTGACTTCCTTTAGGATTGACTTGTTTGTTCTCCTTGCAGTGCAAGGGACTCTCAAGAGTCTTCTCCAACACCAGATTTCAAAAGCATCAATTTTTCAGCACTCAGCTTTCTTTATAGTCCAACTCTTATATCCATACATGACTACTGGAAAAGGCACAGCTTTGACTAGATGGACCTTTGTTGTCAAAGTAATGTCTCTGCTTTTTAATATGCTATGTTGGTCATGACTTTTCTTCCAAGGAGTAAGCATCTTCTAATATCATGGCTGCAGTCACCATCTGCAGTGATTTTGGAGCCCAAGAAAATAAAGTCTGTCACTGTTTCCACTGTTTCCCCATCTATTTGCCTTGAAGTAATGGGACCAGATGCTAATTTTCAGGCCATTACCACTTGCATCCATTTTTGTATCATTCTTCAAAATGAAGAAAATTTCATAATGTGAGGTAATTCAGGGCAGCCTGGAATTCTGTCTTGTAATTCTTTAGCATCTTAGATGTAGGAACCATAGTGTATAAATGTTTTACAAATGATTGAAAGTTTTACTCCCAGAATTAGATAAATATGCAGGCAGCAGCACTGATGAGTCTGAGCCCCAGTTATATCATCTAGTCACCTACAATGACATATCTGGCTACTATGTTACAGATTGCCCTAATATCCCAATCACACGACCTCCTTCTCATGTCCTACCCTAGAACCACTGTCTCCTCTTCACCTGTCTCTGTACTCCCATGACTGTCCTCTGGACTTTGAGGTGAGTGAGTTCTGAGATGGAACAGACCCCAGTGATTAATGTGGCCTCTGGACTCCAGGCCCTTTGTCTATTCATTTGCCTGTTAATCTTATTATATACAGATCAGATCTCTCACCACTCCCTGAGAGTCAGTGGAATAGCAACCTCAAAGCCAGAGCCACACAGTCTATTTAGACAGAAAAGGACTCCTTCCAGGGAGAATAGAGTCTCCTGATCCAACAGATTCCCCGAATTCCTCAAAAGTGAAATCCACCCAGGCTATAACTGTCTTGTCTCTTTTCAGCAAGGGAAAAAAGGCTTTTTTGTGTGTTTGTGGGGTTTTTTTTTGGCTTTTTTTTTTTGGTATCATTGATTGTTTAGTTGCTGAATCTCTTGTGACCTCATGGACTATAGCCTGCAGGGCTCCTCTATCCATCGAATTTCCCAGGCAAAAATACCGGAGTGGCTATTTTGACACTCTGGCTATTTTGACCTCACTATCCTGGCTAATCCATCAATCTTTACCCTCATCCCACTTGTGTCTTTTCTGTGGAAAACTCACTCACCACTTCTTTTGACTTTTTTTCCAAATTTATGTCCCCCAGATTCCATGTTTTACATCATTAAAAAAAAAATCTTTAACCCTCATTGTAACTGATGTTTACAAACTACTTGGTATCACGTCATTATTCTTTACTTTTATTATCATCCTGATAATTTTCATATTTGTGTGAAACACTTGTGTAAAACCCTATCCTCTCAATGTCTCAGCCTTCTTTTCCCCTGGATCATTACCTTCACTTCACTTGTATTAGTGCTCCCACAGCTCCTCTTTGCATCTCTTGATCAAATTTGGAAGCATTTAGCTTTCAGAGCTGAGATGGAACACTTGTCAATGATGAAAGTTCCTACATTTCCAATTATTTAACTCAGCTATGCTCATTTTATATTTTTAAGATAAGTCATAAGGAAGTGAGAAAAAGGTTGGACACCAGGGATTAGAGGCTTTAATGAAGTCAGTTTTCATGATTTAGCATCTCAAAGACTATATCATAAGCTTAAATAAATATATGTTCAATATATTTTGTCTGTTTCATGCTGCTTTTGGAAAGCTATTTTTTGAATGCTCACTCTCTTCATCTCTCTATGCATGTAAATATACAAAATACAATAATATAAAAGCACATAATATTAGTTTTAATTTATTAAATATATTAATTATCTAAATTACTTTTAAATATTTGGAAAATGGACAAGATAAAGTTTATAAAGAAGTACAACTTTTAAAATTTTCTTGACACCACAATAAATCAACTCCTACTTTGGAAACAGTGCTCTACTTTTTAGTCCCATTTTCCTTATGTAAAACTTATCTAGAAAGTTCTGATTCTGAATGCCATCACTAGACCATTGAGCTCTTGCTGAGTAAGAACCACAAATGCAGATCTTGCTCTTTGTTATAGACATGCTCTCCATTTTAACTGAGTACTCAATAGCACCAAATGGAGAAGGCAATGGCACCCCACTCCACTATTTTTGCCTGGTAAATTCGATGGACAGAGGAGCCCTGCAGTCTATGTAGTCCATGCGGTTGCAAGAGTTGGACATGATTCAGCAACTAAACAATCAATGATACCACCAGTTAATCAGTTCTTGTTCTAGTTAGCTTTCTCTGATTTCATACAGCTGGCAATTCAATGCTTTCTACTCTCTGAACTCTAACCTAGCTACTCACCTTTATATTCACCAAGGGACTTGCTCTCAGTCTCACTAGATGACTATATATTTCACAGAGTGTATAGAAACCATCAAGTAAATTATCTCAACTTTCTGCCACCTTATTCACAACATGTCTTTGCACCCGTGTATTTTTGTTTTTGTTTGTTTGTTTTCTTTCTATTTATTAGAAACATCACAGTTTGCCCAGAACAATCTCTTATGCAGGTCATCCCAGGATAACTATTAATAGTGCCTCCTTACATGATTGAAATGTTACCCTAATCATACTGTAAGCTACCCCTACCCTTACTTCTGTCCTAATAACAGGATATTATTACTTTTTGCCTGTCTGTTGATTATGCCATCCTTTTCTTGTATCTTATACATTTGATTATCCTCTGGCTTCCATCAGTATTAATTTTTTCCTACAATAAAAAATAATTTATTCAGTGATTTCTTTAGCTACTTCTCTCAGCTCACACCTCTTGAAAAAGTCCTCAGATTAAATAAAAACTACTTATAGTTTACAGTATATAAACTACTTGAAAAAGTTTCCTTGATACTACAGTTAGAGAAATTTGGGCATCCTCCCTATCTACTGTTTTTATAATACTTTTTTCCAGGGAAACAGAGACAATAGGAGATATATATGTAAAAAATAAGGCACTGGCTCATGCAGTTGTGGAGGCTGAGCAGTTCCAAGATCTGTAGAGGACAACTTGGAGGCTCAGGAAAGATGATGATACAGCCTAGTCTGAGTCTGAAAGCCTGAGAATCAGGAGAACCAACAGTGTAAATTCCAATCCAAGTTCAAGTCTGAGGGCAGAAGAAGACTGATATCCCAGCTTGAAGGCAGTCATGCAGAGAGAATGAATTCTCCCTTAGCATATTTGCACCATTCAGCCTTCCATAAATTGGATGAGGCATACTCACACTGGGGAGGGCAACCTGCTTTCTGTAGTCTACTAATTCAAATGCTACTCTTATCTAGAAACACCTTCACAGAAATACTCAGAATAATGTTTAAGCAAATATCTGGGGAACCCATGGCCTAGTTAATTTGACATTTAAAATTAACCATCAGAAGTCTGTCATGTCAGCTTGGCACCTATATGCATCTCCTTTAACTATACTTAATTTCCAAGTAAAGAAAATAAGACCAAAATGCTACCCAATATGATACAGCTATGTTATGTACTGTCAAACTACACTAATCTCTTCCCTGTAATAGTGATGTTTACTTTTCTCCTTGATATCTTATAACTTAAATATTATGATATAATGTTAACAATACTTAACTAATTAGTCAGTTCAGTTCAGTCACTCAGTGGTGTCCAACTTTTTGTGACCCCATGAACCGCAGCACGCCAGGCCTCCCTGTCCATTACCAATTCCCGGAGTTCACTCAGACTCATGACCATAGAGTCAGTGATGCCATCCAGCCATCTCATCCTCTGTCGTCCCCTTCTCCTCCTGCCCCCAATCCCTCCCAGCATCAGAGTCTTTTCCAATGAGTCAACTCTTCGCATGAGGTGGCCAAAGAACTGGAGTTTCAGCTTTAGCATCATTGCTTCCAAGGAAATCCCAGGACTGATCTCCTTCAGAATGGACTGGTTGGATCTCCTTGCTGTCCAAGGGACTCTCAAGAGTCTTCTCCAACACCACAGTTCAAAAGGATCAATTCTTCAGCGCTCAGCTTTCTTCACAGTCCAACTCTCACATCCATACATGACCACAGGAAAAACCATAGCCTTGACTAGACGGACCTTTGTTGGCAAAGTAATGTCTCTGCTTTTCAATATGCTATCTAGTTTGGTCATAACTTTTCTTCCAAGGACTAAGCATCTTTTAATTAGTATTAGTTAGTAATTCTGTCTGGATTGGATTATTATAGTTTTACCTTGACCTTAACCACAGGACATTTGGGATCACCTATATTGCAGACATACTCTTCCTTTCCTCCTTTGTGAAGTAGCAGTTCAATTTCCCCTTTGTAGTCACAATCAGTCACTCCAGTTAGCACAGTAGTAAACTTTGTTGATTCAGAAACTCAGGAGTCCAACATGTCTGGGTAGCCTTAACTTTCACTTCAGTCAAACCATTGTGGTGGCTCTAGATAGAAGCATTCCTCCCTTTGGAACCAACACCTTTAAGTCAACAGAGCATAAGATTGCAGTAACAGCCAGCAAAACTTTTACTGGAGGGTCATTTAGGGTAGTAGGGAGTGCTGCCATTCCAGTTGTACACCTTTATCCCTGGACATGTGAATTCTGGATTTGGTAGAAAGAACATCATATATTGGATACTGATTCAGATAAGAAGCTTGTCCCAATCCTGTAAGACATTGTCACCTAGCTGACACTTAATCTTCGAAATGCTGTTTTACCAGTCCATCAAACTAGCTACTTTAGGATGGTGGGGAATATTGAATAACCATGGGCATATACCCATTGTACTCACTTCTTTTGTTGTGAAGCGAGTTCCTTGATCAGAAACTATGCTCTATGTAATGACATGATGGTGGATAAGGCATTCTCTAAGTCCACAGATAATATTTTGGCAGAAGCATTATATGCAGGGATTAAATACATAGCCAGAGTAAATGTCTACTTCAATAACAATACCATGCTGCCTCTTCCATGATGGAAGTTGTTCAGTATATTCAACCTGCAATTAAGTAGTTGGTCAATCAACCCATGGGATAGTACCATATTGGTGACTCAGTATTGATGTCTGGTTGCAAACTTGGAAGCAGTCATAGCAAGATAGGTTGTGGTGAGTGAAAGTGTATTGCTGAGCTCATGTGTAGCCTCCATCTCTGTCCCTATGGTCATTTTATTAACGAGCTCATTGGGTAATGACAGGGATGGCTTGGGATGAAGGCTGATAGGTATTCACAGAACAGATTGATAATTAAATCACTTGATAATTAAAATAATCTTCTGCTAAGATTACCTTTGGTGAGTATTTACATTGATGACAAATATCTTCATGTTTTTTACCCACTTATGATACTTCTTCCCCAAATTTTCTCATCAATTTTCTAATCATGTTCTATTTAGTTCCTTGATCATCTAGCCAAGCCATGAATTCAGTATATAATTACACATCTGGTCGTTTATCCTTCCAAGCAAATTGAAAAACCAGGTGCACTGCTTCAAATTCTGCCTTCTGGGTGCTATAGTGATTCACATTCTGGTGCTGCATGCTTATTGTGTAGAACCATCTGAGCCTCTTGATGAAAGTGAAAGAGGAGAGTGAAAAAGTTGGCTTAAAACTCAGAAAACTAAGGTCATGGCATCTGGTCTCATCACTTCATGGCAAATAGATGGGGAAACAGTGAAAACAGTGACAGACTATTTTTGGGGGCTCCAAAATCACTGCAGATGGTGATTACAGTTATGAAATTAAAAGATGCTTGCTCCTTGGAAGAAAAGCTATAACCAACCTAGACAACTTATTAAGAAGCAGAGACATTACTTTGCTGACAACTGGAAGGACTGATGCTGAAGCTGATACTTTAGCCATCTGATGTGAAGAACTGACTCATTTGAAAAGACCCTGATGCTGGGAAAGATTGAAGAAGGGAGGAGAAGGGGATGACAGAGGATGAGATGGTTGGATGGCATCATCGGCTCAAAGGACATGAGTTTGAGTAAACCTGGGAACTGGTGATGGACAGGGGAGCCTGGCATGCTGCAGTCCATACGCTCACAAAGAGTCGGACATGAATGAGTGACTGAACTTAACTGAACTGATCTGTAACCAGACTGGAGTCTTCTCTTCCTTGGTCTAGTGATCATAGGCAGCTGTCTATGAGGCAATACTTGCAGGCTGGGAGAGAGACTCTAGTGTGGCAGTGTAGCAGGAATGTGGATAATGGACATTTAGGCCACTTTTCCATATAACTTGCATGAGCCTTCATGACATGTTCAGGCCCAAACCCTTATATCCCACTTCCATGTGATGATGACTTGCTGCTATGCAATCCACCTTTATAGCTTGATGGGTCATGTAATATCTAGTTCATGATGCATAGCTCAAGTCACATAGTAACTAAGGGGCCTGTAGTTAATCATTCCATTTTTTACTAGGGCCCAACAGGAGGATAGAAACTATTTCTTAAAAGAAGATTAGCTCATTGTGATTTTAATTTGCATTTCCCTGGTGTTTAGTGATGCTGAGCACATTTTCATAAATCTGTTGGCCATTTGTATATCTTCTTTGGTGGAATGGTTAAGTCCTTTGTCTATTATGGGTTATTTGGTTTTTGCCATTGAATTATAGGAGTTCCTTATATATTTAAGATATTAGCCCTTTATCAGTTATATGGGTTGCACATATTTTCACCTGTTCTTTAAGTTTTCTTTTCATTTTGATTGATTTTTTTCTTTATCATGCAGAATCATTTTAGTTGGATGTAGTCATACTTGTCTATTTTTGCTTTTTGGCCTATACTTTTGGTGTTATAGCCAAGAAATCATTACCAAGGCCAATGTCAAGAAGGTTTTTCCTATTTTCTTTTGGAAGTGTTGTTTTCAGGTGTTAACATTTAAGTCTTTAATCTATTTTGAGTCGTTTTGTGTAGGATATAAAATGAGTCCAATTTTATTATTTTGCACACGGATATTCAGTTTTTCCAACACCATTTATTGAAGGGAATATCCTTCCCCATTGTCTGTTCTTAGCATCCCTGTTGAAGATCAGTTTATAATATCTGTTTGGTTTATTTCTGGGCTCTCTATTCTGTTCCATGGTTTATATGTTTGTTTTTATGCCAGTTCCATACTGTTTTGACTACTGTAGTTTTGTAATATATTTATATCTTATATTATTTTCCTGATTTTTTTAGTTGTTTATGTTCTTTTGTAGTTCACTGAGCATCTTTAAGATGACTACTTGAATTCTTTGTCAGGAAGTTTGTAGGTCTCTATTTCTTTAGGTTCAGTTTAGGAACCTTATTTTGTTCCCATTTCCTTCTCCAAGGGATTGAACCTGGGTCTCCTGCATTGCCAGTAGATTCTTTACCATATGAGCCACCAGGGAAGCCTGTTGGTCATGTCATATTTCCTAATTCTTTGCAATTCTTGTGGCCATGCATTGGTCTCTGCGCATTTGAAGACACAAATCCACCTCTTCTTTGTAGACTGGCTTCATCAAGGAAAGCCCCTCATCAGTCAACCTGGCCAAAGCGTAGTGTATGAGTGAGCTGGCTGCCAGGATCTACATGTGTGCAGGCCCAATAACAGGTTCCCAGAATGGATAAGCCTGTTTCCTGCAGAAGTCAGGGAGCGATGGGCCAGGTGTTGAGATCCTTACTCTAGCCATTGAGAGTTTCTGCCCCTTTCTTTTGTTCTTAGCTAACCCCAAGTGATCCAGCCATGCTGGTTCCCTCAGTGTCTTGCATGAGGCTTTGAGAGAAGTGATCTCTGAAAGTCTGGGAAAGTCAGATGCTCATTTTACTCTCTCTTTCCCCCATGGGGCTGTGATGTGCTGTTTTAGGGGAGGGGAAAAGCAATACTGCTTTTCTTAGCATTTTCAATATATTTTTTCTTATTTCTATACTGTTCCAGGACACTGAGGCTTCATCTGGATCCTGGAGATTTCATGAAGTCATTTTTATCCATGGATGATTGTTAAACAGGTGTTTCAGTGAGAAAGGCTGGAACTCCCCATTCTTTTATCATGCTGACATCACTCTGTTAAATTTAATATATATTAATCAGTGATGACTTTGTGATCAACTGAATCACTCATAATTATTAGTTTAATTATATTCAAGAGTTTAGTGTAACAAGTAAAACTATCATGAATATTTTGTTAAATTAGTAGTCATTTAAGCATAAGTAAAATCTTAATTGTCTGATACATGGGAATTTTGAAGAGTAGACAATTATTAAAATGATCTTAGACCTGAATTTTGAGTAGTTGTACCATTTCCAAGGGCTTTTCAGTGGTAAAGAACCTGCTTGCCAATGCAGGAGACATAAAAGAGGCAGGTTTGATCCCTGGGTAGGAAGGATCCCCTGGAGAAGGGCATGGCAACCCACTCCAGTATTCTTGCCTGGAGAATCCCCATGGACAGAAGAGTCTGGCGGACTATAGTCCATAAAGTCACAAAAAGTTGAATACAACTGAAGCGACTTAGCACACACACACCATTTCCAAGTATTTGTTGTTTCATGAAGGAAGCTGCACTGTTTTGCTATCTACTCATATTCTTCTTTGAAAATAAACAACTAAAATCTTGGAACTTACCCATGGGATAAAGGGTTAATTAACAATATAGATTTAAGTTTATCTTTGATTGCATAAAATTCTTATTATAATTGGCTTTCATCATGGATAAAGTGTTTATGTTCATTTATGTGAGTTGTTGACCTTTTCTTTTGATTAACTGTAACCAATTAAAATTAGAGACATATTTCATGCCCACCTAACATGGTATATATCTAGACTAAATGTGGAAATGAGTGTCTTATGCAGGTAGTGCAAAACTAAGCACACAAAGCAGAGGTTTTTAACAAACCATTCTTCATTGTGAGAGCAATTATTTTAGCATTCTAATTCACTACAAAATGAAACTGTGAGAATTCTGAGAAACAAACAAAAATTAACAATGATCAAGTGTTCCAGGCATACCTAACCAAAGGCCTAAGATATCTAATTGTTGAATATGCTTGGAACCAAATTGTGAAAATCTAGAATTGTCAGAGTTTAGGGAGATGATCTTCCCAATATATTTAATACTATAAAGGCCAAAATGTAAGCACTGTGTTTACTTCTGAACATCACCCTTGAGAGGAGATATTCGTATGCTGGAACTTGTCTAATACATGGATTGTTGGGACCTCGGACCACATAATTAGTAACTGGGGTACTGGCCTGAAAGAAAGGCCAATCACAAAACAAAAATAAATAAATAAATAAACTTAATAGTGGTCTTCAAGTATTTTAGGGACTTTTATATTATGCACCAATTAGAATTTTTTTTTTTAGGCTTTCAGGGAGTGGGAAGTAGATGAAAAACTAAGACTATAAATTTCACCTTAACTTAAAAAAAATCTCCTTCTAATATTCAGAGTCACTTAAAAATGCTATAACGGTTTGCTTTAACAAGAAGAGTGTTATTATTGGAAATAGTCAAGGATATTAAACTGTCATTGAGTTGTGAGGATATAGAGTAGATTCAAAGATCTAATAGATACTTGGCTTAGCTATGTAATTAGATTAACTCTATCAATGCCCTTTCTAGATGTGATTATTTCTGAATATACAATATAAAATGATTGTAGAAGCTAATTTATAAAGGAATGACATACTAAGAAATATGAAATAGAGACATTTATCAAAATAGGTACCAGTCATACACACTGGAAACTACAAAATAATACCGAGAAAAACCAGAGTCCTAAATATATGGTAAGATATTGCCAAATTGATTGAAAATCCAAACAACCTAAAATAGTTAAAGCAATTTTGCAAAATAACAACAAAGTTAGAGAAATAGCACTATGATTCAAAACTTTACACAGACATTTATGTAATCTATATAGTCTATATTATGTAGAGAGAGATATCCAGATACATAGATAGACAGTTGTCACAGAATGAAAAATAAATCAGTGCAGTGGGAAATGGGCAAAATCAAGACACTGAAACAAACATTTCATAAAGTAAGATATATGAATGTGAAGTAAGTATTGAAAAGATGCTTAGCATCTTTAGTAATCAGGAAAATTTAGTTAAGAACACAATTAGATACAATTCCTCACCTATTAGAATGGCTGACATTGAAATAACAAGTGTTAGCAAGGATGCAGAGCCACTTTAACACTTATACATTGCAGGTAAGAATGCAAAATGATAGAGCCACTTTGGAAAACTATTTGACAGTATCTTTAAATGTGTACCTATTATCAGATCAGGTCAGTCTCGCAGTCGTATCCGACTCTTTGCGACCTCGTGAATAGCAGCACGCCAGGCCTCCCTGTCCATCACCAACTCCCGGAGTTCACTCAGACTCACGTCCATCGAGTCAGTGATGCCATCCAGCCATCTCATCCTCTGTCGTCCCCTTCTTCTCTTGCCCCCAATCCCTCCCAGCATCAGAGTCTTTTCCAATGAGTCAAGTCTTCACATGAGGTGGCCAAAGTACTGGAGTTTCAGCTTTAGCATCATTCCTTCCAAAGAAATCCCAGGGATGATCTCCTTCAGAATGGACTGGTTGGATCTCCTTGCAGTCCAAGGGACCCTCAAGAGTCTTCTCCAACACCATAGTTCAAAATGATCAATTCTTTGGTGCTCAGCCTTCTTCACAGTCCAACTCTCAAATCCATACATGACCACTGGAAAAACCATAGCCTTGACTAGACGAACCTTTGTTGGCAAAGTAATGTCTCTGCTTTTGAATATGCTATCTAGGTTGGCCATAACTTTCCTTCCAAAGAGTAAGGGTCTTTTAATTTCGTGGCTGCAGTCACCATCTGCAGTGATTTAGGAGCCCAGAAAAATAAAGTCTGACACTGTTTCCACTGTTTCCCCATCTATTTCCCATGAAGTGATGGGACCGGATGCCATGATCTTCATTTTCTGAATGTTGAGCTTTAAGCCAACTTTTTCACTCTCCACTTTCACTTTCATCAAGAGGCTTTTGAGTTCCTCTTCATTTTCTGCCATAAGGCTGGTGCCATTTGCATATCTGAGGTTATTGATATTTCTCCCGGCAATCTTGATTCCAGCTTGTGTTTCTTCCAGTCCAGCGTTTCTCATGATGTATTCTGTATATAAGTTAAATAAACAGGGTGACAATATACAGCCTTGACGAACTCCTTTTCCTATTTGGAACCAGTCTGTTGTTCCATGTCCAGTTCTAACTGTTGCTTCCTGACCTGCATACAAATTTCTCAAGAGGCAGATCAGGTGGTCTGGTATTCCCATCTCTTTCAGAATTTTCCACAGTTTATTGTGATCCACACGGTCAAAGGCTTTGGCATAGTCAATAAAGCAGAAAGAGATGCCTTTCTGCAACTCTCTTGCATTTTCCATGATCCAGCAGATGTTGGCAATTTGATCTCTGGTTCTTCTGCCTTTTCTAAAACCAGCTTAAGCATCAGGAAGTTCATGGTTCACATATTGCTGAAGCCTGGCTTGGAGAATTTTGAGCATTACTTTACTAGCGTGTGAGATGAGTGCAATTGTGCAGTAGTTTTAGCATTCTTTGGCATTGCCTTTCTTTGGGATTGGAATGAAAACTGATCTTTTCCTGTCCTGTGGCCACTGCTGAGTTTTCCAAATTTGCTGGCATATTGAGTGCAGCACTTTCACAGCATCATCTTTCAGGATTTGGAATAGTTCAACTGGAATTCCATCACCTCCACTAGCTTTGTTTGTAGTGATTCTTTCTAAGGCCCACTTAACTTCACATTCCAGGATATCTGGTTCTAGGTCAGTGACCACACCATCGTGATTATCTGGGTCGTGAAGATCTTTTTTGTACAGTTCTTCTGTGTATTCTTGCCATCTCTTCTTTCACTGTTATCAAAGAGATGTGAAAACATTCATTCATTAAAAAAACTTGTACAATAATATTCATAGAAGCTTTATTGATAAGGGTCAAGAATTGAAAGCAACCTAAATATTTATTAACAAGAAATTTAACAAACATATTTTCATAAATTCATACAATAGAATACTTCTAAATAACAGAAAGAAACATAATATGGATGAATATAAAAAATAGTATGCTGTAGGAAATAAGCCAGATGAATACAAGTTCATAGTGTATGAATCTATTTATATGAAATGTTAGAAAGTCAAAACAATCTTTAGTAGCAGAAAGTAAGTCTGAATTTCATAGATACATTGCACTGGCTGCAAAGAGGCACTCCAGAAAATTTGGGGTTGGTAGAAATGCTTTATATTTTAATTTTGATAGGGGTTAAACAGGAGTATACATTACCCAAGTTCATTAATTGTATAATTAAAAACAGCATGCTTTATTTCTGTATTCATATCTCAAAGTTTATTTTTTTAAAAAGATGGTGAAAAATGTGAAAAGATATACATGTTGAATGTAATCAGAATGTAAGGAACTAAACAGTATGTAAACATCTTGAGTGATTATTTTAAGAAAAAACACAGTAAAAAATGTTGTCCCAAAACTACTGAATGATCAGGTCACTAAAGGAAAAGATACTTACAGAATGGATAAAAAAGGAGGTGGAAAAGGAAGGATAGACTGTTTGTATTAATTGCTACTTTTCTGTGTAAACAATGACTAAATATGTCAATGTAGACATAACATCTGATTATAAAGGAAAATGGTAATATTCTCCTAGTGTTTTCAGGAAATGATGTTTTTGTAAGTAATATAATTTAAAGCAGGCTAGAAATAATTTTCTGCTGCTACATCATCCCAAACTGTCTTTTCAATAAAAAAGACATATGGCATTAATTATGGGATGGCAATATGAAAAGCACATGTTAATTTTCATGTGAAATAAACTGCATAAAATATTTTTATGACTGTCATCATCATTATTATAACACTTCCTAGATACTTGCCCAGCCTTGAAAAAAATTTTTCAAATTTTATGTCAATTGCACCAGGCTGAAAAACAAAGATGTTGCTCTTATCACATTAAGAGTAGTAATCCTTTTTCTTTAATATCTGAGTAAAAAATATCAGGGAGATGAAATGCATTTGCTGATACTTTTGAATTTTTTAGGTTACACACATACACCTTAGTGTAAAACTTCAGATATATATGGGAATATAAGTATGTATATATATACAGTGTGTGTGTGTGTGCATGCTCACTCATGTCTGACTTTTTGCCACTCCACAAACTGTAGCCCACCAGACACCTTTGTCCATGGAATTTTCCAGGCAAGAGACACTGGAGTGAGTTGTCTGCCCTCCTCCAGGGGATCTTCCTGACCCAGGGATCCAACATACATCTCTTATGTTGCCTGCATTGGTAGGTGGTTTCTTTACTACTAGCACCACCTGGGAAGCCCAGAACAAAAGTGTTAGTTGATCAGTTGTAGCCTGAGACCCCATGGGCTGTAGCCTGCCAGGCTCCTCTGTCCATGGCATTCTCCAGGAAATACTGGAGTAGGAAGCCATTCCTTTCTTCAGAGGATCTTCCTGACCCAGGGATCAAACCCAGGTCTCCTGCATTGCAAGGAAATTCTTTACCATCTGAGCCACCAGGAAAGCCATAGTAATCATAATTATTTATAGATTTCATATATAAGAATTCATCTTCTTGCTAAAATTTATTTGTAAACTCCAAAATTGATATTGATGGCACTTTTGCAGTCATTTGCAGGCATGCTCAGAGATCAAAAGTCTTAGTCGAGTTTTTGTACTTTTCCATCTAAGGTCAAAGCACATTCTCAAATGACTTGGAACAAAGTGATTCTCTGCTTTCTTGTTTCAACTATCATACAGTGAGCAAATGTCCCTTCCATGATCTGTTTAGTGCAATATTTCTCAATTTTCATGTTTTGTGGATAGTGACTTCATTGTTTAAAAGCATAGTGCAAATGTATTCTAGTGTCTGTAAATACAAAAAAAGCTGTGACATTCCTTACTGAGAAAATATCAGTAAACATGGTAGATAAGCTTTATTCAAGTATGAGTTACAGTGCTGCTGGCCATGAGTTCAATGTTAATAATTCAGCAATATCTATTTAATGAAGTGCCTGTAAATAGAACACATATAAAACAAGACTATATATCATTCTGTGGATGAACATGTTGTGACCAAAGACTCATAGGAACCTAACCCTGTATTTCTCCTGGGAGCAGTGGTTCAATATGCTCTAATGCAGTGTTCATAGTGACTCTATAGAGCATGCATGCTCAGTCGCTTCAGTTGTGTCCAACTCTTTGAAACCATATGAACTGTAACCCAGCAGGTTTCTCTGTCTGTGGGGTTTTCTAAGCAAGAATACTGGAGTGGGTTGCCATATCCTCCTCCATGGAATCTTCCTGACCCAGAATCAAACCCATGTCTCCTGAGTCTCCTGCATTGAAAGGTGGTTTCTTTAACAGTGAACCACCTGTGAAGCCCTCTATAGAGCATAATAACTATGAATAATGAGAATGAATTATACCAGTTAAGAAGGTAGACACTGACTTCAGTAGTTTCTAATTCATATTACTTAAAGCAGTGACCATAAAATTGTTAGGCAAGAATCATTTGGGGAACTTCCTGGTGATTTCATTATTTTTGTCCCAGTCTCTAACTGGCTATAATACTTCCCATCTCAGTTAGCACTTGAGGATCCAATGAATAGACAGAAGCTTCAAACAAATTCAGACTGGCTTATCAGTATTCTTTTCTCTCATATCCATATTTTGTGACTATCTACTTTTTGGTTCTAGGCTCTGCTTGTTTTAGTGAATTTTTAGTACCTACTAGTTCTCTGCATTTCCCCAGTGGCTCAGATGGTGAAGAATCCACTTTCAGTGCAGGAAACCCAGTTTGATCCATAGGTCTGGAATGGCTAACCACTCCAGTATTCTTGCCTGGAGAATTCCGTGGACAGAGGAGCCTGACAGGCTACAGTCCATGGGGTTGCAAAGAATCGAACATGACTGAATGACTAAGCACATACACACTAGTTCTCTACTACTTTAGCTATTTTCTCTTAACTTCAACTCTGGCTTTATAGTTAAAGTATCACCATAGCTGAGTAGTTCCTAAGTCTCCTCCTGCTCTGGATTTTTCCTGGGTGACTTATACCATGGCTAGAGAAGATATCAAGGCAAGATGCTTTTATACAACTATCTGAGAAAAAGACTGACCTATTTGTTGTAACACAGTTATATGTGTGTGAATGCTCAGTCATGTCCAACTTCTTGTGACCTCATGGCCTATAGCTTGCCAGGCTCCTCTGTCCATGAATTATATATGCACATGGCAATACAGAAGTAAAAGCAACACAAAGTCTATTAATACAGTAAAAAGCTAGCCACCTCCAGCTCCAGCTTAAGCCTTTAAGCCCTCAGTCCCTTCCCCTGGAAGAAATCATTTTTAATATCTACTTTTTATTCCTATTGATGATTATTCCTTGAAAAATAAATCATAGGAATAAAACATTATTTTTATCTAGGAATTATTTATTTACTCTGTGAAAAGAAAGATTTTTCATTCACATACTTATCTACCATTTTCACCCCTCCACTCTTTATACTTAATGTAGTTATTTTAAATTTACCCTTTCATATCCTTGATTAACTTCCAATAACTAATAGTTATTTTAATGTTTGACTTTGTACCATATATTCTTTCCTTCTTAAACTTTACAACTCTGTCTGTTGTGTTTTATTAGTCACAACTTTTCCTCCACACCTCTCTTTCTTTTTCAAACCTCAACTTTTGTCAACTGTTTTACTAAATTTTAAGAATATGTAATATTGATTTTATTTTTAAACCTTATTTATTATTTTAACATTTTACCTGCCTCATTTTTACTGAAATGTAATAGATACATAGCACTGTGCACCTTGAAGATGTATATAATACATCTTCAAATGATTTTGAAGCGTAATGATTTGCCTTATATACATCATGAAATTATTCTCACAATAAAGTTTAGTGAATATCCATCATCTCATCAGTTCAATTGCTCAGTCGGGTCCAATTCTTTATGACTCCATGGACAGCAGCAAGCCAGGCCTCCTTGCCCATCACCAACTCCTGGAGTTTACTCAAACTCATATCCATTGAGTCGGTGATGCCATCCAACCATCTCATCTTCTGTCATCCCCTTCTCCTGCCTTCAATCTTTCCCAGCATCAGGGGCTTTTCCAATGAGTCAGTTCTT
Organism: Bos mutus; assembly: GCF_027580195.1. NCBI lineage: Eukaryota > Metazoa > Chordata > Mammalia > Artiodactyla > Bovidae > Bos > Bos mutus. Next base: position 53,999,341 of record NC_091617.1, read on the forward strand.
CGCATCAGGTGGCCAAAGTACTGGAGTTTCAGCTTCAGCATCAGTCCTTCTAATGAATATTCAGGACTGATCTCCTTTAGGATGGACTGGTTGGATCTCCTTGCAGTCCTAGGGACTCTCAAGAGTCTTCTCCAACACCACAGTTCAAAAGTATCAATTCTTCAGTGCTCAGCTTTCTTTATAGTCCAACTCTCTCATCCATATATGACTACTGGAAAAACAATAGCCTTGACTAGATGGAACTTTGTTGGCAAAGTAATGCCTCTGCTTTTTAGTATGCTGTCTAGGTGGGTCATAACTTTTCTTCCAAGGAGTGTCCTTTAATTTGTTGTTGTTGTTCAGTCACCCAGTTGTGTCCAACTATTTGTGACTCCATGGACTATAGCATGCCATGTTGCCCTGTCCTTCACCATCTCCTGGAACTTGCTCAAACTCATGTCCATTGAGTCTGTAATGCCATCCAACCATCTTATCCTCTGTCATCCCCTTCTCCTCCTGCCTTCAATCTTTCCCAGCATCAGGGTCTTTGCCAGTGAGTCAGCTGTTCACATCAGGTGGCCAAATACTGGGCTTCAGCCTCAGCATCAGTTCTTCCAATGAATATTCAGGATTGATTTCATTTCAGATTGACTGGTTTGATCTCCTTGCAGTCCAAAGGACTCTCAAGAGTCTCCTTCAACACCACAACTCAAAAGCATCAATTCTTTGGAACTCAGCCTTCTCTATGCTCCAAGTCTCACATCCATACATGACTACTGGAAAAACTGTAGCTTTGATTATACAGATCTTTGTGGGCAAAGTAATGTCCCTGCTTTTTAATATGCTGTCTAGGTTGGTCATAGCTTTTCTTCCAAGGAGCAAGCGTCTTTTAATTTCATCAGTGCAGTCACCATCTGTAGTGATTTTGGAGCCCAGGAAAATAAAGTCTGTCTCTCTTCCACTGTTTCACCATCTGTTTGCCATGAAGTGATGGGACCAGATGCCATGATCTTCATTTCTTGAATGTTGAGTTTTAAACCAGTTTTATCACTCTCCTCTTTTACCTTCATCAGTTGTTTCTTAAGTTCCTCTTCACTTTCTGCCATAAGTGTGGTGTCATTTGCATATCTGAGGTTATTGATATTTCTCCCAGCAAAGAATTATAGAGTTAAGAAATAGGAAAAATTTCTTTTTCCTTGTGGTGAGAACTGTTAGTTTTGACTCTCTTGACAACTGTCATATATTACTGATGACAGTGTTAATTATATTCATGTTATACATTTTATTCTTAGAACTTGTTTTGTAACTGGATGTTTGTACCCTGTGACTGCCTTCATCCATTTCCTCCTCTCCTCACCCTCTTGCCCCTGGTAACCACAAATATGATATTTTTTCCTATGAGTTTGTTTGTTAAACTCTATTTAAACACTCTTGTTTGATCTCAAGGTCAACTTTGAATGTTAAAAAACAAATAAGAGGATTTACTTTACAATGAAACATTCTCTCTCTCTCTCTTTAGTTGCGAAATCGTATCAGACTCTTGCGACCCCATGGGCTGTAGCCTGCCAGGATCCTCTGTCCATGGGATTCTCCAGGCAAGAATACTGGAGGGGGTTGCCATTTCCTTCTCCAGGGAATCTTCCTGACCCATGAATCAATCCCGAGTCTCTTGCATGGCAGGCAGATTCTTTACCAACTGAGCCCTGTGGGAAGCCCTTACTATGCAGTATAATAGCAAGCAGAGTGATAAGTTATTGTTTCTTTCTCATAGATTCATTATAACCTTGTGGCATCAAAAACACATAAAAGTAAAAAAGTTGAAAGTGTTGGTCACTCAATCATGTCCAACCCTTTGGGATTCCATGGACCGTAGACCACCGGGCTCCTCTGATCATGGTATTCTCTAGGCAGGAATACTGGAGTGGGTAGCTTTTCCCTTCTTCAGGGGATCTCCACAATGGAAGGACTCAACCTGGGTCATCTACATTGCAGAAATATTCTTTACTCTCTGAGCCACCAGGGAAGCCCTGAAAACACATGGTCCTAGTGTATCAGTGATTTAAGATTTGGCAGGTCAGTTTACTTAATATTTGGGTTGCAACTTTGTTGTAGTTTTTCTCTCCACTTATTATACTATACAGAATAATATATACTATATATACTTATTATATATATTTCTAAGTGAGAAACCAAAAGCAATTTAAAATCTCAGTAATATACTATGTAATATCTGTAGTATTATATATTATATAATTTAAAATCTCAATAATATATATGATATATATTATTTATACAATTATATATTATAATTTATATATGATAAAATGTTATTAAATTGTTAACATATATTATTAATATAATATTACTAATATATAATATATTATGTACATTATTGAGATTTTAAATTATATAATATATAATATTTTAGATATTATATTATTGAGATTTTAAATTGTTTTTTTGGTTTCTTAGAATTATATACAAATATCTTCTTAAACTTGTGGCTGATATGTTTTAGGTTTTTCTTCTGTTACTTGAATTTGGAAGCTTTTGATTTCCTATTTTATTTTGGATGGTTACTACTCAGATCTATCATAAACTGTTATGTCATTCTGAACTTCATTTGTATTAAAGTTTTGAAGTAATCCCATTTTTTTCCTTCTTTTAGTCTTCACACTTATTTGACTAAAGTACATTCTTCAAGTAACTTCCTTATATAAAGTATATTGAATGCAAACTTTCTGAATCTTTGTCTCTCTAAAATTACTAATTCAGTCAAGTATAGAATTTCATACAGTGAAATGTGGCAGATTCATGTTGACATATGGCAAAACCAATACAATATTGTAAAGTTAAAAAATAAAATAAAAAAAAATTATGTCATTGATCCTATACCACTGCTGCTGCTGAAAAATAACCTGGCTCTTAGTTTCTCAGATTATTCTAGTCTTTCCCTCCTTGCTTCCTTTCTTTCTCTCTTACTCCCTCTCCCATCCTTCCTTTGGTGAAATGTATCTATATCTATGCCTATATATATATGTCTCTCTCTCTCTCTCTCTCTCTCTATATATATATATATATATATATATCCTATATATATATATATCAGGACCTAGAAATGTGGAACTTTGATATCTGAGAACAGGAGTACAATGACGTCCTAGCTCAAGAAAAGAAAGGGAATTAGCTCTACTTTCTGTTCTATTGGGTACCTCAGGAGTTTGGGTAATGCCTACCACACTGGTGAGGGTGGATCTTTACTCAGTTTACTGATTCAAATAATTATCTCTTCTAAAAACATCCTGTCAGACACACCCCAAAATAGTGTTTTACCAGCTATCTGGGCATCACTTAGCCTAGGCAAGTTGACATATAAAATTTACCATCACATCTGTGTTTTCTTGGCTTGTATTTTCAGACCATCCAAGATTTTACTCTGTTGACAATATCTTCAACTCACATTTTCTGGTGTTTTTCCATGGTAACTCCAGGTGGGAAAAAAAATCCACCCTGGATGATTTAAACTGGCCATTTTTTAGTTTTCCGTTCCCTGATAGTTAAATTGAGCTGAACAAAAATCAACAAATCACCCAGACTAGTGCTAATACAAAAGTATGATGCACAAACTGAAACAAGATTTAAATTGTTATGTTGCTTATACATTTCCCTGCTCTATTATTTTTCTTTTCTTCACAGCTACTGTTTAAAATTTAATTATCTTATATTTCACATCCTCACATCTCCCCTTGACTTTCTTCAGGCAAATGACTTCCTAACTTATTTACAGAGACATTAGAAGTCACAAACAAGGGCTTGTCTCAACTCCTATATTATTGACTATACACTTAGCTGCATTTTAATCCATCTGTGGTTTCTTTCCTTCTATACACTAGAAAAGAGTTCTCTGTAAATACCTCTTATAAGGCTTGCTTGGTTTTCTGTGTTGAGACTACACAGCACCAGAAAAGAGATTCTAGCATAGAAACACACTAGGAAATAGTGTATAATTTAGGTGAAAAATTACGGTAGCTTGGTCTGGGGGTATAGCAGTGGAAATTATGAGAAATGGTCAAATCCTGATGTAGCTTTAAAGCCAGCAATATTTGCTTAAGGACTAGATGGAATCTGTGAGAGAAAGAGAAGTCAAGGACATCTCCAAGGTTTTTAACAATTGAAGATTAGACTACCAGTTGCTGAGCTAGGTAAGACCTAAAAAAGTAGAAGGATTTGGGGGGGGGGGGGAATCAATTTTGGCATCTTAGGTTTAAGATAATATATCCAAGTGGATATGTTAAGTAGTCGATTGTATTTATAATTCTGAAATTCAGGGAAAACTCCAAGTTGGGTATTTATATTTGCATTCCATAAACATGCAGATATACTGAAAGGATAAGCCCAAATAAAGCCACCAAGGAAATACACTTAAGAAGAAAAGAAAGTCCACCTAAGAACTAAATTCTGGGGCATTTTAGTTAGCAAGATTTGTTTTGGTTACGAAAATGAGGAACAGCTACAAAGTGAAAGAGAATAAGATAGGATGAATTACCAATCTGAGAGTCAATGTAGGAATTGTTTCCGGCAGAAAAGAGTGATAAAGGCAGTGTCAAATTACAGAGTTGAATAAAATGAGAATTTAGAATTATCTGTTGGATTTAACATTGTAGATGAAGATGATTTGTGACCTTGTCGAGAGCAGTTTCAGTGGAACAAAGGTGAGAAATGGAGTTACAGAAAGCACTTATATCACCAGGTGTTTTGAAAGGATATAAAATATTATATAGAAGCATTAGCATGTGTATATTGTGGTAACAGTAATATTGAACAGAGAGAAAAATTGTTACTGTACTTCTAAGGAGACAGTTTCTGGGTCAAATATCCTTGAGTAAGTGATTTGCCTCTGTTAGAAGCAAAGAAAATTCTGTCTGTCTGTCTATCTATGTATCCATCTATCTGTTGGTAATAGAAGAGAAGCCAGAATATATGGACAGGTAGGTGGTAGACATTTTGGAAACTTGTAAAATGATGTTTTAATTACATCTATTTTCTCAGATAATGTGAAGCAAGGTTATCAATCAAGAGTGAAGATGGTGGAGGACGTTTTTTATATTTGAGAAGACATTAGAGTAATCATCTAGGAAAATGGGAGAACAGTTGACTCTAGAAGAAAATAATCAGTTATACAATGTTAAGTTTATATGTTTTGTCATTTTCCATAGATCTATTTTTAAAATCATATTTTATTACCACAACTATACATGCAAATAAATTAAGTATTCAAAGCTCTTTTCTAGTCCTCTAGAAGGAAGCTGGTGACATTTCTACTAAAATGTCATTATTTTAGGCCCTCTCAGGGTACAGTGCTAGGAGAACACACTTATACACACATATACAAACACGCTCAAAAATCCTTCCTTCAGTGATATATTATGATATATCATTGCAGGTATATGATGCAAAGATAGGGAAAACCACTAGACCATTCAGGTATGACCTAAATCAAATCCCTTATGATTATACAGTGGAAGTGAGAAATAGATTTAAGGGCCTATATCTGATAGAGAGAGTGCCTGATGAACTATGGAATGAGGTTCGTGACATTGTACAGGAGACAGGGATCAAGACCATTCCCATAGAAAAGAAATGCAAAAAAGCAAAATGGCTGTCTGGGGAGGCCTTACAAATAGCTGTGAAAAGAAGATAAGTGAAAAGCAAAGGAGAAAAGGAAAGATATAAACATCTGAATGCAGAGTTCCAAAGAATAGCAAGAAGAGATAAGAAAGCCTTCTTCAGCAATCAATGCAAAGAAATAGAGGAAAACAACAGAATGGGAAAGACAAGGGATCTCTTCAAGAAAATCAGAGATACCAAAGGAACATTTCATGCAAAGATGAGCTCGATAAAGGACAGAAATGGTATGGACCTAACAGAAGCAGAAGATATTAAGAAGAGATGGCAAGAATACACAGAAGAATTGTACAAAAAAGATCTTCACGACCCAGATAATCATGATGGTGTGATCACTGACCTAGAGCCAGACGTCCTGGAATGTGAAGTCAAGTGGGCCTTAGAAAGCATCACTAAGAACAAAGCTAGTGGAGGTGATGGAATTCCAGTTGAGCTCTTTCAAATCCTGAAAGATGATGCTGTGGAAGTGCTGCACTCAATATGTGAGCAAATTTGGAAAACTCAGCAGTGGCCACAGGACTGGAAAAGGTCAGTTTTCATTCCAATCCCAAAGAAACGCAATGCCAAAGAATGCTCAAACTACTGCACAATTGCACTCATCTCACTCGCTAGTAAAGTAATGCTCAAAATTCTCCAAGCTAGGCTTCAGCAATATGTGAACCGTGAACTTCCTGATGTTCAAGCTGTTTTAGAAAAGGCAGAGGAACCAGAGATCAAATTGCCAACATCCGCTGGATCATAGAAAAAGCAAGAGAGTTCCAGAAAAACATTTATTTCTGCTTTATTGACTATGCCAGAGCCTTTGACTGTGTGGATCACAATAAACTGTGGAAAATTCTGAAAGAAATTGGAATACCCGGACACCTAACCTGCCTCTTGAGAAATTTGTATGCAGGTCAGGAAGCAACAGTTAAAACTGGACATGGAACAACAGACTGGTTCCAAATAGGAAAAAAAGTTCATCAAGGCTGTATATTGTCACCCTGTTTATTTAACTTATATGCAGAGTACATCATGAGAAACGCTGGACTGGAAGAAACACAAGCTGGAATCAAGATTGCCGGGAGAAATATCAATAACCTCAGATATGCAAATGACAGCACCCTTATGGCAGAAAGTGAAGAGGACCTCAAAAGCCTCTTGATGAAAGTGAAAGTGGAGAGTGAAAAAGTTGGCTTAAAGCTCAACATTCAGAAAACGAAGATCATGGCATCCGGTCCCATCACTTCATGGGAAATAGATGGGGAAACAGTGGAAACAGTGAGAGACTTTATTTTGGGGGGCTCCAAAATCACTGCAGATGGTGACTGCAGCCATGAAATTAAAAGACGCTTATTCCTTGGAAGGAAAGTTATGACCAACCTAGATAACATATTCAAAAGCAGAGACATTACTTTGCCAACAAAGCTTCGTCTAGTCAAGGCTATGGTTTTTCCTCTGGTCATGTATGGGTGTGAGAGTTGGACTGTGAAGAAGGCTGAGTGCTGAAGCATTGATCCTTTTGAAGTGTGGTGTTGGAGAAGACTCTTGAGAGTCCCTTGGACTGCAAGGAGATCCAACCAGTCCATTCTGAAGGAGATCAGCCTTGGGAGTTCTTTGGAAGGAGTGATGCTAAAGCTGAAACTCCAGTACTTTGGCCACCTCATGCGAAGAGTTGACTCATTGGAAAAGACTCTGATGCTGGGAGGGATTGAGGGCAGGAGGAGAAGGGGACGACAGAGGATGAGATGGCTGTATGGCATTGATGTCTCGATGGACGTGAGTCTGAGTGAACTCTGGGAGTTTGTGATGGACAGGGAAGCCTGGCGTGCTGCGGTTCATGGGGTCGCAAAGAGTCGGACACGACTGAGAGACTGTTCTGATCTGATCTGATAATAGTATATTATATCTATATTACTCCATGTGATATATTATGAGGTACTATTGTATATCTTTACAGGAAGAATTTGTGTGTGTGTGTGTGTGTGTAAGTGTAAGTAAGAATGAACATACCAACCAACTGATCTTGGTTTCTAAAGACCATGTTTGAATATAGCTCTTTGGAGAAGTAGTTGATTCCAGAGCAGAAGCAGGGAAAATACAAGATGAGCCTATAGAGTGTCTTGTAATGTCAGAAAGTAAATACTCAGAAAAAGGAAAGAGATACATTAAAAGGGCAAAGGAGCCAACCTTAAAGATGTCTTAATTGCAAAGTTAGAGCAAAGTGAGTAACAAAATAATAATAGTATTCAATTATAACCTCTAGAATAAAATAATATTCATGATATAAATAAATAATGGATAAACACATGGAGAAGAGATAATGTTTTCTTACCAAATAATAATGAATGTAGAAGAAGCAAGGGATAAAAGAAAAAAATTACCATTAGTAAAATACAGCAATAGTTGTTGCGTGGTGAATGTTAGAAGTTGTGGGTGAAAGTTTGAGAAAATACAGGACATTTATAGTCCCAAAGTGTGCCTCCCAAGATACTTTTTAATGACAAAGGGAGGATAGTGATTTTCCAATAGAAAACCTGTGTGATACCACCTTGACCAAGTAGTTAAGAATAGAATCATCAATAAAAAGATATATTGTAATCGTGTACTTCTCAGATCAGATCAGATCAGTCGCTCAGTCGTGTCTGACTCTTTGCGACCCCATGAATCGCAGCACGCCAGGCCTCCCTGTCCATCACCAACTCCTGGAGTTCACTCAGACTCATGTCCATCGAGTCAGTGATGCCATCCAGCCATCTCATCCTCTGTTGTCCCCTTCTCCTCCTGCCCCCAATCCCTCCCAGCATCAGAGTCTTTTCCAATGAGTCAACTCTTTGCATGAGGTGGCCAAAGTACTGGAGTTTCAGCTTTAGCATCATTCCTTCCAAAGAACTCCCAGGGCTGATCTCCTTCAGAATGGACTGGTTGGATCTCCTTGCAGTCCAAGGGACTCTCAAGAGTCTTCTCCAACACTACAGTTCAAAACCATCAATTCTTTGGTGCTCAGCCTTCTTCACAGTCCAACTCACACCCATACATGACCAGAGGAAAAACCATAGCCTTGACTAGACGAACCTTTGTTGGCAAAGTAATATCTCTGCTTTTGAATATGCTATCTAGGTTGATCATAACTTTCCACGACTTTTATGATACTCATCAGGAACATCAGAGAAATCCAAAGTGAGGGGCATTAGAAAATAGTTTCTCAGTACTCTTTGAAAGTGTCAAGGTTATGAAAGACGAAGTGAGATAGAATTCTTGAAAACTGGAGGAGGCTAAAGAAGGAGACACAAGAACTAAATGTATTATTGGATTCTAGATTGGATCAGGTAACAAAAGGACTTCAACGAAAAACTAAGAATAATGTCTGTGTTTTAGTTTAAAAAATAATAAATAAAAAAATTAAATATCTATTTTTAGGCAGAACACACAGTGTTTGAGCTGTTTCCTCTGCTCCCCTCTAAGCCCCAGAAGGTCAAAGCCTATGCACACTGTAGTAGATCATGAAGTATTTGTTGAATGACTACATTACAATTGAATTTTACCTATGACACTTTTATAATGATATATTATGAAATTTAAGTTCCCTTTCTACTGTGAGTTTCTTAAAGCCAATGATCTTTTATATAAAAACTGGATCTGGGACACAAAGATAAATATTTGTTAAAAGTTTAAGTGAAAATTGCTGAGTATCTATTTTTAAATAGGACCTTCTATCCCTATACAGTTGTAAGGAGAATTGTAGGCTGTTAAAAATTCTTTGAATTGTGATATATTGTTCTGAGTGCAAATATATTGTGTTCATATGATTTAAATGTGTGTGTGTGTGTGTGTGTGTGTATTGTTTTTCATCATTCTGGCACAGAAAATGGAGATTAAAGAGATGCCCTTTGTAAGTATAAATGCTATGTAATTCTTATTAAATAACACAAATAGAGTTTTTATTTTTTTATAGTATTGTGTTCTCCCTCAATATGACCAGCATCAACAATAATTCTTAAAATTGTAAAGATTCTTTGAAATAGGAAAAACTTTATTCTTTTGTTATTCTGACATTCTATAATTATGGGCTGGAAATTAACACAAAAGGTAATGACAATTAATAGTGAAACCAATTTAGAATTGGCTTTCATGCTTACATGCTTACTGATGATTGTTACAAAAAGCAAAGTAAAAGAACAAAATAAAATTTTAATACTGTTTTCATAAAATACGTTGAAATACATTAATTAAGATAAAGCTATTTGTCAAAATTTACATTCTGTAAAATAAATCTTTTTGATTATTAATTTCCATTTAACTAGATTAAAATAATCATAAGAACAAATCAAGGTTTAACTCACTTTGCAAGAATTAAAATCATAAGAGGAAAATAATTAATATTTATATGTAAAAATACTAAGGATGGCATTTTCCACCTAGCATCATTTTAATGGAAAATTCCCATATTACTTCAATTTTAAGGAGAGGTAACATCTTAACAATTTCTTATAAACCTATTTTAAAAACAGAGTAAGAGCATTAAATGATAGGAGTGGTAACTCAAAGGTTGGGACCTGAGCACCAACCAGTAGCTTACTTATCCAAGAGTCTCAACCCAGCTGCCTGAGGCTGGCCTCCCTGCCTTTGAAATCTTGCAGCTATTGCAATCCTGATAAAAGATGCTTTAAAACTCTCTTTTGGGGACAAACTAACTATTTTACCAGCCTAAATCGGAGAGGCCATTTATGGATTTCTGATCAAGGAATCCTCAGATACCAGGTAGTGCTGATGGAAAATCCAGGCCTCATTGTATCCCCTTGTGAGGTTCTTAACCCAGCCACCCTCCTGCCATTCCCGAGGGCTCTCTACACTTTCACTCTTGCCTAGAAACCTTGGACCACTGGACAAAACCCGAGAGGGATTGTCAGAAGATCCTCTGACCAATCCTGAGGAAATCTGGTACTCTGATGGAAGCAGCCTTGTCTTGGATGGAAAAAGAAGAGCCAGATATGCAGTAGTCTCCAACTTAGAGACCATAGAGGCTAAGCCTTTGCCACCAGGTGCTTCAGCCAGATTAGTTGAGCTCATAGCCCTGACTTGAGCTTTAGAGTTGGGAAAAGGAAAAAGAGTAGCCATTTACACTGACTCCAAGTATGCCTTCCTGGTGCTACATGCACATGCTGCTATTTGGAAAGAAAGGGGCCACTTGACCACCTGAGGGTCCCCAATCAAATATGGTGATCAAATCCTTAGACTCTTGGAGGCAATCCATCTGCCCACTGAGGTTTCAGTCTCCCACTGTAAAGGACACCAAAAAGGGAGCACGGACGTGGCACAAGGGAACCAAGCAGCTGGTCAGACAGCTAAAAGGGCAGCATTACAGAGCAATGACCTAACAAGAGTTGCCACCTTAGTTCCACAGACTAATTTACCAGAAACTCCTTCATATACTGAACGTGAGACTCTTAAAGCCAAGAGTAAGGGCTTTCAAGATCATATGGGGGTGGTTCCAAAAGGAGAGACTCCTTTTTCTGCCTGGGAACCTCCAGTGAAAGTTGGTTAACTCCTTACATCCCACCACTCATTTAGGGGAAAAGGCCCTCCAAAGATTATTAGACAGGTCCTTCATAGGAACAGGCTTCCAAACAACCATAAGGCTAGTGGTCTTCTCTTGCCCCACTTGCCAATTGAACAACCCCCAAAGAGCTTGAAGACTCCAGCTGGCCCAGCCTGCCCAACAACTTGGGACCTACCCAAGAGAGGACTGGCAGATGGACTTCACCCAGAAGCCAGTTTCTCAAGGGTATAAATACCTATTAGTCATGACAGATACATTCACAGGATGGATTGAAGGGTTTCCCACCCAGACTGAGAAGTCTGAGGAGGTGGTAAAAACACTGCTCCATGAAATCATTCCTAGATTTGGTCTGCCCAGGTCATTACAAAGTGACAATGGGACATCATTTACTTCTAAGGTCACCCAAAGGATCTTAAACCATTGGGCATTACTTATTATCTCCATTGTGCCTGGAGGGCTCAGTCTTCAGGAAAAGTAGAAAGAGACAACCAAGCCTTAAAATCAGCAATTAAAAAAAAAAACAAAAAAAAAAACAAAAAAAAAACCAGGAGACCTCCCTGGGATGGAAGGAGGCTTTACAAATAACTCTCCTCCACACCCGCATTGCCCCTTAGGAACAGGTCAGTCTTAGTCCTAATGAGATGCTATATGGAGGCCTTTTGTTTAAGTCAATGACCTCTTCCTAGATGCAGAGGCTCAGACCCTCCAGTCTTATACCATGGCCACTGGGCAATTCTAACAGGATATATGCTTGTGGGGAGTCAACCAGAACCCAAAAGATCCTAAAGAGTCACCACTATATGCTCCAGGGACTTAAGTCCTAATTAACGTCTGGAAAGATGGGTCCCCAAAGGCTCAACTCCAGCCCACATGGAACAGCCTCTACCCTGTAATACTTTCTACCCACAGCAGTCAAAGTACCAGGACATGTTTCCTGGATTCACTACCCACGAGTCAAGCTGTGAAAGAAAACAGAAAAGGACACTCAATACACCTGTGAGCCCCTGGGAGATCTCAGATACATATTCAGAACTACAAATGAGTGCTATTCTAATGAATACCCCAAAAATTAAGTTTCTTGGGATAAGATTTCTCAGGACAGCTCCAATGAGCCAACACAGCTTGGCAGGTGTTGTACTCCAAAACGGATAGGAGATAGATCTTCTGATCCCTGAACAAAGAGGGACTTGAGCCATGTTGAATGAGATGTGTTGTTTATGGTTAAATACCTCCAGCTAAGTTAAAGAAAGTCTCACAGTCCTCAAGAAAAATATTCAGACCCCACAGGATCTCAAAGAACAAGCTGGAGAGTTCTCTGGGTGGCTACAATCTCTCTTTGGGGGATCCTTCTGGCGATGGGAAAGTTGGAGTTGGCTAATGGGATTGGGAGCAGGAGGAGAAGGGGTTGACAGAGGTTGACATGGCTGGATGGCATCACTGACTCAATGGACATGAGTTTGAGTGAACTCTAAGAGTTGGTGATGAACAGGGAGCCCTGGCGTGCTGTGATTCATGGGGTCGCAAAGAGTCGGACACGACTAAGTGACTGAACTGAACTGAACTGAATGCCACTACTAGTCTCTGTCATATTGATGCTGCTTGTGATTGCTCCACATATTATCAACTGTCTAACCCATTTTGTCTCTGCCCAGGTCAACAAGCTTCAATATGTAGTGCCAGTTCAACAAGGATATATAAAACTACAGCTTACCATGAAATACCACTCACCTTTAGATGGACACTGCTATAAGGACTCTGAGGCTTGAGACTAGCAAGAGGGGGAAGCCCAATGCCCCTTGCCATGCCAGTTCAGCAAGAAGTAGCTGAACTACTGAGAGATCTTGACACCCCTATTCCCAAAGAATTGGGCTTCACATCTCTTTAGGGTGGAAATGTTAGGCAGTTAGAATAGGAGAAATGAGTCCAAAATGGCAGTGGCTAAAAGACAAGGAAGGGAAAAGCCCGTGAAAATAGAACAAATGAAGGTCCGAGGACCAGAATGAGGACCTCAGGTAAAACAAACACCAATTTGCATAGGACAGGCCCAGGGGGAGGAGAAAAAACATATAAAAAAGAAGCCAAAATTGGTCTGGGGGCCTCTCTTCTCTTCGTGTCTTTTGGGTTGGCATGCCCTCACACCTCGAGGGTCTATTTTCCTTTACTTTCTAATTAAAACTGTGCTGTAACATTGAGCTGTAACACTGGTTCATCCGAGGGCTGTAACACTGGTCCATCCCTTCACATTTTTTTTTCTTTCTTTTTTTTTTTTTTTAATATTTTGTTTCTCATGTGTTCCCCATCCTGAACCCACCTCCCTCCTCCCTCCCCATACCATCCCTCTGGGTCGTCCCAGTGCACCAGCCCCAAGCATCCAGCATCGTGCATTGAACCTGGACTGGCATCTCGTTTCATACATGACATTTCACATGTTTCAATGCCATTCTCCCAAATCTTCCCACCCTCTCCCTCTCCCACAGAGTCCATAAGCCTGTTCTATACGTCAGTGTCTCTTTTGCTGTCTCGTACACAGGGTTATCGTTACCATCTTTCTAAATTCCATATATATGCGTTAGTATACTGTATTGGTGTTTTTCCTTCTGGCTTACTTCACTCTGTATAATAGGCTCCAGTTTCATCTGCCTCATTAGAACTGATTCAAATGTATTCTTTTTAATGGCTGAGTAATACTCCATTGTGTATATGTACCACAGCTTTCTTATCCATTCATCTGCTGATGGACATCTAGGTTGCTTCCACGTCCTGGCTATTACAAACAGTGCTGCGATGAACACTGGGGTACACGTGTCTCTTTCCCTTCTGGTTTCCTCAGTGTGTATGCACAGCAGTGGGATTGCTGGATCATAAGGCAGTTCTATTTCCAGTTTTTTAAGGAATCTCCACACTGTTCTCCATAGTGGCTGTACTAGTTTGCATTCCCACCAACATTGTAAGAGGGTTCCCTTTTCTCCACACCCTCTCCAGCATTTATTATTTGTAGACTTTTGGATCGCAGCCATTCTGACTGGTGTGAAATGGTATCTCATAGTGGTTTTGATTTGCATTTCTCTGATAATGAGTGATGTTGAGCATCTTTTCATGTGTTTGTTAGCCATCTGTATGTCTTCTTTGGAGAAATGTCTATTTAGATCTTTGGCCCATTTTTTGATTGGGTCATTTATTTTTCTGGAGTTGAGCTGTAGGAGTTGCTTGTATATTTTTGAGATTAGTTGTTTGTCAGTTGCTTCATTTGCTATTATTTTCTCCCATTCTGAAGGCTGTCTTTTCACCTTGCTAATAGTTTCCTTTGATGTGCAAAAGCTTTTAAGTTTACTTAGGTCCCATTTGTTTATTCTTGCTTTTATTTCCAATATTTGGGAGGTGGGTCATAGAGGATCCTGCTGTGATGTATGTCAGAGAGTGTTTTGCCTATGTCCTCCTCTAGGAGTTTTATAGTTTCTGGTCTTACGTTGAGATCTTTAATCCATTTTGAGTTTATTTTTGTATATGGTGTTAGAAAGTGTTCTAGTTTCATTCTTTTACAAGTGGTTGACCAGATTTCCCAGCACCACTTGTTAAAGAGATTGTCTTTAATCCATTGTATATTCTTGCCTCCTTTGTCAAAGATAAGGTGTCCATATGTGCGTGGATTTATCTCTGGGCTTTCTATTTTGTTCCATTGATCTATATTTCTGTCTTTGTGCCAGTACCATACTGTCTTGATAACTGTGGCTTTGTAGTAGAGCCTGAAGTCAGGTAGGTTGATTCCTCCAGTTCCATTTTTCTTTCTCAAGATCGCTTTGGCTATTCGAGGTTTTTTGTATTTCCATACAAATTGTGAAATTATTTGTTCTAGCTCTGTGAAGAATACTGTTGGTAGCTTGATAGGAATTGCATTGAATCTATAAATTGCTTTGGGTAGTATACTCATTTTCACTATATTGATTCTTCCAATCCATGAACATGGTATATTTCTCCATCTATTAGTGTCCTCTTTGATTTCTTTCACCAGTGTTTTATAGTTTTCTATATATAGGTCTTTAGTTTCTTTAGGTAGATATATTCCTAAGTATTTTATTCTTTTTCGTTGCAATGGTGAATGGAATTGTTTCCTTAATTTCTCTTTCTGTTTTCTCATTATTAGTGTATAGGAATGCAAGGGATTTCTGTGTGTTGATTTTATATCCTGCAACTTTTCTATAATCATTGATTAGTTCTAGTAATTTTCTGGTGGAGTCTTTAGGGTTTTCTATGTAGAGGATCATGTCATCTGCAAATAGTGAGAGTTTTACTTCTTCTTTTCCAATTTGGATTCCTTTTATTTCTTTTTCTGCTCTGATTGCTGTGGCCAAAACTTCCAAAACTATGTTGAATAGTAATGGTGAAAGTGGGCACCCTTGTCTTGTTCCTGACTTTAGAGGAAATGCTTTCAATTTTCACCATTGAGGATAATGTTTGCTGTGGGTTTGTCATATATAGCTTTTATTATGTTGAGGTATGTTCCTTCTATTCCTGCTTTCTGGAGAGTTTTTATCATAAATGGGTGTTGAATTTTGTCAAAGGCTTTCTCTGCATCTATTGAGATAATCATATGGTTTTTGTTTTTCAATTTGTTAATGTGGTGTATTACATTGATTGATTTGTGGATATTGAAGAATCCTTGCATCCCTGGGATAAAGCCCACTTGGTCATGGTGTATGATCTTTTTAATGTGTTGTTGGATTCTGATTGCTAGAATTTTGTTTAGGATTTTTGCATCTATATTCATCAGTGATATTGGCCTGTAGTTTTCTTTTTTTTGTGGGATCTTTGTCAGGTTTTGGTATTAGGGTGATGGTGGCCTCATAGAATGAGTTTGGAAGTTTACCTTCCTCTGCAATTTTCTGGAAGAGTTTGAGCAGGATAGGTGTTAGCTCTTCTCTAAATTTTTGGTAGATTTCAGCTGTGAAGCCGTCTGGACCTGGGCTTTTGTTTGCTGGAAGATTTTTGATTACAGTTTCAATTTCCGTGCTTGTGATGGGTCTGTTAAGGTTTTCTATTTCTTCCTGGTCGAGTTTTGGAAAGTTGTACTTTTCTAAGAATTTGTCCATTTCTTCTTCGTTGTCCATTTTATTGGCATATAATTGCTGATAATAGTCTCTATGATCCTTTGTATTTCTGTGTTGTCTGTTGTGATCTCTCCATTTTCGTTTCTAATTTTATTGATTTGATTTTTCTCCCTTTGTTTCTTGATGAGTCTGGCTAATGGTTTATCAATTTTATTTATCCTTTCAAAGAATCAGCTTTTGGCTTTGTTGATTTTTGCTATGGTCTCTTTTGTTTCTTTTGCATTTATTTCTGCTCTAATTTTTAAGATTTCTTTCCTTCTACTAACCCTGGGGTTCTTCATTTCTTCCTTTTCTAGTTGCTTTAGGTGTAGAGGTTGGTTATTTGTTTGACTTTTTTCTTGTTTCTTGAGGTGTGCCTGTATTGCTATGAACTTTCCCCTTAGGACTGCTTTTACTGTGTCCCACAGGTTTTGGGTTGTTGTGTTTTCATTTTCATTCGTTTCTATGCAAATTTTGATTTCTTTTTTGATTTCTTCTGTGATTTGTTGGTTATTCAGCAGGGTGTTGTTCATCCTCCATATGTTGGAATTTTTAATAGTTTTTCTCCTGTAATTGAGATCTAATCTTACTGCATTGTGGTCAGAAAAAGATGCTTGGAATGATTTCTATTTTTTTGAATTTACCAAGGCTAGCTTTATGGCCCAGGATGTGATCTATCCTGGAGAAAGTTCCATGTGCGCTTGAGAAAAAGGTGAAATTCATTGTTTTGGGATGAAATGTCCTATAGATATCAATTAGGTCTAACTGGTCTATTGTATCATTTAAAGTTTGTGTTTCCTTGTTAATTTTCTGTTTAGTTGATCTATCCATAGGTGTGAGTGGGGTATTAAAGTCTCCCACTATTATTGTGTTATTGTTAATTTCTCCTTTCATATTTATTAGCATTTGTCTTACATACTGCGGTGCTCCCGTGTTGGGTGCATATATATTTATAATTGTTATATCTTCTTCTTGGATTGATCCTTTGATCATTATGTAGTGACCTTCTTTGTCTCTTTTCACAGCCTTTGTTTTAAAGTCTATTTTATCTGATATGAGTATTGCTACTCCTGCTTTCTTTTGGTCCCTATTTGCATGGAAAATCTTTTTCCAGCCCTTCACTTTCAGTCTGTATGTGTCCCCTGTTTTGAGGTAGGTCTCCTGTAGACAACATATGTAGGGGTCTTGTTTTTGTATCCATTCAGCCAGTCTTTGTCTTTTGGTTGGGGCATTCAACCCATTTACGTTTAAGGTAATTACTGATAAGTATGATCCCGTTGCCATTTACTTTGTTGTTTGGGGTTCAATTTATACACCATTTTTGTGTTTCCTGTCTAGAGAATATCCTTTAGTATTTGTTGGAGAGCTGGTTTGGTGGTGCAGAATTCTCTCAGCTTTTGCTTGTCTGAGAAGCTTTTGATTTGTCCTTCATACTTGAATGAAATCCTTGCTGGGTACAATAATCTGGGCTGTGGGTTATTTTCTTTCATCATTTTAAGTATGTCTTGCCATTCCCTCCTGGCGTGAAGAGTTTCTATTGAAAGATCAGCTGTTATCCTTATGGGAATTCCCTTGTGTGTTATTTGTTGTTTTTCCCTTGCTGCTTTTAATATTTGTTCTTTGTGTTTGATCTTTGTTAATTTGATTAATATGTGTCTTGGGGTGTTTCGCCTTGGGTTTTTCCTGTTTGGGATTCTCTGGGTTTCTTGGACTTGGGTGATTATTTCCTTCCCCAGTTTAGGGAAGTTTTCAACTATTATCTCCTCAAGTATTTTCTCATGGTCTTTCTTTTTGTCTTCTTCTTCTGGAACCCCTATTATTCAATGTGTTGTAGCGTTTAATATTGTCCTGGAGGTCTCTGAGATTGTCCTCATTTCTTTTAATTCGTTTTTCTTTTATTCTCTCTGATTCATTTATTTCTACCATTCTATCTTCTAATTCACTAATCCTATCTTCTGCCTCTGTTATTCTACTATTTATTTGCCTCCAGAGTGTTTTTAATTTCATTTATTGCATTATTCATTATATATTGACTCTTTTTATTTCTTCTAGGTCCTTGTTAAACCTTTCTTGCATCTTCTCAATCCTTGTCTCCAAGCTATTTATCTGTGATTCCATTTTAATTTCAAGATTTTGGATCAATTTCACTATCATTATTCGGAATTCTTTATCAGGTAGATTCCCTATCTCTTCCTCTTTTGTTTGATTTGGTGGGCATTTATCCTGTTCCTTTATCTGCTGGCTATTCCTCTGTCTCTTCATCTTGTTTAAATTGCTGAGTTTGGGGTGTCCTTTCTGTATTCTGGCAGTTTGTGGAGTTCTCTTTATTGTGGCTTTTCCTCGCTGTGTGTCGGTTTGTACAGGTGGCTTGTCAAGGTTTCCTAGTTAGGGAAGCTTGTGTCGGTGTTCTGATGGGTGGAGTTGTTTTTCTTCTCTTTGTTCAGTCGCGCTGTGGGGAGGGAGGGAGGGATGCTGCAAACAAATAACACTGGCGTGCGCTCGCAGTGCCTCAGCCACACTGGGTCTGCCCCGCACACGGCGCGTGTAGCCTCCCTGCCCACACTGCTCGGGCTCTAGGTTGTTCCGCCGGGAACAATCCGAGGCTGGCCCTGGGTTGCATGTGCCTCCCAGGTCCAAGCCGCTCAGGTTCAGGCACTCGGGTAGTCCTCAGAAGCGCAGACTCAGTTGGGCCTGAGTTTTGTGCTCTTCCCAGGTCCGAGCTGCTCAAGTGATGAGGTGTTTGGCGAGCGCCAATGCTGCGACTTATCGCCTCCCCACCACTCGGTTATCTGGGTGTAAAACCGTCGCACCTTCTCAGGCAGATGTTAACCGTCCAGATCCCCCAAAAGTTTTAGTTAGCAAAGAAGCCTGCTTACAGTTTTATAGATAATGTCTCTTTGGGGCTGCGATTGCCCCCTTCCAGCTCTGGCTGCCTGTCACCAGAGGGGGAAGGTCTGCAGCCGACTATCTCTGTTCAATTCTTTGTTCCGTGCGCGGGCCTGGCGGTCTTAGGTTAGGGCTGGCTTTTCGCGTGGTAGATATCCCACAGTCTGGTTTGCTAGCCCAAATTATTTCGCTCAGATAGTGCTCAGGGTATTCAGGCCAGATTCTTACTCTAAGTGATGCAGCCCGCGCTGTGCCTCCCTGCCCAGCCCCCGCTTGCTAATGGCGCGTGCAGGCGTCTGCCCTGCTTCTCCGCTGGGGGAGTTACCGTAGGACTCGCAATCTTCGAGTTTTAATTGTTTATTTATTTTTTCTTCCTGTTATGTTGCCCTCTGTGCTTCCAAAGCTCGGCACAGATTCGGCAGTGAGAAGGTTTCCTGGTGTTTGGAATCTTCTCTTTTTAAGACTCCCTTCCCGGGACGGAACTCCGTCCCTCCCTCTTTTGCCTCTTTTTTTGTCTTTTATATTTTTTCCTACCTCCTTTCGAAGAGTTGGATTGCTTTTCTGGGTGCCTGATGTCCTCTGCCAGTATTCAGAAGTTGTTTTGTGGAATTTACTCGACGTTTAAATGCTCTTTTGATGAATTTGTGGGGGAGAAAGTGTTCTCCCCGTCCTACTCCTCCACCATCTTGGCTCCTACCCCCATCCCTTCACATTTTTGTTGTGACAAGACAGAACCAAGGAAATTACAAACTCCCCGGACAACCCTGGAGAAGGGAAAGGCTACCAACTCCAGTATTCTGGCATGGAGAATTCCAAGGACTGTATAGTCTGTGGGGTTGCAAAGAATCAGACACAAATGGGCAACTTTCACTTCACTACACTATATATTTAAACATTTATTAGTTTCTATAAAGACTCTAAATATGGACGTCACCAGATGGTCAACACTGAAATCAGATTGATTATATTCTTTTCAGCCAAGGATGAAGAAGCTCTATACAGTCAACAAAAACAAGACCAGGAGCTGACTGTGGCTCAGATCATGAACTCCTTATTGCCAAATTCAGACTTAAATTGAAGAAAGTAGGGAAAACCACTAGACCATTCAGGTATGACCTAAATCAAATCCCTTATGATTATACAGTGGAATGAACTATGGACTGAGGTTTGTGACACTGTACAGGAGACAGGGATCAAGACCATCCCCATGGAAAAGAAATGCAAAAAAGCAAAATGGCTGTCTGGGGAAGCCTTACAAATAGCTGTGAAAAGAAGAGAAGTGAAAAGCAAAGGAGAAAAGGAAAGATATAAGCATCTGCATGCAGAGTTCCAAAGAACAGCAAGAAGAGATAAGAAAGCCTTTCTCAGTGATGAACACAAAGAAATAGAGGAAAACAATAGAATGGGAAAGACTAGAGATCTCTTCAAGAAAATTAGAGATACCAAGGGAACATTTCATGCAAAGATAGGCTCGATAAAGGACAGAAATGGTATGGACCTAACAGAAGCAGAAGATATTAAGAAGATATGGCAAGAATACACAGAAGAATTGTACAAAAAAGATCTTCACGACCCAGATAATCATGATGGTGTGATCACTGACCTAGAGCCAGACATTCTGGAATGTGAAATCAAGTGGGCCTTAGAAAGTATCACTAAGAACAAAGCTAGTGGAGGTGATGGAATTCCAGTTGAGCTCTTTCAAATCCTGAAAGATGATGCTGTGAAAGTGCTGCACTCAATATGCCAGCAAATTTAGAAAACTCAGCAGTGGCTACAGGACTGGAAAAGGTCAGTTTTCATTCCAATCCCAAAGAAAGGCAATGCCAAAGAATGCTCAAACTACCACACAATTGCACTCATCTCACACGCTAGTAAAGTAATACTCAAAATTCTCCAAGCCAGGCTTCAGCAATACGTGAACTATGAACTTCCAGTTGTTCAAGCTGGTTTTAGAAAGGCAGAGGAACCAGAGACCAAATTGCCAACATCTGCTGGATCATGGAAAAAGCAAGAGAGTTCCAGAAAAACATCTCTTTCTGCTTTATTGACTATGCCAAAGCCTTTGACTGCATGGATCACAATAAACTGTGGAAAATTCTGAAAGAGATGGGTCTGAAAGACCACCTGATCTGCCTCTTGAGAAATTTGTATGCAGGTCAGGCAGCAACAGTTAGAACTGGACATGGAACAACAGACTGGTTCCAAATAGGAAAAGGAGTTTGTCAAGGCTGTATATTGTCACCCTGCTTATTTAATTTCTATGCAGAGTACATCATGAGAAATGCTGGGCTGTAAGAAGCACAAGGTGGAATTAAAATTGCTGGGAGTAATATAAATAACCTCAGATATGCATATGACACCAGCCTTATGGCAGAAAGTGAAGAGGAACTAAAAAGCCTCTTGATGAAGGTGAAAGAGGAGAGTGAAAAAGTTGGCTTAAAACTCAACATTCCAAAACGAAGATCATGGCATCTGATCCCATCACTTAATGGGAAATAGATGGGGTAACAGTGGAATGTGTCAGACTTTATTTTTCTGGGCTCCAAAATCACTGCAGATGGTGACTGCAGCCATGAAATTAAAAGACCCTTACTCCTTGGAAGAAAAGTTATGACCAACCTAGATAGCATATTCAAAAGCAGAGACATTACTTTGCCAACAAAGGTTCATCTAGTCAAGGCTATGGTTTTTCCTGTGGTCATGTATGGATATGAGAGTTGGACTGTGAAGAAAGGTGAGTGCCGAAGAATTGATGCTTTTGAAGTGTGGTGTTGGAGAAGACTCTTGAGAGTCCCTTGGACTGAATGAGATACAACCAGTCCATTCTAAATGAGATCAGTCCTGAGTGTTCATTGTAAAAGACCCTGATGCTGAGAGGGATTGGGGTCAGGAGGAGAAGGGGATGACAGAGGATGAGATGGTTGCATGGCATCGATGACTCGATGGACGTGAGTCTGAGTGAACTCCGGGGGCTGGTGATGGACAGGGAGGCCTGGCGTGCTATGATTCATGGGGTCGCAGAGTCGGACACGACTGAATGACTGAACTAAACTGAACTGACAGAGAATCTTGGGCTACCCTGGTGGATCAGATGGTAAAGAATCTGCCTGCAATGTGGGAGGCCCAGGTTCAATCCCTGGGTCTGGAAGATCCTCTGTAGGAGGGCATGGCAACTCACTCCAGTATTCTTGCCTGGATAATTCCATGGACAGAGAAGCCTGGTGGGCTATAGTCTATGGGATTACAGAGTAGGACATGACTAAGAAACTAACACTTATCCTTTGTTTACCAACCAAGGAGATTGAATTATCTATTATCCTAAAGCACTATTATTATTATTTAATACAGTGGAGTTTATTGAGAAGAGCCCCCTCTAGGATACCCAGTACCAGGAGTCTAGTCCTCAGCACAACTTCTCTGTTTCCTAAGTAGATATTTAATTTTGGGTAAACTAATGCCAGTTTTCTTATTTGTAAAATGGGAAAATAAAATTATGCAAACAACTCACAGTTTTTAGAAAGGACCATATATGTAATGGTCTGAGGTGCTCTGTTGTTTAGTTGCTGAGTCATGTCCAACTCTTTGAGACACCCATGGACTGTAACCTGCCAGGCTTCATGGGATTTCTCAGGCAACATTATTGGAGTGGGTTTCCATTCTCTTCTCCAGGGGATCTTTCCAACCCAGGGATGGAACCCACATCTCCTACATTGGCAGGCAGATTCTTTACCACTGAGCCACATGGGAAGTTCAAGGGTCTCTGTAAAAACTAGTAAATGTTTATGTGTGCATGTGTGGTATTTCTGTTGAATTTATAAATAAACATATTTTATTATTTCTACATTTTTTTACAATTTTATTGTACAATATTATTCTATTCTATGCAATATAATTCCATAATTTCTACAGTTCTACATTGGCAATATTTTCTACACAATGCATGCATCCTTTATTGTAAACATTTTATGAGTAGTGTCTGAAGTAGTCTGTGTCTTTTCTCTATATATCCCTAGCACCTAGGATGGTGTGGAGTATATATCATTTTTTAAAGTTGTTTTTTGAATAAATGTTATAATATGTAATGTAGTATATTAGTTTTTCCCTGGAGTTGGAAGCAGGAAGACTAGGTTTAAACCCTAGTTTTTTTTTGATTCTGGCTCAGTGACTTTGAGAAGAATCTTAAACTCTGATTCTTCATTGCCCTCAATTTATATTTTTAAAACACTGGTGCATGTTTAACAAAAGCTATTTTTTTTAATTGAAAGAAAATGTAATGTGTTTATTTCTTTTAAAAATTTATTTATTTTTTAATTGAAGGATAATTGATTTACTGAAATTTGTTGTTTTATGTCAAATCTCAACATGAAACAAAAACTATTGATTCTTTTCCCTTAAGATACACTCACAACTGCATGAAATTTAAATAGGTTAATTGATTCAGAGAGTCCCATTCATTAACTTATTTTGCATAAGTATCTCTATTAAATATATATTAAGCACCTACCCTGTGACCAGAAATCTGATAGGTAATGGATTCCAGCCAGGAAGAATAAAGACAAATTTTACGCTTTTGTGATGTTTAGAACCTGTGGAGAGTGAATAACCAGTAATGACTAATTAATAGGAATTGTCATGAAGGAAAGGAACCTAGGACTCTGGGAGTACTGAAAAATGAGAGAACATAATAACTGAGCTGAAATTTTAGGAATGAGTTATAGTTAATAGGCAACTGTGAACATGGGAAAAACGTAACGTAGGAGGAAGGCATAAGATGTGCAAAGGACTAATGGCAAGAGAGAGCATGACTTACAGGAGGAAATGTGAAAAGGCTGATTTCCTGAAGAGCAAGAAGGAAAGAGAAGACTGAGGATGGGGAGGCAAGAATGTCCTTGTGTGATGCACTAAGTTTAGTCTCTATCCTAAGAGAATTTGAAAAAAACGTCTCTTAAAGTTTCTCCTTATGCCAAATTTGTATATTAAATGAGATGAAAAAATTAGTGAAGCTCTCCTTGACCTTCAAAAAATTTGTGTTGTTTTCTTACAAAATATTTCCTATATTACTTTCAACATATTTCATGATAGTTGTACTTAAAACCAAGTTTATCTGAATGAATGTTGTTTTTCTGAGCTATCTGCAAGCTCCAAAATAAAAAGAAAACATTTTTATTTTCTAAAATAGTCATTTTCAAATCATTAACTACAAGAAAATAGAAATTGAAAAGAAAAAAATTAAAACTACAGCTTTGGTCCAGAAACTATCTATTTTATGTAACTGTGATTTTCTTTTCCAGAAATCCACTAGAGGAGTGCGTACAAATGTAGTCCTAAAAATATTCACTAATTAAGCCACCACTTACTTCATTAGTCCCCACTCAGACATCCCTCTTAGTTTAACATAATATTTGTCTTAACCCATTACACTAGTCAATTTGTCAACATCTGAATAAATTTCTTGATAATGTGCATATGTGGCAAGAAGAGGGACCCCTTCCAAGGCCCAAAACTGGGCTCTTGTCTAACACTCAGAAATGAATTGTCCGAGAGAGATACATGTGCTGACAAAGCAAGAGATTTTATTGGGAAAGGGTGCCTGGGTGGAGAGCAGTATATTTGGAAACCTAGGAGAACTGCTCTGCCACGTGGCTTTATGGTGTTTTATGATGAAGGGATTAGTTTCTGGGTTGTCTCTAGCCAATCATTCTGACTCAAAGTCCTTCATTGTTCAGCTGAGTTGGATGCCAGCAAGAATTCTGGGAGGGGATCGAACATGTGGTGTCTCCTTTTGACCTTTCTCGAACTCTTCTGGTTGGTGGTGGCTTATTAGTTCCCTGTTCCTTACCAGGACCTCTTGTCATAAAACATCTCATGCAAATGGTTACTATGGTGCCTGGCCAGCGTGGGTGGTTTCAGTCAGTGTGCTTCCCCTAACACATATATACATATCTATCATTATCATCTATCTATCCTGAAAAATCAAAATTTATTAAAAATGCAACTCAGTTGCAAATTTAAGCTGTAAAACTTGCAACTGATGCATGGTTTCAAGGCATTGAAAAAAATGTTATTAGGGATATTCTGACATCTGAGACAAAACATTATCAAATAAAGATTATGATAGCAGTTTACACCTATTGAACAATTGCTATGGGTTAGGCACTGTTCCAAGATATTTACTTATTTTGTCTTGTCAACAAACTTATGAAGGAGGTTATTTAATTATCTTCACTTTGGAGTGAAGAAAATAACTCATACAGAGTAGCTTGTGTCTGCAACTTAGTTCTAAAGCAATGAGCTAGCTTGGGTGCAAATGCAAGCAGTCTGCATCAGAGCACAGAGCACTCTACTGTTTCTTAGAATGGCAAAATTAAACCAGTTAAAAGTAAAGTAAAAGAGTAATAATGATTGGCATTTCAAAGAGACTGACTTGATTATCAAAGGATTATAGGAAGCTATTGGGAAAATTGGTGAGGTCCTTGAATAATTTGCAGATGTGACTATTTTTATTACTGTGTTTTAAAAAAGTTAAATTTTAAAAATCACAGCATTGGGCTAATATGAAATTTGGCTGAATCATCAAAAATAAACAATTCATGATTTCTAAAGATTAATGTACAAGCTACTTTCTGTCAAATACATGACATATATATTATGCTCTTTTAAAAATAGAATGTAGTAAAAAATTTAAAGTCCTGATTAAAACATGTTTCCTGTATTTACCAAGAAATTTTGGTCTGCCTTTGCCGTGAATGCTTTTGTTTGGTTTGCTTTCAAATGCTTTTAGTATTTAGTATATTTATTTTGCTTTTTACTGCGTGAAATATTTGTGGAATGCAGTACACCATCATCCTATAAAATAAAGAACAACATTTCATTTTTCTTTCACTGGCAGCCCAGACACATATTCAGGCTCAGCTAATCATTCACTACTTCCTAGGACTTCAAACCTTTGAGGGAGTCATGTGAAATACAAGGACAAGTGAGAAAATATTTATTATAATGGGGCTGGGTGCAGGAGAAACAGTAGCAGGAGTCTGGCAGCAGTACTGGTGACTGTTTTTGATGATGATAAGGGGCAAAGCAGTGACGGTATTGGACCTGGCTCTTCCTCTGGACTGCGCTTGGTGGTGGTTTTGTGGTTCAGTTCCTCTCCCTTGGTTTGTGTCCATTAAAAAAAAAAACCCTTGGTAGCCTACAAGAAGTACACACCAGATGGATTAAGATGTGATAAAGATTTCATATGTAGAAATGTGTGAAGAGGATGAAGAAGGCGGAGGAAGCAGCAATAAACTAGAGTAGGCTTCAGACTGCAGTGTGGGTCTGACACCCATGAACAGAGAGGGATAAGAAGGGTAGGATTGGGTATTTCTGAGAGTTTTGATGAGGTCACTGAGATGTCCCTAAGAAAAAGTTGCACATTAGTGAAATCCTGCGTTAGGCAGAAATAGCCCAGGTTATCTGTAGTACTTTGCTGTGGTCAGTCATTGGCTGGGAGTGGCTTGGAAGAAGTATCATCTGATGGGAATATTGGGGTGTCCTAAAATGTACGTGTTCATGGCCATACCAGTGAACCTCCAGAATTTACATCAATTCTGTAAACTTTTGATATGATTTCAAATATATACTTTTTTGTAAGTTATTCAAGGTGTTTTTTTTTTTTTTTTCCCTTGCTGCTAGGAGTATCAGCTTGTACCATATTATGAAGTCTTTGTTTTTCTATGTATTTTTAAAACTTTTTAATGGAAGAATAGTTGCTTTACAGCATTTTTAAATTTTCTGCCAAATATAAACATTTATCAGCCATAGGTATACATATGTCCCCTCTCTCATTTAATTGGATTTTTATTGAGATACATGATTACTGAAGTTTGGTAATTGTTATCATTTACAGACTTAGTAGCTTAGGTTTGGGCTTCCCAGGGGGCTCAATGGTAAAGAATCTACCTGCCAATGTAGGAGACTCAGGTTAGATCCCTGGGTTGAGAAGATACTCTGGAGAAGGAAATGGCAACCCACTCCAGAATTCTTTCCTGGAAATCCCATGAACAGAGGAGCCTGGCAGGCTACAGTCCAAGGGATTGCAAAGAGTCAGAGATGACGCAGCAACTGAGCAAAAGCACAAGCTTAGGTATGTTTGTTGTATTTGCCTATAGTTCATTGTAGAAACTATAGCTGAAGAAAAATGTACAAATATGTGCTTCTTGCTAGTGTTTACATGCAAACAATCTTGAAGTGTTCATATTTCAAAAAAACCCAAAAAACATTTTCTTATAGGGTTTCCTTGGAATTGCCTTTTTAAAGAGAGTTCTCATTTTTCTTAGGGTAAAGATAATACAAAATACAAAACATAAGTCCTGAGAAGGTCCAGTGGTTTAGGTCTGCTTGCATCTATGGTCTAATCTGACACCATGCTTCACCTCACTCTGTTTTCCCACTACACTGCTGTTTCAGGTTCTCTCACGTGTTATGTTGGCTCATGTCCTCCAGGAGGCAGTTGCCAAGACAGGAGTAAATGTATAAGTTATACTTAATTTGCAAGGATAAAGGGCAGGGGGGCAGACAAGAAAAAGAACCTTCATACTGTAGTGCAGGTCTGATATTTGTGAAGGAAAGGCAGAGAAAGGAAGAATCAACAACTGCAGAGCAATTCCAGGGTTTCAGCCAGATTGATAATGAATTCTTGAACCAGTTTCCTATTAGAAGAGTTCTATGTCTTGCAAGAATGGGCCTGTGTTAGTACTCCCAATTGTGCTTAAAACTTGGCCAGGATCAAGAAGGGAAAACGAGTAGGCTTAAAATGCTCATTTTTATGGCTACTGTGTCCCTCTTGCTCCAAATAGTCCTATTTCTTCATGCAGATTTGGAGAACAGCTTCTTTATAGTTCTTCTGAGCTTTTGTTTCTGAGGGACAATGTAAAAGAAGGAGGTTAGTGGGAAGAACTGTAGCCCATGTTTCCTAGATGGTCTCAGGGATTCAGTTGATACCTAGCCTCTCTGTGGTGCTCTCCATTCTGCATTCCTCTCATCTTCAACTATCACTTGGGCATAATATAAAGACTTACCTGGTGGTGTGATATAGACTTTCATTCTTCAGCAGTCTGACCCCTTAGCACTCATGCTACTTTCAGGCCAGAGTTGATACACATGTCCATTCTCAGTCAGCAATGGGAAGAACCCTACCAGAAGATGCCCAAGTGGGTGACCTGGATCTATACATATTCTTCCATGACTTAACAGTATAAAGGCATTCCTCCCTTCTCTGACTGATGGTGTTTAATTACTCCTGTCAGGATGGAGACTACTCTTGCTACTTTGTTGGTCCATGTACACAAGAAGCCTCAAAACTTGGTGGCAAACTTAGCTGGTTCTTGTCCCTCTCTTCTATAGCCATTATATTGTAGAATTCCAGACATAGATTCTTTCTTTATCCTAAACTTCCACAACTTGATACCCAAACAGTTAACTCAGTTTTTTTCCTAGTTATTAATTGTTTTGGCAGGATGACTAATCCCTGCAGCTTCATGTTTTCATCTTCTGTGATATTTTATATGTTTAATCTTGATGAATTAACCATGTGTTTTTCAAAAGACTTTTATATGATTTGTGAATGCAGCATTCTACAAATGTTAGTTAGATCATGGGAGACTAGGACATCCAACTTGCCATTGCCTATTCAGTCAACTGCTACATTTTGGGAACCAGGACACCCATTCGTGCAGATCCCAGAAGTGTGGGGATGAGATGTCCAGAATCTCCCAGTGGGTCACTGGGAGTGATAGCCAGTGGAGGCACTCTTCCTATTCATAGTTTCCTAAGGATGTGATGACAAAGTACCACAAACTGAGTACCTTAATAGGAGACATGTGTTATCTCACAGTTCTGGATGCTAGAAATCTGAAATCAAGGTGTCAACAGGATCCATTCCTTCTGGAGGCTCTGAGGAAGAAACCATCCCATGCCTTTCTTCTTATTTCTGGTGGTGGCCAGTAGTCCTTACTATATTTTTGGTCTGTGGAGACATTGATCCAGTCCCTGCCTCTGTCTTCCAATGACCTTCTGCTTCTATATCTTCATGTCATCTTCCTTCTCTGTGTATCTTTGTGTTGAATTTCTCTCTTCTTTTTTTTTTAATATATCTTTATTTATTTTAATTGGAGGCTAATTACTTTACAATATTGTATTGGTTTTGCCATACATCAACATGAATCCACCACGGGTGTACATGTGTTCCCTATCCTGAACCCCCATCCCACCTCCCTCCCCTTACCATTCCTCTGGGTCATCCCACTGCACCAGCCCCAAGCATCCTGTATTGTGCATCTAACCTGGACTGGCGATTCATTTCATATATGATATTTTACATGTTTCAATGCCATTCTCCCAAATCATCCCACCCTCGCACTCTCCCACAGAGTGCCAAAGACTGTTCTATACATCTGTGTCTCTTTTGCTGTCTTGCATACAGGTTTATCGTTACCATATTTCTAAATTCCATATATATGCGTTAGTATACTGTATTGGTGTTTTTCTTTCTGGCTTACTTCACTCTGTATAATCAGCTCCAGTTTCATCCACCTCATTAGAACTGATTCAAATGTATTCTTTTTAATGGCTGAGTAATACTCCATTGTGTACATGTACCGCAGCTTTCTTATCCATTCATCTGCTGGTGGACATCTAGGTTGCTTCCGTGTCCTGGCTATTATAAACAGTGTTGCGATGAACATTGGGGTACACGTGTCTCTTTCAATTCTGGTTTCCTCGGTGTGTATGCCCAGCAGTGGGATTGCTGGGTCATAAGGCAGTTCTATTTCCAGTTTTTTAAGGAGTCTCTACACTGTTCTCCATAGTGGCTATACTAGTTTGCTTTCCCACCAACAGTGTAAGAGGGTTCTCTTTTCTCCACACCCTTTCCAGCATTTGTTGCTTGTAGACTTTTGGATCGCAGCCATTCTGACTGGTGTGAAATGGTACCTCACTGTGGTTTTGATTTACATTTCTCTGATAATGAGTGATGTTGAGCATCTTTTCATGTGTTTGTTAGCCATCTGTCTGTCTTATTTGGACAAATGTCTTTTTAGTTCTTTGGCCCATTTTTTGATTGGGTCATTTTTCTGGAATTGAGCTGCAGGAGTTGTTTGTGTGTTTTTGAGATTAGTTCTTTGTCAGTTGGTTCATTTGCTATTATTTTCTCTCATTCTGAAGACTGCCTTTTCATCTTGCTTATAGTTTCCTTAGTTGTGCAGAAGCTTTTAATTTTAATTAGGTCCCATTTGTTTATTTTTGCTTTTATTTCCAATATTCTGGGAGGTGAGTCATAGAGGATCCTGCTGTGATGTATGTTGGAGAGTGTTTTGCCTATGTTCTCCTCTAGGAGTTTTATAGTTTCTGGTATTATGTTTAGATCTTTAATCTATTTTGAGTTTATTTTTGTGTATGGTGTTAGAAAGTGTTCTAGTTTCATTCTTTTACAAGTGGTTGACCAGTTTTCCCAGCACCACTTGTTAAAGAGATTGTCTTTTCTCCACTGTATAGTCTTGCCTCCTTTGTCAAAGATAAGGTGTCCATAGGTGCGTAGATTTATCTCTGGGCTTTCTATTTCATTCCATTGATCTATATTTCTGTCTTTGTGCCAGTACCATACTGTCTTGATGACTGTGGCTTTGAATTTCTCTCTTCTTATAAGGACACCAGTCATCAAATCCAGACTCATCCTAATACAGTATGGTCTTATTGTAAGTTGATTACATTTTTAAGACCCTATTTCAACTTAGGTCACATTCTTAGGTTCTAGGCAGACATGAATTTTGGTGGGATGTTATTCAACTCAGTATATACGCCATTCTCCGTTCTGTCTTAGCTAACTCCCAGTCTTTCTTCAGATTCGGCTGATTGTCACTTCCATGACTGGGTCCATTTTTCCTATTTATACAGATTCATAACATGGTATACTCTTTGTAGTTCTTATCTCAGGACAATATTATATTTATGTATGTGATTCTTTTCTTGATGTCCATCTTCCCAAACTCAACTAGCTGTAGGCTTAAAAGGCACAAATCATTTCTCTTATTTTTTACTCACTGCAGTATCCCTAGAATCTAGCACAGTTCCTAAAACATATAGTACGTACAAAAAATAAAATGTGAATAAGTAAACAAATAGCTCAGATTCTGAAATAAAGAACAAAAGAGGGATGGTGGAAGACAATGATAATGACACTGTGGAAACAGGTCTGTCCTCAGCTGGAATAAAAAGGAGCCCCATCCACAATTCTACCACTAAAGAGTCTGCTGTACATTGACCTTCAACTTTGGTGAGGGAAGTTGGAAAACTGATGATTGGAGATATGACGACTCCTAAGGCAGAAAGGGAGAAAAGCAGAGAAAGAAGAAAAATTGTTGGGAGAAGCAATTCACTGGCTGAGGTGAATTGGACTGTCCTTTAAAGTGAAAGCAACAATAAATTAAGGATAAGTAACACAGGCCCTGACTGCATGACAGTAAGGATGTGTTAATGCCTATCTACAATCAAAATTAGATTACAAGTTTCTTTTTCCAAGCAACAGAAAGCTGCACATTATTAACCCCACAGAGATTTCCAACTGTAGCAAAGTATACTTCATTTGGAAGTCTCTATTTTGTCAGTGTGAAATTAAAAAAAAAAAAAAGGAGAAAAAAGAGAGGTTGGTAAATGAAACCAGAATAGAAGAGGAACAAAGGGAATTTTCAGTGTCAGCGTTAGCAGACAGAAGGCACTATCCACAGGTGGCTTCTCTAATTAGAGACTTAAAAATATGATCCAACCAAGAAACAAGTGCAAAGAAACAACATCTGAAGAAAACGGAGGAAATAGATAACCAAATGGAACCGAGATGAAGGAAACTGATGATGCACCAAAAAAAAAAGTTTTCTAAATCCACCCACTAGCCAAGCTGTGTCTGTTTCAAACCCATGGAATTTTTGCAAAAGTTCAAACTTCTATGCTTTTATAGCTTTAAGTGTGATGTCATTCTTCCTAGTAGAAATAGAAGAGCATGGGAGGTCACCTAAGTCCTTTCTTGGCAGAACTTAGTAGGGAGGGGCAGCAGTGGATACTGGTTCAAATCTGAGTTCTGAGTCCGTCAGAATTCAGAAGTCTTTGCAAACCAGGTAGGACTTGAAAATGCTAAATAAATTCACTTTAAGATTCTATTCTCTTGTAAATTTTAAACTTCAAAAAAAAAAAGTCAGTTGGAATCCTCCCAGTCTATGGTTGTTTGCATGTTCTCAGTGAAGAAACACTGATAAAGAGTGTTTCTTTATCACAAAAAGACAACCTTTTGACAGTTGTCTTTATGACCACTGATAATTACTGTCCTATTATTGGCAAATTTGGGGGATATTTGATACTGCAGGAAGTGTTAAAATAGCACAGTTCTTGTCCTTAGGAGTTGTGATTGTAAATTAATGTTACACACCTGTGCCCAAATCTCTACTCTGAAATGATTTGGGGAGTTGGTTTAAGCTTTAAGAAGGCTCAGAAATAGTTGAATAAAATATTCCTAACACTAACGAAGAGGGACAGCAGTTATTTTTGCCACTCAGATTGTGGAAATGCTTCGATTTACATTATGTATTGACATGCAATTTTTAATGTATTTTATACCAGCTCAATGGTTCTCATATTTAGCACCACTCAATTAGAAAGCATTTTTCTGAATCAGAATACCTAGAACCATGTTTTAAAATCTTTAGTACTATAGGTAACTTGCTGTTCAAATATTTAATGTTGCATTTATGTGGATTAATGGTTCATTAACTTGTTCTTTACTAAGCTCACATGATTTAGAACAATTAGTTAGCAGTCAGTGCTGTGTATTGGAAAGGCATGGTTTTGGGCATCAGAGAGAAGTGACTACAAACACAAAGTCTGCATTTTTACTAGTTGTATAAACCTCAGTTGCCTTTTTCTGAAAGATGCTTTAGCATCATTCAAACATTATTGAGAATACACTATTATGAAATAGATGAATATAAAATAATCAATAAATTTATTGCCCTCTGTCCTATGTCTAAGTGGTCAACCTATAGTTCTTCAAACACTACTCAATAATTATTTGTTGATGATATCACAGGATTACAGATAAGCATCATACTGGCAGTTGGATTCCTACTTAAGTCTGTTTCCACTTGTCATTTATCAATTGTCCTGATATTAACTGTCATTGTTTTTCTCATTGGCACATATTTATTGGCTTTTGCATGAGGGAAATATTCTAAACAACTATTCTCTGATTTTTATTGACAATTTCATATCTTGCTTTTGAAGCATTGTGCCTTTCTGGCCCTAAGTGTCAGGAGTTAGAGTCTAAGATAAAAGATAAAATCTAGAAGAAATACTCTAGCCACCAAAAATTGCTGAATGAAAAACTAGTCTGGTTTAATTGTTATTTGCTTGCAACTTTATTTAAATAGAAGGAGTGAAACTAAAATAGAAAAAGAGAATATCCAAACACAGGTTCAAGCAGAGAAATTGATCAGTTTAACCTACAGAGATAATGATACATTAACTTCTTAGAAAAGGAAAAAGAGGCATCTTACTATGCTTGTTATGAAGAACGGAAGTCATTGAAGAGCTAAAGAGCAGCAGTGATGTACATGAGAAAAGGCTAACCTACTAGATCACTAATAAGCCTTAATAAAAAAGAATCTGATAGAAGGGTTAAGAAAACAGGATGACATTTAAATATTAGGAATAGTTCTAATAATTAACCTTAACAAAGGAAAAGACAATATATCACCAAAGTATACACACAGCAAATTAAATAGGGGAAAAATGGAAAGAGAAAGAAGGAAAATGTCTAAAGTAAACCACAAATGTCATAGAAAATTGATCTTATAGTCAATTTCAGTAGTTCATCAGCAAATGAAAAAGTGAACTGTTAGTCATTCAGTCCAGTCCACTCTTTGTGACTCATGGACTGTAGTCCACCAGGCTCTTCTGTCCATGGAATTCTCCAGGCAAAAATACTGGAATGAGTAATCTTTCCCTTCTCCAGGGGACCTTCCCAACCTAGGGATCGAACACAGGTCTCCCTCATTACAGGCGGATTCTTTACCAGCTGAGCCAAAAGGGAAGCCCTAAAATATATGGAACGCTTCACAAATTTTCATGTCGTGTTCCTGACCTTCATAGAAAAAATGTATTTTGTGGGTTTCAAGAATGGAAATTGACTAAAATATTGTAACCAATCTACCCTCTAAGGGAGCTATCAATTTTAAAAACCAAGAACCTTGAAGCATAGAATAAGTATGGCTTCAGGACTATAATGGATTCCCTAGTGGCTCAGTGGTAAAGAATCTCATGCACACTGAGGAAACCAGAATTGAAAGAGACACATGTACCCCAGTGTTCATCGCAGCACTGTTTATAATAGCCAGGATATGGAAGCAACCTAGATGTCCATCAGCAGATGAATGGATAAGAAAGCTGTGGTACATATACACAATGGAGTATTATTCAGCCATTAAAAAGAATACATTTGAATCAGTTCTAATGAGGTGGATGAAACTGGAGCCTATTATACAGAGTGAAGTAAGCCAGAAAGAAAAACACCAATACAGTATACTAACGCATATATATGGAATTTAGAAAGATGGTAACAATAGCCCTGTATACGAGACAGCAAAAGACACACTGATGTATAGATCAGTCTTATGGACTCTGTGGGAGAGGGAGAGGGTGGGATGATTTGGGAGAATGGCATTGAAACATGTATAATATCATATATGGAACGAGTCACCAGTCCAGGTTTGATGCATGATACTGGATGCTTGGGGCTGGTGCACTGGGATGACCCAGAGGAATGGTATGGGGAGGGAGGAGGGAAGAGGGTTCAGGATGGGGAAACACATGTATACCTGTGGCAGATTCATTTTGATATACAGCAAAACCAATACAATATTGTAAAGTTAAAAAATAAAATTAAAAAAAAATAAAGAATCTGCCTGGAATGCAAGAGACTTAGTTTTGATCCCTGGGTTGGGAAGATCCCTGAAGAAGGAAATGGCAACCCATTCCAGTTTTCTTGCTGGAAAATCCCATGGACAGAGGAACCTGGGGGGCTACAGTCCACAGGGCTGCAAAAAAGTCAGACACAACTTAGCCACTCAACAGCACCATGATCATAGTGGAAAGTACATAAAAATCCTTTTTCTTGAGGTGCCACACTGACCTGTCTTTGGTATCTTTTGAAGAAATAGAATTGTTTAATATGCCAGTCTCATCGCAGTTTAACACTCTTCCTGAAGCTCTAGAAAAATTAAAATAATAGTAAGAGAGAAGAAGCACACTCAATAAAAGTCAACATGAATGGATTTGAAAAGCAGTCTTACCAGACTTTTCAAAGAATATTTTCTAATAACTAGGTTCTTCATTCTTTGAAACTTAGTAAGATAGTGGACTAATAATATCACAATTATAGAATTTCACCACCTTTGATCAGTTCTAGGTGGAAGTTCTAGGGGGGCACCTCTTCCCTCTTGACCATAAACCATTGTAAACAAATCCATGAATTTGTCTCCAGGATTATGGATCTCAGTAGAGAAATATTATTCAATCATTTCTTATTTAAGAATGATGTCTCAAAAATCACTTCTTTGTGTACATAATTATGATTATTTATCTTTTGACTTTGAGCATATTTGTGTGGCTGGTCTTTCCAATATTGTTGTTTTTGAATTTCTACTTCCTTGAATTTCTGTGTTACAAATTATATGCAGCATCACCTGTCCAGCCTGTGGTTTATTTGTGATTTATTCATAAGGTGCCCATGAGTTCTTAGGAATTAATGGCTTATTATTTCTCTTGTCTCCTGAGGTATCCACAATTCTTCACTGATCCCTATATGTTTGCCAAACATTTGCTTATTGCCACTTCTGCAACACACAGATATTCATTACTTAACCTGTGAAAATGTTTGCATTATTTCACTAGTTATATTCCTCTATACTATTTTATCTTAAGCAATTAAAATAAATAAATTTAAATTTTAAAAAATTTAAAAAAGAAATGGTGAAGACAAAAATATGAGAAATAATTTAATACATCAAAACAATCACTTATCATCTAAAATGAGGTCCAGGACATTTTAGTTTTAAATGTCTTTTTTCTTAATCCATTGGAAATTAGAAACAGGTGTAATCTGAATGAAGCCAATTTAGTTAATTAACTCAGTATCCTCTG
This sequence comes from Bos mutus, assembly GCF_027580195.1. Classification (NCBI taxonomy): domain Eukaryota; kingdom Metazoa; phylum Chordata; class Mammalia; order Artiodactyla; family Bovidae; genus Bos; species Bos mutus. Next base: position 54,035,737 of record NC_091617.1, read on the forward strand.
ACACAAATGCTAGCTATAAACAAATCTTACAATGCAAGTCATGTGTTATGATCTCTACAGAAAGAAGAACCATTTATGAAATTGACTGACTACATGAAGAATATCACAATAGCTTCATAGAGATATTTGAAATGTCATTTATTTTTTTATAGATTTCAATATTTTAAAAAGTAAAATTCATCACCAATTATAATCATGGATTCATAGATAATTTCTAGAATTTTGAACAATAGCTAAGTGCTTCCTATGTGCTATGAACTCTTGTAGGATCCAAGGATTCAGCAATAGAGAAGATGTACATAGTTATTACTTTCAAGAGCTTACATTCTAGAAAGGAAACAAATAATATATAAGTAAATAACTGGACAAGGAAATTTCAGAGACTGGTAAATATCAATTAATTAATTCAGTGAAGATTTGCTGACCTTCAAATATGGTGCTAGATACTAGGACCATAGCTGTGAGGGAAAAATGTCCAGCTCTATCCTCAAATTTTTATTTAGCAAGAGAGGCAGATAATAAATATCATGATTTTATGTCTATATTACATATTATGTGTATATTAGGTAGGAATGAGTATTTTTAAAATAAAAATGAAATAGGAGGTTCTGATTTAGAGACTTGAGAAAAGTAAGAGAGAGTTCTTTATACATATGGTAACAAAGAAAGAGTGAACTTTGATGTGAGACCTGCTGAAATTGAGACAGAGTGCCCTGAGAGTGGAAGTGAAGAGTTCCTGTCAAGTACAAAGAAATCTATATTTTCTATGATCTATTGTTCAACATTAGGAAATCAAATAGTCAACCCACATAGGTTATTTTTTTACCACCCATTTATTGGGAAATCGGAGAAGGCAATGGCACCCCACTCCAGTACTCTTGCCTGGAAAATCCCATGGATGGAGGAGCCTGGTGGGCTGCAGTCCATGGGGTTGCGAAGAGTCAGACATGACTGAGCGTCTTCACTTTCACTTTTCACTTTTATGCATTGGAGAAGGAAATGGCAACCCACTCCAGTGTTCTTGCCTGGAGAATCCCAGGGTCAGGGGAGCCTGGTAGGCTGCTGTCAGTGGGATCTCACAGAGTCAGACACGACTGAAGTGACTTGGCAGTATTGGGAAATTAATTTTGTTGGGAATCTATGTAACGGAATGTAAAAATGGGCATCTTCCTTAACTTCCATTCTGAATATTTCAAGGGTGTCTGGTACATCGATAGCAAGTTGAGTGTGAACCCAAACTCTATATCATAATTTACTTGAAACAAAAGAGTTAGCTCTATGTCCCTTCACTCACTTTGAGAATGTACAAGGTTCTCAAGAGAGAAGAGCATGTGAGACATCTTCCTGAGATAGGAAGAGCCTTTTTTATTCCAAGGAATTTCTTCAGTTACCTGGGGAATTTTTGTTTGTTTAAAACTTTAATTTACAATTTTTTAACATATACAAACATTATTGATTTTATTATATTAACCTTATATCCTAGGCCCGTTGTAGACTTCTTGGGATTTTTAATGTAGATGATTGTATTGTCTATAAATAAAGAGATTTTAGCCCACTACTTAGCAGTTTTTAAAGGTTTTTCATGCTTTTTTCTTGCCTTATTACCTGGATTAGGACCATCAGTATCACGTGGAATAGCTGTTTGCTTTAAGAACATTTTGTCTCTAAGTTCATAAGAGATATTAGCCTGTAGTTCTCCCTATTCTTTTGATAAATGTCTGTTTGCTTTTTGTTTCAGGGTAATTTGAATTTAAAAAATAAGTTGAAAGATATTTTCTCTTTTCTGGTAATATTAGTGTAGAAATTGTATTGTTTCTTCCTTGAATATTTTGTAGAATTCACAAGTTATGCAATCTGGGTCTGGGTTTTTTTAATTTGTGTAATGGCTTTAAACTTTTTGTAAAGTTATTAACTAAAAGAGATCTCACTCTAAAATGGCTGAGATGGGGCTCTTTTGACATTCCCACTTTTTTGTTTTTCATATACCACTAGAGAAAGCAGGAAGTAAAATCAGAGAGATTGAGTGAAAACTTATTTTGACTGGTATTTGGGTGCTTCTGAAAAAGGAAATAGTAACTTCTTTACAGGAAATCAATTTTTAAAATTGCTTGAAACCATATCAAAGTTTAAAATTGCAACTGATGCTGGCTCAGGCTTTCCCTTTGCTCCTCCCTGTTTTTCTCAAAGGGCTTCCCAGGTGTCAGTAGTTGTAAAGAACCCATCTGCCAATGCAGGAGACATAAGATACTTGGGTTCGATCCCTGGGTCAGGAAGTTCCCGGGGGGGAGGGCGTGGCAATCCACTCCAGTATTCTTACCTAGAGAATCCCATGGACAGAGGACCCTGGTAGTCTACAGTCCATAGGATTGCAAAGAGTCTGTTCATGACTGAAGTGACTTAACATGCACACATGCACATTTTTCTAAATGCCCACCACAGTGATCTTCTTGCTGTCTCTCTCTCTCTGAACTTCCTCATATAACACCAAAATTGATTTTCTGGAGAAGGCAACAATAATTCTAAAAACCAATAAAAATATGCTTGATTATTCTGGCCATTTTGAAAAAAACAATTTTTTTTTTTTAATTCTGCTCTTAAGGGAACCAAAGCTTTTCAGGAGAAACGTTCATTACCTTTTTGTGCATTAGCTATAAATGTTCTGCCTGATCTGAGGTGTCTTGTCCTATGTCTTGAAAGTTTGGTGTATTGACCAGTTAGAAAAATTCTCTGTGGTCTCTGCCATCTGAAAGGTATACATATTAATGTATTTGATGTTCAGTCTATTACCTCTTTATCCATCCAAGCTAGCCTCAGAGAAATTTGTTATAACAGATCCAAGTCCATTAGGGGCCTTTATCATCTCAACTGCCTTTGTGTCTGTCTATACAATATAAGCTTTATTTTCTGGACTATTTTTTTTGGGGGGGGAGTACACTTCCTAGATCTTATGAATCTACATCCTTTGTACTCTCACATGGAGATGTCTCTTGCATCTTTGAGTTTGAGTAGCTATTAAGATCCTACTTATCAATGGTCAGATGATTGATTCTTTAAAGAGGGAAGTGTTCTAAATTTATAATTTTTAGAAAGCTCTCATCATAAACAGCTATGGTCTTTCCAGTAGTCAGGTATGGACGTGAGAATTGGGCCATAAAGAAGGCAGAGCACCAAAGAATTGATGATTTTGAACCGCGGTGCTGGAGAAAATTCTTGAGAGTCCCTTGGACAGTAAGGAGTTCAAACAAGTCAATATTAAAGGAAATCAAACCTGAATATTCTTTAGGAGGACTGATGGTGAAGCTGAATCTCCAGTACTTTGGCCACCTGATGCAAAGAGCTGACTCATTGGAAAAGACCCTGATGCCAGGAAATATTGAAGGCAGAAGGAGAAGAGGATGACAGAGGATGAGATGGTTGAATGGCATCACCGATTCAATGGACATGGACTTGGGCAAACTCTGGGAGATGGTGAGGGACAGGGAAGTCTGGTGTGCTACAGTCCATGGGATCACAAAGAATGGGACATGACATGGCAACTGAACAACAACAGCAATGCAAAGACTGAGTTGGGAGCAAGAACTGGGAACAGGGACCATGGTAATTTGGTTTCTACTGCTGCTTGAATTGGAGAAGGAAATGGCAACCCACTCCAGTGTTCTTGCCTGGAGAATCCCAGGGATGGGGGAGCCTGGTGGGCTTCCGTCTGGGTTGCACAGAGTCGGACATGACTGAAACGACTGAAAGCAGCTGCTGCTTGAATAAGCACTGAGAATGACCACCGCTACCCCATCTGGACCACCTAGGCCTTGGGTCTATCTCTGCTTAGTTATGACAGTATCTTTTTTCAGGTTCTGGCTGGCTCAGATCCTGTGCCAAGCTGTGGTGTTGAGTGAGCAGGGCCTGGGTGTTTACCCGACTCAGATTGCGGAATGCAACAAGATGGTAGCTGCTAGCGCAGAGCTTTCTCCACCCTGACTGTTGTCAACCTAACACATGTGCACTCTTCTTGAGTAGAGTCTAGGCTTTTCCAGCCTTTATATCTGTCCCAGCCGTTTTTCCATCAGGCAAGGGGACTTGTCTCCTTAGCATAGGACCCCAGAAGTGGGACACTCAGTCTGTGCCTGAATCTCATCACTCTCCAGGGTGAGAGTCCACCCATGTGGACCTTCTCTTCCTTTTAGATCTCTCCTATGGGCTCAGGTCCTGATTTGATGCCTTTTCTTTTTTCTTTTTTTTCCATTCTACTCAGGTCTGTGGACATCTTCCTTGAAGTTTTGGTTGTATAGGAGCTATTCTTCTAGTTTCCAGTTAGTTTTCTGTGAGTATTGTTCCACATATAAGCATATTTTTGATGTATTTGTGGGGGGAGGTGAGCTCCAAGTCCTCTTTCCTGGCCATCTTGATCTGATCTCCTACAGCTTTTAATCTTTGTTTTCCAGATACAAGGAAGCCTTTCCCCTTATGCTAATTGTGACTTATAAAACACAATAAGCAGTAAAGTGTGCCTTTGTACATGAAGATGAAACTTTTATCTTTTGTTCTCTACCTGGTTCCTGCAGAATTTGGCTTCTTCATCTGGTTCACCTCCAGACCTGGTGTCTTATGGCAATCTAGATTGAAACTAGTTGCACTAATAATTGTCCTAATTAGTTCCCTCTTTGTTATTTTTAAACTATTTATAATTTATGTCTGTTGCTGCTGTAATATGACCTTATTAATGTTAGTACTGGTATTACTGTTATTCCTTGTATTACCCAATGTATAACCAGATCTCTGACAAAATTAATGATGGCTAAATGTCTTGAGGCAATTGATCACATATATAGTTCTATATAAAATTAATTTTAATAAAATAACTATAACTATAGATATTGGATGAAGCAATCAGGGAAAAATACTTCCTGGTTTGTAATAGACCAGTAAGACAGATAATCCAGAGAATTTCTAACACATGAATGTCCCATCAAGAAAATCCTTATCTGACCTAGGAATGTACTTCCTAGGTGAATGTGGAACAAATTCATCATAAAATACCTCCTAAATCTTGATTGAATTTATGACCAAAACAGGGGAGATTGTGAACAAAAAAGAACAAAGAGTGTTGCTTTTTTTTGTACAAAGGTTGAAGTTGCAACCCACTGCAATTGCCTACCAACAGTATACTCTTTGAGGATACAAGATGAAAAACAGAATGAGGCACTCTCTGCATTGGATAAACACACCTCTAGATAGTTAAGTACATATCTCAGGAAGAGTTTCATTGACCCTGGATTCTGGCATCTTCCTGTACATAGAAAAGCACTGAAATCATTACCTTGAGAATCTATGATTAGCAGTAATCTTTACCAAGATACCTGCTTGACAGCATGTATTTCCTAGGCCCTCAAAATTCACACACACACACACACACACACACACGCATACACAGGCTTCTCCCCTACCTCTGTGGAGCTGTTTACACAGAGCTACTGATTGACTATGCAGAGCTATCTCCCAGGCTATAGTCCTCAGTAAGACTCTGAGTAAAACCTAAATACACAACATTCAAGTTGTACATTTTTCTTTAAGTTGACAAGGTATAAGAGTAAAAATGCTGAAATACAAAGACAAGGAGAAAGCTTTTTTGTTTGTTTGTTTTTAGTTTTGTTTTAATGTGCAAAGTCCAAGGAGAGCAAGATAGAAAATAGATTAGTGGTTGTTTAGGGTTGGGAAAACATAAATAGAGATAAGGAGGTGATAGCTAATGGGAACAGGGTTTCATTCTTGAGGTGATGAAAATGTTCTAGATTACAGTAATGATTGCACATATTTGTGATTAAACTAAATAATATTGTATACCTTAATGGCTACATTGTACATTTTATGGATTATGTCTTAGTAAATGGTTTAAAAGTAATTATATTTATAGAAGACATATATATATATATGAATATGTACATTTTGTTATTTATAATCTTAAACTACTCTGAAGGAGCAAGTCCAGATGTTATTGAATAAGATTAGTTTACACTGTACCTGCAGGACTCCCTCATATCAGAAGTAAAATGTCAAATATTCAGGACTGTGCCAGGAGTTCCAGGTACATTATAAGACTAAAAAAAAACTGGTCATATAAGAAACTTTGCTGATTTATGCCAAATTGAGGAAGGCTGTTCCTGCTTGTGAAAGGTCATACTTCAGTGAAGTGCATTGTTAATTGAGAGGCCACCGGTACCAATCAGTGCATTATCACTGAGATTAGATATACTTGTGGATGGGAACATCTTAATCTTATAAGTACTCACTGAAATTTTCTAAGACATTTTTAGCCTCCTGTGAACAGGCACAGTTTCTCTTGACATTGAAGAGCAAAGCATACACAGTTAATAACAGAAGAAAAGCAAAGAACACTTAAAAACCAGTGATCTGCACTCAAGACGCCATATTTCTGTCCCCCTTTCAACTTAATTCTCTTGGAATTATAGAGCTCTTCAAAATATCAAAAGGGCCACTCAGTGTCTTTGAGGAGAAATGTGCTCTGTTGGAGCATTCTTCAAAAAATCAAAGGCTTCTTGTGCTTCAGCTTTCCCATCAAGAAAATAAAAACGGTGATGAAAATGGTTGTCTTCTGGGGTCTTATTAGTAAAGTGTAAAATTTTTTGACGCTTCTCGAAAAAAAATATGCACATCATTATATGAGTGAAAGGGGGACAAATTAGTCATTTACGCAGCTCATCCAGAGCGTATCCAACTTCAGTAGCTAGAGTTAAATAAATACTCTTGGGATGTTATCACTGGAGCAGATGTGCTGCGGCTTAGAAAGCATCTGTGCCCCTCAGCATTGAAAGGATACAATTTGATTCTGAAGGACTGAAGAGGTCAGGAAATGGAGTTAATAGATATCACCTTAATGAGCTATTTTTCACTTCTACTTTTCAAATCTTCTTGAACAACAAAAAATTCCCACCACACATTTAGTTGTATCTTCCTGATGCTCAGACCAAGGGTATAAATGTTACTGCAAATTCTTCTTTAATCTACTGTCCCCGAGGTAGAAACACAAAAAAGACAAGATTCTAAAAGTTGGCACAGATCTAATAGTCAGAAATGCTGTCTTGTGTTTCATGCCAAAAGTTGGCATTGTGGCTGCTACTATAAGAAAGGGGAAAACAAGTGGCAAAGTGCTTTGTTTGGAAATGAATACAACACTGGCCCCAGGGTGAATGTGAAATCACCGCCATCAATAGACAGTATTATACAAAGAGAGCATATTCAATGAGCCCACTTTTGTAATAGGAAGTAAGAACTCATGTGGAAAAAGGCTTTTTAACTGTGGATTATAGCTACATCTGAAATCAAGAACTCAAAGTGTGTGAGAATGGTATTTGGGGCAAAGAGTTCCTGTTGCTTACTGGAATGCACAGCCAGGATGTTGTGGGGAAGGTCATCTTCCCAGCAAAAATAATTAAATAAATAAATCAGAGTGTAATAGTGGGAAAAATTTATTTTGTATTTTAGTTTATATATATTATTACAACAAATGATATCCATCTTCTTTTAGAATTTTTAAGCTAGAATGGAAAGAGTTTACTGGTTATGGCCACTAGAAACTAGAGAAATAAAGGAGCAAACAGTAAAGCAGGATGAAGTCCTCTATCTTTTCTTTCTAAAGTTTTCTTTCTGTGTGTCTATAGCGTGGCTGTGTTACAAACAAGATGCACATGTCTATTTGGGGTTTTTGCCGGAGCCTAACAGTGACAGGCACATTTATAACAGACTACTGAGTAAAATTCAGATCTAAATTTAGAGAATCTAAAGTGTAGATTGAATGCAGTGTCATTCTTATTGATCTTCATCAACTTTTACTCTATTGCCCTGTATATATTTTATATCTCTCATTTCTGTTTTTTTCCCCATCTCATTTTGTTTTACTCCTTTTATCTGACCCAAACTGAACCTCTATATTATTTGCTATGTTGGTTTGCCTTCAATGTCTAAAATGACAGCAACTTTATCAAATAAGAGTTTACTTGTGAGGTCTGAGGATAAACTGTGGTGGACCTATGAAATGGTCCCGATTATGTCAAAAATGTCCCAACTAGCTGCAATTTTTGTTCCATCCCAACCTTAGCACAAAGTGTTCAGTCTCATGATTCTGAGATACTTCTGTACCTATAGGTCACCTCTATACATGCCAGAGGAGAAAAAGAATTAAGAAGATCCCCTGGAGGAGGAAATGGCAACCCTTTCCACTATTCTTACGTGGAAACCCGCATGGACAGAGGGGAGCCTGGCTGGCTACAATCCAAAGGGTTGCAAAGTGTCAAACACAACTGAATGACTAAATAACAAGGAGAAAACAGTGAAAAACAGAAAAACCAACCAAACTAAAAGCATGCCAGCTGAATCTTTATACTTTAAAAATAGTTACATCTGTTTGTATCACATTGGCCAGAGCTGGTTAGTATGACCACCCTCTATAATGGACTGAAAAAAAACCTGGGATTCTTTTTAGTAAAGAATGAATTTGAAGTAGTGTTTACTGCAGTGGCCCTACTGAGGTTAATACTGATTTCTGACTCCTGTTTTAACAATAATTGTACAGGAAGATTGTTATTACTTTAATTAATTAAGTGAATTGACTCATTTTAAAGCTCCTTTCTGATACTAGCTCATTAAAATGGTGATTTTCATCATTTATTGTATATTGGCAGCACCTAGAGGATTTGTTAAAACACAGATTGCTAGACCTCATCTTCAGAGTTTCTGATGCAAGAAGTCTGGATGGGGTCTAGGAATTGGGATAACTAAAAGTTCCCTGGTAATACTTATGCACTTCATTCAAGGGCCACACTTTAAAGGAAGAAGTTTGGCAATTTTGCAGAGAGAATTTTTCAAAGTTCATATCAATTCTCAAAGTCAATCTTTTATGGATCATGCTTTATGCATCTTCACAGGTTCAGTTAGTTAGTCAGTCCGATCACTCAATCCTGTCTGACCATTTGCGACCCCATGGACTGCAGCATGCCAGGCTTCCCTGTCCATCACCAACTCCTGGAGTTTACTCAAACTCATGTCCATTGAGTCAGTCAGTGATGCATCCAACCATCTCATCCTCCGTTGTCCCATTCTTCTCCTGCCTTCAATCATTCCAAGAACTGGGGTCTTTTCCAACAAGTCAGTTCTTCGTATCAGGTGGCCAAAGTACTGGAGTTTCAGCTTCAGCATCAGTTCTTCCAGTGAATATTCAGGACTGGTTTCCTTTAGGATGGACTGGTTGGATATCCCTGCTGTCCAAGGGACTCTCAAGAGTCTTCTCCAACAGCACAGTTCAAAAGCATCAATTCTTTAGCACTCATCTTTCTTTATAGTCCAACTCTTACATCCATATATGATTCCTGGAAAAACCATAGCTTTGATGAGACGAAATTTTGTCTGCAAAATAATGTCTCTGCTTTTTAATATGATGTGTAGGTTGGTCATAACTTTTCTTCCAAGGAGCAAGTGTCTTTTAGTTTCATGACTGTAGTCACTATCTGCAGTGATTTTGGAGCCCCCCCAGAATAAAAGTCTCTCACTGTTTCCATTGCTTCCCCATCTATTTGCTATGAAGTGATGGGACCAGATGCCATGATCTTAGTTTTCTGAATGTTGAGCTTTAAGCCAACTTTTTCACTCTCCTCTTTCACTTTCATCAAGAGGCTCTTTAGTTCTTCTTTACTTTCTGCCATAAGGGTGGTGCCATCTGTATATCTGAGGTTAATGATATTTCTCTTGGCAATCTGGATTGCAGCTTGTGCTCCATCCAGCCCAGTGTTTCTCATAATGTACTCTGCATATAAGTTAAATAAGCAGGGTGACAATATACAGTCTTGACATACTCCTTTCCCTATTTGGAATCAGTCTGTTGTTCCATGTCCAGTTCTAACTGTTGTTTCTTGACATGAATACATATTTATCAGGAGACAGGTCAGTTGATCTGGTATTCCCATCTCCTGAAAAATTTTCCACAGTTGGTTGTGATTCACACAGTCAAAGGCTTTGGCATAGTCAATAAAGCAGAAGTAGTTGTTTTTCTTGAACTCTCTTGCTTTTTCGATGATCCAACAGATGTTGGCAATTTGATTTCTGATTCTTCTGCCTTTTCTAAAACCAGCTTGAACATTTGGACGTTCACGGTTCACATACTGTTGAAGCCTGTCTTGGAAAATTTTGAGCATTACTTTACTAGCATGTGCTGCTGCTGCTGCTAAGTTGCTTCAGTCGTGACCGACTCTGTGGGACCCCATAGACGGCAGCCCACCAGGCTCCCCCGTACCTGGGATTCTCCAGGCAAGAACGCTGGAGTGGGTTGCCATTTCCTTCTCCAATGCATGAAAGTGAAAAGTGAAAGTGAAGTCGCTCAGTCCTATCCGACTCTTCGCGACCCCATGGACTGCAGCCTACCAGGCTCCTCCGTCCATGGGATTTTCCAGGCAAGAGTACTAGAGTGGGGTGCCATTTAGTGCAATTGTGTGGTAGCTGAACCTTCTTTGGCATTGCCTTTCTTTGGGATTGGAATGAAAACTGACCTTTTTCCAGTTCTGTGGCCACTGCTGCCTTTTCCAAATTTGCTGGCATATTGAGTGCAGCACTTTCAGAGCATCATCTTTTAGGATTTGAAATAGCTCAACTGGACTTCCATCACCTCCACTAGCTTGGTTTGTAGTGATGCTTCCCAAGTCCCACTTGATTTTGCATTCCAGGATGTCTGGCTCTAGGTGAGTGATCACACCATCATGATTATCTGGGTCATGAAGATCTTTTTTTGTACAGTTCTTCTGTGTATTCTTGCCACCTCTTCTTAATATCTTCTGCTTCTTTTAGGTCCGTACCATTTCTTTTACAGGTTACATCTTCTTTGTCTTCTGAATGAAGCTATAGTGGGGGCACCAAAATGTTACTTTATTCTGTGTATTATGTTTAATAACATAAAAAATGAATGAAGTGAAGTGAAAGTAGCTCAGTTTTGTCTGACTCTTTGTGACCCCATGGATTGTAGTCTGCCAGGTTCCTCTGTCCATGGAATTCTCCAAGCAAGTGGGTAGCCGTGTGTAGCCATTCCCTTCTCTTGGGGACCTTCCCACCCAGGGATTGAACCCAGGCTTCCCATGTTGCAGATGGATTCTTTATCTCTGAGCCAGCAGAGTATAAATACTTATACTCTTAATGCAAAAATTTTCAATAGCACAGTGGTCTGCTGACCACTGACCCTGGCCCAGTCCCTCAGTCTCTTCCATAGAGACGACTCCTTTTATAGTAATTTGATGTGTTTTTCCCCACCTTTTAAATTATAGTTGAATGCCTATATATTTACTTAAGATTTATTATATAGAGTTTTAAATATATATGTTACTGTATTATAACAATATACTTTAAATATAAATGCTATTGCATTTTTCATCAACTGCTATTGTCTCTTCATGATATCTGAAATGTTTTCTAAAATTTAAGTTTTAAAAATTAAAAATGCAAGCCTTGCAAAATGCAATATTCAGCCACCTTTTGAAGGTGAGCCACATTACTCTAGAAGTACAGATAACATAAAGTGTAATATAAAAACTAAAAATACCATTCTCTGTTCATATAGAAAATCTCAGAGCTATCCACTATAAAGTTATTCTTTTTTTCTCCTTTCCCATAGAAGAATATCCTGCAAATATTTGACCAATACTTCTCAAAATTGTCAAGGTCATTAACACAATAAAATCTCAAAAAGTGTCATAACTGAAAGGAATTGAAGCAGACATGACAATTGAATGTAACATGGATGAAAGTTAATATGCACAGTCCATGCTTAAGGATATCATGATCCACCTTCTTGAGGGTAAATTGTTTATATATTATCTATGTAAATTATCCAAATGCTTATTATCAATAAAACAGTGAATGTTTCTTATAATAACAATACTTTTCAAACTATGTAAAGTGACAATTCCTTGCTTTTTGAAAATGAATTTGATCTCTTGTCAGTTAGAAGATTTATGAGCCATCATGACCTTTACAGAATGAAAAGCACACAATATGAGGCTGAGAGAAAGGGGAAAAAAAGATAAATGAAGACATATACATCACTTAGATTTATAGGCTTGTATAGGGGCATGTCTTTATGCCTACTTAGCAATGTTTGAAGATAAATTATCCTATACACTGGAATAATAAGACTAAATGACAGCAAAATGAAAGTTACTAAAATTCCAGATAGTGTGCTAAAGATCACTCAGGAATGGATCTTTTGCCTAAATTTTGTTTTATTTAATAAAAAATAAAATTATATACTGATTTTATTTGTGATGCTCATGCCATCAAAACAATGACATTGAGGGCAAAGTTTTGAATATTTTTCTGAATGTTAACATGTAGAATAATACTTCATAAATAGATTAATTTTGTGCAAAATGAATATACCCATGTTACTGGTATGTAGGTCAAGAAATATTACATTCCCAATACCACTCAGGCCTCCAATGCCCCTCTTCAGTCACTACTGTTAAAAACAAGCCATAACCTGACTTCTAACACCATAGATTATTTTTTTCTTTTTTAAACTTCACAACAATTTAAAAAAAATAGACATACTATATACTTTTAAAAATATCTAAACTCTTTTATTCAATGTTACATCCATGAATTTTCAAATATTTTCTTTTGTACATTTATAGTTTCTGTATTACAGGTGATGCATAATATTCTCTTTGGGAATATATTATAATCAATTTACTCATTCTGTTTTGGATATTTGGGTGATTCCAGTATTGGGAAAGTATGAATAGTGTTGGTATGAACATCATTGTGGTATCTTCTGATAACATATATACATATTTTGTAGCACATATATGAAAGAGTTGAATTGTAGGATCATAAAATAAACCTAAGCTCACCTTTAGAAGATATTGCCAAACAATTTCCTGAAACAGTTCTATTAATTTATTCTATCATCAGCAGTGTATGAGAGTGAGTTCTGATTGCTTCACATTCTAACCAGCAGTTTTTTGTTGTTTTTTTTTTTGCAATTCTTATTTATACAGAGGGGTATATTATTGGTTTAATCTGTAATTCCTCACTAAATAACAGAATTGATTAATATTTTTTCATAAATTCATTGAACAATAGGATATCCTCTTTCATGAAAAACTTTTGTCCTTTTCTCAGTTTTCTGAAAAGTTGCCTTTTTCCTACTGATTTGTAGAAGTTTTAAAAATATTTTTGGGATGAATGTTCATTGTTGGACATAAATGTTTTGCAAACTTCTTTCAATGAGTAGCTACATCCACAATTTTAATGGTGCTTTTCATGAACTGAACTTTAATGAAGAGACGTTTTAAATCTTAATATAGATGTGTATGCGTGTGCACACACATACACACATGCACATTTGCTTTATTGTTGGTGTTTCTTTATGCCTTCTTAAGAAATCGTTGCCTCCACATATGTCAAGGAAATGATTTTCTACGTTTTCTTCTAAATCCTTATAGTTTAAATTCTGCAGTTATATCTACAATTTACCTAGAATTGATTCTTGTGTTAGATGTGAAGAGAGGCCAAAATCCTTTTTTTCCCTTATGACACCTAGGCAACCCAGCATTGATTTTTAAAAATGACCATCCTTTCACAGCTGCACTGATATTGCATATTTTAACTTGATTTATCTATAGTATTGCCAATTCAACATTGTAATAAGTAATATAGCTTTATTTTAACTAAGGCAATATGGTACTGATATTTAGTACTTTAGGTCTTTCAGCATCATGTGTCCTTAAGATTGCTGTGCCTATTCTTGGGCTTTTGTCTTTTTATGAATCATTGGCTTATCAATGTGCATACATTCACATACACCTACACATAGAAAAGTTCTGAGATATTGATTATGATTGCAGTGACTTATAAATGAACATGAATTTGGAAAGAATAACTGTATGTGCAATATTAAATTTTACAACTCAATACCATGATATATTCCTCTATTTATTTAGTAATATGACATATTGCTCATTTATTCAAAGATTTAAAATCTTTCTCTAATTCTTTCCTCCTTTTTTATGCAAACATATGCAATTTATATAAATACATATAAAATGATTTTTTATTCTATCAGTTCAGTTCAGTCATTCAGTCATATCCAACTCTTTGGGACCCCATTTACTGTAGTACGCCAGGCCTCCTTGTCCATCACCAACTCCCAGAGTTTACTCAAACTCATGTCCATTGAGTCGTTAATGCCATGCAACAATCTCATCCTCTGTCGTCCCCTTCTCCTGCCTTCAATCTTGCCCAGAATCAGGGTCTTTTCAAATGAGTCAGTTCTTTTCATCAGGTGGCCAAAGTATTGGAGTTCAGCTTCAGCATCAGTCCTTCCTAAGAATATTCAGGACTGATTTCCTTTAGGATGGCCTGCTTGGATCTCCTTGCAGTCCAAGGGACTCTCAAGAGTCTTCTCCAACACCACACTTCAAAAGCATCAGTTCTTCAGCACTCAGCTTTTTTTATAGTCCAACTCTCACATCCATAGATGACTACTGGAAAAAACCATAGTTTTGACTAGACAGACCTTTGTTGGCAAAGTAATGCCTCTGTTTTTTTAATATGCTGTCTAGGTGGGTCATAACTTTTCTTCCAAGGAGCAAGTGTCTTTTAATTTTATGGCTGTAGTCACCATCTGCAGTGGTTTCGGAGCCCCCAAAATAAAGTCTCTCACTATTTCCATTGCTTCCCCATCTATTTGCCCTGATGTGATGGGACTGGATGCCATGATCTTAGTTTTCTGAATGTTGAGTTCTAAGCCAACTTTTTCACTCTCCTCTTTCACTTTCATGAAGAGGCTCTTTAGTTCTTCACTTTCTGCCATAATGGTGGCGTCATCTGAATATCTGAGGTTATTTCTCTTGGCAATCTGGATTCCAGCTTGTGCTTCATTCAGCCCAGCATTTCTCATGATGTATTCTGCATATAAGTTAAATAGCAGGGTGAGAAAATACAGCCTTGATTGTATTCCTTTCCCAATTGGAACCAATCTGTTGTTCCATGTCCAGTTCTAACTATTGCTTCCTGACCTGCAGACAGATAAACATAAATAAAATATATGTATCTGTATGTTGGGCTTCCTTTGTAGCTCAGACGGTAAAAAATCTGCCTGCAGTCCAGTAGACCCAGGTTTGATCCATGGGTCAGTAAGATCCCCTGGAGTAGGAAATGAAATGACAACCCACTCCAGTATTCTTGGCTGGAGAATTCCAGAGACATAGAGTTTTTACAAAAATTTTATTTAAAATATTTATTAGATTAATTCTAATAAGTCTATTAGATTTATTGCTTATTATTAGATTTATTCCTGGGCATTTGATGTTTTCTGATATAATTATAAATAGTATCTTTCAATAAACTATATTTTTATACATTAATAATGATATATAGAAATAAACTGATATATTAAGTATTTAAAATAGTCAACATTAATTTTTTTGACCTATGAAATTATTGATTTTGTATTATTGAACATAATCCATTTACCTTGAATCCAATGACTTGGTTATATTTACATGCTATTAATAATTTTAATGGTGTGTTGGTTTTATATTTTCTTTATAATCATTTTCTCTACAACAATTCAATTTTCCAATTTTTATTCTCTTTTATTTCTCTTGCCTTATTGCATTGGCTAGGATCTTAATGCTACTTTGAAGAGTTGCTGTATTTAGGTACTGCCAAAGAGCTGTGAGTCTATTATAAAATTCAGTGTTAGAATTTTTACTATATGCACAAAAAGATATAGTCAGCTAAGGATCTTTTTCTGGAGCCATTTAGAGTTTATGATTTCTTATATAGTAAATAATGTGTACAATTCAAAAGGACAACCTTGGGAAATGACTATATCATTACCACAAGAGCTTTGAATATCTTATATATCTTTGTATAATATACATGCACATTTAATTGTATTCTCTTTTTTATCTGAACCTGAGCAAAAATTGGTGCTTGTTTAAGCAACTCAATTAGACTTCCTATCTGTGAGTAGGAAATGTTTTATTTTTTCATTCCCTTCAGTTCCAATTGGGCAAAACCAAATCAGACCCTTGTATATATATTAACTGAGTAACTGTGCTATGCTAATTTAAATACTAGAGTGTTCTATTGCCTTTAGTTGGAGGAAACAATGTTGAATGCAAGTACTATTAGAACTTCTAGCGTCACATTCCATATCTGGAGAGCACTTAAAATTATTCACAAAACAATTTCAATATGTTATCTTACTTTAACCTTACATTTTTGAGGTAAAATTTTCAAAACCTTTGGTAAATAAACACACGATATAATTTCATGCAATTATGTATAAATAATTTAACTTTGCTATCATCTACTAGGATAGAGTACTTGACACAGTATTAAAGAAACTATATTGAGGACCTATTGTGTACCAGGCATTATGTAAACTACTATGCATTAAAGAGATTTGAAAAGATCACATACTGATCATTCAAAGGATTTTTGTGAGTGACTTGAAAAGAGAAACCAAATTCCCACTTGGCAGCAGAGAGAGCATCACATGGGTTAAAATTTCCTTTACAGAGTTATCCAGATGATTTCAACCTTCCTTCATGCCTGAGTGCACTTGAAAGAGAAAATCACAACATATGGCATAATCTGTATGAATTACTAAAAAGAGCTGACTCATTGGAAGAGACCCTCATGCTGGGAAAGATTGAGGGCAGCAGAAGAAGAGGGCAATAGAGGATGAGAAGGATGGATGGCATTCTGGATTCAACAGACATAAGTTTGAGGAAACTCTGGGAGTTTCCTTTAGTACTTTATCCTTCAGTAGAAGGATAGGTGCACTGCAGTCCCTGGGGTCACAAAGAGTTGAACATGACTTAGTGACTAAACAACAACAACACAACCATACTGACCAAATACTTTCATGATGCACACCCTCAATTACTCCACAATGTATCACTAAATATGGATATACTCATGATAAATATGAAAATCTTGTTTAACACTCCCCAATTTCACAATTGAAATAACCTTTTAAATCCTTTCCAGTCTATTCTAGTGATTCCTTAGTTATTCTTCATTATGGATCTTACTAAGATTTTGACTAATGGTATTCCCTCCATCAAAACTCATCTGTGCACACTGGTCAATAATAAACCCTGAAACAAACCTAATTAACTTTCAAGACCCAAATGCCCAACTCAAATTTCACCTTCTTTTCCTATTATTAATGTTTTGACCTAAAACCACTTTATCTTTTTCTGTTACTCCAAATATTCAGAGCCTTCTGCTCATAGGCATATTTAATCTCATCTTATTCATCATTATTCTTTTGAAATTATCACTAGAGAAATTATAGAGAAGGGTCATTCAGATTAATTTTAAGCAACATTTGGTGAATTGCTTTGTCATAGATCACAAACAGGTATACACATGTGAGATTCAGAGAAAGGCAGCAATTTATATGAATTCTAATAAAATCAGTTATATACAATATTTTTAGTCCCCAAAGGAAAGAAAAGAAAAAGAAGTCTCACCAAGTCCAAATGCTTTGGATTATTTGTCCACTGTGAATAGATCATTGTTGTTGTTCAGTCGCTCAGTTGTGTCTGAGTCTTTGCAACACACTAGGCCTCCCTGTCCTTCACTATCTCCCAGAGCTTACTCAAACTTGTGTTCATTGAGTCATTGATGCCATTCAACCATCTTGTCCTCTGTCGTCCCCTTCTTCTCCTACCTTCAATCCTTCCCAGCATCAGGGTCTTTTCTAATGAGTCAGGTCTTTGCATCAGGTAGCCAGAGTATTGGAGCTTCAGCTTCATCATCAGTCCTTCCAATGAACATTCAGGATTGATTTCTCTAAGATTAACAGATTTGACTCCTTGCAGTCCAAGGACTCTCAAGAGTCTTCTTCAACACCACGGTTCAAAAGCATCTATTCTTCAGCACTCAGCCTTCTCTATGGTCCAACTCTCAGATCCATACATGACTCCTGGAAAAACCATAACTTTTACTAGATGGACCTTTGCTGGCAAAGTAATGTCTCTGCTTTTTATACACTGTCTAGGTTTGTCATAGCTTTCTTCCAAGGAGCAAGCATCTTTTAATTTCATGGCTACAGTCACCATCAGCAGTGATTTTGGAGCCCAAGTAAATAAAGTCTTGTCACTGTTTCCATTGTTTCCCCATCTATTTGCCATGAATTGATGGGACTGGATGCCATGATCTTTATTTTTTGAAAGTTCAGTTTTAAGCCAGCTTTTTCACTCTCCTCTTTCACTTTCATCAAGAAGCTCTTTAGTTCCTCTTTGCTTTCTGCCATTAGAGTGGTGTCATCTGCATGTCGGTTATTGATATTTTTCCCAGCAATCTGAATTCCAGCTTGTGCTTCGTCCAGCCTGGCCTTTCATTTGATATACTCTGCATATAAGCTAAATAAGCAGGGTGACAATATACAGCCTTGACATTCTCCTTTCCCAGCCTTGACATTCTCCTTTCCCAATTTGGAACCAGTCCAGTCCAGTTCCATGTCCAGTTCTAACTGTTGTTTCTTGACCTAAATACAGGTTTCTCAGAAGGCAGGTCAGGTGGTCTGGTATTCCTATCTCTTTATGAATTTTCCAGTTTCTTGTGATCCACACAGTCAAAGGCTTTAGTGTAGTCAATGAAGCAAAAGTAGATTTATCTGGAATTCTCTTACTTTTTCTGTGATTCAATGAATGTTGGCAATGTGATCTCTGGTTCCTCTGCCTTTTCTAAATCACAATAGATCATTGTGATATCTGTTTAGTATCTCTTAAATTTTGTCTCCTTGTAGGTGAGGCTTGGCTTATTTTCATACAGGGGAACTTTCTCCTTATTAGATTTCTTTGGCTTCATCAGCATCTGTTTTAGAACTGATATTCAAACTAAACCCCAGTGTATTGTTGAAAAGTTTAGATATTTTTTGCATTAATGTTCTACTCTTAAATTTTACTGGTTTACTTAAATTGAATTTAGGGCTTGTAGGTATGGTTAGAACATTTATCCATTTAACAATCAGGAAACTCAGTCTTCAAACTCTGGCTGATATTGGATAGTCTAATGTGCAAACTTGATCTCAGAGCCTCCATTATTCCTTTATATGAGTCCATGGCTCCATGAACACTTCTCAGTCTTTCTTTTTTCAAATTTATTATTTTAATTGAAGGATAATTGCTTTACATAATTTTGTTGTTTTATATCAAACCTCAATATGAATCAGCCATAGGTATATATATATATCCCTTCTCTCTTGAACCTCCCTCCGATCTCCCTCCCCATACCACCCCTCTAGGTTGATACAAGAGCCTCTGTTTGAGTTTCCTGAGACATACAACAAATTCCCCTTGGCTATCCATTTTACATATGGCAATGTAAGTTTCCATATTACTCTCACCATACATCTCACCCTCTTCTCCCCCTCCCCATGTCCATAACATTTCTGAGTCTTTACTTTGTGTTTTCTCCTACCAGCACCTTTGTTCATGTTTATTTTACCTAAAACTCCCTTTATTCTACTTAGTATGTAAAACCTTATTCAAATCTCAGGTGATCCAAGGAGATGCCTCTGATCATACTTATTCAGTGAACTTTTATTTCTATTAATTCACATAGTCCTTATTCTTCACATAGCATAATTATAAACTGTATACAGATTTTCCTCAATTTATGATACATTCCAGTAAACCCATCATAAGTTGAAAATACTGCTCTTTGAAAATGCACTTAATACACTTATCTTACTGAACATCATAGCTTAGCCTGGCCTACCTTGCCTGTGTTAGCCTTGCATGTTAGCACTTCTGTTAGCCTTGCATGCATGCATGATAAGTCGCTTAAGTCGTGTCCAATTCTTTGTAACCCTATGGATCATAGCCTGCCAACCTTCTCTGTCCATGGGATTCTTCAGGCAAGAGTATTGAGTGGGTCACCATGCCTTCCTCCAGGGGATCTTCCTGAACCAGGGATCAAATCCGAGTCTCTTATGTCTCTTGCATTGGCATGCGGGTTCTTTACCACTAGTGCCACCTGGGAAGCCTCTTATTAATTTTAAGTTAGGCAAAATCATCTAACACAAAGACTCTTTTATAGTAGCAGTGTTGAGTATTTCATGTAATTTATTGGATATTGTAGTGAAAGTAAAAAACTGAAAGGTTGTGTGGGTGCAGTGTGGTTGTGAATGTATTGGTTGTTCATCCTCATGGTCAAGTGGCTGACTGGGAACTGCCCAACACTGAAAGAAAGTACTGTACCATATATTTCTAGGAAAAAAATAAAAAAATTAAAACTGCAAATATGGTTTCTTCTGAATGCATGCAACTTTCATAGCACTGTAAAGTAAAAAAGTTGTATATCAAATGAGCATAAATTGGGGTTGTCTGTACTCTGATAATAAAGTTATTTTTACCTTTTTTGCTCACACTGCTTTGCTTTTTCCATTTTTACTCTTTGAGCACAAGGTTTATAGGTAATATTTCTTTGGATTCTCCTTAATATCAGGCATAGTGTCATCCCCATGAAGGTTAATTAACATGTGTTGGATGATTCACATTTGATGGTAAATGACATCAATCTCAGTTTGCAACTTCTGGATTAAAACTGGCAAATATTTACATGGCTTCATGCTCAAGAAACTTTTCCGCAATTCTAAATGAAAGCAGATCCTGTTTTCCAATCTCTTCTTTTCTGTGAAAACCCTGAGTGGTTCATTACCCATCAGCTATGGTGTAATAATAATATGTTTTATAGCAAAAGTAGTATGTAGTTATGGAAATTAAAATTGGCAAAAGCTGTGGTTCTGCAAATACATGTTCATAAAACTCATTATAATTTCAACAGAATTTTCTAACTGGCTAAAAGTTATTTACATTCCCATTTCCAAAAATAACCTTGAAATGGTTTAATGTTGGAATTATCTAATATCAAGAAATTGATTTGTGTTAATGAATTAAGTTGTATCAAATTGTTATGATCCAAGCATCAATTGGTCATTTTCCAGATTTTGTGAATTTGGCACCATCAGAATTTGGCTGAAGACATCCAAATTACAAACATAAAGCAACAAACTGCCAGAGTTGTAGTTTAAACTTAACTACCATGCCACTTATTTCCTTTAGAAAAAGTTAGCCTGTTAGGTCCATAGTTGCTGTCACATAGATAAATAAACTTTGATATTTTAAGAGATCACAGTTATGAGGTAAAGGTTCATTGTAGACAACATATCTTGTTTATCACTGAATAGGCTTGGAGACAAGATGGTAGAGGAAGACAGTCTTAGAGTCAAATTAAATCATGAATTAGTTCTCTGTTTTACTAATGTACTTAAACCCTGACAATGTTTATGATTTTGAGTTTAAAAGCATTCTAACATCACTAGATTATATTACCTAAAGCTGGAAGAGTTTTCTTTTCAGTGGTGATAAAAGTCAGGTTGAAACTGTAGGAAACACTGAGAATGATGACTCTGAAAAATGGACTTGTTTTCATCAACTCCAAAGTCATTACCTTTATGTATCTTTAGTGTATGTGTGCTCAGTCACTTCAGTCGTGTCTGACTCTTTGTGACCTTACTGTAGCCTGTCAGGCTCCTCTGTCTATGGGATTCTCCAAGCAAGAACACTTAACTGGGTTGCCATGCCCTCTCCTCCAAGCAGTCTTCACAACCCTGGGATCAAATCCATGTCTCCTGCATCTCCTGCACTGCAGGTGGATTCTTTATGTATGGAGCCACCTAGGAAGCCCCATATATCGTTGGCACTTTCTATTAAAGTACATTCTGGACAACTATGTTCAGCATGGAACAGTTTCTTTGGATTCATGTATAGACAGTGTTTGCTTAAGTATTTCATGCCAACAACAGGGTGAAGCATTTTAGAACTAATCATAGTGGGAGTGGCAAAACCTCCAGTATTGAAATATGCATATATAGAGCACATGTCAGAGACTGTGAATGAAACCGTTATGTAATTTACTTTATCAAATTCCACATATCAAATTTAATGGGTGCGTTTTAAGATTTAGAGTGAAAGGCTTTTTCAATATTATAATTACTGGTGAAAATTAAAGACATGATCATTATATTGAAAAACTACACTTAACTGGTTAAAATGCTTGCAAAGATGGAAAACATTCTACAAAGTATAAGTCTAAAACTGACACTCTGAAACCAGTTTACACAGTAATTGGTACATTGTTATGTTTCTAGCATTCATTGTCCTTTATGGTTAACTGTCTATATTTTTATTAGGATATTTAAAGAAATATAACAAAATTAAACTTGATTTTAGAGGTGCCAAATAACAAATATTTCAAGACTATACATTTGTAAAACAGACCAATGTTACATGTTGTAATAATGTCACTTTAAGTTAAAATAATAATTTGGAAGCATAAATGATGTACAATGAGTTCTTTTTATTTTTGGTCTGTATATTTTGGTGGTGATTCATAGAATGTTTAAGTGGTTTTCCTCAAGACTTACAAAATATTCAAACTAATACTAATAGCAGTCAGAAGTCCATGGGGTCGCAAAGAGTCGGACATGACTGAGTGACTGAACTGACTGAACTGAATACCATATCATTTTGAGCAAAGAATATTTTTATAAAGGGAACCTGTAGTGCTTGGTTCAAACTTCTTCATAATGAGGACTTGCCATGTCCAAAGACATATTTATTTGGAATGATAAGCTTAAATTGAGCCATCATATACTTTTCAATAGCATTCCACTTGGAATGGATCCAGTAGCCACACAGAAAGATGTCATACATACCTAGATTGGCATATATCTCACTACAATGCATCAGACTCTAACAGGATGAGAATATCACAGTACTGCTTCAGTAGGTCATCAGTGAGGCATAAAATGGAAAAGCAATGAGAAAATATACAACTACAAAAGAAGAGTAACAAAATAATTTAGACCAAGTTAGTCTCTAAAAAATGTTGAGAAATGGGCTTCACATCTTTTGAGTATACATATTTTCAGGCTTTTCAGTTTAGTAACACAACCTCCTTGGAAAAGGCAATGGCACCCCACTCCAGTACTCTTGCCTGGAAAATGCTATGGATGGAGGAGCCTGGTGGGCTGCAGCCCATGGGGTCACGAAGAGTCAGACACGACTGAGCGACTTCACTTTCACATTTCACTTTCATGCATTGGAGAAGGAAATGGAAACCCACTCCAGTGTTCTTGCCTGGAGAATCCCAGGGACGGGGAAGCCTGATGGGCTGCCATCTATGGGGTCACACAGAGTCGGACACGACTGGAGCGACTTAGCAGCAGCAGCAGCAG
This sequence comes from Bos mutus, assembly GCF_027580195.1. Lineage (NCBI taxonomy): Eukaryota > Metazoa > Chordata > Mammalia > Artiodactyla > Bovidae > Bos > Bos mutus. Next base: position 54,059,057 of record NC_091617.1, read on the forward strand.
CAGCAGCACAACCTCCTATGTTAAAGTGGTGCTTTCAAAAAAAAATCATAGGGTATGATGGTTAATATATCACAGGGTTCTTTCCAATCCAAAAGAAGGGCAGTGCCAAAGACTGTTCAAACTACCACACATTTGCACTCATTTCACATGCTAACAAGTTAATGATCAAAATCCTTCAAGCTAAGCTTCAATAGTACATGAACCAAGAACTTCCAGATGTACAAGCTGGGTTTAGAAAAGGCAAAGGAACCAGATAATCAATTGCCAACATCCATTGGATTATAAAAAAGTATGGTAATTCCAGAAAAACACCTGCTTCATTGACCATGATAAAACCTTTGACTGTGTGGATCACAACAAACTGTGGGAAATTCTTAATGAGATGGGAATACCAGACCACCTTACCTGCCTCCTGAGAAACTTGTATGCAGGTCAAGAAGCAATAGTTAGAAGCAGACATGGAACAACAAACTGGTTCCAAATTGCGAAAGAAGTATGTCAAGGATGTATATTGTCACCCTGCTTATTTAACTTACATGCAGAGTGCATCATGTGAAATGCTGGGCTGGACAAATAACAAGCTGGAATCCAGATTGTCGGGAGAAGTATCGATAACCTCAGATATGCAAATGACACTGCTCTGATGGCAGAAAGTGAAGAGGAACTAAGGAGCCTCTTGATGAAAGTGAAAGAGGAGAGTGAAAAAGCTGGCTTAAAGCTCAACATTCAGAAAATTAAGATCATGGCATCCAGTCCCACCACTTCATGGCAAATAGATGGGGAAACAATGCAAGCAGTGGCAGACTTTATTTGACTGTAAAATCACTGTGAATGGTGACTGCAGTCATGAAATTAAAAGATGTCTGCTCCTTGGAAAAAAGCTATGATAAACCTAGACATTATATTAAAAAGCAGACATCACTTTGCCAACAAAAGTCTGGATAGTCAAAGCTAAGGTTTTTCCAGTAGTCATGTATGGATGTGAGAGTTGGACCTTGAAGACTGAGCACTGAAGAATAGCTGTTTTCAAACTGTGTTGCTAGAGAAGACTCTTGAGAGTTCCTTGGACAGAAAGGAGATAAAACCAGTAAGTCCTAAAGGAAATCAACCCTGAATATTCATTGGAAGGACTGGTGCTAAAGCTGAGTCTCCAGTACTTTGCCCATCTGATCTGAAGATCAGACTCATTGGTAAAGACCCTGATTCTGGGAAAGATTGAAGGCAGGAGGAGAATTGGATGATAGAGGATGAGATGTTTGGATGGCATCACTGACTCAATGAACATAAGTTTGAGCAAACTCCAAGAGACAGTGAAGGACAGGGAAGCCTGGCATGCTGCAGTTCATGAGGTCTGAAAAAGTCAGACATGTCCGAGCAACTGAACAACAACAATAATGGTTAAGAACTCAGGCTCTGCTGTGAGACAAACTTCCTTTTGATTCTTAGTGGTGACTTAAAATCTCCCTGGATTTGGGCAAGATACTAAAACTTGATAAGTCTTCATTCCTTTGATAAATTGAGTAATGATATCAATCTCACAGAGAAGTTCTAAGGCTTAAAAGAAGTAAGTAATGTAAAGTGCTTTATACTGTGTCTGTTCAGTAAGTGCTAAAGTAAAATGGGTCATGAAGAAAGTTCACAATTGGCATAGGGATAGAACCAATATACGGAGAAGGCAATAGCACCCCACTCCAGTACTCTTGCCTGGAAACTCCAATGGATGGAGGAGCCTGGTGGGCTGCAGTCCATGGGGTCACTAAGAGTCGGACACGACTGAGCGACTTCACTTTCACTTTTCACTTGCATACATTGGAGAAGGAAATGGCAACCCACTCCAGTGTTCTTGCCTTGAGAATCCCAGGGACGAGGGAGCCTGTTGGGCTGCCATCTATGGGGTCACACAGAGTTGGACACGACTGAAGGCGACTTAGCAGAACCAACATAATACTAACTCACTAAACTCAGTCTTCTTGATTCATAATGTTATATATGTCTCTGCCTATTACAATAGAAACAAGTTAATTATAAATTATCTTTAATCATTATCCATGCACATAGGTATTTTCCATAGCCCACAAAGTAAAGTGTGTGGTGGTTTAAGCATAAATACTTCCAAGAAGACCATATTAACTTCATTTTAAAAGCTGCCCCAAAATTTCTGTTATGGATCATTTGTACCAATGTAATTTAACTGTCTTGATTTGGTTTCTCACATAAGGAAAAAAAGATTCATGTTTATTTCAGCATGCAAATATAATGCCTAAAATTATAGCAAATACTGCTTTGGAGAAAAGATTTAGGTTATTAATATTTTAAATGTTTTAAAATATTCATTGCTCCAAACCAGATTTCTCTTTTTAAATTTCTATGGAACTATACATAGTAAAAAATGCACTCTAAGTAGTGTCATATGTTAATGGAGAAAATTAATTAGCAGAAACTGAGGAATCAAGTTTGATTAAAGTTGTATCACAAGTTACAGTGTATTTAGTGGCTGTATTAAAAATTGTGGTTTGGAGACTTTAAATCTTAAGTAATTTTTTAGAAATGTTTATTTTATCAAGGTTTGTATAGTAATATGATTTTTTATAATGTTTTTCATAATGAGAGTCTAGCTGCAACTTTTATTTCTAGGTAGGTATTTTTGGTAGAAAATTATAAGGATGACTGTAATTTCCTCTGCAAATAGTTGCTTCAGTCATGTCCAACTCTTTGTGACTCTGTGAATTGTGGCCCGCCAGACTACTCTGTCCACGGAATTATCCCAGGAAGAATACTGGAGTGGGTTGCCATTTCTTTCTCCAGTAGTTCTTCCTGACCCAGGGATTGAACCCACATCTCTTGTCTCCTGCATTAGCAGGCTGATTCTTTACCACTAGCACCACCAAGGGTGATAGCTAGACGTTATAGCCTTGTTCTCAGATGATTCATTTTAATGAAAATTATTTAAGTGCATAAAATATATAATCTGAATGAACCGGTTTAGAATGTTGGACACCTAATACACTGAAGGTGGAACTGATGCTGGAGAAAAGTGTGCACAAGAACATCCAAGGAGGTTGTGTGTGAGGCATGTCAGAGACATATCCAAGCTCTCACTGGAGGTGAGTGAGTGAATCTGGGTTTGGGAGCTGCGCTGGGAGAGTAGAGCCTACACCATAGGTTGCTGGGGTAGGAAAGTTTATAGAAAATGTATCCTGTTATGATTTACTTGTCTAACTGTCTCATAGTCATGTTTTTCTCCAATGCCTTTTTATTTTGTAAAGCAATAATCAATCGAGTATACGACCTAATTTTTTATAGCATGCTTAGATGTACATGCTCAAGGTGAGCATGTGCTCCACCTCTTCCCTCATTTTTGGCTGATTTGGGGGCATAGGTGCATGTCATTTAATGGAATCTAAATAATCAAGATAAAATTTATACCTATTTTTTTCCCTCGTGTATCTGGAATGGAATTATAAATAATTAGTAATTTTTGATTCAAAGCATATATTCATCACTGGTACACACATGGACTATTTCTGCTTGTTTACTTAGTTATTTAGTAATTAATTTTATGAACTCCAGGAGTTGGTGATGGATAGGGAGGCCTGGCGTGCTGCGATTCATGGGGTCACAAAGAGTCGGACACGACTGAGCGACTGATCTGATCTGAATGCCTATCTACAAGTTCTTTATCCAAAGAAAGAACTACAACTGTGAAAATAATTTATATGGAGGCTTTTATTTCCCTGTCTCCTCTCCCTCTCTCTTCCTCCCCAAGTAACTGTAGTTTGAATTTTGTGTTCATAATACCTTTAATTTTGTCTTCAAATGAACTATTTATTTTTACCCTGAACATTAGCAAATATGACTATCCTAAATGTCAGAACATTAGTATTTCCTTTTTTTTTTGAAGACTTAAGAAAAACAGTTTTAGGATCATAGCAAAATGGAGAGGGAGTCACAGAAATAGACCATGTAACCCCTACCCCACTATATGAATAACCTTCCTCACTATCAACAACCTCTACTATAATGGTACTTTTGTTATAATTAATAAAGCTCTATCATAACTGCCCAAACTCTATAGTTTACATTAGGGTTCACTCGACATTGTACAGTCTATGGATTTAGGTAATGACATGTATCCATCATTAATTACCACACAGTATCTTCACTGCCCTGAAAATCAACTGTGTCCAGTTGGTTCATCCCTTCCCATCATCCCACCCCTTGGTAATCATAGATCTTTATACTATCTTCATAGTTTTGCCCTTTCCAGAATATCCTATAGTTCGAATCATATGGTATTTAGCCTTTTCAGATTGGCTTCTTTGACTTAGTAATATGCATTTATACTTCCTCTGTGTCTATTTGTGGCTCCATAGCTAATTTTTTAGCTTTGCTGAGGTATAACTGACAATTAAATTGTTATATACATAATGTGTATAATGTGATAAATTGATGTACATGTAAATTGTGAACAGATTCCCTGTCTAGCTCATTAACATAGCCATCACCTCACATATCTATTTTTTTTTATTTTACATAGAGAACACTTAAATTCTATAATTTTGCATTTTATAATTTTGTGTTTTACCCTAGGTATGATTCATTTTAAGTTAATTTCATGAAGGGTACAAGGTCTGTGTCTACATTCATTTTTTCCACGTGAATGTCCCATTTTTCCAGCGCCATTTGTTGAAGAGAATATCTTTGTTCCATTACAGTTTTTTTTATTCTTTTGTAAAAAATCAGTTGACTATTTTTATGTAGGTTATTTCTGGGCTTTTTATTCTGTCCCACTAATCTGTTTGTCTATTATTTTCCACTACTATGTTGTCTTAATTACTTTAGCTTTCTTCTAAGTCTTGAAGCTATGTAGGGCAGTGCAGTCCTTCAACTGTATTCTTTTCCTCCAATATTGTCTTGGCTACTGACTCTTGTTTCCTTGTATAAAATTTAGAATCAGTTTGTTAATATCCACAAAATAACTTGTTGGGATTTTGATTAGGAATACATTGAATCTTTAGATCAATTTAGGAAGGAAACTGTCATCCTGAAAATATTTAGTTTCCTATCCATGAATTTGGTTGGAATATATATGCATTTATTAGTTGTTTTATTTTTTTTTATCACAGTTCTATAGTTTTCCTCATATAGATTTTGTATATGTTTTGTTATGTTTATGCATAAGCATTTCTTTTTTGATGTTAATGCAATAAATGGTATTATTCTTTTAATTTTAAATTCTACTTGTTTATTGATTGTATATAGGAATATGATTGACTTTTGTGTATTAACCTTATATTCCATAACCTTAATTAAATCACTTTTAGTTCCAGAAATTTTTTGTCTATTCTTTTGAATTTTCTACATACACCATCATGGCACCTGCAAATAAGATCAGATTAAATTCTTCCTTCTCAATATATACACCTTTTATAGTTTTTTGCTTGTCATGTTGCATTAGCTTTTTTTTTTCCATAGGTTAGTTGAATTGCTTTATTTATTGAGATTTATATTAGAAAGTTTGTGGTGAAATATATTTTTATTTTAAGTGAAGTTTTCTTAGATAAACATTCTTTTTTTTTTTTTTATTTCCTGTACAGTGTTGAAAGTTGAAAGGGGTCTTTCTTGACTTTTTCTTAATCTTGGTAGGAAAGCTTCTAGCTTCTCACTGTTAAGTATGATGTGGATTTTTTGGATATTCATTATCAAGTTGAGGAGGTTCCCCTCTATTCCTAGTTTACAGAAAATTCAAATGATCTTTTAAACTCCACACCATCACATCTGTTTATGTCTATGGATATATTACTGGCATATATTGAGTAAAATGCTTAAGCTAATTGAACTATTCATGCTATCATTTAAATCTCATGGATTGGTACATAATGGATAATGAGAAGAAAATGTTTGAATGACTGACAATTCATCTTACAAAAAATAATGTTAAAATACAGAAAAAAAAGTGCTTCAATCCACTAATAGTTAGAATGGAAAATGGGAAAACTCTATCCAAACGACAAAGCTAAATTCACTTATAATTCAAATTATGTGTGAATGATATCAAATTACTCAGTGGAACAACTTTACTCAGTCTAATAATGTTGTAATAAATTTTGATCTTCATAATTAAAATAATTTCTTATCAAATGATTTTTTCTGAAATATTTGCTTATTTGAAAGCACTAATTAATTTTATAATGTAAAATATCTAACTTTTAAAATGTTACTAAATTATCAAATTGTATTTAACTACTGAAAATTGAAAACTATTTAAATGATAACTGTTTATCATTTAAACTGTTACAGAATGTTTTAGAATTTATCTTTATCTTTAGAAAGAAAATTTATCTGTAGAAAGAAAAAATATATAGGCTCCAAGTCAGATGTTGTGATTAGACAGTCTTTTAACTAATACTCATCATTATTTGTAAGATATTTAATCTAGTTATTTAGCATTGCAAATTTAGTGTTAAATATTGTGTAGTATTTCTTATTATGGGAAGTTAAGAGATTTTTCCAGGGAAGTACTACCCAATAAACCTGCCTATAATGATGGAAACGTGCTATATTTCACTGCCCACCACGGTAATGCCTACTCATATGTTAGTTAAGCACTTGAAATTTGTCTAAGGTGACTGAAAAAGTAAAACTTTAAATTGTATTTCATTTTTATTAATTTAATTGACAGGAAAAACTGACTCTGTTAAGGTCTTACAACGAAAACAAAAATCCAGCAATTAGATATTTGACAATTCTTCATTACTTTAAACAACTTTTTATCAAATTTGCTGTATTTTGTGTTACTGTAGATGCAATGGGAATTCATAGAAGGGAAAACTTGTGTCATTTGTGAAAAATTGTGTCTCACTCATGGACAAGTGAGAGATTCCTGGAGTTTTGAAGAATAAGAAGAATGAATTTTGGATCATTTAGGAAAGATCTATTAAAGTAACATACAGAGTTTTTGGGTTTAGAGTGGTTACTTTAGAGATGAGCTTCATTTTTTTTTTTTTATTCTTATTGTCATCATCATCATTATTTTTATTTTATTTTATTTTTAAAAAATTTTTTTTCCATCCTGAACCCTCCTCCCTCCTCCCTCACCATACCATCCCTCTGGGTCGTCCCAGTGCACCAGCCCCAAGCATCCAGTATCGTGCATTGAACCTGGACTGGCATCTGGTTTCATACATGATATTTTACATGTTTCAATGCCATTCTCCCAAATCTTCCCACCCTCTCCCTTTCCCACGGAGTCCATAAGACTGTTCTATACATCAGTGTCTCTTTTGCTGTCTCGTATACAGGGTTATCGTTACCATCTTTCTAAATTCCATATATATATGCATTTTTAAAAAGTGATAGCATTCTGACAAACCAAGAACTGAATAAGCCTATTTCTTATATTAGCCAAAATGTTAATGGTTTAAATCAGCATTTATTTATTACTTTACAGTTTCTGTAGGTCAGAAATCTGTGCCTGACTTAGCTGAGTTCCCTGCTTCAGGGTCTCTCACAAGGCTGCAGTGACAGTGTTGGAGGGAAGGAGTCTCAGCTGAAGGCTCAATCAGGGGTGTATCCAAAGCTCGGTTGCTAAATACAGTCATGTGATTATTTCCAGGATTCAGTTTCTCAAGAACTGTTGGAAGAGTGGTTTCATTCCTTGCAGACTTAGACTGTTGGCTAAGTGTAACCCTTAGTGTCTTCTCGTGTGGGTCCTTCTCTCAGGAAGCTCACAAAATGGCATCCTCCTTCATTAGATAAAAAGCTCAAAATGCCCAAGAGATAGCAATTGTAAGCAAAATGGGAATTATATTTTTAGTGACATAATTTCAGAAGTGGCATTCTTTAACTGTTATTTTACAAGCAAGTCACTAGGTTCAGTGCACACAGAAACAAGGAGTATTACAAATGGGCATAAATATCAGTATCAGGAGATGGGGATGATTGATTGCCATTTCAAAAGCTTCCCATCACATTAACTAGCCAAAATGTCAAAGACTTTTTAAGAAGCATGTGATACTTCCCAATACCCTTTATCATAAGTCCTACAAATAAACCTCTGCCTTAAATATTAAAAATAAATGAAAGACTATGAAGCCATAAATATGATTTTTTTACAGTGTTTTCACACTAACAGCCTAAGTTTTGCAAATATAAATTCTTAATACTGTCAACTGTGTTTTATATAGTGTCAGTTGCTGAGTAAAAGTGAAAGCTGGAAAAGTTCCACTAGGCAAACTCTTAGCTATTTAGTCCTGAGCACCATTTGTATTTAGCATTGTTATGTAGCTCCATTCTTTGCAACCTTTTCTTATTGCTAAGGTGAGAACATTTAGTCTTTGCCACATGTTGCATACAATCCTAGAAAGACTACTTGTCTCCAGAGATTAGCTTCTAAATTAAGAATAGGAAAGGTAATCTAGTATGAAGAAAGTAATTTATCATAATCCAATAGCCTAGTAGACTGGTCATACATATAAAGTGGTCATTAATTACAAAAGGAACCCATGCATTCTATTCCTGTGAATTGCAGTTAGGGATTTTCTAGTGTTAAAGATTATGCATCCCCCAAATGGCAACATTTAGCTCTGACTACATGTTATTAACTGTGTTCTATTATTCTAAAAAGATGACAGAGATATTTAAGTAGCAAATATGTGTCATATAAGATGCAAATCTTGTATCAATTTCTGTAGGATAGAATTGTAAAATAACATCAAATACATGAAGAGACATAATTCTAATATCACTCATGCCCTCTTTTCTTTTTTTTTGGAACCAGTCATTACCCTTAAATCTTTCAGTTTGCTTAACCCCTATGCAGCATTTCAGCCTAGTTTACATTTTCCTGTTTTATTTTTCCTTCTGTTTGCAGTAAACTTCCATCAACAGTTGCAAAAGCTTGTCATCTTTTTCCTCATTAGACACTCTTAACCTTCCATATTCTATATAACCATGCTATGCCAAAGGTTATCAATAATATGCAAATAAAATTATATTCCCTGACCATTTACCTTTTCCAGCATTGAATTCTCCTTATTTTTGACCCTTTCTTGGAGCTCTTCCACTTGTTCTGTGCCTCAGGTTCATTTTCCCACGACTTGCTGATATTCCTTGATCTTGATTCTTTCTCTGGCTTCTTAAATATAGGAGTGCCTTAAGATTAAGACTTCAGGTTTTTACTTTTCTTTGTCTAGACTCTGTTTAGTCACTGACTCTTGAAGAAATTCTCTACTTAAGCAATCATGTCTGAGTTAGTGACTCATATCTACATCTATAATATTTTTCTTGAGTATAAATTCTGCTTGTGCAACTGTGTGCTGAGCATTTGCGCTTGGACAAATTTGTGTTCCTTCAACTAAAATATGATTGGCATTGAATTATATTACATCCTAGGATAAACAAACTTTCCTTTAGCCTTTTATCTTCTCTGTCTAATTTGGTGTTTTTCTCTGAGCCAAGTTTAAAATAAAAGTTATCTTTGATTCTTGGCTAGAAACATTGAGATTATTTCACCTAATTTCAACCTTTCTCACCTGAAAATGAATATGATAATAAGTCCTACCTCAGAGTGTCATTCTAAAGATTAAGTTTCATAAAACATTCAAAGTATTAATACTTAGCACAGTGCCTGACATGCAAAAATCCCGTTTTGTTGTTACTATATCATATTCTAGAATGCAATGCTTTAATTTTTAAATATATACTTCTTAAAATTATATGGTATTATTAAAATTATAAACTATCTATGAAATATTTTTCAGAGATTGACAAAGTATTTCTAAATAGGGAAGATTAGCCTATAAAATTCTGTAGTACTGTAATGATAAGTACATGCCATATATGCTATTGTAGCTGTTTTTAATAGTCTAGTTTTATGTAAGATAAACACTTATTTGTATAAAATAAAACAACTTATAAATAAAGTAATGAATTGAGGAAATCATAAAAGTACATACTACTTAGACTACAAGAAAATTTAAAATTTTGTCCGTAAAATATCAAGAACAAATTAAAAAGGCAAATAATTTCTTAAAAAGGAAAAAAGGTTCACTTATATTTTACATACTATACAAAACTATATATAAAATACTGGTGAAATATTTTCCAATAGTATTTTAAATGCTGTATCAACAACATATGATTGTGCCTCTTTTAGAACAATACCACCAATATTGATTATGGCCATTAATAAAAATAAGGAAAAGATAAATTACATAATTTGATGAGTAAAATTTAGGATCTCACTGAGATTTAAATTTCAGTTTCCATTACAAGAAATTTGAATGTTTTTCCTTTCTGTTTACTGCCTTTATTTTTTTGTAAAAGCCACTTTTAAAAACCATTGACAAAATGCAGTGGTGATGGAGGAGGGTACGTTGAGCACATGTACCACCTGCTTAAACACTTGGAGCAGATGGTGCATTTAAAAGGTATATTGTTGATAAGTAAATTGACAAAATATTGCTCCATGTCCAATTAAGTTCTCATCTGCAGAGATGTCTAAAGAACATTGAACAACTTAGAGATGAACATGCTCTCTACTTTTCTGGAGCACAGTAGGACCATGATGAGAGGGCTGGGTTTTCTAATGTGGTTCAGAATTTAACCACATTTTGTCAGAAAATATGCACAATAGTATTACTCAGAGTTTTGTTGTTGTTGTTCAGTTGCTAAGTCATGTCCAACTCTTCTCAACCCCAAGGACTGTAGCAAGCCAGGCTTCCCTGTCCTTCACTACCTCCTGGAGTTTGCTCAAATTCATGTCCACTGAATCAGTGATGTTATCTGACCATCTCATCCTCTGCTGCTCCCCTCTCCTTTTGCCTTCAGTCTTTCCCAGCATCAGGGAAAGATGAGTCAGCTTTTTCAATGAGGCAGCTCTTTGCATCAAGTGGCCAAAGTATTGGAGTTTCAGCTTTAGCATCAGTTCTTCCAATGAATATTCAGAGTTGATTTCCTTTAGGACTGACTGGTTCGATCTCTTTGCTGTCCAAGGGACTCTCAAGAGTCTTCTCTAACACCACAGTTTGAAGGCATCAATTCTTTGGTGTTCAACCTTCTTTATGGTCCAACTCTCACATCTGTACATGACTACTGGAAAAACCACAGCATTGACTATACTGACCTTTGTCAAGACAGTGATGTACTCTGAACAAGCTCTATTAACTCAGAGAAGCACAAAGTCTCAGTAGAGAAAGACTACCTCTGAACAGATTTTTTCTTTACAGGAAGAGAACCCAAGGGGGATCAGAGAGGACATAAGGGAAATAGACATGAAATAAAATATGAGTGGCATATATATATTGTTCAGAAATAACTAATATTTTCAAATGTATGCACAATTTGGTCTTTCTAAGAAAAAATTACTGGCAACCAGGATTAAAAATGTTTGTCTGGTTAACATGCCTTGGATATTGGAGACCTCCAAAGATCTTTATAGCCCTGTCTCCCCTGGAGCCTTATATTTCATTCCAAAGGGTTGCAAACATCTAGGGACCTTCCTGTCTTCTCTAAGAGAGGATTTGTTTATGTTAGAAATGTAATGTCTTCTCTTTCTGGAGAGAAAGAGGGACTGCTGTGTAGTAGTTTCTATATAAGCTCCAAAATTCATATCTCTGGGTTCCTCTTCTGTCATAGAGACTTTCCTGATAACTCACCAATTCAAAGAAGGGAAAGGACTGTGGAGAATTTTTTATTGCTTCAAATAATAATGATAATTGACCCAGAAATCTTGAATTTTCTTATCTTGAATTGAAAGCATACCATCTGTTTGTCATTTGTGGATATTAAAAGCTGCACAGATCTAAAAAGGAAGTTTGGCTTTTCTTGTTAATAACTATGTTCTAACTTATTATTGCATTCTTGTAGATACAGAGTGTGTACATAGTACTAGCTATTTGCATAGTAATGTGGGCACTTCGGGCAGCATAACTTTAGGAACCATGGAGCTTTAAGGAAGGGGAATTGCTTGTAAACGTGCAGGCAGATGAGACCAAAATAGAAAACAAAAACAGTAACAATACTTCTGGGGCTTTGAGCCATGATACTTACCAACATTTAATGAGCAGGATTTTCAAAGTTCACAGAGGAGTGGTTCCTAAATAGAGTTTAAAAACCATTTGGAGGTGAAAAGAGAGAGATAAAAGGGCAAATGCATTGTAGTGAGGTTTTTTTTTTTTTTTTTCCATAATGAGAAATTCACTCACTCTAAAGGACTGGCCTTTTTTTCTGAGATTTGTTTTCTTTCTTTTGAAGTTAAAACATTATTTGAAACATAGTAATGATAATGGCAAATTATATTTTATCTGTTGGTTCATTGCATATTGGCAAAATATCTCAGTTACTGTTTTGAAATTGTATTAAAAATGAAAGTGTAGTCTTGAAACCATTGCTTTAAATTATTTGTGTCTCTTACTGATTATGAAATCTAAAGTTCCAGCAACAGCTTTGGATGGAAATTAGTTGCCTTGAGTTACGATGTGCTGCAATGAATCCCAGGTTGGGATAATTCAAAGACACAAACACTAAATCATTGTTAAATTTTAAAATAGAAAATATGTTGCTTTATTATCTACATACATATCAAATATACTTGATATATATGTGTATATACCTTTCTCTAAGATATGAGAGTTTTAGGAACATTTTTATATAAATGCTACATCGAGACAAACCAAATTTCTTCCTCTGTTAAGTTTCTTTGTAAGAGGTATTACTCATTTCCTCCTGAAATTTTAAACCCACTTAAGCAGATGGTATTATTGCTGAACATAGCTTTATGAAAATTCCTAGGCTTCCCTGGTGGCTCAGATGGTAAGGAATACCTGCAATTTAGGAACCCTGCTTCAAGCCCTGGGAAAAATCCCCTGGAGAAGGGAATGGCAACCCACTCCAGTATTCTTGCCTGGAGAATTCCATGGATAAAGGATTCTGGCAGGCTACACAATCCGTAGGTTCGCAGAGAGCCGGACGTGATTGAGTGACTAACACATTGACTTTAACTTAGTTATATTCTGAGTTTTCCAGGATTGACAAGCATCAGTATCGGATTGAGATGCTTGGGAGCACAGGGCTTTGAAAGATTTAACTAATAACCAGGTCTCATCTATTGAATTTACTCTCTTTGTGACTCTTCACTGAGTTAGAGGGAAATTTAATTTTGACACTGGATTCTACTTTTATTATTTTACTCATTAATTAATCTCTGTTCTAGGTGGTGGGTACTTTCTTATTAACATTGCATCTGCTCTGCTCAGCGTATGATCTCAATAAAGATCTTAGGCAATTTGGGGAATGATCAAATTGGGAGAACAAATTTGGTCTTTGTCCAGCCTGGTAATGGTGCTACCTGTGTCAAACGATATGGCTCTGGATTTGAGACCACAATTTTAGACACAGTTCTGGTCCATGTGGATACTGCCTTCTTGGAATTCACCCAAGTCAGAAAATAAAAAAAAAAAAAGCATGAGGCAATAGTAAAATTCCAAAGCTCATTTTCAAAGAGTTAAGACAGGGATCACAATCCGAGTATATAATCCTGAATGTTTTCATCTTTTAAAATTTTTATCAGTTTTAATTCTATTCCCAACAGCTTCTCTTAATATTGGCCCCTGTCATATGAGGCCCCCTGTTGCTCTCAAAAGGATAGTTCATTAATATAAAGGAACAAACATGTGCTATCCTAATAATAATGGCAAATAAACTTTTGTAGAAGTGTGTAGAGCTTTGAAAGATGCCTGACTGATTACTATAGGTATAAAAATGTATACATGGTGATTTAATTTCATAAAAATTATTTAAATATATACATCTATGTACATGAAAATGTCTATCAAACTGATACAGTAAACATTAAACAGAATGATATTCTAGATTATTTTAATTTTCTTTAAACATTATTAAATAATTTGATCTTATAATGTATACAAATAAATCTTAAACAATTTTGTAACTACTTTGTCCTGAATATATCTGGAATTAGTCCAATATCATGAACTTGACAAAATGGATTGTAAGAGGGAACAGAACAATAGAGAGAAATTATGCACAAACTTGGTAATAAGAAGGATGATCAAGTTACAGGGGAAACTGGGGAAATATTAGTACTGTGTGTGTGAGAAAGTATATGTAGTGAAATGATGTTCTAAAAGCTATCTTCAGATATCAGAAGAGCTATCATATTAAAGATGTGCATATTTGTATCTATGTTTATTTACATGTATCCTGGGTTACTTCAGAGGAAAAGGTCTAAGATCAATGGGGGACGAGAGAAGAAAGTAAATTTCTGTATAATTCAACTGACAAACTAAAAATTTTAACTGTTTAAAATTTGAATAAGTGATCTTATGATCACTTTTACTACTAGCAAAATTCTTTCCTTTCTACTTTCTCCAAAAATTTGAAGCAGAAGTCAGAATGTTTGAGTAATTGTACATTCCAAATCTGAGATTCTAAGATAGTAAGAATTAAGCACAATTATTTTCCTGGTTATGTATCTATCATAAATTCTAATACAGTATTCTAATATTTTGTTTATCATTAAGTTAGAACCCTGATTTTAATAGTTACAAAAAGTTAAATTCAGTTCAGTTCAGTCGCTCAATCATGTCTGACTCTGTGATCCCATGGACTGCAGCACGCAAGGCCTCCCTGTCCATCACCAACTCCAAGACTTTACTCAGGCTCATGTCCATCAAGTCAGTGATGCCATCCAACCATCTCATCCTTTGTTGTCCCCTTCTCTTAAAGTCTTCAATCGTTCCCAGAATCAAGGTCTTTTCAAATGAATCAGTTCTTTGCATCAGGTGGCCAAGGTACAGGAGTTTCAGCTTCAGCATCAGTCCTTCCAATGAACATTCAGGACTGATTTCCTTTAGGATGGACTGGTTGGATCTCCTTGCAGTCCAAGGGACTCTCAAGAGTCTTCTCCAACATCACAGTTCAAAAGCATCAATTCTTCAGCGCTCAGCTTTCTTTATAGTCCAACTCTCACATCCACACATGATTCCTGGAAAAACCAAAACTCTGACTAGATGGACCTTTGTTGACAAAGTAATGTCTCTGCTTTTTAATATGCTGTCTACGTTGGTCATAACTTTCCTTTCAAGGAGTAAGTGTCTTTTAATTTCATGGCTCCAGTCATTTGCAGTGATTTTGGAGCCCCCCAAAATAAAGTCTGTCATTGTTTCCATTGTTTCCCCATCTATTTGCCACGAAGTGATGGGACTGGGTGCCATGATCTTAGTCTTATGAATGCTGAGCTTTAAGCCAACTTTTTCACTCTCCTCTTTCACTTCAATGAAGAGGCTCTTTAGTTCTTCTTCACTTTCTGCCATAAGGGTCATGTCATCTGCATATCTGCAGTTATTGATGTTTCTCCCAGCAATCTTGATTCCAGCTTGTGCTTCATCCAGCCCGACATTTCTCATGATGTACTTTGCATATAAGTTAAATAAGCAGGGTGACAGAATACAGCCTTGATGTACTCCTTTCCCGATTTGGAACCAGTCTGTTGTTCCATGTCCAGTTCTAACTGTTGCCTTTTGGCCTGCATACACATTTCTCAAGAGCCAGGTCAGTTGATCTGGTATTCCCATCTCTTTAAGAATTTTTCACCATTTCACAGAATGGTTCTATGAAGACCTACAAGACCTCCTAGAAATAATACCCAACAAAGATATCCTTTTCATTATAGGGGACTGGAATTCAAAAGCAGGAAGTCAAGAAATACCTGGAGTAATAGGCAAATCTGACCTTGGAGTACAGAATGAAGCAGGGCAAAGGCTAATAGAGTTTTGCCAAGAGAACGCACTGATCATAGCAAACACCCTCTTCCAATAACACAAGGGAACACTCTACACATGGACATCAACAGATGGTCAATACTGAAATCAGATTGATTATATTCTTTGCAGCCAAAGATTGAGAAGCTCTACACAGTCAGCAAAAATAAGACCAGGAGCTGACTATGGCTCAGATAATGAACTCCTTATTGCCAAATTCAGACTAAAATTTAAAAAAGTAGGGAAAAGCACTAGACCATTCAGGTGTGACATAAATCAAATCCCTTATGATTATCTAACAAGTTGGATTATTTAAAAAACTGTTTAAATTAGGGTATGCAAATAAAAAACTCAAAAAAAAAAAACCACCTCGGTTTCTTCACAAATATATTAATTAGTCTAGACTTTGTAGGAATTATCTCTGTTCCTAATATAACGAAACCTAAATCTTTGTTTTATCATTCCTCAACCTCCACAAAAAATTGAATGACATTTCATTTCTTCTTATAAGTAACTTGTGACTCTTTCCAAGTTTTTTCATATAGAAAGATAGTAGAATATGAAAATGTATTTAAAAACAGGGGCTATCATCTGGCTTGGCAATTTACTAGTTTTGTAACTGTGAATAAACTCTTAATCTTGCTGGAATATTAATGCTTTCCCCATTCACTGACTTACTATGAGTATTAAATAGTATAATATATAATATATAATGTGGATGGTGGAGCCAGGCCCAGAATATTACCTAGTAGTATTTTCAACATTCAAAGCAATTGATCTCCCTGAGATCAAGTATGCTATATATTCTCTAAGTATTGCATAACTTTTGTGAATTCAAGCCTTGAATATTTTCTAAGTTTTCAGTGTATATTAGAATACACATTTTCATTTTAGGTTAATTAGGTCAATTAGGTTTTCATTAGAATATTTACCCATTATACAAACATTCACTCAATATATATAACGTGCCATTCTGTTATGTATATTTTAAATAAATACAAAAATATGATAAAAATAAGCATAGTGTATTTTATTTATTTTAAATAAATGAAAGAAGAACTTAGCTTTTATAATGCTTATAGGTAAATAAAGACAGATAAACAATTATGATAAATATTAGTTGTGCTTTGATAAGGAGGGTGATCATATAGTTTTTTGTCCCACTAGGATAATAAAAAGACAGTCTATATATAGTGTATATAGTATATTTAACCATATACATATTACCATTATATATATAGGTAAATATTTTGTGGAAATAGCTTTCAAATTATTTGTAAACATTATTGAACTTAAAGGAGCATTTCACTTTAGGTGCTTTCTTATTCCATAAATATAATAAATACAATCACTATAATATCAGGAGGCAGAGAGGTCCATGTAATTTCTTAACTTTAAGAAATTGATTTCAAGGATCTACACTATAAAACTTCAATGTTGATTAGATAGTTCCCTACAATATTTAAAACATATGTCAAAAACATCAATTTCCATTATTCATATAACTGTGTGAATAATGATATTTAGGAATACCATATAATGGTGATTTAAAGATGAATGTTATTCCAGCTTTCTTTTCATATTTTGAAATTCGGTAAAATCAGAAATAAAACAGAGAGGGGAACCCTTCCCAGAACCTCATTAGTCTCTGTATAATTCTTAATATCGACCTGTCTTCTCTCCATTATAATTGATTCACTCTGGTCAAACTCAATTAGCTAATAATTTTTTAAATGTCTGTATCATGATTTAGGTTTGATTTAGGATCCTTAATATTTAGGAGAAAAACAGTTTAGTTTATGCCGAAATCCAGTGCATTAGTACTTCTTTCCTCCTCTTCCAGTTTTTCTACTTTTATTTTTTGTACTGGCTTTGCTGATCTTATGCTTGAAGTTGCATTTATAGCATTTTCTAGGGAAATTTTTTACAGCTATGTTCTGAAGTAGGCAGTACATGAAGAAAATAGTTGCTCAGATATGTGTGAAAAGAAATAGAAGATATGCCAAGACACTTTTGGGGGGAAATGTGAGAAAGCTGAATCTCTTTAGATGGAATGTAAGTTAGGTCATCTATATTTAGAGTTTCACCTGATTGTACCTCTTTCATTCCATTACATTGAAATCAAAGTTTTACTTCTCCAAAAGAAGTTTGGATGAATTAGATTAACTCTTTACAGCCACTAAGGTGGTATTTATTCCTCAAAGTAAAGGCGGTGTGGACTTGTTGTATAAGAACACTGTGTCTAGCATTTAATTTCTACTCACAGTTTAGATAAATGAAAAGAAGAATATAACCATCCCTATTAGTTGTATATCAGAGACTCAAACACATATATAATTCTATTGTAAAGTAAGAATTCATAAGAAAAAAAGGAGCTAAACCTGAGAAGTAGATTTGCTTGGATTTCAGTCTGTTTAGTCACTCCCTGGTTAGTGAGATATTGTACTGAGCCTCTGAATTCCTGTTTGCTTTATCAAAATAGCTAGGAGTCTTCTGGTTTCAAATAATTAAAACCCAATAAAAATTGTTTTTGGCAATTAAGATAATGTTTTGGCTGATATAATCAAATTGAATCAAGGGCAATGATGAAGCTCAGGGCTGCCCAAAGCCAGAGAGTCCAACAGTGTCAAGATTTCTCGCTTCATTTCCCTTTATTTCCTTCCCCTTGGATCAGCTTTCTCTTCATGAATTTTTTTCTTTTTTTAAATTTTATTTTATTTTTTTAATTTTTTTCATTATTTATTTATTTTTTATTTTTAAATTTTATTTTATTTTTAAACTTTACATAATTATATTAGTTTTGCCAAATATCAAAATGAATCCATCACAGGTATACATGTGCTCCCCATCCTGAACCCTCCTCCCTCCTCCCTCCCCATACCATCCCTCTGGGTTGTCCCAGTGCACCAGCCCCAAGTATCCAGTATCGTGCATCAAACCTGGACTGGCGACTCATTCCATATATGATATTATACGTATTTCAATGCCATTCTCCCAGATCATCCCACCCTCTCCCTCTCCCACAGAGTCCAAAAGACTGTTCTATACATCAGTGTCTCTTTTGCTGTCTCATTAAACAGGGTTATTGTTACCATCTTTCTAAATTCCATATATATGCGTTAGTATACTGTATTGGTGTTTTTCCTTCTGGCTTACTTCACTCTGTATAATAGGCTCCAGTTTCATCCACCTCATTAGAACTGATTCAAATGTATTCTTTTTAATGGCTGAGTAATACTCCATTGTGTATATGTACCACAGCTTTCTTATCCATTCATCTGCTGATGGACATCTAGGTCGCTTCCATGTCCTGGCTATTGTAAACAGTGCTGTGATGAACATTGGGGTACACGTGTCTCTTTCCCTTCTGGTTTCCTCAGTATGTGTGCCCAGCAGTGGGATTGCTGGATCATAAGGCAGTTCTATTTCCAGTTTTTTAAGGAATCTCCACACTGTTCTCCATAGTGGCTGTACTAGTTTGCATTCCCACCAACAGTGTAAGAGGGTTCCCTTTTCTCCACACTCTCTCCAGCATTTATCACTTGTAGACTTTTGGATCACAGCCATTCTGACTGGCGTGAAATGGTACCTCATAGTGGTTTTGATTTGCATTTCTCTGATAATGAGTGATGTTGAGCATCTTTTCATGTGTTTGTTAGCCATCTATATGTCTTCTTTGGAGAAATGTCTATTTAGTTCTTTGGCCCAATTTTTGATTGGGTCGCTTATTTTTCTGGAATTGAGCTGTGAGTTGCTTGTATATTTTTTATCACAGCCCCAGAAAGACATTATCTATAAAACTGTAAGCAGGCTTTTTTGCTAACTAAAACTTCTTGGGTGTCTGGACAGTCAACATCCGCCTGAGAAGGTGCGCCGGTTATACACCCAAATAACCGAGTGGCGGGGAGGCGATAAGTTGCAGCAATCGCACTCGCCAAACACCTCATCACCTGAATTGCTCGGACCTGGGAAGGGCACAAAACGCAGGCCCAACCGAGTCTGCGCCTCTGAGGACTACCTGAGTGCCTGAAGCTGAGCGGCTTGGACCCGGGAGGTGCAAGCAGCCCAGGGCTGGCCATGGATGTTTCCCGGCGGAGCAACCTAGAGCCTGAGCAGTGTGGGCAGGGAGGCTACACACGCCGTGAATGGTGGCAGACCCAGTGTGGCTGAGGCACTGCGAGCACATGCCAGTGTTATTCGTTTGCAGCGTCCCTCCCTCCCCACAGTGCGACTGAACAAGTGAGCCTAAAAAAAAAAAAGTGTCCACCACTGTCCCCTTTGTGTCAGGGCGGAAACCAGACACTGAAGAGACCAGCAAACAGAAGAAGCTATAACAGAAGGAACCTCCTTGGAAGCTACAGGCAATAGATGAAACATTGTGGTTAGTACCGACTACATAGGAAGGGGCCTATAGATCTTGAGAAATATAAGTCGGACCAAGGAACTAGCCGAAAATGAACTGACCCCACAATACTCACAACAAAACCAGAGAAAGTCCTAGATATATTTTTATTATTTTTACGATCATTCTCTTCATGAATTTTTGACTAAAAACACAGACCTGTGTCTCTTGGATCTAATAGGAAACATCCCACAGAAGAGCTTCGATTAAATTGGCCTATACCAATTATCTACATATAAATCCAGGGAGATGGAATAGAATAATTGACAGCAGCCACTGGAGTGTCATGCCTGAAGGAAGAAAAGGATCAGGTCCCTAAGTAGTGACTACTAATCAAGTAAGGGAGAAGTGATGAGCATAGGAAAAAGTAGAAGTGAACTATGGTAACAAGGTTGTTGGAAGACTTACAAATATATGTATATAAAGCCAAGCCTGGCTCATGTTAATTACTTAATATGTATAGATTTTCTTTTCCTTTCATTCCACCCTTAGAGATGGCAGAATAGCTGAAATGACTCCAACATCTTAGTCCTACTGGATCTCTGGTTTCTGTAATCAAACTGAATTTATTTTATCTTTTCAGGAATTCCTTTGAAATCTAAGTGTGTTAAATGAAAAATAAAATTGGTTTCCAAGGAAAAATATAGCATGATGTTGTGGTAAATAAGCACACATTTTTAATCATACAAACTTGGGTTCTAATCTCACTTCTACCCCATGCTAGCTCTGTGTTCTTGGACAATTAATTTTTCTCTAGCCCAGTTTCCTCATCTATAAAATATGGATGAGATCATCTAAGAATACAATAATATTTATTAATTGCTTAGCAGTGTATTTGGGAACCAATAAGTAAATGATGGTTACTATTAGGATACTTCTGGGGCTCCTTTATTTTCCAAGGAATCCTTGCATATCAACTTGCACCACCCAAGAGGACCCCATGCCCTGAAGATGACCAGCAGATAGTCATTGAGCATCAGTAGTGTTTTTGATCTTTAAATATTTTTGTATACAGAAATATAGACTTTCATTTTTAAATAAAGGCAGCAGCAGTGTAAATTTGTAAAGAGAAAATGAAAACTTCATCTGCTGTGAATCCTAATTTCAGTTTTCCCAGTCATGTATTTTGTGATTTTGAAGAGGTCCTTAGCTTCTTTCTTCAACTCTCTCTGGCCCAAACTTTTGTATGCAAATCTTAAATGAAACATTGTATCTCAATATCATGGCTTGTTTGCAAAGCAGTATATGATGAAAGATACTATAAAAAGTCAGAGTTTAACAGTGAGCTAGAATCAACCTATGGAATCAGGTTTTTTAAAGGAACATATGGTGTACTGAATGTTTTCATTACTCATATTAACTAAAGTGAGAGTGAAGTCACTCAGTTGTGTCCGACTCTTTGTGACCCTGTGGACTGTAACCCAGTAGGCTCCTCAGTCCATGGGATTCTCCAGGCAAGAATACTGGACTGGGTTGCCATTTAATAGACCTTAAATATTTCTGTGAACCTGAAAATTCTGCTTCATACTACATTCTAAAGGTAAAGAAACTATTTTCATTGTGAGGAAATTATCCACTGCTACACCAAGGCATCTTATAAATTTAACCTTGTAGCAAGTGCAGAACCTTTTGCCTTTGATAATACTATATCCCCTACTTTAGGTTAGGATTTGCAGGGTATGCATATGCAGGAAAGAACAGAGGTGTATAAGTTACTTGATTTTGCAATCTTTACCTTTTGTTGAGAAGAAGACACTGAGAGAGAACAGAAAGAGACAGTGGCTGAGGCAGTCATGAGAATGTATTGTTCACATATTCTTTGATGAGAGAACTTTCTAAAAGGAGTAGACTTAGCTAACTGGCAGCCTGTACTACAGTGTACATGCTGAAGCTACTCAGTCCTCAAGATCCTTTCAGGTGATAACTGTGCATAGTGGGGGTTCTCCAGCCATTCCATTGCCCAGTGAGCATCTTATCTAATGGAAAAACTTGCTCTGGGACTCCCCATCAGCCAGAGAAAACCATCAAGTCATTTTCAGAACTGTACTACGAAGTGAGGCTCTTCTTATCCAACCTTCCTTTCTTATTTAGCAGAAGTCAAAACTTCATTGAGGTCTGAAGGCTCCTCCCACTCACTGACTCCTTCCCCTTTTATTTTTCACAAGTTTTCCTTCCAATAAATCTCTTGGATAATGGATTTCATTCTGACATCTGCTTCTCTGAGGAAATGTACTGGTACAGTATCCAAATGAGCATTGCAGTCAATGATTTTAATAGTCCTGGTTGTGCAGGGATATTACAGTCATAATGGGGTTAACTCTTTTCAAAAACAGTAATGTAAATATATATTTAAGCTGATTTCAGTTCAGTTCAGTTCAGTCGCTCAGTCGTGTCCGACTCTTTGGGACCCCATGAATCACAGCACACCAGGCCTCCCTGTCCATCACCAACTCCCAGAGTTCACTAGACTCACGTCCATTGAGTCAGTGATGCAATCCAGCCATCTCATCCTCTGTCGTCCCCTTCTCCTCCTGCCCCCAATCCTTCCCAGCATCAGAATCTTTTCCAATGAGTCAACTCTTCGCATGAGGTGGCCAAAGTACTGGAGTTTCAGCTTTAGCATCATTCCTTCCAAAGAAATCCCAGGGCTGACCTCCTTCAGAATGGACTGGTTGGATCTCCTTGCAGTCCAAGGGACTCTCAAGAGTCTTCTCCAACACCACAGTTCAAAAGCATCAATTCTTCAGCACTCAGCTTTCTTCACAGTCCAACTCTCACATCCATTCATGACCATAGGAAAAACCATAGCCTTGACTAGACAGACCTTTGTTGGCAAAGTAATGTCTCTGTTTTTGAATATGCTATCTAGGTTGGTCATAACTTTCCTTCCAAGGAGTAAGCGTCTTAATTTCATGGCTGCAGTCACCATCTGCAGTGATTTTGGAGCCCCCAAAAATAAAGTCTGACACTGTTTCCACTGTTTCCCCATCTATTTCCCATGAAGTGATGGAGCTGGATGCCATGATCTTCGTTTTCTGAATGTTGAGCTTTAAGCCAACGTTTTCACTGTCCAATTTCACTTTCATCAAGAGGCTTTTTAGTTCCTCTTCGCTTTCTGCCATAAGGGTGGTGTCATCTGCATATCTGAGGTTATTGATATATCTCCCGGCAATCTGGATTCCAGCTTGTGCTTCTTCCAGTCCAGTGTTTCTCATGATGTACTCTGCATGTAAGTTAAATAAGCAGGGTGACAATATACAGCCTTGACGTACTCCTTTTCCTATTTGGAACCAGTCTGTTGTTCCATGTCCAGTTCTAACTGTTGCTTCCTGACCTGCATACAGATTTCTCAAGAGGCAGGTCAGGTCGTCTGGTATTCCCATCTCTTTCAGAATTTTCCACAGTTTTTTGTGATCCACATAGTCAAAGGCTTTGGCATAGTCAATAAAGCAGAAATAGATATTTTTCTGGAAGTCTATCTGTCTAAATTATTTACCAGTTACAATTAGTTTGCTAGAAAATATGCAGTAGTCAGTGTTTTGTTCTGCCTTCCTCTTCACAATCTTGGTTTTGAAATGGATTTTTACCCTCAACTCCAAAGCCCCTTATCTCAGTCATAGATGATTGACCAAGGGTCCACTTATCCCTGGAGAGATGGTCCTTGCTCATGACTGAGATAATAAAAATTTCTTTTAGGAAGAATATGTACAGTAAACATAAAGTTTGTAGTCCCTGTCCAGTGTATCCTAGAGCTGGAAGAATATATAGACAGGTTGGTTTGTCGGGTAGTTGGCTGGAGTTCTAAGAAAAAAGACAATAATCATGAGAGGAAAAGATAAAAGCAGAGAAAAGATAACAAAGACACTAAATTAAGTTCAGTTCAGTGGCTCAGTTGTGTCTGACACTTTGTGACCCCATGAATCACAGCATGCCAGGCTTCCCTGTCCATCACCAACTCCCAGACTGTACTCAGGCTCATGTCTATCAAGTCAGTGATGCCATCCAACCATTTCATCCTCTGTCGTTCCCTTTTCCCATCTTCAAACTTTCCCAGTAACAGGGTTTTTCTAATGGGTCAGTTCTTTGCATCAGGAGGCCAAAGTATTGGAGTTTCAGATTCAGCATCAGTCCTTCCAATGAATATTCAGGACTGATCTCCTTTAGGATCCAAGGGTTGGATCTCCTTGCAGAACAAGTGACTTTAAAGAGTCTTCTCTAACACCACAGTTCAAAAGCACCAATTCTTCAGCACTCAGCTTTCTTTATAGTCCTACTCTCATGCCCATACATGACCACTGGGAAAACCATAGCCTTGACTAGACGGACCTTTTTTGGCAAAGTAATGTCTCTGCTTTTTAATATGCTATCTAGTTGCTCTTAACTTTTATTCCAAGTAGCAACCGTCTTTTAATTTTATGGCTGTAATCACCATCTGCAGTGATTTTGGACGCCCCCAAAAATAAAATCTCTCACTGTTTCCCCATATATTTACCATGAAGTGATGGGGCCAGATGCCATGATCTTAGTTTTCTGAATGTTGAGCTTTAAGCCAACTTTTTCACTCTTCTCTTTCACTTTCATCAAGAGGCTCTTTAGTCCTTCTCACTTTCTGCCATAAAGGTGGTGTCATCTGCATATCTGGGGTTATTGATATTTCTCCCGGCAATCTGGATTCCAGCTTGTGCTTCTTCCAGCCCGACGTTTCTTATGATGTACTCTGCATATAAGTTAAATAAGCAGGGTGACAATATACAGCCTTGATGTACTCCTTTTCCTATTTTGAATCAGTCTATTGTTCCATGTCCAGTTCTAACTGTTGCTTCCTGACCTGCATACAGGTTTCTCAAGAGGCAGGTCAGATGGTCTGGTATTCCCATCTCTTTAAGAATTTTCTACAGTTTATTATGATCCACACATTCAAAGGACAGAAATGGTAGAGACCTACAAAAGCAGAACATATTAAGAAGAGTTGCAAGAATACACAGAAGAACTGTACAAAAAAGATCTTTGCAACTCAGATAATCACGATTGTGTGATCACTCACCAAGAGCCAGACATCCTGGAGTGTGAAGTCAAGTGAGCCTTAGGAAGCATCACTATGAACAAAGCTAGTGGTGATGATGGAATTCCAGTTAAGCTATTTCAAATTCTGAACGATGATGTGAAAGTGCTGTGAAAGTGCTGGACTCAATATGCCAGCAAATTTGGAAAACTCAGCAATGGCCACAGGACTGGAAAAGGTCAGTTTTCATTCCAATCCCAAAGAAAGGCAATGCCAAGGATTGCTCAAACTATGGCATAATTGCCCCCATCTCACACAGTAGCTAAGTAATGCTTAAAATGCTCCAAGCCAGGCTTCAGCAATACATGAACCATGAACTTTCAGATGTTCAAGCTGGTTTTAGAAAAGGCAGAGGAACCAGAGATCAAATTGGCAACATCTGCTGGATCATCAAAAAAGCAAGAGAGTTCCAGAAAAACATCTATTTCTGCTTTATTGACTATGCCAAAGCTTTTGACTGTGTGGATCACAAGAAACTGTGGAAAATTCTGAAAGAGATGGGAATATGAGACCACATGACCTGCCTCTTGAGAAACCTATATGCAGGTCAGGAAGCAACAGTTAGAACTGGACATGGAACAACAGACTGGTTCCAAATAGGAAAAGGAGTACATCAAGGCTGTATATTGTCACCCTGCTTATTTAACTTATATGCAGAGTACATCATGAGAAATGCTGGGATGGAGGAAGCACAAGCTGGAATCCAGATTGCCGGGAGAAATATCAATAACCTCAGATATGCAGATGATATCACCCTTATGGCCGAAAGTGAAGAGGAACTAAAGAACCTCTTGATGAAAGTGAAAGAGGAGAGTGAAAAAGTTGGCCTAAGCCTCAACATTCAGAAAACTAAGATCATGGCATACGGTCCCATCACTTCATGGCAAATAGATGGGGAAACAGTTGCTGACTTTATTTTTTGGGGCTCCAAAATCACTACAGATGGTGACTGCAGCCACTAAATTAAAAGATGCTAACTCCTTGGAAGGAAAGTTATGACCAACCTAGACAGCACATTAAACAGAAGAGACATTACTTTGCCAACAAAGGTCCGTCTAGTTAAGACTATGGTTTTTCCTGTGGTCATGTATGGATGTGAGAGTTGGACTATAAAAAAAGCTGAGTGCCAAAGAACTGATGCTTTGGAACTGTGGTGTTAGAGAACTCTTGAAAGTCCCTTGGACTGCAAGGAGATCCAACCAATCCATCCTTAATGAGATCAGTCCTGGGTGCTCATTGGAAGGACTGACATTGAAGCTGAAATTCCAAAACTTTGGCCACCTCATTCAAAGAGCTGACTCATTGGAAAAGACCCTGATGCTGGGAAAGATTGAGGGCAGGAGGAAAAGGGGACGACAGAAGATGACATGGTTGGATGGCATCACTGACTTGATGGACATGGGTTTGGGTGGACTCCTGGAATTGATTATGGACAGGGAGGCCTGGCGTGCTGCAATCATGGGGTTGCAAAGAGTCGGACATGACTGAGAGACTGAATTGAACTGAACTGAACACAATCAAAGGCTTTGGCATATTCAATAAAGCAGAAATAGATGTTTTTCTGGAACTCTCTTGCTTTTTTGATGATCCAGCAGATGTTGCCAATTTGATCTTTGGTTCCTCAGCCTTTTCTAAAACCAGCTTGAACATCTGGATGTTCACGGTTCACGTATTTAGTGGTAGTGGAAAGTAAACTTGAGCTAATTAAGTGGAACAAGTTACTGAGAGTAGTGAATCTGAGAATGAGATGAAAAAATGTGAAATTTATTCTTAAGACAACATGGAGTCCATGAGATCCAGAAACTCTTTCAGGAAGTAGATGGAAGTTAAATTGTAGTCCTATAAGTCGAATAATGACATCATTCACTTTTGTTCAATGGATGCTCTAAGCATTGTTGAGGAGCTTATGCCTTAGGCTTTTAGTCGTTTATTATATATGATGTAAATGCAAATGCACAATCATGTTAACAGAAAACTGCATGTCAGCTGAATCAAGAGATATGGTACAAACAGGTTTTAGAGAGGGAGTTTAAGGATGGAAGAAATGTCACTTGGATGTCTATCAAGGTTAAAGATGCTGACATTTGAGATGGACATTTAGTAATAAATACTAATTTTATAGACATTTTGGTGGAAGAAACAGCATCAATAAAGTAGTAAGAAATACATGGGTTAAAGTCAAGTAAAAAGTAATTCATTTTGTTGAAAGAAACATTCTTTATGGTATATGGTAGGGCATTTATAATCTATTGTATGGAATATTGATTTCACTGCTAGAGATACCCTGCAATAAGACTTAGCAAAACTGGATGACTGATTACAAATGGTGCACAAAGATGAGGGAGGATTCAAAAAAAAATGTCTAGTTAGGAATGATAAAAAAGTGGTAGTCCTAAAGACTGAAAGTAGGAAATCAGGTGGAATAATAATTTTAGAGCCAGATTCAATACAGATGGTGAAATAATAAAGCTTTAGGGCAAGAATGGTAAGTTTGAGAAAGTTACACAGGTTTCTGAAAAATTTGGAGTTAGATTTAATTTTCAATATCTAATCTTTTTTTTTTAATCTAGTACTTTATTTTTTAAATTTTATTTAATTTTTAAACTTTACATAATTGTATTAGTTTTGCCAAATATCAAAATGAATCCACCACAGGTATACATGTGTTCCCCATCCTGAACCCTCCTCCCTCCTCCCTCCCCATACCATCCCTCTGGGTCATCCCAGTGCACTAGCCCCAAGCGTCCAGTATCGTGCATCGAACCTGGACTGGCATCTCGTTTCATACATGATATTTTACATGTTTCAATGCCATTCTCCCAAATCTTCCAACCCTCTCCCTCTCCCACAGAATTCAAAAGACTGTTCTATACATCACTGTCTCTTTTGTTGTCTTGTTCACAGGGTTATCGTTACCATCTTTCTAAATTCCATATATATGCGTTAGTATACTGTATTGGTGTTTTTCCTTCTGGCTTACTTCACTCTGTATAATAGGCTCCAGTTTCATCCACCTCATTAGAACTGATTCAAATGTATTTTTTTTTAATTGCTGAGTAATACTCCATTGTGTATATGTACCACAGCTTTCTTATCCATTCATCTGCTGATGGGCATCTAGGTTGCTTCCATGTCCTGGCTATTATAAACAGTGCTGCGATGAACATTGGGGTACACGTGTCTCTTTCCCTTCTGGTTTCCTCAGTGTGTATGCCCAGCAGTGGGATTGCTGGATCATAAGGCAGTTCTATTTCCAGTTTTTTAAGGAATCTCCACACTGTTCTCCATAGTGGCTGTACTAGTTTGCATTCCCACCAACAGTGTAAGAGGGTTCCCTTTTCTCCACCCCCTCTCCAGCATTTATTATTTGTAGACTTTTGGATCGCAGCCATTCTGACTTGTGTGAAATGGTACCTCATAGTGGTTTTGATTTGCATTTCTCTGATAATGAGTGATGTTGAGCATCTTTTCATGTGTTTGTTAGCCATCTGTATGTCTTCTTTGGAGAAATGTCTATTTAGTTCTTTGGCCCATTTTTTGATTGGGTCATTTATTTTTCTGGAGTTGAGCTGTAGGAGTTGCTTGTATATTTTTGAGATTAGTTGTTTGTCCGTTGCTTCATTTGCTATTATTTTCTCCCATTCTGAAGGCTGTCTTTTCACCTTGCTTATAGTTTCCTTTGTGGTGCAGAAGCTTTTAAATTTAATTAGATCCCATTTGTTTATTTTTGCTTTTATTTCCAATATTCTGGGAGGTGGGTCATAGAGGATCCTGCTGTGATGTATGTCAGAGAGTGTTTTGCCTATGTTCTCCTCTAGGAGTTTTATAGTTTCTGGTCTTACATTGAGATCTTTAATCCATTTTGAGTTTATTTTTGTGTATGGTGTTAGAAAGTGTTCTAGTTTCATTCTTTTACAAGTGGTTGACCAGATTTCCCAGCACCACTTGTTAAAGAGATTGTCTTTAATCCATTGTATATTCTTGCCTCCTTTGTCAAAGATAAGGTGTCCATATGTGGGTGGATTTATCTCTGGGCTTTCTATTTTGTTCCATTGATCTATATTTTTGTCTTTGTGCCAGTACCATACTGTCTTGATAACTGTGGCTTTGTAGTAGAGCCTGAAGTCAGGTAGGTTGATTCCTCCAGTTCCATTCTTCTTTCTCAGGATCGCTTTGGCTATTTGAGGTTTTTTGTATTTCCATACAAATTGTGAAATTATTTGTTCTAGCTCTGTGAAGAATACTGTTGGTAGCTTGATAGGGATTGCATTGAATCTATAAATTGCTTTGGGTAGTATACTCGTTTTCACTATATTGATTCTTCCAATCCATGAACATGGTATATTTCTCCATCTATTAGTGTCCTCTTTGATTTATTTCACCAGTGTTTTATAGTTTTCTATATATAGGTCTTTAGTTTCTTTAGGTAGATATATTCCTAAGTATTTTTTTCTTTCCGTTGCAATGGTGAATGGAATTGTTTCCTTAATTTCTCTTTCTATTTTCTCATTATTAGTGTATAGGAATGCAAGGGATTTCTGTGTATTGATTTTATATCCTGCAACTTTACTATAGTCATTGATTATTTCTAGTAATTTTCTGGCGGAGTCTTTAGGGTTTTCTATGTAAAGGATCATGTCATCTGCAAACAGTGAGAGTTTTACTTCTTCTTTTCCAATTTGGATTCCTTTTATTTCTTTTTTTTCTGCTCTGATTGCTGTGGCCAAAACTTCCAAAACTATGTTGAATAGTAATGGTGAAAGTGGGCACCCTTGTCTTGTTCCTGACTTTAGAGGAAATGCTTTCAATTTTTCACCATTGAGGATAATGTTTGCTGTGGGTTTGCCACATATAGCTTTTTTTATGTTGAGGTATGTTCCTTCTATTCCTGCTTTCTGGAGAGTTTTTATCATAAATGGGTGTTGAATTTTGTCAAAGGCTTTCTCTGCATCTATTGAGATAATCATATAGTTTTTGTTTTTCAATTTGTTAATGTGGTGTATTACATTGATTGATTTGCGGATATTGAAGAATCCTTGCATCCCTGGGATAAAGCCCACTTGGTCATGGTGTATGATCTTTTTAATGTGTTGTTGGATTCTGATTGCTAGAATTTTGTTAAGGATTTTTGCATCTATGTTCATCAGTGATATTGGCCTGTAGTTTTCTTTTTTTGTGGCATCTTTGTCAGGTTTTGGTATTAGGGTGATGGTGGCCTCATAGAATGAGTTGGAAGTTTACCTTCCTCTGCAATTTTTTGGAAGAGTTTGAACAGGATAGGTGTTAGCTCTTCTCTAAATTTTTGGTAGAATTCAGCTGTGAAGCCGTCTGGACCTGGGCTTTTGTTTGCTGGAAGATTTCTGATTACAGTTTCAATTTCCGTGCTTGTGATGGGTCTGTTAAGATTTTCTATTTCCTCCTGGTCCAGTTTTGGAAAGTTGTACTTTTCTAAGAATTTGTCCATTTCTTCCACGTTGTCCATTTTATTGGCATATAATTGTTGATAGTAGTCTTATGATCTTTTGAATTTCTGTGTTGTCTGTTGTGATCTCTCCATTTTCATTTCTAATTTTATTGATTTGATTTTTTTCCCTTTGTTTCTTGATGAGTCTGGCTAATGGTTTGTCAATTTTATTTATCCTTTCAAAGAACTAGCTTTTGGTTTTGTTGATTTTTGCTATGGTCTCTTTTGTTTCTTTTGCATTTATTTCTGCTCTAATTTTTAAGATTTCTTTCCGTCTACTAACCCTGGGGTTCTTCATTTCTTCCTTTTCTAGTTGCTTTAGGTGTAGAGGTTGGTTATTTATTTGACTTTTTTCTTGTTTCTTGAGGTGTGCCTGTATTGCTATGAACTTTCCCCTTAGGACTGCTTTTACCGTGTCCCATGGGTTTTGGGTTGTTGTGTTTTCATTTTCATTCGTTTCTATGCAAATTTTGATTTCTTTTTTGATTTCTTCTGTGATTTGTTGGTTATTCAGCAGCGTGTTGTTCAGCCTCCATATGTTGGAGTTTTTAATAGTTTTCCTCCTGTAATTGAGATCTAATCTTACTGCATTGTGGTCAGAAAAGATGCTTGGAATGATTTCTATTTTTTTGAATTTACCAAGGCTAGCTTTATGGCCCAGGATGTGATCTATCCTGGAGAAGGTTCCATGTGCACTTGAGAAAAAGGTGAAATTCCTTGTTTTGGGATGAAATGTCCTATAGATATCAATTAGGTCTAACTGGTCTATTGTATCGTTTAAAGTTTGTGTTTCCTTGTTAATTTTCTGTTTAGTTGATCTATCCATAGGTGTGAGTGGGGTATTAAAGTCTCCCACTATTATTGTGTTATTGTTAATTTCTCCTTTCATACTTTGTAGCATTTGTCTTACGTACTGCGGTGCTCCCCGTGTTGGGTGCATATATATTTATAATTGTTATATCTTCTTCTTGGATTGATCCTTTGATCATTATGTAGTGACTGTCTTTGTCTCTTTTCACAGCCTTTGTTTTAAAGTCTATTTTATCTGATATGAGTATTGCTACTCCTGCTTTCTTTTGGTCCCTATTTGCATGGAAAATCATTTTCCAGCCCTTCACTTTCAGTCTGTATGTGTCCCCTGTTTTGAGGTGGGTCTCTTGTAGACAACATATGTAGGGGTCTTGTTTTTGTATCCATTCAGACAGTCTTTGTCTTTTTGTTGGGGCATTCAACCCATTTACATTTAACGTAATTACTGATAAGTATGATCCTGTTGCCATTTACTTTATTGTTTTGGGTTCAAGTTTATACACCGTTTTGTGTTTCCTGTCTAGAGAATATCCTTTAGTATTTGTTGGAGAGCTGGTTTGGTGGTGCAGAATTCTCTCAGCTTTTGCTTGTCTGAAAAGCTTTTGATTTCTCCTTCATACTTGAATGAGATCCTTGCTGGGTACAATAATCTGGGCTGTAGGTTATTTTCTTTCATCATTTTAAATATGTCTTGCCATTCCCTCCTGGCTTGAAGAGTTTCTATTGAAAGATCAGCTGTTATCCTTATGGGAATTCCCTTGTGTGTTATTTGTTGTTTTTCCCTTGCTGCTTTTAATATTTGTTCTTTGTATTTGATCTTTGTTAATTTGATTAATATGTGTCTTGGGGTGTTTTGCCTTGGGTTTATCCTGTTTGGGACTCTCTGGGTTTCTTGAACTTGGGTGATTATTTCCTTCCCCATTTTAGGGAAGTTTTCAACTATTATCTCCTCAAGTATTTTCTCATGGTTTTTCTTTTTGTCTTCTTCTTCTGGAACCCCTATGATTCGAATGTTGCAGCGTTTAATATTGTCCTGGAGGTCTCTGAGATTGTCCTCATTTCTTTTAATTCGTTTTTCTTTTATCCTCTCTGATTCTTTCTACCATTTTATCTCCTAATTCACTAATCCTATCTTCTGCCTCTGTTATTCTACTATTTGTTGCCTCCAGAGTGTTTTTAATTTCATTTATTGCATTATTCATTATATATTGACTCTTGTTTATTTCTTCTAGGTCCTTGTTAAACCTTTCTTGCATCTTCTCAATCCTTGTCTCCAGGCTATTTATCTGTGATTCCATTTTAATTTCAAGATTTTGGATCAATTTCACTATCATTATTCGGAATTCTTTATCAGGTAGATTCCCTATCTCTTCCTCTTTTGTTTGGTTTGGTGGACATTTATCCTGTTCCTTTATCTGCTGGGTATTCCTCTGTCTCTTCATCTTGTTTAAATTGCTGAGTTTGGGGTGTCCTTTCTGTATTCTGGTAGTTTGTGGACTTCTCTTTATTGTGGCTTTTCCTCGCTGTGTGTGGGTTTGTACAGGCGGCTTGTCAAGGTTTCCTGGTTAGGGAAGCTTGTGTCGGTGTTCTGGTGGGTGGAGCTGTATTTCTTCTCTCTGGAGTGCAATGAAATATCCAGTAATGAGTTATGAGATGTCTATGGTTTTGGGGTGACTTTGGGCAGCTTGTATCTTGAAGCTCAGGGCTGTGTTCCTTTGTTGCTGGAGAATTTGCTTGGTATGTCTTGCCCTGGAACTTGTTGGCCCTTGTGTGGTGCTTGGTTTCAGTGTCGGTATGGAGGCATTTGATGAGCTCCTGTCTATTAATGTTCCTTGGAGTCAGGAGTTCCCTGGAGTCAGGGTTTGGACTTAAACCTCCTGCTTCCGGTTATTGGTCTTATTTTTACAGTAGTTTCAAAACTTCTTCTATACAGCACCATTGATAAAACATCTACATTAAAGATGAAAAGTTTCTCTACTGTGAGGGTCACTCAGAGAGGTTCACAGCATTACATGGAGAAGAGAAGAGGGAGGAGGGAGTTAGAAGTGATCCAAATGAGATGAGGTGGAATCAATTGTGGAGAGAGTGGGGTAGCCAGTAGTCACTTCCTTATGTGCACTCCACAACTGGACCACTCAGAGATGTTCACGGAGTTATACAGAGAAGAGAAGAAGGAGGAAGGAGACAGAGGTGGCCAGAAGGATAAAAGGGGGGAATGGGGGGAATGAAAAGGAGGGAGACAGATCCAGCCAGTAATCAGTTCCCTAAGTGTTCTCCACCATCTGGAACACACAGAAACTCACAGAGTTGGGTAGAGTAGAGAGGGGTTAGGGAGGAGACACAGGCGACCTGGTGGAGAAAAAGGAGAGTCCAAAGGGAGGGAGAGCAGTCAAGTCAGTAATCTCACTCCCTAGTGAAAAATGGGTCCTGAGGATTGGGTTCTTAAAGGTACAAAATTGGTAACAAATACATAAAGCAAAAATTAAAAATCTAGAGTAGAATTTGGAATTTCAAAAATATGATGTTAAAGAAAAGAAGAAGGAAAAGAAAGAGAGAAAAAACGAACAAAGAAAAACAAACAAGGTCGCGAAAATTATAAAGAAAATACAGGTACAAAATTGATAACTAATACCAAAAAGCAAAAATTAAAAATCTAGAGTAGAGTTTGGAATTTCAAAAATACAATGTTAAAAAAAAGGAAGAGACATAAAGAGAGAAAACAAACAAACAAACAAAAACAATGTCGCAAAAATTATAAAGAAAATACAGGTACAAAATTAATATCAAATACCAAAAAGCATAAATTAAAAATCTAGAGTAGAGTTTGGAATTTCAGATATACAATGTTATTATAAAAGAAGAAGAGAAAGAAACAGAAAAAAAAAAAAAAAGTCACAGAAATTATAAAAAAAACTATAGGTACAAAATTGATAACATATACCAAAAAGCTAAAATTAAAAACTAGAGTTTGGAATTTCAAAATACAATGTTAAAGAAAAGAAGAAAAGAAGGTAAAAAAAAAAAAAAAAAAAAAGGTCAAGAAATTATAAAATATATATATATGGAGTTTGCTGAAGAAGAAAAAAAAATAGGGTCTTTTTTTTTTGCAAAGTAATAGGTTATAAAAGTGAAAATTAAAGGAACAATAGAGGACTTAAAATTTTTTTTCTAAAAATTAAAAAAATAAAAAAGAAAGAAAGAAAGAATGATCGTAAAAATAGTAAAAATATATCTAGGACTTTTCTGGTTTTATTTTGAGTATTATGGGTTCAGTTCATTTTTGGCTAGTTCCTTGGTCTGACTTATATTTCTCAAGATCTATAGGCCCCTTCCTATGTAGTCCGTAGTAACCAGGGGGTTTTAATCTATTGCCTGTAGCTTCCAAGGCGTTTCCCTCTGTTATAACTTCTTCTGTTTGCTGGTCTCTTCAGTGTCTGGTTACCGCCCTGACACAAAGGGGACCTTTTTTTTTTTTAGGCTCACTTGTTCAGTCGCGCTGTGGGGAGGGAGGGAGGGATGCTGCAAACAAATAACACTGGCGTGTGCTCATAGTGCCTCAGCCACACTGGGTCTGCCCCCACCCACGGCGCGTGTAGCCTCCCTGCCCACACTGCTCAGGCTCTAGGGTGTTCCACCGGGAACAGTCTAAGGCCGGCCCTGGGCTGCATGCACCTCCAAGGTCCAAGCCGCTCAGGTTCAGGCACTCGGGTAGTCCTCAGAGGCGCAGACTCAGTTGGGCCTGCGTTTTGTGCTCTTCCCAGGTCCGAGCAGCTCAGGTGATGAGGTGTTTGGCGAGCGCCAATGCTGCGACTTATCGCCTCCCCGCCACTCGGTTATCTGGGTGTAAAACTGGCGCACCTTCTCAGGCAAATGTTGACCGTCCAGACTCCCAAGAAGTTTTCCTTAGCAAAGAAGCCTGCTTACAGTCTTATAGATAATATCTCTCTGGGGCTGCGATTGCCCCCTTCCAGCTCTGGCTGCCTGTCACCGGAGGGGAAGGTCTGCAGCTGGCTATCTCTGTTCAGTCCTTTGTTTCGTGCGCGGGCCTGGCGATGTCTTAGGTTGGGGCTGGCTTTTCGCGTGGTAGATATCCCACAGTCTGGTTTGCTAGCCCAAATTATTTCGCTCAGATAGCGCTCAGGGTATTCAGGCCAGATTCTTACTCTGAACGATGCAGCCCGCGCTGCGCCTCCCTGCCCAGCCCACGCTTGCTAATGGCGTGTGCAGACGTCTGCGCTGCTTCTCCACTGGGGGAGTTACCGTAGGGCTCGCAATCTGCGAGTTTTAATTGTTTATTTATTTTTTCTCCCTGTTATGTTGCCCTCTGTGCTTCCAAAGCTCGGCACAGATTCGGGCAGTGAGGTTTCCTGGTGTTTGGAAACTTCTCTCTTTTTAAGACTCCCTTCCCGGGACGGAGCTCCGTCCCTCCCTCTTTTGTCTCTTTTTTTGTCTTTTATATTTTTTCCTACCTCCTTTCGAAGACTTGGGTTGCTTTTCTGGGTGCCTGATGTCCTCTGCCAGTATTCAGAAGTTGTTTTGTGGAATTTACTCGACGTTTAAATGCTCTTTTGATGAATTTGTGGGGGAGAAAGTGTTCTCCCCTTCCTACTCTTCCGCCATCTTGGCTCCTCCCCCTCAATATCTAATCTTCATTTTCAAAGATTCTTTCTTACCCTTTATTGCAGCCTCTGCCACTCAAGAGTCCCTGTGCTTCCTGCCTTTTACTTTAATATAAGCCCTTTCACTACAGCTTGAATATATTTATATAAATATCTAATTCCCTCAAGATTATTTCTATTTCAACCTTATCATTACTCTCTGTGAGGAAGGTGAAATATCAGTCATCAAGCTAAGAGCAGCATGCTTTAACATTTGAGAAAAGAGCTTTCCCATCACCACTAAAATGAAACTAAAAGATATCCTGCCAACTGCTTGTACACAGGATTATCCAGGGCCTGCATGCAATGCAAAAATATGGATCAAGAGATAAATTTGGATGATTTTCAGGTGTAGATTGAGGATGTAGATTCAGAAGTCATCTATAAAGAAAAAAAATGAAACTAAATCATTTATTCTACTAATATTTGTTAAATATTTGCTATGAGCCAGGCGCTCTTCCAAGTGATGGAGATACAGTATGAATAAAAACACAGAAGTAACTTCCCTGTGAATCTTGCATTCAAGGAGGGAGCTAGACAACAAAAATATGTATTAATAAGCAGTTAATGCATACTTTCATAAATATGTAAATAATTTTATTTGAAATGGGTAAGTACAATGGTTTCCCAGGTGGTGCTAGTGGTAAAGAATCTGCCTGCTAATGCAGGAGATGCAAGACATGGGTTTGACCCCTGGATCAGGAAGATGCCCTAGAGTAGGAAATGGCAACCAACACCAGTATTCTTGCCTGGAAAATCCCATGGACTTTTCCTCCTCTGGCCCTGCCAGAGGAGCCCGACAGGCTACCTAGGCCACAACGAGTCAGGCACGGCTGAGTGACTGAACAGACATAGTTCAGAGCACAAGTACAGTGTACAGTGGGGGAAAGGGCTGGGAAGACTGCAGAACAGGAAAAAAACTGATTTTAGATAATGAGAAAGGCACCATTAAGGAGGTAACATGAGAATATTTGGATGGAATGTAGGAATGGGCCATGTGACCATCTAGAAAAACTGCATTCTAGCAGAGAAAGTGCCAGTGTTGCCACCAGTGTGACAGCTGAACAGAGAGAGGTGAAGTCAAACATGATAATCCCTATTGCTATAGCTGGTCCTAAGATTATAATAGGTTTTCATAATCTCCCTTCTCCACCGCACATTCTATATATCCTTGAACTTAGACCAGTGTCATAGCTAGCCTGGGTTGCTTTCTTGTCTTCTGGTGTGACCTAGACTATCACCAAGAATTTAAATCCTTAGTTATGGTTCCTTCTTGGGCCATGCTTGCTATGTGCTGAATTTCTCAGTCATGTCTGACTCTTTGTGACACTATAGACTGTAGCCTGCCAGGCACCTCTGTCCATGGGGATTCTCCAGGCAAGAATATTGGATTGAGTTGCCGTGCCCTCCTCCAGGGGATCTTCCCAACCCAAGGATCAACCCAGGTCTTCCACATTTCAGGCAGATTCTTTACTGTCTGAGCCAGCAGGGAAGCCCATGCTTGTAGCAACTTCTCACTTATAGTTATCACTGGCATAGATGCATCAAGAAATTCTGCAGTAAAGCCTTTGTACTATAGGCATAGTCTTCCCTACTCCCATTGCATAGGGATTCCCTCACGCTTGAGGATGACTAGAAGCAATAACCCGCTCCTACTGATCATGCAGCTGGTATCAGTGACATGAAGAGGCCAGAGGCAAGGGGCTAGTTAGTGTCAAGTTCACTGGGACCCTTGCTATGTCTTCCAGCTGAATTATTCCTCCTGGAAATCAGTACTTATAACCAACCAGAGTGTAAGGTCATGGGAATGGGAATGGAAAGACAAATTCTGTAATCAGTTCACTGGAAGTGAAGGTAAGAGAATCAATTTATGTCCCTCTTGGTACCCAGATTTATATATTCAATCTATAGATGGCAAAGTACCATATGTCAGCTGGTAGTTCAGAGTATTTACTATATCCTGGACGACAGGACTCCAGTCTGGAGAGTGTTTGGCCTAATTTGGTACACATTACCTGAGCCTCTAACAGACCATTCCACTGTGTAGTTTAGTCAACTACTTTTGAGCAGTGGATATAGAAGATTGGTGTATCCCATCCTGTGCACCCATTATTGCCCTTAGTGCTTTAAAACATATGCAGTGCTCTGCAGAAATATTATATGGAATGACATGTTAATAGATTGTTTTACAAGCCCTCAGTTAGTGGTGCTATCAGTGGCATTGTGGACAGAAAAGCAAATGCATAGCCACGGTATCAGTCAATTTAGTTAGGAACAAATCACTATTCCCTCTAAGGAATTATACAGTATCATTCACTTTCTACCAAAAAAAATAGCTATGTATTTAAGGAATGTTGCTGTATCAATTACTCAGCATCAGTTTTTTGAGTGGCAGGTGGGTCAGTCTACAGCGTCATCAGTTAAACAGGATTTGAAATAACAAGAGCTAATGATGTTGGGTCCATACATATTCTTCATGTCTGTCTTCATGGTTACTTTCTCCTTTGGACCAGCACCTGGAAACTTAAAAGAAATAAGCTGATAGCCATTGGATGAGTTATTCTTTTCATTGAAAATATTTTTCAAGAGTTTCTTCTGTGTACATACTCTTTGGTAGCCATATGCTCTGTAGCTTTTCTCATAGATATATCTATACCCCTTTTCTCCAGAGCTTTTTGTTTCTCATTTTCAAATCTTGGTCTTTTCAGAGCCTTAATTAATCAGCAAAACTGCTCTCCCACAGTTGAGGAGTCCTTGTATATCCATACTTCAAGCAACTTTTCTCCTTGTAATAATTGCTTACCTACTGGAACACTATTCATTCATGACAGTCATTAAAGTAACCCCCTGAGTAGCTTTATAATGACAGTTATAGCAGCTAGAATAACAGTGCACCAATATATTAACCATCTCTCTTGTTTTTGCTTTCCTTGTCAGTTGATAATATGAACTTCTTCATAAGGTTAGTTTGCCATGAAAAAGAATAACAGGTATATTAGAAGCAGGTAACATGAGAGTTTGAGTCACCTTCATGTATAATTTACCCATGCTTTTTGGAGCTTTTGGGGCCTAATACAGAATATACCATTTGCATGGAATGGTGTATAGCAACAGCTACTGTGCCTATCTGACTGCAAGATTCAGCATATCTGATAATATCAAGCTTATGGTGGATAATTTCAGTTCCATAATCATTTGATAGTCCTGGTAAGGCATTGCAATGCTGAACTCCATCCAAGCACTTTGCTCTAAGAAAACATCAATAGTTAGGAAATCTTAGCCCTCTTTGTGTTCCAGGATATGCTAATGACCATGGATTGTCCTGTTCTTGCAAAGTCTATAACCTATCTTCACCTTTCCTGAATGTCTTGGGTAAGACCCACTTTAAACTTTGTCATGACATCTTAAGACTGACACATGACTCATTTGTCTTCCTGTATTAATCTAATCTCACATTCCTTCCATTTCTTCAAGACACTTCTGACTAATGAATATTTCTTCACTGCAATCACCTGAGTAAAACTATCTCCTTAATTGTCTATTGTATTTTGTCTTCTAGGGCATTCTGTCTTTTTCTGCCCACCATGATATTCCAGCAGCTGTTTTACTGATGGTGAGTATTTTCTGTTATACTCTAAAAGGTTGTATTAATTTTACTTTAAATTACTTTTGATTTTTAAGTTATCAGTTGGTTTAGATATTAAGAATGATGTCAAACTGCATTTGAAAAGCCTTTTCTACATCTATCAAGATACTGGTTTTCTACTGCTAATATGATATATAGTAGATAAAAACAATTTCTAATATTAAATCAACAAAATATAAGGTTATATTTTACTTGATTGTGTAGTTTAACCTTTCATGATATTAATTTTTTAAATTTTATTGAAGTATAGTTGATTTATAATGTTGTACTAGTTTCTGTTATACAGCACAGTTAATCAGTTTTATATCTCTATATATCTCTATCTATCTATCTATCTATCTATCTATATATATATATCTCCCCTCTTTTTTCAGTCTCTTTCCATATAGGTCATTAGAGATTATTGAGTAGAATTCTCTGCTATACAGTAGTTCCTTATTAATTATCTATTTTATGCATAATAATGTGTATATATCAATCCCAATCTCCCAATTTACCTCTCTCCATCCTTATCCCTTATAACCATAAGTCCATCCAACCAGTCCATCTGAAAGGAGATCAGTCCTGGCTGTTCATTGGAAGGACTGATGCTGAAGCTGAAACTCCAATACTTTGGCCACCTGATGCAAAGAGCTGACTCATTGGAAAAGACCCTGATGCTGGGAAAGATTGAAGGTGGGAGGAGAAGGGGACGACAGCAGATGAGATGGCTGGATGGCATCACTGACTCAATGGACATGAGTTTGAATAAACTCCAGGAATTGGTGATGGACAGGGAAGCCTGATGTGCTGCAGTCCATGGGGTTGCAAAGAGTTAGACAAGACTGAGCGACTGAACTGAACTGACTCTACTTCTGTTTTGTAAATAAATTCATTTGTAGCTTTATTTTAAGATTCTACATGTAAGTGACATCATGATATTTGTCTTTCTGTATTTGATTTACTTCACTCAGCATGGCATATTATTTAATTTGAATGCTATTCTTATTCATGCTTGCATTCATGCACTTATCAGTAGTCTTTTAGTAAACTTCTCAGAATTTTTTTATCAGATAAATGCATTAGATTCATTTTACTAGATTCCTAAAGTGAACTGTGAAGAGTACCACATATTTTATGCTCTAAAATATTTTTATAGTTTGGAAATTATTTTCTTAAATTTTGAAAAAATTATTCTATAAGAGTGAATCCTTTTTATTTGGTAAATATATCTTTAATATCAGTAGCACATTTTAATTATGTTGACTTGTCTGGTTATTAAATATTGAGTCAATTTTGATCTTTATTTTACATATGCATCGAACTTGGACTGGTGATTCAGAAAATAAGTACTTTAATAAAATTTTTTAAAAAATTGTTGATAATCATTTGCATTGTATCATTTCAGAGAAATTTTTTAAAATTGTTAGTAATCATTTTCTATTTTATTATAATAATAACTATATGTATTTTAATTTTCTTCTCCATCTTAAGAAATTATTGATATGTTTACAAAACACAGTGCAAAAATTATGTATCTTAGAAAGTAGTGATCATAATATAATTAATACTTTGAGCAGTTCAGAGACATAAAGTGGCAAGCTATTTTAAAAAATATTTCATAGTGCAGTTGACATATATATACTAGTATATATAAAATAGATGATTATTGAGAATCTACTATATAGCACAGGGAACTCTACCCAATGACCTGTAATGACCTAAATGGGAAGGAAATCCAAAAAAGAGGGGATATATGTATACATATAGCTGATTCACTTTGTTGTACAGCAGAC
The DNA here is from genome assembly GCF_027580195.1 of Bos mutus. Taxonomy (NCBI): domain Eukaryota; kingdom Metazoa; phylum Chordata; class Mammalia; order Artiodactyla; family Bovidae; genus Bos; species Bos mutus. Next base: position 54,100,656 of record NC_091617.1, read on the forward strand.
ACTAATACAACATTGTAAAACAACTATATTCCAATAAAAGCTTTTTAAAGAGAAATATTTCATAGATTTTATAGATTTGGTATAGATATGTTAAGTAATTTAAAAATATAAAATCAAATGCATAGCGCTTTACATAAATTATATTATTAGAATTTGAAAGCAGAACTACCTGATATTTATCAAAGTTTTTCAAAGAGAAAAGAAAATTTTATATACTGTGATCTAAATCCTATCCTCTGAGTCCTCCGACTGCCCCACTCCACCCATTGGGGGAAAGAGAAGCTTATTAGAATTATCTCAGGATGATTGACAGTGGAACAGTCCATTTCACTGAAAAGTAAAGCCTGATCTTTCACAGAATTGCATCCTGATCTTTTGGCTTCAACCCCAGTCATGCAAGAGTGTGGCAGCAGTGTATCTTCCATGAGTGCAGCAAGAGTGCAATCTCAATGGGTCAGACAAACTCAGTTCTTCTTTTTCATACTCCCAATGAGATTCAGATAACATTGGTGTTGAATCTCATTCTAAGTTCATTTTGTTATAGAAAAATAGTAACCAGTGTGTTAATAGTGGTTATATCTTAATTTGGGGTTTCCAGATTGTTTTATTAACTTTTGTTTTCATTATTTATATCTTCTACTTTTCTATAATGATTGTATATTATCTGTGTATTAAAACAATAAGAAGAGATCTAGAATTAGCAAAATACTACTGGAAATATACAGGCTAAAATATTTATGGAGATTTAACCTAATAAATTGAAGTATTGATGATTTTTTCCTTTCTTCTAAAAAATAGTAGTTAAGAAAATAGTTTTTATAAAAAGAACTTTAAAAAAATGGCTGCCAAAGGTTGAATGAATGTGATAAATTTGTTATGGTGAACAGAAAGAGAAAAATATCCCATTCTACTCTTGACAGTTACCTGCAATGTTTCTATGCTGAAAATATCTAAGCTTTCTCTATTGTGGATTTTTGCTCATGATTTCAAGTATTAATGCCCCCTTTTTATTTTGGCTTTGAATGTTATTTTTTGTTTTTCCTGTTGAAGAAGACTCTTGAGAGTCCCATGGACTACAGGATACCCAACCAGTTCATTCGAAAGGAGATCAGTCCTGTGTGTTCTTAGGAAGGAATGATGCTAAAGCTGAAACTCCAGTACTTTGGCCACCTGATGCGAAGAGTTGACTCACTGGAAAAACTCTGATGCTGGGAGGGATTGGGGGCAGGAGGAGAAGAGGATGACAGAGGATGAGATGGCTAGATGGCATCGCTGACTCGGTGGACATGAGTTTGAGTGAACTCCGGGAGTTGGTGATGGACAGGGAGGCCTGGCGTGTTGCAATTCATGGTTTCGCAAAGAGTCGGACACGACTGAGCGACTGAACTAAACTGAACTGAAGCCCCTATTTCTTTTTATGTGTATTCAACTTTCAGAATATACAGCTTCCAAACTGTCTTATAACCACTGCTCACTTGATGGATGTTCCCCTTTCCCAATTTATTCATCACTGTCATTTTATAGTCACTTAAGAGTGAGTCTTTCACACTTTCAAAGTAGAGTATCTCTGGGGATTATTGCAACTAATCAATTGAGCAATCTCATTATAAGTAATCTAAAATGCATTATAAAATGTGAGCTGATTGAAATAAATTGTAAAGTTTAAAACAATATTTACTATAATGCTTTGGAGTAAATAAGTGGTGAAATCACCGATACAGGACCAGGAAGCACACACAAGCTTCTTTCAGTTTGTATCTAAGAAGTGGTTAACTAGGCAGTTTTCATGAATTGATAAAATGTAGGTCATTTAAAAAGGAATGGACTGTTTTCTAAAATCAATAAATTATGGAATGATGAGAAAATATTTTGAGATGTCCTCTGTGGGCACATTAATGCTTTTCTAGAGACTGCATAATTGCTTTGCTCAATTATTTGAAGAAAAGATTGGAATGCCTCCTTTGGAAGGAAACCAAATTAGAACTGTGTCAGACTCCACAGCAGCAGTCTCCAGGGGCTCTTGTGCAGCAGTCACTCCTTAGATTCTTAGGATGTTCCTTCTGTAGCAAATTGATTCCATTGCATCTTTCAGAAATCAAAGATGAATGTTCATGTATTTCTGTAGTTTTGACTGCTGGATTGCCTGGATACAGGTATGGATTAGATGCTGTCATGAGATTAAAATCTGTCTGTATTTTATTCGTTTTCCTTTTTGTGGATTGGGCTGCAAATAAATACAAGTGAGTGTGTGTGTGTGTGTGTGTTTATACATATATATGTATATACAAATTATTTATGTATGTGTATGAGTGTGTAATCTGTAGGCCTAATAAGGATACCAGACAAACACAGGCTTTTTTATGAAATAGAGCCACTCTAATATTTGTTGATTCTACTCTGACCACTAGAACTTAATGTAAGAGAGCAATAAGGCATCTTGTACTGTAACAAGACCAGCCATGTTTTTGATTCCTTGTTTTCATTTAATTTTTTTGGCTGTGGTGGGTCTTTATTGTTGCACATTGTCATTCTCTAGTTGCAGTGAACAGGGCTACTCTTCGTTGTGGTGCGTGGACTTTTCATTGAGTTGCTTTCTCTTGTTGTGGAGCTAGGTGTGAGGGTTTCAGTAGTTGCAGCATGAGGGCTTAGTAGTGATGCACAGGCTTAGTTGTTCTGTGGTATGTGGTATCTTCTTAAACGAGGGACTGAACTGGTGTGCCTTGTATTTCAAGACAGATTAGATTCTTAACCACTGGACCATGAGCAAAGCCTCTGGTTGTATGTTTTTAACCAGGACTCACTGAAAATAATGAAGACTTTTGGTAGGAATAGGTGAAGCCCATCCTATGCTGTTGTACAGTTACCTTTACATAACTATGAGCTGCTAAGTGTAAACAGGGGGCTGGCTATTTTCTGCTCTCTATTTCATCTCATGGTATGTTTGATGAGTATCAAGGAAGAGGAGCTGATAGATATGAGACACCTGAATGCTTTGTAACACTTTTTCAGGGATAGAATTTCTCACAGATTCATGCCCACTAGAATCACCTGATCGGAGAAGGCAATGGCAAAACACTCCAGTACTCTTGCCTGGAAAATCCCATGGATGGAGGATCCTGGTAGGCTGCAGTCCACAGGGTTGCAAAGAGTCAGACACGACTGAACAACTTCACTTTGACTTTTCACTTTCATGCATTGGAGAAGGAAATGGCAACCCACTCCAGTGTTCTTGCCTGGAGAATCCCAGGGATGGGGAAGCCTGGTGGGCTGCCGTCTCTGGGGTTGCACAGAGTCAGACATGGCTGAAGCGACTTAGCAGCAGCAGCAGCAGCAGAATCACCTGATAGAGAAAGTTTTTACACCTGGGAGGAGTAAAAGACCACCAGTGCTAACTAGGCCACATTAACAAGATCGCAGCTTATTTATGGTGATATCTTGTGCATGATATGTTTTAAACCCACCTTATAATTGACAATCATTGTATTGGAGTTCAGACTTACAAAAGTTCCTCCTGCATTTGGAAAATCAATTTGACCCCGTTTCCCTGGCACCCATGAAACACCTGTGTGGTGACTTGAACTCATTGTTTTCTTCCTATAACTGACCGTGCATATAGTTTGTGTGTTTGTATGTGTTTGGCATATTTAGAAGTTCTGCAGTGAAACTGAAAAAATGACATCACAATCAATTTTTAATGTATGTTTTAGGACACTCAGTATACTTCATTTCATTTTTAACTTGTCCTACTGATTTTACCATCCCCACTTTCCTTTTCCCCTGAAAAAAGGAAACATTTTATTTTAATACAGCAAATTGAATTTTTGACTTTCTTTCATGTTGTCTTTTTCTAAAAAAAGTTATTTATTTATTTTTAATTGGAGGATAATTGCTTTACAATACAGTGTTGGTTTCTGCCATATATCAACATGAATTAGCCATGGTTTAGTTGCTAAGTTATGTACAACTCTTGCAACCCCATGGACTATAGCCCATCAGGCTCCTTTGTCCATGGAGATTCTCCAGACAAGAATACTGGAGTGGGTTGTCATTTCCTTTTCCAGGGAATCTTCCCAACCCAGAAATTCTTCCTAGGCTTCTTCGACCCAGGAATCAAACCCAGGTCTCCTGCATTGCGGGCAGATTCTCTAACTGAGCTACGAGAGAAGCCCATATATCAACATGAATCAGCCATAGGTATATATGTATGTCCCCTCCCGCTTAAGCCTCCCTTCCACCTCCTACCCTATCCCACCCCTCTAGGTTATCATAGAGCACTGGATTTGAGCTCCCTGCATCATACAGTAAATTCTCACTGGCTATCTAATTTTACATACAGTAATGTATTTGTTTCAGTGCTACTCTCTCAATTTATCCCAACTTCTCCTTTCCTTCCTGGGTCCTCAAATCTGTATTCTATGTCTGCATCTCCATTGCTGCCCTAAAATTATTTTGCTTTAATATCTTAATTCCAAATGGTTATACTGGCAGCTTGTATCTGTTGATAAACGTGATGATGCCCTCAGTCCCCTTACTCTAGTTGCACCAATAGTTGTAAAGTTTTACTTCTAAATAATTATATTAGGTAACTCCAGATGGCCCAAAATTTATCTCAGAGCCCAAAAGTGGGGTTTAATAAAAAAATCTACCATTATTAGCACCTAGAATCTTCAGCTGTAATTGTGAGTCAGTAATACTGATGGTTAAGGAGGTAAGCTCTTATGTTGGATATGTGTGACCAACACTTAGCTCTGTCACATACTTTTGTTTGCCTCTGGATGTTTTTATTCTTTCTGTGCATCTCATTCCTCACCTCTAAAATTCATGTAATTGTAATCATCTCATTCATAGAATTGATCCTATGCACACGACACAGAGTGATTGTTCAGTGAGTTACCTGTTATTTGATTAATATTTTTGATGTGGGCTTCTTTCACATCCAGATTAGATTTATGTGAAATACCCTAATTGCCTAACTGAAAGTCCATCCCAGTACCTTTCCTGTATCCCAAAGTCAAATATGATTTATAACATAAATATTGGTATATCTATTTACTTTATAACCTATTATTCACCTTCAATGTGCTGAGTCTCTAATATCATCAGAAACCTCCACCTATTTTACTTAAAGTACCTTAATATGAAAAAAAAATCAGAGACCTAAATAATAACTGTAACTTTGTGTGTTACTTTCTCAGTCGTGTCCAACTCTTTGCAACCCCAATGGACTGTAGCCTGCCAGGCTCCTCTGTCCATGGGATTCTCCAGGCAAGAATAGTAGAGTGGGTTGCCATTTCCTTCTCCAGGGGATCTTCCCAACTCAGGGACTGAACCAGGTCTCCTGCATTACAGGCAGATTCTTTACTATCTAAGCCACCAGGGAAGCCCAATTGCAGTAGCTTTAACTCTCCCAATTGAAATGCCTCCACTGAAATATATTGAAATTATTTAAACAGATTTATATCAAGAACACATTTTCCTTTGGGAAGATTTATATCAATGTGTTAAAAATGCTTATCTCTGGGTGAATATTATGGGCATTTTTCTTCTTTTGTCTTCTGTTCATTTTCTGATTATTCTAAATATTTATTTTTAAATAAAGATTATTTTTAAATAGTAACATCACTTTCACCTTGATACTGTAACCTCACTTATCATACCGCTAAATCTTCTTTATATAGTGATTTAAACCATGTAATTTTGAAACATATAAAGTACTAAAGTCAATTCTAGTCTAGTAGAACAAATTATAGAAATCCAAGCAAGGTAACTAGGTAAAACATGATTGAAAATATTACATATACTGTCTGTCTAGAAGATAGCCTTATGATTTACTGTAAAATATATAAAGCACCTCCACATCCAAATCTCTGTCTTTGTCTCCTAAAAAAAATGAATTGAAAATAAGCTTATATAATTTATTTTCTTTTCTTTGGGCACTGGAATATATTTTCTGAAATTCTGTTGAGAAAAGTCAAAACTACTGTTTTAGCACTTACATTATAGATCTTCATGTTAATTTGATATATATTAAATGAATATATTTTGAGTAAATTTAATGTTCAAAGTTTGAAAGGAAAATTTTTCTTGAGTCTGAAAACTTTAAGTACTCAACAAAAGACTTAAAAACAGTTTTATTCCTGGAGGTAAAATTATAACACCTATAAGCTGTCACTAGGTTCTTTTTTTATGGCTTTATTTAATCACATGAGTTGGACATTTGTTCCAAATTAATACTTTCTTTTCAGTTTTTAAACAATGCATGTTTATTTTGTCTCTCTTGCTTTGAGGGTTTTAAAATGAAAGAATGTAATAGACTGCTTTGGACAAGATTCAAACTTTTTGGCAGACTCCTGAGTAACAAGAGCTAGTACTCAATCAAATAGTGTGTTTTTAGTCTTAACATTTTTTCAAGCTTTGAACCAATGCTCTTTAACTTAACTGCCCATCCATCTCATATGTAAACTTTTACAGCTTTTTAAGTGATAATATTTTTTAAAGAAAATAGAACCCTATAAGTAGTCTAAATGCCCTTTCCTTAAAGTGTTTCTGATTCCAACATTGATTTCTGTTCATGTCAATATTTTATCTTGTGTCGTAGAAAGCAAAATAAGAAATAAGGATAGATTTCTTTTTTATTTTGAATTCTTATCACCACTATTGACACTTTCCTAGATTAATCTTTGAGAAGCTTATTAATATAAACATTTTCTTATATACAAATATTTTGTCTAAGTAAAAAATTGAGGTTAGGAAGGAGCTTGGTATATATGAATATATGTATTGATTGTATATGTATATGTATTCAAGAAAGTAGAAAGTGTAGAAAGTGTTAGTTGCTCAGTTATGTCTGACTCTTTGCGACCCCATGGATTGTAGCTCGCCAGGCTCCTCTGTCCATGGGATTTTCCAGGCAAGAATACTGGAGTGGATTGCCATTTCCGTCTATTCTCCGCATCATTGAAGCTGATTTTTAAAATGACAATCTTATTTTCCTGTTCTAGATAAAACTACAGTATAGTAATACAGATAGGAGTAAGATGAAGCAGAAAAACCTCACAGGTGCTTGTCAGGACTCAAACTCTTTCATTTAAAAAAATATCAATTTTGGTACTGCAACCTCAAGGACATAAAATCCATTGTGATTAGTCACATGACTGTGTCCTGTTGTACCCTGCTGGGATACTGCTGCCATAGCCCTGAAAGGCAAATCTAGCAACTAGCAACAGTCTTCAGATGCTATCTGTAAAATAGCAAATGATATACCTATTAGATTATCTAATAAAAATAATTAAAGTGTGCTGCTGCTGCTGCTAAGTTGCTTCAGTTGTGTCCGACTCTGTGCAACCCCATAAACGGCAGCCCACCAGGCTCCCCCGTCCCTGGGATTCTCCAGGCAAAAACACTGGAGTGGGTTGCCATTTCCTTCTAAAATGCAGGAAAGTGAAAAGTGAAAGTGAAGTCACTCAGTCATGTCCGACTCTTAGTGACCCCATGGACTGCAGCCCACCAAGCTCCTCTGTCCATGGGATTTTCCAGGCAAGAGTACTGGAGTGAGGTGCCATTGCCTTCTCCAATTAAATTGTATCCCCCCATAAAAACTCTATGTCCACTTCATACTGATTACCAAGAAGTACTAATTATTTAAAACAACAAAGGAGGATTATTTCAACATCCTGACACTTTGTTTTGTTTATTACATTTGTGTTACCTATTAAAAAACTAATAATGAATTAAATTGGGATGGATGAGTTCAGTTTAGAAAGAAAAGTTAGAACCCATGGATGTAAGTGTATGTCTAAGACAACCTGTTGAATCCATACATTTTTCCTGAGATTAAAAGTGTAAGTTATTTAAGATATCATGAGCATCAAATATTTTATTTCTACTGAGGTCCTATGTATGTTTATAACTCCTATTAAACACTCAGATTGATAATATTGCTTATTTATTGTAAACTGTGTTTGTAGAATGCATGTATGAAAAGATAACACATGTTTTCTAAAAATGTATTCTCAATATTACTGCACTATACAAATCAAATCTGACTTAGAGTCGCCAAAGGATGCATCAGAGCCAATATAAAACTACTTTATATATTCTGACTGGAAAATGATGCACCAAATCATGTATCCACAAAGATTTAAAAATTCTGCTTGCCTAGTAAATTGTTTGTCTCTAGGTTAGCTAAACTAATTACCTTTAAGTCATTTCTAACAAGAAACACACACTCTGACTCTATGAGAAATTAAAGTTGAAAATATAATCTTTCATTTGTAATGCACCAAATCAGCCACAACTGAACTAAACATACAAGACATAAATAACCTCAAAATTTAAATGCAGAGACCTGGTTTCGATCCCTGAGTTGGGAAGATCCCCTGAAGAAGGGAATGGCAACCCACTCCAGTATTCTCGCCTGGAGAATTCCATGGACAGAGGAGCCTGGTGGGCTACAGTCCATGAGGTTGCAAAGAGTCAGACAAGACTGGGCAACTAATTCTTTCTCTAATATACTAAATACAGTTAGTCTTCCCTGGTAGCTCAGGGGTAGAAAATCCGCCTGCCAAGCAGGAGATGCAGGTTTTATCCCTGGGTCAGGAAGATCCTCTGGAAAAGGAAATGGCAACCCATTCCAGTATTCTTGCCAGGAAAATTTGATGAATGGAGGAGCTTGGCCGGCTACAGTCCATGATGTTGCTAAGAATCAGATATGACTCAGCAACTAAACAGAAAATAGCAATATACTAAAACTGCTTATGAACACAAAGCACTTAGAGTTAATATATGTGGAGGGAGGTGGGAAGGGGGTTCAGGATTGGGAACACGTGTACACCCGTGGCAGATTCATGTTGATGCATGGCAAAACCAATACAATATTGTAAAGTAATTAGCCTCCAATTAAAATGAATTTAAAAATAAATTAATTAATTAAAAAATAATAATAAAAATAAAAATTAGGATTCATCTATAAAAAATTGCTGCTGCTGCTGCTAAGTCGCTTCAGTCGTGTTTGACTCTGTGTGACCCCATAGATGGCAGCCCACCAGGCTCCCCCGTCCCTAGGATTCTCCAGGCAAGAACACTGGAGTGGGTTGCCATTTCCTTCTCCAATGCATGAAAGTGAAAAGTCAAAGTGAAGTCACTCAGTCCTGTCCGATTCTTAGTGACCCCATGGACTGCAGCCTACCAGGCTCCTCCGTCCATGGGATTTTCCAGGCAAGGGTACTGGAGTGGGGTGCCATTTTCTAAATTACATGAAGATGATACTTTTCCTGGCCATTCTATTGCTGAAGAACCATTTGGATGCTCTTATGTATTTATAACCTGATTTTTTTTTTAATCTCTATATTTTAAGGAAAAGAACAAATCACATACTCTTTTTTTTAAAATTTTTATCATTTAAAATGAATATAAAATAAAATTTAACTGTTTATAAATTCCTTCTCCTGGGTTATTTCCAAATTATTAAATATGAAAACTTTTTAAGTGATATTTGATAGCTATTATTGTGCATTATGTCAGGTAATAGGCTCTGGGTGCTTTCTGTACTCTAATCCTTGTAAAGAACAAGTAATAAATATTTTAATTTGAAAAACTGATATCATTTACTTCCTTGTAAGTTTGATAGACTATTCCAGTAAAAACATAAAGACCTGTGCTCTACCATTTTGGAATATTATTAATTCACTGCATCTTAATAGATATTCAGAAAAGTAAGACTGTGGCATCTGGTCCCATCACTTCATGGCAAATAGATGGGGAAACAGTGGAAACAGTGTCAGACTTTATTTTTGGGGGGCTCCAAAATCACTGCAGATGGTGACTGGAGCCATGAAATTAAAAGACACTTACTCCTTGGAAGTAAAGTTATGAACAACCTAGATAGCATATTAAAAAGCAGATATATTACTTTGCCAACAAAGGTCCATCTAGTCAAGGCTATGGTTTTTCCAGTGGTCATGTATGGATGTGAGAGTTGGACTGTGAAGAAAGCTGAGTGCCGAAGAATTGATGCTTTTGAACTGTGGTGCTGAATAAGACTTTTGAGAGTCCCTTGGACTGTAAGGAAATCCAACCAGTCCATCCTAAAGGAGATCAGTCCTGGGTGTTCATTGGAAGGACTGATGCTGAGGCTGAAACTCCAGTACTTTGGCCACCTCATGGGAAGAGTTGACTCATTGGAAAAGACCCTGATGCTGGGAGGGATTGGGGGCAGGAGGAGAAGGGGACGACAGAGGATGAGATGACTAGATGTCATCACCGACTCGATGCACGTGAGTTTGGGTGAACTCTGGGAGTTGGTAATGGACAGAGAGGCCTGGTGTGCTGCAATTCGTAGGGTCACAAAGAGTCGGAAACGACTGAGCGACTGAACTGAACTGAACTGTACTTCATCCACCCCAGTATTTCTCATGAAGTACTCTGCATATAAGTTAAATAAGCAGGGTGACAATATACACCCTTGTGGTACTCTTTTCCCTATTTGGAACCAGTCTGTTGTTTCATGTCCAGTTCTAACTGTTGCTTCCTGACCTAAAAATTTCATTTCAAAGAACCAACTTATCAATTCTTTTCAGAGAACGAGGTCAAGTTTCATTGGTTTTTCTCTATTGATTTTCTGTTTTCAACTTCATTGTTTTCTGCTCTGACTTTTTTTATTTCTTCTGCTTGCTTAGACCTAAATTATTCTTTCTCTAGTTTTTATTTCTCAAAGCTGAGTTTATTTATTTTAGAGTTTATATATGCATTTAATATTACAAATTTCCCTTTAAGAATTGCATTATGCTTTTTTCAGACATTTTGATAGACTGTATGTAAATTTTTTCGTACAAAATTAGTTAACTTTATTTTGAGACTTTTTTGACCCAGTGTTATATAAAAGTATGTATTTTATCTCCAAATAATTGAGACTTTTCCAACTATCTTTCTGTTACTAGTGTCTAGTATTTGATTTTCCTTAAATCTGTTGTAGTCTGGGAGTACATTATGTATGGCTTCTATTCTTTCAGATTGCTAAAGTGTGTTTTATGACCTGCAATGTGATTTATTAAATTTCCACTGAGCCTTTGAAAAATGTGTTGCTGTTGCTTGATGGGTTGTGTTGGAGATTTCTGACAAAATGTGGTCCACTGGAGAAGGGAATGGCAAATCACTTCAGTATTCCTGCCTTGAGAACCCCCTGAACAGTATGAAAAGGCAAAAAGATAGGACACTGAAAGATGAACTCTCCAGGTTGGTAGGTGTCCAATATGCTACTGGAGATCAGTGGAGAAATAACTGCAAAAAGAATGAAGAGATGGAGCCAAAGCAAAAACAACACCCAGTTGTGGATGTGACTGTTGATGGAAGCAAGGTCCAATGCTGTAAAGAACAGTATTGCATAGGAACCTGGAATATTAGGTCCATGAATCAAGGCAAATTGGAATTGATCAAACTGGAGATGGTAAGAGTGAATGTCAACATTTTAGGAATAAGCGAACTAAAATGGACTGGAATGGGTGAATTTGACTCAGATGACCATTATATCTACTACTGCAGGCAGGAATCCCCTCAGAAGAAATGGAGTAGCCATCATAGTCAACAAAAAAGGCTGAAATGCAGTACTTGGATGCAGTCTCAAAAACGACAGAATGATCTCTGTTCGTTTCCAAGGCAAACCATTCAATAACATGGTAATCCAAGTCTATGCCCCAACCAATAATGCTGAAGAATGAATTTAAATGGTTCTATGAAGACCTACAAGACCTTCTAGAACTAACACCCAAAAAAGATGTGCTTTTAATTATAAGGGACTGGAAGACAAAAGTAAGAAGTCAAGAAACACCTGGAGTAACAGGCAAATTTGGCTTTGGAGTAAAGAATGAAGCAGGGCTAAGGCTAATAGAGTTCTGCTAAGAGAATGCACTGGTCATAGCAAACTGATGAGAAGACTCTACACATGAACATCACCAGATGGCCAACACCAAAATCAGATCGATTATATTCTTTGCAGCCAAAGATGGCGAAGCTCTATACAATCAGCAAAAGCATGACTGGGAGCTGACTATGGCTCAGATCATGAACTCCTTATTGCAAAATTCTGACTTATATTGAAGAAAGTGGGGAAAACCACTAGACCATTCAGGTATGACCTAAATCAAATCCCTAATGATTATACAGTGGAAGTGAGAAATAGATTTAAGGGACTAAATAGAGTAGACAGAATGCCTGATGAACTATGGACAGAGGTTCATGACATTCTACAGGAGACAGAGAGCAAGACCATCCCCAAGAGAAAGAAATGCAAAAAAGCAATATGGCTATCTGAGGAGGCCTTACAAATAGCTGTGTAAAGACGAGAATAAAAAAAGCAAAGGAGAAAAGGAAACATATACCCATTTAAATGCAGAGTTCCAAAGAATAGCAAGGAGAGATAAGAAAGCCTTCCTCAGTGATCAGTCCAAAGAAATAGAGGAAAACAATAGAATGGGAAAGACTAAAGATCTCTTCAAGAAAATTAGAGAAACCAAGGGAACATTTCATGCAAAGATAGGCTTCATAAAGAACAGAAATGATATGGACTTAATAGTAGCAGAAAATATTAAGAAGATTGGCAAGAATACACAGAAGAACTGTACAAAAAAAGATCTTCATGACCAGATAATCACGATGGTGTGATAACTCACTGAGAGCCAGACATCCTGGAGTGTGAGGTCAGGTGGGCCTTAGGAAGAATCACCATGAACAAAGCTAGTGAAGCTGATGGAATTCCAGTTGAGCTATTTCAAATCCTAAAAGATGATGCTGTGAAAGTGCTGCACTCAATATGCCAGCAAATTTGGAAAACTCAGCAGTGGCCACAGGACTGGAAAAAGGTGTTTTCATTCCAATCCCAAAGAAAGGCAATGCCAAAGAATGCTCAAACTACCGCACAATTGCACTCATCTCACGTGTTAGTAAAGTAATACTCAAAATTCTCCAAGCCAGGCTTCAACAATTCATGAACTGTAAACTTCCAGATATTCAAGCTGGTTTTGGAAAAGGAGAGGAACCAGAGATCAAATTGCCAACATCTGCTGGATTATGGAAAAAGCAAGAGCATTCCAGAAACATATCTATTTCTGCTTTATTGACTATGACAAAGCCTTTGACTGTGTCAATCACAACAAACTGGAAAATTCTGAAAGAGATGGATATATCAGACCACCTGACCTTCCTCTTGAGAAATATGTATGCAGGTCAGGAAGCAATAGTTAGAACTGGCCATGGAACAACAGACTGGTTCGAAATAGGAATAGGAGTACCTCAAGGCTATGTATTGTCATATTACTTATTTAACTTATATGCAGAGTACATCATGAGAATGCTGGGCTGGATGAAGCACAAGCTGGAATCAAGATTGATGGGAGAAATATCAGTAACCTTAGATATGCAAATGACACCATCCTTATGGCAGAAAGTGAAGAGGAACTAAAAAATCTGTAGATGAAAGTGAAAGAGGAGAATGAAAAATTTGGGTTAAAACTCAACACCAGAAAACTAAGATCATGACATCTGCTCTCATCACTTCACAGCAAATAGATGGAGAAACAGTGGAAACAGTGACAGACTTTATTTTGGGGGGCTCCAAAATCATTGCAGATGATGATTACAGCCATGAAATTAAAAGATGCTTGCTCCTTGGAAGAAAAGTTATGACCAACCTATACAGCATATTAAATAGCAGAGGCATTATTTTGCCAACAAAGTTCCATCTAGTCAAGGTTATGATTTTTCCACTAGTCATGTTTGGATTTGAGAGTTGGACCATAAAGAAAGCTGAACTCAGAAGAATTGATGCTCTTGAACTGTGGTGTTAGAGAAGACTCTTGAGAGTCCCTTTGACTGCAAGCATATCCAACCAGTCCATCCTAAAGGAAATCAGTCCTGAATGTTCTTTGGAAGGACTAATGCTGAAGCTGAAACTCCAATACTTTGGCCAGCTGATGCAAAGAGCTGAGTCATTGGAAAAGACCGTGATGCTAGAGAAGATCGAAGGCAGGAGGAGAAGGGGATGACAGAGGATGAGATGGTTGGATGACATCACAGACTCAGTGGGCATGAGTTTGAGTAAACTCCAGGAGTTGGTGATGGACAGGGAGGCCTGGCATGTTGCAGTCCATGGGGTCTCAAAGAGTCAGACACAACTGAGTGACTGAACTGAACTGAACTGAACTGTTGCTTGATGAAATATATTGTATCACTTAGATTAAGTTGATTGAATGTGGTCCTTAGGATAGCTTTATTCTTACTGATTATCTACCTGCTTGTTATGTGTGTGTGCTTATTCGCTTAGTTGTGTCTGTTTCTTTGTGAACCCAGGGACTGTAGCTCATCAGGCTTCTCTGTCTATGGGATTATCCAGGCAAGAATACTAGAGTAGGTAGCCATTCCTTTCTCCAGGGGATCTTCCCAACCCAGGGATCAAACCTCTGTCTACTGCATTTCAGGTGGTATTCTTTACAGCCTGAGCCACCAGGGAAGTTGGCCTGTTTGGTCTATCAATTATTGAAGATTACCCTTGATGTCATCAACTATAGTTGTATATTTGTTGACTGACTTTTTTTAACTCTAGCAATTTTCATAGCCAAGCATTCTAATTTCCTGTTGTTAGGTATATACATGTTATGGATCAGGGTTTTGCTGAAAATTGACACCATTATCATCATGTAATGCTTATGTATCCCTGATAATTTTCCTTATTCTTAGGTTGGCTTTATGTTAAATTAATATAGCTACTCTATCTTATTTTTTGACTAGTATTATCATGGCATATATTCCCCAGCCCCTTTACTTTTAACCAATTAGAATCCATTTATATTAAAATAGATTTCTTGTAGATAGTTGCATATAGCTGGTGTTTTTAATTTATCCATTCTGATAAGTTCTGTATACTTATACTGTTGACATTTAAAGTGGTCAGTGATACAGTTAAATTCACTTCTGCCAAGTTTGTGCTTTCTATTTGTTGCCCTGTCTTTTTTCTCCTGCCTTTTTTGGTTTTAGTAGAGCATTTTTATGACTCCATTTTATTTATTTTCTTAAGACATAAATTATACTTCTATTTCATTTTTTAATGATTGTTCTAGAATTTGAAATATATATTTGAAACCAATCTAAGTGAGTCTCCTAATAACTCTATCCCTTCATGTATAGTGTAGACACTTCATAACAGTACTATCAATTCCTTCCCTTATACCCCTTATGACATGTCATACATTTCCTTTACCCTTATATCAAATACTTCAAAAATATCTTTTAGATAAGTTAACAATAAGAAAAAGTAGATTTTATTTTACCTTTATTTATTTATCCTATGCTGTTATATCTTTATGCATGTCTGAATTCTTGTCCTCTATCATTTTCCTTCTCCCTTAAGAACTCTTTATCATATTTGGAAGGACAGATGTGCTGATAATTAAGTTCTTTACTTTTCTGAGAAAATATTTTGCCTTTATTTTTGAAAGATAATCTCACTGGATATAGAATTCCAAGTTTTTTTTTTTTTCCAATACTTTAAATATTATATTCCACTCTCTTCTTGTTTACATGGTTTCTGACAAGAAGTCCACTGTATTTCTTATACTTGTTCTTCTTTTGTTTGACCTTTTTCAGATATTTTTCTCAGTGTTTTAATTTGCTGCCAATTGCATATGCTATATCTAGGTGTGCTTATTTTATACTGCTTAGAATTCTCTGAGCTTCCTGGGTCTGTGGTTTTGTATATGTCATTAATTTTGGAAAATTATTGGTCATTATTTATTCAATTATTTCTTCTAATCCACTCAATATAATTTTTCTCTTTCTGATATTCCAAATACATATATCATACACCTCTTGAAATTGTCCCATAGTTCACAGATGAGCTAGTCCATCTTTTTCAATTCTTTTTCTTTTCTTTTTACTTTTATTTGGGAAATTTCAACTGACATATCTTTAAGGAAACTGATTCTTTCCTTGTCTATGTCCAATCCTGATGATTCCATCAAAGGTACACTTCCTTTCTGTTTTATGGTGTTTTCAATTTCTAGCATTTCCTTTTGATACTTTCTTAGAATCTGAATCTTTTTTTCTTACATTGCTAATTCTTTTCTTCCATGTTGTCTACTAATTTCCATTAAAGCTTTTTAACATTTTAACCCTAGTTATTTTATATTATCTAATAATTCCAAAATATATGTCATATCATAGATTCTAATTTCTGTTTTGTCTTTTTAGGCTGTGTTTTTTGTTGTTTGTTTGTTTTTTCCTTTTATCATGACTTGTAATTTTTAGTTAAAGACAAAACAAAACCACTCTGAGGTACCATGATGTATTAAAATAAATAATAAATGCTGGAGAGGGTGTGGAACTGACCCTTACTTGGGTCTTTAATATGAGGTTTATATTAAAAACTGAATAGAACTGCTGATCCAGCAATCCCACTGTATTTAGTGCTTGCTTGTTTATAATAGCCAGGACATGGTGCCAAATGGATAAGAAAGCTTATTCTAGCTTACTCAGCCATTAAAAAGAATTTATCCCTCCTGCAAATTGCTCTGGATGGTAATAAATAACTCTGTATATGAGACAGCAAAAGAGACACTTGTATAGAACAGTCTTATGGACTCTGTGGGAGGGAGAGGGTGGGAAGATTCTTCCCCTGTTGTCTTTGGATACACCAAAACTCCTCCTTAAAAGAGTCAGTGTCTTGCAGTTCAAAATTTAAATAAATAAAACAGCTGATTTCATACAAAAAAAAAAAAGAAATAGGAACCACTGTTGTTATATTTAATATGATGGTAAGATGTAGAAAGAAATTGCTCTGGAATTCTTCCCCTGTTGTCTTTGGATACACCAAAACTCCTCCTTAAAAGAGTCAGTGTTCTGTAATCTTATGATTAAATCTGTCTTTCAGTGCCTCTGTCTCTGGGCTGTGTTCTTCACAATACTCTGCTGCGTTAGCTTACCAAGCACCCACTTCAGAAAGACAGGAAGGCTGCAAAGCTCTTGAGCTGCATAAGTCCCCTTTCGTCTTTGTGGAATAAGGCTCTGGTAGAGTCTCTTCCCCTGGTGAGTCTTTTCCCCTGGTAAGTAGACATTTGTTATTTCTACTCAATAATAGAAGAACACTCAATAAAAAGAACACTTATTTTAAAATTGCAGGCAAGAATACTGAAGTGGGTTGCCATCTCTTTTTCCAGCAAATCTTCCAGACCCAGGGATTGAAACTGGGTCTCCTGCACTGCAGGCAGTTTCTTTACCAACTGAGTTATGAGGGAAGGCCCTTAGATTCCTCATGTAAGTGCTATCATGTAGTGTTATCCTTCTCTGTCTGCCTTATTTCACTTAGTGTTTATGTCCTCTAGGTTTAACAGTACTGTCACAGATGGCAAGATCATTGTGTATGAACACATATCCCATAATTTTTTTTTAATCCATTCATCCATCAGTGGACGTATGGGTTGCTTCAGTGTTTTGGGTGATTAAAAATAATGTTGCAATGGTATTGTAGATATCTCTTCAATAAGCTGATTTAAATTCCTTTAAATACACATCTTAAGTGGGATTGCTGAGTCATAAAGTACTTACATTTAAAAATTTTTAGAGAACTTCTGTACTGATTAATAGTGGTTGCATCCATTTACATTTCTACCAACAGTGAAACAACACCCAGTTGTGGATGTGACTGGTAATAGAAGTAGAGTCCAATGCTGTAAAGAGCAATATTGCATAAGAACCTGGAATGATAAGTCCATGAATCAAAGCAAATTGGAAGTGGTCAAACAGGAGATGGCAAGAGTGAACATTGACATTTTAGGAATCAGTGAACTAAAATGGACTGAAATGGGTGAATTTAACTCAGATGACCATTAAAAAAAATGCAATAAGGCAAAATGGTTGTCTGAGGAGGCCTTACAAATAGCTGTGAAAAGAAGAGAAACGAAAGGCAAAGGAGAAAAGGAAAGATATACCCATTTGAATTCTGAATTCCAAAGAATAGAAAGGAGAGATAAGAAAGCCTAAGGGGAAGAGGACATGGGAGGTAATAAAGGAGGGTGCAGAGTTTTAGTTATATAAGATAAATAAAGCCTAAGGCTTTACTATACAGCATAGAGCCTGTGTAACAATACTGCATTGTATATTTTTAAATTTTCAACCCCAAAGAAAGGCAATGCCAAAGAATGCTCAAACTATCGAACAATTGCACTCATCTCACACACTAGTAAAGTAATGCTCAAAATTCTCCAAGCCAGGCTTCAGCAATACGTGAACTGTGAACTTCCAGATGTTCAAGCTGGTTTTAGAAAAGGCAGAGGAACCAAAGATCAAATTGCCAACATCTGCTGGATCATAGAAAAAGGAAGAGAGTTCCAGAAAAAAAAACATCTATTTCTGCTTTATTGACTATGCCAAAGCCTTTGACTGTGTGGATCACAGTAAACTGTGGAAAATTCTGACAGAGATGGGAATACCAGACCACGTGACCCGCCTCTTGAGAAACCTGTATGCAGGTCAGGAAGCAACAGTTAGAACTGGACATGGAACAACAGACTGGTTCCAAATAGGAAAAGGAGTACATCAAGACTGAATATTGTCACCCTGCTTATTTAACTTATATGCAGAGAAACACATATAAGAGACTTATATGCATGAGAAACGCTGGGTTGGAAGAAGCACAAGCTGGAATCAAGATTGCCAGGGGAAATATCAATAACCTCAGATATGCAGATGACACCACCCTTATCGCAGAAAGTGAAGAGGAACTCAAAAGCCTCTTGTTGAAAGTGAAAGAGGAGAGTGAAAAAGTTGGTGTAAAGCTCAATATTTAGAAAACTAAGATCATGGCATCTGGTCCCATCACTTCATGGGAAATAGATGGGGAAACAGTGGAAACAGTGTCAGACTATTTTTCTGGGCTCCAAAATCACTGCAGATGGTGACTGCAGCCATAAAATTAAAAGATGCTTACTCCTTGGAAGGAAAGTTATGACCAACCTAGATAGTGTATTCAAAAGCAGAGACATTACTTTGCCAACAAAGGTCCGTCTAGTCAAGGCTATGGTTTTTCCTGTGGTCATGTATGGATGTGAGAGTTGGACTGTCAAGAAAGCTAAGCTCTGAAGAATTGTTTCTTATGAACTGTGGTGTTGGAGAAAACTCTTGAGTCTTTTGAACTGCCGGGAGATCCAACCAGTCCATCCTAAAGGAGTTCAGTACTGGGTGTTCATTGGAAGGAGTGATGCTGAGGCTGAAACTCCAATACTTTGGCCACCTCATGGGAAGAATTGACTCCTTGGGAAAGACTCTGATACTGGGAGGGATTGGGGGCAGGAGGAGAAGGGGATGACAGAGGATGAGATGGCTGGATAGCATCACCGACTTGATGAACATGAGTCTGAGTGAACTCCAAGAGTTGGTGATGGACAGGGAGGCCTAGTGTGCTGCAATTCATGGGGTCGCAAAGAGTCGGACACGACTGAGTGACTGAACTGAATTGAAGAGGGTAGACCTTGTGTTATTGTTCCATTGATAATGATAATAGTAAGTGTTGTCATAGTAACAATAAAAATAGCAATGAATAAAGAGGGCAGGAGGAAACTTTTGAAAGTGTTAGATATGTTTTGGTATAGAATGTGGTGATGGTTTTATGAATATACACTTATCTCTAAACTCATCAAGTGTTATACATTAAATATGTACAATTTTTAAAGACATCTATCGTACCTCAAGTGGTTGAAACAAGAAAAGAAAATTGATTATGAAAAGTAACCTCTCCCTGCCAAAGTTGTATGGGGATTTTTCTTAGTTCTGTAGCTTGAGAATCTGTTGAGCTTCCTGGGGTGAAACCTGCAAGAGTGTCAGGTCACCTTAAGGCTGTGGCCCCCAGGAGTTTCTCAACTTCAAGCTTTTCCACACTTAGTCTCTAGCAATTTGTCTATGTTATTATTTAAGTGTTCCTGTCGTTGTGGCTTTAGCAGCATCTGCTCCAAGAAGATCTCAGCTGTGTTTCTCCTGGTTAATGAACCATTTATTATTATGTGGTATTGCTATTTTTCTTCTAGTAATTTTCTTTGTTCATAAATCCACTATGTCTGAAAATAATATAGCCATCCAAGCATTCTCTTGATTATTTTCTATATGGTGTATTTTTTCATTACTTTTATTTTTTAATATATTTATTTTAATTGGAAGTTAATTACTTTACAATATTGTATTGGTTTTGCCATACATCAACGTGAATCTGCCACAGGTATACACGTGTTCCCCATCCTGAACCCTCCTCCCTCCTCCCTCCCCGTACCATCCCTCTGGGTCATCCCAGTGCACCAGCCCCAAGAAACCAGTATCATGCATCGAGCTTGGACTGGCGATTCATTTCATATATGATATTATACATGTTTCAATGCCATTCTCCCAAATCATCCCACCCTCGCCCTCTCCCACAGAATTCAAAAGACTGTTCTATACATCTGTGTCTCTTTTGCTGTCTAGCATACAGGGTTATTGTTACCATCTCTCTAAATTCCATATATATGCATTAGTATACTGTATTGGTGTTTTTCCTTCTGGCTTACTTCATGCTGTATAATAGGCTCTAGTTTCATCCACCTCATTAGAACTGATTCAAATGTATTCTTTTTAATGGCTGAGTAATACTCCATCGTGTATATATACCACAGCATTCTTATCCATTCATCTGCTGATGGACATCTAGATTGCTTCCATGTCCTGGCTATTATAAACAGTGCTGCGATGAATATTGGGGTACACGTGTCTCTTTCAGTTCTGGTTTCCTCGGTGTGTATCCCCAGCAGTGGGATTGCTGGGTCATAAGGCAGTTCTATTTCCAGTTTTTTAAGGAATCTCCACACTGTTCTCCATAGTGGCTGTACTAGTTTGCATTCCCACCAACAGTGTAAGAGGGTTCCCTTTTCTCCACACCCTCTCCAGCATTTACTGCTTGTAGACTTTGGATCGCAGCCATTCTGACAGGCGTGAAGTGGTACCTCATTGTGGTTTTGATTTGCATTTCTCTGATAATGAGTGTGTTGAGCATCTTTTCATGTGTTTGTTAGCCATCTGTATGTCTTCTTTGGAGAAATGTCTATTTAGTTCTTTGGCCCATTTTTTGATTGGGTCATTTATTTTTCTGGAGTTGAGCTGTAGGAGTTGCTTGTATATTTTTGAGATTAGTTGTTTGTCAGTTGCTTCATTTGCTATTATTTTCTCCCATTCTGAAGGCTGTCTTTTCACCTTGCTTATAGTTTCCTTTGTGGTGCAGAAGCTTTTAAGTTTAATTAGGTCCCGTTTATTTTTGCTTTTATTTCCAATATTCTGGGAGGTGGGTCATAGAGGATCCCGCTGTGATTTATGTCAGAGAGTGTTTTGCCTATGTTCTCCTCTAGGAGTTTTATAGTTTCTGGTCTTGCATTGAGATCTTTAATCCATTTTGAGTTTATTTTTGTGTATGGTGTTAGAAAGTATTCTAGTTTCATTCTTTTACAAATGGTTGACCAGTTTTCCCAGCACCACTTGTTAAAGAGATTGTCTTTAATCCATTGTATATTCTTGCCTCCTTTGTCAAAGATAAGGTGTCCATAGGCATGTAGATTTATCTCTGGGCTTTCTATTTTATTTCACTGATCTATATTTCTGTCTTTGTGCCAGTACCATACTGTCTTGATGACTGTGGCTTTGTAGTAGAGTCTGAAGTCAGGCAAGTTGATTCTTCCAGTTCCATTCTTCTTTCTCAAGATTGCTTTGGCTATTTGAGGTTTTTTGTATTTCCATACAAATTGTGAGATTATTTGTTGTAGCTCTGTGAAAAATACCGTTGGTAGCTTGATAGGGATTGCATTGAATCTATATATTGCTTTGGGTAGTATACTCATTTTCACTATATTGATTCTTCTGATCCATGAACATGGTATATTTCTCCATCATTACTTTTAACCAACTAAATATGGTAAGTAAATTTTTTTGTAGATTTCAAATAATGAGGGAAGTTTTTCAAATATGCTTTTCCCTTCTTTGCTTTTAAACTGATATATTTAGACCATTTATATATTTAAGGTAATTTTTGATATTTTTAGGGTTTAAATATGCCACTCAATTACTTGTTTTATGTTTACTCCTTCTGTATTTTCTTTGTTTCCCATTTCACTCCTTTATTTTTCTTTTTCCTGTGGATTACTTTTATTTTGAATTGAAACAGTGTAAGACCTTATTTTGGGGGGCTCCAAAATCACTGCAGATGGTGACTGCAGCCATGAAATTAAAAGACGCTTACTCCTTGGAAGGAAAGTTATGACCAACCTAGACAGCATATTCAAAAGCAGAGACATTACTTTGCCAACAAAGGTCCGTCTAGTCAAGGCTATGGTTTTTCCTGTGGTCATGTATGGATGTGAGAGTTGGACTGTGAAGAAGGCTGAGGGCCGAAGAATTGATGCTTTTGAACTATGGTGTTGGAGAAGACTCTTGAGAGTCCCTTGGACTGCAAGGAGATCCAACCAGTCCATTCTGAAGATCAGCTCTGGGTTTTCTTTGGAAGGAATGATGCTAAAGCTGAAACTCCAGTACTTTAGCCACCTCATGTGAAGAGTTGACTCATTGGAAAAGACTCTGATGCTGGGAGGGATTGGGGGAAGGAGGAAAAGGGGACGACAGAGGATGAGATGGCTGGATGGCATCATTGACTCGATGGACGTGAGTTTGAGTCAACTCCGGGAGTTGATGATGGACAGGGAGGCCTGGCGTGCTGTGATTCATGGGGTTGGAGCAACTGAACTGAACTGAACAGTATTTGAGGATTTTTTTCTTACAGTTGTTTTTAAATGTATTGGTTTCCCTAGAAAGTATGAGACATACATATAGCTTACCACGTTTTACTATCAACATTTTATTAGTACAAGAAATATAGAAGTCATTTTTACTTTCTACATTTTATGACATAGTTGTCTTTAATATTACCTTCAGATACATTTAGAACCAAATCATATAATGTTATAATACCTCTCTCATTAAAAAATACTCAAGGGGATAATTATAGTCTATTATGTCTGACTCATACTAATACTAATTAATACTAGTATTTACTCTTTCCATTATGTTATTTTACTGTGATACTCCAAGTTTCCTTCTATTGTTGTTTTCTTTCTTTCTATAGAATTTACTTTAGCATTTTGTTTATAGCAAATCCGCTTGTGGTTATCAGTTTTTTATGGTCAGTATTTTTATGGAGATTGTTAACTATTTCTCCTGTGTTTATGAAGGATATTTTATCTAGATAAGGAATTTGAGGTTGTTAGTTTTTCTTCTCAGCACTTGAAAAAACGGTAACTTTCTTCTGTCCTCCATGATTTCTAATGAAATATTATGCTGCCCTTCAAACTGTTATTTCCATAGAAGGAGCACATTATATCTTCCTAAATACTTTCAGGATTTTTCTCTGTCTTCTATGTAGATATAAAATATTTTATTTTGATATGCCAGTGTATATTTTCTTTTAGATTTAGCTTCTTTTTTTTTGTTTGTTTCAGTAGTTTTGTTTTATTTTTAAGCGTGAAAAGGTAAATTAACACACACACAACAACAAAACAAACACAAAATTCTAAAAATCAGGTAGGCCAAAGACTATTTAAATTTAGTATAAATATTGAATGATTTCTTTCTCTTTTTTGGCCAGATTTGGAAAGATTTAAGTCTTTATTTCTTCAAGTATGTTTTCAGCCATCTACTCTTTTTCTGAGATTCCAATGATACAAATATTGTATCTTTTTTAACTGTTCAGAAATTCTTGAGTCTTGGTTCTCTTATTTAAAAAGAATGTTTGTTCTCTTTGATGTTCAAATTTTATCATTTCTATTCTTCTGTTGTCAAGCTCAGTGACAATTTCCATTAATTTTCATTTTTTAAAAATTAAACCCATCTAGTGAGTTTTTTCTTTTTTTTTTAAGATGTTTTATTTTTCAACTGTTCCAAAAGGGTCTATAATTTCTTGTTGGAACATTTTTATCATAGATGCTTTAAAAATCTTCCTAGATAACTTCATCATCTGTATCATTGCAATGCTGACACCTGTTGATTACTTTTCTTATTGAAGTTGAGGTGTTCCTGAATCTTAGTATGACAGATAATTTGAATTGTGTTCTGAGCCTTTTGTGAGCTATTTATACTTTACTTTTTAGCAGACAGTACACCTGTTTATGTTTATAATTCATGTCCTGGACTAATTTTACATCCCATGATTCAAATAGCAAACTGATTTCAAAGCTTTTTTAGTGCTATTTTTGTGTATACCCCTCATGGACTTCCCTGCAATTTAAAATCTGGGCAATGTTACAACATGTGGTCCAGTTGTTGTGTTGATTCTATTTGCTTCATGAACGTTCCAGACTTTGCACATAAATGCATCTGGCCTATCTGTGTGATGCCTCCCTGGATACATCTTAATTGTTTAGTTAGCAAGAATCCCAGTTCTCAACCTTATACACATTGCCTCACACTGCATTTAGAGCCATAAAAGCTCATATCCTGTTATTACACTGTAAAAGAACTCAGTCCAGCTTATCTTTACCCAGGGAAATGAGATCAATAAAATATGTCAGTACAAGTTTTAAGGAGAAAGTAGAATTATTATTATTTAGGTATGGGAAGGAGTGATGTTTAAGGACCCTAGGAGGATTCTGAAAATGTGGATGTAGCAGATCTACAGAATGATGTTTTGAAACATTGAGAGTGAAAGAAAGGGAGAGAGATGTTATATAATTTAATCTTTACATCTCTGTGATATATTATAACTATGATTATATTTATAATTATAATCTTCTCATTTTAGAGATGACAAAAATATTGCTTAAAACAGTAAGTAATGGCTAGGTTTTGACAATACAAATGTATACCTATAATTCCAAATCTCATACTTTCCTAGGGTTTGTTGGATTTGGGAGGTTGACCAAGCATTCAGGAATTGTAACCTTAGCTTTTATTTACAATAATATAAAAAATAAGTCTGAAACAGAGACAGGGCCAGATTCTCTAACATTGTAGAATTCCAGAATAAGATGTGAGGGCTTGGATCCACTGAAACATCTTAAATATGAGAGTGACTCAAAGAATCTGCTTAGCAAGACTGATTTGAAAACAGAGGGTAAGATAGATGTGAAAACTGACACAGACAAGAGTGCAGTTAGTGAAATATTGCAGACATCACTGGAATATAGCTTTTATATGCTATCAGTATGT
Organism: Bos mutus; assembly: GCF_027580195.1. Classification (NCBI taxonomy): domain Eukaryota; kingdom Metazoa; phylum Chordata; class Mammalia; order Artiodactyla; family Bovidae; genus Bos; species Bos mutus. The sequence goes on from NC_091617.1 coordinate 54,125,904, forward strand.
GGAATCCATTGGGATAGAACACTGTTTTAGAAAAGGATTACAGATTTTATATAAAACACACTATCTGTAATTATATAAATAGAGATTAAAATGATATGGATCACAAGTTCCCATTCCTCTAGGACATATAATCATGTCTCGATGGTATCAGAAATGCTCCCACAAGATAATCCAGAGACTAATTAACAGCTTTATGGAGGATTTACTTTCCCTTTTATCCTTAGAAATACCTGGTATTGGTCAAGGTTAGAGAGAAGTCACACGGATAAATATTGATTTGCTCTAATAAGTACAACTGGATATTTCTGATCCTAACATATGTTTCATTACTAATTTCTTAATTCATTAATAATTGGGCTTAAATAACTTTTAAAGATGATTAGCAAATAGGCTGTAATTATTTTATCACCTATCATATAAGGATATGATCTGATGCAATGATAGCCTCTAAGCACATTAACAAACTACACCAGAGATCACAGAACAGAAGGACATAAGTTAATTACAGACAAAGTCATAGTTTATTAAATATATTTAAAACTCAAAGCAAGAGTTAACAGAGAGATAGATGAGATAGGATAATACAGTTAGAATAAGTTAGGATGTCATGGAAGAAATGACCTGCTAATAGGTCCTAGGTTTTATAATGTTCAGGTGTTCTTTCTCTCTTTCTCTTGGCCACCAGGTCCTTCCCTGCTGATTATTTGATTTGTAGAACCAAATTTGAAGTATGTGCAAAGGGCTTACAAAAAAAAGGTGCCAGGACTAATGACACACAATACTCTGTCAGAAAAATGCACAGGCAGACAGCTTGCCAGTTAGGCTGCTTAATAACTGGGAGTGTTATCTGCCTTTTTTGGATAGAACACACCTGGATCCATAATGGAACTATATTAAGTTTCACCAATAGGTTGTGGATATAGGAATGAGATCTCTCTAAGCCCATAAGATACATTTTTAATATATGATATTTTATCCCTTTTTACTTTATGTGACACTTTTGTTTATTTCAGCATATAATTTATTTTTCCATCTTTAGTATGTCCTATAGATTATTATTTACTATTTATATTTAGTTCAGATTAAGGATTCTGCCTACATCTCACATGCTACTTGTTTACTCATTATATATTTGTGACACGTTGTGAGTTTTAGCTATGTCTCATAGTAGATCTGCTTATTTATCTTGGCTTATCACTTTTTATGAGTTATGTTCATGCTGTTTGTTTTCTTATACTCTATGACAGAATTGAATATTTTTAAAATTATAAATAAAATTCATATTACAAAATCTTATGCTACTGCTAATATGACACCAATTTTAAGGAGTTTTTTCAAATCATATATCTGCCCACTAAAATATATTAGATTGGTAGAAATGTAATTGTGCTTGCATGCCATGATTTTTAAATCATTGTAACTAGGTTCAAACACCTAATATCTTTATTAATCAAAATAGTAACCATTACAACCAATACATTTTTGCCAATGAGAAATAAGTTTATTCCTATAACATAGAAATCCATGCTTCAGGATTTGACAAACTCTTGTAAAGCATTTTCTACGTCCCACTGGTTGTGGAAGCATTTTCCTCGCAAAAACTTGTTGAGATGCTTGAAGAAGTGGTAATCAGTTGGTGAGCAGTTAGGTGAATATGGCAGATGAGGCAAAATTTTGAAGTCCAATTCGTTCAACTTTTGGAGCATTGGTTGTGCAACATGTGGTTCAGTGTTGTTGTGGAGAAGAACTGGGCCCTTTCTGTTGACCAAAGCTGGCTGCAAGTTTTTCAGTTTTCAGTGCATCTTATCAATTTGCTGGCTATACTTTTCAGATAAAATGGTTTCACTGTAATTCAGGAAACTGTAGTGGATCAGATGGGTAGCAGATCACCAAACAGGGAGTGTGATGTTTTTTTGGTGCAACTTTGGCTTTGGAAACTGCTTTGGAGCTTCTTCTCAGTCCAACCACTGCTCTGGTCATCTCTGGTTGTCATATAAAATCTACTATTTGTTGCACATAACAATTCAATCAAGAAATAGTTCATTGTTGTTGCAACAGAATAAGAGAAGACAACCCTTCAAAATGATGATTTTTTGATTTCTGGTCGGCTCATGAGGCAACTACTATCTTTCCAATTTGCTTCAAATGCTGAATGACCATAGACTGGTCAATGTTGAGTTCTTCAACAACTTCTCATGTAATTGTAAGAGGATCAGCTTCTATCATGGCTCTCAATTGGTCATTGTCAACTTCTTATGGCTGGTGACTGCACTCCTCATCTTCAAGACTCTCATATCCTTTGCAAAACTTCTGAACTACCACTACATTGTATGTTCTTTAGCAGTTCCTGGTCCAAATGCATTGTTGATGTTGCGAGTTGTCTCTGTTGCTTAATGACCCATTTTGAACTCGAATAAGAAAATCACTATTTTATTGCCTAACATCATTTCCCTAGTCTAAAATAAACAGCAAGTAATATCATTAGCAAAAAATATTAAGAAGAAATTTACATTAAAATTATGTATACCATAACCACATTTACTTAAGAATGTATTCCAATATCAAAAAGTGAATTTCAACAATGTAAAACCTCAATTATTTTTCCACCAATATAAGCATCCAAACCATTTATTTACAGGAAGTCCTGCTTTGATGTGAAGTTCTATCCATGTTAAGCATCATTTCAGATAAAAAGTGTATGTCATATTTTTTATTAGTGAAACATAGCAGTTATTGGTTTCACATGTCATCAACTCTTTAAAAATATAATGAATATCCTATGTCACCAATAGCACTTTATTTTTGGATTCTAAAATTGTATAGTCAGTCATTATACATGGTCCATTGGCTAATGAAAAACAAAAGTAAAAAGTTGGAAGCCTAAGCTTCAAGAGATTGTAATATAAAACAAATGGCATGGCTGCAAAATGTTGAACTTACTCTGACATGTGTAACTATATTTTACATATTGAGTCTGTCTCTCTCATTTTTGTATTATCCCTTTATAATGCCTCATTCTCTTGGCATCCTCAACACAGTGAAATAATGACTGACAAAATGTATTTGTATACCTCGTGTAACCATCTGTCAGGACCAGTGGCAAAATGCAGACTTTTTAAAATGAGAAAAACTGGGAGATATTAGTCCCCACAGATAAGAACAACTAAAATATGGAATTCTAGAAAAATAAAAATGATACCAGCAGGTATGACAAGGTATGGTAAACTAAAAATTGTATTATCTAAACAATTAGACTGATAGAAAAGTGTGGGGTTGAAAATGTAAGCCTCCAAATATGAGACAACCATACCACATAGGTAGGATGCCTTGAAAGTATTTGGAACAAATACACAATATTGAAAATATAATATTAAATGTGTTGAATCCATCCACAGATGTGCATAAATTGAAATTCTAGTTCTATTTATTTCATTTTTTATTGAAGTATAGTTGATCTACAGTGTCGTGCCTATCTCTGCTATACAGCAAAGTGACTCAGAAATTATGGTTTTAAGTGCTGATATTAGGAAAGAAGAAATTCCTAAAATCTATGACATAAGGAAGCATCTTGAGAAGCTAGGAAAAGGAGAGCAAAGAAAATCAAGTATAAGTTAAAAAAAAATAATGTCTCCTTTAGGAGAAATGGAAGACAGACAAACAATACAGCAGATTAAATTATCCATATAGATCCTATAGATATATTATGAACAAATTTTTTCAAAGGATTCTGACAACTCAAATGAAATAAACTTCTTTTAAAAACACAACTAATCCTGTATCAAACCTGGACTGGCGATTTGTTTCTTATATGATATTATACATGTTTCAATAGGAGGGAGGTAGAAGGAGGGTTTAGGATGGGGAACACGTGTACGCCTGTGGGGATTCATGTTGATGTGTGACAGAACCAATACAATATTGTAAAGTAATTAGCCTCCAATTAAAATAAATAAATTTAAATTAAAAAAACACACACACACACGCAACTAATCAAAAGCTAATGCAATATAAACCAGAAACTCTGAGCTCTACTCTTTACATTGAAACAAAACTTCTCTCTGTCTCTGTCTCTCTTTCTCTTTCTCTCTCTCTCTGTCTCTGTCTCTCTCTCTCACACTTAAAGACCAGACATGATGGGTGTCCTAGTGAATTTTACCAAACATTTAACAAAGAAATATCACCAGTCTTTCACCAATTCTTTCAGAATATAAAGGATCAAGAGTCCAGAATAGCTCTAACATCAAAGCATATGAATGCCATTATAACATTACAAAGACACAGTGAGGTTTTAGTGATTCTGAAGTTTTTAAAAATTTTTTGGATAATAAACTGGTCAACTTGAGATGTGAGTAAGTAAATAATAAAGTTAAAAGTTTAAGTTTAACCTTTATTATAATGTAAATATAAAATGAAAATAGTACCCAAGCTAGTAGAGAAGGAAAAATACAGTGAGAAAACAATTTTTAAAAAAATTCCAAACAATTTCAGAAGAATTTAATAGATAGAATATGTAGGTAGGTAGATAGATAGGCATAATGTAAAAAAATAAGTAAAATAAAAGCATAAATTATCATTGTAAAAACAAATCCAAATACATCAATAATCACAATCAATAAAAAGAACAACTCATCAATTAAAAGCCTATTGTCAGATAAATTAAAATACTTAGTAATATGAAGTTTATATGAAATATACCTAAACTTAAGGTAGAAAACGTTTAAAAACAAAAGAACAGAAAAATAAATGAGAAAATGCTAAACAAAACAAGGCCAGTAAACAAAAGAAAAATTAGACAAAACATAATTTAGAACAGTATTTAAGACAAAAAGCATCAATAGAAAAATAGAATTTTATTATTTATGGATAAAATGGTTTCATTTACCAGGAAGAAATTCTAAAGTCACACACTGATAACAAATCTCTAAAATAAGTAAAGAAAAATTGAAATCAGCAAAATATCCTAAACCTGTCTGAGATTGCAAAATACCTCTCTCAGCAGTTGATAGATAAAGCACACAAAAAGACAGTGGCATCTACTATTTTAACAACATAACTAAAAAGAATTATCTAATCTATATGTGTAAAATACCATAATAAACACATACATACTCTTTTCAAAACAAAGTCAAAGCAGATCTTGAGGATATTTAAATAATTTATATCATAGTGTATTCTCTGACTACATATGTAGTTAATCTATAAATGAATAATAGAATAGCAAACCCCAGCAAGTTAGAAAAAATAGAAAATCAGAAAAATGCATCGAACCTGGACTGGCATCTTGTTTCATACATGATATTTTACATGTTTCAATGCCATTCTCCCAAATCTTCCCACCCTCTCCCTCTCCCACAGAGTCCATAAGACTGTTCTATACATCAGTGTCTCTTTTGCTTGGGGCTGGTGCACTGGGACAATCCAGAGGGATGGTTTGGGGAGGGAGGAGGGAGGAGGGTTCAGGATGGGGAACACATGTATACCTGTGGCGGATTCATTTTGATATTTGGCAAAACTAATACAATTATGTAAAGTTTAAAAATAAAATAAAATTAATTTAAAAAAAAAGAAAAAATGCAAGTAGAAAGTTTAATAAAAACACCTTAATAGCTCATATGTGAAAAAAGAAATCATAAGGGAAAATTTAATGCTTATATTTAGTGATAGCAAAAATATTAAAGCTAAATTTTTATAAAGCAAATGTGTCCTATTTAAAGGCAATTAACATTAAACATTGGCTTAAAACTCAACATTCAGAAAATGAAGATCATGGCATCTGGTCCCATCACTTTATGGGAAATAGATGGGCAAACAGTGGAAACAGTGGCTGACTTTATTTTTCTGGGCTCCAAAATCACTGCAGATGGTGACTGCAGCCATGAAATTAAAAGACGCTTACTCCTTGGAAGGAAAGTTATGACCAACCTGGACAGCATATTCAAAAGCAGAGACATTACTTTGCCAACCAAGGTCCATCTAGTCAAGGCTATGGTTTTTCCAGTGGTCATGTATGGATGTGAGAGTTGGACTGTGAAGAAAGCTGAGTGCTGAAGAATTGATGCTTTTGAACTGTGGTGTTGGAGAAGACTCTTGAGAGTCCCTTGGACTGCAAGGAGATCCAACCGGTCCATTCTGAAGATCAGCCCTAGGATTTCTTTGGAAGGACTGATGCTAAAGCTGAAACTCCAGTACTTTGGCCACCTGATGCAAAGAGTTGATTCATTGGAAAAGACTCTGATGCTGGGAGGGATTGGGGGCAGGAGGAGAAGGGGACGACAGAGGATGAGGTGGCTGGATGGCATCACTGACTCAATGGACGTGAGTCTCAGTGAGCTCTGGGAGTTGGTGATGGACAGGGAAGCCTGGCGTGCTGCGATTCATGGGGTCACAAAGAGTGGACACGACTGAACGAATGAACTGAACTGAAATGAAAATTAAACATTAGCATTAAACATTTTATGTTAAGAAAGAAGAAAGGCTAAAAAATGGGTGTGTGACATCTAAAGTCAGCAAAATAAAAAAATAATAAATTATAGTTAGGTGAAATAATAAGGATTAGTTAATATTATTGAAACAAGAAAAATAAGTTGCTTTCAAAAGATCAATAAAGATTTTATTTTACAAAAACTGATAAAATTAGCCAAGCCACTGGCAAAGTGTATCAGGAAAAAACAAACAAAAACAGAGAGAGAAGGGGAATGAGAGAGAGAGAGAAGATATGAATGAGTAACAGTATGAGTGAAAAATGGAAATAACACTATAGTAGCATACATGATTAATAAAAATAAAAGAAAATTGATAGCAGTATGCCAATCAATTTGAAAATGTGGGGAACATTAGTTTTCTATAAAATACAGCATTCTAAAGCTGTGGAAAATTCTGAAAGAGATGGAAATACCAGACCACCTGACCTGCCTCTTGAGAAACCTATGTCCATGTCAGGAAGCAACAGTTAAAACATGACATGGAACAATAGACTGGTTCCAAAGAGGAAAAGGAGTATGTCAAGGCTGTATATTGTCACCCTGCTTATTTAACTTATATGCAGAGTACATCATGAGAAATGCTGGGCTGGAAGAAGTACAAGCTGGAATCAAGATTGCTGGGAGAAATATCAATAACCTCAGATATGCAGATGACACTACCCTTATGTCAGAAAGTGAAGAGGAACTAAAAAGCTTCTTGATGAGAAAGAGGAGAGTGAAAAAGTTGGCTTAAAGCTCAACATTCAGAAAACGAAGATCATGGCTACTGGTCCCATCACTTCATGGGAAATAGATGGGAAAACAGTGGAAACAGTGTCAGACTATATTTTTGGGGGCCCCAAAATCACTGCAGATGGTGATTGCAGCCATGAAATTAAAAGATGCTTACTCCTTGGAAGGAAAGTTATGACCAACCTAGACAGCATATTAAAAAGCAGAGACATTACTTTGCCAACAAAGGTCCGTCTAGTCAAGGCTATTATTTTTCCAGTGGTCACATATGGATGTGAGAGTTGAACTGTGAAGAAAGCTGAGCGCCCAAGAATTGACTTTGAACTGTGGTATTGGTGAAGACTCTTAAGTCCCTTGAACTGCAAGGAGATCCAACCAGTTAATCCTAAAGGAGATTAGTCCTGGGTGTTCATTGGAAGGACTGATGCTGAAGCTGAAATGCCAATACTTTGGCCACCTCATGCGAAGAGTTGACTCATTGGAAAAGACCCTGATGCTGGGAGGGACTGGGGGCAGGAGGAGAAGGGAGACGGAAGATGAGATGGATTGCATCACCAACTTGATGGACATGAGTTTGTGTGAACTCCAGGAGTTGGTGATGGACAGGGAGGCCTGGTTGCTGCAATTCATGGGGTTGCAAAGAGTCGGACACGACTGAGTGAGTGAACTGAACTGAACTGAACTGAAACCTGAATCAAGAGAGAAATGTCTTTGTCTTTATTTACATAGTCAATCAGTAGTTGAACACCTTCTCCCAATAAAAAGTCGAAGCCTAAGTGAATTTATAGGAAGTTCTATTAAACATTCATACAGATATCTTCGGAAAAGAGAAATAGTACCCTGATTTGCAGCAGTGTATAAGACTGTAATGCATCATGGACACTGTTGGTTTATTCTAGGAAACCAATGTTTATCATATTAAAGATATGTTAAAGTAATTAATCTCACAAATACAGGACAAAAACTATGTCATCTAAGTAGTTACAGAAAATACCATATTTTATAGTAGATGTTATCTTTTCATGAAAAAAAAATTCACCTTTTTGGTAAGGAGCCATTAAGATGGAGGAAAACAGGCCTATAGAATTTTAGGTTGGAGGAAGCCCAGCAACATGTGCTAATGGTTCTGGCCATAGTGACTCATAACACTTACCTCTTTGCTGGCAAGGGGAGAAGACACACCACTGAAACACAGCTGTATACCTGAAAAGAGTGTGGGTCTGAAAAGTGAAATTCCTAGAGACCTAAAACAGGAAAGATGTGAAGGGAGAACAAGTTATTTTTATTAAAAAAAACAAAACAAAACAAAACAAAAAACAAAATTAAACAACCTGATCATGAGGAAGTCAGAATGTAGGAAGTTATGAAAGTCCTGGGGTTGAAGAATGTAATAAATTTGGGGAAGGAGAGAAGTTATAATGAATAAAGGCAGTGAATGGCTTAACCTGTACATGCTAGAGGTGGCAGTGTTGATAGTACATCATAGTGAAAATATTGGAATGGTAGAGATGATGACTTCTCAAGGTGTGGTCCACAAAACATCTACATCAGATTTACCTGGGCAGCATTCAACACATATATACCACTGTCCTCCTTTCCCCTCCCTCTATTATGACACAGTCAAAACCCTGGCCAAGAAGGATCCCAGGGAATGTCCTTTTTTAACAGACATCCTGGGTGATGCTGAGATCCATAAAATTTGCATGAGCCTTGGCCTAGTTATTCCCAATGAAAGCATATCTCTTCTTTTTGTCCATTCACATTTGAGTGAAAATACGGCTAATAATGTCAGAAACTTGAGAAAGGACAAATGGACGCTATCCAGTTTCCTGTATTATCCATTGACTTAAAGTTAAAAATTTTATTTTCTGTTCATTAAATCTGTTGACTTGTCTCTACAGCTTAAAAGTTATATATGGTCTGATATCACACTTCAGTTTTTTTTTTTTTTTTTTAACAGTTAGTCACAGGGACAGGACATACAAATGTGGAATATTTATATAATTCATATTTTATAACACCTAGCCAGATTTTTTAAATAGGGGGAAGGTTAAATATAAAAAGTTTTAGTATACTAAATTTACAGATTATACTGTATACTGTATTTATAGATTATTTTTTTAATTTTATTTTATTTTTAAACTTTACATAATTGTATTTTTATAGATTATTTGATAATCAAGAAAGCCTGAAGTTAAATGTTATTATTCTTATAAAGTTTTCATTTGTAAAACATCCTTTACAATTAATAGAAGAACATATAGATGAAAATGATAGGGATCTTTTTATAGGGAAGATAATTATTGTCCAGGAAAAAGGTAATTTTAAATTCTAAGAGAAAAATAGCCATAGCTATTAGTTAAGAACATCTTTGATTTAGTGTTTATAGGATAATGTAGCTGCCACAGCAGCTAATTTGCATTTATGGAAATTTAAAATACAGGTAAGAAAAAAAGAGGATATCTTTGTTCTATTTCTGTCCTGGTCAGATTACACCTGGAGTGATGTATGCCAATTCTAGAGGATTGGCGTGGGCATTCAAAAATCAGATGTTAAGGGCCATTTGATGATACACTCCAGGAATATTCCATATTATAGTTAAGATATTAGTTGGAAAAGTACAGAGACATAGTGTTTCAAGTATTAAAGGCTGACGTATGGAGATTATCCTATGTAGACTCAAGATGTAGAACCAGGTCCTACTGTGTAGTACAGGAAAATGTATTTGATATCCTGTGATAAATCATAACGGAAAGGAATATTTTAAAAGAATATATATACATATATATGTGTGTATATATATACACACGTATATACACATGTATAACTGAATATACACACATATATACACACATATATACACATGTATGACTGAATATACACATATATACACATGTATAACTGAATATACACAATATATATACACATGTATAACTGAATCACTTTTCTGTACAGCAGAAATTAACACAACACTGTAAAACAACTATACTTCAATAAAATAAGTTTTTTGAAAAAAAGAAGTAAAACCAGAGGTAAGATGAGAAAGTAATAACACAGATCACAGAACAGTTATCAAGATGGGGTAATCTGTGTTGAACAACACAGTCATTGCTGGAAGTCTTCAGATACTGGCTAGATGATCTTGGCAGTTTAAAATATAACCCCTGAACCTATTGAGTGGTGGGTCTTGATGCCTTCCCCTTGAATTTGGGCTTTGTGACTGCTTGACTAAGTGGAGTATATAGAAAGAGATGCTGTGGCAGTTGTTAGGCCCTGACCTTTAAGAAGCTGACAGCTTCTGCTTTTATACTTACTTTCAAAACTGCTGTGCAGGAGCTGAAGCTATCTGTGGAGAGCTCTACTCAGAGAAGAATTGACAGTCAGCAACAACTTTCAAGCCTTGTGATTGAACCATCTTGGATCCTCCAGCCCCAATCTAGGTGCCCAAGAATCCCCTCATGTACTTTCCCTAGTATGCCTGTCACTAAAAGGTCAAGTTTTCTTTATGATTTATTTCAGTCTTAACCATCGTTTCATCTCAGGCAGCATCCTATGCTAAAGTTGACTCCTATTATCTCCTAGTATCTGGTCTGAGGCAATTCCTGGCATTTCTTTATTTCTTAGATGATCTTACTCTAAATGTCTTTCTATCATGTGTCTCCTTATTACTACTTAAACCTTGATGAAATTATGCTTGTTTGCTTTTTTTTAATTTTTTAAAATTTTACAGTATTGTATTAGTTTTGCCAAATATCAAATGAATCCGCCACAGGTATACCTGTGTTCCCCATCTTGAACCCTCCTCCCTCCTCCATCCCCATACCCTCCCTCTGGGTCGTCCCAGTGCACCAGCCCCAAGCATCCAGTATCGTGCATCAAACCTGGACTGGCGACTCGTTTCATACATGATATTATACATGTTTCAATGCCATTCTCCCAAATCTCCCCACCCTCTCCCTCTCCCACAGAGTCCATAAGACTGATCTATACATCAGTGTCTCATTTGCTGTCTCGTACACAGGGTTATTGTTACCATCTTTCTAAATTCCTTATATATGCATTAGTATACTGTACTGGTGTTTTTCTTTCTGGCTTACTTCACTCTGTATAATCAGCTCCAGTTTCATCCACCTCATTAGAACTGATTCAAATGTATTCTTTTTAATAGCTGAGTAATACTCCATTGTGTATATGTACCACAGCTTTATTATCCACTCATCTGCTGATGGACATCTAGGTTGCTTCCATGTCCTGGCTATTATAAACAGTGCTGCAATGAACATTGGGGTACACGTGTCTCTTTCCCTTCTGGTTTCCTCAGTGTGTATGCCCAGCAGTGGGATTGCTGGGTCATAAGGCAGTTCTATTTCCAGTTTTTTAAGGAATCTCCACACTGTTCTCCATAGTGGCTGTACTAGTTTGCATTCCCACCAACAGTGTAAGAGGGTTCCCTTTTTTCCACACCCTCTCCAGCATTTATTGCTTGTAGACTTTTGGATTGCAGCCATTCTGACTGGCGTGAAATGGTACCTAATAGTGGTTTTGATTTGCATTTCTCTGATAATGAGTGATGTTGAGCATCTTTTCATGTGTTTGTTAGCCATCTGTATGTCTTCTTTGGAGAAATGTCTATTTAGTTCTTTGGCCCATTTTTTGATTGGGTCATTTATTTTTCTGGAGTTGAGCTGTAGAAGTTGCTTGTATATTTTTGAGATTAGTTGTTTGTCAGTTTGAATACCGCACTCACACCTATGGATAGATCAACTAAACAGAAAATTAACAAGGAAACACAAACTTTAAACGATACAATAGACCAGTTAGACCTAATTGATATCTATAGGACATTTCATCCCAAAACAATGAATTTCACCTTTTTCTCAAGAGCACATGGAACCTTCTCCAGGATAGATCACATCCTGGGCCATAAATCTAGCCTTGGAAAATTCAAAAAAATAGAAATCATTCCAAGCATCTTTTCTGACCACAATGCAGTAAGATTAGATCTCAATTACAGAAGAAAAACTATTAAAAATTCCAACATATGGAGGCTGAACAACACGCTGCTGAATAACCAACAAATCACAGAAGAAATCAAAAAAGAAATCAAAATTTGCATAGAAACTAATGAAAATGAAAACACAATAACCCAAAACCTGTGGGACACTGTAAAAGCAGTCCTAAGGGGAAAGTTCATAGCAATACAGGCATACGTCAAGAAACAAGAAAAAAGTCAAATAAATAACCTAACCCTACACCTAAAGCAACTAGAAAAGGAAGAAATGAAGAACCCCAGGGTTAGTAGAAGGAAAGAACTCTTAAAAATTAGGGCAGAAATAAATGCAAAAGAAACAAAAGAGACCATAGCAAAAATCAACAAAGCCAAAAGCTGGTTCTTTGAAAGGATAAATAAAATTGACAAACCATTAGCCAGACTCATCAAGAAACAAAGGGAGAAAAATCAAATCAATAAAATTAGAAATGAAAATGGAGAGATCACAACAGACAACACAGAAATACAAAGGATCATGAAAGACTACTATCAGCAATTATATGGCAATAAAATGGACAACATGGAAGAAATGGACAAATTCTTAGAAAACTACAACTTTCCAAAACTATACCAGGAAGAAATAGAAAATCTTAACAGACCCATCACAAGCACGGAAATTGAAACTGTAATCAGAACTCTTCCAGCAAACAAAAGCTCAGGTCCAGACGGCTTCACAGCTGAATTCTACCAAAAATTTAGAGAAGAGTTAACACCTATCCTACTCAAACTCTTCCAGAAAATTGCAGAGGAAGGTAAACTTCCAAACTCATTCTATGAGGCCACCATCACCCTAATACCAAAACCTGACAAAGATCCCACAAAAAAAGAAAACTACAGGCCAATATCACTGATGAACATAGATGCAAAAATCCTTAACAAAATTCTAGCAAACAGAATCCAACAACACATTAAAAAGATAATACACCGTAACTAAGTGGGCTTTATCCCAGGGATGCAAGGATTCTTCAATATCTGCAAATCAGTCAATGTAATACACCACATTAACAAATTGAAAAATAAAAACCATATGATTATCTCAATAAATGCAGAGAAAGCCTTTGACAAAATTCAACATCCATTTATGATAAGAACTCTCCAGAAAGCAGGAATAGAAGGAACATACCTCAACATAATAAAAGCTATATATGACAAACCCACAGCAAACATTATCCTCAATGTGAAAAAATGCTTGTTCTCTTTATTCTTAATGTCTTCCAAGGCCCTGTCAGTTCAGTTCAGTTGAGTCAGTCGTGTCCGACTTTTTGTGACCTCATGGACTGCAACATGCCAAGCCTCCCTATCCATCACCAACTCCCAGAGTTTACTTAAACTCATATCCATTGAGTCAGTGATGCCATCCAACTTTCTCATCCTCTGTCGTCCCCTTTTCCTCCTGCCTTCAATCTTTCCCAGCATCAGGGTCTTTTCCAATGAGTCAGTTCTCCCCGTCAGGTGGCTGAAGTATTGGAGTTTCAGCTTCAGCATCAGTCCTTCCAATGAATATTCAGGCCTGATCTTCTTTAGGATGGACTGGATGGATCTCCTTGCAGTCCAAGGGACTCTCAAGAGTCTTCTCCAACACCACAGTTCAAAAGCATCAATTCTTCAGCGCTCAGCTTTCTTCACAGTCCAACTCTCACATCCATACATGACCACTGGAAAAACCATAGCCTTGACTAGATAGACTTTTGTTAGGAAAGTAATGTCTCTGCTTTTTAATATGCTGTCCAGGTTGGTCATAACTTTCCTTCCAAGGAGCAAGTGTCTTTTAATTTCATGGCTGCAATCACCATCTGCAGTGATTTTGGAGCCCCCAAAATAAATTCTGACACTGTTTCCACTGTTTCTCCATCTATTTGCCATGAAGTGATCGGGCCGGATGCCATGATCTCTTTTCTGAATTTTGAGCTTTAAGGCCCTGTCACATGCCTGTTATTCTTAGCTTTTCCATGATTCAATTTAAAAGATTCCCCTTTTCATTTTATACCTATTTCCTTTTGATAGAAATAGCCAGCCTTTCCTTTTGATAGAAACAGCTTAAACAATTTTTTTGTTTGATGTTGTTGAGTGGCTCAATCATGTCTGACTCTTTGTGACTCCATGGACTGTAGCCCACCAGGCTCCTCTGTCTATGGGATTTCCCAGGCAAGAATACTGGAGTGGGTTACCATTTTCTTCTCCAGGGGATCTTCTTGTCCCAGGGGTTGAACTCATGTCTCCTCCATTGCAGGTGGACTCTTTACAGTTGAGCCACCAGGGAAGTGCTTAACCAAATCCAACCTGCCAAAAATTCCACTTAGTATAAATATTGGGTTATCAAAATCCTTTATCTATACAGTTACTACTACTTTAACATCTTAAGCTTTGGTGTAGAGAGAGGGCAATATTTCATCTGATGGATAATTTTCTTATAAAGGAACAATTCTTATACAGAGGTAGCATGGTTATGGTACTATAATCAGTGATTTATTAATTTTAAAATATAGTATGGTTTTATGGAAAGAAAATAGACTCCGATTCAGATGGAACTTGGTTTAATTCTAGCTTTTCCACTTACTAGCTGTATTGTTTCTGGATTTCTGTAAGTCTCAATTGCTTCACCCATAGATTACATAATCACTTTTTCAGATAAAGGAAAACTGATTGAGATAATGCATCTAAACCTTTGACTGCAGTTTGTAAGTCACTTGATATTTTAACTATCACAAAAATTATATCACCATTAGCTAAAGCTGGGACAATTTGATATGAAAAGTTATATAAAACATCATCATGTGTGTTTAAAATAGTTATTAATTCTGACATGAAAGGTTGAAATGTCTGAGAGATGGGTAGAGAATGAAAAATCTTGAGAAAGTTCTCATTTTAACACTTTTATAAGGGTATTCGGACTTCAGTAACTTGGTGCGTTGAATAAAGACTGTTAGAAAATCACTGATATTAGATTTATGGGTTTTCTTAAAAGAAAAAAAATATGTGAAATGATGTGGAATACTTTGAGAGATCATCTTGAGTGGTGCTAGAATTAAATAAGTATAAAGGGAAGAAACAATCTAATCAACAATGAAGATGCCACACAATGTAGAATAAGGAGGGAAAAAAAGTAGGAAGCAGAAAGAATGAGTTTTGGTTTAAGTAAGAGTAACATTCTTGAGAAAAATGTTATTTGCAATGAAAAATATATTAACTTTCTCACTTTGACTGAATTAAACATTTTGATTCATCTTTGACCAAAGAATAATTTGTTGTAGCTAATTAGCCAATTCAATATCTATAAATGAGATGTTTATTTAAATCTTATTTTTGAGTAACTTTGGAATTCCAGAGTGTTTGTGAATTCCTTTGAAATTAAGTTTGACTTTATGGGTATTACTTTGAGGAAGAGTAGACATTTTGGAAGAACAGAGGTGGAATCATAACTCACATTTATTCTCACCCTTATTATAATCACCTGTGAATAGCAGAATCACACACACAGAGTGCCTCCCACACATGCATACGGTCTTGCTTATAATTAATAAGTACCAGAGTGAAGCACACTATTGGAAAATGAAGTACCAGCAAAATTATACCATCTGAGTATAAGACTCAGCTCAAGGGATGAGTAATATTAGAATTGTGAAATACAGAGTAAAGCATACATTGAACATCTATAAAAGATTGTGATAGAAATAAAAATGTAAATTTTTGAGGAGAAATATAAGAAACTTTGTCAAAGCACATCTCCATATTAAAATAAAACTTTATATTTAAAGTTTTGTACCTTCAGGTGTTTCCTGATAGAAACTGAAACTAGAATTCATAAAGTGGAATCAACAGCAGAAATTCATACTGTATCCTTGGCCTAGACAATGGCTGCAGTGCTACAACAGAGTCAAACAATTGTTAAAGTTTTTATGAATTATATGAGCTGGTGAACATCACTTCAGTAGCTTGAAATGAGCCCTGAAGGGAATATTTACATCACAGACCTTGGAAAAACACTATAAATCAAAACTTTTCTTCCAGTTGTCAAATCGTTACCAGCATATGACTGGTTATGGAAATCACACTCTCTGTACTTTCAGATTAACATTTGCAGAGTTTCCACTTGGGAAAATGATTCAGCATGCATGTTAATATTTAGATACTGTTTTATGAGTGATTGATTACTATTATTAATGTTTTAATTCAAACATTAGAAGAGACTGCCTTGTAAGAAAAGTCAGAGAAAGTTTGTCCAATTTTCTTTCTCAAATTATCAAATGGGGAAATTAATATCTGAGAAATTTCTGGCAGAAGAATTGGCACTAAATTTTATTTTCTAAAAAGTTCAAATTAAGAAAAATAAACATAAATACAGTATACTAACACATATATATGGAATTTAGAAAGATGGTAACAATAACCCGGTGTACGAGACATCAAAAGAGACACTGATGTATAGAACAGTCTTATGGACTCTGTGGGAGAGGGAGAGGGTGGGAAGATTTGGGAGAATGACATTGAAACATGTAAAATATCATGTAAGAAACGAGTTGCCAGTCCAGGTTCGATACACGATACTGGATGCTTGGGGCTAGTGCACTGGGACGACCCAGAGGGATGGTATGGGGAGGGAGGAGGGAAGAGGGTTCAGGATGGGGAACACATGTATACCTGTGGCGGATTCATTTTGATATTTGGCAAAACTAATACAATTATGTAAAGTTTAAAAATAAAATAAAATTTAAAAACAAAAACAAAGCAGAAAAAAAAAAAAAGAAAAAGAATCCTCTCTACAGAAATCTTGTACTTAGAAACATAAACATTTTGTTCTAAAAAAAAAAAAATGATTTTAAACTCCGTTTAATCTAGGGAGTTGTTTTCATTAGGAAAACAGTGTAAGGTAAAATTGTTTTGGTTGACATACATTTATATGTGTTAAAAATTTAAGAAGGAAACAACTGTTTCATATAAATTTTATTGATATTCTGATACTTAAAAAGTAGTTTTAACTTTAAATAAATGATATTTACTGCATCTATATAAGGACAAAAAAAAAAAATGTTTCCAAGAAGAAAATAATGACCCAAGATCCTGTGTGTTCATGAGAAACATTTCCTGATAGCCTCAGTGGAATTTTTCCACTTTTCTATTTGCCAACTTAGCACTTAAAAATTTTAAAGCAATTTTCATCTGATGTTGGATTTTGGAATTAACACCTGATTTAACTGATAGGTAGATTGATTGACATTCTGATTAAATATAAAAATTCAGAGAATACATGTGAAAAGAGCAAAATTAGTTGTGTAGGAATGAGACTTTGGAACTCTGCATTTACAAGATGAAAACAGTTACTTTTTGTTTTTAAAAGAAAGTGAAGTTTACCAATTTCTTCCACACTCTACTATACCCACTTCCTCAATAATGTCACAATATCATACATTCTACCGAGATAGCAAACTTTCTGTTAGATCCTGCAACACCCTAAGTTGATGGCAGCCAACGATGGACTCATGTCCTCGGCTCCTTTCTTCTCTCTTCCTTCTTCCCCTTTCCTGTAATTCAAGGTGCATGCACATTATCTTAGGAACACATTGTTTTCTTAATTTATACTTAACCAAAACCATTAATTATAATTCCACTTATAGCAGTGCTGTTGGTGGCAATATTATGCTCAGTATTTATTTGATAGTTTAAGATTTTTCTATAAGACTGTGGGTTATTTATATAAGCCTACAAAGCCAAAGTTAACAGCTCTTATAAATCATAGAAGAATTTATGGTCAAAATTCCCAACTTAGAAAACAATATTGGTTCTGTTGTAAAAAGTAATCTTTAATATTTATTGCATATTGTCCTAAGTGTTTTATATGTTTAAAATGACCAGAAACTCATAACATCTCTAGAGAAATTTTCAGTGGCATTCCTATTTTGACAAACTTGAAGCACAAAAACTATACTCACTTTAGTTATGAAACAGATGTGTGAGAATGCAAAAGTAAAAATCTGGCTCTATAACTCATGCTCTTAACCACTATGTTAAACGGTTTATCTCTTAAGACCAGATTATCTTGATGAATTTTAGAGAAAGAACACTTGATAAGCACAAACTATACAATTTAAACTGACATAGTTTGATTAAAATATACTTCCTGTGGCGTATATTCAAGCCAAATCTGTGCTTTTGTTGCTCTTCTGGGAAGGCCAACCTGTTTTATTTTAATATGAGCTATACTTAGCTCAATATACTGTTCTTACTTGAAACCTGGACAAGTTATAGTCATAAGAAAAATCCTTAGTATGTCTAGAGAAATGGGTGCAAATTAAAAGGAAACAACAAAAACCCAAAACAGTACTAGATTCTCTGGAAAATGACTGCTGATTAATTTTCCTTTTAAGCCTCATATACTGAGAGACTATAATAATCATTGTACATTCTGTTGCTACTTAATGGGGAATTGGATGTTTAGGTAAGAGCCTGACAAGGCTAATTAGAAATCTATTCCTAAATTTTAATTTAAAGGTGGAAAACTAAAGAAGGTTCTTCCTTTTCCTCCAATAAATTTATCTCCCCCCACTTTCTCTGTCACACACACGCACATCATACATGAAGAATAAGAATAAGAAACTTCTGCAGCCGCTGCTGCTGCTGCTAAGTCACTTCAGTCGTGTCCAACTCTGTGCGACCCCATAGATGGCAGCCCACCAGGCTTCCCGTCCCTGGGATTCTCCAGGCAAGAACACTGGAGTGGGTTGCCATTTCCTTCTCCAATGCATGAAAGTGAAAAGTGAAAGGGAAGTCGCTCAGTCGTGTCCGACTCTAGCGACCCCATGGACTGCAGCCTACCAGGATCCTCCGTCCATGGGCTTTTCTAGGCAAAAGTACTGGAGTGGGGTGCCATTGCCTTCTCCGAAGAAACTTCTAAATCCTGCTTTAATAAAAGTTTAGGGTTCTCCTACCATAAAGAACAATATACAAAAAGGGAAGGCAGAAAGAATGGTTTCTGATTTAGCAAAAAAAATTTAAAAATGTAGATGTATATCGAAGGAAATAGCAAAAAGATATTAATCATTTGCCATGACATGGAAAGCTTGGTAATTAGAGACTTTTGTATCAGAGAAGGAAGTGCACTAAAATTAGATATAGTTGTTATAGATCTGCATTAGAAACAATTATATGCCCCCAGTTCCTCAATTCCACCTTGTGACTGTTTAACTGGGAATTCACAAAAGATAGCAACTAAAGTGCAATGTTTCCAGACTTGGAGACAGCAAAAAAGGGATGACTAGCCGGCTACACTTGACCTTAAGCAGGGA
The DNA here is from genome assembly GCF_027580195.1 of Bos mutus. Taxonomy (NCBI): domain Eukaryota; kingdom Metazoa; phylum Chordata; class Mammalia; order Artiodactyla; family Bovidae; genus Bos; species Bos mutus. The sequence continues at coordinate 54,145,448 of NC_091617.1, forward strand.
TTTTTGCAGAAGCTTTGCATTGATTAAAGTGAGCTTATCACATTATCCAAAAAGCCAGGAAAAGAGTTTATAGCCATGCAGGTAGGAGGGCAGTGCGTCTTTACTTCTGGAGAAATGAAAATATCCCAGAGTAGAAGAAAATAAAATTTGAAACATCCCAAGTACAAAACAAATCTCATTGTCTGATTGATTACAGTGAATTCCAGCAATGGATGAACTGTACCTATTCAAAAAGACCTGCAAATCATCTTTTCAGTGCCTTACTACTAGGTACAGACATATAGCTAAGAATAAACAGACATTGTGGTCATCGATAACTTCAGATATGCAGATGACAACACCCTTATGGTAGAAAGCAAAGAGGAACTAAAAAGCCTCTTGATGAAAGTGAAAGAGGAGAGCGAAAAAGCTGGCTTAAAACTCAACATTCAAAAAATGAAGAGCATGGCATCTGGTCCCATCAATTCATGGCAAATAGATGGGGAAACAGTGGAAACAGTGACAAAGTTTATTTTCTTAGGCTCCAAAATCACTGCAGATGCTGACTTCTCTATGAAATTAAATGATGCTTGCTCCCTTGGAAGAAAAGCAATGACCAACCTAGACAGCATATTAAAAAGGAGACATTACTTTGCCGACAAATATCTGTATAGTCAAGGCTATGGTTTTTCCATTAGTCATTTTATGGATGTGAGAGTTGAACCATAAAGAAGGCTGAACACTGAAGAACTGATCATTTTGAACTGCGATTTTGGAGAAGACTCTTGAGAGTCCATTGGATTGCAAGGAGATTAAACCAGTAAATCCTAAAGGAAATCAAATCAGTCCTGAATATTCATTGGAAGGACTGATGCTGAAGCTGAAACTCCAATACGTTGGCTACCTGATGTGAGGAACCAACTCATTAGAGAAGACCCTGATGCTGGGAAGTATTAAAGATAGGAGAAGGGGATGACAGAGGACGAAATGGTTGGATGGCATCACTGACTCAATGGACATGAGTTTAAGCAAACTCTGGGAGATGTTGATGGACAGGGAAGCTTGGCGTGTAGCAGTCCATGGGATTGCAAAGAGTCCGACACAACTGAGCGACTGAACAACAATAGGTTTGGGAGATACGATTAAAGAAATTTTGTAGGAATTAAGGAGATGAACAAACAGAAAAGATAAGAAAACTGTGGATCAGTTCAGTGGATCCAAAATTTGACAAGCAGGCATTTCAGGAAGAGAGATGGGAAAACAGGAGAAAAGTGATCAAAGGCATTATGAGAAATTCCGAAATCCAAGATGTATATTTCCACTTGAAATGTATTAATGAGAAAACAATGAATAAACACAGTATATCTGGGGTAAATTTTCAGGATACACAGGATAAAGCAAAGATGCTAAAATCATTAAGGGAGAAAAAGAAGCACATAGAATGAAATAGGAATCATCATGGAGTCAGACTTCTCAATGATGTCAGTAGCAATTTGAGATTCTGGTGGGCAGTGGAACAATACCTTGACAGTTTTCTAAATAGAATTTGATAACTGGCCAACCCACATATGGACATGAAGAGTATACATTTTAGGGGAGAAAAAGACTGAAAATGTTTCTGTGACTTGCATACCTCCTCAGAAAGCTCTTACTGGGTTCTGCAGAGCAAATATGTAAACCAAGAAAGAGGGGGGAAACAGGATCCATGGTAAATGTATTAAACACAATATAAAAGAGGAGAGAATGTCTAACATGACAGCTAATTAGAGAATAAAGATCTGAATTGATTTGTGAAGTGAATATTCTTTGAGAGGGAGTTCTCTATAAAACAAATAGAATGAGCACATTCAACATACTTTATTCATGTGGAAAATTATATGACCATAGAATGACCTGATATAGCAAACAAAAATGTAAGCAATTATTGTGTGTGTGTGCTAAGTAGCTTCAGTCATGTCCAACTCTTTGCAACCCTATGGGCCATACCCCATTAGGCTCTTCTGTCCATGGGATTCTCCAGGCAAGAATACTGGAGTGGGTTGCCATTTCCTCTTCCAGGAGATCTTCCTGACCCAGGGATCTAACCCGCATCTCTTACATCTCCTGCATTGGCAGATGGATTCTTTACCACTAGTACTGATTAATTTAGGAAAATGGAAAGGCACACAAGTAAAGAAATATAGTCATAGATGTTACTTGGTTATAAGTTGTAATTATATATACACTGATTGTATTTTTAAACTACTATTTAAAGGAGAAGAGGTGTGCAAGAGAACTAAAGGTGCATATTCCATAATAGGATGTCAAAAGAAAAAAAAAACCTAATACATCAAAGGAGATCTTTGTTTCCAGTAGCTTTTTTTTACTGATCAGAAGTGATAGGCCCATTTGGATCTTGGCAATAACATATTCACTGTTTGTGCTCCAATATGGAACAAATGTATTGCTTTGTTTCCTTTCTTTAATGTTGATACCATGGCCCTGAGCTGAACTTCCCTGCTTCTTTTCTTTCAACAGACCTAAGTAAAAGGCTCATTTTAGGACCAATAATGGGGCTGTTCTGTCAAATAGTACCTGCTTTTGATGATGCTATATGCATCAAATCCCATACAAATTTCTCTGCCTTACAATATGAAAGATCTAGTCAAGGAGCTATAATAAATAGTATGTAATAAACTTCAGTTGTTTATTATGATTGGTGGCAGAAACCAGTAATAAAAGTAGGTTCAGTGGAGGGAAAGTAATTTCCAAATAGAATGAGAGCTACTTGAGGATGAAAGACAAATCTGAAGTGGTATATCTTGTGTCACACTCAAGAACCACACTAGTTCTCAGTAGTAGAGGAAGGAAAATAAATTGTGTATGCCACAGAGACAAGGAGGATAATAAATTGAGGACAAATATAGGAGGGAGGGATATGTGTTTTGAAATTTCCTTAGTTAAAGGGATCTAGGGAGCATCTTTCAGGATTAAATACTTTTGTTTTTCCCTAGAACACTCATCATTACAAGTACTACTATTCTTATTAGGCAAGATTGAAAGAGAAATGTTAATATCATGTGTTGAGAATATTTAGAGTGGGATCTGGGAAGCTAAGTTTGGCTTGATCACCCACCAACAAAAACATTTTAGCTGATAAACTTGCTTCACTGAGCTTTACTTTTCACTCTTCAAATAATTGAAAACACCATATAGAAGAAACTGTTTGGAACTGACATTTAAATCATAGATTCATAAGTATCTAAAGTATATCAGTGATGAATGAGTATATAACTATATTGAAAACTACTCCTCCGTAAAATCTTCCTGGGTAAAATAATTATGACAGAAAAGAAATAATTTTTGATTCTCATACACGTTGCTCTCACTTAAATCAATTCTTATTTATATTGAAAGGTTTTCATTTCAAAATAGATTACCAGAAGATTTATTCATCAAAACTCAGTCTATTTTGTTCTGTTACACTAAAGGATTCCTGCCTCAAATCCATTTTGTTGGAATAAAGGAAGATAGAAATAAAATATTTCAGGATTCTGAAAATATCTTAAAATAATGATGACTAAAACAAGAAAAACTTTTAGATGATTATTGTTGATGGTTTACCAAATATTTACAATACTAAAATATTTAAAATCTGTGTTTCATAAAAAATAAATCACAAAAAAGTCAGTGGAGCTGAAGACTTTATTACAAAACTATCTCTCAGCATGACATTTCTAATGTTGCTTTGTCTCATATTCCTCCTGTGGAGATTAGCAATCCCTAAAGCTTTAATGGTTCTGCTTTTGTTCTTAATTATTTGACAATCATAACATCTTTAACTTTTTGGCCAAGGTAGCCCTTTTACGATTTTTTCCCCAGTTCAATTAAGTTTACTGAAATTCAATGAATATGTACATATATAAATACATTTAAGTACACATATACATATATATTTGGAGAAGGCAATGGCACCCCACTCCAGTACTCTTGCCTGGAAAATCCCATGAATGGAGGAGCCTTGTGGGCTGCAGTCCATGGGGTCGCTAAGAGTCGGACACGACTGAGCGACTTCACTTTCACTTTTCACTCGCATGCATTGGAGAAGGAAATGGCAACCCACTCCAGTGTTCTTGCCTGGAGAATCCCAGGGACGGGGGAGCCTGGTGGGCTGCCGTCTATGGGGTCGCGCAGAGTCAGACACGACTGAAGTGACTTAGCAGTAGCAGCAGCAGCATACATATATATTATAAATTTATATATATATATATGTTTGTTTTGAGATTAAGCAAACATGTATGTCTGGAAGACAGCATTCATTCTGCAATAAAGGAGGAAATGTGGTTCAAGTTATATTTATTCATTAATAATAATAGCTCATTGTTTAGTCAGTTAATGTGTTAGAGGCACTCTACCAAGAGCTTTACTTATGTTATCCATTTTAATCTTTATAACAATACTATGGGCCATGTATTTTTTAAAAATATTTAATCACAGAGACATTATTTTGCCAACAAAGGTCTGTCTAGTCAAGGCTATGGTTTTTCCTGTGGTCATGTATGGATGTGAGAATTGGACTGTGAAGAAAGCTGAGCGCTAAAGAATTGATGCTTTTGAACTGTGGTGTTAGAGAAGACTCTTGAGAGTCCCTTGGACTGCAAGGAGGTCCAACCAGTCCATCCTAAAGGAGATCAGTCCTGGGATTTCATTGGAAGGACTGATGCTAAAGCTGAAACTCCAATACTTTGGCCACCTCATGTGAAGAGTTGACTCATTGGAAAAGACCCTAATGCTGGGAGGGATTGAGGGCAGGAGGAGAAGGGGACGACAGAGGATGAGATGGCTGGATGGCATCACCGAATCGATGGATGTGAGTTTGAGTGAACTCTGGGGGTTGGTGATGGACAGGGAGGCCTGGCATGCTGCAGCCCATGGGATCACAAAGAGTCGGACACAACTGACCAACTGAACTGAACTGAATCACAGAGTGAGAATAAACTTACTCATCATCTCATTTAACATTACATGTTCTAGGGGTTTTGAAGCTAGAGTATCTGATCAAAAACTGACTTCTTAAGCACTTTGATAAATCACTTTATTCAAGATGAGCAGCAATAAAACAAGTGAATATGAAGTCTTTAAAAAAGCAAATTTATGTATATGAAATAGGAAAATGATAAAGGAAGTATCCTTTATCTATTAAACATTGTTATTATTAGATTTGGACTACCTTTCTGAAAAACATCTGGATCTTTTCTCACAAGAGATGAATTTGTTATGAGGAGTTAAAGTATAGTAGTACTGCAGTGACTTCCTTTGAATATAATAAATCAAAGAGCTTTGTACTGATATTATACAACCAAATTAAGCGTGAAAAATAAGGAAACAGGTCAATCCAGTGCTACTGTCAATTATCTATGGCAGCCATGGCAGTGCTGTTTTAGAATATAAGATGGAGTTCTTTGCTATATGATGGAAATTCTTTGCTGTCTTTTGTGCATCTGCTTCAAATGACATTGCCAATTTTGCTTTGACAACTTTGTATTTGTTTTTTTTTTATTGAGATATAGTTTATTTACAATGTTATGTTAATTTCTGCTATACAATAAAGTAAATCAGCTACATATACATATGTCCCCTCCTCTTTGGACCTCCTTCCAACACCCCCATCCCATCTATCTTATTGTTTATCACTATCCTGATAAAGATTGTAAAATATGTCAAAATCTTTATCCATACAGGTTCCTAGGTGAACTTTGGAACCTTTCCATTTGCCACTCATTCTATAGCCTTAAAATTTAGACTTCACTCATGACAAGAAAATGTATCATTTTTCTACAATTTCACAGCCTGAAGAAAACCAACAGATCGAGTCCTCAGGTGCCATTCTGGTCATCTTCCTTTCACTGTGATCATCAAACAGAATCCTCCTATAACTCTCAAAATAACGTAGGTATTTAGAAATCAAAAACTGGTAAAAGAATTATCAAGTAAAATGGAAACTAATAATAATTGGGACAGATCCTCCCAATTCTATTTCTACCCTTCTCTTTTAGAGAAGGTTGAGAAATTGATGTTTCTATGACTAATTAATAGTTTTGGATTAAACCTGAGACTTCCATTTATGAGCATTATTGATAAGCTGTTAGCAGTTGAATTATTCTGTTAAGAACAATTAGAAAAGTTGAATAAAATGCAAAATATGTTTGAAGTTATTAAAGACATACCTGAACAGATAGGACTTGAAGAACCAGAGTTTTGAGTATAGCATTATGGTTTGAATGTGTCCTCCCTCCAATTCATATATTGAAATCTTAGCCCTCAGTACTTCAGAATATGATGTTATTTGGAAATAGGGTCATTGCAATTGTAATTAAGTTAGAAAGGGAAACTTGGAGACAGATGCTCACAAAGAGAATGACTTGTGAAAATGAAAGCAGAGATTAAGGTGATACATTTATAAGTCAAGGAACATAAATTTAAGAAACGTATGGAGTGACTCCTTTCCTCACAGTCTTCAGAAAGAACCAACACTCCCAATGCCTTGATTTTGGACTATTAGTCTCCAAAATTATAAGACAATAAGCTTCTCCTTTTTTAGGCCACTCAGTTGTTGGCACTTTGTTACAGGTATTCTAGCAAACTCATACAAGTTGGGAAATACATTGAGATGCCATGTTTTACCTCAAAAGCTTTTTCTGATAAATAAATGGTATAAGGCTTAAAAGATTAAAAAAAATCTGAGCAGAAAATAAGAGACTGGAAATATGAGCCAAGTTTTTGATAGAGTCATGTGACTAGGGAGACAAAATTTGATGTGCAGATCTTCCAAATGAGCCAAGTTTGAGGGGCCAGAATTCAGGAAAGAAAGGAAAACATTGACTTTACCTAATGCTTTTCCTTCAAAGATAATTTGAGATTTGTAAATGGGGCAGGAGAAGAGAAGAGGCAGCACAATTGCTAGAAGCCAAGCAAAGCTATGGGCAGTATACAATGCTGGCAAGATCCAAAAAACTGGAATTTAATATCCTCAGTGAGATGTACTGTGGAAAATGCAAGAATAATAGCACAGAAGTAAGGTGAACAGGAAATAGAAACATCCTCAGGTTTCAGATTAACTCAATTCTAAATGAAAATTACTGTGATTTTCCCTTACTTTAATTATCTGTCAAAAATAAGTGTATATCTTCTTTGGAAGAATATAACATTGAACAGAATCTCTATAATTTAGTATACAGCACACCCAGCATTCAGTTACAATTTAACAGGAAAGCCAAAGGCAGGAAAACATAACCAAAAACCAAAACATTAAACAACAGTAGAAACAGACCCAGAACTGACCTAGATATTGGAATTATGAAGCATAGACCTCTATGAAACCTTGATTAATAATTTTTGAATGATAAGATAAATATAAAAAAATCACAAGAGAATTTTATACATGGAAAACAATGTAAACAATTATTTTAAAAAGTGTAATAATTAAAACTGTGAAGTCAATATATAGCTTACCAGTTTATTAGATATAGCAGAGGAGGGTGTTAGTAAAGTAGAAAAATAACTACATAAAATATTCAAAATAAAGCATAGAGAGGAAGAAAATGAAATATTAATGAAAGGACATAGGAAACAAATCGGAAAATGAGAAAGTTAACACATAGTCGCAAGGTAAAAAGATAAAAATCAAGCCAAAACCATATCTGCAGAGATAGTGATGAAAACTTATCTAAATGAGAAGTGAAAGACTTCAGTCCATGGATTCAAGAAGGTTTATGGACCAAAAGCAAAATAAATACAAAGAAAGCCAAAAGTACATAATAGGGTATCTGATAGAAATCAATGAGAGAGAAAAAATTATAAAATCAGTGGAGGTAGGAGACGCAAGGTGGCTTAATAGATAAAAATCACATTGCCATTGAAGGGAACCCAATGAAAATTACAACTCGGCCTCAATCAAAGCTATGAAAGTGAGAAGACAGTGGTTTGACATCATCAATTAGCTGAAGACATCATCAATTCTATGTCTTATATAGAAAAAGACATATTGAGAAATTATAATTGATGAAAATCTTAAACACAATATCATTGAAAAGATCCTAACACTACAGTTAAGAAAATAATATACTATGATCTACTAAGGTTTAAGCCAGGATGCAAGGATGTTTAATTATTAGAAAAATCTGTTAATAGGATGCAAAATATTAATAGGTCTAAGGAAAAATTAAGATGTTTAGCTCCATTTAGATCACTGGTATTAGAGGTTTACATGTATGGCTTTACTTTTGTTTTATATTTGATATACCTATTCTTTTCATTTTTTAAATTTGTTTTTGCTTTATTTCAGGGTAAGCAAGAGATTTTATCATTCTAATTGCCCCTCCTATTAATTTGTTAGTTACATATTATTTTATTCATCTATTGTTTGAACCGGGCTTTCCTGATAACTCAGTTGGTAAAGAATCCACCTGCAATGCTGGAGACCCCAGTTCGATTCCTGGGTTGGGAAGATCCCCTGGAGAAGGGATAAGCTACCCATTTCAGTATTCTTTGGCTTCCATCATAGCTCAGCTGGTAAAGAGTCTGCCTGCAATGCAGGAGACCTGAGTTCGAACCCTCGGTGGGACAACACCCTGGAAAAGGGAAAGGCTACCCATTCCAGTATTCTGCCTTGAGAATTCCATGGACTATACAGGGCATGGGGTCACAAAAAGTCGGACACAACTGAGTGACTTTCACTTTCACGCTATTGTTGGAACCAACAATTATAATATTCACTCTTGATATAATAGATTCTCTATGAATTATTACCTTTACCACCTCGTATCAAAGTTAAAAAAAAAAACTTAGAAAACTTTTACCTTTATTCCCTTCCACTTTTTGTGTTATTACTCTCATGTGTTTTAATTCTACATTTACTTAGAAGTAATCTGGACTACATAGCTTTGTTTGATACAGCTAACAGTTATTTGTAATTACCTAGACATTTACACTTTCTCTTCTGCATTCTTTCCTGCATTTCTGTATTTTCATCTGAGAAAAGTTTCTTCTGTGTTTTCTCTTTAATTTTTTTCCCTTTTAAAAGAATTCCTTTAGTATAGTTTTAGTTTATGTTTCCTGGAAATTAATATTTGCTTTTTAATTTTTATTAAAATAGATATTAAAATATCTATTTTAATTTTTATTTGTGAATAATTTCAAAATTACAGGAAAGTTGTAAAAAATATTTTTCTTTACCCAAATTATTATTTATTCTTTCCCTCTCTATTAGCTTTTCATTTGTCTCTTTTGCTTACACACACACTCTTTTTTTTCCTGAATCATTTGCGGTTAAATTACACACATGATGATTCAGTTCAGTTCAGTAGCTCAGTCCTGTCAGACTCCCCACGACCCCATGAACTTCAGGACACCAGGCCTCCCTGTCCATCACCAACTCCTGGAGTTTACCCAAACTCATGTCCATTGAGTCGATGATGCCATCCAACCATCTCATCCTCTGTTGTCCCCTTCTCCTCCTGCCCTCAATCTCTCCCAACATCAGGGTCTTTTCAAATGAGTCAGCTCTTCCCATCAGGTGGCCAAAATATTGGAGTTTCAGCTTCAACATCAGTCTTTCCAATGAACACCCAGGATTGATCTCCTATAGGATGGACTGGTTGGATCTCCTTGCAGTTCAAGGGACTCTCAAGAGTCTTCTCCAACACCATAGTTCAAAAGCATCAATTCTTACTTGCTCATAAACATTTCAGTAGGGCTTCACCGGTATCTCAGTGGTAAAGAATCTGCCTGCAATGTGGGAGACCTAGGTTTGTTCCCTGGATCAGGAAGATCCCCTGGAGAAGGGTTTGATAACCCACTTCTATATTCTTGCCTGGAAAATCCCATGGACAGAGGCATCTGGGAGGCTACAATGCATGGGGTCTTAGAATCTGACTGAACTGGAGCGAAAGAGCACTGAGCATTCATGTTGCAAACATTTCAATGTGTATTTCTTAAGAATAGTTGCATTCTTTTTTTTTTTTAAAGAGCCACTGTATGGTCATCAGCTCTAATATATTCAATAATGATGATTACTTTAATCTAGAATTTTTTAGTTTTGTCATTTGAACCAATGATATAATTTTATAGGACTACTTTTCCCTCTAGTACAAGATCCGGTATAGCAAGTACTGCACTTAGATAGACTTCCCAGGTGGTTCAGTGGTAAAGAATCTGCCTGCCAATGCAAGAGATGCAGGAGACCTGGGTTGGATCCTTGGGTAGGGAAGACATCCTGGAGGAGGACATGGCAACCCACTCCAGTATTCTTGCCTGTAAAATCGCATGGACAGAGGAGCCTGGTGGACTACAGTTAACAGGGTTGCAAAGAGTCTGACCTGACTTAGCTACTGAGCATACACACTGCACTTAGATGTCCTGACTCTTTAGACTCCTTTTATCCGGCACATTTCCACAGCCCTTTTTTGTCTTTTACGATTCTGGTATTTGATGACTACAGTCAGAATCCATCCTGATTTTAAATTTTACTCACCTCCAGTTGGATTTAATCATCTTTTCCTGTGAGGAAATGTGTATGAATCCTGGAGTTGCTGGTGCTGATGGGGTAGGTAAAGATGGAATCCATTTTTATTTCACCTACCCTCTTGTTGATATTATATATTAACTCAAAGTCCTCACAGCTATTCTAAGAAATAGATATATTATACCTCTAATTATCTCAAGCAACAAAACCATATGCATATTTTTGGTATGTATGTATAGTGCTATTGCTGAGATCAGACTTCCTGGAGTAAAAAGCCTGTTTACTCAGAAAACAGGAACAATCTAAGTGCTTTCATTTCATTTATATGCTGCTACAGTCAACTGCCAAACTGTACTTTACAAGCAGAATAAGTTCAATTTCTTCCAGCTGGAATTATAAATACTATTTTTTTATATACCAAAGTAACATCTTTCCATAGTTTTATGAGAAGAAATTTACAAATTTTTTTCCTCAAAAATCAAGATCTCTTCAGAAAATTAAAGCAACCATGATATTAATGTATAACAAATTAGATATCAAGGAAGTATATATAATTTTCTTCTTACTCTGAAAGGGATCTATATATATATATATATACATATGTATATATATGTATATGCATACATATATGTATATGTATGCATATATATATATAGTTCTAAATACCTTTGTAATATTATAAATTGGAGTTGGTTTTAATAGTAACTTTACTGAAATATAATCCACATTTTAATCTTCTCCTTTTGCTGCTGATTATTTGAATTTTACTTCCTACTCCTTTTATTTCAAATTTCCCCAAGAGGAAAAAATAAAGCAAATAATATTCTTTGATAAAGAAAAAAGAAAGATAAAATGATCTGTCTAAATTCTTCCACGGAGAAGGCAATGGCATCCCACTCCAGTACTCTTGCCTGGAAACTCCCATGGATGGAGGAACCTGGTGGGCTGCAGTCCATGGGGTCATGAAGAGTCGGACACGACTGAGTGACTTCACTTTCACTTTTCACTTTCATGCATTGGAGAAGGAAATGGCAACCCAGGTTTATTTGGGAAACATGAAACAGATTTATCAAATGCTAAATAAAGACTACAATTTCAACTTTATAACAAATTTCTCAGAGACAACTCACTTATGTGTTTTGTCATGTGAAAAATATAGGACCATATATTTATTTTATAAAGAATAGAGTAAGGTGCATTTGTTTAAATTATACTTATTTTTTAAAGTATTTCTTTAGCTATATCTTTATTGAGATAAATCAGAAATACTTAATACATGAATTTCCCAGGTCGTACTAGTGGTAAAGAACCCATATGCCATTGCAGGAAGCATAAGAGATGAGACACGGGTTCAATCCCTTGCTCGGGAATATTCCTCTGCAGGAGGGCATGGCAACCCACTCCAGTATTATTGCCCGGAGAATCCCATGGGCAGAGGAGTTTGATGGGCTACAGTCCATAGTGTTGCAAGGAGTCAGACACGAGTGAAGTGATTTAGTACACAAGCACACACTTAATACATACATGCCAAAAAATGAATGGATGAATGACATTACATTGTAATATTTGTCAATGTTCAGATTAGTTGATGGTATTGGAAAACATCTTTCAAAGGGGAAAGAGGAGAAAATCTCAAAATAAAGTACGAAGAAAATGGTGGGCTTTCAAGAAAATGCATTTTAATTCCATGTTAGGCCTAACTTAAAATTGACTAGAGCTGCCTGCAGTCTTGAAAAGTCACTTGTAGATTATAGCAACCAGAATTTATTTGTTAATCTGGTCATTCTGAACTAGACTGTTGGTTAACATTCTATACTCTATGCTTTGTTCTCCCTGTTTACTCTTGTGTCCATTTCTCTCTGAGAGTACCATTCCTGTCAGCAGCTTCATGAAACCTGTAACTCTACACTTAACGGAGAAGGCCATGGCACCCCACTCCAGTACTCTTGCCTGGAAAATCCCATGGATGGAGGAGCCTGGTAGGCTGCAGTCCATGGGGTCGCTAAAAGTCGGACACGACTGAGCGACTTCCCTTTCACTTTTCACTTTGCTGCATTGGAAAAGGAAATGGCAACCCACTCCATTGTTCTTGCCTGGAGAATCCCAGGGACGGGGGAGCCTGCTGGGCTGCCGTCTATGGGGTCGCACAGAGTCGGACATGACTGACGTGACTTAGCAGCAGCACACTTAAACCACCCATTCATCAATGCATGGTTCATCAACCCATTCAAACCAAAATGCAGGTCTATCAGGAAACCCTTGCTGATCTTCCCAACTTGAACTGACCTCTCCTTCATCTGAATCTTCCTGGCACTTGGTTCCTCTATTGAGCTGCTGAGTCCACTGCCATTTCCTCCACTTCCTTTTCTAGTTCAGCCTTGTAAAGGACTGCTACTTCAGAAGAAATGTGTCTCTTTGGTATCTAATTTATTATACATCAGAGTTGGAGAGGAAAAGTGTTGCTGGTGAAGAATATTTTAATATTCTTAATTTAATTCTAAAGCTGTTGTTAGAGCAGTGCATATAAAGCTAGAAATAAAGAGTAGCAAAGGGGTATGCATTTGCCTTTCAAAGGAAAGTGAATCAATTTGTTAATTTAGTGCAAGATCCTCAAGAGTTCATAAGTGTGAACAAGATAAAAATTATATAAAGAAGAGATATACAAAGGATAAGAGAAATTTGAAAGGTGCTGGTAATGGTGGTAAAGGCAGTGATATAATAAGTCACTCAACAAAGAGAGAAATTTCATGGAATGGTATGTGTGTGGTTAATAAGAGAAGGCTGCACATTTAGAATATATCCAAGTTGAGTCACTTGTTGTCTAGCCCTTTAATTTCCACAGTCAGTACATCGATGACTTCTAAAGGCAGAGGCAACTATGAAAAGCAGGTGTTAGAATAGAAAGGCAAAACAGAATAATATATACAAATCTAAAGAGAAAAAATAAAAAGAGAAATATTACTATTTCATGAGAAGTCTTCACAAACTTTAATCTATTTAGTTTTAGTTCTTTGTTCTGTCGAAGTTATTTTTATGGATCAGGATGAGGCTGAGTAAAGAAGCATGCAAACAAGATCAGAACTTCTCTTTATAAAGTCAGGAAACGGGCAACTGATTTTGACCCAAATCCTAGCAGAGGCCACACAATTAGCAGGACTTTATCCCTCAGTGAGCAAAGGTCTTGCTCTGAGTCTGAAGGCCTAAAAAATGTAGCCTACATGGACAATTAATATTGATTCATCCTTCTCCCAGAAATTAAGGACACACCTGGGCTATTTTGAATATAAATTAGATTAATCAGAGGTTCATTTAGTCTAAGTAAACTATTTTGAGACCCTGTGATGGAGCAACTATCTAGAGATCTGAAGATCTTCAGCTCAAATCTCAGCAGAGGGAAATCTGTTTCCTTTTAGACATAGTGAAAAGTGTTCCTTTCTAGGGAAAAATAAAGCAATATAGTGAATTTCCATCATAACAAGGTATAGACTGGCATTCAAATATTTTCAATTTTTTACCACTCTCAAGAATAATTTTATTAAATGTTTGTGGAATTAACTACTATAAAGAATTATAAAGAACAGCATGAATACATAGCTAAAAATGACATTCAAAACAAAACAAAAACATAAAGAGAGACAAAATTTGATAGAAATTAAAAATATACAATGCATGGGATTTGTTTCCACCTCCTGCTTTTACTCCCTACCTCTACTCCCATACAATATGGTGATATTTAAGTTGTTTTGTATTAAGATCCTTGTGTGGGAAGAATTGGAGAAGGAAATGGGCAACGCTACTCCAGTATTCTTGCCTGGAGAATTCCATAGACAGAGGAGCCTGGCGGGCTACAGTCCATGGGGTTGCGAATGTTTCTAATAGGTAAGCACCTTGGCCCTTTCATACATTCCTTCCAGCTCCATAATCTTCAGTCTACCATTTAAGTCCATTTCTGCCTGACTTCTTAATCAGGAAACCTCAAGAGACATGTTGACACAGTCAGTGAGAACCTAGCTCTTGAACATGGTGTTTACAGATCATATACTCCTATGTAAACCTCTCTGCTCCAATGCCCATCATTCCTCTGAGGGATCTTAAAACCTGTCCCTTTGTTTCTGCTGCCCTAGGCTCTGGACCCAGAGAAGGCAATGGCACCCCACTCCAGTACTCTTGCCTGGAAAATCCCATGGATGGAGGAGCCTGGTAGGCTGCAGTCCATGGGGTCGCTAAGAGTCGGAAGCGACTGAGTGACTTCCCTTTCACTTTTCACTTTCATACATTGGAGAAGGAAATGGCAATCCACTCCAGTGTTCTTGCCTGGAGAATCCCAGGGACAGGGGAGCCTGGTGGGCTGCCGTCTATGGGGTTACACAGAGTCGGACGACTGAAGTGACTTAGCAGCAGCAGGCTCTGGACCATCCATCACCTGGTACCATGAAATGTAACATCAGTAATCACTTGCTTCCTTCAGGCTTCCTGCCAATTGTGTTTTGGAGACGTGGGTTCATCTGTCTTTGATTCATTAAGTAAGAATGTTAAAGGAATGTGTATCTGCCCCTGCAAATCATGTTCCAGTGCTGATAGAAAATCAGGAGGACCAAAGCCAGAAGTTAGTTTTTGAAGTGCACGGAATTGTTATTGGAACAAAGTCACTCATTCCACCAATAAAACTGGTAATCATAGCACTTTTAAAGGGTGTTTTCATGGCTTTGAGAGTGCAGAGCACATTGTCAGAGGAAAGCAAAAGAAATCACAAAATTGAAGCCCTGTGTGTGCTATTATTAGATTGCCACATCCTAGGTATCACTTTAAACTTACAGATAAATTCTTGTCAGGACATGTTTAAAAGAGTATTTAGAACATCTTTCCGTGTGCCTCTTGCTGCTTTCAGGGGAAACAGCTATTTCCAACTGGACACATAAAACAGCTGTCAAAGCTCGATTTTCTGTAGAAGATTGTCAAACACTAGAGCACAAGAGTAGAAACAAATATTTTCCCAACATATCTATATGTGAACTATTTGGAATTACTCTTTTCTCTGGCTGGAATAATTCTTGTTCAGCATTAAATATGTTTCTTATTGGAAAAGAAGAAGAATTCCCTTGTGGCTCAGACAGTAAAGAATCTGCCTGCAATGAGGGAGACCCAAGTTCGATCCCTGGGTCAGGATGATCCATCCCCTGGAGAAGGAACTGGCATTCACTTCAGTATTCTTGCTTAGAGAATTCCATGTACAGAGGAGCCTGGAAGGCTACAGTCAGTGGGGATCCCAAAGAGTCGGACATGACTAAATGATTACACTTTCACTTTTTCGTTGGAAAATAGCATGCAATGAAGTAGGCTGATTTTACATTTTTAGTGAGAAGTGCACAGCATGATGAGCTTATGGGGATGATAAGGTGATAAGGCTCTATGGTTAACTGTCATTTGCGAGGGAAAAAAGTACCCTTAGTCTTTTCTTCAACCATGGTTGGAAATTCTGATAGATGTTGGGTACAGGGACCTTTTCTTTGGTGCAAGAGAAAAAAGCAACAAGTATAAACAAACTTACAAAAAAAGCAAGGACATGAAATAGCAATAGACTTATAAAGTTGCTTGTCACTACTGTTAAGCACAGAGGTCAGAGGTGGCTCATAGCTCATGATGATATTCATGACCAAAGATTTCAGCTATGTGTCTCCATTTCTTGAGCTGTGTTGTTCCTTTTCCTCTCTCCACCTGTGCCATCCATGGGCATGCACCTCTCAGATCTCCCATGAAGAGAGATCTTGAGGTTTTCTCTGGCTGTCACCCCTTTGGGAATCAGCCTGACACTCAGTCTTCCTGGGTTGCTCTCAGCTGATGCCTGATTGCAACTGTCCTGATTTGTTCTAAATCTCCCCTTTCAGCCTAACTGGGACTCTCTTAGAGCTTCACCACAATTTTCAGCTCTTCCTACTCAGTCCTTCGTTGTATCCTCTCTTCTTTCACAGGCATCTTCTCTGAATCGATTTCTAGAGCTTCTTTCTACTTACTCTTATTACCTTTCCCTCAATCCTTCACAAGCACTTTGCCCATTAAATGTTCCCCACATTTAATTTCCTCTTGATGTTACTTATCAGAGTAGCACACAATCTGAACTAGCAGACACTCTAAAACTGATATTACTTATGACAAGTCAAGGCCAAGTTCAAATGCCACTAACTTCATGAACTTTCTTCAGATTATTCTAACTGGTTATAATTTCTCATTTGTTGAAACCCTTCCCACAAGACCATTTTTAAAAGACTATTGTAAAATTATTTTAGCAATTGCTTTATTTCTCTAATTTTGAAGACAGACAATATTGCACTACTTGAAAATTATTTATTCTTTCACACTGTTTATTATACTACCTGACCTAGAGGAGGTCTTTATCAACTTAAATTCAATTTAATCAAATGGATTTTGTTTTACTTAACACATGCTTCCAGCCACCAGAAAACAACCTGGATGGCTCGCTGGTTTTCTTCAATGCACATCATTTTCAGAAGGCATACTTTCTCCTTTTATGATATATGTGTTATCTTCTAAATGTCCCACTTAATTGTTTTTCAGTAAGGGTTAGAAGATTCAGAGTTCTCTGTTTGCAATATGTTTACTCATGTTTCTATTTTATTGAACATATCCTGTGTGCTTCATCCTGTGCTTGAAGATAAAAACACTAAGATGAAAAAAAGACATGGCCCTTATCTTCAAATAGCTTAAAGTATAGTTAGTTAGGGGGCTTCCCTGGTGGCTCAGACGGTAAAGCGTCTGCCTGCAACACGTTAGTTCAGTCACTTAGTCATGTCTGACTCTTTGAGATCCATAGATTGCAGTATACCAAGTCTCCCTGTCCATCACCAACTCCCAGAGTTTACTCAAACTCATGTCCAATCCCACTGCTGGGCATACACACTGAGGAAACCAGAAGGGAAAGAGACACGTGTACCCCAATGTTCATCGCAGCACTGTTTATAATAGCCAGGACATGGAAGCAACCTAGATGTCCATCAGCAGATGAATGGATAAGAAAGCTGTGTGGTACATATACACAATGGAGTATTACTCAGCCATTAAAAAGAATACATTTGAATCAGTTCTAATGAGGTGGATGAAACTGGAGCCTATTATACAGAGTGAAGTAAGCCAGAAGGAAAAACAGAAATACAGTATACTAACGCATATATATGGAATTTAGAAAGATGGTAACAATAACCTGGTGTACGAGACAGCAAAAGAGACACTGATGTATAGAACAGTCTTACGGACTCTGTGGGAGAGGGAGAGGGTGGGAAGATTTGGGAGAGTGACATTGAAACATGTAGAATATCATGTAAGAAACGAGTTCCCAGTCCAGGTTCGATCTTGTGATACTGGATGCTTGGGGCTGGTGCACTGGGACAACCCAGAGGGATGGTGTGGGGAGGGAGGAGGGAGGAGGGTTCAGGATGGGGAACACATGTATGCCTGTGGTGGATTCATTTTGATATTTGGCAAAACTAATACAATTATGTAAAGTTTAAAAATAAAATAAAATTTAAAAAAAAAAAAAAAAAACTCATGTCCATTGAGGCGGTGAGGCCATCGAACCATCTCAGCCTATGTTGTCCCCTTCTCCTCCTGCCTTCAATCTTTCCCAGAATCAGGGTTTTTGCCAATGAGTCAGTTCTTCCCATCAGGTGGCCAAAGTATTGGAGTTTCAGCTTCAGCATCAGTCCTTCTAATGAATATTTAGGACTGATATCCTTTAGGATGGACTAGTTGGATCTCATTGCTATCAAAGGGAATCTCAAGAGTCTTCTCCAACACCACAGTTCAAAAGCATCAATTCTTCAGTGCTCAGCTTTCTTTATAGTCCAACTCTCACATCCATACATGACTACTGGAAAAACCAAAGCTTTGACTAGATGGACCTTTGTTGACGAAGTAATGTCTCTGCTTTTTACTACGCTGTCTAGGTTGGTCATAACTTTTCTTCCAAGGAACAAGTGTCTTTTAATTTCATGGCTGCAGTCACCATCTCCAGTGATTTTGGAGCCCCCCAAAACAAAGTGTGTCACTGTTTCCATCGTTTCCTCATCTATTTCCCATGAAGTAATGGGACCAGACGTCATGATCTTCGCTTACTGAATATTGAGTTTTAAGCCAACATTTTCACTCTCCTCTTTTACTTTCATCAAGAGGCTCTTTAGGTCTTCTTCTCTTTCTGTCATAAGGATAGTGTCGTCTGCATATCTGAGGTTATTGATATTTCTCCTGGCAATCTTGATTCCAGCTTGTGCTTCATCCAGCCCAGCATTTCACATGATGTACTCTGAATATAAGTTAAATAAGCAGGGTGATAATGTACAGCCTTGACATACTCCTTTCCTGATTTGGAACCAGTCTGTTGTTCCATGTCCATTTCTAAGTGCTGCTTCTTGACCTGCATACAGATTTCTCAGGAGGCAGGTCAGGTGGCCTGGTATTCCCATCTGTTTAAGAATTTTCCACAGTTTGTTGTGATCCACATAGTCAAAGGCTTTGTCATAGTCAATAAAGCAGAAGTAGATATTTTTATGTAACTCTCTCACTTTTTCAATGATCCAATGGATGTTGGCAATGTGATCTCTAGTTCCTCTGCCTTTTCTAAATCCATCTTGAATATCTGGAAGTTCACAGTTCACATATTGTTGAAGCCTGGCTTGGAGAATTTTGAGAATTAATTTGCTAGCATTGTGAGATGAATGCAATTGTGTGGTAGTTGAGCAAAATATGGCAGGAAAGACTAATATGTTAGGAAAGACTGTGATAAAATTTTTGAAGATTCATGACATATCATATCTGTACAAAGCTCAATAGTTACATAAAAAGGAGGATGATCAATCCTACCTGAGAAATCAGGAAAGTCCACACAAACATGACAGTATTTTACATAAGTCTTAGAAAACCTGTGGGAATTCAACTTGCAGAAAAGAGGAGCAGTATGTGGTGAATGCTGTGAACCACCTCTCTCCTCATACCCCCTTGAATAAGGTAGGACTTACTCCCCACACTGCTGAGAGTTGTACAAGAATGACTTCCAATTAAAAACATAAACTGAAAGAAAGTGAAGTCACTTAGTCATGTCCAATTCTCTGCAACCCCATGGAATGTAGCCTGCCAGGCTCCTCTGTCCATGGGATTTTCCAAGCAAGAGTACTGGAGTGAGTTGCCATTTCTTCTCCAGGGGATCTTCCTGATCCAGGATTCAAACCTGAGTCTCCTGCATTGTAGGCAGATGCTTTTACCATCTGAGCCACCAGGGAAGTCAACTTGTAGAAAACAGGAGCAGTATGTGATGAATGCTGTGAACCACCCTCTCTCCTCATACCCCCTTGGATAAGGTACTAAGGAATTAAAAATATAAACCAAAACCAAAAAACTGCCTTGTTGAAGGTTGTGTTTTCTGCAGGCATAACCTAGAGCTGAAAACTGTTCAGTGTGTGTGTGTGTGTGTGTGTGTGTGTGTAGTTTGCTGTTTTTAACTTTTTTCTGAAATAATAAACACATATTCAAAAAAATTTATAAACATTAAAAGTTTTTTCCTTTTCAAATGTATTTTTTCTACTATTATGTGTCAAGGAAAATCCTATGAAAGTCCTGTGAATCATCTAATATTTTGTATTGTCCATACTACTTTCTTGTTCTGTGAATGGAACATTTCAGTAAGTAGAGAATGATGTGGCAAAACTTCTTTCTTTGATTTTATTAATATTCCAATATATAATTATTCCATCAGTTTTTATTCTCTGAATGATTCATAAAAAAGAATCCCTGCAATGCAAACACTTATTTGAATTCAAGTTGCCCAGTTAGAAACACACTAGGAGATCAGTTCAGCCCCGCAACCTCATGAAACATAACCTCAGAGAATTCCACTAACTGGGAAACTACTACAGTATGTTCATCTCTATTTTGTACCTCGTCACTAATTTTAGTAAAAATACAACCTTAGGAAGACAACACATCAAAAGTTGCAGCAGTCCAACCTGCATGCATGCTCAGTTGCTCAGTCGTGTCCATCTCCTTTCCAACCCCACAGACTATTTCCCTGCCAGGCTTCTCTGTCCATGGGATTTCCTGGGCAAGAATACTGGAGTGGGTTGCCATTTCCTTTTCCAGGGGATCTTCCCAACCCAAGGATTGAACTCAAGTCTTCTGCATTGGCAGGTGGATTTTTTACCATTGAGCCACCAGGAAAGCCCATAACATAACACACCATTTTTTTTATCCCTCTGCTTGTTATATGTCTTATGCTAATTAACATCATTATTTGAAGTCACACCTATTGAAATAGGGTGAGCAATGCTTTTTAAAGGAAGGTGAAAATTGAGGAACTGATTGTACTAAGAAGTTTATGTGAGGATAATTTTGGCTGAGACAGGAGAAATAGGAGAATCGGTCACTTTATTGGACTCTGGGGGTCACAAAGATATCCTCAAATAACCATATATTAATTTCAGGTTACCTCTTTGTTCCCATTTTTCTTTTTTCTCTTTCAGTTACATATTTATAGATCAACAACATCCTTGAATTGTGTTCATTTCCTACAGTTGGGATTTGATTCTTGAAAATCAAACTGATTGCAAGCTCAGCCCTGGAGATGCATTCTGGCATCATCACTTTACATAATGTGAGAGAAATGTGGAAAAGAAAAATGCATTTTGGGGGTGGTATGTACACAACATGCAAATGAAGGAGAAGTAGGCAAAGCAAAACAGGGTGATTCTAATTTAGTGCTTCAATTAGTTTTGCAGATAGCTAGACACTTGTCTCTCATTTTCAATCACTCCTCTGTTTGTAGAGCACTTTGATGGGCTGTCTTGATAGCAAAATTATAGGCAATTAAATTCAGAGGGCTAATTTTTCCAATGATTTCAAATTCAGAAAAATACAATGAGAGATAACTTAAATATATCTTATAAAATGAAACAGTATTGTTTCAGTGGATCAAAAGTTTTGTCTCCTAGAGAATCAAAGGGTCTAGACTTTGGCATCAATCACTTTTTTTATAAGAAACAAAACTTTTCAGCTCTTGGGCCTTCATGGCAGAAAAATGATTCAACCGTTCTGCTATAAGGCTTGCTTGAAGATGTGAGGATAGAGAGGTATTTGGCAGCAGCTGTTAACCCACCTGCAGAGAAAACTTGTCTCATTTCATCTGTTGAATTGTTCACATGATCCAGACTAGTGTTTGCTTGTTCACAATTAAAGATATCGCCTGGTCTTCAGAGACAGTTCCAAAAAGACAGTCCGGGAGCCTGCAGAGTCTGAAAGTTAAGCTGTTCTTTCTGATTAAATACTATCTCCCCATATACATGATGCTTTTCCAAGAACATTCAATTGGCTCACTGAGGCAAAGTTAAAAACTCGAGTTAGGAAAACTTCCCTTACCTGCCTCTGTAGTGACAGCCCTAAACACTGGATTTATTTGCATTTCATTGTCTATACATTTTTATGGAAAACCAACACTGTGGCATTAAGATGTGCATCTAAATCCGTACTTTCATGGGTTTCATCTGTCCTAAGGAATGTGGGTCATAATACCTGCTTATGCTAAAATGTGTTGGAAAGAGGATCTTTTATCCTAGAAATCAATTGCATCTCCTTAGAGTGCATGGCTGCCAATAATGTATTCTGGCTTTTATACCAGAAAGTAGTGCAATTGAAATGACTGAAAGTAAAGCCTATTAGAGAACAGCACATGTTTGAAAACTGAAGTACAGCAATAGCAGCACAAATCAGTGTCTGGGTAGCCTTAGTGGCCAGTACTATGACTTACAATTATTTAAATTGTAAGGGAAAGGAAATATGCTTTTAATCACAAAGAGATTCATTTAAATAAGCTTTTAAAGGGAGTACTTAAGTGAAGATATCTTAGAAAGTCCAAGTTAAATTTTCTGACAGATATGCTGGCTAGAATCATCAGTAATTTTACTCTGAGACATACGAAAATCTTAATATAAGGTTTCTTAGTTATTTTAGTTGAAATTGAATTTTTAAGGGGTTTGAAATGTGTTTTTTTGACATTTAGTACCTATTATGGTTCTCTACAAAAGAATATAATTCTCTTGTATCAGGATGATAAAGATTTCATTGTTTCCTTGAGAGGCAGCTGTTTAGCTTCTTACATAAATTCAGTGTAAGAAAAACTTTGGATTTGTACACATCCAATTATGTTTGTAACTATTCAATTCAGCCTAGGAAAAGTATATTTTCATGATTTTATGTTTAAAGCATGCATAAAAGGGACAATATATTGATAAAATAAAAACATGTAGTACTAGAATTTGACTTAATAAAAAAGGTAACAGAAATACAACCAGCAATATCCTTAAATTTAATCACTTAATAAACTTTCACATTCCAGCAACATAGACTGAGTTAATAAAAATCACAGTGAACTAAAATAAGGGTAAAAATTAGAATTGAAACCTAACCACAGCACTAGTTCTCCATGATTTTAAACTACAAAATGAACATTGTCATTGGATTCATCATCATTAAAATGTGACAGACATGGGGAAAAGGGCTATTTTGCCAGCTAGACAATATTTAAACATCTTTTTTAATATACTAAAGGTGCTTGATCTTAACTTATTGATTCCTTTGTTAAATATAATACAATTTGAAATTGTTTCAGTCTTGGCAAATGATAAAGGAAAGTGAAAAAGCTGGCTTAAAGCTCAACCTTCAAAAAACGAAGATCATCCATCCAGTCTCATAACTTCATGGCAAATAGATGGGGAAACAATGGAAACAGTGACAGACTTTGTTTTCTTGGGCTCCAAAATCTCTGCAGATGGTGACTGCAGCCATGAAATTAAAAGACACTTGCTCCTTGGAAGAAAAGCCATGACCAGTCTAGACAGCATATTAAAAAGCAGAGACCTTATTTTGCCGACAAAGGTTGGTCTATTCAAAGGTATGGTTTTTCCAGTAGTCATGTATGGATGTGAGAGTTGGACTATAAAGAAAGCTGAGCACTGAAGAATCGAGGCTTTTGAACTATGGTGTCAGAGAAGAATCTTGAGAGTCCCTTGGACAGCAAGGAGATCCAACCAGTCCATCCTAAAGGAGAACAGTCCTGAGTGTTCATTGGAAGGACTGATGGTGAACCTGAAACTCCAATACTCTGGCTACCTGATGTGAAGAGCCGACTCATTGGAAAAGACCCTGATTCTGGGAAAGATTGAAGGCAGGAGGAGAAGGGGATGGTAGAGGATGAAATGGTTGGATGGCATTACCGACTCAATAGTGATGAGTCTGAGTAAACTCTGGGAGTTGGTGATGGACAGGGAGGCCTGGCATCCTGAAGTCCATGGGATTGCAACAAGTCAGACATGACTGAGTGACTGGACTGACTGACTAATGCTGAAGCTGAAGCTCCAGTACTTTGGCCACCTGATCTGAAAAACTGACTCATTGGAAAGGACCCTGATGCTGGGAAAAATTGAAGACAGGAAGAGAAGGGGATGACTGAGGATAAGATGGTTGGATGGCATCACCGACTCAATGGACATGAGTTTGAGCAAGCTCCAGAAGTTGGTGATGGACAGGGAAGCCTGGCATGCTGCAGTCCATGGGGTCACAAAGAGTCGGACACAACTGCGTGACTGAACTGAACTGAACTGACAAATGATTAATGCATGAAAACTACTAAAACTAATAGAATGAATGTATGTGGAGAAAATTATTTCTGTCTATTAGTTGTATGAACATGGACATGCCATCTTACAGCTTTCTACCTTGGTTTTCTCATCTGCATTAAGTAATAGTTGGATTTAGCTGATTGTCAGGGCTCTTTGCAACTCTAAAAAGTTATCACTCAGTAAGGTCATGTTGGTTTTTCAGGGAGTTTGCAAATATGTCATTCTGATGAAGTAATAATTTACAAAATAATATATATATGCTGAAATATTATATTTTTTGCCGAATGAAAGGTATTGCCTATGTGATCCAACTAGCATCAATAGTGAAATGGTTATGGATGTGGCAGTGTACAAGCTCTGTCAAATGCTTAAACATAGCTTTGAGAAGAACTGGGCTTCCCTGGTGGCTTATATGGTAAAGAATCCACATCCAGTGCAAGAGACCTGGGTTTGATCCCTGGGTCAGGAAGATTCCCTGGAGAACGAAATGCTACCCAATCCAGTATTCTTGCCTGGAAAATCACATGGACAGAGGAGCCTGGCGGGCTAGAGTCCATCAGGTCACACAGAGTCAGACACAACTGAAGCGACTTAGCATGAATGCATGAATTGGAAATAAATGTGTTAGATTTTTAGGTATTGAGTCCTTTCAATTAAAAACATTATACAAATTCCTGTTTATGACTAGTTCCAAAAAATCAAACAGACATCATTTTAGCCTTATCTGATTTCTAAGATTTTTTCGTTTCACCCATATTAAGCAGTATGTTCAGGCTGAAACATTTGCAAGTCAGAAACCTAGAGTCACATTTAATCTTCCACGTTTTTCCCCTTAGTTGCAAGCCAACACCATCAAATCCACCAGAAAGTCCTATTGTGTGTCTCATCCACTTCTCTTCATTCCATTTGCCTCTGTTGTCCTCCAAGCTTCCATTTCCTTTCCTTTGGCTACTGTATTGTTTTCATAAATGGTTTCTTTAGTGCCATACTTGCCCATATATAAAGAATCTGTCCTCCTCAGAGCAACAAGACTGATTAAAAAAAGAAAATTGAGTGACTCATTCCCTGGTGTAAACTTAATAAATTGAATAAACATGTCTTGTGCTTTGTCTGTGGGATGCCAAGAGGAAAGTGTAAATGAGTAAAGTCAAATGGAATTAAAATAATATGGCATGGTAGATACTGTAGCAAAGTGGAATGTGGCAAACTTACCTAAATGGCATGACACGGGTTTAATCCCTGTATTGGGAAGATCCCCTCAAGTATGAAATTGCAGCTTATTCCTGTATTCTTGCCTGGAAAAGTCCATTGACAGAGGAGCCTGGCTACAGTCCATGGGGTCTCAAAGAGTTGGATGCAACTGAGCACATGCACACACACACACGTGGGGTCTTTGTTGCCAAATGATCTGATTTTTGAGGAAGAAATTTAGATCCACATTTTTTGTAAAATAGCCTAATTTTTGAACATGGATAAGCATTCCAATTTATTTTCCAAAATGCTGTGCATGTTAAATGAAACATAAACATGGACCAGTTCTAATCCCTAAGCCAAGGCTTAGCACCTCTGCCCTAAAAGTGGCTGGGGTCACACTTAGGTCAAGAGTAGTTTACCCAAGGTGATGTTTATGTGTTTATGTTTATGTGCCACCTGACCGTGGTGGCAGGAAGACAATCCAGTACCCCCATGCTCCATCCTCGCCCTATCAGGTGCAGGCAGCAGGGGCGATATTGTCTGTAGGTAACTTAATAATGGTGGTGGTGGTTTAGTCACTAAGTCGTGTCCAACTCTTGCGACCCCATGGACTGTAGTCCTCCAGGCTCCTCTGTCCATGGAGTTCTCTAGGCAAGAATACTGGAATGGGTTGCCATTTCCTTCTCCAGGGGATCCTCCCAATCCAGGAATCAAACCCGGGTCTCCTGCATTGCAGGCAGATTCTTTACCAACTGAGCTACATAGTAGCCAGGAACTCAATAATGAAACCAACTAAATGTCCATCTGCTTTTTGGTATCATCATGCACCAGCAATGCTAAGCCATGTCCCTCCCTCTAGGACAGACCAACCCAAATCTTTCTCCCTTGGTATTCCACTGTTCCTCCCCTCATACCTTTCCATTGTTCACTCATCATACACTCCAATCTCATGGTCTTTTTTCTGTTCCTCAAAGAAATCAAATGTCTTCTTTCACAAGGACTTTTTAACTGTGGTAATTTATCTGTTAGAATATTCTTCTTTTGTCTCTCCAAATTATTGACTTGTCCTCATTTTTCAGATTGCAGTTTAAATTCATTTTCTTCAGTGTGACTTTTCTGAACTTCACAGTAACCACTGCCCTCCGCCTCAACACACCAGTCATTCTCTTTACATCACCTTGTTCTATCTTGTCACTTTGATATTGCTTGAAATTATTTTGTTTATTTATTTTGTATTGTCTCCCTCACCATCTCTCTTACCCCTCATTCACGCTGAATATAAATTCAATGAGAGCACTGACAATAGGAATCTTGTTTTTTTAAATATTCACTGATTGATCCCCAGTGACTAACCCATTGCCTGGTACACATTGCCCAGTAAAAGTTTCTTAAATAAATGCAAATGTAAGCATTCCCAAAGATCAACCTAAACTATATGTAAAAACACTTGTATTAGAAAAAGCAGCTTTGGTACAGTTTACCATATGTCTTGACTGAGTCTCTCTGGAAGTAACTACATTTTATTTTGATGAATGTCTCCCATGCTGGTTTCATATAACATATGAAAAAAGTTACACAATATATTGTAAATAACACTATGAAGTAGTAAAAGTACAAACATACATTTGGTCTCAGAGCATACAAATTTATAGGATTTGAGTGATATGGAAACAGCTGTATCATTATCCATGAGCGTTAATAGGGCTAAGTTTGCCAAAAGAGTGATAATGACATTTTTCAGATTTTTTTAAAAATTCAAGTAATTAAATTTTTGACTTTGACTATTTTTTTTATTTCTATAAAATATAGATGTGAATAATATAGCAAATTTAATAATTTCTACAATAGTAGTGTTTAACCCTGGAATTTAAATTTCCTATTTTTGTTTCATACCTGTTTTTATTGGAAATCAATAATAAATGTCAAAAATAATCAAAACTTTAGATATGCTAGCTAGGCATCAAAGACAATTCCATTATGCCTTAACATATTTAGAAGTGCTGTATTTTGCAAAAATAGTTTCTGGAGGTTAATGATAATAATAAATATATTCACAGGCAAAGTGTCAATACTAGGTACAACTCTGAGAATTCCAGTGTAGTTTAATTAATACACTACAGTATTAATTTTGATTACAGTAATGATGAGTCCATAGTGAAACTTTCTTATATACTACAGAGAAACTTACAGTGACACATAGGCAGGAGCCATGTTCGAGATTCAGTGCCTCTCTCAGTTCAGTTCAGTTCAGTTGCTCAGTCATATCCGACTCTTTGCGACCCCATGAATCGCAGCAGGCCAGGCCTCCCTGTCCATCACCAACTCCCAGAGTTCACTCAAACTCACGTCCATTGAGTCGGTGATGCCATCCAGCCATCTAATCCTCTGTCGTCCCCTTTTTTTCCTGCCCCCAATCCCTCCCAGCATCAGAGTCTTTTCCAATGAGACTCTCTGGTCCAGCCCAAATTCTCAGAAATAGCCTGTAGATGAGATTTCACAAGAAAATGTCAAAGAATATGAAAGCTGCAGGAGGGCAGATTTCATGTCTTTAATTGGCATCAGAATCCCTTATTCTCTTCTCTCTTTTATGGACCCAAGCCAATTTGTAGTAGTCCTTCTGTGTTTCAGAGCTTTATTTGTATTCCATGGATTACTGTTTTCAGGGCCTTCCTGTCCCTCCTTTAACATGAGTGCTATTTTTTTTTTTTATTGTATTTAATAAAAGCTTTGCTTTAGATGTGTTTTAAATACAATAAATAGACTCTTCTAAAGTATTCAATGCATCACAACTATTACATTTCATTCATATATATAATATTTGGTTAAATATATATATTTTCTAAATTGCACAAAATCTAGCTCTGAGACCTCACTAACCAGTGTCATCAAGAAATGTAGCCAGATCTTCCCCACTCAGTCCAAGAATGTGGAGACAAGGCCTGTGGTCAACAGTCTGTCATATCCTTAGCTGAAATGCCTATTTTCCAGGTGTAGTTTCAAATTTCCTACCACTGTGCACAGTAGCTTTTGCTGGCTGTTGTCACAAAGTCCATGCCGAGCTCAGTAGCAGGGACCATTGCTGTTGGCTCCTGCAGTGTAGCTCAACACAAGTCTGTGTCTCTGCATGCTATGTTGTTTTCCCTATAGCATGCTCTCACCAGCTCCTGACCCCATAATCAGGGAATTTGAAAAACAAAACAGCATAAAAATGAATATCAGTGTCTAAATAGCATTTCTGAAGTGTGTTCCCTGGAGGGAACTACTTCTCCACCTTACAGGTGTTATCTTTAAAAATGTTTTGTTTACTGAATAAGTGCAAGAAATATTGAGCAAATGTAAAGAGATGTCTTTATGGTAGGGTTTCTTATATCATTTGTATGCTAACGTGCATTTGAAGCCCCTGAGAAAAGAAAAATAACATTTCCCGAAATTTTTTGACAACCAAAACCTTTTTTAAAAGCCCATTTAGCTTTTAGAAAACTCTTTAGGACACTCTAAAATAGGATGATTGCATAACTCTGAAATATAAGAATAAGGCACATTTTAAAACTGGTTAGCCTTTTTAAATTAAAATATTATTAATTTAAAATTATATTGCTTTCAGATATACAGCAGTGATTCATTTATATATGTGCATATCTATTTTTTAAGATTCTTTTCTTCTGAAATTATTATAAAATATCAAATATTGTTCCATGTGCCACACGTAGGTCCTTGTTGTTTATCTGTTTCATATATAGTAATGTGCATGTGTTAATCCTAAACTTGAATGTTTATTTTTAATGAATGCATGTGATCTGTTACCTTGCTACTCAAAGTCTGGTCTGAGGACAAGAACTGAACAAGTTCCAAAGTGATTCCTATGGCTGTTAACCAGAGGCACTCTTCTATCACCCTAAGTTATTTGCCAGTGTGACTTTAATCTATGGTAAGTAGAAGTCTTTCCTTAGGGTACATCACTCATATCTGTTTATAGAACATGTCTCACTCTGAGGAAAGAAAGAAAATTTTTATACACTACCTCTTGATTGCTCATCTTCAGTAGAACTCAATGCTGTCACCCACCCCCAACACACA
Source organism: Bos mutus (assembly GCF_027580195.1). NCBI lineage: Eukaryota > Metazoa > Chordata > Mammalia > Artiodactyla > Bovidae > Bos > Bos mutus. The sequence continues at coordinate 54,174,872 of NC_091617.1, forward strand.
CACACACACATGTCCTCAGAGTCCAAACACTCCTTTATTGGGGGCTGAAGAAAAGTAAATAATAGATCCAAACTGAGACTTATTGCCTCTGGTGATGGGAGAAAAAATGGGCCACAATAGCATCAACAGGAGGGCAGAGCTTGGGAACCAGTTCATCAACTTATTAAGTAAGTGACATCATTTCTAGAAGGCAGGCTAGTAGATTGATACTATATATTTTAATAGACTATATAATCAGCAATTATTCTTTTTCCTTTTTAAGGCACAGGTGATTGACAGATGTATTTGATGTAATTTAATATCCAGGGTTCTGACAATATCCAAGATTCTAGCTGTGCATTGACCAAAAAGCCAAAGTGAATTCATATAGAAGAATCCAAGAATTATCATTTATGCATTTATTTATTTATGAAGTATAGTACATCAGTTGGGCTTCCCAAGAGGCTCTGTGGGTAAAGAATTCACAGGAGACACAGAAGACATGGGTTCTATCCCCGGGCTGGGGTGATCCCCTGGAGGAGGGCATAGCAGCCCACTCCAGTATTCTTGCCTGGAGAATCCCAAGGACAGAGGAGCCTGGAGGGCTACAGTCCATAGGGTTGCAAAGAGTAGGGCATGACTAAAGTGAATGAACACACACAGACACACACAGAAATGTCAGTCAGTAGACTTTAACAGCTGCTCATATCAGCATTGGGAAAATGACCAGTTGGAGAGTCATTTGCTACATTGAAAAGACAAACCTTCAGTATGTGTATTTTAAAATGATACCTAGTGAACTATATATAGATACATATTTGCAGTATGATTTGACTGCAAGATATACAAACATACGCATATTTTAATTTAAGTTCAGTTCTGTTCAGTTCAGTCCCTCAGTCGTCTCTGACTCTTTGGGACCCCATGAATCGCAGTACGCCAGACCTCGCTGTCCATCACCAGCTCCTGGAGTTCACCCAAACTCGTGTCCATCGAGTCGGTGACGCCATCCAGCTACCTCATCCTCTGTCGTCCCCTTCTCCTCCTGCCCCCAATCCCTCCCAGCATCCGAGTCTTTTCCAATGAGTCAGCTCTTTGCATGAGGTGGCCAAAGTATTGGAGTTTCAGCTTCAGCATCAGTCCTTCCAATGAACACTCAGGACTAATCTCCTTTAGAATGGACTAGTTGGATCTCCTTGCTGTCCAAGGAACTCTCAAGAGTCTTCTCTAACACCACAGTTCAAAAGCATCAATTCTTCAGCAGTCAGCTTTCTTCACAGTCCAACTCTCACATCCATACATGACCACTGGAAAAACCATAGCCTTGACTAAACAGACCTTTGTTGGCAAAGTAATGTCTCTGCTTTTCAATATGCTGTCTAGGTTGGACATAACTTTTCTTCCAAGGAGTAAGTGCCTTTTAATTTCATGGCTGCAATCACCATCTGCCATGATTTTGGAGCCCAGAAAAATAAAGTCAGCCACTGTTTCCACTGTTTCCCCATCTATTTCCCATGAAGGGATGGGACCATATGCCATGATTTTCGTTTTCTGAATGTTGAGCTTTAAGCCAACTTTTTCACTCTCCTCTTTCACTTTCATCAAGAGGCTTTTTAGCTCCTCTTCACTTTCTGCCATAAGCGTGGTGTCATCTGCATATCTAAGGTTATTGATATTTCTCCCAGCAATCTGGATTCCAGCTTGTGCTTCTTCCAGCCCAGCATTTCTCATGATGTACTCTGCATAGAAGTTAAATAAGCAGAGTGACAATATACAGCCTTGATGTACTCCTTTTCCTATTTGGAGCCAGTCTGTTGTTCCATGTTCAGTTCTAACTGTTGCTTCCTGATGTGCCATAAAAACTATGTTTTAAAAGAGATCTTTTTTTAGAAAATGCTAAAAATCCCAGGTATATATTTTCCAAGTTGAACAGTTCTGCAATGTAGTACATTACACGCCCTAATTTTCCTCTCTCTGTTGAACTGACACTGTGTAAATGATTTATGGTGACAAATACTAAATGTATAATTCCTGCATATGATATTTTACTAGTTGGTATTAAAATAAAATCTACTGGAGGAGAGCAGGAACCTTTTAAATTGAAATGTAGTTAATTTACAATATTATATTAAAGGTATATAGCATAGTGATTCAGTATTTTTGCAGACTGTACTCCATTATAGGTTATTACAAGTTGATGGATGTAAGTCTCTGTGTTATACAGTATATCCTTGTTGCTTATCCATTTTATACATAGTAATTTTTATCTGTTAATCCCTTAATGCTAACCTGTCCTTCCACCTTTTCTCCCTGCTTTTGGTAAGCACAAGTTTGCTTTCTCTGTCTGTGAGTCTGCTTCTGTTTTACATATACAGTCAATTGTATTATTTTTTATATTCTGCATATAAGTGATATCGTAGGGTAATTGTCTTTGTCTGACATTTCACTGAACATAATATTCTCTGAATCCATGTTGCTGCAAATGGCAGTATTTCATTCTTTTAAAAATATTTGACTCACCAAAAGTCAAAACCTGAAGACATTGATTACTAGACTGAGTCTAGCCAGAGTGTTTTAAATATCTTCAGACATTTGTGTAACTGAACTCTTCTGCCAGCTAACTCTTCTCCACAGAATGGAAATAAAAATTATGATAGGAAGCCAGAGGCTGTAAGGATTTCTGTTCAGCATAAGGCATGACTGAGGGTGATATGTCTTTGTCAACTTCTCTACACTCCTCCTTCTGCTTTAGGATGTGAGCACCAAATGCTGTGAACCATCTTACTTAGCTGTCCTCTGAATGGGGAATTGATGTTGTCACTCAATCACCAGAGAAGCATGAACAGAAAGAACTGTTACCAGCTTTGGCACTTGATATATTCTTTAACTGGAGGTTTGCCTCTAAGGATGTCAAATAAGTCTATTTCTTACTGGTTGGTTTTGAATGAGCCACTGACTTTTCCTTTATCTAAATGTATTAGTCAAAATTGATCCAGAGATATAAAAGGGGCTTTTGAAATGTGAAATCTAAATCATGCTGTTCTTAAGATGATGACTATGGAAAGCTTTGTGTATTTGCATTTAAGGAATAGGTTGAGTCAGTAACAAGGGGTAGAAAGCAGAATATAATCTCATAGACACTCAAAAAATACATGAGTTTCCCTGGTGGCTCAGATGGTAAAGAATCTGCTTGCAATGCAGGAGACCTGGGTTTGATCCCTGGGTCAGAAAGATCCCCTGGTGAAGGAGGAACCCACTCCTGTATTCTTGCCTGAAGAATCCCATGGACAGAGGAGCCTGGTGGGCTACTGTCCATGGGGTCGCAAAGAGTCAGACATGATTGAGCGAGTAACACACTCAGTGTCACTTTACTTGTTATTCCTCACCTTCTTGATTCCCCATAAGAAAAATGAAATTATGCCATTCACACCAGTCCTGATACTGCTGTCAAGACAAACATGGATTTGCCGAGACCTTTGAAATATAATACATGAGCTGACAGCTTTCTCTAGAGAAAAATTCCTTCTTAGATGTTGAAAATTCAATAAGTGATGCATTTTTACTTTTTTAAAACTGTGAGCAATTCAAAACAAGACTTTCTACCCACTTTTCCAACCACATTGGACTGCTTCCCTGTATATTTACCCTGTTAGAAGTGCAGCAGAGGCCAGTTGTACCTACGTGCTTTTCAGATGCCAGAAGACTCCCCCTAACCTGGAGACAACTGTTCTTGCATTTGCGGGAATGGCATTTTCTGGGTCATCCAGTGTGCCCTTTCAAATTTGCTGAAATGTCAGCTCTTTGTTGGGGATTCTCCAATGCTCCTCTGCTTCCCTAGCCACCTTATTGGGAAACAGCTGGGCAATGTTGGTTTTATCCAAGTGAGTCAAATGGAATATTGAATCAATAAGGTCTGTAAATGTTTATTATCAAATTCCAGCAGATCTCACAGGATTTGATTCTGTATCCAGGGTAAGGATTCTTCACCCTATTTCTTAGATTGAGCATGTAGGCTTTTCTGTCACTGCATAACATAAACCAGAAGACTGCTATGCATACCAGATCAAGTTGTGGCCCTATGATATACAGGGTTTATTTTTTTTCCCTGAATACTCATTTCTGGCATTGTTACATTTTTTTCTCCCTTCCAAGGCATGTGAGAATGTTCAGGAGCATCATAAAATCCCTGCATAGCAGAAACAAAGCATCTTTCTGGTTCATGATTGAACTGACAGTGTGGTTGCTTACTCTTCTCTGAGAATATCTTTAGTGCGGCAAAACTTCCTAGATCACATCAAAACTTTGAAGGGAGTTAGTAAAAAGATCTTTGACAAAACAAATTGCAGTAAATGTACGTAAAGTCAGATCATTAATTGTACTGTGGTTCTCCATGACAAATAGTTGGCAGATAGAGTTTTTGTTAAAAAGTTTCATGAGGATTCAGTGCTCATTGTATTGTTACTTTTTTTTTTCCTTTAAATCAGTTCCTGCAATTTCTACTGAACAATGCTGATAAATTAGAGAAGATAAGTCAGTGAATAAAGATATTCTCTCTCTCTCTCTTAAGAAAGGCTTATGTGAGATCTTTTCAAGAATAACCAAAACAGAAGGTCATCTTGCTTTACACAAAAGTGTATTTCTGTTTTTCATCTGCTTTATCAAGGAAGCAAAGAGCTTTGGATGTGATCTGCATTATGCTTTTGGTGAATAATAAAATCTTTCTCTTTTCTCTCTTTTTCTCTGTTGTGATGACAAACATTTTGACATCAGTCTGCAAATTATGGAAAATAATCAGAAAGGGAAAACAGGGATGCTGTATAACACTGTCAAAAATCCCTAGGCATTTCAAATTTTAGCTCTGCATGAAGGAGTGTGTATTTATCTAATTTCACACTTGGATAGTCAATCATTAATCCAGAATGAAAATGGACATTTTGCTTTTCAGGATTCCTCCTCCTTTTTAAAGTAGCCAATCAAACAGTTCAATGTTTCATCACTTAAACAAAGAAGAATATTCAGAAATTATTTCTTGTACCTCTCATTTATCCACAAGTTCTCTAATTAGCCTGCATGAAATAGGAAGCCATTTACATCCCTGCCTAATAGAACTGTTCTTATTATCCTATTTGACCTTGCTTCTGTTGATATTTATTGCTTATTACCCCTGGCTTTTTTTTTTTTCCTTGTAGATGTCATTACTATGTTGTTTTCAGGTCTTCTAGATTTCTTAATTATTTGAAATAAAGTAAGCAAGTTTGGAGTTGTTTCCCTTATTTAATGAGAAGAATATGTATAACCAGATGATGGCATGATGCATGCTAACACCTATCCTTTTGTAAATTCTTATTTTGTTTCTTACATTAGCACATTTATCCTTATAATAAATCCTTGAATAACATAATAACCATTTTCCAAATGAATAAAACGGTGTTTGCATGACTTCCCCAAGATCAAAGAGCTAAAATATATTGTGTAAGAATTCAAACTCAGTGTTAGCCACACATATTGTTTTGAAGTCAGATAGATTTCATTTAGGGGCTTCCCAGGTGGCAGTAGTGCTAAAGAACACACCTACCAAGGCAGGAGATATAAGAGATGCAGGTTTGATCCCTGAGTCAAGAAGATCCCCTGAGGAGGGCATGGCAACCCACTCCAGTATTCTTGCCTGGAGAATTCCATGGATAGAGGAACCTGGCAGGCTACAGTCCATGGGGTTGCAAAAAATCAGACATGACTGAAGCGACTTAGCACTTATACATGCAGATTTCATTCAATGATGATTTGTGAGCCCAGAGTGGTTCTTTCACCTAAGCCCTGAAGAACAGCCAGCCCGACAGTTCCTATCATGCTTCCCTGGTTTGTTGCTTTTAGTTAGGCTCCCTCTTCCTCATTACCTTTTTCCCATCTCCTCTATTTTCAGATGTTTCTCAGTCTTAAAACCTGCAGGAAGAATCTCTTTAGATTTTCATTGTTCACTTCTCCTGGAATTAATCTCTGTAACCAGAAACAGCTGTAGAATTTTACTTTGTGATGTCATTGTGATGGCCTAAGTCTGTCCTTTCTTCTGTGGTTCTTATCCTTCATATGTGTTGTAGTTGCTGTGCTATTTAAGAGACTTTGTCTACCATACGTTAAACTATTTGAGATCAGAGATTTAACTGAACATGAATATTCAGTTAATATTTACTTGAGACTAAATGGCAACCCACTCCAGTATTCTTGCCTGGAAAATCCCTTGGACAGAGGAGGCTGGCGGGCTACAGTCCATGGGGTTGCAAGAGTTGGATACGACTTAGCAACTAAACCACCACCACCACCAAAGGCTTGTAAAAGAAATCAGCAGTTGATTACAGCATCAACCTATGGCTTATTCTACTGGCCTGACCAGCTGCTTTCACTCACTTTCTAACATAGTATCTATAGTGTGGGTGGGTGAAATAGTGAGAGGAGTCAGAACGTGCAAATTTCCAGTTATAAAGTAGATAAGTCATGGGAATGTAATGTACAACATGGTGATAGTTAATAATACTGTATTTGAAAGTGGCCAAGTGAGCAGATCTTAAAAGTACTCATGGGGATGGTATGGGGAGGGAGGAGGGAGGAGGGTTCAGGATGGCGAACATGTGTATACCTGTGGCAGATTCATGTTGATATATGGCAAAACTAATACAATATTGTAAAGTTAAAAAATAAAAAAAAAAAGAAACAAAAAAAAGTACTCATGGCAGGAAAGAAAAGTTTTGTCACTATATATTTTACCATGTAATATAAATTTAACTATATGTATTACCAAGGGTGTTAACTAAACTTATTGTGGTGATCATTTTGCAAAGTATACAAATAACACATAATTACATTTATACCTGAAACTAAAATGTCAATTATACTCATTTTTTTTTTTTTAAAGAGTAAGAATGGTACCTTTAACCAACACCACTTTGCCCCTGAATCTCATTCACTCATGAGTCATTTTGACCCTCTTCTAGGTCCAGGTGTCAATCTTCTAGATTTTGGTTTCTGGGTCAGACATGTCTGACAGACTCAAAATAAAATTACTTTCATCAGTGTGTACTGTTCAAGTGATATCCTTTTACAACCAGCATTTTCTCCAGGTTGTGTTATTGACATGAGCCACCATAGGATCCTTGTTCAGTCATCACCCCTGGTTATCAGTGACCCAGCCTCTCTTAGACATTTATGGAAGGATACTCGGAAAAATTATCATCCTTTTCCCCCACTTTAAAATAAGGATTGTACTAATCCCCAGAAAAGGTAATAACTTTAGTGTTCACATTATGACATAATAAGATCTAGACCCAAACATCTCTGATTTGAGTCCTAACTACCATTGTGGGAATATATCCACACTTCTTTTCTATTTTCCTTTTTCTTTCTTTTTTATGCCTTTTAGACATAAAAAGGGGAAAAAGCCAAAAACTAGGGCTATTTCCATGGCCAAATACCCAGACCTTCCTTCATTTTGCATCCCACTCACCCTCCTTATTGCTGCTACTGCTGCTAAGTTGCTTCAGTCGTGTCCGACTCTGTGCGACCCCATAGATGGCAGCCCACCAGGCTCCACTGTCCTTGGGATTCTCCAGGCAAGAACACTGGAGTGGGTTGCCATTTCCTTCTCCAGTGCATGAAAGTGAAAGTGAAAGTGAAGTCGCTCAGTTGTGCCCGACCCTCAGCGAGCCCATGGACTGCAGCCTTCTAGGCTCCTCCGTCCATGGGATTTTCCAGGCAAGAGTACTGGAGTGGGGTGCCATTGCCTTCTCCGCATCCTCCTTATACATCCCCCTCATTAATCAAGTCAGAGAGAAAGAGGCTGCTCCTTCACTTCCTGTTTTCACCAGCATATTTAAGTTCAGACCCAGGAAAATATCTTCCAACACACACACACACACACCTTAATTTAAACCTATGACCAGAGATGTATTGAATAATCCACTAGTTTTATAGGCATAAATGGGGGGGGGTGGTGGAATCTGCTACATCTTTTGAAGGGAAAAATGAATCTATCACCCTCTTTAAAGAGATTAAAGAATATGTCGGCAGCCAAATTCACATCACCCCATTCCTCCATAAGCACTTGCTGTGAACTGTATTTAATTTCTATTTAGTATGCTGGCAGCTGTTGCATTCCTTTTTGCAAATGATAAGTTATTTCCCCTTCCTACTTCCAGTTCTCAACCATAACCTTTATATTCACTCAGAGGAAGCAAGAGCAACCTCATACCCTTACACTTCATGTCTGACATAAGTACCTTTAGATCAAATGTCTCTGCCACCTGAAATGCCATGGAAGCCTTTGGGCACCTTTGAAATTTCAGGGCCTCCCTCCCTGAGGATAATAGCACTGTAGTCCAGCTATCCTGGTGACAGGTATAACCAAGGTTAAGGTCCCTTTTGTTTCCTGAACAAACTGCCCAGATAGTCAGCCTTTTAAGCTTTTATGAAAAATAAATTCAAAGGTCACCTTCAAGCATACATGGTTAAGAGGACCTCCACCAAAATCACTCACAAATTAACAGCTGATAAACTTATGAGACACCAACTCAGGTGATCAAATGAGCCAGAGCATGTTCACACTGCAGCATCTGTGTGCCTTGCTTTTAGGCACAATTCTTTGCTGGTAACTCATGAAAAAGAGCTTTCCTCTAATAAGGGTGAAATGAAAGAAGTCCCTTTTGGGCTTAAGATTGGAACCACATACACTATTATATGCTAATTAAAAGAAGTCAGCTAATTCATTTCAATAATCATTTATTGAAAGCCTAACATCAGTATTCTTGCCTTGAGAACCCCATGAACAGTATGAAAAAGCAAAATAACAGGATATCGAAAGAGGAACTCCCCAGGTCAGTAAGTGTCCAATATGCTACTGGAGATCAAAGGAGAAATAACTCCAGAAAGAATGAAGGGATAGAGCCAAAGCAAAAACAATACTCAGTTGTGGACGTGACTGGTGATAGAAGCAAGGTCTGATGCTGTAAGAGCAATATTGCATAGGAACCTGGAATGTTAGGTCCATGAATCAAGGCAAATTCAGTTCAGTTCAGTTCACTTCAGTTGCTCAGTCATGTCTGACTGCTACCCCATGAATCACAGCACGCCAGGCCTCCCTGTCCATCACCAGCTCCGAGACTTCACTCAGATTCATGTCCATTGAGTCAGTGATGCCATCCAGCCATCTCATCCTCTGCCATCCCCTTCTCCTCCTGCCCTCAATCCCTCCCAGCATCAGAGTCTTTTCCAATGAGTCAACTCTTCGCATGAGGTGGCCAAAGTACTGGAGTTTCAGCTTTAGCATCATTCCTTCCAAAGAAATCCCAGGGCTGATCTCCTTCAGAATGGACTGGTTGGATCTCCTTGCAGTCCAAGGGACTCTCAAGAGTCTTCTCCAACACCACAGTTTAAAAGCATCAATTCTTCAGTGCTCAGCCTTCTTCACAGTCCAACTCTCACGTCCATACATGACCACAGGAAAAACCATAGCCTTGACTAGACGAACCTTTGTTGGCAAAGTAATGTCTCTGCTTTTAAATATGCTATCTAGGTTGGTCATAACTTTCCTTCCAAGGAGTAAGCGTCTTTTAATTTCATGGCTGCAGTCACCATCTGCAGTGATTTTGGAGCCCAGAAAAATAAAGTCAGCCACTGTTTCCACTATTTCCCCATCTATTTCCCATGAAGTGATGGGACCAGATGCCATGATCTTCATTTTCTGAATGTTGAGCTTTAAGCCAACTTTTTCACACTCCTCTTCCACTTTCATCAAGAGGCTTTTGAGTTCCTCTTCACTTTCTGCCATAAGGGTGGTGTCATCTGCATATCTGAGGTTATTGATATTTCTCCTGGCCATCTTGATTCCAGCTTGTGTTTCTTCCAGTCCAGCGTTTCTCATGATGTACTCTGCCAATTGGAAGTAGTCAAACAGGAGATGGCAAGAGTGAACGTCAACATTCTAGGAATCAGCGAACTAAAATGGACTGGAATGGGTGAATTTAACTCAGATGACCATTAAATCTACTACTGTGGGCAGGAATTCCTTAGAAGAAATGGAGTAGCCATCATGGTCAACAAAAGAGTCCAAAATGCAGGACTTGGATGCAATCTCAAAAATGCCGAAATGATATATGTTCACTTCCAAGGTAAACCATTCAATATCACGGTAATCCAAACCTATGCCCCAACCAACAACGCTGAAGAAGCTGAAGTTGAACGGTTCTATGAAGACCTACAAGACCTTTTACAATTAACACCCCAAAAATATGTACTTTTCATTATAGAGGATTGGAATGCAAAAGTAGGAAGTCAAGAAACACCTGGAGTAACAGGCAAATTTGGCCTTGGAGTACGGAATGAAGCAGGGCAAAGGCTAATAGAGTTTTGCCAAGAAAATGCACTGGTCATAGCAAACACGCTCTTCCAACAACACAAGAGAAGACTCTACACAAGGACATCACCAGATGGTCAACACTGAAATCAGATTGATTATATTCTTTGCAACCAAAGATGGAGACGCTCTATACCATCATTGAAAATAAGACAGCTGACTGTGGCTCAGATCATGAGCTCCTTATTGCCAAATTCAGACTGAAATGGAAGAAAGTAGGGAAAACCACTAGACCATTGAGGTATGACCTAAATCAAATCCCTTATGACTATACAGTGGAAGTGAGAAATAGATTTAAGGGACTAGATCTGATAGGTAGAGTGCCTGATGAACTATGGAAGGAGGTTCATGGCATTGTACAGAAGACAGGGATCAAGACCATTCCATGGAAAAGAAATGTGAAAAAGCAACATGGCTGTCTGGGCAGGCCTTACAAATAGCTGTGGAAAGAAGAGAAGCAAAAAGCAAAGGAGAAAAGGAAAGATATAAGCATCTGAATGCAGAGTTCCAAAGAATAGCAAGAAGAGATAAGAAAGCCTTCCTCAGCGATCAATGCAGAGAAATAGAGGAAAACAACAGAATGGGAAAGACTAGAGACCTCTTCAAGAAAATTAGAGATGCCAAGGGAGCATTTCATGCAAAGACAGGCTCGATAAAGGACAGAAATGGTATGGACCTAACAGAAGCAGAAGATATTAAGAAGAGGTGGCAAGAATACACAGAAGAACTGTACAAAAAAGCTCTTCACAACCCAGATAATCACCATGGTGTGATCACTCACCTGGAGCCAGAAATCCTGGAATGTGAAGTCAAGTGGACCTTAGGAAGCATCACTACGAACAAAGCTAGTGGAGGTGATGGAATTCCAGTGAAGCTATTTCAAATCCTGAAATATGATGCTGTGAAAGTGCTGTACTCAATATGCCAGCAAATTTGGAAAACTCAGCAGTGGCCACAGGACTGGAAAAGGTCAGTTTTCATTCCAATCCCAAAGAAAGGCAATGCCAAAGAATGCTCAAACTACCGCACAATTGCACTCATCTCACATGCTAGTAAAGTAATACTCAAAATTCTCCAAGCCAGGCTTCAGCAATATGTGAACCATGAACTTTCAGATGTTCAAGCTGGTTTTAGGAAAGGTAGTGGGAGGAGAAATCAAATTGGCAATATCCACTGGATCATCGAAAAAGCAAGACAGTTCCAGAAAAACATCTGTTTCTGCTTTATTGACTATGCCAAAGCCTTTGACTGTGTGGATCACAACAAACTGTGGACAATTCTTCAAGAGATGGGAATACCAGAGCACCTGACCTGCCTCTTGAGAAACCTGTATGCAGGTCAGGAAGCAACAGTTAGAACTGGACATGGAACAACAGACTGGTTCCAAATAGGAAAAGGAGCATGTCAAGGCTGTATATTGTCACCCTGCTTATTTAACTTATATGCAGAGTACATCATGAGAAATGCTGGGCTGGAAGGAACACAAACTGGAATCAAGATTGCCGGGAGAAATATCAATAACCTCAGATATGCAGAGGACACCATGCTTATGGCAGAAAGTGAAGAGGAACTAAAGAGCCTCTTGATGAAAGTGGAAGAGGAGAGTAAAAAGTTGGCTTCAATCTCACCATTCAGAAAACTAAGATCATGGCATCTGGTCCCATCACTTCATGGGAAATAGATGGGGAAACAGTGGAAACAGTCAGACTTTATTTTTCTGGGCTCCAAAATCACTGCAGATGGTGACTGCAAGTCATGAAATTAAAAGAGGCTTACTCCTTGGAAGGAAAGTTATGACCGCCTTAGTATATTCAAAAGCAGAGACATTACTTTGCCAACAAAGGTCCGTCTAGTCAGGGCTATGGTTTTTCCAGTGGTCGTGTATGGATGTGAGACTTGGACTGTGAAGATAGCTGAGTGCCGAAGAGTTGATGCTTTTAAACTGTGGTGTTGGAGAAGACTCTTGAGGGTCCCTTGGACTGCAAGGAGATCCATCCAGTCCATCCTAAAGAAGATCAGGCCTGAATATTCATTGGAAGGACTGATGCTGAAGCTGAAACTCCAGTACTTTGGCCACCTCATGCAAAGGGTTTACTCATTGGAAAAGACCCTGATGTTGAGAGGGATTGGGGGCAGGAGGAGAAGGGGATGACAGAGGATGAGATGGCTGGATGGCATCACTGCCTCGATGGACATGAGTTTGGGTAAACTCTAGGAGCTGGTGATGGACAGGAAGGCCTGGTGTGCTGCAATTCATGGAGTCGCAAGGAGTTGGACACGACTGAGCGACTGAACTGAAGTGAACATAACTTGTACATTATCCTGGGATCTGGGGTCATGAAGATGATTGAGATTCAGTTCCCTGACTTTAAGAAGTTCATTGTTTAATTGGGAAGGTCATGACCTCAACATTGAGGCTCTGGAACCAGACAGCTGAAATTTTCTCACTCTGTTTATATGCCACTGGCATTTCTTCTGTCCTGTATGTTGTACTGATCCCCTGGAATGCTCCTGACCAGCCTCATCCTCTAGACATGTTAAAACTCTGGAATTGTTAATCCACTCAATATACATTTATTACCTCCAGTAACTAAACACAGGGGATATGGAGATGAACAGAACAAACACGGCGTCTCTCTTTTAGCACTTTTATTTTAATGGGCCAAGTCACATAATGAACAAGCAAGTAAATGAATAATATAATTTCAAGTAATACTGTGTAAAAAATAAAGTAAAGGTATGCTATAATAGAGTAACTAAAGTGGGCTAAATGAGACAAAATAAGCAATGAAGATTCCAAGGCATTTGGGTCAAAACCTAGATGTTGAGAAGGAGCTGGCCATATGGAGATTTGTGGTTAGAACTTTCTTGGCAGAAAAATTATGAGTACAAAGGCCTTGAGTCAGGCACCAAGTTGAGGGACAGAAAGATGGCCCATCGAACTGAGAAATTACAAGCCCATTAATTAAAACGGTAGGAGATCAATTCTGAAAGATAAGCAGGAGCAGCTCATGTAGGAACTTCTGAGCCATTGTGGGGATTCTGGATTACACATCTGCATATCATCAGATGCTTTATAAGTAGTGAAACAGTGTGAAATGATGCATGGTTTAAAAGTATCACACTGGCTGTTTTATGATCAGTAACTCCTGTCATCAGGGCTTCCCTGGTGGGTCAGAGGTTAAAGCATCTGCCTGCAGTGTGGGAGACCTGGGTTCAATCCCTGGGTCGGGAAGATCCCCTGGAGAAGGAAATGGCAACCCACTCCAGTATTCTTGCCTGGAGAATCCCATGGACGGAGGAGCCTGGTGGGCTATACAGTCCACAGGGTCGCAAAGAGTCAGACATGACAGAGCTACTTCACATTCACTTTTACTTTTCAACTCCTGTCAGTGATTCTTACTGCATGATCTCTAGAACTGTGGGTCTCAACTGAAGCCTCAGTGTGTAGCCTTTAGCTTGAACCCTATATATCACACATGTGTAAGAAGATACTATTCATAATATATAACTTGCAATCTTTAATAACTACCATCTTCACTAATGATGAAATGCTTTATTATAAAAATCAGTTTACCCTCAGTTTTTATTCAGTGATTTCACACTTTTTTTTTTTAAAACAAAGGAAAAATTACTTTTAGTATTTTATGGCACTTGTTAGACATTTATTTAGGGGTTCCCTGGTGGCTCAGCAGGTAAAGAATCTGCCTGCAAACAAGAGATGCAGGTTCAATTCCTGGGTCAGGAAGAGCCCCTGGAGGAGGTCATGGTTACCCCCTCTAGTATTCTTGCCTGGAGAATCCCATGGAGGGGAGACTGGCAGGTTACGGACCATAGGGTCACAAAGAGTTGTACACAACTGAAGCAACTGAGCACACAGACATATATTTGTTCAGCAAATGTTCAGCAAAGGTCCTATTCTGAGTGCTTGGGTTACAACAGTGACCACAGTTACACAGTTTATGCCTTCACAGAGATTTCACTGGAGTAGGGTAAGGAGAGTTGAGTGGGAAAAAGTAATAAAATCAGGTAGGGATGCTGCTATGAGGAACAAGCAGACAAGAATGACTAGGTCCTAGGAAGGATGGAGATCTGCTCATAAGGAAAGTACCTTTTCAAGTCTAGGTGATATGACTAATTGCAAGAAATTTTTCTCAGAGTTGGCATTAATGTGCTTAGCCATGCTGCTTGCTCTGCTCTATTCTTACCCAGGTTAATTAGTTGGGAGAGATTCTCTTTTTTTTTTTAATTTATTTATTTTTAATTAAAGGATAATTGCTTTACAGTATTTAAACATCAACATGACTAAGTCATAGGTTTACCCATGTCCCATCCCACTTGAACATCCCTCCCACCTCCCTCTCCCTCCCCACTCCACCCCTCAGGTTGTTACCCAGCCTCAGTTTGAGCTCCCGGAGTCATACAGCAAATTTCCATTGGCTATCTATTTACATATGTAATGTATGTTTCCTTGTGGGAGAGATTCTTGACAGACATTTGACTGTGAATGTTTGCATTCATTTATTACTCTTATTTTCAAAAGGAAAGAGTATTACATTCCTCAGATAAAGAGTTGAGTAAACTAAATTTTCATCTCTTCAGATGGATATTTCTGTCTTGCTCTAGGTTCAATAGAAATTTGGAAAGCATTTTCATGGACAATAGAGAAAGGAGGTTTAGATCTGCCCTAGGAACCCAGGTTTCTCAGTTGAGAAGTCTAAAAAGTTCCTTTTATTTGAGACAAAATGCGTAATTTCATGAAGGTCACTGTAATTCTCATCTACCTCCTGGAGAAAATTCTTGACATCTGCTTGAAGGTGTTTTTATAAGAGACTCACTATAGAAACATTCATTTCTTTTCAGTGTGTTTAATTCCCTACTCTGACATTGGCTGGTAAAGTGACCTTGGGCAAATTGCTTTCTCTCACAAAACTTTTGATTCTCCCTGACAAATTCCCTTTTCTTCATCACTCAAACAGGTCTTGAAATCTCATCTCCCACAGGAAGCAGTTCTAATAAATTAGAAAAGAAATGATTAATTCCAATATGTCACTTTCATTGTTCTCTTTGTCTATTCTGTGTCCCTACTATATGCACTTATTCCCCCCACTTTGCAGCTAATAAAAAGACACTTTGGTTTTAATTTCATTATTTATTGAAAACTGATTACTTATGTTGTCATCCCATCTGTATATTTACCTATTTTGTAGATTATATTCTAAAATAATTAAGTTATCCTTGCATGTTTCAGCTTCACTAAAAATGGTTTTTACCCTCTACCTTTAATTCTGCTTAACAGAAGAGGATTTTTTTTTTCCAGGAGTACAACTTCTTCCAGACACATCTGAAAATATCAAATGGCCCTGGGTGCTAGTATTATGGACTAACATAGAGATTTCTGTGAACACAGGGACTCAATATAACTTTTCTGTCTATATTTCTAATCCTACCTGAGTATCCCTCAAGCTGTGTGCCCTCAGTTGCTCAGTCGTGTCTGAGTCTTTGTGACTCCATGGACTGTAGACCACCAGGCTCCTCTGTCCATGGGATTTCTCAGGCAAGAATACTGGAGTGGGTTGCCATTTTCTACTCCAGGGTATCTTCCCATCCAGGAATCGAACCTGCCTCTCCTGCATCGGCAGGTGGATTCTTTACCACTGTGGCAGCTAAGTACTCAGTATTATGTAGTCAAATGTTGGTAGCAAAACACGTCTTAGCACTGCCTAAGAATATTAGGGTATTGCTCCTAGGATCTAAGGTTTCCACAGCATTTAGTCATGGTCTCTGGAGGCCTGGGGGCAGGGGGTAAAGGGACAGGGAATTCTGGAAGTCCAGCTTGTCACCATCTCTGACACTAATTAGTGGGATGATCTTAGGCAATTCATCTGCTCTCCTTAGCACTCATATATGTACAAGAAATTGAATGAGATTATTTCTAGAGTAACTTAGATGTAATGTTACAGAACTCCATCATTCTCCTCATAATATCTCAAATAAACCAAACCCCTTCCTAGAAACTATAACTAAAAGTAGATTATGCTATACTCAGAAATAATGCCTGGGTGATTGTGATCCTTCCCATAAGGAGGGTGGTATAATGGTTATACTCGCAAATATATAAAGGAAGTAATTGTTTTCTAAGCATTGGAGTGTCCAGTGCAGCAAGAAACTAATACGGAATTTCAACTAACTGTGAGGTTGAGATGAGAGCAGTTTGATGCTACCAGTAAAAGATGCTCAATTATTAGAGAAATGCCAATCAAAACTACAATAAGGTATCACCTCAGATCAGTCAGAATAGCCATCTTCAAAAAGTCTGCAAATAATAAATACTGGAGAAGGTATGGAGAAAAGGGAACTCTGCTACACTGTTGGGAATATAAATTGGTATAGCTAATATGGAAAACAGTTTGGAGTTTCCTTAAAAACTAAAACTAGAACTACCATATGATCCAGAAGTATCAATTCTGGTCTTCCAGAGAAAACTAATTCAGAAAGATACCTGCACCTCAATGTTCATAGCAACACTATTTACAATGGCCAAGACATGGAAGCAACCTAAGTATCCTTCAGCAGATGAATGAGTAAAGAAGATGTAGTATAAAAAAAAAAAAAAGAAGAAGAAGATGTAGTATATACACGGGCTTCCCTGGTACCTCAGCTGGTAAAGAATCTGCCTGCAATGAAGGAGACAAGAGTTCAATTCCTGGGTCAGGAAGGTCCCCTGAGAAGCGATAGGTAATCCACTCCAGTATTCTTGGGCTTCCCTGGTGCCTCAGCTGGTAAAGAATCTGTCTGCAATGCAGGAGACCTGGGTTTGATCCCTAAGTTGGGAAGATCCCCTCAAAGAAGGCATGGCAACCCACTCCAGTATTCTTGCCTTGTCCCCATGGACAGAAGAGCCTGGCAAGCTACAGCCCATGGGGTCGCAAAGAGTCACAATTGAGCGACTAAGCACAGCATAGCACAGTATATACATACAATGGAATATTACTTAGCTATAAAAAGAATGAAATAATGTCATTTGCAGCAACATGGATGAACCTAGAAATTATTATACTAAGTGAAGTAAGTCAGAGAGAAACAAATATATGGCATGTCTAGTATATGGAATTTAAAAGAAGGATTCAAATGAACTTATCTACAAAACAGAAATAGACTGACATAGAAAACAAATTCATGGTTACCAAAAGGAGGGGAATAAATTTGGAATTTAGGATTAATGTATACACACTACTATATATACAATAGATAAACAATAAGGATCTACTGTATAGCACAGGGAACTATATTCAATATCTTGTAATAACCTGTAATGGAAAAGAATCTGAAAAAGAGTACATATATATATATATATATATATATATATAACTGAATCACCTTGCTGTACACCTGAAAAATTGTAAATCAACTATATGCTAATAAAAACTTAACAAAGAACTTTGACATTTAGCAGGTATCTGGATCTTTTATTTCACAAAGAAGTCTCCACACATAGAAGGATGCTGGGAAATGCTACTTCTTCTAGTACAGCTGCTGCCGCCATGAATATAATCTGCTTCACACTCAAGAGCACTGTAAGAATTAATGAGTGCACAGTGCTTTTGTGAAGGAGTGAAACTTCCTGAGCCTATGCAGGTGAAATGGGCTGACACTAAATAACCCAAAGGGTCCCCTAAGCAGGGTGCCATGACTACTAACATATGTATTATGATGCATCAACAGTAAGGGCAATTAAATTAACTCTGACCTAAACTAACAATGGCTAAATCATCCTTACTAGGCAGAGCAGAAAATTGCACACAGCATTTTGGTACAGGGCAATGAATAAGATCACAGCACCTCAGCGGCAGCGAGGCAGAGACAGCACTAAATGAAAGCTGTGGGATTCACAAGATACCCTGGCTCATTTCCAGGGAACACTTCCCTGTAATTAAACATCAAGAGGGCATTTATGTACCCCGCACTAACTCAGTGTTGTGTCATTTATGCCTTTGAAGACACATATAGGAAAAGAGAACACTATTATCATACATAGACATATGAGCAACATCTCAGCTGAATAATAAAATTTTTTTCCAAGTCTCCAGCTTTGAGTATCTCCCTGCCTACCATGTAAGACAGTGCAGAGATGACATGAGACTGGTGCTGTCTCAAGCATCATTCGTGAGGATTACAACATGACTTTACTGAGTAGCAGCAAAAGTGGTTATACTGGGCATTTATTAGAGGAAAGAAAACTTCTATAAGAACTGAGAGAGCACATTGTAGTCTTGAGAGCTCCTTCATGTTCAATGGCCTGTACTAATCATTACTAAGGGAAAGTAATTGTTTTATTATTTTGCTTGAATAATAAGAACTCCCAAGCCACTCTCAGGGTGTCAAAAGCTCACTATGAAGTCTTTGTCCCCCTTCGCCACTGAGTCGAGCCCAAGGATGCCTGTGGTTGTGAAGTCACCTTCGCCTTCTTGTAGTGGAGTTTTTCTCTTCCCTGACTCTCTTCTGTTTAACAGGGGCTTTGTGTGAGCAAGTTGCTATTGACGTTGCTGCTGCTTCAGTGAAAAGTGTTATGAATAAAGCCACCGTTTCCTAAAGGCTTCGAAAACAAAACAACTGGTTGGTTTAACAGCCATCCTTTCCAAGGGCTTTCTGCACGATTAGGAATAGAAGTATACTGCTTAGAATCTGGGAACTCCCCTCTTTCCTTTAGAAAATAGAACAAAATAGAACATGTTTTTTGCTGCTTCCTGAAAAACCCAGCTATTTGATAAGAAATAAGCACAAATTGTAAGACTCTTTCTCAAAGTCTGGCTATGGTTGCGGTTCTGAGCCCATAGTCCTAGGCTGTATCTTCATCCACACATTTCACTGTTCCATGTGTTGTAGTGGGAATCTGGCCTACAGGACATAATTACACAAGTGTATTAATCAGAGTTCTCTGTTCCAAAGTTGCTTTCATGCTGGTCAAGGACAGATTATTAAAGGCAGAGAAGTGAGACAACTGAGTCATTAACATCAAGACAGTTAATGCTCAAAATTGCCATCTGCTTATGAGAATTTATAAATACTGCCATTTTACAATGTGAATTTTAGAATATAGAGTCACACTTTTATAATGTGACTTTTTCTTTTTCTGTTTTAGTTTTGGTTTCATTTAGTTTTGATTTTTAGCAATAATTTCCTGGGGATTCTGTCTAGTGAAGAGAAGATCTTTGAGGAAAACAATGTATGAAACTCTTCTATTTCAAAACAAGTCATAAATAAGATTTCCTTGTGCTGAAAACAGAATTATTTTACAAGCATTCATTTTTCTTGCACATTTTCTTCTTTCTCTATTCACATTCCAACAACCAAGGCCTGGCCTTATATAACCAATGTGACCATGTTAAAATGCTTAAATATAGGACTCCCCTGGTGGCTCAGTGGTTAAGACTCTACACTTCCAAGGTAGAGGGTGTGGGTTTGATTCTCGGTTGAGGAACTAAGATCCTACACGCTATGTAGTCAAAAGAGAAGATCATATCTCTAAAATGCTTTAATGTTTAAAAATGATTAAAGATGATAATTAAGGTAATAAAAACAAACATTAAATTTCAGGAAGCAGTCAGTCTCCATTCTGAAGGGCCCATAGAATTGCAAAGTGGAGCAGAAGGCAGGAAGCTTCCATAGGATAAAGAATAAGAAAAAAAGAAGATAGAGGAAAAAAGAAGAGGAACACAGAAATAAGTGTAAAGCCAATATGCAATGACTTATTCTTTTCCTGTTCCTAAAATTGTTGCAGGAAGTGTGACCCCTTCCAGGGCCTGAAACCAGGCTCTTGTCTAACACTCAGAAATGAATTGACCGGGGAGACACATGTGCTGACAAAGCAAGGGATTTTATTGGAAAAGGGCACCTGGGCAGAGAGCAGTAGGGTAAGGGACCCAGGAGCCATGCTCTGCCACATGGCTCACAGTCCCACCAGGTTTATGTTGATGGAATTAGTTTCCAGGTTGTCTTTAGCCAACCATCCTGACTCAGAGTCCTTCCTGGTGGTACACACCTTGTTCAGCCAAGATGGATGCCAGCGAGAAGGATTCTGGGAGGTGGTCGGACATGTGGTGTCTCCTTTTGACCTTTCCTGAACTTTTCCAGTTGGTGGTGGCTTATTAGTTCCCTGTTCCTTACCAGGATCTCTTCTCCTAGAAT
This sequence comes from Bos mutus, assembly GCF_027580195.1. Classification (NCBI taxonomy): domain Eukaryota; kingdom Metazoa; phylum Chordata; class Mammalia; order Artiodactyla; family Bovidae; genus Bos; species Bos mutus. The sequence continues at coordinate 54,195,438 of NC_091617.1, forward strand.
AACTCATGCAAGTGGTTACTATGGTGCCTGGACAGGGTGGGCGGTTTCAGTTAGTATGCTTCCCCTAATAACATGACTGTACCATTTATTTCCTATCTTAATTAAAGACCTCATCATTCCAGTTGCTCAAAGAGATACATGAGATCTGCATCCTCTTCCCTTCCCTCCTGTATCATGAATATTGCTGTACCTTCTAGATTTCTCTTTTCACTGTTTGTGATTGATTTCAGAATAAAATACAGTCTCCTTAATATGGCATGAAAGACTCCTGGTCTGGCCTCTAACTATTCTCCAGGATCATTCTCTGTTGTCCTTACTGTTTCCCACCCTCAAATCACTTTTCAACTACTTGCAAGTCCTTAAATAAACTGTTCTCTTTCTCATTTTCATAATTTCCCATATTCTATTCTTCTTCCATAACACAAGCATGCTATATTTGCCTTCCTAGAAACATTTATCTGGAGAAGGCAATGGCAACCCACTCCAGTGCTCTTGCCTGGAAAATCCCATGAACGGAGGAGCCTGGTAGGCTGCAGTCCATGGGGTTGTGAAGAATCAGACATGACTGGGCGACTTCACTTTCATTTTCACTTTCATGCATTGGAGAAGGAAATGGCAACCCACTCCAGTGTTCTTGCCTGGAGAACCCCAGGGACGGGGGAGCCTGGTGGGCTGCCATCTATGGGGTCACACAGAGTCGGACACGACTGAAGCAACTTAGTAGTAGTAGTAGAAACATTTATCACAAGGCATTGCTGTTGTTTATTTATGTGGCTTTTCCAATAGACAGTGAACTTCTGGAAGGCAGATACCACGCTTCAGCTTTGTGTATCCTCTATAAATAGCAAAGAATTTAGCATATGCTCTGTATTAAACATAATGCATGAATATTAGCACGTGTCTCATATTTTAAAAGATTCAATGATTTTGCTTCATTTTCAGTATAAAGTACACACTCTTCAGCTCCTCTCCCATACCATCTCTTCCCACTTTCTATTTTATATTTCAACAGTAAAGAAATACTACTATTCATTGTTTCATACTGATTTACATCTCTTTGCTTTTGTAAATGATGTTGCTCATGCCCAGAACAAATCCCAACCCCCCATTTTCTGTGCAGTAAACTTCCATTCATTCTCAAATATTTGTTTTAAGCATCAGCTTTCTTGGAAAGTTGCTGTGCACTCTCTCCTTTCCCTTTTCTACAACTTTAGGCTCCTTCTCCTTTAGCATTTTAGAAAACTTTTCCTCCATTACAGTATGCTTCATATTATTTTCTACTTGTTGCTTTTATTGTCTTTCTCTTCAGAGAAAGGAATTAGATCCTTTTTACATCCTCAATACACAACAAGACACACGGTGGGGACTCAATAATATTGAAAAAGGGTGAACATAATAAATCTGGAACTATGTCCTTGGTCTCTGTCCTGCTTGTCTGAAAAATTTCCTTTCCATCATGACACTTTCCATGAAAAGATTTCTCTCCAAGATAATCACATAGTATTTCAGTGATGCCTTCATTGCACAGCACATTCTAAATTCTGCATTAGATAGAAAACAGATTAAGATGCTGTAAGAAAGACACCAAAGATATAAAATAGGATTAAAGTTCTTGCTCTCTCTTATAACATTCTAGGGATGATTGTCTTAGGCTGCTCTTAGTTTTTTTTCTTGCCTACACCAACCAGTTCTCCAATTATCTGACACCAACCTGGTCCCTACAATTCAGTTCTTGTACTGACTAACCGGAGTTGGTATCAGACTCCACAGACTAAGGACTTAATCCCACAAGACTGCCCTCACTTCAGATGCCAATCTAAACTAACAGGTCCCCACATTCATATTTCTTAGCACAGCAGCAAATGGTCTGTTACGTGAAGTTGCTCAGTCACCCAGATTATTGCTCTCTTGTTTCTCCAGTTGATCTTGGCTAGGTAGTTGGAGCTAAGTTGCCACTATGAAAACTCAACAGTCTATGGGAGGACAAGAGAGGATGCAGGAGATAAGACTTCTCTTAATCTTGTGAAATGGGAGTTACATATATCATTTCAGCTTACATGATGTTTGGAAGACATCTAGCTATAAAGAAAACTAGAAAATGTATTCTCAAGCTGGGTGGCCCATGCCCATCTAGTAAAGGAGGAGGAGAGATCAGTTCTTAGAAAATAAATAGCAGTAAGACAAATTCCTACTTTGAAATTATTTTTATGGCCCAAAGCACATTATTTTGACAGTCAGTTGGCGTTTCAGGAGCAAACACAATGCACTGTCTATGAGTGTAGGCTCTGGAGCCAGTTCAAACCGAGCTCTAACCACCGCTGGGGTGGAGGGGGGAGGGGCTTTTGACAAATTTGCTAATCTTTCTGATCACTCTCAATTGGATGTAACAAAAGTATCCACTCTTTACATTGAGAATTAAATAAATTAATATAGAAGGGAAGCTTAATATGTTTCAGACATAATGCAAATTCAATATAAATCTTCGCTTTTATTCTATCTATTCCCCCAGGTGTTCACACTTAATTTTCTCCTTGTGGATGTAAGGAAATATTTATTGAGTGAAAGAACAACCTAACTAAATGATGTGTGCTCTATATATTAAACAACTACAGAAATGAATATCTTTGTAACCTGTGTTCAACTTCTTTTCATTTCTACCTTTGTCTTCACTTTGAGATTCTCAGTAATTACTTTTTTATACTATCAGTGTATCTTCCTCTAGACACCATCTCTTTCTAATTTACTGATCGTAGTATCTTTAAATTTTTTCTACCAGGTAATTGAATTGATTAAGGCTGTGTGAAATAGAATTAAATAAGCTATGGGAGATAATCCAAGCACAATTTTTATGACATAACATAAGCATACATTTTAGTGCATTGTCCTTGTGAATCTTTTACTATCCAAGTATATTTTTGCTTATTTCATATGTCTATGGATAGCATTACCGAAGAAGTATCTCTGAGGAATACATTATGAAGTTTAATATACACCTAGAAAACATCATCAAAAACCGAATAAAATTTTTAATGTGGATATGAGGAATTAAAAAATGCGATTAAGTACCCCGAAATGTTGAATGAAAATTTATTTTACTCTCTGTAAAAAAAGAAAAAAACACAAAGAAAATAGAAACCTAATTAGAGTTTATCAGTAAAAATATCCATGATGCAGTTTTCCTTTGATCTATAGATCACAAGAAATTAGAGGCTCTCCAAGTAAATGTATGGCATACACTCAGACACATTTTTGAAGGCACTTCCTCTGATGCTTCCTGAGTATGAAACTCTCTGTGTGTCTTTTTTAAAATCCCCTGGTCTGCATTCTGGCCAGGAAAAATCTATTTTTTTCCTTATTCTGTTATATTGCAATCAGGAAGCAAAACAGTGATAGTGACACTATTAGGGAAGACAGGAAGTTTTGGAAGCAGCTAAAGTTGAAGAATATGCAGATATGCAGATGACACCACCCTCATGGCAAAAAGTGAAGAAGAACTAAAGAGCCTCTTGATGAAAGTGAAAGAGGAGAGTGAAGAAGTTGGCTTCAAACTCAACATTCAGAAAACTAAGATCATGGCATCTGGTCCCATCACTTCATGGCAAATAGATGGGAAAACAGTAGAAACTGTGACAGACTTTATTTTCTTGGGCTCCAAAATCACTGGAGATGGTGACTACAGCCATGAAATTAAAAGACACTTGCTCTTGGGAAGAAAAGTTATGACCAACCTAGACAGCATATTACAGAGACATTACTTTGTCAACAAAATCAAGTCAAAGCTATGGTTTTTCCAGTAGTCATGTATGGACATGAGAGTTGGACTCTAAAGAAAGCTGAGCACCAAAGAATTGGTGCTTTTGAACTGTGGTGTTGGAGAAGACTCTTGAGAGTCCCTTGGACTGCAAGGAGATCCAACCAGTCCATCTTAATGGAAATCATTCCTGAGTATTCATTGGAAGGACTGATGTTGAAGCTGAAACTTCAATATTTTGGCCACCTGATGCAAAGAACTGACTCATTTGAAAAGACCCTGATGCTGGGAAAGATTGAAGGCGGGAGGAGAAGGGGATGACAGAGGATGAGATGGTTGGATGGCATTACCGACTCAATGGACATGAGTTTGAATAAACTCCAGGAGCTGGTGATGGACAAGGAAGCCTAGTGTGCTGCAGGCATGGGGTCACAAAGAGTGGGACGTGACTGAGCAACTGAACTGAACTGAAGATTGAAGTGCAATAGGGTATGTATGCATGTGTGTGTGTGTAGTTTGATGCTGCAGTTATAGTTGTCTGCCCAGCCCCCAGCAACTCCTAGACTTCCAAGAAGCCAGAGATCTTAGTTATTGAACCTGAATGACAAATGATATGATAAATGGGTAATGAAAGTATCAGTTGTCTTAAATTGCTGCTCAATAGCCATATACTGTGTGCTCAGTTGTGTCTAATTCTTTACAACCCTATGGACCATAGCCTACCAGGCCCTTCTGTCCATGGGATTCTCCAAACAAAAATATTGGAGTGGGCTGCCATGCCCTCCTCCAGGGGATCTCCCCTACTCAGGGATGGAATCAGAGTCTCTTGCATCTCCTGCATTGGCAGGCAGATTCTTTACCACTGAACCACCTGGGGATCTTGCCCAGTAACCATAGTCATCTTTTATATCTGCCAGGAGCACACAGAGTTTTGTCCCTTCATCCCCTTCAAAGATTTTTTGTTTGCTTTTACTCAATGCAAAGTCCCTTTTATTCTCTCACTAGCAAGGAAGAAAACAACATGTGAATTTTAAGGAACAAAATTCAATCCATAGCAGTGCCCTTTTTAGGAAAGTCTCCTTCATTCTCCAACAATGTGTGCATATGCAACTGTAATGGCATATTCTTTTGTAACTGGACTGTCAAGAGTACAGTGCTGTGCTTAGTCTCTCAGTCATGTCCAGCTCTTTGTGACCCCATGGACTGTAGTCAACGAGTCTCCTTTGTCCATGGGGATTCTCCAGGCAGGAATACTGTAGTGGATTGCCATGCCATCTTCCAGGGGATCTTTCCTACCTAGGGGTCGAACCCAGGTCTCCCACATTGCAGGCAGATTCTTTACCAACCAAGCCACCAGGGAAGCCCATTAAGAGTACCATAAGCAGAAACAAATCCAAACAGGCCATCCTTTCTAAACATTGTTGGCAATATTCAGTTGAGTCTTTTTTTACATTTCATCAGTATTAAACGGCCTTTCTCTTTCCATCTTCCAACTCTTAAAGTCCTTTGTGATTATATTAGAACACTCAGATAATCGAGGAAAATCTCCCAATTTAAAGTTATTGGATAAGAAACCTTAATTTCATCTACAACCTTAACTTCTCTATTCATGTAACATAGCATTGTCACAGGTTTCAGGGATTAGAATGTAAACATCCTTGGGGGACTCTTCTTTTTTCCCCTGCCTACCATAAAAGTCATGTAATTATATTAGTATTAGAACACATAATTTCTTGTACCTGTAATCTAACAAGGCAAAGGATAAGTAAATCAGATCATTATGGTTTAGAACTGGGATTTGACCTAAATACTACTATTCTTCTGAGCACTTTAATATCTCGCTTCCTCAAAATGGCCCTTTTAAAACTTGGATAATACTCAAATCAGATTCTGGATGTAAATTAAAGCACATTTAATGAAAAGCACACAATTCAATTGTCCCCCAAGTCTCTTTAGCATTCAGTCAGCTGACACTTGCAGGTTTTCAAACCGTTTCATAAAGAGAAACACATAAACTCTGCTGTAGGGAATACACTGAATTTGAAATTAAGATTTAGTGTATTCCAACTTCAAACTATAGAAAATTTTAGAAAGATGAGCAAAAAGATGCTTACATTTAGAGTGGATTTGGAAATATAAAATTTTTTCTGTTACTGTCAATGTGCAATATCAGTTTTACAAATAATTAGTATTTCAATGATGTTTTATATGAAGAGAGTATTAGAAAAAATATCATAGTGTTAATTTAATGATCTTATTTTAGTAAATGCTCATATATGTTACTTGAAACAATAATATACTCATTCCAAGTAATATGCAAGCATATATTTTTAACTTAACTAACATATCTACTATGTGCTTATTTTATGCAACATTTGGAAGAATACAACATTTTATAAGTATGCAGACTTCTAGAATTTACATATCTAGTAGATGAGAGAATAAAGAGAAACTCATATAAAACATTCCCTTTATATCACCTCGTGTTTTGCTTTAATACAACTAATATAAAATATAATTTCTCTCTCTTTTTTGTGTGTGGTTAACCAGTGCAATTTGGTTAATTGAACTAGAGTCTTCTTGAGAAAACAGGACAGGTAGAGAAAAACTCTATTTTTGTTTCAATCATTTTAGGTGAATGAACGTATCTGATTTGTCCCTTTAGGCTCTGTACACACACTCACAATGATCAAAAAAGTAAAAAATTAAAGCACTGAAAGGGTCAGTAGATGCTTGTTACACACACAACTCTTTTTTATGGATCATGTTAAAATAATGAAAATAATAAAGCCATATTGTACATGTATTTCATATTTGTCCTGCAATATACAGACACTAAGTAAATATTCACCAAATGAATGAGGTTTCCTCAGTGAGTCTGGAGGGCTTTCCAGGTGACTCAGACAGTTAAGTGTCTGCTTACAATGCAGGAGACTGAGTTCGAACCCTCGGTCAGGAAGATCCCTTGGAGAAGGAAATGGCAACCCACTCCAGTACTCTTGCCTGGAAAATTCCATGGATGGAGGAGCCTGGTGGGCTACAGTCCATGGGATCACAAAGAGTCGGACACGACTGAGCAACTTCATTTTCACTTTCACTTTCAATGAGTCTATTCAACACATTAAGGTCTTTAAGGTTGCAAAGAAGAGACAGGCTCAGATAGCATTTAAAATAGAAATTTATTGAAAAAGTACATGGGAATCTAGGAAAGAAATTTTCATTTTTTAACCACATGGCCACTCTGAGTCCTAGGTTTTCTAACCCTACATGTAGCCAAGCTTCCATGGAGTACTAGAGCATTATCTCAGAACCTTGTAACATATATACCAAGTTTTCTTAATTAAAGTTTTTTATTTCTTTAATATTTATCATGGAAAAATTTTTTTAATTTATTTTAATAGGAGAATAATTAAAATAATATTTTAATTGGAGGATAATTGCTGTACTATATTGTGATGGCTTTTGCCATACATCAGTATGAATTGGTCATGGGTATACATGTATCCCCTCCATTCTGAACCTCCTCCAACTTCCCTTCCTACCCTATCCCTCCAGGTAGTCACAGAAATATGGAAACTTTTGATACATGGAACTAGCTTAATGACCCCATAACTTCATCACACAGCTGCAATAGCCATCAATCAAGTCATTGCCACTCTTGTTTCATTTCTCTTTGCCCTACTGGCCTTTGCCTCTTTGGATTATTTTGAAGAAAGTCCTAGACACGGTATTATTTCATCTATACATATTTATAGGTGTGTCATGTTAAAGTTGCAAGTTGGATGTGAAATTTTGAAAGTGCCTGGTTAAATCAATATTTTGTCAATTTTTTTCTATTGGATTGTCTTCTATTATTGAATTATAGGAATACATTTTATGTTGTATGTATGAGTCCTTGACTTTTATGGATCTGTGTTTATATTCATTGGAGAAGGAAATGGCAACCCACTCCAGTGTTCTTGCCTGGAGAATCCCAGGGATGGCGGAGCCTGGTGGGCTGCCATCTACGGGGTCGCACGGAGTCGCACACAACTGAAGTGACGTATTTAAGCAATATCTTCTCTCACTGTATAATATGTCTTTTGAATCTGTTTATAGTTGAACAACTGATGCTTTTGAAGAATTGATGCTTTTGAACTGTGGTGTTGGAGAAGACTCTTCAGAGTTCCTTGGACAACAAGGAGATCCAACCAGTCCATTCTGAAGGAGATCAGCCCTGGGATTCCTTTGGAGGGAATGATGCTGAAGCTGAAACTCCAGTACTTTGGCCATCTCATGCGAAGAATTGACTCATTGGAAAAGACTCTGATGCTGGGTGGGTGGGGGCAGGAGGAGATGGGGACCACAGAGGAGGAGATGGCTGGATGGCATCACTGCCTCAATGGACGTGAGTCTGAGTGAACTCCGGGAGTGGTGATGGACAGGGAGGCCTGGCGTGCTGCGATTCATGGGGTCGCAAAGAGTCGGACACGACTGACTGACTGAAATGAACTGAACTGAATAGTTGAACAAGACTGAAGCAACTTAGCATGCGTGCACATGGCGTATTTGACAAATAGAATTTCTTATTTTTACTGCAATCTATCTTATTGATTTTTGACCTTTATATATTTAGTAATTTTTCTATCCAGTGGAAGGAAGTTTCACCTACACCAACGTCATGGATATGTTACTGTATGTTGCTATGGCCCGAGTGTTTGTATCCCCCCAAATTAATAGGTTAAATTCCTAATGCTCTATATGATGGTATTAATAGGTGGCATCACTGGGAATTTCTTAGGATAGGAGCATGGAGCTCTGATGAGTGGGGTTAGCGTTTGTAGAAAAGGGACCCTGCTCCCTTTCCACCATGTGAAGATACAGTGGGAAGTCAGTTCAGTTCAGTCACTCAGGTGTGTCCTACTCTTTGAGACCCCATGAATTGCATCACGCCAGGCTTCCCTGTCCATCACCAACTCCTGGATTTCACTCAGACTCACGTCCATCAATTCAGTGATGCCATCCAGCCATCTCATCCTCTGTCATCCCCTTCTCCTCTTGCCCCCAATCCCTCCCAGCATCAGAGTCTTTTCCAATGAGTCAACTCTTCGCATGAGGTGGCCAAAGTACTGGAGTTTCAGCTTTAGCATCATTCCTTCCAAAGAAATCCCAGGGCTGATCTCCTTCAGAATGGACTGGTTGGATCTCCTTGCAGTCCAAGGGACTCTCAAGACTCTTCCCCAACACCACAGTTCAAAAGCATCAATTCTTCAGTGCTCAGCCTTCTTCACAGTCCGACTCTCACATCCATATGTGACCACTGGAAAAACCATAGCCTTGACTAGACGGACCTTTGTTGGCAAAGTAATGTCTCTGCTTTTTAATATGCTATCTAGGTTGGTCATAACTTTCCTTCCAAGGAGTAAGCCTCTTAATTTCATGGCTGCAGTCACCATCTGCTGTGATTTTGGAGCCCAGAAAAATAGTCTTACACTGTTCCCACTGTTTCCCCATCTATTTCCCATGAAGTGATGGGACTGGATGCCATAATCTTCGTTTTCTGAATGTTGAGCTTTAAGTAAACTTTTTCACTCTCCACTTTCACTTTCATCAAGAGGCTTTTGGTTTCCTCTTCACTTTCTGCCATAAGGGTGGTGTCATCTGTATATCTGAGGTTATTGACATTTCTCCTGGCAATCTTGATTCCAGCTTGTGTTTCTTCCAGTCCAGAGTTTCTCATGATGTACTCTACATATAAGTTAAATAAGCAGGGTGACAATATACAGCCTTGACGTACTCCTTTTCCTATTTGGAACCAGTCAGTTGTTCCATGTCCAGTTCTAACTGTTGCCTCCAGCCCTGCATACAGATTTCTCAAGAGGAAGGCCAGGTGGTCTGGTATTCCCATCTCTTGAAGAATTGTCCACAGTTTATTGTGATCCACACAGTCAAAGGGTTTTGCATAGTCAATAAAGCAGAAATAGATGTTTATCTGGAACTCTCTTGCTTTTTCCATGATCCAGCAGATGTTGGCAATTTGATTTCTGGTTCCTCTGCCTTTTCTAAAACCAGCTTGAACATCAGGAAGTTCACAGTTCACATATTGCTGAAGCCTGGCTTGGAGAATTTTGAGCATTACTTTACTAGCGTGTGAGATGAGTGCAATTGTGTGGTAGTTTGAGCATTCTTTGGCATTGCCTTTCTTTGGGATTGGAATGAAAACGGACCTTTTCCAGTCCTATGGCCACTGCTGAGTTTTCCAAATTTGCTGGCATATTGAGTGTAACACTTTCACAGCATCATATTTCAGGATTTGAAATAGCTTCACTGGAATTCCATCACCTCCACTAGCTTTGCTCATAGTGATGCTTTCTAAGGCCCACCTGACTTCACATTCCAGGATGTCTGGCTCTAGGTCAGTGATCACACCATCATGATTATCTGGGTTGTGAAGAGCTTTTTTGAACAGTTCTTCTGTGTATTCTTGCTACCTCTTTTTAATATCTTCTGCTTCTGTTAGGTCCATGCCATTTCTGACCTTTATCGAGCACATCTTTGCATGAAATGTTCCCTTGGTATCTCTAATTTTCTTGAAGAAATCTCTAGTCTTTCCCATTCTGTTATTTTCCTCTATTTCTTTGCATTGATCGCTGAGGAAGGCTTTCTTATTTCTTCTTGTTATTCTTTGGAACTCTGCATTCTGATGCTTATATCTTTCCTTTTCTCCTTTGCTTTTTGCTTCTCTTCTTTCACAGCTATTTGTAAGGCCTCCCCAGACAGCCATTTTGCTTTTTTGCATTTCTTTTCCATGGGGATGGTCTTGACCCCTGTCTCCTGTACAATGTCACGAACCTCTGACCATAGTTCATCAGGCACTCTATCTATCAGATCTAGTCCCTTAAATCTATTTCTCACATCCACTGTATAGTCATAAGGGATTTGATTTAGGTCATACCTGAATGGTCTAGTGGTTTTCCTTACTTTCTTTAATTTAAGTCTGAATTTGGCAATAAGGAGTTCATGATCTGAGCCACAGTCAGCTCCCGGTCTTGTTTTTGTTGACTGTATAGAGCTTCTCCATCTTTGGCTGCAAAGAATATAATCAATCTGATTTTGGTGTTGACCATCTGGTGATGTCCGTGTGTAGAGGCTTCTCTTGTGTTGTTGGAAGAGGGTGTTTGCTATGACCAGTGCATTTTCTTGGCAAAACTCTGTCTTTGCCCTGCTTCATTCCATATTCCAAGGCCAAATTTGCCTGTTACTCCAGGTATTTCTTGACTTCCTACTTTTGCATTCCAGTCCCCTATAATGAAAAGGACACCTTTTTTGGGTGTTAGTTCTAAAAGGTCTTGTAGGTCTTCATAGAACAGTTCAACTTCAGCTTCTTTGGCATTACTGGTTGGGGCATAAACTTGGATTACTGTGACATTGAGTGGTTTGCCTTGGAAACAAACAGAGATCATTCTGTCGTTTTTGAGATTGCATCCAAGTACTGCATTTCGCACTCTTTTGTTGACCATGATGGCTACTCCATTTCTTCTGAGGGATTCCTGCCTATAGTAGTAGATATAATGGTCATCTGAGTCAGTAGTCTGCAACTCGGGAGGAGGGCCATTGCCATAACCTGAACATTCTGTCACACCTGTGTAGCCCTTTTAACCTCCGGAACTGTGGAAAATAAACCTCTGTTACTTATTAGTTACCCAGTCTGAGATATTTTGTTTAGCAGCCCAAGCAGATTAAGATATATGTTATTTTCTAAAAACTATTTTTTTAATTTTCACATTTATTTTCAATCTAACTAGAATTTATATTTGTATAATATGAAAAGCAGGGGCCAAGATTCACTTTTTTATGTGGTCATTTAATTGTCTCAGCAGTATCTATTGAATGCAACACGCTTTATCACAATCTATGGTACCTCTATCTTTTATTAGATGGGAATATGTGTATGGGTCTCCATCAATATTACAGTATTTTGATAACTTCAGCTTTATATATTAAAGTATAAGTCCTCTAGAATTTTCTTAGTTTGTTTTGGCTTGGTCCTTTGCTTTTCCATACCATTTTAAATATACTTGGCAAATTCCACCAGAAATTAAAAAGCAAAAGGCTGCTGGTATTTTGATTAGAATCAAAACTATGTATCAATTTAAAAAAAAGGTATCTTTACAAATAGTGAGTATTCTAATCCAGGAACATGGTATATCTCTCCATTTATTTAATCACTGTCAATAATGATTTGTTCTATTTTAAAAGAAATTTAACATTTTTCATTAGTTTACTCCTACTACTTTTTTATGTCTTTGTAAATGGTATTTTTAAATTTCATTTCCTATTTGCCTATTGTACTAGAAATGCATTTGGGTATTAACTGGTATGTATTATTTGGGTATTAACTTTTTGCCTTATGTCCTTGCTAAAGTTGTTTATTAATTCTAATATTTATCTGTGGATACTTTTAAATTTTATATTTTACAAACAATAGTTTCTTTTTTTTTTTTTTTTCCAAAGCCTTATACCTTTTATTTCCCTTGCTTCACTGTATTGGTTAAAACATCCTGTATGTGATTGAATAAAAGTAATACATCTTTTTAAAAATTTTTATTTATTTATTTTGACTGTTCTGGATCTTCATTGCTGTGTGGGCTTTTCTCTAGTTACCGTGAGTAGGCTTCTCATTGGGGGGAAAGAGAAAGTCATTCAGTTCAGTCCTGTCTGACTCTTTGCAACCCCATGGACTATACAGGCCATGGAACTCTCCAGGCCAGAATACTCAAATGGTTAGCCTTTCCTTCCCTTCTCCAGTGGATCTTCCCAACCCAGGGATCGAACCCAGGTCCCCCACATTACAGTGGATGCTTTACCAGCTGAGCCACCAGGAAAGCCCAAGAATACTGGAGTGGGTAGCCTATCCTTTCTCCAGTGGATCTTCCAGACCAAGTAATCGAACCAGGGTTTCCTGCATTGCAGGTGGATTTTTTTTACCAACTGAGCTATCAGGGAAGCCCATTGCAGTGGCTTCTCTTACTGTGGAGCACAGGCTCTAGGGCATGTGGGATTCAGTAGTTATGGCCCAGAGACACAGTAGTTGCAGTTACCAGACTTTAGAGCACAAACTCTGTTGTGGCACACGGGCTTAGTTTCTCCACGGCATATGGGATCTTTTTGAACCAGGGATTGACCCTCTGACTCCTGCATTGGCAGGCAGAGTCTTTACCACTGAGCAACCAGGGAAGCCAAATACTAACATATTAATCTTTTGAATCTCAGTAACAAAACTTTCAGTATCCACTATTAAGTTTGATGATATTTTAAAGGTTTTGTAGATGTTCTTTATCAGGTTAAAAATTATTCTACCCCTGATTTTTTTTATGAATGGATTATTGTCATGACCTTATTTTTGTTAATGTGAATTGCATTGCTTTTCCAATGTCAAATCAACCTAGTATTCCCGAAATAAGCCTGATGTGGCCAGGGTAGAACTAGTTTTTATAATAAATGTTGTGGATTTTTAATAGTCTATTTGGAATCTTTGCCTCTATGTTATAAAGCAGATTTTCCAGTAGTGACTTTTTCCTTACATTTTAGTGACCTTTTCAACTTTTGATATCAAGTTTATACTGGTCTCATAAAATGAATCAATATTTATTTCTTCTTTATTTTTTGGGTCATTTTATATATTACTGGGAATTTTTTTCAGTATGTCTTTAGAAGAATATTAGGAAAATTATCTAAGCCTAACATTTTCTTTGTGGAAAGATCTAGAATTAAAGGACAAATTATTTTAATAGATATAAGATTATTCATATTTTCTATTTCTGTTGGATTCAATTTTGCTAAATTGTATTTTCTCATTTCATATCCATTTTCAAATTTACTGGCATAAATTTTATGTATCATTCTATTTACTAATATTTTATTAAATTTAGGATCTCTCACTTGATGTTACTTTTTGTTGCTGATATTAGAAATGTATTCCCTCTTTTTTATTACTGACCAATCTTAATAGAAATGTTTAATTTTTATTAGTGTTGTCAAAAGAGTGAGATGTGGGTTGTCTCTGCAGATATTAGAAGATATTGTAAAAACTCTGTAAATAAGATAGAGCTCATGAATAGAAAGATAAATTAATAGAGCAGGGAAAAATGTTCATTTGAATATGGACTTTTAATATTTGATAAAAGTAAAACCTCAAATTAGGAGGGAAAAGATGGAGGCTTTAATAATCGGTATTGTTCGAACTAAATAGCTTTATGGAAAACAATAAAATTGAACCTTAAACCTTAAACAACTTCTATTTGTGTGTGTGTGTGTGTGCGTGTGTGTGTCTGTGTATCGTGGTTAGATCTGTTGGTCATCATCCAACATTTTCTACTAGATGAACTCTCCCTGACATGGCCAGCCTATTCTTTGTTCATTTTTATCAAGCTTGTCTATTAATAGTTCTGGTGCTGATCCCTACCTTAATCTGCTATAGAAGATGTATACATTTACATCTAGTAATCAATTTATATTCCACTATAAAATATGTACAAAAATATAAAGCTACAACAGTTTCAAGATTCTTCTTATAGCCAGTTAAATACAATGTAATGAAATTATATGATTATTAATGCCTGCTTTATGTAATGCAGATATTCAAAAGGAGTAATATGATTGATTATTCAAAAAACTAATAGTTCATTATTTCAGACTTTCTATTTCTCAGCTAGCTGATCTCCTCTCAAGTCTTGTGCAACTGACTTTCCTTTGCATAGTTCATTTAGCTTGGAATCTGATGAAAGTATTCTGACTTCTTGGTAAGCTCTTGGAATAAGCCTCTGTTGCTATGGGAAGGTATCCAAAATTTATGGATCAGTAATCTAATTCAGACTGGCAACTCCTATGGAATGAACTAAATTTCCCTTTTACTGTGTTCACCCTCTCAGGTGGAGCACCTGGTCACAAACTCGGTTCATCACCCCAGCCCAGTTCTCAAAATCACCTTCACAAGCCATGTTCCTGCCTTTTATGTAGCATCCAGTTTTCCGTGCCTGTGCTGATAAGTTGGATGACATGAATGCGGATGTAAATGCCATATCTGACATTTTTTATAGCTCAGTGTCTTCCTTCTGTAGCACAGATTTCAGGCTTTCTGAGTAGATAAGATTAAGTATAGAGTGTTATTTTATTCCACAGGAAATGATAGGTACCAACCTAATATGATCATGTATATGAAAAAGAGTCTTGATTGGGAACAAACAGTGTAATAAATTCCAAAAGAGGCATAACTTTGGGAAGAATAGCACACATGTTCCTGCTGAGAAAAAGGTAGAGGGTGTGATAGTACCAGCTAAAAACTTTGAACTTTTGAGATCATAAGGAATATTTTCAGGGTAATAGAGTCACAATGGTACTTAGATTCTAGTCTCAGCTCTTTCAGTTTTCTGACTTTGAACAATACTTTAAGATGCCTGTCTATATCATTGAAGGACTGGTGCAAGTAACCATTAACAGCCTTTTCAAGTTTCCCTTTGGAGAATCGAAACCTTGGTACCTTGACAGCTATACTTTGAGACATAGATAGGACTGGATTTTCAACTGACTAAATCGAACTACTTTGTCTTGAGGTATATGGAGACTCCCTTTCAAAAAGGCATCTACCTAACCTGTGCTCTGGATCTTAAAATAAACTTAGGGCACCTCTTTTTTTTTTTAGGGCACCTCTTTTTGATCATGAAAGAGTTTTAGTTATCAGGAGAAATGGTTTCTAAGGGATTACTGACCTATGATTCTAGACTTCTTAGAATGAACGTTCTCTGAATAGAGTGCAAGAAAGGAACACAAATGAAAGAGGAAAACATTTAAAAAGAGGGACAAGAAGCCTCATCTTACTCTGAAACCAACTTTCAGTCAATGTTTTTAATAAATAGCAGTCAACCTCCAGGTGGCTTTTCAATAGGCTTTCCCCTTTGGTTCCCACAGGTATGCTAAACAGAAGCCCAGAGAGCAAAATATCCACTTGACTAAAAGCTGTCTGTGAGAGGAGATATGGCAGAAACATCATCTTTTTTAGATTTCTTATATTCATTGATAATAGTGTTACATAAAGTTCGTAAGATGTCCAGAATAATACCAAACATCGACAGAAGATATATATGCTATGATGAAGGAATATATGTGTTAACATGTACAGATACATTTTATAGAAACATAAAACAGATCAAAGAGTAATGAACTGCCTATTGTGATATAATTATGTGCGTATCCATCTATCCTGGCATTCCTACATATGTATTAACAAAATTATGCAAAAAAGCTGTAGAATATTGAATGTGTTTCCATGCATGTGATGAAGTCAAACTCAAAAGAGGCATAATTTTAAGAAAATAGTAGATGTTATCCTCCAATAATTCTAGAATATTTACCAATAAAGAGGCAGAGTTTGGAATTATATAGCATACAACCTTTAAAATTTGGGGGTCCAAGAAATATTCCCAGGGTAGTAGAGAATGTTTGCAAAAATTCATCCCACAAGGGGCAGGTAGCATTTGACCTCTTGAAATTAGCACCAGTCTCACAACAGATGTGAGCTGAAAGTGGGGGGAAATAAATAAATAAATAAAGGCCCCCGTCAACTCCGACTGCAGGGGGATCATTTTTACAGGCAGAAAGTAATTATCCAGCTGGAAGTTAGCCAGAACACCAGAGAGAGTGAACATCCTTATCCCATCTCACAATTCTGTGGGATTTTTAATGAACACAAGTGGTCATGACCTTGAGTTTTATGTTCTATACACAAAAAGAACTTAACAGCAATGCTGGGGTGTTGCTTCCATCGACCTAAACTGCAGGGCACTGATTCAGAACCAGCGATTAAATCTGTGAACACTAGGAGGATAATGAGGACCCCTGCAAAAATTACTCAGTTCAATTCAATGACTAATTTTACAGAATAGTAAGAGTAATGTTTGGCTGCTAATAGCAAACTGCAAAACTGCTTAACAATTTTCTATAAAGGATTTGGTATTTCAATGACAAGATGAAGATTGTCTATGAGGGTTTAATGCTGCTTCTGCTGCCACATGGAACAGCTCTCCCATCCTTCCCAACATCATTTTTACTGTACTTTTGTTCATTAGTCATGGTTTCCCTGTCTTGGACTAATTTTGCACACATGTATTTGATCTGCAATGAATGGATGACAGATTAGCCAGATTGCAAATCATAATTGAGCAGAGATCCATGTAATGTAAATCACATAGCCCAGCATCCACTTCTGTTTGCCAAGACAGCATTCCTGGAAGTTGCCAAATAAAATGACAGTCCTCAGGTTGAATACCAAGCATTAGTTATGAGATGGTAGACTTTTTGAGAGCTTCTTAACACACACCAAGCTCTGACTTTGTGGCTACAGACCACGAATAACCAAAAAGAGAAAGCCTCTCAGAGGATATAATGGGATCACAAGACAGAAATGGGAAAGTGTCACTTTTGATCACTTAGTATGTGCCAGACTTTTTACTGGGAACTTTACATGCAGTACTTCATTAAATTTTCTCAATAACTGAATGGGCACTATTAATGGCATTTACAAATGAGGCAGAGGGGTATTATTTCTGTGCAGGAATGCAAGCAACTAATACCTCTGTCTTCACCTCCCTGAACTTCTTTGCAACTAAAAATTCAAAACACACATAGACCTAGCCTACAAGTTCATGTTATTTACATAAATCTGAGAAGAGAAACATTATGGCATGAATAGTCCATTTAATCATATCTTTTGTAAAACCTTGGCAATTAAATTGTAGTTTATACGGCTAACTGTAGACAATGATGTTTTATTGTGCCAGGCATTTATTTTCCCATTTCCTCTTAAACACATCCCCTCAACACTTCATTTGTTGCACTCAATTGAGGGAGCCAGTCTTTCAAATTATTTCTTGAATTCACTTGCTTCTGTAAAAATTCAGCTAATAGGGAGAAACTAGCATGACATTGAAGGACAGGATACATAAAAAACCAGGGTACGTGTTCTTTCTGCCTCAAGCAGTAACCAGTGAATTTCTTTCCTGGCTTCAGCTCCTGCCAACCTAGTCCTTCCGGGCTGCTCCTAGATGCTGTTATCAGTTACATTATTTTCTTAATTTCATTTTCAAGTTATTTACTGTTCAGTCCAGTCCAGTTCAGTCACTCAGTTGTGTCTGACTCTTTGCGACCCCATGAATTGCAGCACACCAGGCCTCCCTGTTCATCACTAACTCCCGGAGTTCACTCAGACTCACATCCATCGAGTCAGTGATGCCATCCAGCCATCTCATTCTCTGTCGTCCCCTTCTCCTCCTGCCCCCAATCCCTCCCACCATCAGAGTCTTTTCCAATGAGTCAACTCTTCGCATGAGGTGGCCAAAGTACTGGAGTTTCAGCTTCAGCATCATTCCTCCAAAGAAATCCCAGAGCTGATCTCCTTCAGAATGGACTGGTTGGATCTCCTTGCAGTCCAAGGGACTCTCAAGACTCTTCTCCAACACCACAGTTCAAAAGCATTAATTCTTCGGTGCTCAGCCTTCTTCACAGTCCAACTCTCACATCCATACATGACCACTGGAAAAACCATAGCCTTGACTAGATGGACCTTTGCTGGCAAAGTAATGTCTCTTCTTTTGAATATACTGTCTAGATTGGTCATAACTCTCCTTCCAAGGAGTAAGCGTCTTTTAATTTCATGGATGCAGTCACCATCTGCAGTGATTTTGGAGCCCAAAAAAATAAAGTCTGTCACTGTTTCCACTGTTTCCCCATCTATTTCCCATGAAGTGATGAGACTAGATGCCATGATCTTCGTTTTCTCAATGTTGAGCTTTAAGCCAACGTTTTCACTGTTACTTCATAGAAATAAAATTGATCTTTGTATTGATCTGGTGTTCTGTGATACTGATGAAGTCTTTTGCTGCTTATAGTAATTGTTATTTGTGGCTTTCTTAAGATTTTTATGTACACGATCGTATCTTGTGCAAATAGAAGTGGTTTATTCCTTCCTTTCCAATCTGGTTGCCTTTTGTTTCTTTTCCTTGTCTCATTGCCCTGGCTAGAATCTGAAGTACAATGTTGAATAGAAGTGGTAAGAGCAAATATCATTGTTCTGTCACTGACTTTAAGGTGCAAACATTCAGTCTTCTGTCATTAAGTATGATGTTAGCTTGTGCGTTTTTTGTAGGTACACTTTATCAGGTTGAGGTGACTTTTTTCTATTTCTCATCTGTTTATTTTTGTCATAAAAAGGTGTTGGATATGTTCAGTTACTTTTTATGTGCTTTTTGAGATAATGATGTGTTTTTAGTCTTTTAATCTGTTAATATGATGTATAAAATTAAATTAATTTTGGATTTTAAACAAATGTTGCTTTCCTGGGCTAAATTCCACTTGGCCAGCGTCTATAATCCTTTCCATATTTTGTAAATTCAGTTTGCTAGTATTTTGCTAAGAATGTTTGCACCTGTATTCATAAGGGGTATTAGTATGTAGTTTGCTTTCTTGTTTTAACTTTGTCTGGTTTTGTTATCAGGATATTATTAGCCTCATTGAATGAAGAGTTTTTCTTTTTCTGTGTTTTGTAAGATTTTGTGAAAGATGTGTTCTAAATATTGGTAGAATCCAACAATGATATCATATTATGTGGAATTTCTTTTTTTTTTTTTCCGTTTCATACATGATATTATACATGTTTCAATGCCATTCTCCCAAATCTCCCCACCCTCTCCCTCTCCCACAGAGTCCATAAGACTGATCTATACATCAGTGTCTCTTTTGCTGTCTCGTACACAGGGTTATTGTTACCATCTTTCTAAATTCCATATATATGCGTTAGTATACTGTATTGGTGTTTTTCTTTCTGGCTTACTTCACTCTGTATAATAGGTGATGGATGAAACTGGAACCTATTATACAGCGTGGAATTTCTTTGTGTAAAATTTTAACTACTAATTTAATCTTTTTGTTTTTAGATGTTCAGATTTTTTTTATTACTTCTTGGATCAATATCAGTAATTTATATATTTCTTGGATTTATTCATTTCATTTAGGTTTTCTAATTTTTGACATTCAATTACTAATAATTTCTTATAATAATTTTTATTTCCATAAATTCAGTAGTAATATTTTCTATTTCATTCCTAATTTTATTTACTGTGTATTTTCTCTTTTTTTCTTGATCATTCTAACTAAAGTTTATCAGTTTGATTCATCTTTTCAAAGAACTAATTTTTATGTCATTGATTTTTCTCTGTTGCTTTTAAATTATATCACCTATTTTTACTCTAATTTTGTTATTCATTCTTTTGTTAGAATTAGCTGTGCTTTGTTTTTTCTAGTTTCTTATGGTGAAATGTTAGGTTATTTCAACTATTTCTACTTTAAAAGCTTTCATCACTAAAAAAATTCCCTCTAAGGTATGAACGGAGGAGCCTGGTGGGCTGCAGTCCAGGGGGTCAATAGGAGTCAGACACGACTGAGCAACTTCACTTTCACTTTTCACTTTCATGCATTGGAGAAGGAAATGGCAACCCACTCCAGTGTTCTTGCCTGGAGAATCCCAGGAATGGGGAAGCCTGGTGGGCTGCTGTCTAGGGGATCGCACGGAGTCGGTCATGACTGAAGTGGCTTAGCAGCAGCAGCATAAAGGTATGTTTTACCTCATTCTACAAGTTTTAGTATGTTAGAGTTATTTTTTTCTTCATCTTAAAGCATTGTCTAATTTTCCTTGTGATTTTTCTTTGACCCACTGGTTGTTCAAAGTAGTGTTTGTTTGTTTGTTTGTTTTCCTCATATTTGTGAATTCCTAAATTTTATTCTTTGTTTCTAATATTATTCTAAATTTTGGTCAAAAACATACTTTATATGAAATTAATCTTTTTAATTTATTGAGAACTTGTTTCACATCCTAACATATAGTAGATCTTGGATAATGTCCTATGCACTCTTGGAAAGAATGCATATTCTATTGTTATCAGGTGAAGGATTCTATAAACATAGAGTTGATAGAATTATAGTTATAGAGTATATATACTGGTTAATGATGATGACATATATAGTTGGTTAATGAAGTAACTTGTTTTGATTGGTTGCTCTATGCATTATTGAAAGCTGGGTAATGAAATCTACTATGATTGTGAATTATATATTTCTCCTTTCAATACTGTCAGATTTTGCTTCATCTTTCTGATATTATATTTTTAGATATACATTTGTAATTGTTACAACTTGCTTGTAGAATGATCCCTTATCATTATACATTGTCCTCCTTTGTAGCTATTAATTTTTTTGCTTTTAAATCTATTTTGCCTGACATTAATCATGTCAATTCACATCTCTTTTGGTCATTGTTTGCAAAGTATGTCTCTTTTTTCATCCTTTTCTTTCAGCATGTTTGTTTGTGTTAATTTAAAGTATGTTTTTTGTAGCTAGCATATGGTTTCATCATTTTTTAAACTACTCTGCCAATTGCTGCCTTTTGATTTGCAGATTACTATGTTCAATTCATTTATATTTAATACAATTACAGGTAAGGCAGGATTTACATCTGTTATTTTTCTGTTATTTTCTGTATATCTTATGTCTTTGTTTCTCTCTCCCTCCATTTCTGGAGTGGGTTCCTGACCCACGGGTTGAACTTGCATCTCCAGCCTTGGCAGGTGGATTCTTTACCACTAGTGCCAACTAGATCTTTTCTGCTGCTGCTGCTGCTGCTAAGTCGCTTCAGTCGTGTCCAGCTCTGTGCGACCCCATAGACAGCAGCCCACCAGGCTCCTGTGCCCATGGGATTTTCCAGGCAAGAGTACTGGAGTGGGTTGCCATTGCCTTCTCTGAGATCTTTTCTAGCATATCATTAGTCATGTCATGGATTTTTTTTTTTTTGCTATATTTTTTAGTTATTTTCTTAATGATTATCCTAGAGATAAAAATTATTATCTTAACTTAAAACAGTCTATTTTGGATTTGGATTAGAGCTGACTTTGTTTTAATAGTGTATAGGAACTTTGTTCCATAATACATCCATTCTATCCACCCTCTTTTGTCTGTGTATGTATACAATAATTACATGTAATGCATTTTCACTATTGCTATGCTTTATTAATAGTTGGAAACAAACCTAACAAACTGGAGGTGATGACACCCTAGAAACCCAAGAAATGAGAGAAATAGCTTTGCATTTGTTCCCTTTTAAAAAAATTAAATGCATCTTGGGAAAAGTAGGTTAAAAGAAGAAAACGGGAAAGCCCCATGTATCAGAAGAGAGAGGGAAGAGACCCAGGGAAGAAACAGCCCTTTGCACCACAGGCTTCCTTGAATAAATTTTCCTCAAATTTTTGCAATTTACAGAATTCCAAGAAAGTGTTTGCTAATTTACAAAATCCCAAAAAAGCTGATTTTGACAAGTTTTGCTAGTGTTTTTATTGCTTTTTCAATTGAGAAGCTTTATGAAGGACCTCATTTCCCCTTTCAGAAGTTCTATTCCTAGAAACATTTTAGGGAATATTTTAATATAACCTCTTTTTGCACATGTATAAAGGCAATTGTTAAGAACGATTTCATGTCCAATATAATATGAGTCACAAACAGAAGTCACATATGTTATTTTAAATATTTACTGGTTATATTAACCTAAGTAAAAAGAAGTGAACTTAATTTTAATAAGCTATTTAACTTCATATATTCATATGATTAGTTTAACATGTAGTCATTAGAAAACATTGAAATACTTCATATTCTTTTTTGCATACCAAATATTTGAAATTTTGTGTGTAGTTTAACTTATATCATAATTCAATTCAGACTAGCCATATGTAAAGTATACAAGAGCCATATATAGCTATTGACTAACATGTTTATGGTATAGGTACAGAACATACTACTCGAGTTAATCACTGTTCTGCCCCTTACAAACTGAATTACCTTTGCTGTTATTTATTTCTCCTTTAAATTTTCTCAACTTGTAAAATATGAACTTAAAATGAATTTTACTTTACAGTTTGCCTGTGAAAATTCTGAAAGAGATGGGAATACCAGACCACCTGACCTGCCTCTTGAGAAACCTGTATGCAGGTCAGGAAGCAACAGTTAGAACTGGACATGGAACAACAGACTGGTTCCAAATAGGAAAAGGAGTACATCAAGGCTGTCTATTGTCACCCTGCTTATTTAACTTATATGCAGAGTACATCATGAGAAATGCTGTTCTGGAAGAAGCACAAGCTGGAATCAAGATTGCAAGGAGAAATATCAATATCCTCACATATGCAGATGACACCACCCTTATGGCAGAAAGTGAAGAAGAACTAAAGAGCCCCTTGGTGAACAAGGAGAGTGAAAAAGTTGGTGTAAAGCTCAACTTCAGAAAACTATGATCATGACATCTGGTCCCATCACTTCATGGCAAATAGATGGGGAAACAGTGGCTGACTTTATATTTTGGGGCTCCAAAATCACTGCAGATGGTGATTGCAGCCATGAAATTAAAAGAGGCTTATTCATTGGAAGGAAAGTTATGACCAACCTAGACAGCATATTAAAAAGCAGAGACATTACTTTGCCAACAAAGGTCCGTCTAGTCAAGGCTATGGTTTTTCCAGTAGTCATGCATGGATGTGAGAGTTGGACTATACAGAAAGCTGAGTGCCGAAGAATTGATGCTCTTGAACTACGGTGTTGTAGAAGACTCTTGAGAGTCCCTTGAACTGCAAGGAGATCCAACCAGTCCATCCTAAAGGAGATCAGTCCTGGGTGTTCATTGGAAGACTGATGTTTAAGCTGAAACTCCAATACTTTGGCCACCTGATGCGAAGAGCTGACTCATTTGAAAAGACCCTGTTGCTGGGCAAGATTGAGGGCAGTAGGAAAAGGGGATGACAGAGGATGAGACGGTTGGTTGGATGGCATCATCAACTCAATGGACATGGGTTTGGGTGGACTCTGGGAGTTGGTGATGGACAGGGAGGCCTGGCCTGCTGCGATTCATGGGGTCGCAAACAGTAGGACACGACTGAGCGACTGAACTGAACCTGTTGTCCAAGTTTAATTCACTGCATGTTTTTGTAAATATAGTCTTATTGGAGATCAGCCATACTCATTCATTTATATATTTCCTATGGCTTCATTTGAACTAAAAATGACAGAATTCATTAATTGAGACAGAGATTATATGGCTTGAAAAGCCTAAAATACTTATTATCCAGCTCCTTAGATAAACAGCATGTTAGGTCTTGCTTTAGATAATTATAAGGATTAAATTATTTAACACATGTATAATACTTTTAATAGAGGTTAACATGACGTGAGTTTGAGTGAACTCCAGGAGTTGGTGATGGACAGGGAGGCCTGGTGTGCTGCGATTCATGAGGTCATAAACAGTCAGACACTACTGAGCGACTAAACTGGACTGAACTGAACATATAAGTGTTTCTCATATATTAGCTAAAATTATTAATAGTCATAGAGAAGAAATGTATCTGGAATACTTTGCACCTGAAAATACTGCAAACAGCAGAAAAGAACAGCTTTTCCCCAATCAGCAGAATTAGCCAAAGTATGTTGTTGTTAACTTTTGATGAATTTTAAGATAAAACAGATACAATAGTTTTTATTTGGAGGCACAATAATCCTCATCATGTAAAGCATATTTAGAAACTCTATTATGCCAGTGCATTTCAAATTACGGTGCTTTACCTGTAACATTTTCTTGGCATTTACTCCAAATGTGATTTTTTTTACAATTTTAAAATGAAAGGTTAGCTTTAGGAACATTATATCAAAATTTTCTACCCAAGTCTTTGACCCAGGAGATACTACATAAGGAGTATATATCAATGGGATATTTTTGAACTATCTCAAATATTGGCAAATATGCCACCAGGTTAGGGAGAAGAAGAGTCCAAAGGATACTTGTCATGAGGGAATTTCCAGTCTTGATCCCACGCAGTAATTATAGTCATTAACTCCAAGTAGTTGTCAGTCACAGAAGGTAACTTGTTTAAAACAAATATCATATGAAATAATGTTAGGGCACCATTGGCATGTAGCTACTGTCTTCCCCGTTCTCATTAGGACAATTTATTTTAAAATAAGTTTCAAACAGATAGAAAAGTCCACTGGTTGTTTGTATTCTCTCCATTTGTGCCACATACATCCAGGCTTTAACCAGCATTATAGAGTATGTACTCTACCTGTTGCTGTGGGCACTTAAAATTAACAGTTGGAATTTTGTTCTCTTGTAGTTAAAATTAAATAATGAAGTATAATACAAAGCCAAATGTATTTACTACCAAGTCATTTTGTGCTGTGGGACAACAGAAGGAAAAGAGGGCAGTCTGATTGACATGGCCTGGAAATGCTATGTGGAAATGCCCTTTGATAAGGGCATGGATAACTTGGCATTTCCTGGCTTTGAAACAGTCCCAGGTGATTAAAACTTTAAGATAACTATATCAATATATATGAGGGCTTCCCTGGTGGCTCAATGGTAAAGAATCTACCAGCCAACAGAGACACAGGTCCAATCCCTGGGTCAGGAAGATCCACTGGAGAAGGAAATGGCAACTCACTTCAGTACTCTTGCCTGGGAAATCCCATAGACAAATGAGCCTGTTGTGTTCCAGTCCATGTGGTCACAAAGATTCCAACACGATTTAGCAACTGAACAAGAAGAATAACCTTCTACATAGCACAGGGACCTCTACTCAGTAGTCTGTAATAATCTATATGGGAA
This sequence comes from Bos mutus, assembly GCF_027580195.1. Classification (NCBI taxonomy): domain Eukaryota; kingdom Metazoa; phylum Chordata; class Mammalia; order Artiodactyla; family Bovidae; genus Bos; species Bos mutus. The sequence continues at coordinate 54,220,910 of NC_091617.1, forward strand.
TAGAATCTAAAAAAGAGTATATACATGTATATGTATAACTGACTTACTTTTCTGTACAACAGAAAGTAACACAACTTTGTAAATCAGCAATACTCAGAAAAATTAAAAATTAAAGAAAAATTAAAGAAAATGAAAGATTGTGGAGTATTTTTGCATACTGTGTTAACCATACACTATAGGAAAACATGAATCAAGAGCAAGTTTTCAGGTAAGAATAAAATATATTTAAATTCTCAAAGTTCTCCCCAGTGGATAATAAAAGACAAAAAAAAAAAAAAATGGTACACATTGACCCTTGGGAGAGGTAAATTTCCCTTTATTCCATCTATCGGTCTTAGTAACAGAAATAGATATTTATATATTTTTAGGAAAGAGGAAAAAAAAATTCTGAGTCTTTGTAAGAGTAAACTCTCTCCCTGTATTGTCCTATTTAATATTTTCTTTTATGATTCTCCCTTTGGATTAAGCCTTTGTCCCATGAAGCTGGTACAATAAGATAGACTGAGGTGACTAGTAGAGGAAGCTTAGACCTCTTGCTCTGGAGCACAGGGATAAAGCAGACCCCTGTTTCCTTGTCCTATTTGTTCTTGGACTTATTGGAGGAGCTAGTAATTCCATGTGAGCTTAGAAAAGAGTTTGGCAAATTCGTCATTATTGATATTTTGGCCAGATAATTCTTTGCTGGCAGGGGGAGGGGGCTGTCCTATGCATTGTAGGATATTTAGTAACTTCTATGACCTCTACCCACTAGATGCCAAAGCACTCCCTTGTGTGATAACTAAAATATTGCCAGACATTGCCAAACATCCCCTGGAGACAGAAAATTGTTCCCAGCTGACAACTACTGGCCTAGAGACAAAGCAGGACAAGAAGGCTTTCACTATGTTGGATTATAAATATGGGGCTTGTCTTTTACAAACAGGAGAATGTTAATGGTGCTTCATAATCCACTTAAGTACACAGAGCATTTTTGTTGTTGTTTAGTCACTAAGTCGTGTCCAGCTCTTTGCAAACCCATGGATTGTAGCATGCCAGGCCCCTCTGTCCTCCACTGTCTCCCGGAGTTTGCTCAAATTCATGTCCATTTAGTCAGTGACACCATCCAACCATTTCATCCTTTGCAATCCCCTTCTCCTATTGCCTTCAATCTTTCCCAGCATCAGGGTCTTATTCAATGAGTTGGCTCTTTGCATCTTGTGACCAAAGTTTTGGTGCTTCAACATCAGTCAGTTGTTCCAGAGAATATTCAGGGTTGACTTCCCTTAGGACTGACTGGTTTGATCTTTTTGCTGTCCAAGGGACTCTCAAGAGTCTTCTGGAGCACCAGCGCTCAGTCTTGTTTGTGGTCCAGCTCTCACAACCAGACATGACTACTGGAAAAACTATAACTTTGATTATAAGGATCTTTGTTGGCAAAGTGATGTCTCTGCTTTTTAATATGCTCTCTAGTTTTGTCATAGCTTTTCTTCCAAGGAGTAAGGGTCTTTTAATTTCATGGCTGCAGTGACTTTGGAGCACAAGGAATGTTGAATGTTGAGTATAAAGCCAGTGTTTTCACTCTCCTCTTTCACCCTCATCAAGAGGCTCTTTAGTACCTGTTCATTTTCTGTCATTAGACTGGTATCATCTGCATATCTAAAGTTGTTGATATTTCTCCTGGCAATCTTGGTTCCAGCTTGTGATTTATCCGGCCTGGCATTTCATATGATGTACACTGTATAAAAGTTAAATAAGGAGAGTTAACAGTATACACAAAGCATATATGTTAATAAATGTGGTTTTAAAACTTACAATGAAGAACTATAATTTTGTCCTAGAATGTCCTCTCTTCTAGTTCCCATTAGAAGCCTTATACTAAGTAGCCCTTCAGGGATTCAGATGTTGAGAATGCTAAGGTCATAGGTTACTACTAAATATAATTATTTCAACCCAATAATTTTAACTTTTTTTTTTTGATAACACACTAGATATACAGTTTAAAATAGTCTCTGGCTCCCAGTCATCAAAATAAATAAATAAACAAAATGGGAAAGGATTTTCACTTACCAATAATTCAGGTTGGATTGAGAGAAAATGTAGCTTAACTTATGGCATAGTGATGACTGTTGCTTCTGAACAGGAAGACAAAAAGAAACTTTAAAAACCTGGGATATATGGCCTCTCAAGAAATTGCTCTTTGAGTGGAACAAAGTAGTATTTTCATTCTCCTGACCAATCTAAAGCAATTTTCTTTCTTTTACCAAGAAAAAGCATGCGAGAGAGTAAGAACAAGAATGTGTGAGAGAGAGAACTGTAGAAAATAAGATAACTGAGTAGAATAAGGCTAATTCAGGGTAAAAATAATGCTCTTTGGGGATGAAGAAGAGTAGTGTGTAAATAAGAGCCCTAGTAATTTTGGCATGCTGCTGCTAAGTTGCTTCAGTCGTGTCTGATTCTGTGCGACCCCACAGATGGCAGCCCACCAGGCTCTGCCATCCCTGGGATTCTCCAGGCAAGAACACTGGAGTGGGTTGCCATTTCCTTCTCCAATGCATGAAAGTGAAAGTAAAGTCGCTCAGTAAGTGTCCGACTCTTCGTGACCCCATGGACTACAGCCTACCAGGTTCCCCCGTCCATGGGATTTTCCAGGCAAGAGTACTGGAGTGGGTTGCCATTGCCTTCTCCAATTTTTTTTTTTTTTTTGGCATAGTGAAGTTATATTATTTAAAGTACAAATGTAAGCTTAAGTGTATATTTCATATTTTACCATATGAGATAGGATATAGAGAAGATGCCATTTCATTATAGTAGAAACACTCTAGTTTCTGGGAATTGAATGGGGCACTGTGCACAACACAAGTCTCCACTGATAGATTTTAAAGGGAGATTTGGCCGTGACACACCTGAATAGAAAGCTGGCCTAGGATCAAGCTGTACATCCTGTATGGTACAAATGCTGAACTAATGAAATCTCACTTCATCCAAGGCCAACTAAGGGTTGTAAAAAATTGAACAGAACAAAGGAAAGAAGAGAGCATCCAGGAAAATTGAATGCAGAATATTCTTCTGAAAATGACCTAATGCACAATTCATAACGTCATTTGACTACCTCAACAGAATTCAGTAAAGTGAGGCCACTAAAAATTAATGCAGGAATCCATGTGGAGAAAAAGACTAAGCTGAAAAGACAATGAAGTAAGAAGAAAAGTGTCTGTATTAGAAAGGGTGGTAGCCTAGATAATAAAGACTATCACTGGGGGATTGCAGCTTCTGTTTAAGATGTAGAAATCTGGAAAAAGCATCAATCCCACCCTGTGTGTGTGTTCAGCATGAAAAATCTGGGTACTATACAAAATTACGTTTTTTAATTATTGTCATAAAGTCATAAAGTCTATGTAAGATGGTGTCTTTGATGAGAGACAGAACACAAGCACTGGCTCAACTGGAGAAAAGCATGGGAAGAGAGAAAGCCACCAGAAAAGTGAGTAAGAACTTAAATAAAAATTTTATAGTATTTTTTTAATTGATAATTACTGTTATATTTGTTTTTTTTTTTATCATTTTAATTAAACATGTGTTCCCCATCCTGAACCCTCCTCCCTCCTCCCTCCCCATACCATCCCTCTGGGTCGTCCCAGTGCACCAGCCCCAAGCATCCAGCATCGTTCATTGAACCTGGACTGGCATCTCGTTTCATACATGACATTTCACATGTTTTATAGTATTTTTGGAAAAAAACAAAAACTGAGATTGGGCTACCATGAGTGATTGAAACCCCTAGAAGCCAAAAACATTAGAAGAGTTTGCACCTGTTCTCGGACTCTGCTGCACAGCCTTCACTTAGTAGTCAAAAGAGAGTAAAGTTGTCATGGAGGATTGGAGAAAGCTCTACTCAGTGGCACAGGACTGGTGGAGGGGCATGTCTGCTGCTACAGAAAAGGCAGAAAGCACTACAGAAAGCATTGTTGCTAAAGAACAGTAAGCCCTGACATTCCAGAGGACACAGGAGAAAAACCCTTGTGGCTGGGGAAGGAAAATGAAAAACACCCTTCTCTCAAGGGAAGTGTCAGGACTATGAAATTTACATAGAAAGATAAAGAAACTAGAATAGTCAGAATAACTATGAAAGAAGGACAAAAATAGAGCTTTCAATCTACTTGATATCAAAGTTTACCATAAAGCAACATTCTCAAGGCAGTTTGGTGTTGTCAAAGGGTTGGAATAGATTATAATAGAACATTGGAATAGAATAGAAAGTTCAGAAGTAGACCCATACAGATAAGGTTAATTTTCTACAAAGGTTCAAAATAAACTCAATGGAGAAAGCATAATCTTTAAAACATTACTGCTGCTACCTCTGCAGTATTATTGCCTAATATTTACTAATTGTTGATTTGCACTATTATAAACCATTTACCCAAGTTATTTCACTTAATAATAGCTTTGTGATGATGTTACTATTGTTCTCTTCATTTAATGGAGAAGAAAAATAAAGCTTAAAGGATCCTATTATATGATAAAATCATAAAAATAGTGAGTGTCCAGTAGCCTCTGGTGAAGGTCTGTGTTGACAGTGGCATGCCGAGGGGTCAGGAGCACTGAATACAACAGTCCTGGGAGCCATGGCATGCTGGCATAAGTCCTTTTGAAGGAGGTCACCATTACCCCCACCATAGTTTGACCTCAGGCCAAATTATAGGGAGAAAACACAGGCCCACCCATCATCAGAAAATTCGATTTAAGATTTACTGAGCATAGCCCTGCCCATCAGAGCAAGACTCAGTTTGCCCCACAGCCAGTACATCCCATCAGGAAGTTTCCACAGCCTCTTATACTTATCCATCAGAGGCCAGACAGATTGAAAACCACAGCCACAGAAAGTTAACCAAACTGATGATATGGATCACAGCCTTGTCTAACTGAAAGAAACTATGAGCAATGCTGTGTAGGGCCACCCAAGATGGAAGGGTCATAGTGGAGAGTTCTGACAAAATGTGGTCCACTGGAGAAGGGAATGGGAAACCACTTCAGCATTCTTGCCTTGAGAACCCCATCAACAGTATGAAAAGGCAAAAAGGTATGACACTGAAAGATGAACTCCCCGTGTTAGTAGGTACCCAATATGTTACTGGAGAAGAGCAGAGAATTAAGGCCAGAAAGAATGAAGAGGATGAGCCAAAGCAGAAACAAAGCCCAGTTGTGTATGTGATTGATAGTGGAAGTAAAGTCTGATGCTATAAAGAACAATATTGCATAGGAATATGGAATGTTAGGTCCATGAATCAAGGCAAATTGGAAGTGGTCAAACAGGAGATGCCAAAACTAAACATTGACACTTTAGGAAAAAGCGAACTAAAATGAACTGGAATGGGCAAATTTAATTAAGATGATCATTATATCTACTACTGTGGACAAGAATCCCTTAGAAGAAACGGAGTAGCCTTCAAAGTCAACCAAAGAGTTGAAAATGCAGTACTTGGGTAATCTCAAAAATGACAGAATGATCTCTGTTGGTTTCCAAGGCAAACCATTCAATACCACATTAATCCAAGTCTATGCCCCAACCACTAATGCTGAAGAGGCTGAAGCTGAATGGTTCTGTGAAGACCTACAAGACCTTATAAAACTAACACCAAAAAAAAAAAAATGTCCTTTTCATCATAGGGGATTGGACTGCAAAGGTAGGAAGTCAAGATACCTGGAGTAACAGGAAAGTTTGGTCTTGGAACAAAAAGAAGCAGGGCAGAGTTAACAGAGTTTTGCCAAGAAAACACACTGGTCATAGCAGACATCCTCGTTCAACAACACAAGAGATGACTCTACACGTGGACATCACCAGATGGTCAACACTGAAATCAGATTGATTATATTCTTTGCAGCCAAAGATGGAGAAGCTTTATACAGTCAGCAAAAACAAGACCGGGAGCTGACTGTGGCTCAGATCATGAACTCCTTATTGCCAAATTCAGACTTAAATTGAATAAAGTAGGGAAAAACACTCAGCCATTCAGGTATGATTTAAATCAAATCCTTTATGATTATACAGTGGAAGTGACAAATAGATTCAAGGGATTATAGATCTGATGGAGTGATTGAAGAACTGTGGACAGAGGTTTGTAACATGGTATACAGGAGGCAGTGATCAAGACCATCCCCATGGAAAAGAAATGCAAAAAGGCAAAATAATTGTCTGAGGAGGCCTTAAAAATATCTGAGAAAAGAAGAGAAGCTAAAGACAAAGGAGAAAAGGAAAGATATACCCATCTGAATGCAGAGTTCCAAAGAACAGCAAGGAGAGACAAGAAAGCCTTCCTCAGTGATCAATGCAAAGAAACAGAGGAAAACAACAGAATGGGAAAGACTAGAGCTCTCTTCAAAAAATTAAAGATACCAAGGGAGCATTTCATGTAAAGATGGACACAGTAAAGGACAGAAACGGTATGGACCTAACAGATTCAGAAGATATTAAGAAAAGTTGTCAAGAATACACAGAAGAACTATATAAGCTATGGTACATATACACAATGGAGTATCAGTCATTAAAAAGAATACATTTGAATCAGTTCTAATGAGGTGGATGAAACTGGAGCCTATTATACAGAGTGAAGTAAGCCAGAAAGAAAAACACCAATACAGTATACTAACGCATATATATGGAATTTAGAAAGATGGTAACAATAACCCTGTGTACGAGACAGCAAAAGAGACACTGATGTATAGAACAGTCTTATGGACTCTGTGGGAGAGGGAGAGGGTGGGAAGATTTGGGAGAATGGCATTGAAACATGTATAATATCATGTATGAAACGAGTTGCCAGTCCAGGTTTGATGCCGATACTGGATGCTTGGGGCTGGTGCACTGGGACGACCCAGAGGGATGGTATAGGGACGGAGGAGGGAGGAGGGTTCAGGATGGGGAACACATGTATACATGTGGTGGATTCATTTCGATATTTGGCAAAACTAATACAATATTGTAAAGTTTAAAAATAAAATAAAATTAAAAAAAAAAAGAATACACAGAAGAACTATACAAAAAAAGATCTCTGTGACCCAGATAACCTCAATAGTGTGATCACTCACCTAGAGCCAGACATCCTGGAGTGTGAAGTCAAGTGGGCCTTAGGAAGCATCACAGTGAACAAAGCTAGTGGAGGTTATGGAATTCCAGCTGAGCTATTTCAAATCCTAAAAGATGATGCTGTGAAAGTGTTGCACTCAATATCCCAGAAAATTAGGAAAACTCAGCAGTGGCCACAGAACTGGAAAAGGTCAGTTTTCATTCCAATCCCAAAGAAAGGCAATGCCAAAGAATGTTCAAACTACTGCACAATTTTACTCATTTACATACTAGCAAAGTAACGCTCAAAATTCTCCAAGCTAGGCTTCAACAGTCCATGAACTGAAAACTTCCAGATATTCAACCTGGATTTAGAAAATGCAGAGGAACCAGAGATCAAATTGAGAACACCTGTTGGATCATAGAAAAAGCAAGAGAATTCCAGAGAAACTTCTGCTCCATTGACTACACAAAATCTTTGAGAGTGTAAATCACAACAAACTGGAAAATTCTTAGCTTAGCTGCCTTAGCTGCCTCCTGAGAAATCTGTGTGCAGGTCCAGTTCTAACTGTTGTTAGACACAGTTAGAACTAACAACAGTTAGAACTCGACATGAAACAATGGACTGGTTCCAAATTGGGAAAAGAGCACATCAAGGCTGTATATTGTCACCCTGCTTATTTAACTTGCATTCAGAGTACATCATGTGAAATGCTAGGCTGGATGAAGCACAAACTGGAATCAAGATTTCTGGGAGAAACACAAATAACTTCAGATATGCAGATGACACCACACTTATGGCAGAAGTGAAGAGGAACTAAAGAGCCTCTCAATGAAAGTGAAAGGGGAGAGTGAAAAAGCTGGCTTAAACTCAACATTGAAAAAATGAAGAGCATGGCATCTGGTCCTATCACTTCATGGCAACTAGAATGGGAAACAATGGAAATAGTGACAGATTTTATTTTCTTGGTCTCCAAAATCCCTGCAGATGGTGATTCCAGCCATGAAATTAAAAGATGCTTGCTCCTTGGAAGAAAAGTTATGACCAACCTAGACAGTGTATTAAAAAGCAGAGACGTTACTTTACTAACAAAGATCTATCTAGTCAAAGCTATGGTTTTTCCAGTAGTCATGTATGGATGTGAGAGTTGGACCATAAAGAAAGCTGAGCGCTGAAGAATTGATGCTTTTAAACCATGGTGTTGGAAAAGACTCTGGGAGAGTCCCTTGGACTGCAAAGAGATCTAACCAGTGAATCCTGAAGGAAATCAGTCCCGAATATTCATTGGAAGGGCTGATGCTGAAGCTGAAGCTGAAGCTCCAATACTTTGGCCACATGATGCAAAGAGCTGACTCATTAGAAAAGACAGTGATGCTGAGAAAAACTGAATGCAGGAGAAGGGGACAGCAGAGGATGAGATGGTTGGATGGCATCACCGACTCAATGGACATGAGTTTTAGCAAGCTCTGGGAGATAGTGAAGGATGTAGAAGTCTGGCATGCTGCAGTCCATGGGATCACAAAGAGTTGGACATGACTGAGCAACAGAACACCAACAATAAGAAAATACATGGACATATATTCTTACCAAGTAAGAACTTCTAAGAAGAATTGAAAGAAAAAAAATAACTGTAAGAAACATGGTCTTTGTGCAAATAGATGGGAGATTAGTTCTAATCAGTAATACTATAACAAATTTCCTACCCAAATTTATTTTAAATTTAAAAATTAATTTTATAATGGAAAGTATCTAATATAAAATATGTTAATAATAAATGGAAATAGACTACATGTTTGAATTAAAGGAAAATGACAATAAAAATAAATATCCACTCAAATTAAAACCCCACCTTCTTAAAGTTTAGATTATGACTTTGTAATATGTATTTAATATCTATTTCTAATAAATTTAATTTCCTTTTTAATTTCTTCCCATTTAACTTTTTTCTTAGCTATAAACCCATGTATTTTTCAGTTTACCATTTCAAAAATTTATCAATTTCCAAAACAATAGAACTTTGAGATTTTTATTAAAGTATATTTAATCTATCATTAAGTTTGAAAAGAAGTAGCTTTTTAAAATTTTTGGTGTTTCCACTTATACCAGGTTTTAATTTCTCCTTAGTGTGTCTCACTCTAGTTATCGATGCTTCTTTTGTTTTCTGTTGGTTTCGGTTTTTATTATCATAGTCATTGAAAATTTTTAAATCCTAATTTCTTTCCTTTACAGAATTATTATTATGTTAAGTATCTCTAGAAAATGGTTTCAGTATTAAAATATTTCGATGTCATGTTTCAATAGCACATTGTTTTCAGTTTGCTATAAAGTCTACAAACAGAGCCAGCACATAGTGATGACTTTGAGCCTCCATTAACTATTGACTAAATTAATTCTATGATGCTACCTTTGACTTATTCCTTTAAAGTGGCTTTAAAATTCCACTTAGGAAATTCTCTGAGGCCTCTATTTTTATAATTTCTCCACATTGTGTACATGGCATAAAGGCAGTATATTTAAATGCAAATTCTGCTGCCGTGTTTTGAGCACCTGCCATAGCCTAGATTCTGTGATCAGCTCTCATACACATACAGCCTTAGTTACTCTTCACAACACCACAAGATATGTATTATTTAACTCCATTTTAAGTGAGAATGCATTTTAAACTCTTAAAGAAAGATAACGAGCATGTTTTAAATTCTGAGAAACCTCTTCCTAAATTCCTTACTTAAAAATCATGAAGAAAACAGCTTTTTAGAACAGATTTTTCAAGTGTGGAACTTTTACATTTTTTCAGATGGGTTTCTTAGGTTGGCTTTTGTGTGGCATTTGTATATTGAGCAACATGTTTTTCATACTATCCTTTACCTACAGCAGTGGAATTTTCTCTGTACAGCATTAAGTCAGCAAGAGAGAAAACTGAAGCCCATGAAGTACTTCTAAGATTGCAAGGGAAGTTCAGTCAAATGAAATATGACCCTTGAAAGGCTCAGATATTCTGAACTTTCATCTAAGAACAAAGTCGATGAAGTACACAGTGACACAGCAAGTTGAGTTCCCGGGAAGGAGGATCATTCAGAATTCCCTGTTCCTGCCAAAGGCATTATTAAAGAGCTGTTCCCCATAATTTAATATTTTGTTGTTTTCAGGGGCATTGATCTTTACCCCAAGATGAGGCCACTTCATGGCTAATTCTTTGGACTCCCAGATTCAAATGTAGGTTTCTTTGAAAGAAGATATATTTTACCTCATTGTGCTATTTGAGACAATAGCAGTCAGGCTCTGAGAATCTCCAGCTCTAAGCCACTTTCACAAGGCAACTAAGTGCTCACTCAGAACGGGGTACCAGTTTCTTCCAAAGAGTGGGGTTTGGGTACTGAACAAGAATTACTAAAGATAATTACCATGATTCTGCCACAGAGACCCAACTGTGTAGGTGTGGAGTGAGTGTGTGTGTTTGTGTGTGTGTGTGTGTGTCTGTGTGTGTCTGGCTGTGAGAGGGAGAGAGAATAATATGATGATTTGGTTCAATGATAAATGCAACTATAGTTAAGAATAACAAGCCTTGCACTATAAAGTCAATTTTTGTCTTCTAGAGTGAAACTGGTTATTTTATTAAGCTATCCAAACAGAAAATATTTTTCTTCAGTGTATTTAATCATGCTTCAAGAGTAGTTGACAAAAAGACACGACGTACGATCAATGAATATCTATGAAACATAAAGCACGATGTTAGCTGTTGTTCACACAGAAGTGAATATGGCAGGAACTCAGACACTGTTAAACAAATAGTTCAAAAATGAATTATACATTTGCAGTTTTGGTAAGAGTCACTTGGAGGAGAAAGACCACAAAGGGACCTGTTACAGGAGTCATATTTTATTCCCTCTTGTAATTGCATGTGTGTGTGTGTGTGTGTGTGTGTGTGTGTAATCCTGGACTCCAATTGCTAACAAGCATATTGTTGGGGTATGGCATCTGGCATGTTGGAAGAAAGATTAGAAAAAACAAACAAAAAACATGAGTTTGGCTGCTTCTCTTCACTTCTAGGATTATTGTGTTATTCCTTATGCTATTTACTGTTGGATGATTAAGAACTACTTTAAAGTTTGGAATCTCTATCAGAATTCATCCAGCTAGTGTGTATCCTGGCAGTTAGTCAATGATCTCTCTAAATTGGGATGAAATTATTAAAAATAAATGGAAACTGTGGTGAATAGGGATTAGGCAGTATAAACTACTAGGTATAAAATAAGTAAGTTACAAGAATTTAATACACGCAGGGATTGAAGTCAATATTTTATAATAACCTTGGAGTATAACCTATAAAAACATCCAATTACTATGTGGTGCACCAAACACTAATGTTGTAACTCAACTATACTTCAGTAAACAATTCAAATAGGAAATAAATAGAAGCTATGAAACAGTCCTTCTCCTGGTTCTGGAAAATAACCTTGCAGTTCTGCTGGCACCCTCTGTTAGCATGCCTGAAAGTAGAAGGCATGGAGTCTGTGGCCCATCATCTCACAGAGACACTTATTATACTGTTCCCAGAGCCATGGCATTTAGGGTAACAGCAAAATAATTTTGTGTGTTAGAAATCATTTGGATATGATGGTTTAGGATGTATATATCCATATGGGTTGTTTAAAATGCTGAAGTAAGTCAATGTGTCAGTATTTATTAGAAAGGACTTGAGAGATTATAATAAATATGACTTATTTTCCCCCCAAAAAAGAACCTAGATATTAGACAAATTAAATAACTGCCTTGATTTCAAAATTGTGCTATTTACAAAAGCAACTTTATTTATTTATTTGGTTTGTTTTCAGACTAAATAGGCTTCTCTGGTGGCCCAGAAGGTGAAGAATCTGCCTGCAATGCAGGAGACTCCGGTTCAGTCCCTGGGAAGGGAAGATGCCCTGGAGAAGGAAATGGTGATTCACTCCAGTAATCTTGCCTGGAGAATTCCAAGGACAGAGGAGGCTGGTGGGCTACAGTCCGTGGGGTCGCAAAGAGTCAGACACGACTGAGCAACTAACACTCACTCACTTGAGGCTAAATAGGCTCCGTTCTTTCCAATATTTTTTCACTGGAATTTTGACTTCTCTTACTAATTCAAATACATACTTTGATGAGAAAAAATACCATTAATAATGTATAAAATAAAAATAAATAAGGAGAAGCAAACATTTTGTTGGAAATAACCAATTTTCCTTGCTTTTTCCACCCTTCGCTGCTTCTTATGGTTGTAGCCACCAAAATTTCCTTCCGGAGAAGTGAATTCTTCAGCTTTTAGCCTCTGCTCATTATCTTAGTATTGTTGTTTTTGGTTTCATTAGGGAGCATTTGGGGAAAGAAGCATATTTCGCAGTGGCCATTAGGCTCTCACTAGCAGAGTGGTTAGAGATGATAGATAAAATGTTCTTGTTAGCATTACAGAAGTTGCACATTAAACCATCTAAGCCTGAACTGGAAGTCTCCAACCCATCCTTCTGGAAAACACACATGTACATGATTACTGAAGTGACTGCTGCTGCTGCTGCTAAGTCACTTCAATTGTGTATGACTCTATGCGACCCCATAGATGGCAGCCCACCAGGCTTCCCCATCCCTAGGATTCTCCAGGCAAGAACAGTGGAGTGGGTTGCCATTTCCTTCTCCAATGCATGAAAATGAAAAGTGAAAGTGAAGTCACTCAGCCGTTGCCCGACTCTTAGCAACCCCATGGACAGATGCAATTAAATCTGCAACAGTAGATGTCTGGTGGGAAGGGGCTTGAAAGTGAGTACATGGCTGTGGCAAATGGTGCTGGGTTGGATGCCATAGCTTAAAAGAAAGCAACTAATCTTTACCTGATTTTCTCTATCAACTCTTTTGTTCCTATGGCACCAGAGATGTAGGTTCAGTTTCTTCCAAATCAGCTCTTACAGAATTACATGTCTTCTCTGAAAGGGTCAAATGTCTTTCAGTTTAGTGCAGTTCAGTCGCTCAGTCATGTCTGACTCTTTGTGACCCCATGGACTGCAGCATGCCAGGACTTCTTGTCCATCACTAACACCCAGAATTTACTCAAACTCATGTCCATTGAGGCAGTGACGCCATCCAACCACCTTATCCTCTGTTGTCCCCTTCTCCTCCTGCCTTCAATCTTTCCTAGCATCAGGGTCTTTTCCAGTGAGTCAGCTCTTTGCATCAGGTGGCCAAAGTATTGAAGTTTAAGCTTCAGCATCAGTCCTTCCAATGATTATTCAGGACTGATTTCCTTGAGAACTGACTGGTTTGATCTTGCAGTCCAAGGGACTCTCAAGAGTCTTCTCCAGCAGCACAGTTCAAAAGCATCAATACTTTGGCCATCAGCTTTCTTTGTAGTCCAACTCTCATATCCATACATGACTACTGGAAAAACCATAGCTTTGACTAGATAGACCTTTGTTGACAAAGTAATGTCTCTGATTTTTAATATGCTGTCTAGGTTGGTCATAACTTTTCTTCCAAGGAGCAAGCGTCATTTTATTTCATGACTTCAGTCATCATCTGCAGTGATTTTGGAGCCCCCCAAAATAAAGTCAGTCACTGTTTCCACTGTTTTCCCATCTATTTGCCATGAAGTGATGGGACCAGATGCCTTGATTTTAGTTTTCTGAATATTGAGTTTTAAGTCAACTTTTTCACTCTCCTCTTTCATTTTCATCAAGAGGCTCTTTAGTTTCTCTTCACTTCTGCCATAAGTGTGGTGTCATCTGCATATCTGAGGTTATTGGTGTTTCTTCTGGCAACCTCGATTCCAGCTTGTGCTTCATCCAGCCCAGCATTTCTCATGACGTACTCTACATATAAGTTAAATAAGCAGGGTGACAAAATATAGCCTTAATGTACTCCTTTCCTGATTTGGAACCAGTCTGTTGTTCCATATCCAGTTCTAACTGTTGCTTCCTGACCTGCATACAGATTTCTCAGGAGACAGGTCAGGTGGTCTAGTATTCCCATTCTTGAAGAATTTTCCACAGTTTTTGTGATTCATACAGTCAAAGGCTTTGGCATAGTCAATAAAGCAGAAGTAGATGTTTTTTCTGGAACTCTCTTGCTTTATTGATGATCCAACAGATATTGGCAATGTCCTTAGAAATCACCAAACTTGGGATGGATGTAACTGTTGAGTTTGGAGTTTTTATATATCACATCATTTTCTAGCCCTGTGAGGATGCCTGCAACTTGTTTCCCATCAGTTAAGAATATGTTTTAGCCATGCAGCTCTCTCATTTTACTTCTTATTCAAGCCCATTGCCCTGTTGTTCATCCTAGTGTATGAATTAAACATCAACCTAAACATTTCCCTGTAATCAGTTCAGTTCAGTTCAGTCACTCAGTCCTGTCTGACTCTTTGCGACCCCGTGAATCGCAGCATGCCAGGCCTCCCTGTCCATCACCAACTCCTGGAGTTCACTCAGACTCATGTCCATTGAGTCAGTGATGCCATCCAGCCATCTCATCCTCTGTTGTCCCCTTCTCCTCCTGCCCCCAATCCCTCCCAGCATCAGAGTCTTTTCCAATGAGTCAACTCTTCGAATGAGGTGGCCAAAGTACTGGAGTTTCAGCTTTAGCATCATTCCTTCCAAAGAAATCCCAGGGCTGATCTCCTTCAGAATGGACTGGTTGGATCTCCTTGCAGTCCAAGGGACTCTCAAGAGTCTTCTCCAACACCACAGTTCAAAAGCATCAATTCTTTGGCACTCAGCCTTCTTCACAGTCCAACTCTCACATCCATACATGACCACTGGAAAAACCATAGCCTTGACTAGACGGACCTTTGTTGGCAAAGTAATGTCTCTACTTTTCAATATGTTGTCTAGGTTGGTCATAACTTTCCTTCCAAGGAGTAAGTGTCTTTTAATTTCATGGATGCAGTCACCATCTGCAGTGATTTTGGAGCCCCAAAAAATAAAGTCGGTTACTGTTTCCACTGTTTTCCCATCTATTTCCCATGAAGTGGTGGGACCAGATGCCATGATCTTTGTCTTCTGAATGTTGAGTTTTAAGCCAACTTTTTCAATCTCCTCTTTCACTTTGGTTCAAAAACTCCCATGAAAATTTGACATGTTTTTAGAAAACTCTTGCAGACTCTAAATCTACTTATTTTGTTTCTAAAATTCATTAACAGGTAATCATTTTTTTTTAAACTTTGTTAATAATCCTCTTAGGAGATAATTTTGATGCCTGAATAAATATTTAAAAGAGTTGAGTTCTTATCATGTAGTAGGTGTTTGTTGATTGACAGCTAAAGCATGGAAAAAGTGGGAAGACCTGGATTTTGGTTTCAGGTAAACCCATGTTCCTAGTATATTTCCAAAGCTTGTTACTCATGCATTCTGAACTGCATACCCCAGTCTCTTTATGCATCAATTTCCTGATTAGGAAATAAAACTTAACTTGCCATGGTAATTTAAAGATTGGCAGTAACATCCCCACCAGAAGTGGGGTGCTCTGTAAATCCTAGTGATATCATCATCACCATCATCATTTTTAGCTGCTCACTTCAGGAGCCTGGCATCTTTGAATTGGCTGTTAAAATATGTTCTGTTAGTTTTCCACATGAGAAATGGGATGGTAAACTCATAGTCTCATTCCCGGTTTGAAATAAATCAGTGGAAAGAACATGGTACTGGTATCATGGGCAGGACTCCCAGAAAGAGAAAACCAGGCACGAGTGTGAACTCTAGTCCCAGTGGTGCAATCTTGAGCTTGATGTGTCAGGCCCTAAGCTTCTGTTCCCTGTTCCAGTGGTCTTCAATCGTTTTGGCACCAGGCACTGGTTTCATGGAAGACAGCTTTCCCAGGGCTTGGGGTGTAGTAGTAGTTTGGGGACGATTCAAGTGCATTATATTTATTGTTCACTTTATTTTTATTATTATTACCTAAGCTCCACCTCAGATCATCAGCCACTAGATCCCAGAGTTTGGGGACCCCTTGCCTTATTCTAAGAAGAATAGAGTTTTTCTTTGTTAATTCACCAAATATTTAAACTACTATACACATGCCTGCCCCTTGGCCTGGAGATGTATGACAGATTTTCTCTGTCCTTGTGGACTTTATTTGGGGAGAACTGGAAAATAAGCAAACAAATGCATGATTAGCTTCTGTTTGTTTGTTTGTTTGTTTTTTAATTGAAACTATGAATGCTACAAAGGAAAAGTACAGAATGCCATGACCACATTTAATGAGCACCCAAACTAGCCTAGGAGATCACTGTGGAATATAAGAGTACTTTCTGCAATATAGTCATAAGGATTAACTGTTACAATGAGGGTGGATTAATAAGGATTAACTGTTACAAAGTGCTTAGCAAGATGACCTGGCACAGAGGAAGGGTTCAGTAATTGTTTGCTATTAAAGCTATGTTTATTGAGCTCCCAATGAACAGTTTGCACAGGAATAAAATCTCTAAACATAAAAGAAATGTGAGTTCAGTTGTAAAACCTGTCCTCTAAGGATTAAACAGTCCTATTGAAGATGCAATAGGTCATATAAATATGGGCCTAAATGCCCAGGCAATAAACTTTCAGCAATTCATACCAGAAAAATTATTAACAGGAGTACATTGAAAGATGATCCCAAGGGTGGTTGAATTTAATCTAGGTCTTAAAAAAAAGACTATGTGTTGTAAAAATGGAGGGTAAATACAATGGGTTAATACTAATGTGGGCCTTCACTCTTTATTCCCTATAACATTTAGATTGATTTTAATGTATCACTTGGTGGATGAGTCTGAATTGGTACAACTGTTCAGTGATGTCATCAAGGACCAAGGTTTTTTCCATATTCCTCCATCATTCTCAGATTGTTTGGAAATCTCCCAAATAAAACAAAAGCACCTTCAAACATATACAAGTAGCTTCAAAGCCAGGGGGATAAAAAGACTTTTACCCCAGAAACTTTTTTTTTTTTTAAGTCAGAGAGGAAAATGCTTTCCATAAGTACCCTCAATGGATTTCTTCTCACACATCATTAGACAGAAAGGATTGCAGGTCTGTCCCTAACCCAGCATTTGATAAAAAGGAATGAGAGTGCCAAGAATGGTTTAGATGGATCATGATTCATCCCTTTAATATGGCACCTGGTGTTTGAATGCATGTGTGCCTGTTCAATTGTGTCTGACTCCTTATGACTCCACAGACTATAGCCCACCAGGCTCCTCTGTCCATGGAATTTTCCAGGTATTCTTGCCTGGCATACTGTAGTGGGTTGTCATTTCTTACTCCATGGAATCTTCCAACTCAGAGATCCAAACCTGTATATCCTGCATTGGCAGGTGGGTTCTTTACCACTGTGCCACCTGGGCAGCCCATCTGGTGTGCAAAAACAGCAAAAACAAAAAAGCATTCTTCCATCAAACGACTGAGGGGAAATTTGCCTCCTTGGGCAATTATCAGCCACACTTCCTCTCCCTCATCCTTTATTTGGAAATTCTCCCCTCATATTACTCTCTCTTAAAAGCCCAAAGAAGAGCTCATTCTTAGTGCATTATGCCCCTGATTTGCACAGACTGACTCCATTTTCTTGTATAAGAAAGACTTAGTTTCACCTTCTTTACCTATTACCTGCAAGACATAATTAGCTAGAATGTCTTCTCAAGGATCTTTCAGGTGCATGATGTTACATGGGAATAGTCTGAGAGGTGGAACACATGGGTAGAGCCAAGAAAACCTTTCACAGAGGCATGCGATAAAATCAAGGACAAGAGTGCCTAATTGTTGTAGACTTAGATCCAGAATCCTGGGAGGAGTGAAAAATAGCTTTGGTATCAGAAGGACCGGTGAGCACAGACTCAAAGTTAACAAAGTGAGACACAAAGAAATAAAAATGTACACTTATTGTATAAAACCATTGGTGATTAGCCAGGAGTGCAAACTCCTTCCACTTATCAAAAATTACCACTCAGGACAGTACTTGTTTGTGCATGTCATGATATATGGTTTTGATTATCTTCTTTGCAAGTCTTCTAGTCTTAGAGTGGAAAATTCCAAACCTCTATGTTTGCCTACACAGCAAGTCCATCTATTCACAATATTAAATGTTTAGAAGGTATATTTGT
This sequence comes from Bos mutus, assembly GCF_027580195.1. Classification (NCBI taxonomy): domain Eukaryota; kingdom Metazoa; phylum Chordata; class Mammalia; order Artiodactyla; family Bovidae; genus Bos; species Bos mutus. The sequence continues at coordinate 54,239,042 of NC_091617.1, forward strand.
AAAACAAGAAATGTTATTCCCCTGACCCTCTAAAATGACGTTGTTTGAGCTCAGTACAGCACATGGTACAGAAAAGCCCTGATCAATTAAATCAATAGGGGGCATGGAAGCGAGGGTTCACAGGGAACAAGCAAGTATAACTGTGGTAGAAGAAGCAGAAAAATAGATACAGGAAATTTCAACTTTTACAGAGAACAGAGAACTGAAATTTGTTGGGAAGATGTATTTAAGAAGTTAAATACAAAAGAAGAAAGAGAAAAATTGCAGGCATTTGTAGAAACTGAGTGAATTCAAGCCTTGCTGGGAGTTTCATTTCTGTAGCTATTACACTCTTCTGTAGTCTCCCGCCACCAACTAGAGAAAAGCCCCTGTTACTCCTCATTTTAATTTTAAAAATTTTTACTGGAGTTTAGTTGCTTTACAATGTTGGTTTAGTTTCTGCTGTACAGCAAAGTGAATCACCTATATGTATGCATTTTATTGTTGTTGTTTAGTCACTAAGTCATGTCCAAGTCTGTTGCAACTCCATGGACGCCGTGGATTCCCTGCCAGGCCCCTCTGTCCATGGGATTTCCCAGGCAATAACACTGGAGTGGGTTGCCATTTCCTTCTCAAGGGGATCTTTCACACCCAAGAATCAAATATGTGTCTCGTGTTCCAGGCAGATTCTTTACTGCTGAGCCACCGAGGAAGCCCATATGTATACGTATATCCCCTCTGTTTTTTCATTTCTTTTCCATTTAGGTAACTTCAAAACACTGAGTAAATTTCCCTGTGCTATACTCTAGTCGGTTCTTACTAGTTATCTATTTTATACATAATATCAATAGTTAATATGTGTCAGTCCTGACCCCCCAGTGCATCCAACCCTTTCTTCTTCTGCTTGGTATCATATGTTTGTTCTCTCTGTTTGTGTCTCTATTTCTGCTTTGCAAACAGGTTCATCTGTATGGACCTAATTTTAATATTTCATATTTTCATAAATTGTCATATACTTGACATGTAAAACAGTAGCCAGTCTTTTGTGTCTGAATTTGTGCCAGAGGGTTAAAGAAAAGGGATGGCCATGAGAATCCTGGCAGTAGAAGGAAGGCTGGGAGGCACGTTAGTTTCATAAAGAGAGTTGAGGCCACCTGTCTTGAGCTGATTGGAACAGTTTGTTTCAGTCCTTCTCCTCTGAAATATTTAATCTGCCCTTACAATATCTGTCACCAGGTACTCAGCATTCTTGTGCTGGCTTCTCCTCTACATCAAATACACAAACAGTCAATTGCTAAGGACTCTGATCTCTGCAATACAATGTTTGGTTTGGCTGAGAACCAAGGATAATGGAACAGGCATTTAATAAAGGGGAGCAGAAAGTAAAAAAGATCACTGGAAACAAAGAAACATCATGTCTTTCCTCATGCTTATGGAGATTTAAGGTTTTAATCCAGAATAACTTGTTACAAAGGATTTGGGGACCATGAATAGCCCAGGTACGGTGGGAGAGAAAAGAAGGGCAGCCCCCACTGCCCTGCAAAGCCTTTACCTCAGGGACAGAGGTCACCACCACTGCCCTTTTGAGTTGAGACTGTGATGGTGATGTAACCCCACTTTCTTGAGACTACGCAGTAGATACGTAGGGATTAGAGGATAAAGGGTGGGGGAATAAGAGGAACTTCTTATTTCTGAAAATGTGTTTGACCACACGTGAACAAAAACGAATGGATACTATGTTTTAAACAAATGTACAGAAACCACCTTTAGGCACTCAGACAGGTAGAAAGGAATCAAGGGGGGAAAAAAGACAGAAAACTAACTATTGCGGACTGTCTTCTGTCTGCACCAACAATGAGCATTTATTTATTTGAATGCATCAAACCCTTTGAACTTGTTGATGTTTTTTATAAAACTCATGCTAAGATTTGATGGCACATTTTAGTGTCAGAGTAAATTCTGAGAAATAGAATTTTTTATGATTTGAGCTATACAGTGGGCGGGGTGTTTACTTTTTGAAGCATTCTGTCTAGAACGTCACATGTTAGTCCTTTATTTTTACATGTTAAAAATCTATTGCTTTGTACTTGGTCTGAATTAGGACCAATCATCCATGAATGCACAGAGATGGATGAAATTGATTTTAAATCAGTGAGCTTAATATGCAGGAATGTAAATTAAATATAAGCTGTCATGCTATAGCATTGCCTCAAGAAAACCAGGTCCTCAAGAAACAGCCTGTGATTGTGGTGTATCTTCTGGTGAATAAATAACCTACTGCTGCTTAAAGACACATTTACAATACACCTGACAATAAAGGGGAGGGGCAACTGATGCTTTTACAAATAAAACAGCTACTCTCAGAAAAGGTAAGATATCCTGAAAGTCAGTGTCCTTTCTGCATCCTCACATGCAGCAAATATAGCTGTAGTTTGCTGGTAATTTTAGCTTGTGTGTTTTGAGCAATTACTTTATGCCAAGAAGTTTACAGTGGTTATCTGGTGGAATCCTCGAAACATACCTGTGGTATTAGTATTATTAATGTCATCATGTTACATATAAGCTAATTTGTACGGATGTCCAAGGTTACAGAGTCCCTTGATGACAGACCTGGAATTTGAATGCAGATATGTCTAACCTGGTGCCTACACTTTTAACTTTCACCCACCTACTAGGGTGGATGAAATATCTTGACCATCTCCTGGCTTTTGCTGAATAGTAATGATAAATGTTTTATCTATAGCCCCTTTGTTTTTTCTGTGCATATCACCTGCACTTATCAATATAAGAGTCTTGACAGATGGGCAAAAAGATTCATTGACTACAGGCATGAGTCACCAAAACAAATTTCTAGGTTGTCTTGACTTTTTGTGCATGGTCATGCCTAGATTTCAGTCTGTGTCTTAGTCTGTTCAGGCTGCTATAACAAAATACCACAGACTGGGCAGCCTATCAACAACAGAATTTTTTTCTCATAGTGTTGGAGTCTGGAAAGTCCAATATCAACAGCCAACATAGTTGGGCGAGGGCCATTTCCCTGGTTCATAGCCAATGACCTCTACCTGTGTGCTCATTTGGTGAAAGGAGTTGGACAACTCTCTGTAACCTCTTTTATTAGACACTTTTATTAGACCCTAATCTCATTCATGAAAGTCCCACCTCATAATATAAGTGCTTCCCCAAAGCCCCATCCGCTAATACCATATCTTGAGAGTTAGGATTTGAACATAAGAATTTTGGCAAGACCCAAGAATTCAGACCACAGCAGTCCTTCACAGCCTAAACCTGTGCTTGCAACAAATCTGGCAATTTAGAATTATATCCAATATGATGTTCTACCCTTTCTTCATTCCAATTGGAATACATGGTAACTCACACTTTCTTACCAATATAAACCAGGGTACATTCTCTTTGGGCTTCCCCTGGTAGCTCAGTTGTAAAGAATCCACCCACCAACCCACAAGACTCGGCTTTGATCCCCGGGTGAGGGAAGATCCCCTAGAGGAGGGCATGGAAACCCACTCCAATATTTTTGCCTGGAGAAGTCCATGGACAGAAGAACTTGGAGGGTTATATCCATGGGGTCACAGTCAGATACAACTTAGTGACTAAACAACAACAACATATTCTCTTTAGCCTGGAACATTCACACTGCTTTCTGATATTTCAGAATTTCAGAATCAAACACCTCTGCACTTTCTAATGGAAAGCACGTTAAAAGTATTCAGTTTAAGTAGTTTAAAGATAATACTGACTTTCAGATGGCTTACTGAGCTCTTTGAGGGGCAGGGAAATGCCAAAAAAATCCTCTGTGCTCTGGTCCCTTTCCCCAAGTTTGATTAGATAAAAGCAGAGACAGTTGCCCTTTCAGTTACTATTCCCACCATAGCCACTTGAGATATTCTTCAAATGTTCTCCTGTTCTAAAATAGCAACATTTCTGCTAACCAATAATTCATTCTAACTACATTAACAAAATACTGAACAACTGTCTTTAGGATCCAAGAGGAAATGACTACATAAGGCTTAAATAATTCTAATTTATTTTCCTAAAGGTCACAAGGTTCATCAACCAATAGTTAAATAAAGCTGCCAATGTGGTCCTATGGCAGTGACAAAAAGCATGGCGATTTAGGAAAGTAAGTAAAATCAGTGTTTCTGGATGGCCCATATATGGGGCATGAGACGGAAGAAGATGCAAGAAAAGGGAAGATCATAAAGGGTCTTATGTACCAAGATTTTGGATTTTAATATTCAAAATAAATTTAAAGAGACTTTTTTAATTGGTGAAAAAATTAAATAAATTTGCAGAGTATCAGTTCTGTTTCAGGGAATCATTTGAAACAAGGAATACACAACAGTTACCATGATGGGAATAATTCCAGCACTCATGGAATTTAGTGTCCCACAGACAAAGCACATGATAATTCCCAAAGTGGAGGGGAGGCATTTGAAGAGTATCACATAGGTAAGTTACAGTATCAGTTTTACTTTAATTTCTCAAAAATCAGCTCTCCAAGCCTATTTCCCCCTCCCGCCCCTCGGAAGGACAAGTGAAAATACATGAAAGGCTTCTTAAAAAATTCCTGGATGTTTGAGAGCTGAATCAAAAATCATCTCTCCCTGTACTCCCTGTGACACACAAACAAGAGGTGGCTGGTAGCAGTGACCCAGTGGGAAGTGTTTGCATCCATTCACCAGGCTCTTCCAAGCTCAGTTGGGTCAGCCTCCCAGTGGGAGCCATGAAGTCCTGGGGCTCTTCATTTAAAAACAAATGCAACAGAATCTACAAAATATTTGCCTATAAAACACAGTGGCCATAAATCTGTTCATATGTCTGTGCTTCCATTTCTGCCCTGAATGCAGATTGATCAGTACCATCTTTCTATATTCCATTTATATGTGTTAATGTATTTGTTTTTCTCTTTCTGACTTACTTCATTCTATATAATACTAGAGGAAGGGGAGGATGCAACAAATTACGAGAGTAGCATTGAAACATAGACATTACCATGTGTAAAATAGATAGCTGGTGGAAATTTGCTATGTGACACATGCAGGAAGCTCAAATCCAGGCTCTGTGACAATGCAGAGGGGTGTGATGGGGTGAGAAATGGGGAAAAGTTCAAGAGAAAGGAGATGTATGTGTACCTATGACTGATTCATGTTAATGTATGGTAGAAATAAACACAATATTGAAAGCAATTATCCTCCAATTAAAAATAAATAATTTTTTAAAGCAAAAACAAAATAAAGTGTCTTTCACAGATTTTAAACTTTTTCTAATAATACTGACATTTGATGGCTTTTTGGAACTGCTCTTAAAACACAAGATAAAATGAAAATAATTATTTTAAGATTGTATATTATTCCAGTGGTTCTCAAGATGCAGTCTCAAGAAAAGTAACATCGATGCATGATACTGGATGATTGGGGCTGGTGCACTGAGATGACCCAGAGGGATGGTATGGGGAGGGAGGAGGGAGGAGGGTTCAGGATGGGGAACACGTGTATATCTGTGGCGGATTCATGTTGATGCATGGCAAAACCAATACAATATTGTAAAGTAAAATAAGTAAATAAATAAAATATATTCGGAAAAAAAATACATCACTTAGACACTTGTTAGAAACGCATTTTTAGGTCTTCCCCCAGACCTACTGATCAGAACTTCTGAGGGTGATACCACCTAAGCTTTCCATGTGATTCTGATGATGCCTGTCTTAGGATCACATTTTGAGATGCTCTCTATTGTGTCTGACTCATTTTGGACCCCGTGGACTGTAGCCCACCAGTTTCTTCTGTCTATGGGATTTTCCAGGCATGAATACAGGAGTGGGTTGCCATTTCTTACTCCAGGAGATCTTCCCGACCCAGGGATCGAACCCGTGTCTCCTGTGTCTCCTGGACTGGCAGGCAGATTCTTTGCCACTGAGTCCCCTGGGAAGCCTACACTTGGAGAATCACTGTTACCTGACCAAATTAATATTATTCAGTTTAATCACTTTTTCATCATATCCACTAACCATCCTTAAGTGACTGGATAGCTTCCAGCAAGTCACCCTCAGGAGATGAGGAGATGAAATGCCCTCATCACAGAGGTTTTCCCAGGAGCTATGCTGCAGAACGTTAAGGTAACTAATAAAGCAACAACAGAAAAGAGCAAGAACAGCACAAGATTCTATAACAAGTTTACTGAAGAGGAGACACTTCTTTGAATAAATACATACTCAATCTAACAACAAGTTTATGGAGAAATCAGTGGCCTTGTAATTCAGACTTAATAGAATTGAAGTCATATTTCTCTCTTCTGACTTATTTTCTGTCATCTCTCCACGATAGGTGTACTAATCAAGCCACTAACTGGAGCACATATGAGGAAGAGTTGTTCAGTCTTGCACTTCAGTGTTGGGTTTAAGAACACTCTTTCACTCTCATTACTGTATCAGTTTACCTCCTTAATAACGTTGCTAGTCACAGAACCGGATAGGCACACATCCATCCAGTGCTTCAGCAGCTGCTGGTGGCGTTTCTACCTTCCAGAGCTCATGGCACCTCCAGCCAGAAGTAGTACAGGTTGACATGGTTATAACTGCAAGCAAAGGGTGCCAGCTCTTGTGGGCTTTAATTTGCTGATTCTGTTACAATGCTCTTTTACTAGTAAAGAAACTCACAAGTATTTTATTTTCTTTTTTACTACCCAGTATAAAATTTACATTTTCTCTGTAGAAAGTGAATTTAAAAAAATATTTTTAAATATAGTTGATTTACAATGTTGTATTAGTTTCAGTGTACCATAGAGTGATTCAGTTATACATACATAAATATATATATATAAATATATATATATATATATATATATATATATTCTTTTTTCCCATTCCCTTCCCTTATAGGTTGTCACAAGATACTGAGTATAGTAGATCCTTGTCGGTTATCTGATTTATATACAGTAGTATGTATATTTTAATTCCAAACCCCTAATTTATCCTTCCTCCCCTTTGGTAACCATGTTTATTTTCTATGTCTGTGAGTCTATTTCCTTGTTGTACATAAGTTCACCTTTTTTAGATTCCACATATAAGTGATATCATCTGATATTTGTCTGGCTTACTTTACGTAATATGATAATATATAGATCCACCTATTTTGCTGTAAATGCCATTGTTTCTTTCTTTTTTGTGGCTGAATAATAATCCATTGCATGTATGCATTATATCTTCTTTAATCATTCAGCTGTTGACAGATACTTAGGTTGCTCTGTATCTTGGCTACTGTAAATAGTGCTCCTGTAAACATTGGGATGCATGTAGCTCTTTAAATTGTGTTTTCCTCTAGAAACTCATAGGCATTTATTATTTGTAAAATGACAATTTTTTAAAGAAGGGACTGACTTATTTTGAAATCCATTTTTAGGTACATTGCTCCTTCTTTCAGACACACAAATTCAGGAGAATAGAAAGAAAGACAGTTTGGTTTTACTAAATGAGTGAATTCATAGCAACATTATATAGTCAAAGGGGTTTCTGTCTTAACACAAGTGGTTAGAATTCTAAATAGCTTTAAAGTTCTTGTTCTATTGATTTATATTCAGACCAAAAGAAAAAAAAAAAAAAACCCTACTCTGTAAGCCAGGGAAGAACGAGCATGTAGACAGATAATACAGATATCGTAGCTGCTGTGTCAGCAGTTTTCAATACTCAGCTCGACAGACAAAGAGATTCTCTCCTGACATCTGTGTTTATGTACAGCAAGTGAAACAATCCCACTTACCAGTATGAGTGGTACATACATTTCTTGTCACTTATTACCAAATGGATTATTGCCACCCTCAGAGAAATGCAAATCTTTTTTCTTTAATGGAACAAAAGTCTGGACACATTTAATAAACACCTTTTGAAATGAAGAAGTGATGTACTTTATAACTTGTCTTTTAGACTCCATTTTAATTATTTCTTTTTAAATGCTGTACTCTCTGGTGTCTTGATGCCAAGGGAGACATTTACCGTGACCTCTCACTTACCCTTCGTTAAATTCTAGTAGATTGTAGAGAGAATGTGTTTGCTCTGTGGGAGGAATGGGAAGAATGTGCAAGATGCAGATTTAATTGGTAAAAGAGAATCAGACCTCTGTTCTCCTCCTTCCAACAATCAGAGTGTTTTCTCATTAGGAAATCAGAGTCCTCTCTAGCATCAGACATGCTTCATTGCTAGCAAAATACACCCTGCCTCTTCTATTTTCTCTCATCCTACAAATGAAAAAAAAAAAATTAAGTTGCCAAAGATAATAGGATGACATCGTCAAAGCAGTTCAGGGAAAGTCTGTTTGCTGTCAGGCCTGAGATAGATTGTTCCTGAATTGTTCTTTCCCATTCTAGGAAAATGCAGAAGGTGATGGTTATTCCATGGGGGAACACTAAGTTACTAACTGGAATACCCTGGGTTTTATGCCAAGCCCACCCCCATTTACATATATATGATAACATATATATTTGATAATATTTCCTTGGTGGCTCGCTGGTAAAGAATTAGCCTGCCAAGCAGGAGACCTCGGTTTGATTCTTGGGTCAGGAAGATTCCCTGGAGGAAGAAGTGGCAACCCACTCTAGTATTCTTGCCTGAATCCATGGAAAGAGGAGCCTGGCTACAGTCCATGGGGTCTCAAGAGTCAGACATAACTTAGTGACTAAACAGCAACAGTATCTTTGATAACACATATATTTAAAAGAAATCATTGCTACCATAATCAGATGACCTGGAGGAATCTGGTTGTCTTCAGATGTTGACTAGCAAAGGGGAAGCCTGGTGGGCTGCCGTCTATGGGGTCGCACAGAGTCAGACACGATTGAAGCGACTTAGCAGCAGCAGCAGCAAGAAACTCCCTAGGGTTAATTTTACCTTCAAATGTCAGTCCGAAAGTATTGAGTATCTGGGTCCATATGTTAAAAAAGAGTCTGAGCTCCATTAAGCTAGCAGAAATGAAAACCATTTTGATTGGGATGTCTGTCCTGGATGAGAAAGGGGGAGGGTGGTCTTGGGCCAAGGATTATCATTTGTTTTAGGAAGAAAGGACCATGATGAAAGTGAAAGAGGAGAGTGAAAAAGTTGGCTTAAAGCTCAACATTCAGAAAACTAAGACCATGGCATCTGGTCCCATCACTTCATGGGAAATAGATGGGGAAACAGTGGAAACAGTGTCAGACTTTATTTTTTTGGGCTCCAAAATCACTGCAGATGGTGACTGCAGCCATGAAATTAAAAGACACTTACTCCTTGGAAGGAAAGTTATGACCAACCTAGATAGCATATTGAAAAGCAGAGACATTACTTTGCCAACAAAGGTCCATCTAGTCAAGGTTATGATTTTTCCAGTAGTCATGTATGGATGTGAGAGTTGGACTGTGAAGAAAGCTGAGCACCGAAGAATTGATGCTTTTGAACTACGGTGTTGGAGAAGACTCTTGAGAGTCCCTTGGACTGCAAGGAGAGCCAACAAATCCACCCTAAAGGAGATCAGCCCTGGGTGTTCTTTGGAAGGACTGATGCTGAAGCTGAAACTCCAGTACTTTGTCCACCTCATGCGAAGAGTTGACACATTGGAAGACTCATGCTGGGAGGGATTGGGGGCAGGAGGAGAAGGGAACAACAGAGGATGAGATAGCTGGATGGCATCACCAACTCAATGGATGTGAGTTTGAGTGAACTCTGGGATTTGGTGATGGACAGGAAGGCCTGGCGTGCTGCGGTTCATGGGGTTGCAGAGAGTCAGACACGACTGAGCGACTGAACTGAACTGAACTGAACCATTACCCAAGCGCCACTCAAATATCTGATGAACAACTCAAACTCATCTGGCCCACCACTGAAGTTCTCATCTGCTCCCCAGCCGCCTCTGTCTCCCACAGTTTTACCTATAACAATTGGAGACAGCCTCATCGTTCCAGCTGCTCAGGCCCAAGACCTGAGAAGCATCTCTGACCCCTCTCTTCCTTCTGCCCCCTTTCATCCAGCCTCTCAGGATATCCAGTTGACTCAACCTTCAAAATAAAGCCACAGTCCATTGATATCACTCGGTAGTAGATACCACCATCTCTTCTTGGAAACCTAGGAAATCTGTCCATCCCCACATTCACGTGGAGTCTATTTGCAATGCAAAAGTCAGATTTTTAAAAACTGAAGTTGGATTATGTCACTCTTTAGCCTTCTGCCTATGGGAACCTTTTCAGTGGCCATTTCCTCATCTGGATACCTGTCCTGCTTTAGAAACATGCAGGGAAATGCCCTTCGTTCCCTCAAGTCTTTTTCAAACTTCACTTTCTCATCAAGCTTACTCTGGCCTCATGCTGATTGTCCCCAGCACTCCTAGCCGCTTTAATTTGATCTATACTTCAAAAGTATTTATATATTAACATACCATATCATTTACTTGTACATTATGGTTTGACTTATTTGTTGCCTTTCTTCTTTCACTAGAATATATATTTCATATCGACAGTGATTTGGGGATGTTTTGTTTGCTAATGGATCCCAAGAACCTATAATAGTGCCTAGCATATATTAGGCTTTTAATAAACATCACCAAATGAGGGAATAAATCATGTTCACTTGTGAATGTGGAGGATTATATTCAAGTGTTATTATGGATATTAAAGCTCTGAAAACAAAACATCAAATATACAGACACATATATACAAAATCTAGATTTTCATGATATTGATTTTTTAGTTGTTTCGCCCTATCTAGTTTGTGAAACTATGCATGGAAAGATGAAACCATAATAGACTCATGTGGAATGATCTACATAAGTACTTTAAATGGAAAGGAAAAACTTGAAGATATTACATTAAACCCTTCAATTTCTACAGCTAAGATGAATTCTTCTCCTCATTAGGAGTTTATTAAATGATGAGTCAATTTCCTTTTTTTTCTGTAATATTTTCTCTCAAATTTTTGTTATGGCATATGTTTTTAATTCACGGTAATAATAATATAGTTATTAAATTAAATGAGTGCATTTAGCATAATTATCTTAAGTAGATGAAAACTGTATTTGCAGCCACTTGTTTCCAGACTGCATTCTTTATTCAATTTCTTGTTGATGATCAAATTCCCCTTTGTTGTGAGTGAAAGCTCTTGTTCTATCCATCTTCTGGTTCAATAGAACTTGCCAGCTACTCTAAAAGGCATTATAAAACAAAGAATGTCATTTAAAAGTAGCTGAATTGTATTGTGTTAGATGATTATGGTGTTTTTTAGTACCCACCCTGCAAACAGTCTTTCTAAAACCATGCTATTTTCAGGGAATGTGCCAAAAAGTGATGCAATTAAGCGTAACGAGCAGGGAATTGAACTGTAGGAAGAACTTTGGAATACACTGGAAAAGCTGTAGCAAGGATAAATTTCCAAAGGAGGCAACACCTTTTAAAGGAAAAGACACTTTCCCCAGGAAAAAAGGAAGGTGTAGCCTCAGTTGTCTTTGGCGAGCGCCCTCTTGTGACGGTGGCGCGAATGACCACGTGAACTGTGGTTTTGGCGGATAGGAACTTGCTCCAGGTTCAGTAGCAATCAGCTCAGTTCAGTCGCTCAGTCGTGTCAGTCTCTTTGCGACCCCAGGGACTTCAGCATGCCAGGCTTCCCTGTCAATCACCAACTCCCGGAGCCTACTCAAACTCATGTCCATCGCCTCGGCGACGCCATCCAACCATCTCATCCTGTTTTCCCCTTCTCATCCAGCCTTCAATTTTTCCCAGCATCAGGGTCTTTTCTAATGAGTCAGTTCTTTGCATCAGGTGGCCAAAGTATTGGAGTTTCAGCTTCAGCATCAGTCTTTCCAATGAATATTCAGGACTGAATTCCTTTAGGATGGACTGGTTGCATCTCCTTGCAGGCCAAGAGACCTTCAAGAGTCTTCTCCAACAGCACAGTTCAAAAGCATCAATTCTTCTGTGCTCAGCTTTCTTTATAGTCCAACTCTCACATGCATACATGACTGCTGAAAAAACATAGCTTTGACTAGACAAACCTTTGCTGACAAAGTAATGTCTCTGCTTTTTAATATGCTGTCTAGGTTGGTCATAGCTTTTCTTCCCAGGAGCAATTGTCTTTTAATTTCATGGCTGCAGTCAACATCTGCAGTGATTTTGGAGCCCTGCAAAATAAAGCAATACCTGCTCCTAATTGGGCATGAGTTGGTAAAGAATCTGCTTGCAATACAGGAGGCCCAGGTTAGATTCCTGGGTCAGGAAGATCCTCTGGAGAAGGAAATGGCAACCCACTCCAGTATTCTTCCCTGGAGAATCCCATGGACAGAGGAGCCTAGCAGGTTACAGTCCTTGGGGCTGCCAGAGTCAGACACAACTTAGCGACTAAACCACCACAATCACCCACCTCCCTAGGGTAATCTTCATGCAGGAAAGCTTAATTTACATAATCAGTAAATTTGAATCACAACTTTTAAAAATAATGTGTGTCCATTCCACAGTCAATTGCAGTGGCTTTTAAGAGAACAGGGTCTGGATGTAGGCTTCTTCCACAGCTACTAGTCATTTGAAGTGGGGTTCAGAATCACACCTCTCTCAGAGAATGCTGTGAGGATTGAATGTGAAGCACCCAGAACAGTGCTTAATGAATTCTCGCTATTAATATTTTCTCTCTCTTACATCCAGCTTGTACAAAAAGTGCTTTCCTTGAAAACCCTCTGAACTGGTGCCTAACTCATTAAAAGGATGGAAAGTTTCAGAGTCACGGAAATTTGTGGAAAACAGGCTTCTGATACAGAATTTAAAATGTATTTACTTTGTGGGTAAAATCCATTAAAATTTTCTGTAAATAAATCTTTTCTGCATTAGGAAAAGTTACTGGAACCCCAAAGACTAGGGAAATCTATAGCATCAGCCAGTGTTATCAGAAAGCTGTGCATCCAGAGCACAGGGAGGTATATTGGTCTTTTATCTCACCTAAATTTATTAGGCACTAAAAAGTTATAACTAAGTATCTAGGCCCATTTAGCAATTGCATTTGCTTTACTTTAAGATTAGACTAATTATACTGATTCAAATACAAGTCAAGTCTGCTGCTTTGTTGGATGAACTAATAAAAATCCATCTGGACTTGAGGCATGATAAGAAAATGAAAGATGCATATCAATACTGGAATGAGCACCTAGGTGCCAGAAGATTAATATCTTTCAACTCCTGACATATCAGATTGTTCACATTGATAGTGTCTTTTTTTTAATAATTCCTTAAAACTTTATACATGTTTAATAGTTGAGAATAATATATATGATGGAATGAGATAATCCAAATGCTCATTTTCACTTTATAGCCAAAGATCCTGCTATGTTAAATTCACCAAACGTTTACGGCAGAATACCATGCACTAAGCTGTATGCTAAAGGGACAATGGGAGCCCAGAAATGATTAGGGGATGGTCCCTGCCTTCAAGGAGATGAGAGAAACATGCAAAGAGATAATTAACATTGCAAGTGGCATATGCAAAGAAGTATTTGCAGGATGTATACGCTGTGCAATGGTTGTGTGAGAAACACACATTTGGGCAGAAGGTGATTCATGAGAAGAATAAAACAGTTTTAGAAAGATAAAGGGTAAAGAGCTTTCTAGGAATTGCGACTAGAACTTGGGGAAGGACAGGTACCTACAGAGGTCCTGCATGTTCCATTTAGCTGTGACATAGCTTGGTGTCTTCTCCATTATTGAACCTTTGGATGTTGGCCTATCGAAAGCATTCTTTTGATTGTTAATTCTGGCACTTTCCCAGAGTATCATTTCCTTTAGTCCTGTTATTTTATCCCCAAAGAGCCTACCCCAAATAAAGCATAAACAAATTCTAGTGTTCACCCCAAAACTGTCCACAAACAAAACACATCACTATTGCATAATATTCCCCCAAGCCTTTTTCTGAAGCTTTGAATTCAAGCAGTCGTTTTATTCTGTTTCTCTCTGATAATACTCTGAAATTTGGATTTTTTTTAATGAGCTGTTTTCCCCCCATATCTCCTATCTTACATTTATGTTGAATTCTACATTGAATCAATCCTGCCAAATACTGAATAAATTCAGTGGTTGTGGGCAAACGTATAAGGTATTCTAGATGGGGAAACCAGTTTGCCATGGGGTTCTCTTCTCTATAAGTTAATCTTCTTATCTTCAAGGCAACTCCATAGGACCTGAACTTCAATAGTGTAGAAAGATAAGTTTTAAATAAATAAAGGAAAAGAGGGAGCGAGGGAAGGAAGAAGGAAAGTAAGATAGGCTAAGATGAAGTTTGGGCCCCACAGAGAGGTCTTTTACAAGGAGAATTGTGAAATAGGGGAATGTTAGCGCTTTAGATACCCTAAATGATGGGGTGGAAAAAGAACTGCTCCTGCTAGGCCTCAGAACATCATTTGACCCTGGTACTACAAATATGAGAGTAAATGTAGTGCGGTTGTGTACCCTGCAAATTTTACAACTTTAGGAGAATAAGGAGTTAATACCCTGGCTGAGAAGATCAACAGTCTTAAGAATGTCGAAAGTTGCAGGAGGGATAAATATTCTTGAAATGCCTCCCAATATAGATTGGAAGCAACCAAGATGTCCTTCTGAAGATGAATGGATAAGCTGTGGAACTTCCAGACTATGGAATACTGTGTTAGTCACTCAGTTGTGTTCAACTCTTTGCAACCCCATGGACTGGACCTCTGTCCATGGAATTCCCCAGGCAAGAATACTGGAGGGGGTTGCCATGACCCAATGAAATATTATTTAGTGCTAAAAAGAAATGGGCTATTGAGCCATGAAAAGGCTTGTAGAAATCTTAAATGCGTATAACCAAGTGAAAGAAGCCAATCTGAAAAGCACACGGTATAATTCCAATTATATGGCATTCTGAGAAGACCAGACTAGAGAGAGTAAAAGGACCACTGCTTGTGGGGGAGTAGGGGTGCATATGAGTAGGCAAAACACAATGTTTAAGAGAGTGAAGCATTCTGTATGATATGACAGTGATGGATGGATGTCATTATACATTTTTCCAAATCTGTAGAATGTACAGCACCAAGAGTGAACCCTAAGGTAAGCTGTGGACTTTGGGTGGTTATGATGCTTCAATGCAGGTTAATCCTTGATAAATTACCACTCTGGTGAATGATGTTGATATCTGGGAAGGCCATGCATGTGTGTAGACAACAGGTAAATGGGAAATCTCTGTTCCTTTCAATTTGTTGTAAACCTAATACTGCTTTAAAAATATCAAATCTTAAAAAGATAGACTAGAGTTGGCAAAATAAAGGGGAACAGTTTACAAGAACACATGAATACTTTGCTCCTGGTCATACAGAGAGTAAATAGCAGAGCTAAGTTGGAAACTGGTCTATCTTAGCTCATAACCTCTGCTTATTTTCATAACTGAATGGAGGCTCAGTTCTTACGTAGTTTACACTTCAGAGTCCAAAAAATGAAGCCTCCAGTCCCCAAAACAATAAGGAAGAGAAGATTCTCAATTCTTCTCAAGGCCCCCAAATTAAGTACGCCACATTTAGCAAATAAAAATAAGATGTCCAGTTAAATATGAAAAGACCCTGATGCTGGGAAAGATTGAAGGCTAAAGGAGAAGAGGGCAACAGAGGCTGAGGTGGTTAAATAGTATCATCAACTCAATCAACATGGATTTGAGCAAACTCCGGGAGATAGTTGAGGACAGACAGACACAGCTGGAGTGAGGTCACAAATAGTCAGACACGAGTCAGTGACTGAACAACAAGTTAAATTTGAATTTCAGATAAGAAGCAATTTTTTTTTTTAGTTTAAATAGGTACCATATATTTTACACTGAATATTTATTTGTTATTTATCTGAGATGCAAATTGAGCTCAGTGTCCTGTATTTTATCTAGCAAGCCATATTAAACACACTACACTGTGGCACTCTCAATATTAATTTGTACTAAACAAATTTAAAAAATGAAGAAAACTAAGTATTCTAGTGCATATGATCATTTCCTCAAAGAATTAGAGGTAAACTACATGGTGTATGCTGTTTTCACTGAAGCAGCCGTAAACATGCTCAGAATTTTCTCTGAATTGTTGAGAAGATCTACAGAACAGAACAAATACTGACAAAAGTCCTTCAGAGAAGCTTTAGTCAGCCGGTGAGCCTCACTGTGAGCTATTCCGGTGATTCTCTAGCATGTGATTCACTCTGGAAACAAAAACAGGAGAAATAATTGGTGTTTACTGACACTAGTGTTTGTCAACTCATACCTAGCTACCGTCATTGTTTTTTCCCACACTGAAACCCAGCTTCTTTTTAGCAAACTGGACAAAAGATGAAGTCATTCCATCTAACCGACACTATAGCAACAGGGAAACTTTATGCTTTCGGAATGTAAAATTACTAAGTTTGACATGTAATTAAGAAACTGGGGTTCACATTGACTTCCTAAAATTTAAAAATGTCTGATGTACTCAAAACCCTAATTTAGATCTGATGCAGTCAGCCTCTTTATTTGCTTGCAGTTTTGGGGCCTGAATATACTTTAAGAAGAGTTGAGTCATTCCAGAACCACAACAACATCTGCCATGAGTGTGAGTTCCCTGAGTATGTGATTATAAACTGCATTTCCTACTTAAATTTGCTTTATGATCATATGCAAGTTCTGTGGCCTCTCTGTACACAGTAGAGTACAGGTGTTGAAAGTCTGGTTGGAGGTCAGGCTGTCTGGTTGAACCCTGACCGTGCCATGCCACATGTGTAAAACCAAAGCAAATTTTGATTCTTCATCAGGATTGTTGGGAGGACTAAAATACACTTAGAAGAGTGCTAGGCACACAGTCATTCTCAATACATGTTATTTATTTTCTTAGCAAAAGTAGTCCTATTATACACTATTGTACAAAGATAAATGCCAGTCATTGGCATAGCAGCCTATGAAACATTTTAAAATCTTGGTGTCCTTAAAGACAAGATGAGGAAACTTGAGAAATCATTCTTAAATAGTGATGTATAAAATAATCTATCTGATTATTTGCAAGTGCTATTGATCACTGTTACAAGGCATCTTTAACAGATGTTTCAGATAGCCAAAAACAAAACAAAACAAAACAAAAAATCAGCTGTCCCTTTGGGAAATTGGGGTAAAAGTGATAAAGTCAGATTTTCCCATTCACTAAATGTGCTTCTACTCAGGTCCTCCAGTATCTCATCTCTGTCTAGTGTATTATCATCTGTGAGAGCCCAAACTGATGTAGAAGGAGTTATCCAGGAAACTCCCTTAACCTGTGAAAAGAGAAAAGGAAATCTCCAAGAGTCATAGTCCCTGGCTCATGTCCAATCAGCAAGTTGGTGGCTATGGTAACCACCTCCCCCCCCCTTAATGACCCTATTGATTCCCACCTCCCAATGTTCAGGCTCTTACATAAGCCCCTTCTGTGGTGTGGGCTCAACTAGGCTATTTCCTTCTATGAATTTTGAGAAATCTGAGCATTCCTGGTGGCTCAGATGGTAAAGTGTCTGCCTGCAATGTGGGAGACCTGGGTTTGATCCCTAGGTCAGGAAGATCCCCTGTAGAAGGAAATGGCAACCCATGCCAGTACTCTTGCCTGGAAAATCCCACGGACAGAGGAGCCTTGTAGGCTACAGTCCATGGGATCGCAAAGAGTCGGATACGACTGAGTGACTTCTCTCTCTATGAATTTAGTAAATAGGAGTGATGGTGTGTAACTCTGAGATGTAGGTCATAAAAGTCAGTGATTCCTTCCTCAATCTCTCTCACCCTCTCTCTCACTCTCTTTATATATCTCTCTCTTTCTGTCTCTCTGTCACCCCACATTTACACTGTTGGAAGCCAGCTTAAGTCATGAACAGCCAAATAAAGATACTCACTTGGAAAGGAAGTGAAGCCTTCTGCCAACAACACGCGAGTGAGTTTGGAGACTCAATCTCCATCCCCAGTCAAGTCTTCCTGTGACTGGAGCCCTGAGCGACAACTCGAACACAACCTCATGAGAGACTGAGTCAGAACCATCCAGCTAATCTTCCAGGACCTGGCCCATAATTATTTGTTGTTGTTTTAAGCTGCTAATATTTGGGCAAACTTGTGCATCAACAGATAAATAATAGAGACAGAGCTCTTAAAAGAGCATAATGTTATTGCTGAGCTGATAGCAATTTTATCTGAGTAGAATATAGAATGAGCATCATTTGTTTCTAAATTTTCACAACAGATCTGAGTAATCATATACAGAGAGTTGAAATGATTAGCCTAAATAATGCTATTATTATATCAAAGTTGAAATTATTATTTCAAATGGACTCATTGTTCAACTATAAAGAATTGAAAGTACTATAGCATTCTTTATTTACCAAGAAAGTACTGTGGCTGAAGTTAACATTTCTGGCATTTACTCAGACTCATCTAACCAGGGCAGACCTCAAATCCACCTCTCTTTTTTAAGGTGGATAAACATGTCTTACGATTCCTGCAGGTGATGACAACTCTGGCAAATGCAGTATGCACAGGTGGGTTGGATCTTTTATATTGTGACAACAAAGCCAAGCACTGAGGATTTAAAATAGATTATATTTTTCAGACACAGCACTATTTACATAGCAATCATTTCAAGTAGATCAGTATTTTAATCTTGGCTTTACACCATGAGGGAAACCTACTAAACAGTGGCTCCCAGGTCATTAAAAATATGTCAGGTTGAGGTAAGCATAAAATTGGAGGTAAAGATGAATCCATGCTGAGTCCAAGAGGCATTATGTCATAACTGGTTAAGAGGTGGACAAAACCTCCACAAAATCAATTTTTAGGAAGTCTGAAATACTTCAAGTCATAGTCAAAGGTAGCCATGCCTTCCTAGAAGGAGCCAAAGGACTGAAAATAAATGTATTTGGAAAAAAGATTAACCTAATTTATGGGAGAGAAAGCTTCCTAGGGGAAGAAGGATAGAAGCCAAAGGAGTTAAATGCAGTACAAATACCATGGTTCTCAGGAGAAAAGGGCCTAGGATTATAATATGGAGTCTTCACTCACATTGTCTCACAGGCATTCCCAACTTGGACCCACTTTTAGATGCCATGAACATTTCGTCATAAAATCAGATACATATTTCTGCACCCAAAGAAAAACTTTAAAAACAATTACATGTTCTGGTAAAAATTGTTTCCTTTGAGGGTGGCCTGTTGTGAGATATTTTAATAGTAATATAGGTCATCCTTTTACATGCTTATTTCACACAATTATGAATAGGGAATTAGATAATTCCCTACTGTATTTCACCAGACCTAGTCTCAAGTGACTTTTGACTATTTCCAAATCAAATCTACCTCTGTCCTTAGAAATAAAAATTCTTCCACCGTTGACATTTTTTTAAAGTATGTAATCTGTACAAATCTCAAAGGAGTGACCAAGTTTCAGAAATGCTTTTTGTCTATGCAGCATTTTATATATGCTATTATATGGAAATAAATAAAAATTAAAAATTTGAAAATTTAAAAATGATGAAAGGGACCTAAATAAAACATGAAATAACCATCTCACCAAAAACTCTGTCAGATATTGGGAGCACTGCCTTGGGACTCTTTTAGCATAGTGGAGTACCAAGAACAGAGAAATTTTTTCTCTCAAAAACTAACCTTTAAACCTTTAAACACTGGATAACACAGTGTTTAGAAGGTGCATCCAGCAGGCCTCCAACCAAGAAAAGCCACTGTTTGAAATGAGATGGATGGACATGAACATCAGGGCAAGAACGGCATCTACAAAGACACAGGTCAGTAACTCCTCTCTCGCTAGTTCCTTGTATCAGTGAATCTGTTTCTGCTTTGCTTGTTTTCTTTCAGGAGTTTTAAGATTTCAGGTTCTTACATTTAAGCCTTAGATTCATTTTGAGCTTATTTTTGTATATGGTATAAGAAAGTGATACAGTTTCATTCTTTCACATGTAGCTGTCCAGTTTTCCCAACACAGTTTCCTGAAGATACTGTCTTTTTCCCATTGTATATTCTTGTCTCTTTTGTCATAGATTAACTGACCATATAAGTATGGGTTTATTTCTGGGTTCTCTGCTCTGTTCTATGGATCTGTGTGTCTGTTTTTGTGCAAGTACCTTACTGTTTAAATCACTGTAAGTTTGTAGTATAGTCTGAAATTAGGAACCATGATTCCTCCACCTCTGTTCTTCTTTGATTATTTTGAATCTTTTGTGGTTCTGTACAAATTTTGGTATTTAGTTCCACTTCTGTAACAAAAAATGCCATTGGTATTTTGATGAGGATTGCATTGAATTTGTAGATTACTTTGGATAGTATGGACACTTTAACAATATTAACTCTTGCAATCTATGGGCACAGTACGTTTTTCCATTTATTTATGTCATCTTAAATTGCTTCTGGGTTTCTCCGGTGGCTCAGCTATAAAAGAATCCACCTGCAGTGCAGAAGATGTGGGTTTGGTCCCTGAGTCAAGAAGATCCTCTGGAGTAGGGAATGACAATCCACTCAGTATTCTTGCTTGAGAAATCCCATGGGCAGAGGAATCTGGTAGGCTATGGTACATGGGCTCGCAGAGAGTCAGACACAATGAAACCACTGAGCACACAAAAATTTATTTAACCAATATTTTATCGTTTTCTGAGCACAGGTTTTCTCTTTGGTTTAATTTATTTCTAGATATTTTATTACTTTTGATCCAATTTTAAACTGGATTATTTTCTTCATTTCTCTTTCTGATAATTATTAATGTATAGAAAAGCAACAGAATTTTATATACTATTTGTATCTTGCAACTTTGCTGAATTCATTTATTTATTCTAACATTTTTGTGGAATCTTTGAGATTTTCTATATACAGTATTGTCATCAGTGAATACTGACAACTTCTTTCTTTCCAATTTGGATGCCTTTTACTTATTTATTTATTTTTTTGCTCCTAATTACTGTGGCTAAGACTTCCAATACTATTTTTAAAAAGGCAGTGAGAGTGGGCATCCTTGTCTTGTTCCTGATCTTAGAGGAAAAGCTTTCATTTTCCTTAGTTGCTTTTAAGGTTCTCTCTTTATCCTTAACTTTCACCATTTTAATTATAATGTGTCTTGGTGTGTTTCTCTGAATTCAACTTATTTGGAACTTTCTGGGCTTCTTGGAGCTGGATGTCTGTTTCCTTCAGATGAGGGAATTTTTTAGCCATTATTTATTCAAATAATTTTTCTTGTCTTCCTCTTCTTCTTCTGGGGCTCCTGTAATGTGAATATTATTCTGCTTGGTGCTTTCCCAGAGATCTTTTGGAGTATCTTCACTTTTTAGAATTCTTTTTTCATTGTGCTGCTCTGTCCAGTTTGGCTATTTTCATTACTTTGTCTTTCAGCTTACTGATTCACGTTTCTCATTTGTCCATTTTGCTGATGAACCACTCTAGTGTATTTTTTAGTTCAGTTATAATTTCTGTTTGGTACTGTCTTATATTTTCCACCTTTTTGTTGAAGTTCTCACTGTGCTCATCCACTCTTCTCCTGAGATCAGTGAGTGTTTTTATGACCAGTATTTTGAACTCTATCATATAGTTTCCTTATCTCTATTTCACTAAGGTCTTTTTGGGAGATTGGCCTTGTTTTTTGGTTTGGAATATACTTGAATGTCTGCTCATTTCGCCTGTATCTCTGTGTTTATCTATATGTATTGAACAAAATGATTGCATCCTTCAGTCTTGAACAAGTGGGCTTGTAGGAGCTGTTCCATGTGGCCCATAAAAACAGTCTTCCCGGCCACCAGAGACAGGCTTTCTATGGACGTCCCTTCTACACTGTGTGCCTGGCTGCTGTTAAAGGGTGAGGGGTTTGAAACGATTGCTAGTCCTGGTCATGGCCTGGTTTCTGTGAAGAGTGGGCAGAGTTCAGGGTGTTGACTTGAATGGTTGTGGGTCAACTGCTACACCGGGATGGATGAACTCAGGCACCTGCCCAGCCTGGTGGTGGCTCAGGAGCTGCATGAGATGGTTGGTACTCAGGGCACCCACCAATGTCTGTTATGGCTCACCTGCTGTGAGGCTCGGGTGGGCTTGGGGGTACATTCATTTCAGCTCTGTGTGTGAAGCTCAAGGCTAAGGGCTGTCACCCAGCCCAGCTGTGGTTCAGTATCTTCACAAGGTGGTGCTTACCCAATGCTGTGTGGGATGGATGGGATACAAGACACTTACCCAGCCTACTTATGGCACAAGGGGGGCAGAGTATGCACTTTGGTACTAACAGGTTTGGGGTGGGGGCACTGAAAATGGTACCCATCAGCACTGTTACCAGTTATAATGAGATTGCAAAATGGTATTCATCAGTATTTCCATTCCTGGATAAAGTTCCTACAGGTTCCTTATTCTTCAGCAGCTTCTTTTAAATTTAGTAAATGGGTCCCCTTTACTTGTAGTCTAGGTGCACTTCAATCTGTTGCTTTTGCACTGGATCTCAGAGCCAGTGTCTTTGTATGCAAGCACATTAAGGGCAGGAGCTCTGTTTCCTACATTTCTATGATTCTCCTGTTCTTATCCCCATTGATAATCAAGACCATATGTTTTGTGGGGTTATCCTTCCAGTTAAATAAAATTATTATTGTTTTTATTTAATGGAACATCTAATAAAAAGATTTTTCCTTTATTTCACCTAAATTTCACCTAACGGCCTTTACCTTAACAAGTCAGTTTTAATGATCCCTAATCAACATTCAGAAAACGAAAATCATGGTATCTGGTCCCATCACTTCATGGGAAATAGATGGGGAAACAGTGGAAACAGTGTCAGACTTTATTTTTTTGGGCTCCAAAATCACTGCAGATGGTGACTGCAGCCATGAAATTAAAAGACGCTTACTCCTTGGAAGGAAAGTTATGACCAACCTAGATAGCATATTCAAAAGCAGAGACATTACTTTGCCAACAAAGGTTCGTCTAGTCAAGGCTATGGTTTTTCCTGTAGTCATGTATGGATGTGAGAGTTGGACTGTGAAGAAGGCTGAGCGCCGAAGAATTGATGCTTTTGAACTGTGATGTTGAGGAAGACTCTTGAGAGTCCCTTGGACTGCAAGGAGTTCCAACCAGTCCATTCTGAAGGAGATCAGCCCTGGGATTTCTTTGGAAGGAATGATGCTAAAGCTGAAACTCCAGTACTTTGGCCACCTCATGTGAAGAGTTGACTCATTGGAAAAGACTCTGATGCTGGGAGGATTGGGGGCAGGAGGAGAAGAGGACGACAGAGGATGAGATGGCTGGATGACATCACTGACTCGATGGACGTGAGTCTCAGTGAACTCCTGGAGTTGGTGATGGACAGGGAGGCCTGGTGTGCTACGATTCATGGGGTCGCAAAGAGTTGGACATGACTGAATGACTGAACTGAACTGAATCTAAATTTATTTATTTTAATTGGAGGCTAATTACTTTAAAATATTGTATTGGTTTTGCCATACATCAACATGAATTTAAATTTAAAAAAATAAAAAATGACCCCTAATCTATGGGCCTTAGAAAGCATCACTACTAACAAAGCTAGTGGAGGTGATGGAATTCCAGTTGAGCTAATTCAAATCCTGAAAGATGATCCTGTGAAAGCGCTGCACGCAATATGTCAGCAAATTTGGAAAACTCTGCAGTGGCCACAGGACTGGAAAAGGTCAGTTTTCATTCCAATCCCAAAGAAAGGCAATGCCAAAGAGCGCTCAAACTACTGCACAATTGTACTCATCTCACACGCTAGTAAAGTAATGTTTAAAAATCTCCAAGACAGGCTTCAGCAGTATGTGAACCATAAACTTCCAGATGTTCCAGCTGGTTTTAGAAAAGGCAGAGGAACCAGAGATCAAATTGCCAACATCCGCTGGATCATCAAAAAAGCAAGAGACTTCTGGAAAAACATCTATTTCTGCTTTATTGACTATGCCAAAGCCTTTGACTGTGTGGATCACAACAAACAGTGGAAAATTCTGAAAGAGATGGGAATACCAGACCACCTGACCTGCCTCTTGAGAAACCTGTATGCAGGTCAGGAAACAATAGTTAGAACTGGACAAGGAACAACAGACTGGTTCCATATAGGAAAAGGAGTACGTCAAGGCTGTATATTGTCACCCTGCTTACTTAACTTATATGCAGAGTACATCATGAGAAATGCTGGGCTAGAAGAAGCACAAGCTGGAATCCAGATTGCCAGGAGAAATATCAATAACCTCGATATGCAGATGATATCACTCTTATGGCAGAAAGTGAAGAGGAACTAAAAAGCCTCTTGATGAAAGTGAAAGAGGAGAGTGAAAAAGTTGGCTTAAAGCTCAACGTTCAGAAAAAGAAGATCATGGCATCTTGTCCCATCACTTCATGGCAAATAGATGGGGAAACAGTGGAAACTGTCACACTTTATTTTTCTGGGCTCCAAAATCACTGCAGATGGTGACTGCAGCCATGAAATTAAAAGATGCTTACTCCTTGGAAGGAAAGTTATGATCAACCTAGATAACATATTCAAAAGCAGAGACATTACTTTGCCAACAAAGGTCCGTCTAGTCAAGGCTATGGTTTTTCTGGTAGTCATGTATGGATGTGAGAGTTGGACTGTGAAGAAAGCTGAGTGCCGAAGAATTGATGCTTTTGAACTGTGGTGTTGGGGAAGACTCTTGAGAGTCCCTTGGACTGCAAGGAGGTCCAGCCAGTCCATTCTAAAGGACATCAGTCCTGGGTATTCTTTGGAAGGAATGATGCTAAAGCTGAAGCTCCAGTACTTTGGCCACCTCATGTGAAGAGTTGACTCATTGGAAAAAACTCATGCTGGGAGGGATTGGGGGCAGGAGGAGAAGGGGATGACAGAGGATGAGATGGCTGGATGTCATCACCAACTCGATGGACGTGAGTTTGAGTGAACTCCGGGAGTTGGTGATGGACAGGGAGTCCTGGTGTGCTGTGATTCATGGGGTCCCAAAAAGTGGACACGACTGAGAGACTGAACTGAACGGAACTGAATCTATGCAACTAAAATCTTGGGATTTAACCCTAACTCTTTCACTAATTAGCTATTGTGACCTTGGATGAGTAATCATTCTAGGTTTGACTGGCTTTGTTGGAAATACCAATTTGTACAAAATGCTCTCTTCTAGCTCTAAGTCAGTCATTATCCTATTTCTTGCTACTGGGTAAATAGTTTGAGAATTTCAAATTAAAGCCCTTTCTTAAACATTATCTCTGATTTAACTTTTAGATCCATGATTTTCTGAGGGTTTTCACTGGTATAGAAAAAATGTTTTTTAATTATGAAATGCCATGAATATCATCTATATCAATTCAGTAAGTGCACAACTCTATGGCTCCTACTGATGAGCCAACATTTCAAACTTCTCATGATTGCTTTTTTTTTTTTTAATGTGGCTTCCCTATACCACTGCTTTCTGAATATAATAACATCATCATCATTAATTATAATTACACCTAATTTGCCAGCTGGTGATTATTTTTCCTTCTTCATTCTTGACTTTTTATATTTGAGGTTTTTTTTTTTTTTTCTTTTTAAATTAACCTTCCCATCTGCAGTATATTTAAAACTTATAATAGTTTTCTTACTGCAAAAATCTCTACAAGCCCTGCTTTCGAGGAGACATATACATGTGTAAGATGGAAAAATGTCAAAATCTTCAGGTTTTTGCTACTTGAATCTCACTGTAGCACTTCCACTTCTGTTCAAGTCAACCACTCCTCAAAGTGTATCTATCTCTCTCATTCCAATAAAGCCTTACAAAAGGAATCCCCTCTTTAGTCATCTGGCTGTGCTTCATAAGCTTTTTACAAAAGACCACACGCTAATCTGCTATCACTAAGGTAACTACATAACATTACTGTGGATGAGAATCTGGCCAATTACACATTTTCACAGACCTGCTATTAAGTTTCAAGTAATTGCTCAATTCTTGTATAACATGAGCTATTAACATAGCTTATCATGTAGCATGCTAGTATTGAATTTCCATCTGAGGGTTATTTAATAATGGCATTAAAATAAAAAATGAAATCTGTAGACCCTGAGCAATATCACAGCTTTTACATGCTCTGCAGTCTGTAATAGGCTATTAGATAAAAGATAGTAATGTATTCTGGAAGAGCGAGTCCATTGACAATGAATAAAGGGCATGATTTTATTCTTGCTTCACAAAGAATGATGTCTGAATCTTTCTCAAAAGAATTATAGTCTTCAAGAGCTCCCAGACTTATATCTTTTTGCAGCTGGCATATAGGTCTTATTCTGTACAACATCTTAAGAAGGAAAGCCAGAAATGTTTAGGAATATATAGAAAGATATCTAAAAACATAGGTGTTTTGAAATGGTAAAGGCACTGAAAATTGTAATATCATTAATATACGCATATATACTAAAAAACAAGGAAGAAGAAAAATGTTTTGTTCATGACATTTTGTAAGATTTACTACATATAATTTTTAAAATGTATTTTCCACTAAAACAAATATTCACAATGTGAATGCTTTAAATTCTTAGCTTTATACATGTGTATATTTCTTAGTTTTTCAAATCTTAGTTACTCAAATATTTAACACTGGGACAGTTCAGTTAAGTTCAGTTGCTCAGTCATGTCCAGCTCTTTGTGACCCAATGAACCGCAGAACACCAGGCCTCCCTGTCCATCACCAACTCCCGGAGTCCACCCAAACCCATGTCCATCGAGTTGGTGATGCCATCCAACCATCTCATCCTCTGTCATCCCCTTCTCCTCCTGCCCTCAATCTTTCCAGCATCAGGGCCATTTCAAATGAGTCAGCTCTTCGCAACAGGTGGCCAAAGTATTGGAGTTTCAGCTTCAACATCAGTCCTTCCAATGAACACCAGGACTGATATCCTTTAGAATGGACTGGTTGGATCTCCTTGCACTCCAAGGAGTCTTCTCCAGCACCACAGTTCAAAAGCATCAATTCTTCAGTGCTCAGCTTTCTTTATAGTCCAACTCTCACATCCATACGTGACTACTGGAAAAACCATAGCCCTGACTAGATGGACCTTTGTTGGAAAAGTAATGTCTCTGCTTTTTAATATGCTGTCTAGGTTGGTCATAACTTTCCTTCCAAGGAGTAAGCATCTTTTAATTTCATGGTTGCAATCACCATCTGCAGTGATTTTAGAGCCCAAAAAAATAGTCAGCCACTGTTTCCACTGTTTCCCCAACTATTTCCCATGAAGTGATGGGACTGGATGCCTGATCTTAGTTTTCTGCATGTTGAGCTTGAAGCCAACCTTTTCACTCTCCTCTTTCACTTTGATCCAGAGGCTCTTTAGTTTTTCTTCACTTTCTGCCATAAGGGTGATATCATCTGCATATCTGAGGTTATTGATATATATCCCGGCAATCTGGATTCCAGCTTGTGCTTCTTCCAGCCCAGCATTTCTCATGATGTACTCTGCATATAAGTTAAGTAAGCAGGGTGACAATATACAGCCTTGATGTACTCCTTTTCCTATATGGAACCAGTCTGTTGTTCCATGTCCAGTTCTAACTGTTGCTTCCTGACCTGCATATAGGCTTCTCAAGAGGCAGGTCAGGTGGTCTGGAATTCCCAACTCTTGAAGAATTTTGAATAGTTTGTTATGATCCACACAGTCAAAGGCTGTGGAATAGTCAATAAAGAGGAGTAGATGTTTTTCCAGAAGTCTCTTGCTTTTTTGATGATCCAGCGGATGTTGGCAATTTGATCTCTGGTTCTTCTACCTTTTCTAAAACCAGCTTGAACATCTGGAAGTTACAGTTCATGTATTGCTGAAGCGTGGCTTGGCGAATTTTAAGCATTACTTTACTAGCGTGTGAGATGATTGCAATTGTGCGGTAGTTTGAGCATTCTTTGGCATTGCCTTTCTTTGGGATTGGAATGAAAACTGACCTTTTCCAGTCCTGTGGCCACTGCTGAGTTTTCCAAATTTGCTGGCATATTGAGTGCAACACTTTCACAACATCCACTGCTACATAAATATTGATAAATTGTTCTAAGTGCTCAAAAATATATTAGTAATTATCAAAGAGTTGACTCTCTCCAATTTCTCCATTATCAGTTCAACTGTCCAGGGCAATGCAAATGGAATTTTCAAAATTCTCCAAGTGCCAGAGTCATCAGAACCCAAGCTGAGCATGCTCCAGTTCTATGGCAATTTTTAGCCTACAACTCTGTATAAGAGGGAATTTGAAAAAAGACACAACTTTTGTTTAAAAATAGTAATGTAATCTTAAGTTACTACGCTGCTGCTAAGTCGCTTCAGTCGTGTCCGACTCTGTGCAAACCAGGCTCCCCCGTCCCTGGGAATCTCCAGGCAAGAACACTGGAGTGGGTTGCCATTTCCTTCTCCAATGCATGAAAGTGAAAAGTGAAAGTGAAGTCGCTCAGTCGTGTCCGACTCCTAGCGACCCCATGGACTGCAGCCTACCAGGCTCCTCCGTCCATGGGATTTTCCAGGCAAGAGTACCGGAGTGGGGTGCCATTGTTTGTAAGTATTTCAAAGTTTTATGGGCTTCCTTCTTATACTGTTTATGTTGTTGTTTAGTCTCTAAGTCTTGCCTGATTCTTTTTGACCCTAGCCCTCCAAGCTCCTTTGTTCTTTGGATTTCCTAAGGAAGAATACTGAAGTGGGTTGCCATTTCCTACTCCAAGGTGTATTCCAAACTCAGGCTTGAACTCATGTCTCCTGCTTGGCAGGCAGATTCTTTATCACTGAGATACCAGGGAAGTGATTCTTTAAAATTCCTATCTGATGAAGGAAAAATCATTGAATACAGTCAAAAAATTTGTCAAGTATTGAAATATTGAGCAAAAAGGAGAAAAAAGTGAAGAAACTTTCTATGCCTTTTATGGGTATGGAAACAATTCTAAGTGTGATATTCCCCTTTGATTTACAAAAATCATTTGGAATCCTAAATATTGAATTACACTACAGCTTAGTGATGTTTTTCAGTTTATTCTATTATAGGGAAAGCTGCCTTTGACAGTTTGAAGCAGCGAGTATTGGCAAGCCAATACTTTTAACTGGATCTGAAGAAGAAACACATGTATTAAAAGGAAAAGGAGCTACCTTCCTTATTTGAAGATAGATCACTGGGCCCATCAGAACACAGTCTACCAGTTTGAAAACTAACCCTCATTAAAAAATAAGGGAATTACTACAGCAATGGTTTTAAAACAAACAAAACAAAAGCATCACACAGACTACAAAATAAGAAAACTGATTGACTGAGAAAAGAGTATCTGTCTAAGTGTTAAAGGGAAAATTAAGCACAGGATCATGGTCTGCCCATTTATCATAGCAAAAATGTTATTTTAGCACAGTAATGGAGACAATGACTTTGTTTCCATGAAAAACATGAAGTGAGTTACTTTGTCAATTCACTCGGGTCCATTAACCATAGCAACTACAAAAAGCTTGAAAATATAGTCAACAAACTTCTTGAAGTTGGCTGATCCACATTATGCATAAACAGTATATTTGGTTCTGAAATAATATATGTATTATGGAAACAAGAGCAAAAGCAATTTGTAAAAGATTGGAAATAAAGATCAGTTCGTTCTCTTGCAGTTTTAGTCTATAACTGGATTATCCTAAAGCTCTTGATTCAAATAATTTGACACAAGAGATTTTTTTTTGTATGGAAGGTAAAGAACTATAAATGCCTTTTCCTTTATTTTTCTTTGGATGCACATAAGGGGCATTATTATCACAAGCACTGAACTCACCATGAAGGCTCATTTCAGGTATAAAGAAGCAACTCTAAAAATATGTATGTATGTATATGTATATTGTGTGTGTGTATATATATATATATATATATGCATCACATGATATGCCCTACACGTTCACAATAGAATACTTCATTATTCTTATCCAGAGTGTTTTTATTTTATAATAAGAGAGTTGTTAGAAATGATAGTTGGCACAGAATTAATTCTGGGTACTAGTCCAGCACTGGTACCAGCTTGTTTCATTATATAGAGAAAGTCATTCTGCCTCACTAGGTTTTAATTTCTTCATTTGTAAAAAAAAAAAAAAAAAAAAAAAACCTAGTAAGATGTTTTATCTAAAAAGAAACCAAATGTAGAATTTTGTATTTGTTTGTTTATGGATCAAGTGGCCAATAACTCCTGTGAACATCTATTATTTAACTTGATATGATTGGAGGCTTAATGTTTGGTGGTTTAACTAAAGGAAGAAAGAGCTGTTGACTTTTTAAACTTTTTTTATGATGTTTTATTTCATCTCACCCCACATGGACATCTCATAAGGGAAGAAGGAAAGATGAGTTTTCATTTGCCCTTCACTTTCACCATCTTTCCCTAGCCTGCTGTACTAGTCTTGGAATTCCTTAGAGTTCCAAAAGAGAGAAGAAAATATCATCAGGTAAATGAGGTATGCCTAAAATGCTGGGGAAAACTGGCACAGGACATGTCACTGGAAAGCTCTTTGGTGAGAGGGAGATCTCAGTACTCTACCACCAGCATCACACTGTGAGCTCCACACTCACAAACACAGTCACACCTTCCTCCACCTTGCATTTCCTCAGTGCAAGAGGAGTGAGCAGGACAAGAACAGCCTGGCCAGATGGAAATACGTTCTCTGAAAAATGTCTGGAAAAAGATACCCTGATAAGGAAGAAAGATGAAGATGAGCATATTGTGATGTGTGTCTAATGGAATGGTCCAAGTAAGTAAACATGTGTTGAAGAAGGAGAGAGACAGGGAAGAGTAAGGTCTTGCATCAGAAAATAGGAGTCTAACGACCACTATTTATGATGTTTTTGTGACTTCCTTTGTACCTAAAGAATAGTGGAGTACAATACAGATTATAAAATTATGCTCAATTGGCCATACAGAAAGCTTGTGGCTCACCAGCACAATGCCCCCATAGGTGTCAGAACAGAGGAATACTAGTTTTAGAGAGTTCTACATAGTGAAGGGCAATGCCCTGCCCCTAAGACGTTAGTTATCTAGTGTTTTGTGGAGGAAAAGAATCCTGTATGGTATGAAGATCTGAGCTGTGGCTTTGAGTCTGTCATTGGGTGAAATCAGAATGTCCTTTCCTTCTTGTGAGCCTCCTTCCAAATTTCCCCAAGACCTTTACTTCTTTCTATAATGAGGAGGCAAATAAAGATGAAATGAAGATCCTTTCATTGCCATGATTTTGTTACTTCATTGAATAGAAAAGGCATAATACATAATAAAAAAGTAAGAGAATTCCAAAATATCATCTACTTTTGCTTCATTGAGTATACTAAAGCCTTTGCCTGTGTAGATCACAGCAAACTAGAAAATTCTTAAAAAGATGGGAATACCAGACCACCTTACCTGCCTCCTGAGAAGCCTGTATGCAAGACAAGAAGCAACAGTTAGAACTGGACACAGAACAATAGACTGGGGGGAAAGGAGTACATCAAGGCTGTGTGTTATCACTCTGCTTATTTAACTTCTATGCAGAGTACATCATGAGAAATGCCAAGCTGGATGAATCAAAAGCTGAAATCAAGATTGCCAAGAGGAATATCAATAACCTCAGATGTACAGATGATAGCACTCTAATGGCAGGAAGCAAAGAACTAAAGAACCTCTTGATGAGGGTGAAAGAAGAAGGTAAAGAAGCTGTCTTAAAACCCAACATTCAAAAATTAAAGATCATGGCATCCAGTCCCATCACTTCATGGAAAATAGATGTGGAAAAAGTGGAAACAGCGACAGATTTTATTTTCTTGGGCTCCAAAATCACTGTGGACAGTGACTGCATCCATGAAATTAAAAGATGCTTGCTCCTTGGAAGAAAAGCTATGACAAACCTAGACAATGTATTAAAAAGCAGAGACATCACTTTGCCAACAAAGGTCCATATAGTCAAAACTACTGGTTTTTCCAGAAGTCATGTATGAATGTGAGAGTTGGAACTTAAAGAAGGCTGAGAGCCGAAGAATTGATGTTTTGAATTGTGTTGGAGAAGACACTTGAAGAGTCCCTTGTACAACAAGGAGGTCAAACCAGTCAATCCTAAAACAAAATCAACCCTGAATATTCATTGGAAGGACTGATGCTGAAGCTTAAACTCCAATACTTTAGCCAACTGATGCAAAGAGCCAACTCATTGGAAAAGACCCTGATGCTGGGAAAAATTGAAGGCAAGAGGAGAAGGGGATTACAGAGGATAAGATGGTTGGATGGCATCACCAAATCAATGGATATGAGTTTGAGCAAACTCAGGGAGATGATGAAGGACAGAGAAGCCTGGTGTGCTTCATGGGGTCAAAAAGAGTTGGACATGGCTCAGTGACTCAACAACAAAGGGGGAAATATCTATCATCTGTAACTTCATGGTGACATAGGGCACTGTGTTCTCAGAGTGGAAGATGTCAACCTATGTCTGTAGCTTCTCTGCTGACAGTTTTAGCTGTCTGCTTATATATACAGACAGAACAAGCCCTAATTATTTTGACACCAGCAAAGATATAGATTATTATGTGCAATAATGTTAATGCCATTCTACTGAGGACAGTTCTTAGAATTGTGCTATCCATAGATTGAGTACTGCTCAAGTTGGAGTGGCTTATGTCATGGCTACAGTCTGGTCATAGTGCAGTTACCTTTTTTTGATGGTGGCAGTTACAGCCACCATCAATTCTTGAAAAGCATCAGCTCTTAAAAACAACTCAGGAATGTACATCAGACACTGAATCTGAGCCTCTGTTGTCCTAATCATTAACTGCTCTGCTTTGTGCTTGGGAGGGGGATGGCCTTCAGGAGTCTGCTTGATTCCAAAACCCTTATTCACTTGTAGTCCTATCCTTTGAACCTGAGTGTGACAGAAAGCACAATTACATAAGAAATAAAGTGTTTATTTATTTTAGCATTTCAGCATTTACATTGCTGTAGCAACTGAAAAAGGAGATTGTTTTCTGTGTCACATCAATTAATTTCAATCTCTGCTTACAGGATGAATCACCTGCATACTGAAGGATGTTATCTCCTTGGCCGCCTCTGTAGAAGAATGTGCTTATAAGGGAATAAGTGGGGAAGATCTTTGTTCTCCCTAAGCAGTCAATGAGAAAAAATAGATGCTTGCAGTATAATTATACCTTTAAAGGAGAGAACTTAGCCTTAAGATAGGTCATGTTCTGTAAAGAGTGCTACCCAAAAAGCCATCTCCAGTCCTACAAAAACAAAAATTCTTTAGAAATGGCCTTCTGTAGGCCTAAATTTAGCAGCTTGGTGAACAGATAATTTTAAATCTTTTTGAAATGATTTCAAAAAGGTTTTATCCTATGAACACTTATCTTTTCTTAAATGAACTTCATTTGCCGCATTTTAATGTTTGTTGAATTATGTACTTTTAATATTTAATTTAATATTCATCAACCCTATTCTTTTTACTTAATTTATTTATTATTTTTATTTTTTCTCTTTTTTTTTAATTAATTTTATTTTATTTTTAAACTTTACATAATTGTATTAGTTTTGCCAAATATCAAAATGAATCCACCACAGGTATACATGTGTTCCCCATCCTGAACCCTCCTCCCTCCTCCCTCCCCATACCATCCCTCTGGGTCGTCCCAGTGCATCAGCCCCAAGCATCCAGTATCGTGTATTGAACCTGGGCTGGCATACACACTGAGGAAACCAGAAGGGAAAGAGACACGTGTACCCCAATGTTCATCGCAGCACTGTTTATAATAGCCAGGACATGGAAGCAACCTAGATGTCCATCAGCAGATGAATGGATAAGAAAGCTATGGTACATATTATTTTTATTTTTGACTGTGCTGGATCTTCATCACTGCACAGGCTTTTCTCTAGTCGCAGCAAGCATGGGCTAATCTCTAGTTGTGACACATGGGCTTCTCTTTGCTGTGGCTTCTCTTGTTGCAGGGCACAGGCTCTAAGGTGCATGGGATTCAGTAACTGAGACATGTGGGCTCAGTAGTTGTGGTTCCTGGGCTCTAGAGAAAAGTTCAATAGTTGTGGCATACAGACTTAGTTACTCCATGGCATGTGGGATCTTCCTGGATTTGGGGTTGAACCTGTGTCTCCTGCATTGGCAGATGGATTCTTTACCACTGAGCCTACTAAAGTCTGCCTTCTCTCCAGGCTTGTTAGTTGTGGCTTGCAGGCTTTAATTGCTCCGTGGCATGTGGAATCTTCCTAGATGAGGGATCGAGCCCATGTCCTCAGAATTGGCAGGTGGATTCCCATCCATTGTACCACCAAGGAGGTCTGAGGATGACAGATTTGTGAAGAGTTGAAAGGTGGATTTCCTAAACTCTTGTCATAAGTCTCTGTGTCTGAGGTATACTCTCATTAAGAAGAGTTGTAAGAAAAGTTGCCCACAATTATACAGAGATTCATTTGCACAGTCATGTCTGTGACCCCATGGATTACAGCATGCCAGGCTTCCCTGTCCGTCACTAACTGCCAGAGCTTGCTCAAACTCATGTCCATCGAGTCAGTGATGCCATCCAACCATCTTATTCTCTGTCACCCCCTTTTCCTCCTACCTTTAATCTTTCCCAGCATCAGGGTCTTTTCTAATGAGTCAGT
This sequence comes from Bos mutus, assembly GCF_027580195.1. Classification (NCBI taxonomy): domain Eukaryota; kingdom Metazoa; phylum Chordata; class Mammalia; order Artiodactyla; family Bovidae; genus Bos; species Bos mutus. The sequence continues at coordinate 54,273,602 of NC_091617.1, forward strand.
TCTTCGCATCTGCTGGCCAAAGTATTGGAGTTTCAGCTTTAGCATCAGTCCTTCCAGTGAATATTCAGGACTGATTTCCTTCAGGATTGACTGGTTTGATTTCCTTACAGTACAAGGGACTCTCAAAAGTCTTCTCCAACACCACAGTTCAAAAGCCTCAATTCTTTGGTGCTCAGCTTTCTTTATAGTCCAACTCTCATATCCGTACATGACTACTGGAAAAACCATAGCTTTGACTAGACAGTGATTACTTTAGTGTAACTAAAACTTTGCTGGTATGTTAATAATCTATAATTGAATATGTTTAAATATATCTTTTTAAATCATTAAACCTAAAACCTAGATTGTTTTTTACCATGATTTCTCAACAACCAAAAGGCTTCCAGTTTATGTATTTTTTTTAATTTTATTTTATTTTTAAACTTTACCAAGTTTTGCCAAATATCAAAATGAATCCACCACAGGTATACATGTGTTCCCCATCCTGAACCCTCCTCCCTCCTCCCTCCCCATACCATCCTTCTGGGTCATCCCAGTGCACTAGCCCCAAGCATCCAGTATCATGCATCGAACCTGGACTGGCATCTCATTTCATACATGATACTTTACGTGTTTCAATGCCATTCAGAATCAGATATCCTAAAGAACTGTAGTAAACTGATTGACCAGAGGTAAAGCAACTTAAAATACACTTGGTGACAATAATATTGAGAGATCTTATATTGATCTCTAATTTATCTGGTCTCTATAGTCATACAAAATGAACTATGATTAAAATATCTATGAACACCTTGACAAAGGTCTTGTATGGAAACACCTTCTTATATAGCTAGAGATTCACTTATAGAATATATAGAGGAATGTAGCATCTCTCAAAATGCATTCAATGTATGAAATATATTTTTAAAATGTTAATGTTCCCTGAAGTATTTACAAAGAATTTATATTTTTGAGATATGTGGACTAAGGAAATAATCAGAGAATAGGTCAATCAATTATGTACAAAAATATGACTTCAATAGGGATCATGCTTTCGGACACCTAGCTTTATATATCCACTTAACTTTGCTTCAATTTCGCTTAGATGTTTTACAGATATCTCAAATTCATTATGTTCAAAACTAGGCTTGTGATACTTTCCTTATAATTTTCTCCTCTTTTAACATTTTTATCTTACTGTTTGACACTTTTTAATCACTTTCTCAAAATATTAAACTGGAAGATTTCCTTTCGCTTCTTTTACTCTCATTCTCTACATCTGATGAAAGTACTATCATTTCTGTCTCCAAACTATACATTGGCTCTGTTTCCTTCCATCTCCACTGCCACTATCCTAGGGTAATCCGCTGTCATTTCTATTATTGTCTTCCTCAGTTATTTTCCATTTACAAGCCAGAGCACACTTTCATGGTTTGCAGAGTACCTTCTTATTTCAATCTCTTTGCATTTAATAAAATATGCAAAATCTTTTTTAAAAAGAGGCTTAAAAAGTCCTGTAGGAACTGATATATGTTGGCCTTTCTGACCTTACCTAACACCAGTCCTCACTATCAACCCTCATAGCACGTCAACCAAATCTTCTTTAAGTTATAGAAAAGTTCTTTCCTGTCCCAGGGACTTTTGTTCTTGATCTTTTCTTTCCCTGGGATTCCTCTCCCTCCCTTTTGTCCTATTAATTTAAAAACTCCCTTTAAAATATTTTCATTTTATGTATTTGTTGAAATTATTAAAATTTAAATTCTATATAAAATTTTAAATGAATATCTTATCTTAGATTCAATAATTTTCAGCTTTATTGAAGCATAATTGAAATATAAATAAAACACACATATTTAAAGTGAACATCCCAATGAGTTTTGACATATATATTTACTCATGAAACCATCACCAGCACTACAAATTCATTACTTTCAGAAATCTGTCTGTAATCCCTCCCTTTCTCTTCTTGCCTTCATCATTCTTGTCCTCAGGAAACTATGTTATGCTTTTTGTATTGTAGGTTAGTTTTCATTTTTTTGAAATTTCATATATATGAAATCTTACAGTATCTCCATTTGGAAGCAGTGGTGGGAGTTCTGGCTTCTCTCCTTCAGTGTAACTGTTACATCCATGTTGTTATGTATAGGAAGAGTTCATTCATTTTTATTGCTGAATGCCATCCCATTGTATGGATGCATTAAAATTTGCTTATCCATTTATATGTTGACAGATATGTTGACTATTTCCCATTTATGGTTATTAAAAATAAAGTTGCTGTGAATATTTATTTACAAGTCTTTTTTTCCAGTTGTACTGAGGTATAATAGGTACACAAAAATCTGCATGAAATTATACATTTGGTGATTTTAGACGTATATGTATACACTCATGTTACTGTAACCACAGTGATGGTAGTAAACATAGAAATAGCCTCCAAAAGTTTCATTGTACCATTTGCTGCTGTGTTTGTGTGTGTGAGTGGAGTGTGTACTTTTTTGTAGTAAGAAAACTTAACATGGAATTTGCTCTTTTAACAAGGTTTTAAGTACACAATACCTATCATTGACTACAGGCAGATCTTTGGAATTTACTAGTCTATATAACTGTAACTTCGGAGAAGGCAATGGCACCCCACTCCAGTACTCTTGCCTGGAAAATCCCATGGATGGAGGAGCCTGGTAGGCTGCAGTTCATGGGGTCGCTACAAGTCAGACGCGACTGAGCGACTTCATTTTCACTTTTCACTTTTCACTCTCATGCATTGGAAAAGGAAATGGCAACCCACTCCAGTGTTCTTGCCTGGAGAATCCCAGGGACTGGGGAGCCTGGTGGGCTGCCGTCTATGGGGTCGCACAGAGTCAGCCACGACTGAAGCGACTTATCAGCAGCAGCATAACTGTACCTCAATATCTATTCAGTAAATACCCCAGTGTCTTTCACAACTACCTCAATGACTTTCTCCTCCCATCCTCTCATAATCATTATCGTAATGTCTGCTTCTATACATTTTTTCTATTTTAAGTCTTGATAGAAGAGGAATCATGTAGAATTTGTCCCTGTGACCGACTCATTTCATTTTGCTTTGCCTTCCAATTGAAGGAAGTAGGAGAAGGGGACGACAAAGGATGAGATGATTGGATGACATCACTGACTCCATGGACATGAGTTTGAGCAAGTTCTGGGAGCTGGTGATGGACAGGGAAGCCTGATGCACTGAAGTTCATGGAGTCACAAAGAGTTGGACATGACTGAGTGACTGAATTGGACCGAATTGCCTTCCAAATCCTTAATGTTGTCCAGGTCCATCCATGTTGCTACAAATGGTAGGATTTCCTTCCTTATTCAGGGTGAATTTGTACATATGTACCACTTTTTCTTAATCCATTCATCTGCTGATGGACATTTGGATTATTTCTGTGTCTTGGTTAGGTATAGGTACACTGTGCTCAGTTGTGTCTGACTCTTCGTGGTCCCATAGACTGTAGTCTGCCAGCCTCTTCTGCTCATGTAATTTTCCAGGCAAGAATACCAGAGTGGGTTGCCATTTCCTTCTCAAGGGGATCTTCCTGATCCAGGGATCAAACCCATGTCTCCTGAGTCTCCTGTGTTGGCAGGTGGATTCTTCACCACTAGTGCCACCTGGGAAACCCAAAAGATGTGTGTGTGTGCTCAGCTGTGTCTGACTTATTGGGACCCCCTAGCCTGTAGTCTTCCAGGCTCCTCTGTCCATGAGATTCTTCAGGCAAGAATACTGGAGTGGGTTGCCATTTCCTCCTTCAGGGAATCTTCCCAACCCAGGGATTGAACCTGCCTCTCTTATGTCTTCTGCGTTGGCAGGCAGATTCTTTACCATTGTGCCACATGGGAAGCATCTTGACTATAGTGATGCTAAAACCATAATAAAAATAACACTGCAATGAACATAGAAGTGCAGACAATTCTTTGAGATTCTGATTTAAGTACTTTTGAATATATAACCAGAAGAGGGACTTTTGGATTATGTAGTATTTCTATTTTTAATTTTTTGAGCAACCTCCACTGTTTCCTATATCAGCTAAAATTTACACTCCCATCAACAGTGTGCAGGGGTTCGTGTTTCTCCACAACTTATCTAATACACACACAGACACATGCACACACATATATATAAAAGCTATTCAAATAGATGTGAGGTGATATCTCATTGTGATTTTGATTTGCATTTCCTGATGATTAGTTATATTCAATACCTATTCATATACCTGTTGGCCATTTGTATGTCATGTTTAAAGAAATATCTATTGAGGTCCTTTACCCACTTTTTAAAAAAAGAAAGGTTGAACTCTGAATTAAAAAAAAATAATAAAACAGTATTTTTAGAACAGTTTTAGACTTACAATAAAAATGACACGAAGAAACAGAAATTTCCCATATACCCTACCCCCACATGTGCATAACCATACAGCACAGCATCACCACCAAAATGGTCCGTTTTTACAAAGGAAGAACCTCCACTGACACACCATAATTATCCAAAGCCCATAGTTTACCTTAGGGTTCACTCTTGGTTTTGCAGTCTATGGGTTTGGACAAATGTGTAATTACATTATTGTAATATCATATAGAGTATTTTCACTCCCCAGAAAATAGTCTTTTCTGCCTATTCATTGCTCCCCCACTCTCACCCCAGGCAACCACTCATCTTTCTACTGTCTGCACAGTTTTGTCTTTTCTAGATCTCTATATAACTGGAGTAATGCAGTGTGTGACCTTTTAACATTGGCTTCTTAATAATATTCACTTAAGTTTCTTCCATATCTTTCTTTCATATCTTATTATGGCTTGATAGCTCATTTTTTAGCATTGAGTAGTATTCCATTGTCTGGATATACCACTGTTTACTTATGCATTGACTTACTAAAAAAACATTTTGGTTGTCCAAATTTTAACAGTTATGAATAAAACTGCTATAAACTTCTCTATATGTATGTTTTTGTGTAGTCATAGTTTTCAATTCCTTTGCTTTTAAATATCTATAAGTATACTTTCTGGATCTATAATAAGATTAAGTTTAGTTTTATTTTAAAAAACTGCCAAATGTTCTTGAAAAGTTGCTGTACCATTTTTCATTCCCACCAATGATGAATGGGAGTTCCTGTTGCTCCACATCCTTTCCAAAATTTGGGGTTATCAGCATTCTGGATTTTGGCCATTCTAATATGTGTGTAGTGGTATCTCGTTGTTTTACTTTTTTTGTTCATTTCTATATTTTATTATTGAGTTGTAAGAATTCCTTATAATAAGATTCAATCTGAGGGTTGCATTCCACAAGATAACTGGCTTGTACTCTAAAATGTCAAGGTCATGAAAGACAAAGATGGATTAAAATGCTATTCAAGTGTAAAGGATTAAAGGCTAGGGAGAACTGAATAGAATATATGAACCTAGATGAAATCCCAGAGCAGAGTTTCTTCTGGAATTTCTACTATAATTTTTGATATAAATGACATTATTGGGGCAATGTGCAAAATTTGAATATGATCTATGTATTAGATAATAGTACTGTATCAATGTTAGTTTCTTATTGCTCAAAATTGTACTATGGATAAGCAATTCAATTTCCTTGTTCTTAAGAAGCACACACAGGAAAGCAAGAATAAGATAAATACTGTTGAATATTAATGATTGGGAAATCCAGTGAATAATGAGAGTGCTTTGTAGTATTTTTATGGCCTTTCTATAGAATGGAAATTATTTCAAAATGTGAATTTATAGGAATATACCATGATGCCAAAGAATGGTAAGTGGAAGAATAAGGATTAAGTAACTACTTTTAGTAGAAAAAAACAAGGTTTAAAGCTATATATAATGTATCAGTATGTATTAACTGAAAATTCTGGAAAGAAAATTATTAATAATATTTAGCCCTAAAAGATGGGATTGTATGTGATTATAACTTTTCTTTTTATATATTTCAATATCCGAATACTACAATAGATATGCATTATTTTTATCATTGGGGAAAAAGTTAAACATATTTTACAAGTAATTATATAGTTTTAAGGCCAAATATCCATCTCTTGAACATTAACATGCATTGTATTCTGTTTTTCCCTTTTCCTCTGATAATTAACATGTACTTGACTTCCATAGAAAGCTGTTTTAACTCTTAAAATAACTTGCTTCTTTGACTATAGTCATAGGCAGTGAAGCTTCAATTCCTTGTAATTGTCTGAAAGTAAGAATAGCTAATGAGAGTAGGTACTACAAGAGAAATAGACTTGGGTTCAAATCTTTTTATTGGCCATGTGATCCAAGATAAATCATTCTCATTTCAATTTTTCTTTATTTTTCAGAGAGGGAAGATTATTTCATTTTTTAGTTTATTTTTCAAATAGGGAAAATACTAGTAAGAATTTTATAAGATTTGTTTTGGGCTGAAATCTGAACTCCTGCTAGCTTAGGCTATTCAGAATTTTTACAGAGGTAAGGAAAATAAGATTAGTAAGGTTGGCCCTAATACAATATGACTGGTGTTTTCTTAAGAGGAAATTTTAACACAGATACAGAGAGAATTCAATGGAAAGAGACACAGGGAGAAGGCAGTCATCTACAAGTTACAGATAGAATCAAGAAACAGATCCTTTCCTCAGGACTTCCAGAAGGAACCAATCATGCCAATACCTTAATCTTGGACTTCTAGTCTCCAGAACTGTGATAAAATAAATTTCTGATGCTTAAACCCCTCAGTCTCTGTTATGGCAGCTCTAGCACACTAATACAAGGTTATAAGGAGCATTAAATGAGACCACACAAGTAAAATTTTAACAACTCCTGGTACAAAATAAACTTAATAAATGAGATCTGTCATTATTATTTATAAAATATAGAAGTTCTCATGATTACAGATTTTTTTTCTGTATAGTTTACCCTAAATTAAAATGCAACTGCAATTGTTCATCAATTTTTAAATCACTGTTACCTGAAAATATCACTTAAAATAATAATTATAGTTATATTTTTTAAAGTGACCTTGAATTAAACTAGCCTAACTCTTCCCCCTTTACTTTACTGAGAACAGAGACATTAGATCATTTTTGTCCAGGTAGAAATCAAGTCAGAAGCAAAAATTACACATTCTTACTGTATAAACCTATAGACTTTTATGGCAGAATTATTTTATATCATAGTATATTACTTATAACTATGCTTGTTTTATCTTATAAAATTGTCATTTTGCTATATAAAATATCTGTTTTGTCTTTTTCCTCTTTATACTCTTTAAATTAATTTTCATTTCCTTATTTCTGTGTAAAGGGATATATTTTAATTGCCCAAATTACTTTTTGTTATTTAGGGACTATTTCTGTTCTTTTTTTGCATATACACAAGATTTTTTTATTATGATAAGATGAAGTGTAATTTTGCTCCAAGAAATCTAAAAATCTAGATCACAGATGATTTTCAAGGGAAAAAACTGACTCAAAATTAGGTTGAGAACCTTAAAATATCAAAAACCATAAGAAAATTTTAAGATTAAAAAAGCACTCTTAAAGTATACCAGGACTATGATAATTTTAAGGCAATAAAAGAATAGATCAAGAAAAGAACAGATCATTTCTACGCCACATAAACCACTCTAGGACGTAGAAGAAGATGAAAAATTTGGCAGCTAATTCTGACCCTAAAGCTGGAAGGTACAATTCAAATTAAAATGCAGGCTAATAAGTGGCAACCCACTCCAGTGTTCCTGCCTGGAGAATCCCGGGGACAGGGGAGCCTGGTGGGCTGCCGTCTATGGGGTCGCAAAGAGTCGGACACGACTGAAGCGACTTAGCAGCAGCACCAACAGCAATATCACTTATTGATCAGGCCGGAGCAGAGGGAATCTTCCAGCTTTTCTCACTGGTCTGGATCTGGCAAAGGCTGACAAAGAATACATGACTCAGGGACACGTGAAGCAGGAACTTCTGGGGACATGAACCCTGGGTGGTTTATCCTGTTTCCAAAGCTGACTTTCTGGCAAAATGACAAAAATACTAATAGTGGCAATGAAGACAGCTCTGCAAGTTTGGATCATTACTTGTCTTCATGTGGACTTTCCTGGTAACTCAGTGGTAAAGAATCCACCTGCCAATGCAGGAGATGTGGGTTTGATCCCTGGGTAGGGAAGATCCCCTGGAGAAGGGAATGGCATACCCACTCCAGTATTGAGTAAGAAGATCATATCCATGAGATCTCTTTAGATTCCAGGAAGAATTTGGATCCATCCTATATAGCTGGTATCATTATATTTATTACCATGGAATTTGTCCCAACCCTATTTAGATAGCAGGATCAAACCAGTAGGCCACATTGGAGGAACACTCTTAAGTAAAGTTCCGTGAGCCCAGACAAACTGTGAGCCTGAAGCTGTGCGTGGGGTTAGGGGTGGAGGTGGTATCCTCAGTGTAAATGAGAGGCAACCAGGGTCATATATCTCTGGGGTTAGTGCTTTGTTTGTAGATCATTCAGAAACAGCCACTAAGATCCGTATATGAACTGATTAGAGGGAATCATAAATATAAAGATGAAAAAGTGAGGATCTGGTTAAGTTATATTTGGAATATAAATACACTTTTCTCTCAAGTCTGTGGAAGGAGAGAGATGTGAACTTGGAATATTGCTTATGAAGTGATTTTGCCTCAGAGGAGAGAGATGATTTGGAATTCAAGAGTTTCTGCTTCTCCTTTCCAATGTTAATGGACCACTAGTTTCAAAGCCACCTTAGAACACCCTGACAAGGAAATCCTGAGTGGCCCAAACTTGCACAGTGTCTCTGAAAGTCTGACTTTGAAAAATATTTCATTTAGAGGCTTCATTAAATTCTAGTTCAATGATGTCTTAACTTCTGAGATGACCCAGTCTTTAATAACTTGATGGACTCCATGAACAAGCTTTAGCTTCTGGTTTAGACAAACTTGAAATTAGGTGACTTATTATTGAATTGAGTGTAAAGATTTCAAACTAAATTGAAAATGGTAATTAAATTTTAATAAGTACTTATTTAATTACAGTAAGATAACAACCACCTCATGATGGTTATGGGTGTCTTTTGAAATTTTGACCCCTGAAAATTTCTCCAAGGGTGATTTGAAACAAGAAATGATATTTTCAAGGTTAGAATGATGTATGAAGGCCAAGGAAACCCTTAGATAATGGTATGAAAATATCATCACAACATAGGTTTGGAGTGGGAAAATTATGTACTGCTACTTTCTCGTATGTACATAAAATATTCAGAAGGATAGAAAAATGGAGCAACAGTATTTATTTGTTGGTGGTGGCAGTATCAAATGGGAACTTGGAGGATGGTGAAAGGGATTGGAAAAAAAAGAATTTTTTTGGTAAACACACACACACATATATATATACACTGCACATAAATATACATAAATATATATATGATTTTAGCTTCATAAATATTTTACCTATTCAAAAATTTTAAAAAGTAATATTTAACAGTAACATGAATTACTCTTTAATTAAAATTGTTGTTGTTCTGTAGCTCAGTTGTGTCCAACTCTTTAAGACCCCATGGGCTGCAGCACGTCAGGCTTCCCTGTCCTTCACCATCTCCCAGGGTTTGCTCAAATTTATATCCGTTGAGTCAGTGATGCCATCCAACTATCTCATCCTCCTTTGTCCCCTTTTACTGCCTTCAATCTTTCCCAGCATCAGGGTCTTTTCCAATAAGTCAGCTCTTCATGTTAGGTGGCCAAAGTATTGGAGCTTCAGCATCAGTCCTTCCAATGAATATTCAGGGTTATTTTCCTTTAGGTTAAAATTAAAGTAAAATAACTGTCAAGACCAAGTAGTAAAACAAGTGTAAGGTTGGGTGTTGGGATACTTGGATACAATAAACTTTAAACATGATTTAAAAGCTCAGTAACATTGTAAAAAATACAGTATTTGCCTAAAATTCACATCATATTTTACCTAATTCTGATGATTTGTGGAGTTTAATAAATAAGACAAATCAGAAATGTAAATATATCAGTGTATATCAAATTTATCTTTTCCTTTTTCTGAGAGTAACTTTAAAGATTTTTCAAGAATCAGAAAGCCATGTGTTAGAGCTTTGAAATTCCTCTGTAATTTGACCAGTGCAACAAAGAGAGTAATTTGAGAAATAACCACTCAATGCTGAATTATATCCACGCAGCTCTTTAAAAAATGCTATGATTTACCTGAGCCATAGTTTATTTGAAAGAACCTAGTTTTTAAACCCTCTTTGTGATGAACTCTTTGCTTGATACCATGTTTAAGAGAGATGTGGAGAACAACAAAACAACCATGATCCTGAAATGCTGATGTTTCTCACAATGTGGACCTTTTTTCTACGTATCATCCCATATGCCTCACATTCCCAGTATATTTGAACCAACTTACTTGCATGTGCAGCATTCTCCCTAATAGAATACTGCTCCATTTCTTCAACCATTTAAGACTTTCCTTCACAGCTCACATAAAATTCTGTTTACTCTCACTATCTGCCCTACCTAACAATCTGAACTTTCTAAAGACCTCTTATCAAAGTCATTGATGGGCCCTACATACTACTTGTTTCATCTATGCTTTGTGAAAAAGTGAAAAAGGAGAAAGTTAGTCATTCAGTCTTGCCTGATTCTTTGTGACCCCACGGACTGTAGCCCACCAGACTCCTCCTAGGCAAGAATACTGGAGTGAGTAGCCATTCGCTTCTTCAGAAAGTCTTCTCTAGGTGACAAAAATGCCCTCCTTTCATGTAGTGGAAGAGGGGGACACAAAAGAAACTGGAATATTTAGATAAGACCGCCATCCATAAGACTGATCTGGGTGGGGAGATTTGGGAGAATAGCATTGAAACATGTATACTATCATGTATGAAACAAGTCGCCAGTCCAGGTTCGATGCACGGTACTGGATGCTTGGGGCTGGTGCACTGGGACGACCCAGAGGGAGGGTAGGGGAGGGAGGAGGGAGGAGGGTTCAGGATGGGGAACGCGGGTATACCTGTGGCGGATTCATTTCGATATTTGGCAAAACTAATGCAATATTGTAAAGTTTACAAATAAAATAAAATTAAAAAAAAAAAAAAAGACCGCCATCCAACCCTCTCACTGACTTTCCCAAACTAACTCCTACTGGCACTCATGACTAGTTTCATCTTATCATTCACTTAGAGCCCTACAGTTAAGCAGTTTGGCCACATATTATTACCAGGCATCATTCTGCTGTAACAATCCCACTGACTGTACTCAGCCTTCACCAGGCAAGAGCTAACCTAATTTGATTCTGATCTAGATATGTTTTATGGTACAGTCACATTACATCCAGAAGTTCATTGGGGGACATATTATTCGTTAATAATGTTGAATCATAACCAAATCAATTTCAAGTAGCTATGTCTGATATGAGGAAAGATTCCTTTCATTTCAATCATTGCTGAGTAAAAATTTGACAGTGGTTTAAATTCATATTGTTAATGCAAACTATTTTCAGAGAATATCTGGTCCAGACTTCTCATTTTCAAACAAGAAATAAGAGTCTTGAGGAAGTTGACTTCTCTCGCTGAATTTATGACTTTGTGATAGAAGTAAGAACAGAAGGTAAGTCTCCCCAACTCCTTCAGTTCTATAAATACTGATTTTTTTCCTCCTATACTATACTATACCATATTTTCTAGCAACAAAATCTAAAATAAGTAACAAAATAAAATAATAAAATAAGTAACAAGATTAAATGGCACAATTTCAAAATCATTTAAGGAAAAAAATGTGTGAACACAGTATTTTAATTCACTTACATGTACTATTTCCAGTTATACTGAAAAATTAAATGCAAACATATTAAATGAACAGTGAAACATAATGTTTTTTGCTTTCATGATGTTTATTGAATCATAGTGTTTATTACTGTTTCAAAAATTATTTAAGAGGGACTTATTTTAAACTGTCATTTATTAGAATATGTATATGAATTCTATTATAGGCTGCCCTCTAAATGTTGGTGATAATGATGAATAATCCTCATAACTAATTTCTGAATCATGTGCTTCTTCCAGTTTTCTAGGTGTACTAATAAGGCTCTTTGTATTTTATGCTTCAGAACTGTATCTTAGAATCATTGTTTCATGTATGTTCAAGATATGCAAGCAAAATTGAATGTAATAAAAATGTTCCTATAGCACAAATACATTAGGCAAGCAAGTCTCTTGTAGTTAAGGCTAGGGTAAATTCAGTTGAAATATGATTCACTATTCCACTCATAAACACTTATCAGTACTTACATGCTTTCTAAGCTTCAGTAGTCTGAATAGTTTATAGCAGTCATTGCAAAAGAATCATTTCTTCTTTAAATGGGGAAATACTGAAAACTCAAGATAGTTCTTTTCCTTCTGGAACTGTTATTTTTAAGAGAAATATAAATGTGTTTCTTTAATGATGCACACAAGCAATTTCAAATAAAATGGGAGTTATGCAGAGAGATTGAACAGAAAGTAGAACCTATAATGCTTTAACTAAATGGAGCTCAGTATCTGAAAAAAAAAGTCATTCTTATCATTAGTATAAACTTGAACAGATATTCAACTTTTGCAAAGAAATATAACCCAAGACATTACTAGTTAACAGGGAGCTTTCTAGCAGTCAGTATACATACCACAATGATTCTTTTTTTTAATCTCTACTCAAAGATGGAGTAGCTTCCCTGCTGGCTCAGAGGGTAAAGCATCTGCCTGCAAGGTGGAAGACCTGGGTTCAGTCCCTGAGACTTGGGTTCGATCCTTGGATCAGGAAGAACCCCTGTAGAAGGAAATGGCAATCCACTCCAGTACTCTCCCCTGGAAAATCCCACGGACGGAGAAACCTGGTGCAGGCTACAGTCCACGGGATCGCAGAGTTGAACACGACTGAGCGACTTCACCTTCACTTTCAGATAGAAGACAGTCCTTGCTTCCATGCCTAATGTAAACTGCAGAAAGTAAGATCATTCACTATGAAGAGAAGTTTCATGATACCTTGGGAGAAGAAACCATGTAGGGTAAAATTAACTCTGACAAATATATGTTGGGAGGAGACTACTCAGGGCAAAGTGCCAATCAATAAATTTTAACCAGAAAAACATTTCTTATTATAGCAACAAAAAAGGAGAAATATTTTTCACCTGCTGTGAAAATACAAAGTTAAAGAATTCTATTAAGATATAGCAGGTATAATGTAGTAGTTCCCATCCATAAGCCCAGACTTCTAATCACTGTAGTATGATTATCATACTTAGTCCCTATACATAAAATATTTTCAGGGTTTTATTATTTTCTTTCTTCTTTTTTTTTATGAGTCATAGGAAGTGTAAATTCTTTACTTAAGATTGTGCAGCTATTGACGGGAAAAGGTAAGTTTCAAATCCAGAGAATCCAATGCCATGGCCAACTCAGTTAATCTCTAAAATATATTGCATGTACACTTGCATGCTTAGTTGCTCAGTTGTGACTGATTATTTCCAAACCTCTGGACTGTAGCCCTCCAGGCTCCTCTGTCCATGGGGATTCTCCAGGCAAGAATATTGGAGTGGGTTGCTATTTCCTCTGCCAGGTGATCATCTTGACCCAGGGAATGAACCCACATCTCCTGCATCTCCTGCGTTGCAAATGGATTCTTTATCCACTGAGCCATTTGATATTGGTTTCTTCAGTTTTTAAATGATTAAACAGAGATCCATGTGCTACATGTTAGGACCTGTCGACTGGGAAGAAAACCTTCAGAGTTGGAGAAACCTGAGCTCAAATTCCATTTTCAACACTTGCTAGAACATATTGAGCAAATTAATTATTGGCTTCTCAGTTTCTTTCTGTATGGATTAACTGCTTGTTATCAATATTTATTCTCAATGCACTCTAGGAAATGTGAATGATCACTTGTAGGCTCAATAAATGATGTAAATGCAAATATTGAAGATACAAAAGTAATATGGTTTCAGAGTATGCAAGACATATATTTGAATTTATATTTGACAAGGAGGGATTAAAAAGAAATTGCCCACAGACTAGATTTTCATTCTTTTCTCCTGCTTATAGTTATATTTCATGTTAAAATAGTTCTTCATTAACTTTTCACATAAAAGTTTTTTTTTAATTCTGTTGTTAACTGCCTTCTTGTAATTTTGCCCTGATCCATTATTTTTTCTTAATTTCATTGAATACAAACAAAATAAAATGGTAATTATTATAACATGAAATGGCTACATACCCATGAAGCAATCTATTTTTATTACCTACATTATAAAGGAAGTAAGGAAAAATGTTCATATATAACCTGCATGTAAGCCAATGATATGCAGGATTATTAGAGTCAACCAAACTAAAAACATGCTTACATTTTTACATGTTACATTTTAATTTTGTTTTGATTTTATTTCTTTGGTCTCAAGACATAGAAATGACTTAATTTTATCCCAAATCTAAGAAAAAAATTTTCACATCTTTTTTTTATTATCTGAAGAGAGCAGTGGTTCAAATATTTTATTTTGCTTGTTAAATTACAAAGCTTGCAAAATTAAGTCAGACATCTCACATCTAAATAAATATTTGTGATTTTACTTTATAAATATAATAATTTGTAGAAAATTGTAACTGTGTAGGTAACAATAAGATGCAAGAATCTATCAAATTACTTTGGAAGGTTAAATAAAACTTTATTGGAATAAAATGACAGAAATGAAATAAATGATTTTTCCAAGATCAGGAAATTTTCTAATATAATTTTAATTGGCTTGACATTGAATTCTGCCAGTGAAAGTAATATTAAGTTAAAGAATTTAATTTCTTTCAAGTTTCAATTCAGTTCAGTTTAGTCGCTCAGTCATGTCCGACTCTTTGTGACCCCATGGACTGCAGCAAATCAGGCCTCCCTGTCCGTTACCAACTCCCAGACTTTACTCAAACTCATGTCTGTTGAGTCAATGATGCAATCCAACCATCTCATCCTCCGTCATCCTCTTCTCCTACTGCCTTCAATCTTTCCCAGCATCAGGGTCTTTTCCAATGGGTCAGCTCTTTGCATCAGATGGCCAAAGTATTGGAGTTTCAGCTTCAGCATCAGTCCTTCCAGTGAATATTCAGGACTGATTTCCTTTAGGATGGACTGGTTGGATCTCCTTGCTGTCCAAGAGACTCTCAAGAGTCTTCTCGAACACCACAGTGCAAAAGCATCAATTCTTTGGTGCTCAGCTTTCTTTATAGTCCAACTCTCACATCCATATGTGACTACTGGAAAAACCATAGCTTTGACTAGATGGACCTTCGTTGGCAAAGTAACGTCTCTGCTTTTTAATACGCTGTCTAGGTTGGTCACAACTTTTGTTCCAAGAAGCAAGTGTCTTTTAATTTCATGGCTGCAATCACCATCTGCAGTGATTTTGGAGCCCCCAAAAATAAAGTCTGCCACTGTTTCCACTGCCCCCATCTATTTCCCATGAAGTGATGGGACTGGATGCCATGATCTTAGTTTTCTGAATATTGAGCTTTAAACCAACTTTTTCAGTCTCCTCTTTTACTTTCACGAAGAGGCTTTTTAGTTCTTCTTCAATTTCTGCCATAAGGGTGGTGTCATCTGCATATCTGAGGTTATTGATATTTCTCCCAACAATCCTGATTCCAGCTTGTGCTTCATCCAGCCCAGCATTTCTCATGATGTACTCTGCATATAAGTTAAATAAGCAGGGTGACAATATTCAGCCTTGATATTTTCCTTTCCCGATTTGGAACCAGTCTGTTGTTACATGTCCAGTTCTAACTGTTGCTCTTTGACTTGCATACAGATTTCTCTCTCAGAAGGTAGGTCAGGTGGTCTGGTATTCCCATCTCTTTCAGAATTTTCCACAGTTTGTTGTGATCCACACAAAAAATTTGACGTAGTCAGTAAAGCAGGAGTAGATGTTTTTGCTTTTTCCATGATCCAATGAATGTTGGCAATTTGATCTCTGGTTCTTCTGCCTTTTCTAAAACCAGCTTGAACATCTGGAAGTTCACGGTTCAGGTACTATTGAAGCCTAGCTTGGAGAATTGGGGTATTACTTTCAAGTTTATTCTAAACTTTTTGTATATGTATATACCAAACATGCACATTTATTTATATGTGTGTGTTTTTATATATATATATATATATATATATTTTTCCTTGAAGAAAATATATACTTCCTCTATCTATCTATGTATTGGTGGTGTTTTTGTTTAGTTTTTAAGTTGTGTCTGGTCTTTTGTGACCCCATGGACCATATAGCCTGTCAGGCTCCTCTGCCTATGGGATTCTCCAGGCAAAAATACTGGTGTGGGTTGCCATTTCCTTCTCCAAGGGATCTTAATGACCCAGGGATCAAACGTGCTTTTCTGTACTGGCAGGTGGATTATTTACCACTGAGCCACCTGGGAAGCCCATATATATATACTTATCTCCAAGGAATTGTTGCCCAGATCTAATCTGCAAAAACATTGAAAATAGATTTATGAAAACACTCGGAAATCTGTAACTTGGCTTGGAACAACTATTACATAGCTGTTCAGGGCAAGTAATTCTTGTGTTAGTATCTGAAAATTCAGATGGAACAAAGAAGGAATACTCAAAATACTATGATATTATTACAATTTGTTATGACAAAAGGGAAGTTTCACATCTTGTGAAACTGATTCTGAAATTCTATTGTCTCTTCTACTAATGTGTTTAGAGTAGAGTAGTTCTTTTCTATTAAAAATATTCTTAGCTTTCCAAAAATAGTCAAATGAAGGAAAAATGTTGACGTGAACTTAGAAACAAGAACACAGCTCTTCCCTACAATCATATAGGAGAAACATTACGAGAGCAGGTGTTCAGTGGCCTGGATTTAGCTAAATTTGGTTCAATGACTCATTATTGAGAATAGTTGACCTATTCAACTTTAAAAATAGTACTTTTTGAATAAGCTGGTCTAGGGTGAAGTTGACCAGGTAGCACACATTAATGGAATAGTTTTTATTTAAGTATTTTTTCTGTGACTTGTCCAGTTACTGCAAAAAGCAGCAAATACATCTAAATTTTACTTATTCAGTTGGCAACGAGACTATGTATGTTCCTCTGACTGCATGAAGATAGCAGATTGCTTGTTGCATTCATCAACTTGGTTTCCCGAGTGATTTCCAGTGTTTAAGCCTCCAGTGATTTACGCTGTCTCCCCAAGGTCATGTGTTGAAGTGGTCACCAGAATAGCTGGTTGTATAACAAAGGGTATTTTCTGGAACATGCTTGGTGGCTTTTCAGTTGCTTTATTGACTGGACTTCATAATTTTTTTTCCTAGTATAGAGAGAAAAATTTCTCACCACCCCAAACCACTGTATATCTAAAACAAACCAACCTACTGGTAACTGTGAAGCAGGCAGAGTGCATCCATGCTTTACACCAACTATTTCACCACCCTTAATTCTAACCCATCTGCCTTTCATTGCTTTTTGCTCTAAGCCCATGGCTACTTAGTTTCTTGCCTGTCCTCCCTTTCTGAATGGATTGATATTCCTCCTCTTCTAACATGTTTTTCATTTCTAGTCTGGTGATTATCATTTTACACACATCCCTTTGATGCGTTGATTTCTTGTATACCTCTGCCTCTCAATTTATTAAGCTGATATCTGAAACATTTCTGTTTATTGTATAAGTGCTCTTCAAGTTCATTAAGTTATATCCAGAGCCATGAAGATAGACTCTCTTTTTCCAGAGAACATTCTGGAAATCGGTGTGTTCTTGTTCCTTTAATAGGAACCACAGCTCCCTAAATTGCAATACCTGGGTCTCTTTCTCCCTGATCTCTTCAGCTTTCCTATGTTAGGCTAATAAGAGAGTTCTGCCTTTAGGATCATCTAAATCTACAAACTGTGTTTCTCTTTCCTCTGCAAATATCTGGAGTCATTTAACAAAAAACAAATTGCCGATTCATAGGATATTCATCAGCAACTTTCATACAGTCCAATCTCCTCCAACTCTCTTTTATAGACACATATACAGTTGTAATAATCATGCTCTTTTTATTAGTTATTTCCATAGATTTGTTCTTGAAAACTCATACTAAACATTCCCTTTTAGTTGCTGTTGTTTTCTTAGCCA
The DNA here is from genome assembly GCF_027580195.1 of Bos mutus. Lineage (NCBI taxonomy): Eukaryota > Metazoa > Chordata > Mammalia > Artiodactyla > Bovidae > Bos > Bos mutus. The sequence continues at coordinate 54,291,707 of NC_091617.1, forward strand.
AGTGTATCATGCCAGACATTTTGATAAGGGATTTATACAAATAATCATATTTAATTTTCTCAATAATCCTACAAGGTAGATTGTAGTAGTAGCAGTAGTACTTCCTTTTTAGTGATATGAGACTGAAATGAAAGTGATTAAATATCTTGTACAAAGTTACACTAGCCCTAAGGAGACATGCCAAGCCTCCAGTTCAAGGATGTGCAATTCCGCAACATTAACCAATATTGCATGTGACCTAAACCTTGGTAACCTCTATTCTGAAAGTATAAAAACCTATTCTTGGATTGCAAGAGTGAATGTTAGCTGAGACTGAAAAAGTAAAAGGCAGTTCTGCCATTAATCAGGCTGGGTAGGAGGTTGGACATAGACAAATCTAGTCCCAAAATTAACAGAAAAATTATTTCCCCAAGGCTGTGCAGTCAAATGCCATAACCCTCTTTGTGTAGCTTTTGCTTCTTTACCAGTGATGCTTCCAGAAGTTTTTGCTTTTTTTTCTCATCTATTATTGAGGACATCTAATTATTAAAATGCTATCACCTCTTGCTGCTGCTGCTGCTGCTAAGTCGCTTCAGTCGTGTCCAACTCCATGAGACCCCATAGACGGCAGCCCACCAGGCTCCCCCGTCCCTGGGATTCTCCAGGCAAGAACACTGGAGTGGGTTGCCATTTCCTTCTCCAGTTATGTTTGCATATATGGGTGTATATACAAAAAGCATATTAATCAAAATCTCTTAAAGGCTTGGGTCATAGAATAATAGGTATATATAGGTATTATATTCTCTCTTTTGGACTTTGTGCACACATTTTCCTTTGTAAAGCAAGTGATGAATATGTAGTATAATGAATCTGAAATACATAAACATTAAGTTCTTGTTTCAGGCCAAAAAATGTTAATATCCATAGCCAATATTTTCAGTAGTTCTTATTGGCCTATTGTTGGCTATAGTTAATAGCACCTATATTGCAAGCCTAATATCTTCATTGCATAAATCTGATATCCTCAATACATCAGACTACATTTTTGATGTGGAAAAAAGAAAAAAAGAATGGAGTAAGAGACAAAGGTCAGTGAAGTTCAGACCCTTTAACCCAAAACTAATCCAGAAATTAGAGGAAATATTTTTTTCTACACACTTGATTTAAGACCTCAGATGATGAGCTGGTGCTGCTGCTAAGTCGCTTCAGTCATGTCTGACTCTGTGCAACCCCATAGACGGCAGCTCACCCGGCTCCCCTGTCCCTAGGATTCTCCAGGCAAGAACACTGGAGTGGGTTTCCATTGCCTTCTCCAATGCATGAAAGTGAAAAGTGAAAGTGAAGTCACTCAGTTGTGTCCAATTCTTCACGATCCCATGGACTGCAGCCTACCAGGCTCCTCCGTCCATGGGATAATGAGAGAAACTGGTTAAATGTGCTACAAATTATGCACTGCTGGAGAACATCCTGCAGTTTACTCCCTCCACGCATACCTCCACTTCCCCAGGGCAGACCAGACCACTTAGACATGTTATCAGTAGAGGCTGACATGAAAGCTAAAGCCCTCCGTTTCTACCTGTCCAATGAGAACAATGAATAAATGAAGTACCTTTGGTTAAATACAGGGAACTCTCCTCAATTTCTCATGAAAACATTCTTCTTGAGTTACCACTTTACACAGAAAGATGGCAGGTGCGTGTGGCCTGAAGGTGATCCTAACAACTGAGGATATAGAATTTCTGACTACAACCCTTTAATGACTGCTAACTCAACCATAGCTTTCAGCAGTACTGAAGATATTTTAATATATTTCATCTGACTTTTGAGTATTTAAAAGCATTAATATTGATTGGAGAATATAGTTATAAAATAGCAGATTATAGGTAAATAATATTTATGTTATTCCCTACTGAACTGTGTCCACAAGCCCATATTACTCACTGAATATAGATAAATATAACCATGTGTCTATAGTTATTACTTCTCCTATGTTAGCACATGACAGCCACTCAATAAAGTTTATTTAAATGATTTTAGTTGTGTTCATATGTCATGCATAATTTGTCATGGTAAATAATTTGTAATGGTTTTAATTTGGTGGCATTCATTCTCCATTTATAATAAATGACTTTATTCTCATTAGAATATGTACATAATTTTATTAAGGCATGAAAAATATAGAAAATTATAGTGAGACCAAAACTTTCCCACAATCCCATCAGCCCCTTCTCCCAAAATCTGCAATTACCTTTTGAAATATTTTCTCTTTGCAGATATTACCTAGTTGTGGTCAATATGTGTATGTATCCTTAATATGTTTGTTGTCCTAGTGTTTATTATATATTATAACATAATTCTATTTAGTACCCAAAAGTCTCTTAATACAAGTCATTATGATTAATATGTACACACTTGATTGATATGTATACATCAAGAGACAGTAACAAATTCTTTTTAATTGTTGTATCTATCCTTTCTTTTCCAGCATCAGAGCCTCTAATAGATTTTGGACTTGAAATATTTTATAAAGTGTATATTTAGATCTTTCTTATGATATAGCCATGATTAAAAAGCATCTACATTAATCAGTTCCTTCTTCCTACTATACCTTCACAGCTGCCTGAGTGGTGGAAGCTCATAACCATAGCCTCCTCTTTTTTCCCCGTACATCTGACTTTAATGTGGTCCTCTTCCATTTGACAATAGTAATCATGTATTTCACAGATGCCATAGTGGAGTTATAAAGCAAAACTCAGAAATATTGTTTTTAACATGCAGCTTTCTTTTCTAATTCATTTTTTTAAATTTTGAAAATGTCAAAACTTACATACATATGAAAAAATATTCATGATTTCTCTCTCTATTGAAATTCAACAATTAATATTGGAACAGTTTGGACTGAACTCCAGTCTCCCATATTGGAAGCAGGGTTGAGCCCCGTTTCCCATATTGCAAGCAGATTCTTTACTGTCTGAGCCACCAGGGAAACCCAATATGGCAGGAACTGATGGTGTAGATACAAGTCTATTAGTTTTGGTAACAACTCAACCTGATTACCAGGTCTTCAGTGTTGGTAATACTGATGATGAGGAAGTCAGACACTCCACAATGTAGATCTCACATCCTCACATCTGGGGGTACCAATGTAAGAAGTAAAAGCACTTCCTTTAATACTTTGTTAAAATTCATTCAACGTGTACATTATAGATTCTAGATTACAGTCCCTTGACATTGAGAAACTCATTGCTGAGTGGGATGTCAGATATGTCAAGAAATAACTATAATGTGATAGTAATTGTGTAAGAAAGTTATTTAAAGAGTATAATGGAAGCAAGTGTAAACTCCTTCCCTTATGACAAGTAATCTCAGATGATGTATAACAGAAGGAAGACCTAAAAATGATTTGAGGCCCTGTCTAGTTATCTCTGAGATCCTTGACCAGTCTTCAGGTAAAGTTGTTGTTGTTGTTGTTGTTTCCCCCTCTTTGTTTTGACCCACCAGCTGGCCCTTCAGCTAACCTTATAAGAATGTTATGGGGAGAAGGGAGTTTGAAGAGGGGGAGAGTGGAGATCAGAAAAAAAATGTACACGTTCTCTAAATCATCCTATCTTTCTAACAGGTTCTTGAACATTTCAACAAGATATAGCAAAATCTATACACTAACATTTGCTTTGTCATCTGAGAAATGTGTTTCAGTTCAGGTCCATTTGCTGCTAAAAATTTGTTCAGAAAGCAAAAATGTAAACCAGTATTTCTTGGGTAAGGTTCTATTTACAGTGAAAATGTGAAATGCGTCCATTTTTTTATTCCCACTCCCCACCCCCGCAAAGTCATTAGGACTTTTCAACCTAAAATGAACAGAGAATTTACTGTTTATAGACAAGAATAACAATATATTGAACAAGTGAGAAAGAAAGAAAAAGAAATAACAGTCCTTTGGGAGAAAAGATATTAAGACTCATAGTTGTTTTTCTTTCCATTGTATGTCAGTTCAAGCCTCTCCTATCTGAGAGAAAAGACCTATTCTGACAATATATTCAGAAAGAAATAATGAAACAAAGAACTGAGAGATACAAATTTGAATTACATTATCAAGTCTATTAATGTATTTTACTAATTAACTTCTGAAGTTCCAATAGTTTTACTGAGCTCTTTATTTACATGAAAACTTTATCATATAATAGAGCCTCATCTAGTATAAATACAGAAGAAATAAATATATAAAATCATAAATAATCTCAGTAGTTGTGTCATGGAGAAAATAAATCAGAATAACATGATAGGAAGTGATTTAGATTTTATTGAAAGTTTCTCTGTGGCAATGATATAAAATTTGAACCTTAAATGAGAGAAATATTCATGTGACTGGAAAGAATTTTTCACTCAGAGATATGTAATGTGGAGGACCTGAGGAAAGTCCTTGCAAGCCATTCATAAGCTGATTTAGATTTACATTTTTCAAAAAGTATAACCTGATTTACATTTTTTTTTTCAAAAAGATCACTATCTACTCTCTAGGAAACCTATTGGCTATCAAAGGATGATAGCTGAAGATGGTGTGATCAGGAAAAGAGCTGTTGCATTGCTCAAGGTGAAAAGTAAGAGCCATATAAACTAAAGTGTTGATAATAGAGATGAAGAAAAGCAATTGTTCTCAAAGTATATTTGGAGAATTCTTAGCAAGTAAGATTGTTCAGGAATACTAATGTATTGCTTATAAGGTCAAAGGAATAGAGGAATCAAGCATATTCTGGATTTGGAGGTCTGAACCACTAGATAGAATATGGTGTAATTTACTGAGATGGGAAATTCTGGGGAAGAAACAAGTGAGGGGAGATGCGGCAGGGGAGGATTAGTTAAGCGTGATCAAGAATTCTGTTGCAAGCATGTTAAATTGAAATGCCTATATAATATTCAAGTAGAGATGCTATGTAGCGGGTTATATATACATTTTGTGACCTAAGGGAAAGGTTACACTGAATATGAAATTTTGAGTATCATCAGCATAAAGATGAATTTCAAAGCCAGAGCTTAGAGAATATCACTTTGAGAGAGAATGTGTAGATAGAAGAGAAAAAGGTTCTGGGATTCTCCAAAAAGTAAAAGCTGAGGAGTAAAAAGATTCAGGAAATGAGCTGGAAAAAGACTAGCACATAGGATAGGAGGGAAACAGATGCTCATGTGATGGGAGCCTAGTAAGGTGTTTCAAAGTAAAGGATTGCAGTTTGTATACACCTAGCAGTGTTTCCAAAAGAATGAATAAAATGAAGACAAAGTTGCCAATAAAATTGTTAATGTGGAGATCATTGGTAATGTGGAGAAGAGCAATTTCAGAGGTAGAGTGGAGAAGGAAATTGGGAGAGCAGGGACATAGGAACAACTGGAAGGTGAAGAAGTAGTAGAAGAAAAGAGAGATAGAAATGTTAGAGGAAGAACTACGGACAACTACTTTTAAATTTGTAATGATTAATGGGAAAATGGTTTGCGCTGAACATGGGATCAAAGGAAGGTTTGTTTGTATCTTACTGTGTGTGCTCAGTCAGTCCTGTCCCACTCTTTGCGACCCTATGGACTGTAGCCTACCAGGCTCCTCTGTCCATGGGATTCTCCAGGTAAGAATACTGGAGTGTGTTGTCATGCCCTCTTCCAGGGGATCTTCCTGCCAGGGATTGAACTGAATCTCCTGAGTCTCCTGCATTACAGGTGATTCTTACTGCTGAGCCACCAGGGAATTGTTTGTTATTATGTATGGCTTTTTTGCATTTCAATAGGAATGATGCACACAGTGGAATTAGGGATGGTGGTGGCAGATGGTGGTGGCAGGAACTATGAAAGAGGAGCCCTTAAAAAAGTAACAGAGAAAGAGATGCAAGAGAAAAGTAGGGAGAATTGTTCTCCAATATAACGTATGATTTTTAATTGGTAAGAATAGAGTCATAGAATACAGATATAGATACAAAGAAGTTAGGAGATTTGGAGGCAAAATAAGGGAATTCCAGCCTAAATGGTCAATGTCAATGATATGAAAGGTGTGACTATTTGCTCTGTGTGTGTGTGTGAGTGTGTATATGTGTGTGTGTGTTTAGGTGTAAAGAGTGAGAGTTTGATAGCAAAGAAAGTGATAAAATAGTGAATTAGTTATCTTGGGATTAGAGCAAATATAGGATGGAAAAATATCATTAAAACTCAGAGTTAATTTTGTAAATTGATTTAAATATAGGTTTTATGAAAGTAAAACAGGAACAAGTATGTAAAGTCTCTGAATACAGTGTCTAAGATACAACAGAAGTTCTAAAATGATGACTTTACTACCCCTACATTTTGTACCCCCAGCCTTTTGATTATAAGAAAAAATGATTAGAGAAAATTAATAAAAATGGAAAGAAAGGGATAAATGAATATTCATCTAAATTCATTTTTTAATCATTGGATATAATTAACATATAATACACTTCACAATTCAAAGCATGTACTTTTATACATTATGTAGATGTGGATATATATGTTATACACACATTCTATCAATAAAATTATTTAACATAATTGGAATCATATAGTAGGTATTCTCTTAATCCAGCTTCTTTCACTCAGTGCAATTACTTGAGTTATTTTATCTTGTATGGATTAATAGTTTCTTCTTTCTTTGCTTAGTACTATACTGTAATTTTCCATTCACCTGAAATGATCTATTCACCTGAGATTTGGGTTGTTTTTAGTTTGGGTTGTTAAAAAGAAAGTTTTAATAAATACTTGCATACAAGACTTCATAGGAACTTATGCTTTCATTTCTTTGGGGTCAATACCTGGGACTGAAATAGCTGAGTTCTATGTATGTTTAACTTTTTAAGAAGTTGTTGAACTGATTTCCAGAGGGCTTGTACTATTTTACAATTTCACCAGCAATGTGTAAGAGTTTCTATTGTTATACATCCTTCAGTTAAGTTCAGTTCAGTCACTCAGTTGTGTCCGACTCTTTGTGACCCTATGAATTGCAGCACGCCAGGCCTCCCTGTCCATCACCAACTCCTGGAGTTCACTCAGACTCATTTCCATCAAGTCAGTGATGCCATCCAGCCATCTCATCCTCTGCCGTCCCCTTCTCCTCCTGCCCCCAATCCTTCCCAGCATCAGGGTCTTTTCCAATGAGTCAAATCTTCGCATGAGGTGGCCAAAGTACTGGAGTTTCAGCTTTAGCATCATTCCTTCCAAAGAACACCCAGGGTTGATCTCCTTTAGAATGGACTGGTTGGATCTCCTTGCAGTCCAAGGGAGTCTCAAGAGTCTTCTCCAACACCACAGTTCAAAAGCATCAATTCTTTAGTGCTCAGCTTTCTTCACAGTCCAACTCTCACATCCATACATGACCACAGGAAAAACCATAGCCTTGACCAAATGGACCTTTGTTGGCAAAGTAACGTCTCTGCTTTTGAATATGCTATCTAGGTTGGTCATAACTTTCCTTCCAAGGAGTAAGCATCTTTTAATTTCATGGCTGCAGTCACCATCTGCAGTGATTTTGGAGCCCAGAAAAATAAAGTCTGTCACTGTTTCCACTGTTTCCCCATCTATTTGCCATGAAGTGATGGGACCAGATGCCATGATCTTAGTTTTCTGAATGTTGAGCTTTAAGCCAACCTTTTAACTCTCCTCTTTCACTTTCATCAAGAGGCTTTTTAGTTCCTTTTCACTTTCTGCCATAAGGGTGGTATCATCTGCATATCTGAGGTTATTGATATTTCCCCAGCAATCTGGATTCCAGCTTGTGCTTCTTCTAGCCCAGCGTTTCTCATGATGTGCTCTGCATATAAGTTAAATAAGCAAGGTGACAATATACAGCCTTGACGTACTCCTTTTCCTATTTGGAACCAGTCTGTTGTTCCTTGTCCAGTTCTAACTGTTGCCTCCTGACCTGCATATAGGTTTCTCAAGAGGCAGGTCAGGTGGTCTGGTATTCCTATCTCTTTCAGAATTTTCCAGAGTTTATTGTGATCCACACAGTCAAAGGCTTTGGCATAGTCAATAAAGCAGAAATAGATGTTTTTCTGGAACTCTCTTGCTTTTTCCATGATCCAGTGGATGTTGGCAATTTATATCTGGTTACTCTGCCTTTTCTAAAACCAGCTTGAACATCTTGAAGTTCATGGTTCATGTATTGCTGAAGCCTGGCTTGGAGAATTTTGAGCATTACTTTACTAGCATGTGAGATGAGTGCAATTGTGTTGTAGTTTGAGCATTCTTTGGCATTGCCTTTCTTTGAGATTGGAATGAAAACCTGACCTTTTCCAGTCCTGTGGCCACTGCTGAGTTTTCCAAATTTGCTGACATATTGAGTGTAACACTTCCACAGTATCATCTTTCAGGATTTGAAATAGCTCAACTGGTATTCCATCACCTCCACTAGCTTTGTTCATAGTGATGCTTTCTAAGGCCCACTTGACTTCACATTCCAGGATGTCTGGTTCCAGGTGAGTGATCACACCATCGTGATTATCTCAGTCATGAAGATCTTTTTTGTACAGTTCTTCTGTGTATTACTGCCACCTCTTCTTAATATCTTCTGCTTCTGTTAGGTCCATACCATTTCTGTCCTTTATCGAACCCATCTTTGCATGAAATGTTCCCTTAGTATCTCTAATTTTCTTGAAGAGATCTCTAGTCTTTCCCATTCTGTTGTTTTCCTCTATTTCTTTGCAATGGTCCTTGAGGAAGGCTTTCTTATCTCTTCTTGTTATTCTTTGGAACTCTGCATTCAGATGCTTACATCTTTTCTTTTCTCCTTTGCTTTTCGCTTCTCTTCTTTTCACAGCTATTTGTAAGGCCTCCCCAGACAGCCATTTTGCTTTTTTGCATTTCTTTTCCACATCCTTACCAGTATTGAAATACTCAGTAATTTACATAGTAGACATTCCAAGATGTGTAAACTGGTTTTTCACTTGTGATTTTAATTTTCATATCCCCAATAACTAATAGTGTTGGGCACTTTTAGTATTCATTTCATCAATGTATCTACTTTGGTAAACTTCAAATATTTTCCTCCTTTAAAAAACTGAGTTGTTTTCTTATTGTTGATTTTTGAGAGTTCTTTACATGTTCTGGATATAACTCTTTCATCATATGTGATCTGCATGTTTATCCCTTGTTCATGACATATTTTCATTGTCTTCTTGGTGTCCTTTAGGGATAGAAATTGTTTAATGTGATGAAGTCTAACTTATCTTTCTTTTCTTTTATGGATCATATTTTAGCATGGAATAAAAAAACATAACTTGTCCAGTTCATGAAAATTTAATCCTGTATTTTTCCTGGAAGTTTTATAGAATCCCCTGTAATATTTATTGAATCAAGAAATGCAAGTCACATCAATACAATGTAAAGATTTTTCAGTGGAAATCATAATAGTAGGGATTTCTTTGCAAGGAATGATGCTAAAGCTGAAACTCCAGTACTTTGGCCACCTCATGCGAAGAGCTGACTCATTGGAAAAGACTCTGATGCTGGGAGGGATTGGGAGCAGGAGGAGAAGGGGACGGCAGAAGATGAGATGGCTGGATGGCATCACTGACTCGATGGACATGAGTCTGAGTGAACTCCAGGAGTTGGTGATGGACAGGGAGGCCTGGCGTGCTGCAATTCATGGGGTTGCAAAGAGTCAGACATGACTGAGCAACTGATCTGATCTGAGCAACTCAATGGGCCATATTGAAAGATTTCTTCAACTTGTACCCCTCACTTGGAAGCTTGTCCAAACCCCATCAATTAAATCTAACATCTCCTCCTGCTACGGGACAAGGTAGAATGACAACTTTGTCTTGTATCCAAGAAAGGAGCCTCTCTTTTCTCCAAAGTTCTACAGCACAGTCGGACAGTTGCATATGATCTTCACTCCTCTTGGGGATAGGAAGATTCTGGTCCCACCACTACTCATCTTTTTCTTTAAACCAACTGTGTTTGGGACAGAGGGGGAAGGAGGTGCAGACAGTGTGAATGAGCAGCTCCATACATAGGCAGCAAGGTACATTTACTTTTAGATTCCTGTGGTGAAGCTCAACCAACTAACAGTATATATGTTCACTCTACCCAATGGTTTGTATTGAAAAACAAAGGTCTTATTGCAGACACCACTAATCTCAGCTTTGGGAACCTCTTGATTCTGCAGCCACAGTCACATGACAGTCAGTATGGTGATCACAGTTTTGCTGCTTTGTCTAAGTCGAATTGATTTACACCAAGACAGCATTTTTAAGGAGTTCACTCTAATACATGACTTCCACTGCTCCATTTTCATGATAAAATCTTAAGTTTTCACATGGCTTTATCATAAGACTTAAAAGAGTTATCCAAGTAGTAGAGATAATGACAAGAATTCATCTAGATTCCTTTGTGTCCATTTTTCTCCAGGGGATCACTTTCATGAGCAAACTTGATCTATAATGATGACTCAAATACTACTCAATGCCTCATCCACGGTTCCCTGTGAACTCTTTGTTTATTAGAGAATCTCCCTCAAGAGGGCCAAAGTACCCTTATTGCAATCAGAATCCTGGGAAAAATAACTCTGAGACTTTCACTGTCATCCCTGAATGAATCTAAAGTTAGCACATAGACTGCAGGACAGGCTGAACCATAAAACAATGTACTTGTGGTCATTCTTCTTTAACACACATTATAAACATCGCCCCCATGTCCCAGTGGAACCAGCCACACTGTGAATCTTTTGCCTCTCTGAACCCTACTGATCACTAAGTCCCCTCCTTTTATCCTAAATATAGCTGCACTCCTTTGTATCACTTATCCAAAATGGGCTAAACCTTCTGTCTATCCAGGATAAATCTCAGTATTGTATGTCCACCTATGGTTGACTGCTAAGTTGCCAAGGCCATCATCACCTGGAGGAGAATTAGGACACCATTTGGTCAGTTGTTTTTGAATCTAAATTCATGGTACTCAGTTTTCAACCACATCTTCAATTGCCCCCTCATTAGCAGGTGGTAACACAGAGGAGCATATTTTTGCCCAACATCCATGTAATCTGGTTAGTAACATTTGTTGTTGATTCCATGGTCTTTCCTTAAACCTTGATAACATGCATATGAAGCTCTCAACTTTACTTTTTTATAAAATCATATTTTTGTCAACATACCAGAGTTATCACAAAATTGTCAAGAACTATGAAGTGTCTGAGATTTTACTCAACTTGCAAGCTAATATTTCCCTGATAGCTCAGACAGTAAAGACTGCCTGCAATGCATCCAGGTTTGATCCCTGGATTGGGAAGATTCCCAGGAGATGGAAATGGCAATCCACTCCAGTATTCTTGACTGTAAAATCCCATGGACAGTGGAGCCTGGCAGGCTACAGTCCATTGAGTCACAAAGAGTCAGACACAACAAAGTAACTAACACACTAACACACAAGCTAATATGTTAGTCTGCTATATATATTCACATAAATTGTTAGAAAACATGAGATTCATGGGTCAGAGACAAAGGACAATTTATTAATCATACCAATAGCAGTGTCTGGACTATTTGTGCTTTTGGGCCAGTCCCTGAGTCTTGTTTGTTACAAGGTGATGTGAACAGAGAGGTAACAGCTTCACAGGCTGTGCTTTGCCTTATAGCAGAGAAACCCTGAGTTTAGTGAATCCAAATCTCTGATAATGAATATTAAGCACGACTGTTGTTGCTCTGGATGGAGAAAGAGCTGTTCACTATCTGAACATTTTTGAGAAATAATTCATAATAAAATTAATATCTTGCTTATGAAATGTGAGAGACCCATTAAAAATTGTCCCCCAATGATAAAGCATTTTTTTTACTCTGCTTTTTATCACTGGTTTTAAACAATTTGATTGTGATGGGCCTTGTAGTAATTTCCTTCATATCTCTTGTGCTTGGATTTTTTGAGTTTCTAGATCTGAAAGTTTATACTTTTCATCTAATTTGAAAACTCTTTGGTTGTTATTTATCTGACTCTTTTTTGCTGTCTTTCTTCCTTTCTCTTTTCATTTGGAGACTCCAGTTACATAAATACTTGACCATTTGAAGTTGCCACAACTATCACAGATATTTTGCTTATGTGTATATTCTTTTTCATCTTTTTAAAATCTTCATTGTCTCCTTTTGGATAGCTTTTATTACATCAAATTCATGATTTGTTTTTTCTATAATGTCTATGCTATGCTATGCTAAGTCACTTCAGTCATGTCCGACTCTGTGTGACCCCATAGACGGCAGCCACCAGGCTCCCCTGTCCCTGGGACTCTCCAGGCAAGAACAGTGGAGTAGGTTGCCATTTCCTTCTCCAACACATGAAAGTGAAAAGTGAAAGCGAAGTCGTTCAGTTGTGTCCAACTCTTAGCGACCCCATGGACTGCAGCCTACCAGTCTCCTCTGTCCATGGGATTTTCCAGGCAAGAATACTGGAGTGGGGTGCCATTGCCTTCTCCACATAGCCTCCCCTATTATCAACAACCTCTACCAAAGTACTTTGTTATAGTTGATGAATTTACATTGACATATAATTACTCAAAGTCCATGGTTTTCCTTATGGTTCATTCTTACAGTTGTACATTCTGTAAGTTTGTACAAATGTATAACAGCATGTATCCATCATTATGGTATCACACAGAGTATGTAACAATCCTGAATGTTGTTTGTGTTCTGCCTGTTCATCCTACTACTAACCCCTGCCCCTGTCAATCACTGATCTTTATCTTGTTACCAGTTTTGACTTACCCAGAATATCATGAATCATACAATCCTTTGAATTCTCAGATTGGCTTATTTCACTTAGTTATAGGCATTTAAGGTTTCTCCATGTATTTTTGAAAGTGAAAGTGTTAGTCACTCAGTGGTGTTTGACTCTTTACGACCTCATGGACTGTAGCCCACGAGGCTCCTTTGTCTATGGAATTCTCCAGGCAAGAATACTGATTTCTCCATGTATTTCTATGGCTTAATAATTCACTTACTTTTAGCACTGAGTAATATTTCATTGTCTGGATATTCCACAGCTTGTGTACCCCTTCACCTGCTGAAGGATATCTTGGATGCTTTCAAGTTTTGACAACTATGAATAGAGTTGTATAAATATTTGTAAGTAACCATCAAAATTACCTTCCAAGATGATTATACCATTTTTCATTCCCACCAGCAATGGATAAGCAGTCCTGTTGCTCCACATTCTCATCAGTATTTAATATTCTCAGTGTTCTGGATCCTGGTCATTCTAATAGGTATATGGTGCTTTCCTGTTTTAATTTGCGTTTCCCTGGTGGCATATGATATAGAGAGTCTATTCATGTACTTATCTGCCATCTACAGATCTTCTTCTATGAGGTATCTGCTAAGGCCTTTCTTTCATTTTTAAATCATGTTATTTATTTTCTTACTGCTGAGTTTTAAAATCTCTTTGTTTATTTTGGATTGACAATCCTTTATCAGATGTGTTTTTTACAATTGTTTTCTCTCAGTCTGTTGCTTCTTCTTATTCCCTTGACATTGGCTTTTGTATAACAGAAACTTTTGATTTTAATAAAATTCAGCTTATTAATTATTTCTTTCATGGGATATGTCTTTGATGCCAAGAATTATAACTGCCTTGGCCTTCAGACATCTACCTTCATTACCTCAATTTAGGAAGACTTTGCCTGGACTTTGCCTGGATTCTTTCTTAGTGGGGTATGGCCAGGAAACTATCACGAGAGAGTTAGCTAAGGAAATTGTGAGGATCACCTTATTTGTTTCCCATCTCTCAGCAATCACTAGATTTCATTGTTTATGTTCAGTATCTTGAAAATTACTGTTTCATAAATTTGGAATTTTTTTTCAGCTGTTTCTAATAGGAGGGTAAATCTGGCTTCTATTAATCCATTTGGATCATAAGTGACATCAGTAGTTCTGTTCTTTAATATGAATAAGATGCTTTCCTTCACATTAACTCATATTTGTGTTCTATTAGCATGAAACTGGAGAAGGCAAGGGCACCCCACTCCAGTACTCTTGCCTGGAAAATCCCATGGAGGGAGGTGCCTGGTAGGCTGCAGTCCATGGGGTCACTAAGATAGACTTCACTATCACTTTTCACTTTCATGCACTGGAGAAGGAAATGGCAACCCATTCCAGTGTTCTTGCCTGGAGAATCCCAGGGACGGGGGAGCCTGGTGGGCTGCCATCCATGGGGTCGCACAGAGTCGGACACTACTGAAGCGACTTAGCAGCAGCAGCAGCATGAAACCACAACTTTGTGTGGCTAGGAGCCAAATATTTATCTGAATCTTTCTCATATATTAATATATGACATATAGACAATATATATAGATTATGTGTGAGAGATTGGACCCCTGAAACCTTAGAGAAAGAAGTTATTGATAGCACCTATTCTACTCCCTTGGAGAAGGAAATGGCAACCCACTCCAGTACTCTTGCCTGGAGAATCCCATAGACAGAGGACCCTGGAGGGCTACAATTGATGGGGCAACAAAAGGTCAGACACAGCTGAGCGACTAACACACACACACACACACACACACACACACACACAGTTGTATGGAGAAGGAAATGGGAACCCACTCCAGTACTCTTGCCTGGAGAATCCCATAGACAGAGGAGCCTGGCGGGCTGCAGTCCATGGGATCACAAAGAGTTAGACATGACTGAGCACTAACACACATATTCTACTCCCTATGTGTGGAAAACTGAGACTGGATTAATTAAGAAAGGTAGCCTTTGGCTACCTAATTGGTGGTACTATGAAACTAGAACCTGTATCTTGCAACTACAGGTATACTGTACTTCATTACTTAAATCCTTCTTTATAATTTATTTATTTATTTATCTATTTATTTATTTTTGCCTGGGCAGGGTCTTTATTGCTCTGTGGACTTAAATCTAGTTATGGTGAGCAGGGGCTACTATTCATTGCAGTATTCAGGCTTCTCATTGAGGAGGCTTCTCTTGCTGCAGAGAGGGGCATGCAGATTTCAGTAGTTGAGCACAAGGTCTCAGTATTTGCGGCTCCCGGGACCTTGAGCACAGGCTCAGTAGTTGTGACACATGGGCTTCTTTGCTCTGCAGCCTGTAGGATCTGCCAGGATAAGGGATCAATCCCATGTCTCCTGCATTGGTAGGCAGATGCTTCACCACTGAGCAACGAGGTTCAGTGGTTCAATTTAGTTCAATTCAGTCACTCAGTCATGTCCGACTCTTTGCAAAGCCATGAACCCAGCATGCCAGGCCTTCCTGTCCATCACCAACTCCCGGAGTACACCCAAACCCATGTCCATTGAGTCAGAGATGCCATCCAACCACCTAATCCTCTGTCATCCCCTTCTCCTCCTGCCCTCAATATTTCCCAGCATCTGGGTATTTTCAAATGAGTCAGCTCTTTGCATCAGGTGGACACAGGATTGGAGTTTCAGTTTCAGCATCAGTCCTTCCAAATCAATACCCAGGACTGAACTCCTTTAGAATGGACTGGTTGGATCTCCTTGCAGTCCAAGGGACTCTCAAGAGTCTTCTCCAACACCACAGTTCAACAGCATCAATTTTTCAGCACTCAGCTTTCTTTATAGTCCAACTCTCACATCCATACATGACCACTGGAAAAACCATAGCTTTGACTAGACAGACCTTTGTTGGCAAAGTAATGTCTCTGCTTTTTAATATGTGGTCTAGTTTGGTCATCCCTTTCCTTCCAAGAAGTAAGCGTCCTTTAATTTCATGGCTGCAATCACCATCTGCAGTGATTTTGGAGCCCAAAGAAATAAAGTCTGACACCGTTTCCACTGTTTCCCCATCTATTTCCCATGAAGTGATGGGACCGGATGCCATGATCTTTGTTTTCTGAATGTTGAGCTTTAAGCCAACTTTTTCACTCTCCTCTTTCACTTTCATCAAGAGGCTCTTTAGTTCTTCTTCACTTTCTGCCATAAGGGTGGTGTCAATGCATATCTGAGGTTATTGATATTTCTCCTGGCAATCTTGATTCCAGCTTGTGCTTCATCCAGCCCAGTGTTTCTCATGATGTACTCTGCATATAAGTTAAATAAGCAGGGTGACAATATACAGCCTTGACGTACTCCTTTTCCTATTTGGAATCAGTCTGTTATTCCATGTCCAGTTCTAACTGTTGCATCCTGACCTGCATACAGGTTTCTCAAGAGGCAGGTCAGGTGGTCTGGTATTCCCATCTCTTGAAGAATTTTCCACAATTATTGGGATCCACACAGTCAAAGGCTTTGGCATAGTCAATAAAGCAGAAATAGATATTTTTCTGGAACTCTCTTGCTTTTCCGATGATCCACCAAATGTTGGCAATTTGATCTCTGGTTCCTCTGCGTTTCCTAAAATCAGCTTGAACATCTGAAAGTTCATTGTTCATGTATTCTTGCAGCCTGGCTTGGAAAATTTTGAGCATTACTTTTCTAGCGTGTGAGATGAGTGCAATTGTGCTGTAGTTTGAGCATTCTTTGGCATTACCTTTCTTTGGGATTGGAATAAAAACTGACCTTTTCCAGTCCTGTGGCCACTGCTGAGTTTTCCAAATTTACTGACATACTGAGTGCAGCACTTTTACAGCATCATCTTTCAGGATTTGAAATAGCACAACTGGAATTCCTTCACTTACACTATCCTTGTTCATACTGATGCTTCCTAAGTCCCACTTGACTTCACATTCCAGGATGTTTAGCTCTAGGTGAGTGATCACACCATCATGATTATCTGGGTTGTGAAGATCTTTTTTGCATAGTTCTTCTGTGTATTCTTGCCATCTTTTCTTAATATCTTCTGCTTCTGTTAGGTCCATACAATTTCTGTCCTTTATCAAGCCCATCTTTGCATGAAATATTCCCTTGGTATCTCTAATTTTCTTGCAGAGATCTCTAGTCTTTCCTGTTCTATTGTTTTCCTCTATTTCTTTGCATTGATTTCTGAGGAAGGCTTTCTTATCTCTCCTTACTATTCTTTGGAACTCTGAATTCAAATGGGTATATCTTTCCTTTTCTCCTTTGTTTTTTGCTTCCCTTCTTTTCATAGCTATTTGTAAGGCCTCCTCAGACAGACATTTTGCTTTTTTGCATTTCTTTTTCTTGAGGATGGTCTTGATCCGTGTCTCCTCTACAATGTCACCAACCTCTGTCCATAGTTCATCAGGCACTCTGTCTCTCAGATCTAGTCCCTTAAATCTATTTCTTACTTCCACTGTATAATCATAAGGGATTTGATTTAGGTCATACCTGAATGGTCTAGTGGTTTTCCCTACTTTCTTCAATTTAAGTCTGAGTTTGGCAATAAGCAGTTCATGATCTGAGCCACAGTCAGCTCCTGGTCTTGTTTTGGCTCACTGTATAGAGCTTCTCCATCTTTGGCTGCAAAGAATATAATCAATCTGATTTCGGTGTTGACCATCTGGTGATGTCCATGTGTAGAGTCTTCTCTTGTGTTCTTGAAAGAAGGTTTTTGCTATGACCAGTGCGTTTTCTTGGCAAAACTCTATTAGCCTTTGCCCTGCTTCGTTCTGTACTCCAAGGCCAAATTTGCCTGTTACTCCAGGTGTTTGTTGACTTCCTACTTTTGCATTCCAGGCCCCTATAATGAAAAGGACATCCTTTTGGGGTCTTAGTCCTAGAAGGTCTTGTAGGTCCTCATAGAACCATTCAACTTCAACTTCTTCAGCATTACTGGTTGGGGCATAGACTTGGATTACCATGATATTGAATGGTTTGCCTTGGAAACAAACAGAGATCATTCTGTCGTTTTTGAGATTGCATCCAAGTACTGCATTTCAGATTCTTTTGTTGACTATGATGGCTACTCCATTTCTTCTAAGGGATTCCTGCCCACAGTAGTAGATATAATGGTCATCTGAATTAAATTCACCCCTTCCAGTTCATCTTAGTTCACTCACTCATAGAATGTTGATGTTCACTCTTGCCATCTCCTGTTTGACCACTTCCAATTTGCCTTGATTCATGAACATAACATTCCAGTGTCCTATGCAATATTGCTCTTTACAGCATTGGACCTTGCTTCTATCACCAGTCACATCCACAATTTGTATTGTTTTTTCTTTGGCTCCATCCCTTCATTCTTTTTTTTTTTTTTTTTAAACTTTACATAATTGATATTTGGCATCCCTTCATTCTTTCTGTAGTTTTTCTCCACTAATCTCCAGTAGCATATTGGGCACCTACTGACCTGGGGAGTTCATCTTTCAGTGTCCTATCTTTTGCCTTTTCATACTGTTCATGGGGTTCTCAAGGCAAGAATATTGAAGTGGTTTGCAATTCCGTTCTCCAGTGGACCACATTCTGTCAGACCTCTCCACCATGACCGGAACATCTTGGGTGGCCCCACATGGCATGGCTTAGTTTCATTGAGTTAAATAAGGCTGTGGTCTTTGTGATCAGATTGGCTAGTTTTCCATGATTGTGGTTTCAGTCTGCCTGCCCTCTGATGCCCTATCTCAGTGCCTATTGTCTTGCTTAGGTTTCTCTTACCTTGGACGTGGGGTATCTCTTCCCAGCCCCTCCAGCAAAGCGCAGCCACTGCTCCTACCTTGAACGTGTGGTAGTTCCTCTCGGCCACTCCTGCTCTGTTTCAGCCAACTTACTTGTCCTGACAATTCCGGACGAGCCCCCAAGATGATAGCTTATGGTGAATTGTGTCAGATTCTTGATATCCAAAGAAGAAAATTTAGCTTCAGGACTAGGGACCAGGCTTGATCACTCAAGAGTTTTGTATCGCAGAGTTTTATTAAAGTATGAAAAGCCACCAGGGAAGCCCCTTAAATTATTAAGAAATGTTTTAGAAGTGAATTGCCTGGAATTCCAAACCTACCCATGGCTAGGCAAGCCTCCATCCTATGGTTTCTTAATTTTGTGCCTCTAGCTCTAAGTATACTTGCCATTGTGTCAACTACTTGAGACTTCAATGAATTGACTAACTCATGTTTGCAGAACACAGAAGTGAATTGTCAGTTACTTAGCTGTGTCCGACTCTTTGCGACCCCATGGACTGTAGCCCACTAGGCTCCTCTGTCCATGGAATTCTCCAGGCAAGAATACTGGAGTGGGTAGCTGGTCCCTTCTCCAGGAGATCTTCCCAACCCAGGGATTGAACCTGGGTCTTCCCCTTTACGAGCAGATTTTTTACTATCTGAGCCACCAGAGAAGCCCACACAGAAGAATAAATCACTATTAATAAGACAAAGTTTGAATGTTATTACCTACCAGTTTGTGCTATTGCGAGATTTAATTATGCCAATTTATCATTGGCAGTTGAAAATCAATTGAGAAAATAGTGTTACAGTGATTACAGGGGAACCTCATAAATATAGCTATAACCTTAAAACATAAATCCCAATTTTATCCATTTAAAAACATACAATTAATGTCTCATTGGCATATTACGGCAGCATTTGAACTCTCATATAAGTATTTTAAATAATCGAGCATTACATAACAATAAAAGCAAAATAGCAGTTTCATGGTGATGGTGCTGCCAACAGGTCTTAACCCAGGATTTTGCTCCTTATCAAAGCATGACTTTCTTTTCAACATTTGCCAGTAAATTTTTTTTAATAAATCATTTAAATTGCACCATCACAATACTAAATTGCTTTCACACAGATTCTACCATTCCTGTGGAAGGCTAACATTATTAACTTCTGCTGACATCTATTAAAGTGTTCTGCCTTTCCAGACCCTGTAATATTTGCATTCATTTGTGGATCATAACTTTTTACAGTGCCAAACTTAGCTGTCTGCATTTCTCTTCCACTTTGGGCATAGTTGTTGAGATAATGTAGAAAATATGTTAGAGAAAGAGAGATAATGAAGTCACTTATTAAGCCAGGTAATAAATTTTGAGTAATTGAACCATCCTTTTGTTTCAAGAACAGTAATTTCAATATTGCTATAAATTTATGGCAACTCAGCAAGATGTTATATGAAGTCGTCTTGAAACGTCTGGGCTTCAAGCAGATGTAGGATGACGACCTTTACAGAAGCAAAAGCTGGGAAAATGAGAAATTATCACTGGTCCTTTTAAAAAAGAAACATGTTGTGTTCAAGATATGATGCTTAAGATTAATCTTGTGATGCAAAGTTTAAAAAAAATATAAAATTTCAAATAAAAACTATAAATTTTTTAGCTGCACAACTATTAATACAATAAAAGTTTAAGTTGCCGACTTTCTATTTTTCATTTCCTCTTCTCTGATCTGTAATATTATTCCTTCCTCAGAAAGTGAATAATAAAAAAATATATAAAGTTTTTACCTAGTAACTGGTTTCTTCACAGATTATTTTACTTATCACTTGGAGGTATGTTCTCACTTCATCCTCTTTATTTATATTTAAGTTTTCTTTTTCATTTTTATTTATTTCTCTCTTACTATTTCTCTCTTACAAGTGGTGTAGAGTCATAATTATGGCTCTCAATGATGCACTGTTATAATTTTCTGGAAGGTGAAAAAAGGGAAAAAATAATAGGAAAGCCCATATCAATTAATTAAATAAAACATTGTTTTTTGTATTTAAATTATAACAATGATACAGTTGTTTTCAAACACTGAGTAAAATGTACCTTGTAGCTGCCAAAAGAGCTAGTAAAATATGAATCTGGCTTAGTAGAATAGATACACAATATCTAAAATATGGGAGTTCCTATTCCATGTATGAATCATACTTTGGAGCACTGTATTCATTTCTGAAGTTACACTTAGAAAAAAAAATGACAAGTTACAATAAAGTCAGAGTATAGTACCCAGAATGTTATGGCATTGAGACAGCAAAAGAGACACTTATGTATAGAACAGTCTTATGGACTCTGTGGGAGAGGGAGAGGGTGGGAAGATCTGGGAGAATGGCATTGAAACATGTATACTATCATGTATGAAACGAGTCGCCAGTCCAGGTTCGATGCACGATACTGGATGCTTGGGGCTGGTGCACTGGGACGACCCAGAGGGATGGTATGGGGAGGGAGGAGGGAGGAGGGTTCAGGATGGGGAACACATGTGTACCTGTGGCGGATTCATTTCGATATTTGGCAAAACCAATACAATATTGTAAAGATTAAAAATAAAATTAAATTAAAACTGGATCACATAAACAATGGTTGGAGTCAGTGGATAATGGTATGTGGGCACAATTTGAATCATCTTTGTATGTCTGAAGCTTTCATTAGAATTTGATCTATGTATATGATTCGTCATGTCAGAAGTAGGAAAAAAAATGCAAGAGTGATGGGAAGGCAGAGTCTGCTCAACAAAAGGAGAAACTTTTTCAAATGATCATTTTGAAACTACTGAAACTGGAAGTCAGTATTCCAACAGTACAAGTGTCCTGAAAGGTTTTGAACATGCTGTCAATAAGGTTAAAGATTCTACTCAATAATTTTACTAACTGATTTCTCAGTCATTTCCAGCTACAAGTCTATGACTTTTATTTGTCTTAAACATGGCTGGTACTTTCCCAAATAGAGATTTAATTTACCTAGTATTAATAAATGTTTCAAATTACCCCAAAATGATGTTTGGTAAATAAAAAATTTCCATACTGTTGATTCCAAATTTGGAGGGTCATTATGGGATATGTCATGCACTGTTCCTAGCTATCAACCTCTTTGAAATAAAAAGATATATGCTGTCTAAGATTATGCTGCCTCCTCACCTAAAACACCTGTGACTAATTTCTTATGGGTATGAATATTCAGCTCCCTTGCCTTACATCAGGACAACTCCAATGTCATTCCAGCTTCACAATTCTTTGTGAAATGAACTAAAGTCGTATTTTGTCTATGCTGTAATCCACATTCACAAGTTGCTAGTTCCTTTTTTTGGCCTTTATCCCAAAGGTATTGATCCTTAGAGCACTTTCTAATGAAAATTCTTGTAATCTATTCTCCATCTCAGAGTCTGCTTCCTGGAGAGATCTGAGAAGGATTGACATACTTGAGAATCTTGGCTTCTAAAACCCAGTGAATCCACTGAGCCTGACAAGGCGAATCACTCTTTCTGATTAAGGTAGGTGTTCCACCCTTTCTAGAAAACACTTGGCTGTCCCCACAATATAACTCTTCCCCTCTCAGGAACTTCCTTAATATTCCTTTCTGACCATTAGACCAATAAGTATATCAGATCAACATGTAACCAGTCCAGAGATGTCCTGGGCCTCCTGAGAGGGGAAAGGAATGATACCATGAAAAATAAAATAAAAAACACAGGGCTTAGAATATATGTAATGGCAGAATTCAGAAGGAAGTAGAGAGCAGTAGTTCTTCAGTGGGGCTTTCCAGGTGGCTCAGTGATAAAGAATACAACTGCCAAGCAGGAGACATGGGTTCAATCCCTGGGTCCAGAAGATTCCCAGGAGAAGGAAATGGCAACACATTCCAGTATTCTTGCCTGGGAAATCCCATGGACAGAGGAGCCTGGTGGGCTACAGTCCATGGAGTTGCAAAAGAGTCAGGCATGACTTAGTAACTAAACACAAAGTCTCTGTAGTGTTGGGTGTTGGATGTCAGTTCTGCATCAAGGAGAACATCTCATTGGTCCACTATATTGATGACATCATCTTAATCAGACAAGATAAGCAACAAATAGCAAGAATGTTGGAGGCCTTGGAAAGTCCCATTAACATCAGATTGTAGGCCATGAACTATAAAGAGTTAAGATAATATTATTAAGATTAATAATAAAATTCTTAGGGATCCATTGGTTTGCAGAATTCCAAAAAATACCTTCCAAAATAAAGGCCAGTGAACGTATCTCATACCTCTTATCACACAGCAGGATGTTCCATGTGTGATGGGCCATACCTGGAGAGTCTTGGCCATTATCCAATGACATGAAAAGATGCAAAGCTTGAGAAACACACAGAACAGGAAAAGGCTTTGTAGCAGGTCTAGATTTCCAGATTTTGGTGTAAGAGTTCCTAATGCTTGGATCATTTAATATAATAGACCCTATGGTCTTAGGTATATCTGTGAAAAGAAAATATGTTATGTAAGGCTTACATAAAGCTTAGCGAGAAAATTACATTGAAGTTCCCTGGGGTTCTGAAGTAAGGCTATACCATCTGCAAAGAAGTAAACATCTTTTGAATAATAGCTCCTGGTGGAATACTAGTCATGCTAGAGATACATTATAAGATACCAAATGACACATAGTCAGAAATGCTCAATCAAATCTGGATTCTGTCAAACACACTATTTGGGGCCTTACAGCAAAAGTAAGGATAGAAACACGGAGTCCAGTTAGGAGATGATTATAACAACTCCGGGAGGCAGAACTGGTGGTGCTAAGCAGAGCTCAGATTTTGGATTTCCCTTCAACAACCATTTGTTGTTAAATTGAACATGGAGTTTGATGGAAAACAGAGGGACTAGGAATGACTAGAAATTGGAGCCTGAGCTGAAGAGGGGAGATAATTGGCCATGTACATCAAAGATTATGAAAGGAGGTTTTCAAAAGACCAGGGCCAGAGTGGGGTGAAGTTATTCAAAGTTCATGTTTTAGACATGCTAAATTTGAGATACATCTTAGATTCTAGAGGAGAGGCCCCAGCTGGAGAAATGTTGGCTTTATTAGCATATAGATGATATTTAAAGCCATGAGTCTATATGAGATCATTAATGGAGGATATGAAGATAGAAAAGAGGGTCAATGACTGAATGCTGGAACTGTCTTACATTTAGAGGTCAAGAAGATGAAGGAGAGCCAGCAACAAAACCAAGATAACATAGAGACGAGAGGACCACAGCCAGGCAAAAGTTTTCTCTTGAAGTCAGTGTAAGGAAAATGTTTTGAGGAGAGTGATGGATAAATGGCATGTCATACACAGCTACTAAATATGATGACCCTACCCCATTCTGCTGCTTCTTCAAATCTGTTTAACTTTGGCATTTTTGCTTCTACTCTTTCTAATTAGATTCCATTATTTCTCTCCTTCCATCAGCCTCTGTGTTTTTTGCCCATTCCTCTTTCCTCATAACGATAACTCTTCAAGTAACAGTATTGAGTTTTTGGCAACTCACGAGGTAGAAAAGACATATATCTAGTTTATAAATACAAACATAGTTCCTGACACAATTTGGATTCTGACTTTGTATGTCCTCCAAAGAATTCAGTTCTTTTTAGACATTACCTCATTAATCTCAAGATAAACCATAGTACAAAAATGATGACATTAAAATTTATTTGAAAGTATATGGGAATAATTTCCTGAAGTAGGCCATGAACAAAATTTAGATTAAATAAAATAAATGCACCTATTGTTATAGTCTAATTTTTCTCATAAGTTCTTACAAGCGCATATTCATGGAAATATACAGAATGACTCGTTGAAATATAAATTCAGATAACACAAGTAAAAGATCCAAAATGCTGTGCCTGATTGAAATAAGCACAATATCATATCACTAACAGAATTATCATCTTTATCATGATCGCCACCATTATATGAGAAACTTTAATCATGTTAGCACTGTGCTAAGCACTTTAAGTCATGTTTAATGTTATTTAATTGTATTGTTTTATTCCAAGATTTCTGGATTGTGTTAAGACGATACATACACTTTTAGAGCTAAAAGACATTTTCAAGTTCCTGTAGTCTAATTCATTTTACAGATGAATGAAACAAGGTAAGGAAACAATCTGAAACTAGAACTCTGATACCTAGGCTTCAGTAGAGTACATAACTGTACACAATACACATTCTGTACACATTCTGTACACAGTACTGAACTGTGTCATCTTTTCTTTGTTACATTTTGTGAGCACTTATTATTTTAATTGTCATAGCCACTCTATAACTACTAGAATTACCTATCTTAGGATGAAGAATTATAGGCTTAGAAACTTTAAAAAAACTTGCCCAAGATCACACAGATTTGTGATGGACATAAAATGTGTGACTATAAAGCTTAATAGTAATTATAATGGTGAGACTTAAATCTTGATTTTATGAGAATAACTAAGATTATTGTCAACAGTATCATGGAAGCTGAAATGAAAAATCTAGAGGATAGTTTAAGCACAAGGAAGAGGAAACACAGCCCAATAATAACATCAATATTAAAAGTTGGTTCTTTAGAAAAAACAATAAAGTTGAAAAATGTCTAGCAAGACTAAGAAAGGTAACAAAATAGATAAAATATCATATTTCCATCTTATCTATCTATCTAAGCTAATACAAATTTTAAAAGGAAAATTGGCCCAGGGCAAGAAAAGGAAATTAAAGATGAATTTCAGTTGTTAAAATAGATGTAAAACTTCTGCCAAAATAAAGATAACATTGGTAAAAGTGAATAATTTTTCATATTTGAATTAACACCTTGAATTTGTGGTGCCTGAGTCATTTTTACCATTTTCATATTACTCAAAACAGTCTTCTTGCCTTTGTCATACTTCTAAACATTATCTGGTATGATTTTGCTTGGTTGGTTATTCCTTTGTTCAAAGCAGTTCACAAGCAGTATTTTTTACAGCAATGGCAAACCGCAGAATGACATTTAGCAAGGAAGTGACTTGACCACATCTGAGCTTTACCAAGGTTATTCTGTCCTTAGTATGTAGGATGTATTATGCTGGAAGAAAAAAAGTGGGGACCAGCTGTGAAGATCCTGCTATGTACATGAATGTCTACAGTGTATATGATTAAGCTGGAATAAGACAAATACTTTAGATTTAATTGTTCATAAATATTAAAGCTCTTCTGTATAGTACAGATATTTCAGTTCAGTTCAGTCACTCAGTCATGTCTGACTCTTTGCAAACCCATGAACTGCAGCACTCCAGGCCTCCCTGTCCATCACCAACTCCCAGAGTTCACCCAAACTCATGTCCATTGAGTCGGTGGTGCCATCCAACCACCTTATCTTCTGTAGTCCCCTTCTCCTCCTGCCTTCAATCTTTCCCAACATCAGGGTCTTTGTTTTTGTTTTTTTTTTTTTCATAAAGGGCTCTTCGTTATTAGGAAAACTTATATTCCATCTTTGCATTGAAATTTTATGTTATTTCACCGTCTCTTCTTCATCCTCTTACAATATATTTTCGATCTTGAGTCTTTATAAAATTAATTTTTATTGGAGTATAGTTGCTTCACAATATTGTGTTAGTTTCTACTGTAGGACAAAATGAATCAGCCATGTGTATGTGTGTGTGTGTGTATTCCTCTTCTTTTTGGGCTTTCTTCCTATTAAAGTCATCACGTGCATTAAGTAGCATTCTCTGTGCTATACAGTAGGTTCTCACTAGAGAACAGTATAAATAGGGTATGTGGGTCAATCCCAGCATCTCATTTCTTCCCATTATCTCTTTTCCCCCTTGGAATCCATACATTTGTTCTCTACTTCTGCATCTCTACTTAAAAGACCTAAATAGACATTTCTCCAAAGAAGACATACAGATGGCCAACAAATATATGAAAAGATGGTCAACATAACTAATTACTAGGGAAATGCAAATAAAAACAAGTCTCACCTTACATCGGTTAGAAGAGCCATTCTTGAGTCTTTTTTTTGAATTAATTTTATAAAATATTTGTATGCCACAAAAAGATGTATGTAAATTAAAATTTTGTGTTGGTTGAATTCTCTCTAACCATAAGGTTCTAAATGATTTTCTGGATTGAGTTATCATAATAATGAGTCAGCTCTTTGCAACAGGTGGCCGAAGTATTGGAATTTCAGCTTCAACATTAGTCCTTCCAATGAACACCCAGACCTGATTTCCTTTAGGATGGACTGGTTGGATCTTCTTGCAGCCAAAGGGACTCTAAAGAGTGTTCTCCAACACAACAGTTCAAAAGCATCAATTCTTCAGCACTCAGCTTTCTTTATAGTACAACTCTCACATCCATACATGGTCACTGGATAAATCATAGTCTTGACTAGACGGACTTTGTTCACAAAGTATTGTATCTGCTTTTTAATATGCTGTCTATATTGGTCATAATTCCTTCCAAAGAGTAAGCTTCTTTTAATTTCACGGCTGCAATCAACATCTGCAGTGATTTTGGAGCCTCCAAAAATAAAGTCAGCTACTGTTTCCTCTGGGCATCAGAGGGCAGACACACTGAAACCATAATCACAGAAAACTAGCCATCTGATCACACAGGTCACAGCCTTGTCTAACTCAATGAAACTAAGCCATGGCGTGCGGGGCCAACCAAGACAGACGGGTTATGGTGGAGAGGTCTGACAGGATGTGGTCCACTGGAAAAGGCAATGGCAAACCACTTCAGTATTCTTGCCTTGAGGACCACATGAACGGTAAGAAAAGGCAAAATGATATGATACTAAAAGAGGAACTCCCCAGATCCGTAGGTGCCCAATATGCTACTGGATATCAGTGGAGAAATAACTCCATAAAGAATGAAGGGATGGAGCCAAAACAAAAACAATACCCATTTGTGGATGTGACTGGTGATAGAATCAAGGTCTGATGCTGTAAAAAGCAATATTGCATAGGAATATGGAATGTCAGGTCCATGAATGAAGGCAAATTGGAAGTGGTCAAACAGGAGATGGCAAGAGTGAACATCGACATTCTAGGAATGAGTGAACTAAAATGGACTGGAATCTGTGAATTTAACTCAGATGACCATTGTATTTATTACTGTGGGCAGGAATCCCTTAGAAGAAATGGAGTAGTAATCATCATCAACAAAAGAGTCCAAAATGCAGGACTTGGATGCAATCTCAAAAACAACAGAATGATCTCTGTTCATTTCCAAGTCAAACCATTCAATATCATGGTAATCCAAGACTGTACCTCAACCAGTAATGCTGAAGAAACTGAGGTTGAACGGTTCTATGAAGACCTACAAGACCTTTTAGAACTAACACCCAAAAAAGATGTCCTTTTCAAAATAGGGGACTGGAATACAAAAGTAGGAAGTCAAGAAACACCTAGAGTAACAGGCAAATCTGGCCTTGGAATACAGAATGAAGCAGGGCAAAGGCTAATAAAGTTTTGCCAAGAAAACACACTGGTCATAGCAAACACCCTCTTCCAAGAACACAAGAGAAGACTTTGCACGTGAACATCACCAAATGGCCAACACTGAAATCAGATCGATTATAATCTTTGCAGCCAAAGAGGGAGAATCTCTATACAGTCAGCAAAAACAAGATGGGGAGCTGACTGTGGCTCAGATCGTGAACACCTTATTGCCAAATTGAGACTTAAATTGAAGAAAGTAGGGAAAACCACTAGACCATTCAGGTATGACCTAAATCAAATTCCTTGTGATTATACAGTGGAATTGACAAATAGATTTAAGGGGCTAAATCTGATAGAGTGCCTGATGAACTATGGAAGGAGGTGGGTGACATTGTACCAGAGACAGGGTTCAAGACCATCCCCATGGAAAAGAAATGCAAAAAAGCAAAATGTCTGTCTGAGGAGGACTTACAAATAGCTGTGAAAAGAAGAGAAGTGAAAAGCAAAGGAAAAAGCAAAAGAAAAGGAAAGATATTCCCATTTGAAGGCAGAGTTCCAAAGAATAGCAAGGAGAGATAAGAAAGCCTTCCTCAGTGATCAATACGAAGGAATAGAGGAAAACAACAGAATGGGAAAGAATAGAGATCTCTTCAAGAAAATTAGAGATAGCAAGGAAATATTTCAAGCAAAGATGGGCTCAATAAAGGACAGAAATGGTATGGACTTAACAGAAGCAGAAGATACTAAGAAGAGGTGGAAAGAATACACAGAAGAACTGTACAAAATATAGCTTCGTGACCCAGATAATCACAATGCTGTGATCACTCACCTGGAGCCAGACATCCTGGAATGTGAAGTCAAGTGGGCCTTAGGAAGCATCACTACGAACAAAGCTAGTGGAGGTGATGGCATTCCAGTTGAGCTATTTCAAATCCCGAAAGATGATGCTGTGAAAGTGCTT
Source organism: Bos mutus (assembly GCF_027580195.1). Taxonomy (NCBI): domain Eukaryota; kingdom Metazoa; phylum Chordata; class Mammalia; order Artiodactyla; family Bovidae; genus Bos; species Bos mutus. Next base: position 54,320,601 of record NC_091617.1, read on the forward strand.
CACTCAATATGCCAGCAAATTTGGGAAACTCAGCAGTGGCCACAGGACTGGAAAAGGTCAGGTTTTCACTCCAATCACAAAGAAAGACAATGCTTAAGAATCCTCAAACTACCGCACAATTGCACTCATCTCACATGCTAGTAAAGTAATGCTCAAAATTCTCCAAGCCAGGCTTCAGCAATACATGAACCGTGAACTTCAAGATGTTCAAGCTGGTTTTAGAAAAGGCAGAGAAACCAGAGATCAAATTGCCAACATCCACTGGATCACTGAAAAAGCAAGAAGTTCCAGAAAAACATCTATTTCTGCTTCATTGACTATGCCAAAGCCTTTGACTGTGTGGATCACAATAAACTGTGGAAAATTCTGAGAGAGATGGGAATACCAGACCACCTGACCTGCCTCTTGAGAAACCTATATGCAGGTCAGGAGGCAACAGTTAGAACTGGACATGGAACAACAGATTGGTTCCAAATAGGAAAAGGAGTACATCAAGGCTGTATATTGTCACCTTGCTTATTTAATTTATATGCAGAGTACATCATGAGAAACACTGGGCTGGAAGAAGCACAAGCTGGAATCAAGATAGCCGGGAGAAATATCAATAACCTCAGATATGCAGAGAACACCACTCATATGGCAGAAAGTAAAGAGGAACTAAAGAGTGTCTTGATGAAAGTGAAAGAGGAAAGTTAAAAGGTTGGCTTAAAGCTCAACATTCAGAAAACGAAGATCATGGCATCCGGTCCCACCACTTCATGGGAAATAGATGGGGAAACAGTGGAAACAGTATCAGACTTTATTTTTGGGGGCTCCAAAATCACTGCAGGAAGTAACTGCAGCCATGAAATTAAAAGACGCTTACTCTTTGGAAGGAAAGTTATGACCAACCTAGATAGCATTTTCAAAAGCAGAGACATTACTTTGCCAGCGAAGGTCCATCTAGTCAAGGATATGGTTTTTCCAGTGGTCATGTATGGATGCGAGAGTTGGACTGTGAAGAAACCTGAGTGCCAAAGAATTGATGCTTTTGAAGTGTGGTGTTGGAGAAGACTCTTGAGAGTCCCTTGGACTGCAAGGAGATCCAACCAGTCCATCCTAAAGGAGATCAGTCCTGGGAATTCATTGGAAGGACTGATGCTAAAGCTGAAACTCCAATACTTTGGCCACCTCATGCGAAGAGTTGAATCATTGGAAAAGACCCTGATGCTGGGAAGCATTGGGTGCAGGAGGAAAAGGGGACGACAGAGGATGAGATGGCTGGATGGCATCACCTACTCAAAGGACATGAGTTTGAGTGAACTCCAGGAGTTTGTGATGGACAGGGAGGCTTTTCATGTGTGATTCATGGGGTCACAAAGAATCGGACACGACTGACCAACTGAACTGAACTGACTGACTGTTTCCCCATCTATTTTCCATGAAGTGATGGGACCACATTTCACAATCTTAATAACTCATGCGGGATACTTGGGTTGTATCCCTGGATTGGGGAGATCCCTCTAGAGAAGGGAAAGGCTACCCACTCCAGTATTCTGGCCTAGAGAAGTCCATGGACTGTATAGTCAATGGGGTCACAAAGAGTTGGACACAACTTTTTTTGGGATTAGGATCTCTGAAGACGTCATTAAGATGAAATTATTAGGGCAATTCCTAAAGCAATATGGGCTTCACAGTTGGCGGCTTGTGGTAAGAACCCACCTGCCAATGCAGGAAACTTCAGAGATTGGATTCTACCCCTGGGTTAAGAAGATCCCCTGGAGGAGGGCATGGCAACCCACTCCAGCATTCTTGCCTGAAGAATGCCATGGAAAGAGGAGCCTGGTCTGTCCATGGAACTGCAAAGAGTGGAACACGACTGAAGTGACTTGGCACACATACAATGCAATATGACTGACTTCTTTTAAAAAGAGACACACAGAGACAGACACACAGAGAGAATAATGCCATGTGAGGACAGGGTCAGATTTTGGAGAGATGCAGCTTCAAGCCAAGGATTCACAACATCAGCCACTTAAGAGAAAGGCATTAAATAGATTTTCCCCTAGAGTCTTCAGCTTGGGTCTGCAGACACTTTGACTCCAGATCTCCAGCTTTCAGAACTATGAGGGAATAAAATTCTGTTTGAAGCCACCCAGTTTTAGGCCATTTTTTAACAACAGCCCTGGGAAACTAATACCACTTATTCAACTTGGTAAAGTAACACCTTATTCAAGTTTCAGATTTTCTCCTCCTTCAAATAGATATATTAATAATTACCATTAGGTCTTAATTTCTCTGTAGTCTGAGCTTCCTCATCTGTAAAATAGGAATGATAACAGTATCCTCACCGTAATGTTAAAAAGACTGAATAAGCATTATATGTAAAGCACTTCCTTCTGAATTCTGAAACAGAAGAAAAGGTTCCTAAGTATTTGCTATTTTATTTGATTTGTATTCTTGTAATGTGTTTAACACAGTGCTTAAAAATGACAAGCACTGGTTAAATATTCCTATTCTGATTAAATAATAAAGTTACATAAAATACAAGGTACCTCAAATGCAGCAAGCCTTCAAAAAATGTATGCCATTATAATTAGTTTTGTAAATAAAATAATTAATCATTTAATTTATAATTAAATTTTCTGATGAAGCTGTAAGTTAATCTTTAAAATACTAAAGTAAATTGCTTCAAATGGAGTAGTTTATGCTTTGATGAACTCTGAGGTCTGTATAATCTCTGAATTTAAAATGAGAAACAGACAAGTATTTCTTGAAGAAGAGATACAGTACTTAAAAAGAAATGAATTTAGAATAAACTGAAAGAGAGCAATTCCTAATTTAATTAACTATTGCAATTATGAAAAGAATTGTCATGTTTTTAGAAAATGCACATTGAGGTATTCATGGGGAAAGGACATTATAGCTGCAACTGACTTTGAACTGGATCAGTAAATTATCCTATTTATCTATCTATGTTTGTCATATTTAAACAGAGGTGGATAAAAGTATAGGTAAAATACTAAGACTATAAAAAATCTAGGGAAGATCACACAAGAAATATTTGTAATATTTTTCTATAAATCTAAAGTTAATTCAAAAGTTAGAAAAAGGAATGTCACAAAAGAATAAGTAGGAAATTAATATAAAATAGAGATAACCTGATTAGCCACTTAGATCTCAAAGTTATTTTTGATGAATGATTTAAAGCATGACTTCAATAGAATCTAGCCTGCATAATTTGAAAATAAATGGGAAACAGGACTATAGACATTCACTTTACAGATAACTATATTCAAACAAAATTAGCTGAGAAAGTGATGAGCATTTTTTCACATTACTTTCTTTTACCAAACAATAGAGTATGTGTAAATACAAATGAAACCATTATTTTTCCAAAAAAACATTTCTGAACCTTTGTTCTTTTCAGCCATGCAAGATCACCTGACATGTTACCTTTTTTAGCTCTCTGGAATATATGCAGAGAGTGTATGGAATAAATACTGTGATATCATTTTTAAGGAGTTATAACATGAAGAACGTTGGCAGGAGTTATTTTTGTTTCTATGAATGGGTTTGCCTGATAGATTCCTTCTATAGGAAGAAATTTTCCCAGTAATCTTACAGAGGGGCTTCCCTTGTGGCTTAGCTGGTAAAGAGTCCACCTGCAATGTGGGAGACCTGGATTCTTTCCTGGGTTGGGAAGATCCCCTGGAGAAGGGAATGGCTACGGACTCCAATATTCTGGCCTGGGGAATTCTATGGTATGTATAGTCCACGGGGTTGCAGAGTCAGACACGACTGAGCGACTTTCACTCACTCACTCAATCTTACGGATACAGTGTGGACCACCAGATGCTATTTTTGTTTAATGACTTTCCAGCCTTAAAGACGTTTTCATTGTATATAGCAAGTTTTGAATTGGAAAGCTGCCAAATTTACTCTAATTTAGGCTTTGATATTACAAATGAATGTCTTCATAAGTCATAAATCATCCTGTAAAAGTATCAATGAGTCTAAATGCCATACCAAAACAATTTCAGGCCCAAAGGATGACTATGCTATATTGAACAAAAAGTTTAATTAGTCAGTAGATCAAAGCAAGTTTAAGTTATCTTCAGATAAACTGGACTACATTTTTAAAACATATGTGCACCAGACTTCATCTATAAAATAAGTTTTCCATCATTGATGTATATTTGCGGCCATTTATTAAGAGGTGACCAATAACTCTGCCTTGTACACAGTGTCCTTCATGCAAAAATCTGTCACAAACTAAAGTCAAACCTTCCCAATTTATGCTGCAAGAAACTAGTCTATCTCTGCAGTAACAGTATATTTATTGGTGGTGAAAATATACAGCAAGGATCTTTTTCTCTAAGCAACAGTAAAACATCTCCATTAAAGTAAATTCATACCCTTAACTAATTTGTTTGGTAGGAGGCTTAAGAAGAATTATAAATTAATTTTAAAATCTGTCACCTGTGTTAATTATTTAGAGGCTTCCCAGGTAGCACTAGTAGTAAAGAACTTGCCTGCCAATGCAGGAGACATAAGAGATGTGAGTTCAATCCCTGGGTTGGGAAGATCCCCTGAAAATGGCATCCCACTCCAGTATCCATGCCTAGGAAATCCCATGGACAGAGGAGCCTGGCAGGTTACAGTCCATAATGTCACAGAGTCTGACATGACTAAGCACGTACCCACACTCATTAATTATTTGGGGCTCCCTAATGGCTCAGCAGGTAAAGAATCCACCTGCAATGCAGGAGAACTGGTATTTGTTTTTGAATATTTTACCACCCCAAAACTTAATGCTTTAAAACAACCCTCACTATTTGTTCATGATACTGGGGATTGGCAACATGGCAGGGCTCAGCTGGCATAGTTCATCTCTGTTCCTCGTGGTTTCAGCTGGACTCAGCCATGCTGTTGTAGTCAGTTAACAGGTCAGCTGGTTGGTCCTGGAGGACTTCAGTTACTTCATTGGCAACTGGCTGGAGCTGTTGGTCAGGATGTGTGGCAGTTCCAGCAGACTACCTCAGGCTTTCCTGTATAGCATCTGATTTCTAAGAGAACAAGAACAGAGCCTGGACATCCTCTTATATTAATCTATCAAAGGTCAAAGCAAGTTATGTGGCCAGCCTATATTAAAGGGAAGGGAAATAGTCTCCAATTCTTCATGGGAAGAATTCCAAAGTCACCTTGAACACAAGCACAGAATAAAGACCAATTGTTGTGGCCATCTTTGCAAACAATCAATTTATCACATTGATATGTAAATACTAGAAATATTTCTTTAAAAATGAGTCTAATAGTAATTTTGCAAAATTTTCAACTAACTATCCCTCTTCTTCATGCTGTTTTTGTTTCCAATAGATTCATTTTAAATGCTTCCAAATATTTGTCCTAAATTCAGGCTACTTGTTTTCCTTGAGGTTGGGTAACTTTTCCTTGAAAACATAGTGACTCTCCGTAAAAATCTCAGTGTTGGGTCTTTCTTTCACCAAGTTTTTAAATTGCTGTTTCTCCTTGGTCAACATCTTCTAAAATTGATCAATTATTGCACATCACCTGGATATTTTAACTGAAGCCCATTAAGATGTTTGTATTTTGTTAAATTGGTCACAGTATCAAAACTTCCTTTCAGTGCTCTTTTGGACAGGCGTGCTGAAACCAGAATGGAGGGCTTCTTGAGAACAACTGGAGATAGATGAGTGACTTTTCTTATTTCATGTATTTTATAGATGATCTCATTTGTATGACCCAGAAGTGGAAATATGGAATGGTCTAAATAACATGTAGCCAGAATAATTTAACTTTAGATTCCAAAACTTTATCAAACAAAAGACTTCATAACTGAGATATTAGGAGAGAAACTCTGGAGGTAGAATAGCAACCTCCTGCAACCTCAGGCACAGGGCAGATTTTCTATAAATCCTCATTTTTGAAATATTGGGCTTCAGCAACCACTGCATCACTTATAACCACAGGCACGAAGTGTATCCTGCTGGAGGACAACTATAAAGCTAATGGCACAAATATGTGGTTTCAGGAAAATAAGCAGCTTTCACAGATGGATCATTATGTTCCCCTGCTCATTTCCATTCTGCTTCAAATTTCCAAAAATTTTAGGTTTGTACACTGGAGTAGTTATGTTATTTAGGGTACTAGTTGGGCTGATTTAACAGTGATTTACACCAATACAGAGTGTTTATTTCACTCTCATACATGTCTGAGATGCAGGGCTGTTCTGTTCCAAGACCTGGCTCTGAGACATGGGGTCCATCTCCCTTGTTGTTCCTTCATTACCAATTCTTCTTGGTCCATGATGGCTCCCCATAACTAAGCTGAGCCTAGCAGGAAGAAAAGTGGGAGTGGAGGACAAGGAGCTTCCCTTTAGGGACATGGCTCAGCAGTTGCATACATCACTTGGCGTACATGTCACTTTCAGATTTAAATCATATGATCAATCTAATTCTAAGGATAAGACTATAGTTCCTATTTGAATGTTGTTCAGTTGCTCACTTGTGTCCGACTCTTTGCAACTATGTAGACGGCAGTACACCAAGCTTCCCTGTCCTTCACTATACCCGGAGTTTGCTCACATTCATGTCCATTGAGTTGGTGATGCCATCCAAACATCTCATCCTCTGTCATCTCCTTCTCCTCCTGCCCTCAATCTTTCCCAGCATCAAGGTCTTTTCCAATGAGTCAGCTCTTCCAATATGTCATCATGTGGCCAAAGTAGTAAAGCTTCAGGTTCACATCAGTCCTTCCAATGATTATTCAAGGTAGATTTCCTTTAGGATTGACTGGTTTGATTTCCTTGCAGTCTAAGGGACTCTTGAGTCTTCTCCAGCACCACAATTTGAAGGCATCAGTTTTTTGGCACTCACCTTTTTATTCTAACTCCCACATCCATACATGACTACTGAAAAAACCATAGATTTATTATACGGACCTTTGTCAGCAAAGTGATGTCTCTACTTTTTAATATGCTTTCTAGGTTTGTCATAGCTTTTCTTCCAAACAGCAAGCATCTTTTAATTTCATGGCTACAGTCACTATCTATAGTGATTTTGGAGGCCCACCCCCAAAAAATGCCTGTCAGTGCTTCTACTTTTTCCCCTTCTATTTGCCATGAAGTTGTGGGACCAGATGCCATGATTTTAGTGTTTTGAATGTGGTGTTTCAAGCCAGCTTTTTAGTTCTCCTCTTTCATCCTCATCAAGAGGCTTATTAGTTCCTCTTTGCTTTCTGCCATTAAGGTGGTATCATCTGCCTATCTGGGGTTATTGATATTTCTCCTGGCAGTCTTGATTCCAGATGGCAATTCATTCAGTTTGGTATTTCGGATGATGTACTCTGTATGTAAGTTAAATAAGCAGGATGACAATATACAGCCTTGTCATATTCCTTTGTCAATTTTGAACCAGTCCATTGTTTCATGTCTGGTTCTAACTGTTGCTTCTTGACCTGCATATAGATTTCTCAGGAGGCAGGTAAGGTGGTCTGGTATTCCCATCTCTTTAAAAATTTCCCACAATCTGTTGTGATCCACACAGTCAAAGTGTTTAGCATAGTCAATGAAGCTGAAGTAGATGTTCTTCTGGAATTCTCTTGCTTTTTCCATAATCCAGCAGATGTTGGCAATTTGTTCTCTGGTTCCTCTGCCTTTTCTAAACCCACCTTGTACATCTGGAAGCTCTGGGTTCAGGTATTGCTGAAGCCTAACCTGAAGGATTTGAGCATTACATTGCTAGTGTGTAAATTGAGAGCAATTCTATGGTAGTTTGAACATTCTTTGACATTGCCCATCTTTGGGAGTGGAATGGAAACTGACTTTTTCTAGTTCTGTAGCCACTGCTCAATCCACCTACTTGGGTAGCCAAAACCAAGCTATAATTCAATGGGGAAAGTTCTATTACTAGAGAAAATATTGAGGCTAATGGATTCTGTAGGACAACTAACCATGTCAGCCACATTATTCAAACTAAGTTGTGAACACAGCAATTAATTGCCTCTAGGGAAGTTTGCCATTGCATATCAAAAGCCTCCAATATGTACTCACCAGCACAATAATCATATTGCTAGGAATAGCACAATAAATGACTATGGATGTGCAGAAAGATTTTGCTATAATTATTATCATTGCAATATAAATAATGTGAGAAGAAAAGCCCTACAGATTTAACAATAAGTAACGAATTTCCCAGGTGGCACAGTAGTAAATAATCTGCCTGCCAATGCAGGAGGCCAAAGAGACTCAGGCTTGATCCCTGGGTTGGGAAGATCCCTTGGAGAATGAAATGGCAGCCCATTCCAGTATTCTTGCCTGGAAAATTCTATGGACATATGACCCTGGCAGGCTACAACCCAGGGGTCACAGAGAGTTGGACATAACTGAGCATGCAGCACCCATAAGAATTGGGTAAATATAGATTAGTATTAAACTGTAGGTTTGCTCACTGGAGTAGTTATATTATCTAGAATATTGGATCAGCTGTTTTCACGGAGATCAAATAAACAATGGATGACAGAATTATCCCATGAATTATTGAGTAAAAAAAATTGAGCAAAACATAAATGTTGTTTCATTTTATATAACTTATTTATAAATTATATTTTATGTCAAAATTAAATAAATATTAATCTTGATTATCTCTCTAAATGGTCATATTCTTTTTCTTAGAAATGTGGATACTTTTATAAGAAATAAAATAGTTTTTAACCTTCATTTTTTAAATTAATTTATTTTAATTGGAGGCTAATTACTTTACAATATTGTAGTGGGTTTTGCCATACATTGACATGAATTAGCCATGGGTGTATATGTGTTCCCCATCCTGATTAAAACTCATTCTTTTAATGATAGAAAGTATATATATTAATAGAAGATTACTGAAAAACATGGAATTCTAATGTCCTATCAATCTCACATTTTAAAAGTAATCCTTTATTTTGGCTGTAGTTTGAATTCAGCACAGTATTAATAACTGGGGAATATAACACTCTTCATTTACTTTAGAAGCTTTTTTGGTTGGGTTGTGCTCCAATGAAAGCAGGAATATGTGTTGGTTGCAGCAGTTTTGAGAATGTAATCCATCAATTTGGAAATTCAGAATCCAAATAATTTGGCTCAGGGCTGCTCATTTCTTTCTAGGGGTATCTTATCTCCTTTAACATAGGTCCCCATTAGGATTTGCTGTATTTTTGAAAAGGCAGCAAAGAGTTAAAATTAGCTTGCAATAGAGAAGCAACATATCAGCTTGCCCCCTAGATCTAGTTTAAATAGGAAATATTTCTGAGTAAGGATTGCATAAAGCAGCAAGTTGAGAGAGTTGCCAGGAATGGATTCAAAAATAAATAAATAAAAGTCTGCTTGTTAGGAAGATCTAGCCAGAATTATAGCAGTGACTTATCCGGGCTTCCCTGGTGGGTCAGAGGTTAAAGTGTTTGCCTGCAACGTGGGAGACCTGGGTTCTAATCCCTGGGTTGGGAAGATACCCTGGAGAAGGAAATGGCAACCCACTCCAGTATTCTTGCCTGGAGAATCCCATGGACGGAGGAGCCTGGTGGGCTACAGAGTCCACAGGGTCGCAAAGAGTTGGATACGACTGAGCTACTTCACTTTCACTTTCTTTTAATGTACACAATAACGGGACCCCATGACACCCATTTATTTGACCATCAGATTTCATTAAAGAGAAGGAAATTTAATCTCCAGATAGATTTCTTTCTTTACCACTACTTAATTATGATAACTTCATCATGTTAACAAAATGGATTACATTTGTTTTCCCTGCTCTCACCAGGGCCTAACTGGTAAATAGTCCATCAACATTTCCATTTCAACCCTAGTGTTTCAAGGGGATATGCTTTGACTAAAATAAGCTGCAAGCAACTACTTGCTCAGCCCCAAATTATTATTTGTTAAGTCAAATAGTTCTGTAGCAGTTTAACCTTCCTTAAGGAAAGGAGGACAAATTTGGCCCTTGTCTGCACCCACCAGTAGGTTTATTTTTCTTCCTCAAATATTCTTGGAAGCTCCAATTAGTATTTTAAATCTTCTATGAATTTATAATGATTGAGAGTTTATTTTGCATGGCACCCAGTAGCCAGCTAAGACCCTAGGACTAGATTTTGTCTGTTTCTGCTGAGAATGTAACAGTAGGGTCAGACTCATACTTGAATGGCCGTCTCCCTTGGAATAAATTTTGGTTGTGCATTTATAGGCAAACTTTAACTAAAAGAATTTTGCTCTGTTTTTGTATGCAATAAAATAAATGAATCTGACCTTCCCCTGCTATGATAGCTCAATATTATCTTGGACATACTTACAGACTAGCAATATGAGAAAGACCTCAAATGTCAACCAAGATAGAAAAACCAACAGATGGATACTTTCTCAGCTTCTATACAAATACCATAGCTTGTGAGTGGAACAGGAAATTTGAGGGATAATAATGATAACAATAAACAAAATGATATTTTTATTAAGTCTGAGAATGTATCTTAAAAATAAAACATTTATAGAATGAATCCAGGTGACTATATATGTTTTATTTTGAGAACTGTAAAACTTGTAAGACTTCAGCAGCACATATACTAAAATTGGAATGATACAGAGAAGATTAGCATGGCTCCTGCGTAAGGATGACATGCAAATTCGAGAAGCATCCCATATATATTTTTTTTTAATTGTGTATTCCATCCTTAAAAAGTTTGTTCCTATTTCATTATGGGCAGTTCACACAAGGCAAAAATATTAAATGGTTGATTTTAGTGTGTTGTATAACTTTGCTGTATATCAAACTAATTTTTACAAGTTTTCATCCTAAACCTCAAATCATGTAATTAATAATTTACCTGTTTATTTATGACCTAATTGTGATTCTTTTATTAATAAAAGCTAGTGGAAAAGGAAAAAAAAACTTGTGAACAATGATATGCACTGACTGACTCTCTTTTTATTGAAATTTAACAAAAGAGTATGCTAACATAAGGATTTGTCATATTACTTAGAGATGTAGCTTATATTCTTTTTTCTTGTTATATGTGTTGTTAAAATTTGCTCCTTTTTTTAATCTACACTTTTGGTCTAATTTTTTTCTTTATTAGGCAATTCTGTATATTTTTATGCTGGATAAACTTCCTTATGAAAATATCAAGTTATCCTACAAATGCATGGCCATTCCAACTTAAATATACAATTAAAATATGTTGACTTAACAGAACATAAAAGAACAATTGTATAACTGTCTCAGTATATGAAGAAAAGTCATTTGATAATAAATTCTTAATTTTTAAATAATGTAGCAAAATCAGAATAGAAGGGAATAGAGAATAACTACCAAAAGCCTATGGGGTTGTATAACTGTATGTTTAAAAATGATTGAATTGGTAAATTTATGTTTAGTTTAGCACATTATGTATAAAATATACATAAATATTAAAAAGATAGTGTGGGAAGATACAAATAATTATGTCATATTAGTAGCATATGCTAGATTATTGAGAAAGCTATATTGAATACTTCAACACAAATTCAATTATCAATACTACCAAGTTTAAGAACTACAATACTGCTCTATATGTTTTATTGATCACTTTTGTTTTCTAGATAAGAACTTAATATTATCTCATTTAATTGTTATAACAATCCTATGAGATAGAAATTAATGTGTGCATTTTATAGATGAGGCATCTGTGATTCAGGAAGTTGAAATTAGCTGCCTGAAGCCACACAGCTAGAAGGTGCTGAAGCTGTAATTCAGACCCAGATCCATCTGACTCTGACATTGATGTTTATAGCGCTTTTGCTAGTGCCTCCTATGGTTACATTCATTAAACCTCACTGGACTGAACACAAAAGGACATTTTTTTTTTAAATAACATAAACAAAACTGGACACTCTAGAAATGTGTGTACATCTTAATTCCTGGAACCAGTGACTGTGACATCATTTTTCAAATGGCCTTTTCAGACATAATTAAGGATTTGAAGTGAAAAGATTATCCTGTATTATCCAATGGATGCAAAATTCAATGATATATGTCCTTATAGGAGGTACACAAGGGATATTTGCTAGAGAGAAAAGGGAGTGGCAGTGTTACCAAGGAGGTAGAGATTGGGCTGAGTGCTCTCACAAGCCAAGGAATGCCTGGAGTCACCAGGAGCTAGAAGAAGTAAGAAACAGAAGCTTCCCCCAATTCTTTGGAGGAAGTGTGGCCCTGCCACACCTTAATTTTGGACTTGTGGCTTCCAGACCAATGTAATAATTCCTGTTGTCTTAATAAAAGAAAAAAAAACTGTAGAAAACATCAAATTTAATAGTGAAAATGTAAGAGGCATGATCACTAGATGAGAAAAAGACAAAAATGCCTGCTGTCATTATTTCTACTCAACTTTGTTACTGTTAAGTCTTAACTCCTCCAAGAAATCAACAGTCAGGAAAGAAAATCCCAAAATGCCCTTGTTTGGAATCAACAGGGAAAAAAAGTCACAGTAGTCACAATGTATCATTCTTTTTAGTGAGCTGGGGAGCTATGCTGCCATTTCTCAAAATTGTCTGTAGAACCAGAATACCCAGGAATCTCGGAGAACAAAGCAGACTTTTTGCTTTTCCACTTTTTAATTTTATTTGCTTCTCTTCTGTATTCCCTTTGCATCTTTTCCCTATCATTCACCTCACTCTGACATTGGTTCCCTTGAGTAGAAAACATTGTAAAGTTTTATGACCACTGGAGTTGGCATTTTTCTGTTAAGTCATTGTGTTTGATGGATATAGGAATCATTGCTTTAATTTACTATGTGATTACAGTAAATATATTAAATCAACACTTCACATTTCTGAAAGCAATTTATTTTAAAAATACAGTATGTTTATGACTTCAGATATTAAAGTCATGTTTATATTCTCATTTTAATCAAATTTAGGACAGAAAATCTCTTCAGCAGTTGAGATAACCACAAAATAAGTCTAAGTCCATAACTTGGCAGTAATTAACTTAAGGGGTAGTGCCGGGGTCCAGCCCCGGCTGATCCAGGGTATTCGAAGCGGGGACGGCGTCGGCGACCTATTTATTTAAATATTTTATCAAAGATATAAAGAGTAATAGGATGAGGATAGCTCAGTAGGAAAATTCAGTGGAAAAAAGAGGCTGAGTAGCTCGGTTTACGCGGGAGACCAATAAAACTTCAAGACAAGAAGCTTGCACCACTTACGTAGGCCACAGGCGTCCTTCCATTCTCCCGAAGGAGAGGAGACACTGAGGCCTCCCCGGTTGGATCTTAGAAGCCCAGGCATAATTAGTAAGCATGGCGGGTTCCGCGCTCCAGATGGAGACTCAGCCAGAGTGGGAGAGAGAGCAACATGGGGAGACCAGCATTTCGAGAAACTGATCCCAATTCTTTATTTTCCAGAGTCTGTTTTTACACACTGAGATGTTATACAAAAGTCACGTGGGGACAGCAGTCCTGACTTTTATTAAAGTCAGGTGCTTCACACAAATGTATACAGAGGTCTTAGGGGTGTTACATCATCTTCTGGCCAGGGGGGGCCTGCTGACAATTTACGACCCTCTCCTTGTGACAATGGTCAGTCAACCAGGACACTTATTTCTCCAGGGGTGATTATTCTTAAAACAGACGCCACCCAAATAAAGTTACATTCCTATAGGGTGAGGGTGTAGTGGGTTTTAGTTAAGGAAAGAATTTACTTAGCCTAAGGTCTAATGTGATTTATATCAAAGGTTAATACTTATTTCTTCTATATATTCATTAATGTGTGTAAGGGCAGGGGATGTGGAGACTTAGCAACAAACATTGGCTCAACAAATGAAAAACCCTTCACCAATACAATTTCTAATCAGCCCATTATACTTATACTAATAGTTTTCTAACTTTTCTAAGGAACCTGTTTTTAGAAGGTTTAAAGCATCTCGTGCCTCTCACGGTTGGGAGGCTGTGAGCAATCACATGTGGCCGGACAAGCCTGTCAGGCAGGCTAGAGAACCTTCAGAGGAGTTTGTAGGTTAAAACACTCTTATCATGCCCAGGAATTATTATTAACTGGAGCTCTAAGTTAACTCCTTCTCCGAAAGAGGTGGTGGGGGACAGCCCCCTGTAAAGTCAGAGGTGTAGGTGAGCACAAAGTAGTAAAGTAGGCAGGCTCTGGTTATGGGGGTAGATGCTTGAGGATTTCCAGGGGGACTCCTGAGGCTCAATCCCGCCTTTGCGTATGTTGAGCCTCCTTCCTCATGACCTTTGCCACGGGCGGAGTACCTCACTCTGGCCCCCAACAGGGTAGAAATTATGTTTGGAATAATCCTCAGAAACTGGATATTGAGCTCTTGAAAGCATGTGTACTGAAACTGTGACTACTTTTATCCTTTTCCTTAAATATAGAGAAGGAGGTAGAATATGAATATGGTATGTGGGTATATCCAGGTGGCTTCCCTGGTGGCTTAGTGGTAGCGTATCCACCTGCCAAGCAGGAGATGTGGGTTCCATCCCTGGGTCGGGAAATGCTCTGGGGAAGAAAATGGTAATCCACTCCAGTATTCTTGCTTGGGAAATCCCATGGACAGAGGAGCTATAGTCCACGGGGTTGCAAAAGAGTTGGACATGTCCTAGCAACTAAACAGCAAACAGCAATATACCCCAATATAGCCACATTGTTCTGGAATTTGATAATTGGTAGAAACTAATTACCTCTACCAATGTCTACCTCCATGATTAACTTTGTGGTCTTGGACAATTCATTTCACTAATATGGGCCTCCGTTTCCTCTCCCTATAAATTATTAAATTCAATTAGGTCATCTCTCAAATGGTTTCCATTTCTGACATTCCTTGAGTGTTTAAACACAAAATGATGATATCTGCTCTTCATCAAATAGGATTTATATATCTATCATTATGCTAAATATTTTATCTGCATTTTTATTAAATCATCACCACACTTCTCTGAGGAAGAATTTTTAAGTCCAATTTTATAGATGAGAGAACAAAGACACAGAGAGAAAAGATAATTGGACAAAATCTTATAGGAATAAAATTACAAAGGCAGAGTTTGAACCTTGAGTCTAAAATTTTTGGTCTTAATCACAATGTTATTCTGCACAATTCATATTTAACTGTGCTGATTTTGTAAATGTAATTATGCCAGTTATCCAGTTATTCTGAAATGTCCTATCCAGGACTGTAGCATATCCCCAAAAGGCAGTAAGTTTAATAGTGCTGCAGCAACCAACTGTCAGTATTAATCTTCCCAGCCCTGACCAAAACCAAAATGATGGTGATACAAACATCCAAGAGTAAAAATGCCTATTTCCTTTACCAGTAGGTGGAAATGTCACTATCATTATATACATTTACCATCTAACATACTGTACAATCAGTTCAGTTCAGTTCAGTCACTCAGTCGTGTCCGACTCTTTGCAACCCCATGAATCACAGCACGCCAGGCCTCCCTGTCCATCACCAACTCCCAGACTTCACTCAGACTCACATCCATGGAGTCAGTGATGCCATCCAGCCATCTCATCCTCTGTCGTCCCCTTCTCCTCCTGCCCCCAATCCCTCCCAGCATCAGAGTCTTTTCCAATGAGTCAACTCTTCACATGAGGTGGCCAAAGTACTGGAGTTTCAGCTTTAGCATACATTTACTTAATATGCTTGTTTATTATCAGTTTTATAAAATGTAAGTATGACAGAGCAAGATATTTGCCTATCTAGTTTACTGAATCTCTAGTTCTGAGAATAATACTTGGTATATAATAGATGCCCAATAGATATTTAATGAATGAAAGAATAATCAGGGGTATATGTTTATATCAAAATTTATGTGCACACATGACTGAATTTGATGATTGAGTTAGAGCTGCACATATGTTTGCTGTTTTGCAACATGTAACTAGTTTTCTTTCCAATAATTTTCAACAAATCCTGTCTTATTTACAAGTCTTGAGTTGAATTGTAAAGGTATAGAAGTAAGTTCTGATGTCTGGGCTATTGAACTTGTTTGATAATAGTAATCAAGGCTCTCTGAGTGAGTCATAAAAGCAGACTTCTTATGTTATAAGAGGTAAGTATTTATCTATGTACAGGATTGCCTTTTTAGTCTGCTAATTGTGTGTTATACCTGGACCTCCCACAGTTTAAAAATTAAGGTTAGTGGCCAAACAGACTTGGAAATATCCCAGTCAGAAGATTTAATCACTTGTGTGTTAGTCGCTTAGTCCTGCCAACTCTTTGTGACCCTGTAGACTGTAGCCACCAGACCCCTCCATCCATGGAATTCTCTAGGCAAGAATACTGGAGTAGATCCCCTTCTCCAGTGGATCTTCTCGACTCAGGAATTGAACCCAGGTATCTGGCATTGCAGGCAGATTCTTACCATTTGAGGTAATCAAATGATAACAATTTAATGTGTTTTGTTGGTTGATTCTAAATTGGAGTTAACTTATTTCAAATGATTCCTCTGCCAGTGAAACTTCACATGCAATGGTTTTTTCAGTTTTCCTATTTAGTCACAAAAATGCCTATGATTTCTGTTATCTAATTAAGTACACCTGAGCCAAAACAAATACACTCTTTGGTTTGAAGGCATAACCATGTTGCATGCCGATGTAAAAGAATAAAGCCTCTTTAAATTACTGCGTTTTAGTTTGGAAGCTAATGATTAGCAATGAAAAATAATCCATCAAGTACAAGTCACCATCTTTTAAATCAGCCTGTACTTTCACAGAGGTTAAAATCTGTAATTTTGTTGTAAACTTTATTTTCCCATCTTAATTTGGATTATTTCTAATTTTTGATTTTTTCTTTACAAGAAGCTTCAAATATAAGCACGAAAACCCAACTAATATTAGTTTAATTGAAGTGTATGTATTGAGTGACATTTTCTATATCAGGTATATCCTTGCTAAAGGAGACAGGAAACTGCTACATGCTTAGGGACCTAAGAGGTACATGTAGAATTGTAATGTTGTATAAGACCTATGGTTGAGAGGCCTTTGCCACAAAGAGCCTGAGTTGCTATTTATTTTCTGTTTCTCATAAATTTCCACCAAGAGTTTTTGAAAAGTACACCATATTAGGTAGCCTAAAATCTGCACCATCCTTACCACTAGAGAATAAAAGACATTTACTTTTCAGAAATGATACAACAAAATTCATCTCCATTTTTCTTGAGTATTTTTGACAGGAATACCACCCCTAATTCTCTCAGAAGTGTTACAGAAAAGTACATTTACTTGGGCTAATAAGACTTCTGGTGCTTCTAAGAAGCTGGATTCTGTTTGTGTGTTTTTATTTACTCTCAGTATAGGCTTAAAATCTTGACTTATTGCAAGTTTATCATTTTAGGGTTTTCTCATAACCAGTGACTGCTGCTGCTACTGCTGCTAAGTCACGTCAGTCGTGTCCGACTCTGTGCGACCCCATAGACGGCAGCCCACCAGTCTCCCCCGTCCCTGGGATTCTCCAGGCAAGAACACTGGAGTGAGTTGCCATTTCCTTCTCCATTGCGTGAAAGTGAAAAGTGAAAGTGAAGTCGCTCAGTCGCATTTGACTCATAGCGACCCAATGGACTGCAGCCTACCAGGCTCCTCCATTCATGGGATTTTCCAGGCAAGAGTACTGGAGTGGCTTGCCATTGCCTTCTCCAACCAGTGACTGGACTTCATTATTAACTCCCTTAAAAAGTGTTTACCTACGTCTTCTCACCGAGAAAGAAAATTGTTCATGACTTCTTTTTAATATCAGCTCCAGACTTCTTCCCCACTTCTTCCAAGGTCTTTCTGCCAATATTAAGCACACACTCATACATAATCTCGGAGAAGGCAATGGCAACCCACTCCAGTACTCTTGCCTGGAAAATCCCAGGTACAGAGGAGCCTGGTAGGCTGCAGTCCATGGGGTCGCTAGGAGTCGGACACAACTGAGTGACTTCACTTTCACTTTTCACTTTCATGCATTGGAGAAGGAAATGGCAACCCACTCCAGTGTTCTTGCCTGGAGAATCCCAGGGACGGGGGAGCCTGGTGGGCTGCCGTCTATGGGGTCGCACAGAGTCGGACACACTGAAGCAACTTAGCAGCAGCAGCAGCAGCAGCAGCAGCAACATACATAATCTATGGTGTTTATTCTTAAAGCATGGCTAACCCACTGAATACAGAGCATAAAAACCTGATGTAAATGGATCAAACATTAGACATAAAGACTCTCCAACCATTCATCACTCTGAAAAAGTAGCAACAATAACAGCAAAAGCCATTTATTAAGTCCTTTATTCTGAATTAACATTTGCTGGCAAGGAGTTGAATGAACTTTATGAAACTTTAAATGAAATATGGAACTTTAAATGAAATATGGAACATTAAAAATGTTATACTCAAAATTGTGCTGTTTACTAAATTTTCTAAGAATAATGCTACAAGTCAAAATTAAATTTTGACCCCAATCAGCAGAGTATAGTGGTAAGAAAGTCTGAGCCAGCGGAAACTAATGAAGGCTGTACCATCTTACGCAAAGTTCTTTCTGAGACTTGGTTCTCTCAAACAAAAAATGGAAATATTAAACCTACTTGGCAAGGTTATTGTAAAAAAAATTTTTTTAAAGACCATAGATGATATGAAATAAATTACCTAATATTGCCAATTACATTAACTTTAAAGTAAAAATATTCATATATTGTGAAATTAAGTAAATGCATGTTAATCATTCATAGAACTTAACATGCTTCCCAGCGTAATTCCATATAAAGGACTCCAATAAGCTTATCCTTCTGAGAACACTTTCTCATACTATTTTTTTCTCACATACTTTTCTTCTCACTCCACTATTTTTACATTGTGTGGGCACAAGACCACTATTATCTGTGTTTTGTAACCACTATTATCTGTGTTTTGTATAGCTAGTTCTTCTAGTTACTATCATAGACAGTTTATTACTATGTGACTGGGAGATTCAAGACCAAATAGAGAACATTAATTGTAGGTTTATCTTGTATCAAAAACATCATATGTGTTTATATAGCATTTTGTTTTCAATATGTATCTCATACTTATAGACAAAGGTTTAAAATGATGCTTAAAATTCCTAGGGGAACCACATGATCTTGATGTTATATTTGAAGACATGAGAGATGAAGAAATGAGGAAAGTTGGGATAGTTCCCCTTGGTTAAGGAGACATAAGTTGGCCACTTAAAGAGATATAGTCTCTAAACTGCATGCCTCTACTTACAATAGCCAGGACATGAAAGCAACCTAAATGTCCATTAACAAATAAATGGATAAAGAATATGTGGTACATATATACAATGGAATATTACTCAGCCATAAAAGGGGTGAAGTTGAGTCATTTTCAGTGATGTGGATGGACCTAGCGTTTGTCATACATAGTGAAGTAAGTCAGAAAGATAAAAACAAATATAGTATATTAATGCATGTATGTGGAATCTAAAATAATGGTACAGCTGAACCTATTTCCATGGTAGGACTAGAGATGCAGACATTGAGAATGGACATGCAGATAGGAAGGGGAGGGTGGGACGAATTGGGAAAGTAGGATTTTCATTTATACACTGTCATGTGTAAGACAGATACCTAGTGGGAAGCTGCTGTAGAGCACAGGGAGCTCAGCTAGAGGCTCTGTGATGACCTAGAGAGATGAGGATGGAGGTGGGGTGGGAGGTAGGCTCTAAAGGGAGGGGATACATGTATACTTACGGCTGATTCAAGTTGTGATAAAGCAGAAACTATCACAACATTGTAAAGCAATTATCCTCCAATTAAAAAAAAATTGTGTGCATGAGAGCAGAGATGACTCTCGACCATTATTAATGCCTTGCCAACAGGTACCATGGAGTATTCAGTGAATATTAGCACATGAAATAAATAAATGAAGACTGATCATTAGATTCTGAAGAAAGCATTATAGACTTACACTTGTACCAAAACTGAAGTTATACATAATCAGCAAACATCAGTTAAAATGTTTTCTTGGGAATTCTAATGTTAATGACATCAGGACCTACTCATACTGTCTGCCTTTCTGCTTGAACCTAGTCTGGGACAGGAATTGTACACAGTGAATGTTGAATAAAAGTGTTCAGCTTCTGTGTATTTTTAGAAAGAAACAATAGCAAGATGCAAAGATAAAATGTTTTTATTCAGGTTTTCTTAAAGGCTTATAGAAAAGTCACATTCATTTGGAAGTTAGTACAAGCTTCTAGAGACAATAACTCATGTTACCATTAGGAAAAACCATATAAGAAAAATATGTTAAGGAAAAGAAAAATGTCTTGCCCATGGCAATCCTTTTAAAATCTGATGGTAAATGTCATAGTACTATTGGACTAGTGGAATATGCCACATTGTGAAGAGTTAAAAAAGAGGACTAAAATTAGAAGTGAGTCACGTAGATAGACTAAATCATTTGCACGCTTAGTCTGAACATTTTCACTTGTAAAATAACAAGTCAGCTTCTCTAATCACTTGGAAGCCCAGAGATTTCCTACTGAATAACTAAAACACATTTTAGGTGCCCCAAATCACAGAAAGCCTCTAAGAAGAAAGATATGAATACAAGAGTGTAATTGTGAGCACGTGTTCACAAAGTGAGCCCAGATGATTCTGATTGGTGAGAATTAAAAAGCTGATCATTGCAGTACTGATCATTTCAGTACTGCAAGTCATGATGTTCTTAGTGCTCAGTGATTTATCTAAATCAAGGGGGGAAATGGAAAAAAGAACTCTTTTCAAAGAAACATTTCCTGCACATCAGGAGCAGCCCCACAGGTCACATGTAAATTCCCATAGTAGTTCTTGCTAAGGGATTACACATGCTGCCTCATGAACTTAATTATATTTTAAAATAGCACATGAAGGAAACATGGTGGAGAGTTTTTGTACTTCTTAGAGTTGCAGCTTGCTTCTTTGGTCTTCATCACAAATTGCATGGAAGAGGGTGCTCAGTAGACGTCTTCTAGAAAACCCCTTCCCTGCATGATCCAAGAGGCAGGACTATTCATCCATGCCCTAGTCCCAACTCCCCACATCCTAGTTCTCTAACTGTGATTTCAGCCCCCAGGGACTCAGTTTAAAATGAACAGACTCTGATGTGACATTAAAAATCTCTTCTGTCAAGTTTTGTGAAGTTTAAAATCAACCCCTAAGATTGACACATTTACAACACTATATTTAAAATAGATAACCAACAAGAACCTACTGTACAGCACAGGGAACTCTATGCAATATTCTGTAATAACCTAAATGGGAAAATAATTTAAAAAAGAATAGATACATATATAACTGAATCACTTTGCCACACATCTGAAACTAACACAACATTGTTAATCAACTATACTCAATATAAAGTAAAAATTAAAAAATAAAGCAATGAGAAAAAAATTTTTAATAAAAAATAAATAAAATTAAAATCTAGAGCGTCTCAAATGTTCAAGGTTCAGCAAAGCCCTTCACCATCCATGAGCTAATAGTTGCAAACACACATACATATATGAAGCAATAGTTGGAGTATAAGAAAAAAATATTTTTCCTAAATACATATTTTTATTTAAATTTATTTTAATTGGATGCTAATTACTTTACAATATTGTATTGGTTTGGCCATACATCAACATGAATCTGCCACAGGTGTACATGTGCTCCCCATCCTGAACCCTCCTCCCACCTCCCTCCCCATACCATCCCTCTGGGTCATCCCAGTGCACCAGCCCCAAGCAACCTGTATCCGATAATATTTTTAATGTTTACCCCATCCCCCAAAACAAATTAACTTTAGAAACTTGTCATCTGGTCATTTACTTTTTAAACAGTGTAAAAAGAAACGCTATGCCATGGAAAGTAGAATTACTTGGAAGAAGTAGGAACAACACATTAAATGAAAAATTTGGCTGCTGTATATACTATATATGCACACACACAAGCATGGTCATAACAAAATAAATAACATTCATAATATTATATTCCTCATTCTATCTATGCTGATCACACAGTCAGAGATTATATTTATGACTACATTCTTCCACTATCCACTCCATGTTCTCTTTGCCCTCAGCAAACATCTCAATTGGTTGTGTTCTTTACCTGTTGGGGTGATCCAAAACTTCCTTCCTGAAGGATCTGGGTCATTAGCAGTCCTGGCTGAATTGGGTAGTTGTTGTATCCAACTAGCTCTGATTCCAGGATGTGGTAGTACTAAACAACCCCCAAGGAACCTGCTGTATGTCAGACACACTCTTCCTTGCCGCAATTTTGAGGTAGCAGCCCAGTTTCCCCTTGGTACTCAGGAGCAATTATCCCAGCAAGTACAGTGCTTCCCCTCTTTGCCTGTTGAACAACAACTGCTACGGTCACTCTTTAGTGAACTTTCACATGGGACAAAATATCTTCACATTTTTTAGCTCATTCAAGGGGGTCTACTTGCATGACTAAGCATAGACCTCCTTGTCACGGATTTCCCAATTATATTTGAAGTCCCTTACAGTCAAGCCAAACCACTGGCAGCAGCTTAATAAGCAGTATAGAGTTGCACTTTTGGCCATTTTTCCTACCTCCCCAAAAAATGAGCAACAAAGCATACTGATCAAATTTCTGCCCACTGGGAGAATTTCACCTCATTCAGAGATGTCTCAGAAAGGAACTGTAGTGCCAAACCTATTCTGTTTCAGGTGGTGCCTGCGTATTGTATATAGCCACCTGTAAACCATGCCCAAAGTAGGTAACTCCCCACTGGGCCATAGAACTGGCCTGGGATAGAAAAGACTGTAGCAGGAGTAGAGAACATGGTATTTGGGCCACAGTCTCATGTTACTTCTTAAGCCTTCAGTGTCTTCTCAAGTATAATCTTGTATATACCTCTTCCATTTGATAATCCCATGGTGCTATGCACACCCAACTTTATGTTTAGTGGATCAGACAATACCCAGTTTGTGATGGGAAGTTTAAGTCACATGGTAATTTGGTGGTCCATAGCTAAGTGTTCAGTCTCAAGTAAGGCAAACCAAAAACCATTTCTCAAAAGGAGAGTAGTTGTCCATCAAGGATGGCAAGGCTTTCCTCCAGGGTGTGAGCTGCAATGCATCTATAGCAGACTGCCAAAGGCTCCAACAGCATCTTAGTGTGCCAGTGACACTTCAAGAACCAGTGGATCTATTGGGTCCTTTGCCTAAATGATAGCATGGCTTGGATGGCATCTGGACCTATTGTTGATCCTTTTCTCCTTCAGAGCCCACTCAAACTGGTAGCTTTTAGGGTCACTCAGCAATTAAGCCACAGCAGCACACCCAAATGAGGAATACGTTGCCTTCAAAATCCAAAGATGTCCACTTGGGTATTGTGCCTTGATTATTAGTTGTACAAGGGGCTAGATGTAACAACTTATCCTTCATGTTCAGTTCAGTTCAGTCGCTCAGTCGTGTCCGACTCTTTGGGACCCCATGAATTGTAGCACGCCAGGCCTCCCTGTCCATCACCAACTCCCAGACTTCACTCAGACTCACGTCCATTGAGTCAGTGATGCCATCCAGCCATCTCATCCTCTGTTGTCCCCTTCTCCTCCTGCCCCTAATCCCTCCCAGCATCAGAGTCTTTTCCAATGAGTCAACTCTTCACATGAGGTGGCCTAAGTACTGGAGTTTCAGCTTTAGCATCATTCCTTCCAAAGAAATCCCAGGGCTGATCTCCTTCAGAATGGACTGGTTGGGTCTCCTTGCAGTCCAAGGGACTCTCAAGAGTCTTCTCCAACACCACAGTTCAAAAGCATCAATTCTTTGGCACTCAGCTTTCTTCACAGTCCAACTCTCACATCCATACATGACCACTGGAAAAACTATAGCCTTGACTAGACGGACCTTTGTTGGCAAAGTAATGTCTCTGCTTTTCAATATGCTACCTAGGTTGGTCATAACTTTCCTTCCAAGGAGTAAGCGTCTTTTAATTTCATGGCTGCAGTCACCATCTGCAGTGATTTTGGAGCCCCCAAAAATAAAGTCTGACACTGTTTCCACTGTTTCCCCATCTATTTCCCATGAAGTGATGGGACCAGATGCCATAATCTTAGTTTTCTGAATGTTGAGCTTTAAGCCAACTTTTTCACTCTCCACTTTCATTTTCATGAAGAGTTAGAGGGAATATTTCAACCAATTTTATCCCCTACACACCTCACTGAGGTGGAAGACCCTAGAATTCTGTTGGATTAATCTCCCACCGTCTGACACATAAATGACCTTTCAATATGCTAGAGTAGTTGCTACTTCTGCTCACCAGGGCCAGTCAGCATAACAATGGATGATTATGTTTTCTTGTGAAAGGGAAAGATGATCAAGGTCTCTGCAGATTAAACTAGGACAGGATACAGAGTTGAATTACTCTTAAGATAGGACAATGAAGGCATATTGCTGGCCTTGCCAGCTGATAAAAATTGCTCTGGTTGTCAAAAGGTATTGAAAACAGCATTTTTCAGAGCAATAACTACATGCCAGGTACTAGGAGTGTGTTAATTTGCTCCAGCAATGAACTCATATCTGAAATAGCAGCTACAATTAAGAGTCATCATCCAATTAAGTTTATAATAACCCACTGCCCTTCTCCAAGATCAATCTGTTTTCTATACAGATCAAGTAGAAATGGTGGGAATCGCCACCCTTGGATATTTCAAGTCCTTGATGGTAGCTCTAATATTGTTGATGCCCACAAAAATGCAGTATTGCTTTTAGTTTAATGTTTTTTTCCAAGTCCAGACAGTTCTATTGGTGTCCACTTGACCTTTTCTATCATAAAAGCCCTTATTTCAAAGGTCAGGGATCAACACAGGGTACTCTGAAAATGCTAAGTGTGTCTGTTCCAGTGATCTACTCCAGAACTTGGGAAATAAACATAGAACAGGTTTAGAGACCTACTGTAACCACTGTGTAACTGATCTGAGCAGGAACCTCTGATTACTCAATCTTTATGAGTCCCTGCTCTGACTAGAAGATCACAGACATTTTGGGTCTCAAGAAATTAGTGTCACTTCAGAGGCAGTGTCCAGTAATCCCTGAAAGTTTTGATCATTCTCCTTCCCCCTGCACTGTCAGCCTGTCAAAAGGTCTTAGGCCCCTCTAGTAAAAGCTAATAGGAAGATTATAATTTTTGGCAGTGAAACAAGTTCCTTCCTCAAGGAAAACCAACTTCCCCTTCATTAGACGGGTTCTGAGTCTGTAAACTGTTTCATGTCTAGGAATGAATTGAGGGGCTGACTCTAGTTTTATGATTTAAATTAAACTTCTGTTCACTTGGCTTAGAACTCTTCTGCCTACACATGTAAGAATTAAGTGGATTGTACATATTCTTCACTTCTGCTGCTGCTGCTAAGTCTCTTCAGTTGTGTCCGACTCTGTGCAACCCCATAGACGGCAGCCCACCAGGCTCCCCCTTCCCTGGTATTCTCCAGGCAAGAACACTGGAGTGGGTTCTTCACTTCTAGGAGCTGCCTGATCAGTTCAACAATGCCTTAGGTCTCTATAAGTCAGACTAATCTGACTACTGCTTTGTTTCTGCTGTCCATTATAGTGTCCACTTCCACCTTATCTTTCATGATTAAATGCTGCTTCTTGGTCCCTGTCACCCTGTGATCCAATTTTTTGCATCACACTTAGGTGTCCCAATTTAGTGACAAGAATTCTCACTGTAATTTCTGAGCCACATTGAAGAACAAAAAGAATACTTCATGGATCCTGAGGCTTCTCCCACAAATGTATTTCTCACAGTCATGGTGAAGGGTAAGTTGTCTGAACTCTACCAGGGAAAATAAGAACATCTTCCAGGACAAATGCTCTCTAACATTATAGTCTCCTTAACACATTGGATACCTCTCTCTGTAGTATACCATGGCAGTTCTGACATTGGAATTTCACTTAATATAAGTTAGTTTTGGTCCATGTTTCAGCTCCTTAAACAAACTGTTAGGACATTGTATAACTTCTCAAGCTGCAACAGTAAATCTAGAATCTCTACTAGATGGGTGCATATCAATAAATTTGGCCTAATTCAACTTTTGGAGAAGGAAATGGCAACCGACTCTGGTATTCATGCCTGGGAAATCCCATGGCCAGAGGGGCCTGGTGGGCTATAGTCCATGGGGTTTCAAAGAGTTAGACATGACTTAGCAATTAAATCAGAAAAGGAAATGGTAACCCAGTCCAATATTCTTGCCTGGAGAATCTTATGGACAGAGAGCCTGGTGGACTGCTGTCCATACGGTCACTCAGAGTCAGACACAACTGAAGTAACTTAGCAGCAGCAGCAATTCAACTTTATATTCCTTCCACTGTTGTCTCACATTCTTAATATCCATTCCCAAACATATTCCTTGGATTTCTGTTTGTATAAATTGGAAAACTCATGCAGCCTTTAACTCTTCTATTTCACCTTCATCAAGAGGCTCTTTAGTTCCTGCATGATGTACTCTGCATAGAAGTTAAATAAGCAGAGTGACAATATACAGCCTTGTCATACTCCTTTCCCAATTTTGGCCCAGTCCATTGTTTCATGTCTGCTTTCTAATTGTTGCTTCTTGACCTGCATATAGGTTTCTCAGGAGACAGGTAAGATGTCTGGTACTCCCATCTTCACAGTTTGTTGTGATCCACATATTCAAAGGCTTTAGCTTAGTCAATGAAGCAGAAGTAGATATTTTTCTGGAATTGCCTTGCTTTCTCCATGAGCCAAGGAATGTTGGCAATTTGACCTCAGTTCCTCTTTTTGAAACCCAGCTTGTACATTTCAAAGTTCTCTGTTCGTGTACTGCTGAAGCTTATCTTGAAGGATTTTGACCATAATCTTGCTCATCCTGTGAAATGAGTGCAATTGTATGGCAGTTTGAACATCAATGCCCTCTCTTTAATATCAGGTACTCTGTGACACTGGGAATTCAATTCCTTTTGTATTTTAGCTACTCACTTGGTGAGACTCTGGACTTGGTTTTCAGCAATTTCTGTGCTGTGGCCATGGAAGATAAGGGTTTCTTGCAGAACACACACAACAACTTTTAAATCATTAATGTGGACCTTGAAATGGGAATCTGAAACTCTGAGCTCATTCTTTCCTTTTTCCAGTGCAGCTAGGAGCAACTAACCAATCTCATGCTACTTCTTAGTTTCACTAAAATGCTGTAAACTAGAATAGACAATCACCCATAACTTTACCTTTTGTAGGTGATATTTTCATCTCTATTGCCACATAATGGCATGGACTACCAGCTCCCACTTACTACTGGGAATGTGTCTTTACATCTAAATCTAATTGAATTTGAGAACTACTTTCAGAAAACTCATTTTTAAGATTTTGTTCCTCAGAAACCACTCTCAGTACCAAAATCTTTATTAGTCAGAGTTCTAGAGAGAAGAAACAGATCCTGGTAGGAGATATATCTATATAGTTTTTGCTGCATCATCTAATAAAGATCATAGCTCCTCCTTGTTTATTGTATATTAGAGGAAAAAAAAAAAGTAGGTTAAGGGCAAGAGCTCCAACAAGAGTTTGAAAGTTTCCACGTCAGCAAGTAAATTCTTTCAGAGAAAATCTTATTGAATAAGAATTTGGTAACTGATTAAGAATTCTACCATATTATTAATTATCAATGACCAACAGCAAACATAGAGAATGTAATTAAAATTTTTGTTTGTTTTGTCAATTTTTTATAAGTGCCTGGCAGGGTTTGATGAATGGCCATGAATAGTCAAGATAATTAATATATCTCCATAGACTAGAGAAACTGGTAGAATAAAGTGAAATACTTTTATGCAAAGGAGAAAAATATCTATAAGAAGGTAAGCAGAAATGATAAAACTTGCTTTTACTGATAATTAATTATCATTTTAAAGTCTTTATTGTCTTCTTGACACCATGCTAAGAACCAAGTATTAAGATAATCTTACTTCATCCCCAGAGCAAATTCAGTGCTGTTTTTTGAAGGGCATTCAGTTTGCTCAATTCAAAGGCTGAGTCTATTCCTTCATAAAAGTACTACATTATATTAGCTTAATGACAGCATGCATTTAAACTCTGTCTTTCTAGCTACATTTTTAAAATATCATAACTTACATTGTAAAACACAGCATACACAGTTATTTGGGTAGAGTTGTATTTTTAACTATTTAAACTGTTAAAGCTTCAACAGTCTTTTCGCCAATTTATCTAATTCTAACCCAACCTATCTAACCTGTATTCTTTCCTTTACAACATTTATATGTATGCCTGGTTTCATGGGCTTGCAATCTGTGCAGTCACATAGGGCCCTATGATTAAAATCATCGCCCATTTGGTTTATGCTCAGCAGTTGCTATCTTGAAATTCTTATTAATACTTGAACAAGAGCCTTGAATTTTTGTTTTTCACTAGGTACCACAAATGATGTATGTCCTACTTGTCTCCATATGAAGTTACCTTATTTACTCTACTACATGCTTATATTTACCCTACTACGTGTCTTCCCTTCTAGAATGTAATCTTTATGTGTGTTAGTTGCTCAGTTATGTCTGACTCCTTACAACCCCATGAATAATAGCCTACCAGGCTCCTCTGTCCATGGAATACTCCAGGCAAGAATGCTGAAGTGGTTAGCCATTCTCTTCTCCAAGGGATCTTCCCAACCCAGGGACTGAACCCCAGTCCCATGCATTGCTGGCAGATTCTTTACCATCTGAGCCACCAGGACTGTGGCTGTAATTACAGAAGGCCCTGTAATCTTTTAACAATAGAAATTTTGTCTATCTTGCATACCAAAGTAAATAGTAAGTGCTCCCAAAATGTTTCATGAGTTTTGTACCTGGATCACTTATTCCTATCTGAAAAAAGCCCAGTCTTTGAAAATAAGCCGCCCAACCCCAGGAATCAATTTTCGTCTAACATTACTCATATTTAAGGGAGTACCAAGGATGACACAAACATTCTAAGTCTGACCTTGCATTTCCAAACTTATTAAGTAATGGTAAATGTCACAATGTGTCTTGAGAGAAGAATGCCAAATTTTCTCATTCAAATCAGTATTTAAGTTACAATTTCTTGGTGATAAAATTCCATCTGGAATTTCACAAGCAAGTGGTTACTATTCTGTTGACCTTTACCCATCCTCTTTTAGCTCCGTCTTGTTACTTTGATCCCTACATTAACAGGTAAGAACAGGAAGAAGAAATAGAAAAATGGAGAACTTAAATAACATGAAATAAATCATATCTGTTAAGTTATTGCCCTTAAAATTAAATTCTGGCTCTGATACTCTACTACAACCACCAGCACCATTTTTGCATTGTATATTAAATATGTTCAGACCCTTCATCATTAAAAATTAGCTTTATATACTAATTTTAAGTTTTAAAAATTAAAGTAATTCTCTGTGATATAAATTCTTCTGGGCAGCTGTTCTTTATGATGTGTATAGATGTGGATCTGTGAGTTTATCCTTTTGCAAATTCATGAGCTTCTCAGGTGTGTAGCTTGTTTTCATTATTTTTAAAGCATATTTTTCTGCCTTTTCCTTTCTCTCATCTTCTTCTGAGATTCCCATGAATGTGATGGTATATTTCATGATATCACACAGGGCTCTGAGGCTCTCATTTTTCCTTCACTCTTTTTTTTCTTTCTATTTCTCTAAATGGATAGTCTCAATTGACTTATTTTCAAGTTCACTGATTCTTTTCCTTGCTGAAATCTGCTGCTGAGTTCCTCTAGTGAGTTCTTTATTTCAGTCACTACACTTTTCAACTTCAGAATTTCTCTTTGGTTCTTTTCTATGATTTATATATTTTATTGGTATTCTATATTTAATGATAAATCATTCTCTTACTTTCATTTAGTTCTTTAGACATGGATTTTTTTTTAAGTTCTTTGAACATATTTAAATGGTTGATTTAAAAATTCTATGTCTAGTAAGTCCAGCATCCAGGCTTCACCAGGGAGAGTTTCTATTTGCTTTATTCCTTGTGTATGGACAATACTTTCTTGTTTCTTGATATGTCTCATAATTTTTTGTTCAAAAACTTAATGTTTTAAATAATATAATGTGGTAATTTTGGAAATCACATTTTCCCCTTCCCCATAGTTTGTCGTTCTTTATTTAGTGACTTTTCTGAACCGATTCTGTAGTTTATATTCTTTTTTTACATGTAGCCACCAAAAATGTTTTTATTCTGGCTTCATTCATTCTTTAAAATTTCAGTCCTTTTCAAACTCATGCTAAGCAGTTTCATGATATTCCACTCAATGTCATACATGGATACCTACTGTTGAGAGTCATTCTGAAGATTGAGAGTATAGCTATAACGTCCAGGAAAGCTGATATTTCCATTGTTTCTCAGTTGAGAAAGAGGCTGAGTCTTTTTTCTGATGAGTCCATCATATTCCTCAGAGATCACGCACAAAGTAGACGTGCCCCCAACTCCCCAGGCAACACTGGAATTACATTCTGCAGTATTGTTTAGCAGTCTTCCACATGGGCAATGCCTAATTCTGTGAGGGATACAGATACATTCCCTATACTCACACAGGCAAAACATGCCCCCTCCCACGAACATCTGTTACCAGAGTGCTACATTTGTTACAATTGATAAAATTACTCCAATATGTTATTACTAGCTCAGGTTCATTGTTTACATTAGGGTTCACTCTTGGTGTTGTATACTGTATGGGTTTAACATGTATGTCAACTATCCACTATTGTAGTATCCACTATTTTAGTATTACAGAACAGTTTCACTGCCTTAAAAAATCCTCTATTCTCTGCCAATTCATTCCTTTCGTATGTGTAACCACTGGCTGTTACCAATCTTTTAACGTCTCCATAGGTTTGCCTTATCTAGAATGCTAGACAGTTGGAATCTTACAGTGTTTATCCTTTTCAGATTGGCATCTGCCATTTAGTAATATGCATTTAAGATTCCTCTATTTCTTCTTATGGCTTGATAACCCATTTCTTTTCAGTGCTATGTAATACCCCATTAACTTGGCAATTAAGAATAAAGTTGCTATAAATATCCATATTTCATTCTTGTGTTGACATTTTTCAATTTATATAAGTAAACATAAAAGAATATGATTTCTAGATCATATGGTAAGAATAGACTTAGCTTTGGAAGAAACTACCAAACTATCTTCCAAAAAAGGTCAAAGTGTTAATCACTCAGTCATGTCCAGCTCTTTGTGATCTTGTGGACTGTGGACTGCCAGGCTTCACATGGAAATCTCTAGGCAAGAATACTGGATTAGGTTGTTATTTCCTCCTTGAGGGGATCTTCCTGACCAAAGATCGAACTCAGGTCTCCTGCATTCCAGGCAAATTCTTTACCATCTGAGTCATCAGGGAAGACCTATCTCCCAAGTGATGATAGTATTTTGTATTCCTATCAAAAGTGAATGAAAGTGCCTGTTATTCCATATTCTCACCAGCATTTGGTGTTGACAGTGCTCTAAATTTGACCTTTTTAATAAATATGTAGTGGTATCTCATTGTTTTCATTTTCAGTTATCTGGTGATATCTTTTTGTATATTTTTCTGACATCTATATGCCTTCTTTGATGATGTGTGTCTTTGGGCCTTTTGCCCCTTTTTTCAATCAGGTTTTAAATTTTCTTACTGTTGAATATACTGTTTTTTTGTATATTTTGGAAAAATCATTCTCAGATGTGTCTTTTGCAAATCTTTTATAAGATTTCATTTCTCTCCTTTTTAGTATATCAGTTATATCTTTTTTTAACCATTTTTGTTGTTTGCCCTAGAGTTTGAAATATACCTTTAAAATTAATCCAAGTCCACTTTCAGATAATACTATACCACTCATATGAACCTTAAATTCCTTGCAAGAATAAAACATTCCCAATTCCTCTCTACCATCCTTTGCATTATACTGTAATTCAACTCACTTTTATATAAGTAAATATACATATATAACATAGTCTAAAAGTATATACACAGACAGAGGAAGGTAGGAAATAGACTATATCATTGCAGTTGTTATTTGAAGCAAATTGTTATAAGTTAAAAACGAGAAAAATAAAAATTTATTTCACCTTTATATTCTCTAATGCTGTTACTTTATGTAGATTCAAGTTTCTAACCTATAATATTTCCTTCCCTCTCAAGAATTTCTTTGAAAATTTCTTGCAAGTTAGGTTTACTGGCAAGAAATTCTTTCACTTTTTGTGCAAGAAAGTCTTTACTTTCCCATCACTTTGGGAGGATAATTTCACAATTTCAGAATTCTGTGTTTGTGCATTTTTTTCCCTCAAGACTAAAATTTTTATTTCACTCTTGCTTGTATGGTGTTGAGGAGAAGTTGAATGTAATTCTTTGTTCTTTTATAGGTAAGGTGTGTATTCCTCTGGCTTCTCTCAAAATTTTGTCTTTATCTTTGATTTTTTGATATTTGAATATGGCATGTCTAGATATAATTTTTACTGAAATTTATCCTGCTTCATATTCCCTCAGCTTCCTAGATCTGTGGTCTGGTGTCTGATATTAATATGGGAAAATCTCAATTATTATTGCTTCAAATATTACTTGTGGGTTTTCTTCCCCTCTCTTCTCTTTTGGTATTTTCTATATGCATATTTTATGTTTTGTAGTTGTTCCACAGTTCTTGTATATTCTGTTTTTTTTTTCCTCTCTCTTTTTCTCTTTGCTTTTCAATTTTGTAAGTTTCTGCTGTCATCATCAAGCTCAGAGATTCTTTCATTAGCTCTTTCTAGTCTACTAATGAGCACATCAAAGGTATTCTTCATTTCCATTACAATATTCTTGAATCTAGCATTTCTTTTTTATTCTTTCTTAGAATTTCTCTCTGCTTATATTATCCATCTAATTCCTTCACGTTGTCTACTTTATACATTAAATCCCTTTGCATATTAATAATGCAGTAATAATATGAACTTTCAAGTTGTGAACTTTCAAAGATGTGAACATGTGTTTCATCAACATCAGGCTTGAGTGAAATTACAGCTTTCCCTCCATCTCCTATTGCTGGTAATCCTTCAGCTCTACCATCTCCCATCTCATCTCCCTCTTCCAATCAGTAACTCTTCTTTTCTGTTCATTTCATGCCAGCCCCTGTATGCCAGCTGTTGTACTGTACAACTATAATTTTCAAGGTACTATAAGATTTAAAATATGTTCTTTTATTTTTTGTGTTTGCTTTTTTATGTATTATTTGTGTGAAAAGTATTATAAACCTATTGCAGTACAGTACTTATATTGCTGATTACTTGGATACCTACAATAACTTGGTTGGCCTTATAAACAAATTGGACTTATGAATGTGCTCTACAACTGCAACTCATTCATGTGTAGGGGACTTATTATAGTTTTTTAAACCCTGTTCTGATAATTCCAATATTCCTGCCTCATATGAGTCCAATATTCCTTCCTTATCTCTTCAGATTATATTTTTTGCTTTTTAGTATACCTTGCAATTTTTTGTTGAAAGGCAGACGTGGTATGCTATAGATGTGGATAGACTTAGAGATTGTCATACAGAATGAAATAAGTCAGAAAGAGAAAAACAAATATTGTATATTAATGAATATATTGGAAACTGGAAATATAGTACAGATGAATCTATTTGCAAAGTAGAAATAGAGACACAGAGAACAAACATATAGACATGGGGAGGGTGGGATCAACTGAGAGCATGGGACTGATATAGGTACACTACTACATATAAAATAGATAGCTAATGAGAACCTACTGAATAGCACAGGAGGGAAAAAAGGTACCAAAAAAAGTACGGTAAATGGGTCTTTAGTAATGTAGTCCTAAGGTGTGTGGGAATAGAAGTATTCTGTGGTCCTATTGGATCTCAGTCTTTTGGTGAAACTGTGCTCCTGGATTGTGAACTTTACTGCTGCTTCTCTGTACCCTCTCCCCTTAGGTGGACACAGTGACTAGGAGTTAGAGCTATGGATTTCCCTTCCCCCAATTAGAAAGCTAGAGTCAGCTGGAGCTAGGCATTTCCCTTCCCTCAAGTAAATTAGGCTCTAATAAAACCCCAGAGTCCCCCTGGATAGTTTTAATAGAACAAGTTTTCAGTTTCTAAATTTTCTTTTGTGTATTTGCTTTGACAATGAAGTGTTTCTTTTTCTATCCCGTGTTCCCCTTCATATTCACTCTCTTTCCATTGCATAGAAGAAAAGTATGCCTCTCTATCATTCTATATTTTACTGTGACCATTGGAAGGTATAGAATTCTCTGCATTCCACAAGAATAAATAATGCAATTTATTAGTGTCAATTCAATATCTTTTAATTAAGGCACCATAGTGCTTCATGTCCTTTGCAGTCTTATACATATTTATGTTTATGGTGGTAATGTGTTACTAGAAACTGTATTATAGTTCACATTGGAGTATTATAAATTAAGAAACACTGTAGGGTGGGCAGCATGACCAATTTTTTATTTCATAACCTTGGGTTATTGGTAAAGAATTAAAGAAGCAAGAATATTCAAAGCAGAGAGAATATACATGGAAAATACTAGATATAGCGCAATAACAATTTGCTCCCCACTCCGTATTTACACCACTCTTGGAGATGAGGAAAAGTTTGGTGAATACTCCCAGACACCCTTATATCAGTTGTATCTGAAGCTTCCAAGCGTACTTAAAGTGCAAGTTAAGATAGAACCATGATTCAAAATTACTATCAAAGATATATTTAAATTTATTATTGTAATTTTTCACAACTTTCACATATAGCCTATTAAATAAATATATCTTGAGTGAAAAAATATAATGCACCTAAGTAGTCATTTAATAACTTTTCATAACATTTTTAGTTTACATTCCAGAAATCTAATGACTATGTAATAAATCATTTTGTAAAACTATATTTTTATAATTCTTTGCTGTTTAAAAAAAGTTCCAGAAGGCTTAATATGTAGTTATTGATGATGATAGATCACAATGTAAATTTTAACACATAAAAGAAGCTTTAAAAATTAAGGGACACTGTTTTTGTAAAACCATCTTCAAATTCCCATTTACTCTTTTATGTGAATAAGGTTTCATATATGTATATAAATACATATATATATATATATATATGTATATAATTAGGATAAATTTGATATTAAGCTGTTGGGCTTCCCTGGTAGCTCAGTGGTAAAGAATTCACCTGCAGTGCAGAAGACAAGGATTTGATCCCTGGGTCAGGAAGATCCCCTGGAGAAGGAAATGGCAACACACTCTAGTATTCTTGCCTGGGAAAATCCCATGGACAGAGGAGTCTGGCAGGCTACAGTCCATGGGGTTGCAAAGAGTTGGATATAACTTACTGACTAAGCATCAACAAATAGCAATAATTAGTTATTGACTCATATATAAGAACTAATTATTAAGAAATACATTTCTAATGATAGTTTATTGTATATTTTTGTTATGAATAAAATCCAAGCTATATTTTGCTATTTTGAATAATTCTGCACTATTACTAATTGTAACATAGCTCAATCGAAAAGAAGAAAGGTAACAAATTTATAATTTCAGAACTTTTAAAACTTAAGATTAATTAATATACAAAATTTTCCTGCAGAGTAGTGTTAGGTGATCAAAAACAGTACTTAGAGATAATAATCTGTTTGAACATGGAACAGAAATATGAATTCAAGAAGAGAAAGAACATTTCTGTCTGATTAAGGAAAAGCAGTTTGTGTATTTTTAAATAAATCAAGGGATATGTGAATTTCCTAAGTGTTTGGAGGAGTGAAATAATTTAGAAGAACAATATAACAGTTTGATTTTGAAAAGCTTTAATAATTATAATGTGTTGAATACTATAACATTTGGAACAATATAAATTTAGGATGAAAATCTTTAGAAATCAGTTTATAAATGTACAATTACATAATAGAAAAAAAATCCTTTTGACAATACAGAAGCAAAGATTTTGGAAATCATCAGTGTAAATTGCAAAGGATACTTCTCTAAGAATCCTTTATCTAAGGTAAATTTACTGAAGCTATACTAAACTTTTTCCTGCCCCAATTATTTGTCAATTTTTTCTGATTTAATTCAAAATCAGTAGCGGTTGCTTAGTAATAATCATCAGCTTTCTTCATTCTTGTCATTGGCTCATTGACTATGCAAGATGATTTGATTAGCATAATTTGTAATTTAGACTGACCTCTAGAGAATTTTGAGTAGCCAGGTGCCAGATGTCACAGACTTGCCTAAGGAAAGTTGAAGCATCTGCATCTCGTTATTGAGCCCCCCTAGAGTACTAAAGAGTACTAAAAAAGCTTGTTTTCTATATTGGTCACATCTGTTGATGACAATTTTCAGAAGCAAAATGATTTTTATTGATAAATTTCTATAATTTTGTATTAATAACAGTAGCATTTTTATTAACAACCAGTATTAATTCTGAGCTTAATACTTTGATATATTATCTCATTCAATACTCATAGAAACATGAATTAGCTAATATATTTTAACACCAGTCCAATTTATAGCAGGGGAAAAGTCTCAGAGAGTAATGTGTGCAATTTTATGTCTCTAGAAAACAGTAGAGCAGGGATTTGAATGCTAGAAGTTGCATGATGGTTGTCTTACTATATTGTCTACTAGGGAAGTCATACATAAAGTTAGACCTTGAACAACACATCCTAGATCACTTCTGGTGTTGACTCAGAGCAAACGCTCTTTCTGGACAGCATTAAAATCTATATTTTCTTACTGTACTAAAATGGTACCTTGGAAATGGCTAAACAGAAATTACATCTGTCACAATTATGATAGAAAATAAACACAAACTAAGCAATGTTTTCTTACCCTTGCCATGATAAAAGAAAATTTTGATTACTGCACAAAGGAATAATGCTAACAAGACATGCCCTGGATGGAAACTGTCTGGTTAGAAAACTTGATTTACAGCACATATAAAATAAGTGCTGAAGCAGATCTTACTGTTTGACACTGGAAACTAATGTTGAAAAATATTTGCTGAATTTTACAGATTTCTTTATTGAAAGCTATAGATACAGGTTCCTAGATAAAGAGCTCACTTTGGTAGTGTTTTAGTCTTTTAACAACAACAACAAAAAAAACCCATCAGGAAGCTACTGTATTATTTGGTGTATAATCAGCTCTATATATCTTCAAGAGCTAGGAGGCTAGATCCTGTTAAGAATATGACACTCCTACTTAAAGATATCCCACGTCCAAGGTAAGAGAAACCCAAGTAAGATGGTAGGTGTGGCAAGAGGGCATCAGAGGGCAGACACACTGAAACCACAATTACAGAAAACTATTAAACTATTTTAATCATAGAAAACTATTAGTCAATCTAATCACACTAGGACCACAGCCTTGTCTAACTCAATGAAACTAAGCCATGCCTGTGGGGCCACCCAAGATGAGCGGGTCATGGTGAGAGGTCTGACAGAATGTGGTCCACTGGAAAAGGGAATGGCAAACCATTTCAGTATTCTTGTCTTGAGAACCCCATGAACAGTATGAAAAGGCAAAATGAAAGAATACTGAAAGAGAAACTCCCCAGATCAGTAGGTGCCCAATATGCTACTGGAGATCAGTGGATAAATAACTCCAGAAAGAATGAAGGGATGGAGCCAAAGCAAAAACAATACCCAGCTGTGGATGTGACTGGTGATAGAAACAAGGTCTGATGCTGTTAAGAGCAATATTGCATACGAACATGGAATAATGTCAGGTCCATGAATCAAGGCAAATTGGAAGTGGTCAAACAAGAGATGGCAAGAGTGAACGTTGACATTCTAGGAATCAGTGAACTAAAATGGACTGTAATAGGTGACTTTAACTCAGATGACCATTATATCTATTACTGCGGGCAAGAATCCCTTAGAAGAAATGGAGTAGCCATCATGGTCAATAAAAGAGTCAAAAAACGCAGGACTTGGAAGCAATCTCAAAAACAACAGAATGATTTCTGTTCATTTCCAAGGCAAACCATTCAATATCAAGGTAATCCAAGTCTATGCCCCAATGCTGAAGAAGCTGACACTGAACGGTTCTATGAAGACCTACAAGACCTTTTAGAACTAACACCCAAAAAAGATGTCCTTTTCATTATAGGGGACTGGAATGCAAAAGTAGGAAGTCAAGAAACACCTGGTGTAACAGGCAAATTTGGCCTTGGAATATGGAATGAAGCAGGGCAAAGACTAATAGAGCTTTGCCAAGAAAATGCACTGGTCATAGCAAACACCCTCTTCCAACAACATAAGAGAAGACTCTACACATGGACATCACCAGATGGTCAACACTGAAATCAGATTGATTATATTCTTTGCAGCCAAAAATGGAGAAGCTGTATACAGTCAACAAAAACAAGACCAGGAGCTGACTGTGGTTCAGATCATGAACTCCTTATTGCCAAATTCAGACTTACATTGAAGAAAGTAGGGAAAACCATTAGACCATTCAGGTATGACCTAAATCAAATCCCTTATGATTATACAGAAGAAATGAGAAATAGATTTAAGGGCCTAGATCTGATAGAGTGCCTGATGAACTATGGAATGAGGTTTGTGACATGGTACAGGAGACAGGGATCAAGACCAACCCCATGGAAAAGAAACGCAAAAAAGCAAAATGACTGTCTGAGGAGGCCTTACAAATAGCTGTGAAAAGAAGAGAAGCGAAAAGCAAAGGAAAAAGGAAAGATATAAGCATCTAAATGCAGAGTTCCAAAGAATAGCAAGAAGAGGTAAGAAAGCCTTCCTTAGTGATCAATGCAAAAAAATACAGGAAAACAACAGAATGGGAAACACTAGAGATCTCTTCAAGAAAATTAGACATACCAAGGGGACATTTCATGTGAAGATGGGCTCAATAAAGGACAGAAATGGTATGGACCTAACAGAAGCAGAAGATATTAAGAACAGGAGGCAGGAATACACAGAAGAACTACACAAAAAAGATCTTCATGACCAAGATAATCACGATGGTGTGATCACTCACCTAGAGCCAGACATCCAGGAATGTGAAGTCAAGTGGGCTTTAGAAAGCATCACTACGAACAAAGCTAGTGGATGGCATTCCAGTTGAGGTATTCTAAATCCTGAAAGATGGTGCTTTGAAAGTGCTGCACTCAATATGCCAGCAAGTTTGGAAAACTCAGCAATGGCCAGAGGACTGGAAAAGGTCAGTTTTCATTCCAATCCCAAAGAAAGGCAATGCCAAAGAATGCTCAAACTATTGCACAATTGCACTCATCTCACATGCTAGTAAAGTAATCCTCAAAATTTTCCAAGCCATTCTTCAGCAGTACATGAACCGTGAACTTCCAGATGTCAAGCTGGTTTTAGAAAAGGCAGAGGAACCAGAGATCAAATTGCCAACATATGCTGGATCATGGAAAAAGCAAGAAAGTTCCAGAAAAATATCTATGTCTGCTTTATTGAATATGCCAAAGCCTTTGACTGTGTGGATCACAATAAACTGTGGAAAATTCTTCAAGAGATGGGAATACCAGACCACCTGACCTGCCTCTTGAGAAAGCTATTTGCAGGTCAGGAAGCAACAGTTAGAACTGGACCTGGAACAGACTGGTTCCAAATAGGAAAAGGAGTACGTCAAGGCTGTATATTGTCACGCTGCTTACTTAACTTATATGCAGAGTACATCATGAGAAATGCTGGGCTGTAAGAAACACAAGCTGGAATCAAGATTTCTGGGAGAAATATCAATAACCTCAGATATGCAGATGACACCACCCTTATGGCAGAAAGTGAAGAAGAACTAAAGAGCCTCTTGATGAAAGTGAAAGAGGAGAGTGAAAAAGTTGGCTTAAAGCTCAACGTTCAGAAAACGAAGATCATGGCATCTGGTCCCATCACTTCATGGGAAATAGATGTGGAAACAGTGTCAGACTTTATTTTTTGGTCTCCAAAATCACTGCAGATGGTGACTGCAGCCATGAAATTAAAAGACGCTTACTCTTTGGAAGGAAAGTTATGACCAACCTAGATAGCATATTTGAAAAGCAGAGACATTACTTTGCCAACACAGGTCCATCTAGTCAAGGCTATGTTTTTTCCTGTGCTCATGTATGGATGTGAGAGTTTGATTGTGAAGAAGGCTGAGTGCCAAAGAATTTATACTTTTAGACTGTGGTGTTGGAGAAGACACTTGAGAGTCCCTTGGACTGCAAGGAGATCCAACCAGTCCATTCTGAAAGAGATCAGCCCTGGGATTTCTTTGGAAGGAATGATGCTAAAGCTGAAACTCCAGTACTTTGGCCACCTCATGCAAAGAGTTGACTCATTGGAAAAGACTCTGATGCTGGGAGGGATTGGCGGCAGGAGGAGAAGGGGACAACAGAAATGGCTGGATGGCATCACTGACTCGATGGACGTGAGTTTGGGTGAACTCCAGGAGTTGGTGATGGACAGGGAGGCCTGGTATGCTGCGATTCATGGGATCACAAAGAGTTGGACATTACTGAGTGACTGAACTGAACTGAACTGAACTGAGTTAAAGATAGCAAGCTTTTGCATGGAACAAAAGAATGGGAGTGGTTAAAAGAATTGGGGAGTCTCATTTTCAAATACCTTTATTTACATATTGAAAAACTAAGACATAGAGAGTTCTAGTTTTGTGTGGTAAGTTCATACATATTTTCCATATAAGTCACTCTCACACATGTCTAAGTTTACTTTCTCTGTTAAATATTGTTTCCACTAGCCTATTTCTGACTGTGGGAAAGCAGAGTGCTTTATTTCCCTGGAAAATGTAAGTTTAAATGAGTTTCAAGTTGACTGCTTACCTAACACTTTTTGGTTCCTTTTTTTCTTAAAGAATTTTTTTTCTTTTTTTTTTTTTTTAATGTGGGCCATTTTTAAAATCTTGATTGAGTTTGTTACAGTATTGCTTCTGTTTTATGTTTTGGTTTTTTGGCCACGAGGTATGTGGGATCTTAGCCCCGTGACCAGGGATGGAACCCATACCAGTGCATTGGAAGGCAAGGTCTTAACCACCAGACCACCAGGGAAGTCTTGCCTCTTGGCTCCATGTTTTGATATATGGAAAAGCAGTAAGCCAGACCAGGCCTACAGGCATCTCTATTAACCCTTTGGGTTTGAAATTTTGTACACATCAGTCTTTAACAGCCTGTGACTTCCCCTAAGAAGCAGGCAGCATTGTGAACCAGGAAAAATTGTAGACAAATCATTCCAGGGCCATGCAGGTAATAACTATGAGAGAGGCAGACTAGGTAGAGAGAGCAAAGAATATGGGCAGCCAGAGACCACATACCTCATGGAAGCAGCTACTGGGTTCTAGCCAGTTTTCAATAGAAAATAGAGCCCCAGTGTTGCCAGATAGTCCCATATCTCATAAAAAACCCAAAATCCAGATTTTGCTAGGAAGTCTCCTGATATTTAAATATTGGAAACTAATTTTTAATTTTGCTTAAACTCTGTAAGCCAAGTGAAATACATCTCTCAGATGGAACAGATGTATGTATTAGATGGAATGTAGACCACAGGCCACCAGTATGTGAGTTGAGAGATTTAGCCATGCCAGAATCCCAAGCCAAGAATCCTTTTCCATTGGTAAAATCTAAAGCTGGTATCCAATGTACATGGCTGACTGGAACCTACTTGGAACCCTGCCATGTTTGATCCTTAAAGTGCCTTAGATTTCTGGTTAGTTCTCTAGTCTCTATGGGCTGGGTCAATTCTTGAACTCCAGATGTTCTGGCACACTTTTTTGCAAGAATTTTCTACTGAAACTAATGCTCATATGTATGCATAACCTAAGGCACTCATTGAAAACATGCTCCAAATTAATCTCATTAACTAAAGCAAAAGCAATCAAGTATTTTTCTCTGAATACGCCTGCTCACTGAAAATTCAAGCTACCTTTCAGCACTGACCAGACTAGATTCATTTGAAACTGGCATTCACTTGAATCAAGCCCCCATGTGTAAACCATATGTTAGGCCTCATACTTTGAATTACTGATTGCCTGTATTGGGAACAAATTGCTTAAATTAACCCAGATCCCCAGCAGCCATGGTATTTTGTACCCTCAACATCACAACAGTCCCTGGCTTACATCCTAATTCAACTTACTGTGGAAATTTTAGAAATCGATTGAACAAATTTAAGTACTATGCCCAGACCTCTTAAGCACCAAGGAAGTGGCAGCTTGCATGTTTTGATCATACTTTATACACTTCGTACTTTGTTCATTCATACTACTGCTTAATCTGGTAATCCTGTGAGGTAGGCTTACTAGTTGGTAAGTAGGCTTACTAGGCTTACTTATCAGTTGTACAGAAGAGTGGGAATATGTGAAAGCTATCAAACTACAAAACCAGGAGTCAATCCTAAAGTCCAGAACTCTCTCATATTAATTTTTGTGACTAAGGAAATTATTTTCAACATAAAACTGTTAGAAAATTTAGAAGCAAACAAAATAAGAAAAAGACGTATCTACAAGTTTACTAGCAAAATATGGACGTCTTATTTTATTATTGCATAACTCTAAATTTAAAAATATTATTCATTTTATAATATTGTAATATGACTATATGACTTTTTCAACAATCTTGGGAATATATCTCGTAATTGAGTAGTTTTTAAATGTAATTTTTATATCTATATAGAAACACATTTAGCATAATTTATTTATTCACTCCCTTATTGTTAGTCGTTTAAGTAACTGTGGTTGTATTCTCTTATAAAAAATGCAATAATTAATATATTTGATGTTAAAATTTTGAACCAATCAACTGCAATGCAATGGCTAGGTCGAAGCAAAGGCGCTGTTTTAAGATTTGTTTTCCAGAAAACTTGAACCTATTTAATTTCTTAACAGTAATTTTGGAAAGTTCATTTTACTTGATATTGCTAACTGCATATAAAGCTCCCAATTTAATCATCCAAGTCTTGTTCCTTATTATGTTGATTTGTTGTTATTGGGGTGAAATATTTTCCCCATCATGATAACAGCATCAAGGAATTGCAGAGCTTTTAAATGTGTGAACTATTAGATTGTGTGGGGTTAAATCCACATGGTGCTTTGTGGGGAGAATAAAGTAGAAAGATGGTTCCACTACTGTGAGATTTGGGGAAAGTTATTTAAACTCTCTGGGACTTGGTTTTATCTTCTGTAAGATAAATAAGAAAATAATAGCATCTAACTCATTCGTTTGTTTTGAGGATTGATTGGTTAACACTGTTAAGGGCTTAGAACATGCCTTACACAATTATAAACACAATAAACATTCACTGGTATTCACTACTTATATCTGTCATCTGTGTTTCTTCTTAATATAAATATACATTTCATATTATGGTGCACTTTTCTTGTGAAGAATTTGTTTCTCTCATATCGATATTTAAGTGCTTTAAAAAGCTTTATGGATATTTACCACTTATTCTATATAGCCTGAAGATATTTCCCCCCAACTTGTCATCTGGCTTCCAATATAGTTTATGCTGTTTTTTTGTTATTGCCATATATTTCTTCCTTTTATACTAACTCATCTATAATCAGTCTTTTGTTGATTATGTTTACAACTGCTTATAGGCTTTCATAGACTTTTCTATGCCAAAACAGATGGATATTTATCCTATGTTAGCTGTTTAGCATATTTGTTCTGTATATTTAAATTTTTAGTCCATTCAGAAATTGTTATTTGTGTATAGCATGGTATTCATTCCTTTATTCAGGCATAAGTCCTGGATTCTTGAGCAGTAAACCTGATG
This sequence comes from Bos mutus, assembly GCF_027580195.1. Classification (NCBI taxonomy): domain Eukaryota; kingdom Metazoa; phylum Chordata; class Mammalia; order Artiodactyla; family Bovidae; genus Bos; species Bos mutus. The sequence goes on from NC_091617.1 coordinate 54,364,336, forward strand.
GGGCTTACAGTCTAGTGCGGAAAACAAATGAACATATAATTAAGTAGAATATGATAAGCAGGGCAAAGGCTAATAGAATTTTGCCAAGAGAACACACTGGTCATAGCAAACACCCTCTTCCAACAACACAAGAGAAGACTATACACATGGACATCACCAATGGTCAATACTGAAATCAGATTGATTACATTCTTTGCAGCCAAAGATGGAGAAGCTGTATACAGTCAGCAAAAACAAGACTGGGAACTGACTGTGGCTCAGATCATGAACTCCTTATTGCCAATTTCAGACATAAATTGAAGAAAGTAGGGGAAACCACTAGACCATTCAGGTATGACCTAAATCAAATCCCTTATGATTATACCGTGGAAGTGAGAAATAAATTTAAGGGCCTAGATCTGATAGAGCGCCTGATGAACTATGGATGGAGGTTCGTGACATGGTACAGGAGACAGGGATCAAGACCATCCCCATGGAAAAGAAATGAAAAAAGCAAATTGACTGTCTGAGGAGGCCTTACAAATAGCTGTGAAAAGAAGAGAAGGGAAAAGCAAAGGAGAAAAGGAAAGATATAAGCATGTGAATGCAGAGTTCAAAAGAATAACAAGAAGAGATAAGAAAGCCTTCCTCAGCGATCAATGCAAAGAAATAGAGGAAAATAACAGAATGGGAAAGACTAGAGATCACTTTAAGAAAATTAGAGATACCATGGGAACATTTCATGAAAGATGGGCTCGATAAAGGACAGAAATGCTATGGACTTAACAGAAGCAGAAGATATTAAGAAGAGCTGGCAAGAATACACAGAAAAACTGTACAAAAAAGATCTTCATGACCCAGATAATCACGATGGTATGATCACTCACCTAGAGCCAGACATCCTGGAATGTGAAGTCAAATGGGCCTTAGAAAGCATCACTATGAACAAAGCTAGTGGAGGTGATGGCATTCCAGTTGAGCTATTTCAAATCCTAAAAGAAGATGCTGTGAAAGTGCTGTACTCAATATGCCAGCAAATTTGGAAAACTCAGCAGTGGCCACAGGACTGGAAAAGGTCAGTTTTCACTCCAATCCCAAAGAAAGGCAATGCCAAAGAATGCTCAAACTATCGCACAATTGCACTCATCTCACATACTAGTAAAGTAATGCTCAAAATTCTCCAAGCCAGGCTTCAGCAATACGTTAACCATGAACTTCCAGATGTTCAAGCTGGTTTTATAAGGGCAGAGGAATCAAAGATCAAATTGCCAACATCCGCTGGATTGTGGAAAAAGCAAGAGAGTTCCAGAAAAACATCTATTTCTGCTTTATTGACTATGCCAAAGCCTTTGACTGTATGGATCACAATAAACTGTGGAAAATTCTGAAAGAGATGGGAATACCAGACCACCTGACCTGCCTCTTGAGAAAGCTATTTTCAGGTCAGGAAGCAACAGTTAGAACTGGACAGGGAACAACAGACTGGTTCCAAATAGGAAAAGGAGTTCGTCAAGGCTGTATATTGTCACCCTGTTTATTTAACTTCTATGCAGAGTACATCATGAGAAATGCTGGGCTGGAAGAAACACAAGCTGAAATCAAGATTGCCAGGAGAAATATCAATAACCTCAGGTATGCAGATGATACCACCCTTTTGGCAGAAAGTGAAGAGGAACTAAAAAGCCTCTTGACGAAAGTGAAAAAGGAGGGTGAAAAAGTTGGCTTAAAGCTCAATATTCAGAAAACGAAGATCATGGCATCTGGTCCCATCACTTCATGGGAAATAGAATGGGAAACAGTGGAAACAATGTCAGACTATTTTGGGGGGCTCCAAAATCACTGCAGATGGTGACTGCAGCCATGAAATTAAAAGACTCTTACTCCTTGAAAGAAAAGTTATGACCAACCTAGATAGCATATTGAAAAGCAGAGAGGGGGGAGGAGCTAAGATGGCGGAGGAATAGGATGGGGAGACCACTTTCTCCCCCACAAATTCATCAAAAGAACATTTAAATGCAGAGTAAATTCCACAAAACAACTTCTGAATACCGGCAGAGGACATCAGGCACCCAGAAAAGCAACCCATTGTCTTCGAAAGGAGGTAGGAAAAAATATAAAAGACAAAAAAAGGGACAAAAGAGGGAGGGACAGAGCTCCGTCCCGGGAAGGGAGTCTTAAAAAGAGAGGAGTTTCCAAACACCAGGAAACACTCTCACTGCTGAGTCTGTTCCGAGACTTGGAAGCACAGAGGACAACATAACAGGGAGGGAAAATAAATAAACAGTTAAAACCCACAGAATACCAGCCCAACAGTAACTCCCCCAGCAGAGAAGCAGCGCAGACGCCTGCACCTGCCACTAGCAAGCAGGGGCTGGGCAGGGAGGCGCGGGCTGCATCGCTTAGAGTAAGGGTCTGGCCTGAATGCCTTGAGCGGTATCTGAGTGAACTAATTGGGGTTGGAAACCAGACTGTGGGATAACTACCACGTGAAAGGCCAACCCTAACCTAAGACACTGCCAGGCCCACGCACAGAAGAAAGGACTGAACAGAGATAGCCGGCTGCAGACCATCCCCCTCCGGTGACAGGCAGCCAGAGCCGGAAGGGGGCAATTGCAGCCCCAGAGAGACATTATCTACAAAATTGTAAGCAGGCTTCTTTGCTAACTAAGACTTCTTGGGGTTTTGGACGGTCAACATCCTCCTGAGAAGGTGTGCCGGTTGTACACCCAGAAAACTGAGCGGTGGGGAGGTGATAAGTCACAGCATCCGCGCTCACCAAACACCTCATCACCTGAGCTGCTCGAACCTGGGAAGAGCACAAAACGCAGGCCCAACTGAGTCTCAGCCTCTTGGGACTACCCGAGTGCCTGAACCTGAGCAGCTTAGACCTGGGAGGTGCAAGCAGCCCAGGGCCGGCCTCAGATAGTTCCCAGCGGAGCAGCCTAGAGCCTGAGCAGTGTGGGCAGGGAGGCTACACGCACCATGAGAGGGGGCAGGCCCAGTGTGGCTGAGGCACTGCGAGCACACACCAGTGTTATTTGTTTGCAGCGTCCCTCCCTCCCCATAGCGCGACTGAACAAGTGAGTCTAAAGAAAAAAAAAGCGTCCACCACCGCCCACTTTGTATCAGGGCGGAAATCAGACACTGAAGAACCCAGCAAACGGAAGAAGCTATAACAGAGGGAACCGCCTTAGAAGCGACAAGCAATAGATTAAAACCCTGTCGTTAGTACCGACTACATAGGAAGGGGCTTATAGATCTTGAGAAATATAAGCCGGACCAAGGAACTAGCCGAAAATGAACTGACCCCACAATACCCACAACAACACCAGAGAAAGTCCTAGATATATTTTTACTCTTTTTATGATCATTCTTTCTTTTTTTTTCAATTTTTTAAAAAATTTTAAGTCCTCTATTACTCCTTTAATTTTCACTTTTATAACCTACTATTACTTTGCAAAAAAAAAAATACCCTATTTTTTAAAGCAAACTTCATATATACATTTTTTATACTTTTTATGACCTTGTTTTTTTTTCTTTTCCTTTTCTCTTTCTTTCTTTTCTTTTTTTTCTTCTTCTTTTCTTTAACATTGTATTTTTGAAATTAAAAACTCTACTCTAGATTTTTAATTTTAGCTTTTGGTATTTGTTATCAATTTTGTACATATATATATATATATATATATATATATATTTTTTTTTTTTTTTAATTTTTGTGACTTTTTTTTCCCTCTCTTTCTTTCTTATTCTTTTCTTTAACATTGTATTTCTGAAATTCCAAACTCTACTCTAGATTTTTAATTTTTGCTTTTAGGTATTTGTTATCAATTTTGTACCTATATTTTCTTTATAATTTTTGTGACTTTGTTTTGTTTGTTTTATTTTTTCTCTTTCTTTTCCTTCTTCTTTTCTTTAACATTGTATTTTTGAAATTCCAAACTCTACTCTAGATTTTTAATTTTTGCTTTTAGGTATTTGTTACCAATTTTGTACCTTTAAGAACCCAATCTTCAGTACCCATTTTTTACTTGGGAGCAAGATTACTGACTTGACTGCTCTCTCCCCCTTTGGACTCTCCTTTTCTCCACCAGGTCGCCTGTGTTTCTTCCCTAACCCCTCTCTGCTCTACCCAACTCTGTGAATTTCTGTGTGTTCCAGACAGTGAAGAACACTTAGGGAACTGATTACTGGCTGGATCTGTCTCTCTCCTTTTTGTCCCCCCATTTTGTTCTCCTGGCCACCTCTGTCTCCTTCCTCCCTCTTCTCTTCTCTTCTCTGTATAACTCCACGAAAATCTGAGTGGTCTAGTTGTGGAATGCACATAAGGAAGTAATTACTGGCTAGCCCGCTCTCTCCTCTACTGATTCCACCTCGTCTCCTTTGGGTCACCTCTAACTCCCTCTTCCCTCTTCTCTTCTCCATGTAACGCTGTGAACCTCTCTGGGTGACTCTCACGGTGGAGAAACTTTTCATCTTTAACCTAGATGTTTTTTCAGTGGTGCTGTATAGAAGGAGAAGTTTTGAGACTACTGTAAAAATAAGACCGATAACTGGAAGCAGGAGGCTTAAGTCCAAACCCTGACTCCAGGGAACTCCTGACTCCAGGGAACATTAATTGACAGGAGTTCATCAAACGCCTCCATACCTATACTGAAACCAAGCACCACACAAGGGCCAACAAGTTCCAGGGCAAGACATACCAAGCAAATTCTCCAGCAACACAGGAACACAGCCCTGAGCTCCAATATACAGGCTACCCAAAGTTACTACAAAACCATAGACATCTCATAACTCATAACTGGACACTTCATTGCACTCCAGAGAGAAGAAATCCAACTCCACCCACCAGAACACCGACACAAGCTTCCCTAACCAGGAAACCTTGACAAGCCACCTGTACAAACCCACACACAGTGAGGAAATGCCACAATAAAGAGAATTCCACATACTGCCAGAATACAGAAAGGATACCCCAAACTCAGCAATATAAACAAGATGAAGAGACAGAGGAATACCCAGCAGGTAAAGGAACAGGATAAATGCCCACCAAACCAAACAAAAGAGGAAGAGATAGGGAATCTACCTGATAAAGAATTCCGAATAATGATAGTGAAAATGATCCAAAATCTTGAAATCAAAATGGAATCACAGATAAAAAGCCTGGAGACAAGGATTGAGAAGATGCAAGAAAGGTTTAACAAGGACCTAGAAGAAATAAACAAGAGTCAATATATAATGAATAATGCAATAAATGAGATCAAAAACACTCTGGAGGCAACAAATAGTAGAATAACAGAGGCAGAAGATAGGATTAGTGAATTAGAAGATAGAATGGTAGAAATAAATGAATCATAGAGGAAAAAAGAAAAACAAATTAAAAGAAATGAAGACAATCTCAGAGACCTCCAGGACAATATTAAACACTACAACATTCGAATCATAGGAGTCCCAGAAGAAGAAGACAAAAAGAAAGACCATGAGAAAATACTTGAGGAGATAATAGTTGAAAACTTCCCTAAACTGGGGAAGGAAATAATCACTCAAGTCCAACAAACCCAGAGAGTCCCGAACAGGATAAACCCAAGGCAAAACAACCCAAGACACATATTAATCAAATTAACAAAGATCAAACACAAAGAACAAATATTAAAAGCAGCAAGGGAAAAACAACAAATAATACAAAAGGGAATTCCCATAACAGCTGATCTTTCAATAGAAACTCTTCAAGCCAGGAGGGAATGGCAAAACATACTTAAAGTGATGAAAGAAAATAACCTACAGCCCAGATTACTGTACCCAGCAAGGATCTCATTCAAATATGAAGGAGAAATCAAAAGCTTCTCAGACAAGCAAAAGCTGAGAGAATTCAGCACCACCAAACCAGCTCTCCCCCAAATACTAAAGGATATTCTCTAGACAGGAAACACGAAAAGGGTGTATAAACTCGAACCCAAAACAATAAAGTAAATGGCAATAGGATCATACTTATCAATAATTACCTTAAATGTAAATGGGTTGAATGCCCCAACCAAAAGACAAAGACTGGCTGAATGGATACATAAACAAGACCCCTACATATGTTGTCTACAAGAGGCCCAAGTCAAAACAGGGGACACATACAGACTGAAAGTAAAGGGCTGGAAAAAGATTTTCATGCAAATAGGGACCAAAAGAAAGCAGGAGTAGCAATACTCATATGAGATAAAATAGACTTTAACACAAAGGCTGTGAAAAGAGACAAAGACGGTCACTACATAATGATCAAAGGATCAATCCGAGAAGAAGATATAACAATTATAAATACATATGCACCCAACATAGAAGCACCGCAATATGTAAGACAAATGCTAACAAGTATGAAAGGAGAAATTAACAATAACACAATAATAGTGGGAGACTTTAATACCCCACTCACACCTATGGATAGATCAACTAAACAGAAAATTAACAAGGAAACACAAACTTTAAATGATACAATAGACCAGTTAGACCTAATTGATATCTATAGGACATTTCATCCCAAAACAATGAATTTCACCTTTTTCTCAAGCACACACAGAACCTTCTCCAGGATAGATCACATCCTGGGCCATAAATCTAGTCGTGGTAAATTCAAAAAATTGAAATCATTCCAAGCATCTTTTCTGACCACAATGCAGTTAAGATTAGATCTCAATTACAGGAGAAAAACTATTAAAAATTCCAACATATGGAGGCTGAACAACACGCTGCTGAATAACCAAAAAATCACAGAAGAAATCAAAAAAGAAATCAAAGTTTGCATAGAAACAAATGAAAATGAAAACACAACAACCCAAAACCTGTGGGACACAGTAAAAGCAGTCCTAAGGGGAAAGTTCATAGCAATACAGGCATACCTCAAGAAACAAGAAAAAAGTCAAATAAATAACCTAACTCTACACCTAAAGCAACTACAAAAGGAAGAAATGAAGAACCCCAGGGTTAGTAGAAGGAAAGAAATCTTAAAAATTAAGGCAGAAATAAATGCAAAAAAAAAAAACAAAAGAGACCATAGCAAAGATCAGCAAAGCCAAAAGCTGGTTCTTTGAAAGGATAAATAAAATTGACAAGCCATTAGCCAGACTCATCAAGAAACAAAGGGAGAAAAATCAAATCAATAAAATTAGAAATGAAAATGGAGAGATCACAACAGACAACACAGAAATACAAAGGATCATGGGAGACTACTATCAGCAATTATATGTCAATAAAGTGGACAATGTGGAAGAAATGGACAAATTCTTAGAAAAATACAACTTTCCAAAACTTGACCAGGAAGAAATAGAAAATCTTAACAGACCCATCACAAGCATGGAGATTGAAAGTGTAATCAGAACTCTTCCCGCAAACAAAAGCTCAGGTCCAGATGGCTTCACAGCTGAATTCTACCAAAAATTTAGAGAAGAGCTAACACCTATCCTACTCAAACTCTTCCAGAAAATTGCAGAGGAAGGTAAACTTCCAAACTCATTCTATGAGGCCACCATCACTTTAATACCAAAACTGGACAAAGATGCCACAAAAAAAGAAAACTACAGGCCAATATCACTGATGAACATAGATGCAAAAATCCTTAACAAAATTCTAGCAATCAGAATCCAACAAAACATTAAAAAGATCATACACCATGACTAAGTGGGCTTTATCCCAGGGATGCAAGGATTCTTCAATATCTGCAAATCAATCAATGTAATACACCACATTAACAAATTGAAAAATAAAAACCATATGATTACCTCAATAGATGTAGAGAAAGCCTTTGACAAAATTCAACATCCATTTATGATAAAAAAAAAAACTCTCCAGAAAGCAGGAATAAAAGGAACATACCTCAACATAATAAAAGCTACATATGACAAACCCACAGCAAACATTATCCTCAATGGTGAAAAATTGAAAGCATTTCCTCTAAAGTCAGGAACAAGACAAGGGTGCCCACTTTCACCATTACTATTCAACATAGTTTTGGAAGTTTTGGCCACAGCAATCAGAGCAGAAAAAGAAATAAAAGGAATCCAAATTGGAAAAGAAGAAGTAAAACACTCACTGTTTACAGATGACATGATCCTCTACATAGAAAACCCTAAAGACTCCACCAGAAAATTACTAGAACTAATCAATGAATATAGTAAAGTTGCAGGATATAAAAGTAACACACAGAAATCCCTTGCATTCCTATACACTAATAATGAGAAAATAGAAAGAGAAATTAAGGAAACAATTCCATTCACCATTGCAACGCAAAGAATAAGATACTTAGGAATGTATCTACCTAAAGAAACTAAAGACCTATATATAGAAAACTATAAAACACTGGTGAAAGAAATCAAAGAGGACCCTAATAGAGAAATATACCACGTTCATGGATTGGAAGAATCAATATAGTGAAAATGAGTATACTACCCAAAGCAATTTATAGATTCAATGCAATCCCTGTCAAGCTACCAATGGCATTCTTCACAGAGCTAGAACAAATAATTTCACAATTTGTATGGAAATACAAAAAACCTCGAATAGCCAAAGCAATCTTGAGAAAGAAAAATGGAACTGGAGGAATAAACCTGCCTGACTTCAGGCTCTACTACAAAGCCACAGTTATCAAGACAGTATGGTACTGGCACAAAGACAGAAATATAGATCAATGGAACAAAATAGAAAGCCCAGAGATAAATCCATGCACATATGGACACCTTATCTTTGAAAAAGGAGGCAAGAATATACAATGGATTAAAGACAATCTCTTTAACAAGTGGTGCTGGGAAATCTGGTCAACCACTTGTAAAAGAATGAAACTAGAACACTTTCTAACACCATACACAAAAATAAACTCAAAAATGGATTAAAGATCTAAACGTAAGACCAGAAACTATAAAACTCCTAGAGGAGAACATAGGCAAAACACTCTCTGACATACATCACAGCAGGATCCTCTATGACCCACCTCCAAGAATATTGGAAATAAAAGCAAAAATAAACAAATGGGACCTAATTAACCTTAAAAGCTTCTGCACAACAAAAGAAACTATAAGCAAGGTGAAAAGACAGCCTTCAGAATGGGAGAAAATAATAGCAAATGAAGCAACTGACAAACAACTAATCTCAAAAATATACAAGCAACTCCTACAGCTCAATTCCAGAAAAATAAATGACCCAATCAAAAAATGGGCCAAAGAACTAAATAGACATTTCTCCAAAGAAGACATACAGATGGCTAACAAACACATGAAAAGATGCTCAACATCACTCATTATCAGAGAAATGCAAATCAAAACCACTATGAGGTACCATTTCACACCAGTCAGAATGGCTGCGATCCAAAAGTCTACAAGCAATAAATGCTGGAGAGGGTGTGGAGAAAAGGGAACCCTCTTACACTGTTGGTGGGAATGCAAACTAGTACAGCCACTATGGAGAACAGTGTGGAGATTCCCTAAAAAAATGGAAATAGAACTGCCTTATGATCCAGCAATCCCATTGCTGGGCATACACACTGAGGAAACCAGAAGGGAAAGAGACACGTATACCCCAATGTTCATTGCAGCACTGTTTATAATAGCCAGGACATGGAGGCAACCTAGATGTCCATCAGCAGATGAATGGATAAGAAAGCTATGGTACATATACACAATGGAGCATTAATCAGCCATTAAAAAGAATACATTTGAATCAGTTCTAATGAGGTGGATGAAACTGGAGCCTACTATACAGAGTGAAGTAAGCCAGAAAGAAAAACACCAGTAGAGTATACTAATGCATATATATGGAATTTAGAAAGATGGTAACAATAACCCTGTATACGAGACAGCAAAAGAGACACTAATGTATACAACAGTCTTTTGGACTCTGTGGGAGAGGGAGAGGGTGGGATGATTTTGGAGAATGGCATTGAAACATATATAATATCATATATGAAAAGAGTCGCCAGTTCAGGTTCGATGAAGGATACTGGATGCTTGGGGCTAGTGCACTGGGGCGACCTGGGGGGATGGTATGGGGAGGGAGGAGGGAGGAGGGTTCAGGATGGGGAACACATGTATACCTGTGGCAGTTTCATTTTGATATATGGCAAAACCAATACAATATTGTAAAGTTAAAAAATAAAATATATTAAAAACTAAAAAAAAAAAAAAAATGAAAAGCAGAGGCATTACCTTGCCAACAATGGTCCGTCTAATCAAGGCTATAGTTTTTCCAGTGGTCATGTATGGATGTGAGAGTTGGACTGTGAAGAAGGCTGAGCGCTGAAGAATTGATGCTTTTGAACTGTGGTGTTGGAGAAGACTCTTGAGAGTCCCTTGGACTTCAAGGAGATCCAACCAGTCCATTCTAAAGGAGATCAGCCCTGGGTGTTCTTTGGAAAGAATGATGCTAAAGTTGAAATTCCAGTACTTTGGCCACCTCATGCAAAGAGTTGACTCATTGGAAAAGACTCTGATGCTGGGAGGGATTGGGGGCAGGAGGAGAAGGGGACGACAGAGGATGAGATGGCTGGATGGCATCACCGACTCGATGGACGTGAGTTTGAGTGAACTCCGGGAGTTGGTGATGGACAGGGAGGCCTGGCGTGCTGTGATTCATGGGGTCGCAAAGAGTCAGACACGACTGAGCAAATGAACTAAAATGAAGACAGAGAAATGCAAGATGACATGGAAAGCCATTGGAAGCCACAGAAGCCATTGAACATCAGCTTTGAAAGCTAAAGAGTCTTTCCACAGGAATTAATGACTAAGATAAAACCTAAAGGGTAAGGAGAAAACAGAGTACACAGAAAGGTTCATGATGAAGAAGGATATGTAACATTAAGGGAAATTCAGTATGGCCAGAGCTTAGAGAAAGGGGGTGGGGAATGAGGAATAGAGAGAAGTGGGATTGGCAGTATTGACAGGTACCAAGTATTAGTGCATGTGTGCATGCTAAAGTACTTCAGTTGTGTTCAACTATGTGACCATATGGACTGTAGCCCACCAGGCTCCCTCTGTCCAAAGGATTCTCCAGGTAAGAATATTGCAGTGGGTTGCCATGCCCTTCTCCAGAGGATCTTCCTGACTCAGGGATCAAACCTGCATCTCTTATGTCTCCTGCATTGGTAGGCGGGTTCTTTTACCACTAGCACCACCTGGGAAGCACCCCCCAAGTAGTAGAGGACCCTGTAAACCAAAGGATTTTGAACCATATCCTAAAATAATAAGGATTAACTCTGATGTTTTAAGCAGCATTAATGCCATGTGATTTATATTTTTAAAAATATCATTCCAGCTTCAATGCAGAGAAAGGCTTATAAAGGGGAAAGAGGACTGCATTGATCAAAGGACACAGTTACTGTTATCTGGGTAAAGTGGGGATCAGTGGTAACTTTACTACGGGGATACATTTCACAGCATGTTAACAGGAAATGGAGATGAAGAGTGTGAAAATAACAAGTTCAGTGTGTGTCTACATGTGTGTATATGTATGTGTGTGTGCACACACGCTCATGCATGAGAGAGACAGAGACAGCCAATATGACAGAGCTTAATTACTGATGAGACAGATCTGGTGAATAAGACTTTGGACATACAGAGTGCATAGTTAATACTGTAAGGATCACAGTGAAGCAAAAATGTTGAGACCAGAGTACCAGTGGAGCGATTGGACTCAGAACGGAAAAAGACACATCATTTATTGTAACAAAGATGAGGGCAGTGGGGTGAATGGATATAAATGAATATCTATTTATAAATTTGAAGGCATGAACTTTACATTTAATTGTATCTAATTCTTCTGTGAAATAAAACTTGAAATTATCTCAGTTTATTTGGGTTACTGGGCTTTCCAGGTGGCGCAGTGGTAATGAATCCATGTGACAATGCAGGAGGCACAGGAGATGCGTGTTTGATCTCTGGGTCAGGGAAAATCCTCTGGAGGACGATCACCTGAAGGAAATGGCAATCCACTCCAGTATTCTAGCCTGAAAAATTCCATGGACAGAGGACCCTGGTGGGCTGCAATCCATGGGGTCGAAAAGAGTTGGACAAGACTGACCAACTGAGCATGCATGCATGCATTTGGGTTACTAACTGCTAAACAGGACAGAAAGAGAAAGAAAGCTAAGTGTGAAAGGAAGGGTTATAGAGAAGAGTTAAGGGTCTATTTCATTTTGAAGATGATAAATTTATAGTGTAATATAGGAACCATGAACTTCCAGATGTTCAAGCTGGTTTTAGAAAGGGCAGAGGAACCAGAGATCAAATTGCCAACATCTGCTGGATCATTGAAAAAGCAAGAGAGTTCCATAAAAACATCTATTTCTGCTTTATTGACTATGCCAAACCCTTTGACTGTATGGATCACAACAAACTGTGGAAAATTCTGAAAGAGATGGGAATACCAGACCACCTGACCTGCCTCTAGAGAAACCTATATGCAGGTCAGGAAGCAACAGTTAGAACTGGACAGGGAACAACAGACTGGTTCCAAATAGGAAAAGGAGTACATCAAGTCTGTATATTGTCACCCTGCTTATTTAACTTCTATGCAGAGTACATCATGAGAAACGCTGGGCTGGAAGAAGCACAAGCTGGAATCAAGATTGCCAGGAGAAATATCAATAACCTCAGATATGCAGATGACATCACCCTTATGGCAGAAAGTGAAGAGGAACTAAAGAGCCTCTTGATGAAAGTGAAAGAGGAGAGTGAAAAAGTTGACTTAAAGCTCAATACTTAGAAAACTAAGATCATGGCATCCGGTCCCATGGCTTCATGGCAAATAGATGGGGAAACAGTGGAAACAGTGGCTGACTTTATTTCTGGGGGCTCCAAGATCACTGCAGATATTGATTGCAGCCATGAAATTAAAAGATGCTTACTCCTTGAAAGAAAAGTTATGACCAACCTAGACAAAATATTAAAAAGCAGACATGTTACTTTGCCAACAAAGATCCGTCTAGTCAAGGCTATGGTTTTTCCAGTAGTCACCTATGGATGTGAGAGTTGGACTATAAAGAAAGCTGAGAGCCGAAGAATTGATGCTGTTTAACTGTGATGTTGGAGAAGACTCTTGAGAGTCCCTTGGACTGCAAGGATATCCAACCAGTCCATCCTAAAGGAGATCAGTCCTGGGTGTTCATTGGAAGGACTAATGTTGAAGCTGAAACTCCAATACTTTGGCCACCTGATGCAAAGAACTGACTCATTTGAAAAGACCCTGATGCTGGGAAAGATTGAGGGCAGGAGAAGAAGGGAATGACAGAGAATGAGATGGTTGGATGGCATCACCAACTCAGTGGACATGGGTTTGGGTAAACTCCAGCAGTTGGTGATGGATAGGGAGGCCTGGTCTGCTGTGGTTCATGGGGTTCAAAGAGTCAGACACAACTGCGTGACTGAACTGAACTGATAGGAATTATGTTTGCTTTTCCAAAAACAACCAATTGCCTACTAGCCTTTTATTGCATAATCCATTGTTCAGTCTTATTTGAAATCCATGCTTTCGAGCATCCAACAGTGTTTAAGCCATTCTTCTTGCTAAACAACATGGTAAGTGGTTAAGAAGGTTTTTCATCTTACACAGGTGCTCATTCAAAGTTTATTGAATGATTGAATAGATAAAAGCATAATGAATTAGTGATAGATCCATTTGCAAACCAAGAAGAAGAGGAAGTAGCATAAGGTTATATTTTTTCAAATATGTGTCAAAGTATTATAATAAACTGTAGGATACATGTGAAATTATATTTTCCTGAACTATCAGTTATACTTGACTTCTGATGTAGTCCAGCTGTCCACAGACCCTCCCTGAGTCAGGTTTGCTGGATAACTGCCTGTCATTTATACAAGTGGTGATTTGTGATGCGTAAATCTGATATTTCTACATTTTTATATAACCTGTGGACTATATAGCAAGTGGACTCTGATGGCACAGTGGTGCTTGAAAGCTATATGTTGGATTCAAATGGCATAACTTGGTAAAGGTGATTGCTGTAACTATTCAAATATGATATGATTTTAGGGAATGTGCTGAGGTATGTAAAGTCTTAAGAAGTTCTCAACTGAGTTGGTCCAAGGACTATTAGGACCTTACATTGGACACACAGAAAACCACCACCACAAACCCAAGCTCTTCTTGAAAGAGCGTTTTTTCAACCAACCAAGCTTGTCAAGCATCCCCAGCCATCTATCTGTTTGGCCCTTTATCTTCATGGAAGGACTGTCACATGTTTTAAAATCACTGTTGTATTCTGTTCAAGGTGCTATAATAAAGTAACACAGACAAAAATTTATTGGTCACAGAGACGGAGGCTAGAAGTCTAAGATTAGAGCACAGGTATGATTCCATGAGAGCATTTTCAGGATGGGGGGGGCGGTTCAGACTTCTAACTTCTTGCTGTGGCCTCACAAGGTAGAAGGGACAGGGAGCTGTCTCAGGCCCATTTTACAGAGCACTAAACTTGTATCACCTCCAAAGGCCCCACTTCCTAACACCATCAAATTGGCCATTAGGACTTCATTGTGAGAATTGCAGTGGAGGGTGGAAGACACAAACATTAGACCATTAGCAGTCACCACAGCAATAAACTATAATACCTAACAATTTGAAAAGCATTCTTAATATGATAGAGCAGAATTTCAGTCTCATACTCAATAAATAGCTTTGGAATGTTTAGTGGTGTGAAACCTCTTTTGTAGAAAATCAAATGAAATATATAATATAGGATAAATGCAAATACTTTGGTCTTCTAGAGAAACTGAGATTCTTATTAAAATTCTATACTATCCTTGAGGTCACTGTAAAATGATATATAACTTTCTTAGACATTTTCCCAAGTTAATCCTTAACATTTAAAAGATTTGTCTGAGTGCTTTTAATGAGACCATCCCTACTTCCTTAGTTTCACTAGTTCAATATTGCAAGTAGAAAAACTAGAATTACCAACCTTATAATATTCATAAAAATTATATTTCACAAATATCTGACTGTCAAGCTAAAATTTTCTGAAATTAAAGTTATTATAAAACATTTAAAGGAAATGTAATTTTGTGATTATATAGTTAAACTCTGAAGCTGTGCATTTGGGGGTTCAAATCTTAGCTTCTTTAATGTACTAGCTGTTTGACTTTAGTTACTTATCTTCAGGTAAGCTTCAGATTCATCACTGAAAGAAATAATAGTAGGTTATCATAGTTTCATTGTAAAAATCAAACAATATAATTCATGTAAAGCAACTAGCATTTTATATAAATATTAGCTTAAAGTATTTTTATCAATTACCTCTATAGTATTAGAATTGCTAGGTTTGCTCTTAGAGTATATTTACCTTGTCCATAAGTTAATAAAAACTGGTTGAGTTGTTTAATTGATTAACTAATCTAAAAACCAATTCACTAAAAGATTTCCTATATTTAAATAAAGTTAGATTCTAACTATGCATATCTGTTTTTTAAATTTTCCATTAGCCTAACAAGTAAACATTAATTTTCCATTAGCCTAACAACTCTGGGGGTTGGTGATGGACAGGGAGGCCTGGGATGCTGTAGTCCATGGGGTCTCAAAGAGTTGGACACAACTGAACAACTGAAC
The DNA here is from genome assembly GCF_027580195.1 of Bos mutus. Classification (NCBI taxonomy): domain Eukaryota; kingdom Metazoa; phylum Chordata; class Mammalia; order Artiodactyla; family Bovidae; genus Bos; species Bos mutus. The sequence goes on from NC_091617.1 coordinate 54,379,894, forward strand.
TGAATTGAAAAACTAAACATACCATATAAGTACTGAATCTCTTCATATTGAATTCCTTAAATTATAATAGACTATAGGTGGGAAGCAAAGAAGAGCCCTTGAGTCAGTCAGTTCAGTTCAGTCGCTCAGTCGTGTCCGACTCTTTGTGATCCCATGAACCAGAGCACACCAGGCCTCCCTGTCCATCACCAACTCCCAGAGTCCACCCAAACCCATGTCCATTGAGTTGGTGATGCCATCCAACCATCTCATCCTCTGTCGTCCCCTTCTCATCCTGCCTTCAGTCTTTCCCAACATCAGGGGCTTTTCAAATGAGTCAGCTCTTCAGATCAGATCAGTCGCTCAGTCGTGTCCAACTCTTTGCAACCCCATGAATCGCAGAACGCCAGGCCTCCCTGTCCATCACCAACACCGGGAGTTCACTCAGACTCACGTCTGTCGAGTCAGTGATGCCATCCAGCCATCTCATCCTCTGTCGTCCCCTTCTCCTCTTGCCCACAATCCCTCCCAGCATCAGAGTCTTTTCCAATGAGTCAACTCTTCACATGAGGTGGCCAAAGTACTGGAGTTTCAGCTTCAGCATCATTCCTTCCAAAGAAATCCCAGGGCTGATCTCCTTTAGAATGGACTGGTTGGATCTCCTTGAAGTCCAAGGGACTCTCAAGAGTCTTCTCCAACACCACAGTTCAAAAGCATCAATTCTTTGGTGCTCAGCCTTCTTCACAGTCCAACTCTCACATCCATACATGACCACAGGAAAAACCATAGCCTTGACTAGACGAACTTTTGTTGGCAAAGTAATGTCTCTGCTTTTGAATATGCTATCTAGATTGGTCATAACTTTCCTTCCAAGGAGTAAGCGTCTTTTAATTTCATGGCTGCAGTCACCATCTGTAGTGATTTTGGAGCCCCAAAAAATAAAGTCTGACACTGTTTCCACTGTTTCCCCATCTATTTCCCATAAAGTGATGGGATTGGATGCCATGATCTTCATTTTCTGAATGTTGAGCTTTAAGCCAACTTTTTCAGGTGGCCAAAATATTGGAGTTTTTGCTTTAACATCAGTCCTTCCAATGAACACCCAGGACTGATCGCCTTAAGGATGGACTGGTTGGATCTCCTTGCAGTCCAAGGGACTCTCAAGAGTCTTCTCCAACACCACAGTTCAAAAGCATCAATTCTTTGGCGCTCAGCTTTCTTTATAGTCCAACTCTCACATCCATACATGACTACTGGGCCAAGGTGAGCGTTGCTTGTTGGCAGGTGCTGCACCACACTCTGAGCTTTCCCAGATGCACTCCTTGACACGGGCCTTTGCAGTAGACATAAACGCTGTTGTAGGTCGGTCTACCTGCTGGCCTGCAGGCTGACGAGGCACTGCTCTCCTCGCTGTACTGCAGTATAACAGCCAGGCCCACCAAGCACCGTGCTGCTGAGTAAAAGATAGAAATAAGACTATTTATTTGGACACTGTCTGAATTATAAACTAACTTCAAAAATTATTCTTGATGCTACTGACTCAAATTCATAATAACTAAGGGGCTTCATTACATTGCATGCAGAAACAAGGATATTTAATGGAAATCTTTTTCATGACAAATCAAGAAGAAATGTTTTTATTATAGCTCTAAAGGTATTTCTCTATAAATACAGATTTAAATATATGACATATAAATACATTTGTACAATATCAAAGTTTAATTAACAGAAAGTTTTTCTTGTCTGAATTGCTCACAAATGACAAAGCTTTAGCAAATATAGCAGATCATAGCAAGAAAATGCCAATTGGATATTTGCATTTCTCTCTCATAATCTTAAGGTCTAGAGAAATGACCTCTAACATCTTTTTACTTCAAAATACAAATGATAAATTTGTACTTACTTATATCTTTACTATGAAATGTAGTACATTTTTCCTTATGTCTTTTCATTTATCCATTATATATCCTTATAAGAGAATAGGAAAAAAATAAAGATAGGTTCATGTAAGTGTTCATACCCTAGAATCATAAGGACTATTCAAAAAGTAAAATAAAACATATTTAAAGGTATAAGATAATATAAAGAAAAATTACGACCCATGGCATTAATACAGTTGAGCCATGAGACCTTAAGGAAGTACCTTAAATCAACCTTCATTTTGTCAGTTAAAAATTGAGAGGATTAAACCACACGATAGAAGTTCCTTGGAGCTCATTTCTGCTTAAATTAGTTTGGGTCTATTTTTCTTGATTGCAACCAAAGATTTTGAATGATTCAACCTCCCACCTACTTGCTCTCCCCTTCTGTTCAGCACTCTGATTTTATTAACTTTCTTGTATTTATGTCCTTTGTTAACAGGCTATTTCAATATCATTGAGTAAGAGGTGAGATATGATTAAATACAATAAACCACAGTGGCTCTAGCAAACCTTCCTTTTTTTTCTGAAGACGTTCTGTCTCTTAGAAAGCTACCTTGCTTCAAATTCAATTTGTTCAATTTAGTTTCCACATGGCATTATGTTTTCTGTTCCGTAGTTATCATAATCTGAGACACTCCCCACATACAATCACTGCACGTCATTACTCCTCACAAGTTATTCACTTCAGACTTACTAAGAATAAGTTAGATTTTCACTTACAGAGCTCATACCCATATGGTACTAAAGCACCTCAGTGTATTTGGCTAAATCTCATTTCATTCAGTTCCACAATTCTGAATTACTTTCTCTTATATATCTTGGGTTAATACATCTTTGGCACCAATCATATATCAACTTATTCCACATCATCTTCCAGACCCTGCTTTAGGAACTCATTCATACACACAGGTCTTGTAAAACATAGTCAGGCTTATGCAGTCCTGAAAGCCACACAGTAAAGTTTTAAAACATTTTATTTTATTTTTTTTAATTGTGAAAGGATATGAAGGTTCAAACTTACATGAATTTATCTGAGCTTTATATATTTTCCAAGTTTGTTGACAGATTTCTATGTACTATACGTGTTTATAGCCACTAATAGTATGTCATTGAATAAGATGAATTATATTTCTGCCTCATGGAAGTGATATATATGTATATGTAAATATACATTTAGATATTTTTAGGTAGATATAATAAATGCAGATAAATACGTAATTGCTGATTCGAAAAGTGCAAAAGAGAAATGCAGAATAGCAGTAAAGTGAGTGTGCACGTGGTGTGGGGAAGGTGGATGTGACTTGGGGAAGGCTCTCTTGATGAAGTGACATTAAAGCTAAGGATTCTGGGATGAAGGAGATGTAGAAACAAGGAGGATGTAGAAGGGTATCCCAGACAGATGGAGGTGCATAGGCAATGAGGAATAAGTGTGTCCAAGGCAAAGGAAGTGCAGAGACAGAGTAAGAGTGTGATATGAGCAGAAAATAATCAAGGGCTATATTATGTGCTACAAAAACTTGTAGGGTCATGATAATAATATTGGTCAGTATTGCAGAACGATGGCAAAATATTGCTTACCATAAGAAACTCTAGAGGAGGTCCAAGTTAGAGGTGGGAGATAATTCACATTAGGACATGTTAATTTTGAGGTATATTCAAATTAAATAGCAGTGTTGAGTAGCAACTGTATGCATGGTTACAGGAATAAGAGGAGAGAACTGAATTAGATGAATAAATTTGAAAAAGTCAATGTAGCAATCCTACTACAAACATGGGCTTTAGTAGGTAGTGTGCTAAAGAGGGATCTGAAGAGAGAAGTCAAGGGGCAGTCTTGAAGGATGCAGCATTTAAAGCCCAATAGAGAAGGAAGAATCAACAAAGGAAGTTGACAAGCAATAGAGAGAAAAGCAGATGGAAACTATGTGGTTATTGAAAGCAAAGGAAGAGAGTTTCCCATAAACAGGACTAACAAATAATGCACAAAATTTTTGAGATTATGAGTAAGAAGAAGGGTAGAAAGGATAGGTTGGAGGTGGAAGAGGTTGTTGGAAGGGCAAGTGAGTGGCTGTAACTGCCATTCATGAGACTAGTAAAGAAGCCAAAATCAGCCCCTAGTGTGTTACCTTCAATTACATCTGAAAATCAATGAATGGAAATTAAAAGGGGCTCAGACAAGAAACACATTTGGAAAGTTGGAATTATAGCTAGGTAAGAGATATTATACACAGTAGGTGAAGGAGGAAAAGCATTAGAGGAGCATTTGAGACTTATCTGGCACCCTGGAAAATTTAAGGAGTGGAAGAAATAAGGGTGTTTGAAGAAGAACTGCATTTGAAAGAATATGATGAGTTCCAACCTACTGTCAATGCCCCTGTCACTCTCTGCAGTCAAAGAAATTTTCTCTTTTCCTTTAAGTTTAATCCATTTTTTAAATTAGTGTTGGAAAAATTCAAGTTATCACAAATTTGATGACATGAGAGAAAGATGGAAAGTCTCAGGACAAGAACTTGACCTCAAATTTGGCATTAGGCATTGGTTAACTTATTCACTACATATATAATAAATACTTAGATACAGATATGATCTCTCCACAAATGTTCTCATATGAATGAAACCTTTAGATTCCTTGATAATGTGAACTGTCCTGAGAGCTAGAACTGAGTCTTCATCCACAAGTAATTTTTTGTTTGTTTGTTTTTTTTTTTAATTTAATTTTATTTAACTTTATAATATTGTATTGGTTTTGCCATATATCAAAATGAATCTGCCACAGGTATACATGTGTTCCCCATCCTGAACCCTCCTCCCTCCTCCCTCCCCATACCATCCTTCTGGGTCGTCCCAGTGCACCAGCCCCAAGCACAGTTTCAAAATGACTTCTATATAAGAGAACTGACGAATAGAGAGGACTTCTGCTGCTCTTGCAAAAAGTTTCCTGTACACTATCTTTTAGTTGAATTTGTTTCATGCTTGCTAATAAGACATGTCTTTGGCTGAGAATGGCTTTTGGCCCATCCAAGTAAAACTCACCTGCTGTGCTGTTGCAGACATGGATCAAGCCTTGTCATCCTATTCTCTTCAGCAGAATATGACATGCAAGTAGTGAACTCAGCATGCAGAGTGGTGAAGCCAGCAGAAGGAGACTAAAAGGGTTTATCATGTGCTTGAGCAGCATAAGGGGTTTTACTTCCTAAGGATCCACATGACATGCCAAATTACATATTTTCATCCCCTGGTTATTAACATTTCAGTGCCTCTTCCTAACATCCCAACTATCTTATGACATGGTGGATGTCAAAAGAACTATGTATTTATATTGGTCATATTTTGGAAACATAGTATGTGTAGCATAGATTGTGTGGTCTGAAAGATGTGACCAATCTCTGTGCTGGATTAGCCTGTCATCAAATTGGGCAGACATTAACATTTGTTATGAGCATGTTTCACAAATTGGCGTTGTTACATCATCTCTATACTGTTCCCTTTCACTCAGGGTTTGGCTTCGTATAAATTTAGCACTGGCCTCAAAGCCATGCTGGCAGGCCCATGAGCGTCTACTATGCTGCAGAACTCCCTGTGAGGAAATGAATCACTTTGGAGGAATGAAGAACATTTCACTTTTTATCCAAGGAAGGAAACAGAGCTAGGAAGCTTAGGAAATAGCCAGGAGGAAACGAGTTATACCCTTTATAATGAGATAAAGTCAGATTCTATTACTTTGGGACACCAAATCCGTTGCTTTTCGATTCTAACAATTTCATGGAACCAGTATAAGAGTACTTCAGAGAAGCATTGGTTATAGAAATTATCCGTCTAATCCTGGTCTCAGGCTGTATGGCTCAATTGAAATATCTGCCAGGTAAATTTGTGTCCCAGGGCCAGAGCTAGAGTGAATTTTCCTTCTGGATAGAGCCAGGGTTGGGATAATCTCAGAGGTGAGTCTGAACCTGATCCCTTATGAGTAACGTGTATTGATCTATATGTCAAAAATACAAGAAAAGTCAAAATCACTTAACAAGCTAAAGTTTAGGAATCAACTAAAATTGGAACACTTTCTCAATTAAAACTGGTATGCAGCCAGGTAGGGTACACTTAGCTGAAGTACCTGAGGTTTATCTTTTGTCATTCAATTAATTAACAATCTTTATTAAGCACTTACTGTATGCCAGGCACTATTCTCGGCACTTGGGATAGTTCAGTGGAAAAAAACAAAAACAGGTAACGATCTCAGGTTTCTAAGAACCTAACTTCTAGGTTGAGGGTCAGGAGAAGATAATGTCCTATGGATATAATAAGTATATTATATAATTATAAGAAAGTCATTAGTACTATGGAAAAATTTAAACTGTAGCAGGGTAATGTGGGTTAGACATCCGAGGAGGAAGACAGTTTGCAATTTTAAACAATGATCAGTGCAAACTTAATTGAGAATACAACACTTAAAAAGGATTGGAAGAAATTAAGGGGATTAGCATGTGACTATCTAAGGCAATAATAATGTCCCAGGCAGAAGTAGCAGCTAGTATATGCCCTGTGGCAGAAGCACGCCTTATAAAAGAGACTTGTGCTTTTGTGTTGAATTGGTCTCAAGGTTAAAGGATATGTACACATTATAAAGGCTTCCTGAGTCCTTTATTATTTCAGTGGCTGCCCATGGCCCTTACTTTAGTCACCTGTATTTTGTCCATTAGCCCCACAGAACTTTTGCAGTATCAGTCTCTGTATGGTTCAGATGCTGTAATTCCCAGTAGACAACTGGAGATCTGCTTTCACCCAACTGAAGATTCATCGAATTGAAGATCCACTTACCAAACACCATTTTTGGAAGTAGGGTGAATCCAGATGGACCCAGTATGTGTGGTAGACAGAATAATGGCCCCTAAACATTCCTATATTTTATCTCTGCAATCTATGAATATGTTACCTTACAGGAGAAAAGGGACTTTGCTGACGTGACTAAAGTTCTTAAGTAAAAAGATTATCCTGGATATTCTTTGCACTGTGCAAGTCACATCAGTTGTGTCTGACTCTTTGCAACCCTATGGACTGTAAGCCCACAAGGCTCTTCTGTTCCTGGGATTCTCCAGGCAAGAATACTGGAATGGGTTGCCATGCACTCCTCCAGGGGATCTGTCTGACCCAGGGATTGAACCTGTGTCTCTTACATCTACATTGGCAGATGGGTTCTTTACCACTAGCTCCATCTGGGAAGTGATATATATACAAGGGTCCTGATGAGAGTGTATTGATGGGTCAGAATCAGAAAGAAAGAGATTTGAAGTGCATGTTGCTAGCTTTGAAGATGAGGGAAGGAGCCTAGAACCCAGGAATGCAGGCAGCTTCTAGAAGATGAAAAAGACAACGAACTGGATTCTACCCTAATACCTCCAGAAGTAAGCTTGATTTTCGAACTTTCAACTTCTGTGACTGCAAGAGAATAAATTTGTGTTGTTTTAGGCTGAAAAATTTGTTCTAATTTGTTACAATAGCAAGTTGAAATAAGTCATCAAGAAGTCATGACCTCCAGTTGACTTGTGAGCTAGATCGAGGCAATTGGAGGCTGCTCACCCTTTCCTCAGGGCTTCTCTAGTGGCTCAGTGGTGAAGAATCTGCCTGTCAAGGGATGCAGGAGATGCAGCTTCTGATCCCTGGCTCGGGAAGATCTCCTGGAAAAGGAAATGGCAATTTAATCCAATATTTTTGTCTGGAAAATTCAGTGGAAAGAGGAGGCTGGTGGGTTACACTCCATGGGATCTCAAAGAGTTGGACACAACTAAGCAACTAAAGAGCAGCGGCGGCAGCGCCATTCCTCATCCCTGTGTGTTGTTTGCCTTCCCCATTCCCAGACACTGTTTCAAGGATATCACCTTGAACTGGAAATATGAAGTTGAGGTTATCTGAACTATGTGTGTGACTGAATCCAGGGCAGGCACAGAATCTACTAGTTTTGCAGCAACCCCTGAAAAGCTTCATAACCAAGTTATCTTGCTTATAAACCTGTCCCCCAGCAGTCTGAAGAGGTCTGCCCTTTACTTCTGTTTCTCCCTATCTTCTCTGTGTATGGGGGCCAGTTTCAGATTATATTTAGGAAGCCTCAAGGGAGGCTTCAAAGCAACACAACAAAAGGAAATTAATGCAATATGTCATGAGTCTGGATTTATTTGCCTGAGGAGCCTCAATCCTACTATTTCTGCTGGTCCCGAAGATCTGCGAAGATTCTGACCTCTGCAGATTTGGATGAAACACAGAGACAAAGTTTTCTCAGTGCCTAATTAACTTTTCTGAAGAGCAGCCTTACAGCTTATAGAAACTGTTTCCCAAATTTATCAGAAAACTTCAGTACCTCATGCCAAGTGATCCAAGTGAAAGGTTGTTGTTGAATCACGCAAATACACCGGGATTCTTGGCCCCCGGAGGAGAAGAATTCAATCCGGGGCCAGAGACGAGGCTTGATCGCTCAGAGCTTTTGTGTAATAAAGTTTTATTAAAGTATAAAGGAGACAGAGAAAGCTTCTGACATAGGCGTCAGAAGGGGGTAGAAAGAGTACCCGCTTGCTAGTGTTAATAATGAGGTTATATACTCTCCAGTGAATCCAAAGAATGTCTGGAGGTTGTAAAGACCTCATCAGACCTACTCCCATAATTTACATTTTAAGATAACACTGTCCTCAGGCAAGATACATCCTTGTAAAGACCAGGTCTACTCCCATAATTAACATTTTTTTTTTTTTTTTACATGTTAGAATATATGCTTTTTTTTTTTTTTTTTTATTTTTATTTTATTTTTAAACTTTACATAATTGTATTAGTTTTGCCAAATTGTCCTTAGGCAGGATACATCATTGGTATATAATCCTAAGGAATGTGGAGAAAGAAAAAAAGTTTGTCCTTTCTTCCTCCTTGAGAATTCCAGACCCCTCTCTTTTGGGGACCCCTAGACTCCTATCAACCTGCCTAGGAAATGACTCTCATTCCCCCTTTTCTTTTAGGAGAATTATGTTGCCTAGGGAAAAGGGGCGTCGTTCTCGTTCCATAACTGCTTCCGAGCTGACAAGGGGCGTTGTCCCTAAATTGGTGAGGCAACATATTCTCCTAATCCTCATATTGAGGATATCTGATCCAGGGGCCCCAAATAGTAGCTGGAGGAAGCTACAGCAGTAGCAGGAGTTTGAGCAACCATTTGTAACTTAAAAGCTTTCATGCGGCTAGAAACAAATCCAGTTATACAATTACAGATGTAGGGAGCAAACAGTAAAAACAAAACATTTAGAATCAAAATTAAAAGTCACATTATGTCCATAGTTAAAGTGCAAAGTGTTGCACCAGTCCATTTTAGGGTTGGTAGATGTCATCAGATGACGAAGAGGCATCGCATGTGATTGTTGTCAAAGGTATTCACAGACTTGGAGAAAGTCTTTTCCTTGAAGTGGGGATGTCCACCACGGGAAGCCTTCCACTGACGAAGAGGGGAGCGCTCCGCAGACCCAGCAGTTAGACCGATTGTGGAATGCAGCATAGGAGTGAGCCCAGGACAAGAAGACATTGTCTTGAGGATCCAACGGCAGACTCAGGATATTTGGAGTCAGCAGAAGTAAGCTCACATAGGTTATCAGGCCCATCTAAAAGGTACAAAGTCAGAGCATAGAAAGTAAAGACATAAAATGAAGTCACTTAATTTTGGTCAGGGTGCCACCTCTTGACTCGAGTATGATGTACCCACGAATCAATTCCTGGCACTTTGACAGCTGTGGGAGAGGAAAGAATAACCTGGTAAGGACCTTCCCAGAGAGGCTCGAGGGATGGCCCCCCAGACCCCACTGTTTTTATGAGGACCTCGGTTCCTGGCTCAAATAGAGGCCTGCTTGACTCGGAGGCTGGGTCAGAAGTCTTCTCCCGGAGTTCTGTTAATGTCTGTTGAAAAGCTGAGAGCTGAGTTACATAATTAGTTAATTCCAAGGCTTCAGGGTCTATAACAATGTCTGTGCGTAAGAAAGGCCTTCCATAAATACATTCAAAGGGGGACAGTCCCTCTTTTTTTTGGAGTAGTTCGAGCCCTCATTAAAGCTATGGGTAGGACTTTAATCCATTTGTCCTGCGTCTCTTGAGTTAATTTGCGCAGATGCCTTTTGATAATGTCATTAGCTTTTTCAACTTTCCCGGAGGATTGGGGTCTCCAGGAACAGTGTAAGTGATATTCTACTCCTAGAGCTTTAGATACCCCCTGAGTTACAGCAGCTTTAAAGGCGGAGCCATTGTCACTCTGAAGGCTCCGTGGCAGCCCAAACCTGGGGATAATTTCATGAATTAAAATCTTTATAACCTCCTTAGCCTGTTCACTACGACAGGGAAAAGCCTCAATCCATCCAGTAAAGGTATCTACCCAAACTTGTAAGCAAGAATATCCATTAGCTTTTGGCATATGAGTAAAATCAATTTCCCAATCCTCTCCAGGATACTTCCCACTTCGTTGTAATCCAGATTTTGCTAGCTTTTCAGTCTTTGGGTTATTTTTTTGACAAATCTCACACCTTTTGATAATATTTTTTAAAGTTTTCATTACATTTTTACCTTCAAACAAACGAGAAACCATTTGGTAAGTACTCTCAGCACCCAAATGAAAACTCTGATGTAAACCCTTAAGAATTTTCCACTGAGCATTTTCAGGAATTATTAATCGTCCATCCTCGGACTGTAACCATCCTTTATCAGTAATCTTTGCTCCTCGTTTCTCATATCTTTCTAATTCTTCCTCAGTATATTGTGGTCTTTCCTGTTCCACAGGACCTGTCCAGATCAAAGGCGTCTGTAGTGAAGGGGTTTCGTAAAGTGCCGCTTTTCTGGCTTGACAGTCAGCCAGATGATTACCTTCGGCTATTTTACTCCCATCCCTGCTGTGCCCTTTGCAGTGCATAACAGCTACTTCTTTAGGACAATATATAGCAGTTAAAAGTCTCTCGATCTCTCTGAAATGCTTAATAGGTTCTCCTGTTGCTGTTTTAAAGTGTCTCTCTTTCCATATTGCAGCATGAGCATGTAAAGTCAAATAAGCATACTTAGAATCTGTATAGATATTTACCCGCTGCCCTTTGCTTAACTCTAGAGCTCGGGTCAGGGCCACAAGCTCTGCTAACTGAGCACTAGTTTCCTGGGGGAGAGATTTTGCTTCTAAAACCTGTTCAGCAGTCACCACGGCGTAACCTGCTTTACGCTTTCCATCCTGAACAAAAGAACTGCCATCTGTAAATATTTCCATGTCAGGATTGTCTAATGGGGTATCCTTTAGATCCTCCCAAGCTGCATAGTTCAAAGTTAGGAATTGAGAACAATCGTGATCAGGTGTTTCATTTTCCTTCTCAGGAAGGAAAGTGGCAGGATTTAAATTTCTACAAACTTTAAGCTTAGTTACTCGTCCTTCTAACAACAATGACTGATACTTAAGAGGCCTACTGTCTGTCATCCAAATATTAACCTTAGAATTTAAGATTCCACTCACATCATGAGAAGTCAGTACAGTAAGGTTTCATCCATTAATTATTTTTAAAGCTTCAGGTGCTAATAAAGCCGCTGCCCCAATTACTCTTAGGCAGTGGGGCCACCCACGTGAAACTACATCTAATTCTCTGCTTAGACAAGCAATAGGTTGCTGGTGAGGCCCTCGGGGTTGTGTCAAAACTCGCAATGCCACACCTTTTCTTTCAGTGACAAATTAAATTCTGACCCTGTGGGCAAGCTCAGAGCTGGAGCTTGCAGGAGAGCAGTCTGAAGAACCTTAAAAGCCTTTTGAGTTTCTGGAGACCAAACCAGTTTGTCGGTTTGGGCCTGCTGAGTTTCAGCTATAAGTTTATATAAAGGCCGAGCAAGTTCCCCGTAACCCGGAATCCAAATGTGACAGTAACCTGTGATTCCCAAAAATCCTCTCAATGTCTTAAAGTCATAGGTAGGGGGTGATTTAGTATAGGTTTAATTCTCTCAGGGCCTATGGCCCTAGTCCCTTCTGATATGATTAGGCCCAGATATCTAACAGATATCAGCTTTGTTGACAAAGCTGAGCCTTTTCTCTTGATGCCTTGTAACCACAGCCTGCCAGAAAGTTTAAGAAATCTTCTGAGGCTCGCGAACAAGCTTCCTCTGTCTCAGCACAGAGCAAAATATCATCTACATATTGTAACACCACTGCTTCAGAGCTATTAAAATTTTGTAGATCCCGTGACAAACTTTGTCCGAATAAGTGAGGACTGTCACGAAATCCCTGGGGCAAAACTGTCCAGGTTAACTGAGAAGCTGGCTGCGTAGGGTCTTCAAAGGCAAATAGGAATTGACTTTCTTCCGCCAAAGGCACTGAATAGAAGGCATCCTTTAAATCAATTACTGAGAAATATTTGGCCCGTTCAGGAATTTCAGACAATAGAGTATAAGGATTAGGCACCACGGGGTGTAAAGGAACTACAGCCTCATTTATTATTCATAAATCTTGAACTAGTCTCCATTTACCATTCGATTTCTTTATACCCAAAATAGGAGTGTTGCAAGGACTGTTACAGGGAATTAATAGTCCCTGCTCCTTTAAATTTTCGATGATGGGTTTTAACCCTTCTTTAACTTCAGGTTTCAGTGGATACTGCTTCTTATGTGGAAATACGTGTGGGTCTTTGAGCTTAACAACTACAGGAATAGCATTTTGTGCTCGACCCACAGATTTTCCATCAGCCCATACTCTAGGATTTACATTTTGTTCAACTAAAGGGAGAGAAAGGGAGGGCTCCATATTCATGAAAACAGAGGCATGGACCTTGCTCAGTATATCCCTTCCCAAAAGGGGTGAGGGAGATTCTGGCACAATCAGAAACTCGTGTGAAAACAGCACAGAATCCCAGTTGCAAGATAAAGAATAACTGAAATAATACCTTTTGGCTCGTCCAGACAGTCCCATTACGGAAGCGGATCGGGAAGAAAGTGGGCCAGGGGCTTCAGTAAGCACAGAATAAGTTGCCCCAGTATCTAAAAGGAAATCGACGGATTGGCCCCCCACAACTATTAATACCCGGGGTTCCTCAGGTGTAATTAGGACAGGAGCTTGTGTGGGGACCCCCGGGCACCTTCAGTCCTGATTGTCTTGAGAGTCCGACCCCGGAGACCTACGCCTCTGAGGGCAGTCTCTCTTCCAGTGTGGTCCTTTGCAGACCGGACAGGGAGCCGGGGACGGCTTAGATGCCTGAGGGCAATCTCGCTTGAGGTGCCCCTCCTTTCCACAGTAGTAGCAAGCCCAGCCCTTTTCACCTGGGCCCCTCTGGGCATTTTTCTCAGGCTGTTTAAGAACATTTTTCATAGCCATGGCGAAGGCTTCCGCCTTTTCCTTTGTCTTTTTTTGCCTTTCTTTCTTTTCCTCATATTCCCTACCATAATAGACTGTCTGAGCCAGTTGTAACAGAGTATCTAAAGACTGATTTGGTCCATACGCCTGTTTTAATAGCTTACGGCGGATATCTGGAGCCGACTGAGTGAGAAATCTATCCTTTAAGATCACTTTTCCCTCTTCACTTTTGGGATCAATCTCAGTGAATCTGCGAAGGCCTTCTCTCAGTCTATCTAGGAATTTACCAGGAGCTTCTTTCTCCTCCTGTTCTATATCTGCCAATTTGCCATAGTTTAAAGGCTTAGAACGCGCCTGCCTAAGTCCTTCAAGAATACATCTAACAAAATGACTCTGATCCCATCTTCCTTTAGCTGTGTTGTAGTCCCAGTCTGGTTCTATAGTTGGGACCGCCTGATTCCCAGTGGGGAGGGCCGCTATCTCGTTCTCCCTCTTCCCTACTGATTCATTACCAAGCCACTCATCTCCATAAGCAACCGCTTTTCCCAAAACTCGAGTCTTTGACTCAGGAGTCAGCGTTTGTCCCAAGATATACATCACATCCTTCCAAGTGAGGTCATAAAGCAAAGTAACACCTTTAAAAGCTCTAATATATTTTTCTGGGTCCTCTAAATAGTCTCCCAGATCCTCCTTGATTCTTTGTATTTCTTGATAAGAAAAAGGCTTATTAACTCTCACAGACTGATTATTTCTCCCGGTGGGTGTTTCATAAAGAGGCAACAGCTTGTGTGGCTGTTCCTCAGTCTCTCTGGCTGCTCTGCGCATATGATCCCAGGGATAGATTGGAGAAACCTGTTTTTCCTCTTCTCTTTGTCTCCTGTCCTCCATCTCATCTCTTACTTCGATGGTCTGAGTTTCTACTGAAACCAGAGTAGTCTGAGGTCGTACTGAGACAGGAGTTGTTTGGACCTCCATGTGGGCAGTTTGAATCCCAGTTTGGAGTTCCCGGTACGGGGCAAAGTAAGAGGACAGGAGGGAGCTGAAGATTTCACGCCCAAATCTATACCCTTAGGACATAAGTCTGGCATATTTCGCAGAGAGAAAAAGGGCAACACATATGCTACTTACCCATTTCCCTTGTTCCTTACAGAACCGGTCTAATTGTAGAATAGTATTATACTTAAGAGACCCTCCAACTGGCCACTGTCACCATCCTCCAATGGATACCGTGGCCATGCAGTATCACATAGGAAGACCAGGTGTGTCTTTTTTAAGCCCTGGGGATCAAATCTATCCCAGTTTTTCAGGATACAGTTCAAAGGAGTGAGGCTGGAATTGTTAGCTCCCATCTGTAAGAGAGAAAAAAAGCGACCAAGGCCATTTTTCTACCGGAGGCGTCCCTCCCTGCTCTAGATGGGGGTGTAGACAGACGTTACACCAAAAGCTTTTCTTTCCTGGTCGGACTTAGTCTGTCCCTTACCGACGCAGGCGCCGTACTCGTCCCTCCCGGTTCTACCACCGAGATGGGGTGGGGATGTACCAGGGGTAGACTTGATAGCATCCCTACTTGACGTCCAGCTCTTCACCCTTAACCTTGTTTGCCTCTGATGTCACCCGGGGTGAATCAGAGTAACCTTCCGGAATGCCTCCCAAGCTAAGACCGCTGTAGGAAACATTCGTCACCTGAGTGCCTGTGCACGACCCTGAGTATTTCCTGACCACAATAAGACCGACATGAACATAAAACTGAGATGGTCTTTCCAAGCATCACCACACCAGTATAACAGCCTCCTCTGATCCACTAAGAGCCGGTGTTACCAAAGAAAAAAAACCATCGCAGTCCCAATCTGAGTAATCTTTAACCTCAGAGATGTTCTGGGAGCTAGAGCTCCATCTAGCTTACGAACTTTCGATTCCTAGCGAGGCTAGACACTTTCTTGACTACCAATTCAAGTTTGGGACCTAAGCCACAGTACACAGTAACAGTATAGATCACAAGTCCCTTGAAAGCCTATGATCCGATAGATTAAGTTAGTACTTTTAATTCCCAAGGAGTTATGAAATGGTCAAAGAGACCGAAAAGTTTGACCGAGAAAGGAGAGTTCGGTCCACATGCTTTGCCCATTTCTGGTCGGTTCCCGAAGGAGACATTGGGTGCCTCTTGGCATTGGCAGGTCGGTATAACGCCCCGACAGGTTTCTGCCATAAGCTGTATGAGATCACCGTGGAACCGCAGAGCAGAGCTCCTTACTTGTTTCACGCAGGGCATGCCATTCATTCACACAAGCACACGGTAGAGTTAGTAAAGCACAGCAGAAAACGTGTTCGCTAAACAAAGAACTAAAGCTCCAAGCATCCTTACCTTGTCCTGAAGGATCCTGGACGAGCCCCCAAGATGAAAGGTTGTTGTTGAATCACGCAAATACACCGGGATTCTTGGCCCCCGGAGGAGAAGAATTCAATCCGGGGCCAGAGACGAGGCTTGATCGCTCAGAGCTTTTGTGTAATAAAGTTTTATTAAAGTATAAAGGAGATAGAGAAAGCTTCTGACATAGGCATCAGAAGGGGGTAGAAAGAGTACCCGCTTGCTAGTGTTAATAATGAGGTTATATACTCTCCAGTGAATCCAAAGAATGTCTGGAGGTTGTAAAGACCTCATCAGACCTACTCCCATAATTTACATTTTAAGATAACACTGTCCTCAGGCAAGATACATCCTTGTAAAGACCAGGTCTACTCCCATAATTAACATTTTAAGATAACAGAAGGTTGAATCCAAAGACTGTCCTTAGGCAGGATACATCATTGGTATATAATCCTAAGGAATGTGGAGAAAGAAAAAAGTTTGTCCTTTCTTCCTCCTTGAGAATTCCAGACCCCTCTCTCTTTGGGGACCCCTAGACTCCTTATCAACCTGCCTAGGAAATGACTCTCTCACAAGTTTTCAGGAAGCCCCAGCCCAGCCCAGATCCCTAGTGTAACTCAAAGTTTGATTGTGTATAGGTTGACCTTGGTTTATAGGAAGTCAGAGAGTTATTCACATCATTGCTTTGTCTTCTCTGTACTACATTGTTCTCCTATTACCTTGACAAGGCTGATACTTTTAATATGCATTGGCAGATTTGAAAAGACTCTCTGTGTCTAAGACTCACAGTTCTGGAGCATGGGAAATAGTTTGAGACCATTTGTATTGTAGTTCATGCATTCAATGTAGGATACATCATTATATGTTGATAAAATAACAGAGTGAATACAACGGAATAGATTGTACTCTTAGTCCTGTTGAAGATTGTGTAGCGTTGAACACTTGGCCTTGCCATACCACTCTCTAGCCTCTTAAAATGTAATAATCCTCAAGGTTATTGAGAGAATAAATGTTCTGAGATACCTGGAAGAACTCAGAGGTAGAATTTCATAAACATTTAAAATATAAAATGTTGGAACTGGAAAGCACTTTATAAATGAAATGGTCTAAGACTCATTCCCTAGGCAAGGAAACTTTTGGACAGAGAAATACAAGTGATTTATACAACATCATATAGCTGGTGAGGGACAGCGGCAGTGACACATAGCCAGTGGAACACAGCTCCCTTAGTGCCATCCCAGGCTACACTCATTTTAGCATATAGATTAAAAAAAAAAAAAAATCCAATGTTTTCAAAAGAGTAAGCAGAATTCTTTAAATCTTTATTACAACTTTTTTTCTTGCACCCCATCAACTTACTGTAACCAATAAATTGCCACTTTACTAAGACTAAAATTGGGGACAGTGCCCTTTGGGTTAACAGTTTCTTTTAATGATGAGCCTGGATGAATAATGAAGTAGAAACAGGAAGGCTTTGAATATGCAACTTTTGAAATATGTGAAAACTATGATTTCCCTCAATTTGTTGCCTTTTTTATGGCTTAGAAAAGTTTTTATGTGGTTTAGCTCTTCTAAATATCATCTAACAAATAATCACTCATCTATCACTGCAGATGGTGACTGCAGCCATGAAATTAAAAGACGCTTACTCCTTGGAAGGAAAGTTATGACCAACCTAGATAGCATATTGAAAAGCAGAGACATTACCTTGCCAAAAAGGTCCGTCTAGTCAAGGCTATGGTTTTTCCAGTGGTCATGTATGGATGTGAGAGTTGGACTGTGAAGAAAGCTGAGCACCGAAGAACTGATGCTTTTGAACTGTGGTGTTGAAGAAGACTCTTGAGAGTCCCTTGGACTGCAGGGAGATCCAACCAGTCCATTCTGAAGGAGATCAGCCCTGGGATTTCTTTGGAAGGAATGATGCTGAAGCTGAAACTCCAGTACTTTGGCCACCTCATGCGAAGAGTTGACTCATTGGAAAAGACTCTGATGCTGGGAGGGATTGGGGGCAGGAGGAGAAGGGGACGACAG
Organism: Bos mutus; assembly: GCF_027580195.1. NCBI lineage: Eukaryota > Metazoa > Chordata > Mammalia > Artiodactyla > Bovidae > Bos > Bos mutus. The sequence goes on from NC_091617.1 coordinate 54,397,502, forward strand.
AGGATGAGATGGCTGGATGGCATCACTGACTCGACAGACGTGAGTCTGAGTGAACTCTGGGAGTTGGTGATGGACAGGGAGGCCTGGCGTGCTGCAGTTCATGGGGTCACAAAGAGTCGGACATGACTGAGCAACTAAACTGAACTGAACTAATCTATATATACATTTTCCCTCTAGTTTCTCCTGACTGGCCTTCTTCAGAAACTTCAAAATATTATTGGCCTGATTACCTGATGGATATTCCTCTCTTAAAAACAGCAAGATCAGGAAGCATAAGGCTATGACAGAGAAGGAAATTGTTCCATGCAAATAATAAACAATGAGATTTTCCTGAATTCCTTAACTCATGCCTTTTGCCTTCTTCAAGGTGGCTTAGTGCAGGAAAAAAGGACTTCTGAGAACACAGAGCCATGTATGGAATAAGCCTGAGTAGATGTAAGCCCTGGGTCCAGAGTCAAATAAAGGAAGGAAGCCATCATTAAAGGTGCAAAACAATAGATATGAAATAAGAGAGTCACCAGGTCATGCATCTAAACCAGCCACAGGGGTGCAAGATCACACAGTATGAAAGTAGGAATCAAAGTCCAATTATTGAGAAGCTCCAGTAAAGAGAAAATCACTGCTGGAATACCATTTGAGTTAGACACAGGAGTCCACTGTGGTGAGGTTTTTTTCTCCCTTCTGTAGTAGGTAAGCTTGATTCCACAGTATATGTGCCTAAAAGCAAAATTGAGGGTGTGTTTTATACCATTCAGTCCTGCATCTCTAATATGACAGAAGGAAGACATTTTTGTAATAAGTAGTCATATTAATAGGAGTTTCTCAGCTTCTTTTGGTGCATAGTGAAGACTCTTGCTTCAGTATTAGGAAATATGAAGAAAGGATCTTACCCTTTGAGAAATTCACAACTGGGCACTCAATAAATGTGTGCTTTATTACTTTTCCTAAAAGAGAATTTCCATAGTTTACAAGACCTTCAAACCCCAGAGATAGGGGATTTTTATTTTTATTAATATTGAGAAATGTCACCCTTCTGCTTTTATGGTTGGATCCCTGGTGATTTTCTATTATCACCACAGACAACAATTCCACACTGTGCTTCTAACATTTTCAAATACCTGAATTAAAACAGAAGTGGTATGAGGTCCTGAGAACCACAGGAAAATGTGTTTCTTTTTTAGTTTGCCTTGTAACAATAATTTTATATTTTAAAAAATTAATGTGGAAGCTAGGTGTTTAAAAACAAGGCACAGTGTATAGAACTAATAAAATCTTGGTAAACAGGACATTATGACCCCATTCACAAGGATGGTGAAGATAGCAGGCTAAATTTTCAAAGTGGGATTTTAGAAACTTTAACCTGTTTTTTGAGATTTAACCACCAATGGTACATGCCATGTGTTGTGAATTTCAAGCATTTCTTATGCCTTTACTTCTTGGAGTTCTTCAATTCTGTATTGCAACAGTTCATCCTAGTCATCATTGTACTGCTCTTTAAAAATGGAGGAAAGAAGGAAGGAAGGAAAGGAGTTACAAAACACCTCACCCTTTACATAACAAAACAGATTTTCCTTTGAATTAGAAAAACTGACAGAAGAATTTACACCTTGCTCACAATTACAAAAACTTTTAACTAATAAAAATTGAAACTTGTATTACAAAGAGCGTCTTTTGCTAATATAACCAGTCGTGGTACCAAAACCTGATAGAACCACTCAAGGAACCAATATATTCACCAAAGAAATAAAACCACAGGAACCAATGGAGATAGAGAGAGAAAGATTTTAATTGGCTTGTGCAATTGTGGAGGCTTGGTAAATACAAACTCCCAAAATCTGATGGAGTCAGCCAGCAGGCTGGATTCTCGGGGAAGTCTTATAAGACAAGTCCAAAGGCAGTATTCTAGTAGACTTCCTTCTTGCCAAAGAGGAGATCGGTTTTTATTCTATTCAGACTTACAAAGAAATAAGTCAAGCCCATGCACTTTATGAAGGGTCCTCAGTGATCCATGCAAAGAAATAGAGGAAAACAATAGAATGGGAAAGACTAGAGATCTCTTCAAGAAAATTAGAGATATAAAGGGAACATTTCATGCAAAGATGGGCACAATAAAGGACAGAAATGGTATGGACCTAACAGAAGCAGAAGATATTAAGAAGAGTTGGCAAGAATACACAGAAATAAATGAAAAAGATCTTCATAACCCAGATAACCACGATGGTATGATCACCCAGCTAGAGCCAGACATCCTGAAATATGAAGTCAAGTGGGTCTTAGGAAACATAACTATGAACAAAGCCAGTGGAGGTGATGGAAATTCAAGGGAGCTATTCCAAACCCTAAAAGATGATGCTGTGAAAGTGCTGCACTCATGCCACAGGACTGGAAAAGATCAGTTTTCATTCCAATCCCAAAGAAGAGCAATGCCAAAGAATGCTCAAACTACAACACAATTGCATTCATCTCACACACTAGCAAAGTAATGCTCAAAATTCTCCAACAATCAGTACATGAACCGTGAACTTCCTGATGTTGAAGCTGGATTTAGAAAAGGCAGAGGAACCAGAGATCAAATTGCCAATATCCATTGGATCATTGAAAAAGCAAGAGAGCTCCAGAAAAATATCTACTTCTGCTTTATTGACTGTACCACACATTTGACTGTGTGGGTCACAACAAACTGTGGAAATTTCTGAAAGAGATGGGAATACCAGACCACCTTACCTACCTCCTGAGACATCAGTATGCAAGTCAAGAAGCAACAGTTAGAACTGGACATGGAACAACAGAATGGTTCCAATTCAGGAAAGGAGTATGTCAAGGTTGTACATTGTCACCCTGCTTATTTAACTTATATGCAGAGTACATCATGTGAAATTCCAAGCTGGATGAAGCACAAGCTGGAATCAAGATTTCAGGTAGAAATATCAATAACCTCAGATATTCAGATGACACCACCTTTATGGCAGAAAGTGAAGAAGAACTAGAGAGCTTCTTGATGAAAGTGAAAGAGGAGAGTGAAAAAGTTAACTTAAAACTCAACATTCAGAAAACTAAGATCATGGCATCTGGTCCCATCACTTCATGGCAAATAGATGGGGAAACAGTGGAAACAGTGATAGATTTTATTTTCTTGGGCTTCAAAATCACTGCAGATGGTGATTGCAGCCATGAAATTAAAAGATGCTTGCTCCTTGGAAGGAAAGTTATGACCAACCTAGACAGCATATTAAAAAGCAGACACATTAAAAATAAATGACCCAATCAAAAAATGGGCCAAAGAACTAAATAGACATTTCTCCAAAGAAGACATACAGATGGCTAACAAACACATGAAAAGATGCTCAACATCACTCATTATCAGAGAAATGCAAATCAAGACCACTATGAGGTACCATTTCACACCAGTCAGAATGGCTGCGATCCAAAAGTCTACAAATAATAAATATTGGAGAGGGTGTGGAGGAAAGGGAACTCTCTTATACTGTTGGTGGGAATGCAAACTAGTACAGCCACTATGGAGAACAGTGTGGAGATTCCTTAAAAAACTGGAAATAGAACTGCCTTATGATCCAGCAATCCCACTGCTGGGCATACACACTGAGGAAACCAGAAGGGAAAGAGACACGTATACCCCATTGTTCATCGCAGCACTGTTTATAATAGCCAGGACATGGAAGCAACCTAGATGTCCATCAGCAGATGAATGGATAAGAAAGCAGTGGTACATATACACAATGGAGTATTACTCAGCCATTAAAAAGAATACATTTGAATCAGTTCTAATGAGGTGGATGAAACTGGAGCCTATTATACAGAGTGAAGTAAGCCAGAAGGAAAAACACCAATACAGTATACTAACGCATATATATGGAATTTAGAAAGATGATAACAATAACCCTGTGTACGAGACAGCAAAAGTGACGCTGACGTATGGAACAGTCTTATGGAATCTGTGGGAGAGGGAAAGGGTGGGAAGATTTGGGAGAATGGCATTGAAACATGTAAAATATCATGTATGAAATGAGATGCCAGTCCAGGTTCGATGCACGATACTGGATGCTTGGGGCTAGTGCACTGGGACGACCCAGAGGGATGGTATGGGGAGGGAGGAGGGAGGAGGGTTCAGGATGGGGAGCACATGTATACCTGTGATGGATTCATTTTGATATTTGGCAAAACTAATACAATTATGTAAAGTTTAAAAATAAAATAAAATTAAAAAAAAAAATAAAAAGCAGACACATTACTTTGCCAACAAAGGTCAGCCTAGTCAAAGCTATGGCTTTTCCAGTAGTCATGTGTGGATGTGAGAGTTGGACTATAAAGAAAGCTGAGTGTTGAAGAATTGATGCCTTTGAACTTTAGTGTTGGAGAAAACTCCTGAGAGTCCATTGGACTGCAAGGATATCCAACCAATCAATACTAAAGGAAATCAGTCCTGAATATTCACTGGAAGGACTGATGCTGAAGCTGAAGCTCCAATACTTTGGCCTGAACTGACTTATTGGAAAAACCCCTGATGTTGGGCAAGATTAAAGGCAGGAGGAGAAAGGGACAACAAAGGATGAGATGGTTGGATGGCATCACTGACTTGATGGACGTGAGTTTGAACAAGCTCCAGGTTTGGTGATGGACAGGAAAGCTTGGCATGCTGCAGTCCGTGGGGTCTCAAAGAGTCGGACATGACTGAGCAACTGACCTGAATGAACTGAATTTGCTTTACTCTAAGTCCACTGATTAAAATGTTGTGGTTTAGTTGCCAAGGTAAAGTCTTTGTGACCCTATGGACTGCAGCCTTCCAGGCTCCTCTAGCTATAGGGTGTCCCAGGCAAGACTACTGGAGTGGGTTGCCATTTCCTTCTCCTGGAGATTCTCCCTACTCAGAGATCCAACCTGCTTCTCCTGCATTTCATGTGGTCTCCTGAATTGTAGGCAGATTTGTTATTGCTGAGCTACTATAGAAGCCAGATTTAAATGTTAATCTCATTTAAAAACACCTTTGCAGAAAATATTCAGAATCATATATTGCTATGTATATGGTCACCATGGCCCAGCCAAGTTGACACATAAAGTTAACAACTACAAATATGTAGTTTTAAAATCAGTGTTATCAATAGGAAAAAAAAAAAAAAGATCCAAGAGAAAAAGAATACACTTTTATTTCACACTTAAGGCAAAGTACCCATTACCCTCCATACCTTGGTTTAGATACACCTGCAATCTACCTGGGATCTGTGTGTGTGGTATGTTCATGTGTGTATACACATCTTAACAAAGAAGTATCATTCTAATGATAGAAACTATAAGCATTATGAAATTTCACTCTGATGCCAAAGATCTCTGTAGATATACAGTAGTCACTGTTCACCATCCCCTGCTGCTTCTCCTTAGTCGCTTCAGTCGTGTCTGATTCTTTGTGACCACATGAACTGTAGCCTGCTAGGCTCCTCTGTCCATGGGGATTCTCCAGGCAAAAATACTAGAGTGGATTGCCATGCCTTCCTCCAGCACCATCTCCTAGGAGAGAAATACTTTCTAATTCTTTGTTTAGTTTTCTCTCTTGGATTTGGTTGGCTTATTAAATTATTTTGGATGTAATATATTATTGGATATGGATTGTTTTCTGGACAATAATACGCAATGCCTTTCTTCTTTATAAACAGTATTACCATTGAAATATTATGTTTTATATACTTGAGAAAAAACACATTTGCTTCTAATTTTTTCACCTTCTATACAAAACAAAAATTTTGAAGTAACAATCACTTCTTTCATTGTAGGAAGTATTTTCACACTATGCCAGGAAGTCATTAAGTGTTTTCAAGGTTACGAGGTAATGTACTTTGTGTTAATTGTGTTTAGTCTAGATATTTCTTATTAAGTGTTGGAAAGCACTTACGAGTAACAAAGTTAAATCAGTTTGTTGTATTGGCTCATTTTGACATGTTCGACATAGATAAATTGGCTCCTTTTATTAATGTAAACAGTTTCAAAGTAAGTAAACTAATCGTGGTGTTTGTACAACATCAGTAGGATGTGAGAGGAGAAGTGTTAATGACCTTCAAAAGCCTTTCCAAAAATATTGTGGTGAATCAGGCACTTTCAAGTTTTATTTTTTTCCTGTTTCTTTCATTGGCAAATAAATAAGAACTCTCAGTATATACTTTTAAAGTGAAATTAATATCCATGAACATATTTATTCAAGGGAATGTATAAACACATTTCATTTTTTTCTTAAAGACTACAGCTCCATTTTTCTTATTGTTCTGTGGTTTCCATTATAAGACTATATATGAAATAGGAAAAATCAATATTTTGCCATCCTGAAAAATGGTTAACCAGTCACCAACTTTTTACTAATAGACCCTCTGTCCTAATGTGTTTGATGTCATGCCACAGTCATTCTAATAAAGAAACTGACAAATAGGAAAATGAGGATCTGGGTGGTCCTAGGCTCTTCATCTACATTGACCAACTTCTCAGATTTTCCTATGTTCCAATCCAGCTTTGCTATGGCATTATGTGAGGCAAAATTAAAACTAACTGGGTGAAGGAAGCTAACAGTTTTCAAGTTTTTAATATGACCCTGCAACAATAGGTGGTATTATATATTTTCTAATTTAATTCTCAGAACAATCTTTAAAAGGTAGGGTCAATACACTTACTTTACACATGTAGAAACTAGAGAAGAGTTAACAAACTTGGACTCTGATCTATTGGACTCTGTAGTTTATGTTCTTTATGCCATTTTCCCAAATGTGAGATATGTCATTTTCAAAGGTGAGATATGCTATTATAAACTCAGGAGCACTAAATTAAGCAATATTCAGTCGTTAGTGTTAGTCGATCAGTTGTGTCCAACTCTTTGCAACCCCATAGGCTATAGCCTGCCAGGCTCCTCTGTCCAAGGGATTCTCCAGGCAAGGATACTGGAATGGGTTGCCATGTCTTTCTCCAGGTGATCTGCCCGACCCAGCTACTGAAACTGGGTCTCCTGCAATGCAGGCAGATTCTTTACCATCTGAGCCACCAGGGAAACCCAAAATAAACAATAATTACATTTAATATATTTAACAATACTGTTTAGCACTCAACTCCATGGTATATATAAAAGGCTCTGAATTTCCTCACTTTAGGGTGAGGAGGGAACCCACTGTCAGTGCCCTAGTCTGGAGTCTGTGAATTTCATGGAGTTGTTTCAGGGTAGACAGTGTGCAGTTGTGGTATCCCCAACCTTTAAACAGAATAACTCCTCTTTGATTTGCTTTATGTATGATCTCCTGGTGAAAAAAAAAAATACTTCACTGATTTTAAGAAAAATAGGTTTGACCATAATTCAGAATGATGTGTATACCCCACTATTCATTGCAGCACTATTTACAATAGCCAGAACATGGAAACTGCCTAGATGTCCAACAAAAAATGTCTGTCCTTATGGTGTGCATATACACAATGGTATATTACTCAGCCATAAAAAGGAGTAAAATTCAATCATTTGTAGAGTTATTAATGGACCTAGAGTCTGTCATACAGAGTGAAGCAAGTCAGAAAGAGAAAAAGAAATATTATATATTAACATATATATGTGGAGTCTAGAAAATGGGTACTGGTGACCTATTTCCAGGGTAAGAAAAGAGATACAAATGTAGACAATGGACATGCAGACATAGAGAGGAGAAGGGAGGCTGGGATGAATTGGGAGATTAAGATCAACATATATACACTACCATGTGTAAAATAGATAGCTAATGGGAGCTTACAGTGTAACAAAGGAGCCCAGCTCTGTGCTCTGTGAGGACCTAGATGAGTGGGACGGGAGTGGGGAGAGAGGTCTAAGATGGAGAAGATATATGTATATGTATAGCTAATTCACTTCACTGAACAACAGAAACTAACACAACATTGTAAAGCAATTATACTCCAGGGAGTATTCCTTCTCCAGGAAATTATATTCCAATTAAAAAAAAAATAGTGTTTTCCCTAAAAAATAGTTTTGAAACTAGATGATTTCTAAAAGGTCCTCCATTTGGAATATGAATTAAATCTGTGAATTGCATGATAGCTGACTTTAAATACAAAAGTTCCTTAAGGGCAGGACATGACTGAGTATCACACAAATGCTCATAGTGGCTTGTAAATCAGCTTCCCCACCCTGCTTGAATTGTACCTAGCACGATACAGGTGATTCTGTCTGGTCTGAGGAATTCAGGAGCTTCTCTTTAGTTTAACTGCCAAAAAAGTGCATACCTTGGACTTTCCTTGTTCTAAATAGATTGTTAGAACCCAATATTCTGACATTTAAAACTTAATAAATGTAGACAAAGAGTATGATTTTTGCATAATTTAAATCTCCATAATATTAAAAATAAAATTTTAAATAAAGCAGGAAAAGGAAAGATACACTGAGTCACCTACAAGATAATAATGAAAGAAACAAAATGGACAATCAGCTGCTTTTTCTCATGAATTACTCTTCTGATATAAAATCATCTTTTGGAAGAAAATAAAAAACACTCTTAAATAATCTTTACTTTCCATTTAGTGAGTTGCTTGAATTTGAGGGACAAATGAATAAGACCTCACATTATAAACCAAAGGCAAGATGAACATAGGAGTCAGGCAGATGGAATTAAACTACTGGTTTGTTACTGATAGAGTTGTGGAAGTGTGTGTCTTTAGGTTCATTAGCCAAATGGGCCTGCTAAAAGCTTACTCCTAAATTCGTTCTTCATTTTCAGTTGCAGTCACTGGCATCTCAGAGCACCTGGCTTCCCCACTGCCTCACCCTAAAAAAAAATCACTTGATCTTGGCAAACTTACTGCCCAGTCCTGAGCAGGAGGGTTATACATGTTTTCTTCAGGCAAACTGATCTTTTTCCCAGACTCAAACACTGGAAATCACCATTCCCTCTTTAAAAGGAAGATAAGAGAAGGCCACTGACAAGGACTGAATGATGTCAACTAGTCAAGTCATTTGTCTATTTGGTTTTCAGTACCTCTTCCATAGTAGGTGATTTTGATGGGTGTTATATGTGTACAAAAATGTATACTCTGTGCACTCCTGAATATCCACCCATGTTCCTTTCCTTCACACCTTATCATTAATCTTCCAATCATTTTTCCTTCCAGGCCCCTGAATCTCTAGCTAGGCCTTTGACCTCTTTTCAGGTATCCATATATATTCTCACCTTCAGCCCTTTTTTTTTTTTTTCCAGTGTTGGGAGGACCCAGCAAATCATTTGCATCTCTGTTAATTGGGGAAATTTTCCCTGCCTTATACTTTCAACACCATCTTTCAGTATTACAGAAATATAGACACCACCCATCTTTGTCTTGTGCTCATGTAATGAATGATCTGATACATTCTTAAACCAAACAGGATCTTTTCCTTATCCTTCAGCTGGTTATCTGAGACAATTTTTCATATAGGTGTAAGGGAGAGGTAGGTGTGTTCTGTTGATGGTCTTCTGATGTGTGAGGGTCTTGACCACCCATTGTGAAGCTCACTTGTACCCTCTAGTCCTGTTTGAGTGCAATGGCAGCTATTTCCATCTTAGAGTGGACTGCTGGTACATCTGTCTGTCTTTATGATACCAATGCCAGCTCAAGATGGAGTTTCTGGTGGGAATTCCAGAAGAACAATCACTTAGTATCTCACGGTTCTGAGTCCTGTCTCTCCCAGTGCCCAATTAAAGGCTGGAAGCTGTTTCTCAAAAGTAATATAATTCTGTAAAAAATGGCATTTCTTGCTTCTGAACTCAGAGGACTGTGTGGGGCTTCTTTCATTGGAAAGGACTATGGCCTGGATTTGGGCCATAGTCCTTGGTAAGCCCCAAATAAAACTGAACTTACACTTCTCGGGTTGTGTGTGCGTGTGATTTTTGGTCAACATGGGTTTTCTGGCCTCATGAAATATGTTCAAACCAGCATGACTACTTTCCTCAAAGCTTTTTCCCTTTTTCTATATGCCAGGGAACCCCAGGCTTTCCCACTTCTCTCAGCATGAATCATGCTTCCTTTGGGCTTTTGAGAACTACCCTCAGTAGCTTGTCACCAAATCCCCTGTAGTTCCTGCAACTTTATGAAATCCTATGTCCCCAAAACCAGTGCCCTAAATATATGAACCTTTATTTGTCTAGTCTTATGTTCAAGGGCCCTGATAAAATGTCTTCAAAATCAAATCCTAAGGCTGGCTATGACTATGGCTTCTATAGGAAGGCAGCACACTGCACATCTAAAAATTATGATCAGACCCATATACCAGGTGACACAAAAGAAAGCTTAACAAGAAAAAGCAGAAGTTTATTAATGAGTACCTAAGAAAAGGCAAAGGAACCAGAGATCAAATTGCCAACATCTACTGGATCATCAAAAAAGCAAGAGAGTTCCAGAAAAACATCTATTTCTGCTTTATTGACTATGCCAAAGCCTTTGACTGTGTGGATCACAATAAACTATGGAAAATTCTGAAAGAGATGGGAATACCAGACCACCTGACCTGCCTCTTGAGAAATCTGTATGCAGGTCAGGATACAACAGTTAGAACTGGACATGGAACAACATACTGGTTCCAAATAGGAAAAGGAGTACGTCAAGGCTGTATATTGTCACCCTGCTTATTTAACTTATATTCAGAGTACATCATGAGAAACGCTGGACTGGAAGAAACACAAGCTGGAATCCAGATTGCCTGGAGAAATATCAATAACCTCAGGTATGCAGATGACATCACCCTTATGGCAGAAAGTGAAGAGGAACTAAAAAGCCTCTTGATGAAAGTGAAAGAGGAGAGTGAAAAAGTTGGCTTAAAGCTCAACATTCAGAAAATGAAGATCATGGCATCCAATCCCATCACTTCATGGGAAATAGATGGGGAAACAGTGGAAACAGTGTCAGACTTTATTTTTGAGGGGCTCCAAAATCACTGAAGATGGTGACTGCAGCCATGAAATTAAAAGACGCTTACTCCTTGGAAGGAAAGTTATGACCAACCTAGATAGCATATTCAAAAGCAGAGACATTACTTTGCCAACAAAGGTCCATCTAGTCAAGGCTATGGTTTTTCCTGTGGTCATGTATGGATGTGAGATTTGGACTGGACTGTAAAGAAGGCTGAGCACCAAAGAATTGATGCTTTTGAAGTGTGGTGTTGGAGAAGTCTCTTGAAAGTCCCTTGAACTGCAAGGAGATCCAACCAGTCCATTCTGAAGGAGATCAGCCCTGGGATTTCTTTGGAAGGAATGATGCTAAAGCTGAAACTCCAGTACTTTGGCCACCTCATGCGAAGAGTTGACTCACTGGAAAAGACTCTGCTGCTGGGAGGGATTGGGGGCAGGAGGAGAAGGGGACAACAGAGGATGAGATGGCTGGATGGCATCACTGACTCGATGGACGTGAGTCTGAGTGAACTCCAGGAGTTGGTGATGGACAGGGAGGCCTGGCATGCTGCGATTCATGGGGTCGCAAAGAGTCAGACACGACTGAGCGACTGAACTGAACTGAACTGAAGTATACATCTGCTGCTGCTGCTGCTCTTTAGTCACTCAGTCATGTCTGACTCTTAGTGACCACATGGACTACAGCCCAACAGGTTCTTCTGTCCATGGAATTGTCCAGGAAAGAATACTAAAGTGGGTTGCCATTTCCTTCTCCAAGGTATACATCTGGAAGCACTCAATGGTGAGCAACTAAAAGGAGTAGTTACAACTTGGACTTATATACCATCTTAGGCTAAAAAAAAAAAAAAAAAAAATTCTAGGTTTCTGGGAAGGTAAAGCCAGTTATGGTAAGGTGACCAGGAAAAGTATGGTAAACAAGATTTGTTCTGTTTAGCACTATTTGTTACTTTAAGCTGGTGACCCATTGATAAGAAGTTGCTAAGTATTCTCCTCTTCTAGTACTGAAGAGGGTGGTGTCTTTACAAGTGGAAATTTGCTTTATAACTATACATTTCTTCTTTAAAAGATAATGTTTGTCCTGTTTTTAGAACTTTTTATGTATCTGTGGTTCTCGGTGGCCCTTAGTTTAAAACAATCTGTATGCTAAAAAGGCATATTTTTTTGTGTGAAATGTGGTGCTAATGGTAAAGAACCCATCTGCCAGTGGAGGTATACATAAGAGAAATGGATTCAATCCCTGGGTGGAGAAGATCCCCTGGAGGAGCACATGGCAACCCACACCAGTATTCTTGCCTGGAAAATCCTATGTACAGAGAAATCTGCCAGGCTATAGTCCATACTATTGCACGGAGTAGAACACGATTAAACCAACTTAGCATGCATTCTGATACTGTTAGGGGGAAGTGGTGTCTACAATGACAGGGAAATGGCTATTTATTACTAAGTTTTACTGATGCAGAGGGATAATGAAAAACTGAGGGCTGTTAACAAGAATCAAATAAGTATGAGAGCTAAGGGCTTCTTTGCAATGCTCAGTCATTCAGTCATGTCTGACTTTTTGCAACACCATGAACTGCAACCCACCAGGCTTCTCTGTCCATGGAATTCTCCAGGTAAGATACTGGAGTGGGGGACCATTTTCTCCTCCAGAAGGGCTTCAGTTCACTTCAGTTCACTAGCTCAGTTGTGTCCAATGCTTTGCGACCCCACGGAACACAGCATGCCAGGCCTCCCTGTCCATTACCAACTCCCGAAGTTTACTCAAACTCATGTCCATTGAGTCATTGGTGCCATCCAACCCATCCAACCATTTCATCCTCTATTGTCCCCTTCTCCTCCTGCTTTCAATCTTTCCCCAAATCAGGGTCTTTTCAAATGAGTCAGTTCTTTAAATCAGGTGGCCAGAGAATTGAGTATCAGCTTCAATATCAGTCCTTCCAATGAACACTCAGGACTGATCTCCTTTAGGATGGACTGGTTGGATATCCTTGTAGTCCAAAGGACTCTCAAGAGTCTTCTTCAACACCACAGTTCAAAAGTATGAATTCTTCAGTGCTCAGTTTTCTTTATGGTCCAACTCTCACATCCATATATGACTATTGGAAAAACCATAGCCTTGACTAGATGGACCTTTGTTGGCAAAGTAATGACTCTGCTTTTTAATATGCTGTCTATGTTGATCATAACTTTTCTTCCAAGGAGTAAGTGTCCTTTAATTTTATGGCTGCAGTCACCATCTGCAGTGATTTTGGAGCACCCCCCACCCCCCACAAAAATGAATAAATAAAATAAAGTCTTCCACTGTTTCCCCATCTATTTCCCATGAAGTGATGGGACCAGATGCCATGATCTTCGTTTTCTGAATGTTGAGCTTTAAGCCAACTTTTTCACTCTCCTCTTTCACTTTCATAAAGAGGCTCTTTAGTTCTTCTTCACTTTCTGCCGTAAGGGTGGTGTCATCTGCATATCTGAGGTTATTGATATTTCTCCAGGCAATCTGGATTCCAGCTTGTGTTTCTTCCAGCCCAGCGTTTCTCATGATGTGCTCTGCATATAAGTTAAATAAGCAGCGTGACAATATACAGCCTTGACGTACTCCTTTTCCTATTTGGAACCCGTCTGTTGTTAAATGTCCAGTTCTAACTGTTGCATCCTGATCTGCATACAGATTTCTCAAGAGGCAGGTCAGGTGATTTGATATTCCCACCTCTTTCAGAATTTTCCACAGTTTATTGTGATCCACAGAGTCAAAAGTTTTGGCATAGTCAATAAAGCAGAAATAGATGTTTTTCTGGAATGCTTTTTTAGGTGACAAAAATGCCTTTCTTTCCTGTAGTAAATAAGGGGACACAGTTAATGAGAATCCTCAGATGTGATAATGGGCATCACAGAGCTTAGTAAATGCTTAACTAAGGCAGTATTGTTACATCAAGACATCTGGGTATGTGCACTGATGTTTTAGGCTCTGTGGATCCCTACAAACTTTCGAAACTTGCAGAGGTGTCTCACCATTTGTACTGTGAGCTGGAATGTGAGAAGACAATTAACAACCTCTCTCCCTCTCTCTAGGCAACACAATTCCGCTATAGAAATTATTCCATTATTTTTCTCTGGGTCAGGCCAATACCTAGGTTTAAAATCTCAGTATAATTGGGAACATACAAAGCCTGTGAAGAAATTATACCCTGAAAAAGCTATATGAATTAGCTGGAAGGAGTGTTCTCTACAAGGATATATATATATATATATTTTTTTTTTTTAAATAATCTATGGAGACTTTTTTTCTAATCACCAGCAGTGAAATCTACAGCAAGTGAATCATGTCATTGTGTTAGGAACTAACTGTTCCTTTTTTGCTCTCAACAATGTGATCCTCCTTATCACTTGGATGGTGAGTGAGAAATTCCTACATCCCATCATACCATCTATTTCCTTAGACCTTTAAAAGAACAGTAGCTATCCAGGTCCTCTTAGAAGCAGATGCCAAATCCAAATTTAGATGTGCAAGCAATTTATCAGGGAAATGCTTTTGCTTTTTTTGTAAGTTTTTTTGTTTGTTTGTTTGTTTTTATGCTTACCTGTTTAAAGTCTTTATTGAATTTGTTACATTATTGTTCTGTTTTATGTTTTGGTTTCTTTCTTTTTTTGGTAAATTAATTTATTTATTTTAATTGGAGGCTAATTACTTTATAATATTGTAGTGGTTTTTGCCATACATTCAGATGAATCAGCCATAGGTGTACATGTGTTCCCGATCCTGAACTCCCCTCCCATCTCTCTCCCCATCCCATCACTCAGGGTTGTCCCAGGGCACCAGCCCTGAGCACCCTGTTTCATGCATCAAACCTGGACTGGCAAACTATTTCACATATGATAATATACATGTTTCAGTGCTATTCTCTAAAATCATCCCACCCTCTCCTTCTGCCACAGAGTCCAAAAGTCTATTCTTTACATTGATGTCTCTTTTGCTATCTTGCATAGAGGGTTATCATTACCATCTTTCTAAATTCCACACATACACATTGTTCTACTGTATTGGTGTTTTTCTTTCTGACTTACTTCACTCTGTATAATAGGTTCCAGTTTCATCCACCTCATTAGAACTAATTCAAATGCTTTCTTTTTAATAGCTGAGTAATACTCCATTGTGTATATGTACCACAGCTTTCTTATCCATTCGTCTGCTGATGGACACCTTGTTTGCTTCCATGTCCTAGCTATTATAAACAGTGCTGTGATCAACATTGGGGTACACATGTCTGTTTCACTTCTGTTTGTCTTCATTTCTTTTAGTTCTTTTTCCTTTTTTCCTCTCTGTTTCATTTATTTCCACCATTCTATCTTCCACCTCACATATCCTATCCTCTGCCTCAGTTATTCTACTGCTGGTTCCCTCCAGATTGCTTCTGATCTCAGTTATTGCATTATTCATTATTGATTGACTCTTTTGATTTCTTCTAGGTCCTTGTTAAACATTTCTTGTCTCTTCTCAATCCTTGTTTCTATTCTATTTATCTGTAACTCCATTTTGTTTTCAAGATTTTGGATCATCTTTACTATCATTATTCTGAATTCTTTTTCAGGTAGACTCCCTATCTCCTCTTTTTTTTTTTAGTTTGGTGGGCATTTATCATGTTCCTTTACCTGCTGAATATTTCTCTGTCTTTTCATTTTGTTTAGATTGCTGTGTTTGTGGTGGCCTTTCTGTATGCTGGAAGTTTGTGGTTCCTCTTTATTGTGGAGGTTGCTCCCTGTGGGTGGGTTTGGACTAGTGGCTTGTCAAGGTTTCCTTGTTAGGGAAGCTTGCGTTAATGTTCTAGTGGGTGGAGGTGGATCTCTTCTCTCTGGAGTCCAATGAAGTGTCCAGTAGTGAGTTCTGAGGTGTGTATGGGTTTGGTGTGACTTTGGGTAGCCTATATTTTAATGCTCAGTGCTATATTCCTGCATTGCTGGAGAATTAGCATGGTATGTTTTGCTCTGGAACTTGTTGGCTCTTGGGTGGAGCTTGGTTTCAGTGTAGGTATGGAGGCTTTTGGTTGAGCTCCTGTTGATTAATGTTCCCTGGAGTCAGGCGTTTTCTGGTGTTCTAAAGTTTTGGATTTAAGCCTCCTGCCTCTGGCTTTCAGTCTTATTCTTACAGTAGCCTCAAGATCTCTCCATTCTTATAGCACAGATGATAAAACATCTAAGTTAATGGTGAAAAGGTTCTGCACAGTGAGGGACACCCAGAGAAGTTCACGAGTTACATGGAGAAGAGAAGAGGGAGGAGGGAGATAGAGGTGACCAGGAGGAAAAGAGGGGGAATCAAAATAGAAGAGACCAGTTTAGCCAGTAATCAGTTCCCTAAGTGTTCTCCACGGCCCAGAACACCCAGAGAGATTCACAGAGTTAAGTAGAGAAGAGAAGGGGGAGGGAGGAGATAGAGGTGACCTGGAGGGGGAAAGGGAGGGTCAAAAGGGGAGAGAGCAATCAAGCTAGTAATCATACCCTTAAGGAAAAATGGGAACTAAAGATTAGATTCCTAAAGGTACAAAACTGATGACAAATACCAAGAAGCAAAGATTAGAAACCTAGAGTAGAACTTAGACTCTGAAAATACAATATTAAAAATACAAAACAAAATCAATCACAAAAATTATAAAAAATATATTTATGAAATATGCTTTAAAAATTGGGTCTTTTTTTGCAAGGTAATAGTAGGCTACAAAAATGAAAATTAAAAGAGTATAAAGAACTTAAAATTTTTTAAATTAAAAAATTATAATAGTAAAAATGTATCTAGGAATTTCTCTGGAGCTGTTGAGGGTAGTGTGGGGTCATTTCAGTTTCAGATAGTTCCTTGTTCCAGTTTGTATTTCTTCTCAAGGTCTCTAGGCCTTTTCCAATGCTTAGTCAATGCTAACTACAGGGTTTTAATCTGTTGCACCTGTCACTTCTAGAGCAGATCCTTCTTATTTGTTTGTTTGTTTGTTTTTCAGCTTCCTTTGTTTACAAGTCTCTTCAGTGTCTAATTTCTGCCCTGACACAAGGTGGTGAAGGTGGTCACTTATTTAGGCTCCCTTGCTCAGTTGTGCTGTAGGGAGGGAGGAACACTACAAACTAGTATTGCTGGTGTGTGTGGGGAGTGTTCAAAGTGTATGGACCACACTGGGTTTACCCCAGCTCACGGCGTGTGTGCTTTCCCGTCTATACTGCTCAGGCTCCAGGTTGCTCTGCAAGGGAACTGTCCAAAGCAGGCCCTGGGTTTCATGCACTTCCAAGGTCTAAGCTGCTCAGGTTCAGGTTCTCCAGTACTCCACAAAGGCACAGGCGTGGTTGGGCCTGTGTTTTGTGCCCTTCTCAGGTCTGAGCAGCTCAGGTGACCAGGTGCTTGGCGAGCACACTGTCCCACTAGGCGGTGCATCTTAATCACCTCCCTGGTCCCACCTGCTCAGTTTCCCGCGTGCACAGCAAGAACACTGTCTCAGGTGTGCCATGTGTCTCCTCTGGAGAGCTGATCTCTGGCTGCAACCCTCCTGGCAGATGTCAACCATCCAGGATCCCAGGAAGACTTGGTTAGCAACTGGGAGCCTGCTTACAGTTTGGTGGAGGATGCCATCTCTGAGGGCAAGATTTCCCCTTGCCTTCTGGCTCTGGCTGTCGCCCGCCTGCCTCTCTGCCTCTGGTTGGGGGATGGGCCAGTTCGCAGCCAGCTAGCTCTCCTCTGGTGTTTGCTCTCTCAATCCTTTGTTCTGTGAGCAGGCCAGGCTGTGCCTCAGGTTAGAGCTTTGCATGACTAAGTTCTCTCTCTCTCTCTCTCTCTCTTTTTTTTTCTCTCTCTGGCTATCTCACAGTTTGGGTGCTATCTCAAGTTAGCTCCCTCAGATTGTCCTCAGGGCGTTCAGGCCTGGTCCTTACCCTAAGCATGCAACCTGCACCTCCCTGTTGAGCTCCTGCTCGCTGATGGTGGATGCAAGCATCTGGGCTACTTCTGTGCTTGGGGGTTGCAGTTAGGTGCGTATTCTGGGTTTTATTTTTTTTTTTCCCCTCTCGGTTATGTTGCCCTCTGAGATTTTAAAACTCCCCAAAGACCCACTAGTGAGAGGCTTTCCTGGTGTTTGGAAACTTCTCCTCCTTCACAACTCCCTCCCTGGGATGGGTCTCCATCCCTAACTCTTTTGTCTCTTTTTGTCTTTTACATTTTGTCCTACCTCCTTTTGAAGGGAATGGGCTGCCTTTCTGGGTGCCTGGTGTCCTCTGCCAGCATTCAGAAGTTGTTTTGTGGAATTTGCTCAGCATTCAAATGATCTTTTGATGAATTTGTGGAGAAGAAAGTGGTCTCCCCATCCTATTTCTCCACCATCTCAGCCCACTCCAACCATGTTTTGGTTTCTTGACTGCTACATATGTGGGATCCTGGCACCGCAACCAGGGATCAAATCCACACTCTCTGCATTGGATGTTGAAGTTTTTACCACTAGACAATGAGGGAAGTCCCAGGTGAAAAAATTCTGTAGGATGAAGGGGGAGAGAGAAAGACTGGGCAAGGAGACCTTGATGCATGCTTGACACCTATGATAGAAGAAGGGAAGGAAGATTGGATGAAAAGAGCCTCATACGATAACATAGACCTGAGAATGCTATGACCTGTTCCAGGAGTATCACATGCAGAGGTAATGGTTCAGCTCTAAAATCCTCTACTGTATTCTGTCATTGTCTGGAAACATCTTGGGTAACTTTGGTGAATGCTTTGAGATTAATATGGAGGTATGGCCACCAGAATTATCACCCACAGCAGTTCTCCTGAGAGCATGTATGAAGAACAAAATTATGTCCCCCATATTCAGCATTAACTCGTTAACTCTTAGAAATTACACCATAGAGTTATTAGAATTAGAACAGGCCAAAAAATATAAGGTCAGTAACAGATAGATTAAGGGATTCAATTTATGATGATAGAAAAAACACCAGACTAGAAGTTGGGAAAGTTGTGAACTCCTCTCAAACTCTACTTTTTTCTACAATAGTAGTAAACCTTTTATTTAAAGCTATGCCACTTGTCATTAAAGAAAAATCACTAAAGGGAAAAAATTGTAATGACTTATGTTCTATATTTTATTTGTATTTATAATAAAAACAGCAACAACAAAATGCACACCATCTTTTGAACAAGGGTTCATGTTTGAGTTTGTATTTGCCATATTTGGAATTCTGCATTTTTAATTTTTGTAATATGAGCTCCTATGTGTGTGCTCAATGTCTCAGTCACATTTGACTCTTTGCAACCCCATGGTCTACAACCCTAATGTCTGCAATGCCCCCCTGCCAGGCTCCTCTGTCCATGAATTTACCAGGCAATAACTTTGAAATGAGTTGCTATTTCTCCAGGGGATCTTCCCAACCCAGGGATTGAACATGCATCTCTTGTGTCTTCCGCCTTGGCAGGCAGATTCTTTACCACTGTGCCATGTTAGAAGCCCTAACCTGAGCTCAAAGTACACCTAATTTTTATTCCATGTTTCTCCAATCTCTTTTAATTGTTTTCTTACACCTGATTTGACAATGATGCTTTAGCAACTCAGCTTTACTTAAACTGTCCAAGGAAACTTGCACAAAGTAGGATTGATTGGGTTGATTTCCTTGCAGTCCAAGGGACTCTCAAAAGACTTCTCCAACACCACAGTTAGAAAGCATCAATTCTTCAGCACTCAGCTTTCTTTGATTCTGAAGCTGAAGCTCCAATACTTTGGCCACCTGATGCAAAAAGCTGACTCATTGAAAAAGACCCTGATGCTGGGAAAGATTGAAGGCAGGAGGAGAAGGGGATGACAGAGGGTTAGGATGGTTGGATGGCATCACCAACTCAATG
Source organism: Bos mutus (assembly GCF_027580195.1). Lineage (NCBI taxonomy): Eukaryota > Metazoa > Chordata > Mammalia > Artiodactyla > Bovidae > Bos > Bos mutus. Next base: position 54,417,254 of record NC_091617.1, read on the forward strand.
GAAAGAGTTTGAGCAGACTCCGGGAGATGGTGAAGGACAGGGAAGCCTGGCATGCTGTAGTTCATGGGGTCACAAAGAGTCAGACACAACTGAGCCACTGAACAACAACATACACATATACATCTAAATTTAAGTGTACTTTAGCAAAACAAATGAAATCCTAGTTTCTTTTTCTTCTGATTTCTAAATCCTTTACCTAGGGTACCAATGAATAAATAGCATTAGTGATTTATTTTCTCCAACGCACAAAATTGCTTAAAGTTAGGAAAGATGAGATAATAGTAATAATAATAATAGAAGCAACAGAGGTCTGAGAGTCAGAAGACCTAAGGGTGATTCTTGGCTGTGAACATACCAGTTGTGTGTCCTTGACCCCATCAACTACTTCTGCAGGTCTCAGTTTCCTGATCTGTGAAATAAAAATACTGGGAAAAATAAGCTCTGATAACCTTTGTGGTTTAAAATGTTATACTTTATGTTGAAACAACTAGATGAGATCTCTGTAGTAGGAAAATTTTACTCCTTACTTTAGGAGAAAAGATAATTATTACATCTTTAGAATTCAGGAGTTGGACTGGTGGAAACATGATCTGTGTTAAAAGAACTTGGAGAAGATTACCTTAAGCCATAGTGTCTTTCAGTAATGCCATTTTTAAAATTTCACTGTTTGAGCTTTTATTTTTAAGAGCCATAAGGCGGAATACAATATTAAAACCTGGATTTTTATTCTCCCTATCTTATAAACTTATTTGCTTATTTGGGGCAAGTTCCTATATTCCACAGTTTTTTTTTTTTAAATGGCTATAATAGTACTGGCCTACTGCAAGAATCATTACAGGGAGTTCTTAGGAAAAATAAATTAAAGCACACATTTACATTCTTTTGGCTCATAGATTTGTATAATAATTAATTGGTGAATTTTATTGAGAGTCTACTGAGTGCTCAGCACTTACTTTCATCTGGAGAATTTGGGAAATTTTTATCATCCTAGCCTCTATACTCACTTTACAATGGTCCAATGAAGAAGTCATTTCCCCAAATCAGTGACTATTCATCAGCATGTCCTAGAAAAAATTATGATATTACCATTTATATTTCTTTTTCATAAGTTTCTTTTCCTTGACCCTTAGCTCTTCTTCTATGTACTTTGAATATCCTGCCAATCCTGTTCCCTTTGCCAATAAAGGTCATTCTAGTCAAAGCTGTGATTTTTCCAGTAGTCATGTGCAGATGTGAAAGTTGGACCATAAAGAAGGCTGAGTGCTGAAGGACTGATACTCTTGAATTGTGGTGCTAGAGAAGACTCTTGAGAGTCCCTTGGAGTGCAAGGAGATCACACCAGTCAGTTCTAAAGGAAATCAACCCTGAATATTCTTTAGAAAGACTGACACTGAAGCTCTAATACTTTAGCTACCCAATGAGAAGGGCTGACTCCCTGGGGAGACCCTTTTGCTGGGAAAGACTGAAAGCAAAAAGAGAAGAGGAAAGGCAGAGGATGAGATGGTTAGATAGCATCACCCACTCAGTGGACATGAATTTGAGCAAATTACAGGAGATGGTGGACAACAGAGGAGCCTGGAATGCTGCAGTTCATGGAATCAGAGAGAGTCAGATATGGATACAACTTTGCTACTGAACAGCAGCAACAATCCTGTTCCCTCCCACCCATCTCAGATACCAGGAACCAGGCTTTCTCTAACACTGCTTTCCCCACTGTTCCCCTCTGTGAATGAAGATCTTTTTTGTGTGAAAGACAGATAACATATTTCTTCAAATATGTAAATAATTAATATCACTAAAGGATTTATTAACAGCTGTAGTGGATGAAACCAAAAGGAAAAGCATAAATTAAACTTATATATCTAAGTAGGTAAAACTGCAGATTTTAAATCCAGTTGGGAAGGAACAGTCCTAATATTTACTGAATGTGCAGTGTGCTCCTGACACTGTGAAAGGAGTTTTCACATATATTATCTTCTTTTATCTGTACAGTAATCTCATGGTTAAATATGATGCTTTTTTATATATAGATAGAGAACAGTGTTTGAGAAAGATTAAGCAATTTGCTGAAGGTTACAAAGGCAGTAAGTAGCAGAACTGGGATTTCATTTCCAGGTCTGTCTGACTACAGAATCCACACTTTCCTTCTCAATCATTTTACATTTTCTAGTTTCTGAAATGATGTTTTGAAAAGAGCTGTAAGCCCCTGAGGCTGGCCCTGTTTAAAGCTCTATAGAATCACACTTTTAACTTTTATTATTTGCCAAATGACATTATTTAAATTTTAAAACATGTCTCACAGTGTGAACCATATTTCCCTGTTCTATCTAGGTTTCTTGTAAACGAAAATGCTCTGAAAAAAAAAAAAAAAAAAGAAGAAGAGAAAAGCAGAATTCGCAACACCTACAACACAGGTATAATTACATTTAAGCACCACTTACACCTATTTTTTCCCCCTGCTCATTTAATGTAACTTTCACAAAAATATTAAACCCAGTGAAAGTAATACAGATTTATTTCTTTTTGTGGGGAAGCCTCTCATGAAATGAAAGCTTTATTACTTTATCTTTTACTTTAAGGAAAATATGAGCAATTTCATTTGTATTTTTAGTTTTACAGATTCTGCAGCACAAGAAGTTAGGCTAGATTTTGGAACTGAGTAAGCCAATCGACTGGATCCACTACACTTCCAAGATTTCCTGCTTTAGAATGCCTTTTTCTTGGGCTTGAAATGATGGGAAGTCTGATGAAGGTCAGAATATTTAGCAGTGAGTTTGAGAGCATATATTTATATATACAGAATTCCTCAACTTTTTTTTTTACCTAAAAGGTACTAATCAACATCACAAAAAGGGAAGCAAAACAGAACTATCTCATTTGCTAGTATAGAAGCAAAAATCCTAAAGAAAATAATAGCAAGCAGGAAACACCACGACATTAAAAGTAACAGTATATCACAACTCCAAATAGTAAAGGCAATATATCCAAGCTCCAAAATGGATTTTTTTCTTGAATATAGTTTAAAGGACATTATTTTTTCTATTCATGATTTTTCATATTAACAAGTATAAGTATGCTAATAAAAAGCATCTCAGTAAGTGCTAAGTATTAGAAAATAAGTTTTGAAAGAGATGGGAATTAGAGACCACCTGACCTGCCTCTTGAGAAATCTGTATGCAGGTCAGGAACCAACAGTTAAAACTGGACATGAAACAACAGACTGGCTCCAAATAGGAAAAGGAGTATATCAATGCTGTATATTGTCACCCTCCTTATTTAACTTAAGTGTAAAGTACATCATGAGAAATGCTGGACTGGATGAAGCACAAGATGGAATCCAGATTGCCGGGAGAAATATCAATAGCCTCAGATATGCAGATGACACCACCCATACGGCAGAAAGTGAAGAACTAAAGAGCCTCTTGATGAAAGTGGAAGAGGAGAGTGAAAAAGTTGACTTAAAGCTCAACATTCAGAAAACTAAGATCATGCCATCCAGTTGCATCACTTCATGGGAAATAGATGGGGAAACAGTGGAAACAGTGTCAGACTTTATTTTGGGGGCTCCAAAATCACTGCAGATGGTGACTGTAGCCATGAAATTAAAAGACACTTACTCCTTGGAAGAAAAGTTATGACCAACCTAGATAGCATATTAAAAAGCAGAGACATTATTTTGTCCACAAAGGTCCAACTAGTCAAGGCTGTGGTTTTTCCAGTGGTCATGTATGGATGTGAGAGTTGGACTGTGAAGAAGGCTGAGCACAGAAGAACTGATGCTTTTGAACTGTGATGTTGGAAAAGACTCTTGAGAGTCCCTTGGACTTTTAGGAGATCCAACCAGTCCATCCTAAAGGAGATCAGTCCTGGGTGTTCATTGGAAGGACTCTTGTTGAAGCTGAAACTCCAATACTTTGGCCATCTCATTTGAAGAGCTGACTCATTTGAAAAGACCCTGATGCTGGGAAGGATTGAAGGGAGGAGGAGAAGGGAACGACAGAGGATGAGATGGTTGGATGGCATCATCGACTCAATGCACATGAGTTTGGGTAAACTCCAGGAGTTGGTGATGGACAGGGAGGCCTGGCATGCTGTGGTCCATGGGGTCACAAAGAGTCGGACACGACTGAGTGACTGAACTGAACTGAAGGGCAAATAAAGATTTTACCTTAGTGACAACAGAATAAAAAGTGTTGTCTATTATTCCACATTGTTATTTGAAATCTTCACTTGAAAACAAATAGAATGTTTATCTAGAAGTATGAATGGTTAAAAACAGTTAAGAAAAAACTAAAAAAAATCAAATCATTGCAGAAGAATTTATTTTTTCAGATGTTAAAATGTGTTATAAATTTTTAGTGAATATAATATTTTTATACTGTTGAAAAAACAAATGGTTCAATATAATAGCATAGAGAATGCCAAAATAGAATATTTGTTAAACATTAATAGTTTGAATTAGTGATTATTCATTACAATATTTTGTGACAAGTCCTGGGTGTTTACTGGAAGGACTGATGTTAAAGCTGAAACTCCAATACTTTGGCCACCTGATGCCAAGACCTGACTCATTTGAAAAGACCCTGGTGCTGGGAAAGATTGAGGGCAGGAGGAGAAGGGAACAACAGAGGATGATATGGTTCGATGCCATCACTGACTCAATGGACATGAGTTTCGGTAAACTCCGGGAATTGGTGATGGACAGGGAGGCCTGGTGTGCTGTATTCTGTGGGATTTTGATATTTGGCAAAACTAATACAATTATGTAAAGTTTAAAAATAAAATAAAATTAAAAAAAAAAGAATCATATGTGATTGAGTGACTGAACTGAACTGAACTGAACTAATTGGGGCAAAAAAGTCTAAAAGATGGACTGTTGTAAATCTCCAGGTGGAATTAACTAATTAAATAGAAAAATAACTCCACATAACTACTAAAGGAAAATTTAGGTTACTATTTCCATAATATTGTAGCAGTAATTATTTTTAAAGGGTATCTTGAAAGCTATAAATTGTCAAAGAAATAATTGTTAATTGAAAATATGTTAATATTAAGAGTAAAAATCTCTATTGAGCAAGTTGACTTCAAAAGAGGCCCATGATATATTTTAAGTGAAAAAAAAACATTTAAAGAGCATTGTGTGTCTTAATAGTATTTTATTCGTATGTGTGGGTATGTCTCAACGTGAATAAATTTCAGTGTGCTTACACATGTCTATATAAACAATTACAAGAAGTCTATTTAACAAAATGTCATTAAGTATTACCTTAGGGCAGTGGAATCATGGGCATTATCTTTCTGTATTATCTGAGTCTTATACAAGGATTATATATTAAACTTACATATTTTTGCAAAGCTATTTTAATTCTTGGAAGGATTACTTTTTGGTTACTTAACATACTCTGTCTATAACTTTCAGTCTTGATTTATTTATGAATAAAAACAAACAATATAAAAGATTCCTATAATGGAAATGATAAAACTCTGTTGAGACACATTAAATAAGAACTAAATAAGTGAAAAGTGAAAGTGAAGTCACTCAGTTATGTCCAGCTCTTTACGAACCCATGGTCTGTAGCCTACCATGCTCCTCTGTCCATGCGATTATCCAGGCAAGAGTATAGGACTGGGTTGCCATTTCCTTCTCCAGGGGATCTTCCTGACCCAGGGATCGAACCCAGCTTTCACACATTGCATGCAGATGCTTTACCATTTGAGCCACCAGGGAAGGCAGATAAGTGGAGAAGACCTAAATAAAGACACTAAATAGGTAAATATTTATGAAAAAGAAAAGTCAACATGGAAGAAATGTAAATTCCCACATGAATTCTGGTAAATCCTATACTTTATATTAAAATATATATATTAAAAAAATGTCTATTCAACATTTTCTTGAATAGACGTCTATTCATTGGGCCTTAGAAATTATCACTATGAACAAAGCTAGAGGGAGGTGATGAAATTCCAATTGAGCTGTTTAAAATCCTAAAAGAAGATGCTGTGAAAGTGTTGCACTCAAAATGCCAGCACATTTGGAAAACTCAGCAGTGGCCACAGGCCTGGAAAAGGTCAATTTTCATTCCAATCCCCAAAAATGTTCAAACTACCACACAATTGCACTCATCTCAAACGCTAGCAAAGTAATGCTCAAAATTCTCCAAGCAGGCTTCAACGGTACATGAACTGTGAACTTCCAGATGTTCAAGCTGGTTTCAGAAAAGGCAGAGGAACCAGAGATCAAATTGCCAACATCCATTGGTTCATCAAAAAAGCAAGAAAGTTCCAGAAAAACATCTACTTTGGCTTTATTGACTATGTCAAAGCCTCTGACTGTGTGGATCACAACAAACTGTGGAAAATTTTGAAAGAGATGGAAATACCAGACCACCTTACCTGCCTCCTGAGATATCTTATGCAGGCCAAGAAGCAACAGAACTGGACATGGAACAACAGACTGGTTCCAAATCGGGAAAGGAGTAGGTCAAGGCTATACATTGTCACCCTGCTTATTTAACTTATACATCATGTGAATATGCATCACATGATGAGTACATCATGAGTACAACATGAGTACAACATGAGGACATCATGTGAAATTCCAGGCTGGATGAAGCACAAGCTGGAATCAATTTTGCAGGTAAAAATATCAATAACCTCAGATATGCAGATGACACCACCTTTATGGCAGAAAGTGAAGAACTAAAGAGCCTCTTGATGAAAATGAAAGAGGAAAGTGAAAAAATTGGCTTTAAGCTCAACATTCAGAAAACATGGCATCTGGTCCCATCACTTCATGGCAAATAGATGGGGAAACAGTGACAGATTTTATTCTGAGGGGTTTGAAAATCACTGCAAATGATGACTGCAGCCATGAAATTAAAAGATGCTTGCCCCTTAGAAGAAAATCCATGACCAGCCTAGACAGCATATTAAAAAGCAGAGACATTACTTTGTTAACAAAGGTCCATCTAGTCAAGGCTGCAATTTTTCCAGTAGTCATATACGGATGTGAGAGTTGGACCATAAAGAAAGCTGAGTGCTGAAGAATTAATGCTTTTGAACTGTGGTGTTGGAGAAGACTTCTGAGAGTCCGTTGGACTACAAGAAGATACAACCAGTCCATCCTGGAGGAAATCAGTCCTGGATGTTCATTGGAAGTACTGATGTTGAAGCTGGAACTCCAATACTTTGGCCACTTTATGCGAAGAACTGACTTATTTGAAAAAAGTTTGATCCTGGGAAAGATGAAGGCAAGAGAAGGGGACAACAGAGGATGAGATGGTTGGATGGCATTATCAACTCAATGGACATGAGTTTGGGTAAACTCTGGAAATTGGTAATGGACAGGGAGGCCTGGTGTGCATGGGGTCACAAAGAGTTGGACATGACTGAGCAACTGAACTAAACTGATTATAGGTTCAAGAATAAAGAAGTTAACCAGTGGAACAAAACAGAAAGTACAGAAATGAAAGTAATTAAATATATATGTAACAAATCTAAGAAAAGAATGGGGTATTCAAGTATGGAGCTAGGCAGGGAGTATCAGTTAATTGGAGAAAAAAGTGTAGTTGGATAGATAAGAGGCAAATCTAGGCAGTTTACTATGATTGTTCAGAAATTTACACTTGTAATTTCAAATTAAAAACTTGGTATAATTGTCTTAATTTAGACTTGGAGGTTTTCATTTCTCTTTTTGGCAGTATAAACTAGAGGGAATTATCTACCTGACCTAGAGTCAATTTTAAAACCTGCAAAAGAGCACCCATGAACTTGATTTTATTTCCCCAAAGCCAGTGCTAATTTTTATCCTTGTTTTTTGCTAGTTAAATGAGTCATTTACCTTTGCCCTAAGGCAAGGAATTGTAAGCAGGATAATCTGTTAAAATATAAATGTATGTATGTTTTTTCTTTAATTTCCTGTCTTCCCATTCAAGCAAGTAACAAGGCCTATGTATATTCATCACCTTAAATATGGATAATTTCATAGGTAAGACATCAGATAATAGCTCCTTTCTCTGCTAAGTAAATGCCCAGCTCATTGAAGAGACTCTGGGTACAGAATTAGAAAGGAGGGAATTCTTAGAAATTTGGAGGAAGCAAAGATGGGTGAACCTTGTCATCTGTGGACCTTTGCGATCTGCTGTGTGGGGATGCCCTGGCGAGAAGGTAGGACTTCAAGGGTTTGGAAGCATGTGTATGAGGGGTGCCTGGACACTGGATGGAGCCATTCACCTCTGTGAAAATGTCTATGCCCGCTAATAGCTCATGAGTGGACTTCTGGCAGTTATAGCAAACGGGAACAGCAGCAGGTGTCATAATGCAGGTCAAGATTTAAGGTCCTGCTCCTGTTTCAGAAGTTACTTAGTCATCTCAATTTCTAGAGCCATTTTGTTGAAAGGAAAGGCCTTGATACTAATTAAAATAGAATCTCCTTCCAGAGGGTATTGGAGTGGGCAGGGAGAGGTTTGGAGGTGGCTTTGAAAGTGAAAGTTACTCAGTTGCGTCCGACTCTTTGTGACCCCATGGACTGTAGCCTGCCAGGCTCCTCTGTCCATGGAATTCTCCAGGCCAAAACACTGAAGTGGGTAGCTATTCTCTTCTCCAGGGGATCGTCCCAACCTAGGGATCAAACCCAGGTCTCTTGCATTGTAGGTGGATTCTTTACTGTCTGAGCCACCAGGGAAGATTTATGTTGATTTAAACAAAATTTTAAAATAGGCTTTGCTTTTGCTCTCCAGAGTTTGCAGATTAATATTCATTATTAATAGTCATGTACGGTATATGCTTGATAATCATACTTATTGAGTCAACAGGGCTGACTTGACAGAACTTCAAGGGTCCCACATGGAAGTATTGTGTGTTTATTTAGATTGAGTTGATATCTACAAACACATGGGAATAGAATGATCTTTAGTATGTATACACACTTGTAGAATTTTAGGAAGAAAAACAAACAAACAAAAACTATTTAAGCTGATCTCATTTTTTTTTTCAGATAGAAAAGAATCTGAAATCCAAAGCCACAAGATGGCCTTGAAGATCACCAAGGTTGAGCAGTAATGGGACTAGAGTGGGGAATATGGCTCCTGCACTACCAGGCTCTCCGGGTCATGTTTATAAAGCTCCTAAGCCAGGCTGACCCTCCTTCCAAAAGTGATTGAGAAGAGGAAACCTTTGCCTTCATTCATGGCAAGTTTTCCCAGTTATTACTGCTGCTTTCAGAAAATAGTATTCTTTCAGTAGCTCATCTACCGCATGACATTATTCTTCACAGTAAAGCCTTGAAGGTTTTGGATCTATTAGTTTGATTTTGTCATCAGGCCCCACTATCATCAATTCATCAGTTCATGTGTGAGGCCTGAGATGAGAGATTATTCTAGGAGTAAAAAGAAATGAATTGAGTTTACTAACAGCTTGCAATGTTGGCTTAAAACTCAACATTCAGAAAACGAAGATCATGGCATCTGGTCCCATAACTTCATGGGAAATAGATGGGGAAACAGTGGAAACAGTGTCAGACTCTATTTTTTTTGGGGGGGGGGGCTCCAAAATCACTGCAGATGGTGACTGCAGCCATGAAATTAAAAGACGCTTACTCCTTGGAAGGAAAGTTATGACCAACCTAGATAGCATATTCAAAAGCAGAGACATTACTTTGCCAACAAAGGTCCGTCAAGTCAAGGCTATGGTTTTTCCTGTAGTCATGTATGGATGTGAGAGTTGGACTGTGAAGAAAGCTGAGTGCTGAAGAATTGATGCTTTTGAACTGTGGCGTGGGAGAAGACACTTGAGAGTCCCTTGGACTGCAAGGAGATCCAACCAGTCCATTCTGAAGGAGATCAGCTCTAGGATTTCTTTGGAAGGAATGGTGCTACAGCTGAAACTCCAGTACTTTGGCAACCTGATGCAAAGAGTTGACTCATTGGAAAAGACTCTGATGCTGGGAGAGATTGTGGGCAGGAGGAGGAGAAGGGGACGACAGAGGATGATATGGCTGGATGGCATCACTGACTCGATAGACTTGAGTCTGAGTGAACTTCAGGAGTTGGTGATGAACAGGGAGGCCTGGCGTGCTGCGATTCATGAGGTCACAAAGAGTCGGACACGACTGAGCGATTGAACTGAACAGCTTGCAAGAGAGACGGAGCAAAGTCAGTCTTATTTCTGGGCTCATGTAGCAGCATGAACAGCACAATGCTAAAAGAAGGGGATTTTCCCCTTTCAGTCTGTGACTGTGTATAGTTACAACCGGAGAGACCACAGTGAGACACTGCACATCTCAGCAGCAGTGAGCTACGATGGAGGAAGGGTGGGTAGCAAGAAGGAGATGGGGCCCTGGGTCCAACCTACTGCTCTTTCCGGGAAGACAGTAGGACCTGAGACAGCAGTGAGGCCTCTCTCTGCTGCTCCTCACCAGCACAGCATCATCTTCGTCACCAGAACGAGCAAGGGATGATGGGCCCTCCAAGGGAGCAGAGAGGAGGTGGCTGAGCACATGGGCACACCCTCTTAGGACCCACAGAAATAATCCATGGCAAGAGGTAGAACCTGTCATAGTTTCTCTGACAGAGGGCTAGAACTGTAGAAACAGAATCAGAAATGGTTAATGTGATCCAGTTTTAACCCATGGGCTGCTTAGGGGCTTTAAGACCATTCAAATAAAATAAAATGAGACCAGGCTAGAGAATTCCCCAAACAGACAAAACCATTTAATCCACATGCATGTCTGCCTGTGTTTTTAGTTTTTCAGTGGTGTCTGACTCTGTAACCCCATGGACTGTAGCCTGCCAGGCTCCTCTGTCCGTGGGACCCTCCTGGCAAGAATACTGGAGTGGGTTGCCATTTGCTCCTCCAGGGGACCTTTTCAAATGAGGGTTAAAACCCGAGTCTCTCTTAGGTCTCCTGAATTGGCAGGCAGATTCCTTACTATTTGTGCCACCTAACAAGCCCATTTCTTATAAGTGCCTCTGATAACCAAAAAATAAACTTTATTATTTTCTTAAATGGTATAACACAAGCACCTTTAACCTGCTGTCTAGAAACACTTATGGTAATAAATAATCTTTGTAAAAGTTAGATGACTTCCTGCTTTTCACTTCTTAAGTCACCCTGTTATGTCCTGCCTCTTCACATTGGTTTTGAATTTGAAGACTTTTAGTTCACAAACTGAGCTTCCCTGCTAGTTCAGATGGTAGTAAAGAATCTGCCTGAAATGCAGGAGACTCGGATTCAATCCCTGGGTCAGGAAGATTCCCTGGAGGAGGAAATGTCAATCCACTCCAGTATTCTTGCCTAAAGAATCCCATGGATGCAGAGCCTAGCAGGCTAGAGTCCATAGGGTCACAAAGAGTTGAACACATCTGACTGACTGAGTATGCATGCAGTTCACAAACTGTTATGTTGTGCACAGTAAACTCTTACTGAATACTTTTATTGATCTGGCTTTAATTTATACGGTTTTTAAATTTTTGACAAGACAGAGGGATTGGACTAGAGCAATTGTTTAGTATTTTTCATTTTTATCTGCTTTGCCCTCCCCAGTTCCTACTCTCCTCTCCACCTGGCTCAGACTTTCTTTTCCCAATGTGTAGTGTGAACTTCGACTCAGTTTTGAAACGTTTCCAAATCTGAACCTCGATGACTTTCTGATCTCTACCACTGAGTTTTAATTTATTCTATGCTACCTAGTCTTATTGGTCATCTTTTCATGTGTATCTAGTTTTCCCCTCCTAGATTGTAATCCTCTGGATTTTGTCTATGAATAACTACCACTCAGTAGAGCACCTTAAACCTTGTAAACTTTTGATAAATGTCTATTGATGGTTTTATTGACATCAAGTTTAAGGTTTAGTAAGCATTCTGTATCTAATTAAAAAGAACACAGTAATAGAACTGTAAAAATAGCTGTTTATCCACTTGTGTGTTCCATAAACTAAAAAATTCATAGTTGTTTACACTGACAATTAAAAGACTGTCTGCTTTAGATTCCCAATGCAAAATTGATATGGTGTGCTATCAGTAATCACCTTGAACAGATGGAAAGCAGTTTTCAGTTTTTCTATTTTCTTTGTTTTGTGCTGTGCTAAATCTCTTTGTTGTGTCTGACTCTTTGTGACCCCATGGACTGAAGCCCACCAGGCTTCTCTGTCTATGGAATTTTCTAGGCAAGAATACTGGAGTGGGTTGCCATGCCCTCCTCCAGGGGATCTTCCTGACCCAAGGATGGGATTCTTATCTCTATGTCTTCTGCTTTGGGTTCTTTACCTCTAGAGCCACCTGTTAAGTACTCCTAAATACTTCCTAATTTAAAAGGAGTCAGTGGGACAGTGATCTATCTATTATTATCTGCAATCTATTACAGGTAAGCTACAGAAAATAAATGCAGTGTTTTTTAGATGCTGATTTAAAAACAAAAGATTTTAAAATTAGATTACAAATTAAAAGCAGTCAAAACACCACATTTCACACTTTATTTAAAATGTGAGCTAGTTAAGTTTGTTTATTTCAAACTTAATAATCACATGTGAAGGTTGATTATTTTTCTTTTGGAAAAGATTTCCCTGAGGACTTTAAAAAGATGAGTTCCCTGACACCTTTTAAAATCTGAATCAACCAAACAAAGTCCACTCCAGGATAAACAAAGAAGACATTTAAAAGCCTCCAATGTCTCCATCCATTTCATGCCTTCACAGAAAATTTAGGGGCTGGTCCTCACCTGACCTCTGCCTACCTATTAGCCCCAGGATGTGTCCTTCACTCCAACGAATGTTGCTGTCTTACCATTTCTGGAAGGTGTCTGAGCTTTCCTGCTCTGGCCCTTGCATTTGCCTTTTCACCCTTAGAGAGCTCTCCTTTGCTCTATTGATAGACATAGCCAGCAGACAGGTCTCACCAGTCCCTCTGCCCAAAGGGTTTGTCCCTGAATTCTTGGCATTCGTCTCATTCCCAGTCTGTAGCAGGCATGCCTTCATGCTAAGTCGCTTCAGTAGTGTCCAACTCTTTGAGACCCTGTGGACTGTTGCCCACCAGGCTCCTCTGTCCACAGGATTCTCCAAGCCAAAATACTGGAGTGGGTTGCCATTTCCTCCTCCAGGGGATCGTCCCGACCCAGAAATCAAACCCATGTCTCTTTTGTCTCCTGCATTGACAGGCGGGTGCTTTACCACTAGGGCCACCTATGGAGGCTTCCCAGCTCGCCCCCCCCTTGCCATTCTCTGGATTCAGCTCAAATGTCATAGCCACAGAGAGCTCTTTCCTGACCACCTTGTTTTTCTCAATTTCACTTATATCTTTTGGTCCAATTAGGTCCTTTGTGGTAATAACAATTTTCAGGTTTGTTTTTTTTTTTCAATTTGTCAATAAATTTGCTTACTTATTTGTTTACATGTTTATTGTTGGATTGCCCATGTAAGTATTAGTTCTTTGATATCTTTTTGGCTTGCTCTGTAGTTCTAAATTCCCCAATTCCTGTCACATAGACTAACCTCATAAAAGAGGAAGGAGTTTTGAAATGTTCTGTTAGTGCATGTAAAAAGCAGCAGGTTGACATCAGGTGAGAATCAGGAGACATTTGAGATAGTCTGGAATTTAAGAAGCTGAAGAAGACCATCAGTGGAGACTTTGCTTCTAGCTTTCCCACTGAGCTAGCCATGAGATTCACAGTGGGTGACTTTGGATGACATATTTGAGACACTTACTCTATAGTTCCGTGATTTATTGACTTTGCTTTAGATTCAAATGTTTACATTGTGTTACTTTTCTAAGATAATCAATAGCCTATGCTTAATTTTCTTTTGTTTTAATTTTTTTCAGCATTAGCTGTCTGACTTCTCTCCAGTAACTTAATTTTTTTTTTTTTTTTTTTTGGTGGTAGAGGCAGAGGTTTCTGTATTTGTCAATTTCTTCATCTATAAATGGAAAGGGCAGGAGGAGAAAGAGTCACCAAAGGTTCCTTTGGAGTTTTTCTTTTTTTTTACTTTTTTGTTTTTTAGTTGTTTTGTTCTTATAATATGAAGCGGGATGAAGGAGAAACGAAGGGAAAGAGAAAAATAGACACCAACAACCTGCCTTGCGGAGAGTCTTCCAGAGGATGCTAGCAAGCCCATTGCCACTTGCTGATCATTGAAGCCAACTTCCTTTTATTACTTGCAGGTAGTAATATACATATTTTCTGTTTCTCCTGCAATATAACTATTCAGTAAGTTTCCAAGTGCATTAGCTGGTTTTAGACAACTGGTATGGCATTTGTCACATAGAAAGACATACCTAAATGTTTACAAACATGGTCTTTAAAATAAAAGCTTTAAATGATAGTTATTTAATATCCGAGAGTGAGAAAGCATGGAAACAATTGTACAGGTGGAGTCAGCATGAGCACTGGACGAGTGGGCATGTTTCTACAGTTTTAGGCTTTTCTAATGTCTTACTTGAATTGTGGTGTTGGAGAAGACTCCTGAGAGTCCCTTGGACTGAAAGGAGATCCAACCAGTCCATTCTGAAGGAGATCAGCCCTAGGCGTTCTTTGGAAGGAATGATGCTAAAGCTGAAACTCCAGTACTTTGGCCACCTCATGTGAAGAGTTGACTCATTGGAAAAGACTCTACTGCTGGGAGGGATTGGGGGCAGGAGGAGAAGGGGACGACAGAGGATGAGATGGCTGGATGGCATCACTGACTCGATGGACGTGGGTCTGGGTGAACTCTGGGAGTTGGTGATGGACAGGGAGGCCTGGCGTGCTGCGATTCATGGGGTCGCAAAGAGTCGGACATGACTGAGCGACTGAACTGACTGACTGAACTAATGTCTTACTCACTGATATTTTTAGAATCCCATTTTCCTTTTCACACTAAATTTTGCCTAATACAAGCATCCTTATTTCTGTCCCTTGAACTGGTAACCTGATGGAGCAGATGGGTTACTTGGAGTAGCACATGGCTTTTGGAGCATCTACTTCTGCATTCACATGGAAGATTCATCAGTGGAAAACCAAGGTCTATAGCAGTCAAGGGGCTGCTGGCAGCTGGCATCAACTTCACATATATGAATGTGCCCTGAGCTAAATGGTTGTGTCTTCCATGGCTTTGCCCTATCCTAAAATAAAGTTACGGTTCACCTAATCAAATCCTCTTGACTTAAAAGTAACCATGCTGTTTTCAGAGTAAAAATAGTTGATTCATTAAATGCACTAATTAAGAGTTGTCTGTCTGTATCCTAGCCCTACCACTATTTTCTCATTTTGGAAAGTTTAACATCTTAGTGCCCATTACCTCTTCAGTAGAGCTGATGTAATATAGTACCAAGAGCTGTGATAAATAGTTTACATTCATTTTCTATTTAAGGAAGCATCCCCCTAAAATGGGAATCTTTGAGCAAGCAGATGACTTTGGGAGAGATACTTTTGAAGATGTGAGATTAAAAAAAAAACAAAGTGTTCTTACACCTAACCATGACTCAACTAGGTTAATCCTGTGATAACTAGTGCAATGGGGTTTTACTTTCTGAGACAAAAGAGACTGTCATAAAGGAGAAAGTCTTCCATGACCCATTAACTGAAAGAAAATTATGCCACCACTAATTATCTTCTTTAAGCATTTTATAAATACCAAAGTGTCTCGCTCCTGAAAATAGGATTTGTAAATTTTAGTCATATGTGAAGAACTTTCTTAAACTTGTTGACTGATAATGTGAATCATCAGAAATACTGAGCAGGAGGGGGCAAGTGAGATGAGAGAGAAAAAGTGGTTTTTCAATGTCTCTGTCTCATTTAGAGGCAATATAAGCATACTGTAATGTGCTGATAAATAAAATACAAATTATTTTCTTATTATTTCAAGTTGCCTTACAGAAATGAGCAATTAATACTAAACTTTTAAAGACAGAAATAAGCCAATTAAATTTATGTTCTTACATAGTTCCTTTGAATTATCTCCTTTGAGAATACCATTAATTTTAGTTCTCCATGCTTTTCCAACTAGAAATAATGTGAAAGTCAAAATTACAATATAGGAATTTTTAAGAATTTATTATTTTATTGTATTTGTGCTCATTTTTCTGCCATTTCTCCTATACGTAGATTCTCTTTGGTTTGGTTTGGTTTAGTTTGACTTATTCTTGTCTGATTTAGTTTGGGTAATTTTTTTTCCTTTGGTTCTATTTTGCTGTTCAGTCAGTTCAGTTCAGTCTCTCAGTCATGTCCGACACTTTGCGACCCCATGAACTGTAGCAGGCCAGGCCTCCCTGTCCTTGGATTTCAGTTAATAGAGTCCATTCATGAATAAGTAAACTGTCATCCAGCACATTGCCCACCAATGCAGGAGGTCAGGAGACTCAACTTCAATTCCTGGGTCAGGAAGATCCCCTGGAGAAGGAAATGGCAACTCACTCCAGTATTCTTGCTGGAGAAGCCCATGGACAGAGGAGCCTCGCAGGCTACAGTCCACAGGGTTGCAAAGAGTCAGACACGACTGAGTGACTGAGGATGCACACATGCATGCACATGCATTTATTTATGAAACTTGTGTACATACTATTAGGTCACTGCTAAATCCAAGAAAGGTAAAATTTCTTGTTTGTTACAGTTTTAAAATAGGTCTTAACAGAAATCAATACAGCTTATTTTATATTCAAATTAGATATTGTGAAATATTTCCGAGTTGAAATGGTGCATTTAGAAGCTTTGTCTTGAATTGTGTTGTTCTTGTGACTCCAAACAAGGGTACTTCTGTCTTAACTACTGTCCAATATCAATCATTATTAGGAGGTATAATCATGATTGCATGTCAGCAAGTAACATCGTTTTAAAGTAAATACTATATACAGGCACCGTATTCAGTATTATCAAGTATTTTCTGACTTAATGTGTGTGTGTGTGTGTGTGTGTGTGTGTGTGTTAGTCACTCAGTCGTGTCCTGTTCTTTGCAACCCCATGGACTGTAGCCTGCCAGGCTCCTTTGTCCATGGGATTCTCCAGGCAAGAATACTGGAGTGGGTAGCATTCCTTTCTCCAGGGGATCTTCCTTACCCAGGGAATGAACCTGGGTTTCCCACATTGCAGGATGATTCTTTAACCATTTGAGCATCATACAGCAGATTTAAGTATCATTGTTTCAAGAAACTAAGTAACTTGACCAGTTTCAGAGTTACTAAAGCAGTGAAGTTGAACCTTTAACTTGAGTTTATTTGACCAAAAGACTGGGTATCAGTCTTCACTTTTAAATTAGCCAGTATTTTAGTCTTATTCTGCCAAATAGGTATATTAAAATGAATACTCTCAACAGTAAAAATATAATACATTTAAAGATCTTTATTGCTCTCAATTGAGAGAGGAACACTGACATATATTCAGTTGTGTCCAACTCTAACCGTAACCCTAACCCTAACCCTAACACTCAGTTGTGTCCAACTCTTTGAGACCCCATGGAGTGTAGCCTGCCAGGCTTATTAGTCCATGGGGATTCTCCAGGCAAGAATATTGGAGTGGGTTGCCATGCCTTCTTCCAGGGGATCTTCCCAATCCAGGGATGGACCCCTGGTCTCCTGAATTGCAGGCAGATTCTTTACTGTCTGAACCACCAGCGAAGCCTAAGAATACTGGAGTGGGTAGCCTATCCCTTCTCCTGGGGAAGGTCCTGACCCAGGAATCAAACCAGGGTCTCCTGCATTGCAGGAGGATTCTTTACCAGCTGAGCTACCTGATGCTGCTGCTACTGCTAAGTCACTTAGTCGTGTCCGACTCTGTGCGACCCCATAGACGGCAGCCCACCAGGCTCCCCTGTCCATGGGATTCTCCAGGCAAGAACACTGGAGTGGGTTGCCATTTCCTTCTCCAATGCATGAAAGTGAAAAGTGAAAATGAAGTTGCTTCAGTCGTGTCCGACTCTTTGAGACCCCCATGGACAGCAGCCTACCAGGCTTCTCTGCCCATGGGATTTTCCAGGCAAGAGTACTGGAGTGGGGTGCCATCACCTTCTCTGTGAGCTACCTGAGAAGCCCTATATATACACTACCATGTGTAAAATAGATAGCTAGTGGGAAGCTGTTGTATAGCTCAGGGAGCTCAGCTCCATGCTCTATGATAACCTGGCAAGGGGTGGAAGGCAGGGGAGAGAGTACATGGGAGATTCAAGAGAGGGGATGTATGTATACTTGCGGCTGACTCATGTTGTTGTACAGCAGAAACCAATACAAAATTGTAAAACAATTATACTCTAATTTTTAAAAAAATCTTTATTATTTGTGCTTGCTCTCTTTCTCTTTATTTACCTCTCACTTTCTCTTTAAAATTTCTGTGAAAAATAGGGATATTGAATTTATCAGTACATTTTCAACAAAATGTATTCTATTTTTAATGTATTTCCATTTAAGTCAATGCACTTTTAGAAAAGTCATACAAACATGTTAGATATTTTAAAAGAATTCTTCACCTATATCATTTATTTAATTCAACAAAGAAGATGTAGCAGAATAAAATTAGCCATAATATCATAAATTAATATTTCTTTTTAGCACAACAACCATCCTTGACCAGCTTCAACATTCAGCAAAGGAATTCAACAGAGTGCTTATATTATCTTGAACTGAATTACCTGGAAGCAAATTCAAATGAAGAAAATTAAATTCATATGCTGTGTAGACTTCAATACAAATTTTACAATAATTGTATTTAAATTTCCGTTTTTGCTTCACTTAACAATTGCATGCCTGTGAGAATTATTGGGAGAATTGTGAAGAAAAAAATAGATATAAAGTTTCTAAAAAAAAAAAAAGTTATTTGAAAAGTTTTAAAATACAGTTGCATTTTGAAAAACCATTGTTTATAGTTATTAAGTGAAAACCAATTGTTTTAAATAGAGAGTCTAAAAACTCATTATATGATACCTCTTGAATTTGAACTCAAAATGACACATAACAGAATATGGGAATAGCAGATGGGATGGAGGGTGGAAGATGGAGAGATTATAAAGGCTGCATAATCTGGTTTTTGGCAGATGCCAGAAGATAGACTGAAGAATTCCATGCCATCCTCAAATTCTTTCATTTTGCTGACTTGAATGAAAACAAAGTTTTAACAATAGAATTATGGTTTGATTCACAAAAAGAAAGAATTCAGTTGAAATTGCATAAGCTCATAAATCATAACACAAAATATCAAATTAGGAGAACTCAGTAATCCAGACTGGAGAAGACTCTTGAGAGACTCTTGGACAGCAAGGAGGTTGAAACAGTCAATCCTAAAGAAAATCAGCCTTGCATATTCATTGGAAGGACTGGTGCTGAAGCTGAAGCTCCAATATTTTGGTCACCTGATGCAAAGAGCTGACTCACTGGAAAAGACCCTGATGTTGGGAAAGGTTGAGGGCAAGAGGAGAAGGGGCAACAGAGAATGAGATGGTTGAATGGCATCACTGATTCAATAGGCATGAGTTTGCGCAAATTCACGGAGATATTGAAGGGCAGGGAAGCCTGGCATTCGGCAGTTCATGGGGTCACAAAGAATCAGACATGGCTTAGAGACAGAACAACAACAAATAACCCAGACTAACCTTGATTTCTCTCTGGAATTATAAAACCACTCTTTTAGTCCAGGATTTATTGAAAATGTGGTCCATAGACTGTTTATACTATAATGACCCAAAGGAATCTATAATACATACATAGATTTCAGGTAGGGACTACCATACTACTGTTACTACTAAGTCACTTCAGTCGTGTCCAATTCTGTGTGACCCCATAGGTGGCAGCCACCAGGCTCCCCCATCCCTGGAATTCTCCATGCAAGAACACTGGAGTGGGTTGCCATTTTCTTCTCCAATACATGAAAGTGAAAAGGGAAAGTTAAGTCGCTCAGTCGTGTCCGACTCCTAGCGACCCCATGGACTGCAGCACACCAGGCTCCTCCGTCCATGGGATTTTCCAGGCAAGAGTACTGGAGTGGGGTGCCATTGCCTTCTCCAGACTACCATACTACCAAATCAAAATACCTGTGGCCAGAGCTCAGGAATTTCTATTTCAGAAGGTATTCCAAGTTTTTTTTTTTTTTTTGAGTTTGCTTCTCTTTATGAGATGAAATTTTATTATAATACATTTTTAAATGTTTATTGGAATATAGTTTATTTACAATGTTGTACTGGTTTCACTATAACATTAAAATACAGAAATCTCAAGTGTATCTGGGTGAATATTTGCATATGAATATACCCACATAACCTCCATTCAAAGTCAAGATATAGTAAATTTTCATCCATAATGTATTCTGTCTTAATTGCTTTATAGTTTCATAATGGATATTTGGGTAGTCTTCTAGTCAATTCTTATGAACTATAACATTTAAAAATCTTTCATTTAGATCTTTTGAGAAGTATTCTGTGGTGGATTGAGGCAGCCTGCAACCAAAATAAGAACTTT
Organism: Bos mutus; assembly: GCF_027580195.1. NCBI lineage: Eukaryota > Metazoa > Chordata > Mammalia > Artiodactyla > Bovidae > Bos > Bos mutus. The sequence continues at coordinate 54,437,657 of NC_091617.1, forward strand.
CAAAAGTGGTATCACCAAATCATTTTACCATGGGGTTTCAAATTTGAATAACTTCCTTGGTTAAAAGTCGTGCTGGGAAAACTGGTCAACCACTTGTTAAAGAATGAAACTAGAACACTTTATAACACCATACACAAAAATAAACTCAAAATGGATTAAAGATCTAAACATAAGACCAGAAACTATAAAACTCTTAGAGGAGAACATAGGCAAAACATTCTCTGACATACATCACAGCAGGATCCTCCATGACCCACCTCCCAGAATATTGGAAATAAAAGCAAAAATAAACAAATGGGACCTAATTAAAAATAAAAGCTTCTACACAACAAAAGAAACTAAAAGCAAGGTGAAAAGGCAGCCTTCAGAATGGGAGAAAATAATAGCAAATGAAGCAACTGACAAACAACTAATCTCAAAAATATACAAGCAACTCCTGCAGCTCAATTCCAGAAAAATAAATGACCCAATCAAAAAATGGGCCAAAGAACTAAATAGACATTTCTCCAAAGAAGACATACAGATGGCTAAAAAACACAGGAAAAGATGCTCAACATCACTCATTATCAGAGAAATGCAAATCAAAACCACAATGAGGTACCATTTCACGCCATTCAGAATGGCTGTGATCCAAAAGTCTACAAGCAATAAATGCTGGAGAGGATGTGGAGAAAAGGGAACCCTCTTACACTGTTGGTGGGAATGCAAACTAGTACAGCCACTATGGAGAACAGTGTGGAGATTCCTTAAAAAACTGGAAATAGAACTGCCTTATGACCCAGCAATCCCACTGCTGGGCATACACACTGAGGAAACCAGAATTGAAAGAGACACGTGTACCCCAATGTTCATCACAGCACTGTTTATAATAGCCAGGACATGGAAGCAACCTAGATGCCCATCAGCAGAGGAATGGATAAGAAAGCAGTGGTACATATACACAATGGAGTATTACTCAGCCATTAAAAAGAATACATTTGAATCAGTTCTAATGAAACTGGAGCCTATTATACAAAGTGAAGTAACCCAGAAAGAAAAACACCAATACAATATACTAATGCAAATATATGGAATTTAGAAAGACGGTAACGATAACCTGTATGCGAGACAGCAAAAAAGACACAGATGTATAGAACAGTTTTTTGGACTCTGTGGGGGGGTGGAGGATGCTTTGGGAGAATGGCATTAAAACAAGTATAATATCATATAAGAAACAAATGGCCAGTCCAGGTTCGATGCAGGATACAGGAAGCTTGGGGCTGGTGCACTGGGATGACCCAGAGGGATGGTATGGGGAAGGAGGTGGGAGGGGGGTTCAGGATGGGGAACACGTGTACACCCATGGTGGATTCATGTTGATGTATGGCAAAACCAATAAAATATTGTAAAGTAAAAAAATAATAATAAAAAGAAAAAGAAAGAAAAGAAAAAAATAGTCACAGAGTTTTGAATTTATATTTATATAAATATTTTCTGAGAGAATCTTATATTCATAAACCACATAAAATGCTTTATCATGTTACAATGTATAGGTTTATTAGATCAGTTTGAATGTTGAAACAAAAAGCAATGAACAGAGGTATGAAATTCTATTTTGATGATAGAAACAGGGGAGGGAGAATTAAGAAAGAGAAAAAGGGAGTAAAGTGGTTCGTAGCACCATTGGCCACTTTCTCAAATACCTGGCATCCCTTTTCAGTCTCCGCTCAGACGGTAAAGCGTCTGCCTACAATGCGGGAGACCAGGGTTCAGTCCCTAGGTGGGAAAGATCCTCTGGAGAAGGAAATGGTGACCCACTCCAGTGCTCTTGTCTGGAAAATCCCATGGGAGGAGCCTGGTAGGCTGCAGTCCATGGGGTCGCACAGAGTCGGACACGACTGAAGCGACTTGGCAGCACATGTGCATGTGTAAAGGTAAATGGCTTCTGAATAGGTTCACTAGAATGTGCTGGACTAGGACTCCTTATTATTTATCAACTTAATTCCTCACATTGGAGGCATCGTTGTCAAAATTTAGTCAAAACCTGAATATCTAGCATAGTCTTTTATCACTTAAAAATATTAACAACAATTGTGAATCCCTGACATATTTCATATTTTGCATGGGATCATTCATAAAAATTTCCCCCTTATTTCTTAATTATTTTGCCATAGTAGCAACAGCCCATTTGCTGGGTGTTTCTCTGGTTTTCTAACCATCTATAGCCAATTACATAATGACTTCTGGAATCTGAAAACTTTTCGAGATTTAATGTTTTCAAAATAATGCATGCTCAAGAATTAAGAAAGCTTTTGAGACTTTACAGGGTGGGTCAGAACAGAGTTTTGTTTTGTTTTTTACTTTGAGAAATTGGGAAATTGAAGCAAGAAGAAATAAATTATTCATTTGAATGAATTAAGAAATGATGTTAGGTGTAAACCTTACTGTTAGGTCATTACCTGCATTTTTGCACAAATTTTTGCTAGAAAGAGAACAGCTAATCTCAGAGGTCCTTGCATAATCTTTGATGAATTTTTTTCTTTTTTTGTGAAAGAAGTTAATAGTGTGACAATAAAATTCCTTTCCCTTACATTGATTAGTGAGAGAAAAAACAACCACAGAGCATAAATACTTTGTGACTTCTGGCATCAAACACAGTTAGAGGATGGAAAACAATAGGCAACCTCTAACTAAATAGGATGATGACTCTTTTTGAATAAATGTATTAAGCAGAAGACTTTGAGTGTTGGAATTTTAAAGGAGATTTTCTTTTCACTTGTTTCCTTATTTTTTTATGACATTATTCTCTTTTTTATATTTTTTAACTTTACAATATTGTATTGGTTTTGCCAAATATCAACATGAATCTGCCACAGGTATACACGTGTTCCCCATCCTGAACCCTCCTCCCTCCTCCCTCCCCATACCATCCCTCTGGGTCGTCCCAGTGCACCAGCCCCAAGCATCCAGTATCGTTCATCGAACCTGGACTGGCGACTCATTTCATATATGATATTATACATGTTTCAATGTCATTCTCCCAAATCATCCCACCCTCTCCCTCTCCCACAGAGTCCAAAAGACTGTTCTATACATCAGTGTCTCTTTTGCTGTCTCATATACAGGGCATCTGTATATGAGATGTTACTGTAACGAGATGTTGTTACCATCTTTCTAAATTCCATATATAAGCGTTAGTATACTGTCTTGGTGTTTTTCTTTCTGGCTTACTTCACTCTGTATAATAGGCTCCAGTTTCATCCACCTCATTAGAACTGATTCAAATGTATTCTTTTTAATGGCTGAGTAATACTCCATTGTGTATATGTACCACAGCTTTCTTATCCATTCATCTGCTGATGGACATCTAGGTTGCTTCCATGTCCTGGCTGTTATAAACAGTGCTGCGATGAACATTGGGGTACACGTGTCTCTTTCAATTCTGGTTTCCTCAGTGTGTATGCCCAGCAGTGGGATTGCTGGGTCATAAGGCAGTTCTATTTCCAGTTTTTTAGGAATCTCCACACTGTTCTCCATAGTGGCTGTACTAGTTTGCATTCCCACCAACAGTGTAAGAGGGTTCCCTTTTCTCCACATCCTCTCCAGCATTTAATGCTTGTAGACTTTTGGATCGCAGCCATTCTGAATGGCGTGAAATGATACCTCATTGTGGTTTTGATTTGCATTTCTCTGATAATGAGTGACGTTGAGCATCTTTTGATGTGCTTTTTAGCCATCTGTATGTCCTCTTTGGAGAAATGTCTATTTAGTTCTTTGGCCCATTTTTTGATTGGGTCATTTATTTTTCTGGAGTTGAGCTGCAGGAGTTGCTTGTATATTTTTGAGATTAGTTGTTTGTCAGTTGCTTCATTTGCTATTATTTTCTCCCATTCTGAAGGCTGTCTTTTCACCTTGCTTAGAGTTTCCTTTGTTGTGCAGAAGCTTTTAAGTTTAATTAGGTCCCATTTGTTTATTTTTGCTTTTATTTCCAATATTCTGGGTGGTGGTTCTTTGATGAATTTTTTAGTTCAGTCACTACAGTAAGAAAACCACATGTGAAAACTGAAAAAAAAAGTTTGTATAAGAATACACTTCTCAAGACTAATTTCTAAAGCAGCTTTGCCTTTCATTATAGAAAAATGCACCATTAATATTTTTATTAAAAAGACTGGAAATTGTCTCCTTTTAACAATGTAGCATTCTTTTGTTCTTCTCAAAACACTGGGAAAGACCCCTGAATGCTTGTCTCTCTCACTTCCATACATAGAGGTCACACTAGAGCAATCAACTTCTACTCGCAATATGCAGTTCAATCAACCTGAGAACATCCAAGTTAGCTCAGAGCCCTTTGCCAGAAACTTTGGTAGCTTCTTATCTTGCCCAGAAAAGAATCTAAAACCTAAAAAATAAAAATAAAAAATTCAAATTCCTTGCATTGGTCCATAAGTTTGTAGATTATCTGTTGCCTCTCTGACCTCATCTCCTACCCTTCTTTTCCTTGCTCTTTTATTTCCCTAGGCATATTGGATTCCTTACTGTTCCTCACACACCCAAAGCACACACCTGGCTCACGGCCTTTGCCTCACCAAGCCTTCAGCCTGAAATACTCTTTCCAGAACTATTCCCATAACTTGTTCCCTCAGTTCAGTTCAGTTCAGTTGTTCAGTCATGTCTGACTCTTTGTGAACCCATGGACTGCAGTACGACAGGCTTCCCTGTCCATCACCAACTCCTGAAGCCTACTCAAACTCATGTCCATCGCATCAGTGATACCATCCAATCATCTAATCCTCTGTTGTCCCCTTCTCCTCACACCTTCAATCTTTTCCAGCATCAGGGTCTTTTCCAATGAGTCAGTTCTTAACATCAGGTGGCCAAAATATTGGAGCTTCAGTTTCAGCATCAGTCCTTCCAATGAATATTCAAGATGATTTCCTTTAGGATGGACTGGTTGGATGTCCTTACAGTCCAAGGGACTCTCAAGAGTCTTCTCCAACACCACAGTTCAAAAGCATCAATTCTTCAATGTTCAGCTTTATTTATAGTCCAATTCTCACATCCATACATGACTACTGGAAAAACCAAAGTCATGGTTTGACTAGATGGACCTTTGTTGGTAAAGTAAGGTCTGCTTTTTAATATGTTGTCTAGGTGGGTCATAGCTTTTCTTCCAAAGAGCAAGCGTCTTTTAATATCATGGCTACAGTCACCATCTGCAGTGATTTTGGAACCCCAAAATATAAAGGTCATTGTTTCTGTTGTTTCCCCATCTCTTTGCCATTAATTGATGGGACTAGATGCCGTGATCTTTAGTTCTCTGAATGCTGAGTTTTAAGTCAACTTTTTCACTCTCCTCTTTCACTTTCATCAAAAGGCTTTTTAGTTCTTTGATTTCTGCCATACAGTGGTGCTGTCTTCTGTGTATCTTAAGTTACTGATATTTCTCCTGGCCATCTTGATTCCAGCTTGTGCTAAATCCAGCCTGGCATTTCATATGATGTGCTCTGCATATAAGTTAAATAAGCAGGTGACAATATATAGCTTTGACGTACTCCTTTCCTGATTTGGAACCAGTCTGTTGTTCCATGTCTAGTTCTAACTGTTGCTTCCTGACCTGCATACAGATTTCTCAGGAGGCAGGTAAGGTGGTCTGGTATTTCCATCTCTTGAAGAATCTTCCACAGTTTGTTGTAAACCACACAATCAAAGGCTTTGGCGTAGTCAATAAAGCCAAAGTAGATGTTTTTCTGGAACTCTCTTGCTTTTTTGATAATCCAGCAGATGTTGGCAATTGATCTCTGGTTCCCCTGCCTTTTCAAAAACCAGCTTGAACATCTGGAAGTTCACAATTGACATATTGTTGAAGCCTGGCTTGGAGAATTTTGAGCATTACTTTACTAGCGTGTGAGATGAGTGCAATTGTGCAGTAGTTTGAGCATTCTTTGGCATTGCCTTTCTTTGGGATTGGAATGAAAACTGACCTTTCCAGTCCTGTGGTCACTGCTGAGTTTTCCAAATTTGCTGACATACAGAGTACAGCACTTTCACAACATCATCTTTTAGGATTTGAAATAGCTCAACTGGAATTCCATCACCTCCACTACCTTTATTCATAGTGAGGCTTCCTAAGGCCCACTTGACTTTGCATCCCAGGATGTCTGGCTCTAGATGAGTGATCACACATCACACCATCATGGTTATCTGGGTCATGAAGATCTTTTTTTATAAAGTTCTTCTGTGTATTCTTTCCACCTCTTCTTAATATCTTCTGCTTCTGCTAGATCCATAGCATTTCTGTTCTTTATTGTGCTCATCTTTGCATGATATGTTCCCTTGGTATCTCTAATTTTCTTGAAGAGGTCTCTAGTCTTTCCCATTCTATTGTTTTCCTCTATTTCTTTGCTTTGATCGCTGAGGAAGGGTTTCTCACCTCTCCTTGCTATTCTTTGGAATTCTGCATTCAAATGGGTATATCTTTCCTTTTCTCCTTTGCCTTCAGCTTCTCTTCTTTTATCAGCTATTTGTAAGACCTCCTCAGACAACCATTTTGCCTTTTTTCATTTCTTTTTCTTGGAGATAGTCTTGATCTGTGCCTCCTGTACAATGTCACAAGCCTCTGTCCATAGTTCTTCAGGCACTGTATCTATCAGATCTAATCCCTTGAATGTATTTCTCCCTTCCACTGTATAATCATTAGGGATTTGATTTAGGTCATACCTGAATGGCCTAGTGGTTTTAACTACTTTCTTCAGTTTAAGTCTGAATTTGGCAGTAAGGTGTCCATGATTTGAGCCACAGTCAGCTCCCAGTCTTGTTGTTTCTGACTGTTTAGAGCTTTTCCATCTTTGGCTGAAAAGAATATAATTAATCTGATTTCAGTATTGACCATCTAGTGATGTCCATGTGTAGTCTTCTCTACTCAAATGTCATTGTATTATGTAGAACTTTCTTGACAGTGCTGTATAAAAGAGCAACTTCTTTTCTCTCCGGCTTTCCTCAGCCCCTAGACATGCTATTGTACCTTCACTTAGTGAAATTGTACTGTCTGTTGCTATTTCTCCCAACTAGAAGCTGAGTTCCATGAGGTTATACCTTTCCTTGTTCCCTACAGTTTTCCCAAGAATGGAAAACAGCCCATAGTTGATGCTCAAAACATATTTTTAATACGTGAAGGAATAGGGACAAATAATGGTATAGTAAAACCTAAATTGTGAAACAGCTGAGGTCAGGCCCAATTCTGTTTGTCTTTTATTAGCAAAGACATTATTGTAAAGACATGGCAGCTGGCCTAACAGGTGCCAACACAAATGTTTGAAGCTCCAGACAAAAGATTTTGGGGTGACATGTGTGTCAAAGACAGGGAGTATATTTATGTCTCATTTCTATAGAAGTGATGTCTCTGCAGCATGCCCTAAGAGGTCACAGAGACATAAATCGTGAACCTCACTCCATGCAACAGGTGTGACCTCGAACTCTCAGCCTCCATTTGTAGCTTCAGTGGGCAATGAAATTACAACGCATCAATAAAGAGCAAGGATTCAAAACTGGTTTTGAGATTCTGTTACCTTTCAGATATATATTTTAATCACTATCTTCTTTTCTTCCTTGACTTCCTAATTCTTTAGCACTTTCCATCATCTTTTCTACATCCTCGAAAAGTGCCAATTTTCCCAGTTCTAGAATAGCTCCACGATTGTTTCTGTTTTCTCCCTGCATGCCGCTTGGTGAGGAAATAGTCTGTACCTTGCCTCAAATTTTCTGAAACAAGCTCTGTCCAATGCCAATGTGGATACTCTGCTCTCAAGGGGAAGCAAGTGGTCTGTTGGAGACTTCAAATCAGAGTCAGCAAGAGCAGGCTTTTGTTTCTGTTGGTACCAGCTTTGCTCTGCATCCCACACAGAAATTCCCTTTAGAAGCCTGTGTTCTAAACCAGCAGGAAGTACAAGGGAAGAGGCCTAGAGGTGAGGAGTTATAAACATCTTAGTGACTGATGTTAGCAACATGAATAAGCACTCAGCTCATCTATAGTTTTTCTAACTGCATATATACCATGAGAATGGTCCTACAATATGATAAAAAGTGGGGAGAAAATCACATTTGATTTTTTTTAACTGCAATTACCATTTTACAAAATGGGAATAAGGGAATGAAGAACCCAACAGAACAGAGAACACAGAAATAGTAGCTGTATTAGGATAGGGAGATGATAGGTACATTTTTTTTCAATTTTGAATTTTAGGATTATTACCAGGAAGTTGCATTAAAGATTATTTAAAAGTTGGGAACAAAGTAGATGTTGTATGGTGAGTTTGTTGGTACTAAATCTAGGGACTGTATCTCAATTCTTAAAAGATTTACCTATAAATGCTTTCCATTCACACCTAGCAAATAGCACTACATCAAAGTATGGAAAAATTAGGATTACAGGTGATTATAGTCCACTTTTTGCAAATCAAACACTAAAGACAATTTCACCATGACATGGAAGGTCAAACAGGAAAGAAAGTAATTCTTGCCAAGCATGTAATATATGGCAGATTCTCAGGTTGTCTCATTTACTTCCACAGCAAATCTTGGTGATGGATGTATTACCCCATTTAAGAGAGGAGCAAATGGAGTTTTGAAATGATTGTGTAACATCCAAAACCACAGAGCCAGAGAACCTGATTCAAACCTGTGTCTACCTGCACTTGAAATAGGAGCCTGTGAAAATTAATAATCACATGATCCTTACAGAGTTCATGATTTTATATTAGCAAAGTATTTTTATGTTCATGTTTATATAATATGGGGACTCTGAGTAGCTGAGTCCTTGAGGACTCATATTATTTTACTCTAATTTTGGTGAATTTATATATATCAGTTCAGTTCAGTTCAGTTGCTCAGTCGTGTCCGACTCTTTGTGACCCCATGAATTGCAGCACACCAGGCCTCCCTGTCCATCAGCAACTCCCGGAGTTCACTCAAACTCATGTCCATCGAGTCGGTGATGCCATCCAGCCATCTCATCCTGTCGTCCCCTTCTCCTCCTGCCACAAATCCCGCCCAGCACCAGAGTCTTTTCCAATGAGTCAGCTCTTCACATCAGGTAGCCAAAGTATTGGAGTTTCAGCTTTAGCATAAGTCCTTCCAACAAACACCCAGGAGTGTTCACCTTTAGAATGGACTGGTTGGATCTCCTTGCAATCCAAGGGACTCTCAAGAGTCCTCTCCAACACCACAGTTCAAAAGCATCAATTCTTCGGCACTCAGCTTTCTTCACAGTCCAACTCTCCCATCCATACATGACTACCAGAAAAACCATAGCCTTGACTAGACGGACCTTTGTTGGCAAAGTAATGTCTCTGCTTTCGAATATGCTATCTAGGTTGGTCATAACTTTCCTTCCAAGGAGTAAGCGTCTTTTAATTTCATGGCTGCAGTCACCATCTGCAGTGATTTTGGAGCCCCCCAAAATAAAGTCTGACACTGTTTCCACTGTTTCCCCATCTATTTCCCATGAAGTGGTGGGACTGGATGCCATGATCTTCATTTTCTGAATGTTGAGCTTTAAGCCAACTTTTTCACTCTCCACTTTCACCTTAATCAAGAGGCTTTTTAGTTCCTCTTCACTTTCTGCCATAAGGGTGGCGTCATCTGCATATCTGAGGCTATTGATATTTCTCCCGGCAATCTTGATTCCAGCTTGTGCTTCTTCCAGCCCAGCGTTTCTCATGATGTACTCTGCATATAAGTTAAATAAGCAGGGTGACAATATACAGCCTTGACGTACTCCTTTTCCTATTTGGAACCAGTCTGTTGTTCCATGTCTAGTTCTAACTGTTGCTTCCTGACCTGCATATAGGTTTCTCAAGAGGCAGGTCAGGTGGTCTGGTATTCCCATCTCTTGAAGAATTTTCCATAGTTTATTGTGATCCACACAGTCAAAGGCTTTGGCATAGTCAATAAAGCAGAAATAGATGTTTTTCTGGGAATCTCTTGCTTTTTCCATGATCCAGTGGATGTTGGCAATTTGATCTCTGGTTCCTCTGTCTTTTGTAAAACCAGCTTGAGTATCTGGAAGTTCACGGTTCACGTATTGCTGAAGCCTGGCTTGGAGAATTTTGAGCATTACTTTACTAGCATGTGAGATGAGCGCAATTGTGCAGTTGTTTGAGCATTCTTTGGCATTGCCTTTCTTGGGATTGGAATGAAAACTGACCTTTTCCAGTCCTGTGGCCACTGCTGAATTTTCCAAATTTGCTGGCATATTGAGTACAGCACTTTCACAGCATCATCTTCCAGGATTTGAAATAGCTTAACTGGAATTCCATCATCTCCACCAGCTTTGTTCGTAGTGATGCTTTCTAAGGCCCACTTGACTTCACATTCCAGGATGTCTGGCTCTGGGTCAGTGATCACACCATCGTGATTATCTTGGTTGTGAAGATCCTTTTTGTACAGTTCTGTGTTTTTTGCCAAGTCTTCTTAATATCGTCTGCTTCTCTTAGGTCCATACTATTTCTGTCCTTTATTGGGCCCATCTTTGCATGAAATGTTCCCTTGGTATCTCTAATTTTCTTGAAGAGATCTCTAGGCTTTCCTATTCTGTTGTTTTCCTCTGTTTCTTTGCATTGATTGCTGAGGAAGGCTTTCTTATCTCTCCTTGCTATTCTTTGGAACTCTGCATTCAGACGCATATATCTTTCCTTTTCTCCTTTGCTTTTTGCTTCTCTTCTTTTCACATCTATTTGTAAGGCCTCCCCAGACAGCCATTTTGCTTTTTTGCATTTCTTTTCCATGGGGATGGTCTTGATCCCTGTCTCCTGTACAATGTCACAAGCCTCCGTCCATAGTTCATCAGGCACTCTATCTATCAGATCTAGTCCCTTAAATCTATTTCTCACTTCCACTGTATAATCACAAGGAATTTAATTTAGGTCATACCTGAATGGCCTAGTGGTTTGCCCTATGTTTCTCAATTTAAGTCTGAATTTGGCAATAAGGAGTTCATGATCTGAGCCACAGTCAGCTCCTGGTCTTTTTTTTGTTGATTTTATAGAGCTTCACCATCTTTGGCTGCAAAGACTGCAATCAATCTGATTTAGGTGTTGACCATCTGGTGATGTCCATGTGTAGAGTCTTTTCTTGTGTTGTTGGAAGAGGGTGTTTGCTATGACCAGTGCATTTTCTTGGCAAAACTCTATTAGCCTTTGCCCTCCTTCATTTCGTATTCCAAGGCCAAATTTGCCTGTTATTCCAGGTGTTTCTTGACTTCCTACTTTTGCATTCCAGTCCCCTATAATGAAAAGGACATCTTTTGGGGGTGTTAATTCTAAAAGATCTTGTAGGTCTTCATAGAACTGTTCAACTTCAACTTCTTCAGTGTTACTGGTTGGGGCATAGACTTGGATTACTGTGATATTGAATGGTTTGCCTTGGAAACGAACAGAGATCATTCTGTCGTTTTTGAGATTGCATCCAAGTACTGCATTCCGGACTCTTTTGTTGATCATGATGGCTACTCCATTTCTTCTAAGGAATTCCTGCCTGCAGTAGTAGATATAATGGTCATCTGAGTTAAATTCACCCATTCTAGTCCATTTTACTTCGCTGATTCCTAGAATGTCAATGTTCACTCTTGCCATCTCTTGTTTGACCACTTCCAATTTGCCTTGATTCATGGACCTGACGTTCCAGGTTCCTATGCAATATTGCTCTTTACAGCATCGGACCTTGCTTCTATCACCAGTCACATCCACAACTGGGTATTCTTTTTGCTTTGGCTCCATCCCATCATTCTTCCTAGAGTTATTTCTCCACTGATCTCCAGTAGCATATTGGGCACCTACCTACCTGGGGAGTTCCTCTTTCAGTATCCTATCTTTTTGCCTTTTCATACTGTTCATGGGGATCTCAAGGCAAGAATACTGAAGTGGTTTGCCATTATATGTGTGTGTGTGTATGTATTTATTAGAAAATCTTCTAACCTACCTTCATTTCATTTACCAACCAAATATAGTAAAAGTTTATACAAAGTGACATTCCCTATTTCCTCAATAGTATCCTTTCTGAGATCTATAGCACAAGGAACACCAACAGGCCTGGGAGTCTATGCATATATACATCTACTAAATTAAATGTATCTGTGTTTTCTCAGAACATGTTTATACCAGCTTCATGTGTCACTAAAAATAAATAACTTAATTAGCTATGATATAAAATACTGAAATAACAATAGAAAAAAATGTTGAATTGATGAAAATTTATTTGAATACTTTCAAAAGACTTAATAAAAGTAAATCATTAAATGATGGCTGTGGAACAAGGTGTTATCCAGGTAACTGGAAAGATTAGGGGCAAGAGTGAGAGCAGATTAACAACATTTAAAATGATTCTGTAAGAAGATTATTACACAATCACCTGTAAGATTCTGCTCCACTTTCAGTTCAGTTCAGTTGCTCAGTTGTGTCCGACTCTTTCTGACCCCATGAATCACAGCACGCCAGGCCTCCCTGTCCATCACCAACTCCCAGAGTCCACTCAAACCCATGTCCATCAAGTCAGTGATGCCATCCAACCATCTCATCCTCCGTCGTCCCCTTCTCCTCCTGCCTTCAATCTTTCCAGCATCAGGGTCTTTTCCAATGAGTCAACTCTTCGCATCAAGTGGCCAAAGTATTGGAGTTTCCACTTCAACATCAGTCCTTCCAATGAACACCCAGGACTGATCTCCTTTTGGATGGACTGGTTGGATCTCCTTGCAATCCAAGGGACTCTCAAGAGTCTTCTCCAGCACCACAGTTCAAAAGCATCAATTCTTCGGTGCTCAGCTTTCTTTAAAGTCCAACTCTCACATCCATACATGACCACTGGAAAAACCATAGCCTTGCCTAGATGGACCTTTGTTGGCAAAGTAATGTCTCTGCTTTTTAATATGCTGTCTAGGTTGGTCATAACTTTCCTTCCAAGGAGTAAGCATCCTTTAATTTCATGGCTGCAGTCACCATCTGCAGTGATTTTGGAGCCCAGAAAAATAAAGTCAGCCACTGTTTCCACTGTTTCCCCATCTATTTCCCATGAATTGATGGGACCAGATGCCATGATCTTAGTTTTCTAAATGTTGAGCTTTAGCTTTCACCTTCATCAAGAGGCTCTTTACTTCTTCTTCACTTTGTGCCATGAGCGTGGTGTCATCTGCATATCTGATGTTATTGATATTTCTCCTGGCAATCTTGATTCCAGCTTGTATTTCTTCCAGTCCCAACATTTCTCATGATGTACTCTGCATATAAGTTAAATAAGCAGGGTGACAATATACAGCCTTGATGTACTCCTTTCCCTATTTGGAACCAGTCTGTTGTTCCATATCCAGTTCTAATTGTTGATTCCTGACCTGCATATAGGTTTCTCAAGAGGCAGGTCAGGTGGTCTGGTATTCTCTTTCAGAATTTTACACTTTAAAGAACACAAAACTGGGAAATACAGAGGAAGCATTGTAAGTATGATTTATATAAAAAGATTGAAATTTTAATTGCAGAATTCATTTGTCCTACAATGAAAATCACAAAGTTAATAAGCATATGCATTTAGTTTAAAATTTTCAAATATGTTTAAATCACTTGTCATGAGTAGTTGCTTTAAATAAAGATTTTGATTAATAAAAATGACTCTTCTTAATAAAAATGAACCATCTTCTCTTGATTGCCTCACTTATTAGTTTTCTATTAGCAGCTTGAAACAATTCAAATACAATACTAATTTATTTTTTCAGTTTTTGGAGATCAGAAGTCGATGTGGATGAATTCTCTACTCAAGGTCTCACAGAGCTGAAATCAAGATGTCAGTCATGTGGGGCTGCCATCTGGGATTTAGTGTTCCTTCCAAGCCCACTGGTTGTTTGCAGAATCCATTTCCTTGGAATTCTAAGATAGAGGTCTCCCATTTTCTGTTATTACCTGGGGACCAATCTCAGCTCCTAGAGACTGTCCACAGTTCTGTCCCATGTTGGCAATTTACAACAAGGATTTTTTTTTTTTTTTCCTAGTCTGTCTCTGGCATTCTCTTCGGTGACCAGCTGGAGAAAATGTTCTACGTTTAAAGGGCCCTTGTGACTAAGTTAGACACTCTTGGATAATCTCACTTTCTTAAACTCTGTCTTATTTGCATAACTTAGTCAGCAGAGTGAAATGAATTATAGTCACAGTACCTATAATCATAGAAGACACGTGAACTAGAAGCTCCCAATCTAAGCGGGCAGTGAGATTTCCGCACCACAGTCACAGTAGAGGCCCACACAGGACCGCAGTGGATTCCAGTATCCCCAAGTCCGCATCAAATAAGCAAAGCTCAACTGAAACCAAATGACTAGCCATAACCTCTAGTTGTTGCTTTCATCCTTTTTTCACCCTTTTGTCCTTTCCAAAACAACCTAATGTTTGCAGGATAAAAAAAGGCTCATGATAATATTATCAAAGAGTGGTGGTTGCAGTATCAAGAGTAGGAGGAATTCTTATTTTATTAACAAAACACTTTGAAAAAAATTCTCAGTCAGACATCCTCCTACTCTCTGACACCCACATAATTTTTCTTTAAAAAGAGACTTACTTTCCAAAGAAAGTGCATTTATTTGGAATATTATTATTTCGGGTTGGTGAGAGTAGATTAAAAACGTGATTCCCAAAATAACTACTTGCTGTCTCCAAGGAGAAAATACTTCACAATAAAAAATTAAGATAATAGCAAAGGAAAACAATAGCAACGATGCAATATCTGAGAACTAGAGAGTGGGCTGTAGCCCGTTGGCAGTAAATGTAGTCTGCAGTCAGTGAGACTCTGCTGATGACCGCCACACACCAAGGAATGGCAGAAAGGAGGTGTTTCGATGGCTGTGTCACTGTGGCCTGTAGGCGCAGACACCATGGTTCTTTCCAGATCTGTTAATCTGTGCTTTCTACTTGGAAGGACATCAAACAGCCTCCCCTTCTCTATGAGCCTTAGCACCAGGAGGTGTGTGCCCTTTGTCATCACACACTCTCCATGTTCTCTTGGAATGAAAAAAGGAAGCATAACTGATACAAGTGAGAAACTAATGACGAAGCACATTTCCAGTCCTTAAAGAGACACTCCCCAGACCTTCTCCAGGCCCAAGGAAGCAAATCTTTCTGCTGTTAAACAACTGGAGAAATAGAGGAAATTTAAGCATCAAATGAATGCTATGACTGGATGTTTTTAAGACTCTTCCCTACCTTTCCATGAACCTATATATAGACCACATCATAAAATGTCAAGAAGACTTTAGAAGTCAAGCAAAGTGGATATGAGTGAGTCAATAGTTGTGACTTATCATATTCTCATCCTTTCTACTAAGCACCACCCCCAACAAAAAAAAATCAGTGGACCCTTCTTCAACCTTCCCATTTGTTGTTCCTTGAGTAACCATTATCTCATATAAGACATAAATATATGACTATCTATCATGTATAAATGGAGTTTCAAAACATACATACTTTAAAATGCTTAAACAAAACCATCTGAAATGTTATTAGCTGAAGTATAATGCAAATAGTCCAGATTTAATACTATTTAGAAGCATTGTAAGAATACCATGGCGTTTCAACTTGTAGAATTAAAAACAAAAATTTTCCACTTTCAGCATCCAAACTCTTATTGTCATCCAATACCTCCCACTTTAATATAGAAGAGAAATATGAATTTCCAGAATAGCTACCAATTCTACATAGGAATGAACCAGGCTAGCAATTTTGCATCAGCATTTATAATTAAGTGAAGCATATTTTGTGATGAAACTCTTTAGAAGTATAAAGAATACCTAAAATCTCTCAGCCACCAGAGATGAGTTATACCTTAATAAACTCTGAGTCATGGATGGAACAAACTCAAGAAATACAGCTGAATTTCTCTGAATCAGACCTTACAAAAGTTTGCTACAATTTCTCATCTCTTTTGACTGTGTTGCTACTGCTGCTTAGTCGCTCAGTTGTGTCCAACTCTTTGAGACCCCATGGACTGTAGCCTGCCAGGCACCTCTGTCCATGGTGATTCTCCAGCAACAATATTGGAGTGGGTTGCCATGCCCTCCTCCAGAGGATTTTCCAAACCCAGGATTCAAATCAGGGTCTCCTGCATTGCAGGTGGATTCTTTACCAGCTGAGCTAACAGGGAAGCCTCTTTTGACCATACCCATTCCTTCCTATGATGTGGACATGAATTTGAGCAAACTCCAGGAGATAGTAGAGGACAGAGGAACTTGGCGGGCTGCAGTCCATGAGGTCACAAAGAGTGGGACACAACTTAGGGACTGAATAACAATAACCTTGTATAATGACTATATCAGTTTTTCACACTGTGCACTCAGCCTGTTACCAGATGTCTGACAGAAAAACACAGTTTTGAGGGGGGTCAGAAATCCTGATACACGTCTGCGGGAGTGTAAAATAGTGGTACCACTTTGGCTACCAAATTTGCAATTTTGTAAAATGTTAAACATACATGTACCCTATGGCCCATAAAATTCACTCCTAGGAACTCATTCAAAAGAAAGGAAAATACGTATTCATGGAAAGCTTGTACAAAAGTTCTCATAACAGATTTATTTATAATTGCTAAAAAGTGGAAACAATCTTGGTGCCCATCAAGAGGAGAATTAATAAACAAACAGATACACAATAAAATATTATTGAGAAATAGTATTGAGTTACTAAAATTAACTGAATTTCAAAAACCATGCTGACTGAAAGAAGTTAGGCACAAAAGAGTGTATATGTATAATTTCATTTATATGAAAAAGGCAGAAGTACCTTACAATGGTAGAACATGGATTTATGGATTCCACAAAACTCAAAGATTGACTGGGGAACAGGAGGCACTATTTGTAGTGATGAAATATTTCATAACCTGATGGGGAGATATGGGTTAAATAGATTTTTGCATTTGACAGAGTTATACAAACTATAAACTCAAGATGGGTGCACACACTATAAAAATACTACTATCATAAGAAATAATTTTTTTTAATTTTTTAGTTAATAAGTTTGAAAAGCATAGGATTAAACAAAGTAAGACTTCATTGGTAGTACCAAGAATACTATTTCTTTTATAGAATTAATGTTTGTGCTCAGTCACTTCAGTCATGTCCAGCTCTTTGCAGCCCCATGGACTGTAGCCTGCCAGGTTCCTCTGTCCATGAGGATTCTTCAGGCAAGAATACTGGAGTGGGTTGCTGTGCCATTCTCTGGGGCATCTTCCCAACCTTGCATCTGCATCTCCTGCATTGCAGGTGGATTCTTTACCATGAGCCACTGGGGAAGCCCAAAGTATTGATATTCACTATGAATTTCCAAGAGTTGTAGTAAGTAAACTTTTGCGATAGAACATTTTGAGGACCACTTTTAGAGATTAAGCCTCTTCAGAACACAGCCCAAGGGTAAAATTTTATTATCAGATCAGATCAGATCAGTCGCTCAGTCATGTCTGACTCTGCGACCCCATGAATCGCAGCACGCCAGGCCTCCCTGTCCATCACCAACTCCCAGAGTTCACTGAGACTCACGTCCATGGAGTCAGTGATGCCATCCAGCCATCTCATCCTCTGTCGTCCCCTTCTCCTCCTGCCCCCAATCCCTCCCAGCATCAGAGTCTTTTCCAATGAGTCAACTCTTCACATGAGGTGGCCAAAGTACTGGAGTTTCAGCTTTAGCATCATTCCTTCCAAAGAAATCCCAGGGCTGATCTCCTTCAGAATGGACCGGTTGGATCTCCTTGCAGTCCAAGGGACTCTCAAGAGTCTTCTCCAACACCACAGTTCAAAAGCATCAATTCTTCGGCACTCAGCCTTCTTCACAGTCCAACTCTCACATCCATACATGACCACAGGAAAAACCATAGCTTTGACTAGATGAACCTTTGTTGGCAAAGTAATGTCTCTGCTTTTGAACATGCTATCTAGGTTGGTCATAACTTTCCTTAATACATACCAAAAAATATTGAGAAAAAGAGTGTGTGTGTGTTAGCAATATGATAATAAGAGTGAGATTAAATTAAGAAGACATTAGTTTCCATGGTACAATGACACATATCATCTCTTCAGTACCACCTGTTAATAAAGTCAGGAAAAAAATGGAAATTGTTCCTGAGCCTGCAGAGAAGATTAGAGGAGACAGCTGAAGAGCACAGCAAAGGGAGATACCAGGACAATAAAAGAACAGTGTATTGGGGCTTTGATTCACAGAAGCAAGGCAGTTGTATAGGAAGAGTCAGGAGTTTCATTTCAGCTCTGTTGCAGACTTAGCCAGGGGCCCCTGAGCAATTCATGCATGCAATTTATGACACTCTGGTTGGCTTAGTATATCTGACCCAAGAGTTTGTAATTGTCTGTGACGAGTGGCAGCTGTCACTGGAGTACAGTAAGAAGGTGATTCTTCTGTGCTTCATGTTTTGGGAGCCACCAAAGGTACAACAGAAAATATGCTAGTAAAGAAAATGAAATATTCAAGATCAGCTGTAAACAGATCACTTTGTGAATATTCCTGATGAACTGCAATCCTTACTTTAAGAGTGTCCAGGTATTTCAGAGCTTTCAGAGAACTGTAAAATACACTCCTAGGGCTGGAGAGAGACAGTAGGGTGAGGGTGACTCAGGTGGCAATCTGATGCCAAAAAAGAACTTGAAGACATCTATTAGGTTGATACAAAAGTAATTGCACTTTTGCATTGTTGAACTTTCCCATTTGATATCGGAATACATTCTTAAATAAACGTGGTCATGTTATACATCATTTTAATGTGCATTTCTCACTTTATGGTTTTTCTTTTGCTAATGACTTATTACTTGCCATTTATTTTATATTTATTTTAGATTGGGAAATGATGTTCAATAAAAAAGCAAATTTGAGCAACTTTCTTATTTAAGTTCAAAATGGGTTATAAGGCAGCAGAAATAACTCTCAACATTAACAAGACATTTAGCCCATGAACTGCTAATGAACATACAGTGCAGTGTGGTTCAAGAAATTTTGCAAAAGACATAAGAGTCAAAGATGAGAAGTGCAGTGGCCAGACATTGGAAGTTGACAACAACGGATTGAGAGCAATCATCAAAGCTGATTTTTTTACAACTATACAACTATACAACAAATTGCTGAAGAACTAAATGTTAACCATTCTACAGTCATTTGGCATTTGAAACAAATTGGAAAGGTGAAAAAGCTTGATTACTAGGTGTCTCATGAGCTGACCACAAATCAAGAAAATCATCATTTTGAAGTGTTGTCTTCTCTTATTCTACACAACAACAAAGAACCATTAATCAGATTGTGACATGTGACAAAAAGTGGATTTTATACAGCAACTGGCAATGACCAGCTCAGTGGTTGGGCCAAAAAGAAGCTCCAAAGCACTTCCCAAAGCTTGTATATTCTAATATACAAGGGAAGGGGAGGGGCAGTTGTGAGACAGAAAGCCCGTGACTCATATATTGCTGGGATTCAATAGAACATATCTGACATTAACATATCCCACTGATTCATTAACTATGTGGAAAAATACTAGGGGGACATGAATAATTGAGGTTTGTTTGAGTCACCAGACACACTACTTCCTGAGGGCCTTTGCATGTGTTGCTCAAAAACCTCTGCCTCTAGATATCCTCCTAACTCACTGACTTCCTTAAAATAACAGAAGTCATTACTCTATGATGCCGTCTCTGGACAATCTATCTAGTATTTCACTCCCTCTAAGTATTTCATATGTTCTGTTTCATTATTTTTTCTGAGCACATTTCACATCCAATGGATAATCTATTATTTAATTATTATTTATCTATTTGTTGTCTTTCCCATACAAATGTACACTCCACATTGCAAAGGACTTTTATGTCCTTTTTTGCTGCCAAGTCATAGCACTTAGAACACTGTGTAGTACATAGTAGGCCTTGTTAGCCATTTTGTGAATAAATAAATAAACCCATGTTGAATTATTATCTCTGAAGAGCGAGAGGCTATATAGGTTTTTATTATTATATTTTTTTAGCCTTGTAGAGCTAATAATAACCTTGAAGATCAAGAGGCTGGATCAGTTTTTATTATTGTTGTTATTAGTCTTGTACTATAACTTTACTGAGACACACTCTCATTGAAAAGTGTATACATATATATATGTGTGTGTGTGTGTGTGTGTGTGTATTTTATATTTATTTATTTTTGGTTGTGCCAAGTCTTAGTTGTGGCATGCAGGATCTTCAAAGCTGTGTGTGGGCTTTTCTCTAGCGGTGGACTGTGGGCTCAGTAGCCCTGAGCATGTGGGATCTTGGTTTCCCAACCAGGGATCAAACCCGCATCCCTTAAATTGGAAGCAGGATTCTTATCCACTGGACCATCAGGGAATCCCTGAAAGATATACTTTTTTAAATAAAAAGATCATATATAAAGAAAAATCTTTCTAAAATGATACTGAATTTGAAAAATGTTTGGACAGTCCTGCGGAGGTTTCAGAAAGGTTTTAACCCTTTTTGACAGCCAGTTTGGAGACATAAGTACTAAATAATGAAGAAGTTGGAAAAATTATCTATTCTACTAGTTACTGAAGACAAGATTGAATGTTTCTCAGAAGAGTTACTGGCCAAAATATTTTAAAGACTAGATCTAAAGAAATAAACATGTGGAGAAAATGATAGAATTATCTTTTAATTCTGTAAAATTAAAGACTGAGAAAAATGTTTTAATTTTTCTCTCCTAACAAAGAATATATATATTTCATTGTGTAACATTTAGAAAATGGAAACTGGCAAAAAGAAGAAATTTAATTCATAATCCTACCGTTCAGAAACATTTTTAATAAATGTGTGGACCTTTTAGAGTTCTATTCCCAAATGTGTATGTATGTGGGTGAGTTTGTGTGTTGTAAATATGTATAAACCCCCTCTTATTTTCAAACTGGGATTTGTGATACAAATACATTTGAAGAGCAAGATTGGACACTTTTCTTCTTTGTCCTAGCAAACTGGTCATTTGTACTCTAACTACTACACACCTACTATTGACTAAGAGTAGATTAGAGCTTTTGACTTTGAGGTTGAAGTTTCCATGTCGCCTGTTACTAATCTCCTGAGACAGCTTGTCCCCAGACATTATTTCTTTGGGGCATGTTTTTGCCTAAGTTCCTTCTCACAATAACCCACTAAGAATCTCTCAGTCTGAGAAGACTGAAAACTGATCCTTGGAAAAACCATACCATGCTTCTCAAAGCATATGTTGAACCTTGATCTTCTTACAGAAATTTCATGGTTGGTATGAACTTCCCTATCCAGAAAGTTTCCCTTTAGTGCTAATAAGGAATAGCTCAGAGAATAACATTTTTTTTTTTTTGAAGTTAACAGTGTGGTTTCCAAACACATATGGAGCACACCAAATAGAAGCTCCCCAAAAAAGAAAGCCACTTTTTCCTGGTATCGTTCCCTACTTTTATAAATAATCAGGTAACTATTTTTTCCCTTTTTTGTTTTGATCTCTCCATTCTCTCTTATAAATTCTGCACAAAGGACCTGATCCAATCATGACAAGGTCAAAAAGGCACTCAGTTCCAAACCCATGCCTAAGAGAGAAAATAAAAACACACAGTATTTGCCTTAAATTTATCTCTCTTTTGGCACTCAGTTACCATAGATATATGAAATAGTTACCAAACTGAAGCCAGGAAAAGGAAAAATTCCTTGTGACACAACTGAGATTAAAATACCAAAGTGAATTCCCATTGGCCTCAGAATAGTATTAAACTATGCCTCATAGAAGAGCTTTACATTACAAGTGCATATATTGGTCTAACAAAATATAAATCCCTTTACTGCTACAGGAAATTATGCACCTGTTTCACTGCCATTTCAGCACAACCCTTAGTACATGGTAATATATAAACCTCTGAATACCAATTGAGTTCTTTACGTGCAATTGAATTTGTTTAAACAGCTACTTTAGTAAAATGGATCCTCTAATTCCTTAAAGTATTTATAGTCTGAAATCCAGTTAAGCATTAAACTCATTGTATGCTCAAAAACACTCAATGCCAGCATTTTTATTGTCCAAGTTATTGGCTGCAATGACATTTTTTCCTTTGTGCATTTCTAACTGGATAAAAATACATACATTTGAGTTCGACTGGAAATTTAATATTAATAAAAGGGGTGAAATTCTTCTTCTGTCCTTCTGAGATAGTATTTTTTGGCATAGCTTAGATCTAAATATGGGGCTTCTCTGGTGGTTCCTAGGTAAAGAATCCACCTGCCAATGCAAGACATGTGGGT
This sequence comes from Bos mutus, assembly GCF_027580195.1. Classification (NCBI taxonomy): domain Eukaryota; kingdom Metazoa; phylum Chordata; class Mammalia; order Artiodactyla; family Bovidae; genus Bos; species Bos mutus. Next base: position 54,459,930 of record NC_091617.1, read on the forward strand.
TCGATCTCTGGTTCAGGAAGATCCCCTAGAGGAGGACATGGCAACACACTCCAGTATTCTTGCCTGGGAAATCCCATGGACAGAGAAACCTGGCAGGCTACAGTCCATGGGGTAGCAAAGAGTTGGATACAATTTAGCAACAGAGCACACACACACAGATCTAAATGTATATGTTGACTTCCTATAATATTTAAATGGTGGAAAAAATGGTCCTGTTCCATTCTCCTCTTGAAAATCATGTCAGGAAGAAGGAGAATAAGAAACAGAAGTAAAAGTCTCATTTTAAGGGAGTGGAAGGTATTTAAAATTCAAAGTACGGATATAATGTGTGAAAAACTACATAGTGAGGTAAAAGAGTTATGAAAAAAATGAAAAGCATGAATGATTTCAAGATTCAAGTCATCAACTTGTTCACACCTATCCAACAGGAGATGGTACACCTCAAGGGAAATACCCAGAATCCATAGCAGGAACAATAAAAATATTGTGTGGAACCTGGTGTTGAATTCCTCTTTAGGCTCTGAAGTGGTACCCAGAGTAACAAGGGCAATAAGGCAGAAAATCCACTGTTTCCACAAGGAAGAGATTTGTACATGTCTTTTGGGAAGAGATTCTGAATCATGACAATCCCTGTAGCTAGAAATCCTGCTGGCTGAAGAAAACAGAAACAGGATACAAAATGTATACACTTCTGTCATAAGGAAATTTCATGTGAATTGGGGAGAATCCTCACCATCTGGAAAACCGGTGCTGCTCACTTTTCCAATGACTATTTGGTAATTAAATTATCTTGTTAAAACTCATCAAATTCAGAAATGAGAAATAATAAAAAAAAAAAACGAAATAAACTGCAAACCGTTAGAAAATGCAACAATGGAAAGAACAGGAAAAATAAACCATAGATGAAGAGAAAACATTACTACAGAGTAGTGTGCTTCCATGAATTTGAATAATTTAACAAATCAAAAAAGTCACAATAGAGACTATAACTCAGCGTAGCAACAATGAGACAGAAAAACATAGACTATAAGCTAACAGCTCCGGGTAGAAAAAGTATAAAAGAAAGACAAATCATAACATAAATAAAGGCAACATATATGTGGACGTGGATAAAAACACAGAATTAAGAAGAGTAAGCAAAATAAAAATGTAAAGGTTTATAAAGCAAATATGAGATCTAGAAGACAGTCAAAGGAGGTACTACATGAATATAAATACAGCTGGAGAAGAAAATCAAACTTCCAAGAGATAAAAAAATGTGTTTAAAGATATACATTTAGAAGTTTTCTAGATATAAAAAAGTCAGATTTACAAATTGAGAGAGCATACTGTGCCTTTAAAAATGTCATTTTATTATTCTAAATGGGCACCAACATGCATCCTAGTAAAATTATGGACTTCAAAGATAAAAAAGAGTAAAAATATAAGGAACCTTTTGAGTCTTCATGCAGAAGAAATAAAAAAGACTTGAGTCACACAGAGGAAAACATTCAGATTCTCCTTAGACACACTGTCAGCAACAATCTTCAACACTAGAATTCAGTGGAGAAATACATTGACACGTCTCAAGGGGAAAAAAATGCTGAGATACAAGAACATTATTCCTAACAAAGTGTTGGGCTCTGGGCCCAAACAGTGTCTGCAAAACAGTGAAAGGATGTATAAATGAATAAGCTTAGTGATGGTGTATGGGTTTGGTTCCAAACTGGACATGTACAAGAGGCATACTTAAAGACATAAAGAGAAAGCCCACGAGGAAAGAGGTCACATTTGTGAACCATGGCAAATTAGAAAAAAGTATAAGCCAGGAAGGAGATAAAAAACCTAAGGAAAACAACTTTCCATAACAATATCCTTTCAGAACTAAACTCTATTAGATACAGTAAAAACACAATCTAGAGGAAGATCATTCTTTCTGTTTGCCAGGCACTGTCAAAAGCCTGTGATGTGAATTAACTTATTTAATTCTCATGAACATCATGTAAGTAGCTACAGCTATTAGTACTATTGCATCCATTTTACAGACAGAGAATGTGAGGCACAGATAATTAAAGTTCCAAAGCTATTTGAACACAGTCTGGTTCCACAGACATAGTTGCCTCAGTTAGCGAGAATGGAAGACCATCCCAAGAAAGCAATAGAGAGAAAGAGCATTTCAAGGCAATCACACTGACAACAGAGTCAGACACTACAGAGAGGCCGAGTGGTATTTGGCAATTAGGTGGACTTTCCTGACAGTTGAACAAACAATCTCAGCAAGTGTTGAAGGCAGCAAGCCAGACTAAGGTGGAAATAGTAAGTGTGGGCAAGAAAATTGAAACGGTGAGTATAGATCAATACATAGACACATTTGATATGGAAAAGAAGATATGAGTATCTCCTAAGACATTTCAGGGGAGTTTCCGGGTGACTCAGTGGTACAAAGAACCTGCCTGCCAGTGCAGGAGACACAGGAGATGCCGATTCAATCCCTGGGTTGGGAAGATCCCCTGGAGGAGGAAATGGCAACTGACTCCAGTAATAGCCTTGCCTGGAAAACCCCATGGACAGAGCAGCCTGACAGGCTACAGTCCATGGGATCACAGAGTCAGACATGACTGAACATGCATGCATAAATAAGATATTCTGGACATTTTTTTGGTCCTTCTTCTGTAAGGGAAGTCTAAACTTGACATTGTCATTTATACCTAATTTGAGAACCACATCTCAGAAATGTATATATTTGTGGCATTTAGATTTTGTTTCTCTGTCTTAAATATTGTATTTTGACTTGTAAACCACACAGCTTACAGCGGAGAACTGCAAAATGGATAATCAGAGCATAAACCACAAAAAGTTGTAGGAGATATCAAGAGTATCTGGTTTGACCTACATTTGTCTTGTTTTTAGGTAAACCCATTTACAGGACTGTTTCACCTCCTTGTTTAAAGCTTTGGGGATTTTGTTCTTGTCAGTGTTATAGTTCACAGTATTGTTTACCTAGAATAGTGATCTTAGTAACTAAAGTGCATAAAAACATGCTTTTGATAAAGAGCATACAATGCAAGTTACAAGCTGCAGAACAGTATTTTTACCTAAATAAGCAAAGAAGTTTTGAACTCCATCACCTCCTCTTTGATTACCTAGTGCTACCGCTCAGTAACAGCCAGTCTTCCCAAGCTGAGTCAAATAAAGTATCTCTACATATGCTGCAGATCTTTAAAACCTGTGAATTTACTCTGTAGAGTAGGCCCCTTGAGGCTCGAGGCCACATATAAATAGTGATGACACCATCAGGATGTTTGGGTGCATCTCTCCGATAGTACAAAGGGTACTTTTTTTTTTTTTTTTTTAATCACAAAAACAGTTAGCCAGCTGTTGCAGCATTTCCCTGACTACTTTCAAGAACATTTCTCTTTCCTTTGATGGAAACAGCCAGCTACCTTTCCCCAGCCTTCTCTGTTTTTGTGTCGCATACAGTATCTGGGATTTGACGGTGGAGAGATTTTGTGTTTGTGCTGTCACAAAACAGTCTGTCCTTACTTGGAAGCAGCAGAAAATATGTATATAAAGCATCATATATAAAAGGAGGCTGTCCTACACTTGGCAAGAGAGAGATGTGTGAACAGACACAAATAAGACTGTATTACTCACACTTGCACTGGAAGACACATGGATCCTCGTAGAATTTAGCTACAAGCAAAAATCTCATGCCATGAACCAAACTGGTAATCAAAGTTCTAAATGGAAACAAGGCCCATACTGACTTTGGGCTCTTAATCATTTAGCATTTCCCCCATGGAGTCCATTCTAAATAACTTCATGTTCTTTGCTCTGAGGTGTCTATAAGAGCTAAAATAGCTAATTAGGATTTCTGAAAAGTAAGAATACAATCCTAAGTACCTAAGCGTATCAATATCCAGCATATGACACAGTCTCTGTGCCCCACTCCTAAGCTAGTTATTACTGAGTTACAGACTTTGAACATTTTCTCATAACATTCTCAGGTATTTTCAGATTTATCAGTCGTTTAACTTTTGTTGATTACCTAGGGCCAAGTGTGTCCTATGGTAGGAAGTATACTCAATGTTATAGTCCCTCTTTTTATAATTTAACACATAATTACCAGTGAAAAAAATATGGTATGAATTGTATATCAAAAGATGGTACTATACTCTGAGAGAAAATTTAATTTTGATTTTTAATTCCAAATAATTGCATCTCCCCTAATAGATTGGGCTTCCCAGGTGGCTCAGAAGGTAAAGAATCTGCCTGCAATGCAGGAGATGCTGGAGAGATGGGTTTGATTCCCGGGTTGGAAAGAATCCTGGAAGAGGGCACAGCAACCCATTCCAGTATATTTGCCTGTAGAATCCTCTGGACTGAGGAGCCTGGTGGGCTACAGTCCTAGGTCGCAAAGAGCTGATCACGATTGAAGCGACTGGGCACAGCACACGACAGCACAGCACTAATAGATTAAATCTGGGGTAAGAGATGGCATTTTCAGACTGTTTTATGACTTTATATTCTTCAAAACCTTTTTTTAGCAGGAAAAAAGCAGCCATAAATTCCTCATCTTAGCCTAAGCTGAATTCTATCCACTAAACTCTTCATTAGAGGCAGATCACTCTGACTTTAAGTCAACCTATGAAAATATGTCTTGAGTGCTCTATATGTGCTCTTCCAAGTGTTTGGGCGAACTCTTCATCTGCTTTTATACATTTGCAGTTTTGGCTGCTCTGCTCCTCAGACTTAATCCAAGAATCCCAGACATGCACAGTGATGAAATGTCCTCCCAGGGCTTGTAAGTTATCCCTTAGAGCCCCCAGGCAGGTCTCATGTATGCACTGCACGGGTGCTATCTGTGAGATAGCCTGCCTTCCTGGCTGGTCACTGATTCCACCAGCTCCTGGCCCCTCTGGCTCTTGGACAATGCCCATTCATTCCCCTCCAGAGCCACTGCCTGAGACAGACACTGTCTCTCACAGTGCTAAGCTTTTGGGGTTTTCCAGCTCTCTGTCTTCTTTGAGCATGTTTACAGGCAGCTTCCCTTCATCTGGCACACAGACAATGCCCAGGCAGCCTTTGTCTGGTGATTGAAGCCCTCTTCAGACTGCCATCAGAGTAGTTACACGGCCTTTTACCCTTTAGATTTATCAGATGTGAGTTAGTCACTAGTTCACCAAACTCCAGGGAACATTCCTATTGTGGAAGACAAAGCCACCCTGCCCCCATCCCCTCTCCATGGGTAGAGCACTAGGTGAGAGAGACAATTGACAGTTCTCTCCAAAAATCCTCTTCTGACATCCACCTGTATATTTAGGAATTTAGACTTCATGTGGGTGAGGAATTGATTCAGAAACTGGAATTGGCCACCTCCGAGGCAACACTTGCATGACGGCCTCTCACCTAGTCTTGGAATGTTTATCGGGCTCCAACAAAACTGTGTCTAAAATAGTTCCATTTCAAAATAATATTACCAGTGTGTGAAACACTACAGAAATATCATTAAGAGAAGAAGATTTCATTTTTGCTACATGAAACTAAACAACTGGATTGACCAAATTGCCATTACTGTGCAAAAGATATCATAAAATAGGAACTCTGTTAACCATCAGGGATCAATGAATTTTAAATGAGAAGGTATGGAGAAGCTAGTGATTCATATAACATGAAATAATTCTAGATTTTTAAAATATCAGTTGGGAGCATTATTTTGAAAGGAGACCTTTTAAGCTTTGCTTGGATTTCTCCACTCCTGCTTTATTGACTAAGCCAAAGCCTTTGACTGTGGATAACAACAAACTGTGGAAAATTCTCAAAGAGATGGGAATACCAGACCACCTGATCTGCCTCCTGAGAAATCTGTATGCAGGTCAAGAAGCAAAGTTAGAACTGTATATGGAACTAGAGACTGGTTCCAAATCTGGAAAGGAGTACATTAAGGCTATATATTGTCACCCTGATTATTTAACTTATATGCAGAGTACATCATGCGAAATACCAGGCTGTGTGAAGCACAAGTTGGAATCAAGATTGCTGGGAGAAACATCAATAACCTCAGACATGTAAATGACATCACCATTATGGCAGAAACCAAAGAATTAAAGAGGCTCTTGATGAAAGTGAAAGAGGAGAGTGAAAACGTTGGCTTAAAGTTCAACATTCAGAAAACCAAGATCATGGCATCTGGTCCCATCCCCTCATGGCAAATAGATGGGGAAACAATGGAAACAGAGAGAGACTTTATTTGGGGGCACTCCAAAATCACTGCAGATGGTGACTGCAGCCATGAAATTAAAAGACGCTTGCTCCTTGGAAGAAAAGTTATGACCAATCTAGACAGCATATTAAAAAGCAGATATTACTTTGCTGACAAAGTCTGTCTAGTCAAAGCTATGGTTTTTCCAGTAGTCATATATGGATATGAGAGTAGGACTATAAAGAAAGCTGAGTGCCTAAGAATTGATGCTTTTGAACTGTGGTGTTGGAGAAGACTCTTGAGAGTCCCTTGGACTGCAAGGAGATCCAACCAGTCCATCCTAAAGGAAATCAGTCCTGAGTATTTATTGGAAGGACTGATGCTGAAGCTGAAACTCCAATACTTTCATCACCTGATGCAAAGAACTGACTCATTGGAAAAGACCTGATTTCTGGGAAAGATTGAAGGTGGAAGGGGAAGGGGACGTCAGAGGATGAGACTGTTGGATGGCATCACCAACTGGGTGGACATGAGTTTGAGTAAACTCTGGGATTTGGTGATGGACAGAGAAGCCTGGCATGCTACAGTCTATGGGGTCACAAAGAGTCGGAGACAACTGAGCGACTGAACTGAACTGAAGTGAGATTTCTCTACATTCCTATCCCCATAAGGATAATCCAAGATCTATTTATTGGCAACAATGATTTAGTCGCTAAGTCATGTCTGACTCTTGCGACTCCATGGACTGTAGCCTGACAGGCTCCTCTGCCCATGAGATTCTCCAGGCCAGAATACTGGAGTGAGTTGCCATTTCTTTCTCCAACTTATTACCAAGATAGGGCTCAAAACTGTGACTTTCTTTAGGTTTTTATGGCCATTTTTAGACACTGAAGAATTTCCCAGGCTCTAAATTCAAAATAGGCTTAGCATGTGGACAGAGAATCAAAGGAGAGAGAAGCAAGGAGAGGATAAAGATACAAAATTCTTGCAGCTCAAACAAAACTGCACCTGCATTCAAGCTGCAGTCTGCTGTTCTGAGCAGTGGTCCTCTTAGCCATATATTGTTCTCTGCCATGGAAGCAATGGTGGTTGCCTTTCATTACTGTGTTTCCCACTACAGATTAGGAGCTATATTGAAACCCTCTGAATCTTGTTCATGAATTTTTTCATTTTTTCTCCAAAAAGGCCCTTCTTTCTTCTTGTCTTTCCTCTCTTCCTTCTTTCCTCCCTCCCATCCACTCTCTCTCTTTCCTTCTTTCTCATTTTCTAATCAAAAATTTCTCTCTTCACATCAGTACATGAACTTTCATCCTTTCTGTTTCTCTCCTTGTAGTTTTCAGGTATATGCCCGAAGTGAGCCTTATACATAACACTAGCGATCCATCCTTTCCCTGTCTTTATCTTTCTCATGTGATGTAGCCAAATGCCCTTTGAGGTTTCAAACTGTCAGGCTGGTCAAACTGGAACTTTGGTACCTAGAAAAAATTCACCAAGAAATTTTCACAAGTATGACAAACTAAATTCTGCTATTTACTTAAAAGAAGAAAAATGCATTTGCCTTTATTTCTGGTTGCATCCGACAAATTTATTATTTTCTATTGTTTGATAAAATTTACACCATATCACTTTATGCATTGCCTTAGAAAGATAATTTTAAACTGGCCACCACCTGCGGAAAACATAAAAGTGTTCAAGCTATCCTTGAACTGGTGAATAATCTGCAGCAAAAATGTCCAATAAAATCAACCTTCAGCAGTTCAGATCAGATCAGATCAGATCAGTCCCTCAGTCGTGTCCGACTCTTTGCGACCCCATGAATCACAGCACGCCAGGCCTCCCTGTCCATCACCAACTCCCGGAGTTCACTCAGACTCACGTCCATCGAGTCAGTGATGCCATCCAGCCATCTCATCCTCTGTCGTCCCCTTCTCCTCCTGCCCCCAATCCCTCCCAGCATCAGAGTCTTTTCCAATGAGTCAACTCTTCGCATGAGGTGGCCAAAGTACTGGAGTTTCAGCTTTAGCATCATTCCTTCCAAAGAAATCCCAGGGCTGATCTCCTTCAGAATGGACTGGTTGGATCTCCTTGCAGTCCAAGGGACTCTCAAGAGTCTTCTCCAACACCACAGTTCAAAAGCATCAATTCTTTGGCGCTCAGCCTTCTTCACAGTCCAAGTCTCACATCCATACATGACCACAGGAAAAACCATAGCCTTGACTAGATGAACCTTTGTTGGCAAAATAATGTCTCTGCTTTTCAATATGCTATCTAGGTTGGTCATAACTTTCCTTCCAAGGAGTAAGCGTCTTTTAATTTCATGGCTGCAATCAGCATCTGCAGTGATTTTGGAGCCCCAAAAATAAAGTCTGACACTGTTTCCACTGTTTCCCCATCTATTTCCCATGAAGTGATGGGACCAGATGCCATGATCTTAGTTTTCTGAATGTTGAGCTTTAAGCCAACTTTTTCACTCTCCTCTTTCACTTTCAGCAAGAGGTTTTTTAGTTCCTCTTCACTTTCTGCCATAAGAGTGGTGCCATCTGTATATCTGAGGTTATTGATATTTCTCCCGGCAATCTTGATTCCAGCTTGTGTCTCTTCCAGTCCAGCATTTTTCATGATGTACTCTGCATATAAGTTAAATAAACTGTCTTAGCCTGTCTAAAACTGCATTTTTTCATCTCATCATGTTTAGGTCAGTATTGCTGATAGGCACAAAACCAGTACTTTATGCAATTTCAGAAATAAGAAAAGTAATGACTATTTAATTTCAATAATAGTAATGAAATACAAACTTATGAATAGGATACTTTATGTACTAAAATAATCTTGTTGAATGAAAAATAAGAATTAAAATGCAAATAAAATTACTACTGAAAGGAGAGACTTAAATCATGAACTTCATCTACAGCAGTACAAGTTATTAGGGAAAAACCAATAAATATACAGCCTACTTTTAAATAAATTGGAAATACAATTAATCAGAAAATATTTGTTAAGCTTTCTAGGGTATAAATTAGTGTAATGGCTTCCCTGGTGGCTCACTGCTAGAGAATTCGCCTGCCAGCTAGGAGACCTGGATTGGATCCCTGGGTTGGGAAACTCCTCTGCAGGAGGAAATGACAACCTACTCAGTATTCTTACCTGGGAAATCCCATGGACAGAGGAGCGTGGCAGGCTACAGTCCATGTGGTTGCAAAGAGTTGGACACAACCGAGTGACTAAACAATAAATTAGTGTAAGCTTTGGCAAGGCTATTTGAAATTAGTCAAGTGGTGTAGATAATGATGGAATAGAGTCAGTTGAATAATAAATAGAAGGAATGGAGAGGAAAATGAAAATGAAAGGAAAGAGAAAGAGAAGGGGATAGGGAAGGAGGAAGAGGACTTAGGACATACTCAGTGGAAGCTCCAGAATTCCCATCTAGGAAAGGCTTAGACGACAATCTGCCTGGGAAAAGGTGAGCTTAATTCTCTAGTTGTTAGATAAAATTCTGACAGTCATGTATTTGAACTTCCTGTCCCTCCTAGAGTTATTAACAGAATTTTGAATATTATGTCCAACACAGAAAATAGTATTACCATTTTCATACCCTATTGAAAGTGAAAGTTACTCATTCTTGCCTAACCCTTTGCTGCTCTATGGACTGTAGCCTGCCAGGCTCCTCTGTCCATGGAATTCTCCAGGCAAAAATACTGGAGTGGGTTCCCTTCTGCAAGGGATCTTCCTAATCCAGGGATCAAATCTAGGTCTCCTGCATTGCAGGCAGATTCTTTACCATCTGAGCCACCAGCGAAGCCCAAGAATACTGGAGTGTGTAGTCAATCCTTTCTGCAGCTGATCTTCCTGACCCAGAAATCGAACCAGGGTCTCCTGCATTGCAGGTGGATTCTTTAACAGCTGAACTACCAGGGAAGCCTCTATTGTCCCTTTTACTTATTCTTAAATTGATTATTTTTAATGATTTAAGTAGTCACAAGATACTTATTCCTAAATCAACACAGATTAATGGTGAGAAGAAACTAACTCCCCTTTTTTAAGAAAAGGGCATTTGTTGAATTCATACTTTAATTTTGACAGTCATAACTAGGTCTTTGCAGTAATGCTTTAACAAAGGGATTATTAGCTCCATTTTATAGTTTATTAACTGGAAATTCAGATAACTTAATTCATTAGCTAGCTAGGGTCACACAATTTGGAATTCATGATTCATGATACAGCTGTAGTTTCGTGGACTAGTCCTCCTTACCACAATACCTTTACTTAATGAGCTTGCTTGCTCACGATTCTCTTAGTCCGTAGGCATCCTCCACATGTGCTCTGACAGAGCCATATAAAAATGTAAATGTTGGGTTAATATGTTTTCTATGTTATTATCTGCACCCCATAACTAAACTGGCTATATTCACTGTGAAAAGTTATCTAAGAATCATTCAACTGCAGCCAAAACAATTGCAATGGATCCCACAATGCACCACCCAGATCTCCTGAACAGACTGAAACACTTACTTTCCCAGCTGCTCAGAGTGCTGGTGGCTAAGAGTACTCAGGCAAGTATGTCTTCAGGACTTACTCATAGTCATGCTCCATTTCCAGAAGCAGTGTGCGTCTAATGGTGGATTGATAGAAGAATATAAAGATCCTTGCATCAATCTCAGACAGCTTTCAAGGGTCATCTCAACAAGAGGGCTCCCAGTAGGACTGGCTGAGTCCTCTTACATAAAACTTATTGCAGTTAAATCTCTTCCTCTACTTGATCGATACCACTTCCTTTACTTTCTTCTTGGTGTTGATTCCGGGAGAACTTCCCAGTAAATGTCCTCAATGGAAAGGTTTGTCTCAGGGGATGCCTCTGGAAACTCAATGTGAAATAGGTGGTGCTGGAGTGGTCTGAAAACACAACCCTAAAATGAGATTTTTGAAGCTGAATCTCTGGCTGGTGAGAAGAGCCCTATCATTGGTGGTCAGTGTAGAGACAGCCTTTTGTGTGAAATAAGTGGGACAATTGTCAAAACTTGTACAGGTTGTGAATTTGGATCCTGTGCTTTGAGAAGGAAATGCATTAGTAGATGCAATGTATAAAGTAATTAAGAAATACAGAACAATCATGATTACAAGGATGATGGAATGTGGTGACTGCTGTTGGGGGCGATTGATTTGAAAAAGACAATGAAATGCTGAAGGTGACTAATCACAAATTAAGGACTAAATATGAAAGACAGTTGGCCTCAAAGGCAGCAAGTAAAGAGACTTATCTTTCCAACTAGAGAGTTCTCTGTGCCTTTAACATTCTTGACACTTCTAGTTCATCCAGTTCAATTAATATGATGTCAGTGATGTAGTGGATAAGTGTGGTGTTTGTGGAATGTCCTCATAGTTCTATTAAGCCTCCAGTTATTTCAGACTCTGAGTGCTAAGAGGCCAACAGATAAGAATGATGAATCAATGTTTTCATAGATGTAATCGACCTTAATCTTAAGGAGGAGTTGGAGATGCTATCATATAGGAGGGGCAGTGAATAGTATGTTTGGTACCAACTAAGTAACCATGCACAAATTGCTTAACTTCTTTGGCTCAATTTCCTCATCTATAAAATGGAGATAGTAATAGTGGGAATAATAAATGTCATTATGAGAATTAAATTAATACAGAATTGAGAATAATTTTAGATATATAATACGATATACAAGTACTGCATAATTTTAGCTCTCATTGTTTCTATGACTTTTACCCAAATTTCACTGCTCACATTTTTAAAAAGGATATCATACTTTTATTTCATTAGTGACATCATATTTTTGATAATTTTATATTTTGCTGCTGTAGGCCTTATTTTCACCTTATGGATTTGTGCAACTAAAATATGACTTTCAGAGATAAGTAATATATTTCTAGGCACTGATCCACAAGTCAGTTGAATACTACCACATTAACGGTGGATGCTGGCTATGGTTGTCATCTGGTTAGCTAAACCTTTCTAAGTATTACTGATGGAGAACATAAAGGCCAAAAAGATTACTTTCTAGATTTTCCCATTAAGGATCAAAAAGTACAAAATATACCTTGACTTTGCTAATCATGATGAGGATTTTCTAACTTGTGATTATGCAATATACCATATATATCTGAAAACTGCATCTGATAACTTATAGTATTGACAGCCTAAATGTTAGGCAAACACTGTTTCCCAGATCAGTAGATCTCAAACAGGAGATCAGATGTGTGTAAGAATCCTAAGTAAATGTTATTAAGCTTCTCTCTTCCACAACCTCACTCTGTTATATACAATAACCATTCCCACCTTGGGACAGGTGAGAATGTTGGACATGGCAAATGGACGACTCCCCCAGAGACTTTGAACAATTCCCCATGCCCAGCATCCACTCCTCATTTTTCTGGTTAAAAACTCTGGTTCAGAGCCTTTTCTTTCCTTCTGTTCCTAATTCTCTTCCCAGGAAAGTTATTCAAAATCTTTAAAGCTACTCCATCTGTATAATTTGTCATTCATATTCCTTGAGATTTTTCTTTCTGCATTAGAGAAAGTTTTATAATCTCATTATCTATAATATATCAAATCTGGCTATTTCTCAAGATCTTGACTCAGAAACTCTCCCTAGAAAGTTTATCTTTTTCTGACAAACAAAAAATTACTTTCTCTTTTCTCTATTCCTTGATAGAACTTTATTTAAAAAGCCACTAAGATATATAGAAGAAAGTGAAAGTGAAGTTGCTCAGTTGTGTCTGACTCTTTGCAACCCCATGGACTGTAGCCTACCAGGCTCAACCGTCCATGGGATTTTCCAGGTAAGAGTACTGGAGTGGGTTGCCATTTCCTTCTCCAGGGGATCTTCCTGACCCAGGGATCTGAACCTGGCTCTCCCACATTGTAGGCAGACGCTTTACCATCTGAGCCATGAGGGAAGTCCAAGATATATGACTACTGATACACTATTTTTATGTATTCCTTGAAGACAGAGCTCTACCTTATGCAATCATATGTCCCCTATATTTGCTCTAATGCCTGGGACATAAAAAAGCTTACTTATATACTTTTTCCATTTTTCTTTATGGAGTCAACATAATAGGATGTGGTAATTCTTGGCCTTCTTTGTGTACAAGTATCACCAGGGGAATCTGTCTAAAAGTAAGTTCCTAGCCTGTCCTAGAAGAGAATTTTATTTGATGGATCGGGGAAAGAGCTAAGGATGGCTTTTTCTGTAGCCACACCAGGTGATTCTAATAATGAAAGCCATTAGGACAGTGGAAGAAACAACAGTCTAGAGTCAAGTTCACAGCTTCACAAATCTAGAAACTAGACTTTGCCAGTAAACCTAAAGACAATCAGGATCAGAGTAACTAATTCACAATAAACATGATCATAATGTTAATATCATAACTTAAAATGAGAAATAAAACTATAGAAAGACTTATCAACTAAACAGTTAATTTTCTCCTATTGGGAAATTAACAAGACATCACTTCAGTTCAGTTCAGCCACTCAGTCCCATCCAACTTTTTGTGAGCCCATGGAGTGCAGCATGCCAGGCCTCCCTGTCCATCACCAACTCCCAGAGTTTACCCAAACTCATATCCATTGAGTCGATAATGCCATTCAACCATCTCATCCTCTGTCGTGCCCTTCTCCTCCTGCCTTCAATCCTTCCCAGCATCAGGGTCTTTTCAAACAAGTCAGTTCTTCTCATCAGGTGGCCAAAATATTGGAGTTTCAGCTTCAACATCAGTCCTTCCAATGAACGCTCAGGACTGATTTCCTTTAGGATGGACTGGTTGGATCTCCTTGCAGTCCAAGGGACTCTCAAGAGTCTTCTCCAACACCACAGTTCAAAAGCATCAATTCTTCGGCATTCAGCTTTCTTTATAGTCCAACTCTCACATCCATAGATGACTACTGGAAAAACCATAGCCTTGACTAGACAGACCTTTGTTGGCAAAGTAATGTCTCTGCTTTTTAATATGCTGTCTAGATTGGTCATAACTTTCCCTCCAAGGGGTAAGCATCTTTTAATTTCATTGCTACAGTCACCACCTGCAGTGATTTTGGAGCCCAAAAAAATAAAGTCAGCCACTGTTTCCATTGTTTCCCCATCTATTTGCCATGAAGGGATGGAACCGGATGCCGTGATCTTAGTTTTCTGAATGTTGATCTTTAAGCCAACTTTTTCACTCTCCTCTTTCATTTTCATCAAGAGGCTCTTTAGTTCTTCACTTTCTGCCATAAGGGTGATATCATCTCCATATCTGAGGTGATTGATGTTTTTCCTAGCAATCTTGATTCCAGCTTGTGTTTAATCCAGCCCAGATTTCTCACGATGTATTTTGCATATAAGTTAAATAAGCAGAGTGACAATATACAGCCTTGACTGTATATTGTACTCCTTTCCTGATTTGTAACCAGTCTGTTGTTCCATGTCCAGTTCTAACTGTTGCTTGCTGACCTGCATGTAGATTTCTCAAGAGGCAGGTAAGGTTGCCTGGTATTCCCATCTCTTTAAGAATTTTCCACAGTTTATTGTGACCCACACTGTCAAAGGCTTTGGCATAGTCAATAAAACAGAAATAGATATTTTTCTGGAACTCTCTTGCTTTTTTGATGATTCAGCGGATGTTGGCAATTTGATCTCTGGTTCTTCTGCCTTTTCTAATACCAGCTTGACCATCTGAAAGTTCACAGTTCACGTACTATTGAAGTATGGCTTGGAGAATTTTTAGCATTACTTTACTAGCATGTGAGATGAGTGCAATTGAGTAGTAGTTTGAGCATTCTTTGGCATTGCCTTTCTTTGGGATTGGAATGAAAACTTATCTTTTCCAGTCTTGTGGCCACTGCTGAATTTTCCAAGTGTGCTGACATATTGAGTGCAGCACTTTCACAGCATCATCTTTCAGGATTTGAAATAGCTTAACTGGGATTACATCACCTCCACTAGCTTTGTTCATAGTGATGCTTTCTAAGGCCCACTTGACTTCACATTCCAGGATGTCTGGCTCTAGGTGAGTGATTACACCATCGTGATTATCTGGGTCATGAAGATTTTTTTTGTACAGTTATTCTGTGTGTTCTTGGCACCTCTTCTTAATATCTTCTGCTTCTGTTAGGTCCATATCATTTCCGTCCTTTACTGTGCCCATCTTTGCATGAAATGTTCCCTTGGTATCTCTAATTTTCTTGAAGAGATCTCTAGTCTTTCCCATTCTATTGTTTTCCTCTTTTTCTTTGCACTGATCACTGAGGAAGACTTTTTTATCTCTCCTTATAAAATTAAAATCAGAAAATTGTGCCATGAGCTAGGCCAGTTATACAGGTGATATTCCAATAAATGGCCTATTTGAACTTGCTTTATAAATAAGAAAGTGATATCATACAATAAATGTCATAATTATTTTTATAAAGTTTTCTTAAGCAAAGAAGTGTAAATGTTAATTTATTTTAAGCCAAGGAGTTCTAATTTTGCTGCAGAGTTTGGTCTTTCGCTTTGATTAGAATTTAATTTCTGGGAAAGGTACTGTGCATTTTCACTTGACAGATGAAGGAATTTTATCTTCATGGGATTCCCAGGTGGTGCTAGTGGTAAAGAACCTCCTGCCACTGCAGAAGACATGCGAGTCATGGATTCAATCCCTGGGTTCAAAAGATCCCCCAGAAAAGGGCAACCCACTCTAGTATTCTTGCCTGGAGAATCCCATGGACAGAGAAGCCTGGTGGGCTACAGTGCATGGGGTCGCAAGGAGTCGGGCATGACTAAAGGAACTTAGCACTCAGCATGCACATGCACACAGATATTAAAAATCCATGCCAACGTTAGAAAAATTGAAACAAGATGTCTTTACATATTGCAGGGGCAACTACAGAAAGACAAAAAAAGAGGCTGTTTGTCCTGGCACCATCATCATCAGGAATTAAATGGGAAACTCTAAGCAATTATCCCCTGGCAAGTGACCCCAAAAAAAAGCATCAAGCTTCTTCCTAACAAAATAAGAATCCTTGAGAAGTACTCCCCAAAGCAGCAAAACATACCCCGCCCCCCCAAAAAAAAACATGGGGAAAACAGATTTGGGTAAGAAGAAAATAGAGAAAAAGCCTAGATGAAGGCCCAAAGAAGGCAGCTTTATTCCTCAGGAAATTCACATTAATATGCTCTAGAAAACACCTTTATCTTCTCTTTTTTCCCCCTTGAATCAGTTTAAAATAAAAGTATGGAGCCAAAAGTGCTAACATTTCAACTTCTGCTTGTTGAGATTTAAGTGGATTTTCATGAGTAAAATATGTTAAATAGCCAAACCTTTGCACTATCTACTTGACATTACAGTTTAATTTTCAGAAGATAAGGGCAAATAGCAATTTCAGTCTGTAGAATCAGTGGGATAAAATCACCACTGAGAAAATTATATGTGCAGTAGCTTTTTGTAACATGTCTCTAGAATATCAGAGATTAAAAACTAGGAGATTTGGAAATGAAAAAAGAAAACATTAAATTGAGAAAATATTTCATTTGCACAAAAGCTACTGATGCACATATACAAGAATCTTTAAAATGTCTTTCTGGTAGATTTTAACATTCGGGATATAGTATTCACTTTAAAAACACTCTACAAATGGAGGATTTGCTATTCAAAAAATTAAGGAATTTGTATATAATTATTTTCACTTCTCTGCCACTAATTTACTGAAGGACCTTGGTAGCAAGTCTCTTAACTGCCCCAAGTCTCAGTTTCCTTCTCACTTTCAAAAGATAAAAGAATTCTACAAATCTGGATCTTTAGATAAACAATTAGTATATGGTAGATAAAAGATGGTTAAAGAATCTTTGTTATCCCTCCCCCTGAGATGTGGAGCCAAATTCCAAATGAATGTCAGCTGGCTTTAGGAATTGCTAAGTAAGGAGGCCTCAGATAGCCACATAGTCACAGGAAGAGCAAAGATAGTCAGCCAACACCCATGTGCTCCAGCATCCCAGGCCACCTGACAGATATGTGAGTAGAGAAAACTTCAGATAACTCCAGCTCAGCTATCATTTGACTGTAATCATAACAGAGATCCCAAACAAGAACTGGCCAGCTGACCCAGTCAACCAAAAAGTGTGAGAAAGAATAATAAACTGTTTGAAGATACTATATTTTGACATAGCCTATTGCATTTCAATAGATAACTGGAGGGCTTCCTTGGTGGCTCAGATGGTAAAGAATCTGTCAGCAATGCAAGGGATCCAGGTTCATTCCTTGGGTTGGGAAGATCCCTTGGAGAAGGAAATAAGTGTAAAATTTTTTCAAAACTGTTTTCCTACAGTGGACCTCATAAGTAGCTTCTGTAAAACTCTAGGGTACTATGAGATGCTGTTAACGGGTTCACCAGTAGAGAGCAGTTTTTTGGAATGAACATAAATTTTGAGTTTCAAAAGTTGTAATGCTTATGCACAAAGTGATGCACAGTGACCATGCAGCTTTGTTATGAATTTCTTTATTGACTCCATATGGAATAAAATAGCAGAGCTGTGTATTTGGTTGATTCCATTCTCCATTTTTGGCACAGAAAGCTGTTGGCAATTTAGTGCTTTCTGTATTATAAGAAGGGGATGATGTTAGGTTGATGATAAAAACCTCTCCTTCCCAAATTATTTTTCTCAATTTCTTGTTATACATAATTGCCAGATTTGCAGGCATGAACAAGCTCTATTAGTGTAATGGAATTATGAGGGAAATTTTCATTATAAAGAAAAAAATCACGATATCCTTAGCTTCATTTGCCTCTTTTCTATTGTTGAACACATTGCAATACATGACTTGTGTAGATTAGAAATAAATTGTAATGGGACAGTTTTTAATTTTTTTGCAATACATTTCATTTAGTTATTTTTATATCTCTCTATTTTATATTTCTTTTGTTTTTGCTGTTGTCTTTTAGTCACTAAGTTGTGTCCCACTCTTTGCAACCCATGGATTGTAGCCCACCAGGATCCTCTGTCCATGGGATTCTCCAGGCAAGAAAACTGGAGCAGGTTGCAATTTCCTTCTCCAGGGCATTTTCCCGGGCCAGGGATCAAACCTGAGTCTCCTGCATCACAGGTGGATTCTTTACCACCGAGCCATGGGGGAAGCTCATTACTATTTTCTATTTTACCAAGATTTCTGAAGATCCAGTGTGTTCATGTTTGATGATACGGTATATGAGAGAAGAAGAGAAATTTAGATCTGTCCTAAAAGGAAAGTTATGACCAACCTAGATAGCATATTCAAAAGCAGAGACATTACTTTGCCAACAAAGGTTCATCTAGTCAAGGCTATGGTTTTTCCTGTGGTCATGTATGGATGTGAGACTTGGACTGTGAAGAAGGCTGAGCGCCGAAGAATTGATGCTTTTGAACTGTGGTGTTGGAGAAAGACTCTTGAGAGTCCCTTGGACTGCAAGGAGATCCAACCGGTCCATTCTGAAGGAGATCAGCCCTAGGATTTCTTTGGAAGGAATGATGCTAAAACTGAAACTCCAGTACTTTGGCCACCTCATGCGAAGAGTTGACTCATTGGAAAAGACTCTGATGCTGGGAGGGATTGGGGGCAGGAGCAGAAGGGGACGACAGAGGATGATATGGCTGGATGGCATCACTGACTCGATGGACGTGAGTCTGAGTGAACTCCGGGAGTTGGTGATGGACAGGGAGGCCTGGCGTGCTGCGATTCATGGGGTCGCAAAGAGTCAGACACGACTGAGTGACTGATTTGATCTGATAAAAGAGTATTCTGATAAAGTTCATGCTGAAGAAAATGAAGACCTCAATCACAAATTGTATAAGCTAATTTACTTATGGCAAGTCACATGATGCTAAAAAGATTTTGTGCAATAAACTAGAAACCAATGGCTTATCCAATATGTTTACTTGTCAACAGGTTTCATGAGTAAATGTCATTTGTCAAAGACTTTTTAATATTTATTTTTTGTTTTCTTGGCTGTTCTGGGTCTTCATTGCTACGTGAGCTTTTCTCTAGTAGAGGTGAGCGAGAGCTATTTGTTTAGTTGTTGTACTCAGGACTTCTCATTGCAGTGGCTTCTCTTATTGCAGAACATGGGTGCTAGAGCATAGGGCACACAGGCTTAGTCGTCCCATGGCATGTGGAATCTTCCCAGACTAGGGATCAAACCCGTGATCCCTGCTTTGACAGGTGGATTCCTTACCACTGGACTACAAGGGAAGTCCGGTAAATGTCATATTTTAGCATTTGCAAGATTCAAAAATAATTATGAATTTTATAATTTTTCTCTGTTGTGAAAAGCTGATCCCCAAAAGCAAACATCTCTTCATTTTTTAAAACACAGTATGTGCCTTGGATAAACTGACGTGGCATCTGTACCAATGGTCCTCTGTTAGACATTTTTGTCTCTCATGTGAAAAAAGAAAATACTATCATAACATGCTATTTTTATCACATCAGAAAAGTGCTAGAGTCAAATAGTGTTGGAGATGGAAGGATAGAAGTTCAGGTAATGGCCCCAAAATTGTTATTTTTTCATAAATCAAAACTATTTCATTTAAGAATATTCTAGAAAACTGTGAATGCTTCTCAACAGGATGTTTTAACTGAAAGATACTTGCAGAAGTGCTATCAAGAAATTAGCCAGATTTTGCGGAAATGCTTTGAAGATGAAGCATGACTACACAACACTGATATGCAGAACTTGGAAGGCATTTTTTCATCACATAAACCATTTGTATATATCTCAGCAAGGTCCTGGAGAAAAATGTTTAGACTTCAAGGAATGCAATTCTTGGATATCAAGGGAAATGGAGTATTTATAAACAACCATGTTGCAAAAGAAACCATAAAATGTTTCATTTGCTGCTTGGGCCTGAGAGTAAGGAAAAAGTTCAGCAAGTTTCAAATCCTATTGAGAACCAAAATTTCTGTTTATTTGTTTTTGACCAGATTGCAAAGCTTGCAGGATCTTAGCTCCCTGACCAGGGATTGAACCCAGACCACAGCAGTGAAAGCACTGAGTCCTAACCACTGGACCACCAGGGAATTCCTCCCAAACTCTTTAGAATATGGTAGACCCTCTTGAACAGTCTTTATGTATGACCCAGTGAAGGAATCTATCTTTGAATAGTCTTCTCAGCTGAAGAATGTGAATTTGAGAGACAAAGAACTTAATGAGCTATATTTAACCTGGCAATAAAGACAAAATTGACTGAATTCTGGAAAAGTTCTGGGCTTCTGAAAGCAAAACAAAAGTATCCTGCCATTATAAGATAGCAGTGAATGGTTTGCTTTGCTTTTCAGTTTCTTTCATGTTTGTGTAAACTTCTTTTTGCTGATCAAGTATCAAAAGCATGATACAAATTGTCTCATTTTTGTTGAAAATGTTATCTTGTGTGTTTATATCATTTTTAATCATAAAGTGAGAATTTTTGCAGCAAAAACACAAAGCAAAAATAAAACATACAGATTTTAGACTAAAGGTAAAATTTTACTTCTTCACATTTAGCTTCAAGTATTACTTTTTATCATATGTAGATTCATAAATAAGATCAAATAATCAACTTGTTTATATTTTGATAATTCTAAGCCTATATTGGAGTCTTATATGTCTGATTAGAAAATGTATTTTTTTAATTTATATAAAATTTGCATCATATGTTATATTTTTCCTCAGTGTTTTGGATTATGACTTTAAAGTTTTATTATTCATATTGTTAATAGATTTTCATATTGCAAATAGCCTTAATTAAATCAAATGGTGGCTTGTGTTGAAATTGAAATCTACCAAGCCTTCTTTTACAAGAAATAAATGTCATTTTGTCTTGAGACAGTTGTTTAACAGAAATTTGTTATGCATACCTTATGACTATGTAAAACTTATAAGATGGGAAGAAAAAACATTGTGAAAAGTAAAATTAATCTATTATTTTTTCTAAAAAATTTGACTAAAATCCCTTTCACTTTTTTAAAAAGTCTTATGGGTCTTTTTTAAAGTCTTTTTATTTTCTATCAGAGTATAGCCAATTAACAATGTGTGAGGTCTCAGGTGCACATCAAAACCACCAGCCCAATGCATAAACACATATCCATTCCCTTCCATTTTTAAACAAAAAATACTGTGCTTGAATCTGTTATACACCTCATCTCATTCACAAACACAATGAAGAAAAACACAATGACACTTTTAGTTTAATACGGATAAGGTTAAAAAACTTAAGTAGGATTTTTTTTTAATGAAAAGTTAAAGCTTCTTACACCTACAGCAGCCACTTGTGTTAGCAATTATAATCTTTGTAGAGGGTGGAATCATACAAAATGAACAGGCTAATAAGTTAGCTATAATAAATAGAACCATATTTGAAAATGGTATCCTGATGCAAAAGAACACTGGCATTTACTATAAGATTTTTTGATCTACAATGTACTGATCGATCAGATATACTGTGAGATATAGATATCATAACTTTATGCAGGACTTTCCTGAGTTTTGAGTGTTCTTCCAGAATAAAAACATTAAGAGATTGATTTAGAGTGATGATTTAAAAAATAGCACCATGGCACACTGTTACAACAAGAATTAAGGTATAGTAGTATGTTGTTCCATGTCCAGTTCTAACTGTTGCTTCCTGACCTGCATGTAGGTTTCTCAAGAGGCAGGTCAGGTGGTCTGATATTCTCATCTCTTGAAGAATTTTCCACAATTTGTTGTGATCCACACAATCAAAGAACTGGACATGAAACAACAGACTGGTTCCAAATAGGAAAAGGAGTACGTCAAGGCTGTATATTGTCACCCTGCTTATTTAACTTCTATGCAGAGTACATCATGAGAAACGCTGGGCTGGAAGAAGCACAAGCTGGAATCAAGATTGCTGAGAGAAATATCAATAACCTCAAACATGCAGATGACACCACCCTTATGGCAGAAAGTGAAGAGGAACTAAAAAGCCTCTTGATGAAAGTGAAAGAGGAGAGTGAAAAAGTTGGCTTAAAGCTCAACATTCAGAAAACTAAGATCATGGCATCTGATCCCATCACCTCATGGGAAATAGATGGGGAAACAGTGGAAACAGTGTCAGACTTTATTCTGGGGGGCTCCAAAATCACTACAGATGGTAAATGCAGCCATGAAATTAAAAGACGCTTACTCCTTGGAAGGAAAGTTATGACCAATGTAGATAGTATATTCAAAAGCAGAGATATTACTTTGTCAACAAAGGTCCGTCTAATCAAGGCTATGGTTTTTCCAGTGGTCACGTATGGATGTGAGAATTGGACTGTGAAGAAAGCTGAGCACCAAAGAATTAATGCTTTTGAACTGTGGTGTTGGAGAAGACTCTTGAGAGTCCCTTAGACTGCAAGAAAATCCAACCAGTCCATTCTGAAGGAGATCAGTCCTGGGTGTTCATTGGAGGGATTGATGCTGAAGCTGAAACTCCAGTACTTTGGCCACCTCATGCGAAGAGTTGACTCATTGGAAAAGACCCTGATGCTGGGAGGGATTGGGGGCAGGAGAAGAAGGGGACGACAGAGGATGAGATGGCTGGATGGCGTCACCAACTCAATGGACATGAATTTGAGTGAACTCCAGGAGTTGGTGATGGACAGGGAGGCCTGGCGTGCTGTGATTCATGGGGTCACAAAGAGTCGGACACGACTGAGCGACTGAACTGAACTGAGCTGAAGTGAAATAAGTATGTTGTTCCCTGGTGCCAAACAAATTTAACACTGCAACTTGATGAACTCTTCCAAAATAGCTGCTCTTGCTGAAGGATGAAATGAAGGAAGAGAGGAAGGAAAAAGGGAAACAGAAGAAAAAGGGAAGAGAGGAAAAGAGTGAGGGAAAGAGAGAAAAAGAGAGACACCGTGAAACTTTATGACAATAACAACAACAAAACTCTGAGCTGAATAGTCAATCACTGTGCTACAATTTGTGTTTTTGAAAGGACATGTACACATTCATATTTAAATAGCCATGGAATATTCCTAGAAAGATGCCTAGTTCAATGTTTACCTAAAGAGAAAGAGTCTAGGGACTTGGGGTCCAAGATCTACTTTTCATTTTTGTATCTCCACTGTTTGGAGTATTTTTTAGGAATGTCTAATTTTCTCACAGAAATCTGGTTAACAATAGTAAGTCCACTTTAGTAATGACCTAGTCTCCAGGAGCCCATTCCTAGGCTTAAGATGAAGAAAGATATCACTCTGACTTGCGGGATTGGAAGCAAACAAGGAATTCTTAGATGAAGGATTAAGGAGCAGAGAAATTGAGTGAAAAAGGAGTAAACACTGAGGAGTTGGAAGAACACTACAAATTGTACAATATGATTCTTCACTCCTAATTCCTTCTGATCCTGAAGAAAATTTACTTTGAATGTGCTTAAATTTCTTGTAAAACCTGAAAAAGATGTCACATGAGATTATGGGATGAAGTTGGGAAGAAGTGGGAGAAACATAATGGATGTCTTGGTTGACAGAATCAAGTAATCAGACTTTATTTCATACCTACAGAGAGACAAAGGTGGAAGGAAAGACAAAAAGAAGGAAGGGAGGAAGGAAAAAGGGAGAGAAGAAAAAGGGAAGAGAGGAAAAGAGTGAAGGAGAGAAAAAAGGAGAGAAGGGAGGGAGGTAAAAAGAAACAAGAAGAGAAAAAGAAAATGAAAGAAAGGCAGAGAAAGAAAGGAAGATACAGAAAGAGGAAAAAGAAAGAAAGAAAAAAGGAAATAAATTAAGTGCTCTGAGAGAAATTCAGTGCTAGGCCCAATCTGATCAAATGCAAATATACTCATGTTCTGTAAAGAAATGAACTGAAGGAACTAGAAGCCAGGGACCAGGTACTTGACACTTCAGGAACTAAGCAGAGGAGAGGAGTGAGTCAGCCCAGAGGACAGAAGATTCCAGTGGGGAGGAGACAGGGTGGAATGTAGAGAAATATAGATGTCACTAACTACTCCTTCAGAGAAACAAGTTTGCAGACGATATGAGAAAAAAGGTGTTGGACAATGTGAGAGACAGTGACATAAAATAATGGAGAAGCTTGTAGAGATATTAGCTGACGCTGAAGTGAGCCAGTTTTCATGTAATAACCATGAGTAATAGGAAGGGAAGAGATACAGGAACATGCTGGTGAAGTCTATCATCTTTGAAATATGGTGTAGACTGGATGCAAAGGAGATTCCCCAGAGAGGAATAGTCAGGAGTAACAGAGATCCTCTTAGATTATCTGAAGTATAGTCTTATCTGAATGAAAAAATGCAGAAATTTTAGCACTTCCACCTTCAAAGAACTAAGCACCCCTTATTTAGGCCAGGGGTGGGCAGAAAAATAAAGTGGTAAACAAGGAACTGAAACTAGAGACTACTATTCAAATCCAAATTCATGCGCAAAGTAAGAAAGTTTAAATGAAGTGGCAGGGTACCTGTAATGAGTAGGGGTATTTTTAGCACAGTTGGTAAACCTTAACTTAATGACTGAGCATGTGCGGGGCTAAAGAGAACTTACAGGTGGAGGGGAAAACAGGAATGTGAAAATGGAAACTCCAAAGTCCTAAGATCAGTGACTTGGGAGAATATGCTTATTGTTGCTTCCTTTTATGAAGGCATTAAGAGTTAATCATGGAATGGAAGGACATGCTGCTTAGCTCTGTCTTACCACACCTTTACTATTTATATGTGTAGAGCCAACTTCATCTTTTTTCGTTCCCTAATATTGAAATGGACAGGAGAAAACCCTTATCACATTGGTCCTTGTTTCTGTTCCTTCACACAAAAGAATATTATAACCTAAAGTTTAGTTTAGGATGGAGTTAACATTACATTTCTACCAGCCATCTGTATTCTGTTCCTGTACTTGAGGTAGCAATCACGTACTCATAAAGTAAAAATCTAAAGCCTGAAACCCATTAATTTCCATGTGAAAAGTCTTGATAGGAAAATATCCAACAATAAACTGAAAATGACCTAACAGTAAAAACTGGCTTTCACTGGCTGTTCCTTTTTCCATACATACATCCATTTCTCTGCTACAAAATGGCCACATGAGTTTTCGGTGTCAATAGCTTTCCAAAATATCTTAATATTTTATAGGTGTTCTTACTAAGTTATAGTTTCTTAATTATTCTCAGGTTTGTAATTTTAGAACTCTGGCAATTCCTATATTAACTTATATCTGATGGCAAAATGCTGGAGAAGTCCCTTCAATTTTGAAGATATTGGAAAGAGTTTATCAGTTTTAATTTTGTTATCCAGCTCTGAAATAAAAAAGATAAAGATATTTTTCCCCATTGGTATGCTTTGTGTCATCCTTCAGAAGCAAAAGGCTTTAAAAATTAGCTTTAAAAAAAAAAAAGTAAGTGCTTTTCCCTACCCTATATCTTAAAAAAAAAAAAAAAAATAGGACATTAAAAGGCATTTATTTAACTTTTGTTTTCATTCTTTCTTTAATAACTATTGGTCAAATGACTTCATCTCCTTTAGTCTTACTACCCATTTTGACAATATTCAACATTTTTTGAGCCCATATTATGTATCAGAAATAAATGATAAAATGGTAAATAAGGTAACCTCGTAATTTACTTATTTCTCACTATAATACATACTAACTGATGGTACTAGATACAGATAAATATGACTATCTCCATGTGTGTTTCCTAGAATGTTCTCTCATACTATTTGTGCATACAGGAGTCCAATGTTATCTACTTCATAAAAAGTCTTTCATTTTCCGTTTTGCAATTTTGTTTCTGAATTTCCATAGCTCTTGTGTTTCTTTCATGCATTTCGATAGTCAATCATTTTCCCCAAATTTTGCACCTCCTTTTCAATTAATGGCAAATTGATGAAAATGTCTCCATTTGATTTTTTTGTATTCCTCACATATTTTTGTATTCCTTTTTGTGTCTGCTATAATGCTTGTCCTTTTTAGATATTCAACAAATATTTGTAGAAATGATACATTTCAGTAGATACTGACATTTTATCATGTTTTCCCAACTGGAATTTAAGAATCTTCTTTGACTCTGTACCTGTTACTTACTACACCTTTTGAACCAAATTTCACATTTTTTTCCATAGTATACTTGGTATATTTAAAATTCTATTCTTCCCTGTTTCACCAATAAATCAAATTTCCAATCCTTCCCTGTCTTATCTTGGAAATCTTAAAAATATTTTCTGGAAATCCATTCTAGATTCAGTAGCCAAATAGTTTTCTTCTTGCTCTCTTAAAAACCTCAACCACCTCCTTGAAATAATTCATTTTCTCTCCAGCCTTGCATTAAGAAAAAGGAATTCTTGACCTTAGCTTCTTAGACATCAGTCTCAGCTATTAAATGAAATACTGTTATCTATTCTTTTTAGCACTAATATAACCCACACATTAAGATATCTCTTTTGCTAATTACTTTTTAGATTTGTTTTTATCTCTTTTACGTTTCACTTTCCAAGCAGAGAGGAAGGAAAAGGGGAGAATGAACTGTGGAGCTTTAAGATTATAATAGAGATATGAAGTACTATAACCATTACTTTAAAAACTTGCAGAAAGGATAATGGTATGTATGGATTATAACGGTTTTTCTATATGTAGTTAATGTTAACTAGTTGCAGGATTATTTTGGTCATATTTTAGAATACATATGTATGAATATGGTAATGGCTCAAAAATATATATTAATTGATGGCATTTCTGAAGAAGTCATCTGAATTGATAAAAATGGCATCACTATAAATCTGATCAAACACAAAAGGGCATGCAACTTCTTAGAAAATATTTTGTGGCTAATAGCCCCAAATTCCCTGCGTACTTTGTAGCCATTGAAATATAAGAGCAGCATTAGGGGAGGAAAGTGATGCCAAAAATTAGAAGGTAACCTGAAATAATCTTCATGGGAGTGGTTTATATCAATCAATTCATGTGGTTTTATATTAAACCAGAAAAAAAAGTACCAGACTCTCTAATATTCAATTAGAATTTCCCAGAAATTTCACAGTTGCTTTTCCACAAGGAAAAAGAAACTTCTATATTTTCCTGATTCTGGAAATATAGCAATCATATATCCTGGATTATACTGGAGTGACTTACTGAGTACGCACCCATACAGAACCATGCCTGCATACTAAGTCACTTTGGTCGCGTCTGACCCTTTGTGACTCTATGGACTGTAGCCCACCAGGCTTCTCTGTCCACAGAATTCTCCAGGCAAGAAGAGTGGAATGGGTTTCCATGCCTTCCTTCAGAGGATCTTCATGACCCAGGGATTGAATCTGTGTCTCTTTTGTCTCCTGCATCGGCAGGTGTGTTCTTTATCACTAGTGCAACACCACATTTATTTAAAAAAAACTTTCCCATGGCTGGATCCTGCATCAAAATACATGCCCCAACACATAATTCTGAAAAAAGAAAAAAATCTGTAGAAATTTCAGAACTTTCTTTCATTTTGGTGTTTAAATTTAAGTTTTTATTAGAGTCAACCCCTTTCTTTTCTGTTAACTAAACACTGTGTTAGTTTTATTAGAGAAGTGGAATTGGCTGACTGAAATAAAACTTTACCTCTAAGTCTGGAAAGATCAGAATTGATCCTGTAGCCTACAGGCTAATCCATCAACTGCTCAATGATCAGATTCTGTCTCTCTAAGATGAATAAAGAGAGGGTGTAATACAAAAGTCTAGGGTACATGAAATGAAAATTCATTTAAGGTCAGATTTGACCACGTGCACAATGATGAGGAGCAAACTGTTCTCTTCTTTTGGCTTGAAGAACAGAACAGACATGAAGCCACTAAGTGGCATTTCAGGCAGCTCCAATGAGCTGTGTTTCTTCATGTCTCAGTGCAGAAAGAAGTCAGCACAAGGCAAAATGATAGATAGTGATTTATTAGAATAGGACACTTGAGAGGCTTACAAGTTGGGGGCTGAGGGAGTTCTGTGCCCTGAGAACTAATTGAGCTACAGTTTTATAATAAAAGGAAGAGTGGGGAGGGGAAACACCACCTTCTTCCTTATTTCTTCAGTAGACATCATGCTTCCATCATCAGCTCCCCCTCTATGTCAGACAGGGGAGTTTTGTTATCCCTAGATGGTCAAGACAGGATTATCATGGCACTAAGGAAAAATTATTTCAGGTCTCAAGGCAGTGAGGGTCTTCCACTTTAAAATGTCACTTTTCCACAAATTACTGTTGTTGTTTTTCTTTTTTTTGGGGTGGGTGGGGGGGTGACTTCCCTCATAGCTCAGTTGGTAAAGAATCTACCTGCAATGCAGGAGGCCTGGATTCAATTCCTGGGTCAGAAAGATCCCCTGGAGAAGGAAATGGCAACCCACTCCAGTATTCTTGCTTGGAGAATCCCATGGACAGAGGAGCCTGGTGGGATACAGTCCATGAGGTCGCAAGAGTCGGACACGACTTAGTGACTAAACCACCACCACCAGTGTTTTTTCATGTTTGCAGGGGGCTTCCTGGTAACTCAGCCAGAAATGAATCTATCTGCAATGTGGGAGACCTGGGTTTGATACCTAGGTTGGGACAACCCCCTGGAGGAGAGCATGGCAACCCTCTCCAGCATTCTTACCTGGAGAATCCTCAGGGACAGAGCAACCTGAGGTCTATAATTCATGGGGTCGCAGAGTCAGACATGACTTAGCAACTAAGCACAGCCCAGCACAGCACATGTATGCAGGGAGCATATCTTAGGGGTCATTACATTATTCAGTTCACTGGGCAAGATGT
The DNA here is from genome assembly GCF_027580195.1 of Bos mutus. Lineage (NCBI taxonomy): Eukaryota > Metazoa > Chordata > Mammalia > Artiodactyla > Bovidae > Bos > Bos mutus. Next base: position 54,488,822 of record NC_091617.1, read on the forward strand.
GGGTCTCATACCACCATTATTTATTCTTTCGGGTGCATGTCTCATGCTCCTACTGCAGTTTTGTTACTAAACAAGTCTGCTTGGTTTTGTGGTTAAGTGAACCTGTTTTCTTGAGTGCTCATTAATTTACAGGAGTCTCCCATATTTTCTGTTTACTTACAATCCCCTAGTGGGATTAACTATTTAATCACTTACTTTGTCCCTTTACTCTGCCCCTTTAGACATTCAAAGAGAAGTCCTGGCCCCAAGGTCCTCAAGTTCTCAAAGGTTGTCTCCCATGGGGACTGGGTAAGACTTGCTTCTTATATTTTTCTATACAGCTTTCTACTTCAGCCTGCCTACAGGGGGCCTTTGGGCTTCCCTGGTGGTTCAGTGGTAAAGAGCCTGCCTGCCAATGCAGGAGACATCAGTTTGATCATCGGGTCAGGAAGATCCCTTGGAGAAGGAAATGGCAATCCACTTCATATTTTGGCCTGGGAAATCCCACGGACAGGACCCTGGCAGGCTGCAGTCCATGGGGTCACAAAAGAGTCGGACATGACTTAGCGACTAAACAACAATAACAAAGGGGTCCTTTGTTACCAAAGCATGTTGACTAGAACACTAGTGTTTGAGCTATGAGTTGCTACTTAGGAAAACATTGTGTAACTGAGGCAGATTTCTAGGTCATTCCAATTAAAATATATTTTAGGGGGAGATACTCCATGGAAGATTAATTATTTTCATTTCTTAAAAATATTACTTTCTTCCTTATCTACCATAATGAATACTTTAAACAGAGAAGCAAAAGGCAAGGGAGAAAAGGAAAGATATATCCATCTGAATGCAGAGTTCAAAAGAATAGAAAGGAGAGATAAGAAAGCCTTTCTAAGTGATTAATGCAAAGAAATACAGGAAAACAATAGGAAGGGAAAGACTAGAGATCTCTTCAAGAAAATTAGAGCTACCATGGGAACATTCATCTTCCCTTATAGTTCAGTCAGTAGAGTCTGCCAGCAATGCAGGAGACCTGGGTTGGATCCCTGGGTCGGGAAGATCCCCTGGAGCAGGAAATGGCAACCCACTCCAGTATTCTTGCCTAGAGAATCCCATGGACAGAGGAGACTGGCAGGCTACAGCCCGTGGGGTCACAGAGAGTAAGACACGACTTAGCGACCAAGCAACCACCACATGGGAACATTTCACGCAAAGATGGGCACAATAAAGGACAGAAACGGTGTGAACCTAACAGGAGCAGAAGATATTAAGAAGAGGTGACAAGAATACTTTAAATAGAACTTTCTTTAAATATTATTCCCTTAAAAAGTTGGGAAGATCATTCAAATTTGTAACTATTTTAATGAGTCAAAGAGTGCAAGGAACAGCCTAAATATAGTCTCTTGTCTTAGCTTTCAATAGACTAGCCGTGTGTCTACAAGTCATAAGTATGGCAAGTCACTTTCTCATAGCAATCAAGAGACACAAGGCCTAATTCGTTCATCCAAAAGCAAGGAGGTTAAATTAGAGGTCATCAAAGATTTCTTCAAGCATAAGAAAAAGTTGTGATTTCTATATTCATAGGAAGTGATGCCCAGGAAAAATTAAAAATAGCCACAGTTAGGAATTTTTAAGCTTTCAATTAACTTGCTCAGCTGTGAGCACTGTGATAAAATTGCTGTGTAATTGTGATTAATGTTGTAATCATTATGATAATTTTTATCATAACAAATCAGGAAGAGATATCCCACAGCTACAAAGGCAACAATACAGTACAGATTGCTGCTAATATTAACACTTTTCATTTATATAGAGTTTTACAGCTTAAGAAAATATTTTATGTGCATTTTTTCGTTTGATCCCACACCTACTCTGTGAAATATGCCTTGATAAAATATGCTCTCAGAAACTTTAAGATGGAATCATGGAGGCTAACAGATGATTTTCAAGTTAGGGGAGAATTAGTACAACTTATAAGGCCAACAAAACTGTAATTCCCAACATTTTAAGTGGGTATGTAGGTCACAAATCACTTTAGAATCTGAAAAGACCTATGAATCTCTACCCAAAGCATGTACAGACCTACAACTATTGACACTAGAGACCCTCTAGGTTTTCATGAATCCTTCGTTATTTACCTCTAGTTCTATCTCAGAACACTGTGAAATTTGAGAACTCATCAAAGGGGAAAGTAAAATAAATTTTTCCTTAAGTCTATACATGTAGGTAGAAGAAGAAAAGATATTTAGGTAGTAGGATATTTAGAAGAAAAAAATATATTTAAGTGTAGGTAAATAAGAAAGGGTATTTTGTATTTACTGAGTGATGCTTACATGTGAAATATTTTACATTCTTATCCTATTTAACTCTAATTAAATAGAATTTAAGGTCCAGAAAGTCTATACACAATTAGAAAGCAACAGGAGGAATTTAAATGTAAACAGTTAGGCTCTGCACAAAGGATAAATTTAAACTTAAAAAAAAAAAAAAAAAACTTTAAGAGAATTTAACCTGAGGAAGAGTCTCTGGTCCTTAGAAAGGATGTATTCTTTCTGTTACAACATATTGGCTAGCATGTTACTGCATTGTTCAGGAAAATAAAACAACCACTCTTGTTTGACTGTCTTTGTCAACACTTGAGCTTAAGAGTTTAGATAACTGACTTTGCACAACTCCATCTTTAAGTGAGGAGAGACCATGTGGTGCATGAAGAAGTGATGATGTCATATTATATTCAATAAATTATTTATATTGTGAAGATACATTTGAGGGGAACAGAGCAGACTAGAGATATAGCAAGACTAGATATAAGCACATATCAGGCAAACAGAAAAGATGGTTTATCCATGATGCCAGAAGCAGTGAAAACAATGCCTATCAGAGTGATGTGGGACTGCCACAGAGGAGGAAGGGTGAGTCACAGCTATAACCTGTCTTCAGGTGTATAAGCGTTGCCTCAGGGCTGGACGCCTCCTCCCATATTGAGAAGGGTCACTTCCTGGTTGTACTTAGAGGTACACTCTTACCATGGTCACCTTTTGTCAAGGCTGTGATCCATGGGCAGAGCCCTACTATGCATTTACTGGGCCAATCTTCTAATTCCTACCCACCCCGGTATTAGTGGACCCCAAAACATTGTCCTTCAGTGATAGTCTATAATAGCTGTTTAGTGAAAATGAAGCACTTTAACTCTCTGGGTCCTTGCTTCTCTTCAGTTCATTTACCTGCCAAAGGATGGAATCCAGCACTGTTAGAGGAACTTCCTGCAAAAGACTCCTCCGGGTTGATTTCCATGGGAGCCTCTCCTGGGAATTTACTGCTGCCACTACCGGACTAAGAGATGGTCATTTCTCCAGAGATTGAGCTCCTAGAAATCTCTGGTCTACCCGTTTCTTTTTGTTTATAGGTAACATGTTTCTCTCACTATCTCCATGACAATACTACATGATGCTCCAATACAGACACTTGTCAGAATCATTTGGAAAGCTTTTACATATATTGATTCCAGGACTCAATTCTTATGGCTGCCAATATGGTAAATCTGAGGAGAGATCCAGAAATCTGCCTATTTATCCATGCATCTATTTATCCTTCCATTTGTCCACCTCCCTAGGTAACTCTGGCCATCAGTTTGGAGTATCTCTGGATTAAAAAACATGCAGGGTCAGGTCCACAGTTCAGAGCTTTTATTTGGATATCACTAGGAAATAAATACCCACAAAATAATTCAGAGTCTTGGACATGTTAGAATACATTTTAGGATGCATAACAATTTTTATTAGGGAAGCTTAGAATGAAAACTGCATGATTTTTGGGAAGATGTAAATACACAGTCTTATTATTCAAGTTTGGCACCAATTGCATCTGCCAAAAAGGCTTTAATTAACAGACCCAGCTCTGGGCTTGAGTTTTTCTTTCCCAGCCCCAGGATGAACTTTCCCTCCTGGTGTCATGACATCCAGGAAGCAAGGCAGTCTCCTCTTTGAAACTCTGATTGATGCCCAGAGCTTCATGTCTAAATTGCCCTTCTCAAAGTCACTTGAACTGTGACCCAATCAGATTTTTCTGCTTTAATCACAATCTCAGTGAGCGCATTCCAGATTTACCTCTATTCTTAATTATCTTTTTCAATAATGAGCTCAACTTTATTCACATCCTTTTATAGCTCCTATTTACTTGGTAGGTGCTACTGTAATAGATTCTCCTTTCAGTTACATTGCCTCAAGATCACAATTTCCTTTGGCATTATCAGAGTTACTCCCATACATATTTATTTTATCATATGATATCTGTTAAACAGGAGCAGTCCAACTTCATTGTAAGAAGGTATAGTTTCTACAAGCCTATAAAGTGCAAAGAGATTGCTGTGCTTCTTAATTTAAGAATGGTTGTGTAGCAAATGGAGTTTCTCAGGTGGCATTAGTTGTAAAGAACCTATCTGCTATGCAGGAAACACAGGAGACTCAGGTTCAATCCCTGGGTTGGGAGGATCTCCTGGAGGAGCTCATGGTAACCCACTCTAGTATTCTCATGGACAGAGGAACCTGGAGGACTATAGGGGGTCAAAAAGAGTTGGACATGACTGAAGCGACTTAACACCATACCACAGCATGTAGCAAACAGCACCATGGAACTTAGAAAGTTCCAAATGGAAGCTAAAGAATGAGAATTCTAGAATTTGTAGGTTTAAGTTCTTGAGGATGAAGGAGATATGCAAAAGAATAGAGAACATCAAAGAAGTAAAAGAATAAAATGAAGAAAGTAAAATTTTAAAATCACTGACAGCAATAGGAACTAAAAATGAAAAGAACAAATAATTTCAGAATGCTAAAGATGCAGGTGGTGACCCTGTATTGCAGTTACTTCAATTTAGTTATCCCAGCTTACGTTTAGAAGATACTGTCCGTTCTGGATTCATATGATTACCACATGGGGTGCCCTTATTTCCTTTGTGAGACTCAAATCTCCTATTTCCTGGTCTAACACATTTACTTTAGATTGCCTTGCAATTCCCAGTGATTTCAACTTCAATTTAATGCTAGCAATAATTGACTTCTGGTTAATTCTGAGCTTCATTTACAGGAAAGAAATCGATATTGTGTGCTGTAGTTTCTGAGATCCACCCGGACAGTGCTCAGAGGAATCCAAAGCTGGCATTTTCAAGACAGAAATCATAGGCACATGTATACCTGTGGCGGATTCATTTTGATATTTGGCAAAACTAATACAATTATGTAAAGTTTAAAAATAAAATAAAATTAAAAAAAAAAAAAAATCATAGGCTCTACTGAACACAGTGAAGCAAAAGTCACAAGATAGAAATTAGAAGTCTGCTCAAATCTGTGAGTCTGAAACAAAGTCTAAGCAGTATTTCTGACCAAAAAAAAAAAAAATCCAAAATAGAATCTCTTACATTTTTCTTTATTTGATCATCATAATTCAAGGAAATTTCCAACTCAGGGATGGAACCTATACCTCCTGTGTCTCCTGCATTGGCAGGCGGATTCTTTACCCCTGAGCCACCCGGGAAGCCCTACATTCTATATTATAGCACTCTAAATAATTGTGTTATTCAATGTGTTTCCAAATACCTTCCATTGTTTTATCTTCATAGCAGGAGGTAGACAGATTGATCAATTGTGTTTTATAGTGAGAAGTCAATATTTAGAATAATGAAAGGTCTTGCCTCAAATCATTCAGCAGGGCATTGATGTAGATGAGATTAGAAGTTAGATCTCATTGTTCTGAGGCCTTGGGAAGTATCATTATCTACCCTGTTATCCCTAATTAATTTATACCAATATAAGATGTATTCATAAATAAAAGAATAAAGGACAAATGACAGAGGAATATAAGCATTACATAATATGTGTATATATATATATACATAAGATATATGATATGATGTTTCATATGATAAATGAGAATTTATTAAATCTGACAGATCATAGAATCAAGGTTAAGAATACAAGCTGTAGTCCAAAATCTGTAATCCCGTGCTATGTTTCCATTTCCATGTCTGTAAAATATAGATAATGTTAGTATTTATCAAACAGAATCAGTGGGCAGACTAAAAGAGTTAGTACACATAAAACACCTAAAATAGCATATGCAATGGCATTTCACTTATAAATTATATTGGTATGGTCACAAAATATGAGAAATACTATATTAATTTAACTTTTAAAATTTTAAACATAAAATACTTCAAATGCACATAAAAGCACAGAAAATAAAATACTGGATATCTATATACAGAAAGTGGGCCTTAGGAAGCAGTGCTGTTAATAAAATTAGTGGATGCAATGGAATTCCAGTACAGCTATTCAAAACCCCAAAGGATGATGCTATCAAAGTGTTGCACTCAATATTTCAGCAAATCTGGAAGACCCAGAAGTGGCCAGAGGACTGGAAAAGGTCAATCCTCATCCTAATTCCCAAGAAGCATAGTACTAAAGAATGTTCTAACCATCGGACAACTGCACTCATCTCTCATGCTAATAAGGTCATGCTTAAAATCTTGCCTGCTAGGCTTCAGCATTACATGAACCAAGAACTTCCAGGCTTCAGAGCTGAGTTCAGAAAAGGCAGAGGAACCAGAGGTCAAATTGCCAACATTCGCTGGATCATAGAGAAAGCAATGGAATTTCCAAAAAAATCTACCTTTGTATCAACAACTACGCTAAAGCCTTTCACTGTGTGGATCTTAACAAACTGTGGAAAGCGCTTTAAGAAATGGAAATTCAAGACTGTTTAAACTGTCTCCTGAGAAACCTGTATGCAGATAAAGAAGCAACAGTTAGTACCCTGTATGGAAAAGCTGATTGGTTCCAGGGTTGAGAAAGGAGTAGACAGGGCTGTCTGCTGTCACCCTGTTTATTTTGAGCACATCAGGAGAAATGCCAGGCTGGATGAGTAACAAGCTGGAATCAGGATAGGTGGGAAAAACAACAACCTCAGATATGTGGGTGATAACCACTCTAATGGCACAAAGAGAAGAGGGACTAAAGAGCTTCTTTTTGAGGGTGAAGGAGGAGAGTAAAAGAGCCAGCTTAAAACTAAATACTAAAAAACTAAGATCATGGCCTCCAGCCCCATTACTGCATGGCAAATAGAGGGGAAAAGGTGGAAGTAGTAACAGATTTCCTCTTCTTGGGCTCTAAAATCACTGAGGATGGTAACTGCAGACATGAAGTCATAAGACGATTGCTTCTTAGCAGGAAAGCTTTGACAAACCTAGACAGTGTGTTGAAAAGCTGAGACATTACTCTGCCAACAAAGGTCTATATAGTCAAGGATATGGACTTCCCAGTCACATACGGTTGTGAGAACTGGACCGTAAAGAAGGCACAGCACCAAAGAATTGATGCCTTCAAACTGTGATGTTGAAGAAGGCTCCTGAAAGTCCCTTGGACAGCAAAGAGGACAAACCAGTTAATCAAAGGAAATCAATCCTAAATACTTGTTGGAAGGACTGATGTTGAAGCTCCAGTATTTTGGTCATCTGATGTGAACAGCTGACTTATTGGAAAGTCCCTGATGCTGGGAAAATTGATGGCAGAAGGAGAAGAGGGCATCAGAAGATGAGATGCCTGGATGGCATCACCGATGCAATGGACATGAACTTGGGCAAACTTCAGGAGCTGGTGAGGGACAAGGAGGCTAGTGTGCTTCATTCCAAGGGGTAGTAAAGACTTGGACATGACTGGGAGACTGATTAACAACAACAACATATGTGGAAAACCCAGATTTATCAAACGTTAACATCTTCCTTTATTTCTTCCAAATCATTCTTTATCAAGAGTTAAACACTACAGATACAGTTAAGACTCCACTCTCTATTCCTTATCCCTCTTTCCCTTGAAGGAACACTACTCTGATGTTGGTGTGGGTAAGTTTCAAGTATTTATCTTTTAATATGTATATTATCATTTATATATTTTAAAATTTACATATACATCATCAAACTGTGAAATATCCTTTTATCACTCAACTTAATGATGTTTTTAAAAGCATCATTAGTTTGAGTGATAAAAGGACATTTTATATTTTATATTCTTTTGTACATAAAAGGATATCAACTATTAATCTCTGCTTGATTCATCTTATGCTTACTGCTACTGCTGCTGCTAAGTCACTTCAGTCGTGTCTGACTCTGTGCGACCCCATAGAAGGCAGCTCATCAGGCTCCCCCCATCCTAGGATTCTCCAGGCAAGAACACTGGAGTGGGTTGCCATTTCCTTCTCCAATAGGCTTACTAATGCTTACTAAATAAGCATTCTACTTTATCAACTAAAACTAAATTTATTCATTCCTCTCTTAAGAGATGACTAGGCAGGTAGTTTTCATTTTTCTTCTATTGCAAAAATACATTGATTTTCTGCACACTTGGGAGAATTTTTCTGAGCAGATATCTAGATCTCTACTTGTTCTTGAATTGCTAAGTTGCATCCAACTCTTGTGAATCTATGGACTATAGCCCTCCTTGACTATAGGGATTGACTATAGTCAATCTTTGACTTGACCTGACTGGGATTTCCAGTCAAGGATACTGAAGTGGGTTGCCATTCCCTTCTCCAGTGGATCTTCCCATGTCTCATGCTTGGCAGGCAGGTTCTTTACCACTGAACTGCCTGGATAGCCACCACTATCTATCAAACAGACTCCATGGGCATCTTCAGCTATGCAGGTTCCAACAAACTGCTTTCCAAAATTTTGGTAACAATTGACTCTCCTACCAGCAGGACTATTTTCCTGCACCCTTACCATATTATCAGACTCAAATTTTGCCAACTGAAAGTATGTGAAGTGGTATATAATTGCTTTTAATTTACATGATCTGATTATTAGAGGGAGCAAGTATCTTCTAAAAGTTCTCTTATTACATTTTACATCTTTCGATTGTTGTGTAGGGATGTGAGATGGGGAAAAAGCACAAGAGAGTCAACAGTAAGATGCTAAAATAAGTAATCACTACCTAGTTATCTATGTAGTTATAGCCTGAAGACTCATGTAATTCAAAGAATCTTAACAATGCCATTTATAAACAGGAAAATAATCTGTCACTCCTTACCTTGATTTTGTTGTGTTTGTATTATAGCAACCACTCTCATGATTCTTATATACTTATTCTACTCTTCTTAAAACAATTGGCAACCACAGAGAAAAACAAAATCATAAAATAAGAATAACTTGGGATAATGTGATGTATTTCTCTCAAAAGTGTACACTCCCACATGCCTAACTGGGATAAAATGACCCTTTGAATATTTAAATGAGTTATGACTGAAAAATTCAGTTAATGAGCAACAACTAAAATACAAAAGAAAGACAACATGGATAAAGTCTGTCAGCTGCTTCTGAGACTAAAAGACTAGCATGACTATGAAATAGCTTATTTTTAATTAAAGTACAATAAATCATAAAAGATTTTACTGTGGGGCATCTTTCAAGAAAAAAATCATCCATTGTGTCTCATGAAAAATTGAAAATGAAAAATCTTCATTTCTGCATTCAGTGTAATTACATTTGCTATTAATTGCCATAGACTTTGTGGATACCTTGGTGGGATGTTTCAAACAAGCACAATTACTATGACAGCTCTGCATTTTATAACATTTTGTATTTTCCCCTGATTTATATGTTTTTAGGCTACACATTAACATGCTTTGTTGCATTCCGTATAGAATGAAATGGGATCAATGCACATCTTAAACTCATTATGCTGATATTACAAATGCAAATTGCCTGCTACCTACAGAGTAGTTAAATATCATCCTGAAGTTTCCTGTTACTTATGAACAATTTAGAAATAACATCTGCAATTTTAAATATGTTTTATTTGTCTACTCAGTCTTGTGGTGCTCCCAAATATATGCCATATCTTGGAGGAAGACTTGCAAAGGCAAACTTTTTTGTTTGTTTGTTTGTACATCTAGCATTTCCATCTCTCTGTTGAGGTGTCAACACAAACTCTTTGCTGTCCACAGACAGGGGCCACATTTTCAGAGAGGTGGCTTCAGTCTTTAGAGCCCCTCATGACAAACCAGCAAGCACTGAATATCCCTGGGATTCCAAAGACATGCTTTGTGAAGCTACTCCCACAAGCAGCATCACAGAATAGTACTAACGAGGAGAGGAAATGAATACCAATTTGGTCCCAGTATGTGACAGCATTTCCAGGACAATATAGGCTTCAAAAGCATAATTATTGCACCAATGTCTGCTTGCAAATGTCATAGGAGAAGTTGCAACAATTTGTATAGGGAGCATATTCTCTTCTTAAGGATCAGAAAAAATGATTTGACTTCTTTGCCTCTCTTGGGTCTCATGCTTTCAAAGACTAGACACAGAGTTCAATTAAGATTTCTCTTCTTTTCTGCAGGCTTGGGGCTTCATTTGGTTTCTCAGTTAATGAAAATTTATAGCTGCTTTGCTTTCTTATTTTTTAAAAAAATCTTCAACCTTTTTGTTTTTCTTATGTACACATCCACCACTTGTCTATCTGTAGGTGCTTCTTCCTAGAGCTCACCTTCCGGCTCTTTGTGAACTTTCCAGACCAGCAATTAACTAATCTAATAAGTTCATTCATGTCTCTGTTCCAGTGCAGGTAAAGCCAAGAAGTAAAGATATTTACTGTTGACTACATTTAAAGGTTTCTTTCTGTATTTCTTTTCTGTTGTCCAAATAGTTAACTTTAATTGGAAATTTCAAGTCAGGAGGAAGACAATGACAGTGAAATACATGAGAAGTTGATGTTTCTTTGCCTTAGATTGAGCCTTTGATAGATTGAGCCTTAAACACAGTATGTGTTATTCTTCTCATATCTTTCACCCCAGTATATATAAGTGGTCCCAAGCATAATGATAACTCAAACTGAATTATCCATTTATTTCATCAAATTGAAATTTGATAATTAAATATGCATAATGAAATATTAATAAAGAATTGTATTCATTTAACAGGGTTCCGTCACAAACACCACAGACTGGGTGACTAATAGAAATTAATTTTCTCATAATTCTGAGAGCTGGAAGGCCAAGATCAAGATATTGGCAGACTTGTTTTCTCTTAAGTACTGCTTCCTTGGCTTACATAAGGCTGCCTTCTCAGTGTGTCCTTACATAGCCTTTCCTTAGTGTTTGTACCCCTGCTGTCTCCTGTGCGTCCAAATTTCCTCTTGTAATAGGACACCAGTCAGATTGGATTAGGGCTCACCCTAAAGGCCTAATTTTAACTTAATCACCTCTTTAAAGGTCCTATCTCCAAACGCAATCACATCCTGAAGTATTGGGTGTTAGGGCTTCAACATTCAAATTTGAGAGTACACAATTCAGCTGATAAGGGCCCTGAAAATAATTATGCTCCATTTTTAATGCTTAAAGCTGGAAATGCTTTAAGAGACATTTTGACAAAATTAAGGCATTTTGATGTCTTATGATGCACAGCATCTTAAGACAATTCTGAATCTAGTCACCCTTGCCTTCAGAGAACAGTTAGGCCAGTTGGTAAAGACAAATGCTTGGCAAAAGTAATGTCACCCCTCTGTCTTACCAACTGACTGGAATTAGTAACTGATTAAAATATTCCAAGCCCAGACATGGTTTCTGAGTCTTTTCACTGTAACTTCCTAGGCTGTTGTTAATAATCAGTAAGAGATGGTACATAAAAAGAAACTTATTTGCCCTACCAAACTCATGCGTTAAACTGCATGACATAAAATTAAAAGAAAAATAATACAGATGAATTTTAGTTAATAGTTTGGCTTTCCCTTTATACCTAGCAACTATTCTATTAACACAAACTTTGATTGGATTTGCTCAGTATGGCTTAAAGATGGCATTATAGGTATTTTACATGGAACAATTCTTCATTGTGCTAAACTTGCCTATGTGTTATCTGCTGCTAAATGTATGCAGTGTCCCCAGACACGGTAAAAACCCAAATTTCTCTTCACATATCCAAACTCTCCTGAGATAAGTTCAGCTGCCAGTTTTAAAACACGGACCTGAAGCAGCCACACAACACTAGTAGAATAGCATCATCTAAAATTATCTAATATTTTTCAGTGATAGCTCTTCTCAACTTGCTGTGGTTTTTTACGTAGTCTTGTAGATATACCTGTTAAATTTCATCTTGTTCATTCTCCAGTATATACCACAATTGGAAGGAATTGACCCTTTGACATTGTATTTTTTATTTCCAAGAATTTAAAGATATAGACAGGCTTCCCAGGTGGTGCTAGTGGTAAGGAACTCACCTGCCAATGAAGGAGATACTAGAGACTCAGATTCAATCCTTGGGTCCAGAAGATTCCCAGGAGGAAGGCATGGCAGTGAACTCTAGTATTTTTGCCTAGAGAATCCCATGGACAGAGAAGCCTGTTGGGTTATATTCCATAGGGTTGCAAGTACATATAGGTGAAATACACGTGGGTATTTATAAAAGTATTTTTATAATGACAAAAAATATCAAGCTTAAATATTAGTAGGAGGTAATTGATAATTAAAAGATAGTATATTTGCATAATGGAATATTATGTAGCCATCAACAAGATGAATGAGCTCTAAATGTATTAACATGGAAAAATGATAATAACTAAGAAAATGACAGAATAAAACTTTTACAATATGACCTCATTTTACAAAGTTGGTGTTTACATAAACAGATATAAAATTATAAGTATATATATCAAGTTTTATAATTGATAGTTTGAAGTATTGAAATAAATTAATATATTTTAAATAAATATGTGTATTTATATGCATGACACTTTGCATATAACTTTTTAAAATGGATCTAATTCTATTTACAATGAATATTATTGCATTTATGCTTGTAAAATATTTTTCCAAAATTTATCTTATCACATTTAATCCATAGTTCCACCCTAAAATCTGTGGATCCTATTTCAATCATTTCATATAGCTTATATTATTTCTAAATTTGATAAAGAAAATCCAATATCTTTACTTAAATTTTAGATAAAGAGACTCAACTATAAAAGACTAAGGAAAGAAGAACATCTAAGCCTCCAGAATATTCATTTATTAGTCAATACCCTTTTGGTGAACTTAATCAACTATATAGCTCACAAGGATACCAAAAGAAATTTAGTGTCTGAATTTTGGAAATGGTATATCAAAAGCATTGTTTTTATTCATTCAGAGTAGTAGTAAGGAAGTGTTAAAAAAGAAAAGATGAAGAAGGAGGAGGACAATGTAGGAAGGAAGGAAAGAAAAGAAGAAAGGGGAAAATAAAGGAACCAAGAAACAAGTAAATAAACAAATAAGGAATTTTAATAATTTGATTTGATTTTTTGTAAATCCATGCTGATCCCTATTAACATCTTCAGTAAGCTGTTCAAAAACCATTTTTTTGACCTCTTAATATGTCTTTCCTATTAGCTCAGCTGGTAAAGAATACACCTGTAATGCAGGAGACCCTGGTTTGATTCCTGGGTCAGGCAGTTTCCCTGGAGAAGGGATAGGCTACTCCAGTATTCTTGGGCTTCCCTGTTGGCTCAGATGGTAAAGAATCCTTCTGAAATGCAAGAGACCTGGATTTCATCCCTGGGTTGGAAAGAGCCTCTGGCTGTGAGCATGGCAACCACTCCAATATTTGTGCCTTCAGAATTCCCCATGGACAGAGGAGCCTGGCAGGCTGCAGTCTACAGAGTCACAAAGAGTCTGGCATGACTAAGCATAGCATGTCTCTCAACTACATCAATCTCTTTTTTGCCTTCAGATCTTGGTATGTGTCATCTTTCCTTCTGGAAACTCCTCTCAGTCTCCTCCAACCTCCCTCTCCCCGACCCTGCCATGCACAGGCACAGAGTGTGTTTAATCTCTTAGTGAATCTTCTGATAAGAGTTTAAATTTTCCACTTCAGGCTCTTTTGAATTCTATTATGTATTACTTGTATTGATTGCCTATTTACTTGTATATAATCACCCACTGGGTTGCAAACTCTTTAAAGTTATGAAGTTTCCTGGTTATCTCCTGTTTATCTCTGTACCTCAACACCTAATACCATGTCTGGCACATCTGAATTCAATAAATAATTACTCAGTGACTGAATCAAATAATTAATTACTCAGTGACTGAATCAAATAATTAATCAATGAATATAGGCATCAAAGTCACTAGGAGTCTGGGGTTTATGTAATCTTTCCACTTCCCCTTTCTGTATTCTGAATATATGTGCTTGTTTGCAACCTTCTGGAACCTTGTACGCCCTCTGCAAGTCCTTCTAATTCCAAGCTGAGCCTACAATCTTAAATTTATTTAAGGGACCCAAAGGCCCTTTTATTTTTCCTGGTCTCAGTTGCCTTTTGTCAATGTTTCTTCACGTGCTTTTCATTCTGTAGAAAATCCAACTTGGAATTCATGTTTAATCGATGAAAATTGTGAAAGTCATTGTTGTAATTTAAATTCATAGAAAATAAATCTTCAATTTTAATTTTTTAAAGCAAAGTGATTTTTTTTTAGAATTAATAAACACAAAGTGTTGGAGTATCAGCATTTTGAAAAACAAAGGAAATTTGGCAGAGAAATCCATGACCCTGGTAAATGTTGACCAGAAATAATTAAATGATAATAGTAATAAACAGAATCATGAAAGTAACCAAGTCTGCCTTCTCTCCTCACATTTAAATGCTCTCAACTGTAAAATTCATTATAGACTGTGAAATTACAATTGTTTCCTAGCAGGAATCATCATTAATAGTGCTGTGACCAGTTCCTAATTTAAAAAGAATTTTAAAGGTCTTCCCCTGATTCATGGTATAGGGAGAAAAACAGATACACAAAGCTAGAATTTTATTATGCACATTTTCCTGGCTCACAAACACTAGGTTTTTCAAATAATTTATTTTATATGTCAATATTCAACTATTTTATTGCCCAGAGGTTATAAAAGAGCTTGTTTGACATTAGCTCCATTTGCCCTCACAATTTCAAAGACTTTTTTCAAAGGAATAGAGAGATGTCAGAAAAGAGGATGCAATGCAGAGGTGAATTAAATATGAGGCTATACCAATGACTTTCTGGAAAAAAAGAAAAAAGCCAAAGGAAAAAGATGACAAAAATTTTAGAAACAGTCTTTTAACATAGACAAAAATAAGTCACTTCCAAAGGCATGTTGTTTACCAGTCTGCCTAGTGGGAAGATCAAATCCCTAAATTCTGGTTTATAAATCATGGTACATACCTCTTTGTAATTTAAATATATAATTCAATTGGTTCTGAAACACAGATTTGTAAACTTCCCTCAGAACAGACCTGAGGAGTGAATACTTTCTTCTGCGGAAAGAAAAGAAAGTGAAAGTTGCTTAGTCATGTCCGATTCTTTGCGACCCCGTGGAATTCTCCAGGACTCCATACAGTCCATGAAATTCTCCAGGCCAAAATACTGGAGTGGGTAGCCATTCCCTTCTCCAGGGGCTCTTCCCAACCCAGGGATCAAACCCAGGTCTCCCACATTGCAGGTGGATTCTTTACCAGCTGAGCCATTAGGGAAGCAGAATTCCTAAAGGCTTTCTGTGAACTGGACAGCTCCAAGTCTCACTTTTACTCACACACGAGCAAGCTGGTAGCGTCCTTGACAAAGAGAAATATTCTCAAACCAACCAGATAAATATGAGTTTAATAGAATCACAATGGGATGATTTGTTTAGTCTTCTGAAAGATTTTTAAATAAAAGAATAATCAGCTGGGGTTATGGATGACTATAATTTTCTATTTTAAACTTTTTTCTAGTTTCCTAACTTTTCACAGTTTGCATGTATTGTGTTTGCAATTGTAAAGAAAATTAAACGTTTTGTTGTGTTTGTTGATGGTGAGGTGGCAGAGCTTGGCAGGAGTACAAAAGTATAATCGTAGATTATTGAAAACATTTGGACTAAATCGCACTAAAGATTGTTTTAAAATAGAGTCACCAGGATATTGGGGAAAGGAAAATGTCATTTGGTCAGAAAAGAAGTGGCTTTTAAGAGGCAAAATACTGGTAAAATACTTCTATCTATGGCAAAGGGTAAAGAGTGGGGTTCTTCATGAATAATTCCAGATCTATTTTACTTAGCATCTTATAAATGATTGAAGGCAGGAGTAAAGCAGAGTGAAATATCACATTTTGGAAGCACAGAGCTCTTATAGAGTACAGTGACAAGTGACTGAAGATAACAGTAGTTTCTCAGAATCTGTGCAAGTAGATAGAAGTATAGCAGATAGAGCCATCTGAAGGCAGAGATTGTATAATTTCATTCATTTGTGTATCTCCAGCCCCAGTCACAGGGTATGGATCTCATATTCTTGCACAAAAGTTTGTAGATAAATATTTTTAAAAGCTAAGGAGTCAAAAACTGGAAATCTAAGCCTTAGGTACAAACTTAAGAGCTGTTATTCACAACTCTGCAAAGGGATGTGGGGATGGATAAAAGAAATCAGGTCAGTATGCCCTGGGTACCAAGAAAGGCATCAAAATTAATTCAGTTTAATTCAGCAAACATTAAAGTACACATAAAAAGACCCAGACACAGATAGACCTGAAGTCCAAGGAGGAAAGAGGACTGGATTAAATGATTCCATTTCCAGTTGTACATAACAGGACTTCATACAGCTCTAATTTTGGTTAACTATTGGTGCTTACTGTATTCAATGATAAATCCCTGTTCTTGTAGTAAATCAACGTTAGCCAAGAGATGACTTAAATATATCTTGCCTCAGAGACTTCAAAACAAAGGATGAAGTTGAGAGACTCTTTCCAAGTCCTGGCGGACTTGAGTGGTGCCAGCAGAAAGGATAGCAGGGGAGAAGACTACTTCTCCATCAGTAAGCATTTGGCTTGTTATTATTAAGTCTCTATAATGCGTCCAGTGCTGAGGATATAAAAGTTAGAAACAATAAAGGATTACCAAAAATTCATTTAATTAAAAGATACACCAGAACTTTCTGCTCAACACCCATTTAATCCAATCTAAATTAGTCACTATGGTGGGGGGGAAAGGGTAAAAGGAAAAGAAAGAGATTCCAAGTGCAAGAGGAAACGTGAAAAATCTGATGCTGCTTCTAATGCATACAATATATATATTTTTTAATATCCTTAGGAAACTGCCTTCTGAGGTGGTGGGCATTGTATTGAGCATTATCAATTATTGCAGGCATTCTTCATTTGAGGCAGCTCATTTATTATTTAAACTTTTAATGGAAAGTTTCACATAAATATAAAAGAGAAAATAGCATAATAAATCACAATGCTGGTGTGGGTTGCCGTTTTCTTCTCTGGGGCATCTTCCTGATCCAGGGATCAAAACCAGGTCTCCTGCACTGCAGGCAGATTCTTTACCAACTGAGCTACCAGGGAAGCCCACCTATTAGTCACCTGCAACAATTACAAACTCATAGCCAATCGTACTTCATATGCCCTTGACCAATGTCTTCAACCTCAGGTTAGTTTGAATCCAAATCTAGGCATCAAGCATTTCATTTCATATACTTACAGCTTTTTGAATAACTAAAAGATAAGTACATTTTAAAATGTGACCGAAATACCATTTTAATAACTTAAACAGTATAATAATTCCTTAATATCACTAACTAATCAGCATTAAAATAGCTCATATAATCTCAGTGTTTAATAGCGTGTTTATTCAGATCAAGATCCTAAAATTTGTATACATTGGAAATAGTTGATGTATTTAATGTTTTTAAAATTATCTTTGTTTTATAGCTTCTATCATTATCACCTTTTACTTTTTCTTTGCAAATTATTTTCTGAAGAATTCAGACATTTTTGTCCTAAGACTTTTTCAAACTGGATGTTGTAGATTTCATTCCCATGGCAACATTTAGCACATTTCTCCAGCCTCTTGATTTCCCATAAACTGATAATTAGTTTTAGAGACTTCAGCAGATTCAGGTTCAATTTTTAGAAAGAATAGTATCTAAGGCTATATTTATTTAAATAAACAAATACTCAAAGGTCTTTCAGAGTCCAATGTAATGAGAAAGATGAAGTGTTCACTTGAATAATAGCCTTTTAAGGGTGTATCTTAGAAGAAATGTGACTCAAAGATTTATTAATCAATTTTACAAAAAAAAATCTTTACAGACAATTCCAAGAATAGCTGCAAAGACTTTAAAAGAAAAGCTTTTTATTTTGTGTTGGAGTATAGCAGATTAACAAAAAATGTTGTGACAGTTTCAGGTGAACAGTGAAGGGACTCAGCCGTACATATACATGTATCCTTTGAACTGTGGTGTTGGAGAAGACTCTTGAGAGTCCCTTGGACTACAAGAGATCCAACCAGTCCATTCTGAAGGAGATCAGCCCTGGGATTTCTTTGGAAGGAATGATGCTAAAGCTGAAACTGCAGTACTTTGGCCACCTCATGCGAAGAGTTGACTCATTGGAAAAGACTTTGATGCTGGGAGGGACTGGGGGCAAGAGGAGAAGGGGACGACAGAGGATGAGATGGCTGGATGGCAACACTGACTCGATGGATGTGAGTCTGAGTGAACTCCGGGAGTTGGTGATGGACAGGGAGGCCTGGCGTGCTGTGATTCATGGGGTCGCAAAGAGTCGGACACGACTAAGCGACTGATCTGATTGGATCTGATCTGATTCTCTACCAGACTCCTCTCCCATCCAGGCTGTCATATAATATTGACAGTTAAACCAACAGCAACATAATTTAAACATATAGAAAATGGTCCCAAAGTGATGTTAACTTTTATGAAGTATGAAGTGACTGTATGTTTGAAAAATTAGTTCTTGTTGCTTTTGCTTTAATATGTGTCATGATTCTGACTCTCAAGAACTTAAAGTCTTTTGACAACACACAATAAAAACAATAAAACAATTAAATAATACAAACTAATGCATGAAAAGTTGCTATAAAATGTAAAAAATTTGAAAAAATTCTCACCAAAATAAGAGAGTATTTTCTGCATTGGGAAAATACAAGATATATAAAAAGCTCTATAATTAAGCCAAATTGGAAAAAGTATAGTCAAAGTTAGGAAAAGATGTTTCAGGATAGAGTCATTTGATGACTTGAGAGAAAAAGAATGATAGAAAAAACAGCCATTAAAATGATTTGATTTTCATAAAAGTAAAAATGAGCAAATAAGACTTAGTCAAACTTGAAAGCTTTTGCACAGCTAAGGTACCCCCCCACCAAAAAAAAAAAAATGAAAAGATAACCTATGGACTGGGGGAAAATATTTGCAAATGATGCAAACAATAAGAGATCAATTTTCAAAATATACAAATAGTTCATAAAATCTAATAACAGAAAAATAACTTGATCAAAATATGGGCAGAAGACTAATAGATATTTCTCCAAAGAAGACATATAGATGTGCAACAGGCACATGAAAAGATGTTCAACCTCACTAATTATTAGAGAAATGAAAATCAAAACTATAATAAGATACACCTCACACCAGCCAGAATGGCTATCTTTAAAAAGTCTGAAAATGAACAAATGCTGGAGAGGGTGTGGAGAAAAGGGAACCTTCCTACACTGTTACTGGGAATGTAGATTGTTGCCACTATGAAAAACAGTGTGGAAGGTCCTTTAAGAACTAAAAGTAGAGTTGCCATATGATCCAGGTATCCCACTCCTAGGCATGTATCTAGAAGGAACTATAATTTGAAAAGATACATGCACCTCAGTGTTCATAGCAGCACTATTTACAACAGCCAAGACGTGTAAGCAAACTAAATTTCCATTGACAGATGGATGAATAAAAAGATGTGGTATATATACACAATGAAATATACTCAGCCATAAAAGAGAATGAAATAATGTTATTTGAAGCAACATGGATGGACCAAGAGATTGTCATACTGAATGAATTGTCAGAAAGAGAAAGCCAAATAACATATGATATATAGAATCTAAAATATGAAACAAATGAACTTATATTCCAAACAGGAACATAATCACAGATACAGGAAAAAAATATATATAGTTACCAAAGGTTTAAGGGACAAGGAGGAAAAGTTAGGAGTTTGAGATTAGCAAATACAAACTGCTATATACAAAATAAACAACAAGGTTATAAGGAAGTATATACAATATTCTGTGATAATCCATAATGGAAAAGAATATGAAAAAGAATATATATTTATATGTGTATATATATATATATATATGAATCACTTTGCTGTACACCAGAAACACAATATTTTTAGTTTCCTTGATCACTTTTATTGTAAATTGATTTATTGAAATAAAATGCATTCTCATAAAACATAACATACAGAGTTATGTTATTTATGTAAAAAGTAAGTGACTGTCCATTCCCCATTCCTGACCTTCAGTTCCCCAATTCACTTATCTATTTCTATTAACATAATATTTTCACAATATTTTAAATTAACTATATTAAAAAAGAAAAGAAAACTATCTGATTTCCCCAAATTTAATGAATATAACAAATGTTTAGACAACTTATACCCTTGTTTAATTTTAGATTTCTATAGTTCAGACTTTGAACCACTGCAATCCTATTTTGTTGAATATAGCAAAATTAGTAGTAAATATGATTGTATTCAGAGAATGTAACTGAAACCCACTCCAGTACTCTTGCCTGGAAAATCCCATGGACAGAGGAGCCTGGTAGGCTGCAGTCCTCGGGGTCGCTAAGAGTCGGGCATGACTGAGTGACTTCACTTTCACTTTTCACTTTCATGAATTGGAGAAGGAAATGGCAACCCACTCCAGTGTTCTTGCATGGAGAATCCCAGGGACGGGGGAGCCTGGTGGGCTGCCGTCTATAGGGTCACACAGAGTCAGACACGACTGAAGTGACTTAGCAGTAGCAGCAACATGATTGTATCATGAATAAACAAATTTATTATGGCTTCAATAACCTATGAAAATAGGTTAGGTATCAGTAGGTTACAAAGCATCCTTGTATGTTGATGAAATAGAATCAATCACAATAATAGAATCAGAATGTGCAAATGTGTTTATAGGAAGTTAGTGGATTAAGCTTATCAAAAAAAATTAACAGTACTTCTCATCCAAGGACATTTCTCCATTGAGATTTTAATTATTAACACATGTGTTTTTAAATAACACATTCTGAGAATAACAAATATGCCTTAATGAGACATGCTGATCAAAGGAATCCAAAATGTACTATATGGTGAAATACCCTGTGATTTTTCAGTGAGACTCAATGTGGTGAAATGTGATTCAGCATCGAGTATAAGGTAACTTGAAAACTGCCTAATTACAGTTTTCTGTGGACAAAATAGAAAGTGTGTTTGTGCCATCTCATCTCTCTTTCTTCTTATGGGTCTTAGGAGAAAAACCTGGATTTTGTCCTAGGACATCACCTTACATTGTACTATGGAGTAATCAAAAGCTCCCAGTATCAATCTACAGATCAGGTTTTTTAATCATAGCATTAAAAAAAAAAATACATGCCTATACTTGTGTGTGTATGTTTGATACATACAAAGTACATTTATTTGAGATGAAACTGTGACTAATAAATTTTGTGCCCCTTGGGAATTTTCCTAAGCTTTTTTCTCTGATATTTTACATGGCAGAAAAGCAGGTGTTTAATTTATCCTGTTGACATTTGCTCAAACATACTTCCAGTAATCAAGGCAGTGTATGTTAGCTAATGCATCTTACTTGACCTACCAGCAGCATTTGGTACAGATAATCGTTCCCCATTTATAAAAAGTCTTCCATCCTGGCTTCCAGGACACCACCCTTCTCACTTCCCTCCCATCTCCTGAGACACTCCTTTGCATTATTTTCCTGGTTTCTCCTCCCTCTGATCACAAAATATCAGTGCCCCAGGAATCAGTCCTCTAGATCTTTTCTTTATCTATATTCAGATGCTGGTGATCTAATTCAACCTAGTAACTTTAAGTATCATTCGTATGCCAAAGACTCAAATTTAGACTGCCAGTGTAGACTTTCCCTCAAACTGCCATCTTGTATTTCCAACTGTCTCTTCAGCATCTTTACTTGGATATCAAATGTGTATCTCAAATGCAGCATGTCACAAAATATATTCCTGGTTTCCAGCTCCTTCTGTTCCCCCTGCAGTCATCTCCATCTATGAAATGTGATGCCATCCTTCCAGTTGCTCAGACAGAAACATGAGGATCAACTTTGGCTCTTATTTTCCTCTCAATCTCCAAACCCAATCTCTCATCAAATCCTGTTGATTCTAGTTTCAAAATATGTTTAGAACTGACTATTTCTCTTCAAATCCTGGGACCTGGTTTATAACCATGCAGTTCCAAACTGTTGTCATCCTTCACCTGGATTAATTCAGGACCCTTCTAACTGGTCTCCCTGCTTTGAACTTTGACCACAACCCCTCCCACCCTCTTTCAATATGTCCTCAACCATTCTGAGCCTAAGTCATGGCATGAAACTCTTCTGCTCAAGCTGCTTTTGATCTTACCAAGTAAAATCAACCTGGAAGAGTGAAAAAAAGAAAAAAGATAAAGTTGAGGTTGAAGAGTAAATGGAACTGGGAGCAGATCATAGGGACTCTGAAGTCCTTTGTGAGAACTTTGGACTTTACTGTGGGAGCAGGGGGAACTTTTCAGTATTTTAGGTAGATAATACTTTTATCATCATTTTTAGATGGTGATAGTTCCCATGAGAGAACATAAAGCAGGGAAAAGCTAGTGGTAGTGGGAAAGGTCATTTGTAATGATACTCTGGATGGGTTAGCAAAGGCCCTAAAACCCATGTGGAAGCATGCTCTATGAAGACCGGGGGGATTGTTACAGGCAGAAAAATCAGCAAGTATAAAGGTCTTGAATTTTGAGTATGGCTTACTTATTCAAATAAACTTCAAGAAGGACAATGTTTCTTGAAACCAATCACAAATCATAATCTCTTGCCTCTCTTAGAATGTATATGTTTCATGAGATTTTAAAATTTTCCTTTTCACTTCCATATCCCAAATTCTAAAAAAATACTTCACATGATATACATGTAATAACAACTTGTTGAATACATGAGTAGACAGTGCTAAAATAAGGTGTAATTACATATGGTGATCCATAATTGAAAATTATTTTCAGTGACCTGAGTCCATAATTAATAACTCTCAGTATATCCCAGAATCCACTGACTTTTACATGGCATGAGCTAACAAGTACAGAGAATTCTATATGTAAAAAAGTCCTTTCCTGACCACCACAGTCCCATCAGTCTGGATAAGGTACCCCTTCTCTGTGTATTATTGTGTTGTCTATTATACCTGTCTTAACACTTACTATATGCTGAGTGCTCAATTGCATCAGACTCTTTTTGACCCCATGGACTGTAGTTCAACAGGCTCCTATGTCCATGGAATTCTCCAGGAAAGAATACTGAGTTCTCCATTTAAGTCCCTGTGCTTAAGATAAAGTCTCATATATAGAAAATGAATTAGATCTATATATCTATATCTATGTACATAAAACAAGCTCTTGAAAGATCATGTCCAAGAATAAAGTATTATCCCCCCTCCAAAAAAGAAAAGAATAAAACAACCAAATTATCCAGAGGAGGCAGAGGCAGAATAGACTACGCTTAAGCATTTGCTTGCTTTCTGCTGGGCCCAGTAAAAATTGCCAGAACTTATTTTTATGTCTGCCTCCCTCTGTCTCCTGTACAAAAATAAATAAGAGGCAGTGATCAGGACCATACCCAAGAAAAAATAATGCAAAAAGGCAAAATGGTTGTCTGAAGGCAATGGCACCCCACTCCAGTGCTCTTGCCTGCAAAATCCCATGGACGGAGGAGCCTGGTAGGCTGCAGTCCATGGGGTCGCTAAGAGTTGGATACAACTGAGCGACTTCACTTTCACTTTTCACTTCCATGCATTGGAGAAGGAAATGGCAATCCACTCCGGTGTTCTTGCCTGGAGAATCCCACGGACGGGGGAGCCTCGTGGGGAGCCGTCTATGGGGTCACGGAGTCGGACACGACTGAAGAGACTTAGCAGCAGCAGAGGAAGCCTTACAAATAGTTCAGAAAAGAAGAGAAGCGAAAGGCAAAAGAGAAAAGGAAAGATACACCCATTTGAATGTGGAGTTCCAAAGAATAGCAAGCAGAGATAAGAAAGCCTTCCTCAGTGATCAGTGCAAAGAAATAGAGGAAAACAATAGAATGGGAAAGATTAGAAATCTCTTCAAGAAAATTAGAGATACCAAAGGAATATTTCATGCAAATATAGGCACAATAAAGGACAGAAATGGTATGGACCTAACAGAAGCAGAA
Organism: Bos mutus; assembly: GCF_027580195.1. Taxonomy (NCBI): domain Eukaryota; kingdom Metazoa; phylum Chordata; class Mammalia; order Artiodactyla; family Bovidae; genus Bos; species Bos mutus. The sequence continues at coordinate 54,513,054 of NC_091617.1, forward strand.
GATATTAAGATGAGGTGGCAAGAATACACAGAAGAACTGTACAAAAAAGATTTTCATGACCCAGATAACCACAATGGTGTAATCACTCTGCTAGAGCCAGACATCCTGGAGTGTGAACTCCAGTGGGCTGTAAGAAAGCATCACTATAAAAAAGGCTAGTGGAGGTGATGGAATTCCAATGGAGCTATTTCAAATCCTAAAGATGATGCTGTGAAAGTGATGAACTCAATATGCCAGCAAATTTGGAAAACTCAGCAGTGGCCACAGGACTAAAAAAGGTCAATTTTCATTCCAGTCCCAAAGAAAGGCAATGCCCCAAAAGGCTCAAACTACCCCCCAATTGCACTCATCTCACATGCTAGTAAAGTAATGCTCAAAATTCTCCAAGCCAGGCTTCAACAGTACATGAACTGTGAACTTCCAGATGTTCAGGTTGGATTTAGAAAAGGCAGAGGAACCAGAGATCAAATTGCCAACATCTGAAGGATCATCGAAAAAGCAGGAGCGTTCCAGAAAAACATCTACTTCTGCTTTATTGACTATGCCAAAGCCTCTGACTGTGTGGATCATAACAAACTGGAAAAGTCTTCAAGAGATGGGAATTCCAGACCACCTTACCTGAATCCTTTCTAATATAAACCCTTACATGATTATGATTATGTAATTTATATTAGAAAAATATTTTAATTTAAATTGAATAATTAGATCCCATTAATGGTCAGTGTTCACAAGAAAAAAATCTCTAATGAAATATAAAAAAAAAAAAAAAAATGCTCTTTTTCCTATATTTGAACAAGTAAAAGCTACATAAAAGTGTTAGTTATTCTGAAGGTTAACTAACCTAAACAAAAAAAAACAAAACAAAACAGGTTAACTAAAACAAAAAATTTCCTCCCCGAATTATCAGAAAATTTTATGTAATTTACTTAACTTACAATTGCAAATCAGTACCAGAGCCTTCATTAAAAAACAGCAAAACAAATAAACATTAAAAAATACTCAGATTTGTTGATTTTTTATAAACAGTGATGGAGTTCATTTTATAAATATTAACATACTTTTTCAAAACTCTTACAAAAACTTCATTCAAAAAGATCATTTAAATGGTGTTATAACACATGGAAGAAATTTGTGAAGAAACAAAAAGCAAAGGGGGAACTTAGAAGAGTTGACATCTTAGTTGCTCATGAATTCTTCAAGATTCCTTAATAGAATTGAGGCCCATTTTATCTTGACCTATGTTTGACAAAGCTAACAATAGCAGAAAAACATGCACAGTATTTCAAAAACTTTGGGACTGTTGTTAAATACATAATTTATTTGCCTTTTTTAATTATAATTTTTCCCAAGTGAAATAATTTATTAGGACTTTGTATCTATCAGAAAGCTTGTAAATAGAAGATACAAATACTATTATCTCCTTACATGCTTTGTTTCCATGATGAAACTCAAAATAAATGTACCACATTGTTCAGCTAGTTATATTAGCAGTATGGGAAGGGAAAATGGCTACAGTGGGTGTAAGGTGATATTCTAAATTGTGCTGAGTTCAGAACTGGCCCATTTGGCAGTTTCATAAAATGGGCTTTGCAGCTTTATACCAGGCAAGAATGGTCGGTCCATTATCACTGGGCCTCAGGTTAAAAGCAAGCTTTCCATTCTTCATCTTCAGTTCAGTTCAGTTCAGTCGCTCAGTAGTGTCGACTCTTTGCGACCCCATGAATTGCAGCACGCCAGGCCTCCCTGTCCAACACCAACTCCCGGAGTTCACTCAGACTCATGTCATTGAGTCAGTGATGCCATCCAGCCATCTTATCCTCTGTCGTCCTCTTCTTCTCCTGCCCTCAATCCCTCCCAGCATCAGAGTCTTTTCCAATGAGTCAACTCTTCACATGAGGTGGCCAAAGTACTGGAGTTTCAGCTTCAGCATCAGTCCCTCCAAAGAAATTCCAGGGCTGATCTCCTTCAGAATGGACTGGTCGGATCTTCTTGCAGTCCAAGGGATTCTCAAGAGTCTTCTCCAACACCACAGTTCAAAAGCATAAATTCTTCGGCACTCAGCTTTCTTCACAGTCCAACTCTCACATCCATATATGACCACTTAAAAAACCATAGCCTTGACTAGATGGACCTTTGTTGGCAAAATAATGTCTCTGCTTTTCAATATGCTATCTAGGTTGGTCATAACTTTCCTTCCAAGGAGTAAGCGTCTTTTAATTTCATGGCTGCAGTCACCATCTTCAGTGATTTTGGAGCCCCCAAAATAAAGTCTGACGCTATTTCCACTGTTTCCCCATCTATTTGCCATGAAGTGATGGGACCAGATGCCATGATCTTCATTTTCTGAATGTTGAGCTTTAAGCCAACTTTTTCACTCTCTTCTTTCACTTTCATCAAGAGGCTTTTGAGTTCCTCTTCACTTTCTGCCATAAGGGTGGTGTCATCTGCATACCTGAGGTTATTGATATTTCTCCCGGCAATCTTGATTCCAGCTTGTGCTTCTTCCAGCCCAGCGTTTCTCATGATGTACTCTGCATAGAAGTTAAATAAGGAGGGTGAAAATATACAGCCTTGACGAACTCCTTTTCCTATTTGGAACCAGTCTGTTGTTCCATGTCCAGTTCTAACTGTTGCTTCCTAACCTGCATATAGGTTTCTCAAGAGGGAGATCAGGTGATCTGGTATTCCCATCTCTTGAAGACTTTTCCATAGTTTACTGTGATCCACAGTCAAAGGCTTTGGCATAGTCAATAAAGCAGAAATAGATGTTTTCTAGAACTCTCTTGCTTTTTCGATGATCCAGCAGATGTTGGCAATTTGATCTGTGGCTCCTCTGCCTTTTCTAAAACCAGTTTGAACATGTGGAAGTTCACGGTTTACGGATTGCTGAAGCCTGGCTTGGAGAATATTGAGCATTACTTAACTACCATGTGAGATGAGTGCAATTGTGTGGTAGTTTGAGCATTCTTTGGCATTGCCTTTTTTTGGGATTGGAATGCAAACTGACCTTTTCTAGTCCTGTGGCCACTGCTGAGTTTTCCAAATTTGCTGGCATATTGAGTGCAGCACTTTCACAGCATCATCTTTCAGGATTTGAAATAGCTCAACTGGAATTCCATCATCTCCACTAGCTTTGTTCGTTGTGATGCTTTCTAAGGCCCACTTGACTTCGCATTCCAGGATGTCTGGCTCTAGGTGAGTGATCACACCTTCGTGATTATCTTGGTTGTGAAGATCTTTTTTGAAGTTCTTCTGTGTATTCTTGCCACCTCTTCTTAATATCTTCTGCTTCTGTTAGGTCCATACCATTTCTGTCCTTTATTGAGCCCATCTTTGCATGAAATGTTTCCTTGGTATCTCTAATTTTCTTGAAGAGATCTCTAGTCTTTCCCATTCTGTTGTTTTCCTCTATTTTTTTGCATTGATCACTGAGGAAGGCTTTCTTATTTCTTCTTACTATTCTTTGGAACTTTGCATTCAGATGCTTATATCTTTCTTTTCTCCTTTGCTTTTCGCTTCTCTTCTTTTCACAGCTATTTGTAAGGCCTCCTCAGACAGCCATTTTGCTTTTTTGCATTTCTTTTCCATGGAGATGGTCTTGATCCCTGTCTCCTGTACACTGTCAGGAACCTCTGTCCAAAGTTCATCAGGCACTCTATCTATCAGATCTAGTCCCGTAAGTCTATTTCTTACTTCCACTGTATAATCATAAGGGATTTGATTTAGGTCATACCTGAATGGTCTAGTGGTTTTCCCTACTTTCATCAATTTAAGCCTAAATTTGGCAATAAGGAGTTCATGATCTGAGCCACAGTCAGCTCCTGGTCTTGTTTTTGCTGACTGTATAGAGCTTCTCCATCTTTGGCTGCAAAGAATATAATCAATCTGATTTTGGTGTTGACCATCTGGTGATGTCCCTGTGTAGAGTCTCTCTTGTGTTGTTGGAAGAGGGTGTTTGTTATGACCAGGGCGTTTTCTTGGCAAAACTCTATTAGTCTTTGCCCTGCTTCATTCCATATTCCAAGGCCAAATTTCCCTGTTACTCCAGGTGTTTCTTGACATTCCAGTACCCTATAATGAAAAGGACACCTCTTTTGGGTGTTAGTTCTAAAAGGTCTTGTAGGTCTTCTGGGCAGCTTTTCCATCTCCATCTGTGGCATACACATCACCAACCCTCCCACCACCCTTTTTTAAATTTCCAGAGACTATTTGGGATTTGGAAAGATATTAAAAAGTGAAAGTGGAAAATTCAATTCAAGAAGTATGCTAATGTATAACCCAAGTAAGACAGTAGGTGTAGCAAGAGGGCATCAGAGGGCAGACACACTGAAACCATAATCACAGAAAACTAGTCAATCTAATCACACTAGGACCACAGCCTTTTCTAACTCAATGAAACTAAGCCATGCCCTGTGGTGCCACCCAAGATGGGCAGGTCATGGTGGAGAGGTCTGACACAATGTGGTCCACTGGAGTAGGGAATGGCAAACCACTTCAGTATTCTTGCCTTGAGAACCCCATGAACAGTATGAAAAGCCCAAATGATAGGATACTGAAAGAGGAACTCCCCAGGTCAGTAGGTGCCCAATATGCTACTAGAGATCAGTGGAGAAATAACTCCAGAAAGAATGAAGGGATGGAGCCAAAGCAAAAACAATACCCAGCTGTGGATGTTACTGGTGATAGAAGCAAGGTCTGATGCTGTAAAGAGCAATATTGCATAGGAACCTGGAATGTCAGGTCCATGAATCAAGGCAAATTGAAAGTGGTCAAACAGGAGATGGCAAGAGTGAATGTCGACATGCTAGGAATCAGCAAACTAAAATGGACTGGAATGGGTGAATTTAACTCAGATGCCCATTATATCTACTACTGCGAGCAGGAATCCCTTAGAAGAAATGGAGTAGCCATCATGGTCAACAAAAGAGTCTGAAATGCAGTACTTGGATGCAATCTCAAAAACAACAGAATGATCTCTGTTCATTTCCAAAGCAAATCATTCAATATCACAGTAATCCACATCTATGCCCCAACCGGTAACGCTGAAGAAGGTGAAGTTGAACGGTTCTAGGAAGACCTACAAGACTTTTTAGAACTAACACCCAAAGCTTACATAGTTGGATAATTATAAGGTTATAATTGAATAATTTAATCAACTATTATTTGTGAGTCAAAAAAACCTTTTACTTTCATTTTCTTTGTTTTAATCCTAAAACTTCCTCTCAATCCATTTCTAAATAAAAGCTAACCCCTAACTGACTTTGCAAAAGGATTCCAACTTTGTAAAAAATGAATAATGTAAACATTGCCTTCGAGCACAGTAGAGATACAGAGTAGAGATACAGGCAGTTTTATTGGGAGATCAATGATTTAACTTCTAATACATCCAATATATATGCCGTCATTACCAAATTAGTCAGTGAAGAGACAATGAGAAGTCAGACTACACATGTGTATACTGTAATAAGACCAATAACGTTTTCAAATGTCTCAGCATACATAACCCTTATATTCAAAATGAAGTCGTCTAACACAGAGTGCAGAAAATCTAAACTTTTTCACTCTGTAATGATGGCTCTGACATAGGAAGCTACAATTTTTCTTAATGATCTCAGATTCTGAGCTTATGAGTCCCACTCATCAGTCATAATATAGATGATCTGCATTGATGAAGTAAGAGGGTAATTTTCTTTCTAAGTCTGTGGTGTGCTTAGATGGGTCTTACCTCCTTTAATTAAAGGTCTTACCTCCTTTAATTCTTCTATGCCACTTTTATCATTTCCTATATACTTTCATCTGTAAAGGCTCTCAAAATCCTGAAAAAAAAATGCGTCAATATATTTAATATATATTCTATATTTTCTGTCAATACATTTTTTTTTAAATGAGATCAAGTTAAATAAAAAGGGCAGCCACTAAGAGATCCAAAATTTACGTATTTGTCATCTTGAGGGGATTTTGTATTTATGAGACTCAAACGTAGTTTTATGCTATTGAATTAATAAAGCATAGGTTAGCGTTTCTGAGCTCCTTTTGTCTTTCCTCTAGCTGATAGATCTTTTCTCTATTGCATATATTTAAGTCGTGCTTGTGTCTACAGTCGCATCAGTTGTTTTGAACTCTTTGTGATCCTATGCACTGTAGCCTTCCAGGCAACTCTGTCCATAGGATTTTCCAAGCAAGAATACTGGAGTGGGTTGCCATGCCCTTCTCCAGAGGATCTTCCCAACCCAGGGATAGAACTCATGTCTCCAGCAGCTCTTGTATGGCAGGGGGATTCTTTACCATTGAACCACCAGGGAAGCCCAAAAATATGTAAGTCATTGTGGTTTAATATCAGCTAAATCTAGCAGAAATACATTGAACATCTAGAAGATGCCACAGAGACACCATGAGTATATGTTGTTTTTGTCTCAAAAATACTTAATATTTAGCATAACACAAATACTGTCTCCCTGCTGCCAAAAACAACTATAAAACTTGGATGTAACATAAAAAGCAATTTTCTGAAAGTGCCAGAGAGCAATAAAAATAAGTTCTTCAGAAGTGCATTAATAACTTGAGAAAGAAAGATGGGAACTACATCGGGGTAAGTAAGTTTCAGTTCAGTTCAGTCACTCAGTCGTGTCTGACTCTTTGCGATCCCATGAACCACAACACGGCCAGGTCTCCCTGTCCATCACCAAGTCCCTGAGTTTCCCAAACTCATGTCCATTGAGTCGGTGATGCCATCCAGCCATCTCACCCTCTGTCGTCTCCTTCTCCTCCCGCCCTCAATCTTTCCCAGCATCAGGGTCTTTTTAAATGAGCCAGCTCTTCGCATCAGGTGGCCACAGTATTGGAGTTTCAGCTTCAACATCAGTCCTTCCAAAGAACACCCAGGACTGATTTCCTTTAGGATGGACTGGTTGGATCTCCTTGCAGTCCAAGGGACTCTCAAGAGCCTTCTCCAACACCATGGTTCAAAAGCATCAATTCTTCAGTGCTCAGCTTTCTTTATAGTCCAATTCTCACATCCTTACATGACTACTGGAAAAATCATAGCCTTGACTAGACAGACCTTTGTTGACAAAGTAATGTTTCTGCTTTTTAATATGCTGTCTAGGTTAGTCATAACTTTCCTTCCAAGGAGTAAGCATTTTTTAATTTCATGGCTGCAATCACCATCTGCAGTGATTTTGGAGCCAAATAAATAAATAAAGCCAGCCACTGTTTCCACGGTTTCCCCATCTATTTACTAGGCATTTAACCTTGAACTAAATTCAGTCCACACTGTTTACACAGTGGCAACAAAGACATTTGTGTTAAAGTCTATAGCATTTCTAACCTGGAGAAAATATTGAAACTGAAAAACCATAAATGCTGAAGAGAATGGGGGGGATCCCAAAATGGAAAGAATCAGAGAGGGGAATCCTCAGACTTTTTCGATTCTTAATTTCTAACCCAAGCAGGCACAGAATAGACTCAAAGTAACTCGGCTAAAGACAAAGATCTAGACTTAGATAGAAGATGCCACCCAAGAGGCAGAGTTTGCAGTTCAATTCCAGCGAAAAGAAATTGACCCTATAGGACAAAGGAAATGCTCACTGGAGAAAATACATACTCCAGAATCTCCAAAGCATAACATTCATAATGTTCAAAATACCATCCAAAATTAACTGAAAAGAGAACCAAGAAAATGAAACCCTTTCTCAAGAGGATAGAAAATCTATTCAGTCTGACAGCTAAATAAGCTAGACATTGAAATAAATGGATGTGGATCATAAAGAAGTTATTATAATTGCTCTCCATGAACTAAAACAAAACATGTTTCCAATAAGTAAAAATATAAGCAAAATAATAGAAAGCATCAGCCAAGAAACAGAAACAATGAAATCTAATGAATGAAATGGAAATTCCAGTATAAAATTCTGAAATAAAAATAGGATAAACTTGAGACCAAAAAATTAAAAAGGACAAAAAACCCACCCAATATTGGAAAGAGGAAAGATTAAGATAGATAGATAGGCAGATAATGGGATATTATTCAACCACAAAAATGAAGAAACTCTTGACATTTTCATCAACATGGATGGAGCCAAAGACTTATGCTAAGTGAAATAAATCAAGCAGAGAAAGATTAATACTGTGCAATCTCACTTGTATGTGCAGTATGAAAAGTCAAGCTCACATAACCAGAGACTGTACCAGTGATTATCAGGGTCTGGGGCAGATTGAGGTGATGGAAAATGATGAGAAGCTGTTGTTTAAAGCGTAAAAATTTTCCATTATAAGATCAGTAAATCCTTGAAATCTCATGTAAAACATGATGATGATAATTATTAACATGTATACTTGAAATTTGTTAAGAGAGTAAATCCTAAATGTCCTCATCACACCAAAAGAAACAAAAAAATGAATTATGTGAGGTGACAAATGCAAAAATGAACTTGATTGTGGTAACCATTTCAAGTGTATATGTCTATCTAACCATCATGTTGTTCACTTAAAACATACACAATTTTTATTTGTCAATTATACCTCAGTAAACTGGGGGAAAAGGAGGAAAGAGAAAATAAAGGCATTTTCAGGGAATCAAGAGATACAAATCTGCAGTAAATAGATACTAAAGGAAAATTTTCAATCTCAAGGAAGGTGATACCAGATTGAAACTAAGATTTCCAGAAAAGAATAAACAGCTGCTAAATATCTGGATAAATGGTAAATATGGAAATGGTAACAATATAGATAAGTGCAAGTTATTTTTTATGTTGCCTTTTTTTAAATTTAAATGTATTTATTTTAATTGGAGGCTAATTACTTACAATATTGTACTGGTTTTGCCATACATTAACATGAATCCGCCACGGATGTACACGTGTTCCCCATCCTGAACCCCCCTCCCACGTCCCTCCCCGTACCATCCCTCTGGGTCATCCCAGTGCACCAGCCCCAAGCATCCTGTATCCTGCATCAAACCTCAACAGGCGATTAGTTTCTTATATGATATTATTTTACAAATTTGTTTTTTTGTAAATCATGCAATGTTTAATATAAAATTTAAAATATTGTCTTTTAAGATATTAAAATGTATTTATATAATACAGATACATTTTTACTACACAGATTATATACATAAATATATGTATATATTTATCAACTAAAAAAGGAAGGAAAATGGATCTATGTGTTTGCAAGATGTCTGTAATTTATCTCAAGTAACATGTGTTAACTGTAAGTGGTCTATGAAAATTTAATGATGCATGTTGTTAACCTATAAGACAATCATTTAAAATGTAGAAATATAACCCAAAGTTTTCCAGGAAATTTTAAGTGAAATTCTTTAACAAAACCAAAGATTATTTTTTTAAATAAGGAACAAAGGAATAGAGAAACAAAACTAAAAAAGGCAAGTAAAATAATATTAAAATATTAGACTCAACTATGAAAATATTAATTATTACATTAAAAGTTAACTAGATGCTTTTTTTTTTTAATCCTGCTTTATTCTGCCTACAAGAGACATATGTTAAGCAGCAGTCCCCAATCTTTTTGGCATCCGGTACCAGTTTTGTGGAAGATAATTTTTCCACAGACCATGGGGTGGGGATGGTTTTGGGTTGATTTCAGTGCATTACATTTATTGTACACTAGCTCATTATATTACATCAGCTCCACCTCAGATCATCAGGCATGAAATCCCGGAGGCTGGGGACACCTGCTTTAAGATATAAAGCTAGACTGGCTATAAGCAAATGAATGGAAAAGATATACCATACATATATATGTCAAAGAAAGTAGATCTTAAGACAAAAAGAGGGACACTTGGTAGTAAAGTGTCAATCAGGAAAAGATAACAATCATAAATATACAAGTACCTAATAACATAAGCTTAAAGTAGATGAGAACTGAACAGAATTGAGGAGAAAATTATAACATTTCACAATTTTACATGAAGATTTTAACACTCATTTTCTACACAATTTATTAAATAATTAGGCAAAAATTAACAGACATGAAAAATCTGAATAGCACTATCAAATATCTTGACTGAATTAATATTTATAAGACTCTACATCCCCAAATAAGAGAACGACATCCTTTTCAAATGCATGGGTACATTTACTAGGATAACTATATTTTGAGTAATAAGAAAAGCCTCCATAAATTTTAAAAAGTTTGAAAACAAACAAAATATATTATCTAACTCCACTATAATTAAATTAAAACACAGCAATAATGTTTCCAGAAAAAATCCAGATGTTTGGAAATTAAACAACATATTTTAATTAAATATTGCATTGAATAAAAATTAAATGATCAATGATAATAAAAATATATCACAATTTATAAGCTGTAGCTAGAGCAATGTTTCTAGGGAAATGCTTAGCACTAAAAGCTTATATTAGGGAAAAAATGTCTGAAATGAAGGACCTAAACTTCTATTCTAAGAAACTAAAAAACAAATTAAATTAAGCCCAAGACATGCAGAAATTCAGAAATAAATATAAGAGCAGGAATCAATGAAATAGAAAGCAAAAACAATAATCAATGAAAGTAAAATATTTGGTGGGAGGGAATCAGTGAAATGAATGTTTAACCAGAGGGAGAAAGATAAAGAAAAAAGAAGGGAAGAAAGGAGGCAAGGATGGAGAGAAGAAGGAAGGAAGGAAAGATAAGGCATACATTACTATCAACAGGAATCAAGAGCCTTCAGACTTTAAAAGGACAATAAGGTAACATAGTGAAAAATTTTATGACAATAAATCAAAATGGACACGTTCTTTAATGATACAAACTACCAAAAGTCATCCAAGAAGAAGTAGAAAACTTGTATTGTCCTACATAAATTTAAAAAATTGAATTCATAATTAATATTCTCCTCCATCCAACACATACACACTTGCACAATTCCTTAGGCTCAGATTGTACCATTGAAAGTTTTTTCCAAACATTTAAGAAATTTCAATCTTACACTTTCAGAAAAGAGAAAAGGGAATGATTCTAAATCATTTTATGAGGTTAATGTTATCTTGATTTCAAAAATGCATAAAGACACCACAGGAAAAGAAAACCACAGACTGATGTTCCTCATGAATACAGCTACAAAAAATTTGAAAGAAAACATTAACAAATTAAATCCAATAAAAATGCAAAAAGAAGAATTCATTATAATGATGTGGAAGTCAATCCTGGGAATTCAAAGTTGGTTTAATGCTTAAGAAACCAATCAATATAATTCACCATAACAAATGATAAAACATATGATCACTTCAATGGATGCAGAAAATTGATAACTTTATTTTTAAATTTATATGGAAATGCAAAAAACACCAAGAAAAACCAAAATAATTTTGGAAAGTAAGAACAAAGTTGAAGCACTTACATTGACTAATGTTAAGGCTTACCTTAAAGATACAGTACTCAAGACAATATGATCTTGATTTAAGGGTAGACCAATTCATCGATGGAACAGATTAGAGAGCCCAGAAATAGACCCATGTGTATACAATAAATTGATTTTTGACAAAGGTGATAAGTTAATTAACTGAGAAAAATATATTCTTTCAACAAGAGATGCAAGAATAATTGGTTATCTTTTTTCTTGTTTATCTTTTTATAATTTTGCATTTATTTGTTGAGGTTTCATTTTAATAATTTGAAAGTGTCCTTCTCTTTGCTTTGAAAGAATATTTAAAACTAGTGAACTGGATTTATTTGTTTTCTATCGCATTTAACTTTCCTTATGTGTTACTGTTATGTTTTCTTCTTTCCAGTTGTACTGAGATATAATTCACATACAGCACTATATGAATTTAGGGTGTATAGCATAATGTTGTGATTTACATACATGACAAAATGATTACACTACTGAACATGGGTATGGAAAAAAATAAACTTTAACCTCCTCAGCAAATGCAGAACTTAAGTCAAAATAGGTAGTAAACTAAAATTATGAAACTTCAAAAAAAAGCATAGGAGAAAATCTATGTGACATCAGGTTGTGGTTCAGTCACTCAGTTCTGTTCAACTCTTTGTGACCCCATGGACTGCAGCATACCAGGCTTGCCTGTCTCTCACTGTCTCCCAGAGTTTGCTCAAACTCATGTCCATTGAATCAGTTATGCCATTCAACCATCTCATCCTTTGTCTTCCCCTTCTCCTCCTGCCTTCAATCTTGCCCAGCATCAGGGTCTTTTCCAATGAGTTGACTCTTTGTATCTTCCAAGGAGCAAGCATCTTTTCATTTCATGGCTTCAGTCATGATCTGCAGTGATTTGAAGCCCAAGAAAATAAAAGTCTGTCATTCTTTCTATTTTTCCCCATTTATTTGCCTTGAAGTGATGGGACCAGATGCCATGATCTTAGTTTTTTGTATGTTGAGTTATAAGTCAGCTTTTTGCTCTCCTCTTTCACCTTCATCAAGAGGCTCTTTAGCTCCTCTATGCTTTCTGCCATTAGGGTGGAGTTATCTGTATATATAAGGTTATTGGTATTTCTCCCAGCAATCTTGATTCTAGGTTGAACTTCATCCAGCCTGTTATTTTGCATGATATATTATGCATGTAAGTTGAATAAGCAGGGTGAAAATATACAACCTTGACGGACTCTTTTCCCAATTTTGAACCAGTCCATTGTTCCATGTCCAGTTCTGACTGTTGCATCTTGACCTGCATACAGGTTTCGCAGGAGGCAGGTCAGGTGTCAGGTACTCCCATCTCTTTAAGAATTTTCAACAGTTTTCTTGTGATCCACACTGTAAAAACTTTAGCGTAGTCAATGAAGCAGAAGTAGATGTTTTTCTGGAATTCCCTTGCCTTTTCTATGATCCAATGAATATTGGTAATTTGATCTCTGGTTCCTCTGCCTTTTCTAAATCCAGCTTATACATCTGGAAGTTCTCGGTTCACTTATTGTTAAAGCCTAGCTTGAAGAATTTTGAGCATTACCTTTCTAGAACTCACAAATGAGTGCAATTGTTCAGTAGTTTGAACATTCTTTGGCATTTCCCTTCTTTGGGATTAGAATGAAAACTGACCATTTCCAGTCCTGTGGCCACAGATGAGTTTTCCAAATTTTCTGGCATATTGAGTGCAGCACTTTAATGGTATCATCTTTTAGGATTTGAAATAGCTTAGCAGGAATTCCATCACCTCCACGAATGGCTCTTAAGGCCCACTTGACATCAGGTTAGGCAATGAATTTTTAAGTAGCATCCAAAAAACATAAAATATTTTGAAAGAAAATGTGATAAAATAAACATCAAATTTAAAGCTCTTTCTGAAAACCATCCTTACCAGAACCAAAAGGCAAGTCATAAAATGTGATAAAGTTTTTGCAAAAATATATCAAGCAAACACCTTACTTCCAGAATATATAATATACAAAGAACACTTACAACTCAATTTTGACAATAAAAAATAGATAAAATATATGAAAAGTATTTCACCTAAGAACATACACAAATGCCTAGTAAGCACACAAAGTATTGTTTATTATCACAAATAACTGAGAAATTAAAACTACAAGGAGGTACCATTATACATGCACTAGAATAGCCAGAGTTAAAAAGACTGATCTCACTCACTAAGTGCTGGTGAGAATATGAACAACTAGAACTTTCAAACATTGCTGGTAAAAATGAGAAATGTTGCAGTCACTTTGAAACTAATATGCAGTATTTTATATAATTAAGGATATACTTATTCTCTTTTTCGGTAATATTCTAGGAAAAGTAAAAATAAATGTCTACTCAAAAACATGTACATGTATGGTCACAACAATAATAACCCCAAATTATGAACAAACCAAATGTTTATCAATTGAGAAATCAATGAATAAATTGTGATGCATCCATACTATGGAATACTGCTCAGCAACACAAACAAATAATATACCCAACAACATGAATGCATCTCAAAAATGTTTTGCTAAGTGAAAGAAATCAAGCAATGCACTTTATGATATCAGTTATGTTATTCTAGGAGAGACAAACCTATAGTAACACCAGGTAAATCAGTGGTAACTGGAAAATAATCAATAACAAAGTGCCATGAGAATACTTCTAAGATAAAGGAGCTAGTCTATATTGTTATTAAAATGGTGCTTATGTAATTTTATACAATTACCTAAATTCATCAGTCTGTAGCCTTAAAATGTGTGGATTTTATTGTACATAAAAATACATTTTAATAGAGCAAGCGAGACTACATTTTGCTCAGAGGGTCACAGGAGACTTTATTAACAGTTTTTTTTATGTGTGTGTGGGTGTGTGTGGGTGTGTGTGTGTGTGTATGTGTGAAATCTGGGACTTGAATGATGAATAAAATGTTCTGATAGGTAAGAAAATTCCAGTCATGGGGATCTCATTGCCTGGCACAGAAGCTAGTAGATGCTTATGGAGGAATTTCTAATACTAGAAATGCTTATGGAGGAAAGAAGGGGAAAAGAAAAGAAAGAGATAAGCCATTGTCAAAAGAGAAGCAAAGTTCAGGATGGCCAAATTTCTCATGTTCCTGGATCACAGAAGAGTCCTTGATTTGGTAAAGCATTTGGATTTTACTTAGACTGTGATGTTAATTCACTAGAGAGTTTGGAATAGTGGAAATACATTTTCTCATTTACGTTTTGAGATTTTTCTGGCTGTTGGGTGAATTGTATATAAAAAGGAAGACAAAAGTAGACACAGGAAGATAGAATAGAAGTCTGTTATCAAAGTCTGCATGAAAGGTGATGTTTGGAACAGAGTAGAAGTTCTGAAAATAGAAAAGTGAATGGTTATATTTTGTAAACAGATCTACAGAGATTTGCTGGAGTGGTGGTACAGGAAAATGAAGACTCAAGGATGATTACCCATACAAATGGTTTGAGCAAATAAGTAGGTGGTGATGCCATCTCCTTAGATCAAAAAGATTTTATCTAAAAAGGAAGATTATATTGTGAAATTTTAGTATTTTAAAACACTTCTGCTTAATATATATTTTTCATGAATTGTCAACATTCAATTTTTATGAACATATTATGTATAAAAGTAGGAAAGAATCTATATTCAAAGCTGGTTTGCTATATCACATTTCACAATTGGGTGCTGACCTCTAATATTCAAAGCAGTTATTTTCTTAAATGTGAGACTTCTGATAACAAAATATAAGACTGCATGGGAAAGATACAATTTCATTAAGCAGTGGGATATAAGGTTTAAAATAAATATGTTAGATGGAATGATGAAGGGTTTTACAGTGCTGCATAAACAGTCATTGGCCGGCTCTGTCTTCATTTTCCTAATTTCTTCAGAATCCTGAAAAAATACAATCTGAGACAAAAAGAAATCATTTTTCACATGGTTCCCTGGTGATATCTTGTCTGATATAAATTACTTCATTAAAATGAAACCATTCAGTGTTATAAGGGTTAAGATGACTTGAAATTAAAATTAACCTCCCTGGAAAATAAGAGTCTCCTATTACTTATATTTATAAGCACTGGATACCCTGAGAGCTTGCAAATCCACACAGTACTGAAGGATTTAAACCAGCAAACATATCTCTGAAGAGACAACAAGTTCTGAAGCTGACAGAAATGTTAATAGAATTGGTTTGTTGCAATCCATTAATGTTCAGGAACAAGGGCCCAGAGTCTACTCTCTGCCCCAAACATACCTGGCTCTGTAGCTCTGAAGCCTCACCTTCAGAAAGAAGACACACAGATGGCCAAAAGGTACATGAAAATTGCTTAACCTCACGAACTATTAGAGAAAGTCAAAGTGTTAGTTGCTCAGTCAAGTCTGACTCTTTGTGACCCCCATGGACATCAGCTCGCTAGGCTCCTCTGTCCATGGGATTTTCTAAGCAAAAATACTGGAGTCAGTAGCCATTTCCTTCTTCAGAAAGTGAAAAGTGAAAGTAAAGCCGCTCAGTCGTGTCCGACTCTTTGCAACCCCATAAACTGTAGCCTACCAGGCTTCTCCGTCCGTGGGGTTTTCCAGGCAAGAATACTGGAGTGGGTTGCCATTTCCTTCTCCAGGAGATCTTCCCCACCCAGGGATCAAACCCAGGACTCCTGCATTGCAGGCAGATGCTTTACCCTCTGAGCCACCAAATATGGGATCAAACTAGTGTCTCCTGCATTGCAGGTGGATTCTTTACTGTCTGAGCTACCAGGGAAGTCCAACAATTAGAGAAATGCAAATCAAAACTACAATGACATGTCACTTCACACCAGTCAGAATGGCCATCATTAAAAGTCAACAAATAAATGCTTGAGAAGATGTGGAGAAAAATGAACTTTCCTACACTGTTGGTAGAAATGTAAAATGGTGCAGCCACAATGGAGAAGAGTATAGAGGTTCCTTAAAAAAAGAGAGCTAACACATGATTCTCCAATACCACTCCTGGGCATACATCTGGAGAAAACCATGCTTCAAAAAGGTAGATACATGCATCCAAATGTTCATTGCAGCACTACTTACAATAATCAAGACATGGAAGCAAATGTCCATTGACAGAGTAATGAATAAAAAAGATGTGGTACACATACTTTATGAAATACTACTCAGTCATAATGAAGCAATGCCATTTGCAGCAACTTGAATGAACCTAGAGATTATCGTACTAAGTGAAATAAGTCAAAGACAAAGGTCATATAATATTGCTTGTATGTGGAATCTTTTTCTTTTTAAGTTGGTACAAAAGTAAATGCAGCTTTGCAGTATTCAACTTTGCCATTTAATACTGGAATACATTTTTAAATAAATGTGGTTTTTGTTATACGTCATTTTATTGTGCACTTCTCACTTCCTTTTTTGTTAGTAATGACTTATTACTTGTGTATTTTATATTTATTTATACAAAAAAGCAAATTTGAGTGATTTTCTTATTCAAGTTCAAAATGGGTCATAAAGCAGCAGAGGCAACTTGCAACATCAACAATACATTTGACCCAGGAATTGCTAATGAATGTACAGTGCAGTGGTGTTTCAAGAAGTTTTGCAAAGGAGATGAGTTTCTTGAAGATGAGGAGTGTAGTGGCTGACCATCGCAAGTTGACAACAACCAACTGAGAGCCATCATAGAAACCCATCCTCTTGCAACTATGTGAGAAGTCTCCAAATAACTGAATGTGGACCATTCTATGGTTGTTAAGCATTTGAAGCAAATTGGAAAGGTGAAAAAGCTTGATAAATGGTGCCTCATGAGCTGACTAGAAATTTTAAAAATTGTCATTTTGAGTGTGATCTTCTCTCATTCTGTGCAACAACTATGAACCATTTCTCAGATTGTGCTATGTAATGAAAAGTGGGCTTTACATAACAACTAGCAAAGACCAGCTCAGTGGTTGGACTGGGAAGAAGCTCCAAAATACTTCCCAAAGCCAAACTTGAACCAAGAAAAGATCATGGTCACTGTTTGATAGTCTGCTGCCCATCTGATCCACTATAGCTTTCTGAATCTTAGTGACACAACAGGCATTCAGTACATTTTTCACTTTGTTGTTCAGTCAGTCAGTCATGTCCGACTCTTTGTGACCCCATGGACTATACCATGCCAGGCCTCCCTGTCCCTCACCATCTCCAGAAATTTTCCCAAGTTAATATTCATTGCACTGGTGATGCCATCCAGCCATCTCATCCTCTGATGCTCTCTTCTCCTGCCCTCAATATTCCCCTGCATCAGGGACTTTTCCAAAGAGTTGGCTGTTCACATCGGATGACCAAAATACTGGAGCTTCAGCTTCAGCATCAGTCCTTCCAGCGAGTATTCAGGGTTGATTTCCTTTAAGATTGACTGGTTTGATCTCCTTGCTGGACTTTCAGGAGTCTTCTCCAGCACCACAGTTCAAAGGCATCAGTACTTTGGCATTTGGCCTTCTCTATTGTCCAGCTCTAACAACCGTACGTGACCACTGAGAAGATCATAGCCTTGATTGTACGGACCTTTGTCGGCAGAGTGATATCTCTGCTTTTCAACACACCATCTACGTTGTCATAGCTTTCCTGGAAGCAATTTCCAGGAAGCAGTCATCTTATGATTTCATGGCTGCAGTCATCATCCGCAGTGATTTTAGAGCCCAAGAAGAGGAAATCTGTCACTACTTCTGTCTTTTCCTCTTCTAATTGCAAAGGAGAATGGAAATGATACAATTTCACATCTTGAAAATTTTCACTTACCATAATATTTACAAATAATACTGTGAGTGGTATATGTGATACGGAAGCAGATTGAAACTTTACTAAAGAGACTTTTTATTAATTCTTTGTGTGACTATTTAGGTTTTTTTTTTTTGCATTTACATTGATATATAAGGCTATTCACTACAGATTATAGAACATTTTAGACATAGGTAGAGGGTTTAATTTTAAAAGAAAAAAAACCCCATTACTTCAAATACAAATCAAATACAATTTGAAATAACTTATGAAATAATTTGATTTAAAGATAAACTACTGTTTTCCCTTGGTACATTCCATAAATATTTTCAAAATAAACTTTTTGCAATAAAAACCCTTTCCTCTGCTCCTTGGCACCACCACTATCCCAGCTGTACTGAGGAATATAATTTTCAATGCATTTTGAAGCACACATTTACCTGAATTGATGTACTCAGTCCTTCCTTATGCAGTACTGAACATCTGCTCTGTGTCAGGCATCATATTAGGCTTTGAGAAATATGAAATTCATAACAAACCATTTTAATTTTTCATTACAAGATATGCCAAATACTTTCTAAGCAACAATGTGTTAGCCTATATTAAAACAGTAATTTTGCCAATAATAAATATGAATTTATTTTGTAATAGTTTAAGGCTTTTACAGGCCCTGCTCCCATCAGCCTGAAATGACAAATGCATCTAACACCCCGTGCCCTTCTTGGGGTCAGGTTTTCTCAGCCCTACTCCGACTGCAGTTTTTTCTGGCACTACCTTTGACAAACTCTAACATGAGAGCATCTACCCTCAGCTCTAACATGGATTTTTCACATCTGTTCTTGGACTTTCTGACTCAGCAGCAAGCACACAAATGCAATGGAAAGAATGAAGGAGTTAATATTCTATGAAACACTTGTGAGTAAATGTTCCCCTCTTCCAGCCCGTGTGTAATGATTCTGCAGGATAGCTCCTCAGAAGTTCACTATGTGGGGGCCGCTTAGTATTGAAGGTGCATTGGCTTTCCCTCCTCTCTACTGCCTTCCTCCTTATCCTTCCCTCCTGATTCCTCAGGTAATTCCTCAAAATAAGCAATTTCTATGCAAACCCTTGTCTCAGCCTCTGCACAAGGTGGAAGAGTGGTAAAGAATCTGCATGCTAGTGCAGGAGACACAAGAGACATGGGTTCAATCCCCGGGTCAGGAAGATCCTCTGAAGGAGGAAACGGCAACCCACTCCAGTATTCTTGCCTGGAGAAACCCATGGACAGAGGAGCCTGGTGGGCTACAGCCCATGTGGTCTCAAAAGAGTTGGCCACGAGTTAGCAACTGAGCAACAACAACAATAACAAAGACTAGGACAGGAAGGTTTCACTAGTCACAAAATCTTCAGTGAGGCACATAGCTGCAAGTCCATACATTCCTGAAATATTTCTCCTCCCTTCAAGAAACAGATCATTGATATATTCTTCTATTCACAACTTATCTAGTAAAACCGAAATGTCTTGCTTAATGTTAAGGGTTCTTCACAATCTACTTCCCCATCCCAGCCATCTCCACTCTCAGGATGTAAGCTTACTCCCTCTTTTGTGCTCAGCCAGAATCCCCTTCTAGATGTCCTCTCACTACTAGTCAACATATCCTGCATTGACTTGTGCTCTAAACCCTCAAGTTTAAAACAATGTTATTGTCTCAAAACCTCTTTTTTTTTTTTTACTCTTTCCAATTATACTTTGAGGATAAAGGCACTAGTTATAATCTATTTTTACATTTCATAGCACTTAGCAAAATGTGTACACAAAGTAGGTCCTTAATAAATGTATACTGTTCATTGATTTTCCTTCCAGCATACTTGACACGACACTACATGTTTTCCAACATCAGCTGGGCAAGAAAGATAGCCTAGGACTTCAACAAGGTCAGACTCATTACTCTCAGCTTTTGAGACAGATCAAGGATATGACTAAATCTAACAAAACTTAGCATGTACAGATGCATGTACTCACACACAAAAAATAAGTAACTACTATGCTTCTACTTCACGGTTCACATATTGCTGAAGCCTGGCTTGGAGAATATTGAGCATTACTTTTCTAGCATGTCAGATGAGTGCAATTGTGTGGTAGTTTGAGCATTCTTTGGCATTGCCTTTCTTTGGGATTGGAAAGAAAACTGACCTTTTCCAGTCCTGTGGCCACTGCTGAGTTTTCCAAATTTGCTGGCATATTGAGTGCAGCACTTTCACAGCATCATCTTTCAGGATTTGAAATAGCTCCACTGGAATTCCATCACCTCCACTAGCTTCGTTCGTAGTGATGCTTTCTAAGGCCCACTTGACTTCACATTCCAGGATGTCTGGCTCTAGGTCAGTGATCACATCATGATGATTATCTGGGTTGTGAAGATATTTTTTGTACAGTTCTTCTGTGTATTCTTGCCAGCTCTTCTTAATATATTCTGCTTCTGTTAGGTCCATACCATTTCTGTCCTTTATCAAGCCCATTTTTGCATGAAATGTTCCCTTGGTATCTCTAATTTTCTTGAAGAGATGTCTAGTCTTTCCCATTCTGTTGTTTTCCTCTATTTCTTTGCATTGATCACTGAGGAAGTCTTTCTTATTTCTTCTTGCTATTCTTTGGAACTCTGCATTCACATGCCTATATCTTTCCTTTTCTCCTTTGCTTTTCGCTTCTCTTCTTTCACAGCTATTTGTAAGGCCTCCCCAGACAGCCATTTTGCTTGTTTGCATTTCTTTTCCATGGGGATGGTCTTGATCCCTGTCTCCTGTACAATGTCACGAACCTCTGACCATAGTTCATCAGGCACTCTATCTATCAGATCTAGGCCCTTAAAATCTATTTCTCACTTCCACGGTATAATCATAAGGGATTTGATTTAGGTCATACCTGAATGGTCTAGTGGTTTTCCCTACTTTCTTCAATTTAAGCCTAAATTTGGCAATAAGGAGTTCATGATCTGAGCCACAGTCAGCTCCCGGTCTTGTTTTTGTTGACTGTATAGAGCTTCTCCATCTTTGGCTGCAAAGAACATAATCAATCTGATTTCGGTGTGAATTATTTGGTGATGTCCATGTGTGGAGTCTTCTCTTGTGTTGTTGGAAGAGGATGTTTCCTATGACCAGTGCATTTTCTTACCAAAATTCTATTAGAAAAAGCAGAGGAACCAGAGATCAAATTGCCAACATCCGCTGGATCATGGAAAAAGCAAGAGAGTTCCAGAAAAACATCGATTTCTGCTTTATTGACTATACCAAAGCCTTTGACTGTGTGGATCACAATAAACTGTGGAAAATTCTTCTAGAGATGGGAGTACCAGACCACCTGACCTGCCTCTTGAGAAATCTGTATGCAGGTCAGGAAGCAACAGTTAGAACTGGACATGGAACAACAGACTGGTTCCAAATAGGAAAAGGAGTATGTCAAGGCTGTATATTGTCGCCTTGCTTATTTAACTTATATGCAGAATACATCATGAGAAATGCTGAACTGGAAGAAGCACAAGCTGGAATCAAGATTGCCGGGAGAAATATCAATAACCTCAGATATGCAGATGACACCACCCTTATGGCAGAAAGTGAAGAGGAACTAAAGAGCCTCTTGATGAAAGTGAAAGAGGAGAGTGAAAAAGTTGGCTTAAAGTTCAATATTCAGAAAACGAAGATCATGGCATCCGGTCCCATCACTTCATCGCAAACAGATGGGGAAACAGTGGAAACAGTGTCCGAGTTTTTTTTTTTTTGGGGGGGCTCCAAAATCACTGCAGATGGTGAATGCTGCCATGAAATTAAAAGACGCTTACTCCTTGGAAGGAAAGTTATGACCAACCTATATAGCATATTCAAAAGCAGAGACATTACTTTGCCAACAAAGGTCCGTCTAGTCAAGGCTATGGTTTTTCCTGTGGTCATGTATGGATGTGAGAGTTGGACTGTGGAGAAGGCTGAGCACCGAAGAATTGATGCTTTTGAACTGTGGTGTTGGAGAAGACTCTTGAGAGTCCCTTGGACTGCAAGGAGATCCAACCAGTCCATTCTAAAGGAGATCAGCCCTGGGTATTCTTTGAAAGGAATGATGCTAAAGCTGAAACTCCAGTACTTTGGCCACCTCATGTGAAGAGTTGACTCATTGGAAAAGACTCTGATGCTGGGAGGGATTAGGAGCAGGAGGAGAAGGAGACGACAGAGGATGAGATGGTTGAATGGCATCACTGACCCGATGGACGTGAGTCTGAGTGAACTCCGGGAGTTGGTGATGGACAGGGAGGCCTGGAGTGCTGTGATTCATGGGGTCGCAAAGAGTCGGACTCGACTGAGCCACTGAACTGAACTGAACTGATGCTTCTACTTCAGGGTAATATGTCTTTTTTTTTTTTTTTCAAAAGAAGTGTAAATCATTGTCAGTAACTCAAATTTTTAGGGAAATACAACTTTTTAACTTTCTTGGGGAGTTTAGAAAACAGAAAATTCTATCTGTAAGGAACCACTTACCCTTGATTACACCTGGGCTCTAGTCATAGTGCCATTATTGAACCCCCTTCCTATAGTAGATAGAAATTAGTAGTATATAATACAGTTTGAGGATGACCATTTCCAAAGAGCTCAATGTTCCTGACAAGCGCTAACATCAGCAGGATGTGTTTGCTGTCATCTATAGTCACTGCCTTAGTTCAAGCCCTTAGGATTCCTCTTCTGGATAAGTAGTATTTTCCCAGGACTGTCCACTGAATAAAAGTGAGTCTTTTTATTATGACCTCCAAAGTCCTTCCTGGTTTGGTCTCTGAATATGTCTTCAGTTGGATATCTCACATGCTTCTACCTCTCCCAAATCTAAATTCCTATCATTCAGAATTAATTGCAGTTTTCTTTTAACTCTGCCTTTGAACATTCTGTTTTCTCTTTTTGAAATGCACTGACCTTTCTTTGTTTGATTAACTCATTTTTTATGCTTTACACTCAACTCAGTCACCATTTCCATCAAGGAGAAACCCCTGATGCTTCCACCTCAGTTTAAGAATTTATTGATGTATGTCCATCATAATAATTCAAAGTATTACACTAAATAGTATTTAGCTGATTTTCTATGTCTAAGTTCAATTAGCCTAAAAGTTTCCTAAGGGCATAAGCTAGTTTATATTTGCATTGGTTTCCTCAACATATAATAAGACATCAATAAATGTTTAAAGAATAAATAATTTAACTTACTGGATATTTAATTTATTGGATATAATATCTAAAGGATATTGAAATAAAAGCTAATATTCTATTGCTGTTAAAATGTAAAGGGTAAAGCAAAGGTCTTAATTATAAAGAGATATCTGGGGGGAAAGGGGGGACTAAAATGAAATGAGAAAAAATTAAAGCAACAATGTAGAACTGAGGTAGTCACACAAATTCATCACTGGTGATCCCCAGAATCCAAGATGGTCTAGGGAAGGACAAAAGAGCTCAATTAGAGAGATTTAGGGAAAGAGCTACGTAAAAGTATTTTTTGCTATAGAAGTTTCACAGACTGGTATAGAAATTTCTCACACTGGTGAGCACCTCACGCATACTAATTGACTAAATGATAACTAAATTTGGGGTTTTGAGCTACTCTGATGGGTACAGATCCTGGATCCATCATTTACTTGCTGAAAGTGTTTAACTTTACTGGACTTGTTTCTTCACCAACAATGTAGGGCCACATGAGTATGTGGGTTGTAGTGAGGATTAGTAACAATGTGTGTAAAGAATATAATACAGATACTAAGAGCATATTTATTTGCTAAATGGCAGGTATATTAGTCAGTGTCCTCCAGAGAAATAGAATATAGTGACATAAATATATACAGATATATGTGTATATATATATAGCTGTTGTCTGGTTGCTGAGTCGTATCCTATTCTTTTGCAACCCCTTGGACTCTAGCACACCATGCTCCTCTGTCCATGGGATTTCCCAGACAAAAATTCTCAAGTGGGTTGCCATTTCCTTTTCCAGGTGATCTTCCAGACCCAGGGATCAAATCCACATCTCTTGCATTGGCAGGTGAATTCTTTACTGCTGAGCCACTAGAGAAGCCCATATATATATGAATATATATATGAATATACTGTATTATATGCTGGAGACCCAGAAAAATCAGTGGTATAGTATGAAGGCCTGAGCACAAGGGCAAGCAAAAGGTCAATTTCCCAGCTCAAAGATTTAGAGAGAAAATTCAATCTTTCTTTGCCTTCTTGTTCTATTGAGACCAAATGGAATGGATGTGGCACACCAATGGAGGGGCCTAACAGAAGCAGAAGAGATTAAGAAGAGCTGGCAAGACTACACAGAAGAACTATACAAAAAAAGTCTTAATGACCAGGATAACCACGATGGAGTGCTCATCTAGAGCCAGACATCCTGGAGTGTGAAGTCAAGTGGGCCTTAGGAAGCATCACTATGAACAAAGATAGTGAAGGTGATAAAATTCCAGCTGAGCTTTTTGAAATCCTAAAAGATTATACAGTTAAAGTGCTGTACTCAATATGTCAGCAAATTTGGAAAACTCTTCAATGGCCACAGGACTGGAAAGGGTCAGTTTTCATTCCAGTTCCAAAGAAAGGCAATGCCAAACAATGTTCAAACTGCCATACAGTTGCATTCATTTCACAAGCTAGCAAGGTAATGCTCAAAATCTTTCAAGACAGGCTTCAATAGTAAGTGAACTGAGAACATCTAGATGTACAAGCTGGATTTAGGAAAAGCAGAAGAATCAAATATCAAATTCAAACATCTGTTGCATCATAGAAAAAGCAAGGAAATTTCAGAAAAATATCTGATTCATTGACTATGCTAAAGCCTTTGACTGTGAAGATCACAGAAAAGTATGGAAAATTATTAAAGAGATGGGAATATCAGACAACCTACCTATCTCCTGAGAAACCTGTATGCAGGTCAAGAAGCAAGTTAGTTAGAACTGGACCTGGAACACAGGACTGGTTCAAAATTGGGAAAAAGTGTATGTCAAGGCTGTATATTGTCACCTTGCTTATTTAACTTATACTCAGAGTACATCATGGGAAATGCCAGGCTGAATGAATCCCAAACTGGAATCAAGATTGCCAGGAGACATAACAGCAACCTCAGCTATGGCAGAAGGTGAAGAGTAACTAAAGAGCCTCTTGATGAAGGTGAAAGAGGAGAGAGAAACAGCTGGCTTAAAACTTAACATTCAAAAACCAAAGATCATGGTATCCAATCCCATCACTTCATGGCAAATAGAAGGTGAAAAAATGGTAGTAACAGATTTTATTTTCTTGGACTACAAGATCACAGTGGAAGGTGACTGTAGCCATGAAATTAAAAGATGCTTGCTTCTTGGAAGAAAAGCGATGAAAAACCTAGACAGTGTATACAAAGCAAAGACATCACTTTGCTGACAAAGGTCTGTAGAGTCAAAGCTATGGTTTTTCCAGTAGTCACGTATGGATGTGAGAGTTGGACCATAAAGAAGACAGTGACAAGTAACTGATGCTTTCAAACAGTGGTGCTGGAGAAGACTCTTGAGAGTCCCTTGGACTGCAAGGAGATCAAACCAGTCAATCCTAAAGGAAATCAACCCTAAGTATTCACTGGAAGGACTGATAAAGCTCCACTACTTTGGCCACCTGATGCAAAGAGCCCACTCATTGGAAAAGACCCTGATGCTGGGAAAGATTAAGGGCAGGAGGAGAAGGAGACAACAGAGGATAAGATGGCATCACCGACTCAATGGACATGAGTTTCAGCAAATTCTGGGAGATAGTGCAAGACAGGAAAGCCTGGTGTATTGCAGTCCATGGGGTCTTAGAGACAGACACAACTTAGCGACTGAAAACAACACCGGCTTTGGGGAGGGCCATCTACTTTACTCAGCTCATCAGTTCAACTCTAATCTCTTCCAGAAACACCCTCACAGACACACCCAGAAATAATGTTTAGCTATTTATATGGGCATCCCTTGGACCTATCAATTTGACACATAGCACAGCAGCTGTTGTTCTAGTAGCAGCAGTAGTTGTTGCTTTCATTTTAGTAGTAATAAAAATCATCTTATGTGAAGAAAAGATATCCTTGATTCTTTGAGTGTCAGTAGCAGAACTCCTCTACTAAGTTTCTACTATGCACTTTCACCATGGGATCTGGACTATTTCCTCCTTTCTCAAATTTGCTGCTCTTGACAGTCTGAGAGATCTCAAGCATACCAAGTTGTTCTAGTATAAATTAAATGAGAGACAGCATCATGGCCACTTTGAGTTCTTCATTACCATATTCAACTAAGAAGATGCTTGAGTAAGCCTTTTCTCCGTTAGAAGCATTCCGGTAATTGAGCATCTTCTCATGCCTTTATTTAGTGACCATTATAAGACCACCAGAAAAAGAAACAGAGAAAAGGCACAGTAGATTGGATGTTGAACTATTTTTTATTATTATACCATGTTTTAAATTCTCTCTCATCTCCCTGCCAGCAGCTCCAGACACTTTTAAATCTCCGAGACTGAGTGAGAGTATTGTCTAAAGTGCCTGAATAACAAATTATTTTTAACAGAATCCCCCAGGTCTTTCCAAGGAGAGCCTGTGACTCAGAAACCACCCTCTCTCCTGCTGATGGCCATCTTTCTCTCATCTCAGGATAAATAGACCACTTTAGTGTAGATAACCACTCCATTTATAGTGGGACTGCCAAATTAAAGAGATCCACACTTGATGTTTGTCCTAATTAGCTATTACTAACATACATGAGATTTGTGGGTTTGTTTGTTTGTTTTTTAAGTTTGATGTGCTGCAAGAGTTTACACATAAAGTAAACACTCTTGTGTTGCCAGGATGTTTTTTTGCAAGCCACCTTTAATTCAAGTTTGAAGCAAAATACAATAATGATACATAGGTCTTCTTAACAATATTCAAATATCTGTCTGATGGCAAAATTCATTAAAATCCACGGGGCTCTAATGATAAGCCAGTACTTTTTGCTTAACATCAAGATAATACATGCAGAACTTTCTCAAAGAGCCAGCTGGAAACATATCTTATCAAAAAGCAGGGTCCAAATTATGAATATACTCAGAGTATACATAACATTCACTGTCATATTGGAAGAGCCAAGAAACAACAAACCAACTGCCTGCAGTAGCATACATTTAATGATTTAAAAGAAAATAATGGATTTCTGTGATAATCTATCTTGGCATCCAGAAAATTTAAAAAATATCAACTGAATAAATTTTATCTTCAAATTTATATTTTCCATTTAGGCATATTACTTCAGTAAATAGAAATATTTTAAAATAAATACAAAAAGGAATAGCTTGACAATGATTAATTTGAATGTAGTACGTATATTCACACAGAGAGGAAACTTTATGGAATTACCCTCACTGCTATACAAATTAAAGCCCAAAATAGGACAACATATTATCACAGACCTATACTTATTACTCTATATAATTCGTAACATAGCAGCTTTCAGGAAAATTACATGTTTCCATAAAAAGCCATCCCACAGTCTTTGGTTTTTGAAGCTGTGTGCTCCTAAACCTAGGAATTTGGAGTTTTAGAATGTCACACCTGTACAATTGGATACTGTTCTTCATGCTATTGTCCAATCAATTATCTTCTTATTCCAAAAATCCATTTATAGAAATAATAGCAACATAATTTTTCCTTCATTAAGTATAATTATGATTATAATAACAATGGCAAAAATGTATACACTTTTTTCTCAGAGGGGCATTGAGACATTTATAGATGTATGTATTGTTGCATTGTCTTTGTGAAATAAGTTGAAGCAGATTATACAGTTTTCACCTAGAAAAATGAGGGCAAAATACTTTTCCTAAGGTTGACCTTGGCATGATTATATCATAGGTTTTTATTTATCCACTAAACACTTAACATTTCACTATCTGTTCCCATCTCTGAATAGCAATCAAACAATATTTTATTCATATAATATCTATACTTCTATGATTCTTACCAGTATTCCAAAACATATCCTCAAATGAAAATGAGCTTTTCTCACCCTACATCTACTAGTGTAACCACTTTATAACACCCAATACTTTTACTTATCACTTCTTTTCAAGCCATAGCAATTCAGTTTGAGAGGTTTTCTGAGATGTCTTTGATATGGAAGAGCCATTGGAAAAAGAAGCTTAGAAAAAAACAGGAGATTCTAACACTGAAGTATAGAAATAAACACAGTAAGGCACTGGTGAAGGTAATACACCATTGCTATCACAATGAGATATGATATTTGAATTAAGTTGAAAGGAATACATTTCTAATTATACAGCTAAATGGCAGGTGACAATTTGAACTGTTTGATGTAGTTTACAGATTTAAAGTTTGCAGTGCCTTTATCTGATTTCTTCTCCCCATCCTTTGATAACCTCTTAAACGGAATGCTGAGAAAGGCAACCTTCAAAAGTGATTGGACACATAGGAGGCTTAACTTTTCCTAATGACCTTTTAATGCAAAGCAAAAGGTCAATAGTGTTACTCACACTGCGTTTGACAAAGAATGTGGACTAAGTCTAAATGACAAAAGCTTGTTGTTGGAGGTCACTTCTCAATGGACTTTCCTGACATTAATGCTTGTTATAATCCAGGCAACTAGTTTTCAAGTTGCTGTTCTCACTTCAAAGCCCTGCTTATTATAGATAACATATCTGTCAAAGACATAGGTCACTGCTTACTCAGTTACTTGAATAGTCTGTAGAAATAAACCTTCAAAGGTTACTCATCCTGTCACAAGAAACATATTCTGGTACATTTTCTTTAAACTAGCTTGAAATTTTAAGCCATGTTTCAAGAACATACTGGAGAAGGCAATGGCAACCCATTCCAGTACTCTTGCCTGGAAAATTCCATGGATGGAGGATCCTGGTAGGCTGCAGTCCATGGGGTTGCGAAGAGTCAGACAGGACTGAGCAACTTCACTTTCACTTTTCACTTTCAGGCATTGGAGAAAGAAATGGCAACCCACTTCAGTGTTCTTGCCTAGAGAATCCCAGGGATGGCGGAGCCGGGTGGGCTGCCATCTATGGAGTCACACTGAGTCGGACAGAACTGATGCGACTTAGCAGCAGCAGCAGCTAGAACATGCATGTAAAGAGTTTAGGTCTTTGGCATTTAAATGTCAGTGGTGTTATTACTGTGGGTATGTTTTCAGGGTCTTCTTGGTTTATATGCATTTTCAGAAAGTGTGGTAGAGTGGAATGTGGACTGAATTCACTCAGCTGACCAGAGTTGCAGTGTCTACTCTGACAGTCACCACTTTTTAATTAGTATTGTTTAAGAAGCTGCTCTTAAGGGCTGCCTAAAATTTATATGAGAGTCTAGTGGACAAGTGTCCTGTTTGGGTCTCAGTTTTCTAATTTATACATCTGAGCTTTGTATGAATGATCTGTAATAGTACCTATACAGATATTGCATTTCACATATGGTTGTCCCTTGTCACTTTTAGCTGAATTGTAGCATCTTGAACATTTAGTAGCTACATTTATTCATATTACAGTGAATACTCTGATCTCTACTACTCCTTCAATTTTGGAAAACATGTTTTCCTAGCACTTTGGACAATCTAAACATGTTCACTGGCCATCTCCAACTAGGATATGTTTCTTTCTCTAAGGGACACAGAAGAAAGAATTGTCCCATAACTTCAAATTCAAAGAATCATATGATATGAGGCTAGGAGAATCCTTGAACAGTCATATACTTTAACTGTGTTATTCATTAAACATTCAAATTGGTTGTTTCCTGCCAAAAGGTTTGCTAGACCTGTACTGTCTGGTGAGTCACTAGCCACATGTAGATGCATGAATTTAAATTAATTAAAAATTTTAAAGTAAACATCTAATTTTTCAGTTGTTGGTCACATTTCACATGCTCATAAGCTGGCACATGGAGCCAGTGGATTCTCCATTGAACAGCAGAGGTACAGAGCTTTTCCACCACCACAAAAAATTCTATTAGGGATTGCCAATGTAAATAAAGCTTTAACACTATCATTACAGAAAACTCAGTACCTCCCAAGAGTATCTGTGATGCTTTTTAAATACTACTTTTTAAGGAATTTTTTCCCATATATATAATCAAACTTCTACCCATTTGTACTAGCTCCATTCCCTAAAATGTACCTAGAAATTACACGTTCTTCTACATGGTTCCCTTTCAAATTTTTCAAGAAATTTGTCACGACCCTCTTCTTCTTTGTTTGTCCTCTTATATAACTATCTCCTGTATTTTATTAGATACATAACAGAATTTGGTAACTTTGCCTTAAAAATTCTGAAGTCACAAATTTTATTCTGAGTCAAAAATTTACAAACCTAGGTCACAGGTATATATATGCATAAATATTTTACATAAAAAGAAATAATTATGTATCCTCCAAATTCTCCATTTTCACCCTGATTTCTAGGCAAAGAATTGACAATCAGTAAATATTGGTTGAATAAATAAAATAATAAATTTAACCAGGGAATGTTGCTCTTAATGTATTAATGGCTTGCTCTTGAAGTGTAATCTTCTCCATGTAGTAAATTAAAAACTCTTTTGATTATAAAATAATAATATTCAATGTAGTTACCCTTGAATATGCAAAAGAAAAAATAATCAAGATGCTACCACTATAATTACTATTAATCTTTTTGTTGCCATGGTTTTTTGTGAACAAATTTAGAGTATATGTTCATATTTATAAGCTTATATTTTTCAACTGATACATCATGAGACTTGTTCCATGCCACTGAGAAGACTTCAAATAGCTTTTATTTTTTTGTTAGCTATATTGTATTAAATTATTTTACATTACTTCATTTTGGATTAGTAAATATTTACTTGAATTTATGGACTGCAGTGTTTCCCTTCCAAATACATATCTTGAATCCCCAACCACCAGTACCTCAGAATGTGACTGTATTTGGAGATTGGGTCTTTAAAAAGATAGCTAAGTTAAAATGGGATCCTTAGCATGAACCCCAATTTAACACAACGTGGTAATCTTATAAAAGATAAAGAATAGAATACAGACAAGAAGAGACAGTGGGATCACCACGTGAGGACACAGGCAGAAGACAGGATCTGCAAATCTGCACATCAGTGAGAAATAGGCCTTCAGAAGAAACAAACTGCTGACACCTTGATCTTGGACATCTAGCTTCCAGAACTGTGAGAATATGTATTTCTGTTTCTTAAATCACTCAGTCTGTATTATTTTCTTATGGTAGCCCTGCTGCTGCTGCTGTTAAGTCACTTCAGTCGTGTCCAACTCTGTGTGACCCCACAGACGACAGCCCACCAGGCTCCCCCGTCCCTGGGATTCTCCAGGCAAGAACACTGGAGTGGGTTGCCATTTCCTTCTCCAATGTATGAAAGTGAAAAGTGAAAGTGAAGATGCTCAGTCGTATCCGACCCTCAGTGACCCCATGGACTGCAGCCTTCTAGGCTCCTCCATCTATGGGATTTTCCAGGCAAGAGTACTGGAGTGGGGTGCCATTGCCTTCTCCGATGGTAGCCCTAGTAAACTAATATGTATTATTTCCAATTTTTAATTTTCATAAGCAAAGCTATGTTTCAAAAGTATCTTTGTGCACATCTCTGGTTATTTTCTCACATGGATGTTTAACCAAAAATTATTTTTAAAATTTTATGGAAAAGGCTTTGATATATATTTTCAAATTTTCTCATTAAAAGTTATACATTGAAACATGCACATTTTTTTCCAACTCAATAAACAAAGAAAAAAAAAACCACATCACTCTGTGTTTCTTAAAAATTCAAGTGAAGTGGAACTTTTTTTTTCAAATAGTTATCAGCCTTGTTTTTGTGGTAGTGTGATGTACAAACTTAATAGTCTTAATATACATGTTAATATATACTGATTAGGTTTTCAAGTATTTGAACATATACTTTTATATATAGTATATGTTCTCTGCCCTTGCTTTTATCAGCCAACATTTTTTGATATTTGTTTGCATCGTACAGTTGGTGGCACGGTGTAACATTATTCTGTACATCTCAATTATTTATCTATTCTCTTCTCAATGGGTTTTTAGGTTTTTCTTTTTATTATCAACATAATTGCTATGAGCATATTTGTATCTTTGTACATTGGAAAATTTTCTGTTATGATTTATGTTAATAAATGAAGTTACTGATTTTACTAGTTGAAAGGAACAGTGTAATGTAATGGTTAAGAGGATGAACTCTGAAGCCAGACTGCCTAGATTCAAGGCTGCTGGTACCAGTAATGGGCTTTTTGATGCTGACCAGGTTACCCAGACTCTCTATATCAATTCCTTTATATATAAAGTGATTAAAATTACAGTATGTACCTCACAATTATAAGGATAAAATGAAATAATATTGGTAAACTTAGGAAAATAAATGGAACATAGTAAACATTCCACAATGTTCACTATATTTCCAATAATTTAATAATAAATTATTTTCCAAAGCAGTCATTTGAATTGATACTTCCACTAGTGTCACATGAGTTTGTGCACTTGATTTGGTGGAACTTTAGTCCGTGATAAATAGCTATAATTTTCACTGCTAATGTTATATATTATTCTAATGTATTCATTAATCTCAGTTTAGTCATTCTCCTTTCAAAAAACTTTTAGATTGTTCTCAATCTGATCTTGCTATTATAAACATCACTATTAGGAATATTTTTGTATTTTGGTGTCTATTAGCAAATGTTTCCCCCAGGTTTATGCAAAATATATATGTTATCTCAAAGATAAAAACATACACAATATTTGAGAGGGAATCAATTACAGAGCCCCCTAGATAATGTATCTAAGATTATGATACACACCTAGATAATGTGTCTAAGGTTTAAACTCTTAATCTCCAATTCTCAAATATTTCTAGAATTTTTTTTCTGCAAGCAGTCCTAATATATAAACTCTTCCCAAGATGTAAAAGGTGAACAATCTTTTCTACTCAGAAGGGATTCAGTTGTAGTTATATTTTTGAAAAGAAATGGAGAGTCTGAAAGATCTTCAGAAATGGAGTAATAAGTGCCACAGCATACTCAGAGAATATACATCATATACAAATAAATACATTTACTACCCTCAGGATTTCAGAGTTCTATCTGCCCTCTGCCAGTCACAGTTTCACACCATTGGACAGTGGCAAGAATATCATGGAATAAAGGAAATATTCCAAGGTTATTTCAGAATGTGTAGGCGAGGCAAATGCAGTAACAGAGTCTGGGAAAAAAATACTATTTTCTGCCTTCTTTTTCTGCTGAGACAACACCAATTATCCTGATTTCTTGCCCTCTTATTTAGTCACTTCTTCAGTATTCATCTCTAATAAAGTGTAGCAACAACCTCTCATTACAATAGAAGGACAAAATCATAACGTAAAATGTGACAAGAGGCTTCGTTAAAAAGCAGTCTGTTTTCTCATCACAGAACCACTGTCAGGTGCCTTAATTCACATTTGGCTCCATCATCTTATTTGCTTTTCTTCAGGCCGGAACTCATCCTTCCATCTGCAATGACCAGAGTCATTGGTTTCTTCCACCATGTCAGCTGCAAGGTGGGAAAAAAACATTAATAGGTACAAATGACCTTTTAAGCAAACACTAATCCCAGAAAAACAAGATGGTAGGAGTCTCCACTGGATGAGTCTATAGTACGTCTTTCAAATTAATTTAGATCTAGAGTCCTAGATCTTGAAATAAAGACAGAATGAAAATGTCCAACATTGTGTTTTTGCAAATATGATGAAAGAGGGACACAAAGTTACTGCTGGTTTACAAACTACTTGAGTGTATTGTGAAAAATGACTCATAGTTATCATGCTAAAAGGTATTTTAAAGGAGAAGCATCATGGTTCATGTTAATATGGCTAAAGCAATATAGAAAAGTAGAACAGGCACTGAAACTCAAGTCAGAAAGCATGACTAGTCTTTCAAAGTCTGTATTACTTTGTGCAAGCCACTAAATTCTGTGATTTTTATATTTTTAATTTGGTAATAATAAAATGGAACACTATAGTTTGTTTTCATTCAGTCACTCAGTCCTGTCTGACGTTTTTCAACCTCATAGACTGCAGCACACCAGGCTTCCTTGTCCATCACCACCTCCCAGAGCTTGCTCAAACTCATGTCCATTGAGTCAGTGAAGCTATCCAACCATCTCGGCCTCTTCTCTTCCCACCTTCAATCTTTCCCAGCATCAGGGTCTTTTCTAATGAGTCAGTTCTTCGCATCAGGTGGCCAAAGTATTGGAGCTTCAGCTTCAGCATCAATCCTTCCAATGAATATTCAGAATTGATTTCCTTTAGAATTGGCTGGTTTGATTTCTTTGCAGTCCAAGGGACTTTCAAGAGTTTTCTTCAAAAGCATCAATTCTTTGATGCTCAGCCTTCTTTATGGTCCAACTCTCACATCCATACATGACTACTGGAAACACCATAGTCTTGATTAGACAGACCTTTGTCAGCAAAGTACTGTCTCTGCTTTTTAATATGCTGTCTAGGTTGGTCCAAAGAAGGCAATAACACCCCACTCCAGTACTCTTGCCTGGAAAATCCCATGGATGGAGGAGCCTGGAAGGCTGTAGTCCATGGGGTCGCTGAGGGTTGGACAGGACTGAGAGACTTCACTTTCACTTTTCACTTTCATACATTGGAGAAGGAAATGGCAACCCACTCCAGTGTTCTTGCCTGGAGAATCCCAGGGACCGGGGAGCCTGGTGGGCTGCTGTCTATGGGGTCACACAAAGTCAGACACGACTGAAGCGACTTAGCAGCAGCAGCTAGGTTGGTCATAGCTTTTCTTCCAAGGAGCAAGCGTCTTTTAATTACATGGCTGCCATCACCATTTGCAGTGATTTTGGAGCCCCAGAAAATAAAGTCTGTCACTGAATAACTGAATAATTTTCTCCTTGACACATCAGTTCAGTTCAGTCACTCAGTCGTGTCCAACTCTTTGTGACGCCATGGACTGCAGCACGCCAGGTCTCCCTGACCATCACCAACTCCCAGAGTTTACTCAAATTCATGTCCATTGAGTCAGTGATGTCATCCAACCATGTTATCCTCTGTCGTCCCTTTCTCCTCCTGCCTTCAATCTTTCCCAGCATCAGGGTCTTTTCAAATGAGTCAGTTCTTTGCATCAGGTGGCTAAAGTATTTGAGTTTCAGCTTCAGCATTAGTCCTTCCAATGAATATTCAGGACTGATTTCCTTTAGGATGGACTGGTTGGACCTCCTTGCAGTCCAAGGGACTCTCAAGAACCTTCTCCAACACCACAGTTCAAAAGCATCAATTCTTCAGTGGACTTTCTTTATAGTCCAACTCTCACATCCATACATGACTACTGGAAAAACCATAGCTTTGAATAGATGGACCTTTGTTGGCAATGTAATGTCTCTGCTTTTTAATATGCTGTCTAGGTTGGTCATAACTTTTCTTCCAAGGACAAGTGTCATAATTTCACGGCTGCAGTCACCATCTGCAGTGATTTTGGAACATGGAGGAGAAGCAAACAGAAGTCTGAAGTTTTCCTCTCACTGTTAACTAGACCTACCTTGATCTGTTTCATATACTGGATTAGACAGTCTCTGAGGTGCTTTGCATGATCTCTAAATCACTTTAGAAAACCACAACCATTGTTCTCAACTCTGGCTGCAAATTAGAATCTTCTTGGAAACTAAAACAATCAGTACCCAGAATACATTCTCGGAACTTGTGACTTAATTGGCTGTGGTGGGGCCATGCCAGTAATAATATTTAAAAGCTCCCCAGGAGATGTTCTGCAACTAGGGTCAAGAAAGTCCACTCTCAGGGTTTATGAATACATGACTGGATTGAGACTCCTGATTTGTCCATTTACATTAGTCCACATGCCAAACACCAAAAACCATTCAGTCGGCAAGAAATTAGGCAGCAGACTTGAAAGAAACTGAATAAATATTTCCTTTTTATTAATCTCTCTGGCTAGACTTTTCATGGAGATAGATTGTTAAGAGTCTGAGCAGCAGCAGCTGGTGTATTCCTAGGCCACTGAGAGGTTGACCAAGGGACTGTGTGCAAAAAGTTAGACTAGGATGAACAGATTCAGTGAACTTTAGCGCACTTATAAGAAACTTGGTAAGCCTTTCAGAAAACCACCAGACTTCCTAAATAAATATCCTAAGGCAGGGTTTCAGCAGTAACCAAGCCAACCTTTCCTACTGTGTGGGGGAGGTAGCAAGAATCCATGAGTTACTGGCTATTTCATTCTCATTCAGTATTCACCTAATCTATCCCTGGTTCAACACTTGTGGCCACTCAGCTGACACCTGTTGACTCATTCCAGCTCCAACTCTATGACCTAGAAAATCTGTCATTTCTACATACATAGCAACTCTGTAGCCTACTCATTCATTAGTGCTACAGCAATCTTCCTAAGACCTGGGATAATTCTACATTTCACCTTTTATTGAAATACTTTTTTTTACAAAATTCACATCAGCGAGCTTCATTAATTTCATTTTTTAATCCAAAAGCAGAAAAGCTTGTTAATCTACTTTAAACACAAGTAAGAAAAATTGTTAAACTTTATTTATAATATGAATGTACCTATTACGAACATTGTTGATGTTGCTAAGTCATGCTTATGAACATAAGCTCAGCTAAATGAAAAGTTGACTTTTATTACAATATGGAAGCATATTGATAAATGATAAGTGGGGATAAAAATTTATCATTATTAATATGTAAGACAAGGCATTAATTATTCACAACCTTATGTATATGGTCTGAAAAAATCGTGTAATAAAAGTAGATGATAGTTCAATTCAGTTCAGTCACTCAATCATGTCCGGCTCTTTGTCACCCAATGAATTGCAGCACGCCAGGGCTCCCTGTCCATCACCAACTCCCGGAGTTCACTCAGACTCATGTCCATTGAGTCAGTGATGCCATCCAGCCATCTCATCCTCTGTCATCCCCTTCTCATCCTGCCCTCAATCCCTCCCAGCATCAGAGTCTTTTCCAATGAGTCAACTCTTCGCATGAGGTGGCCAAAGTACTGGAGTTTCAGCTTTAGCATCAGTCCTTTCAAAGAAATCCCAGGGCTGATCTCCTTCAGAATGGACTGGTTGGATCTCCTTGCAGTCCAAGGGACTCTCAAGAGTCTTCTCCAACACCACAGTTCAAAAGTATCAATTCTTCGGTGCTCAGCCTTCTTCACAGTCCAACTCTCACATCCATACATGACCACTGGAAAAACCATAGCCTTGACTAGATGGACCTTTGTTGGCAAAGAATTGTCTCTGCCTTTGAATATGCTATCCAGGTTGGTCATAACTTGTCTTCCAAGGAGTAAGCGTCTTTTAATTTCATGGCTGCAGTCACCATCTGCATTGATTTTGGAGCCCCTCAAAATAAAGTCTGACACTGTTTCCACTCTTTCCCCATCTATTTCCCATGAAGTGATGGGACCAGATGCCATGATCTTCGTTTTCTGAATGTTGAGCTTTAAGCTAACTTTTTCATTCTCCAGAGATAGCTAAATACTCATAAATGGAGATAAGTATGAAAGTGGCATATGAAAACATTAAAAACGAATAGCCTATGAGTGGCTAAGAACAGAATTATACCAAAACCAGTGCATGCATCCTTAAGTCAGGAAATACTTTTGGCAAGGGTATGATTGGTCCAGGTTAAAGGCTGCTAAGTACAATGTCAATTTTTACTTAACATGTGAATGCTTAGATTTTAGACTAACTTATTGAGAGTAGAGGAAAAAATGGTCTCTCCTGTGTATGTGTGATTGTAAAAGCTTCCCAGATAGGTCAGCTGTTAAAGAATCCACCTGTAATGCAGGCAACCCTAGTTCAATTCTGGGGTCAGGAAGTTCCCCTGGAAAAGGCATATGCTACCCACTCCAGTATTATTGGACTTCCATGGGATTCAAATGGTAAAGAATCCACCTGCAACACGGGAGACCTGGGTTCGATCCCTGGGTTGAGAAGATCACCTGGAGAAGGGCATAGCAACCCACTCCAGTATTCTTGCTTGAAGAATCCCCATGAACAGAGAAGCCTGGCAGGCTAAAGTTCATGGAGTCAGACATGAATGAGTGACGAACTACAGCACTACAAAAGACAGAAAAGAAAACATTAAGATGTAATAAGTAAATAAAAGTAGTAATAGAGATATCATATTTTAAAAAACTGTCAGGCACTAATACATATAATAGATGTTTTATATACTTGCCAAATTCAGACTTAAATTGAAGAAAGTAGGGAAAACCACTACACCAATCAGGTATGACTTAAATCAAATCCCTTATGACTATACAGTGGAAGTGAGAAATAGATTTAAGGGACTAGATCTGATAGACAGAGTGCCTGATGAACTATGGATGGAGGTTCATGACATTGTACAGGAGACAGGGAACAAGACCATCCCCATGGAAAAGAAATGCAAACAAGCAAAATGGCTTTCTGAGGAGGGCTTACAAATAGCTGTGAAAAGAAGAGAAGTGAAAACCAAAGGAAAAAAGGAAAGGCATACCCATTTGAATGCAGAGTTCCAAAGAATAGCAAGAAGAGATAAGAAAGGCACCGCAGTTATCAGTGCAAGGAAATAGAGGAAAATAATAGAATGGGAAAGACTAGAGATCTCTTCAAGAAAATTAGAGATACCAAGGGAACATTTCATGCAAAGATGGGCACAGTAAAGGACAGAAATGGTAAGGATCTAACACAAGCAGAAGATATTAAGAAAAAGTGGCAAGAATACACAAAAAACTGTACAAAAAAGATCTTCACAACCCAGATAATCACGATGGTGTGATCACTCACCTAGAGCCAGGCATCCTGGAATGTGAAGTCAAGTGGGCCTTAGGAACCATCACCATGAACAAAGCTAGTGGAGGTGATGGGATTCCAGTTGAGCTATTTCAAATCCTAAAAGATGATGCTTTGAAAGTGCTGCACTCAGTATGCCAGTACATTTGGAAAACTCAGCAGTGGCCACAGGACTGGAAAAGGTCAGTTTTCATTCCAATCCCAAAGAAAGGCAATGCCAAAGAATGCTCAAATTACCACACAATTGCACTCATCTCACATGTAACAAAGTAATGCTCAAAATTCTCCAAGCCAGGCTTCAGCAATATGTGAACCATGAACTTCCAGATGTTCAAGCTGGATTTAGAAAAGGCAGAGGAACCACAGATCAAATTGCAACATCCGTTGGATCTTTGAAAAATAAAGACAGTTCCAGAAAAACATCTATTTCTGCTTTATGGACTATGCCAAAGCTTTTGACTGTGTGGATCACAATAAACTGTGGAAAATTCTGAAAGAGATGGAAATACCAGACCACCTGACCTGCCTCTTGAGAAATCTGTATGGAGGTCAGGAAGCAACTGGACATGGAACAACAGACTGGTTCCAAATAGGAAAAGGAGTACGTCAAGGCTGTATATTGTCACCCTGCTTATTTGACTTATATGCAGAGTACATCATGAGAAACGCTGGGCTGGATGAAGCACAATCTGGAATCAAGACTGCCAGGAGACATATCAATAACCTCAGATATGCAGCTGACACCACCTTTATGGCAGAAAATGAAAAAGAATTAAAAAGTCTCTTGATGAAGGTGAAAGAGGAGAGTGAAAGTTGGCTTACAGCTCAACATTCAGAAAATTAAGATCATGGCATCCAGTCCCATCACTTCATAGCAAATAGATGGGGTAACAGTGGAAACAGTAGCTGACTTTATGTTTTGGGGCTCCAAAATCACTGCAAATGGTGACTGCAGCCATGAAATTAAAAGACGCTTACAAAGAGTCGGACACCACTGAGCGACTGAACTGACTGACTCCTTGGGAGGAAAGTTATGACTAACCTAGACAGCGTATTAAAAAGAAGAGACATTACTTTGCCAACAAATGCCCATCTAGTGAAGGCTATGGTGTTTCCAGTAGTCATGTATGGAATGAGAGATGGAATGTAAGAAAGCTGAATGCCAAAGAATTGATGCTTTTGAACTGTGGTGTTGTAGAAGACTCTTGAGAGTACCTTGGACTGCAAGGAGATCCAACCAGTCCATCCTAAAGAAGATCACTCCTGGGTGTTCATTGGAAGGACTGATGTTGAAGCTAAAACTCCAGTACTTCGGCCACTTGATGTGAAGAGCTGACTCCTTTGAAAAGACCCCGACGCTGGATAAGATTGAGGGCAGGAGGAGAGGGGGGTGACAGAGGATGAGATGGTTGGATGGCATCAACAACTCAATGGACATGAGTCAGGGTAAACTCTGGGAATTGCTGATGGACAGGGAGGCCTGGCATGCTGCATCCATGGGATCGCAAAGTCAGACACGACTGAGCAACTGAACTGTTACTTCTTCTCATTGAATCATGAAAGATGTATATTATTACATTATGCTACAGGCAAAGAAACTGCATCTTAAATGTTAAATAGCTATCCCAAGTTCATATAATTCCTAAATGACAGATGTAAATTCAAACTCAGATCTGTCTGTTTTAATTCTTAGTTTCAATGCATATAACTATTAAAATGCATAGCAGTTGACAAAATAAGTGATGAGCTATTTTGGCTAAAGAACGGATAAAACATTTTGGAGAAAATAAGCCATTAATTGGCTGTTTTCTGTGTCAGTCTATTTCCTCATTTCCAAAATGAATGAAGGAAGTACATTCTCATTAATGAGGTTCCCACAGCCCCCATTCCATGAATAGCACCATTACTCATCCAGTTAGATACTTGAAAGTCAACCTGACCTCACATCCATGTCTAATTGGACCATCAAGTCTAACTATTTCCCAGTCTACTAAAAAATAGCTGTCATAGTCCTCTCTTAATTTATATCTCTCTTACATTCATTCAAATCTATATCAGTTCTCATCTGGATTATTTTCATTATTCTTCAATCCATTATTTTCATTGTGATGAGAAATCTGTCTAAAAGTCTGATTTGATTTGTTACTTTTCCATGATTCTGCAATCAACCATACAGTATAATCAAACAACTTTACCACTATGGAAATACCCAACAGAAATGCATGCTTGTTCACCAAATGAAATATACTAAAATGTTCACAACAATTTTATATGAAAAATAGAAATTAGAAACAACTCCTAACTGCCTACCTTTAGAATGGATAAAAATATTGTGGTATATTTACAGAAAGAAATATTATATAGCAATGAGAATTTTAAAAAAACACTAAACTACATACAAGTAAAATGTTTGCATGTACAAATATTTTTAAAAATCAAAAACATTCAAAACTAAACAGTGCTTCTAGGAGTCAGGACAAATTTTGCTAATGGATTTGGGGATAGCAACTTGAAGAGGAGATAGCTGATAACATTCCATTTTTCTTTCCAAGTGCTGGTTACATGAGTGTGTTCATATGAATGTTTATAAAGAGTATTAACATTTATGATATGTTCACTTTATGTGTGCTATATGTCAATAAAAAGTAAAAAGAAAAAGAAAAGAACAAAAAATTTTCAAGCATTCTCCAAAGCCTTTCAAATCTTGCTTCTCTCCTATATGTATCTGTATTAGTCAGGATGCTCCAGAAAAAGACGACCATTAGATGTATGAAAAAAAGAGAGATATTTTAAAGAATTGGCTCATGTATCTATGGAGGCCTGGCAAGTCCAAAATTTGCAGAGCAGGTTGGTAGACAAGACACTGAGAAAGAGTTGCCATTCGATTCCAAAGGAGGGCTACAAGTAGAATTTGCTCTTCCTCTAGGGAGGTTAGTTCAGTTCAGTTCAGTTCAACTCAGTTGCTCAGTCATGTCCGAATCTTTGCAACCTCATGGACTGTACAGCACATCAGGCTGTCCATCACCAACTCCCAGGGTTTACCCAAACTCATGTCCTTTGAGTCGATGATGCCTTTCAACCGTCTCATCCTCTGTCGTCCCCTTCTCCTCCTGCCCCCAATCCCTCCCAGCATCAGGGTCTTTTCCAATGCATCAGGTGGCCAAAGTATTGGAGTTTCAGCTTCAACATCAGTCCTTCCAATGAATATTCAGGACTGATCTCCTTTAGAATGGACTGGTTGGATCTCCTTGCAGTCCAAGGGACTCTGAAGAGTCTTCTCCAACAAAACAGTTCAAAAGCACCAATTCTTC
This sequence comes from Bos mutus, assembly GCF_027580195.1. Taxonomy (NCBI): domain Eukaryota; kingdom Metazoa; phylum Chordata; class Mammalia; order Artiodactyla; family Bovidae; genus Bos; species Bos mutus. The sequence continues at coordinate 54,555,339 of NC_091617.1, forward strand.
AGTGCTCAGCTTTCTTTATAGTCCTACTTTCACATCCATACATGACTACTGCAAAAAAACGATAGCCTTGACTAGATGGACCTTTGTTGGCAAAGTAATGTCTCTGCTTTTTAATATGCTATGTAGGTTGGTCATAAATTTCCTTCCAAGGAATAAGCATTTTTTAATTTCATGGCTGAAATCATCATCTGCAGTGATCTTGGAGCCCCCAAAAATAAAGTCTGCCACTGTTTCCACTGTTTTCCTGTCTCTTTGCCATGAAGTGATGGGACCAGATGCCATGACTTAGTTTTCCACAGTTTATTGTGATCCACACAGTCAAAGGCTTTGGCATAGTCAATGAAGCAGAAATAGATGTTTTTCTGGAACTCTTGATTTTTCAAAGATCCAGCAGATGTTGACAATTCGATCCTGGTTCCTCTGCGTTTTCTAAAACCAGCTTGACATTTGGAAGTTCACAGTTCAAGTACTGCTGAAATCTGGCTTGGAGAATTTTGAGCATTACTTTATTAGTGTGTGAGATAAGTGCAATTGTGTGGTAGTTTGAACATTCTTTGTTATTGCCTTTCTTTGGGATTGGAATGAAAACTGACATTTTCCAGTCCTGTGGCCACTGCTGAGTTTTCCAAATTTGCTAGCATATTGAGTGCAGCACTTTCACAGCATCATCTTTTAGGATTTGAGACAGCTCAACTGGAATTCCATCACCTCCACTGGCTTTGTTCGTAGTGATGCTTCCTAAGGCCCAGTTGACTTCACATTCCAGTATGTCTGGCTCTAGATGAGTGATCACACCTTCGTGATTATCTGGGTCATGAAGATCTTTTTCATATAGTTCTTCTGTGCATACTTGCCTCTTCTTAATATCTTCTGCTTCTGTTAGGGCCATGCAATTTCCGTCCTTTTTTGTGCCCATCTTTGCATGAAATGTTCCCTTGGTATCTCTAATTTTCTTGAAGAGATCTCTAGTCTTTCCCATTCTATTGTTTTCCTTATTTCTTTGCACTGATCACTGAAGAAGGCTTTCTTATCTCTCCTGGTTATTCTTTGGAACTTCCCTTTCAAATGGGTGTATCTTTCCTTTTCTTTGCTTTTTGCTTTCTTTTCTTTTCCCTTTCTTTGCTTTTTGCTTCTCTTCTTTTCACAGCTATTTGTAAGGCCTTCTCAGAAAGCCATTTTGCTTTTTTGCATTTCTTTTCCATGGGGATGGTCTTGATCCCTGTATCCTGTACAATGTCACGAACCTCATTCCACTGTTCATCAGGCACTCTATCTATCAGATCTAGGCCCTTAAATCTATTTCTCACTTCCACTGTACAATCATAAGGGATTTGATTTAGGTCATACCTGAATGGTCTAGTGGTTTTCCCTACTTGTCTGAATTTGGCAATAAGGAGTTCATGATCTGAGCCACAGTCAGCTCCTGGTCTTGTTTTTGCTGACTGTATAGAGCTTCTCCATCTTTGGCTACAAAGAATATAATCAGTCTGATTTTGGTGCTGACCATCTGGTGATGTCCATGTGTAGAGTCTTCTCTTGTGTTGTTTGCTAAGACCAGCGTGTTCTCTTTGCAAAACACTAATAGCCTTTGCCCTGCTTCAATCTGTACTCCAAGGCCAAATTTGCCTGTTACTCCAGGTGTTTCTTGACTTCCTACTTTTGTATTCCAGTCCCCTATAAATAAAAGGTTATCTTTTCTGGATGTTAGTTCTAAAAGATTTTGTAGGTCTTCATAGAACTGTTCAACTTCAGCTTCTTCAGCATTACTGTCGAGCCATAGACTTGGATTACCATGATATTGAGTGGTTTGCTTTGGAAATGAACAGAGATCATTATGTCATTTTTGAGATTGCATCCAAGTACTGCATTTCGGACTCTTTTGTTGATTACGATGGCTACTCCATTTCTTCAAAGGGGTTCTTGCCCACAATAGTAGATATAATGATCATCTGAGTTAAATTAACCCATTCCAGTCCATTTTAGTTCACTAATGCCTAAAATTTCAATGTTTACAATCTCTTGTTTGACCACTTTCAATTTACCTTGATTCATGGATCTAAATCCCAGGTTTCTATGCAATATTGCTCTTTATAGCATTGGACTTTGCTTCTTTCACCAGTCCCTTCCACAACTGGGTGTTTTGTTTTTTTGTTTTTTTTTTGCTTTGGTTCTGTTTCTTCATTCTTTCTGGAGTTATTTCTACACTCTCTTCTTAGCCATAATGAATTACTTGTAGTTCCTCAAATGTACCCAATCTGTAATACCTTTTTTAGGAATTTCTCCTCAAATATTTGCTTTATCACTTTCCTGATTTCCTTTTCTGCTTTGTTTACTCCCATTCATTCTTCAAGCCACAGTTCAGTCATTACTTCCTCTGAAAATCCTTTTTGAGCCTCTACCTTTTGTTTATTCTTATACCTTTGCCATAAAGTTTACCATCATACCCCACTATCATATTGATGGGTCTAGTTCTGTCTCTATCCCTCTAAATCACTGAGTTATACTGAACCAAGAAAGTGCATATTTAAAATCAGACGCATCTGTCAAGGAGGTTATCTTGGGGTCCAATGTGTTATGCAGACACTGAAGGTGACCATATCTGGCTAAACAAAGGAAAAAGTGAATGAATGTACAGACAGAATTCATACCTTCTAATACATGTTTTTTAGACACTATTATATGGGGCTTCTCTGGTGTCTCAGATGGTAAAGAACCCACCTGTAATATGGGAGACATAAGAGATGTGGGTTCATCCCTGGGTTGGAAAAATCGCCTGGAGGAAGGCATGGTAACCCACTCCAGTATTTTTGCCTGGAGAATCCCATGCACAGAGGAGCCTGGCAGGGCTACAGTCCATGGGGTCACAGAGTTGGACATGACTGAGCGACTAAGCACACAGTTTATTCTCTAGATACCATACTGAGGTTTGGCCCCGCTGACACCCCTACTTGGTTCTAGCAATTTTTGTCACATTGCAACGCCTGATATCATCTTCACACAAAACTAAATGAATCACTTCATTCAGTTGTAAGTAAAATCAAACAAAAACAGTCTGATCACTTGCTTGTTTAAAAAATTAAATTATTTTATTTATTTATTTTTGGCTGTGCTGGGTCTTTGTTGCTGTGTGAGAGGTTTCTCTAGTTGCAGCGAGCAGGGGCTACTTTCTCACTGTGTTGCACAAGCTTCTCATTTTGGTGGCTTCCCTTGCTGCTGAGCACAGGCTGTAGGGTGCGACGGCTTCAGTAGTTGCAGTTCCCTGGCTCTAGAACACAGGCTCAGTATTTGTGGAACATGGGCTTAACTGTTCTGTGACATGTGGGATCTTCCTGAATCAGGAATCAAACCCATGTCTCCTGCATTGTCAGGTGGATCCTTTACCATAGAGCCACTAGGGTAGTCCTGATCACTTGCTTTTAAGATGATCATATTGATTGTTACTGAGTTAACAGCTTAGCTTACTCAAAATAATTGATTACACTATTGAAGCCTCAACATAAGTCTAATTACTCTAACACATATAATCCATTTAAATTGGGGAGTAATTGGTATAGGTTCATATTGCTGGAACTTTGTATATGCAAATGGGATTATGCTACAGGTAAAGAATAGGCGGATCAATCACTTTCTTAAGGACTCCTTTTATCAGAAGCAGTGGTAACTATTTCTGTACTTTGTTCCTCACATTTCTGAGCAATATTAAATTGGTTTAGGTGTTCCTCTCCCTCTCCCAGCACCTTCTAAGTAAATCTTTTTAAAATTATATTTAATATAAAGTATGTCCATCTTTGCATGAAATGTTGCCTTGGTATCTCTAATTTTCTTGAAGAGATCTCTAGACTTTCCCATTCTATTGTTTTGCTCTATTTCTTTGCACTGATCACTGAGGAAGGCTTTCTTATCACTCCTTGCTATTCTTTGGAACTCTACATTAAAATGGATATATCTTCCCTTTTCTCCTTTGCCTTTCACTTCTCTTCTATTCACAGCTATTTGTAAAGCCTCTTCAGACAACCATTTTCCTTTTTTGGATTTCTTTTCCTTGGGATTGTCTTGATCCCTGCCTCCTGTGCAATGTCCTGAACCTCCATCCATAGTTCTTCAGGCACTCTATCAGATGTAATGCCTTAAATCTATTTGTCACTTCCACTGTGTAATCGTAAGGGATTTGATTTAGGTCATACCTGAATGGTCTAGTAGTTTTGCCTACTTTCTTCAGTTTGAGTCTGAATTTGGCAATAAGGAGTTCATGATCTGAGTCACAGTTAGCTCCCTTTCTTATTTTTTCTGACTGTATAGAACTTTGCCATTGTAGGCTGCAGCAAATATAGTCAATCTGATTTCAGTATTGACCATTTGGCAATGTCCATGTGTAGAGTCTTCTTTTGTGTTGTTGGAAGAGGGTGTTTGCTGTGAGCCGTGCATTCTCTTGTAAAACTCTATTAGCCTTTGCCCTGCTTCATTCTGTACTCCAAGGCCAATTTTGCATGCTACTCCAAGTATTTCTTGACTCTATACTTTTGCATTCCAGCCCCCTACAATGAAAAGGACATCTTTTTTGGGTGCTAGATCTAGAAGGTCTTGTAGGTCTTCATAGAACCGTTCAACTTCAGCTTCTTCAGCATTACTGGTCTGGGAATAGACTTGGATTACTCTGAGATCACTTCAAGAAAATTAGAGATACCAAGGGAATATTTAATGCAAAGATGGGCACAATAAAGGACAGAAATGGTATGGACCTCACAGAAGCAGAAGATATTAAGAAGAGGTGGCAAGAATACACAGAAGAACTATACAAAAAAGATCTTCATGACTCAGATAATCACGATGGTGTGATCATTCACCTGGAGCCAGACATACTGGAATGTGAAATCAAGTAAGCCTTAGGAAGCATCACTACAAACAAAGCTAGTGGAGGTGATGGAATTCCAGTTGAGCTGTCTCAAATCCTAAAAGATGATGCTGTGAAAGTGCTGCACTCAATATGCCAGCAAATTTGAAAAACTCAGCTGTGGCCACAGGACTGGAAAAGATCAGTTTTCATCCTGATCTCAGACAGGCAATTCCAAAGAATGCTCAAACTACTGCACAATTGCACTCATCACACATGCTAGTAAAGTAATGCTCAAAATTCTTCAAGCCAGGCTTCAACAATATGTGAACTGTGAACTTCCAGATGTTTAAGCTGTATTTTAAAGAGGCAGCGGAACCAGAGATCAAATTGCCAACACCCACTGGATCATCAAAAAAGCAAGAGAGTTCCAGAAAAATGTCTACTTCTGATTTATTGACTATGCTAAAACCTTTGACTGAGTGGACCACAACAAACTGAGGAAAATTCTGAAAGAGATGGGAATACCAGACCACCTGTCCTGCCTCTTGAGAAATCTGTATGCAGGTCAGGAAGCAACAGTTAGAACTGGACATGGAACAACAGACTGGTTTCAAATAAGGAAACAAGTACATCAACATTGTATATTGTCACATATTTAACTTATATGCAGAGTAAATCATGAGAAATGCTGGGCTGGATAAAGCACAAGTTGAAATCAAGATTGCCAGGAGAAATATCTATAACTTTAGATATGCAGATGCCACCACCCTTAAAGCAGAAAGTGAAGAACTAAAGAGCCTCTTGATGAAAGTGAAAGAAGAGAGTGAAAAAGTTGGCTTAAAGCTCAACATTCAGAAACAAAGATCATGGCATCTGGTTCTATCACTTCATGGTAAATAGATGGGGAAATAGTGGAAACAGTGTCAGACTTTATTTTGGGGGGCTCGAAAGTCACTGAAGATGGTGACTGCAGCCATGAAATTAAAATACGCTTGCTCCTTGGAAGAAAAGCTATGACCAAGCTAGATAGTATAATAAAAAGCAGAGACATTACTATGTCAACAAAGGTCCATCTAGTGAAAGCTATCATTTTTCCAGTAGTCATGTATGGATGTTGGACTTTAAAGAAAGCTGAGTGCCGAAGAATAGATCCTTTTGACCTGTGGTGTTGGAGAAGACTCTTGAGAGTCCCTTGGACTGCAAGGAGATACAACCAGTCCATCCAAGAGGAAATCAGTCCTGAATGTTCTTTGGAAGGACTGACTTTGAAGCTGAAACTCCAGTACTTTAGCCACCTGAGGTGAAGAACTGACTCATTGGAAAAGACCCTAATGCTGGGAAATATTGAAGGCAGGAGTAGATGGATGACACAGGATAAGATGGTTGTAAGGCATTACCACCTCAATGGATTTGAGTTTGAGTAAACTCCAGAAGTTGGCGATGGACAGGGAAGCCTAGTGTGCTGCTCCATGTGCTTGCAAAGAGTCAGACATGACTGAGTGACTGAAATGAATATATAATGTAATCCATAGAGGAACCAGAGATCAAATTACCAACATCCGCTGGATCATAGAAAAAGCAAGAGAGTTCCAGAAAAACATCTATTTCTGCTTTATTGACTATGCCAAAGCCTTTGACTGTGTGGATCACAAGAAACTGTGGAAAATTCTGAAAGAGATGGGAATACCAGACCACCTGACCTGCCTCTTGAGAAACCTATATGCAGGTCAGGAAGCAACAGTTAGAACTGGACATGGAACAACAGACTGGTTCCAAATAGGAAAAGGAGTATGTCAAGGCTGTATATTGTCACCGTGCTTATTTAACTTCTATGCAGAGTACATCATGAGAAACTCTGGACTGGAAGAAGCACAAGCTGGAATCAAGATTGCCGGGAGAAATATCAATAAGCTCAGATATGCAGATGACACCACCCTTATGGCAGAAAGTGAAGAGGAACTCAAAAGCCTCCTGATGAAAGTGAAAGTGGAGAGTGAAAAAGTTGGCTTAAAGCTCAACATTCAGAAAACGAAGATCATGTCATCCGGTCCCATCACTTCATAGGAAATAGATGGGGAAACAGTGGAAACAGTGTCAGACTTTATTTTTCTGGGCTCCAAAATCACTACAGATGGTGACTACAGCCATGAAATTAAAAGATGCTTACTCCTTGGAAGGAAAGTTAGGACCAACCTAGATAGCATATTCAAAAGCAGAGACATTACTTTGCCAATAAAGGTTCGTCTAGTCAAGGCTATGGTTTTTCCTGTGGTCATGTATGGATGTGAGACTTGGACTGTGAAGAAGGCTGAGTGCCGAAGAATTGATGCTTTTGAACTGTGGTGTTGGAGACGACTCTTGAGAGTCCCTTGGACTGCAAGGAGATCCAACCAGTCCATTCTGAAAGAGATCAGCCCTGGGATTTCTTTGGAAGGAATGATGCTAAAGCTGAAACTCCAGTACTTTGGCCACCTCATGCGAAGAGCTGACTCATTGGGAAAGACTCTGATGCTGGGAGAGATTTGGGGCAAGAGGAGAAGGGGCTGACAGAGGATGAGATGGCTGGATGGCATCACTGACTCTATGGACGTGAGTCTGAGTGAACTCCGGGAGTTGGTGATGGACAGGGAGGCCTGGTGTGCTGCGATTCATGGGGTCGCAAAGAGTCGGACATGACTGAGCGACTGATCTGTTCTGATAGGTATTAATGTGGAATTTCTTCAAAAAGCTTCAAGGCCATATTTAATAAGAAAATTATTTTATGGATCATCACTTCATTCCAAATTATGCTGTTCTGAAAATGCCATGCTGAAGAAAATATTCATTTCTTTGCTGAATAAAAGTTAATATTTCACTGCTTAAAAATGTTCAGTTGAGTTCAGTTCAGTCGCTCAGCTGTGTCTGACTCTTTGCGACTCCATGAATCGCAGCACACCAGGTCTCCCTGTCCATCACCAACTCCTGGAGTTCACTCAGACTCACATCCATCGAGTCAGTGATGCCATCCAGCCATCCACAACTGCGTATTGTTTTTGCTTTGGCTCCATCCCTTCATTCTTTCTGGAGTTATTTCTCCACTGATCTCCAGTAGCATATTGGGCACCTACTGACCTGGGGAGTTCCTCTTTCAGTATCCTATCAGTTTGCCTTTTCATACTGTTCATGGGGTTCTCAAGGAAAGAATACTGAAATGGTTTGCCATTCCCTTCTCCAGTGGACCACATTCTGTCATACTCTCCACCATGACCCACCCGTCTTGGGTGGCCCCATGGGCAGGGCTTAGTTTCACTGAGTTAACTGACAAGGCTGTGGTCCTAGTATGATTAGATTGACTAGTTTTCTGTGATTATGGTTTCAGTGTGTCTGCCTTCTGATGCCCTCTTGCAACACCTACCGTCTTACTTGGGTTTCTCTTACCTTGGACGAGGGGTATCTCCTCACCGCTGCCCCTCCTGACCTTGAACAGCTCCTCTAGGCCCTCCTGCACCCACGCAGCCACCGCTTCTTGGAGGTGGGGTTGCTCCTCTGGGCTGCCACCGCTGGCCTCAGGCTGGGGGTAGCTCCTCCTGGCAGCCACCCCTGACTGTGGACGTGGTTGTTTGTTAACAATTTTTAAATGCATTTCCTTTTATAAATTAATTTAAACTTTCCCAAAGTCCAAGAAAGTGTTTACCCTGAAAAGGAATTCTGTGCATAAACATCTTTAATAAATGCTGCATGCTACAAAATATCAACTTGACTGGATTCACAACAGATACTTCTTCTTAAAACCTTTGAAAAGTCCTGCGGCAAGAAAACCTATTCAACGCAGCATTTTCTAAAACTATTTCACCACAGACTTCCAAAACTTCCAGTTTTTGACGCCCAAAATTCTTGTATTCATTTATTCACTTTTAAAAATCTGTCACTATTATCACTAATCTTCATTAATTTTTGTTAAATTTTATCATTGGCATACTCAATGCAGGGCACTGATGTAGGCATGAAAAATGTGGAGTGGGGTAAGACACAAGTGCTGACTAGAGGGTACAATAAACTCTAGATAAAAGAGATAATATTACTGCAAACTGTAAGCTCAAACAAACTTGACTTTAAATTCATCTCAGCTACATAAAAATTTGCAACCTTGGATATAACATTTAAACTATTTTTATATCAATGCCTTCATTTGTAAAAATGAAGATAATAATAATATGTACTTTGAATCATTATTTTAGGAATTAAAGATTGTGTATAAAATCCTTAATACAGTATATAGATCACAGTAAATGCCCAATAAATGGCACTGATGCTTGTGTGCTAAGTCAATTCAGTCATGTCCGACTTTTTGTGACCCCATGGACTGTAGCCTGCCAGGTTCCTCTGTCCATGGGATTCTCCAGGGACAAACACTGGAGTGGGTTGCTATGGCCTCCTGGAGGGGTTCTTCCTGACCAAGCAGTCAAAACCAATTCTGTCTCCTGCATTGGCAGGCAGATTCTTTACCACTAATGCTACCTTGGAAGCCCAAATGGCTCTGATAATGATAGTAAGAAAATAAGGAGGACAAGAGGAGATGGAGGACAATTTGATGAAGGAAAAAGATAACATAAGATATTTTGTTAAAGGTCAAATTGATTATGTGATTATTTCAATCAATTGTAGAAAAGATCAACTGAAGTGGAAGAAATAAATCAAAAAGAACCAACTTAGAAGTTATGCAGAGATTTTTGCTTTGTATTCATACTCTGCTGCAGATATCTTTTCTTATTTAAATACACTGTTAATGCAGACATAAAATCCAGATAAATATAATCTTCTAGTTCCTGACAAGGTATCACACATTCACTTCAGTTCAGTCGATCAGTTGTGTCCGACTATTTGTGACCCCATTAATCCCAGCACGCCTGGCCTCCCTGTCCATCATCAACTCCCGGAGTTCACTCAGATTCATGTCCATCGAGTCAGTGATGCCATCCAGCCATCTCATCCTCTGTCAGCCCCTTCTCCTCTTCCCCCCAATCCCTCCCAGCATCAGAGTCTTTTCCAATGAGTCAACTCTTTGCATGAGGTGGCCAAAGTACTAGAGTTTCAGCTAGAGCATCATTCCTTCCAAAGAAATCCCAGGGCTGATCTCCTTCAGAATGGACTGGTTGGATCTCCTTGCAGTCCAAGGGACTCTCAAGAGTCTTCTCCAACACCACAGTTCAAAAGCATCAGTTCTTCAGGGCTCAGCTTTCTTCACAGTCTAACTCTCACATCCATACATGACCACTGGAAAAAACCATAGCCTTGACTAGATGGACCTTTGTTAGCAAAGTAATGTCTCTGCTTTTGAATATGCTATCTAGGTTGGTCATAACTTTCCTTCCAAGGAGTAAGCGTCTTTTAATTTCATGGCTGCAGTCACAATCTGCAATGATTTTGGAGCCCAAAACAGTAAAGTCTGACACTGTTTCCACTCTTTCCCCATCTGTTTCCTATGAAGTGATAGAAGCAGATGCCATGCTCTTAGTTTTCTGAATGTTGAGCTTTAGGCCAACTTTTTCACTCTCCTCTTTCACTTTCATCAAGAGGCTTTTGAGTTCCTCTTCACTTTCTGCCATAAGGGTGGTGTCATCTGCATATCTGAGGTTATTGATATTTCTCCCGGCAAACTTGATTCCAGCTTGTGCTTCATCCAGCCCAGTGTTTCTCATGATGTACTCTGCATAGATGTTAAATAAGCAGGGTGATAATATGCAGTCTTGACATACTCTTTTTCCTATTTGGAACCAGTCTGTTGTTCCATGTTCAGTTCAAACTATTGCTTCCTGACCTGCATATAGGTTTCTCAAGAGGCAGCTCAGGTGGCCTGGTATTCCCATTTCTAGAAGAATTTTCCACAGTTTATTGTGATCCACACAGTCAAAGGCTTTAGCATAGTCAATAAAGCAGAAATAGATGTTTTTTGGAACCCTCTTATTTTCCATGATCCAGCAGATGTTGGCAATTTGATCTCTGGTTCTTCTGCCTTTTCTAAAACCAATTTAAACATCTGGAAGTTCACGGTTCATGTATTGCTGAAGCCTGGCTTGGAGAATTTTAAGCATTACTTTACTAGTGTGTGAGATGAGTGCAATTGTGCGGTAGTTTGAGCATTCTTTGGCATTGCCTTTCTTGGGATTGGAATGAAAACTGACCTTTTCCAGTCCTGTGGCCACTGCTGAGTTTTCCAAATTTGCTGGCATATTGAGGGCAGCACTTTCACAGCATCATCTTTCAGGATTTGAAATAGCTCAACTGGAATTCCATCAACTCCACTAGCTTTGTTCGTAGTGATGCTTCCTAAGGCCCACTTGACTTCACATTCCAGGATGTCTGGCTCTAGGTGAGTGATCACACCATCGTGATTATCTTGGTTGTGAAGATCTTTTTTGTACAGTTCTACTGTGTATTCTTGCCACCTCTTCTTAATATCTTCTGCTTCTGTTAGGTCCATACCATTTCTGTCCTTTATCAAGCCCATCTTTGCATGAAATGTTCCCTTGGCATCTCTAATTTTCTTGAAGAGATCTCTAGTCTTTCCCATTCTGTTGTTTCCCTCTATTTCTTTGCATTGATCACTGAGGAAGGCTTTGTTATCTCTCCTTGCTATTCTATGGAGCTCTGTATTCAGATGCTTATATCTTTCCTTTTCTCCTTTGCGTTTTGCTTCTCTTCTTTTCACAGCTATTTATAAGGCCTCCCCAGACAGTCATTTTGCTTGTTTTCATTTCTTTTTCTTGAGGATGGTCTTGATCCCTGTCTCCTGTACAATGTCATGAACCTCCATCCATAGTTCATCAGGCACTCTATCCATCAGATCTAGTCCCTTAAATCTATTTCTCACTTCCACTGTATAATCATAAGGGATTTGATTTAGGCCATACCTGAATGGTCTAGTGGTTTTCCCTACTTTCTTCAATTTAAGTCTGAATTTGGCAATAAGGTTCATGATCTGAGCCACAGTCAGCTCCCAGTCTTGTTTTCGCTGCCTGTATAGAGCTTCTCCATCTTTGGCTACAAAGAATATAATCAATCTGATTTTGGTGCTGACCATCTGGTGATGTCCATGTGTAGAGTCTTCTCTTGTGTTGTTGGAAGAGGGTGTTTGCTGTTACACGTTAGACTTCATTAATTTAAGAATCTAGTCCTAGATACAGAAGACAAATATTTTACTTTACCTGATTCTGCTGTCTATGAACAGTATGGTATGGCTTTCAAACCACTAACTGAAGAAATTTATTTTAAAACATCACAAGTAATCAACTTTAAGTAGTAAGAAATATCAGAGAATAAAATCAGTGAAGTAGAAAGCAGAAAAAGAGTAAAGGACACCAATAAAACTAAAAAAAGTAATTATTTGAGAAGATCAATAAAATTGCTAAATCTCCAGTCAGACTAATAAAGAAAAAAGAAAAAGACTCATATAACCAATGACAGGAATGAGAGAAATGACATCATGAGATTATATATATATTAAAAACAAAGTCAAAAAATAACATAAATAAGTTTATGCTCATAAGTTTGGCATAAACTTATAAATAGAAAACTCATAAAAACTCATAAACTTATAAATAGAAAAGTTCTTAGAAGTACACAAATCCAAAAATAACCTAATAGCTTTCTATCTATTAATTAGATCTCTTTGACAGCAAAAAACAGTGTCCATAATGTAAATAAATAGGCCCCCATGACCTTATTGTTGAATGTTACCAAATACTTAAGAAGAAAATACTAGAAGTTCTACAATGAATCTAGCATTATCCTGAAACCAAAACCAGACAAAATTATATAAGAAAGAAAACTACAGATCAATATACTTCATAAGATCATGTCATCTGGTCTCATCACTTCATGGGAAATAGATGGGGAAACAGTGGAAACAGTGTCAGACTTTATTTTGGGGGACTCCAGAATCACTGCAGATGGTGACTGCAGCCATGAAATTAAAAGACGCTTACTCCTTGGAAGGAAAGTTATGTCCAACCGAGATAGCATATTCAAAAGCAGAGACATCACTTTGCCAACAAAGGTCTGTCTAGTCAAGGCTATGGTTTTTCCTGTGGTCATGTATGGATGTGAAAGTTGGACTGTGAGGAAGGCTGAGCGCTGAAGAATTGATGCTTTTGAACTGTGGCATTGGAAAAGACTCTTGAGAGTCCCTTGGACTGCAAGGAGATCCAACCAGTCCATTCTGAAGGAGATCAGTCCTGGGATTTCTTTGGAGGGAATGATGCTAAAGCTGAAACTCCAGTACTTTGGCCACCTCATTCGAAGAGTTGACTCATTGGAAAAGACTCTGATGCTGGGAGGAATTGAGGGCAGGAGGAGAAGGGGATGACAAAGGATGAGATGGCTGGATGGCATCACTGACTCGATGGACGTGAGTCTGAGTGAACTCTAGGAGTTGGTGAGGGACAGGGAGGCCTGGCATGCTGCGATTCATGGGGTTGCAAAGAGTCAGACGTGACTGAGCGACTGATCTGAACTAAACTGATGCTGGAAATTCTGTAGAATCTACAAAAACACTACTATAATTAAGTTTGCAAAATAAAAGACGGTCATACAAAAATCAACAGTTCAATTTAATATATCATTTACAATATTATCAAAAAACTATGAAATACTTAAGGATAAATCTAACAAAATGTGTTCAAACCTGTACACTGAAAATTGCAATATATTGCTAAGAGAAGTGAAAACTCTTTAAAAAAAAATAAAAGAAAGTGATATATACAAGCTACATGTGTCTGAAAACTCAATATTTTTAAATACCAATTTTCCACAAATTGGTTTATATATTTTACAAAATTCTATCCAAGATCTCAATAGCATTTTTGAAAATATTGAAAAGCTAATTTTAAAACTCATGGAAATGCAACTGGCAGAGAATAGTTAGCTTTCCAGTTTTTAGAGTTCTTCAAGTTATAATAATCAAGATGGGTTGAACTGGCATAAATGTAGGCAAATAGATCAATGCAACAAAACAGAGTTCAGAAATAGACACAAACGTGTATAGTAAACTGACTTTTGACAAAGGGCAAGATTAATTCAGTGGAGAAAAAATTGCCTTTTCAATAAATGGTACTTGTGCAACTGTACGCTTATGTCAAAATTAAACAAAATAAAATGAAATAAAACACGAAAAGCTTAATATCTATACATTTTTAAAAGCTTAAAATGGATCTTAAAACTAAATGTAAAACCTAAAACTATAAAATTCTATAAGGTAATCTATATAGACTTGGACTAGGCCGATTTCTTAGAAATTAGAATATACTGATTAAATATTTGAATGAATGGCGTTACAATAAGCCTTTGGATTTGTGTATGTCCCTTGTTACTACTGTGCTGTGATGGGGATTAGGAGTCAATCAATGAGCTAGATTCTATCCTACCATTTCTCACCTCAAACTCTGAGCACCTCATGGGTTATAAACACTTTCTTACATAATCAATTGGAGTCAAAGCTTAGACTTTATATTAGCTCTTTTTTATGTGTTCTATATTTCAGGCAGGTGAAAAAGTCCCTTACAACTCACATTCTAGATAGTCTCCTCATTATAGGCTCCCTGGATATCCTTGCAAATAACAAAGGAAATAATTTAAAAAAAAAAAAAATTAAATTTGCATCCATGGACCAGCAGATTGCTTTATTGCTTTATTTTCTGTCATAAATACAGCTCCTGGGGGGCAGGGGATAAATTCACTAGAATTTATGCCAGTCACTACCAGGAAAGTTCACACTGTAAAACTCTTACAACAAAATGAAGAGTTCACATTAGTGTAGCCAGATATCCCTGGGTGCTGGCAAGTCTCTGAAAGTTTGGTGTATGAACAAAGACTATGAATGTCTACACAAACAGGTACCAGGCACTTTCTCTTTAGCTTTCCTGGGTCCCCTCTCTAGAGATCATAACTTTTTCCACTTTGGAGATGCACAGCCATTTGTCCAAGCCTCAGGACTTCCAGGTGGGTCTCAAGGAAAAGAAATTAAATAGGTCACTATAACAAGAGTCTGACAGTGAGATCTTGATCCCAGATTATCTTAGTTACATCTATGGTCACCTCTATAAGTTGTTAGAGAGTGACATTTTGGAACAAGTTCTTCTAATGATAATCCAGTGTAAAATAATTAGAATTAACATAGGCTTGTGCTACCTCACAGCCTCACTTTAAAATGCTGCTTACCTATAATTAACCACAGCTCACCAGGCTCAACCATCCTCTAATATTACAGGTGCTCCCACAAATTAAAATGACTTAAGAGATGACAACAAAAATGAGGAGTGATAAAAATCATATTATGCTGCAAAATGCATCTCCCCATAAAAATGTCAAGAGTTGGAAGGACTCCAGTTAATAAGATACTTAGATTCTGGTCCAACTGAAATAAAAAAGGGGAGGTTCCAGAGGTGAAATGAAGGAGGCACTACAGGAGAAAGAGCCAGAATAAACCTGGGGCTCCCAAGCCCCATTTCAGTGCTTCTTTTACAACTGTCCTTAATGTTCTGGAGCTGTGATGTCTAAACTTTTTTTTTTTTCTTCTTTTGAGGGAGAAGCTCTTTCTCAAACAATTTTCAACTCAAAGCCTGATATCACCAACAGGTGAAAGAGAGGTGATCTCATGGGAGAATTGGGGAGATATTTCCCAAAGCAAAATAGCAGGGCCCCAGCTTTGGTTTTCCTATCCAGAGTTGAAATTGGAAGTAACAACTAAGAAACAACTGCAAAGTTGTTGAAATCTGTCATTAGCGTTCAGTAGAGATATTGTTCTACTACCTTCTTCTCTCTTTAGTCCCTACTTCTGATGCATTTACCCTTTCTGCATGCTAAGCCTCTTTTTTATTTAAAGCTCAAAGCAGTCATTGGCACATTGATTTAAAACTATTCATGCTAATAGTTAAACAATTACAGTCCAATTTGCTTTATAAGGCTTCTTTTCTCTTTAACTGTGAGATATAAGTGCCTCTCCACTGAACATTTTGAACAATTGGGGTAATTATTTAGGTGACAAGAGTTCTAGTGTGCTTCATGAAGTGAGTTCTGTAACTATTCTAGGCATCCTGTATGGAAATTGAGATACTCTGTATTAGCTTGGTGCAAAAGTAATTGCGGTTTTGAACTGTGAATTTTACATCCTTATGACTAGGCTAAAGCACATCTTCGGAAAAGGCGATGGCACCCCACTCCAGCACTCTTGCCTGGAAAATCCCACGGATAAAGGAGCCTGGTAGGCTGCAGTCCATGGGGTCGCGAAGAGTCGGACACGACTGAACGACTTCACTTTCACTTTTCACTTTCATGCATTGGAGAAGGAAATGGCAACCCACTCCAGTGTTCTTGCCTGGAGAATCCCAGGGACTGGGGAGCCTGGTGGGATGCTGTCTATGGGGTTGCACAGAGTCGGACACGACTGAAGTGACTTAGCAGTAGCAGCAGCAGCAAGCACATCTTTATTAATCAAAGTAGTAACCATTACATTCAACACATTTTTGCCAAAGAGAAATGCTTGTTTATTCCTGTAGCTTAAAAATCTGTGCTTTGAGACTCAACAAGCGTTTGGAAAGCATTTTCTGCATTCTGCTGGTCGTGGGAGCATTTTCCTTCCAAAAAGTTGTCTAGATACTTGAAAAAGTGGCAGTCCATTGGCGAGAAGTCAGGTAAATATGGTAGATGAGGCAAAATCGCGTAGCGCAATTTATTCAACTTTTGAAGCTTTGGTTACATGACATGCGGTCAGGCATTGTCGTAGAGAATTGGGTCCTTTCTGTGGACCAATGCCAGCTGTAGGCATTGCAATTTTCAGTGCATCTCATCTATTTGCTGAACATACTTCTCAGATGTAATGGTTTCACCAGGATTCAGAAAGCTGTCGTGGATCTGATGTGCAGCAGACCACCAAACAGTGATCATAACCTTTTTTTTTTTTTTTTTGGTGTAAGTTTGGCATTGAGAAATGCTTTGGATCTTCTTCCCCGTCCAACCACTGAGCTGGCCATCACCAGTGTTTGTCAAATAAAATGCACTTTTTGTTGCACATCACAATCCAATAGAGAAATGGTTTGTTTTTGCATAGAATAAAGGAAGACAACACTTCAAAACGACAATTTTTATTTTTATTTATTTTATTTTATTTTTATTTTTGGTCTGCTCACAAGGCACCCATTTATTAAGTTTTTTCACCTTTCCAATTTGCTTCAAATGCTGAACGACCACAGAATGGTTGACACTGAGTTCTTCAGTAACTTCTCATGTAGTTGTAAGAGGATCAGCTTCGATGATCATGTCAACTGGTCATTGTCAACTTCTCATGACTAGCCACTGTGCTCCTCATCTTCAAGGCACTCATCTCCTTTGCAAAACTTCTTGAACCACCACTCTATTGTATGTTCATTAGCAGTTCCTGGACCAAATGCTTTGTTGATATTGCAAGTTGTCTCTGCTGCTTTACAATCCATTTTGAACTTGAATAAGAAAATTGCTTGAATTTGCTTTTTGTCTAACATCAATTCCATAGTCTAAAATAAGTATAAAATACACAAAAAGTAATAAATCATTAGCAAAATAAGATAAAGCGAGAAATGCACATTAAAATGATGTATAACATAACCATATTTATTTAAGATGTATCCCCATATTAAAGGGCAAAGTCAACAATGCAAAACTGCAATTACTTTCATTCCAATGTAATAATATTTTCTTTCAGCTCTCCATGCCTGGGTTGTAAACTTGACCCTATCAATCACTTGCTATGTAACCTGTTTAATTTTTCTGATAGATAGATAGACAGATAACATTTATTATCTAATCTGCCAAATGACCATAAGACTTCTGCATCACAAACTCATTGTTCGGTCGCTCAGTCGTGTCTGACTCTTTGCAACCTCATGGATTGCAGCATACCAGGCTTCCCTGTCCTTCACCATCTCCCAGAGCTCAATCAAACTTATGTCCATTGAGTCGATGATGCCATCCAACCATCTCATCCTCTGTCACCCTCTTTTCCTCCTGCTTTCAGTATTTGTGGCATCAGGGTCTTTTCTAGGGAGTCAGCTCTTCACATCAGGTGGTCAAAGTATTGGAGCTTCAGCTTGACTATCATCCTTCCAATGAATATTCAGGGTTGATTTCCTTTGGGATTGACTGGTTTGATCTCCTTCCTGTCCAAGGGACTCTCAAGAGTCTTCTCCAACACCACAATTCAAAAGCATCAATTCTTGGTGCTCAGCCTTCTTTATGGTCCAACTCTCATATCCTTACATGACTACCATGTATGACTAGATGGACCTTTATTGGTAAAGTAATGTCTCTTCTTTTTAATATGCTGTCTAGGTTTGTGATAGCTTTTCTTCCAAGGTGCAAGCATCTTTTAATGTCATGGCTGCAGCGACTGTTTGCAGTGATTTTGGAGCCCAAGAAAATAAAGTCTGTCACTGTTTCCATTGTTTACCCATCACAAACTTAAGAAACATTAAATGATGAAGAATATAGTATATCCTACCATTTTTAGGGTAACAACAACAACAACAAATATCGATTCTAGTTTTTCCTCCCTTCTCTTCATTTGGAAAAGATGATTTGAGTGAAATAGGCTGTGACTCCTGATGATCTATTTCCAGTAGCTGGTGAAGGGGAAGGTACCATCATCTACCATCTTTGAAACTGGAATGTATTCTTCTCAAAGAGAAGCTCAGTCACCATCACAGGCCCTTCCAAAACTTGCTTCTTGCTCCCTGATTTCCTTCTAGAGCACAAAGGGGTTCATTCATTCAGCAAATGCATGCATGGTTCTAGTCCTATTTTTACAAGTACACATGCACACATATAACACACAGGTTTATCTCTCAAAACATCTACAGTTCAGTTAAAGCTCTGAACAGAACAAAGTTATACACTTTCCCCTTAATCACACCTACCTAAGGGTTTCATAGATATCTACAGGGGGACAAGGGTTACTGATTAGGACATCACAGTGTAGTTGTAGAATTAATTATATCACTAATCACAGATTTTCTTATAAAAGAAGCATCAACATGTGTATATTATGCTCATCTTATTTTAATAAACAGCAGCATATAGATTATTCTTTAAAGTGAGCATTAATTATCATTTCTGTGATCTAAAATACTTTTTCAGAAATTGAAAAGAGGAAAGCAAAGTAGATAGATGTCAATGATAAACATAGTAAGACATTAATATCTGGGATGAGCAAATAAAGCTACAAGTCTCAGTTATATAAATATAACATCACTTGACAAAGAGGTGCCTGTTGGTCTCCTACCTAATGTCCTCCCCTTTCTTCTTCTCTGCTTTTGTTCTATAAGAACTGTTTTCTAGGCTCTTCTGCACCTAACACTTCTGGGTAGACTTAGCTAAGGCAATGGCATCCCACTCCAGTACTCTTGCTTGGAAAATCCCATGGACGGGAGAGCCTGGTAGGCTGCAGTCCATGGGGTCGCTAAGAGTTGGACACGACTGAGCGACTTCACTTTCTCTTTTCACTTCCATGCATTGGAGAAGGAAATGGCAACCCACTCCAGTGTTCTTGCCTGGAGAATCCCAGGGATGGGGGAGCCTGGTGTTCTGCCGTCTATGGGGTTGCACAGAGTCGGACACGACTGAAGCGACTTAGCAGCAGCAGCAGCAACCAAAAGCTAGACATAAACAAGAAGGACAGGAGGAGCAGGTAAGCTGAGGTATTTCTTTCCCTTCTCCGTTTCCTGTGGTTATCTTTGTCAATGACTATGTTTTCTCTGTGACAGCAGCTCCTATGGGACAGGCCAATATGGTCCGGGAACTGCGGGATCACAGACCTCCTTGTCTCTCTTGCAGCTGATAGGGGCTTCCTTCTGATGCTCATCTCTTGGTTGACTCATCATCTGCTCTGTGGATCCCCGGAGAGTCTATAACCTGTGTAACTAACTCCCAATATTAAATGTTTTCAGTTTTAAATGTTTCCAGTATATCCATGCTTCAGTTTAGACTTTGTTTGATGCACAGAGCTTGGCCTAATATATGTATATTATACATTCAGATGTGTGTTGTGTGTGTATCTGTGTAACACTGTGAGCACACTGGAGACAAAAATTAACTTGTATACTATATCCAACAGTAACCTGCATTAGCACGTGTTTAATGTGTACTGCTTGTAAATTAATTATTTATAGTATCAGGAGAAATAAGATGAAAAATAATCCAAATGTGGGAAATTCATACTAACTAAAATAATTTCACTACCTAACAATCATGAATGCCTCTTCACTGTTTTTGAAAGTAATGCTCATTACACATGTGTCAGAACAAGAGTGTTCAAAGTTTCCTTTGACTAGATACCCATACTGTACATTAGGTGCTTACTTAGTTCTTCATGGGTTAAGGTGTATAACTGCCTTCTCAATACTTAAATATACATATTGCCTACTGAACAAGAGGTTCTTTCCCTCAAATTCTGAAACTTGATTCATGTTTTGTTTGGCAACAATCAATGTTTCTCTTGGCATTATATCAGCACTATTTGGAGCTTATGGGGAGAGTAAGGAAATCAAATTTATAAAAAGATATCATGATATATACTGCACATCAATTGTACTTCAGTTTTTAAAAGACAAAAGCAAAACAAACAAAAAAGATATAATGGTATAGTGCTTAATAAGATGCATAGTGACTAGAGAGAAAGGCCACATCAATGGAGGCTGAGAAACCCGGGACGCTTTCTGGAAGGGAGTGATCCTTTGCTTAGGTTGTGGGGAATGGCTAGCAGGTTGATCTCACCTACATGCTACTACTCTCCCCTTCCCATTCAAGCAGGATAATTCTGTTTTTATCCGCCTGATATCCTGAGCTTTCATCTAAGATTTATTATGCTATTATCTTACTTTATGAAGATTTATTAAGAGCAGTTAGATTATTTGATCTGTTACATTGCTGTAAGATAAGTATTCTAAGTATTAGAAATAAACAATTAGAAAACGAAACTTGAAAATAAGTTACAATGCAGAAAGGAAAGTTAATAGAGAAACATTTTCAGCAAAGCTTAGAATATAAAGCCAGTATTTTTAGGATGATTAATCAGTGATGTGGGAAAGTAAGTGGAAGAGATAGATTAGGAGGCTTTATAGTAATTAGTGTATAATACACGAACACAAATGACAGCGGTCACGTGTAGTGAAGAGAATGGAATAGGCACTTGAAACCTAGTAAAGAATAATTTTTTAAAATGACATCCTTTAATAACATAAATAATGCTGACAAATGTTCTAAAAGAAAAGGAGGCTACAACAAAGACTTCAAAGTTTCTAGTCAGCATGCATGGAGAAATAGAAATATCACCTATAGCAATAGTTAAGGTAGAACAGGCTGGAAGGATGATTAATTTGGTAAGTATGTAGAGTATGAGATAATAGTAAGTACCCCAAATGAAATGGCCAGTAAGATGGAAAATTTCAAGTCTGAAAAACCTTCAGACTGGATTGAGTATTGGCCAAAAGATACATTAAACTTAATTATTGGTGCATCACATTCTTGTCCAGCTGATTAGTTTATCAAGCACCTTGTATGCGCTGTGTTTAGTTGTTCAGTTGTGTCTGACTCTTAGATGGAAGAAAATAAAATTCATATTAAAAGGTTCACTAAGAATTGTTTCTAATGCACCAATGATGGAAAAGCCCAATATTTTGATTTTTTCATATACTTGACAGTAATGAATGCTGGTTTTGTTCAGATAAGATGAAGAAATTCAGGATTTTCAAAGCAGTAGCCAGGCATGATTTGTTGGCTTCATCCATAATCTTCAACATGAGAGTCTCTTTCTGAAGAAATTTACACTTCTTCCTCCTAATGCCTTAATAAGAGTGGAGTGCATTTCATTGCTTCCCCTTTGGCAGATTTAATTTTATTTTGTAATTAACAATAACTAGTTTGGGAATTACACTGTGGTGTCTCTTGGCTTTGAATTTTCATTGAGTTTTTTTATGAAAAAATTACAAACTTCTCAGAGGGACTGTTGTTGCCATGGATAATTGTCTCTAAATAAACTTAGGGTAGTTTAGTAGATATGAACAGATGGAAATAAATTGATGGAAGTTGACTATTGAGAGTCTTGGCTCCTATTTATTTGTCACCAATAGAATATCTTTTTGTCTTGTCATGCTTGGAATTTTATGCACTTGAACTTTAACAATGTCAGCTGGATTCCTCCTCAGAGCCTGTGTGAAATTGAACTCCAGGATAGAGCTCTCTGCCAACCTGGCCAGAGTTACTGTAGAGACCAGTGGCCTAATCACAGTTCCCTAAGCCCTATAGAAAGGAAGGTCACACATATTGGTTCAGGTGTCTAACCACGTCCATGTTTACCTAGCCTCCGTTGGAATTGTAGGCAGGCCTCTGTTAAGCATCGCCATTTCTCTTTGCTTATTTTACAGATAAGAAAAATAAAGCCAGGGAGAGGAAATGATTCAGCTGAGTGTTTAGTCATTCTCTGAACTAATTCCTCAGTTAGTTATTAGGTGCCAGCCATAGACTAGCCACTATTCTGGATTCTGGGAATGCTATAGTGACAAGGCACAGTCTCTGCCCTGGAAGAGCTCACAACCCAGTATGGGAAAGGGACAAGTCACCAGAAAATTAAAATATGGTGTGGTAAGCATATCTCAGGGGCTTCTCTGGTGGCTCAGATGGTAAAGAATCTGCCTGCAATACAGGAGACCAGGATTCAATCCCTGGGTCAAGAAAGTCCCCTGAAAAAGGGAATGGCTACCCACTCCAATATTATTGCCTGGAGAATTCCATGGACAGAGAAGCCTGGTGGGCTACAAAGAGGTTGCAAAGAGTTAGGGTTTGCAACCATGGGGTTGCAAAGAGTTGGACACCATGGTTTGCAACCATGGGGTTGCAAAGAGTTGGACACTACTGAGTGACTAACAATTTCACTTTCAAGCATATCTCAGAGTGGTATGGGAGCTCATAAGAGCGGCACTTAATGTAATTTTGATTAGTGGAAAAATATCTTCCTAAAGAAAGGACAACTTAGTTGTGACTCAAATGATGAATACTAAATGGCTAATTGGGAAAATAACTTGCAGCCAAACTTACTGCCAATATAACCACACCCTTACATATTTTGGTTTAAACCAATAAATGTTTATGGGAAACTTATATGCTTCTAACATTCTAATAGAAATTCAGGAGGATCCCAGAGACATAAAAATACCTAGATGCCTGCTCTCAAAAGAGAACAGAATCAAAACACTTGAATCAATTAGGGTACAATACAGAAAACTATTTGATTAAAAATTAAGATATGTAATGCAAATTATATTGTCATATGAGAGATCCTCAGAGTAATTCAATAACATTCTGTTAAAAGGCAGAACTAAGCTGAGGCTTGAAAGATGGGTGGACAGTACAACTGAGACTTTGTGGCTTTTCCTTCTGATTTCATTAATCTCAAATTCTTATTAGATTCTATTCTCAGTATAATTCTGAATACATTTTTTAGGCTGGTTCTTTTGGAAACGACTTCCTTTTCTCAAACCAATTGTTATGGGTTGTATTGTGTCATCCAGAAAGATAGGCTCAATTCATAACTCTTGGTGTTTGTGAATGTGACCTTATATATAAATGGGGTCTATGCAGAGGTAATAGGGTTAAAATGAGGTCCCATAGATTAGAGTGAATACTAATCCAATATAACTAGCCTCCATATAAGACGAGTAAAAGGGACACAGAGACGCACAGAGAAGGAAGATGATGTGAAGACACACAGGAAGAATGTCACATAACAAATGATAACACATTTAAGATTATTTAAAAATCAAAATGGAGTAGCTTGGTTCAAGCATCTGAAATCGAGTCTGCTAGCCATTGTGGATGCAATTTCAGACAGGTTTCTGCATCACTGAGAACTTGAATTTTCTCTAAACTGTATCAAACTCAAGGACACTACCAGCCATTTTCAAAACAGCAGCTGCTAGCTGAAACTTTGTAGTTTCAAAGTCCTCCCACTCACCCATCACAACTCTGTAATCATTTGAAACACCAGTGGATCCTTGTTTAAAAGGTACCTTTACTTGCCAGGTCCAATCTTAATTCTTAAAAAACAATTTCTATAACCTTGCTTTTCTGTTGCCTTTATAAACTTGTCCCCATTTTGTAGGCCAACAGAACACAATTGAAGTGTTTCTTGAATCTGTGTCTCCCAGGCTGCAATCCCAACAAACTCCAAATAAATACCTCTTTATTTCCATCAGGTCTCTGTTTCTGAAGTTTTGGTTAACTCAACAGTAGTAGAGATTAGAATGATGTGTCTATTAGCCAACAAATACCAAGGATTCCTGGCAACTCAAAAACTAAGAAGAAAGCATGGAACTGACTCAACCATAAAGTCTGTGGAAAGAACTTGGCCCTGTAATACCTTGATTTTCTATTTTTAGCTTCTGGAATTGTGAGCAAATTTCTGTTGTCTTACGCCACCAGGTTTGATTGATATACTTGGTTATGGCAGCCCCAGCCTGCTTGTACAAGTAAATATGTGGTCCGTGAAAGGGATTTGGTATTTATGAATGCTCTATATGAATATTTTGAAGATCGCTTAAAATACCAAATGATGTAAAAGATGAAGGATTCAGCAGCACAATACATTTGAAGGTTACTCAGAATGGTTATTGCAGATGGCGAGCTGCTCACCACAGGGATCAGGCCCTCCACAGCACCAGACTGAGACTCGAGGACCTGAAGAGTATGAGCTGTCACAGATGGTGCTGGGTTCTATGGACCTCTGACTCTTCTCTCCCAGAAGCAGCATTTTAGAATGAAAGATCGTAACACTTCGGATGTTAACATTTTGCTCAATGGTTAACAAAATCAAAACAGTATTTTGTGCATTTTTGATTGGTTGATCAGTTTAGGCAATGGCAACCCACTCCAGTACTCTTGCCTGGCAAATCCCATGGATGGAGGAGCCTGGTAGGCTGCAGTCCATGGGGTCGCTAAGAGTCGGACACAACTGAGCGACTTCACTTTCACTTTTCACTTTCATGCATTGGAGAAGGAAATGGCAAACCACTCCAGTGTTCTTGCCTGGAGAATCCCCGGGACAGGGGAGCCTGGTGGGCTGCTGTCTATGGGGTCGTGTGGAGTCAGACACGACTGAAGCGACTTAGCAGTAGCAGTGTATTTTGAAAAAGAAAAACGAAATGCTGGGGTGGACAGGTAGTATCTAATGAATAATATTTATAAGTATTGTAACTAAAATATGTTTTATTATTTTAAATATGTAAATGTTTACTGAAATTTCTTAGAATGCCTGTAAAACTTCAAATAAGTGAGCAAACTAAGATGAAAGAGGCTACAATACAGTCAATATCAGTAAATATGTGGGGCACTGTTCATATATGTTAGTCCATGAAACTTAAAATTTAAACTAATTTTAAAATGTTAGAAAATTGTTTATATATATTTATATATGTATATATATACAAACATATGTATGTGTGAATATATAAACACCTACATATGTGTGTGTGAGTTTCAAATGTTCAGAAGTACACATTTATATTGATGGTAGCATTGCAAACATCCTGCCAGCTCTACTTTGAAAATATATATGGAACCTGACCACTTTCTAGAAACATCCCAGCTACCACCATGGTTCAAATCACCACCTAACTGATCTCCCAGCTTTTACTATTACCCCATAAGAGTCAACACAGTTGCAAGAGTAATTCTGTTAACAAGTCAGTGCATATAGTTTCTCTGCTTGAAGATCTCCCATAGTTCTCTATCTCATCTAGAGGGAAAGACAGAGACATTACAGAACTCCTCAAGACTATCTAAGATCTAGACTGCATTACTTATCTGACCTCCTCTTCCCCTGTTCCAGTCACTGGACTTCTTGCTCTTCTTAGGACCAGAATCATGCAGACATGTTCTGTCCCCAGGCCAGCTATTCCGTGACTCTTTCCTCATTTCTTTGAGTCTGCTCAAATATCACCTTCTCCACAGGTCTTCTAGACCACCCTAGTAAATGACATCTTCCTCCATCTACATTCCCTAGCCCCTTCTCTGCTTTATTTTTCTCCAGTGTGTTTATCATCTTCAGAGCTACTATATAGTTTGCTCATTTAATTTGTTTCCCATCTTCTTTCCCAGTGGATACAAGGTCCATGAAGACAGGAATTTTCATCTGTTGACTCCTATGTTTTATTGCTTAGAATGGCATATGGGACATGGTAGGTATTCAATAAATATTTATTCAATGATAAGATAAGCTATTTATCTTAGCATTATTTAAAATAACAAATTACTGGAAAAAACATATATGTTTAAGGAATGGCCAACTGAATAAGGATGCTTTTCAGCATAATATTATAAACCTATTCAATTATTAATTATATTTAGTACATCCACTCTATGAAAGTTTAAAATGAAATAACTTTAAAAGTAGATCTCACTCAGGGCAACTATATCAATTTACCTATGAATGTGAACAGAAAAAGTTTTTAATTCTTTGTTAATATGATGGGCTTATGCTACAATTTTGGTTTTTAAATAATAATTTTAATGCCTTTTTTACCATAAAAAGTTTTAAAGTGATATTGAGCTATAAGATAAACATGTGTGCTCAAGTGTGTCCAACTCTTTGTGACCCCATAGACTGTAACCCACCAGGCTTCTCTGTCCATGGGATTATTTCAGCAAGAATACTGGAGTGGGTTGCCATTCCGTTCTCCAGGGTATCTTCTTGACCAGGGATCAAATCCACTTCTCTTGTGTCTCCTGGCCTGGGAAGGACCCATATTGAGCTATATTGGAATACTAAAAACAGAACCAGAGTTATATTTAGAGCTACTTGGATTCATTGTTACTTGGTGGAATCAAAAAAAAAAAATTACATTTTCTGCTGACTAAAACTAACAGCTTCATTCTTTAAGATTTGTTCTAGATACATTGATGAAATAAAACTTCTTGTCCTGCAAGAAGTTAAACTATTACAAAATTTAATTTTATTCTGAAACATAAAGTTTCCCTGTTGATACCAAAGTAGAGATAGAGAGGTATCACTATGTTCACAATATATTCCTCGACTTTAGATTGGCTTAGAGAAAGTCTCCTGCATTGCAGGCAGATTCTCTATCAATCAGCTGAGCCACTAGGAAAGCCCAAGAATACTGGAATGAATAGTCTATCCCTTCTCCAGCGGATCTTCCCAACCCAAGAACTGAACTGAGGGTCTCCTGCACTGCAGGTGGAATTTTTACCAGCTGAGCTACCAAGGAAGCCCTTAGAGAAATTTAGGATTTTCAAATAACTCGAAGTAGACCCATATGTAGTAAAACTTGAATATCAACAGGGGAGACCAGGGCTTTAAAAGAAGCACTGTTCATGAGAAAAAAGATTCCTCTGATGGAGAAATGTTGATACAACTTTAGGAAAATTTATGACTAACAAGACTTAGGTGAAGTTATTGTAGTTTCTGCCATATCCTCAACCTTTTCTAAAAGCCTGTGGCACCCAACAGTGTTATATTAATGGTGCTCTGCAGAACTTGGTGCATGCTTAGAGCAATACAGGATGGAAGGCAGAAAACAGCCACAGGACTTTGGAGGCAAACTGGAGCTGGTGCTGGGCACACCACTGCACACCTGAGGCGGGTGACACTTGGAAGTGGAAGAAGTAGGGGGACATTGGCCCTTCGTGGTTGAGACTATGCACGTACGGAACACTTAGGTCATACATAGTTCCTTTCTTATCCTCAAGATTACATCTAATGTTTTATGAAAATCACTGGAACAGTATACACTGCAGTTAAATTTTACACAAACACAAAATAAGTAAAAAAATAAATAATATAAATAAATGAGTGAAAGAATTAATGAGAAGAAAAGAAAGAGAAAGGAGTGAAAAGAAAGGAAAGGAAGAAATATCATCCTTGAGTATGAAAATCAGAAAAAGGAAAACAAAATAAATGACTGGAAAATGTTGAAATAAAATAGTTAGAGAAAACAATCAGAAAAAGGGAAGAAATTGAACTAAGATAGGCATCTGAAAAAGGAGACAGAAGGGGACAAGAGAAAAAAAACCAATTGTTGGAAAATACCTAGTTCCCCAAGTAGCAAGTCTAAACTTCCTCAGAATTCTGTAGGAGTCACTCATGTGGAGGGAAGCATGACGTTGTCTTGGAGGAGACTGAAGAGATGTCAGGGGGAAAATATATATATATAAAACATTGGTTTTAAGGTACCTAGTGATATTTGCTTTTTCATCACTTTGCATATTTAGAATGAATCATGCTGAAAGTATATTTCACTAATATTATATTGATTCTTACCTTGCAACAAAACACTACATATTACAAAAAGCACATTATATCCCAAGGCATTACTATTATTGCATTGAAAAGCTGATTAATATTTACAATGACTCATTTTAAATATGTCACATTGCTGATGGAAGTTAAAAGTCCTTAAAAAAAAAAAGTCAGGATTGGTTGCACAGAATTGTGAATGCACTGAACACTACTTAACTGCACACTTGAAAATATCTAAGATGGTAAATTCTATGTTGAGTATATTTTACCACAATTTTTTAAACTCTAAAAAGTAAACGTCTTGCCTTATATCATACAGCAACAAGGGTTGGGAAGCAGTATGGTTACATTACACTAAATCTGATAAAAATTTAAATTGCAAAATCTAAACACTTATCATAAAGCAATGTTATTTTTTACAATTTGTAAATACCTTGAAATCAGGCAATGGGGGAAAATTACGATTGTATTAAGATAGTCACCTAAAAGATCACATTCTGTAGACTAAAACAAAGTCTGCATCTAGAAGCTGCTGGTTTCTATTGGTTTGGTACATAAATGTCCACAAGATTTCAAATCTTAAAAATTCTTGATTTTCGCTCTTTATCTCTCAGCCCCAATACTAGAAATTATATGCATGCATATTTTATATTCCACTATCTAACCATATCCAGATCCTTCTATTTCCTCTCTTTGCTAAAAGTCCATAACCTCAGATATGCAGATGACATTTATGGCAGAAAGTGAAGAAGAACTAAAGAGCCTCTTGATGAAAGTGAAAGAGGAGACTGAAAAAGTTGGCTTAAAACTCAACATTCAGAAAACTAAGATCATGGCATCCGGTCCCATCACTTTATGGCAATAGATAAAGATAAACAAAGGAAACAGTGACAGACTTTATTTGGGGGGGGGGCTCCAAAATCACTGCAGATGGTACCTGCAGCCATCAAATTAAAAGATGCTTGCTCCTTCCTTGGAGGAAAAGCTATGACTAAGCTAGACAGCATATTGAAAAGCAGAGACATTACTTTGCCAACAAAGGTCCATCTAGTCAAAACTATGGTTTTTCCTGTGGTCATGTATGGATGTGAGAGTTGGACTGAGAAGAAAGCTGAGCGCTGAAGAATTGATGCTTTTGAACTGTGGTGTTGGAGAAGACTCTTGAGAGTCCCTTGGACTGCAAGGAGATCCAACCAGTCCATTCTGAAGATCAGCCATGGGTGTTCTTTGGAAGGAATGATGCTAAAGCTGAAACTCCAGTACTTTGGCCACCTCCTGCGAAGAGTTGACTCATTGGAAAAGACTCTGATGCTGGGAGGGGTTGGGGGCAGGAGGAGAAGGGGCCGACAGAGGATGAGATGGCTGGATGGCATCACTGACTCAATGGACGTGAGTCTGGGTGAACTCTGGGAGTTGGTGATGGACAGGGAGGCCTGGCGTGCTGCGATTCATGGGGTCGCAAAGAGTCGGACACGACTGAGCAACTGCACTGAACTGAACCTGTACACATTCCTCACTTCTCTTAGCGAGGGCTCAGACAAGTGCCCGTAGCTCTTCCACTGTTTTTTCTGCCTTCACCACCAGTAGTTGGGTTTCAGTTAAACTTCTCTGCTGTTTAAGAAAATGTCACCATTCAAACACTTACTTTGGCAAAATGCCTCAGAAGCTTGCCTAGGGAGAAAAAATTACAGGTTGAACTTCAGAGCAATTCAGTATATCATACGTGGTGGGAAAAAAAAATTCTTCTTTATGGAAACTCAGTGGGAAAATTGAGATCTCCACTCATTGATACATAAGAGTGTGAAAAAGTTCAGCACCGGTGAGGCAGACATGAGAGTGATGTTTAATAGATTTAGACAGAACACAGCCAAATGTTAATCATGTCCCTCTCCCTTTCAAAGATTCTTGCCCAAAATAGGTCAAAGAATACTAATAGGTGGTAATAGCATACCCAGACTCAGTGACACCTAACAGCTCCACTACAACAGAGACTTTAAAGGGAGGGAGAGACAAGAAAGACAGAGATTTAAGTAGCCCTCCTGGGGAGTAGAAATTTGAAGAGAAAGAGATTCTTCGGGGAAAATTTCAGAGATGTGTGCAATATAACGAGTGGTATATCTGAATTTGACCCACTTCACTACAATGGCTACAATTTGAATGTCCAAGAAATGACTAAAGCGGAGGCTGCTAACAGCCTTGAAGCACAGAGTGAAAACTGCTGTAAGGGAAAAAGGCATGGGGTCACCAGATCTTCTGGTTTGCACAGGGAAGCCCAAATAACTGGATTTTAACATGAAATAGTCTAACTTCCAAAGGTTGGCAACTAACTCAAAATTTTCAACACTCTGTAAAGGCCAAACTCCAAATACCCACCGGCTATATTCAGACTGCAGATTGACCTGTGGTGACCCCAGCTTTACATACCAAAGACAGAGCAGCCTGAGGGGGAGCTGGGAGAAAGAGATAAGACAGAGCTTTAGGTACTTCTCTGGGGAGTTGAGATTTGGAGAGAAAGATTCTTAAGGGAAAATTTCAGAGATGTGTTCAATATGATGAGTGGTGTACCTGAATTTGTAAATCAAAACACCTTCAGATCTTTTAAAATTGTATTTGTATCTTTTTCTTTTGGATGCGGTAACATGCAGTGATTGATTTTATTTTCTTGGGCTCCAAAATCACTGCAGAAAGTGACGGCAGCAATGAAATTAAAAGATGCTTGCTCCTTGGAAGAAAAGCTATGACAAACCTAGACAATATATTACAAAACAGACATCACTTTGCCAACAAAGGTCGATATAGCCAAAGCTATGTTTTTCTCAGTAGTCATGTACTGATGTGAGAGTTGGACCATAAAGACGGCTGAGTGCCAAAGAATTGATGCTTTTGAATTGTGATGCTGGAGAAGACTTTTGAGAGTCTCTTGGACAGCAAGGAGATCAAACCAGTCAATCCTAAAGGATATCAACCCTGAATATTCATTGCAAGGACTAATGCTGAAGCTGAAACTCCAATACTCTGGCCACTTGATGAGAAGAGTCCACTTATTGGAAAAGACCCTGATTCTGGGAAAGATTGAGGGCAAAAGAAGAAGAGGGTGACAGAAGATGAGATGATTAGATAGCATTATTGACTGAGTGGACATGAAGGTGAGCAAACTCTGGAAGATAATGAAGAACAGGGAAGCATGGTGTGCTGCAGTCCATGGCATCTCAAGAGTCAGACACGAGTTAGTGAGTGAACAACAACAATAACAACATGCTAATACTGGCTTTAAAATAAGAGAGAAACAGTCTAGCTATATATACTTACACTTACATTTATAAATGATAAATACTGTCCAGCCAAGTTTTTATTAAAAGCTCATATTGGATTTGAGCTTTTTTTGTTTTGAACATAAACATGTCAGAGTTTATGTTAAAACCATAGCTCTCAGAGATTTAGTAATCCTTGAAAGCCATTCAAATACAGAGTAACAGTGTAATGCATTGCCAGGTTATCACTATTTTCAGCCAACAAATCAACTCAGTACAGAGGGAAAGTGCTAAAAGATGAACTGAAATGATTCCAAGACACCTGCCTGTTTTCTGGTCTCCATCAGACACACATGCCCACATACCCACATACATGTGCTTAACTATCTAATAGATACTCTGTATTTGCAACATACAACTAAAAAAAAATTTTGTAAAATATTTTTTCACTGAGTCTTCCCTGATACAAGGGCAGAAATCTCCATTATCCATTCAACCAACTAGAATAAACTTTAAAATCATTCCTCAAATAGAGTATTAACATGGAAGACCACTTTTAACAGTTAGCTATTTTACTCATTTAAATGCAGCTTTAAAATTTAGTTTTGCAGTCTCCATAACACTATGAACATTACTTGTAAAATCTGCAATTCACATTATGTTAAATGAAAGAATATAGTTTTATTTAAAGAAGGCAGGCTTTTAAGATAACAAGACCAAGGTTAGATGGTGACTACCACTTACTGTGTGATATTGGCTACATTTTTTAACGTATCTGAGAACATGATTCCAGCTTTCTAAAATGGAGCTATTATTCCCTACCAGATAGGATTGTTAAAAATGTTAAAATTAGATTTATAAGGCATCTAAAACTATGGAAACCATGAAATTTACTTTACCATTTCCTCTTAAAAATGAAGCTGTTGCTTAAATCCAACTACAGTGATTTTTAGAATTATCCTTGGTTAGTTGTGAGGGGCCAAATTTCCCCTTGAAGCAATTGCCAATTCAGAGAGGGGTAGCTAAAAAGTCTTAGGATCTGATCAGAAATAACAGGACCAAAGGGACAAAAATAATATGAAAGATTAGACTCCCAGGTCTACCAGGGTCAAGATCTCTTACAAATCCAAGTTTCAGGTTGGAACCATGAAGGAGTACAACTAGGAATAAGATTGAACCAAAAGTAGATCAGTGCTTGGTGGTGGTATTGTTTAGTTGCTAAGTCATATTTAACTGTCTGCCACCTCATGGGTGATAGCCTCCCAGGCTTCTCTGTGCATGGGATTTCCCAAGCAAGAATACTGGAGTGGGTTGCCATTTCCTTCTCCAGGTGACCTTCCTGACCCAGGCATTGAACCTGTGTCTCCTGTTTGGCAGGAAGATTCTTTACTACTGAGCCACCTGGTAAGCCCCTTGGTATAACAAAAGCCCAATACTGAATAACTCAAACTCTGAAAAGAGATCAAGGACATTTTTGTTTTCTAATATCCCTGAATATTTATCTATTATTTATTTATATTATCTATTATTTATCTATTTTTTCCTGGCAAGGAAAAAAAAAGAAAATATCTACTCCAAGATAGATATTATCATTCTAGCTTGTAAATGATTCCTATAGTTTTTCACATACATCATCTAGCACTCAATCAAAAATAATGTCTGTGAAGAATCAAAATAATACGAAAGAAATACAAAAGCAGACAAGAGCAATAGATCTACAAAAGCTTGAGAGACAAAGTTAAGTTGCATTGGAAAAGTTTGACCTTTTCCAGTCTTGCTTTTCAGCAGAGTTGCTCCTTTGGCGTGTGACCTCTTCACTCACACAGGGCCCAGTGCTTAGAGAGGTCCTAAGCTTGGTTGAGCACTCTTCTCTTGGCAATTTGAACGTCTTAATGATTTTGAACAAGGGGCCTGGCAGTTCCATTTTGCACTGTGTCCCACAAATAATGTCCTTGCTCTTGCCCTTAAGATTTGTTAAATGGCACCAGAGCATCATACTCCACCCCAGTGCCCTGCGAATAATCAGATTTTCCAGTCAAACTGAAGGGGATCAGCTACTACTTCCATCTTGTGTGAGTACCAGTTGTTGCTCCCTCTAGGATTCCCATGGTTCTTTCCCCACCTCAGGTATTTGGCTTGTTTGTTTGTGCTGATTTGCTAGCATTCGTTGGATCATAGAGAAAGCAAGGGAATTCCAGAAAAAACATCTACTTCTCTTTCAATAACTATACAAAAGCTTTTGGCTGTGTGGATTACAGCAAACTGTGGAAAATTCTTAAAAGAGATGGGAATACCAGGCCACCTTAACTGCCTCCTAAGAAGCCTCTATGCAGGTCAATAAGCAATAATTACAACTGGACATGAAACAACAGACTGGTTCAAAATTGGGAAAAGAGTACATCAAGGCCATATATTGTCACCTTGCTTATTAACTTCTATGCAAAGTACATCATGCAAAATGTTGGGCTGGATAAATTACAAACTAGAATCAAGATTGCTGGGGGAAATGCCAACAACCTCAGATATGCAGATGATACCACTCTAATTGCAGAAAGTGAAGAACTAAAGAGTCTCTTGATAAGGGTGAAAGAGAAGAGTGAAAAAGGTGGCTTGAAGTTCAACATTCAAAAAACTAAGATTATGACATTTGATCCCATCACTTCATGGCAAATAGAAGGGAAAAACGTTGAAACAGTGACAAACTTTTTTTTCCCTGGGCTCCAAAATAACTGTGGACAGTGACTGCAACCACAAAATTAAAAGGCATTTGCTCTTTGGAAGAAAAACTAAGACAAAAAAAAAAAAAGAAAAACTAAGACAAACGCGTGTGCTTAGTCGCTCAGTTGTGTCCAACTCTTAGTGACCCCATGAACCGTAGCCTGCCAGGATCCTCTGTCCATGGGATTCTCCAGCAAGAATACTGGAGTGGGCAGCCATTCCCTTCTTCAGGGGATCTTCCTGACCCAGGGATCCAATCCAGGTCTCCTGCATTGCAAGAATTCTTGACTGTCTAAGCCACCAGGGAAGCCCTGACAAACTTAGTGAATTAAAAAGCAAAGACATCACTTTGCCAAAGGTCTATATAGCTAAAGCTATAGCTTTTCTGGTAGTCATGTACTATTGTGAAAGTTGGACCATAAAGCAGACTGAGCACCAAAGAACTGATACTTTTGAATTGTGGTGCTGGAGAAGATTCTTCAAAGTCCCTTGGACTGCAAGATCAAACCAGTCAGTCCTAAAGGAAATCAACTCTGAATATTCATTGGAAGGACAGATGCTAAAGTTGAAACTCTAAAATTTAGGCCACCTGATGTGAAGAGCCAACTCAGTGTAAAAGACCCTGATCCTGGGAAGACTGAAGGCTAAAGGAGAAGGGGCAGCAGAGAATGAGATGGTTAGATAGCATCACCAACTCAATGAACATGAATCTGAGCAAACTCTGGGAAGCAGTGAAAAACAGGGGAGCATGGTGTGCTGTAGGACTTAGTAAATCCCTGAGAGCTATGGCTTTAACATAAACTCTGACATGAAATTTAATATGAACTTTTAATAAAAACTTGGCTAGACAATTTTATCATTTATAAATATAAGCATTTATAGCCAGACTGTCTCTCCCTTATTTTAAAGCCAGTATTAGCATGTTGTTATTGTTGTTGTTCAGTCACTAAGTCATGTCTGACTCTTGTGATCCCATGGAAGCAGTAAGCCATATAATACAGAAAATATAAAAACAGTAACAGAGAGTAAAAGGAAGCATATATAATAAAACAATAGTATGCATCATTTTCACAAAACTCAAAATTGCAATGAGAACATGTGGAAAACATTTTTGTCAAGAGGTATGTAATGTCTTTGCTGGGAATACGCTAAAATTACTGAGATGCAAGCTGTAAGAAGCAGTGTGGGTTTTGACATTGATATCCATGGTTATGAAGTATGTCATGTGTCAAAAAAATCTTTCTGCTAAAACAAGCCACATTTCATTAAGTGGTTTCCTTGTTTATGGGGGATTTTTAAACTGAATTTACTGGTAATAATTTCCATTAAAATATTTAGTAAATGACTAATACCTTATTTCTAGATTACTGATAGGTGGCTTGACACTCCCTTTGAAGTTCACAGGTACTGCTAAGAGTGCAATTCTGTAGCCAATTCAGCTACAGATTCATGCCCAGATTCATCCACATCTCCAGCTTATATGGCAGAGCTAGGGCTAATAGAAAACATCAGCTCTGACTTTGCTTTGTTATCAAATCATATGTGATAGTGTCACAACCAGTGAGTTTTGTTTTCAGATATGTGTTTGCACTGACTTGACAGTGAACCTAAAAATTGAAATAAATATGAAGAACATGAGAAATTCTAAATTCTCACCCTTCAGGAGTTTTGATACTATCAATTTTCCTGTGTTTTGTTTTAAACCATACAAAAATAAATCTCTTCTTTCATTATCATTGCCCTCGGGGTTTAGTAAAACAGGACAAACTTTATACTAGCAAATTAATGACAAGACTAAGCCAAGTTATTTTGAAATTGATAAAATATTTGGATTTGTATTATTTGGTATCTGTTCAAAAAGATAATTGTAATTCACACTGTCTTCCTACTACAGATCCAAAGTAGTCTGAGCTGATAGAAAAGGGAGAGTATTTGAAGACAGAAGCTCAGAACTGGACTCTCCCCCTAACACTTATGAGATGTGCTACCTTAATTAAGTCACCAAATGTGTTTAATTTTGTTATCACTATCATCTATGAAATGAAAACATTGGTATGTCTCACTGGGCACTTATGGACATAAATGGAGAGGAGGCAAAGTATTCTATGCCCTTTGTTGTTGCTCAGTCACTCAGTCGTGTCCATCTCTTTGTGACTCCATGGACTGCAGCACATCAGGCTTCCCTGTTCTTTTCCATCTCCTGGAGCTTGCTCAAATTCATGTTCTCTGAATCAGTGAGATCATCCAACCCACTTGTCCTCTGTCGTCCCCTTCTTCTCCTGCCTTCAGTCTTTCCCAGCATCAGGGTCTTTTCCAATAAGTCAGCTCTTCACATCAGGTGGCCAACATCAGTCCTTCCAATGAATATTCAGGATTGATTTCCTTTGGGATGGACTGGTTTGATCTCTTTGAAGTCCAAGGGACTCTAAGAGTCTTCTCCAGCACCACAGTTTGAAAGCATCAATTCTTTGGCACTCAGCCTTCTTTATGGTTCAACTCTCACATCCATATATGACTACTGGAAAAACCATAGCTTTGACTATATGGCCTTTGTCAGCAAAGTAATGTCTCTGTTTTTAAAATGCTGTCTAAGTTTGTCATAGCTTTTCTTCCAAGAAGCAATTGTCTTTTAATCTCATGGCTGCAGTCACCATCTCCAGTGATTTTGGAGCCCAAGAAAATAGTCTGTCATTGTTTCCATTGTTTCCCCATCTATTTGCTATGAAGTGATGGGACAGGATGCTATGATCTTCGTTTTTTGAATGTTGAGTTTTAAGCCAGCTTTTTCCTCCAAGGGATCTTCCCAACCCAGGGATTGAGCCAACTTCCTCCTTCACATTCCCATGTTGTGCTATCCTGGCTAATGCTGTGAGAACCTCAGCCACCGAGCTCAGTCCATCATGGTATTCTGAGGGCTGCAAATGGAGAAGTCTTTCTGATGAGAACACAAATGTCACTACAGCACAGTTTGAATTTTCATTAAATAATGGAGTTGTATCAATACCAGTGATCATTTTAATTTTTCATCACAGACTTTAGTTATAGCTGACTTAACATGGGCAAAATCTTTTTAACTAGCTTCTATCACACACTTAACTCAGATTTGGTTGATGAGATTGTCAGAAATATCAATTAACAGCATTTTTTAAAAAACAGACTGTAAGACTTTGTCAACTTCTGAATCCCCACTGGGGTTCAGATCTACCAAAGGCTCCATTCCAGGTTTTCATCCTCTGATTCCTCCTTTATTCAGAATAAACTTCCCTCACACAGGGTTCTGCCAGGAGACTTCCCCTCATTTCATATTTAGAAAATACTTCTAGATAATGAAGGCCACTCATTTTATTTAATCAACTAGTGTCAATGAAAAATATACATAGATAATCTTTACAAGTTATAAAGTGCTGTATAAATCTAAGCAGGTATTGAAATGGGGGGGCGGAATGTACAGATTCAGATTGTAAAAGATTCTGTTGAGCATTCATTCTGTGCTAATGTCAAGCTACTCCAGTATTCTTGCCTGGAAAACCCTATGGACAGAGAAGCCTGGTGGACTACAGTCTGTGGGGTCACAAAGAGTTGGACACTACCGAGCCACTAACTCCATTGCTTTATAGGAAATGGGAGTTTAAAAAAGTTAAAATAACATAAAATAGAGTCTCTAACTTCATAGAACTCATGATCTCATTAAGGAGGCAATATGGATATCAGTAAAATGTCAAAAAACAATATAGGCACTTTACAACTAAAGGTAGAATTACTTAGAATAGACTGAAGAAATGTTAACTTGAACTCGGTTTTGAATAAGAAGTATTTCCACAGTTGGAAAGAGAGAAGAAATGCCAGGAGCAAAAGTGAGGAAGCAAAAACAAGTGCCACATGCTTGCACAGGCTACGTCAGGAAGCTGTGAAAGAGATATGAAAAACCATACTTTCTTGTCACTGATCAGACAAGCTCTAGGTAATAGAAAACGATTGAAAGCTGTACTATCCTTCAGTAGCAACCTAAGCTCCATGTATACTCTTTCCCAGAAGTGCACTTTCAGACCCCTTCATAAGCAAGATAACTTCCTTCCTAGTTTGATTCTGACACAAACTAAAATTACTGATAGATATATATTCTTTTTTACCACTAAGTTAGAAACAGGGAACCAATGACTGATCTCACTGTTCCCACACCCGTTATCACACATGCTGTCCGCAAACATGGAGGATGAAACTGATGAGGCCTGGCCACGGTTTACTCCTCTTATAGCCGAAGAGCCTGCCCTACACGTGGTGTAGATCATGTCCCCCCATATTAGGTGAAGGAGAGGCATTTCCTGGTGTCTAACCAAATGAGCCAGCAATAATCCCAATTGTCCTGCAGAGTAAATGATAGAGAGAGGAGAGTTCTTCTAAGAATTCAAGTGCTCTCAGAGTTTATTAGTGTAGTAATTTAAGAACAAGATTCTGATGATCACAAACTGCATTTGCCTCAAAATATCTACCAATGCCCAATATCTTGGGGCAATCAAGAAATTTTTTAGAATTATATATATATTTTTTTGTTTTCACTCAATCTAAAGGATATGTTATATGATTACAGAAAAAGGAGTAAAATTTACTTTTTCTGTCTCTCTCAACAAAATATACTGAATGGAAAATACTGCCTATGGCCCAGTAATAGAAAATATATTAGAATCAGAAAATGTAGCTTAAAATTAAATATATGCAGTTATTAACAGTGTGAAAGAATTTGAAATTTTCAAAACAAATGAAAGTCTTTATAATCATTAACATCATCATCATTATTATCTTCAATGAGCTATTTGTAATTTAATAAGCATCTCAGCGGTAGAGTTTTGATTTGAAGCATTTCTTAAAACACATTTTTTAAAATTCACATAAGGATTATAAAACCATTCAGTTAATAACTTGAGTTTGTATATTCATTGGCAGAAAAAAAGAGAAAAAAGAAAAAGAAGAATATTTTTTTTTAAAAAGTAAGCATTTACCTGACTGATTAACTAATATATGGATCCAGATAAGCCCTAGATTTTCTAAGGCTCAACTTTAGGCTATTAGCTACATTTTCCTCTGTCTATCTGATAGCCCCAAACTGTAGGGCAATTCATGCTGTTGGAGGAAAAAAATAAACATTAACATTTAATAAAATATTTTTGATAATTATTTAGAAAAACTTCAGCATTGTAAGAAAAGTTATATTCTAAGTACTGCCTAGATTCTAAACTGCATAGTTTGAAATACCTAGATTCTCCAAGGACAACAACCTCTAAAGTCTGCCAAAGCCACAACCATTCACACTTTCCTGAAAGCAATCACCTGCCCAGTGCAAAAGCCTAAGAAGTGGAGATAACTCCATAATTGATTGAGGGCCAAGACCCTGATTCACACGTAGCAGTTGGTTTTAATGGACTTTAAAAATCATCATTTTCTTTAAGACACCTCAGAAACATGAAACGAGATAATAGTGACAGGTAGAAGCCAATTTTTGAAATTTCAAGGCACAGGTGAAAGAAAAATAAAGACCAAAAAAAGTCATGTGAAAGAAGCTTAGAAATTACTCCTTATGCAACATTTCCAAGTGAAAATGTAAGAAGTAACTTTGTGTAGCATAATATGGTACTAATTGGAATTTACAAACAAAAATAAAGCTTATTCCAAATATATCAATCTATATATACCTCTGAATAATTTGTTGTTATATATGATAGTTTGTACATGTGTACCTTATTGTTATTTCACATTATATCTATCTTTAGGATATGTAGATGTAGTATGCAGAATTTTGAAATAGGCTTCAAGATTTCCACACCCTAGAGTACATACCTTGTATAATACTGTCTCAGTAAGTATAAGCACCATCTGTGTTTATAATGAAAGTCACTCTGGTGATTAAGTTGTATGGAAAAGATGAAGAGATTTTGCAGCCACAATTAAAGTCTCAAATCAATTTGAGTTAACCCAAATGATCATTATTTTAGGTGGGCCTGACCTAACTAAGTGAGCCATTTAAAAGAGCATCCAAGCCTTCTCCTAAAAGAAAATTCACAGTGAGAGAAAGTCTCCTGCTGGCTTTGAAGAAACAAACTGCTATACTTCGGATAGAGCCACATGGCAGGAGGCCTATATTCCCTGAAAATGCCACCTGGCTAACAGCCAGCAAGAAAGCAGCGATCTCAGTCTTACAACCACAAGAAACAGAACTCTACCAACAACCGCAGGTATATCTCAACCTATTATACTTCACAGCTTTTTACAAATTTATGATTTGTGGTAACTGTCAATGCAGCAAGTCTATTGACACTATTTTCCCAATAGCATTTACTCACTTCCTGTCTCTGTGATACATTTTGGTAATTCTTACAATATTTCTAAATTTTTATTATTATTATCAAGTTTGATATAGCAATCTATGATCAGTGATCTTTGATGTCACTGCTGAAGTTGTCTTGGGGCACCATGAACCATGGCCATATAAGACAATGACCTTAATAAATGTGTGTGTTGCTACTGCTCCAGTGGCCAGCTTACCCCCTTCCCTCTCCCTGTCCTCAGATTTTCCAAATCCCTGAGATAAAACAATACTGAAATTAGGTCAATTCATAGACCTACAATTAGCTCTAAGCATTCAAGTAAAAAGAAGTCTCACAGGTCTCTCACTTTAAGTCAAAAGCTAGAAATGATTAAGCTTAGTGAAGAAGTCATGTTGAAAGCTGAAACAGGCTGAAAGTCAGGCCTCTTGCACCAAACATTTAGCCAAGTTGTAAATGCAAAGGAAAAGTTCTTAAAGGAAATTAAAGGTGCTACTCCAGTGAACACATGACTGATAAGAGAGAGAAACAGCCTTATTACTGATACAGTGAAAGTATTGGTATAGAGAAAGTTAGTGGTCTGGATAGATGATCAAAACAGCAACATTTCCTTTAGCCAAAGCCTTGTCCAGAGAAAGGTCATAATTCTCTTCAATTCTATGAAGGCTGATGAAGGTAAGAAAGTTGCAGAAGAAAAGTTTGAAGCAAGATGTTAGCTCATGGGGTTTAAGGAAAGAATCCTCCATAATATCAAATTTCAAGCTGAAGCAGCAACTGCTAATTAGAAGCTGCATCAAGTCATCTATTGAATAGACAGTCTAGCTAAGGTAATTCATGAAGGTGTCTACCCTAAACAACAGATTTTCAATGTAGATGAAACAGCCTTCTGTTGGAAGAAGATGCCATCTAGAACTTTTAGAGCTAGGAAGAAGTCAGTGCTTGGCTTCAAGGCTGCAAAGTACAGGCAGACTCTTGTTACGGGCTAATGCAGCTGGTGATTTTAAGTTGAACCCAATGCTCATTTACCATTCCAGAAATCCCGAGGACCTTAAGAATTATGCTAATTTGACTCTGCTTCTTTAAATGGAACAACAAAGCCTGGATGATAACACATCTGTTTACAACATGGCTTACTGAATATTTAAAGCCTGTTACTGAGATCTACTGCTCAGAAAAAAAATTCATTTTAAAGTATTACTGCTCATTGGCAATACACCTGGCCTCCCAAAACTGCAATGAAGATGTATAGTAGGATTCATGTTGCTTTCATTCCCACTAACACATCCATTCTGCAACCTATGATTCAAGGATTAATCCCACTAACACATCCATTCTGCAACCTATGATTCAAGGATTAATTACAAAATTGCAGGAT
This sequence comes from Bos mutus, assembly GCF_027580195.1. Lineage (NCBI taxonomy): Eukaryota > Metazoa > Chordata > Mammalia > Artiodactyla > Bovidae > Bos > Bos mutus. The sequence goes on from NC_091617.1 coordinate 54,597,145, forward strand.
CATTAAAAATATATATTTAGTGAGGCTACCATTGTCAGAGATTGTGACTCCTCTGATGGATCTGGGGAATGTAAGCTGAAAACTTTCTGGAAAAAGGTCATCATTCTAGATATCATTAAGAACATTCATTATTCTTTGAAAGAGATCAAAATGTCAACATTAATAGGAGTCTGGAAATAGCTGATTCCAACTCTCATGGATGATTTTGATCAAGATTTCCATGGAAAAAGTAACTGCAGATGTGGTGGAAATATAGAACTAGAATTAGAAGTAGAGTCTAAAGATGTGACTAGGTTGTTGCAATCTCATGATAAAATGTTAAGGGATGAAGAATTGCTTCTTATGAATGAACAAAGAAAGTGTTTTCTTGAGATGGAATCTACTCCTGGTAAAGATGCCATGAAGATTGTTAAAATGACACCAAAAGACTTAGAATATTACATAATCTTAGTTGATAAAGCAGTGACAGGATTTGAGAGAACTGGCTCCAATTTTGAAAGAAATTCTACTGTGAGTAAAATCCTTCAAAGAGCATAGCATGTTACAAAGAAATCTTTCATAAAAGGAAAAGTCAGTTGATGTAGCAAACTTCAATGTCTCCTTTCAGGAAATTGCCACAGCCATCCAACCTTCAGCAACCACCACTCTGATCAGTCAGCAGCCATCAACAGCAAGCCAAGACCTTCCACCAGCAAAAGATTATGACTCCCTGAAGGCTCAAATGAAGATTAACGTTGTTTAGCTATAAATTATTTTTAAATTAAGGAATGAATATTGGGATATTTTTAAACAAAATGATATTGCACTCTTAATAGACTACTGTATAGTATAATGCTAACTTTTTTATGTACTAGGAAATCAAAAAATGTGTGACTCACTTTATTTTAACATCCACTTCATTGTGGTGGTCTGAAACTGAACCTGTATTATCTCCTTTAAGTATGCTTGAGGTGGTTTTGTAAGAAGATTCTGAGCTCCAGATGAGCAGGCAATCATGGCTGACACCCTGATTTCAGACTTGTGAGACCCTGAGCAGAAAAACCTACTATGCCACGTTTAGACTTCTGACTGAGAGAAGCTGTGAGATCATCATGAATGGGTTTATTTTAAGCTGCTGAGTTTGTGGCAATTATTCAGTGTAGAAATCTAGTACAGTAGAACTGTATTGGTAACCATTATTTTTGCCCCTTCCCGGTCTACATACCTACTCATTACTTGCCCTTGTTCTAAAAGTAAATTTCATTTCCTTTAGCAAACTATTCCTCACAAACTCCAACCACAGTATTATTTGCCTCTGACTTCAGAAAAGGGCCCATGACTGGCAAAATCAAATGTAGAATCCAGTGGTGGTGACCTGTCATGCTGAATGGTCCAAGCATAAGTAAACAGTATAAGCTAGGCTGAGTGTGCCTCTATAGGATGGTTCAGAGAGTAAGTAGCAATAGAGAAAGTTCTTTTTAATCACTAAACTGGAATTTTGCCCATAACTCTATTCTCTGACTCTTGGAAAAAGTCTGATTGCAATAAGAGAATATGAGACCAAGAATCGAAGGAAAGCACAGTGGAAAGATAGCAAGAAAGAGAGCCCTGGCAGCAACAAGTTCTAATCCTCGGTGTCTTTCTTGTCCCTACTCCATTTTTTTTCTCCCATTACTTATGCTCCCATAAAAGTTTTTTTGGATGTTAGTAATCAAAAGAGTGCTGAGCTGGGTTTTGGTAACCAATCGAGTTGCTCTTTACTTCTCATTTGCTCACTCCAAAATTTCTAACACGACATTTACCACTTTTTCTCTTGCTACAAAAAATTAATCTGCAGTTCAAATCTTTGCTCTTTATTTGTGTGTGTGTGTGTGTGTGTGTGTGTGTGTGTGTGAAAAGTGAATATACACTCTTCTGTATTATTAAGTAGAAGGAGAGTAGAAACAACTCTTCAGAAAAAATTCTTAGGAAAAAAATGAAAGGCAGAATAGAGACATATATATGTGTTCATTAAGAGTTTCTGTCTTTTTCATTCTCCATAAAGTTAATCTTGTCAGGAAAACCACTGGTATTTTAAGTAAGAATTTTAAATTTCTCAAATTGATGATTTCATCATACCCCAGAACAAAAATGCCAGTCCCTCCAGGCTCCCTTCTGGGAATAGAGGCCAATACAGGCACAGGATGACCAAGGTATGTATGTATGGGTGCATGCTCAGTTGTGTCCAACTCTTTGTGAACCCACAGACCGTAGCCCACCAGGATCCTCTGTCCATAGGATTTCCCAGGCAAGGATACTGGAGTGGGTTGCCATTTCCTTCTCTAGGGAATCTTCCCAAACCAGGGATCCAACCCATTCTCTTATGTCTCCTGCATTGGCAGATGGGTTCTTTAACACTAGCACCACCTGGGAAGCCTCAGTTTAGACAACTGCCAATGAAGAAAGCTACAGGATCATTTCAGGGATGTGTACCACTGGATCATCAAAACAGCAAGAGAGTTCCAGCAAAACATCTACTTTTGCTTTATTGACTATGCAAAAGCCTTTGTGTGGATAACAACAAACTGGAAAATTCTTAAAGAGATGGGAATACTAGACCACCTGACCTGCCTCCTGAGAAATCTGTATGCAGGTCAAGAAGCAACACTTAGAACTGGACATGGAAGAACAGATTGATTCCAGATCAGGAAAGGAATATGTCAAGGCTGTATATTGTCACCCTGTTTATTTAACTTATATGCAGAATACATCATGTGAAATGCTGGGCTGGATGAAGCACAAGCTGGAATCAAGATTGCCAGGAGAAATATAAATAACCTCAGATACACAGACGACACCACCCTTACGGCAGAAAGCAAAGAAGAACTAAAGACCCTCTTGATGAAAGTAAAAGAGAAGAGTGAAAAAAGCTTACAGCTCAACATTCAGAAAACTAAGATCATGGCATCCAGTCCCATCAGTTCATGGCAAATAGATGGGGAAACAGTGGAAACAGTGACACACTTTATTTTAGGGATTCCAAAATCACTGCAAATGGTGACTGCAGCCATGAAATTAAAAGACACTTATTCCTTGGAAGGAAAGTTATGACCAACCTAGACAGCATATTAAAAAATAGAGATATTACTTTACCAAAAAAGGTCCATCTAGTCAAAGCTATGTTTTTTCCAGTAGTCATGTATGGATATAAGAGTTGGACTATAAAGAAAGCTGAGGTCCAAAGAATTGATGCTTTTGAACTGTGGTGTTGGAAAAGACTCTTGAGAGTCCCTTGGACTGCAAGGAGATCCATCCAGTCAATCCTAAAGGAAATCAGTCCTGGATGTTCATTGGAAGGACTGATGTTGAAGCTGAAACTCCAGTATTTTGGCCACCTGATGTGAAGAACTGACTCATTTGAAAAGACTCTGATGCTGGGAAAGATTGAGGCAGGAGGAAAAGGGGATGACAGAGGATGAGATCTTTGGGTGGCATCACCAACATGATAAGACATGAGTTTGAGTAAACTCTGGGAGTTGGTGATGGACAGGGAAGCCTGGCTTGCTGCAGTCCATGGGGTCGCAAAGAGTTGGACACGACTGAGCACCTGAACTGACTGACTGACCAAGTCCTTAGTACCACCTACAATGACACTTAGAGTTTGAAATTCCATGTTTATCTAGCTCATCTGCAGGGCATATTTATCAGTAATCTCAGCCGTACGTCCTCATTAGTCATAGCACTGTGCGTTCCAGTTCTTGATGGTCTTAATAGGGTGCTGTAAAGTCCCAAGACCTTTTGAAACAGAAGTATTCTTTATGAAAGGACTAAGGTAAATAGAACTAAGATATCCTACCCTTTCTTTTAGACCAGCTTCTACCTTTGATTTTCATCTCAGTGATATAGTTACTATACTTCAATATCTGCCTACTCCACATCATGCTAAAATATGAAAAGGAAACTCATGTTTTTCTCATACAGAATTGGAAAGAGAAGGTGCTTGCTCAGCAAACATGGCTTAAAAAGAATAACCTAGTTCACCTTCTAAACCAGTTAACAAGCCTAAGACATTTCTATTTAAGAATTCTAACACCATCACTGTCTGACTGTGGCATCTGCAGAGCCCAGGCAGAAGGGACAGTTCTTGCCACAGTCACTAAACAGAGAGTTGGCCTTAGATTTGCATATATAAAGATACTGTGAGAGAAGAAACCGGAAATGAACTGAGGTGACAATTCAAGTCTGATCATTATTTTAAGCTCAGTTCAGTTCAATCGCTCAGTCGTGTCCGACTCTTGAAGCTCAGTGAAGCAGAATTGAATCACAAGACTGGTACTTGTCATTTTAGGTTTGTCTTTGCAAGATTTTGTTAGATTTCCAACATTATCTGCAATAACATGATTCTTACCAACTGAGCACTGATCTGAACGACAGAGCAAAGATGCAGATCTAAACCACGGATTTCCCTCTCATTATTCTTGTTAAAAATGAATTAGCAACCTTGATTGAAATTGCTAGCAAGATACACAAACCAGTATTATTATACACTATATTTAGGTGAAATAAGATTCAAAAATATGAACCTGGTATTGTTGTATCCCATGGTCAACAATTCAGGAGAATGCAACCTTACTTGTACACTTATTTTTACTTTGCTTATAAGCAACCAAAAATAAAAATAAAAAGATAAAAAAATGAGACAAAATTTTAAATAGTTCAGAAAATTCTGTTGACCATTATATCCACCTTACTTAATAAGGAAATGTGCATCTTCTGTTGTTGCCTTTAACCTGTTTATTTCCCTTATGCCTCTGTGTGTGCTCACTTTATTGCACTGGATGTGATTCAAATATTTAAAGATTACTATATATGCACAGGGACACACACACACATACATGTTTGCACATGCAGATCTATATTTTTTTCTTATCATAGTTTTTTAAACCAATCACTTGTTTCTGCTAAAAAAAGGTGTTACATTCTTGTGTACACGTGTGCTAAGTCACTTCAAATGTGTCCTACTCTTTGCATCCCTCTGGACTGTAGTCTGTCAGGCTCCTCTGTCCATGGGATTCTTCAGGCAAGATACTGGAATGGGTTGCCATGCCCTCCTCCAGGGGATCTTCCAACCCAGGGATCCAACTCATGTCTCTTATGTCTCCTGCATTGGCAGGGGGTTCTTTACCATTAGTACCACATGGGAAGCCCCCATTATTGTATACACTAAATATTTATAAATGCATAATACTGTACACTGTTGCATGTACTCTATCTACATTTTAGAGTTTTTTTTTTTTTCCAAGATTAATTTGGAGTCTATGAAGTTTTAACACTATACACGGTCAGCACTACCTAACCTCTACCAAGGCTGCCTCTCTGCCTATCAGCTTATGTGAGGAATGAGCTTTCTGAGACACTAGAAAACCAAAGGTAGAAATACAGCTCACCACTGACCCTCTGTATTCACAGATGAAGTGTCTCAGGAATCTAGGGGACCCTGGATTGAGGCTGAAATAACCACAAAAATATCAGTTTTAGGTAAAATAATGTGTAGAGAAAGTGAAAACTGTGATTAGAAGACTTCAGAGAATGCTCACATAGTCATCAAAATCAAATAAGAGAAGGGAAAAAGAAGGTTTTTTAAAGATTGACAGATTAGAAAGAAGAAGACATGAACAGTAGTATGGTCTGCCTTAGAGGAACTTAAAAAAGAGAAGAAAAGTTAGGCAAGGAATAGGGTGGTGAAAAGTGAAGGAATGTAAAGGAGGGGGTACAAGTCAGAGCATCAGCTTGGGGCCAGGGTGCCCCAAAATGAGAAGCTGTTCATGGAAATGTCTGTGAATGGAAGCTGAGCACAACTGCTCAGGGGATCAAGAGGCTGTTTTTACACACAGGACTTCAAGGATCACTGGGAAGTGGAGGAGACCTGGGCCCAGAACTATTCTTCTTCTTTAGGTGGAGGCCAAAAGAAATACTAGAAGGTGATGATAGGGAGTCTAAGAAAAATAAAATAATATGCTTAATGGTGGTGGATGTGGGGGTGGTTACTTTCAAATATAGAATAAACTAAAACCACAAGCCACCTGCAGAGACTAATTCTGTGGGCAGAGCAAATGATTTGCCGAGTTCATGGATTAGGCTAAATTAGGCTAAATGTAGAAATGTGTAAATATACAATTCATGCAGAAAATAAAATGAAATAAAATAAAATGAAAACCTGCTAATCTCATTTATTCAATTTGTAGTTCAAGATTCCCAGGTTGGTGAAAGGGTGAGGGTTAAAAGATGGCATAACAAGCGATGGGATCAAGCTAAAATCAGGTCAAGAAAGAGCATTCTGTAGGTAGTTCATTCTGTAGGTAGACCTTAGATGCCCACCCTACCCCATGTTTTAGGTAAGGTCAGAGCTCATCTCTTAAGGGGCTGTCTCAGACATCTTGCTCTCCATTCTCTCTGAACTCAACTTTCAGCTATTCTCAGCTGACTCCAATTGATAAGTGGCAACAATATTGCCATAGAGAAGGAATACAAAGTCTTACAGAATTCATGTATTTTTTCTTAAAAATATCTTTAATGAAATAACTGACAAATGCTGGAGAAGTTACTAAATTTATTTTCTCTGTTTAAAAGTCCGGAGTATCAATAACCTAATAGATAGAAATATCAAGTTTTAGAATCAAACAAACACAGATTTTGATCCCAGCTTTACCACATGGCAGATAAAAGAAGATGCTTGCACCTTCTGTAAAGTCAATGAGCTGAGTTTCCTCAGCTGCTGATCAGTGATAAAAATAGCTAGCTTGAAGGTTTGTTGAGAGTACAAAATGAGATAATATATGTAAATACTTAGTACCTATAGGTACTCAATAGAGGTAACTATAAGGAGAACCAACCAGTCAATCCTAAAGGAAATCAATACTGAATATTCATTGGAAGGACTGATGGTGAAGCTGAAGCTCCAATACTTTGGTCATCTGAAGCGAAGAGCTGATTCATTGGAAAAGACCGTGATGCTGGGAAAGATTGAAGTCAGGAGGAGAAGGGGACAACAAAGGATGAGATGGCTGGATAGCATCATTGACTTAATGGACATGAATTTGAGCAAATTCCGGGAGATAATGAAGGACAGGGAACCCTGGCATGTTGCAGTCTATGGGGGTCGCAAAGAGTCAAACACAACTGAGTGACTGGACAACAACAGTAATAATTAGTACTTACACTTTTCTTGAAATGTATGTTTTTAAGCTTTGTTTCTAGATCCCATCTGAGGCTAGTACAGTTCAGGGCAGAGACATGAACCTCCATATCTACAGTTTCAGTGACCATGAAACTTGTTAGTTACTTGAATACCTACTGTGAAAAGCATTTTTACTTACTAGGTCCTTACATTTTAAAAAATATCAAGTAACTAGGACCAAAAAAAACACTGATATCTAACAACTTTACTGTAATCACATACTTGAACTGTATGTAAGCATAAGCAAATATGTAATGATGTTTTATTATCCTAAAGGGAAAAATAAAAAGTGATAAATTGAATTTTTCATGACTTATTTTCAAATGACAAAAGAGTCAAGTCACAATATTTAAATAACTAAGAAAATCTAATCATTCAATTGTTAAATATCACATTGGATACTGTTAGACAAACTCCAAGGACATATTTTCAACTCATAAATATTAATAAGCCAAGTTTGACTTTAAATTTTAATGTGATTGAATCAGCCAGATGTTCTTTCATTTATTTCTGTTATTTTGATTTCTGCACAGGTATTCATTCTTCCATAAAAATGCTTTCAAAGATTGTGAAAATATCACTAGAAATTGAAAGATAAAATAAATGGAATGTAGTGTGTTTCCTGACTCTCTTATTGGCTCACACCTACTATGGTTGTACTAATAATCCTATCCAGATGTCAACATTTAATTTTGAGAAAGTATGTGAAACAGTAGGTAAAATAAAGGACCAACTGAAAGATTAAATGATATTCGGTCTCCAGTTCTGAACTGTCCTTGTTGCTCTTCAGCAAGCATAGAAAATCAGCAGCTCTTGGCTAAATATTGTACCTTTCACTCACATCCATACACAATGAAGGGAAAGAATGTCATTATAATATTTTTTAAAATGCAACATGATTCTAAAACTTTGCATTTAAAAAATGTGGTAATTACCTATGAACCATGTCTACCGTGTCTGTTTCTGCCTCTTTTTTATGTGCAGGGTCTTGACACTTCTAAGTTCTTGGCTGGGAGCCATTTAACAGAAGACAAATTAACAAGAGAAAAACAAACAGAAGTACAGTAACATGTATATCTCATATATACATAAGCCATACCCAGGGAAATGAGTAACTCACAGAGATGGCTTAGAATTCAAGCTTAAATATCATCTTCAGCTAAATCAAAGAAAGGAGGGTATGGGTCAATGCCAGTTATGGGAAGGTGACCAGGAAAAGAAAAATATGGCAGACAAGAGTAAAGTTGTTTATGTTGATTTCAATTAGTGCCTTTTCTACTGACAAGTTTTTCTTATGATTTAGAATCATCCTCTTTCTGGTATAGAGAGGGAAATATTCTTACAAATGGATATCTTTACAAATAGATAGACTTATGAAAAGATAACTATTATTTATTTACAGAAATTCTCCTGTGTCTGCTATTTCTTAAAATAGTTAGCTCAAAATAATCTTCATACCAAAGAGGTATGTTTTGAGTGGTGAGCTATAGGCCCCTACACTCAGAGTTTGGGGTAGCATATTCTGGTCTCCAGCTTTCCCAGGTGGCTCAGTGGTAAAGAATCCTTCTGCCAATGCAGGAGACACTAGAGACTCAGGTTTGATTCCGAAGTCAGAAAGATCCCCTGGAGAAGGAAATGGCAACCCACTCCAATGTTCTTGTATGGAGAATCCCATGGTCTGAGGAGCCTGGCGGGCTACAATGCTAGAGGTTGCAAAGAGTCAGACACGACTGAGTGACCGAACACATTCTTGTCTCCTCCAGTATCATGAGGTGAGAATCAGCAACATGGCAGACAGGAAAAAGCAGTGAGCATAAGGAAAAATATTGATGAAGGAGTGAGGTAAGGACCAGAAACAAATAGTTACAGCAGAAACCAGTGTACATGACTGGAAACTCAATATATATTTCTAGAATGGATATTTCATTTAATCCCACAAGTTACCAAGTAAATATGTAATTTTATTATTTTTATTCTTCATTAATAAATAGGAAAGCTGATGGTGCAATGGATTGGGTAAATTGTCCTACAACAACAACAAAAAAATTGCAAATGGAATGAAAACAAACATGGATTAGGAAGCGAAGCACGCACTCTTACCATAATACCATCCTTAGCTTCCCACTGGTCTCTACTGGTCTCTGACTGTATATGCAAGGTTATCTCTATATCTCTCTTTACTTTTACAATGTTTCCTCTTATCTCCTTTGTTTCTTTCTCCCTTAAAACAATGATACTATCAAGCAGAACGTTAGAATGCTTTCTGTGATTACTTGGTAAAATTTTACATTCTCTAGTTCTTATTTTAAAAAGGGATTGGGAACATGAAGGAAAATGTTGAATTTCTTTCATTAAAAAAGAGAGAGAGAGAATTAAAATTGTACAATTTTTTTTTCTTTACTTCCCTGGGAATCAGGTTAATGATAAACAAAAAGACATTAATTTTCTATTTCTCCCTATAACCTAAAACAATATCTTATATTGAACTGCTACTAAGCAAGTAAGCCAAAATCAAAGCACCTCATATATCTGAATATTTATACTTGAATAACTTACAGTAGAAAAGAAAATACAACAGATGTGGGAACAGAAATGATAAAGCCATTTTTAGCTACTTACAGTTTTTGAAGGGACATTTATTTTTAAGCCCATTCTGCTGCATTTATCATGGTGACCCTGAAGTCAAGAGAAACAGGAAGAAAAAGGGCAGTGGGTAAGATCAGTAAAAGGGAGATGTCAGATAAAACATGTTAGGGCAGGTGAGGATTGGAAGAAGAGGGAACAGAATCTGGGAAGATAATACTTCATATAAGGAGGATTAAGATATATGTATATATTATTTCCAGAATATAAGGGGAGAAAAGAGAGCTCCAAAGCATCAAAAACCCCCTGGCACCCCAGGAGATCCGCTTCTGTGACTACCCCTGGTGATTAAGGTCTGAGCATCAGAGCTTGATGGCTTGATGTCAGGGTGTACTCTTCTGCTTCCTGTACTTCCCACAGACAGGAGATACATGAAAGTATGAAATCATCAAACGAGAAGTTCAGCTCACTTTTAAATCCCAGTTTGTAAAGATTCCCATGACTTCTTTCAAGACTGAATTTGGACTTTGCAGAAGTTGTTGATGAGACACACTCCACTTCTTTACCTCTACTACACAAAATATTCCATTCTTGCCCTTTAATAACAACAGTAATAGTAATAATTACCAAAATTTATAGAGCACTTTCTGTGTGCTGCTTGGCACTGAGCTAGTCATCACGGGAAAGAAAGAGTAAAAGAATGAGAGAGAGCAGAAGGAGGAGAGAAATGGATGTAGATTTGTGGATTAGTGAACAAGATACACATACAGTCAGATTTTTCATGTAACATGCAAGGGGATGGCACTGAGGCATGATGGTGCCCAAGGACACTTCCAGGTGGTGCAGTGTTAAAGAATCTGCCTGCTAATGCAAGAGACATAAGAGACGCGATTGAATCTCTAGGTTGAGAAGATCCCCTGGAGAAGGAAATGGTATCCCACTCCAATATTCTTGCCTGGAAAATTCCGTGGACAAAAGAGCCGGGCAGGCTATAATCCATGGCATCACAAAGAGTCAAATATAACTGAACATGCACACACTAGACTAGAGAGTGCCCACAGTGACACAGATAAATCATTAAGGCGCTTAATCCAACCTGAAGATGTAGGGAAAGTAACATTCTAGGAGCTTTGCACAGGAAAAGTCTTGAAAGGTAAGTCAGAGTTACCAAGAAAAGTGAAAAGGACACTTTAGGCCAAGCAAAATGACATAACTAGAAAAATGTGTTTTATGCAGGGAAGCGAAGTGAAAGTCACTCAGTTGTGTCTGACTGTTTGTGACCTCATGGACAATACAGTCCATGGAATTCTCTCCAAGCCAGAATACTGGAGTGGGTAGCCTTTCCCTTCTCCAGAGGATCTTCCTAACCCAGGGATTGAACCCAGGTCTCCCTCATTGCAGGCAGATTCTTTACCAGCTGAGCCATAAGGGAAGCTCTTTAAGCAGGGAGCCATAATTAATTTGGAAGTTACTGAAATATAGTTTGTAATATGAAGAGCTGTGAAAAGAGTTTTGAGAAACAGATATGGACAAGTTCATAGAAGGCCTTTCCTTTGTACAAGAGTATTACCCATAGATGATATGAAGTAGTATGATCAGCAGTCATTTCTCAATTACCTTTCAGTTACTGTAAAATAGACTTGTTTATATTTTCCCAGCCTTTTATTACTATAGCCACCTTTTACAAAAATTAAAGTGAACATACATAAGACAAAATTATTCACAGACTACACATGGACATCACCAGATGGTCAACACCGAAATCAGATTGATTATATTCTTTGCAGTCAAAGATGGAGAAGCTCTATACAGGCAGCAAAAATAAGACAGGGAGCTGACTGTGGCTCAGATCATGAGCTCCTTATTGCCAAAATCAGACTTAAATTGAAGAAAGTGGGGAAAACCACTAGACCATTCAGGTATGGCCTAAATCAAATCCCTTATGATTATACGGTGAAAGAGAGAAATAGATTTAAAGTACTAGATCTGATAGACAGAGTGCCTGATGAACTATGGACGGAGGTTTGTGACATTGTACAGGAGACAGGGATCAAGACCATCCACATGGAAAACAAATGCAAAAAAGCAAAATGGCTGACTGAGGAGGCCTTACAAATAGCTGTGAAAAGAAGAGAAGCGAAATGCAAAGGAGAAAAGGAAAATTACAAGCATCTGAATGCAGAGGTCCAAAGAATAGCAAGGAGAGATAAGAAAGCCTTCCTCAGCAATCAATGCAAAGAACATTTCCCGTCCAACAGAATGGGAAAGACTACAGATCTCTTCAGAAAATTAGAGATACCAAAGGAACATTTCATGCAAAGATGGGCTCAATAAAGGACAGAAGTGGTATGGACCTGACAGAAGCAGGAGATATTAAGAAGAGGTGGCAAGAATACACAGAAGAACTGTACAAAAAAGAGCTTCACGACCCAGATAATCACAATGGTGTGATCACTCACCTAGAGCCAGACATCCTGGAACGTGAAGTCAAGTGGGCCTTAGAAAGCATCACTACGAACAAAGCTAGTGGAGGTGATGGAATTCCAGTTGAGCTATTCCAAATCCTGAAAGATGATGCTGTGAAAGTGCTGCACTCAATATGCCAGCAAATTTGGAAGACTCAGCAGTGGCCACAGGACTGGAAAAGGTCAGTTTTCATTCCAATCCCAAGAAAGGGAATGCCAAAGAATGCTCAAACTACCGCACAATTGCACTCATCTCACATGCTAGTAAAGTAATGCTCAAAATTCTCCAAGTCAGGTTTCAGCAATACATGAACCGTGAACTTCCAAATGTTCAAGCTGGTTTTAGAAAAGGCAGAGGAACCAGAGATCAAATTGCCAACATCTGCTGGATCATGGAAAAAGGAAGAGAGTTCCAGAAAAACATCTACTTCTTCTTTATTGACTATGCCAAAGCCTTTGACTGTGTGGATCACAATAAACTGTGGAAAATTCTTCAAGAGATGGGAATACCAGACCACCTGACCTGCCTCTTGAGAAACCTCTATGCAGGTCAGGAAGCAACAGTTAGAACTGGACATGGAACAACAGACTGGTTCCAAATAGGAAAAGGAGTACACCAAGGCTGTATATTGTCACCCTGCTTATTTAACTTATATGCAGAGGACATCATGAGAAATGCTGGACTGGAAGAAGCACAAGCTGGAATCAAGTTTGCCGGGAGAAATATCAATAAGCTCAGATATGCAGATGACACCACCCTTATGGCAGAAAGTGAAGAGGAACTAAAGAGCCTCTTGATAAAAGTGAAAGAGGAGAGTGAAAAAGTTGGCTTAAAGCTCAACAGTCAGAAAACTAAGATCATGGCATCTGGTCCCATCACTTCATGGGAAATAGATGGGGAAACAGTGGAAACAGTGTCAGACTTTATTTTTGGGAGCTCCAAAACCACTGCAGATTGTGATTGCAGCCATGAAATTAACAGATGCTTACTCCTTGGAAGGAAAGTTATGACCAACTGAGATAGCATATTCAAAAGCAGAGATATTACTTTGCCAACCAAAGGTCCATCTAGTCAAGGCTATGGTTTTTCCAGTTGTCATTTATGGATGTGAAAGTTGGACTGTGAAGAAGGCTGAGCGCTGAAGAATTGATGCTTTTGAACTGTGGTGTTGGAGAAGACTCTTGAGAGTCCCTTGGACTGCAAGGAGGTCCAACCAGTCCATTCTGAAGGAGATCAGCCCTGGGATTTCTTTGGAAGGAATGATGCTAAAGCTGAAACTCCAGTACTTTGGCCACCTCATGCAAAGAGCTGACTCACTGGAAAAGACTCTGATGCTGGGAGGGATTGGGGGCAGGAAAAGGAGGGAACTACAGAGGATGAGATGGCTGGATGGTATCACCGACTCGCGGGACATGAGTTTGAGTGAACTCCGGGAGTTGGTGATGGACAGGGAGGCCTGGCGTGCTGCGATTCATGGGGTTGCAAAGGGTCAGACACAACTGAGCGACTGAACTGAACTGACGGAATCATATTTAGTATTCTTTGAAAGATTGCCGCTGTTAAGATGTCTACATTAAATATTTTTAAAGAGGAGACTTACTGGAAATGTGAAAATATAAATGAATATTCTTGATAGCTGAGAAGATTATTCATATGCCTCTGACCTAGATAAATGAACTTCAACTTAGTAAACAAAATGGTAAATATTTTATTTTTGTCACTCACAAATGGATAGTAGCAACACCTGTGTTTTAGTTGCTTTTTAATAGACAAATCACAGACAAAGCTTTTGAAAAGTGTGGAGATCCATGCAGAAAACTGCAGCCCCAGTGCCATCAGTTTCCAATCCCCTTCCAGGCCTAATGACTATTTTCAGACATCGTAAAATGTAGGTAAATCAACAAAATCCAAATCAAGCTGCTCCACAGCAAGCGTCTGACCTCGAGTTATCTACTATTTCCTTTCACTAAAATAGGATGTGTACTTTCAAATTCTCTACTCCATTTAGCACACGCAATCTCCAGCTGCATCATGTGTTCACTTTCTTGGCTCTCCTCCTGAGAAACTTGCCCTGTTCTTGGCATGCTGAGATAACTAAATAAATTTATCTTCAAAAGGCCAAAGTTTTCTAAGTTCATGGATTTATTCCAATCCACATCCATCAACTTTTGTGTGTTTAGAGCTGTGCTAGGCACAGCGGGAGGCACCAATAAAAGAACAAGTCCCAGCACTTGCTCGCACTGAGTTTATGACCAAGTCTGGGGAGACAAGACGAACACACATGCAACAACTGGGAAACAATTTGAGACAGTATGTAATTATGTGTTGAATGTAACACTGACTTTAGGTGCACAATTCTTTACTAATTACCAATTGCTTGAAGGAATTAAAACTTTGGGGATTCCAATCACAATTTCTCTATAAGCATTAATTCTTATAACCAGCAATTCAATTCATTTCAAAGAGTTACAAACATACCCTAGTTTTAGCAAATTATCAGCACTGTTCTCAGAAATCTACCCCCCCTCCATTAAGCAATTAATTTAAGTCCTGATTGTTCTGACCTCCAGGGCCTTTTGAAGGGTGATTGCACCTCAGATATAATTTAATTTTTTAGATGAATTTTTTGGCTGGTGCAGGATTCAGAACCCTGAGGGGAAGGAACCTGCTTTCTCCCTAGGAGCTGGGGAATAGGACACCTCTGGGTCGGAGCACTTCCACTCTCCCTTCTGACAGGGGTAGATGAACTCCAGTGCTGGACTCCTTTCTTTACCCTGTCTTCTTACTGCCCTTTTACTCCCTTTTCTTTCCCTCTTCCTGCCTCCCCTGGTTCTCTTCCTTTCCCTCTTCTCCTATGTTTATTTCAATCTGACCAACAGCATCTGCAGAAAAAATTTCCTTAGCTGGCAACCCTCAGGATGGAGGAGGGTGCTAATGCTGCCTCCCCTCCAACAGAGGCCAGTGGGGATCATGGCTCCAGAGAACAAGCTGAGTCCACCTTCTGGATCTTCAGCCAGTTTCTCATCAGCCAGCACATGTGCTAGAAGGATTGCAAACTATTTTCAAAGGTGCTTCCAGATAGAGACCTCACTGTTTCTTCACACCTGACTCTCCTGAGCATCCTCATGACCTTGCTTCACCCGGACAGCATGCAGGGCTCTGGCAACCACAGGTGGGCATAACCACATCCAAAACCTGCTTTTTGTTTGCCTTTAGCCAAGACACAATTGACCACTGATATGTATGAGATGGGGCTTCTATGGTGGCTCAGCGGTAAACAATCTGCAGAACAGGAGCTACAGGAGACATGGGTTTGATCCCTAAGTCAGGAAGATCCCCTGGAGGAGGACATGGCAACCCACTCCAGTATTCTTGACTGGAGAATCCCATGGAGAGAGGAGCCTGGTGGGCTACAGTCCATGACGACACAAAGAGTCGGACACAACTGAAGCTACTTAGCATGCGTGCAAGTATGAGATGACACACTTTTATCTAAGCATGATAGAGTGGAGAGGCAAGTTCAAGCTACCTCATTATCCTGAGCCTCAATTTGCCCTCAATGAGACAGTGATATCCACCCAGCGGTTTGCTGTGGGGACTGTATAATGGTTAAGAGCCAGGATTCTTGGCTTCAAATCTCTATTCTGCTTCTTCCTAGCTGGGTAGTCTAAACAAGCTGTCACGTTTGTGTTTCAAGTATTATATCTCATCTGTAAAACAGGAAGAATAAGAGAATCTACCTCAGAGACTTTATACCCTAGGAGTAAATAAGTTGTATTCACTGTAATACAAATACAAAATACTCTATAAAGATTAGCTTTTATAAGGTGAAGTAACTTGCATATCATGAATACTCTATAATACAAACTCTTCCCATTCATTTGCACCAGGTTACTGAGAGTAAAATGCCTCACAGTTGCCAACTAGGAAATGTCCCTTCCTCTGGTTGGAATTAGATAATTTTCAGCCCTGTTCCACCATTCAAAAGCACTATGAAATACTCACTGAAGGCTTCCTGAATAGAACACCAAAAGCATTAAAGACTAGTCCAAAAGAAGCAAAAATAGGTGCTACCATCAAAAGCATTTTTGAAGTGGAGCATATTCTATGGGCTGTAATACAAACTGTATAATTAGGGGATTTGATTTGACAAAAATAAAGATTTCAAAAATATTGTAATAACCTACAAGGTGGATGTGGAGCCAAGAGGAGTTTGGAAAGTTCTGTCATTATTTACTTCCTAAAAGTCAATGGAAAATAAAATTTGGAGAAATAGATGAATAAAGACAGCTTTTCTCTTAACATACAACCCTACCATAGTTAATAGTATTTCTCTCCTTCTACCAAAAGGGAAGTGTCAAGAGTTATTTTGACTGTGAGCACATTTCTAAACTGACCAAACTGATGGCAGGAACCTAAAAGTACCGTTTCCAGTAAGTCTCCCCACTCTGATTAGTAAAGTTGGGAGAAACAATTTATTTTCAAAATTAAACTCATCTGAAGCCAAATGACTTCCTTGATATTGGTGGTGATGATGATGATGGTGGTGGTGATGGTGATGGCTGAAATTTAATTGAATGCTTGCTATGTATCAGGCACCGTCCAAAACATGTTACAAATATTATGTCACCTAATCCACTTATATGATCTTATTCAGTCCTTTCACAACCTAAAAGGCAGAAACTATACCTATTTCCATTTTACTAGTGAGCAAGTCGGTTCAGAGAGTTAAAGATCAAGCAGTCAAAAAAGAAGACTTTTTTCTAGTAACAAGGCAGACAGGGCAACTCCAAAAGCACTTTGCAGTGAAATTTGAAAGCAAATGAATTAGGTCAGGCTTTGTCAATGGCAAGAGTATCATAATATAAAAATCTGAGCACTCGTTAATTTTTATGGTAGTAATATTGACTTTAAATACTAACTACCTCCTTATTTGCAAAGTCATATCATTCTGCTGTTAGGAGCCAAAGACTAAGAAAATTCACAAGCTACCACCAACATCCAGTTTTATTTGTTCAATACCAAATCCTCCCAATCAAGTTTATAAACCAGGAAACCTTTCACAATAGATAAGATAAGAATACAATTTAATCATTCTTTTCCTTTCACAAAAGAACAACCGACAAGGCTGCTGTTCAGTTTATACAACAAGTACTATGGCCTTCAAATTTCTCACTGCCTTCTGGTTATCAAGAAAGTTAATTATTATCAAACCCTCAGCTCTCAAAAGGAAGCCCAAAGTCACCTTGCTCCAGAGCCCTTGCCAGGTAAATAATGTAGGTGAAAACTGAAGTTTCATTATGAGCCAAATTCTTGATGCTCTAGAATAACACAGGTAAATTTTAGGAAACCAAATAAAATTGTTTCAGAAAAGTTGCTACATGGGACTGGGAGTACAGGAGATGGAGGTGTGAGAGAGTGAATTACTTAAGAACAATGAAGATAGATTGCTCTGAATAGATGATCAACTATTTCTAAGGCTGAATAATAGAGCTTGAGTAATGTGTTTAAAGCATTGCTTAATGAAAGAGCTAATCTAATAAGGTCAATTGCTCTTTTAATATGCCTAGAATCTCAAGTATTTAAAGGAGAAATCCCCATAAGAGGTCTGAATGCTTTGGAATTCATGTCTGCAGAATCCCTTCTGTACTCAGAACCACTCTGGAACATAGAAGAAGGCTACAGTCCATATATCTACCTATGCAGAGAGATGCAGAGGGAAAGAAATTAGAGGTGAAAAGATGTGACAAAGAATGAATTTCAAAGAAAAGCCAGTAGTCAGAATATTATCTGGTTTAAAGAAGTATTTGAAGAGTTCAAATTCTTGTTTGCACGGGATTCTGAAAAACTGGATTTTTTTCCCTGAAGCCAAATGATGAGTGAATTGTATTTTCACTCAAATCAAAGTAAAAATAATCATCAGTTCAGTTCAGTTCAGTCCAGTCGCTCAGTCCTGTCTGACTCTTTGCGACCCCATGAATCGCAGCACGCCAGGTCTTCCTGTCCATCACCAACTCCCGGAGTTCACCCAGACTCACGTCCATCGAGTCAGTGATGCCATCCAGCCATCTCATTCTCTGTCGTCCCCTTCTCCTCCTGCGCCCAATCCCTCCCAGCATCAGAGTCTTTTCCAATGAGTCAACTCTTTGCATGAGGTGGCCAAAGTACTGGAGTTTCAGCTTTAGCATCATTCCTTCCAAAGAACACCCAGGACTGATCTCCTTTAAAATGGACAGGTTGGATCTCCTTGCAGTCCAAGGGACTCTCAAGGGTCTTCTCCAACACCACAGTTCAAAAGTATCAATTCTTCGGCGCTCAGCCTTCTTCACAGTCCAACTCTCACATCCATACATGACCACAGGAAAAACTATAGCCTTAACTAGATGAACCTTTGTTGGCAAAGTAATGTCTCTGCTTTTGAATATGCTATCTCGGTTGGTCATAACTTTCCTTCCAAGGAGTAAGCATCTTTTGATTTCATGGCTGCAGTCACCATCTGCAGTGATTTTGGGGCCCCCAAAAATAAAGTCTGACACTGTTTCCACTGTTTCCCCATCTATTTCCTATGAAGTGATGGGACCAGACGCCATGATCTTAGTTTTCTGACTGTTGAGCTTTAAGCCAACTTTTTCACTCTCCTCTTTCACTTTCATCAAGAGGCTTTTGAGTTCCTCTTCACTTTCTGCCATAAGGGTGGTGTCATCTGTATACCTGAGGTTATTGATATTTCTCCTGGCAATCTTGATTCCAGCTTGTGCTTCTTCCAGTCCAGCGTTTCTCATGATGTACTCTGCATAGAATTTAAATAAGCAGGGTGACAATATACAGCCTTGATGAACTCCTTTTCCTATTTGGAACGAGTCTGTTGTTCCATGTCCAGTTCTAACTGTTGCTTCCTGACCTGCATAGAGGTTTCTCAAGAGGCAGGTCAGGTGGTCTGGTATTCCCATCTCTTTCAGAATTGTCCACAGTTTATTGTGATCCACAGTCAAAGGCATTGTCATAGTCAATAAAGCAAAAATAGATGATTTTCTGGAACTCTCTTGCTTTTTCCATGATCCAGCAGATTTTGGCAATTTGATCTCTGGTTCATCTGCCTTTTCTAAAACCAGCTTGAACAACTGGTAGTTCATGGTTCATGTACTGCTGAAGCCTGGCTTGGAGAATTTTGAGCATTACTTTACTAGCATGTGAGATGAGTACAATTGTGCGGTAGTTTGAGCATTCTTTGGCATTGCCTTTCTTTGGGATCAGAATGAAAACTAACCTTTTCCAGTCCTGTGGCCACTGCTGAGTTTTCCAAATTTGCTGGCATATTGAGTGCAGCACTTTCACAGCATCATCTTTCAGGATTTGAAATAGCTCAACTGGAATTCCATCACCTCCACTAGCTTTGTTTGTAGTGATGCTTTCTAAGGCCCACTGGACCTCACATTCCAGGATGTCTGGCTCTAGGTGAGTGATCATACCATCGTGATTATCTTGTTCATGAAGATCTTTTTTATACAGTTCTGTGTATTCTTGCCACCTCTTCTTAATATCTCCTGCTTCTGTCAGGTCCATACCATTTCTGTCCTTTATGGACTCCATCTTTGTATGAAATGTTTCCTTGCTATCTCTAATTTTCTTGAAGAGATCTCTAGTCTTCCACATTCTGTTGTTTTCCTCTATTTCTTTGCATTGATCACTGAGGAAGGCTTTCTTATCTCTCCTGGCTGTTCTTTGGAACTGTGCATTCAGATGCTTATATCTTTCCTTTTCTCCTTTGCTTTTCCCTTCTCTTCTTTTCACGGCTATTTGTTAGGCCTAACCAGACAGCCATTTTGATTTTTTGCATTTCTTTTCCATGGGGATGGTCTTGATCCCTGTCTCCTGTACAATGTCACCAACCTCAGTCCATAGCTCATCAGGCACTCTATCTATCAGATCTAGTCCCTTAAATCTATTTCTCACTTCCACTGTATAATCATAAGGGATTTGATTTAGGTCATACCTGAGTGGTCTAGTAGTTTTCCCTAGTCTGAATTTGGCAATAAGGATCTCATGATAGGAGCCACAGTCAGCTCCTGGTCTTGTTTTTGCTGACTGTATAGAGCTTCTCCATCTTTGGCTGCAAAGAATATAATCAATCTGATTTAGGTGTTGACCATCTGGTGATGTCCATGTGTAGAGTCTTCTCTTGTGTTGTTGGAAGAGGGTGTTTGCTATGATCAGTGCGTTCTCTTCGCAAAACTGTATTAGCCTTTGCCCTGCTTCATTCCGTATTCCAAGGCCAAATTTGCCTGTTACTCCAGGTGTTTCTTGACCTCCTACTTTTGCATTCCAGTCCCCTATAATGAAAAGGACATCTTTTTTTGGTGTTAGTTCTAAAAGGTCTTGTAGGTCTTTATAGAACCATTCGACTTCAGCTTCTTCAGTGATATTGGTTGGGGCACAGACTTGGATTACTGTGATATTGAATGGTTTGCCTTGGAAACAAATAGAGATCATTCTGTCATTTTTGAGATTGCATCCAAGTACTGCATTTCAGACTCTTTTGTTGACCAGATGGCTACTCCATTTCTTCCAAGGGATTCTTTTCCTCAGTAGTAGATATAATGGTCATCTGAGTTAAATTCACCCATTCTAGTCCATTTTAGTTCACTGATTCCTAGAATGTCGATGTTCACTCTTGCCATCTCCTGTTTGACCACTTCCAATTTGCCTTGATTCATGGACCTGACATTCCAGGTTCCTATGCAATATTGCTCATTACAGTATCAGACCTTGTGTCCTGTATCACCAGTCACATCCATAACTGGGTATTGTTTTTGCTTTGGCTCCATCCCTTCATTCTTTCTGAAGTTATTTCTCCACTGATCTCCAGTAGCATATTGGGCACCTACTGACCTGGGGAGTTCCTCTTTCAGTATCCTATCATTTTGCCTTTTCATACTGTTCATGGGGTTCTCAAGGCAAGAATACTGAAGTGGTTTGCCATTCCCTTCTCCAGTGGACCACATTCTGTCTGACCTCTCCACCATGATATCCTCACAAATTATTCTCTTGGCTTTGAACATATGGAATTATGTGGATTTAATAGATTGTAAGAGAATTCTAATTTATAAACCCAGTTTGTTCACATGAATTAGGAAAAACAGTAATAACTTATGCAGGAATATTTTTGAACATAGTTGAGCCAAAGAAGAAACAATTTTGTAGTGAGGTTGATAGCATATGTGAACATTTGACTAGGAAGTACTGACTCCATAAATCAATACTCAAAAAAACCCAAAAAACACTTTAATTAATGAATTAAGCATCATGTCATATTATATCATGCTACTGTCCATAGAGTCACAAAGAGTCAGACATGACTGAAGCAACTTAGTACACATGCACACATAGGAATAGTACACAAAATAACATCACATATAGTTTACAATTCCAAAAGCATGATTCCTAAATGATTATTATCTGGCAAAAAGAGCTGGCGTCAACTGGGTTTGTACAAGGTCAATTGCCTGAATAACATGGAAAGAGTATATATATATCACATACCACACTTCCAGAGAAAAAAGCAATGCTTCTGTCAAATGGGCAACTTTACAATTACCTCCTTTCGCAACAGTGATTACATTTGGGCTTTACATGATGGGTGCAATGAAGCTGGAATTTACTGCCTGAATAATAGATCAAAGCAAATCAGAAAGTAATTAGTTGATAGAGCAAAGGGCTGGTTATCTGAATGACTTGGTTTATGAAACAGAAAGGAACACAAAACCTTTGACTTAAAGCTTTCGAAATAAAACAAGAGGAAAAACTATATGCAAGAGCAGTTTATCAGTAGGGAGGAAATCAACTACATCTATTCTTTTCTCTCGCAAATTAGGTCCCTTTCTTCATTTGTACTTCCTAATCTGAGAAACCATTTCCCTTCACTGAATATGTTTCTCAGGAGGCTGCATATTCATTTTCTGGATATTAGATACCCTATTTACCACAGCCTGTAGCCTGGAGACATTTGCTCTGCAGGGCTTTTCCACTTCCCTTTCAACACAGAGTTTTATAGTAAAAATGACTGATAAAGGGAGTGAGTGACAGACCCCTGTTGGGCAGCCAGTGATCACTACACATTTTGATTTTATATTATTATTATTTAGCATATTAAGTGCCCACTCTCTCATCATCATGGGTGACTACTCAGGGGGTAACAGAGCACTCAGCTTTGGGAGGACAGGGTTTAATATTAGGTTGAAAATGGTTAACAACAGGCTGAAGGCCTAACAAAAACACATTTAGAAAGTCAACCAGAGGGATTTTTATTTTAATGAAAAAGAATAATGAAAAGCCCTCTGTAGGCAGAGCAAATTTGACAAGGTTATTTAAACATATATGTAGGCTTTAATGTTTCAAAAGAGTCTTTTTTATTTTAAATAATGGGATTTAATCTAATTTGTGGGTTTGGGCCTGAGTCGCAGAGTGGTTGTAAGATAGTTTTAGAAAGCAAGACTCTTTTGCCTAAAGTAAGAGTTTAGAATAGATTTTAGGATGTTTGAGCTGAATGAGGACTTAGAGATGATCTAATTTGATCTCTTCACTCATTGGACAAGACACAGCAGTCCAAAAGTGTGAAATAAGTTCCCCAAGGCCAAGTCATCAGTAATACAACTGTAGTGAGAGTGACCATATGATGAGCCCTTACACAGCTCATGTTCGTTAGTAACCTTATTCTCACTGTCTGTAATCCTCATAATAGTCTGTGAGCAGGTATTATTATAAGCTGGAATCAAGATCCCCGGGAGAAATGTCAACAACCTTAAATATGCAGATGATACCACTCTAATGGCAGAAAGTGAAAATGAACTAAATAGTCTCTTAATGAAGGTGATAGAGGAGAGTGAAAAAGCTGGCTTAAAACTCAACTTTCAAAAAACTAAGATCCAGTCCCATCACCTCATGGAAAATAGATGGGGGGAAAAGTAGACATAATGACAGCTTTTATTTTCTTGGTTTCCAAAGTGACTGTGGACATTGACTGCAACCACGAAATTAAAAGACACTTGCTCCTTGGAAGAAAAGCTATGAAAAACCTAAACAGCATATTAAAAAGCAGAGATAATCACTTTTCCAACAAAGTTCTGCATAGTCAAAGGTATGGTTTTTCCAGTAGTCATGTACAGATGTGAGAGATAGACCATAAAGAATGCTGAGCACTGAAGAACTGATGCTTTTGAACTATGGTGTTGAGAGTCTCTTGAACTGCAAGGAGATCAAACCAGTCAGTCCTAAAGGAAATCAACCCTGAATATTCATTGGAAGGAATGATGCTGGAGCTGAAGCGCCTGCACTTTGGCCACCTGATGCAAAGGGCTAACTCATTGGAAAAGATCTTGATACTGGGAAAGATTTAGGACAGAAGGAGAAGGAGTAAGCAGAGAATGAGATGGTTGGATGGTATCATGGACTCAATCGACATGAATTTGAGCAAACTCCAGGAAACAGTGAAAGACAGGGAAGCCTGGCATGCTACAGTCCATGGGGTGGCAAAAAGTTGGACATGAATAAGTATTACTTGACTGAACAGGTATTATTACTGCCAGTCTGTAGACAAAAAACCAGAAACTCAGAGGAATTACCTAATTTACCAAAGGTCTCACAGTTAGAAAAAGGTGCTTGCGTGTGTGCTCAGTCTTGTTCGACTCTTTGCAACCATATGGCCTGTAGCCTGCCAGACTCCTCTGTCCATGGGATTTTTCAAGCAATACCATTTGGATGCCATTTCCTACTCCAAGGGATCTTCCTGACCCAAGGATTGAACCCTTGTCTCCTAAGTCCCCTGCATTAGCATGTGGATTCTTTACCACTGAGCCACCTGGGAAAAGGTGACACATACATTTAACCTGTACAGTCCTAAGAATCCATTAACCACTCACTGTAACGGAAGGCAGAGCTCTCTGATGTTTTCCACAAGAACTTCAGCCTCCAAGACACTGCGGTTTTGCAGATCCAGCCAGGCTCTGTCTACTAAAACCATCACTTGTCCTATTTCTTAGTTACTGATGCTGTAATTCAGACATCCCTGACTTGATATCTTGAACCTGCCCTTGTTTCCACTTCATCCTTAACTCCTCCAGATGTTAGATTCTATTCCCTTTGAATCCTGCCTGGGATGACCCTCATTCCTTCCCTCCTCCAGGCGGGGCTCTTGAGACCTCAGCTCAAGCCAATGCTCCTGATCTAGAATCAACTGAGAGGCAGGTCAGATGGAAATAAAAATCTACCGAATTCCAAATACAGGTATAACAGAAAGTGAGACAGAGGCCTAAGCCATGTTAGGCGGGGTCAGGGCTCCAGCTGGGACATACCTGATAAGTAATTGGAGAATTAAGGAAAGGGGCCAAGGCTAGTTTTTCAGACAGTTATCAAAGAAAAGAAAGAAAAGGGAGACACATATGCAAAGAAGGAAGAGGGGAAAAGGGAGGCTCTGGGACAAATCTGGAAGCCCAATGATTCAACTATAGCTGTGCCACCAAATCATAGGCTTGGTCTTTAGTCTGAATAAAGTTCATCTCTTTTGTTACCAGCTACCTTCTCATTTCTTGAAGAAACTGAACAAGTCACACCAGAGTTACCATGATCTCTGGGCCCCTTTCCTGATTAACTTGGTTGCATCCATCATGGGCCAGGTCAGTTTGGTCATCGTACTGAGCTACTGAAAGGTCTTTAGCTCCTGTGGTGTTATGCTTAAAGCTCTCCAGAGTCCCTACTTAGGTTCTTCTGTTTTATTGCAATATTAGGTTTAGTATCATCTATCTCATTACTTGAAAAATCACCAGGACATCAGGTAGCATGTCAGGTATAGACCGCCTGGTCCAGTGTGGATTCAAACTGATCTGGCTACTTCATCTGGAGAGCCACAGTGATTGCCTCACCTGTCTGCAGGTAAGACCTGTTGCAGATGGTCAGCACTGATAGGACCAACCTGTCTACCTTACCCCATACGAATGCCACCTTGGTGGGAGAATTGTGGTTTTTTAATTTTCCTCCATTATATTCTGAACCCACCTTTGACAACCACTATTAGCTTAGAAAAGCCTCTTAACCTCTTTCAACCTCAGTTTTGTTATCTCTTAAGCCTTATATACCCCAAAAGTTTTGTATGAAGAATGGATGAATATTTCTTTACAGCTTGTGGCTCCAACTCTGAAGTTCCCTTTGCTAGTGTATTAGTCGGGTTCTATAGAGAAACAGACCAATAGGTTGTGTGTATATTTGAGTGTGGATGGATGATGGATAGATGGATAGATCGGGAGATAGACTCATCATAAGGAACTGGCTCCTTATGGCAAGCAAGCCCCATGATCTGCAGAGTGAGTCAGCAAGCTGAGACACAGGAGCACTGATGGTAGAGTTCTGGTCTGAAGGCAGGCAGAACTCGAGACCTAGGAAGAGACGATGTTTCAATTAAAGTCTGAAGGTAAGAAAAAGGCTGATGTTCCAGTTTGAATGCAGTCAGCCAGAAAGAATTTTCACTTACTCAGGACGGTCAGCCTTTTTACTCTATTTAAATTTTCAACTGATAGGATAAAGCTCACCTGCAGTAGGGAAGGCAATCTGCTTTATTCAGCCTATCTAGTTAAGTGTTGATCTGACATAAAGACATACAGAAACACCCAGAATGATGTTTGACTCAGTATGTGGGTACCCTGTGGCCCAGTCAAGCTGACATGTAAAATTACTCTTCACATCTGGCAAACATAAATATGCCAAACCTGAGCCAACTTCAGCCAGAAGATACATGGGGAAAGTTCATGTATGTATTTCCAATTTTTATGAGAAATTTTTATCTCAGGTAGTTCACATTTTGTTATTCAAACTTACAATCAATGTGCCTGAAAATCACCATTAATATGGCATAAATCATTAAAAATATGGGAACTTACAAAGGAAATTTAAGAAACCATAGCATAATAAAATTAATTTTCATTCTTAGGTAAGTTGATTGAGAATTTAATTAAGGGCAAACCAGTATGCCTATAGTATAAAGTTAACAGAGTCAAAGAAACAACTCTCAAAAAAAAAAAAAAAAAAAGAAGTGTGTTTCTAATTTATTAAATCCCCTCTATGTTAAGTAAGATCTACTTATAGCATACTATATAAGCAACCCAGTAAATATAATTTGCTCAGCTTTTTCAAAAATGTTTCTGATAAGTTTCCTTCTAACAGATTGCTAAGGGAAGAAGTCACTAGAGGATAGAGGGCAGAATACTGCCAAGCGTTGCTGTGAAAAGCTGTAGAAGCAATCTTAGTGAACAGCTGTGCTTGAGAGTGAAGTTAATAATTAGACACCCAGGAGTCTAGCATTGGTTCTGGCACTGTTCAATACAGTGTATTTAATGAGGAGGAGGAGATACTGAGAGGCATATAGGGTCTGACTGCCAAATCTGCAATGACTGCTCTAGGTAAGTAGAGGATATCAGTCAAGAATGATGAAAGTGACCACATGAATTCCATGCTTGGTATTTTGGCAAAAATGAAAGCACCTGAAATTCAACTTTTATCAATTGTCATTCCAGCAGAAATTAAATCAAATCTCTCTGAAATCTCTTCTTGGAAGTACTGGTTAAAAGAAGATCTAATGTCTACCTGAATAGACAAGACAGGAATGCAGTTATAACAAATAAAGCAGTTACACAAATGCTGTTGTACAAATAAGAAATTTAACAAGTTATCTATGAGTTTCCATAAAATTGTAGTAACAAAGACAACTGATTTTTGGTTTCATTTGAAGGAGTCATTTTGAAGATGGATTCAGGAAGAAAGAAAATGATTCTATGATATTGAGAAGAAAAGTCATTGGTGTAAAACCATACAGGATTAAAGCTAGTTTGGGTGATTGTTGGATATTCTCATTAGCCTGCATTGCTCTAGGATTAAAGCCTGTGGCACAAATGAATTCACACGGAATTCAAATTTCCATGCCTATTATCCTTTACTCATACAGCCTCAAAATCTTCAGGGTTTCCTGGAGAGCTGAATGGAAGACTAGCATCAATCCTTTCCTATTTTCTTATCAATATGTCCTGTGCTATCTCGTGCCCAAGAGCCGGGAGAAAGGCACACTGCACCATTAGAACCAGTGTTTGGGTGCTCTCATGAGAAGCCTGCATGCCTAATGTTCCCTTAGCACTTCTGAAACTGCTTAAGCCTGATCATGAACATCTGCAACCACATGAGTTTTATGGAAGCTTCTATTTTTCGAAATTGGTCACAGCATTACTTTTGGTCCCATGTGCTTTTCCAGAATTTTGCCACTCTCTCATCAAGAAATAGATGCCCTGTATCCTCCCCTTAAACCTGGGAAGCTGCTGGCTGTCAAGAGCAATAGAGTAAAGCAGCAATGATGCTATATGACTTCCAAGACTAGATCACGGAAGGGATACGGTCTCCTGACTCCTCTTTAGAACCCTGGCACTCATAACCAGCCACCATATTGTGAGGGAACACAAGTCACACAGAGCGGACACTTGTTTCCACCAGGAGCCCTAGCTGAGGTTCCAGCTTACAACCAGCATGAATTGCTAGATGTGTAAAAAGAGAAATCTTCAGATCCTTCCAGGCTATACCTTTAGAAAGCCCGTAGCTGACACCTAGTTGAGCAGCAATGAGTTATCCCTGCCAAATCCTGCACAAAATGCAGAAAAGTGAGCAAAAGAAATGCTGTTAATGCTTTAAGCCTCTATTTTGGGGTGGTTTGTTATACAGCACTACATAGCAAAAACAATTCTCCTTCATCAGAGCCTCACATATTTCAACACAAAACTGAGGAGAATACCAACATCCCCAATTCTGTGTGGACTTTTGAACATAAATTTCAAGCATATGTCTGCCCAAATACTAAAGATGCCGTCATGATAGCAAGCCTCTCAGTTTCTGCCTTAGACTCTAAATAAGAAGCAGCTGAAGCTCCTTGGCCAGGCATCATGCTGTCATCTTCATCTCACTGTTTCTCCCCAGGGAACATTAACCCTAAATTTCCTCTTGGCAGATTCCTCTCTTGCATGCATCTTGGCTCATGTAAATAAATGCCTAGAGGTATGAAGAACATTTCAGATGGAAGAACCAGACTGACTGAAAACGAAAACCCCACTTCAAGCCCAAACCTACTCCCACTATTTTTTAATTAATTAATAATTAATTTTAATTGGAGGATAATTAGTTTGCAATATGGTTTTTGCCATATAAACCATCTTTGAGAAAGAAACCTTCTAAACGTCTGTGATTTCATTTTCTGTCATGGTAATGTCATTTTACATGGAATAAAGTGATCAGGAAATACAAATAAGAATAAACAGGACTTTGGAGCGAGAAACTTTCTTGTCAGAAGTGCACTTTATGAACATCATGGGGCTACAGTAGAAGAAACTTCAGGAATTCTGATAGCTTTTAGAAAGCTCTCATGCTACCAGTTCAACACCTAGTGAGGTAAGATAGGAGGGTTACAGAAAAAACCTCTTTATGCTTTATACAACTAAGAAGAAGCATCAGCTAAAGGGCTCTACAATAGTCAATTAGAGAAGCCTTGGAAGAGTATTCAAATAAGAGATCAGGAAGTGAACAAATCTCTTACTAAGAAATGAATGGGATCTAATATTTACTAAAAATCTCTGTGTAACCCTCACACCCCTACCCCATAAGACTGTGTGCACATTTTATGGCAGAGGATTTTCCAACACAAAGACTGTATTTCAAGAGAGCTAACTGAGATATTCAGAATTTGAAGTAGGTACAGTGATTTTATATTTGCCATTTTGCTGAACTAATCTCACTCAGCAATAAAAATTAGAGAAATGTAAATTTATATTCAAAATAAACATTTGAAAAGCATACATAATATAGTGGCCTAAATATCTCATACATCCATTTTAATAGTTTCATTTGGGGCTATGTTTGCTTTATAATTTCTAAAAAATTATGGGTTTTTAATTTTAATATCTAATTATAGCTAATAATAACTGTAGCTTTAAGCTATTCAGAACTCAATGGAGACAGTTGCTGTACTAATTGCTGACAGTATTTCACTTCATACTCACAACAACCCTTTGTTGTTGCTATCACAACAAGGTAGATACTGTTACTATTATTTTTTATCTTTAGAGGGCTTCCCTGGTGGTTCAGATGGTAAAGAATCTGCCTGCAATGCAGGAGACCCATGTGCAGTCCCTAGGTCAGGAAGATCCCCTGGAGAAGGGAATGGCAACCCACTCCAGTATTCTTGCCTGGAAAATGGACAGAGGAGCCTGGTGGGCTACGGTCATGGAGCTGCAAAGAGTCAGACATGACTGAGTTACTAACAATAAGAATTAATAATAGAAACTCACAAATAAAAGAATATTATCAAACCAACTTCATAGATGTTCCAGAGGATGTGACCGAGGTTGACTGTAGAAAGTGACAATAATCTTTCACATGAACCTTTGCAATGCAACTTTGCAGCTCTTCCTATAGAGAGGAAGCATCCATTTACTCTGTCTCTATATCTATACTGGACTTATGGCTTGTTTGATCAATCAAACATGGCACAAGTAAAGTTTTGTCAATTCCAAGCCTATGAAATAAAAGACTGGCAGCTTCCACTTTAACTCTTGAGACCAAATGCAGCCACCATTAAAAATAGCTCAGACTGGGCTAATATAAGAATAATAAGAGACTCTGTGGAAAGGTCCCAGCCTTCATCCATTTCAGATACATAGATGAGGACACATTAGACCCTCTAGTTCCAACTCAGAAGACCTCTCAGATGAATGAAAAGCATGAGTGATGTCAAGTAAGAGTAGCATAAGCATTCCACAGCCAGACCACAGAATTGTGACGCATAGTAAAACATTATTTTAAGTCAATAAGTTTTGGGATGGTTTATTATCCACAATGAATAGTCAACACAGTGAAATAAATTAATGCAAAAATAAGTTTGGCTCTTGTTGTCATAGTCCCCAAATGCCATTTATTAAATGTGATTCTTAAAGTTTAATCATGTCAAGGTTAGTCCCCCAAATTAATATACATGTTTACATTGACAGATTAATCAGCATTCTTATTCAGGGTCAGCTATAGATCAGACATTATACCTTACTCTTATCAATAGATAATAAATAATATTGTTACCTGCATTCTGTATTGATTACCTTGCCCGAAAGAACTGGTCTATTGCTTAACCACTTGTTTTGGCTTTGATTTTTCTCTCTGAAGCACCAGTGTCAGATTTTCCCATATCCCTCCAGTGGATGAAAGGGGAACCCTCATCCTTCGAAATCCCATCCCAAGTGTAAAAGCTTTGAGTCACACTCCAGGGTGGTGGGGGTTCAGAATTTAAAACCTTTAAAATAGCGTCATGTTTCATGAGAAAGGCAATAAATACTGAGGGGGAAAAAAAAACTTGTACTGAATCTAATTTACAGTCCAGTCACACTTGAGCCGCCCGTGTCACTTAGTTAAGAACTAAACACAACCTTGAGGGGTCACTGGTTCAGTGTTTTTTAAATGCTGTTTTTAATCCACAGATGTTTTCTTTCTTTCCCTTATGCCTTATTTTTCCCCAAAGCAAAACAATTAAAGAATTCCCCAGCTTAATAATGATTTAGTTAAGTATTTTATTCAAATATTCAAAATTGTAAGTGGAAGGATAATTTTTTTTTTTCTTTCAGGTAATCTTTTGCAGTGGTGTGTGGTAAATGTTTAATGAGCAGTTCTCAGGGGAAGAATGTGCACATATATGCTGCTGCTAAGTCACTTCAGTCATGTCCGACTCTGTGACTCTGTGTGACCCCATAGATGGCAGCTCACCAGGCTCCCCCGTCCCTGGGATTCTCCAGGCAAGAACACTGGAGTGGGTTGCCATTTCCTTCTCCAATGCATGAAAGTGAAAAGTGAAAGTCAAGTCGCTCAGTCGTGTCTGACTCTTAGCGACCTCATGGACTGCATGCAGCCTACCAGGCTTTTCCATCCATGGGATTTTCCAGGCAAGAGTAATGGAGTGGGGTGTCATTGCCTTCTCCGGTGCACACATATACAGGAACATAATTTTCTATAAGTTTGTTAAAAGATATGTGGCACAAAATTTATGAAAAATAAAATACAAAATACTGTTACTGTAAATTACACAGCCAATTGATTCTCACAGAATGCTTCCATTAATGTTTGCCAAAGTCTTTTCTCCATAGCCAAACTATGGGGAAAATTCACTCCTTATTTGATAAAGAGAGTTCAGTCATTCTTTTCTCAAAAAATTTAAATGTGACATGTGATGTGCAATTAAACTAATTCTCACTTTTGCACAAATTCTAAGCATAAAATTAAACCCTCCTTCACCTTCAGCACTAGACATGATACGCTTTTAAGTTTAATCATCATTATTAACATTTTCTTCCTCTAGGCATTTTCTTAAGCCTAGACAATCAACAAAACAATAAATCAAACCTTTATCATAGCACTTATCAATTTCTGTGATGTAAATACTCTGGCCATGGCTGGCTTCTACCAACATGACATCACTGAATTCCGACTTGGAAGAATGTATGCAGTAGCACATCATTAAATAGCTTTTCCACATTCGAAGATGTAAGTAACCTTAAGAAGTCAGTAAAATCCTGAGAAAGGGATGAGGTTAGGACATTTACTACCTTTGCATTTAGTATAATCTTAATTTTAACTCTGTATAATTTAAATAGTGATTATGATTAATGGTTTGTAAAATTTTGTGAGCCTGTATCAACTGGATCCAGTATATAATGTCTATGAGCAGTTGGGTGAAGGTTGTTATTTTTGTTTTAATTTCTAAACAAGAAAATAATTTCTCGTCAAGGCTATCTCTAGGCTAAAGTTAGACCCAAGCAGAAAGGAACAGGACAAGAGAACTAAATTTAGAAACAGAAAATCCACAGCCTTGTATGTGGCTATGAAATTCTTTTTTATCTTAATATCTTATATTCCTATTTTCTTATTCTATTCTTTGAGGATATAAAAAATAAATGGGTTTTTACATATATACAAATCTGTTCCATCACAAGCTCAATACCTATTTGACTGTGACAACTGTAGTTCTTAAAATATGGTTTTATTTTTCATTATCCAATGACAAAACTCCTAAAATAACGGAAAAAGATAAACAATTTGAATTTAGGAAGAATGGTAATATATAAAAGGAAATCAGGGAAAATGCTTAAAATAATGAATATCAACCTTAAAACATCCTCATTTCAATCTAATCACAGTGTAGGTCCAGTCAGTGGTCATGCCTCACAGACAAGCAGCCTCCATCCAGTTCGACAAACCCACAAGTCCAGAAACCCTTGTGTTCTCCTCTCTCCCCTGATCAGATAAAAACCTTCCTGATTCCTAACACCAGGCTCCAGGATGGAACAGGCTGAGATGAATGCCTCTGACACTCTAGCACTGAAGCTATGCTCAGGAGAACTCCTAAAGAACTCATTAACACTTCAGGTTAATATACTATTTGCCTACTAAAGTATCCAGAGAATGCTCCTCTGTATTTACCAGTTGAACACTCAGAACCTCCACAAAGACAGGACATATTCAAGTTGGAATTTTCACACTTAACTCTGGCCAAGTTTCTAAGTGAAAAGCTAAGCACTGATTTAAGTAAATTCTTTTATTTCCTTGGCTTTTTTTGGCTGCAGGCACATGGTTTCTTTGGGACCTTCTTTGAAAGTAAAATGCTGTTTCTGCTCTAAAGTCATTTATGGCCTTTACCTTCATTTCCCGTGTTTTGGTCTTTGTATGTCTTTCCAACCCTCCTTCCTAAACTGTAATTTCACTGAGAAAAGAGAGGTTTTCTTATTCTTTGTGTCCTCTAACAGTCTTAGAGAAATGTAGTGCACAAATCGGGCTTCCCTGGTGGCTCAGATGGTAAAGAATCTGCCTGCAATGCAGAAGACCCAGGTTCAATCCCTGGGTCGGGAAGATCCCCTAGAAAAGGGAATGACTACTGACTACAGTATTCTTGCCTAGAGAATTCCATGGACAGAGGAGTCTGGCAAACTCCACAGCTCAGCAACTAACACACACGAATACACATTGCATAAATCATAATCAATGTTCTGTAAAGTATCTTGCAGGACTCATGTAAGGCAAGGCCTGAGCTCTTTGGCTTATATTTTACAGATGCACAAGACTGAAGAGTATCCAACTCACTAGTTCCTTTTTTTAAGAAGCAAACTTTGTTCTTACTTTTTGGCCACACCTCACAGCATGTGGGATCTTAATTCAATGACCAGGGATTGAACACGTGCCTCCTGCATTGGAAGGTGAAGTCTCAACCACTGGGCCACCAGGAAAGCCCCTCGTTCTTTCCTTTTATGTCCAGGTGAAACAAGTACCTTAATCAAGCAAATAAATCTTGTATTTATTTAAAGATGTTTTTCCTGTGTGAATGGAGTGTTTTTTATTTGACAAATAGATGAAGCACAGTATCAGGAAACAGAAATTTCAAGCAGGTCAATTACAAGTGTCAAAATGAAGTCTAGAAAAAGCATAAACCAACTTAAGTGATGAATTAAAGAGAATGAATCTTTTATAATCTTACAGGGTAAATACTGTAGTTGGCGAACTCAAGTCATGTTAGAGATTTTTGCCTCTTCACCTTCAGTTTGTAGACTGCTTTCTCTACATGCTTATCTCTTGTTAATATATGAAACACTGAGGACACAAAAATTAGTAAAATATTGACCCTATGTTCAAGGAGCCACAGTCAGAAAAGAAACTTCATTCCTGACTAGGAAGAAACTGCCAGTATTTCTGTGTCGAGCCAGGAGAACAGCACAGAAAGCATATGGAACATTTACTCTGTGCTAGACACTGGCTAGGTGGTTTGTACGCCTTCTCTCATTTGCTGCCACGCTTCCTGTATGCTACGTCACTACTGTGCTGGATTATATGGTGGTGGGTCTGATCTTCTCAGTGGGCAAACAAACTCCTGTCTTTAATGCTTCCATAGTATCTTAGAAAAGTAAGTAAAATCTGAATGAAACATTTTCCAAAGTGAATTTTATTTTCTAGTAGGCAAAGAATTGCTTCTTTTATCTCCTTTAGATTTTTTTATTTGTCCTTTATAGTTTCCCTTTCAATTCTATGCCAACTCTCTTTTAAAAGTTCTTAATATCCCACTCACCTCTTACACGGAGAAGGCAATGGCACCCCACTCCAGTACTCTTGCCTGGAAAATCCCATGGACGGAGGAGCCTGGTGGGCTGCAGTCCATGGGGTCGCTAAGAGTCGGACACGACTGAGCTGACTTCACTTTCACTTTTCACTTTCATGCACTGGAGAAGGAAATGGCAACCCACTCCGGTGTTCTTGCCTGGAGAATCCCAGGGATGGGGGAGCCTGGTGGGCTGCCGTCTATGGAGTCGCACAGAGTTGGACACGACTGAAGTGACTTAGCAGCAGTAGCAGTAGCACCTCCTACATGCTCCTAATACTTGTGTATCATATGCATTCATGTTTTGTCCATCATCACACTGATAATAGTAGATATGTATTTAGTGAATATATTTATATGTCCTCCCTCTATATATTCTTATGTTTTAAATTCAAATGATACTAAATGGCAAAATATTTAAGAGGAGATTCAATGCTTGTATAAGCCCACTAAGTCAAAGGTATTACATAATAAATTAGCCATCATTGGTACCATAATAATCTTGCCTCCCAAATTACCCCAAACTCAGTGACTTAAGAGTATTTACTTTTCTTGCCAGTGGGTCTGTGAGTTGGCTAAGTCATCTTTGCTTCAGGTTGAAGTTTGGAGTTTCAGGATTTCCCCACCTATATTCATTATAAATCATTCTAGGTTGAAGGGACAATGAGTTCTCAGGGCATGCTATTTTCATGACAGATCATAAGCGTGAAAGAATAAGCTCTAAGGTTTCTCTTAAGGCCTTAGCTTAAAACTGGCACACTGTCATACCTGCCCTCATTCCATCCACCAAAGTAAGCTGCAGGATGAAGCCCAGGTCAGTGGGTAACAAGTGTACGCCACCCACTCTTGTGCATTGCAAGACTGCATGGTGGAAGAGAATAAAGACTGGGGAGCAGTCCAGTCCACAACACGTGGTTCACTCATTCTCCATGTAGGGAGGTGTTACACCTCCACTATAAATATGAGTAAGCTGAGGCTCTGAGGAATGGAATAAACAAGTCAAAGTCATAAAGCAAATTACAAGGCAAGTAGTAATTGGAATAAGGTATAGTTTTGACTTCATAAACCACATATTATTTTCATGACAGCAGTAATCTCTTTTATAATGCTTATATTACTATTTTTGAAAATAATAGAAAAGTTGAGATTTTTCAGGCGATGAAATCTTTTTGCTATAAAATGGATAAAGATACAAATAAAAATGAAGGTACTTATAGTGGATAGTATGAATCACTCCTCTGTTCTTAGACCTAGAAAGAAATGGAATTGGCCTGTCTTTCCATTGTTACATAAATTATCTATTGTGGATGCAGTCACTGGAGTCTACACAGCATACACTGTTAATTAGCCATGTGTGGTGCTTAAAATAAAGCTTTTCATGAGGCTTGTAAAATTAATTTAACTTTCTCTTTCTACATAAAGAAGTACTGTAAAAAAAAAAAAAGTAACTACAGTAACACTGGGATAGCAGTTTTAATGCAGTTCTTCAAAAACAAAGATGAGAACCAATAGAAGGCAAATTTTCATTAATATTCTATGAATTGGGAGATAAATTTATTGTGACTTAAAGTTTATATTCAATGAGAGGATCACCTTGGACCAACACATTCACCTGAAGTGCCTTCTCTACAGAGAAGGGGTTTATACTCATGACTTTGGCTTCTAAGCAATATTCTCTAATGCACTGTTTTCCAAATTTGTCACCTCTTAAAAACCACCTTGGTTTGCTTGTTAAAATTACAGATTACCAGGTTACTTAGCTGGAGAAACTGATTTAACAGACAGAGTATACTCTGAAAACTTGAATTTTTACATATTGTTCCTCATAGTTCTCATGATCAAACAAATATGGCAGTTAATGGATCAAAAAACTCAGTAGCTTTAAGGGAGACACTATACCAATTCTCTAAAATCTCAGGACGGAAGTTGAGAAAATACTTCCCAACTCATTCTGTGAGGCTAGTCTTCCCTAACACCAAAACCAAACAAAGACATTACAAGAAAAGGAAACTACTAATTAATATCTCTCATGAATATAAATGGAAAAATCCTTAACAAAATATTAGCAAATTAAATTCAACAATGCATAAGTACATACAACCAAGAGGGATTTATATCAGGTATGTAAGGCTGATTCAACTTCTGAAAATCAATTAATATAATCCACTACATCAACAGACCAAAAAACAAAAAAGAAAAAACTCACATTATCACATCAATAAATGCAGAAAAAGCATTTGACAAAACCCATTATCTCTGGGAGATGGTGAAGGACAGGGAAGCCTGGAGTGCTGCAGTCCATGGGTCGCAAAGAGTTGAACACAACTGAGCAACTGAATAACAACGAAAATGACACCTATGCATAATAAAAACTCTCATTAAACTACAAATAGAGGGAGAATTTCTCAACTTGATAGAGACTATCTGTAAAACCCTATGGCTAGTATTACACTTAATGGTGAGAAACTCAAAGCTTCCTTACTAATATCAGGTACAAGGCAAGGATGTCCCTTCCCATCACTCCTTTTCAACATTATGATGAATGTCCTTGCTAATTCAATAGAACTAAAGAAAAGGAAATAAAATATACACAGATTGAGATGGGACATAAAACTGTTTTTGTTCATATGTGGCATGACTGTCTATATAGAAATTTCAAAAAAAAAAAAAAATTAGCCCCAGAATGGGACTAATAAGTGATTGATTATAGTGAGGTTTCAGGATACAGAATTAGTATGCTAAAGTCAGTTGATTTTCCTTTACCAATAATGAACCAGTGGAATTTAAAATTAAAAATGCCATTTATATTAGCACCCCTCCAAATATTTAAATACAATTCTAACAAAATAAATGCAAGATCTATATGAGGAAAACAAAACTCTGATGAAAGAAATAAAAAAAAACTAAATGGAAAGATAGAGTTCCTAGATAGAGAGACTCAACATTATCTAGATGTTAGTTGTTCTCAATTTAGTCTATAAATTCAATGTAGTCCTACTCAAAATCCTAGCAAATTATTTTATGGATATTGACAAACTGTTTATATGGTTTGGCAAAAGACCCAGAGTAGCCAACACTACATTGAAGAAAAACAAAATTGAAGAACTGACATTACTTGACTTCAAGGCTTATTATAAAATTACAACAATCAAGATAGTATGGTATTGCCAAAAGAATAAACAGGTTGATCAATGGGAAAGAATGAAGAGCATGGAAATAGATTCACATAAATAAAGCCAACTGATCCTTGAAAAAGGGAACAAAGGCAATACAATGGAGCAAAGGTAACCTCTTACAAGTGGTACTGGAAAAACTGAACAAAAAAATGAATTTGGACACACACCTTACATGTTTTACAAAAATTAACTCAAAATGGATCACAGACTTAAACTTTAAATGGAAAAGTGTAAAACTCCTTAGAAGATAACATAGGTGAAAACCTGGATAACCTTGGGTATGGTGATGATTTTTTAGATGCAACACCAAAGGCACAATTCATGAAAGACATAATTCACTAAAATTAAAAACTTCTTAACTGAAAGACAATGAGAAGAGAATGAGAAGACAAGCCATAGACTGAAAGAAAATATTTGCAAAAGACAAATTTATAGAAGACTGTTATCCAAAGATTTTAGCACTCAACAATATATGAAAACAATTAAAAATGGGCCAAAGACCTTAACAGACACCTCACCGAAGATGATGCAGAAATGACAAAAAAGTAATTGAAAAGAAGCTCTACGTTACATGCTATCAAGGAAATGCAAATCCCACTGCATACCTCTTAAAATGACCAAAATTCAAGACAACCAAATACTGTTGAGAATGTGGAGCAACAAGAACTACTATTCATTGCTAACTGGAATGTAAAATGATGCAACCACTATGGAAAACTTAGTAGTTTTGCATGCAACTAAAAATACTCATCCAGGCTGGATGAACCACAAGCTGGAATCAAGATTGCCAGGAGAAATATCAAAAATCTTCGATATGTGGATGATACCACTCTTATGGCAGAAAGTGAAGAGGAACTAAAGATCCTCTTAATGAGGGTGAAAGAGAGTGAAAAACCTGACTTAAAACTCGACATTTAGAAAACTAAGATTATAGCATCTGGTCCCATCACTTCATGGCAAATAGAAGAGGAAAAAGTGGAACAGTGACAGGTTTTATTTTCTTGGGCTCCAAAATTACTGCAGCCATAAAATTAGAAGACCTTTCCTCCTCGGAAGAGAAGTTATAACAAACCTAGACAGCTTATTAAAAACAGAGACATCACTTTGCTGACAAAAGTCCGTATAGTCAAATCTATGGTTTTTCCAGTAGTCATGTACAGATGTGAGAGAGTTGGAACATAAAGAAGGCTGAGGATTGAAGAATTGATGCTTTCAGGTTGTGGTGCTGGAAGAAGACTCTTGAGAGTCCCTTTGACAGAAAGGAGATCAAATCAGTCAATCCTAAAGGAAATCAACCCTGAATATTCGTTGGAAGGACTGATGGGAGCTGAAGCTCTGATACTTTGGCCACATGATGCAAAAGAGCCGACTCATTGGAAAAGACTCTGATGCTGGAAAAGAGTGAGGGTAGGAGGAGAAGGAGCAACAGAGGATGAGATGGTTCAACAGCATCACTGACTCAATGGACATGAATCTGAGCAAACTCTGGAAGACAGTGGAGGACAGAGCCTGGCATGCTGCCCATGGGGTTGCAAAGAATCAGACACAACTTAGCAACTGAAAAACAACAATAATGACAACAAAAACAAACAACAACAAAAATAAAGTGGGCTAATTATGAAAAGACATGGAGAAAAGTGCACATTATTAACTGAAGGAAGCCAATATGAAAAGGTTATATAAT
Organism: Bos mutus; assembly: GCF_027580195.1. Classification (NCBI taxonomy): domain Eukaryota; kingdom Metazoa; phylum Chordata; class Mammalia; order Artiodactyla; family Bovidae; genus Bos; species Bos mutus. The sequence continues at coordinate 54,636,447 of NC_091617.1, forward strand.
ACATTATTCCAAATATATGACATTCTGGAAAAGACCATGGAGACAGTAAAAAAGATCAGTGGTTGCTAGGGGTATGAGCAGGAGGAGAGATGAACAGTCAAAAGTTTGTTTAAGGCAGTGAAAATACTCTGTATGATTTTATATTAATGGATGTATGACATTGTCCACTTTTGGAAACTGTGAGTCCAGAACACTGAGTGAACTCTGAGGTAAACAGTGATTATGATATATCAGTGTAGGTTCATTTTTTTATAAAATTGTACCGTTCTGGTGAGTGATGCTGAGAATAGAGAGGCTATGCCTGTATGGGGGTAAGGGGTATATGGGAAATTCCTGTACCTTCCTTTTAATTTCATTGTAAACATAAAACAGCTCTACAAAAATAAAGTGCTTTTTTTAAACTGAAAAATTCAAAACCAAAAACCGAAAAACTGAGCAGTCATGATTTATGTTGTATGATTGTTCTTCACAGCATTTATATTTTAGAGAAAAGCTGATGTTTTAAGAATTTGTCTCACATTATTCTTAAGCACTTTCTATTTTCTAACTTCAAAATTATATTGTAAATGCATTTTGAATTGCAATTATACTTTTGTAATTCTATTTGGAGGAAGTCATGACATTTTTAAATCTTGAATTTTGTGTGTGTGTATCCAGTTGTTTAAATTCTCTCATACATCATCCTATTCTCCTTTTTTTTTTTTTCCGTTTCTTTTCCATTGCTTGATCTTTTACCTCTTGGCCCAGATTCTCCTACAGCATCCTCCTGAGTTCCTCTCCAAACTACGTGGACGCAAGTAACCTCACTTGGTTACCCTCTTCCCTCGGCACTGCGTCCCTCCTTCAGATAATAGCAGCCGCCTTTTTCTGCATTTTCTCTCAATAGATTGAGGCATGAGCGTTATAGGTTGGTTATTAACACAAAATTAATATAGAAACAGGAAAATCTGGTGGGATGACAAGTAGGTCAATACCTGAAAAAGGAATATCAGAAAAATGCTATAATCATGTCAGAATTGTATTGAGATTACATTTAAGGTAGGGTTGGGATTGGATTTATTTTTAAACCAAATCTCTTCTTGTGGTCATTTGTGGACTATGTGCATGATCCGCTGAATGCCAGTTTGAAATGAGATTATGTATCTTCCATCAGCAGCAATTGTGTAGAATGCTTGAGTTTGGCCTTATTGTTTTATAAAATGCTTATTGAAATGATCCTTTTAGATATGCATCCAGCTATAACTTGATCCAGCTATAACTTAAAATGTATCATCACGAACATATTATGGTGAATGGCAAATTACCATGAAGGACAGATATCTTAAATCTATTTCCTGTCTAGGCTGCTGATTGGCTGCCACTATGGTCAAGTCCTTCAACTTTTTCTGCCTCAAATTTGGGACTGCAACACAAATGAGCTGATGTATAACATGTTTCTTGTAAAACAGCTGTATTCAAAATTCTAAGCTTAATCATTTGTGATTGTTATCTAAGCAGTTAGAAGCAAATGAAAAAGTCAGTCTTTGGCAGAACTAACAAATTAGCAGTGATATGTCCAAGAAGAGATCTAGATGGTATATCTTTTCTTTTCATGTTTCTTTCTGCAATCCAAAAGATTTTTTTCTTTCTTTTCATTATACCAAAGATTCATGGGATAGGATATCAGCTTGAGAAAGAGATTGTTAAATCGTTGAATTCCACCCCCACGCCCGCCAAAAAAAAAAGCATAACTCTAGTACCTATATCATTGTGGCCATGCATATATTGTGTGATAACCAACAATGTCTGCCTCATTACTGAGAAGTTTCTTTTTTTCGTCTCATACTGAGTGAAAAATTGCTATACTGCAGGTTTCATTCACTAGTTATTTATGTACTTGTTTATTCAATGCTCTGCATCATTATTAGAAAAATGTACACAAACAGGACAAAATAAATTTAAACAAAGGAAGAAATGAGAGAAAATAAAAGGAAAAATAAGGTAATACCAAGAATTATTACATAAAAGACTTTACTTGATCTTGTACTTTTGCTAAAAATGGGATATTAATTTGGTCCTGAGATTTCTAACAGGTAACCATTGATCTGACTTTGGTCAGCTCCCTGAAGCTACGCATAATAAATCAAGTCCTTTTTCCATAAGGAAATCCTTCAAATACCCAAAATAAGTTCTGAGTCCTTTAGGCTAAATCAGAACGAATAATCTCATGTGTTGCCCAGAAAACATTATTAATTTACTTCACCTTTGTAAGAAAATTTTAGTCTGTTCTATTGCTTCTCTGCAAAAAGACTCTAGGGCATTTGATTCCTAACTTCATTCCATTTAATTTTTAAAAATAGAGCATTTTTACATGAAATTGAGCCATTTGAAGGTGAACTATAGCAAGTCCATGATGGTGGTTTAGTCACTCAGTTGTGTCCGACTCTTTAGGACCCCATGGACTGTAGCCGGCCAGTCTCCTCTGTCCTTGGGATTTCCCAGGTAAGAATGCTGGAGTGGGTTGCCATTTCCTTCTCCAGAGGATCTTCCCAATCCAGGGATCAAATCCAGGTCTCCTGCATTGCAGGTGGATTCTTTACCAACTGAGTCACCAAGGAAGTCCAAGATGGTACTAAAGCCCACCTTTAAAACTTTCTATCCTAACCTAGGTGAAATCAGGACCCATTTTTACATTCCTTCCTACAGATTTACAGTAGCTTGCATAGTCTGAGAGTCATTTTAACACTAAGGACTTATTAGTCATTGGTTTTCCTTCCTGGCTTGATAGAACTACATTAAAACCATTTTAGACCTATTTTTTAAAATTTCTGAACAAAAATGTAATTTAAAAAAATTTTATTTTAAAAAGTTAAAATTAAACAAAAAATGAAAATTACGATCAAGCACTGGGTATTAGCATGATTTGGCATAGATTATCTGTCATTCCTACAATGTCAGCATTGTAATTCAATCTTTTTGACTGTCAGGTATGCTAAACCTTCCTCTTCTACTTTCTCTGAAATGAAGGAGACCTGAGTTTGATCCCTGAGTTGGGAAGATCCCCTGGAGAAGGGAACAGCTACCCACTCCAGTATTCTGGCCAGAGAATTCCATGGACTGTACAGACCATGGGGTTGCAAAGAGCTGGACAGGATTGAACGGCTTTCAGTTTCACTTTTCTCTTCCATGTATGTTTTCTTCCAAAATTAGGCATTTAGTGAAGTAGAAATCGTCAGACAAAGTCTCTCCCTCAGCAGAAGCATAGGATTGTCTGAACTCCCATGTTCCAACTTCCAGTGAACATCTATGAGCATATTTGTGAAAAAGAAACTATAAAATCTTTTAGTCTATGGTCAGTAGGATCAGATTCTGCCTGAGCTTTTGAATTGTGAAAAGTTTTAAAATATATTCAAGCCCATCCACATCCCCATCCACCCACTGCTACTGTAGTCTGAAAACAACCAGTGTCTTTGTCTGCAATGATCCCACAGCATATCAATCTGAACAACATACCATCTGACAGTTTTAATATGTTTAAATGTCCCTCATATTCAAGTGGCAATTATGCATCAGCCAGCTGTGATCTTCATCTAATTCATCACCAGTTTCTTCTCAGAGGTCTTTCAATTCGACAATCTGGAAAGATTCAAGATGAACAAAGACGTCATAGATGAGAGGTAAGTATGCTCCCCATGCTTGTGCCCACAGTAATTAGAGTTCAAAAGTCTCAAGAGACAAAAATATTGGTACAGCTACCTCATGAACTAACAGCAAGCCCTCTATGAATCTTGTTATTATTGTAATTGCTCTAGCACCAAAGATTTCACAGTGGTGTCTCCTGGAATTTATTTTCACCTTCAACCTCTCAGAAATAAATGGCTCAAAGTTATAAAGCCATTTTTGATACAGTGGTGATGGTACACACAGCAAGTAATGCAGTATTCAGTCATCTTGGTAACAAGATTCAAGCAGAGTCCAGAGTTCAAGCACAACTCTCATATATTGTTTTTGAACATGGCTCCCTAGCTTTCCACAGCATTCAGTTACCAGAGCAGTAAAACACAAGTTTTCTTTTTTTTTCATACTTGCGTATATGTGATTTGAGAGATAGTCCCATACTTCTGACCAAGAGAATATTAGACTTTTAATATTCATCCAAGATACTTTGGGAAATCCTACAATTGCAAAAACTGAAAATAAATAAATAAATAAAGCAGTCAGAATTCCAGGAAGAGAAATATAACTGTGCAAAAAAGGCATGGTCCAAATAAAAGGCAAACTGTAATACAGCAGCATGAGTTTGAATGATTGGTGAAATATATATTAAAAAAAAAACTTGAATTTCATACAAATTAGACTATTTTGTGAGTCATAAGGGCTGTGACCCTGGAACTGAAGAAAAGCATATGTTATCATTATAAACTACTTGGGTATATAGTGAACAAAGCATACTTCTCATAATGATGTAAGCACTTTTTTTTTTTTTAATTTTAAGATCAATCTATGGACAAATCACAGAAATCATCAAACTTGACTGTGCATAGTTCATTATGAGTTTCCAGATAGATGTGATAAGAATAGACAGATGAAATATATCCTCTTCTTCCAAAGTGGAGAACAAAGTATTGTATATGATTTATGGAATAAGAAATAAATATTTAAATTATGTGAATAGAAATTGAAGTGAAAAAATGGACAGTGGCAAAAATATATATCAGCAACAAGTTGGAGACAGAAATGGGTGAATGAGAAAATTTGCATTTCATATAGTAGGAGATAATTTTAAGTCATTTCTAAAGTCGATATTTTGAGCAGTATAGTAGCATGGTTATAGGATTATAGAGATATCACCAGATGAACTCAGTAGAGAAATGGGAACAAATAGTTGTTTCTGAGGAGTGGATCTGGGAATGGAAAGGATGGATTAGGAAGTTGTTGCTTTTCCATTATAAAATGTTCTGTATTCTCTGCATATAAATAGCCATGTAACTAAATTTTTTTCAAAGTTATCCTTGCCTATTTACTCTGTATATTCAACAGAAACCCAAATAGGCATCTGCCATTGAAGCAGAAACTAAGGGAGGGACCAAGGCTTTCTTCAGAGCCAAAGAGATGTCATAAAATTTACCTGAAGTGCATGGCTAGGTGGGTAGAAATCAACACAAGAACGAAGAAAAAAAAAAAAATAGCCTTAGATTTCTGTTTTTAGTCAAAACAAAGTTAACTTTAGTCTTAAGTTAGAAGTGCCACTATATTTAGTAAAAAGAAAAACTTTCAAGATCTATAGAATAATTTGTGCTTCTAACCACCCCCACACAGCCTCTCTGCAATGAAATGTGACTCAGCTATACTGGAACCCTGAGGAAGAAATGCGTTTAGGGAACATAAAAATATGATACATATATACAATGGAATATTACTCAGCCATAAAAAAGAATGAAATAATGACATTTACAGCTGCATAAATGGATCTAGATATTGTCCTACTAAGTCAAAGAAAGACAAATACATTATGATATCACCTATATGTAAAATCTGAAAAAAAAAAGGTGGTACAAATGAACTTATATACAAAACAGAAATAAAGTCACAGATGTAGAAAACAAACCAATGGTTATTAGCGGCTTGGAAGGATAAATTAGGAGATGAGATTGGGATTAGAATATACATACTACTATATGTAAAATAGGTAACTAATAAGGACCTACTGTGGAGTACAGGATCATTACAGAGTATACTCAATACTCAGTACTCTGTAATGACCTATACAGAAAAGAATCTAAAAAAGTATGAATATATGTATATGCATAACTGATTCAATTTGCTGTACACCTGAAAGTAACACAAGATTGTAAATCAAATATACTCCAATAAATTTTAAAAAAATAGCATAGATAGGAATGACATCATAATTTCTTTGCTTGTATAGCACATAAACTTCTAGAGGCTCAGATTTTTTTGATTATTGATACTAATTTATCTTAAGTTGGGGAGTTTGAAAAAAGTGCAGTTATTTCTTTCAAAATTAAATGACTTCTTAGAAGGTCACACAGTCAACGGAGAATGCAGGCCTCAGATACAAGTGATGTGATTCAAATTCAGTGTTCAGTTTGCTAGACCTGACTCACAATAATAATAGCCACCCTTTATTGAACACTAACTGTGCGCGTCTCTGCACATGACTCATTTACTCATCACACTGCCCTATTATCATGCTCACCTACCAGTAGTACTCATTTACTGAGGAACAGAGAAACTAATTCACCCTTGCAGGCTTGAGACAAGTAATAAATCTAGGATTTGAACCCAGAGATCACTTGCATAACAGGGTTAGATCGGAAGTGACTGCAAAATCATTTTAGTCTAACTTCTTCATTATATAATAGAGAAAAGCCTGGATTATAGAGGAAAATTGACTTGTCCAAAATTACACAGCTGGTTAGTAACAGAGCCAAGACTAGAACCCACATATTCTGGCTTCCAGTCCAATTCTTTTTCAACCACAGAAGGTCAGAAAATGTTAAACTTTGTAAGACTCTGCAGCCCATCTGGGTTTTTGAAGTGCCAGTACTGCAAGTCTCAATACTAAGTTAACTTTCAGTCTGAAGATATTGAATACTACAACTTTCACATTTGGCAGGCCCATGGGATGTCATGGAAAATCACTGCACCAAATGGTACAGCCTCCCATACTCAATAGCACCGCTCACACCCAAAAATCAAAATTTCCAACTTGGAAGTGACATTTAAAAAATAAAAAAACATCAGAATACTTGTTGTTCAGATGCCTTTAATTTTAAAGAAACATTTCTTGGAATTTATTTATGGTTGAAACCTAAAGTGAAATTTGTATATAGGGAAATTCAGGTACAGGAAAATTAAAATACAAAGTCATGAATTTAATCCAGGGGTATTTTCTACTGATGCTCTTAAACTGGTGGTTAATTGAACAATACAGCTCATGCTTGTGGCCTGTGGCTTTATTTACTAAAGTATGATGTTTCCACTCAATGAAAAAAACTGTGTGGTGAAGATATCGATATTATACAAAAGAATTTGAAACATCAAAGGCAACAAATACACACAAGGAAATCACAATACCGTTTCACAAAAGTCCTCAAATGGCTCTTTATTTGTGATATTAACAACTGCTGGGTCCATTCAAACTTTCACTGTAAGGAAACATTTGTGAAAAGAAAGTTTGCCATTAATTTCATTGTGACTTACAATAAGATCCTGGAAAAACTTGATAATAGGAAAGAGACAAAAAGAAAAAAAATGGAGAATGCAGTGGAATTAAAAGAGATGTCAGGCAATTACCTCTCTATTCTGGGAACCTGACAGATTAGGAGGAGAATAGCTGGGGAAGTACAAAAGAATATCTGAGCTCAGTACTTACAGTAAAACCTCCTCTTTGAAAATCTGTGCCAGGTTTTGGATTATGCACTAAGCATTTACAGCTCTCAGATGTCCATGTATCTACCGTAGATTGCTTAAGGAAAGAAAGAAAACGAAACTGAAAAGGTCTCTTTTCTTGGATATGCCTCCAAGAATGCCAAACAAATGTATTTCCAGACCTGATTCAAATGCAGCCTCATGGAATGTTAACTGTCAAAAGGTGCCAAGTTACCTTCTTGAAAAGTCCAGGTATTCCTAATACTTCCCAAAACACCAGTCTTTAATGTTTTATCTTTTTTTTTTTTTAATAGTATCTTACACTCTTATCTTGTCTAGTCAAAAACATCTTTGAGATATCTGACTATCTGGAAGACTCCATAAATTACCTGAAGCTGACTTTGGCAGTAAATCAACAAGAGAAGTAATTTACTGCTTCCTTCTTTAGCCTCCAATATTGTGAATATTGAATTTTACATAGTAGCATGCCCATGAAGATTTCCCTTCAGCTCAGAAGAAATAATCTATAGCTGTTATAACTGCATTCTTCCAAAATAAAATAATAATTATTAAAATCAGGCAGTAGGTTGGTGGGAATATAAATTGGTACAGCCACTATGGAAAATAATATAGAGGTTCCTCAGAAAAATAAAAATAGAATTACCATATGATCCAGCAATCCCACTCCTGGCATATATCCAGACAAAACTATAATTCAAAAAGATATATGCACTTTTATGTTCATAGCAGCACTATTCACAATAGCTAAGGCATGGAAACAACCTAAATGTCTACCAATAGATTAATGGATAAAAAAGATGTGAGCATATATACATGGAGAAGGCAATGGCACCCCACTCCAGTACTCTTGCCTGGAAAATCCAATGGATGGAGGAGCCTGGTAGGCTGCAGTCCATGGGGTCGCTAGAGTCAGACACAACTGAGCGACTTCACTTTCATGCATTGGAGAGGGAAATGGCAACCCACTCCAGTGTTCTTGCCTGGAGAATCCCAGGGACATGGAAGCCTGGTGGGCTTCTGTCTATGGGGTTGCACAGAGTCGGACATGACTGAAGCGACTTAGCAGCAGCAACAGCATATATACAGTGGAATACTACTCAGCTGTAAAAATGAATGAAATAATGCCATTTGCAGCAACTTGGATACATCTGAAAATTATCATACTAAGGGAAGTAAGTCATAAAGTGAAAGACAAATATCATATGATATCACTTATAGGTGAAATCTAAAATATGACACAAATGAACCTATCTATGAAACAGAAACAGAATCACGGACATAAAGAAAAGACTGGTGGTTGCCAAGGGAGGGTGTTGATGGAGGGATGGAGTGGGAGGCTGAGGTTAGCAGATGAAATCTATTATAAGTAAAATGGATAAACAGGGTCCTAACTGTACAGCACAAGAAACTATATTCAATATCCTATGATAAACAACAATGGAAAAGAATATTCTAAAAAGAATGTTATATTATATTATATATGTATGTATTTTGTTATTATTATATATGTATAAGTGAATCACTTTGCTGTACAACAGTAATTAACACAACATTGTAAATCAACTCTTCTTCAATTTAAAAAATGAAGCAGGGAGTGGAAAGTGGTTGGTTCACCAGCTGAATTTGGTTCATAGAAAAATATTTTATTGGGTATATTTTCTCCAGTTCACCACTGTTCTAAGTCTAATCCATACTTTTTTGCTACTTGCAGGTACTTACAGACATACAAATTGGTGATTCCTGCTACAGCAATTACAAACTTTTTTCTCCCAGTTCTAGTTTTTAAAGCTCTTAGGTAAATGTAGTTACTAAAGATTTCTTAAACTTGGAGAAAATGGTCAAGTAGAGAAAATCTTAAGCATTTAAGCTTATGTTCCCTTTAGCTATACTTTCCTTTCTGTCTTTGTCTACCTTCTTTACATCCCAATACACCCAGATCCAAGGGTTTTAGATTTTGGTCTTCATTGGAAGCCTTCCTTAACTCAGAAATTCCATATAAAACAATCCACTACATTCTCCATTTTTTCCTTTTTATCCATACAATTTTTTTCTATTGAGTGGTAACATCATACTCTAGTAAATAAAGTCACAAATGTGAGCTCTGTTGTTGAGTTAACCATTAAGTTTAGAGCATCAGTGGGAAATGCCCTGGATTAAATATTTGTCCCTGTATTTTAATTTTCCTATACATGAATTTCCCTATATACAAATTTCGTTTTTGGTTTCAACCATAATAAATTCTCAGAAATGTTTCTTTAAATCCATCTGAATGACAATCTGATTTTTTGAGGTGTCCCTTTGATTTTGTTCAGGTCAGGAGGGGTGGCGGTGAGGAGATACCACTCGTCCAAGGTAAGGAGCAGCAGCTCCGCTCTGCTGCAGCAGCTGTGAAGAGATACCCCACATCCAAGGTAAGAGAAACCCAAGTAAGATGGTAGGTGTTGTGAGAGGGCATCAGAGGGCAGACACACTGAAACCATAATCACAGAAAACTACTCAATCTAATCACATGGACCAGAGCCTTGTTTAATCCAATGAAACTAAGCCATGTCTTGTGGGGCCAGCCAAGATGGGCGGGTCATGTGGTCCACTAGAGAAGGGAATGGCAAACCACTTCAGTATTCTTGCCTTGAGAACCCCATGAACAGTATGAAAGGCAAAATGATAGGATACTGAAAGAGGAACTCCCCAGGTTGGTTGGTGCCCAGTATGCTCCAGGAGATCAGTGGAAAAATAACTCCAGAAAGAATGAAGGGATGGAGCCAAAGCAAAAACAATACCCAGTTGTGGATGTGACTGGTGATAGAAGCAAGGTCCAATGCTGTAAAGAGCAATATTGCATAGGAACCTGGAATGACAGGTCCATGAATCAAGGCAAATTGGAAGTGGTCAAACAGGAGATGGCAAGAGTGAACGTCCACATTCTAGGAATCAATGAACTAAAATGGACTGGAATGGGTGAATTTAACTCAGATGACCATTATATCTATTACTGAGGGCAGGAATCCCTTAGAAGAAATGGAGTAGCCATCATGATCAACAAAAGAGTCCAGAATGCAGTACTTGGATGCAATCTCAAAAACGACAGAATGATCTCTGTTTGTTTCCAAGGCAAACCATTCAATATCATAGTAATCCAAGTCTATGCCCCAACCAGTAATGCTGAAGAAGGTGAAGTTGAACGGTTCTATGAAGACCTGCAAGACCTTTTAGAACTAACACACAAAAGAGGTGTCCTTTTCATTATAGGGGACTGGAATGCAAAAGTAGGAAGTCAAGAAACACCTGGGATAACAGGCAAATTTGGCCTTGGAATACGGAAGAAGCAGGGCAAAGGCTAATAGAGTTTTGCCAAGAAGAATGCACTGGTCATAGCAAACACCCTCTTTCAACAACACAAGAGAAGACTCTACACATGGACATCACCAGATGGTCAACACCAAAATCAGATTGATTACATTCTTTGCAGCCAAAGATGGAGAAGCTCTATACAGTCAGCAAAAACAAGACCAGGAGCTGACTGTGGCTCAGATCATGAACTCCTTATTGCCAAATTCAGACAAGTAGGGAAAACCACTAGACTATTCAGGTATGACCTAAATCAAATCCCTTATGATTATACAGTGGAAGTGAGAAATAGATTTAAGGGACTAGATCTGATAGACAGAGTGCCTAATGAACTATGGACAGAGGTTCCTGACATTGTATGGGACACAGGGATCAAGACCATCTGCATAGAAAAGAAATGCAAAAAAGCAAAGTGGCTGTCTGAGGAGGCCTTACAAATAACTGTGAAAAGAAGAGAAGTGAAAATAAAGGAGAAAAGGAAAGATATAGGCATCTGAATGCAGAGTTCCAAAGAATAGCAAGGAGAGATAAGAAAGCCTTCCTCAGTGATCAATGCAAAGAAATAAAGAAAAACAACAGAATGGGAAACATTAGAGATCTTTTCAAGAAAATTAGAGATACCAAGGGAACATTTCATGCAAAGATGGGCTCGATAAAGGACAGAAATAGTATGGACCTTTCAGAAGCAGAAGATATTAAGAAGAGGTGGCAAGAATACACAGAAGAACTATACAAAGAAAGATAATCACGATGGTGTGATCACTCACCTAGAGCCAGACATCCTGGAATGTGAAGTCAAGTGGGCCTTAGAAAGCATCACTACGATCAAAGCTAGTGGAGCTGATGAAATTCCATTTAAGCTATTTAAAATCCTGAAAGATGATGCTGTGAAAGTGCTGCATCAATATGCCAGCAAATTTGGAAAACTCAGCAGTGGCCACAGGACTGGAAAAGGTCCGTTTTCATTCCAATCCCAAAGAAAGGCAATGCCAAAGAATGCTCAAACTACCGCACAATTGCACTCATCTCACATGCTAGTAAAGTAATGCTCAAAATTCTCCAAGCCAGGCTTCAGCAATACGTGAAATGTGAACTTCCAGATGTTCAAGCTGGTTTTAGAAAAGGCAGAGGAACCAGAGATCTAATTGCCAACATCCGCTGGATCATGGAAAGAGCAAGAGAGTTCCAGAAAAACATCTATTTCTGCTTTCTTGACTATGCCAATGCCTTTGACTGTGTGGATCACAATAAACTGTGGAAAATTCTGAAAAAGATGGAGAGATGGTAATACCAGACCACCTGAACTGCCTCTTGAGAAACCTATATGCAGGTCAGGAAGCAACAGTTAGAACTGGACAAGGAACAACAGACTGGTTCCAAATAGGAAAAGGAGTACGTCAAGGCTGTATATTGTCACCGTGCTTATTTAACTTCTATGCAGAGTACATCATGAGAAACGCTGGGCTGGAAGAAGCACAGGCTGGAATCAAGACAGCCAGGAGAAATATCAATAATCTCATATATGCAGATGACACCCCCCTTATGGCAGAAAATGAAGAGGAACTCAAAAGGCTCTTGATGAAGGTGAAAGAGGAGAGTGAAAAAGTTGGCTTAAAGCTCAACATTCAGAAAATTAAGATCATGGCATCTGGTCCCATTACTTCATGGGAAATAGATGGGGAAACAGTGGAAACAGTGGCAGACTTTATTTATTGGGCTCCAAAATCACTGCAGATGGTGATTGCAGCCATGAAATTAACAGACCCTTACTCCTTGGAAGGAAAGTTATGACCAATCTAGATAGCATATTCAAAAGCAGAGGCATTACTTTGCCAACAAAGGTTCATCTAGTCAAGGCTATGGTTTTTCCTGTGATCATGTATGGATGTGACAGTTGGACTGTGAAGAAGGCTGAGCACCAAAGAATTGATGCTTTTGAACTGTGGTGTTGGAGAAGACTCTTGAGAGTGTCTTGGACTGCAAGGAGATCCAACCAGTCCATTCTGAAGGAGATCAGTCCTGGGATTTCTTTGGAAGGAATGATGCTAAAGCTGAAATTCCAGTACTTTGGCCACCTGATGCGAAGAGTTGACTCATTGGAAAAGACTCTGATGCTGGGAGGGATTGGGGGCAGGAGGAGAAGGGGATGACAGAGGATGAGATGGCTGGATGGCATCACTGACTCGATGGACTTGAGTTTGAGTGAACTCCAGAAGTTAGTGATGGACAGGGAGGCCTGGCGTGCTGCAATTCATGGGGTCGCAAAGAGTCAGACACAACTTCGCGAATGAACTGAACTTTGATTTTGTTATTTCATTCCTGGGTATATGTCCCATAGCAATTCAAAAATATGTTTATAAAAGTATGTACCCGAAAGTTCCTATCAGTGTTATTCTTAGTAATACTTAACTGTGCGACATCATAAATTTCTGTTAAAAGTATAATAGGTAAACAAAAGGTGGCATATCTTTATAAGGAGTAGTACTGCTGCTGCTGCTGCTGCTAAGTCGCTTCAGTCGTGTCTGACTCCGCACGACCCCATAGACGGCAGCCCACGAGGCTCCCCCATCCCTGGGATTCTCCAGGCAAGAACACGAGTGGGTTGCCATTTCCTTCTCCAATGCATGAAAGTGAAAAGTGAAGGTCAAATAGCTGAGTCATGTCCAACTCCTAGCGACCCCATAGACTGCAGCCTACCAGGCTCCTCTGTCCATGGGATTTTTCCAGGCTAGAGTACTGGAGTGGGTTGCCATTGCCTTCTCCAAAGGAATACTGCACAATAACAAATAAATTAGCTTTTGCTATTCACTGTCACATGGATGAACCAAATACACATAAGATTGATCGAAATAAGACAGTCAAAAATGAGAACATATAGTATGATTCTACCTATACAAAGTTCAAAAACATGCAAACCTAATTGTGGGATTAGAATTAGGGAAAACGTTTGAGAGATTTCCTTCGGAGAGTGATAAATAGTGACTGGGTAGTGGACCAAGATGAATTCTTGCTGTGACTGCAATGCTGTATTTCCTGATGAGAATAGTAGTTTAATTGAAATGCTCTCTTTGTATGTATTAAGATGTATACTTATGCACTTTTCTGTATCTATGTTATCCTTCAGTTAAATTTACTTTAAAAATTTACTTAAAACTTTACAGAAAACATTAATAGAAAACAAAGTGTTGTATGTTCTGAAATTCATGTAATTGACTCATGAAAACTTTAAATTATTAATTTATCAATTAAACTGTTGATTGATTAAAAATATATAGTGTAAGTGGGAAGATTGGTTTCAGTAGCAAAAACACATGAAACTTGGCATTACTGGACATTAAACTTGGCACTGAATGTCATAACTGCCAAGAGAGAAGTGGAAAAGTGATGGTTATGTATTCACATTTTTAAAAAAATGTTCACAGAGTATACCAATTCATCAGAAAAAATGAGGACATTAATTTTGGAACAAATTTGTCATATTTATTAATATGTCTTCAACATGGGGTGTTCCCAAGCTTTAAGAGTAAGATCCATTACTACCTCACAATCAGGAATTTTCAACATTACTGATGTCATATGAGATAAAGGATTTGGGAATAATTTTATCAAAATGAGCTTGAGTTTGGTAACTATAAATATTCAGAAAGCAATCAGTATTTCCTGAATATCACCATATACCGAGCATACTATCAAAAATCATGGCAAATGCAGATAAATGTAAGGTATCACCTTTGTCTTCTTTGGACATTTAACTAGGCACAGTGGGAATTCCTTTTATGATGAAAATAGATCTTACCTGTTTCATGGTTCATATTAATGCTTTTAGCGAGCACCACTAAATCTAAGCAACATGCTGCTAAGTCACTTCAGTTGTGTCCGACTCTGTGCGACCCCATAGATGGCAGCCCACCAGGCTCCCCCATCCCTGCAATTCTCCAGGCAAAACACTGGAGTGGGTTGCCATTTCCTTCTCCAATGCATGAAAGTAAAAAGTGAAAGTGAAGTTGCTCAGTAGTGTCCGACTCCTAGCGACCCCATGGACTGCAACGCACCAGGCTCCCCCATCCCTGGGATTCTCCAGGCAAGAACACTGGAGTGGGTTGCCATTTCCTTCTCCAATCAGCATAGAGGGTATGCATTTATTTAACTGACAAGTCTGCAGGTTAAATGGGCATTGGATGATCTGAGATGACTTTCTGGGGTTGTCTGCTAACTAGCACTTGAATATGGCCCTCCAGTGAATTCTAGCTCCTGATGCTCTCACTCATAAAAATCCTCCCTTTGTATTGCAATGAGCCTAAAATTAATTTTTAAATTTTTATAAAAGATTCTAAATTTATGAAAGTTTGCAAAGAAATGTAGAGGGAAATCTCATGCATACTTCTCCAGCCTATCTCATACTATTGTATACAATTATATTTCAATGTTAAAATCAATAAAATAACCTTGGTATAGTCCACAGAGCTTATTTTCACCAATTGCACATGCACTGTGTATGTGTGCATTTGTGATTCTATTGCTTCACAATTGTATCAAACATATAACTTTACACAATCACCACCCAATCAAGATACTCAGCTGGAGTAATACAAGACTCACTCAGGTTACTACGGGTATAGACCTACTCATTCCCTTTTCGCCAAGTTCCCAGTCACTGTAAAGCAAAAGTCTGTTCATCATCTCTGTAATTATATTACTTCACAAATACTACAGTGATGGAGTCATGAAGTATTAATTAGCTTTTTCACTCAGTGGAATTTTTTTGGGGTCTGTCTAGCCAACTTATCATGTGCGTGAATAAACTGTTCCTTTTGTTACTGAATCATATTCCATGATGTGGATGTCCTACCTTGTTTAACCACTGACCCATTGAAGGACATCTGGGTACTTTTCAGTTTGGGTTATTATGAATTAGTGTATAGAAACATTTGTATACAAGTTTCTGTGTGAAAATAAGTTTTAATTTGTCTTGGACAAATGTCTACAAATACAATTGCCAGGGCTTATAATAAGACCACTTTTAGTTTTGAAAGAAACTGCCAAGCCATTTTCTATGGAAGACAGTACCATTCTAGCTACCATATATCCTCCTCAGTAAAGTGTCTGTGTATGTTTTTTTCCCCCATTTTAAATTGAATGTTTTTTCTGCATTCTATTTCCCTCAACACTTTCCCAAGGTAACTCGCATCCTGAATTTCTTTAACAATCACTCTAAATGATTTTAATACACACTAACATTAAAAATTAGAGCCCAAGTCAGAGACCATTCATTTATCTATGTATCCCTGGAACCCAGGATATAGTCATATAGGAGCTATTCAATAAACAGTCACTGAACTGAAAAAAATAAATAATAGAACTATCAGAACTACAGTAGGATCTGACAATTCTGCTTCTGGATATTTATCCAAAGAAAACAAAAACACTAACTCAAAAAGTGATGGAAAACTTCATAATCACTGCAGTATTATTGACAATGACCAAGGCATGGAAATGATCTGGGTCCATCAGTAAGTACGTGGATATAGAAAATGTGGTATACACATACACATACAATAGAATATTATTCAGTCATTAAAAAAAAAAGAAAGTCCTGTCATTTGTGACAACATGGATGAATCCTAAGGGTATTGAGCTAAGTGAAATAAGTCAGAGACAGACATAAACTTATGATTTCATTTACATGTGGAGTCGAATGATAAAGCAAAACTGAATTCATAGATACAGAGAACAGAGTGATGGTGGCCAGTGGTGAGAGGTGAAGAGGTTGGTCAAAATGGGTGAAGGTGGTCAAAAGCACAAACTTCCAGTTGTGAGGTAAGTTTGGGGATATAACAATACAGCATGATGACTATACTTGGCAATACTGTGTTGTAACTTTGAAAGTTGTTACGAGAGTAAATTGTAAAATTTCTTATCACAGGAAAAATAATTGTAACTATATGAGCTGATAGATATCAACCAAACTTACCATGGTAATCATTTCATAATATATACATACATCAAATTGTTATGCCATGTGCCTAAAATGAACACAATGTTAAAAGTATATTAGATCTCAATAAAATTAAATTTAAAAAAAAAAAAATAGAGCTTAAGGAAATGAAATAGCGATGGAGACCCTGAGTAGACAAAAAAATGATGTATTCCCATCATTTAGAGAACATCATCAATAGGGAATGGAGGAAAGGAAGATGAGAAGATGGGAAAGGGTCTCAGGAGAAAAGTGAAAAGCCCCAAAGCCAAGTAAGATTCCCTTGGTATTGCAATTCAGCCAATTGTGCTGCTGCTGGAAATCATCCTTCAGGGCTTCTTCTCCAGAGTGGGCTCTTGGGGGACTCTGCAGAGTGGGACCATGACTTTGCTGAAGGCACGAAACTGAGCCAAGTAGTCTTTCTAGATCTTTCCCATCACTGTGGTAATGACAGCTGTGGGCAAGTGGGATAGAGGGTGTACTGAGCCAGAGTTCATAGTGAGAACAGATAGCTGACATATACAGCACATTAACCTTAAAGCCACCTCACACTCTGTTGCTCCTCCAGCTGAAAACACTGATGATCCCAACTATGAAAACATCTAAGAGAAAGGAAAGGGCAAGACTCTGAGGTTTCCTCCAAGTGTCACAGGACACTGAGTGAAATTTGGACAGTAGGAAGTTGAGTGAGCAAACTGTAGTTGTGGTCTTGAACAATTATTAACCAAGAGAGTCCGCAGCGCACTTGACTCCTGTATGGCTGACTTTGTTTTTATGAAGTAGTAATAAGCTGGGGAGAGTCCTAGACCACTTTAGCAAAGTTTACAAGAGCCAATCTGGAAAGCCTTGTCATGGTATTTAAAATAGTTGATGTGGACTTCAGCTAAGGATTCTAACCTTCAGAATTTAGGTTTGCTGCTTCCTTCATCAACTGCATTCCTGTTTCTCATGGAGCCTGGCAAATTTTTATGTCCCACAACAGATGTAACTCACCTGGGAAGGCTTGGGGGGACTCAGCAACTCACAGTCAGCTAAAAAAAGTGATCTTTTAAGAAGCCAACTCTCCTAAAATTATCGTAGACCAAATGCCCTTTTTACGTAGTAATCCTAGATTGAATCAAACATATCTCAGAAGCTGTTTCAGCAGAGATTTAGAATAAAATAAATCCCCAAGCCTGATGGAATAGCATATCAAAGTTTAATAAGAAGTTAAGGCATCTTTTTAAATTAAATTTATGGCTGGAAATGTTTTAATGAGTCAAGTTTTTTGTTATTTCTTTTTAACAGCCTCCTGGTTTCATCACAGCTATCACATTGACCAAGTTCAACATAATGGCCATGAGAGGAGAAATGCCTCCAGCCACCAGCAGTATTAATTAGCTCTAACTATAAATTTTCAAGCAAAAGTTGACACCATCATGTAAGGCAACAAGTTCTATGGTTTTTCTGTAAGAACAAAAGCAGACAGTGACTGAAGGACACCAAAATGAATACTCTGCTAAAGGCTTGATATCACAGGACATATAAATTTAATCTATTGATGTAAATATCGCTTAGTGCCAGAGTAGTAAAAGAGAAAGAAAGAGTGCAGAAAGAAGGCAAAGGGAAAAGGAAAAACAAAGACAAGAGATCAATTTGAAATTTGCAGCTTTGTGCTAAACAGATTATCAGTTTCTAGGAGCTGAGCAGATCTGTGTGTATTTTATAGATCTATGTTATATACCAGTAGAAAAGGCATGCCCATAGGATGTTAGGTATTTATTAAAAATTTGTTATTGATATTCTGCCTCCAAACCACAAACATGTTAAATTTATGGATATAATTGGCAAAGATAGAGTGTCGCTTGATTGAATGGATATATTAGCTATTGAACAAAATGCAAAAAGCAATTTTCCCTCTAAGTCAAAATAAGCTGCTAGAATGATGAGAGACAAGAAACATAAGAGGTGAGGCCTTCTCAATACAGTGACATTAGGGATAGTAGTTGTACCAGAGGTTTTTCTGTTCAGTAGGAACAGCTACTCAACATCATGTCTCTCTGAAACAAAATGCCAAGAGGTCTGACTCAAGGAGAGAGGATATAGGCCTGTAAGCCCCAAGAGAGCATGGGCAACAGACATCTATCTTCACTACTGAATTCCTGGCACATAGAACAAGGCCTGGAATGTCATAAGGACACAGTGAGAAAAAATGAGACTGGTTTGACTCAGACAAAACTGATAAATAATTCCTCGAAAAGTCAGCCCATATCTATGAGTCCTAGAAAACTTGAAGGGATGGAAAATGTGAAGAAAATAGCTCTAAAAAAAAAGAAGAAAAAAGAAAATAGCTCTATGTTATTTAGGAAAAGAAATTAAGAGTACTAATTATAAAAGTGATGATTCGAGTAGATTTTGCAGACTGAAAACCTGTAGGTATTGTTAATGTCTATATGCAGTTGGTATATTTCAAGTAATATATATAATATATTAAATTCCATATGTAATATTAGTGTTTATTCTTATAGAATATTATATTATTTCTGTTAATTAAGCTTCTTAATATTACACAGTGAAAGCACTCCTTGCCCTGTTTCAAATGTTATCCATAGTTTTTGTAAAGTTTATTATATAACTCAGAAATATACCATGGAACAAATTATCTAAAGAAATTGATACAAAATTACCTACATGAATATGATGACAAAAATGGAATTTAAAAACTTGGAGTTACGGGAAATTAAATAGAGTTGAAAATGAAGACTGAGGTTAATACACAGGATACCTGGATCAGAATTAGCAAGTGCACAAAATCCTGCCTCCTCCCTTATAGCATCACCATGAGACAGATCATAGCACTTGTCCCTTTAAGTTTTCATGCTGCCGCATACGTAACTCTCCAGATGGTGCTCCAGATATCCAAAAGGAATTGATCGCTGTGCAAGATGAAATTTCTTCAGAATCCCTGACTTTGGTCATAGATGTAACTAGCTGCTTAAAGGAAAGCAACCCAAATTTGCATTCCTAATAGCATAAGCAAAAAATGGAATGAGTTATACACCAGAGATCAAATTGCCAACATCCGTTGGGTCATTGAAAAAGCAAGAATGTCCCAGAAATGCATCTACTTCTGCTTTATTGACTATGCCAAAGTCTTTGACTGTGTGGACCACAACAAACTCTGGAAAATTCTTCAAGAGATGGGAATACCAGACCACCTTACTTGTCTCTTGAGAAATCTGTATTCAGGTCAGAAAGCAACAGTTAGAAACAGACATGGAACAACAGACTGGTTTCAAATAGGAAAAGGAGTATGTCAAAGCTGTATATTGTCACCCTGCTTATTTAACTTCTATGCAGAGTATATCATGAGAAATGCTGGGCTGGATGAAACACAAGCTAGAATCAAGATTGCCAGGAGAAATATCAATAACCTCAGATATGCAGATGACATCACCCTTATGGCAGAAAGTGAAGAGGAACTAAAGAGCCTCTTGATGAAAGTGAAAGAGGAGACTGGAAAAGTTGGTTTAAAACTCAACATTCAGAAAACTAAGATCGTGGCATCTGGTCCCATCACTTCATGGCAAATAGATGGTGGAACAATGGAAACAGTGACAGACTTTATTTTCTTAAGCTCCAAAATCACTGGAGATGGTGACTGCAGCCATGAAATTAAAAGATGTTTGCTCCTTGGAAGAAAAGCTATGAGCAACCTAGACAGCATATTAAAAAGCAGACACATTACTTTGCCAACAAAGTTCTATCTACTAAAAGCTATGGTTTTTCATATATGGATAGTAGTCATGTATGGATGTGAGAGTTGGACTTATAAAGAAAGCTGAGCTCCAAAGAATTGATGCTTTTGAACTGTGGTATTGGAGAAGACTCTTGAGAGTCCCTTGGACAGCAAGGAGATCTAGCCAATCTATCCTAAAAGAAATCAGTCCTGAATATTCATTGGAAGGACTGATGCTGAAGCTGAAACTCCAACACTTTGGCCACCTAATGGGAAGAACTGACTCATTTGAAAAGATCTTGATGCTAGGAAAGTTTTAAAGTGGAAGGAGGAGATGACAGAGGATGAGATGTTTGGATGGCATCACCGACTTGATGGACATAAGTTTGAGTAAACTCTGGGAGTTGGTGATGGACAGGGAGGCCTGGCATGCTGCAGTCCATGGGGCCACAAAGAGTCGGACATGACTGAGAAACTGAACTGATATAGGTTTCATTGGTAAAACCAAAGCAGTTCCAAGAGGAAGCAGTACATTTTTAGTACTTCTTTCTATAAAGGAATTTCTCATGTAGGCTTTTTATAGGGACACAATATTCTCAAAATATTTATATAATAAATGTAACAGGTTTCATATTTTCCAGGATCATGCTCAGTCACTCAGTCATGTCTAACTCTTTGCAACCCTGTGGACTATAGCCCATCAGGCTTCTCTGTCCATGGGAACCTCCAGGCAAGAATATTGGAGTGGTTGCCATTCTCTTCTCCAAGGAGATATTCCCAACCCAACCCAGGGATCAAACACACATCTCTTCTGTCTCCTGCATTGGCAGGTGGGTTCTTTACCACTAGTGCCGCCTGGGAAGCATTGCTCAACAAAAGCCAGTTACATAAGAATAACGAAGCATTATTTGGTGAAGGAGTTGGTGATGGACAGGGAAGCCTGGCGTGCTGCAGTCCATGGGATTGCAAAGAGTCGGACACAACTGAGCAACTGAACTGACTGATTTGGTGAAGGCAATAGTCCAAAGAGACTGACCAACAACAATAGTCCAAAAGGAAAACATTCTGTCCTCTGGATATGGAAACTCTTCTTGAGAGAGCAGAGAAAATTTAGAGAAATGCCTTGTGTATGTGCCCTTCAAACACCATCATTCTCAGCATACTTTTGATAACAGTTTGAGGTTGCAATATCTGAAAAGTGGAGTTTTCTGTGTTTTTAATCCTCATTAGAAGTCAGGTTGCTTGACATTTTTTTTTAATAAAAAATAAAGGGCACACTCCAAATTACTCAAAGGATTCTTCCCTTGGAGGAAGATAGGTGATGAAAGCTTTCACTGATTTTAAAACAATTATTAAATACCTACATTGTGGCAACCACTGTGGTAGCCACCACAGGAAAAAAAACCAAAAAAACAAAAATTCATGACTGGTGAGCTGAAGAGTGAATGAAAATTAGGAAATGGAGACCCAGTGAAGCACAGACTATATACTTGCAGAGCTTGCTGTTTTTGTATTAGTTGCTAAGTTGTATCCGACTCTTCTACTCCACAGACTGTTGGCCACCAGTCTCCTCTATCCATGCGATCTCCCAGGGAAGAATACTGGAATGGGTTGCCATTTCTTTATACAGAGGATTTTCCCAACCCAGGAATCAAACACACGTCTCCTTCGTTAACTGGTAAATTCTTTACCACTGAGTCACCAGGGAAATCTCTTGCAAGACACTTGCTCTCAAAGGAAAGGAGTGATAAAGCTAAAGATGAATGCAAGTCAGGTTCATTTAATTCATATTATGGAAATATTCAAAATATAAGACAACCAGTCTATCCAAATTATATCCCCAGTATCTGTGATCTCCAAGCTTCCATCATTACAATTTCTTGGTATTAAACCATAACACTGACAATTATTTTAAAATATTTTTAAACAAGCTATCCACTGATTAGAAATCAGCTATATTTATAATTGTTTACATAGCAATATTCTCAAAAGTTAGCATGACAGATTAGAACTAGAGATTATCACTATATATTAAAGAATAAAACTACAGCTGGACTTTGCATTTAAAAATATACCTGAATGTGTCATAAGGGTTGTTTGATTCAATCTTTTCATTTTATGTATAGTTCTTACAAAACTACATTTCTGCTCTACTGCTTTCTGCCTTTCTTTATATTCTTTTACTCATTAAATGTTGAAATTCCAAGGAATTTTAAGAAGTAAGATCTAAATGGACCCTCCTTAGAGAAGAAAAAAGAAGAACGGAGGCTAGTATTTCAAGATTAAAAAGCAGCCTGGGAAGAATTACACACAAAGAGCCCTGGAACAGCGAGATGCATTAGAAAAATACAAGATCTAGTTTTATTGATAGTCTATTGTTGTTAGAATAAATTACCACAAATTTATGGTTTAAAAAAAACAGTTATTCTCTTATAGTTTTGTAGGGACAGAAATCTAAAATCAGGTTCATTTGGCTGCAGCCAACATGCCGACAGGGACAAGCTTTCTCTGGAGGCTTCAGGGCAGACTCTGTTTCCTTGTTTTTTCCAGGTTCTAGAGCTGTATTTTTAGGCTCATGCCCCCGTTCCATCTTTAAAACCAGAAGCATAGCATCTTAAAATCTCTCTCTGCTTCCATCACATCACCTTCTCCTCTGTAGGAAAACCTCCTATTCCTCTTGCTCATAAGAACATTTGTGATTATATATAGGCCTCACTCAGAAAGTACAGCATACTTGCCTCATCTCAAGATCTTTAACTTAAACATACCTGCAAAGTCCTTTTTGTTCCGTAAAGTAACATTCACACATTCCAGAGATTAGGACCTAGATATCTCAGGGCCAAACATCATGCTTATCAACAGAAACACATCTTTCCAAAGGGCCATTGAAGTTGTTCCAAAGATGCTTACACAGAATATACTTCTGTATAATATATAAACACTTGGAAATAAAATGTACAAACTTACAAGTAATTAATTTTTTTACACTAAGATATAAAAAACATTTTATCTTATCTTGTTCTAAACATAATTTTTAATAGCTACATTAATATTCTACACTGTGGGTCATTGTTGTTTTTCTACATTGTAATAGCATTTACGTGTATTCTTGGTTATTTCCTTAGGATATTTATCCTAACAATCCAAGCAATAAAACTGCTAATTCACAAGACATGGATAGTTCTAAAGTTTTAGTGTACATTCTTATCCATTCTTCAAGACTCACATGACACATGATGGCCTCTGTCATGTTTTGCCTAGTGACCCTCTACCCCAACCCAGAGGAAGGATTATTTTCTGTTCTCCTATACTGTGTATTTTATAGCTGCCTCTATACAAATACATATAATACAGTAGTATATAATTATTCTGTAATATGTCTGTCTTCTCTATCAGAGTGTGAGCTTCATTAGTAACAACCATTCCTAATTTTTCTCATTTCTAGCACAATATGTGACACAATAAGAGCATTCAATAAATACTTCTTGGAAGGAGTGAATAAGTGAATAAATAAAATAATAAAGGAAAAAATGAATAAAGAAAATTATTTGGTCTTTGCAATCATTGAATGTAGGCTTTCTATCTTCTCTATATGGAAAATCCTTATCTCCCATTTTGTGAAGGAAAAGAAATTTTCCTCTGCTTTCCTCAAATTGCCCCAATTCATCTGCTCTCCTAACCTTCTGAGTGACAGAGCTTTTCATCTCAAATCTCAGAGCCCTTTTCAGTGCATGAGAATAGACTCAGTCCAAAACCATTGTCAGCTCTCAGAAGACATAGCCAAGTAAATAGAGATGATGACTTCCTGCACTATTATATTGTTTCTCTGATTATCACGGTCATATCTGGGGCAACTGTAGTGAGACTGCCTTGTACTAGTCATAATCTTTTATTCACATTCCTTAATTGTAAAGGCACATCTTAAAAATAGATATGAAATTTAATTATTCATTAGAAGAAAGGTACCCCACTTTTCACATGCATAATGTCATATAATAATTCACCAATCACCATCAAGAAAATAAAAAGACAAGTGGAAATTACTGTTTCTGTTTGGAAGACAAGAAATAAAAGGACATCAGCAACTCAGGGCCCAAACCCACCCCTTACACACAGACAGATTCTTCTCTTCATCATGCCAGGAGCTGTAGAAAAGCAGAAACACTGATTTTGTTTTCTGAGATCAAGAAAACAAGTAGATCCAACTCTGTGATCACTGCTGTCTGGCAGAGACATCCCTGCTTCACCTTGAGATAAGGAGAAGGATGATAGGGTTGGCCTCTTCATTGCGCTCCTTTTTTTGTTGTAGTTGCATCAAAAGCAGATTTCCCTGTACACTCCTGTCTTTTTTTACAGGCACTGAACATGCATTAGCATCAGAATCACATAAGGAAACTTGCCATGGTCAGCAAAAGCACAAAATCAGCCCCTATGCTAAGTTGTTGTCATAGATATTCATTTCTGTGCTGTCAGATCTCCAAATAACTGCAGTTCTGCACAGCCTGTTGGCTGAAGCTGGGGGTAAAGGGGGCAGAATTGTGAAAGCAGAAGAGATGAATAGATCAGGAAAGTGCCTCAATTCTCAGGAAGGATTAGTCTGCGGCTCCACTCCTTCATCCCTATAGAGGAAATTTCAAGCATTTGAGAGGTCTGACAGATTTTCCATTTCAAGGATGACTAGAACAAATATACTTAGAGAAACATCTTAACCCTTTTAAAGATCTAATTCTTCATATGAGAAGAACACTAATGATCATTGTAATTACATTCTGTTTATTTTGGCAAAAACTGGATATTGTTCCTAACCTTAATATTCCAGGATACAGCTACTACAAACAGATGTTTTTTGATGAGATAAGCAGAAAGGGACCAGAAGCACAAGATGAAGCATTCTTTGGAAACTTCTTTGCTTTGAATCAATGAAGGAAATGCTTGGCAAAGCATGTTATACCATAGTGTAAGTGAAAGTGAAGGTCTCTCAGTCATGTCCGACTCTTTGTGACCCCATGGACTATACAGTCCATGGAATTCTCCAGGCCAGAATACTGGAGTGGGTAGCCTCTCCCTTCTCCAGAGGAGCTTCCCAACCCAGGGATTAAACTCAGGTCTCCTGCATTGCAGGCAAATTCTTTACCAGCTGAACCATAACAGAAGCCCAAGAAAAACTGGAGCAGAGAGACTATCCCTTCTAGAGTGGATCTTCCTGACCCAGGAATGGAACTGGGGTCTCCTGCATTGCAGACAGATGCTTTACCAACTGAACTATCAGGGTAGCCCTATACATAGTGAACCTGATGGAAATCATTTTTACTTGTTTTACAAGGCCTGTGTGCAACTGGTTATTCTTCTGCTCAGAACTACCTGTAAAGAGCAGTTTAATCAGTCT
This sequence comes from Bos mutus, assembly GCF_027580195.1. Classification (NCBI taxonomy): domain Eukaryota; kingdom Metazoa; phylum Chordata; class Mammalia; order Artiodactyla; family Bovidae; genus Bos; species Bos mutus. The sequence goes on from NC_091617.1 coordinate 54,662,268, forward strand.
CCATTTCAGTGAATGTTTTACCTTCCGGAGTTGGCATGTAAGTTTTTCCTGTGATGCTGGGAGTGATTCACAATTAATGGTTTCATTTTGTTTCTTCCCCAAAGTTAATAGGAAGCATAATATTATATGGCTATCATCTAAGTCCTAAAATGGTACTTAAAGAAATGACATCTGGCTTCATCTGAATTTACAGTATACTTTAGATTTCTTTCTTAGAAGTATTCAAACAATGCTAAACAAATAAGACAAAGAATATTCACTGCATTTTTTGTATAGAGATATTTGGTACTCTTTGAAATTTACTACTTCTATTTCCTAAAGATTAGATACCCAAAGACTTTTGTCTATGCTTTAATTTCTCAACATAGCAGAGATATTTGTATCTCACTTGCCCTACTTTTCATACACTGGAATGGTTTAGGATCTTCTAGAACTTTGCTCAGAGAAGGAGATGGCACCACACTCCAGTACTCTTGCCTGGAAAATCCCATGGACGGAGAAGCCTAGTAAGCTGCAGTCCATGGGGTCACTAAGAGTCAGACACGACTGAGCGACTTCCCTTTCACTTTTCACTTTCAAGCATTGGAGAAGGAAATGGCAACCCAGTGTTCTTGCCTGGAGAATCCCAGGGATGGGGAAGCCTGGTGGGCTGCCGTCTATGGGGTCACACAGAGTTGGACACGACTGAAGCAACTTAGCAGCAGCAGCAGAACTTTGCTACTCAGAGTGCAATCCACATATCAGCAGCATCTTATGGATAAGGGAGGGTCCCTTGTTAGAGATACAGAAACTCGGGACCTGCCGCATTGGCCTGTTGAATCAGAATCTGCATTTTAACAAGACCCCAGGGTGATTCCAGATGTTCAAGCTGGTTTTAGAAAAGGCAGAGGAACCAGAGATCTAATTGCCAACATCTGCTGGATCATGGAAAGAGCAAGAGAGTTCCAGAAAAACATCTATTTATGCTTTATTGACTATGCCAAAGCCTTTGACTGTGTGGACCACAATAAACTGTGGAAAATTCTGAAAGAGATGGGAAGACCAGACCACCTGACCTGCCTCTTGAGAAACCTATATGCAGGTCAGGAAGCAACAGTTAGAACTGGACATGAAACAGACTGGTTCCAAATAGGAAAAGGAGTACATCAAGGCTATATATTGTCACCTGCTTATTTAACTTCTATGCAGAGTGCATCATGAGAAATGCTGGGCTGGAAGAAGCACAAGCTGGAATCAAGATTGCCGGGAGAAATATCAATAACCTCAGATGAGCAGATGACACCACCCTTATAGCAGAAAGTAAAGAGGAACTAAAGAGCCTCTTGATGAAGGTGAAAGAGGAGAGTGAAAAAGTTGGCTTAAAGCTCAACATTCAGAAACAAAGATCATGGCATCTGGTCCCATCACTTCATGGGAAATAGATGGGGAAACAGTGGAAACTGTGTGAGACTTTCTTTTTTTGGACTCCAAAATCACTGCAGATGGTGACTGCAGCCATGAAATTAAAAGACGCTTACTCCTTGGAAGGAAAGTTATGACCCACCTAGATAGCATATTAAAAAGCAGAGACATTACTTTGCCAACAAAGGTCTGTCTAGTCAAGGCTATGGTTTTTCCAGTAGTCATGTATGGATGTGAGAGTTGGACTGTGAAGAAAGCTGAGCTCTGAAGAATTGCTGCTTTTGAACTGTGGTATTGGAGAAGACTCTTGAGAGTCCCTTGGACTGCAAAGAGATCCAACCAGTCCATTCTGAAGGAGATCAGCCCTGGGATTTCTTTGGAAGGAATGATGTTAAAGCTGAAACTGCAGTACTTTGGCCACCTCATGCAAAGAGTTGACTCACTGGAGAAGACTCTGCTGCTGGGAGGGATTGGGGGCAGGAGGAGAAGGGGATGACAGAGGATGAGATGGCTGGATGGCATCACCAACTTGATGTATGTGAGTTTGAGTGAACTCCGGGAGTTGGTAATGAACAGGGAGACCTGGTGTGCTGTGATTCATGGGGTCGCAAAGAGTTGGACACGACTGAGCGACTGAACTGAACTGACTGAACTGAACAGGGTGATTCATATTCACATTCAAATTTGAGAAGCATGCCCCAGAATAAAAACAGGTGTCTTACTCAGTTCAGGCTACTGTATTCTGAACTGAATACAATGGACTTGGTGACTAAAAAAAAAACAAACAGTTATTTATTTCTCACAGTTCCGGGAGCTGAGAAGTCTAAGATCAAGGCACCAGCTGATCCTGGTGAGGTCCTGCTTTTTGGTTTGCAGATGGCCATCTTCTGGTTGTGTTCTCACATGGAAGGAAGCAGAGAGACAGAGAGAGAGAGAGAGAGAGAGAGAAACAAGCTCTTCCTTCTTTTTATAAGGGCTCTAAACTGCATTCATCAGGAGTCTACCCTCATGACCTAATTACTGCCAAGGCCCAATGTTCTAACACTATCATATTAGGGGTTAGGATTTCAACATATGAATTTGGAGGGGAACACAAACATTTAAATTCCAATCTTTCTGGTCAGGCTTCAATGAGATAAAAGCAAATATATGTACGCCTATAAAGACAAATAAGAATTGACTTCACAGGAAGGTGAAGTGGAAAGCAGACTATATAGTAAAATGTAATATTCTCCAAAAAGAATTAAGCAACAGTGTTTCTGTTGAGACAAGTCTAAGTTAGCAGCTCTCACTTATATTTGCCATTTCATAAACCCAACATTATAGCAGAAAACAACCAAATGCACTATTCTAAAACTTTTCATGCCGTCTTTGTAGAAACCTTTCCATGTGCCTGGTTCTGTGTTAGTATTTTATATGCATTATCCCCCTTCATGGATCACAGCCTTGTCATGTCAAAGATGCTTACATAACTTAATGAAGCTGTGAGCCAATCTCATTCAAATAATTATTTTATGGTGCTCCACTTTCATATCCCTACTCCTTATTCAGGACAAGGAAGCTAAAAAATCTTATATCTATATAATCCATAGCCAATTTTGTAGATGGATGAATAGGAAACCAAGAAAAATATCTTAGTCCCCAGGTTCTATGTTGGCAGTTACTATCAGTTGAGATGTTACAAATTTCTGGTAGGTGACTCAGAGGGGCCCAGCGTTGTAGAAAGAGCAAATACCAACAGATCAAGTATAAAAGACTTCCAATTCCAATGGAATGTGGCAAAGATAGTGTCAATCACAGGGCGGGTAAAGCAAGATCAAAGGAATAAGCCAGAGTGGAACACAAGTTACTTGGAAATGCATCAGAGGCCTCCTGGAAGCAGGTAGAATTCTGGATTAGAAGTCTCCAGAGGGCAATCTAGAAGCAAAGCTCAGTTATCCTTGCTTTGGCCTCAGTTCCTTGTTTATAATGGCCTCCACTCTGCCTTTTGGCCATAACTCAAAGGTGACCATGTACAAAAGCCATTATTTGATAAAAAGTTGATGCTGGGAAATTTTTATTTGCACTGTTACCCACCCTGTTTTGTTGTTTAGTCGCTAAGTCAAGTGAGACTCTTTGTGACCCCATGGACTGCAGCACACCAGGGTTCCTTGTCTTTCACTATCTCCCAGAGTTTGCTCAAACTCATGTCCATTGAGTGGGTGATGCTATCCAACCATCTCATCCTCTGTGTCCCCTTCTCCTCCTGCCATCAGTCTTTCCCAGCATCAGGGTCTATTCCAATGAGTCGGCTCATCGCATCAGGTGGAAAAGAATAGGAGCTTCAGCATCAGTTCTTCTAATGAATATTCAGGGTTGATTTCCTTTAGGATGGACTGGTTTGCTCTCCTTGCAGTTCAAAGGACTCTGAAGAGTCCTCTCCAACACCACAGTTCAAAAGCATGAGTTCTTCAGCGCTCAGCCTTATTTGTGGTCCAACAGGCACACCCATATATGACTACTGGAAAAACCACAGCTTTGACTATATGGATCTTTGTCAGCAAAGTAATGTCTCTGTTTTTTAATACACTTTCTAGGTTTGTCATAGCTTTTCTCCCAAGGACCAAGAATTTTTTAATTCCATATTGTGTGACTTAGTGTCACTCTGTGCAACTTAATTTTAATCTACATCAACCTTAGTTGCAGGGGGCCTCAGAAGCCTGAGTTTTGAACTACAAAACATGTTTGTAGTTGTTTGTGTCAAACAACATGTGTCAAATGGCTCAAATGCATATAGACATGCATACACTTTAAAATATATAATTAATTATATTTATGTAATTATAGTTCTCCTTACTTTCAGGTGCTCTCAGGAAAGCTTAAGCGCAGATGATATGGTAAGTGTTAATGACAGCTGGGCTGGCTGACATCACTGCTATAAATGTTGCCTTCTGCTAATGCTGCTTCTCCAGGCACAAATATAATTTCTTAAAGAACTTAGGGTCAGGATTCTGGAATAAATATTTGTATTTTTGCATGTTCTTATGGTTTCAGGTATGCATCAGGTAAGAACAAGCCTTTTTATTTCTAGCAGTTGTGTTTTTAAAGAGAAAACATTGAAGGCTTTTTTCCTATTTTAATAGTATTTGGTCTGTATTTGCTGTGGAAGGAAACTCAAGAAGAGTTATTCTTAGTATCAATGTCCTATCAACCATGTAAGTAAATGCAGGAGAAAATTAATATGTTCTACCTGCAAAGTAGCATCAGTTAACATTGAGTTTTGTGGGAAGAAATTTGTTGTGTTGGATTAGCTCCACAGGGTACTAAGTAGATACCAAGAAGAATCCTATTTAAAGTTTAGAACTACAGTTTGTTTTAGGTACATTTTGACTTATCAGCTCTCATATCAAGGTAGTAATATATCCTACAATAATAATAATATCTCAGACAGATCATTTCTATAGAATGCTTACATGACTTTTGTTAATTGGTTTATGTAAATTATCTCTTTTAATGCTTTAGGAGGGGCTTCCCTGGTAGCTCTGCTGGTAAAGAATCTACCTGCAGTGCAGGAGAGTCTGGTTAGATTCCTGGGTTGGGAAAATCCCCTAGAGAAGGGATAGACTACTCACTCCAGCATTCTTGGGCCCCCCTGGTAGCTCACACAGTAAAGAATCTGCCTGCAATGTAGGAGACCTGGGTTTGATTCCCTGGGTTGGGAAGATCCCCTGAAGGAGGGCATGACAACCCACTCCAGTATTCTTGCCTGGAGAATCCCCATGGACAGAGGAGCCTGGTGCGCTACAGTGTGTGGGGTCACAAAGAGTCAGACATGACTGAATGACTAAGCACAGCACACCATAGCAATGCTTACATAGGAGGAGAAACAAATGTCCTTTGGTCCAAGACACTGAATCACAGGGAGGTTATTTCCCAACATGACACAGGTAATAATAATGATGGAGACTGAATTCAAATCCAGGCAGGCTGACTCCTAAGTCCAATCTCTTAGCCATCAAATTAGGTTGATCAAAAAGGATAAAAAGGGTTTTCCAAAATCCATTTCAGGACTTCAACTAGATGGATCGTAGAGGAAGCTTCTAGCAGGTCCATTAGAAGAAAGGAGAAGGTGGGGAGTTTTCTCCAATTCCAGATCCCACTAGATGCTCAGCTACACAAAAGGGAGACCCAGGACCCAAAATATTTTGAATTTGTTGTGGTTCAGTGCAGAAAAAGGGAAACAAGGATAACTAATGTCCCTAACCATGGGCGCTGCTGTGTTAAGAATGCCCCACTTTGCAGCTCTCTGTTTCCCAGAAAGCTGAAAGAATAAAACAAAAAAATGTAGACCTGAATAATAGAGAAAATAATTAATAAAAGCAGCCTTCATGACATCAGGAACTCAAAGTGAATTGTCTAAGAAATGGAGGAGGCTCTAAATCCTGTTGATAACAGCTAAAACACGAGGATAGTGATTTTTTGAAAAGTGAAGCAAGGCTTGAAAGTTACCCTAAGTAAAGTCTGGGGACAATTGACATCATTATGCTACACTTGTTTTATTGTACAATCTATATATCTTCCATCTCCCTACCTAGTTCAGTTCAGCTCAATTCAGTAGCTCAGTCATGTCCAACTCTTTGCAACCTCATTGGACTGCAGCACACCAGGCTTCCCTATCCATCACCAATTCCCAGAGCTTACTCAAACTCATATCCATTGAGTCAGTGATGCCATCCAACCATCTCATTCTCTGTCTTCCCCTTCTCCTCCTGCCTTCAATCTTTCCCAGCATTAGAGACTTTTATTTATTTATTTTAATTGGGGGCTAATTACAATATTGTAGTGGGTTTTGCCATACATTGACATGAATCAGCCATGGGTGTACCTGTGTTCCCCATCCTGAACTCCCCACCCTCTTCCCTCCCCATCCCATCCGTCAGGGTCATCCCAGTGCACCAGCCCTGAGCACCCTGTCTCATGCATCAAACCTGGACTGGTGATCTATTTCACATATGGTAATATACATGTTTCAATGCTATTCTTTCAAATCATCCCACTCTCACCTTCTCCTACAGAGTCCAAAAGTCTGTTTTTTATATCTGTGTCTCTTTTGCTGTCTCACATATAAGGTCATCATTACCATCTTTCTAAATTCCATAGATATGTGTTAATATGCTGTACTGGTGTTTTTCTTTCTGACTTACTTCACTCTGTATACTAGGCTCCAGGTCAGGTGGTCTGGTATTCCCATCTCTTGAAGAATTTTCCACAGTTTGTTGTGGTCCATACAGTCAAAGGCTTTGGCATAGTAAATAAAACAGAAGTAGACATTTTTCTGGAACTCTCTTGCTTTTTCAATGATCCAACGGATGTTTGCAATTTGATGTCTGCTTCTTCTGCCTTTTCCAAATCAAGCTTGAACATCTGGAAGTTCACAGTTCATGTACTGTTGAAGCCTGGCTTGGAGAATTTTGAGCATTATTTTGCTAGAGTGTGAGATGAGTGCAATTGTGCAGTAGTTTGAACATTCTCTGGCATTGCCTTTCTTTGGGATTGGAATGAAAACTGATCTTTTCCAGCAGGCAAATTGAGTGCAGCACTTTCACAGCATCATCTTTTAGGATTTGAAATAGCTCAACTGGAATTCCATCACCTCCACTAGCTTTGTTTGTGGTGATGCTTCCTAAGGCCCACTTGACTTCACATTCCAGAATGTCTGGCTCTAGGTGAGTGATCACACCATCGTGGTTATCTGGGTCATGAAGATCTTTTTTGTATAGTTCTTCTGTGTATTCTTGCCACCTCTTCTTAATATCATCTGCTTCTGTTAGGTCCATACCATAACTAGGTATCAGCTCCTTAAGAGCAGGGAAATGATTACATGCATTTTTCTGTCTTATGATGCCAACACATTAGAGAAAACCACGCAGGCAGTCTCTCCATTCCCACCCTCCTCATCCTGTTACTGTGCTTATAGCTTGCAGCACATTCTAGGGAATGAAATTCATTAAACAGCAGTTACACATGAGAGGAATTTAGGTGACTTTTACCATTCCAGATATCAAATGTTACCCCTAAAACTGCAGTGCTACCTCTGAAACTGAAGTTACTGACTCAATGGCCCTGACAAGATAGATTACATTTATTGTAAAATTTGTTTATTTTCAGAAGTCCACGTTATTCCATTTTTGCCATAATCTCTATATTACATTTACTAAGATTACTAAACTAATATTAACTTTTGCAGTTTCTAGGAGCACAGTCATTAGGTATTTTCTGTGGAACATGCTGCCTCCCCCCAATAATCTTAGAAAATGCCTGCTAATGACTTGCTCTCCTTGTTAGATCACTCGAGTAACAAAGTAAGAAGCCAGCCTCAGACTCACAGGCTATAAATCTCAATTCTGTGTGACTGCAGAGAAGTTATTTAACTCCTTTAAGCCTGTGCCCTTATCTGAAGAAAACCTGTATGAACATGGTTAACTCAGAGCATCTAGGCAAAGATGAAATGACATATCAAGTGCCTAGCAGTGTCTGGTATACAGTTAGCACTGATGAGTGTTAGGCATTATTATTATCTTTCTTTCTGATCCCTTAGTGCTCGAGTTTTAGTTACCAGGTCCTTTGCCAGTATTATGAACCTTCCTGGATACCATCTAAAGTGTCATCCTAGAGTCTGTTGCTTCACAACAAGATAGTCGAGATTATCACTGGAGACGCTGCACTGCAATTTCCCACTAAGTGTCTTTAACATACAGTTTCTCTTTGCACAGAACTTTTATTCACCTCTCTCCATTCTGAAGTTGACCCCACCTATCTCAATCCATGATTTTTTTTTCTATGCTCAGTATAGCTTGAAGGCAATTCCAACAGGTTTTAGTCTTTCTCTATCAGTATGATTTATTGTATATCTGCAGGGTCTGGGTTAAAATTGTCTAAATGTGATTAGCTATGAACAAAAGCAATACACGGTAAAGAATGACACAGCCACTGTCTTGTCCTTCAGGGTGTTAAGGGTGATCACATTTTCCTACTTTATTGGGGAAAAGCTCATTCTGCTGAAGGCATTAGGGCAAGGTGATGAAATGCTGCTGCATATAATTTGATATTAAGTATTACCTTCATAATACCTATGTCTTTCTGCCACAGAAGCTAAACCATTTGCAAGCATTAATGTGGCACAATTGAGTACAAACCATTTTCCTTTGTGTCTCCCTGGCGGTGGTGGAGTTAAAATGATAATAATAATGATAAAATATGTTTTGTTTGCAAGGCAAATGATTAGCAATAAAGATGAATAATAACTTTTTATTAAAAATTAGAGTAAATAGCAGATGGCTGAACCCTTGGATACCCTGACAGAAAAAAATCCTTGGTGTTCTAGCTTGAGCACTTTGGGAAATATGCATGGTACTTATTTTCTGATGAGTAACAGCATGTAGCATTGTTAAGCCTGATTAAGCAAATTTAATTAGCATTAGTCAACGCATTTTTGTAAGTGGATAAAATATATTCCAGTTTAGGCATGATTGTTAATCTTTAATTTATGAGATAAAAGTTAAAATGCAACCATAAAATATTAAAATTGCAATAAACTGCATTTAAAGGAACTTATGTTGTTAGATTTTTTCAATTATTTTTTAATTCTACAATTCAAAGGGAATTGCCCTAGTGTTTCCCTGTTTCTTCAGTTTTGTTATTATATATCAGGTAGCAGAGGTAAAAATGGTAACATGAGCCCTATGTTCCCAACTGAGGATATCTAAATTGTAAATGACTTAGGACCACATTACTCTAAAATCAGGTTTTATAATATTCTTCAAAACCTGGGGGGTTTTTTGTATGTGTTAGTTGTTCAGTCATGTCCATACTCTTTGCGACCCCATGGACAACAGTAGCCCACCAGGCTTCTCTGTTCCTGGAATTCTCCAGGCAAGAATACTTAAGTGGGTTGCCATTCCCTTCACCAGGGAATCTTCCTGATCAGGGAGCAAACCCAGGTCTCCTGCATTACAGGCAGATTTCTTATCAACTTAAACATCAGGGAAACCCTTGTGTTGTATAGGACTTACTTATTTGTTTAGTATTTACTTATTCATATAGGACTTACTTATTTGTATAGGACTTATTTAGTATTTACTTATTTTATACAGGACTTATTTATTTAGGGTTCTTGAGAAGTAAGACAGGAGGAAGTAAGTAAGTGAGGCAGGAGGAAAATTAAATAAACTTATCTTAGAAAATAAAATTATCATAGAAAAATAATTAATTTAAAAATCCAGAAATCATTCAAACAAGATATTCTCAAGATTGGAGGAAATAATATCCCAAACTAACTTGAGACTTTTCAAGCCTAAATTAATCCTTTTAACACTAATCACCAATAATTAAGTAGATGCTGGTAGAGGGCAGGACCTTCTGCTTCACACAATTATCTTTCCTGAAAAATACTACATCCTGATCAAGCACAAGATTTTATGCAGTTTTCTAGAATTTATATGTCACAGCCAATCATACTAGATGAAAGATTTGTGAAAAAATTATTTTAAAAATTTGTTTAAAATTATTTTCTCTCCAACTTTTCTTTCCTTAGATTCCTTTTCTTTCTCTCTCTCTTCCAGATCAACTACTTTAAAGTTTAAAAAAGCTGGTCAGAAGAAAGTACGTGTGTATGTGTGTTGGTGAGTGTAGTAGGAGGCAGGTAGAAGGAGCATTTGAGTTTAGCCACTTTATAGAAAAATGGGAGTATCAGTTCAGTTCAGTTCAGTCACTCAGTTGTGTCCGACTCTTTGTGACCCTATGAATTGCAGTACGCCAGGCCTCCCTGTCCATCACCAACCCCCAGAGTTCACTCAAACTCATGTCCATTGAGTCGATGATGCCATCCAGCTATCTCATTCTCTGTTGTCCCCTTCCCTCCCAGCATCAGAGTCTTTTCCAATGAGTCAACTCTTCGCATGAGGTGGCCAAAGTACTGGAGTTTCAGCTTTAGCATCATTCCTGCCAAAGAACACCCAGGACTGATCTTTAGAATGGACTGGTTGGATCTCCTTGCAGTCCAAGAGACTCTCAAGAGTCTTCTCCAACACCACAGTTCAAAAGCATCAATTCTTCAGGGCTCAGCTTTATTCACAGTCCAACTCTCACATCCATACATGACTACTGGAAAAACCATAGCCTTGAATAGACGGACCTTTGTTGGTAAAGTAATGTCTCTGCCTTTGAATATGCTATCTAAGTTGGTCAGAACTTTCCTTCCAAGGAGTAAGCGTCTTTTAATTTCATGGCTGCAATCACCATCTGCAGTGACTTTGGAGCCCCAAAAAATAAAGTCTGACACTGTTTCCACTGTTTCCCCATCTATTTCCCATGAAGTGATGGGACCAGATGCCATGATCTTAGTTTTCTGAATGTTGAGCTTTAAGCCAACTTTTTCACTCTCCTCTTTCACTTTCATCAAGAGGCTTTTGAGTTCCTCTTCACTTTCTGCCATAAGGGTGGTGTCACTGGCATATCTGAGGTTATTGATATTTCTCCCAGCAATCTTGATTCCAGCTTGTGCTTCATCCAGCCCAGCATTTCTCATGATGTTCTCTGCATAGTAGTTAAACAAGCAGGGTGACAATATACAGCCTCGACGTACTCCTTTTCCTATTTGGAACCAGTCTGTTGTTCCATGTCCAGTTCTAGGCCATCATTAATCCTATCCAAAAATATTTTATCAAATCCCAACAGGAGCTCTAAAAATGGTAGCCATATACCTTAATCCCAAGAACATGTCTGGCCACATAGGGAGACTCCTCCTCAACTGCAATAGGAGCACTGAGACTACAGACCTCAGAAGTATGTAGTCTTTGACCAAGGATATGGGGGCGGGGGGCAGGGGAGTGTGCGGGGACAGAGGCGTGAGGAAAGGAAAAAGCTTTCACTTGAGGAAGTGTTTAAAAGGTCAGAATGAGAGAGGTATCCTCATTCAGAATACTCATTTCATGTATTCATTCAATCAATGTGCCAGGCACTGTGCTAACTACTGGGCTTACAACACTGAGAAAAACTGACACAGTTATTATACTTCACTGAAGTATAAATTTTTTCTCTTTGTTTATTCTTGATGTTCTAAGTTTTTCCAGTTTATATATTTTTAGATCAAAATTTCCATTTCTTTATATTATATATTTCCTTGTTACGGATCTTTCAGTTCTAATTACTGTCTTAAGAATGTTTGCAGTTGCACTTTCAAAACTTCTATGATGGCTGCTTCAAAGTCTTTGTCAGGTAATTCCTATCTTGCCATTGGCATCTGTTAATCATCTTTTCCCATGAAAGTCAGTATTGTTTCCTTATTCTTTGTGTGCAGAATAATTTCTATTGAATTCTGGATATTTTGAGTATTTCCTTATGAGAACCTATATATTGTTTAAACCCTATGGAGAATATTGATATTTTTGTTTTAGCATGCACATGACTTGATTAGTTTCATCCCACAGGTTCCAATCCATCTTCAGTGGCCTATGGTTTCAAAGTTGGTCCAATTATCGATGCCTTTGCAGATAGGACACCCAATATTTCATGAAATGTACGTATACTCAAGTATTGTATTTTTATTTGATTTCATTTATATATATATATATATATATATATATATATATATATATATATACAGTTTATCTGAAATTCAAATTCAACTGGAATCTTGTATTTTTCTTGCCAAACATGGCAGTCTTATATGCAGACTATTGGACTATTTGCAGACTATCCATTCAATAGTTTGACAGTCTTACTTGTAGATTATTGGAATTTGTCCTAAGTGTTAGCTATCCAGGGATGATCTATACCTTATTTCCCAAAGTAAAAATAACAACAACAACTGTATTTGAGAGATATATGTCTTTATCTTGATTCTCAAAGTCATTAGTATGCCAGTAAAGATCAGACTCCTGTAAGTATAAGTATAGAGAGACAGGAAAGTGAAAACCAACAGCTTAGGTCATGCCTTCATAGTCACAGTTTCACTAAAAAGGAGGATGCTGCTTTCCTGACATGCCACTGCCCTGCACAATGGCCTGGTCTTGAAGATTTGAGAATGGGGTAAATTGAAGTGAAAGTCACTCAGACATGTCCAATTCTTTGTGACCTCATGGACTATACAGCCCATGGAACTCTCCAGGTCACAATACTGGAGTTGATAGCCTTTCCCTTCTCCAGGGGATCTTCCCAACCCAGGGATTGAACCCAGGTCTCCCTCATTATAGCTGGATTCTTTACCAGCTGAGCCACAAGGGAAGCCCAATAACAGGGTAAGGGAGGGGAAAAAACTGGGTGCTGTAGCCTGAATCTTTGTGTCCCTCCAGAATTCGTATGTTGAAATCTGACCCTTCAAGGTAGTGGTATTAGGAGATGGGGCCTTGGGGAGGTGATGTGGTCATCAGGGCAGAGCCCTCACAAATGGGATTCAGTTCAGTTCAGTTCAGTCACTCAGTCATATCAAACTCTTTTCGACCTCACAGACTGTAGCATGCCAGGCTTCTCTGTCCATCACCAACTCCCGGAGCTTACTCAAACTCATCTCCATTGAGTTGGTGATGTCATCCAACAATCTCATCTTTTAACATCCCTTCTCCTCTCACCTTCAATCTTTCCCAGCATCAGGGTCTTTTCAAATGAGTCAGTTCTTCACATCAGGTGGCCAAAGTATTGGAGTTTCAGCTTCAGCATCAGTCCTTTCAATGAATATTCAGGCCTGATTTTCTTTAGGATTGACTGGTTGGATCTCCTTGCTGTCCAAGGGAATCTCAAGAGTTTTCTCCAACATCACAGTTCAAAACTATCAATTCTTTGGTGCTCAGTTTTCTTTAAAGTCCAAATCTCAAATCCATGCATGACTACTGGAAAAACAACAGCTTTGACTAGATGGACTTTTGTTGCCAAAGTAATGTCTTTGTTTTTTAATACACTTTCTAGGTTGGTTATAATTTTTCTTCCAAGGAGCAAGTGTCTTTTAATTTCATGGCTGCAGTCACCATCTCCAGTGATTCTGGAGGCCAAGAAAATAAAGCCTCTCACTGTTTTCATTGTTTCCCCACCTATTTGCCATGAAGTGATGAGACCAGATGCCATGATCTTAGCTTTCTGAATGTTGAGTTTTAAGCCAACTTTTTCACTCTTCTCTTTCACTTTCATCAAGAGACTCTTTAATTCTTTTTCACTTTGTGCCATTAGGGTGGTATCATCTGCATATCTGAGGTTATTGACATTTCTCCCGGCAATCTTGAATTCAGCTTGTGTTTCATCCAGTCCAGCATTTTTCATGATGTACTCTGCATACAAGTTAAATAAGCAGGGTGACAATATACAGCCTTGACATACTCCTTTCCCAATTTGGAACCAATCTGTTGTTCCATGTCCAGTTCTAAGTGTTGCTTCTTGACCTGCATACAGATTTCTCAAGAGGCAGGTCAGGTGGTACGGTATTCCCATCTCTTTAAGAATTTTCCAGACTTTGTTGTGATCCACACAGTCAAAGGCTTTGGCATAGTTAATAAAACAGAAGTAGATGTCTTCCTGGAATCTAATTTTTTCAATGATCCAGCAGATGTTGGCAATTTGATGTCTGCTTCCTCTGCCTTTTATAAATCCAGCTTGAACATCTGGAAGTTCATGGTTCATGTACTGTTGAAGCCTGGCTTGGAGAATTTTGAGCATTACTTTGCTAGCGTGTGAGATGAGTGCAATTGTGTGGTAGCTGGAACATTCTTTGGCATTACCTTTCTTTGGAACTGGGATGAAAACTGACCTTTTCCAGTTCTGTGGCCACTTGTGACTTTTCCAAATTTGCTGGCATATTGAGTGCAACACTTTCACAGCATCATCTTTTAGGATTTGAGATAGCTCAACTGGAATTCCATCACCTCCACTAGCTTTGTTTGTGGTGATGCTTCCTAAGGCCCACTTGACTTCACATTCCAGGATGTCTGGTTCTAGGTGAGTGATCACACCATCGTGGTTATCTGGGTCATGAAGATCTTTTTTGTATAGTTCTTCTGTGTATTCTTGCCACCTCTTCTTAATATCTTCTGCTTCGGTTAGGTCCATACCATTTCTGTCCTTTATTGAGCCCATCTTTGCATGAAATGTTCCCTTGGTATCTTTGATTTTCTTGAAGAGATATCTAGTCTTTCCCATCATTATTGTTTTCCTCTATTTCTTTGCATTGATCACTGAGGAAGGCTTTCTTATCTCTCCTTGCTATCCCTTGGAACTCTGCATTCAAATGGGTATATCTTTCCTTTTCTCCTTTACCTTTCGATTCTCTTCTTTTTCTCAGCTAGCTATTTTTAAGGCCACCTCAGACAACCATTTTGCCTTTTCAAATTTCTTTTTCTTGGGGATGGTCCTGATCATCTTGGGGATGCCTCTTGTACAATGTCATGAACCTCCATCCATAGTTCTTCAGGCAATCTGTCTATCAGATAATCCCTTGAATCTATTTGCACTTCCACTGTATAATCATAAGGGATTTGATTTAGGTCATACCTGAATGGTCTAGTGATTTTCCCTAACTTTCTTCAATTTAAGTCTGAATTTGGCAATAAGGAGTTCATGATCTGAGCCACAGTCAGATTCTGGTCTTGTTTTTGCTGATTGTATAGAGCTTCTCCATCTTTGGCTGCAAAGAATATAATCAATCTGATTTTGGTGTTGACCGTCTGGTGATGTCCATGTGTAGAGTCTTCTCTTGTGTTATTGGAAAAGAGTGTTTGCTATGGCCAGTGTGTTCTCTTGGAAAAACTTTATTAGCTTTTGTCCTGCTTCATTATGTACTCCAAGGCCAAATTTGCCTGTTACTCCAGGTGTTTCTTGACTTCCTACTTTTGCATTCCAGTCCCCTATAATGAAAAGAACATCTTTTTGGGGTGGTTTTGGGTGTTAGTTCTAGAAGGTCTGGTAGGTCTTCACAGAACCGTTCAACTTCAGCTTCTTCAGAATTATCTGTCAGGACATAAACTTGGATTACTGTGATATTGAATGTTTTGCCTTGGAAATGAACAGAGATCATTCTGTCATTTTTGAGACTGCATCCAAGTACTGCATTTCAGACTCTTTTGTTGACTATAATGGCTACTCCATTTCTTCTAAAGGATTCTTGCCCACAGTAGTAGATATAATGGTCATGTGAGTTAAGTTCACCCATTTCAGTCCATTTTAGTTCACAGATTCCTAAAATGTCCATGTTCACTCTTGCCATCTCTTGTTTTACCAGTTCCAATTTACCTTGATTCATGGACCTAACATTCCAGGCTCCTATGCAGTATTGCTGTTATATCATCAGACTTTACTTCCATCACCAGTCACATCCACAATTGGGTGTTGTTTTTGCTTTGGCTCCATCTCTTCATTCTTCCTAGAGTTATTTCTCCACTGATCTCCAGTAGCATATTGGGTACCTACTGACCTGGGGAGTTCACCTTTCAGTGTCCTATCTTTTTGCCTTTTCATACTTCATGGGGTTCTCAAGGTAAGAATACTGAAGTGGTTTGCCATTCCCTTCTCCAATGGACCATGTTTTGTCAGAGCTCTCCACCATGACCCGTCCATCTTAGATGACCCTACATGGCATGCCTTATTGTGTCACTGAGTCAGACAAAGCTGTGGTCCATGTGATCAGATTAGTTAGTTTTCTGTGATTGTGATTTTCATTCTGTCTGCCCTCTGGTTGAGAAGAATAAGAGGCTTATCCTTCAAGAAGCTTCCTGATGGGAGATACTGACTGAAGGGGAAACTGGGTCTTGTTCTGACTTTGAGGAGATATCCCTCGTCCAAGGATAGAGAAGCCCCAGCAAGATGGTTGGCATTGGAGTCGTGGCTGTGTGGTGTTGGAATGACTTTGAGGAGATACCCCCACATCCAAGGGCAAAAGAAAAGCCCTGCAAGGTGGTAGGAGGGGCAAAATCATGTTTAGAATGAAACCCCATACCCAGCAGAGATGCTCAGAGGGCTCAAACAAACCTTGGGCACCCCAGGGCCCAGAGACCCCAAAGAGACTGAGACAGAAGTTGTTTGAGTGTCTCCTGTGGGGTATGGGTCTGTAGTGGACTGCTATAGGGGCAGAGGTTCTGGGTGCAGTAGACTTTGGAATGGCATAAGCCCTCTTGAAGGAGGTTGCATTAATCCTGCCACAGAGCCACCAGAACTTACACAGGACTGGGAAAAAAGACTCTTGAGGGGCACAAACAAAACCTTGTATGCATCAGGACCCAGGATAAAGAAGCAGTGACCCCACAAGAGACTGACCTAGACTTGCCTGTGAGTGTTCAGGAGTCTCTGGCAGAGGTGTGGATAAGCAGTGGCCTGCTACAGGGTTGGGGGCACTGAGTGCAGCAGTGCATGCATGGGACCTTTTGAAGGAGGTGGGCATTATCTTCATTACCTCCTCCATACTTTGGTCTCAGGTCAAATAACACAGAGGGAATACAACTCTGGCCATCAATAGAAAATTGGATTAAAGATTTACTGAATGGAATTAATATCCTTAAAAAAAGACCCCAGAGGAATTCCCTACCCCTTCTACCATGTAAGGATAGAGAAGTCAGCAGTTTGCAGCCTTAAGGAGGGCTTTCATCATTCCAAATCTACTGATACCTTGATCTTGGACTTCTCAGCCCCCAGAGCACTGAAAAATCAATTTTTGTGGTGTATACGCTACCTGTGTGCACGTCCTTGGTCATTCAGTCACGTCTGACTCTTTGTGACCTCATGAACTGTAGCCCACCAGGTTCTTCTATCCATTGGATTCTCCAGGCAAAATACTGAAGTGGGTTGCATTTCCAACTCCAGGAGATTGAAGCTACGTCTCTTGTGTCTCCCGCACTGGCGGGTGAATTCTTTTCCACTGCATCACTAGTCTAATGCTATTTTTGTTACAGCAGCCCAAAAGGACTGAGACACTGGGGTATTTTCCCCACTATTTTTGAGATTTAAAATTTCCCTGTTTTACTCCTCAAGCCAGATTTACATGTCAATATTTACTTTTTAGATTTCCTTTCAGGAAAGCTGCCTATAATTTCTCAAGTTTTCATAGCTGCAATGGAGAGGAAGATTGACATGTATTTATTCCATCTTACCCAGAACCTACAACATCAAATCTTAGAAGACTGCAATGAGTTAAACACATATATTACAATCCCTAGGGAAATCAACAACAAATAATGAAAACATATATACTTATAGCAACAAATTCCAAAGAGAAACTAAAATATACAATAAAATATTTTTAAATATAAAGAAATGCAAGAAAGGAAAAATAGAGGAACCAAAAAGACTTGAGACAAATAGTAAGAAAGCAGACCTAAATACAATCATATCAATGGTTACGTTAAAGAAAAATAGGTTTCTATATACGTTATTTTGGAAGGACTAGAAATTAGCAAAGTACATTCTGTTAGCAGCTCCTTAAATTTAATATGGAATGAAGCTGAGAGGATGGGAGTCAAGAAAAGGCAAGAGAAGCTGAGGAAGGGTATACGTGGAAGAAGTCTGGGAAAAGAGAATGCCTAGGCTGGACCTGGTCATTCTTGGGAAAAATGGAATACTGATGATGTTAACTACTTCTGGATCTCTAAGTTTTACTTTCTCCTTCTCAAGCAGCACTTGGGCAATAGATCCTCATTTAGAAGACTCTTCTGAGGTATTTAAAAATCACTGAGACTAGGCAAAACTTTTGGCAACTTGCCCGTAGTTTGAGTCAAATACTTACACACTATCAGCTACTATGCTACAGTAGATGATACATGGAGGATGGATGGATGGACAGAGAGATAGATACTTTTCTCATACTCATCAAAATCTTCACAGGATATATTATAGTCCTTTTTATAGTTTAAGAAGCACATGATTTAGAAGTGTATAGAATTTACCCTAGAAGTGGGGCTCATATTTTGAATCCAGGATTGTCTTTAAATTAAATCCATGCTCTTTCCACTCTACAATGTTTTTATTCTTGTCAACAGATCTTAGCATCTACAACAGATAAAGTGAAGACACTTTATTGGGACCATTATTGGGAGCCTTGTGTAGGACTGAAGCAAGACCAGTTTAGATTATAACAACCAGATGTATGAAGACTAAAAATCGTTTTGACTTACTTTCAGTGTTGTATCATATTGCCAGCTCCCCAAAGAAAGGAGAAAGTACTTGATTGATGACTGAATATATAAACAAGTGAAGCGAATGACAGCATTTCATGAACAACTGATCACTGAGTACCTGTCAACAAGCACAAGCCCATTTATTTGGCCTACATACATTATTATGTAATCGAAGGGATCATTCAAAAAGAGGCATTAGTAGTACTACAAGAACAATACTTGACATTTCTAACAAGTGTTGATAATTAAAAGGCAAAGACCAATTTAAATAATTTTCCTGTGGTCATGTATGGATGTGAGAGTTGGACTGTGAAGAAGGCTGAGCACTGAAGAATTGATGCTTTTGAACTGTGGTGTTGGAGAAGACTCTTGAGAGTCCCTTGGACTGCAAGGAGATCCAACCAGTCCATTCTGAAGGAGATCAGCCCTGGGATTTCTTTGGAAGGAATGATGCTGAAGCTGAAACTCCAATACTTTGGCCACCTCATTCAAAGAGTTGACTCATTGGAAAAGACTCTGATGCTGGGAGGGATTGGGGGCAGGAGGACAAGGGGACGACAGAGGATGAGATGGCTGGATGGCATCACTGACTCGATGGATGTGAGTCTGAGTGAACTCTGGGAGTTGGTGATGGAAAGGGAGGCCTGGCGTGCTTCGATTCATGGGGTCACAAAGAGTCGGACATGACTGAGCGACTGATCTGATCTGATCTGATATTAAAATCAAAATCAAATTAAAATTCTAAAGATGAAGAGCATCTGGAAATTAACTCTTCCAGGACTTTAGCAAGTAGAATTCTAAATATACTCAAAAATTTTTTTTTACTCTTAATAAGAATTCTGCATTCCATTTTTTAAGATATAGAAAAGTATTTTTAATTCAATCAAACTGAGAATCATTTTCTATATGTGCTGAACATGTAATAGAGATATTCTCCATTCAGTTTATTTTGGGGGGATGAAGCTTAAAAATATACATTCATTTAAATTAATAAGTAGGAATAATCTGACTTGTGTTCCTACATTATACATAAATGCCAGGGAAGCCCACACTTTAGGGTTAGCATTAATGCATTTCTGGCATTCCTGTACTTATGTGCTATGGTAATTTAGATTGAGGTTAAGCCAGATCATATTTACAGTAATAAAACTCTCTTCATATTGAAGAGAGTCATCTTTAGCTTCTGAGGCAGTTATTCAGTACCACCCCATGTGTTTGCCAACAAGATATTGTTAAAAAATAACTCAGTAACAGCAGGCAGTATAACTTCACTCTGAAGAACCGCTGGCACACAAGTGAACATGGCTTCTAATGAAGGAATCTCGAGGCTCGGCTTCTGAGCACACAAGAAACAGTCAATCTGCTTGCTTTTTAAGATTCTTAAGAAGGAGGAAAAAAGTACTAGTATTTTGTAAAGTATTTACCATGCACCACGATCCATGAAATAATCTCATTTAAACCTTACAACTAAGCCCCTTTTTTAGCAGATAAGGAAACTGAGAACCCAAGCTGTTCAGAAAACATAATAAGAGATTTTCACCCATGTTTAACAAAAGAAAACCAAAGGTTTCTGACTGTACTGTATTATACTTCTATCTGCCTATGAGACTCCTAACATGGCCAACAAAAAAACCTATTCCACCCACAAATAAAACCCATCATATCATGGTTCTGCAGAGAAACAATAATAGTATGGATAGATAAATAGATGAAGAGATTTTTAAATAGGTGTGTTGCATGCTCAGTCACTAAGTTATACCTGATTCTTTAGGAACCCATGGACAGTAGCCTGCCAGGCTCCTCTGTCCATGAGATTTCCCAGGCAAGAATACTGTAGTGGGTTGCCATTTCCTTCTCTATGGAATCTTCCTGACCCAGGGATCCAACCTCTCTCTTGCATTAGCAGGTGGACATGGAATGGAAAGAGATTTTTTAAGAACTGGTTTATGCAGTTATGGAAGTTAAAAAGTTCCAAGATCTGTAGTCAGCAAGCTGAAGAAACAATGGTGTGGTTCCAGTTCTAAAGCCAGCAGGCTTGAGACTTAAAAAAAAGAGACTATGTTTCAGTTCAAGTTTGAAGGCAGGAAATAACTGATGTCTCAGCTCAAAGGCAGTGGGCATAAAGAATTCCCTCTTCAGTCTTTTTGTTCAACTTAGGCCTTCAGCTGATTGAATGAGGCCCACCTACTTTAGAAAGAGCAGTTTACTTTACTTAGCTTACTAATTCAAATGTTAATCACACCCAGGAACTCCCTCACAAACATACACAGAATAATGTTTGACCAAACATCTGACCACTCTGTGGCCCAGTCAAGTTGACACATAAAATTAACCATTATACACGTTAGATGTATGGAATCATTAGCATATCATCGATCCTTTTCAGCCACTGTCCCACATTGCTGATTTTACTAACAACATTAACAGATGTGTAGAAGTATTGTGAGTTATATTGCAACACGTTTCAACACTAACATAGCGAATGCCTTAAATGAGATAATTACTATAACCTTCAGTAGTGCCTACCAGCAGTAGTCAATTTGGCATTTAAAGACTTTAAAATCTATTCTATAGGAATACACAAGGCATAGGTACAGTGTCTATGTGCATTGCACCTTTGTTTATAATACTGAAAGTTTAAAGCAAAGTAAATATCCAACAATAACAAAAGAGCTAAATAAATTATAGTGCAACCATATCATAGGATACTATTTAGTCATTAAAAATAATTCAATGTTTTTATTGGAACATAAAATATTTATGATGAATTATATGATCTTACTTTTGTGAATACATATATACACACACACATATGTGTGTGTGTGTGTGTGTGTGTGTGTGTGTGTGTGTATATATATATATATATATACATACATACATACATGTAAGTTTCCCAGATGGTGCTTAGAGGTAAAGAACCTACTTCCCAATGCAGGAGACTTAAGAGATGCAGGTTCAATCCCTGGATTAGAAAGATCCCCTGGAGGAGGACATGGCAACCCACTCCAGTATTCTTACCTGGAGAATCCCATGGACAGAGGAGCCTGGAGGGCTGAAGGGCACAAAGAGTTGGACATGACTGAAATGACTTAGCACATATGCATATACATATACGGGGCTTCCCAGGTGGCACTAGTGGTAAAGAACCACCCACCAATGCAGGAGATGTAAGAGATACAGGTTTGATCCCTGGGTCGGGAATATCCCCTGGTGAAGGAAATGGCAACCCACTCCAGCATTCCTACCTGAAGAATCCCATGGAGAGAGGAGCCTGGCAGGCTATGGTCCACAGAAAGACAAAGAGTTGGACATGACTGAATCGGCTTAGCAGGCATGCACATATCTGAAGTTTACAAAGTACAGTGGTTTTCCTTGATGAGTAAGAAGATATGTGCTGTTGTTGTGAGAATGAACAATTCCTTTCACATGGCTAGAAACTGAGGGTGGCCTCTAGGAAATGAGAATGACCCATGGCTGAGAGCCAGCAAGAAAATGGGGACATCATTCCTACAACCATAAGGAATGGTACTCAGCCAAGAACCTGAATGAGTTGAGAAAACTCCCAATGAAAATGTAATCAACTGACACCTTGATTTCTGCCTTGTACAACCCTGAGCAGAAGACCCAGCCATTCTGTGTCTGGACTCCTGACCTATAGATCTGTGAAGTAATAGATCTTTCTGTAGCCACTGTATGTAATAATGTGTTATGGAGCAACAGAAAACTAATATAATCATTTTAGCATATTACAGAAATGCTGTACATGTTCAATTAAAATAATAGTAATATTGAATATAATAAACAGAGGAAAAGGTTAGATTTTCAAAATAATCACTTGATTTTCTATGTTGAATAATGTTATTAAAATTTTTGTAACTTAATATGGTGACAGACGAAAGCTAAAGTTATCTTTTTGGTCATTTTGCAATGTATACAAATGTAAAATACTTATTGTATACCTGAAACTAATATAATGTTATATGTTAATTATACTCCAATAAAAAAAATTCTTCCTGGTCAGAGCTTTAATTTAAATATCAAACAAAAATAAAATTATCAAAGCTGCACAGGTTTGAAATCACCTGCATTTTCAGTTTTTAAAATGTATACAAATATCTTCAATTAAGTGGTATGCAGATTTTAATTATGGATAGGTAAATTGTGATGGAACAAATTAAAAACTTTCAATATTTCAAAAGCTTCACTTTTAATTCAAGCAATTGGAAATCTTCAATGGTATCTCAATACATCAAAAGAAATCGTAGACTACAGTCTGACAATATTTTCCACAATTGCATTCTGCTTTATTTTTTCTACTACTGTTCTCTTCCCATTTTATGTGTCTTTGGACTCCCTCAGCCTGCCTCTTAGGTGAAAGACTTACTAGCTAAGCAAGACCCAGTTAAATTCATCTAAGAAGTCTGCCCTCACAACCAGTAGAACCCCTCTCTCCCTCTCCACATTTCAAAAAAACTATTTTACTATGATAGTATACTGTCATCTGTTTTGTTTTACATTTATATGTGCATGTAATGTCACTGTCACAAGACTGTATATTCCAAGCTGTGAGGGACTGTCCTCTTCCTGGTCTGTAACGCCTAGGACAGTGCTAAACATTTTACTTATGGTCAAAAAAGTGAGTACTGAGTTTTTAAAAACTTCAGATCTTGCCAATGCACAAGAACAAGACATGAACACAATGTACATAATTTTAATTTAAGAAAGTCTGAATCCAAATAAAGACCTAATGAGAACTAGAGAAATTCAGGTTTTTGAAAATGAGGAGAATGATTTTGCTCAGAGATTGAACAGATCATAACAACTGGCAAATGAAATTGGGAGCACAATAAAAGAGATTCGGAATGAGAGGAAGGTCATATTTAAGAACTAGAAACAAAGCACTGTATGTATAATATTCATTACACCTCTACAGTTTCTGCTGCAGCATTTTACATTATTCAAATCTTTTTATCAACTGCTTATGACAATATTTGCCTCCTTTATGAATTCATTTTCAGTACAGTCTGGTACTGTGGTTGACTTTGAAAGATATTCTAATTTAAGTTTATCAGAATTGGACAGAGGACCATACTGACTGAATAGGAAGTTTTATGCATATGAAATTCAGAATGCCTCAAACATAACTAAAATCACTGCAAGCCCAAGGGAAATATAAAACATTATATACTAGAAACTAGTTTACTATCATGCAATTATTTTACACTCTCTGAAAATAATATTGATGTACTTCTGTAAAATACAAATAATATAAAAGTCTGGTTGAGACATCCATTTATTCAGTTGAATGTTTATAGAGTACACAGTATATGTAAGATTTATTATCATATTCTATAAAGGATACAAATATAAGAATATAACTATAAAGAGGAAGAGAAGTAGAAAAAAATGGGAATTTAATTAAACCAATTCAGTATTCTATCTATACCAAGCCCTGCCTTGTAATAATGATGATAATAATAGCTAACATTTGCTGAGTGTTTACTATATCTAGTTATAATTCTGTGTGTCTATGTGGATTGCATCATTTAATATTTAGAACAAATCTATGAGCTTAATAGTGTTAACTTTCCCATTTTTTAGATGAGGAAATTGCAGTAGAGGAATTAAGTAACTTTCTAAATGTTGCAAAGCTAGGAATTTTAAAGGTGAAATTTGAATTTAACAGCAGACACTTTGAACCTAACCTATATACCATATACTTCCTGCTAGGTTTTATTACCTCCATTTTGCAGTGCAAGAACCTGAGGTTCAGAGAGATTAAGTGGGTTTCCCAGAAACAGATTCCTTGTCAGTGACAGGGTTAGCATTCGGTATCGAATCTGATTCCAATTCCTTTGCCAACTCCTCTACCTCACCTCCAAACTACAAGAGAGAAAATATTAATGAAAGGTATTCAAACTATAGTTCACTCAATCTATTATTTAAAATCAACTGTATCTTCTCCTGGTCATGTGACATTAGTTTATGCAAATTACTTAATCTCTGTCTGCTTTAGTTTCCTTAATTGTAAAATGAAGATAAAATAATTGTTTGGAGGATTAGATATTATAAAACAATTGAATAGGAACTAGAACAAGCTTATTAGTATTGCTATTACCATATTACTATTATTGTTGTTTATCAATCATTTTATTTAAGAGAGATAAGGAATATCTATGACCTTCCCATGTTGCTCAGTGAGTAAAGAATCTGCCTGCAATGCAGTAAATGCAGAAGAAACAGGTTAGATTCCTGGGTCAGAAAGGTCCCTTGGAGAAGGAAATGGCAACCCACTCCAGTATTCTTGCCTGGAGAATTCCATGGAAAGAGGAGCCTGACGGGTTACAGTCCATGGGGTGGCAAAGAGTTGGATACGAATGAAGTGACTTAGCACACACTAATGGGTTAAGTGCTGATCTTTTCCACATTATCTCACCCTACAATCTCATCAGGTGGACAATGTTGTCATCACTTTTCAGATGATGAAATAAAAATGATGAAATAGAAAAATAAAGGAAGTGACTCAGGATCATATAGCCAATGAGCGGTAGGACCAGATCTCAAACCTGGGTTTGATCAAACCTGATTCCAAAGACCACATGGTATTGTGAGATCAATGTCAAAAGAAAGGTGCAATCAAAGTTCTGAAAATGTTTATTAATAGAAAATATGGAAAACTTCTTGCCTACATGATCAAGGAGGTTTTGCTTAGGTGGGTTAACATTTGAGCTAATCGCTGAAGGTAAGTAGAGTTCAATAATTTAGAAGAATATCTTTTGAAGGACAAAATGAGCTTACCTGGAACAACCTGAATAGAGTCTGAGACAAATTTAATCTATCTGACATTATAAAGAAGCAGCAGAAGATAGAGCTGGAAAGGTGAGTTAATGTACACTTCATGAGTGTGAGGCCCATGCTTCTGGAACTGTACTGGTTAATACAGCAGCCATGAGACACATGTAACTGCCAAAATGTTGCTACCGAGACTAAGGAACTGAAGTTCAAATTGTATTCAATTTCAATTAATTAAAATTTAAATCTAAAAACTGATACCCAGCTTACTTACCGAAAATTTGCAAGAATGTTTGGAACAACATAAATATGAGTCTGCTTTTTCAACTGTACACCTTAGGAATTCTAATTACTGATTAAGGATTATCAATGAAAATTTGTCATCTGAATTAAGATGTGATGTAAGTATAAAATATACCTTGGATACTTGAGATTTCTTAAAAATGAACATAAAGTATCTTGTTAGTAATATTCAGTATCCATTATATTTTGATATTTTATATATTTTGTGTATGGTCTTCCCTGCTGGCTCAGAGGTAAAGAATCCCCCTGCCAAGTAGAAGATTAGATCCCTGGGTCGGGAAGATCCCCTGGAGAAGAAAATATCCACCCACTCTAGTATTTTTGCTTGGGAGATCCCTGGATGAAGGAGCCTGATGGGCTACACTCCATGGGCTCACAAAGAGTCAGACATGACTTAGTGACTAATCAGCAACAACATATTTTTGAATATATTGAATTAAATAAAATGTATTATTTACATTAAAATTACCTAATTCTTTTTAGCTTTTTAATATGACTACTAAAAATTTTAAAATTATATATGTGACTCATTATATATCTATTAGAGATTCTTGACACACAGTAGGTACTCAATAAAATATTTGCTCACTAACTGCAGCTAAGAACCAGACTGTAACCTCAAAAGCAGACTGAGGATTTTGTATTTTCCTTAATAGACAAGAGTCACTGAAATCTCTAAGTAGGGGAAGTGATATGCTTTTTCAGAGTACTATTTTAGGAGGCTCCATCTGGAAGAGTAACTAAAACAGAGGAGGAACTGAAGTTAGGTTAGAAGTATACTGCAGTATTAAAGTAGGAGCTGAAACCCCCCAAATTCTTCCAAAGCAGCTCAGCTGAGTAGCAAAACATGGTGGAAATGTTCAATGTTTCTCACGGGAATGCTAAACACTCTTGCAAGTAAAAGGCAATTCCTTCTTAAGTCAAGTCTTAACCCTCTATGCTTCCAATTTCATCATTATTACTTTTAAAGAGAATCAAATGCAGAATCATGGTGATTACCTCTGGAATAAAAAATCATTGGGCTATAACTCTCTTCATTAGAGTAATCATTTGCCAAATAAACCTCTATAGTATAATTGTGAAATGCTATAAGCTAGAAGTGTAGCTCCAGGTATAAAAAGCCTGAATATCACTCTATTCTTCACCCAGTAACCAGAGTTTTGTTTGTTTTTTTCATCACATCTCTGATTGTATCATTCTATGTTGAAAAACTTTAATGTTATACCATAGTTTAAAGGATGAAGTCCAACCAATCCTATTCAGCCTCAACTCTCTCCAAGCTTTCCAATATTCATATTGGAGAGACCAATATTCATATCGGTCTCTTTAAGTAGCAAGTGACTAGTCAAGAAATTTATTGGTTCCACAATAGATAAATGTTGATAAAGAGATAGACACATACACAGTGGGTAGATGGCTGTCTTGATTCTGTTGCTCCTTAGGTGCTGGCCATTTTCATCCTTGATGTAGACAGACATGCTCCACATGGCAGAATAAATGTCTACCATCAGTCCCCACTGTACTTTCTTCTAATCACTTAACTAAAAATGCAAAGCACAATATCCTCCACTCTAAGTGAGTACACGCTACCATGGAGAGTGTGTACCATGTTCCAGGCACTGTTCTCCATACTCCTCCATACTCTCTCTCTCTCTACATGTATATATATATATATATATATATATATATGTGTGTGTGTGTGAGTGTTATACTTCATATATATATTAATATATTAATATACTATATATATATATATATATATTAAGTGATTTGGTCCTCACAAAAACCCTATCATCAAACCCAGTTTGAAGATGGGGAAATGAAGCATAAAAAGAGTAACTTGTCCAAGTAACTCGCTGCAGTAAGAAATGGAGGGACCAGAATTTAAAAGCAGATTCTGATATCCAAGCATAGCTACAGGAATCACTGTGGCCAGAGGGAAAGGAATTGTGATTGGCTATGCCTGCATCATTGATGAGTTCCCATGGGGGAATAGGGGAGTACTGGGAATGACAGAAACACAGGACACTATGGAGTAGGAGAAAGAGGGAGTAAGAGGCAGACCAAAACGACAGTCTGATGTAGGTTCTACATTTCAACCACAGTGAACAGGATTGGATAGCCTTTTTCAAATTTTCCATGCCTTCTTTTGCTTCTATTATTTGCCCCTTTTCACCTCTAGCTCCAACCCTCTTCCTGGAGAACTGCTATTTATCAGTCTATGATGCCAGTCTCAAGCAATGAACTCTCTTTTCAACATTTCCTCAGTCCCTGGAGGTAAAATGAATTACCCTCCTCTCTGATTCCTTTGGTGTCCCATACAACCCAGTATCCATAGAGCAAACAGAAGTTCTGTATAGAGTAAGCCTTATCACTCCTGCTCCTTTAAAAGGATATAAAAAAGAAAAAAAAAAAGGATCCTATGTTAGCAAGACTCATTATAGCAGAATTAAAATTGATCTTCCACACACTTTTCCTCCACTTATTCTTAATGGTTTCTTTCTTTGGATCACTTCAGGATCTTGAGGGCAATGCCTGCTCTACTACCCTCCTGGGTCCTCTCTGATTTCAGACACTGGCGATATCTTCCCTCTCTGCTCTCCTCTTGGCTCCCACCAGCTTCTACATTTGACGGTCATTTCTTTAATATGGATTCCTGGCATGGTTTTAAGGGGCTTGTCTCTGACATACACTCTGGCATATTCCCATTATGGTGCTTATTTCATTGATTTATAATTTTTTGTTTTGATGTCTATCTCTCCTGTGAGACTCTGAACTCCTTAGGGCAGGCATTAAGACCTAAATCACCTTGTTATTCCTAATGTTGAAAGGAGTTCAATATAAAGGGAATGAAGAAAAAGAAGGTAAAAAGAGAGAAAAGTGTGAGATTATTCCAGTATCTATGTTTTTCTTGGGAAATGGTAAAAAGGAAATAGTATGCTCAATTCAAACTTAAGCCAAATAATCTTTTAAATTTATAATAGTGAAAAAAATGAATGAAACAAAGAGATTTCTGTTGCTGGCCAAGAAAGAAAATTCTCAGAAACAAACTTTTTCCTTAAAATCTTGAGCACAGTTGCCTTTAACTCATATGACAACTTGAACCTATTGTGATAATGCAAGACAATTGGGATGATTGCAGCAAATCTACCTTTTTTCAGGCCCATAGAAGTAGTTTAGAATAGAGGATTGCTCATCTGATCACTTTGTCCTAACCTCAATCTAAGCCTCCAAACAGAAGAAAGTTGGCATTGCCCTGTGTTTTGAATGGACATTGACTTTGGCAATGATTTTGTCACCCAGCTTCTTCTCTTGCTGTGCCATGGACAGAGTGGCGTGGCTGGAAATATTTGATGGCTGAACCTGAGCAAGAATGCTCAATGATTTACAAGTGTATTTTTTTAAATGTTTAAGGAGATCCTATGTCCAACTCTACAGAACAAGTATTGTGAGAGGTAATTTCCTGAGGGGTAAAATCTGTATCTCTCTACAAAATGAGTGAATGCTAACATTTAATACAAAGGAGTGGTTATAAATATCAGTTCTGGAACTGGATAATTTTAGTTCAAATCCTGATCATGCACTTTACTGACTGTGTGACTTTAGGCAGGCTACTTTAATCAATCTGTGCCTCTGTTTCCCCAACTGTATACAGAGATAATAACACTCATCTCATATGGCCATGAGGTATAAATGAGCTATCTTTTTAAAATACTTATATACCACTGTGTCTCACACACAGAAAGAACTTGGGTTTGTTAAAGAGATAAAATTAATTCAGCATACAATATAAGGCATAAGAACACCTTTGAAATGTTACCTAAAATACCAAGCATAAAGAGAAGTCCAAGCAAAATAATAAATACAGATATATTATCTGTAGAAATATATTAAGTAATATGGAGGAAACCTCAAATTCTTGAAACTTTTAAATGATATGGGCACAAGAGGTTTATCATTTTTTAGTCATTAGGATATTGTATCAAAAATTATTCTATTGGATACAATTCAAAAATCCTCATGCTTCCTTATGTAGTCAGTGTGACTTCTCTGAAATTAAGTTTAATGTTTCCAACAACCCATAAAAAATTGCTTTAAACCTTTTAAGTAAATCATTAATCATACTTAAAGTGCTCTAGGAGAGTAGGGCCATATATTGTTACAGAAAAGGAAAATTACAAATTTTATAAATTCCACAAAAATTCAAAAGTGCCCAGAGATCAATAAGAGCTATACCCCCTAAACTCTATCACTTTCTTCTCAGGCTGTGTCATCATCATATGTCTGCCTACATCTAGGAACAAAAGATAACAACACCCAATTTTTAAAGGATCAATAATCAATAAGAGGGATTTTGATGACTGTGCCAAACAGTGATCATATTCATTATTATCTGTTTGTTTGCTACTCTACTTTTTAAAAGTTCATAAGACCCAGATTACAGAGAAAAATTAATAAAGTCAATGCCAAAACAAGGGGAGCTGGCAAGAGGACATCAACACACCTACCTGACTCCATCAAAGTATCATTCTACATTTTAGCTGTTTATGATGCTAATTAGATTCTTGGAGAAGCCTTCCAAAAAGCCCAGAAACTTTTTCTCTTCCCTATATTTTTGGAAACACATTTTAAAAAATCCAGATAGTACTAAAATAAGGAAAAATGATTAGTGAGGCCAAAAACTTTTGTGGAAAAAAGCAAGGCCATGTTATTTCAAAATGAATAAAAAGTATTTTCCATCTGAACTTTCACAAAAGCACAAAAGTAAGGAGAGTGAAATGTTCTGCATGCCTCTGCATACAATTTGAAAAAGTCCCAAATCATCACAAATTGATCACTTCCTAACCCTATTCTCCCACCAGCATCCTTCCTTCCCCCACAGGAATCAGTTTCCCATTTCTAATTAATGTTGTTGTCAGATATGCTAGGACCAGATTTAAATGTTTAGGAGGAGAATTGTGCGGCCAAGGGAAGATAAAGCAAGCTTTATGAAGGAAAGGATGTTGAATGAAAACCTTATGCATACCTAAAGCCTAAACTCACTGACTTGGTCACAAAATGAGCTTAAGAGAAAAGGGAAATTTATTGAAAGCATACAAGGTTATCTCCTGAAATCCAAGGTCAAAATATGCAGCTGGGCCTTGTGAGAGACTAGAACCAGGAACAGGAAAGTCTGTAGGAGCCAGCACAGCTGCTATTTCCAACATTTTTGTTTCCTCTGGGAAGCAAGATCTAACTTTTTCTCTCTGCAGATTAGCTTCATTCTTCAATCTTGACATGGACTGACTTCCTAATTTCTGTTTACAAGTGGACCCCTGACTATTGTCATCACAGATTCCTTGCAGAGAGAATATGAATGGAGGAGACGAGCTTCCAGATTGGTTCTCTTTGTACACTGAGTGTTGGCCATTGGGGTTATAGAAATAATATACAATAATGTCATTGGCATGTTTCAGTCCCTGGGATCACAGAGTCAAACACAACTGAGTAACTGAACAAAATAGCCTACAGAAGAGTTGGTAGTTTTTTTCTGTGAAAGGTCATAAAGTAAATATTCCAGGTTTTGGGAACCATTTATTCTCTGTAAAACTACTCAACTCTGCTATTGTAGCACAGAAGCAGTCACAGATTACATAAATGAATGGGTGTGGCTGTGTTCCCATAAAAGTGTATTTACTAAAATAGATGTTGGCCCAGATCTGTTCTACAGGCTATAGTGTGCTGACCCTTGGACTATAGCTATACTATGAGCAGGAGAGACTATTTAAGAAAGGGCTGGGGCAGGTTGGTAAGACAGACCATCTCTGGCAAACACAGCCAGCATTGAGATTTGGAAGGAGGAACTGCAATGTGTGGAGGAACCCAAAACTTGGCTGCACTATTGGCTGCTAAGTCACAAAGCATCAGCATCACAGTCTGAGAAGGTTTTCAGTCTACCAACAAAATTCTCACCACAGGAACTTGCCTTTTTCCCTCAGAAAAGACATGGAAGAAAGAGCTCAGAAAGAAAGTGGTCACTTAAGCAGGCCGGAGTTGAAATAGAGAGAACCACGCTAATGGAGGAGGAGATACAAGTCTGACAAACAGATGTAGCTATAGCACTTCTGAGAATTCTACATTATGGGAAAAGTGGTAGGGAATCTCACAAGGTGAAACTGAAAAACAATGCAGTAGGCAATTTTAAAGTCCTATTTTGAGCTAGGAAGGAAAAGAGGGTATAAATACCGCAGGAAGTTGTATTCTGAGACGATATTCCATTCATTTCAGCAAACTAGAAATTTAGTGTCTAATGGCACCTGAAATACGATGTGATAAGGATGAAGTGGAGACAGGCACACCACTGGAGTCACTGCCCCCAACAGCCCTAGAAGAACTGAAAACAAGAGCTAAAAGGCATGTTTGCTTCATACTTCCCTTAAGCTACTAGTGTGACCCAGGGAGTTCTGCAAGAATGGATATGATTTCTTCAGCATTTGCTGTAGCCCAAATATGGTCACCAAGACCCAGCTCTGCAATCACTGGAGAAGGACAGTCAAAGACGAATGTCAGTGTCCTGTCCTGGCAGTTTTCCTCTGTGCCTTAAATGGTTTCAGTCAGCTCAGTGGTCTGAAGCTATCTCCATGGCAGGACTGTTCTAAGCTCTCTGCCATACAGATTGGCTGGAAAAGGGAGGGTGCCGCAACTACTGAAGCAGGTGGATATCACAGTATTTTTAAAACATTAAATATTGATACTTATAGAACAGTCTTATGGACTCTGTGGGAGAGGGAGAGGGTGGGAAGATTTGGGAGAATGGCAATGAAACATGTAAAATATCATGTAGGAAACGAGTTGCCAGTCCAGGTTCGATGCACGATGCTGGATGCTTGGGGCTGGTGCACTGGGATGGCCCAGAGGGATGGTATGGGGAGGGAGGAGGGAGGAGGGTTCGAGATGGGGAACACATGTATATCTGTGGCGGATTCATTTTGATATTTGGCAAAATTAATACAATTATGTAAAGTTTAAAAATAAAATAAAATTAGAAAAAAATAAATAAATAAAAATCTAAAACACAAATGGCTTCCAAATACATTTTCCATCGCCTGAAGGCAATGTAGTATAATGGCTAAAAGCAAACTCAGATTTTGTGTCCTGTAGAAGTCAGTTACCTAACCTCTCTCAGGCTCCTTTTCTCATCTGCAAAATGAGAATGAGTAATTACTACCTCATAGAATTATTGTGCCTCTTCAATAAGATAAAGTACACAAAGAGCTGAGTTTAGCAAACTTGTGCTTATCTTAAATGCTAGTTATTAATCTATTATCTCTAACAACTAGGTAGTTAGAAGTTAAAGAGATATGAAATTATTACTGTGATATATGTGAGAAAGAGCTCAAGGCATTTTATTATTCCTTGAGCCAGTGTTTACAAAACTCCAGGCTTGGCTACTTTTGCCAGAAGGAAAATGGTGATCACTAGTTTCTTTTGTCCATACCTTACATGCTCTCCTATATGTGATGCTTCATTTTACCATGCCATAGGATTTCTCTGGACCTAAAGAACAGTGAATCACCCCTTCGCTATTTAGCAATTATGCCTTCTATCAGGGCACCTCGTGTTAGACACTAGAGATAAAATCATGACAGAAACACTGACCCTGTCCTCCCGGGGGATTACTCTCTAATCTTCAGGTATGTTCTTTGCAGAGTGCCTTGGAGTTCATCTGTTTACTGGAAAAAATGTTTACTTTTTTCCAGTAAAGATGAATAAGATAGGTACTTACTCATCTGTTTACTACAAAGATGTTGTAGTAGGTATATTTCAAACCACAGACTCAGGAGGCAAAAAAAGGAGGTAACCTTATTTGTCTATAAGTGAACTTAGTTTCTGTCTTGAGACCTCATTCCATCAGGTAGTGAAAAGGCAATCTTGGTAGTTTGGTGTGAACTCTCCATCATCTCAAGGTCTCTTCCTTTGCTCTTTCCCTTCATTTTCTTCTCTGGACCTCAGAGCCTTAAGCTATCTGGTCGGGAGAGTTGTCTTGTCCCTGGGAGTTGTTACTATCATACTGTCACCTCCACCATCGCTGTGTTCTTAACATCAACAACTGCAGGGTCACCCACCTTCCCTCTGATATCCAGCTGCTCAGTCATCCTTCCCAAGTCTGCCCACCCTCTCACCTATCCTTCACACTCTTCCCAGATTTACAAAAATATATTGCTGACCCACCCCAAGGCTGTCTTAGGACCTCTCTGTTCAGTAGTCTATGAAGCTCTCTTTCATAGAAATTTGCCATTATGATAATGCAGAAGAATGTCTGAGACACTGCCATGCCCAAGGCTCCCAGATAACAAGTCAAAACAGGGTTCCTTTTCCCCTGTTCTCGTATCCTAAATCTGTAAAAGAATTCTATTGCTCTCTCTAACCCAAGGAGACAAAGGTAGGGTCTTCACACAGGGATCCATCCCAGCAATTCCTTCTATTGTTTTTATTCCTTCAGTTTCACTATTTATATTACTCTCCTCAAGAGCTCTTCCCTTTCTCTCCAAATCATAGAGTTTTCACCTCCACTGGTGCAGGAAAAAAATTGTGTCAGGAAGACTTCTTCCAACTTTATTGTTTTATTCAAGGTCCTTAGCTTCTGGGGCTCTAAAGTCAGTCAATAAATGTTTATTTTGTCTAGTCAGGGAGTTTATGTGTTATGTCTTGATATCCCAATGAAATAATGGTATGAAGCTTTAATGTTAAGAAAAAGAGTCCTCTTTGAGAAAAGGGGGGATGTGTGGGAACACCTGCAGTCAGAGGAGCCAGGTCCATATCTTCATGTCAAGATAATGATGGAATGTTTTCTTATCACTTCCTCTAGATCTGAAGTCTGGTCTCTACACCAAATGTTAGGGATTGAATTGTGTCTCCCTAGGAAGCTTTGATAAAGTCATTCCCCTGGTTCAGTTCAGTTCAGTTCAGTTCAGTCACTCAGTCATGTCCGACTCTTTGCGACCCCATGAATCGCAGCATGCCAGGCCTCCCTGTCCATCACCAACTCCCGGAGTTCACCCAGACCCACATCCATCGAATCAGTGATGCCATCCAGCCATCTCATCCTCTGTCGTCCCCTTCTCCTCCTGCCCCCAATCCCTTCCAGGATCACAGTCTTTTCCAATGAGTCAACTTTTCGCATGAGGTGGCCAAAGTACTGGAGTTTCAGCTTTAGCATCATTGCTTCCAAAGAACACCCAGGACTGATCTCCTTTAGATAAAATCTTATTTGCAAATAAGATCCTTGCAGATTTAATCAAGTTAAAATGAGGTCATCAGGGTGGGCCCTAATCCCAAATGACTGTTGTCTTTATAAGAAGAGGAGAACAGACATGGAAACTTGGGGACACAAGGGGAGAAGGCCATACAATAATGGAAACAAAGATTGATATACTGTAGCTGCAAGCAGGGAAATAGCAGCAATTGACAGCTACCAGAAACTAAGATGAGGCAGGAATGGTTCTTCCCCAGAGCCTCTGTGGGGATCATGACCCTCCTAACACACTGACTTCAGATTTCTCACTTCCAGAACTGTAAGACAATGCATTTCTGTTCCTTTAAGTCATTCTGTTTGTGTGTTTTTTTTTTTTTCCTGTTGTTGTTATGACAGCCCTAGGAAGCACGTATACCTACTAAACTCAGCACTTCAAGGGTTGCTCATTTTGAAAGGATTTAAATTTCAAAGAAATTGGCTCATATTATTTAAGCTGTCTTGAGACTTCACTAATTTCTAGAAAACCGAAGTGAGCCCTCGAAAACTCCAGCAAGATGATGTTAACGATGCCTCCTCAGGGCTACATTGCCTGGAGTCCTGTGCTGAGTCTTAAGACATCTGAGGAAGACAAGAGGTGAGAGAGAGGCAGCTCTAGAATTCAGGTGGAGTTGCTTTGAGTGGCCACAGTTTTGATCCTTGTGAGAAGGTGGGGAGAGTGTGTCTCCATTAGCAAAAGAAAAAGAAAAGGTGGTCCAATATGAAAGAAATGGCCAGAATAAAGAACGTACCGCACATCACAGACCATAAAGAAGAAACAGGTATAGAAGGCAAATCTTCAAAACAGATTTTGAAGCAGATGCCAAGGAAGAAAAAGACTTCATCTGAGCCTGTGAGGTGAAGGTAGCCATGACACACACTGAGCTCTTTCAGATAACCTCCCTTGCTGAGTTCTGCCATTCCCTGATGGGTCCTTCATTTCTCTCAGGTCCAAAGCTTAGACCTTTGGTTCACAGGAGTACACCATCCTGTGTACTCCTCCTGAGAAAAATTTATCATACTTTTTGAGCCCCAGAGATGAATTTCTACAAGATTGTCTATTTATTTATCAATTTTCTATGAGAAATATACTGCTCATTGATGCTGTCTCTTCCCACTGGGAAAAACTACATGAGAAAACTAAATAAATTTCCACAGCTGTTAGTGAAAACAAAACTGAAACATAGGAAATGACACTTCAGTAAGGAATTTTTCATCAGACTGTACATTCTGATGAATCATTTCTCTCCACAGAAGAGATACACCTATCAAGAGAAGAGCCATGATTGTGAGAGATCCCATAGGTCCCTTCTTGTGGAAACCCTCCCCTGACTTTCACCTGATAATATTGGATACAGAACCTACATGTTTTTAAAGCATGTTTTTTTCTCTTCCACATATATTTCATAGACTGGTATATATATTTTTAAATATATTTATTTTAAATAGCTTATGTTTGAAGCAAGGCAAACATGAAAGCATCAATAATGAAGGTAGGTCTTTCCAGATGTAGGTATGTGGTACTTTCATGACTTCATAGATGCTCTCTCAGACTCACTTGGGACCACAATTCTCTTTTTCCAGAATGTAGCTATTAAACAGTAGTGTGTTAGTCACTCAGTCATGTCTGACTCTTTGCAACCCCATGGACTGTAGCCTGCCAGCCTCCTCTGTCCATGGAATTCTCCAGGCTAGAATATTGGAGTGGATAGCCTTGCACTTCTCCAGGGGATGTTTCCGACCCAGGGATTGAACCTGCATCTCTTGTGTTTCTTGCGTTAGCAGGCATGCTCTCTACCACTGCACCGCCTGGGAAGCCTACCTATCAAATAAGGACAAAGTAAATAAATGCCTCACGCTCAGAAGGAATTTTCATCTAGCTGCTGTAGCCTGATGAGTAACCTCTTCTATTCTACAGATAATTCTGTTTAAAGACCAAGGCTGGTGAACAGGAATTTGAATGCACTCTTTCTAAGACATTCCAAATAGATTTTGGAGAATATTTTCAGAGTCTAGACTGAGGGAGTACTTTTCTTCAGAAGAATTAACATGACATCTGAATTGTTCGAACACACCAAGGCTCAGTCATGGGGACTTTTTACTTTATTTTTTAAAACTCTCTATCATAAAGTCCCATCCTTTAAATACTGTCTATGTGCTGATGGATATATTGCTCTATGTCTGATCTCTCCAATAAAGCCAGACTTCTATATCCAACTCTAAGCTTGACAATTCTGTCTGATTGCTGCCTTGCAACTCAACTTTACATTTCCAAACCAGAAATCATGATCCAGGACATTCTGTCTACCAAAGCTGTACCTACTCTGATATTCTCCCTCTCAGTAAATGACACCTCCATCCATTCACTTATACTTGTCCTAAAACTCAAATGCACCCCAGATACCATCGTTGAGCAATTCCAGTCAATTATATTTCCTAGTTATATCACTCTCCTAGTTACTTCTATGTAATACCATCTTCTACCACCTAGACTTCTACAATAGCCTTTTTTTAAATTTACAGTCCATTTCTTAACAATTTAAAATATCATTATATTACTAAAATCCTCCAGTCATTTCCCTTTGTCCCTAAAATAAAATCATAATCCCATTCTCAACATATATCTGTATATGACCTGGCCTCTGCCTATCTCTCTGACAGATACGCTTTTAATTTAATGCTCCTATTCATAACTAAAATGAACTTGTTCCTGCCTCAGGGCATTGATACATGCTGTTTCCTTTGCTTAGAATGTCCTTGTCCACGGCTACATTTCTGAGGGTGACACAATAGTGCCAGTTTGTCTGGTAATGCCCCAGTTTTAGCACCCAAAGTCCTGCTTCAGCCCCAGGAAGACTGGAAGTTTGTTCACCCTATGACTGAGTGCATGTATTCAGTAAACATTTGCTAAATGAATGCATTTAGTAAACATGTCAGTAAAGATAATTTTTGAATACTGAGAACAGTAATTTCTTATTATGGAAAACAAACTATATGACTTAACAAAAGTTCTGGGCTACTCTAATTATTAATGAAATTTTAAAATAGTTTGCAAAGATAAAAATCTAAACTGGCTGTCTACAGTTTCACTGGGAAACAAAAATTAAGATAAAAAAATTTTGTCCTAGGACAAAATATTCAGTTTAAATATGATCCTATAATCATGGAAAATGAATGGGAAAAAAACCAAATCATTTCATCAAAATTGGAGTCTATAGCTAGACCTGCATTTCCTAAAATGTGGTCTGATGAAATGTTCCTGCAACATGTAAGAAGAGGAGAGAAGATGGGGGTGTAGAAGCCACAACACCTCCCTCATGGAAGTCAGTGATACTTAGTGTATTTGAGGGCTCTGAGAATTCAGAGAGCAAAGACAACTTCTTAACATTGATAAACTCAGAATTTTACATAGTGGACTAGATAATTCTTTTTGTCACATTTATTCGTACACTATAGCACTTAAGAATATATTTTGGGAAATGCTACCATAAACCACAGAGTCCCAGATATCAACCTGGATCCACCAAGAAATTTCAAGCCTATGCTCATAGATATCCAAGCTCTGTCCCAACCTGTCTCTCAGTAGTTTGCAGAGATTTGCAGCAGGCAAAGAAGTACTAACGGTAGCACCACTCCATTAAGATGGCCTTACTGTCAGCGCCTCCAAGATCTGAAGTCTAAGAGAAACAAAGGCAGTTCTTCATAAGAAGTGGACACAATAGAACCCTCACCATCTCGAAACAAATGACATGGAAACTATAGGCAATTTGATTATGAGGAGGCAGATGTTTGGCTACAACTCTATCAAAAGAAGTTAACAGTTTGAAGATTCGAAAGAATGAAAATATACAGTACACTGCTCATAATTAAGTTCAAAACCATGGTAATATGATGCATTGTTATTATCATTTTTCTTTATTAACAAAATTATCAAGTCATATAACTGAGCATCATCAAAGATTTGTGTGAAGGGTTACCAAAAAAAGACAGAATGATTATTTTGGAAGGACTTAACATTCAGTTTTTTTAAAAGGAAGGAATTACAATGTAATTTGTCTGAAGACAACAGTTTAGGGTGGCATTTAGTAAATTAAGCTTTGATTAATAGAGCACAGTTAATTCAGGGAAGTCAGTTGGGACAAGGCACATTTTAAAGAATCACACATTGGAAAAATAGCATAATATATGAGTATAAACAATTTCTATTTCTAAAGGAAGTACAAAAAGTATCAGTAAACTTTTTTTTTTTTGTCTGAAGGCTGGAGAATGAAGGATAAAATGGGGGTAAACAAAAATTGATGCATAAAATGAATTTCTATTTCCAGAGAAAGCTAAGCAATTTAAAATTCAGAATGAGTAATAGATTATTGTAAATATTTTAAGGGGAAAAAGAAAAAGAGTCCATGTAAGCTCCTTAATAAATTAGAACTATTAAATCCATGATGGACAAAATGCTGAGCCACTGAATTTGTTTTAATTGTTGCAGGTAAAACAAAATAAATAAAGGAAGCTTTCAGGAAAGAAAGAATTCAATGTGAGAATTATGTGATTCCTTTGGGAAGATGAGGGGTATATACTAAGCTAGAGAAGAAAGGTGATGGTCAGGATGGGGAAGGGCGGGTGTGTTTAGTACAAACTTCATTTATTTGGCTCCCTCAATGCTCTAATTTTTTTATAGTTGAAACTGATTCACAGGTGCCCTGTTCCCCACAAACTATGTGGAGGACAGGGTTTGCTAAGCAAATTACTACTGTAAACACAATTTGAAAACTATTGTTTCAACAAATCTGGCAGGTTCTTTGCTTGGCAACCTTTGGTTGGCCATTAGCGGATGTTACTAATTAACCTGCTCCTTCTGCCATCTGCTCTTTTCTCTTCACAGTCTCTCCCTTGGAGAGTGAGTGCATCTATTCTTATGACTTTCACTATCGCCTCTTTGCTAATGACTCCCAAACTTACGTATCTGTTTCTCAATCTTTTCCAAGTCCAAGCCTCACAAGTTCAAAAGCTAAATCAAAATCCCTGTGTGTAAAGCCAATTTCATTGTGTATTTCTCCAAACCTGCCACCTGCCCTAATTTCCCCATCTTTGTCAATGACAATATCCTTCTGCCAAGCAATCAGTCTTAATAACTTGGAGCAACTTAGAATTACTTTCATCCTCATAGCTCACATGAAGTAAGTTCTCAAATTCTCCATTTCAATAACCTTACTCTAGGCTATAGATCCACTGATTCATTAATGCATTGCCACCTGGGGTCTCTGACTTTACACTTCCGCAGTACACATTCCTTACTGTATAGCTTTAATTGTGTCAATTCCCTCATCAAAAACTGTCATTTCATTCCCACACCAGACTTTATGAGATAGTTAGGGTAACAAAGATAATAAAAGCATGGATTCTGGAGCCAGACTGCTTGAATTCAAAGCCCAGCTCAGCAACACCCCCACTGTAAGGTCTATGCCAAGTGAGTCAAACTTTCTGGGCTTCAGTTTCCTCCTCTGTAAAATGATAATAATAATAACTATATCATAGTCTTGTGGCAAGGATTACACAGGTTAATATATTTAAAGCCTTTAGAACGATGCCTGGTACACAGTTAATGTGCAATAAATATTAGCAATTATTATTATAACAAGATATACCTGTCTATTTTTCAAGGTTCCCTGAATCACATTTCATCTCAGCCTAATAATCTTATTTCAGATGACTTTATAACATGAACTTCCATTCATTATGCTGAGCACCTCAACGTTAGATAGGAATGTGTGATTTCTTGCCTCCATGCCTTCCTTGCAAGGAACATATTGTGTTTCCCACCCCACAAAGCCCACTGGCACCCCTCCTACCCTCACTACAGCACCTCCAGCCTGACGAGTCAGTTTGCTTGCTGAGATTCCTCAAGTATTTATAGGTAACAATTTGGATTTTATTTTTTTTTCTTTTTCTAATTTTATTTTATTTTTAAACTTTACATAATTGTATTAGTTTTGCCAAATATCAAAATGAATCCACCACAGGTATACATGTGTTCCCCATCCCGAACCTTCCTCCCTCCTCCCTCTCCATACCATCCCTCTGGGCCGTCCCAGTGCACCAGCCCCAAGCATCCAGCATCATGCATCGAACCTGGACTGGCAACTCGTTTCCTACATGATATTTTACATGTTTCAATGCCACTCTCCCAAATCTTCCCACCCTCTCCCTCTCCCACAGAGTCCATAAGACTGTTCTATACATCAGTGTCTCTTTTGCTGTCTCGTACACTGGGTTATTGTTACCATCTTTCTAAATTCCATATATATGCGTTAGTATACTGTATTTATGTTTTTCCTTCTGGCTTACTTCACTCTGTATAATAGGCTCCAGTTTCATCCACCTCATTA
This sequence comes from Bos mutus, assembly GCF_027580195.1. Taxonomy (NCBI): domain Eukaryota; kingdom Metazoa; phylum Chordata; class Mammalia; order Artiodactyla; family Bovidae; genus Bos; species Bos mutus. The sequence continues at coordinate 54,703,544 of NC_091617.1, forward strand.
GAACTGATTCAAATGTATTCTTTTTAATGGCTGAGTAATACTCCATTGTGTATATGTACCACAGCTTTCTTATCCATTCATCTGCTGATGGACATCTAGGTTGCTTCCATGTCCTGGCTATTATAAACAGTGCTGCGATGAACATTGGGATTTTAATTACATACTTTTTTATAAGAGTTCACTCGTGGCTCATTTGTATGATTCTTGCTTTCCTTGCTGTACAGCCATGTGCAATGAAAAAAGGCCTGGACTGGAGTCAGAAAAACTAACTTGATGAACCCAGCCAGTAATTCAAGCATGTTTTCCTTACTGCCTCCATTCATCACACAGTACCAGCACATCATGAGTACTTAGTATACATGATAGATAAATGAATGAATGAAGAAAAACAAAAAGGAAGTATGGAGGGTATACTATCAAAAAGGTGCATGTCAACTAACATACAGCAATTGCAGTCTGTAGCCTGTATGTTTGGAGAAGGCAATGGTACCCCACTCCAGTACTCTTGCCTGGAAAATCCCATGGACGGAGGAGCCTGTTAGGCTGCAATCCATGGGGTCCTAAGAGTCGGACACGACTGAGGGACTTCACTTTCACTTTTCACTTTCATGCATTGGAGAAGGAAATGGCAGCCTACTCCAGTGTTCTTGCCTGGAGAATCCCAGGGATGGGGGAGCCTGGTGGGCTGCTGTCTATGGCGTCGCACAGAGTCGGAAATGACTGAAGTGACTTAGCATAGCCTGTCTGTTCTCTTTGCTGTATCTCAGATCAGTGCTGAGAAAGCAACCAACAAGGGCAGGGAAGCAATTGATCACAAACTTTGTGATAGGTAGTTTACTTATGTGATCTCGTTTAATACTCTGTGGAGTGGGTATTGTTAAACATCTTTTATAAAGAAAGGATCTGCATTCAGAAATATGAATGAGTAAGAGAAGTCGCTCAGTCGTGTCCGACTCTTTGTGACACCATGGATTGAGGAGCCTGGTAGGCTACAGTCCATGGAATTTTCCAGGCAAGAGTACTGGAATGGGTTGCCATTTCCTCCTCCAGGGGGTCTTCCAGACCCAGGGATTGAACCCAGGTTTCCCTCCAGGGAAATATGACTAAAACTGGAAAAAGGTCACTTCACTGGAAAGACCATTTTTTTCCACTACCCTGTACTATCTCTCTCAGACATACTTCTCAATAAACAATTTCGAAAGTTCAGTTTATAGTACACTTAAAAGAGAAAATCACATGTATTTTTAAACGTTCATATTTTTATCATGCTATACTATATGCTCTGTAATATTTAGGGAATTAATGTTTTGTATTTTAGAAATTTTAACTCGTTCATAATTTTACCCAACATTATCCAAATTGGTAAGTTTTCAGTGAACTTAAGAGGCTAAAATGCTTCTTGATTTATGCTCTTTTGTATCCTTATCTAATTTTCTTAAACATCTGCATCTGATTTACTAGGCATTACTAATTAAAGCAATGGTTAACAGTTAAATAAACTGATCTTTAAGTTGCAAACCTAAATTATCTTACAGGTAAATTACCAATTTAGTGATTATTGCTTAAATACAAGTTTTAAAGAAATTATCTCATTTACTCTATAAGAAAAATTAGATAAATTAAAGAAACAAATGCCAATAAATTACAAAAGAGAAATTAAAATAAGCTCTATAATATGTTAAAAAGCAAAAGCAATAATAACTATTACCATTAGATAGAATAATACAAGCAGAGATAGCATTGGACATAGAGACAATGAAGCTGAGTTTGCGAACTAGTTGAGCCATTCCCTGACTACATAACATTGGACAAATTACTTTACCTCTGTCACTAAATCTCAAGCCACTCATTTATAAGATGTATTATCTAATTAACATGTGTGCATATATGTGTGTAGTATTTGTCCTCTTTATACATAATTCACAAATATAAATATATAATTATATTACATATGTAATATCCATATGTCTGATATGTAAAGCATAAAGTGATAATAAATAGTAAAACTAATATATACATATTAGTTGAAAGATTAGACTTTCTATAAGAAAATATTATAAAAGCTTTGTATATCAATAAGATTTTTTTAAAAACAATGCAATCAAATGCAAATAATTTTAAGTCACTATTAGAAAGTAATAAAATTACTTGATGAATTGTAATGGGTTTGAACAAGACTTCTTGAAACTGCTACTAAATTTTTGCAGGGAAATATTCAGTTTGATATGACTGAATACAATGTAGCATGAAAATCATTTAAAGAACATTTTCACATGGTGAGAAACAGAAGTTTAAAAAAAAATGAATTCTATAAAATAATGTGACTCATAGAGCTAGATTCAAGTTATTTTTTACCTTCAAATAACTTTAAAGAATGCTGCCAGTTTCTGTTCTTAAACAAAAGAAAGACCAAATAGATAGCAAGAGAAAAATAATGTCTTTTGCATGCAATGTCACAGTCAGGAAGACAACAGAGGAGTCTCAAACTTTGAGTGCCACTTTAAGTAATGTGAACTTCAATTCAAACAGCAGAAAATTTACTGGAAATATTTTCCATGAGTTATTGCTGTACTATTTCTTAGTGTGAACCACCCTATTTAATTTCTTAATCTCTGCAGCCTTTTCTTTTGAATATTTCCTCCATGAAAGTAGAAAATTAAGTAGGAAAAGAGGAAATTAACATTCACGTCTAGATCTCTTGTCTATTGCCAACCCTTGAAATTACAGTAGTCCTTGAGACAGTTTCTTCATTTGCCAAACAGCAAAGTGTCATCCTGCTAAGTCACTTCAGTCGTGCCCCACCCTGTGCAACCCCATAGACAGCAGCCCACCAGGCTCCCCCGTCCCTGGGATTCTCCAGGCAAGAATACTGGAGTGGGTTGCCATTTCCTTCTCCAATGCATGAGAGTGAAAAGTGAAAATGAAGTTGTTCAGTTGTGTCCGACTCTTCGTGACCCCATGGACTGTAGCATACCAGGCTCCTCTGTCCATGGGATTTTCCAGGCAAGAGAGTACAGCATAAACAGAAAGAAAAAAAGTACTATGTCTCTGTGTTACCAAATGGGTCGATTGGTAACTTAAACAGAGTCCAGCTTAATGAGGTCAGCGGAGCGGATTCTGGAAATAGGTACTACCAGGCAAAGTTAGAAGAAGGCATAAGAAAGCTACATAGAATGAGGGGAATAATGCAGTGAGGCCAAAGGAAAGAATTTAGAAAAGTATAGCACAGATACTCAGTTCTAAGTAAAATATGAGGGATGCTATTTGAAAATAGTTATTCAAAGAGAAGAGAACACAGGCTGATACCTAGATGAGATATAGTTTTGGCTCAGCCAAACTGAATCCTGTTTTCATTTTGCAGAAAGGAAACTCTGAAGTATCTTCATTAATTCAAAAGATTTTATGAGATATGGTCCAAGGACAGTATGAAAAAAATCAAAGCCCACAGCTGTTTTAGTTAATAAGGGAACAGTGGTTTAGATGCTGCACATAAACTCCTCCAAAGATGAGGGGATTGTGCTCCTAGTGGGCCACAGCGTCTACATATAAAAAATTTAAGGAGTTTCTCAGAGCCCAAAGCATGGTGGTCAGGGTGACGATCGATACTTGTCCATAATAATGATCTGCTTAGTTGAGTAAATGAGAAACATTATTTAGTAGTCTCATGAGAAGTGAACAATTGTTGGTGGAGAGTTCATTGTCATCCAGAGTTCATAACATTTCTACTTGCTCTGGAAGTCACACCTACACATTTAAAAAGATACTTAAAGAAAGTCTGCTTCATAATGATTATGGGTACTTTTGTGAGAAAAGGAAAGAGAGGAAGATAATTTGCATTAACAAAAATATAATTTTTATGATGTATCTTTTCACATTTCAAGTTTTTGCCTCAAATTTTATCCTAGAGCGAAAAGTACTTAGCAGCCACCACAAGCACAGTTGAATGTTATAATGTTGCCCATAAGGGAGGAGTTGAATTAAGAAGGAAAAGCACCAAATGGCCAGCCTATGCAAAACAAGGGAAAGGAAGGAACAGGACATGAGAGGTAATTGGTAAGAACAGAGGAGAAAATCTTGATTAAATCTCCTCCCATACATCACAGTTAGGAGCTGATGATACCCTTTGTTTTCTTTCACAAGGAGAAGGCACATTTGCTCATTAAATCATCTGCTAGTGGCTTGGTTGTTACTTGAAAAAAAAAGAAAAACATATTTGTTTTGAAAGTAACAAGATGGATTTATGCAAGGCAAATAGCTTACCTGAGACTCTTTACAAAAGGCACATGGAAAGAAATGTTCTGCCAGGAGTAGAATACATGATCCAATTCAAAAATTTATGATTTAAAGACTTAAACATTAAGTTTTTAGGTAGTGCCACTTGCATAAATGAGCAAATCAATTCTGAACATCTTGTTGGAAAACAGTTATGCCTTGTTTCAGCTTATATATGAGATTGCTCTATTACAGCTTCCTGCCCATCTATAGTTCTTGCCTTGCTTGAACTATAACTTGAGATTGTCTAGAATAGCATCCTCCTTGTATAATCATAGGAACCCCCTGTGACATTTGTTAAAAACATAGCTTCCTCAGCCCCATTCCAAAGTTACTCAATCAGAAACTTTTCTGGAGAACTTTTAATCTCCAGATAACTTTGATGATCAGTAAATTCAGAATCACTGCCACTGAACATTTTTGTAACCCTCCCTGACCTTAATTCTGTATCCTGGTGTCCCTTCTCTCAACATGGACACATCAAGGTAAGGGAACCAAAAACATATAAGTTTAATTCAAATTCGTTGTCTATGCTGTAGGAATAATTTTATCACTATTTCCTTCTCACCATGTAATGTCAAAGAATCTTAATATTAGAGTTATGGAGATCTTTTTCTAATGGATAGAACATATAGTAAGTATCAAATGGTGTGTTTTAAAACACATCTTTGAAGCAATTCAAGATAAGAAGACATAGAGAGCACCACAGGAGGAGGAAACAAACGATTATAGACCATGCTTTCTACTCTGCCTGGGGTGAGTCAGAAGGTTATGAGAAGACCATTCCATGTCACAATGTGAAATTTTACAAGGTTCAGTGAATTTAAAGGTTTGTAGAAAAAGGTCTGACCAACAACCATTTTAAAGAGAAGATATAGATCCCTGGTACACAAATAACCATAGATGGTTCAAGAAACTAACTGCCTCAGATGCCAGTCTTTAACTATGAAACTCTCTAAATCAAGCCAGTAATTGTCTCTCTTATTTTCAAGAACAGGGACTTGCTGGGATTACTGTCCTAACATCTCTATTTCATAACTTTCTCTTATGTATAATGGACAGTAATTTGTCACCAAAGTTCAAATTCATAAGATGTGTTCATTATCAGATGAATAATGAGGAATTTGTGGGAAAAAAGAACCACAATCAACTATTAGATTCAACTGTTACCTGAATTCACCCTACAAGAATTCTTCAAAGTAAGAATTTAGCTTTGGCTTGAATGTTTCCAGCAAGGTGGCTTGTTCGTCTTTTGCCACCCCTGTCAGAAAGTCATGTATTGTTCTAAGTTATATAAGTCCATCCCCCTGTAACTTTCATCCACTGCTCCTTGTTCAACTTACTGAAGTCATCTTAAGGAAGTCTGATCCTTCTTCCGTTCCGTACTTACAGGAATTGGTATCAAGGTCTTCCCTCGTAGCTGAGTTAGTAAAGAATATACCTGCAATGCAGGAGACCCGGGTTTGATTCCTGGGTCAGGAAGGTCCTCTGGAAAAGGAAATGGCAACCCACTCCAGTATTTTTGCCTGGAGAATTCCACAGACAGAGGAGCCCAGTGAGCTACAGTCCATGGGGTCTCAAGAGTTGGACACGACTCAGTGACTAAACCACCACCACCATTGGTATCAAATCAATGTGAAGGTTCTTATCTCCTGGTTAAAGTTCTCTCTTCCATGTAGGATACCACATTGCTTGCTGCTTATCACACTGTAGCTTGTCTTTGTCTTACAAATTGTGAAGACCCAGATGGCGCTACTGGTAAAGAACCCGCCTACCAATACAGGAGACAGAAGAGGTGCAGGTCAGGAAGATCCCCTGGAGGAGGGCATGGCAACCCACTCCAGTATTCTTGCCGGGAGAATATAGTATTCTTTTCTGGACAGAGGAGCCTGGCAGGATATGGCCCATGGGATCACAAAGAATTGGACACGACTGAAGCGACTTAGCACGCATGCATACCATGCTATCTCAAGAGAACTGTTGGAAGAGATCATTAAGAAGATGTGCAGGCCAGTTGACCCATAACCTGGACTCATGCAATCAGAGTCTCCTCACCTCTACCTCTGTCCCTGGGATCTCCTGCCCACTCTTCTCATAGCCAGAGTCACTTTCAAAGATGCACCTAGAGAGCAATGTGCTTTTGAGACCACCTGGATTGAATACATGACTGACCATCACTATGACCTCAATTATAAATGTTTAAGATTTTGACAGATGGGTACTCTCTCGTGGCCGCACAAGACAAGCTCCTGTATGTCCATTTCCTTGCTTATTAAACTTACTGCCTACCCATCTCGGAGAAGGCAATGGCACCCCACTCCAGTACTTTTGCCTAGAAAATCCCATGGATGGAGGAGCCTGGTAGGCTGCAGTTCATGGGGTTGCTAGAGTTGGACACGACTGAACAACTTCACTTTCACTTTTCACCTTCATGCATTGGAGAAGGAAATGGCAACCCACTCCAGTGTTCTTGCCTGGAGAATCCCAGGGAGGGGAAGTCTGGTTGGCTGCCGTCTATGGGGTCGCACAGAGTCAGACACGACTGAAGTGACGCAGCAGCAGCAGCAGCGTACCCATCTAGAGTGGCCTGCCTCTTCCTTTTGCCTCTCCCTGTGTGTACATGTAGCGGGGAAACAGTTTCAGATATCACTCCAGGAACTCCCCGTGTTTTGAGCCATCAGGAACACTCTGTCACTTTCTTCATGTTCATACTGTGCATCTACCAGTGTATCCAAATCACAATATTCTCGTGCCACATCGCATTGCTGCCTCACATGCACTTAGTGATGCGAGATCCCATCTTTACTCTGCTAAAGGAACATCTCCTACAATTGACACTTGTGAAGATCTCTTTGTGCTCAGAAGCACAACCTCAAATTTGTTCATTTTGATAGTTTCAGCCTTTATTTCAGCCTGTAAAGGCCCTTTTAGTCCTGATTCTGTCATCTATTTGTAGCATATTCAATACCATTCCCATCTTTGGGTCATCTATAAATCTAATAAAACAGCATCTATATTTTAATAGATTAAAAATTCTAACAACACAAGGCTTAAAAAAATTAAAAGAAGTCCCACAGCAGGTTAACTTGAACCTGCTCTCCATTACCCTTTTTTGGGTAACATAACCCATTTCAAATCTTCTAAATATACTATTACTCTATTTTTCCATTTTGTCCAGAAGGCTACCATGGAATGCCTTTCCCAGAAGGAATACAGTTGGAGAAACAAGAGAATCAAGAAAACCTTATGAACATTATGATTTGGTGGGAATTTCTAAATCATCTGATATCTTTTCAGGGAGAATTTTTAAAACCTCAAGAGCTCAAACTTCTATAATCCTATACTTTATACTCTGAATGAATATTTTGTATTTATTCAACTGCCTTGCACTACTGCAAGCCTTCTGAAGAAAAAAAGTCTTAATTCAGTGTCATTTGTTCATCAAAGAAGTAGAGACATTTCTCTAAAAAGAATGTGAAGCCTACACAAGCATCAAGCATGCGAAGCAGAAATGGATTCTGGACGATTTTAATGGCCAAAAAAAGACTCCTGAAAGCAATATGGTGCACTTTCCAAACCTAAACCTGATCTCTGTGTATTAGCAATTAATTTAAGAAAGCAGGATTTCTAGATACATATTGAATTTAAACACAAATATTTTAGCATTTCACATGTGACTATATGAATTGTTCTCAAAACTAATTCCAGCTGGCAGTGAGTGGACAGCCAGGCAGGTAGAGAAGCAAATGGTTCCTTCAGGTGGCTCTCTCACTGGCATTCAAGTTCACATGTTCTAGCTGGCTGTGAAGATTTCCCAAGTCCCTCAGAATCTGGGACTCCAATTCAGAAAACAGGTTCATCCATTATTCATCATTACTTCACACCAAATTTCTAAATTAGTATCTGACCTGGAAAAAGCAAAGGCTGGCTCCTATAAATCTGAGGAGTTGCGCAGTACTGTGATGGAAGGTAACACAATGTGACAGATCAAAGGAAGGGCACATCGGAGATTCTGAAACCCAATTTGAGATTTCTTTTATTCCACACATAAAGAAATCTAGTTGCCTACCATTCCTAAACATTCCAGTCTCCATCTATCAAAATCGTAATTGTCAAGGAAAAAAAATACAGAAAAAACTGTAGTAAATTTCCCACTGTGCTAATACAAAGTTTGATGTTCTTTTTACTGACATCTTATTATGGATAAGAGCTGAGTTCTTATAATTTAGGTTTAAGGAGAAAGTGGTTTTGCTAAGAGAAATGAAAAACAAGACCAGAACAAGCTAATCTCATGGTGTAAAGATCCCATTTCTTTCTTTTAGTCCTGGAAAGTATATTTCAAGGAAATCTAATAGTTATATAACCAATGCTGTTATGTGGTTTTCAGCTGGATTTGTTTCTATGACAGGGTCATGCTCAGCCTGTAGCAGCACAAATAATGAGTGAAATGCAAATGTTTGAAGTGTTTGCTGTTGCAAGTCAAAGAGAATCTGTTTACAGAGAGGAGAGCTGGACTGTGCAGTTATGGAGGAGAGAAGGCTCCCTGAGCCCATGGATCCTAAGATTGTGGTTGCCGGTTCAAATAAAAGGACCACACACAACTGTGCTAATTGCCAGGAGGCAGGTCAGAGAGGTTCTCTTAATTAAAATGAATGAATTTCTACCCAAATATTTCAGCTTACTGTCAGGGTTTCTATTGTCTTCTCTAAAGCTGGCTCGTTTAAGAGCCTGGTTTGAATGTAGTGTGCAGTGAATGTAAATGATCACAAGCTGAGGGACCTCTGCAGACAAACCCAGGTCGTCTTATTACCAATGCTAATAACGCTCTACTTGTCAAGTGTGGGGCTGTATGTGTCCTGGGTTTTGACATCTCTGCAGTGCTGCATGTTGTGTACAGATGTGCTAGGGGTCTTGATTCACAAAGTCTTAAAAGCACGATGGAAAGCTATGCCACTGTGCAATAAATACAGTGGTGAGGACTGTGAAGACTGTACCCTGCCCACCACACTAGGGCCTGCATGAATGAATAAATCACAGAAAGTCAAATGAATCAACTTAGGGGTCTACTACATAATAACTGATGAGAATAAAACAGACCCAGTGAAGTCTCTTCAATAACTTGTCATACTCTCTGAAATGAATGAACAACCATCTGAAATAAACAAGACATTGTCTTTAATAGGCAAAATAATGCTGCAAATAAGAGAAGAGTTCCTTTTACACCTAATTGATTAAATCTGTTTCACCATATTACCTACCCAGCAATGGACCTAGAGATGATCATACTGAGTGAAGTTAGTCAGATAGAAAGAAATATCATATAATATCACTTGCATGTGGAATCTAAAAAAATGATATAATTGAATTTATTTACAAAATAGTAATAGACTCACAGACACAGAAAGTAAACTTATGCTTACCAAAGGATAAAGCAGAAGAAGGGAAGAATAAATTAGGAAACTAACACAACATTCTAAATCAACTTTAATTTAAAAACACTAAAAAAAAAAAAATATGGTGTATGCCAGGCTTCTTCCCTCCAGAGTTAATATTTTTTCCTTTGCAATTAATAATTTGTGGGGAGATAGTCTTATCGTTGTTATTTTGATCAAACTTCCCCTCCCTAATTTTAGCATCCATTGATGATTTCTAATTCATCATTCCCTCCTCATTTATTAAGTGCCATTCAAGAGTCAGAAAGATCCTTCTCTTCTTCCCCTTTTATTTAATCAATTACTTATTTATGTTAATATGAACTTACAAATTCTTATTTTATTTAATGGGCTATAGTCCATTACTTGGAGAAGGCAATGGCACCCCACTCCAGTACTCTTGCCAGGAAAATCCCATGGATGGAGGAGCCTGGTAGGCTGCAGTCCATGGGGTCACTAAGGGTCTGACACGACTGAGCGACTTCACTTTCACTTTTCACTTTCATGCATTTGAGAAGGAAATGGCAACCCACTCCAGTATTCTTGCCTGGAGAATCCCAGGGATGGGGGAGCCTGGTAGGCTGCCATCTATGGGGTCGCACAGAGTCGGACACGACTGAAGCAACTTAGCAGCAGTAGCAGCAGCAGCAGTCCATTACTATCATTGTTGATTTTACTGCTCAAACTGTCCCAAGTTTGGCTAGTGAGTCTCTCTTCAAGAGAAATCAGGTGTTCTTTTAATATATGTCCACATTTCTTTCATCATTTTCTCACTTTCTGGCACACAGACATTCCAGACTTCTCTTACATTAATACTTTTCATATCCCAGCCCCAGAATAAGTCATTTCTCCAAAGAGCCCTGGTTCCTGTTAGAAAATTTTAAGAAGCAACAAATATTTGACCCTACTGTGTTCACTGTTACTGGTGTATCATTTTCTTGGCTCTCTCAGCAGTGAACAATACTAGAAAAATAAGTATATGTAACTTATAAAATGTTATACATATACACAATTATTAAAAATTATGAATTCATACTGATCTCACCCATTCCAATCCAAAACCATAGCATGAATTCAAGCGTTACAGCATTTAACTCTTGTAAATCTGTTATTAGCTGCACAAAATCCAGCTGGCATTATTATTCTCACTGCTTTTACTCATTTGCTTAATCCTAGAATTCACACAAAGTCGTTTCAGAGTTGCTAAACCACAGCAATGCAAAAAGGAAGTCTACTAATTAGTGTTGTGAGTTTGTCTAACAGTATAGAATGTTAGGTAAAAATTATATATATGAAATTCATAAATCTTAAGTATATAATTTGATGAGTTTTGACAAATGCATATATCCCTGTAACCCTATAACCCTATCAATATATAGAATGTTTTCATCATCTCAGATCACTAGTATTCCTTCCAAGTCAATCCCCCATTCCAAGAGCAACTGTTTCTCTGCTTCTATTCACCATAAATTAGTTTTCTTATTCTAGAACTTCTTATAAAAGAAATCACACAATACATGTGTGCCAATATATCACATAATATATTTGCGCCCAGCGTTTTTTTCTTGCATTTCTGTGAGATTCATACATGTCATAATTTATATCAGCAGTTTATTCCTGAGTAGTATTCTGCTGTATGATTATATTATATTTGCTACACTGCAATTTGCTTATCGATTCTTTTTATAAGTATTTGAATTGTTTCAGTTTGGGGCTTTTATGACTAAAGCTGCTATGAAGATTCATGTATAAATCTTGTTTTGGAAACATAGTTTGTCTTGGAGAAGTAGCTTAAAAATACATTGCTACATCATAGAGTAGGTATGGGTTTCCCTGGTGGCCCAGACAGTAGGATGGGCAATGTAGGAGACCTGGGTTCAATCCCTGGGTTGGGAAGATCCCCTGGAGAAAAGAATGGCTGCCCACTCCAGTATTCTTGCCTGGAGAAAACCATGGACAGAGGAGCCTGGCAGGCTACAGTCCACAGGTTTGCAAAGAGTCCGACACGACTGAGCAACTAAGCACACAGCACACACAGAATAGGTATACATTTAACTCCATCAGAAACTGCCGAACATTTTTGCCAAAGTGACTGTATCATTGTAGTCTCCCAAATTGTAGTTCCATTCATTCTATCTACTTTCTTGCCAAATTCGATTTCATCTAAATTATCAACAACATTTGGTATTGTCAGCTCATTTAATTTTAGTCATTAGAGTGAGTGTGTAGAATTATCTTGTGTGGTTCCAATCTTCATTTCCCAAAGGGCTAAAGACATGGATCACTACTTCAGATGCTTATGTCCATTCATTTAACTTCCTTTTTGAAGCATCTGTTAAGTCTTTTGCTTACTGTCTATTGGACTGTCATATAACTGCATCACAATAATTTCATTATGTATTCTAGGTATAAGTCCTTTTTGAAATATGTGTTTAAAAAATATTTTTCCCAGTGAATATGGATTATTTGCTTAAATGTGTCTTTTTTTTTTTTTTTATTCCAGCAGCCGCGGCTGAGTCCTTCTCCTCAGGACCTAGCCGAGTGAAATGACAACCAGCTGGAAAGACCGAGAGACTAAATGTGTCTTTTGATAAGCATACATTTCTAAATTGGATGAAGTCTAGTTTATTTCCTCAGAGTACTGATCAAAGGAAGCATGTAAGGATACTAACAAAAAGCTGGAGACATTATTCCAAAACGATAAAACAGAACAATCTTCAGAGTCTGCATAAGAATGACAATAATGCCTTTTTCTCTATCCAGATTGTAAAACCTTTATGGGGATATTAGGTAGAGTAGGGTCTTGCTTCAGTTGAGAAATAATTAGGTCTATATTGAATGCTGTTCTGGTCCACCTAATAAATTTTAAAAACAAGAATCAGAAGTATCAGCCTGCTTCCAGGTAATTTAACTGCACCTCAGAACAAAGTTCAAGAACACTTTTATGAAGACAAAAAATATTCAGCATCTAACAAGATAAAATTTGCAATGTCTTATATCTTATCAAAAGTTACATGACAGGGACTTCCCTGGCAGTCCAGTGATTAAGATTCTGTGTGCTCAGTGTAGGGGGCAGAGGTTCGATTCCCAATCAGGGAACTAAGATCCCACATACTGTTCATTCATTAAAATCATGATTTCCTTCATTCCCTTGTCATATTTATAAAAGCTGATTTTAAAGTCCTTGTCTTCTAACATCTAGTTAGAATCATCTCTTTTTACTGAATTGGACTGAAGAATATACTCAGGTGAAAAGCCAAATAAAAGTCAAATTGATTCAATTCAGTGCCACAGTTTCTTTTGTCACTGTTTTTATTTGTTTTGTCACTCTCTGTTGCCTTTGTGTTTGCTTGTTTTTATTTTGACCAAAGATTATAATTATTATAGGTGAAGACAGTCCAATACAATCTATTCTACTGTTACTAAAAGCATAACTTCTTCAAGATGTTTTAAAATTTTAGATAATACAACTTTTCTGCCATCATGTTGCATAAGAGAGCTGAAAGTGCGTTTTCTTCCTTTGAGTTGAAATTTTATGAATTAAATATGTGTTACCCTTAACTCGGAGAAGACAATGGCACCTCACTCCAGTACTCTTGCCTGGAAAATCCCATGGATGGAGGAGCCTGGTGGGCTGCAGTCCATGAGGTCGCTAAGAGTCAGACATGACTGAGCAACTTCGCTTTCACTTTTCACTTTCATGCATTGGAGAAGGAAATGGCAACCCACTCCAGTGTTCTTGCCTGGAGAATCCCAGGGATGGGGGAGCCTGGTGGGCTGCCGTCTATGGGGTCACACAGAGTCAGACACGACTGAAGCAACTTAGCAGCAGCAGCAGCAGCAACCCTTAACTAGGGGCTGGTACCTCAGATGGTAAAGAATCTGCTTACAATGTAGGAGACCCAGGTTCAATTCCTGTGTCAGGAATATCCCCTGGAGAATGGAATGGCTACCACTCCAGTAGTCTTGCCTGGAAAATCTCATGGACAGAAGAGCATGGCAGGTTACAGCACATAGGGCCTCAAAGTGTCAGACATAACTGAGTCACTTTCACACACAACCCTTAATGACCTACTGATCTCATCGGTCTTTCAATATTCATTCAAAAATATTGTCAACCGTATGCCAGTCAGTCCTGTAAGCACTGGCAATACAATTGTGAATGCAATAAAGCCCTTACCTGTAAAAACATATTTAACAACCAGTATATTAAAGTTTAATCTTAGCAAAAATAAACACTTCAAGAATAAGAATAAAGAGTGGACCGGTGAGAGCAGGAGTGGAACTATTTACACTGATGGTTAGAACTATTTACACTGATGGTTAGAGAAGCCCTCTTCTGGATAGGTGTTGCATGAATTACAAACTAAATTCTTTCTAAATGATTATAAAGAATTAGTTTTGAGAAAATCTAAGGATGGGTTTCTTAATCTTGGAAATGTTGATGTTTGGGATCAAATAAGAAAGACAAGAAGGCTGTCCTGTGTATTGTAGGGTATTTAGCAGGGTCCCTAATGTCTACCCAGCAGATGTCAGTAGAATTCCCCACCCCAGATTTTGATAATGAAAAATGCCTACAGACATTGCCTAAATGTCCCCTGGGGGGCAAAATCATGCCCAGTTGAGAACAACTAATGTAGATGATGAATATGTCAGGCACAAGTTAGAGCAAGGGCAAAGATTTTGAGACAGGAACAAGTTTAGCAAGCTCAAAGAAAAAGAAGGACAGTGGAGTTGACAGTTACTGAGTGAGTAGAAATGTTGTCAAGATAGGCTCAGAAAAATAGAGGAAAGACCATCTAATTGCATAGCTTGAAAAAAGGAGAAAATGAAATATTATTCATTTAATGCAGTTTGATGAAAATATATATGTGTTAGCAAGTGCTGTGCTGTGCTGTGCTTAGTCATGTCTGACTCTTTGCAAGCCCATGGACTGTAACCCGTCAGGCTCCTCTGTCCATGGGGATTCTCCAGGCAAGGAGTGGGTTGCCATGCCCTCCTCCAGGGGATCTTCCCAAACCAGGGATCAAACCCAAGTTTCCCGCACTGCAGATGGATTCTTTACTGTCTGAGCCACCAGGAAAGCCCAAGTATACTGGAGTAGGTAGCCTATCCCTTCTCTAGAGGAGCTTCCCGATCCAGGAATCGAACTGGGGACTCCTACTTTGCAGGTGATTCTTTACCAGCTGAGCTACCAGGGAAGCCCATGGATTAGCATCAGTTCAGTTCAGTTCAGTTGCTCAGTCGTGTCCGACTCTTTGCGACCCCATGAATCGCAGCACGCCAGGCCTCCCTGTCCATCACCAACTCCCGGAATTCACTCAGACTCATGTCCATTGAGTCAGTGATGCCATCCAGCCATCTCATCCTCTGTCGTTCCCTTCTCCTCCTGCCCCCAATTCCTCCCAGCATCAGAGTCTTTTCCAATGAGTCAACTCTTCGCATTAGGTGGCCAAAGTACTGGA
The DNA here is from genome assembly GCF_027580195.1 of Bos mutus. NCBI lineage: Eukaryota > Metazoa > Chordata > Mammalia > Artiodactyla > Bovidae > Bos > Bos mutus. The sequence continues at coordinate 54,718,713 of NC_091617.1, forward strand.
GTTTCAGCTTTAGCATCATTCCTTCCAAAGAAATCCCAGGGCTGATCTCCTTCAGAATGGACTGGTTGGATCTCCTTGCAGTCCAAGGGACTCTCAAGAGTCTTCTCCAACACCACAGTTCAAAAGCAGCAATTCTTCGGCACTCGGCCTTCTTCACAGTCCAATTCTCACATCCATACATGACCACAGGAAAAACCATAGCCTTGACTAGATGGACCTTTGTTGGCAAAGTAATGTCTCTGCTTTTAAATATGCTATCTATGTTGGTCATAACTTTCCTTCCAAGGAGTAAGTGTCTTTTAATTTCATGGCTGCAGTCACCATCTGCAGTGATTTTGGAGCCCAAAAAAATAAAGTCTGACACTGTTTCCACTGTTTCCTCATCTATTTCCCGTGAAGTGATGGGACCGGATGCCATGATCTTCATTTTCTGAATGTTGAGATTTATGCCCACTTTTTCACTCTCCACTTTCACATTCATCAAGAGGCTTTTGAGTTCCTCTTCACTTTCTGCCATAAGGGTGGTGTCATCTGCGTATCTGGGGTTATTGATATTTCTCCTGGCAATCTTGATTCCAGCTTGTGCTTCTTCCAGCACAGCATTTCTCATGATGTACTCTGCATAGAAGTTAAATAAGCAGGGTGACAATATACAGCCTTGACGTACTCCTTTTCCTATTGGAACCAGTCTGTTGTTCCATGTCCAGTTAAGGTTGATGTGAATTATAGGGATCCTCAGTAATGAAATATTTGTGGACTACTTTAGAATGCAAGAAGTTGTGACCTGGAGTTAAGAAGTTGTAGCATGAAAACCAAAAAGCTCTGGTACATACAAGAGTTTGCCTCATTTTCTATACATGACTGTTTCCACTGTAGAAAATCCCACATGGTGACAAATTCTCCATAGCCAACAATACAGGGGTCATTTCCTTGGTTAGCATTAGTGTGATACCAAGTAATATAAAGAAAGATTTACGAAATACCTAATTTGGACCCAAATAATTTTTGATAAGTATTATATAATAACATATTTCTATTTGACAAATCTGAGTAAAATAGTATTAAAATGAGAGCTGAAGGAGAAAAGGAAGAATTATCTATAACTAGTATTTCTTACTCTGAAAATAAAGTAACTTCCATTCATCCCTAGAAAATATTTCCAGTTTGTTCCCCTCTGTCTGATGCCAATAGCCATCTTCAGGCCAGGATTCTTTGTTTAAAAAAGAAATTCTACTTTTGGAGAACTACTGACAGATTTCAGGAGATTATTTTCAGGTTAGTCAATTCTATTATAAATTTCATTCCTTGCTTTCTCTATATAAGATTTCAGTTCAAGTAGTATAGATATAAGTGTGTCTTCTCATCTTTTAATTGTAAAGAATTTGTTCTGGAATATTGAAATATAGCATTCTATGGATATGTTCCAGCATGTATAGTAACAAGACATTCTTCCAAATCCCTTTATCTTATGTAGAAAGGATGACATGAGTTTTTCCATGTCTTAGTGGTATTAAGATGTCAATCAGCATCAAATGCTATTTTAAATTTCTCGTATCCATTTTCTGTCTTGAATTCCCTTAATGCTGTGTATTTAGGTTACACCTAAACATGTTCTAATCTTATAAGCTTATGACAGACTGGAAAGAAATACCATACATTTATTTATAGTCTCATCATAGTATTTAACTAAGTCAAAACATAAAATAGAATAAAAAGCATGATTTGTGATTTGGTGAAGTCATATACTTTGCACATAATAGGCACCTAACTATGAATGCATGCATGCATGGATGAATGAATGAGCAGTGTTTTAGACATGTAAGGGATCTTGAAGACCATCCAATTCAACCATCTGAATTTATCAAAGAAAAAACCCTAAGGCCAATATATTTAATCAGATGAATTTTCCCAAAGCTTTGATAATAAAGACAGCCTATAGTCCTTTCTTACTATTAATAGTTTTTCTCATATTAATAACTTTAACATAATCATATCCAACTACCCACACATACCCATTCATATAGTATTTATTTTAAAAATTCTTGAGCATTCCCTAAATACTAGGCATGGCCCTTAAGTACTCTGGATACAGAGGGAAATAAGACAGACTTCATGCTTCAGGAGCTTATTATCTGGCAGAAAGATATATATATAAAAACAAATTAAAGAGTAAGACATGCTATGACAAAAAATAGTTCAATGAGCACTTAGAAGAAAGATTCATTGGTTCTATCTAGGAGAGCTTGGAATTCCTCAATATGGTGAATTGTTACTGGGCCTCAAGGTTGAATTAGAGTGTGATACACTCAAAACATGAAAGCATTCTAGGCAGAGGAATGTAAAGCAGTTTCACAAATGTGAAAGCTCAGAACCTACTTCGGGAGCATGCCACACTGAGGAGCACCAGAATTGAGACTAGAAATGTGCATCTAACCTGGATTGTCAAGAGCCTTGTAAAGAGTCAGACTTTAGAAAAAGTGTAAACTTCAAAGGATATATCAGCAGCACAATACAAACAGCTCGGTGTTTTCTGAAAGACATCAGCTGACAGTGAGAAAGATGGATTCAAGATAATAGTGATACAGAGGCAGAGAAAGGAGTTAAGAGGTTAATGCTGGCATCCAGATGACAGATGATGAGGGTCTGGAATAAGACAGTGTCAGGGCAGATAGAGAAGGGAAGCTTGGCCCTTGGTAGATGGTTGGATCAGGTAAGCAGACAAGAAGAAAAAGTGAAGGTAATAGGTCTGAAGGGTTTCTGGGACAACTAGGTGGATTAATTTTCTTTGCTGCCATTCTTTAAAATATTATAAATTATTTGTTTATTCTGAGTAAAAGCCAAAATCCTTACAACGCCTTACAGGACCTAAATTATGTGGTTCCTATTGCCTATTTGACCTCATTTTTCATGAATACTGAATCACTACTAGTTCTGCCTTTTCCAAGGAAGGCCTCTAAGCTTTCCTTCAAGAACACACAGTCCATGAACCATGAGACTTCCCTACACAACAGCCTAAAACTGAAGCCCTCTCCTTTGTGTTGCTCCCAAGATCTCTCCTCTGCTTTAGGTTTCCCTGTCTATGTGGCATTTATCATTGATCCCCATAATTTTACATCTATGTGCAAATGTGTATAATGAGTATCCTTCTCTTCCCTACTAGGTCGTTAATACACAAACAACAGAGTTATTGGCAGGTTTTATTCACCACTATCTCCCAGCACATAAAAGATTGTCCAATAGATGTTCAAAAATATTTGTTTAATACAGTAATGAATGCACACATTAATGAATAATGAATGAACATATAATGAATTAATAGTGTCTTAAGCAGAAACACTGGGGCCTTCCTGATGGTTCAAATGGTAAAGAATCCTCCTGCGATGCAGGAGACCCAGGCTCAATTCCTGGATCAGGAAGATCCCCTGGAGAAGGAAAAGGCTAACCTCTAATACTAATACTAGAGTATTAGAGTAACCTCTAATACTCTAATACCAGAGTATTCCTGTCTGGAGAATTTCATGAACAGAGGAGCCTGACGGGCTACAATCCATGTGGTCACGAAGAGTCAGACATGACTGAGCAACTTTAAGTAGAAACATTAATTAATGTTTTAAAATTTTTAAATCATGTTTCTAAATCTGACAATTTACATGTCTTTATTCCAGAAAAAGACACAGAAAGGGAAAAAACATGCCATTTACTTTCTTCACTTAATTCCAGACAATATGTCTGATGAATCTGTTTTTACTTTAATTCGGGCTTTCATCCTCTCCTACATGTTTTTTAGAATATGAAAAATTTGAGTAGGCCTACACTATTCATAATGGCAACCCACTCCAGTGCTCTTGCCTGGAAAATCTCGTGGACAGAGAAGCCTGGTAGGCTACAGTCCATGGGGTCACAAAGAGTCGGACACGACTGAGCCACTTCACACTATTCATATTAAAGGATTTCATTTTTATTGTCATTAAGTCTATCTTATATCTTTACCCTTCATAGTATTATTTAAATTATACTTCCAGTCAAAATATAAATTCATTCTTATTTCCACCCCAGGAATTTTTAAAAAACTCATTCTCCATCCTTTACTTCACTACTCCTATTTCTACACTCTGGGAATTTAAAATAAGGCATATTTTCTTTTATTCTCCCAGAAGTTTCCTTTTCCATATAAATAGACCCTATATCTGATCTTAAGGTTACTCTTAAATTGTGATACTAAAGGAAAGAAGTATATAATATATATACATATATTTATATATAACCTTATTTAAGTGTCTCATGATATAATTATTTTAATATAAAATTAAATTAAAATGCAAACAAAGAATATTATTGTAGAGTTAAAGTAGAGCTAACATTCTGAAGCTAAACTATTAATACATAATACGTCTGTACAGATCTGTAAAGACAGGTCTAATTGACCCCGTTTTTTGCAGGTAAGGATACCTAGCCTAAGAGAGGTCCAGTAACTTGTCCATGGTTGCTATTAGGCAAGGCAAGAATTTGAATGCAATTCTGATGCCATAATCTATACACTTTTTTCCAGGTATAGGGAGAAACATCTTGATAAAAGAACTAGGCTAAATGATTGCTAAAAAGATTGCTTTGAGCAGTAATATTCTATGGGTCTAAAAAATCCATGTGGTGATATTTGTCTATGACTACAGTAACTTCAAATCAAAGAAACCTCAAATGAATATTTATTTTCATCTAACAACTAAGGGTAAATAAAGAGAAGCAAAATCATCTGAAAATACCAAAGAAGGCTACAAAAGTATGACTCGAGCTAGAAAAGTAAAAGGTCTTCCTAATTACTTTTCCACCACATCCCAAGTCCATTCATGACAAATGTTTGGAGTTTAAGTGACAAGATTTAGACAAATGGGCAAGCCATGGTTTAACTTAATGTCATATCAAATATCAACAGTATGCATAGTATAAACTTGGATATTCACAGCATTCTTTGTCATCAGAAAAGCATGCTATTATTACCAAATTAAGACACATAAGTATGCCTGTGCCCTGGCCTTCAGCTTCAAAGCCAAGTTGCTGAGGATCAAAACACCAACATTATAGTTGTTGATAATCCCAGTTAACTCGTGCAGCCCAATGACCTATCCATATACGGCAATGGCATGCCCTGTGATATGCAGCCAAGGGGCTCTGCAGAAAAAGCAGGCTCTGGGAGGCCCAAAGGTCGTGAACATTGAGCTCCATGTGGGCAAGAAAGCAAGTGGTTCATTCTTCTCATTTGCCAAATGTGCTTATCATGAAGTAAGAGGTAAAGTTCCCTCAGAGATAATGCCCACTCCATTACCATGGCTCACAGATGCCAAAGTACAGAGAAGCATGGATTGTTTGAGCTTGAAGACATAATATAGCCTCTTGGATTTATATGGCCATCCGAGAGTAATTGGCCCACATAGAGGTAGAATGGAGTTGAGGCAAGGTCTGGGTCCCACTTGTATTTTTTTCCATCCCTTTCCAAAAGTGATACTGCAGAGTCATTAAAAGGTCTGAATCAGACTTTGTTCTGCTTTGAAATTTTGTTCCTATATTACGGTAACTCTATATGTGAGAGTCTAGGTCACTTGATTTGAGCCTAATTGGTTCAAATAGGACACTGCATGACGGTATTGTCTCCAAGCCTCACACAGGTGGGTGTTTAATAAATGCTATTTACATCTGTTTCAGTCCATGGGGTCGCAAAGAGTTGGACATGACTGAGTGACTGAGCACACACACTCAGCACAATGAGCTTACATAAATTTTGTTATTTATCCTCAGTATCAAATAAAGTATGAATTACCGTCTGTAATAAGAAAGGATAAAATAGGAAAAGTGGGCTATTTTAAGTAGTTTATACCTTTGTTCTTTGGGGACATCACCTTATTCTATATAATGTGACCCCTCCAGTGAGACTATGAATGCTCGACCCATCATTTGTTATTAACCAGCATCACTGCTGTCTGGGTACAATTTCAGAGGCCAACCTTCAGGAAGGATCCTGACCTGCCTCTGAACTGAAGAATCTCCAACTGATTTCAATTTCAGTAATTTTAATTTCAATTAAGTTAAATTCAACCTTATGTGCTTGGGCTTAGTCACTCAGTCATGTCAGATTCTTTCCAACCCCACGGACTGTAGCTCACCAGGCTCCTCTGTCCCTGGGGATTCTCCAGGCAAGACTATTGGAGTGGCTGGCCGTGCCCTCCCACAGGAGATCTTCCCAACTCAGGGATGGAACCCAGGTCTCCCACATTGCAGGCAGATTCTTTACGGTCTGAGCCACCAGGGAAGCCCCAAGCTAAAAAGGTAATTAGAAGGACTTAGGTTTGTAGAATGCAGTGACTAGGTTTATCAAACAATCATAAAATGTAGCACCATCTCACAGTTAGGACAATTCCTAGTCAAGTTTGGCAAATATGGCTCCTCTATTCTCTTTTTCAAAACCCTGCTCCCCTCTTTTGACTGTCTCTCAATGTCTCACAACAATAGACCTGGATGACCCTAACTTCCATGAATGTTTGCAGCTTCCCTGGACATAACTGTCTTTGTATGAACAGAACTTCGGTCTGAAAAGGAGCCTATTGATTCACAACCAGATGTTATAGCAGAATGATGTGTGATCATTCCCAGGGACAGTTGTATTCAAAAGGAATTGAGAGTTTAACAAAGAAATTAACCTTCAGTCATAGAGTTTTAAGTATAGGAGAAATGTACTTAATATATTTTTGCGGTATTTAATATATTTTTGAAAGTATTTTATATATTTTCCCAGTTCCTCCCAGATGACATCATTTCAAGATCTACCTACTCTGTTGACGAAAAATATTAGGTAAAAGCTTCATTTAAAATTTTTAAGCTTGAAGTGAATGCTGAAGCTTAATTCCTGTTTTAAGATACAGTCAGCCGAATGAAACTATGGCTGCTGCGGCTGCTGCTGCTAAGTCGCTTCAGTCGTGTCCGACTTTGTGCGACCCCATAGACGGAAGCCCACCAGGAGAATCCCCTGGGATTCTCCAGACAAGAACACTGGAGTGGGTTGCCATTTCCTTCTCCAGTGCATGAAAGTGAAAAGTGAAAGTGAATCTCTCAGTGGTGTCCGACTCCTAGCGACCCCATGGACTGCAGCCTACCAGGCTCGTCCATCCATGGGATTTTCCAGGCAAGAGTACTGGAGTGGGGTGCCATTGCCTCCTCCGGAAACTGGCTAGCAGGTACCAATCTCAAAAACAGTCGAGAGGCCTCCTCCATCACAACTCCCCAACCAGATAGTTAAAGAGCCTTCACTGACTTGACATCAGCCTAACAATGGAACACCTGCTATGAGTAATACATAGTACAGACAACATGGGAATAGAAAGAATATTTTTTTCAGTCAGATGCCTGGGACTCAATCAGAATTAACCTTACTTGTGTATTTGTCCCCAAAGTTTTTTCTTTATTGCTTATTTGTACCTACCACTTGACTTAATTATGAGGTTAATTGTGTTTGTGACTAACTTCTTTATGAGAGGAGATCTCCACAGAAGGGACTGTTTTCTGGACATTTCCGGAGGGCTCAACATTTAACACAATACTTAGTCCTTAAGAAGCAACTCTAGACACCAAGGCCTGAAAATCCTAACTCTATAACTATTTCCCAGGTGACTCAGAGGTGAAGAATTCTGCCTGCCAATGCAGGAGATACAGGAGATGCAGATTAAATCCCTAGATTGGGAAGATCCCTTGGAGGAGGACATGGCAATCCACTCCAGTACTCTTGCCTGGAAAATCCCATGGACAGAGGAGCTTGGCAGGAATCCATGGGGTCACAAAGAGTCAGATGTGACTGAGCACAACTATTTCCTAGAGCTGATAAACAAGTTCTTTCAGTTAGAAGACTTACTTCCAATGTGAAGAAATTCAGTTACTATAATGCAGAAAGGGAGTCAAAATAGAAAATTATCACATGTTATTTACTACCTATGTTTCATGACAAAATTTGAGACATGTTAAAAATATTTTCCATATCTAAATTAATATTTAAGATCACATAATAAAATAAAATTGGGTCAATCACATGACTAAAACATTTTTTGAAAAAATAAAATTATATGAAATGCAATGCATAATTCAATAAAATAATCACTTAAAATTAGATTGTCATGTTAGTTTTTCCACTACTATAAAATGATAATATCTTAATGTACTGTGCTCTGCTAAGTCATTTCAGTCATGTCCAACTCTTTGCAACCCCATGGACTACAGCCCGCCAGGCTCCTCTGTCCATGGGATTCTCCAGGCAAGAATACTGGAGTGGATTGCCATTTCTTCTTAACAGATTTAATAAAAATTTTAGTCTGCTTTTTAAAATTTTATATATTGCTTTTTCTCCTAAAAAAAAAAAAAATGGCAAGTCTGTACTTTTTCACTTTGATTACAAACATTTTAGTGATACATGTTTTGTTTCTGATGTTCAAAAGTTATTATTTAGGGAAAACAAACTTTATATCATAGCATTTATACATAACAATGAGACAATGAATCCATGTAATTCCTTTGCATGTGTTTCAAATCCTAATGTTCACATACCAAACATCTTTATATCCTCTTAGCTATCTCTGCTCTGTAGAGTCTTTCCACTCACCTAGTCTGTTCTCAAACTCTCATTAAAATGTAATTTTAGAACATATTTATTTAAAAGATTATTTCCTTAAAAGTAAGAAAACCATCTTTGAATTTACAAAGAAAACAAGATCTCCCTTCTTCTACCTGTAAGTTCATAATGCCTAAAATAGATTTTTCTTTATTTGAGTATACAAAAGCATATCAAATTCCCAATGCTAGCAATATATTGATATATCTCACTTCTAAAATGTGCACATCACTTGTGATTACTGGTTTTTTTAAATGAGCTATTCCTTTTACACAGTTGCCTTAAAAGTACACATCTTCTTGACTTTTACATTCATTTTGACGTTAATATGAAATATAATTTCTTTTGAATACACTTCAAAGAATGCTAGCAATGTAAGCAAGTAAATGCCTTCAATTACACTTGGAAATACTTGTCATTGCTATCACCTTGAATCAATGACTCAGCCTTGCCTTGCTCCGGCAAACACAATTGCCCTAGCATTAACATCAGGGAGGTTTTCAAAGAGAGTTGTCGTGTTGTGTTAGTCACTCAGTCGTGTCCGATTCTTTGTGACTCCCTGGACGGTAGCCCATCAGGTTCCTCTGTCCATGGAATTCTCTAGGCAGAAATACTGGAGTGGGTTGCCATTTCGAAGAAAGGGAGATTATTAAAGCACAGAAAAACTCCTGTATGTTTTTGTTAACTTTTATTCCTCTTCAACCTCTGACTTGAGTCATTCCACTGATATTGCTAAATCCGAGGGATTCCTGTGCTGTTTTGATGTTTTCAAACATGAGTAAGGTGTTGCTGTTCAGCTGCTAAGTCAGGCCCAACTCTTTGCAATCCCATGGACTGCAGCACACTGGGCTCCTCCTTCCTCCACTATCTCCCAGAGTTTGCTGTTGAGTTTACATGTCTGTTGAGTTGGTGATACTATAAGGTATGGTGTCTAAAGTCAAGACTATCCTGGAAATTTTGTGAATCTGATTTAAGAACAACAACCCAGATAGATGAATAAATAATATGAGGTAAGGATATCTACACAACAGAAACTGCCCGTGTAGCCTGGAGCTTGTCACTGAGCTTAGACTCCTTTCTCAGTAAAAAAAAAAACAAAAAACAAAAACAAAAACAAGAGCCCTTGAATAATAATCAATATCCACAGTTAGTGCTTATCAGTCAAACCCACTATTGCCTACTGGAAATGTAATTTGGGGGAAAAGCGGGCTATTATTCAAAAGTGTGAATTTGACCTTTCCAGAGGAGCATTGTCTAACTCTCTGAATGTTCTTTTCCCCTTTGGTTGCAGCCACATATTAATAAAATAAAATAGAATGTCAGGTGGCATATTAAAGAGGAAAATAGTACATGAACCATCTAAATCTTCTAATACCACCTCTTTGCCAAAGAGCTACTATTTCCTGATAGCTCTTTGTATCACAAGATTTAAATTGAAATTCATGTCAAAGCATATATAAGTCTCATAAAAATTCAATAGTACATCTTTTATTAGGACAGTCCTGGATATCCTCAAGAGACATTAGGACCAATCTGGATTTTAGGGCTCAGAAATGAAGCAAAACAGAGCCATGTGGTGTGGAGCTGCTATTAAGAGGAGTACAACTAACAGCTCATGTTGTCTTCCACCAGAGGAGGTAGTGGTTTCAGATTAGAATTTTCTCCGTTTGGGCATATTAGATTCAAAGAACTACTTGATCCTCTGCATTCTAAAACTATAGAAGCAGAAGTCAGGGCAGGTTGGGTTTAGACTGGGTTCCACCATAAGCTAGCTTTAAAACCTTCCAAATTAATTTATTAACTTATTCACCAATAATTTATGGACCAATCTTAACCTACATACTATTTAGTGCTGGAAACACAGATGAACCAAAGAGACAGAGCCTCTGCCCTCATGAAGCTTACAATTGAGCTTGACTGACAAGTACTGAATATAATCACATAATGTGCAAGAGACACCGATGTATAGATCAGTCTTATGGACTCTGTAGGAGAGGGAGAGAGTGGGGAGATTTGGGAGAATAGCATTGAAACATGTGTAATATCATGTATGAAACGAGTCGCCAGTCCAGGATGGATGCACAGTACTGGATGCTTGGGGCTGGTGCACTGGGACGACCCAGAGGGAGGGTAGGGTAGGGAGGAGGGAGGAGGGTTCAGGATGGGGAACGCGGGTATACCTGTGGCGGATTCATTTTGATATTTGGCAAAACTAATACAATATTGTAAAGTTTAAAAATAAAATTAAATAAATAAATACTAGTCAATTAGGAATTCAAACAGGAAGTGGTAAATCAGGGAAGGTTTCTCTATGGAAGTGATATTTAGGCCAGTAGTTCTAAATTTTGCACATTAGAATCACCTGAAGAAGGTTTAAAAGCAATGACTGCTTGACCATGTACCAGATCAAAGGAACTGAATCTAAGAATGAGATTCAGGTAGCATCATCTAACCTCAGTACTCAGATGATACCACCTTTATAGCAGAAAGCAAAGAAGAAGTAAGAGCCTTTTGATGAAAGTGAAAGAGGAGAATGAAAAAGTTGGCTTAAAACTCAACATTCAGAAAACTAAGATCCTGGCATCTGATCCCATCATTTCATGGCAAATAGATGGAGAAACAATAGAAACAGTGAGAGACTTTATTTTTGGGGTCTCCAAAATCACTGCAGATGGTGACTGCAGCCATGAAATTAAAAGACACTTGCACCTTGGAAGAAAAGTTTTGACCATCCTACACAACATATTAAAAAACAGAGACATTACTTTGCAACAAAGGTCCATCTAGTCAAAGCTATGCTTTTTCCAGTAGTCGTGTATGGAAGTGAGAGTTGGACTGTAAAGAAAGCTGAGCGCCAAAGAATTGATGCTTTTGAACTCTGGTGTTGGAGAAGACTCTTGAGAGTCCCTTGGACTGCAAGGAGATCAAACCAGTTAATCCTAAAGGAGATTAATCTTGAATATTCATTGGAAGGACTGATGCTGAAGCTGAAGCTCTAATAGTTTGGCCATCTGATGCGAAGAACCAACTCACTGGAAAAAACCCTGATGCTGGGAAAGATTGAAGGCAGGAGGAGAAGGGCATAATAGAGGATGAGATGGTTGGATGACATCACCGACTCAATGGACATGAGTCTGAGTTAACTCCAGGAATTGGTGAGGAACAAGAAAGCCTGGTGTGCTGCAGTCCATGGGATCACAAAGAGTCGGACAGGACTGAGTGACTGAACTGAACTGAGCATCATTTATTTAAATCTCACCTAAGTGATTATAATTTGAAGCAAGGATTGAGACCACAGATTTCAACTGATATTGGAAGGTAGGAAGAGGCTGAGTAGAGAGTACAGAGTAAAGTTTTCAAAGCAGAAAGAATGATACTTGTCAAAGCCCTGAAAACTGCCTGCTATTTAGGAAATAAGAGGAAAACACTGGGAGATGGATTAGGCAGAGACACCGAACCTCTGTCTCTCCATAAGCAATCTGAAAAACTTGGGATTTTACCCTAAGTACAATGTAAGAGATGGGAATACCAGACCACCTGACCTGCCTCTTGAGAAACCTATATGCAGGTCAGGAAGCAACAGTTAGAACTGGACATGGAACAACAGACTGCTTCCAAATAGGAAAAGGAGCACGTCAAGGCTGTATATTGTCACCCTGCTTATTTAACTTCTATGCAGAGTACATCATGAGAAACGCTGGACTGGAAGAAACACAAGCTGGAATCAAAATTGCTGGGAGAAATATCAATAATCTCAGATATGCAGATGACACCACCCTTATGGCAGAAAGTGAAGAGGAACTCAAAAGCCTCTTGATGAAAGAGAAAGAGGAGAGTGAAAAAGTTGGCTTAAAGCTCAACAGTCAGAAAACTAAGATCATGGCATCTGGTCCCATTACTTCACGGCAAATAGATGGGGAAACAGTGGAAACAGTGGCTGACTATTTTTCTGGGCTCCAAAATCACTGCAGATGGTGATTTTAGCCATGAAATTAAAAGACACTCCTTGGAAGGAAAGTTATGACCAACCTAGATAGCATATTAAAAAGCAGAGATATTACTGTGCCAACAAAGGTCCATCTAGTCAAGGCTATGGTTTTTCCAGTGGTCATGTATGGATGTAAGAGTTGGACTGTGAAGAAAGCTGAGCACCGAAGAATTGATGCTTTTGAGCTGTGGTGCTGGAGAAGACTCTTGCGAGTCCCTTAGACTGCAAGGAGATCCAGCCAGTCCATCCTAAAGGAGACCAGTCCTGGGTGTTCATTGGAAGGACTGATGCTAAAGCTGAAAGTCCAATACTTAGGCCACTTCATGTGAAGAGTTGACTCATTGGAAAAGACCCTGATACTGGGAGGGATTGGGGGCAGGAGGAGAAGGGGACAACAGAGGATGAGATGGCTGGATGGCATCACCGACTCAATAGACATTAGTTTGGGTGAACTCCAGGAGTTGGTGATGGACAGGGAGGCCTGGGGTGCTGCAATTCATGGGGTCACGAAGAGTCGGACACGACTGAGTGACTGAACTGAACTGAACTGATCAATGTAAAGTTATTAAACAGAACTGACAAGACCAGTTTTCAAAAATTGCTTTAGGTCCTCTTGATAGAAAGCACCAGAAAGGTCAAAAGAGGAACAAGGGGTGAAGGAAGTAAAAGAGAATAATGATGACTTTCACTGGGCTTGTAGCAGTAGAGATGGAGAGAGAATTATTTTGAGCTATTTCAGAAGTAGAACTGACATTTTGATGAATTAAATAAAGGAGGATGAGGGAGAGGTGAGAAAAAGGATTCTCAGGCTTCCAGTTTGAACAGCTGTGCAAAAGAATGCACATTTGCTGAGATGTGTAACACTGGAGAAGATAGAGGCTTTGTACCTATAAATCTGAGGTACCTGCAACACTCAAACCAACACTCAAACCAAGTAAAGAAGTTGGCTATGGGTCTTAGGAAAAAAGGTCAAAGATGTTACAGTTTGGAAGCCAACTGCATATAGGTAGTAACTAAAGCTACATGTGATATGAAAGCTGGAGAGAACACAGAATAAAGGAGCTGAGGTAGTCTCAGTCTTAATTTTGTTAATTGTAAAATGAAAGGATTGGATATTATCATTGGTTCCTGAACTTCAGTGTGCCTCAGAATTATCCAGAGAACTTGTTAAAACATCAACTGTTGTGCTCACTTTTCAAACTCTCGGATTTTCTGGGTCTGGGGTAGGGCCTGTGAATTTGCATCTCCAACATTGCCCAGGTGATATTAATGCTGGCAGGTAGAAGCCATACTTGAAAACTAGATAAGATCTCTCTTCATTCTCTAATTCTATAGGAATATCAGTGTGCCATCTGCAGAAATTCACAGGAAAGCATGTGCCAATGCCAGACAGAGATTTTAGTATAGCAAAATGAAAGAATCGTAAAATAAAAAAACAAAGATATGTGAGCACAGGAATGACTGAGTTGTTTTATGCCTTCAAAAAAATTTTTTAATGTTGGGCAGTTGACAAACATTTGTTGAACAGCTTCATGGAAAACATTGCATAGAAAAATAAATCTGCAGTTCTCTCAAAGTTAAGTGTGCATATTCTCTTGATACTGCAGCTATTTTTGAACAAACTGCTAAAATTCAGATAATTCAGTTATTTAAGTATCATTCTTTAATTCACAAAGAAACCTTGAGGTAGAGATAAGCCACACAAACCAGCATTTTGTACCTTGCACACACACATGCACCCAGAATCAATTAAGGTTGTGAAAATAGACTTTTATTTTACTCATTACTTCATCTCATTCAGGCTTACTTTAAGAAGTACACAGCTCATCATTTAAAGGAAGGTTTAAAGTTGAGCGACTTCACTTTCTTTAAAGTACATTATCATTATTAGTTATTGGCAACCAAAAAAAAAAATACCCATGTACTTTCTTCCTAGACTTCTTAACTGCCACATTATCAAAGAATTTTTATTACATATTTTTCACAGAATTGTAAAAATAGGTACATTATTCAACCTCAGCCGACCTCTTCTGTGGACGGTTCATGGATAAGTAAAGCCAATGCTTCGAAAAGGACACAGTAAACAAACTTACCAAAACCATTTGAGAGAACTCTATCTATTCTTTCCATTTCTAAAGCAGCATAGTGATATTATTTATGCAGTTATAACCATACAATCTTCTTCCAAAACTCCTAACCGTCTAACAGGTGGTGTGCATATTCAAGAGTAGTATTTACAAGGTTGCTGATTGAGGTGAGGGCCTCATTTTTTTAAAAAATGAAATAGATCAAGGTGTCATAGAACCTTGCTAAAGTGAATAACAACTCCCCCATCTGGGCTAGGCATTTGCTGTGATTTTTTAATGTCACCAAATAAAGGTTTTAAGCTATCCAGGGACAAAGACCTGAAGATTTTTCTCTTATTCCTTGGTTTCCTACCCAAACACTTGCATTGCTTCCAGCCTTCAACTGAAGGTGACAAGATCCCTAAGTTGATAAGCTTGTTTGGACACAACGGTGCACTCACAGACAAGCTCCTGTGCATGAAGGGCAGAAGCTTCAAAGAGAAGAGGTCAACTTCCCTCTTGTTTTTTTTTTTTAACCTCCCAACGGCAGAAGCCATGAGTCTTAGGTGATATCCAGCCATGGCTCTCCCTTCATGTGAGGTGAGTTCCATGTGACACCCAAACCTCAGCTAACATGACAGGGCAGCTCCTCTCCACTCTCTGGTAAAAATATTAAGCTCTAAAGAAGCAGAATTTCTGGACAATGATGTGCTGCTCACAGGAGTTTTGGGAGAATCACGTGTCCTATTCTCTTGCTGAGTAACAAGAGACATAAAATCTTGCTGTGCTTTAATGTTTCTTAGTCCATTTGTTTCCCATGAAAAAGGAAAAAACTATTACTTTTTTACAATAGGATCTTCAGTCTATTAATTTTAATTATGTATTCTTCAGTCCCATGAAGGGGAATCTGACTGAAATCTCTTATTACAAAATGGCTAACAAAGATATAAATAACAGAATGTTCTGAATCAAAATCATAGAAGAAAACAGAGGTGCAGGGCTTCTCTAGTAGCTCAGACAGTAAAGAATCTGCCAGCAATGCAGGAGACCCCTGGAGAAGGGATCCCTGGGGAGGGAAGATCCCCTAAAGAAGGGAATGGCTACCCACTCCAGTATTCTTGCCTGGAGAATTCCATGGACAGAGGAGCCTGGGGGGCTACAGTCCATGGAGTCACAAAGAGTTAGCTAACACTTTCACACTTTCATTTTTTCAAACAGAGGTACAGAAACCTATACGTATGTGATATGTAGATAGAAGTAAACAATATTTTTTAAAACAACCAGTTAGACAGGTATGTTAATTTGGGTCCTCTGAGAAACAGACATCAAGAGAGGATTAGATCTCTGAATCACTTTGCTCTACACCTGAAACACAGCATTGTAAATCAACTATACTTCAATTAAAAATTAAGAAAAATTTTAAAAAACAGGATTAGATGTGCAAGAGATTTAATAGGATAACAGAGTTTCCATTTCCCTACCTTATCTACCCAGCCCCAGTTCTGATTCTTGTGTAGTAATCCTCTTTCCAGCAATACATTTCAGATGAAAAAGGAGAGTATTGATTTAGGTGCCTTAATAATACCACTACTGATGTTCATTGAATTTTATTGGGTTCCCGGCACTACCATGCATATATTTTACATGCTCTGTGTCACTTAATTTTCATAATCAACCTGTGTGATGTGTGCAGGAGCTCTGTTTTCACTCTTACTTAACAGATGAAGAAATTTATTTTGGCAATTTGCCAAAAGTACAGCCAGTAAATGATAGGTAAGATTTTAGTTTGGATAGTCTGATACCATAGTCCTTTCCTTAAACTGAACTGTATCTCCAAACAAATTAAAATGATCAGTAATTGATGACCATTCATTGATTGGACATCTAGTGTGTTCTCAGTGCTGTGAAGGATACTAAAGAACAGGAATCCTGGCATTTATGACCATACAGTATAAAGATGAAACAAGGAAGACAAATCTCTTATAGATAAATGATATGAGACTATATATAATTAAGTACTAAATTATATGGCTCATTTTGGAAGTGCTGTGGGAGTTCAGATGAAAGATTATTAAATAATTGCTTAAGTGAGACAGAGAAGAATTCCTAAGGAGATGGGATTGGAACTGCTCTTTGGATCTTGCATAAAGTTTAAACAAGCAGAGCAGAAAGGAAGGCCTTATAGCCCAAGACAATAACAGGAATAAAAATTTGAGGGCAGAAATGACTGACTCAGTCCCAGGACCAGGAGGCACAAGACAGGTAATAGATCTATCCAATTACATTGGAAGTTTATTTGAGAAAGTCAAGTCCTCATAAATGTGCATAAATCAGTGAATCAATGAATAAGTGAACAAGTAAATAATTATATTTTCAAAATTATGAAAGGATGAAGGTAAAATTCTCTCTTTAAATTCAATTTTTTCTCTTTTTCTATGCCTTTAAATGTAATCATAAAATGTCATGAAAAGGTTAAAACAGAAAACTAAATCTCTGGAGTACACCTTATATTTTGACAGGATTCACTTCAAAACATACCTCTAAAAATCAGACACCTAGCATCCTAATAGAAAATGCTCCTTTAGTTATCTATGTATCTCTATAAAATTTCTCTAATTTCAGCCACACAGTGATTTTAATTTAAAAAACTCATTAACAATATCTCTTACTGAATCTGAATCTTAAAAAGAAAAATTCTCTCAAGGGAAGCACAACATCAGAAAAGTATTAGAAACATAAAGTAACAAAATTAATCATATATTTTGTATGGGAAAAAAGAAACAGAAACATCTAAGTATTTTCTTTAAAATACATGAGAAATATTTCCCAAATTAACAGAGCAAGTTAATGGTAACTTGAGAAGTCGATTTAAAATTTCTAATGTGAAGTATTTTTCTAGGCTTGAAGGAATTGGGGTCAGAGAACAGAGACTCTTTCTTTATCAAGCAATAGATCATGCGATGACAGCCCATGTGAACACACAACACATCTTCAGAATCTCAAGGCTGCAGGAAGGTCAACATGTGGCTCTGTGTTCTTTATTTCCTATCTCCGGTCAACCTTAGAATGTTTTATGTGTAACAATGCGAGGGGGAAAAAAAGCTTTAAAATGACCTCTGGCATGGGAGGGGGAAATTCCCTTGGCTTTGTTGAAATTATCGTTACCATTCAGTTTATACTAATCATGTGGCCAATTCTCTACTCCTATGTATTAAACATCCAGCAAAAAAATTGCCATAGGTGAAAAGATAATGCAGACCTCATGCTTCCCTACCATATGAAGTCAATAACAAGGAATGCAATCAGGAAATTAGCAAACTGTGTTAAAAGAATGCCATAACCAATCAAGTTCAGAATTTCCAGGGCTGGGATATCAACTGTGGCACTGCGGTGCTGCTTTGTCAACAAGGATTCCCATGACAACATGAGACAGCAATCCCCAATTAAAACATTTTTAAAATTTAAACCAATTCAAGGGCTACACAAATTATGTTTTCTCAACCAGGGAAGCTCCACTGACTCTTTGGATTGACAGAAGACTTATTTAGAATGATACCTCCTAAAGTGTGTTAAATGATACCTTAGTTTCAAAGCATGTTCAGAGCTGTGACAGAAAGAAATGGTCCCGTGATTAAAGGCTGGATGAAACAAATGTCTTTACTACTGGGATCCCCAAACTTCTTCATATGATGGCGTGCATTATTAATATGAAGAGGGAATAGTATGTGACATTTTTCCAACTTGATTGACTATAGAACTCATTTAAATTGAGCACAGGGTAGCTTTCCAAGAAGTATAATTTAAGCACTTTTTTAAAAGAGAAGGGGAGGAGAAAAACACATAATCACTAAAGGAGGCAACTCATTTTGAAACTGCTCAAGCAACATGGACTGTTTTCCATACATGTATGTATACGTTTAAAATAAAACTACAAAATTCTTCAATGCCAAAATACACTTGAGTCTGACAAAAATATGATTTTTTAAGGGTATTATGCTGTTCCAGCTTCCTTTTCAATTACCTTAAACATTCTTCAGGTAGTAAAATGATTTTTTTAAGTAGAATTTTGTGTGGAAGATAAAATATTACAGAATTTAAAGTGACATTTTTAAATGAAATTCTTCAGAATAAAAATGCATAAGATGGAAAAAATGTATCATAAATGAGAACTTGAGAAAAAATCTGATATTTTACCATCCTTAAACTTCTACTAGCATCCCTAGTAAAAGCAATCATTTAAAATATATCAAAATTTTTATAATTATTTTCTATCAGTTGCTAGGGAATAGAAATTAAAACTATACTTAACTATAATCTGGCCAAGATATTTACTACTCTTTGAAAATATTAATTTCAAAATTTAGAGCATCTTACATTTTCTATAAAATAATACTAAATCTATGGATACATACTATTTTGAGCAACAGAAATACTATACATAGTTTAGATCTTTAAAATTTTTAGTTATATCAGAATATTTTCATGAAGAATTGTCTTTTGTAATAATATTTTGAATATTTTATAATTATATTCAAACAGAGAAATGACTGCTATTTTAAAGAATAGTAATTTCAAAAATAAATTCAAAGATGAAATAGGGGAGATAACCTACTTGGATTTCATAGAAAGTGAGTGGAAGAGTAAAAGACGAAGATGCTATGTCAACAAGTGCTTCCTTCATAGCTCAGTTGGTAAAGAATCTGCCTGCAATGCAAGAGACCCAGGTTCAATTCCTGGGTTGGGAAGATCCCCTGGAGAAGGAAATGGCAACCCATTCCAGTATTCTTGCCTGGAGAATCCCATGGGCAGAGGAGGCTGGCAGGCTACAGTCCATGGGGTTGCAAGAGTCGGACACAACTTAGCGACTAAACCACCACCATGTCAACAAAGTAAGAGAGTCAGAGAAACAAGACATAAGTGTGGGTCAGGGAAGAGAGTAGGGAAGGGAAGGGAAGTCACTTAGTCGTGTCCGACTCTTTGCGACCCCATGGACTGTAGCCCACCAGGCTCCTCCATCCATGGAATTTTCTAGGCAAGAGTACTGGAGTGGGTTGCCATTTCCTTCTCCAGGGGATCTTCCTAACCCAGGGATCAAACCAGGGTCTCCTGCATTTCAGGCAGATGCTTTACCATCTAAGCCATCAGGGAATCCCATTAACCCAGGCCTTAAATGTTCTGAAGCTTATTAGCAGTGGAATATATAGGTATTATTTGATGTAAGACAAGAAGTTACAATGTGTTCCTTATGTCAATTTTAATAACATTCAGACTCTAATATATCCCTGATATATTTTCCCAAATCTTTATTGGTTCAATTCAAGAAATATTTATTTTGCAAGGCATATTTATTTTAAAAGAAAGAAAGCACAAAGAATGCTATAGAAGCAAAACATTTCTTATTTTTCTTGCATAAATAGCCGAGGAAATAAAGAACTCAATAAATGTCCAAATGCTTGGATTTTAAAGTATCTTACAACAGTTGAATTTGATTTTTTTTTTTTTTTTTGGATTTGATTTTGAGACTGGTTAATCCAGCAGTTGGGAGCCTAAGTTCTTTCTTCTTCTCATTTCAGCCACCCTCAACGATCCAACAGAAGAGTTGGCTCCATCCTTAGACATAGAATAGTAGGGCAACCAACAGTTTCAGGAAAATATCCAGACATGACAATATTCAGAGAGAGTTTTTCTTCTGTGGAATTCTCTTACAAGTGAGGAAAACTCTTTCCAGATCCTCCTAGAAGAATTCCCCTAATAATAGTTCACTAGCCAAGGTTGATTCATGAAACATTCTTCAAAGAATCACTATCCTGAATCCAATGAGTCCTCTACTAAAGCTGCAGTGGTGATCAGCTTTTGCAGAGGTACATGGCTGGTTGAGGAAGAGGTAGATATTTGGAAATGATTTTTTTTTTTTTTTTTTATGACCTGATAGAGCAATGGCACAGTCCTTGTCCTTAAGGAATATGTTGTTTACTGAATGATTTCCTGGAGGAACTTGAGGTTGTGACTCAAAGAAGCAATGTTATTTTTCTTTATCAATTATGAATATAGGAAAAAAAGTTGGGACCATTCAGAATTTATTTACCTATTCATGTGCTCAGTGATTGTTTACTGAGTACCTACTATGTGTCAGACACAGTTCTAGGTGCTGGAAATATAGCAATGAAATAAGCAGACTAGCTTCCTGCTCTCAGCAAACATGCATTCTAGGGGAAGGAGAAAGTCAATAAGTTAGATGAGAAGTCAGATTGTGGTAAATACTGTTAAGAAAATAAAGCATGTGATGTGATAGAGGAAGACTGGGAAACTTTTATAGATGGAAACATCAGAGAAAGGTGCCTCTTAAATGAGAGGTAATATTTAAGCTGATATCTGAGGGAAAGGAAAGAACCAAGTACGAGTGATCTCCAGGAAGAATATTCTAGGTCGAGGAAACAGCAAAGGCCCTCACTTGGTAAGCTCAAGGGGTAGAAAGAAGTCCTGTGTGGCTGAAGTGAGATGAGTGTGGAGAGAGTAAGAGTCGGTGAATTGAGGAAATGATTTTTTATAAAGGGTTCACTCAGGAAGAAGAAAGAATGAAAGCTAGATAGAAACCAACAGTGTCCTTCATACATGTACCTGTTGTCTATCTTTTTAAAGACAAAAGATAAATAATATTTTTGGAGTTTACACAGTAACGCTAAAGAAAGTTTAACTTAAATCAAATATCTGAAAGAACATCCCATATTTGAATAATTTTCCTCCTCTGAGAAAGCCAGTAAACTCCTGAGAACTCAGTTTCTGGGTACCTCATTTCTTAAACATTTACTCTGGTATCCTGGTTCTTTCCTGCAAAGAGCCTACCACATAGATCTATGCAATCACAGTTCATCTCATCTGCTTCCCAAGGGAAGACAAATGTGACATAGTGATGTTAGCGGCTCCCAGAAGTCTGCCAGGGCCCCCCTCTCGCCGCATGCTCCTGAGAACTCCAGTATCGATCTGTTCAGTGTCCCACTTGTCCTGATGACCCACTGTTTACTGTTAGTAACATATCCCTGTTAAGACAGTCATTAGTAATTAATGTGCTGGTGGGTAAATTTAGCTAAAGAATAACTGCCTCTATGAGAGTCATATTTAAAAACACAGAGGTGAAATTATCTTTAAGTTCCACACAGCATGAAATTTGAGCAGTCACTAAGATCTGAGGAGATCAGAAGTGATACCAAATGGCATTTGCCAGTGACAAAGTACTATTAGAGCATGAAGACAATTTCAGTTAACCAGCCTAAAAGACAGGAGATGGTATCCACAGGTCTCTTCCTGCTTCAGGCTTTGGTCCCACTCGAGCCTCACCCCTGGTGGGGAGGGTATTTAATCTCAATAATTCACAGAAGCTTTCTATGAGAACTAATGAATAATAGTGAGATAAAGTGTTTCTTTATCTCGTATGTTCTCTCTTTTCAGAAATACATGGATCAACGTGAAATAGGGCTTAACAGATGGAGCACAGGAGATTGCAATAGGATTAAGTAGAGAAAGGAGTAGGAAAGAGGAAAGAAATAAAAGGAAAGGGACTTTTAGTACTTGTGAGAAGTTTGTGTGATAAAGAATAAAAAAAAGGTTTGTACACTGCTTTGTATCCTGGTGGTAATGGTTTAGTTGTTAAGTCATGTTTGACTCTTTGCAACCCCTTGGACTATAGGCCACCAGACTCCTCTGTCCATGGGATTTCCCAGGCAAGAATATTGGAGTGGGTTGCCATTTCCTCCTCTAGGGGATCTTCCTGACCCAGAGATCGAACTCCGGTCTCCTGCATTGCAGGCAGTCTTTTGCATTGCAGGCAGTCTCCTGAATTATAGGAAGTCTCCTTAATTGCAGGCAGATTTTTTACCAACTGAGCCACCAGGGAAGCCCCTAGTCAATCCTAAATAACAGTAGATGTTTCCTGATGACAGACAAAGTCTATGAGCCTCTTCAATGCATCACAACAAAGGCACACCTATCATAGGGAAAATTCACTCATGGTTCAAATTCCAGCTACTCTCAAAGTTCAGTTCTGGCTCCAGGATTGGGGATAGCATGGACAGTTGGTTTTCCCTTCACACATAGGAAGATATTTAGCCTTTTGCAACCTTTCTAGTTAGCTAGAGAATAATGTTTACTCCAATGTCTAAGAGGCAATGAGGCAAACTGCAACTAGGTATCCCCACAGGCAAGCCTACAGCTCACCTTGGTTCCAGAACATTGGTCAAGTAACAGCTTTAGTGCTAAGCAAACCATGCCTCTATCATCTTCATCTTTTTTATAGATTAGGAAAATAGAAGCTTCCAAAGACTCCCTGTTAATGATAACTGATAGGAGGTACTTGAAAGTCCGGTTGTAGTGCCCTGTTACAGGGGAGGACACTGATCAGCAGGTTGAACTGCATTGGATGGCTCCAATTAAAATAATGTTTAACTTCAAATCTGTACCAGTCAGATGTAAACTCTGTTACCTAAGAAACATTCTCTGACATGCTTCTGTTCATTTAATGATTAGCAAATATATATTAAATATATATTTCTATGTGCTAGTAATTGTTGTAGGTATTGGGCATACTGTTAAATGAAACTGACTTCTCTGCAGCTAAATGGAGACAAACAAAGTCAAAGTAACTCTGGAGTTTACATAGAAACACTAAGGAAAGCCTTACATCCACATAAGAATGATTTTACATCTAAATACCTTTCCATCTGAATCACTGTTTCTATCTGAATCATTCAGAACATTTTAGCAAAGATACCATGTTAAGTGATAAACAAGTTATGCAGTGTAAATGTAACCAAAGAGTCCAAATGACAATGTAAGTATTGGGCAGCTTTAGGAGTGTATAAACAAAAGATGGAATTTCAGTTTAGCTATTTCAAATCCTAAAAGATGATGCTGTGAAAGTGCTGCACTCAATATGACAACAAATTTGGAAAACTCAGCAGTAGCCACAGGACTGGAAAAGGTCAGTTTTCATTCCAATCCCAAAGAAAGGCAATGCCAAAGAATGCTCAAACTACTGCACAATTGCACTCATCTCACACGCCAGCAAACTAATGCTCAAAATTCTCCAAGCCAGGCTTCAGCAATACATGAACTGTGAACTTCCAGATATTCAAGCTAGTTTTAGAAAAGGCCGAGGAACCAGAGGTCAAATTGCCAACATCCGCTGGATCATAGAAAAAGCAAGAGAGTTCCAGAAGAACATCTATTTCTGCTTTTTTGACTATGCCAAAGCCTTTGACTGTGTGGACCACAATAAACTGTGGAAAATTCTGAAAGAGATGGGAATGAGAATCATGCAGGTCAGGAAGCAACAGTTAGAACTGGACATGGAACAACAGACTGGTTCCAAATAGGAAAAGGAGTATGCCAAGGCTGTATATTGTCACCCTGCTTATTTAACTGATATGCAGAGTACATCATGAGAAACACTGGACTGGAAGAAGCACAAGCTGGAATCAAAATTGCCAGGAGAAATATCAGTAACCTCAGATATGCAGATGACACCACCCTTATGGCAGAAAGTGAAGAAGAACTAAAGAGCCTCTTGGTGAAAGTGAAAGACATGAAGAGTGAAAAAGTTGGCTTAAGCTCAACATTCAGAAAACGAAGATCATGGCATCTGGTCCCATCACTTCATGGCAAATAGATAGTGAAACAGTGGAAACAGTGGCTGACTTTATTTTGGGGGGCTCCAAAATCACTGCAGATGGTGATTGCGGCCATGAAATTAAAAGACGCTTACTCCTTGGAAGAAGAGTTATGACCAACCTAGACAGCACATTAAAAAGCAGAGACATTACTTTGCCAACAAAGGTCTGTCTCATCAAGGCTCTGGTTTTTCCAGTAGTCATGTATGGATGTGAGAGTTGGACTACAAAGAAAGCTGAGCACCAAAGAACTGATGCTTTTGAACTGTGGTATTGGAGAAGACTCCTGAGAGTCCCCTGGACTGCAAGAAGATCCAACCATTCCATCCTAAAGGGGATCAGTCCTGAGTGTTCGTTGGAAGGACTAATGTTGAAGCTGAAACTCCAATACTTTGGCCACCTGATGCATAGAGCTGACTCATTTGAAAAGACCCTGATGCTGGGAAAGATTGAGGGCAGGAGGAGAAGGGCACAACAGAGGATGAGATGGTTGGATGGCATCATCGACTCAATGGAGATGAGTTTGAGTAAACTCTGGGAGTTAGTGATGGATAGGAAGGCCTGATGTGCTGCAGTCCATGGGTTTGCGAAGAGTTGGAGACTACTGAGCAACTGAAGTGAACAAAACTTGCTTTTAAAGGCTAGTGGATGAACCATCTCACCATAGCCAGACTCAAACATTCCCATTTTGTAGACCAGGACACAGAGAGGATGTATTTGCATAAAATCATTCGGCTACCACATGTTGGGCCAGAATTTTTCCCAGGTCAGTTAGTGTCCATTTTTACCTCAGGCTGTCTCCCTTTAGGCCTTTACTCCTGTCTTCTGATTATCACCTAATTACTTCACTTTGTCCATAATTGTTCTGAGTGAGGAACTGCACTGAAACAGATCTACATGAACTATAGATACCAAGTTAAACATAAAACAAAGATGGTTAGAATTTCTGAGGTTGCACGAATGCATGCTAGATCGCTTCAGTCATGTCTGACTCTTTGTGACCTCACAGACTGTAACCCACCAGGCTCCTCTAGCCATAGGATTCTCCAGGCAAGAATACTGGAGTGGGTTGCCATGACCTCCTCTAGAGGATCTTTCCAGTCCAGGGATCAAACCGGCATCTCTTACATCTCCTGCATTGGCAGGCAGATTCTTTACCAGTAGCGCCACCTGGGAAGTCCCTTGAAATACACTGGTAGTTGAAAGTTGAAAATGCTTGAAGGAAGTTTAGTTCCCCAGATTTTTTCAACTTTAATACACAAACTAATCCATGTTAAGAATACCCTCCTAGATACTTCATGGCCAATCTAAGCAAGTGTTCCTCAGAGTTGTAAGTATTTGTCATTGGTTCCCAAAGACACTGCCTAAACCCAAACCCTTGGCCCCTTTTTTTTTAAAGAACTGGGATAGTCCTTCCTCCATGTTTTCCTCACACCCCACCTCCCTACCCCAGACGGCTACTATCTACCATCAGCAAGTCCATGTTTACCTCTTGTTTGCGTCTTCTTCCAATTTGAGGATGGTTTCTGCCACAACGGCTCATCTCATTCTTGTTTTCACCTTATAGGTCAGTGGCTCTCAGACTCTAGGGTGCCTCAGAATCACCATGAGGGCTTGTTAAAATAGATGTCTAGACCCCACCCCCAGTTTCTCATTCTGTTGGTCTACGGTGGGGCTTAAGAATTTGCATTTGTAACATGTCCCCAGGCAACGCTAAATGTTGATGCGATCCAGAGACCACTCTTTGAGAGCCACTGCTCTAATTCAGTGATGCTCAATAATGACTACATATCTGAGTCCTCTGAAGAGATTTTTTAAATGGAGAGATCCAATTTCTCCAGAGATTCTGGTTCAAATATCAAACCAGTGTAGGGCCCAAACATCATTAAAGAAAAACAAAAAACAAAACACTTTGTACGTCTATGAGAACAGGTAAAATTTTCAAATTGTGACAATACAGAATGCTGACCAAGATGCAGGAACATGGGATCTATCATGCTTTGCTGGTGGAGTTGTAAATGGTACAGCCATGATGGAAAACGGTTTGATAGTTTCTTTAATAAACTAAACGTACACTTACCATGCAGTCCAGTTATTGCACTCTTGGGCATTTCTTCCAGAGAAATGAGCACATGTTCACACAAGAACCTCTACATGATGGTTCATAGCGGTTTTATTTGTAAGAGCCCCAGAATGAAACAACCAAAATGTCTTTCAAAAAGTAAATGGTTAAGCAAACAATGGTATATCTACACCCAGTGATACTACTCAGCAACTAAAAGAATGAACTATTAATACAGGCAAAATCTTGGACTACTCTCAAGGGTATTACTCCAAGTTTATAAAAAAAATGTTGAATACTGTGTGATTCCATTT
Source organism: Bos mutus (assembly GCF_027580195.1). NCBI lineage: Eukaryota > Metazoa > Chordata > Mammalia > Artiodactyla > Bovidae > Bos > Bos mutus. The sequence goes on from NC_091617.1 coordinate 54,745,449, forward strand.
ATACAACACTTCTGAGATGATGAAGTTATAGAGATGGAAGACAAATTAGTGCAGTCAGGAGTTAGGAGTCATTGGAGGGTGAGAGTGACTAGAAAGAAGCAGCACAGAGAAGATCTTTATGGTGAGGGGATAGCTCTCTCTCTTGACTGTGGTGGTGGTTACAGAAATCAACACTTGATAAATGACATAGAACTATACACAAGTATTATATCAATGCCAGTTTCCTGGCTTGGATACTGTACTACATTTTTTGTAAGATGTAACCATTGAGCGAGAGCTACATGAAGTGTACACTGGTTTTCTCTATACTACTTTGCAACTTCCTGTGAACATATAATTATTTTGAAATTTAAAGTTTTAAAAAAAAAAAAAAGCCTTTCCCTGAGTAGCCACAGTTTGGAAACGCAAACGCAGCTCTGGCTGATGACCATCTCTATGCTCCTGTTTGAAGCCTCTGTCTTTCCTGAGGCCTCTGCACTGCTCTGCCCATGCCTGGTTCAAATCTGTACAGATTACTTCTTTTACAATTACCAATATTGGCTGACCTTTTCACAGGCTGCTGTAGAGAATTAATTAGTCTTACCTGTTAGAAGAGTCAACTGGGCAAAATCTGTCAAGACTCTTAAAAATATTTACAAACTCTCAACCAGTATTTCCCATCCTAGGAATCTATCTTAAGGAAAACACTGGATATGCAGTCAAAAGACTTACAGCAGTTCAAATCACAATAGCAAAACATTGAATACACTAAGTAGTTCAATAAACGTGGATACAGCTATATGCTAAAATGAGTTAAATAAAGTTAGTTACTGGTAAATATTTGTTAAATCTTATAAAGAATGATCTCAAAAATTATATGTGTATTTTATCTTCAGTTACATTAATTTGAATTTACAAAGAAAACATGCTAAAATGTAAATGGAGATAATTGTGTGATTGGATTATAAGTGATTTTGAATTTTCTTTAAGTTTTTCTGAATGCTCTAATTTCATATGATGAGCATGAACTTTTATAATTAAAATAATGCTTTCTAAGGCAGATATTGCTTAAACTTTAAGAACGTTTAAAAAGAAAACATTGCCCCTAAACATATATAGAAACAGTCTACTTCTGTCCACATATTATTTCACGCTCTCTTGTAAACCTCCAGCTAACATAAAGCCAAACCATTTTCCAAACATATAATGATGGATGGCCCTTCCTTCTGACTCCCATCCCTTACCTCACCCAACCTTTAGCAGACGCCCCTACCGTTCTGCCATCAGATACCACCAGTGTTGTCTCCCTCCAGCCTCTCAGATGTGAAATTATTAGAGCTTATTTAAAATAGACAAATACAGAAGTAATTCCTGAGTAAGTCTAATTAAAATCTTCCAGAAACATTACAATATTGTCCTATAGCTCCTGGCTGCCAATAAAAATTTCTAAATGAATATTTTCAATGTTTATGACTTAGAAATACTGTTTTAAGGGTCATGGTACTTTGTTATCAGTTTCTTTTTCTGTAATTAAGGTTTTCTCTGGCAGTTTGAACTAGTCTAATGAAGGGCCTTAGTAACAAAAGATATTTGTGTTTTACTTTCCTTGAATTCAAGTTTTAGTTTTAAAAAGACCACAAAATGAAGTTATCTTTATCTTTTTAATTTAATTATATTCTACTTATCAAAATATTTATATAAATCTAATTAAAATATGAACAAGTATGTTTATGGTGCTTGATTTTATAGCATTCCCTGGGATTCTTTTAAACGTCTTCCCTGGATTATAGATCACCACGATGGTGTCCCTCACATTGCCTCATTCATCTTAATAATCTAAAGATGTTCCAGTAATTACAGTTCAGAGATATGCTCTGTTTTGGAGTTTTCAGCACCCCATGTCTGAATCTCTTATTTTAACCATTTGAGAAACAGATGTGCCCCAAAAGTGTTACAGAGTAATTACAACCACTGGAGTCCCAAATCCTAGTTCCACTCTCACATTCACTGCACTGACTTGGCAAACCAGTAACCTCAGTGTTCTCATGTGTGAACTGACATCACTGAGCCAGATGATTTCTAAAAGTTGTCTGATGGAGTCCATCTTGTTTTCTGAACTTAAGATAGTTACCTCTGCATAGATACAAGAAACTGGGCTACTCCCGCTGTTTCAAGCTCTTTCCTAGCAGCATGCATCTTGCATACACATTTTTAAGGACATGAGATCAAATAAGTGACACCTGGACTTCAGACATCAACTCCTGATTTCTTATCAAAACGAAAATACAGAGAAATGTGCACTTAAAATATTATAATTTAAGTTCAAATTTCCTCAAATCAGGTACATAGTTTCTTGGATAGATTTACACTAGTATAAAGAGTCAAGGGACCAATCATAAATCAGTTTTGGGCTTATGGACAGTCATTTGACAAAGATTCCAGTTAAACTTCCAAGAATGTTGTAAACATTGCAGGTAAGTAAACTCATGGGGCACTTCCATTACAAAGTGCCTCAGTGACTGGCTATAGACTTTTTTGTTCTTTTATTTGTTGATGATTGAAAATCGACCATGAGAAATCTCAGAAAGAAGAAGAGCCAAGAGCCTGTACTTGATAGACTGGTTAATTTAGATTGCAATCCAGAGCATACATTTTACTTACGAGTTAAACTTTGAAAATTTTTTAAAATGAAGAAACACAAGTCAGAATTAAAATATGAGGGTTATAATTTATACAGAGCTTTATTGGGGATTTATTTTTCTTATTATTAATATAATTAGTACTAATGATTAATAATTTTCAGCAAGCATGATTATCTACATTGTATATTTGTTTGTGTTAGAGTATATGTAATTGAGAGGACATACATTCATTCATTCTACAAATATTTATTAAATGTGTATAATACTAAAAACCCTATGCTTAATGAAACATGAATCTTAAATAATAATAACAACAATAATAGCTAGCAATTATGGACTGTCATAGCAGTATTATACCACTGTCATAGCTGTTGTTTAGTCACTAAGTCATGTCCAACTCTTTGCGACCCCTTGGATAGATATATGTAGATATTAGCATATTAATCTTCCAACAACCCTATTAGATTGGTAATATTAACCTTTCCATTTTACAGATTAAAAAAACTGAGGCATGGTTGCCTTGCCCAGGATTTGGGTCCTAGGTCTACTGTTTGGCATAGACTTAATTTCAGAGTCTCAGGATCTTCACTATTATAATGCAAGTATTAGGAGTGAAATATTAAACTGCAGTTTTGTTGGTCAAAAATGACTTAATACCATCAATTTCATATGGTTGAACCAGGTTTGCATGCATAATAAGTAAGTTCTCCTAACAATAGGGCAGTAGGTATTCAAAGGTGGTAGAAAAAAACAAACAGCTTATGTGCTCTAACAAGACTTCATAAAGAAGTTGGAAATTGTTCTCAGCTTTAAAAGACAGAACTCAGATGAAGGAGAAAACAGGGGGTGTTTTTCCTCTGAGAAACCAGGGAGATAAGAATGCAAGCTTATCTTCTGTAAGCACTGACCTTTATTTGGTTTCTATTTTGAGGTCTTATGCTTATCTCCTGCCTAATTTCAACATTCCAATGACCCCAAGTACCATCACCAACTAATTTTCCCTAAACAGGGGTGTTATGGGTTGAATTGAGTCCCCTGCATCCCCAAATCAAACATTGAGGTCCTAACCCCCATTACCTCAGAATGTAATCTTATTTGGAAACAGGGTCATTGCAGATATAATTAGTTAAATAGAGGTTACTAGGGGCTTCCTCAGTGGCTCAGCAGTAAAGAATCAGCTTGCAATGCAGGAGCCGCTGATTTGATCCCTGGATTGGGAAGATCCCCTGCAGGAAATCATGTCAACCCACTCCAGTATTCTTGCCTGGAGAGTCCCACGAAGAGAGGAACTTGATGGGCTACAGTCAATAGCGTTGCAAAGAGTCAGACATGACTGAAGTGACGTGGCACGCACCATGCACACATGAGGTTATCAGGGTGGGCCTTAATCCAATATGACCAAATTCCTGAGTAAAAGGGGAAATTTGCCACAGACTATACACAGGAGGACATGTGTGAAGATGAAGACAGAGACTGAAGATGAAGCACAGAAATGCTTCTACACACCAAGGAACACTAAAAATTGCCAGCAAACCACCAGAAGCTAGGAAAACCGTGAAACACATTCCCTTCACAACCCCCGGATGTAACCAACCCTGCTGACACCTAGACGTTGGGACTTCTAGCCTTCAGAATGTGAAACAATAAATTTCTGTTGCTTAAGTCATGTGGTTGTGATACTTTATTCCAGCAGCCTTAGAAAACTATATGAGGGGAAACACAGGAGACCTTTATCCTGCACTCAGTACTTGGGTGTCCTTTCCTTTCCTCCCTCCCCCGATATGCACACTGGGAAGACAGTCATAAAAATTCCTCTGGCCTCCAAATTCTGAGCCCTAATTGGCATATCAGTCCTTTTCAATGTTTTATCTTTAAAAAACAAAACAAACAAACAAACAAAAAAACACTTGGCTAATAACCCAAATTTTCCTCTTTAAACATTCTTACACATCTTCTAAGTTACATACTTTGTGGTATAAGAATCTGCTAAGATTTATTATCCTATTAGACCTGTGTTCACAGTTGTCTCTTAGTATCAGCCTTTTAATCTCCCAGTTTAAAAACTGGTATAAGCTGTACAAATATTTAAGACATTTTATAGTAACATTTGTCTACCCAGAAATATCCTGATCCACTTCTAAAGATAACCATTCAGATTTTTTAAAAGAATGTACCACAATTTCTCAAGGCAATTCCAAAAGAAGGAAATAAATATATCGTGGACATGATTTACTATTTGTAAGAAGTATTTTTAAAGCAAATTTACATGTATTACTTCATATAGTCCTCACAAGAAACTATAAATTGAGTTCTATTATTACCCTGAACACAGTGAGGCACACAGGTCAGGGAATTTACTCTTTGTCATACAGCTAGTTAATATTACAGTCGGGCTGAAAAGAAATATTTATTGAGTACCTACTGCATGTGCAACACTGTGTCATCTGGTTATCCTTTACTTTTTCATTACGTTTGGTAACTTTAATCAAAACTTTATTTAAGGCATTGTTATATATTTTTATTATGTACTCTTTTGTTGGGCCCCAAAATCACTTCAAACAGTGACTGTAGCCTTGAAATTAAAAGATGCTTGCTCCTCAGAAGAAAAGCTATGACAAACACAGACAGTGTATTAAAAAGCAGAAACATCACTTTGCCAACAAAGGTCCATATAGTCAAAGCTGTGGTTTTTCCAATAGTCATGTATGGATGTGAGAGTTGGAACATAAAGATTGCTGAGTACCAAAGAATTGATGCCTTCAAATTGTGGTTCTGGAGAAGATTCCTGAGAGTCCCTTGAACTGCAAGGAGATCAAACCAGTCAATCCTAAAGGAAATCAACCCTGAATATTCTTTGGAAGGAGTGATGCTGAAGCTGAAATTCCAGTACTTTGGCCACCTGATGGGAAGAGCCAACTCCTTAGAAAAGACCTGATGCTGGGAAAGATTGAAGGCAGGAGGAGAAGGAAGATGAGATGGTTGGAGGGCATCACTGACTCAATGGACATGAGTTTGAGCAAATTCAAGAGATGGTGAACGACAGGGAAGCCATGCTGCAGTCCATGAGGATGCAAAGAGTCAAACATGACTGAGCAACTGAACAACAATATATTTTTTTCTAAATCATACAATGGAGGCTTCGAGAATCTACCCAATAGGTCTTGTTATCATTGCAAGTATTTTGAGGGAAAATACTTGGACCCAATGGCAATATCTTCAGAACAAGTGTTTAGCTGCCTATTAATTATATTAATCAGTCTCACTCAGTCAGTTCAGTCATTCAGTAGTGTCCAACTATTAGTGACCCCAAGAAATGCAGCACATCAGGCCTCCCTGTCCATCACCAACTCCCAGAGTCCATTCAAACCCATGTCCATTGAATCAGTGATGCCATCCAACCATCTCATCCTTTGTCATCCCTTCCTCCCCCTGCCCTCAATCTTTCCCAGCATCAGGGACTTTTCAAATGAGTCAGCTCTTCGCATCAGGTGGCCAAAGTATTGGAGTTTCAGCTTTAGCATCAGTCCTTCCAATGAACACCCAGGACTGATATCCTTTAGGATGGACTGGTTGGATCTTCTTGCAGTCCAAGGGACTCTCAAGAGTCTTCTCCAACACCACAGTTCAAAGCATCAATTCTTCGATGCTCAGCTTTCTTCACAGTCCAATTCTCACATCCATACATTACTACTGGAAAAAAAACCATAGCCTTGACTAGACAGACTTTGTGGAAAACGTAATGTCTCTGCATTTTAATATGCTATCTAGGTTGGTCATAACTTTCTTTCCAAGGAGTAAGTGTCTTTTAATTTCATGGCTGCAATCACCATCTGCAGTGATGTTGGAGCCCAAAAAAATAAAGTCTGACACTGTTTCCACTGTTTCCCCATCTATTTCCCATGAAGTGATGGGACCGGATGCCATGATCTTTGTTTTGTGAATGTTGAGCTTTAAGCCTACGTTTTCACTCTCCTCTTTCACTTTCATCAAGAGCCTCTTTAGTTCTTCACTTTCTGCCATAAGGGTGGTGTCATCTGCATATCTGAGGTTATTGATATTTCTCCCGGCAATCTTGATTCCAGCTTGTGCTTCCTCCAGCCCAGCATTTCTCATGATGTACTCTGCATAGAAGTTAAATAAGCAGGGTGACAATATACAACCTTGTACTCCTTTCCCGATCTGGAACCAGTCTGTTGTTCCATGTCCAGTTCTAACTGTTGCTTCCTGACATGCATACAGATTTCTCAAAAGGCAGGTCAGTTGGTCTGGTATTCCCATCTCTTGAAGAATTTTCCACACTTTATTGTGATCCACACAGTCAAAGGCTTTGGCATAGTCAATAAAGCAGAAATAGATGTTCTTCTGGAACTCTCTTGCTTTTTTGATGATCCAGCGGATGTTGGCAATTTGATCTCTGGTTCCTCTGCCTTTTCTAAATCCAGCTTGAACATCTGAAAGTTCACGGTTCACATATTGTTGAGGCTTGGAGAATTTTGAGCATTACTTTACTAGCATGTGAGATGAGTACAATCGTGTGGTAGTTTGAGCATTCTTTGGCATTGCCTTTCTTTGGGATTAGAATGAAAACTGACCTTTTCCAGTCCTGTGGCCACTGCTGAGTTTTCCAAATTTGCTGGCATATTGAGTGCAACTCTTTCACAGCATCATCTTTCAGGATTTGAAATAGCTCAACTGGAATTCCATCACCTCCACTAGCTTTGTTCATAGTGATGCTTCCTAAGGCCCACTTGACTTCACATTGCAGGATGTCTGGCTCTAGGTGAGTGATCACACCATTGTGACTATATGGGTGGTAAAGATCTTTTTTGTACAGTTCTTCTGTGTATTCTTGCCATATCTTCTTAATATGTTCTGCTTCTGTTACTATATCTTCATAAATATTTAATTTTTCTTAATCTTTCCACAGATGTTACTTCTCCATCCCTGAAAGTGTAGGCCCACATAGTACTTTAAAACAAAGATGATCTCTACGAAGGACAAACATAAAAGCAGCTTCATCCGTGGGCAAGTAGCTCCTCTTTGAAGTTGACTTATTGTTTTTCTTCTTTGGGGTTTTATCCTGGTTCTATTCACCAACATAATTTTTTGCTTATTTATGTAACCCAATCCTCATTTGAATCCAGTGTTGAGTGATCATGTCTCTGACAACTTCTTCACTCTGCTAGGTTCCTTGCATGCCTGCCTACTCAGTCGTTTCAGTTGTGTCCAACTCTTTGTGACCCTATGGACCACAGCCTGCCAAGTGCCTCTGTCCATGAGATTCTCCTGTCAAGAATACTGGAGTGGATTACACTGCCCTCCTCCAGGGGATATTCCTGACCCAGGGATCGAACCCACATCCCCTTTATTGCAGGGGATTCTTTACCACTGAGCCACCAGTGAATCACCATTATATTCCTTACTGGCATGAAATTCCTTCTAATTGTCAATATTTAATACCAGTTTTCTTGGTGATGGTTAACATTCAATTGCTTTCAATTAGAGGTACATATGTTTCTGAAAATCTTTAGGAGGCTTCTGTTCATTATACCATGAAGGAGACACAGTGTACCTTCTTTCTGTCCTCTTCTCCTGCGTGGATGGAGTAAGAAAAATCCCCACCATTGGAGAAATTTGGTTCAGAAAGAAACATGATAGAAGACTCAGACACCAGAGTGAGAAGAAGGAGCCAAGGGCCCAATCACTTTGTATAGGATACAAACTGGGGACTGGAAGCACCATACCAGTTCTTTACACTGTCAACTGTTTTAAAATATAGGATATTAATAGAAAATTTCAGTTGTATTAGGGCCAAGAGATCAGGAAATATTGTCATTGAAAAAACAGTTTATTGCTCACAATTCCCAAGAGCAAGGGGCACAATACACCATGCAGGGCCAAATGGGGAAGCAGCAGGGCTGGTTAGGAGGCAGAGGGAGAATTGGGAACTGTGAGCAAGAATCTTTATCATGATTTCTACGGGAAGAAAGGCGGTAACACAGAGTAAGCAGGCATAGGCTGGGGGAGTTTGAATAATTCCATGGCTGTGAGGTATAAGGACTGCTCCTAGCTATCTGGTAGCTGGGAGAATAGGGCAAGTGGAGAGTAGTCCAGAGTGTGAGAACTCAATAAAGGAAGTGGTTGGATTGTGAACTCTGAATTGTTAGTGTGTATTTGAAAAGTGCACTCACAGCTGAATTGTTTATTATTTCTAGCTATTGGTTAACCCTTGGAGAGGGTGTTTCTCCAAGGCCCCAGATAGCAAAGCATCAAATTAAAGAAAATAAATGGTAAGAAACAGTAAGGAAACAAAATATATGGTTAATATACCAACTAGATGACAACAGAGCTCTTGAATGGTGTTTTATTTAATTTTTAACTTTTAAAAATATTTATATTTAAAACTTATTTTTATTAAAAGTTGCACGTGGGTTTTTATTTTTCTATTTCCTAATATTTTAAAAGGAAAAGGCAACTTCTTATGAATAAAAGAGCTCTTAAGATTACTAGGTGGATACAAATACTGCTTTAAGAAACAGCAAAAATCATAGTATAAGTAATATTTATTTAACAAATTCCTCATATACAGTATCATTTCAATGCTAGGACATGATATGCAAATTGTATGGTCCATTGTTTGGGATATATGAAACTGTTGGTTACTATGCTGCATAATAGGGCTTCCCTGGTAGCTCAATGGTAAAGAATCTGCCTGGAATGCAGGAGACGCAGGAGACGTGGGTTTGATCCTTGGGTTGAGAATATCCCCTGGAGGAGAGCATGGCAACCTACTCCAATATTCTTGCCTGGAGAACCCCAGGAACGAGGAGCCTGGTGGGCCACAGTCCATAGCATCGCAGAGTCAGACATGACTGAAGCGACTTAGCACACATGCATATGTTGCATAATAATTGCCATGAACAGTAAACATTTGGTATAAATGCTTGAAAGCTGAACTGCATAAACTGAGACTTTCTGAGATTATTTTGTGGGCAATGAGAAGAACAGTCTTGAGTCTGGAGAGTGGGTTATCATGGAGAATCTGGCTGTACCCTACCCCAACCCTAGCCCTCTTCCTTAATGTAAAGGAAGTTTTGCTCTGATTGCTGCTCAGATGGAGTCAGGAAGTATGAATGCAAAAGGAGGTTAAAGTTCTATGTGTCTGAGGAAGAGAAGGCCTTGTTCTGCAGTCTGTGTGGGCTCTGTACTTTGATTAAGTACCTCACTTCAGGCTCCACAATCCACATTATTGTTTACAATTTTCTATTTTAGAAAAACAGAGTAGACTCACCAAGGAACCAAATGGACAGAGAAGTCTGGCAGGCTATAGTCTATGGGGTTGCAAAGAGTCGGACACAACTGACCCACTGAGCCCACGCACACAAAGTGAATTATTGCCTATTCTATAAAGAGCTGGGAGCTTCCCTGGTGGCTTAGATGGTAAAGAATTTGCCTGCAATGCAGGAGACCCGGGCTCAAACTCTGGGACAGGAAAACCCCCTAGGAATGGCAATCCACTCCAGTATTCTTGCCTGGAGAATTCCGTGGACTGAGGAGCCTGGCGGACTACAGTCCATGGGGTCGAAAAGATTTGGACACGAATGCTTTAAAACAAGGAGTTGCACTCACACTAACGACTTTGCTTTTTGTTCACCTCATCTCCCCAGGAAAACTTGCAAATTTCTATGCTAAGTATTGTTTCCTTATGAGTTAAAATAAGTAATTCTCTTATAAATATTTAAAATAAATCTCCATAGCATGCCTTAATACAGCAGTACACATATCAAAGGAAATTTATACAATCATAAATATAGAAAAGTATGTTTTAATGTGCTCCACATCCTTCAGAACTACCTAACTGCTACAATAGTTAAATACAACCTATCAATTTCTGGGACAAGAATCCCATAAAAAAACACGAAAGGTGCTATTTAAAACAAAGACATCACTCAATCAAAAAAATGAGTCACTTCTTCAAAAAAGTAGATAACCGACATAGAAAGTTGATACACACAGTCAGTCAGTCAGTTCAGTCACTAAGTCCTGTCTGACTCTTCAGCCCCACGGACTGCAGCACACCAGGCCTCCCTGTCCATCACCAACTCCCAGAGTTTACTCAAACTCATCTCCATTGAGCTGCTGATGCCAACCAACCATCTCATCCTCTGTTGGTCTTCTCCCGCCTTCAATCTTTACCAGCATCAGGGTCTTTTCAAATGAGTCAGCTCTTCGCATCAGGTGGCCAAAGTACTGGAGTTTCAGCTTCAACATCAGTCCTTCCAATGAATAATCAGGACTGATTTCCTTTAGGACGGACTGGTTGGATCCCTTGTAGTCCAAGGAACTTTCAAGAGTCTTCTCCAACACCACAGTTCAAAATCATCAATTCCTTGGTGCTCAGCTTTCTTTATAGTGTAACTCTCACATCCATACATGACTACAGGAAAAACCAGAGTGTTTAATGGATGGACCTTTGTTGGCAAAGTAATGTCTCTGCTTTTTAATATGTTGTCTAGGTTGGTTATAACTTTTCTTCCAAGGAGTAAGTGTCTTTTAATTTCATGGCTGCAGTCACCATTTGCAGTGATTTTAGAGCCAAAAAATTAATGTCTGCCACTGTTTCCACTGTTTCTACATCTATTTCCCATGAAGTGATGGGACTGGGTGCCATGATCTTTGTTTTCTGAATGTTAAGTCTTAGGCCAACGTTTTCACTCTCCTCTTTCACTTTCATCAGGAGGTTCTTTAGTTCTTATTCACTTTCTGCCATAAGGGTGGTGTCATCTACATATCTGAGGTTATTGATATTTCTCCTGGCAATCTTGATTCCAGCTTGTGTATCCTCCAATCCAGCGTTTCTCATGATGTACTCTGTATATAAGTTAAATAAACAGGATGAATATATACAGCTTTGATGTACTCCTTTTCCTATTTGGAACCAGTCTGTTTTTCCATGTCCAGTTCTAACTGTTGCTTCCTGACCTGCATATAAGTTTCTCAAGAGGCAGGTCAGGTGGTATGGTATTCCTATCTCTTGAAGAATTTTCCACACTTTATTGTGATCCACACAAGGGCTTTGGCATAGTCAATAAAGCAGAAATAGATGTTTTTCTGGAACTCTCTTGCTTCTTCCATGATCCAGCGGATGTTGGCAATTTGGTCTCTGGTTCCTCTGCCTTTTCTAAAACCAGCTTGAACATCTGGAAGTTCATGGTTCATGTATTGCTGAAGCTTGGAGAATTCTGAGAATTACTTTACTAGCATGTGAGATGAGTACAATTGTGCAGTAGTTTGAGCATTCTTTGGCATTGCCTTTCTTTGGGATTGGAATGAAAACGGACCTTTTCCAGTCCTGTGGCCACTGCTGAGTTTTCCAAATTTGCTAGCATATTGAGTGCAACACTTTAACAGCATCATCTTTTAGGATTTGAAATAGCTCAACTGGAATTCCATCACCTCCGCTAGCTTTGTTCGTTGTGATGCTTCCTAAGGCCCACTTGACTTCACATTCCAGGATGTCTGGCTCTAGGTGAGTGATCACACCATCATGATTATCTGGGTCATGAAAATCTTTTTTGTACAGTTCTTCTGTGTATTCTTGGATGCAATCTCAAAACAACAGAATGATCTCTGTTCATTTCCAAGGCAAACCATCCAATATCACAGTAATCCAAGTCTATGCCCAGACCAGTAATACTGAAGAAGCTGAACTTGAATGGTTCTATGAAGACCTACCAGACCTTCTAGAACTAACACCCAAAAACATCTCCAAAAGATGTCCTTTTCATTATAGGGAATTGGAGTGCAAACGTAGGAAGTCAAGAAACACGTGGAGTAACAGGCAAATTTGGCCTTGGAGTACAGAATGAAACAGGGCAAAGGCTTATAGAGTTTTGCCAAGAGAATGCACTTGGTCATAGCAAACACCCTATTCCAATAATACAAGAGAAGACTCTACTCATGGACATCACAGATGGTCAACACCGAAATCAGATGGATTATATTCTTTGCAGCCAAAGATGGAGAAGCTCTATACAGTCAGCAAAAACAAGACTGAGAGCTGACTGTGGCTCAGATCATGAACTCCTTATTGCCAAATTCAGACTGAAATTGAAGAAAGTAGGGAAAACCACTAGACCATTCAGGTATGACCTAAATCAAATCCCTTACAATTATACAGTGGAAGTGAGAAATAGAGTTAAGGGACTAGATTTGATAGACAGAGTGCCTGATGAACTATGGATGAAGGTCTGTGACGTTGAACAGGAGACAGGAATCAAGACCATCCCCAAGAAAAAGAAATGCAAAAAAGCAAAATGGCTGTCTGAGGAGGCCTTACAAATAGCTGTGAAAAGAAGAGAAGCAAAAAGCAAAGGAGAAAAAGAAAGATATACCCATTTGAATACAGAGTTCCAAAGAATAGCAAGGACAGATAAGAAAGCCTTCCTCAGTGATCACCAAAAAGAAATAGAAGAAAGCAATAGAATGGGAAAGACTAGAGATCTCTTCAAGAAAATTAGACATACCAAGGGAACTTTTCATGAAAGATGGGCACAGTAGAGGACAGAAATGGTATAGACCTAACAGAAGCAGAAAATATTAAGAAGAGGTGGCAAGAATACACAGAAGAACTGTACAAAAAAAGATCTTCAGGACCCAGATGATCTCGATGGTGTAATACACACAGATGCACATACTAACACACACATCTGCACACCCATATATTAGTTATATGTTCATAGAAACACACAGATACAGATTATATAGATATTACACAAAAACCTAACAAAGTACAATTAGCCCTTCAATAATATGGGTTTGAACTGCAGGGTTCTACTTATATATGCAACTTTTTAAAGAGTAAATAGATTCCCAGGTGGCATTAGTGGTAAAGAATAGTCCTGCCTATGCAGGAGATGCAGCAGACTCAAGTTCGATCCCTGGGTTGGTAAGATCCCCTGGAGGAGGAAATGGCAACCTACTCCAGTATTCTTGCCTGGAAAATCCCACGGACAGAGGAGCCTGGTGGGTTACAGTCCGTAGGGTCGCAAAGTGTCGGACATGGCTGAAGAGACTTAGCACACAGTACCACACAGACGAATCTGAAGATACAGAGGACTAAATATAAATTATATTTGGATTAACCCCAGTGTTGGTCAATAGTTTACTCTGTGCACATTTCTTTTTTCAAGTCCATATTTATATAATGCAATTTTAAGAAAAGATATTCCTTTCAAAGAAGCATTCGAAGATAGACATTAGAACAATCTGCCTGAGAAAAGGCAGCAGTAACTATTTCTAAGATCGTTTACAGCCCTTATTTTTTGATTCACTGACTATGTAGTCTTGTTAATCTGGTGAGAAATTAGACAAATCTATGTTTCCTTAAAGCAGACAGTTGTCTGAAACTAATTACTAAGTCAAGTGTTTGTATAATTGTTGTAAACATTTCTTATAAATTAGTCTTTTTTCCACACTATAAAACCATTTGAGACATAAATTTTCAGGTTTCCATCCCCTGATTGGAAGTCACTTACCAAAACAAAACCCCCAAGTCACTGCTCACTATAATTAAATGCTTGCATATGCCTCAAAAATAAAGCAATGATTTCAAATTATTCAAAAGGATTATTTTAGGAATAAGTTCAACAATACACCGAGTGGATGAACAGGTGTTTCAGGTAGAAATATGCCTCTTTTCTTACCCTGCAATAACAGCTGTAGTGAGTACAGCTAGTTTTAAACACTTTTTGTTCTGGAAAAGACCAATAGTAAGAGTTGACGGCTCCATGAAATGTAAAGCTATTCCAAGGTTTTGCTGGTTCTGTTTTTACTATAATTGTCTTGTCTTTCTCTTCCCTCCCTCTTTCCCTTCCTCAGAACAAGAGATCAAATAAGTTGGCATGACCAGAAAAAATAGTCACCTGACAATCAGGAATTCTTAAAGTTGGTGGGTAAATATTCAGTATTAATATCATTAATGCTTTCATTCACTTATTCATTTATCTATGCATTCAGTCACCAAATATTTATTGAACAATGCTTATAAGTGCAAAATTATGGAGCCCAAAATGATGTAGAGTTGCTTTTTTTTTTTTTTAATCTCAGTCAACTCATCCTCTTTGTTGTTCAGTAACTAAATCATGTCCAACTATTTGCAACTCCATGGACTGCAGCATGCCAGGCCTCCCTGTCCTTCACCATTTCCCAGAGTTTGCTCAAACTCATGTCCATTGAGTTAGTTAGTCCACTCAGTTAGTCCATCCAACCATCTCATCCTCTGTCATCCCCTTCTCTTCCTGCCCTTAATCTTTCCCAGCATCAAGGTCTTTTCAATGAACTGACTGCATCAGGTGGCCAAAGTATCAGAGCTTCCGCATCAGCCCTTCCAATGAATATTCAGGATTGATTTCCTTTAGGATGGACTGGCTTGATCTCCTTGGTGTCCAAAGGACTCTTAAGAGTCTTCTCCAGCACCACAATTTGAAAGCATCAATTCTTTGGCGCTCATGCTTCTTTATGGTGGTCTAACTCTCATTAGTTCTCCTTCTAGTAGGCATGTAAGAGAGCGATACTGTCCAATCACTGAAGAATTAAACTGATAGTTAATTACTTAAGAATTAAATAATCTGATATTTCCTTTAAGATTTACCAGTATAACTTCTGTCTGCCTCTGTCCTCCTGGGACACTCCTTCATGGAATCCAGCTATGAGGAGACCTAGGCCAAATAGAGAGGCAACAGGCAGGTGATCCAGTTGAAACCCCAGCTGAGGTTCTGACCATGAGAAAGCCTTCAGGTCCCCACCATGATTCGACTACAACTACATGAGAGATGCCATCAAGAACTGCTGAGCTGAGTTAGGCAGTGACCAAGAAAAATAAAATAATGATCGCTATTGTTTTAAGTCACTAAGTCTTGGGATGATGAGGACATGCAATAAAAAATTTACAAACTGCAAAAAAAAAAAAAAAAATTTACCAGTATAAGAAAAAAATGATAAAAATCTTTTGATAATGAAAACTTAAAATAAAACCTTAATGCTTAAAATATTCTTCTTGGTATGCAATTTTATGACATGTGGGTGTTGAAAACAATCCACTAACATAACAGCAATGATGTGGATCAGTATCAATCTGTCTGATGGGAGTTAAACGAACAATCATCACTAGACTAGCTCTGCCTTCCATTCCATTCCAACATTCATGAAAATGATTTTTATATTAAAGAGAAAGAAACCCTCTTTTCCTCTCCTTTTCTTAGTAACCTGGTTTTCTACCTTTAGAGATACCACATTTCAAAAATAAAATTAGGACCTTTAACTATAAGTTAGGAAGAAAACTATGAAAGCAATCATTCTAGAAATTTGGAATCACTCAGAAAGGGATTTTTTTGGTATAAATTTTCCGCAGTCCAATAGGGGAAAAAACTAGAGAAAATGAACAATTTAAAAGTTCATCTTTGAATTATTATGTATGTATTTTATTTGCCAGATTTTAAAATAATTGCCAAATTAGCATAACAAATACAGTATTATATAATTTTTCTGTAAAAATTTCAAATTCTGAACCAAAATTTTCTCTTTAATTTGTTGACCTGGTGTAACTTAGTGCGGCTTGTCCTTCTATTGCTGAAAATATTTTAGAAACATGAAAGATATCAGTTTCTATAAATCGGGCTTTGGCTTCCTAAAGGTAACATTCCCTACTCTTCTTTATTCAGATGCTTTTATGAAAGATGAAAGAATTAGAGGTGGAATAGAGAATATGGGTATGGGAATGTGTAAAGAATAGTGATTATCTGGGGCATAATAGGATGGGAGGATGCAGGGAGAGGAGAGAGTGCATTAGTCTGAACATTTAGTTCCCATTGGGAAGAAGGAGGAAACATATCAATATGAAGTTTCTACCCGTGTCAAGCCCTATCATAATTTATTTAATGTTCATGGCAACCATATGAGAGAATATTTTTTTCCCATTTTACAAATTAAAGAACTAGAATTAAATAAAACATTCAAGATCCTGTGGTTACTGACCTGGGAATGGAATCCTCATGTCTCTAATTCCAGAACCTGCCTCCATCCCCTTCTGGATAGGAAAAGAGGGATCTGATGAGAGCAGATTGTTCCAGAAAACAGAAACTATTTGTATGCTGGTAGCAGGAGATTCTTAGCAAATTACAAAAATGTAGTTTATTCTTCAATGACTCGGTGATGTTTCAGTAAAAAGAAAAAAAAAAAAAAACACCAAAGAAGTTAAGAATTATTATTCTACTTTGGATTATTCTGGCAAACTTTCCTAAGACTACTCAAATAGCTTCTTGCTGTAACTATAAAATACTTTCCACAGACTAAGAAAATTCTGAGATGTTAATGAGTGTATGCATGTGATGCCCCTTGAGTTCCTTGGAGGAAAAATAAAGACTAAGTATAAAAGTTATGCTACTCTGTTTTCCTTCCTTTAACTTGATGTCTTGCTTAAGCTGACTGGGACTTGATTATGTTCATTTCCAGAAGAATTAAGCCACCCTTCAATGCCTAAATAAAAATAGAGGTCAGTTAATGATTTAAGTTCTACCTCCTGGCTTCCAGGAAAAAAAGAAAGGTGCTTTGATTTCATTTCCATAAGTTGAACATGTATGCATTGTCAGATTAACTTAAAAAGAATTCAGAAAATAGTGGTAGGAGCAGGTGATGTGAGCATTAGAGAGATTGTCCTGACAAAATTTGAGAGTTACCTTTCAAGAATATAGGAGGTAAAGAGGGGGAGCTGGGGAAAATAGCTGTTAATGAAGCCATCTATATTCCAAGTGGATGGATTTAACTTTATAAAGCTTTGAAGATGTCATCAATGTGGTGACCCAAAAGACAAGCTCAGATGAAAAAATGTCTTTTTGACAGGGGAATGGGTTGTTTGTAAATGGATTTTAAGTGCACTAGATTTGTTTGCATTTGTTATATTACTTAAAAAGCTGATCATATAATTCACAATTAACAGGAGATAGTCCCTCTGGATCAAGAAAAGAATTTTAACTCAATATGTAGAGTTGTTGATTCTACTTTCTCAACTCCTCTCATCCATCTTTTACCTGGTTCTTCTCTCTGCTTTCTCACCAGGTTCTTCACCTTTTTTTTTTTTTTTTTCCTATTGGTGTCTTTCCATCAACATTTAAACATGATCAGTGTATTGTTTGTCTAAAACGAATAAGCAAATAAAGCCCTCTCAATCTCACAACCTCCTCTACTGATTGTCCAAACTTACCTTTCATAGCTAACTTTCCTTGAAAACATTTTCTCTGTGTTTTATACATGGTAAATAATATGTATTTATCTTATGAAATAATGTCCTGCTACTACTTGATGCATTCTTCTATTTAACCCTTATCACATTACATTATGATTGTTTTCGTCTATATGATGTATCTGTTTTCATCCATACGTGGTTCATAAATCTATAGTCCCAGTCTGTCCTTCTGCCCTATAATCCAATCCAAGGTGTCTCCAACTACATATTGGATATCTTTATTAGATGCCTCATAGCACTCCACACTCAACTTGTCCAAAACTAACTCATCATCTCCACCCCAAATTTACTTCTTTCCTCAAGTCTTTCCTATCTCAATGAAAGACAGCTCCACCCACTTCATTTTTAATCCAGAAACCTAGGAGTTATCCTTTATTTCTCCCCGCACTTAGTAGTTAACCACTACTGTTGCTACTAAGTCGCTTCAGCTGTGTCTGACTCTTTGCAACCCTACAGACTGTAGCCCACCAGGCTCCTCTCTCCATGGGATTCTCCAGGCAAGTATACTAGAGTGGGTTGCCATGCCCTCCTCCAGGGGATCTTCCTGATTCAGGGATCGAACCTATGTCTCCTGTGGTTCCTGCACTGCAGGAGGATTCTTTACTACTGAGACACTGGGGAGGCCCCAGTTAACCACTACATAGTGCCAATTAATCCCCTAAATACTGAGTAGGATACTCATTTTTCTCCATCTCACCATCTCTATTCTAGGCTGCTGCTGCTGCTGCTAAGTTGTGTCAGTCATGTCCAACTCTGTGAGACCCCATAGACAGCAGCCCACCAGGCTCCCCCATCCCTGGGATTCTCCAGGCAAGAACACTGGAGTGGGTTGTCATTTCCTCCTCCAATGCACGAAAGTGAAAAGTGAAAGTGAAGTCGCTCAGTTGTGTCCGACTCTTAGCAACCCCATGGACTGCAGCCTACCAGGCTCCTCCAACCATGGGATTTTCCAGGCCAGAGTACTGGAGTGGGGTGCCATTGCCTTCTCCCTATTCTAGGCTATATTACCACTATTTCCCTGAACTACTGCAACAGCTACCTAACTCTCCTTTCTACTTAACTTGCTTTAGAACAACCTTTCCTTTCACTCTACTGCCAAAATCCTTACCCACTGCCTTTATAATAAATGATCAATTGTTTAAACATGGCTTGCAAGTTCCCACCTTTATCTCCAGCTTCCTTCCTTATCTCTACCTTCTAGACAAGCCTAGAGTGACAGAGATACTTTTTTCCTTGCTCTTTGACCTGACACATTCTCATGGTGAGACCATGTATGTCATTTCCACTCTTTAGTAAAACCTTCTCCCATTCTCTCTTCCAACCTAAGAAATCCTTAACATCCTTCAGATCTCTGCTTCTTTCTGGAAGCCTCTCCTTGTTGTGTAGATAAGTTTAGGTTCTCTTCTTTATAGTCCCCTGTATTTCTTCTAAGTTACTCATCAGACTTTATTTTAATTCTTAGGTAATTCTCTAGGTTTTCCAATACAGTGCATATATTATGGGAGAAGGCAAAAGCACCCCACTCCAGTACTCTTGCCTGGAAAATCCCATGGACAGAGGAGCCTGGTAGGCTGCAGTCCATGGGGTTGCTAAGAGTTGGACACAACTGAGCGACTTCACTTTCACTTTTCACTTTCATGTACTGGGGGAGGAAATGGCAACCCACTCCAGTGTTCTTGCCTGGAGAATCCCAGGGATGGGGGGAGCCTGGTGGGCTGCTGTCTATGGGGTCGCACAGAGTTGGACACAACTAAAGTGATTTAGAAGCAGCAGCATATATTATGAGAAAAGAAAACCTGTCTCTTCTTGATCTTACACTATCCCCAGCTTCTAGCACAGCAGCTTATCAGTAGGTGTTTAATAACATTTGTATATAAAAGATTATATCCAAAATAAGAATATTATTTAAGCATACAAATTCCCAACAGTTAACTCTGTCACTTTCTTATGTCGGAGAACACAGATTCAGATCCCTCTGAATAACATGACCATATAATTGTTCATCCACACCAGGAGATTTTTTATAGCAAAGCAGATAATATTAATGAATTAAAGATCAACAGGGATAAACTAAGACTATGCAGGCAAACCAGGACATGTGGTCACAATCCCTTAGGAGAAAAGCAGATAACATAAATAAATAAAGCACAAGTATGTCTGTTTTGTCTAGGCGTGGAGTTTGGGAATGCTCTATTGATCTGGAGACTGCAGTAATTATGTACTTTCCCCTAATTATTGGCATGTTGGATTTAGATCTAGTCTTAACAGATCTTCTGATTTATCAAGAAAAATAGAAAATCCTAATTTTATATGAAATATCCTAATGTTTTAATGTTGGCAAATCATTTTAAAAGGTTTAAAACAAAACACTTCTAAGTATGGACAGGAGTTAAAATTGGAATATGTAATCACCTACAAGGGCTTCCCTGGTGTCTCGTGGTAAAGAATCCACCGGCAATGCAGGAGACATAGGCCAATCCCTGGGTCAAGATCCCCTTGAGAAGGGAATGGCTGTCCATCTGCTGGATCATAGAAAAAGCAAGAGAATTTCAGAAAAACTTTTACTTCTGCTTCATTGACTACACTAAAGCCTTTGACTGTGTGGATCACAACACACTGTGGAAAATTCTTCAGGAGATGGGACCAGCAAACCACTTTCCCTGCCTCCTGAGAAAACGGTATGTAGGTTAAGTAGGAAAAGTTAGAACTGGACATGGAACAACGGATTGGTTCCAAATTGGGAAAGAAGTATGTCAAGGTTTATATTGTCACCCGGTTTATTTAACTTATATGCAGAGTACATCATGTGAAATACTGGGCTAGATGAAGCACAATCCAGAATCAAGATTGCCTGGAGAAATACCAATAACCTCAGGTATGCAGATACATCACCCTTATGGCAGAAAGTGAAGAGGAACTTAAGAGCCTCTTGAGGAAGGTGAAAGAGAAGAGTGTAAAAGCTGCCTTAAAACTCAACATTCAAAAAACTAAGATCATGGCATCCGGTCCCATCACTTCATGGCAAAAAGATGTGAAAACAATGGAAACAGTGACAGACTTTGTTTACTTGGGCTCCAAAATCACTGAAGATGGTGACTGCAGCCATGAAATTAAAAGACGCTTGCTCCAAGGAAGAAAAGCTATGACCAACCTAGACAGCATATTAAAAAGCAGAGACATTACTTTGCCAACAAATGTCCGTCTAGTCAAGGCTATGGTTTTTCCAGTAGTCATGTATGGATGTGAGAGTTGGACCATAAAGAAGGCTGAGCGTCAAAGTATTGATGCTTTTGAACTTGGTCTTGGAGAAGACTCTTGAGAGTCCCTTGGACTGTAAGGAGATCAAACCAGTCCATCCTAAAGGAAATGAATCCTGAATATTCATTGGAAGGACTGATGCTGAAGGTCCAATACTTTGGCCATCTGATGTGAAAAGCTGACTCATTTGAAAAGACCCTGATGCTGGGAAAGATCTAAGTCAGGAGAAGAAGGGGATAACAGAGGATGAGATGGTTGGACAGCATCACTGATTCAATGGACATGAGTTTGAGAAAGCTCCAGGAGTTGGTAAAGGACAGGGAAGCCTGGCGTGCTGCAGTCCTTAGGGTTGCAAAGAGTCACATATAACTGAGCAACTGAACACCAACCACCCACTCCAGTATACTTGCCTGGAGAATTCCACAGACATAGAAGCCTGGTGGGCTATAGTCCACAGGGTCACAAGTGTCAGACACAATTTAGTGACTCTACACCATCAATCACCTACATAATCCAGACAGACAGATGTCAGTGTCACCCACAGCATGGGAGCAGAGTACTCCAGGCATTACACCTTTAGCTGCTCAGTCATAAGGAGGTTCAGAAAATCCCAATAGGGGGCCCAGGCAACCAGGATATTGGGAGGGCTCTCAGGAGACCTGAAAGTATCTCAATATTTCTAAATCCAGTTGAGCCACACCTAAATGTCATTCCTGGTGTAGATATGAGAAATATTTCATGAGAACCTCTAGAGGGTCTTTGTTAAAACCCAAATAACTGCGTTACTTCCATATCAGTATGTCGATTTTTATTTCCTACTCATCTATTATAATCACTCCCTAAATGCTCCCTGTGTTTGATTTGCCCTTATATTAGGCATTAAAGGTTCAGAATTTCATGCACCCTGCCTCTACTACTAGTTAACTGCAAAACAAGTACTATTAGCTGCCAGGGCTTAAGGCATCAGTTTGGTGAATATAGCTTGGGTTGGAAAGATTTAGCACAGCTTCTACCTCCCCATCCACAACTCCTCACCCACCATTTGTCCATGAGAGACATCTGTCTAATATTCATACTTCAGTCTGCAAGCTTTTGCTGAGTCTGGTAATAATGCATATGAAATGGTTTCATGATCAAGGACTGGATGCGTAATTGACTAAACAGCTTGTGTTATTTATATTCTCCAAATGTATATAAAACAGATTCACACACATGATTATGCTAAGGATATAATTAAAGAATGAGCCACAAGGAAACCTTGAGATCATCTAGCCCAGCCTCTTCATTTTACAGCTGAGGAAGCTGTGCCTGGGGGAGGCTGAGCAATGTGCTCAAGTCACACAACCTGCCAGGTGCAGTGTTTAAGTTCTCTAAGTGCCAAAAAAAATAGCTTGTCAGTGACAGAAGTCTCAGCATATGGGTGAGGATGGAGGTTACAGAATTTGGGAGACAAGTTCGGGAACCAGAAGTAGTCACCAGCTGGTTACCAGGTAGGATTTTTAGAGACAAATAAACTGCCAGTGCTCCAGTCCAGTACTCTTGCCTGGAAAATCCCATGGATGGAGGAGCGTGGTAGGCTGCTGTCTATGGGGTCGAGAAGAGTCAGACACAACTGAGTGACTTCACTTTCACTTTCATGCACTGGAGAAGGAAATGGCAACCCACTCCAGTGTTCTTGCTGGAGAATCCCAGGGACAGGGGAGCCCAGTGGGCTGCTGTCTATGGGGTCGCACAGAGTCGGACACAACTGAAGCGACTTAACAGCAGCAGCAAACTGCCAGTGACCTAACCACAAAGCTGAGGCAGACTCCTTGCGGGGGGATTAATGCCTTCATAGTCATCTGAGGAACAGAGTGGCAATCACCGGAAATGCCTCTGACCACAGATCTACCGAGTAATGGAGATTTTTCAGATTTTGCTATCTTATTTCTATCTCCAAACTTCATTCTCTAGTCACTCACCTCCCCTCATAGCCTCATTTCCATTTAGTTTAGATCCTCCTTTTGCTTTTTTGCTTTATCCTTAAAGATGTTTATCTTATTCCTTACCACCATGCCCTGGTATTCTAAAGAGATTTTCTATGATAGTTCCCTGAAATTTTTCCACTGAATATTTCATTTATGGCCTCATCGCTACTGAAACCTGGATTTCTTGGAGCACTACCACATCCCTCAACAATTTTCCAAGTAAGCACATTTTATTCTTCTTGCTTTCTGTTCCCTGGCTCACTGAGTCATCTAAAGCCCAGGTCATTCTTGACTAATTTTAAGTTTCTGTCTTCTCTGTCACCAAAATTCTGTTTCAAAAATTACTTTAGAGGCCATCTCCTCCTCTTCACCTGCCATAGTTCATGCACTTAAGAGTTTCTAACTCAAAGCATTGTAACTGACCCTTCAATGATCCCCCTACCTGCAGCTCCTTCCCATTCAGCCCATTCCTCACAGGACCACCAGAGTGTTTTGAATAAAGCACAAAACAGCTAAAGTCACTATAGCACATGTGTCCCATCATTTGCAAGATAAAGTCAAAATGTAAAAACATATAAACAGTAAAAATGCTTATATGTTTCAACTTAGTGAATAAAATTAAAGGAACTTATTCTTAAATAACCAGATATGTAGAGAAATTTTTGTTTTCAATAATGTTCTCTGTAATGTTTCTAGATGAAACTCCCTCAAAATGAAATCAACCAAAATGTTCCCAAATAGAAAAACAATTCTAAATTTTAGAATATTTGTAAGGTGGATTATAATGAAACTATTAAAAAGTATGTTTATCCATATATCAAAACCAGACAATAATAATTAAAGAAAGTTACAGACCAATATTCCTCACAAACATAGATACAAAAATTCTAAACAAAATAATATCAGGTTGAATCCAGAAATATATGAAGAAGATAATATATCATAACCAAGTGGTATCTGTCTTGATGCAAGGCTGGGCAAACATCTGAAAATCTACTAGTATAATTTACAGTCTCAAGAACAACATAATGATCTCTGTTTGTTTCCAAGACAAACCATTCAATATCACGGTAATCTAAGTCTGTGCCCTGACCAGTAACACTGAAGAAGCTAAACTCGAATGGTTCTATGAAGGCGTACAAGACCATCTAGAACTAACACCAATAAAAGATGCCCTTTTCATTATAGGGGACTGGAATGCAAAAGTAGGAAGTCAAGAAACACCTGGAGTAACAGGCAAATTTGGCCTTGGAGTACAGAAAGAAGCAGGGCAAAGGCTAACAGAGTTTTGCCAAAAGAAAGCACTGGTCACAGCAAACACCCTCTTCCAACAACACAAGACAAGACACTACACATGGACATCACCAGATGGTCAATACTGAAATCAGATTGATTATATTCTTTGCAGCCAAAGATGGAGAAGCTCTATACAGTCAGCAAAAACAAGACTGAGAGCTGACTGTGGCTCAGATCATGAACCCCTTATTGTCAAATTCAGACTGAAATTGAAGAAAGTGGGGAAAACCACTAGACCATTCAGGTATGACCTAAATGAAATCCCTTATGACTATACAGTGGAAGTGAGAAATAGATTTAAGGGACTAGATCTGATAGACAGAGTGCCTGATGAACTATGGACCAACCTTCATGACACTGAAGAGGAGACAGCAATCAAGACCATCCCCAAGAAAAAGAAATGCAAAAAGAAAAAATGGCTGTCTGAGGAGACCTTACAAACAGCTGTGAAAAGAAGAGATGTGAATAGCAAAGGAGAAAAGAAAAGATATACCCATTTGAATGGAGAGTTCCAAAGAATAGGAAGGAGAGATAAGAAAGCCTTCCTCAGCAATCAATGCAAAGAAATAGAGGAAAACAATAAAATGGGAAAGACTAGAGATCTCTTCAAGAAAGTTGGAGATACCAAGGGAACGTTTCATGCAAAGATGGGCACAATAAAGGACAGAAATACTATGGACCTAACAGAAGCAGAAGATATTAAGAAGAGGTGGCAAGAATACACAGAAGAATTGTACAAAAATGATCTTCATGACCAAGATAATCATGATGGTGTGATCACTCACAATCAACTAGAGCCAGACATCCTGGAATGTGAAGTCTAGTGAGCCTTAGGAAGCATCACTATGAACAAAGCTAGTGGAGGTGATGGAATTCCAGTGGAGCTATTTCAAATCCTGAAAGATGATGCTGTGAAACTGCTGCACTCAATATGCCAGAAAATTTGGAAAACTCAGCAGTGGCCACAGGACTGGAAAAGGTCCATTTTCATTCCAATCCCAAAGAAAGGCAACGCCAAAGAATGCTCAAACTACTACACAATTGCACTCATCTCACACGCCAGCAAACTAATGCTCAAAATTCTCCAAGCCAGGTTTCAGCAATACGTGAACCGTGAACTTCCAGATGTTCAAGCTGGATTTAGAAAAGGCAGAGGAACCAGAGATCAAATTGCCAACATCTGCTGGATCATTGAAAAAGCAAGTGAGTTCCAGAAAAACATCTATTTCTGCTTTATTGACTATGCCAAAGCCTTTGACTGTGTGGATCACAATAAACTGTGGAAAATTCTGAAAGAGATGGGAATACCATACCAACTGACCTGCCTCTTGAGAAATGTGTATGCATGTTAGGAAGCAACAGTTAGAACTGGACATGGAACAACAGACTGCTTCCAGATCGGGAAAGGAGTACAAGGCTGTATACTGTCATTCTGCTTATTTAACTTATATGCAGAGTACATCATGAGAAACGCTGGATTGGAGGAAGCACAAGCTGGAATCAAGATTGCCAGGAGAAATATCAATAACCTCAGATATGCAGATAATACCACCCTTATGGCAGAAAGTGAAGAAGAACTAAAGAGCCTCTTGATGAAAGTGAAAGAGGAGAGTGAAAAAGTTGGCTAAAAGCTCAACATTCAGAAAACTAAGATCATGGCATCCGGTCCCATCACTTCATGGGAAATAGATGGGGAAACAGTGGAAACAGTGTCAGACTTTATTTTTCTGGGCTCCAACATCACTGCAGATGGTGATTTCAGCCATGAAATTAAAAGACGGTTACTCCTTGGAAGGAAAGTTATGACCAACCTAGACAGCATATTAAAAAACAGAGACATTACTTTGCCAACAAAGGTCTGTCTCATTAAAGCTATGGTTTTTACAGTAGTCAAGTATGGATGTGAGAGTTGGACTACAAAGAAAGCTGAGAGCCGAAGAATTGATGCTTTTGAACTGTGGTGTTGGAGACGACTCTTGAGCATCCCTTGGACTGCAAGGAGATCCAACCAGTCCATCCTAAGGGAAATCAGTTCTGGGTGTTCATTAGAATGACTGATGTTGAAGCTGAAACTCCAATATTTTGGCCACCTGATGTAAAGAGCTGACTCATTTGAAAAGTCCCTGATGCTGGGAAAGATTGAGGGCAGGAGCAGAAGGGGATGACAGAGGATGAGATGGTTGGATGGCATCACCGACTCGATGGACATGGGTTTGGGTAGACTCCGGGAATTGGTGATGGACAGGGAGGCCTGGCATGCTGCAGTTCATGGGGTCACAAAGAGTTGAACACGACTGAGCAGCTGAACTGAACTGAACTGAACTGAACCATATCAACATTCTAACATATAAGAAATATATTATCATCTCCATAAATGCTAGAAAAGCCTTTTAAAATTTTCAACATACTTTCATGATTTCAGTAAGTAAGGATTACAAAAAAAAAATGTCCTAGTTTGATAAAGGACATTGTGATGGTTAATTATGCATGTCACATTGACTGGGTCAAGGAATGTCCAGATTAAATATCATTCTGGGTTTGATGTGAGGGTGTTTCTAGATGATATTAGCATTCGAATGAGTGGACTCAGTGAAGTAGATCGCTCCCCTCCCAATGTGGTGGGCATCATCCACTCCACTGACTGCCTGAATAGGGCAAAAGCGTGGAAGAGGAGGAATTTATGCTTTTTGCTTCCTGCCTGTTTTCTTGAGCTGAGACATCAGTCTCTTCCCACCCTTGAACTGGATTTTACACTACTGTCTCCCCTGGTTCTGAGGCCTTTAGACTGGGACTGAAATTACACCACTAACTTTCCTGGGCCTCCAACTTTCAAACAGAAGATCATGGAATTTTTTTCAGCCTCTATAATTGTATAAGCTAATTCCTCCAAAATAAATAAACAAACATATATATATATATATATATATATGTATATATGAAGTGAAAGAAATATGAAGTGAAAGTCGTTCAGTTGTGTCCGACTCTTTGTAACCCCATGACTATACAGTCCATGGAATTCTCCACACCAGAATACTGGAGTGGGTAGCCTTTCCCTTCTCCAGGGGATCTTCCCAACCCAGGGATCAAACCCAGGTCTCCCACATTGCAGGTGGATTCTTTACCAGCTGAGCCGCAAGGGAAGCCCATATATATGTGAGATATATATCTATACCTCCTATTGATTCTATTTCCTTGAAGAACTCTGACTAATACAATCATCTACCAAAATACATACATACATACATTCATACATACATACATATATACATGCAAAATTATGGCTGACATAACACTCAGTGGTGAAGTTAGAACGTCTTGCTTTTAAGATCAGGAACTAGGTGATGTCCACTCTCACCACTCCTATTCAAAATCATACTGGAGGTCCAAGGTAATGCAATAAACTAATACAAAGAATTAAAGAGAGTACAGGTTGGGGAAGAAGAAATAAAACCTTATTTTCACACATGATTTTCTACATAAAAATATCAAGGAATTGACCAAACAGCACTTGTCACTAACAAGTATTAGTTTAGTCACAGTCTAAACACAGTTTAAGCGCAGACTATGTTTAGTATAGTCACAGAATACAAAGTCAAAAATGCCTAGGATTAGCACCCTCAAAACTAAAAACACTAAAGAAAGCATCAAAGATTGAACAATGGAGAGATAAATCATGTTCGTCATGGATTGGAGAACTCAATATCATTAGGATGTTAATTCTCCCCAGACTGATCAATAAGATAATTACAAACTCAGTCAAATTCACAGCAGGATATTTTGCAGATACTGACAAGCTGATTATAAAATTTATAGTAATAAGCAAAGGAACTAGAAGAACAAGTTTGTTTAAAAAACAGAAAAACATTAAAGTTAATATATGATTTGATTTCAAGATTTATTTTAAAAGTCACAGTGATAAACACAGTGTAGTGTTGGGGGACAGACAGAGACACAGGTCAATGAAACAGAATACAGAGTGAAGAAATAGGTCCATCTGCCTAAGGGCAAATGACTTTGAAGGAAGTGCAAAGCTGATGGGATGGAGAAATGAGAGCCTATTGTACATACGGTGGTAGAACAAGTAGATCCACATATGCAAAATACTGAACTCAATACATTCCTCACACCTTGGACCAAAAAATCACTCAAATTAATACAGAGACCTATATATATAAGCTAAAATTATAAAACACAGAAGAAAATGCTAGAGAAAAACTTTATCCTGTGCATTAGACAAAGGAATTTTAGATACGCCAAATGTACAATCCATAAAAGAAAAGTTATAAATTGACCTTATCAAAATATAAACTTTGCCCTCTTAAGAGAATGAAAAACAAGCCACATACTGGGAGAAAATATTTGCCAATCACATATTTGATGAAGGACTTGACCCAGAATAGCTAAAGAATTCTGAAAACTTGATAATAAGAAAACAGAAAATCCTATTTAAAAACTGGGATAGAAACTTAAATAGACACTTCACCCAAGTAGAATATGGATCCAAATAAGCACGTAATAAAACACTACAACCATACATTACATGCCTATTAAAATGGTTTTAAAATACTGTCAAGTGCTGATGAGGATAGAGAGCAACCCATACACTCATACCTTGCTTGTGAGAGTGAAAAAGAGCACAGCCACTTTGGAAAACAGCTTGCCAGTTTGCCATATATCTAAATATTAATGATCCAGCAATCCCACGCCTAGATATTTATCCAAGGGAAATGAAACTTATGTTCACACAAAAACCTATATAAATGTTTTAGTATCTTTGTTCATAATTGCTGAAAGCTGGAAGCAACTCAGATGTGCTTCATTTAATATATGGATGAGCCATCTCTGGTGCATTCATTTAATCTAATGCTAATCAGTGATAAAAAGGCAACAACATGGGTAACTCTAAGATGATGCCATTATATGATATTATGGACCAGGACAAAGTGATAATTACTGGCTGGTGATAAATTAGTGATTGCCAGTTTGGGGGCTGATGGAGAGATTAACCTCAAAGGAGAGGCATAGGGAATTTCCTGGGGGTAGTGAGGGAACTTCTCTGTATCTTGATTATGGTAGTGGTTGCACAACTCTGTATTTATCAAAGCTCAAAGAACTGAGCATCAGAATGAGTGATTTTTATTGTATATAATTAATAAAATATTTTAAAATAACGTGTTTGGAAGAATCTTTAATTATATGGGAAGTTTTCATTTAAAATCAAGAAAAAAAAGTATTTCCCAATTGTGTGAAGAAAGAAAATCAATAGAAAAAAAAAAATACTTCAAAAGAGAGGTATCACATGTCAGGATGGACAATTTATGGATGAATGTTATTTTCTCTTTTCTTCTTATTTTTTCCCAAACTATCTGCAAAGAACATATATTGCTTTGAAAATCAGAGAAAAATAACCAATGCTATTTAAAGTGAATGGTCATGGCTCATTACTATATGTTAGATTTTTCTCTATAAATAATCCTATAGGTTTTTCAAATATATACTCATAAAGCTAAATCAATCCTCTCTCTGTCCCCAAATCTTCTCTTCTATTTATCTTTGCTGTCTCAGGAGAGGCTCATTGTCCATCCAGTCTCCCATTTCCCCAGACTAAAACTGAGCACTGCTGCTGCTGCTGCTAAGTCACTTCAATCGTGCCAGGCCCTCCCTATTTTATATCTCCCCTCCCTATTCTACGTACCATCCAAATTTCCTGTTGCTTTAGCCTCCAATTATCCCTGAATTCACTTATTTCTACCTCTACTCTTACTGCCCTTGGCTAAATATTTTTCACTAGAACACTGCAACATTCTCCTATTGCATTCCTCTTTGTTTAAAGTGACCTTTTGCCAATTCAATCTCCATTCTGCTATTAGAGGAATCTTTGTAGAAAACAAATTTGACCATATAGTTCTTCTTCTTAAAAAAATACTGGTAGATACCTTTTACCTGTGAAATGAAGTTCAAACTTCCTAATGTGATGTACAAAGTACTTAATTACATTAAATATGTCACTAATATCATAATTAAATTAATAAATGAATGGGCAAATCGAACATATTATACTTAGAAGATGTATTTGCAGAAGATATGATACAAACTGGCTTCCCAGGTGGCACAGTGGTAAAGAATCTGCCTGCCAATCCAGGAGATGCAGGAGACATGGGTTTGATCTCTGGGTGGGGAAGATCTCCTGAATTAGGAAATGGCAACCCACTCCAATATTCTTGCCTGGAAAATTCCATGGACAGAGGAGCCTGGCAGGCTACAGTCCAAAAGGCACAGGAGTGTTGGCTATGACTGAGCATGCACACACATGGTAGAAGACTTGTTTGGGTCTCTTAAGCCCTATTCTCTTTACCCACCCCTCAATGTACAAGCGTCTCTTTTGTTTCAGGAAGGAGTTGAGACCACAATATGAAATTTCTGCCAGAAGAGGTTCTGTTCTCAGGGAAATCAGTCAGCTCAGTACTTATCTACACTCGGTTCTTTTCAGCTTTCTCCCCTCAGGACTTTACGGGGAAGGAGATCCAGAAACAGATTTACACATCAATTGTCCACTGTCAACATTCATACCTCTCTAAGCACTCTCATGATGAAACTAAAGAATGACAAAAATGTATTTTCTGTGTAAAGGGAAAAATTAAGGTGGCTATGTGCTTTACAATGGAGAAGGCATTCTACTTACAATGATGTGGCATTTATACTTTGGTCTATTAAAGTAGCATTTCACATACTTATGTCCATTTGCAGTCATGTGATGCAATGAGATAATCATAAAAACTTTGTTATTGTAAAGTATTATAATGAATCAAACCCTGTTTCTTTGTATTATATGTTTAGACTTCACTGTAGATGTAGATACAAAAGATAAGTGCTTATCAAAATTAGATGTGGTTTCAAGGCATGAAATATGCCCAAGTCAATATTCTTCCCATTAGAATGGAATTTAGATTCCAGAATCCCCACTGTGACTTTTCCCTTACTGAATGCTAAACCTGGAATAAAAGAGATTCTTCTTTATTACACAATTCTTGGAAGACTTTGTGATGGTCATCTCAAAACATGTGCTTTCCCAAGAAGTAGTGGCTTCACAATGCTAAGTGAAAATCTCATATGTAATCCAGTAGACTTTGTTTAATTCAGTTTTATTGTGTTTTATCAACAAACAATATTTTGTTATCCAGTTAAATTTTACATGTAATCTTTTCTATTATAGTCTCTTTTGTGTATTTAATAAAAAGAAAAGTAATAAGGAGAAGATCAATATATGCATATAGAGCGAAGATTAATTCAAGTGAATTTATTCTGGCACAGAATTTTAACTTGTGAAGTAGGATTATAATTATGCCATTGTCATAATATTATGGTAAAATGTAGGCTGTGGATTATTTTAATGTGTATTTTTTAAATAATGACAATTATTAGTTTTGAAGACAGAAAAGCATAAAAAAATCAAAATGGCTCATACGTCCAGCAAACAACTATACTAAATAAATAAATTTAAAACTAATACATTCATTATTGAAGAAAGTTAAAATACTACAATAAAAAGTATGTAATGAAATGTAAAAAATACTTCTCTTTCTCCACCTACAGTTTATTACTCAAAATATAATCACAGTTAATATCTTCTGATATTCTCAAAATAATATTTCTATAAAAGAAATATACACTCTATTGCACTTTAATATTTTTATCTCTACCATTTGGCTTATTAATATACTTCTTTACTTTATGTTTCTAGTGGTTCTAGTTTATAACTTTCATGTATCACAGTCTATACCAAATAATACTAGGCCGTATCATGTATATTTCTCCCATCCTGTCCTTTTTATTCTTGTCATACATTTCTTCACATGTTATAAAATTTTATTATCTTTGTTTAAAATAATCAACTGTCAAAGAAATTAAAAATGAGAAAAATGTCCATTATATGTGCCCACATTCTTTCAATGTTTTTCATTCTATTAAATCAATCCAAATTTCCACCTGGTATAATTTTTTTAACCTGAAGTTAAAAGCAGTGAAAATTTACTATTAATTCTCTCAGCTTTTATTTGCCTAAAAATGTATTTCCTCTTCCTTCATATTTGAAAGATACTTTTGCCAGGTACAAAATGCTATGCTGACAGATCTTTTTCACTCAGAATTTTAATGATGTTACTACTTTGTCTTCTGTCTTGCAAAATTTCTGGCAAGAAATCATTTGTAGTTTGTTCATCTGAATGCAATGAATCTTTTCCTCTAGCTCTTTCAAAATTTTCTCTTTGTTATTTGTTTTCAGCAATTTGATTATAATGTTTGGTGTGGTTTTCTCCTGCTCCCATCACTTCATGGGAAATAAATGGGGAAACAGTGGAAACAATGTCAGACTTTATTTTTCTGGGCTCCAAAATCACTGCAGATGGTGACTGCAGCCATGAAATTAAAAGACGCTTACTCCTTGGAAGGAAAGTTATGACCAACCTAGATAGCATATTCAAAAGCAGAGACATTACTTTGCCAACAAAGGTCCGTCTAGTCAAGGCTATGGTTTTTCCTACAGTCATGTATGGATGTGAGAGTTGGACTGTGAAGAAGGCTGAGTGCCGAAGAATTGATGCTTTTCAACTGTGGTGTTGGAGAAGACTCTTACGAGTCCCTTGGACTGCAAGGAGATCCAACCAGTCCATTCTGAAGGAGATCAGCCCTGGGATTTCTTTGGAAGGAATGATGCTAAAGCTAAAACTCCAGTACTTTGGCCACCTAATGCGAAGAGTTGACTCATTGGAAAAGACTTTGATTCTGGGAGGGATTGGGGGCAAGAGGAGAAGGGGACGACAGAGGATGAGATGGCTGCATGGCATCACTGACTCAACGGACGTGAGTCTGAGTGAACTCCAGGAGTTGGAGATGGACAGGGAGACCTGGCGTGCTGCATCCATGGGGTCGCAAAGAGTCGGACATGACTGAGCGACTGATCTGATCTGATCTGATCTGATCTCCTGCTCAGATTCATTGAATGTGTTTAATATGTGGGTTTGTAGTTTTCACATTTTTAACCATTATTTTTCAGACATTTCTATATCCCCACCCAGTTACACATAAGTTGAACTACTTTACCTCATTCTACTGCTCACCTATGTTGGGTCCATTTTATTCAATCATTTTCCTCTTTGTGTTTCATTTTAAATACTTTTTAATGGTGTCTTCAAATTCATTGATCTTTTCTCCCAGTGTCTGAATTTTTGTTAATCCCATCTGTAATGGACTGATTTAGATGCATGCCTGCTCAGACGTGGCTGACTCTACAACCCTGTGGACTGTAGCCGGCTAGACTCCTCTACCCTTGGAATTTCCCAGCAAGAATGCTAGAATGTGTTGCCATTTCCTTCTTTAGGGGATCTTCCTGACCCAGGGATCTACCTCGCATCTCCTGCATC
This sequence comes from Bos mutus, assembly GCF_027580195.1. NCBI lineage: Eukaryota > Metazoa > Chordata > Mammalia > Artiodactyla > Bovidae > Bos > Bos mutus. The sequence goes on from NC_091617.1 coordinate 54,779,311, forward strand.
TCCTCCATTGGCAGGCAGGCTCTTTACCATGAGCCATCAGGGAAGGCTGGACTGACTTAGGCCCCACCCAAAATTATATATTTAAATCCTAACCCCTAGAATCTCAGATTGTGATTGTAATGGGAGAAAAGGTCTTTAAAGAAAAAACATAAGTTAAATGCGGTCATTGAGAGAGGGCTTACACCAATATAACTGGTGTCCTTTTAAGAGAAAACTAAGACACAGAGGAAAGACTATGTGAAGACACCAGAAGAAGTTTGTTATCAGTAAGGCAAAGAGAGCGAGGCCTCACAATAAAACCAACTTTGCCAACACCTTGATCTTGGACCTCTAACCTCTTCTAAATAAATTTCTCTTGTTTAGGTCACTTTATTACAGTAGGCTTAGTAAAGTAATATACCATCTAATCTATTTTTTTCATTTCAAGTATAGTATTCTTTATCTGTAGATGTTCTACTGAGGTCTTACAAATATTCCATTTCTTTCCTTATCCTGTTCCAACTTTCTTCTCCGTTCTTAAATATGTGGAACATAGTTATATCTGTATAATGCCCTTGCCTCCTAATTCTGTCATCTGTATTATGTCTGGATCTGTAGCCATTGCTTGATTTCTTTCATTACAGGTCATATTTTCTTGCTTATTTGCATATCTGGTAACTTTGCACTGGACAATATATATTTTGAATGTTAATGTTTCATTTTCTTAGATGTTGTTATATTCCAATCGTGCTTGGCTTTGTGATTGCATGTTTTTAACTTATTTAGAGTCATTTGTACCCACTTTGACATTTGTTTATAAGGTTTGGTCAGGTACAGAGCAACTCATAGTCTAGGATATTTCAGCCCAAGTATGAAGTATCAGTTCAGTTCACCTGCTCAGTCATGTCCGACTCTTTGCGACCGCAGGGACAACAGCACGCCAGGCTTCCCTGTCCATCACTAACTCTCACAACCTACTCAAACTCAAGTCCATTGAGTCGGTGATGCCATACAACCACCCCATCCTCTGTCGTTCCCTTCTCCTTCTACCTTAAGTCTTTCCCAGCATCAGGGTCTTTTCAAATGAGTCAGTGCTGCACATCAGGTGGCCAAAGTATTGGAGTTTCACCTTCAGCATCAGTCCTTCCAATGAATATTCAGGACTGATTTCCTTTAGGATGGACTGGTTGGATCTCCTTGCAGTCCAAGGGACTCTCAAGAGTCTTCTCCAACACTGCAGTTCAAAAGCATCAATTCTTTGGTGCTCAGTTTTCTTTATAGTCCAACTCTCACATCCATACATGACTACTGGAAAAACCATAGCTTTGACTAGATGGACTTTTGTTGGCAAAGTAATGTGTCTGCTTTTTAATATGCTGTCTAGGTTGGTCATAGCTTTTCTTCCAAGTAGCAAGGGTCTTTTAATTTCATGCCTGCAGTCACCATCTTCAGTGATTTTGGAGCCCCCAAAATAAAGTCTCTCACTGTTTCCACTGTTTCCCCATCTACTTGCCATGAAGTGATGGGACCAGACGCCATGATCTTCGTTTTCTGAATGTTGAGTCTTAAGCCAACTTTTCACTCTCCTCTTTCACTTTCAACAAGAGGACCTTTACTTTTTATTCACTTTCTGCCATAAGGGTGGTGTCATCTGCATATGTGAGGTTATTGATATGTCTCCCAGCAATTTTGATTCCAGCCTGTGCTTCGTCCAGCCCATCGTTTCTCATGATGTACTCTGCATATAAGTTAAATAAGCAGGGTGACAATATATAGCCTTGATGTACTCCTTTCCCAATATGGAACCAGTCTGTTGTTCTATGTCCAGTTCTAACTGTTGCTTCTTGCTGCACACAGATTTCTCAGAAGGCAGGTAAGGTGGTCTGGTACTTCCATCTCTTGAAGAATTTTCCACAGTTTATTGTGATCCACACAGTCAAAGGCTTTGGCATAGTCAATAAAGCAGAAGTAAATGTTTTTCTAGAACTCTCTTGCTTTTTCGACAATCCAATGGGTGTTGGCAATTTGATCTCTGCTTTCTCTGCCTTTTCTAAATCCAGCTTGAACATCTATCTGGAAGTTCACAGTTCATATACTGTTGAAACCGGGCTTGGAGAATTTTGAGCATTACTTTACTAGTGTGTGAGATGAGTATAATTGTGCAGTAGTTTGAGTATTCTTTAGCATTGCCTTTCTTTGGGATTGGAATGAAAATGGACCTTTTCCAGTCCTGTGGCCACTGCTGAGTTTTCCAAATTTGCTGGCATATTGAGTGCAGCACTTTCACAGTATCATCTTTCAGGATTTGAAATAGCTCAATTGGAATTCCATCACCTCCACTAGCTTTGTTCGTAGTGAGGCTTCCTAAGGCCCACTTGACTTCACATTCCAAGATGTCTGGTTTTAGGTGAGTGACCACACCATCATGGTTATATGGTCATGAAGATCTTTTTTTATACAGTTCTCCTGTGTATTCTTGCCACCTCTTTTTAATATCTTCTGCCTCTGTTAGGTCCATACCATTTCTATCCTTTATTGTGCCCATCTTTGCATTAAAATGTTCCCTTGGTGTCTCTAATTTTCTTGAAGAGATCTCTAGTCTTTCCCATTCTATTGTTTTCCTGTATCTCTGCATTGGTCACAGAGGAAGTGATCACTTTGATCACTCTCTTTGCTATTCCTTGGAACTCTGCATTCAAATGGGTATATCCTTCCTTTTCTCTTTTTCCTTTAGCTTCCTTCTTTTCACATCTATTTATAAGGCCTCCTCATACAACCATTTTGCCTTTTTGCATTTCTTTATCTTGGGGATGGTCTTGATCACTGCCTCCTGTACCATGGTCATGAACAGTATGTCATGAATGAAGTAGGGAAAATCTGCCAAATCCCCCGCATATTAAAAGATCTTTCCACTTTGCTGCTGAAATCACAAACTCTACTCATTCCCATACTAACTCCAAGAATTATTAAGCTTATTGCCTTTCAGGTGTTCCCTCCCCACCCTTGGGTAAATGTCTTCTTGTAGATGTATAGGTTTGTATTCAACCAAACTTAAAGACATCCAGCTACAGATATCTGGAGCACTGATATTGTGTAGTTCCTTTCTTTCTGGTACCCTGACTGTAAATTCTAATCACCTTGACCTTATAAAACTATGGTCTCTGCCTCCTGAACTCAGTAAAATCTCTAGGTGTTGCAAGCTGAAAGTTACCTCCAACAGAAAATAAGAACTCAGGATTCACCTACCATTTGTTTCCCTTCTCTCAAGGATCAAAGTTGTGTATGATCCGAGGTCTACCTGTGGTCTGAAAACCATTGTTTCACATAGTTTCTCCAGTTTTTTCATTTTTTTTTTCTTTCTTTCTTTTTTTTTTTTTTTGCGGGGGAGGGGGGCTCCAACACAGAGCTTGCGGGATTTCAGGTCCCTGACCAAAGATCAAACCCGGAACCCAGCAGTGAAAGGACCAAGTCCCAACCACTGGACTGCCAGAGAAATTTCCTCAGTTTTCCAATTGTTGAAGGATGGAGGGGCCATCTATTCTCTATCACTTCATTATGGCTCAGGGTGGAAATCCACATTTTCATTCTTAATTTTTCATAATATTATATTTAAACTAATCTTTGCAAAGTAGGTGTACAATAGTCCATTGGATGAATGTAATGAACTGATTAATGAAACCCATATTAAAGGACTTTCAGATTATAGCTAGCATTTTGCTATTTAAAATAACGTTGAGACTTTATTGGTGGCATAGTGGATAGGAGTCTTCCTGCCGACACAGGGAACATGAGTTCAGACCCTGATCTGGGAAGGGCCCACATGCCATTGAACAACTGAGCCCATATGCCACCAACTGCCGAGGCTGTGTGCTGCAATTACTGAAACCCATGGGCTTAGAGCCTGTGCTCCACAATAAGAGAAGCCACTGCAATGAGAAGCCTGAACACTACAACAAAGAGCAGCCCCTACTCACCGCAACTAGAGAAAGACTTTGCAAAGCAATGAAGACCCAGTGCAGTCAAACAAGAATAAAGTGTTACAATACACATTCCCATGTTCACAACACAAAATAATTTTGTGATATTTTATTTTGGGAGCCAACTTCCTAGAACAGGTTTTCTGGACCACAGGGTATGAATATTTTAAAATAAATATTTCAATCTCGCTCTAAAAATTTGCAAAATTATCATTACCCCTAGTAGTATAGGAAAGCATAAATTTTGCCATACTTCCACCAGCATAAGAAAATTAACATTTACCAATCTGAGAGAAAAAGTATCTTTCATTTTGGTTTTCATTTATTTGATTATGAGGAAGATTGGTCATATTTTGTATTTTATCAGCCATTTATTTTTATTTTCTGTCATTAACTATTCATATATTTGACCTTTTAAATATGTATGGGATAACTAGCATAAAGCATTTGGTTTATGTCATAGTTTTGCTACTTTTTTCACAATTTTATTTGTCTTTTGTCTTTTAACTTTGAGTTATTTATGACATATAGAAGTTCTAAATATTTATGTAATATTTTCAAATTTTAAAAATATTTTCCACTTATGGTTTTTAAGTTTTTAGGACTTCTTTGCAAGTCCTCCTCAAACATGCAATTTTTCATTTCTTTTGTAAAACTCTACAGCTTAATTTTTAAATTTTTGCTAATTTAAACTATTTTCTTTCAAAGAATAAAATAGAAATTCCAGATTTTTTTTCAAATAGCTATCAAGCTGTTTAACTCTATTGACACCCTTTCCCATTACTGATTTCACCAACCACATTTATTGTTAAAAATAAATCCTTTTCATGGACTTCATTAGATTATCTCCATTATAAGTTGTTTAGTAGCAATATGAATTTTTGAACTTCAGTCAGTTCAGTCGCTCAGTCGTGTCCTACTCTTTGCAACCCCACAAACCTGGCCTGGCACACCAGGCCTCCCTGTCCATCACCAACTCCCAGAGTCCACCCAAACCCATGTCCATTGAGTTGGTGATGCCATCCAAACATCTCATCCTCTGTCATCCCCTTCTCCTTCTGCCCTCAATCTTTCCCAGCATCAGACTCTTTTCAAATGAGTCAACTCTTTGCATCAGATGGCCAAAATATTGGAGTTTCAGCTTTAACATCAGTCCTTCCAATGAACACCCAGGACTGATCTCCTTTAGGATAGACTGGTTGGATCACCTTGCAGTCCAAGGGACTTGCAAGAGTCTTCTCCAACACCACAGTTCAAAAGCATCAATTCTTCGGCTCTCAGCTTTCTTTACAGTCCAACTCTCACATCCATACATGACCACAGGAAAAACCATAGCCTTTACTAGACGGACCTGTGTTGGCAAAGTAATGTCTCTGCTTTTGAATATGCTATCTAGGTTGGTCATAACTTTCCTTTCAAGGAGTAAGCATCTTTTAATTTCATGGCTGCAATCACCATCTGCAGTGATTTTAGAGCTCAAAAAAATAAAGTCTGACACTGTTTCCACTGTTTCCCCATCTATTTCCCATGAAGTGATGGGACCAGATGCCATGATCTTCGTTTTCTGAATGTTGAGCTTTAAGCCAACTTTTTCACTCTCCTCTTTCACCTTCATCAAGAGGCTTTTCAGTTCCTCTTCACTTTCTGCCATAAGGGTGGTGTCATCTGCACATTCCTCAAAACATTGCAAACTGTTCCAAAAATAATGCTATATGATCAGATCAGATCAGATCAGTTGCTCAGTCATGTCTGATTCTTTGCAACCCCATGAATCACAGCACGCCAGGCCTCCCTGTCCATCACCAACTCCCGGAGTTCACCCAGACTCACGTCCATGGAGTCAGTGATGCCATCCAGCCATCTCATCCTCTGTCGTCCCCTTCTCCTCTTGCCCCCAATCCCTCCCAGCATCAGAGTCTTTTCAAATGAGTCAACTCTTTGCATGAGGTGGCCAAAGTACTGGAGTTTCAGCTTTAGCATCATTCCTTCTGGTTGGATCTCCTTGCAGTCCAAGGGACTCTCAAGAGTCTTCTCCAAGACCAAGTTCAAAAGCATCAATTCTTCAGCGCTCAGCCTTCTTCACAGTCCAACTCTCACATCCATACATGACCACAGGAAAAACCATAGCGTTGACTAAACAAACCTTTGTTGGCAAAGTAATGTCTCTGCTTTTCAATATGCTATCTAGGTTGGTCACAACTTTCCTTCCAAGGAGTAAGCGTCTTTTAATTTCATGGCTGCAGTCACCATCTGCAGTGATTTTGGAGCCCAGAAAAATAAAGTCTGACACTGTTTCCACTATTTCCCCATCTATTTCCCATGAAGTGATGGGACCAGATGCCATGATCTTCGTTTTCTGAATGTTGAGCTTTAATCAACTTTTTCACTCTCCACTTTCACTTTTATCAAGAGGCTTTTTAGTTCCTCTTCACTTTCTGCCATAAGGGTGGTGTCATCTGCATATCTGAGGTTATTGATAACATACTACTAATAATATATATATATATTAGTAGAAGTGAAGTCGCTCAATCGTGTCCGACTCTTAGCAACCCCATGGACTACAGCCCACCAGGCCCTCCATCCATGGGATTTTCCAGGCAAGAGTACTGGAGTGGGGTGCCATCGCCTTCTCCTTTAACAGCAGCTAGGCATATTATATTTACTTGGAGCTGGTATACTTGGTGACAGCCTTAGTGCCCTTGGACACGGCGTGCTTGGCCAGCTCCCCAGGTAGCAGCAAGCTCAGGGCGGTCTGGATCTCCCTGGATGTGATAGTCGAGCGCTTGTTGTAATGCGTCAGGTGCGAATATAATATGTATATACTATGCTAAGCTTATTCCTTTATATTCTGACTTTCTTATATCTGTATCAGTCAAGGAAAGCTAACTTCTGTGACAAGAAATTTCAAATTCTCAGCGAGTTATAAGAATAAAACCTTATTTCTTTTTCACATTACAGTACATACCAAGGTGGAGATTGGCTTTCCATAAAGGGATTCAGAGACCCAAGTTAATTCATCCTGTGGCTCTTCCTTGAATTCAAATGAATCTTCAGTACCTGTGGAGGAGTCGAGGGAAGATAGAAAGTGTAGGAGCTCATGGGAAAATAGTTGGTTGCAGGTCTAAAAATAGCATACATGACTTCTGTGAACATTCCATTGATTAAAACTAATCATATAGTTCCATCCAGCAAAAAAGATGGGAGGTGTAGCCCTCCTCTGGGTCCAAGAAGAAAAGAAAAAATTTGGTAAACATAAACATAATGCCTGCTGCAATAATTATTGTAATGGGGAATTTTTCTAGTTTAAAAAAAATCAGGAATGAATATCAGATTTGGTCCAATAAATTCAAATTATTTATTGAATTATATATTGAATTAATCAACAAATAAGAAGGATACTGTTGTTTTTTACCCTCATATTTAAGTGTATATATGTACATACAAGGCCTTCCCTGGTGGCTCAGATGGTAAAGAGTTCACCTGCAATGCAGGAGACCCATGTTTGATCCCTGGGTTAAGAAGATCCCCTGGGGAAGGAAATGGCAACCCACTCCAATATTCTTGCCTAGAGAATCCCATGGAAAGAGGAGCCTGGAAGACTACAGTCTGTGAGGTCGCAAAGAGTGGACACAACTGAGTGACTAAGCATGATGTGCACACATATATATGTATATATCTTCATGAAGTAGAATTTACACTTAGCATAATACACATATTAAAGTGTGTATTTGATGAGCGTTTTGACATCTGTACACACTGTAAAACTATCATCACAATCTAGTTAATGGAGGTTTCCACCACCTCAAAAGTTTCTGTAATCCGTAATCCATCCTCCCTCCCACTCAGTTGCTTCAAGCCCTTTGTCAAAAAGCAATGTACTTATACGTGTGTATTTCTGGACTTTATTCTACTCTATTGATTTACGCATCTATCTTTTTGTTAAACCACACTGTATTTGCTGAAGACTCATAATGGTATAAGTCCTCCAATACTGTTCTTTAAAATTGTTTTGTCTAGTCTCTACCTTTCACACTTCCATATAAATTTGAGAAATAGCTTATCAGCTCTTACAAAAAAAAGGCCTTCTAGAATTTTGATGGAGACTGTTGAATCTGACAGATGAAGACTATCAACTGGGGAGAATTGTCATCTTAACAATGTTGAGTCTTCTGATCTCTGGACAGAGTATTCTGTCTGTTTATTAGATCTTAATTTATTTCTCTCAGCAATATTTTGTAGCTTTCAGTGCATAGGTGATAGAAAGTTGCTTTATCAAATTTATAACTTTGAATTCCATATTTTATGTTAACATAATTGCATTGACCTTTCATTTACTGATTTTCCTTTGCTATACAAATAGCTGTGAAAAAAGAGCAGCAAAAAGCAAAGGAGAAAAGGAAAGGTATAGGCATCTGAATACAGAGTTCCAAAGAATAGCAAGAAGAGATAAGAAAGCCTTCCTCAGCGATCAATGCAAAGAAATAAAGAAAAACAATAGAATGGGAAAGACTAGAGATCTCTTCAAGAAAATTAGAGATATCAAGGGAACATTTCATGCAAAGGTGAGCTCAATAAAGGACAGAAATGGTATGGACCTAACAGAAGCAGAAGATATTAAGAAGAGGTGGCAAGAATACACAGAAGATCTGTACAAAAAAGATCTTCCTGACCCAGATAATCATGATGGTGTGATCACTGACCTAGAGCCAGACATCCTGGAATGTGAAGTCAAGTGGGCCTTGGAAAGCATCACAATGAACAAAGCTAGTGGAGGTGATGGAATTCCAGTGGAGCTATTTCAAATCCTGAAAGATGATGCTGTGAAAGTGCTGCACTCAATATGCCAGCAAATTTGGAAAACTCAGTAGTGGCCACAGGACTGGAAAAGGTCAGTTTTCATTCCAATCCCAAAGAAAGGCAATGCCAAAGAATGCTCAAACTACCTCACAATTGCACTCATCTCACATGCTAGTAAAGTAATGCTCAAAATTCTCCAAGCCAGGCTTCAGCAATATGTGAACCGTGAAATTCCAGTTGTTCAAGCTGGTTTTAGAAAAGGCAGAGGAACCAGAGACCAAATTGCCAACATCTGCTGGATCATCAAAAAAGCAAGAGAGTTCCAGAAAAACATCTATTTCTGCTTTATTGACTATGTCAAAGCCTTTGACTGTGTGGATCACAATAAAGTGTGGAAAGTTCTGAAAGAGATGGGAACACCAGACCACCTGACCTGCCTCTTGAGAAATTTGTATGCAGGTCAGGAAGCAACAGTTAGAACTGGACATGGAACAACAGACTGGTTCCAAATAGGAAAAGGAGCACATCAAGGCTGTATATTGTCACCCTGCTTATTTAACTTCTACGCAGAGTACACCATGAGAAACGCTGGGCTGGAAGAAGCACAAGCTGGAATCAAGACTGCTGGGAGAAATATCAATAACCTCAGATATGCAGAAGACACCACCCTTGCTAGAATGTGAAGAGGAACTCAAAAGCCTCTTGATGAAAGTGAAAGAGGAGAGTGAAAAAGTTGGCTTAAAACTCAACATTCAGAAAACGAAGTTCATGGCATCTGGTCCCATCACTTCATGGGAAATAGATGGGGAAACAGTGGAAACAGTGGCAGAGTTTATTTTGGGGGGCTCCAAAATCACTGCAGATGGTGACTGCAGCCATGAAATTAAAAGATGCTTACTCCTTGGAAGAAAAGTTATGACCAACCTAGATAGCATATTGAAAAGCAGAGACATTACTTTGCCAGCAAAGGTCTGTCTAGTCAAGGCTGTGGTTTTTCCAGTAGTCATGTATGGATGTGAGAGTTGAACTGTGAAGAAAGCTGAGCACCAAAGAACTGATGCTTTTGAAGTGTGGTGTTGGAGAAGACTCTTGAGAGTCCCTTGGGCTGCAAGGAGAGCCAACCAGTCCATTCTAAAGGAGATCAGCCCTAGGATTTCTTTGGAAGGAATGATGCTAAAGCTGAAACTTCAGTATTTTGGCCACCTCATGTGAAGAGTTGACTCATTGGAAAAGAGTCTGATGCTGGGAGGGATTGGGGGCAGGAGGAGAAGGGGATGACAGAGGATGGGATGGCTGGATGGCATCACTGACTCCATGGGCGTGAGTCTCAGTGAACTTTGGGAGTTGCTGATGGACAGGGAGGCCTGGCATGCTGCAATTCATGGGGTTGCAAAGAGTCAGACATGACTGAGCGACTGAACTGAACTGAATATATATAGATGGGGCTTCCCAGATTGCTCAGTGGTAAAGTATCTGCCTGCAATGCAGGAGACCCAGGTTCTATCCCTAGGTCAGAAAGATCCCCTGGAGAAAGAATGGCAACCTACTCCAGTATTCTTTCCTGGGACATCCCATGGATAGAAGAGCCTGGCTGGCTATAGTCCATGGGGGTCACAAAGATTCAGACACGATTTAGTGACTAAACAATAATGTATGTAGACATTGCATTCTGCAATATTGCTAAACTGATCTATTTGTCTTAAACACCTTACTTGTAGGTTTCTTGGGATTTTCTACATAGATGATAATACTTTGTGTGAATAAAGAGGGCTTTTTCTTTCTGTACAATCTCTATTTTTTTTTTATTTTTCTTCCTGTCTGATTGAAATGGCTATGACCTATAGTAAAATATTAAATAGAAGAAATAGAAATGAACAAACTATTCTTATTCCTAACTTAAGGGGCAATCACACCCCACTCCGGTACTCTTGCCTGGAAAATCCCATGGACAGAGGAGCCTGGTAGGCTGTAGTCCATGGAGTCACGAACAGTCGGACAGGACTGAGCGACTTCACTTTCACTTTTCACTTTCATGCATTGGAGAAGGAAATGGCAACCCACTCCAGTGTTCTTGCCTGGAGAATCTCAGGGATGGGGGAGCCTAGTGGGCTGCCGTCTGTGGGGTCGCACAGAGTCGGACACGACTGAATCGACTTAGCAGCAGCAGCAACCTAAGGAGAAAGCATTCAGTCTTTCATCATTATATATATTAGTTGTAAATTTTTCAGGAAACCCTTTATCAAGTTGAGAAATTTCCATTTTTTACCTAGGTTCTTGAGAGTCTTCATCATGCTGCTGCTGCTGCTGCTAAGTCACTTCAGTTGTGTCCGACTCTGTGCAACCACATAGAGGGCAGCCCACCAGGCTCCCCTGTCCCTGGAATTCTCCAGGCAAGAACACTGGAGTGGGTTGCCATTTCCTTCTCCAATGCATGAAAGTGGAAAGTGAAAGTGAGGTCGTGGATGGCTAATTTTTTAAAGGCCTTTCCTGCACGTACTGAATGATCATATAGTTTTTCTTTCTCACTTAGATAATTATGTGAATTACATTGATCTATTTTTAAATGTTCAATCCAACTTGCATTCATTAGATAAAGCCCACGTGGTCTTTTCCCCCCTCAAACAGTATTTACTCTCACATGTCAATCATCATTAGCTGTACCCCACTACCCTAGGCCCAGGCCTTGTATAAAACCTACAATGAACCTTATGAAATATCTATAAAAATCCAACAGGCATGTTTATAAGTACTTGAGTCTATAGTTCCTTTGAATAATTTCTTCTACTTTCATGATGTTTGGAGGAGAAAATATGGCCCTGTAGGTATAAGCGGGAGAGAAAAGGAAAAAGGAAATATACACAAGGAAGTGAAATTCTGTGTTAAAATACAACCCTGCCTCAGTATATTATACAATAGCAATATATGTATTAAAATCAGAATAAAATAAAATATAAAAATAGTGTAATATATATATCGGCCATACATAACAGATACATACTCAGATTTATTTAGAGATCATGAGACTATATACAGCTTTGCCTAACAATCTTTTCTGCCCTTTTTAAACTTTGTTTCAGCTTTTGTTTTTTTAAATACTATTAACCATTTTAAGCGTACAGTTCAATAATGTTAAGTATATCCACAATGTTGTGAAATATATCACTAGAATTTTTTCAGAAAAGAAAATTTGAAACTCTATACTCATTAAGCAACTCCTTACTCCACCCCACCCTCAACTCTTGGTAATCACCATTCTACTTTTTGCTCCTATGAATTTGAGTATTCTAGATACCTTATACATGTTAATTAAACAGTATCTGTCTTTTGGGGCTTCCTTGGTGGCTCAGACATAAAGAATCCATTTGCAACAAGGGAGACCTGGGTTCAATCCCTGGGTTGGAAAGACCCCCCAAAGGAGAGCATGGCAACCCACTCCAGTATTCTTGCCTGGAGAATTCCATGGACAGAGGATCCTGGTGGACTATAGTCCACAGGGTCGCAAAGGGTCTGACATGACTGAAGCGGCTGAGCATGCGTGTACAGCCTTGATGGCTAGAGCTGTAGCACACACTGAATATGAATTATTTACAGGTAGTAACAGTGGTCTTCTTAAAAAAAAAACCACATTGGTTTGGACCATCAATGTGTACCTAGAGCTTAGCAGACAGAAGACACTTAAAAGCTATTGATTACTGAAATAAAAAATAAAGAGAAAGAACAAGATAAAAAGCAGGCTGAAAGAGTTACAAATGAAAGTGGTTTCAGTTAGTCATGGATGCATTCTAGTGTTAGGTCCTGGGTCCTTAAGAAACATTAATGGAGAGAGGATGAATGTGAGCCCTGAAGGCCCCTTAGATAGATAAATAAGAGCCTGGGGAAAGAGTTTCAACCAGGCAAGAACTGAACTCTGATCCTCTGACGGAGCCTGGCACTGGCTCTCCAGGGATGTCAGGTCAGAGGCCCAACGGCTCCTCTTGAGCTTTCCTTTAGCCTCAGAAATGGGGAGATATTTGTGAAGAGTTTATAATACTGCTCTTTTGAAGATAGTTCAAGGTTCCAAAAGTTACATATGTTAAAGCACTGGTAGGATAATAGTGCTGGGAGACTCCAGGATTTGCAGATGAGGAAAACAGGGATAACATCTATAGGCTTGTAGATGACAGGACATTGATATTGCTACCTGAATATTCTACAGCCATGCTTATCACTCTGACTCTGAATCAGAATCACCAGGAAGATATTGAAAAACTGCAAAACAAATCAACTCTGAATGAACTGGTGCAGGACCCAGGCACTAATATTTTTTGAAACTCCCAGATGGTCTTTCGGTTAAGTGTACTGGTGAATCTTCAGAAATAATACATTGTGGATTATGAGGTTTGTGGCTGGACATAAGAGCTTTAGAGAAAGTATCTAGTGTTTGGGGGTAAGAATATCTGGAAAGCAGTGGCTTGATAAAGGAGAATGTTGGACATTTTATGAGATAGATTTCATGTACTGGAATTTTCCACATCCTTTAGAAGCTAGTAGATTTGTGGAGAAAGCACAGGTTCTACAGTCATATACCATGTATTAAAATTCAGTCTTCATCACTTATAAACTGACTTACTTTTAATAAGTTACTCAGCCTGATTTTTTTTATCCTCTGTAAAGGGGAAATAATAATTTAAAAACCAAACAGTCACTGGGAAAGGAGGAATTGCTATAATGTCTATGCTAATGCTATTTCTGCTTTATTGACTACGCCAAAGCCTTTGACTGTGTGGATCACAATAAACTGTGGAAAATTCTGAAAGCGATGGGAATACCAGACCACCTGACCTGCCTCTTGAGAAACCTATATGCAAGTCAGGAAGCAACATAACAGGACATAGAACAACAGACTGGTTCCAAATAGGAAAAGGAATACATACAAGGCTGTATATTGTCACCCTGCTTATTTAACTTATATGCAGAGTACATCATGAGAAATGCTGGGCTGGAGGAAGCACAAGCTGGAATCAAGATTGCTGGGAGAAATAGCAATAACCTCAGATATTCAGATGACACCACCCTTATGGCAGAAAGTGAAAAGGGACTAAAAAGCCTCTTGATGAAAGTGAAAGAGAAGAGTGAAAAAGTTGGCTTAAAGCTCAACATTCAGAAAATGAAGATCATGGCATCTGGTCCCATCACCTCATGGGAAATAGATGGGGAAACAATGGAAACAGTGTCAGACTTTATTTTCGGGGGCTCCAAAATCACTGCAGATGGTGATTGCAGCCATGAAATTAAAAGATGCTTACTCCTTGGAAGGAAAGTTATGACCAACCTAGATAGCATATTCAAAAGTAGAGACATTACTTTGCCAACAAAGGCCCGTCTAGTCAAGGCTATGTTTTTCCAGTGGTCATGTATGGATGTGAGAGTTGGACTGTGAAGAAAGCTGAGCGCCAAAGAATTGATGCTTTTGAAGTGTGGCGTTGGAGAAGACTCTTGAGAGTCCCTTGGACTGCAAGGAGATCCAGCCAGTCCATCCTAAAGGAGATCAGTCCTGGTTGCTCTTTGGAAGGAATAATGCTAAAGCTGAAACTCCAGTACTTTGGCCACCTCATGCGAAGAGTTAACTCATTAGAAAAGACTCTGATGCTGGGAGGGATTGGGGGCAGGAGGAGAAGGGGACGACAGAGGATGAGATGTCTGGATGGCATCACTGACTCGATGGACGTGAGTCTGAGTGAACTCCGGGAGTTGGTGATGGACAGGGAGGCCTGGCGTGCTGTGATTCATGGGGTCGCAAAGAGTTGGACATGGCTGAGCGACTGAACTGAACTGAATGCTACTTATTAAATTCTAAAAGGCTTTCCCAAGCTGAAGTCATTTTCAATTTAGGGACTTTGTCCACAAATTTAATTCCAAAGTAAGAGAAGAGACGGGCAAGAAGCACAATGATAATGAGAAAGCAGAAACAAAAGTATATGGAGGCAGAAATCTGAAGTAAGCGCTCCATGATTCAAGGTTGCGGGATCAGATAGGAGAGAAAAGCCAAATTTAGATACAAACATGATTTGAGGATTAAAAAGATAACATGACTTTCTCTGAGGCCGTTCAAAGATGAAGTAAATGGAAGCTACAGAGAACAGAAGAATTGTCACTCAAAAGCTGGGCTTTTCCTCTTCGTGAACTGCCTTGCAGGGCCACCATTTCCACATACCTCCCTATTTGTGTACAAAGCTTCATATTCATGATTGAAGACCCTATGTTGGATATTTTAAAAAGGTAAAGATTTCATCCTTTCCAATATAGCTTCAAATGAGGAAAAAATTTCTTTTCTAAATAGGGAAGTGAAATTTGCTCATTCATGTCCAACTCTTTGCAACCCCATGGACTATATGGTCCATGGAATTTTCCAGGCCAGAATACTAGAGTGGATAGCCTATCCCTTCTCCAGCAGATCTTCCCAACCCAGGAATCGAACCAGGATCTCCCGCGTTGCAGGCAGACCCTTTACCAACTGAGATATGAGGGAAGCCCTTTCTAAATAACATGGTCCCAAATTTTGAATATAAACAAGAGACTCTAGAAAATAAACAAAGAAAATTCAGCCTTGCTCTATGACCAGGAAGAACCCCAGACCAGGACTAAAGCAGTTGATATTTTCCAAAAGTTCACATCACTAGCTTGGTTACCATAAAACAGGACACTATGTCTGTGAAATTGAAAATGAAAAACAAGCATTCTCTAAAAATATATTATGATCTGTTCATTTCAGACTTCCACTTTTCATTGAAGCATTTGGTTTAAACTAATTTGACCTTCCATCTGTGAAATTATTGTTTTCCATGGCCTTGGCCATATGATCATTAAATGGTGATTTTAGTTCCATCACCTTCTTTTATGATAGTTTAATATCAGTGTTTTATTATCTATGTAGAAAGTAAGACTGAGAACTGTAAGTACATTCATCACATTTCTGCTATGAGAAAGCATTTAATGAGCTTCACATGAAATGCTACTTTGAGAAAATGTCACAGTGAAAACTGTACAGTCGCTTTGAATACATAAACTCTCCCACCAAAAAAACAAAAGCAGGTACACTTTAAGTATTGTCACTGATACTGTCATCATTATGACTGCTGTTCGGTAGTCCCACCTCCCCTGTCTCCTCATCCATGCATTGCTCCCGGTTAGCACTGAATAATCACACAACTCAATATACACACTCAGTAGTCAAAAAGGATTGCATGAGTATGAAAGTCCACCCTGTAATTACACTTACACCCTTAATGTCCTGCTTATTTGTTATCTGCCTGCCACATCTTACACTTCAAGATCACAAGCTTAAAAACATTAAATAAAAGTTTTTCTATTCCCCACCTTCAAGATATTTTGTGAGAGGTGATAATATTCAAGAATATTATATGATACACGTTGTCTTTCCTTTCGTTTGGCTAGAGGAAAACAAAAGATATAAATTTAAAGGAGGTAAAAATTAGATAAGTAATACCATTAAAGTAGATTTCAGGTAGGATATCAGCTAGGTCTCCAGAAATAGACATCACCCCAGCCCCTCCATGTGGTGTGGGGCATGGGTAGTGTACAGAGCCTAGGAGCTAGCTGGGATGCCAGCTCTCTGACATAGCTTTCTCTGACTCTGCTGTCGACCCGCAAAATAGGTCAGACTCTGAGGCACACCAGTAGCATGCATATAATCATTACAGGAAATTTATGAGTTATTTACTCAGCGAGCTTGGAAATATCAAAGGGTGAATTTGGCTCTTATTAGCATGAAGCTTTTTAAAATGACACTCAGGAAATTCTTTTCTGCTCTTTTATTTGCAATTCATCTTCTGAGCACCTTTGTACCACCTCTTGAAATTACAGAACACCCACAGATTCCATCCTCTTCTTTTAGACAAATATTGATTTTGCTTGTCCTTCTATGCCCAAGTATTCACAGTGGGATGAAAATGAATGTCACATATCTCTTTCAGGTTGTAAGTACTTAAGTGTGAGATGCCCTATGGTGCTGTGGCACTAGCCATGGAGTCAGTCATGCGTCTTGGAGGGCAGAGTCCAGATGTGGAAAGCAGCTTTATTATTTTTTAAGCTCTATTACTTTTATGGTCTAAAGCTCAGATGATGTGGTATTAGGGCTGGGAATGCTGTCACACTGCTGAAAAGCCACCCTTCCCAGTTCTCTGGCCTCAGACAGTCTTCTGGAGAGTAAGCAACTTCAAAGGCATTTGGGCTCTACTGCAGAGGTTCTGTGTGACTTCTCCTCTGGACAGAGGCCCCAGGCATGAGAGTTGGTCAGCTCAGAGTTGAAATGTGCTTTCTCATATGCTGTCCACAATAGGGCCAGTTCTTCCCAGGAATCTATGCATCTCTCCTCCCAGTTGAATGCGTCCGCAAAAGCTATGGGAAGGGAGGATACACATGTCTCAGGAGTTAGCTTAGCATTATCAGAACTGACCGTTTCTCCTGGGAAATGGAGCAGGACAACAAAGGAAAAGGCCACAGAGAGGAGAAAATATGAAAATGAGCTAAATAAAAACATTTCAATACTAAAGCAGAAGTTCGGTTCAGTTTAGTCACTCAGCCATGTCCAACTCTTTGTGACCCCATGAATCACAGCACGCCAGGCCTCCCTGTCCATCACCATCTCCCAGAGTTGACTCAGACTCACATCCATCGAGTCAGTGATGCCATCCAGCCATCTTATCCTCTGTCGTCGCCTTCTCCTCCTGCCCCCAATCCCTCCCAGCATCAGAGTCTTTTCCAGTGAGTCAACTCTTCACATGAGGTGGCCAAAGTACTGAAGTTTCAGCTTCAACATCAGTCCTTCCAAAGAAATTCCAGGGCTGATCTCCTTTAAAATGGACTGGCTAGATCTCCTTGCAGTCCAAGGGACTCTCAAGAGTCTTCTCCAACACCACAGTTCAAAAGCATCAACTCTTCGGCACTCAGTTTTCTTCACAGTCCAACTC
The DNA here is from genome assembly GCF_027580195.1 of Bos mutus. Classification (NCBI taxonomy): domain Eukaryota; kingdom Metazoa; phylum Chordata; class Mammalia; order Artiodactyla; family Bovidae; genus Bos; species Bos mutus. The sequence goes on from NC_091617.1 coordinate 54,797,033, forward strand.
TCACATCCATACATGACCACAGGAAAAACCATAGCCTTGACTAGACGGACCTTTGTTGGCAAAGTAATGTCTCTGCTTTTGAATATGCTATCTAGGTTGGTCATAACTTTCCTTCCAAGGAGTAAGTGTCTTTTAATTTCACGGCTGCAGTCACCATCTGCAGTTATTTTGGAGCCCAAAAAAATAAAGTCTGACACTGTTTCCACTGTTTCCCCATCTATTTCCCATGAAGTGATGGGACAAATGCCATGATCTTAGTTTTCTGAATGTTGAGCTTTAATCAAATTTTTCACTCTCCACTTTCACTTTCATCAAGAGGCTTTTTAGTTCCTCTCCACTTTCTGCCCTAAGGGTGGTGTCATCTGCATATCTGAGGTGATTGATATTTCTCCCGGCAATCTGGATTCCAGCTTGTGCTTCTTCCAGCCCAGCATTTCTCATGATGTACTCTGCATATCAGTTAAATAAGCAGGGTGACAATATACAGCCTTGACGTACTCCTTTTCCTATTTGGAACCAGTCTGTTGTTTCATGTCCAGTTCTAACTGTTGCTTCCTGACCTGCATACAAATTTCTCAAGAGGCAGGTCAGGTGGTCTGGTATTCCCATCTCTTGAAGAATTTTCCACAGTTTATTGTGATCCACACAGTCAAAGGCTTTGACATAGTCAAGAAAGCAGAAATAGATGTTTTTCTGGAACTCTCTTGCTTTTTCCATGATCCAGCAGATGTTGGCAATTTGATCTCTGGTTCCTCTGCCCTTTCTAAAACCAGCTTGAACATCTAGGAAGTTCACAGTTCACGTATGGCTGAAGCCTGGCTTGGAGAATTTTGAGCATTACTTTACTAGCATGTGAGATGAGTACAATTGTGTGGAAGTTTGAGCATTCTTTGGCATTGCCTTTCTTTGGGATTGGAATGAAAACTGACCTTTTCCAGTCCTGTGGCCACTACTGAGTTTTCCAAATTTGCTGGCATATTGAGTGCAGCACTTTCACAGCATCATCTTTCAGGATGTGAAATAGCTCCACTGGAATTCCATCACCTCCACTAGCTTTGTTCGTTGTGATGCTTTCTAAGGCCCACTTGACTTCACATTCCAGGATGTCTGGCTCTAGGTCAGTGATCACACTGTTGTGATTATCTGGGTCGTGAAGCTCTTTTTTGTACAGTTCTTCTGTGTATTCTTGCCACCTCTTCTTAATATCTTCTGCTTCTGTTAGGTCCATACCATTTCTGTCCTTTATCGAGCCCATCTTTGCATGAAATGTTCCCTTGGTATCTCTAATTTTCTTGAAGAGATCTCTAGTCTTTCCCATTCTATTGTTTTTCTTTATTTCTTTGCATTGATCGCTGAGGAAGGCTTTCTTATCTCTTCTTGCTATTCTTTGGAATTCTGCATTCAGATGCTTATATATTTCCTTTTCTCCTTTGCTTTTCACTTCTCTTCTTTTCACAGCTATGTGTAAGGCCTCCCCAGACAGCCATTTTGCTTTTTTGCATTTCTTTTCCGTGGGGATGGTCTTGATCCCTGTCTCCTGTACAATGTCATGAACCTCATTCCATAGTTCATCAGGCACTCTATCTATCAGATCTAGGCCCTTAAATCTATTTCTCACTTCCACTGTATAATCATAAAGGATTTGATTTAGGTCATACCTGAATGGTCTAGTGGTTTTCCCTACTTTCTTCGATTTAAGTCTGAATTTGGTAATAAGAATTCATGATCTGAGCCACAGTCAGCTCCCGGTCTTGTTTTTGTTGATTGTATAGAGCTTCTCCATCTTTGGCTGCAAAGAACATAATCAATCTGATTTCAGTGTTGACCATCTGGTGATGTCCATGTGTAGAGTCTTCTCTTGTGTTGTTGGAAGAGGGTGTTTGCTATGACCAGTGCATTTTCTTGGCAAAACTTTATTAGTCTTTGCCCTGCTTCATTCTGTATTCCAAGGCCAAATTTGTCTGTTACTCCAGCTGTTTCTTGACTTCCTACTTTTGCATTCCAGTCCCCTATAATGAAAAGGACATCTTTTTTTTTTTTTTAAGTAGAAGAGGAGGACACAAATCTTGCCTAGCAATGCAATCATTTGGAAGGATCTGAGGTCCTATGGAGGGTGGGATAGAGTTAAGGAGGAAGTGAGAATATGTTCCTTAATAGCATTTGTGAAGTGCTTTAGAGCTAACAGAATGTTTTTATACACCCTTTAGCTTGCAATCATCACTGTAATGCCATGAAGTGAGGATGAGGAGAAGGAGGAGAAACATCAGTCAGCTGTTACTGACAGTTCTGTTCTAAGTGCTGTACTAAGTGTTTACTAATGTTCACCAAGTCCACTAAGTGTTCACTCTGCCTAGTGCTCTAAGTATTCACTAATGAAGTAGCAACTGTCATTAAACCCACTTTGTAGAAGGGAAGTGGAGGTGAGGGGGGTACCTAATACACCTGATGACACTCTGTAAGTTTGGACAGAATTCAAACTGAGTCACACTGGCTTGAGATCCCCAAATCAAATGCATTATTATTGCTATGCTTGCAGGACAATGATAAAAGTATGATGACAGAGAATCACTACAGAAAGAATTCTGCGGAAATCAAATTCTATTTTCTCAGCCTCTAAACTACTTTCCTCCTATAAACAAAGCATTTTTGAGAGCTCCATGAATTCAAGTCAGTCAATCTCTGTAGCAAGTGGCATCAAAGAACTGTGCACTTTCCAGAAGTACTTCATATTACCCAGAACGCTGGGGAAAGTCACTTCCAAGGCAAGAAGAAGGTAGGTGTTATTACTCTCATTATTCAGTTGATTAAGCCAAGGTTTCCTGTCCCTTATACACACAAATATAATGAATGGTGTGAACAGCTACAATGTAGCTATATCTCAGTGATAGCAAAACACAGTTTTGTTCTAGAAACACCTTTGGGCTGAGTTGAATCCAGTATTTCCCTCTTACCACACTCCCTGGAAATTCAACTGGTAGGAGTCATTAAAATTCATAGAATACTCTGATTTTTCTCTTTCTTCTCACAGGATAGGATTGCCTTTCTCTGCTCCTTGAAGTTAGGCACAGCCATGTGACTTCTTTTAGTCAAATAAGAGCATAAGTGACTTATGTCATTTCTAAACAGAAGTTTTAAGAGTCAGTGTGTAATTAGACATGTTCTCCTCTTTTTCAATGTCATGGAGACCATTAAAGGTTTACATAGAGGTCCTAGGACGCTAAGTAAGGAGATATGGAACAATATGTCCTGCTGACCTGCTTTAGATGTTTAATGTGAATGAGAAATCATCTTTTATGGAGTTAAGTAAAATCATTGAGATTTGGGGACAGCTATTAATACAGTGTAATCTAACCCGTCGCGACTGATATACAGCCTTATGAGCCAGAGTTCAGTGCAAGAACCAGAAAACACTCTACATATTATTTTAGCACAAACATTATTAGTAAAGTGAATAAGGTGTTACAAAATCACTGGAAGGCTTTAAAGAGAAGCATTTAGGCCAAAGAGTGCCAAACTATGGTCTTCAAGACAAAACCATCCCTGGCACTTGTTTTTATAAATAAAGTTTTATTGGAACACAGTCATGCCAATTTATTAATATATTGTATATGGCTATTTTCAAGGTAGAGCCCAGTTGAGTAACTGCAACAGAGATTTTATGGTCTACAAAGCCTAAAATATTTGCTCTTTGTTCTTTATAGACGTTTTCCTATCCTATTTAGGCTACACTTTCTGGAATGGTCCCAAGATTCAGAACCTACCAACTTAGGAAGCTACTGCCTCTGAGACCACAGCTAGAGTTTTGCCAGAAGAAATAAAGCAATTCTGCCCACACTCTATCTGCCCAGAAATAGAAAGCTGAGGAACAGACACTGGAAAGCTGATGCATGAAAAACCCTCCTATTTAACAGAGCTGCCAAAGATAGCATCTGCTTCATTTCTGCCTCCCAAAACATCTGTAAGTAAATCTAATTGGTGGGACCCACTTCTAATCCAGAATTTGAGCTAGTTGGCTGCAAGAAAAGTATAGAGTGAATTTTTTACATTTCTAGCTTCTTTTCTAGAAGTACAATGATAAACGGATTGAATGAGCCAGTCCAGAGCATTTATTTGGCTTATAGGAACTGTTTCCTGTTCTATTTCTGGGAGAGTCTACCCTTTTATGACTGCACAGGAATCCCTGAGACACATGCTTCCTTATTTTAGATAATTTGAGTACATTCTTTGTCATCTTTAGAAAATAATTTGAAATCAAATTACCAAAAAAAAATGAGTACTATCTCAATTGTATAAAAATGTACATTTTTGTATTCTTTGCTTATTCACTTATGTCTCATTCATTCATTTATGTACCATTAGTAGTTATCAGCTAACAAGTGGTTGATGAATGTACATTACATTAAGTTATCAAAGACCTTCTCAGTCTATCCATTTCTCTCTATGTCAAATAAAATTCTCTCCATTTGAATTTTGGGTCAGTTAATCTGGCCCTATCAGACCTAACATGTGACTATCAACTCTTAACTAGGTTTCCCTGACTCTGATCAGACTGGTCTGACTACTTACCTTCTGTTGTATAAACATACCTCTGTGTCTTCCCCAATGTTTTCTTCCCTTTCCCCTTTTCTTTCCCTTCAGCCCTTCTAAATTCTTCAAAGCCAACTTCTAGAAGCAGTTGTCTATATTTGTTGTCTCATTTCCACCCAGACATCCAGTTCTATCAGTCTATAAGACAGCAAGTCATCCAAATCATTGAATTCATGGACAATTCATGGATGTTATAGTCCTCTTAATACTTGACCTCTCAGCTACATTTGAAACTGTCAACTGCTCCTTCCTTGTGGAAATCCCCTTTGCCCTCAGTTTCTGTGACAACACCCTTGCTTGGCATGCCCCTTTCACCTCTACTAGCAAGCTTGCTATCTTCCTGTCTTAGATTGGGCTGCCACAACAAAACTCCACAGACTGGGTAACTTAGACAACAGAAAACAGAATGTTATTTTCTCACAGTTCTGGAGGCTAGAAATCTGAGAGTAGTTGTCAGAAAATTCTGTTTATGATGAGAGCTTATATATATACTCTCAACGAATTAGACAGCTAGCTCTTTCTTATTCAGTTTTTTATTTGATCAACAATTATATACTAAGCATCTGCTCTATGTGCTTGATATATATATAAATTAAAACAAATGGATAAAGATGAAATGTGAATACTTGTGGAACTTTGTCTTGTTAGGCGAAAAGAAACAACAAATATAATTAATAAACTACGTGACCTATTAAAAGGTGTTAGATGAAGCAACAACAAAAAAGAAACAATAGAGCAGAGTAGGTGATCAGGATAGTTGAGACTGTGTTCTTATTTTTAATAGGTTGATCAAGGTAAGTATTGTAGAGTGGTTAACGTTTGAGCAAGAAGTGGCAGGAGGTAAGGAGTTAGCCTTGCAAATACCTGGGGAAACTATTTAGACAGAAGAGCCAGAGTAAAGGTCTCTAGACAAGAGTGTCTAGCGTGCTGTGGGAACTTTAAACAGACCTGTGACTGGAACAGAGGAAACAAAGAGGATAAATATAGGCAATGCAGGTAGACACAACCTTGAGGCCAGACATGTCATGTCTTTCAGGCTACTGTAGCAAATTTAGTATTTAATGGAATCACTCCAGCTGCTGTGTTAAGAATGGCTCATTGAGGGAAGGATAGAACCTGGGACATCAGTTAAGATGGCTTTTTCTGAGAGAGGAGAAAGAGTCAGACCAGGCTTAGAGTAGAGGAGGTGGCAAAAATTGGATTCTGAATATAGTTTGATGTTAGAGACAGCAGGATTGCTTGAACAACTGGATAGGAGGTGTTAGAGAAAGGAAAACTATAGATGAAATCAGAATTGTTTTTGCTTGTCAACTTTTAGTGTTCCATTTTATTTTCTCTTTTGGCTTTTATTTTGCATGATTTCTTTGTATTAATTGCTATTTTATTCATTTCTTTATGAATTAAATAAATATGCACTCTTTATTTATCATAGTGTATTTAGAATTACTATTGTGTCACTTCACAGGAATTGTTAAAACCTTTCAACAGTACAAGTCCATTTATTCCAGTCCTTTACATTTTGTTGATGTTCAATCTCTCAGGAGTGTCCAACTCTGCAACCCAAAGATTGCAGCACGACAGGCCTCCCTGTCCTTCACCATCTCCCAGAACTTGCTCAAACTTATGTCCACTGAGTCAGTGATGCCATACAGCCATCTCACACTCTGTCATCCCCTTCTCCTGCCTTCAATCTTTCCTAGCATCAGGGTCTTTTCCAATGAGTCAGCTGTTCACATCAGGTGGCCAAAGTACTGGAGCTTCAGCTTCAGTTTCAGTATTTTCAATGAACATTCAAGGTTGATTTCCTTTAAGATTGACTGGGTTAATCCCCTTGAAGTCTAAGGGACTCTCAAGAGTCTTCTCCAACACCACAGTTCAAAAGTATCAGTTCTTTAACACTCAGCCTTCTTTATCATCCAACTCTCACATCCATACATGACTACTAGAAAATCCATAGCTTTGACTATACAGACTTTTGTGAGCAAAGTAATATCTCTGCCTTTTAATATGCTGTCTATGTTGGTCATAGCTTTCCTTCCAAGGAGTAAGTGTCTTTTAATTTCATGGCTGCAGTCACCATCTGCAGTGATTTTGGAGCCCAAGAAAATAAGGTCTGTCACTGCTTCCATTGTTTCCCTATCTATTTGCCATGAAGTGATAGGACCAGATGCCATGATCTTAGTTTTTTGAATGTTGAGTTTTCAGCCAGCTTTTTCACTTTCCTCTTTCACTTTCATCAAGAATTTCTTTAGTTCCTCTTTACTTTCTGCCATGAGGGTGGTGTCATCTGCATATCTGAAGTTACTGATATTTCTCCCAGGAATCTTGATTCCAGCTTATGCTTCATTCAGCCCAGCATTTCACATAATGTACTCTGCATATAAGTTAAATAAACAAGATGACAATAAACAGCCTTGACATACTCCTTTTCCAATTTGGAACCAGTCCATTGTTCTGGTTCTAACTGTTGCTTCTTGACTGAATACAGGTTTCTAGGAAGGCAGGTAAGGTGGCTTGGTATTCCCAACTCTAAGAATTTTCCACATTTTGTTTGTGATTCACAAAGTCAAAGGCTTTAGCATAGTCAATGAAGCAGAAGTAGATGTTTTTCTGGAACTTTCTTGCTTTTTCTATGATCCAGTGGATATTGGCAATTTGATCTCTGCCTTTTCAAATCCAACTTGTATATCTGGAAGTTCTCAGTTCACAATCTCTTTTAGCCTAGCTTGGAGGACTTTGAGATTTACCTTGCTAGCTTCAAACTGTGTGGTAGTTTGAACATTCTTTGGCATTGCCCTTCTTTGGAATTGGAATGAAAACTGACCCTTTCCAGTCTTGTGACCACTGCTGAGTTTTGCAAATTTGCTGGCATATAGAGTGCAGCACTTTAACAGCATCATCTTTTAGAATTTGAAACAGCTCAGCTGGAATTCCATCACCTCCACTAGCTTTGTTCATAGTGATCACGGGTCACTGTGATCATGGGATCCACATAGATCATAGCCTTGTCTAACTCAATGAAACTATGAGCCCTGCCATGTAGGGCCACTGAAGTCTGATGGGTCATGATGGAGAGTTCAGACAAAACATTATCCACTGGTGAAGGGAATGAAAAACCACTTCAGCATTCTTGCCTTGAGAGCCCCATGAACAGTTTGAAAAGGCAAAAAGATATGACAGTGAAAGATGAACTCCCCAGGTTGGTAGGTGTCCAATATACTACTGGAGAAGAACAGAGAAATAGCTCCAGAAGGAATGAAAATGCCCAGTGTCTGGGTGTGTCTGGTGGTAAAAGTAAAGTCCCATGCTATAAGGAATAGTACTGCATTGGGACCTGGAATGTTAGGTCCATGAATCAAGGTAAATTGGAAGTGCTCAAACAGAAGATTTGAACGTTGACATTTTAGGAATCAGTGAACTAAAATGGACTGGAATAGGTGAATTTAATTCAGATGACCATTATATCTACTACTGTAGGCTAGAATCCCTTATAAGAAATGGAGTAGCCCTCACTGTCAACAAAAGAGTCTGAAATTCAGTTCTTGGATGCAATCTCAAAAACTACAGAATGATCTCTGTTTGTTTCCAAGGCAAACCACTCAATATCACAGTAGTCCAAGTCTATGCCCCAACCACTAATGCTGAAGAACCTGAAGTTGAAAGGTTCTGTGAAGACCTACAAGACATTCTAGAACTAACACCCAAAAAAAGATGTCCTTTTCATCACAGAGGACTGGAATGCAAAAGTAGGAAGTCAGTAGATACCTGGAATAACAGGGAAGTTTGGCCTTGGAGTACAAAATGAAGCAGGGCAAAGACTAACAGATTTTTGCCAAGAGAACATACTGGTCATAGCAAATACTCTCTCCCAACAACACAAGAGACGATTCTACACATAGACATCACCAGATGGTCAATACCGAAATCAGATTGACTACATTCTTTGCAGCTGAAGATGGAGAAGCTCTATACAGTCAGCAAAAACAAGACCGGGAGCTACTGTGATTCAGATCATGAATTCCTTACTGCAAAATTCAGACTCAAATTGTAGAAAGTAGGGTAGACCACTAGACCATTCAGGTATGAACGTGAAAGTGAAAGTTGCTCAGTTGTCTGACTCTTTGCGACCACATGGACTATACAGTCCATTGAATTCTCCAGGCCAGAATATTGGCATGGGTAGCCTTTCCCTTCTCCAGGGGATCTTCCCAATCCAGGGATCAAACACAGGTCTCCCGCACTGCAGGCAGATTCTTTTCCAGCTGAGCCACAGGGAAGCCCAATTCAGGTATGACCTAAATCAAATCCCTTACAATTATACAGTGGAAGTGACAAATAGATTCAAGGGATTAGATCTGATCGACAGAGTATCTAAAGAACTATAGATCCAGGTTCATAACATTGTACAGGAGGTGATGATCAAAACCATTCCCAAGATAAAGAAATGCAAAAGGGCAAAATGGTTGTCTGAGGAGGCCTTACAAATAGCTGAGAAAAGAAAGGCAAAGGAGAAAAGGAAAGATATACCCATCTGAATGCCGAGTTCCAAAGAATAGTAAGGAGGGATAAAGAAATCCTTCCTAAATGAACAATGCAAAGAAATAGAGGAAAAGAATAGAATGAGAGAGACTAGAGATCTATTCAAGAAAATTGGAGATACCAAGGGAACATTTCATGCAAAGATGGGCAAAATAAAGGACAGAAATGATATAGACCTAACAGAAGTAGAAGATATTAAGAGGTGGCAAGAATACCCAGAAGAACTATACAAAAAAGATCTTAATGACCCAGATAACCACAATGGTATGATCATTCACCTAGAGTCAGACATCCTGAAGTGCTAAGTCAAGTGGGCCATAGGATGCATCACTATGAACAAAACTAGTGGAGGTGATAGAATTCCAGCTGAGCTGTATCAATTCCTTTATACTATTGACATCATATATTTTACCTGTATTTACATTGGAAATGACATAAGAAATTATTTTATTTTCATTTTAAGCCATCGTTGTACATTCAGTTCAGTTCAGTTCAGTCGCTCAGTCATGTCTGAATCTTTGCGACCCTATGAATCACAGCATGCCAGGCCTCCCTGTCCATCACCAACTCCTGGAGTTTACCCAAACTCATGTCCATCAAGTCGGTGATGCCATCCAGCCATCTCATCCTCTGTCATCCCCTTCTCCTCCTGCCCCCAATCCCTCCCAGCATCAGGGTCTTTTCCAATGAGTCAACTCTTCGCACGAGGTGGCCAAAGTACTGGAGTGTCAGCTTCAACATCAGTCCTTCCAATGAACACCCAGGACTGATCTCCTTTAGGATGGACTGGTTGGATCTCCTTTCAGTCCAAGAGATTCTCAAGAGTCTTCTCCAACACCACAGTTCAAAAGCATCAATTCTTCAGCGCTCAGCTTTCTTCACAGTCCAACTCTCACATCCACACATGACCAATTTGTTGGCAAAGTAATGTCTCTGCTTTTGAATATGCTATCTAGGTTGGTCATAACTTTCCTTCCAAGGAGTAAGCGTCTTTTAATTTCATGGCCGCAATCGTCATTTGCAGTGATTTTGTAGCCTTCAAAAATAAAGTCTGACACTGTTTCCACTGTTTCCCCATCTATTTCCCATGAAGTGATGGGACCAGATGCCATGATCTTAGTTTTCTGAATGTTGAGCTTTAAGCCAACTTTTTCACTCTCCTCTTTCACTTTCATCAAGAGGCTTTTGAGTTCCTCTTCACTTTCTGCCATAAGGGTGGTGTCATTGGCATATCTGAGGTTATTGATATTTCTCCTGGCAATCTTGATTCCAGCTTGTGCTTCCTCCAGCCCAGCGTTTCTCATGATGTACTCTGTGTATAAGTTAAATAAGCAGGGTGACAATATGCAGCCTTGACATACTCCTTTTCCTATTTGGAACCAGTCTATTGTTCCATGTCCAGTTCTAACTGTTGTTTCTTGACCTGTATATAGCTTTATCATTAAAGAAATCATAAAAAGAAAAAGACAGTCATTTCATATAGGCGCCATTTCACAAACACATTATTCCTGCCTATAAACCTGAACTCTACCTGCTATTATTTTCCTTCTTGTGCAGGTCTGCTGACAACAAATTCTGCTGGTTTTTCTTTACTAAAAAAAACATAAGTTTATTTTACCCTCATTTGTGTGAATGTTTTTTCAGTGACAACATAAACTGAGTTGATGATATTTTTTTTTAGCACTTTAAGAGTGTTGTTCTTATTATTCCTCTGTATGTGCTTTTTCCCCTCTGGCTATTTTTTATGATTTCAAAGGTTTTTGAAACTCTCTGTTTTCAGCAGTTTGATTGTGTTGTGCACTGGTGTGGCTTTCTTTTTATGTGTCCTATTTGGAGTTTGCTGAGTTTCTTACATTTGTAGGTCAATGTTATTATCAAATCTGGGGAAAGTTTGACCACTATTTCTTTAAATATTTGTCTGTCTCTTGTTCACTCTTTCCCTTCTGGGACCCCAATTTCACGCCCTTTGTACTTTCTGATGTTCAATAGAAATATCTTCAATAGGTCACTGAGGCTCTGTTCCTTTTTGTTGTAGTTGATGATAATCTTTTTTTTTTTTTCCTGTTCTCCTATTGCATCATTTTATATTATTATTTCCCATAAGTTCTCATTAAAAATTTTTCCACATATATGTCAGGTTTAACAATCTATCTCAACAGCAAAACATTCCGTATTTTCCACGGTGGTATGGAGGAAAGACTTCTAAGAAAAACACCTAGAAAAATTTATAGCTGCTTTTGGAAGAAGATAATTATCTCTCTCTGCCAACAATGAACTAAATTAAAGTCTAGTGTGAGAATTTTGGCAAATATGTGAAACCTTGTTGCCACAGATTTGAAGAATGCTTCACATAGCAAATTGAAAGACATTTCTGTATTGGGTATTCTATCCAAAATATGGCTCAATTAGTTACACAACTGCATTCAATGATATTTACTTTGCCAGGATTTGAAGTAGCCATTAATTTGTAATCTATTATTATAGTTGCAAAAACTTCAAAATATTTTTAGTGAGCACATTCTGATAACTAAAACAATATTCTTTAAAAAGAAAAATATTTACTTCCTACCCTCAACCACCTCCTTTCATTCTCCCAAATTGGTTCTTATGAAAGAACTTTTTGTTCCTTGTTGTTGTAATAGTGATCCAGGCTTGCTGCATAATTCTCTTTTCTATTTCTCACTTGATTGTCAATCACAGGGCCTAAATAAGATGCATATAAACAAGACCAAAGCCCCAGTGTTTCTGATGCATTACAGAGTCACTACATGATCTAAATCAGGAGAGTGCTTCTCTGACCATTATTTATGAACAAGGCCCTGAAGATGTCATCCTGGAGTTTACCTGATTTAAGCAAAGTGTTGATTTGTCGCTGAAATCACAAAAGAGGATTATACTGATGGGGACAATCAAGGGTTAGGAATGAGTCTGGAAATCTCCTCTGAAATGAGTGTGGGAATCAGGCTGCTAATTCATTGTTGGATGATTATTGCAAATCCAAAGTATGTGAGTTGGGAATGGGGTAGTAGGGGGAGGAGGCAGGCGAGAGTTACTGAACTATATAATTCCACTAAGGGACAAAAAGACAAGAAAGTCATGATTCTTAGCCTTAAAATTCTCAAAATCTATTAATGGAGACAAGACACATGCAAATACATACAAGGAAAAAGAGAAAAAAAAAAAAAAACTATGTATAAAATCAAGAATAAAAAATATTTTAACTAGAAAAATAGATTAAAATTCTAGAAGAATTTGTTTTTCAGTATTAGAATTATAATTGATGTTTTTAGCCTCTTTTCAAATTGTGAGTAAAGTATTTTATGACAGAAATAATACATTTATCAAGATTAAAAATACTATGAACTAATGTATTAAAAACAGATTTGTATAATAGAAATCAATTAACCAGTATCTGTTGCACACCTACTCTGTGCCTAACGTCCAGCATATGTACTGAGTACTACTGAGACACAGAAGGGCCAATCTCAAAGAGCTTACACTCTCATGGAGGATATAAAGCTAGGAACCCCAGAGCAATGAGGCATTCTGTGCAGCAAACTGTAAATCATGGGGGTAGATGATTCATTCACTGATTAATTTTCTCACTAAATATTACATATCTTCTGTGGCTCTAAAACAGTTACAAAAGAGTTGATCCCTATACTCATGGAGCTTATGGTTTGGTAGAAGTAAACTTATATTAGCCAATTAACCATAATAAGTGAATATAAGCTCCCTTTCTTCCTTGATTTCAGTATAAAACCTTCTTAGTTGTTTTTCCCTACCTCGCTGATTACTTGTTTATAATCTTCTTTCCTAATCTTTGAACCTCTTTTCTTTAAAAAAAAAAAAATTACACTTGGTTCCTATTATGGGTTGAACCATGTCCCTCTAAAATTCATGTTGAGGTCCTACTAGATAGCACAGGAAACTGCTCGGTGCTATGTGGCAGCCTGGATAATCTCCCTGGAGGGGAGACTGGGGGAGAAGGGATACATGCAGTGAATGGCTGAGTCCCTTTGCTGTCCTTCTGAAACTATTACAACATTGTTAATTGGCTATAGTCCAATTCAAAATAATTTTTTAAAAATTCATGTTGAAGTCCCAATCCCAATGCCTCAGAACCTGACTTTATTTGGAAACAGGGTTGTCATAGATGTAATCAGTTAAGATGAGGTAATACTGGAATAACATGGGCTCCTAATCCAACATGACAGATTCCCTTATGAAGAGGAAAAATTTGGACTTAGACACATACACAGGGAGAATGTCATGTGAACATGAATACAGAGATCAGGATAATGGATCTACAAGCCAAGGAATACCAAAAACTTCCCGCAAACACCAAAAGCTAGGAGAGAGGCATGGAATGGATTCTCCCTCACAACATTCGAAGGAACCAACCTTGATCACACCTTGATCTTGGGCTTCCAGTCTCTGGAACTGTAAAACAATAAATTTCTGTTTAAGCCACCCAGTCCATGGTATTTTGTCATAGCACCTTGAGCTAAGATATCATACTTGACTCCTGTCTCTCATACTTCATAGTCAATCTTCAAAAAAATCCAGTTGGCTCCACCTTCAAAACACATTTTTCTGCTCGCTATTTCCACTGCTGTCACCTTGATCTGAGCTATCATCTCTCTCCCTTAGATTCCTGCACTAACTGATCTTCCTGCTTTTACCCTTAACCCCCTCAGTTCACTCAACACAGCAGCCAGTATGAACCTCTTACAATGTATTTCACATGGTATTGATCTTCTAACTCATGACCTGCAATGGCTCCTGATTTTCTTCAGCAGAAGTGTCAAAGCATTTGCAGTGGCCTAAACTAGGTGTTCTGGCACCAGGCTTATATACTCTGTTATATTTTCCTCTTTCACACTGATTGAACAATACATCAAAATACTCAGATACTAGAAAATGGTTTGAGTTAGAATTAATTGCATTGATTGAACTGTCATATATGTGAGCCTCAGTTTCTTAACGAACAAACTAAAAGAGGTATAAATAATCTGTAAAAATCCTTCCAGCTCTAATATTTAAAATTTTTATTAACAGAAGAATTTACTCTGTTCTGTCAAGTGCTGACACTGTATTGAAGGAGACCAAAATGAAGTGACTATTTTGCAATGACTGTGTTGATCTAATCAAAGCAGACAGCACACTAGGTAATTTAATCCCTGTAGTGAATTTTATTCACTTCAGATCTCTGCATTCAATCAAATTAGAGAATCTCAGCCATTATGTAAGAAACTAGCATCTTTAGACAGTCTACATGCTCATATGTGATGACCACATTTCACATGGATTGAGATGACATACATATATGTAAGAATACCCACGTGTTTATATTGACATGACTAATATAAATATGCTAGATTTCACATAGGGAAAAGATGGCTAAAAATCCTGACTCAGGTCTTTAAGACGTGGAATGTTTTTTAATGCACATTTAGTTAGCATTAAATTAAAAACAAGTTGATAGAATTATTTTTAATTTGTTAAAATATGTTTTCAAAACATATTTTATGCACTTGTTTTCTTTTATTTCATCAAATTAAAGACTGATTTTAATACTTAAGCATTTATTTATTTCTGAACTTGAAAATTAAAGAATCTCTAGTAATTTTCCTTGCTCCTTCTCCTCCAGCAATAATACTTGCTTCTTACTCCTGGAGCACATCAGTATTTTATTTGATATTTCATTTTTTATTGGAGTATAGTTAATCTACAATTTGTGTTAGTTTCTGCTGTACAGCAAAGTGAGTCACTTATATATACACATATATCAACTTTATTTTCACATTCTATTCAATACAGGTTATTATAGAATACTGAACAGGGTTCTCTGTGCTGACAAAATGTGGTCCACTGGAGAAGGGTATGGCAAACCACTTCAGTATTCTTGTCTTGAGAACCCCATAAACAGTATGGAAAAGCAAAAAGATAGGATACTGAAAGAGGAACTCCCCAGGTAGGTAGGTGCCCAATATGCTACTGAAGATCAGTGGAGAAATAACTCCAGAAAGAATGAAGAGATGGAGCCAAAGCAAAAACACCCATTTGTGGATGTGATTGTTGATGGAAACAAGGCTCAATGCTGTAAAGAGCAATATTGCATAGGATTCTGGAATGTCAGGCCCATGAACCAAGACAAATTGGAAGTGATCAAACAGGAGATGGCAAGAGTAAACGTTGATATTTTAGGAATCAGTGAACCAAAGTGGACTGATGGGTGAATTTAACTCAGATGAACATGATATCTACTACCGTGGGCAAGAAACCCTTAGAAGAAATGGAATAGCCATAATAGTCAACAAAAGAGTCCGAAATGCAGTACTTGGATGCAAAATATGACATCTGTCTCAAAAATGACAGAATGATCTCTGTTCATTTGTAAGGCAAACCATTCAGTATCATGGCAATCCAAGTCTATGCCCCAACCAGTAATGCTGAAGACCTGAAGTTGTATGATTCTATGAAGACCTACAAGGCCTTCTAGAACTAACACCCAAAAAAACATGTCCTTTACATTATAGGGGACTGGAATGCAAAAGTAGTAAGTCAAGAAACACCTGGAGTAACAGGCAAATTTGGCCTTGGAGTACAAAATGAAGTAGGGCAAAGGCTAACAGAGTTTTGCCAAGAGAACACACTGGCCATAGCAAAAACCCTCTTCCAACAACACAAGAGAAGACTCTACACATGGACACCACTAGATGGTAAACACCAAAATCAGACTGATTATATTCTTTGCAGCCAAAGATGGGAGAAGCTCTATACAGTCAGCAAAAACAAGATTGGGAACTGACTGTGGCTCACATCATGAACTCCTTATTGCCAAATTCAGATTGAAATTGAAGAAAGTTAGGGAAAACTACTAGACCATTCAGGTATGAGCTAAATCAAATCCCTTATGATTATGCAGTGCAAGTGAGACATAGATTTAAGGGACTAGATCTGATAGACAAGAGTGCCTGATGTACTATGGATGGAGGTTCATGACGTTGTACAGGAGACAGGGATCAAGACCATCCCCATGGAAAAGAAATGCAAAAAATCAAAATGGCTGTCTGGTTAGGCCTTACAAATAGCTGAGAAAAGAAGAGAAATGAAAAGCAAAGAAGAAAAGGAAAGATATGCCCATTTGAATGCAGAATTATAAAGAAAAACAAGGAGAGATAAGAAAGTCTTCCTCACTAATCAGTGCAAAGAAATAAAGGAAAACAATAGAATGGGAAAGACTAGAGATCTCTTCAAGAAAATTAAAGATACCAAGGGAACATTTCATGCAAAGATG
Source organism: Bos mutus (assembly GCF_027580195.1). Lineage (NCBI taxonomy): Eukaryota > Metazoa > Chordata > Mammalia > Artiodactyla > Bovidae > Bos > Bos mutus. Next base: position 54,813,462 of record NC_091617.1, read on the forward strand.
GACTCAATAAAGGACAGAAATTGTATGGATCTAACAGAAGCAGAAGATGGTAAGAAGAATAGGCAAGAATACATAGAAGAACTGTACAAAAGAGATCTTCATGACCCAAATAATCGTGATGGTGTGATCACTCACCTAGAGCCAGACATCTTGGAATGTGAAGTCAAGTGGGCCTTAAGAAGCATCATTATGAACAAAGCTAGTGGAGGTGATGGAATTCCAGTTGAGCTATCTCAAATCCTAAAAGATGATGCCGTGAAAGTGTTGCACTCAATATGCCAGGAAATTTGGAAATCTCAGCAATGGCCACAGGACTGGAAAAGGTCACTTTCCATTCCAATCCCAAAGAAAGGCAATGCCAAAGAACACTCAAACTACTGCACAATTGAACTCATCTCACATGCTAGCAAAATAATGCTCAAAATTCTCCAAGCAAGGCTTCAACAATACGTGAATCATGAACTTTCAGATGTTCAAGCTGATTTTAGAAAAGGCAGAGGAACCAGAGATCAAATTGCCAACATCCACTGGATCATGGAAAAAGCAAGAGAGTTCCAGGAAAACATCTATTTCTGCTATATTGACTATGCCAAAGCCTCTGATGGTGTGGACCACAATAAACTGTGGAAAATTCTAAAAGAGACAGGAATACCAGACAACTTGACCTGCCTCTTGAGAAACCTGTATGCAGGTCAGGAAGCAACATTTAGAATTGGACATGGAACAACAGACTGGTTCCAAATAGGGAAAGAGTACTTCAAGGCTGTATATTGTCACCGTGCTTATTTAATTTATATGCAGACTATATCATGAGAAATGATTGGGCTGGAAGAAGCACAAGCTGGAATCAAGATTGCCGGGAGAAATATCAATAACCTCAGATATGCAGATGACACCACCCTCATGGCAGAAAGCGAAGAAGAACTAAAGAGCCTCTTGTTGAAAGTGAAAGAGAAGAGTGAAAAAGTTGGCTTAAAGCTCAACATTCAAAAAACTAAGATCATGGCATCTGATCCCATCACTTCATGGCAAACAGATGGGGAAACAGTGAGAGACTTTATTTTGGGGGCTCCAAAATCACTGCAGATGGTGACTACAGCCATGAAATTAAAGGACGCTTGCTTCTTGGAAGAAAACCTATGACCAACCTAGACAGCATATTAAAAAGCAGACACATTACTTTGCCAATAAAGGTCCATGTAGTCAAAGCTGTGGTTTTTCCGGTAGTCATGTATGGATGTGAGAGTTGGACCATAAAAAAAGCTGAGCACTGAAGAATTGATGCTTTGGACTGTGGTGTTGCAGAAGACTCTTGAGACTCCCTTGGATAGCAACAACATCCAACCTGTCCATCCCAGACGAAATCAGTCTTGAAAATTCAGTGGAAGGATTGATGCTGAAGCTGAAACTCCAATACTTTGGCCACCTGATGTGAAGAGCTGACTCATTTGAAAAGACCCTGATGCTGGGAAAGATTGAGGGCAGGAGGAGAAGGGGACGACAGAGGATGAGATGGTTGGATGGCATCACCAACTCAATGGACATGAGTTTGGGTAAACTCTGGGAGCCTGTGATGGACAGGGAAGCCTGGCTTGCTGCATTCTATGGGGTTGCAAAGAGTCGGATATGACTGAGTGACTGAATTGAACTGAAGTATGTATGTTAATCCCCAAACTCTTAACCTATCCCTCCCCTGTATTCCCCTTTAGTAACCATAATTTTGTGTTCTATATCTTTGAGTCTTTTTCTGCTTTGTAAACAAGTTCATTTCTTTAATTTTATTTAGATTCCACATATAAGCAAAATCATATTATATTTGTTTTTCTCTGACTTACTTCACTTAATATGCTAATCTCTAGGTCCAAACATGTTGCTACAAATGGCATTAATTCATTCCTTCTTCACGGTTGACTAATATCCCCTTGTATATATATACCACATATTCTTTATCCATTCATCTGATAAGGGATATTTAGTTTGCGTCCATGTCTTGGCTATTATAAATAGGGCTGCTGTGAATACTGGGGTGTATATATATCATTTGAAATTAAGAGTTTTCTCTAAATATATGTCCAGAAGATGAAGTGAATTAAGCTCATACAGCTTAATATTAAGAAAAAAAGAAAGACCAAAAATCTCAATCAAGAAAAAATGGGCAGAAAACCTAATCAGACATTTCTCCAAAGAAGACGGAGAAAAGGCACATGAAAAGATGCTCAAAATCACTAATTATTAGAGAAATACAAATCAAAATTACCATGAGGTATCACCTTACACAGGTCAGAATGGCCATCACTAAAAAATCTACAATTAATAAATGCTAGAGAGGGTATGGAGAAAAAGGAACCCACCTACACCATTGGTGAGAATGTAAATTCATATAGCCACTGTGGAGAACAGTATGGAAGTTCCTAAAACACTAAAAATAGAGTTGCCATATGACCTGTGAGGTAATTTAGATGAAATGAGGTGTAGTAGATCTGTGAAGACTACTGTGACCTTCATACTCAACCTGATCACCCATGTTTTGCTGGAACTTGACTTTACCTATGTCAGTTAAAAGAGAAAATTCTCTGTGAAGGTCTCACATGTGTGTTCATAAGTCATCCACTCCTGTCTTTTCTCTACAACCTCCATATTGATGCTAATGGCTTGATAAGACCCTTGAGGGGGCCAGCTTACCACTGCCACTTCTGCCAGGAACCACCAAAGGGAATTCCAAGGGTACTTTTTCCTGAAGCTCACAAAGCACCCAACCTCAATACTTCATAGCCTCTCAATTGAGCTAAACCATTAGCACTCCAGTGTCCCCACCCTACTCATAAACTCAAATTGCTGAGATGCCACTGTGTAGGCCTCAAAGTCATAGCCAGATGGCAGAAACTGAAGCAATCATAAGACATGTAGCTGGTATATTTTAAGAGTATGCAGGGGTGACTGGAGTAATCATATTTGGATGACTTTAATCCAGAAAGATAACAAGAAGGAGGGGAGTTTTGAGCCAAATTCTTAAGGAAGATTGAAAAGCAGGAAGGAGTTTGGACATTCCCATCAGTGATAATAAAACTCAGTTATCTGAGATGTATAAAAGAAGCACATTTGTTTTGCTGGAGTAGAAACTGTGTCAGATGGACACTGAATCATTCCGTAGTAAAAAACAGAAGGCAGCTGTGGAGGAATTATTTGATATTCTTTCCTTAAGGTCAAACCTCCCTACCTCACAAAAAGAGTATTTCACACTTCTGAGGCAAAACTACATCAAGGATCACCTTTCATCTGAGATTATATATATAGAAGCCTATTTATTTTTTAAATACTTCTTCAGAAGAATTTTATCCCTTGGGAGTATTATTAAAACTATTGTAATGAAACTTCTCAACAACTGTAGCTACATTTGTAATGCTTGAGCAGTGCTTGGCTGAGGTACCATGACACCAGAAAACACAACAAATCCTTTGGAGGGACAAGGAGTGGCCTCTATACTTAGCAACACTATGACTACATATATCAGGGATGGAAAAGCTTCCTAGAAGAAACTTTGAATAACAAGGAATTTGGTTGGCCTTTGCTGAAAATTCTGATAAAGAGGCCGAGTTTGACTTGCTGGCTAACCAAGGCAACAAGTATATTACTACAGAAGTTTTGAATATGCGTGTGTGCATAGAGTTCATAATGTAAATTTTGTATATAAAAATATACACACATAGGGACATGAGCACAAACATATATATGCATTTGTGGATGACAAACTCACTTTTGTTTGAGGATTATCTTGGAGAGCAACTACATCAAAATGACTCTAGATCAGTCAACCAATATTATTGAAAAACCTGTAAATTATGTCTTACATGAGGTGGGAGCTTCAAACACAATTTCAGACTCTCAAAGAACTAACATCTTTCTTTGCTGAGAGCAGCAAAGACAAGAAGACAAAGTATGAAGCTTGGACATGACAGCCTGATGTTCACAGAGCTTGACAAGATCAACCATGCTTCAGGCAATGGTGAGCACTTTACTGCCAAGAGAAGGCTGGAAGTTCCAAGAAGTATATACTTTTCCTCCTAGGAAGTCCAAGGCAGAAACATTCAGTTTGCCTTCAGTGATGGAGGCTTATCCCAGAATATAAGAACACAAAGTCACACACAAGTTATCCTACCAGCCTAAGAATTATGTTGTGATTCAAATGTATAGGTCAATCAGGAAGTCCATAGAAACCTAGAAAATGTGTTCAGCATCTGTGATAAGACATCCTAAGTACTGGAACTCTCTCAGAAGTTATAAGAATGTATAAAATGTCATTAGGATGGTTTGCCATCACTCCCTATTGTACACTCTTTGGATAGGGTTTATCCCAAGCCACCTTGGAGGCCACCACAGATGATCCCTTACATGTACCCTTAACATATACTTCACATCTCTATCTCTAACTCAACTGTATCTTGTTAGTGTACCAGAGCTATTTTGGTTAAAAATCCATACTGTAGGAAAGAGAAATTTCTGACTATTTTCTCTTTCAAAGGAAGTTGCATAGGAAACATGCCTTTGAGGCAACATTTGCCTCCATCAGCCTGAAATACCAGACAGCACAGAATGAGAGATGGGGAAGAACCCATGAGTTCATGAAGCAGGAGTTCACTTAGATAGAAATCTGTCTGGGGGTGACCTCATCCAATGAAACTGAAGGGAACAGTTATCACCCATCGGGAACCCAAGCAGAAACCCAGTCCTGGGCAGTGAAATGGCAAAGCAAAGTTCATCAGTGGGACACTAGAGCTCGGCCAGGCTGTAAACAATATCTTGGGTATCGAACAGTTAAATCTTCAGGGGAAAAGATGGATGGACTTGTCTGAAGAGTGGGGATGATAAAGGCAGATGAAAAAGATAAAGTCAATAGAAGCCAAATGGAGAAACTGCAAAACAGGTGAAAAGCTAAATAGCAGTTTGGGTAATAGATCTCATGGCACCAGGGTAGTACTGGTGCTTTTCAGGCCTCCTCCAGCCACTGCCACTGCCATCACCACTGTAGCTACCATCACAGATTAAGCTTAGTCAGGAATGAGTAGGTGTTCATCAGGCAGTCGGGGGAGAGGGGGAGGCATTGGGGGGATCAATGTGCCTACAGTATAGGGTGGGTGCAGGGTAGTCAAAAAGATAAATCTTGTATGAAGAAATAAAAGATGAAAGCAGGCACATCACTGAAATAAAGCTTGCCTCAGCTCCATGAGACCTAAGTGTGAAACTTACTTCATGCCCAGTTATTTGAATATTCAGGAAGAATATTCAGAAAAAACTTCATAATCGCATTACATTCTTCTCAATAAACTTAAAACAAAAAATACAAGGCTCTCCCAGATGTAGTTAGTGTTAAGTCTGCCTTAATGAGGCAGGGCAGAGTCCGTCAACTGATTCTGAAATTGAGCACCCTCCTTGTCCCCCATCCCACCAGCCAGGCATGTCAGGAAAACACTGCATTAGATGTCTCAGTTCATCAATCTAATAAATGAGTTCTCAAATGTCATTTTCCCTCCATATGCAGCAAACATTTCTCTATTATTTAGTTATGCTGTCTTAATTGGGTTAACTCTCAGTGCACCAGCACAGTTCCATCTGTGAGGGATGCTTATGTCATTGAATGGAGAGAGAGAGAGCGGAAACAGAGAGAACGGAAAGAGAAAAGGGATGACAGTTCAGAATGACATGTGGTAGGTGCTTGTTAGGATAGAAAAGAAGCATGTTAAATTCGTATTTTTCAATTAGGCATCATAAAATCTGCTGGTGATATGCCATTTATTTCATTAAGAGAAACATTATCCATCTTGACTATCCCTCAAAGCAAAAGAAGTATTTTAATTAAATCCTACAAACATGGGATATTCTCCTAGTCTATTTGCCCTAACAATTGTAATGGAGTTATAGACAGCATTTAGGAAAATGTACAAAATGATATGTGCAGGGTTTAAACCAGGATGAAGTATCTACAAGCTGGTACATAGAATTGAAGGACAGTAGAATATACCATGCTACATTGGCATCTGAATTAGTTTTAGCTGAAGATAACTGAGAAGTAGATACAAGGAAAGCTCTCTGCTCTTCATCTATTTGCTTAAAAGCAGAATTTAAATTTGTAAAGACATTCCCCCTCTCTTCTCTACAAGGAAGAAGAGAATTTAACCAGAGGAGACAACTCTAGACTCTTATCAACCCAGAAGAATCTACCTAACAAACCCTGATAAAACTAGCTTCTAGCTACAACTGTTGCTGTTCAGTGACTAAATCCTGTCCGATTCTTTGTGACCTCATGGATCACAGCATGCCAGGCTTCCTTGTCCTCCGCTATCTCTCTGAGTTTGCTCAAGCTCATGTCCATTGAGTCAGTGATGCCATCCAACCATCTTATCCTCTATCACCCCCTTCTCCTCCTGTCCTCAACCTTTCCCAGCATTAGTCTTTTCCAATGAGTTGGCTTTTCTCATCAGGTGGCCAAAGTATTGGAGCTACAGCTTCAGCATCAGTCCTTCCAATGAATATTCAGGATTGATTTTCTTTAGGACTGACTGGTTTGATCTCCTTGCTGTCCTAGGGACTCTCAAGATTCTTCTCCAGCACCACAGTTTGAAAGCATCAATTCTTCAGCGCTCAGTCTTTTTTATGTTCCAATTAGCTATAATTCAGTTCAGTTCAGTTGCTCAGTCGTGTTTGACTCTTTGCGACCCCATGAACTGCAGTACACCAGGCCTCCCTGTCCATCACCAACTCCCGGAGTTTACCTAAACTCATGTCCATTGAGTCTGTGATGCCATCCAACCATCCTATCCTCTGTCGTCCCCTTCGCCTCCTGCCCTCAATCTTTCCCAGCATCAGGGTCTTTTCAAATGAGTCAGTCTTTCGCATCAGGTGGCCAAAGGTTAATTAGTTTTCCCATATTTGCAACCCCCAAATTTGCCATCCCTAGAAACTCAAAATCCTTTCCTTTGTCTTGTCACCTCTCTACAAAAATTATTTTTCTTCACTAAGATGTTATGTAAGTTCAAGTCCTAACCACCCTTTTGAGTTATTCATCACTGAATTCTATGTTTATGTGCAATCCATCTGCTATTAAACTTCTGTTTTTCTCTTGTTAATCTGCTGTGGGTTTATTTCCAGTCTAATTTCAGGGCCCAGCCAATGAATCTGAGATGGCAGATGAAAAATAATTTTATTCCTTCCTTCTCATGTGCAGCAAAAATCCTGAATGGACATTTAAAATGATTACAAATTTATTTATTAAAACATTGTGCTACTTTAGAAGTGGTTAAGTCGATAAAAAATACTATTCATGAAAAGAAATTTTGCCAAGCCCCAAAATGGTGTAGTAACTTTTTAAACTTAATATTAAATATGTTTTATGTCATTTTCCTTTATCATTTTGAATCTGAATCAAATTTTCCCATCACTTGGTGGTTTTTTATGAGCTTAACTATACCAACCACTTTCACATATATAAGTATTAGCTGTGTATGATCCACATGAATGTGGACAAATCCATTCAGAATCTCAACTTGAGTGCAGATTGATTTCTCACTGAATAAAATTCACCTCAGGGATTGAATTACCTAATTTGGCTGTCTGCATTGATCAGATTTACTATATAATGATAAAATAGTAATTTCAATTTGCACTAGCTCAAGTAGATATACTACATACACAGCATATTACCTTGTTCACAAAGAATTACATAATTTTTGTGCTAGAGGGAACTTAGACATTAACTCTTTATTTTAAAGATGAAGAGACTGAGGATGCAAAATTTACCCAATTCAATTAGTGTAGCTAAATCAGGAACAAAACAGTTTCTGGAATCTAAAATCGTCTCAATTAGCTTTTTAGAACTAGTGTGGTAAAATAGTATGTTAGGCCACTTAGATTCTAATTTTGAAACTACTGATTAGTAGTAATTTTAGGCTAGATTTTCCCAAACAAGATGGCATAAAAGAGTGAAGCTGTTGATCCTTTAGGCCCTAGCATGCCTGGGTAGGACATGAAGCAGCTTGAACTCTTGGGCCAGTTGTCCAAGCAAACTTGATTCTTTATCCAAGGATGCCAAACAAACATTTACCTATTAGTGTTGTGATGTGACAGAGAAGGCAATGGCACCCCACTCGAGTACTCTTGCCTGGAAAATCCCATGGATGGAGGAGCCTGGCAGGCTGCAGTCCATGGGGTCGCTAGAGTTGGACATGACTGAGCAACTTCACTTTCACTTTTTACTTTCATGCATTGGAGAAGGAAATGGCAACCCACTCCAGTGTTCTTGCCTGGAGAATCCCAGGGACAGGGAAGCCTGGTGGGCTGCCGTCTATGGGGTCGCACAGAGTTGGGCACGACTGAAGTGACTTAGCAGTAGCAGCAGCAGTAATGATGTGAAGAAACTGCAAAGGACTTGATATTTAATTCTTGAAGCAATTAAATCTAACATATCCATTAGCTGCAGAAATATGAAATAGTCTTTTCTTTCATTATATTCTGCTAGATTCTTGGGATGATATGATGATATGATGATACAGTTATGAGTAAGACACAGTGTATTCTATTGGTCAAAATAGGTAAGGTTATGCTGTGGTAACAAACAAATACCAAAATCTCAGGGGCTTAATCTAACTCATATTGATATAATTTGAGATACCCTCCTCCATCTGGAATATGTGGCATCCAAGATGACAGCAGCAAGAGAAAAGACAGATCCAAGATATACACTGATTCTTGACTGCTTGACTCAGAAGTGATGCACAGTAATTCTGCTCTCATTTCATTGGCCAAAATTAACTACACATTCCTGTCCTAATTGCCAGGGTGGAAAATACAGGGAATCATATGGATATCTGGTGACCTCTAAGAACCTCTCCTTTATTCATGAAGAAAAAAAAACAGGTAAATATACATTATTTTATGCCAACTTTATTCTAAGATAAGATACCGCATTCTGATTTTCCTTATATAGCTTCTAATTAGCATGATATTTGTTTACCCAATGAATCCTGGTTTACCAACCTCAAGACACAAGGAAGTTGGGGAGATTCCTATCATAAAAACACAGTCCTTTGATTTAGATGAAATATGACACTAATAATAATGACTCACATCACTATAGCTCTTTGAATTTCTAAAATTCTTTGGCATATATGGAAAAAACACCAAACATGCAAGAATCTACAAGAATTAATTTTAAAACATATTTTTAAAACTTAGCACAGAATCTAGCCATGGAAAGGCTAAATAATTAGTTGTTAGCATGGTCACAAGTGGCATCATTATTGTTTTGTTATTAGGTCTCATTTGATTCTCTGCAAGACATGTTTAACCTCACTAAGGGAAGTTAGATTCAAAAGGCTAAGTCCTTTGCCCAAGAACACATAGCTGAAATACAAAAGCAGGGTTGTAAATCTAACTATTCTGATACCAAGTCCAGTGATCTCTGTACTTTTTAACAGGAAGAAGCAAAACAACTCTTTGTTTGGAGCCCTAGTTTATCTTTAATTTCTGAACAATCTTTCAGTTGTACAAGATAGTGAGTTAACTAGGGGACAGTTTAAGTCCCTTTCCTATTCTGAGATTTTAACAATTGTTCAGTTTCTAAGTCATGTTTGACTCTTTGTGACCTATGGACTGAAACATGTTAGGCTTCTCTGTCCTTCGCTATCTCCTGGAGTGTGCTCAAATTCACATCCATTGAGTAAGTGACCATAACCATCTCATTCTCTGTCACCCTCTTCTTCTCCCACCCTCAATATTTCCTGGCATCAGGGTCTTTTCAATGAGTCAGCTCTTCCTACCAGGTGGCCAAAGTATCGGAGCTTCAGCTTCAACATCAGTCTTTCCAATGGATATTCAGTGTGGATTTCCTTTAGGATGGACTAGTTTGATTGCCTTGCAGCCAAGGGACTCTCAAGAGTCCAGCACTACAGTCTGAATGCATCAGTTCTTCCACTCTCATAGCCTTCTTTATGCTCCAACTCTCACATCTGTGCATGTCTACTGGAAAAGACATAGTTTTGACCATAATGTGGACCTTTGTCAGCAAAGTGATGTCTCTGCTTTTTAATATGCTGTCTAGGTTTGTCAAAGCTTTTCTTCCAAGGAGCAAACATCCTTTAATTTAGTGGCTGCAGTCACCATCTGCAGTGATTTTAGAACTCAAGAAAATAAAATCTGTCATTGTGCAATGTCCAATTATTTTATAATCATATGAATAACAGCATAAAATTTTAAAACTTTAAAAAGAAGAAAGATAACTGATATGGAAGTGTCACAATTCTTATGATATCCTTGCTTACACTGATGACTGTAAAAGTCCCTCCAAATCTAAAAATTTGATGATTCTGCATTACTTAAGTACACTAGAAAAGTTTCTCTTTATTTATTGCACTGTGTATATAACATTCACACTCACTGGTAATACAAGCTATTGCTTAAACTCAGGTAATAAAAGATATTTGTTACTTTTTAAATGAAATATACTATCCATGATTCAAATTCTGAAAACTCTCTTGCAAATTTTCAGACCTATTAATTTTATTCTTTATACTTTATACAGGTTTTTAAAATTATCTAATATTTCACTCCTGCAGCATTGATCAGTGCTGCTATTCTGTTTTTCAGTTGCAATACTTACTAACATTCTAATATCATTTTATATATTATGAGGCAAACTTAACCCAACAGAAAATTAGTATTACCCTCCTTTCTTATTTCCTTCTTTAAAAATGGTCCTGTATGTCTACAGGATCAAGATACTGGAAGATTAAGGAATAGCAACAGCCTCCTCCCCATCCCTCAACCTTAAGAATCAGAATTAACCAAAACACTTAAAATTCAAGAACCAAATAAATGTTTAGTACATTTACATAAGAGTAGCCAACCTTACAGCTAGTTCTTGATAATTTTGTAGTTCAGTGAGTTCAAAATATTGAATGTTCTGTTTCTTCATAGGTGTTCTTTAAAATATGACGACTTAGGAGGATATGAAGGAGACAATTTTCACATTTCTTCTTTCTTGTCTATCCTATGATACAAAGAAAAAAAGCAGATAGTGATGTATCCTATAAACCTTTGTATCAGTGAGTAAGATAAATATGTACAAGATAGCCATATTCAACCTGCAGATGATACCTGGAAGAGAAAGTTAGATTTTATGATGAAAGCTAGAATCATATTCAGAATGATTTAAATGGATTGGAGCAATATATAAGAACCAACAAGAAGAAATGTAAGAGACACTCATTATTTATTTATTTATCTAACAAATATTTATGGGGCATATCACAGATAATGTTTTATGGGCTATATGTAGAGAAATAAGACATGTGTTCAATCTCAGGAAACTAAGGTCATGGAGTAGGGATACCATACTTCTCAGTTTTATAGATAAAGAACTGGAGAACCAGACCTTGATCAATTTTTCATTCCAAAACAATTGAATGAAAGTGATGAGACCAAACCTAGAGTACAAGGAAATCCCTACTATTTCACATAACTATTGCATAGGTGAGAAGAGACAGAAGAACAAGTAATGGTCTCCTCCAGCTTATCTGCTAATCTCTCCCATATTTGTAGAATAAAGTATGATTAGGGTGACTGTCTGGTGCATAATTGAAAATGGCCAAGCAGCACTCACACAAGATTGCTAGGGTAACACAGAAAACAACTTGTGGTTTAGTTCAGTTCAGTCACTCAGTCGTGTCTGACACTTTGTGACCCCAAGGACTGCAGCATGCCAGTCCTCCCTATGGACCACAACAAACTCTGGAAAATTCTTTAAAAATGGGAATACCAGACCACCTGACCCACCCCCTGAGAAATCTGTATGCAGGTCAGGAAGTAACAGCTAGAACTGGATATGGAACAACTGGATCCAAATAGGGAAAGGAGTATGTCAAGGCTCTATATTGTCACCATGCTTATTTAACTTCTATGCAGAGTACATCATGAGAAATGCTGGGCTGGATGAAGCACAAGCTGGAATCAAGGTTGCCGGGAGAAATATCAATAACCTTAAATATGCAGATGACACCACCCTTATGGCAGAAAGTGAGGAAGAACTAAAGAGCTTCTTGTTGAAAGTGAAAGACGAGAGTGAAAAAGTTGGCTTAAAACTCGACATTTGGAAAACTAAAATCATGGCATCTGGTCCCATCACTTCATGGCAAATAGATGGGGAAACAGTGGAAACAGTGAGAGACCTTATTTCGGGGGCTCCAAAATCACTGAAGATGGTGATTGCAGCCATGAAATTAAAAGACATTTCCTCCTTGGAAAGAAAGTTATGACCAACTTAGACAGCATATTAAAAAGCAGACACATTACTTTGCCAACAAAGGTCCATCTAGTCAATGCTGTGGTTTTTCCAGTAGTCATGTATGGACTACACACTCATGTATGGACTATAAAGAAAGCTGAGCACCAAAGAATTGATGCTTTTAAACTGTGGTATTGGAGAAGACTCTTGAGAGTCCCTTGGACTGCAAGGAGATCCAACCAGTCCATCCTAGAGGAAATCAGTCCTGAATATTCATTGGAAGGACTGATGCTGAAGCTGAAACTCCAAAACTTTGGCCACCTGATGTGCAGCAGTGACTCATTTGAAAAGACCCTGATGCTGGGAATGATTGAAGGTGGGAGAAGAAGGGGATGGCAGAGGATGAGAAGCTTGGATGGCCTCACCAATTCAATGGACATGAGTTTGAGTAAACTCTGGGAGCTCGTGATGGACAGGGAGGCCTGGTGTGCTGCAGTCCATGGGGTCACAAAGAGACAGACATGACTGAGCGACTGAGCTGACTGACTGAATTGTCTAGTGGTTTTCCCTACTTTCTTCAATTTAAGTCTGAACTTGGCAATAAGGAGTTCATGATCTGAGCCACAGTCATTTCCTGGGCTTGTTTTTGCTGACTGTATAGAGTTTCTCCACCTTTGCCTGCAAAGAACATAATCAATCTAATTTCAGTATTGACCATCTAGTGATGTCCATGTGTAGAGTCTTCCCTTGTGTTGTTGGAAGAGGGTTTTTGCTATGACCGGTGCATTTTGTTGGCAAAATTCTATTAACCTTTGCCCTTTGTTTCATTTTGTTTCATTTCATTCATTTCCAAGGCCAAATTTGCCTGTTACTCCAGGTGTTTCTTGACCTCCTACTTTTGCATTCCAGTCCCCTATAATGAAGGACATAATTTGGGGGCATTAGTTCTAGAAGGTCTTGTAGGTCTTCATAGAACCATACAACTTTAGCTTCTTCAGCATTACTGGTCGGGGAATAGACTTGGATTACTGTGATATTGAATGGTTTGCCTTGGAAATGAACAGAGATCATTCTGTCATTTTCAAGACTGCATCCAAGTACTGCATTTTGGACTCTTTTGTTGACTATTATGGCTACTCCATTTCTTCTAAGGGATTCTTGCCTGCAGTAGTAGATATAATGGTCTTTTAAGTTAAATTCACCCATTCCAGCCCATTTTAGTTCACTGATTCCTAAAATGTCGACATTCACTCTTGCCATCTCCTGTTTAACCACTTCCAAATTGCCTTGATTCATGGACCTAACATTCCAGGTTCCTATGCAATATTGCTCTTTACAGCATCAGACCTTGCTTCCATCACCAGTCACATCCACAGCTGGGTATTGTTTTTGCTTTGGCTCTGTCTCTTCATTTTTCTGGAGTTATTTCTCCACTGATCTTCAGTAGCATATTGGATACCTACCGACCTGAGGAGTTCATCTTTCAGTGTCCTATCTTTTTGCCTTTTCATACTTCATGTGGTTCTCAAAGCATGAATACTGAAGTAGTTTGCCATTCCCTTCTCCAGTGGGCCATGTTTTTTCAGCACTCTCCACCATGACCCGTTCATCTGGGGTGGCCCTATATGGCATGGCTCATAGTTTCATTAATTAGACAAGGCTGTGGTCCATCTGAACAATTTGGTTATTTTTTCTGTGATTGTGGTTTTCATTCTGTCTGCCTTTTGATGGATACAGCTAGAGGCTTATGGAAGCTTGCTTATGGGAGAGACTGACCGAGAGGGAAAGTGGGTCTTCTTCTGATGGGCGGGGCCATGCTCAGTAAAACTTTAATCCAATTTCTGTTGATGGGTGGGACTGTGTTCAGGTAATTAAGTCAACTATAACTCAGTCAGTTCAGTCAGTCGCTCAGTCGTGTCTGACTCTTTGAGACCCCATGAATCGCAGCACACCATCACCAATTCCCGGGGTTCACTCAAAATCACGTCCATCGAGTCAGTGATGCCATCCAGCCATCTCATCCTCTGTTCTCTCCTTCTCCTCCTGCCCTCAATCCCTCCCAGCATCAGAGTCTTTTCCAATGAGTCAACTCTTCACATGAGGTGGCCAAAGTACTGGAGTTTCAGCTTTAGCATCATTCCTTCCAAAGAAATCCCAGGGCTGATCTTCAGAATGGACTGGTTGCATCTCCTTGCAGTCCAAGGGACTCTCAAGAGTCTTCTCCAACACCACAGTTCAAAAGCATCAATTCTTCGGCACTCAGCCTTCTTGACAGTCCAACACTCACATCCTTACATGACCACAGGAAAAACTACGGCCTTGACTAGATGGACCTTTGTTGGCAAAGTAATGTCTCTGCTTTTGAATATGCTATCTAGCTTGGTCATAACTTTCCTTCCAAGGAGTAAGCATCTTTTAATTTCATGGCTGCAGTCACCATCCGCAGTGATTTTGGAGCCCAAAAAACAAAGTCTGACACTGTTTCTCCATCTATTTCCCATGATGCCATGATCTTCATTTTCTGAATGTTGAAATTTAAGCCAATTTTTTCGCTTTCACTTTCATTTTCATCAAGAGGCTTTTTAGTTCTTCTTCATTTTCTGCCATAAGGGTGATGTCATCTGCATATCTGAGGTTATTGATATTTCTCCTGGCAATCTGGATACCAGCTTGTGCTTCTTCAGCCCAGCATTTCTCATGATGTACTCTGCATAGAAGTTAAATAAGCACGGTGACAATATACAGCCTTGACGTACTCCTTTTCCTATTTGGAACCAGTCTACTGTTCCATGTCCAGTTCTAACTGTTGCCTCCTGACCTGCATACAGATTTCTCAAGAGGCAGGTCAGGTGGTCTGGTATTCCCATCTCTTGAAGAATTTTCCAGTTTATTGTGATTCACACAGTCAAAGGCTTTGGCATAGTCAATAAAGCAGAAATAGATGCTTTTCTGGAACTCTCTTGCTTTTTCCATGATCCAGCAGATGTTGGCAATTTGGTCTCTGGTTCCTCTGCCTTTTCTAAAACCAGCTTGAACATCAGGAAGTTCACGGTTCACATATTGCTGAAGCCTGGCTTGGAGAATTTTGAGCATTACTTTACTAGCGTGTGAGATGAGTGCAATTGTGCAGTAGTTTGAGCATTCTTTGGCGTTGCCTTTCTTTGGGATTGGAATGGAAACTGACCTTTTCCAGTCCTGTGGCCACTGCTGAGTTTTCCAAATTTGCTGGCATATTGTGTGCAGCACTTCCACAGCATCGTCTTTTAGGATTTGAAATAGCTCCACTGGAATTCCATCACCTCCACTAGCTTTGTTCGTGGTGATGCTTTCTAAGGCCCACTGGACTTCACATTCCAGGATGTCTGGCTCTAGGTCAGTGATCACACCATCATGATTATCTGGGTCATGAAAATCTTTTTTGTACAGTTCTTCTGTGTATTCTTGCCATCTCTTCTTAATATCTTCTGCTTCTGTTAGGTCCACACCATTTCTGTCCTTTATCGAGCCCATCTTTGCATGAAATATTTCCTTGGTATCTCTAATTTTCTTGAAGAGATCTCTAGTCTTTCCCATTCTGTTGTTTTCCTCTATTTCTTTGCATTGATCACTGAGGAAGGCTTTCTTATCTCTTCCTGCTATTCTTTGGAACTCTGCATTCAAATGGGTATATCTTTCCTTTTCTCCTTTGCTTTTTGCTTCTCTTCTTTTCACAGCTATTTGTAAGGCCTCCCCAGACAGCCATTTTGCTTTTTTGCATTTCTTTTCCATGGGGATGGTCTTGATCCCTGTCTCCTGTACAATGTCACGAATCTCAGTCCATAGTTCATCAGGCACTCTATCTATCAGATCTAGTCCCTTAAATCTATTTCTCACTTCCACTGTATAATCATAAGGGATTTGATTGAG
Organism: Bos mutus; assembly: GCF_027580195.1. NCBI lineage: Eukaryota > Metazoa > Chordata > Mammalia > Artiodactyla > Bovidae > Bos > Bos mutus. The sequence goes on from NC_091617.1 coordinate 54,829,639, forward strand.
GTCATACCTGAATGGTCTAGTGGTTTTCCCCACTTTCTTCAATTTCAGTCTGAATTTGGCAATAAGGAGTTCATGATCTGAGCCACAGTCAGCTCCTGGTCTTGTTTTTGCTGACTGTACAGAGCTTCTCCATCTTTGGCTGCAAAGAACATAATCAATCTGATTTTGGTGTTGACCATCTGGTGATGTCCATGTGTAGAGTCTTCTCTTGTGTTGTTGGAAGAGGGTGTTTGCTATGACCAGTGCATTTTCTTGGTAAAACTCTATTAGTCTTTGCTCTGCTTCATTCCATATTCCAAGGCCTAATTTGCCTGTTACTCCAGGTGTTTCTTGACTTCCTACTTTTGCATTCCAGTCCCCTATAATGAAAAGGACATCTTTTTTGGGTGTTAGTTCTAAAAGGTCTTGTAGGTCTTCATAGAGCCATTCAACTTCAGCTTCTTCGGCATTACTGGTTGGGGCATAGACTTGGATTACTGTGATATTGAATGGTTTGCCTTGGAAATGAACAGAGATCATTCTGTCGTTTTTGAGATTGCATCCAAATACTTCATTTCAGACTCTTTTGTTGACCATGATGGCTACTCCATTTCTTCTGAGGGATTCCTGCCAACAGTAGTAGATATAATGGTCATCTAAGTTAAATTCACCCATTCCAGTCCGTTTTAGTTCATTGATTCCTAGAATGTCGACGTTCACTCTTGCCATCTCCTGTTTGACCACTTCCAATTTGCCTTGATTCATGGACCTGGCATTCCAGGTTCCTATGCAATATTGCTCTTTACAGCATTGGACCTTGCTTCTATCACCAGTCACATCCACAGCTGGGTATTGTTTTTGCTTTGGCTCCATCCCTTCATTCTTTCTGGAGTTATTTCTCCACTGATCTTCAGTAACATATTGGGCACCTACTGACCTGGGGAGTTCCTCTTTCAGTATCCTATCATTTTGCCTTTTCATACTGTTCATGGGGTTCTCAAGGCAAGAATACTGAAGTGGTTTGCCATTCCCTTCTCCAGGGGACCACATTCTGTCAGATCTCTCCACCATGACCCGCCCATCTTGGGTTGCCCCACAGGCATGGCTTAGTTTCACTGAGTTAGACAAAGCTGTCGTCCTAATGTGATTAGATTGACTAGTTTTCTGTGAGTATGGTTTCAGTGTGTCTGCCCTCTGATGCCCTCTTGCAACACCTACCATCTTACTTGGGTTTCTCTTACCTTGGGTGTGGGGTATCTCTTCACGGCTGCTCCAGCAAAGCGCAGCCACTGCTCCTTACCTTGGACAAGGTGTATCTCCTCACCACCGCCCTTCCTGACCTTCAACGTGGGATAGCTCCTCTAGGCCCTCCTGCGCCCGCGCAGCCACCTCTTACTTTTAGTTGAAGTAAGTCAACTATACTTCAACTAAAACAGATTTCTGGGGTAGCATTTATCAGGAAAAAATCACAAAGGCAAGAATTACTTTTTCTAGGATAGTGACTGGAGCCCTAGATTATGAAACATTAACTGCATGGCTGTGGACATGTCAATCCCTCCCGGGTGTGATCAAGAGCTAGAATACAATAGTACTATAAAGACAAAGGATCCCTCCTCCTTGGAAGAGGCCAGGAAGCTATGCTGCTTATCGTGGTTAGCAGCACAACCTCCACATGGAAGTACAGATAATGGCCCTATTACACTCTCCAACTAGACACCTCCAGTGCTATTCAATGGCCATTTCCACTCTGCCTTAGGCAGACATGAACTGTGCTTTTCAGCTGTTACTCAACCATTCCCAACTGTCCTCCAGTATCAAACACAGTGATCCTGTCACTAGCCACACAACTCTCATGGCTTAGAATGATAGGTTATGATGCCAAACCATCACTTCTTGGTTTGGAAAAGAGGGAAGGACTGAGTAAAAGGTTAACTTGACAGGTTCTCTGAATGCTAGTCTCACATGAAAAGAATGGATCTCTTGCAAATTTCCTTAGAAACTGGCCACTTTCCAGTGATTAAGGCCATCAACCACTGTCAACTGCAATGACTTGTTCAGATCCAACTATTCATGGAAGGAACTGACACTACACCCAAGCTGAAGCTCAGAGATGTGACAGGATAAGGCTCTAGTCAATGTGCTGCCATGTCATGTAGCTTTTGTATCTCAGCCTCTGAACACACCAAAGAGTCAGACACGACTGAGTGACTGAACTCTGAACACACCAGAAGAGCTGATACTTCACTAATTGTGCTGTTTAAAAGCCCACAGTGCAAAGGGCAGGGATACCTCTGATGGAGTGTGATGAAGAATCCTGATAGATTTTTGTGCACTGTCCCAGAAAGAATGGGTGTGGGAAAGCACAGCCCACACATCTGAATTTTACCAGTAAATTTTCCAGAATGCTATTCTGGTAGGCCTTATGTGACTGCTGATTTGAAATTCATCTTTATTTGCACAAGAGACATTATAATTTATCACTGAAACAAGAACATGGTAAGGGTGAAAGAGAGCATTGTTACTATTTACACCTGGACAACAGTACTGTCCCTGGAAATCCAGGCCACGAGGTCACCTTAGATATGTTACCTTTTAGAGGAGAAAAATCAGTCAGTGAAAGGCCTGGAATTCTGGAAATCATATCAGCACACTGAAGGCATTCAGGTGGAAAGAAACTTGATAGTCCAAAGCTGTGTATGCGCATTTGTGTACAATGCAGGCAAAAGACGGGCAACATAAACTTACTCAAAGGGCCAGCAAATGGCAGAGTGAAAGGTTTATTCCCTCCTGTTCCACAGAGCAGAATTGTGATCAAGATGCAGATTCAGACTCAATATAAGAAACCAACCACCAGAGCTACTCAACAACAGGGGAAGCAACCTCATCAGAGCACTCTGGATACCATTCATGGGTACAGTGGTGTTTTATACAATGACCATGGAATTATATGTATAGCTACAAAGACTCTGAAGATTTTAATTTGCAAGTGGCTATTATCGTGAAAACAAATGATCTTATTGGTATTGTAATATCAAGAATCTCACACACTAGTAAGCAGTCTACACTCAGACCAAAGCAGAGAGATAACCTAATGCAGGAAAGGAAGATTAGAAATTTTCCAGTGTGTGTGACTGGTCATCCAAGACAGGCCACAAAAGATAATACAATTCCATGGCTGATTTGCATGCATGAAGGAAAATCATAGCAATACATTGTTACAAAGGACATAATTAACTGGTATTACTTCAAAATGTGAAAGTTCAGAATTTCATTCAAAATCTCTATTTACTTACATGAAATTAAAAGATTTAAGCATTAATTGAACAACGATGAAATTTTATTAACTCTTGAATCCTCTGGCTAAATGGCATATTTGTGTATAATATTAATTCTTTTGAAATAAGGTTGAACTTTGGCGAAATTATGAAGGTGGTAAAATTTGTCTTCAAATAAACTTCACCTCCTTATTCTCCACATTGTCCTCCTTGAGGCAACCCTTCTCTAAAACTTCCTAATGTTTCCCACTTGTCCTCTTTTCTCTTTTACTCTCAGGAAATGATGGAATCAAACCAGGTTGCCCACAATGAAAATGACTAAAAAAAGTGACATCTATCATCCATCAACTATCTTATATTTTAAGCACATTAAATTCAGTGTGATAAAAATCTAATAATAGAATTCCAGGAATCAGTCTTATCAATTAAGAGCTGTTTGAAGGAGAATTCTTGGTTTCTGAATTTTTGCTATGTAGAAAATTATCAATTCTTCATACTAGTTAATCTTGTTCTACTATTATCTACTTCAGTAACACCAAAGAAAGGTTATTATGGTCTTCACTGATTTTAATAATAATATCTGGGTATTTACACAGGAGTCTATGTGCTAAGCACTGCACAAATCATATATTATCTCATCTTTTAATCTTAACAACCATATAAATTATATGTTATTGTCACAGCACAGATAATGAAAGAAATTTTGGTGAAAAAATGTTGAGAAATGTGTTTAAAACTATATGAGAAGTGGTATGTTTTGGAACTTATCACTTGGTATGTCAAGTTCCAAACTCTGGCTCTCAAACTTTATTATTATGCCACATCAAATTATGCTACATTAGCATGCTGAAACTATCCACTAGTATTTCAAATGTGTGTACTGGGAAAATGCGTGGAAAAGGGATAATGCCCTTTCTCTGTTGCTTCCATTGATGCTTATGCCTGTGGAAAATTTAATCAGAACTCAACTAGATATTTCAGGATGAATTAGAGACCATTAAGACCCTCTCAAGCTTCAACACCTTGTTCTCCGACACCACCCCCCTTTATTTTCAGAATTACATGAGTTTAATATCTCATTCTTCTTTTTTATTATATTGTAATTTCTCTCTTCTGAAAATTTAAACCTATGACTTCCTTCCACTGGTCATTTTAAATAGAAGTCTGGGTGATTTAACAGAAGAACAGAATCAATAATCTCCTTATTAACCCAGAGGGAAAGATAGTTGAAATGGAAAAGTTCTAACTGATCAATATCGAACATCTGACCAAATTGTATGGCCAATTAGACACTAAATGGTCCTCCACTTTTCTGCCTGTTAATGAGGAGAGATTGAAGAGACAGTTGCAGATTGAATATCAGAAAGTAGGTTCAAAGACAGATGCTCATAAAGGAGGAGGGAGACTTGTTCATCATTCTAACAGCCTCAGGCTTACTCCCATTGTAATAAGTATAATGGGCTTCCCTGGTGGTTTAGCTGGTAAAGAGTCTGACTGCAATGTGAGAGACCTGGGTTCAGTCCCTGGGTTGGAAAGATCCCCTGGAGAAGGGAATGGCTACCCACTCCAGTATTCTGGCCTGGAGAATTCCATGGACTACAGTCCATGAGGTGGCAAAGAGTCAGACACAACTGAGTAACTTTCACTTTTACATTAGGTAAGCACGAGATGGTGTCCCCACTTAAACAAGTTATAGAGAAGTGCGCTCACACAGAATGTGAAAGGAGGGAAGTCTGTGATCACTGTAGAGAGAAAGCAAGTAAATCTTTACAACTTTGGCTGGATCAAGTGGAATATGAGGGAGGGAACCATACAGTTCTTATTAAAAAAGGTTGGCAACATCTGGGCAGTATACAACTCAGCCCCTCCAGCAGTCTGGTGTGGCAATCTTCAATCCATTCAAAGCCCATGGAGTAAGTCTGAGGGACTTTTCTAGTGGATCCTGGCTGCCAAAAGGAGTCTCTTCTTAGGAAGATTTCTCTGGAACAGGCAAACATTTGTAGGAAGCCATGAATAAGGCATTGGCTAGTATTCAGGCTCTTAGTGCCCTGGGGTGGGTTTATAATGTTGATAAAGGAAAATCACTAGACAATGAGAAATTAGCCCAAAGAAATCTGGATAAATGTTTGCTATCAGCCTTGCTGCCTTGAAAAACTCCCCTAATCCTATGTTGAAACTGAGTGAGATCTTAAGAAAATTTGATGATGTGACAGTGTGTACTACAGTAAGGTAGACATCTTTATAAAAATTATCTCAGTGAGAATAAAGACCAACCTGGGCAATAGGCATAAACCCCAAGACCACAAGTAGGAATCTATGTTTCTGTAGTAGGTGAGTTAAAGGGCCTTCAAAGCTGATATTGATGTTGTTGATTATGATGACCTTGCTGCTTGGTAATGGATTTTGATTGAATCAAAACCATTGGAGGTTCATTTGGTTATGTGTAGCTGCTCCACCACTCAAAATGGAAAGTACATATGACTTGTTCACTGGAGCTGAGTCATTCTCTCCCCTGTAAGACCCTTCATTCTCTCTCCTCCTCTAATCCAAACTCATCTACTTTAAAGAGAAAACTGATTAGGGGTAAAGTGAAAGTCTCCCTCTCCCCAAGGGGCACCAAAGGCCTTCTGAACCAGCCCAAGTAAGCTGAGGGACAGCAGAGAGAGAAGGACTCAAAGTTGTATGCTTTGTTGCATACACAGAACAAGTCACCCTGTCACCCTTTCCCCAGTGGGGAGCAAATGCCTGGATTCAGATCAAGGGGTCTGGGTAACATTCACGGAGAGGAAGGGAAACTAATCAGACCTTGTAGGGGGGCCCTTTGGAATGATTCAATGTACTGTCACTGTGCCTTGCACTACAGAATGCATAATTGTTATTGATATTTTACATGCCTGTACTGTGAATGCTTATAAGCACCAACAGGGATCCTTCTATTCAAGAAATACTGCATGCAGAAACATGTAAGTCATTCTTCAGTGTTCCATCCCAAGTGGTCAAGCAGAAACAATAGCATCTCAGGAGAAAAAGAGAAATTACAGCTCTGACTGAGGACTTAAGGCAGCAGGGGTAGTGCAGAATGCTATGTTCCTGAATGCCTAATACAGAGAGTCAGCATGAGCTGGAGCTTAAGAGGAGCTTCACATCAATGAATTCAGTAGTTGCTCCCATAGCCTTGGCTGTTTAAGACACTGTGACTGGAACTGAATCTACTGCATAGACTAATGGCACTTGATGTGCTGCCTAGGACACTGCCAATGCCTTACTTTCTAGCCACTGGTACCTGATTGCGGAAACCATCACATCATGTGGCTAGGCTTCCAGGATATATTTGTCAAGGCTAACTAAACTCTGCTGCAATATGCCACCAAAGAGTGAGTCAGGATTTAGCACAAGTGCCTCTACCTTATGATGTCCAAAGTTTTCACTCTATTATTGATGTCCTGGGGGTGGCAAAGTAGAAGTTTCGGTCTAAATAGCCCTGACTACATTGTTATCATAGCTCTACCAATAAGGGTAGCTGATAAACCTCAATGAAATCAGGGGCTTATTCATCAGGTAAACACTCTTAGGACACTATGTGGGCAAATTCATAACACTCAATCTCTCAGGCAGTCAAGGAAAAACTATTGTCTCTGTGCCTCTCCTATCTCTCCACCAAAAGAAGGCTCATACTTTATATGCTCTTTGAACATTGTAGACAATGTATCTCACTTGGCCCTTCTGTCTGCTAACCTGTAAATAAATATCCTTTGAATGGAGACCAACCAACATCAAGGTAGGACATGTTCTTTACTTTTGAGGTTCCCAAGAAACAACCACCTCTTCAAACCACCACAATTCTCGGTGATTGGTTGGAGCCTCTGGCAAAGGGCATCTATGAAACTGTGGCAGGCTACTTTGTTAGCTTGCAAGTGGAGTAAAATTTTAGGCCATTTGCAGTTTATGATATCTAACTGATCTTGAGGCCTCATACTAGAAGTTCATGAAAATATACACTACACTGATTTCTAGTTTTGAAAAAGCATTGCTTTGGGGGATGCAACATTCCACTACACTATATTTTTCAAAACAACCTTAACACAGTCATTCAATTTAAATAAAGCTTCTATCTCAAGTCTCCTCTGATAAAAACAATAGTTTATATGTCAGAATAAATTGAGGAAGATATATAAATGAGCGTTGAAGGAAAATAGCAGATTTTCATCTGATTCTGTTTATTAAGAAGCATTACTAAAGATAAATGATTAAATATTTTATAGAAATTACCATGTTAATTAAAATGCAGACTGGAGAATTTAGTATATGAAGACGAAACACTGGAGGCTTAATATCCTTGAAAACATCAGAATTTAAAGCTATTAGTTTTCAGATTATCCTTTGGGCCATCTATTAAGTTCCTAGCTGAATATTAAAATATATTAATAAAAGAACAAATTATTGAATCCCTTCATATATTGTATTACTACAGATTATAGATAGAGCTGAGAATACATTATTTCAAGTCTGCCTTAAGCAGTGCTGATGATCCAAATGAATTTCAATTTTATTTTATTCACAAACAGTAAAATTCATTTTTTTAAATGTATAGTTCTGTTATGTTTTAACATGCATACATTCTCTAATCATACTGCCCAAGAATGCAGAAGAGTTCTAGCAACCAAAATCCCTCAGGCTGTCACTTGTATTCAGGCCCTTCTCACTTCTAAGATCTAGCAAGCATTGACCTATTCTCTATTCCCCTTTAGGGGGTAGGGGACATTTCCAGAATCTCATGTCAATGGAATGACACAGTATATGGCCTTGTGAGTCTAACTTTTTTGACTTAACATAATATTCTGGATATTCATCCAAGTTCTGGCATATATCAATAGTTCATTCCTTTTTATTAGTGATTAGTACTGGTGAATAGATACTATTGGTGATTAGTATTTCATCTAAACATCTACTCCTGGTTCGTTGACTATGCTAAAGCCTTTGACTGTGTGGATCAAAGCACACTGTGGAAAATTCTTCAGGAGATGGGAATAGCAGACCACCTTACCTGCTTCCTGAGAAACCTGTATGAAGCAACAGTTAGAACCAGATATGGAACAATGGACTAGTTCCAAATTTGGTAAGGAGTATGTCAAGGCTGTATATTGTCACCCTGCTTATTTAACTTATATGAAGAGTCAACTTATATGAAGAGTTTCATAAGAAATGCTGGACTGGATGAAGCACAAGCTGGAATCAAGATTGCTGGGAGAAATATTAATAACCTCAGATACACAGATAACACAGAAAGTGGCAGAAAGTGAAGAGGAACTAAGGAGCCTGTTGATGAAAGTGAAAGAGGAGAGTGAAAAAGCTGGCTTAAACTCAACATTCAAAAAACTAAGATCATGGCAGCTGGTCCCATCATTTCATGGCCAATAGATGGGGAAACAAAGAAAAGAGTAACATACATTATTTTCTTGGGCTCCAAAATCACTGAAGATGGTGACTGCAGCCATGAAGTTAAAAGCCGCTTGCTCCTTGGAAGAAAAGCTATGACCAACCTAGATAGCATATTAAAAAGCAAAGACGTTACTTTGCCAACAAAGGTCCATAGAGTCGAAGCTTTGGTTTTTCCAGTAGTCATGTATGGACCATAAAAGTCTGTATGGTCCATGAGTTGGACCATAAAAAAGGCTGAGCACCAAAGAGTTGATGCTTTTGAAGTGTGGTATTGAAGAAGACTCTTGAGAGTCCCTTGGACTACAAGGAGATCCAACCAGTCTATCCTAAAGGAAATCAGTCCTGAATATTCATTGGAAGAACTCATGCTGAAGTTGAAGCTCCAATACTCTGGCCACCTGATGCGAACAGCCAACTCATTTGAAAAGACCCTGATGCTGGGAAAGATTGAAAGCAGGAGGAGAAGGGATGACAGGGAATGAGATAGTTGGATGACATCACCGACTCAGTGGACATGAGTTTGAGCAAGCTCTGGGAGATGGACAGGCAAGCCTGGTGTGCTCCAGTCTATGGGCCCCCAAAGAGTTGGACACAACTGAGTGACTGAACAACAATAGTGAAAGAGATAGGATGTAGTGTGTGTGTTCCACTATGTCTAGAATTAAAAGTCCCATTTAAAAAAAGTTCTCAGATGTGAATAATAGAGGGAAGAGGACACTTACTTTGTGGGCATTTGTATAGCAAACAGAATAAGTGATAGAATATGTTTGGCAAGCTACAGTGCTAAAAATAGAATAATGCATTACAGGACAGGGTAAGGCACTTTCTCCCTCTCCTGTTGTGTCCTCCCATGGAACACATCTGGCTTCTCTCTTCCTTCCTCCTTACCCACTACTCCCACAGGAGTCAGAAGTGAGTTGAAATCATGGTGAGTTTAGAAGGAAAAGCAGGGCGTGCACTTCCTCTCATCCACAGAAAGCTTGTGTTCTTAATTTCTCCAAGTTATATGATAAACCTGGTGGCAAATACCTTGTCCCTATGGGACAGGTGTGCAACAGTGTAATACTTATTGTGCCTCACTGAGTTGGTTTCACTAATTCTGGAATTCAGTGTTGGGAAACTTATAGGTATAAGTCAAATTGTTCCATTTCAGTGAATTACTTTGGATATTCTGGTCTCCATTTGATTTATGCACTCATCTTATTTATTAGCTTGGTACTCCAGTGAGGAAAAATGAGGGTAAACTTCTTAAAAACACTGACATACACTAATAAAAGTTAAATTATTGAAATAACTTTCCCTTTGAATAACAGGGTACAGTTATTATGTGACTATAGAACGTGTTCCTTAATGTTCCATTTTGAAGAACTCTGCTGCTGCTGCTGCTAAGTCGCTTCAGTCGTGTCCGACTCTGTGCGACCCCATGGACTGCAGCCCACCAGGCTTCTCTGTCCATGGGATTCTCCAGGCAAGAACACTGGAGTGGGTTGCCATTTCCTTCTCCAATGCATGAAAGTGGAAAGTGAAAGTGAAGTCACTCAGTCGTGTCTGACTCTTAGCGACCCCATGGACTGCAGCCTACCAGGTTCCTCCATACATGGGATTTTCTGGGCAACAGTACTGGAGTGGGGTGCCATTGCCTTCTCCCCTTTTTATCCCTAGTGCTTAGCACATTGCCAAGTCCAATGAATACATAGTAAATGCTGAATAAGTGCTATTAGAAAAACAAATGATTCAATGAGTAAAAGAATCCCAGTATACATAATGTTAAATGTATCATTCATAAGAACTACATTCTTACTTTAATTTCCATCTCAAATAGTTCCTACTTCCTCAATAGATTGAAGACATAGGGGAATATCTAGTATTTCCTATATCCCAATTAAAACCGTTTCCAACTCATTTAATGTACACAGAACTCTTGTGAGGCAGATATCATTACTGTCTTTTTTTTTTTTAAACAAATAAAGAAGTGATGATCAGTGATAATAGATGATCAGAATGGTCTGATAGCTAGCAAGTGACAGATTTGTGATTTCAAACAATGAGAATGTGGCCCTGAGGTCTGGACAGATACTGAACACACCAGACCATCTATGAAGGCAGACTTTAGAAAGCCCTCTTCAACATCTTATTCATGTGTGGCCCAGCCTTAGGCTTACAGTCAACAACCCCACCTCCCTTTCCTTTATGTTCTGCAACATTAGCACACCTTGGGACCTAGTCTCACCCCATTAACTGCATCATTCCTCCCCGTTCTTCTAACCATCAGGGCTATACAACCACAGCCAACACTCCCTCCACAAATTATTAGTCTCCATTTCAAAGGATTAACCTCCCTCCCACCCACCATTACCAGCTCTGCTGCAGGGCTATTAAAAGTCATTTGGTTCTTTGGGTCTTACCAGTTTTAAGCAATGGGTGCAGGGAATTGAGAGCAAATAGAAAGTTGGACAGGAATGATAAAGCATAAAGGAATGATACAACAGTAGAGCAACTGGAGCACTATAATATAAAGCCTTAAATTTCTCAGTATCATTTCTCGACTTAAATACTAAATACTTATAAATTTTATGTGTCATTACAGAAAACTGATTTTTGTCATCTGCTACCTAACAGAAGCAGAAGATATTAAGAACAAGTGGCAAGAATACACAGAAAGAACTATACAAAAAAAGATCTTCATGACCCAGATAATCACGATGGTGTGATCATTCACCTAGAGCCAGACATCCTGGAATTTGAAGTCAAGTGGGCCTAAGGGAAGCATCATGATGAACAAAGCTAGTGGAGGTGATGGAATTCCAGTTGAGCTATCTCAAATCCTAAAAGATGATGCGTTAAAGTGTTGCACTCAATATGCCAGCAAATTTGGAAAACTCAGCAGTGGCCACAGGACTGGAAAAGGTCAGCTTTCATTCAAATCCCAAAGAAAGGCAATGCCAAAGCATGCTCAAACTACTGTACAATTGCACCCATCCTACACACTAGCAAAGTAATGCTCAAAATTCTCCAAGTCAGGCTTCAACATTACACGAACTGAGAATTTTCAGATGTAAAAGCTGCATTTAGAGAAGGTAGAGGAACCAGAGATCAAACTTCCAACATCCGCTGGATCATAGAAAAAGCAAGAGAATACCAGAAAAACACCTACTTCTTCTTCACTGACTATGTTAAAGCCTTTGACTGTGGATCACAACAAACTATGGAAAATTCTTCAAGAGATGGGAATACCAGACCATCTGACCTGCCTCCTGAGAAATCTGTATGCAGGTCAAGAAGCAACAGTTAGAACTGGATGTGGAACAAAGGAGTGGTTCAAAATTGGGAAAGGAGTACAGCAAGACCGTATATTGTCACCCTGCTTATTTGACTTCTATGCTAAGTACATCCTGCAAAGTGCCGTGCTGGATGAAGCACAAGCTAAAATCAAGATTGCTGGGAAAAAATATCAACAACTTCAGATATGAAGATGACACCACCTTTATGGCAGAAAGTGAAGAGGAATTCTCCAATGATTCTGAAACCCATAAAATTTGAGAAGCACTGATATATACTTAATTTTCAAGACTGAAAGATTCGGGGATAGGTGAAATTTAAATTAATTAATCTTTGTAACATTCCTACTCCAATATTAACCTCTTATTCATATTGACCTTTGTGTTGACGTCTTTCCCAATTTTCTACAGCTTAATATCTCTTTGGGGAAAGTATAGTAGGTTCTCCAATAAAAATATGTGTTTTCTCACAGTTCTTTCTAGAACAAAATAGTATATAAAAACATATTTAGAACTTAAAGAAGAATCTGGTTCTAACTGACAGACAAATGTAATACTTCATTTTGTTTATTTATTTGTGATTTATGATCTTTCTTTTCAATGTATTTTATAAATATATATGTGTATATATATATGAATATACAGGCATTTAAAAAGATTGGCATCTAGACAATTAAAAAGCTTTTCTTAACTTGTAGGCTTGTAGCTTTTTATATATCATCTGCTAAAACTCAACCAGCTAATAACAACAAAAGATTGCGCTGAAATCATTGAATAAATACTTAAATATGTCATGTGCATTTGGTTCAAAAACATCTTTAATAGCTCTATTAATACTTGTCAATCAGCATGTGTTCTTGATCTTCTTGATTATTTAAGAATAATTTCCAGTTACTTGTTGAAATCTTTTTCTAGTCCCTTTAGTTTCTTCTACATAACTGCACATTTTTCATATTAAAATCAAAATTCCTTTCCATTTGATTTGTCTTCATAGCCCATCAATTGCTAAAGTTGCTACTATAATTCACAAAATATTCCAATTTCAAACATTTTTGTCATTTGTTGAATCAAAACAGTCACCTGAATGCTTTTTGGATAATTTTATTGTATGTTTATTTCTGCCAGGCAAACCATTTCAGAATGCCTAACAATAAATTACCACCTGTCTAAAGAAGTCATGCTGTTTGAAGGGTTTGTCTAAGCTTAACTCCTTAAAGTAAAATGTAACAGGTTCATTTAACATTTCTTCAGGAAGAAGAGCATGCACAATGAAAAATCAAATTGTTTATATGGCATGTCATATTAGTATCTTAAGACATGTTACTGTGAATTTTCTGAAAGTACTGGTAGTCACTCAAAAACAGAAATAGAATTTAAAATATAAAGATAATTAAACATGAAGAAGAAGGACAGTGCACCGAACTTCAAAATAACTCTTTTTGGAGTATGCTTCCAAACACAATATTACGTGCATTCAATCAGTTCCAGGTTGGACGTTAAAGAACTTGTGGAATTCACAGAAAATGTACAATTTCAACTTCATTGACTGCCATCACCACATACTGAAATTTGTTTTCAATCTCTGCCTAGTGTCAGGGAGAGTAACCCCAACTGCACAATTTCTATGCCCTGGCAGAAAGTATTGAAATTTAGATGCTGTGATCAAAACAATGCCTTTAATCATGCATATGAAGTTGCCTAGACTCAATAAATTAACAGATTCTAATCAGTGTATAGCAAGATGGCTTAAATGATACTGGCAGTCATATGATCCTACTCCTAGGACTCTGCCTCAACTCCTTAGGTACATGAGTCCACAGCTCCATTCATACATAGAAGTACCCAGGTAAGGAGATAAAAATCTTACTTTCATTGCACATTCCCAGTTCTTTAGGTCTAACACTTTCCATTCTACTCAAACTATTCCTATCCTGACAACAGTGGTCAGACATAAAGTATACATAGTTGTCATAAAGGAATCATCATTTATCTACTCTTGATTCTTCTAGGGACTAAGTTATTAAACAAAAGAAAATTATGGAACATATGGGATAAGTTAAAATAATTTAATTGTGAAAAATGAATAATGGAGGACTTTTCAGAGGTTAGTAAAGTAAGAGATCAACCATGATTATCCTCTCCTTTGCCCGAGCAGATTCTGGTCTGACAGATCAGCAATTTATAAGGAGGAGAAAAGAACTCCCATGTTGAATCATAACTTGTCTTTGACAGTCTTCTTTGGGTGGAAGGAAGCCAATTGAAAGTAACAAATATATTTTGAGGAAGAAAATGAATTCTTATTGGTTTCTGTTTTCACCCCAAATTCTAGACAGAGAAAGGATATAGCTTTCGGGGAAGTTATCACTCGTATGCTGTTACTTCATTATACAAATCAATACCAGTTCCGTTGTGAATAAAGTAGATGCAGGCAGAGACTATGAAAAGTCATCCAGGCCAGCTGGTATAGATTTTAGCAAACTGATTTTGCTGGGTTTTGATGCAAAGTCCTAAAACAGATAATTTTTAAAACCATTTAAATGCCTTTCCTCTGGCAGAGAGGTCAAAACTGCTGGCATTTGATTTGCTGAATACTGCTCTCAGCTAAACTCTAATCTGCCTTGAAGGAAAACTGCAGTCATTATTTATATTTCACCTGTGAGAGTTAAATAAATATTTACTGACAAAAGAATGTTGATATATACTTCAGATACAGATTTTCCTACAATTTTTGTGTCTATTTTCAATTTAGTGAGTAAGATTTTTGAGCCTTTAGTCATGATGGAAAATTTTATTCTGTCACAGATAGAAAAAAATTAGGCTTAGCTATGCACACTCTGCTATATCAAAGTGGTCATAGCTGAAGGTCCTTGATTATTCAGTATATCCTCTTCTGGTATTAAGAGACACAAACCTCCAGTTATATAATAAATAGTCACAAGGATGTGATATACAGCATAAAGAATGTGATCATCAATAATATTATAATAACTTGGCATGAAGACAGATGGTAACTAGACTTACAGTAATCATTTCATAACTTATGCAAATGTCCAATCACTATATAGTACACCAGAAGCTAATATAATATTATCAACTATATTCTAATAAAAAAGAATATCCTCTTCCAGTGGCATCAACAGAACAAGATGAGGATTCCTAACTATTTTGTTAATTTTTGACACTCAGCTCTTCATGCTAAATAACCTAAGCCAGCTAAGGCCCCCCTTCCCTTTGTCCTATTGATATTGTTGGGAACTTTCTTCAAAGATAGGTATAATGGCACAACTTATATGTAACTTAAACCATCATTTACAGTGAAAAATATCTTCTCCATTTGAGTATGCCTATTCCAGAAATTATTTCCTACATACCAGAATATTCTTGTCACTCTGTTGTTGTTGTTCAGATGCTCAGTTGTGTCTGACACTTTGCAGTGCTATGGACTGCAGCACACCAGGCTCTCTTGTCCTTCACTATCTCCCTGAGTTTGCTCAGATTCATGTAAATGCCCTCTGCTCTTCCCCGGTAGCATATTGGACACCTTCCAACCTGTGGGGCTCATCTTCATGTCATATCTTTTTGCCTTTTCATACTGTTCATGGAGTTCTTGCAGCAAGAATACTGGAGTAGTTTGCTATTCCCTTCTCCAGTGGACCACGTTTTGTCAGAACACTCTATGACCTATCCATCTTGGGTAACCCTACATAGCTTAACTTATGGCTTCATTGAGTTATGCAAGCCCTTTCACCATGACAAGGCTATGATCCAAGAAGGAGTCTTGTCACTTTGGGACTTTCAAAATTTGAATTAGCATTTCTCTAAGTACTGACTGTCCTTTTCCAAGAAGATCACAAAAAGATCTCCCATTCCACACACTCATCTTACAATGTGACATTGATACTCCTCCTCTGGAGCTTGGGGAGGGTGGGGGGGGTGGGCGGTGCTTGGGATAGGGGATGGTAAGAGTTGGGTCTATTTCTTTGAATCTGGTGGCCTATAATACAATTGACATTACCTGCTGAGACTAGATCATAAAACGTAGCGTCTACCTGGTTCTCTTGGGAAACTCTTGAAACAGCCACCACGGTGTAATGGATGACAGTCTATGAATAGACCACACTTGGAAAGGAACTTAGGCCCCTGGCCTACAGCAAGACTAAGTGAGCAAATGACAACCAGCATTAAATTGCCAATTATGTAATTATGTGAGTGTACCACCGTGGATATGAAACCTTCAGTCAAAAAAACAAAGCTGCCCCAGCTATGCTGAACAGAACACAAGAGATTTCCTTGTCAAATCCTGACTGACTTACAGATTTATGAATTAAATGCATGTCATTGTTTTAAATTGGTAAGTTCTGAGACAGCTTATTATGCAACACTTAACCAAAATTAATAAATGGATATTGTAACTGTGATATATTTGTGCCCATGCAAGTGTCTGCACATGTGCATTTTAAAGCAAAGTACTGAGACTTGAAAAGAGGAGTGCATTTCTTCTTCTTAATCACTGAATATAGCAGCTCTGAATCTATTTTTTGAATCAGCCTGAAGCAGATCCCGGCTTCAGGGACAGAAGCCGGGAGGACCCCACGTCTGAGAGGTGTGGCAAGAGTCAAGAGGAGCTACCCCACGTCTGCGGTCGGGGGGGGCAGCCGAGAGGAGCTACCCCACGTCCGAAGTTAGGGGCAGCAGCCGAGAGGAGCTACCCTACGTCCGAGGCCAGGGGCAGCAGCCGGGGGGAACAACCCCACCTCCAAGGAGCGGTGGCTGCATGGGTGCAGGAGGGCCTAGAGGAGCTATTCCACATTCAAGGTCAGAAGGGGCCGCGGTGAGCAGATACACCTTGTCCAAGGTAAGGAGTGGCAGCTGCGCTTTGCTGGAGCAGCCGTAAAGAGATATCCCATGTCCAAGGTAAGAGAAACCCAAGTAAGACGGTAGGTGTTGCAAGAGGGCATCAGAGGGCAGACACACTGAAACCATATTAACAGAAACCTAGTCAATCTAATCACACTAGGACCACAGCCTTATCTAACTCAATGAAACAAAGCCATGCCCCTGGGGCCATCCAAGATGGGTGGGTCATGGTAGAGAGATCTGACAGAATGTGGTCCCCTGGAGAAGGGAATGGCAAACCACTTCAGTATTCTTGCCTTGAGAGCCCCATGAACAGTATGAAAAGGCAAAATGATAGGATACTGAAAGAGAAACTCCCCAGGTCAGTAGGTGCCCAATATGCTACTGGAGATCAGTAGAGAAATAACTTCAGAAAGAATGAAGGGATGGAGCCAAAGCAAAAACAATACCCAGCTGTGGATGTGACTGGTGATAAAAGCAAGGTCCGATGCTGTAAAGAGCAATATTGCATAGGAACCTGGAAGGTCAGGTCCATGAATCAAGGCAAATTGGAAGTGGTCAAACAAGAGAAGGCAAGAGTGAATGTCGACATTCTAGGAATCAGCAAACTGAAATGGACTGGAATGGGTGAATTTAACTCAGATGACCATTATATCTACTACTGCGGGCAGGAATCCCTCAGAAGAAATGGAGTGGCCATCATGGTCAACAAAAGAGTCTGAAATGCAGTACTTGGATGCAATCTCAAAAACAACAGAATGATCTCTGTTCGTTTCCAAGGCAAACCATTCAATATCACAGTAATCCAAGTCTATGCCCCAACCAGTAACGCTGAAGAAGCTGAAGGTGAACAGTTCTATGAAGACCTACAAGACCTTTTAGAACTAACACCCAAAAAAGATGTCTTTTTCATTATAGGGGACTGGAATGCAAAAGTAGGAAGTCAAGAAACACCTGGAGTAACAGGGAAATTTGGCCTTGAAATACGGAATGAAGCAGGGCAAAAATAGAGTTTTGCCAAGAAAATGCACTGGTCATAGCAAACACCCTCTTCCAACAACACAAGAGAAGACTCTACACATGGACATCACCAGATGATCACATTGAAATCAGACTGATATTCTTTGCAGACAAAGATGGAGAAGCTCTATACAGTCAGCAAAAACAAGACCGGGAGCTGACTATGACTCAGATCATGAACTCCTTATTGCCAAATTCCGACTGAAATTGAAGAAAGTAGGGAAAACCACTAGACTATTCATGTATGGCCTAAATCAAATCCCTTATGATTATACAGTTGAAGTGAGAAATAGATTTAAGGGACCAGATCTGATAGAGTGCCTGATGAACTATGGATGGAGGTTCGTGACATTGTACAGGAGACAGGGATCAAGACCATCCTCAAGAAAAAGAAATGCAAAAAAGCAAAATGGCTGTCTGGGGAGGCCTTAGAAATAGCTGTGAAAAGAAGAGAAGCAAAACGCAAAGGAGAAAAGGAAAGATATAAGCATCTGAATGCAGAGTTCCAAAGAATAGCAAGACGATATAAGAAAGCCTTCCTCAGTGATCAGTGCAAAGAAATAGAGGAGAACAACAGAATGGGAAAGACTAGAGATCTCTTCAAGAAAATTAGAGATACCAAGGGAACATTTCATGCAAAGATGGGCTCGATAAAGAACAGAAATAGTATGGACCTAACAGAAGCAGAAGATATTAAGAAGAGGTGGCAAGAACACACAGAAGAACTATACAAAAAAGATCTTCACGACCCAGATAATCATGATAGTGTGATCACTGACCTAGAGCCAGACATCCTGGAATGTGAAGTCAAGTGGGCCTGAGAAAGCATCACTACGAACAAAGCTAGTGGAGGTGATGGAATTCCAGTGGAGCTATTTCAAATCCTGAAAGATGATGCTGTGAAAGTGCTGCACTCAATATGCCAGAAAATTTGGAAAACTCAGCAGTGGCCACAGGACTGGGAAAGGTCAGTTTTTATTCCAATCCCAAAGAAAGGCAATGCCAAAGAATGCTCAAACTACTGCACAATTGCACTCATCTCACACGCTAGTAAAGTAATGCTCAAAATTCTCCAAGCCAGGCTTCAGCAATATGTGAACCGTGAACTTCCTGATGTTCAAGCTGGTTTTAGAAAAGGCAGAGGAACCAGAGACCAAATTGCCAACATCTGCTGGATCATGGAAAAAGCAAGAGAGCTCCAGAAAAGCATCTATTTCTGCTTTATTGACTATGCCAAAGCCTTTGACTATGTGGATCACAATAAACTGGAAAATTCTTCAAGAGACGGGAATACCAGACCACCTGACCTGCTTCTTGAGAAATCTGTATGCAGATCAGGAAGCAACAGTTAGAACTGGACATGGAACAACAGACTGGTTCCAAATAGGAAAAGGAGGACGTCAAGGCTGTATATTGTCACCCTGTTTATTTAACTTCTATGCAGAGTACATCATGAGAAATGCTGTGCTGGAAGAAGCACAAGCTGGAATCCAGATTGCCGGGAGAAATATCAATAACCTCAGATATGCAGATGACACCACCCTTATGGCAGAAAGTGAAGAGGAACTAAAAAGCCTCTTGATGAAGGTGAAAGAGGAGAGTGAAAAAGTTGGCTTAAAGCTCAACATTCAGAAAACAAAGATCATGGCAACTGGTCCCATCACTTCATGGGAAACAGATGGGGAAACAGTGGAAACAGTGTCAGACTTCATTTTTGGGGGCTCCAAAATCACTGCAGATGGTGACTGCAGCCATGAAATTAAAAGATGCTTACTCCTTGGAAGGAAAGTTATGACCAACCTAGACAGCATATTGAAAAGCAGAGACATTACTTTGCCAACAAAGGTCTGTCTAGTCAAGGCTATGGTTTTTCCTGTGGTCATGTATGGATGTGAGAGTTGGACTGTGAAGAAAGCTGTGTGCCAAAGAACTGATGCTTTTGAACTGTGGTGTTGGAGAAGACTCTTGAGAGTCCCTTGGACTGCAAGGAGATCCAACCAGTCCATTCTGAAGGAGATCAGCCCTGGGATTTCTTTGGAAGGAATGATGCTAAAGCTGAAACTCCAGTACTTTGGCCACCTCACGTGAAGAGTTGACTCTTTGGAAAAGACTCTGATGCTGGGAGGGATTGGGGGCAGGAGGAGAAGGGGACGACAGAGGATGAGATGGATGGATGGCATCACTGACTCGATGGACGTGAGTCTGAGTGAACTCCGGGAGTTGGTGATGGACAGGGAGGCCTGGTGTGCTGCAACTCATGGGGTCGCAAAGAGTCGCACACGACTGAGCGACTGAACTGAACTGAACTGAAGCAGATCCCAGCTTCCCTGGTGGCTCAGTGGTAAAGAATCCACCTGCCAATGCAGGAAATGTGGGTTTGATCCTGGATCGGGAAGATTCTCTGGAGAAGGAAATGGCAATCCACTCCAGTATTCCTGTCTGGGAAATCGCAAGGACAGAGGAGCCTGGTGGGCAACAGTTCACAGGGTCGTAAAAGAGTCCGACACGACTGAGCAACTAAACAACAACAACAACAAAGCTGATCCGTGCCCAATCCCATGTAATTGATGAAAGCTTTATACTCAGTTCCTTTGGGGGCCTCTCCCACTATGTGCCATGATCTGAGAGATTTCTTCAGTGCCAAACATTAAAAGTTATCTGAAAGGGAAACAAAATGCTGTTTGTGTGAATGGCACATTTAAATTTGCATATACTGAAATTCTATTCTTCAGTGAATTGTTTATTCATTTCCTTGACAGACATTTACTAAGTAGTTACCATGTGCTTACTGTGCTTGGCACGGGAAATAAAACATGAATTAGAGTCCTTCACAATTAGATGCTAAGAAATACACCCTACAGTCATGTAATAACTGTTCCTTAACACAGAGAATCTCTTTAGGTGTGAGGATGAGCCATGCTTGGAATGTTTGTTGAGGCCAGAAGTCCCTATGGTTAGGGTCAGACTCCTCAGGGACCTCACACAATCCTCCCTCTTTGAGACCTTATCATTTCTTCCCTCACAAATCAGTATTTTTTTAAAAAAAGGATCCTACCCATCTGATGATAACAGATGCATATTTGTTGAGCTTGTACTTTGTGTGCTACGTTTTAAGTTCTTTAAATGTGTCATCTCATTTAATTCTCACCAAAGCTCTATGATGAAGGTATAATTATTCTTACTTTTCAGAGGAGCAAATCAAGGCATCAAAAAAAAATTTTTTTTTTGTTTGAGGTACATAGCTACTAAGTTGTAAGCCAGGAATTGAACCCTGACCCTGTTTGCAGTGAAAATACCAGCTTGTACCATTCTGTTACTGTCACCTGCAAAGCCCATTACCAATTCCTGGGAAATAAAATTAGAAATTAGATAATAAAATAAAGTCGAACCTTTTTTCCCTTTGTGCCTTAGTCCAGTTTGGCTTGCTTATAGAATGCCGCTTGCAGAAACCTTGCAGCTTGTCCTTCAGTCTAGAGTTGCTTGTGAGAAACAGCTCTGTGGACACCTCACCCTCCGTGTGCAGAAGCGCTGCTCCTGATACTGCAATTCAAGATGGCGGCAGTGGGCTGTGTGCAGTGACAGCTGTGCACGCACTGCAATCTGGACCGGGAACAACACAACTGCACCCAATAGGATCCAAATAGCTCTGCCCTGCCCACGCCCGGTCAAGAGAGCTCGCACCTCTTCACTCTGATAAAAAAATAACACTTTCTTGCCCTTCAGAACCGAATTCCGTCTTCATCTACTGGCTCCAGCGACATTGGACAAAAGGACCCTTCTTGGAGACCAACTCAGGAGGGTTGATAATATTACCTTATGAATATGCACTTAGAAGTTCCTACCAAATGTATTGCATTTAATTTGACTAATGCAGAATGTGCGAGTTGGACTATAAAGAAAGCTGAACACGGAAGAATTGATGCTTTTGAAGTGTGATGTTGGAGAAGACTCAAGAGAGTCACTTGGACAGCAAGGAGATCCAACCAGTCCATCCTAAAGGAAAATCAGTCCTGTATATTCATTGGAAGGACTGATGCTGAAGCTGAAACTCCAATACTTTGGCCACCTGATGCGAAGAACTGACTGATTTGAAAAGACCCTGATGCTGGGAAATATTGAAGGTGGGAGACGAAGGGGATGACAGAGGATGAGACCGTTTGATGGCATCACCGACTCAATGGACATGAGTTTGAGTAGGCTCCAGGAGTTGGTGAAGGACAGGGAAGCTTGGTGTGCTGCAGTCCATGGGGTCGCAAAGAGTCAGACACGACTGAGCAACTGAATTGAACTGAACTGAACTGAATGTAGAATGTGAAACCATAAGTCAGATCATAATTTTCTACATTCTTCATACAACAAAATACTACATACTATGCATTTTCACATACGGGTTCCTTTATAATCATTCCTTTAAATTATCCACTATTCTTGCAAAAATATGTTATTGGTAAGCAAGTGTTGAAAAAAGAGGGAATCATCTACCCCAGTTGTGAAGCAGACAGAAGCTAACCAAACAACATATTCTTAGAGATTATTGCTGAATCTAGGTTAATGCCCTTGCACATTTCTACTCCCACATCTGACCCTTCTTAGGTTTGCTAACTTGGGCCATGTTAGTGAAGATCAAGAATTTACAACAGCTCGCTCTCAACTAGGAATCAAAGCCAAGTATTGAATACAATAATGGGGTTCAAATGGCCCCATCTTATTTCTCACTACTTTTTACCACACATTTCTAAGCTACACCATGTCTCCCATATGTGAGCTACTATTGCTACATGTGTACCTTTCTTCATCATATCCTCCACTTTCAAGTCATTCAGTGCCGTCCACCCTGTTTTCCTTTGGAGGGGACCTTCCCCCTAAAATACAATTCCTCATTGTATTTCTACTGTTTAAATAGAAGTTTTAGGCCCCCTGTTCTGTGACTGCCTATGTATCATTTCTTCCTTTCTCGGGCCTAACTTTGTAGCACTGTCTTCTGTTGCTGACCCATCATTTAAACTGCCTGCTCTTGAACAAACTCGTCTGTATTGGCTTCACCATTTCTGCCAGCTTTCTACCGGATCTGGTCACACCTGTCCTCTGGCTCCATTCAGCCTCCAGGACTCCATCCAGCAAAGTAATTCTAATTTGTTTGGCTGTGGGATTGGATAAAATCTAGACCATATTGCTCCTCAAATTTTACCTATTCAGAGAAGGTATCTCCTATATTCCACCTTGCAATCATCCTTCTAATACAAGGCATCCTATCAGTGCTTTCTTAAACATTGTCAAACACTATTCTGTGCTCATCTGGATGCTTTTAATATTGTGCAGCAGTCACAGTGTGAGTGCTTGTCTTATTTTCTCTGAACAGCCTGCAAATTATTTGTTAGAACATACAGGTTCATCTACCTTTTATGTATGTTTCTTTTGTCTTACTGTGAGATAAAACAGCTTCAGTTTAGGCACAAATGTTCCATATACACTTACTGAGTAGAACAAAATAAAATTCCAGATCACAAATGCTGGAATCTCGTGGTCCTTTACATAGTCAGTCTTTGCATAATATTCAACACATAAATGAAATGATGAAGAAGGTTATTAGAATATAGGGGAAAAGGGGTTTTCCCTATGAAAATTTATCAAAAATTCTAATAAATACAATAAGTACCTCTATCATCATTTCATTAAATATTCAATAATCATCACCATAATGAAGTACTGTTATTGATAGGATATCTCCTATCATTCATGAGGGTTTAAGTAAAAAAGTTAAGTTTCTAAGTTTCTTAGAAAATGCTAATGACTTATAAAAAAGGTGTTACATTAAAGCAGTTTATGACTAGATGAGTATTATTCAGTTCTACAAATAAAGACCCAACTAAAACTGATTTCACAGGTTGTAACAATAAAGGGGTTTTGAAAAATTCTGAGATAAAAATTTTCTCTAGAGACATTCAAATTAGGAATAAAGAAATATGAAAACTATTTGCTCCATGTAATACCCCTAGAAATGAAATTAGTTCTCTGTGAAGTAAAGACTGCCATGAGTTGCTTACCCTTGTATAGTACTCACAAAGTTAATGGTTTGTTTTATTTTCTAAGAATAAAATAAGCATTATAATGTCAAAAACCCTCTACTACAAAACAGCCACTAGACTTTTTCAGAGATATTATCTCATAAAGTCCTCAAAACCATCTCTGGGGTATTATTACTATCCTCTTTTTTTAGATGAATAGACCAAAGATTAATGAGTTTAAATAAGTAGCCAAACTTAAACAATAGCAAATGGCAAAACAAGGATTCAGTGTTTTTTTTTAACTTTTAAATCCAGACTCAGGAAGATATTCCCAACTAATTATTATGTATGTAATTACTTGACAGGTAGAAATTAGACAGCTTAATAGGGTTAGATATAGACTTTTGCTTCATAATTTTAGTTTTAAAATGAAATCAAATTTTAAAGTAAAATAAACAGTAGCTTTTAAAGAAAGGGTTATGAGATCACTGCTTTATTTTTCATCATCTTCTTTGTGTGTTAGTCACTCAATCATGTTTGCCTTTTGCAACCCTATGGACTATAGCCCACCAGGCTCCTTTGTCCATGGAATTCTCCAGGCAAGAACACTGGAATGGGTAGCCACTCCCTTCTTCAGGGAATCTTCCCAACGGAGGGAATCGAACCTGCGTCTCCTGCTTGGCAGGCAGATTCTTAACCATTTGAGCCACCAGGGAAGTCCATTATCTTCTGTACATAAATTTTATCCAGAGATTCTTATTGAGCATCATGGGCCAAGTAGAAGATTTGATACTAAATGCTGACAGGGATATATTCTTTTTATTATTTTTATAATATGATAATTCTGCATTCTTTCAAGTAAAGGGACAGATATTAAGGGGATAATTCTCACAGCAGTTATTTCAAATCCCAGTTACTATTTCATCACTCTCGGTGAATGGCTCTATTGTCCTCCTTACCAGAAGGGCTACCACTGTAATGATCCAGCACTGTGTATTTTCACAGCATCCAAGAACCAGAACGGTGATTGCAACTAGGAGAGAAGTTCACATTAGAATCATTCTTAATAGAATCCCAGAATTCTGAATTCATTAGAAATTATGTAATTTAAAGATTCTTTGAATCTGTTCTGAAATTTTATTTTCACGAAGACTACAAACATCTACAACAAGAGCCTTCCTCTGTTAAATTAGCCTTTCTTGGGGCTTTTATCCAATGCAGTACTCATTCTAAGGTGCAGGGGTCAGAGGGGGAAAAGGAGAACAAATATCAAAGTCAAATTCTTACTTCCTCCAGCAGTGTGAACCAGGAGGGTGATAACTGTGTGACAGTCCATCACAGAGCTTCCATGATGGTAGTATGCTCAGTCACTCAGTCATGTCCAGCTCCTTGTGATCCCATGGATTGTAGCTCGTCAGACTCCTCTGTCTATGAAATTTCCCAGACAAGAATAATGGGGTGTGTTGCTATTTCCTTCTTCAGGAGAATCTTCTGACCCAGGGATCAAACCCATGTCTCTTGCATCTCTTGCAGATTCTTTACCATTGCGCCACCTGGAAAGCCCATGATGGAAGCAATTCTTTGTAGTTGATAGAATATAGCTCAAGAAATCTGCACCAATCTGATCTCCCATGTACAGTTGTCCTCATGACTTGAGTTTGAAAACACCAAGAACAACATTCCTTGTCCACACAATCCAATGACTAGAATCTTCCAGTTTTATTGTTCTTTGCTTTTTTTCTTGAAAGAAGCCTTGTCAAATCAGAATGAAAAGAATGTTTTAAGGTGTGAGAAAATTAAAATTTCCTATTTAAAGCCTAGAGTTCATTAGCAGGAGTATATTTACTTATTTCAAGGGTCACTGGGTTACACAGAAGAGCCTGCCTCTCTGCTACCCAGGTCCCAAGTCATTCACCTGAAAATGGTTTAGAAACACTCTCAAGTCTATTAGCTTTCAATGAGGCCTAATTCATCTTTGCTGTGCTTTGTCTTGTGACCCTGTCAAGTGGAGGGTCCTGCTAGGATTACATACTATCCCTTTTTCACTTGATCATTTTTCAGTTAAATGATTGTCTAAGCTTAATTGCTTGCAATGACTAAAATTTTGTTTATATTACACTGCAGTTTTCTTCTACCAATGATACTCGGTTAACTACTTTATTATTTATTACCTAATATAGAAAATTTCTGTAGAAATATTCTTATTAGTTGCATTTTTTATTGAACTATTTTTAGTGTAGATGTATTAAGGCTAAAATCTAAATTTTGTCAAATAAAAGAAGTCTATTCTTGACAGTACAGAGTTAGACCAGAAACAAAGAGATTTTATAATATTACAATACTGAGAGGTAGAATGAAATGAGCGTAGTCTTCGGAGACTATTAAACCTCAGTTTGGATTCAGCATCAGACATATCAAGTCCTGGGAGTTTTCTGAACTTAAATTATCTCATCTTTAAAATGAAAATATTAATATCAACCATACACAGATTATTTGAAGATTACAGATGATACAAAAAGCACAATATTTAATTTGTTAGGTATTACTTGTTTTAACTATGTCATCTTGAGAGAGCTACTTGTGTTTCAGTTTCCTTGGAAAAACAGAATGGTGGACTAGATAATTTCTACCTTTTCTGTCAAAACTTATAAGTAAATCAATTACTTACAATCTCTGTTGCTTCTTTGAATAACTTTACATCAGCTAGAGTTTTTTCATGTTAAAATTTTCCAGGTGGGTAAAGAGGACATTAGTTGAAATTTAGACAGCAATTTGAGGACAAGTTTACAAAAACAAAATGGTTAACAGTAAGTGTTTCAGTATGGAAATACTTCAGAGCAAAAGTAATCATGTGGTTCATGGTTAAACAATCTGTTTAAAGAACTTGTATTATGATTCCCTATCAGATTTAATGAGTGGTCTTAGAAAAATCACTGAAAAATTTAATCGACCCATTTAATCTCAACTTAATCAACTTATAGCAATGTTGCCATCTACCTAGTTAGAATTTCCATGGGAAAAAAAGGAACTAAATACACTAAAAGGAACTAAATACACTAAATAGACTCATATTTTTACTTGTAAATTATTTCTGTGTACAACAGAAATGTTATCAATCTTGCCAGAAATCAATTTTTTAAAATGACCCCAAAGCTTTATCTATCATCAACAGTAGTAGGTTTTATTTTTTTAATTTGTTTTTACTTTGATACAGTTATACTAAACTTTCTAAATATATTTTACAAAACAACTTCATTAAGCCATAAACCATGTTTAGTATTTCAAACCATAAAGACAGCAACACAAAATTTGAAACCAGAGAACATATACTTCTTCATTTGCAAAAGGATCAGAAGAGAGGTAGACACCCTTTCTCCTGTTTGTGAGCAAGGGGTCAAGAGAATTTCAAAACTAAGTGCTTCTACAGATATTTCCTTATCTGAAATCTGTCCTCCAAATTTGGAGTAAATAAACTTTATATGAAAATCAGTATGGGGGATAGGGTTAGCTAGATATGGCTAACTTGGCTCCAACTAATATGTGTTTTCTATGAGAAAACAGCTCATCCTGAAACATCTTATGAAAAGAAACAATAGCAATAATAAAGTATTAATAGCAACACTTATATCTATCTTTCTTTGAGTCTTTAATAATAAGCTCTATAACTCAAGACTTTAGCTACATTATGCCTTGCCTAGAAGTACTTTTTTTGTACTAAGTTGAAAAAGTATGTATATAAACATAATTTGGATAATTTGAAATTTCATGTAATAGCTTAAGCTCATTTTATAATGGTCTATTAGCTCTATTAAAATTCTATACTCTCTAAAACAAGAAATCAATGACTTTTTAAACAACAAAAAATACCAAAGTTTGAAAAGGCCCTATTTTACTCCAAGCACTGAGTATAACATTTTGCAAAATTTCTAATTCTACTGCGTTGGCCAAAAAGTTTATTCAGGTTTTTCCATGCAATGTTTCTGTAACAAACTTTTTGGCCAATCCGATAATTTGAGATCCTCAACACACACACACCATAAAAACTTCTTCAAGGTCAATTTTCACCAATTATTACCTCCAAGGCAGTCTTAAGGATCTTTGCCACTGCTCTTGCAACTCATTCTATTCTGTTCCCAACTACATTTTCTCAAAGGTACAAAGCCCTGTTCCAGATGAGAAAGGAACAAAACAAACATACTGATCATCTTATCTTATTCCAATATACTAACCATCAGGATAAGTCTTAAGGAAGCAAGAAAATAAACCTTACAACTTCCTCCTTATAAAGATACTTCATGCATTTATTGATATTTCTACTTTTATTTATTAATCTTATATAAGTTGGGAAACTGAGACAAGTGGGAAATAGCAAGTAATTAAAGCTACAAAAAAACTCTCAAATTCTTCTTAAACCCATTCCTCCCCATAGGAAGGTATAAAATTAAAGTCTTATTTTCTATCCTAAGAAGGGGATTAATCTAGCATGCCAGAACAAGGGAGAAAAGAAATGATCTAGAACTTTTTTTAAAGTACTTATTGTATTTAGGATCACAGAAGGACTCAAGATTCTGTGCTGCTGCTGCTGCTGCTAAGTCGCTTCAGTCGTGTCCAACCCTGTGCGACCCCATAGATGGCAGACTACCAGGCTCCCCCATCCCTGGGATTCTCCAGGCAAGAACACTGGAGTGGCAAGATTCTGTGAGGGTCTGGCTAAAGAGGCACACTTCAGAAGCTAGGTATCTTACTAAGAAGTAACAAAAAGAAAAACAAACAACAATTAGAAATGGGAGAGTAATTGTGGCATCACGTCCAAGAACAGTAGCAACCACCCTACCTCTGCCCCCAAAGCACTGCCAAATCAAGTAGAAAGTGGCATGATTTCAACAAAGTACCAGAAATGAATAAAGGAAAGTGAATCTCTAGTCAAAGGTAAAAGAGGAAAAATGAGAGGACTTGAGCATGAGAAATCTCCACTTGATAGTCCATACCAGGAGGTATTACTCAAAATGATGAACCTGTATGGCTGCCATCCTCAGAGAAGTTAGTGAAAAGTAAGCCAACTAAATACATGCATGAAATATGCATGAATTTTAGGAACCATGGCTCCACCAAGAATCCCATTTCAGTCTAATGGGAGGAAGTAGGAAGCAATCCCACTACTGGGCACAGTATTAAAACCCTCAAAGTTACTTTGATTTTACTACCTCTTTCAGCTTGAGGGTGAGCTGAAAAGCAGCTCTGTCTTCGACAGACAAGAACTCAATGAACAGGAACAATGACATAGAGAAAGCTGTAAAACTAAACACAAGGGAAGCCTAAATCAATTTCAACTTACTACAGGCTTCAGTGAGGCTGCATTTTGCTTTTACCTAGAACCCTCAGCAGACCAGGTCTCAGAGCCTTAGCATCACCCCCTGCCTCAGCCTGCCTGGTGCCCTCTCTTCCAAAAGATTTCCTTTTCCTAGACCTTGAGAAGGTCTGGCCGAAACAGCTTAAAAAACAACTGAAGCAGAGCAGTGGTGATGCCAAGGATGTCACTGCAGGAGAGGAGGACCCGAGCTCTGGGGACACTGAGAGCTCATGGGGCTGGATCT
This sequence comes from Bos mutus, assembly GCF_027580195.1. Lineage (NCBI taxonomy): Eukaryota > Metazoa > Chordata > Mammalia > Artiodactyla > Bovidae > Bos > Bos mutus. The sequence goes on from NC_091617.1 coordinate 54,859,086, forward strand.
GACATTCCTGATGCATTACACAGGCACCTTCATCTTTCCGACTCTGTAATCCATCCTGCAAGTAGAAGAAAAAAGTTAAAAGCCATCAATGCGAACACATAAGTACAGAAAGGACTTGACCTTCTCAGCCATTTCTTTCATACTCCATCTGGGCCCAAGGATCCTAGTTTGCTTCTCAAGTTCCATATCCCCCCTCTGCCCATTCCAGATGAAAAGCTGTCATTATATTCCCTTCTGGAGTAACCCGGGATCCCCTATGGAAACTGAATGTTGAAGTTGGCAGAGGCACCATCAGCCTGGATCACTGAATGGCTTTGTGGTACCCATGTCCTCTTCCTTCAGCCTCCATCCTGGAACCACTTAGAATTGATATTTGGGAAAGAAACACATTTTTGGAGTGTCGAGCCATTATACATTTGGATATATGTTTGTTGTATATGTGTGTCGAGCCCAGGATTTTGCAACCCCGTGCCTCATCCCTACCTCTTTGGGAAGGTCAAGATAATGTTCCTTGGCATTGAGCAAGGTCAGCTTTTTATTTACCACCTCCTCTTCTTCACTCTGTGGTGGTACAAAAGGTGTTGGAAGAATGCCAGGGCAGCGGGTCTTCACTTTCTCCTTCCTCTTGCTCTTTCTCATTCTCCTTGTCCTCACAACCTTCCTCAGATATCTGTGCATTTTTGGAGATGGATCTAGCTTTCTTTTCTGGACTGGAAGCATGGCAAGATCATGTGTAACATCACCCACAGGACTCTCAGATGTCCCCTCCAGTGGCTCTGAAGATGATTCTAAACTTTTCTTCAGAGAATCATTCTCCCATGGGTAGAATCTATCCTCTGTATCATGAGTATCTGGTGATATCTTCAAGTCATCAGCAACATGGTTTGGAATGGAGATTGAAGATTCCCAACCTCTCTCACTGAGAGTTTTTTGTTTTTTGTTTTTTGACTCACTATCCTGACCCCACCCACCTTTGCAGAAACAAGGAGCTTAAAACAAAAGGACCAAAAGTCAAATGCTAATGGAAGTAGTCCCCTCACTCCAATGATTTACCCTCTGCTATCATAAGCAACAGAGAAGGCAATGGCACCCCACTGCACTACTCTTACCTGGAAAATCCCATGGACGGAGGAGCCTGGTAGGCTGCAGTCCATGGGGTCGCAAAGAGTTGGACACGACTGAGCGACTTCACTTTCACTTTTCACTTTCATGCATTGGAGAAGGAAATGGCAACCCACTCCAGTGTTCTTGCCTGGAGAATCCCAGGGACGGGGGAGCCTGGTGGGCTGCCGTCTATGGGGTTGCACAGAGTCGGACACGACTGAAGCGACTTAGTAGTAGTAGTATCATAAGCAAACAGCAGCACTGGTCTCAGATTTCCCCTCTGGATTTATCTAAAGGAGTTTAAGGGCCTTTGGAAATAGAGAGTCCTCAGGTTGTTCTTCTTGGCCTGGAAGTTCTCAGCTTCCCTAAAAGGAGAGATAAAGTTACTGAAATAAGTGTTCCATGACAGTGGAGTTCCTCCTGGTCACACAAAATCTGTGGTTTAATAAGACTTAGCCAAACCTAGGATAAATTCCTAGGCATTAACCTGCCAGATTTCCAGAGCAGTATTCTCCATGTATATCAGAATCACCTGGGGTATTTTTTGAAAAAGCAGATTTCTGGGACATACCCCATAGCTACATTCAGAATCTCTAAAGCTGGGTTCTAGGAATTTTTATTTTTTCCCTAGTAACTTAAGTGATTTTCATGCATTCTAAAGTTAAAAACTATTATCTTAGAGGGACTTTTAATTCAGTATTCTATGGTGTTATAGAGATGAGTGCCCTTCAAAAACATCCCACTTTGCCCTCTGCTGCTGCTGCTGCTGCTAAGGCACTTTAGTCATGTCCGACTCTGTGTGACCCCATAGACGGCAGCCCACCAGGCTCCACTGTCCCTGGGATTCTCCAGGCAAGAACACTGGAGTGGGTTGCCATTTCCTCCTCCAATGCATTAAAGTGAAAAATGAAAGTGAAGTCGCTCAGTCGTGTCCGACTCTTCGTGATCCCCTGGACTGCAGCCTACCAGGCTTCTCCATCCATGGGGTTTTCCAGGCAAGAGTACTGGAGTGGGGTGCCATCGCCTTCTCCGACTTTGCCCTCTAGGTTTACTCTAATCATCTCAGCGCATCCTTATTTCTCTTCTCTGAACATCTTTAATCATAATAACTAAATCTGGAGTGTTATCCTTTATTATCTTCTATTATAATTTAACTTCTGAACTTTGTGACTATGTCTCTAACCAGATTATAAGCTTCTCAAGGTCAGGGAATCTTTTAGAGTTCTCAGTTTTCCACAGTGGCTTGCCAGGTGCCTATTAAATAGAATTTGTTATTGTTGTTCAGTAGCTAAATCATGCCTGACTCTTTGCAACCCCACAGTTGCCTGCCAGGCTCCTCTGTCCATGGAATTCTCCAGGCAAGAATACTAGAGTGAACTGCCATTCAGAGGACCTTCCATACCTGAGATTGAACCCGTGTGTCCTGTATTGGCAGGCAGATTCTTTACCGCTGAGCTTCCAGGGAAGCCCTAATAAATAGAATAAGTGAATGAAAATATGAGTAGGTTTATATTCCAGCATACAGTGATTGTATTAGATGAGGTTTTCTGTAGGAAGAGCTATCGAGAATGCAAAGAACACAGACCCTGAGGAAAAACATAATCTAATTCCCCAAATTTACAGATGAGGAAGCTAAGACTCAAGTAAGATAATGACCTGCTTAATGCTGAGCTTGGCAAGTCTGTTGGATAAAGGACTTAATAGAAAATATTTTAGGCTCTGTATATCCTATGGTCCTCTTACAAATATTCATCTGCTGTAAAACAAAAGCACCCACAGTCAATACGTAAATAAATAATCATGGCTGTGTTCCAATAAAACTTTGTTTACAAAACAGCTGATAGGCCAGATTAGGCAGCAGGCTATAGCCTGCCAAACCTTGGCCTAAGGTCATACAGCTACTAGGCAGCAGAGCTGGGATTAGAAATCAAGGCACCTAACTCCCAGAAAGTGCACTTTCTACAGAAGAGTAGAAGATGATAGAATGAGAAAGGGCTCGTTCACTTAAAAGAGAGACTTTGAAGTAGGAAAAGATCAAAATATGTCTGGGAATATAGTACTTCTAACATAGTCTTTTATGACCCACAATCATTTACACAAACAACTAGTAGCAAAATTCCGAAAATGGTCAATTTTCAAACAGATGCATCTTTTGGAAAGTGAGAGGAATACATTGAACATTTCTTATCATTCAGTTCAGTTCACTTCAGTGGCTCAATCATGTCTGACTCTTTGTGACCCCATGGACTGCAGCAAACAAGGCCTCTCTGTCCATCACCAAATCCCGGAGTTTACTCAAATTCACACCCATTGAGTCGGTGATGCCATCCAACCATCCAATCCTCTGTTGTCCATCCCCTTCTCCTCCCACCTTCAATCTTTCCCAGCATCAGGGTATTTTCAAATGAGTCAGTTTCAGGTGGCCAAAGTATTGGAGTTTCAGCTTCGGCATCAGTCCTTCCAATGAATATTCAGGACTGATTTCCTTTAGGATGGACAGGTTGGATATCCTTGTTGTCTAAGGGACTCTCAAGAGTCTTCTCCAACACCACAGTTCAAAAGCATCAATTCTTTGTCGCTCAACTTTCTTTATAGTCCAGCTCTCACACCCATACCTAACTACTGGAAAAAGCATAGATTTGACTAGATGGACCTTAGTTGGAAAAGTAATGTCTTTGCTTTTTAATAAGCAGCCTTGGTTGGTCATAACTTTTCTTCCAAGGAGTAAGCATCTTTTAATTTCAAGGTTGTAGTCACCATCTGTAGTGACTTTGGACCCCAAAAAACTAAAGTCTCTCAGTGTTTCTGCTGTTTCCCCATCTATTTGCCATGCAGTGAGGGGACCAGATACCATGATCTTCATTTTCTGAATGTTGAGTTTTCAGGCAACTTTTTCACTCCCCTCTTTCACTTTCATCAAGAGGCTCTTTAGTTCTTCTTCACTATCTTCCATAAGGGAGGTGTCATCTGCATATCTGAGGTTATTGACATTTTCCCTGGCAATTTTCATTCCAGCTTGTGATTTATCCAGGCCAGCATATCACATAATGTACTCTGCATATAAGTTAAATAAGCAGGGTGACAATATACGACCTTGACGTACTCCTTTTCCTATTTGGAACCAGTCTGTTGTTCCATGTCCAGTTCTAACTGTTGCTTCTTGACCTGTATACAGATTTCTTAGGAGGCAGATCAGGTGGTCTGGTATTCCCATCTCTTGAAGAATTTTCCACAGTTTGTTGTGATCCACATAGTCAAAGGCTTTGACATAGTCAATAAAGCAGAAATAGATGTTTTTCTGGAACTATCTTGCTTTTCCCATGATGCAACAAATGTTGGCAATTAGATCTCTGGTTCCTCTGCCTTTTCTCAATCCAGCTTTCATATCTTGATGTTTTTGGTTCACGTACTGTGAAGCCTGGCTTGGAGAAATCTGAGCATGACTTTACTAGTGTGTGAGATGAGTGCAATTGTGCAGTAGTTTGAGCATTCTTTGGCATTGCCTTTCTTTGGGATTGGAATGAAAACTGACCTTTTCCAGTCCTGTGGCCACTGCTGAGTTTTCCAAATTTGCTGGCATATTGAGTGCAGCACTTTCACAGCATCATCTTTTCAGATTTGAAATAGCTCAGCTGGAATTCCATCACTTCCACTAGATTTGTTCATAGTGATGCTTCCTAAGGCCCACTGGACTTTGCATTCCAGGATGTCTGGCTCTAGGTGAGTGATCACACCAACATTATCTGGATCTTTTCTGTATAGTTCCTCTGTGTATTCTTGCCACCTCTTCTTAATATCTTCTGCTTCTGTTAGGTCCATACTGTTTCTGTCCATTATTGTGCCCATCTTTGCAAGAAATGTTCCCTTGATATCTCTACTTATCTTAAAGAGATCTCTAGTCTTTTTCATTCCATTGTTTAGCTCTGTTTCTTTGCATTGATCGCTGAGGAAGGCTTTCTTATCTCTCCTTGCTATTCTTTGGAACTCTGCATTCAAATGGGTATGTCTTTCCTTTTCTTCTTTGCCTTTAGTGTCTCTCCTTTTCACAGCTATTTGTAGGGCCTCCTCAGACAACCATTTTGTCTTTTTGCATTTCTTTTTCTTGGGGGTGGTCTTGATCACTACCTCCTGTACAATGTAACGAACCTCTGTCCATAGTTCTTCAGACACTCTGTCTATCAGATATAATCCCTTGAATCTATTTGTCGCTTCCACTGTATAATTGCAATGGATTTGATTTAGGTCATATCTGAATGGTCTAGTGGTTTTCCCTACTTTCTTCAATTTAAGTCTGAATTTGGCAATAAGGAGTTCATGATCTGAGCCACAGTCAGCTCACAGGCTTGTTTCTGCTGACTGTATAGAGTTTCTCCATCTTTGCCTGCAAAGAACATAATCAATCTGATTTCAGTTTTGACCATCTGGTGATGGCCATGTGTAGAGTCTTCTCTTGTGTTGTTGGAAGAAAGTGTTTGCTATGACCAGTGCGTTTTCTTGGTAAAATGCTGTTAGCCGTTGACCTACTTCATTCTGTACTCCAAGGTCAAATTTGCCTGTTACTCCAGGTATCTCTTGACTTCCTTCTTTTGCATTCCAGTCCCCTATAATGAAAAGGACATAATTTGGGGGGGTTTAGTTCTAGAAGGTCTTGTAGGTCTTCATAGAACCATTCAACTTCAGCTTCTTCAGCGTTACTGGTTGGGGCATAGACTTGGATTACTGTGATATTGAATGGTTTGCCTTGGAAACAAACAGAAATCATTCTGTCATTTTTGAGATTGCACCCAGGAACTGAATTTTGGACTCTTTTGTTGACTATGAGGGCTACTCCATTTCTTCTAGGGGATTCTTGTCCACAGTAGTAGATATAATGGTCATCTGAATTAAATTTGCCCATTCCAGTCCATTTTAATTCATTGATATCAGTGTTCACTCTTGCCATCTCCTGTTTGGCCACTTCCAATTTGCCTTGATTCATGGACCTAACATTCCAGGTTCCCATGCAATATTCCTCCTTACAGCATCAGTCATCAATCATCCATCATCAGTCACATCCACAACTGGGTGTTGTTTTTGCTTTGGCTCCATCTCTTCATTCTTTTTGGAGTTATTTCTCCACTCTTCTCTGGTAGCCTACTGGGCACCTACCAACGTGGGGAGTTCATCTTTCAGTGTCCTAACTTTTTGCCTTTTCATGCAGTCCATGGGGTTCTCAAGCCAAGAATACTGAAGTGGTTTGCCATTCCCTTTTCCAGCGGACCATGTTTTGTCAGAACTGTCCACCAGGACCATGATTTGATTCGAGTAACATTCTGTACCTACAAAGTTCATCCCACTGGATTATAATAACCTGTTTAGAGATCTATCTCCTTCACTAGGCTCAGCACTCCCTGAAGGCAGGAAGTCCTGCTTGTCACTTCATCCTCCATGCTTCTTGACATCTGGAAGGTGTTCAGTATTGTGGACTTCAAAATGCAGGTCTTTACAGGCTGCCCTCCAAACCCTGGGCTCTATGTTCAATTCTCCCCTCTCTTTGAATGAACAAACTGAAATTTAGGGGGCAAAACTTAACAATGCTGGCCAGTGCTCAACTATAAATCCAGATACCAATCCAGAGTTTGTGATGTCAGTAGCTGGATTCACTCAGGAAAAAAAAAAAAAAAAAAAAAGGGAATGGAGCTACTAGGGTGGTGGTTAGCATCATTCAGTGCAATTCTACATGAGTAGCATCTCCCTCCCACTTCCCTACTAGAATCACAAGGAATGCTAGCCAGGGAAGCCCTCAGTTATTCAGATTCCTGGCTGCCTCAGGCCTACTTCCCTCTCATCCCACCACACTTTTTCATCTTCCTGATAAAGTGTCAGCACCCCCCTGGCCATCCCCACCTCCCCACCCTGCCTCATAAGGTCTCCCCAAAACTTCCGTCATCCCTGGACTACAAGGATTTACCATGACACATACCCATGGGACACATACTCAATTCCAGATCCTGACTCTCCCTTTGATGCCCCAATGTGAGGAACCCTCCACAAGAGCTGGGTGTGTTCATATGCAGGGATGCTGTTCAACCTCAGAGGGCAAGTGCCTGACAAGATGCAAATGAGATTTGTACCACAAGAATGCCACTAAATCTGGAGTCCCTGATTACTCAGGATTTCATACACTGGAAATTATTTGGAAGTATAATATATATAAATTCACATGTCACAATATGAGCCCATTTGTCTCCATAAATCTATTGCACTTCAAAATTCTTTATGATTGATTTTTCCCCATTTTCACGTATTACTGAAGCAAAGCTGAGGGTATTAAAGCCCTTAGGTGAATTTGCTGCCAAAGCAGACTCAAAGCCAACTTAGAAGTCTTAAAACAACAAATTCATGCCCACTGAACTTCTGCCTGGCCCTGCAGAAGAGACTAGGAAAAAAAAACTCACTAATTATTATTGACAGTTAAGTGACTCTTCCTCTTTAAAAATGGGAAAGAAATGACTGGCATGAGCCAACTTTGCTTCTCAGTGACTCTCCAGAGAATTAAATAACTGAAGCATCAGACAACACTTTTCTTTGAAGATAACCTTTCATATTAAATTAAAAAGCTGAAGAGCTAATCTTAAAGGGAAAGAAAATGAATAATCTGTGAGGGCAACTACTCATTCCTGAGTATACAGTTACAAAGGGACTAAAATATGATAGTAAGCATTGCAGAATGTTTCATTACAATTTAAGTATATTTTCATTTTCAGGGTAATGTTTACTGAGAGCCTACTATGAATCAGACATTGGCTAAGTTACTGTTCAATATGCTTAACAAAAAGCATACACTGATCAACATAAATTGGTTGTTTTCTAACTTTAGCGGGCATGACAATCACATGAAGCATTTTTAAAACAGATTGCTGGGCCCCCTCCCCAGTGGTTCTGATTCAGCAGGACTGGATGAACAAATGAAAATATATATTTCTAACAAGTTCCCAGGTGATGCTGGTGGTCTGGAGCCTGCACTTTGAGAACAACTGAATTAAATACTCTCAGGTCTAAAAATGAGACACAATGACTTGTAATAGCCTTTAAAAAAAGGGGGTCATTCCCAGCCACTTATTATGACCAAATGAAGATGTATAGACTCTGAAATGGTTATCTTCTGGGCTGAATCCTCTAGGCATGTTGCTTTCTCACCCACATTTTGAACTTTTGGAAGATATGGCCAGAAGGCACTACGCTTGAAGTGTGGATAATGTTGACACTGGGTTGCCAACAGGTCTTTTCTCTGTGAGCACCTACAACTCTCCTTCTAGTTTCAATCTCAGATTAGTTACAAGCTTAGAATGTGAACATCAAAGAAGCAAACTTTAAAAAGCTAGGAATGCACATATAGTCAAGGAAGCTTTATTTTTCTATAGAAATTAATTGAGTATTATCATTTTATTAAGTTCTTGCTCTTTTCTAAAATTTCATCATCTCATTTTAAAACTTTAGCCCTCTGGGCTGAAAATCAGTACAGGAAAAGAGATGTGTGACCTATGATTTAGCCTAATAAAACAGTAACAAATAACACACTCAGTGGGTGGTTAAATCTGATAATATTTTATGCTGAATTTTCTGTAGTAATTCAATTAAAAATCCTATGGCAAGCCAACAGAAAGCATAAAGATCACCAAAGTTTTATAGAATCATATTTTTAGTCTTAAAACATATTAAGCCCATATGCATTTGGTGTCTTTATTTATTAACCTAAATACCTCAAGTAGAGTTTCTCCCTAATATAATTTAGGATAACCATTTATATTTGTGCTGTTTAAAAACTTCAGCTGGCTCACATCATTGTACTTGAAAGGGAAAGGGAAGTCACTCAGTCGTGCCTGACTCTTAGTGACCCGATGGATTGCAGCCCACCAGGCTCCTCTGTCCATGGGATTTTCCAGGCAAGAGTACTGGAGTGGGATGCCATTGCCTTCTCCATCATTGTACTTAAAATTCCAATAAAAGAGGGAGAAACACTAGTCAGAAGGAGAGTACATTTCAAAAGCAGTATTAATATGACCACCACAATGACACTGTTTCTTAAAGGTTTGGGCAACCAGTTCATGTTGGCTCTTCTTTGTCTTCCTTCAAGCAGCAGGACCCCTGGAAAAGGAACGGTGCCACACAAAGCAAGCTGAAGCCACTCCTGATCTGAGTCATTTGGTCACATTTAGTCCTGCCAGGGTCCCTAGCCAAAGGATCGATGATCCTGGGCTCTTTTCACGTCTCCTCTAATGACAGCCTTGGAGCATTCTGGAAAACTTTAGCACTTTCTTTTCTAACCATAAATTGCACATAACTCTTTCAGATTCTTAGTCTATAATTTATCATAAAACTCTTTGAGATCCTCTGGTGAAGATAGATAGCAAGAATTATTGGACTTTAAATTGTTATCCTTCAATGGTACATGCACTGGATCATAACGCTATGGCTCTGGTTCCCTCATAAAGCTAAATCACGAAGCCATTCTTTTCATTTCAAGTGGAGCAACACATAGACCCATTGGTGAAGCAATATAAACTCTCTTGAGTAATTTCTCAAAATCCAATCTCTTCTGCAGAAACAGACTCACAACTCAGTGGTGTATAATCCTCCTTTAAACCTGTGAAATTTGCAGTTCTCAGGCCACCCAAGTAGAATGGTGAGAAAGATGCTCATGCATTAAAGCAGGACAGGCCTGGGAACTGTCTGGAATTACAGAACTTAGGTTCAGTCCACGCTTCCCCACTCTGTTGCCCTAGATAGTCACTAAGTTAGGTGATTTAGGGGAGAAAGGTGAGACCTCAGGTTTATAGAATTCTCTTTTAACCTCAGATGCAAAGAATTATTCAATCAAAATTAAATAATTCATGACACACTCTCATCCTTGTTCCAAACATATATACTCTCAGGTATATACCTAATAAAAAGCTATGCAAAATGTGCATTAGAAATATACATATGAATGTTCACAGAGGAACTATTTACAATATAAAAAGCTTGGGGAAAAAAATCGACATGTCCACTGTTAGGATACTGTGGTAGAGTCTCACAATGGAATAGTAAACAACAGTCAGGTAAAGGAGCCACAGCACCTACAACAACATGGAGCCATTGAACGTTTCCAAGCCTCTCTTTCACCCTCTTAAATGGAGACAACAAAAACACATGCTTTTTCTGAGGACTAAATAGATAGCCTATGTAAAAATTATCAGAAAATTAAAACTAGTATATGTTAGTTATTTTCCTCCCACATTCTCTACTACTTCCTTGCTTATACAAAAATAACTTGGAGACATCATACTGAAGAACAGGAAAGCAGAGGATGGCGCAGAAGATACAAAGGTGGACCACGCTACAGGGAAGCATCTCTAGATCCCAGCAATCATTTTGTGCGGGGACTCGAGTAGGGTAATTAACCTCTCTAAACCTCAGTTTTCTCTCATGTGAAGTGGAAACAAAATTAGTGCCAAATTAAGGAGGCTTTAATAAGGTAATTTAAGTGTCTATCATACTGCCTGATACGACACAAGTATTCACGTAATTACCCATGGCGGATGCATGTTAATGTATGGCAAAACCAATACAATATTGTAAAGTAAAAATAAATAAATAAATAAAATTATTTTTAAAAAATAGAAAAAAAAATAATGTGTTAGTTGCTCAGTCATGTCTGACTCTGCAACCCCATGGACTGTAGCCCACCAGGCTCCTGTCTCCAAGGGATTTTCCAGGCAAGAATACTGGAATGGGTAGCCATTCCCATCTCCAGGGGATCTTCCCAAACCAGAGATTGAACCAGGGTCTCCCATATTGTAGGCAGATTCTTTACCATCTGGGTCATCATTGATAATTATTATATTAATAAGAATCCCTTTTTAAAATCTGTCAAATGAACAGGGTCACTTTGACCTGCCCTTTCTCATCATTCACTCTCCTGAGGTATGCACGTGTGTGTGCATATACACACACATTCATACTTGTGCACTAAGAGATTTCCTTTGCTTTTGCCTATTTTTTGGCTTTTCATGTTTAGCTTAAGGCTGAGGGCAATAGGTAAGCACAGTACTTAGGCCCAGGGTTCCTACCATGGACATCACAACAGAAATAGGCACCATTTCATTATATTATATCATTCTTAAATATAAAGAGTGATATATTTGGAAGAATTTTGTTCAGAATGTCCATTAAAAACAAGATTCATTCATAGTTTATTATTTAAAAGACCTGCAAAAAGGTAAAGGCTACCATTTTTACAATCCACATATCATAATAAAAAAGAGTGAAAAGAATTATTTAAGCGTAACACAACCTAATTGGAGAATTGTAATTAAAAATGCTTGAACAACAGTATTTGAAACATAAACATCTTGAAGGACATCTTTTACATTTGTTGACTGTGTTAAGCCAGGCCTGGGCAGGTCATAGTGGAGAAGCTGGGACCTGGAACCAGACCTGCAGCCAGGGAGGACAGTCCAGCTGCAGGTGCTGGGAAGATGTCCAGTCTGGCAGGCAGAACACAGTAGCTGAAGGAAATGGCAATACATAGAGCTGCTAATGCAGCCAGGAACCTGGAATCAGGAGGCAGCCGTGAAACAATGGAAATTTACTCAATGTGAAATCATAGCATGGTGCCATGGAATCCAGAAGCAAAAAGTGCCCCAACATTCAGGCAGGCAGCATCGGAGAGCCTCCTCTGAAAGTGTGGAGCCTCAGTCAGCATGTGGTGCAGGAGCTGGACCCTGGGGCTCAGAAAGGGGAGGAGTAAGGCTGCGTCTTATGTGTTCCTAGAGGACATGGGCACACCTGGGAAATTCCTAAGACGGGACGTCAGTCCTTGGTAATGAGACAAAAACCCAGGCACAAAAACTAGAATGCAAGGTAGATACTAAATCCAAGGAACAAGAGACAAGGCTGGTTCTACAAATATGGCAAAAACCAAAGGCAGACTAGAAGCCAAACCAACGGGATGATGAGGAGCAAAATTGTTGAAAGTTCCTTAAATGCCTCCTCTCCCAGATCAAGTCTGGCCACAGCGAGCTTAGAAGGCTTAGTCATGGTGAGAAGAGGCTGGCAGAAACTGGAGCATAGATAGGAGGGACTTGACAATAACCAGATCAGAAAAACCAGGCCTGCAGTTCTGAGATTACAATCAATATAATTACCCTAACTTCTAGACAAGTAACAGCACTTTACAGTACAACCACACACACATACACACACAAAAAATGAGGAAAGTCCAAGTGAGTTTGTTTTAATGAACTTGACCTAGAGTAAAATGATAGGCTTTTTAAATTTAGGGGCAGCTGCCCTGCCGGCAGAAAACAGAAAAGCATGTTTTTTCCTATTTTCCCTCCTTTTCATTAGTATGTGAATTTAATCCATAAGAATCAAGTACCTTTTGAATGTCTTCTCATCTCTGGGATACAAATGATTTTCTGTCCTTGTCCTCCCTCTAAAGAACAATAAAGAGATTTTTCAGGTCTTGGCCATTCTTTTGAGAGAAACAGATTCTGATGGCCCTAAAGCATTAAACTCTGATAACAAAAATGCAATATAAATATTATTTATGTATTTAGCACATCACTATGATCTACTGCCTCCTACAAAGTGACATACACACACACACACACACAAATGTCTGTCACATCCATGGCCCAATTCATTGAGAAGAAGAATCACCATAAGCCATCCTTGGAAGTCAATAATCTCCTTTTTTAGGTGTGAACATTTGTGAAACGAGGAAAGAGTAGTTTCATAAGCAAAGCGTACCCTATTTCAGCTGTGGCAGCCTATCCCTTAACAGTGCAATGACCTCTGGCAACCTGGACCACTAGACTATGCAGATGCAACTGATCAACAACTGGCTAATGTCCCCATAGTCTATGTCAGCATGACCTAATGAGCGAGGGATCTTTAGCTAAATAGGTATTCATAAGCAACTGCCCCTGGAATGCTCCAAAACCTGATAATTAACAGCTGTGTGCTGCAATTAATTTTTATTTATGCCTTAGATATACAGGCAAGATATTCTTGGTTATGACAGATTCATACTTCATGTCAAGTCTCAAAGCAGCAATAAGAAAACAACATCAATTTTGTTTATTGTTTTGATTTTCTTAATACAGCTGCTCTGCTATTTGTATCTCAAAACATCATGCTGCCTTGTGTTCAGCAAGCAAATTCCAGAGTCCATGCAAAGGACCATGAGGGAAAAGCTGGCAAAGACATCCAAGGCTTTCCCCAGGCATTCATGAACCCTTAGAGGGTGCCAGAATGGTCAACCTAAATTAAGGCGATGACACTGAGGTCTCAGCAGTCTTAATTCACCTCTGTGGCCCCTGAGGGCATGTTATTTCATTTAGCAATTGTTAATTGAATGTCCACTATGCACATGGGACTTTCGCAAACCTTTGCAAACCTTCAAAGGTTTGCAAATGAAGACACTGGATAGTATTTTTCCAAATCCTTTCCAGCTTTATGATTTCACAAGTGAATAAATCTAGAAAACACATAGACCTGGACCTCATGGAGTTTACAATTCTGAATATGAAATCAGGTCACACTAACATAATGCAAGGCAGGATCAAGGAGCACAAAATATGAGGCAAGCATTAGAAGACTGTAGAGGAGAGAGTGCTGTGAATGGCAGGTTGTCTCAATGGCAAACACCAGCATGCATCAGGGTTTCTTAAAACACATCAGTGGACCCCACTACCAGAGTTTCTAACTCAGTACAACTGAGATGGGGCCGCCAAATGTACATTTCTCACAACTTTCCAGGTAATGCTGATGTCGCAAATTCAAATGCATATCTTGAGATCCAATGCTCCACGGGTTTAGTGCACCAAAGCTTACTACACAAAGGGAAAACACGATGGAGGCAGTGTTTGGGGGAAAGTTAATTTAGAAAGTGTTCAGAGGATCAACCAGGAGGAGGCTGACGGATTTACAGCCAGGCCCAGGAAAGGCAGTGGTCCAGATTAGAGGACTTGGATTTCAAAGAATTGACCTAACTAGCACAGGATTGACTTGACTAGCAAATTGGCTATTTGCTGACTGTAGTTCACAAGGGTTCCTGGTACACAGGATGGAATCTTAAATGGGTTAATTTAGCAATGCTGTGTCCAAATTTCTCTAGGGATAAGTAATCCCTTGGAAAGCACATCTAGCCTTAATATGGAGCTGTCCAGATTGTCCAGATATGAGAGCTTCAGAGGCCCTGATTCATCTTTCTCTCAAGGTTCTCACAGTACTTCAATTTCCAGCGTGAGTCACTACTTTGGGTCAAGTTGCTGACTCTCTAGGCTCTGTTGAAGTTAGTGTGTATCACTGGGCACTTCAATTAGAAACTCATTACTCTGTTGCCACCAAGAGACAGAGTGGTTTTTCTCTTGAACTCCAGCTTTGGGAAGGCAGATCCTCCAGTGTTGTCTTTCATAGTGAGTCATTTGGATCCTCACACATTCCAGCCAGTAATTTAAGACATAAGAATCTCTGCAGCTTTACTACATGGAGAGGAATTTTGGAACACAAGTTACATGCACATCAGCAAATTGCAAGTATGTAGTGGTTACTGAGTTGCCTGTCTTCTCCAGCTTGCCTTCAAAGGATCTTCCCTGCTTTACTGTTTCAGGCCAGGTAGCCAAGGCCTCAGCACCCAGCACACACCATCCACCTCTTTCCTCAGTCTCCCCAGAACAAATGTCCCAAGAGCTGTAGCTACTTTACTCCTATTTGCCCTTCCTCACACCCCAAATCCAAAGCTCATTCCAAAGCTCTGTTATGAGGTTACAGAGTTTAAGTCCAATAACAGAGGAGTTTATCTGAAGGCACACTGAGCCTCTTGTTCCCGAGGCTTGGCCCCTCCTCGCGTTGCTCACCTGTTCTGGTAATTCAGTATATGCCAAAGTCCTTGTCTCTATTTCTGGCGGAAATGGGACCTACTGACATAGATATTTGTCACTTTGTCAGCCCAGGCTCTGTCCCAACCCTTTCTCAAACATTTCAGAGTGAATTTACAGCTATCTGTAATCCACCCTGTCCCTTCCCTGCCCCCTGCCAAATACAACAAGCCAAAGAGCTTTAATAATGGTCTTTGCTATTCATTGTCCAAAGGACAAAGCCTCCACAGTTGAGTAACAACATGGAAGAGATTCCAGCAGGACTCCCTAGCCCCCCTCTACCAGCTCCTCCCCAAATTGTCCATATCCTGATAGAGACTACTCAGTCCATTTTGCCAGGTCTCTTAGGGTTTTTCTGTCCTTTATGCAGGCACCTTCCCTAGGGAGAAGGGAAGGGAGCTCTATTCTATATCCTAGACATCTGGCATAAGGGCTTGTTTCTACCTTTTTCTGTTGGTACTTTACCAAACGTCAAGCCTTAGGCCAAATGCTGAGAATCCAGAG
The DNA here is from genome assembly GCF_027580195.1 of Bos mutus. Taxonomy (NCBI): domain Eukaryota; kingdom Metazoa; phylum Chordata; class Mammalia; order Artiodactyla; family Bovidae; genus Bos; species Bos mutus. The sequence continues at coordinate 54,874,601 of NC_091617.1, forward strand.
ATGAATTAAGAACAGACAGAAAAATATCATTCCTACTTTCATAGAGCTTTCAGTCTAGTGGTCAGTACCACTGCTCTGACCTCCTAAATTTAGATAAAAGACCAGAAAACTAGTGTGGAAGTGAGAATCATAATACTATTTGGAAATAAGTTAGATTAAAAAAATAATAATAATCAATGTGTACCTCAATGTGTAGGAAGTCTGCTTGAAAATTACTTTTAAAAAGTGAAAGGAGTTACACCTGTTGCAGTCTGTTTGATGGCCCAGAAAAGCGTTTCTAAAGATTTTGTCGCAGTGTAATGCAATCACCCTTGATTGTTGCCCCAGGCGCCTTTCCCTCATTGAACTCTAATCATTCAAAGAGGCTCCTACATGTCAGATGAAATTACATGGAAAGAAGAATAAAAGAAGGTCCTTTCCCCACCTTCCGGAGTTGGCACTAAGAAAAAAAAGGATTTCATAAAATTTTGTTTCTAACATAAACATCAACTTTTCACCTAGCAGCAAAGTTAAAGAACATTGCTTTCTTTCACTTTCCTGCTAACAGGTTTCTGATTATAAAAGTAATACATGCATGCAGTAGAAAATTTAGAAAATACAAGGAAGTGTAACAAAGAGAAGAAAACACCTGTAATCTCATTGACTAGAACTAATCACTTTTATATATTGGTTTATTTTCCTCTGGTGTACTTTATTTTTCTCTTTACTCTCAGACAAAAGAAACATGTTCTTATCTAATTAAATATTATTTGAAAACATCAGCAAGGCTAATCTTTATGTTTATAAAGAGGTTATTTCTCCCATGAATCTAAGTCCCAATCGTTTGCGAGAGAGAGACCTACTTCTCATCTACTCTAAACTTGACCTTACGATCACATCAAAAGGAAAAGAAGAAAAGGAAAGTACTGATTACAAAATCTCTGGAATGAACTGAGGAATAAAACACAGCTGCAACTGCACTTTCCTCTCTGAAAAGAATTCCAATAAACTCAAGAGAGGTAGGGATGGTCTCCAATTCTCTTCAGACCTAACAGATAAGTCTTTAAGATTTTGTAGTTGTCAGTCTCCTGGCTATTGACCCTCATTCTGGAAGCATGAAAGTTGTTTTTTAGAGTAAAATTCAGAATTCTACTTTGCAAACTCAAGGAAACCTGACTTGGCAAAACTCTACATTAAAAAAATTAATAAACAGTCAGAGATTTGTATTAAATTGACATTAGATTGATATGAGCCGATGTGTGATATGTTTTTCCATAAAAGCAAGAGAAAAAGACTTTTAAAACCTAATAACTTGCATACGAAGTTTTCAGGTTATCAAACATTTTATCTCTTTTTTTAATTTTAAAATATATCAACATTTAAATTACTATTATTTTAACACAGCTACATAGCTATGTTGATTTGGTCATAAAAGTAGCACATAATCATTCAAATTCTTTCTTTTATACTTTAACCTCTAAACAACCCTAGGAGGTGAGTGGGTAGACAGAGGAAGATTGCTATCCCAGTTTCAGAGACCAGTCTTCGAGCATCTGGATATGCTAAATGACTCATATAAGGTCATGTAAAAAGTCAAAGAATTGGTGAACTGGCACTTGAAACTTTTAAGTGCATCATTCTTTTCAGATAAGGGAATTTTTTAATATAAATATGGTTTGTTTATACTCTGTCCTACTCAGAAACATAGCATTCTATCCAGTTCTGTCACAAAACACACTTTAAGAAGAAAATCAGTAGTCTCAGGTTGGATCCAGAAAAGGATGACTAAGATTGTGAGAACTGTAGAAGCCGTGTTCTATGACCCATAATGGATGAAGGAACTTGGTATATTTAACTTGGAAAGAGACGATCAGGAGGATATAAGAGAGCTCTTTTAATGTTTAAAAAGTCTGCCAAATGGATGAGTAAGTAGGCTTATTCTATGTTGCTCCAAATAGCAGGCAAGAACAACAGACAGAACTTCAAAAGAAACAGATTCCAACACAGTAAGAGATCTGTTTTTTGAACCAATGGAACTGTTCAACTGTGGAGAAAACTGCTCTCTCTATAAGATGGAGAACTCCTGCTTACTGAAGGCATTGAAGGAAAATTTGCCAGACATGCTGTGATGACTTTCTTGGTTCTACATCTTCAGTGTACTTTTTCTTTGTTTTTCCTGGCTCACCAATACAACATATAGTGCATAGAGTATGACAGAACAGCAGCTTCTATGAGCCAGGTGTCTGCAAACGGTGCTTCCCAGATGATAAGACTCTCCTGGAGTGACTGGTGGCCCCCACTGAATCAGTAGGTGCGGAGGCCTCAGAGGATGAGCCTGGGAAACTTTTGGTTTTACAAGTACCCCCAGGTGATTTTTATCATCATGGAAGTTTGAGAAACACTTTCAAAGTATTATTTTATCCATTTAATTATCTGCTCAATCCTAGAAGGCATAAAAGAAACCAAGGTTCAGAATTAGTCAACAATGCATCCAAAGTTTCATAGCTCTGAAGTGGTAGAGAACTTGGGATATGCACTTGGGGGGTTCCACCTGGCCCTGAGCCCATTCTTACCCTCCATGAGAGTCTGAAAGAAAGACAAGAAGCAAGGAAATGGGTACTTTGAAGGGAGTCTTATTATGCACATTTTGGATTTTTTTTAAACTAAGTCACAAGTAAGTCCTTGGTGTGAATGGTAAAACGTGGAGGCATATAATTGGTAGTGTTCCAATTTAGGTAGGCATTATGTTAAAATTCACGTTTTGTCTTTCATGAATAATTGTGCAAAGGGTGTACAAACCAAATAAATAATTTCAACATGATTACAAAGAAAACAACATTTTAATGCACTTAGCAGAAGCAATTTACATGCATACAATTAATGTGCTAATTTCAGTGGTCTTTAGCTATTCATTAAAACAGGCCTGGCAGGTCTTGTACTTGGCATCACTTTGTTAGTCATTTCCTGCCATTACTTTATGTACTCAGAAGTAATCAGCCATCTATAATTTAAGACTTTTCACTAATTAAATAGCCCTTTCTCTAATTATGTCCAAATTAGAGAGGTTAGTATGTGGATAAATGTTTGTATTGCATACATGTATTCAGAGATGGTGATTTCTCTGTATGTGGCAACAAAAATCAATATGTGATCTATAGTCTTTAACACAGAGTAGAGGGAAATGTTAGAATCCGTATGAAAGACTTTTGACTTAAATCTGAGCAACAGAGGAAAAGTATTCTTTTTGAGATGGGCTTTATGTTCAGCCTTGTAAGCCTAGCAAAATCTGGATTTGTTGACCTTCAGGGAGTAATACAGGGATCATCTGTTTTTTCAGTCCTTTGCCCAAGAGATGAAATGGAATGAGGATTCAGGGAGAAAAGGAGTTAAAGGTTGTGTTTGCAGGAATGTGTTTGCTGACATTGATCAATGTGTAATTTTGTGATTGGAGGTTTATTCACAAAGAGGGTTCAAAAAACAGATCAATAATAAAGCAATGGTGAAAATGCCAAAGAAAGGATGATTAATGACAAATATGGTGGAGGTGCAATCTGCTGTTCCGTATCAACATTTCTTCTTTCAGGCACCCTATAAATAAATATGCATCAGATGGAAAGACAACACTCCCTTGGAACATCGTTAGCACCAGGCAGAATCTCATCAGAGCCCATGCTTCAAAGAGCAGCTCCTCATGTCCATAGAAGCAAGTTTAAATTCTCTTGTGTAAAGTCTCTGTAAGCAGTTTCACTCTTGCATTATGCATGATTCTGACATCGTGTAACATGAGCAGTATTCTAATAGTGATTTCCAATTTTATTTCCTATGTTACATTTTAATGATACTATTTAGGTTAGCATCTTACCTTGGCTTCATAACATCTTGTTACATTTTCTTCTACAGCATTTAATTTTGGTATCAGTACTGTAAACAAGTAATGTATAGACAAGGATTTAGTGTGGCCTTTAAAGAATTTGTTGCTTTTAAAGTCAGTCCTTTGTTCCATCATGTTCATTATGCTAATTTAATATGTAATGCTGAGTGTTAGGCAGGATCCCAGCACCTTCCACCAGGGAACTGATAGTGAGTGATAACGAGCTGTGCTAAAAGGGAACACCAAAGTCTAAGACAATCAAACGTGACAGGAGGTTGTGTACCTTTCCTAGAATGAGAACACTCAACTTCTGAAATATAGAACTCCAGGAAGGGTCAACCCTGGGTAATCTTGTGAAGAAGCCAAAAACCTCACCCTTGCCCTTTTTGTATCTCCCTCTTCATCCTTTTTTTCGCAGAACTGCAGGCTTTTCTCCCTATTGACTTTGCCCTTAAAAAAAGGATTTGAAAGCAGTCTTCAGCATCTGCATGATACCACATGAGGGAATATCCTCTCCACATTACATGTGTATCTAAGTCATATTTATTATTTTGCTATGTCCATCCCATTTTTATGTTATTTCATCAGTCCATAAGTAAGTCAGGGTGGTATATGAATAGCAAATGTGAAACCGGTTTTTTTTCCAGATCTCATTTGCAAATGGTCAGAGAGGCTAAGTCTACACCACATGAAAGGTAAAACTAAATGCTTTCCACTAACCTGTTATTTTGATTGGGAAATACGATGATTCTTCTTACTTTTATCAGTCAGTTTAAGCATCTTCACTGACAATCCACTGACTACCAAGTACTATCCTCTCCATGAACCATACTGGACACATATAAGAAAATTATGTTTATGTGTAGTATGTTATATATGTAATATACTGTATAAAAATCAACTCTTACATGCCAGTTGCTTTCCATACAGTATCTCATTCAAGAGCTCTGCATATACAAATGCCCTGAACAACTCAGTCCAGATGAGCAGACAGAAGTCAGGGCTGAACTCCAGCCCAGGTTCTCCCTGCCAAATTCAGGAAGACACGTGGACAATATTACCACCCTTTTTCTAATTCACATAAAGACACTGTAGGTGTTAGAGTTTGACAGATCTCATTTCATACTCAAAACAACTCCATTAAGAATGTGATTATAAGTGAAGAATACAAGAGTTAAAGGGGTTAAGCAACTAGTTTCAAGCCTCACAACTACTAAGACACATCAGAAATTGAAATGAGACCTTTATATACCTGCCTTTAAATACCACGTGCTTGTGCTTAGTCGCTCAGTTATGTCTGAGCAAACCCATGGTCTGTAGCCAACCAGGCTCCTCTGTCGATCGAATTCTCCAGGCAAGAATATGGGAATGGGTAGCCATTCCTTTCTCCAGAGTATCTTCCAAACCCAGTGATTGATCCCAGGTATCCTGTATTGCGGGCAGATTCTTCACCCTCTAAGCCACCTAAGAAGCCCTTAAATACCATGCTTCCTTCCAAAAAAGGGAAAGTGGGCTGAAGCTCACAAATTTCCTTCATCAGCATCTGCTTAGCTCAATCATTTGGAGCATGGTCCTTATGAAACTACAAAACCAGCAGGTCTAGTGAAAGGCAGTGAACTACACTTTGCTCTAAGTTATGGCTGCACACTAGGCTTAGAGGTCAAAGCAAGGAGAGGAAGCAGTTGGACAGCATAATTCAGTGGTTCCCAAACTTTAGGGGGCTTCAAAAGCACCTTGGAGGGCCTGTTGAACAGAGATGGCTGAACCTCCTCCACCCGTAGAGTTTCTGATTCAGTAGGTCTGAGATTGACCTGAGAATCTGCATTTCTTACAAGTCTCCAGGTGATGCTGTTCATCTAGGGACTGCACTTGAATGGTGTATAGGATTTATTCATTCAAAAATCAAAAACTATAATGAAATAAAAAAGCCACTAGTCTGCAAGTCATGTTCTTAGAACCCATGTATCTAAGAACATGAAAACAGAGTAGGTCTTAGGTCTCATTTTTCTTACTGTTCAAATAAAACTGTTTTTAGGATTATAATGGTATCTCTAGCTTCCTGTTTATAGTTAAGCTGTTTTAAAGATTGAAATAACAATAAAAGATAAGTTTGCTCAGGATGCCAAACTGACTATAGCTTGGGTGCTTAATATTATTATCTTTGGGAGAAGTGGTATTGGTAGAAATGTTAGAAAATGAATAAAAATTGGAAGCTTGCCCTACGAATTGCATATTCATTCTTGTCTCTTTACTCATTTTTCATATGTGGGCAATCACAGTTAATCACAAAGCATTTCTCTCAGGATCATTCCTAAAGTGTGAAATAAATATTCCAATAAAATGTTTAGTAGAGTGTATCCAGTTTCCAATTAAAGAAACATGCTTGCATGTTGTCATGAATTCTTTCCACAAAACAGTTCCTTTGTGCAGAAACACTTTATGGTAAATTTGAAAATAACCCTCTTTTGTCAGGATAACTTAAAGCAGTGTCTGGTGAATCCTCCTATCACCATCTCCCCCACCACACACCCTAAGAAACAGTCTCTACAAAATAACTTGATCTTGTCTGTACATGCAATCAGCCAGTGAGAGAGGCACTATTAGTCATCCTAATAATCTATACATATCACTCCATAATCAATATGGCTTGTGTACCACTTGAGTGATCACGTACACCAATTCTGTCAACATGCAATGAATGATGACCTAGGGCCACCATCAACTTGTCCACGGGGAACCCAGAATAACCTTGTCCTTACTTTCTTTTTTTTCTCACCCAGCTTCCTTTTGTCCCTTCCATATTTTTAATCTTCCTTTAAAAAATCTCAATTCTTCTACACCACTAGTAACATGAACACACACACACATACAGTGAAGCAATCCATTCCATTCTCTGAATGATGGAGCAGTAGATTCACAGCATTTAATTAGAGCTAATTTAAGAGAGTTTTCTTAGTCTTCAGGACTAAATCCCTTTAGGGAAATAGTGATGCAATTGTTTGATGTCTTTCGCTCAGCTAGTTGGTTTATCTTTGGAGCTCTTAGCTATGTCTGGGAAAAAAAGATCAGACAGGTGGGCTAATCTTGATTCCCATGGAAGCAACATTGCCCTGACAGTTTGATCACCATTCTGAAAATCAAGTCTTTCTGGCTCTGAATTACTGACAAATCTGTCTCTGGCTTTAAGGACAGCCTTGCTTGGAGAGCTGTTTCTTTTGATGAGAACGTCAAACTAACACTGATAATACTGTAACAATGAGGCTTTTTCTCTCTTTATTAAAGCCACAGGTAGGAGGTGGTTATCAGGTTTTCATGTGAATTATGACAAATGAGAATTTCCTAAGGTTTTTTTAAAGGGACAAACTACTGATAAATTTTTAATTATAAATATTATAATTGTGCTCATCTGATAGGGATCTGAAAATTCAATATATCATACAAGAAAACCTCATTACAAGGCTAGGATATATTCTTGTATATGACAAATCAAAGCTACAATGGTCATTGACTTGAGTACAGGATTTTAAAAAAATCAGATTTGCCTTTCTCTCAAGTTGCCTTCTCAAAGGGCTTTTTAGCTCCTCAATTCTGAAATAACAATAATAAGAATAAAAATAATAGTACAGAGAGATGATTGGTGGGGCAGAACTTTAAATTTTCTAATAAGAGAATATGTATTAAAAAAGCTGCCAATCCCTTCAGCTTCTACAAGGGAAGACTTGTAGAAGTCTTAGCTCCCAATTAGCTCTGGGAAGAACCGTTTTTCATTAAGTGGCATAAAATAAATAGGCATCCATCGTTATGGGGTAAAAGTATAACAGGCTTCCCTTTTCTTTTTCCCCCATGACTGAAGCTGCTCCACCATAAATCCCTTGGAATAAGCAGCTCTAAGAATGCTAGGATAGAAATGTGCAAATTTCTAAGGTAATTGCTGAGAAAAACTTTACCTTTGTTCCCTTTGAGGTTGCAAGTTATTCAAACACCTCTAGCTGACTAAGGCTGACATAGCTGAGGTTAGCTGGTGCTTTAGTTGCTCAGAGAAAACTTGCTGCAGATTCTGATCTACAGAGCCAGGCTTGGCCTGGGCTGTCTCAGATATGGATTGCTTCTGTGGAAAACTTGTCTGAACTGGCCACCCTGACACAGTGGGTTTGCCATAGAAGGAGGGGGTGGAGGGGAAGCTGTGTGAGCAAGTTTGAGTGTGTGTGTTCACAAACCTACAGCTGCCTGATGTTGGAGGTCCAGTCATCTAATGGCCCTGGGTGACCATCATGACTGGGATGACCCTGGCTAGGAAGGCTTCCTCTCCTCTCCCTATGCAGACCTTGAGCACCTCAGCAGGGCACCGTGGAAAGGTGACACAGTAGTCCCCTCTTACCTGCGGTTTTGCTTTTGGCAGTTTCAGTTACCCACAGTCAACCACAGCCCAAAAATATTAGATAGAAAATTCCAGAAATAAACAATTCGTAAATTTAAAAACTGTGTGCCATTCTGAGTAGCATGATGAAATCTTAAATCATCATCCCTTTGTCTGGCACATCCCACACAGTAGTCACTCAGTAGCTGTCTTGGTTATCACATTGGCTATCACTGTGCTGCAGTGCTTATGCTCAAGTAACCCTTCCTTTACCTCATAATGGCCCCCATATGCAAGAATAGTGACGCTGGTAATTCTGATATGCCAAAGAAAAGCCATAAAGCAATTACTTTAAATGAAAGAGTGAAAGTTCTAGACTCACCAGAAAAAATAATTGTATGCTGAGGTTGCTAAGATCTACAGTAAGAATGACTCTTCCTTCCATGAAATTTTGAAGTAGGAAAAAGAAATGTGTGCTGTTGCACCTTCAAGTTACAAAAGTTGTGGCCACAGTGCACGATAAGTGCTTAGTCAAGACGGAAAAGGCATCAGATTTGTACAATGGTATTTTGAGAGAGAGAGAATATTCATTTAACTGTTATTACACTATATCGTTCGGAGAAGGCAATGGCACCCCACTCCAGTACTCTTGCCTGGAGAATCCCATGGATGGAGGAGCCTGGTAGGCTGCAGTCCATGGGGTCGCACAGAGTCGGACACGACTAAGCGACTTCACTTTCACTTTTCACTTTCCTGCATTGGAGAAGGCAATGGCAACCCACTCCAGTGTTCTTGCCTGGAGAATCCCAGGGACGGGGGAGCCTGGTGGGCTGCCGTCTATGGGGTCACACAGAGTCGGACACAACTGAAGTGACTTAGCAGTAGCAGCACACTATATCAGTATAGTTTTTCTATTTTACTATTAATTGTTCTTGTTATGCTTTTACTGTGCCTAATTTATAAATTAAACTTTATCCTAGGCATGTATGTATGGGAACAAGCATACTATAATATAGAGTTTGGAACTATTCAAGGGTTTGGGCATCCACTGGGGTCTTGGAATGTAGGCCCCTACAAATAAGGGTGGACTACTATACAACAGTGAACACCTATTCAGTGAGGCCAAGGGATGCAGACAACTAGCCAACTGATTTCCTCTTGATAATATTTGATTATAATCCCAATTAAGCACAACATCTAAGATAGCCTCTGGGTTCCTGGGCCCTGCATTACAATGCCAAGATGACTTCTCTAGGTCATACTGAGCAGGACACTTAAAGAAATATGACTTCATTTTGTTCTTGGGTTCATAACTGCTGGTGAATCTGTACAAAAATACATCACAATGCTTATTCAAAGCTTACCAGCTTATGCCAAACATTGCAACAAGACCTTCACACATATTAACTCACTTAATCTTCACCATGTCTTATTCTACAAAGGGACCTGCTTTGACAAAAAATCATAAGGTTATTAAGTGGAAAGCAAGCATTCAAACTCAGTCCCATTTGACTCAACAATAGTTTAGCAATATAGAATTCAGCTAGCATTACCAATCTCAAATTTCAAATGCTATTATGAAAATCTCTTAGTAAAGAAAATAATAATTAGCTGAAGCCCTGTTCATTAAGGAGTTAGCTACTTAATCTTTTAAAAGAAATCCTCTGAGACAGTACTGATTTTATTAGAGAAAAATGAATGCAATTCTATATAAAGGTGACATTTTCAGAGAAAAATTTCTAACTAATTCTGAGGGTAGTCAATGATGTCAATGTACTTAATACTTTACCTAAGTGTTTTACACTGTACAACCCACTCTCATCTCATACACCTAATCTTAATTGCTTTCAACAGATGGCCTTGACAAGACTTGAAATGTGAGCAGAAATTAAAGTTTTGCAAGTTGCAAGAGTTATTTCTCAAAAAAAAAAAAAAAAAAATTTAGGAAAACTTAGCAATAACCCAAGTAAAACTTCCTTTCTTTTCTTGCTTTTCCCACTTCTATTATTGGTCCCACCATCATCCAAACTTAAAACCCCGAGGTCACCTCTTTTTCTCCCTCTTCCTTTATCTTTGGAGTCAATAAGTTACCAAGACCTATGACTCTTTATATACATGTTTACTCATTTAATTATTTATTCCTCTATTATTGAGAAGATTTTTCTTCTTAAATCAACCAGTAGCCATTATAAATTCTAATGAAGATCACCTCACACAATATTCCAATTCTCTTAGCTGGCCTGCCTAAATTGTCTCACCTCCCTGATCCATCCTTCATAATTTCAAGACAGATTACCCAAGAAAGTACATTTCAAAGCCATCATAAACCAATTGTTCTAAAAAGAACTCCAGTATGAAATAATCCAGCTTCAACAGTGTTCTTTTCAACTGTTTGAGAACATGTGAAATCCCTAGCCTGGCACTCAGAACATAGCTTCAATCTGCATTCCAGCTTTCCTCCCACTGCTCTGCTACTAATTCATCCCTTTGTGCTGTGTGTGCTAAGTCGCTTCAGTCATGTCCGACTCTTTGCTATGCTCCAGTATAAACACTCTACTTGCAGTGCCTCCCCTCTGCTGCCCAAAACACCTGGTATTTTCCTGACTTTTTTTTTTTTTTGTACTTCATATCTCTAACAAAAGAGCTCCTTTCTTCTTACTATCAACCTACATATTTTTCCCATCTTTCAAACACCAGTGTAGATTTCATTTCCTGTAAGAAACCCTCCTGGTCATCCCAAATAAAAGGAATAGTCCATCCTAAGTGTTAAGGATGGACCATCTGCCATCCACTTATCTGCCATGAGTTATTTCATGGAATTTCTAGTTCCATTTCCCTGTGTATATATTTATTCAAACTAGAGTTAAAAAGTTGCAAGTAGTAACTAACATCATATGTATTAATAATCTTGTAGCAATTCTTATTACATATATGTATACTCACAATATTATATATCTTATATATAGGGATTCATATTTCTGCCTTACAAAATTCTAACTAACTTATTTTGAGGAATCCACTCTGTGAGGATTCACCTCATAACACTAAAAGAAATAAAACAGACTGATGGCAGCAGACTGGAACTAGTCAGCTCAAATTTAGCTTCTATTTTGGTTGTTACTTGACATTAAGTTCTTTTTTTTTTCAGAGTCCTAAGGTGAGTTACCTGTCTAGTGGCTAAATCAGTTCTGTTCTTCCTCATGTGCAGAGTCTGTAATTGGCATAAATGTTCAGTTTCTGTAAATGTACCAAGTGTCACCCGTTTGACTTCATGACTCAGATAGATTTTACAGCTCATACCAAAGAAAAAAGGTTCTTTGATGACCAGTGACAACCCTTAAGCTGACAAATCACCTCCTTGTTATCCCTGGCACCTGCCACACCTAGTCCATTAGCAAGTGGCAGTTCTAAGAGATGCTGAAGGCTGAAGCCAAAAAAGGAGAACCAAAACCGGTCATTTAAATACTGACAGGCCTTAGGCAGACCAGATTTTTAGATTAGCCATTCTGAGACAGTTATAAGATTTGGCTGTTAAGATCAAAAAGTTAAGTCTCATAGCTTTCCTGCGTGGCAGGTTTTAATGCCGGGGAAAAGTTTTAACTATGACTCAGGTGATGGCTATTCACATATATTGTGCCTTACTCCCTCCTCTGAAGTTAACATTGTCTTTAATGTCACTTGGATTCTGCCATTTCAGATTAAGAAAGCATTAGCAGGGGTCCCACAAATGAGATTCGAACAAGCTTGGGGAAATCTTATAGACTAGAGACATGACTGCTAAAATTTATTTGCCAGAGAAACTCTGGAACCTCTTGGAAGATAATTTTTTTCTAGGAAAAGACGGAGTCAGACCTAAAGGCTCAGCTGATAAAATCAGCTTGGTTTCTGTCATTCCAACCCTCCAGGGACTCAGATCTAGAGAAGAAAGTTATGAGTAAAAACTGAAAGACACTGGAGAGCAAGTTACTACTACTTTGAAAGAAATTCTAATAAAGGAGAATAAAAAAAAAAAAAAAAATGGGAGAAAGGCATCGTCCCCAACCCAGTCCACTCCAGAATAACCCTCCATGTCAGTGGCAGCGGCAGTCTCCAGCAGAAGAGACCCGGTGCAGCAGTTCCATGCAAAATGCACAGTATGATAAATACTCAGTCTTGTTGAGACTGAGCACAAGGGAGACACATCCTCATTGCCTTCTCAGAAATGCCTAAACAGGAGCAGTAAAGCTATTAAGAGGGCTACAGTCCAGCGATGACCTGTGACAACCAATGAAATATGGTAAAACTATCAAAGTCACTGCATTTTTACTTAGGGTTCCTCGAGTAAAAATAAATACAGTTAATGTTTACTGAGTAACTTAAGCACACTAGTGTTTTTGACCCCCTCGTTTATTTATCCTCAAGTCAATTCTCTGAGGCAGGCACTAATATTTTCTTCAATTTATAGATGAGAAACCTGAGTCTTAAAGAAATTAAATACTTGGTCCCAAGGCCAGAAGCTGATCAGTAATAGTAGCCTGGAGATTCAGACCCAAGCTGTAAGGCTCCAGAACCTGATGTGCTTGTGTGGTAAGTCGTCTCTCACTCTTTGCAACCCCATGGACTGTAGCCCACCAGGCTCCTCTGTCGATTCTCCAGGCAAGAATGCTGGCGTGGGTTGCCGTGCCCTCCTCCAGGGGATCTTCCTGACCCAGGGATCAAATCCGCATCTCTTATGTCTCCTGCATTGGCAGGCAGGTTCTTTACCACTAGTGCCACCTAGGAAGCCCCTGGAGCCTGATGGGTAACCATTAAGGTACACAGGAGGGCTTGTTGTACAGCTAATTGAAGGTTTTTTTATTCCAACACAGGCCAGATTTGGTGCAGCTGTTTAACATGAGCTGAGTATCTACTCCAGCTAGGTGGGGATCGGGACCCCACTTTCTAAAATGAACCAGGGGATCTCCAGAGCTGGTAAGAGGACAGGCCACAGCAGGCAGCCTGACACCCAGCCAGACCGGCAGAGGCAGGTGCAGGATTCTTAGCAACTCCTCCAGCTGCTGCCACACCGTCTTTGAGACCTCACAACAAGTGCTCACAGAGGTCAGCACACTGGCGGAGTTCTCATCCCTTTCATTTGGACAGAGGGGGAGTGAGACAATGTCATCCTGTCTGCATGCTGGGAAGCCCCATTATCAGAACTGCTCTGGGCCAGGCTTTGGGAGACTGAGATTCTTCCTGATTTTTTCCTGGAAAGTCACTCCCTTACTCTACCAGTTTCCTATGTCATAAAATGAGGGAGCTGGAACTGCTTACCTCTGAATTTTCTGTTTAACTAAGAAAGGCTTTGAATTAGGCAATGGGGGAAACAGCTTTTATATTTTTATTGTAAAATTTTACTATGAAAAGGAAGGAGAAGGGGGGAAGGGGAAGAGCAAAAGAAAGAAAGAAAGAAAGAAAGGGAATATTTCAAAAATAAACCAAATGAGGTAGGGTGTAGTGACTGTAAGAAAGGTGGAACGGGTAACACAAAAAGAGAGAGAAAGAAGGCACCCCGGGTTAGTAGCTCCTAGAGAGGAGTGAAAGGTTTCCTCCAGGTTTTAACAAAAATAGATTAAACCTTTCTTCCGTGTGGTAAAACACCCTGCAGGGTATTTTATGGGCCAAGATAAGTCAGCGCCTTCCCCATTCAAGGCCCAATGTACAAAAAGAATGAGGTTGGGAATACTAGGATGTTCTGAAAGCGACTCTGTCGGCTGACAGTCAAGGACACATTTCTTAACCTTGTAAACAATGGGATTTTCAGATTCATCTCCTTTAGGAAAGAGTGAAACCTTTGTTCCTTAGAATGTTTTAAATTCAGCTAGACAAAGAGTGCACTGTTTTAGAAATGTTCTGTATTGTGTCAAAGAGCCCACAGTTGAAAATGGTCTGATGGGGATCCCCAGGGTACAGAACTGGGTGACCTATAACTTCTCTATTCTTGTGGATTTGTGCTATCTTAAACCTTTTGCTGCAAGTAGCCAGGTCCCTCGGGGCTGGAGAACTGAAACACTCCAGGTGGCTTGGCTGGCTCTTCCCAACAGATGTAGAAGCATGCCAGATGTTTGTCACCAACACCACCCAGAGCACTCAGTCTCTCTCTCTTTCTGAGACACACGTAATTCACATGCCCTCTCACCCACACCTTTTCTTCCACACTGTACTTCTGGAAGGGAGCTACACAGGCAAAGTGAGGAAGAATGCTTCATTGTTGTGCAGTGCTAGAGTTCCCCATAAAGTGGGGCCCAGGGAAGAGGCCAGTCATTCTTTTTATCTCATCATTGCCCTAGCGACTGCAGGCAGTCCTGCACAGACACTGAGCTGAAACAGGAAACCAAAGCATCCTGTAGTATAATGACATTCTAGGGGCTTCCCCAGTGGCTCAGCCAGTAAAGAATCTGCCAGCAATGCAGGAAACACAGGAGACAGGTTCAACTCCTGGGTCAGGAAGATCCCCTGGAGGAGGGCATGGCAACCCAGTCCAGTATTCTTGCCAGGAAAATCCCATGAACAGAAGAGCCTGGCGGGCTACCGTCCACAGGGTCACAAAGAGTCGGACGTGACTGAGCATGCGTGCATGCAAAAATATGTCCATTTAGGAATGAGTCAATTCTCTGATGCTAAGATAAAAACAAAAAACAAAACAAACTACCAGATAGACAAAATGAGCTGAGGTGATGCTGCTGTCTGTTGCAACTTCAGTGCCATATGTATTTATAACATCAGATCTTAGACAATGCCTAAAGAGAAATCTGAGTAGAGAAAACTGGGGGAAGAAGAGGCAGAAGAATCATATAATTCACATCTTATTAAATGCCATTATATTCTTCCTGAATGTTTCATATGCACTAGTTTAAATAATATCCCTGCCCTCAAGAAGCTTTCAGCTTGCTGTAGAGAGTGGACACATAAACACATAATTGAAATAAAAGAGAGTGCTTTCAATTTGGAAACAAAACAAGTATGGACACATGGGAAGAAAGGACTCTGACTCTGAGGTACTGGTTAGCATCATCAGAAAAAGCTTCACAAAAGAAAGAGGCTGGGAAGGAGAAGGAAAATACCTTTTCTTACATAATAACTTGTATATTATCCATAATGTGCATAAGAGGAAACTGAAATTCACAGGGATCAAATAACTCCCAAGGGAGCTAAGCTGTAAGAGGTAGAACTCGTGCCTAGGCCTCTTTATGTCTGCCACCTCCTTCTACCACACTTAGGTAGTGACCCTTACATTGATCCACTGGGATGCGAAGGAGCCTGGGAGACCAACATGAGTCAAGACACAGCGGAGAGAAAGTGCGCTGCAAACTGGCTGAACTGCAAGAAATCTAATGAGGTTAGAGCATCAACATATGGGTGGATATGGAAAATGAGATTGGAAACATTTTAAAATGACAAATGGAAAAGTTCAAGTCCTAAAAAAATAGAAATTATAGGTCACTCTCCCAAGTTGCTTATCTATCTCTCCCTTTTCCTCTTAGTTTAAGAGAATTCCACTATATTAGCAGCATGCATGTTAGATACTCAATATGACTAAAATTGTGATTTTTTAAAAAATAATCTTCTAACAATCAGATGAGAAATGAATGCAGTGTTCTGAAGTTTGACTTATTATGTTTCCCGAAGAAAGAGAAAGGGAGAAAGAAGATCAGAATAGGAAAAGGAGAGCCTAGAAAAATCAAGTCTTCAAATCCACAGATTATTCTTAATCCACCAGGTACTTACACAGTCCTTAAAGCATTTGAAAGTCTATCACTGGCACATGGAAACCTATCACCAAAGCTTTATAAAATGGGATAGGAGAAAGAAAGGCATTTGGCATACATAATTTGTACCCAAAAATTTAGAAAATGAATCTCTCTTTGGTTGCTGCTAGAAATTGAACTTTATATTGAACCTTTAAATTCAGCCTAATTCCTAGACTTCTCAAAATATTTATCTCATGACTCAATTTATTCTCAGGCTATAATTATTTCAAATCTGTGGTCTTCAAGATGTATAATGTGATCGTTGCAGTAAACTATATTCATACTACATAATAAGATTATTCTGTGCATAATAATCAAATGAACTTAGCATATATCCAATATTCTTTTCAAATACTATGTTTCTTTATTCAAAGAGTTAAATATGAATATATTTTTTCTGAGTATGACCTTCCTACTCCCATAATATGGATGTTCTTGTTTATATGCTTCATTATTCTTATAAAATATCAAACAAAAGTGCTTTCCATCTTTTCCTGCCAAGTCAAAGAGAAATCCAAAAATTTATTGGGTTTCTATTGACCCAGTAAATGTAAGACAGAAATCTAAAGGCTCTTAACATTGTTTATGCTGGAAATGTATCCAATTCTATTCTGAAAGTACCCTGACCTGTAAAAAGTATTTGTCTTGCTCCAGTAAATAGGAGCCTCGTGTAAATAGATATCTCAGATCAAACTGAAGTTTACTTTGTTCTAATCAGAACTGATGCATCAGATCACTTAATAATGTTCTTGTTACACAGGAGAATCATCCATTCACTGGTTTCTTCGATTGAAGCATAGGTACTCCACTATACTCAAAATGAATAAAGAAAATAGAAAATTTTAATCCTACTATACTGATAAATCTCTCTGAAGATAGATTATAACAAAAAGATAACTTGTTGAAATTGTCACTGTCAAAAATATATTCCTCAGAAATCAAAACAAGAAAACAACTTTCAAAATGAAATTTTTAAAATCTTGTAGCCCAGAAGAGCAAGAATGTAAAGGCATTATAGATGCTCAAATTCCAAGATTAGTAACTGTCAAGCCTGTGTGACCTTCTACAGGACTTAAAAGAGTGTTAAGAATCTGCATTTCATTTAATGTTCTTTCCAAATAACTTTCTTTAACTTCCTCTCGCCCTTTGTTCCACTGGAAGCATAATATGGAATAAGGTGTCCTTTTCAGACAGCTCAAATATCACCTCTATGGTAAGTCTGCTTTAACTACCAAGTCCTCTCCTCTGTGCTCTCATAGCCCGTTACTTACAACTCTAAAGATGTAATTAGTTACTCTACCCTGTAGTCTTTGACATACATGCCTACTTGTCCTTAAGAACTGGGAGCATTACTTATTCAACTTTTATTTTTCCAATGCCTAGCTCAGTATCTGAGACATAGTAGCTGCCCCCAACATGTTTATTTGATTGAATAGTTGACAGATTAGTAATACTTAATTGTATAAGAGGAATATCATTCTGCACATACCTCCAAAACTGCACCTTCGGCCCTATTTATTCCCTATAACCATGCAGATCTGCCTCGTTTTATTGTGCTTAACTTCACAGCCCTTCAACAGACAGTGCATTTTCTTTTACAAAAGGCTTGTGGTAACCTTGCATTGAGCAAGACTATCAGCACCATTTTTTCCAATAGTATTTGCTCACTTCACATCTCTGTGTCACATTTGGGTAATTCTCACAATATTTCAAATATCTTCGTTATTTTTAAATTTGTTATGGTGATCTGTGATGAGTAGTCTTAGGTGTTACTTTTAGAATTCTTTTGGGGTGTCACAAACTGTGCCCATATAAGACAAAAACTTAAATGACATGTGTGTTCTGACTATTCCACCAACCGGCCAGTCCCCCATCTCTCTCCTTCTCCTCTGGCCTCCTTCTTCCACAAGACACAACAATTGAAATTAGGCCAATCAATAACCCTACAAAGGTTCCAGTGTTCCAGTGAAAGGAAGAGTTACACATGCCTCACTTTAAATCAAAACCTAGAAATCTTAATGAGGAAGGCATGTCAAAAGCCACTGGGAAAGGCTAAACACAGGCCTCTTGGACCAGTTAATTAAATAGCGAATGCAGGGGAAAATTCTTAAAGAAAATTGAAAATGCTACTCCAGTGAACACAAGAATTAGAAAGCAAAATAGCCATACTGCTGATATGGAGAAAGGTTTAGTATTCTGTATGAAGATCAAACTACAGTAATCCCTTAAGCCAAGGTCTTATCTAGAGCAAGGTCCTAATTCTCTTTAATTTTATGAAGGCTGTCAGAGGTAAGGAAGTTACAGAAGAAAAGTTGAAAGCAAGCAAGAGATTGACTCATGAGGCTTTAGGGAAGATGCCATCTCCATAACATCAAAGTGCAAGGTTAAGTAGCAAGTAATGATGTAGAAGCTATACCAAGTTTTCCAGAAGATCTAGCTAAGAAAATCTAGCTAAGATCTAGCTAGTGTAGCCATGAAGGTGGCTACACTAAATAGCAGGTTTTCAGTGTAGGCAATGTATGGATGTGAGAGTTGGACTGTGAAGAAGGCTGAGCACCGAAGAATTGATGCTTTTGAACTGTGGTGTTGGAGAAGACTCTTGAGAGTCCCTTGGACTGCAAGGAGATCCAACCAGTCCATTCTGAAGGAGATCAGCCCTGGGATTTCTTTGGAAGGAATGATGCTAAAGCTGAAACTCCAGTACTTTGGCCACCTCATGCGAAGAGTTGACTCATTGGAAAAAACTTTGATGCTGGGAGGGATTGGGGGCAGGAGGAGAAGGGGACGACAGATGATGAGATGGCTGGATGGCATCACTGACTCGATGGATGTGAGTCTGAGTGAACTCCGGGAGTTGGTGATGGACAGGGAAGCCTGGCGTGCTGTGATTCATGGGGTTGCAGAGAGTCGGACATGACTGAGCGACTGAACTCAACTCAACTGAACTGAGTGTAGGCAAAACAGACCTATTTTGGAAGAAGTTGCCATCTAGGACTTTTGGTGAGAGAGGAGAAATCAGTGTCTGACTTCAAAGCTTCACAGGACAGGTGGACTCTCTTATTAAGGGCTAAACAACTGATGACTTTAAGTTGAAACCAATGCTCATTTACCATCTGAAAATCCTAGGGCCCTTAAGAATTATGCTAAATCTACACTGTCTGTGCCCTATAAATGGAATAACTAAGCCTGGATCACAGCACATCTGCTTATATGTTTTACTAAGTATCTTAAGACCACTGTTAAAACCTACTACTCAGTAAAAAGATTCCTTTCAAAACATTACTGCTCATTGACAATGCACCAGTCACCCAAGAGCTCTGATGATGTACAATAAGATTCATGTTGTTTTCATGCCTGCTAATACAATATTCATTCTTCAGTCCATGGATCAAAGAGTAATTTCAACTTTCAAGTCTTATTATTAAAGAAATATATTTGTAAGGTTATGGCTTCCACTATCACTCCCACAGATAGTGTTTCCTCTGATTGATATGGGCAAAGTCAAGTGAAAACTTTCTGGAAAGACTGACTTTAGAAGGTTTCCATTCTAGATGTCATTATGAACACCTATGACTCATGGGAAGTGGTCAAAATAACATTAACAAGGAGTTTGAAAGAAGTTGACTCTAAGCTTCATAAATGATTTTGATGGGGTCAAGACTTCTCTAGCAGAAGGTATATGATACCAGTCAGAAACTTGGATCTACAGAAATAAAGAGCACTGAAAATTGAATAATGAATGAAAATAAAACTTTTTCTTATTTTAATTGCTCTAAATGATAACTGACTCCCCAAAGCAATGTATTGTGTGCTTACAGTATATATAAATATAAACTTAATTGCTGTCTTATTTTAAGTAATTGCCACAGACACCCCAATCTTCAGCAACCACCATCTTGATCAGTCAGCAGCTATCAACACTGACACAAGACCCACCCCAGCAAAAAGATTACAACTCCCTGAAAGTTCAAGCAGTGGTTAGCATTTTTCAACCACAAAGTGATTTTGATTAAGGTATGTACGTTACTTTCAGACATAATGATTGAACATTTAATAGGCTATGGTACAGTGTAAACATAACTTTTTAAAATTTAGGTTTAGTTGATTTACAATATTATGTTAGCTTCAGTTGTACACCAAAGTGATTCAGTTAAGTGTATATACATATATATTAATTTTCAGATTCTTCCCAATTATGTTATTATAATATTAAAACTGTATTCAACATAATATTATATTATATATTATATATATATATTATATATATATTATATTATATTATATATATATTATATATATAATATATATAGCATATATATATATATATGTGCTATAAAGTAGGTCCTTATTGCTTACCTATTTTATATATAATAATATGTATATGTTAATCCCAAACTTCTAGTTTATCCTTTCTCTCTACCCCCTCACAAACATGACTTTCATATGCACTGGGAAACTAAAATATTTGTTTGAATCTTTTTATTGAAATATTTTCTTCATTGTGGTCATCTAGAACCAAATCTACAATATCACTAAGGTATGATTTTTAATATGAATTATGAATATTTTAATATAAAAATATTTATAATTTTGGCTTCCGTACATAATCTAGCACATTTTGACTTTCAGCATTATGTTTTCTATCAGGCAACATATCTCACCAAAACTGTAAAAAAAAGTTACAAGATGTACATATATTTTACCTTAATATTACTTGAAACAATGGAATGGACTTATGAGGACAGTGATGAATTTATAATCTAAAACTCAGTGACTGTGTTATACTGTGACATGGGTATATAATTCTTTCTTCAGGCAAGGGGCTGTCAATAGGCAGCTTCAAAAAATAATGAATGTTTGCAGTAATAATTTCATGGGTTGACTGAAACTTAATAGACTTTATTTCCAATTTAGGCTTGTGATATGTTCCAGTAGAAACAGTCTCAAATGAAATATAGTCTATTATAATACTATTTAATCCTCTCTTATTTTGTTAATCCTTTGTTGCTCTTTTATTTGGTTTTGTGTTTACAGCTGAGGCAGACTGTGTTAGTCACCACACTTTTCACTTTACTGCATCTGTGTCAGCCTTTCTTAGTCTACTCCCCATTACCCAGGAAATGGATGTCCAATGACTAATTATCTCAGTGATGAGGAACCTTGCTTCAGCTCACTACTGCCAGCCTTCCTCTTGGCCCCTTTACTCCCCAGTATCAGGTAAAGGAGGAAACAAGAAAGACTAAATCTAGATTAGTTCATCCTGCTATTGCCAGTAGATCAAATTAGGGACAAGGTTAAGACTCACATGTTAATAAGTCTTTGGTGTTCACTGTTATGGAAACACTTGACTTCCAGGAACAGAGATTTTGATGGGCTTGAGTTTGCAGGCCCACATGTAGAGAGACAATACGTACAAGGCATAATCTTAAAATTTGAGAAAGAATGAGACAAAAACTAGGAGGGTCCTGAAACCTTTAGGTTGCTGAGTATATGATCCATAGCAAAACATTCTTTAAAATAATGGCTTTTATTCAGGGGTACATATCAGATTCACTTGAGATGATTCTACAAAATTATATACATAGCTGGTATCTACCCTAGAACAAATGAATCAAAAGCTCCTAGACACAAATATTTTAAAAACAATCAATCAAACTCCTTAAGGGGATTTGATGTACATTTCTGGAAATAACTAACCATGGTTTACTTATTGTCCAGATAGTACTCAAACCAATTAATTTAATGAGAAAAAATGAATGAAATGGCTTATCAAAGTTACATTCATTGGCAGGACTTTTCCTTTGGGTCCTCTGTCATGGTGCTCATAGAAACAATGACTACTATGCTTTTTATGATACTAATGCACAGAGAAGAGTCTAACATCACAGACTAAATCCGCAAAAGAATAGGCCAATTCAGTGAGTATAGTAATCATCATGAATCACCTCTTAGCAACACTAGACTAAAAAAAAAATCACATATTTAAACAAGATTTCACCAAGAGCTTATTTTTAAACTCAATGAATAAACTACAGTACATAATAAGAATTCATTCAAGTGTTACTCTTTGTGAAAGTAAATGTCGCTCAGTCATGTCCAACTCTTTGCAACCCCATGGACTATAGAGCCCATGGAATTCTCCAGGCCAGAATATTGGAGTGGGTAGCTTTTGCCTACCTTAACTCTTTGCCTACCCTAAAATCAAAGAGAAGTATATATAAATCTAGTAACTAATCTATAAAAGTGAAGCAATAATTCTACTAAAATATATCATGTCAAAATATTGTAGATGCTAATAGAAAGGATATGGATGAACCAGGGGATGTTCCTTTTTTTCTAGAGTTGATACCAAAGTATTTGAGAGTAAAGGAATAAGAACAGTAGTACCAGAAGAAAGAAATTTTCAATGGAAATATAACATCTGTGATAGGATTGACAGAAGAAAAACAGTTGGTCTCTTTGGTTCAGGTAAAATGACTCCTCTGCAGAGTTAAAACATAAGGGACAAGAATGACAAAGAGTTGACTTCTTTAGCATAAGATGCTAAAATGATTCCCTGGACAGAAATCAAGAATGTTTCTGTGTTCTCAACTGTGCTCATCATCTTGCTGGCCTTCAGTCAGTGTTAATAATTATAACATGTCTGTCCCTACTGTGACCTCTGAGAGAACTTGTCTTCCAAATCCTTTCTCCTGAGAAGAGCATCCCTTTCCTTCTGCTCCAGGGCCAACCCACTTCCTTAGGCAGGGATGGCCCTCATCCAGATCCAGACCATTCCTGCTGGCAGCTCTTGTCTGGATCCAATTGGCCTCAGCTGGAGGTCCAGATGGCTCATTCCTTATTCCCCAGCAGGATTTCAACAGCATCCACCCCTTCCTGGTCTCTCTACCATTACTGCCATCAGGCCTGAATATTTTCCCTAAATCCTAACAGGAGATTAGTAAAGCATGTTGATTTTATTCTCGTAGAATAGAAGTTGGCAATAGAAGGAAGACAGTTTCAAAACGGTACAATAACTTTATATAATGTAAATGAACAAGGTCCAGTCGTGAAATATTCTTAAAGTTGGCTTTATTCATGGCATTTCCTGCATATATATATATATATATAATAACCTTTGCATCTATATAAAAATATCTATAAATATCTATTGATCCATCTATCAATGGACAGATAAATAGATATGTCATATTAACAAATGGATGGAAATTGCTTGAAAAATACCACATTTAGATAGAGATTGGAGAAGGCAATGGCACCCCACTCCAGTACTCTTGCCTGGAAAATCCCATGGATGGAGGAACCTGGTGGGCTGCAGTCCATGGGGTCGCGAAGAGTCGGACACAACTGAGTGGCTTCACTTTCACTTTTCACTCTCATGCATTGGAGAAGGAAATGGCAACCCACTCCGGTGTTCTTGCCTGGAGAATCCCAGGGACAGAGGAGCCTGGTGGGCTGCCGTCTCTGGGGTCTCACAGAGTCAGACATGACTGAAGCCACTTAGCAGTAGCAGCAGTAGCAATAGACATAGTAAAGATAGATACATGGAGACAGCCATATCTATACCTGCATCTATACAGAAACATAAAAAATTTTCAAACAACTAAATACTCTGTTTAAAAGTCATAATAGATAAATCTATATCAGTAGTTATCTATTTATACAAACATTTTTAAAGAGTTTCTGAGAATTTGTCAGTTTACCTGGGGTTGCCATATTATATGAAATTTTCACCAAGTTTGAAAGGTATGACTGGGATGATCTGACTTAAAATACAGACTGTGTCAAATGCAAAATTCAATCTGGAAGACTTTCTAAGGTAGCCAAAATTAGGATGGTCTGACATAAGACTTAGGTTATACAGAGTATAAAATTTCACTTTGTGAACCCCAAAGAACCTATCTGTCATCTTCCAGCAGAGGTGAATTGAACAAATGTGGTAGTTTGCTAGGGTTCCTGTAAGCTTCTCAGGTGGCTCAGTGGTAAAGAATCTGCCTGCCAATGCAGGAACACAGGACACACAAGTTTGATCCCTCAGTTGGGAAGATCCCCTGGAGAAGGGAATGGCAACCCATTCCAGTATTCTTACCTGGGAAATCCCATGGACAGAGGCACTTGGTTAGCTGCAGTCTATGGGGTCATAAAGAGTTGGACACAACTGAGCAAATGAGCACGCATGCATGCAACAAATTATTACAATCTGAGTTGCTTAAAACAACAGAAATTTATCCTCTCACGGGTTTGGAGATTAAATGTGTGAAATCGGGGTGTTGGTGGGGCCACACTCCCTCTAAAGGCACTAGGGAGCAATCTTTCCTTGCCTCTTCTAGCTTTTGATGGTTGCTGGCAATCCTTTACATTCCTTGGTTTGTGGCAACACAACTCCAATCTCTGCCTCAGCATATACAAGGCCTTCTTACTCTGAGTCTCCTCCGTGTCTTCAAATCTATCTCATAAAGTCACCAGTCACTGAATGTAGGACCCACCATAATCCAATTTAACTTGATTACAACAGTAAATACCTAATTTCCAAATAAGGTACTGAGGTTAGAACTTTAACATATCTTTTGGAGGGATAAAATTCAATAAACAACAGGAGCCACTAGCCAACATACGTGGAGACTTCACCTAGGCCAGGTACTAAATACCCATCTAGAGAGACAGGCCCCAGGCTATAAGATGCTATGAACACAGTATACGAACAAAGCTGCAATCAGGACACTAGAAATAATTTTTTTTTTAATTACTGTCCAAAAAAACCTCATTTGATAGTGAAAGTGGGTACAATGAATGATTATGTCAAGACCATAGTCATAAACCAGCACTATTCTGAACAAACTGTAACAAAATATTTACCTTAAAACTAAAAGAAAAAAATCACAATATCAGGCTCTTGAATCACAAGTATTATTTTGCATTTGAGTTGCTTGTCAAATGAGCAACTCCACGTAAAGTGCTCTAGGGTGAGGCACGGAGGGCTTTATGTATTTAATGATGGATAATAATTTCTTTAGAACAGTAAACAACTGAAAGAAATTGTTTATGAATGTTGAGGTATTTTAGTTTATTCAACAATCTTTTTTTTAATTTATTTATTATAGTTGGAGGCTAATTACTTTACAATATTGTGGTGGTTTTTGCCATATATTGACATGAATCAGCCATGGATATACATGTGTCCCCCATCCTGAATCCCCCTCCCACCTCCTTCCCCATCACATCCGTCAGGGTCATCCCAGTGCACCAGCCCTGAACACCCTGTCTCATGCATCGAACCTGGACTGGTGATCTATTTCACATATGATAATATACATGTTTCAGTGCTATTCACTCAAACCATCCCACCCTCACCTTCTCCCAGAGTCCAAAAGTCTGTCTTTACATCTGTGTCTCTTTTGCTATCTTGCATATAGGGTCATCATTACCATCTTTCTAAATTCTATATATATGCATTATATACTGTGTTGGTGTTATTCTTTCTGACTTATTTCACTCTGTTTATTCAACAGTCTGTAACTTTTTGCTATGAACTTTTTCATGCACTTGTAGACTTAGCTAAATTTAAACCTGACTCTCATTTTCAATTTATATTGCTTAGCAGCTCCCAAAGAACCTTCTCTATGTTGTCTTGCCTCAGTGTATTTGATCACAGTTGGCAGGAATGTTACTGGCTATCTTCCTGAATCTTGTTTCTCACACTGCCAAATTGAACCCTTAATTTTAGACTAACCCTTAGTCTAAATCCTTATGAACAGGGTATGAGAGTGTACAATAATTGCTTAGCTATCCAAAGTCACTGAAATTCAAATGAAAGAGTGAGAAGTTTGAGGTTTGTTTTGATCTTCACAGAAAAAAATCCAGAGAAAAAACTCAACCAGTAGATAGTTTATCATAAAAAGTAGATCATCCCACAGAATAAAATGATGACTGTTTAATTAACTAGAAGCCCAAAACCTCAAAGTGAGTAAACTACAGTATTTGTATTTTTAGAGATTAGCCTTTTTGACACCTTAATCTGCTTAGGTCCTGGATAATGATAATCAATTACATAGCTTGAAACCTTGAGATTACCTACCCACCTATGTTAGGTGTTAGGGTAACTATATAAAAATAAAACGCCACAAGTCTGCAGACATTTTTGTTGCCTGTTCAGTATATGCTTACACATATAACTAGAAAAATGCAATAATAAACCAGTGACCCCAACTAACATTAAGAGCATCCTAAAGCAGGATGTGACTCAGTGTGGACTGGAATCATAAAGAAATTCTGAGTGTTATAAGTGCTGCTCCTTGAAGATAAGAAGATAGAATAGACCAGGAGAGAAAGAGAATGTACAAAGTCATAAGCAGAAGAGAGAGGAAGGAACTAACATTTATTGAGTAACTACTGTGGGCTGATCAGAGTTCTTCATACACCTCACTTTTATATTATCTAATGTGACCCTCACAGCAAGCCTGGGAGATAAGCAGAAGTGACAAATAAATCACCAAACTGACACAGCTAAAAGGCAGCAGAGAGAATATTTGAACAAGTACTCTCTCATTCCAGAACCTACTTTTGTGCCAGACTCCCTCAAGGGGGCCTATATAGTAAGGAGACTGGCCTGGCAGGAGGCAGGGCCTTAGTGCTGGATAGGAGAAGGATCTCCCAAGAAGAGGAGCCTCAGCTCTCCGGAGTCCCTCTTCAGCAAACTGTCACCGCACTGAGGTGAAGTCTCCTAATTTGGAAGTTGGCACACAATCTTCATTTTCTCTTCTACAGCTATTTAAAGGAATTACTCTAAGACTTCATTTATTACAAGGAAATGTGTGGGGGGAGAAAATGACTTTACATAGCTGCCTGTGGGAGTAATTTTTAGCAGCTTGAATTTATATGAAAATAAGCTGTAAAGTAAGTATAAATGTGAGGAGTCAGTCTACTGCCATTTTGTACATTTCAGGGTCATTTTTCTTCACTTGTTTGACATGAGTTACCAGATTATTTTTCCCTTTCACATACAAAGGACCTTGCAGGAATAAATGGAAAAAAATAAACTCATTCAAGAAGTTACTCAGTTCAGCTACCCACTCAAGGGTCAAAATTTCAAAAGTATCAAAATAATTTTTACATGGATAGTCTATATAGGAAAGACTGTCAAGGGTCAGGAAAGCCTCCTGGATAAAGAAAAGCCCTGGACTAATATAACTTTTGATGTACATTTTCTCATTAGTGGATAAGAATCCAGGGGTTTCTTAGTACACAGTGATAAAAGGAACTATTGATGCCATCTCTTTACCTCTCTCATGGTAAACAAGGTCTACCATGAGACCTTGTTTCCATTGATTAACTGGTGTTGATAAATCCTAAGATGTGAAATCCTAAGATAAAAAGGCTATATATTATGTTGATGAATGTGTCATCAGCAGCATTCTTTGAGTTTTCTTAAACTGAAATATGAATTCTGCTGAAGGTACTTCATATTCTTTAAGATGAGGATTTCAGCAAAGTAATTTTCATACTGATTAAACTCAAGGTTTTAGTCAGGTAAACACAAGTAGCTAAAACTGTGTAAAGATGTTTTCCTCCCTTAGTTAAAATGGGCAGAGATGCAACACATTAACTCATAGACAGGTTAAGAGCAAAACAACTTTCCTTCCTCTGTAATTTGTTCAAGAAAACTGTCTAGGAAAAGAAAAAATAAGGAGGTGGGAAAAAGTTAATGCTTTTACAAAGTCATTGGACAGAGTGAAATAAGAGCCTCCACAACCTAGACCACTAGGTCACTGAAAGATTTTTACTATGTACCAGACTCTGTGCCAGGCATTCAAGGTACAATCTGAACATGACAGATACAGAGCTTGCAGTCTCATCAGGAAGGCACACAAGTAAGTCAGCAATAAGGACAGAAGATAGTAAGTGATGAGGAGATTTTTCAGACTTGGAATATCTAGGAAGATTCCTGGGGAAAAAGCAACATCTAAGCTGAGACATGCTGTATGAGGATGTTAACTAGACAAAAATTTGGGGTGAACTGGGGTGGGAGTCAGAGTGGGGAAAAGGTTTATCCTAGAGATGTTCCAAGTGCAGGTAAATGTGTATTCAAAGGTCCATGCTATATTCACACTATATTCAAGAAACTAAAAAACAGTTCAGTATGTCTATGGCACAGAGGGTTCCTTAGATAGGGCCTGTTCACACAGATATATTGAATTACATAGCCATGAGCCTTACCCTCAAAGACATGAAATCCACTTGGGTAGACAAAACTGAACTATGAACTAACTACATAGGAAAGAAATCAAACAAGTGGGGGGAAGATATCTCACTTCTCTGCCTCCTCTCCCCAGGATCCCTTGTGCACATGAAAGTTTTGTGAAAATGAGGAGGAGGGTATCCATATTGGCTCAAGCTCCTTGGAAGAGGTTTTGCCGTTCATTTGAGTATAAGCATGCTCTTTGGTTCTCCTACAAGAGGAAGAGGTATATCAAAACTGCACAAGGCAAAACAAGTGAGTATCAGTATTTGACTGAGGGTAGGAACATGTGGTAAGGAAGACACATGGAAAAAACATCAGGTAACCTCAGAGAGTGCAAAAGTTGGCCAAGAATTTAGTGAGTCAATACACATTGCCCTTTGATCTGAGTGGGAGTTCGGTAAATGGACCAGAAAATTACAACAGGAGGTATACAGAATACAAAGATCATTCTCTAGGGATATTCTAAGATCTAGTTACAGAACTAATAGGGAAAGAGTGGACTCCTTTTAGATGTCAAATCCCTTATGACCTTGTGCAAGTTGTAGTCAGAAACTCAGCTGCTTCCATAACCAAGGATGAAGCAAATTAAGATAAGACTGAGGCAACCACATTAATTTTAATGCATGAGTCACTACAATGGTCAGTCCTCCCAAGGTTTATATCTCTCTCTCGAAGGGGTCATTTTGCATGAGAAGATTATTAGAGACTTGAGTTAGTCAAGAGGTTTAAGACTTCATGCTCCTACACTTCGCCTCCTCTGGTGGTATAGACTTCCTGCTCTTTTTGTGCTAGTGAGGATCACATCACACTAAGGCACACATGGGAAGGTCCACCAGCAAGCAGATGGGCAGGAATTGCTATGCAGTTTTGTTTTGTTAGTGTACACTTTAGATAATCATGTGAGTGTGTGCATGAGTGTGTGCGTGTGTGTGTGTGTGTGTGTGCTAGAAATAAAATACCACAAGAATAAGGAAGGGAAAAAAATGAGGGAATGGAATGAGACAGATATACGTATAAATGAGGAGAAAGAATATGCAAGAAAAAATAAAAAGATAGGGCAATGAAAGTATAACAAGGATAGAGAGCAGGAAAATAATTAGGTGAAGCATGCAGGCTAACATTTATGGACATTTTTACACACCAAAAAAGTATATGTTGTTTCTGGGCTATATAAGTAGCTTGAAAGAACTGACTGGAAAGATCATATCAAGTTCATAAAATGGTTCTCTCCATGAGGGAAGTTGGGAGGAAAATAGAATTGGTCAGGTGGAGGAAAGAAAGTCAATTGTATCTGTGCTATAAGTTCAAAACAAAATGTGAAAATTGTCCCATTTTTAAATTCCAGGCAGCTACATGGGGATTTGTGATATCTTTGCAGTTTTATTGTGATGATGGTATGGGTAATTTTTTAAAACAGAAAAAGAATGAAGAAAATCATGGACAGGGTTTTGATAACAAAGTGTAGAGCATGGAAGTACACTGTCTACCAGCTAATTACCAGCCAAGTGACACAGGCAAGGATTTAATGTCACAGCAGTCCGGGAGTGACTGGAGGGCAGTTTCTACTCAGGATAAGGAGAATTACCTTCGGTGTTCCTTCTAGTCTCTGTCTGCTTTTCCTAACATCACCTCTAAGAACCACTCTGGCTCCTTAGCAATTGCTTTCTGAGGCTCAGCTTTGTTTACTTTTTGAGGTTGCTGATTAACTGATGTGTTTTCTGTCAACTGAAACTTACAGACACATTACCAATGTTTGACAGACACTAGGAGCCTTAGAATTTCCTGAGGAGAAAAATGCAGCAAGTTTTATTGGAAGGCTTTTAATTCCCTTCTAGCTAAAGTAGTGTTTCCTACCTTTATTAATACCATTGGTGTGAAATGTTAAAAATCCCTCACTAAAATTCTTGTTCACCAGGTGTCTGCACTTCCAAAAGGTAATGTTTCTTCTAAACCAAGATAGAGTCTCATAGATACTTGCAACACAGATTCTTACTAATAGGCTATGTTGACCAAGCAAGAGAAGCTTTTCATATTTTATGAAGGGGAGCAGAATTTAAAGCTTCCAGTCAACAAGCTACCCAGGCTCTGAATACATAAGAGACCTGGGATAAAGAGAAACTGAGGTACTTTGAAAGACAAATGAACAGAAGCAAGTATACAGAAAAAAAAGATTGATTTGTGTATTTTATTTTACAGGAGCTATAGTAACCTAAGGGCATGGACAGGTTAAAGAATTTACTGAGACCACACATGATGAGGTTAATAGCAGTTGGAATCAATGGATAACTCTACACCAGAAGAAATAAAAACAATGACATATAGAATGACTTTTAGAAATCCTTCAGGCACACAAACATAAAATCTAGATAATCTGAGAAAGTGTCACTGACGTTTAGAAGAAAGGAAGATTCTGTGATTTAAGAAGTACATAACATTTTTGTCTATTTATTTAATATAAGCCATGTCAGTACTCACTATCAACCCATACCGGCCCCAACTAACCAAAAATGAAACTAGGCAAAAAGTAGCTGAGGGTCACAAAGCCCTGCATCTTTATAAATTATCACGTCTAGCCTGTTGCTTAGCTACCACACAAGCCTGTCTGTACCCTGTACTGCCTGCAGCAGCAGCAGCTGCTGCAGTTACTTAATTATACTTGAGCAAATTCTAAAGGAGAGACCAAGAAATTATTATATGGATACACTTAAAAGAAAAAAAAAATATCCTGAATGTTTAAGATAAAATCTGTGGCCTGAGATAGAGTCTGAAAATACTGAAAGGGTAAACTGTGGCTCTAGAATACTTCTGGTTCATGATAGAAATTTCACTAGTAGAACTGGAAGCAAAGGAACAATTGATCATTCACCTGAAAGCGACTGCCAGACAGCTCTAACTCTTTGGTGGTTTTGTGCTAAAGAAGAGAATGGTCTGCTTCCTGCCTAACAGAGATTGAAAGCTAACTTGCCAATCTTCTACCCTTATTATAAACAGTTATATGCCTGACCATGTGCATCCATCCATGTGAAATACATACACATGGAGAATTATCACTCCCAAATATATTCACATAGGTCTAAATTTATTAAGGAGATATTAGTACCTTGTTTGAGATGGTAAGAGACGACTGTTACACAGCCACAGTATAGTCTCTCTCATTACTAGATGAGTACAAAAAATAAATAAATAAGCACAATGAAATTGAAACAGAACTGCAGCTCTGGCAGATGCTTCTCTAGTGTGAGTTTTCTTCTACAGAGGATGAAATGCAGATGCAAATAAAAAGTGAAAGTTTAAGTGTGTTTTGTATAAATGTGAGGAGTAAACATGTCAAACAGCTGAATTAGTTGCATATGTGTTGAGAGAGAAGTGTGATATCATTTGAAGAGCCTAAATTGGAGGTGAGCAAAGACAACGACCGAGAAACAAACTCTCTAGGTGCTCGTGTCCATAAAGAAGATGAGAAACAGAACAGAGAGACTAGGGAGGAGGTGGGGGACAGTTTGATCAAATTATGTTTGGTCAGATTTAAAAAGTGTGAGGGAGAGAGGGCTAAAGTGCCTGGGAAAGGGAAGGAAGGATGGAGAAATTCACACCAACATACTTTAATAAACAACCAAATAAATACAATTTTAAATCAGCTTGCAATAGTGATATAAATACGCTGTTAAAAGAACAGATGAAAGCAGATTAGATGAGGAAGAAGCATGCTATTTGGTAACCAAGAGAGAACTAAATATTTATGTCATGACATCTAAGTTACTAGTATCCAGGAAGATGGAGGGTAGGTCATCCAAGTAAGTGAATATTTAGAATAATGAAATCTTAACCCCTAACATCCGATTACAAGCAATGTAATCTTTTTGTTGACAATCTCACTGATACATAAGACTCCTCTCTGCTCAAATAACATACACAGTAGGATTTACCCTCATGTGGTAACACAGAATCCTTATCGCGAGCATTCTGCTGAAGTTTGGGATGTTGTGTGGCAATTGAGGACTTTGGATTTCAGAATGGAATCCCTGAATTCCTCCCACCTACTAATCTCATCAAGATGCCAATTCTTAGCATTTCTTCCTCTGTGGAAAGTCCAGTGACATGGAGGGCATTTCACTAAACATCCCCAGACTGCTGCTCCAGTTATTTAAGCAGTTTCTTCCTTAATTCCTAAGCTGCCTTCCTAGACATCCTTTGCTCACTTTCTGGTTGGAATCTAATATGAAGTAAAGATTGACAGAGTGAAATTAGCTTTAGTCATTTTATGTCACACTGACACACAAAGAAAAAATACTTTGCTAAACAGCACAATGTATGAAATTCATGCATAGGTTGACACTGATTAAGAGAAACTGTATGCTAAATTTTTTGAGGTTCAGCTTATTTTATTTTTATTTTTTTAATTGGAATATAGCTGCTTTTGGAGTAGGAAATGGCAACCCATTCCAGTATCCTTGCCTGGGAAATCTCATGGACAGAGGAGACTGGCGAGCTATATAGTCCATAGGGTCATAAAGAGTCGGACACCACTGAGCATGCACGGATAGTTGCTTTACAATGTTGTGTTAGTTTCTACTGTATAACAATGTGAATCAGGTATATGTGTATATATATCCACTCCCTCCCGAGTCTCCCATCCCTCTCCCCCATCCTACCCCTCTAGGTCATCACAGAGCACCGAGTTGAGCTCCCTATGTTATATAGCAGCTTCCTGCTGCTGCTAAGTCGCTTCAGTCGTGTCCGACTCTGTGCGACCCCATAGACAGAAGCCCACCAGGCTCCCCCGTCCCTGGGATTCTCCAGGCAAGAGTACTGGAGTGGGCTGCCATTTCCTTCTCCAATGCATGAAAGTGAAAAGTGAAAGTGAAGTCACTCAGTCGTGTCCGACTTTAAGCGACCCCATGGACTGCAGCCTACCAGACTCCTCCGTCCACGGGATTTTCCAGGCAAGAGTACTGGAGTGGGGTGCCATTGCCTTCTCCAATAGCAGCTTCCTACTAACTACCTATTTTACACATGATACTGTATATATGTCAATGCTACTTTCTCTTGTATGAGTTCATCCCCAAATTATATACTACTTGATAAATAGAGGGAGAGTGCCTTGCTATTATCACCTTGCCTTCTCTCATCTGATTTTTGCCTTACACTCACCCTTGTGCACACTTTCCACACTCAGCATTTAGCCAGTTTTTCACATTGACACTTCTGTGAAGGAGCAAAAGCCCCAAAGAATACCCACTCTATTATGTGCTTGAAGATAAGATATACACAAATATAGTATCTTTTGGAACATGTCACTACCTTCTTGTCCATCATTCCTTCTTCTAGAAAGGAGGCAGGAGAGGTTAGATGAAATGTAGTAAGCATGTCCTCCCTTGAGAACCTGCTTGCTCAATATCTTAACTTTGCAACTATACTTAATATTTCCTTTGGATTAAATGTCTTAGATACAAGATACAGCTACACCAGGCATGAATGGGTACCCAAGCTTAATACAAATGACCTGGATGCCTCAAGGGGAATTTTTGATATCTGCCTCTGAAATTAAGTGTACATAAATGATCCCCTTTATTTCAGAAGGAAAGAAATTCTAGGTTTGTCATTTGGCTTTTGTGTGTGTGTGTGTGTGTGTGTGTGATTGTTTTAAGCTGATGTACCCTTTACTTAGTGATCAGAAGTTTCTTCACTGCTTAGAGGTGACTGTATATAATGTCAAAGAATCAGAGATAAAGAGTTAGAATGGAAAAGCCTTGGATTTTCCAATTAAAAATGGAGGCATAGAAGACCCTGAACTCACATCCTCCCACAGATATGGTGAATCTACACCTACTCATAAAGCAGTTCTTCCTAAAGAAGAACTGAAGCCTGGCCGAACAGATTCTACACAGCAAACAACAAAGGGACCACATAGAGATGAACTAGAAAGTAAGTGAAATATGTCAAGAAATGACAAATATCATATGACTTACTTATATTGGAATCTAGAGGAAAAAAAAACAAATGAACAAACATAATAAAACAGAAATAGGTTCATAGATACAGAGATCAAACTGATGGTTGCTAGAGGGTATGGGGTGGAGGGATAAGCTAAACAGGCAAAGCAGATTAAAAGGTACAAACTTTCAATTATAAAATAAATAAGTCACATGTGATGATGGCACAGAAAATATAGTCAATAATATTGTAATAATTTTGTATGGTGACAGATGGTAACTAGACATCATGGTGATCATTTCATGATGCATAAAAATATCAAATCACTATGTTGTACACCTGAAACTAATATAATATTTAAGTCAATTTTACTTCAATTAAAAATAATAGAATGAAAAGTCTTACTGCCTGGATAACAAGACATGAGAATCTGAAAGTCCTTCCAACTAAGTGGACCACATGAAACTCAGGAAGAAGGCAGCATGAGTGAACAAAAAGAAGATTAGATAATAAAAAAGCAAGAATGATAAACTGACCTAGACTCATTTTGGAGAGATAGTACTCATTCCTGTAGAAGCAGTTGGTGGCCAAAGTATAAACCACTCATATGATATGTTTATTTCCCAAATATCTGATAACAATGTGCCTCCATCTTTAAGTTCTCCAATTATCTGGGGTCACGCTTCCTGTAGTTTATATTTTCAGTAGATCAAGGCTTCATTATCAGAGGATTCTACATATCTCGTAAGAATTCTGAAAATGATTAGGATCAAATGCTGTCATGGTCACCTCTTATCCTGCTTCATAGCAAAGTCAATAACCTGAAATCAAATATTACACATCTTTATTTTTAAAGTCCTTCAACCAACTTCTATTCTTCCTTCCCTACCACTATGGAAATTTCTCATTGGAAAAACTTTCCTCTCAAAAAGCTTAGCTTCCTAACACATAGCTGCATCAACCAGGATAAGCATCCTTAAATCTCACCTTTCATACTGTCCCTAACTTGTATCTCCCCAAGCTACCTGAGTAATGTCTAGATTCTCTTTTATGCAAAGTTATTTGAGCATTCAGTTTCTACTTCACAACAGTGACTGCACATTGGAACCACCTGAGAACCATACAGCATGCCAAAAATCCTAGGTCCCATCCTATACCAAATGAATTAAAGTCTCTGTGGGTGAGACCAGAATATCATTACATTTTTAAATCTCCTCACATGATTTTAACATACAGCCAGAGTCAAAAACTTTCCTGGCCCATTGCTTCTTGAGCTTTAATGTGTATAGAAACCATGGGGTGAGCTTGTTAAAATGCAGATTCTGATCAGTAGACTTGAAATGAAGGCCCAAGATTCTGCATACTGGTTGTAAAATTAAAAGAAGCTTGCTCCTTGTAAGAAAAGCTATTACCAACCTAGATAATAAAAAGTAGAGACATTACTTTGCCAACAAAGGTCCATCTAGTCAAAGCTATGATTTTTCCAGTAGTCATGTATGGATGTGAAAGTTGAACTATAAAGAAAGCTGAATGCCCAAGAATTGATGCTTTTGAACTACAGTGTTGGAGAAGACTCTTGAGAGTCCCTTGGACTGCAAGGAGATCCAACCAGTCTCTCCTAAAGGAAATCAGTCCTGAATATTCATTGGAAGGACTGATATTGAAGCTGAAACTCCAATACTTTGGCCATCTGATACAAAGAACCGACTCATTGGGAAAAAAAACCCTAATGCTAGGAAAGATTTAAGGTGGGAGGAGAAGGGGATGACAGAGGATAAGATGGTTGGATGGCATCACCAACTCGATGGACATGAGTTTGAGTAAGCTCCGGGAGTTGGTGATGGACAGGGAAGCCTGGTGTGCTGTCCATGGAGTCACAAAGAGTTGGACACAACTGAGCAACTGAACTGAACCACAATTGGAGTAGCAAGACTCTAGACCAGTAATTTCCAAATTTGTGGCACACTGAAATCACCTGAGAAGTTTTAAAAACTGATGCCTGTTCCAGGGTCTCCTCTTTTATCTATGGGAATTTGACTAGATTTTGTATCCCACCATTGTGTGAAAATTGTATAAATCTTAATTATGTTGAATTGGTTTATGGTACTTTTCAGGTCTACTATATCCTTCTACTTTCCTGTATATTCAATTAATTTTTGAGAATTTGATATTGAAACTCCAACTAAAAATCATAATTAATCTACTTAAAAATAATTGTAATATATAGTAGAACTACATGTAACTTTTTTCTGTATTTTCCAAGTCTCCTGTAAGTGTGTTATCATACTTTCATAATTTAAGAAAGAAAAAAAGAAGAAAAATTAAAAAAAAAAAAACTGATGCCTGGGCCCTAGCCCCACTCATCAGGATTTTTAGTTTCCTAATTATTTCCATACCCTTATTTCAGACCATAAATGCAGGAAGAATAGGTCTGTTATATCTGTCACCTCTTCCACTTCCAAACCAAAAGCTATCTCTCCAATATGAATCTGGCTGTTCCTCTTGAATGCAAAAGCTTCTATATTCTAAAGTAAGGCTCTTATTTTAAACAGCATTTTCCCATCCCAGTTAAAGAATATTGTGCGTGTGTATATAGGACAATTATTTAGTAAACCAGTATTAGCTATTGTTAACTAGGACTTTTATACGCAAAGACCAAATACAATAATACCCTCAAGGATCTGCTGCTGCTGTAAGCAGCACTTCAGTAGTGTCTGACTCTGCATGACCCCATGGACTATATAGCCCACCAGGCTCTTCTCTCCATGGAGTTTTCCAGGCAAGAATACTGGAGTGGGTTGCCATGCCTTCCTCCAGGGGATCTTGGGATGATCGAACCCAGGTCTCCTGCATTGCAGGCACCCGGGTCTCCTCCATTGCAGGCAGATTCTTTACCACTAAACTACCAGGAAGCCCACCTTTAAGTATGTCTTTAACTAAATAGAAATTTCTCCAAAGAAGATATACAGACGACAAGTGAAAGTCACTCAGTCACGTCCAACTCTTTGAGACCCCATGGGATATATAGTCCATGGAATTCTCCAGGCAAGAATACTGGTATTCTCCAGGGGATCTTCCCAACCCAGAGATCAAACCCAGGTCTCCCATATCACAGGTGGATTCTTACCAACTGAGCCACAAGGGAAGCCCAAGAATCCTAGAATGGGTAGTCCTTCTCCAGCGGATCTTCCCAACCCAAGAATTGAACCGGGGTCTCCTGCATTACAGGCTGATTCTTTACCAACTGAGTTATCAGGGAAGCCCACAGATGACAAACAGGTATATAAAAAGATGCTCATCAACATCACTAATCATTAGAGAAATGCAAATCAAAACTATATTGTGATATCACCTTATACAAGTCAGACTGGCCATCATAAAAAAGACTACAAATAATAAATGCTAGAAGGGATGTAGAGAAAGGGAACCTGCCTACACTGTTGGTGGGACTGTAAATTGGTGCAACCACTAAGGAGAACAATATGAAGATTCCTTAAAAAATTAAAAATAGAGTTACCATATGATCCAGCAATCCCACTCCTAGGCATACAACTGGAAAAGACAAAAATTCTAATTTGAAAAGATAGCATGCATCCCAATGTTATCTCATAGCAGCACTATTACAACAGCCAAGATGTAGAAGCAACATAAACATCAGCTGATAGATGAATGGATAAATAAGATGTGTGTGTGTGTGTGTGTGTGTGTGTGTGTACACATAAACAATGGAATATTACTCAGCTATAAAAAAGAATTAAATAATGCCATTTCCAGCAACATGAATAGACCTAGAGATTATTGTACTAAGTGAAGTAGGTCAGAGAAAGACAAGTATCATGTAATATCACTTATGCTATTGATGTTTAGTCACTCAGTCATGTCCAACTCTTTGTAAGCCAATGAACTAGTAGCCCTCCAGGCTACCTCTGTTCCTGGGATTTTCCAGGCAAGAATACCAAAGTGGATTTCCATTTCCTTCTCCAGAGGAGATATCACTTATATGTGTAATCTAAAAAATGATACAAATGAACCTAAAAAACAGAAATAGACTCAGATACAGTAAATAAATTGATGGTTACCAAAGAGGAAAGAGTGGGAGGGATTAACTTGGATTGGCCAAAAAGTTTGCTCAGGTTTTTCTGTAAGCTTTTATGGAAAAACACGAATGAACTTTGGGGCCAACCCAATATTAGGTTTGGGACTAACAAATACATACTACTGTATATAAACTAGATCAACAATATGGCACAGGTTACTATACTCAATATCTTGTAATAACCTATAATGGAAAATATCTGAAAAAGAAAATAAAAATATACATATAAAACTGAATTGCAGTGCTAGATCACTGAAACTAACACAACATTGTAAATCAACTATACTCAATAAAAAGTTGCCTGTCTTGGAAAAAAGTAGTATCTTTAGCATTGATAAATCGAGGTGGACTTTTTCAGTCATCAGATCTTAATAATAAGACCGATAGGACATTGTTCCATAATTGGTATCAAAATATAGGCTGTTAAAAAATTGGTACTTAAGAGTGCCAAAGTCTTACCCTGGGGGTAGTCAGTGGGCTATTCAGTGCAAAGAAGCCCATCTGGATGTCAAGAGAATCACTGGTGAGTTAATATGGGGAGTTAGATTCAGTGGTTGATTACAGCACTAGCTTAATAGGCAGACACTCCTATGTTTAAATTCTCCAATTAATGAGCTCATTTCATACTATCCATAAGAATTAGAATTATTCAGCTTGCATACACATGCACCATATATATATATAGAGAGAGAGAGAGAGTATTTTAATATATATATATTAAATCATGACCTGTATATAACCCTTTGCTCAATAAAAATTAGCATATTTCCTTTGCATTTGATACCCCAGTCCGTCTGCAAATATAATTGGCCAGTAAGACTTTTTTTCAAATGTTAGTACTCTCATTGTTGTTGTCCAGTTGCTAAGTCATGTCTGACTCTTTTCGACCTCCATGGACTGTAGCATGCCAGGCTTATATGTCCTCCACTATATCCTGGAGTTTGCTCACATTCATGTCCATTGAGTTGGTGATGCTATCTAACCACCTCATTCTCTGCCAGCCCTTTCTCCTTTTGCCTTCAATCTTTCCCAGCACAGGGTCTTTTCCAGTGAGTTGGCTCTTCACATTAGGTAACCAAAGTATTGCAGGTCCAGCATCAGTCCTTCTAGTGAATATGCAGGACTGATTTCCTTTGGATTGCTGGTTTTGATCTCCTTGCAGTCCAAGGGACTTTCAAGAGTCTTCTCCAGAACTACCATATGAAGGCATCAATTCTTCAGCACTCACTCAGCCTTCTTTATGGTCCAACTCTCACATCCGTAAGTGACTACTGGAAAAACCATAGGTTTGACTATAAAGACCTTTGCTGGCAAAGTGATGTCTCTGCTTTTTAATATACTTTCTAGGTGTGTCAGCTTTCCTTCCAAGGAGCAAGCATCTTCTAATTTCACGATTGAAATCATCATCAGAAATGATTTTGGAACCCAAGAAAACAAAATATGTTACTGCTTCCACTTTTTCCTCTTCTGTTTGCCATGAAATGATGGGACCAGATGCCATGATCTTAATTTTTTGAATACTGAGTTTCAAGACAGCTTTTTCACTCTCCTCTTTCACCTTCATCAAGGGGCTCTTTAGTTCCTTTTCACTTTCTGCCATTAGAATGGTATCATCTACATATCTGAGGTTGTTGATACTTCTCCCAACATAGCTTGATTTCATATCATCCTATTCGGCTGCGCCAGAGAAGGCAATGGCATCCCACTCCAGTACTTTTGCCTGGAAAATCCCATGGACTGAGGAGCCTGGTAGGCTACAGTCCATGGGGTCGCTAAGATTTGGGTCGCTAAGAGTCGGACACGACCGAGCGACTTCACTTTCACTTTTCACTTTTATGCATTGGAGAAGGAAATGGCAACCCACTCCAGTGTTCTTGCCTGGAGAATCCCAGGGACCCAGTAAATAAGAAAAAAAAATAAAGTCTACTATTTAAGCAGTGTCATTGGCAGTGTTCACTGGCAATACAATCCCATCAAGAAAATTCATTTTGATATTTGGCAAAACTAATACAATTATGTAAAGTTTAAAAATAAAATAAAATTTAAAAAAAATTATGAAATAAAAAAAAAAAACTATGGATTAGGATTTAAGAGTCTGTATTTTTTAAATAAATGAATATAAAATGAAGTATATTTTTAAAGCTTAAGGTTCAAAGGTACTATGGGGTTCTCCTTTCTCTTCTCTGACAGTTCTGTAGGGTTTTATAAAAGAGACATAGTTCAAAGGATTTAAAGAGTATTCTATTACCTTGAAGATCAGTCTGATCTGCAATTGCCTTGCTGTTGTGAATTCTTTCTAGAGAAACTGGAGACCTTTGAATAGTTTTCACCCCAGAGTTCTTTTAAGTCTTTTCCTAAAGTGAAATGTGTGTTTGTCATGTGGATTTGGCAGGAAGGACAGAAAAGCAGATAAAGCTTTTATTGTACTTGATAATCTGACAATTTGAGTTTCATTCACATATAATCAGATGGCTAAATTTTGCAATAAATAATAGCTGTACCATCCTCTGACCCAACAGGGCTCCATGCCTGTATAAACAGATGATACACATGTATAGAGCAGACAGTTAGCAGTCTCACCAAGTATTATCAATGTCAAATTGGTCAAATATCCTTTAAGACTGTCAGTAAATGGATGCCATGATATGAGAGAGCTGAGATAGCTGGCAGGTTTTCCAGGACTGTTTAGCACTATTCTGAACTCAGTTGTCTTTTTATCATTTTTCTTTTTTTTTCTTCTGCCCTTTTTTAAAATCACCTATCAAGGGTACTTGAAAAAGAGGATTACTGTAAACTCCAACTCTTTTACTACATTATTGTTACTCTAAAGAGGTCAAGAATCACTATTTCAATATCTTAGATACAGAGCCTTAGATAAAAGTGTCTTCTCTACCAGAAAAGGAACAGAATTTTCAGTTTAGGAGCACTCCAATAGCCAAGTGCTATGAATAGAACAACAATATAGATTGGATGGCCTCTCTAAGTCCTTACACCTTCAATACCTGCTTTAATTCTATACTCAAAGTGTGATGGTTCAACTTTTAAGTTCCATATACTCTTACACTGAGTATGCCACAATAAAATGCTGGAAAATCTATAACACTTGGACCTATCATTTGGCTGAGGTTGCAGGGCAATGAACTAACCTGAAATCTAATCTAAGAAAAAAAATGCACTACAAGGATAAATGGAAAGCAAGAACTTGATGACTTGGGGTAGATGCTCCTGGACACATACAATAAGAATTCATCTAAAATATTTAAAGAATTGTTACAACATGACTGTGGGCTAGCTGGAGAATACAGAACTCTTAAGGGCTGCACACATAATGGAAATTGTCCCCACATGCAGACCCACTCTGCAAAGACTTTGCCAAATGTTTACAAAGACTCTGGTAAGAACACAAAGTAAGCTTCCCTTGAGAGGTAGTCCTGGTGAGGGAACAACCTGCTGGAAAAGCAGACCCACACATAGATCCTTTTCCTCAATCTCTCCTAGGATCAAAGGCCTTCAACTGTTGAAGAAAGGAAACAAGCCCTATCTCCCCTCCCTTAAGCTACTCTTGAAACCTAGTGTAGCTAAAGAACCAGAAAAGAAAGGGGAAAAAAAAAAAAAAAAACTTCTCTACCTTTAGAGGAGAAGCAAGAACAAGTACTGGGCCCAAACCATGGATGCTCGTCTCCAGTTAGGTGAGCAGCAATGTCATGAGAAGATCCCCCTTCTATGATGCAGGACACAGTGCCTGTCTAAAACTAAATCTTAATTGAAACAACAGAGTATGCCATCATGACCATGACCACACACAGACAAACATACCCACATACACACACCATCATGAAACCTTCTGACAAACCAACCTCTACTATGAGCAGAAGGTAATTCTAAAGGATTAAAAGTTGGTGTTGTACAGAAGGTAATCATGGCAACAACAAACGCAAATGAACCTCAACCCCTGACTTCACTGACTCAACTTCTCCCTATACTAAACACATAGCAGAAAAAAGGTATTACATAATCTTCAGGCATAAAAATTATTTACCACAGTCTTTGCTATCCTACACAAGATATCCAAATGCCAACAAAATATTAATCCTGACTCTATAGAAATAAATGAAAAGCATCAGAATTTGAATAACAACTGAAAATACAAAATTTGGTGGGTTCGTGTCCCACCCTGGGGTAAGAAAAAAAAAAGAAAATACAAAATTTGTTTCTTATCTTGAATAGATCTAAATGATAACTGATTGCCTAAAGCAAAAATAGTAGCAATCTATTGTATGCTTATAGCATCAGTTCAGTTCAGTCACTCAGTCATGTCTGACTCTTTGCAACCCCATGGACTGTAGCACACCAGGCTTCCCTGTCTTTCACCAACTCCTGGAGCTTGCTCAAACTCATGTCCATCGAGTCAGTGATGCATACCATCCAACCATCTCATCCTCTATTGTCCCCTTCTCCTCCCACCTTCAATCTTTCCCAGCATCAGGGTCTATTCCAATGAGTCAATTCTTCACATCAGGTGGCCAAAGTACTGGAGCTTCAGCTTTAGCATCAGTCCTTGCAATGAATATTCAGGACTGATTTCCTTTAGGATTGACAGGTTTGATCTCCTTGCAGTCCAAGGGACTTTCAAGAGTCTTCTCCAACACCACAGTTCAAAAGCATCAGTGAAAGGGAGAAATTAGGAGTATACAGTTGTTAAGGTCCTGACACTACATGTAAAGTGCTGCAATATAGACCGACCATTTAAAAGTGAATATTATAACTGCTAGGGCAACTGTTAAACTATCTTTAAGAAAAAAGTTAATAAGCCAATAGTGATTTTATAAAAATCAATGATTTTTCAAATTTATGAATTTATAAATGAATTTATAAAATTTTAATGAATTTATTGAAATAGTGTAAGGATTTCCCTGGTAGTCCTGTGATTAAGACTCTACCTTCCAATGCAGGGGGCATGGGTTTGATCCCTGGTCAGGGAAAAAGCTTCCACATGCTGCAGGGTATGGTCAAAAATTTAAATAATAAATATGGTTGCACAATTAAAAATAGTCTAAGGCCTCGCAAAGAGTCGGATACGACTGAGCGACTGAACTGAACTGAACCAAAGGCAGAAAAAGAGGTAAAATATAAATTTAAAGTAATAAAAAGAAAACAACTGGCCAGATGATAGATTTTAGCCTAACCTTGTAAATAATTTCATTAAATGTAAAGGGTTCGAACACATCCATTTAAAAGACAAATTGTCAAATTAAGATTTAAAAGCACAATACAACTATATCCTATATACAAGATACTCACTTTAAATATAAAGCCATAAATAGATTACAAGTAAAGCAAAAAAAGACACACCATGCAAATGTTAAAGACAGAAATCTAGAGTACTTATATTAATACCAGATAAAGCATACATGAGAACAAAGAATTTTGCCAGGGATAAAGAGAAACATTAAATAATAAGAAAGGGGATAATTATCTACAGGGGCAAATAATAATCCAAAATGTTTATGCACTTAACACAGTTTAACATACATAAGACAAAAACTAATACAAATGAAAGGAGAAATAAATAGTTCACAATTACAGTTGGAAATTTATGCCTCTCTCATTAATTGAAAGAATAATTAGGCAAAAAATCAATACAGATACAGAAGACCTATCAACCTTATTTAACTCCATTTATATTTATACATTATATTACCAAATAACAGTAGAGTATACAAAATTTTCAAGAGCATGTGAAACATTCAACAAGATAAGCCATCTTCTGAGTAATTTTACAAATACAAAAGAATTGAAAATGTACAAATTAGATCCTCAAACCTCATATATAATCACAAGAAACACAATGGAAGATAAAGATACTTTCTACCTACTCACTTGGAAACAACTTTTTAAATACTAAAATACAATTTTGGAAAAAAATGCTAGAATACACACTGCTAATGGGAGTGTACATTGGTGCAATCAATAGAATTTATTGGACAATTTATAAAAAAAAACCTTAAGTTTTGCAAAATTTGACCTAGAAATTCACCTTGGAAAAATTAACACTAAATAAATCATAATAAATATCCCCTAAAGGGAGGCCTGGCGTGCTGCAATTCATAGGGTCGCAAAGAGTCAGA
This sequence comes from Bos mutus, assembly GCF_027580195.1. NCBI lineage: Eukaryota > Metazoa > Chordata > Mammalia > Artiodactyla > Bovidae > Bos > Bos mutus. The sequence goes on from NC_091617.1 coordinate 54,918,973, forward strand.
CACGACTGAGTGACTGAACTGAACTGACTGAAAGTACGTATAAGAATTGTCTTGAAAAAAAAAAAAAAAGAATTGTCTTGAGGTATTATTACAATACTGAAAGCTAGAAGTAGCTTAAATATATGTCAATATATTGATATTGAGCACATCATGAGAAATGCCAGACTGGATGAGTTATAAGCTGTAATCAAGATAGGTGGGAGAAACATCAACAATTTTAGATATGCGGGTGATACCTCTCTAATGGCAGAAAGTGAAGAGGAACTAAAGAACCTCTTGATGAGGATGAAGGAGGAGAGTAAAAGAATCAGCTTAAAACTAAATAGTAAAAAAACTAAGATCATGGCATCCAGCCCCATTGCTATATGGCAACTAGAAGGGGAAAAGGTGAACGTAGTGACAGATTTCCTCTTCTGGGGCTCAAAAATCACTATGGATGGTGACTATAGCCATGAAATCAGAAGACAATTGTTTCTTGGCAGGAAAGCTATGACAAACCTAGACAGTGCTTTGAAAAGCAGAGACATTACTCTGCTGACAAAGGTCTGCATAGTCAAGGCTATGGTCTTCCAAAGGTCATGTACAGTTGTGAGAACTGGACTGTAAAGAAGGCAGAGGGCCAAAGAATTGATGCCTTCAAACTGTGGTGCTAGAGAAGACTCCTGAAAGCCCCTTGGACTGCAAGATCAAACCAGTCAATCTTAAGGGAAATCAACCCTGAATACTCACTGAAGCTCCGGTATTTTGGTCATCTGATGTGAACAGCAGACTCGTTGGAAAAGTCCCTGGTCCTGGGAAAGATTGAGTGCAGAAGAAGAAGAGGGTATCAGAGGATGAGATGGCTGGATGGCATCATCGATGCAATGAACATGAACTTTGGGAGATGGTAGGGGACCAGGAGGTCTGGCGTCTTACAGTCCATGGGGTCACAAAGGATCAGACACAACTGGGCAACTGAACAACAACATATTGACTCTTATAACAAAGAAATATCCTTTCATTGAATACTATGTACCAAGAACTGCTCTAGCCATTGAATGGGAGGAATAAGATAATCAAACTCCCTATGTCCATAATAGTAGGGAAAACCAACAATTTTAAAAAACAGTAAATATATGATACAATTTTCAGTATAAATTTGGTACATTTATATAATGGCATGCTATGTAGCCACTAAAATCAAATTGCAGGATAGAAATTGATGTAGGAAGGTATTTCCTCTGTATTGGAATTTGTAACATCCAGTAAGACATGTATTAGATAGGTACAAAAGTAACTGTGGTTTTATACCACAAATTTTAAATCATTATAACCAGGCTCAAACACATCATTATTAATCAAAATAGGAATCATTACACTCAACACATTTTGCCAGCAAGACATAAGTTGGTTTATTCCTGCAGCATAAAAATCCATGGTTCAGGATCCAACTAACTCTTGAAAAGCATTTTCTACCCCCCATTGGTTGTGGAAGTGTTTTCCCTGCAAAATGTTGTTGAGATGCTTGAAGAAGTGGCAGTTGATTAGCAAGAAATTAGGTGAATATGGCAGATGAGGCGAAACTTCGTAGCCCAAGTCATTCAACTTTCGAAGTGTTGGTTGTGCGACATACGGTCAGGCATTGTCATGGAGAATTAGTCTGTCCTGTTGACCAGTGCTGGCTGCAGGCGTTGCAGTTTTTAGTGCATCTCATCAATTTGCTGAACATACATCTCAGATGCAATGGTTTCACCAGGATTCAGAAATCTGTAGTGGATCAGACCAGCAGGAAACCACCAATACTGACCATGACCTTTTTTGGGGGGTGCAAGTTTGGCTTGGGAAGTGCTTCAGAGCTGCTTTTTGGTCCAACTACTGAGCTGGCTCCTTGGAAGGAAAGTTATGACCAACCTAGATAGCATATTCAAAAGCAGAGACATTACTTTGCCAAAAAAGGTTGGCCTAGTCAAGGCTATGGTTTTTCCTGTGGTCATGTATGGATGTGAGAGTTGGACTGTGAAGAAGGCTGAGTGCCAAAGAATTGATGCTTTTGAACTGTGGTGTTGGAGAAGACTCTTGAGAGTCCCTTGGACTGCAAGGAGATCCAACCAGTCCATTCTGAAGGAGATCAGCCCTGGGATTTCTTTGGAAGGAATGATGCTACAGCTGAAACTCCAGTACTTTGGCCACCTCATGCGAAAAGTTGACTCATTGGAAAAGACTCTGATGCTGGGAGGGATTGGGGGCAGGAGGAAAAGGGGACGACAGAGGATGAGATGGCTGGATGGCATCACTGACTTGATGGACATGAGTCTGAGCGAACTCCGGGAGCTGGTGATGAACAGGGAGGCCTGGCGTGCTGCGATTCATGGGGTCACAAAGAGTCGGACACGACTGAGCAACTGAACTGAACTGAACTGAGCTGAGCTGGTTGTTGCCAGCTGTCACACAAAATCCACTTTTTGTCGCACTTCATAACCCAATTAAGAAATGATTTGCTATTGTTGCATAGAAAAAGAGATAACACTTCAAATAGCACTTCAAATTGATTTTTTTTGATTTGCCGTCAGCTCATAAGGCATTCACTTATCGAGCTTTTTGAGTTCTCCAACAGCTTCTCATGTAGTTATAAGAGGATCAGTTTTGATTGGTCTCAACTGATCGTTGTCAACTTCTGACAGTTGGCCTCTGCACTCTCCATCTTCAAGGTGCCGGTTTCCTTTGCACAACTTCTTGAGCCACCACAGTACTACACGTTCATTAGCAGTTCCTAGGCCAAATATGTTATTGATGTTGTGAGATGTCTCTGCTGCTTTATGACCCATCTTGAAATTGCCTTAAAAAAAAAAAATCCCTCAAATTTGCTTTCTGTCTAACATCATTTCCATAGTCTACAAATATATATATAAAGTAAACAGCAAGTAACAGGTCACTAGAAAATAAACATAAAGCAAGAATTGCACATTAAAATGATGTATAATATAACCACATAAGGCTTCCCTTATGGCTTAGCTAGTAAAGAATCCATCTGCAATGTGGGAGACTTGGGTTCAATCCCTGGGTTGAGAAGATCCCCTGGAGAAGGGAAAGGCTACCCACTCCAGTATTCTGGCTTAGAGAAGTCCATGGACTGTATAGTCCATGGGGTCGCAAAGAGTGGAACACGACTGAGTGACTTTCACTTTCACAACCACATTTATTTAATTAAGAATGTATTCCAATATCAAATGGTAAAGTTCAACAATGCAAAACCACAATTACTGTTGCACTAACCTAAAATATAAACTGAATTGTACCATGTTTATCACAAAAAGAAAAGCGTAGTATGAAAAGAATAAAGTAAGAATATACCCTGAAAGGGCTTCCCTGATAGCTCAGATGGTTAAGAATCCACCTGCAGTGCGGAAGACTGAGTTCAATCTCTGGGTTGGGAAGATTCCCTGGAGGAGGGCATGGCAACCCACTCCAGCATTCTTGCCTGGAGAATCCCCATGGAGAGAGGAGCCTGATGGGCTACAGTCCATGGGGTCACAAAGAGTCAGACACAACTGAGCGACTAAGCACATACTCTAAAATATTAATAAGTATTCTTCAATGGTGAATTTTTTACTTTAAATTGTGTTTTCCAAGCATTCTAAACTGTACATATATTACTTTTGTAATCAGAAAAGCATGTTCTTCAAAATAAGATTAAGCCATGAAACAAAGCAAAAATATAATACAACTGAGGGGAACATTTTTGTGCTAGTGGTTCTTTGTATTTGTTTATACTTTAGGATGGGGAAATTTAATAAAATGTATAGATCTAGGATAAAGTAAACTCAAAAAAAAAAAAAAAGATGGTTAATAAATGCAAGAGAGAGTGTTTGCTTAGACAAGGTCCAAAAAAGATGGAGGTTATGGGGTCCTAGGTACAATCTTGAAAAGGAAAAGAAACACTTTTTTTTTAATACAAAAAAGATAAAATAAAGATAAGTAAAAAGATAAAATAAAGATTTAAGAAAAGATAAATAAAGATCTAAGAAAAGATAAATAAATCTCAGACAGTGTAGATGGTGCATAAAAACACAAAGATAGTTTAGAAGGAAATAAAGTTTGGAAACTTCATAATAAATATGTACAATTTCTTTCATTAAGAGTTAGTCATTTGTGTCAGCTCACACTTAAACAATCAGGAATGAGTATATAAGCCTGGCAGAGCAAAAAGATTTGTAATGCCAAATGAGATAAATGTTAAATGAAGTCAGATGAATAAAGGATTAATGAAGAACTATATGCCATTAACTACATTCAGAGAAACCAAATAATACTGAGACTAACCAATATGGCCATGTGACTTTCTCCAGACTCACTAAGCACTGTGGAAACAGGAGCAGAATTAAAATTAAAAATGAACTGGCTCGCTCCATTAATCCTTGCAAAACATTTTAAATTCATAGGGGAGTAATGCCATAGGAAAGAAAATAATGTTCTTAAGTCTTATTTTGGAAAAGCATAGATATAACTGTTTGCTAGGTGGGATTCTTCTTTTATTCACTGTATAATTCATCTTGTCTTTAAAAAAAATAAACTTTTTTCATGCTTGTGAATGAGGCTTATAAGTGTTAAAAGGAGATTTGTTACACATCTGAGACATATCTGAATTCACATGGCTTGAAAAACTCTAGGTGAAATTGAAGAAGAAGTCAATGTCTTCACATATTCCTCTCTTAATTCCAGAACTTTCACTTATCTAAGGTAAGGAAACCAAGGCAGAAAAATATATTTCCTTCACATTACTTCGAAAAATCTTTGATTAGCATAAAAGCAGCTGTTAAATGTCAATGTGCTGCTTTGATTCTTCTTGCTTCTACAAACACAATTTTTAATCATGATCATTATCATCATCATCATCCTTTACTAAAAACAGATGTATCTTTCTGTTTGGAATCTTCCACTTCTTCCTTATGTCTTACAAGTTCAAAATTCTTAGCTGCTATCATCTCTCTTACTTAAAGTTACCTTATCTATTCTTTGGCCCCTAGAAGAAAGACTGTGATTTGCTTACCATAGCACAAAAGTTGGCACATAGAAAAATCTTAATAAATACACAGTAAAAAAAAAAAAAAAAGTGAATACCAAAGAAAAGCATATGCAGGTTGGTCTTCTCTTCACTATGTCCAAGGTTTGTACATGTTCAGCTGATCAATCTTTGCTTGGGCTCCTTCCTAGTTCTGTGAAATAGTGGTGGTTAAAAAGTATATATAGATGACTGATTTGCATTGTTGTATGGCAGAAACCATCATAACATTGTAAAGAAATTATCCTCCAATTAAAAACAAAAATAAAATAATCTGCCCATCAATGTGCTACTTACTGTTAAATGCCTAGTTAAGTTAATAATCACAGTTAAATCTTCCTTAGCCTCTCTGTCTCTTTATGCATACCCAGATGGTAATGGGTCTCTCATGGTTACTTCCACAACAGTTCCTACAAACTGCTTTGCTGTTTCTTCATCTCCCTTCACTTCATCTCAACACTTAGTTTTGAAGTATCCCAAGGTTCAGTCCTTTAACTTCTTCTCTCATTCACTCCCTTAGTGATTAACATAAATAACATGTTTAAAGACAACGAAAATATGAGTTGTCGCCTCAATTTCCTCCAAGTGTTTACTAAAATAATGCCCTATTTTAAAATTGCCATTCTCATTCCCAATCTCAACATTCAATATTTACTTTTCTGATTTTATTTTTTTCTCCATGACACTCATTGCCTTCTAACATACTACAGTATATACTTTATATATTCACATTCATTATCTGTCTTGCCCATTAGAAAATAATCTCATTTGTAATTACACCCCAATAAAGGTGAAAAATGGTAATCTCCACAAGCGTGGGAGTTTTTGTCTGTTTTGTTGACTGCTGTATCCCTAGCATTAAAGCATTTCCTGCCACACAGATACTCGATTAATTTTATGTTATATAACACATTTGCTGTATAAATTGATTCCCTAAGGCGAATTGAACTCATTCTCTTGGGATCCAGTGGGAAAGTATATGTCGTTTTCATCTACTTTTCACTTAACTGAATCCTAATATTTTTAACTTCCATGTTTCCCCTGGAAACATGCAGTGTTGTACATCTCAGATGACAACTTTTATTTTCCTTTTCAATGCTTGCAAATAAAGGAGATTTAACCTAGTCTCTTCATTTTTCTTCATTAGTTGACTTATTACACAATTAACTCAAGGAAGAATTTTGTAAGGTCATTACATTTAGTATTTATGTAAACGGTATTTATACACTGCCCCCAGGTAAAATTCCACAGACCTGAGACAACCAATGGCGTTACAGGTAGATACCTGATAGGGTAAATGGTGAATTCGATTCAGCCCGATAAATAATAACAGAATAACTGGCTGATCGAACCAACACATCCTCTTTACCATTACTGAGCGCTTGAGTATAGATAAGGGACACCAACAGACTTCCTAATTACCAACAGAATAACCCCATGCGATTACTGGCAACACTGAATAACACCAACGCTCCCCATTCAACAGCCTTCCTGGTGAAAGAGAGTCTACCTGGTACGGCAGGAAGGAGTTGGCCTTGCTTTGCTCACATTTAGGAGTGAACGCTCCCAAGAGAAGTGGAAGGACCAGTCCCGAACACCCTGTTCCTCCTCTCCCTCAAATTCACCAATAAGATGAAGTCTTTCTCCTTGCTGAGGGTGGAGCCAATGAACACATGGATAGAGTATAACTTAAGCATTAAGAGAAAGGCCAACCTACCTCTTGGAAACTGGAGGAGCACGAAATGAAGATTCCTCGCAACAGGGAGCCTCAGGCTTGCCTCTGGTAACATGGATGATGCCTTTACAGAGAATATTTGGAGGAAGAGGGGACCCTCTGGGCTGATCTTTGAGATCGAAGTATGCAGGTACTACGGAAGCCTCTAGTTCATACTCCAGGCAGCATTTCAGTGTGAAAGGAGAAAAGGTGCCTTCCTTTTATCATTCTTCCTTTAGAGTAACAGGCACCTCTAGACACTTTAAACATCAAGATAAGACATTGAGCTTTCTCATTGGAAATAAGTTAAAACCAAATATTCAAAAAATAATTGTTAATGTTTTTTTTTTTAATCATAGAAACATATGCAGGGTTTAAAGATTTGTAACAGAAACAACAGTCCTCTGTATCCAACCTATCCTGCTACCAAAGATAGTCACATTCAACGTTGTGGCTGTTTTTTCTAGCACTTAACTTCATATTGAAAAATATACCTTATCTGCTATATCTTATCAATTTAAATATGAATTTTTAACTACCTCATAATTTAAGACATTAGCAGTTTTACTGTGCTTTCTCTTTCTCCATCCCACAAAATTAAAAAGATCAAATTGTTAGGCAGTATTTAGTATCTACACTAATGTTTTCTACCATATCACATCATATTACATATTGTCTTAATCAAATTTTATTTTATGCTAGAGTTAACAATTTCTTAGCTTTTTTTCCCCCAATTTTGAGTTCTCCTCATAATCTGTTCCTTTTTCACACAAGAATTCCAAAAAGATTTTTCCACATATTCAAACCTCCTTTTTAAAATATATATATATATATATATCAGTTATATGATTTTCTGGAGGTCACTCTGATGCCTCTCACCTTGTTCCTTTTCTTTGTTTTGCTCTTTCCTGTTGGAGGAATTTCCCAACTGGCAGGTAATCCTTGATGACTCATTCATGTTTGAAAGTCATTTACTATAGACTAAGTACATAGTCCTGTACATAGACATCGTACATCAGTTCAGTTCAGTCCAGTTGCTCAGTCGTGTCCGACTCTTGCAACCCCATGAATCGCAGCACGCCAGGCCTCCCTGTCCATCACCAACTCCCACAGTTCACTCAGACTCACATCCATTGAGTCAATGATGCCATCCAGACATCTCATCCTCTGTCGTCCCCTTCTCCTCTTGCCCCCAATCCCTCCCAGCATCAGAGTCTTTTCCAATGAGTCAACTCTTCGCATGAGGTGGCCAAAGTACTGGAGTTTCAGCTTTAGCATCATTCCTTCCAAAGAAATCCCAGGGCTGATCTCCTTCAGAATGGACTGGTTGGATCTCCTTGCAGTCCAAGGGACTCTCAAGAGTCTTCTCCAACACCACAGTTCAAAAGCATCAATTCTTCGGTGCTCAGCCTTCTTCACAGTCCAACTCTCACATCCATACATGACCACAGGAAAAACCATAGCCTTGACTAGATGAACCTTTGTTGGCAAAGTAATGTCTCTGCTTTTGAATATGCTATCTAGGTTGGTCATAACTTTCCTTCTACGGAGTAAGCGTTTTTTAATTTCATGGCTGCAGTCACCATCTGCAGTGATTTTGGAGCCCAAAAAAATAAAGTCTGACACTGTTATACTAAGACTTATTGTAAGTTCCATGCATGAGAGTAAGCACTTCACTGTGGGGACTGGGTGGCCCACTAGCCTTCTTGCTAGGTCATACAAAAAAAGTAACTATCAGTGGTTATTTTCTCTGTCTCTTCCATTTCCTCAGAGAAGGACCCTCCCAATTCTTGCTTCAGGATGGATGTGACTGCTGATCTTCTGGGATTTGGTCAGGGAAGGCAGAAAGGGGTGTGTTCTCATCGTTCATTGTATATATACACCTTCATTTAATTTGCTCTGCCTTGAAGTAGCCATTTTACCCATGTTCATCTTTGTGCCTGACAAGCACAAGTCTGGAGCCCTTATGGCTAAATGTCCTCTCAACCTAAAACTTTTATTTCTTCTGGAGGTGACAGAAAGGTGGGCATGTGCTACATAGGGGAGAGGTGGGAACCTAGATGGGATTCCCAGGTGGCCCTAGTGGTAAAGAACCCAACCTGCCAATGCAGGAGACCTAAGAGACATGGATTCGATCCCTGGGTCGGGAAGATCCCCTGGAGAAGAGAATGGCAACCCATTCCAGTATTCTTTCCTGGAGAATCCCATGGATAGAGGAGCCTGATGGTTGAAGTTCATGAAGTTGCACAGAGTCGGACACAACTGAAGTGACTTAGCAGGCATGCACGGAGACCTAGATGCCTGTGATCCCATGCATTTGTTTTCACTCCCCATTGTACCCCTTGTCATTCAGGCTGATATAACAAAATACTACGGTTTGGGTAGCTAGCTTATAAAGAGCAAAAAGTATTGCTTACAGTTCTGGAGGCTGGGTGCCAGCGTGATTGAATTCTGGTGAGAGCCCTCTTCCAAGTTGCAGATTTCTCACATATTTTCACATGATTGAAGAGTCAAGGGAGCCCTCTGGGGCCTGTTTTATTAGGGCACTTATCCCATTCATGAGAACTTCACTATCATGACCTGATCACCTCCCAAATATCATCTCCTGATACCATCGCCTTGGGGTTAGAATTTTAACAGATGAATCTGATGGGAGCACATATTCAGACCCCTTTCTTCTGATTAACTGGTACGTTTAATGTCTGAGCCTTTCTATAGTTTGACAAATGTAGGTTTGCATTTTGTTATCTCCCACTGCTTGCTTTTAAGATTCATCTTCCCCTGCCCTATTAAGTGTTTCTTCTATCCACTTGTCGTATTTCCCCCAATTTTTTAATCTTTCTTGTCAAGTGCTATCTTCTCTCCCATTCTCACTGTCTTGTCTTATATTAATCAGTGCCTTTTTTATTCCTTCCTGTAATTTTGCTAGAAATTTGGGAGGGAGCAAAGATGAATACTTTTGTTTAATCGGCCATTTTACCTGACAGGTTTCAGTGAATATTAAAGTGCCTACGCTATGCTAAGCAGATAGGAGCAGACAAGCAGTAGAGGATTTGGTTTCTGCCCTGAAAAATCTTAAGAATTAAATTTGACTTTGAGGTAATAGTTCAGAAATATCCACAATGTAGTATAAATGAATGGTTTAGATGAAAAGTAACATGTCTATTTAGATGAAAGCCATGATGTTGATGTTGATGTTGATGTTGAAGAATCAACAGGCTCTGGTTAAGAAGAAGGAAAACTATGTCCCAGGCCCAGGGAAGTCTAAAACTAAGTGTCTGAAAAACTGCACCAAGTTGTAATGGAATAAGAACTCCAAATTCCAGTATGTTTTTTATTTGATCTATTGATCTATAGCTAAAGTTCCTTCTCCTACTCATTAGCATGCATAACTCCTAAAATGCTTTAATTGACTTCCTGTAATACTGTAGTTTAACTTTTTATGCAGATATCTGAAATTATAACTTTTAGCTAGTCTGCACCTAGTATTTGGGGCTTCGCAGTGGCATAGTGTAAAGAATCCACCTGCTGAAACAGGTGACACGAGAGACGTGGGCTCCGTCCCTGGGTCGGGAAGATCCCGTGGAGCAGGAAATGGCAATCCACGCCAGTATTCTTGCCTGGAAAATTTCAGTGACAGAGGAGTCTGGCAGGCTATAGTCCATGGAGTGGCAAAGAGTTGAACATGACTGAGGGGCTGAGTACACACACCTAGTATTTATCTCTAAAATGTTTTTTTTTTTTAAGCTTACTCATCCAGCCTTATAGTCTCTTAATTTTTTCCCTTACTCTTCTGACTATAAAATATATATAATAGGTGTATTTAATATAATAGGTCAATTTCTAATCACTTTCTCCCCAATCTCCCAAAGTGCCAATAAAAATCACATATACACATTGATTTCTAATAGGATATATATGTATGGATAGATATGTTTCTCTAGACCAAGAAAGAGATACTTGTATCTGAATCTGAGGAGATAAAAGAGCCAGAAGTTGCTATTGTTTGATTTTACAAAATAAAATGCATGAACCAGTCCTGTCATAGCTACAAGTTTTAAGACTTTAGGCCTTTATAGAAACTTTCAGAATTTCAGTTTCAATCACAGCTTTCCAAATTTTATAGCCCTGCCAAGCTAAACTGCAACAGTTGTGAGCTTTATCTACAGAACACGTGGCTAATGACCTTTAAGGCAACTTGCCACATATGTCAACTAGGAAAAAAAGAAATGAGCTGTAATTATTGAGATTAGTTGCTTTTCTTATTTTTGCTCATTTATGTAACTTCATAGCTGGCATAATAGATGTAACATAAGAGCATAGAGATGTTTTTAAGGACAGTTTTTCTCTGAAATATGTCATTTTAAAAATTATTAAGAAACTTGGAATTTTTTGGCATTTTGATCTAAAATATGTCAGTGTTTCTCAAAGTAATTGGGTTGAATTTTTCTACAAATGTGTATATTGGCTTATGTTAATCTTGGCTGAACAAACTGTTACCAAGAGATTGCATTTAAAACAACTGGTGGGATTTGTGGAAAACACATTTCAATCACTAATAACTTGTCTTCATATTATATATCTCTTCAAGCAGCTTAAAGGAGTTTATAAGAAATTTTTAAAATTATAAATATCTTATTATATCTTACAAACATTGGACATTATTTTTATTACAAAGAATTTTATTCTTCCCATAAGGAAGAATTATCCAAAAATGTACAGATAAGCAGAATATTTGATGAAGCTTTTATTGATCTGTTGATGCTTTTGAACTGTGATGTTGGAGAAGACTCTTGAGAGTCCCTTGGACTGCAAGGAGATCCAACCAGTCCATTCTGAAGGAGATCAGCCCTGGGATTTCTTTGGAAGGAATGATGCTAAAGCTGAAACTCCAGTACTTTGGCCACCTCATGCGAAGAGTTGACTCATTGGAAAAGACTCTGATGATTGGGGTCAGGAGAAGGGGATGACAGAAGATGAGATGGCTGGATGGCATCACTGACTCGATGGACTTGAGTCTGAGTGAACTCCGGGAGATGGTGATGGACAGGGAGGCCTGGCGTGCTGCAGTTCATGGGGTCGCAAAGAGTTGGACACAACTGAGCGGCTGAACTGAACTGACAACTAAGCTGAACTTGATTTCTTAAGCAATGTTTTTGAGGGTCAAAAAATTTAAAGTATTGCTACAAGTATTTTATTGTTTAATAGACCTACATTCCTCCTTATTTTATGTTTGAATGTTAAGGGAAATAAAGAAAGATGGCCCAATCTAACAAGCCAACATTCCTTTTAAAAGGCTGAGCCTGGATATCATCTGAATTAAAAAGATGAAGGTTGTAAAAATAATTAACCTTCAAAAAACATGTTGTGATTAATAAGCTTTCATTAGAATAAATACCAAATATGTTTGTCCTCTAAAATTAATTATACATGTAAGTGTAACAGCCATAAAACCTATATAATTACTAAATTCTGGGCTGTCATATCTAAGCTAGCCACTTTTATATATGTATATATTTGAACTTCTATAAAGTCCTTATGAGATAAATGAACAGAGCAAATGTTGTGTTTCAGGGAAAATACAAATCACAGGAACCTATCAGATCAGATCAGATCAGTCGCTCAGTCGTGTCCGACTCTTTGCAACCCCATGAATCGCAGCACGCCAGGCCTCCCTGTCCATCACCAACTCCCACAGTTCACTCAGATTCATGTCTGTCAAGTCAGTGATGCCATCCAGCCATCTCATCCTCTGTCGTCCCCTTCTGCTCTTGCCCCCAATCCCTCCTAGCATCAGAGTCTTTTCCAGTGAGTCAACTCTTCGCATGAGGTGGCCAAAGTACTGGAGTTTCAGCTTTAGCATCATTCCTTCCAAAGAAATCCCAGGGCTGATCTCCTTCAGAATGGACTGGTTGGATCTCCTTGCAGTCCAAGGGACTCTCAAGAGTCTTCTCCAACACCACAGTTCAAAAGCATCAATTCTTCGGCGCTCAGCCTTCTTCACAGTCCAACTCTCACATCCATACAACACCACAGGAAAAACCATAGCCTTGACTAGACAAACCTTTGTTGGCAAAGTAATGTCTCTGCTTTTGAATATGCTATCTAGGTTGGTCATAACTTTCCTTCCAAGGAGTAAGCGTCTTTTAATTTCATGGCTGCAGTCACCATCTGTAGTGATTTTGGAGCCCCCCAAAATAAAGTCTGACACTGTTTCCACTGTTTCCCCATCTATTTCCCATGAAGTGGTGGGACCAGATGCCATGATCTTCGTTTTCTGAATGTTGAGCTTTAAGCCAACTTTTTCACTCTCGTCTTTCACTTTCAACAAGAGGCTTTTTAGTTCCTCTTCACTTTCTGCCATAAGGGTGGTGTCATCTGCATATCTGAGGTTATTGAGATTTCTCCTGGCAATCTTGATTCCAGCTTGTGTTTCTTCCAGCCCAGCGTTTCTCATGATGTACTCTGCATATAAGTTAAATAAGCAGGGTGACAATATGCAGCCTTGACGTACTCCTTTTCCTATTTGGAACCAGTCTGTTGTTCCATGTCCAGTTCTAACTATTGCTTCCTGACATGTATATAGGTTTCTCAAGAGGCAGGTCAGGTGGTCTGGTATTCTGAGGCAAATTGCTTCACTTCTCAGTTTGTTGATGTAAGTAACTGGCACCATGTGTGCATGCTAAGTTACTTCAGTTTCATCTGACTCTTTGTGACCCCATGGACTATAGCCTGCTAGGCTCCTCTGTTCTCCAGGAAAGAATACTGGAGTGGGTTGCCATGCCCTCCTCCAGGGGATCTTCCCAACACAGGGATTGAACCATAATCTCTTATGTCTCCTGCATTGGCTGGCGGGTTCTTTCCAACTAGAACCACCTGGGAAGCCCCCAAGGCACTATGTCATGACAAATAACAAATGAAGACTATTATTGATTTGAACAACAGGAATTAGCAGTTAATGGATCAAGACTTTCTGTTCCCTGGTCAAGAAAGCAGATATCTGCCTGTCTTAAAGGAGGCATATTGAGATGAAGAGAATTTTGACAGACCTCTTCAGGAGAAATCTGTTCTGTTCCCTTCTGTTCTATATTTTAGACAGCAATTTTGCAATTGTGCCTGAAAACCTAAGTTTTTCTTTTTTTATTTTAAAAATTGTTGTCTTTACTATTGCTAAAAATTACAAGGCTAACAATAAATCATAGCAAACCATAACTTGTATTATTCTGGTTAATAAGTTTTTCTGCCTTTCTGAAGATATGAATCATGTTTAAAATGTTAACTATTTGGGGACTTCTCTGGCAATCCAGTAATTAAGATTCCATGCAGGAGGCATGGATTCAACCCTTGGTCAGGGAACTAAGATCCCACATGCCGCTGGTGGTCAGTAAATAAAATAAGTAAATAAAGTCCCTGCCTCCCTGAACCTTTAAAAAAATTAATTATTTGGGGCAGAAACATTTTTAAGCCATTGTATATATTTCCTGCCTTCTTAAATATATTATATGAAATAAAATTTTAAATCTTTTTAATGATCCATGATTTTCCTTATGAAAACTACTGGATTATGCTCTATTTATTCTCTCAGTAATCAGTTATTGAGTACTCTGATAAAACAGAAATTTCTTGTTTTGATTAATTTACACCATAGGATGGGAGATAGACAAGAGAAGTTATAAGGTAACTTTACAATAACTATGCTGTAGATAAACACAACGTACTGTAGGAGCTCAGAAATAGAGGACCTAATTTAAAGCAGGAGTGGACTGTTTGATCTAAGGGATAGGAGAAGTTTCCCAAGATGGGTGATTTCCAAAGAATAAAGAGAAATTAGCCAGCTAGAGACGAGGAAAGGAAACAAAGAATTCTTTGAGCTCAAAGGATTTTGGTTTGGCATGATAATGGGGTGCAACTGGCAGAATTGTAAGATATTTAATGATAGAGAAGTCAGTGTAACCCAAATAATGAAGGATTTTGAATGCCATAATTAAGAGTTTGACATTTATCATGAAGGCTACTAGAAATTCTTGGAGACTTTAAGGAGACTTAGATTTATCAAACCCATGTTTTGGAAGGATATTCCAGTATAAATGTGAAGTATACATAGAAGGAAAATAGAACTATGATAAAAAAGTAAATTAGGAGCCAACTGCAAGATTCTTAGTAGTGTGGGTTCTGATGACTCTGAAAGTGTGGTAGCGGCTGTGAGTATTAAAAAAAAGAGAGAGAGAGAATAAATCCAAAAATTAAGAATAGAATCCAGGAGTTAAGAATAGTACTGATTTTGGTCCCAGCACTCACAGACTAAGGACTGTTGAATATATTCTCCATTTTAAACATCTATTAAACTAAAAAAAAAAATGTATGAATTTTTTTCTGGCATTGGAAGAGACAGAAGAGCTGTGATCCTAGAGAGAAAGGAAATAGATAACATAAGCTACATTCACCCCAGGTTTCTGGCTGAGAACACTTTCCAAACTGCAATACAGATTAGTAGAGCCCACATAGAGAGAAATTATCTTGATGGAGAGAAGAGAAATTTAAGTTCAGCAATCCTGAGGTGGCTGCAACTAGTCAATCAGGGAACCAGAGTGCAGGGAACTATATATAGAGAGAGCTGCCAAAATTTGCAGAGTCCCTTTTAGTCTTTGGCTCTATTCTAATCTGTACAAGCACAGAAAAAGAGTACATTAACCTAGCAAAGAAGAAGGCCTGACAAGCTATGAACTGAATGTAAATGTCCCAGTATAATGCTGAGAGATATTGCAGACAAGACCAACAGACCTTACTAAACACTCTGGGCGTTCTGAGGTCTTCCAGTTCTAAAGCAAGGATTGCTCTAAATCCATCCTAATAAGTCTAAAATAAAAATAAATGTTTGTCAAGCAAAATTGCCAGTAAATTAATTCACCTCTCAAAGGTTCAAAACTCTTTAAAGAAAGACAACATAATCCAGATTCTCCACAATTATCTTTCACAACATCAAGCACACACCAAAAATTATAATACATATGCTGCTAAGTCGCTTCAGTCGTGTTCTACTCTGTGCGACCCCATAGACGGCAGCCCACCAGGCTCCCCCATCCCTGGGATTCTCCACGCAAGAACACTGGAGTGGGTTGCCATTTCCTTCTCCAATGCATGAAAGTGAAAAGTGAAAAGTGAAAGGGAAGTTGCTCAGTCGTGTCCGACTCTTCGCAACCCCATGAACTGCAGCCTACCAGGCTCCTCCATCCATGGGATTTTTCAGGCAAGAGTACTGGAGTGGGTTGCCATTGCCTTGAGGCAACAGGAAAATGTGGCATGACTCCCACTTCCCTAAAAAAAAAAAAGCAGTAGAAACAGAATAAGGAATTACAAAAATGTTATTGATAGAATGACCAAACAAGGATTTTAAAATATTATAAATATATGTTCAAAGATTAAAAGGAGAATATGGACATCATGAGTGGAGAGATGGAAAATCTCAACTGATAAATGGAAATTCCAAAAAATACTGAAATTAATTTTATACCTCAAAATTATAATACTTGTAATTGGGAGAAAATTTGCCAACTGGTCTTAGAGAAGATTGGAATCTTTAGCAAAAAAAAATCTATAAATTTGATCACAGGTTACTAGAAAGTATAGCACATGGGGTTGGGGGTTGGGGGGAAGCCTGTGACCTGTAGAAGATTATCAAGAAGTCTAGCGTATAATCAGAATTCAGAAGAAGGAAAAGACTCAGAAGAAATATATTTAAATAAATTATGACTAAAATTTTTCCAAATTAAATTTTAAAAGTCAACCCACAAAGCCAGGAAACTCAATAAGACATTAATATTCTAAATGCTGAAAACAAATGTAAAGAGGAAATGTTAGAGGCAATTAGGAAAACAAGACATACAGAGGAATAGCAGTAAGAATGATCACTGACATCTCCTTAGAACTAGTGCAAGCCAGGGTCACTGGAGCAGAATCTATAAAGTACTGAAAGAAAAACCTATCAATCTAGAATTTAACTCATGCTTTCCTAAAATACTCTTCAAAAATGAAAACAAAACACATTTCAAATAAAAGCTAAGGAACTTTCTTTATATAAGCAAACCTAGTTCTGAAAGAAATCATAAAGGAAGTTCCTTAAGCTGAAATGAAACAAGACTGAACAAAAACTCCAAGTTATACCAAGGAATGAAGAGCACTAGAAATGATAGCTCTTTAGGCAAATATATAATATTTTTGTTCTGTTTCTTAATATCTTTAAAAGATAATTTACCTTTTAAAAGAAAAAGTGATAAAAACAAATGTGAAGAACCTCATAAATGTAATATTAAAACAGAAAACTGCACAATAATTTGGAAAAGGTTAAGTGTAAGTATAATATCCAATATTCTTAAATTATGCATCCTATTATTATGTTAGTCCCAGGTAGACTGTGGTAAGTAAAGGATGCATATAGTAAACCCTAAGGAAACCACACACACAAAGAAAGAGTTACAGTGAAAAGCCAAGAGAAGATACACAATGGAATACTTATAAATACTAAGTTAATCCAAAAAAAGAAAAAAGGAGGGAAATGAACAAATAGGACAAGTAAGAAATGAAAAAGTAAATGGTAAACTTAAATACCAAAGTATCAGTAGTTACATTAAATACATTAGTACTAAACATATAAATTAAAAAGCAGAGATCATCAAACACTGTGAAAAAGTAAAGTCAAAATATACTATTTTTAGCAAATCCCCTGGTGATCCAGTGGTTATATAAAGAATATATGTATTCTTAAAACTTAAAACTCAACATTCAGAAAACTAAGATCATGGCATCTGGTCCCATCACTTCATGGCAAATAGATGGGGAAACAGTGAAAACAGTGAGAAACTTTATTTTGGGGGGCTCCAAAATTACTGCATCTTTTTTGGGGTGTTAGTTCTAAAACGTATTGTAGGTCTTCTTCAACTTCAGCTTCTTCAGCGTTACTGGTTGGGGCATAGACTTGGATTACTGTGATACTGAATGGTTTGCCTTGGAAACGAACAGAGATCTTTCTGTCGTTTTCGAGATTGCATCCAAGTACTACATTTCGGACTCTTTTGTTGACCATGATGGCTACTCCATTTCTTCTGAGGGATTCCTGCCCGCAGTAGTAGATATAATGGTCATCTGAGTTAAATTCACCCATTCCAGTCCATTTCAGTTCGCTGATTCCTAGAATGTCAACGTTCACTCTTGCCATCTCTTGTTTGACCACTTCCAATTTGCCTTGATTCTTGGACCTGACATTCCAGGTTCCTATGCAATATTGCTTTTTACAGCATCAGACCTTGCTTCTATCACCAGTCGCATCCACAGCTGGGTATTGTTTTTGCTTTGGTTCCATCCCTTCATTCTTTCTGGAGTTATTTCTCCACTGATCTCCAGTAGCATATTGGGCACCTACTGACCTGGGGAGTTTCTCTTTCAGTATCCTATCATTTTGCCTTTTCATACTGTTCATGGGGCTCTCAAGGCAAGAATACTGAAGTGGTTTGGCATTCCCTTCTCCAGGGGACCACATTCTGTCAGATCTCTCCACCATGACCCGCCCATCTTGGGTTGCCCCACATGGCATGGCTTAGTTTCATTGAGTTAGACAAGGCTGTGGTCCTAGTGTAATTAGATTGACTAGTTTTCTGTGAGTATGGTTTCAGTGTGTCTGCCCTCTGATGCCCTCTTGCAACACCTACCATCTTACTTGGGTTTCTCTTACCTTTGGCGTGGGGTATCTCTTCACGGCTGCTCCAGCAAAGCACAGCCATTGCTCCTTACCTTGGACGAAGTGTATCTCCTCACTGCCCCCCTTCCTGACCTTCAACGTGGCCATGATCCAGCAGATGTTGGCAATTTGATCTCTAAACAGTGTCAGACTTTATTTTTCTGGGCTCCAAAATCACTGCAGATGGTGACTGCAGCCATGAAATTAAAAAACGCTTACTCCGTAGAAGGAAAGTTATGACCAACCTAGATAGCATATTCAAAAGCAGAGACATTACTTTGCCAACAAAGGTCCGTCTAGTCAAGGCTATGGTTTTTCCAGTGGTCATGTATGGATGTGAGAGTTGGACTGTGAAGAAGGCTGAGCACTGAAGAATTGATGCTTTTGAACTGTGGTGTTGGAGAAGACTCTTGAGAGTCCCTTGGACTGCAAGGAGATCCAGTCCATTCTGAAGGAGATCAGCCCTGGGATTTCTTTGGAAGGAATGATGCTGAAGCTGAAACTCCAGTACTTTGGCCACCTCATGCAAAGAGTTGACTCACTGGAAAAGACTCTGATGCTAGGAGGGATTGAGGCAAGAGGAGAAGGGGACGACAGAGGATGAGATGGCTGGATGGCATCACTGACTCGATGGACGTGAGTCTGAGTGAACTCCGGGAGTTGGTGATGGATAGGGAGGCCTGGCGTGCTGCGATTCATGGGGTTGCAAAGAGTCGGACACGACTGAGTGACTGATCTGATCTGATCTGATCTGAAAATTACTGCGAATGGTGATTGCAGCTGTGAAATTAAAAGACACTTGCTCCTTGGAAGAAAAGTTATGACCAACCTAGACAGCATATTAAAAAGCAGAGACATTACTTTGCCAACAAAGGTCCATCTAGACAAGCTATGGTTTTTGCAGTGGTCATGTATGAATGTGAGAGTTGGACTATAAAGAAAGCTGAGCACTGAAGAATTGATGCTCTTGAATTGTAGTATTGGAGAAGACTCTTGAGAGTCCCTTGGACTGCAAGGAGATCAAAACAGTCCATCCTAAAGGAAATCAGTCCTGACTATTCATTGGAAGGACTGATGTTGAAGCTGAAACTCCAATACTTTGGCCACCTGATGTGAAGAGCTGACTCATTTGAAAAGACCCTGATGCTGGGAAAGATTGAAGGCAGGAGAAAAAGGGGATGACAGAGGGTGAGATGGTTGGGTGACATCACTGACTCAATAGACATGAGTTTGAGTAAACTCCAGGAATTGGTAATGGACAGGGAGGCCTGGCATGCTGCAGTCCATGGGGTTGCAAAGAATTGGACACGACTGAGTGACTGAACTGAACTGATATATTCTTTTTAAAGGAAATGTCATTGAAATAAATAGATGCAGAGCATTAAAAGTAAAAGCATGGGAAAAGAAATACTGTGAAAATATATTAATGACTCTCTGAGTCATCAATAGAACAACTATACTGGGGGAGTAGTAACTACATGGAAGATTTGAGCAATAGTAGCTACCAACTCGGAGAAGGTGATAGCGTCCCACTCCAGTACTCTTGCCTGGAAAATCCCATGAATGGAGGAGCCTGGTGGGCTGCAGTCCATGGGGTCGTGAAGAGTCAGACACGACTGAGCGACTTCTGTTTCACTTTTCACTTTCATGCATTAAAGAAGGTAATGGCAACCCACTCCAGTGTTCTTGCCTGGAGAATCCCAGGGACGGGGGAGCCTGGTGGGCTGCGGTTTATGGGGTCACACAGAGTTGGACACGACTGAAGTAACTTAGCAGCAGCAGCTACCAACTTAAGCGAATTGGTTTTATAGAATACTACATTCAACAATAGGAGAATCACACATAACCATGGAGTATTCACCAAGACAGAGAACATGCTGGATCTTATAGTCTGCCACTGTTTCAAGGATCCTGGCAAAAGACATAAGAGACCAGGGTCAGAGATAAAATATTTTATTATTCATGGTAATAGCTAAAGCCAGAGTATCAGCAGTGGTTAATGTCAGTTCTCTGGGGACTGATTCCTACAGGATATCACTAAAAGTGTCAGTTGATAACTGTACTCACAGTAGAGTGCATTTACAGGAAAGGAACCATGAGTTTCAGTTCAGCTCAGTCACTCAGTCGTGTCCGACTCTTTGTGACACCATGGACTACAGCACACTAGGCTTCCCAGTCCATCACCAACTCCTGGAGCTTACTCAAACTCATGTCCATTGAGTTAAGGCAGGAGGAGAAGGGGATGAGAGAGGATCAGATGGCTGGATGGCATCACCCTGAGTTTAGGGAACCCAAATCTTTTTATAAAAGGCAGTAAGCCTGCCTGGCCTTTGCCTAGGAAGGAGACATTACCTTTATTATATTTACTGTAATAGACAATAAATAAGTCTGCCTTTTATTCTAGAGGGAGACACTATCTCTTACCCTTAAAAAGATATTCCAGAACAAAGGCCATCAGTACCTCTGTTTACAAACCATGCAGAGATGCAAAGGATCCATAGAGATGTGTTTTCTAATAGGGTAGTGGCATGCATGCTCAGTTGCTCAGTTGTGTCTGACTCTTTGTGACCCCATGGACTGTAGCTACCAGGATGCTCTGTCCATGAGATTTTCCAGGCAAGAATACTGGAGTGGGTTGCCATAAATTTAGGCAAATAGATGAACATTATAGAATAGGGCATCCATAATGAGATGCACATATTTGATCAATTACTTTTCCATACAGGTGCCATAATAATTCAGTGAGGGCAGAAAAGTTTTTTCAACAGATGATGCCAAAACAACTAAGTATATGGGGACAAAAAACTGTTTCCCCTACATCCCACAATACACAATAATTAGACATGGATTTCTGACCTAAACGTAAAAGCTAAACTTCCACTTTTGAAAAATATATGAGAAATTCTTTGTTACTATGGAGTAGGCAAAGATTTCTTAGGGCACAGAAAACACTAACCACATGCAAAAATTTGAAAGTTTTTTAAAAATATATTTATTTATTTTCACTGTGTTGGATCTTAGATGCTCTGCAGCATGTGGGTCTTAGTTCCCCAACCAGGGATTGAACTCACATCCCCTGAATTGCAAGGCAGATTCTTAACCACTGGACCACCAAGGAAGTCCCCCAAAATGTGATAGCTTGACTTTATAATTTTAAACTTCTGCTCATCAAAAGACACTATTTAAGAAAATGAATAAACAGGACATAGATTGAAAGAAAATTTGCAGTGAGTATATATGTTAAAGGACTTGTATGAACAGAAAATCTAGATTGTACATAGATCAGGAATTTTTGGTGTGGGTACATTAAAAGGACAAGGGGCAAGAGAGAAGAGAGCACTGCATGAGTGTTTGAAGTCTTGAGTCACCAGGTGTAGACTGGCTAGGAAAAAAGTAAGAAAGTGAAATTAATATATTGGAAAGTGATTAAGCAGCTATTTGACTAGAGATTATAATGCTTTATGAAAAATAAATAGAGATGTAAGTAAAGAATGAAAGTAGAGGAAAAGGAAGCAATAATTAGAAAGAGCATTACTTGTAATTTAAAATTTCAGATGTAGAGCATACTTAGGAAATAGTGAAATAAAACAGATCTGACTGATATCAAGGCACAAGTCAACACATGACAATGGGATGCTGAAAAGCAGTGAAGGGACAATGGCATAACAATATTGACTGGATGATATCAGGCACTAAGGTGGAAAGGAAGCCAGTGAGCCAGGTGCCAAAGCTTCCATGGTTATGAAATAATCAGAAAGTCAGCAGTTGAGAGTGACTAGAAGAGGATGAGAGTAACTAGTTTATAATGGCATAATGGACACTTACTGTACACTATGCATGGTTAGACATTTTCATATTAAATTTTCACAGTATCCCTATAATAATATTACATTATCCTCATTTGACAGATGATTCAACTGGAGTTCACTGAAGTTAATTAACTCCAGGTTATAGAGGTTTTGATAACAAGGCTGCATTCAAAACCACATCTGCTTGAATCAAAAGTTACTATTCTTACTACCGTGCCATACTAATTACCAGATTGTTGTTGTTCAGTCACTAAGTTATGTCTGACTCTTTGTGACCCCATGAACTGCAGCACACCAGGCTTCCCCATCCTCTACTGTCTTCTGAAATTTTATGACTCATGTCCATTGAGTCCATGATGCCATCCAGCCACCTCATTCTCTGTCACCTTCTCTTCCTACCCTCAATCTCTCCCAGCACCAGGGTCTTTTCCAGTGAGTTGGCTGTTCACATAGGTGGCCAAAGTATCAGAGCTTCAGCTTCCAGCATCAGTCCTTCCAATGAATATTCAGGACTGATTTCCTTTAGAATGGACTGGTTGGTTCTCCTTGGTGGCCAAGAGACTCTCAATAGTCTTCTCCAACACCACCTTTCAAAAGCATCAATTCCTCGGGGCTCAGCTTTCCTTATAGTCCAACTCTCACATCTATACATGACTACTGGAAAAACCATAGCTTTGACTAGATGGACCTTTGTTGGCAAAGTAATGTCTCTGCTTTTTAATATGCTGTCTAGGCTGGTCATAGCTTTTCTTCCAAGGAGCAGGCGTCTTTTAATTTCATGGCTGCAGTCACCATCTGCAGTGATTATGGAGCCCAAGAAAATAAAGTTTGTCACTGTGTCCATTGTTTCCCCATCTGTTTGCCAAGAAGTGATGGGACCAGATGCCATGATCTTCATTTTTTGAAAACTAAGAGGAGACTAAAGTAGTAAGTACCTATTTTCTACTGAGAGTTGAGAGAACCTGGAAGAGATCTTTTACCTTCAAAAAAGAGCTAGGTTGCAGTTAATTCAGTATGGTTAATGAGTTATTCTACAAAGACCTTGGGTGTGTTAAGGGAGGTTTTTGTCATTCTTAGAGTCTACCATGGACCACTCAAGGACTTATAACTCCAAACCTAAATCAATTTTTTTTCAATAATTAGGTCTGTTATTTATATATTTTTAATTTTTAAAATTTTTTTCAAGCTTACAATTCTTATTTCTTACAGTTGCCAGTGTCTTTGAAGGTAGATGCTCCTCTCTCCTCTCTTGATGTGTTTCTTCTAACCTAGGAGAGGATTATAAGCCAGATTGCCAAGCTTATTAAAATCATAGACTCTATAAAACTTAGTAAAAATATGTGCTACATAAGAGCAAATTGTTTTTTTGAGAGCGCCTGAGGAGGCCATCTATAAATAAAGGATCAAGAACTTTTGTTTATGTGAACTACTTTGGTTTATTTTTAATTTCAGGCTATGTTATGAGTGAGTGAGGTTGCTGGTTAACTAAATTCCAGATAGATATGGTCTTACTTTACAGAAGCAGAATAATAAAATTATTAAGTATAATTTGTTTAAATATTATTTGATTAACTTTTAGTAAATTTTAAATGGATGCTATTAAACCAAAAACTTTTCTGTTCTAATGTCTTCTTTTTGACCTATATATTTTTTTATCATTTGGAAGGTAAAGGTATTTTTAATGAGCCAAGATCTAAAATTTAGACAAAATGAATTTGTTTGGGGCAACTTCTGACAGCATGATTGAATCTCTGAGCTGAGCCTGGAGCTCATTGGATTGAAAATAGTGGTATCATAACTTAAAATGGGGGAATAGACTCCGAATGAGGTGTAAGAAGGATCAGAAAAGATATATTAAACTTTAGGACCACATATCTTGTGGTAATTTCTAAGAAACCAAACTGCATTCTATTTGTCTATATATATTATCTTTCTCCCTAACACAGGCTGTCATCAGACGATTTTAAACTACATAACCTAAACAATTCATGTCTTTGGGAAAGTTTGTAGTAGACATATTTCTGTAATATTTGGGTTCTATATAATGAATATGTATTATTCTTGTACTCAGAAAGGAAAAGTATGATAAGAATGAAAAAAAAATGAATAAAAATGTATACAAAACTTGCTAGCTGTTCAAATTACACTAGAATGAAACTGAAGTTCTACTTGTAAAGTGTGTAACAAACTAATTCTTGAAGCAAGTAGTCTTTATCACAAGAGCTAACTCTAAAATGCTATATGGACTCCAGCAATCAATCTAACTACCTATTATATTTTTATACCTATTAAGAGACCTTAAAAAGAAGATCCAGAAAAAGTAAATCCCTCTCGACAGGTAGGTGAGATACTGATCTGTGAACTTAGTTCACACGTCTCCATTCTGTGGCCAATGAATAAAACTTGTGCTGTGTCGATATAGAAAATAAAGATGACCCAGGGCTATTTTTAAAAAGAAAAAAGTCCAGATAGAAAAGACCATCCTTGCCCTTTGGAAGACATAGAAAAGCAAGGTTTATAATCTCACCAACTTTCGTTTGGTGACCACTTTTATCTGAAGACAGGAGGACAGAGAGAACCAATGCCATGGGCTTTCCTTTTTTCTTTCTCTTTTATCCTTCTGACTGTTTCCTTGCATACTGACAGACCATCACATTCTTCCATTAAAGCTCTAATATAGGTAGCAATTGCCTCTATTTTTAGGACCATATCATCACCTACAAACAAACAAAAATGTTAACTTGCTTATGTTATCTTTTTTCCAGTTCTAGGATATGAAGGAAGTTAAGATTGAGGACTTTTTTTTTTCTATTTTTCATAGAACAAGCCTAATTTATAAACAAATCAAACTGTCAGTTGCTTTTAACTCATTATTTAAACGGAAAAAATTTTGAGGTGGTTGTTACTTTTTGATTTTTTTTTAAATCTCATCTGTTACAAGTTCAAGGTAATCTTGAATTCCAAGTTTGATTCAGTAATCAACTGAATCAATTTTCAGTTGAAATTCTGAAGAACTGTATCAGTAAATGTTACTGATTATTTTTTGTCCCTCTGTTGAACATGTGTTGTATTAAATTTGAAGTTTAAATCTTGGGCACTTCATGTATGAAGTGCTAGAAATTATTTTGTAATCAACATATTTAAGTTTGTGTTTCCTAACTGTGCAGTTATGTTTACATGTAGAATATAAAGTAGAGGGCCTTCTAAGAAGGTGTTATAAGTCAATTTAACCTTGAAAAATGAATTGTCTCTTCAACTATGCTATGTCCTCTTGTGAATGTTTATTGAATTCATAGAATAATTGCTAAAGAACATTCTGGAGAATCTAGGGAAATGTTTAAAGAAATACCCTTAACATTTAACATTGTCCATGTGATATGTATTGATTTTCTTAGCAAAAGTTTCATAAAGCCAAATTGGCTGCACATGTTTTCCAGCATGTAATTTTTGAAAAAGATGATCCCACTGGAAACAATGATAAATGAATTTGCCTATAATTCACTCTGGCCATAACCACTTAGTCTAGCCACACTACCATGGATGTTGGTACAAGGACCAGGCGATGGATACGAAAATCAAACCACAACCACCACAGCAACAGGCAGAAACAGACAAAGGACTTCTAAAATTAGATTCTTTCTTTCCCATGGGCAGAAAAATAATTGCTCACAAAGTTTGATTTAGAATCATGAAATGTTAGGGACTGCGCTGGTGGTCCAATGGCCAAGACTCTGAGCTTCCAATGCAGGGGGCGTTCCCCTGTCAGGGGACTAGATCCTAGATCCCACATGCCGCAACTAAGACCTGGCACAGCCAAATGAATAAATAAAAATAAATGAATACTAAAAACAAACAAACCTTGACTAAATACTTTTAAAAGAAATCACGGAATGTTACAGCTTATGGTAAATCTGAGGACTAAGCATATGAGTGCAGCAAATAATTGTTAACAGTCCTCCCCACACTCTCCATTTTCCAACTCACCATCTCACCACTTGGGCCACTCTATGGGAGGCCCTCACTGTTTTGTGGCTGCCAACCATGGAGTAACCAAAACTTTCAAACACTCATTTTGTTAAAATCAAAAGCCTTGAGCCAAGAGTGAGGCAGGAAAGATTGAAAAGACGTATCATCAGATAGGTACCTTCTCATCCCTGCTACAGCCCAGCTAAAAGCCCTGTTTGACCTGTATTGTTTCTGTCGTTATCTCTGTGCACCAGTCTTCAGATTCCTCTCCAGAGGAAAAGACTATGAATTCCTCTTGTGAACCAGGCTTGCTAACCTGGAAGTGCTGGAGAGCTTCTCTCAGTGTTCCTGTTCCACCCGCAGCTTTCATCAGTCCCTACACACGTGCATCCCAGAGGATATTTCACCCCAAGCACTGGCCCCCTGCCTCAGCAGTAGACTACTGTTGCTTGTTGCAGTGGGAGTGCGGGTAGTTCATGATTCTCCTAGTCTAGCCCCAAAGTTAGGTAGAGAGTCTGTGCACCTCAGCCTTGGGAATGGGGCCTTTTCAGTGCTCCTGCCTCTATTCCCATGGCAACCAGACATTCCCTAGTTTCTAAGGCTCCAATGGTGACTCTCTGGTCTCCTGCCCTGACACTTATCTTTCTTGTGAGCATCCAGGAATTTTGAAAGACTGAATTCCACTTGTAAACCAAGCTCCCAGTTACCCTAAACTGATATGCTAGCCCACACATGGCTTGTAGGTATTTATTGACATTTTAGCTGATTTCTTCTTAGTTGCTTCCCTGAAAGCCACCCCTTCCTCCCTTGCTCTGCTAAAAGTAAAAGTTTGTATGTCCCACCTCCTCAAAGGGGCTTGCTGTTGTTGTTCAGTCACTAAGTCATGGCCAACCCTATGCAACCCTATGGACTGCAGCACACCAGGCTCCATAAGATCCAGTTCCCTTAGCTGCCTTGTAACTTTGGTTCTCTGACAAGTTTAAGGAAAAATAGGCTCTTTTGGACTATCTGGATTCTTCCTCTTGTTAGTATAGAGGCAAGATGTTTTTTGTGGCTTTCTTTGTCATAAACAAAACTGAACTTCTAGTTTCCTATTAGTGTTTAAAACAAAACATCCTTAAAAATTCTTTAAACTCAAAAAAAAAATCTTAATAGTCTCAGTGAATTGAAAGAAAATGAGGACCAACTCTGCTCTTGCCTACAGCAATTTCTCTGGCTTTTTCCTCTGAGGGTTGGGGAAAAACAGATCATCGCCTTAAGTCAAATACCTGCTTGGTGAGCTCTGAAAGAATGGTTTGGGATGTGTTTTCTAAAGCTTCTCACTCATGGGGCCACAGAACACAGGGTCCTGGTCACCCAGTGTTACCCACTGAATGTTTATATTGCTCTATTTTTGGAGATGGAGCTTTTAGGAGGTAATTAGGGTTAGATTAGGTCACGAGGGTGGGGCTACTCATGATGCAATTAGTGCACTTACAGGATAAGACACCAGAGAAGCTTGCTCCTCCCACTTCAAGCACACAAAAAAGAGGTAATGTGAGCACACAGCAAGATGGTAACCAAAGTCACTCCTATAGGATAAACAGCAAAGAGGGTGGCAACACATTCAAATGGCTCTGAATGAAACCGTTCTGTTTTTCCAGATAGATTACCCCAGTAGGGACTTCCCTTTTCTGTATCTTTCTCTTGCATACCTGAAGGCCTTCTTTTTAATTTACTTCATTTATTTAACAAATATTTACTGGGTGTTTGCCATGTGCCATTTCATTCTAGCAATGGGAGGCAGAATTATATAATATATGTGACAAACAAGTAAATGATATAGAGGGACTTCCCTAACAATCAAGTGGTTAGGACTCGATGCTTCCACTGTAGGGGTTATGAGTTCAATCCCTGGTTGGGGAATAAGATACTGCAAGCTGTGCAGAGCAGCCAAAAACCAAACAAATGAGTGATATAGAATAAGGAAATTTATAGGTGCTACAGAAAAAAAAGAAAAAGTAAAGGGAGCCAGAAGTGGTATGGGTGGTAGGTTACAATTTTAAGCAGGGTAATCAATACAGACTCCAGTGCAAAGGTGACTTCTGAGCAAAGAATTGGAGGAGGTAAGGGGGCTAACCCTGCAGATAAGCAGGGAAAGAATGTCCCTAGCAAAGGGAGTAGCCCACAGAAAGGCCCTTGGGTGGGAATGTGCTCAGTGTGTTCCAAGAACAGTACAAAGACCAGCAAAGAGGAGAGTAGTGGGAGGGGATGTGAGAGAGGCAAGGGACAGAAGTGACAGATCATAAAGCTACAAGTTGCAAGGTTTATCCAGATATGTTGCTTCTAAGCTCCATGCTGAATGCCTCTCCTATTGCTAGTCACAGTCTAAAAACCTTCAAATAAAGGCAGGTCTGTAATTTGGGTTCCTAACTGTGTAGAAATATATCAATATCATAAACAAAGAAACACAGATGATCAATAAGTAAAATGATAAAAAGAAAATTCAGTCTCATTTGTAATCACCAAAATATAATTTTCTACTATCAATACACATTAGTTCTTTAAAATCTAGCTTGACATCCTATTATTTAGTGTTATCAAAGGTGAGGAAATAGAAATTCTCCTATCAGGTAACTGGAACATAAATAGATTGTAGCTTTACTGAATGACAGCCTGCAAATACATCAGCAGCTCCTTAACTTGCTTCTTTTAACCAGTTTTCTGAGTTAACCAGCACCCATCATGCTCTCTGTAAAGCATAGTCTAGTACCATCTGCACAGTGAATGCTTGAAGCTGGGGTGGTGGTTGTGTTAGTCACTCAGTCATGTCCAACTCTGTGACCCCATGGACTGCAGAGCTCTTCTGTTCATGGAATTCTCCAGGCAAGAATGCTGGAGTGGGTAACCATTCCCTTCCCCAAGGACTCTTCCTAACTCAAGGATCAAACCCGGGTCGTCTGCATTGCAGACAAACTCTTTACCATCTGAGCCTCCAGGGAAGCCCTTGAAGCTAGGGAGCTTCTCTAGAATTCACCTAAGTATTGCTGCTTTCTTGCTGTTTAGTAACCCAAAGGAGTTTATCAAGAGGATTATGCTTTTTCTAAACTCAATCATTTCAATTCTATTCATTATTTTAATTATTATTTAATAAATATATAATTTGATGGAATGAAAATGTTTTGTTTTTTTCAATGGAAACCAAGTGTTTTGAAAAGATTCAATGAATATAAATTTTCAAAGAAGAAAATTGCTATCAAAAGTAGGTGAATCAGATGCAAAAGAATGCAAAAATTTTGAAAAGCTGCTTTCAAGTGTTTTAGGTTCTTTCTTCATTTTAAGCAAAGTGAAGCTAGAATCATAAATGATTTATTAATTACAGTTGTGATTTATGAAATAAAGCCTATTCAGAACAAGAAAACAAAACAGGTAAAACTTTGGCTCAAAACTGAAATGCTGGCACATGAAATACATAAAGCAAGTAAAATGAATAAAGTATGTATATATTATTTTAATAAATTTACTGATTTCAACAACTTCTCTTAACTAGCCTATCACTTATATACAACACAGTTTCAAATGTATAGGTCAAAACCTTAAGCAATATGGTCACATTAGCTGTCTAATAATGAGAAAACATCAGACAAATTCAAACTGAGGGACCTTCTACAAAATAGCTAACTGTACTCTGAAAGTGTCAAGGTCATGAAAAGCAATTTGGAAAAGATTAAGGAGACATAATAACTAAATGCAACTTAGTAACATGGATTGCAATCTGGAACAATAAAAGGATGTTAATGCTGTAGTTCAACTTAATGTTTATCAACGGTGATTTCTTAGTATTGGTAAATGTGCCATGGTTATATAAGATGTACATTAGGGAAAGCTGGCTGAAGAGAACTTTCTATACCATCTTTGCAACTCCTCTGTAAATCTAAAATTATTCACAATAAAATCCTGTTTTACTCATTTCTAGAAATTCTACTGCTGATAATTTATTCTAAGGAAATAAAGATATATGCAAAGATTAGCCATAAGATGGTACATTAAAATACCTTAAGTGTATAAAATAAATGATTGGTTAAATATAATTATTATTATAATTAATAGCATATTTCCTAGCTATTAAAATAATATTTTAGAAGTATTTTTAATTATGTTGTTTTTGTTGTCTAGTCACCAAGTCATGTCTGACTCTTTGCAACCCCATGAACTGTAGCCTGTCAGGTTCCACTGTCCATGGGTTTCCCAGGCAAAAATACTGAAGTGGATTGGCATTTCCTTCTCCAGGGGATTTTCCTGACCCAGGGATTGAAACTGACTCTCCTGCATTGCAAGTGGATTCTTTACCACTGAGCCACTTCTAGTTATATGGAAAAATATAATATTAAGTGGAAAATGAAGATTTGAAAATAAATTGTGGAGTATGAGCTTATTTGTATATCTGATTATATATACACCCCCACAGAATAACCACAGATACACGCACACACATACACACACACAAGGGACCATAGCTGGATTTGAAGATCAATGTTGCTCTGTTTTCCCCAAATTTAAAAATGTATTGCATTTTATGGTTTAACTATGTCCAGTGAACTTCAAGTTTTTGCTTTCTTCCATTTTTTTAATTCCCAGTGAGGAGAAAGTAGAACTTTCTATTTTTTTTCTTTCTCTTCCTCCTTCCTTTCTGTCTCTCTCACTCTCTTCTTCCCTCTCTCCCTCCCTTCCTCTCTTCTTTTATCCCTCCCTCTACCTATCTATTGCTCTTCCTACCTTTTTAAGATAAATTCCTGATATTATCTGTGTCTTTAAAATTTCCAGAGGAAGCCACATTTGCATACAATTAGTGGCTTTCTTCCATATGAGA
This sequence comes from Bos mutus, assembly GCF_027580195.1. Classification (NCBI taxonomy): domain Eukaryota; kingdom Metazoa; phylum Chordata; class Mammalia; order Artiodactyla; family Bovidae; genus Bos; species Bos mutus. Next base: position 54,950,080 of record NC_091617.1, read on the forward strand.
GTACCAGAGCTCAAACCATTTTGCTCCAAAAGTCAAGATAATTGAAATCTGTGAGAATAGATGACCATAACCCCAACAGAAGCCTAGTGACCAGAAAAGACAAAAATAAAAGTAAAGTCACCACAGAGACAGAAAAGGCTGGGACCAGATGACATGCCTGATAAAAGACAGGTTCTACATAGGTGAACCTGTCCTATATCAATCTTTCCACAGGCAGGCAGTGGCTTCCTGAAGTAATTATGTGAATGAATCCAAAAAGCTAGAATATAAGGGCCTCAGGATAATTTTACCATGAAACACTATTGACCTAGTAGAGCAGTGAGGAAGGTGTTAGGGAGTAAGATGATCCTTCCTTGAAATCTGAAACAATCAGTAAACAGTAATCTGCCCTGACTGATGCAGAAGCTACAGGAACATAAAGTTCATCACAAGCTTCCTCTTCTTAGACACCAGCCATTCTTAATGATTACCATACTTCTGGTTGCCTCCAACTTTGGCTGCACCAACGCTGGAGAAGGTAGTGGCTTTTTAACAAGCAACCAGTATCTGTGGGCAGTTTTGAAGTCCACCAGCACAAGGGGTGGCGTTGCCGGATTTAGCAACATTAAATGTAGAATTTCCAGTTAAACTTGAATTTCAGATGAACAATAAATAATATTTAGTACTAGATTTCCCAAATGTTACTTGGGACTTACATATATATATATATATACACACACACACACACATATACATCAAATATATATAGTTGTTTATCTGAAACTTCATTTACTTAACTTTATTAAATTTTAAACTTTCAGTTCAGTTCAGTCACTCAGTTGTGTCCGACTCTCTGCAACCCCATGAATTGCAGCACTCCAGGCCTCCCTGTCCATCACCATCTCCCAGAGTTCACTCAAACTCACATCCATCGAGTCGGTGATGCCATCCAGCCATCTCATCTTCTGTCGTCCCCTTCTCCTCCTGCCCCCAATCCCTCCCAGCATCAGAGTCTTTTCCAACGAGTCAACTCTTCGCGTGAGGTGACCAAAGTACTGGAGTTTCAGCTTTAGCATCATTCCTTCCAAAGAACACCCAGGGCTGATCTCCTTTAGAATGGACTGGTTGGATCCCCTTGCAGTCCAAGGGACTCTCAAGAGTCTTCTCCAACACCACAGTTCAAAAGCATCAATTCTTCAGTGCTCAGCTTTCTTCACAGTCCAATTCTCACATCCAAACATGACCACTGGAAAAACCGTAGCCTTGACTACACTGACCTTTGTTGGCAAAGTTGGCTTTTGAATATGCTATCTAGGTTGGTCATAACTTTCCTTCCAAGGAGTAAGCGTCTTTTAATTTCATGGCTGCAATCAGCATCTGCAGTGATTTTGGAGCCCAAAAAAATAAAGTCTGACACTGTTTCCACTATTTCCCCATCTATTTCCCATGAAGTGATGGGACCAGATGCCATGATCTTAGTTTTCTGAATGTTGAGCTTTAAGCCAACTTTTTCACTCTCCTCTTTCACTTTCATCAAGAGGCATTTTAGTTCCTCTTCACCTTCTGCCATAACTTTAAACTTCATTAAATCCTGTATTTTATCTGATAACCCCATCAAAATGATGAGTCCAAATCCCCACTGTAACAAAATGGGTATATATTACTTCTCATTTTTATAACTTAAAATATTGTGTGTGTGTGTTAGTTGCTCAGTCATGTCTGACTCTGTGATCCCATGGACTGCAACCCACCAGGCTCTTCTGTCCATGGAATTCTCCAGGCAAGAATACTGGAGTGGGTTGCCATTCCATTCTCCAGTGGATCTTCTCGACCCAGGGTTGAACCCTATCTCCTACATTACAGGCAGATTCTTTACCATCTGAGCCAGCAGGGAAACCCAACTTAAAATATTACTAAATAAAATAATATAATGGGAAACATTTTTTGTTAGACCTCATAGCAGCTCTAATTCCTTAGTGAGTTGATATTAAAAAAAAGAGAAAGAGGGGAGAAGACAGCTGACCTCAGGCACTCTTCTAGTAAGAGGTACCCCATTATCCTTGAGCTAGAAGTCTCTACAGATTAGATTTAAACAAGATGTTTTAGCCATGGGAATTATGTTATGCTATGCTAAGTCACTTCAGTCATTTCCGACTCTGTTGGACCCAATAGACGGCAGCCCACCAGGCTCCCCCGTCCCTGGGATTCTCCAGGCAAGAACACTGGAGTGGGTTGCCATTTCCTTCTCCAATGCATGAAAGTGAAAAGTGAAAGTGAAGTCACTCAGTCGTGTCTGACTCTTAGCGACCCCATGGATTACAGCCTAACGGGCTCCTCCGTCCATGGGATTTTCCAAGCAAGAGTACTGGAGTGGGGTGCCATTGCCTTCTCTGGGGAATTATGTTAGGCATTGTTTAATTGTAAGAAATATAATAGCAATAGAGCTGGCAAGAATAAAGGAACAAGCAGGACTGGCCTTTGGAATACAAAAGGCAGCTTGAAAAGAATTTATGGATTGAAATAAAAACCTTGGCCAATAAAAAATTAAATAAATAAATTTTAAAAATAAAAAAGGGAGCTTGGGAGGGAGATGAGTATCAAGGAAACATATTAAATTTCTTGCTAACTTGCTACCTAGTATAATAAGATGATATTTGATAGCTTGCTAACTTGCTATAGATAACAAGTTAGCAAGCTATCAAATATAATACTTGGAAGCATGGTTCATACCTCAACTGTAATTTGGGACATCCCAAATTGCATCTGCAAAAATCATTTGTCACCTTGGTAAAAAAGAATAATGATTATTAAGAAACAAAATTAAACTAAGCTTTTAAAACCAAGAAGTCAGGTGAGAAAACTGAAAGAAATCAGACAAGTTACTGATGTCAAATAAAGCAAGTAAACCTAGAAGAAAAAAAAAAAAAGATGTCATAATCAGCACCCCTGCCTTAAGGACATGAAAGTGAAAGTGAAGTCACTCAGTCATGTCTGATTCTTTGCGACCCCATAGACTGTAGCCTACCAGGCTCCTCTGTCCATGGGATTTTCCAGGCAATAGTACTGGAGTGGATTGCCATTTCCTTCTCCAGGGGACATGGAAGAGCCTAATTCCAAGGCAGGAAATACTTGACCTCCTGATATTTCCTGTTGAAAGGAAAGATGGTAAGCAAACTCAGGGCTCCCTGAAGCTGCAGGTGATAGCAGGGACATTGTCATGGTTACCCTTGTGTTTCTACTGTCTAGGCCTCTGTCACCATATTAATCATTGAAACTATATTAATCATTCAAACTGAATGGAAAAAGATTGATATTACAACTATAGTCCTAACATAAGATATAGGTTAAACAAAGCTTTTAATCTTTCTTTAGTAACAAAGCATACAGCCCTTTTGCACTAATCTACTTTGCAACTGTGATTTCACTTGCAATACAGTGATTGCTAAGTGCTTAATAAATGCTTTTTGATGGGAATGAAAATGTTTTAAGTAGTAAACGAAGGGCCAGAAGGAGCTTGAAGAGAAAATTGCCACCCATATACAGACCAACTTGACAGAAAAAGTCAGCTGGGCAAATATTTGACTTATTGTACTTGTTTCTTTTCTTTTTTTTTAATTGGAGGCTAATTACTTTACAATATTGTGGTGGTTTTTGCCATACATTCATATGAATCAGCCATGGGTGTACATGTGTTCCCCATCCTGACCCTCCCTCCCACCTCCCTCCCCATTCCATCCCTCAGGGTCATCCCAGTGCAACAGCGCTGAGCACCCTGCCTCATGCATTGAACCTGAAATGGCGATCTATTTCACATATGATAATATACATGTTTCAATGCCATTCTCTCAAACCATCCCACCCTCGCTTTCTCCCACAGAGTCCAAAAATCTGTTCTTTACATCTGTGTCTGTTTTGCTGTCTCGCATATAGGTCATTGTTACCATCTTTCTAAATTCCATTTATATGCATTAATATACTGTATTGGTGTTTTTCTTTCTGACTTACTTCACTCTGTATAATAGGCTCCAGTTTCATCCACCTCATTAGAACTGATTCAAATGAATTATTTTTAATAGCTGAGTAATATTTCATTGTGTATGTGTACCACAGCTTTCTTATCCATTCGTCTGCCAATGGACAGCTAGGTTGCATCCATGTCCTGGCTATTGTAAACAGTGCTGCAATGAACATTGGGGTACACGTGTCTCTTTCAATTCTGGTTTCCTTGGTGTGTATGCCCAGCAGTGGGATTGCTGGGTCTATTTCCAGTTTTTTAAGGAACTTCCACACTATTCTCCATAGTGGCTGTACTAGTTTGCATTCCCACGAACAGTGTAAGAGGGTTCCTTTTTATCCACACCCTCTCCAGCATTTATTGTTTATAAACTTTTTTATAGCAGCTATTCTGACCGGTGTGAGATGGTACCTCATTGTGGTTTTGATTTGCATTTCTCTGATAATGAGTGATGTTGAACATCTTTTCATGTGTTTGTTAGCCATCTGTGTGTCTTCTTTGGAGAAATGTCTGTTTAGTTCTTTGGCCCATTTTTTTATTAGATAGTTTATTGTTCTGGTATTGAGCTGCAGGAGTTGCTTGTATATTTTTGAGATTAATTCTTTGTCAGTTGCTTTGTTTGCTATTATTTTCTCCCATTCTGAAGGCTGTCTTTTCACCTTGCTTATGCAGTCCCTATCAAGCTACCAATGGTAGTTGGTAGTTCAGAGAACTAGAACAAATAATTTCACAAATTGTATGGAAATACAAAAAACCTCTAATGGTCAAAGCAATCTTGAGAAAGAAGAATGGACCTGGAGGAATCAACCCGCCTGACTTCAGGCTATACTACAAAGCAACAGTCATCAAGACAGTATGATACTGGCACAAAGACAGAAACATAGATCAATGGAACAAAATAGAAAGCCCAGAGATAAATCCACACACCTATGGACACCTTATCTTTGACAAAGGAAGCAAGAATATACAATGGAGAAAAGACAATCTCTTTAACAAGTGGTGCTGGGAAAACTGGTCAATCACTTGTAAAAGAATGAAACTAGAACTCTTTCTAACACCATACACAAAAATAAACTCAAAATGGATTAAAGATCTAAATGTAAGGCCAGAAACTATAAAACTCCTAGAAGAGAACATAGGCAAAACGCTCTCTATCATAAATCATAGCAGGATCCTCTATGACTTGCCTTCCAGAGTAATGGAAATAAAAGCAAAAATAAACAAATTGGACCTAATTAAATGTACTGTACTTGTTTCTATATGTCTTTGACTCCCAATAAGTTTTAAGTGGGCTTAGCTGGGCAAATGTGTTCTTGCTTGGTAGCCTATCAAAGAACAGGAGATGGGAATGAGTTGTGCTGTGTTTTCTTCAGCAAGGGTGAGTTTCTTCTGGGATGAGTAAGTCCAATTAAACAATTACTAGGTCTCCACCTCACATTCTGTATACAAATTATGTTTTTCATATTTGTTCCTTGGTACATGTTTGCTAAGAAATATTAAAAAGACTTTAAGTCAACTGTTCAATTATTGAAATTAATTCACTCAAGCATTTCTCAGGTCCAACTATGTGCAAAGACTTTTGCTTTGTGTTAAAAAAATTTTTTTTGATGGAACCAAGCAGTCCACCTACTAGGAAAATAACAGAAGTCCCTGAACATTGTCAAAGCAGCAAAACCTGGAAGCAACTCCAAAATTTATCAGTAGTATGAAGTGAAAGTGAAGTCACTCAGTTTTGCCCAGACTCTTTGCGACCCCATGGACTGTAGCCTACCAGGCTCTTCTGTCCATGGGATTTTCCAGGCAAGAGTACTGGAGTGGGTTGCCATTTCCTTCTCCAGGAGATCTTCGCGACCCAGGGATTGAACCCGGGTCTCCTGCATTGTAGGCAGATGCTTTATTCATACAAGGAAATATTATTCATCAATTAAATGAATGAGTGCAACCTGTACTCATCAACATGGATGAATTGCAAAATTTTTTGGCTGAAATAATGGAAAAATATGTGCAGTATGATTCAATTAGTATACAATTTAAGGTTTGGGGAAATTAACCAGTATAATAATGTTGAAGTATAGATAGCTAAGTGGTGAAATAACAAAATCAAAGGGAATAAAAATTTAGAATACAGGCTACCTGTATTTCAGAGGTAAAGGGGATATATTTGCCAAGGTGGGTCTGAAGAGGTGATACCATTCTGTTTCCTAGGACTAGAGGAGAGATATTCATTTTACTATCATCTGAACTTTACAGATAGGTTTTATATACTTCTTTGTATGTATGATGCATTTCAAAGATTATTTTTAAAACAGAGGCTTAAAAAATAATTGAAAGGGAAGCCACTGAGGGATTTTTTTTTTCCTGTTTGGATATCTCAGAAATACTAACTCTATAAAACATAACTTAATAAACTCTCTACCTAAAAAGAACTTTCTCTAGGTTTTTGTAAGTATTCAGATGTTATACAACTTGTGGAAGGAATGTTGAGCAATGAAGAATATCTCTTCTCCATCTTTGACTTTAAGATAGCCACATCATATTAAATAGGAGACCATATTTCTATTTAGGATAAATTTAAAAATAGATAATTTCTTTACTCATCATACTATATACAACCATAATATATGTTAGCAGAGAGTAATCAATGCAATGCCAAACAAAATGAAGCCTCAAAACTGACTGGATGAGTCAATGATCCCATTATACACATGGTGAGACTCTGATATAGAGCTCAGTTCAGTTCAGTTCAGTTCAGTCACTCAGTCGTGTCCGACTCTTTGTGACCCCATGAATCGCAGCACACCAGGCCTCCTTGTCCATCACCAACTCCCGGAGTTCACTCAGACTCACGTCCATCGAGTCAGTGATGCCATCCAGCCATCTCATCCTCTGTCGTCCCCTTCTCCCCCTGCCCCCAATCCCTCCCAGCATCAAAGTCTTTTCCAATGAGTCAACTCTTCGCATGAGGTGGCCAAAGTACTGGAGTTTCAGCTTTAGCATCATTCCTTCCAAAGAACACCCAGGGCTGATCTCCTTCAGAATGGACTGGTTGGATCTCCTTGCAGTCCAAGGGATTCTCAAGAGTCTTCTCCAACACCATAGTTCAAAAGCATCAATTCTTTGGCACTCAGCTTTCTTCACAGTCCAACTCTCACATCCATACATGACCAGAGCTAGCAAGTATTAAAAAATATTAGTGTTTACTGGTGAAAGAAATCAAAGAGGACACTAATAGATGGAGAAATATACCATGTTCATGGATTGGAAGAATCAATATAGTGAAAATGAGTATACTACCCAAAGCAATTTATAGATTCAATGCAATCCCTATCAAGCTACCAACAGTATTCTTCACAGAGCTAGAACAAATAATATCACAATTTGTATGGAAATACAAAAAACCTCGAATAGCCAAAGCTATCTTGAGAAAGAAGAATGGAACTGGAGGAATCAACCTACCTGACTTCAGGCTCTACTACAAAGCCACAGTTATCAAGACAGTATGATACTGGCACAAAGACAGAAATATAGATCAATGGAACAAAATAGAAAGCCCAGAGATAAATCCAAGCACCTATGGACACCTTATCTTTGACAAAGGAGGCAAGAATATACAATGGATTAAAGACAATCTCTTTAAAAAGTGGTGCTGGGAAATCTGGTCAACCACTTGTAAAAGAATGAAACTAGAACACTTTCTAACACCATACACAAAAATAAACTCAAAATGGATTAAAGACCTAAACGTAAGACCAGAAACTATAAAACTCCTAGAGGAGAACATAGGCAAAACACTCTCCGACATACATCACAGCAGGATCCTCTATGACCCACCTCCCAGAATATTGGAAATCAAAGCAAAAATAAACAAATGGGACCTAATTAAACTTAAAAGCTTCTGCACATCAAAGGAAACTATTAGCAAGGGGAAAAGACAGCCTTCAGAATGGGAGAAAATAATAGCAAATGAAGCAACTGACAAACAACTATCTCAAAAATATACAAGCAACTCCTAAAGCTCAACTCCAGAATAATAAATGACCCAATCAAAAAATGGGCCAAAGAACTAAATAGACATTTCTCCAAAGAAGACATACAGATGGCTAACAAACACATGAAAAGATGCTCAACATCACTCATTATCAGAGAAATGCAAATCAAAACCACTATGAGGTACCATTTCACACCAGTCAGAATGGCTGCAATCCAAAAGTCTACAAGTAATAAATGCTGGAGAGGGTGTAGAGAAAAGGGAACCCTCTTACACTGTTGGTGGGAATGCAAACTAGTACAGTCACTTTGGAGAACAGTGTGGAGATTCCTTAAAAAACTGGAAATAGAACTGCCTTATGATCCAGCAATCCCACTGCTGGGCATACACACTGAGGAAACCAGAAGGGAAAGAGACACGTGTACCCCAATGTTCATCACAGCACTGTTTATAATAGCCAGGACATGGAAGCAACCTAGATGTCCATCAGCAGATGAATGGATAAGAAAGCAGTGGTACATATACACAATGGAGTATTACTCAGCCATTAAAAAGAATACATTTGAATCAGTTCTAATGAGGTGGATGAAACTGGAGCCTATTATACAGAGTGAAGTAAGCCAGAAAGAAAAACACCAATACAATATACTAATGCATATATATGGAGTTTAGAAAGATGGTAACAATAACCCTGTGTACGAGACAGCAAAAAAGACACTGATGTATAGAACAGTCTTATGGACTCTGTGGGAGAGGGAGAGGGTGGGAAGATTGGGGAGAATGGCATTGAAACATGTATAATATCATGTATGAAACGGGTTGCCAGTCCAGCTTCGATGCACAATACTGGATGCTTGGGGCTAGTGCACTGGGACGACCCAGAGGGATGGTATGGGGATGGAGGAGGGTGGAGGATTCAGGATGGGGAACACATGTATACCAGTGGTGGATTCATTTTGATATTTGGCAAAACTAATACAATTTTGTAAAATTTAAAAAATAAATAAATAAAATAAAAAATATTAGTGTTTAAAAAATTATTAGATCACTTAATTTAGAGACCAGTTTTTCTTTTGTAGTGAGAAAAAGAAAAAAATGATGTTTAAATATATTTACCAAGGAAAATTTAATGGAATTGGGATTGTTTTACCTGTAAAAAAACAAAAACAAAAAACTACAAAGCAACTGATGGCTGGTCTCAGACCCATGAAGGATTTATATGGAGAACCTGAGCAGATGTTTCCTGTGTCTGGGGAAGAATGAACAAGAGACATTGTATTTAAATTGGACAGTAGATACATATACAGAAATATACACATGTGCATTAATGTTTGTTGTTTATAAATACATAAATCTGGAAGGATATGTAACAATGGTTAACTGGAATTTACTTCTGAGTAATAGCATCATGAGAAAGTAAGACTTGGGATATGAACTTTCTATACTTCTGATTTTTTAAATTGACAATGTATTACTTTTTATTTTTCTAATTTAAATTATTAATAAAGAAAAGTTGTAACAGGAAAACATTTGGGTTGGACAGCATGGTGGCTCTGATGTTGAGTCTGTTATCCTTGTTATTCTATTCTCCCTCCAGTTGGAAATAAAGGGATTTTAACCACAAGCATTGTCTTAGTCTGGAGAAGGAAACAGCAACCCACTCCAGTGTTCTTGTCTGGAAAATCCCATAGACAAAGGAACCTGGCAGGCTACAGTCCATGGGGTTGCAAAGAGTCAGACACAACTGAGCGACTTCACACATTGTGTTAGTCAAACATAATTTAGTCGTAGAGATTCACTTGAGCGAGCTTAAGCAAGATTATTGCACAGGACAGGAAGTACATCTGGGATAGTCAGGAAATGGAAAGTCAACAAAACTCTATAGATCAAATGTTGTCTTTTTCCTGCCCCACTGTGCTTATTTGCTTTACTTCTCTTTTTCTATATGTATAGAAATGGTGTCCTCCATCTCTGAGTCTACATTATTTTCCAAGACTAGCTTTTATAGCCAACCACCTAAAAATTCTAAATCAGGTTTTCAAATCCCAATTTGTCTCCCTAAAGTCAATCATCTATACCAGAGCTAACACTTTTCCAATTCACAGCGATGGAGGGTGAGCTCTGAGAATGAGAAATAAGCAGGTTCTCTGAGTTAGAATGTGAGATAGAAAGGGAAGAAGAACATCTTTCTAAAGGGTCCTAAATCATTGTAATGGCCTGCTATGGTTTAACTTTTGGGAGTACGCTATCTACTCCATATGGTATAAGGTTCAACATCATCTATGTTTATTATACTTATATGTGACTTTTTGGTAATAATGTGTTTGAATTTTCATCATACAACTTTATATGGGACTTTATATTGAGATTATTCAGAAAAGATACACTTCGAAGGATATGGGCTGCTTTATAAATCAGAAGCATCTCTGCAAATTCCAAAGCCTGGGAGAAGCCTAGAAAACATAAAATGCCTTCAGGGAAGGTGCAAACAACAAAAATCACCTTGGGACAATAGAGGAAGATGGCAGGTCATCAAATCCAATAACGTTAATGGTAGTTATATCCACGGAGACGGTGTCAGTTCCCTCTAGCCAGACAGACCGGTGTTTTGCTAAATGTCTGAGGTGAAGAGACAGGCTGAAAAACAGAAGTCATGACATGCGATATTCATGAAAATAATGTGTGCAAAATGGGCAAAAGAACTTAAAATTAAAAAGTTCCATTGTTAGGTATATAGAGACAAATGCAATCAGATCAAATTAAGGAAAAAACCTTTTGAGGGGATAATTTTTACTGCTATGACTATGGAAGTGAATTTTATGCTGCTTTGTTTCTCATCTCTGTTTCCAAGTACCATAAATGAACTGGACACGTAACTGAAAAAAAAGATGGTTGAGATGTGGGGAATTTATTTACCATGAGAATATATCCATTGTGAATCATATCTTAATAGCTTAGCTTTGTACATTTGATCATGCAAATTTTTTCTCAGGCAAGAAAGATAAGAAAAAGTCCAGACTAGGTTGAAGACTCTTTCAAAGTAAGCTAACTTAAATGCATTAATAAGGAATTCCAGAAATTGGTTCAGGTAATGAATGAATATAATCTAAACTAGAAGTTGTTTTTTTTAATATTGTCTATATTTGTCAATTAATTTGATTGGTATTAGAAGGTAGAAGTAATGTACCAATAGTTTTCTAAATGTACAGATTCTGCACTACAGTTAGAAATTCAAACTTTGCGTAGGTATACCATCTTGGGGATGTGTGCTATTGGTAAGCCCCAAGTAAGATTTAGTAAGACATAATAGAGAAATCAATGCATTTTAAAAATTATATCTGAACAGTCTATTTTATTTTTTTTAATTTTATTTTATTTAACTTTACAATATTGTATTGGTTTTGCCATATATCAACTTGAATCCGCCACAGGTATACACGTGTTCCCCATCCTGAACCCTCCTCCCTCCTCCCTCCCCATACCATCCCTCTGGGTCATCCCAGTGCACCAGTCCCAAGCATCCAGTATCCTGCATCAAACCTGGACTGGCGATTCGTTTCATATATGATATTATACATATTTCAATGCCATTCTCCCAAATCATCCCACCCTCTCCTTCTCCCACAGAGTCTAAAAGACTTGAACAGTCTATTTTAAACATGTTTTCTTGCATGAGAAATAACATCTTTACAATTAAAAATAGATATAAATTTAAACAAAATGATTTATGGAGTAACCACTTGCCTTAATACAAGCTAGTGGTTCACTGTTTTCAGAGGATAATTCCTAGACCATCAGCATAAGCACCACCTAGAAACATTTTGGAAATACAAAATGCTAGGCCCTACCCAGACCTACTGGCTCAGAAACTCTGGGGGTAGGGCTCAGCAATTTTTAGATGCTTCACATGCACACTAAAGTTTGAAGATCACAGCTTTTTTTTTTTTTTTTTTACCATTCTACTCTGATGACCTTCACTGAAAAAAGGGGGAAAAAATCTAAGGCATTTTTAGAAATGAATTCCCCATCAAAACACCTGCAAATTTATTTTTAAGCCTTGATGGATTAATCATTCAGACTGGGATATAAAGATTAACCAAAATAATTGCAATTCAGCAGCCTTTAAGCATTACATTATTTTAGATGAAAGAAGGCAAGTTTCCATTTTTCAGGTGAAAAGTATTACAATAGTATTACAATAATTTTTCTTCTGCTATTGAAAATTCTAATTATGGCATTCTTTGTAATCACAGCACTGCAGAAATGATACTCTGGTAATGACTGAGAATGTTTGTTTAATGAGGTTGTCTAATTCAGAACTTAAAATTGAAATTTGCAGAGTAAGTTTGCCCCTGACCTAAAGGTTTTTATACTGGTATTTCATGTTCCAAAAGATCATTCTTTACTCATATCTCATTTTCCTCACCTTCATATTTTTCCCAAGCATGAGACTTCTGAGGACTTCAAAGGATGTTATAAATGCTATTTAATGTAGGGAATTTATTACTGTTGATTACGATTTTATGGCCTAATTACCTACTGTTTCTTTTTCTTACATCTCTCTCCATCCTTTGCAGCTCACCCTTGTTGGTCTACAAGAGCCCTTAGATGCTAGAAATATTGTCCAGGGATTAGTGAAGCTAATTATAGATTAGGAAACTAATCTGATTTACTGAAGATATTAACAAAAATTTTACATGACTTTCAAAAAATCTATTTGGATAGATTTTTAGGCCTAATTGGGCTTTCCTGCAGACAGATGGCCCATTTTAAAATAGCCTCATTTAAATTACATTATTCTGAAGGAAAGTTTTAAATTCACCATCATTTATACAGAAAATAAATTATTACTTTGATTAGAAAGGAGAAAGACATTGAAAACAAAGGCAAGAAAAAACAGCCACACTTACATTTAAAAAATGCATATAAGTTGTGTAAAAAAAATTAGTCCTGTTTATTTACAAATATTTTCCCTTTTGGGTTTACAAATAGAATAAGAAATTTTCTTTTCATACAACTCTTTCTCTTGAGTATATATTCTCAATTATTTAATTTTGAAAGAAAAAATATATAAAATATAACGAGAAAAACCTTAGATATTATTGATTGAATTAAAAATTGATAACTAAAAATTATCCTTTATGTGAGTTTTATGATGAGTATAATTTAGCTATAACGCATCTAAAGATATACTCATTACAGCTATCAAGACTTGCAGCCAAACTTTCCCTGAACAGTAATCAAACTTTTGAGGCCATTCATTCAGTACCAAATAATATATTTCTTAATCACTGATGGTAGTATTATTGTTGGACATAACAGCTTGGAGTTATTATAGCAGGATGTAATGCTATTATTATAATATTTAGTCAGAGATCCAAGAATACTAGAATTTTGTCCCAGTATCATATCCACTTATTTAATTGATACATATTTATTGAACAGCTACTACTTGCCATGTTCTGGAGACTTAGTAATGAACAAAACAAATCACATCGCTACTTTCATGAAACTGACATTCGACATGGAGTGAAAGATGATAAATATATTAAATAAATATTTAATGTATCTAATGGCAAAAAATGCTGAGATGAAAAAGTCAGTTAAGAGACAAGAAAGTAGGTGGAGTGTAAGTGAAGAGGGAAAACCACTCTTTTTTTTCTAATAAGGTGGTCAGATTAGGAAATGCTTTTCTAAGAAGGTGACAGTTGCAGAGAGCAAAAAATTAAGAAAGACAAGTTTTATGAACACATGAGTTGAGAATAAGTGGTGAGTTAGCAAAGGGGAGTTGAAGATGATGAAGTATTAGGTAGCAAGGAAGAAGATCACTAAGGGCTGTGTAAAACAGAGTACATCCTTTGAGTTTCATTCTGAGTGAGAGAGAAAACACTAAAGTGTTTAGAGCAAAACTGATGTGGGTTTTTTTTAATAATCACTCTGGCTGCTGTTTGAATGGCAAAACTGAAAGCAAAGGCATACATTGGAAGCTATTATGATAGTCTAGGCAAGAGGTGCTAGACTTGGATTAAGATGGCAGAGGTAGATGGGGTGAAAATAATCACATTTTGGATATATTTAAAGATAAAGCCAAGAGGAGGTACTTATAAATTGGTGTGGGATGTGAAAAAAAAGAGAAGAATCAAGGTTGGCTCAGGGTTTGAGACCTGACCACTAGAAAAATGAAAGCTCAGCAGAAAATATACTTAGGGCAGGAGCAAGAGAGGGTATTCCATTATTAATAGAAATGTTGGCTTCTTGGAGGACTTACCACATCAACTGATGGAGAAACTAGGAGGAAATAATCTGATAAAAGATAGCAATGTCCAAAAGAATGAGGGCCATTCCCAACACAGTAGCCTTCAAGAGATGAGCAGGACATCTGTAGAATGAATATGGCCCATGCACAACAGAGCCCTCAGCATTGAGCATCCTCGGATGCAGGTCAGAGTTGGAGATAAGAAAAATGGATGACACCATATAATATATCTGGTGGAACTCAGGAATTATGATAAAACATCCCCAGAGATCCTTCAGAAATAACTGTGGGCAATTTTGCAGGAGACTGGAGGTTCTGCAATAGCAGATATAAAAAAAGAGCTATCAAAACAAAGGTTAAAATTAAACATTTACTTCATTTAAATAGAGTGTGGGTAATCTTATTTACATATTTCCTGGGTTTTAAAGAATTTTATAAGCAAAAATGAGAAATTGCTTTCGTGCTGCCATTTTTCACTAGTGGAATGTTTTGCAATTATTTTTGAATATTATTATACAGAAACTAAAAGTTCTAAAGGGGCATAAAATGTCATTTAAAATGCCTACAACCTTTCTTTCCATGTGATGTTATCAATAAAAGCTATAAACAGCTATCAATACAATTTTCAACACTAATAAGAAACAAATTGGATTTCTGTGTGATATTCTTTTTTGATATTTCTTATGTATGCTATTTGTGATCTTCTAGAATCAGATATATAAAGGTAGTTTACCAGCAGCTTCACTTGAGATAGGTCTGTTCAAAGATATATTACATTTTTATGTAGACAGGATACACAGTGCATGCTGCAACTGATGTTTTAAATCACTACAAATGTAGTGAAAGAGGGATATGAGGCTTTTCATATCATATCTAAGAATACAAACACCTCTTTTCTAAATATACAATAACAACTGTCAGTAAGAGCTGATCATTATTTATGTAATAGAAAAGATGCATTTGGCTTTTGTGCTACACACAGCTATTTTTCTCCATTATTCTTGCCATTTCATTCACTATACCAAGAATGACCTCACAGACAAGAAACAATGACCATTTTCTTCCAGGAACAAAGTGAGAATTATTTTGTTTCATGATGTGATTTTTCTTTCACAGTTCTGAAAGCCTTGTTGTTGTGTAGGAGTTATTTCTGAAAATCATCTTCACACCAAGGATAGAATAAAAAAAAGAGAAACCATCAATATGGTTTCCATATTTTATATAAAAAGATATTTTTCTTTCTTACCTTTTACATAGAAAGATAGCTATTTTCATATTTTAATGGAGCACTGAAGAGAAATTAAGATCCAAATGTTTAGGAACAGTTTTAAGATCATAACTGACAGAGTCCCAAATAGAAGACTGACTTTCCTTTGATAGAAAAAGTGAAGCCTATGACTTAGGTGGGGGAGTACAGATTTACTACAAAGCTTTTCTATTTACAGCAACATTATGACAATTAGGAATGATTAGGAACCAAAGTATATTAAAAAGCCACTGCTTATGTTTTTACCCTGGATCATATGCTGGTGAGCTTGTCATTGTGAAAAGGAATATAAGGAATCACTTCTACAAAATCTCTAATTAACCCAAGGGACTTTCCACTGAGTTTATAGCCTAACAAGGATTCTAAATGGATTTAAAAGGTAAGCTAATGTAGCTGCTGCATTTTCATGAATAATTCTCAAGGGTTGCAACTGACGTGAAATAAGGGTATCGTTTCTCCTTTCCATATACTAGCACTGCTTCTATGATGTGGGGAGAATTTCAGTCAGATACAAGTAAAAGATTCCTTGAGTACAACTTGGAACATAATCTCCATTATCATAGGGAACCTATTGGTCTTGTTCATCACTATATCTTTAGCACCTGCCACAGTGTCTGGTCCATAATAGGAGCTCAGCAAATATATTCAATACATGTTTGAGCCTGTTTGGAAACCATACATAGTATATGTACAATAAGTATGAGTTGCTATGATGTATGCGTTTCTTTGATGGCTCAGATGGTAAAGAATCTGCCTGCAATGCAGGAGACCCAGGTTCAATCCCTGGGTTGGGAAGATCCTTTGGAGAAGGGATCTTCTCCAAATTTGGCTTTGGAGTACAGAATGAAGCAGGGCAAAGGCTAACAGAGTTTTGCCAAGAGAATGCACTGGTCATAGCAAACACCCTCTTCCAACAACACAAGAGAAGACTCTACACAAAGACATCACCAGATGGCCAACACCGAAATCAGATTGATTATATTCTTTGCAGCCAAAGGAGAAGCTCTATACAGTCAGAAAAACAAGACTGGGAGCTGACTGTGGCTTAGATCATGAATTCCTTAATGCTAAATTCAGACTTAAATGGAAGAAAGTGGGGAAAACCACTAGACCATTCAAGTATAACCTAAATCATATCCCTTATGATTATACAGTGGAAGTGAGAAATAGATTTAAGGGACTAGATCTGATAGACAAAGTGCCTGATGAATTATGGACTGAGGTTCATGACATTGCACAGGAGAGAGGGCTCAAGACAATCCCCAAGAAAAAGAAATGCAAAAAGGCAAAATGGCTGTCTGAGAAGGCCTTATAAACAGCTATGAAAAGAAGAGAAGAGAAAGCAAAGGAGAAAAGGAAAGATACAAGCATGTGAATGCAGAGTTCCAAAGAACAGCAAGGAGAGATAAGAAAGCCTTCCTCAGCGATCAATGCAAAGAAATAGAGGAAAACAACAGAATGGGAAAGACTAGAGATCTCTTCAAGAAAATTAGAGATACCAAGTGAACACTTCATGCAAAGATGGACTCAATAAAGGAAAGAAATGGTATGGACCTAACAGAAGCAGAAGATATCAAGAAGAGGTGGCAAGAATACACAGAAGAACTATACAAAAAAGATCTTCATGACCCAGATTATCACGATGGTGTGATCACTCACCTAGAGTCAGACATCCTGGAATGTGAAGTCAAGTGGGCCTTAGGAAGCATCACTACAAACAAAGCTAGTGGAGGTGATGGAATTCTAGTTGAGCTATTCCAAATCCTAAAAGATGATACTGTGAAAGTGCTGCACTCAATATGCCAGCAAATTTGGAAAACTCAGCAGTGGCCACAGGACTGGAAAAGGTCAGTTTTCATTCCAATCCCAAAGAAAGGCAATGCCAAAGAATGCTCAAACTACCGCACAATTGCACTCATCTCACACACTAGTAAAGCAATGCTCAGATTTCTCCAAGTAAGGCTTCAACAATACCTGGACTGTGAACTTCCAGATGTTCAAGCTGGTTTTAGAAAAGGCAGAGGAACCAGAGATCAAATTACCAACATCCACTGGATCATCGAAAAAGCAAGAGAGTTCCAGAAGAACATCTATTTCTGCTTTATTGACTATGCCAAAGCCTTTGACTGTGTGGATCACAATAAACTGTGGAAAATTCTGAAGGAGATGGGAATACCAGACCACCTGACCTGCCTCTTGAGAAACCTATATGTAGGTCAGGAAGCAACAGTTAGAACTGGACATGCAACATCAGACTGGTTCCAATAGGAAAAGGAGTACATCAAGACTGTATACTGTTACCCTGCTTATTTAACTTATATGCAGAGTACATCATGAGAAACACTGATCTGGATGAAGCACAAGCTGGAATCAAGATTGCTGGGAGATGTATCGATAACCTCAAATATGCAGATGACACGACCTTTATGGCAGAATGTGGAGAAGAACTAAAGAGCCTCTTGATGAAGGTGAAAGAGGAGAGTGAAAAAGTTGGCTTAAAGCTCAACATTCAGAAAACTAAGACCATGGCATCTGGTCCCATCACTTCATGGCAAATAGATGGGGAAACAGTGGAAACAGTGGCTGACTTTATTTTTGGGGGCTCCAAAATCACTGCAGATGGTGATTGCAGCCATGAAACTGAAAGACACTTACTCCTGGGAAGGAAAGTTATGACCAACCTAGACAGCATAGTAAAAAGCAGAGACATTACTTTTTCCACAAAGGTCCATCTAGTCAAGGCTATGGTTTTTCCAGTAGTCATGTATAGATGTGTGAGTTGGACTATAAAGAAAGCTGACGGCGGAAGAATTGATGCTTTTGGAAGGTGGTGTTGAAGAATACTCATAAGAGTCCCTTGGACTGCAAGGAGATCCAACCAGTTTATCCTAAAAGGAGATCAGTCCTGGGTGTTCATTGAAAGGACTGATGTTGAAGCTGCAACTCCAATACTTGGCCACCTGATGTGAAGAGCTGACTGATTTGAAAAGACTCTGACTCTGACGCTGGGAAAGATTGAGGGCAGGAGGAGAAGGGGACGACAGAGGTTGAGATGGTTGGATGGCATCACCAACTCAATGGACATGAGTTTGGGTGAACTCTGGGAGTTGGTGATGGACAGGGAGGCCCTGCGTCCTGTGGTTCATGGTGTCAGAAAGAGTTGGACATGACTGAGCAACTGAACTGAGCTGAACTGAACCCATTACAGTATTCTTGACTAGAGAATTCCATGGACAGAGGAGCCTGGCAGGATATATATAGTCCATGGGGTTGCAAAGACTCAGATATGACTGAGCAACTAACACTACCCTTTTCACACATGTGCTCCCTATTGTTTGGGAGTGAGCAAAAAGGGAAGATTATCTGCAAGTGCTGTATAACTCTTATATACACAAGATATACAAGAGCATATATATTGTTGTATAACTCTTCAGGGGCAGTTAAAGAACTTTCTATGATCTCATTTGAAAGGTTAAGTTAATTTCAGGAAAAGCTACTATCTATAGTTTAAGTCTTTGAGCCTGTACCATGCACTGTTGATACCCCACTCATATCCCCTTGGGCTTTTACCAATAGAGTCCCCTCTACTCTCCAGCTAGCAGTATCTGTATCTCTTTAGCCAAGGGCTCATCTGACTGACCATACCAGGGCTAGCTTCTTGGAGGTATGACCAGTACAGTCTTACTGTACTTTCTATACTCAGATGGGGGCCTTATGCTTGGAGAATTACAATTCTCAGCTGTTGCTCTATTGAAATTCTTAGTAAGTTTGTGTTCTATAAGTGAAGTCCAGTGGGGCAGTAGAACATGTACAGGGGGTTGGAGCCTCCACTCATATGCACCCCTCTCCTCTGGCCTGACCCAGTGACTTCGGCCTCTTTCCGCCTTTGGCCGAGGAGCTAGACACAAGTTGCGTGAGAATCAGGGTCAAGCACAGGCATACAACACATTCCATGTGCCCAGTGATGGGATGGGTTGGAGCATGGGACAACTTGTGAGCATCTGCAGTTGCCCTGTGAGTATCCCTCTACCAGAGTGATATATTAAATAAATACCAAGCCCTCATAAAAACTCGCTCACATACACACACATGCATGCACACGTGCAGAGAAAGAGACAAGGAGAGAGGGCTTTTCCTGGATTTTTGAGCCAGGCGCTCCACATTATCATTTTGCTTTGGACCATGCAAATCCAATAGTTGACTCAGTGGAACTCTCTCTGCCCCCAGACATGGCAGAGCAGCAGTGCCAGAGAACAAATGTCTACCCAACCCTTCTCACCCCACCCTTAATTCAAGGATGAGTGTTGGAGCTGGTGGGAGGATATGTGTTCTACAGTGGCTCCAGAGGTCTCCAGCAGGATTCAGTTCCTTTTATCATGTGGTAATTTGATAAAGTGCTCTTTTTTCTTTTCCCTTTTGGCCATGTGGCATGTGGGATCTTCGTTCCCAACCAGGGAAGGAACCACATACCCTGAGTTGGAGTACAGAGTCTTAATGACTGAACCATCAGGGAAGTCCCACTGACTGATAAAGCACTCTTGGCCACCTTTCCTTCTCTGCCTCACTTCCTCACTTCCCCGCTGGTGCTTCCTAAGATTATCTTCCAAATATACCACTTGAATTTGAATCCTTGAGTATGTGCCTGGAGAAACCCAAAGTAACAGTGATTCAAAAGCCAATATTTGAGGCATTTCTAATATCTTTTACTAATTGAAAAACAAGTATTTCCCAGAGAGTGGGGTCCGTTCTTCCACAGGCTTCTCTGTAATTCAGAGGCTTTGGGGTTTGTATTTTTGTGTACCTTTTACTCTCCAGGATGCATAACCAAACAATCATTTCTCCTGTGTTTATTTCCTCCTTCTCCAGTTTGAATGCAAAGGGCTCAAGCTCTCTAAGGATTCCTCCTCATTCTATAACTCTATGACTCTCCTGGCCTCTTTTGAAAAGAAAAAGTTGTTCTGTACTTGTTACCACAACATACAATAATTTTCTGTGGATTTCTGAATTCTGTTATGGTAGTGTTTGATTTTGTTAAATATGACCCTCACTGACAAAAATTATACAATGTATTTATCATCATTTGTTCTGGAAAACAAATATATTTATTGAAATATATATAAAATATATATTTTATATTGAAACAAATATTTCAACTGAATCTGAAAATGTAGCTTCAACATTTCTTTCCAGATTTGGGAAGGAAATTGAAAATGGTGGAAAGGTACGGAATTTTTTAAGACCAAAATATGTTTTATATTTAATTTATTTCTAAAGTTTTAAATCTTTATTTTAAAATTTTATTTTTATACCATGAATCAATGATGATGATGACGATTCTGTGTCTTCAGGCAGTGCTGCTTTCTGATGACATGAAAGTAAGAAAGTTAAAAGAAGGTGCTATCAGTGTACTGGTCAAACCCCACAGTTTCAGAATGCCTTAGAGAAAAAAAATATGACACTGAAAATTAGTAGTTAATTTCCACCTGCTCCCTCTTCTCTCCAGTGATTCATGAACTCTTGGATAAAGCTGGTTTCAATCATTGATTTTTTTTAAAAAAGGTCCCTTCCCTTGCCACATCTGAGACCTAATAGATGCAGGATGGAAACAACCAAACTTGCTAAGGGAAATTCCAGATTATCTCCCAACATAATGACCTTACGCAGACCTCATCCCTTCTAGGAATAACCCTGACTAATAAGCCTCTCAACTTTGAGGTACCTGCTTGACCTATCTCCCATGATTTTCCAGTTCTAACTATCCTCTAACCTAGCCGTGTCTCAATTCCTTGTCCTAGTGAAAAGTTCATTCATGTCGTCATTATTTTAACAAAAAACTAATTGGTAACATACAGTGAGATTCAGTGATCTATAACTCAAGTACAACTGTGGCTGCAGAATGGCAGCATCAGTATCACCCAAGGAGTCTGTTAGAAAAGCAAATTTCTAGTCCTCACCACAGACCAACTGAGGTAGAATCCCTGCATCCAGGGACCCATGCTGTAACTACCTGTCCGGGTGATTCCTATGCAGCTATAGTTTGAGAAGCATTGGTCTTGGTCTGGATTGGGGCCCAACGATTGCAGTTCTAATAAATTTTCAGGTGATGTTGATTCTGCTAGTCCAGGGACCACACTTTAAGAAACATTGATTGAGAGGTTCAGGTTATTATTTCTGCTACCTAACAAATGCCTGTTTCAATTGCCTCAAATTATAAAACTTTAAGCTCTGCTTTGTCCAAACTAAATCAATTTTACTGTGAATGTTTCAGCCCCAACTTGCCAACTCACATCTTTTTAAATTTGGTAGCAATTAGAGACAGTTGCCACTTTACCCTGTTACTATTATATTCTCATTATTGTTTCACTTGCTTTATCTGAAAAGCTCATAGCATGTTCAACAAGGCACAAACTTAAAACTAGATTCTATGAGTATAAACTAAAGATTTACCATATTACCTGTCTAATTTTGAAATAGTGACTTACCATTTCTGAAGCCTATTTTCTTATCTGCACAATAGAGATTAGATGGATTGGAAGAGATTATGTACTTGAAAAAATCTAGCAGAAGGTCTGGTATATAGTAGATGCTCAATAAATGTTATTTAAACTTTTATATCATACCTTCTAAAGCCAGGTAATGACATATGTTAAATTCATTCAACTTTTCAATCTTGTTTATGTCTTCAGAATGCATTTAGTTTCTTTTAAAAAATGGATTTAACTTTATTGTCTATATTTTACTCCTCTGTTTTGGTGACCTCTAGGAAATATAAAAATACTAATTTTCCTCTGATTTTTAAAAATACCTATAATTTTAAAAGTACAACAGACTATAATAGAATGCTATTTATATAATAGACTGTACTAGTTCTAGTATTCAGTTTCCAGTATTTCCTTGTCATTTGATGTCAAATAAAAGTCATAGCAAAATGTACCCTAAAATATTTCATTAGGAGAAACAACTTCAACATTGACTAAACATTTCATCCAAGCACCTGAATTAAGTTTTAAAACACCTCCATCAGGAGAGGAAGAATTAGGAACACATGGACTAGAACCACATTGGCTAGTTAATAAATCAGGACTCATACTTGATCTATCAGAGTAAACTGCAAAGATTACAATATAGTCTGTTCAGTTCCATCATTTAATGCTGGGCTGGATGAAGCACAAGCTGGAATCAAGATTACCAGGAGAAATATCAATAACTTCAGATACACAGATGACACCACCCTTATGACAGAAAGTGAAGAACTAAAGAGCCTCTTGATGAAAGTAAAAGAGGAGAGTGAAAAAGTTGGCTTGAAACTCAGCATTCAGGAATCTAAGATTATGGCATCTGGTCCCATCACTTCATGGCAAATAGATGGGGAAACAATGGAAACAGTGACCGAATTTGTTTTGGGGGCTCCAAAATCATTGCAGATGGTGACTGCAGCCATGAAATTAAAAGACACTTGCTCTTTGGAAGAAAAATTATGAGCAACCTAGACAGCATATTAAAAAGCAGACATTACTTTACCAACAAAGGTCCATCTAGTCAAAGCCATGGTTTTTCCAGTAGTCATGTATGGATATGAGAGTTGAACTATAAAGAAAGCTTAGTGCTGAAGAACTAATGCTTTTGAACTGTGGTGTTGGAGAAGATTCTTGAGAGTCCCTTGAACTACAATGAGAGCCAACCAGTCCATCCTAAAGGAAATCAGTCCTGAATATTCATTGGAAGGATTGATGCTAAAGCTGAAACTCCAGTACTTTGACCACCTGATGCAGAAAACCAACTCATTAGAAAAGATTCTGATGCTGGGAAAGATTGAAGGTAGGAGAAGAAGGGGACGGCAGAGGATGAGATGGTTGCATGGCATCACTGACTTGATGGACATGAGTTTGAGTAGGCTCTGGGAGTTGGTGATGGACAGGGAGGCCTGGTGTGCTGCAGTCCATGGAGTCGCAAAGAGTCGGACATGACTGAGAGACTGAACTGATGGAACCCTAATTTTAAAATAGTTTTTAAATCAGATTTCCATAAAAGCAATGCGTGCATATGCTTACAAAAATCAAATAGAACCAAAAAAGTTATCAGGAATATCAGCAATTTCTTTCTCTACATTTCCCCAATCCCAGGTCCTGTTCCCTAGAGGCAACCTCTCTTTAACTACTAATTCCTGTATTTATAAGTAGTATGTTTATATTGCTATTCTTGATATACCATTGTTACATACGTTTTATGCCATTCTATGATAAATGAGAATTTGGCTATTTCAACACAACTACCACCACCCCTCTTCCATTCCTCCCACTAGAACTATGTCAATTTTAATTAAATAATCTAATCATGTTTAGAGTATTTTGACTATATATAGATGTTCACTACAGAGAAAAGTAGTGGTATTATCAGTCAGTTTCACTATGTTTACATTTTCTTTCTTAGTGTTTTAAGTTTTGTTCCTAGAATTCCTAATTATTTTACTTTATTCTTGCAGGTTCTTATAACCATCTTCCCCACTCTCTCTCCTAGCCTTACTACAGCAAGTTTCCATCTCAAGTTTCTGCTTCCACTGAGGCTGCTGCCCTTACCCAGCCCCTATATCAATAAATTGCAAAAAGTTCCTTCTAGTGAGTAAATTAGAAAATGGAGACTCACCCTGGCGGAACCAGTCAGGTTAAAGCAAGCATGAAGGGCACAGACTTAGGTAAACAAGGATGGCTTTCAGTCTCTATTTGCACCCCAGGGCCAGACACTGTTACCCACACAGTACTACTTGGCTAATAATACTTTGCAGACCTGAAAAGGTGGATCCCCAGCTGCAACTTGGGTTTAGACATACTTTGTTGGAATCTTCCAGTGTATTAAAATGTATTAGAATTAATTTAATTAATTAAATTAATATTTGACAATATGCTCTGTTAGTGAGAACATGGCTAAGCAGTTACCTTCATACATGGTTAGTAAGAAAGCAAAAAAGAAATCACACAATCCTCACAGAGAGAAATTTGACAAATTCTAATGCAGTTACATATGTATTTATCCTGTGACACATAAATTCCAATTCTAGGTATCTGTTGTAAAGATTTACTGGTAAAAATTCAAAATGACTGGTGTCCAAGGCTATACTTTGTTTTACAATAGCAGTAAGCTGGAAAAAACAAACTTCTATTAAAGTAGAGTGGCTGCGTAAAGAAGTGTTGGCAAACATTTTCTTCTTTTTAAAAAATATTTATTTATTTATTTTTGACTGTGCCGGGCCTTTGCTGCTCAAGCTTCTCTAGTTGTGGGAAGCAGGGGCTACTTTTTGTTCGAGTGCACATACTTCTCACTGCGCGGCTTCTCTTGTTGCAGAGCATGGGCTCTAGAACTCACGGGCTTCAGTAGTGGCAGCGTGTCGGCTCAATTGTGGTTTCCGGGCTCTAGAGCACAGACTCAAACTCAATAGTTAGGGTACTCAGGCTTAGTTGCTCTGCAGCATGCAGGATCTTCCCAAATCAGAGATTGAACCTGCATTGGCAGGTCTCTTGCATTGGCAGGTGGATTCTTTACCACCTGAGCCACCAGGAAAGCCCAAATATTTTCTATTTGGCCAAATAGTTAATAATTTGGGCTTCATGGGCATAGAGTCTCTGCAGCAATACTCAAATCTGCCATCATAGTACAAAAGCAGCTATAGACAATAAATGAGTGTATCTGTGTTTCAATAAAACTTTATTTGTAGTCACTGAAATTTGACTTTGTATAACTTTTGTGCTACAAAATATTCTTCTTTTGTTCTCAGCCACTTAAAAACATAAAAGTCATTCTAGGCTTGAAGTCCATATAAAAACAGATGGCAGGGTAGATTTGGCTCTCAGACTGTAGTTTGTCAGTCCTGGGAAAAATCATAGTATATACCAATGTTATCCTGAAGTGAAGTGAAGTGAAGTTGCTCAGTTGTGCCTAACTCTTTGCGACCCCATGGATAGTAGCCTGCACCAAGCTCCTCCGTCCATGGGATTTTCAAGGCAAGAGTACTGGAGTGGGTTGCCATTTCCTTCTCCAGTGGATCTTCCCAACCCAGGGATCGAACCCAGGTCTCTCACATTGTAGACAGACGCTTTACCATCTAAGCCACCTAAAGAATTGAGGAAAATACCTGTATTATGATATGGATCCAAACTGTGTTAAGTGAAAAAACAAGGGCAGATAGGTGTTGATTGTATGCTATTGTTTGTGTAAGAAATTGAAAGAAATATGAGTACATATGTATATTGTTTATATTTTCAAAAAGAAATGATGGAAAGATAAACCAAAAACTAGCTAAAGCAGTTACTTAAAAGGGGAGGTACAAAACAAGGTGATAGGGATAGAAATGAGAGCAAGACTTCTGTGAATATAACTTATTGTTTTGACTCTGAAATATAGTTTTGACATAATTAACAAAACAAAGTCACAAAGAAAAAAGTTATTTAGTTACCCACATTTAGAATCTAAACTTCCTTTCTCTTGAGATATCGAAAGCTCTGTCTGGCCTCATCGAGTCTACCTTCCCACATGGCAGCAGTCTGAGTAAGCCATGGTTTAGCAACTTTCTTTTCAGTAAGACATATATTCTGGGTGGGTATTAAAGTTTGCAACTTCTGCCCTAGGAGAAGCAAATGAATTAATATTTGATGCTTAGTAGGGTGGTAATAGAAAACTATTCATTATTTTGAGCACAAGCATGCAATGATAAAAGTAGTATTTCAAGAAGATTAATCTCTCAGTGTTGCATGCACTGATTAGTAGTGGGATCTAGAGCCTGATTCCAGAAAATCAGGAGACAGAGACAGGTTTCTGAAGGCCCTGTCCAGGGAGCCTGTCCC
Organism: Bos mutus; assembly: GCF_027580195.1. Lineage (NCBI taxonomy): Eukaryota > Metazoa > Chordata > Mammalia > Artiodactyla > Bovidae > Bos > Bos mutus. The sequence goes on from NC_091617.1 coordinate 54,976,420, forward strand.
ACTGAGACTCACTTGACGCTGCCCTAGGCATGGATCCCCCAGGCCTGCAGCATCAAATACTGATCATCATTGCCATTCAGGTGAAGCTCAGGCCTCAAAGCCTAGATCGCTCACACACTCACCTCCTGGGCCCCAAAGGCCTGCTGAAGCCAGCTGCTTGACCACCTCCTCAATAGGAGCCATGGTCGAGTTTGGGAAGGAGCTGCTTTCCTGGGACTAGGGAACCAGTGTGCCCGTCAGTCAGGCCATGCTTGTTAGGACTTCTGGATGGCCGCGTGGCTCCAGGTCGGGCAACGTTCTGTGGCCAAGTTGGGGCATCGGGGTGACCAGCCTCAGGTGCCTAGGTGGTCAGTAGAGGGCAGCCACCCATGCTTCACCTTTCTCCATCCTGCACCCAGTGCTTTGCAGAGATGAGAGCAGGGGTGGGAGGTGGCTTGGGGTGGGGCACTGAGCCTGCGGCTGTGGAGCTGTCCAGGCATTGTGCTTCACGACTAGGGCTCCCTTGCCCCGCCGTCTGGGGGCACACCCACTGCCCTGAAATCACAGCTGTGGCACTAGAAGTGTCTGGGGAGCCAACTGCCCCTTCTCAGAGCCAGAGGACAGGTCACTGTGCAGGGAGCAGCCTTAGAAAACATCTATAAGGTGCCTCAAGCATCATGCCCATCCTCTGGCAGACTCAGGGTCAGATCTTGAACTCAGGCCACCGGGTGTGGATGGAACTTTATTTCAATAAAAAGACCAGTGGCCTGTCTCTGGAGGGTGGCAGGAGAGCAACACCAAGGTGTGGGGAAAAAAAAAACAAAAACAGTTTTGCTTAAAAAAAAAAAAAAAAGGAATTGCCCACGCTGTCTAGGATAGGTCCTGGACTTGATCCATTTCTCCCATCCTGTACAGCATCCTTCCTTTCACAGCACGTTAACTTAGGTCAACCGATTCAGTTCTGTGTGTCCTTGGCCCGTGTCAACAAAAAAGCAAATATGTTAAAATGGGATGAGTTCTGCAGGTCCTTCCAGCTCTAAGATTCTATCAGCCAGAGAACTGTGTTTCCATATGTGGGAGGGGGTGTGGAGAAGAGGTAGTAGTATTTAGCTTCGATGCCCCCCCCCCATTCCTGTCCTTTAACTATAAAGGAAACCAGGAAATAGAATATATTTGATCCAGCATGCATATGAAAATTAGACTATAGCTGGTCCCCAGAAACGACTTCTAGGGTCACCCTGTATGTCTCTGCAGACATTGGGAGGCTCTCCTGAAGTCTCATCTTTCATGGGTAGACTAGCCTACCACCTCTCACCTTACACCCAATTACTTTCTTAGGAGTAGGGATTTTAGTTAACGAAATGCATACACTGGCATAAGTACTCAATCTTAAAACTCTACTTGTTTCCAGAGCATTCATGCTGTAAATAGCCATCAATCCTACTTTGCGTGTGTATAGTTTTTAGATAATTCCTTTTGTACAAATTAAATAGTTTCATCATGGCTGTCTTACTTCTCTCGATGAAGATGATAAGATCTCATTTTCCTTTCAGCTTGGGAGAAAGATCCTGGAGAAGCTTTAGAAAGATCAGTAAATCAGTCTTTCTTTCCCATTTTCTCAAAAAACTCCATGGCTTATCTTCCCCATCATATGAGAAAGACTCCTTTTCAATATACTCTCCAATTTTGAGAGAAACAAACTGCCAGGAGCTGAATTGCTATCCTGTGGCTAACAGGAAATTCCTGGCTTCTAACTTCTGGCTCTAACTTCTATGGGTACCTCTTTAAATTGTGAAGATTAGTGACACAGTAGATCACTGCGGGCTGTCCTGCCTTATGAGAAGACCTTTGGGTACACGTGCTTTCCTCTTTATTCCCTGAGTCAACGACTACAGGCAGCAGGAATTCTTAAGAACAAAGACATGCCTTACACATCAAGTATTATAATTTTTGTATAGTGTAACAAGAAATCCAGTATCCTATAGACAAAATAAAATTGGAGGTACAATCCTTGAATATTTATAAACCACTCTTATTTTTTATATTTCAAGATAAGAACCACAGCCAGCCAAACAGGCAACTTGGGAGCCTCAAAAGCATCAATCAGTCAATTTCATAGTTGGCATCACTGCCTTTTTTGGGGACCACTTTGTATGAGGTAGAAGGTGCCCCTGCTCTCACTAGGACAGACGAAGAGAGGTGAATAAAGAGGGTAAGAGTGAGCCAGCCTATTCTCCATGGAAGAGCAGAGAAAGGAGAATCAGTGAATACTCGCTCTTTCACCTCTTTCCCAAATGCCTCTTACTGTTTTTGCATTATGTGTCTTTTCCTTCTAAACTTGGACTGTTTGCATAGATCAACAAAAAGGTGTCTCTAACCTTGCCAATGATGTTGAATTTTCAAGAACTGCTTGACTTCCTCTAGACCAGATTTTTAGATTTGGGATCTGAAACTTTGCTATTTAAATTGCTCTTTTCCTCTTCTCTTTCCATGATTTTTCTATGTCCCAATATACAGAAGAAATATATGAAAAAAAAATATGGAATATATTCATTACAAGCATTATCTATTCTTTGATTTTCTTCATTTGTTCATTTAACAAATATTCTTTGAATGCATCTATATATTAGCTAAGTGCTGGGTATGTATGTAGTAGTCAGCCAAATAGACTAGGTTATAATGAAGCTTATACTTTTGTGACCTTAAATCAAATAAATATTTGCCATATAAAGAAATAACCAGGGATAACCAATATAGAATGGAAGGTCAGCAAAGACTTCTCTGAGGGAATAACACATATGAACATCATATGAACAGTAATATTATATGAAATATGAAAAATATTTGATGACGATTCTAAATAAATTAATCTACCTTATGATATAAAAATAATTACATATTTGTAAAATAAATGTAATAGAAAATTTGAACGTTTATTTGTGTGTAAAGGTCTATTTTGTCTGTTTGTTTTTTTAAAAAAATTGAGATCAGTTTCATCCAGCAAACTTGCACTTTTCTAGTACTATCAGAGAAGATCCCAGATAAAAATAGTTCTTTTTTTGATGTGAGTGGGGCTTACTAAATAAAGCAGTAATGGCAAAAGCAGTGAACCAGATACACTTAGATTTATAAGGAAGGAATTTAAAATCTCAATATGAATGAGAGAGGAAATCTGTTTAATATTATAAGCAGACCTGAACTCTTCTTTGATTATGCCTTTGCAAGCAATTGCAAAGGAAAGAACATACAACATGAAGGAAGCATTTTTCTAGACACTATCTTGGTTAAACTTGTGAATCCATGAAATACAGTCTGCCTCAAAGTAGGCCCAGATTGGGCCCACCTTCAAAATTACTGAATTAATAAGATAACGCATTTATAACTTGCTTTCTCATTTATAAAATGCTTAATTAACATCCCACCTGATTCTCAAAACAGATCTTTGAAGAAAGTATTATCACTATGCTGCTGCTGCTGCTAAGTCGCTTCAGTCGTGTCCGACTCTGTGCGACCCCATAGACAGAAGCCCACCAGGCTCCCCCGTCCCTGGGATTCTCCAGGCAAAAACACTGGAGTGGGTTGCCATTTCCTTCTCCAATGCATGACAGTGAAAAGTGAAAGTGAAGTCGCTCAGTCGCGTCCGACTCTTAGCGACCCCATGGACTGCAGCCTACCAGGCTTCGCCATCCATGGGATTTTCCAGGCAAGAGAACTAGAGTGGGGTGCTGCACTATACTACCATTTTAAAGAAAAAGAAAAAAAAAAAATAGAACTTAGGTGATATACTTAAAGTGAATTAGTAAGTGGGGAAAATAAGCTTCAGAACTTGAATTTCTGACATGAAAGCCTGTGGACTTGGTGTTGAATCACATTGCTAAGCCTTGTAAATCAGTCTCTAAGGCTGTCCCAAGAGAAGTGACAGACAGACTTCATATGGTGAAATGGCAGTTGGACAATCATACTTTCTGCTATGTCCCTTCATGGAGAGCAAGAGGTCACAGCCTCATTTCATCCTAGATTTCTTCAGAGACCCATTAAAGGATCTCACATTCGAAAGCAAAAGGGCAGATAAATCTTCACTTTCAACACGGTTCTGTGGCACTTGTGACTAGCGCCTGGAGAAGCAAACTTGGCTCAGGTGAGACCAACACCTGAAACTCATAGATTCATTTCTGCCTTGAGTGTCTTTCATAAAGATGGATGAAAAAAAAAAAAAAAAAGGAGGGTACAGAGGTCTCTGAGTAAAGTGAGAACTTGTAAGCATACTGTGAACATTTCCTCCCAGAACAGTATTAGTGGAACAGGTTCTTCACAAGCCTGATTTGCTCCTTTTTTTTTTTTTTTTTGCCCGCCAAAAATACAATTTATTTAATTTTTCAATTATCAAAGATTATAATTGTACAATATTGAGAAGTATAGAATAAAATCAATTATTGGATGACAGTTGCTCTACAGTATTGTGTTGGCCTCTGCCACACATCAACACAAATCAGCCACAGGTATACATATGTCCCTTCCCTCCTGAACCCCCCTCCCATCTCCCAACCCATCCCATCCCTCTAGGTTGTCACAGAGCACTGGATTGAGCTCCCTGTTTTACACAGCAAATTCTCACTATCTATTTTACATGTGATAATGTATATGTGTCCATGATTCGCTCCTTAAAAACCTAGAATTCTGAAAGGAAGTGTGTGTATGTCCCAATAATTTCAATATTTTTAAAAAAGCAAGTTTCTGTCCTCAAGCAACATGATAATAATTACAGTAATAGTAATAATAATAATAGTGATGTGGAAAATAGGACACTTTTACTTATTTTGTCTCCGTTATCAGTTTAAGCATCCTTGAATTATTTTTCATTCCAGAGTATTTAGGTGGAATACAGACAATATCTAATTACACAAAAATGGCTTTCTAAAATCATAATAGCAGTGGTTGAGCAACCCTACAATCATTTCTCAGGTGGTGTTAGCGGTAAAGAACCCTCCCGCCAATGCAGGAGACATAAGTGACAAGAGTTTGATCCCTGGGTCCGGAAGATACCCAGGAGGAGAGCATGACAACCCACTCCTGTATTCTTGCCTGGAGAATCCCCATGAACAGAGAAGCCTGGCAGGCCACAGTCCATAGGGTCACAAAGAGTTGGACATGACTGAAGTGAATGAACGTGCATGCACAATCATTTCTAAAAATGATTCTTGCAGAAGGCTAGAAAGGTCCATTCCAGGAGTAGATATATAACCTAGTCCTAGCCAAAGAAACACGAGAAAGATCTCTTGGAAAACTTTTGGAAGGGGTTTCAGTATACTGTTGAAGAAAAGATGTTCACTTCCAATTCTCCCTTCCTCTTGCCTTTAATTTGACTATAATGCCTAGAACTGTTGCATCCTTTTTGTGACCAGGAACATTGAGGTTATGAGTAAAGAGTCAGAAATCTGTGGATACTATGGCAGAAAGACTGAACGAGCCTAGGTCTTAGAGTCCCCAAAACATCACCAAGGGTTTCCCATATAACTATTGGCCTATCACTTAAGAGTATTTTAAGAGGACTAAGACTTAATTTTAAAAAGCCTATCAATTCAGGTCTTACTCTGAGCTCAGCACAAGGAAAATACCTTTTCTAATGACAACTCTGAAGAAAAAGTCTTTCTATAGTTACCATTTAAATATCACTATGGAGAGGTAATGCTTGGTCATTGAAAAGGAACAATTTCATAGAATGAAAGTAAGGGATTTTAAAAGCATTTTCTAAGTAGATTTGCAACAGCACACTTGCAAAGAATAAATGTTACCTTCATTTTCAATAGGAGACCATATTATCATAACAAAAACTATTATGTGTTCTTACATATACCTTTAAGACTTTTAAATGATAGATGGGTCTTAGCTCTGTCTAAAGATTAAATTCCAGAGAAATTACATTTATTTTCAATCTTGAAAATTTGGATTTTTAAAAAGCAATTTTACTGAGCAGAATCTTTTAGAGTATATTTGGGCTGAAAAACTTAATGTGTTATTACTTTTATGTGCTTCAATTTTTTAACAGGTTAATATGTCAAAAATAGCTAATACACACAGTCTTTCTGCTCTTAACATTGCAATAGTTATAAATCAGCATGATTCAGGTTATAGTTCTACTTCTAATTTTGGCTTAAATGGTAGTAGAATAAAGATTAAATTTAGTATACTACTCTTTTCTAAGTTCCTTTTAAAAATCTCTCCAAAGAGATTCATATTATACTGGATTTAACACGAGTAATAAGCAAGTAAAAACTAGTTTACACTAAGTTGACAACTTGTTTACAGTTTTTATAGATGGAGCTTAAACCAGTCAGAATCTCACAAAATTTCTGAAAACTTAAGATAATCAAATAGAATTGGTTTGCTTCTATGTAATCAAGTCCTTTAAGTTTGTTCCTGTCTCTGACAGATCATGTTAAACAGTAAGATGGTGCTTATCCCTACCGGAGTGGCACTTGCAGGCAGTTTAATTACCCATTCTTAGCGTGTCCTCCGACTCACATCTCTTTCTCAGTCTTCCTATTGAAACAGGAGGGAAAAAGGCAGGGTACAACCTTTAAAAGAATGACATAGCCCTTGGTTACAAGGCATAAATTTGTTAGACCTGCCCAGGCCTAAGAGGGTGGAAGATTCAACTTCCAATAGACCTTGAGCCTCATTACACACTCATCTTGGATCTTTTTGGTTCTAATGAGTTTATGTCATGGGCTACGTCATTCTTTCAAAGGTTGTGCCCTGTCCTCTTCCCTCCAGTTTCAAAATGACTTTTAATTTCTCTAAGTGAGTTGTAGTAGAAGTAGAAATGCCTAGATGTTTTTCAATAATGTAGTATATTTCACAATAAGTAACCATGGAGATAGTTATCGAATTAGATAGAAAAAGACCGATTAAAGAATTAAATAGATGGAATTTTTATGCAATGTACAAAAGGCAGAGTAAAAGAGACAAAGAAAATTATAGAGCAGAGAGAGATACAGAAAAAAATGATAACCCCTCCAATCCTGAGGTTTTAGCCACCTAGTTATAGAATCACATATGAAAACAACAACACAACATTTATTTACCCAAATATTTGCATACATTTTATACCAAAATTGTATTTTCAAACAGTGAATGGCAACAGCTTAGCATTAAATATTTGATCATCAAAGAGACAGAACTGATTTTTCTTGACAAACTGGCTTGTAGCTTTCTAATGTAGTTCCATTCATTAGGTCAACTTCTTTGTTTGGTGTTTTATTCTCATAACCAAAAGACTGTCCTGTACAAGAGGGCAGCAGTGTTATCAGCAGTGGGTTATCTTTAAAGCTGGATTCCTGCTTCTAAAATTGGATTTTAAGAATTCTAAACAGATTGCCTAACTAACTCAAAAAAAAAAAAAAAAAGAATTCTAATACTCAAAGTTTTTGATCTACTTCTAAGAGGTGAGTCATATCTACACTCTTCCACCTTCAGCTGCTTAGAGAATAAAAATCCATAGGTTCCATTGGTGAGGGAGAGTGGAGATGATGTTACTATCAATGAACTTTTAAATTATTGCTGAAGGAGAGAAAAGGGTCATAATAAGGTTAAATTAAAAGGCGATTGATGCAATTCATCTAGGAGAGCTTCAGTTTTCTTCAGAGAAATAGGAAGAAATGTTATCCAATGATAATGCATAGGCTAAGGAAAGGGATGGAGGGCTGCAGAGAAAGGAAAAAAGAGCAGTCACTGTAAAAGCTTTTTAAAAATTTTATCTTATTTAATTATTTTAAGGACATGAAACAACAGACTGGTTCCAAATAGGAAAAGGAGTACGTCAAGGCTGTGTACTGTCACCCTGCTTATTTAACTAATATGCGGAGTACATCATGAGAAATGCTGGGCTGGATGAAGCACAAGCTGGAATTGAGATTGCCAGGAGAAATATCAATAACCTCAAATATGCAGATGACACCTCCCTTACGGCAGAAAGTGAAGAACTAAAGAGCCTCTTGGTGAAAGAAGAGAGTGAAAAAGTTGGCTTAAAGCTCAACATTCAGGAAACTAAGATCATGGCATCAGGTCTCATCACTTCATGGCAAATAGATGGGGAAACAGTGGAAACAGTGACAGAATTTTTTTGGGGGGGGCTCCAAAATCACTGCAGATGGTGATTGCAGCCATGAAACTGAAAGACACTTACTCCTGGGAAGGAAAGTTATGACCAACCTAGACAGCATATTAAAAAGCAGAGACATTACTTTGCCAACAAAGGTCCATCTAGTCAAGGCTATGGTTTTTCCAGTAGTCATGTAAGGATATGAGAGTTGGAGTATAAAGAAAGCTGAGTGCCAAAGAACTGATGCTTTTGAACTGTGGTGCTGGAGAAGACTCTTGAGAGTCCCTTGGACAGCAAGGATATCCAACCAGTCCATCCTAAAGGAGATCAGTCCTGAGTGTTCATTGGAAGAACTGATGTTGAAGCTGAAACTCCAATACTTGGGCCACCTGATGCAAAGAGCTGACTCATTGTAAAAGACCCAGATGCTGGTAAAAATTGAGGGCAGGATGAGAAGGGGATAACAAAGGCTGAGATGGTTGGATGGCATCACCGACTCAATGGACATGAGTTTGGGTAAACTCCGGGAGTTGGTGATAGACAGGGAGGCGTGGTGTGCTGAGGTCCATGGGGTCACAAAGAGTTGGAGATGACTGTGCAACTGAACTGAACTGAAGTTCTATTTTATTGTTTTTATTATTATTATTATCATTTTGGCCATGCTTCATGGCACACAGGATCTTGGTTCTCGGACCAGCAATCAGACCCACGCACAGAATCTTAATCACTGGACCACTAGGGAAGCCCTGTAAAGATTTTAATAAGGATGATTCTAGGAACTATTGAATAGCTTTAGAATCCATGGAAAAGTTTGATACTGTAAATTTTTAGGAATTATAGCTTGTGCCCTATTGAGATTTTATCAAGTAACTCTAGATCTGTTAAAATGAAGCAGGTCCCTGTGGGACCCTCAGGGTACAAATCCTTTCCCTTTCTCCTATTTCTTGTTTGTAGGAAATAGACTTCGTTCAGACTCTTTGACCTTCCCTAAGTTCCAAAGGACAGATTCAAACAGTTGCTTATTGGGGAAGGGAAGGAATATAGAAACACAAGAAGAGCAGTCAAGAAACAACAGTGCAGCAATGGGACAGGGTCCCGTTTCCTCCTCAAGGGATACATACATTTATCTTTGAGTTCTTCTGCAGGGCTTCCCTTGTGACTTGGCTGGTAAAGAATCCATCTGCAATGCGGGAGACCTGGGTTTGATCCCTGGGATGGGAAGATCCCCTGGAGAAGGGAAAGGCTATCTACTCCTGCAGAATTCCATGGACTGTATGGGGTCATAAAGAGTCAGACATGACTGAGCGACTTTCACAACACCAACAAGCAGGAACTAAGGTCCCCACTCAGGTAGAGGATGGTAACTTCATCCAGAGCACAAGATTCCTGAAACAAGGTCCTGTTACCTCCAATCAAAATTGGACGTACTAACCAATCAGACAGTACTCTTGCCTGGAAAATCCCATGGATGGAGGGGCCTGGTGGGCTGCAGTCCATGGGGTCGCTAGGAGTCGGACACGAATGAGCGACTTCACTTTCACTTTTCACTTTCATACATTGGAGAAAGAAATGGCAACCCACTCCAGTGTTCTTGCTTGGAGAATCCCAGGGACGGGGGAGCCTGGTGGTCTGCCATCTATGGGGTCACACAGAGTCGGACACGACTGAAGTGACTTAGCAGCAGACTTAGCAGCAACCAATCAGAAGAAAGTCTTCACACTATGGATGATTACAGACACTCTGACCTCCTATCCAAATGATTCTCCATTTAGAAAGTTTCATGGTTGAGCAGAATCTTCAGAGTTAATTTTTAGACACAAGTCTGCCTTCTCCCCAGGTTGCTGGGCCCCTCGATAAAGCAACCTTCCTTTTTCCAACCAACACTTGCTTCTTGAGTATTGGCTTTTGAGTGGCAAGCAACACTTTGGTAACACTATGGCAGGAATGCTGAGTGTTGTTAGTGAGGATTAGCAAAGCAAACAAATGCTGGTGAGTGCATTATTGAGAAGTTTACCATGGAGTCCAGTCTTAACTGGAAGGCAGAAAAGTCAGAAATACAGTAATGGGTTTGGAGATAAGGATTAGAAAACAAAAATTGTAAGATGAAGAGTAAATTCAATAATGATGCTTAACTGGTTGGAAAACACGAGGCTAGTTTAGAAAAAGCTCTTCAATAAGGAATTCCCACTGAGAGGAAATTTCCACAGGAGGTTGGAAAGTACTGATGTTACCAAGAACCTCAAATAGTAGAATTAAAAATGTGTAAGAAATTCAAAAGAAAACTGGCTGTTAAATGATGTCTACAGAGCAATGATCTAGAAGTAGATACACCCATCCTTGTTCCCGGCAGCATGGGTTGAAGTAGTAGAAAAAAAGAACTTTCTATAGAAGAGGATGAAAAAAATATTAAGTTTTAGAGAAAAATCCTTGTTTTATTTAGTTCAAGAAGATGGAAGTATTAAAAATAAGAATATGGAGATGTTAGTTCATGGTGGAACAGGGGTCCTAAAGTCTCATGAAGAAAATACACAGATTGGTCAGGAATGGAGTGGGCTTGTGGTGGTATTAGGGTAAGCCAAGTAAAGTGGTTAGAGGTAATGCTAAATTTTATGTTAAGGTCTTTGAATATTAGTCCAAAAAATTAAGGTAAGGTGATAGGGAGTTCTATTAGTAAAATAACTTAAAAAAAACTCTGTTTCCTCACTGCTCGACTCACAGCAATTTCTGACACCAAGTGTGTGTGTTGGGTGTGTCCCAGATGAAACAGTTCTCCAGTTCTCCAGACCAATTGTCCTACAATTCAATTATGATAGCAGGAATCAAAATGTCCTAAAGATTAAGGACCCAGTCCCACAAGACTACCCCCATTTCAGATGTCCATCACAAGTCTAATGTTGTCTGCTGTACTTCTGATCAATCAGCTGTAAACTGAGAATTTCCATCCAAATTTGAACAGTGCTGGGAAGTCCCTAGTAACAGCAGTGTGGAGTCCCAGTTGGGAAAAGGGTCTTGGGCAGTGTATCCAACCCATAAGTAAGACTTCAAATTGTAGCTTTGGGGGCTCCTGCTTATAATCCCAGACTGAAAACTAAAATCATCATAAGTTTGCACACCAAAACTTCAGCTCTGGTTTTCCTTTAACTTTTACAATGCTGTTTGTTTCATCTTGTGAGATAGAAGACTTTATAGACCCCCAGAGGCTGGCCAGGCCCCCAGAAGCTTAAGAAATTTCAAGACCCACTCCTTTTCTTAAAGTGCTGCTTGACTTGCTGGCAATAATTGGTGTATTTGCAGGCCAGCATGTAGTTCAGTTAGGGTCCAGGCAGGGTCAGAATCCAGTCAGAGGCCTGCTCTTCCACTTCTGAACCCTGAACAAGACTACCTCCATTTTAATTTCCCTAACACAGGGGAAACAATTGCATTTACTAGTTTATTATTAAGGATACAACTCAGGTACAGCCAAATGGAAAAGTTGCATAGGGCAAAATCTGTGGGAAGGGTTCAGGACACCCTCAGCACTTTCACATGTTCACCAACCCAGAAGCTCTCAGGGTTTAGAATTTTTAAAAGAAGTTTCACGGTATATTTCTCCATCTATTAGTGTCCTCTTTGATTTCTTTCACCAGTGTTTTATAGTTTTCTATATATAGGTCTTTTGTTTCTTTAGGTAGATATATTCCTAAGTATTTTATTCTTTTCGCTGCAATGGTGAATGGAATTGTTTTCTTAATTTCTCTATTTTCTCATTATTAGTGTATAGGAATATAAGGGATTTCTTACATTTTATATCTTTCAACTTTACTATATTCATTGCTTAGCTCTAGTAATTTTCTGGTGGAGTCTTTGGGGTTTTCTATGTAGAGGATCATGTCATTGCAAACAGTGAGAGTTTTACTTCTTTTCCAATTTGGATTCCTTTTATTTCTTTTTCTGCTCTGATTGCTGTGGCCAAAACTTCCAAAACTATGTTGAATAGTAGTGGTGAGAGTGGGCACCCTTATCTTGTTCCTGACTTTAGGGGAAATGCTTTCAATTTTTCACCATTGAGGATAATGTTTGCTATGGGGTCGTCATATATAGCGTTTGTTATGTTGAGGTATGTTCCTTGTATTCCTGCTTTCTGGAGGGTTTTTTAATCATAAATGGATGTTGAATTTTGTCAAAGGCTTTCTCTGCATCTATTGAGATAATCATATGGTGTTTATTTTTCAATTGTTAATGTGGTGTATTACATTGATTGATTTGCAGATAATCAATATAGTAAAACTGAGTATACTACCCAAAGCAATCTATAGATTCAGTGCAATCCCTATCAAGCTACCAACGGTGTTTTACACAGAGCTAGAACAAATAATTTCACAATTTGTATGGATATACAAAAAAAAACCTCGAATAGCCAAAGCAATCTTGAGAAAGAAGAACGAAACTGGAGGAATCAACCTGCCTGACTTCAGGCTCTACTACAAAGCCACAGTCATCAAGAGAGTATGGTACTGAAACAAAGACAGAAATATAGATCAATGGAACAAAATAGAAAGCCCAGAGATAAATCCACACATCTATGGACACATCTTTGACAAAGGAGGCAAGAATATACAATGGAGAAAAGACAATCTCTTTAACAAGTGGTGCTGGGAAAACTGGTCAACCACTTGTAAAAGAATGAAATTAGAATACTTTCTAACATCATACACAAAAATAAACTCAAAATGAATTAAAGATCTGAACATAAGACCAGAAACTATAAAACTCCTAGAGGAGAACATAGGCAAAACACTCTCTGACATACATCACAGCGGGATCCTCTATGACCCACCTCCCAGAATATTGGAAATCAAAGCAAAAATAAACAAATGGGACCTAATAAAAATTAAAAGCTTCTGCACAACAAAGGAAATTCTAAGCAAGATGAAAAGACAGCCTTCAGAATGGGAGAAAATAATAGCAAACAAAGCAACTGACAAAGAATTAATCTCAAAAATATACAAGCAACTCCTGCAGCTCAATTCCAGAAAAATAAACAACCCAATAAAAAAAATGGGCCAAAGAACTAAACAGACATTTCTCCAAAGAAGACATACAGATGGCTAACAAACACATGAAAAGGTGCTCAACATCACCTGTTATCAGAGAAATGCAAATCAAAACCACTGCTGCTGCTGCTGCTGCTAAGTCGCTTCAGTCGTGTCCGACTCTGTGTGACCCCATAGATGGCAGACCACCAGGCTACACCATCCCTGGGATTCTCCAGGCAAGAACACTGGAGTGGGTTGCCATTTCCTCCTCCAATGCATAAAAGTGAAAAGTGAAAGTGAAGTCACTCAGTCGTGTCCGACTCTTAGCGACCCCATGGACTGCAGCCTACCAGGCTCCTCCATCCATGGGATTTTCCAGGCAAGAGTACTGGAGTGGGTTGCCATTGCCTTCTCCGAATCAAAACCACAATGAGGTACCATTTCATGCCAGTCAGAATGACTGCTATCAACAAGTCTACAAGCAATAAATGCTGGAGAGGGTGTGGAGAAAAAGGAACCCTCTTAACACAGTTGGTGGGAATGCAAACTAGTACAGCCACTATGGAGAACAGTGCGGAGGTTCCTTAAAAAACTGGAAATATAACTGCCATACAACCCAGTAATCCCACTGCTGGGCATACACACCGAGGAAACCAGAAGGGAAAGAGACACGTGTACCCCAATGTTCATTGCAGCACTGTTTACAATAGCCAGGACATGGAAGCAACCTAGATATCCATCAGCAGACGAATGGATAAGAAAGCTGTGGTACATATACACAATGGAGTATTATTCAGCCATTAAAAATAATACATTTGAATCAGTTCTAATGAGGCGGATGAAACTGGAGCCTATTATACAGAGTGAAGTCAGCCAGAAAGAAAAACACCAATACAGTATAATAATGCATATATATGGAATTTAGAAAGATGGTAACAATAGCCCTGTATGCAAGACATCAAAAGAGACACAGATGTATAGGATAGTCTTTTGGACTCTGTGGGAGAGGGAGAGGGTGGGATGATTTGGGAGAATGGCATTGAAACATGTATAATATCATATGTGAAATGAATTGCCATTCCAGGTTCAATGCCTGATACAGGGTGCTTGGGGCTGGTGCACTGGGATGACCCAGAGGGATGGGATGGGGAGGGAGGTGGGAGGGGGGTTCAGGATGGGGAACACATGTACACCCATGGCGGATTCATGTCAATGTATGGCAAAACCAATACAATATTGTAAAGTCATTAGCCTCTAATTAAAATAAATAAATTTATATTAAAAAATAAAAGAAGTTTCATTAAGTTAACACAATTAAATCATTGGCCATTGATGATTAAGTCAATCTCCAGCTTCTCTCCCCAACCTGGAGGTTGAGAGGTGGGTGGGCCTGAAAATTCCAACCCTCTGATCACTAGGTTGGTTTCTTTGGCAACCAGCCCAAATGCTCCAGTCACCTCATTAGCATAAGCACACAAATGGTTGAAAGGGGTTTATCATAAATAACAAAAGATATTCCTTTCATCCATGTCACTCAGGAAATTCCAAGGGTTATAGGAGTTCTGTGCCAGGAACTGGAGAGAGGAAGATCAAATGTTTATTTCTTATTATGTCACAATTAGTTTTCTATTGTTGCTATAACAAATTAACACAGGTTCAATGATTTACAACAATATAGATTCATTATCTTTCAGTTCTCTAGATCAGCAGTCTAACACAGGTCCAACTAAAATCGAGGCATGGGCATTCCTTTCTGGAGACTCTAGGGGAGAATTTATGTCTTTGCCTTTTCTATCTTCCAAACACTGCCAAATGCTTTGGCTTATTGTCTTTTTCCTCTATTTATAAAGTCAGTAACTTTGCATCTCTGATCATTTTGCCCACCATACAGCAAAGCCAATCCACTGACACCAGGTTGTGGTGAAAGAAAGTATAGACTTTACTGTAAGGTATCAAGTCAGAAGAATGGGCAGCTTACACTCAAAATATCAGAACTCTCTGATGAGGGAAGGATTTTTAAAGGCAACGTGAGAGGTAAGGATTGCAGGGCATGTGATAAGCTCATGGACTTTCTTCTGATTGCTAGGTGGTGAGGTAATAGGGTAATGTTTGGAGAATTTTAATCATCAACCTTCTGATTCCAGCCAATCTGGATTCTAGTGCTTGTGGTCAGCATATAGTCAACATCCTGTATCTGGGCGGGCAGTGGGTCGGTCTTAGCTTCTGAAGAACAATTCAAATATATTTATTAGATTGCTCTGTATATTCTACAAGGAAGAGGAACTGAGACTCTGTTTATCACTGAACTATTATTACTTTTGCTTGATTTTTCCCTTTGTTTCTACATTCCCTGACTTCCCAAATTAGCAATTGCTTGAGTCTCCTTTTGGGGACTTGGTGGAAGCCTAAGAGACTAAATCTTTTTCTGCAGACAAGAAACTGGGGACCAGATGGGGCTTTTATACCTTGGAAGGCTCTACAGTGTCTTGCTTGATTTCAATTCCCCTTTCATCAGATACTCCCCAGTTCTGAGGAGAACGAGAGTGAGACAAGAAAGGAAATAAAGCTTTGGATAGAGAGGTTCATCATAAATTTGTCAGTGAAACTCAGTTTTAGATGGATTCTGTTTAAAAGGTACAAGATAGAAATAAAACTTCATGTGATTAATTAGGGCGGGATCTGTTGAAACACTCATGGGGAAAAGTGGCTCTTGATTTTACTAAATCTACACAGATATAAGATTTTCTTAGTTCAGTTCAATTTAAATACAACAGCAAAAATAAATAAATAAATAAATACAACAGCAAAATCATTCACATGTATATTCTTTTCCCTCCCTTGCATTCAATAATTATTTATTGATTAATGATAATATAAAACACAAGGTATTGGAAATTACAGGAACCTGAGATGCATCCATAAGAATTAAGGGGAAGGTATAAAGATATATATAGGAAGTAACTTACAAAATTTGCCCAGTAACTTAGAAAAATCTATTATGTTATTGCAACTTTGCCACATGATTTTCCCTCATTATTTTCTCTCTTCTTCTAATATCCCTCTGCCTCTGGGGCTTCCCTGGTGGCTCAGATAGTAAAAAATCCTCCTGCAATGCAGGAGTTCCAGGTTCAATCCCTAGTTTGGGAAGATCCCCTGGAGAAGAGAATAGCTACCCACTGCAGTACTCTTACTTAGAGAATCCCGTGGACAGAGGAGTCTAGTGCACCACAGCCCATGGGGTCACAAAGAGGAGGACACAACTGAGTGACTAAGCATGCATGCAAGCTGCCTCTACCCATCAGTTCAGTTCAGTTCAGTTGCTCATTTGCGTCTGACTATCTGGGACCCCATGACCTGCAGCACACCAGGACTCCCTGTTCATCACAAACTGCCGGAGTCTACCCAAATCCATGTCCATTGAGTCGGTGATGCCATCCAAAAATCTCATCCTCTATCATCCACTTTTCCTCCTGCCCTTAATCTTTCCCAGCATCAGGGTCTTTTCAAATGAGTCAGCTCTTTGCATTAGGTGGCCAAAAGATTGGCGTTTCAGTTTCAACACCAGTCCTTCCAATGAACACCCAGGAATGATCTGCTTTAGGATGGACTGGTTGGATCTCCTCACAGTCCAAGGGACTCTCCAGAGTCTTCAACACAACAGTTCAAAAGCATCAATTCTTTGGCGCTCAGCTTTCTTTATAGTCCAACTCTCACATCCATACATGACTACTGGAAAAACCAGAGACTTTAATGGATGGACCTTTGTTGGCAAAGTAATGTCTCTGCTTTTTAATATGCTGTCTAGGTTGGTCATAACTTTCCTTCCAAGAAGTAAGTGTCTTTTAATTGGTGGTGGCTGCAATCACCATCTGTGATTCTCAATGATCTATGAAAGAAATAGAGGAAAACAATAGAATGGGAAAGACTAGAGATCTCTTCAAGAAAATTAGAGATACCAAGGGAACATTTCATGCAAAGATGGGCTCAATAAAGGACAGAAATGGTATGGACCTAACAGAAGCAGAAGATATTAAGAATAAGTGGCAAAAAATACACAGAAGAACTGCACAAAAAAGGCCTTCACAACCCAGATAATCACGATGGTGTGATCACTCACACTCACCTAGAGCTAGACATCCTGGAATGTGAAGTCAGGTGGGCCTTAGGAAGAATCACTAAGAACAAACCTAGTGGAGGTGATGGAATTCCAGTTGAGCTATTTCAAATCCTGAAAGATGATGCTGTGAAGGTGCTGCACTCAATATGTCAGCAAATTTGGAAAACTCAGCAGTGGCCACAGGACTGGAAAAGGTCAGTTTTCATTCCAATCCCAAAGAAAGGCAATGCCAAAGAATGTTCAAACCACCACACAATTGCACTCATCTCACACGCTAGTAAATTCTCACATGCTCAAAATTCTCCAAGCCAGGCTTCAGCAATACCTGAACCGTGAACTTCCAGATATTCAAGCTGGTTTTAAGAAAGGCAGAGGAACCAAAGATAAAATTGCCAACATCCACTGGATCATGGAAAAAGCAAGAGAGTTCCAGAAAAACATCTATTTCTGCTTTATTGACTATGCCAAAGCCTTTGACTGTGTGGATCACAATAAACTGTGGAACATTTTGAAGGAGATGGGAATATCAGACCACCTGACCTGCCTCTTGAGAAACCTATATGCACATCAGGAAGCAACCGTTAGAACTGGACATGGAACATAAGACTGGTTCCAAATAGGAAACGGAGTAATTCAAGGCTGTATACTGTCACCCTGCTTATTTATATGCAGGGTACCTCATAAGAAACGCTGGTCTGGATGAAGCACAAGCTGGAATCAAGATTGCCAAGAGAAATATCAATAACCTCAGATATGCAGATAACACCACCCTTATGGCAGAAAGTGAAGAAGAATTAAAGAGCCTCTTGATGAAAGTGAAAGAGGAGAGTGAAAAAGTTAGCTTAAAAGCTCAGCATTCAGAAAACTAAGATCATGGCATCAGATCCCATCACTTCATGGCAAATAGATGGGGAAATAGTGGAAACAGTGGCCTCTACCCATATTTCCATTATTATTATTATTTGAGTGCTATTCTTTTCATCAGTTTTCATCCTCTTACTCATGTGTCTTTTGCCTTTTGTTTCCCTCAGTTGCCATATTACTATCTTCTAGCACATATCCATGGCACCCCACTCCAGTACTCTTGCCTGGAAAATCCATGGATGGAGGGGCCTGGTGGGCTGCAGTCCATGGGGTCGCTAAGAGTCAGACACGACTGAACGACTTCACTTTCACTTTTCTCTTTCATGCATTGGAGAAGGAAATGGCAACCCACTCCAGTGTTCTTGCCTGGAGAATCCCAGGGACGGGGGAGCCTGGTGGCCTGCCATCTCTGGGGTCGCACAGAGTCGGACACGATTGAAGCAGCGCAGCAGCAGCAGCAGCAGCACATATCCAAACCACTGTGGGAAAAAACTATTTTGTTTTAAAATACTAAAATTCTCCTGAATTCATTTTCTCCTTTCTATCCACTTCATCACTGCTCAAGTTTAGATGTTCATTCTCTTTTCCTTACAATTTTAGTACATTTCTGCTTATATTAATAATTCTCCTAAACCCCCTGACAATCATCCATCCTCACCTTTACACTGCTTTCTGACTTTTCTAGAAAACCTAAAATCGTCCTTTCCCTACTTAAAAGTCTTCAATGGTTCACATGACCTATCAGATAAAATCCAAACTTCTTTATAAGGTTCAAAAAAATTCCTTCCTACCTATCTCACTTCATTTCTCCCTTTTCTCCTACTTCCCCTTTGCATGTTACCCTCTGGCAGCACAGAAATACTTGTGACTTTGTCATTCTCTGCCATGCCTCTGCAACATTCCATCTGTCATTCTCATATCCCCTCAGCTGCTTTTACCCCATCCATATGCATACTCCTAGTCAATCTTTAAAACTGTTCAAATACTATTCAGTCAATAAAAAGAATGAAATCTTGCCATTTGTGACAACATGGATGGACCTAGAGGGTATTAAGTGAAATAAACCAGAGGGAGAAAGACAAATACTGTATGATTTCACTCATATATGGAATCGAAAAAAATCACAAATAAACAAACGAAACTAAGCTCATAGATACAGAGAATAGTTGTTACCAGAGGGGAAGGAGGTTGAAAATTTGGAGAAACAGGTGAAGGACGTGAATTGTATGGTAACGAATGGTAATTAGACCTTTGGTGGTGATCACTTTATAGTGTATTCAAATGTTGAATTATATTATGTTACACTTAAAAATTACATAATGTTATAA
The DNA here is from genome assembly GCF_027580195.1 of Bos mutus. Lineage (NCBI taxonomy): Eukaryota > Metazoa > Chordata > Mammalia > Artiodactyla > Bovidae > Bos > Bos mutus. The sequence continues at coordinate 54,995,824 of NC_091617.1, forward strand.
ACCAATTTTACCTCAATCAAAAAAAAAAAAAAAAAAGATTGTTCAAGTACTAACTTTGCTGTTAGGCTTTTTCTGTCTCTTTTAGGCAGACCTCAGACTCACCCTCTGTTCTTTCCTCCATTGTTAGCAAGAATACTGTTATTGGTATTTGGGGTCAGGACTTGAGTTTTTCCATTCCAAACACTTGACATAAATTTCAGTATATAGTAGCTCAATCATCTTTGCTCTATTTCTCTACATTTTTATTTAACCTACCTGAATATTAATGCTTAACACTGCATTTCTTTTTGAACCCTGCTAAGCTGCTAAGTCGCTTCAGTCGTGTCTGACTCTGTGCAACTCCATAGACGGCAGCCCACCGGCTTCCCTGTCCCTGGGATTCTCCAGGCAAGACCACTGGAGTGGGTTGCCATTTCCTTCTCCAAAGCATGAAAGTGAAAAGTGAAAGTGAAGTCGCTCAGTCATGTCCGACTAGTGCCCCTACAAAAGAGTTGTGTAGTATTAATATTAATAGAATTAGCCTTTAGATAGCTTTGTGAAATGTATGTTTTCATTGTAGGTTTAGGAGAGAAGTCCAATTCTTCCTTTCCCAAACAACCCTCTTATCTTTTAGTTCCATAATGATCCTCAAGGGCAATCAAGTTCTGTAAAATAAAGAAATCTCCTTAACCACCTAATATTAGAAATTTCTATTTGTTTCCACCACGATCTAGATCAGAAACATTAATTGCAAAAATAAAATCATATGTTTACAAGACAAAAACACCAGCACAATTACTTCCAAAATTACTAATTTCAACCCACCTCTGCTTAACCTGGATTCTTGTCAATGAAATTGAAGAAATTTTGCTCATTTGCCTTATTGCTTTTATTTATATTAATTGACATATTGATGTAGGTAGGCTCTATACTTTTAAACAGTTTGATTTAAAGAAAAATAACTGTTATAAGGGAAGGTTTGAGGAAAGAGTCACTGAAAAACTGAACATCAACCAAAGTTCAGTCAGGAGAACAGAAACTATATTATGTTGCCTATAGAACTTAATAATAGGGTATTGTTGCACAGAGGGCAAAAGGGTGCTCCACACCAAAAAGGGGGACACTGAGGTGATTCAGATATGTGGTGTAGGAAACTATTACCACCTTAAGGCTGGGGAAGCAAATGGAGAATTCTGGGTTATTAGAACTAAGAAGCTCAGAGGATAGGTCCTATTGTCTAGGGCATGGACCTTTGAGAACTGGGCATAGCCTTGCTTTTGTGGGTAACTCTGAGGTGTTGTGATGATTTCTTACAGCATAAAAATGGGAGGCTGGAGCCCACTGCTGATGACAGGCTGATGGGCCATTACTACTGAGGTGATGCTGATAGGAGCAGAAAGCAAACAGAAGGGAATACATGTCTTCTCCCCTGCTCCCACCTACTACCCTCTGTCCAGTGACTTCTATTGATAGAATCTATCAAGAAGCCAGCTGGCAAAGGAGATGGATGTCTGCAGAGCCCCAGCCCCAGTATTAAGTGTGAATATGGAATGGAGATATGATAGCTTAGTAAGTAGTACTGTTGCTGTTTAGTCACTAAATTGTGTCTGACTCTATAGCTACCCCATGGACTATAGGCTCCTCTGTCCATGGGATTTCCCAGGCAGGAATACTGGAATGGGTTGCCATTTCCTTCTCCAGGGGATCTTCCTGACCCAGGGATTAAACCCCTGTCTCCTGCATTGGCAGGAGGATTCTTTACCACTGAGCCACCAGGGAAGCCCTAAGTAGCACTAAGAGCAATTAAATCAAGAGTGGTAAGCCATGGTCACTTAAAGTAACCATCTTGCAGCTTGAAAAACTCAACATGGTCATATACTCAAGACCTTAAGAAATTAATATTCTTCTGCTGAGTCTGTCTGCCATTAGACATACACTTGAGTATGCTTGTCACTATAGGTATCATTCAATCATCCAATCTGAGAGCTATATGGCAGATATTTTTCAAGGTGGTTGAGTTTCAACAGTGAAAAAATAAATAGGTTTATGCCCACCCTTGTGGAACTGTCATTCTAATAAATAGAAAAAAGATAACATATAAAAATACAATGTGTCTGATGGTGAGTGCAATGGAGATAATAAAGCAAGTTGTGTGTGTGTGTGTGTGTGGTGGGGGAATAGGGATTGGAGGTGGGGGCAGCTCTTTCATATGGGGTGGTCATGGAAGATCTTAATGACAGAGTGCAATTACAGTAAAAACCCAGAAGAAAGCAGTATGGTTGAAGATCTTTTCAGTAGGAAATGGCTGTATCTGATAAAAATGGGTGGACTTTTTTTTTAATGGATTTGCAATTTAACTATTTGCATAGTTCTGCTATAGACAACTGTGACTCTAGCTGGGTAACATCAACTTACTGTCAAATATAGTACCAATTCAAACATTCCACAAAGCAGTGCTCATCTCTTCCACTGAGAGAAATGCTATACTTCTTCATGCAGCAGGTTATAAAAAAATTGCTGATGGTAAAAGAACTAGCTGAGGTATGTACATAATAGCCTACCTGTACTAAAAAAATATTTCCTCTTTCAGAGTCAGGTATGAAATTCTAGCCTCAAACTTTTTCTTTGGATGATCTGAGTAAATGTAAAATGTCCAAGCTGCACATAAGATGCCTTTGATGTCTTTGTCAAACTTCATTCTTTAATTAAGAGTTAATGAACCTTGATAATTGGCCAACAGTCTTTAAGGCAGAAAGTGGGATGGATACCATCAGTGCTCTTAATCCAAAACAATGAAATCACTGTTGGCATTAGAATCATGTTGCTTTTTGTTCAGATAATTTTTTGTTCTTGGAAAATACATGAATACTTTGGATTCAGTGGTACCAGAGATGTCAGTACTAACTATGATTAAGTATTCCTTTAACCAGTTTGCCATTCAAACAATAAAAGTGAACTTACCTGTAAATCTAGACATCTGAAAATGTTATAACCCAGTTATATTCTTATGTTAAAGGCTTTAAGAAAAATAACAGTAATTCTGGTCCTTGAAAAGAGTGAGTTGTACCATGTAATGTAAAATCTTTTTCTGTAGATGGTAATAATTTCCTACAGGAAAACTTAAGGTGGGTATGTCTTCATTTGAGAGGAATGTATTTGAGACTGGATATGTAGAAAGTAGAAGTTTGAATTAGTCTACTTGTTTTCAACTTTTTAAAAGGAATCTTTGGAGGTCAGTGGTGTCTACTAGAAGGCAAGAACTTGATTCTGGTGGTGAGACCACCACACCTGGCTTGTAGAGTTTGCAAACTTCGTGCCTAGGTTCCTCTGGCTGTCAAGGAGGTATAACAGTAATTGTAAACTTTCTTTCTTTGACATCTCTGGCTGAAGCTGGTGTATTAAAACAAATTATTATTATTAAAACACAATGCATGTATGCACATAAAACACCAGCATGGTGCTCTTTTCAATTTTATATTACATTTATAAAATACTGGTCTTCCATGCTCCCTTCACTTTAGGTCAGAGGAGAATATAATCATAGCATACTAATCCAATTCTCAAAATACGGAGGAAATATATTCTTTAAAGCTCCGTATCATCCCTTTGAGAAGCACTAAACCGCCTAATCCCTCATGGTCTCTGTAGCAATTGCATGATGGCCCCCATATTAAGTCTTTGGCATGTTTTCAAATCTTGGTCAAATTACTTTTTATCTGGAGACTGGAACTATCAGGGAAAGACTAGGGGAATGAATTGGCTAGCAGAATTAAAATTCTGGCTGTTTAACATTTAACTGAGTATCAACAACGTGTTAAAGTGCTATCTAAACATAATTAGCTAGTCATGGCGCAGTGGGCTCTGCCTAAATTTAACTGTGAAATTAGGTTTAGGGAATGTGAAAATAGGGGGGAATTTTTTCTCAAGGGAAACGGTGGTGTCAGCACAGCTGAGGAATGTCACAATAGCTACATTTAGTCAGTTATGATCATCATCAGGGCATCTCCTGGACCGAGGCAGGACAGGGTCTATTCTTAAGTCCATTCTGAGACTAGGTGATGGAAAGGAGTGGTTGAAGGAGACAGGCTTACAGGGGACGACAGAGGCAGACAGGAATGTAGAGAGAGCGAGAAAAGGGGGTGGAGGAAAAGAGGTCTTTAAACCGAGCGCTGGAAGACAGGATGGGAGGCGGAAGTTAAGAAAGAAAAAAAGAGCGGTGGGCAGTGGGTAGAACTGCGTGTAGTCTTGCAGGTGAGTAAAACGTTAAGTCAGTAGGTGGAGGTCGGGGAGCCCTAGTGACTGAATGCGGAGGACAGCGTGATCTTGGCGAGAGATAATCATTAGTTTAGCTGCGACAGGCGGCCAAATCCTTTTTTAACTTTATTCTTATTGCAGCACATATGTGGCTATCCGGTGGCGATGGCAGGACCAACATAAAATTAATGGTGTCAGGATTGAGGATGTGTGTCCTCCTCCTCCAGCTCCCCTCGGGATAGGGGAAACTGTCCACCATCCCCGCAGAACCGCCAGTGGCCGTGGCTCCAAGGTTAAGCCACCAGGGCAGTGAGTGGCGGGCAAATGAAGAGGGGAGGGTGCGCAACCACCGGGATGAAGGAGGGTCGCGGAGGATCACAGACGCTCCTTTTACGGGCAAATATTTAATATTTCCCGAGGTCACTGTCCGGCGATCAGTTCATAGGAAAATAGGCAACGAAAATAAAATCACATGTGCGAACATGCAAATGAAACAAAACCAAAGAAAAACAGCACCGCACTACAGGCGCTCCGATCAGGGAAATTCACGGCCTCCTGTTGCCAGTCGCCCGGCGAGGACAGCGGACAGCCGGGCGGCCAGAGAAACGAGAGCGAGAAAAGTCCTGGGGCTCCTCTCCTTGCCTGGCTCCGTTGACCCTTTCACCAAACTGCCCTCCGAGAGAAATGGGCAAGAAAAACGCCTGTGCAAACGTGCCTCGGCGGGCTAAGGAGGAAGTGGGGCTGGGAAGAAAGGAGGGATTCGGAGAGCTCAGCTGTCCCGGGAAGCAGGAGGGAGAAAGTCTCTCCTTCCAGGCCCCGGAGAGGAAGGAGATGACTAGTCCCGCAGAATACGTCCAGCTTCCCAGACAGGAACCTTTAGCCGGGGCAACGGAAGGGCAGCCCCATCGTGCCTTCCTCTCCCCACCCCCTCTCTCCTCCGGGTCCCCGCCAGAGGGAGAAAGCCGCCCAGGCTAGCTGAGCTGCGAGCACGACCGTCCCACCGCCCTCCGCCTCTATCCGCGCTAGGGCCGCGGTGGACCCGCGAAGGGCGGAGTGGGCGAGACCATTGGAAAGGCTGGGAAGGGGGGGCAAGGCAGGAACGCGAGGGGCGGGGCCTACTAACCTATTCCAGATTTTCCTGTCCTCTTTAAAGCCTTGCTTTGGGAGAAACCCCGTTATCATAGAGGAGAAAAGAGATTTGGGTTTTTTTTTTTTTTTTGAAAGGGGAGGAGCGAGTGTAGGAGGGCGGGGTGGGAGGAGTCGCGGCTCGCACTTTGGGATCAGACGGGAGCGCGAGTTGCGCGGGTTGGGCGGGCGAATCCCTGCTCCTGCTCTGAGGGTCCAGCTTCCTCTCCCCCTCCCGCGCGGGGCGGGGTGGTGCGTTCCGAGTTCCCAGGAGTTCGAAGTGGGCGGGTGCCGGGTGGGGGGGGGGGAGGGGAGTGGCGGCGGCGGTGGTGGCGGGCGGCTCCCGCCTCAGCCTCGGCAGTGGCGTCGGCGCCGGCGGAGTCGAAGCAGCCGCGAGCGCTCGACTGAGTGTCAGCCTGCGGCGACGGCTCAAGAACTGGGAGTTAGGGACGCGCGCACCGGACCTTCCGCCGCGGCCACTGCCGCCGCCGCCGCCCAGAGCCGGAGGCGCCGGGGCCGGGGGACCCGGGCGGCGGGAGAGCAAGCGGGCCGGGGGGAGGGTGGGGGATGGCGCGGACCCCGGGGCCGGCTCCACTGTGTCCCGGAGGCGGCAAAGCACAACTTTCCTCCGCTTCTCCCCCCGGGGCCGGGCTCCTGCTGCCGCCCCCGACGCCACCGCCGCTGCTGCTGCTGCTTTTTCCGCTGCTGTTCTTCTCCTGGCTCTGTGGTAGGTGAACCTCGGCTGTTGGCGCGGGCTGAGGGGAGGCGCGACCGAGTGTCCCTGTGCCGCGGCCGGGCCGGCGCGGGCCGTTCTCTCGTGCGGTGGGCGGTTGTGTTCGGCGGTTGGCTGCGTGAGCGGGTGCCGTGGACTTTGGCTGGAAACTTTTCGCCGCGCCCGGGGCGAGGCCGGGGAAGGGCCGGGGCTGGCGAGTGAGGCGCCGACTGCCCGCTCCCCTCCCCCGCGGCCGCGCGGCTCGCCACGCTGCGGGTCGGGGTTTGGCTACGATGTTCTCGGTCCGGACGCCGAGTGCTCGGTGCTGCAGGGGTCCTTCGGTGTTTGCTGTCGGGACCGTTACTTGCTTGCTCATTCGCGGAGGAAGCCGAGAGCACGGACTTCTGTGCTGGCGCTAAGGTGATGGGATGGTCGTTTGCCGCCTCATTTTTTCCCGGGTGTAACTTGAGCTGTGAGCCTAGGTACCTTTAGGAACACAACAACCGACGACGGAATGAAGCCTTTGGGTTCCCACCCCGCTTCTCCTTCCACCCTGGAGAAGGCACCGTGTTAGCCCACCCTGCAGCATCCCCTACAGTTTTCTTCGATCCTCCGGCCTCTTTCTGCCCTGGCAGCCTCTGGATCGCTTTGCACTGAGCCTTGTCGCTGCCTTCCAGTTTGTGGGACGTCTGTCTCACTGTCCATGTTTATTTTAGCTGAGCCAATTTGTCTTCAGGACTTTGATTTATGTGTAAAATACCTGACTGCATTGGCCGTGCCCCGGCTGTTCTGGTCAAAATAAGCCCCGCGCCTCTTCCTGCCGTTCTTCCCACATGTTCTGTTACAGTTTTGTCACACTTGGGAGGTGGTCTCATTGTAAGTTCACTTCCTAGGCATCAGAGACTAGAAACCTACTTGTTAAAGAGTATCGTTAAATAAATATCTCCGTTTCGTGCGAGAGACGTGGACTTAAGTGATCCTTGATGGAAGGCGGCGATTTGGGAGACTAAGGCCACCAGTCTAGCTCTGGGGACTAGCTCTGTCTTTTGGTGATACCGGAACACAGCAGGACGTTATTCATTCAGTGACTCCCACTTAGCAGGAAAGTGGAGAGGAAAACTTAGGCTTTGCTCAATGCATGTTTTACCTGAGACATTTTTCTGGTACATAAATCTGCTCTTGGGTGTCCGCATTTAATGAAATCTTAAAAGAAACCAGGAAGTTTAGCAGTATTTACTACAAGAAGAGATGTGTGCGGTTTTCTTGGATGGTGTGATTTAGAAGAGAATCCTATATACCCCTGTACCGTTTAGGTATGTCGGGGTAGCTGGTTATGAGGAAGGCAAAGTTTTCAAGAGATTGAGTGCCCCTTATAGGCTGAGAATTTTCACTACCAAATCACTGTCACGTTTAAAGCACTGCAATGACAGTTTCTGATTTACAGAGTATAGTATGATAAATGGCATGTTATCTAATCTATGTTGTTTCTGTAGTCCCACACCCCAGGTGTTTGGTTTCAGGACACAATTCTTAATGCTGTTACTTCTTTATATTGATGCAAGATTCTGGATTGAATTTTGTGTACTGTTCTTTTGCATTAAGGAGTATTGTGGAATATGGTGGGAGGAAAATGGGAGGGGGATGTTAACAGTTTACTATTCTGATATAGATTGTGTTAAAGACTAAAAATGTTTGTACCTCCAGTAAAGGTTTATCTAGCTAAGCAAAGCCCCATAGAAGACTGAAGCAAGGTAATATGTACAGGTAATACAAGGAAAATTAAATTGGGGTAATAATTTCATAGTTGTTGTGAAAGTAAAGTGTCATTTACTTTTTGAGGAAACACTTTGGAATTCACATGAAAGAAGAAAAGAATTTTTAAAAAATCTCCTTAATAATGTGCTTGATATTTTAGAGTCCTGAAAATTCAAGTAGTATAGGCAAATGGACTGTGATTTAGAGAGGTGTACATTGAAGTTTTTAAGAGTCATCTCTGCTTGTAGTTGTAGAGACAAACACTAGCTTTGTATTACTGTGCACTGCTCATTTAAAGAGCTTCCTTTTTTGGCTTATAGTGTTATAACACCCTAATTTGTGAACCCTTATTACAAGTTTTTTTCTGTCAACCTTTATTTTAGAATAAAGTCTTTGAATAGGGCACAGTTGTCCTGATTTATGGATACTTAGTAAGTATGGAGAGAAGGCAATGGCACCCCACTCCAGTACTCTTGCCTGGAAAATCGGACGGAGGAGCCTGGTGGGCTGCAGTTCATGGGGTCGCTAAGAGTCCTACACGACTGAGCGACTTCCCTTTCACTTTTCACTTCATGCATTGGAGAAGGAAATGGCAACCCACTCTAGTGTTCTTGCCTGGAGAATCCCAGGGACGGGGGAGCCTGATGGGCTGCTGTCTGTGGGGTCACACAGAGTCGGACAAGACTGAAGTGACTTAGCAGTAGCAGCAGCAGTAAGTATGGAAATGGAAATTTCTTCTTGTAACCTGTGCATTGATCTAACATTCATAGTACTACTTACAAGTTTTGGCATGTACTGATGATTGAGCTTAGTTTTATTTATTTATAAAATTGAAGTATAGTTGAGTTACAGTGCTTTGGAAGGTGTTAGAAATAAGAAGATGTTTAGGCTTTAAAGAGATAACTATATGATGATTTATTAATTAGAATGCTTTGCTTATTTTTACCACATACAGATTATTTTTTTCTTTTTGCTGCTATTTTTGATATTCTGGTTACATATAGCATGGCCTTAACTATGCTAAACTCTTGGAGTATCCTCTATTACCATAATATCATTTCTATGTCATGCTAATTTTACTGCTATAAAAAAACCCTCATATTCAAACTAGTAGACATGATATTCTGAAATCTATGAAAAATTAATCAGATTTGCTCCTTTGAAGGGTGTACATTATCTGTCCTAGTTGAAGAACTGAAATTCTCACTCATCGAAGTTAGTTTGTGTGTGTATATGTATGTGTGTTAAGCTTGATAAAGCATAGGTGTAAAGGTTAAGAGGACTAGATTTTCAACATTTTCTGACTTGATAAACATCATTTATTTAAATCTGGAAGTCCATATTTCTTTATGATGCCAATGATCAATTCACATGTGATGAGATTTATCTTAGTTTCCCTTCCCGTATTTTTCTTGAGGGACAGAGAATATTAGCAGGGATATGGTATTGATGAGAGAGAAGATAGACTATTGACCTAAGTTCCAGCTCTTCCCATTTTCAACAAGGTTTTATCTTAAATGGATATTTAGAAGGTTATAGAAGGAAAAAATCTATTATGATGATGGAACATTTAACAGCACTTTCAGAAATTTCTTTATTCATGGCACTTGTTAGACACTAGAGGACACTGAATAAGGCAGAGTCCTGGCTTCAAGGAGCTTACAGCAGTATAATAGACGTAATGTAAACAGATGGTTGTAGGGCTTCCCTTATGGCTCAGATGGTAAAGAATCCACCTGCAGTGCAGAAGACCTGGGTTCGATCCCTGGATTGGGAAGATCCCCTGGAGAAGGGAACTGCTACCCACTCCAGTATCCTTCCCTGGAGAAATCCACGGGCAGAGGAACCTGGCAGGCTACAGCCCATGGGGTCACAAAGAGTCAGACACAACTGAGTGACTTTCATATAGGACAGCTTGGTGTTTATGACAGATTTGTGCATGAGGTACTGTCGATTACCCAGAAGAGGAATACCTAACCAAATATGTAGAGATACTAGTGTAAACTGAGAAAAAAAAAGTTACCTAAGAAAAAATCAGTTGAGTTAGATTTTCTTATTGAGATAGGTCATTATGGTAGGTGGTATAAGTTTGCTCTTTGCACTTTATGGTTAAGATACTAAATAGGCAGTTTGAATCTGAAAAAAGATTGTCACTTACAGCTGTGTGAATCATTGGTAAGTTATTTAACCTCAGTAAACTTAAGTTTTCTCGTCTTTTCAAAAAAGGGTGATATCAACTTGCTTATAGAGTTCTTTTGAGGATTAAGTGAAAGAAAATAAAATAGCAGAATGCATGGAATATACATTCAAATTTTAGCATTTATGTTATTTCATATTATTATTAGGGGCTTCCTTGGAGGCTCAGTGGTGAAGAATCTAATCTGCCTGACAATTCAGGAGACGTGAGTTCGATCCCTGGGTTGGGAAGATCCCCTAGAGAAGTAGTAAATGGCAACCCACGTCAGTATTCTTGCCTGGGAAATCCCATGAACAGAGGAGCCTAGTGGGCTATAGTCCACGGGGTGGCAAAAGAGCTGGACACAACTTAGCTACTAAACAACAAAGACCAACCAACATGGTATTTGTCATTCTTAAATTTTACCCTGATGACTTGAATAACTGGGTTTTCAACTTGATTGCTTTTTTTATACTTTCATCTTTATTTTGAGTGTATAGCCCAGTCAGTGCTCTTGAAGTGTTTGTTAAATTTACCTCAGATAAGTATACAGACCAGTTTTCAGAATGTTAGGATGTAATGAAATTAACCCAGCTGTGTAATTGTATGGAATCTAGTTGGATGGTCCCATAATGATGTAGAATGTGTTTTAGGACTTGGCGGTTCTGTATGGTCACTTAGAATGTTAGTGGTTATATTGAAAAGTGTAGAGTCGAAAATGTGCAGTTGAAGATGGAGTCATAATTTCATTTCTACTTTAGCAAGTTACTGGTGGTATCAGGTTGGAGCCTATTATATATATTGCCCGTATCAATCTTCCTGCTTCTAAGACGTATATAATGGCAAAGTGACCCAAATTTAAAAGGAAGCAAAAAAGAGCAAATTTTGCATTTAGCTATAGTGTCCAAAGTAGGAATTGGGAAAAGCTGGTCAATAATATATTTGTGGGTATGGGTGTATTTACTGTTTTACCTTGTTTATGTCACTTATGCATATATATATGTGTGTGTAAAAAAATATATACATATATATATAAGTGATTCAGCAACGCTGAGGTACATTTTGCATCTGTATAGTTAAGGAACAAAACTTATGGCTTATTGCCTGTTATTTCAAAATGATTGAAGTGAAGCTGGCTGTGATATGCTTGTTAAAAAGGAGTATTTTGGTATTCTGTTGCTTAGCCCTTAAAAAATTAGTGAGTAAATAACTTACTCCTATGGCATATTCTATACTCTATTAAAGTCCTCATAAAATTGGCAATACTGAATACATGATTTGTGAAAGATGTGGCATTTAATTAATAATAGCCAAAGTGAAGTGAAAGTCTCTCAGTTGTGTCCTACTCTTTGCAACCCCATGAACCATATAGTCCATGGAATTCTCCAGGCGAGAGTACTGGAGTAGGTAGCCTTTCCCTTCTCCAGGGGATCTTCCTAGCCCAAGGATCGAACCCAGGTTCACACTGTAGGTGGATTCTTTACCAGCTGAGCCACAAGGGAAGCCCAAGAATACTGGAGTGGGTAGCCTATTCTTTCTCCAGTGGATCTTCCCAACCGAACTGGGGTCTCCTGCATTACAGGCGTACTCCTGCATTAAAGCTATCAGGGAAGCCCTAATAATGGCTATTAATATGTAAATATAGGCTAAATTCAAAGAACCTTTAAGTAAGTAATGAGTGTGTCAGAAACTCAGATCCAAAAATCTCAGCACCATTAATGTCATACTTTTGGTTACCTTTTATATTTTTATCTAAAATTATCTTGAACCCGTATCCTTTCTTGAGTTTATAAAACTTATGATTTTCTGTTTTAGGCTCTGACATAGATTAATTATTTATGTAAATAAAATTTGTTGTGAATCTTTATCAAGGGTGACTTTTAGGTTTTTTCCTAAATGGTTCACTTATTACAGCATAGGTCATTAATTTAAAATTTTAGTGATGGCTGCCTCCTGTAAGTCTAGATACAGCTATACTGCAGGTATTATATGGACAAGAAAATGGCAACCCACTCCAGTGTTCTTGCCTGGAGAATCCCAGGGATGGGGGAGCCTGGCAGGCTGCCGTCTATGAGGCCGCACAGAGTTGGACACGCCTGAAGTGACTTAGCAGCAGCAGCAGGTATTATAGCTGTTTCAGAGACGATATTGTATTGCATACTTATATTGTGAGTTTTACATGTTTTCTTTAATATTGCATCCAGGGAGATTATTTTACTTGCAGCCCTGTTAATTGCCCAATATTCATTCTGCTAATTAAGATCAGTAGGAAAGAAGTACCATGTAGTACTGTGGAATAATAAACTGGAATTTGAGATATGGTATGTAAGAACATCCCAAAGAAAGGCAGTGCCAAAGAATGTTCAAACTATCACACAATTGCACTCATCTCACACACTAGTAAAGTAATGCTCAAAATTCTCCAAACCAGGCTTCAGCAATACATGAATTGTGAACTTCAGATGTTCAAGCTGGTTTTAGAAAAGGCAGGGGAACCAGAGATTAAATTGCCAACATCTGCTGGATCATCAAAAAAGCAAGAGAGTTCCAGAAAAACATCTATTTCTGCTTTCTTGACTATGCCAAAGCCTTTGACTCTGTGGATCACAATAAACCGTGGAGAATTCTGAAAGAGATGGGAATACCAGACCACCTGACCTGCCTCTTGAGAAACCTGTATGTAGGTCAGGAAGCAACAGTTAGAACTGGACATGGAACAACAGACTGGTTCCAAATAGAAAAGGAGTACATCAAGGCTGTATATTGTCACTCTGCTTATTTAACTTCTATGCAGAGTACATCATGAGAAACGCTGGACTGGAAGAAACACAAGCTGAAATCAAGATTGCCGGGAGAAATATCAATAACTTCAAATGTGCAGATGACACCACCCTTATGGCAGAAAGTGAAGAGGAACTCAAAAGCCTCTTGAAAGTGAAAGTGGAGAGTGAAAAAGTTGGCTTAAAGCTCAACATTCAGAAAACGAAGATCATGGCATCCAGTCCCATCACTTCATGGGAAATAGATGGGGAAACAGTGGAAACAGTGTCAGATTTTATTTTTTTGGGCTCCAAAATCACTGAAGATGGTGACTGCAGCCATGAAATTAAAAGACGCTTACTCCTTGGAAGAAAAGTTATGACCAACCTAGATAGCATATTCAAAAGCAGAGACATTACTTTGCCAACAAAGGTCCATTTAGTCAAGGCTATGGTTTTTCCAGTGGTCATGTTTGGATGTGAGAGTTAGACTGTGAAGAAAGCTGAGCACCAAAGAATTGATGCTTTTGAACTATGGTGTTGGAGAAGACTCTTGAGAGTCCCTTGGACTGCAGGGGGATCCAACCAGTCCATTCTAAAGGAGATCAGTCCTGGGTGTTCTTTGGAAGGAATGATGCTAAAGCTGGAAACTCCAGTACTTTGGCCACCTCATGCGAAGAGTTAACTCATTGGAAAAGACTCTGATGCTGGGAAGGATTGGGGGCAGGAAGAAAAGGGGACGACAGAGGATGAGATGGCTGGATGGCATCACTGACTCGATGGACGTGAGTTTGAATGAACTCCGGGAGGCCTGGTGATGGACAGGGAGGCCTTGTGTGCTGCCGATTCATGGGGTTGCAAAGAGTTGGACATGACTGAGCGACTGAACTGAACTGATGTAAGAACAAATCAGCTCATAACTGGTTTAAATGACAAAGAATTGACAGCGTTTCTGATGATTATTTTGTAGCTGTGAGATATTTAATTATACTTGTGACTCTATAGATAGGAGAGGTTATAATATTTTCTTTTTTTTACTTTTTGTGGTTTCCTTTAATAGGAAGTTAATAGTTTAATAGTTTTTTTTTTTTTTTTAATAGGTTGGCTGTTATATCAGTAGAGGCGCTTTACTTTAAGCTGTTAGATTTCTTCAGAAGTAAAACTTTTGAAAAGAAGGAGGGTATATCTATAAATCACTATTCTCAGCTACCCAGGGTCAGCCAAAGTACAGTGTGTTGATAGGTTCAAATACTAGTTACTAGGAAATCTTTTTCAAAACAACATCCCAGACCCCACTGTGGACTAACTGGATCAGGAATTTTGCAAGGGGGTGGAGAGTGGAGCCTGGTGATTGGGGCATTTGTAGTTTAAGAGACATATTCAGTTGATTGTTTCTTCCTTTGATGAATACTATTTATTATAGCATTTTTATATTTGATTTGACTAGATGTGGTCATTATTTTGTTTACTGTTGTATCTTATATGCCAAGTATGCAGTGGGTACTCAGATTTCTTTATAGCAAGAGCTTAACAACAAAATAAAATTCAGTCTAACCCATCAGTGTCCCAATAGAGATCTGTGAACTATATACATAGTTTTAAGTTATCCTAATGCCACATTAAAAAAATAATGAAAAGAACATGTGAAATTAATATATTTTATTTAACACAGTATAACCAAAATGTTATTTAGCATGCAGTTGATATTTAAAAATTGAGATATTTTACTTTTTTTTTCCTTTTGTAGTAAGTCTTTGAAATCTGATGTGTACTATACCCTTACAGATTGTTGTTTGGATAAGCTGTATTTTCATGTATTCAGAAGTCAGGTGTGGCTGGCGATTACCATATTGGACAGTGTAGGTCTAAACTGTGTGTGGTCTCCAAAGTAGGTTATACCCTTCTCTGGTACTTACTCAGAAGGCCTAAAATGATATTACTCTTCCTTCTTATCTAGTCCAATTCTGGAGCTCCCAGTTTGAAATTAATTTTCTCCATGAGTACTTCCTTCACCACTTCTTTCATACAGTGAGCTTTTTTCTTTCTAAAGTAGTTACTCTTGTTACTCATTATTTAGTAATGTAATTGTGAGTTGTTCTATGATGTGTGTTCTTTGCAGTAAAGACTTTGCCTCAAGCTTCACTGTATGCATCCTAGCACCTATTACAGAATAAACACAGTTATTTTTTAAGCTTATAGATTTTTAACATGTCAGGGAGGGAGAAATTTTTCTCTGCCCTTCTAGTTTCTCCTGTGTGGTCTGAATTACATTCACATGAGACATTAAAAGGAGAAAATAAAATAGAAGTTTGATGCCATGTATACATGGAAGAGACTCAGGAAACTGCTTAAATGAAAGTCGCTCAGTCGAGTCTGACTCTTTGGGGTGCCATGGACTCTATAGTTCATGGAATTCTCCAGGCAAGAATACTCGAAGGGGTAGCAGTTCCCTTCTCCAGGGTATCTTCCCAACCCAGGTCTCCTACATTGTAGGCGGATTGTTTACTGGCTGAGCCACTGGGGAAGCCCTTCCAGGAAACGGCCTAACCCTCACATTAAATACCAACTTTGGCTACAGACAAAACAGGGTACTGGAGGTAGTGATTTGGGACTTCAAAGGGGAGAAAGGCAACTCACATAAAGATGTAAAACAAATGTTTGCTGGGCCTTGTAGACACAATGGGAACAGAGAGAGGACTCTGATCTCTAGGCCATGCAGAGGTTCCCCACTACACTTTGCCTTTACTTTTTACAGATAACTGGCCATAGCTCAGTAACAGGCCCTTTATCTAAAAAAACTTTTTAGGCAATTAGGGGGAAGGTCAAAATTTCTTTCTGTCTTTTGGTCCTTGGTTGTTTTCAGCTCACAATAATCCTGTGCCAGAGACATTATTGGGGAGCAACTTCTGCTCCCAAACATTTGCTTTTTTCCCTGTTTTAGAATTGACCAAATTTGCTATACAACAAAAGGGTATCAAGAGAATACTTAGCTTATGATTTCATCTTCCATGTTGAAATAAGATAATAAAACAATAATAGCTATAATAAATAGCTACAAAAACTTCTGTGAATTGACTTCATTTCCTATCTGATCCTAGCTATCTTTCAAATCCTGAGTCCCTGGAGCAAATTCTGTTCATCTTTTCATGCTTTTAGAGCAATGTTTTCCAAAGTGTTTAATAGAACCCTAGTTTCTGGAAAAAAGTGCCATGGTTGAATATATTTGGGAATGGGAAAAACTAATCATGTAACCTCCTCCCTCATGGAAAATCACTATGTGCATTAGTTTATTAATGGCTTAAGAAATTCTTCAGTAAAATATCCTTTTCTGCAGTTAATTAAACAGTCTGTTTTTGCTGCAGAAGCTTTGTTGTACAGAACACACTATAGGGAATGTATTTTTTTTTTTTTTTTTTTTTAACTCTGGTGGGAAGGAGAAGGAACAAAAAAGAGAAGAGCTATCCTCCCTCCCCCCCCCCCCACCCCTTCCCCACTCCACCCCGGGAATGTATTCTTAAAGAGGTTTGTATACTTGATATTTATTCCTATCCTGACAGTTTTTTCTATTGCTATTTTCCAAGATAAGGGAGGAGTTTATTTATTTAATATACTAGAAAAGGTTGATAGGCTTTAAAGATGTTACTTGGTGAGAAATGTTCTTCATTGCCTTTTCTTTTTTCTAAAAATTCCTTTTGCTTTCTTTAGTTCTGTCTTTATACCTGTCTTTATATTCTGTCCCCACTGTCTTACCATTTTGAATCTGAGAAATTTGAGAAATTGACCTAGGAGGAATGCAATTCTTCCTCTTTGGTATTAGTAGTGTATTACTTACCCCAAAATATATGTAGCTTAAGCAGTTTCTTTGGGATATATCTCATTTTATGTATTATACATATCATTCTGAGTTTGTGTTTTAGAAATAGAGTAGGTATATTTAAGATAGCTTTTCTGTTTTAATGGAAGTATACCAGTGCAGTTACTGAAAAGGACATGAAAAAACCAAGAGGCGGATATAAAAACAGATATACATAGCTAGGACTCCAACTTAACATTTGAGAACATTGTATAAAATTAAAAATGTGCTTGAATCTTTTTAATGGTTTCATTTCAGAGGAAAAACAAAAGCATTAATGAAGTGTTAGTATTGGAAAACTATGGTAAGATGAATTTCATATAGTGACTGTATGAGTTATCCTTGATAGACATTATTGTCATTACTAAAATATCTGAGACCATTGGTTTTGAAACTTATTAATGCACTATTTAATTTAGTCATTGCTACTGTGGGTTAGAGTAAGATTTCATTTTACAAGTGTCCTTGTCATGAACTCCAAACTCCTTATAATTTGATTTAGATTAGACATAATCATTCATGGTTATAAATTCAGTTTAATGTTAAGTAAGTCAGATAATAATCTATCTTGTATTTGAGTCTGCTTAGTGTAGTACCTGTGTGTTCAGTCGTGTCCAACTCTTTGTAACTCCCTTGTAGCCTGCCAGGCTCCTCAGTCCATGGAATTTTCCAGGCAAGAATACTGGAGTGGGTTGCCATTTCCTTCTTCAGTGAGAAGAAATACCCAGATTATTTTAAATGTAGAATTTTAAAAAAGCTTCCCTATTTTTCATTAAAGAAATTCAGATGGGAGAAGGTACAAGGTACATAGCTAACAGTCCTGTCCTCATTAAGGGCAAAGGGCTAGAGCATTATAGCATTTTTCACTAACCAGAAGTCTTCATATGTTAATTGCTGTAGCAGCTACTTAAAAGGGGTAAAAAATTACCACCAACAAAAACTTTGATAAATATATGCAAGTAATGCAGTTGTACTGAGCATCAACTTTTACATTAGCTTCTCATTCCTATAAGCAATTTTAGGGTTATAAATATGTGATTATTTTGATGACACAGTTTCATTTGCCTAGTCCACATTAGAACCAGAGTGAATTTTAGTATTGAAATAACAGTAAGAAACTCTTCTTTCAAGTTGTTACCTTCTGTTTTACACTAGCACAGTGTCAAAGGTTTGTTGTTTTTCTTTTAAAGCTGGTATGGCTTTTTCCGTTGAATGACAAAAAGAAGGCACATCTAGGTTAGAATTAGTAATACTAATGAAAACATCTTGCTGCTGCTACTGCTAAGTCGCTTCAGTCGTGTCCGACTCTGTGTGACCCCACAGACAGCAGACCACCAGGCTCCCCCATTGCTGGGATTCTCCAGGCAAGTACACTGGAGTGGGTTACCATTTCCTTCTCCAATGCATGAAAGTGAAAAAATAAAGTGAAGTTGCTCAGTCATGTCCGACTCCTAGCGACCCCATGGACTGCAGCCCACCAGGCCCCTCCGTCCATGGGATTTTCCAGGCAGGAGTACTGGAGTGGTTTGCCATTGCCTTAGCAAGAAATAAGACTCTTTGGACTATTGATACTCTTTTCTGTATTTAAGATAGATTATTTTTACATTTTTCAGTTAAAAACATTGTCAACTTTTAGATTATTTGTAAAAGATTTAGCAATTATGGTGGCTATTTTGAAATCATGAATTGTTTGTAAGGCTTATTTTCTATATGTGTATAGAAGAGTGTGGGCTTTGATTATATTTGTATTTGTTATATTTTGTAACTGCTAGTGAAAATGTTTACATGAATAAGTAGCCGGTGAAGTTTTTATATAGCATGTTAAAAAGTCTTCTCTTATAATAAAAGCTTTGATGTTAACAGCGTCTGTTAAAATATAAAAACAAATCTGAAGTTCTCTGAGAAAAATAAATATTTTTTCTTAGAGAATACTACTGTTGCTTTGCTGCCCTCTACAGTCATCTAAGATAGTCACTCTAGACTTTTCTTCCATCAGAGGATTAAAATGCTTTCTTGACATGTGCTTTAAATTTCAAGAGTGGGTTAAATAATATTTACTGTTAAAGTATGATAACAGATAACAACAGTTGATCTATACCTTTAATGCAAAAAATAAAAGTTTACAAGTTTAAGCAGGGGATGGACAGGAGACTGCTGCACATCAGTCATGGGTAGTACAGAGGATACCACAGTGGGATAAGTGCTCACAAGCTTATAAACCCGCTAGTACGAGTAACTGCGTGTTAGGTATCTGTAATAACATACCAAATAGTATGATACAGCCCTCCCCCCCCCTCAAAAAAAAAAGATCAGTAAGGCCTGGAAGAGTCAAGAACACTTATTAGAGGAATTGAAACTTTGGAACTATAAGAATGATTTGAGTTCAGACAGGTAAAACAGGGTTATGTCAAACAGGAAAAGAAAATATTAGAACACAAAGCATCTGTTACACTGAAAGGGCTATACTAGGACCCTTGGAGTCTTTTCCTTTAAGAAATGTAAAATTTAATTGTTAGCAGATTTTGGGATTACAAAATAGCGTGTGTGTTTCTGTTTGTCTATTTTATACCCAGTTACTTAATCTTTGTGCTTGTTTCAGTCCTTATGTGAAGTGAAAGTGAAAGTCGCTCAGTAGCGTCCAAGCGTGTCCAAGCCTTTCCCTTCTCCAGGGGATCTTCCCAGCCCAAGGATCGAACCCAGGTCTCCCGCATTGTAGGTGGATTCTTTACTAGCTGAGCCACAAGGGAAGCACAAGAATACTGGAGTGGGTAGCCTATCCCTTCTCCAGTGGATCTTCCTGACCCAGGAATTGAACCAGGGTCTCCTGCATTGCAGGTGGATTCTTTAACCAGATGAGCTATCAGGGAAGCTCCTCAGTCCTTATACACTTAGCTAAATGATACCTCCTTTACAGAGTTGCTGTGAAAATTAAATGAAATCCTTATTAAACTATAGTAAAGTGCTTTACAAATACAACTAACCATAATGGAAGGGAAAATGGATTGTCTTACGTTAAAAATGCAAAGTGTATCTAATTGCTTCAAAAGTTTAACTGAGAAAGACTCAATAGAAGACCTGATTTTCTAGCTGAACCTTGAAGAAAGAGTTTTCCATTTCTGAGGGAAGACAGTAAAAAAGCATTCCAGGCTGAAAAGATCACTGGACTGAGGACTCTGTGGAAGGAATTAATGTTTCCATGTGGTTCAAGTATGAGCTGTTATGGAGGGGAATCATAGATTTTTAAATACTTTGCTGAGGCTGAGGAGATTAGAGTTTGTGTGGGAGGCAGTGAGAAGCTTTTGAAAGCAGGTAACTACTGAGTCTGTGATTCCAGAATATTTTATAGCTCTGACAGCACTGTAAAAGATAAATGGGAGATAATGAGAGACAAGCAAAAGGGAAAACCATTGCAGTTGTACATAGGAAGAGAGGATTGTGGAGATAATTGGCAATTTGATAGAAAAGTTTGAAGCGAGGGATAGCTCTGAGAAGTAGATTACATGGTGTCTGAATATCATCGTGGTTGAGGAGACAAGAGTTGGATATGAACTTAGATTGCTTGAGTGACTAGAAAAGGATTCTTGTTCAGTCACTCAGTCATGTCGGACTCTTTGTGACCACATGGACTACAGCATGCCAGGCTTCCCTGTCCTTGACCATCTCCTGGAGCTTGCTTAAACTCATGTCCATTGAGTCAGTGATGCCATCTAACCATCTCGTCCTCTGTCATCCCCTTCTCCTCCTGCTTTCAGTCTTTCCCAGCATCAGGTGGCCAAAGTATTGGAGCTTCAGCCTCATCATTAGTCCCTCCAGTGAATATTCAGGATTGATTTCCTTTAGGATTGACTGGTTTGATCTTGTTGCAGTCCAAGGGACTCTCAAGAGTCTTCCTTAACACCACAGTTCAAAAGCATCAATTCTTTGGTGCTCAGCATTCTTTATGGTCCAACTCTCATATCCATACATGACTACTGGAAAACCATAGCTTTGATAATATGGACCTTTGTTGACAAAGTAATGTCTCTGCTTTTTAATATGCTTTCTAGGTTTGTCATAGCTTTTCTTCCAAGGAGCAAGCGTCTTTTAGTTTCATGGCTGCAGAAGGATTAATGAATCAGTCTAGTAACTTTTTGGAGGCATTTTAATTGTGGTGCCTCTGGGATGTATTTTACAGCTGTAGTTAGAAATTTGTTATGAGAGAGTAGGAGGGAAGGACATGGAATTGGGAATTATTGAGGTATTTGGATTAGATGAGCTCTTTGAGGGAGAGACAGAGTGGGAGAAGAGAAGAAGGGAGAAGAGAAGAGAGGAAGGAAGTGGAAATAGGGAGGGGACTGGAAAAGAATTTAAAGGTTGAGGTACACTGATTAGATAAGAGGGAGGGAAGGGATAAATAATCTGGGAATACAATCTTGATAGATCAATACATTTTAGTAGTTAAGAAAAGTACGTTGATGACTCAGTAATTTAGTAAAAGTGTTTAGGAAAAAGGTCAATTTTCAAAAAACTTAAATAATGAAGGAATAATGAAAAAACAGTAGGGTAGGACTTGCTCTTGGGAAAGAGGAAATGAACAAATAATTTGAGGGGGAATAATGGATCAGTTACTGTGGACTGATTGTGTTGTCCCCAAATTCTGTGTTAGAGCTCTAATTCTCAATGTGGTGATTCCATTTTTGTCCAGTTTCTACTACTAAGTCCCATAGCCCAAGAGAATAAATTTTTTATGGGTGTCTACTATAGAGAGTTGAAGAAAAGCTTTTTAATTTTTATGAGACTTCTTTGTCTTTGTGAGGGGGATGGGAAGGGCACTTTGGTGTGGCATCATCCAGGAACAGAAAGTAAGTGGATGGTGATGGTAGAAATGAAAGGGAAAATTTAAAAACAAGAGAATAAAAAGGCAAAACAATACCTCTTGATCTCAGGATATGAAGAATGAGTAAATATTAGTGCATTTGGAGATTATGTATTAGGCAGATGGGAGAATAGTGTAAATACTGCTAAAAAGGAGGTTGAGGTTAAGAATTAGATACCGGATGGAAGGATTTATTAATTTCCTAGGGCTCCTGTAACAAAATACTACAAACTGCACAGCTTACAGTAGCAGAAATTTATTCTCTCATGGTTCTAAAGCCTGGAAGTCTGAAATCAAGGTGTCAGAAGGGCTGTGTTCCCTCTGAAACTCTGGTGTAGAATCCTTTCTTGCCTCATCCTAGCTTCCAGTGGTGGCCTTCAGTCCTTGGCATTCCTTGGATTACAGCTGTATTCCTACAGTCACTGCCTTTGTCATCACAGGCCATTTTCCCTGTGTTTTTTTCCTGGTGTGTTCCTTCTCTTGTAAGGACAGCAGCCATATTGAATTAAAGCCCAGCCTACTCCAGTGTGACTGTACTTAATTTACATCTTAATTACATCTGCTGCTGCTGCTAAGTCTCTTCAGTTGTGTCCGACTCTGCAACCCCATAGACGGCAGCCCACCAGTCTCCTCTGTCCCTGGGATTCTCAAGTCAAGAACTAGTGTGGGTTGCCATTTCCTTTTCCAGTGCGTGAAAGTGAAGTCGCTCAGTCATGTCTGACTCCTATCGACCCCATGGACTGCAGCCTACCAGGCTCCTCCATCCATGGGATTTTCCAGGCAAGAGTACTGGAGTGGGGTGCCATTATCTACAAATACCTTATTTCCAAATAAGGTAACACTCACAGGTACGATGAGCTCGATAAAAGACAGAAATGGTATGGACCTAACAGAAGCAGAAGATATTAAGAAGAGATGGCAAGAATACACAGAAGAACTGTACAAAAAAGATCTTCATGACCCAGATAATCATGATGGTGTGATCACTGACCTAGAACCAGACATCCTGGAATGTGAAGTCAAGTGGGCCTTAGAAAGCATCACTACGAACAAAGCTAGTGGAGGTGATGGAATTCCAGTTGAGCTATTCCAAATCCTGAAAGATGATGCTGTGAAAGTGCTGCACTCAATACGCCAGCAAATTTGGAAAACTCAGCAGTGGCCACAGGACTGGAAAAGGTCAGTTTTCATTCCAATCCCAAAGAAAGGCAATGCCAAAGAATGCTCAAACTACCGCACAATTGCACTCATCTGACACGCTAGTAAAGTAATGCTCAAAATTCTCCAAGCCAGGCTTCAGCAATATGTGAACCGTGAACTTCCTGATGTTCAAGCTGGATTTAGAAAAGGCAGAGGAACCAGAGATCAAATTGCCAACATCCGCTGGATCATGGAAAAAGCAAGAGAGTTCCAGAAAAACATCTATTTCTGTTTTATTGACTATGCCAAAGCCTTTGACTCTGTGGATCACAGTAAACTGTGGAAAATTCTGAAAGAGATGGGAATACCAGACCACCTGATCTGCCTCTTGAGAAATTTGTATGCAGGTCAGGAAGCATCAGTTAGAACTGGACATGGAACAACAGACTGGTTCCAAATAGGAAAAGGAGTGTGTCAAGGCTGTGTATTGTCACCCTGTTTATTGAACTTCTATGCAGAATACATCATGAGAAATGCTGGACTGGAAGAAACACAAGCTGGAATCAAGATTGCCGGGAGAAATATCAATAACCTCAAATGTGCAGATGACACCACCCTTATGGCAGAAAGTGAAGAGGAACTCAAAAGCCTCTTAATGAAAGTGAAAGTGGAGAGTGAAAAAGTGTGCTTAAAGCTCAACATTCAGAAAACGAAGATCATGGCATCCGGTCCCATCACTTTATGGGAAATAGATGGGGAAACAGTGGAAACAGTGTCAGACTTTATTTTTCTGGGCTCCAAAATCACTACAGATGGTGACTGCAGCCATGAAATTAAAAGACACTTACTCCTTGGAAGGAAAGTTATGACCAACCTAGATAGCATATTAAAAAGCAGAGACATTACTTTGCCAACAAAGGTTCATCTAGTCAAGGCTATGGTTTTTCCTGTGGTCATGTATGGATGTGAGAGTTGGACTGTGAAGAAGGCTGAGCGCCGAAGAATTGATGCTTTTGTTTTTTTTTTTTTTTTGAAAAATTTTTTTGTTTTTGAATTGATGCTTTTGAACTGTGGTGTTGGAGAAGACTCTTGATAGTCCCTTGGACTGCAAGGAGATGATGCAGCCAGTCCATTCTGAAGGAGATCAGCCCTGGGATTTCTTTGGAAGGAATGATGCTAAAGCTGAAACTCCAGTACTTTGGCCACCTCATGTGAAGAGTTGACTCATTGGAAAAGACTCTGATGCTGGGAGGGATTGGGGGCAGGAGGAGAAAGGGATGACAGAGGATGAGATGGCTGGATGGCATCACTGACTCGATGGACGTGAGTCTGAGTGAACTCTGGGAGTTGGTGATGGACAGGGAGGCCTGGTGTGCGATTCATGGGGTCGCAAAGAGTCAGACATGACTGAGCGACTGGTCTGATCTGATCTGATATTTTTAAAGGGGGATATAACATCTCATAACAAAGGGGTAATGATTTTAGTTTTGACTGTGTTAATTGTGAAATTTGAGGCTCAGGTTAGAGTGGCAGGTAAATACAGAATTTGAAGATGTGAAGTATGGGCTGGTTTGAACCAGACTTGAAACATTAATTCAGGAAATACTAAAACTCACATATGAATATTAATATAATATGTTAACATTATATGTGTGTATATATATATATACACACACACACTCACACATACACATATGTGTGAATGTATATTATAGATACAAACACACAGAAAAGTTTACATGGAAAATACGGAATCTGAAGAACTATTACAAAGTGAGCATATCCACAGAAACATCACCCTGGTCAAGAAATAAATCTTTACCAACACTTCAGAAGCCCCCTTCCCACTATTGTGCTTAGTCTGTGCTTGGTCACTCAGTTGTGTCCAACTCCTTGTGACACCATGAACTGCCAGGCTGTGTCCAGGGAGATTCTCCAGGCAAGAATGCTGGAGTGGGTTGCTGTGCCCTCCTCTGGGGGATCTTCTGAACCCAGGAATCGAACCCAGTTCTTCCACATTGCAGGTGGATTCTTTACCATTTGTGCCACCAAGGAAGCCCTTCCCATTATTTTCCAATCACGATTCTTCTCTCTTCTTTAGTAATAACCACAATTCTGACTTCAACATCATAAATTAGTTTTACCTGTTTTTGAACTTTCTATTTCTTTGCCAATTTTGGAGAATTAACCATTTATCATTTTTAATGTTGTGTAGACATCTAGGTTATTTTCATTTTGAGACTTTTATGAATAACACTGCTGTGAACATCACTGTACATATCTTTCTTGACTTATGCTGGGGTTATATCCCCATAAGTTGAAAATATCATAAGTCAATATTTTTTTAATATACATATCCTAACAGACATCACAGCTTAGCCTGTGTGTATATCTGTGTGTGTGTGTGTGTGTGTGTGTGTGTGTGCACGTGCACGTGCATTTTATCATTCAGTTTCATCTGACTCTCTGTCTCCATGGACTGTAGCCCACCAGGCTCCTCTGCCCATGGAATTTTCCAGGTAAGAATACTGGAACGGGGTTACGTTTTCTACTCCTGGGGATCTTCCCGACCCAGGGATCCAACCCATGTCTCTTTCATCTTCTGCACTGGCAGGTGGATTCTTTACTGCTCATACCTCATGCACATAGCTTAATTTACAAATGTAAGACAGTTATAATAGTAAGAAAGACAACTGATCAGGGCACCAAAAGAAATAAAATAAGGAAAGAGTTTAAAATATTTAAAGAATTAACGATATGTGGAACAGGGACCCCAAGTGAATACATGATGTTGGGAAATGATGCCATAGATGTGTTTAATGCATGGTTACCATAAACTTTCAGTTTGTAACAAAACACAGTATTTGTGACGCATGATTACATGCAGTACAATGTTTGAAAAGTATGCCTGTCAATCAATTAAAAGAAGTCATGAAGAAAAAAAAAAAAGCCCCCTGTATAGCCTACCCTGTCTTAAACATGCTCAGAACACAACATTAGTTGAGCTAATGTTGAGCTACCTAACACAAATCCTGTTTTATAACAAAGTATTGAATATCTCATGTAATTTATTGAATACTATACTCAAAAAATGGTTGTGTGTCCGTTGTTTACCCTTGCGATGGCATGACTGACTGGGACCTGCCCCTCACTGCCCAGCACCATGGGAGGGTATCCTACATATTGGTAGCCTAGGAGAAGTTCAAAATTTGAAGTACACTTCCTACTGAATGTATATTGCTTTTACACTGCCATAAAGTTGAAAAATATTTAACTTAAATCATCAATAGTTGGGGACCATCTGTATCACTCTTTTGGTAGTGGAATTACTGGTTTATTTTATGTATGTTTTGGTTGAAAGGGTTTTCCTGAGTGTTTGTTACAACTTATACTTCCCACCAGTAGTGTTTAAGAGTTTTTCAGTTGCTCTACTGCCTCACCAGCCCTCTGTTGTTGTTCAGTCCCGCGTTCCTATCTGACTCTTTGCAACTCCATGGACTGCAGCACACCAGGCTTTCCTGTCCTTCACCATCTCCTGGATCTTGCTCAAACTCATGTCCATTGAGTCAGTGATGCCATCCAACCATCTCATCCTTTGTCATCCTCTTCTCCTCTTGCCTTTAATCTTTCCCAGCATCAGGGTCTTTTCAAATGAGTCGGCTCTTCACATCAGGTGGCCAGAGTATTGGAGCTTCAGTATCAGTCCTTCCAATGAATATTCAGGATTAATTTTCTTTAGGATTGACTGCAGTCGATCTCCTTGCAGTCCAAGGGACTCTCAAGAGTTTTCTCCAACACCACAGTTCAAAATCATGAGTTCTTTGGCACTCAGCCTTCTTTGTGGTCCAACTCTCACATCCATACACGACTACTGGAAAAACCATAGCTTTGACTGGACAGGTCTTTGTCAACAATGTCTCTGCTTTTTAATATACTGTCTAGGTTTGTCATAGCTTTTCTTCCAAGGAGTAAGTGTCTTTTCATTTTTTTTTATCCATTCCAATCAGTGCGTAATGATATAATATTGTGGTTGTAGTTTATACTTATCTGATGGCTGAGTTCTAAGGATTATGGACTATTTGAATATCCTCCTGTGAAGAACCTTTTCATTCACTTCCCATTTTATTCATTTGGATTGTCATCTATGGATTTGTAGAAGTTGTTTTTGAATTCTAGATGTGAACCACTTATCAGTTATGTGTATTGCAGATATCTTCTCCCACTCTGCCTTTTCACTGTATTAATGGCATCTGTGGACAGACACTTTAAAAAAAAAAAAAAAGACACTTTAATATATATTCATATAGTCAAAACTAATCCTTTTCTTTATAATTAATTCTTTGTGTCTTATTTGCAAAGTCTTTGTCTGTTATATCATCATGAAAACATTTTTCCCTAGAAACTTTATTATTTTGCCTTTAATATGATAACATCTAGAATTTATTTTTGTGGTTAATGAGGTAGGGTCCATGTGTTTTCTTCACTTATTATCTACTTGACCATCTCCATTTATGGAAAAGACCCTCTGCTTTGCAGTACTGCCTTTATAATAAATAAAACAGCCATATATGCCTGGGTTTAACTTTGGACTCTCTTCTTTGTTCCATTGGTGCATTTTACTATCTGTGTACAATTATAGTGTCTGATTATAAGTGTATAATAATATATCCTATATTGGGTACAATAAGTTAACCTACTTGTTCAAGTTTATTGTGGTTAACCTTGGTCATTTTCCTTTCCATGTACATTTTATTGGCAGTTTATCAGTTTTTATGGAAAACCTCCAAGGATATTAGTGGAAGTACATTAAATCTATATGAATTAATGTGGGGTTAAATTGATATCTTTATAATACTGAATTTTCCAACTCAGTGAACCTGATTTATCTATTTTCTGAGATTTTCTTTACTTTCTTCCCATAAAACTTTAGTTTTTTTCTGTGTGTAGAGGTCTTGCATAACTATAAACTTTCAGTTATTTTAATTATAGATTTCAAGTTATTTTTTGATGTTATTATAAATGGTATTTTAAAATATTACTGTTTATAGGCATATAAAAATATAGACCTTGCTAAATAACTTCATTTATTTCTAATACTTTGTTGAATCTTCTGGATTTTCCATCTGTACAGTCATACCATCTATGAATAATTAAAGCCTTATTTCTCTCCAATCCTTATACTTTTTTTTTTTTTTTTCCTTTTCCTTTGCTTATTGCACTGGCTAGGACCTCCACTATGATGTTGAATTAAAGTGGTCACCGCAGGCATCGTTGTCTCATTCCTTATCTCAGAGGTAAAAAAGTGTTCAACATTTCAAAATTAAGTATGATGTTTGCTGTAGTTTTTTTTTTTTTTTAATCTCTATCAGTTTTGGAAATTTTCTTTCTACTCCTAGTTTGCCTGTGAATTTTTATCATGAATAGAGTTTAATTTTATCAAATGCTTTATATTAATTTTGAGGTGATCATATGATTTTTTTTAATACTATGAATTACATTAAAAAAAAATGTTAAATCATCTTTGTGTTTCCAGAATAATCCCAGTTTGGTTTTGATGAATGTATCCTTTATTATATTGCAGGATTCAACTTTTTTTAAAAGTTTTTTCTTTGCTATCTATGTTTATCAATTGAATTGGCCTGTAATTTTCTTACAATGCTCTTGCAAAGTTTTGAGCAAGGTTGTGCTAGACCCACAAAAAAAACTGAGAATTGCTGCATCTTTTTCTATTCTGTGTAAGAGTTTAATAAGATTGATACTTTTTTTTTCTTTGAGTTGGTAGAATTTGTTGGTAAAGCTGTCTGGACCGGAAGTAATTTTTTTATGGGAAGGATTTTTAGTTCCAGTTCACTTTTTAAGTAATCATTTTCTTCTTACATCAGGTTTGGCACATTGCATTTTTTATAGGAATTTGTCAGTTTCCTGCTTGCATATCTTTTGACCTCAAGTTGTTATTTTTTTTAACTAACTTTTTACTGCCTGGAGTATCTAATATTAATGCCCCCCTTTCTTATTCCTCAGGTTTATTTATTTCTTTTTTCTGTTTTCTGGATCAGTCTTGCCAGGAGTTAATCAGTTTTATTCAACTTTTCAAAGAATCTATCTTTGACTCATTGTCCAAGCTCTCTATGTTTCCCTTTTTAAAAAAATTTTTGGCGTGTACCAAATGGCATGGGGGATCTTAATTCCTCAGTCAGGGATTGAACCCAAGCCCCCTGCATTGGAAGCGTGGAGTCTTAACTCTGGACCATCAGGGAAGTCCCTATGTTTGTTTTCTGTTTCATTATTATCTGTTCTGTCTTTTCTTCTACAATTTTTGGATGGTTTATTATTTCTTTTTTGAAATGGTTGGTTAGATGATTGATTTTTAGTATTTCTCTTATATATATGCAAATTGAGCCTGTATGTTTTCTAAATAAGGTCACATTCACAGGTGAACATCTCCTAATTACTTTCTTCATCTGTGCTTTATTTTTTCCACTATAATATATGAACTTGTGCTACATGAATTTTTCTAGTTAATTTTTTGGCTTCTTGTATTTTTACTTTTCAGTATTACTTATTTTTTCCCCCTTATTTACAATTTCCCTGATTTTATTTTAAACTCTTGAAGGGCATGGAATGTGCCTCTTCCTGTCCTTTCTCAGCATAAACCCTGGTCTGTATTGGTTAAATGTTAAATAAATGTTAGTGAAAAAAACGGATGTGCAAAGAAACCGAATTAAGAATTTGCCTTTCTGATTTCATCACTGTTATTTGTTAACCAGTACTTTAGATTTTTCTTACTTGTCCAAACTTTCCGTGTATTTTCTGTTTCTGTGAATCTCTTTGCTTTCGTCCTTCTTCCTATAGTACTCATTCTCTGTTTGGAAAAACTCAGCTTTAGAAAAATTCTACCTTGCCTAAATAAAATCTAGCTCAAGTTCTACTGCATTTCCACGTATTACCAAGTAAAATTAGTAATCACCAGTTTGCAATGGCACCCCACTCCAGTACTCTTGCCTGGAAAATCTCATGGATGGAGGAGCCTGGTAGGCTGCAGTCCATGGGGTCGCTGAGTCAGACACGACTGAGTGACTTCACTTTCACTTTTCACTTTCATGCTTTGGAGAAGGAAATGGCAACCCACTCCAGTGTTCTTGCCTGGAGAATCCCAGGGACGGAGGAGCCTGGTGGGCTGCCGTCTATGGGGTCCCACAGAGTCGGATACGACTGAGGTGACTTAGCAGCACTTTGGGCTTGGCTGAAGAAAATGTTTCAACTTTTCTCCTTCTACACCCTTCTCTCATTCCTTCTCCCATTCCTTCTTCCAGGTCTCTTTTTCATCTTTAATTATGGTGACTTTCATAAAGGTGATATAACCCAGTTTGCCTTGGGATGTCTAGGCTTA
Source organism: Bos mutus (assembly GCF_027580195.1). Classification (NCBI taxonomy): domain Eukaryota; kingdom Metazoa; phylum Chordata; class Mammalia; order Artiodactyla; family Bovidae; genus Bos; species Bos mutus. The sequence goes on from NC_091617.1 coordinate 55,025,822, forward strand.
CAACTGTATTTCTGGCATAGTCAACAATAATACTCCTCCACTTCTTTTCACTCTAAAAGATGATCACTCTACCCCACATCCATTGCCTCACATGTCGTATTTTCTATTCTAGATTCTCAGCTCTTGGAAGTCTCAGGCTGTGTTATGTTCTGTGTTACAATGTTCTTAGTCATGTCCAGCTCTTTGCAACCCCATGGACTGCAGCCCACCAGGCTCCTCTGTCCCTGGGGATTCTCTAGGCAAGACTACTGGAGTGGGTTGCCATTTCCTTCTCCAGGGGATCTTCCCAACCCAGAGATTGAACCCAGGTCTCCTGCATTGCAGGCAGATTCTTTAACGTCTGAGCCACAAGGGAAGCCCACGTTATAATACTTAGTACTTAACTGGAGTGAATGAAATGCAATAAGTATTTGAGCTCTTACCATGTGCCATACATATTTGTAGTTTTTCCATATTAGCTCACTTACTTTTTCACTTATTACAACCTAGACTTGTAATATCTAAGCACTTGCCCCAGTGTTTTTCACTTATAGCAGCCTTGCAAAATGTTAATTCTGAATCAGTTCAGCTGTACAAATTCTTTACAGTTATTTCTCAGCTACTAGTGGGACATGGGGAGAAAAAAAATCATATAAGCACACAGATTGGTGCCACTGTTAATCAGGCTTTAGCTTCAGTTGGACCTTAGACAGTTTTTCTAACAATTCTTTTGGTTTAGTTAGTGCATGCTCCATGAAGCTAACGCCTGATTAACAGTGGCACCAATCTGCGTGCTTATATGATTTTTTTCTCCCCATGTCCCACTAGTAGCTGAGAAATAAGCATACAGAATTTGTACAGCTGAACTGATTTAGAATTAACATTTTGCAAGGCTGCTATAAATGAAAACACTGGGGCAAGGGCTTAGATATTACAAGTCTAGGTTGTAGTAAGTGAAAAAATAAGTGAGCTAATATGGAAGAGCAATATAATGAGAAAGACTAGAGATCTCTTCAAGAAAATTAGAGATATCAAGGGAACATTTCATGCAAAGATGGGCTCAATAAAGGACAGAAATGGTATGGACCTAACAGAAGCAGAAGATATTAAGAAGAGGTGGCAAGAATACACAGAAGAACTGTACAAAAAAGATCTTCATGACCCAGATAATCATGATATCGTGATCACTCACCTAGAGCCAGACATCCTGGAATGTGAAGTCAAGTTGGCCTTTGGAAGCATCACTACGAACAAAGCTGGTGGAGGTGATGGAATGCCAGTTGAGCTCTTTCAAATCCTAAAAGATGATGCTGTGAAAGTGCTGCACTCAATATGCCAGCAAATTTGGAAAACTCAGCAGTGGCCACAGGACTGGAAAAGGTCAGTTTTCATTCCAATCCCAAAGAAAGGCAATGCCAAAGAATGCTCAAACTACCGCACAATGGTACTCATCTCACATGCTAGCAAAGTAACTCTCAAAATTCTCCAAGCCAGGCTTCAGCAATATGTGAACCATGAACTTGCAGATGTTCAAGCTGGTTTTAGAAAAGGCAGAGGAACCAGAGATCAAATTGCCAACATCCGCTGGATCATGGAAAAAGCAAGAGAGTTCCAGAAAAACATCTATTTCTGTTTTATTGACTATGCCAAAGCCTTTGACAGTGTGGACCACAACAAACTGGAAAATTCTGAAAGAGATGGGAATACCAGATTGCCTGACCTGCCTCTTGAGAAATCTGTATGCAGGTCAGGAAGCATCAGTTAGAACTGGACCATGGAACAACAGACTGGTTCCAAATAGGAAAAGGAGTACGTCAAGCTGTATATTGTCACTCTGCTTATTTAACTTATATGCAGAGTACCTCATGAGAAACACTGGGCTGGAGGAAGCACAAGCTAGAATCAAGATTGCTGGGAGAGATATCAATAACCTCAGATATGCAGATGACACCACCATTATGGCCAAAAGGGAAGAAGAACTTAAGAGCCTCTTGATGAAAGTGAAAGAGGAGAGTGAAAAAGTTGCCTGAAAACTCAACATTCAGAAAACTAAGATCATGGCATCTGGTCCCATTACTTCATGACAAATAGATAGGGAAGCAGTGGAAACAGTGACAGACTTTATTTTTCTGGGCTCCAAAATCACTGCGGATTGTGACTGCATCCATGAAATTAAAAGACACTCCTTGGCAGAAAAGGTATGAGCAACCTAGACAGCATATTAAAAAGCAGAGACATTAATTTGCCAACAAAGGTGCATCTAGTCGAGGCTATGGTTTTTCCAGTAGTCATGTAAGGATATGAGAGTTGGACTATAAATAAAGCTAAGCACCAAAGAATTGATGCTTTTGAACTGTGGTGTTGGAGAAGACTCTTGAGAGTCCCTTGGAGTGCAAGGAGATCTAACCAGTTCATCCTAATCCTTTAGGATTCAGGACTGATTCAGGATCAGTCCTGAATATTCATTGGAAGGACTGATGTTGAAGCTGAAACTCCAATACTTTGGCCACCTGATGTGAAGAACTGACTCATTTGAAAAGACCCTGATGCTGGGAAAGATTGAGGGCAGGAGGAGAAGGGGATGACAGAGGATGAGATGGTTGGATAGTATCACCAACTCAGGGGACATGAGTTTGAGTAAACTCTGGAAGTTGGTGATGGACAGGGAGGCTTGCTGTGCTGTGGTCCATGGTGCAGCAAAGAGTCGCACACGACTGAGTGACTGAACTGAACTGACTGTGTGCTCCATGGTTTTTTCATTTATTTCGGCTGTGATGTGTCTTCCTTGCAGCGCCTAGTCTCCTTGTTGTGAGACCTGGACTTCTCTCCTTGAGGCGCGTGGGCTCAGTAGTTGCAGCAAGTGCACTCAGTTGCAGTGTGTTGGATCTTGGTTCCCTGACTAGGGATGGAACCAGGGCCCCTGCTTTGGAAGCTCACAGTCTTAACCACTGTATCACCAAGGAAGTTCCATTTAATTTTTTCTTTAAGATTTTACTAAAACCTTATTAATTATGTGATAAGTCATGTTTTATAGGTACTAAAACAAGGTATTGAAGTACCCAGGGTCACACTGTAATAATTTAGAGATCTGTGTGTTATTGAACATAGGTTACTCAGGCTCCAAAGTTCTCTTTTATTCCATCCTGTTAACATTCACAACTTTTATTCTGATTCACAAAGTATTACACTACTCAACCATAAGCTCCATATACTTACTTAGAGATGCTTCTTTTAAAAGTAAGTTTGAGATTTTCAGATTATTAAGGTTTTTATGTATGACTTACAGTTGAAGTTAAAGTAAATTTAAGGACCAGAAGTAAATTCATCAGTATTGTTAAAAAACAATACCATTGGTTGAACATTGTTTACTGTTGATTATAAGTTTTATGGTTGGAATAACAGTAAAGTGAAAATCCCTCAGTCGTATCTGACTCTTTGCAACCTCATGGACTCTACTGTACAGTCCATGGAATTCTCCAGGCCTGAATATTGAAGCAGGTAACCTTTCCCTTCTCCAGGAGATCTTCCCAACCCAGGGATCAAACCCAGGTCTCCTGCATTGCAGGCGGATTCTTTACCAGCTGAGCCACAAGGGAAGCCCAAGAATACTGGAGCTGGTAGCCTATCCCTTCTCCAGTGGATCTTCCTGACTCAGGAATCGAACTGGGGCCTCCTGCATTGCAAGTGGATTTTTTAATCAACTGAGCTATCAGGGAAGCACTAACAGCTTAAATGCCACCTTTTGCAAAGCTTTCTCTGATCCTCTGGACTATTGCAAAAGGCACTGTCTCTTTTTATTTATATGACCTGTGGTAAGTCTTTTAACTTTTTTGGTTCTCAGTCTATCATATGGAAAAAAATTACCTATGTACCTTACAGAGAGCCCAGGTATAGAGTCATTGAAGTAGGTTAGTTGATCTTTAAAAGAAACAAAGGCAGTGTAACGGAGCAAAGAGAGTCTTTTCAACAAGTTATCCTGGAACAACTGGACATCCACATGCATTTTTTGGTTGTGCGTGTGGGGATCATAATAATGGTATATATAAAAACTGACAGTTTTCAGGAATATGCAACTGTAAGGTGTTCATAAAATATGAAAACTGAGTCTCAAAGAGATTGACTTTGTCCCATTTTCTGCCTCCCTTTACTTAATACTTACTACAGTAATTCTTTAACTACGTTGGTTTCTATAATCCTTTAATCGTTATTTCCTTCTTGACTAAAGTCTGTAGTCTACCATTGAAATCATTTATTTGCCTGAACATCAGCTGCTTGCTCATCTTTCTTCTGATTGTGCTAGCCTGGTAAAACTCTGAACCAAACTGAATTCTTTTACTCTTTGCCGTCTCCATTTATCCACTTAGGCAGCTGAATACTGATTGATGTCACTGTAATTCAAGATTAGTAAGTATGAGTGGCTCTTGGTACTAGTCTGAAATCATACATTTTTCTAGTAGTGGTTCTCAAACTGTTTGATCTGGAACATTTTTGTACTCTTAAAAAATTGTTAAGGACTACAGAGAGCTCTTTTGTTTTAATTTATTTTGCTCTAAGGCATGTTGGGGGAGAAGGCAGTGGCAACCCACTCCAGTATTCTTGCCTGGAAAATCCCATGGACAGAGGAGCCTGGTGGGCTGCAGTCCATGGGGTCGCACAGAGCCGGACACGACTGAAGTGACTTAGCAGCAGCAGCAGCAAGGCATGTTGGATCTTAGTTCCCCTACCAGGAATTGAACCTTGAGTCACCTGTATTGGATGGCAGATTCTTAACCACTGGACCACAAGGGAAAATCCTGCGATCGATTTTGAGTTAATTTTTGTGAAGGGTGTAAAGTCTGTGTCTTGACTTATATTTTTGCATGTGAATGTTCAGTTGTTCCCGGATCACTTGTTGAAAAGACTCTTTGCTTCACTACATTGCTTTGTTTCTTTTAAAGATCAATTGACCTAGTAAAATGAATCTATTCCTGGGCTCTGTTTTGTTCTGTCAGTCTGTCTGTTCTTTCACCAATGTCACTGTCTTGATTATTCTGTCTTTATAGGCAGTTTTGAAGTCATGTGGTATCAGTCTTCTGACTTTGTTCTTCAGTATTGTTGACTAATCCTGTGTCTTGATTTTCCATAGACATTTTAGAATCAGTTTGTCGATATCCATAAAGCAGTTTGCTGGGAGCAAGGATTGTGTTGAATCTGTAGATCAAGATGAGAAGTGACATCTTGACAATATTGACTCTTCCTACCCATAAACATAGAACAAATATTTTTATTTAGTTTTCTTTAAATAGATCTTATACATATTTTGTTAGATTTATACCTAAATATTTTCTTTGGGGGTGCTGATATAAATAATATTGTGTTTTACATTTCAAATTCTATTTGTTCATTGCTAATATATAGGAAAGCAGGTGTATCCTACAGCCTTGCTATAATTGCTTTATCAGTTTGAGTTTTTTGTTGATTCTTTCTGATTTCCTACATAGATGATCATGTCATTTGTCATCAGTGTTTTATTTCTTCCTTTCTAATCAATATATTATTTATTTCTTATTCTTACTACATCATGTGATGTTGAAGTGTTAGTCACTCAGTTGTGTCTGACTTTTTGGGACCCCGTGGAGTGTAGCCCACCAGGTTCCTCTGTCCGTGGAATTCTCTAGGCAAGAATGCCTGAGGGGGTTGCCATTCCCTTCCTCAGGGGATCTTCCTGACCCAGGGATAGAACCCAGGTATCCTGCATTGCAGGCAGATTTTTAACCATCCGAGCCACCAGGGAAGACCAGTATGATGTTGAAAAGGGACGGCAAAGGGTACATCCTTGACTTGTTCCTGATCTTATCATGAAACCTTCTAGTTTCTTACTAGAAGCTTCTCGTGTTAGCCATAAGTTTTTTAGATAAATGTTCTTTATCAAATTGAAGAAGCTTCTCTCCTACTTGAATATTCGTTTTTATTGGTGAGTAGCATTTCATTGTACAGATATTCCTCAATTTCTTTATTCATTCATCTCTTGCTGGACATTTGGGGTGCTTCCAGTTTATGACTGTTAAGTATGAAGCTGCTGTGAACATTTGTGTGTAAGTCTTTGTATCAATACATGCCATTTTTTCTACTGAGTAAAGATAATGGAGTAAAGTTGGTGAATGATACAGTGCTTATATGCTTAAGAAACTGCCAATGAGGTTGTCCCACTTTATAGTTCAACCAGCAGTGTAGGAGAATTTGTTTTTCCACATTCTCTCCAGCACTTGGTGGTGTCAACTTTTTTGATTATATCTACTCTGATGTGTAGTGGTATCTTATTGTGGCCTTAGTTGCATTTCCCTGATGATGTTGGACATCTTTTCATGTGCTGTTTGGTGATGTGTCTGTTCTAATCTTTTGCCCATTTTTTATTGACCTGTTTGTTTTACGTTTATGGAGTTTTGAGTATTCTTTTTATATTTGGATTCAAGTTCTTTATCAGCTATAAATCCTTTATCAGATATGATTTGCAGAAGACATTTTCCCATTAAGTGACTTAAGAAGTGTCTTCTGAAGAGCAGAAAATTTAAATTTTGATGAAATATACTGATTGTGCTTTTAATTACATATCTAAGAAAATAGTTGCCCAAGCAGAGTGAAATTAAAAGACGCTTACTCCTTGAAAGGAAAGTTATGACCAACCTAGGTAGCGTATTCAAAGCAGAGACATTACTTTGCCCACAAAGGTCCGTCTAGTCAAGGCTATGGTTTTTCCTGTGGTCATGTATGGATGTCAGAGTTGGACTGTGATGTAAGCTGAAAACCGAAGAATTGATGCTTTTGAATTGTGGTATTGGAGAAGACTCTTGAGAGTCCCTTGGACTTCAAGGAGATCCAACCAGTCCATTCTGAAGGAGATCAGCCCTTGGATTTCTTTGGAAGGAATGATGCTAAAGCTGAAACTCCAGTACTTTGGCCACCTCATGCAAAGAGCTGACTCACTGGAAAAGACTCTGATGCTGGGAGGGATTGGGGGCAAGAGGAGAAGGGGACGACAGAGGACGAGATGGCTGGATGGCATCACTGACTCAATGGACATGAGTCTGAATGAACTCCGGGAGTTGGTGATGGACAGGGAGGCCTGGCGTGCTGCGATTCATGAGGTTGCAAAGAATTGGACACGACTGAGCCACTGAACTGAACTGAACTGGAGGCAGAGTCACAAAAATTTACGTTTGCATTTCTGTATTAATTTTAGCAACAGCCTGTTTTTCATAAATGGGTATATTGGCTTTTGACTGGGATTATATTGAATCTGTAAATCAATTTAGATAAACTAATGTTTTAAGAATATTGAATCTTCTAACCTCTGAACAAGTATGCCTTTCCTTTTATTTAGGTCTTTAATTTCTCAATTTTGCAGTTTTAACTGTACCAGTGTTTTACAGCTTTTGTCGAATTTCTCCTTAGCATATCTTTTTTTTTAAATGCTAAACAGCAATGTTTAAAATTTTTTCCTAGTTTTTCGTTGCTAATACATAAAAATACAGTTAATTTTTGTGTATTGATGTTAGATCCTATATAAGTACTATACTGTCGTTGCTAATCACCCTGTTGTAGTAGCTTTTTAATAGATTCCATCAGATATTCTATAAATAGAAAATTGTGTTTTCTGCAAATAAAGACAGTTTTACTCTTTCCTAATCCAGATACCTTTTATTTTGTTTTCTGGCCTGATTGTACTGGCTAGAATCTTCACTATTAGCTTGGGTAGAACTCAGACAGACTGCCTGGCTGTGTAGGGTCTCTCTGTCTCTAGTGTTGGCCCTGGAATTCACTCTGAGTGGTAAGCTGAGGCTTATCATCAGGCTCACTGGTGTGTTTACTGTCTCTCTGGAATCATTATGGTTGTTTCAAGCCTGAGGGTAAATCTTGTTACCGTTCCTTGACTAGACTCAGAAGTATGTATACTCTTCAGTATTACAAATCTAGTCCCATCAGGCTTTTATTTTATCCTCACCGTTCAGTAAGAGAGTTGCTAAATTCATAGGTTACTTATTAGGCCTCATTTTTGGCCTACACAGCATTTGGGGTAATTGATTGCTCTCTCTTTCTGTATACTTGCTATACTTATTGTGCAGGATATACTTTTTGGTTCTCTTCCTTCTTCCCTGGCCATGCTTTTGCCATCTTCTCTTTTGAGTTCTATTCAACTTCCAGACCTTTAAATATTTGAATGCACCATGAGTGCTTAGTCTTTGTGTTAATACTCTGTAATGGTTTCATCCAGTCTCATGACTTTATATACCTTTTATAGGTTGATTACTCTGAATTTACATCTTCAGTCCATCAGTTCGTCCAGAACAGCATACTTTTATGTATCCAGCTGTTTATAAATCTTGTCTGTTTGGTTGTGAGATAGGTATCACAAACTTAAAAGCTGCACTTCTGCAGTCTAATCCTTAAAAACACTCGCTAGTTCTCACTTTGGTAAAAGGCCAACTCCATCATCTCACTTATTCAGGCCATAACTTGGGAGTAATTTTGGGTTCTCTGTTTATCTTAGACCCAATATTTGGGTTCATCACCAAAAAATCCCATTTGCTCTGCTTCCAAAATACAATATATCCAGAATCTGACTACTACTTAACACTACCACTTTGGTTGTTGTTGTTGTTCAGTCACCCAGTCATGTCCGACTCTTTGCAAACCCATGGACTGCAGCACACCAGGCCTCCCTGTCCCTCACCATCTCCCAAAGTTTGCCCAAATTCATGTCCATTGCATCAGTGAACCATTTTGGTTAGGGTGCTCCAAACCCCATCTTCTCTCTCCTTTAACAAAATGTATTCTTACCTGGCGTCCTTGTCCCTTTAAAAGGTAAATTAGAGTATATCATGTTTCTGCCAAAAACTTTTCTAGTCGTTTTTCAATTTATCAGGATTAATAAAAGCCAAGTTATACAGTTGTATAGCCTGGTCCCCTGCTATTGCTGTGGCCTCATTTCCTGCCATTCTTTCTCTTGCTTCACCATAGGGACACTGCAAGGTTCTTTTTTCTCACTATTTCACCTTTTTCAAATCCTTGTTCCAATATTATTTTAAAAAGATCTTTTGTCACTCTGATCAGAAAGCTGTGGTGCTATCCTAAAGTAATAACTGTACTTTTACCTTCCTTTATTTTCCTCCATAGTTCTTAATATCTGGCATCTATTTATTTTCTTGTTAATTATGTCTTTCCAGTTAGATTGTAAACCCCGTAAGGACAGGGATATCTTACCTGCTCGGTATTGTTCCCAGCACCTAGAACAGTGACAGTGCCTGCAAACAAAGTACATACTTAATACATACTAATACATTAGTGTCTTGAATTCTCTCAGCCTTTTTTGATATGTGATCCAGGTTTTTCCTTAGAATGTAGGATCTCCTATGATCCCAAAGTTAGAGAGATTCTTTTATATTCTAATAGTATTTGAGTTATCAGTTTATAATATAGTTCTCACATTTTGTTAGTCACTTGGCTCTACTATTCTGTGCTTATTTCTGAGTGTTTGGGGTTATTGTTAAAAAAGATTTTGCTTATATTTTTGAAGTTGACATGTCAAACCACTTATCAGTTTAAAACAGACTAATTCAGACTAATTATTGAATGTATTGGTGTAAAATTTAATTTATCTAGATGCTTTTTAAAAAATATTTATTTGAGTCTTAATTGTGGCATGTGGGGTCTTTCGTTTGGTGTGTGGGCTTCTCTAGTTGCAGTATGCAGACTTCTGTAATAGTTGTGGCACGTGGTCTGAGTAGTTGTGACTCATAGGCTTAGTTGCCCCATGGCATGTGGGATCTTAGTTCTCCCACCAGAGGTTGAACCCACATCCCCTGCATGGCAGGGTGGATTCTTAACTGCTTAACCTTAACTCCAGGGAAGTCCCCATCTCAAATGTTGAGTGTGCTGAAATGATTGAGGATACCTAGATGGTCTGATTTTGCTAGTCTCTTGAAAATACCTACTTATTTCAGTTGTTGCTTTGAAGAAGCAATTCTAAATTCTGAGAAGTCTGAAAGAATCCGTACTTCAGAGATATTTGGAGATGTTGTTTATATAGTTAGACACAGTACAATCAATAAATGTTTCATTTGTATATTTGCTTATACTTATTTTGTAGATCTAACATTTGGAAGATCCCAGAACTAAAATATCCAAGATGCATGACATTTTTTGTAGGTTGAAAAGTGAGATGTGGTAAAAGATAATATTAAAATATCAAAAAGGATAGCTGTAAAGATAGATTTGTGATGACTTTTACTTCTTGGTTCTTTTCTTGGATGGTTGCCACTTCATTCATACTTCCATTTCAATCACTTTAATGTGATCTCTATTATAAATCTCAAGTCTTTTTGTTTTTAAAAAATCGATATAAGTTCCATGTGTTATTATATTTTCTTTTTGTCAGAAGCTTATTTTGTTCATATATATATATATATATATTTTCCTAATTACTTGTATCCTATGGGCACTTTGAAGTCTCACTGAATTCAAATACACATGAGTATTCAAATATATATGAAAATCCCAAAGAGTTGTTTTTTTCTTGATTGTAGTGTTTTCATGGGAGCCACAGGTAGGGGAATAGCAATCCTCTTTATCTTTGAAAAGATAATAAGTTTAGTTAATTAATTACAGAACTTTTTTATTTGGTTTATATCAAATCGATATACAGAGCAGAAACAACATCGTATCTTAATCATGCCTTTCCTTGGCCTCTAGAGTGTGCAGTAGCCAGGATATGACAAAGTTAGGGTCTTGCCAGATAGGATACATTCAATTCTTTGCTGTTCTTAGCCTCTTTATATTGTAGACTTTACATAACCATTAATGAGGAACATACTTCAATTAATTTAGATCTTTAGTAATAAACAGTTGCTTCTCCAGTACTCTTCTGGTCTCCAGTCACACACAGCTGCAGATGGGGAAGTGGAAGGAAGAAGTAGGCTCCATGTTTGGGAGATCTTAAGTAATGAGCATTCTAATATTGACCTTGGTCTAAGAACCACAATGGAAAATCTATTTCTCCATGGTTTTAAGATTCCATGGGGAAAATCTTCTTCAGAAGTGGCTTTTAACTTTTGGGTTTAGTCTAGGTTTGGAAATATATTAGACACTTTTATTTGCAAGCAACAAGAACTAACTTTGGCTAACTGAAACACAAACAAGGAGATGTGTCCTTGGAAGCTCATGGGATCTACTGCTACTGCTAAGTGACTTCAGTCGTGTCCAACTCTGTGTGACCCCATAGAGGGCAGCCCACCAGGCTCCTCCGTCCCTGGGATTCTCCAGACAAGAACACTGAAGTGGATTGCCATTTCCTTCTCCAATGCGTGAAAGTGAAAAGTGAAAGTGAAGTCGCTCAGTCGTGTCCGACCCTCAGCGACCCCATGGACTGCAGCCTACCAGGCTCCTCCATCCATGGGATTTTCCAGGCAAGAGTACTGGAGTGGGGTGCCATTGCCTTCTCCGCATGGGATCTAAGGGAGAGCCAAATTATCAATACTTTCAGGGTAATGTAAATCCTTGTGTAAAGATTTAAGGGTTGAAATAAACAAAAATTTATACCAGATTTACTTTTGCAGAAAGCAAAAAATCCTCAGAATGTTTCTGTAGGAAAATTAGACAGTAAAAACCACTTGTAAGTTCCTAGAAATTAAAGTGGAAACGAAAAACCTGACAGTTACATTAATATTTGTTTACAAGTAAAATTGAACTCATTAAAAATAGCCCTTTATAGTTTTTTGGTCAGTATCTGCTCCAGCTCTTTGATTATTAGAGAGGTGTTTTGTTGGTGGTGGTCAAAGCTGTCAACTTTTTCCTTGGTGGTTTTTCTGTCTTTGTTATGTGGAGAGTAATTTTCCCCTTTTAAATATTGTAAAATATTTTAAATGTATTTTCGATTTACTGGATCCACTTTTTCTTTTTCCTATCTTCCAAGTATTATTCTCTTTAGTAATGGTGCCCCATTAAGCCATGGTTCTTTCTTTTTTCAAAAACTTTTCTTTGTTAAAAATTGAAGTATAGTTGACTTGTTAGTTTAGGTATACACTATAGTGATTTGATATTTTTATAAAATATACTCTATACAAAGTTATTATTCAGTATAGATTATATTCCCTGTGTTGTACATTTTATCCTTGTAACTTATTTATTTTGTAGCTGGTAGTCTGTACCTCTTAAACCCCTTCACCTGTTGTACTATTCATCACACCTCTCTCCTCCCCTTTCTCCTATCTGGCAAACACTCATTTGTTCTCTGTGAGTCTGTTTTATTTATTTTTTTAGGCTTCATATATAAGAACAAACGTACAGTATTTGTCTTTCTCTGTCTTATATCACTAAGCAAAATATACCCTCCAGGTCCGTCCATCTATTTTGTCACAAATGCACAGTTTTATTATTATTTTTTTAAATAACTGAGTAAAATTCTGTGTGTGTGTGTGTGTATGTATATTTGTATTACATCTTTTAGGGGTTGTTTCTTTATTTTGGCCATTGTAAATTAATACTACTTGAATATTGGCATGCATCTATCTTTTTAAATTGGTGGTGTTTTTTCAGATAAACACCCAGGCGTGCAATTGCTAGATCATATTGTAACTCTGTTTTTAACATTTTGAGGAACCTCCATATTGCTTTCTGTAGTGACTACCAATTTACCTTTCCATCAGCTGTGCATAAGGGTTCCTTTTTCTGCACATTCTCACCAATGCTTGTTATTTTTTTGTCTTCTGAACGATAGCCATTCTGACAGGTGTGAAATGATACCTCATTGTGGTTTGTGTTTGCATTTGATAATAATGATGTTGAGTATCTTTTCACGTGCCTCTTGGCCATCTGTTTCTTCTTTGGAATAATGCATATCCAGGTCTTCTGCCCATGTTTTAAATAGGGTTGTTTAGTCTTTTGATACTGAGTTCCAGTAGTTCTTTGTGTAGTTTGGATAGTAATCCCTTATTGGACATATCATTTACAAATATCTTTCTCCATTCAATAGGTTGTCTTTTCATGTTGATGATTTCTTTCACTATGAAAAAACTTTTAAGTGTAGTTTGGTCCATTTGTTTATTTTTCCTTTTGTTTCCCTTCCCTGAGGAGACAGATCCAAAAAAAATATTGCTGAGAGTAATTTCAAAGAGTATTGCCTATGCTTTCTTATGGAGTCTTATAAGTTTTCAGGTCTTACATTTAGGTCTTTAATCTGTCTTGAGTGTATATATATGAATTTGTTTCTGTACTCTGTTTTGTTCCATTGAGCATGTGTCTGTTTTTTATACCAGTACCATACTTTTCTGATTATTGTAGCTTTGTAGTATAGTCTAAAGGCAAGGAGTGTGATGCCTCCAAATTTTTTAAAGATTGCTTAGGGTGTTAGAGGTCTTTTGTGGTTTCATATGAATTTTAAGGTTATTTGTTCTAGTTTTATGAAGTGTGCCACTGGAATTTTGATGAAAATTGCTTTGAGCCTGTAGATTGCTTTGAGTAGTAAGGGTGTTTTAACAATCCATGAACATGAGATATCTTTCCATTTATTTGTGTCTTTTTCAATTTCTTTGATCAGTGTAGTACAGCTTTCAACATAGAGGTCTTTTACCTTCGTTAAATTTTTTCCTAGGTGCTCTTTTCAGTGGAGTTGTGTGTAAATAGAATTGTCTTAATTTCTATTTCTGATGGTTTGCCACTGTTTATAGAAATCCACCAGGTTTTGTTTTGTTTGGCCATGCATATGGCAGGTGGGATCGTATTTCCCTGACCAGGAATTGAACCCATGGATCCTGCAGAGGAAGCTTGAAGTCTTAACCACTGGACTGCTGGGAAGTCTGAAATCCACACTTTTGTATATTGATTTTGTAGCCTGTAATGTCACTGAATCTACATATTACTTCTCTCTCTTTTTTTGGTGAAGACTTTAGTAGTAGCATGTCATCTACAATGACAGTTTTACTTATTCCCTTCCAAATGAAATGCCTTTGTTTCTTGTCTGATTGCTGTGGCTGGGACTTTCATTATTTTGTTACAGAGAAGTGGCAAGAGTGGGCATGCTTGTTTTATCTGATCTTAAAGGAAGAGCTTTTTAGCTTTTCACCATTGAGTATAATATTAGCTGTGGATTTGTCATTGTTGTATTCAGTCAGTTGTGTCCGACTCTTTGAGACGCCATGGACTGCAGCATGCCAGGCTTCCCTCCATCGTGCTCCATGCTTCACCATCTCCTGGAGTTTGCTCAAACTCATGTCCATTGAGTCGGTGATGCCATCCAACCATGTTGTCCTCTGTCACCCTGTTCTCCTCCTGCCCTCAGTCTTTCCCAGAATCAGGGTCTTTTTCTAATGAATTGGCTTTTTGCATCAGATGGTCAGAGTATTGAAACTTCTACTTCAGCATGAAGCCTTCCAATGCATATGCAGGGTTGATTGCCTTTAGGATTGACTGGTTTGATTTCCTTGCAGTCCAAAGAACTCTCAGGAGTCTTCTCTAGCACCACAGTTCAAAAGCATCAATTCTTTGTCACTCAGCCTTCTTTATGGTCCACCTTTCACATCCATACATGATTACTGGGATTTGTCATGCTGCTACTGCTAAGTCACTTCAGTCGTGTCTGACTCTGTGCGACCCCATAGACGGCAGCCCACCAGGCTCCCCCGTCCCTGGGATTCTCCAGGCAAGGACACGGGAGTGGGTTGCCATTTCCTTCTCCAATGTATGAAAGTAAAAAGTGAAAGTGAAGTTGCTCAGTCGTGTCTGACTCCTAGGGATCCCATGGACTGTGGCCTACCAGGCCCCTCTGTCCATGGGATTTTCCAGGCAAGAGTGCTGGAGTGGGGTTCCACTGCCTTCTTCTTTATTATATTGGGATAGTTTCCTCTGTACCAAATTTGTCGAGAGTTTATTGTAAATAGATGTTAAATTCTTTCAAATGTATATTTTGTGTCTATTGAGATGACCATGTGCTTTTTTATCCTTTGTTTTGTTAATGTGGTGTATCACATTGATTGATGTGCAGATATTGGACCATCCTTCCATTGTGGAGTACTTCTTGATCATGATAATGTGATCCTTTCTGTGTATTGTTGAATTGTTTGCTAATATATTTTTTAAATGTATTTACTTTTAATTGAAGGATAATTGCTTTACAGTGTTGTGTTGGTTTCTGCCATGTATCAACATGAATCAGAGGTATACATATGTCCTCTCCCTCATGAACCTCCCTCCCACCTCCCTCCACATCCCACCCCACTAGGTTGTTACAGAGCCCGGGTTTGAGTTTCCTGAATCATACAGCAAATTCTCATTGGCTATCTGTTTTGCATAGGATAGTGTATGTTTCCATGTTATTCTCTCCAGTCGTCCCACTGTCTGCTTCCTCCCCCCACCCTGTGTCCATAAGTCTGTTCTTTATGTCTGCATTTCAGTTACTGCCCTGCACATAGGTTCATCAGTACCATCTTTCTGGATTCCATATATATGTATTAATATATTGTATGTTTTTCTCTTTCTGACTTACTTAGCAATATTGATTCTTACAACCCATAAACGTGGAATATCTCTCCATCTGTTTATGTCATTTTTGATTTCTTTCATCAGTATCTTACAGTTTTCTGTATATAGCTCTTTTGTCTCCCTAGGTAGGTTTATTCCTTGGTATTTATTTTGTTTGAGAATATTTGCATCTATGTTCATCAGAGATACTGGCGTGCAGTTTTCGTTCGTTCTTTTTTCTGTAGTGTCTTTTTCTGACTTTGGTATCAAGGGAAAGCTGACCTTGCAGAATTTTAGGATGTTCTCTGCTCTTCAACTTTTTGGAATAGTTTAAGAAGGATAGATATTGACTCTTCTTTAAATGTTTGGTAGAGTTTCCCTGTGAAGCTGTCTGGCCCTGGACTTCTGTTTTCTTGGAGGATTCGGATTACGGATTCCGTTTAATTACTAGTAATTACAGGGACTCAGCGGACATGAGTGTGAGCAAGCTCCAGGAGTTGGTGATGGATAGGGAAGCCTGGCGTGCTGCAGTTCCTAGGGTCGCAGAGTCAGACGTGACTTGAGCGACTGAATTGAGCTGAATTAGTCTGTACAGATTTTCTATTTATTTGTTCCTGCTTCAGTCTTAGTAGATTATAATGTCTAGGAAGTTATCCATTTCAGAGAGGGTTTCAATTTGTTGTCATATAACTAGCATTGTGATTGTTTGTTGTACTTCTGTGATGGTGGTGAAATGAACTTCTCTTTCATTTCTAACTTTATTTGGGCCCTCTTTTATACTTGAAGATTGTGGCTAAAGGTTTATAAATTTTGTTTATCTCTTCAGAAACCCAGCTCTTGGTTTCATTGATCCTTTCTATTGGTGGGTTTTTTTTTGGTGGGGGGCTCTCTATTTTACTTATTTCTGCTCTGATTTTTATGATTTCCCTCCTACTACCTTTGGGCTTTGTTCTTTTTTAATTCCTTTAGGTGGAAAGTTATGTTGTTTGTGATTTTTTGTTTCTTGAGGTAGACTTACATATCTATAAACTTCCCTCTTGGAACTGCTTTTATTGTGTCCCATAGATGTGGGAAAGTTGTGTTTCTATTTTCATTTGTCTCAAGGTATTTCTTTTTTAATTTCTTCTTTGATTTCTTCATAGATGCATTTTTTGTTTTGTTTTTAATAGCATATTGTTTAGTGTCCACATTTCTATTTTTTCATTTTTATTCCCATAATTAATTTCTGGTTTCATACCATTGTGGTTAGAAAGGATGCTTGATATAATTTCAATTTGTTGAATTTATTGAGATATTTTTGTGGCCTAGCATGTGACCTGTCCTGCAGAAAGTTCCATATGCATTTTAAAAGAATGTGTATTTTGCTGCTTTGGATGAGATAACTATTCTGTAGATACTTATTAAGTCCATCTTGTCTGCATTTTAGACCAGTATTTCCTTATTGGTTTTCTGTCTGGATGATTTATCCACTGATAGAAGTAGAGCATTATAGTCCTCTACTATTACCATATTATTGTCAATTCTTTCCTTTATGTCTATTATTATTTGCTTTATATATTTAGGTACTCATCTATTCAGTTCAGTTCAGTCACTCACTCATGTCCGACTCTTTGAAACCTGATGAACCACAGCACACAAGGCCTTCCTGTCCATCACCGTCTCCCGGAGTCCATTGTGTTGGTGATGCCATCCAACCACCTCATCTTCTGCCATCCCCTTCTCCTTCAGCTCTCATCTTTCCCAGCATCAGGGTCTTTTCAAATGAGTCAGCTCTCCACGTCAGATGGCCAGAGTATTGGAGTTTCAGCTTCAACATCAGTCCCTCCAGTGAACACCCAGGACTGATCTCTTTTAGGATGAACTGGTTGGATCTCCTTGCAGTCCAAGGGACTCTCAAGAGTCTTCTCCAACACCACAGTTCAAAAGCATCAATTCTTGGGCGCTCAGCTTTCTTTATAGTCTAACTCTCACATCCATACATGACTACTGGAAAAACCATAGCCTTGACTAGATGGACCTTTGTTGGCAAAATAATGTCTCTGCTTTTTAATATGCTATCTAGGTTGGTCATAACTTTCCTTCCAAGGACCAAGCGTCTTTTAATTTCATGGCTGCAGTCACCATCTGCAGTGATTTTGGAGCCCAGAAAAATAAAGTCAGCCACTGTTTCCCCATCTATTTCCTATGGAGTGATGGGACCAGATGCCATGATCTTAGTGTTCTGAATGTTGAGCTTTAAGCCAACTTTTTCACTCTCCTCTTTCACTTTCATCAAGAGGCTTTTTAATTCTTCTTCACTTTCTGCCATAAGGATGGTGTCATCTGCATATCTGAGGTTATTGATATTTCTCCCAGCAATCTTGATTCCAGCTTGTGCTTCTTCCAGCCCAGCGTTTCTCATGATGCACTCTGCATATAAGTTAAATAAGCAGGGTGACAATATACAGCCTTGACGTATTCCTTTTCCTATTTGGATCCAGTCTGTTGTTCCATGTCCAGTTCTAACTGTTGCTTCCTGACCTGTATACAGGTTTCTCAAGAGGCAGGTCAGGTGGTCTGGTATTCCCATCTCCTTCAGATTTGTGGATCAAAGTTTATTGTGATCCACACAGTCAAAGGCTTTGGCATAGTCAAGAAAGCAGAAATAGATGTTTTTCTGGAACTCTCTTGCTTTTTCCATGATCCAGCGGATGTTGGCAATTTGATCTCTGGTTCCTCTGCCTTTTCTAAAACCAGCTTGAACATCTGGAATTTCACAGTTCATGTTGCTGAAGCCTGGCTTGGAGAATTTTGAGCATTACTTGACTAGTGTGTGAGATGAGTGCAATTGTGTGGTAGTTTGAGCATTCTCTGACATTGCCTTTCTTTAGGATTAGAATGCAAACTGACCTTTCCAGTCCTGTGGCCACTGCTGAGTTTTCCAAATGTGCTGGCATATTGAGTGCAGCACTTTCACAGTATCATCTTTTAAGATTTGAAAGAGCTCAACTGGAATTCCATCACCTCCACTAGCTTTGTTCATAGTGATGCTTCCTAAGGCCCACCTGACTTCACATTCCAGGATGTCTGGCTGTAGGTGAGTGTGAGTGATCACACCTTTGTGATTATCTGGGTCATGAAGATCTTTTTTGTGCAGTTTTTCTGTGTATTCTTGCCACCTCTTCTTAATATCTTCTGGTTCTGTTAGGTCCATACCATTTCTGTCCTTTATTGAGCCCATCTTTGCATGAAATATTCCCTTGGTATCTCTAATTTTCTTGAAGAGATCTCTATTAGGTACACATATGTTTACAAATGTTATATCTGCTTCTTGGATTGACTCTTTTGTCATTATATGATATCCTCTTTGTCGTTTGTCTATTCTGTGTGAACATTGCTACCCCATAAGCCATTATTCTTAAGGTTGTAAGGAGATATCCTTAGCGCTATCCTTTCCAGTTTATTTTGATGTCTTTGTCAGGTGAGCCTGCTATAAAAAACACTATAGACTGGTTGACTTAAATATCTGACTTTTATTTCTCAAAGTTCTAGAGTTTGATAAATCCAAGATCAAGGTGTGAGCAGATTCAGTTCCTGTTGAAGACCCTTTCCTGACTTGTAGACAGCCACCTTCTTGCTTTGTCAGGGTAGACAGAAAGAGAGAGCTCTTTTCTCTCTTCCTCTTTTTAAATGAGGACACTAATGCCAGCATGTGGGCCTGCCTTCATACAAATATCATTATCCCAAGAGGCCCCACCTCCAGTTAGTATTCAATATATATATTTTGGAGGGACACAAACATTCATTCCATTATCCTATGCCTTCTGTATCTCTACCTGAGGAGGATGAATATGTTTATTTGCTTTTATTATGAACATTACTTATTGTAAGTGATTCTGACATCAAAGAAGAACACAAAGTGACAACTAAAAGTTATTTCTTTAGTCTTTAGTAATTTCACTCCTTACAGTAACTAATGTTTATCTTCAGAACATACAAAAAATTATTGTCAGTATATATAGCATATGTGACTAATTTTTTTGCATTTAGATCTTCATTCCATTTGGTTTTGTGTGTGTATGTGTGTTTAATGTAAAGCAGGGATCTCTGTTTCCAAATATTTAGCTCTTGTCCTTTCATCATATCTTCACTAATTCATTATTTACATTCATAGAACATATTACATACCATATGCCATTATATATGTTGATCTGTTTATATATTTTAAGTTGCTTTAAGATACTAAGCTTTTTATTATTTTTACTTTAGTATCAACCCCCTCCTTACTGTGCAGTTGTGTGTATGTATGTCATGGTTTTCATTGCAGTTACATTGAATTTGTGTGCTAATATGGGGAGATTTGCCATCTATGTAGCATTATATTTTCCTTCTCATGACTATGACATGTCTTCCAATTATGCAGGTCAGTTGCTCAGGTCTGCAGGTTCTTTACAACATTATTTAAGTAGTTTAAATATTAATATTTTTACTAATACTGTTTTTTTCTACAGTAAATTTGTAAAGATTATCATATATTATAACATGTTGAATATATATTTTGTATACAGTTTGCATTCTTTATAAGCAGCTATGTTATTTGTTCTAATAGTGGTTTCCTTGGCCTTCTTCAGTTTTTCTAATAATAGATTTTCAAGATAATAATTTTGTGTGTTCTTTTTCTATTCATCCCTGTTTCCTTTTCTTGTCTCATTGCATGAGAATTTCCATTCTAAGTTGAATGATGATGATAGTGTACCGTCTTGTCTTCATCGTTCCTTAATAACATGCCCCTCCTTTAATTTTAGCATTGTGATGTCCATTGATTTAGAAGAATGTATTATTAAGAATTCTTTTTTCAATTGTTAACTTTTTAAAAATCCAGATAATGAACATTAAATTCTATTAAATATCCTTTTGGCTTCCAATGAGAAAGCCATGTGACCTTTCAATGTGATAAAAGTCTAAAAATTCCTTACATTTTTTAATATCTTACTTAATCATTGTGTCTTTTTCTTTAAATACAGAGCTATATGTTATTTTATAATATTATATGAAATTTTTAATATTTATAAATTGCTTTTTCATTTGTGTATCTTCAGGTTTAGTATTAGGCTTATGATATCTTGCTAAAATACGTTTGAATATTTTCATGTTTTATACTAATTACATTAAATTTTAAAAGCTTTGTAATTATCATATGGTTGAAAGTACATTTTTTGGACTTGATTTTTTTTTTTGGTGGAGTGGTTAAAAAAAAGACAACTTTTCTTCCATAGCTGTTAAGTATGATCAGTGTGAATTGTCAGTCCTTTTCTGTAATATCCTCAGTCATCTCTTGGATAAGAAAGTTAACTCTATTATCTATTTAATGTATTCATTTGTGGTTTGTTTGTTTTTTTCTTCAAAAAAAAGTTCATGGAAATATTGTATTAAGTTTTTATTGTTGTTTAGAGCCGTTTGAACATGTTTAAACATTTTTCTTAATCATCTTTTAAATGATACCCCCAATGTATTTGCTATAAATGTTCTAATATACTTGTTAGTGAAGAGTGTCTTGCTTGAATTTAGTATTAATGAGCATTAATCCTGTGTTTCGTAAAATGATTTATATTTGGCCCATTGCTTTTAGGAAGGAATCAGTATCATAAGGGTGAAGTTAGATGATTTTAACTTTCGTTTTTATGTTTTCTTGAAAAACATAAATTTGATTTATGAGATAGAAAATTTTGATTTCACGTTTATATGTTTGTTTGGGTTTTTTTTGATTTATGTTTTCTGGCAGTTGATCTGTATTTACCAGTGTGTTTTATACAGATTTTTGGTAGAGAAACCCTCCGAAGGAAGATACTTTTAGGATTTGGTTATCTGTCACTGAGTAACAAAATATCCTAAAGTTTGGTAGTTTTAAAACAGCATACTTTTATTATATGTCAGTTTCTTTGGGTCAGGAATCCAAGCATGACTCAGCTGAGTTCTTTGTTTCAGAGTCTCTCACTAGGCTACAGTCAGGGTGTCAGCTAGGGCTGGGACCTTACCTAGTGGCTTGACTGGGGAAGGACCTTCTTAGGAAGGACCTAAGCTTACTGTTGGCCCAGTGTAGTGCTTTATCCAGTGCAACACATATAGGTGATTATTTGATTCATTTAAGAAGCATTCTTTGGGTCTTAAATCCAGCCCTGGAAGCATCTAACTCTTTTCAGTTCTTCCTGTTTACTCAGTCATTAGTGTCTATGTGTGTGTGTGTAGAAAACAGGAAGGGAGGGAATTTGATCATATGTTAGCATAACTTAGATTCATTTTTAAGAACTATGCTTTTCTATTTTCCTTAGGTGCCTTAGCTGGACCAATTATTGTGGAGCCACATGTCACAGCAGTATGGGGAAAGAATGTTTCGTTGAAGTGTTTAATTGAAGTAAATGAAACTATAACACAAATTTCATGGGAGAAGATACATGGCAAAAGTTCACAGACTGTTGCAGTTCATCATCCTCAACATGGATTCTCTGTTCAAGGAGAATATCAGGGAAGAGTCTTGTTTAAAAACTATTCAATTAATGATGCAACAATTACTCTACATAACATAGGATTCTCTGATTCTGGAAAATACATATGCAAAGCTGTTACATTCCCACTTGGAAATGCTGAGTCCTCTACAACTGTAACTGTATTAGGTACGTGTACTTGAATTGTATATTTTGGTGGTAGTGGTGAGGATTATAGTAAAAATATTTTCAAAAACTTAAAATGCTTGAAATTACATATAAATGTAAATTTTAAATGAAAGAATTCAAATATGATTTTTCAATTTCTGTCATAAAACTCTGATTCTAGACTCTGTTTAAACAAAATCTTGTCCCTATCTACCTGTCCGTATAATGCTGTGTAGTTCATAGCTATTTTACTTTGTTCAGGAAAGATTGTTTTTTATTTACAATGCTAAGTGCTAATGTTTTTTATTTATAATACTAAGTGCTAATATTCTTTGATGTTTATTTCCCCTCAAACTTCAACCTTTAATTAAATTATCATCTTTAAGCTTTTCCATTTTGTTTTAATGACTGTGGTCTTAGAGCCATTGATGTCTTATGTTTGTTTTTCAAATCAGATTTTTATTTCTGCTGTTGTGGATTTGTGTAGCTATTTGAATCATGGGCTGTTGCTTCCATTGAAGGATCTTCTGCCTTTTACTGTGTGATAACTGTTAAAATTTATGGTGAACTTTAGAAAGAGCTTATTAGTATTAAAGTAGCCACCCGCAGTGAAAGGTAAACCAATCTGGAATAGCTGGTGAGTACTCATAGAATACTAGTATGAGGACCAAGGACTACTAGCAACCTTAGCCATTTCCACCTAAAGTGGAACGCCTTTAATGGATGGTCTTTGCTCTGAATCCACCTGTTTGCCTGTCAGGGATGTTAGGTCTGCTAATAGCTTTCCCTACTCAATCCTCCTTATCTTTTCTCCTTTATAAACTTGTTGCACTCCTCACTTGATCTCACTGTCTGCTTCAAGAGAACCAAACAGTTACACAGCCTCTAATATTTAATGGTGTGATTTCAGGATCTCTGAAGTTCAGGAAAGAAATTTTGTCCAAATTTGTTATATATTTTTTCATGTTGAGAAAAACTATTTAAAAATAAAAATAAAATTAAATATTTGAAGACTTTGTGTTTAAGACCCTGTCCTAAGGGCTGTGGGGAAAATATAACTTAGGTTTACAAAATTGATACTTTTGAGAACAGTTTTAACTGGAAGACAAGGTATTAATATCTAAAAAGTCAAGTGCAAACCATTGGGGTAAAAAATTTAAAAAAAAATAAGTGTCAAGAAAAAAAGATAGTTTGTATGTAGAAGAGAGAACTCATGAGAATAAGATTTTTTACTTTAAATTTTAGTAATCCTTCCTAAATTAATAAACATTCAGTGGTTTAAAACTCAGGATTATTTAAAGTATAAGACCAGTCATGATTTTACCTGTGTCTGCTTCTCTAATTTCATCTATTCCATTCCTTGCTCTACTTCTCCCAACAGCCCGAATTTTATAATCATAATGAACTATTTGTGATATGTTAACACTTATGTTTTTATATGTATTTTTTGTTATGCCTCTCTTGTCAAGAGATTGCCACCTTTCCCCTCCTGTCTTTTTCTTCCTGCATTTCTTCTATTTAACTGTTACTCATCAAACTACATCCTTTTGGTAGCCATTTTAAAAATATCTAGCCCTCTGCTGCTTGATAGGGATTTTATTTTGCTCTTTTGCCATTGTATCTTGAGCTCATCTTTGTTGCAGCAGTTAATTTAGCACTATGTCTTTTTCACTATAAACCTGTGGTGGACTGCAACTGTGCACTTTAAAATTTGACTTTGTATCCGTAAAGCTTATAAGAGTTTCTGGCATATAGCAATAATACACTGTTATTTAAGTAGGGTATGGAAATAGCTAAGTTAACTCTAGTTCAGAAATGTTTTGTTGAAAAATAGTTGAGCCAGTCCTTGAATGGTGTAAACATACAGAGGGGGAATAAGTGAGCCAATGCAAGGAAGCAGAAAACAACATACATTAGGGCAGAGTTTCTTCACCATGGCATTGTTGAAGTTTGGGCCTGGAAATTTTTGCTGGGGTAAACTGTCCTGTCCATTACAGACTGTTCAGCAGCCTTCATGCCATCTACCCACTAGATACTAGTAGCAGTTCCTTAGAAGTTGTGCCAAGTTAGAATGTCTCCCAGCATTGCCAAGTGTCCTCTGAGGGACCACTGAATAATCTGTTGATTGTTCAAAGGATTTATATAAAGTCAAGAATTAAAGGCTAGAAATGTAGAGTAGGACCACTTTAAAGTAACTCGAATATCAAGATTGGGAATTTGAACCTTATATTAGTTGAAATGCAAACTGAGGATGTTGTATTTCTCCCGTCTCTTATTCTCAAGTTCTTTCTGTTTATTTATTTTATTTTTTATTATTTTTGACTGTACCACGTGACACATGGGATCTTAGTTCTCTGACCAGGAATTGAACCCATGCCTTTAGTGAAAAGTGTATAGCTGTAACCACTGTACCACCAGGGAAGTCCCAGATTCTTGTTGTTTAAAGTGTGATTCATGAGCCAGCAGCAGTGGTATCATTTGGGAGATTGTTAGAAATACAGAATTCAGATCCTCCCCAGACTTGTTGAATGATAAATCTATTATAGCAAGGTCCCCAAGTAATTTTTATGCACAGTAGGTAAAGTTTGAAAAACACTACTTTGACCATCTTCTCACCTTGCTTAGAGGAGTGTCTAACTCATAGACTTGATTTGTAAGTAATGTGATGAAAGTTGTCATTTAGGAAGATCAGTCAGGTGTTTTTGATGGATTACAATGAAGAGTCCTGAAATCATAATGCCTAAGATAGGAGGCCATGAAAGCTTGACGTTAATTTTCTAATTTATGCCACTTGAGTGAAGAAGGGAGCTATTAGGAAGGAGAAACTAACAGAACATTGTAACTGACTATATATAAGAAACCAAGAAGGTTTGAACAGTAACAGGTTTTGAGCCTTAGTGGTTGAGTAAATTATGTTGCCATTAATTTAAATTGGCATGTCTGCATGAAAATCAAGTTGGGGATTGGGAGGATGAGATGATGAATTCAACCTTTGGCTTACTGAGTTGGAGGATACATAGACAAATGATACCACATTTTGTATCAAAAGTGAATAAAATTAGGGATCATTCAGGTAGTAATGTTTATCAGATAAAAGTTTTTAAGAGACATACAGAAAGTAACGGAAGTTTTATTAGGGCAGGGATTAGAAGAAATAGAGATGAACAATTCAAAAACATAGCTTTGCAAAAAACTGTTAAAGTAATATTATTTATATCAAGAGAAGATAAAGCTTTTAAGATTGCTCTAGCACATTTTTCCCACGGTGAGAATCAAGCCCTACAGAAATGATTTCAGTGACCCATTTTTTTCAGTGCTCCTGTGGTTGGCACATCCAACTTCTCAGGTGGCGCTGGCAGTAAAGAGCCCACCTGCCAATGCAGCAGACATGAGAGATGCAGGTTCAATTCCTGGGCTAGAAAGATCCCATGAAGGAGGGCATGACAACCCACTCCAGTGTTCTTGCCTGGAGAATCCCATGGACAGAGGAGCCCGGTGGGCTACAGTCTAGTGTCACAGTTGGACACGACTGAAGCGACCTAGCATGCATGGTTGGCACATAGCTACTATCATTCTAAATGCATATCCCAGAAGTTAATCTATTACTTAGAGCAGATACCTGAAGGCATTAGAACTTAATTCTTTTGGAACTGATTGGGAAGAACTGCTCTAAGTATCAGATTTCTACCAAGTCAGTCAAAGAAAATAGACAAAGAAAAGCATTGAGTGTGTAGATTAGGCAGAGTTAGTGACATTAGAGTTTCAAAGGAATGATAGTAATAGACCTGAATAAGGGAATGTAATATAGCAAAACACTTTTAAGAAAATTGAACAACAAATGTCCCATAGGAGAAGAGTTATTGTATAATTGATTGCTTCTTCTTGATATATGAGATATTATATAGTGATTAAAATTGTAGTTAATAGAAGTGTTGCTGCTTGAAAATAAAATGAGCCAAAAAACTGTAGGAATACCATGATTACATCTATATAGACACTGGAAACAAAAATAAAGAGAAAGAAGTGGAAGTATATGATAATGACTATATTAGTATATTATAGTTGTGGATATTTTTCTTTTTTTTTTTTTTTCTAATTTTTAGTAATACTTTTGTAATAATAATTAAAAAAAAAAAAAAAAACTTCTACTGCCAGACATAATGGAGTAACAGGGATTGGATTTACCCTTTCTCTCTCTAACAAGAAAACTAACCAACTAGTTTTTAGTCATTGGGCAATAGGCATGATAGGATTATGATCCCTGAAAGAAGAAAGATAGGCAAGAATTATGCAGTTGCTCCAGCCTCCTCTTTAATCAGTCTCCAGTGGCAACTCAGTGACAAGGGCTTCAAGTAAAGAATACTGGTCTCACTGAGCTTAAGAGATGGATTGGACAGATGTTTAGAATTTGTGGAGCAGAAAGTAGAAAGGGAGTATCCAAAAGAAAGAATGTGTGTGCTTTAGAGACCTACAGAAGGGCCCTCTGAAGTCTTTGGTTTAGAACTTGCTGTGTACATGTGGAAGACACTTTGGAGATGGGGGAAAGAACCAGCAGAAAGAAGTGGTCTTAACAATCCTGGTGTTAATATAGGGCTGGGAAAACGTCATATTCCTACAAATCAGAGTATAGAGGGCACTGGGTAGGAGAGGGAGTGACAGCGAAACCTCCAGGGACGAAGTGCAGAGAAGCTAACTAAAATGTTGGGAAATACGAGAAAAGTAACTTTAGAAAGCCATTGTAGTCTACAACCAGGGGTTTGAGTCCCTTCAGAAGAAACAAATAATATAATTTAAAATTAACTTTAAAATAATTTTTATATTTCCTCAAAGATAAAAACCTCTATTGATGGCACAGGTTATTCACACTGACTCTGCCATGGTTGGGGGATGGGCACGTGAAACATTAAAAACCATTGAAAACTTCAAAGAAATAATAATATAGTAAGGAATATACACTAAAATCTAAGAAAAAGTAGAAACATAGAAATAAACCTAGCTCTGAAAGCTGAAATCTGTATTCAACCTTGAGGACATTCAACAATTCAGAAGAGATACCTAAGATGATGAACTAAGATTTTGAGAGCCTTGAGAAGTGAGAGAGACAAATACCTAAGTGTATGTCTGCTCAAGATGGGATATCTAATAACTTTTCTTATATTCTCCTGGTACCCAACGACTTAACATTTTCAGAAGAGTAGTTCACCCACAGTAAACTAGCCTTATTACAGACTTTGAGGCTTGGTTTATATCACTTGAGTAATCTGAAATTGAGACCCTGGGCTGGATAGTGTTCTTAGAAGCTAGCTTAGCAGAAGAAAAGAAAGATCCTTTCTGGAAGAAAGGTACTGTATTCTAAGCCTCAAATTATTTCTACCTTAATTATTCAAATTCAAGCATATGATCTGCTTGAATGACCAGGCATATAAGTAAAGAAGACCCCAGAAGCACCCAGTGCAAAAAGAAGAGAAAAAGACCTGTGTAAGGTGTTGGAATTATCTGACATAGACTATTAAACAGTGCTTACCATTTGAAGGGATAGGTCAATCTATTGAATTTCTGCAGAGAATAAGAAACTGTCAGTCGTGTCCATCTCTGTGCCTGCATGGACTATATATATATATAGCCTGTCAGGCTCCTCTGTCCATGGGATTCTCCAGGCAAGAAACCTGGAGAATTCCCTTCTCCAGGGACTCTTCTCCATCCAGAGACTGAACCCAGGTCTTCATTGCAGGCAGATTTTTTACCATCTGAGCCACCAGCAAAGCCCATATATGTATGTATGTGTGTTTATGTGTATAATGTCTATGTATATATATATAATGTATATGTATATATAATGTATATGTGTGTGTGTATATAAGTATTTATATATATATTTATCTCACATAGTAATTTGTCCTCGAAGTACAGAGGTAATTCTTAGTACAAGCATATCTCGGAGATAACGTGGGTTCGGTTCCAGACCAATAAAGTAAATATCACAGTAAAACAGTCACATGAATTTTTTGGTTTCACAGTGTTATAAAGATTATGTTTATACTACACTGTAGTCTGTTAAGTGTGCAATAGCATTGTCTTAACAATGTATATAATTTAGGTAAAAAATCATTGTATTGCTAAAAAATACTTACCATCATCTGAGTCTTCAGCCAGTTTTAATCTTTTTACAGTAGTAACATCCAAGATTACAGATCATCATAACAAATATAATAATAATGAAAAAGCTTGAAATATTCTGAGAATTACCAAAATATGACAAAGAGATAGGAAGTGAGAAAATGCTGTTGGAAAAATGATGCTAATAGATTTGCTCAATACAGGGTTACCAGAAGTCTTCAATTTGTGAATAATGCAATATCTGTGAAGCACAATGGAGTGAGGTGTGCCTGTATATAAAAAACAGTTAACTGATGAATTTTATACATTTGAATTAAAAACTTCTGCTCATCAAAACACACTATAAAGAGAGAAGCCCTAAATGGTAGAAGATATTGCACATATAATCAGAAATGGACTCTCCCCAATCAGTAAAAAAAAAAAAAAAAGGACTTTAATAGGTATTTTCAGAAAAATCCAAAATGGCTCATGAACAAGACAAGATTCTTAGTGTCATTTATAACTGAGAAATTAAAAACAGGGTCTCTATTATATGCTGTTATATACTTACAAGATTGTCAGAGACTGAAAAGTCTGACAGTATCAACTGTAGTGGGTATGTTGGGACCAGTCAGAGTGCTAAGACTGAGAGTAAATTGGTACTTTGGAAAGCTTTTTGGCCTTACTTGGTAAAGTTGGAAATAAACATAGAAGCAAGAGAAAAACTAGAGAAACATTTTTAAAAATATACCAAGATACATGAGTGAAAATGTTTCTTAAAAAATCGTTTTTTTCCAAAGAGGAAGCAGCACCAATATTCAACAGTAAATGAACCATACAGTAGTTAAGACTAATTATTGATACAATTGTATGCAAATCTAAATGATCTAAAAGTAAAACAAAGAATTGCAAAATAATAATTGAAGGCTAAATGATCCTACATGAATAAACCTCAGGAACAGAAAATTGAGACAAAAATATATTTTAAAAATGACCCAATTAAAAATTTTGGAAATAAGTCTTTTAGGTTAAAAACTTAATGGACACAGTAAACTATAGGCTGGAGCCAAAGAACACATGAAGTGAGTACTAAGGAATTTATACAGAAAGGAGCATATTAAATTTACTGGAAAATCTGAAGAGACTGCTAGCATGTATGTGGAGGGTAGATTAAAAGGATCTCACACTAAGGTTACTTCTGCTGAGGATCTTTCTTATATCAGATAAAGGTAGGTAGCATGTACATTTCAGTAAGCATAACTGTTAATGCTATATATTTTAACAGTTGTAATTTAAATATAAACATTTTTGCCACAGCTTGAAGCATTATATATTAAAACTGCTTTTTTATTTTTCATTTCAGAATAATAGTACCTTGAATCTCCTAATGGAAATTATGATTAAGTTTGCAGATTTTTTTTTATATGTTAACTTTGGAAGAAACTCATTTGTCCCGATAAAAAAAGGTGTATCTCTATCAGGGCAGGGAGAACTATCTTTGTGATGGTTATATAAAGTCTTGCTTCTAGATTGGCCTGACTCAATCTTCTCTTGTTCTAAGAATCCATTTGGTGTTGGCATTTAGTGTGTGTGTATCTTATATTCAGTTGTCCTTAAGTTTATGAAATGTGGCTAGATGTGGCTTGGAAGGAGTAAATATGCTCTTAATTGAAATGTAACTAATTTTTTAAAATTTAAACAGTTGAACCTACTGTGAGCCTGATAAAAGGGCCAGATTCTTTAATTGATGGAGGAAATGAAACAGTAGCAGCCATTTGTATCGCAGCCACTGGAAAACCAGTTGCACATATTGATTGGGAAGGTGATCTTGGAGAAATGGAATCCACTACAACTTCTTTTCCAAATGAAACAGCAACAATTGTCAGCCAATACAAGCTCTTTCCTACCAGATTTGCCAAAGGAAGGAGAATTACTTGTGTTGTAAAACATCCAGCCTTGGAAAAGGACATCCGATATTCCTTCATATTAGATATACAGTGTAAGTAAATGATAGTGTTTGCTTTTTAAACATTATGTGTTTTAATTTTATTCCTCTAACATAATTCTGTATCAAATTGTGTTTAGTTTGAATATGTAGTATTCCTATATTGTTGTAGATTTTCCTTGTTGACATTTTTTCTTAATTAAAAAAAATATTTTTATGGAAATTTCGTTTAACCAGAATATTATTGTCAGTTTGTAAAGACAATGATTAAAGTTGCTGTCTAACTTAAAATTATTTAGCCTTGTCTTTTTTAGACCTTAAAATAGGCTAGACTTGGGTAAATTGTGCACATTTGTACCTCAGAATGTTCAGTACTTGGAGAAAAACAGCTGCTTCTCCAATCCAATTAATTTAGCTGTTCATTTTTATGGATGCTACCCATGATATTTTCAGTAAGAATTTTTAATTTCCTAGATGCATTTTAATTAGCTGGAAAATTTGTTCTTTTAATATTATTTGTAGTCACATTTTGTTGATGACAGAAATTCTAAGATCCTCATAAAGGTAAAACAGTAAAGTGATCGTTGGGATAATAGTAATCTTAGATAAAGTTAAAAGCTGGCCCATCCTGTGCTGCTTTTTTTTTTCCTAAGAGATGCTCTCTTATGTGTGTATTTATGTGAGATATATATATATATATATATATATAGATGGATATCATATATATATATGTGGATATCATATATATATGATACATATGTGTATATACTTTCCCCTTTTATAAAGTTTCTCGCTTTTTATATATTCTTTGTGTAGCACTTTAAAATTTGAGCAAGAGAAATACAGATAGCTTATAGTAAAGATAATGAAAGTTAAGTAGGTTAAAGATAAAATTATGAAAAGTCTCTGGGTTCTTGTGTCATTTCCATCCATGCACAGATCATAAATCTAGATAGGTTTTTGAAGGAGATGTTCTGTTTTTTTGTTGTTTTGTTTTTTTGATACGACATGCATGGAATTTTAATTTACACATATTCATTACACTTCGTGTGATTGTTTTGAAAATTGTAAGGATCTTTTTCAACATTTATAGAGTTAAACTTGAGGAGCTATCTTATGTGGATTTTATTACCATTCATTGTATTCTTGAGTGCAAATACAGTCCTAGTAGTAGTCCCTTCTCGTTGTAATTTGTCAGTATCCATGAAGGGTTGGTTACAAGACTCCTGCTTATGCCAAAATCCAGGCATGCTCCAATCCTTTATATAAAATGGCATATATTTGCATGTAATCTATACATATCCTCCTATGTTCTTTAAATCATCTGTAGATTGCTTATAATACATACTGCAATGTAAATGTTATGTAAATAGCTTTAAATTCAATGTAAATACTATGTAAATAATTGCTGATATGCAGCAAATTCAAGTTTTTATTTTTGAACTTTTCTAGAATTTTTTTTTCCTGAATATTTTTCATTTATAGTTGGTTGAATCCACAGAAGCTGAACCCATAAAGATGGCTGGCTGTACCTTCTTTTCTCCTCATTTTTCTATCTTGTACATACTTTTAAGTTTTTCTTTTTTCTTATAAAATTTAGATTCAGTTGTAAGTCCATTAATATTTTTCTCATATGTATTTTCTCTTCCCTGTGTCTAATAATGACTGAAATTTTCATCAATTATGTATACTATTATTTTTTGTTTGCTTAAATGCAATTTTAAAATATAAAAATATTTCTCCTGATGTAAGACTTTATGGCTTAGACTTATTGGCCTACACCTAAAATATTCTTATTCTTTCTTGCTGTTGTTAATTAGGCCCTATAAAACATGTAAACAAAGTTTGAGGAGATAAAATCTTACATGCAAAATTCATATCTCAAAATTTAGAGGTATTCTTTGAGGATACTTTAATATCTATCTTATCCTTCGTTGAAAATAAACACACAGATATCTGTACTGTTCTTTCAGCAACATTAATTACTACCAATTTTAAATTAGAAAAAAATGTTAATTCTTGGTATTTATGAGGCAGGCCTTTTAAAATTATTAAGGTAATTGTACCTTAGTTTGAAGAAGTTTAACTTTTTACCACTGTTTTTTGTAAACCTTACTTGACTTCAGGCTTCCCTGCGTAGTTAAAAGATTGACCTGGTTTCTCTAACTTCCCGTCTGGCCTGCTTTTTGTCTAGTTTACTTGTGTACCTCACAGAAGGTTGGAGGGTCTCTGCACCATACTTAAGTATCATTTCTTTACCTTCTCTCATATCATTCTATATTTTTCCTTGTTAGCCCTCATAATGGATTTTCGTTAAATTTTTAAAAATGTTATCTTCCCTGTTACCATTAGAATATAAGTATTATAAATACAGAATATCTATACTAAATATCTAAAACAGTGCCTGTCACTTAATAGGAGCTAAACGAATAATGGTTCAGTGAATGATTAGTATTGGAATTCACAGTTTGAAAGTTTAGATGTAGATAATTACTCATTTAATTATATAGTACGTAATAAAAGACCTTTGGATACATTAAATGGATAAAAGTTCACGTTTTGGAACAGTTGAGGCCTCAGAAAATTTATTTTAGTTGTAATTATAGTCTTAGAAAGTTTGTCATATCTCTCATGCCCTATGGATATTAAGTGTATGATATTATTATATTAATTATAATTTATCTTAATATATAATATTAATTTTAACATAATACTGTAATATAAAACTTATATTAATTAAATGTATGAATATTATAATATATTTTATAATTTTTTATAATTGATATCTCTTAGGGCATATTTCCTTTCACATTAAACATTTCTTTAAAGACAGTTTTAGGTAGTGACTTTGTGCCTAAATGCCATCTCTCATCAAATTATTGTATTTTCTTTGTTTATATACTTCTGTATATTTCATAATAGGGCTCATATTTTGCTTTTGGTGATTATAAGTTTATGAATATTCTTACATTGTGTCCAGAACAACTAGAACATGCTTATAGTTGTCTAGTGTTTGGTGCTTATTGTCTACTCATTCATTTATTTTAGTTACCCAGAATTTATTGAGTTTGTTGTTCAATTGCTGAGTCATGTCTGACTCTTTGCAACCCCATGGACTATAGCCTGCTGGGCTCCTCTGTCCATGAGGTAGGTTTTCCAGGCAAAAATACTGCAGTGGGTTGCCATTTCCTTTCCCAGGGGATCTTTCCGATCTCGTAATCGAACACCTGTCTCCTGCTTTACTGAGCCACTTGGGATTGAATACTATATTCCTTATTTCTTATGTGTATGAGTGAAGGAAAGTACACAGCTTCTAAAGTTATAAAGTTGTTAATACTTTATCATTGTATATTGCATCTATTGTTTACAAAAGATAATCTGCTGAATAATGCATTTATTTTATAGATGCTCCTGAGGTTTCAGTAACAGGCTATGATGGAAACTGGTTCGTAGGAAGAAAAGGTGTTAATCTCAAATGTAATGCTGATGCAAATCCACCACCCTTCAAATCCGTGTGGAGCAGGTAATAATGTTGATAGTTCTAAAGAGGAATTATTTAAAAGTCAGAAGTGTTCTTCAGTGCATATTTGAACTTGTTTTTATCAATGTAATATACAGTGACCGTAATAGCTGGAAATCTTGCACGTGTTTTTGTGTTTCACCTCTCCCCGCCTTCCAGTCTCCTCAATTCTGTTTCTCAGGGGCTACCTTGGCAACTTTAGTAATTCCTCCTGGCACTTATCATCATAGGTCTTAAACTTACTTCTTAAACTACTAATTTTTAACACTGTCTATTGGCTTATTATGAAAATGAAAATTTAGTTTTATATCTACCTCTTCACAAACATACCCATATACATATTCCTGCCCTTTGTCATCCCAGTGAAATTAAGCTAGTCTCAGTGACATTCAGTTCAGTTCAGTTCAGTCGCTCAGTCATGTCTGACTCTTTGTGACCCCATGAATTGCAGCACACCAGACCTCCCTGTCCAACACCAACTTCTGCAGTGACATTAAGCAGCCTTTAAATTGTGTAATCATTGCCTCCCTATAATAGATAAATATTATTTACTGAGAACTGAGTAGTATACTAGACCATTCACGTATGACCTAAATCAAATCCCTTATGATTATACAGTGGAAGTGAGAAATAGATTTAAGGGCCTAGATCTGATAGATAGAGTGCCTGATGAACTATGGACAGAGGTTCGTGACATTGTACAGGAGACAGGGATCAAGACCATCCCCATGGAAAAGAAATACAAAAAAGCAAAATGGCTCTCTGGGGAGGCCTTACAAATAGCTGTGAAAAGAAGAGAAGCAAAAAGCAAAGGAGAAAAGGAAAGATATAAACATCTGAATGCAGAGTTCCAAAGAATAGCAAGAAGAGATGAGAAAGCCTTCCTCAGCGATCAATGCAAAGAAATAGAGGAAAACAACAGAATGGGAAAGACTAGAGATCTCTTCAAGAAAATTAGAGATACCAGGGGAACATTTCATGCAAAGATGGGCACAATAAAGGACAGAAATGGTATGGACCTAACAGCAGCAGAAAATATTAAGAAGAGATGGCAAAAATACACAGAAGAACTGTACAAAAAAGATCGTCACGACCCAGATAATCATGATGGTGTGATCACTCATCTAGAGCCAGACATCCTAGAATATGAAGTCAAGTGGGCCTTAGAAAGCATCACTACAAACAAAGCTAGTGGAGGTGATGGAATTCCAGTTGAGCTATTCCAAATCCTGAAAGATGATACTGTGAAAGTGCTGCACTCAATATGCCAGCAAATTTGGAAAACTCAGCAGTGGCCACAGGACTGGAAAAGGTCAGTTTTCATTCCAATCCCAAAGAAAGGCAATGCCAAAGAATGCTCACACTACCACACAACTGCACTCATTTCACATGCTAGTAAAGTAATGCTCAAAATTCTCCAAGCCAGGCTTCAGCAATACGTGAACCGTGAACTTCCTGATGTTCAGGCTGGTTTTAGAAAAGGCAGAGGAACCAGAGATCAAATTGCCAACATCCGCTGGATCATGGAAAAAGCAAGAGAGTTCCAGAAAAACATCTATTTTTGCTTTCTTGACTATGCCAAAGCCTTTGACTGTGTGGATCACAATAAACTGTGGAAAATTCTGAAAGAGATGGGAATACCAGACCACCTGACCTGCCTCTTGAGAAATCTGTA
Organism: Bos mutus; assembly: GCF_027580195.1. NCBI lineage: Eukaryota > Metazoa > Chordata > Mammalia > Artiodactyla > Bovidae > Bos > Bos mutus. The sequence continues at coordinate 55,061,155 of NC_091617.1, forward strand.
TGCAGGTCAGGAAGCAACAGTTAGAACTGGACATGGAACAACAGACTGGTTCCAAATAGGAAAAGGAGTAGTCAAGGTAGTATATTGTCACCCTGCTTATTGAACTTCTATGCAGAATACATCATGAGAAACGCTGGACTGGAAGAAACACAAGCTGGAATCAAGATTGCCAGGAGAAATATCAATAACCTCAGATATGCATTTGACACCACCCTTATGGCAGAAAGTGAAGAGGAACTCAAAAGCCTCTTGATGAAAGTGAAAGAGGAGAGTGAAAAAGTTGGCTTAAAGCTCAACATTCAGAAAACGAAGATCATGGCATCCAGTCCCATCACTTCATGGGAAATAGATGGGGAAACAGTGGAAACAGTGTCAGACTTTATTTTTCTGGGCTCTAAAATCACTGCAGATGGTGACTGCAGCCATGAAATTAAAGGACGCTTACTCCTTGGAAGGAAAGTTATGACCAACCTATATAGCATATTCAAAAGCAGAGACATTACTTTGCCAACAAAGGTCTGTCTGGTCAAGGCTATGGTTTTTCCTGTGGTCATGTATGGATGTGAGAGTTGGACTGTGAAGAAAGCTGAGCGCCGAAGAATTGATTCTTTTGAGCTGTGGTGTTGGAGAAGACTCTTGAGAGTCCCTTGGACTGCAAGGAGATCCAACCAGTCCGTTCTGAAGGAGATCAGCCCTGGGATTTCTTTGGAAGGAATGATGCTAAAGCTGAAACTCCAGTACTTTGGCCACCTCATGCAAAGAGTTGACTCATTGGAAAAGACTATGATGCTGTGAGGGATTGGGGGCAAGAGGAGAAGGGGACGACAGAGGATGAGATGGCTGGATGGCATCACTGACTGGATGGCCGTGAGTCTGAATGAACTCCGGGAGTTGGTGATGGACAGGGAGGCCTGGCGAGCTGCAGTTCATGGGGTCGCAAAGAGTCGGACATGACTGAGCGACTGAACTGAACTGAAGTAGTATACTAGAATTCTGCTTTATTTTTTAAAGCTGTTTGTTTTTCCTGAGGTTAATTATTCCTTCTTTTTACTTGTGTAGTTTACTGACAAGCCTTAATTATCTTTATTTGTGAAATTTCAGACTGTTCTGCTGAGATTTCATTCTTATTTCTCAGTATTTGCAACTTCCACCCATCCCCCCACCCCCCTCCACCCCCCCGCAACAACAACCCCACCTTTTCAATCTAGACAATTTTATCTGTTACCTGTGAATTCTTCTTTTCTTGTCTCTCTCTCTCTTTTTTTCTTCCTTCATTGTTTGGGTCATTTCCCCTACTTTTTTTTTTTTCTGTTTGCTCATACTAGAATTCCTATTTATTGTATACTAAACAGTCTTTCTTTTTCAGTTTTCAAATAATTTTTGTTGTTCTCCCAAGATTTCTTTGATTTTTTCCCACCATTGATTGAAAATTTTCTTTTTGAGATATTTTCAATGTTTCTGAGAGTGTTTTCTTATTCTTTGTTGTTTTTCATAGCATCCTTTTCATCTTTTATGGATGTATCTTCTGGTTTCTAAATTGGGATACTAGAGTTATTTCCTTAGCAGAGTTTTTCTGTTTCTTATATATTGTTTCTTTTTTCTTCCAGGTTCTTTTGTTGTTGTTGTTTGGTCTTATTTTGTAGATATTTCTTGATTTTCTCAGTTGTCCATTCATTTCACAGTGATGCATTAAAATGCTGAGTGGAAACTCTATAGTGGGGAGTACTTATTGGGTAGATTCTACTATAGAGGAGGTTATTTCCCTGGAGAAGCTTTAGATACCACTTATTGAAGAGTGGAGTTCTTTTTTTCATGAATTAACCTTCATTATTTTGCCTAAAGCATGAATACCTGGTATCCGTGCAGAGTTGAGTGGACTCTGTTGTTTTGTTTTTTCAACTTTCAACTAATCTCCTATTTTTCGCCCTCTGCCTTACTGGCCTTCTGCAGTACAGTGGGTCAGACTCTGGATCTTCGGCTTCTTTGGGCCAAATTGGCTGCATTCTTATTCATGTGCCTCCTGCAAGGACTCCTTCAGCCAAAAGCAGAGCTTTTCACCCTTGTCACTCCTGACATTTTGGGCTCGATAAATCTTTGTTGTTGGAGGCAGTCTTGTGGACTATTAGGATATTTTAGTGGCATCCCTGGCCTTGCTTCTCTAGAGTCAGTAGCACACACTTTCCCCTACTCTCAGCTATGACCACCAAAACTGTTTCAAGGTATACAAGATATGTCCCCTGGAGACAGAATCACTTCTGTCTTTTTATCTGTCTTCTGTCTGGGAAACACTGGCTTAATGCATGTATTGTTTTCCCTATCTATTTTCTGTCTTCTAAAAGTTTTTGATACATCTTGTATGATGAATTCTGCCTCCTTTTCTCTTTCTCTTTGTTGGTCTTTAATAGTTTTTTTATTCCTTTGCTCCTGTTTTAGGTGGTATTTTGTGGGATCAGAAAAAGAATATATTTGGTTAACCTGTTGTCTTTAAGGAAAGATAAAGTTTAAAAGTAGTGAAGGCCTTCTGTTTACATTTTCTTCAAAGTGGGAAGCAGGCATTGGTTAAGTTGTGTGATAGGGCCTGGTGCACTGGGACGACCCAGAGGGATGGTATGGGGAGGGAGGAGGGAGGAGGGTTCAGGATGGGGAACACATGTATACCTGTGGCAGATTCATTTTGATATATGGCAAAACCAATACAATATTGTAAAGTTAAAAAAAAAAAAAAAAAGATGTGTGACAGGGTATTTCTGAAAGTCATACACTTCTGAGTTCTCATTCTAGTGTCTGTACTTGGAGCAGTTGTTTGAATAAATCATTTAACCTTTCTAATCCTTTGTTTCCTCATTGATAATAGTACTCCATAGAGTTTTTGTGAGGGTAAAGCTGATCAATCTAAACCATGTAGTGTAGGTACAAGAGCCTGTAAGGTGTTTAGCTTGTCCTTTGTTGTGAGTTTAATATGGTATTTATATTTTTCTAGCTTATTTGAATAAGCACTTTTAAAGGATTATAAGCCATTTTTATATTTCTCAGAATTAAAGGGATTAGAATTTAGGGCCCAAAGTACAGAGCTAATTGGTAAGATACCTAGACTTCATATTCATTCTTGTACCTAGAGAAAGAGTTCACCTTTTGAAAGCTGATGTTTGTAAAAGTGTTCTTTCCAAGGTCCTCTTAAGAAGAAGATAGGAAGTTTTTGTTTTTTAAATAATTTAAGAATATTACCTTTACCCTTCAGTGCTAAATTAAGTCATAGCAACTCTAAAAGGTTTTATTGATTGTTTGGATCACAGAACAAAATCCTGTCTCTAGTGTTGATTTGTTTCTTTGTACCTTTTCAATGTTCTTTGTTCTTACTCCCTTTGTAATTAGTTGGTCTACTAATGTGCTTAGATCACGGAAAACAAGGACCGAATCTTTCTTACTTGTGCATTTCAGCAACACTAGCAGAGCAGAGTATGGTAGATGGTTAAGTTCTTAATAATTTAAATAATGGATGACTGAGTGAATGAGTAAATGAACTTTTTGAAAATCTGCTTAACTCAAACTATAGTACTAGTTGAGTACCTGGGTTTACTTCACTTTTTATCCTCTTATCTTAATAAAAATAATTTATGGGCTGAAAAAACACTTTCAAAATAAAGACTTAATTGGTTCCTCCTCCCTCCACAGTGGGATATACCCTAACATGGAAAAAAGATGTAAAACAGTTTACATTTAGTTCCATTGCAATGAATAGCTTTAGAGTTCTTACATTGAAATTTTATTCCTATTATACTTCATAGAGTAATGTGTACACCAGATAGAACCTTCTAGCCTAATTAGTATAAAAATCATTTTAAAAGAGTTATTATTGATAGCAAAGGTGCCTTGGTTTTTACTGTCACAGATACCTACTTTATGAATAAAATTATTTTGTAAGAAGACCCTTGGTGCTTTAGAAGTTAACCATCTTTGGAATATAGTGCAGTATAAATTTATTTGCTCAATATTAAATGTTACTCTTTAAATATGTTACAGAGGTGCTAAAATATTAACATGTGCTAAAATGATGACTTTCACTATGAAAATTATAGATACATCATGTATGGATTCATAATTCACTGAGAATTATTTTAATTCTTTTAAGACTATGGGTATGTTTTTAAATACTTCTAATTTTCCAGTTTTCTGAATATAATTCTTTAAAAATCAATAATTTTTTCTCTCCTCTCCTATTCCCTCTAATATGTTAGCCTAGCTTCACTTATATGAATTGATATTTTGAAAGAATGGGTGTTTAAATGGGTGTTCTTTATCTGTTGGTTCATCTCTACTAAAATGAAAATTCATAACTTACATGCTTTTATTTCATAGTGAATTTTACCTAAAGGATGCTGATTCTTTCTCTAACAACTGGAAAGTGTAATATCTTACTTAAATAGTTGTGTCAGTGAATAGAATCTGAAGGTATTCAATTTCATGCTTTTTAAAATCTAGGTTAGATGGACAGTGGCCTGATGGTTTATTGGCTTCAGACAATACTCTTCATTTTGTCCATCCACTGACTTTCAATTATTCTGGTGTTTATGTCTGTAAAGTGACCAATTCGCTTGGCCAAAGAAGTGATCAAAAGGTCATCTATATTTCAGGTAAGTTACTATCTACTCACAAAATGAATTATGTAGATTATTTCTATAACAACAGTGATAACAATAGCACTATGATGGAGGCAGTAATTTGTACTTGTGAAGATACATATTCCTCAGTGTGAGGTTTTCCAAATAATCTAAAAGAGATGTGATAAAGTAACTCTACCTGAAATTCATATAATAAAGTAGCATTCCATGACTTAAAAATTGTCAAAATGTCTACACAGTAACTTCATATACGTTTTAAGACCTATGCATATAGCTGATTTTTTAGTTATAATATTGCATATAGTCTGTACCTTTCTAGATTCTTTTGTATTTATACCAAAAATGAATAGTGGATTTTTTTGTTTGCTTTTGGCAGCTATTCTGCACACAAGTGTCTTTAATAAATAAAATATCCATTTTGATGACCTTTCTTATTAAATATCATCGTCACTCAATATGAGATTATGCCTTATTGAGTTACTAAGAGGTGAAGTGGGCATGCTACTGAAAATGTGCCGATGAAATAAAATTTAAGATGTTTTTTCTGGTTGGTCCATAAGCCACTAAGAACTTAGATTTTATGCATTTCATTTGTTTCGCTGTGAATGTTTTCATCAGTTTGAGTATAAATTTGGGTTTTTACAAAACATAGTTGGAGCTAAAACTATATTTTTCCTGGGTGTGGCTATAAATAAATTATCAGTGGAATGCTTATTTATAAAGATGATATAAATATTTTAAGCATCTCCTTCTTGACTATAAGAATGTAGTAATCTTTATTCTAACAAATGGAAAATGAGAGGAAAAAGGAAGAGAACCTTGAGAAATATAGGTTTGTATAGTAATTTGATAATAGATATTAAGAGTTTTATCTCTGTTCAGTCTAAAACTAAATTTTTTAAAATTGAACTATACTTAATTTACATGTTTTGGGTGTACAGCAAAGTGATTCAGTTTTATATATGTACATATATATATTCTTTTTCAGATTCTTTTGCATGATTTTAGAGAAATTTTAAGCTTGCATTAATGTCACATTCTTTGTGCTCTGTGATCTCTTAATCTAAGAACAGTTCCCCATATTATTTTGCATGGTATTTATCACAGTTTGTAGTTGTATACTTACCTGTTTACCTATTATCTTTCTTCATATTTAAACAATGTGTATTTGCTTTATTATTGTATTCTTAGCACTTAGTGCCTGGCACATGGTAGGGACACAAGTTTTTTTTTTTTTTCTTGCATGTATCAGATTAGAGTTTTGTGCATCTCTACCTAGTCTTTCCTGCCAGTAGCAGTGCTTTGATATAAATGTATTAGTATATTAGTCTACTTTTCTTCCCATAGAGGTTTTTTGTTAGAAAAGAACTTTGAAGCCACAGGAAATCCATATTTAAAATGTAGTTACCTAAGGACTGCATACTTATTATTTCTGTTGTACAAAATTTGGTATGGAATATTACTTATAAATCCTAGGCTCAATGTATTCCAATTTGGTAATCTTTTAAATATCAAGGCTCAATTTTAGCATCTTATCAATTGGTGATTTGCCAAATTTATATCATTGGTATTCTGGGTCCATTTCCCAGTACTGGTTACTTGTGTGTCCCACTGTCTATTAGTGACCATTAACTCCTTATGGGGGCTTCAATGGTGCCACTAGTGGTAAAGAACACGCCTGCTAATGCAGGAGACATAAGAGATGTGGGTTCGATCGCTGGATTGGGAGGATCACTTGTAGGAGGACATGGCAACCCATTCCAGTTTCTTGCCTGGAAAATCCTGTGGTCAGAGGAACCTGGCAGGGTATAGTCCATAGGGTCACAGCGTCTTACACGACTGAAGCAACTTAGCATGCACACACAACCCCTTATATATAGAAGTATAATTTGCATTCAAAACTGAGTTCCTCATCTTTCTTATGCCTTTTGCCATGAAATCTCTTCCTCTAGTAGTCTTTGTTTATCTTTTAGTCATTGGTATCTCTGTCAGTACGTTTGCTCAGGGCATGAAATCCTTGATACTTATTCTTGATTTTGATTTTTTTTCTCATACCACACCCCATCCATCAACAAATTGGTCTGAACTTTCTCATTATGTTACATACAAAACCTTACCAATTCTCTACTTCCTTTGCCAGTATTCTGGCACAAACCATCAGCAACCCTTGCTTCTCTATAGAACAGTCATTTAATATTCCTACTCTTCAGCCTGTCATCAATTGAGCAGCCAGATTAACCCTTTTAAAGGACATGCCGGATCACGTCAGTCGTCTACTCCAGACTTTTCATGGACTTCCCATTTTGCCCACGATGAAAACCAGATGTTTACAGTGATTTGTGAGCTCTATACATGTTCTGGTGCTAGATTATCTTTTTGAGCTCACCTCTTATTAATAGCTCTTGCTTGCTTGGCTTCAGTCATACTGGCCAGTTTGCTGTTTTTGAACACAATAGGTACATTTCAGAGTCATTGCCTTTGCTGTTTCCACTGCTGAGAATACTCTTCAGATGTCTTCATACCTCTTTCCCTCACTTCCTTTAAGTGTTTGCTCATGTATCACCTTCACACACACACACACACACACACACACACACACACTCAAGTCGCTCAGTCGTGTCCGACTCTTTGTGACCCCATGGATTGTAGCCCACCAGGCTCTTCGGTTCATGGGATTTTCCAGGCATGAATACTGGAGTGGGTTGCCATTTCCTTCTTCAATCACCTTCACAACTGTATTTAAGATTGAAACTCCTCTCTTCTCACCCCTTTACTACTGTCTGTCTTTCATCTCTCTGTCTTATTTTTTTCTCTGTGGTACATATTACCATGTGATAGACTACATATTTGGTTTTATTTATATGTGTGCCTGTTTTTATCCCCACTGGAACATATGTTCTTGAAGGCAGGATTTTTGTCTGCTTTAATCAATACTATATTCTGACCAATTGCAGCAATATTTAACACATAACAAGTGTTCAGGAAACTTTTGTTGCATGCATGAATACATTTAAGAAGAAAACAATCAAGAAAGAATAAAAAATTGTGAATCTGCCTTTATGTAATTTTATTTTTCTTGACAAAAGTCCTAATGTAACACTGATGATAAACTTTACACATTTTAAAATCAGCTTCTACCAAGTCTTATAAGAGTGGATATGACATTTTGAGTAAATATGAAAAATCAAATTAATTATCATTAAATACTTCAGAAAAAGATGGCATTATATGAGATGGTTTTCTTTAAGTAATCATCAGGAATTAGACTTTACTTTTTTATCCATAGTCTTTAATACAGTATACCATGCTGAGTTTAGTTAACTCCGCTAAGAGCTTCTTAGTTATATCTAATATCTTAGATATAAATTGCCTTTCCAAAATGGCTAGTAAGGTCTACTTAGTAGGCTTTTATCATAATAAAAGGCCATAACTTACACAGTGAATGATCAGAAAGTTAGTCTTTTTTCATTGTGAGTTATATATTCTTGTTTTTCTCCAGGACAACATTTTTATCTGAAAAATAAAATTTATATTTTAAAATTTCAGTACTGATTTTTAGAAATATTTGTAAAATGAGTATATCATATGACTGGAGACTAAAAGGTAACCCAGAACAGAATAGAATTATTAGCTCTGAGAGAGGTTATTTGAAATTTTGTTATACATTTTCCCACATTGGCATAATTTTTATATATTTAGGATCCAAGATTGCAATATACAACTTTAGTTATTGCTCATCATGGTACAATGACTCTGTCCAATACTAACTGACTGCATGAAATTGTGTTTTTCTAGTTGCTTTTGATGTGGGTTTTTTCTCCTGATACCTCTTACTTCTCTGAGAAGAGAGAAGCAAATTTTCATGTATCACATAAGTTCCCTCATGCCTTAAAAAATCAAAGTATATTCCTTTGCAGATCTTGAATTTCAAATCAAATTGATTTGATCCAGACATATTAAACACACTTAACTTAGCAGTCCTTAAATTTTCATGTTTATAGATTTTGTTTATTAACAACTTATATAGTCTGAAAGAAAAAGGAACCAATTCATTCCATTTTTAACATAATAATTATTAGGCTAAAACATAGCTACAGAGGTTTTGCTGGACTATTTGTTTTCCTATTTGGCAGGACTCAGTTCGTTTGAAAAGGGAAGTTGAGAAGTTGGATATGGAGAACTCAGAATCTACTAGCTTATTACATTTGTTATGTATTTATTTACCACATTTAGCAAAGAATATTAAAAAAAAAGTGCATTAATACAGAATGCTGCTGGGAAGGATTTCTAAATCTTGATAAATAAGTAGCTGTTAGTTGCCTCATTTCACAAATATGACTCTCACAGTAATTATTTTGGAGTAGAGCAAAATTGGAAAGCAGGAATAAATGTCTCATGTGAATCATCATATGTCTGTCTGTTGCTTAAGATACAAAATACAAAGTTTAGTAAAAGTCCCTTTTTCATGGAATTTATTGATAGTGAGGCTATTCTGTTTTTTCGTTTCTTTTTTTTTTTTAATAGTTAAGGAGATGGTAGGTTAAAAAAAAATTCTAAAACCACTGACTAAATAAGAGTTTTAAAATTTTTTGGGGGGGGTTATTGTTTTTTTTTGTAGTTAGATTTTCTGAAAGCTGTATTTTGTTAAATCTCAGTTAAATAAACAGATGTCCATTTGTGTTTACATAAAGAACATTGCAAGTAGAAATAAATGTTGGTGATTTTTTAAAGAATACTTCATAAAAATGTACAGTTACGTATCTTATGTTTGGTGAGAACGCAGGTGTACTATTCTGAGAAGAATACCATTTCATTAAGAGCTATCACAAACTTAGAATTTTAAATCATTAATTAGGTAATTTGTGTTTTTGTTTAAACATGCTGATGCCCGTTTATTATAATACTTTTTCTTTGGTAATCATTATAAAGACGACATTGAATACGTAAAACTTTTCCATTAGTCCTTCTTAGAAAATACATGAGTTATCTTATAAACGATTAATTTTTACTATCCTGGTTCTGTGAGGTTGGATTGGATTATATGAGGTTTTACTACTTTTATAGTGCAAATGATCCTACTGTTCCACAATTTTAAGATTGAATTTATTCAGCTAGTGATTATGTTCTCACAAATTGAAACTCTTTGTTGATTCACTTACATATACTATGATAAATAATATTCACTTCAAGGTACTTGACTGGATTGCCTGTTACATTGGTTTACACTCATAGGAAATTACTTATAATGTACTTGTTACATTTTATACTGTACTTGCTAAATTTTTACCACATTCTGTACATATGGCATTCCGTGATGAAACCTGTTTCAGTAAGTATTTTTCTTTAGCTTGTAATTTTAGAATAACTTACCCCATGTAGATTTAGTATTTTTCTAACAATCACTTTTTAAAAGCTCTGTCAGTACCACTCATTTAAAAAATAATTATAGGAGATTATCATTTGGATCATTTTTTTATCAGTGAAGAAATTCAAGAATTTAAAACTCATCCTTTCTTCAAACTCTAGAATTTTGTGTAACATGATCTGCAAATACCACTTAATTGATAATTAACCAATCTTTATTTTTTACTATTTATGTTTAGTTGCTTTTTAATATTAATGGCTATTTACTCTATAATCTAATGGCAATACACAGGGTCATTTGCATCTAATATTTAAGTATCATTAGAATGTTCTCTCTAAAATATTAGCTGCTCTTTTTAAGACTCCATCCTAAAGCAATGTGACATTGAATTCTGCAGATGTGGTTGAAATTTCTTAAATTTCCTTAATGTTCAGATATCTTACCCGTGGGATATAGACATGATGATGATATTTTTATAACACTTTATAACATGCTTTTTCTTTGTCTGTTAGTCTCATTTGATAAAAGCCCATGATTGGCTAACATAGTATAAATATGTACTTTTTATTTCTTTAATCACTAAATAATGGTATATACTGCATACATGCTTTCTAAAATTTAAAGCATTTTCTTTATTTAAGGAAAATATTTTTGAGAGAATTATTAAGCCAACAGCTTATACTATGGCCACTTAACAATCTATAGTTTTTCATTCTTTTAAAGATAAGTTCACCTCTTAATAAAGATTAACTTTATTAGGTAAAGGTGGATATTAAGAAAATACATGAAAATGAAAAAATGAATTTTTTTCATTCTTTTACTTTATTATTCTGTTACTTCTTTTTGCTACTGTACTGGCTAAGAAAATGTACATTTGAATGATTTGATTTAATTTTTTGATAATGATAATTCTTAAGCCAGCTGTATAGTATATATATAACATTTAAATAATAGTCTTCATTAAAAAAATATTTTTCTTAGAGTACAGTATTGTGCTTAACTTGGAATAGAAAATTTAGGATTTACACCATGCATAATTTTTCACTTCCTTTATGTGATTGGTAACTGACTTAGTGTCAGTTTTGTTATTAAAATACGTATATATATATAAGTATCACTACCCTCTGATCTTAAATTAAGAATGAAAAACTATTGTTACTATGAATATTTATTTTCATTAACTGTGCTGTCTTTTCAACTTGCTGCTGAATCAGCCTGCATTGACATTCTTTGCCTTCTGTGTCTTGTCTATCTTTACTTTTTCCATTAGATCCTCCTACTACTACCACCCTTCAGCCTACAATTCAGTGGCATCCCTCAACTGCTGACTTCAAGGATCTAGCAACAGAACCAAAAAAATTGCCCTTCCCATTGTCAACTTTGGCAACAATTAAGGATGACACGATCGGCACGATCATTGCTAGTGTAGTGGGTGGGGCTCTCTTCATAGTACTTGTAAGTGTTTTGGCTGGAATATTCTGCTATAGGAGAAGACGGACGTTTCGTGGAGACTACTTTGCCAAGAACTACATTCCACCATCAGATATGCAAAAAGAATCACAAATAGATGTTCTTCAACAAGATGAGCTTGATTCTTACCCAGACAGTGTAAAAAAAGAAAACAAAAATCCAGTGAACAATCTAATACGCAAAGACTATTTAGAAGAGCCTGAAAAAACGCAGTGGAACAATGTAGAAAATCTCAATAGGTTTGAAAGACCAATGGATTATTATGAAGATCTAAAAATGGGAATGAAGTTCGTCAGTGATGAACAGTATGACGAAAATGAAGATGACTTAGTTTCACATGTAGATGGTTCCGTAATTTCCAGGAGGGAGTGGTATGTTTAGCAACCACTAAATATGACTTAATGTACAATGTTTCATTCATACTAGTTGATCATTTTCAGATTGTTCATACTTTTTCTTGGGGGAAGAATAAGCTTTTTCAACTTGATTTTCAAGCTTACTTTTTATATTCTGATTTGACAAATGGAAATGTAAAATCTGGGTTCAATGTATCTGAGCTGCTTTACAATTTTTTTTCAATGCTATACTACTGTCTCAAGATTTAAATTTTAATGCAGAGTACTTTATTGGTCTGAGGCACACAGGTAAGAAGAAATGTCCATTAAATGTATGACTTTTTGGTACAAAAATTAAAAGAAACAAAAAAAAAAGGAAACTACCTTGGCATTGTATATTAAATGTTTACCTAAGACTATATAATCTCAAGTATAATGTTTATTGAACATATACCTCTCAAAATTTATCACCACTAAATGATACTACATCTAAATTGACTATAAAACTAATTCAAGAAATGTTTATATATATTTTTAGTATACAAAAAATTCAGCCTGATGAAACACCTTTTCTTTTCAAACATTGTTTTCTATGTTTCTATACAAATGGAATCTTACCTCTGCATTTTAATGAGCCTTGCCATAATGACTGTAGAGTGGCTTTTCAAAGGTATTTTGTTGCACTAAAAACTGTGGTAGTAAACTCAGTGAACATGATGTGTGGAAGAGCATAATTAGCTGATCAATATTTTTGTCCAAAATACATTTAAGAGTAATAAAAACATGCCTTTTAAACATGATAATTATTACAATTTTTTTTCATCTCTGGAAGACAATGCTTATATTGTCATGCGAACGTTGGTACATGAAGTGGTAGTTTTGTTTTAATGCTTTATGTGCTAAATATAATAATAATGAGAAGATGGTACATAGTTTAATAGAGTGTAGAGAGGACATTTCACTATATGGAAAACCATGTAAACAAGCAAACAAGCATTGGAGTACCATTTTTTAAAAAATAAGACATGTTTCAGACAAGAATCTGTGCAAAGAATGTGGTAGACCATCTTGTTTTAGTCATTTATTGATGTTGTTCAAACGGGTAAATATATATAGGAAAAAATAGAATAAACTTGGAAATTTGAGATTTAACAAGAAAAAAAATCTTAGTTATAGAACCAGTCACTAACACTTGCTGATGGATGTTGTCAAACCATCCCTTCTTTTCTCCTAAATGTTTGTATGTGTTTCAAGATTTTTGTTTTCCCAATTAAAACTGGAAACACCATGAGGTTTTTTGTTTTGATTTTTACATAATTAAGTTTATTCTTTCCAAAAATCATGCATCTTTTGCAAAAGAAATCTTTCCTGAATCTTCAAATGTGGATCTTCTTTGTGACGTACTTAAATTAATTCTGCAGTGGGAATCTATACAACTATAATAATGACAACTATTTTGTAGCCCATAGAATATGTTTTTCCTGTTGATGATTCATTTGAAAAAAGGCCTGTAGAATTGCCTTTAGGTGTTTTGCCATGGAATTAAAATAGAAGTTTGTAGGAGAACCCTAAATTGACTTATTTTGTTAATAAAGACAAAGTACTTTTTTTTTTTTTTTGCCTTGTCAACCTACCCCTTCTCAATCTTCATCAGATCTAAAAAAAAATATTTTTATAAGGCAAAGTTCTAACATGTTCATAGAATTTTGCAAGTAGTGAAGGCTTTAATCTCAATGATTATAACTTAGTTTATTTTAACCAGCAGTATTTTGTGGAAGTTTGAAATCTGTTTTCTTTCTCTCCCTCAAAAGCTTAGTATAACAGTAAAGTATTGGTTAAGGATACAATTACGTAAAATTCGCTGATGTCTTGTTGAAAATATTTGTTCTAAATATAGCTTACCACTGAAAAATATTAAGACTCTTTGATCCAAATCATTGGAAGAAAAACTTTCTTGTAATACTCTATGATTGAAGTGACTTTTAATTTAAATTTTAGCAATGATATGGCCATAAAAAGATGAGTCTAAAGCTTTTTTTCTTTGGAAGATGTAAACTTGTGCCTTTTTTTAAAATCAAAATCTCATCTTTGGAACAGTGCTTTGAAGTGCTGTATGAATTTGAGAAGAGTAATCCCATTTAGAATATCATACAAATCTCTATTTGATCTGAAGGAAGTTAGCAGTGTTTCAGGAGCTGTATTTTAAAAGTATAAATATCTACTTAGTGATCGTGAATTTCCTTTTAAATTGTGGTCATTGTGTAGTTAGGGCTTTTTGTTTGTTTAGTTTTTGCTGGTTTGTTTTGTTTTTGGCAGTAGAGGGTGACATGGAAAACTGCAAGTGAGTATTTGATATATTCTCTATCCTTAATCCAAAGCATTTAGCAAACTAAAAGACTTCAGAATTTTAAGAATCTGCTACTAATGCTTAAGACTTTCTGAAGCATTGCACTGTTGTTTATTAGAACTTTATGTATGTTTACTGTACATAGAGACTTGTTTGTAAGCATAGTCATATTAATAAACATTTTGTTAAATTAATTTTGAATATCAGTAATGTACACAGCTGACTGATGAGTTGAACTCCTACTCTCTTCTTGGAAAAGATGGCAGAATAGTTTTACTATATTTTGGCCATGTTTATATTTATTACTTTTATGTTTGGGCCGGCCGGTTTTTCATTTTTGTATTCACTTTAGAGTTTTCTTTCACACTGGTTAAAATACTTGTACAGTGAAGATTAATTCAACTCTTTCCCTTTTTTTTCCATTTTTATTGAAATGTCTTGAAACTTTAATAGGATAGGGGTTAACTTTAAAAGTGATATTTGAGAAGTACTTTATAGTTGAAAGATTTAGTATTTTACCATGTGCCTGAAAGGTTTCCATTTGATAAGTCTAACATTAAATAAATCGTTAAGCTTTTTCAGTAGTAGTATTGCTTCTGATAGCCATAAATAGGAAAGTTTTATAATGGTATCCCTGGCTGAATGTTTAGCACAAGAGGCTGTAGGAAGTATAATGTATACGTGCAAAAATTGAGAGAAATGTAGCAATATTAGATGTGAAAACATCTGATTTGAGTTTGATTTTGCTTTTGGTAAATACTGCTAAAAACAAAAGTATGAACAAGAATTTATTAATGTGTGGAAGTAATCAATGTAAAGTATAAGAAAGAAATGGTACCCATATTGATTTTTTAATTTTAATGGGAATTATTTACAGATTGAATTGTTTTTCTTATTTACTTGTTGATGTACCATCCATAAAAAGCTCCTTTCTCAAATTTTTGGTATGTTGGGATATATTTAATTTTGATTTGTACCAGGGATTTTTTTTTTTTTTTAATCAAGTTACTTATCCGGTGGTAGCCCCAATAGCTGCGCAACAAATCTTTAAATAAAAGTTTTTTTAAAAAAATTCTTTAGAGGCATATTTCTGTAACAAGCCTATGGTTATGGATTACCTTCTTTGTCCCGAGAGAGAGCGAGTTTGTGTTTGTGTGTGTGTGTCTCTGTAACCTGCTGCTGCTGCTAAGTCACTTCAGTCGTGTCTGACTCTGTTCGACCCCAGAGACGGCAGCCCACCAGGCTCCCCCATCCCTGGGATTCTCCAGGCAAGAACACTGGAGTGGGTAGCCATTTCCTTTTCCAGTGCATGAAAGTGAAAAGTGAAAGTGAAGTCGCTCAGTCATGTCTGACTCCTAGCGACCCCATGGACTGCAGCCTACCAGGTTCCTCCGTCCATGGGATTTTCCAGGCAAGAGTACTGGAGTGGGGTGCCATTGCCTTCTCCCTCTGTAATCTAGTTCCCTTTAATTAATGATGTTTTGTGGAATTAGAAATGAATTAATTTCTCTTTCCAAACAAAACCATACCAGGTTAAGGATACAGTTAAATAAAATTTGAGGAACCATTTGGGTATGTTAACCATTATAAAATTTACTTCTAATTAATCATAGAATTCCTATCTCATATATACATATAATCAGTAACATTCCCCACAGTCATAAATTGTCTTATCTCTTTAGCCCTAGCAGTTAAAATGTTTTAAGTGTTTTGCTGTGACTTTGACATCAGTTTTTTATATATTAACTTTCAGTTTGGAATTAACAAATTCCATAAGATATTTTTTAAGTTGACATTTAGTGTTTTTACTTATAGCTTATGAGCTGCTTCAAGTAGGAATAACATTGATTCTTATTCTCCTTGTTCCTTATTTCTGACCTTTAAAATTATAATACAGGGACTCCCTGGCAAGCCAGTGATTTAGACTCTGTGCTTCTACTTCAGAGGGCTTGAGTTCAGTCCGTGGTCAGAGAACTAAGATCACACATGCCCTCACATGCTGCATGGTGTAGACAAAAAAAATAAAAATTAAAAACTAAAAACTTGAAAACCTAAAATACTTAAACCAAAATAAAATTATGATACACTTTTCCTCTAAACTTTAAACTATTTTAGAGCAAGCAGCACAGTTTTTTCCCCCCCAAATAACATACAATTTGACTGAATTAATTTTGATTTCATTCTTATACCAATAAAAATTCATGCACAAAAGAATCATTGAATAGTGTACAAAATATACCAACTTTTCTGTTTTTAGATTGTTTCTATTAATGCATTTGTTTTCTTCTGTTATACTCCAATAAGCACTGTTTTTTAAAAAACGTGTTATCTTCTTTGAATTGAGTAGTGATAGATTTCCATCAAGAGCTTAAAACCAAGATTGCTTTCAAAAGCTTTTGCTATATACCTATGCTTGGAATCATTTCTTTTCTTGAACCTTGATAATAGTTTTATCATGTTCACTTCAATTTCTAAAGATAAAACGATTCAGTTTTCTGATGTTTTATTTCACTTGCCTTGGGTTGGCCACAAAGTTCATTTATATTTTTCCATAAGATGTTGCAGAAAAAATGAGAATGAACTTTTTGGCCAACCAAATAGCTTTTATTCTGGCTGGGCACTGTGGATGAAACCTAGTGAAAGTTGAGTAAAGTATAAGTTATTCTCAAAACTTGAGACTAATTCAAGACCTCATTCCCTTTCATGCATAATATTTCTATATAGACATGATATCCTAATTTTCATAGTCTCAGTTATGAGAAATATCTCAAGAAAAACCTAGTCTTAAAGGGACAGTTTTATCTAAAAGTTAGAGGTAACAAAACCTAGAGGCTTTGACTTTTTAAAAAAATTATTTAAAAATATGCAAAAGTAAGACAGAATAATGAAAGGAATGTTCATGTACCTGCTTCAGTTATTGTCCATTCATGGTCAGTCTTGTTTCATTTAAACTCCGGTCTGCATAGTCCCTCCTGCCATTATTATTAGTTCATCTGTAAGTATGTCAGTCTGTAACTTGAAAGATAAGGAACATTTAGAAAAAGTAATCACAGATTCATTACTCTGCCGAAATGAATCATTCCTAATATCAAGTATCCAGCTACTGTTTAAATTTCTAATCATCTCTTTTTACAGTTTTAGCTAGTAACCAAATATGATCCACACATTGGTTGGTTGAAATGTCTTTTAATCTGTGTGTTCTTTATGTGCTGTTTCCCACTCCCACACTTCTCCCATGCAGCATCGTGGGAAGAAACAGCTTCATTTGTCTTGCAGTTTTCCAGTTTGGATTGTGCCAGTTGCCTGCTCCTTTTGCTTGCATCTCTTGACAGATCTAGAGCCTTGATAAGATTAATGCTTAATTTTTGGGAGCAAGGTTACTTCTTAAGTGGTGGTGTTTCTCCATCAGGCACATAATACCTGGTTTTCTTGCAATATTAGCAGCAATTTGATGCTCAAAGCCTAAACTTAGTGACAGGGAACCTATATAACATCTAGATCTATTAATTCTGTTTTTTACCATACCATGTACTTTGATGTCTTAGTGACTATATTCATGCTGCTCCCTTGACCTGAAATTCCATTTCCTCCCTTTGCTGTACTGGGAAATCAGTCTGTATTCAAGGTCCAGTTCAAATTACAGCTCAGTGAAACTTTTCCCTTCATAAGTTAATAACTGCTCTTCATAATCCTTTTTTATCAACCTATATCTCCTCTACTGTAATACCACATTATTCTAGTTATTAACTATCTTCTCTAGGTTAGTGGTCTTCAATGGAACTTGACTGTACCTATCAGTTAAGAATTCGTATGTACTCCTCATATGTAGAGTTTATAAATTATATGTGTGCTACCATAGAAGTTTGCTATATGCATTATAAAATATTCAAAAGTGAAAATTTTTAAATTTGATAAAGTAACATTTTTAAAAGATTATTTTCACTAAAAGAGGAATCTTTGAGTAAATAATATAATCGTACTTCATTTTAAAAAGTTGGCTTTTTCCTCACTAAAACATTTTTGAGAAAAACCATACGATTGAATGTGCTTCATTTGTCTTTTCGTCTTGGTTTTACACTTTTTGATTCAGTGATTAAAAGTTGTAAGTCCATGTTGAGTATATTTTGACACTGGTTTTTATATATGAAAGCTCAGTTACCTCTCAGAAACAAGTAGATTCAATGAAAGATGTATATTTTTAGGGACCTTAACAGTTTTCATCCCAACTACTGTTTTTAGCGCTAGTCTTCATGTTCATGGTGTTTGGTTTTTCAGTGTCAATGCTAATCACCCTCATATTAGCTATTTCAGCCCATTATGGGTTTAGTGTGAGGTTTGTTAAAGAGGAGTGAATATAAATTTATATTTTATTTGGTTTCTAATTATTTTATCTGAGGGGGACTTGATTTGTCACATCTAATTAGCTTGCCATGGTTTTATTTCATAATGTAACATGCAGTTTAGGTATTAGGAGTAAGATATTTGCATTGCCATTTTGGAGGATTTTGTTTTATTATTTGTTCCTATGTTACTGGTGTTCGTTCTGTCAATTCTTTGCAGGAATGACATTTACCAAGAATAAATGCTTACTAGTATTTAACATGGGTTAGCACTGATACCCTCACTTGGTTTATGAGTCAGATGTTCACTTGTCACATAGAGCACCCGTGTCATGCCTCCTTTACATTTTTTATTTTTCATTAAATCTAGATAAATTTTTAGTTCAGCTGAGCTCCCATATGTCATAATACATCTGTCACAAGATGCGGACTATGATGAGGAGGACAACCAAGTGAAGATGTAATTGTCTGCTTTAATTCGGGACTGTCCAACTCCACACTCCCCATAGGATATCTTGGGTGCCCTATGTGGCAGGGTGCCACCTGATGCATGGACCTATTAGGGCTACCAGTGCCAATCCATATTAGTACAATGCTAATTTTTATTAAATGCTTTCTCCCTCTCTTTTATTTTTAGATAAGTGATCATTTCTTTCTATACTTTATTAAAAATAATAATTTTATGGATTCTCCAACACTGTTATGAGGATTTTGTTTGCTATTGCGAGGAGAGGGGCTGTAAATGTTACCTTTGCATTGCTAGCACTTAGAACAAGACATGACACACCTTAGGTTACTATTGGTAATTTGTTGGATGAAAATCTAAGGAGACCCTCCTGATCCAAATAGAGGACCTTCATTAAAAAGTAGTGACATAAATATATGGATGGATGTAGAGGCTTAGATGTCATATTGATAAGTGTTAAAAGGACTTTTTATGAAAAGTGAGAGTGGGGCATATTTATGGGGAAAATTGGTAATACGGTGACATGTAGTGTGGGAATATTTATGTATTTTAACCCAAATAAAAGTTAGGAAGATAAATTTGTATAGTATATTAAGCTGTGAATTAGTTGATGGATTATATTAGTTTTGGTAAAGGAAATGAAGAAAAAGGGATGAAACTTAATGTTTCAGTTAATTGTTAAGATTTGGTGTTTTAACATAAGTATAATAAGGGACTATAAATTTCTATACTCAATTTAAAATGGTTTTAGCAAATTGCCAGAAACACATATTTTAGTCTATAGAATAGTATTTAACTTTTCAAAACTATAAAAGTGCCTCAGTTTCAGATGTGAGCACATATTTGAATAGCTTTTATGTAGTTTTATTCACTTATATCAGAGTGATAACATGGACTTTAGTTCAATTTAATATCTGTAATATTTATGTATATTTTTCAAAAAATAATGAAAGTTATTTGTAACTGATGTTTGATAGTTTTCTCCATAATCACCAAAATCTATGGTGTCTATATTTCTATGGATAGGGTATTTTGGTTGTACTGAGGAATGCTATTTTTCTGTTTTTGGAGGTGGTTTCCAATGTATATGGATTCATAAGCTGCCATGATAACAGGAATATGTTCTTTGGGGAGACATGCATCAGTCCTTTAATGCTAAATATTTGAATGTTTGTGTTTTTGTTTTCTGCTGCTTATAAACGTAAAATTAGATTTAGTAGAACATCTTAAGTGATGGTAAGGTAATGTTGCTTCATGTCAATCACTCAGTAAACTAGCTTGATGTTTAAAAATGCCAAATTTTTATACATTTGCTTGCTTAATTTTTTTTTCTTCTGGTTTTGTTGGAATATAGAGACTATGTAGATTATGTGGGCAGGGATACAGGGAGGCAGTGTTGGGGCTAAATTCTCAAATTTTGTCAAAAATCTTTGACTTGAATGCAAGAAACTTTAGCTTTTCATTTACATTTCATACTGGTGTTCATCACCCGTTAATACCTTTAAAATCTTAATGCTCTTAAATGTATTATTTCTTTTCTTAATTAAATTTTGAAGAATTGAAAAATCAAAAAGCAAACATGAAATTATGGCATGTATGTACTTGACATAATTAGTTTACCTGTGTGGAGTATGATATCCAGTTGGTAAATGGATTCATACCTAAAATCTTAATTTGGACTAATTACATTCAAAAAGTAACCTGAGTGTTTGAAAAATAATTTCAGAAATATTACTATAAATATGGTATAACTTTGTCATTATCATCAAAATAAGAACACTCAAATTTAAATTCTCCATACATAGGGTCACTTGACTCCTCAGGAAAAGAAAAACTTCTCTTAAAGGGAAACTTTCGACTAGTGTGAAATAGGTAGCATACTTGACACACGGAGATTTTTAAAAAATTTTGCCTCTGACAAGGTGTATCATGTTGGTCAGATAACTTTTGCATTGTAACCTTAAAAGGTTTCAATTGGCCTATTGTTAAAACCTGAATACGAAACTAATTTATATGGTGGGAAAAAGTGATAGTATAGATGAGAAGATTAGCCCTATATCATCCCAAGTCTCTTCTACATTTATAAAAGCAGAGTATATTTGGCTTGGTTTTCAATTTTTTTTCTCATGTAGCACATATTCAAATGGAGTTAGTACTGGTTAGAGATACGTGCAACAATGAATGATGAACCAGGTATGTATTAGCAAATGAGGGTAACCTTTTGAATGATGAAGCAGGTTATATTGTTTACAATAATTGTGTATCTTTAGATTCTATTCAGTATTTGAGTTATTGTTGAAATTGGTTACTTGGCACTCACAGGTATGAGATTTTTAGTCTAGAATAAAACTAATAAAATGACACATTAACAAACCCAAGATGTTAGTTTGCTAGGAAATTGGTAAAGAAGTGAAACATTCTTTTTAGCAATCTAAAACACCGCATGACTCACATTTGAATAAAAACAGTTGAAAAATACTCTTAAATACAGTATATTTGGAAATTCTATGATGGTAAGTAGATGAAATATTTCAAAACTGATAGTGCTTTGATTCTATTTAAATTTGTCATGTCTGGAGTCCAGTAGTAACTATTTAAGGATGTATGTGAGCATCAGTTTAATTGAAGACAAAAGAGCTCTTTATTTCCAAATAGGGGACCCAAAAGAAGAGATTATATTAGATATTACAAAAACCATTCTTTCCCCAAAAAGGCGTACGTAGGGTAGGGTAGAGGTTTGTGTCATGTCCTAACCTAGCTTTATTTCCTATTCATTGACTGAATGACCTTGGGCAGAACATTTAACTTTAGAACAAAAGTATCTTCATTTATAGAATGTTACCTTAAATATCTTATTGGTTAGATAAATTGAGTATATTGAAGGTTTTTTGTAACTGATGGGTCATTCCTCAAAATTTAGCTATTGGGTGTAATACGGCTGAAATTGTCAAAATAATACCTATGTCAATAATTGTACCTATAATACAATGTCAAAATTGATGGTTTTGTAATATCCATAATACTTATATTTGAAAATAACTTTAGTAAGTTCTCTTACTTGGGAATTCATAAAATAGGGTGGCTTTAAAAAAAAATGTGTGAAATGCTAACTAAAATACGTTTTTAAAATCCTTTCTTATAAAATTTTTATGATACAGGCTGGAAATGAGAAATTGATATTCAGAAATTATATAGTGTGTAGCCAGGAGATAGGGAAGAATTTACATAATTTTGTAGTAGAGACACTATCTTAAAGTGTACTATGTATTAAATGTGTGTTAATTAAGGGAAGTTATCTGCAACACGTACTGTTTTAGTCACATTTCTGTTTTAAAAACTTAAATTTTGCAATGTCAGCTTTTGGCTGTTTATTACTAGAGAGCTAGGGTATTTTCTGTTTTTTAGTGTTATTTTTCTTTTTCTTGAAGATTTTTGGTTTCTTCAATAGGATTTCTTTTAATATAATAAAAGCTGAATATGGTGTTGGCTAACTCCATTAAAGCATACTGAATAGTTTTTGTTTATCATCTTTTAGAATAAGAAATTAGTTTTCATCTTTTCTTCTTAAGACAAGCTTTCCCCATAGACTGTAGATTCAGTCATTCATACGTGACAAGGGATATTCTTTTCATAACTTAAAAAAAGTAAAGTTGGGAGTACTAAGGTTACATCTTGCAAAGAGTGTGTGAGCATTAAAAAGTAACATCAAGTTTGGGGTCTTCTTACCTTGTGGCTGGATAACATTCTTGCACATTGTAGAAATCAGAGGACAGGAATTCAAGAATTCTTTGTAAAATTGCTTGAAAAACCTAATTTTTGTTACTTTTCAGATGTTCCATTTAAGCAGACTTCTTCTATAGCTGTAGCTGGAGCTGTAATTGGAGCTGTCCTTGCCCTCTTCATCATTGCTATCTTTGTGACTGTGCTGTTGACTCCTCGAAAAAAGAGACCGTCCTACCTTGACAAAGTGTAGGTAACTTTTTTGCTGGTGTTTAAGTCAGTCTTTATCATTACAGCTACTCATATGAAAAGTGTCTGAGGGATAGAAATAAAGATACTGTTAGGTATCTGTAAGATGGCTAGTTTTATCAGAAAGTCTCAAACTACATCTTGGTAAATAAACAGTTGCAAGTTGCATATTTGGCTATTAGAGACAAATACATTCTTTTTTTTTTTTTTTCCTACAGTATATTATACATCTTTCCAAATGGTAGCATAATGACCCTTTATGTTGTCCTGCCTTCTGAATAAAGATGCAAGTCTTCAATGAAGTAGTTGAAAGACAGATAAAAAGTCTTAGAAGTTTACTTATTTAGATTGTATATGCCTGTCTTATGTATAGATATAACTTAACTTGCAGCTGCCAAGTCATTAAATGTGTTGAGTTTTAAAGTTTTTATCTTAAAGAAATTTGATTTTGGTGAATTACAAAATGTGCATCTTTTTTTATTTAAAGAGAAAGGAATGTTTTGGACCTAATCATTAGATAGAGTTATAAAAAAGAAATTACATTTTGTTGAATAGTCAAAAGACTGATGTCCCAGTTCACTTAATTCCATCAGCAGCTTTTGTTACTTTACCTGTGAAATGTAAATAATACTTTTCCTGCTTACTTCACATGGCTTTAATAAGAGTAGAATAAGATGATGTTGTTTATGAACTGTGAAGTTCTATACAAATGGCATTATTTCTTGTGTGGTTATTAATGGTTTTATATGAAGATATAAGGCTAGCTCTCAAAGAATGTATTCTGTCTTCATAAATGCTTTGTGTATGTCTTTGCCTCTCTGGCACAGAGCACAAATCTTTTTGGGTTAAAAGCACCTGGGTGACCTGCTTACCTCACACAGCTGTGATAAGAGTAGAATAAGATGATGTTGTTTATGAACTGTGAAGTTTTGTACAAATGGCATTATTTCTTTAGTGTTTTTACATGAAGATATAAGGCTCTCAGAGTACTTCTTCTGTCTTCATAAATGCTTTCTATATGTCTTTGCCTCTCTAATCTGGCACAGTTAAAGCATGAATCTTTTGGGGTTAAAAGCACCTGGGTATTAGTCTCAGGTCTATTATGATCGAGTTAATAGTATGACCATGAATGAATCACCTCCATGAACCTTGGTTTTCTCACCTAAATGACATATGGCACCTTGGAGCTATATATTTGCTGTAATTTTTATTACATTAAGGGAAATAATTACTTTAAATAAAAGAAATAAAGTACTCTTTCAGTCTGTTACCTGCGAGACTGAATTTCTTTAATATTTCAAGAGTAATTAACTGGTTTGTGGTTAAATTCATATTAGTTGCTGAATTATCTCAAGCTTTTCTATAATTTCAAAAACATACTTTACTAGTAGGCTAGTAATACATGTAATGTATTTTATTAATTGTTTGAATTCTAATCATTTAAAATATTATTTCATGACCACATTGATAAGTTATTAGACTACTGAGAATTTGTAATTTGGCCTCTATAGCTTTCATGTTCTTTATCTTTTAATATAGGTAAAGTTTTTTTTATTTACTAATCTTAATTACTGAAAATTAGTTATCTGTGATCTTCAAAAGTAAGAGTCTATATAAAAAGCTGCTTTCTAAAATGCAGAAAGCTACAAGATATTTTTAATTCTATTTTTGTTGTAATATAACAATTAAAAAATATATGAAAATACTTTGTTAGTTGATTAGGTCATTTTGGCAAAGGTAAATGCATTCCCCAAGGATATAATAGCCTGTGTTTGTTTCAGGTGGCAAGATTTATAATGGTTTGTAGATTGAAAATCTTAATTTACATGATCAATGTTCTAAGGGTGACCATGGCTTTTGAAAACTAATTTTAGAAGTATTTCCAAAATGTAGTATAAACTCATTTTTTCATTACCATTTTAAGATACGGTCTTTTGCTAAGCCGCTTCAATCATGCTCTCCTCTTTGTGACCCTATGGACTGTAGCCTGCCAGGCTCCTGTGTCCATGGAATTCTCCAGGCAAGGATACTGGAGTGGGTTGTCATGCCCTCCTGCATGGGATCTTCACAACCCAGGGATCCAACCCATGTCTCTTATGTCTCCTGTATTGGCAGGCAGGTTTTTTACCAGTAGCATCTCCTGGGAAGCCCTAAGTCTTTCAAATCACTATTATGACACTTTGGAGGAAAGTGTTTTCCATCACACAGTTGACTATTTTAAAATGTTGGTATGCATGGTCACATGTAAAAAATATACAATACTTAATTAGTCATATACTAGTGCTATGCTTAGTTGCTCAGTTATGTTCAACTCTTTGTGACCCCATGCACTGTAGCCTGCCAGGCTTCTCTGTCCATGGGGATTCTCCAGGCAAGAATATTGGAGGGGTTGCCATGCCCTCCTCCAGGGGATCTTCCCAACCCAGGCATCGAACCCAGGTCTCCCGCATTGCAGGTGAATTCTTTACCGACTGAGCCACCAGGGAAGCCTAGTTATATACTAGATTGCTTGCTTAATAACAGTTTTCAAAAAATGATTCTGTATGGGTTGCTTCTTTTTTTAAATTTTTGAAGAATTGTTTATTTCAGATTACTCCTAAACATTAGAACCTGTAAAGCTCGTTTACTTTTTTCCAAATATGATTAATGGAAATGTAAGAATTGAATTAAACATGTATACTAATACAACTATTAGTATGAGGAAAATATTCTCAAAACTTAAGAGAATCTTGATGGTTCCCCACTCCCCTTTTTTTTGTTGTTGTTTTGTCTTTTGTGAAATGTGGTAATCATATTTTTTAAACTTTTTCATGCAGGATCGACCTTCCACCCACACATAAACCACCTCCTAAGTATGAAGAACAGTCTCCCCCTTTGCCTCAGAAAGACCTTCTATATCAAGTAAGTATCCTTGAGTACACTTAAAATAAAATGAAATAAAAAATACGAAGTAGTGTTTGTTTCAAATTTTTCAATATTTATTTCTAAATATTATTTAGTCATTATACATTAAGTATTATACAATAATTTCTGTGAAACATTCAAGGAATCAAATTTAGTCTACAAATTGATTAAAAGAATTTATGGCTGGTATAGATAAAACAAATCAACACTGTATTAGGAGTACAAATTTTTGCTTAAAGCCTATGACTGAAGACTTATTATTAATACAGTTTTATTGACATACAGATCTATTATATGCATTTTCCTATAAAATAAAAGAAAAATTGAGTTTTAAGGTTTAATATGTGATGGAGCAGTTTTTCTCCTTGGCGTATGTATTTTGTTTCTTTTCAGTATATGCAAGGTCTAAGTTTTTGCTTTTATTTAGCAACAAAAGGTTTATATTCCAATTTAAAATATTGGGTATGAATATTGGGCCCCATTTTACACTGATGATAATTTAAATTTTCTCTTAGAATCAGTTTACAGAAATTCATGTGAAAATACTGATTCAATCATTCTGTCTTAGATTCCATATCTAAACTAATATGCTCTACTTGGGAAAGTTTAAGCCAATGGAATGTTTGAATACTTTTATTCTTAAGTTTTGGAGAAGGAAATCGCAACCCACTCCAGTATTCTTGCCTAGAGACTCTTTTAGACAGAGGAGCCTGGTGGTCTGCTGTCCATGGGGTCGCACAGAGTCGGACATGACTGAAGCGACTTAGCATGCATGCATTCTTAATTTTAATTTTTTTTGTTTCTTTCCTCTATCACCCATGGGACTCTAACCCCATATTGGAGTTTTATTACCTGAGAAACTATTCTGGAATATTTTTGTTCTAAAATATGTCCTGTATCTTCAGCTTGAATAAGGCAAATCAATTGCCCACCAACTAATTAATTAACTTGGAGGGAAACCTTAAAAGGAATATATCTGTTTCAATGTTCTCAGCTTCTGTTCCTTAGTTGACTGTCTAGTTGATCTACTGCCTGCGTAGGGCAGGGAGGAGCATTTCACAGAATGTGCACTCATTGACAGTGGGTACCAGCTTGTCATCTTGCACAACTTTGGTGTCCTAGAGATGAAGGTGACCTATCTTTTCAGAATTGTTGTTTTAACACACAGTACAGCCTCACATCTCCTTTGGCAAATGAATTAAATTGATAAGCAGTGTGAAATGTCAGCAAAGGATTTAGCTAGAGGTGTTGTTAACTGCTGCAGATGGATAGGATAGCTGCCTTCTTCCCTCTACAAAGCTGGAAGTTAACTGGAGGATTTCTAGATTCAGGTGAGGGGATAGTTTAAGAATGTTGTTAGTAATTTTTAGTACAACCTTAACTGCATATAATTTTATTCTTGTCCATAAAATCAACTTATTATGTTACTTTTTATTTAATATTTTCAAACTAAATATTTATAAAAGTTTATAAATTGAAAAAAAATTACTTGGCACAGATGATGGGACCTGGTTTTAGTTAAGAAAATATAATTTCTATATATGTAAGTGCTGCTAAATAAACACAAAAGGAAGATTTTTCTTGGATGATTTGATAATGGTACAGACTGAAATTTTTATCCTTGGAGTCAGAAAAAGCTTCCTGGATGGATCAGTTTGGAAGTAAGATTTTTGATGCATGTGATAAAATTACTCAGTTGTTGATTAGAATAAATTTCATAATCACAGGCATAAATCTAGGTGGAAATGAACAGTTATGTGAAAGAGTAGTGGAAATTTTAGAAAGGGAATTGGTGGGACAGCATCTGCAGTGGATAACACTAGACCTTTGGAGTTAGAGACCACCTAGGATCACTGTGACTTTTTCCTCATCTATAAAATTAAGCAGGTGAGGATTGATTGTTTCCCTCTTCTAGCTATTAAATTGAGTCTATAAGATACTGCTAAAGGTCAGCTGGTTGCATCATTTTGCTTAGGAGAGTCAAAACGAGTTAGAAATGAAATAATTCTTAATTCTATAAAGATTTTAAGAATAATTCAGGCTAAAATTATTATCCATCAGTAAGATAATTTGTTGTGATTCATGCATTATAATGTCATATGTTAATTATATGGCTGTTTGTGTTTTAATTAATGTTGTGATACCAAAATGCAAAATACACAGAACTGTTTCCTAGTTACCTAGAAATCTGTAAGTGTGTAATTACTATCTAATTAGCTTCATGCAATGATAACCACGCCGCAATAGTAAATGCCATCATAATGTTCTGCTTCAGTAGATAACTTGTCAACTTTAGACTTATGAGGTAATTCCTAATTGAAGTCAATAGTCCTTAGTCCTCACACCAGGCCATGCTCCCAAATACTGTCATGGCTTTAAGGAAGAGAGTCCCACTTGTTCTACCCATTGGTGTTCTACCCTTGGGAAACCACACAAAGAAAAAGATCCTTACTACTTATATTTGTTTCCATCTGAGCCACAGGGAAGCCCATTAGTTATTCAGTTGCATCCAGCTCTTTACAACCCCATGGACTGTAGCCCACTAGGCTCCTCTGTCCTTGGAATTCTCCAGGTAAGAAAACTAGAGGGGGTTAGCCATTTCCTTCCTCAGGGAATCTTGCCAACCCAGGGATCAAAGCCAGGTCTTCTGAATTGCAGGCAGATTCTTCACTGTCTGAGCCACCAGGGAATATTACCAAACTCATAGCTGAGAATTTTCACTCTAAATATAAGCTGGAAAATGAGGCCTAGTATTGTGAAGACGTAATTTCCTTTAGTGGGAAGGGAACTATTACCACACTACAGAGAAGATGTGTGGAGGCCCACAAAAATATAAAAAGAAGGAAATAAAAAGAGGAATTTCTCGCCTGGTGGTAAAGAGTAATTAAGAAATACTATGGCTGATTCATGTTGATGTTTGACAGAAAACAACAAAATTCTGTAAAGCTATTATCCTTCAATTAAAGAATAAATGAATATGAAAAAAAAATACCACCAGCTTGTTATATTATTAGTTGATAATCCTACAAAAGTGAGTCTCCATTTAGGAAACTAATATTAACTCATGACATTAAAATATATTTTACCTTTTTATTATGGCTTATTTTCTTAACATTTTAAGTAATATATAAGTATATTTTTGGTACAAAAATGCAAATAGTACAGATATTTATAGAGTTAACTATTAAAGTTTTCTTTCATCCCCCTATTCCCAAATACATTATTTCTTTCACAGAGGTCACTGTTGTTACAAATTTAAATATCCTCCCAGACTTTTTCCCACCTGTTTACTTTGAAGTATACATCATCCTTGTCTATAGCTACAAGTAGTTTAATTTTTAAAAAACGTAAATGTGATCATAGAATACATATTGTTCTAGAAACTGCTTTTTCCACTATTACAAACCAATATTTTTCATAATGATTAGTGTTGCCACCTTAATCAAAATCCTCTGTGTTCCTAAAAAGGAAGATTCTGGAGCACAGTTTCAGTTTTACTGAATCAGAATCCCAGGGGTTGGAGACAGTGGGCATTTTACCTAGCTCACCAGGTGAATTTGGACTTCGCTGGTGGCTCAGATGGTAAAGCATCTTGTTTACAATGCAAGAGACCCAGGTTCGATCCCTAGGTCAGGAAGATCCTCTGGAGCAGGAAATGGCAATCTACTCCAGTATTCTTGCCTGGGAAATCCCATGGACAGAGCATGGTAGGCTGCAGTCCATGGGGTCGCAAAGAGTCAGACAGGACTGAGCGACTTCACTTTCACTTTCTTTCCAGGTAAATTTTAATGCACATTCATGCTTGAGAACTGTTGCTATTTCTCTATGTCATTCTTAATGGCTGTAATTATATTCTACTGTGTTGATACACCACAAATTGCCTAATGATTTTCCTAGGTTGTTTTCTTTTTTTTTTTGTTACATTAATTGTTGCATTGAGCATAGTTTTTTATACTTTATTATACACATGTGTTTATAAAATATATGCAAAAAATAGAACTGCTATGAATATTTTTTATATTTAAATAGGTGTCAGATGGCTGGCCAAACTAGATGTATTAATTTATATTCCTATAAATAGTATCAATTCAGTAACTGAGGCGTGTCTGACTCTTGGCGACCCCGTGGACTGCAGCGCTCAAGGCTTCTCTGTCCATCACCAACTCCCGGAGCTTACTCAAACTCGTGTCCATCAAGTCGGTGATGCCATCCAACCATCTCATCCTCTGTCATCCCCTGCTCCTCCTGCCTTTAGTCTTTCCCAGCATCAGTTCAGTTTAGTTCAATTCAGTTGCCCAGTCATGTCCCACTCTTTGCGACCCCATGAACAGGAGCATACTATGCCTTCCTGTCCATCACCAACTGCTGGAGTCTGCCTAAACCTATGTCCATTGAGTCGGTGATGCCATCCAACCATCTCATCCTCTGTCATCCCCTTCTCTTCCTGCCCTCAGTCTTTCCCAGCATCAGGGTCTTTACAAATGAGTCAGTTCTTCATATCAGGTGGCCAAAGAATAGGAGTTTCAGCTTCAACATCAGACCTTCCAATGAATATTCAGGACTGATTTCCTTTAGGATGGACTGGTTGGATCTCCTTGCACTCCAAGGGACTCTCAAGAGTCTTCTTCAACACCACAGTTCGAAAGCATCAATTCTTCAGTGCTCAGCTTTCTTTATAGTCCAACTGTCACATCCATACATGACTACTGGAAAAATCATACTTTTGACTAGACAGATTTCATTGGCGAAGTAATTCCTCTGCTTTTTAATACGCTGTCTAGGTTGGTCATAACTTTTCTTCCACGGAACAAGCGTCTTTTAATTTCATGGCTTCAGTCAACATTTGCAGTGATTTTGAAGCCCAAGAAAATAAAGTCTCTCACTGTTTCCATTGTTTCCCCATCTATTTGCCATGAGGTGATGGGATCAGATGCCATGATCTTAGTTTTCCAAATGTTGAGCTTTAAGCCAACTTTTTCACTCTCCTCTTTCACTTTCATTAAGAGGCTCTTAAGTTCTTCTTCCCTTTCGGCCATAAGGATGGTGTCATCTGCGTATCTGAGGTTATTGACATGTCTCCCAGCAGTCTTGATTCCAGCTTGTGTTTCTTCCAGCCCGGCATTTTGCATGATGTACTCTTGCATATAAGTTAAATAAGCAGGTTGACAATATACAGTCTTAACACACTCCTTTCCTGATTTGGAACCAGTCTGTTGTTCTATGTCCAGTTGTAACTGTTGCTTCGTGACCTGCATACAGATTTCTCAGGAGGCAGGTTAGGTGGTCTGGTATTCCCATCTCTTGAAGAATTTTCCTCAGTTTGTTGTGATCTACACAAAGGCTTTGGCAGTCAATAAAGCAAAAGTAGAAGTTTTTCTGGAAGTCTCTTGCTTTTCCATGAGCCAGCAAATGTTGCAATTTGATCTGTGGTTCCTCTGCCTTTTCTCAATCAAGCTTGAACATCCAGAAGTTCACAGTTCTCATAATGTTGAAGCCTGGCTTGGAGAATTTTGAGCATTACTTTGCTAGCATGTGAGATGAGTGTGGTGCAATTGTGTGGTAGTTTGAGCATTCTTTGGCATTGCCTTTCTTTGGGATTGGAATGAAAACTGACCTTTTCCAGTCCAGTGGCCATTGCTGAGTCTTCCAAATTTACTGGCATGTTGATTGTAGCACTTTCACAGCATCATCATTTAGGATTTGTAATAGCTCAACTGGAATTCCAATACCTTCACTAGTTTTGTTCATAGTGATACTTCCTAAGGCCCACTTGACTTTGCATTGCAGGATGTCTGGTTCTAGGTGAGTGATTACACCATCGTGATTATCTGGGTCGTGAAGATCTTTTTTGTATACTACTTCTGTGTATTCTTGCCCCCTTTTCTTAATATCTTCTGCTTCTGTAGGTCCATACCATTTCTGTCCTTTATTGTGCACATCTTTGCATTAAATGTTCCCTTGGTATCTAATTTTCTTGAAGAGTTCTCTAGTCTTTCCCATTCTATTGTTTTCCTCTATTTCTTTGCATTGATCTCTGAGGAAGGCTTTCTTATATCTTCTTGCTATTTGGAATTCTGCATTCAAATGGTTGTATCTTTCCTTTTCTCCTTTGCTCTTCGCTTCTCTTCTTTTCTCAGCTATTTGTAAGGCCTCCTTAGACAATCATTTTGCCTTTTTTGCATTTCTTTTTCTTGGGGATGGTCTTGATCACTGCCTCCTTTACAATGTCAGGGACCTCTGTCCATAGTTCTTCAGGGACTCTGTCTATCAGATCTAATCCTCTGGATCTATTTGTCACATCCACTGTACAATCATAAGGGATTTGATTTAAGTCATACCTGAATGGTCTAGTGGTTTTCCCTACTTTTTCAATTTAAGTCTGAATTTGGCAATAAGGAGTTCATGATCTGAGCCACAGTCAGCTCCCTGTCTTGTTTTTGATGACTGTATAGAGCTTCTCCATCTTCAGCTGCGGAGAATATAATCATACTGATTTTGGTGTTGACCATCTGGTGATGTCCATGTGTAGAGTCTTCTTCTGTGTGTTGGAAGTGGGTGTTTGCTATGACCAGTGCGTTCTCTTGGCAAAACTCTATTAGCCTTTGCCCTGTTTCATTCCATACTCCAAGGCCAAATTTGCCTGTTACTCCAGGTATCTCTTGACTTCCTACTTTTGCATTTTAGTCCCCTGTAATAAAAAGGATATCTTTTTTGGGTGTTAGTTCCAGAAGGTTGTAGGTCTTCATAGAACCGTTCAACTTCATTTTCTTCAGCTTTACTGGTTGAGGCATAGACTTGGATTTCTGTAATATTGAATGGTTTGCCTTAGAAATGAACAGAGATCATTCTGTCGTTTTTGAAAGATTGCATCCAAGTACTGCATTTTGGACTTTCGTTGACTATGATGGCTACGCCATTTCTTTGTGCTGGTTCTGGCTGAGGAAATGGCAAAGAAGAGGGATGTGCATTCATTTTCTCCTGCAAGGACTCCAGAATTAAAACTCGCTGCTGAACAACCGTCAACAGGAGAAGGTTGAATCCCACCAGAAAAAGATACCTCACATCCAAGGGCAAAGGAGAAGCTCCAGCAAGACAGTAGGAGGGGCGAAAACCCCATACCCACCAGAGACACTTGGAGTGCTCAAACAAACCTTGTGCACACCAGGACCCAGGATAAAGGAGCAGTGACCCCAAAGGAGAAAAGAGTAGTAACCCCAAAAGAGACTGACCCAGACTTGCCTGTGGATTTCCAGGAGTCTCCGGCAGAGGTGTGGATCAGCAGTGGCCTGCTGCAGGGTTGGGGGCACTCAGTGCTGCTGTGCATGCATGGGACCTTTTGAAGGAGGTGGTCATTATCTTCATTACCTCCACCATAGTTTAGCCTTAGGTCAAACAACAGGGAGGGAACACAGCCCTGCCCATCAACAGAAAATTGGATTAAAGATTGTCTGAGCATGGCCCTGCCCATTAGAACAAGACCCAGTTTCCCCCGCAGTCTCTCCCTTCAGGAAGCTTCCATAGGCTTCTTATCCTTATCCATCAGAGGGCCAACAGAATAAAAGCCACAATCACAGAGAACTAATCAAACTGATCACATGGACCACAGCCTTGTCTAACTCAGTGAAACTATGAACCATGCCCTCTAGGGCCACCTAAGACGGAAGGGTCATGGTGGAGAGTTCTGGCAAAATGTGGTCCACTGGAGAAGGGAATGGGAAACCACTTCAGTATTCTTGCCTTGAGAACCCCATGAACAGTATGAAAAGGACACTGAAAGATGAACTTGATACTGGAAGTTAGTGGAGAAGTAACTCCATAAAGAATGAAGGGACAGAGCCAAAGTAAAAACAACACCCAGTTGTGGGTGTGACTAGTGTTGGAAGTAAAGTCTGATGCTGTAAAGAACAATAGATAGTATATTAAAACTCATTTCCTTCTCTAATGTTTACTAGAATTTTTGTTGTTGTTTGAGAAAACTGGAAAAATAATCTAAAAG
This sequence comes from Bos mutus, assembly GCF_027580195.1. NCBI lineage: Eukaryota > Metazoa > Chordata > Mammalia > Artiodactyla > Bovidae > Bos > Bos mutus. The sequence continues at coordinate 55,094,966 of NC_091617.1, forward strand.
CTTTGTTGATTCTTGGAAGAAGTTTCATGATTGATCCCTTGTTTGTAGTTATGTAAACCACCTATTTGCATCATCTTTCAAATTTATAGTTACTTTTTGAATTTTGCTTGTTAATATTTTAGCAGTTCTTTCATATGGACAGTAACTTTTTGTCTTGCATTTGTCTCTTATTTCTTAACTTTATCGTGTCTAATACAGAAAGTTTAAGTTTTTATGTAGTTAAAATATCTTTGGCTTTTTCCTTGTAGTTTGTAGAACTTGTATATTATCTAAAAAGACTTCCTTCCATTCCCCCTCTCTCCCTGATCTGGGGTGTTAAAAAAATCATATAAAACTCTTTAACAGTTTTATAGGATATTTTATTTTAAATAACATTTGAAACGTATTTTTGCTTATGATGTATAGTAGTGACCAGTTTCCCACCCCAATGATATAACCAGTTGTCCAGAAATTATTGAATTGTCTGTTCTTTTCCATGATTTGAGGACACTTTTATCTTAGAATAAATATTTCTAAACTCTTAATTATTACATTGTTCTGTATTTCTCTTCTTAAAGCAAGACAGCACTGTGCTTTTTTTTTTAAATTTTTTTTTTTTTATTGAAGTATAGTTGATTTACAATGTTGTATTAGTTTCTGGTGTACCACTAAGTGATTCATTACACATATGTATGTGTGTGTGTGTATGTATATAGGCATGTATTCTTTTTTATATTCTTTTCCATTATGGTTTATTATAGGATATTATATATAGTTTCTTGTGGTATACAGTAGGATCTTGTTATTGATCCATTCTATTAATATTTATAATAGTTTGCATCTGCTAATATTTAAGCACAGTTTACTATCTGGAAAATTATGATTTTCCCCAAATAATTCACTGTCATATATCTTATTCTTTCGTAAATTTTTGTAAAAGTTCATGGCAGAGTGTTGTGAAGGAAAGTTGTTTCTATTTTTTTTTCTTGAGTGTATAATGCATACAAAACTGTATAAAAGAGTAGTTTCTAAGGTCTTACTACCATTTCCATTCCTATTTATCCTACTCCTACCACCTCCTACAAAAAAACATTTTTATAAACTTCTTCTTTGTCTTGATATAGTTTAATACGTAGGCAAGGAAACATTCATTTTATCTTTTCTCAAACAAAAGGTAACATATGTTCTCTGTTATAAACTTGCCATTTCCTCTTAAGATACACTGGAGATCTTCCTTTGTTGATACAGAGCATTCTCATTCTTTCTATGTCTTCGTAATATTCTAACGTGTGTGTATTGCATAGCTTATAATGTCAAAATGTTTTAATATACCAATAATGTTGCAGTGAATAGCTTGGTATATATACTATTTTATATCTATGCAAGTATAATTGGCAGGATAATTTTTTAGACTTGCCTGGACGTGAGTCTGAGTGAACTCTGGGAGTTGGTGATGGACAGGGAGGCCTGGTGTGCTGCGATTCATGGGGTCGCAAAGAGTCGGACCCTACTGAGTGACTGAACTGAACTGAACTGTACTACATCAAATAGTAAATGTGTTTATGTGTTTTATAGATACTGTCAAATTGTCCTCTATACATATTTTACTATTTTGCACATGTATGAATAATGCTTGAAAGTGCCTCTTTGTCCACATTCTCACCAACAATATATGTATTCCACCTGATTCCACTTGATTACTGGTGATAGGTGAAAAATAGTAAATATATAATTGCAGTTTTGTAATCTCATCATTAGTGAGTCTCAGCATGTCTTCAGATGTTTAAAGGGTCATTTCTTTTCCTGCAAGCCATCATTCTTTTGTGTGCTATTTAAATATGTTATAAGTAGATACGAAAATTTTTTGAGTTGATTTCAGCATGAGCAGTATGTACATTGTTCATCAGTATCCAAACATGTGGTATACAGTGTTAAGTAAGATGAATCTTATATTCCCATAGATTTATGTGATAATATAAGGAGATTAAGAACTTGTTCAGTTCAGTCGTTTAGTCATGTCCAACTGTTTGTGACCCCATGAATCGCAGCACGCTAGCCCTCCCTGTCCATCACCAACTCCCAGAGTTTACTCAAACTCAGGTCCATCGAGTCAGTGATGCCATCCAGCTATCTCATCCTCTGTCGTCCCCTTCTCCTCTTGCCCACAATCCCTCCCAGCATCAGAGTCTTTTCCAATGAGTCAACTCTTCGCATGAGGTGGCCAAAGTTTTGGAGTTTCAGCTTTAGCATCAGTCCTTCCAATGAATACCCAGGACTGATCTCCTTTAGAATGGACTGGTTGGATCTCCTTGCAGTCCAAGGGACTCTCAAGAGTCTTCTCCAAGACCACAGTTCAAAAGCATCAATTCTTCGGCGCTCAGCTTTCTTCACAGTCCAACTCTCACATCCATACACGACCACTGGAAAAACCATAGCCTTGACTAGACGGACCTTTGTTGGCAAAGTAGTGTCTCTGCTTTTGAATATGTTATCTAGGTTGGTCATAACTTTCCTTCCAAGGAGTAAGCGTCTTTTAATTTCATGGCTGCAGTCACCATCTGCAGTGATTTTGGAGCCCCAAAAAATAAAGTCTGACACTGTTTCCACTGTTGCCCATCTATTTCCCATGAAGTGATGGGACCAGATGCCATGATCTTCGTTTTCTGAATGTTGAGCTTTAAGCCAACTTTTTCACTCTCCTCTTTCACTTTCATCAAGAGGCTTTTGAGTTCCTCTTCACTTTGCCGTAATGGTGGTGTCATCTGCATATCTGAGGTTATTGATATTTCTCCCAGCAATCTTGATTCCAGCTTGTGCTTCTTCCAGCCCAGTGTTTCTCATGATGTACTCTGCATAGAAGTTAAATAAGCAGGGTGACAATATACAGCCTTGATGTACTCCTTTTCCTATTCGGAACCAGTGTGTTGCTCAATGTCCAGATCCTAACTGTTGCTTCCTGACCTACATATAGGTTTCTCAAGAGGCAGGTCAGGTGGTCTGATATTCCCATCTCTTTCAGAATTTTCCACAGTTTATTGTGATCCACACAGTCAAAGGCTTTGGCATAGTCAATAAAGCAGAAATAGATGTTTTTCTGAAACTCTCTTGCTTTTTCCATGATCCAGCGAATGTTGGCAATTTGATCTCTGGTTCCTCTGCCTTTTCTAAAACCAGCTTGAACATCTGGAAGTTCATGGTTCATGTATTGCTGAAACCTGGCTTGGAGAATTTTAAGCATTATTTTACTATTCTGTTTTACTATTACATTATTTTACTGTTTTACCGCAATTGTGCAGTAGTTTGAGCATTCTTTGGCATTGCCTTTCTTTGGGATTGGAATGAAAACTGACCTTTTCAGTCCTGTGGCCACTGCTGAGTTTTCCAAATGTGCTGGCATATTGACTGCAACACTTTCACAGCATATTCTTCTAGGATTTGAAATAGCTCAACTTGGATTCCATCACCTCCACTAGCTTTGTTCATAGTGATGCTTTCTAAGGCCCACTTGACTTCACATTCCAGGATGTCTGGCTCTAGGTCAGTGATCACACCATCGTGATTATCTGGGTTATGAAGATCTTTTTTGTACAGTTTTTCTGTGTATTCTTGCCACCTCTTCTTAATATCTTCTGCTTCTGTTAGGTCCATACCATTTCTGTCCTTTATCGAGCCCATCTTTGCATGAAATGTCCCCTTGTTATCTCTAATTTTCTTGAAGAGATCTCTAGTCTTTCCCATTCTGTTGTTTTCCTCTATTTCTTTGCATTGATTGCTGAGGAAGGCTTTCTTATCTCTCCTTGCTATTCTTTGGAACTCTGCATTCAGATGGGAATATCTTTCCTTTTCTCCTTTGCTTTTTGCTTCTCTTCTTTCACAGCTATTTGTAAGGCCTCCCCAGACAGCCATTTTGCTTTTTTGCATTTCTTTTCCCTGGGGATGGTCTTGATCCCTGTCTCCTGTACAATGTCACGAACCTCCGTCCATAGTTCATCAGGCACTCTCTATCAGATCTAGTCCCTTAAATCTATTTCTCACTTCCACTGTATAATCATAAGGGATTTGATTTAGGTCATACCTGAATGGTCTAGTGGTTTTCCCTACTTTCTTCAATTTAAGTCTGAATTTGGCAATAAGGAGTTCATGATCTGAGCTACAGTCAGTTCCCAGTCTTGTTTTTGCTGACTGTATAGAGCTTCTCCTTCTTTGGCTGCAAAGGATATAATCAGTCTGATGTCGGTGTTGACCATCTGGTGATGTCCACGTGTAGAGTCTTCTCTTGTGTTGTTGGAAGAGGGTGTTTGCTATGACCAGTGCGTCCTGTTGGCAAAAGTCTATTAGTCTTTGACCTGCTTCATTCTGTATTCCAATGCCAAATTTGCCTGTAGCACCAGGTGTTTCTTGACTTCCTACTTTTTCATTCCAGTCCCATGTAATGAAAAAGATGTCTTTTTTGGGTGTTAGCTCTAAAAGGTCTTGTAGGTCTTCATAGAACCGTCAACCTCAGCTTCTTCAGCGTTACTGGTTGGGGCATAGACTTGGATTATTGTGATAGTGAATGGTTTGCCTTGGAAACGACAGCGGTCATTCCATTGTTTTTGAGATTGCATCCAAGTACTGCATTTCTGACTTTTTTCTTGACCATGATGGCTACTCCATTTCTCCTAAGGGATTCCTGCCCACAGTAGTAGATATAATATTCATCTGAGTTAAATTCTCCCATTCCAGTCCATTTTAGTTTGCTGATTCTTACAATGTTGACATTCACTCTTGCCATTTCCTGTTGGACCACGTCCAATTTGCCTTAATTTATGGACCTAACATTCCAGGTTCCTATGCAATATTGCTCTTTACAGCATCCGACCTTGCTTCTATCACCACTCACATCCACAACTGGGTATTGTTTTTGTTTTGGCTCCATCCCTTCATTCTTTCTGGAGATATTTCTCCACTGATCTCCAGTAGCATATTGGGCACCTACCGACCTGGGGAGTTCCTCTTTCAGTATCCTATCATTTTGCCTTTTCATACTGTTCATGGGGTTCTCTAGGCAAGAATACTGAAGTGGTTTGCCATTCCCTTCTCCAGTGGACCACATTCTGTCAGACCTCTCCACCATGACCCATCTGTCTTGGGTGGCCCCACATGGCCTGGATTAGTTTCACTGAGTTAGACAAGGCTGTGGTCCATGTGATCAGATTGGCTAGTTTTCTGTGATTATGGTTTCAGTGTGTCTGCCCTCTGATGCCCTCTCGCAACACCTACCATCTTGCTTGGATTTCTCTTACCTTGGATGTGGGGTATCTCTTCATGGCTGCTCCAGCAAAGCCCAGCTGCTGCTCCTTACCTTGGGTGAGGGGTATCTCCTCAAGGCCGCCGGTTCTGACCTTGAACGTGGAGTAGTTCCTCTCGGCCCTCCTGGGCCCGCACAGCCACCACTCCTTGCAAGTGGTGGTGTTCCTCTGGGAGGCTGCCCCTGACCTCGGGCGTGGTTAGCTCCTCTAGGCCACTGCCCCTGACCTCGGGCATGGGGTAGCTCCTCTTGCCCGCTCCTGCGCTGTCACAGCCTGGCGCTCTTAGTCGCCACCCCTGACCTTGGACAAGGGGTAGCTCCTCCTGGCCACTCTTCTGCAGGATCCGTCGGAGCAGGCATGCTTCTGTACGGCCGGTTGCAGCCAGCACGCTTGACTAGAGTGCTAATGTTATCAAATTGTGTGGTTGATAATATTAGCATAACAGGTCCTATCAAGTTTTAGATTTAGAGATGTGTCCTCCAGGTATCTTAATTTCAGCTACTAATCATACCATATTTTATTTAAGACTTACTTGAACCTGTTCCCCTTTCTACTTTTTATAGTTTTGTAGATTCTCATTATCTTTCCTCAAAACTCATCTTTACAATGTATCACTGCCATTTTACAATACTATTTTTAGATAATCTGTTTTTGTTAATTGTCAATGATCTGGTTTTCTCCCTGGATCTAAATACTTTAACATATTTCCAGATACTGGTTATCTGTAGTTACAGGCTTTGGGATTAGGAAGAAGGGAGAGAGGAAACTTATAAGAGAATTAACATTTTCTTCCAAATTCATGGAAATTAAATGACTGAGTGGAATATTTGAGTAAATGGGTCCTGAGTATTTCTAGGATAGTTTTGCCCTTGAGTAGCAAAATGTTTTCATCTTGCATATTTCCTCCAGTTAATAGGTAGTGATAATTATTGAACTCAGTACTGAAAGATTGTAGGGCCTCGTTCTGGTCTGAGGAAGGAAAAGTTTTGGGCTCAGCAAATTTGGATGAAATACTGATTTATTTTATATATATATATATAATATCTAAATAATGCTGCTGCTAAGTCACTTCAGTCGTGTCTGACTCTGTGTGGCCCCACAGAGGGCAGCCCACCAGGCTCCCCCATCCCTGGGATTCTCCAGGCAAGAACACTGGAGTGGGTTGCCATTTCCTTCTCCAATGCGTGAAAGTGAAGTCGCTCAGTCGTGTCCAACCCTCAGCGACCCCATGGACTGCAGCCTACCAGGCTCCTCCTTCCATGGGATTTTCCAGGCAGGAGTACTGGAGTGGGATGCCATTGCCTTCTCTGATCTAAATAATATATTCAAATAAAATACTGAAGCTTCTAAAGTATAAAGGATTGGTATTTTTAAATTACTAAGTCAAAGCTCTTACTAATCAGTCTTATAAATAAAAAGATAAACCTGCTTGATAAGATTTTATAAAGATTAATAAATTACCATCTGTTATATCCTTATAATAGTGCCTGACACATAGTAAATGCTATGTGTTTGCTGTAATTGTTGTTATTGTTAGTTTAAAAGAAGTTTTGTTATTCTTAGAACATTTTTAAGAGACCATGCAGTGAAATTATTTCAGTAGAAGGAAAAAACTAATACCACTTTAACTCATGTAAGTAAACTCAGCATATATTTCTTTCAGAAATTATTGATATTTTTATTATAAGCTAAATTAGTAGTGCTTGAAATGAAATTAAATGGAGTTTTCCTCTTTTGATTCATAGTTCTATTTTGACTTTTCTCTGTCTTCCATTTATCAAACATATTTAAGTATGTAAGTATTGGGAATACATAGTTAATAAAACAGACTTTAAAAATGTTGTCTTTATGGAGCTTACATGCTAGTGACAAATGGATGAATGCCTAGGATGACTTTTTTCTTCTTTTTTTTTGGAAAGAATTTTATTGAAGTATAATTGGCATACAACAAATAAACAGACAAAAAAATATACATACATACCTTAGAAACATCACCACAATCAAGATAATGTGCATATTCATCATTTGCAAAAGTTTCCTGGTGCCCCTTTGCAATCTCCCTCTCTTGTCATTTCTCTGCTCCCCTTCTACATCCCCAGAGAACCGACTACTAATCTGTTCTCTATCTATATACATGAGTTTAACTGTTCTTGAATTTTAAGTAACAGCCATACAGTAAGTTCTTTTTTTGGTCTCACTTCTTTAACTCCACATAATGATTTTGAGATTTTTTTATGCTGTTTTGGTCTATAGTTCATTCCTTTTAAATAGGTATACTTTATAGATATATTCAGTTCAGTTCACTTCAGTCACTCAGTCATATCCAACTATTTGCGACCCCATGAACCATAGCACGCCAGGCCTCCCTGTCCGTCATCAGCTCCCAGAGTCAACCCAAACCCATGTCCATTGAGTCGGTGATGCCATCCAACCATCTCATTCTCTGTCGTCCCCTTTTCCTCCTGCCTTCAATCTTTCCCAGCATCAGGGTCTTTTCAAATGAGTCATCTCTTCGCATCAGGGGGCCTAAGTATTGGAGTTTCAGCTTCAACATCAGTCCTTCCAATGAACACCCAGGACTGATCTCCTTTAGGATGGACTGGTGGGATCTCCTTGCAGTCCGAGGGACTCTCAAGAGTCTTCTCCAACACCACAGTTCAAAAGCATCAGTTCTTTGGCACTCAGCTTTCTTTATAGTCCAGCTGTCACGTCCATACATGACCACTGGAAAAACCATAGCCTTGACTAGACGGACCTTTGTCGACAAAATAATGTCTCTGCTTTTTAATATGCTGTCTAGTTTGGACATAACTTTCATTCCAAGAAGTAAGCGTCTTTTAATTTCATGGCTACAGTCACCATCTGCAGTGATTTTGGAGCCCAGAAAAATAGTCAGCCACTGTTTCCCGTTTCCCCATCTATTTGCCATGAAGTGATGGGACCGGATGCCATGATCTTTGTTTTTTGAATGTTCGATATGTATTTTTATTACTTTGTCTTAATTTGGTTAATGCATTTCATGATATATCATTTTCTTTATTTTTCCTGTGTAAGCATCAACAATTAGGAAATTTAGTGAGTTAATTCAAAGACAGTAGTTTTTCTTGGTCACTAGCATTCCTTCAATATCTAGTATCCTCAGGAGATATAAATAATAGTATTTTGTAGTCCTTGGTACTGAAGTAGCCATTATCTCTCTATATGTTCTATTCATCTGTATCAAAAACAGTAATTAGTAGAGAGAAGATGCTTACTAAAAATTTTAAAGTAGAATAGTAGTAAGTGGTACATGAACAACAACATTTGAGTCATGTTGTTACCTCTTGTTTTCAGTAGAATCAAATGGGATTTAACAATCTTGTTATAATAAAAAGATTCAAATTCACTCATTTTGACTTGAACTCAGGGAGTTGGTGACGAACAGGGAGGCCTGGCATGCTGCCATTCGTGGGGTCGCAAAGAGTCAGACATGACTGAGTGACTGAACTGAACTGAACTGAACTGATAAATTATAGAAATACCCTAAGAAACTTTATTTCAGACTTATTGTATACATGTAAACCAGCATGAATCTGGGGAACCTGGAGAGATGATTTCTAAAGATTCTGAGTTTAATTGCATTTTTTTAGTATTTTTAATTATACTACCAGTATAAGTGCATTTATTATGTGATTTTTCAGAAAGGAGTTGAAATCTTACCTTGATTCTGATTGTTTCTGATTTGTAGCTGAACTGAGTGGGAATGTTTGGACCATCTTAAAAAAGAAAAAAAGAAGAATAACGCAATAGTTCCCTCAGAACTATTTCTAAAAAATATTGAATTATTTTATGTAGATTAAATAACAGAAAAGAGCTGGCTTCATCCCAGTCACCAATACTTATTACCAAAAAAAGAAAAAATAAGTAGATGATTAAAGTAAAAGAACTAAATGTTGGCCTTTTAAGATGTTCTGAGCAATCCAGAGAGAACATCTAATTGACACCTTTTTTGTAAGACTTTTTATAGTAAAATTCTTTGTGGTTCTGTCTGTGATAAACATCTCATTTTCTTTCATCCTTTTAAACCTATAAATAAGTTGTAAGAACTGATTTATTATAAATATTACATACTCATTATTCTTAATAGATATGTATTTGTGAGTCTTCTGTTTTTCTATTTTCTTAATTATAAAATCTTCAGAAAGAGAAACTGTGACTTACTACTGCCTTTGTAACCTTTCTTTGTATCTAATAAACTTCACTGTACAAAGCTACTCAGTAATTGTTGTTGAGTTACAGTGGTAGTGAAATTAATTGTTTGCAAAGTCACAGTTTCCTGAGCTAGTTGAGGATTATTTCAGGAATTTGGGGGAAAAAAGAAGACATCAAAGTCTTCAGTAGTGTCACCTCATCCTTCTACTTGTGTAATACCTAGAAAGTTTATTTTAAGCTTCTTGGACTTTTATAGCCAGTCCATCAGTAATTTTGAGTAAGATGATGTAAGTGAAGTAAAGTGAAGTGAAATAGCTCAGTCATGTCTGACTCTGCGACCCCATAGCCTGTAGCCTACCAGGTTCCTCCATCCATGGGATTTTGCAGGCAGGAGTACTGGAGTAGGTTGCCATTTCCTTCTCCAGGGGATCTTCCTGATCCAGAGATCGAACCGGGGTCTCCTGCATTGTAGGCAGACGCTTTACCGTATGAGCCACCAGGGAAGCCCAAGATGATGTCAAGGTGCCAATCTATAATATCTTTTCCCAAGATTTAATCACTGTCAGCTCCTAATAACTGGAAATGAGCATCCACTTTTTGACATAACGACCAGAATACTTGTCAGCCACCTCATCAGATCAGATCAGTCACTCAGTCATATCTGACTGTTTGCGACCCCATGAATCGCAGCACGCCAGGCCTCCCTGTCCATTATCAGCTCCTGGAGTTCACTGAGACTCACGTCCATGGAGTCATTGATGCCATCCAGCCATCTCATCCTCTGTTGTCCCCTTCTCCTCTTGCCCCCAATCCCTCCCAGCATCAGAGTCTTTTCCAATGAGTCAACTCTTCGCATGAGGTGGCCGAAGTACTGGAGTTTCAGCCTTAGCATCATTCCTTCCAAAGAAATCCCAGGGCTGATCTCCTTCAGAATGGACTGGTTGGATCTCCTTGCAGTCCAAGGGACTCTCAAGAGTCTTCTCCAAGACCACAGTTCAAAAGCATCAATTCTTCAGCACTCAGCCTTCTTCACAGTCCAACTCTGACATCCGTACATGACCACAGGAAAAACCATAGCCTTGACTAGACGAACCTTTGTTGGCAAAGTAATGTCTCTACTTTTCAATATGCTATCTAGGTTGGTCATAACTTTCCTTCCAAGGAGTAAGCGTCTTTTAATTTCATGGCTCAAGTCACCATCCGTAGTGATTTTGGAGCCCAGAAAAATAAAGTCTGACACTGTTTCCACTGTTTCCCCATCTATTTCCCATGAAGTGATGGGACTGGATGCCATGATCTTCATTTTCTGAATGTTGAGCTTTAAGCCAACTTTTTCACTCTCCTCTTTCACTTTCATCAAGAGCCATGGTAAAGTGTCAAATATTAACTCAGATGTAATGCTAAATTTTGGAAGACTAAAACTGTTTTAATGCCTCAATACTACTTGGGAACTCCTGGAAAAAAGTATTATCCTAACCATTAATTTACTTAAATTGTAGTTTTTGCCTTGATTTTTAAAGAATTTAGACTATTCATACTTCAAGTGCAGTCAGTATTAAATTTTGAGTGGTTTATTTGAGATCTACATTAAATTCATACTGCCATCAAGGAATTATAAGTTTTAATTAAAGGTGACTCTTGATTGACTCATGAGTAATGAGGAGTAAAAGATCTATTGAAATTAAATACAGTAAGCTAAGTACAATGAAATTTTCATCCAAATTTTAGGGGACCTAATAGCATTCTTAAAAGCAGGCATGGTTTTCTTAGTTGGGAGAGGTTCCTTTTCAGTTATGGAGAAATCTGAGACAGCTGTTATTTTAAATGTTCAGAACAAACTAACACTGTTGTTTTCAAAGAACAGACTACTTATTAGTGAATTTAATTTTATATAGACATTAAAAATCAAACTTTACTTTGAATTTGGTTATTTAGTTTTAATTTTCATCTCGGCAGATTCTTGAAGTTATTTTGATATGTTAAATATAAAAAATTAGTAAACACCACACATGAACTTTTGAGAGAGTAATGTAAATGATTTATTATTTTAGATAAATGTTACCCATATGTTTGAATTTACAGTGTTAATTTATTCATTCAGTAAATTAGAGTAAATCATGCTGAGTGATTTTTTTTTTTTTTTTTTTTAGTCTCTTCCTAAGTAGATTCAATTATGGTTAAAAGAAGCTGACCTAAACTGAGTGTTGCTTTAGGTGGCTCTTTTCATATTGTGATGTGTGCAGTGTCAGTGAAGCCTCTATACCTACCACAATGCCTGACTTAGCATCAGAGAATAATAGTGATGAACAGAGATTAATAATAGAGATCAGTAGAGATTAATTTAGTACTATCTGTTACTGCCTGTTAACATGAAACCACTATGGGAAGACTAACTCAGGCTGTTGATTATTATCAAATGTTCCAAACATATTGGGACACCAGTCTTGTATCCCAGAATTTCCAGGACCATCCTGATTTTACATATTCATGCTTTAGTGTCAGAATATATTTTGGGCTCCAAAATCACTGCAGATGGTGACTGCAGCCATGAAATTAAGACACTTGCTCCTTGGAAGGAAAATTATGACCAACCTGCTGCTGCTAAGTCGCTTCAGTCGTGTCCCACTCTGTGCGACCCCATAGACGGAAGCCCACCAGGCTCCCCCGTCCCTGGGATTCTCCAGGCAAGAACACTGGAGTGGGTTGCCATTTCCTTCTCCAATGCGTGAAAGTGAAGTCACTCAGTCACGTCCAACTCTTCGCGACCCCATGGACTACAGCCTACCAGGCTTCTCCATCCATGGGATTTTCCAGGCAAGAGAACTAGAGTGGGGTGCCATTGCCTTCTCATGACCAACCTAGACAGCATATTAAAAAGCAGAGACATTACTTTGCCAACAAAGGTCCGTCTAGTCAAAGCTATGGTTTTTCTAGTGGCCATGTATGGATGTGAGAGTTGGACTATAAAGAAAGCTGAGCGCCAAAGAATTGATGCTTTTGAACTGTGGTGTTGGAGAAGACTCTTGAGAGTCCCTTGGACTTCAAGGAGATCCAACCACTCTATCCTAAAGGAGATCAGTCCTGAATATTCATTGGAAAGACTGACGTTGAAGCTGAAAAACTCCAATACTTTGGCCCCCTGATGCAAAGAACTGACTCATTTGAAAAGACCCTGATGCTGAGAAAGATAGAGGGTGGGAGGACAAGGGGATGACAGAGGATAAGACAGTTGGATGGCATCATCGACTCGATAGACATGAATTTGAGTAAGCTCTAGGAGTTGGTGATGGACAGGAAGGCCTGGCATGCTGCAATTCATGGGGTCGCAGAGTCAGACATGACTGAACTGAACTGATCCCCCATTTGGGGGGCTTCCTTGGTAGCTCTTGTACCTGGGCATGATGGTAGACATGGTTACTGCTCTCTTTCCCCAGACACTTGCTGTCGGTACTGGCTAAGTTAGGTTGTGGCATGATTCCAGATTTATTTTGTTGATTCTTTGACACATCATCTAAACAAGATGTTTGTCCCCTCAGTTGTATGTACTCTCTTTGCTTACCTGCTGCTAAGTCACTTTGGTTGTATCTGACTCTTTGCAACCCTGTGGTTGCAGGGTTGTCTCTGCAACCCTGTGGTTGCAGAGGAGTCTGCCAGGCTCCTCTGTCCATGGGATTTTCCAGACAAAAATACTGGAGTGGGTTGCCATTTCCTTCTCCAGGGGATCTTCCCAACCCAGGGATCAAACCTGCGTCTCTGGTTTCTCTTGCATTAGCAGACGGATTCTTTACCACTAGCACCACCTTGGAAGCCCTTTGCTTTCCTGATACTTGCTTAATTAGAAATAGTGCAGGGCAAGCAGTTAGCCTGTTGTTCAGTGTTTTTAATGTATTGCTTGCTATTTGGGAATCTGATTCTGAAAAGAAGTAAGCCCCAAAGTGAAAAGTGTTTCTCTGGGTGTGTAAATTAAAAATTATTTTTGTAGTTTGGACTAAATGGTATTTTATTATTGAGGAATTAATAAGCCATTATGGGGGAGGGGAACTTATCTAGAGAGGTACTTTGGTTTGAATCATTGATGCTGCCATGCAAATATTTTTCAAAAATCATTAGCCTGTTAAAATCGTTTACATATTTACAAAAATGTACAGTTCTCTTTACCTCTGTGTGCTGATCACTAGCAAATATGTATGTAATATATTCAAGGTTATCTCTTGATGACTTGTTTCTTATCTTTCAAGAGACTGAGCTTAAGTTCATTTCGCGTTTCTATGATTACATAGTTACTTCTTTGGTTTTTCCTCAGAACTGAACTCCTTGATGATTTCGCATTGTTCTCTTGGTTGGGGGAGTATAATTTTTCTTTGTAACTTTAGAAAACAGAGCTAGGATCAGAAGATGAAGGGCATAGGAGCACAGATTTTAATACTCAGTGTAAAGAAAACCTATCCAATAGTTAGGGTCTGTCTGATAATGGGGCTGATATCTCAAAAGTAATACATATTTCCCAGTGGGCCTTGTTGGGAAAAGGACTCAGCTGATGTCTTTTATTGTATGTTACAAGAATCATTTCTAAATTAGGAGTAAAGTTAAATTTTAAGGCCCATTCTAGTCCTATCTGCTGATTTTTTTTTTTCCCCCTAAGTAAATAATATTGGTGTTAGGTTGAAAAACATCAGTGTAACTTGGGACCAATGTTCTACATAGATACTTCAGTTTGATTCTGAGCATATTATTTTACTATATGATTAGTTAGTTAATGAGTTACTAAAAGCAGTAACATTAGAGGTAACTATTTGTGTTTTTACTGAGTTTGATTTCAAGATCTATTTCCCTGTAGTTTTATTGTCTTAATTAAAAAAAGCAGTTTGACAAAGGAAAAATTACTTTAAATGTTTTCACCTTTTTTTAAGGAAGAAAAAGATTTTGTTCTTAAAATGCAAATTATACATTGTTTTATGGTTGGTTTTCAATTAATGACTGACTGCCCACATAGATTCTGAAGCTTAAAATACACTTTGAATGAAATCTTTACAGTGGTTTAACTGCAATGAATAAATGATGAAATATAAAACTTGGTAACTGCAGAATATTTCATGTACATAAGTAACTTCAGAAGAAAGAGCATTTAAAGGTCTTTGAAAGGGAATACTTAGCTTTATAATGATTCCTATTTTAAATTCATTGGCACTTTACAAAGGTAATAGTCTCAATTTCAAATGTTTGGTGGGCATTAATTATTTAGGCTGTCTATCCTGTTTATTAAAAGAAATGCCATGTGAATGTATTTGAAACATTTTAAATCCTTTATTGGTGGTACATGTATTCCCATGGAAACCACAAATACCTCTTTTGAAATATGATGTAAAATAATACCTTTACAAATGTAAAGTAGAACCTGAGAAATTATAGGCTATATCTGAGAAAAGGTAAGCTGCAAAGTTGAAAATTTTTGCTATGGTTACTTCTTACTGAGATATGAATTGCATGTAAAACTGTAAAGCCATGTGTGTGTGTACATGCAGTTTACAAAACTAATTATACTAGATCACAAAAATGCAGAATAGAAAAGGAAAAAAAGTGATGAATTAGGCTTCATTAGAATTAAAAATGTTTGATCTTCGAAAGACATCAGTAAGAAAACAAAAGCAAACCAGAAATGGAAGAAAATATTTGCAACACATATATCAAACCAAAGAATTATATCCAGGATAAATAAAGAAATCTTGCAACTCAATTATCCCTCAGTATGGGGGGTGGAGAGAAATTGGTTCCAGGACACCCTGCAGATACCAAAATCTGCATATGCTCAAGTCCCTTATTTAAGTTAGCATATCATTTGCATATAACCTATGTACATTCTCTCATATATTTAAATCATCTGTCATTTACTTTATAATTACATTGTACTTAGTACAATACAAACACTTTGTAAGTATTTGTAAGTAAGAATTAATACTGTGTAAATAGTTACCAGTGTGTGGGAAAATTAAAATTTTTCATTTTGGAACTTTCTGGAAAACTTTTTCAAATTTCTATCTGTGGTTGGTTTAATCCTCATATGGGGAACTCACAGTTATGAAGGGCTGACTATATAGACATTTCATCAAAGAAGATGTGCTAATGGCTAATTGGAACTTTAAATTTTATAAGTCTACTTTTGTATTTGTTTAGTTTATATCAGTTCAGTTCAGTCGCTCAATCGTGTCCGACTCTTTGCGACCCCACCAACAGGGGTCCCTGCATACCAGGCCTCCCTATCCATCACCAACTGCTGGAATCTACCCAAACCCATATCCATTGAGTCGGTGATGCCATCCAACCATCTCATCCTCTGTCATCCCCTTCTCCTCCTGTCCTCAATCTTTCCCAGCATCAGGGTCTTTTCAAAGGAGTCAGCTCTTTGCATCAGGTGGCTAAAGTATTGGCGCTTCAGCTTCAACATCAGTGCTTCCAATGAACACCCAGGACTGATCTCCTTTTGGATAGCAAGGAGATCAAACCAGTCAATTCTAAAGGAAATCAGCCCTGAATATTTATTGGAAAGACTGATGCTGAAGCTGAAACTCCAGCACTTTGGCCACCTATTGCGAAGAGTGGACTCACTGAGAAAGATCATGATGCTGGGAAAGATTGATGGCAAGAGGAGAAGGGGACAGTAGAGGATGAGATGGTTGGATGGCATCATCGACTCAGTGGACATGAGTTTGAGCAAACACTGGGAGATAGTGAAGGACTGGGAAGCCTGGCGTGCTGCAGTCCTTGGCGTGCAAAGAGTTGACACAACTGAGTGACTGAAAAACAAATGATAAACTCTCCTTAACATTTTCAACAATATGTGAAACATGAACTTCCAGATGTTCAAGCTGCATTTAGAAAAGGCAGAGGAACCAGAGATCAAATTTCCAACATCTGCTGGATCATCGAAAAAGTAAGAGAGTTCCCGAAAAACATCTATTTCTGCTTTATTGACTATGCCAAAGCCTTTGCCTGTGTGGATCACAGTAAATTGTGGAAAATTCTGAAAGAGATGGGAATCTCTTTTGGGATGGAAATTCTCTGATAGGAATACCAGACCACTTGACCTGCCTCTTGAGAAATCTGTATGCAGGTCAGGAAGCAACAGTTAGAACTGGATAAAGAACAATGGACTGATTGCACATTGGGAAAGGAGTATGTCAAGGCTGTATACTGTAACCCTGCTTATTTAACCTATATGCAGAGTACATCATGAGAAACTCTGGGCTGGTGAAGCACAAGCTGGAATCAAGATTGCCAGGAGAAATATCAATAACCTCAGATATGCAGATGGCATCACCCTTATGGCAGAAAGTAAAGAACTAAAGAGCCTCTTAATGAAAGTGATAGAGGAGAGTGAAAAAGTTGACTTAAAGCTCAACATTCAGAAGACTAAGATCATGGCATCTGGTCCCATCACTTCATGACAAATAGATGGGGAAACAGTGGAAACAGTGGCTGACTTTATTTTTTTGCAAAATCACTGTAGATGGTGACTGCAACCATGAAATTAAAAGATGCTTACTCCTTGGAAGGAAAGTTATGACCAACCTAGACAGCATATTAAAAAGCAGAAACATTAATTTGCCAGCAAAAATCCGTCTAGTCAAGGCTATGGTTTTTCCAGTGTTCATGTATGGATGTGAGAGTTGGACTATAAAGAAAGCTGAGGGCAGAAGAACTTATGCTTTTAAACTGTGGTGTTGGATAAGACTCTTGAGAGTCCCTTGGACTACAAGGAGATCCAACCAGTTCATCCTAAAGGAGATCAGTCCTGGGTGTTCATTGGAAGGACTGATGCTGAAGCTAAAACTCCAGTACTTTGGCCACCTCATGCGAAGAGCTGACTCATTGGAAACGACCCTGATTCTGGGAAGGATTGAAGGCAGGAGGAGAAGGGGATGACAGAGGATGAGATGGTTGGATGGCATCACTGACTCAATGGACATGAGTTTGAGTAAACTCCAGGAGTTGGTAATGGACAGGGAGGCCTGGCGTGCTGCAGTCCATGGAGTCACAGAATTGGATAGGACTGAACAACTGAACTGACCTGAACATTTGTTCTCCTTAAATCTGTGGGTATGTTCCACTATAGAGTGCAAGGAAATGCTAGAATTTTACCTTAATTTAATGTTGTCTATTTTGGGGCCTGAATTTCAGGCATCAGACTATTACAGTTACTACCAGCTACTCAGTCTATTGAATCAAAAATACTGATTTAGTACTGTACTTAAAAACATGTTCTGTTTGATTCAATATTATATTCCTTCTACCTGATTCAAAACTGTTAGTATCTTCTTCCGCCTAGGTTCTGAAATTTTTATCTCTATAAGCTGGCAAAAAAAAAAAACACCTAGAAAATCTTGCAATTTGGGAGGCCACACTTAGTAGTTTACCCTAGGTATATTGATGTAGAAAATGAAGCAATTCCTTAAAAAGAAAAAAAAAAAAAACAACTAACCAATGAAAAGAAAATAGTTGGCACTTACAGCATGTTACCTAGAAATCTCCTAAAGTAAATCTACCATTTCATTATGTATATTAATTTTTTCCCACATTATCACAGGCATCAGTGCTTCTAAAGTTTATCCTGCTGTGTAATAGGGTTCCCTGTTCTTCAACTTCAACAGCATTTTCCTTAACCTTCCTTAAATGTACACCAAAGTTTCCTTGAAATCCGGGAAGCTTCACTAGTTGTCTCTCGAGCACCCTGCCAACTGTTTTAAATTATTTCCTTGTCTTGGCAATTGTGAATTGTGCTTCAGTGAACATTGGAATGACCAGGAGCTGACTGTGGCTCAGATCATGAACTCCTTATTGCCAAATTCAGACTTAAATTGAAGAAAGTAGGGAAAACCACTAGACCATTCAGTATGACCTAAATCAAATCCCTTATGATTTTACAGTGGAAGTGAGAAATAGATTTAAGGGACTAGATCTGATAGAGAGTGCCTGATGAACTATGGACGGAGGTTCGTGACATTGTACAGGAGACAGGGATCAAGACCATCCCAGGGAAAAGAAATGCAAAAAAAAAGCAAAATGGCTGTCTGGGGAGGCCTTACAAATAGCTGTGAAAAGAAGAGAAGTGAAAAAGCAAAGGAGAAAAGGAAAGATATAAGCATCTGAATGCAGAGTTCCAAAGAATAGCAAGAAGATATAAGAAAGACTTCCTCAGCGATCAATGCAAAGAAATAGAGGAAAACAACAGAATGGGAAAGACTAGAGATCTCTTCAAGAAAGTTAGAGATACCAAGGGGACATTTCATGCAAAGATGGGCTCGATAAAGGACAGAAATGGTATGGACCTAACAGAAGCAGAAGATATTAAGAAGAGGTGGCAAGAATACACAGAAAAACTGTACAAAAAAGATCTTCACGACCCAGATAATCACGATGGTGTGATCACTCACCTAGAGCCAGACATCCTGGAATGTGAAGTCAAGTGGGCCTTGGAAAGCATCACAACAAACAAAGCTAGTGGAGGTGATGGAATTCCAGCGGAGCTATTCCAAATCCTGAAAGATGATGCTGTGAAAGTGCTGCACTCAATATGCCAGCACATTTGGAAAACTCAGCAGTGGCCACAGGACTGGGAAAGGTCAGTTTTCATTCCAATCCCAAAGAAAGGCAATGCCAAGGAATGCTCAAACTACCACACAATTGCACTCATCTCACATGCTAGTAAAGTAATGCTCAAAATTCTCCAAGCCAGGCTTCAGCAATACGTGAACCGTGAACTTCCAGATGTTCAAGCTGGTTTTAGAAAAGGCAGAGGAGCCAGACACCAAATCGCCAACATTCGCTGGATCATGGAAAAAGCAAGAGAGTTTCAGAAAAGCATCTATTTCTGCTTTATTGACTATGCCAAAGCCTTTGACTGTGTATCACAATAAACTGTGGAAAATTCTGAAAGAGATGGGAATACCAGACCACCTGACCTGCCTCTTGAGAAATCTGTATGCAGGTCAGGAAGCAACAGTTAGAACTGGACATGGACCAACAGACTGGTTCCAAATAGGAAAAGGAGTACGTCAAGGCTGTATATTGTCACCCTGCTTATTTAACTTCTATGCAGAGTACATCATGAGAAACACTGGAAGAAGCACAAGCTGGAATCAAGATTGCCGGGAGAAATATCAATAACCTCAGATATGCAGATGATACCACCCTTATGGCAGAAAGTGAAGAGGAACTAAAAAGCCTCTTGATGAAGGTGAAAGAGGAGAGTGAAAAAGTTGGCTTAAAACTCAACATTCAGAAAACGAAGATCATGGCATCTGTTCCCATCACTTCATGGTAAATAGATGGGGAAACAGTGGAAACGGTGTCAGACTTTATTTTTGGGGGCTCCAAAATCACTGCAGATGTGACTGCAGCCATGAAATTAAAAGATGCTTACTCGTTGGAAGAAAAGTTATGACCAACCTAGATAGCATATTGAAAAGCAGAGACATTACTTTGCCCACAAAGGTCCATATAGTCAAGGCTATGATTTTTCCAGTGGTCATGTATGGATGTGAGAATTGGACTGTGAAGAAAGCTGAGCACTGAAGAATTGATGCTTTTGAACAGTGTTGTTGGAGAAGACTCTTGAGCGTCCCTTGTACTGCAAGGTGATCCAACCAGTCCATTCTGATCTTCTTTGGAAGGAATGATGCTAAAGCTGAAACTCCAGTACTTTGGCCACCTCATGCGAAGAGTTGACTCATTGGAAAAGACTCTGATGCTGAGAGGGATTGGGGGCAGGAGGAGAAGGGGACGACAGAGGATGAGATGGCTGGATGGCATCACTGACTCGTGGACGTGAGTCTGAGTGAACTCCGGCAGTTGGTGATGGACAGGGAGGCCTGACGTGCTGCGATTCATGGGGTCGCAGTCAGACACAACTGAGCGAGTGAACTTAACTGAACATTGGAATGAGAGAGAGGTCACTCTGAGATTCATATTTCAATTCCTTTGGATATATACCCAGAAATGGGATTGCTGGATATTATGGTTGTTCTTTTTTAATTTTCAAATTGCATATTGTTTTCTGTAGTGCCTGTTACAGTTTACATTCCCACTAGCAGTATACATGAGTTCCCTTTTCTCCACATCCTCACAAGCATTTGTTATCTCTTGTCTTTTCTCTAAAAGCAGTCTTAACATATGTTATTTGTTTTTTGGTGTTGTGTGAGAACCTCTTACATTTTTTATATTAACCCCTTATTGGAAATAGGTTTGTCAGTATTTTTTTTCATTTCATAGGTTGCCTTTTCAATTTCCATAGGTTGCCTTTTCATTTTCTTTACTGTGCAGAAGCTTTTTAGTTTTCTTTGCTGTGTAGAAACTACTTATTTTTGCTTTTGTGGCCTTTGCTTTCATTGTTAAATCTAAAAAGTCATTGCCAAGAATAATTGTTTCCTCTAGGAGTTTTTTTTAAGTCCTCATTAATTCATTTTGAGTTGATTTTTGTGTTTAAGATAGTGATCCAGTTTCATTCTTTTGCCTATGGCTGTCCAGTTTTCCCAATACCATTTATTGAAGAAAATACAGTTCCCTCATTGTATATTCTTGGCTCCTTTGTCAAAATTAACTGACCATATATTGGCCATATAACTGGCCATATATTCATGAATTTATTTCTGGGGCTTTAGTTATATTCCCTTGATCTATGTGTCTATTCTTACATCATTACCATACTATTTTGATTACTATACCTTTGTAATATAGTTTGAAATCAGAAAGTTTGATGTTTCTGGCTTTATTGTTCATTGGCTATTCATGGTCTTCTGTAGTTTCATATAGATTTTAGAATTTTTAAAACATTTTTATGAAAAATGCCATTGGAATTTTGACAGGGATTGCATTAACTTTGTCGGTTGCTTTGGGTAGTTTCAATGCTTCAGCAGTAATAATTCTTCTGACCCATGAACACAGGACAACTTTCCATTCATTTGAGTCATCTTCATTTCTTTCATTAACATCTTGTAGTTTCAGTATATTCACTTCCTTGGCTAAGTTTATTCCTAAGTATTTTTTGGTTTTGATGCTATTGTAAATGGAATTTTCTTTCTTTCTTTTTCAGATAGTTTCTTGTTATATAGAAATGCAACTGATTTTTGTATATTGAGTCTGTATCCTGAAACTATTGAATTCATTTATTAATTAAAACAGGTTTTTTTGGTGGAATCTTTAGGATTTTTTATATACAAGATCATGTCATCAGCAAACAGAGATGATTTTACTTATGTTTTCAAATTTGGACGCCTTTCTTTTCTTCCTTGTTACTCTGGCTAGGACTTCTAGTCTACTACTCTATATGATTGGTGAGAATCGCCTTGTCTTTGTTCCTAATCTTGTGATTTTAATTAAAATATACTTCTTTTTTGTTGTGAATCCATTAAGAAATTATTGTAACTAAACTGTTTTTAATACTTTTGTCCCTTTTCTTTTAAACTAGAGTTAAATGTTAACATACCTCCATATTTCATTAGTATTAGAGTATTCTGAATACTATGTATACTTACTGTTACATGCATATATTTTTGTTTTATCTCGCCGTTTCTGGTGGACAGCTTTGCTGGGTAAATTATTCTTGGTTGGCAGTTTTGTTTTGTTTTTTCCTTTTAGCACTTTGAATATATTATGCCACTTTCTTGGCCTGTAGAGTTTTTTCTACAAAACCCACTTCTGGCATTATAGGGGTTCCCTTTTGGAGAGAAATTTGTTTCTTGTTGATTTTTAAATTCTTTTTAATATTAGGTAGTTTTGTTATTATGTGACCAAGAGTAAATTGTTTTGGATTTAAATTATGGGGTGAACTATTATCTTCATGAACCTGTATGTCCAAATTTCTCCCC
Organism: Bos mutus; assembly: GCF_027580195.1. Lineage (NCBI taxonomy): Eukaryota > Metazoa > Chordata > Mammalia > Artiodactyla > Bovidae > Bos > Bos mutus. Next base: position 55,117,287 of record NC_091617.1, read on the forward strand.
AGGTTTGGGATGTTCTCAGCCATTATTTATTTAACTAGGTTTTCTGCCTCTTTCTCCCTCTCTTTTCCTTATGGGACTCCAGTGGTTAAATCTGTAAGGGTTTTGTGACAGCTGTGATGATTGTTGGTTTCTTCAATGGCAAAAGTTGCTGGGTTCCTCTGCAGAGCAAGTTACTGGAAAGTGTGGTTACCCCCACTGTGTGCTGTCATTTGTTTCTCTTAATGGTATTCCACAAGTCCAGTAGGCTTTCTTGATTCCTGTTCATCCTTTTTAGGTCCTCTGAGTGAATTAACTTCAGATGATCTGCCTTCATAAGAGTGGGACCATACTGTGGCCTTGGGACAGGCCAGGCATGATATCGCTTCGGCTCAGGTCACTTGAGTCACAGCATCAACTACTGTGTAGTCCTTGTTGAGCCCTGGGAGGGGATCTGCAGTGTTGTGGTTTGCAGCAGCACATCTAGGTACAGCAGCTAGGGACCAGGCAGTAGTGGTGGCCAGAGAAAGGAGTGTGCATACACTAGATTGCAGGGGACCAGCTATAGGTACCTGTGTAGCAGACACTGGTTACAGACACATGTGTAATGATAGAGGCCAGGGCAGCCAGCAAGGGTGGAGTCAGCTGTGGACACACTGGCAGTTGGCTCCCAAAAATAACCGTGGGGCCCTTGACTGTCAGTGTGTACTTCTGTGATCGCAGGATCTTGCTCCAGGGCATACAGATGCATACATAGCAGTGCTGATGAGTGATGGGTGTGGACTGTCAGAACGCATGTGTTCAGTCAGAGTTTCTGGCCCCAAGAACGTACGTGTGATGGGAATCGGCCAAGGGAGTCTAGCCTGGTGTCTTCAGCTGTAGAGGCCTGGGTTGGCTTCCAGCAAGAATCCTGGACTACAGAAGAGACAGGGAGGGGAGGGAATTGGGAGGGACTCATGGACGGAGGAGCTTGGTTGGCTATGGTCCATGGGATCGAAAGGAGTCAGACACAACTGAAGCGACTTAGCATGCAGCACAGTAGCTGGTAGTCTGCAAATGCAGATACCTTGGGATGAAAAAAGGTTAAATCTGTAAGGATTTTGTGACAGCTGTGTTGACTGTTGGTTTCTTCAGTGGCAAAAGTTGCTGGGTTCCTCTGCAGAGCAGGTTACTGGAAAGTGTGGTTACCCCCACTGTGTGGCTCTCATTGGCAGCCCCTGTTCTTTTTCTTTGTTCCTAGCCCTTTCTATGCGTCTCAGCTGTGCAGGTCTCTGGGCGGAGTGAAATGGAGGTAGATCCTTCATGTGGTGCTCCAAAAGGTTAGGGAAGCTGGTCATTCACCAACCCCTCTCTTCCCCAGGGAGAGGAATGCTTTCTAGCTGAAAGTGTGCTCTTGGCGCTGAGCAGCGTAGGCCTGAGGGATGGGACAATGCAGGCAAAATCAAGTTTTGTTCTCCCTTCCTTTTCCTATAGTTTTTCTCAAGTTTTTTGTTCCGCTTTGTTGCTGAAGTTTTTTAAGTGGACTCCTGAGCTCTCTCAGAACTGTTTTTGTTTGTGATTAGTTGTCTAATTTTTTTTTATTTTTGTAGGGGGCTAGTAGCTGGGTTCTCCTACTGCACCATTTTGGTGAGAGCACTACCCAAAATGTTTGATGTTTTAAAAGCAATATTTGGCAAATACAGCTTGATACTGTGATATTATCAATGAGCATTTTTCCCCCTAGCAAACCTCACAAGGGTGTAAAATACACTATCATAGAAAAGTAATCGATTTCTAAACATGGTTACCAAAGCATATTTTAAAGTTGTTTATGATTATTCTATTTACTTAGCTTCTAGAGTCTAATGTGAAGATATTACTTTTCCCTTAAAATTCAATGATAGGTACATATGACTAGGTACTGGAGAGATATCTAGAATCTTGAACTAAGAATTAAGGAAATAGTTTTATATTCAGCTGCAATGATTAATTTGTAAATATAATTTTTGTATGTCTAAAACATATGTATTAGATGACTTCCTAAGAAGTCATCTAATTAATTAAGTCATCTAAGAAATTAATGGGTATGTGGGTTTTTATTTTGATGGTTATTGCCCACAGATTTGTACTTGACAGCAATGCACACTGCCACCAATAGTATATGAGAAGAAAACACATCTTTTAGTGCATTTATTAGCTTGTTCTGTATTTACATTACTACTGTACTTTATTAAGGCTCTAAATGATATGCTGGTGAGTTGAAAATGTTCTTGTGCATACAATTTTTCCTTTCTCCAAAGTGTCAACTCTCATGTACTCATGTATTGGATAAATTAGGCTGTTTATATATATTTAAAAAATCCTTTTAAGCTTTTTTTCTTTATTTCCCTTATTTAATGTTGAAAAATATATCCCTTATTCTTTGTTGGGCATAGATATGGAGAAAGTTGAAAGGTAGAAGGAGACAGTGTTAAGTAGGGAGGAAGTAGGTTGGTGATAAAGAGTTATAGTTTTCATTGAATTATTATTTGTGGATACTATCTGTTATTTGTAGAGCACTACTCATATGCCAGGCTCTGTTGTAAACATTCACATGAACCATCTCATTTAATCCTTATGGTCACCTTGAGGTAGGAAGTACTATTTTCCCATTTTATAGATGAGGAAACTAAGGCTTTGAGGGGTGAATTTACCAAGGTAATTTCTAGTGAAGGGCTTCTAGGTTAGGGCTCTTTTGTTCTTTGGTGCCTACCAACTGAGAGAACACATGTTAATACTGACTATAATAATTAGAGTTCACGTATAGTTTGCGTTTGTTAAATGCAAGGCATTGTCTTAACTGCTTTTGTATGTATGAATTCATGTACCCCTCATAACAACCTTGTGAGGCACTTGCTAGTATGATCCTCATCTTTCACATGAGCAAACTCAAGCTCAGAGCTTAAATAACTTTGCCAGTGCCCCCAGCTATGAAAGCCCAGATTAGAACCCAGCCAGGCTAGTGTGAGAGTCCACACTGTGTCACAAATACTGGAAAGATCACTGGCCTGGGAGTCAAGAAATACAGATCTGGATTTGTGTCCCAGTTGTATCATGGGTGAATCCTTGGGGAAATCCCTTTATCTCTCTGGCTCTCTCTACCCTCAAATGTGAAAGCAGGGCATTTGTTTCTGGATAATTCCTGAGGCTTTTCTTTCAGTAACATTTTAGAATTCTTCAAATGAAAAGTACTAAACCAGGCTGCTGCTTTGGATTCATCAACTATTAAGGACAGTCTTAGACTTTAGCAGCTATGTTATTCCACAGCCTCTGAGAATACACCTAGAAGAGGCGCGGCTGCTACAGTTGGACACATTGTCTTCTTCCAGCACATCAGGTGCCTTTGCAACTGTACAGAACAGAGCTCCATACTCCAGTGCATGTTGCCATTTGAAAGCTATTTGTAAGAAGATATCATATGACCCACTTCACATATGGGTGGACCCTCATAAGGAAAAAAGCTCTTAAATTAAAAACAGTTGAGATATATATATATATATATATATATATATATATATATATATAGTCATCCCCTGCTAAGAAAAAATGTTTGGCTACAATGTGACATGCATGCATTTTCTCAGAACAACTCACTTCCTCATCCAGCCCTATTAAAGATCTGTTGCACAGATTTGTAGCCAAGTTCTTAAGGTAGATTTTTTTTTCAACATTTCACAAAATAGGGAAACATTCAGGCATTTACTGGTTATTAATCATCTAAATATTCTAAGCCATCTCTTCTTATTTTCAAGTGAATGCAGATTCAACCAAACTGACTTTTAAAAATATATGAGTTGAGGACTTTGTACTGTTACACCTCCTTTTTCTTTTGGATTCTTGACAAAATCTAGATGAGGAAGGATGAATATAAAAATAAGATCTTTTATATCTACTTCTCCACATATTTGGTGACTGAAGTTAGCCTGGATTTTATTTCTTAGAAATTTGAATTACCTAGCTTCTTTATGTACTTACTTTTTGAAAAAGTGTATTTCTCCAAAGCATACTAAATATAAGATAATGCAGTATTCAAAACTGACTTTAGAAGGAGAAAATTAATGACTTTAGAAGGAGAAAATTAAAGTGAGTCTTTAGGATCAGTTATTGAACGTGATAAGAAGTAAAACTTGCATTCTTAATGGTGCGGTGATATCTGTTAGAAAATTCTCTACCCACAAATTGTTATCAGAGGCTGTTTTTCCTGTTGGCCTTTTTCTTTGACCTGCCAAACACCATGCGCATTGGTTGGAGGCCTCATTTATTCTATGAACAGAGGAAAGCACCTCGACTTACTGTGAAATCCTGCATAATTCTCTCTGAGAACCTTTGTCTGTTCTAACCCTCACTGCTGAGTTTGCCCAAATCTTTTTGCAACTAAAAATGAGATTCTAGCAAAGTAGTCTGAGCTTCTTTGGAGGAGAAGTGATGGAAGATTTTTGGAGCTTTTAAGGCACTTACATTGACTATATTCTTTCTTCTGTTCCAAGCAACTTAGAAATGCAACATTTAAAAAAAAACACACAAAACAGGCTATAGTCAGAAGCAAACATTATGCCTTTCCTTGAATACACAGATGGTGCTTACTCTCTTTGATGTGTTACCCATTCTGAGTCTGTTAGGAAAACATGACTCCTCTCCCAAGTGCATGCCACTGTTCTTTAATATAACATGCTTCAAGCAAGGAAGGGCTATTACAGAACCACCAGATGCTCTTCGCCTTCACATGAACAGTGGTGTTTTCCTCCATGTGATAACATTTAACCTCTCCTATTTTGTTGCGTCTTGTCAATTTCAGGCCAGCAGCATTCACCTCTTCTGGATCTTTCGCCTGCAAATCACGCATGATCCTTTTGATCAGAATTCTTTGAATCAGCTCTGATTCACCTTAATCTTTTATGGGGGCCGGTAAAATGTCACCCATCTTTTGGGGCACAGCAGCCTTTTCCCTTCTACTACTCCTCCCCAGCCTCACAATTGCTTCAATGTCTATAATATGAGCTGCTCACTCACCCCCCTGATACGCCTCCCCGGGGTATTTTACAGTCTTTGTGCGCTCTTTAAGAACTATCATTTTCCCCCTTAGCTGGCCTCTGTAATATACTCCTTCCTACAATTGAGTGAGTATTCATTTCTTCTTTCATTGTGCTATTGAAAAATCTATGTTGTTTTCCTGGATGCAATGTGATTTTTCTCGTGATTCAACTCAATCTGTAGTAATAATCTCTGCTATTAACCACATTGTTTTTGTTTTCATGGACAAATAGACTTTCTGCCCCATAAACCTTTAATGAAGTACATGACCTACATTTCTTCTTTTTTCCTCTTATTTTATCTTTTTTTCTACATGCTTGCAGCATCCACAGACTTGGTTTATAGCTGTAGGTCTGTTGATGTTTTCTGCCTCTCTTACTTCCCCTTCTCCACTCCCTGCTATTGGTCAAATCCCGGATTCTCCTGTGCTCTAAAAACCTAGCCACACTCACCATCAGCATGATAAGCATCATTGGTTAGATTGATGTTTCTCAGGCCCTGCTGTCTATAACTTAGAATCTGGGTGGCTCTGGAGGCTTGAGACTCTGGTGCTCTGTGGTCAGACCTCATACCCTCAGTGTGGTCAGATGCGCCCTCCAACCCCACCAATAACGTCTGGGTTCTCACTAGTAGTGTTTAGCCTTCACCTCTCCACAGCTTACCTTGATTGCTCTAGCCTCTGAACTTCCGACATTCTTACGATGTGTATTATAGGTCCACAATTGTTATCTACATTTGTAAAAATCTCTAGGCAGTTAACTTTTTTTAAACTCATTTTGCACCAAAATCTGACCTGAACTGCTGACTCTATACATAGAGCTATACATAATCACCACTTTCTTCACTTAAATGTGAATGTTCATATTTCCATTGCAAAAATATTTATATGCTTGATTATGGAGTTCTATAGCAAGCTCTTCAGGAGATGTTTTATAAATACATGGAATAAGTATATATCACCTTTCTAAACATCTGAAAAATTCTGAATTCTAAAATATGTATGCATGCTCAGTCGCTTCAGTCATGTCCAACTCTTTGTGACCCCATGGACTGTAGCCCCCCAGGCTTGTCTGTCAATGAGATTCTCTAGGAAATACTGGAGTGGGTTGCCATGCCCACCTCTAGGGGATCTTCCTGACCCAGGGATTGAACCCGAGTCTTTATCTCTCCAACATTTCAGGCAGATTCTTTACCACCTGGGAACCCCCAATCAAAAATATATCCATCCCTAAAACTTTCAGTTAAGAAATTGTGGCCCTGTAGTTATTTGAGGTTATAATCAGATCTGCTGCTGCTGCTAAGTCGCTTCAGTCGCGTCCGACTCTGTGAGACCCCATAGATGGCAGCCCACCAGGCTCCCCCATCCCTGGGATTCTCCAGTCAAGAGCACTGGAGTGGGTTGCCATTTCCTTCTCCAGTGCATGAAAGTGAAAAGTGAAAGTGAAGACACTCAGTCCTGTCCAACTCTTAGCGACCCCATGGACTGCAGCCCACCAGGCTCCCCCATCCCTGGGATTCTCCAGGCAAGAACACTGGAGTGGGTTGCCACTGCCTTCTCCTATAATCAGATCAGATGGTTATATATCTAAAGCATGATAGGCACTGTGATAGAAGAGAAAAAGTAGAAGCATGAGACAGGTTTCCTACTTTTAGTTAGTTTGCATTCAAACTGTCTTGCTTTGTTGTTTAACCACTTGGAAGACACATGAAACAAGGCTGTAAGTTCCTTGGGCAGGGGAACAGATAAGTTCTTTGGCATCCCTATCAGCAGAAAAATATCAATAACCTCAGATGTGCAGATGACACCACCCTTATGGCAGAAAGCAAAGAAGAACTAAAGAGCCTCTTGATGAAAGTGAAAGAGGAGAGTGAAAAAGTTGGCTTAAAACTCAACATTCAGAACACTAAGATCATCCCATCCAGTCCCATCACTTCATGACAAATAGATGGGCAAACAATGGAAACAGTGGTAGACTTTATTTTGGGGGGCTCCAAAATCACTGCAGATGGTGACTGCAACCATGAAATTAAAAAACGCTTGCTCCTTGGAAGAAAAGCTGTGACCAACCTATGCTATGCTATGCTAAGTCACTTCAGTCGTGTCCGACTCTGTGCGACCCCATAGACGGCAGCCACCAGGCTCCCCCGTCCCTGGGATTCTCCAGGCAAGAACACTGGAGTGGGTTGCCATCTCCTTCTCCAATGCAGGAAAGTGAAAAGTGAAAGTGAAATCGCCCAGTCATGTCCGACTCCTAGCGACCCCATGGATTGCAGCCTACCAGGCTCCTCCATCCATGGGATTTTCCAGGCAAAAGTACTGGAGTGGGGTGCCATTGCCTTCTCCGATGACCAACCTAGACAGCATATTAAAAAATCAGAGAGATTACTTTGCCAACAAAGGTCCATCTTGTCAAGGCTGTGATTTTTCCAGTGGTCATGTATGGATGTGACAGTTGGACTATAAAGAAAGCTGAGTGCTCAATAATTGATGCTTTTGAACTGTGGTGTTGGAGAAGACTCTTGAGAGTCCCTTGGACTGAAGGAGATCCAACCAGTCCACCCTAAAGGAAATCAGTCCTGAATATTCATTGGAAGGGCTGATGCTGAAGCTGAAACTCCAATACTTTGACCACCTGATGCAAAGAACTGACTGATCTGAAAAGACCCTGATGCTAGGAAAGATTGAGGGCAGGAGGAGAAGAGGATGAGATCATTGGATGGCATCACTGACTCAATGGACATGAGTTTGAGTAAACTCCGGGAATTGGTGATGGACAGGGAAGCTTAGCATGCTGCAGTCCGTGGGATTGCAAAGAGTCCAACACGACTGAGTGCCTGAACTGAACTGAACTGATTGGCAGAATATTGCTAATGATGAGGGTATTTCAGTACAGACTGTTTATTTCCAGACCATTTAGAGAAGACTGAAGTTTATCTCTGTAGAGATCAGTTCTCATAAACAGTAGAACCAAAACTTCCAGCAGCTCTCAGGCTACGTAGATATCCCTAACATGATGGCACTTCTCAGGAGCCTTGTGTCTGAACTAACTGCCCAGAACCAAGAAAAGAGCTGCTGCTGCTTCAGTGGCCCCTGCTGATGGCTCCCAAGGAGGCCTCTCCAAGTAGGATCCATTCTGATCAGGGGCATCCACAGCCTATGGTCATTCCAGCTTGGGCAGGGATTAGATAATTCTGTCACTTTAAATGCCATGAATATGGAATTAATTTGAATATCTTATGAATTGATATTTTAAAAATGCTGCTTCTGCTCTTTCCCCCAGAAGTTCACCTTTAGTTCTTAGTTTCAAATAATGGAAGCGATCATGTCCTAACAGACAACTCCTTTCAGTATCTGTGAAGGAATGTCAGTTGAAGTGGCATTTACAACAAATCCAGACTTGGTGGATGACGTGTTATTTGTAGTTGTTAGCCTGTTCTGGGGGCTAACAGAAAATACTTAAGGCTTTGTTTGGCCATTTAAATCATGTGTGCATGAAGACACAATGCTATGTCAACTGTTGTTTAACTGTTAGTAAGGAGTGTTTGGGCTTCCCCGGTGGCTCAGGTGGTAAAGAATCCGCCTGCAATGCTGGAAACCTGGGTTCAATCCCTGGGTTGGGAAGATCCACTGGAGAAGGGCATGGCAACCCACTCCAGTATTCTTGCCCAGAGAATCCCCATGGACAGAGGAGCCAGTGGGCTACAGTCCATGGGGTGGCAAGGAGTCAGACATGACTGAGCGACTAAGCACAGCACAGCACAAGCAGTGTTTCTTGCCTGATAAAGAAAGGCATCTCTTAACAGCGTATCTTAAACACTCAATTCTGAGTCTAGGGTAGTTTGAAGGTGTGCAAAAGATCCTTGACTCATTTTATGAGCTAAGCAGCCTTATCTCCACCAGAAGGATCCTCTTCCTGTGTCATTTCTACTGCACCCTCCTCCTTAAACCACTGGTGCTGTGAACTCTGTTGCTGTCACTGACAGTTCTGGTTGTGCTTAATCCAGGAGCTGGATTCCAGCTCAAGGAATCTTTGTGCAGGTTGCTCAACACATTAGTGCCAAACTAGGATTATATCTGCTTCTCTATTTCAAACAAAATGGCCTGCTTTGGGCTTTATATTTACAAAATTGCAGTCCCTGAAGGTTAATATTAGCTTTCCATAGCAGGTGATTTCTCTTCTGTCTTGGCCTTCTTTACTATTATTAGGTTATTTTCCTTTAGAAGAAGAAACAGTGTATGTTACCTATATATCTTTTTTTTATTTTCAGGAAAATTCACAATTCTTACATTCAATCAAATGTAAGACCCCAAAGGAAAAATACATGTAATTATTAACTAAATATATTCCAGGATCCTTTAGATTGTTCATAGGAGAGTAATCATTTAGTGAACAGATAAAGACTTATTTATATTTCATTTTCTTCCTTTTTATTACACTCTCAATAGAATTGTAGGTTATTGGTAAGGGAAATGATTCCTATATATTATTCTCACTTTTCTTCAGGAAGGAATATAAGAGTAGTGGTACTCTACATTTAATATATTATGTTTTGTTTCACAATCTAAAATATATTTGGTGTTAAAGATTTTTAGGAGGCTCTTTTTACTTTTTTAAATCTTTTTAAGGTAAGAATAGCATAACATTAACCACAGAAAAGTTCTTATTAGAGTATCTTTTTTCCAGTACCATGAGTTCAGAAATGATGAATTAAATGTAAGACTTGGGAAGGCCCATATTAGTAGTTTCTTGAGAGGAATTAGAATTTGGTTTGTCAAGATAATATTTCTGTACATAGTAACTTGGAGTACAGTACTGTGCCTGATACAGAGGAGGTAGTTAACCCCTTCTTTGAGGGCGTTTAGGTGCATAGATGAATGTATATCAGTAGCTCTGGATTGAAGGTTTACCCTGTGGGCAAATTTGGAGATAAAGTGGTATGCCTGAATAATTGGTACAGCATTAAGGCAAAGGGTTAAGAGCAAAGATGCCCACTGTGACAAGCACAGCATAGCATTCTGGTGTTAAAATGTGCAGGTATTTATTAGTTGTGGAAATTAGCACATATGAATGCATAATCATTTGGTTTGTATCCTTCAATGAGTGGCATTAATGATGGGGGAGGAAATCTTAGTATTGTATGTGAATGTCTTTTTTGCCTGCAAATAATTTTCTATCATCTGTCTGCCTTAATTAGGTATTTGGCTTTGCATACATATTACAATTTAGGTGAAGTATCACTCTTTTGTGTAGTTTAAGGTAAGGATTATTAAGTAAGACCACAGTCAAGGCAAGAAATTTCATTAAAATGTGTCATATCAGATTTTACTTTGAAAAATTAAAATCTAGAATGTATACTCAGTAAAAGTAATGCATTTGTTTACCAGTGATAAGAAGGAACACTGTCTTCCTTTTGGATAAGACAATGTTTTCAACAACTGCTAGGCTGTTATAATTCTGTGGGGACTTAAGAAAAACCCAAAGCTACCTTGTGGGATAAGACATCTAATATTCTCTCTTATAAAAAGCCTCATGATTTAAGTCTGCATTTGAAAAGTTTGCCATGAGGATGTTCTGTAGGCATTTCTGCTTGTAATTGCCTCATTACAATCTTTAACATTATAAATTAAGGGCCTAGACATTTCATTTTAAGGCACTAACCATATCATTGAAGGATATAAACCATAAATCAGGAGGGAAAATGCCCTTAAGTTAATTTTATAAAGTATTATCCCACAGCAAATGACCATTATGTGTTCAGTCCTGGGCTGGGGCAGATGAAACTTCAGGACTCTGAGAGTCCTAGCTTGCTCAGGAAAAGCCCTGCCTTTCTTTTTCCTCAATAGAGGCTGAAGCCCGAGCAGGAAGTAAAGTAACTTAAGCCGTAGTTTGTATTTGACCATTTCAGACGAAGGTGACTCAGCAGGTGGCAAAACTCTCGAGTACTGAACATTACCAGTCCTTCCCCTCAGTTTTATGCCCTCTCCCCTTTCAAATGCCCATTGTATTCTTCCTTTTGGGGCCTCTTCTACAGTAAAATTAGGAAGAGACTGGATATACTCATAAGAGGAAGGTAGGCAGCTTTGTGTGATGGTTTAAGACACAGACTGAATTTGAATCTTAGCTCTTTGAACTTGGGAACATTGATTTAACTCTCTGAGCCTCAGCTTCCTCATCTCCATTATAGGAACAGTGATAAAATTCACCTTTAGGAGATGTATGTATAAGAATATAAGGACATTCAAAACTTATTGTACAATACTTGCCTTAAGGGACGAGGAGTAGGGGAAATACCTTGTCGGTCCTTACAAGTTACACTTGTTCTTTTTACTGTGCAGAGCCTTTTTATCTTCCATTTACCTTAGACTCTCTTCTCCAGTCTGTCTTTATAAAATTTCTGAGTCCTAAGGATCTAGAATCTATTTTCATGGTGTTCACACTCTTTTTTTGAACCAGTTCAGACCTAACTGTGCCCTATTTTTGTAGTCGGGACTTTAGACCCAAGGCTTCTAGTCCAGGCACAGGTTTCTCAACATATTCTAGCACCCAAGACTTTTTTAGGGACTGCTGACTGAGAGTGAGAGTCAGAACAGATCCTGTGTATGGATAATACATCAGCAAGTGTTTGTTGAGCATGTACTCTGTTGAGCACCATATAAGATTTGGGGGAAACCTCCCAGTCACCTTCTTAGAGTGTTAACAGGGAAGAATTTATACAATGGAGTTCATGGACAGAACATAGAAATGAGACTTCAGATCAGATCAGATCAGTCGCTCAGTCGTGTCCGACTCTTTGCGACCCCATGAATTGCAGCACACCAAATGAAATGAGCCTTATTCTCCCAATAATTAGCAAAGAGGAGTTATAAGCAAATAAAATATCAAGTCTTAGGGCATAAGATCCAGAAAGTCTTTATGCATTCAATCTGTATAATGTATAGTGCATCGATCATAATTGATTCTAGATACTAGATACCTAAGAATTAACTAAAAATTAGTGAAAACAATTTCTCAATTTAAAAGGAAAAGGTTGATTAATATAGCACCCCTTGACATTCACTGAGGAAATGTCCACAGGCTTTTGAGAAACCCTACTTTCTTAAGTACCCCTGTCTTTTATAGAATTCGTAAATGAGTTGAGAATAACAAAGACACAGCTTAGCAGTTGCTGAGCTCATTAACTAGCTAAATAACTATTCCATAACACAAATCTCAGTCTGTATTCAAATCTGTTTCTCAACAAAGTTAGAAATTACAACCTGTCATAACCTTGTAAAATTCACTCATGAATGGTTAAAACCAGCAGTGTTAAATCTGTAAATGCCAAGGGTCTACTATACTAATAAGAGACATTCATGTGAATAGCTTGGGTAATTATTGCAGAGAACAGTAATAATTATATATCTCATTAAACAAGTGCCCAATTAATGTCGTAGTAAATTTTGCTTGATTGGAACACAATCTTTATAGTTGCTCATACAACATAGCCGGCCACTCTCACAACTATTAATAAAAGTGAAAGGGAAATTGACTTCTGGTTCACCGTTTTAGTCATGGTTTAAAGAGGTACTTGATAGCAAAGTAATATCCTTCGTGCCTTGAGGAATCCATACTTAGTGAATTATGTATGATAACCATTTCCTCATGTATTATTCCTTTAGTGTGGTAAAATCATATCTGTGGATTAGGAACTCAGTCACTAGAACACAAGTAAGCAATTGAATATTATAGTCGAGAAACTCCTGCATCAAGGATGATCTGGTATGAAGTATTTATTGAGAAGTTACTATGTTTTTGTATCACACCAGATTCCAGACTGTCAGTGAATTCCCATTCTGATTCCCTCCGTGTGCATACTCCTGCAAAACTGAACGACGATGATAAAATGGAAAGGCATAGTTTGTTTGCTTTTTTTAACCAACTTTATTGAGATATAATTGGCATAATACTTGACCCATTTTAAGTGTACAGTTTGATAAGCTTTGCCAAATGTATACATTCATGTATACTATCTCAATCAAGAACATTTCTATCACCTGAAAGACTTCTTACACATACCACGCACCACACCTACTGTGATTTCTATCACAGAATAATAGTTACATTTTTTATAAAGAATTTCACAGAGGAAGGAAGACAGCATGCTTTTGTGTGTCTAACTACTTTAGCATAATATTTGAGATTTATGTTGCATAAATAAATGTCCTTTCATTGCTGAGTAGTACTCCTCATTTTATGAATATGCCACGATTTGTTTAGTATTAAAATGTAGAGGACTGTTTTCATTTAAGATTTTGGGATGAAAGGAATAAAAACTTCTCTTTTTTTTTTTTTGTAATACCTTTTCCTGGTTTTGTTATTAGAATGATGCTAATTTCATAAAAGTAGTTACAAAATGTTCTCTTTTCTCTCATTTGCATAAAGAATTTATGAGTAGTATTAATTCTTTAAATGTTTGGTGGAATTTACTAGTGATCCCATTAGGGCTGTGGAAAGAAGGATTTTGTGTCTTTCAAGACATTTCAGGCGGAATCATGACAGTTTATTAATAAGTTCATTATTCATGCATTCTTCACGTAATCTTTACTCTGAGATTCTCTGGTTTTATAAAAATAGTAAATATGAAAATATTTTGTTATGTCTGGTGTACTATAGGTGGTGGTATAAAGTTACCCAAAGAAGTGATGTGGAAGCTTAGCAGATGCTTGAATTGGGAAGGAAGCAATGGAGGAGATACTAGGTATTACATACCAGGTATGAAGTTGTAGAGTGCTTAGTTTATCAGTTCAGTTCAGTGGCTCAGTCGTGTCCGACACTTTTCAACCCCATGGACTGCAGCATGCCAGGCTTCTCTGTCCGTCACCAACTCCTGGAGTTTACCCATACTCATGTCCATTGAGTCAGTGATGCCATCCAACGGTCCCCTTCTCCTCCAGCCTTCAATCTTTGCCAGCATCAGGGTCTTTTCCAGTGAGTCAGTTCTTCATATCATGCGGCCAAGTATTGGAGTTTCAGCTTCAACATCAGTCCTTCAAATGAACACTCAGAACTGATCTCCTTTAGGATGGACTGGTTGGATCTCCTTGCAGTCCAAGGGACTCTCAAGAGTCTTCTCCAACAAAACAGTTCAAAAGCATCAATTCTTTGGCACTCAGCTTTCTTTATAGTCCAACTCTCACATCTATACATGACCACTGGAAAAACCATAGCCTGAACTAGACGGACCTTTGTTGGCCAAATAATGCCTCTGCTTTTTAATATGCTGTCTAGGTCATAACTTTCCTTCCAAGGAGTAAGCGTCTTTTAATTTCATGGTTGCAGTCACCATCTGCAGTGATTTTAGAGCCCAAAAAAATAAAGTCTGCCACTAATTACACTGTTTTTCCATCTATTTGCCATGAAGTGATGGGAGCAGTTGCCATGTTCTTAGTTTTCTGAATGCTGAGCTTTTAGCCAACTTTTTCACTCTCCTCTTTCACTTTCATCAAGAGGCTCTTTAGTTCTTCTTTGCTTTCTGCCATAAGGGTGATGTCATATGATATGACATCAGATATGTCATATCTGAGATTATTACTATTTCTCCTGGCAATCTTGATTCCAGCTTGTGCTTCAGCAGCCCAGCATTTCTCATGATGTACTCTGCATATAGGTTAAATAAGCAGGGTGACAATATACAGCCTTGACGTACTCCTTTTCCTATTTGGAACCGGTCTGTTGTTTCATGTCCAGTTCTAACTGTTGCTTCCTGACCTGCCTATAGATTTCTCAGGAGGCAAGTCAGGTGGCCTGGAATTCCCATCTCTTTCAGAATTTTCCACACTTTGTTGTGATCCACACAGTAAAAGGCTGGGCATAGTCAATAAAGCAAAAATAGATGTTTTTCTGGAACTCTTTTGCTTTTTCAATGATCCAGCGGATGTTGGCAGTTTGATCTCTGGTTCCTCTAATCCAGCTTGAACATCTGGAAGGTCACGGTTCACATATTATTGAAGTCTGGCTTGGAGAATTTTGATCATTACTTTACTAGCGTGTGAGATGAGTACAATTGTGCGGCAGTTGAACATTCTTTGGCATTGCCTTTCTTTGAGATTAGAATGAAAACTGACCTTTTCCAGTCCTGTGGTCACTGCTGAGTTTTCCAAATGTGCTGGCGTATTGAGTGCAGCACTTTACAGCATCATCCTTCAGGATTTGGAATAGCTCCGCTGGAATTCATCACCCCCACTAGCTTGGTTCGTAGTGATGCTTCCGAAGGCCCACTTGACTTCACATTCCAGGATGTCTGGCTGTAGGAGAGTGATCACACCACCGTGATTATCTGGGTTGTGAAGATCTTTTTTGTACAGTTCTTCTGTGTATTCTTGCCACCTCTTCTTAATATCTTCTGCTTCTGTTAGGTCCATACCATTTCTGTCCTTTATTGAGCCCATCTTTGCGTGACATGTTCACTTGTTATCTCTAATTTTCTTGAAGAGATCTCTATTCTTTCCCATTCTATTGTTTTCCTCTATTTCTTTGCACTGATCATTGAGGAAGGCTTTCTTATCTCTCCTTGCTGTTCTTTGGAACTCTGTATTCAAATGGGTGTATCTTTCCTTTTCTCCTTTGTTTTTCACTTCTCTTCTTTACACAGCTATCTGTAAGGCCTCCTCAGCCATTTTGCTTTTTTGCATTTCTTTTTCCTGGGGATTGTCGTGCTCCCTGTCTCCTGTACAATGTCATGATCCTCCGGCCATAGTTCATCGGGCACTCTGTCTATCAGATCTAGTCCCTTTAATCTATTTCCCACTTCATTGTATAATCGTAAGGGATTTGATTTAGGTCATACCTGAATGGTCTAGTGGTTTTCCCTCCTTTCTTCAATTTAAGTCTGAATTTGGCAATAAGGAGTTCATGATCTGAGCCACAGTCAGCTCCCAGTCTTGTTTTTGCTGACTGTATAGAGCTTCTCCATCTTTGTCTGCCCTCATAGTCAGCAAAAGAGTCTGAAATGCAGTACTTGGATGCAGTCTCAAAAATGACAGAATGATGTCTGCTCGTTTCCAAAGCAAACCATTTAATATCACAGTAATCCAAATCTATGCCCTGACCAATAATGCTGAAGAAGCTGAAGTTGAACGGTTCTGTGAAGACCTACAAGACCTTTTAGAACTAACACCCGAAAAAGATATCCTTTTAATTATAAGGGACTGTAATGCAAAAGTAGGAAGTCAAGAAACACTTGGAGTAACAGGCAAATTTGGCTTTGGAATACGGAATGAAGCAGGACAAAGCTCATAGAGTTATGCCAAGAGAACACACTGATCATGGCTTAGTTTATATTCCCTTATAATCTTAGGAACTGAGAGAGGATGGATGGTCCTTCAGCAGGTAATGAGTTTTAGTTATCTTGTTAAGCTGAAGTTTCAAGAGGTATATGCCCTTTTAGAATTTAAGATGTTGAAGTTTTAATAGATACTATCTTTTCATTTATCTCTGAAGATGGCAGATGCTTGAACATATTGTCATGCCAAGAGGTAGGAATCCATGGCAAATATGCGTGAGAGAGTTGAAAAATAAGAGAACGATAGGGAAGTTCTTGTAGATGTGGGAGTGATCTGCAGTAATTTTCTCTAGGCTTAAGAAAATTGTAGAAGAGGCGGATGGATGTCAGTTGGGGCTAGAAATTGGAGGGAACATGTTAGAGAAACATTTGGGAAGGTAAGAGAATGTGTTTAAAAAATAATGTTTAAGGTTTATAAATTAGAGTAAAAGAATGTGAGCAAAAGGAAGACATGGAAGGAAGTATAAGAGTATTTTGAGGATGAAATTATGATATGAGAGAAGACCAAAAGGATTCTAATTCAGTAGGGGAATAATGGTTTCAACTGGAACTCTAGTTTGTAGTTTTTCCACTGCCAGAGCAAGCAGTGTCCAGTGTGATTGTAGACTTGTTGACAATAGCAGCTTGAAATCTTGATTCTGTTTATCACTGAAAATAAACTTTAGTAACTCTTAAAGCTCTGTTTATGGGGTTTTAAAGTCTTATCTAAACAGAAAGAATAAAATATAACACATAGTAACATGTGGAGATTTATTTTTGAGTCAGAGAAAGTAAAAATATTCATTATGATAATACAATTTGAAAAACTAGTTTGTTAGTACCTTGGAAGACAGGAATGAAAATCTACATGACTTTAGTGAATCAGGAAAGTAAGTATGGGTTGCAGCTCAGTAGAAATTGTTACAAGATAGTACATGTAAAGTAGGGAAGTCTAAGTATGTTTTAGAGATTCAGACTCTCTGAAGGCTTTCTGGGAAAAAAACACAAGAATAATAATATATACCATATATCCACCAATTAAAATACCATAGGTTAATTCAGTTTACATATGCAAAGCACCAGTCACATGTGAGGTATCATGTAAGACACTTTTCTATATATTCTTGTGATTAAATTTTTTAGAAAGTCAGATATATAACATTTGGAGTAGTTATGGACTAGCAGAAAGAGAGCGCATTTATCAGCCACTATAAAATTAAGTTCCTAAGGTATCTGGTCAGAAGCTAGATGCCAATACATGGCAGAGGCAGGCATCCATAGTCTTTGTCCCTAATGCAGGGCCATCCCTAGGACGTGTGGGACTTCTGTCTATATAAAGAATTTGACCAACTGTTCTATTACAAAATTCACGGACTCATGTGAGGTGTAATGATTTATTGATAGAGAATTACAATATTAGATAGAGAATAAGAACTTAACATTTGCTGATTGTCCAGTCAGTGAAGGTGAAGACTGCTCGTGGTGTCCAGGCACCATTTCTTCCTGCTCTGTCCTAGGAACTCTCTTTTCTTGTCCAATATTTTCAAGTGTACTTGCTGATTTTAAAGCTCAGGCCATGAGAAAAGGGTAGCTATGCTGTTCTTGCTCATAAAGCCATGTGTGTATGTGTTAGTCATTTAGTCGTGTCTGACTCTTTGCGACCCCATGGACTGTAGCCTGCCAGGCTTCTCTGTCCATGGAATTCTCCAGGCGAGAATACTGGAGTGGGTTACCATTTCCTTCAGGGGATCTTCCTGACCCAGGGATCAAACCCAGGTCTCCTGCATTGTAGGCAGATTATTTACTGTCTGAGCCACCCATAAAGCCATGGCTTATCTAAAATAGCCAGGAAACAAAAGAAAATGCTAATTTTAATTTTAGGTGTTTTTTTTTTTTTCTGAGTCTATTTTTCTTGGACCAGGATCAACTATGTAATTTGTAGTCTCAGTGCAAAGCAAAATGCAGGGCCCTTTGTTTAAAAAATAAGATTTTCATTATGGAGACTGGGTTCCTATATGGATGTAAGAGGTTTGGCCTCAATGAAACGTGTCCTCATATTCTCCTGCCAGCCGCCAGATGCTCTGTGGTGTGGAGGGCATGCACTCCTGACCCCAGACTTCCCTGTACCAGCACTCAGGCCCCTGGCCAGGGCAGAGGGCAGCAGCAGTCATGGGACAGGGGAAGAGAGGGGAAACTGGGAGGGTCTGGGGGTGGCAGCCAAGAAATCATAGACAAGCAGAAG
Organism: Bos mutus; assembly: GCF_027580195.1. Lineage (NCBI taxonomy): Eukaryota > Metazoa > Chordata > Mammalia > Artiodactyla > Bovidae > Bos > Bos mutus. The sequence continues at coordinate 55,135,855 of NC_091617.1, forward strand.
GAGGCAGGACACCCTTGGGCTGAAGTTATAGGTCCCTGAAGCATGCTCTGTTGTCCTTTTGGCCATTTACAAACCACAAATTCATAATAAAATCATTAAGCAATCTAAGGTGGCAACCACAGAACATTGAACCCCAAAGTGGGACCCTTCTGAGCACAAGGCCCCATGTGATTGGTCCATGGAACAGGCCTTGCCTTGAATTTTTACCATTGTGTACTATGAGTATCAACTGATCATGCCAAAAGCACCCCAGAGTCATGCAGAATGTGACGGGGGAACAAATTTGTCACAGATATCTTATGCTTTGGATAACGTGGCATATGACAGAGGATATCAAGAATTGATAGTTCATATTTCAGTGAAGTTATTAGTTAGTGATTGACTTATTATTATGAAAGACCCACAGGCTAGGGTGTGGGTTTGGAGGAGGATGGCCAGGAAAGGCTCGCTAGGATTGAAAGATAAAAACATTAGGAACTAAAAAACAGATCATGATGTCTGCTATAATAGAGGTATAAATAAGAATAAGAACAACAGGAAAAGTAGGAGTAAATAAATTAACTTTGATGGGTACTGCAGAAAAGCCTTTTAGGAAAAAAAAAATTGACTTTAGTCTGGCCAAGATTGGTAGTATTTCAAGTGCCAGAGGCTAAGTGGCAGACATTCCAGACTAAAAAGACAGCCTAAGCAAAGACAGTGAAATGAAGAACATGCTGATAGATGTGCCCACATGCTGGGATTTTCAGGCATTCTTGTATTACAGTTCTTGAACGTCTCTTTTCTAGGCGCAAGCAGGGCTTATAAGAATATAGGTTTAGGAATCAGACAAAGCATCCACCACTTACAAGCTGTGTGACCAGAGACACCTTACTTAACCACTCTGAGCCTCCATTTTAGTCATCTGTAAACTAAAGACCTGGGTTTTACAGAATTATTATAAAAATTAAATGAGGTAATGTCTGTAAATACTCCAGCCAGCACCCTCAGTCCAGTGAAGGAGAAAGCAAATAGATGTGAAAATTACACATGCTGTGAAAATACAGAAAGGAAAGTGACTCTCTCTGCCTGAGGGTTTTGTGCTCTGCTTCCTGAAAGAGATGATATTTGAACTTGGGGCTGAAAGGTAAGTATGTGTTTATAAGCCAAGGGGAAGCTGAGAAACATTCTCTCAGGCTGAGGTTTAGAAATGATGAATCCCTTTTATGAGCTGTTTGGGGTTGGGAGACAAGGAGTAGCGAGAGGAAGAGAAGCAGACCATATATACATCTATAAATAAAAACAGAATAACCTTTCATTACCACCCCAAACCCCTTTTAGCCGATTCAAAATATCAGCCTCTTCCACCAGGAAGAGGCAAGAGCCCTTCTGTGCTGAGTGCTCCCTTGAGTAAGATGCAAACCAGTTTGCATGAGAGCTTCTGTAGGAGATGTTCTGTGCATTTTCTTCCTCTACAAGAAGGCTGGAGCTGAGAGAGAGACAACACTCAGGAAATGCCGTTGCTTTTCCCATCCTCACGTGAAACAGTTTGCTTCATTGGCAGACATTTAACAAGACACGGTTGGCTCTTTAAAATAGGAGTCTTAGTGGTCTTGGTTGATCTGTTTTATCATGTGCTTTGTGCTTTAAAGTGCATGTCTTTTTCTGTCTTCTCCCTCCAGACTGAACACTTGCCTCTGCAGACTCAGTTCAAAGAAAGAGAGACTGGAAATGTCCAGCACCCTGTGAGTAACATGATCCTCTAACGGGGTCAGCCCAGGTGGAGCCAGTGACCACCATGTTTATTAAAAGATCATTTTATTTCCATGCAACTTCATTTTCTTCCCCTCTGCTATATGAGCACCTGTAGTGTGATTTCGTAAAGTCCTTGAGCTGGTTTATTCCTCTTAGAAGTAATCAAGTTATATGAAACCAATAACCTGACAGAGGATCAGTACCAGCGACAACACAGAGCACCAGGGAAGTTCATTTTATGGTGTCAGCTGTGACCCAGAGTCAAGCAAGGAAGAAAGGTCAAGATAAGAGGCTGTTTTTTGAAAGCATTTCTTATTCTCAGCCATGTTGGGCATACAGTCAGATATTACCTATGCATTTCACTGTATCTCTCCCCTGATTCCCCATTTCTGAATCCTGAGGCTTCTTTTGGTTTGGTTTTGGTTATTTAATTTAAATCTCTGTATTATCTCATGCATGGATTCCAAGCTTGAGCCTTGCTGAGAGACTCCTGCAGTTCACAACCTTGTTTTTCTCCAGTTTACCTTAACTGATACCAGTTCCAAATTTCGAAGCCTGAAACTGACCACAGTCCCCATTAGTCACAGTTTTCTGTTTAGGAGATGCCATCACTCTTAGGTATTATAAGCAACAAGTGACTAGAAAATGATAAGCTGTTGACACCTTGCCATTCAATAAATAGCTTGTGTGTAATGAATTCTGTGCTTGCCTGTTTTCACCCAAGAGCTAGAAAAAATGCAAACAGCTGCTCAACTAATGTAAGCAATGTTTGAATTTTTAGAATGGACTGAATAGCAGGAGATTCGACTGTGAAGATGAGAATCCAGTGGGGGAGGACGGGACTCAGCAGATGTACCCCTTGTATGATCAGATGCGCTACCAAGACGGGAGCCCTGGCAGACACCATCCATATAGCGACCTGGAGGGAGTCTACATCAATCCCCGGGAACATTATGTGTGAAGGTCCTCTTTCTCCAGTGCTGTTTTAACAAATGTTTATTCTTAGATTGGGGGGAGAGAAACTGAGGCCAATAGTTATGATTTTATTCTCTTTCATATAAAGCAATCCCAGTCTAAGTGTATCGGAAGTTGTGATGAATGACTTGGCTCCAAGAGCGAATTTCTTTCTTTCATTAAGAGTTTCTTAGCCACCAGCTGTGTTTGTGAACTTGACTCTAGCTTTGTGTGTTTCTGTGATGATGGCGTTTAACTACTAACACTTGGCCTACAATGACATGTTCATTTAAAAGTAGAGCATCTGCCTGGGATGACAGCAGTGATTCTCCAGAAAGAAAGGCCCCAGCTGGGAATATTAACCTCACTGGGTCTCAGGCAGACCAACCTGTTCATTTGTAATTCAAACAGGCAGAAAAAAGAGCTCAGAATCCATCTCACTAATTATGTCGTGGAATTTGGGCTTTCCTGACTTGTTTAGTACAGTTAACAATACCTGCTTACAAACAAGAGGCTAAGAGGCATACTTTATTGTTTATCCCAAAAACATAACAAAAGGCAGTTTAAACCTTCAGGTCTGTTGGTTGCTTTTATACTCTTGTGATATTGTACTGTGTGTTCCTTCTTATGATCTCAGGATCACCAAGGTCCTGAGGGATGTATATTTCTTGCTATCATCAACCTAGTCTTGATGAACTGTGTGCTTACCAAGGTTCTTCTCTTACTCGGTCATTGTTCCCACAGTTCTGTTCTTTGCAGTCCAGATTAGCCCATTTCCCACCTGTTAAAATCTAAAAGCCCTTTCTAAATGGTGGACAGCCTTGAGCCTTTTCCCTCTTTTCTGTGGTATTATATATGACAGGCTCAGCTTTCACTGCTGAAATTTCTTTCAAACTAATCCTGTCCACACAGGCTTCAGCTACCCTCTGCATTCTTCAGACTTCTTATTGTCCATGTTTTATCTACCTCAGGGGAAAAAAAAAAAAAAAAAAAGCCTGATGGAAAAAGTACCATGAAATAATCCTTGCTTTTAAAAGCCAGGTCAAAAATTTGAAAACCTAAAAAAAAACAAAAACAAAAAAGCTACATTAATATGGCCTGTGTGCTAAACCCACATGTGGTCCTTGATCCTTCCTCCGCATCTTTACCTGGTCAATAATAAGTGTAAAGAGATGCTAATAGCAGATATTACAGTGACTGGCTTACTAGTGTTTTCTACAACATCTTGGTGCCTGCCAGTGTCTGTCTGGAATTTTCTCACTTCCCTTTGCCAACTTTTCCTCACTGAGCTTTGAAGGTAGCAATTATAATGGGGTGAGCAGAGTGGGGAGCATAGGTACACGTGCAAGTGTCAGTGTCCCGTCCTCACATCTTAGACAAGCATTGCTTTACTATGTGTTCTGGAAGCTTATGGGTCTGTCACAGATATGAAAACACTGCAGACTTGTCATATATTAGGAAAGAGTGACATAAGCACTGAAATAAAATAGTACACATTTCCAACCTAAACTTCAAGGGATAGGAGAATATTAACATAGATTTCTACTAGGATACCAAAGATAAGTTATGATTCACATTCCTCTGACTCTATTTCTTGCTTGTGTATTTATTTCCTTTTTTCAGTTGCCTTGCTTTATCAGAAAAATTATCCAAGTTGTTCTACAGTAGTAATACAATGCCACCCTCCTTTACATGGATGACCGGCAGTTCTGTAAAAGATTATAGTTGTCATTGCTATTTACTTGCTAAGTCATGTCGACTCTTTGTGACCTCATGGACTAGCCCACCAGACTACTCTGTCCTTGGGATTTCCCAGGCAAAAATACTGGAGTGGGTTGCCATTTCCTTCTCCAGGGGATCTTCCTGACCCAGAGATGGAACCTGCATCTCTTGCACTGGCAGGCAGATTCTTTACCACTGAGCCACCTGGGAAGCCCCAAAAGATGATAGTTAAATGGAACCAAAGGGTAAATACCAGGGACCATCATTGCTGTATCACTGCACTACCTCAAAATAAGTTCACTGCCCTTGCTAGCAAGCTGGCCCAGAAAGAAGGTACCTAACTTTATTACTTGAAATCCCATCAGCGAGTTAATGTAACTGAAGGTATAGGGATCCTTGCAATGTCTTCCAGTAGAAAGTTGACTCTAGACAGAGCTCTCCTTGTTAAGGAAGTGGTTTATACATACTGGATGTTACAGTGGAAGATACTGAGGTGCAGTCACTCCTTTAGTGAGCTTTAAAAATGGGGGATGGTTTCTTGGGTCCTGGTGGGGAGCAAATTGTTGGATTAGTGTTACAAAAGAAAACCTTGGACCTCAAGGGGAATTGAGATGTCTTCATTGGCACTAGGGAAAGAGATTGGAAGCACTGAGCTTCAGAACCCTTTGACCTGTATTTCTGCCTCCCTACCAACAAGTAGCCACTATTGCAAGTTTTTACATTCTTGGTGTAGTTATAGAAAAGAAATCTCAGGGTGTAGACACCTCTTGCAACAGCCAGCTAGTTCAGTATCCTCTTTGCTTCTCTGTCAGCTATGATATTTCTTTAACAAACTGGTAGATTTTATAGCTGTTGGTCCCTTACATGGGTCACAGAAGCTGTATAATTGCTTATCCCTGTGCCTTCCATCTGTTCTCTCTAAATACTGAGGGGAATAGAATGGAGCTTTAAAAGGGTTTGATCAACAAGCTCCCTCAAGCAAAAAATGCCATCCAAAATTAGCTTGTTGATCTCTAAATTTGGAGTCTAGACCACTTGAGGATGGACAGTTAAATTTGGAAGTCAGACTCTTCAAGATCCGTGAGTGAGGCTTAAGGATGTAAGCCACAGCTGATACTAGATACTCTTCTCATAACTGGTTTATTAAAACACACTGAACCAGAAATAAATCCCAGAGTGCTTATCCACTTATGCTTGCAGCTTTGCATTTCAAGGGGGAGTGTGCATGCTCCATCTTAAACACACAGCCTTGATTTTGTAGATAGCCTAACCTCCAGGAGCATGCATCATCGCTGCAATAGCAGATCACCAGATTCTTTGCACACCACACTGAACTAGTGTCAGCATGACTTAGGATTGCTCTGACATAATGGGATAAGAATTTAGATTAATTCTTAAAAGGCAGTGGTTTGTTTTCTCTTCTATGAGGGCTCCTCTATCCTTGGCTTTCTTATATGTTCTATTCAATTTTAGAACATGTAAGAAGGCCAAGGATGGAGGAGCTTGGTGGGCTACAGTCCATGGAGTCACAAAGAGTCAGACATGACTGAGCAACTGAGAACACACACGTAAGAAATAGTGTCGGAATCTGCTAGTTAACTTTGAAGACTCTTACCTGTCCTTGGCTTCCCTGCAACATGCACATGTGTGTGTGGGGGGCGGGGTGGTCAGTTGAAATGAACGTAGAAATGTCAGGGCCTCTACCTGTGGTTTAGTTCTGTGCTTCTCTTGTTCCTGTGCTGAACTGGCAACACCCTTCATCCTTGGGCAATTTGCAGAAACTGTTGTTTGTAAGCCTGTTCAACTGTGGACTATGCCTGGATTCATCTTATGGCCCTTGAAAGGTATTTGTGTTCCTTCCATTAAAATTGTTGTAAGCTGGACTTTATCAGTTTGGTCACTTGCAATTATTAGATGATTTGGTGGGTTTCTGACTGATAGCTCAGTTGGTAAAGAATCCGCCTGCAATGCGGGAGACCTGGGTTTGATCCCTGGGTTGAGAAGGTGCCCTGAAGGAGGGAAAGGCTACCCACTCCAGTATTCTGGCCTGGAGAATTCCATGGACTGTATAGTCCATGGGGTCGAAAAGACTCAGACACAACTGAGTGACTTTCACTTTCACTTTTGGTGGCTTCCAGTAGATGAGGGCTGTAGGTCTCCTCCCCGCAACCTTACTAGGTGGTATATTACACGGAAATCAGGTTTTAAGCCAGAGTCTGCATTATTCATGTACATAAACAAGCAGGCACCAGAACAGACATCCTATAATAGTCAACCTGTCATGTAAGCTTGAAAAAGTTCCCACTCCATTCTTCTAGAGAGACTATCAATATTTTGTGTAAAAGGGCTATTAGAAGTGAATCCAGTAATACTACAGCTGCTTCAATGTCAGGCAGCCTGATTCTGTTCAACTTCTAGACACAGAGCAGGTTAGTACTCTAGGAATCCTAGAGCTAGTGGGCTTGCTAGCTCTGTATGCCCTGTTTGTGAAAGGATGGAGTGCCCTGTAGTATTTTTGCCAATCCACATACCTTTAACACCATTAATCTGACCACTGAAAATAATCACCTATTAACAAAGTCTCTGGTGCTGAACTCTTGTGGTAGTAGCCTCTGAAATAAGCTTTTTGAATGCTAACTAACAACCTTTGGAGGCTATATTCCCAACTAGGAAATTTCAGATGTTAACTAAACGCTTCTAGGGTGTACGGTAAGACCATTTAACAATCGCCAAAATAATTTAAATTACATTCAACATAACAGAATTTCTTAAGGATTCGTTGTTACCACACTTTCACACTGGGATGCACTATATTCACCGCTCTAAAGTCAACCACCTGCGGGCATTTCTCCTTAGTGGCAACCTTTTCCTGCTTAGGATGGGGGTGTGTGTGTGTGTCTATGTGTATGCATGTATGCATCAGAGAAAGAGGGGAGAGAAGCCCACTTAAATTCACAGTTGAAAAAAATTTTGGAGTTCACACATGCAAGAAAATCCTCACATCTATAAACATCTGTTTCCAGCCCATTTTATTACCTTGCTTTGGCATTTTTTTATAATACTTTAGCATTATTTCTGCAAAAAGGTTAGAAGTAGGTTCAGATGCCTTTTTGCCTTAATTGCCAAAATATATAAAGTAGTTTATTTCTAATGTATTTCCATTTAATAGGAAAAGTTTGTCTAGTCATGTTTGTTTGATTGTGGAAATTTGGAACTACAAGTAGACTAGAATAAAGAGAATGTCAGCAATTCAGATGACACTAAACATCTTTTTATCAAACATTATCAATTGAGACTATGATGTAGACGTTCCTTCTATATTTCAAGGATAAGGGAAACCACCATTGACAAAGAAAAGGATTCTCCATTCCAGAGACTGGGAATAAATTCCTTTCATTGGTCCATTCCCCCAGAATATCCCAGCCAGTGTTTGGGGGATAAGGCCATGATGTATATCAAATTACATACCTACATACCGCCCTCACCAAAAGTTCGGTTCAGTCACTCAGTCACGTCCAACTCTTTGCAACCCCATGGACTGCAGCACGCAAAGCTTCCCTGTTCATAACCAACTCACAGCTTACTCAAACTCATGTCCATCGAGTCAGTAGTGCCATCCAACCGTCTCATCCTCTGTCCTCTCCTCCCGCCTTCAGTCTTTCCCAGCATCACGGTCTTTCCCAATGAGTCAGTTCTTCACATCAGGTGGCCAAAGTATTGGAGTTTCAGCTTCAGCATCAGTCCTTCCAATGAATAGTCAGGACTGATTTCCTTTAGGATGGACAGGTTGGATCTTGCAGTCCAAGGGACTCCCAAGAGTCCTCTCCAATGCCATAGTTCAAAAGCATCAATTCTTCGGTGCTCAGCTTTCTTTATAGTCCAACTCTCACATCCATACATGACTACTGGAAAAACCATAGCCTTGACTAGATGGACCTTTGTTGGCAAAGTAATGTCTCTGCTTTTTAATATGCTATCTAGGTTGGTCATAACTTTTCTTCCAAGGAGCAAGTGTCTTTTAATTTCATGGCTGCAGTCACCGTATGCAGTGATTTTGGAGCCTGAAAAAATAGTCTGTCACTGTTTCCATTGTTTCCCCATCTATTCGCCATGAAGTGGTGAGACTGGATGTCATGATCTTACTTTTCTGAATGTTTAGTTTTAAGCCAACTTTTTAATTCTCCTCTTTCACTTTCATCAAGAGGCTTTCTGTTCTTCTTCTCTTTCTGCATATCTGAGGTTATTGGTATTTCTCCTGGCAGTCTTGATTCCAGCTTGTGCTTCATCCATCCCAGCATTTTGCATGATGTATTCTGCATGTAAGTTCAATAAGCAGGGTGACAATATACAGCCTTGACATACTGCTTTCCCAATTTGGAACCAGTCTGTTGTTCCATGTCCAGTTCTAACTGTTGGTTCTTGACCTGCATACAGATTTCTTAGGAGGCAGGTCAGGTGGTCTGGTATTCCCATCTCTTTAAGAATTTTCCAGTTTGTTGTGATCAAAAAGTTCTAGTTATATGCAGTATCTGTCACCTCTAGCTGTGAGGTGTAAGGATAAATGCCTGCATTTCAGATGTTGTGAATATTTCTGGAAAACAGCAGCACCTCCATGAATTATAGGTCGGCCGGGCCTTGTCCTCTAAGGACTCCCATTCTAGAGCTGTGTTGTTTACAGTTGCCACTTGCATACAGTTTATACAGGAAGCATATCATTTACTGAGTGCACGCGCACACACAAACACACATACACGTACACACACACAGGTCATTTAGACCCAAGGAGATAGACTGCTGCTGCTGCTGCTGCTGCTAAGTCACTTCAGTCGTGTCCAACTCTGTGCGACCCTGTAGATGGCAGCCCACCAGGCTCCCCCATCCCTGGGATTCTCCAGGCAAGAACACTGGAGTGGGTTGCCATTTCCTTCTCCAATGCATGAAAGTGAAAAGTGAAAGTGAAGTCGCTCAGTCATGTCCAACTCTTCGCAACCCCATGGACTGCAGCCTACCAGGCTCCTCCACCTATGGAATTTTCCAGGCAACAGTACTGGAGTGGGTTGCCATTGCCTTCTCCAAGGAGATAGACCTAATGGACTTGAAATTATTACTAGATTATGACTGTGATCCCAAACAATCTTCAACCTGCTTTCTGAGATATTTCAATGTTTTACTCCATCTAGAGGTAGGAGACTAAACAGTTCCCTTCTTGAGATTTTTCCCAGCATTACTATTTAAAGACTTTATGATCAGATTCCCTGTGGCCCAGCAGGACCCCTGATATTATGGCCTGAACTGGTTGTATTTATTATTGTGGTACAGGATTGAACTGTAAAGTTGATTGGAGGAGACTGCAGGGGAAAACCCCTTGGGAATCCAGAACATCAGATTTGCCACACTGGCTTAGAACTGTGGCCTATCCTGCTACAAATATGTCTGACAGCCATGAATAAATGTCTTATGTGTCTCCTCCAGAGGTTAGGAATGTATTTCAAGCATTAGTAATGTCCCTTAATAACTCACAGTGGGTTTATAAAGACGAGAGTTCCATTGATTCCCAAATGCATGGACACCGTTGTTTTAGCTTTCATTATTCTTGCCAATAATGACCAGCTTTTCTGTTTCTTTTTTTTTTTTTTTTTCCTTTAATCCACCCTAACTCATTGATCAGGCTAAATTAAATTCCTCTCAGAAGTCATGTTGCTGGCTCCATGTCCATCATATTTTAGCTACAGGCAGCATTATTTTGTCCTAAATGCCTTAGTTTGCACTTATCCACACTGTGGCTTATTAATGCCTCTGTTTTTTCATGTGGTCTTATGAGAACTTATTGCTATATTCTGTTCAACTGAGCATTTCAATACCCGGAAGAACATTTGTCATCTTAGGTTTCACTATGTACTTGAAATTCCAAGTTCTTTGTAGAAAAATGTTAAGTAAGTGGTGTTGTTACTGGATCCCTGGATTATTCCACTTGTCCATCCAGAAAAGTTCCTGTTTATCCTTTACCTTCTGTTTCTATTTTTAAACCAAAGCTTTAAGACATTACATCTGCTCCAGCCTATTCATTCTCCATGTGAGAATTCATTCTTAGCCTCTTAACTTCATTACTTCTCACTTTCATCCCTAGTAAAAAATTAGTAGTCTCCACCTTACAGGAGTTTTATGGAGTGCAGGGAGAATAAGATGTTTAAGGGTTGTCTTCAAGAAAGCTCCTACTTTTAAAGTGATTTTGTAAAAGCCCCTTGGTTTAGAAATGAGAAACTCTATAGCTATTATTTTTTCCTATCCTTGTTTTGCTATTTATATGTCTGAAAAGTGATCTCTGTCTGAATAGAGTCTGTACTCCGGTTTTAACTTTCTTCTCATTAACCCGTTTCACACTGAAATTGTCCTCTCTACCTTGTCCACCCTGTGAACTTTTTACCTACAGAGCCAGAACTAGTTCTCCCACAATAAATCCCACATCACTTACTTCCATCATTGAACAAATTAATGTCATCCAGAAAGAGAATCTGGCTGTGGACATAAATCAGAAAGTAAATGTGGTCTCACTCTGGCCCTGGTGAGATCTCACTATGGTGCCTTTGTTTTCCCTTTATAAACTGGGGTTAATTCTGCTGTTTCACAGCACCTGGGTAGTGTGAATCTTGACCAAAAAAAAAAAAAAAAAAATGAAAAGCTTTTTTCAAATGTCTTATACTATATATATATATAAATGCATAGTGAATAATCTGGAGAGTCCTCAAGTAGAAATGTGTTTTTGTGTAGCTCAATTCAGAGAAGTTTTCAAAAGAAATGTTTTACTAACCTGTTCTTTTTTTTAAGTGAAAATTAGTTTCTAATCATTTGAACCGTCTCAATTTTTCAGTATGGGAAGAGATTAATAGTATACAGAAAATACCCAAGTTACATTTTAACTGTTAAAACTGAAGGGGTTGCATAATAATATAGTGAGGTAAGGAGGAGGATTCTAGCTCAAATGTATCAAGATATAGAAATACAGAGATTAGCTTTGGTTTTGAAATTGTATTATAAATAGTAGATGTTAATGTGGTTGTTTATAGATACTCTTTATTTTTAAGTTACCAGAAATTGTCTTTTATTTTTGCAGTTTTGAACTATGTGGTTCTTGATATGTTTTGAATAAAGTTTTTATCAACTAAACTTTTTCATTTTCATTATTGATAAATAAAGTATGATTAAAATATACATAAAGATTAGTAACCTAATTACATGACTATAAAATTCAAGATTTAAAGAACATCTTTCATAGAAGTAGTAAATTTCTATACTGAAGTCCTTTTTTAAAAATGATTTTAACAATAGTAACAGGAGTACTTTTATACTTCAAGCAATATTGTAAATATTTTTTAAAACGTGACAAGTTACATATTATTGTAATTGCTTGTGAAAATTACTTAATACTTTTTAAATGAAACTGAATTTATTCCATTTAAAAACTGTTCTTCATTCCTGATTAGTCTTTAGGTGTTAAAATGTCCCTTCTTTAATGAAATGGTATTAGTGCTAGATGATAAATTTTAATATGTTCTTACATTTTTTAAGTTGGAATTCCTGAATTTTTTTAGGGATGGATGCTTTACTGATCTGTTAACTCTCAAAATAGGAACCACTTTAAAAGAAACATTTTATGGAGATACCATAATTTTCATCCTCTTAAATTCTAAAAGTCAATGCTGTTTAGTTATTCAGAGAATTTTGTAATCATCACCAAAGCCAATTTTAGACTATTTTCATTGCCCCAGAAAGAAGCCCACTCCTATTTGCTCCTTGCCTCAGTCCCCCTTCCCCTTCCCAGCCCCTGGCAACAGCAGTCTACTTTCTATCTCTGTGAATTGGCCTATTGTGGACATTACATGTAAATAGAATCACGTAATATGTAGGCGTCTTTCACTTGGCATAATGTGTTCAAGGTTCAACCATGCTTACAGCATTTATTCATTTCTTTTTATTGCTGAATAATATTCCATTGTATAGATATTCCACATTTATCCAATCCTCAGTTGAGGAATATTTGGGTTGTTCCTACTTTCTGGAAAGAATTATGTATTATTCATGTACAAGCCTTTGTGTGAACATATGTATTTATTTTTCTTCCATATATACCTAGGAGTGGAATTGCTAGATCATGTGGGAACTCAGACTGAACCTTTTGAGGAGCTGCCAGACTGTTTGCCAAAGCTGCGGCACCATTTTACATTCCTACCAACGGTGTTTGAGGGTTTCAGTTTCTCCCCATTCTTACCAATGCTTGTTGTTATCTGCTCTTTTTAATTATAACCATCCTAGTAGATATGAAGTGCTGTCTCACTGTTTTATAATTTCCCTGACTGCTGATGATGTGTTTTTTTTGTCTTGTTTTGTTTTCTACCATCCTTTAAAAATGTAAAGTCATTCTTAGCTCATGGGTCATATTGCAGGCTGGTTTTGACCCATAGTTAGCTAACCTCTGACCTAGAGGATAAAGAAAGATCATTAAACCAATATTATAAATACACTGTGTATGTTCATCAATGTAGAGGAAAGCGTGAGCCATTGTGCCAAAGAAAATAAAATACTTAGGTATAAATTAAACAAAATCTATATAGGGTCTCAGTGATGAAAATTATAAAATGCTGATGAAAGACATCAAAGAAAACCTAAATAAATAGAGAAACTTACCATACTCATTTGTTGGAAACTTCAGTTGGGAAGGGACATACACAGTTGGCACCTGCAAGGTGGTGCCTCCTGGCTAGTACAGTGTTGACATAGACCATCTCTTACTGCACGTATGACATAGAGTCATCAGAAACTAGAGCTACCATCTTCCTGACTGTCATTGGTCTTCACCTCCACGCCTGTCTGTCCTGCCATTATATTGTTAGACTCCCAAATAGCCTATGGCTCTTTCTCAGCCTTCATTCTCTGAAATCATGGCCATATTGCCACAAGACAGATAACTACATACCCTCACACTTCCCAGAAGGTCAAAGCAGTGTTGGAATGAAGTCAGAACAAAGGTGAACATGTTATATCTTAGTTGGGTATTGAATGGGTAGGAAATAGCCAGTAAACAAAAGAGCAGACATACTCTACACAAATAGTTGGTTTGGAGAAGAATTCAAATTAGGAGTCAAAAAAATTGGGTATGATGATTGTTCATGTTTAGATAACAGAATCATGAACTCTTGCAACCAGATATTTTTGCCTCTGAATTTCTTCTCCCCAGAGGTTCTGGGAAAAGCCTTGAGATTTATGCTTTCACCAAGAAGTAAAACGTGGGGGAAAAAAAATCCCTTCTACAACCTGAAATTGCTGCAAAAAAGCTCTAGAGAAATTAGATGGAAAATCATCCAGAAAATAATTAATTCATATCTCAAACTTTAGCCCTTGAAATTCTAGTCTAATTGTGTGTCTGTGTATGTGTGTGCATGCACATGCTCAGTCATGTTTGACTTTTTGAGGCCCTATGGACTGGCCGGCTAGGCTCCTCTGCCTGTGGAATTTTCCAGGCAAGAATACTGGAGTGGTGTGCCATTTTCTCCTCCAGAGGATCTTCCCATCTCAGGGATCTACCTCGCATCTCTTGCATTTGCATTCAGATTCTTTACCACCAGCGCCACCTGAGTTTCCAAGTTGTCTTTAGTTCATGAATCATTATTAAGAACATCCCAACCTTTTTGTCCACAATCTGCCTCTCTGCTTCTAAACACTTCTCCTCCTACTTACTGATGGTAAAGCCCAGAGGTGCAGTGTGGGATTGATGCTTTTGACCTGCATTTCTCAGCTCAGAGCAAACCAAAAAGCTGCTTTGCTGGGCAGAAGAATGTTACCTTGCTCAGTGCAGCAGATGGGCAGAACTGTTCAATTGCTCAGAGCTCACAGTTGCTAATTCCCTAAAATTTGGATTTTCTAAGTAGAAATGTGCAGGGCATAGAGACTTAAGCTGCGACTTCTCTATAAACTCTCCCATTGTTGTATTGGCTAAAGAGGAAACAAAGCCTTTTCTAAAACGTATAGCACATGTCAACTTTCTGGGTTTTCAGGCATAGCCCTGCTTTCAAAGTTGGTCTTGATTTACCTGTGTTCCGTTAACTCAGAGGTTCTCAAACTTCAGCTTGCATTAGAATCACCCAGAGAGTTAGTTAAAACTCAGATTCCTGGGTCCCGCCTGCAGTTTCTGACTCAGTCGGTCAGGGAAGAGACCTGAGGAACTGCATTTCTAAGAGGTTCCCAGGACAAGCTGCCACTGGTGGTCCTGTAAGACCATAACACTCTGCAGGCCCCCTTGGCTGCTGCTCTTACCTGGCTGTTCATTAGGGTAACTTCATCCACCTGGCTTGCTAGGCATTCGCACTCTTGGCCTTATCATGTGGGATTCTCACACAATGATGAGGGTGAAAGAGGAGAGTGAAAGAGGTGCTTGAAACTCAACATTCAAAAAACTGAGATCATGACATCTGGTCCCATCACTTTATGGAAAATAGAAGGGGAAAAAGTGGAAGTAGTGACAGCTTTCATTTTCTTGGGCTCCCAAATCACTGTGGATGGTGACTGTAGTGAAATTAAAAGATGCTTGCGCCTTGGAAAGTTCTAACAAACCAAACAGCATATTAAAAAGCAGAGACATCACTTTCCCGACAAAGGTCTTATAGTCAAAGCTTTGGTTTTTCCAGTAGTCATGTACACGTGTGAGGGTTGGGCCATAAAGAAGGCCGAGTGCCAAAGAACAGATGCCTTCAGACTGTGGTGCTGGAGGAGAGTCTTGTGAGTCCCTTAGACAGCAAGGAAATCAACCCTGAATATTCATTGGAAAGACTGATGCCAAAGCTCCAATACTTTGGCCACCTGATGTAGAAAGCCAAATCATTAGAATAGACCCTTATGCTGGGAAAGATTGAAGAGGAAAAGGGGGCAGCAGAGGATGAGATGATGAGATAACATCAGCAACTCAATGGACATGAATTTGAGCGAACTTCGGGACACAGTAGAGGACAAAGGAGCCTGACATGCTGCAATCCATGTGGTCACAGAGCTGGATATGACTTAGTGACTGGACAACAACAACAAGAGAGTGTGGGATTCTGTCGTGGGGAAGGGTACTCTCCTACTCCATTTGTGGTACTTTCATCATTGCTGAGCATTGGTGATACCGAAGCTCCTCGTTACGATAGTCCTGGCAAATAATGAGGCCATGCCTCATTAGCATCACCTTGATACATGGTATTGCCTTTTTAGTTAGTTTTCAGGCCTCACATAATATAGAATTATGTCGTGTTTGATATGTCCATACCCCTAAGCCCTTTAATTCTTTGCTCCTCTATATTCCAGGACATTCTGGCATTCCAACTTCACTTAGTAGATGGACCATTGCTTTTTCATGCTTCTAGGTACCATGCTAGACATCATCTCCTAGGGTTCTTGACTGGTTGTAAATCCTGTATCTTTGAAGTATGCTCCCAAATCAATAAACTCTCCCTCATCTGATCTTATGCTCCAGCCCTGCTCAGTCACACAGCCTCAGAACCCAGTCCAACTGGTACTGCCTTGCATCTGCTAGTGGATGTTGGCTAGGCCTTGCAGCTTCTTTGGAGTGAAGTCCCTTTATTCCTTATCAGGCCCAGCATTTCCCAGGGTGATTATGCTGTGACTTAATCCTACTTAGAAGCCTAGTAGCCAGGAGGAGAGGTGTGGGTAAATCTTGAGTAGGGCATATGCTATCTTGAAGGTGGCAGTGGCATCTATATTGACTCCAAGCAAGAGGGAAGTGCTAGCAGAGAATTCAGGGGAGTTGCAAAGAGTCAGACGTGACTAAGCCACTAAGCACAGCAGCACAGAGGACAAAGATTAGTCCCGATTTGCCCAGGACTGTCGAACTCTTAACACAGAAAGTCCCACCGCCCAGGAAACCACTCAGTCACTGAAAATCAGGACAGTTGGTCATCCCAGGATTCTGGAGATTCAACATTTTCAGGGGAATCTTCCCAGATATTCCCATTCCAAGTGTCAGCGTCTCCTTTCCCCCAAGTAGTAACAGGTCTGCTTGGTGAGGTGTTTAACCGTTTCTGGAGATCAGCACTAGGTCTACTCCTGAGTTTGGCCTCAGCTGCAGGATATGCAAGCCTATTAACTTAAGCGAGATCCTCTGGTTTTTATATTTGACTTTTCTATGGCCTAATAATTGCCTGCAGCTTTTCATTATGCTTTGTGTATCAGTGAAAGTATTAGCTTCTCAGTCATGTACAACTCTTCCCAACCCCATGGACTGTAGCCCACCAGGTTCCTCTGTCCATGGAGTTCTCCAGGCCAGAATGCTAGAGTGGGTTGCCACTCACTTTTCCAGGGGGTCTTCCCAACCCAGAGATCAAACCCAGGTCTCCCACATTGTAGACAGATTCTTTACTATCTGAACCACCAGGGATGCACTGGTGTATATCAGTGGCACTTAGCAAAATTCACACAATCCCATTGTCCTTATAATTCCTACATGTTCCTTAGGACTGTCCCCTTGGGCCAGAGGGTGCCCGTGTTCCCTCTATCACCAGCTGGGTTCTCATTGCCTGTCATGTGACTAGGGATTTGGCCCCCAAATCCTGTGTTATTGATATACTTTGAGGACCACTCCTGGATGCACTGTTGTAGGTTGGCTTCTCTGGAAGCAGATGATGAGACAGGATTTGAGTGTACGGGCGTTTTTTTTTTTTTTTTTTTTGACAAACACCTGTGGAAGGTAAGGGGCTGAAGCAAAATAGGGCAGAAAGACATTAGAACTGTGAGGAAGGTCTGTGAAGCATCGATCCATCCACAGGGAGGTTTGTAGCACGCATGTCCCACGTTGAGCTGAAATGGCTCCTGTCCATGCCCTGCCCCCCTCATTGGATGTAGGCTGCCCAGAAATGGCATGTTCTTGGGTGCGGAGGCCCTTTGCAACAGGATCAAGCCGGGAGCTGAAAGCTGGGGCAAGTCCTTTTCTGAAAGGGGATGTGGGCAGTGCCTTTCCACTGACTACACCAAGAGAGAAACTGAAGTAAGCTGATTACTTTCATTAGATTGGTTACTGTTTTTTTTTTCTCTAATTTTATTTTATTTTTAAACTTTACATAATTGTATTAGTTTTGCCAAATATCAAAATGAATCCGCCACAGGTATACATGTTAATTTATTCTTGGACTAGGGAGGCTTTGTAAGCGGCAAGATAATGTTTAATTATCATACTTTCTCTATATATTCTGCCCCTATCTCCTTCCCCTTTCAAGGGAGTACTTTCTTCATCTCAGGGGAGGTTTTATTCTTTTCTGTGGTTTTTCCCAGAAGCCTAAACCCATTGTTCTGAGAACAGAGTTTGAAGAGAAAGGCAATTTCTCTCAAACTAAAAAAAGATGCTCTAGGATGGTTGGTGTCAAGAGATACAGAGTTTCGGGTGTTTCTGTGTATTTAGAAGAGCCTCAGAGAAGGCAATGGCAACCCATTCCAGTACTCTTGCCTGGCAAATCCCATGGATGGAGGAGCCTGGTAGGCTGCAGTCCATGGGGTTGTTAAGAGTCGGACACGACTGAGCGACTTCACTTTCACTTTTCACTTTCATACATTGGAGAAGGAAATGGCAACCCACTCCAGTGTTCTTGCTTGGAGAATCTCAGGGACGGGGGAGCCTGGTAGGCTGCCGTCTATGGCGTTGCACAGAGTCGGACATGACTGAAGCGACTTAGCAGCAGCAGCAGCAGCAGAGGGAACAATTCCCCAGTAAATATGGGCGGTGAGACTCTTCATTGTCCTAGTCTCAGCTGAGAAGAGCAGTAGGGTGGTGAACCTGAAGAGACACCACCCCTCCTCCCCACTGTGTCAGACCCCAGGACTTTGAAATAATCTTGAAACAAATAAGAATGTTACAAAAATAGCTTTGAATTTCCAGTCTCACCTGTTGGAGTAGAAACATGGTTTTAGAAAAAGCTGACTAGAAGAAAAGAAAGAGGTGTGATATTGATTGTAGTCTTGTGTATAAAGACTGATTCTTACCTGCTTCACTCATGTGAAAGACCATAATGTCAGTCTCTCCGTTCCCCAACACTGTTAATTGCTAATGTCCTTTCAGCCTCCCAGTTCCTTCCACACACACTTTCTATGTCCTTAACCATCTGGACCACATATTACCAGATGGATGCAGAGATGTTGAGCACTTTTGCAAAGCCTTGCTCCAGCTCCTCTTGTCCATCTCTGAACAGGAGCAGGCCCATCCTGTCCTCCACCCCAACTCCACTGGTTTGTTCATTTTTTAAGATCATTTGAGTATAGTTGGTGTGCAGTGTTATGTTAGTTTCTTCTGTACACCAATGTGCATCAGCAATATGTATGCATATATGTCCCCCCTCTTGAGCCTTCTCCCACCCCACCATCCCATCCTTCTGGGTCATCACAGAGCACTGAGCTGAGCTCCCCGTGTTATACAGCAGCTTCCCACTAGCTATCTGTTTTACACATTCTTGTTCCGTCGCTCAGTTATGTCTGACTCTGCGACCCCATGGACTGCAGCACACCATGTTACGCTGTCCTTCACTATCTCCCAGAGTTCGCTCAAACTCATGTCCATTGAATCGGTGTTGTCATCCAACCATCTCATCCTGTGCCGTCCCCTTCTCCTGCCTTCGATCTTTCCCAGCATCAGGGTCTTTTCCAGTGAGCCGGCTCTGGGCACATAGCAGTGTATGTCTGTCAGTGCTCTTCTCCCAGTTCATTCCAACCTCGTCCCCTCCACCACAGTAACACGTCTGTTCTCTATGTCTGTGCCTCTATTCCTGCCATTGGTTTATTCTTGCATTGATCTCAACTCAACTCTAGTCCTACCAGTATTTCTTTATAAGAGCACTTTAGCGAAAACTTGACTCCACCCATTTCTTGTTTTATCCTCAATTTTTTTTCACTCTCACGTTCCCATCCTGTCCTTTGTATCACTCATCTCATATCTTTATTTTTATTCCTTATTTTCAGTTTCCTCATATCTGAGGTTCTTTGAAATTTCTAATTGTAAAACAGTAAATTATATTTGTCATAAGAAACCTCAAAAGACTCTTTTTATAATAAACTTTTAAAGTGAATAGAACATACTAATACTGATTTCTGACCAGTATTAAACTGGATTTTATTTTCAGTAATATCAAGGAGAATTAAAGATAGAAGAGGGGAAGTACATGTTTGAAAACCTCATCAGGAATATCCTGGAAAGAAAAGGTTGAGATTTTTTCATATAGCAGGTCACTTGTGAAGTGAAGTGTGAAAGTCACTCAGTCATGTCTGACTTTTTGCCACCCCATGAACTATAGCCCCGCAGGCTCCTTTGTCCGTGGGGATTCTCCAGGCAAGGATACTGGAGTGGGTTTCCATGCCTTCCTCCAGGGGATCTTCCCAACACAGGGATCTAACTGAGGTCTCCCGCATTGCAGGTGGATTCTTTACCAACTAACTCACCAGGGAAGCCAAAGAATACTGGAGTGGGTACCCTGGCCCTTCTCCAGGTGATCTTCCCAACCCAGGAATCAAACAGGGTTCTCTTGCATTGCAGGTGGATTTTTACCAACTGAGCTACTGGGGAAGTCCTAGCAGGTCACTTAATGGGTCTCAGTTAGTTGTACATCATGCTTCAAAGATGATTTCCTTCTATAAAGTGTGCAGCCTTCTGCACATTTCATAGAAGGGAACATTCCATTCCCTTCTATAAAACCCAGCCTCATGTTTCAGACAGGGCTGATAAGGAGAGTTAAGAGCAGGGTTTCTGGGGAGAGGGTGTGCATTCCTTGTTTCCTCCTTGGCTCTGACACCTTTGTACAGCTCCCCATACTTATCACCAAATTCTCCATCTTGGAGCTCTCAGCCATTTTACTCTCAACCCTTCTCAGCTTTCTGTGACATTTATTTATTCATTCATCCATTTATCTGATATGTGTGATTCAGTGCCTACCAAGGTCTGCTGCAGATACTGAGACTATGGCAATGGACAAAACAAACATGGGTGGAGAGGGTAAGAGAGACAGGAAACAGTTTAATAAGTTGTATGTTAGAAAGTGATGCATATGAATGAAAAACAAAGTAGGGAAAGGAGTTAGAAAATGTTGGGGGCATAGGGTTTATAACTTTGGGTAGAGTGTCCAGGGAACGCCTCACTGAGAAGGTGATATTTAGGGGGAAGTGGGAAGCTCTAGGGGATATCATCTGGGGAAAGAACTATCCAGGCAGCGGGAGCAGCAGGTGCAAAGGCCCTGTGGCAGGAGTGTGGCCTACACATTTGAGGACTAGGAGTGAGTAAGTAGCAGATGAGATCTGAGAAGGAAAGGGAGGTAGGCACTGACTGAATCAGGTAATCAGTCCTTTGTGGGGTATTATGAGGACTGTGCTTCTTGTGTGGTTTAGGAGTCATCAGAGAGTTCTCAACAGAGGAGTGATATACATTGCTTATACATTAAAAGGATCACTCTGGCTGCCATGATGGAAATGTTCAAAGCAGGAGAGGACCCCTGTAGGGTGTCTGATTCAGAGAACAGTTCAAGCATTTAGCCGAGAGGCTGTGGTAGTTAGATCAGGGTTTGGGCAGGAAAAGTGATGTTCATGTTGTAGACATAACCTCCTAAACATCTGTCCTTGCTCGAATCTTCCCTGTGTTCTACAAGGCTGGACCTCTTACTTTCTTTTTTTTTTTTTTTTATATAGTAAAATTTATTATTAACATACATTTCAGTTATATCTTAATTATCTTAATTTCAAATTGGCTAAAGGGTAGTTACAGAATATTAATAAGCTGAAGTGAGCTTTTATTTCCTAGTTGGATATGGTTTTCCTTCCTTCAGCCTGCCCTGCACAATGCTATAACTCTGGTCTTGTCACTCCTTGCTTTAGAAGTTGCTCAGTAGCCTCTCATTGCCTGGAGTAGTCTGCTCTCTGGCTGGATAGTCAGCCTTCCATAATCTGGCCCCAGGTAACCTTTCTTATCTCATCTGCCACTCCCTCTGCATACTCCACTGGTATAATAGTTGTCTCTGGGTGACTTTCTGGAGCTTTACACCTACTTCCATAATACTGTGTCTGTGTATGGTCTGACCAGCACACCCTTTTCACCATTTCTCAACCTGCAAAACTCCCATTCATCTCTAGCTTTCCTAGTTAACCCTCCTCCCTTTCCAGGGTGGAATTAATTCTTTCTTGGCCCTTTTTCTGTAAGTTTACTCTTCTCACATCACTTTCTTAACTCAAGAACACAGAAATAACTCCTTGTGTTGGACCAAATCATGTCCTCTGCTTTTTTTTTTTTTTTTGAGGACTCTAACCCTTTGCAACTTGGAATTCTTCCTGTCTACTTGAGCACCTCCCACCTCCCAGCTGAGCTCTCTATTCTCATCAGCTTCTTTTTTTTTTTTTTTTCTTTTTTTATTTTTTATTTTATTATTTATTTATTTATTTATTTTAATTGGACGTTAATTACTTTACAATATTGTATTGGTTTTGCCATACATCAACATGAATCCGCCACAGGTGTACACGTGTTCCCCATCCTGAACTCCCCTCCCTCCTCCCTCCCCGTACCATCCCTCTGGGTCATCCCAGTGCACCAGCACCAAGCAACCAGTATCATGGATCATGATTCGTTTCATATATGATATTATACATGTTTCAGTGCCATTCTCCCAAATCATCCCACCCTCTCCCTCTCCCACAGAGTCCAAAAGACTGTTCTATACATCTGTGTCTCTTTTGCTGTCTCGTATACAGGGTTATCGTTACCATCTTTCTAAATTCCATATATATGCATTAGTATACTGTATTGGTGTTTTCCTTTCTGGCTTACTTCACTCTGTATAATAGGCTCCACCTCATTAGAACTGATTCAAACGTATTCTTTTTAATTGCTGAGTAATACTCCATTGTGTATATGTACCACAGCTTTCTTATCCATTCGTCTGCTGATGGACATCTAGGTTGCTTCCATGTCCTGGCTATTATAAACAGTGCTGCGATGAACACTGTGGTACATGTGTCTCTTTCAATTCTGGTTTCCTCGGTGTGTATGCCCAGCAGTGGGATTGTTGGGTCATAAGGCAGTTCTATTTCCTGTTTTTTAAGGAATCTCCACACTGTTCTTCATAGTGGCTGTACTAGTTTGCATTCCCACCAACAGTGTAAGAGGGTTCCCTTTTCTCCACACCCTCTCCAGCATTTATTGCTTGTAGACTTTTGGATCACAGCCATTCTGACTGGCGTGAAATGGTACCTCATTGTGGTTTTGATTTGCATTTCTCTGATAATGAGTGATGTTGAGCCATCTGTATGTCTTCTTTGGAGAAATGTCTATTTAGTTCTTTGGCCCATTTTTTGATTGGGTCGTTTATTTTTCTGGAATTGAGCAGGAGGAGTTGCTTGTATATTTTTGAGATTAGTTGTTTGTCAGTTGCTTCATTTGCTATTATTTTCTCCCATTCTGAAGGCTGTCTTTTCACCTTGCTTATAGTTTCCTTTGTTGTGCAGAAGCTTTTAAGTTTAATTAGGTCTCATTTGTTTATTTTTGCTTTTATTTCCAATATTCTGGGAGGTGGGTCATTGTTCTCCCATCACACACGACCTGCTGTTCTAACCTCTGCAAGGGGAGCCCACACCCTTTTCTTTGCCTAGATCCTTTCCTCTCCTCCTTTTAAAGCCCATTTCAGGTGCCCTCTTCTGCATGTCTTCCCTGACATGAAGGGAAGTCATGTCATGAAGGACTGTCATGTCAGGGACAGTCCACGTGAGCAGCTCTGTCCCTGGGCCTGACCGTCAGAGCCTGCACCTCCCATGCTGACAAGTTAGCTTACACCACTGTGCACTATTTTCCCATTTGGTTTGGGTACTTCCAGGAGTTCATAAGCTCTATAAAGGCAGGGACTTGATGTAACTTTTTGGGGTTTTTTATGCTTTCTCCACCCCCTCCAACATCTATGAGGCATGTAATGTGTCTTGGGCAGATATTTACTGGATTGAACAAAATGTAACCTACACTCTTCAAAACTAGGGTAGCTCTTTCAAAAAAGTCTTTCATAGTGATCTGGCAAACTGTCTTTATGTTTTTAACACATAAAGACATGTGGGAAATCATGGTGATGCTGATCACCATCTACATTCCTTCCCTCTGTTCCTAACTACTTTATCCTAAGGTGTATTTCCTGGAGTGGTGACTCGCTTGCTCGAATGTCTCCCTCCCAACACAGTACTGGGGATTTCTCATAGAACTCTTTTCTAATACCCATCTCCACCAGCCTGCTTACAGGGCACTCTCCCAATAGGCTGCTTCCCCTCCATCTTTTCTCCAGTCTCCTGACCCCTTCCCACTCTGCCTACCCTTTCCCTCCATTGTGAGGATTATTTGCAGACATCACTTCAAGGGTGAATCTCATCAGAACCTGCTGAGCAGCATATTTATATGGTCACCAGATTTTTCTTACCAACTGTGGATGTTTTTGCAAACTCCCTATTACCTCCTAATTGAAACGGCCGCTTGGTTCCATTTCTCTTGTTAAAGACAGATTAAGAAAATCAGTTCAATACCTTGACCATTTCAAAGTCATCATTAATCTCATGCTCTTGATTTACAAGCTGGCCTTAAAAAAATGCATCCCTACAAATCCTTCTGCTTTTTAGCCTCCTCTGACTAGTGTCACAACACATTTCATTTTGGTTGCTAGTTCATTCCATTTAGCCTACTTTAATAGTTGTGGTTTTTGTTCATTCCCCACCAGGCCTCTACAAATATATTTTTTTTCCCCGTTCATCCATAAATCTCTTGCAATTTATCATTTGAAGCATCCAGTCGTTCATGAACATGCATGGTGAGAACAAAATGCAATATTCGTTTGGGGGTGTCCTCAAGGGCTCTCTGCTTGTTTTTTCAGATGACATCCCTGGCCCTATGCCATCTCAGCCTGCCAGTCCCCATAGCCAAGACCTCACAGCCCCATCCAGAGGCAAAGTCTGGCCTCAGTCCTAGGCGTCACCACAAGAATGCATGGAGTCTCTTGAGGATCTCCATGCCCAGCTCAGTCCTTACTCATGAGCTCTAGAAACCTGGCCTCTTGTCTTGATGTCTAGGCTTAAAGATCTGACCTAATTTGTCCAGCTCATCAGATCATCCAGGGTCACCTTACCTTTTCAGGTCCTTCCCCAAACCACACTTAAGGGCTGGGGTCTGTCTTTGCCTGTTGCGACACCTTTGTCTAGCCTTTTGTTCGGGCTGACAATGTGTTTAGCTCTCCATGCCCCTTCAAGGTCAGGGAAACCCAGCAGGGATCACCCAAGGAACTTCCAGTGTCAAGTGCCATCTTAGTGGACCGCAGCAATCCGTCTGCTTGTCACCTTATACTTGGGACACCACGCTCTGCCTTCCTAGCTGGATGATTTTCTGCTGAGTACTACCCGCCAGATGGGCAGGTCTGACCTGTTCCATTTCTAGTGAGCAGCTCTGTCCGACACCCATGGCTGTAAGAGTGTTTAATGGCTTCTTTCATTCCAGCATCCTCCCGAGGCTTTCCTCTCAGGAACATCCTCAGTAAGACAAGCTATTCACTGCTTGTCTCAATACCTTTGTATCCTAAGATTCTTTTCTGTTACCCAGCACCTCCTTTCCCAGTGTCCAGAGTCCTCCTGCTATAGCAGCTCTGACAGGACTATCCCTCAGGGTCGGATCCAGCCTTGAGAAGTGGCCCCTTCTCAGCTCCATCCCCTTTTCCTCCCTTTTCTGCAGCCTGTGCTCTAGTGTGTTGATTCCACAGGCATAGCCTCAGAGACTGGTGAGTTCTTCTTGAAACCCTACAGTAAGAATATCATAGTTATCACCAAGCAGTTGCGTTTGTGAAAATTAAGGATGGTATGTAGACATTGTGAAGAAAATGTGCTATACACACAATGATGTTTTTTACCTAGAGAAATGAAGCCTCTTAAAAACTATGAGGCTTGAAACAGCAATGAAGTGGCTGTTTTTCAGTGCTTATAGCAATAAAGAACTTTTAAGTCATACTATTCAGTATTGAAAACAAGATAACAAAATAATACTCTCTTACACTTCCTCTAGAAATAAAAACTAATACATCTTTCTAAAAAGAAAGTCCATATACTCAGTAATTTCCCATTTAGCAATCTACTGTATGGATATAGTAAAACAATTAGACAAAGATTCTTGTATCAAGATGTTTATTAAATTATTATTTGAAAAAGCAAAAGTTTGGAAAAATTAAAAAACTCATTAATAGAGAAAAGTTAATATATAATGGTACATTTATTCTATGGAACAATATGCAGCCATTGAAATGTTTTCAAGGAATATTTTACATGATGGACAATATTAATGATATATAAATCGAAAGCAGTATAATTCAAAATACTATATTCTGTAATCTCAGTTATGTCACAAGTGGTAAGGCATGCAAATGTGCTTGTGTATGCGTATTGTATAAATAACACTGAGATAAATACATTAAAACATTAACAGCACCCCTTTATGAGGTTAAAATAGATTTTTATATTTATGTTTTTGTGTTTTGTCAGAGATCCTACATTTCAGTAAATACGTATTAGTTTTATAATCACAAAACAATATTGAAAACACATAGGTAGTCAGACTTGAGTTCAAGTGAAACATTTCTATCAACCTGAGCTGCCTCCTGGATCTCCCTGCTTGTCCAGAGGAGGGACATTCAAGCAACAGTGATGTGCATGTTATAGAGTTTGCCTGTTATACTGCTTGAGAAATTACATACTTTCAGCTTCTGAGCTGACATCTACAACTCATACTTTCTCATGTTCAAGAGGAACAGTTAAGGAGTGGGGCTCGACAATCATAATGGCATAAATTTGTGTTTGTTGAGACGAACCCCATTCGGCACAAACGCTGGAACTTAAACTGAGCTGCGAACTGACCTCTGTGTCCTGGGGGCTCTGCCAGAGCCACAGGGAGGGGTGTGTGCAGGTTAGCTTAGTGCGGGGCTCCTCTCCAGATCAAAAAGTCAGCATCAGCTCTGGGGAGTTCACTGAAGGAAGTGCTAATACACTCAGAACATACATAGGAAGACTGAAAGTAATTTTGAATTCCTAGAACAATGGGTGTCTTCTATTTAAAAAAAAAAATTTCCCCCCTGAAACAGATTTTGAGTAACTTCCTAGAGAAACTTCCCAAAGTCATTTGTATGAGGAGGGAGAGGCTGGGATCCGGTGGAGACGTCAGGCAGTAAGGACAGACGCAAACATCAGCGGCCTTCCACCGCCCACCTGTGGCTTTGTGGTTGTGTAAAACGCCCACCTTCCTCCTGCTGCAGCAGACCTGCCCATGTGGGGGCGGATTTTGTGTGCTCCTCACCTTTCCCTCCCAGCATCTAGTGGGCGGGACGGGGCTCTGCCCCAGCCTCCTGCACAGACTTGGCTTGAGCTCAGCCAGACACCCCTTCTTAGATCACCAAGTCACCCAGCTCTGACTTATGCATTCCTTATGATAAAGGCTGTATTTGCCTAACCTCAAACAAGAACATGTGGGATAATGGACACATTCCTCCAAGTTGTCTTAGAAAAGTCTTTCCAAAGTAAACATTAGATCATCTCTAGTTATATTTAGCAAAAAGCCTCTTTTGAAGAAAAAAAAATGCATGAAACTGAGCTGTCCCAGCACATTTTGGTTTTTTATGGTCACTGTACTTCTGGCTTCAGGTATCTTGAGGGAGCTCTGGAGTGGGTTGCTATACCTCCTCCTCAGGAGGATCTTCTACCCCACCCAGGGATGGAATCCCAGTCTCTTATGTCTCCTCCATTGGCAGGTGGGTTCTTTACCACCTGCACCACTTGGGGAGCCCCGCATAGCTTGATGTATGTGTGTGTGTGTATGTGTGTGTGTGTGCACATGTTTGTTTAGTTGCTCAGTAGAGTTCAACTCTTTAGCCCGCCAGGCTCCTCTGTCCGTGGGGATTCTCCAGGCAAGAATACTAAGCTTTCAAACAGTCTAGATATCTGATAAGCAGTATAAAAATCAGATCCGTCCTCTCCTATTTTGCTGTGATAGTTTCATTTTTTCAAAGGTCAACAAAAGACAGAAACAATTTACCTCAGATTACAAATTATTTGCCCAGTAATTATCTGAATAATCACTTCTGATGGGAGTGTAGGCAGGCAGGGAGGGAGGAACTTCAGGGGGCTTCTCATAGGCCCTAGAGCCACACTGGGTGGGTGAGCACTCCTTCTGAATGAAGTCAGATATACTGCCAATAAAGATCTCTTTTGTTGAAGTGGGAACTCTCATGAGCCCTGGGAGACTGCTAATGCCTCATAGGTGTTGTGATGTGACCCAGGATCTGAAATAGGATGAGAGCCTGGGATTTTTTCTGAGGGAAGAAAGAGAAAAAATTCAGGATGTTCTTTTAAGGACCCTTTATTTTCGGAGAGTCAAACTGAATGAGATGAACTGCCACTTCTGCCCTCTTTGGCTAATGCTGATGTTAAATCTTCAGCTGGTCCATAGAGCACAGAACTGTCACACCAATTTAGGCTTCAGAGTGTAGCCTGGCAGCTGCACTTTGTGCAGTGGTTGTGGGAAAAACCCATGTTCCCAACCTGGGGCGCCATCATATCCTGGTCAAAGAGGAGAAGAGCGTAAGAGTATTCAAGAAGACTGACATCACTCCAATGTAACTGACATCACTCCAATGTGAATTCACCCAAAAGACTTGTCCTGTCCTTGGAGAACAGCAGTGGCACCTTTCTCTTTGCAAAGGGGACCATTGCTATTATTCAGGGTTGTAGAAAATTCTATTTAATACAATTAAATATGGTGTTTTATAAAGATGAAAAGCAAAAAGTAAGTTTGTATAGAGCTATTGTGATAGAATGGCCTTGAAATGTATTAATGGACTCATCATTGAAGAAGAGGAGACAGTAAGGATGTCTTAGTTCCATTTTTATTATTCAATTCTTTCCCATAGAGATTCAGATAAACTTGTTTCTTTCTCCCTAATCATCTCCATGAGTGGAAAAGGATTTCTTCACAGAATTTTAATGCAGGAAGAAACCCTAGAGAATGTCAAGCCTGAGGGCAGATTTACCAGAAGAAAAAACCAAAAAAAATTTTTTCAGACGTTCAAAAGAAACTTAGAGCTGGCTCCACCTCCTGGGAGAGACTTATAAAGGTCATTGATCCCTCATTTGAAGTATAGTGTCATCTGGGAAGACTTGACGAGGCAGGAAGGAAGAGAACCAGATTTACCTATTTTTAGTATAAAACAATGGAAAAGAAATTATTTTACTAAGTGATCGAGAGAAAAAAAGATCTTTGAATGTAATAGATGCAAGCCATGAAATATAAGTTTTTAAACAACACTTGGTAATAATAATCAGATCAGATCAGATAAGATCAGTCGCTCAGTCGTGTCCGACTCTTTTCGACCCCATGAATCGCAGCACGCCAGGCCTCCCTGTCCATTACCAACTCCCGGAGTTCACTCAGACTCATGTCCTTTGAGTCAGTGATGCCATCCAGCCATCTCATCCTCTGTTGTCCCCTTCTCCTCCTGCCCCCAGTCCCTCCCAGCAGCAGAGTCTTTTCCAATGAGTCAACTCTTTGCATGAGGTGGCCAAAGTACTGGAGTTTCAGCTTCAGCATCATTCCTTCCAAAGAAATCCCAGGGCTGATCTCCTTCAGAATGGACTGGTTGGATCTCCTTGCAGTCCAAGGGACTCTCAAGAGTCTTCTCCAACACCACAGTTCAAAAGCATCAATTCTTCAGTGCTCAGCCTTCTTCACAGTCCAACTCTCACATCCATACATGACCACAGGAAAAAAACATAGCCTGGACTAGACAAAACTTTGTTGGCAAAGTAATGTCTCTGCTTTTGAATATGCCATCTAGGTTGCTAGGTAATAATAATACTGATAGTTAACCCTTATCTAGCACTTCCCAGGCCCCAGGTATTGCTCAGCGTGCTTTATGTTAACTCATTTAGTCCTTATGAGGATCCTGTCATTATCCACGCTTTACAGATAAGGACACTGGGAAACAGCAATGAAATAACTTGTCCAAATATTTCTAAGTAGAAAATGCTACAGTTGGTCTTTATAGCTTGACAGTCTGGCTTCAGGATCTGCACTGTTCACGACTTACACACACTGCCTTGAATTGATGGTAACTCTGTTATGGAAAAATCTCAGTAAAGGACTAGAACAAGCATTTAGTGAGCCGTGCTTAATTATCTGGTCGGTTCTCATAACAATTCACGGGGAAGGCAATGGCACCCCACTCCAGTACTCTTGCCTGGAAAATCCCATGGACTGAGGAGCCTGGTGGGCTGCAGTCCATGGGCTCTCGAAGAGTCGGACATGACTGAGTGACTTCCCTTTCACTTTTCACTTTCCTGCATTGGAGAAGAAAATGGCAACCCACTCCAGTGTTCTTGCCTGGAGAATCCCAGGGACGGGGGAGCCTGGTGGGCTGCCGTCTATGGGGTCGTACAGAGTTGGACACGACTGAAGCGACTTAGCAGCAGCAGCAGCAGCATAACAATTCAAAGAAATGTGTTACTTAAGAAAATCTCAGTAAAAGACTTGAGAGAATTTATCCAGCATCTATTGTGTGCCAGTTATTGAGTCAATTCTCATGAAATGTGAGGGGTAGTTTTTCTTATCCCTGTTTTACAAATTAGGAAACAGATTCAGAGAGTTGAAGTAACTTGCCCAAGTTATAGCTGGTCAAGAAAAAGAGCAGACATTCAAAACGTGTCTGATTTCAAATTTGTATTCCTTCCACTAAGAAGTATGGACAAACTAATATTTGAAATTGTTTTCCTCACAGATTTTTGGTTTTAAAAATACTTAATTATATACAAAACAGAAATAGACCCAGAGATAGAAAACAAACTTATGGTTACCAAAGGGGAAAAGGAGGTGGATGGATAAATCAGGAATTTGGGATTGACACAAACACACTATTATATTCATGCGTGTGTGCTTAGTCGCTCATCATGTCTGACTCTTTGCAACTCCATGGACTGTAGCCCACCAGGCTCCTCTGTCCATGGGATTTTCCAGGCACGAATACTAGAGAGGGTAGCTATGCGCTCCTCCAGGGGATCTTCCCAACCCAGGGATCAAACCCACCTCTCCTGCATTGGCCAGGAGATTCTTTACTACTGAGTCACCTGGGAAACCCACACACTACTATATATAAAACAGACACCCAACAGGACCTACTATATAGCACATGGAACTTTATTTCAATATCTTGTAATAAGCTATAATAGAAAAGAATCTGAAAAAGAACTTCGCTGCATACCTGAAAATAATACAGTGTTGTGAATTAACTATAATAAAAAAGACACAGTTTACAAAATAAAACAAAAAATACATAATTATTAAATTTACCAAATGAGATTTTTATTGAGCAATATAACAATGGTCAGTTCAGTTCAGTTCAGTGGCTCAGTCGACTCCAACTCTTTGCGACCCTATGAATTGCAGCACGCCAGGCCTCCCTGTCCATCACCAACTTCCGGAGTTTACCCAAACTCATGTCCATCGAGTCGGTGATGCCATCCAGCCATCTCATCCTCTGTCGTCCCCTTCTCCTCCTGCCCCCAATCCCTCCCAGGATCAGGGTCTTCCCTAATGGTCAGTTAACAGTAATTACTCTGTTTTGACCTAAGATCTTAAGCACCTTCTAGAAAGAGAGACAATAGAAACAGAGCTCAGAGGCTGCCATTTCAAATCAGCCCTTTACCACTAGACTCTGATTAGGGCTTCGAGCTTGATCATGGATGAGCAGAAACTGAGTTACAGACTTTGGCCTTCTCTGCAGACCCCTTTATGCCAAAAAACAGCTGATTTATCCTCCTTCAGATCTGTGTACTGAATGAATTCACCCAGATAAACAGATGGTCTGACCAGAGTGGCATTTCATAGCAACATGTGTTTGTTTGAATAACATGGTCATAAACCTTTCACTCTGGGTCTAAAATTAAATTGTGGCTTTTGGATGTTACCTGGGGCTACGAGAGCATTCAAATGTCAAATTTATGGCTTAGTTTCATCAGTTAGTTCTACATAATTTTCTATAGTCATTTATGAGATGAACTTAAAACATGTATACATTTTGAGTATATGTATGGTGGTGCTGGGGGCTTCCCTCAGTGGCAAAGAATCTGCCTCCAATGCAGGAGCTGCAGGAGACGTGTGTTCAATCCCTGGGTTGGGAAGATCCCCTGGAGGAGGGCATTGCAAACCACTCCAGTATTCTTGCTTGGAGATTCCCATGGACAGAGGAGCTTGGTGGGCTACAGTCCATAGGGTCACAACGAGTCAGACACGACTGAATGACTTAGCACGCACACACACAGTGGTGTTGGGGGTACTGGGTGTTGAGATCCAGAATCTATGATTCTGATTACAACTAAACAGATAGGTCCATGCGTGGGTTTGTGCTTTAGCAGGTGCAAATTACACCTCACTGCCATTCTAAGCCTAAAGTTTTACCTTCCAACACAACAGCAGGCCAAGACTCTGATATCTACTCTACGATTAAGTTACTGTCACTGTATCTTGAAAAATCAAGAAAAGGGTACAGAAAGAAGTACTCAGTTTTTATAGCGATGTTTCCGTAAATTGTCATCTGATGTTGCAGCTGTGACTTTGTACATTAGTCCTCTCAGGAGGGCCAAGGATGATGTAGGCATCTTTGGATGACATACTTACCAACGGTGGTAATAGGATGAATAAGAAAGATAGAGACTGAGTCTCTGTAATGCAGTTCTGTACTGTTTTCTTCTCATATTTAATATTCACAGAGAATAAGTAAGACTGATTTTTGTCTTATTAGAGTCATACATTGTGATTTGAGGTATTCTAATAAATCCCCTCCTGTGTCTTTATCCAACTACTACCCAGAGAAGGCAATGGCACCCCACTCCAGTACTCTTGCCTGGAAAACCCCATGGATGGAGGAGGCTTGTGGGCTGCAGTCCATGGGGTAGTGAAGAGTCGGACATGACTAAGCAACTTCACTTTCACTTTTCACTTTCATGCACTGGAGAAGGAAATGGCAACCCACTCCAGTGTTCTTGCCTGGGGAATCCCAGGGATGGGGGAGCCCGATGGGCTGCCATCTATGGGGTCGCACAGAGTCGGACACGACTGAAGCGACTTAGCAGCAGCAGCAGCAGCAGCACCCACAAGAATAAAAGAAATGGCCATTATTATTATAAAGGTATGATGGCATTATGGAGATTATTTTCTCATTCCTGTTCACTATTGTGTTATAATTTTAAAGTAAACATTTAATTTTGAGATAATTATAGATTCACATGTAGTTGGAAGAAACAACATAGAGGGTCCCCTGTATATTTTTCACCTAGTTTTCTCTAGTGATAAAATCTTGAAAAAAAAAAAAAACTATAGTAAAATGTCACTAATAAGAAATTGACTTTGGTACAGTTAATGGGCATTATTCGTATTTCACTAGTTTTACATGCATTCATTATGGTGCCTGCAGGCGCGCGTGTGTGTGTGCATTTAGTTCTACACAATTTTACCATGTGTATGGATTTGTATTACCACCACTATAGTTAAGATACAAAACAATTCCACATAAGGATCTCTCTAATGTCCTCTTATAGCCCTAGCCAAACCCTCCCTCTTTCTCCTCCCTAAACCCTCATAACCACTAACCTGTTCTCCATCTCTATACTTTTGTCATTTCAAGAGTGCTCTATAAATGGAATTGTATCATACAGTATGTAACCTTTTGAGACTGGCTTTTAAACGCAGCATAATTCCCTTGAGATTTCTCCAAGTTGTATTTCATGGTGTAGATGTACTACACTTTTGGGGTCATTCATTCCATTGAAGGAAAAATGGTTAGACAAACTGATTTTTCTTTTCCAGTTTGGGGTTATTATGAATAAAGCTATTAAGAACATATATATAAGGCTTTTTGGGTGAACACAATTTTTCATTTTTCTGAGATAAATGCTCAGAAGTACAATGGCTAGGTTTTATGGTAAGTACCTACTTAGTTTTCTAAGAAACGTCCATGCTCTTTTTCAGACTGACTAGACTATTTTACATTCCAATCGGCAATGTGTTAGATTATTATGTCTTACACATCTTTGATAGCCCGGATCAATTCAAGTTCTCAGTGATGTCTTCCCTCCCTATCATTTTTACCTATGTGTATCGGTCTTCATCTTACTGGTCATTAACATTTGTAGCCTTCAATTCTTTAATATTTCTCATTTCTTCTACACTGAAAGCTTTCTGAGTCCTAAGATTGTTATTTTCCTTTGGCATTTCCCCTGCCAAGCTTGGCACAATAATTAGTAATCAGAAAATAGGCTTTGGAATGTTTAAAGTGGAATAAACAGTAAAAAGGATCAATGAAATGTGTTGCAGTTTTCAGAAAATTACCAGCATTCTTTAGAAGTGATGTTATCACACCTAGGTAAATTCTTGAACCATTGTAATTAAGCAACTTACTACAGATACAGCAAATATATGATTATTCTATTTTGTTCCCAAAATAAACTTGATACTTTCTCTATGAAGACATTAAACCATTAGAGAAATATTAAAATATTGTATCAGATTTTATTAGAATGATTTAAATTACTGGTTTTTATTGCCTTTCTCTGGGTGTTTCTTGCCTAGCCATCCTGTCATTAGTTGACATAAGGACAATGATGTACTGGTAAAGGTTTAACAACAAGTTTTTCTGGAATAAAAAAAAAAAACAGCCCTGCTGTGTCGCCTTTGCCAATTTCCATTATTTAAAGACTCTGACCACTGCCAATTTCAAGCTGCCATTTTGAGATCACCAAATGCAGACTCAGAAAGAGATGCTTAGAATCTAGTGAGCCAGTGCAAGGTATCTTCAGCAAAGCAATGTTAGGGATATACTATATTTTATTAATGGAAAATGTTTTACTATATATCTAAATTCAAATGAGTCATCTGTATGCACATGGACACTGGGAGTTTTTGAGTGATTTTTAATCTCCAAAATCTATTTTTCTCACCAGTAACCTCTAGTGTTTAATACTTTTCTGGGATGCAGCCCACACTTCCCCCAGCTGACCTCTATTCATCCCTTTTGTCCTGCTCAGATGTCTCTTTTTTAGTTTCCACTGACTGGTGTCCCCCCAGCCCCCACATAATTTATCACAGGACCACATGTGGTGATTTTTCACCACAGTCCTTACTTCAGAGTACTATATATAACATAGGAATATATGTTTCTTTTTGTTCCTGTTTACTGTCTGTCCTAGACTGGACACCACTTGAGCACAGGGGCTGGGTCTATTTTGCCCCACCTAGTCCCTGCAGCGCAATAAATGAATGGAGAAATTCACCTCCTCTTGCACTGAGGTGGCCCTTCCTCTGCTCATTTGGGCCACAAGCTTTTCAGTCTGTTAATATACCACAGGGCAAAAGAAGGTATTGCCTTTCCAACCATCCTCATCAGTTAGATGAGGTCACGGGGGGAGGACGTGATTGCTGGCTGACCCACAAACTGGATCAGGCAGTTGGAAAATCTTTACCCCTGCTCCTGTCATTCCTTGCAGTGTACCTTCTGCCCACCTTTCCCACAGCTGGAGCCATTTTCAAGGATGCAGACTTGAGAAATCAAAGTGGCATGGAGAGCATCTGGATGGTAGATGTAACTAAACCCAGGTAAGGCCTTTGTGTAAACGTTTAAGAGGCTGGCCAGCGGTGCAGAGATCTCCTCTATAAGAGGGTCAGTTTCAGACTTCACCCAGGAGACTCGTGAGGTTTCAAGCCAACACCATCCCAAGTCGTACTCACATCAGCAGGGCTCTCTGCAGTGTCACCATTGGTAAGCGGGGAGGCTGTTAATGGAGCAAAGCGCTCCTTGCCGGATGCACACCAAGCTTGGAAGTCAAACACCATGCTGCTGGCTTCTAAGAAAAGAAAAAGCTTTATTGCAGGTTGATCAAGCAAGCCGGCAGGAGGCAAGGGTCAACTCTGTCTCCCCATGGCAAGATGAGATGGGTGTTTAAGGCTTAGGGTTCTCCAGGTGAGAAAGAAAAACAGGAGGAGAGGTTAGTTACAAAGTTTACTGAGTTGCTAAATTTGTTATGCGCAGGCACAAGCAGGCTTCCTGTCTCTTTGTGGGTCCTGTGGGCAAGTTCTAGGTGGGCTGGCATGAAACAGATGGGGAAAATTTGGGCTGTGATGTTAAAAGCTTACCCGTTGGACAAGCGAGTTTGTTCTGTACAGACTCTGATCGGCCACATAGGTTCTATCCAGTTTTAGGCAGTTTTGTTGCATTATTAGCTGAGAGGTCATTAATTAGCTTATCTACTGTTGTATAAAAGGAGCTCAAGAAATTCTATTAGTCACCAGTTTCTGTTAGCTCTATGGGGCACGTTTCAAGGTAGGGGCAATTTATTTCTTTCATTAACAATTACCAACTTTTTTCTTTTCCGCCGTTCTTCCTGTGTGCGTGTGCGTGTGTGTGTGTGTGTGTGTGTGTGTGTGTGCATGCGCTTGTGGTCTCAGTCATATCTTATTCTTGTGTGTGTGTGTGTGTGTGTGCGTGCACTCAGTCGTGTCTCACTTTTTGAGACCCCCATGGGCTGTAGCCCACCAGGCTCCTTTGTTCATGGAATATTCCAAGCAAGAAGACTGGAGTGGGTTGCCATTCCCTACTCCAGGGCATCTTCCAGACCCACAGATTGAACCCACAACTCCTACATTGATAGGCAGATTCTTTACCACTGAGCCACCCTTACTAGAAAATCACTTTCAGCTTCAACTGGTTAATTCAGCCCTGCAGATGAATGAACCTCTCAACCTCTCTCCCTCTTACTCGGCCTCCCTCCATACCCCCCCCCATCTTTATTTTACAACCAGGTTATGTTTGTTTGAGTCCCTGGTGGCTCAGATGTTAAAGCATCTGCCTGGAATGCGGGAGACCCAGGTTTGATCCCTGGGTCGGGAACATCCCCTGGAAAAGGAAAATGGCAACCCATTCCAGTACTCCTGCTTCCCAGATGGCACCAGTGGTAAAGAATCCTCCTGCCAATGCAGGAGACACAAGAGACTGGGGTTCAATCCCTGGATGGGGAAGATCCCCTAGAGGAGAAAATGGCAACCCCCTCTAGGAATCTTCCTTGGAGAATCCCATGGACAGAGGAGACTGGCAGGGTCACAAAGAGTCTGACACAACTGAAGCAACTCAACACACAGCACATGTTTGTTTTATCATTATAAAGGTAAAAGGGCATTAAATGCCATTGTTTCTTTGATTTTGTATCACTCACAGAAATTGCAAAGCTAAACAGATTTTCTTGGCTGTTTTCTCTCTTCTTCTGCTAGAATATAAACTCTCTGAAAGCATGTTTTTTTTAAAAAAATTGTATGTTCTATCATCTGGAACCTAGAACAGTGCCTGCTACACAGTAGGCATTTAATAAACATACGTTGATGAGTGAATTTAGTTCTGAATCATTTCAATAAATCAGGAGCATGCAGTGCATTCTGGAAAAAAAGCTGACAACAGATGTTTTATACAAGAATGATATTTAAATATTTTGAAAGCAAAAACAATGTATAAGTAGAAATAACTATAAAAATTAGCAACTAAATAGATGAAATGAAATAACTCAATTTAATGGAAAAGAATTCAGTATTTTATGGAACTGATCTTTGTCTTGTCCTGTAACACCTCTCAGGCTCTGGGTTTTGAAAGTACCAATTTCCTGAATTAACAGCTAGTTGATTTTTATCTTCAGTGAAAGTGAAAGAGGAGAGTGAAAAAGTTGGCTTAAAGCTCAACATTCAGAAAACTAAGATCATGGCATCTGGTCCCATTACTTCATGGCAAATAGATGGGGAAACAGTGGAAACAGTGGCTGACTTTATTTTTCTGGGCTCCAAAATCACTGCAGATGTTGATTGCAGCCATGAAATTAAAAGACGCTTACTCTTTGTAAAATTATGACCAAACTAGATATCATATTCAAAAGCAGAGACATTACTTTGCCAACAAAGGCTCATCTAGTCAAGGCTATGGTTTTTCCAGTAGTCATGTATGAATGTGAGAGTTGGACTATAAAGAAAGCTGAGCGCCAAACAATTGATGCTTTTGAACTGTGGTGTTGGAGAAGACTCTTGAGAGTCCCTTGGACTGCAAGGAGATCCAACCAGTCCATCCTAAAGGAGATCAGTCCTGGGTGTTCATTGGAAGGACTGCTGTTGAGGCTGAAATTCCAATACTTTGGCCACCTGATGTGAAGAGCTGACTGATTTGAAAAGACCCTGATGCTGGGAAAGATTGAGGACAGGAGGAGAAGGGGACGACAGAGGATGAGATGGTTGGGTGGCATCACCGACTCGATGGACATGGGTTTGGGTGGACTCCAGGAATTGGTGATGGACAGGGAGGCCTGATGTGCTGCAGTTCATGGGGTTACAAAGAGTCAGACACGACTGAGTGACTGAACTGAACTGAACTGAACTGATAGTATTTTACATGTGTGTGGCACTTTAGAGATTACAAAGAGCTGTTTCTTATATTGTCATGCTTGATTATTATTCAAATTAAATGAAGAATTTCCTATGCTTTAAGTCAGACTACATGTTGTTGGATATAAAAGAAATAGATACTGTGTCAGAATATGCTAGATAACTTTGAAGATCCATTTCTCTTTACTTAGAAATAAGAACACTAATTTTAAGCTGGACACAAATCAGACACCTAAGAATCTATTTTCCTCAGCTCCCTTACAGCTTACTGTGAACATGGGGCTAAGTATTTGTTAATGAGACTTAAGTGGCAGTGTGAAAAATTCCTCCCTTAAATGGAAAGGACATTATCTTCTTTACCCCTTCCTACATCCAAATACCTGAAATGCATTTGTGATAGCTGGACGTTTAGCAGTCATCTTAGACCTTGAGGGAAAAGACCACAACCATGTCCATCTTATCTCCCATTGTATTTTCAACACTCAGCACAAAACATACCATATAGTAGATAAAAAATTTAATATTTATTAAATAAATGAATAAGCATAATTTCCTTGATTATATTCTTTCCCACATTTTCTTTCTCCTTAGAGAAGCTTTGGCCAGGTTTATACTAAGGAAGCAGTTACAATAATAAAAGTATCAAAGGTCTACATTTGTACAGTCCTATGCTATAATACTATAAATCATCCTTAGCCACTTACACCATTAACTAGTTTTTTAAAAGCTGTAGAATTATTCTGTAGTTCTTGGAAGAGTTATTACATGTAAGGCTTCTCCATGAAATAAGAAGCTTGTGTAAGAGAATCTGTACTGGATAAGAGATCTATTAGATTAGGACTAGATTCTGACAAATCTCCAACGATTTAATACACTAAGTAGAGGAAAGAAAGCAGGTGCCCTAAGGAGACATTAAGTACGACTGGAGCGTGAGAGAACTGAGGTCTGCTTTGGGGTGTGGTTCAGGGTGGGCTCTGTGTCCAGGACTTTGCATATGCAGTAGATTTTACCCTTTGTTCTTATAGGTGTCATTCTATCACTGGTAATTCCTGCAATTTTATAACTAACTTTATTTAAAAACTTCATTTTGGTAATAGGTTTCTCTTGTTGTCATTACATTATTGCTTTAAGTTATAAACTATATTAGAGTTTTTGAGAGCAGATATCAATATATTATATGGTTATTATATTTCCAAATGATCATTTAGAATACCCTAAATTCACACACTTCCAAAATTCCTTAATAGACTGCTCAGTTAGTGTCAAAAAGATTGCAGGGCAACATTTACACAAAATAACAGGATATTGTTCCTACTTTTCTGGCTTGAAAGATGGAGTTCATCAATGTTCAATAAAATATCTTAAAACATTGTGTATACCAAGCCTTACTGTATCCCAGGTAGATTCACTGCCTAATCTTTATAAAGGATGGATTTTTTTTTTTTTGGTATGTGTTTAATGGTGGTATTTTTTGCAGTAGCTAACACTTGAGATTTCAGGCGAGAAATTTGGTGCTGGAAATATTTACTATAGTACTGGCACATAAACCAAAAGCTATTAGACTTTAATGCTTTTTCTCCCTAAACTTTTTATAGCCTTTCATTTTTAATCGCTGCCAATCTGCTGATTTTATTTTAAGTAGATACTTCAAGACTGTACTTTGTCAAAACAGACAGATGTATCATTAAATTCCCTCCCAAATTACACATTAGGCACTGTCTTTGTGTCTTTTGTTTCATGCGGTACTGAGGTATTTGAGTTTGTTATAATCTGGACTAAAAAGAAGGCCAGAGAGCTGATTTGCAGAGCAAAAAGCTCTGTTATTTAGAAATGATTGTTCTGATTGCAGATGACTTTGTGAAATGCATATTAGCCCCAACGAGGGTGGCCATGCTTTTGTATGCTCATGTTTG
The DNA here is from genome assembly GCF_027580195.1 of Bos mutus. NCBI lineage: Eukaryota > Metazoa > Chordata > Mammalia > Artiodactyla > Bovidae > Bos > Bos mutus. Next base: position 55,175,695 of record NC_091617.1, read on the forward strand.
TAGGTCACCGTGGCACCGTTTTGCTGAGACAGGCTGGTGGAAGAATCTGCACTGGAAGTCTCTGGAGTTGTTTTCCTGTCTATTAATCATCTCTTTCTAGAAAGGGGTGAGGGATAATCTGGGTAATTCTCAAATGTGCCTTTTCACTTGGATTTTGTAGTAGCTTCCTATTAGTACTGTAACATACCAAGTGGCTGAAAATAACACAGAATTTAGTATTTATAATTCTGGAGGTCAGAGTGTGGACTGGGTCTTACCGGGCTAAAATTAAGGTGTCAACAGAGCTGTATGCCCTCTGAGGGCTTTCAGGAAGCATTCATTTCCTTGCCTTCTCTGGTCTCAAAGGGCCCTCTGCCTTCCTTGGCTTGTGGCCCTTCCTCCTCTTCAAAGCCAGCAGTGGAGTGTCTTCCAGCTTCCCTCTACTCTGACCTTTCTGCCTTGTGATCACACTGTACCTATGAGAAAAGAGAGTAATTTCCCCATCACAAGATCCTTAACTTAATCACACCTGCAAAGTCCTTTTTGCTATGTAAGGTGACATTTTTACAAGCCCCAGGGATTAGAACATAGGCATCTTTAAGGAGGTCATTATTCTGCCTTCCACAGTTTATTTAGTAATAAATAAATGAATGCATATTAAGGAACTTCTGTATGGAAGCCTCTTTTCTAAAGCTGAGAGCCCGTGATAAATTTCCTTTCAGGCTGGACAACTCCTTCTGGAAAGCCATGTTTTTACCAACTAACTCTAGTTGATAGTTAATGATTTTAGTAAATGAAAAAAAGTGGAGATTATCTTCCAATAAGGGGAACATCTGAGTAAATTGAAGCTCCCTGAGAGCTGTATGCATATCTTTGCCCATTGCCCCCCACCTCACGATACACAGGACAGCAATGCAGCAGTCTTATCTTCACTGACCTGTTGTTTTCTCACCCCATCAAGACAGTTTGAATCCCTAATCTTATAATTGGGTGAGCAAACATTCTAAGAAGGGATGCCTGGCATACCATGGTTATCATGTTTGCATTACGGTTCACCTGAACCAAAGACTGAGGTTGAAAAGACAATCAGGAGGACTTCTCTGGTGGCTCAATGGTAAATAATCTGCCTGCCAAAGCAGGAGACACGGGTTCAGGCCCTGGTCTGGAAGGATCCTGTATACCGTGGAGCAGCTAAGCACATGTGCCACAACTGTTGAAGCCTGTGCTTTAGAGCCCACGCTCCACAACGAGAAGCCACTGCAACGAGAAGCTTGTGCACCGCGCTTGCTCACTGCAACTAGAGAAAGCCCACAGCAACGAAGACCCTGCACAGCGAAAAATGAATACATAAGTAAAAATTTTTTTAAAAGAGACAATTTGGAATCTTCACAGAAAGCATCTCTAGATGGGAAAATATGAAAATTAGCATTAGAAACCCTCAAAATGGAGATGATAGAGAAATTTCCATCAACTCTGGCAGCTGCCGTTCTGAGAGTGGTGTGGTTTACTGAGTCGTATGAAATGACTGTGCCTCTCAGAGTAAGCCAAGCTACTTAGGAGAATCTAGCTGGTTCAAATGACAGGAGAATGACAGAAGAAAAGCAAGCCCTGCATTTTATGTGCCGCCTGTCATTGGAGAAGCCTGTGCATCGTTATTGGTAAGCCGTACTAAATCCTGAAAATGTTCTCTTCGCTTCTAAAACTGTCCTTACTCTGGGGACTAAATGTTCTTTTTGTTCCTTTTGCTGCCTCCAGGGTGCATTTAAACCTCCCTTTAATACCTGAAGTTTGTCAAGTGTGGGCCACATCGGTTTTGCTGAGCTGAGGGATGTCCCGTTGGGTTTTGGAGGCTTCTCGATCAATCACTTACCAGAACTCCCTTGTGGCCGCTGGGTGAGGCTTTCTCTTTCCCCATCAGGAAGAGGTATACATTTTTACATTTTCTCCTGAGGTCTTGGGACCTCTTAAACCCAAAGACGGAAGTGTGCAGGCCTCCCTATGCGTTTCCATCTCCAGAGTCATCTTAACTTTCTCTCTGGGGACAGATCCAGACACCTGCTGCCACCATGGGTGGCCCACAGGTGGATGTTCTACTTTTAAGGCAGTTTTGTCTCTGCTTTTTCTTTTCTTCTGTCAAGTTAAGAAAAGGAACTGGCATTTGTTTTCAGAACCTCTTTTTTTTCCCCTCCATGTTAAGTATTGATCATTAATGTTCCAGACTTGTAAAATTAATTTTTCTATTCTTGCAACCTTCATTTGTTGGGGTCTATGCAAGGCACTATGCTGAGAATTCTCAAGGACCCCATATCTGAGTATAGGGAGTAAGTAAGTAGAGAGCGGAGAGAACACAGGTTCTCACTGAGTTCCAGACCCGGGTTTACTATGATGTCACCAACATGTTGTGATCTTGAGTAAACCCTTTCCTCTTTCAGGAACTCTTGTTTCCTCCCCTGTGAAAGAGGGTGGTGCTTGGTGACTTCCAAGGCCACTCGGCTCTGCATTCAAATGAGTGTTAGGCCAGGAGAGCAGATCCCCTTAATTCCCCTGCTTCCACTAGCGAAGGGAAAATCTTAGGGAAAGGCAAAATGCCAAGATTCCTTCTAAGAGGTGACACCATACAGAAAGCACTCTCTTTACCTCTTCAAGACAAAACCTTTGCTGCTGCTCCTGCTGCTTCTAAGTCGCTTCAGTCATGTCCGACTCTGTGCCACCCCAGAGATGGCAGCCCACCAGGCTCCCCCGTCCCTGGGATTCTCCAGGCAAGAACACTGGAGTGGGTTGCCATTTCCTTCTCCAATGCATGAAAGTGAAAAGTGAAAGTGAAGTCGCTCAGTCGTGTCCGACTCCTAGCGACCCCAATGGACTGCAGCCTACCGGGCTCCTCCGTCCATGGGATTTTCCAGGCAAGAGTACTGGAGTGGGGTGCCATTGCCTTCTCCTTTCCGCTTCTTAATATATATAATGCCAGGAATCTGAGATGGAATCTGTTTAAGATGAACTCAAGGCAAACAAGGCTTCCCTAGTAGCTCAATTGATATAGAATCTGCCTGCAATGCAGGAGACCTGGGTTTGATCCCCGGGTTGGGAAGATCCCCTGGAGAAGGAGATGGCAACCCACTCCAGTACTCTTGCCTGGAGAATTCCATGGACAGAAGAACCCGGTGGGCTACAGTCCATGGGATCACAAAGAGTCAGACGCAACTGTGCGACTAACTTTCACTTTTCAAGGCAAGCAGAAAAATGCTTAGTTATTACAGACACAGGATGGTAGTAATTTTAAGAAAATTAACCCACTTGGATTTAAATTAGAAAGGTAGCTGATGCTCACTGTCAAAAATTAAGAAAATAATACAAAAGAGAGGAGGCAGGAATAAGATTTAACACTAATCTCACTGTTTAGAGGTATCTACTCTTAACATTTGAGTATACATCCTTGGAGGGACTTTCCAGATGGCTGGTGGTAAAGAACCTGCCTGCCGATGCCAGAGACCTAAGAGACATAGATTCTGTCCCTGGGTCAGGAAGATCCCCTGGAGAAGGTCATGGCAACCCACTTCAGTATTCTTGCCTGGAGAATCCCTTGGACAGAGAATCCTGGAGGGCTGCAGTCCATAGGGTCACAGAGAGTTGGTCAAGACTGAGCATAGTACATGCATCATTGGAACCCTCCAGTTCTCTGTAGTCCTGCCCCAGACTGATGTCTGTGTCCCTACAGCATTTATATGTTGAAGTCTACCCCCAGTGTGATGATATTAGGAGGTAAGACCTTTGAGGGTGATTGGCTCAAGAGGGCAGAGTCCTCATGAATGGGGTCAGTGTCCTTATAATAGAAAACCCACAGAACTCCCCCATCCCACTGTGTGAGGACCCAGTGAGAGCAAGCCAGTTTTGAACTGGGAAACTGATCCTCACAAAGTCCAATTCTGCTAGTGCCTTCATCTTGAAATTCTTGAAAATTAGAATTGTGAGAAACAAATTTCTGTTGCTTTTAAGCCACCCAGTCTATGGTTATCTGTTATAGTGGCCCAAATAGACTAAGACAAGTCCCGATTAAAATTGGGAGTACTTTCCATATAATACATTTTTTACATAATACTACATTGTCAGTAGTTATAAAATAATATACATCATTCTATTTTCAGGAGTTAACGATATAAGGAAGAAAAAAATAAACACTTTAATATTCATCTTAATTCTTAGACAGTGGTGAGTTTTGTCTCTTTCCCCCTTTGTGCTTCTTGCTTTCTTTTTCTCTAAGGTCTCATTTGAGACTCAGTACTATTTTCAGACAGCATTGTTTCTTCAGAGAGGAGTGACACTTTTTAAACACAGGTAGAACAGCATGTGGTTCCTGCCCTGTGGACACTTCCCTTGGCTGGCACAGTGATTAACCTGGCATCAGTTACGCTAAGTGCAATTTAAGGAGTGAGGATGTGCAATTTAAGGAGTGAGGATGTGCAACCTGGAAATTAACCCATTAGCACTAAAGTTAGGCCATTGTGAAACAGTCAAAACACCTTTTAGGCTCAATATGCCTTCTCTGTCTTTCTGCTTGACGACAGAGATTTGGTTGTTTCATCAAGTTATGCTGAGTTGGTCAGGTGGATATTTGAAGAAACATGGTTACTAGGACCACTGTCCTTGCAGGAGAAGAGCCTTGTACTTTGTGCTCAAGCAGTGGTGCCATGCTCTCCAGGGTTCACACGGAATTAACTCCCTCCCCCCCAAAACACATTTATGGTGCACACTATTTGTACCCCTTATTAAGCTTTGTGTGTGTGCATATTTGTATGTGTCTGTGTATGAATGTGTGCCCACAAATACATGTGACAGTTCATAGACACCTATGCATTTTTAGGTACAGAAACTCAAAGTTATAAATATTATAGAAGGAATTTATAAAGGGATTTGAAGTCAGAATGCTTTATGTGTTGTAGTCTATTTGTGCATTTACCTGGCTAATTGTGGTTATTTTCTTATATAGAAGGTTTTGCTATGTCACAACTTACAATAGCTACTTATTTTTAAGTATTTCCTGATGCCTACTACATGTCAGCTATCTGCTTGGCATTGGAACTGTAGGAATGAACAAATAGGCAAATTCTCTGCTTTCCCAGAATTTATGGTCCAGTGAAGGGATGCAAGATATAAAGAAATAAATTACGGAGATGTTAATAGCTGCTTGAAAGAGACAAAAAAGCAGGGAGAAACGATAAAACAGGGGTGTAGGGATGGGGAGTGTGTGTGAATGTTGGTGGGTATTGATGAGGAAAGGTGGTGGTCGTTGTTGTTTAGTTGCTAAATTGTGCCCGACTCTTTTGTGACCCCAGGGGATCTTCCCAGCCCAGGAATTGAACCTGCATCTCCTCTATCTCCTGCATTGGCAGCAAGTTCTTTACCACTGAGCCACGGGGGAAGCCCTGTGGCTATTTTAAATAGTACTGGGGACGAATCATGCACATGATAAACATGAGTGATAAGGAGGCATGTGAGTGGAGACCTGCAGCACGGGAGGGAAGGAATCACGGAGCCACCTGGAGGAGAGTGCTGTAGGCAGAGAGATCTGCATGTGCAAAGGTCCTGAGGCAGATACACACTTGATGTATTTGAGGAAAAGCAAAGAGGCCAATGTGGCTAGAATAGGGGAAATGAGGAAAATAATGCCGAGGGGTGAAATCAGAGAGAAATCATGTTCTCAACTTCAGTAAGCATTTCGTTTAGATACTGTGTGCCTGTCACTTCACTTATACTTTGACCCAGTGTGCTCCGATTCCTGGGGGAAGAGAAAGTTCAGCCAAATGGACTGGTGGTCATTTGTTCTTCTGCTATTGTAATGTGAGAGAGTATATTAGGGTGTTCATTTTCTATTGTTGCAAAACAAATTGCCACAAATTTGGTGTCTTAAAACAATGCTATATATCACCTGTAATTTCTATGATTATGCCACAAGTCCAGGCATAGATTAACTGGCTCCTCTGCTCAATGGTTTCACAAGCTAAACCAAGGTGCTGACTGGTCTACGTTCTTACTTGGAGGCTTTGGGGTAGAATCTGATGATAAGTGCATTCAGGTGGTTGGCCAAATTTTATTCCTTGCACTGAAGGACTGAGATCTTTATTCCCTTGCTGACTGTCACCCACTCTCAGCTTCTAGAGTCCCCTGTAGTCAATCCCTTGTCATATGGCACCCTCTATCCAACAATGGAGAATCTTTCCCCATATCGGATCACTCTCACAGTTCTAATCTCTCACACCAAGGAGGGTCCAGTCTTTGAAGAGTTTATCTAATTAGGTCTGGCCTGCTAAGAATCACCTTCCTATCTTAAAAGTCAACAGGTTAGGGAAACTAGTTTGTTGTTTGCTGCTCAGTCATTCAGTCATGTCCGACTCTTTGTGACCCCATGGACTGCAGCATGCCAGGCTTCCCTGTCCTTCACCATCTTCTGGAGTTTGCTCAAACTCATGTCCATTGAGTCATACATCTGCAAAATCCATTCATAACAGCACCTAGATTAGTGTTTGTTTGAATTACTGGGAGATGGTATACTGATATACACACACCAAGGGACAGGAATCCTTTCTACCATCTTAGATTTCTGCCGACCATAGTTGAAAAGTCTGCAGCTAGAAGGGGAACGTTTGTGACTAAATGTCCTTAGGCACACCCAGGCCCAAATCATCCACATTTACATTGGAATGGGTGAAATGGATGAAATGGATAAGGTTGAGGAGGCGAAGGGTTTTAATGAGGCTTAGAATCAGCACTAATGAAGGTATGAGGAGTGGGAAGAGGAAACTGGCATCTGTTGAGTATGACTGTGTGCCCCCTGCTGGAGGCTGTGAACACTGGCATAAATAGGAAAAGATAAGAGTTGATAAGTAGGAGGGGCTGCATTGGAAGACTGAAGATTAGGGATTAGGGACACAGAATTATCAGTAACCTGGACAGTGAGTTTTATCTGCAGGGGGATAGGGTTCGAGCATACAAGGAAACTGAAGTTCAAAGAATAATGTCTGAGAAGAGATGTGTCCAGGTGGCCAAGCCAAGCCTTTCCCAAGCCTCCTAGAGGTCCACTAAGGAGTGGTCCAAGAATTGACAGCATCACCATCACCCAGGAGCTTCTTAGACATGAGGACTATTAGGTCCCACCTCAGACCTGCTGAATCAGAACCTTCATTTTATCAAGATCTCCAGGCGACTCCACGCACATTAAATTTTGAGAAGCACTGCTCTACCTTTTTGGTCCAAGAATGAGATCTATTGTCTAGACTTCTCACTAATCTAATAGTTATTCTGGTGTTTCAGGTTTTCCTTAAACCCATTTTCAGGGTTTAAACCTGAGGTTTTCCTGAAAATGGGTTTACCTGATGGCTCAAATGGTAAAGCATCTGCCTGCAGTGCAGGAGACCCAGGTTCGATCCCTGGGTTGGAAAGATCCCCTGGAGAAGGAAATGGCAGCCCACTCCAGTATTCTTGCCTGGAGAATCCCATGGACAGAGGGTTGCAAAGAGGTGGACACGACTGACTGACTGACACTTTCTCTTTCTCAATAATCTGGCTAAAGTTCTGCATCCAAGACTACCCCGTAGTCTCCGATAAACCCAGACAGTTAGTCCTCTGGCCTCTGCCATCCAAGGCACAGTCAGTTACAACTATAAACACCAGCTCGCTGTCACTGCTCTGGCCCTGTGCCATCCCCTCCGGTGTTCCCACTGTCACCCAGGGGTTACATCATTCCAAGAAAAGGCTTCTCAGAAGAGGAGAAGTTATAGAAAGCAATTTGAGATCTGCTGGGCTGATAGGGTTTCTTATGAATACCCAGCTGGAATAATGACACTGGCTATCATAAACTCATAGACTGCCCGTCAGGGATGGGAACTCATGGGGCAGGACTCAATCTGCCCAAGTCGATGAAGCAGAAAGGTTCTCCCTGGGAGGCCAGACTCTGAGAGGGGAGCCCCACGGGAGCTGCCCGTACTGGAAAGAGCCATCAATCTTGTGAGCTGCTTCTCTTGCTCTTCAGCAATAATGCATCTGTCCAGCAGAATGTGACTAGACGGCTTGAAGTTATCAAACAGAGTGCCAGCTGAGGGCCTGTCCCTGCTAAACAAACCTGCCAACAGCCTCCGCACAGACCCCCCAAACAAGATGAATGGCCAGGTCTCTTTAAAACTTCACCAAAGCTCCTGCCTCTCCCAGGATGATGAGGCAGGCTTCTGCTGAGCTGAGATAATGATGGAAACAGTTACAGATTAATGAGGGTAGACTGTGGATCAACTATAGTGCTAACCATACGCATCTTCTCTTGGAAGTCTCACGACAGTTCCAGGCAGTGGTTTATTTCACAGATGGGGAAACTGGGGTTCAAGAAGGAAAATAGAGTGAATTGCAGGCCAAATAATCTCACATCGACTTCTGTCCCCAAAGTCATATTCTTAACTTCGCTCTAATCTGAATTTGCCTTCACCAGCCTTTTCCCACTGCATAAACAGTCCACACAGGGGCACGTTCTCCATCAGAGGGGCATTTATATATATTATACTTGATACCTGACAGTACAACCCCGCTCACCAAACCTTAAAAATTGTTCTGCCCTAGAAGAGGCAATCAATAGGGAATTTATTTCAAAATTGGATGCTCTATAATTATCTATGTTCCTAGTACCCAATCAACAACTATGTGAGGGCATACTATGTTTAGTAGATACAAGGATGACAACCTGCAGCATTTGTAGTATGTAATAGTTTACACCTTTTATTACACCTACACCTTACCTTATATTCACTTATCCTCACAATTGTTTGCGGTATACATAGAAGGGCTACTATTTTTACAGTAAAGGAAACTGAGGCTGAAAAGTGAAACTGGACTTAGTCGTACGGCTAAGATGTGGGTGAAAACCTCAACCCTATGTATCCTGACTCCGCATTCTGTGCTTGTTCCATGTGACCGCAACTGCGCCAGCAAATACAGCTGCGTGTGGCAGTGCGTCCTGTCCACACTCACTGTCATAGAGGAAAGTACCACAGGGAAGTAGAACCCATGGTTGTTGACATAATACATGGCAGACTCGGGTGATCTTCAAACGTACTGAGTTCCATCTGAAAGTGAAATAAAAGTGAAAGTCATGCCCCACTCTTTGCAACCCCATAGACTACAGTCCCTGGAATTCTCCAGGCCAGAGTACTGGAGTGGGTAGCCGTACCCTTCTCCAGGGGATCTTCCCAACCCAGGGACTGAACCCAAGTCTCTCACATTGCAGTCAGACTCTTTACCAGCTGAGCCACAAGGGAAGCCCAAGAATACTGGATAGGGTAGCCTATCTCTTCTCCAGAGAATCTTCCCAACCCAAGAATTGAACTAGGGTCTCCTGCATTGCAGGCAGATTCCTGTTCCATCTGGATGACTGCATTTAGAGCGTATAAGGTGTGTTCACAAGGGCTTCTCTGCTGGCTCAGATGGTAAAGAATCTGCCTGCAATACAGGAGACTCACATTTGATCCCTGGGTTGGGAAGAACCCCAGGAAAAGGGAATGGCAAGCCACTCCAGTATTCTTGCCTGGGAAATCCCATGGACAGAGGAGCCTGGTGCACTACAGTCCATGGGGTTACAAAAGAGTCTGATGCGACTTAGTGACTAAATAACAACAGGTGATGCTAAGGCTGTGGTCCATGCTCCTACCTGAAAAGCAAGAAACTTAGAAGATGAGCAGACCACACTTCTCCACAGAGGGCTTTTGGTGCTTCTCAAATCAGGCTATGAACACAGTAGCTGAGGCCAAGATTGTGCCCATACTGAACAACCCATTCGACGTGTGTCAACCACTGAAGTAGCTGAGGGTAAGAAGCTTGTGTGTGGATGTTTAAATATGTGAGGCCCAGAGCCATGGGAGCGGTGACGGGGTGTGCTGTGCCCTGTGGGTACTGTGTGTATATAGCAGGGGGTGGCTTGGGGGTGGAGAGGAGGGGCTTGACAAAGGGAGCTGTTAGAGCCAGGAGTGTCTTTTCAAAATTTAGGATGTTGGTGTGTTAACAGCCCTGTGAATTCTGCTGTACATTTTTCATACCTACATAGAGCTAAAAGATTATTTTTTTTTAATGACAATGTGATATTTTCCTAAATGAGGCTTTAGGTGAGAAGCTTATCAAGGAAAAGATTTTATGGAACCAAACAGCAAATAAAATCTGTAATAACCACTCTCATCCTTTCAGTTAAAAGTGTTTCTGAAGTCAGGTTGGAATTCCTGTTTGTGTTAGTCCTGGCTGAGTTTAGTTAATGAAATTCAGATATTTTCGCTCTTTTGTTTCCCAGTGTTTTGTTGGGGATTTTTCTTCCTCACAGCCCCCGAGTAGTACCTGAGATAGCTAGCCTACGTCTCCTTTCCCTTTCCTTTTTTCCCCCCTTCCCTCCCCGCTCCGCTCTATCCCCTTCTTGTCTTTTCTTTACCATCTCCTTCAGGTTTCAGCGGTTTGTTTGTGCTGGCAGCCGGCTTGGATGAAGCTGTCTCAGTGCGGTGTTTGTGTGCAGCTCTGCCAAATGTCTACAAACAATAAATGCTGGAGAGGGCGTGGAGAAAAGGGAGCCCTCTTACACTGTTGATGGAATGCAAACTAGTACAGCCACTATGGAGAACAGTGTGGAGATTCCTTTAAAAATTGGAAATAGAACTTCCATATGACCCAGCAATCCCACTGCTGGGCATACACACCGAGGAAACCAGAATTGAAAGAGACACATGTACCCCAATGTTCATTGCAGCACTGTTTATAATAGCCAGGATGTGGAAGCAAAGCTATGGTACATATACACAATGGAGTATTACTCAGCCATTAAAAAGAATACATTTGAATCAGTTCTAGTGAGGTGGATGAAACTGGAGCTGATTATACAGAGTGAAGTAAGCCAGAAAGAAAAAAACCAATACAGTATACTAACACATATATATGGAATTTAGAAAGATGGTAAAGATAACCCTGTATGTGAGACAGCAAAAGAGACACAGATGTATAGAACAGTCATTTGGACTCTGTGGGAGAGGAAGAGGGTGGGATGATTTGGGAGAATGGGATTGAAGCATGTATAATATCATATGTGAAATGAATCGCCAGTCCAGGTTTGATGCATGATACAGGGTGCTCGGGGCTGGTGCACTGGGATGACCCAGAGGGATGGTGTGGGGAGGGAGGTGGGAGGGGGGGTTCAGGATGGGGAACATGGGTACACCCGTGGCAGATTCATGTTGATGTATGGCAAAACCAATACAATATTGTAAAGTAGTTAGCCTCCAATTAAAATAAAACAAAAAATAAAGACAAATAAACAAATTGATGGAAAAGAATAAAGAGTGCCTCTGGGAACAGAGAGCCTCTGTCTTGACGTCTTCTTCAGCTCGCTGGATCTGGAGCACAGCCCCGGGAACTCTCATGGTCTCCTTGTGCTGGAGCCCCCTCCATGAGACATTCTCCAGTATCTAGTGGCTGTTCTTCCCAGGGAAACCATCTCAGCCAAATTACATGCATTTTCTCTCTTAGCTTTCAGTTATTATTATTTATCTGGCCTCTTTTCCTCTCGTTCAATCCGACATCATCTTGTCATCATCTGGGGGACTAAGCCCTTATTTTGCAGTTTGCAGAAAATTCCAATAAGAGCTTGGTGTAGAACTCATAATCGTTTTATAAGCCAGGTTGCAAATGGTGTTTACAGACCAAAGGCAAGAAGTCAATAGGTTATATTTGAGGAGTAGTTGGCCAGTGGGAAACATAGTGCACTATGGCTTTCAGGGAGAGAATGAATCCTGGGTCCATGTTTTCTTATGCTCTATACTTTAATAGTCTTTATTTTTAAGAGCAGTTCTAGGTTCACAGCAGTATTGAATAGAAGGTTCTGAGGTTTCCATTTCCACCTTGACCCCACCCATACATAGCTCCCCCCTCCACCATCAGCATGCCCCACCAGAGTGGTATATTTTTACAATTGATGAACCTATACTGATGCATCATTATTTTCCAAAGTCTATAGTTTATATAAAGTTTCATTCTTGGTTCTGTACATTCTATGGGTTTCAAAAAATTGTATACAAAGATGTATGTCCACCATTATAGTACATACAGAGTATTTTCACTGCCCTAAAAGTTTTTCTGCTTTGCTCATTCATTCCTCCCTCCCCACAACCCCTGGCAACCCACTGATCTTTTTACTGTCTTGATAGTTTTGCTTTTTCCAGAATGTCATATAGTTGGAATCATACAGATTAGTATTTTCACACTAGCTTCTTTCACTTACTAGTATGCCTTTAAGGCTCCTCCATGGCTTTCTATGCCTTTGTAGCTCATTTCTTTTTTAATAGCAAATAACATTTCATTGTCTGGATATCTCATAGTTTATCATTTCACCTACTGTACAACATCTTGGTTGCTTCCAAGTTTGGGCAATTTTGAATAAAGCTGCTCTAAACATCTGTATGCATATTTTAATGTGGATATGAGTTTTCAACTCCTTCTAGTAAATGCTAAAGAGTATGAGTGCTGGAGCATATGTTTGGTTTTGTAAGAAATGACCACTGTCTTCTGAAGTGGTTATATCATTTTGCATTTCCGTCTGCAGTGAATGAGAGTTCCTGTTGCTTTGCATCCTTGCCAGCAATTTGGTGTTATCATGATTCTGAATTTTGTCATTCTAATACGTGGGATGGTATCTTGTTTTAATTTGGGTTTCCCTGATGGCATATGATGTGAGGCATCTTTTCATAGGCGTATTTGCCATCTGTATGTCTTCTTTGGTGGAGTACCTATTAAAGTTCTGTTGTTTTAAAAACAAGTTTTCTTTTCTCCTTAGCATAAAAGCCACACATGCTCAAAACTAGCTAGCAGTTTCCCTTCATTCTGTGTTTTACAACTCAGATGAGGGTGTGGCTTGCTGGGGCCTGCTGCTGCTGCTAAGTCGCTTCAGTCATGTCCGACTCTATGTGACCCCATAGATGGCAGCCCACCAGGCTCCACTGTCCCTAGGATTCTCCAGGCAAGAATACTGGAGTGAGTTGCCATTTCCTTCTCCAGTGCATGAAAGAGAAAAGTGAAAGTGAAGTCACCCAGTCATGTCCAACTCTTAGCGACCCCATGGACTGCAGCCCACCAGGCTCCTCTGTCCATGGGATTTTCCCGGCAAGAGTACTGGAGTGGGGTGCCATTGCTTAGTTTGGGTCAAAAAAAGCCAGAGATGTCAATATGTGCAAGCCTTCTTTAATTAGAAGCATGCAGATTCTAATGAGTATATGAATGAATATATATGATTCTAATGAGTGTATGAGTCAGGTTTTGTCGGTAAAAACAGAAGACTCCCCAGGTATCTGAAGTAGGAAGAGGTTGAATAAGAAGAAATGGAGTTGGCATAACTGGAGCCTTCAGTTGGGAGACTGAGGGAGTAAAGGCAAGCAAGATTTCAACACAGGAACCAGGAAGAACAGGCTCGCAAGAAGCCATCACCATGACTTCACATGGAGAAGCGGATGGCTCCCAGGAGGATGCATGGAAGCCTAGGGCAAAATCCTTACTGTGTCTGTCATCTGCTGATACCCACATCCTGGTCTGCAGCTGCCGCTTGGGGAACAACTGGCTCTTCTCTTCTGTCTTCAAAATCTCAAAATGCTGGCCAAACCTAACTGGGTCTCCTGGCCAGGGAGCTTAGTCACTGTGGGATTTGAGCTTCTCATCCCTGCAGTACAAAGGAGAACTTAGACAGGTAGGAAGGGTCTGATTTTCAACCAACAGTATCTAGCACAGTTTGTTTGTTCACTGACTGAGGAGTTTATGGTGGCTAGAGTCTATCACACTGATCATAAGTCTCCTGACATACTGTAACGGCCAACTTTAAAATCTGAACCTAGGGGAGTAGAGAGTGTCTTGGATAACGTCCCTAGATCCACCCTGCCTGCTTCTTCCCTGCTTCACGTAGCATTTCCAGACATGCCCCAGAATGAGTGTCTGGGAGCAGGCCAGGTGCTGGTGCCCTTGTCCTCAGAGTGCAGTGTCACTTGTTTTTCCTTCACTGGAAGACCCAGAAGATGCTTCCCTCCACCCTCTTGTACTAATCCTTTCCCGCCGGTGATCCTACCCGCTGACAGGTGCCCTGAAATAACCTTGGCTTTGGTTGCTTTCTGGTGTGCCTGCAGCCAGTAGGCCAGTGGCTCCGAGTATGCAGGCCTCAGAGTTTCCCTGACAGTCCAGACACAGCCTGGGAGGGAAGGGCGGCCTTGATGACACTCCACTGGGGTCAGAGCAGGCAGAGTAAATATCATCCTGACTCACCATTAGAGCAGAAATGAGGCAGGACAGCATGCAGTGACGGCACAGTTGCTGGGGTGCTCACTACCTCTCCTGGCGAGTCAACAGCTGCCCTGCCAGGAATAGATCCTATTCCATTTTGCTCACTCAGGTGGCTCTGACATATCAGTCTCAGCTAGTTTGGGGCACACCGCTGCAAATCAGTGTTCAAAAATAGAACCATCCTCATCCATGAATTGCTCTCAGGCCTTTTTTTGTAGCCCTATTATGTCATTTTGAAAGGCCTTCAGACAGAGACATTCATTTATTTGGCTGGAAATTGGGAAGTCAGGCCAGTGAAAGGAAATCTCATGACCTCCTGGGTCATAGGAACACGAAGATAGTAGCACTCTCGTTAGCCTAGAATGATTCAGTGACATCTTGGAGCATCAGTGCATCATACTTCTCTCCAAGACAACATGCTTCCCTCCTCACATAGTGATCCTGTGAACTTCCACTTCCCCATTTGACATCATGATTGGTCACTTAGAAGTACCTAAAGACACTCAAAGCCATAGACTTGAATTTTATGTAGTGTCAAACTCTTTCTCTTCAGAAACTGAAGAAGTCTTTGGATGTATCTCTTGGTTAGATATTTGACTCTACAGAATCCTATTCAATGTAAAGAAAACACAAGCAAGTGTGCAATACTTTTTCACACCCTCATCATTGCTATCAAGTTACAATCTAAGAATTTCACTGAAAAAATACTCCTCCCATCTGTGGTCTATTGATTCAGAACCTGACTTCAGTTCCTTCATTGTGTCACCTTGGAGAGTGCAGAATCATTTTACACTCTGTGCTGCACACCATTCCCTCTGATTTCTGGGCACCCTTCCTTCTACAATGAGGCTCTCATCCTCCACAATCATCAGCCTTCTTACCCCCCCACCCCCCCACCTCCATGAATTCCTTCCCTGTGCTTCCAGATGTGCACAAGTCACTTTGGGATATGACATTTGAGCATCTTGCTAATAGTTATTCTTTTTATTTTAACCTTAAATCTTCTCAGCTAAGTGATCTCTACTTATGAGTACATTTCCTGCTTCTTCCCACTGTTATTTATCCCTTGAAATCTAGTTTTGGGACTTGTGGTTTTCCTGAAACATCATTTTTTTTTTTTTTTTTTGAGAGTCACACCAGTTTTCATTGCACATCACAGGATATTCCTTTAGAGTCATTTCAGACCATATGCTCTTAAATGATAACATTTCTGCATGTCTAAATAATTCTATACCTACAGCACTGATTCAGGAGAACATACACTTTTTATTCAAGAGAGCTTATTAAGAAAGCTCTGTCATCAGGTAATCAGCCTGCAACAACAATTTGTATTCAGCCGGCAATATGTTCAGAATCTGATGATATATTCAGATTCAGCTCCCTGTCCCTCTCAAAAGCTAGTCTTCATACACTGCCAGCCTACTGCAATTGTGTTTCATATTCAGAGAAATACTACAAACTACAACATCATTTATTCTTAAAAATCTCTATGGGCTGCCCTGTTTCCAGGCTCAGTAGTCCTTTTCTCTTTATCATCTCTGACATATTTTCTCAGGTCAGCAATCCTGATGCTTAGCCATAGCTGCATAACAAACCAACCCCAAATTCATTGATCTAAAACAACCATCAGATGTTATTGCTCATACAGGTTTGCAGGTTGTTAGGCGTTTGTCTGATAAAGGATGGCTTTGGCTGGTGTCTCTTGCTTCGGGCTATGGCTGCTGGCATAGCCCTGCTGTACACTTAGGTTCAGCCAGGGAGGCTCTTTCCCACGTTTCTCCTATCCTCTTCCCATAATCAGTGAGCAAGCTGGGGCCTGTTCTTCTCACGGTAATGGTAGAGACACAGGAAGCTAAGTGGAAACATGGAAAGCTTTTTAGAGTCTTGGAGCTGGAACCGTGTCACTTTTTCCCACTGTTGCTCAGAACAAGTCATTTGGGTAAACCCAAAGCCATGGGCAGGAATGGTACATTTGCTTCTAATGAGGCTGCATGCAGGGAATTGAAGCCAGTCATTCAGGGTGCCATGCCTGAGACTCTCTTCCACTCTGGCTTTTGTGACTCTATACTGTTCTGAACTCCAGTGACCTTTCACTGGATCCTCTGTGTGTAACTGTGGATTTTCAGCAATTCCCTTGTTGCTTGCACTATGGTCTGGTCTTCATTAATAATGTCTTTAAATGCAATTATCACCTCAGTGGTAAAGTACCCTTCAGATATGCATTTCAAGCCCCATTTTCTCACTAGTTTCAGTCTGTTTCCTCTACTCAGAGTTTAGTTTGTGTGCTTCCCTGTCATCTTAAATTCAGCAATTCTGAGAAGAATTTATCTTCTTTCACCTAAAACACCTTTTCTCTTTACTTTCTTTTGACCCTTGTCAGTGGGACCACCCTTATACTTTGCACTTGTCATTTTCCCTTCTCTGTCCTTCACACTCCATGTCATGTGCCACACTAGGTCCTAACACGTTTTCTTAAGAAATGGCTCTCCTTATCTTCCTACCATGTCTTCTGTTGTCCTTACCCTCTCCCCACAACCACTCAAGTTCTACACTCACCCTTTAAGTGAGTATAGAACTCAGTTATTCAACCTTTCTATGAAGCCACCTACTCTGACATCTCTAGATTTCTTAGGTTTTCTTTGCTTTTGAACTTCAAAACAAGTTCTAATCCATGCTACAAAAGTTATCAATATTGTCAATGATCGACTCAGTGATCACTGGCATAATTTGTTTTCTTCAATTTGTATATGTCTACATTCTCCAAAATAGACTAAAACCCAAGGAGGCAAAGTGTTGCACTGAGGGAGCGTAGTTTAGTCTGGCAAATCTGGTTTGAGTCACATTTGGCTTCTGATTACCTGTAAGTCTTGAGAAAATTACTTCTCTCATCTATAAAAAAAGATGGATTATTTACACTAAGGAGTCTTGGGAAGGAATGAAAGAGAACATGTGTGGAAAGCACTTAGCATACAGTAGGCTCTCAATAATGTTTTGGTTTACTTTCCATTTTCCTTTTATTTTTTCCCATAGCTTCTTGTTGCTGTTTAATATTGCTATGTTATTTTTACAGGTTTTCATTCACTCTCCCAATTCTAAAGCAAATTCCTCAGGTTAAGGAGTTAGTGTCCTTTTGTATCTCTTAGTTATTTGTTACTTGCATTTGTGAAAGGTGTAAATCATGTGATCTGAAAGGCTTTACTGAGTTAAGAAAGCCTTTTGCCTCAAAGTTTCAAGGAAAGAGTCTGCTTGTACTGTGAACTAACTGAAGTTTCTATTGAATAGTTCCTCTTTCTAAGTATTTATTTATTTGGCTGGGCATGTCCTAGTTGCAGCATGGGGATCTTTGATTTTCGTTGCAGCATTCAAGATCTTTTTTTAATTGCAGCATATAAACTCTTAGTTGCAGAAGGTGGAATCTAGTTCCTGACCAGGGATAGAACCAGGGCCTGCTCCGTTGGGAGGGCAGAATCTTAGCCACTGGACCACCAGGGAAGTCTCTGAATGTTTCCTCTTTTGAATAACTTATTTTCCTACCCTGTTTAGGAATACAGTTACCTTTCTCAAAAAAATTTTTTTTTCTCCAGAGTATCTAGTATTGGTCATGTCTTGCTCAATGTGAATTTTAATCTGGATTTTTCTTCTTCTGGGCCTCTCCTTAATGATCTATTGATAGACTCATTTTGCTGTGCTCAATAGCTTTTGTCTTCTTGCAAAGCTTGCATCCCTCGAGGCCACACCATCCATGGTCATGTTGGATCCAAAATATGCCCATCACATTACCCTGTTTCACACACTGAGACAGGGGAGTGCTCCTTGCTTACTAGCAGCTGTATAAGAAAAAACCCTTTTCTACATGACTTGGATGAAGGCTCCTTGTTGATTTGTAGCTTTGTAGCTGACACAAAAGTGGGAAAAACAGAAAAAATTCAAAGTGCTAGTACTAGAATAGAATAGCTATAATACCGGAATCACAGTAATAAGGTAAAATCCAGGAGATAAAGACCCATATTCACTACTAAACAAGCTTGATTTGGGGCTTCTCAGGTGGCACTAGTGGTAAAGAATCCGCTTGCCAATGTAGGAGAGGCAAGAGACGCAGGTTCAATCCCGGGGTCAGGAAGATCCCCTGGAGAAGGAAATGAAAAAACCCACTCCAGTATTCTTGCCTGAAAAATTCCATGGACAGAGGACCCTGGTCGGCTACAGTCCATGGGCCACAAACAGTTGGACATGACTGAAGCAACTGAACACGGAGCACAAGCTTTATCTTATAATTCTACAACAAAAATAAACAGACAAAAAACCCTAGCATAATGTGATTCTGTCTTAGTAAAGGTACAGAGTTAGTCTTTGTTAATGGAAATCTTAGTCCCATTTAATTGATGCTAATCATATCTGTTCAGTTCAGTTCAGTCGCTCAGTTGTGTCTAACTCTGTGACCCCATGAATTGCAGCACACCAGGCCTCCCTGTCCATCACCAACTCCCGGAGTTCACTCAGACTCACATCCATCAAGTCAGTGATGCCATCCAGCCATCTCATCCTCTGTCATCCCCTTCTCCTCCTGCCCCCAATCCCTCCCAGCATCAGAGTCTTTTCCAATGAGTCAACTCTTTGCGTGAGGTGGCCAAAGTACTGGAGTTTCAGCTTCAGCATCATTCCTTCCAAAGAAATCCCAGGGCTGATCTCCTTCAGAATGGACTGGTTGCATCTCCTTGCAGTCCAAGGGACTCTCAAGAGTCTGTAGTACTGAGTTAATTCTACATGACACACTCCAGAAAGATTACTGATGAACTGAGGGCAGTTATAGGAGGATACCCAGGTACTGGCTGGTCTGGAAATCCTTCATGACAGGAGACACAGTGCAGAGCATGGCCCTAGCTGCCCCTGAGTATCAGGGGGCTGGCCTGTCT
The DNA here is from genome assembly GCF_027580195.1 of Bos mutus. Lineage (NCBI taxonomy): Eukaryota > Metazoa > Chordata > Mammalia > Artiodactyla > Bovidae > Bos > Bos mutus. The sequence continues at coordinate 55,194,909 of NC_091617.1, forward strand.
GGATAGAGTAGCCTTGCTTTATTCTGTCCCAGAACATGGAACCAATGCTATCAAACAGTGGAAGGTCTGCCTTATCAGGGGCTAAGTTTCCTGAGTTTTCCTGAAGTTCAAGCTAGAGCTCAATAGCTGCTTGAAACTGGCAATGACCACTTATATTTAGTCATTACCGGGTATTAGTATAAATAGGCACTGTTGGTATGAAAGTGTTAGTCACTTAATTGTGTCCGACTCTTTGCGACCCCATGGGACTACAGCCCACCAGGCTTCTCTGTCCATGGACTTCTTTAGGCAAGAATACTGGATTGGGTAGCTATTCCCTTTTCCAGGGGATCTTCCCAACTCAGGGATCAAACTCGAGTCTCCTGTATTACAGGAAGATTCTTTACCATCTGAATCACCAGGGCAGCCCACTGTTGATATATGTATCAACAGTGATAGTATGTATCAATAGATATAATTAATTCTCACAATAACCCTAAAAGTCAAGTATTACAATTATTCCCATTTTAGAGATTAGGAGACTGAGGCTCAGAGAGTTTGTTGCCCACAGTCACACAGCTAATGAGTGGCAGAGCTGGTGTTTGAATCCAGGTATTCCAGTACTGTTCTGTCTCTAACAGGTGTTCTAGGTGGGACTTCCCTGTGGAGTGTGCACTTAGCCTGCATGTGCTCTAAGTCCCCTTTCATCTTGAAATCTTTTTCATAGAGCTAGTCCTTGGTCTATCAATAATAGTTAAATATTCATATATGCTTCATCTGTGGTTTGAATAATTTTGTAAATTTACTTGAATCATGTGTATTTTAAATATTATCTGGAGGTGGAAAAAAATAGCATGAAATTTTAAGGCATACATTGATTGATTTCCTCTTTCTTGAAAAGTGATTGCACATTCATAAGAGTTATAATACACCCCTCATTTGTCTTGACTCGTGCAATAGACCCTGGAGTTCTTTTGAAATCCCTGGGAGTTATTAGAGTTACTCTGAATGATTCAGATGAGAGACTGGAAAGAAGGGACATTAGTATTTGGTGAACATTCTCCTGATTCCTGGAACTGTGTTTGGAGACCTATGTATATTATCTCACTTCCAATAAGCTAATGAGCTAGACATCATTCCCATTCTATAGATGAGTGATCCAGGGCTCAGAGAAATTACCCACATGACACCACTGGTAAGCTGCAGAGAATACATTAGAACCCAGAGGCATCTGGTGCCAAAACATGCATTTTCAACCCTACCATATTGCTTCTTAGTCACAAACCATGGAAGCTACCATGGCTTTGGCCAAATTCAAGAGCACCATGGGGAGTAGATGTATTTGTTACCCATGTCCCCCTCTCTACACTGACATACTCACACCCTCTCTTCTGTTTAGAGCTTCTGAGAAATTTGAGAAAGGAGTAGTGTCTTCAAAAGTCTGGGCATTCAGAGGGAAGAATTCTTACATAAGGTTTGAGTGCTTGATAAATATTTTTGATTTTACTGTTACTACTTATCCTCCTATTGCCACCATTCACAGCAAAATTTTATGGAACTCTACTAAATTTTAAGCATTCTATATTCATATACACCATATCATCTCATTTTGACAAGTCTGTGAGTAAATATTAATAGTCTCATTTTACAGATGAGAAGCGAAGGAGGCAAAATGACTTTCTCACAGTCAGAAACTATGGAGTACTGGGAAGAGAACTTAAACTCAGTTCTGCCTGACTCTAAAGTCCATGTTCTTTCTATCACCCAATGCTTTATTTAAAACACCTGCACCTCTCCACCAAAAATAAGACCTGCACCCAATACCAGTTATAAAATACCATAGGTGGGAGGCAGCCTTTCTTTATCTGAGGTTCAATCCAGTGACACCTTCCACTAATCAAAGTAACCCACTGCCACTCATTGATCATGCTTGAAAGTCATAGAAATGCACCTGTTATATTAATTTTGTATCTTAAAATTCTACTGAATTAATTTATTAGTTCTAATACATTTGTGCGTGTATATGTGTGTGTGTGTGTGTGTGTGTATGGAGTCTAAAGTTATCTATATACAGGATCATGTTACCTGTAAACAGAGATAACTTTACTTTTTCTTTTCCAATTTGAACTCCTTTTATTTCTTTTTCTTGACTGATTGTGGTGGCTAGGACTTCCTGTACCATATTGAATAGAAGTAGTGAGACTACACATCCTTAGCTTGCTGCTGAACTTGGTGGAAAAGCTTCCAGTTTTTACCATGATGTTAACTGTGGCCTTTACTGTTTTAAAGTTCCTTCTGGGGCTTCCCAGATGGCGCTAGTGGTAAAGAACCCGTCTGCCAAAGCAGGAGACAAAAAGAGATGTGGGTTTGATCCCTGGATCAGGAAGATCCCCTGGAGTAGGAAATGCACCCGACTCTAGAGTTCTTGCTTGGAAAATTCCATGGAAAGAGGAGTCTAATGGGCTAGAGTCCATGGGGTATGGCGCAGTTTCTGTGGGTTAGGAATCTGGGTTAGAATCTGGGAGCAACTTAGCTGGGTGGCTCTAGACCAATATCTCTCATGAGGTCACAGCCAAGCAATCCATAAAGCCTGCAGTCTCTGAGGCTTCACTGGGGCTGAAGGGACCACTGCCAAGCTCACTCATGTGACTCTTCACTTCCTTGCCGTGAAGGCCTCTCCATAGGGCTCCTACTAAGGAACTAGTAAGAGAGACAAAACCTAAGATGGAAGTTTTTCTTTTTTTAATAACCTACTTTTGGAAATGACATAGTATTATTATGGTTATATGTTACTGATCACCCAGACCAACCCTGGTAAAATGTGGGAGGGGATTACACATGGGTGTGCATACCAAGAGGCAGAGGTCACTGGGGGTGCCTCTGAGGCTGGCCACCCCTTTCCAGTGATAGTCTTTCAAGCCCTATGCGTTCTTCATTTAAGATGTATGTGTTTCCAGAGCAGATTAACATACTAACAAGCCATTAGTTAATTAACCAAGTAGTTGCCACTCTGAAGAGCAGAAAATAGACGGGCAAGCTGTGTGTAGAGGGGAGAACAGAAGAGATGAGAAAATCTTCTCTGTGGGGCTTTAGAGGAGAGTCAGTGGGGAAAGATTTGTGGGAGGGAGTCTTACACAATTTGTGGGAAGGAGTCTTGATAATAAAGACAATAAAAAGCAGGATCCCTGTCTATAAGAGGAGGGGACAGAGTGGGGGTGGGGAATGGAGAGACGTCCTGTCTGCTGTCTTTGCAAACATCACCTTCTGAGACCTTGGCCCCTGCAGCCACGGTGTCTGTGCAGAGATGGACGGTGCAGGCGCCTCGCTTCACTGCTAGTTAATTAAATGTCGCTTCCAAAGCAGCTGGTAGAGTGTGTGCCTTTACAGCATCCTCAGTTTGGTTTTTCTCTTTTTCCCTAAATCACACATTTTAATTAACCTTCAAGCCCTTGCTGGGGCTTTGAAAGAACTTAATTGGCCAGCAGGGATTGGAACACACAACAGCCAGAAAAAGGCTACATTCTCAGTTGTTTTCACTCTGAGGACTTATGAAATTGATATTATTGTTTTGTTTCATTCTTTGAAGCCCAGAGCTACATGTGGATTCCTATTTGGAACTGCCAGAAGCATCTTTGAATGCCTAAGTGAAAATTGAAGAAAGGTATTTAAGCCGCAGTGACATGTGAGTATTTAATACTTGAATCTTTCATTCATCTCGTGTCTTTGGGTGTACGATAAGAGTTGAACTCCTACTGGCTTTTTTTTGTCATCTTCATTTAGGAGGGGAAATATTTTGACCCCAATATAATACAGCAGATTTTCACAGTCAGGTGGGAAATTGTCTCTTGAAATCAGAACCCTTTAAAAGTTGCAAAGGGTTGGATCCAACCTAGTGACTGAAAATAACAAATAGATTTTCAGATGTTTTTGGTTTTGTCAAATGTAAGTCTGAGATTCACAGTCAGTGTGTGTATTTTTCTCCATATGAAACCATGTAAAAACCATATTGCAGGTACTTATTGAAAACTAATGGTATATAGAGATCAAGGCAATAGTTAAACACTGGCATGTCATCAGAATAGAGGAGACTATTCTCAGGAGAAAGCTACCTGAGTGAGTGGGAGATAAGAACAGAGTCAAGAACTGGGATGCTGAGAGTCTAGAGGAAAAGAAACTGGAAAAGGTGATGGAGAAGGAGGAGATTGTGTAGCACCCAGGAAAGCTGTGAAGGAAATTACGGAGACATCTCCAAAAAGGGTGATTAGACATCTTAAAAGTTGCAGAAGTGCCAAGGAAGAAAATATGAATGAAAAGAAGGCAACTGGATGTAACAAAAATGGGAGGTGCGGTGACTAGTTTTCTGAGCTTCGTTTTTATTTTGTGTCAGGAGTTTGCCTCACCAGGTCCTTTTACCTTGTGTTTTGGTTATCCATTACTGGATAAGAATCCAAGCCAGAAATTAGTAGCTTAAAACAAAGCTGTGTATTTGGTCACAGTTCCGTGCATGAGCAGTCTGGGCTTATGATTCTATACCCGTTTACAACGTGTGGGTTTTTTCCTCACACCACGAAGCAGTTCTCTGACATCAGCTGAGTGTCCTACAGTCTGACTGGATTCTGACACTGTGTGCCTGGAGATGGTGTCATGTTCTCAGTTCTGTAAAGCTGCAGCCCTGCCCCCCCACCCCCCACCCCCCAGCCTTGAGACACCAGTCACGTGTCCAGTTTATCACCTGAGCACTTGTTGGGTCACTTATAGGTTGAAGGTTCCAACAGCCTTCTCCTTGGGTGGGATCAATTTGTTGGAGTAGTTCACAGATCTCAGAGAAATATTGGTTTATTATAAAAGATTGTAGCTCAGCAACCCTGTAAGAGATGCTTAGGGCAAGGTGTGGGGGAGAGGTATGGAGCTTCTATGCCATTTCCAGCAGACCATTCTCCCCACACCTTCATATGTTCATGGCCTGTAAGCTCTTTAAACCCCATCCTTTTGGATATTTATGGAGGCTTCATTACACAAGCAAAATTGACTAAATCACTGGCCCCTGGCAACAGGCAACTGACTCAACCTCCAGCCCTTCTTCACTCCTGGGAAGCCAGGAGCGTGGAACTGAAAGGTTTCAATCCTCTAACCAAGCTGTTTGATTTTTCTGGCAACCAGCTTCCACCTTTAGGTGCGGTTCCATTGTGGCCTCATTAACATAACAAAAGACACCTTTATACTCTCATCACTTAGGAAATTCCAAGGGCTTTAGGAGTTCTGTGCCAGAAACATGATTCAGCAGACTAAACAACAACCAGAAACATGAGGCAAAACCAGTTTCTTATTATGAATCATAGTGTCATAGGACTAGACTCAGCTGGGAAACCCTCCTGCTCCTCTAGGGTTGGCTGGACTCATTCACATGTTCTCAGAGTGTTGGTTGGTAAACTCGGGGTTGGGACATTCATGGATGACCTCATTCATTTGACTGATGGTTGGTGTTGCTCTCGATGGGGCCTCTCCACAAGCTGCAAGGCATTTTCAGGCTTAGCCTTGGAAGTCACACACTATCACTTTACCACATTCTCTTGGTCCAGGAAAGTCACAAGCCCAGCTTACATGAATGGGGAAATAGAATCTATTTCCCCATTCACATGAAGGGGAAATAGATTCTACTTGGTAGGAGGACTCGCAGGTCACACTGCAAAGGGAAGTTGATACAGGAGAGCGTCATTCATTGGAGCCATTATTGTAGCAATCTATCATAGGCAACTAGAAATACACGAAAGGATCAGAGTTGTCTAACCCTGTACTATTTCATGCACACTATTACTAACATTTTTTTCATGTCAGAATACATCTTACAATGGTACATTGCTTCTATTCAATTAGGAAAAAGTTAAGGCATAAGTGAAGTGAAGTGAAGGCATAATGGATAAGTAACCAAAGGAGATGTCAGCCTTTGCTTAAACCTAGATTCCTGCTTCTTGGCCCATGAGAGACCCACCTAACTTCTCTCTTTCAAGAGACAATCACTTCATCAGTTTTCTGATGTTTTAGTGACTGAAACTGGGTTAGACACAGGCCTTCAAGCTTCTCTGCATGAGTCAGGGGCCTTCACTTAAGGTGATGGGTGAGACCATTCTGCAAGATTATGAGAATGAACCCATGGATCTATGATGTGCTCCCTGTCAGTGGAATTGAGCTCTTCTCCAACCCCCATTCCATTTACCTATTTCTCTTTCCTTTTTAATATTCCAAAGAATAACTGTATGTGAGCTTGTTTTTTAGTATGTGTGTATTGCAGTTGATTCAGGGGATTTACTTGTCAGTAACAACCTGGAATGGAATATCCAGACTTGACAGTCAAGATATCTATCTTCACTGTTGCCTTGAGGAGTCAGGGTTTGTCCTTAAGGAACAGTTTCATAATCAGTAGTGGGGAGTAACTTGAACCCAACAATAAGCCGCAACAGCAAGAGAAACAGAAGATACAAGAGCAAAGAGGGAAGGGATCTAATACTACCCTCAGCTCCTGTTGTGTCACACACTGAGGTGTGCATGTCACGAACGTGCTCTCATTTGGGTCCAGAGCCACCAGCAAGACAGCTACTATAACTCCAGTTTTACAGATGAAAAAGTTGCAGCTCGAAAACATGAGTAACTTGTCTAAAGTCCCACAGCAAGTAATCATTGGACCTTGGGTTTTGACTAAAGTTTAGCTGATTTCAGTGTGTGTGTTTTGTCCATTTCACCAGGGTGATAGAGTCATCATTTCATAGTGAAACCTTGTTAGGAAAATCATATTTTCCATGTTCTGCTGAATTCTTTTGTTCTCTATTTCATAGTTCAGTTTTTGTCTTCTATGAAATCTTGAATCCATGATGATTTAAAGTGCCAAGGTTGCATGGATTCCTTGGCTCTTGTTATTGTTTAGTTGCTAGGTCATGTCTAACTCTTTTTTGAACCCATGGACTGTGGTCTGCCATGCTTCTCTGTCCATGGGATTTCCCAGGAAAGAATACTGGTGTGGGGTGCCACTTCCCTCTCCAGGGAATCTTCTCAACCCAGAGATTGAACACATGTCTCCAGCATTATAGGTGAATTCTTTACCACTGAGCCACCAGGGAAGCCCGTATCCTCCACTCTATAGACTGCTTATATTTTATTCTGACCTCGATCGAGTGTTTCTTTTCCTCTCTTTTTTAGCAATTGGTGATCAGGTCAACCAAAAATGCTAGTTAGTCCATATGGTTGATGGTTAGCTGCTTGTTAGAGAAGAAGACCAAAATAGATATGACAAATTTACATTTTTTTCCAAGGGACTTCAATTGCCTGTATCATCCCCATCCACCACTGTTCTGGAAAAGAGAGGGTCCACATACCCTTACAACCTCTCCTGATTTTGAAAAGAATATTCCTTAAAGGAAAAAGCACAAAAACTTGGGTAATTGAATTCATAAAAGTGTGAACATCTCAGAAATTTTTTTCTAAGGAAAAGATCTTAGGAAAACTTTAATTGATTTTAGTTATTATTGCTGGTAATTTGGGAAACTAGCAAGGAATTATCTTTATCACTTTTGTGCCTCTGTTTAATGCTAATTCAAAAATCCCACACAGGCTGTTTAATTGGTTCTCTGTTTCATAAAAAAAGAAAAAGAAATGCATAAACCTGGGCAGTGACTTTGTTTCTAGTTCATAAAAATTGCTTAGTTTAATTATAACTGCATTTTGTGTCTCATTATAATTTATGCATTTGAGATATTCACACTAAGTCTTTACCCAGCTTCAGTGTAATAAAAACCAAGTCTTCCTATTTTTGTATCTTATTATTTCTCCTGTGTTCCTAAAATGATATGGACTGTATTGAGAGAGAGGAAATGTGAAGTCATAATTAGAAATGGCATTTATGGAGTACTTACCATGTGCCTGGCTCTGGGATAAGACTTTCTATATCTTAATTCATTAAATTCTTGCATATCCCTCTGGGATAGGTGCTAATATTAATACTAAGCCTATTCAAAGGACAAGAGTTTTCTGGTTCAGTGAGATTAAGACATTGGCCAAGATCAAACAACTACTAAGATGGACTTGGTACTGAAAACTTGTTCTGACAACAAACTCTGTATTCTATGCTTGATTCTCAACTCATTTATTTGCATCTCTAGAAGTTTTCTTAAATCACACTTTTAATTTTGAATACAGGTAGATTCATGTGCAGTTGTTAAGAAATAATACAGAGAAGATTCCTATACACCACTTACCCAGTTTTCCCAATGATATCTTGCAAAGTATGGTACAATATAATGACCAGGGCATCGATATTGATACAATCAAGATACAAAGCAGTTCTGTTATGAGGATCCTCCAGCTACCCCTCTTATAGCTACATTGACTTCCTCCTCACCCCATCCCTAACTCCTGACAACTCCTTTCTTCTGATGGCAACATTTAAAATCATTTACCCATTTCTCTTTATTTGACTCAAATCACATTGTCCTAAGTTTCCCTGAATGTCAGTTTCACTGTCTCCCATTCTCTCTCCAGTGACTTTCTTGCACTACTCTAAACCAGGCTCATAGACACACCCCTGTGACTGGGAAAAAGTAAGTTGTTTTAATAGTGACTTGCTAGAAATTACGTATCCACCATCAGCATCTTCCTCAGGGTATCTCAGCAATGGGAGCCTGGTTACATAATGGGCCTGCCACACCTCCTCTCAGCAGAGTCTTTTCTTTCCTCCAGTGTGAGGACAAGCCTCACCTTTGTCTTTATGAATTGGGTGCAGTTCTGTTTGAAGATAGAAGCTAGGTTAAACAACTTCTTAGCATCTATTCTAGGTCTATAAATCCATGATATTTTTACTTATCAAATAGACCTACTATGGTTAGAAAAATGTTTTTCTGCAATGAAATTTAGTATGTCTTAGCAGTTTAGCAGTTTGAATAATTACCAGTGGCAATCAGCAACTGTGTCCTTTACAAAGAGAGGTACTACAACTGACGTCATTTGCTTTAAGAAGTAATGTGGATACCATCCTTCCCTCTCTATTTTTCCTTCTTTCTTTTCTGCCTTTAGCTAACACTGAATAAACACTACATACTGAAGTGACTGGGAGGTTCGGTTCAGTTCAGTTCAGTCGCTCAGTCGTGTCCAACTCTTTGCGACCCCATGAACCGCAGTACGCCAGGCCTCCCCGTCCATCACCAACTCTCGAAGTCCACCCAAACCCATGTCCATTGTGTCAGTGATGCCATCCAGCCATCTCATCCTCTGTTGTCCCCTTCTTCTCCTGCCCTCAATCTTTCCCAGCATCACAGTCTTTTCAAATGAGTCAGCTCTCCGCATCAGGTGGCCAAAGTATTGAAGTTTCAGCTTCAATATCAGTCCCTCCAATGAACACCCAGGACTGATCTCCTTTAGGATGGACTGGTTGGATCTCCTTGCAGTCCAAGGGACTCTCAAGAGTCTTCTAGAACACCACAGTTCAAAAGAATCAGTTCTTCGGCACTTGCTTTCTTTATAGTCCAACTCTCACATCCATGCATGACCACTGGAAAAACCATAGCCTTGACTAGATGGACCTTTGTTGGCAAAGTAATGTCTCTGCTTTTGAATATGGTGTCTAGGGTGGTCATAACTTTCCTTCCAAGGAGCAAGTGTCTTTTAATTTCATGGCTGCAATCACCATCCGCAGTGATTTTAGAGCCCAGAAAAATAAAGTCAGCCACTGTTTCCACTGTTTCCCCATCTATTTCCCATGAAGTGATGGGACCAGATGCCATGATCTTAGTTTTCTGAATGTTGAGCTTTCAGCCAACTTTTTCACTCTCTTCTTTTACTTTCATCAAGAGGCTGTTTAGTTCCTCTTCACTTTCTGCCATAAGGGTGGTGTTATCTGCATATCTGAGGTTATTGATATTTCTCTCGGCAATCTTGATTCTAGCTTGTGCTTCTTCCAGCCCAGCGTTTCTCATGATGTACTCTGCATATAAGTTAAATAAGCAGGGTGACAATATACAGCTTTGATGTACTCCTTTTCCTATTTGGAACCAGTCTGTTGTTCCTTGTCCAGTTCTAACTGTTGCTTCCTGACCTGTATACAGGGGGTAGACTGTAGACTGGGAGGTAGAGTAGACCTGTAGACTGTAGACTGAGACCTGTAGACTGGGAGGTAGGCTTGGGCAATAAAATGGTGTTAATACTTACTTGTGTCTTTAAAGATTCACATTATTTGACAAGTTCTCAAAATAAGAGGACATAAAGTAAAACAGGAAGCTGAAGTCGTATGATCATAATCACAAACTAGAAGAACTGGGGTTTGGAACTGAGTATGTCTGATTCCAAAGTCGGTCATTTGCACTACACGGTGCCATCTTGATAGTGAGTTTAGAGAAGGGAGAAATTATTCATGTGTTGGAACGATGATGGAAGTGTTCACAGAATGGGAAACCTCTACTCTGGACCTTGAAGGATGGCCAGGATTCTCAGTAGATGGAAGGACCTGGGCAGAGAGAGTGGAGACCATAAGAGTGTATTTCAGCACTAAAAAGGACAGATTCTGGGTATGGCATTTGTCTTTATGTTGAAACCTGTGGTTATTTTTGCTACTGTAACATTTCTATGGGACAAGAAAAGGTGATTTGGGATAAGAATATGTAGAAATGCCAGACTAAGTACTTTGTACTTTATTCTATGCTCAACCGAAAATAGGAGTTTTTATGTATTGTTGCGTTAATAGCCGTATGAATAGTGACTTCTAGAATTTCGGGATTTGGTGTGATTTCTCTCCCACATTGGTTCTGGGGTTGGCTGTGTGACTTGCCATGTGATTTTGGTCAGTGGAACATAGATAAAAATGATTCAGACAGTGGTTTGATATGTACTTGAGACTGCTGTTGTGGAAGGCTGTTTCCTTTATGTTAGAAACATGGAAAGGTCATGTGGAAGAGAACTGAGGAACCATGGATCTAGTTAAATAAGGCTACTTTAGATCATCCACCACTCAGAAAGATGAGCAAAAGAACTGCCCAGCTGAGTTGAGCCGAAATTGTAGAATCATAAGTCAGTAACTTAAGTCCTTAAGTTTTGGAATAGATTGTTAAATAGGAAGAAATAACTTATTCACAGATATGTAAACTTATTGAAGGTAGGGCTTATATCCTGGCGCCTAGATAAGTAACTTCATGGCTGACCCAGTCACTCTGCAGCAACAAGGGCAGTGATACAATTATCCAGGAAAGGTAAGAATAGTAATTGTCTATGAGAGAAGGATATATGGAAGTCTCCTAACAAGCCCTTGAATTATAATGATGGGTGGGTCACTTAGACAAAAACTCTCTTTGCCCCAAACAGTAGATGTTGGTTAATTCAAAATCCTTCTCAGTGATTCTTTGATCACTCAGATGTTGAGATTTCATCTCGTATATTATATCTTAATTTGAAAATACATTTTCATTGAGAGATTGTAGCATTAAAATGAGCAACTTTATGATCCATTTCACTTTGCTCCTTGCAGTCTGGGTAACAATCCATTTTAATAAGCAAGTGTCTGTGGAACTACTGTCCGCTTATGTAAATGAGAAGGTGCACTTATCTTTATTCTTCACTGTGATTACCTCCTATTTATTTTTGAAAGCTTCCTGGATTTCAGCTCATTGTTCAATTGGGAATCATATCTATTTTATTCAGAGCAATATTTTAATTTTCAGATTCTGAGCAGACGTTTCTGTGATTCATTTCGCTCTGCCTTTTTGCTTTGGTTTTGCTGAATGTAATTTCTGCCATTTTTTTTTTTTAATCCTGTGCTTGTTAGAAATCACTTTAACTATGAAGTCTTTGTCTTTTTTCTCTCCTGCTTTTTACTTCCCACTGTAATTCCCAAAAAACTTCCCTTGGGCATAAAGAAAATGGGAATTTTGTGAGGCGAATTTTTGCTGTCAAATGTTTTTATTTTCATGCATGATTACCTTGGGGCTTCACTGGATGATTTATTTTATGAACCAAAAAAAGAAATATTAGAAACCAAATGAACTAACCAATAGCTCCTAGGGATAAAGTAATGAGAAAGCATTTTATTCCACACTGTTTTTCAAAATAACTGGTGTCCGAAACAATACAACGTGTGTCAAGAATGACTCATTCAAAGTCTGTAATAGAATGGAGAAGGAAGGGAAGATGAATATATATTGCATGGTGTAAATTGTGCACAATGTGGTATGAACTCCCTTTTGGAAAATACTATAAATCATGTTCCAAACAAGTGGCTCTCCAATGTCATCTATAGCTTCCCTTCCCAGTAGTCAAAGCCAGTTCTGTCCCTCATTTGCCCCGCTGTCCCTCAATCAGACACCATCTATCCTCCTAGAACTCCAGCCCATCCACAGATGAGAGGTGTGTAAGGAGGATTTCCCGAGTGTGTTTCCATACGCTCTGTGATCTGCTCTGTTCATGTGAAGTGGGGCTTCCTAACATTAGTCTGAACTGCTGCTCATCTTGAGTATGAAACCAGGACAAGTTGCATGTTGAACCAGCATCTTACTGTGAAATAGGCCAAGTTCCTGGGGATGATCTGTGGTGCAAAGTGCACTGAGTTCTTTATATGTGGATACTTGCTCTCTGAACCACACAGGCTGAATAGAGTCATAGTTAATCTCTTAATTTGATCTCTTCCTTTTTTATGCATAAAAGTATACAAAACAATCTCTGTCACTGAAATTAGCCCGTATAAAATGGAACTAAAGTGGAAGAAAAGGGGACAACAGAGGACTAGGTGGTTGGATGGCATCACCGACTAAATGGACACAAGTTTGAGCAAGCTCTGGGAGATGGTGAAGGACAGGGAAGTCTAGCCTGCTGCAGTCCTTGGGGTCACAAAGAGTCGGACAGGACTGGACAAAAGAATAACAACAAAAATGGAGCTTAGAAGGATTTCAGTTGCCAGTGCTACATATAGCTCTCTGTGTTCTTAATTCAAGTCCCATTCTGTAACTTGGATTCTCCATCTGTATACTTGGGATGTTTGTATTTCATTCCTCTTCAGTCAGGGCTGTCTCATTTTCAAGGCACAAAGACCCAGTCAGATCAGATCAAGTAAAGGTGGGAGGGCATTGTAAGGATACAGAGCTCACATAGGGATCTGAGGATGGGAACCACTGTAACCAGGCCTTGTGGAAACAGAAGGCAGCAAGTTAAAAACTGCTTTTTCTATTGCTCAAGCTCAGATAAACTACCAGCAAGTCCTCTTCTGCACACTCTATTCTCCTTCCTTTAAATGCTTATTTTATCTTTGTTAGTCACCTTTCCAATGACAGCTTAAATTGTAAGATCCTCCAGTCTTCATGATCTTCCTACTCTAACATTCACCATTGACTAACAACGTATTTTGTATTAAAGAGAAAATCTTTAAAAAATTAATGTTTTCTGGTTATATCAATAACTAATTAACAAACATAACTGAAACTTTAAGGCATACAGCACATGTTACCAAAGCAGATTCAGTTAACATCCATCTTCAGAAAGAGAGAGACTCTTATGGGACCATTTCCTTTGAGTAATACAAATCATTCTGGTCATGAATTGGTAACTTTTGGTTGGGATATTTATCTGTATTCTAACCACTCATGATCTAGGATAGAGTGGAAGCACATACTGAATATCACAGACCTTTTAGGAAGTGTAGGAAGGGCAGGACCACAAATTATTTGGATTAAGTTTGAACAGAGGAAAGAAAAGACCTATTAAGTCAATAGAGAAGAATCACCTATACTATTAACATCACAAAAAATAATCATGCAGTGAGCATTCTGTACTGAAATAGGTACACTACACATCATGTGGGCAAAGATGAGCTTTTAACATCAGATCAGATCAGTCACTCAGTTGTGTCCGACTCTTTGTGACCCCATGAATCACAGCAGGCCAGGCCTCCCTGTCCATCACCAACTCCTGGAGTTCACTGAGACTCACATCCATCGAGTCAGTGATGCCATCCAGCCATCTCATCCTCTGTCGTCCCCTTCTCCTCTTGCCCCCAATCCCTCCCAGCATCAGAGTCTTTTCCAATGAGTCAACTCTTCGCATGAGGTGGCCAAAGTACTGGAGTTTCAGCTTCAGCATCATTCCCTCCAAAGAAATCCCAGGGCTGATCTCCTTCAGAATGGACTGGTTGGATCTCCTTGCAGTCCAAGGGACTCTCAAGAGTCTTCTCCAACACCACAGTTCAAAAGCATCAATTCTTCAGCGCTCAGCCTTCTTCACAGTCCAACTCTCACATCCATACATGACCACAGGAAAAACCATAGCCTTGACTAGACGGACCTTTGTTGGCAAAGTAGTGTCTCTGCTTTTGAATATGTTATCTAGGTTGGTCATAACTTTCCTTCCAAGGAGTAAGTGCCTTTTAATTTCATGGCTGCAGTCACCATCTGCAGTGATTTTGGAGCCCCCCAAAATGAAGTCTGACACTGTTTCCACTGTTTCCCCATCTATTTCCCATGAAGTGATGGGACCGAATGTCATGATCTTCGTTTTCTGAATGTTGAGCTTTAAGCCAACTTTTTCACTCTCCACTTTCACTTTTATCAAGAGGCTTTTTAGTTCCTCTTCACTTTCTGCCATAAGGGTGGTGTCATCTGCATATCTGAGGTTATTGATATTTCTCCCGGCAATCTTGATTCCAGCTTGTGTTTCTTCCAGTCCAGCGTTTCTCATGATGTACTCTGCATATAAGTTAAATAAGCAGGTGACAATGTACAGCCTTGACATATTCCTTTTCCTATTTGGAACCAGTCTGTTCTTCCATGTCCAGTTCTAACTGTTGCTTCTGACCTGCATACAGATTTCTCAAGAGGCAGGTCAGGTGGTCTGGTATTCCCATCTCTTTCAGAATTTTCCACAGTTTATTGTGATCCACACAGTCAAAGGCTTTGGCATAGTCAATAAAGCAGAAACAGATGCTTTTCTGGAACTCTCTTGCTTTTTCATGATCCAGCAGATGTTGGCAATTTGATCTCTGGTTCCTCTGCCTTTTCTAAAACCAGCTTGAACATCAGGAAGTTCACGGTTCACATATTGCTAAAGCCTGGCTTGGAGAATTTTGAGCATTACTTTACTAGCATGTGAGATGAGTGCAATTGTGCGGTAGTTTGAGCATTCTTTGGCATTGCCTTTCTTTGGGATTGGAATGAAAACTGACCTTTTCCAGTCCTGTGGCCACTGCTGAGTTTTCCAAATTTGCTGGCATATTGAGTGCAGCATTTTCACAGCATCATCCTTCAGGATTTGGAATAGCTCAATTGGAATTCTATCACCTCCACTAGCTTTGTTCATAGTGATGCTTTCTAAGACCCACTTGACTTCACATTCCAGGATGTCTGGCTCTAGGTCAGTGATCACACCATTGTGATTATCTGGGTCGTGAAGATCTTTTTTGTACAGTTCTTCTGTGTATTCTTGCCATCTTTTCTTAATATCTTCTGCTTCTGTTAGGTCCATACCATTTCTGTCCTTTATCGAGCCCATCTTTGCATGAAATGTTCCTTTGGTATCTCTGATTTTCTTGAAGAGATCTCTAGTCTTTCCCATTCTGTTGTTTTCCTCTATTTCTTTGCATTGATCACTGAAGAAGGCTTGCTATCTCTTCTTGCTATTCTTTGGAATTCTGCATTCAGATGCTTATATCTTTCCTTTTCTCCTTTGCTTTTCAATTCTCTGCTTTTCACAGCTATTTGTAAGGCCTCCCCAGACAGCCATTTTGCTTTTTTGCATTTCTTTTCCCTGGGGATGGTCTTGATCCCTGTCTTCTGTGCAATGTCACGACCCTTATTCCATAGTTCATCAGGCACTCTATCTATCAGATCTAGGCCCTTAAATCCATTTCTCACTTCCACTGTATAATCATAAGGGATTTGATTTAGGTCATACCAGAACGGTCTAGTGGTTTTACCTACTTTCTTCTATTTAAGTCTGAATTTGGCAATAAGGAGGTCATGGTCTGAGCCACAGTCAGCTCCTGGTCTTGCTTTTGCTGACTGTATAGAGCTTCTCCATCTTTGACTGCAAAGAATATAATCAATTTGATTTCGGTGTTGACCATCTGGTGATGTCCATGTATAAAGTCTTCTCTTGTGTTGTTGGAAGAGGGTGTTTGTTATGACCAGTGCCTTTAACATAACATGACATAGTTAAAATTCCTGTGTAGCAGTGATTTGAAATTGATATTTTCTATTTATCATGCATATTCTGCATGCATCAGAGGGCAGCAGAAAAGACTATAAATGGAAGTTAGAAGTAAATTTTATAAAAGAACATTATATAAAAATACATTCTCACATTTAGAGTGCTTTAGAAGCTAGACAAGCTGTCTCATTTAGCAGTAAGTTACCTGTCACTGGATGTGTTCACATCCCAACGTTGAAAGAGTATCTTACAATTTTAAGATTCTGATTCTCTCACTGTAACTTTGAGCTAATTGGTCTTTCAAAAAACAAATGAATTATTGATGAAGACTTGATGTATTAAACTAAAATTGTAAATTTTTTGTTGTTGCTGGTGTTTGGTGGTGTTCAGTGGTGAGCTAAATCACTCTTTTGAACAGGGATAGCTCATTCTGGTTGTGGTACCAGAGGAACAGGGGATGTCAAAGTTACTGTCTTGTGATAAATATAAGGGACCCTCAACTATATTTTACTTAGCAAAAATCCATCTCCTGATCACAGCACAGTTACCAGTCAACAGCACACACACACACACACTCTCACACACAAAATCAGCAGTCTAGACGTCTTTAAAAAATGTGAGTCTTGAAGTGGCTCCTATAAATTATCCACTGAGAGTATAACTAATAAATTGTGGTTAAAAGAGATAGGCTAAGAGGTACCTTATCTAGGTTCTTCAAACCTGATCCTTGTAAAAAATGAGATCATCAGGATATTATATACCAGGACTGATAGCTTAACTTCCCACAAAGGTACATTTATGTCAAACTTTTCTCTGTGTTGTTGGGTTTTTATTAAATTTTGATATAGGGATCTATTTGAAGAATATTTCATGATCACCTCTAAAATTATTATTTTTTTGTTGTGCTTATTCTATTGCTTCCTGCTTCATATATGATGTAGACTGAAAAACCATTGTCTAGGAATTTAGAGACATGAAAATGTCTCCCTAGGTAAAATTGTAGGCTTAAAAAATTATATATATATATATATATATATATATATATAACATTTTTAATGTTATCCTTAACTACTAGGAAGCTGGAAGATAAAATAAGTGTTTAATTACAGTAATGATCTCATTCTCAGGATGGGTAAAATTATTCTTTCTCCCCTAAATTGTTTCTTTAACCTTCATTTTAAGTATATGTATTTAAATCATACAATGTTCTTTTTAGAAGCAGATAAAATTTAAATGAGTAAAAGTGGGAGAATAAAGGAGACACAGCTATGGAAACACATAGGCTATTGTGTTGGTTAATATAAGATTCCAGAGACTCGTTGATGTTTGAAATACTAGCGTTTTGTGAGTCTGACCTAACACTATCCTCCCTTGCTCTGCTAAATGTGCTGCAATAAATTACCATCAATAAATTTCAAAGGCACTGTGACTTGGAAGAAAATGTCCTAGTAATCCATAGGGTTATTACTGATAACAGAACAATGTATTTATTCACCATTCAGAAAAAAAAAATCTCCTACTAACAGAATGAAAACTTTAAAGTGCAATCTGTGATGCACTGCTAGGAAGGCTGAAGCTTCCAAGATAAAATAGTTTATTACAGTCTGAGATTTTATTCCTCATCATCTATCTTCTTTATGTACTTATAATTAGGGTTCCTATATGTTTAATCTTATCAGATATGGCACTTTGTAATGTAAGCATTGACTCCTCTTCTTGGGTGGGGGGGGGGTGAAAAGTAGGAAAGTGTTTATGGTGGTATGTTGGACAGTCACCATTTTGTTGTTGTCCAGTCACTAAGTCATGTCCCACTCTTTCTGACCCCGTGGACCACAGCACGCTAGGCCTCCCTGTCCCTCACCATCTTCCAGAGTTCATCCAAGTTCATGTCCACTGAATTGGTGATGCCATCTGATCCTCTGCCACTCTATTCTCCTTTTGCCTTCAATCTTTCCCAGCATCGGGTCTTTTCCAATGAGTCAGTTCTTTGTGTCAGGTGGCTGAAGTATTGGACCTTCAGCATCAGTCCTTGCAATGAGTATTCAGGGTTCATTTCCCTTAGGATTGACTGGTTTGATTTCCTTGCAGTCCAAGGAACTCTCAAGAGTCTTCTCCAGCACCACAGTTCAAAAGCATAAATTCTTCAGTGCTCAGTCTTCTTTATGGTCCAACTCTCACATCCATACATGACTACTGGAAAAACCGTAGCTTTGACTATTTGGACATTTGTTGGCAAAGTGATGCCTTTGCTTTTTAATGTACTAAATTTGTTATAACCTTCCTTCCAAGACATAAATGTCTTCTAATTTCATGGCTCCTGTCACCATCCATAGTGATTTTGGAGCCCAAGAAGAGAAAATCTCTTACTGCTTCCACTTTTCCTCCTTCTATTTTCCATGAAGTGATTGGGCTGGATGCCATGATCTTACTTTTTTGGAATACTGAGTCTCAAGCTAGCTTTTTCGCTCTCCTCCTTCACTCTAATCAAGAGGCTGATTAGTTCCACTTTGCTTTCTGCCATTAGAGTAGTATCATCTGCATATCTGAGGTTGCTAATATTTCTCCCAATAATCTTGATTTCAGCTTGTAACTCCTCCAACCTGACATTTCACAAGATGTACTCTGTATATAAGTTAAATAAACAGGGTGAAAATATACAGCCCTGTCGTACTCTTTCCCCAATTTTGAACCAGTCCATTCTATGTCTGGTTCTAACTGTTGCTTCTTGACCTGTATATAGGTTTCTCAGGAGACAGGTAAGACGGTATTCCCATCTCCTGAAGAATTTTCCACAGTTGTGATCCACACAGTCAAAGGCTTTAGTGTAGTCAATGAAACAGAACTAGATGTTTTTCTGGAATTCACTTTGTTTCTCTATGATTCAATGAATATTGGCAATTTGATCTCTGGTTCCTCTGACTTTTCTAAATCCATCTTTTATACACCTGTAAGTTCTTGATTCAAGTACAATTTGACTGAAGCCTAGCTTTCAGGATTTTGAGCATAAACCTACTAGCAAGGGAAGTGAGTGCAATTGTCCGGTAGTTTGAACATTCTATAGCACTGCCCAAAATTGAATAGCATTCAATTTCTTTGGAATTGGGATGAAAACTGACCTTTTCCAGTTCTGTGGACACTGCTGGGTTTTCCATATCCACTTTTTTACTGAACTTAGAGCTTAGGCATTTGGAGATGGATTTTTTAAAAGCCAGGGTGGGGAGAGGGGAAAGAGATTATGATGGTGGCGGAGGAAGATCACAAACTCACTTCCTTCTAAGGGCACATCAAGATCACACTATTTACATAGCAGGTATTTATAAGAACTATTTGAAGACTAGAAAAAATGATTGTCCTCAGTTCAGTTCAGTTGCTCAGTCATGTCCAACTCTTTGCGACTCCATGGACTGCAGCACGCCAGGCCTCCCAGTCCATCACCAAATCCCAGAATTTACTCCAACTCATGTCCATTGAGTTGGCCATCCAACCATCTCATCCTCTGTCATCTCCTTCTCCTCCTGTCTTCAATCTTTCCCAGCATCAGGGTCTTTTCCAATGAGTCAGTTCTTCGCATCAGGTGGCCAAAGAGTTTCAGCTTTAGCATCAGTCCTTCCAATGAATATTCAGGACTGATTTCCTTTAGGATGGACTGATTGGATCTCCTTGCAGTCCAAGGGACTTTCAGGAGTCTTCTCCAACACCACAGATCAGAAGCATCAATTCTTCGGCACTCAGCTTTCTTTATAGTCCAACTCTCACATCCATACATGACTACTGGAAAAACCATAGCTTTGACTAGATGCACCTTTGTTGGCAAAGTAATGTCTCTGCTTTTTAATATGCTATCTAGGTTGGTCATAACTTTTCTTCCAAGGAGCAAATGTCTTAATTTCATGGCTGTAGTCACCATCTGCAGTGATTTTGAAGCCACCCAAAATAAAGTCTGTCACTGTTTCCACTATTTCCCCATCCGTTTGCCATGAAGTGATGGGACCAGATGCCATGATCTTAGTTTTTTGAATGTTGAGTTTTTAAGCCAATTTTTTCACTCTCCTCTTTCACTTTCATCGAGAGGCTCTTCAGTTCTTCTTCGCTTTCTGCTGTAATGGTGGTGTCATCTGCATGTCTGATTGTCCTCAACTAAAGATGTAAAAAGGAAGCCACATGTGACAAGTAGTAGGGTGGGGGCAGAGACACAATTCCTAGGTCAGCGACCCACAAGTGGGAGTGATATCACAACTGCAGATGTACTTTCCAATGTGGATCCTCCCCAGCTCCACATCTGGCTTCCCAGCCTGGGATCCTGCACTAGGAAGATAAGCCAGCAGAAAGTTGGGCTTTGAAACAAGTGGGACTTACGTTCTGGAAAATTATAAGAAGTACACATCCACTCTTAAAGAGCACACCCAGAATGTCAATGCTCTGAGTCCCTGCACAAAGACAGTAGTTTGAAAGACATTGGGGTCAGATCCACATGCTGATCTTGAAGAGCCTCTCAGAGGGACAGGAGGCAGCTGAACTTCCCCTGGGTATGGAGACACTGGCATCAGTCATTTTTGTAATCTTATTCTACCACACTGACATCTGCACTGTGAAGTGCCATTTTGGAATCCTTCCTCTAGCCTATTAACACCAGGGACCTCTACTAACCAATGAGTCAACAGCAGTTGGGCTCCACCAGGCTACACAGCCAACTGCTTGAGGAGCCATTCTTGCTTGCTAAAAGAGCTGCAATAGCCACCTGAGGCAGAATCTCACAGCCAGCCAGGCCAGGGGTCAGCCCCACCTATAAGTTCATCCACAATTAGCAGCACTAAAAAAGCCTGTGGCCCATGTACAGGATAATCCTGGAGCATCTAGTACTGATGACCAGAAGAGAGTGAACTGCTGGTCACCACAGGTCTCCTACATATGGCCACTTCTCTAAGTTTAGGACATGCAGCAAAACTACCTTATATATAGAAATAAACACAGAGAATTAGGCAAAATGAGGAGACAGAGGAATATGTTCCAAATAAAGGAATGAAACAAAATCTCAGAGAAAGAACTAAACAAAATGAAGATAGTCTATCCATAAAGTCTATCCATAAAAAAAATTACCATAATCAAGGTAATTATCATAAAGATGCTCACTGATCTCAGAATAATAGATGAACACAGTGAGAACTTCAGCAAAAATTACAAAATATAAAAATAGACAATCATAGCTGGAGAATACAATACCTGGAATGAAAAATACATTAGAAGGAATCCATAATCGATTAGCTGATATGGAAGAATAGATCAGCAATCCGAAAGACAGAGTAGTAGAAATCACCCAAGATGAATAGAAAAGAGTTTTTTTTTTTTTTAATGAACATCACTTAAGGGGTTTCTGGGATAACATTAAGCATACTAATATTTGCATTATAAAGTCCACAAAAGAGAAAAGACAGAAAGGGGCAGACATGTATGTGAAGAAATAATAGCTGAAAACTTTTTCTAACCTAAAAAAGGAAACCAGCATCCAGATCCAGGAAGCACTGTTCAGTAATACACATTATAATTAAAATGGCAAAAATTAATGAGAAAGTCTTAAAAGCAGCAAGAGAAAAGCAACTAGTTATATACAAGTGGTCTCCCACAAGACTATCAACTGACTATTCAACAGAAACTTTGCAAGCCAGAAAGGAGTGGCACAAACACATTCAAAATAATGAAAGGAAAAAAGCCGACAACCAAGAATGCTCCATCCAGCAAAGTTATCAATCAGAATTGAAGGAGAGATAAAAAGTATTAAAGATAAGAAAATGTTAAGAGTTCACCACCACTAAACTTGCATTACAAGAAATATTAAAGGGACTTTTCTAAGTGGAAAGAAAAGGTCACGATTAGAAATCTTAAAGAAAAGAAAAATCTCACTAGTAAAGGCAAACATATAGTAAATGTAGTAGATCAGTCATTTATAAAACTAGTAGGAAGGTTATTAAAAGAAGTAAAGTCATCTATATTTATAGTAAGTAGTTAAGGAATATAAAAAATAAAAAGAAATGTAAAATATGACATCAAAATCATGAAACAGGGCAGGAAGTGTGATAATGTGGGGCTATTGGAATGTGTCTGAGCATAAGAGATCATTAACTTAAAATATATATGGTTTTTTTGTATATGAACTTCATAATCACCACAAACCAAGCATTTATAATAGATACACAGAAAAGAAGAGAAAGAAATCCAAACATACTTCTAAAGATTAAAATCAAATAACAAGAGGATCAAGAATAGAAAAAAGGAATAGAGAACTGTGAGACCAGAAAACAGTGAATAAAATGGCAATAAATATATGACTATCCATAAATTTTAAATGTGTTAATTCTCTAATCAAAGGGAATAGTGTGACTAAATGGATTTCTGTTGCTTAGAAGAATATATGTTGCTTAGAAGAAATCACTTCATATCTAAAATACAGACTGAAAGTGATAGAAATTAAAAAAGATATTTTGTATAAATAGATGTGAAAAGAAAGCTGGGGTAACTGTATTATATTAGACAAAATCATCTTTAAAACAAAGACTGTAACAGGAGACAAAGAAGGGTATTACATAATGATAAAAGGATCAATCCACAAAGATATAACAATTGTAAATATATATGCACACAACAAAGGAATATCTAAATACATAAAGACAACATTAAGCGACATAAAGGGAGATATTTTCAGTAGCAAAATAATAGTAAGGAATGTTAACGCTCCACTTATATCAATGGACAGATCATCCAGACAGAAAATCAAGTAAGGAAACATTTGCCTTAAGCAACACTTTAGATGGACTTAATAGCTGTATATAGAACATTCCATCCCCAAACAGCAAAATGCACCTTCTTTTCAAGTGCACAAGGAACATTGTCTTGGATAGATCACATGTTAGGGCACAAAACAAATCTCAGTAACTTTAAGAAGATAGAAATCATACCAAGCATCTTTTCCAACCACAACAATATGAAACTAGAAATCAACTACAAAGACACCCCTAAAAAACACAAACATGTGGAGTCTAAACAATATGCTTCTAACAATATGAATCATTGAATAAATCAAGAGGAAATTAAAAAATACCTAGAGATAAATGAAAATCTAAACACAACATTCCAAAATCTATGGGATGCGACAAAAGCAGTTCTAGGAGAAAAGTTTATACCAATACAGGCCTACCTCAGGAGACACGAAAAATCCCAAATAAACTATCTAACCTTACATCCAAAAAAACTAGAGAAAGAAATCAAACAAAACCCAAAGTTAATAGAAGAAAAGAAAAAAATAAATGAAAGTGAAATAAATGAAATAGTTAAAAAATACAAAAGATCAATAAAAGCAAGAACTGGTTGTTTGAAAAAATAAACAAAATTGATAAACTTTTAGCTACACTCATCAATATAAAAAGAGAGACCAAATAAAATCAGAAATGAAAGAGAAATTAACCACTGACAACACAGAAATACAAAGGTCATGAGATTACTGTGAACAATTGTATACCAATAAAGCGAACAACCTGGAAGAAATGGATAATCTCCTATAAATGTACAATTTTCCAAGACTGAATTAAGAAAATGTAGAAAATATGGGCAAATTATCAGTACTGAAATTTAATCAATAGTTCAAACACTCCCAGTAAAGTCCAGGGCTAGATAGAATCACAGGTGGACTCTATAAAACATTGAAAGAGGAGTTAACATCTATTCTTATCAAACTATTCAAAAAAAAAATTGAAGAGAAAGGAATGCTTTCAGATTCATTCTATAAGGTCAGCATCATCCTAATATCAAAACCAAAGACAGAACACTACAGGCCAATATCACTGATAAACATAGATGGAAAAATCCTCAACAATATTTTAGCAAACCAAATTCAATAATACATTAAGAGTCACACAATATGATCAAGTGAGATTTATCCCAGAGATGCAAGTTGGTTCAATATCTGCAAATCGGCCAACATGATATACTACATTAATAAGTTGAAGAATGGAAATTGTAAGATCTTCTCAAAAGATGCAGAAAATTTTTTGACAAGATCCAACATTCACTTATGATAAAAGCTGTCAATAAAATGCATACAGAGGAACTACACCTCAACATAATAAATGTTGTGAATGACAAAACTACAGTGAACATCAAACCCAATAGTGAAAAGCTGAAAGAATTTTCTCTAAGATCAGACCTCTAAGATCTCTTAAGACAAGGATCCCTACTATCACCTCTTAATCTACTATTAGAAGTATTAGTTGCAGCAGTCAAACAAGGAAAAGAATAAAGGGAATTCAAGTTGGAAAGGAAGAAGTAAAATTGTCACTATTTGCAGATGACATGATAGTACTCTACAGAAAATCCTAAAGCAACTACCAAAAACTACAGAACTAAATTATGGATACAGTAAACTTCAGGGTAGAAAACTATATGTGGAAATCTGTTGCATTTCTATAAACTAGCAATGAGCTGCTGCTGCTACTGCTACTGCTAAGTCACTTCTGTCGTGTCCAGCTCTGTGTGACCCCATAGATGGCAGCCTGCCAGGCTCCTCTGTCCCTGGGATTCTCCAGGCAAGAACACTGGTGTGGGTTGCCGTTTTCTTCTGCAATGCATGGAAGTGAAAAGTGAAAGTGAAGTCACTCAGTCGTGTCTGACTCCTTGCAACCCCATGGACCACAGCCTACCAGACTCCTCCGTCCATGGGATTGTCTAGGCAAGTGTACTGGAGTGGGGTGCCAGTGCCTTCTGTGAGCAATGAGCTATTAGTAATAAAAAAATCCCATTTAAAATTTCATCAAAAAGAATAAAATATCTAAGAATAAATTTAACAAACAGGTAAAAGATATATACTCTGAAAATTATATTGATGAAAGAAATTGAAGATGACAGAAACAAATGTTCATACTATGCAAGGCAGTCTACATATTTAAGGTAATTCCTATACAAATTTCAGTGTCGTATTTCACAGAATTAGAACAGATAATTCTAAAATTTGTATGAAAGTACAGAAGACCCCTAAACTCAACCTCAAAAAGCTCAAAAAAAACAATCTTGAGGAAGTAGAAAGCTGGTGGTATAACATACCTTAATTTCAGACTATACTATAAAACTACAGTAATTAATGTGGTACGGGCATAAAATCACATATAGATCAGTGGGACAGAATAGAGCTCAGAAATAAACCCAAGCTTATATGGTCAATTAATCTATGACAAATGAGTCAAGAATATACATACAGTGGGGAAAAAAACAGCTTCTTCAAAAAATGATGTTGGGAGAACTAGACAGTTACATGCAAATGAATCAAAATGAACTACTTTCACATACCATATACAAAAATAAATTCAAAATGTATTGAAGTCTTAAATGTAAGACCTGAAACTATAAAACTCCTAAAAGAAAAAATATGCATTCTGCTCTTTTCTTTTTGATATATGTACTAAGGTAAGGGAAAGAAAAGCAAAAATAAACAGATGAGACTACATCAAACTAAAAAGCTTTGCACAGCAAAGGAAACTGTCAACAAAATAAAAAGGCTGTCTACTGAATAAGATATTTGAAAATGATATACTCCATAAGGATTTAATATAAAAAATATACAAAGTACTCATACAACTCAACTTCAAAAAAGCATGTTATTGCTGTTCAGTCACTAAGTCATGTCCAACTCTTTGCAAGACTGCAGCATGCCAGGCTTCTCTGTTCTCCACTATTTTCCTGAGTTTGCTCAGATCTATGTCCATTGAGTTGGTGATACTAAGTGTCTCATTCTCTGCCACCCCCTTCTTCTTCTGCCTTCAATCATTCTCAGCATCAGGGTCTTTTCAAATGAGTCTGCTCTCTGCAACAGGTGTTCAAAGTACTGGAGTTTCAGCTTCAGCATCAGTCCTTCCAATGAATATTCTGGGTTGATTTCCTTTAAGATTGACTGGTTTGATCTCCTTGCAATCCAAAGGACTCTCAAGAGTCTTCTCCAGCACCACAGTTTTAAAGCATCATTTCTTTGTCACTCAGCCTTCTTTATGGTCCAACTCTCACATCCACAAATGACTATTGAAAAACCAGACAACCCAGTTAAAAATGAGCAAAGGACCTGAATAGACATTTTCCAAGGAAGACATACAGATAGCCAACAGACATATGAAAAGATTCTCAACATTGCTACTTAACAGGAAAATGCAAATTAAAACCACAATGAGATACCATCTCATACTTGTCAAAATGGTTGTTTTCAAAAATACAACAAATAATTAATGTTGATGAAGATGTGGAGAAATGGGAACATTCATGTACTGGTGGGAGTGTAAATTGGTGCAGCTACTGTGGAAAACAGTATGGCATTTCTTCAAAAAACTAAAAATTGAGCTGTTACATGATGCATCAATTTCACTTCTGAATATTTACATGAAGAAAATAGAAACAGGGAATGGGCAGGGTGAAAATCCTGTGGGGTGGTGGATGTGTTCTAAGACTGGATTGTGTGATGATTACCCAATTGTATAAATTTACTAAATTTGTTGAACTATACACCATTTTAAAATAGGTAAGTTTTATGGTATGTAACTTATACCTCAATAAAGCTGTTGAAAAAGTAAAAAAGAAACAGTTATTTGAAAGGATATAGGCACACCAGTGTTCATTGTAGCATTATTTACAATAGTCAATGTATAGAAGTCACCTAAGTGCCCTTTGACAGATGAATGGATAAAGATGATGTGGTATATTTAGACAATGGAATATTACTCAAACAAAGAAAAATAAACCTTGCCATTTTTGAAAACATGGATGGATCCAGAAGGTATCATGCTAAATTAAATGTCAGACAGATAGTGTATGCTCTTACTTATATGTGGAATCTAAAAGACAAAATTAAAACTAAAAAAACAAGGCAAAATTAAAATAGGTTCCTAGATAAAAGAACAAAGTATGATTGCCAGAGGGAAGGTGGAAGAAGGGGTGAAGTAGGTGAAGGAGATTAAAAGGGTTAAACTTAAAAAATAAATAAGCCACAGTTGTATAATATACAGCATATTAGTAATACTGTAATAATTTTATATGGAAACAGATGGTTATTAGAGTTATTGTGGCCATCATTTCATAATGTATGCAAATATCAAGTCACTATGTGGTACACCTGAAATGAACAATATTACATGTCAGCTCTACTTCAATAAGAAATAAAATGGTTAGATTTAAGCCATCCATTTTGCTATTTAGAAAATAGGTACTTTTTCCCATAATCATAGTGGGAATGATTACTTTTGATGCCTTAATCACTATTATGCCCTTGGGACCTGACGTGGTGTATTCTCAGTAAATATTGTAGTAGGTGTGCTGGCTGAACTACTGATGAAAAGGCATATTTCAGTTTGTAGCAGCAGAAGCAGAATAATATGAATCTGCTTTCAGACAGATGGGAAGAAAGTTAAGTACTGGTGAGGAGCTTTGCTTAGATGAGTAGAAAGAAATGCCAAATTGGGGTAGGCTGCTTCTTGCAGAGAGCTATTAATTATCTAATTTTCATAGGTCATAGTAATGGGGACATAAAAAGCTATAATTGCTTTCTTCCCCATTTATCAAACATAACCACAGAATCATCTTTAATTAACATAAGCATAACTTAGAGAACACTAATATATTGTTTATAGCCTTAAGGTCATTTCAGTCAATAAAATGTGCCCTGATTCACTTCATTTGTGAGACTAGAAGATCTGTCATGACTCCTTCTTTAATCCCTTCCATCAATTTAAAAACAAGGACGCCGAGATATATACGTATATTTTACTTGAGTAGAGATTATGCTGCTAATATTTCCCAACCCCCAATTCTTATTTTGTCTTATTCCCTAGGTTCAAGAGATTTATCTTCAGCCACATTTCCTACTTACCTTTTGTAATTTAAAACATTTATTTATTCAGTTATTTATTTACTTAGGCCCACTGTCCAGCCTAAAATGATATTTACAAAGTAGTTAGGTACATCTAGTTCTTCTATAATGTGAGAAACCCGAATTCTTGGTCCAGAATCCCTTCTTACTAGTCAAGGAGTCTTGAATAAACCACTTCTCTCTGAGGCATTCTTCACCTGGAGAAAGCAGAATGATGTACTTTGAGAACCGAAAAGAACTATTACAGAGAAAACTAGCTATTGAGCGGTGCAGGACCTGACCGGGTCACCTTGGAGATTCCACAGAGGATATGGAGGGGAGAGCTTGTCCATCCAAGGGTTTATGAAGATACATCGTTGCTTTCCCCTTGAGGAAACAGGCATATGTAATGGGATCTGGTGCACCATTCATTGAGTGGCTCACCTGCCAGTGAGAAGGGCAATCGCATTACTGTTTCTTCCCCAGTCCTGTGAATGTGAAACCTAACCAGTGTTGATCACCTGATTATTCCTGCCATTCATTGTGGCCCAACTAACAGCTTGAGACAAAAAGAAATTAAGGGGAAGATGGATCAGTGTTTCTCAAAGGAAAAGGATGGCAGCAGCCTATGAGGAGATTTGAGTTTCTAGGGGTGATGGGCCATTGTTTTCTATTAGAGACTTTTATGGTTTATAAATAGTTCTCAGAAGAAATGAGTTCCCCAGAATGACTCAGTGGACTTGTGATCACATCCCACCACACGGTTCTTTCACATCTTCTGCCTCCACCAAATTGAAATTGTACCTTCCCACACTGCCGTGTTTTCTGTGCACTTACTTTTTAACTTAAATAATGAATGATGCATGACTGAAGAAGACAATTACTCTTTGAGTGCAAATCTTAAGAATAAGGGTGGTAATTATCCAGAAGAATAGGCATAGCAGAGCATACCAAGAGACCGATATCCTTTTATGCCATTTTCCCTCTTGGTTAGAAGGGAAGCTGCTGTCCTTCCTCACACTGCTTTTCCACAAACTGACAAATACAGATTTGCTGTTTCTAAAACACTTCACTCCTCACAGGCCATCTTCTGACCCAAGCTCCTCTCCCAGTGTTCGTTCTCTTTCTTTCCCTATACTTTTGTCTTTCTTCCTTTCCCTGCTCTCCTCTCTTCCTTTCTCGCTCTCCTTCTCACCACCTGACCTCCTCTCTCCCCACTTTAGACACCATAATATATTTCCTTTCATCAATATGGAGTATCCTGAAAACTAAGGTGAAACCAAAAATCTGGCTTGGAGCCCAGGTATCACTTTGTGAAGTGACAGGCTCTGGTAATAGGGGAGGCTTTGCAATTATACACATCATTGCTTCGACCTGGTGCAAAGTCAACCAGGCCACAATGCAAGGACAAAAAGGCTTAATTTCTGCAGTTTCCAGAAGGGCTGTGAGCAGGGCCTCCGTGTTCACTGACCTGCCTGCTGTGCTGGGTAACCGCCTGTGCTCCTCTTCCGTTGCAGCTCTTTGATAAACAGCTCAGCTCATTTGCTGCTCCCCTTGTGAGCTTCTGTCTTATAAACTAAAAATTAATGTCCTTATTACATATGTTCTTTTCCCTCACCATCTACTTGAAAATGATTTGCATAAATGAAAAATATACCCTCTTAATGATGCAAGCATCTATATTCTAAATTATCTGGTTAACTGTATTTTCACATCTTAGCGTCAGCTTTGATAGCATTCAAAAAGGCACTTTCTAATCTTGCTTTGAAATGAAATTTCTTCTTGCCGGCTAGCTTAGCATGTGGTCTGTGAAAAAATATAAAGGTGGGGGAGATACTTTCTTTCAAAATATATTAAGACCTCCTAATCACTTTTAAAGCAAAATGAGGGCAGGAACTCAAATGACATGAGTGTGTTTGTCACCCAGATAAGGGAAGTGCATGGTCTGTAATTGAACCCCTTATTACTATTCACTTTGACTTTCTGAGTTCAGCTTGTCTTGAGGCATCCATTTTTTTAGGCTTTGGGGAATTAGAAATTTAAATGAGATGTGTGAGAGAGAAGGGGAGTTCTCCCATGAGGATGCAACACATTTCTGGACTCAGCAGTCAAGGGGGCAGGGAGAGAGCTGTATTAGGGTCAGGAGGGAGGAATGAAAGCATCTTTCAAGTCAAGAACGAGCAGGCAGGCTTTGGCAGCTAGCAGAGTCTTCCGAAGTCTAAACAGGAGCAGTTGAATCATTTGCAGTTTTACGATTTTCTTACAGATTATTCAGTTCAGTTCAGTCCAGTCGCTCAATCGTGTCTGACTCTTTGCAACCCCATGAATCGCAGCATGCCAGGCCTCCTTGTCCGTCACCAACTCCCGGAGTTCACTGAGACTCATGTCCATCGAGTCAGTGATGCCATCCAGCCATCTCATCCTCTGTCATCCCCTTCTCCTCCTGCCCCCAGTCCCTCCCAGCATCAGAGTCTTTTCCAATGAGTCAACTCTTCACATGAGGTGGCCAAAGTACTGGAGTTTCAGCTTTAGCATCATTCCTTCCAAAGAAATCCCAGGGCTGATCTCCTTTAGGATGGACTGGTGGATCTCCTTGCAGTCCAAGGGACTCTCAAGAGTCTTCTCCAACACCACGGTTCAAAAGCATCAATTCTTTGGCGCTCAGCTTTCTTCACAGTCCAACTCTCACATCCATACACGACCACTGGAAAAACCTTAGCCTTGACTATACGGACATTTGTTGATAAAGTAATGTCTCTGCTTTTGAATATGCTATCTAGATTCGTCATAACTTTCCTTCCAAGGAGTAAGTATCTTTTAATTTCATGGCTGCAGTCACCATCTTCAGTGATTTTAGAGCCCAGAAAAATAAGGTCTGACACTGTTTCCACTGTTTCCCCATCTATTTCCCATGCAGTGATGGGACCAGATGCCATGATCTTCGTTTTCTTGAGCTTTAAGCCAACTTTTTCACTCTGCTCTTTCACTTTCATCAAGAGGCTTTTGAGTTCCTCTTCACTTTCTGCCATAAGGGTGGTGTCATCTGCATATCTGAGGTTATTGATATTTCTCCCGGCAATCTTGATTCCAGCTTGTGCTTCTTCCAGCCCAGCATTTCTCATGATGTACTCTGCATATAAGTTAAATAAGCAGGGGGACAATATACAGCCTTGACATATTCCTTTTCCTATTTGGAACCAGTCTGTTGTTCCATGTCCAGTTCTAACTGTTGCTTCCTGACCTGCATACAAATTTCTCAAGAGGCAGGTCAGGTGGTCTGGTATTCCCCTCTCTTGAAGAATTTTCCACAGTTTGTTGTGACCCACACAGTCAAAGGCTTTAGGATGGTCAATAAAGCAGAAATAGATGTTTTTCTGGAACTCATTTGCTTTTTTGATGATCCAGCAGATGTTGGCAATTTGATCTTTGGTTCCTCTGCCTTTTCTAAAACCAGCTTGTACAGCTTGTACATTCACGGTTCATATATTGCTGAAACCTGGCTTGGAGAATTTTGAGCATTACTTTGCCACCGTGTGAGATGAGTGCAATTGTGCGGTAGTTTGAGCATTCTTTGGCACTGCCTTTCTTTGGGATTGGAATGAAAACTGACCTTTTCCAGTCCTGTGGCCACTGCTGAGTTTTCCAAATTTGCTGGCATATTGAGTGCAGCACTTTCACAGCATCATCTTTCATGCCCCCATTAAATTTATTATTTCTTGTTTTTTCAGCTTCTAATAATAAAAAAAAGTTTAAACACTTGAATCGATTAGGCTTCATCATTCTACATACTCTACTTTTTCTTTGTTCCATGTCTTGAGAACACTGGTAATTGTACTTCAGCCTGGAGGTTGTGCCATGCTGGGTGTCTCTTCTCAAGAAGTAGCATCTACCGGGGACGCAGCACAACATGTTTTCGTGTCCTCTCTGCCCATCTTCTGGAGCCTGCATTAGAGCACATCTGTGTCTTCCACACACTGGGACTTCTGCTCCTCAGCTTCAACTGCACTGTTTACCCAATGAAAACAAGCAGCAATTCAGAGGTGACCTAGGTGCACTAAGGCTTTAGATGGTGAGCTTATCCCCCAGAGTCTCTGTCCTTTCAATTCATGTCTTGTAGCGGTGCTCACGGAGTCATGCGTTGCTGGGAGCAGGTCAGGAATGGGGAACAGGTCAGGAGTAGGGAAAAGAGAGAAACCTTTTACCTGTGGTGACTGAGGCTTGATTTGGGAAAGGAAGAGACAGAACAAGGCAGTCGTATTTGTTTCCTAGAGCTCTTACAGTCAGTTACCGCAAATTTGGTGGCTTTAAACTACACAAGTTTACTCTCAGAGCGTTCTGGAGGGAAGAAGTCTGAAATCAAGGTGTCAGTGGGGCCTTGCCTCTTCTGAAAGCTCTGAGATGCCTGCCTTATGTCTTTCGGTCTCCAGTGTCCCCAGGGATTTTTTGGTTTGTGGGAGCCTAACTCTAATCTCTGCCTCCATCTTCACATGGCCCTCTTCTCTGTGTCCTTCTGTGTCCTCTCTTCTTATAAGGACAGCTGCCGCTGTATTTAGGGCCTCTCCTAAATCTAGGATATTTTAATCTTGAGACTCTTAACTAACTACATCTACAAAGACATTATTGCCCAAAAGGTCACGTTTTGAGGTTCCAGGTGGATATGAATTTTTGGATAATGCTATTCAACCCATTACAATAGCAGAAGCATGTAGTGTAGGAGCTGGAAGGGAGAAAACTAGTCAAGTCCAACTCCTTTATTATGCAGGTGAAGTAACAAAAGGTGAGTTGCTCAGGCTTTACGCAGATTAATGAACAAAAGATGCATTACCCAAACCTGAAGAGGCTGTAAGGGAAGTTTTTATTAGCCTTAGTGGAAGATGTACTAGTCTATGTTAAGAGAGGAGTAAACTTAAGAGGAAAGGAGAGTGTAGCATTTTTAAAAATTGGCTGCAAATTTTTTGACACTCCTTCCATTGAGAGCTGAGGTCTGTCTCCTGTGTGTGGAGAGCCCTCTTTGACCATTGAGTGTGGTGGTGATGATGCTGTGTGACTACCAGGCCGGGCTCATAAAAAGTGAGGCAGCCCTGCCTTTTCACTATAAGGTTCTACTTTGGAACCCTGGACCATCAAGTCTGACCATCCTGAGGCCATCTGAGGAAGTCAAGTCACATGGACTAACCACATGTCAGGGCAGTTCAGGTCAGTGCAGATCATGTGAGTTAAAGAACCTCCAAGTGATCTCTCCAGTCCCAGCCATCAAGTCATCCCTGGTTTGGAATCTTCTCAGGTAAAGTACTATATTTCATGGAGCAGAGACAAACCATGCCTTCTGTGCTGGCTGCTACTGTGCTTATTATTCTATACATTTTGGGATAGACAGTTACACAGCAGTTGTGACTGGAACGAGTCACCTGTGTGGTGACTGGATAATAAATGTGTATGCATCTTTATTCCACAAGACAGAGAAATAAGCACCAAAATTCAGACCAGTTTAATTCCAACAAGGACAGAATCTCCAGGGGTGCAGTCTGACGAATGCCGACCCCACTGAGAAAAGGAGCCCAGCATACTGACCATGGAAGAGGCAAGGTGCTTTGTTCATGGCCATTTGTAAATGTAGCTTTGAAGTCCGGGCAGGGGTTCATGGTCTTGGGAATGGCCACTCAACTGTTGATGCTATGATCACTCGACTGGAGAGAGTGCAGACTAAAAGGACAGAGTTCACAATTCAAGACCAGTTGGACCTGAAAACTTATAAATTCTTCTCTCCGGGTTCTCAATGCTGAAAATAAATGAAATCTGGAGTCTGATGTGGCACAACCATCCTGAACTCTTAGGCAGAGATGAACATAAACCAGAGGTCACTGGCTTTTACAGAGAGACCCCAAAAGTGTATAGTTTCTAAGGTGTCTCAAGCAAGGGATGGACCACCTGTCTGCGTTCATCTTTTCAGGGAAGATACCATTAATTAGCTAAACACAGAATACTCCTGTGCCAGCTACTCTTCTAGGTCCTAAGGATACAAGTACCCTGCATACAAGAGTAATGTGGATGTGTGAGAAAAACAGCATTCATTTCTAATGTAATCTACATTCTGGAAAGGAAAGCTAGACAATGACTATCTGAATAAATCATATTTGGGTAATGTGAAGAATGCTTAAACTACCGCACAATTACACTCATCTCATACGCTAGTAAAGTAATGCTCAAAATTCTCCAGGCCAGCCTTTAGCAATATGTGAACCATGAACTTCTAGATGTTCAAGCTGGTTTTAGAAAAGGCAGAGGAACCAGAGATCAAATTGCCAACATTCCCTGGATCATCAAAAAAGCAAGAGAGGTCCAGAAAAACATCTATTTCTGCTTTATTGACTATGCCAAGCTTTCGACTGTGTGGATCACAACAAACTGTGGAAAATTCTGAAAGAGATGGGAATACCAGACTACCTGACCTGTCTCTTAAGAAACCTGTATTTAGGTCAGGAAGTAACAGTTAGAACTGGACATGGAACAACAGACTGGTTCCAAATCAGGAAAGGAGTAAGTCAAGGCTGCATATTGTTGCCCTGCTTATTTAACTTATATGCAGAGTACCTCATGAGAAATGCTGGGCTGGATGAAGCACAAGCTAGAATCAAGATTGCCGAGAGAAATATCAATAACCTCAGATATGCAGATGACACCACCCTTATGGCAGAAAGTGAAGAGGAACTAAAAAGCCTCTTGATGAAAGTGAAAGAGGAGAGTGAAAAAGTTGGCTTAAAGCTCAACATTCAGAAAACAAAGATCATGGCATCTGGTCCCCATCACTTCATGGGAAATAGATGGGGAAACAGTGGAAACAGTGGCTGACTTTATTTTGGGGGGCTCCTAAATCACTGCAGATGGTGATTTCCTTTGAAGGAAAGTTATGACCAAACTAGACAGCATATTAAAAAGCAGAGACATTACTTTGTCAACAAAGGTCTGTCTAGTCAAGGCTATGGCTTTTCCAGTAGTCATGTATGGATGTCACAGTTGGACTATAAAGAAAGCGAATGCCGAAGAATTGATGCTTTTGAACTGTGGTGTTGGAGAAAACTCTTGAGAGTCCCTTGGACTGCAAGGAGATCCAACCAGTCCATCCTAAATGAGATCAGTCCTGGGTGTTCATTGGAAGGACTGATGTTGAAGCTGAAACTCCAATATTTTGGCCACCTGATGTGAAGAGCTGACTCATTTGAAAAGACCCTGGTGTTGGGAAAGATTGAGGGCAGGAGGAGAAGGGGACGACAGAGGATGAGATGCTTAGATGACATCACTGACTCAATGGACATGAGTTTGGGTGAACTCTGGGGGTTGGTGATGGACAGGGAGGCCTGGCGTGCTGTGATTCATGGGGTCCCAAAGTGTCAGACACAATGGAATGACTGAACTGAACTGAATGTGAAGAACTTTGAATTAAATAGGGAAATGTGGAAAACAATTTGTGTATGTGTGTGTGTGTGTGTGTGTGTGTGTGTGTGTAGGGGTTGTTAAAAGGAGTGTTCAGGAAGGCCTCTCTTATAAGGTGAGTTGAGTGAGTCCTCAATGATCTTGGCAAAGATCATGACACACCACATTAGCAAGCATGGCTCAGTGACTGGAGGTGGCTGACATATTTGTAGGTCAAGTGGATAGAGGATTTCCCAATTCAGTGATTACCTGTTGAGCATAAATTGTGAACTTTTCCTGGTTAGGAATCACTGCTGATCCTAGTACTTTTTAGTGGTAAGTAATTTCCTGATTCTGTTAAGGACAGTTAAATTCTGAATAGATGAAGTGCCTAGGTATTAAAGTGGTCCCAGGATCTATTTTAAACAAAATTTCAAATTATCCCTAAATATCATGCTCTATAAGAGATGGCATTTATAATACACCTGGGGAAAAAACTACCACCTCTGTAAAGAAAGAAGACAAGGCAAAAAGTAAATGAGTGAGAAAACAAATGCATATAGAAATATGACTGCATAGAGGTTCCCAGATGGACTTAGGCAAATGTGATAACAACATATTTTGAATTCTGTGTCTGATAATTTGGATATCTATATTCTTTGTAGCTTGGATTCTCTAATTAGTTATTTCTGTTGTCACCCATCCTATCTTACTCCTTGAATGTTAGGACTGCCTTTAAAAAAAAAATGTGAACTTTTATTCCTTAGTATGTTATCTGTAGAACTCCTTGAGGTTTGTGTTTAAAGAGATCACTGAGATCACTTTAAACCAGGGGTCAGCAAACTTTTGCTGTAAAAGGTCAGAGAGTAAATAGTTTAGACTTTGTGGCTATACAGCCTTTGTCACAACTCAGTTCTGCCATTGCAGAGTGAAAGGACCTATAGGCAGCGTGTAAACAAGTGAGTGTGACCGCTCCGGTGAAATGTTCGATTGGAGACTGAAATTGACTTCACATAATATTCTTGTGTCATGATATATTTTCTTATTTTTATTTTCTTTCAGTCTTATAAACCTGCAAAAGCCATTTTAGCTCATGGACTGTACAAAAGTAGATGCCAGGTTGGTTTTGGCCATCGACCATACCAACGCCTGTTTTAAAGTAAATTTTTAAAATGGCAATCCACTCCAGCACTCTTGCCTTGAAAATCCCATGGATGGAGAAGCCTGATAGGCTATAGTCCATGGGGTCACAAAGAGTCGGACACGACTGAGCGACTTCACTTTCACTTTCATGAATCTTACAATCAGTGTGAATTTTAGCCCTAACTTTGTGTGAGGAAAGAGTTGTGGTTCAGATTTCTGAGGAATCATTTTCTTTTTTCCCCTTTTCCCATAACCAAGGCCAAAACAGATAAACATCCCATCAGCTCTTTGTGTGAAAGTTTTTTTCTTAGTTGACCCACGGAAACTTCCAGGGACCTCATTTGATACAGATACCCTTGATCTGCATTTCCACGATGCCTATACCTCAGGTGGTCTCCTTGTGGTCTACCAAAGCTGAGTTATAGTCCATCTGGATTGGAAGAGGACACATGCTAATGTTTCATTTCTGTATGACGTATTCTGGATGACAGATTTCAAATCCATTTCTGGATTTGAAATTTCATTTTTATTCTGACCTCTAAGGGCATCTCTTACTTTCTAGCCATTGTAGCCATGCGTTTTTATAAAGGCTTTTTACTTATTGCCCAGAATTTTTAGGTGTTCCATGTACCCAACAATACTGGTGAAAATAGAGGTGTCTTTGGGATCTCTCTCTTGTGCCTTTTCCAGAATTGTACTCTGGTTCATGGTTCATGCTACTCCAGGAAGTTGGTTGTGGTTTAGGCACAAAGTTGTGGGAGAAAGGAAACTTTTGGAGAATCTGTGCCTGCTGGAGAAGAAGCAGGGATAGAGCTACCAAGAAAGACATGGAGTGGTAAAGAAGGCAAAATTTGTGACTTCCCATGATTTAGTGGTTAAGAGTCCACTTTGCAATCCTGGGGATGTGGGTTCTATCTCTGGTCGGGGAACTAAAATCCTACATGCCTTGGCGAAACTAAGCCTGTACACCACAACCAGAGTCTGTGCACAAAAACAAAAAAATCTCACATGACACAATGAAGATCCACCACATCCAAATAAATAAGTATTTCTAAGTGACAATATTTTAGAGAAGAAAAGATTCCTGAGAAGCAGCTGAAATGAAAGATGAAGTTCTGATGTTGAAGTGGCTGGAGTTACTTTCCCACCAAAGGATACTTCAGAAGGAAAGTGATGCAGGAAGAGGAAAGGTTATCTTGCATCAGA
Source organism: Bos mutus (assembly GCF_027580195.1). NCBI lineage: Eukaryota > Metazoa > Chordata > Mammalia > Artiodactyla > Bovidae > Bos > Bos mutus. Next base: position 55,232,677 of record NC_091617.1, read on the forward strand.
AAACAGAGCAACAAACAGCCCAGGGATAAGAAGGCTGGAGGCAAATTCAATACGTGGTGAAATGAATGTGTAGTGGAAGTGGAGCTGTGTGTACTCAGACAGATGGGTATGAATACATGCACAGAATAAGAACTATTGTGTGTGTGTAAACAGGCAAAATGTCATGAAGACTAAGAGATTAATCCTGTAGCACAATGCAAGCTGGTTTGGGTCATAAAGAAACTGGTTGCAAAGAAGGCAGACAAAGAGACTGTTGAAATACTTGAGATGTGAATGTTGAAGACTTTCGCCTGTGATGGAAGTGAAAGGAACAGGCAGATCTGAGAAATGTGGAAGAGGAAGGGCTGCTGAATGCAATGACCATCTAGAAAAGGGAGCAGCTATGAGAGAGAGCTAAGGTGGGAGAGGGCATATGGATTCTAATGCGGCTTCTAAAATTTCTTTGGTTGTGAACCAGCCTCCAAAAGTATAATACTCAAGCTCATTACTGGGGAATCAGTGAGATTCCGAGATACCAGCATCTCACCGGTTCAGTTTGAGTTTCATGTTATTATTATTTTTTTTCTTCCACATTGACAAAGTTGGGAGTACGGTTCTCTCAGATCACTTTTATTTTTATATCTGAGCGTTGACAACAGTGGTATGAGCCAGTGCCCTCGATCTTTTCCATAGTAACAGAACCGCTGAGCTTCCCTGAAAGCCTTCGAGGCAGCTGAACCAACTGCACTACCTTCCCCCAGCAGGCTGATGGGTGAGTCAGAGGTGGCAGTTACTCACAGCGACGCAGATCAGAAGAGGAAAACTCATTTTGTACGAACCAGGGTCGAAAATTGAAAATGTTCCACCTTAACTGCTTTTCATGCTTGATACACTTCAGAAGCTATTCCTTCTGACAACGTAATCAAGGTTAGTGGTGGGCTTAGTGTTTTGTTTTGCCTTCTTTATTATGAAGATGGTGCAGTTTCTAAATGAATGATCCCGAGAATAACCCTTGGAATGGCAATGTCATTTTTCAGAAGGAGACAGAATGGCCTTTCCACTTCATGTTGGAGCAGCTTTCTGCACCCCAGGTGTCTGTTGCCTTTTCAGAGAGCGTAATTAATTTATGAAATAGTTGCTGTTGGAGACAGAGGTACGAACTGTGCCGAACTATGTAGATGGGAAAAAATAAACAAGAAGTTAGAGGGGAAAGTAACACCGACGTGGCATTACTGCAGTGCAGCTACAAATAACACAAGTGGTTTTACCTCCTCCAAAGAAAGGACCCCACACTTCATTTTGCTTCTGCTGAGACATTTTGGAAGAGCCACCTCAAAGGAATTTCTTAACTCCTTTCTTCATAGGAGTGAAGGAAATATCGATATAATACAAAAGAAAGGAAATAAACTTTTTTCTAGAGCAAAAAGGCCTAGAACTTGATGGTAGAACTCTTAATAACTGAAAAAGTTGTCCAATGTGATAAAAAGGAATGAACCTTGGGATGGAAGTCAGGATCTTTGATTCTAGTCTGGGTTCTGTCAATAATTATGAGTCACCACTTATCAAGTGCACACTGTGAGCAAACTCCAGGAAATAGTGGAGGACAGAGGAACCTTCCCTGGGGACTCAGATGGTAAAGAGTCCTCCTGTGATGCAGAAGACCCAGGTTCGATCCCTGGGTCAGGAAGATCCCCTGGAGAAAGAAATGGCAATCCATTCTAGTATTCTTGCTTGGAGAATTCCATGGAAGGAGAAGCCTGGCAGGCTACAGTCCATGGGCTCACAAAGAGCCAGACATGACTGAGTGACTTTCACTTCAGAGGAACCTGGTGTGCTACAGGTTGTGAGGTTGCAAAGAGACAGAAACAACTTAGTGATTGAACATCAACAACAACCACACTGTATTGGATATTGGGCTAAGAGCTTTTCATGATTACATCATTTGATCCTTTTCACATTTCCAAGAGGAGAGTTCTTATTTCTTATTTCTGTTTCAGATGTGAAAGTCAAGACTCGGGAAAGTTAACTAACTTGCTCAAGGTCCCACAACCAATAGATATTGGTGCTAGAATCTAAACCAGCGTGTATTACTCTAGAGCTGGAATTCTCAGTCATTGCTTCCCCAAAGAGTGTTGGGCCTTGAAAGATTCAACTACCCTTTGAGCATTGATGGTATTATAAAATAAGGAAGTTGGTGATGCATGAGGTAGCTTCCAGTTTCAAGATCCTGTCCAATTCTGTCTTCTGATGGATGAAGTAATAAAGAGGTAACATGACATAGAGGTTTAAAAATATAAAGTCTCTGGCATTGAGAAAAGGCAGCTAGAAGCCAGGAAAATTCCTTTGGGGAGATGAAAAGCCACCACAACCACCTCAAACTGAGTAGTGAAGTCCGAAAAGAATCCTGGAAAGATTTCTAAAATACTGAATGATGTTATGTCTTGGAATCTGAAGGGTGACTCCTTATTTTGGAGAAATGACTCATGGGGGATTGAAACACGTTATGTGGTTTCTTCCCACCTCCCCGTTAATAATGAGATATTCAGAAGACAGGGCCTGAAGCTGTGCAAATCCAAGAGATTCCATTTTGAGGAATCCCCAGGTAATCTGCCTTTGTTCTGGGATCTTCTGCTTTCTGAAATCCATTTTTCTCATTTAGAAGTGGATTATTAAACATTCCCTTCTCCATACTGAACCTGAGTTGAGAACTAACCAAAAACCTGTTAAGGCCTGCAGGCAAGAAAACTCAGAATGAAAATCCAGCTGCACCTCCCTAAACGTGGGTAGAGTTCTCAACATGTGCAAACTCACTTAATCTACATGGTATTGAAAGTAATTTTAGTCCTGATGAAGTGCTGTGGACAGGTATGCCATTTAATTTTCCTTTCTCCTCTCTTCCTTTAACCTCCCCTACATTTCTTTTGATTATAAGCAAGGTTAATACAAAAGTAGATAAAATTAGCAGCCAGTCTGATTATGGGTATCCTCCATTTCTTTTTCATTTTCTGATAGTGATATTTCTGACTTTTCCACTCCAAATCATTTCCATTCAAATTTTACTATTTGTATGATTTTAAAAATAGTTCCAGGCACTAAAGTTGTTCTGATAATCCTCTGACTAATTGTGTACAATGTAGCCAATATGAAAACTTGTTTAGAAGGAGGCTACCTCTGTGCTCTTGGTAACTGCAGTGTAGGACCCAAGCAGCTGCTGTGATGCATGAAAAACATCTTAGATCATTAAGATCAAAGGAGCCAGTCACTTGTTTACAGTGCTGATTTCTGCAGCTGAAAAAGTATTTACACCAATTAACAACTTTGTAAAGCCCTGTGCTCGAATTCTTAACCTTCAAATAAGCTATCTCTGTGGAAATCACTGATGATACAACCGCTGTACCAAAATTCATCTGCCTGATCTTTATTGAACTTGATGTGCCAACATTTAAATGATAATTGAGACACTAATTAAATACCATGTCTGGGAACTGGAGTCAGGAATTCAGAGAGAAAGGCTGACTTACTGGTAACAATATCAGGAGCCAAAAACCCCAAGATGTTGCCAGTTTTCAGCAGGAGCAGTTTAGACCCTGTCTGGGTTGCCCCGATGTCTGTTGACGTGTGAAAGGCACTTCTAGTTGTGCCATCAAGGCAGTACAGGGGATACATACACTTTGTAATCCCAGCCAGAAAGATTCAGTCAGCAGAAAGATTCACCATCCATTCTAGCAACTCTAGCGACGTGGTATCAACAGCTTAATTTAGTCATGAGTGACGATTCAGACTGGAGAACAGAGGACTAGGTGAGATCATATTTTTGGATCAGGCCATTGTTTAGATTTTTTTTTTTTTTTTTTTTTGGTTTCTCTGTGTTCAGGGTCTCTGTTTTTTCAGTTCAAATTTGAGAGTACTGGGTGTATCCTTTCTTCTCATTCAATGGCTTACAGCAATGATTCTCAACCTTGACTACACATGAATATCAACTAGAAAATACTGCTCCTAGGGCCGTATTTGATGCCAGTTGTATCAGAATCTCTGGCCATGAGGCTCAGGCATTGGCATGTTGAAAAGTAACCCTGCAGGTGATATTACTGTGCAGTCATGATTAAGAACCACCGCAGTAGCTGTGAGCTCCCTTAGGGCAGGGACTATGTTAATTTCACTCACCCTTGCATTTGCAGAGTGCAGCACAGGGCCTGACACATAATAGATATTTTTGAATGAGAATCCTAGTATAGCTGAACTGGCTAGGGGTTCTGTGAGGTTTACAGGTATACCAGGAAAATGAGAGCGGCAGGAGTGTCTTCCCACCCTGCTTCAGCTGTTGCTGCCTATCACCAGGAAACAATGATCCTGGAACAAGCCCTGGAAACGTGAACTCTTCAGAAGTTGCAGTCTTTATCACAATCCCGCCGGTTGTGCTCCCTTCCTGTGGCTCCCATGACTGGCTCCCTCTCCGTTTTCTCACTGCACTCCAGTTTCCTGCTGACACTAGCACCTTGTCTTGACTCTAACCCCGCACAGGACATGCTCCCCAGCTGCTAGAGTGCTGCCAACAGACACTCCTTCGCTATCAACACTTAACAATAAAATAATCACCTTCTCCAAGGTCACCCCCCCTTTTGAGGGCAGCCCATACCTAATAACTGTGAGGGTATGAAGACTCACACTGCCCCAACCGGGGCAACTCTGATGGTCCGTCTCAGCTCCAGAGCTTCTGTGAGATAAGGTGAAGACTTGGTTGCACTGTGTCATAGCTGGACCTCTTCCTCTGCCAGCCCTTCTTCCTTCCCTTCCCCTACTGTGAAAATGTGAAAGTGTTACTCACTTAACCATGTCTGACTCTTTGGACCCCATGGACTGTAGCCCACCAGGATCCTGTGTCCATAGAATTCTCCAGGCAAGAATACTTGAGTGGGTTGCCATTCCTTTCTCCAGGGGATCTTCCTGACCCAGAGATTGAACCCAGGTCTTTTGCATTGCAGGCAGATTCTTTACCATCTGAGCCACCATGGAAATCCCTCTTCCCCCATAGATATTGATAATAAAAACATTTCCCAAAGAATTCCTTCACTTTAATCTCCATACCATACTCTGCTCACTGAGCATACAGTGATGATAGCATGAATTACTTGACCTAAGCTATCCCTGATTCCTCAGACTAAGCCCGGGCTCTTCTCACCTCTGTCTGCCATGTGCCAGATACCATAGCAGTAATGATTGAGACACAGATAATTCCTTCCCTCATTGAGCTTATATTCTATTGGGAGGAATAAGCAAGAAACAAATATCTAACGCTGTCTGATGATGAATGCCATTTAGAAAAATAAAACAGGAATAAGCAAAATAAGAGAGTAATAGGGGCGAAGTAGGGTGGTGGTATGCTGGAGCTGCTGCATGCTGCCTCATAAGAACCTGTTGTTAAATTCACAGGAATTTTGCAAGGCACTGTTACAGCCATTATAATTTTTTCCTTTTTTTTTAAATTGAGATGTGGTTTATTTAAATATAATATTAGTTTCAGGTTTTCAAATAGTGATTCAAAAATTTTATATATTATAGTTCATTTTCAAAAGCAGAGACATTACTTTGCCAACAAAGGTTCGTCTAGTCAAGGCAATGGTTTTTCCTGTGGTCATGTATGGATGTGAGAGTTGGACTGTGAAGAAGGCTGAGCTCCAAAGAATTGATGCTTTTGAACTGTGGTGTTGGAGAAGACTCTTGAGAGTCCCTTGGACTGCAAGGAGATCCAATCAGTCCATTCTGAAGGAGATCAGCCCTGGGATTTCTTTGGAAGGAATGATGCTAAAGCTGAAACTCTAGTACTTTGGCCACCTGATGCGAAGAGTTGACTCATTGGAAAAGACTTTGATGCTGGGAGGGATTGGGGGCAGGAGGAGAAGGGGACGACAGAGGATGAGATGGCTGGATGGCATCACTGACTCGATGGCCATGAGTCTGAGTGAACTCCAGGAGTTGGTGATGGACAGGGAGGCCTGGCGTGCTGTGATTCATGGGGTCACAAAGAGTCGGACACGACTGAGCGACTGAACTGAACTGAACTGTAGTTATAATATTGGCTCTATTCCTCATGTTATACAAAATATCTTTGTAAATTATTTATTTTATGTATAGTAGTTTTTATCTCTTAAACCTCTACCCCTCTAGTGCCCTTCCCTCTATGCACTGATAACCACTAATTTATTCACTATATCTGAGTCTATGTTTATATAGTTATTTTTTTAGATTCTACATACAAGTGATATCATACAGTGTTTATCTTTCTCTATCTCACATATTTCACTGAGCATAATACCCTAGAAATCCATCCATGTTGTTGCAAATGGCAAAATTTCATTCTTTTTTTATGGCTGAATAGTATTCCTGTGTGTGTGTATGTGTGTGTACTATATTTTTTTTTCCATTTATCTGTTGATGGACATTTACACTGCTTCCATATCTTGGCAGTTGTGAATAATGCTGCTATGAACATTGTGAGCATGTATCTTTTTAAATTAGTGTTTGCATTTTCTTCAAATATATACCTAGGATAGGAATTGCTGGGTCATAGGGTAGCTCGATTTTTAGTTTTGTAAGGAACCTCCATACTGTTTTCCACAGTGGCTACTCTTGATCCTCTTTCCTCCCCAATCTCACCAATATTTGTTATTTGTATTCTTTTTGAAGATATCTATTGTGACAAGTGTGACATGATATACCACTGTGGTTTTGATTTTCATTTCTCTGATGATTAGCAATATTGAGTGTCTTTTCATCTGCCTGTTGGCCATCTATATTTCCTCTTTCGGAAAATGTTTGTTCAGTTCTTCTGCCCATTTTTTAAATTGTTTCTTTTTTTTAATATTGTTTGTATGAGCTGTTTATGTATGTTGGATATTAAACCCTTAGCATTCTTTTTTTTTAAGTTTTATTAAAGTATAATTGATTTACAATGTTGTGTTAATTTCTTTTGTATAGCAGTATAACTCAGATATATACATATATATATGTCATATTCTTTCCATTTCATTCCACTATGGCTTATCAAAGAATATTGGATATAGTTCCCCTGTGCTATACAGTAGGAACCTGTAGTTTATACATCTTATATATAATAGTTTGCATATGCTAATCCCATACTCCCAATACTCCCTCTCCTCCCCCCTTTCCTCCTTGGCAAACCCAAGTCTGTACTTTATGTCTCTGAGTCTGTTTCTGTTTTGTGGATATGTTCATTTGTGTTGTATTTTAGATTCTATGTAAAAGTTATCAGATCAGATCGGATCGGATCAGTCCCTCAGTCGTGTCCGACTCTTTGTGACCCCATGAATCGCAGCACGCCAGGCCTCCCTGTCCATCACCAACTCCCGGAGTTCACTCAGACTCGTGTCCATGGAGTCAGTGATGCCATCCAGCCATTTCATCCTCTGTCGTCCCCTTCTCCTCCTGTCCCCAATCCCTCCCAGCAGCAGAGTCTTTTCCAATGAGTCAACTCTTCTCATGAGGTGGCCAAAGTACTGGAGTTTCAGCTTCAGCATCATTCCTTCCAAAGAAATCCCAGGGCTAATCTCCTTCAGAATGGACTGGTTGGATCTCCTTGCAGTCCAAGGGACTCTCAAGAGTCTTCTCCAACACCACAGTTCAAAAGCATCAATTCTTCAGTGCTCAGCCTTCTTCACAGTCCAACTCTCACATCCATACATGACCACAGGAAAAACCATAGCCTTGACTAGACGGACCTTTGTTGGCAAAGTAATGTCTCTGCTTTTGAATATGCTATCTAGGTTGGTCATAACTTTCCTTCCAAGGAGTAAGCGTCTTTTAATTTCATGGCTGCAGTCACCATCTGCAGTGATTTTGGAGCTCAGAAAAATAAAGTCTGACACTGTTTCAAAAGTTATATCATATGGTATTTGTCTTTCTCTTTCTGACTAACTTTGCTTAGTATAATGATCTCTAGGTCAATCTATGTTGCTGCATTCCTTAGCAGTCTTATTTGCAAATATTTTCTCCCATTCATTCAGTATGTTGTCTTCTTGTTTTGTCAGTGGTTTCCTTTGCTGAATGTTGATGTATCACACTGATTGTTCTGTAAATATTGAACCATTCTTGCATCCCTGAAATAAATCCCATTTGATCATAGTGTATGCTCCTTTTAATGTATCATTGAATTGGGTTTGATAATATTTTGTTGAAGATTTTTGTATGTATGCTCATCAGTTATGTTGGCCTGTAATGTTCTTTCTGTGATATCTTTGTCTAGATTTAGAATCAAGGTGATGCTGGCCTTGTAGAATGAGTTTAGAAGCATTCCTTCTTCTGCAATTTTTTGAAACAGCTTGAGAAGACTAGGTGGTAACTCTTCTAAATGTTTGGCAGAATTTACTTATGAGGCCATCTGATCCTGAACTTTTGTTTGTTGGAAGGTTTTGTTTTTTGTTGTTTTTCTACTGATTCAGACTCCTAACTGATAATTGGTCTTTTCATATTTTCTATTTCTTCCCCATTTAGTCTTGAGAGATTCTGCCTTTCTAGCAATTTTCCATTTCTTCTACATTATTGATTTTATTAGCAAGCATATAGTTCTTCATAGTAATCTCTTGTGATTCTTTGTGTTTCTCTAGTGTTTGTTCATGGTAAGTTCTCTTTCATATCTATTTTCAGTGACTTGAGTCCTCTCTCTTTTTCTCTGGATGAATCTGGCTAAACATTTGTCAATTTTGTTTTTTCAAAGAACCACCTTTTAGTTTCATTGAGTTTTTTCTACTTTTGTTTTGTCTCTATTTTATTTATTTTTGTTTTGATCTTGATGATTTCATTCCTTCTACTAACTCTGGGTTTTGTTTGCTATTTCTAGTTCCATTGGATGAAAGATTACAATATTCATTTGATATTTTCTTTGTTTCCTAAAACAAGCTTGTATCACTATAAGCTTAGAATTGCTCTCTCTTAGAACTACTTTTGCTATATCCTATAGATCTGAGGGCTTCCCCGGTAGCTCAGTGGTAAAGAATCCATCTTCCAATGCAGGAAATGTGAGTTCGATCCCTAGGTCAGGTAGATCCCAGGAAGTTCAGTGGTAAAAAATATTCCTGCCAAACAGGAGATGTGGGTTTGATTCCTGGGTTGAGAAGATCCCCTGGAGAAGGAAATGGCAACCCACTCCACTATTATTGCCAGGGAAATCCCATGGACAGAGGAAGCTGTCACGCTACCATCCATGGGGATGCAAGAGTTGGACGCAACTTAATGACTAAACAACAAGAAAAGTAGATTTTTGAATCACGTTTTCTTTTTCATTTGTCTCCACGTTTTTTTCTTTTGATCATACCTCACAGCTTAAAGTATCTTCATTCCTTGACCAGGTATTAAACCCAGGCCACCACAGTGGAAGTGCTGAGTCTTAACCACTGGACCAGCAGGGAATTTCCCTCAAGGTATTTTTTAATTTCTTTGATTTATTTAGTGATCCACTGATTAATAGCATATGGTTTAGCCTCCTTGTGCTTGTGATTTTTGCAGTTTTTTCTTGTAGTTCATTTCAGGTCTCACAACATTATAGTCAGAAAATATGTGATTTAAAATTTTTTTAATTTACAGAGCCTTGTTTTATGGCCTACCATATGATCTATCCTGAATCTTTCATTTGCATGTGAAAAGAATATGTATTCTGCTACTTTTGAATGGAATGTTCTCTATATATTGAGTACATCTGATGTAATGTATCATGTAAGATCAGTATTTCCTTATTGATTTTCTGTCTGGATGATTTGTCTATTGATGTAAGTGGAATGTTAACGTTTTCTACTGTTGTTGTGTTACTGTCAGCTTCTCCCTTTATGTTTGTTAATATCTGCTTTATGTGTTTAGTTGGTCCTATGTTGTATGCATATGTATTGACAGTTGTTATATCTTCTTGGATTGACCCTTGATCATTATGTAATGTACTTTTTTTGTTTCTTGCAATACTCTGTTTCAAAGTCTATTTTGTCTAATATAAGCATTCCTATCCTGATTTGTTTTTGGATGTCCATTTTCTTAGAGTATCTTTTTCCATCTACTCACTTCAGTTTTTGTGTTTCTTTAGATCTGAAATGAATCTCTTGTAGGTAGCATATATATGAGTATTGTTTTTGTATCCAGTCAACCAGTCTATGTCTTTCAATTAGAACATTTAGTTTGTATACACTTAAAGTAATAATTGGTGCATATGGGAATACCAGACCACCTGATCTGCCTCTTGAGAAATTTGTATGCAGGTCAGGAAGCAGCAGTTAGAACTGGACATGGACCAACAGACTGGTTCCAAATAGGAAAAGGAGTACATCAAGGCTGTATATTGTCACCCTGTTTATTTAACTTATATGCAGAGTACATCATGAGAAACGCTGGACTGGAAGAAACGCAAGCTGGAATCAAGATTGCCAGGAGGAATATCAATAACCTCAGATATGCAGATGACACCACCCTTATGGCAGAAAGTGAGGAGGAACTAAAAAGCCTCTTGATGAAGGTGAAAGTGGAGAGTGGAAAAGTTGGCTTAAAGCTCAACATTCAGAAAACGAAGATCATGGCATCCGGTCCCATCACTTCATGGGAAATAGATGGGGAAACAGTGGAAACAGTGGCAGACTTTATTTTTCAGGGCTCCAAAATCACTGCAGATGGTGACTGCAGCCATGAAATTAAAAGACGCTTACTCCTTGGAAGGAAAGTTATGACCAACTTAGATAGCATATTCAAAAGCAGAGACATTACTTTGCCAACAGAGGTTCGTCTAGTCAAGGCAATGGTTTTTCCTGTGGTCATGTATGGATGTGAGATTTGGACTGTGAAGAAGGGTGAGCGCCGAAGAATTGATGCTTTTGAACTGTGGTGTTGGAGAAGACTCTTGAGAGTCCCTTGGACTGCAAGGAGATCCAACCAGTCCATTCTGAAGGAGATCAGCCCTGGGATTTCTTTGGAAGGAATGATGCTAAAACTGAAACTCCAGTACTTTGGCCACCTCATGAGAAGAGTTGACTCATTGGAAAAGACTCTGCTGCTGGGAGGGATTGGGGGCAGGAGGAGAAGTGGATGACAGAGGATGAGATGGCTGGATGGCATCACTGACTCGATGGACATGAGTCTGAGTGGACTCCAGGAGTTGGTGATGGACAGGGAGGCCTGGCGTGCTGTGATTCATGGGGTCACAAAGAGTCGGACACGACTGAGCGACTGATCTGATCTGATCTGATGTGCTTATTGCCATTGTTTTATTGTTTTGGGGTTGCTTTTGTAGTTCTTTTGTTTTTGTTCATTTCATTTTTTGTTGTTCCCTGTTCCTCTGTATCATCTAATCTACTGTTTATTCCTTCTAGTGTATTTTTTAAATTATGACTATTGTATTCTTCAGCTCTGTTTCTATTTTCTAACACTTTTTTAAACTTCTCCTGTGTTTGTCCTTTATTTCTCCCTAGTTTTTTTTCCTTTCTTTTTTTTTTTTAAGCATTTTTATGATCATTACCTTGAACTCTTTATTGGGCAGATTGTATTTCTATTTCACTTAGTTCTTCTACTGGACTTTTTTCTTGTTTGTCTATTATGAACATATTCCTCTGTTGCTTTATTTTGTCTAATGTGCTGTTTCTATTTTTATGTATCTGGTAGATTGTTATGTCTCCTGATCTTGGATAAGTGGCCTTCTGTAAGAGATGTCCTGTGTGTCCTGGCAGCATACTCTTTTATAGTCACCAGAGGTATATACCCTAGGAGTGCTTCTATATAGGTTGTGTGGATCTTTTTGTTGTGGTGGGTTGATTACCACGATAGGCTTGATAGACATAGATGTCCCCTGGTCTGGTTGGTTGCCAGGCCCCACCTTGTATGGAGGCTGCCAACTGTTGATTGGCAGGGCTGGGTCATTAAGCAGCTGACTGTGGATCTCCGGGAGGCCCCAGGACTAGGGCTGACTTACTGGTTAGTGGAGTCAGGATCCAGGAGATCCTGGGACTGTTTCCTGGCAACTGGTTGGTGAAGCCAGATTCTGGGGCTAGTGCTGGCCCACTAGAAGGCAGAGCCAGGTCTTGGGATCTGGCTGCCAGACCTAGGGCTCCAGAGCTGGTGTCCGACCACTGGTAAGTTCGATTGCTTCCTGACACAACTGGCAGTGGTGTCTGGGGTGTTCTGAAGCTTGTGTTGGCCTGCTGATGGATGGGCTGGCTCCTGCCACGGCAGATGTGGGGCTGTGGTTTTTCTGTGGCTGGTATCCACTTGTAGGTGGGTGAGACTTGTCCCAAGGCTAGAGCAGGCTCAGTTGTGGGGCTGAGGTCCAGTGCATTCTGAAGTCGGTACCCGACCACTGGTAGACAGAGCTGGGTCCTGGGGTCCCAGGTCTATTGCCTGTGTACTGGTGTATGGTGCTGGGTCCTGGGGCCTCTGGTTGGCAGAGACATGAACAGGGATGATTGTGGGTTCAGGAAGTCTTAAGGCAGCCTGTCTGTTGGTGGGCTGTGTTCTTACCCCTTACCTGCTTGGCCTGAGGTATCCTAGGACTGGTGCCTACAGGCTGTTAGGTTAGAGAAGGGCTGGGTTCTGAGGCTGATAAGCTAAAGGAGGATTCCAAAATGGTTATTGCCAGTACCAGTGCCCATATGGTAGAACAAGCTTCCCAAATTGGTTGACTTTAGTGTCTATGTCCCTAGAGTATGCTCCACTTGCCTCTTCCCTCTCCAGGAGACTCTCTAAGATCAACACATAAGTCTGATTCAGCATCCTTTCAATTTTTTGGTTCTGCTCTGGGTCCTGAAACTTGTAAGATTTTGTATGCACCCTTTAAGAATAAAGTCTCTATTTCCCACAACCCTCCATAACCCTTCACCAAATAAGTCATGCTGGCCTTCAGAACTAAATGTTCTGGGGCTCATCTTCCTGGTTTAGGATCCTGAGCTGGGGGCCTGATGTGGTGCTCAAACCCCTCGCTCCTTAGCGAGAACCTCTACAATTATAATTGTTCCTCCACTTTTGCATCGTGCACCTGGGTGTATGGGTCTTGACTATAACACAATTGCGCGCCTTCTACTTATTTTGTTATGATTCCTTCTTTATGTCTTTAGATGGGGGAGATTTTTCCTGTTAGGTTCAAGCCTTTTTCATTGATAGTTGTTCTGTAAATAGAGAAGTTTGGGTGTGAGTATGAGAGGAGGTAAACTCAGGGTCTTTCTACTCCACCATCTTGGGAACTGGCCCCTAAAGAGAGCCATTATTAAATTAAAATTACATTCAGTTAAAAATCAAATAAGTCATATTAGAAACAAAAGTAGGACATATTCAGAATTCACCACATTCTCAATTTTACTGGATTTTGCTATAATATATGTTCTTGTGGCTATTTACATTTATTTTATTTGGTGGAAATATTATACAATGGTGCACTACTGTACATCTTTTGCTAAGTAGATGTTCAGTGACATCAACAAGTCAGGACTATACTCATTCAATTGCAGCCATAGGTTGTTTATGGCTACAAAATTATGATAAAAACTAGCAAACACATTCTGTGAGAATCTTTTGACTATGTAGAACTTACAATAAAAAATCATGTATGTTATTTTAATTTCTAAATTATTTGAAGTATACCTTTTGTATCAGTAAAATTTATAATAAGCGTATATACATGCATCCAGGCTTCCCAGGTGGTACTAGTGGTAAAGAACCTCCCTGCCAATGCAGGAGACATAAAAGACACGGGTTGAACATCTGGGTCAGGAAGATTCCCTCAAGGAAGGCATGGCAACCCACTCAAGTATTCTTGCCTGAAGAATCTCAGAATCTCAGCGGAGCCTGGCAGATTATAGTCCATAGGGTCGCAAAGAGGTGGACACGACTGAAGAAACTTAGCGTGCACACACGCACATATGCATCCATCCACAACGCAACCTCCCTCGAGCCCCTGAGATCCAGTTGCGAACTTCTACTAGTGCATCACTGCACAGAGGGCTTCATTTTGGGTATATAGGAGAAGAATTATATAACATTTGAACTAACTGAATCCAGGGAGCCCTGTTTATTATTTTTTGTAACAAAATATACTGCCTCAAATCCTGTGTGTCCTTACATGTAATTCTTAGATGATAGTCTCTAGACAGTTTTATTGGCACTTCACCCGTATGGTAATTTATCTCTCTCAACCTATATTGATATTTTTAGGATTTGAGTTTTGAGCACCTCTATTATGTCACAGCTCAGAGTATTACTATTCCAGCGAAGATAAACTCAATTTGCTTGGTTCATTATTATTTACATTTTATAGCACTTTTTCTCTGTAATTGCCCAGTTACAAATGTATTTAATCATCCTTAATTGTTTATATGGTTATTACAGATTTTTTATAAAGGATCACTCTTTTCATTATAAATTTTATCTCTTCTAGGAATTTAGATTCTTGAGTGTTGAATTAAATTTTTTGTTATCTGTATTTAAAATATACTGTAGTTATCAAAGTTCAGGTATTATTATAGAAAGCATATGCAATAGAAAAGAAGTTGGGTGTCCTAAAACACTTTTTGGCTTTGTAACCATGGACAAATTATATGACACCCCCAAACCTCAGTGTCCTAATCTATACAATAGGAATTTAATTTGGCAAATTTATTGACTATTAAGACAATTAAGACATGGCTCCTGACCTTAGGGTGTTGCAGTTAGACCTAAAACTATTTATAACTCTTTGTGATGAGCACTAATAATAGCTGTATCATGAGTACAGACTTGTGTGAAAAATTAGAGGTAACAAATCATGTTTTGTGAACAAGGAAAGTATTGTACCATAAATATATAAACTACAATTTCTCATAGAGCTTTTGGGCACTGGTTATTGGGTTCTTTATGGCACTTGGAAAATGCCTACTAAAGGAATGAACTATGTAGTATACCAGTTGGGTTAAAGACTACCATGTCCTTAGGTAAAGTCTAGCTCTGCTGCTGTATGGTTATATTTAAGTTTCTTAATAAACATGTTCACATTGGTCTTGGAGAAGGCAATGGCACCCCACTCCAGTACTCTTGCCTGGAAAATCCTATGGACGGAGGACCCTGGTGGGCTGCAGTCCATGGGGTCGCTAAGAGTCGGACACGACTGAGCGACTTCACTTTCACTTTTCACTTTTATGCACTGGAGAAGGAAATGGCAACCCACTCCAGTGTTCTTGCCTGGAGAATCCCAGGGACAGGGGAGCCTGGTGGGCTGCCGTCTATGGGGTCGCACAGAGTCGGACACGACTGAAGCAACTTAGCAGCACATTGGTCTAATGAATGCATGTGTGCATGCTCAGTCATGTCTGACTCTTTGCAACCCCATGGACTGTAGCCTTCGAGGCTGCTCTGTCCCTGGAATTCTCCAGGCAAGAATACTGGAGTGGGTTGCCATTCCCTTCTCCAGGGGATCTTCCCGACACAGGGATCGAACCCAGGTCTCCAGCATTGCAAGCACATTCTTTACCACCTGAGCCACCAGGGAAGTAGTAATAAATTTAGTCTTATTATGGTACAAGGTGTTCAAGTAAATAAAATATTTCTTTAATAGAACCAAATCATGCTATTTTATTATTCTGCAACTTTTCTAGGTGTTTAATCTTCGCATCTATGGTTGCTGCATTTGGTCTTTTATAAAGCCTTCAGAGTGATGGCAACTACCCAGTTACTTCATGTTACAGACGAAACATCATGCATGGAAGTGATCATAATCTGAGGCCAAATAGAAACAATTCTTTTATTGGTTGTGAGAAAATGTTTACATATAATTGAGGTGTTTTTTTTTTTTTTAAGAAAGGAAAGCATTTCTATTTCTATTACTGTACAGGTTATACCCATTCATTAAAAATGTTTAGACAATACTGAACAGTAGAAATACAATCACTTGCTAGTCTACCACCCAAAGATCATCACTTTTGATTTCTTGGTATCTATTCCTCCTATCCTATGAACATTTTTATGTGGTTGTGAAACTCTGTGATGTATAGTTTTATACCCTGCTTTTTTCATTTAATGTTGTAAAAAAGGCATTTTCTAAGCTATTAAACATCTTTTCAAATTTCCATTTATGTGACAGCATGTATTTTATTGGGGGAATGTGTCACAGTTGTGCCTGGTCTTTGAAACACAATACTGAAGCTTATTTGAAGTTTATATGAATGTTGACTCTGCTTTAATCACTGAGAGAGATTATATTCTTCTTCCAATGACACTGACATTCCTTCAGTTATTTTTGAAATGATGTCTTTGGAAACACCTTCAAAATATACCAGAAAATTGATGTCTTTATCAATATACAATTTAAAAGAATACACAGTTTTAGAAAAAAATATAATTTTATCTGCCTTGTTTCTTTTAATTAACTAAGGGTGTGACTTTTGGCCTTTTCTATTATTCAAATCCACCTTAAGGAAAAAGCAACTATTAACACTGAAAACCCTGAAGAGAATACTGAGCAGGCTTTGATGGCAATTTCCAAAGAGAAGTTTGAAAATATTTCATGAAATGGCTGTATGTCAGGATAAAGTATACTTTCTTACAGAGTGACTGAGGTCGGAAAAAAGAAAACACAAATTCACTTGATTAGGTTTCACCATGTTTGTTAAAAAACAGGTATTTTATGTTGTAGTCATCCTGTCATCTCTGAAGACCCTCAGGAGTTGATTGTTGACAAAGTCCTAGGAATTTGAAGTCTCTCAAGCTGCTTTTCCCCTCATGTATGCCCTTGAGTTTCAAGGTTCTCAATTTGGACACTGCTGTTACAGCACCACTCTTAAAGATGTCGCTGCTCTGATGTTAGAAGTAGAAAATCCTCCAAGATCTTGACAGAATCCATTATTGGTCAGGAAAAGAAAAGAAAACAAAAAACAAAACCACTGCCTCAGGCCTTTCTTATCCAGGAAACTTGTGCTGTTTGGAGTCTCCCTTATTTATTAATGACAACTGAGCACAAGATCTTGTGCTGGGTGTCAAATTCCGCGTTGATAAGAGAGCACTTCGGGACATCTTTAGTAGCTTGAATATCAGGAAATGGTTAAATGGTGAAAAAAGCAGCAGTTAGTAGTCAGGGGCCTGAAATGCTAATAAATGTTACCTCTCTTTCCAACTTAAGCAAATCTCTTCCTTTTTGCCTCATGTTCTCCTTTTGTAAAATGGAGGGAATGGCTATAGAGGACTTTTTAAGAGATGGTCTCCAGATTACCATTAAGCTCTATGACTCTGTGGCTCTGCACATGTGGTCAGGAGGACAGATCAGGGGAGTTCAGGATGGTTTTAGATGTAATGACGTTTGTTTTACTGAGGTACAAAGACTCAGGAGACTTTTCAAAGGCACAGGCCTGAAGAACAAGTACCAGTGTTGTATCAAGGCGATAAAAGCTCTTCCACGTGAATTGTCGTATTCTTGACGTGGCTCCTTGAGATATTAACTGGAATTTTAACCATCTTTGAAAAGTTCTTCTACCTTATGAATAGAGTTTGAAGGGCAGAGACTCTCTCTACCTAGTTCTCTTTTTCCACCAACCCAGTGATGGGAGGCTTAGTCTGGGTTGATGTGGGTGGGGATAAGAAGGACTTGTGACCTCTCTAGGGGATTCTCCAGGGCCCTCTTACTTGCCAGCATGGTGAGAGGTTCAAATGCTCAGAGAGGGTGAGGCTAGGATGGATTGGGATGAGAGAGCGAAGTTTTGGCAGTTGTCCAAAATAAACAAAAGGACAAGAGTTCTCAGGGAGAGTTAAGAAGCATTTTTCAAGAATGAAAGGACTTTTGACAACTCTGGTCCAGTCCCCAGCTGTCTGAGGATGCAAGCATGTGAGGAACAGAATGAGACACGGCTTCCAGTGAGCACCATAGAGACCACATTACATGTGTTACAGTGTGCTGAGATAGAGCACAATAAAACAGGGAACAGGATTCTAGAATATGAGACCAGTAGGAATAACGCTGGAAAGCAGTCCCTCATATTTTATGTCTGAGTACTGGGTAGAATTCTCTCAGATAGTAGAAACTCATTTCTGTTGGCTTTGAAAAGGAGAACTGATTGGCTTCTTTTTTTTTTTTTTTTTATTTTTTTTATATCCAATTTGCTTTATTTTTTTTTTTATTGCAAACAACTTTCTATACCAACAGAATAATTACAACTATCATTTTATTTATTTATTTTTTTAATTTTTCAGCACTTTATTTATTTATTTTTTTATTTGATAAATTTAATGCCTTTTATTGCCATACCTCATTTTACTGTGCTTTGCTTTAGTGAGCTTTATAGATACATACATTTTTTTTTCCTTGTTAATTTTCTGTTTAGTTGATCTATCCATAAGTGTGAGTGGGGTATTAAAGTCTCCCACTATTATTGTGTTATTGTTAATTTCTCCTTTCATACTTGTTAGGATTTGTCTTACATACTGGGTGGTCCCATGTTGGGTGGATATATATTTATAATTATTATATCTTCTTCTTGGATTGATCCTTTGATCATTATGTAGTGACCTTCTTTGTCTCTTTTCACAGCCTTTGTTTTAAAGTCTAATTTATCTGATACAGTGACTCCTGCTTTCTTTTGGTCATCAGCAATTTAAACAAGATGAAGAGACAGAGGAATACCCAGCAGATAAAGGAACAGGATAAATGCCCACCAAACCAAACAAAAGAGGAAGAGATAGGGAATCTACCTGATAAAGAATTCCAAATAATGATAGTGAAATTGATCCAAAATCTTGAAATTAAAATGGAATCACAGATAAATAGCCTGGAGACAAGGATTGAGAAGATGGAAAGGTTTAACAAGGACCTAGAAGAAATAAAAAGAGTCAATATATAATGAATAATGCAATAAATGAAATTAAAAACACTCTGGAGCCAACAAATAGTAGAATAACAGAGGCAGAAGATAGGATTAGTGAATTAGAAGATAGAATGGTAGAAATAAATGAATCAGAGAGGATAAAAGAAAAACGAATTAAAAAAAATGAGGACAATCTCAGAGACCTCCAGGACAATATTAAACGCTACAACATTCAATCATAGGGGTTCCAGAAGAAGAAGACAAAAAGAAAGACCATGAGAAAATACTTGAGGAGATAATAGTTGAAAACTTCCTAAAATGGGGAAGGAAATAATCACCCAAGTCCAAGAAACCCAGAGAGTCCCAAACAGGATAAACCCAAGGAGATTGGCTTCTATACAGGGATTTCTTATACAGTCAAAACACGAGAGGGCCAGGTTGACAGCACACTTTGGCCCCTGGAGCAGTGATAGACTTGTGTGGTGGTAACTTCATTAGCAGTGGGGTGGATGGCACCACCCAGAAGCCTGTAAGGTGGCCAGCAGGGGCATGGTAGCCTGTTGAGTTTGGTGAAGCTAGAATTTGGAATAAGGGCTGAAACGATATTTTTCAGCTTGGCTGTGGGAAAAGTGGTGTTGGGTGGGGCGGATGAAGGGACACTGAAGGAGAAGCTGCAGCCTCCTTTCAGCCTCTCTATGGAACATTTCCAGTGGGGCCGACTTACTCTACAGTCTGTCTACGCCTCAGAGATTCAGTTTCTGTGTGCACAGGATGAAAGCCTCAGGGTTTTTGCATTAATAAGCTCCTTTAAATATGTCAGATGAGAAGCGCTAAAGACCTTTTCACCAGCCACTTTTCAATCTTGTTATTTTAATGCTTGCCTCTACCCTAGGCTTCATAGAAATGCAAAAGGTAATGAAGTGTTTCACATGATGTTCTCTGTCTTTTTATTCTAATTTAAATGTATCATTGAGTGTGTGCTTTAAAAACGGTGTTTACTGGAGCTGGAGCGCTTATTCCATGCAGCCCAGAAATGCATATCTGGGCTTGTATTTTAGACATATTATGCATGTTATCATTGTACACAATTGGCACAGTGAGAGGAGAAATATATTTTAAACTCTTTAGGCTTCAGTTTTAACCTGTAAATCTATGAGTTTCCTGTAATGTACCCCATTGGATCAAGGCGGACCTACTATCCTATTATCTCAAGAGCTGGAAAGCAGGACCGTGACCCCAGCATCCTGAGTCAGGTTCTCCCTTGCTTTACCATGATGCGGTGACTCCTTCCTCCACTGGCTTTATTTTTTTTTTTTTTTAAGCTATAAAAAAAGTGGGGGAAAGGAATAGCAGTTTCTACATTATGTTTCAGAACAGTTCAGTCATTTATTAGTATCAAAAAGATTTCTAAATGATCAATCTGGTTTATTGAGCATATTCTACATGCTTAACGGTGTGAGGTGCAAGAGTGTTCAAGTCCCTATCTTCCAGCAGCTCTGTCTACTGAGACAGGCCAAGGAATGAAAACAACACACCAAGCTGAGCTCCTTGTGTTATCCAGCAACTTCCTACCAGCTATCTATCTATTTTATCAATGGTAGCGTATACATTCCAGTGTTACTATCTCAATTCGTCCCACCTTCTCTTTCCCCCACTGTGCCCACAAGTCTGTTCTCTAGGTATGTGTCTCTATTCCTGTCCAACAAACAGCTTCATCTGTACCATTTATGGTTCATCTGTACCATAGATTCCATATATGCATTAATATACGATATTTGTTTTTCTTTTTCTGACTTACTTCGCTCTGTATATAACAAACCATAAGTTCCTCCACCTCACTAGAACTGACTCAGATTTGTTCCTTTTTGTGGCTGAGTAATATTCCATTGTATTTATGTACCACCACTTAACCTAGAGGGATAGGAGGGAGGGGACATAAGTATACTTATGGCTGATTCACATTGTTGTATGGCAGAAACCAATATAACATTGTAAAGCAATCATTCTCCAATTAAAAATTAGTTAAAAAAATAAAAAGCACCAGATTTAGAATAAAAAATCAAGTATGAGAATTGGAAAAAAAAAAATACAACGTGATAAAGACAAGCATGAAACAGAGAAACCTGTTAGTTTCATACCATGAACAACCAGAGGAGGGAGCAGTGGGAATCACCACCAAGACCTTTCAGGAAAAGAGAGGAGATAGTAGCACCTAGTGTGAAAAGGGGCTTCCTGCATAGCTCAGTTGGTAAAGCATCTGCCTGCAAAGCGGGAGACCTGGATTCAATTCATGAGTCGGGAAGGTTTCCCTGGAGAAGGAAATGGCAACCCACTCCAGTATTCTTGCCTGGAGAATCCCTGCCAGGCTCATGGGATCACAGGAGTTGGACACAGGATTGTAAGAGTTTGAAAAAGGGAATAAGGAAGGTTAGGACTCTCCAGACAAAGAAAGCAGCAGTGTACAATCACCATTAGAGAAATCTCAGTGTATCTCGGGACCAGTGAGAAATTGAGTGTGGCTAAAGCATAAGGTGCAAGGCAGGTGCAATAGGAGTGAGGGGTAAGCAAGGGTGAGAATGAGAATGCCTTGAACTGCTGTGCAGTGTGCATTTAGACTTATCCTTTAGCCATCTGATAGCCACATAGAACTGAAATCTGGAAGTAATATAAAGTGTTTTAAGGAAGTCCAATCTGGTGTCAGTGTGGATGAAAGGTGAGTGGGGCATGAAGATGAACATAGCAGTTTAGGTGAAGAAAGGTACTGGGTGAATATAATGGGTGAAAAGATGGAGAAGGGGGCTGCATCCAGGAAATATTTCTAAAGTAGAATTAATAGTATTCAGTGACGTTTTTAAGCACATGGTGAGAGTAAGAACTGGTTTAGAAGGAAAAATTGCGAATATGAGTAAAATTTGTCTCCAATCATCTGGAATGCACTTTGTGGGATTTGGCATCTCTCCATGAGACGTTCAATCAAAATCTTCTCCTGCTGCTGCTGCTGCTGCTAAGTCGCTTCAGTCGTGTCCGACTGTGTGCGACCCCATAGACGGGAGCCCACCAGGCTCCCCCGTCCCTGGGATTCTCCAAGCAAGAACACTGGAGTGGGTTTCCATTTCCTTCTCCAATGCATGAAAGTGAAAAAATAAAGTGAAGTCACTCAGTCATGTCCGACTCCTAGCGACCTCATGGACTGCAGCCCTCCAGGCCCCTCCATCCATGGGATTTTCCAGGCAAGAGTACTGGAGTGGGGTGCCATTGCCTTCTCCGAAATCTTCTCCTAGACCCTTAATTCAGACTACTGTGAATCTAGCGATTACTGATTATAGCTTGAAATACTACTCCTGTGTGGTGAGATTTATGTTTTACTTGTAACTTTTAATACTATTATATTTCTAATTTTACTATTTATATTTTATTATGAACACAAAAATTTGTCTACCAAAATACTCGTGAAAGTGGATATATAATGGAATCATTATAACAGTAATGATTTGTTGAATCAACAGTGTATGTCCAAAGGTGACATCTAGAACAGCCATCTAAAAATATGTGGAAATACATTTATGAAAAAGTTGCTCAAAATATATTAAGGAGGAAAAAAAAACTACTTACAAATAATAAGTAAGTAAGTAAGTGTTAGTCACCCAGTCATGCCTGACTCTTTGAGACCCCATGGACTGCAGCCCACCAGGCTCTTCTGTCCATGAGATTTTCCAGGCAAGGATACTGGGGTGGATTGCCATTTCCTTCTCCAGGGGATCTTCCAGACCCAGGGATCGAACCTGGATCTCCTGCACTGCAGGCAGATACTTTACCGACTGAACTACAAGTGAAGCCCACTTACAAATAATATGGAGGGTATAATTCCATCTTCTAAAAGTAGATACTTTTAAATGTGTTTCCAGGCAGAGACAAAACAAATATTCCCCCCAAATGCTGACAGGGATTATATTTGTGTGAGAAGTGAAATTATCAATGACTTTTGTTTTCTTCATCATGTGATCTGACAGGTTCCCAATTTTTAATAATATGTGTATTGCAATGTTAAATGAGAATTTCCCATGAAGCACCAAGATATAAATAGTTATGTTATTCCAAAGTGAGATTCTGGACCAAGTTGCAAAATCAAGATCATTTCAAAAGCAGTTTCACAACTTTTAATAACCTCATCCATGGTGAGGGATTCAAGTGTCAGATGTTGACAATCAGGTGTGGGGTTTCTGGAGGGGCTTCTTTGCAAAGACATGTACCATGGGTCCCATCCCACCAAGGAGGAGAGGGGAAGACGTGCTTCTCTTTCCTCTCTAGCCAAGAAGAGAGAGTTTCAAGAGGACTACTGGACAAATTTGATATGTCACCCTCTAGTTGAAGGATGATGGCCTCATGTCTGACTCCCATCTGAAAAATTGAAAGAGATAATGGACAGTCTAGATCTTGGCAGGTTAACTTAAGTTAAGGTGATTGACTGTTTTTAGTATCATCCCTACTCTCAGAGCTTGTGAGGATAAAGAGCAGATAATCATTTCCTATGGTCCACAGTGGGCTACAAGCAAAGGGCCAACATAGGATCCCTGAGGCCCCGCTCAGTAGAGAGCTGAAGGGACAGATAGAAGTTCAGCATATTTCTGGATTCCTAGGGACTTCAGAAGGAGTAAGTAATGTGATCAGGAGTAATGGTGGTGGTGTAGTTGCTAAGTTGTATCCTACTCTTATGATCCATAGACTGTAACCCACCAAGCTCTTTTGTCCATGGAATTTCCCAGGTAAGAATACTGGAATGGGTTGCCATTTCTATCTCCAGGGGATCTACCCAAACTAGGGATCTAACCCTCATCTCCTGCACTGCAGGCATTCTTAACTCCTGAGCCACCAGAGAAAAACTTAGAAGTAATGAATCACCACTTTATAGGAATTGCATGTTCAGTTCAGTTCAGTTCAGTCGCTCAGTCGTGTCCGACTCTTTGCGACCCCATGAATCGCAGCACGTCAGGCCTCCCTCCCTGTCCATCACAAACTCCCGGAGTTCACTCAGACTCACGTCCATCGAGACAGTGATGCCATCCAGCCATCTCATCCTCTGTCGTCCCCTTCTCCTCCTGCCCCCAATCGCTCCCAGCAGCAGAGTCTTTTCCAATGAGTCAACTCTTCGCATGAGGTGGCCAAAGTACTGGAGTTTCAGCTTTAGCATCATTCCCTCCAAAGAAATCCCAGGGCTGATCTCCTTCAGAATGGACTGGTTGGATCTCCTTGCAGTCCAAGGGACTCTCAAGAGTCTTCTCCAACACCACAGTTCAAAAGCATCAGTTCTTTGGCACACAGCTTTCTTCACAGTCCAACTCTCACATCCATACATGACCACTGGAAAAGTCATAGCCTTGACTAGACGAACCTTGTTGGCAAAGTAATGTCTCTGCTTTTCAATATGCTATCTAAGTTGGTAATAACTTTCCTTCCAAGGAGTAAGCGTCTTTTAATTTCATGGATGCAGTCACCATCTGCAGTGATTTTGGAACCCGAAAAAAATAAAGTCTGATACTGTTTCCACAGTTTCCCCATCTATTTCCCATGCAGTGATGGGACCAGATGCCATGATCTTCATTTTCTGAATGTTGAGCTTTAAGCCAACTTTTTCACTCTCCACTTTCACTTTAATCAAGAGGCTTTTTAGTTCCTCCAAGGCTTTTTAGTAATCCAAGTCTATACCCCAACCAGTAACACTGAAGAAGCTGAAGTTGAACGGTTCTATGAAGACCTACAAGAACTTTTAGAATTAACACCCAAAAAAGATGTCCTTTTCATTATAGGGGACTGGAATGCAAAAGTAGGAAGTCAAGAAACACCTAGAGTAACAGGCAAATTTGGCCTTGGAATACAGAATGAAGTAGGGCAAAGACTAATAGAGTTTTGCCAAGAAAATGCACTGGTCATAGCAAACACCCTCTTCCAACAACACAAGAGAAGACTCTACACATGGACATCACCAGATGGTCAACACCGAAATCAGATTGATTATATTCTTTGCAACCAAAGATGGAGACACTCTATACAGTCAGCAAAAACAAGACTGGGAGCTGACTGTGGCTCAGATCATGAACGCCTTATTGCCAAATTCAGACTTAAATTGAAGAAAGTAGGGAAAACCACTAGACCATTCAGGTATGACCTAAATCAAATCCCTTATGATTATACAGTGGAAGTGAGAAATAGATTTAAGGGACTAGATCTGATAGATAGAGTGCCTGATGAACTATGGACCGAGGTCCGTGACATTGTACAGGAGACAGGGATCAAGACCATCCCCAGGGAAAAGAAATGCAAAAAAAAGAAAATGGCTGTCTGAGGAGGCCTTACAAATAGCTGTGAAAAGAAGAGAAGCAAAAAGCAAAGGAGAAAAGGAAAGATATAAGCATCTGAATGCAGAGTTCCAAAGAATAGCAAGAAGAGATAAGAAAGCCTTCCTCAGCGAGCAATGCAAAGAAATAGAGGAAAACAACAAAATGGGAAAGACTAGCGATCTCTTCAAGAAAATTAGAGATACCAAGGGAACATTTCATGCAAAGATGGGCACAATAAAGGACAGAAATGGTATGGACCTAACAGAAGCAGAAGATATTAAGAAAAGGTGGCAGGAATACACAGAAGAACTATACAAAAAAGATCTTCACGACCCAGATAATCACGATGGTGTGATCACTGACCTAGAGCCAGACATCCTGGAATGTGAAGTCAAGTGGGCCTTAGAAAGCATCACTACAAACAAAGCTAGTGGAGGTGATGGAATTCCAATTGAGCTATTCCAAATCCTGAAAGATGATGCTGTGAAAGTGCCGCACTCAATATGCCAGCAAATTTGGAAAACTCAGCAGTGGCCACAGGACTGGAAAAGGTCAGTTTTCATTCCAATCCCAAAGAAAGGCAATGCCAAAGAGTGCTCAAACTACTGCACAATTGCATTCATCTCACACGCTACTAAAGTAATTGTAAGATTAAGCATTTTTAATATAGCATCAAGAATAGGTTTGGATATTTACAGTACATGTAGAATTATTACCTAAGGGTCACTGAAAAAATCATGAAACTATTTGACTTTTCATCAATGGGCATATAAAAGACCATCCTCTCATCTTATGAAAACATATTAAGGAGATTGTTGGAGGGAAAAAGCTGCTTTACTTTTATCAAGCAAGTTCTGCTTATTTAGTGTGGGCTTTCAAATACATATCATTTTGCTGATTCTTAGGTCAGTTTAGTTCAGTTCAGTCACTCAGTTGTGTCCCACTCTTTGCAACCCCATGGACTGCAACACACCAGGCCTCCCAGTCCATCACTAACTCCTGGAGTTTGCTCAAACTTATGTCCATTGAGTCGGTGATGCCATCCAACCATTTCATCCTCTGTCATCCCCTTCTCTTCTCGCCTTCAATCTTTCTCAGCATGGCAGTCTTTTCAAATGAGTCAGTTCTTCGCATCAGGTGGCCAAAGTATTGAAGTTTCAGCTTCAGAATCAGTCCTTTCAATGAATATTCAGGACTGATTTCCTTTAGGATGGATTGGTTGGATCTCCTTGCTGTCCAAGGGACTCTCAAGAGTCTTTTCCAACACCACAGTTTAAAAGGACTGATTTCCTTTAGGATGGATTGGTTGGATCTCCTTGCTGTCCAAGGGACTCTCAAGAGTCTTTTCCAACACCACAGTTTAAAAGCATCAATTTGTCGGTGCTAAGCTTTCTTTATAGTCCAACTCTCACATCCATACATGACTACTGGAAAAATCATAGGCTTGACTAGATGGACCTTTGTTGACAAAGTAATGTCTCTGCTCTTTAATATGCTGTCTAGGTTGGTCATGACTTTTCTTTCAAGGAGCAAACATCTTTTAATTTCATGGCTGCAATCACCTTGTACAGTGACTTTGGAGCCACCCAAAATAACGTCTGTCACTGTTTCCACTGTTTTCCCATCTATTTGCCATGAAGTGATGGAACCAGATGCCATGATCTTAGTTTTTTGAATGTTGAGTTTTAAGCCAACTTTGTCACTTTCCTCTTTCACTTTCATTGAGAGGCTGTCTAGTTCTTCTTCGCTTTCTGCCATAAGTCTGGTGTCATCTGCATATTACTGAGGTTATTGATATTTCTCCTGGCAATCTTGATTCCAGCATATGCTTCATCCAGCCCAGCATTTCTCATGATGCACTCTGCATGTAAGTTAAATAAGCAGGGTGACAATATACAGCCTTGATGTACTCCTTTCCCAATTTGGAACCAATCTGTTGTTCCATGTCCAGTTCTAACTGTTGCTTCCTGACCTGCATACAGATTTCTCACGAGGCAGGTCAGGTGGTCTGGTATTCCCATCTCTTTCAGAATTTTGCAGAGTTTGTTGTGGTCCACGCAGTCAAAGGCTTTGGCATAGTCAATAAAGCAGAAATAGATATTTTTCTGGAACTCTCTTGCTTTTTTGATGATCCAACGAATGTTGGCAATTTGATCTCTCGTTCCTCTGCCTTTTCTAAATCCATCTGGATTTTGAACATCTGGAATTTCACAGTTCACGTCCTGTTGAAGCCTGGCTTGGAGAATTTTGAACGTTATTTTACTAGCGTGTGAGATGAATGCAGTTGTGTGGTAGTTTGAGCACTCTTTGGCATTGCCTTTCTTTGGGATCAGAATGAAAACTGACCTTTTCCAGTCCTGTGGCCACTGCTGAGTTTTCCAAATTTGCTGGTATATTGAGTGCAGCACTTTCACAGCATTATCTTTTAGGATTTGAAATGGCTCAGCTGGAATTCCATCCATCACTTCTACTAGCTTTGTTCGTAGTGATGCTTCCTAATGCCCACTTGACTTCACACTCCAAGATGTCTGACTCTAGGTGAGTGATCATACCATCATGATTTTTTTGGTCATTAAGATCTCTTTTGTATAGTTCTTCTGTGTATTCTTGCCACTCTTCTTAATTTCTTCTACTTCTGTTAGGTCCATACCGTTTCTGTCCTTTATTGTGCCCATCTTTGCATGAAATGTTCCCTTGTATCTCTAATTTTCTTGGAAAGATCTCTAGTCTTTCCCATCCTATGGTTTTCCTCTATTTCTTTGCATTGTTCACTTAGGAAGACTTTCTTATCTCTCCTTGCTTTTCTTTGGAACTCTGCATTCAGATGGGTATATCTTTCCCTTTCTCCTTGGCCTTTCAGTTGTCTTCTTTTCTCAGCTATTTGTAAGGCCTCCTTAGACAACCGTTTTGCCAACCAAGATTTTGTGTGTGTGTGCATTTCTGTGTGTAGAGGGGAGTTTTCCATAATATATCCTAATGTTTGAAAGATCAGTTCTGTTGGATCTGTTACATTCACATAAGCTTTGCCTCTTATGCTGCTGTTCCCAGGTCACCCAAAAAGTGGACCATTACCATCCCCCCTTCCCTGACCACGTATATCTGTTGAGTAGAATTAGAAGGCCATTTCAGCAAATGTCATAGAGGAAAAACCAGAGATCTAAGTGACCTGCTTCTGTTTGACTTTTCCTTCAGTGCACTCATCAGGCAATACCAGACAAACGCTAAACTTGCTTTTTCTGTGTCATTCCAGAAGTGAGGAACAGGGTATGTGATATGTTTAGGGGAGGGACTAGAAAAAAGAATAAGGCAAGATCCAAGCAGATCAGAGGATTCAGTGTAGGAGACATGCTACTGAGCTCCCTTATGGGAGACTTTTGTGTGTTCACAGAAACTGGAAGGGATGTTGCTAGGCCAGATGTCTAGAGGCAGCAGAGGTGTTGGACAGGCAGGGGGAAGGAAGGCTCCAGAGTCAGACCCCTGTATTTCAGTTCATTTACTGATGGAGTTCTTTTGGGCAATTCCTAATCTCCTGTGCCTTTATATCCATTGTGAGTATAATTTGAATAAGAGTAGTGCCAACATCATAAGATTGTTGTGAGATTAAATGAGATTATAGATAGATAGATATTACTTAGAATACCTTCCACATACTGTGAATACATATCATGTTTCAGGGATTATGCTCAAAACTTTCATGTTTCCTGATTTCCTCGTCATAACAGCTCTATAAGGTAGCTAGTTCACAGTAATTAAATGATTTACTTAAGAACAAGTAGCTAATCTGTGACAGATCTTAGATTTAAAATCAGGTCTTTACTTCACAATAGGAAACTTCCTGTCCTGTGACTCCGTGTTCAATAGAAAGAAAAGAGGAAAATAGATGTGCATTCCAGAAGTCCATGTATCTGAGAGCTAATGAACTGCCAGTGTTCTTCAATTAAAGATGCTCTACATATGAGTGGTTGGCTTGGTCCCGCCTGCATTAGTAAGGAAAGGCTTGTTGCTAGAAGAAACAGCCCATAGATTTCAATGGCTTTTCATAAAAGTTTATTGTTCACACATCAAAGCCAATCAGTGTTGATAAATGAGGAGGGGGTGGAGCTTCTGGATTTAAGGGTCCTTCTTGCCAGTCATGGGGCCCTGAGTTGCATTCTCTGCCTGAAGCTAGCATATGAGGGGAAAGAGTGAGTTTGGCACATTTAGATTACTCATGGGTCGGACCTGGAAGTGGACACATCATTTTTGCCCCATATTCCTAAACCACTAGATTTGATCACATGCCAAAGAGGCCAGAAAAGTAGTTTGATTGAGAGCACAGGAGGAAATAGGTCTTGTGACTAGACAGTCTGTGCCACAGTCTACTTTTCTGGTCACTGAATATTGATTTCACTGTTTCTTCCATATGCAGAACCCATTGTTCCCCTATCCAACGGAGACAACCCTAAGTCCCAGAGAGTTCCTGCATCCAGCTGAGTCCACGATCTCTGAGCATTGCAAAGTCCTTACCAAGCTTGGATGTGGAGCCTCTGGTGACCTTCAAAGAGAAAAAATAACTTATGTGTTCCTCCTCTTTACCCCTCAGTAGACAATGGTCAAGCAATGTACAACTTAAAACATTTGTTTGGAGAAGGGCAGAGTGGGAGACAGCAGCCCCTGGTCCAGCATTCTTCTGAAATCCTCCTGACCAGGCATTGTGAAAGGCCCTTTCCTGACCACTGAGGAGGTGACTTGGTCAGACACAGAGTCCTCTCTGAGAGGAACTCCCCTGTCCCTCATTCTCCATGAACTTTGATCCACCCACTGGGCGTTTCTTCCTTTGCTGTTTTCCTCCAGGGTCCCCTCTGAAGTGGGCATGGTGGGAATAAATTTTCCCTGGGAGCTTAATAACCTGCTTCCTACTCATGCACATTTAGGGATTCAACAATTAGAAGCCTCATTAGAGCAAGTAAGTTAGTGATTAGTTTGGCAATATAATTTCTTCAGAGACCCACTAGACATTTGACCTATTTGTTTCTCATCAGTAACTGCACTCAAGTTCTTTCCTAGACATATTATTTTTTTATTTTTAAATAAAAATTGAAGTATAGTTGATTTATAATATTGTGTTAATTTCTACTGTACAACAAAATGAAACACATACACATTTTTTATGTGTTCTTTTCCATTATGGTTCATCACAGGATATCAAATATAGCTCCCTGTACCTAGACATAATTCTCAAGCCTCATTTTTTTCTTTTCTCTTTCATCCCCTTGTATCCCTCTCTCAAATTCCTGGCTAACTTGATGCTAGCTGAAACAATCCCTTATCCTGATCTTTGCTCCAAAGTCACAGTGTATCAGTAAGAAGTCTTATGGGTCTTGGTAGCTCAGGATATTTTCCAGTCTTATCTCTTATTATTTAGAGTTCAGCAGTAGTTGGTTCTTATAAAAGGACTTTTGATCCTTGGACTTTTCCCCTTTAATCTCTGCATGAAAATCTCTCCTTTCTTGCCTAAGCTCCAGTACTAAAGGCATTTAAGAATAATCAACACGCTCTTTACTATACCTCTTTCTAGCCACTTTCCTCACAGCTCCAGGCTCAGAAGCATGTAATCCTTTTCTTAAGTTATTGCCAATGACACGAATATGAAATGTTTGGCCAGAGATCATCAAGACCCTCCAGCTCTCTAGCTCGGTATATTGACCCCCTTACTGTCTGCTGTCTGACTGCTAAAACAATACCAGCCATTTTAGGCTTTCACTAAGTCAGCATTTCAGTTTTTCTGTCTTGATTTCTGTGTAAGACAGAGAAGGCTAACTGCTAGAACCAATAATCCCAAAATATTAGTGGTTAGCATGTTAGAAGTTTATTTCTTCCTTATGTCAAGTCTAGTGGGCAGCAAGTACAGGAAGACTCCTCCCAGCACATGCACTCAGGATCCCAGGATCCCCAACTTGGGGCAGTGTCATCTCCTAGACCTTGAATCCACTGCTCTATTTTCCATACCCAGACTCAGACTGCTGGCAAAGGACTCATGTCCTCCATGTGCTATTGGCCAGGACCCCTCAAAGGCTACATCTAATTGCAAGGCAAGATAGAAAACGTAATCTACCTATGTGGATATGAGTTGGACAAAGAACTAGTCTGTCTCCACCGCACTGCCTCTGCCCCAAGGAGCTGAGACACTGTCAGCGGCAGTGTCTGAGGACACACGAGGTGAGTATAGCCTGGGGTAAGGAGTGCCCCCCTCCTGGTGGACACAGGTCAGTGTGCCCTCTAGATAAGTGAATTTGTCTTAGGTTCTATACTGAGTGAAACCTTTGATATTGGAGGGTCACTAAATGCAAGGTGTACTGTCATCGTTTCAACATCTAACGATTGTTCACATCTTATTTTGTAGAAATAGATTTGGTTGGTTTGACTTTCATGAGGAGAACTTGCCTCTTTGACAGTAATTCCCTCTAAAAAATACCCTCTGCATGTTCAAATCCCTCCCTGTTTTCTCCATGTCAGACTTGTTTTACATAGAAGTCATTATTATCTCCTTGTTGTTAAAGATACTTACATAGCAAGAGATAAAAAATTCTAAATAAAGTAAAATCATCTCTAAGAGATGGTATGATAATTATACTAAGAATCAAGTCATGTGTTTTGTTAAAATACAGGCGTGGAGATCTCCTGCTAGAGTTTGAACTTGATTATAAAACACCCAGGATGACTTTGATATTTGGTCTGGTTTGGGGATCGCTATTCAAAGAAGATCCTGCTGTCTTTACCTGTACAAATTTTAAGTTAGTACCTATGAGTTGACTTTGTAACATGAGACTTTGAGGATCCACACTCTGTGGGAGTTTTGGGTTTTGCACCTGGTGTTTCCTCCTGGTGTCAGGTGGGAGGACTCTCTCCATCTTTCATCTGGTTGGATCAGTGAATGGTTCCTTGTTCTCTTCTTATCTATTACCCCAGCCTGTGGTCCCTCTGATAGCTAAATAATTAAAGGCAACTTTCCAGATTTCTGAAAAAGAATAAAAGGCTTTTTGTGGTGCTGGCCTGTTTTCAAAAAACAAAACAGACTTCTGAAGCATGGGGTTCTCTTTTCTGTACGTGAGAGTACAAAGTAAAGAAGTGTAAGCAACAAACACGCTGGAGAAGAGCTACAAACCTGAGGAGTTCTGCTAGTGGCACATGCTGGGCAAGAAAGAGGGAAATGGCTGTTTGCCAGCAACGTGCTCCTTTCTTATCCCATGCTACACCAACGCACACCCTAAGGTGATGAAACACTGCTGTTTGGTCATTGGTGAGCCAGGAAAGATTTGTGCGGGTACAGGGGTGCAAGTGGCCATTACCTCCTGTTCTGGGAGAGGAGGAGTTTGCTCTCTGACCCCACAGTCTGTGAGCATCAGAGGCAGGTGCCCTTCCCCTCTTCATTTCTCAGGCATGGAAATGATGTACAGGCTGCAGTGGTCTGGTAAATTTCTTGTGCGGTCAGAAGATGCCTCTGCCTCTTCTCTTCTCTTGTTCTAGCTCTCTCTGTTTTAAAGGAACTGGACTGTGTGTCAAAGGATGTGCTTTCTTATTCTGGCTCTGTGTTCAGCTAGCTTTGTGACCTTAGGCGACTCAACCAATGTCTCTGGGAATTTTCCCATCTATAAAAGAAGAGGGAGGAATCTGGAATGTTTAGGATTCTTTGGAACTCTACTATGGCTGTAAAGCCTAGTGGTGACCTCCCAAGCCTCCAGGAGTTCTAACTGGATCTGGAACAATGGGCTGTCCTATGGAGATCACTGAATAATATTTTAGTGGATGTTAAAGATGATAGTTTGGGAGCAA
Organism: Bos mutus; assembly: GCF_027580195.1. NCBI lineage: Eukaryota > Metazoa > Chordata > Mammalia > Artiodactyla > Bovidae > Bos > Bos mutus. The sequence goes on from NC_091617.1 coordinate 55,265,597, forward strand.
GAATTCTAGGCTCATCTTGGACATTTTGTGGAGCCAAGGTGTGAGTATTTTCACATCTTTAACCATGAAATTCAAGAGATATATAAATAATTGGTCTACATCCAAGGTAATGGGGATTTTTATAACCACCTGTGGAATAATGTGCCTCTTTGCCAGTGTTCCAGGGAGGTCCTAGGGAAGGCAGTCAGGGGAGATCCCTGTGATGCGAGGTGGCGAGATTGCTCTCAGAACAGCACGATAGCTATTTCATCGTTCATCCTCCAATCCCTTGGTAAGTGTTGAAACCCCAGGCTATGTTTTCTTCCACTGAGGAAGTAATGTTTCAAAGAAAACTGAGAAAACATCTAATAGCTTCTCAAGTTTCTGATGCTGACTTGAAAGTAAGACGCAACAGAACCTGGAGGCAGAGTGATACAAAGTGGGTTCTAATAGAAACCCAAGGTGGTACCTAGGTGTGTGTTTACTTATAGGGACCACATTCAAAGGCTGCCTGGATCTCATCCAAAAAGCCAAGTTATTGAGGATCGTGTTGGTATTTAAAGATTATGTATTTACCATGGGTTTTAAGCTGTTAAATAGAGGCTAAGTCAATAAGGTTACTCATCCAACTGTTTGAGGATGCTGTGAATGGGCTGGGTGTAGGTGTCAGCCAGGTGTTTGACAAGGTCTCCTGTGTTACCTGTGAGGCGAGATGTAGTGCTGTGGGGCAGCAAGAGTATGGGTGGTGGGGGAGAGGGTGACTTAGTATCTAGTTGAATGGGACCAAAAGGATTAATTAATGGATCATCATTGATCTTATCCCCTTGCCACAGGGATTTATTCTTGACTCTGTCCTCTCTGTAATTATTATTCATGACTTGAGTGAGAACATTGAATGGCAAACTGAAAATGGGAATTCAGTGAGATGAAATTTAGCAGAGGCAAATGCAAAACTCTATGCTTGGAATCAGGATATTGGCTTCCTAAGAGCAGGGTAAAGGAGGCATCATTTAACAGCAGGATGTTAAACACTTTTACATCCTGTTACAGTTGGGTGTAAGCTCAGTCTGAATCGGTAGTGTGATATGCCTGCCAAAAAGGCTGACGGGGTTCCAGATAGCAGAGCGCCTCTGCTTTGTGCTGTGCTGGGCAGAGCACACTCGAGGAAGAGCAGTCTATGTAGGATCCCAGATGAACAGCAGAAATGGCAAACTGGGAATGCACTTGAACAGGCTGAAGGAACCGAGGGCATTTAGGATGGATAAGGGGAAGGCTCGAGGGTGGATGATTCTCTTGTCAAACCTGCTTCATGTGTCTGTGGAAGAGCATTTTCAGACTTATTCTGTGTGGCTACAGAGTACAAGATGAAAGATTACAAGGAAATAATAGAGTGTGGACTATTTCAACTCAATGCGTGGAATTGCCTAACGATCTATCTAAAAATTAAATGTACTAGCCAGGGAAATAATAATTTTTGCATCCCACGGGTGTCCAAGCAGAAATGGATAAACACTCCATGAGCAAATTGTAGGAGAAAATTTAAGCAACATCTGAGTAGACGACTCTAATGTCTAACCTTGGCATTTGATGTTCAAGGAGAGGATATAAAAGGTGCAGAGAAGGGTACAGATAGTACAGTCTGAGACTACTTCTGGATAAAATCAGCCTTCACTGATTATGTGCTTCCTGGATAATCTTTTTTGTTTTTTATTAAATTTATTTTAAGAAAATTTGTTTATTTTAATTGAAGGATAATTACTTACAATATTGTGATGGTTTTGCCATTCATCAATATGAATTGGCCATAGGCATTGGATAATCTTTGAGTGGCATTATATTGGTTCATGAGCTGAGGCTATAAAACCTTTAGAAAGTAGGTTAAGTTTTTTAGGAAACTATTGTTAGGACATAGAAAGAGTTCTGGAATGAAAATTAGGAAGCAGGAGTGTGATTTATGGTGCCAGAATTGATCTTCAGGAGTCACCAGGCAGGTTGCTGTAACTTGGTGTCCTTAACTATAGAACAGGATTCAACTTTTATTTATTCTTAAAAGCTTTGAATTACATGCTGTGCTTTGAACAGCCCCAGGGCAGAGCTATAGTAAATTATGAAAACACTTTGCGGGACTGTGGTGTGTATTACCAAGGAGGAGTTTCTTCTGCGTGTGAATTCCTTTGTTGAACAGATCTCCGTGTGAATACAAATAATCATTAGAGAGACAGCTGGCTTCTGCTGTGCATCACCGATAAAACACTCTTCACACATCCCTGTCTTTTATTCCTGGGAATTTTGCCAGAAGGACTCGGAGCAAGTGTTTGGGTAAGCAACTGGGGTCTGCTTTCTGCTTCCGTAAGGCCCTGTGTGATGTATTGATTCTCCTACAACTGTAACATCAGGGGCGAACATGAGTCTAACAGACTGGGGTAAATAGAATATGCAGGGCTGGCTCTCCTGAGCTGTCTTTGTTGATAGGAAGGCCAATGAGATTAAAGAGGCAAGGTCATTTACACTGTCAAGAGTGGAAGGTTTCTGGGACTTCTGCCTATTAAGGCTGTTGGGAGGAGCAGACATCACAGAGGAGATCTGGGAGGCCAAAGTTTGTCCTTTTCTGTTCTGTGCTACTACACCTGCCCAGGAATCCCAGCCATGACCATGATTTCTGCTGTCACCCATGGGCAAATAATCTCCACATCTATATTCCCTGATCTGCACTTCAGACCTATGGAAGCAAATTCCTACTTGACATATGAATATCACACAGGAATCTCAGGCTTAACATATTCAAAGACAAACACCATTCCTCTGAAATTACTTCTGCCTTTGCATTTTCTTTAGGGCTTCCCTGATGGTTCAGTTGGTAAAGAATCTGCCTGCAATGCAGGAGACCCCAGTTCAATTCCTGGGTTGGGAATATCCACTGCAGAAGGGATGGGCTACCCACTCCAGTATTCTTGGGCTTTCCTTGTGGCTCAGCTGGTCAAGAATCCGCCTGCAATGAGGGAGATCTGGGTTCCATCCCTGGGTTGGGAAGAACTCCTGGAGAAGGGAGAGGCTACCCTCTGCAGTATTCTGGCCTGGAGAATTCCATGGGCTGTATAGTGCATGAGGTTGCAAAGAGTAGGACACGACTGTGCTACTATATCTGCCCAGGAGTCTCAGCCATGACCATGATTTCTGCTACTACCCATGGGCAAATAATCTTCACATCTATATTCCCTGATCTGCACTTCAGGCCTATGGAAGCAAGTTCCTATTTGACATCTGCATTTGAATATCACACAGGAATCTCAAGCTCAGCATGTTCAAAGACAAACTCACCATTCCTCTGAAATTACTTCTGCCTTTGCATTTTCTTTACAAGTGAATGACAGCACAGTCTACCCAGTCATCCCAGGAAGAATGTTTTATTCATTCATTCATTGATCTGAAAAAATATTTATTTTGCTGCATACTCTGTACCAGGCAGTGTTTGCTTGTCGTCAAGATAGTAGTTAAAAGACCAAATCTCTGTCCTTAAGACAGTGCATTTTAGTGGGGAGAACTTGACCACCAATGTGCTAAGAATAACAATAAAAGTACAGCAAAACAGGCACATATATAAGGGAAGCAGAAGGAGTTGGAACAGCGAGAAATGGCAAGAATGGACAGGGGTGTATCCATTTCGGGCTCTTCACATATATTCTGGTTCTCACCTCCTGCTAGGCACAGAGTAAGGCTGTATACCCTGCCCATTTGAAGTTTGTTATGGCCACGTGGCTTGCTTTGGTCTGTGAGACATGAACAGAGGGGTTGTACATTACTTCCAGGCAGAAAGATCACACAAATCACCTCACTCCCCAACCTGTTACAGTTCTCATGGAGGCATTAGTCAGGATGGGACTTCATTAACTTGGATCACTGGGTGGTTAAAATTAGGAAAATTTCTCTTCTGACAAATCTGAACAAACATATTCTTTTATGTGTGTGTGCTGAGCAACTGAAATATTGGTCTACAGGCAATGTGTGAAGTTCAACTGGCAGAAGCTTAGGATGAAAAGCGTTGGTGAGCAAGTGGAGAGGGAGATGGGGCCCCTGGTGGTACAGTGTTTTAAATGTTCTGCCTGCAGTGCAGGAGATATGGGTTTGATCCCTGGGTTGAGAAGATCCCTGGAGAAGGAATGGCAACCCACTCCAATATTCTTGCCTGGGAAATCCCATGGACCACGAAGCCTGGTGGGCTATAGCCCATGGGGTTGCAAAGAGTTGGATACAACCTGGTGACTAAATAAAACAAAAAGAGAGAGAGATACGTAATTACATCATTTGAGAAAAATATGAAAAGTGGTCTAATCAAGGTTAACATTCTGAACATAGAAGATCTTATATAGACAAACAATAAAACTTTTAGCCTACAGTAGCTAAGCAGACAAGAAATAGGCACATACATTGATAAACATAAGAAGCATATTGAAATGTTAAACATCATTGGTGATTAAATAAATTTAAATGTGAATAATAAGATGATATGATCTGCCTTCACATTTAGCAAAGATATTAAACATAATAGTATCCTCTCACATGTTTACTGATAGGAATACAAACTCTAGAATTTTCTCAACAGTGGAGCCATATGCATGAATGGTCTTAAATTTAGTTTAGCCAAGTAATACCTCTTCAAGAAATATTGCTGTGCATTTTTTTTACTAATTGAGTTTCTTGTAATTGAAAGTTGCTGAAACCAACCAGAATAGTGTGTCAAACAGAGGTATTAGTTGGAAGGATACTGATGAATCTCAGTGCACAAGAAATTGTTGAAAAGCCAGGCTTTGGGAAGAACAAGAAACAGAGCATCTTTGGGGACCTCATCAGCTGGAGACTATGGTCCTTCCTTCTAGAATGGGCCAATGATATGGCCTGGCTATGAGTGACACTCAAGTTTCTATGTTTCTCAGGTTAAAATTCCAAATTTCAAAAATAAATACATTGGTCTGGGTCTAGTATACAGCATTGCAACAATTAGTTACAGTCAGAAGGGCAAGATTCCACAGCTTAAATGTGAATGTAGGAGACAGGTATGGGTGGGGCAGGTGGCTCCCAGAGAGAAGTTGTATGGGGACCTCCATATGTGTCTTGAGGTAATAATCAGAAATGGGAACCAAAATTTGTAAGATGCTCACCCTAGTATTATTTACAGCAGCAGACAAAGTAAGAAGGGAATGTTTCTGTAAAGTATGATCAACTCTTATTAAGCCAGTTAAAATTGTGCTCATGAAGAATTCAGTGATATGAGGAAAGGGCAAATGATATAATAAATAAATTAAACAATTTTTATAAAAGTCTTAAAGATACCACAAAATCATCAAAATATTAATTGAGGTCTAACGTGGGTGGTAGTGATGATTATAAAAAATTGTTGTGAACAGAGGGAAAAATCAAAGCTGTTCAAACAAGGAAGTGAAATGAAAAAAAAAAAAGAAAATTAACACAGATTTTAACATTTTCTTGATTTGTGTAAATTCCCTACAGTGGTCTTGTTTGACTTACAAATGATCAGCAAATTAGGCCAGTTTAAAGAAAATGTATAGAGGCAGTATTTTGTAGCAATGAAACTGCATAGTTAAGCATTCTGTGTTTGTATTTTGGTTCTGCCATCTACCAGCTGAGCAATCTTGGTTACATGGATTGACCTCTTTTAGCATGAGAATTTATATCTGAAAAAATGAAGAAATAATAATTTTTATTGCCTAGGGCTTTGTGAGCATTAGTGCATGTAAAATTCTTAGGCCTGTTGCTGTGTCTAATATGATGAAAGGTAACTATTGTAATAACTGAGAGGCACGGATAAGGGACAACTAATCCTGACCGGTAGAGCAAGAGGACATGACATTTAAACTGGGTTTTGTTCTATTCACATTCATTTCTTGAACTAGGGAGCCACTGAGAATTGGATTAAAAAAAAAAAAAAAATGAAGACAAGACATCCATTAATGTAAACATTCCCATAATGTGTGGATCTTCTCCACCTTAAAAATGTGCCAGGTGGCTTCTGAGCTATGCTTACATGGGAAGGTCCGTGAGTCTAAGCAGGGCAACTAAATGAGGCTTAATTCTCTCCATGTCCTCTGAGCCTTGGGCATCTCAAGGAGCACAAGCTAGACCAGCTTTGGTAAAGAGTCAGAACAGTTACACCTCTTAACAGTGTAAGCATCCATTAGTCTTTCTTTCTCTTGGAACGGGGTTGGCTGGAGACTTCAAGGCCAGGACTGATTGGAGACTCTCATCTGTACGTAAATAGTGGAGTAATAGGGCAGGGGGCTTATAGATGTGTCCTATCCTTAGTCCTACTTCTGCCTTCATGCTTCCCTTCTTGCCTTTACATATCAGTATCTAAAAATGCAACTATGATTCAGCAGTTGAAACTCTCTCACAATACTTTTTAAAAAATAGGTAAATAGTTCTAATACATTTTCCACATAAGTCTACTGTCTTATTCCGCTAAATTTTTCCAGGCCTCAAGGTTCTTCAGATTATTTGTGGATAAGGAAAAAAGCAGAGCCATATTAATAATTTAGAGGCCATAAGCAAGAAAAAAATGAGCGTTCCCATTCTCTAATACTTATTTTTAAAAAAATTTAATCCTTGAAAAATCATATTTCAGAGTAACACAAAACTTCTATGTAAACTAAAATTTAAAAAGCTTTTCCTTTCATACTTTTATGATTTTTTAAAAACCACTTGGTTGACGAACAAACGGCTATACATAATGTATACAACTTGATACATTTGGAGGTAGGCCTACACCCATGAAACCATCACCACAATCTATACCATAAACACAACCATCATCTCAAAAGATTCCTCCAGCTTTTTAGTTTATTATTACAGACATACTTCATTTTATTGCAATTCACTTTATTGTACTTTGTAGATACTGTGTTTTTTACAAATTGAAGGTTTGTAGCAACCATGCTTCAAGCAAGTCTACCAGCACCACTTATCCAACAACATTTGCCCACTTCATATCTCTGTGTCACATTTTGTTAATTCTCATAATATTTCAAACATTTTCATTATTGTTATTTTGAAATGGTGATCTGTGGTCAGTGATCTTTGATGTTATTCTTGTAATTCTGGAGTGGTCACCACAAATTGCACCCATGTAAGATGGTGACCTTAATCAATCAATGTTGTGTGTGTTCTGACTGCTCCTCTGACCAACTATTCCTCCAGATCTCTTGTTTGGGGCCTCCCTGTTCCCTGAGACACGACAGTATCAAAATTGGGCCAGTTAATAACCCTACAGTGGCCTCTAAGTGTTCATCCAAGGAGGAGTTCTGCATCTTTCAGTGTAAATCAAAATCTATAAATGATAAAGCTTAATGAGAAAGGCAGGTAGAAAGCCAAGACAGGATGAAAGTGAGGCCTCTTGTGACAAATAGCCAAGTTGTGAATGCAAAGAAAAAGTACTTGAAGGAAATTAAAAGTGCTACTCCAGTGAACAGACAAATGGTAAGAAAGCAAAACAGCCTTACTATTGATATGGAGAAACTTTTAGTGATTGGGGATAGAAGATCAAACCAGCCACGACATTCACTTAAGCTAAAATTCAATCCAGAGCAAGATTCTAACTCACTCAGTTCTATGAAGGTTGAGAGGTGAAAAAGCTAAAGAGGAAAAGTTTGAAGCCAGCAAAGGTTGGTTAACGAGGTCTAACGAAAGACGCTGTCTCTATAACGTCCAAGTGCAAGGTGAATCAGCAAGTGTTGATGTAGAAGCTGCTGCAGGTTATCTGGAAGACCTAGCTAAGACAATTTATGAAGGTGGCTACATTAGAAACAACTTTTAAATGTAGACAAAACTGCCTTATACTACTGGAAAAAGATGCCATCTAAGACTTTCATAGCTTGAGAAGGGAAGTCAGGGCCTGGCTCCAAAGCTTCAAAGGACAGGCTGAGACTAATTATAGGCCATGCAGTTGGCTACTTTAAAGTGTAGTCAATGCTTATTTATCATTGTGAAAATTCTATGGCCCTTAAGAATTATGTTAAATCAGTTCTGTCTGTGCTCTATTAAAGGAACAAGAAAGCCTGGATGACAGCACATCTGTTTACAACATGGTTTACTGAATATTTTAAGTTCAGACTTACTGGTCAGAAAAAAAGATTCCTTTTAAAATACTGCTCACTGACAATGCACCAGGTAACCCAAGAGCTCTGATGTAGATGTACAGTGAGATACTTGTTGTTTTCATGCCTGCTAACACAGCATACATTCTGCAGTCCATGGATGAAGGAGTCGTTTTTACTTTCAAGTCATTACTTAAGGAACACATTTGATAAGGCTGTAGCATATGTAAATAGTGATTCCTCTGATGAATCTGGATAAAATAAACTGAAAACCTTCTGGAAAGAATTCACCATCCTAGATGCCATTAAGAATCAATATTAATAGGAATTTAGAAGTTGATTCCAACCCCCCATGTATTAGTTTGAGAGGATCAAGACTTCCATGGAGAAAGTAACTGCAGAATTGATAGAAATAGCAAGAGTACTGGAATGAGAAATGGAGCCTGAAGATGTGGCTGAATTGCTGCAATCTCATGATAAAACTTGAATGGATGAGGAATTGGTTCTTAGGAGTGAACAAAGAAAGTGGTTTCTTGAGATGGAATCTACTCCTGATGAAGATACTATGAAGATTGTTGAAATGACAAAAAGGATTAGAATATGACATAAACTTAGTTGATAAAGTGCCAGCACAGTTTGAATGGATTGACTCCAATTTGAAAGAAGATCTACTGTGGGTAAAATGCTATCAAACAACATTAAATGTTATAGAAAAATCATTCATGAAAGAAAGAGTCAATCAATACAGCAAGCTTCATTGTTGTCTTACTTTAAGAAATTGTTATAGCCACTCCAGCCTTTTACAACCACCACCCTGATCAGTCAACAGCCATCAATATCAAGGCAAGACTCTTCAGCAAAAGATTACATCTCACCGAAGTCTCAAATTATGATGAAAATTTTTTAGCAATAAAGTATTTTTAATTAAAGTTTGCTTGTCTTTTTAGATGTAATGCTATTGGACACTTAATGGACCATAGCATAATATAAAGATAATTTGTGAATGCACTGGGGAACCAAAATATTTCAATATTTGCTTTTATTGGGATGGTCTGGAATCAAGCCTGCAATATCTCCAAGGCATGCTTGTATTATTACAATGGTGGTGATTTTGATAATGTGTGATGGAACACACTGCTCTTTACTTTTTTGGCAGCATTTTAAGTGTCCAGTATTGTAATCTGTAGCCACTATGCTATACAGTTAGCCTCTAGGACAGGTCTTGTACAACTGAAACTTCATATCCTTTGATTAATACTTCCCCATTTTCACCTCACCCCAGCCCCTAGCAACTACTATTATATTTTTTGTTTCTGAGTTTGACTATCTTAGATTCTTCATGTAAGTGGTATCATATGGTATTTGTCCTTTTTGTAGGCATTTATTGCTAGGAACTTCTCTGTTAGCATTGCTTTTGCTGTATCTCCTAAGTTTGATATATTGTGTTTTTGACTCAAGATACTGTCTAATTTCCCTCTAGATTTGTCTTTGATCCAATGGATGCTCAATGATGTATCATTAAACTTACATGTATTTTTGAGTTTTCCTGTTTTGTTTTTGATTTCTAGTTTTATTACATTATGGTTAGAAAAGATACTTGAAGTGATTTCGGTTTTCTTAAATTTGTTGACTTGTTTTGTGACCCAGTATGTGATCTACCCTTTAGACTGTTCCAGGTGACACCGGGAAGAATGTGCATTCTGCCATTGTCGGTGAAAGGTTTTGTGTATGTCTTTTAAGGTCTAGCAGTATTGTATTCAAGTCTGTTGTTTCCTTGTTTTTTCTGTCTGGATGATTTATTCATATCCATTATTGAAAACAGGATATTAAAGTCTTCTACTATCATTGTATCACATCTGTTAGTGTTTGCTTTATATATGTAAGTGCTCTGGTATTGAGTCCACATATGTATTTAAAATGGTAATATTTTCCCATTCAGTTGAACCTTTTGATGTTATGTAATGAACTTTGTTTTTTGTGAACAACTTTTGACTTAAAGTCCATTTTGTCTGATATAAGTATAGCAACTCCTATTCTCTTGTGGTTAACATCTGCATGGAATTTTGCCACCCTCCTCCCCGTTTTTGTTACTTTAAGCCTGTGTATGTCCTTAAATCTGAAATGAATCTCTTGTACACAGTATATAGTTAGATCTTATTTTTTATGTATACAGTTACTCTGTACATGTACATGTACATGTACATTACCATGTACATTTAACAGATTATTGATAAGTAGGATTTATTATTACCATTTTGCTCATTGTTTTCTATGTTGTAGTTCTTTTGTTCCTCTCTTCCTATCTTCCTTCATGATTTTTTTTGTCATAATACACTTTGATTCTTTTGTTCTCTTTATCCTTTTTGTGTCTTTATTTAAGTTGTGATAATAACTTTATTGCACACAAAACTCTACTCTTTTATCACTAACTTTTAATGTTATTTATATCAGAATTTACTTCTTTTTATATCATGGATTCATTAACAGAATTTTGTGGTTATAGTTATTTTTAATACTTTTGTCTTTTTAACATTTATACTAGGGTTAAAATTTATATATACAATCATTACAGTATTATATTATTCTATAATTGTCTATATATTTACCATTACTGGTGAGATTCATATGCTTTTGTGTTGCTGTTTGGTGTCCTTTTATTTCAACTTAACTCCTCTTAGGACTCCATGTTAGACACTTCTAGTAGTGACAAATCTTCTTAGTTTTTGGTTATTTTGGAAAGTCTATCTCTCCTCCATTTTTAAAGGGCAATTTTGCCAGATACAGTGTTTTTGGCTGGCAGTTTTTTCTTTTAGAACTTTGAATATGTCATGCTACTCTTTTCTGGACTGCATGGTTTCTTCTGAGTGATCTGATGATGATCATCTGGGTTCTTTTTATGTCATGAGTTGCTTTTATATTGCTTCTTTCAAAATTTTCTCTTTGCCTTTTGATAATTGAATTTTAATATGTCTTGGTGTAGACTTCTTTAGGTCATTCGGTGTTCTTTTGAAGCTCAGTATGTTTCTTTAGGATAATTATTTTGAATTTTTTGTCAGACAGTTTGTAAACCTCCATTTGTTTAGGTCAGTTACTAAAGCTTTATTTTGTTCCTTTGGTGATATCATGTTTCCTTGATTCTCTGTGACCTTTATAGCCTTGTGTTGGTGTCTGTGATTTTTGAAGAAGCAGTCACCTCTTCCCTGGGCAGGCCTGGTGGTGGTGTCCGCTGGGAGATCTGATACTGGGATTCACAGGCAAGTGAACCTGGTATTAGGAGCCACACATGGACCTACTCTCTCCTCCACCCAAAGGGGAACTTGTGGGCCAATGGGATCTCTCTGCCCTGTACTATGCCAGATTAGGAATGCAATAATATGGATCAATGAAACTGTTCTTACCTTTTCTTGTTCTGAGATCCATCATGTGCTGTTATGGATTCCAAACCTCAAATAAGTTATTTCTGTCCAAGGATGGCTGTTAAAATCAGTATTTATATTGGGGGACTGGAAGCTAAGAATTCCTATCGTGCCATATTATATTTTCTTGACTTTGCTCCCACGTCACCCCTTTTTGCCTTCCCTTACAAACATGCTAAGTATGCCCAGCAGATTCAATATAGACCTTGCTGCTGCTGCTGCTGCTGCTAAGTCCATGGGATTCTCCAGGCAAGAACACTGGAGTGGGTTGCCATTTCCTTCTCCAGTGCATGAAAGTGAAAAGTGAAAGTGAAGTCACTCAGTCATGTCTGACTCTATCGACCCCATGGACTGCAGCCTACCAGGCTCCTCTATCCATGGGATTTTCCAGGCAAGAGTACTGGAGTGGGGTGCCATTGCCTTCTCCAATACAGACCTTGGAAGGAGCTAATTTTGACTGGCCTTCCTATTCTCTCCTGTTCTAATAACTTCAAATCATAGTTGTGGTAAGTGGCCTTGAAATCATCTTGCCTAAACTTTTTCATTTTGAATATGTGGAAACAGACTCAGTGATGCTAAGTGATTTGCGTAGGGCCCTACATTAGTGTTAAAACTAGGTCTTCAAGCATTTCATTTCAAAGAGTAAGAAGCAGCTAAGCTATGCTTGGTTAGTTAGCTAATTTATATCTTAAAGATTTCTTGAAGTCTGTAGCCCAAGTGGACCATGAGATTGGACAAAAGTAATTTATCTTGTTATGGCTTCCTCTCCATCTCTCCTCAATACCTCTAAGGCAGCAAGTTCTCACTTTGAACTACAGATTAGAAGTCTTGTTTTTTGTTTTTAAATCACAATACCAAGTTTCATTCTAGGCTTATTAGTTCAGAATCTCTAGGGAGGGACCCAGGAACGAGTATTTTTTTTTTAAATTCCCCAGGTGGTTCTAATGTGCCACAAGCATTGCAAACCTTCAGGCTAATAGATTGTTTCCTCGGATTTTGTTTTGTTTTTAGTCTCACTTTTTTTTTTTTTTAATGCTACTCTTTTTCCCTTCTCTTTTCCTTACTCCAGTTCTCCTTTCTGATTCCCTCTTCACTACCTACATTTTGGAATTGAAATTTATTTTTATTTGTTTGTTTGTTATATATGTTGATTTTTGCTGCTTGGTCTGAAGTTTTGGATGGGTGATTTGAACCTTTTTTCTTTTCTTCTAATTATCTCTTCTTCACCCTCCACTAAAGTTAATTAGGCTTTTGTTACATGTAGTTTTCAATTAACTTATTTTCTTGTGTGAAATAGATCTCTGCAGAAAAAAATGTGACCTAACTCTATTTGGAATTTTGGAAGAGACATTATTTAATAATTACAAAATACATTTTTGATGTTACTGACCACCTTTTATTTTTAATACCCTTGATCTGTATTGTTCTTTTCTCTGACCATGTCCTGACTGATCTTTCCTAACTTAGGTTTCTCTTTCAGAACTAATAACCTATTTCTCTTCTCATTGCACACATTCCTCCTTGGTGGTCTCACCTACTTCACAGTTTAACTCTATCTCTTACTCACTCTTACTCTTGCTTTCTTGATCTGTCTCTCCAGCTTGATAATTATTGATTGAATAATCTCCACCCTTATCTCCCTTAGTTTTTCAAAATCAATATAAAGTTATCTTCTTTCTTCTCTTTCTTTCCCATCTCCACAAAAGGTTCTTTCTCCATTTATTAATGTACACGGTTGTTAATTTACGAATTCGTTTGTTCAAGACTGTATCAAGATTGTTCTCTTGATAACTCCCACTTTGGGGGTCTTTTGTGGTTGGGAAATAATGCTCAAACTCTTTTGAAAGCTGAAATATGTGATCATGCGACCAGCTGGGAGAAAGAGGGCTCTGGCTCAGTCTCTTTCAAAATCTCTGCTAATGTTTGAAACATGTCAACAATCCCAATGTTTGCTCATTGCCCCCATGATTCCAGTTTGCCTTTGAATGCAGCCATTTTATCTGCTGACTTGAACACAACTGTCATTCTCCCCTGAAGTGACAGATTGAGTTTGATGATCAGATTGAATATGTCACACAGTTAAACAAGTTTTGTAACCCATTCTGTATTGCTGAAGTGTGCTACCAGTGGTGACTGTTTTCTAAAATAAATCCCAGGAACAACTTTTGTAACTCAAAAACTCTGGTCAGTGATCTACCTTTAGAAAGCAGTGTTTTTCATAATAGTAAAATTAAAAGTCTTAATGCTCATCAACTGATAAATGAACAAAATATGGTATACCCATCCAATAGAATATTATTCAGTCATAAAAGCAACAAAATACTGATATATGCTGCAGCATGGATGAATCTCAAAAATATGCTAAGTTAAGGAAGCCAGACACCAAAGACCATATGTTGCATGATCCTATATATGTGAAATGTCCTGAAGAGGTATAGAAAGAGAAATAGAAAATGGATTAATGGTTGCCAGAAGGTAGGGGAGAGGAATGGGGTGTGACTTTGAAAGGGTATGGGGTTTCTTTTGGGAGTCATGAAAATGTTCTGAAATTAAATAGTGGTGATGGTTTCATGACTTTTTGAAGATACTAAAAATCACTGAACTGTATACTTTAAAGGGGTGATTTTATGGTAAGTGAATTATACTTCAACAAAAACATTCTACCAACTCTTTAGGCTTTATTGATCATCCTCAGTATCCACCCCAATCTGATGTGTTCAGTTCTTCCTTTGAAACTTTATCTTTTAAGCAAAACTCTATTATAACAATACTGTGGCTTTGTCATACAAGTACTTGTGTACTTTCAGAGGTTTAAAGGAGGTCTGTGTTGAAATGGATATCACCTAGAGAGTCTGGTTGCCTGTCCACACAGGGACTGTATGGGTAGCATTAAGGTAGAGAATTTGCTAGGGTCCTAATGATAATTCCAACCTCACTACCCAGAAATTCTATCTTGTCAGTGTTTCAGAGTCAACCAAACCCACACAATTCCTAAAACTCACAAGAGTGCGCCCAGAATGCCTTTATTCATTGTGACTGAGATCAGCTGTCTGGTGGACTGGTTATACCAGAGTGTGTTCTCCCTCTGGGTATATACAAACTGGGATAGCAAAAGTGACCAGAGCAATGCAGTGATTCTAAAGGTTGGTACAAAAAGCACTCCAGTTGAAAGCAACTTCACAGCAGGGCTAAACCAGACAGAAAAACTGAATAGTGTTTATCTCTGTGGCTCTCTTTTATCCTAGAATCACATGATTCTTGTCCACCTCACTTCAAGTCCAGGTAACATTTTATCTCTAAGTACCCTTTTTACAGACTTCTAATCATTCCTCATTTGCTGAATTTATAGTTTAAAGCCTAGAAAGCAGCCTTGAAGTAGTCTCAGCTCATGCTCAATGTTTGCTTCGTGAAACCGTAAGTTTCAAAAGGCAAAGATTGACTAACACATCTGCATCTCTTGCAGCATCTAGCATAGACTCGCATGTTCTACATATGATTGAAATGAACCATAACTGGAGGGAATTTATTTTTAAAACACATTGATTGGTGATTTTCTTTTGCTTCATAGTGCTGTGTATGACATCGGCAGAAATTTAAATTTCTATCAATGTGGTTAAGATAGTTTCTGAAATTATATAATTATCTGTATATTGAGTAGGTTTATTGAAGATAATCTGCATTATTTTATGTGAAGTTGCTCAAACAATGAGACCTCAAAAATAGTTATTGCAAGCGTACTGTCTTCTGTTTCAGTAATCCTCAAACTTAGGTGTGATCAGAATCACCAGGAAGATTTGCTGACAGGCAGAGGTGCCCACCCCAGGGCTTCTGACTCAGTAGGTCTTGGATGAAACCAAGAATTAGACTTGGTACCAGGCTTGGTCTTGGGTGATGCTGATGTGGCTCATCTAGGACTAACTACACTTGAAAACTATTGCCCTGCTTGGTCTATAGGTTTGAATTGGAGCTTACAGTGTGGTCTGTAATCAGAGCCAATGGTAGTGCCTGAGAGCTTTTTAGAAATCAAGGATCTCAGACCCCATCATGACACCAGAGTCACACTCTGCAGTGTAATAAGATCCCTCTAGTGATTAGTAAGCAGTCATTAAAATGAGAGAAACCATGACTTGGAGCATTGAGAAAAGTCACTTTCTGAACAGCTCTCAGAGCTCTATGGGTTGCTTACCCTAGGTCAGTTTTTCAAAATGTATTAAGTACATATAAATTTCCTGGGGAACATGCTAAAATATAGATTCTTATTAAGTAGGTCTGGAGTGGGTCCTGAGATTTTGCATCTTTTAAAGCTCCCAGGAGATGCTGATGCTAAGGCCTTAGGAATATACTTTAAGTAGCAAGATTCTAAGTTGCCAAAGATCAAGAACATTTTGATTCCACTAAAATTGGAATTTTTGTATCTTTGGCCTTTGGAAAATGGTTGGCAGGTTAGAAAAGATCCACAGAAGGAGAAGAGAATGGCTCACTGAGGCAGTAAACATCACGAGTTTCTTGTAGCTTTAACCCTTTCTCTTTCCACTATGACAAAGCTATAGAATTTGTTCTTTTTATTTTTAACTTCATTTGTCTTAGCCCTTAATTTCATACTCCTTTGACATATCCACCCTATCAACAATCCTTTCTATCCTTGAATGAACTTGGCTCCATCTTATTACAGATATTGAAATCAGAATCACAGTTCTATTTAGTTTGTGTTCCATACTTCCTTGGAATTGGCTTCTCATGGACATAAGTCTAATACAAGGCAGGGAAAGAGGTAAATTTGATCCAAGTATTTTTGATGACAAAGCATATTCTTTGAGTTGAAGACATAATGGCAATCTATTAAATGGCATCACCCAACATTCCCATGGACATAGAATCTCTGGGAATTAGTCTTCACCATTGACTGATGGCAAAGGTAGAAAGTAAAAACTACACCTAATGGGTAAATCAGAAACCTACAGTGCCCTCCTAAAGAGGTTTGAGATTCCTTGGCAGTGAATTAATCAACAAACACTCCCTGAATTGTGCTATGGTAGATATCGTGAGAATAGAACCCTGGATCTAGAAAATAGCAACACCAGAGAGAAGACATAATCAACATTCGAAACAACAAGTTATAATCAGTCAGGGAAGATTTTGCCATCTCATGTTGGCTCTACTTTATACTACATACAAAAGGACATCCCAGCACACTGATTCACAATTTCCGACATGCAGGACTCACTCCTCAAAACTCATCCCATCTGCCTTCAGTTATCCACAAACCTATTCTGTTCTTCCTTTGCTTTTTGACTCGGTTGTGAGTTACCTCCCCACTCCCAACCTTAGATCAATCTGGGCTCCTCTCAACCCTTTTTGTTCTCCACCCACTTATACTGCCTCAGGTTAACATAACTAATGCCAGTCCCTGTAGACCAGCCCATGTTGTGGTTGGAGCGCCTACATGGAGACCCAGTAGAAGTGATATTTGAGTTGTGTGTGAGGAAAAGTTTGTAAAATAAAAGAAATTGGGAAAAGTGTTTATTATTGTGGTAAGTGTGGTTTCTGAGCAGTGACAGTGATAAAGAATATGGCAAAAAGCCATGTAATAGTCTCAGATAAATGCCAGGGAGTGGTGGGAAATGACATTGAAAAGCCATTCACAAGGGACCATACGTGATGCTCCTGGAGTGCAGTGATCCCAATTCCTCTTCCATATGTTTTGAGGTCAGCTCGCAATAAAGTTCTGTGCAGGGTGAACCCTTGATCTTCCTGGAACCAGATTCTGCTTTGAAGCAGATGTGACCCTGATATTTTGTTTTGAGAATTCTCAAGAATGAGAAGGTCCTAGTTGTTTCCAAGCCTAAAAATTTCCCTAAGCAGTCTAGGAGATACATTAGTCTTTAGCTGATATTAATCAAAACTGGACAGACAGACAAGCATTGATCAAAAATTAAACAGTTTGGCAAATATTTAAGTAAATTATTAAGATTTTGGTCACAGACACTCATATGCTTTTTGACCCTTGTTTTTGTTTTCAAAACACCACTAAGACCACCAGCACTGTCCGGGAAAGTGACTAATAGTCTAGCAATAACTTTCAAATTTAGAATGGAATACCACTAAAATGTCACGTTGCCGAATACATGAGGGCAAAATAAACCCAGACTGTTTGGTTCATATGGAAACGAAAACACCAGAGAGCAATCCATGCAATGACCCGTGGAGAGTTGACACGTATGCTGGTGCTCTGCATCCATCATTTTGAGGAGAACTCCCAGGTTGATCCTATACATAGTTCAGGAGAAGCCACATCTGTTCTCTTTCACCAAGATGTAACTGTGCTCTGGTTTGATCAGCTGTCTCACGCTTTTAAGGCCCTTTTGTCCTTTCCCAGTATAAATAGCAAGGCCAAGCCTTTTGACTTCACTTTGGAACTCTATCAAAACCCAACAGGTGCTGGCCTTTGCTGCCCTCTGGGGCCCTTTTCCCCTTGAGAGAGGGGACTGTCGACTCTTCCCAAAATGGGTAGCCCCACAACTTGACACCACAGGATGACAGCTGGTCTCCTCTCCCAACACATACCAGCAAGAAGGAAAGCTCAGAAGTGCCAGCCGATAATGCATGGCACCACCCGCTCATCTCCTCTCATAAACCACCCACCCATTAGGGGGGAGGGGAAAGAACTGCTGAGAGAATCTTGTTTCCCATGAATGTAATTATCACAAATGTAAAAGATTTGGGAAGTTACAGATTGCCATCAGAAAAACCCAGTTAATTTGGAAGTAAAGGTAATGTCTTTAGAGCATGGTAAATAAGAATATAAATCAAAGTTGTTCAAACTGTTTCTCATAGGAAGAGACTGAAGACAGTGATGCTGCATAACTTTAGAGAGGGCTGCAAGGTTTTGGTCTCCAGATTAAGGTTGCAATATTATGCAAATAAAAATAGAAGATGCCCAGTTAAATTTTAATTTCAGGTGAACAGCAAAAAAAAAATGTATAAATATATTCCAGACAATATTTGGGACATATTGATACTAGAAAGCTTTTTGTTATGTACCTAAATGCAAATTTAACTTAATTTTTTGTAATTTTTTTTTACTGATGATTTGACTCCAAATCCAACAATGTGTTTCTCTTCCTGATTCCTGGTTGAGTATCCTCCTGAGATCAATAGTGGCATTCCCATGCCAAGCAAAACTTTATTTCAAGCTTTTGAGAGAAATAGAAAACCTCAGTCACAGGGCCCCCACTGTGTAACTGGGCTTGACTCTGTCTAATGCTGCTTACTTTTTTCTGCTCACTCTAACTTAAATCAAGTTGAAAGAATCTGTCTTTTGTTTTTGCATGGTGTATAAGCAACTTCTTTGTCAGAAGAACTATGACTGACATATTAAATGAAATTTAATTTAATTTGACTGGTATTTGTCCTATGCTGGGTCAGGCAGGATCTGGAGGAAGAGGGCTGGTGAGGCAGTCCGTCAGGAGTATTCTGCTTCTTCTGCCCTATGGAATTGCCTTCAGTGCAAAAAAGAATAGATCAGTGTGACTTAACCTTCAGAACACTTAAACACGTGCTTACTAAATGCTTGCTGTGTTCTGTCTGCTGGACTGGACACTGAGGATGTAGAAATGGATAAGCTCTTGGCCCACAGTGCTGCTTGAGGAGGGGATGAATAATGTGGGGAAGATGAACTTTATTTGGTAGCATCAGGGAAGGCTTCACCAAAGAGGCGATGGAAACAGTAGTTCTCCCTCTCAAGCCAAGTGTATCAGAGACCAGAAGTCTCAGAAAATATGAGAGGGAGCCTGTTGTTATGGGATTTCCCTAGCCTTTCTAATTATCTCCTTACTTGCTTCATTCTATGGGAAATACTGTTGTATTTCCTGCATGTTAATATTGTTGTTGTTGTTCAGTCACCCAGACATGTCCAGCTCTTTGTGACCCTATGGACAGCAGCATTCTAGGCTAGCCTGTCCTTCACTATCTCCTGGAGCTTGCTCAAACTCATGTCCATTGAATCGGTGATGCCATCCAACCATCTTATCCTCTGCCACCCACTTCTTCTCCTGCCCTCAAGCTTTCCGAGCATCAGGCTCTTTTCCAATGAGTTGGCTTTTCATATCAGATGGCCAAAGTATTGGAGCTTTAGCATCAGTCTTTCCAATGAATATTCAGGGTTGATTTCCTTTAGAATTGACTGGTTTGATCTCCTTGCAGTCCAAGGGACTCTCAAGAGTCATTTGCAGCACCACAGTTTGAAAGTATCAATTCTTTGTCACTCAGCCTTCTTCATGGTTCAACTCTTACATCCAAACCTGGCTACCGGAAAAACCATAGCTTTGACCAGATGGATCTTTGTTGGCAAAGTGATGTCGCTGCTTTTTAATACGCTGTCTAGGTTTGTCATAGCTTTTCTTCCAAGGAGCAAGTGTCTTTTAATTTCATGACCGCATGTTAATATTAATAGCATTTATTGGTAAATTTTAGAAAGTTAGCATAATGTTTTCTAGGGAGCTGGAATCCATACATGGCTTTGGAGGTTTATGAATCCCTTAAAATTATACATAAAAATTTATATGTATAGACAATGTGAATTTTTCTAGGAAAGAGGGGATTGTAGTTTTTTAAAGGTCTTGAATTATTCTATGATCTCCAAAAAATTAAAAATACCTGTCATAGAGAAGTCAAATAAAATGTTAGTCCAAAATAACATAGCTCATAATAAATATATGTTGAGAATCAACTGCCTATAGAGCTATTATATACTTTGGACAGCAAACCAAGAAGAGGTACTATGCTTGTGTAAAAACAATCTCAAGCTTTGGAGGGAAAACGTGAGCACATGAGGTCAAAATAATGTATTTATCATAGAATCATACTTTAGAAGGGGCACTTGAGAGATTGCCTGTTCCAATAGAACTGATCTTCTGCTCACCAAGGGTTTTTTTTCCCTAGCTCCAAGAATGTCCAGGTAGATTTCACAGCTGTCTCAACATTCCCTATATTTATTGTGTTCATAAACACTGACTCATAAAACCAAAACTATAGATTTCAGAACAGATCCCTTAAATATATTCAAATCCATACTTTCTCCTACTTATTCTTTTAATTCTTCATAATCTGTTTCTAAGAGAAGAATATTAATATAGAGTGAATATAATATAGAATATTAATATAGAATATTAATATATATTAATTAATATGTAAAATAATTAATATATTTTATCATTGTAACAACCCTATGAGGCATAA
Source organism: Bos mutus (assembly GCF_027580195.1). Taxonomy (NCBI): domain Eukaryota; kingdom Metazoa; phylum Chordata; class Mammalia; order Artiodactyla; family Bovidae; genus Bos; species Bos mutus. The sequence continues at coordinate 55,286,334 of NC_091617.1, forward strand.
TCTTCTGAATTCCCAGTTTACATGTGAAGATATTGAGACTCAACAAAGTTAGAGTTACACTTACCTATGGCAAGAAAGCTAGAAAAGGATGTCTGAGTATTATTGTTGAGAGGATAGAAGAGAGTGAGTATACAACAAAGTGGAGGGATCCAGGCTGGACAGGGTTGTTGAGGAACCGTGCCACGATGATAATGCCGTTTACCTGCTCTCTGGATTTGCAGGTGTCCTAATAAGTCTGCCATTATCCCATGATACATTTATTGGAAAGTCTCTGATTTTAGATGTTTTCACTTTATAAAAAATGCATTTTACAGAAAGCAGATGTTATAATTAAACAAAATATAATTTTGTATGTGATGCAATAATCAAACATATTATCATGGCATATCCCGGGCTGCAGATAACCTGATAAGATAATCATTTTGTGGATCAAAGTAAATCAAAAAGGCAGTGGTTTAATTATGTTTTAATAATGTGGTTTAGAGTAAAATAAAACTAGCAAAAAAAAGTTAAAACGAATCACTTACTCAATAGATACTGAAATTCATTCATTGATTCAGGTCAGCAATAGACTCTTATGCAGAAACCACTATTTCTCCCCCAATTTCCAGGTGCTTCTCTGCATTCCTCAGCCTCCCTTGTGGTTATATTGGGGCCATATGCCTGACGTATGTCATGTGTTGCCTCTAGATTGAGACATTTAAAAGCCATGCTGCCACTTCCATGCCTTTCAGCTCCTACTTTGGAGGCCAAAAGTTCCAAAAGGAGAAGAGCGGACTCATTGGAAAAGCACCTGATGCTGGGTAAGATTGCGAGCAGGAGGAGGAGGCCGTGGAGGATGAGAAGGTTAGATAGAATCATGGATTCAATGGACATGAATTTGAGCAAATTCCTGGAGACAGTGAAGGACTCGGAAGCCTGGTGTGCTGCAATCCGTGTTGTCCCAAAGAGCTGGACACAACTTAGTGACTGAACGACAGCAACAAGGAGACAGAGGAAGGTCATCCAGTCCGTACTGGGCTTTCCATGAATGAGAAGTGAACATTCAGCATGCTCAGCCACTGAGATTTGGGGGCTTAGTTTATCACAGTTATCCTCAAAGTGTAGTTTCAGACCAGTAGCATCAGCCTCCCCTGGAAGCTTGTTAGAAATGCAGAATCTCTTTCTCTATCCAATAATAATAACCAGAACCTACATTTTAACAAGATCCCTAGGTGGTTGATACACACATTAATTTGATAAACTCTGTGATAAACCATGCCTGAAATTCTGGTAATGTGGACTGCTGGTAGTGAAAGTCAGGTCTGGGAATTCCAAATCTGATTTGACACCAAAGTCAATAGAATAGATTTTTTAAAAACATAGGTATGAGATCTACTGAATAAGAATCTCTAGAGGTGAGCCCAGGAATCTCCCTGTATTAAACTTCCCAGAGATTCTGGTGATCAGAGAGGTTTAGAATTTTGTCAATTCTAACTGAGAACCCAGATAAATATATACCATCAGTTTAAATTTTGCTATTTTGTAATTTTATGAATCATATAAATCTTCAAAGTTCAGAAAATGGATAGTCTATGGAAAGGCCGTGATACTTACTTACACATAGAGTTGATGGAATTAATCATTTTGTCACTGGCTATCTGATCTTAGGAAGCAAAGTGACTCTTTTCGTAGCCTCAGAAACTGGGAACAGCTGAGCAGGGGGAGGGGCAGAAGGCATGGCCTCAACTGGCACTGCCTCTTCTAGCAGACGGTTTTACTTCAGCCCTGTCTGGGCTAAACATGTCTCTGAGTTTCAAAAGACCCTGAAGCTGTCTTCATTTAGCAGCTTGCTTATCAGGATGAGGCAGCTCCATTTCCCTCTGTGCACAGACATCAGAATACTGGCTCTTTCTTTCTTTACGCCTGCGTTTCTTCCTTGTGGGTCAAAACTGCACTAAAAAAGAAGCATTGTAATCCAGTAAGCTCACTACCAAAGAACCGGAGAGAGCCTGGCTGCCTCATGTCAGAGTCCCTCTTTTTAAGTTTCTCTCTGGGAGGGTTGTTATTTTGCATATCATTTGTAAAAATTCCTCTCTGTCCCCTTGAACTAGAGCAGCAGCCTTCAGTTCTTTGGTGCCCACTCTTGGCTCCTGGCCTTCTGTCTCTGAATGCCTTTTAGGCATGTAACAGCAGAAAAAACCTTGAGACATGTTTTTGCATAGTTGTTTTCTCATGACAACACCAATGCTAAATTTAAAAAAACAAGTCTCTTCTTTTAATAACATGGTACATTAATAATGATCATCCAAAATGGATGACGGGAAGCACAGCTAAGCATTTGCCTGATTTCATGGGGATTCCTAGCTGTGTTTGGAACAGAATATTTCCAACAAGCGCATAAGCTATAGAAGCTAATGAAGACGTGTCATTTGTTTCAAGGACTTAGGGACACAGAGCATGGCTGGAGGGGAGGACCGGACAGAAGTCACCAGGTCCTGTAGAAGCTTTGGACTCAGTGGAAGGGCAAAGAGGAGCAAAGGGGTAGGATATAAGAGGTAGCAAGGAACACATCCTGAGGGTGAGAGAAGGAGTGTGAGGATGCAGTATTCAAAGTAAGGATATTGTTTTACTTCGATAAGTAGCAAATCCTCATGAAACAAAACAATACAAAACAAAACCCTGAGATTTGTTGTTCAGTATCCATGGATGGAGGAGCCTGGTAGGCTGCAGTCCATGGGGTTGCGAAGAGTCGGACACAACTGAGCAACTTCACTTTCACTTTTCACTTTCATGCATTGGAGAAGGAAATGGCAACCCACTCCAGTGTTCTTGCCTGGAGAATCCCAGGGACGGGGGAGCCTGGTGGGCTGCCGTCTATGGGGTAGCACAGAGTCGGACACGGCTGAAGCGACTTAGCAGCAGCAGCAGTAGCAGCATCCATAGAGTAGATATATGCAAAGAATATTGGACTGAAGATGAAAATGTATTTATATTCAAAAAGCTGGCTAATAATTGGTTAGTATCTTTGTGAAATATCAATAACCTCAGAAATGCAGATAACACCACCCTTATCGCAGAAAGTGAAGAGGAACTAAAAAGCCTCTTGATGAAAGTGAAAGTAGAGAGTGAAAAAGTTGGCTTAAAGCTCAACATTCAGAAAACGAAGATCATGGCATCCGGTTCCATCACTTCATGGGAAATAGATGGGGAAACAGTGGAAACAGTGTCAGACTTTATTTTTGGGGGGCTCCAAAATCACTGCAGATGGTGACTGCAGCCATGAAATTAAAAGACGCTTACTCCTTGGAAGAAAAGTTGTGACCAACCTAGATAGCATATTGAAAAGCAGAGACATTACTTTGCCAACAAAGGTTTGTCTAGTCAAGGCTATGGTTTTTCCTGTGGTCATGTGTGGATGTGAGAGTTGGACTGTGAAGAAGGCTGAGCGCTGAAGAATTGATGCTTTTGAACTGTGGTGTTGGAGAAGACTCTTGAGAGTCCCTTGGACTGCAAGGAGATCCAACCAACTCTGAAGGAGATCAGCCCTGGGATTTCTTTGGAAGGAATGATGCTAAAGCTGAAACTCCAGTACTTTGGCCACCTCATGTGAAGAGTTGACTCATTGGAAAAGACTCTGATGCTGGGAGGATTGTGGGCAGGAGGAGAAAGGGGACGACAGAGGATGAGATGTCTGGATGGCATCACTGACTCGATGGACGTGAGTCTGAGTGAACTCCGGGAGTTGGTGATGGACAGGGAGGCCTGGTGTGCTGCTATTCATGGGGTCGCAAAAAGTCGGACACGACCGAGCGACTGATGTGATCTGATCTGATCTGATCTTTGTGAAGTGTGGTTGTTGTAACAGTTCATATGTAGATACTGCCTTACATGGTCATTTATTCCTCTTACACAGAATGATCAGACTGGTTGAACACATGAAATGTTTCATGAAGACAGAGTTGTGAGGTCATTTAGATTTCTTTTTTTTTTTCTAAAATTTCTTTTTTCTTTTTTTTTTAATTTTATTTTTTATTTTTAACTTTATAATATTGTATTGGTTTTGCCATATATCAACATGATTCCACCACAGGTATACACGTGTTCCCCATCCTTAACCTTCCTCCCTCTTCCCTCCCCATACCATCCCTCTGGGTCGTCCCAGTGCACCAGCCCCAAGCATCCAATATGGTGCATCGAACCTGGACTGGCGACTCATTTCATATACGATATTATACATGTTTCAATGCCATTCTCCCAAATCATCCCACCCTCTCCCTCTCCCACAGAGTCCAAAAGACTGTTCTATACATCAGTGTCTCTTTTGCTGTCTCATATACAGGGTTATTGTTACCATCTTTCTAAATTCCATATATATGCGTTAGTATACTGTACTGGTGTTTTTCTTTCTGGCTTACTTCACTCTGTATTTCTTTCAATACCTGCACAAAATGTATTTCTCCAAAACCACAGAAATTCTCAGTTTTGTACCTTTTGGATTGAATCGGCTCAGAATCTTCCCTGACCTGATGTCACTCTAAACTGAAGCTACCTTTGGCTCTCTTTTCTTCTGTTTCTTTAAACTGCTTTCTCTCATTCTTTGACCTCCAGTCTGTACCTTGCCTTCGTATCATCTGCTCCTCCCTGTAGGTACCATTTCTTGCCTTCTTTGAACGTGTTATAAATGGCTAATCCAGGGCGGTCACCTAGTGCTTCTCAGTGAGGCCTTAGAAGGGTCTAATAGTTTTTCAAGAGAAAATGAGCATTTGGACTCCCTCTAGGAACAGCATTGAATTCCTCGAAGTTCATTGTGGAGTAGACAGTGAGTCCTGGGAGCCATCAAAGGTAGATACAAAATAGTTCTTCCTGCACAGAGAGCTACCTGGTTTAAAAGCTCCAAAATAGGATTCCTCAAAACCTAGAAGCTACCCTGATGAAAGAAGCTATGAGCCTGAGACCCAGAAAGCTTGATTCTCAGAATGAAGCTGAGCAGACTTTTGTAAGACAGACAGTGAGTTAACCAGGAGATGCAAGACAAAAACTTATTGCTGACCACCCCTATGGAAGTAGCTTAAATGGGTCACAGGAGTCTTGATTTCCAGTTCTGTGAAGAGGAGGGAAAGAAGGAAGGGAATAAGGATGGAGAGGAAATAAAATGAAAAGACACAACAAACTTAACCTGTGCAGAAGAGAGTAATGGTAACAGTCCTGAAACTGCTGTCCTTTGAAAGACCTGCTTATAAGACTGGTCCTTGGCTGGAATATAGGAACATAGATTTAGAAAGATTCTCATCATTTCTTGATAAGAAAGCCTCACATGCCGGACCTTTTTGTGAAAATGTTTTGGCGCATGTTGAATGCCTGTGTGCCTTCTGAGAGTCAGAAATCTTGATACCTGCTCAGTAGGGGAGCTTTCCCAATGGACAGCATCGCCACAGTTTGTTGCTGAAGGAATTGTCAGCACTCCACTAGGATAGGGTTTTAGAAACTTGTACCTGGTTTTCTCTGGACCTCACCCCGTGTACCTTTTCTCTTTCCTAATTTTGTTTTGTATCCTTTTGCTGTAAGAAATCATAGCAGCAAACACAACTCTATGCTGCGTCCCCTGAATCCTAGCACATCACTGGACTTGGCAGTGGTCTTGGCGACTCATGATGTACCACCTTTCTGCTATCACATAATAACTTTAATTTAAAAAATACAACTGTGTGTTGACTTTTTAACTGCCCAAGAGAAGTTTTGACAAGTGAGTACCAACTGCTCCACCACTTAATTGCTCTGTGACTTTGTACAAATTAGCTTTCTTGATCTTAAGTTTTTTATAAGGGGAGAGGAAGCAGTTGGTACCCACTTGTGGACACAGTTTCAGGAATTAACTTGAGATCACATATAATATACTTACATAGTGCCAGGGATGTTCTAAGTGCGGGATTAATGGTATAAGTAGGTGTTGCTAATGAAAAATACAACAGAAACAACTCAGAGGTACTGTCAATATCCCTTCTGAGAAGCAAAAGCCATCTGGACCTTGAGGCATCACATCTCGAGAAGCTCCAAGAGGTCTCATTTGAAGACCGGGATAGCCTGCCCAGGGGTAAACCTGTATCTCATAGACCTCCCCTGAGCACTCCCTGGGCCCACTTCCAGTTGCCCCCTCAGTCTTATAGGTACCTTCAGAGGAAAGGAGACTTTAAGGGTGACTTAAATCCTTCCTTCTGGACTTCAGTAGCACCATCCCCCAGGCAGGGTAGAGTGATGGAAAGAGAAAGACACATGGCCCCTATCTGTTTGTTTCACCCCATGTGGTCTTGGGGAAGTCTCTTCTCTGAACCTCAATATGCCTCACTGCAAAATAGATTAATTAAAAATATCTACTCTACCTCGTTCCATACTTATTGAGAAAGAAAACTTCAGATAATGTTGGCAAAGTGCTTTGGAAATGGTAAAATGCTATAATGAGATCCATTCAGGTCCTGCTCTGGGTTTTTTCTCTAGGGTAGTTTTCCATTCTCCATGGTTGTTCACGTACTTGGCAGTGGAAAGTGATAGGAGCCTGGGACTTACTGACAAAAGAGATACCCTGCTATTACATTGCTCTTAAGCATAAAATTTGAGTTCTGGGTGTTTACTGAGATGCCACAAAATCCAATAAAAATCAGATCTCCCTCCACTTTGAGCAGGAATAATAGGCAATGAAATTACTGCTTTGGTATTTAATTGCAATAACTGGTATCATCCCATTTTTTTAATATAATGATATAGCATGATTATTTGGGATTGATTTATTACTTTGTTGTGAAAAGTTGTTTTCATTGATTTTTTTCTTCCTTAACAGTTTTCTGCATTAATTGATTGATTTGATTGTTAGAGCTTTGACTCCATCTCTGAAGATGGATTGGAACAATTATTGAAGCCTGCTGTTTAATCATCCTGCCACACAATTACTACCAAGATTGTGCTCTGCACCAGCACTTTATTAGCTGTAGTAATTGTAGTGGGGTTTTAATAATTTAATAGCACACTTGGAGAGGATAACTTGGTTGTTATTCAGGGGCACTTCTGTGGAACCTGCAGGTTCCTAGGCAAGGGAGGGGCTTTGTACCCATTTTTCCCATTTGGTGACCTCTTTAGGATGACTTAAACATTCCACCTCCCAGACAACATGTCTATGGAGGCCTGACCTGGGGAGCTGGAATGAGGCATTGCATAGCTCAGGTCAGTGCCAGCTGTTTAGGATCTGAGCCTTTTCTTCCTTGAGTGCCACCACCCCTGAACCTTGGGTATTATGTAAATGGCCTACACACGAGGAATGTATGTTCTCTGTTAATTGCATCCCATGATACTTTTTGATAAACTGTAGAGCTCCTTCCCCAAGAAATCAGAATGAGCAGAACAGGGTAGTGTTCAGAAGTAAAATGCAGTGATTTCACAGTATGAGGGCAAAGCATCCTTTTTCCTAGCCTCATCTTATTACCCTGAGTTGGGGGAATTCTCCCTATGCCCCTATGACCTTGCACTGAACTTACTTGCACTTTCTTACTCTCTGAGAAGAGAGATCAGAACAAATGCCAGATGCTGATCTGCATAGATCTCTGTCTCAGAACTCAGGAAAGGAGCCCAGTCCTAATTCAGCTGCACAAAGACCACATGCTAAATTTTTCACTCAGTGTTTTGCTTCTCACATAAGGAGACAGCCACACTCGTTTGTGAATGTATTAGAGATTCTCATTTTAAAAAAAAAGCATTGTAGAGTGTTAAGCTGTATTAATAGTCTGCTATGTCTTTGTTGCCTAGACTGGAAGAAAAACACTTTGGAAGCTAATTCTGATTTCCTCCTTTGTTTTCTGCTTTAATCAAAATTATAAGATTCACTAAATCGTTTGGAAAGAAAACAGTTTTTAAGAACATTTACAATTTAATAGTCCATAATTCTTTCTTCTCCATATCCTTTTCCCCATTTCTATGTCTCTGGCTCTTTTTCCCTCACACCACTGACATCATTACTTATTCCAGTTATCTCGTATGTCTTGATGAAAGTGAAAAAGGAGAGTGAAAAAGTTGGCTTAAAGCTCAACATTCAGAAAACTAGATCATGGCATCTGGTCCCATCACTTCATGGGAAATAGATGGGGAAACAGTGGAAACAGTGTCAGACTTTATTTTTGAGGGTTCCAAAATCACTGCAGATGGTGACTGCAGCCATGAAATTAAAAGACGCTTACTCCTTGGAAGGAAAGTTATGACCAACCTAGATAGCACATTAAAAAGCAGATGTTACTGTGTCAACAAAGGTCCATCTAGTCAGTTCAGTTCAGTTCAGTTCAGTCACTCAGTCGTGTCCGACTCTTTGTGACCCCATGAATCGCAGCATGCCAGGCTTCCTTATCCATCACCAACTCCAGGAGTTCACTCAGACTCACGTCCATCGAGTCAGTGATGCCATCCAGCCATCTCATCCTCTGTTGTCCCCTTCTCCTCCTGCCCCTAATTCCTCCCAGCATCAGAGTCTTTGACAGTGATTCAACTCTTCACATAAGGTGGCCAAAGTACTGGAGTTTCAGCTTTAGCATCATCCCTTCCAAAGAAATCCCAGGGCTGATCTCCTTCAGAATGGACTGGTTGGATCTCCTTGCAGTACAAGGGACTCTCAAGAGTCTTCTCCAACACCACAGTTCAAAAGCATCAATTCTTTGGCACTTAGCTTTCTTCACAGTCCAACTGTCACATCCATCCATGACCACTGGAAAAACCACAGCCTTGACTAGACGGACCTTTGTTGGCAAAGTAATGTCTCTGCTTTTGAATATGCTATCTAGGTTGGTCATAACTTTTCTTCCAAGGAGTAAGCATCTTTTAATTTCAAGGCTTCAGTCACCATCTGCAGTGATTTTGAAGCCCAGAAAAATAAAGTCTGACACGGTTTCCACTGTTTCCCCATCTATTTCCCATGAAGTGATGTGACCAGATGCCATGATCTTCGTTTTCTTGAGCTTTAAGCCAACTTTTTCACTCTCCTCTTTCACTTTCATCAAGAGGGTTTTTAGTTCCTCTTCACTTTCTGCCATAAGGGTGGTGTCATCTGCATATCTGAGGTTATTGATATTTCTCCTGGCAATCTTGATTCCAGCTTGTGCTTCTTCCAGCCCAGCATTTCTCATGATGTACTCTGCATATAAATTAAATAAGCAGGGTGACAATATACAGCCTTGACATACTCCTTTTCCTATTTGGAACCAGTCCGTTGTTCCACGTCCAGTTCTAACTGTTGCTTCCTGAGCTGCATACAAATTTCTCAAGAGGTAGATCAGGTGGTCTGGTATTCCCATCTCTTTCAGAATTTTCCACAGTTTATTGTGATCCACACAGTCGAAGGCTTTGGCATAGTCAAGAAAGCAGAAATAGATGTTTTTCTGGAACTCTCTTGCTTTTTCCATGATCCAGCGGATGTTGGCAATTTGGGCTCTGGTTCCTCTGCCTTTTCTAAAACCAGCTTGAACAACTGGAAATTCACGGTTCATGTATTGCTGAAGGCTGGCTTGGAAAATTTTGAGCATTACTTTACTAGCGTGTGAGATGAGTGCAATTGTGCGGTAGTTTGTGCATTCTTTGGCATTGCCTTTCTTTGGGATTGGAATGAAAACTGACCTTTTTCAGTCCTGTAGCCACTGCTGAGTTTTCCAAATTTGCTGGCATATTGAGTGCAGCACTTTCATAGCATCATCAATGAAACTAAACCATCCAGTCAAGGCTATGGTTTTTCCAGTGGTCATGTATGGAGGTGAGAGTTGGACTGTGAAGAAAGCTGAGCGCCAAAGAATTGATGCTTTTGAACTGTGGTGTTGGAGAAGACTCTTGAGAGTCCTTTGGACTGCAAGGAGATCCAACCAGTCCATTCTGAAGGAGACCAGTCCTGGGTGTTCTTTGGAAGGAATGATGCTAAAGCTGAAACTCTAGTACTTTGGCCACCTCATGTGAAGAGTTGACTCATTAGAAAAGACTCTGATGCTGGGAGGGATTGTGGGCAGAAGGAGAAGGGGATGACAGAGGATGAGATGTCTGGATGGCATCACCGACTTGATGGACATGAGTTTGAGTGAACTCCGGGAGTTGGTGATGGACAGGGAGGCCTGGTGTGCTGCAGTTCATGGGGTCGCAAAGAGTCAGACACGACTGAGAGACTGAACTGAACTGAACTTATGTCAGTATCTCTGATTTTTGAGCTTATAATTTGGACAAATTATAATCTACACACCACTAGGAAGTAAGTTGTCCAGACTTCCTTTACCACTGAGAACTGTATAGTTTCCCTCTTGTTTTCATTTGATTTTTTTAACATTGAGGTATAAGAAAAAAATTGAAATATAAGTATCTTTATGTAAAGTCTTCTCTAATGACTTAGGCTTAGAAGAAATTCACTTTGCAATTTTTTTGCTCTTAGAATTTCTTTTATTGATTTTTATTAAACTTCATGTTTTCCCAATCCAACTACAGCTCTGTTAAAGAAGGCATGTTGGCTGGAGAACAAATCACTAAATTTGCAACAAATGCCGTACATAGAGACTTGGCAACAATCCCTAATATGACAGCAAGGCCCTATTCTATTTCTTTTGTAAAGCAAGTTGACAAGTTAAAGAGAAACGTCTAGGTCGAAAAGAAATCTAATATTTCCTATTTCCCCCTTGATGGCAACTTTAGGCACAGATAGATCTTGCTTTGACTTTGCAGGTGGAAGAGAGAATGCAACCCTGTCTAACAGTGTCATATAGAGAATTGGTAGTAACAGCTCCTTTCTCTAAGGGAGGGTGCCATCTCTTGACCTTCCTGAGCACTTTCACTGATCCTTAGGCAATATATACACCTCGACCTGTTTCGAGGAAACCATAACAGATTCTTTCTCTTATGAGTTAAGTGGGAGGAAGCTAGTAGTCCTGTAGTCCTTTTCTCATCAAGTGTATTACTTTAGTAGAAGCTTGAGATACAAGGATTCCTTGCTCTGCTACAATAGATTGTAAGTACTGTACATTTTGCAGAGATACCTATACTCTGGGTATTTAGTTTGTCTAGAATTACTGTTTATCTTACTATATCAAATACAATAATAACAATAGTGATGTGGTAGGGTGAAAAATGGCTCCCCTAATTAACCAGGTCCTCATCCCTAGAACTGTGAATGTTACTTCGCGTGGCAAAAGAGACTTTGTGATGTGATTAAGGCTCTTAAGAATAGAAGATTATCTTGGATTATCCAGGTGAACCCTAAGTATAATCACCAGTGATCTTATAAGAAGCAGGCCAAAGGAGATTTGACAGAAGAGAAGGTCATGTGAAGGAAACAAGCAGAGTCAGAAAGGGATGTTACACTGGTAGCTTTAAAAAGGGAAGATGTGGGTATGAACCAAGAAACACAGCTAGCCACTAGAAGCTGAAAAAGATACTGAAATAGATTCTTCTCTGGAGCATCTAGAGAGTGTGTGGTGCAACCAACATCTTGATTTCAGCAAATTAGAATCCATTTTGCAAACTGCTGGCCTCCAAAACCATAAGAGAAGAAACAAATCTATGTTGATTTTAGCAGCCAGTTCAGTTCAGTTCAGTCACTCAGTCATGTCTGACTCTTTGCGACCCCATGGACTGCAGTACTCCAGGCTTCCCTGTCCATCACCAACTCCCAGAGCTTACTCAAACTCATGTCCATTGAGTCGGTAATGCCATCCAACCATCTCATCCTCTGTCATCCCCTTCTCTTCCCACCTTCAATCTTTCCCAGCATCAGGATCTTTTCAAATGACTCAGTTCTTCGCATCAGGTGGCCAAAGTATTAGAGTTACAGCTTCTACATCAGTCCTTCCAATGAATATTTAGGACTGATTTCCTTTAGGATGGACTGGTTGGGTCTCCTTGCAGTCCAAGGGACTCTAAAGAGTCTTCTCCAACACCACAATTCAAAAGCATCAGTTCTTTGGCACTCAGCTTTCTTTATAGTCCAACTCTCACATCCATACATGACCACTGGAAAAACCATAGCCTTGACTAGACGGACCTTTGTTGGCAAAGTAATGTCTCTGCTTTTTAATATGCTGTCTAGGTTGGTCATAGCTTTTCTTCCAAGGAGCAAGCGTCTTTTAATTTCATGGCTGCAATCACCATCTGCAGTGATTTCGGAGCCCAAAAACATAAAGTCTGTCACTGTTTCCATGGTTTCCCCATCTATTTGCCATGAGGTGATAGGACCAAATGCCATGATCTTAGTTTTCTGAATGTTGAGTTTTAAGCCAAGTTTTTCACTCTCCTCTTTCACTTTCAACAAGAGGCTCTTCAGTTCCTCATCACTTTCTGCCATAATTATGGTGTCCTCTGCATATCTGAGGTTATTAATATTTCTCCCAGCAATCTTGATTCCAGCTTGTGCTTCATCCACTGTCAAGTTTATGGTAATTTGTTACAGCAACAACAGGAAACCAGTATGAGGGATACCAATAATAACTAACATGTATTGACCATTTGCTCATTTATTTACAAGTTAAAAACTAGGCTAAATACTCTACATGGAGTTCCACAATTCTGCATTCATAAGTGTTAGTCACTCAGTGGTAACTGACTCCTGTTGACCCCATGGACTATAGCCTTCCAGGCTTCTGTGTCCATGGAATTCTCCAGGCAGGAATCCTGGAGTGAGTAGCCATTCCTTTTTTGAGTGGATCTTCCTGACCCAGGGATGGAACCCTGGTCTCCTGCATTGCAGGTGGATTCTTTACTGTCTGAGGCACCAGGAAAGCCTCTGCACACATAAAATAATGCATTGTAGGTGTTACAGATGAAGAAACTGAGGGTCAGAGAAGAGCTGGGATTGACTTATGTCTGTCTTATCTCAAAACCCTTTCTCTGAATCTGTACAGGGAAGATGTGTCCCCAAGATGGAACATTCCAGGGGGCAACTACTGTGGTTTGCAGAGGGCCTATACTATGAGAACCCTGTCCTTCTGTGGATAAAGCTTCTAATGTCTGAGTGAGCAGTTCACAGTGATCATTCATTCACTCTTCAAGCATATTCTGAGCACATAAAAATGACAAAGGGTCCCTATTATCTCATGAATCACAATCTTGTGGGGGGAGAGGAGAAACAGGCAGACAGATTCAAAATTGAGTCTTTCATAAGAGCATTCTTAGGCATTTGTTTGTGGTGGTGATGTTAGTACTTTTAAGCTGAGGTGGGTATTAGAAAAGTCTTCCTGAGGCAGTGATGATGAGCTGAGCATTGAAGGAAATGTAGATATTGTCCAGGTACAAGAAAGTTGAAGGACCTTTCAGGTAGAGAGAATAGCATGCTCTAGAGCCCTGAGATAAAAGAGACAGTGGAGTCTTGAGCAAATTGCAAGTCATTTGTTGTGGCAGAAGGGGCTGTGTTTGGTGACAGGAGAGCATACAATAGGTAGGGAGGTGATGCAAGAACAAACTAAAGAGGAGGCCAGGTGCCAGGTCTCCGAGATCCTTGGAAGCTTCCATTCCCACCACCCACTTTTCCTCAGATTGTACAGGCTTTTTAACTCATTCCCATCTGTGCTCATTTCCAATTAGTTCATCTAATCAGCTTTAGCCAAGGTCACTGATAACCTCGATGCTCCTGCATCTAAGGGACATTTTCTAGACCTCGTCTATTTAACTTCTAAGAAGAGTTTGTCACAGAAGATGATCCTTGTTGAAATGCTCCCTTCCTTGTCACATCTGTGACACCATGGGGTGCCTCTTACTGGTTCTTCACAAGCTCCCTTGTGCGTCCATACACCTCTATCCAACCCTGGAAGGTTGAAGTTCTCTAAAGCTGCCCTACGTTCCTCTCTTTTTCTCACTTTATGCTCTCACTCTCCAGACTAAATCAGATGTTTCTGCTCTCTGCTTTCAGAACATGGAATTGTTTTCATCATAACACTCCAGTTTGTGGTAGTACTGTGCAGAATCCGTGATGATTAATATCGCCATCCTCCATCCCTCCCAAGAGATTGTTAGCTCATGACAGCAGACTGTATTCCCTTTTACTCACTGTTTCCTAGGACAGTGTTTGGTCTTGTATACACACTCATCAAGTATTGGTTGAATAAATGAATGAGTGAACATTTACTCCATGTTGAAAGGAACCACAAGGCATCTCAACTTGAGATTTGCTTTGAGGTAGAACATAGCTGTCATGCGGAAAACACATAAGAAAAAAAGCAAGACTGGAGATGTTAGAAAGGCTCGTAATAACTCAAGAAAGAAACATTGAGGAAGCATATAGGGTACATATGCCAATGCTACTGTCTCAATTCTTCCCACCCTCTCCTTCCGCCACTGTGTCCACAAGTCTGTTTTCTATGTCTGAGTCTCTATTCCAGCCTTGCAAATAGGTTCATCAGTACCGTTTTGTTTTGTTTTGTTTTTTTCTTATTCCATATATATGTGTTAATAAATGATGCTTTTTTTTTTGTTTTTTTTTTTCTGTTTCTGATTTACTTATGGCTGATTCACATTGCTGTATGGCAGAAACCAACACAACATTGTCAAGCAATTATCCTCCAATTAAAAAATTTAAAAACTGTCAAAAAATACTGAAGAAGTAGCTGTGGAGGGAGAGAAAAGAAACATATTTGAGAAATATTTGTGAGACAGAATTCATAGAACTTGGTGATCAACTGAATGTGAGGATCAAAGGACATAGAAAGACAAAAATTGACCTACTGATGGCTTAGCTGACTGGCTAGGTGGTTATGCAGTTCAGTGAGATAGATACTATATGGGGAAAGGAGCTGTTCATAGGTTAAATATAATAAACTTAGACATATTTGGGCTTCCCTGGTGGATCAGATGGTAAAGAATCTGCTTGCAGTGCAGGAGACCTGGGTTCAATCCCTGAGTTGAGAAAATCCCCCAGAGAAGTGAATGGCAACCCACTCCAGTATTCTTGCCTGGAGAATTCTATAGACAGAGAAGCCTGGCAGGCTATAGTCCATGGAGTCTCAAAAAGTTGGAGATGACTGAGCAACTAACACTTTCACTTTAGGCATATTAAATTTAAGAATCCTATAGTGGACATGTTTCCAGATTTTTGGATGATACTCAGAAGAGGAGCCTGTTGGTATAAATTAAAAATAGATGTGGAGTTGTATTTACTTTTCCCTCCCACTTATTTTTTCTTTTGTTGTCCCAAAGCAGATATCCAATAGTTGAAAAGGGTGATTGATTTCCTGCTTTCTTTAAAAAAAGAATGGAGTCAGCAGTACAGCTGTACAGTTAAATGCCTTTTTCATAGTAACTCTGTTGAAAAAAGGCCAGCATGGCTATTCTTTTTACCCTGAAGATGCATGGGGTCTTGTAGGAGCAGAATACTCTACAGTAAAAAATTCAGCCTCAAGTAGGATTGTTAAAACCTGGCTGGAAGAGGTTTATTCATACAACATATCTGAATATCTTCTAAATACGATATCCAGAAGCTACTATTCATAATGTGGGTTTTGAGTTTTAGCATTTAGCTCTTTTGGTGTGGCAGTAAGTTGCTCTGATCTGGGCTGGTAGAGAATAAGCTAAGAGAAGAGAAGAGAAGGAAAGAGCAAGTTCATATTCTTCTGCTAATAGTCTGTCTCCACAATCTGGTTAGATTCATAGACAAGGCTTAGTGCATTTTACAAGAAACTACTATTGTTGTATAATGTTAATAAGTAGAATCAGAAGTGAGATTAAACAGAAAACTTCAAATCTACATGCACAAGTCATCCAAAATGATAATTCTAAATGATCACATATCTGTACCATGACTTTCTTTTGTCCTCATTTCCAGCTAGTGGAGTTATGCCAGCCTGCTTAGATCCATAAACTTTCAGACCTTGATCTCTATTTTAGCCTCTTATGAATGTCAGTATAAAAGTTTTTTTTTCCTGTGCAATATGTAAGATGCAAGGACACAGTATGCCAAGAACTCATTACAGAATAGGTAAGAGTTGATTCGTGAGGATGATGGGAGAGGTTGAAAATTCTCTCTTACTCATTTTGTTAGAGCCTATCTATCCCCTCAGCATTTTCGCCATTTAGGGATGGGGCTAATTATGGCAATGAATTGGAAAATGAAATGGGATTTCTGAGAGACGACTTAAATTATTGTAAATCCTGTAGCTTATTAAATTTTGTGTAAACCCCTCTCTCTCAGTTTAGCTTCAACTGGATTTTTTTAAGTTTACTCTCTCAGCATGATAGATACCATGTTGCCAATAATAATTCTAATAATCTGCACCCCAGTAGTCCTGCTTTTAATGTATGAAACTCCAGGATACTATGAGGCAGAGCAACAGGGGACATGATGCATCCTTGTCTCTGATACATGCCCTTTGAAGGACAATTTGGGTGATTTAAAAGCCCCTTCTTAGGCTTGTTATATCTGGATATCCTTCACCATTAATACATCTAATGAAGATATATTTGTAAGCTGAAATGTAAAAGCTGGAGTCAAATGGCATGATATGTCAGTATCCTGAAATAAAGGAGTTGATATCTGGTTCCTTTAAAACCATATGTAGATTAGATGGAAGAAGTGGAGTTGCTTCTTGTGATGGCACTCTGTGACATCCCCTCCTCATGGAGTTGTTTACCGTCATGTTCTTTTAGCCCTAAAGTATTTAAGAGTCAAATTTATAGTATTTCTGTTAGAATTGCATTTAACTGACTCCCTTCAATCCTATTTTGCAAAAGCTCAGGAAATACTGTTCCCCACTACTTCCCTATATACCCTGAGTGTGTGTGTGCTAAATCACTTCAGTCTTGTCTGAATCTTTGCAACCCCATGGACTGTAGCCCACCAGGCTCCTCTGTCCATGGAATTCTCCAAACAAGAATACTGGAGTGGGTTGCCATGCCCTCCTCCAGGGATCTTCCCAATCCAAGGATTGAACCCAAGTCTCTTAAGTCTCCTTATTGGCAGGTGGATTCTTTCCTGCTAGTGCCACCTGGTAATAAGCTGTATTCAAAAAGAAATATGTGATATTTCCTTGAGTATTGTGCCCTTTTACTCAGTTTAGGAAAATTTTTGCCTAAAGATCAAGAAAGACTCTCTTTTTCATAAGCCCAATAGTAGTTAATTTTATTTATATGTAAGGGAGTGAGTAAAGTCAGTATTCCAAGAGTCATCCAATAGAAAGATAGTCACAAGCTTCTGTTTCTTTTCTACACAAAGCACCATTAAGTTGAAAAAATCAGACCCTATACACCAGTTTCTCAGCCCTTTGCTACTGAGGTATATTTTGCTCCAGTAATCTGAACGGTAATGACCTTCCCTATTAAGAAGAAAAAGATCTTTAACGATCCAGCCCTTTGGAACCCACCTGCTTGTGTCATGGGCTTCCCTTGTGGTTCAGCTGGTGAAGAATCTGCCTGCAATGTGGGAGACCTGAGTTCAATCCCTGGGTTGGAAAGATCCCCTGGAGAAGGGAAAGGCTACCCACTCCAGTATTCTGACCTGTAAAATTCCATGAACTGTATAGTCTATGAGGTCGCAAAGAGTCAGACATGACTGAGTGCCTTTCACTTTCACTTTGCTGGTATCACCCACCTGGGGTGGAGGACTTCCTTTATATTCAAAAGTGTTATATATTCAAATGTTTATATATTAACAATGATAATATAAAATTACAACTTTTTCCCCCCTCACTTGTGGCAGGAGGAATTGGGTTTCCTCTAGTCCTTAGCAGAAATATTATAAGGTAGTAACCATGCAACAATTTTTACAACTTACAAAACAAAAACCATGAAACAACTCATATTTTTGTTGTTTTCTATTATAACTGTCTTGAGAATGGAACAGCCCAAAGTCTCCTAATTTATCTATTTCCCACGTATAAAGTATTGAACTGTGAACTTCTCAAAACACATGTATACCTGTGGCGGATTCTTTTTGATATTTGGCAAAACTAATACAATTATGTAAAGTTTAAAAATAAAATAAAATTAGAAAAAAAAAAAGATATACTGAAGTCCTAACCCCTGGTACCTATGCATGTTATCTTATTGAGAAATAGGGTTTTGAAGATGTAATCAAGTTAAGATGAGGTAAAATAGAGCAAACCCTGATCCAAAATGACTGGTGTCTTCATAAGCTGGGGAGACAGAAACACTCAGAGACAATGCCATTGATGACAGAGCCAGAGATCAGAGTGGTGTACCTGCAAAGCCCAGGAGCACCAACAATCAACGGCTGCTACCAGAAGCAAGGAAGAGACTCAGAGAGAGAGAGAGATCTCCTGAGATCTTGGTTTTGAACTTCTAACTTCTAGAGAACGTGCAAAGAAATTCCTGATTTTGTAAGCCACTCAGTTTGTGGCACTTTTTTATGGCAGCCCTAGTAAACTAATACACCATGTGAAGGAGATTACCACCTGACAAACAACTAGGAAGCCAAGATGCAGGCTATTTCTGGAATCCCTTGAAACATTCTGCTCCATAATTTTTCCTATTTCTCGGGGGAACAATGACTCAATCCCACTTGAGGCTTTGAAAAACCTTGTATTAGCCCACTATCCAAGGCCAGAGCATGAAAGGAGGATATTGCTGGCACTTAATGACTTGGAACAGCCTGGGATTGATAAAATAATGATATGCAGTGTGACATAGACTAGTGTTCATTGCTTCTAGACAAGGATGCTTTTACTTGAAGAGCTTGAAACTTATCATCCAAAGGTTCAATGGTTTTTTTTTTCTTTTAAAATTTATTTTCAATTTTTATTTATATTGGAGTATGTCGTTGTTGTTATTTGTCGCTAAGTTCTGTCTGGTTTTTCCAGTGGTCGTGTATGGATGTGAAAGTTGGACTGTGAAGAAAGCTGAGTGCCGAAGAATTGATGCTTTTGAACTGTGGTGTTGAAGACTCTTGAGAGTCCCTTGGTCTGCAAGGAGATCCAACCAGTCCATTCTGAAGGAGATCAGCCCTGGGTGTTCTTTGGAAGGAATGATGCTAAAGCTGAAACTCCAGTTCTTTGGCCACCTCATGCGAAGAGTTGTCTCATTGGAAAAGACTCTGATGCTGGGAGGGATTGGGGGCAGGAGGAGAAGGGGATGACAGAGGATGAGATGGCTGGATGGCATCACATGAGTTTGAGTGAACTCCGGGAGTTGGTGATGGACAGGGAGGCGTGGCATGCTGCAGTTCATGGGGTCACAAAGAGTTGGACACGACTGAGCGACTGAACTGAACTGAAGTTCTGTCTGCCTCTTTGGTGACCCCATGGACTATAGCCCAGGTTTCTCTGTCCTTGAAATTTCCCAGGCAAGAATATTAGAGCGGGTTGCTATTTCATTCTCCAGGGGATCATTCTGACTTAGGGTCAAATCTGCATCTCCTGCATTGGCAGGTGGATTCTTTACCACTGAGCCACCTGGGAAGCCCATATTAAAGTATAGTTGATAAACAATGTTGTGTTGGTTTCAAGTTTATAGCAAAGTGATTCAGTTATTCATATACATGTATCTATTCTTTAATTCTTTTCCCATTTAGGTTATTACAGAATGTTGAGCCAGATTCCCTATGCTATACAGTAGATCCTTGTTTGGAGAAGGCAATGGCAACCCACTCCAGTACATCCATGGAAAATTCCATGGACGGAGGAGCCTATTACGTTGCAGTCCATGGGATCATGAAGAGTCGGACACTTACTGAGCAACTTCACTTTCACTTTTCACTTTCATGGATTGGAGAAGGAAATGGCAACCCACTCCAGTGTTCTTGCCTGGAGAATCCCAGGGACAGGGGAGCCTGGTGGGCTGCTGTCTGTGGGGTCGCACAGAGTCGGACACGACTTAGCAGCAGCAGCGGCAGGAGATCCCTGTTGGTTATCTACTTTAAATATAGTAGTGTGTACATTTCAAATCTAAAACTCCCAATCTATCCCTCCCCCTCACCCTTCTCACCTGATGACCATAAGTTTGTTCCCTGTGAGTCTGTTTCTGTTTTGTAAATAAGTTCATTTGTATCTTTTTTTAAGATTCCACATATAAACAATATCATATGATACTTGTCTTTGTCTGATTACTTCACTCAGGATGATAATCTGCAGGTTCATCTATGTTGCTGCAAATGGCATTATTTCATTCTTTTTAATGACTGATATTCCATTTGATATATGTACCACATCTTTCTTAATTTTTAATTGGAGGATAATTGGTTTGCAGTGTTGTGTAGGTTTCTGCCACCAACAACGTGAATCACCATAAGTATACACATGTCCTTTCCCTCTTGAACCCCCATCCCCGACTCCATCCCACTCCTCTAGGTTGTCACAGAGCACAGGGTTGAACCCCCTGTGCTATACAACAACCTCCCACTAGCTATCTGTTCTACACACGATAATGCACATGCCTCAGTGCCACTCTGTCAGTCCCACTTGCTCTTTCCCCTGCTGTGTCCATTCATCTGTTCTCCATGTCTGTGTCTCTATTCCTGCCCTGCAAATAGGTTCATCAGTCCCATTTTTCTAGACTCCATATATATGTGTTAAAGTATGATATATTTCTTTCTTTCTGATTTTCTTCCCTCTGTATAACAGATACTAGGTTTGTCTACCTCACCGGAACTGACTCAAATTCATTCCTTTTATGGCTGAGTAATACTCCATTGTATATATGTACCACAACTTCTTTATCCATCTCTTGATGGACATCTAAGTTGCTTCTGTGTCCTGGCTATCACAAATAGTGCTTCAAAAAACTATGTCTTTCTCTGGAGATACATCCAGGAGTGGCATTGCTGGGTCATATGGTGGCTCTATTTTTAGTTTCTTAAGGAGTATTCATACTGTTCTACATAGTGGCTGTACCAATTTACATTCCCACCAACAATGTAAAATGGTTCCCTTTTCTCCATACCCTCCCCAGCATTTATTGTTTGTAGATGGCCATTAGGACTGGCGTGAGGTGATACTTCATTGTAATTTTGATCTGTATTTCTCTAATAATCACTGACCTGGGCTGCCCACGTTGTGCTAGTATTAAAGAACATGCCTGCCAATGCAGGAGACACAGGAGACGTGGGTTTGATCCCTGGTTGGGAAGATCCCCTGGAGGAGGATCACTCCAGTATTCTTGCCTGGAGAATCCAATGGATAGAGGAGCCTGGCAGGCTACAGTCCAATAGGGTCGCAAAAGGTAGGACATGACTGAATGAATAACACTTTCACTTTTCACTTTCTATTGTACATATATGTCCTCTCTGCTTTATCCATTCATCTACTGATGGACACATGAGTTGCTTCCATATCCTGGCAATTATGAATAATGCTACTGTCAATGTTGGGGTGTATGTATCTTTTTGAATTAGTTTTTTTTTTCCAGATTTATACCCAGGAGTGGAATTGATGGGTCATATGGTAGCTCTGTTTTTGAGAAGTACCCATACTACTTTCCACAGTGGCTGCACCAATTTACATTCCTACTGATAGTGTAGAGGGGTTCATTTGGCATCATATCCTCAGCAACATTTGTTATTTGGGTTCTTTTTTCAAAAAAGGATTATGGCCATTCTGACAGGTGTGAGGTGATTTCTTCAGTTCTATTCTTCTTCTTTGGGACCTTTGGTGTGTCCATACAGATTCTAAAATTATTTGTTCTAGTTCTGTGAAAAATGCCATTGGTATTTTGATAGAGATTGCACTGAAATCTATAGATTGCCTGGGGTAGTATGGTCATTTTAACAACATTAATTCTTCCAATCAAGAACACGGTGTATCTTTCCATCTGTTTGTGTCATCTTCAGTTTCTTTCATCAATGTCTTAGTTTTCTGAGTACCTACCTCCTTAGGTAGGTTTATTCCTAGGGATTTTATTCTTTTTAATGTGATGGTTGATGGGATTGTTTCCTTAACTTCTCTTTCTGATAGTTCATTGCTAGTGTATAGTTCAGTTCAGTTCAGTTCAGTCACTGAGTCATCTCCAACTCTTTGCCACCCCATGAACTGCAGCACGCCAGGCCTCCTGTCCATTATCAACTCCTGGAGTTTACTCAAACTCTTGTCCATTGAGTCGGTGATGCCATCCAATCATCTCATCCTCTGTTGTCCCCTTCTCCTCCTGCCTTCAATCTTTCCCAACATTAGGGTCTTTTCAAATGAGTCAGCTCTCCACATCAGGTGGACAAAATATTGGAGTTTCAGTTTCAACATCAGTCCTTTCAATGAACACCCAGGACTGATTTCTTTTAGGATGGACTGGTTGGATCTCCTTGCAGTCCAAGGGATTTTTAAGAGTCTTCTCCAACACCATGGTTCAAAAGCATCAATTCTTCTGCATTCAGCTTTCTTTATAGTCCAATTCTCACATCCATACATCACTATTGGAAAAACAATAGCCTTGACTAGATGGACCTTTGTTGACAAGTAATGTCTCTGCTTTTTAATATGCTATCTAGGTTGGTCATAGCTTTCCTTCCAAGGAGTAAGCATCTTATAATTTCATGGGTGCAATCACCACCTGCAGTGATTTTGGAGCTCAGAAGAATAAAATCATCCACTGTTTCCACTGTTTCCCCATCTATTTGCCATGAAGTGATGGGACAAATGCCATGATCTTAGTTTTCTGAATGCTGAGCTTTCAGACAACTTTTTCACTCTCCACTTTCACTTTCATTAAGAGGCTTTTTAGTTCTTCTTCACTTTCTGCCATAAGGGTGGTGTCATCTGCATATCTGAAATTATTGATATTTCTCCTGGCAATCTTGATTCCAGCTTGTGCTTCATTCAGCCCAGAGTTTCTCATGATATACTCTGCATGTAAGTTAAATAAGCAGGGTGACAATATACAGCCTTGATGTACTCCTTTTCCTATTTGGAACCAGTCTGTTGTTCCATGTCCTGTTCTAACTGTTGCTTCCTGACCTGCATATAGGTTTCTCAAGAGGCAGGTCAGGTGATCTGGTATTCCCATCTCTTTCAGAATTTTCCACAGTTTATTGTGATCCACACAGTCAGAAATAGATGTTTTTTTCTGGAACTCTCTTGCTTTTTCGATGATTCAGCAAATGTATTTGATCTCTGGTTCCTCTGCCTTTTCTAAAACCAGTTTGAACATGGAAGCTCACAGTTCACGTATTATTGAAGCCTGGCTTGGAGAATTTTGAGCATTACTTTACTAGCATGTGAGATGAGTGCAATTGTGCAGTAGTTTGAGCATTCTTTGGCATTGCCTTTCTTTGGGATTGGAATGAAAACTGACCTTTTCCAGTCCTATGGCCACTGCTGAGTTTTCCAAATGTGCTGGCATATTGAGTGCAGCACTTTCACAGCATCATCTTTCAGGACTTGAAAGAGCTCAACTGGAATTCCATCACCTCCACTAGCTTTGTTCATAGTGATGCTTCCTAAGGGCCACTTTACTTCACATTCCAGGAAGTCTGGCTCTAGTGTATAGAAATGCAATAAATTCTTGTATAGTAATTTTGTATCCTCTAACTTTACTGAATTTGTTGATGAGTTCTAGTAGTTTTTTTATAGCAACTTAAGAATTTTCTATGTATAATATCATGTCATCTGCAAACAGTGACAGCTTTACTTATTCCTTTCCAATAATTTTTATTTCTTTTTATTTCTTCTTCTTGTCTAATTGTTGTGACTAGGACTTCCAAATACTGTGTTGAATAAAAGTGGGGAGAGTGGGCATCTTTTTCTTGTTTCTAGCCTTAGAGGAAATGCTTTCTGTGTTTCACTGTTGAGTATGATGTTAGCTATAGGCTTGTTGTATATGGCCTAATTTATTATGTCGAGGTATGCAGAGACATTACTTTGCTAACAAAGGTTCATCTAGTCAAGGCTATGGTTTTTCCTGTGGTCATGTATGGATGTGAGAGTTGGACTGTGAAGAAGGCTGAGCGCCAAAGAATTGATGCTTTTGAACTGTGGTGTTGGAGAAGACTCTTGAGGACTGCAAGGAGATGCAACCAGTCCATTCTGAAGGAGATCAGCCCTGGGATTTCTTTGGAAGGAATAATGCTAAAGCTGAAACTCCAGTACTTTGGCCACCTCATGCGAAGAGTTGACTCATTGGAAAAGACTCTGATGCTGGGAGGGATTGGGGGCAAGAGGAGAAGGGGACAACAGAGGATGAGATGGCTGGATGTCATCACTGACTTGATGGACGTGAGTCTGAGTGAACTCTGGGAGTTGGTGATGGACAGGGAGGCCTGGAGTGCTGTGATTCATGGGGTGGCAAAGAGTCAGACATGACTGAGCGACTGATCTGATCTGATCTGATCTGATGTTCCCTCCATACCTTCTTTCTGAAGAGCTTTTATCATACCAGGATGTTGAATTTTGAAAAAGCTTTGTTTTCATCTGTTGAAATGATCATATGGTGTATTGTTCAAGTCCTTTCATTAATGTTTTGTTGAGGATTTTTACATCTATATTTACCATGTATATCAGTTTGTAGTTGTCTTGTTTTGTGACATCTGTGTCTTGTTTTGGTGTCAGAGTGATGCTCTACTTGTAGAGTAAGTTTGGCAGCATTCCCTCTCCAGTAGTTTTTTGGAATAGTTTGGGAAAGATATGAGTTAACATTTGTCTAAATCTTTATTAGAATTTACCTGTGAAGTTGTCTTGTCCTGCACTTTAATGGTTTTTAATTTATATAATATATTGCTTTCATTGCTAGATTTGTTAAATTGCTAAAGATAAGTCCTTTACATCTTATATAAATTTTTTATAGAGGGCCAGATAAGACTTCTTCCTTTCAGTGTGATCTATGTCAAAGTAACTAGTCCCAATCCATCTCAGTTCATTGGTTCTAAGAATGATTATCCTGGCCTTCATGAGTTTTAACTCAAATAATCCTTCCAAATATAATATTTTCCTTCACCCTTGGCTTAGAGGTCAGGCCCTCAAGTAACTACTAACAGTCACACTAGTTGATTTAAGTTAAGCTGACATTTGTAATTTATTGACCAGCACTGGATTTGTCTAGGCTACTTTCCAGTGTCAGAGAAAATTTATAAGAACCTATAATAAATAGAACTCTAGGACTGAGTAAAAAAGTAATAATAATAATAGCCCTCATGTAGTGGTAAGTTTGAAATGGGATGGTTGTAAATGTAATAGAGTTGATTGAAGAAAAAAAGTGAACTGACACTTCTGACACTGTATTGAAAAACTCTATGAATAAAATTATACCATGTAGTGAAACACAAAAATTTTGTTGTGCTTATAATTTAATTTTGTTATTTTTAAAAATACACTTTATTCAGGTATGATTGAGGTATGATTGACATGTAAAAGACTGTACATATTTAACATATTTAATTCAATGAGTTTGGGGATAAATATACACTCATGAAATCAATATCACCATCAAGACCTTAGCTATATCCATCACCATCCAAAGTTTCGGGCCCCTTTATTATTAATTAATTAATTTCTTATGGTACAAACACATAAAATAGTATTTACCCTTCTAGAAAATTGTAAGAACATAATATGGTATTGCAAGCTGTAGACAATATGCTATGTAGTAGATCTCCAGAACTTATTTTGTGTAATTGAAACTTTATACTCTGTGACCATCTCCTCATTTTCCTCCCCGCCTGCTGCTGCTGCTGCTGCTTCTGCTAAGTCGCATCAGTCGTGTCCGACTCTGGGCGACCCCATAGACGGCAGCCCACCAGGCTCCTCCACCCCTGGGATTCTCCAGGCAAGAACACTGGAGTGGGTTGCCATTTCCTCCTCCAATGCATGAAAGTGAAAAGTGAAAGTGAAGTCGCTCAGTCGTGTCCGACTCTTAGTGACCCCATGGACTGCAGCCTACCAGGCTCCTCGGCCCATGGAATTTCCCAGGCAAGAGTACTGGAGTGGGGTACCATTGCCTTCTCCTCCTCCCCTCCTGCTGCTGCTGCTGCTGCTGCTGCTAAGTCGCTTCAGTCGTGTCCAACTCTGTGCGACCCCATAGATGGCAGCCCACCAGCCTATTCCTTGGCAAATATCATTCAACTCTGCTTCTATAAGTTTGAATATTTTAGATTCCACCTTTAAGTGAGATTATGCAGTATTTGTGTATTTGGCTTATTTCATTTAGCATAATGGCCTCCAGTTCCATCCATGTTGTTTCCAAAAACAGGATTTTCTTCTTTGTAAAGCTGAATGATATCCCATTGTGTGTATAAACCATATTTTCTTTATTCATTAATCATGGGTTGACAGTTACGTTATTTTCACATTTTGGCTATTGTGAATAATGCTTCAGTGAACATGAGAGTGCAAGTATCTTCTCAGAATCCTGCTTTCAGTTCCTTTGGGTAAATACCCAGAAGTGCAATTACTAGATCATGTGGTAGTTCTACTTTTAATTTTTTGAGTAACCTCCATACTGTTCCCCACAGTGGCTGTGCCAACTTTTGCTCCCACCAACAGTGTACCAGGATTCACTCTTCTCTAAATCCTTTCCAAAATTTGTTACCTTTTTTTTTTTTTTCATGCAGTCATCCTAACATGCAATATAAGATCTCACTGTTTGATTTGCATTTCCCTGATGGCTAGTGATGTTGAGCAACTTTTGCCCTTTTGTGTTATTAAATTTTTAGAGAAATGTCTATGCAGGCCTTTTGCCAGCTTTTTAATCAGATTTCTAATCAGTTTGTTTAGCTATTGAGTTGTAGAAGTTTCTTATATATTTTAGACGTTAACTCTTTATCATGTATATGGTTTGCAGTTATATTCTCCCATTCCATAGGTTGTCTTTTCATTTTCTTGATTGTGTCCATTGCTATGCAGAAGCTGTTTAATTTAATGTAGTCTTGTTTGTTCATTTTTGCTTTTGTTTTCTGTGTTTCTGGTATCATATGCAAGAAATCATTTCCAGGACCAATGATATGCAACTTTTCCTCCATGTTTTCTTCTAGGAATTTTATGGTTTCAGATCTTATGTTTAAGTCTTTAATCCATTTTGAGTTGATATTTATGTATTATGTAAGTATGTGTGTGTGCTCAGTTGCTCAGTCATGTCCGACTCTTTGCAACCCCATGGACTGTGCCTGCAAGGCTCCTCTGTCTATTATGTAAGATAAGGGTCCAATTCCATTTTTTGCATTGTGTTCAGTCGTGTTTTACTCTTTGTGACCCCATGGACTGTAGCCTGCCAGGTTCCTCTGTCCATGGGGATTCTCTAGGCAAGAATACTGGCTGCTGCTGCTGCTAAGTTGCTTCAGTCATGTCCGACTCTGTACGACCCCATAGACGGCAGCCCACCAGGCTCCCCGGTCCCTGGGAGTGGGTTGCTATTCCCTTCTCTAGAGATCTTCCCAACCCAGGAATCAAACCTGGTCTCCTGCATTGCAGGTGGATTCTTTACTAACTGAACTATCAGGGAAGCCCCCTTTTTTGCATATGAATATCTAAATTCTCAGAACACTATTTACTGAAGCGATTGTCAGTTTCCCACTTTGTAATCCTTGCTGCCCTAGTTGAAAATGAATTGATTTTATTAGCAGAGATTTATTTCTGAGTTCTCTATTCTGTTCCATTGGTTTGTGTGTCTTTTTATGCCAGGCACTAGCCTCATGCTGCAGTGGGCCTGATGCCTGAGTCCTATTTCTCTATATTATTCTCTCTGAATGTGCAACTATAACCTGTATATCACCTCTCCGGTAACAATTCTTCCCATATAGACTTGAAAATTATTTACTGTAACTTACATGCATTTTCACTCACCTAGAGCCAGACATCCTGGAATGTGAAGTCAAGTGGGCCTTAGAAAGCATCACTATGAACAAAGCTAGTGGAGGTGATGGAATTCCAGTTGAGCTATTTCAAATCCTGAAAGATGATGCTGTGAAAGTGCTGCACTCAATATGCCAGCAAGTTTGGAAAACTCAGCAGTGGCCACAGGACTGGGAAAGGTCAGTTTTCATTCCAATCCCAAAGAAAAGCAATGCCAAAGAATGCTGAAACAATTGCACTCATCTCACACGCTAGTAAAGTAATGCTCACAATTCTCCCAGCCAGGCTTCAGCAATACATGAACCGTGAACTTCCAGATGTTCAAGCTGGTTTTAGAAAAGGCAGAGGAACCAGAGATCAAATTGCCAACATTTGCTGGATCATCAAAAAAAGCAAGAGAGTTCCAGAAAAACATCTATTTCTGCTTTATTGACTATGCCAAAGCCTTTGACTGTGTGAATCACAATACACTGTGGAAAATTCTGAAAGAGATGGGAATACCAGACCACCTGACCTGCCTCTTGAGAAACCTATATGCAGGTCAGGAAGCAACAGTTAGAACTGGACATGGAACAACAGACTCGTTCCAAATAGGAAAAGGAGTATGTCAAGGCTGTGTATTGTTCCCCTGCTTATTTAACTTATATGCAGAGTACATCATGAGAAACGCTGGGCTGCAAGAAGCACAATCTGGAGTCAAGATTGCTGGGAGAAATATCAATAACCTCAGATATGCAGATGACACCACCCTTATGGCAGAAAGTGAAGAGGAACTAAAAAGCCTCTTAATGAAAGTGAAAGAGGAGAGTGAGAAAGTTGGCTGAAACCTCAACATTCAGAAAACAAAGATCATGGCATCCGGTCCCATCACTTCATGGGAAATAGATGGGGAAACAGTGGAAACAGTGTCAGAATTTATTTTTGGGGGCTCCAAAATCACTGCAGATGGTGATTGCAGCCATGAAACTAAAAGATGCTTACTCCTTGGAAGGAAAGTTATGACCAACCTAGATAGCATATTGAAAAGCAAAGAATGATGGGTCATTCTTTTGCACTATGTGACCAGCTTCAGAAATATCATTAAATGTTGGATGGTCTCAGAGAATTTGGTCAAACCACACAAAAGTCATTTAGATTTAAGCAGAAACTTAACATGATCCATCTTCCCACTTTCCACTTTTGTAGGCCGTCTCCTAAAAAAACAGGGCTGTACCCAAGTCCATGGAGTTCTCAAACTATATACTAATTTACTGTTTTGAACTTGTAGTATGAAAAAGTTTCTTCAAGTCCTGTGTCACTCAGGCTAAGAGTAAACTGAATAGACTGCCTGCATAATATATAAAGATTTGTTAATATTCTATTTTGCTGGAGCTTCTCCATTATACTCTATACAACAGTCTGTATCTAATGCAGACAAATTATTAATATATCTATATAACAATAGACTATACAGTGGACTAGCTGGAATGGCTTAGAATGTACACACAAATTACTTTTAGCATTTGTTTTAATGTATTGACAGTCTTCTCTGATTACTGTAATAAGATACTTTGAGCTCTTCTGTAGTCAAATACATTCTAATCTAGCCTAGCATTTCCCACAGATATTGTTCAAATGTATGTTTTTATAATTTTATAAATCAGAGCCCCATGACTGGTGTTCACACATACTGCATTGTGGCATGGAGAGATTAGTACCTCTTCTGAGAGACACTGGGTCAAATTTCCCTTTATAGGCTGAATGGCCCCATTAATACCATAAATTTAATTATTTTACTGATTGTTGGTTGTTGTTGTTCAGTTGTTAAGTCATGTCCAACTTTTTCCAACTCCATGGACTGCAGCATGCCAGTCTTCCCTGTCCTTTACTGTCTCCTGGAGTTGGCTCAAACTCATGTCCATTGAGTCAGTGATACCATCCAACCATCTCATGCTGTGTCACCCCCTTCTCCTCCTCCCCTTAATCTTTCTCAGCATCAGGGTCTTTTCCAGTAAGTCAGCTCTTCGCATCAGATCAGATCAGATCAGTTGCTGAGTCATGTCCAACTCTTTGTGACCCCATGAATTGCAGCACACCAGGCCTCCCTGTCCATCACCAACTCCCTGCGTTCACTGAGACCCAAATACTGGAGCTTCAGCTTCAGTGTCAGTCCTTCCAATGCTTATACAGCATTGATTTCCTGTAGTATTGTCTGGTTTGATCTCTTTGTGGTCCAAGGGACTCTTAAGAGTCTTCTCCAGCTCTACAGTTGGAACGCATCAACTCTTTGGCACTCAGCCTTCTTTATGGTCTAACTTTCCCATACATGACTACTGGAAAAATCATAGCTTTAACTATACAGACCTTTGTCAGTGCTCAGAATAATAAATTATGACTAAATAGGTCTCACCAAGATCTCTATGAACCTTTCTCAAAATGTACATTTCACAGAGTTAGAGCAAATAAAACATGCAGTATTTAAGTTCCTATGATAATTGTTCATCCAAAAACTATGAAAACTGACCATTGAATGTTCTGTTAGAGGATAGAGGGAGAAAGAGAATGCTGACTCTTTCTTCCATCCAAGATGAGATGATTGACTTAGAGTGAATGCCATCACTGCCAACTGTACCTGTCCTTAGAGGAGTTATGCCAAAGGCCAATATACTTTCTCCCTTTGAAACACATCTTTGGTTTTGATAAAACTCTATGGCTGCTTTTAATAAAGTTTGGGTGTCCACATCTGCTCTAATGTATAAAAGAGGAAGATGTATACTTAGTAGAAGACTGGACTCAAAAGTGCTAATATCTGAATGTAGGGTGATATTTTTAAAGCTAAGACTAAAAGGGAATAGAATAATACTGAACTAGTCTGTAATTCTCTTGGTACCTAAACATGTCTCCTTCATAGCTTATTTAGAAAAATAGAGCAAAACAAAAATTAAGTTAAATTCAGAGAAGGAAGCCACCTCTACATTGGCAGGTATTTGCACATATACATACAGTGTCGGCTCTCCTGGTATATCCTTCCCCTTCTTTCCAGAGCTGTCAGTATCCACACTGATATTTCCTTCAAGACTCCAGTCAAACATCACCCTCACCATGAAGCATTTTCCAAAGTCAAAATATTTCCCCACCAGAGTTCTCATTGGATCCTGCCTGCCTTTTCCCAGTAACCTCGATTGCATTGTTTTTATTAAAGTGCTTGGTACATGGCTTAAGAGTTGTGTAGTAAATGAGTGAGTCAACCTTATCAGGTGCCCTTTGAGGACCATGTAATTGGACAAGTGCCATGAGAGGCACCTAACTTCAGAGTCTCTTAAGATTATCACTTGATAAATCAAATTATAGACTATTTCAGAGTTTAAAATTCACAGATACTCTGATTTTCAGCAAATTGGGACTCAAGAGGACTCAATCTGCCAAAGACTTCATGAGAGCAGAATTGGGAATAAGCCATTTCTTCATAAGCAGGAAGAATGTTATTTGTGGGATGATTCTGATTATTTTCTCCATTCATCTACATAACATGGTGTCTTCGCTGCATGCTTTCCAATGGCCCCTGACGCTGGCTTATTCGTGTCTGCTCTCTCTGTAATGTGGTCTTCCCCCAGGACAAATTATCTGTTGTAGGGAGGCTCAGATGCTCTTTATGGCCCCATTTGCATATTTTTTTCATTTCCATAGAAACATCTTCACTGACTCAGAACTGCCTCTGTCCTCTTAAGTCAGAGATATTTATCTTTCAAGCAGTGAGATACGTGTGACACAAGACAGATGGGACTGCTTTCCCTGCAGTCCTTACCTTATTCCTCTTTAAAGGAATTTATGATGGTCTGCCTTTAGGTTATTTATTTATATTTTGCTCCATGACCACTTTTCCAGTAATGAGTTTAAATATAAGCAGCATAAACCCATCTGGAAATAAAATTAGGCACTAGCTTCACGACAAAAGATAATTACATTATAATCAAGCTGTCATTTTCAGAGATAGTAGGAGATGAAGCATGCTATAAAATGACATGTAAAGTATATAGATTATTCTTTCAAATATCTTCCACAGTGCCTGGGAGCACCAGGATTCCTAATGCATAACATCAGACTTTATAACTGGAAATTTTCTGGGAGTGACCAAACACCTAGTTTTTGAGAGTAATGACCACTAATACTCAGGACTAAAGGCCGGAATTAGCCTTTCTGTGCGCTGGCTTCGACCTCAGCCTGGCTACACTAGGGCTACTTGGGTTGTGCCCAGTTTCAGAGAGTAAGACTTAATTTTACTTTTTTAAACCTGTCTTTATTCTGGCAAAGTAGATTTCTGTTGCCTCCTTTCCTTGACACAATCCTTGTCCAAAGGGATCTGAAAATGCCTGTCCTGGGGAGCATGACCCCATATACCTCCTGGGATTCTCTGAGCCCTTGGCTGCTCACTGAACAGTCACTGACCCTGTGTCACTTCTCTGAACTCTAAGCACGGACTTCTTCAATCTGCACTCAGCTTCCTCCCTGTTGTGATGAATTGTATATTAACCTCGTGCCTCAGATCATAGAAAACAGCATTGATCTGGGCCAGGATCCTGATTGCTGCATGAGTTTTCCTGTTTAGATTTCTGTTCCCTTTAATTATCTCCATTTTAGAAATAGTAAGGAATATTAATAATACCTAATACTTTCTGTTGACTTACTATATATCTCAGCTATTGATTTGAACATTTCACATGTATTTAATAATTTTATACACAGCAATGAGAGGTTTCAGGACCTGTGCTCTTAACCATTGATTTGTACCACTGGTCGAGATAGGCTGCATTGGAATATTATGAGATTTGATTTGGATCATGGTTACAGGGTAGGAATAAGAGGCATTGTAGGGAATATAGTATACTGGGAAATTGGATTCTTAATTAGGTATAAACTCCTATGGTATGATGATGCCATACCAAATGCAATACAAACTGACTAGAGGAAC
This sequence comes from Bos mutus, assembly GCF_027580195.1. NCBI lineage: Eukaryota > Metazoa > Chordata > Mammalia > Artiodactyla > Bovidae > Bos > Bos mutus. The sequence goes on from NC_091617.1 coordinate 55,318,962, forward strand.
TTTTAAAATAACTCCATCTCTGGTTTACTCTGATTAAAGCCCAGGGAAGCCTATATAGGTGGGTTCAATGATAGTCAGGCTGGAGCTAAAAAGGTAGAAGAGTGGTTAAAAGAAATGAGTCAGACCTGGGTTCTGGTCTATCTCAATCAATGACTACTACAGAGACCCCTGTGCCTCAGTTTCCTCATTTGTCAAATGCAGCAACCATCTCATGAAATTGTTGTAAAGATTGAACTGATTTATACCCAGTTATTGAAGCATAGGGCTTCCCTTGTGGCTCAGCTGGTAAAGAGCCTGCCTGCAATACAGGATACTCGGGTTCGATCCCTGGGGTGGGAAGATCTCCTGGAGAAGGGAATCTTCAGTGTTCTGGCCTGGAGAATTCCATGGACTGTATATTCCATGGGGTCGCAAAGAGTCGGACATGGCTGAGCAACTTTCACTTTCATTGAAGCATAACAAGTACTTAATAAATGTTAATTATTAGTATTTTAAATATTGTCATTATAAAAAGATACTAAAAGCAGGAAATATGTCAAATTTATGTTTGAATTATGATTTGGGCTCTTTTCAGTTACAGACATAAAGCCTAGTCTACCATTCACTGCTTCCTAGGTGGCTCAGTGGTAAAGAATCCACCTTCCAGTTCAGGAGAATCAAGAGACACGGGTTCAATCCTGGGTCAGGACAATCCCTTGGAAGAGGAAATGGCAACCCACTCCAATGTTCTTGCCTGGATAATTCCATGGACAGAGGAGCCTGGTGGGCTACAGTTCTTGGGATCACAAGGAGTCAAACACAACTGAACAGGCAGGCATGCACACACTACCATTTACTGATCATGTGAACAAGTAACTTAGCTCCCTGGACTTTGGCTTCTTTATCTTTTAAATGGTGATAAGTAACACCTACTCCATACAGCTAGAATAAAATGATATAATATATATAAATTACCCCACATATAAGTGAGCACTTAAATAATATAAAAAAATCAAAGCATATAACAATAGCTATTATTCCTCATGTGTCAGCTCCAGATACTCAACTAATTAGATAACACACTTTTCAGGGTAATTGAATAAATTTTATTTTTGGACCTCATTATCTTGGACTGAAAGTCCCTTTCTATCTTAAAAATTGAACTTTTAGAAGATGATCCATTTGAATTGCAATTAAATAGCAGTCGTCTAAATAATTAAACAATAGAGTATCTATGTATAGCAACTGTTAGACAGTTTTCCTCCATCTATTTTAAAGAATTGTGGGCGCATGCTATGCAAATGGATTTTCAGGGATTTTTTTATTAACATAAATAGATGGAAATTTAAGTAACTCAAGCAGCATAGACAGTATGAGTCATAGTATTTTCATTTTTTTCTCAGATATCTTGAGTTCTATGACAGCCATGTTTTGGGAACCCAGTAACAATGAGGCCTTGTGAGGAAGATCTGAAAACATGTATTGCAGAGTGCTGTTACCTCAGATACTCAGATGTGCCCTAAGATACACCCTCTCCACCCACAGAGTTTAACTGAGATGAGATTTTCTGCCTCTTTTTGCATGATACACAGAGCAGCAAGTTAGATGAGCTGGTAACTGTTCTTAACACCAAGCAAGAGGTACCTCAGCTTACTCGATTGATACTCCATGGTTAGTATTTCTCACTGCAAAGTTAAGATAATGACTGTGTCAGGATTAGAGGTCATAATGCAAAAACAAATTACTTTTATGATATATCAAAATATCAAGTGGACCAGAAATATACCTTCTTTGCACTATTTTGTCTTATGCACTTTCTCACACAAACTGCACTGAAACACTTGATTTATGTGTCATGAATGTATTTAGAGAAGAAACTTTCAAAATATGACATTACTACCCTTTGCTTTTTGGGTTTTTTGGTTCTTCCCTAAAATCAGATGGGAAGAAAGAACATAGAATCTCGGTATGGGCTGTTTTATTATTTCGTCTTCTTTGAGGCAGCAGCTGAGGAATCAGTCTTCCTCAGTCTCTCTCTTTCTCTCACCCTTGCTCTGTATTCCACTCTTCTACTCTGACCTGAAGTGTCCACATGATGGCCTTTGCTGTGCCACATGCACAGAGCTTTGGGTATGAATCACCTCTTTCCCGTTAGCTCTCCTCCACTCCAGCAAATGCATGGGTAGCTATACTTTGAAACTTATCTTCAGGCTTAAGTGTGTCAACACCAGTACCTTAGACTTTAAGCTTCACCTTTTTTGATTGACTTCTATTTTTTTTCTTCCATCTTGCTCTTTAATTTACAGTTAATGAAGAATAGTGGAAAGGGCATGGATTACACTGTCAGACCTGAGCCTGAATGCTGCCTGCATACTTCTATGATTGTACACAAGTTACCCAAACTTATCACACTTCCATTTTCTCCACTGTAAATAGTGATGTTACCTGTGTTAAAATAAGCATGAGCTACAAATTAACTTTTCTCTGCTTTTTTCCAACCTTTCTTCCCTTCCCTTCATGTCTTCTCCACAATAGCTCAAAGCTAGCTCTCTGATCCTTCCCTTTTGTCTTTTAGTCGTTCTACCTTAGTGTTCCTCTCAATCTGGCCTGGACCCCAAGATTCACATTTCAAATCTGTACTCACTAGCTCTCGAGATTTCCTCAAATCTCTGTCATACTAACTTTGATAGTCCTTAGCCCTGGTTAAATCCAAACATCCATTTACTCTGGTTTGTTCAGTGTTAATGGTTCAAATCACATGGCAATAATTTATACTGATTTTTTATTGCAAGTGAGCCTTGATACACTTTGGCCGAAGTAAACTAACACTCCTGCAGGGGAGGAGCCAAGATGGCGGAGGAGTAGGACGGGGAGAACACTTTCTCCCCCACAAATTCAACAAAAGAGCATTTAAACGTCGAGTAAATTCCACAAAACAACTTCTGAATGCTGGCAGAGGACATCAGGCACCCAGAAAAGCAACCCAACTCTTCGAAAGGAGGTAGGAAAAAATATTAAAGACAAAAAAAAAGAGACAAAAGAGGGAGGGACGGAGCTCCATCCCGGGAAGGGAATCTTAAAAAGAGAGAAGTTTCCAAACACCAGGAAACCTTCTCACTGCCGAATCTGTGCCGAGCTTTGGAAGCACAGAGGGCAACATAACAGGGAGAAAAATAAATAAACAATTAAAACTCGCAGATTGCGAGCCCTACGGTAACTCCCCCAGCGGAGAAGCAGCGCAGACGCCTGCATGCGCCATTAGCAAGCGGGGCTGGGCAGGGAGGCGCGGCGCGGGCTGCATCGCTGAGAGTAAGAATCTGACCTGAATACCCTGAGCGCTATCTGAGCGAAATAATTTGGGCTAGCAAACCAGACTGTGGGATATTTACCACGCGAAAAGCCAGTCCTAACCTAAAACCACCAGGCCCGCGCACGGAACAAAGGACTGAACAGAGATAGCCGGCTGCTGACCTTCCCCCTCCAGTGACAGGCAGCCAGAGCCGGAAGGGGGCAATCGCAGCCCCAGAGAGACATTATCTATAAAACTGTAAGCGGGTTTCTTTGCTAACTAAAACTTCTTGGGGGTCTGGACGGTCAACATCTGCCTGAGAAGGTGCGCCGGTTTTACAACCAGAAAACCAAGTGGCGGGGAGGCGGTAAGTCGCAGCATTGGCGCTTGCCAAACACCTCATCACCTGAGCTGCTCGGACCTGGGAAGAGCACAAAACGCAGGCCCAACTGAGTCTGCGCCTCTGAGGACTACCCGAGTGCCTGAACCTGAGCGGCTTGGACCTGGGAGGTGCATGCAGCCCAGGGCCAGCCTCGGATTGTTCCCGGCGGAACAACCTAGAGTCCGAGCAGTGTGGACAGGGAGGCTACACACGCCGTGAGCGGGGGCAGACCCAGGGTGGCTGAGGCACTGCGAGTCCACGCCAGTGTTATTTGTTTGCAGCATTCCTCCCTCCCTCCCCACAGCGCGACTGAACAAGTAAGCCTAAAAAAAAAAAAAAAAGTGTCCTCCACTGTCCCCTTTGTGTCAGGCCGGAAACCAGATACTGAAGAGACTAGCAAACAGAAGAAGATATAACAGAGGGAAACGCCTTGGAAGCTACAGGCAATAGACCAAAACCCTGTGGTTACTACGGACTACATAGGAAGGGGCCTATAGATCTTGAGAAATATAAGTCTGACCAAGGAACTAGCCAAAAATGAACTGAACCCACAACACCACCAAGAATGTCCTAGATATATTTTTAGTATTTTTACGATCATTCTTTCTTTTTTTTTTTTTAATTAAAAAAAAAAATTTTTAAGTCTTCTATTGTTCCTTTAATTTTCACTTTTATAACCTATTACTTTGCAAAAAAAAAAGACCCTATTTTTTTCTTCTTCAGCAAACTTCATATATATATATTTTATAATTTTTTGACCTTGTTTTTTTTTTTTTTTTTTTTTTTTTTTCTTTAACATTGTATTTTTGAAATTCTAAACTCTACTCTAGATTTTTAATTTTCGCTTTTTGGTATTTGTTATCAATTTTGTACCTATAGTTTATTTTTATATAATTTCTGTGACTTCTTTTTTTTCTTCTTCTCTGTTTCTTTCTCTTCTTCTTCTATATAACATTGTATATCTGAATAATATCAATTTTGTACCTGTATTTTCTTTATAATTTTTGTGACATTGTTTGTTTTCGTTTGTCTGTTTTCTCTCTTTATTTTTCTTCTTCTTCTTTTTTTTTTTTTTTAACATTGTATTTTGAAATTCCAAACTCTACTCTAGATTTTTAATTTTTGCTTTTTGGTATTAGTTATCAATTTTGTACCTGTACTTTCTTTACAATTTTCGACCTTGTTTGTTTTTGTTTGTTCGTTTTTCTCTCTTTCTTTTTCCTTCTTCTTTTCTTTAACATCGTATTTTTGAAATTCCAAACTCTACTCTAGATTTTTAATTCTTGCTTTTATGTATTTGTTACCAATTTTGTATCTTTAAGAACCCAATCTTCAGGACCCATTTTTCACTAGGGAGCAAGAATACTGGCTTGACTGCTCTCTCTCCCTTTAGACTCTCCTTTTTCTCCACCAGGTCGCCTGTGTCTCCTCCCTAACCCCTCTACTCTACCCAACTCTGTGAATTTCTGTGTGTTCCAGACGGTGGAGAACACTTAGGGAACTGATTACTGGCTGGATCTGTCTCCCTCCTTTTCATTCCCCCCTTTTATCCTTCTGGCCACCTCTGTCACCTTCCTCCTTCTTCTCTTCTCTGTATAACTCCATGAACATCTCTGAGTGGTCTAGTTGTGGAGTGCACATAAGGAAGCGACTACTGGCTACCCCACTCTCTCCATTATTGATTCACCTCATCTCATTTGGGTCACCTCTAACTCCCTCCTCCCTCTTCTCTTCTCCATGTAACCCTGTGAACCTCTCTGAGTGACCCGCATCATAGAGAAACTTTTCATCTTTAATGTAGATGTTTTATCAATGGTGCTGTATAGAAGGAGAAGTTTTGAAACTACTGTAAAAATAAGACCGATAACCGGAAGCAGGAGACTTAAGTCCAAACCCTGACTCCAGGGAACTCCTGACTCCAAGGAACATTAATTGACAGGAGCTCATCAAATGCCTCCATACCGACACTGAAACCAAGCACCACACAAGGGCCAATAAGTTCCAGGGCAAGACATACCAAGCAAATTCTCCAGCAACAAAGGAACACAGCCCTGAGCTTCAAGATACAGGCTGCCCAAGTCACCCCAAAACTATAGACATCTTATAACTCACTACTGGACATTTCATTGCACTCCAGAGAGAAGAAATACAGCCCCATCCACCAGAACACCGACACAAGCTTCCCTAACCAGGAAACCTTGACAAGCCACCTGTACAAACCCACGCACAGTGAGGAAACGCCACAATAAAGAGAACTCCACAAACTGCCAGGATACATAAAGGACACCCCAAACTCAGCAATTTAAACAAGATGAAGAGACAGAGGAATACTCAGCAGATAAAGGAACAGGATAAATGCCCACCAAACCAAACAAAAGAGGAAGAGATAGGGAATCTACCTGATAAAGAATTCCGAATAATGATAGTGAAATTGATCCAAAATCTTGAAACTAAAATGGAATCACAGATAAATAGCCTGGAGACAAGGATTGAGAAGATGCTAGAAAGGTTTAACAAGGAACTAGAAGAAATAAAAAAGAGTCAATATATAATGAATAATGCAATAAATGAAATTAAAAACACTCTGGAGGCAACAAATAGTAGAATAACAGAGGCAGAAGATAGGATTAGTGAATTAGAAGATAGAATGGTAGAAATAAATGAATCAGAGAGAATAAAAGAAAAACGAATTAAAAGAAATGAGGACAATCTCAGAGACCTCCAGGACAATATTAAACGCTACAACATTCGAATAATAGGGGTTCCAGAAGAAGAAGACAAAAAGAAAGACCATGAGAAAATACTTGAGGAGATAATAGTTGAAAACTTCCCTAAAATGGGGAAGGAAATAATCACCCAAGTCCAAGAAACCCAGAGAGTCCCAAACAGGATAAACCCAAGGAGAAACACCCCAAGACACATATTAATCAAATTAACAAAGATCAAACACAAAGAACAAATATTAAAAGCAGCAAGGGAAAAACAACAAATAACACACAAGGGAATTCCCTTAAGGATAACAGCTGATCTTTCAATAGAAACTCTTCAAGCCAGGAGGGAATGGCAAGACATACTTAAAATGATGAAAGAAAATAACCTACAGCCCAGATTATTGTACCCAGCAAGGATCTCATTCAAGTATGAAGGAGAAATCAAAAGCTTTTCAGACAAGCAAAAGCTGAGAGAATTCTGCACCACCAAACCAGCTCTCCAACAAATACTAAAGGATATTCTCTAGACAAGAAACACAAAAACGTATATAAACTCAACCCAAAACAATAAAGTAAATGGCAACGGGGATCATACTTATCAGTAATTACCTTAAACGTAAATGGATTGAATGCCCCAACCAAAAGACAAAGACTGGCTGAATGGATACAAAAACAAGACCCCTACATATGTTGTCTACAGGAGACCCACCTCAAAACAGGGGACCCATACAGACTGAAAGTGAAGGGCTGGAAAAAGATTTTCCATGCAAATAGGGACCAAAAGAAAGCAGGAGTAGCAATACTCATATCAGATAAAATAGACTTTAAAACAAAGGCTGTGAAAAGAGACAAAGAAGGTCACTACATAATGATCAAAGGATCAATCCAAGAAGAAGATATAACAATTATAAATATATATGCACCCAACACGGGAGCACCACAGTACGTAAGACAAATGCTAACAAGTATGAAAGGAGAAATTAACAATAACACAATAATAGTGGGAGACTTTAATACCCCACTCACACCTATGGATAGATCAACTAAACAGAAAATTAACAAGGAAACACAAACTTTAAACGATACAATAGACCAGTTAGACCTAATTGATATCTATAGGACATTTCATCCCAAAACAATGAATTTCACCTTTTTCTCAAGCGCACATGGAACCTTCTCCAGGATAGATCACATCCTGGGCCATAAAGCTAGCCTTGTAAATTCAAAAAATAGAAATCATTCCAAGCATTTTTTTCTGACCACAATGCAATAAGATTAGATCTCAATTACAGGAGAAAAACTATTAAAAATTCCAACATATGGAGGCTGAACAACACGCTGCTGAATAACCAACAAATCACAGAAGAAATCAAAAAGAAATCAAAATTTGCATAGAAACGAATGAAAATGAAAACACAACAACCCAAAACCTGTGGGACACGGTAAAAGCAGTCCTAAGGGAAAGTTCATAGCAATACAGGCACACCTCAAGAAACAAGAAAAAAAAAGTCAAATAAATAACCTAACTCTACACCTAAAGCAACTAGAAAAGGAAGAAATGAAGAACCCCAGGGTTAGTAGAAGGAAAGAAATCTTAAAAATTAGAGCAGAAATAAATGCAAAAGAAACAAAAGAGACCATAGCAAAAATCAACAAAACCAAAAGCTGGTTCTTTGAAAGGATAAATAAAATTGACAAACCATTAGCCAGACTCATCAAGAAACAAAGGGAGAAAAATCAAATCAACAAAATTAGAAACGAAAATGGAGAGATCACAACAGACAACACAGAAATACAAAGGATCATAAGAGACTACTATCAACAATTATATGCCAATAAAATGGACAACGTGGAAGAAATGGACAAATTCTTAGAAAAGTACAACTTTCCAAAACTGGACCAGGAAGAAATAGAAAATCTTAACAGACCCATCACAAGCATGGAAATTGAAACTGTAATCAAAAATCTTCCAGCAAACAAAAGCCCCGTCCAGACGGCTTCACAGCTGAATTCTACTAAAAATTTAGAGAAGAGCTGACACCTATCCTGCTCAAACTCTTCCAAAATTGCAGAGGAAGGTAAACTTCCAAACTCATTCTATGAGGCCACCATCACCCTAATACCAAAACCTGACAAAGATGCCACAAAAAAAGAAAACTACAGGCCAATATCACTGATGAACATAGATGCAAAAATCCTTAACAAAATTCTAGCAATCAGAATCCAACAACACATTAAAAAGATCATACACCATGATCAAGTGGGCTTTATCCCAGGGATGCAAGGATTCTTCAAAATCTGCAAATCAATCAATGTAATACACCACATTAACAAATTGAAAAATAAAAACCATATGATTATCTCAATAGATGCAGAGAAAGCCTTTGACAAAATTCAACATCCATTTATGATAAAAACTCTCCAGAAAGCAGGAATAGAAGGAACATACCTCAACATAATAAAAGCTGTATATGACAAACCCACAGCAAACATTATCCTCAATGGTGAAAAATTGAAAGCATTTCCTCTAAAGTCAGGAACAAGACAAGGGTGCCCACTTTCACCATTACTATTCAACATAGTTTTGGAAGTTTTGGCCACAGCAATCAGAGCAGAAAAAAGAAATAAAAGGAATCCAAATTGGAAAAGAAGAAGTAAAACTCTCACTATTTGCAGATGACATGATCCTCTACATAGAAAACCCTAAAGATTCCACCAGAAAATTACTAGAAACAATCAATGACTATAGTAAAGTTGCAGGATATAAAATCAACGCACAGAAATCCCTTGCATTCCTATACACTAATAATGAGAAAACAGAGAGAGAAATTAAGGAAACAATTCCATTCAGCATTGCAACGGAAAGAATAAAATACTTAGGAATATATCTACCTAAAGAAACTAAAGACCTATACATAGAAAAAAACTATAAAACACTGGTGAAAGAAATCAAAGAGGACACTAATAGATGGAGAAATATACCATGTTCATGGATTGGAAGAATCAATATAGTGAAAATGAGTATACTACCCAAAGCAATTTATAGATTCAACGCAATCCCTATCAAGCTACCAACAGTATTCTTCACAGAGCTGGAACAAATAATTTCACAATTTGTATGGAAAAACAAAAAACCTCTCGAAAGCCAAAGCGATCTTGAGAAAGAAGAATGGAACTGGAGGAATCAACCTACCTGACTTCAGGCTCTACTGCAAAAGCCACAGTTATCAAGACAGTATGGTACTGGCACAAAGACAGATATATAGATCAATGGAATAAAATAGAAAGCCCAGAGATAAATCCACGCACATATGGACACCTTATCTTTGACAAAGGAGGCAAGAATATACAATGGATTAAAGACAATCTCTTTAACAAGTGGTGCTGGGAAATCTGGTCAACCACATGTAAAAGAATGAAACTAGACCACTTTCTAACACCATACACAAAAATAAACTCAAAATGGATTAAAGATCTCAACGTAAGACCAGAAACTATAAAACTCCTAGAGGAGAACATAGGCAAAACACTCTCTGACATACATCACAGCAGGATCCTCTATGACCCACCTCCCAGAATATTGGAAATAAAAGCAAAATAAACAAATGGGACCTAATTAACCTTAAAAGCTTCTGCACATCAAAGGAAACTATTAGCAAGGTGAAAAGACAGCCTTCAGAATGGGAGAAAATAATAGCAAATGAAGCAACTGACAAACAACTCATCTCAAAAATATACAAGCAACTCCTACAGCTCAACACCAGAAAAATAAATGACCCAATCAAAAAATGGGCCAAAGAACTAAATAGACATTTCTCCAAAGAAGACATATACAGATGGCTAACAAACACATGAAAAGATGCTCAACATCACTCATTATCAGAGAAATGCAAATCAAAACCACTATGAGATACCATTTCACACCAGTCAGAATGGCTGCGATCCAAAAGTCTACAAATAATAAGTGCTGGAGAGGGTGTGGAGAAAAGGGAACCCTCTTACACTGTTGGTGGGAATGCAAACTAGTACAGCCACTATGGAGAACAGTGTGAGATTCCTTAAAAAACTGGAAATAGAACTGCCTTATGATCCAGCAATCGCACTGCTGGGCATACACACTGAGGAAACCAGAAGGGAAAGAGACACGTGTACCCCAATGTTCATCGCAGCACTGTTTATAATAGCCAGGACATGGAAGCAACCTAGATGTCCATCAGCAGATGAATGGATAAGAAAGCAGTGGTACATATACACAATGGAGTATTACTCAGCCATTAAAAAGAATACATTTGAATCAGTTCTAATGAGGTGGATGAAACTGGAGCCTATTATACAGAGTGAAGTAAGCCAGAAGGAAAAACAGAAATACAGTATACTAACGCATATATATGGAATTTAGAAAGATGGTAAATAATAACCTGGTGTATGAGACAGCAAAAGAGACACTGATGTATAGAAGAGTCTTATGGACTCTGTGGGAGAGGGAGAGGGTGGGAAGATTTGGGAGAGTGACATTGAAACATGTAGAATATCATGTAAGAAACGAGTTGCCAGTCCAGGTTCGATGCGCGATACTGGATGCTTGGGGCTGGTGCACTGGGACGACCCACAGGGATGGTGTGGGGAGGGAGGAGGGAGGAGGGTTCAGGATGGGGACACATGTATGCCTGTGGCAGATTCATTTTGATATTTGGCAAAACTAATACAATTATGTAAAGTTTAAAAATAAAATTTAAAAAAAAAATTTAAAAAATTAAAAAAAAAAAAAACTAACACTCCTTTCCTGAATCATTAGTTGATTTAAAGCAGTTGCTGCTGCTGCTGCTGCTGCTAAGTCGCTTCAGTAGTGTCCGACTCTGTGTGACCCCATAGACAGCAGCCCACCAGGCTCCTCTGTCCCTGGGATTCTCCAGGCAAGAATACTGGAGTGGGTTGCCATTTCCTTCTCCAATGCATTAAAGTGAAAAGTGAAAGTGAAGTCGCTCAGTCGTGTCTGACTCTTAGTGACCACATGGACTGCAGCCCACCAGGCTCCTCTATCCATGGGATTTTCCAGGCAAGAGTGCTGGAGTGGGTTGCCATTGCCTTCTCCATAAAGCAGTTGACATCCAATTATACTGGAAAAGGAGGTAGGAGGCACAGGAAAAATGAGAGTTTTACAGTTTACGAAATGTTCCATAGAAGAACTTTGTGTGTGTGTGTGCACCTAGTCGCTCAGTCATGTCTGACTCTTTGCGACCCCATTGACTGTAGCCTGCCAGGCTCCTCTGTCCATGGGGATTCTCCAGGCAAGAATACTGAAGTGGGTTGCCATGCCCCTCCCCCAGGGGATCTTCCCAACCCAGGGATTGAACCCAGGTCTCCCACATTGCAGGAAGATTCTTTACAGTATGAGCCACCAGGGAAGCCCATAGAAGAACTTTATGTTTTAACAAAAAGATCTATTGACCATACTGATGACACCCAAATTATTTGTTTCCTTACAATTCTTTTCTTCTTTCCTGGGCAGCTCCTTAATTCATTCAGTCCAGTACTTCTTTTCTTTTTTTTTTTTTCAGTACTTCTTTTAATCTCTCATTCTTTATAAGCAGCCAACTACACTCCAAACTGCACTCCTTACTTTTAGCCATTCTAATAGGTTTGCAATGGTACCTGTATTAATTTACTAAGGATGCCATAAGAAAGTATCACACACTGGATGGATTAAACAACAGAAGTTTATCTTCTCAGCATCACTGGTGAAATCTACAAAACATTCAAAGGTTTAATATCTATCCTTCTCAAACTTTTCCAAAAATTGAGAATAGAATTACTGCCATTTTATTCTTTTGTATTCCAGTTGTAAAACAAGAGTAACAATAATTATGTCCTTGTTCCTAAGGATTTAGTCAGTGTATTTTCTATAGCTTATGGGATAAAGGCCAGTAAATGATTCATATTTCACAACTCAATTTCTGGTGAGTTTCTGAAATTTAAAGGCCTCTTCCTTTTTGCTTTGAAAAAAAAGTTGAACAGATTTAGCCTTGGCCCTTTTTACCCAAACACTTAGAATAAGAGCTCTGTTGAAATAACTATGATATAGTTATCTATAGTAAGGCCATGACTCAATGATTATGTTCACTGAAACACTAAGAATTAAAACAGAAGCATAATTGCTAACACATCTCAGTGAGAAGCAAATTAAAAATTGCTTGAAGAACTAACAGTGTGTGATCCTGAGAATGAAATGCCTCAAGAAATGTTCTAGCTATTATTAATTTTAGTTTTGGAATAGGACAGACACTCTAGATAGGCAAAAACACTTTCACAGGAAAACAATCTGAAAATAAACAGGGATGTTTGGGGAATTGCTTTATGGCAGAAAGACTGGCTGGCTACCAATTTGATTGATTCTAAACAAATCCAACTTTTTCTGTGTGGGAAGACGAATTCATAGCAACAGATAAAATAATGTCTTCTGTGAATCTCCTTGGCCAGTTATGATCTCAGCTGCTTGCCCCAATAATACCCTCCTTCAAATGACCAGGCCAAATGCCTGGGAAAGTGAGGTGATACAGACAGGCCCTGGTCTTGAACCTGAAGGGAAACCCCACTCCTCAAATCTCCCTGGAACTCCTTGGGAGTTGAAGCTGCTGTCTGTTCAACCACAGACACAGCATTTTCTTTACAGAACAACCTGGATCTTAGCAGAGCTCAGGGGGCCCTTGGTGACCTGGATGAAGCCTACTTACCGTTTCTCCCGCATTATGTGCTCCAGCAGCAATGAACCGCTGCAGTTACTGTACAGGCCACACATCTTCTTTTAGACTTTCAAAGGAGCATCATCTGAGTTTTCTACTTAGCTTAGAAGTCCCTTCCCCTCCCCTTTCACATCACTAGGTAGACAGATTTTCATTCGTCCTTTAAGGTATCCCAAATACCACTTTTTCATATCAACCTCTGCTGCCCCTCACCCTTTTTTTCTTGGATATCTCCATGAGACAGGGTTCAATTAAGACTCTTGAGGCCCAACCAATAAAACAATTATGCAGCCCTCCCTTAAGTATAGTGCAAATAAAACACTACTAAACCTTCAAATAAATAGAAGGAATTTTTCAAAGTTCTGAGTTTTCACAGGTAATCTCAATTATTTTTTAAAAAGTATCATTCCCCCTCATGATAAGTCAAGATCATGTCTTATCTATCTGTGTATTATCCGTTTGAGTGACTAGCACATAGTAGGTGTTTGATCAAGGCTTTTTAAGTAAAATAATGAATCCTTTCACATTTTATTTGTACTTTAATAGCCTTTCTCTCTCTCTTTTCTAAAAAGAGCTATTTTCCAACCTTCACATATTTTTCTTTCTTTATATAATACTATTTAATGAGGGCAATATTTCAATAGTATAAACCTTAAAATGAAAGGACAAAACAACCAAAAATAAAGATTGGATAAAAATGTATCTTTAACTTCTGGCACCCAAAATCTTCTTCGTATTCTATAGTGTTGAAATCAATTCCTGAATGAAATTCTTGGAAGGCAAGTACTTTTTTCAGAATCCTCCCATCCATCATCTTACTATGCCTGAAATTTAATTGTCATCATTATCTTCATTATTACAGCATACTTAAGGGGAAAGTTCCAGAGCAAGGAATTATGTTAGGAAGAAAACAAACCCTGATGGAGGATTGGAAAGGAAACTGAGCACCTTTGAGTTGAGTGGAGGACACTGAGGAACCTAGAATGGAGAGGAAGAGGAGGGAGCAGGTGGAGGTGAGGCTTGATCACAGACTCTCTCAACTCATAGTGGAGAATGACACCAGAGTTTTGTTTTTTTTTTTTTTTAAAGAAATCTAGATTGCTCTGATTCTGCTAATACCTTCAGACTCTACACTTGAGGTCATGTTGCTTCTCCCTGATATGAATCATTGTAATAATAAAAATTAACATCTCTTGAAGTGAAGTGAAAGTTGCTTAGTCATGTCCAACTTTTTGAGATCCCATAGACTATACAGTCCCTAGAATTCTCCTGGCTGGAATGGAGTGGGTAGCCATTCCCTTCTCCAGGGGATCTTCCCAACCCAGGGATAGAATTGGGGTCACCTGCACTGCAGGCAGATTCTTTACCAGCTGAGCCACCAGGGAAGCCCAAGAATATTAAAGTGGGTAGCCTATCCCTTCTCCAGCGGATCTTCCCAACCCAGGAATTGAACCGGGGTCTCCTGCATTGCAGGTGGATTCTTTACCAGCTGAGCTACCAGGGAATCCCAACGTTTCTTGAGGGCTTATTATGTACCAGGCAAGGTTGAAGGCATTTTACAAATACTAGCTTATTTCATTTTCATTAAAAATAATCCTGTGGGATAGAAACCATTAAAGTTTGTGTTTTACAGATGAGGAATCAAGTATAATGATTGTAAATCTAGACAGGATGACTCTAGAGCCCTTAATTTAATCTCTACACAATTACTCTTGTTCTTTTAAGTGGAAACTGGAGAGGGCCTTAGAGGCCGCATAACCCAGCTTCCTCATTGGACAGCCGAGGAGTGAAATCTGGGAAGGTTAGTGATGTACATGAGGCCACTCAGTTAGTGAGGGGAGGAGTTGGATTTGAACCCAGCAGTCTGCAGGATAGCCCTTGTCCACAGCATTGCAGAACCTGAGAACGATGCTTGACCATTAGCACTGTGCGGCCAGGTACAGGAAGACAGGTCAGGGATAAAGACCTCAAGCTGTAAAAAAAAAAAAAAAAAAAAAAAAAAAAAAAGCTCAAGCCCAAAACGGAGCTCAGATTTCCCCAGCCTCAAACATTCTTTCTAGTACACGTTCTGTCTCTTCTGTATCATCCATTCAAATTCCATCTCAAATCTAACATTTGTGATATTTTTACTCACTCTGAGATCTTTGTGCAACTCTACTCATGAGGGAAACCATGAAAGGATACTACTCAAAGACATGCAGCTACGTAGTGGATTAACTGGGATGTGAACCCAGGTTTATCTGACTCCTGGCCCATGATCCTCATTTCAAATAATCAGAAGCAAAGACAGGTCAAGAAATAATTGCAAGTGAAGAATGGTCTTTTCATCAAATGAAGCTGGTCCACGTGATGGCCACCTGGCAAGTGTATTAGTTATCTATTGACATGTAACAGTATTCCCACAAACTTGCACTTTATTATAGAACACACTTATTTTTTGCTTCTGTTTTTTGGCGATGCCACATGGCATACGGTATTTTGGTTCTCTGACCAGGGATCAAACCTGTATCTCCTTCAGTGGAAGCTTGGATTCTTAACCACTAGACTTCCAGAGAATTCCCAACATACACATTATTTTTAAGTTTCTGTAGATAATAGCTTAAAGTAAAAAAAAAAAAAAATGAGCATTTAAAATTCAACATTGTTTAATAAACATTTAAATCACATTAAATAAAAGTCGATGGTTGCCGTTAATGCTGAAAATTTGTCCCTTGATTTATAGGCAAGCCACTGAAACCTAGTTCCCCACAGTCCAACAACAGAACATTGCAGTGCCTTGTTACGCCTGAGGCTGACGGAGTTTTGCCATAGGACTGGGCTGCCAGAAGGGGTGAGCATTGTATTGTTCAGAAAATTGTGTGTGCTTTCCTTAAACAACAAGAGCTGTACCTGAAGATGGGCTTTGCCCGCAGAAAGAGGGTCAGACATACCACTGACCACAGCAGCTCAGTGCATGAGAAACTGAGAGGAGCAGAGCTGAGCATAAACCACTAGTGCACACTGACCAATTTTCAACAGGAAGTAAAAAGCTTGTGCAGCTTGTTGGCCTGCGCTATCAAAGTAGCTGAGGTTGCTGAGTGGTTCAGAAAATTTTCCCAGCATCTGCTTCTTACAGCCAAAATATATAGGAGTTAAAATTTTCTTCCCATGTCTTCAGTGTCAGGACTATAAGATATATCTCGGGGTTTAAAATCTCTTCAATAGAAAATTATAATTATAATCATTTTTTAAATGTGCAACTTTTATATAGCAGCAATAGAAATATACTTACATGGATGGGGAGCCTGGTGGGCTGCCATCTATGGGTCTATGGGTCTATGGGAGATGACTGAAGCGACTTAGCAGCAGCAGCAGAGGATATGGTAAGTTAGCTGAAACTGAAGTTTGCATATTCCACTTATATAAGATAGGAGAGCTCCATGAGCATGAGTGGAAGAACTTACAGAACACTGCACTCAAAAGCAGATGAGTTTCAGACTGACATAAATACATGACCATATATAAAATAGGTAGCCAGTGAGAACCTGCTGTATAGCATAGGGAGCTCAGCTCAGTGCTCTGTGGTGACCCAGATGGTAGGGTGGGGAAGGGTGAGAGGGAGATCCAAAAGGGAAGGGGATATGTGTATACATATAGCTGATTCACTTCGTTGTACAGCAGAAACTAACAACATTGTAAAGCAGCTATACCCAGATAGATTTTTATAAAAAGCAGATGAGCTGTATGATTGATAAGCAAGTACTGACAGCAGCAAGTATTCCTTGAGATTTTCTATTGCGCAGGCACTAGACTCGTTTCTCTGATAAGGAGAAGGATGACCAAAATGCATTCTCTAATTCTCAAGGAATTAATGGCTTGGAAGAGGAGTTGAGACATATATACATCTAACCTTAGAATCAATCCATGATGCAATTTTTCTCTTCCCAATAAAGAACTTAGTATTACGCAGTACTAAGGGAGTTCAAGAGAGGAAGAAATAAGCCCAATGGGTATAAACTAACATTTGAACTAGGTCTAGAAATGGGGTAGAATTCTGGTAGATCAAATAGGGCATGAGCTTTTCATGAATAGAAAGCAGTTTGGGGATTTTCTAAATAGGTGATTACACTGTCTATAAAGCAAGATGTTTTTCCCCTTTCTTTTTCATCTTTTATTTCTTATTCTTGAATTTTACACTGAATAAAGCCTCCAAAACAGTGTTGGATGGAAGTGGTAAAACATATTTCATTTTATTCGGCCCTTAAAGGGAAAGCATTTAGTCTTTTACCTGTTAAGTATGATGTTACCTGTCGCTTTTTTCCACATGCCTTGTATCAGATTGAGGAAGTTCCTTTCTATTTCTAGTTTGCTGAGAGTTTGTGTTTAAATCAGGAATGGAGTATTACGTTGTCAGGTGCTTTTTCTCTGTCTATTCAAAGTGGCATATAGATTTCCTTTTTCAGTCTGTTAACATGGTGAATTACATTGGTTAAATTTTGAATTGACTTTTTTTGTATTCCTAGAATAAATTCCATTTATGATGTATTATACTTTTATATATTGGTGGACTCAAATTGCTAAAATTACACTAAGATTATAATATCAGTGTGGATGAAAAATACTTGTCTTTTTTGTAGTGTCTTTGTCTGGTTTGGGTATCAGGATAATATTGGCCTTATAAAAAATTCATTGGGGATTATTCCTTCCTCTTTGATTTTCTGGAAGAATATGTTATAGGATTTAGTATTATTTTTTTTTTCTTTAAGCATTTAGTAAAATTCATCAATAAGTCATCTAAACCTAGAGTTCAATTTTCTTTGTAATAGTATTTTTGATTGCAAATTCAATTGTTTTAGGTTTGTTGCAGGAAGGTTGACTTCTGTTTTTGAGGCTTCTTTTTAAGCTTTGTTAGGTGGAACCTGGGAAACACTTAGTATAGGGCTCACCTTGCCCCTTCTCTGAGGTAATACCTTCTCCCCAGTTCCCTGCAAATTATGAGTTTTTCCACTCGGGCTAATGGGAAAACGAATTATACTGTCTTATGTGTGCCCTAGGAATTATGTATTTTATCCTTTTGGTTGAGTTTTTCCTGATTCTTGGGTAGTTTCCTCACACATGTGAGCTGCTCAGCAATCAGGACCCTTGGCCTGTCTTCAGAGTCCTTTCTCTATGTAGATCTCTCTTATCTGGTGCTTAGATTTGTTGCCTCTAGACATCCTGACTTCCTCAGGTCCACCTCCACCTCCTCCCCTCAGTGGATTCGCTGGGATCTGCTAGGCTTCACCCTCCTTATGATTCAGTCCAAAACTCTCTCTAGAAAGTAAGCTAGGGAAAGCCTGTGACTCACTTATTTTCTCCTCCCTTCTGTCAGTGATCACTGTTCTATGCCACCTGAAATCGAATTTCTGAAAGCTGATTACAATGTGTATTTTGCCCAGATTTTTAGTTGTTTTGGGTGAGAGGGTAAGTCCAGCTCTCGTTACTTTATCCAATCTAGAATGGAAGTTTCAGTGTTTTTTCTACTCCTAAATGTCATTTCTAAGACATTAAAAAAAATTGAGGTATAGTTGACATGTGACATTATATTCAGATATGATGAAAAATGATTTTTATATGTATTTATGAAATTAAAAGATGCTTGCTTCTTGGAAGGAAAGCCATGACAAACATAGACATCGTATTAAAAAGCAGAGACATCACTTTGCCGACAAGCATCTATATAGTCAAAACTATCGTTTTTCTAGTGATGTACGAATATGAGAGTTGGGCCATAAAGAAGGCTGAGCACCAAAGCATTGATGCTTTTGAACTGTGGTGTTAGAGAAGACTCTTGAGAGTCCTTTGGATAGCAAAGAGATCAAGCCAGCCCATCCTAAAGGAAATCAACCCTGAATACTCATTGGAAGGACTGATGCTGAAGCTGAAGCTCCAATATTTTGGCCACCTGATGCAAAGTGCCAACACATTGGAAAAGATCCTAAGACCAGGAAAGATTGAAGGCAAAAGGATAAAAGGGCAGCAGAGGATGAGATGGTTATACAGCATTACCAACTCAATGCATATTAATCTGAACAAAAACTCCTGGAGATACTAAAGGACAAGGAAGCCTGGCATGCTGCAGACCATGAGGTTGCCGAGAATCGGACATGACAATGACTGAACAACAACAATGTGTATTTATTGTGAAATGATCACCACAATAAATCTAGTTAACATCTATCACCATACATAGTTATAAATTTTTTCTTGTGATAAGCACTTTTAAGATCAATTTACTCTCAGAAACTTTGAAGTATACAATGCAGTATTGTTAACTATAATCACCATGTTTTACATTACATTTCCATCACTCGTTCCAAGGCTTATGAACACATTTTTGTAAATACCTGACTGTGACATGATTTTGAGACTAATATGAATTCTGCACTTCTAAATCAAGTTACCTAATATTCCCAGTCTAAATCATCTTGTCTCCTTATAAAGATATGATTGAGCCAGATCAGTGATGTTAAACTTTTTAGCCCCTTCAGCAGAGGAAGTGAAATTACAGAGATTCTCTGGGAGTGATTCTCAAAAAGTGGGGAGGAGATGAGTGGGTATTCCATTATCTTTAGGGGATGCATGAAGGAGATTGTATACCTTGGAGAATGTGTCTTTTGTGGGATGTACCATTCTCTCAACTGACACTTTCTGGAGTAGATGATTCAGTTCTAGGAACACCTATTCAGCAACTTGAATGTATGTGGAGCTATGTTTAGGTCTGTGAGAAAAGTAAGTATTAGTAGGACCAGTTTCATATCCCTAAGTAGTATAGAATACATGTGATAACATAAAGCTCTATTTCTAAAAATTGTCTAATAAGTATATATCAGTTGGGATTCCATGCAATTTGTGTTAAAAATACTAGAACAGATTGCATTAATAAAGTTTCTTTCTGGATACAAGATTTTAAAAAGCACAGAAATCCGAGGAGTGCATAATATGTCACTTTGCATTGCCAGCTAAAATCTGGAAGGCTTCTTTAGGTCTCTGGGAACAGAGAGACAATTTAATCCATGGAAAATAATCATAGTTTTTCTGTATTTTTATATTTTATAATCATTTTCAAGATACTTCTAAATCATAAAGTATTTTAAATATATTAAAACAATCTTTATACCTGTTTGGTGGAAAATCACAGTTAATGATATTCATTGATAATTTATTGACTCAAACACAGAACTAATTTGTCTATATTATGCCTGTGTTCAGTCAGTCAGTCAGTTCAGTCACTCAGTCGTGTCTGGCTCTGTGAGACACCATTGACTACAGCACACCAGGCCTCCTTGTCCATCACCAACTGCCAGAGTTTACTCAAACTCATGTTCATTGAATCGATGATGACATCAACCATCCTCTGCTGTCCCCTGCTGCTTCCACCTTCAATCTTTTCCAGCATCGTGGTCTTTTCAAACGAGTCAGTTCCTCACATCAGGTGGCCAAAGTATTGGAGTTTCAGCTTCAGCATCAGTCCTTCTAATGAATATTCACTGATTTCCTTTAGGATGGATTGGTTGGATCTCCCTGCTGTCCAAGGGACTCTCGAGAGTCGTCTCCAATACCACAGTTCAAAAGCATCGATTCTTTGGCACTCAGCTTTCTTTAGTGCAACTCTCACATCCATACATGACTACTGGAAAAACCATAGCTTTGACGAGACAGACCTTTGCTGACAAAGTAATGTCTCTGCTTTTTAATGTGCAGTCTAGATTGGTCATGACTTTCCTTCCAAGGAGCAAACGTCTTTTAATTTCATGGCTGCAGTCACCATCTGCAGTGATTTTGGAGCCCAGAAAAATAAAGTCAGCCACTGTTTCCACTGTTTCCCCATCTATTTCCCATGAAGTGATGGGACCAGACGCCATGATCTTAGTTTTCTGAATGTTGAGTTTAAAGCCAACTTTTTAGCTCTCCTCTTTCACTTTTATCAAGAGGCGCTTTAGTTCTTCTTCACTTTCTGCCATAAGGCTGGTATCATCTGCATATCTGAGGTTATTGATATTTCTACTGGCACTCTTGACTCCAGCTTATGCTTCATCCAGCCCAGCATTCCTCATGATACACTCTGCATATAAGTTAAATAAGCAGGGTGGCAATATACAGCCTTGACTTACTCCTTTCCTGATTTGGAACCAGTCTGTTGTTCCACATCCAGTTCTAACTGTTGCTTCTTGACCTGCATACAGATTTCTCAGGAGGCAAGTTAGGTGGTCTTGTATTCCATCTCTTGAAGAATTTTCCAGAGTTTATTGTAATCCACACAGTCAAAGGCTTTGGCATAGTCAATAAAGCAGAAATAGATGTTTTTCTGGAATTCTCATGCTTTTTCAATGATCCAACAGATGTTTGCAATTTGACTTTGGCTCCTCTGCCTTTTCTAAATCCATCTTGAACATCTGGAAGTTCATGGTTCACGAACTGTTGAAGGCTGGCTTGGAAAATTTTAAGCATTACTTTACTAGCATGTGAGATGAGTGCAATTGTGCGGTAGTTTGAGCATTCTTTGGCATTGCCTTTCTTTGGGATTGGAATGAAAACTGACCTTTTCCAGTCCTGTGGCCACTGCTGAATTTTCCAAATTTGCTGGCATACTGAGTGCAACCCTTTCACAGCATCACCTTTTAGGATTTGAATAGCTCACATGGAATTCCATCACGTCCACTAGTTTTATTCGTAGTGATGCTTCTTAAGGCCCCCTTGACTTGACATTTCAGGATGTCTGGCTTTAGGTGTGTGATCACACCATCATGATTATCTGGGTCTTAAAGATCTTTTTTGTATAGTTCTTCTGTGTATTCTTGCCACCTCTTTAATATCTTCTGCTTCTGTTAGGTCCATACCATTTCTGTCCTTTATTGTGCCCATCTTTGCATGAAAAGTTCTCTTGGTATCTCTAGTTTTCTTGATGAGATCTCTAGTCTTTCCTGTTCTATTGTTTTCCTCTATTTCTTTGCATTGATCCCTGAGGAAGCCTTTCTTATCTCTCTTTGCTATTCTTTGGAACTCTGCATTCAAATGGGTATATCTTTCTTTTTCTCCTTTGCCTTTCACTTCTCTTCTTTTCATATCTATTTGTAAGTCCTCTTCAGACAACCTGTTTGCCTTTTTGCATTTCTTTTTCATGGAGATGGTCTGATCACTGCCTCCTGTACAATGTCATGAACCTCCATCCATAGTTCTTCAGGCACTCTGTCTATCAGATCTAATCCCTTGAATCTATTTATCATTTCCACTGTATAATTGTAAGGAATTTTATTTGGGTCATACCTGAATGGTCTAGTGTTTTTCCCTACTTTCTTCAATTTAAGTCTGAATTTGGCAATAAAGAGTTCATGATCTGAGCCACAGTCAGCTCCTAGTCTTGTTTTTGCTGACTGTAGAGAGCTTCTCCATCTTTGGCTGCAAAAACTATAATCAGTCTGATTTTGGTATTGATCATCTGGTGACAGCTATAATACCTGTGTTATGTCTGTAATATTACAGGTAGATATTAACACCATTTTCCCCAGTGAACTATACAGAATAATTCAGTGATTTTCCCACTTAGTAGACTTTTTTATCTTACCTACACACATCTAATACAATTAATGCATTTATGGATTAGCCATCTTAGACTGTGAGACAGTTGTTCCAGAAACCCCACTAATCACTAATGACTGTAGATCCTTTCTGAAAAATCATTTTCAATGTGTAGACCCAGGGGCTCCTAATCTAGTTAAAAGATTTCCAAGTGGGATATTTAGTGATTCAGCCAGTCTGTTTACATGGATTGCAATCTAGCTGAGTGGCACTGAAACTTAAATCATACGTGCGTAAAGAGAGACTTGTGGATTTATTCACATTTTCTGGTTATGAATCAGAAGAATTGTTGCAGTGTAAGCTGGCAACAAACCAGCTTTGCAGTCTTACCCAAACTTTATTTTGCCTTGCTTTACTATACTACTACATAGTTTGTACTGTATCCTGATACCTGTTTCATATTTTTCAGTTTTTCTTCATAAACATGATGTCTTACCTGATATAAGAGGAGAGTTTAGCTCCTCAGGAAAGCTAAGGCTAATTTTGTGCTGTGACCATGCGTCAAATACAGCTATAAAACCTGGTACATGTTCTCTCCTACAGGCAAAAGATGAAGATTTCCTATCCTCAGCGTGCATTTGAATTACTCAAAGAAGTTGTCAAGTGCAAATTTTCCATCCATGTTTCAAAAGACTCTGATTCAATAGGTGTGGGATGAGGTTCCTAAACTTGTATTTTTAAGAAACTTCAAACGATCCTCTGGAGAAGGGAAAGGCTACCCACTCCAGTGTTCTGGCCTGGAGAATTCCAGACATGACTTTCACTTTCACTTTTTCACTTTCAAATGATGCTAATGAAGGTCTGTGAAGGACTATGGACCATTTTTAAAGAGAGACTGGAATAAATATTTGTTTTCCAAACTCTCCTCACTGCTCTGTACTACCTTTGTTTAAAATCCAGATGTTTTCTTTTTATAAAACAAAACCAAAACAGACACTAGTATTCACTCTTTGATATTTTAATTCATAAAGAGGCTTCTTTCTCCTTTTCTGTGCATTAGGCATTCCCTCTCCACTGGTCTATTAGATTTAAAATTTATGACACTGCTGTATTATGCAGAACAAACAGAATAGACCAATAGATGCTCTTTTAAAAAAAATAAGGAAAAGTTAAACTTTCTTGTTAATGCTTAATGCTATGGTAAATACATCTCCTCTATTTTTCTGGATTTAATGTAATCAGTCCCTGCTAGAGAAGTATTTCTGGCCCTTCCCATAACTCCCAAGTCAGTCCTCCTAACGAGGCAGTAAAGTACCTGCCTAATAGGTGACTTGGGATAATGTGTCTCAGTTAGAGGATGATACTATATGAAAATGCATATGGGGAATTCGCTTGTGGTCCAGCGGTTAGCACACTTCCGCTGCAGGGGGCATGAAGTCAACCCCTGTTCAGTGAACTAAGACCCCACATGCTACATGGTGCGGCCAAAAAACACCCATATGTAATTTGGAGTTGTTCCCCGCTCCTTGCTCATTCCCAGTGTGAAGCAGACATTTGGGTAAATGCAGCCGGTGTGTAGATTCACTTTTCTCTTGGATGCCAGGACTGGCCTAGGAACTGGAGAAGAAAAAGTGCTTGCGAGTCCAGGTGGTCCTCATACTTAGCCATATTCTCCTAATAACTTTATAAGCAATGAAGGTAATGTATTTTTTAAATCCACCTATCTGTCTCCTGTTTCATTTTCAATATTTTTGAACTCGGATGGGGAAAAGGGACTATTGTTTATAGATCCTTATCTCTTAGGCCCTGTGCTTGGCCAACTGAAGCTATATTTTGCATGTTCCTCTTTATCTTTTCTATAAGTCAGTTTCTATCCATTTACATGGTCATGTAAACTTGTTTATCATACCAAAATATCCAATAATGAACAAAAGTATAAATTATTTGAAGTCAATGAAAAAGAGCAGTTTGCGATTCTAACACATGCCAGAAGAAAGGCTCTACACTATTGAGTACCTACCTGTGAATGATTTTGAAATAGCACTAAGCAGTTTAAACCACGGTACCAAACACAGAGTAATGAATTTCTGGCAATCTAAGAGAAACAGAAACATGAGCTAAGTTATTTTATATTTGTGTTATGCTTATAAAGCCAAGGCCCTCATGATCAGACTGAAGCTTGGGACTTAAAAAAAAAAAAAGAAAAGCACAGTGATCCCTGGAGATATTTCAATTTCATTCATATCTCTTGAAGACATTTAAAAGGGGTTTCTTATATATGGCCTATACCAGCTTTTCTTAACTATCATGTCCTCTCCCTTCCTCTAGAATTCCTATCTCACAGAAGCCTTCCTCTCTCCTTGCCCAGAAGTTTCTCTTTGATAGCATCCTATCCTGGTCATCTTATTCTGTGAACCCCTCCTCTTATTTCCATTGTGTCTTTTCAAAAATGCCTCTGGTCCATCACCCTACCCTGGAACGCAGTGCCCCTTGGAGTGTGTGGTTCATCCTTTTCCCAAATTGCCTGTGGTTTTTGTTCTTTGTCCACTTGGAGTACAGAGAAGGGAGATGGAGGTTAAGAAGGCAATGCCAGATAACTATTTTCAGACAGTGTTGGCGGGAGGAGTGGCGAGGTTGAGGGAAAATGTGAGCTTCTCCATGCCAGTGATATTCTTGCTTCATCACCTTTGTTCCTTGGAAAATCATTAGATCTAAACGCACTATTACATCAGGATAGCCGCTCATCTTCACAGAAAAGCGTTTATGAACTGACATTTGAATTCAAGGGGTTCACTTTTATGAAGTATACAATATTTTGCTGGGCTCCTGAATAAATACCTATTCCTAAAGCTGCAGACTTTGGGAGAAGGAGGGGGCGGGAGAGGAGTCATTCACTGAATGCAGTAGATCCTGCTCAAGCAATGCTGTGACCTGGTACAGAAAATAGATTCAGACCAGTATTTCTCAGATTGCCTGTGGATCATTTTGAAGAACCAGGGTCCCTCCCTCCTTATGCACGCATGCGCACGCGCATACACACACACACACACACACACACACACACTCTTTGTAATAGCATGTGTGGATGGCATGGTTACTTGCATTTCCATCCTCATACCTTCTGACACTGCTGCACTTTGAAAAGAACGTCAAGAAAAATGTTTCCTTTGAAAGTTCCCCTTCCTGGATACCTTTCCCCTCTGCTCTGTAACAGCAAGCTTAGGGCCAGAAGAGATTCCTCCAGGGTTTTAAGGACATCAATCAGTTTCACAGTGGGACGCAAAACACTTTCCTCAGGGAGCATTTCTTAGCATAAAGCAGACTACTTGGTTAGCCTGTGTCTGTATTAAAAGGAGAAGAACCAGCATTCACTTTTCTATTCCTGCTCAGTTTTCTTCTTCTTCTTTTTTTTTTTAAGCTATTTTCCTTTTTCCGCTCTGGGCTGTTGGGCTGTGGAGGTCCAGAAAGAGTCATGTCTGGCTTGCCCAGACTCTGGAACAGTAACCATGGCTTAAGTGCTGCCTCCTCCTCCTTCTCCTAGGTCACAAGGATCTAAATCTTTCCTGAAACCCACAAGGGGAAAATAATCCTATACAAGGAGGATGGTTCTTAATTTCTAGGAAATCTATCGACTGACTCGCCTACCTGTTTATTTCAGGCACAAACCCATATTCATGCACATAGGCACTTCAGATGCAGAACCTCCCTTGTCGGAAGCCAAAATTAGTAGCAAGGGTTGGATCCAGGTGGTTGCATTATCTATTTTCCTAATGTTAAGGTGAAAAAATCATGGGAAAAGAGAGAACATGACTAGGCATTTGTGTGGGAGAGTGGTCTGGGTAACCTGAAGAATTGCTGGACTAACGAGATGATTTTTTAAACTTAAATGATGATTATCATTCAACCATGATATTTGTGCAGGATACTAATGATAACCAGAAGGTCAAAATAGGAGGTTATCTCTTGCTGAGGTTATCTTGTTTTAATAAGTCACAATAGGGCTTAGTGACTCTTCTCTGAGTATGATTTACAAAATTAACATTTGTCTTAAAATTTGGAAAATAAGGCTGTCCACACTTATTAGGACTGTAAATGAGTTCTGGTGATTATCTGTCTCTGGTGTATTTGGAAGGGAGCTTCAGGAAAGCCTTTTCTAATTCCTTTGGTGCCTCAGCACCTCGGGCTTCCTATCTTAAATTTCGTCTAAAAATACCCTGCTGGCTGGATGAAGTGTTATGGGGTCACCTGCTTCCTAGTGTTCATCATTCTGTGTGGGTTTGGCTTGAATTTTAACAAGATCCGTTCTTTACATCCCATGTGTCTTCTGCGGCAAATAGATTCCATTCAAGGATGCTCCTTTATCTTGCTAAAAAGGTAGTATGTGAGAATGCAATTTGAAGAAGCCAAAGAGTATATCTTTCTCAGCTTGGGCAGAAATGCAGTGTTGGTGGTGGCTTGAGGCCGCCTCCAGGAGTGACATCAATTGGAGCAATATGAGGCTGGCAGTGCTGCGTAGCATTGGAGAAGAGTTAAAGGAAGCAGAGAGGACAGCCAGAGTCAGGGTGCAAAAACAAAGGGAAAGGGGAACCTTCCCTTCTACTTCCTACAAAAGCTTCAGTGAAGTCTACTGTGACTTTGGGTTTATAGAACTGGATTTGGACATTTCGGGGAGGACGGATTTGAGAGTGAGGTTGCAGCAAAGTGCTGAGAACAGCCTCTGGGCAGGAACAGATCAAAATCACAGGGAACCTGTGGGAACCTGCCTGAGGGAACCTGGATGTAATCTGTGTGCACCAGCACGAATATATTTGCCTGTCTGTCTGTCCTTCTTTATCTATCTATATATCTCAAGAATTAAAAAGCAACATAAAAAGTTAATAGAATAACATTTTCCTGCTATTTGCATGGATTTCAAAAATAAGGATCTTAAAGCAGTGAATATTAATTCATCAATCCCTGATTTATTTGTAATGAAAGAGCTGGTTCAATTTCTGTTTTAATTTATGAAATGGGTCTCCAGCACTAAGCAATCTGTGTCATTCAACCAAACACATTTACTGCTTCTGTGAGGTGTTTCTTATTCTTCGCTGCATCCCTCCCTTTGTTTCACTGATAGACTCTGCTGCTTTCCCTGCCTAACCGTTTCACCTTCATCAGCACATCACCATCAATGGTGTAGTTTTCCAGAGTAATAATAAAGGTTCTGTTTGAGTTACAGGTACTTCACAGGCTTAAATTTCAAAAGTTTGTGCATAAATAAATTGTTTTACCTTATGGTTGCATTTTCCCCATTGAAACTGTATTATAAACTATGTATCAGACTTCATAAATCTGTGGCCTAGAAACCCTTAAAACATATTCTTTTTATACAGTGAGATGGATTTTTTTTTTCTTCTCCAGAGTTTGGCATCTGTTTAGCTAGGTCAACTGAAATGGGCCTTTGGTAATATAGCTCAAGGCAGGAAGGAGACCCTGTTTAATAACTGGGTTAGCGCAAAGGAAAGGTACGTCTGGGCAGCTGGACACTCCCATCTTAGGTGTTCCACCCTGAGGTTAGATTAAACCTAGTGAGGCCTTTCTTCAGCCTTCCCCACCATTCCCTATTCACAGCCTGGCTTCCGGCTGGGTGTCAAGCAAGCAGAGTGCTGGCGGGCAGGGCAGCAATGGGATTAAACAAATAATGGGCCATGAGGTTGGAGAAGAAGAGAGAAGACCAAAGAGGGAAGTTTCCCTGATACCTGGTTGTAGATGGTCACACGGGGCACCCCTACTGGAGAAGTTGCCGCCTAGCCCGTTAGGTCAGGAATGGTCTCTGAAGGAGGAACAGAAAAGAGAGACAAGTATGGGTAATAAGGAATAGGAGGAACTTTTAGCAGTATCTGGAATTATGTAACTTACAATAATTGATCTCTGGGAACATTTCTGTGTGGTACACTGAGTAAGACTCCTAGACCAGCCTTTACAAGAAATGTACAGAAAATGGTTTTGTTCTTCTCCAGTACACCCAAAGTCAGCTTTGACTATGACCCCATGTAGACATTTATTAAGTGAAAACCCAGGATTTATCAGAGTTACAAAGACCAAAATTGCCTGAATTGTATCTACAAGAATTTGCTTTATGCCAGCTCCAAGGAAACAAAAATGAGCAAATTCGATTATAAATTGTAACCTTATAACTAGAGCTTAGGATATATCACTTCAAACATTTATTGAAATTCCTGATATTGATACTGTTATTCCAAACTTTTTAAGGCCCCAAGACATGAATATTGGTAGATACAATTCAAGGTAAACCAATCTATAATTTCTATCAAAAGGAGAGGGGCCGACCAAAAAAAAAAAAAAAATTAGTGCTGGGGTTTCTTTGAAAGCACAAATGTATTGAGTGTAGAAACACTCTTTACCAAAATTAATTAGTTAATTACTTTTTGGCTGTGCTGAGTCTTCATTGCTGCACGGGCTTTCCTCTAGTTGCAGAGAGCAGAGCCTACTCTTGGTTGCAGTGCTCGGGCTTATTGTGGTGGCTTCTCTTGTTGGCTGAACACGGGCTCTAGGGCACTCGGGCTTTAGTAGTTGCTGCGCATGGGCTCAGAGCACAGGCTAAGTAGTTGTGCATGGGTTTTGCTGCTTTGTGTCAAGTCAGTCTTCCTGGACCATGGATTGAACCTGCGTCTCTTGCATTTCCAGGCAGGTTCTTGACCACTGAGTCACCAGGGAAGTCCTAAGAAACATGTTTTTTTGAGGTGAAGGGAGAAGCTGAGGGAAAAACAACATAGGAAGGTTTTATTGCACTAAATCTACATTTTAATAAATTATTTTTCAGTGGTTTAGAAATAAGCAAAATATTGCTATTAAACTTGGTTAGTAGATTTGCTAATGGAACCCCAATCTAGGGTGTTCTTACCATGGAAGACTCTCAAGTCTTGTGTTCCTGAGCAAGGTGGGAATGATAGCAGAAACCTATAAGAATAGCTGGAAAATCAGGTGGGTGTAGGCCCACCTCCAAGGATCTATAATACCACCTTTATCACCATCTCTTAATTTAGTAAACACTTATTTATCCATGGATGCTAGGAAATGCAATAGGACCCAGTATGAATGAGTCAGTTGATTTTTAAAATTAATTTTTATTGGTATATTGTTGATTTACAGTGTTGAGTTAGTTTCTGCTGTATAGCAAAGTGAATCAGCTATCAGTTCAGTTCAGTTGCTCAGTCGTGTCCAGCTCTTTGCAACCCCATGAATCATAGCACACCAGGCCTCCCTGTCCATCACCAACTTCTGGAGTTTACCCAAATTCATGTCCATTAAGTTGGTGATGCCATCTAACCATCTCATCCTCTGTCATCCCCTTCTCCTCCTGTCTTCAATCTTTCCTAACATCAGCTATACATATACATATATTGATTCTCTTTAAAATTATTTTCCTATGTAAGTCATTAAAGAGTATAGAGTAGGGTTGCCTGTGCTGTAATGCTGGTGCTGCTGCTGCTGCTAAGTCGCTTCAGTCGTGTCCAACTCTGTGAGACCCCATAGACGGCAGCCCATCAGGCTCCACCATCCCTGGGATTCTCCAGGCAAGAATACTGGAGTGAGTTGCCATTGCCTTCTCCAATGCATGAAAGTGAAAAGTGAAAGTGAAGTCGCTCAGTCGTGTCCGACTCTTAGCGACCCCATGGACTGCAGCCTGCCAGGCTCCTCCATCCATGGGATTTTCCAGGCAAGAGTACTGGAGTGGGGTGCCATTGCCTTCTCCAGTGCTGTACTGTAGGTCCTTATTAGTTATCTGTTTTATATATAGTGAAAGACACTCAGTCATGTTCAACTGTTTGCAACCCCACAAACTCTATAGTCCGTGGAATTCTCCAGGCCAGAATACTGGAGTAGGTAGCCTTTCCCTTCTCCAGGGGATCTTCCCAACCCACATATCGAAGTCAGCTCTCCTGCATTGCAGGTGGATTCTTAACCAGCTGAGTCACCAGGGAAGCCCAAGAATATTGGAGCGGGTAGTCTATCCCTTCTCCAGTGGATCTTCAAGACCCAGGTATGTCAATTTCAATCTCCCAATTTATACCCCTCTCATTTTCCCCCTGGTAACCATAAGTTTGGTTCCTACATATATGACTCTATTTCTGCTTTGTAAATAAGTTCAGTTGTACCATTTATTTTTTAAGATCCCACATATAATTAGTATCATACGATATTTGTCTTTCTCTGTCTGACTTCATTCAGTATGATTTGCATATATGCTTAAATAGCTAACTCTGGGTGGAGAAAACTTGACTGTGGGGAATTTGTTCATGTCATCCAGTCCTTGTCATAAGCATGTTACTGAGATGATTTTTAATATAAGCCTAGTTAGAAACATGGGTGAAGTCTTGGTAAGATCTTAACGGGTCCACAGTCTTTTTCTTTC
The DNA here is from genome assembly GCF_027580195.1 of Bos mutus. NCBI lineage: Eukaryota > Metazoa > Chordata > Mammalia > Artiodactyla > Bovidae > Bos > Bos mutus. Next base: position 55,350,016 of record NC_091617.1, read on the forward strand.
TATGCAAACAAAATTAAGTCTGGGAGAAATTTTATGTTGGCACAGTAAATAGAGAAAAAAATGTGTACTCATTAAGTACCTAATCTAATTGAAAGGACACCTGCAGGTTTTATTGATTAGGTATCCTAGCAATAACTCTGTTGCTTTAATTAGTTCTCTTATAATTACATGGAGATTAATTTTCACTGTGAGTATCAAATCACAGATATCAAATAAAAATATTTATTGAGTGTTTACTTAGTGTGAATCATTGTGAAATGAGAATTGGAAAATCTAATGAGGTCATCACATTTTCCTTCCATTTAAGAATAATGTTATTTGTCTTCTCCAATATTTCTTCTAGAACCTTGTGTGATATAATTTTGACTGTCTTATCCTAAGTCACAAATTTTGCCAGAGAACTTATCATTTTTACAGATGAGTAGCCTGATTCTTTTTTCACCCACTTGGACAATCCTCTTGTTCTTAACTGCAAAGCCTTTCTTTTTATTGTAAGCCTAGCTAGCACTGTTATTGCTGTTGTTTAGTCACTAAGTCATGTCCAACTCTTTGAGACTCCATGGACTGCAGCATGCCAGACTTCTCTATCCTTCACTATTTCCCAGGGTTAGCTCAGAATCATATGCATTGAGTCCATGATGCTATTTAGCCTTCTCATCCTCTGCTGCCCTCTTCTTTGCCTTTAGTCTTTGCCAGCATTAGGGTCTTTTCCAGTAAGTAGACTCTTCACAAAAAAGTATTGGAGCTTCAGCTTCAGGATCAGTCCTTACAATGAATAGTCAGGGTTGATTTCCTTTAGGATTGACTGGTTTGATCTACTTTCAGTCCAAGGGACTCTCAAGAGTCTTCTCCAGCACCACAATTCAAAGGCATCAGTTCTTCAACAGAGTTACCATTGATTGAGTACGTTTGAGACCACCCCAGGGCACCTGGAAAGAGGAGTGCATGAAATGAGGAGTGCAGGAACTGCCTTCGTATGAGATCTTTCAATCTTGGGCCTTTCTTCTGTAGTGCTGCTAAGCCATCTGTCACATTACTTTGTTCCTAAAGTTCACTGAGTCTTGACAGCTGTCAGGCAAGACTTGATAGAGCAACAGTATAATTAATATGCTTGCAAAGAGACTGGGACAAAGATGCCGTGTGCTTCCTCATACATAAGCTCACTTGTCTTCACCAAGCACTTATTAACTATTCTGTTTGGAGAGTGATCCATAATGTGACACACTACAAAGGCCTTGAGATAAGACTTGAATGAGTTTTTTCTGACTTGTCCAGTTGTGTTTATGAATTTCTTAGAGCTCACCTTTTCTGGTGAGCTTGACAATCACACACACTGGCACAGTCAGGGTCTGCAGTGACAGGTTCACCTGGATCGGTGCTCCTTCCCTTCAGGATCATTGTTCCAGTCTGTGGTTATACACTGTGTGAGTTTTTGGATGAATACTTACCTTCCCTCTACTGTTAGCTCCACAAGACAAACTCAACTTTGAATCCATAGTATGTAGCAGTGCCTGGCATATAAGGTATCCAATGAACATTTGCTGAAAGAATGAATGCATTAGTACATAAAAGAGCAAAAAGGCCATAGAGCCACATTTCAGGATGTGGTTAAGAAGAACTAGTTGGTAAAGGATGGGGAAGCCAGGAAGCAATATACACATGCAGTGAGACAGAAATATTTCATTGTGGAAGAGTAAACAGTCCACACTCGTAGGACCCCTTGTGCCTAGTCTTCCAAGCTGACTAGGGGTGACCTCACCATAAAAGTGCTATCGAGGCTACATTGCCTGTGCACCTCTGACAATGGGGAGCCTTCATGGACGACCTTGCTGAAAAGGGCATGAGATCAGGCAAAAGGAGAAAAGTTCACAGCTTGGCGGTAGAGAGGACTTGAGAAGGCCACCTTGTGTAGCCCCCAGCCTTCATACAGGTATATCCATAGATGTGGCATCCATAGATAGGAATTGGGGACTGTCGGAGTTCAAAGTCATGGTTATCTCCAGAAAATTATTTGAGTCTGTTTCAAAAAGAACAGTTTAGACTTTTCCCAGTATACAATTAGTCAGATCCCTGTTAGCCTGGAGATGGATTATCCAAACTTTTTGAATCTTCTTAGAAAGTGATGAGATAAGAGAGTGGAGCAAGTCGCCATGACTCTCCATATGGGGGTACTTTCTCACAGCTGTGATGCGGTGCTAAGAGGAGGTGTAGATCACACATGGGAAGAGGTGTAGACCACGCAGTATGCTTCAGATTCTCTCTTGAATCAGCCACAGTAGCAACACCAGAAAACAGAAAATCCAACTTTCATTGCCTCGGTGAAGTTAAATTTACACGTGCAGTGCGGAGTGTGACTTGACTTGGTGGTTTCAACACTGTGGTGTCAGGAAGCTCTCTGGAGGAACACCTGTCAGCAATGTTGGTTTTGCAGGATGGGCTCAGTGCTGCCCAGGCCCCTTCACCCCCGCCCCCCCTCACTCCATGCAAGGACATATGTGTCGGGAGGGCACACGTGCTTCTCCTGACCAGATCCTAAATAGAAAGAGCACATCCCGAAGGGAGCAGAGCAGGGTAAGGGCTGCTGACAGCACCACAACATGGCAGCTACGATGAGGAATTGAAACCCCTTCTAATCAGTACTGTCAAAAGTCCTTGGAGGATCTGGTGATCTCGTTTCCCTTTAGGGGCTTCCCTGGTAGCTCAGACAGTAAAGAACCTGCCTGCAGTATGGGAGACCCTGGTTCCATCCTTGGGTCAGGAAGATCCCCTGGAGAAGGGAATGACAACCCACATCAGTATTCTTTCCTGGAGAATTCCATGGACAGAAGAGTTTGGCTGGCTATAGTCCATAAGGTTGCAAAGAGTCAGACACGGCTTAATGTACTGTTCCCATTTTAACCCCAAGACAACACAGACACTGGAGGCTGTCTCCGAAGAACATGGGGATCAGAGTGGCTCAGAGGGTCTGTCTCAGGGGTCATGGGTGTGAGTGGTCAGGGGGCAACCCTGAGGTCAGGTCTTCCTGCTCCTTTCTAGTAGAACTATAGGTCACACCCAGGAAGCAGCCGCTCCTGGGTGAATCCTGATGCCAGGTGAAGAGAAATGTTGTAGAAGATCAACTGGTGACACGTTCTTGAGGGATGGTGAGATGTGTCATAGCCACAGCTGACTGGGGACGGTCTTCCCTGAGGGGCCACGCTGGGCTCATTACCTACATTCACAGTGGGCTGTAGGAGCAGGAGGGGAGGCAGAAGCAGGTGATGGGACAGGCCAGCCTGTTGATATGGAAACCAGGGAGCCCTGGACAGTGTCTTCTAGTGGGGACAATGTCTTTCTTCCACTGCCTAGAATAAGAAGAGAATTAATTAATGGTTTTTAATCCATAGTGAAAGTTAGCATTTTTGCTTAAACAGCCAAAGGAAAACTCATTCTACACCCACCCCCTTACCAGGCCGTGACGTGATGAGTACCAGGTAAACAGAAAGCAGTGAAAGTGGCCGCTCTTCTATAGAAGGGCTTTCATTCAGTCCTGTACCTGAGTCTGCTTATGCCAGGTATGCTGCTGAGAACGTACTGCCCTCTCATCTCTGCCTTTCAACAGTGGCTTGAGGCTCCTGCCTGGACTCTTGCAGACTGGTGCTTCCTGAGCTTTAATGCACCTATACATCACCTGGGAAATGTTTAAACATAGACTCAGATTATTCAGCAGATCTGTAATAGAACCCAGGAGCCTGCAATTCCAATAAGCACCTGGGGCCACACTTCGAGTAACAAGATTGTGGACCAGTGGTTTCCAAACTTTGTTGCACATTGAAGTCACTGAGGTCTCTTGTTGGAGGCCTGATTTAGCAGGTCTGGAGTGAGGCCCGACATTCAACATGTCTATCACATTTCCAGGGGATGCCCCTACTCTAGCTCTGTGGGCCACGTGAAGCAGCCAAGTCTTGATAGCTGTCTCTCAAATTTTAGTGCACCTAAGAATCACCCCAGGAGCTCATAAAAATGCAGATTCTTGAGTTGCACTCCCAGAAAATCTAATACACTCTTTCTAGGAGACTCTGGAAATGCAAAACTTGAGACTTTTTATTGCTATGAAATATTCTGTGGAAGTTATAATTAAGGGAGAAAAAAATACACATTGGATTTTTTTCAAAATCTTTTTCTTATTCTGTATTTTGACAGTTTTTGCATGCCTGTACTTTTTAACATTTTTATTAGATCCTAGAGTAAGTCTGCCACTCACGTAAGCAAGGAGAAGTTGTCGGTGGATGACACTCATCACTGTCGATCTTCTTGGGATCAAGCACAGGATAAAGGACACTACAGCAGGGACAAGTTGTAACCAAGTGGTAGGTTTCATTGAAAAAGTCTTCTTAGTGAAGTAATTGAGTTCTGAACCTTTCAAGTTATAGTTGTAAAAGGAGAGCCTATAAATTATTTGGGGATATGCCAATAAATGGATCTTCTGGATCTCTGGCTAAGAATTCCCCCACATAGCAGATCTAGACTGTGGTATAGGAATTTGCATTTGTACAAACTATTTATTTGATTCTTGTGCCCACTCTTGAGAAACACTGCCAGAAGAAGCTCATTGTGTGACATGATTCTGCACTGTTCAGTTCTTTTGTTGTTGTTAACACTCTGTTCACAAGTAATGTAGTGATTTTCAAACGGCTCTTGAGAGGCTTATGGATCTGTATATGTGCCTCTGGAGCCACCCACCAGAAGCTGGCCAGAACCTAGAGGCCCTAGTTCTCTACCCCTTGATTCCACATCAGAACATCTGAGCTTTAATGTATATAGTCATTCATAAAGGGACAGCACATAAGAGTTCATTTGAAACAAGAGTGCACTGTTAACAGCAAAGCAGAATGCCATTGTGAGCAGTAACACTATTTGAAAGCCACTGGACCATGTGGGTTCTTTCCAAGCTCTGAGTCAGGCTGCCTTGTCTTGCCAGCCTGCTGAAGCTAGGTTCTATACAAGCTTCACCTGCATGCCAGGCCCTCTGGTGCCACTGCCAGTCCAAGCAGGGAGCTTTGCGGCTGCCTCAGCACCATCCCCTGGGGAGGACTGGATTCCTCGTGCTGCCTACAATGATGCCTGGGCCCTGTGGTCACCAGCAGGTGGCTGTTGTCTCTACTGATGGCTTAAGTGTGTGCCCAGTTTCCTGGGGAGAGGCAGTGAGGCTTAAGGAAGAGAGGAAAGACTTTGAGTTAGACAGAGTCAGACAGAGTTAGAGTCTAGCCTGGACTCTGCCATTTCTTACCTCTTTGATCTTGAGCAAACTGTCTCACGTCTCAAGGTCTGCTTTTCAAGTGTGAGCATAGGAGTATTCACCTTTCAGGATTGTTATGAGGATCCAATTAAATATGTAAAGAGCCTGATATTCGAAGCTGCTCAGTGAGGGGAAACTTCTTTTTAATCACAGCTTAAGGTTTGTGCTGCCAGAGTATTTGTGTTGCTGGATGTAACATCACTAGGCATTCCAGACTTTACAGGGGGTTCATATTTAGTTTCAGATCGTAATTTAAAGTTATTTGGAGGTAAAAGATATTTTGTATGATGGTGCTCAGTTAAGTGTAAAATATTTGACAAATGTCTCACCATAAAAGATCTTGAGGGAAAAAATTGGCTGGGATTTGAGCAAATAATAAAGAAGTTTAGGGGAATCAGACCACAGATAGGAGCTTATTGTCTATCCTAGATTTGTAAAAACATTTCCCCAAATTAGCATCAGTTCTTATTCTCATTATAAAATGCCAATAATACAGCATTTCAGTTTGAATTTCCTGCTTTAGCTCCTTATAAGGAATTCTGCAGTAACATTAGACTTTCAGATTTAAATTGCAAGGTGACCTACTTACTAGTATCATCAGTATCATTATCTACATTTTATTGAATGCTTAGATCTCCAGGTATTGTTAATCATTTTACACACTAATTTCAACACCAGTGACTGTCTATACGAGGCAGTATTGCCATTCTCATTTTACAGGGTGCATTTACTGAAACCCACTGGTAAAGAACTTGCCCAGGATAACAAACCTAGCCAGTAGCAAGTGGCACTGGAGTCCTGGTTGTCTGCCTCAAGTCCACATTGCAAATTAGCTTTAAAAACACAGAGCCACTTGGTTACTTTCAGTCAAGACTTAAACAGAAGAGGGAAAACAGGGCTCCAGCAATAGCCTGTCTGTGGTTCTTTTCCCTCTAGTTCATCTGTCCTCCCAGTGAGCAACTGTTCCACTCAATGTTTAAGCATTTGAAAAATGAAAGAAAAGCAAAATTATTGTTAATTGATTCAGAAACAGGGGAATGAGTGCTTATATATTTCCAAGATTGAGATAATTTCCCTCAACATAAACACATTAGTCATAATTATCAAGTGCATTCACCAAGTAGATGACATATGTCATTGTGTGTAACATTCATGCCACCCTATGAGACGTCATCACCCCCATGGGAACCAGGGCATAGAAATTTTGAGTTACTTTAGTATAGTCACTTTGTTAGTAAGTAGTGGAACCACTAACACCTGTTGGACCTAGTCCTTTTGCATCTGATTCTGAAATGCGTGGGCTTAACCTCTATATCACACTGTCTCCAGTTTCTGCTGATTTTTGTTGAGCAAGCCTCTTCTGTGGAGGAATCTCATAAATCTTCAAAGATGTGTGATTAGGTCTTCATCGGGTGGGTGGTTTATCAGTCTGCTTTTGTATCTTCCTGATAAGTGTCAGGTGATTTACAAGACCATTTCTGAGAGGCATGAGATAAATAGGGAACCTAGCAGGTGACTTGAGTTCCTCTGGATGGAAGCAAACCAGGCTATGATCCGTGCCATCTTGTTTACTTTTCATTCTAAACAATCATCAGCTGAAGAGCAGTAATCTTGCCCTATAAGAGACAGATGTTAGTATCTGTCTCTGCATTCCTTGAATTTATATTGTCCTGGTTAAAAGACACAAGGCAACAAAAAAAGACAGAATACGTGTGCCTTTTTATGGGATCAAAACATGTATACAAACAGTTTGATCTTTATGTTAGCTTCATAGTGTTCATTAATAAAGTTTACTAAGGTTTTCTGTTGCTGAAGCTGAAGCTCCAATACTTTGGCCACCTGGTGAGAAGAGCTGACTCATTGGTAAAGAACCTGATACTGGGAAAAATGAAGGCAGGAGGAGAAGCGAGCAACAGAGGACGAGATGGTTGGATGGCATCATCGACTCATTGGACATGAGTTTGAGCAAGCTCCGGGAGATGGTGAAGGACAGGGAAGCCTGGAATGCTGCAGTCCATGGGGTTGCAAAGAGTTGGACATGACTGAGTGATTGAACAGAACTGAAACTTTCCTACATAAATAATTTCTCTTAATCCTCAAAACACACAGGGAGTATAGATTACTGTTAGAGAGTGTATGGATAAGGAAAACTAGATTTTATGAGTGAATAAGTCACCCAAGTAACAGAGCTAGTAAGTGGCAGGGTTGGTATATTAACTCACATTTTCAGCAGAAAAGCCCATTGTCCTTTATCAATCGAAGGTGATAATCACTTTAATGTTGCTTCAGAGTGGTATTTATGTTTTTCTTTGACATTTAAGGTCTTTTCGTCTTGTTTCTCCATGTTGTCTTGTGTGTATATAGATCCCTTATGCATGATTGTTAACACAACACTGGAGCGTCAAGCTATCTAAGCCTTTCAGCCTTTTGAATTATCCTGTATTTTCCATCTCAAAACACTCTCATTGGAGCTCATCACAGCACTGCTTTGTGATCCATCAGTCTTCTAGGACGACTTGGATGATGTGGTGGTGGTAGTGGTTTAGTCGCTAAGATGTGTCCTACTCTTGCGATCCCATAGACTGTAGCCCACTAGGCTCCTCTGTCCATGGAATTTTCCAGGCAACACTTATGGAGGGGGTTGCCATTTCCTCTCCAGGGTATCTTCCCAACCCAGGGATCGAACCCAGGTCTCCTGAACTGCAGACAGATTCTTTACCAACTGAGCTACCAGGGAAGCCCACTTGAATGGGATAGTTATACCTATCTGTGAAAAAGATTTAAACCTCTGTTGAAAGTTGTATGTTTTTAAAGTGTAGTCTTATGACAACATTCTCAGGTGAACTTAACTGTGTGATAGAGATGTGGTCTTCTTTTATTTACATTTGAATCATTTAAAAATGATATTAGACTAGTCCAACAGAAGATGTCCTTATACAATAGGAAAGCATCTGTAATGTAATGGGCTTTCTTGGGTCCAGGCAATAGAGAGGAAGAAGAAGAAAACAGATTGAGAGATGAAATCCTAAACATTGTGAAGGATCTCTTCAATCCTTCTAACTATTGGTAGATGAAATCCTAAACATTGTGAAGGATCTCTTCAGTCCTTCTAACTGGGCCATGTTTGAAAGTGAAGTATCAGTCACTGAGTTGTGTTAACTTTTGCAACCCCATGGGATTGTAACCAGACTCCTCTGTCCATGGAATTCTCCAGGCAAGAATACTGGAGTGGGTTTCCATTCCCTTCTCAGGAGATCTTCCCGACCCAGGGATTGAACTCAAGTCTCCCATGTTGCAGGCAGCTTCTTTACTGTCTGTGCTACCTTAGGTCACTATTGTAGTGACTGCACTAACATTAAAAGGGGCTTTGCTAAAATATTTCTGAAAATTTACTAATGACTGTAACACACTTAGTAATATTTTAAAAGTTACAGAAAATAAATTATATGAGGGTTCTCATGTGTTCCTGCAATGATAATACATATCAGGATCAGAATGAAAATATAGATTTCTACTGCCTTTGAAATGCTTTTTGAAGCAAGTTGGGTAAATAATAATTTTTAAAATTAATTTCTCTTCAAGTCAAACTGGCTAACATAAACCTGGTTCAGAATAGCTTTTGGTTTTCTGTAGCTCATGTGGAATGAATATTCTCTAATTGGAACTTGGCATTCAAACCAGTTGGTAACAAGCAACTATTTCACAGTATTGTAAATTAAGATCACTCTAGGTGATCTTGGTTATTCTGAAAGGGTATCAAATCTATCAAAGTATATTTACTACGCATCTACTATAGGTATGAATATAGTTTTAATTGTATACAGTTTGACTGCTACTCCCACACTCACCTTCCCATTGATCTGATAGCTATATTTAAACTTTCTGTAGGATCAGTGGCACCCCACTCCAGTACTCTTGCCTGGAAAATCCCATGGACGGAGGAGCCTGGAGGGCTGCAGTCCATGGGGTTGCTAGGAGTCAGACACGACCAAGCGACTTCACTTTCACTTTTCCCTTTCATACATTGGAGAAGGAAATGGCAACCCACTCCAGTGTTCTTGCCTGGAGAATCCCAGGGATGGGGGAGCCTGGTAGGCTGCCGTCTATGGGGTCACACAGAGTCGGACACGACTGCAGCGACTTAGCAGCAGCAGTAGGATCAGTGCTTAGACAGTCAGCAGACCTAACCCATCAGCTGTCTGGATACATTCATCTTCCTACTAGCATAAGTACAGTGCTCTTTTAAAACCGAATTGGGGTTTTTCATGGTTATGCATAGTTTCTGACCAGAAACATTGGCTCCATTCTTTCCTGGTAGTTGCATTCTAAAGTAGCTCCAAACTTCTATTTGTGTGTTCTGCTGATTCCTAGACCCTGATCATGGTTTACTTATAGTTTCTGATTCCCATTAGTTCTGACTTGCAGTTTCTTTGTTTTGTCCATATTTCTTCCCATATCGTGATTTATAGAATTTAATCATTCATTTTTGATATCTGTCAACACCTTGTCCAACCAAATGTAATCTCATGCCAAGAGTTACAACTGAAAGCTACGATTTATTGAGAGTTTATTATGTGCCAAGTTGTATACCAGGGAATTACACATTAAAATTAGTAAAAATATAATAGTAACTGAAATTATTTTATATTCTACTTAATACACATTAAATATTATTTACTATAAATTACTGATATTATTATTACTAATAATTATTAATTACATGGTAACCTGGTGATGTACATATTCTTAAAATTTCGATTTTACAGATAAGAAAGCAGAAACTCAAGAGATGGAGGTGACCAATTACATCACAATAACTATGATCTCAAGAATCTGTCTAAATTTAATGAGATATGTGCTTAGGGATCAGTTGACTGTTATCCACAATAAAAACAACAGGAGTTCAGGTGAGAGAGAATATTTTGACATTGGTTTTGGAAAGTTTTTTAGGAGGTAACAGAATTAAGCTGAGTTCACAGTTCACATTAAATGCCGGATAAGATGCAGTTCTCATTAAAGTTTTACAGATTTACTCATAAATCCTGCACATTTCTTTTAAAGTTCATTTTTATTAGTACATACTTTTGAGTTATTGTGAGTGATATCAGTTTTTCCTTGTTTTCTTCTAACTGTTCTTTCTGGTACATAGAAAATCTATTGAATTGGGGGTATTTATTTTCTAATCTTCAAACCTGGTAAGCTCTCTTATCCTACCCCTTTTGCATTTGATTTTCTTACTTGTCCAAGTAGGCAATAATCATATCATTTTCAAATTAATATATATTTGGTTCCTCTTTGCCAAATGGATATTTCTTAAATTTCACTATAGCATTAAATAATATTGTTTATAACTAGCATCCTCATCTTATTCTGGATTTTAATAGAAATATTTTAGAACTTTACTATTAAATATAATATTGACTATTGGTTTAAGATGAAAATCTTTCTTCAAGTTAAGCGAGCATCTGCCTGGTCATAGGTAACTAGAAGTTCTAAGCAGTAATGGATGTTGATTTAACCAACTTTGTTTGGGGGTGCAGGCATGCATTGGTTGGGTAAGATGTGGATAAGAAAAAGTTGTTTGACTTAAATGTGGAAGAATGGCATGAGCCAAGCAGTGCTGCCATGGAAGTGCACATGCATGCCTAAGTGGACAGGTTTGGTTGAAGAGATGAATTTATGCTGATGAAAGATATGAAGAGATTAGCAATGCAGACCTGAGTAGAAACTTGGAATTCTAGGCTAAGAACTTGGGCTTTTCCCTGTAAAATACATTGTGGAAAGACAGTGAAGAATTTTGGAAAGAGGGATGATATGAACAGTGTGGTCTTTTATTTTTTGCTTGTTTTTTTTTTTTCCTTTTTATAAGTTTGAGCTCTCATTTTTGTTCAGAATCCAGTGGCTAAGAATCTTGTGTGAGGCTATTTTAAACAATGGTATATAATATAATGGACTTCCCTGGTGGCTCAGATGGTAAAGCGTCTGTCTACAATGTGAGAGACCTGGGTTCAATCCCTGGGTTTGGGGACCTGACCAGGCAGCTACCCAATCCCTGGCTTCTGGGGAAGAATCTGACCAGGAAACAAATCAGTTAGTTATATGGGAATGGCAGGTTATCTACCTGGTCTATGGTACCAATGCAGAAATAGAAGGATGAAACCTGCTATATGGAAATGCCAATTTAAAAAGAGATCAGAGAACCAAGAAAAATAAAATCGAGGTGTAAAAAGTCAGAAATAGAAAAATGAAAGGTGGTAACAAATGTGAACTCAAATTTTCTTAAACTGTACAAAACTGGGATGGTCTTGAACAGAATTAAATACAAGTTAACTATGCCTTAGGAGAAAGGTGGGGATACATGTCTGCAAAGGGTCTGAATAACAGCAGTAACTCAAATACTGAAAGTCAGGGCACTTTTCAAGGGCCAGGCCCAGCTAAATTAGCAAGAGGCTCGAGGGTGCTTTCCTCATTAAGATGGAGACCTGAATATCTTGGACGATGGAGAGCCAACAAAGAAAAAGTTTGAGCAAACCAGACATAAGGAGTCATTGATAGAAAAAATCTGAAGTGGTGGGAAAGTGGAAGGTTTGGAAACAGTGGAGTATAAAATCAAGAGGCAGATGTAGAAGTTAATCTAAAAAAGAGGATGGCTATGTAGAGTGCATAGGAACGTGCCCAAAGCATGTACACAGGTATTTTCTGGGAGAGAGAAAAGGAAAAAGGCCTCAAAGAAGAAAAGCATGGCAACAACTACAATGTGAAATTTTTCAGAGAATTAATTAGGGGAAAAAGAATTTCTGAACATTAATTAGGAGAAACTGCCTGAATCTGTCACAGGCTGTTGGACTAGAAGATGAAGTTTACTCAGTGTGTGATCCCTTCTCACTGTTTTCTGGGGCATGAGGTGATGATCAAGGGCTGAGGACTGGCAAGAGGAATGAATGGGAAAGAAGTACAAGGGGGCAAAGAGATCAGTGGCTATAGTGACCCCACCATCACAAGGTTGACCAAAGCATCAAGCCTAGGTGGAAATTCAACCATAATGTGGTATATTATTATAGATTTTATTTATTTAGCACTTTTTTTATGTGCAATTAGGCTTCCCTGGTGGCTCAGTGGTAAAGAATCCGCCTCCAATGCTAGAGATGCAGATTCGATCCCTGTGTTGGTAAGATCCCTTGAGAAGGGAATGACAACCCTCTGCAGTATTTTTGCCTGAGAAATCCCATGGACAGAGGAACCTGTCAAGCTACAGTCCATGGTGTCACAAAGAGTCGAACATGACTTAGCAACTAAACAATAACATGTGCAAAGCAACAGGAAAGAAACAGGCATAATGGCTAGAGTCTTAAACTTTGTAGACCCACTTTAGACACATAGCAAAAAGCCTGGTTCTTGAGCTACCTAATCTCAAAGTAGGAGTTTAGTTAATCATGGTTTACCTTTGAATTGACTCTCTCATGGCTATTATATAAATATATACATATATCCCTTCCCAGTAAAGTGAAAGAGAAATTGTGCTAGAAATCAGTAATTGTGCTAGATCTTTATCCTTACCTCTACCCAAAGCTGTGTGATTTGGGCAGATTGTATCACCTTTTTGGATCTCAATTCCCTCATCTGTTAGGTGATGGAGTAAAAAAGATAAGAAGAGGGAAAAGGAGAGACAGACAGACAGACAGGTGATATAAGGATGAATACCATTTTATAAAAATCCAAGAATCTTGTCACAGGGCACTGGGTGGAGCTCCCTGTGCCCATACAGCAGCTTCCCACTGGCTATCTATTAATATTTTACACATGGTGATGTATCTGTGTTAATCCTATTCTCTGTTTGTCCCACCCTCTCCTTCCCCTGCTACATCCACAGTTTTTTCTCTGTGTTTGCATCTCTATCCCTGCCCTGCAAGCAGGCTCATCAGTACCATTTTTCTAGATTCCGTATGTATGTGTTAATATATGAACTTTGCTTTTCTCTTTCTGACTTAACAAGGACAGATGTATGAATAGATGGCCACTCCATCTCTCTCAGAGGTTGTCAGAAAGAACCTCTGTGGAGAGAACCAAGTGCTCGCCTTATGAAAAGGCTCTCTCTGAAATGGGGATGGAGCTTTTGTTGAATGTGCATAGTTAAAAACTGAGTTTAAATTAAATGTTGTTTTTTTTTAAGTTCAAAATTGATACTACCTTCATTCAGCTTTCCTTAACATTAAAATATTAGATAACTGTTATGCTGCTGCTGAACATTAAAATATTAGATAACTGTTATACATTTGTCAAAACTAAGAAATTAATCTTGTGACAATACTATTAACTACAGACTTCGTATTTTGCCAGTTTTTTTTATGTTAATGTCCTTTTTCTGTAGAAAGATTTGCTCCAGGATAACACATGCATTTAATCAGCATGGCACCTTAGTCTCCTCTAGTATGTGATAGTCTCTCAGTCTTTCTTCATTTTTTATGTATTGAGGATTTTGAAAAGCACTGGTCAGATGTGTTGTAGAATGTCTCTTAGGTTGGGTATGTCTTGTGCTTTCTCATGATTAGCTTGGGCTTATGTGTTCGGGGGAAACATACCAAGAGGCAAATGACCTTCTCATTGCTTCATATCATATGCATGCATGTGTGCTCAGTCATATTTGACTCTTTGCGACCCCATGGGTTATAGCTCATCTATCCATGGAAGTTCCCAGGCAAGAATACTGGATTGGGTTGCCATTTCCTCCTCCAGGGGCTCTTCCCAACTCAGGGATTGAACCCAAGTCTCTTGGGTCTCCTGCATTGGCAAGTGGGTTCTTTGCCACCACACTACCTAGGAAGGCCTGATATCATATTTGGCACAAATTACCAACATGACTGATCAGCATTCACCTTGCGAAGGTGGTATCTGGTGTGTCTTTCCACTTTAAAGTTACTATTCTTTCCTTTTCTATTTTTACTATTTCCTTTTCGTTTTTTACTTTTTTACCATTTTTTTCTATTCTTTGAAAGTGAATCTTTCCTGGAGGAGGCAGTGCCTACATATATTCCTTAGAATTCTTATCTAATTAAAATTTGCCCTTCTCCTCCATTTATTTCTTATCTGGTCATTTACTTACATGGGTGTGGACACATGGATATATATTCAATTTATTGGTTTTTAATCCAGTGCTTTAGTTCATTATTTTGTTGCTCAAATGGTAGTCGTTTTGGACATTGGGAGCTCTGTCAGTTTGGTTCCTGTGTCCTTTAAAAAAAAACAATTGGAGTATAATTGCTTTATAATGTTGTGTTAGTTTCTGCTATACAACAAAGTAAATCAGCTATATGTATACATATATCCCCTCCCTCTTGAGCCTCCCTCCCATCTCACCCACTCGTCACACCCCTCTATGTCATAATAGAGCTCCAAGTTGAGCTCTCTGCTATACAGTCAGTCAGTCAGTTCAGTCACTCAGTTGTGTCTGACTCTTTGCGACCCCATGAATTGCAGCACGCCAGGCCTCCCTGTCCTTCACCAACTCCCGGAGTTCACCCAAACTGATGTGCATCGAGTCGGTGATGCCATCCAGCCATCTCATCCTCTGTCGTCCCCTTCTCCTCCTGCCCCCAATCCCTCCCAGCATCAGAGTCTTTTCCAATGAATCAACTCTTCGCATGAGGTGGCCAAAGTACTGGAGTTTCAGCTTTAGCATCATTCCTTCCAAAGAACACCCAGGGCTGATCTCCTTTAGACTGGACTGGTTGGATCTCCTTGAAGTCCAAGGAACTCTCAAGAGTCTTCTCCAACACCACAGTTCAAAAGCATCAATTCTTCGGTGCTCAGCTTTCTTCACAGTCCAACTCTCACATCCATACATGACCACAGGGAAAACCAAAGCCTTGACTAGACGGACCTTTGTTGTCAAAGTAATGTCTCTGCTTTTCAATATGCTCTCTAGGTTGGTATAGCTTTTCTTCCGAGGAATAAGCGTCTTTTAATTTCATGGATGCAGTCACCATCTGCAGTGATTTTGGAGCCCCCAAAAATAAAAAGTCTGACACTGTTTCCACAGTTTCCCCATCTATTTCCCATGAAGTGATGCCATGATCTTAATTTTCTAAATGTTGAGCTTTAAGCCAACTTTTCCACTCTCCCCTTTCACTTTCTTCACACTGTTTCACACATGGTAGTATATATATGTCAACCCTAATCTACGTTTGTCCCACCTTCTCCTTCCCCTACCTCTTTATCCTCAAGTCCATTTACTATGTCTATATCTCTATTCCTGCCCTGCAAATAGGTTCATCAGGACCATTTTTCTAGATTCCATATTTATGCATGTCTTTCTGACATGCATCCATCTTCTGTCCTCTTTCTTTTCCTTTTGTTCTCTCATCTTTAAAGCAGTTTCTTTCTAGCAGTACAAGATGCTCCAGGCTCATCTTTATTTTTGCTGCCCCAGCCTAAGAATTAGCCACATCTCCAAGGAATGCTGTTCACTAACTAATTTTTTATTCATGAACTCAGAATCTTAAAATGAAGTTTATTTTTCCTTAAGTGTCTGAAGGCTGATGCAAATTTGCAGATGGTCCATCTTATGCAAATGGATCTTCCCTTGCTCTTTTAACTTTACAGTGTCAGAAATTGTATTTGACATGCAATTGAAAAACATCAGTTATCAGAAAGCTTATTGTTGTGGTTTAAACGAGATGAATGTCAGCCATATAAGGTCTGAAATGGTGAATATTATTCTTGTTCAGTCAGATCTTGGGCAACCAGGAATGATTTCATTAAATTCTTCTCTAAAAAATAGTGTAATGGCAATGTATACATCTGAGTTAGTGGAGGTGATTAGTATAAATCTGTTAGCTTGCACTTTCTAAATATTTCCTAGTTTATCTGTTCTGAAATATGTTACCAACATTGTTGAGCTCTGGACAGCTGGCCGGAACTAAATGCAAGTGATTTTTCCCCATGAGCCATATGTTCTGGGAATCACTCTGCTGATAGATTTATAGCCCTTTTCTGTGATCAGGAGGAAAGTAGGTATGTCTCTAAAATACACTACACATACTCTATGCACAACCAAGGCAAGCAGCAATTTATTGCCACTTCTCTGGTATTATGCATACAAAAGGAACAGAAGCTAGATTGTCAGTGTGGGAAAAGATACACTACAGTGGTTTTTGCAGGAGACCACATTTTTCCTGAAATAGTCTTTTGTTTAATTCATTTCTTTCCTTAAAATATTATTGCAACCTTCCTAGATAAATTGACTTTGCTTCTCTAACTCCCACATCAAAGTATTTCACAGGGCAACATCCTAATATTGAAAATTTAAGAAGAAAAAACTGTTTTCTTAATAAACTTATAATCTCCACGAGACAGTAGTTATTTGATTTAGTGCTCCAATATGTTCTCTTTAATGATAAATTGCTTTGGTGATGGTCAAATATTAATAGTTTCATTGTCATGTTTCTTCATTTCAATGGTGTATGTACTACCAGGAGACATAAACTAAACATTTATAACAATTAAATTATGTTGGGGAAAGAATTAATTCAGCTTATATTTGAATATGGAGAACTAGTCTGGCCTTGAAAAAACTAATTGATGAAAACCTTTGTTTCAGCACTTCTGCTTTTGCATTATTAAAAGAAATTTCTGATAATCTCATTTCCTGTATAGTCCAAATAGGCTATGCTGGTCAAGTTTCCATTCTGCCTCATCATTCATGATGTCTGTAGCTCCATGGAAACAAGAAAAACAGAAAAGAAGGAAAGGTAGGACCCAGGAGTAATAATTACATCACCAGATTTTATGCTATTAAAAAGTGCCTTCTTGTGCTCCATCTCTTTTGATAAGTCCTAATCACCTTTGCCGGAGAAGGCAATCGCACCCCACTCCATTACTCTTGCCTGGAAAATCCCAGGGACAGAGGAGCCTGGTAGTCTGCAATCCATGGGGTCACTAGAGTCGGACACGACTGAGCGACTTCACTTTCACTTTTCACTTTCATGCATTGGAGAAGGAAATGGCAACCCACTCCAGTGTTCTTGCCTGGAGAATCCCAGGGACAGGGAAGCCTGGTGGGCTGCTGTCTATGGGGTCACACAGAGTCGGACACGACTGAAGCGACTTAGCAGCAGCAGTAATCACCTTTACCCAGACACTGGTTAGGGTAGAGCTTCTTGGGTGTCATTTCAAACATCTAACTGCTTTCACTGACATCAAGACCAGAGTACCACATGAGGATAAATATTCAGGACTTCTTTACACATCTGAGCAGCCTGAGGGTTTCCAAGGAATGCAGGTCTCCCTTGACCCAAATCTCTATAATGTGCATTTAGTCAGAGAAAGTGAAAGTTGCTCAGTCGTGTCCGACTCTTTGCGAACCCAAGGATTACACAGTCCATGGAATTCTCTAGGCCAGAATACTGGAGTGGGTAGCCTTTCCCTTCTCCAGAGGATCTTCCCAACCCAGGGATCAAACCCAGATCTCCCGCATCGCAGGCGGATTCTTTACCAGCTGAGCCACATGGGAAGCCCTAGTCAGAGAAACCAGCAAATAAAGTGCACACAAATATAGTGGAAGGATTACTAAAAGGGCAACATCTGCATTGAAGAACTGAAAAATAAGAATGACCTAAACATAAGGATACAAAAAGTCCTGTTGCTGTTACTGTTTCCAGTTTTATGAATTAGGAGACTAGCCCAAGGAGAGAGATTTTAGGTAGAACGGGAGAGGTGCTGTGGTGACAGAGATCCAGGAAGCAGACAAGTCTGCCTAAACATGACCATCCCAGCAGTATCAACTTTCCAAAGATACACCTAGTGTGACTGAAGCATCAGTTTTCAAAGTTAGAAGGAGCCTCAGAGATTTTCCCCATTTAAAAATATGAAACAAGGTTGAAAGTCATGTTTGTCCAACCTCATTCAGGCATATAGTCTCTCCTATGTTTAAAGACTGCCCCAAAGGATATGGAACCCTTTCCTCCAGGACCCCTTCCAGAGTTTGTCATTGTTAACTATTTTTCCTAGAGTCCAGCTAAAATCACTCAGGCTGCAGTTTATGCCCTTTCCCTTGAGAAATAGGATAAAACAAAATACATATACTCTTGTTTGTGCATCGTCCTATTTTATGGAAAAATCTTTGACTTAAGGAAATATGATCTGGGAGAATTTATTCTTAGAACTGACTGAAAAAGATCTGATTTACACCTCATTAACCCCACTTTTTCAGAGAAGGCAATGGCACCCCACTCCAGTACTCTTGCCTGGAAAATCCCATGGACGGAGAAGCCTGGCAGGCTGCAGACCATGGGGTCGCGAAGAGTCAGACATGACTGAGCGACTTCACTTTCACTTTTCCCTTTCATGCATTGGAGAAGGAAATGGCAACCCACTCCAGTGTTCTTGCCTGGAGAATTCCAGGGAAGGGGGAGCCTGGTGGGCCGCCGTCTATGGGGTCACACAGAGTCGGACACGACTGAAGCGACTTAGCAGCAGCAGCAGCAGCAACCCCACTTTTTCAGGAAGGCCCTTTTTCCACAACTTCACTGAAGCTGAAGCATTGCTTCTTACAAATAGACTTTCCCCTCACAATAATATCTTTGTCTTTAAATACAAAACATTGGTAACTTCTTCTCAAGGGGATCTTCCTGGATCAGGGATTGAACCCACATCTCCTGCATTGGCAAGCGGATTCTTTACCACTGAGCCAGCCACCAGGGAAGCCCACACAGAGCAGTATCTACTCTTGAAAGTGAGGTTGAGATGAACATTTCACTTTGCATTTATGAACTGAGATCGTTAATGGAGTAGCCTGAATGTTAGATTAATATCATCAGAAAGGGATGGTTCAGGGATGGTGCAACTTTGAAGAAAGAGGGGCACGAAGCAAAGACCGATGAGGATAGAAATCATTGAAGAAGAAAGACAATGACAAATTGATCTTCTGAATAAACACATAAACAAAGGATTTCCAGTGTACCAGTTCCTCTCAGGTTGACAGTTAAATGTCTACCTATTGGTAGAAAAATATCCACTTGACAGTAAAGTGACCAGTAATGTTTGAGAAAATGAAAAGCTATTAAAAAGCAATAATAGTATCAAACAGGCAGTGAGAGGTTCAGAGAACCTCATCAACAGAAGGAAAGTAAGCTACTTGCTAAAGACAACCCATTCTAAATGTAGTTTTGTATCTAGGGCAAGGGGGGAATTGAGAACAAATTCTCCAACAATTGAATTTGTCATAATGGAATGTAAGCACATCAGCCCACCAGGACAAAATACTCAACAAATAGGAAAGTAAGGGAAAAAAAGAACTTTGCCCTTCAGAAATATATTTTTAAACTTTAGATAGCAGGGGTTGAGAGATTTCTTGATGAAAATGCCTCAAGTCCTACTATTGCATTAGCTTTTATGGTTGGAAATTGGAGGATTCACTAAAAGCACCCCGAGATCAAAGGAGAAGGTGAATGCCCTCAGTGCCAATAGAGTGCAGAAATAAGAGAAGCAAAGGCAAAGTTTCCGTGAATGCCAAATGCATGTTCCCCTGGGTAAAAGGGAGGACAGCTGTTCGGTTGCTCCCTGATGGGGTTAATCTTGACAAGTTTTTTTGCAGTTGTTTCATCTTTATGATACTGCAGGATAAAAATAGTAATGTCTGTTAGGGCTTTCTGGTTTTTTAAATGCTTCAAATTACATGACTTTTAATAGCCCATGCTCACAAGCATCCTGTGGGTTAACGCATTTTTATTGTCTGAGATGATCAGAGGCAAGTTGCAGTCCCTTCCAGTCTATCCCCTGCCATGAGCCTTCCAAGTGGTCCTGACCCTCTTTTCCCTGCCAGCCCCTTTTAAGGCCTGGCTTGGTCTCCAGCCCTTGGCACTGACTCCCATTTTCTGATCTGCCTCTGTTTTTGAACTTTTTAAAATGCTCTTGGGGGCACTCCAAGCCCTGTAAACGTTGAAGTCACTCATTCAGTAGCTGTTCATCACCAACCCTTCATCCAACCCCCATCCCCCACCCAGTTAATTCTCTCCTTAACCATTCAAGTAAGTCAGTGGGAAATAAACCCTCAGTTCAGTTCAGTCACTCAGTCGTGTCTGACTCTGTGACTCCATGGACTGCAGCATGCCAGGCTTCCCTGTCCATCACCAACTCCCAGAGCTTGCTTAAACTCATGTCCATCGAATCGGTGATGCCATCCAACCATCTCATCCTCTGTCGTCCCCTTCTGCTCCTGCCTTCAATCTTCCCCAGCATTGGGGTCTTTTCCAATGAATCAGTTCCTTGTGTCAGATGGCCAAAGTACTGGAGTTTCAGCTTCAGCATCAGTCCTTCCAATGCCTATTCAGGGTTGATTTCCTTTAGGATGGACTGGTTTGATCTCCTTGCAGTCCAAGGGACTATCAAGAGTCTTCTTCAACACCACAGCACAGAAATGAACCCCAATATATCCCCAATTGCCCAATATTCCAGCTGGCTCCATTTGTAGGCAATGAAATTGAAACTGAGAGAAGTTACACTGGCCAAGATCATATACTTCACAAATGCCTGAGTTACAACCCAAATTCAAGCTTCCTCTTGTCATCAATAGATCATCCATTAACCATCCATTCCACCATCCCAAATCACTCAATAGCAAATTCTATTTAAATGTAAATTAACTGTTCTTTAAGGATTTCAATACTGGAGCTGCCTCATACTTGTTAAATTTTCAGGTTTAGAGGCAGTACCTCAGGCAGGTTGCTTTGACTTGGTGTAAGTAACAGAGTGACCCAGATAGAACTATGTAGTAAAACTATAGCTACAGTTAGGGATGTGAGTGTGCTCACATGTGTGCATATACGTGTAATTTGGAGGGAAGTTAGAAGGGATGATTAGTGATAAAGTTAAGAAACTGATCAAGGATCTTTTTATGAGGGGTAATATTTCATATTTAATTTTGCCTTGAAGGAATTTAGATTTTGCCTTGAGGATTTGAATGAGTCTCACAATGATCTTAAGCAAGAGAGTAATAGAATGACATTTATATTGTTCATATTACATTTTATGGCCTCACCCTTCTGTGTACCACATATATACTCCCAGCAGAGACTTATTGACATGGACAAAAAGAGATCAGAGTCCTAAGGGGCTTCTCATACCATAGGCAAAGCCAAAGGATCATCTTTCATCAAACAAATTCCAGCATCTATGTTTATTTCTTCTTGATAATTTATAAATTTCATATAAGACATATATTAAATTATATGCATAAAAATATTTAAAATCAGATATCAGTTACAGAATTATTGAACCATTTTCCATCTCATTTTAGAATATAATTGAAAACATTCTGTGTTGTACACCATTTAATTTCCATTAATACTAATACCGTTTTGGAGATGTCTTTGGCTGACCTAGTATTGTTTCCCAAAAGAAGAAAGATAAATAACAAGTTGATTGTTCATCAAATGACATTGCTTTTGTCTGGAAACATATCCCATTGCTGTTGGAGGTTTAAAAAAAAAAGTTAAAAGTCCTGAATTGCCTGAATTGCAGTTTTCTCACATGAATATATAATAAATCATCCTCAAAGCTTGACTGTATAAACAAATAGTTTCTGTTCTAAAAAGGGCTTGCTCTGAGGCCCAGAGAATCAAAACAACTTTCAGGGAAACTAAAATAATATTGTCAGCCTTTATAAATTATCCCTTGGTTTATAATAATAAAATAGCAATGCTTAGACCCAAATAGTGGCATTCACTATGGTCTATACTTCTACCTACAAATACCAGGAGTGTTCCATAAGGCAAATAATCAGCATCCCAGGTAATCAATTCCCGAGAAGTACAAGATGAGTGACTCCTACTAGCTACCGGGCCTACTAGCATGGACACTTGGCCCTAGCACAGAGGGGCTGCAAAGCACTACATTATGATGAATAAAGCAGGAAACAATCATTGGATATTTCAAGAGCTGTAACTTCATAAGAAACTTAAAGCAGAATTCAATCAGTGTACTAGAAGGTGAACCAGAGATCTAAGTCAGAACAAATAATGCCAGGGGATGGAGGATTTAGAGAGCTTAACCCTGAACAATCTTGGCTCTCATTTACTGCAGTTCCCATGTTACTATGTAGTTTGAATATTATCCTGATGAAGATCTGACATCTTACGCATGTCCCAGGCAGGATGTTAATGGGACATCCCTTAAAACTGATTTTTTTTTTTAAGGAAATCAGGGTTCAACATTTATTTATAAGAATAACTCAGGTGTATGAAGGAAGGAAAGGGGAGAAGGGCTCCATTGGCAGCCCCAATTCTGTACTCCACTTGGCAAAACAGAAGGCTGGAATTAGCTTGCTTGATCCTCCTTAGAAAACAGTTTAGGTAACCATCTGTTGATACATATCCCTTGAGAGTTTACTCCTTCACACTAAGTGGCTTATCAACACATTCATTCCAGACACAACAGACCCACTCCCCATGTTTCGCCCCCAGGAGTTCTGGTAAATAAACATTTCTCCCTCTTATTACATTCCATGTAACATTTTAACAGTCAAGTCAACTACCTGGTTGACCTGGCTTTGATCACATTTGGATGTTGTCCATCTGAAGAGCAACCACAAACAGTCAAGGCAGTTTATATATGCTTTGTAGCACATGTATAGTTTACCAAGCTTATTTAAATATACTTCTTCATGTACACACCCTTCTGAGCAAAAGAGAAAGAGTAAATGGCACGCCCAAACAGATCATAAATGGCAGTGCAAGTACCTCGAATTCATGTTCTCTGACTCTAAATTTGGTACTCTTTCCATAATCATGCTTCTATCATTGGGCCTTAGAGTACTTCTCTGTGCCTAGTAATCATTGCAAAAGAAAAAAAAAAAAAAATAGCCCTTGACTCAGATTATTATGATATAAATGAAGGAGGACTTCCAATCTAGGTCAATAGGTATGGTATCTTTGGTGATATTACAAAATGTTTATGATGGTATAAAATAGATTTTCCAATGTTGTCATCATGACTCTGAGAAGCAAAGATATTGAGAGATAAAATTAATAATCCTTGAAGCAACCTGTATAATTTGGAGGCTTCATTAACTCCTGTGTGTCTTGACAATAGTGGAAATTTTATAACTGACTGTTTACTGATATGAATAAACCGAATGTTTCACCACATATATTGTGAACAATTTGGTAGAATGAGCTAAAGAAAACTTTATTTGTAGCTAACAATAGCACAATTTCCATGTCTTTTAAAATTTCCATTTATTTATGTCAGGTTTTCTTTTTAAAAAAATAGACAATTTCAACTAAAGTAAAATTTGTACAAGTTAACAAAAATCTGAATTATAGATGTATTTTTTACATGTAAGTTTTATCACTTTTATATAATTGTAGTATCCAGAGCCAGGATAACATGAAGTTCATAATTAACATATTAAAGTAAAAACCAAGGACAGCTTCACTTTGATTTTATTCAGTTCTAAATCAAAACATGATCACTGGGCACTTGTTCAGTAAAGAGCCCTGGATTTGAATCCCTGCTCTCAAGGTACTTGAGGTGTGGATTCATTGTGCAAATACAGAAGTTTCTATAGTAGCAGGCTTGAAATGTTCATGACAGCTCTCCCAAGTTCTCATTAAAATATCCATGAAAATACAAAAAAAGTTAAAAATAAGCATTGGCAACATCACTGTAAACCCAAGATAAGAGAAGACCACGTGCAAAATACAGGTGGAATTTCAACTAATGGCATCGGCAACAAGGACCCAGCACAGCCAAAAATAAATAAATAAATCTTTTTAAAAAGTAGCTTTCTCTTTTCCACCCTTAGACATAACATAAAACTCAAAGAAAGGGGGTAATAAGAGCACTATCTCCCTTATCACAGCTATAATATACTACACAGGAGACAGTTATAACTTACTAAAATTTCTGAGAAAAAATTACTAAATATATTCAAGGTCTATTGGCTTCATGGAAGAAATCTAGAACATATGATCATATCTGTAAATGTCAGACAAAGTTATCAGAGCATAGATCTTCAAAGTAATTGGCACCCCTAATCAGTGAACTCTGATTTTGAATGATGAGAATAGGAACATTGCCTGGTGAAAGTGAAAAGTGTTAGTCGCTTAGTCATGTTCAACTCTTTTAGACACCATGGACTGCAGCCCACCAGGCTCCTCTGTCCATGGGATTCTCTAAGCAAGAATACTGGAGTGGGTAGTCCTTCCCTTCTCCAGGGGATCTTCCTGACTCAGGGATGGAACCTGGGACTCCTGCATTGTAGGCAGATTCTTTACCATCTGAGCCACCTTTTTTGATTTATTTTGCTGCAATATCTTAAGCAACAGAGAAATCAAAGTTAAGTAAGAAATCACAGAGAGGCCAGATTTGTTGAAAGATATCTGTTGGTAAAGCAGGGGATGAGAGCCTTTGCATATGGTAAGCCACCCTGATAGATTAATTCTAGTGAGTTAGGGGAAATAAAGGCAAAAAGAAGCTATACATGCACACACACACACACACACACACATACATTTTTGTGTGTATTTCTACAAGCTTGAAATATAGAATTGGTCTTTAAACCATAAGAAGCTTCAAATTGAGTATCAGGTCCAGGAATTACATGAATAGTAATAAAATCAAGCATCATTATACAATTATGTAAAGTTTAAAAATAAAATAAAATCAAAAAAAAAAAAACAAAGATACAGAGGAAAGGAATATGGAAGAACTTATAGGTAAAACTGACACATTCAAAAAAAATTTTTGACAGAACAAATAGTAATTGTGTATATTCCAGAAAATTAAAAGTCAGAATCTTTATTGTCTCTTAATTGTCTTTAAAGAATTTCTCTAAAATAAATGGGAAGATGTGACAAGGCAACAGAAGGAAATAATATTTGAGCTTTCATCAGGCAAGAAGTAACAAAACATATTAAAAAAACAAAAAGTATTTAAAACCCTAACAGAAATAAAGGTCACATTAGAAACAAAATATTACAAATTGCTAAAAACACAGTGAAAGGAACAATGATAGGTTTCAGAAAAAGGAGTAAAATGAAATAAAAAGCCAAGTAAGATGAAAACTACCAGACTATCTTTATGGAAAACAGACAAGGGAAATCCTACATAAGTACAATCTGTTATCTCCTTCTGTGCCACTCTAACATCATAAAAAAGATCTGAAATAATAAGACATAAATTATTTAAGGATATTTATAATCCTGTCCCTTCCAGAACTGCATCTTTAGTCTATAAGGGTACATCATGTCTTGGAAAAAGTATTTACACATCTCTCACCACTACGAAATATATTCTCATAAAATTATCAACTTTAAAGATAAGAAAATAAGACATTGACCACTGAAAGCTAGTTATCTGTTATGGGAAAATACAAAATTTATTTCAGATGT
Source organism: Bos mutus (assembly GCF_027580195.1). NCBI lineage: Eukaryota > Metazoa > Chordata > Mammalia > Artiodactyla > Bovidae > Bos > Bos mutus. The sequence continues at coordinate 55,375,681 of NC_091617.1, forward strand.
TTCCAAACCAACTTTAAAATCTAAGTGCTATAAAATCCTCAAGGGAAGAAATTGTGATCCAAACTAGTGCACAATTGCACTCATTTCATATGCTAGCAAGTTCATGCTTAAAATTCTCCAAGCCAGGCTTCAACAGTACATGAACTGAGAACTTCCAGATGTTCAAGCTGGTTTTAGAAAAGGCAGAGGAACCAAAGATCAAATTGCCAACATCCATTGGATCATAGATAAAGCAAGAAAATTCCAGAAAAACATCTACTTCTGTTTCATTGACTTTGCTAAAGCCTTTGACTGTATGGATTACAACAAACTGTGGAAAATTCTTCAAGAGATGGGAATACCAGACCACCTTACCTGCCTCCTGAGAAACCTGTATGCAGGTCAAGAGGCAACAATTAAAACCAGACATGGAAGAATGGACTGGTTCCAAATAGGAAAGGAGTACATCAAGGCTGTGTATTTTCACCCTGTGTATTTAGCTTATATGCAGAGTACATCGTGTGAAATGCTGGCTGGATGAATCACAAGCTGGAATCAAGATTGCCAGTAAAAGTATCAATAACCTCAGGTATGCAGATGACACTACCCTTATGGCAGAAACCTAAGAGGAAGTAAAGAGCCTTTTGATGAAAGTGAAAGAGAAGAGTGAAAAAGCTGGCTTAAAACTCAACATTCAGAAAACTGAGATCATGGCATCCAATCCCATCATTTTATGGCAAACAGATGGGGAAACAATGAAAACAGTGAGAGACTTTATTTTCTTGGGCTCCAAAATCACTGCAGATGGTGACTGTAGTCACAAAATTAAAAGATGCTTGCTCCTTGGAAGAATAGCTATGAGAAACATAGATAGCATATTAAAAAGCACAGATATTACTTTGCCAACAAAAGTCCATATAGTCAAAGGTATGGTTTTTCCAGTATTCACGCATGAATGTGAGAGTTGGACTGTAAAGAAATCTGAATGCCAAAGAATTAATGCTTTCGAACTGTGGAGAAGACTCTTGAGAGCCCCTTGGACTGCAAAGAGATCAAACCAGTCCATCCTAGAGGAAATCAGTCCTGAATATTTTTTGGAAGGACTGATGTTGAAGCTGAAGCTCCAGTACTTTGGCCAACTGATGGGAAGAGCTGACTCCTTAGAAAAGACCCTGATGCTGGGAAAGATTGAGGGCAGGAGGAGGAGAAGAGGATGACAGAGGATGAGATGGTTGGATGGCATCACTGACTCAATGAACATGGGTTTGAGCAAGGTCCAGGCAAAAGACAGGGAACCTGGCATGCTGCAGTCCATGGGATCACAAAGAGTGGGACACAACTGAGAAGCTGAACAATAACAATCTGTCATTAAGCCAGGGATGGGGGAGCCTGGTGGGCTGCCATCTATGGAGTCGCACAGAGTCGGACACAACTAAAATGACTTAGCAGCAGCAGCAGCAGCAGCATTAAGTGTGGGGAGCGAGCTCCACCCATGGCAAAGGTCATGAGGAAGGAGGCTTGGCATACGCAAAGGTGGGATCAAGCCTCAGGAGTCTCCCTGGAAATTCTCGAGCATCTACCCCCAAAACCAGAGTCTGCCTACTTTCTGCTTTGTGCTTTCACCTACACCTCTGACTTTACGGAGGGCTGTCCTCCACTACCTCTCTGAAAAAAGAGTTAGCTTACAGCTCCAGTTAATAATTCCTGGGTGTGACAGTGTTTTAACCTACAAACTCCTTTGGAAATCCTCTAGCCTGCCTGAATAGGTTTTTCCGGCCACATGTGATTGTTCAGAGCCTCCCAACTGTGAGAGGCAGGAGATGTTCTAAACTGTCTAAACACAGATTCCTTTGAGTAGTTAAAAGATTGATTAGAAATTGTATTGGTGAAGGGTTTTTCACTTATTGAGCCAATGTTTGCTGCTAAGTCTCCATACCCCTTACCTACTGTGTCCTTAGCAGTGTATTGATTGATATAATGGGTGTATAGAAATGTAAGTAGTAGCTCAATGTTTGTAACCTTGGACCCTTGAGTTAATTCTTTTCTTGATTGAGCCCACCTCACCTTTGCCCTATAGGAATGCAGCTTTGTCCAATGCCTTTTTGGAGGCTGGTGCCTGACTTTGGAATAATCACCTTTAGAGAAAGATAAGTTTCTTAAAATGTTAACAGGCCTCCTGGCCAGAAGATGATGTAATTCACCTGAACTTTTGCATATGATAAATTTGAAAGCCTGGCTTCGATTAGGACCAGGAGCTGCTGTCCTTGCATGACTCCACCCCTTCCCCCATTATCCTCTATGCACAACTTAAGGTATAAAAACTACTTTGGAAAATAAAGTGCGGGCCTTGTTTACCGAAACTTGGTCTCCCCATGTCGCGCTCTCTCTCAAATTCTGGCTGAGTCTCCATCTGGAGCGCGGAACCCGCCATGCTTGCTAATTATGCCTGGGCTTCTAAGATCCGACCGGGGAGGCCTCAGTGTCTCCTCTCCTTTGGGAGAACGGAAGGACGCCTGCGGCCTACGTAAGTGGTGCAAACTTCTTGTCTTGAAGTTTTATCGGTCTCCCACGTAAACCAAGCTACTCAGCCTCTTTTCTCCGCTGAATTTTCCTACTGAGCTATCCTCATTCTATTACTCTTTATATCTTTGATAAAATATTTAAATAAATAGGTCACTGACGCCGTCCCCACTTCGAATACCCTGGATCAGCTGGGGCTGGTCCCCGGCAATTAAGCTATAAGGGTAATGGATAAATAGTTTTAAACATGCCAAGTTTTAAGATGTCTTGAAGACACTTGAAGCCACTAAGAAAATTTAAGCCAATCAAGGTATAAATGCATACCTTATAGAGAAAGATCTAGCTATAAACATTTGATTTCATTTAGCTATCAACCTGAAACTAAGGAAAATATGGGTATAATGATTATAGAACAGAATGTAGAGTTTAGGCCCAGACAGTGTAGAGATGAAGAATCTAATAGATAAATTAAAAAATAATTGCAAAAAACAATAATCCCAAGTAAATGAGTAGGAATTAATAAGTTAGAAATTAGAAACTGGCTGAATAAATCTAAGAGCTGATTCTTTGATAGTAGTAAAAGAGCAATAATAAAATAGATAAATTGATAGACAAATTTTTAGAATTGGGGATAGCACAAATTTATAAAATAATTATAATAACTACAAGGAAGTTTTTTATAATCAGCTTTAAGGGACTATATTTTAAGATTTGGATAAAATGGATAATTTTCTAGGAAATCATAATACCCAGGCTTGACCTAAAATAGAAAAAACCTGAACAGATCGACTACCAAAGAGAAAACAGGGAAAGAGAGATGTTGAAGAGCTAACCTTAAAAAAAAAATGTACCAGTCCCTAGATGTTTTCACAAGGGAATTCCACTAAAGCTCTAAGAAAAAGATAACTTCAAATGCTGTTTAAAATGTTCACTAAGATAGAACAAAAAAGAAGCCAACTAAATTCTTTTTACAAAGTAAGTATGATAATGATACCTAAACCCCAGGCAGCAAAATGAAAACAAAAAAAAAAAAAAAATGTTATTTACAAAGGAAAAGAACCAAGTGAACCTTAAACAGCTTGACACTGAACACCAGATAATCACTAAACAATGAAAAACTTGTGACCCAAGAATTTGAGTCAGAAAATGTGGTCATTTAGGTGTGAAGGAAAGAGAAAAACAATCTTTTAATATGCAGTGGCTCAGAAAATACACTACCTATCTAATGTGCCTGTGAAATCTATTAATATCTCAAATATTTTAACTAATGAAGATAAATGAAATAAAGAATCAAAGAATGGAGGAAATAATGGTATCAGAAGACTGTTATTAACACTGAAACCAGTTATAGGATTTAGCTTCTATATATAAGATATATGTGTGTTCACTTAAGTATATATCTGTCTATGCATAGAGATGATAGATGTTATGTTTAGAAAATTGAATGCCAAATATGTGTGTGTGTGTGTGTGTGTATACATAAAGTTTGATGCCAAATGTTCATCTGTGGATCTACTTAATAAAATGGCAATAAATGAAAATTTTAAATAAAGAAACACTTTCTACCAACTATAAAAGAAAAACCACTGGATTGAATTAAACTAAGGGGCTTCCCTCACATTCTCCAGGATAGACCACATCTTAGGTCACAAATCAAACCTCAGTAAATTTAAGAAAATTGAAATCATATCAAGCATCTTCTCCAACCACAACACTATGAGACTAGATGTCAATTACAAGAAAAAAACTGTAAGAAACACAAACACGTGGAGATTAAACAACATGTTTCTAAATAACCAACAGGTTGCTGAAGAAATCAAAAGGGAAATCAAAAAACTTCTAGAAACAAATGACAATGAGAACACAACAACTCAAAACCTATGGGAAGCAGCAAAAGCAATTCTAAGAGGGAAGTTTATAGCAATACAATCCTACCTCAAGAAACAAGAAAAACATCAAATAGACAACCTAACTTTACACCTGAAGCAATTGGAAAAATAAGAAGAAAAAACCGCAAAATTAGTAAAGGAAAGAAATCATAAAAAGATCTGAGCATAAATAAATGAAAAAGAAATGAAGAAGCAATAGTAAAGATTAATAAAACTAAAAGCTGGTTCTTTGAGAAGATAAACAAAATTAACTAACCCTTAGGTGGACTCATCAAGAAAGAGAGAGAGAAGAATCAAATCAACAAAATTAGAAATGAAAAAGGAGAGGTTACAACAGACAATGCAGAAATACAAAGAATTATGAGACTAGTATGAACAACTGTATGGCAATAAAATAGATAACCTGGAAAGAAATGGACAGATTCTTAGAAAATCTTTCAAGACTGAACCAGGAAAAAATAGAAATTATGAACAACCCAATTACAAGCATTGAAATTGGAGCTGTGATCAAAAATCTCCCAAAAGACAAAAGCCCAGGACCAGATGGCTTCACAGGAGAATTCTATCAAACATTTAGAGAAGATCTAATACCTATCATTCTAAAACTCTTTCAAAAAATTGCAGAAGGAACACTTCCAAATTCATTCTACGAGCCCACCATCACCCTGATACCAAAACCAGACAAATTCAACACACACAAAAAAGAAAACTACAGGCCAATATCACTGATGAACATAGATACAAAAATCCTCAGCAAAATTTTAGCAAACAATTCAGCAACACATCAAAAAGCACATACACACATGATCGAGTTGGGTTTATTCCAGGGAGGTGAGGATTCTTCAATATATGGAAATTAATTGATGTGACACACCATATTAACAAATTGAAAGATAAAAACCATATGATCATCTCTAGATACAGAAAAAGTCTTTGACAAAACTCAACACCTATTTATGATTAAAACTCTTTTAAAAAATGGGCATAGAAGGAACCTATCTCAACATAATAGAGGCCATATATGATAAGCCTACAGCAAACATTATTCTTAATGGTGAAAAACTGAAAGCATTCACCCTAAGATCAGGAATAAGACAAGGGTGTCCACTTTCACCACTATTATTCACCATAGTTTTGGAAATCCTCGCTAGAGCAATCAGAGAAGAAAAAGAAATAAAAGGAATCCAGATCAGTAAAGAAGTAAAGTGCTCACTGTTTGCAGATGACATGGTACTGTACGTAGAAAACCCTAAAGATAGCATCAAAAAATTACTAATCAGTGAACTTAGTAAAGTTGCAGGATACAAAGTCAATACACAGAAATCACTTGTATTTCTATATACTAACAATTAAAAATCAGAAAGGGCAATTAAGGAATTAATCCCATTCACCATTTCAACAAAAAGAATTAAATAGGAATAAATTTACCTAACAATATGAAAGAACTGTACACAGAAAATTATAAGATACTAATGAAAGAAATCAAAGATGACATAAACAGATGGAGAGATATTCCATGTTCTTGGGTAGGAAGAATCAATATTGTGAAAATGACTATACCACCAAATGCAATCTACAGATTCAACTCAATCCCTATCAAATTACCAGTGGCATTTTTCACAGAACTAGAACAAAAAATTTCACAGTTCATATGGAAACACAAAAGATCCTGAATAGCCAAAGCAGTCTTGAGAAAGAAGAATGGAGCTGGAGGAATCAAGCTTCCTGACTTCATGTCATACTACAAAGCTAGAGTCATCAAGACAGTATGGTACTGGCACAAAAACAGAAATATAGACCAATGGAACAAGATAGAAAGCCCAGAAAAAGCCCATGCACCTATGGTTACCTTATTTTGGACAAAGGAGGCAAGAATATACAAAGGGGCAAAGACAGCCTCTTCAGTAAATGGTGCTGGGAAAACTGGACAGCTACATGTAAAAGAAAATTAGAACACTTCCTAACACCATACACAAAGATAAACCCAAAATAGATTAAAGACCTAAATATAAGACCAGAAACTATAAAACTCTTCTGATCAGATCAGTCGCTCAGTCGTGTCCGACTCTTTGCGACCCCATGAATTGCAGCACACCAGGCCTCCCTGTCCATCACCAACTCCCGGAGTTCACTCAGACTCACGTCCATCGAGTCAGTGATGCCATCCAGCCATCTCATCCTCTGTCGTCCCCTTCTCCTCCTGCCCCCAATCCCTCCCAGCATCAGAGTCTTTTCCAATGAGTCAACTCTTCGCATGGCCAAAGTACTGGAGTTTCAGCTTTAGCATCATTCCTTCCAAAGAAATCCCAGGGCTGATCTCCTTCAGAATGGACTGGTTGGATCTCCTTGCAGTACAAGGGACTCTCAAGAGTCTTCTCCAATGCCACAGTTCAAAAGCATCAATTCTTCGGCGCTCAGCCTTCTTCACAGTCCAACGCTCACATCCATACATGACCACAGGAAAACCATAGACTTGACTAGACAGACCTTTGTTGGCAAAGTAATGTCTCTGCTTTTGAATATGCTATCTAGGTTGGTCATAACTTTCCTTCCAAGGAGTAAGTGTCTTTTAATTTCATGGCTGCAGTCACCATCTGCAGTGATTTTGGAGCCCAGAAAAATAAAGTCTGACACTGTTTCCACTGTTTCCCCATCTATTTCCCATGAAGTGGTGGGACAGGATGCCATGATCTTCGTTTTCTGAATGTTTAGCTTTAAGCCAACTTTTTCACTCTCCTCTTTCACTTTCATCAAGAGGCTTTTGAGTTCCTCTTCACTTTCTGCCATAAGGGTGGTGTCATCTGCATACCTGAAGTTATTGATATTTCTCCCGGCAATCTTGATTCCAGCTTGTGCTTCTTCCAGTCCAGCATTTCTCATGATGTACTCTGCATATAAGTTAAATAAACAGGGTGACAATATACAGCCTTGATGAACTCCTTTTCCTATTTGGAACCAGTCTGTTGTTCCATGTCCAGTTCTAACTGTTGGCTTCCTGACCTGCATACAAATTTCTCAAGAGGCAGGTCAGGTGATCTGGTATTCCCATCTCTTTCAGAATTTTCCACAGTTTATTGTGATCCACACAGTCAAAGGCTTTGGCATAGTCAAGAAAGCAGAAATAGATGTTTTTCTGGAACTCTTTTGCTTTTTCTATGATCCAGTGGACGTTGGCAATTTGGTCTCTGGTTCCTCTGCCTTTTCTAAAACCAGCTTGAACATCTGGAAGTTCACGGTTCACATATTGCTGAAGCCTGGCTTGGAGAATTTTGAGCATTACTTTACTAGCATTTGAGATGAATGCAACTGTGCGGTAGTTTGAGCATTCTTTGGCATTGCCTTTCTTTGGGATTGGAATGAAAACTGACCGTTTCCAGTCCTCCTATGGCTTATTCATGTTGAGGTTTGACAGAAAACAGCAAAATTCTGTAAAGCAATTATCCTTAAATAAAAAATTAATTAATTAAAACACACACACACAAACAAACAAACAAAAAAAAGGCTTCCCTCATAGCTCAGTTGGTAAAGCATCTGCCTGCAGTGCAGGAGACCCAGGTTCGATTCCAGGGTTGGGAAGATCCACTGGCAAGGGTTGGCTACCCATTCAAGTAGTCTTGGGCTTCCCTTGTGGCTCAGCTGGTAAAGAATCTACCTGCAATGCAGGAGACCTGGGTTCAATCCCTGCGTTGGGAAGATCCCCTGGAGAAGGGAAAGGCTACCCACTCCAGTATTTTGGCCAGGAGAATTCCATGGACTGTATAGTCCATGGGGTTGCAAAGAATCAGACATGACTGAGCGACTTTCACTGTTTTAAGCATTTGGGTTTCTGTATGTCATTTGCAACTTCCTAATCCAAATCTGTCCATACAGTGTCAAAAAAGGATGCAGATCCACATAGAGAGTAGATAAAACCACCCACCACTCATTCTTATAGCCAAACTAGAAGATTGAGTATAGTGCATCAAATTACATGTTTTTATAGGGAGTTAATAACCCCCAATATTCTAAAGTTAGCTCTAGAATCATGCCATAATAGAATAAAGTAAATATATATATATAAATGAGAAACCATCATGGCAGAACACAAATAAAATCACCCTCATGAAAGAAGTCCCCATGCGGAGTGTGCTGAGTGTGAAAACAGAACAGATCTGAGGCTAGGTGGATCAGAGCACATGCTCCTGGAAGAGCAAAAAGAAATGACTTAAACAGTGAAGGCTAAATTCTAGCAATCTTGGTAAGATATAATTTCTGGAGAAGAGTGGGTAACTTGGTCAGGAGAGACCTTTCTTGGAGGCTTGGAGATACAAGGAATGAAGGAAACTGCAATACAAATTAAGATACAGAAACAAGAGAATCCCCAAATCAGAAAATGAATCAGCCCATTCTCTATCCCCAAAATGTGCCACTAATTTAAAACATTTTGAATCATTCCTTGGTGGCTCAGCTGGTAGATACTGCCTGCAATATGGGAGACCTGGGTTCGATTCCTGGGTTAGAAAGATCCTCTGGAGAAGGAAACAGCTACCCACACCAGTATTCTCGCCTGGAGAATTCCATGAACTGTGTAGTCCATAGGATCACAAAGACCCTGACATGACTGAATGACTTTCACTTTTACTTTACACCAACAAAAGAAGGTCCTGTTGAAGCAAGAAACCTAGTAAACCTCCCAAACACTTTACCCCTTCACATTAGGGCTGATTAGAAAAAATTAACACATTGAACAAAAATGTCTGATAGTATCCATACAAAACTGCTATAAAGAAAAATGATGAGAAGAAAAACTGATGAAAAATTTCCCCAAAAACCTAACTACAAAGTGGGGATATGTTTAACAGTTCCTTCCTTTGAATTAAATATCCTTAAATAAGTTATTAAGGTTTTTACAGAGAGGATTTTTTTTTTTTTTTTGGCTGCACCATATGGTCTGTGGGATCTTATTCCTCTTACCAGGGATTAAATCCCAGGCCCTGGCAATGAAAGCACAGAGTCCTAACCACTGGATAGCCAGGGAATTCCTTTCTGTTTTGTGTGTGTGTGTGTCATAAAAAATTTTAACCAGGAAAGCAAAATTAATTGAACAAGTAAAATAAGATATGATGAACAATAAGTAAAACCTAAAAGAGAAATTGGGGCAGGGGTGGGGGCGGGGGGGAGAAGAAGAGGAAATATCATCTTACATGGGAAGAATAATTTCAAAGTCCTCAAGAAAAAAAAATGAATTTCCCTGAAAACTTAAGAATTTAGAAAATAAGTGGAGAGTTTCAAGAAAACCAAAAAGAAGATACAAATATCATAAAGAAAAATAACATAGAAGATACATAAGAATATTAGACATATGTACATTGGGACTTCTGAAAAAGAAAAACAGAACAATGGACAAAAGAACTAATATTTAAACTATAATCCAAGAAAATTTTCTGTAACTGTTAGAAAACTTGGATCTATGATTCAAAGAGCCCTTGTGTACATGGTGGAAATGACCCAGAATGGTCAACTCTAGGACACAGTCTATCAAACCTCTTAGACTTAAATATACAGAGGCAGCCTTCTGCATACCCATGCAAAAAGGCCAAGTCACTTACAAAGGAAATAAGATCATAAAGTGAGAAAACAGTGGAAGAACAATTTTAAGAGACTCAAATAAAAAGAAAACGCGAGCCAAGGGTTTTTATATATAAGCAAGCCATCTTTTACATATAAGTCTATAGAAATGTAGTTTGATGTAGACAGAAACTCAGTAAATATTAATAAACTCTTCCTAAAATTTTTTGAGATACAATTAAAGGAGTGATTGGAGGAAAATATATACCTCTACACACTATGATGTTTAGATAAATAAAATGAAAAGCTGAAAATAAATGAATAAAATTCCCAACTTAGAATGGGGGGAAGCAGAAAGAAAATAAAGATATAGAAGTAAAAATCAATGAAACAGATAGCTGGAAAATGGTAAAATTAATAAATAAATAAAAATGCTAGTTCTTTGGAAAAAATTAACAACATAGACAAACCACTAGTTAATCTAACTGACAAAAAGGGGGTACAACATAGTTGCATAAAATCAAAAATGATATAGGGGAAATAACTTGAAACCATAAATTTTAAGTCATGATAGAACCTGCTGCCTTGAGAATGGGAGCCTCATAGGAGGCGGGGAATTGACAGATAAAATCAACCCTGAATATTCATTGGAAGGACAGATGCTGAAGCTGAAGCTCCAATACTTTGGTCAGCCTGATGCAAAGAACCAACTCATTGGAAAAGACCCTCATACTGGAAAAGATTGAGGGCAGGAAGAGAAGTGGGTGGTAGAGGATGAGATGGTTGGACGGCATCACTGATTCAATGAACATGAATTAGGGCAACGTCTGGGAGATAGTAAGCACAGGGAAGCCTGGCATGCTGCAGTCCATGGGGTTGCAAAGAGTTGGACATGACTTAGTGACTGAAAAACAACAACAAATTATTACTCCCATTTTACAAATGAGAAAAATGAGGTTTTGGGAATTTGGGAAACTTGCCCAAGATCAATGCCCAAGCCATTAAGTAGTGAAGTTGGGATTCAAACCCAGGTCTCCTAATATGGAAACCCATGTATAGTAGAGGCTGTTGGTGCCCTACTCTGGCCCTCTTTACCAGGCCGGCACACTTATTGGCAGCTGCTTTGAGAGTTGACTGCTAACAGCTCACAGCTGCCCTCTTCTCCTGAGAATTGCCCTTGGCCTCCAGGAGCTATTTCATCAAGAATACCTGGAAGATGACACTCCCACCCAGGGAAACCTCTAGGAAATAACTGGTTGATTAAAAGCACATAGTGCTGAGCGTTTCCAGCACAAAGTGCTCTGCCCAGGGAGGACAACTCTGTGGTGTCATTCATGCCCTAGAGCTCCTCATGGGCTCAGGCTGAGGCCAGACTTTGGCTGAACCTGTGTCTTCATTTAGCTTCTTCCCTGCCCCCATCCTATTTTATTCACTCCCAAGTTTCTCCTGGGAAAGGAGCAGTGACCCCATGAGAGACTGACCCAGACTTGCCCAGGAGTGTCCAGCAGAGATGTGGGTTGGTGGCAGCCTGCTGCAGGGTTGGGGGCAGTGAGTGTAGCATTACATGCATGGGATCTTTTGAAGGAGTTGGCCATTATCTTCATTACCTCCACCATGGTTTCAGTTCAGTTCAGTTCAGTCACTCAGTCATGTCCGACTCTTTGCGACCCCATGAATTGCAGCACACCGGGCCTCCCTGTCCATCACCAGCTCCCGGGATCCACCCAAACCCATGTCCATCGAGTCAGTGATGGCATCCAGCCATCTCATCCTCTATCTTCCCCTTCTCCTCCTGCCCCCAATTCATCCCAGCATCAGAGTCTTTTCCAATGAGTCAAATCTTCGCATGAGGTGGCCAAAGTATTGGAGTTTCAGCCTCAGCATCAGTCCTTCCAATGAACACCCAGGACTGATCTCCTTTCAGATGGACTGGTTGGATCTCCTTGCAGTCCAAGGGACTCTCAAGAGTCTTCTCCAACACCATAGTTCAAAAGCATCAATTCTTCGGTGCTCAGCTTTCTTCACAGCCCAACTCTCACATCCATACATGACCACTGGAAAAACCATAGCCTTGACTAGATGGACCTTTGTTGACAAAGTAATGTCTCTGCTTTTTAATATGCTGTCTAGGTTGGTCATAACTTTCCTTCCAAGGAGTAAGCATCTTTTAATTTCATGGCTGCAATCAACATCTGCAGGGATTTTGGAGCCCCCCCCCAAAAAAAAAAAAAAATGTCTGACACTGTTTCCCCATCTATTTCCCATGAATTGATGGGAACAGATGCCATCACTTGGTTTAGAAGTGAAAGAAAGTGAAGTTGCTCAGTTGTGTCCGACTCTTTGTGACCCCATGGACTGTAACCTACAAGGCTCCTCTGTCCATGGGATTCTCCAGGCAAGAATACTGGAGTGGGTTGCCATTTCAATCTCCAGGGGATCTTCCCAGCCCAGGGATCGAACCCTGGTTGCCCACATTGTGGGCAGATACTTTACCATCTGAGAGAGGGAAGCCAGTCACTTGGTTTGGCCCCAGGTAAATAGCAGGGAGGGAACACAGCTCCACCCATGAACAGAAAATTGGTTTAAAGATTTACTGAGCATGACCCTGCCCATCAGAACAAGACCCAGTTTCCCCCTCAGTCAGTCTCTCCAAATAGGAAGCTTCAATAAGCCTCTTATCCTTCTCCATCAGAGGGCAGACAGACTGAAACCCACAACCACAGAAAACTAACCAATCTAATCACATGGACCACTGGAGAAGAGAATGGCAAACCACCTCAGTATTCTTGCCTTGAGAACCCCATGAACAGTATGGAAAGGCAAAAAGATAGGACACTGAAAGATGAACTCCCCAGGTCAGTAGGTGCCCAATATGCTACTGGAGATCAGTGGAGAAATAACTCCAGAAAGAATGAAGAGATGGAGCCAAAGCAAAAACAACACCCAGTTGTGGATGTGTCTGGTGATAGAAGCAAAGTCCTATGCTGTAAAGAGCAATATTGCACTGGGACCTGGAATGTTAGGTCCATGAATCAAGGCAAATTGGAAGTGGTCAAACAGGAGATGGCAAGAGTGAACATCGACATTCTAGGAATCAGCAAACTAAAATGGACTGGAATGGGTGAATTTAACTCAGATGACCATTATATCTACTACTGTGGGCAGGAATCCCTTAGAAGAAATGGAGTAGCCATCATAGTCAACAAAAGAGTCCTAAATGCAGTACTTGGATGCAATCTCAAAAATGGCAGAATGAACTCTGTTCATTTCCAAGGCAAACCATTTTAATATCACAGTAATCTAAGTCTATGCCCCAACCAATAATGCTGAAGAAGCTGAAGTTGAACAGTTCTATGAAGACCTATAAGACTTTCTAGAACTAACACTCAAAAAAGATGTCCCTTTCTTTATAGGGAACTGGAATGCAAAATTAAGAAGTCAAGAAACACCTAGAGTAACAGGCAAATCTGGCCTTGGAGTACAGAATAAAGCACAGCAAAGGCTAATAGAATTTTGCCAAGAGACTGCACTGATTATAGCAAACACCCTCTTCCAACAACACAAGAGAAGACTCTATACATGGACATCACAGATGGTCAATGCTGAAATCAGATTGATTGTAATCTTTGAAGCCAAAGATGGAGAAGCTCTATACAGTCAGCAAAAACAAGACTGGGAGCTGACTATGGCTCAGATCATGAACTCCTTATTGCCAAATTCAGACTGAAATTGAAGAAAGTAGGGAAAACCACTACACCATTCAGGTATGACCTAAATCAAATCCCTTATGACTATACAGTGGAAGTGAGAAATAGATTTAAGGGACTAGATCTGATAGACAGAGTGCCAGATGAACTATGGACGGAGGTTCATGACATTGTACATGAGACAGGAATCGAGACCATCCCCAAGAAAAAGAAATGCAAAAAAGCAAAATGGCTGTCTGAGGAGGCCTTACAAATAGCTGTGAAAAGAAGGGAAGCAAAAAGCAAAGGAGAAAAGGAAATATATACCCATTTGAATGCAGAGTTCCAAAGAATAGCAAGGAGAGATAAGAAAGCCTTCCTCAGTGATCAGTGCAAAGAAATAGAGGAAAACAATAGAATGGGAAAGACCAGATATCTCCTCAAGAAAATTAGAAATACCAAAGGAATATTTCATGCAAAGATGGGCTCAATAAAGGACAGAAATTGTAGGGACCTAACAGAAGCAGAAGATATTAAGAAGAGGTGGCAAGAATACACAAAAGAACTGTACAAAAAAGATCTTCATGAACCAGATAATCATGATGGTGTGATCACTCACCTAGAGCCATACATCCTGGAATGTGAAGTCAAGTGGGCCTTAGGAAGCATCACTGAGGAAGCATCACTTATGAACAAAGCTAGTGGAGGTGATGGAATTCCAGTTGAGCTATTTCAAGTCCAGAAAGATGATGCTGTGCTCGCTTCGGCAGCACATATACTAAAATCAGAAAGATGATGCTGTGAAAGCGCTGCACTCAATATGCCAACAAATTTGGAAAACTCAACAGTGGCCACAGGGCTAGAAAAGGTCAGTTTTCATTCCAATCCCAAAGAAAGGCAATGCCAAAGAATGCTCAAACTACTGCACAAGCGATGGCACCCCACTCCAGTACTCTTGCCTGGAAAATCCCATGGACGGAGGAGCCTGGTAGGCTGCAGTCCATGGGGTCGTGAAGAGTCAGACACGACTGAGCGACTTCACTTTCACTTTTCCCTTTCATGCATTGGAGAAGGAAAGGGCAACCCACTCCAGTGTTCTCGCCTGGAGAATTCCAGGGACGGGGGAGCCTGGTGGGATGCAGTCTATGGGGTCGCACAGAGTCGGACATGACTGAAGCGACTTAGCAGCAGCAGCAGCAGCACACACTAGTAAAGTAACGCTCAAAATTCTCCGAGAAAGACTTCAGCAATTCGTGAACCGGGAACTTCCAGATGTTCAAGCTGATTTTAGAAAAGGCAGAGGAACCAGAGATCAAATTGCCAACATCTGCTGGATTATTGAAAAAGCAAGAGAGTTCCAGAAACACATCTATTTCTGCTTTATTGACTATGCCAAAGCCTTTGACTGTGTGGATCACAATAAACTTTGGGAAATTTTGAAAGAGATGGAAATACCAGACCACCTGACCTGCCTCTTGAGAAACCTATATGCAGGTCAGGAAGCAACAGTTAGAACTGGACATGGAACAACAGACTGGTTCCAAATATGACAAGGAGTACGTCAAGGCTGTATACTGTCACACTGCTTATTTAACTTATATGCAAAGTACATCATGAGAAACTTGGGGTGGAAGAAGCACTAGCTGGAATCAAGATTGCCAGGAGAAATATCAATAACCTCAGATATGCAGATGATATCACCCTTATGGCAGAAAGTTAAGAACTAAAAAGCCTCTTGATGAAAGTGAAAGTGGAGAGTGAAAAAGTTGGCTTAAAGCTCAACATTCAGAAAACTAAGATCATGGTATCTGGTCCCATCACTTCATGGCAAATAGATGGGGAAACAGTGGAAACAGTAGCTGACTTTCTTTTTCTGGGCTCCAAGATCACTGCGGATGGTGATTGCAGCCATGAAATTAAAAGACGCTTACTCCTTGGAAGGAAAGTTATGATCAATCTAGACAGCATATTAAAAAGCAGAGACATTACTTTGCTAACAAAGGTCCATCTAGTCAAGGCTATGGTTTTTCCAGTGGTCATGTATGGATGTGAGAGTTTGACTATAAAGAAAGCTGGGTGCCGAAGAATTGATGCTTTTGAACTGTGGCATTGGAGAAGACTCTTGAGAGTCCCTTGGACTGCAAGGAGATCCAACCAGTCCATCCTAAAGGAAATCAGTCTTGAATATTCATTGGAAGGACTGATGTTTAAGCTGAAACTCCAATACTTTGACCACCTGATGCAAAGAACTGACTCCTTTGAACAGTCCCTGGTGATGGGAAAGAATGAAGGCGGGAGGAGATGGGGATGACAGAGGATGAGATGGTTGGATGGCATCACTGACTCAATAGACATGAGTTTGAGTACACTCCAGGAGCTGGTGATAGACAGGTTGGCCTGGCATGCTGCAATCCATGGGGTCACAAATAGTTGGATCTGACTGAGCAACTGAACTGAACTGAGATTGTTTATATATTTATATGCAAACATATTTGAAAAATAATAGGTTGTGACAAAAATATAATTTGCCACAATTGACCTCAGGAGAAATAAAAGACTTAATAAGATACTTTTTCAATATAAAAATCAGTGAGATATGAGAAAATTGCCACAGGTAAGTACCAAGTCCAGATTTGCTCAAGGATGTTCTAAAATCCTTGCTCCCAAGCACAGAAAAAGAAAGGAAACTTCCCATTTTTTTGAATGGAGTAAGTATAACACTGATGTCTAAATCACATAAAATATAAAAAGAAAGCTTAAGCAGTCTCATTTTTAAATATGGATGTCAAAATTCCAAGTAAAACATAAGTGAATAGAGTCCAATGAAAAATATACTCTTTAATTGCCAAAGAGAAATAAATGATTATTTCTGTAGACACTAAAAAAGTCTTGACAAAATGTAGCACCCATTCCTGATTTTAAAATATACACTCAATAAGTATTGATTCTTCTTTAACACTAAATATATATAACTCACCTTTTAAGCCGTATTTTTATTTAATAGGAAAACTTCAGAGATAGTCCCAGTAGGGTCAGGAATAAGTTAAAGTTGCCCACTTATCTCTTGCATTGTTTAGTAACATATTATATGATTTAGCCAATACAATTAGGCAAAAGGAAATAATTCAACACATTAAAACTGGCAAAAGAAGTAAAACTATATCCTTTTAGAGAGACTATGTTTATAAAACTCAAAGGAATCAATGATAAAACTGACACAATGCTAATGTAGGAAAATACAAAATTAATATTTGCAAATAGATAGCCTTCATATGTATAAATAATAACCAATTAAAAATATAATCATATAATAAAAGCAAAAACCTGCTTATATTAAGATTTAAAAAATAAAATGCTTAACAGTAAGCTTTAAGAGAAATAAGCATACTGACTCCAGTTCTGGCATGGCAGTTCTGGCATAAATCTGCTACAGTCTCCATTTCCAGCTGATTATAATTAGAAACCCTGGGAAAAAATACAAATATGAAACCACCTAAGGCTCTTATATTAAACAAAAGCAAGCAAATTGTGGGGGGGAATCAAAACTTAAAGAAGGTACCACAAATGAGTTTCTCAACTTGCTTTTTGATGGACTTTGCACTCAGCACAGAGCCCCACTGAAAGTGCAGGGTGGTAAGGCACTGTAATACCAGTAGAAACCCTATCCTTCTGGTTAGAGGAACCAGCAAGAGGAGACCAAGGGTCAGAAGCATAAGAGAAAAGTCCCAGAACAGAAAGGGATCCCTAATTATGCATATAAATCTGCAGACCTTGGCTCACTCCTGAGTTATACATATGTGGGACAGACCCAGAGCAGCATAGCAAAGTCTTAGAGAACTCAGATGAGATGTGAACCACAAGAGAAGAGTGAAATAGTACTCGGGGTCTGTACCTCTATGCGTTTTGCTGTTGTTCAGTCACTTAGTCATGTCCGACTCTTGGCGACCCCATGGATTGCAGCACGCCAGGCTTCCCTGTCCTTCACCATCTCCCAAAGTACATTTTAAAACAAATCATTAACACTCAGGTCTTGGTGTCTACAAAGAATTTCTCCTGTGTTTTCTTTAAATTTTTGGCTGTGATTTCATGGATATGACACCAAAAAGCATAGGCCACAAAAACATAATTAAACAAGTAGGACTGTATCAAATTTAAAACCTTCTGCATAGCTAAGAAAACAGTCAAGAGAGTAAAAAGGAAACCTACGGAAAGGGAGGAAATATTTGCAAATCATATATCTGATAATGAGTTAGTCTTCAAAATGTATAAGGAACTCCTCCATCTTGATAGCAGAAAATCTAATAACCTGATTTTAAAGTGAGCTAAAGACTAGAATACATATTTTCCTAAGGAGACATACAAATGACCAAATGGCATATGAAAAAAAAAATTCAGTGTCACTAATCATCAGGAAAATGCAAATCAAACTACAATGAGATGTCACCTCATTCTTGTTAGAATAGCTATCATCAAAGAGACAAGAGGTAACAAGTATTGGCAAGTTTGTGAAGAGAATCCTGTGCGTCAATGGTGGAAATGTAAAATGCTGCAGCTGCTATGGAAAAGAGTACAGCGGTTCCTCAAAAAATTAAAATTCCAACCATATGATCTAGCAATCCTACTCCTGGGAATTCATCCACAGGAATTGAAATCAGGATCTCAAAGAGATATTAGTGATCCTGTGTTCACTGTCAGTCAGTCAGTCAGTCAGTTCAGTCGCTCAGTCATATCCAACTCTTTGTGACCCCATGGACTGCAGCACTCCAGGCTTGCCTGTCCATCACCAGCTCCTGGAGCTGGCTCAAACTCATGTCCATAGAGTCAGTGATGCCATCCAACCATCTCATCCTCTGTCGTCCCCTTCCCCTCCCGCCTTCAATATTTCCAGCATCAAGGTCATTCACTGTAGAGCACTATTCATAATACTGCAGCCCTATTCCATATACTGGAAGCAAGCGAAATTTCCATGGGCAAATAAATAAATGAAATGAAGGCTTACATATACAATGGCATATTATTCAGTCTTTAAAAAAAAGGAACTTCTGCAATATGTGACAACATGAAATAATCTCAAGGATGTGGTGCTAAGTGAAATAAACCAGTCACAGAAAGACAAACACTTGCATGACTCCATTTATCTGAAGTGTCTAAAATGGTCGAATTCATAGAATTGAAGAGTAGAATGGTGATTGCCCAAGGCTGGGAGGAGAGGATAAGAGGGAAGCTACTAATCTACAGGCATGACATTTCAATTAAGCAGATGAATATGTTCTAGATCTGCCATACAACATTGTACTTACAGTTAACTATACCATACTGTACAGTTAATCATATCTTAAGAGGGCAATGCGTGCTCAGTAGGTCTCATGTTAGATTTTTCTTTCCACAATAAAAATAAAGCTCAGAGCACTATTCAATGTAAAAAGGGTTTTTTCAGAGTTGAAAAATACTTTTTAAAACCACCCAGTTGTTTGACTCTAAATATTAACAACTGCTCCCCTCTCCCAGTGACATTAGCAGGATTAAATTAGGTAGACGCAAAAATTATTCCCACTACATCATATGTAAATGTGGGATAGAGAAAACATTTGGAAGAAACTATGTTGTTTATTTTTCAGAATAGTTTTTTTTCCCTTCTGACTCAGATCTTGCACACTCTTACGTTAAGCAGAGGGACCAGTGAGCTGCTTCTACTCACGTTACTGTCACATCTGCCACTAGTGTCAGAAGGGAGGCTGTGGCCTGGTACCATAGCATTGCACCTCCAACTTAGATCAGGTAGAAGAGAATGAGAGAATATCATGATATGTAGCCATCCTATAAGAGAAAACTGAAGTTAGCTAATCTTTCTCTCCCTGTGTTCCTGCTACAGTAGTCTTAACTTATCTGGGATTTACTTTGAGCTTCCTGTTAAAGACATTATATACTGTTTAGAGACTTAGACTCTATCTTCACACAGGCTATGATTTCAATGCAGAAAAATCAAACTATGAGTTTCTTGAAGGGAATCATGTTTCATTAATTTTTTTCTCTCCAGTCACTTATGAGTGATTAACATATGCCACTGCTGCTCTGTAGTGGCTAAGTCGTGTCTGACTCTTTGTGACTCCGTGGACTATATAGCCCACCCGGCTCCTCTGTCCATAGAATTCCCCAGGCAAGAATACTGGAATGGGTTGCTATTTCTTCCTCCAAGGGATATTCCCAATTACCATACAGAAGACTCCATAAATTCTTAATATTTGGATAAATAAATAAGAAAAAAATATTGTGAAAAATTATGCAGAGAAAGCTTTGATTTTTATTTTTCACTAAGAAGAAATGTATGCCTAAAATCTAAATTAATAGTCTTTATTCAAACAAAGTTGAATTTGAGATGGAGTAAAGGATAGATGAGGAATAAAGGGCTGGTAACTTTCATTTGCAGAAAGTGACGTCACTCTGGAGAAGGTTAGTTTTTTCTGTTCTCTATTCTTTACTTTCAGTGACTATTATCAACAAATTATCCTGCCGAGTCCCAGATGATACAGTCAGTTACAGCCTTGAGCTGTACTAAATAAAGGAACAATTATAAATTTCACAGTGAAGGTCTCTCTGACATTCCATTCTTTTGTGGGGAGGTAGATGAAAGAGGAAAGTGGAGGAAATATCATTTTTTTTCTGATTGTGTCCTTTTTCCTCCTGCCCATTGTGTGTTTTACTGCCATCCATCAGAGTTATGTCGAGAACAGACTTTACCTAAAATAGTTGGAGAGCACCATAGTCTGTCACTTACCCCGTCATCGAGTCAATTTGAAACCTACCGTTTTCTACTAGGTCAAAAGGAATTGCTGGTATTTTTAGAGAACATGATGGATTACAGTGAGAATTCTTACAAAAGACTAAAATAAAATATCAACATCATTTTAATTTCTGAATTCAATGGAAGAACAATGGGAAAAGTATAGATGACATGTCGCACTCAACCTTATTTGCCATCTATTTTGAAAGGGAGGAGGGTAATGGGGATAAATTCCAAGCCATCATTTAAAAATGCCATCATTTAAAAATGTGGCCACAGGCACTTGTTATCGATGTGTCATTGCATCACGCTACTTGATAAAATTTAAATGCAACTTTTTTCCTACATCTGATTTAAGGTTATCTGTACAGAACTCCTCCAGGGATGCTCCCCTCTTTGTGCCTTCATTTTTCAAGGAGTGTGAAGCTGACACAAAACTTCTATGAAATTTGGCCTTGAAATCATACAGGAAAGAAAATTAGTGCTTTGTGGACTCAGCACCCTCTGGTATAGGGCATCACTCTGAAACTAATGTTCTTCCTAGCTGACTCCTTAACTAACCAGAACCACTGGCACCTCAGTCTTGTGTTGCATTCAAGATATAACTTTTAATTCATCACTTCAAGTACATCTAGTTAATTTCTAAGATTTTAGTTCCCTAGTACAAAGGTTCAGAAATTGGTGTCTATGGAACACTGGAAGGATCAATAAAAGGACAGAAGAGACTATCAAGAACTTGTTAAATCTGGCTTCCACTCAAAATTCATTCACAAAACTTCTGCCTTTTCTTCCCTGGTGGCTCAGACGGTAAAGCATCCGCCTACAGTGCAGGAGACCTGGGTTCAATCCCTGGGTTGTGAAGATCCCCTGGAGAAGGAAATGGCAACTCACTCCAGTACTCTTGCCTGGAAAATCCCATGGATGGAGGAGCCTGGTGGGCTACAGTCCACGGGGCCACAAAGAGTCAGACACGACTAAGCGGCTTCACTTTCAGGTGGCTCTAGTGGTAAAGAACCCACCCACCAATGCAGGAGACATAAGAGATGTGAGTTCCATCCCTGGATTGGAAAGATCCCCTGTAGGAGCCTGGTGGGCTACAGTCCATAGGGTTGCAGAGTCAGACACAACTGAAGCGACTTAGCATGCACACACACACATGTTAAGATTAATCTACATACTATATGGATTAAGGAAACTACTTGTTTAAAAAGTTGAAAAACCATCCCAATTTAGAATTGGGAAGAAGAAAGTAGAATCATAGAATGTTAACGCTAAAAGAGATTTAGGTGACAGTATAATCCACTTTTCTGATTATATGAATGAGAAAATTGAGCTGGGAGAAGTGAATAGACATGTCTTAGGGCTCATGGTTATTTGTAGACATAGGTCTGTTGATGTGTTATCCAATATTTCATTTTTTTGTTCTATTATGTCAGAGATACTTGAATGAAAAGTAAGGAAGTGTCCTTGTAATAGCTAACTAAACTCCATGATGTTGTTAGCTACTCTGAAGATACTATGGAGTATTAAAACAAATTAGCCCCCATTCATTCTTCCTTCCATCCTTCCTTCCATCCATCCATGTATTAATCTCTAGCCAAGCAAATATAGGTTAACACTAGAATCCTGTTCCTGATTATATTTTAATAGGACAAGTAATATAGTAAATCCATCTAGTCCCCAAACATTTAAAGGGCTAAACACTAGAAGCAAGTCTTTAAGGATTTATAGGTGGGTACATATTCCAGATCCTACATTTAGGAGAATCCTGAATCAGATTATGAACATACATGTAATACAGGGCTTCTGATCACAGGTAGTTCCTGGGGACTTCCAAAAATAATTTACATTAAAAAGAGGAACTTCCTCCCTAGATTTTGCTATGAAAATCTGGATATCAGTATGTCAGGTTGAATTACATACTGATGCCACTTTTTGTCATAAGTAATCCGTGTATCTTCAAGCCACTCATTCCCTCTCCTGGTCATGTGCTACTCTCTAGAGACCATAAAACAAGGGAATTACAGTGATGTTAAAAACCTGTGGTTTTCACCAACTCTTACTGCTCTCTGCTATTATCATATCACCAACTCTCACACCGGTCCCCCAGCTCTCAAGTGGTATCGCACATATGCTTCAAATAATTCTTTTAGTGACCAAAAGGCACGTATCCTTTTTTTGGTCTTCTGTTCCAGACTCACTCAGGGACAAGTGAGTGAGTTTTCCAGGGCCTCTAGTGGATGTGGGTCCATGTGAAGGTGACTTGTATCAGCTGTCAGAGCCCACAGTGCTTTTCTCTCTCACAGGGCACTCTCTGTCCTAGGTGTCAGCATCAGCTCTACAGGGCCCTGGTGCTGCCACCGGGCATAACTGCTGGCTCTCCCTGGTCCTCCTGCTTTCAGAGTGCTGTCAGGCGCTGCTGCCACAATATGCCACTATAATCTCAGCACTCCCAGGCCACTTTGGCTCCCATCTCCTGCATGGATATGCTTTTGCTTATAAATTCTGTCCAGAGGTATATGGGGCTCTGTGGAAAATCATAAAGATTTCTTCTCTCCACCTTGTCTTCTTCTCATTAATAAGAGATCAAAAAGGGACTGTTTAGGTCCTAAACTCTACTGAGTTTTTCTTGAAATGGGTTTGATGATGTGAAATTAACATATAGAGATTCACAACTTTTTTCCTTTTTTTTTTTTCTGCCTACTTAGCTTTTTTGCCTCCCTCCTCTGTGAAGAGCTAAAGGACAAAATCTAAATGGATTGTTTGAGAAAAGCAAAGAACCACATCCCCAGGTTGGGGAAGGGGAGTATTTGAGAGAGGGATATGCATATTGTGAATGCTCTGTGCAGAGGAGAGAGGTGGCTGAGAGACCAGGATGGACAAGACTACGTGGATGGGAGTGAAAGTGAAAGTGCTCAGTTGTGTCTGACTTTTGCAACCCCATGGACTATCCAGTCCATGGAATTCTCCAGGCCAGATTACTGGAGTGGGTAGCCTTTCCCTTCTCCAGGGGATCTTCCCAGCCAGGGATCAAACCCAGGTCTCCTGCATTGCAGGCAGATTCTTTACCAGCTGAACCATAAGGAAAGCCCATGTGGAAGGGAGAATTCTTTCTTTTTTTACCCTGTTTTTGAAAATGTATTTATTTTAATTGAAGGATAATTTCTTTATAGAATTTTATTGTTTTCTGTCAAACCTCAGCGTGAATCAGCCATCAGTTCAGTTCAGTTCATTCGCTCAGTTGTCTCCAACTCTTTGTGACCCCATGAATCACAGCACGCCAGGCCTCCCTGTCCATCACCGACTCCCGGAGTTCACCCAAACTCATGTGCATCGAGTCGGTGATGCCATCCAGACATCTCATGCTCTTTTGTCCCCTTCACCTCCTGCCCCCAATTCCTCTCAGCATTAAGGTCTTTTGCAATGAGTCAGCTCTTCGCATGAGGTGGCCAAAGTATTGGAGTTTCAGCCTCAGCATCACTCCTTCCAATGAACACCCAGGACTAGTCACCTTTAGAATGGACTGGTTGGATCTCCTTGCAGCCCAAGGGACTCTCAAGAGTCTTCTCCAGCACCACAGTTCAAAAGCATCAATTCTTCAGTGCTCAACTTTCTTCACAGTCCACCTCTCACATTCATACATGACCACTGGAAAAACCATAGCCTTGACTAGATGAACCTTTGTTGGCAAAGTAATGTCTCTGCTTTTTAATATACTATCTAGGTTGGTCATAACTTTTCTTCCAAGGAGTAAGCATCTTTTAATTTCATGGCTGCAATCACCATCTGCAGTGATTTTGGAGCCCAAAAAAATAAAGTCTGACACTGTTTCCACTGTTTCCCCATCTATTTCCCATGAAGTGATGGGACCAGATGCCATGATCTTAGTTTCTGAATGTTGAGCTTTAAGCCAATTTTTTCACTCTGCTCTTTCACTTTCATCAAGAGGCTCTTTAATTCTTCACTTTCTGCCATAAGGGTGGTATCATCTGCATATCTGAGGTTATTGATATTTCTCCTGGCAATCTTGATTCCAGCTTGTGCTTCTTTGAGCCCAGCATTTCTCATGATGTACTCGGCATATAAGTTAAATAAGCAGGGTGACAATATACAGCCTTGACGTACTCTTTTCCTGATTTGGAACCAGTGTGTTGTTCCACGTCCAGTTATAACTGTTGCTTCCTGACCTGCAAATAGGTTCTCAAGAGGCGGGTCAGGTGGTCTGGTATTCCCATCTCTTTCAGAATTTTCCACAGTTTCTTGTGATCCACACAGTCAAAGGCTTTGGCATAGTCAATAAAGCAGAAATAGATGTTTTTCTGGAACTCTCTTGCTTTTTCTATGATCCAGCAGATGTTGGCAATTTGATCTCTGGTTCCTCTGCCTTTTCTAAAACCAGCTTGAACATCTGGAAGTTCACGGTTCACGTATTGCTGAAGCCTGGCTTGAAGAATTTTGAGCATTACTTTACTAGCATGTGAGATGAGTGCAATTGTGTGGTAGTTTGAGCATTCCTTGGCATTGCCTTTCTTTGGGATTGGAATGAAAACTGACTTTTTCCAGTCCTGTGGCCACTGCTGAGTTTTCCAAATTTGCTGGCATATCAGTCATACGTATACATATATCCCCTTCCTCTTGAATCTCCCTTCCATCTCTGGGTGGGAGAAGTCTGTTAGGATGTAAGGATGAGAGACTTCCAGGTATCTAAGGATGCTCAAGAATGTGGAAAGGGCAGGAGGTTTTCACTAGAATAGCTATGGACTAAGTTTCTTTGTTTACCTAATGCTTGAAAGACAAAAAATTAAACCTTAAATTTCAACCTAGACTGGTGAAGTTTTATATACCCTATGTAGTCATACCCATATTTATGTCCTGCCCACCACTGTATCCTCACTCTATTGCTCTCCCTTCTATAGACTAGGACGCAAGTTCATAAAGACTAGGTCAGGAGACAAATGTGAAGGAAAGACACCAAGATGTATCCAAGGTTCTGGCTGCCTCTTGAGGTTGAGTCTTCACTACACAGCCAAGCTTGACTATCTCTCTTCTCCCCTGAGATGAATTCTCACCAAGACTACTCTTAGTCTCATACACTTCTGGTAGATCCACTCCTGAGTTGGCCAGAGTTGTCTTTTTAGCCTTGCCTGCTGCTGCTGCTGCTAAGTCGCTTCAATCATGTTCACCCCTGTGCAACCCCTTAGACAGCAGCCCAGTCTCCCCCATCCCTGGGATTCTCCAGGCAAGAACACTGGATTGGGTTGCCATTTCCTTCTCCAATGCATGAAAGTGAAAAGTGAAAGTGAAGTCGCTCAGCCGTGTTCAACTCTTAGCAACCCCATGGACTGTAGCCTACCAGGCTCCTCCATCCATGGCATTTTCCGCTGCTGCTGCTGCTGCTAAGTCGCTTCAGTTGTGTCCGACTCTGTGCGACCCCATAGACGGCAGCCCACCAGGCTCCCCCGTCCCTGAGATTCTCCAGGCAAGAACACTGGAGTGGGTTGCCATTTCCTTCTCCAATGCATGAAAGTGAAAAGTGAAAGTGAAGTCGCTAAGTCATGCCTGACTCTTAGTGACCCCATGGACTGCAGCCCACCAGGCTCCTCTGTCCATGGGATTTTCCAGGCAAGAGTACTGGAGTGGGGTGCCATTGCCTTCTCCGTTCCAGGCCTGAGTCACAGCCAAAAAGGAATAGAGTTTAGGCTCAACTGGGACCCCCCACTAAAAAGCATGATTGTGTCTTGGACCCTGGTAGGGAACTCTTGCTCATGTGCTTTAGTTCGCTGGGTGCCAGTGTAAGCAGACACTTTCATTGTTTCCTCATTCCTACATTCCAATTTTATAAGTCTCCAAATTAATTCAGAGCAGCTGAAGACGAATCTGCTTCAGAAGACTGCACACTTCTCAAAGTATCCCAGTTGATTTAAGGGCTGATTTATTGTAGACTTCTGGGCTCACCAGCTTTTAACTTACTTTGCTTCCCCGATCAGCATCTGTGTTTGTTTAACAGCCACTGGTTGACTGACTCTGAGAATCACGGATGCCACATGAAGGCTCAGGGGCCACATAGCTCATCTTCTGAAGTGACACTGTGGGTATTTTTGTCACTCATCAAACTAGGATTTGTCACATGGAAATTGCAGTCACAGATTGAGCCTACCAGTTCCCTGGAAAAATAAATCTCAGAATTCACAATGGCATGAAGTGTTCTCCAAGCTTGTCAATATCCTTTTCTCCTAAAGCCGAAGCAGAGATGATGTCATTTCCTGATAGCAAGAAGGTTATTTTAATTCATGTTTTCAATGCCTTTCTATCATGGACATGATAGCAGTCTCCAACATTTTTGGTACCAGGAACCTATTTCATGAAAGACAATTTTCCCACAAACCGGGGGTGGGGTGGTGATGGTTTTGGGATCATTCAAGCTCATTAGATTTATTGTACACTTTATTTCTATTGTGATTATACCCATTCCACCTCAGTTCATTGAGCATTTGATCCTGGGGTTGGGAACCCCTAAACCAGGCCCAAGACTAAGTAGAGAGGTCATGGAAGGATACACAGAGTCTCCGTTCTCAACTCAGTGGTGACACTGCCTACTAAGGGAGCAGATGGGGGCCTGTCCCCACAAGGCAGAGTGTAATGCTAGGTAGAGGTGCACCCAAGGTGGGTGGGCAGCCAGGTTTGACTGTGGAGAAAGCAGTGGCCCACAGGAGAGCAGGGCAAGGTGCGGGCACTTAGTGTCATCTTTCATGTCACCTCATATTTGCCAGGAAGAGAACGCTTGACTTAGAAGCCCCCACACCTGTCCTTTGTGCAAGTCCCTTTCATCTCCCACTAGTGCCCCTCCCCTGAGTTAGTGTGGTGGGTGCATAGCAAAACATTGGAGTCACATTTGAAATCCAAGATGCCCAAGTCCCACCACAGACTGACTGAAAGAAGATCTCCATGCAAGGAAGCTGGGATCTCTGTTACTTAAAGCTTTCTGACCAGAGAGCCCCAGAATACCCAAGCAGTGCTGCCAGCGCCCTGGCACAAGTCTTCACTGTGGTCTCTGCAAATCATTACTCTGAAGGTTCTTTCCAGAATCCCATCAGAGGGGGTGGGTGAGCATTCCCGGGAGTGCATAACATGACAAAAACCTTCTCTTAAAGATTTGGCTGTGGGGCCAAACTGAAGATGAAACGGCTGAGGGAAAGAGGCTCTATTCGAAACTTGGAAGTCCACCAAGTCTATTTGGATCCTGTTCATCATGTCCAGACTCTCAATTGCCACCAAGTATAGCTGTTTAGGACACAGTCAGTCAGTCAGACCACTGCAGGTCATCGTGATGAGTGTATGAGGCCAGATCTAGGTTAGCTTCATGGTTAGCTCTCAGCCCCTCCATAGTTCCTGCAAGTGTTAGTTTGTTGGCTGGATCAAGGGCTTCTTTTTCTGTTGTGGCTTAAGGACATTCCAGGTTAGGCCATTTGCTCAGATCAATGACTGAAAACTTGCAAGCATCCCTGGACCTTCATCCAGGTCATCCCTGGACCTTCCGGGACACCCTGTCCATATGCATTTCTTATGTCCTTGGAATGCAGTAGGTTCAACATGGTAACAGGGGAGACTCTGGACTTGGGAAAGGAGACCTGGTTTCAAATCTTGACTGTGCTACCATGTACCCATGTGTCTCACTTAACCCCTCTGTGTCAATTTCCTTGTCTATAAAATGAGGAAATTGGATTAGAAGATTGCCAAGGTCACACCCCTTTTCACTGGGATAGTGTATGATCGATAGTGCACTGGAAATTGTTAGAAAGTAATTTACATAGACTTTTATCTCTGCCAATGCTAGAGATACCAAGAGAATATTTCATGCAAAGATGGGCACAGTAAAGGACAGAAATGGTATGGACCTAAAAGAAGCAGAAGATATTAAGTAGAGGTGGCAGGAATACAGAGAAGAACTATACAAAAAAGATTTTCATGACTCAGATAACCATGATAGTGTGATCACTAGACTAGAGCCAGACATCCTGGAATGTGAAGTCAAGTGGGCCTTAGAAAGCATCACTATGAACAAAGCTAGTGGAGGTGATGGAATTCCAGTTGAGCTCTTTCAAATCATAAAAGATGATGCTGTGAAAGTGCTGCACTCAATATGTCAGCAAATTTGGAAAACTCTACAACAGCCACAGGACTAGAAAAGGACAGTTTTCACTCCAATCCCAAAGAAAGGCAATGCCAAAGAATGCTCAAACTACTGCACAATTGCACTCCTCTCATACTCTAGTAAAGTAATGCTCAAAATTCTCCAAGCCAGGCTTCAGCAATTCGTGAACCGGGAATTTCCAGATACTCAAGCTGGTTTTAGAAAAGGCAGAGGAACCAGAGATCAAATTGCCAACATCTGCTGGATTATCGAAAAAGCAAGAGAGTTTCAGAAAAACATCTGCTTTATTGACTATGCCAAAGCCTTTGACTGTGTGGATCACAACAAACTATGGAAAATTCTGAAAGAGATGGGAATACCAGACCACCTGACCTGCCTCTTGAGAACCTATATGCAGGTCAGGAAGCAACAGTTATAACTGGACGTGGAACAACACACTGGTTCCAAATAGGAAAAGGAGTACGTCAAGGCTGTATATTGTCACCCTGCTTATTTAACTTATATGCCGAGTACATCATGAGAAACGCTGGGCTGGAAGAAGCACAAGCTGGAATCAAGATTGCCAGGAGAAATATCAGTAACTTCAGCTATGCAGTTGACACCACCCTTATGGCAGAAAGTGAAGAAGAACTAAAGAGCCTCTTGATGAAAGTGAAAGAGGAAAATTAAAAAGTTGGCTTAAAGCTAAACATTCAGAAAACTAAGATCATGGCATCTTTCATAAAACTGATTTCATGGCCAAAAGATGGAGAAACAATAGAAACAGTAACAGACTTTATTTTCCTAGGCTCTGAAATCACTACAGGATGACTGCAGCCATAAAATTAAAAGCCACTTGCTCCTTGTAAGAAAAGCTATGACCAAACTAGACAGCATATTAAAAAGCAGAGATATTACTTTGTCAGCAAAGGTCCGTCTAGTCAAGGCTATGGTTTTTCCAGTAGTCATGTATGAATGTGAGAGTTGGACTATAAAGAAAGCTGAGTGCCAAAAAATTGATGCTTTTGAACTGTGGTGTTGGAGAAGACTCTTGAGAGTCCCTTGGACTGCAAGGAGATCCAACCAGTCCATCCTAAAGGAAATCAGTCCTGGGTGTTCATTGGAAGGACTGATGCTAAAGCCGAAACTCCAGTAAAATTTGGCCACATGACTCATTTGAAAAGACCCTAATGCTGGGCAAGATAGAAGGCAGGAGGAGTAGGGGATGACAGAAGATGTGATGGTTGGATGGCATCACCGACTCGATGGACATGAGTTTGAGCAAACTCCGGGAATTGGTGATGGACAGCGAAGCCTGATGTGCTGCATTTCATGGGGTAGCAAAGAGTCTGACACAACCAGTGGCTAAACTGACTGAAGGATATATGTATTTAGAAGTGTGACTCATAGAAAAAATTTTCAAAGTTGTGTTTTATTAATTAAAATGGAAAGGAAGACAATAGCCTAATATTTTTTGATGTCTGTCACATATCACATATCGTTTGGAGTGTTTCTTCTTTCTTGATTTCAATCTAATCTTTCCTAAAGTCCAGGAAAATTCTTGTTCCAGTCAGAAAACCCTGGAAAATTCTCATTTCAGGTAAGAAAGCAGACTTATAAGTAAAAGAGCTTGTCTAAGTTTACAGTCCTGGTAAATGACAGAACTAGGGTTCAAGTTCACTGTGATTCTAAATCCAGTGCTGTTGATAGCTCAAATTTTGTTATAACCCTGCAAATAGAAGCATGACTTCCTGTAAATTAACTGGCTGGTCCACTTCAGTGGGCAACGACTGTGAATAACACCACATGAGAGTCGGGTGCTGTGTGCCCTTCACTTCATGCTCTCCTTCAGAGTACATCATGGGAAATGCACAAGCCTCCACGAGGCTTTTGTTAGCAGCTCAGTCTGACAACAACCAAATGAATGTCTCTGCCTCCTTTCTGCTCTCACTAACTCCTCTTTCTTTAAGAGGAAAAATTAAAAAAATAAAGCATAGCTAAGTGTTATGGCAAAAATCAGTGCTGTGGTTTTAATCAAGAAAATGCCAGCAAAAAAATCCCAAGTGTAAAATCCCAAGGAAAACATAGCCAAGCCCATGGTAGTGGCAGAGGAACAAATTATGCCAAAAATGCTGATGAAAATGTTTAAGTGTTTGCCAGGACTCTGCATTGTGATCACATAGGGCATCATGGTTTTTATTTTCTGCCTTTCTGTGTGATTAAAATACCAATTTTGAGGCTTTAAGAATTTTAACCATTATCCCATTTTATGAGACATCATTATAAAGACCTGAAATAGTAAAGTGGAATACATAAAGGTGTTATTGGTTCAACTAACATTCAACTCGATGGACATGAGTTTGAGCAAGCTTCGGGAATTGGTGATGGACAGAGAAGCCTGGAGCATGCTGCAGTCCGTAGGGTCGCAGAGAGTCAGACACAACTGAGCGACTGAACATTCGTAAAAGATGAGGAAGCAGTTTGAAATGACTCTGAGGTCACACACTAGGGCCTTTAGGTGGTCAAACCTCAGTTCACACTTGGCACCTGGCAAACCTTAAATATTCAAACAACATGCCTGCGAACAGCTAGCTGGGCAGATGCACCATTCATTGCACCGAGGCCGAGCATTTTCCTGTGGTGGGTGTGGAGAGGCACCAGAAGTGCTCTCTAGGCTTGACTGTCTCCTTTGCCTCATCATTAACATCCTGTCAGTTAATGTCCGATTTCCCCTCATCTCCTACCACTACCACTGTCATTTCCATGTCCTCTCTCTCACAAAGTTTTTTTTTTTTTTTTTAATATTCACATTTAGATTGGTTAACTCCAGAAGTTAATTGTCCTTGCCAATTTTGTTGTCAGATAAACATACCTATCTTTCTGTATGTCTATAGTGTTAGTCTCTCCGTCGTATCTGACTCTTTGCGACCCCATGGACTGTAGCCCGCCAAGCTCCTCTGTCCATGGAATTCTCCAGGCAGTAATACTGGGCAGGGTTGCCATTCTCTTCTCCAGGCATTCTTCCCAACCCAGGGATCAAACCTGGGTCTCCTGCACTGCAGGAAGATTCTTTATGGTCTGAGCCAGTCCATCCATTTATCAATAGATTGTACACAGACTTCTTTTGGTCTAGGACTGTGAGACTTTCCAGGTATTTTACTCCTCAACAGATTTCTCTCTTGGCTTTCAATATAGACTCAGACATGACCACTAGATAAAGTAGATACAGCTATCATGGGCTTGCGAGAGTAATTGCTTTAATGAGGGGGTCTGATGCACTTCTGTTGGTCTCCTGGGAAGCATGGCAGAAGGGACTGAGTTTATAATTGACTCTAATCCTCTCTAATCTTCCACCTTAACCTCCCCAAGAATTAAGTAATTGATTTTTGGTCTCTTGAAAGAAAATAAAGACCTCCTGGGATGAAACTTGGCAGCTGCTCAAAGACAAAGAGACGATCCAGGGCTGGCACCATTTGTATTTGGATGTGGAGAACTTTCTGGACCTAATCAGGTGGTTTCCCTGCCACGTTCCCTTAGAGTCCCAGTGTTTGGTTCCTAATCGAGCACCAGCATGATCCTGGGTCAGAGCTCAGACAGAATTTCATAACCATTTCTTTAACCTCAATGCCAGATACCATTAAGACAAACATGGCAGAGACAGTGGAGGCCAAGGTTATTCTTTAGCACTCTGCTTCCTCTAAGAATCACCCCTCCATCCCTGTCCCCCACATCCAAGGCCTGTGGTTCCAATTTGCTTCTCTTAGGCTGCAGGCACCACCCCTTTTCTCTTCAGCCCCTCAGGAAGGCCAGAGCTTGTGTCTTTTCCCTCTCACAAAATCTTTTCTCCATGTAGGCATCAGCTGCTACAACAGTGAGCTGTGGAGATAAGGAGAAGCTAAATTTTAAATTGGATATTATTCACACAGTTCTTGTTTTTTTAAAATCTACTAGTGAAAATGGGACCACAGTTATAAACCATTGTGAATGGAGAATGACATTACGCTTTGAGAGAAAGTTTACCTTCTTCTCTCTGACCTCTCTTCCCTCAAGCCCTCCTCTTCTCCCCATTCTGCAGCCACCTTTTGAGTTTCCATTGCTCCTTGTAGAGCCCAGAGTCAGCCAATTTAATCGTCTTGTCTCCCCTTTGTGCCCCTACCTCTCGACCTCCTGATATCACTACCTTGCAGAACTGCAACCTCCTGTCACCCGACACCAAGTATCGTTGGTTCCAATCCAAGGTCAACCTGTCATTTTCTGCCACATCCTCACCTCCACTCAGGAATCCTTTTCCTTATTTCTGTGTCCTCTTGGCATCGTCCTCCCCAGGCTGCAATCCAAACTCCTTTCTCTCCCTTTTTCAGGGCTTCTCCCTCACATTTTCAGCAAATGATCCAACTTCTCTTCTGTTTTTATATCACATTGAGGGCTCAGATCTGAATGTCTTCAACTTTCTTACTCTCCACATTCCAATTTTACTGTAATATTTTTTATTCTCCCTCTCAAAGCAGAAGCAATTCCCACCCCCAACCCCTTTTTTCTTTGCAGTCTGATCACTCCATCTGTGCTCTGGATTGCAGCCCTCTTCATCTTCTCCCAGACATTTTCCTGTAAATTTTTTACTCTTTCTTGAATTATTAGTGTCTTCTTCTTCATCATCTGCTTCCCCTCAGCCTAAAATGAATGCTATATTACCCCAAATCCTGTCCTAAACATACTTAACTGTTTCACCTTCCTGCTACCAAACTCTTTTCTTTTTTTTTCTAGGAAAAAAAAATCTTCTGTTCAGTCTACCTCCCAAATTCAAGTTCAGCCTCTGTGCACACTCTTCTGCCAGGAAGAAGCTTTCTAGTGAGAAACAGAGGAGGGAGGAAGTATATAGAGAGAAGGAAAGCAGAAAGGAAACAAAACTTCAGGAAGACTAATATTATGGCATGGAAGGTTGCATGGCCTTTGGAGAAGAAGGCAAAGGGTCAGCCAAACAGGTATGTGGCGTAGGGGATGGGAGCAGAAGAGCTCTGCTATGGACTTGCCCACAGAAGCTGGAATGCATTTCACAGGGGTCCCACTCTCTGAGCAAGGGGAGTCAGGGTAGGAAAGAGCCCATGTTCCATTGCAGCCAAGTGAACCCTTAACCCAGTCAGCTGATGGGCAAGTGTCTGGGTCAGAGCAGTGGAGTCCTGGTGCAGAAGGTCTGGGGCCGATCTTGGCCTCCTGCCAGACACTACTGAGCAGAGGGATCAGTCAGCTGCTGCTGCTCAGTCCTGGATAGAGCTGCTGGAAGATGAAGGCATCTCCTAGTTAGGTGATGTGCCCCCTCAACCTCCCACCCACAAATCTACCGCCGCCTCTATCCCCAGGTACATCAGTTTTTAAAAAGCATTTATTCATTTCCAGGCTTCTGTGGTGGCTCAAACAGTAAAGAATCTGCCTGCAATGCAGGGGACTCTGTGTCAGGAAGATACCCTGGAGAAGGCAATGGCTACCCACTCTAATATTCTTGCCTGGGAAATCCCACGGACAGAGGAAGCCTGGTGGGCTACAGGACATGGGGTCATAAAGAGTTGGACATGACTGTGTAACTAACACCCACTTTTACTGATTTCCAGGTTGTATTCTGATTTAAGTTTGTTTAATCTTAGTGCCTGTGTCAGATGATGTCTTTTTTATTTAAATTAATGAAAAAACTTTTTAGTCTTCAACCTAATTAGCAAACTTAAAGACCTATCATCAAACTTACATGTACAAGAAGAAATGCCAGACCAAGACTTGAATATAATTTAAAGGGAAGAGAGTGTTTTATTGTTTTGTTACACTGAGGCCTTGATCCAGACAGAGCTAGTTCATGTCAGAAAATATTAAAGGACCAACTCTACAGTGTGTGGATTTGGGGGCACAAGCCACATTTGATACAGGAAAGAGAGGCCTAGCCCATGATTGGGTATAAGCTAGGTGTCAGAGGCATATGTACTCAATAGCCACCGAGGAGGAAATGAGAGAAGAAACCAATGCAGAAAGAACCCTTGATCTTTTCTCAGCCAAAAGGAAAAAAATAAAAAAGCTCCTTGCTTAAATAGGCAATATTGCACTGAATAAAAATATTCATCTTTATGTTCCCGCTTTCTTTTATGGTGTCATTATTCTAGGCAAGGATTACTCCTGTCTGGTTTCCACGAAGCCCCCAAAGTCACTGACACATAAACACTAACTTGCTTAGGGAACTCCACTGGCAGCAGAGCCCAGGGAAATTGTGTCATCCATTTAAGATGTCTCACATTCCAGACACACTGTTATCCCAGGCCAGCACTGGCTCCCTTGAAAGCAATAAGCAGACAATATAGGAAGCTGTCAGAAAATCCAATATCTAAACCCGATATGAGATGGTGGCCCCAATCTAATAAGAATAGATTCATTTTGCTTTATTCCTGTTTTGTCACCTGCTTTGTGGAGAAAGTGAAACGTGATAAATCAGATCATTATGGTCACCTCCGAGTACATATTGACTCATCATTCCCTAAACTTTTATGCTAAATATTTACAACCATGTAAATTCCTGGAGACTGAGTTTCTTAATGTTCCCTTCCTTTCTGTGACAGTATCACAACCTTCCTCTGCTAAGGAAACTACAAGGCTCCCTCAGGGCTAGCTTAAACAACTTGATTGTTGGACGATCTGGGACTAATTTAAATTCACAAATGAATCTAAGAGAAGTGTAGACTCTATTCATCTGGTCTAGAGTAAGTTGCCTTAAACCAACACCACTCCAGGAAGCAACTATATTTGCTAACTTGCCTATGATTTCCATGGAATCCATAGTTTTATTAAAACTATAATTTGATTTGAGAAAATTTGCTAAGAAGATAAAAGGATAGAGAACCTGAGACCTCAAACTCTTCCAATTTAATATTTTTTAAGTAGATAGATTTATTAATTCAATTTATTTATCTTTTATATTGGCTCTATACCCTAACCAGTACAATCTGTACATTGAGTGGCTGTTTACTTTAGGCTTTGATGTAAGACCTGGCAAAATCTTCCTATTAAGCCAGTCACTACAACAAGCTATGACTGATCTACTGTAGCACTGATTTTTTAAGGATCAGAGGAAAAGCCTCAGTTGGGCATGTGGGTACGGGGAGGAGTATTAAGGGATTACAGGCTGTATCTGCCAGAAGAAGATAATCATTCATATAATTCATTGTAATTTTTGTGATTTGTATGGCCTATCATCTGTATATTTCATGGAAATCTTTTATTTTATAACTTAACAGCAAGCCATGCAGATTACTCGGTTGGCTCTCTAAAAGTCATTTAGTGATGACCATTAATCTTGTCTTGAATCAATGAACTAGAAAGCAACTTTCATTTGTTTAACTTTTAGCAGTTCACTGTTTTACTAATGAGGAAAATTAAATGAACTGTCTGTCCAACCACACTGATTTGGAGACAGTTACGTCCAGAAACTGTTTTCCTTCTCTTGACTTCTCTCCTTTGGGTCTTATTTTTATTAATAATATTCTGTAGGTACAATAGGGGCCAGGTTTTGTACCTTCCATGTATGTGGTTTCATGTATGTGGTTTCATGTATGTGGTCTCACTGAATTCTTACAGTGACCCCGGAGTTTGAGTATTGTCATTATCTTTATTTTGTATGTAAAAAAACTGACACTCAAAGAAGTTAAGTGACTTCACCAAGGGCATTTGACTAATAGCTAGTGAATCCTAGATGTTAAACTATAGTTTGTTTCAAACCAAACCCTCAGTTGCTAACCACTCCCTATACATAACATTGCTTAGAAAGATGATATTGCAAGGCTCTCATGGGCATTTCTCCCTTCCCCAAGGTCTCTCACATGACTTTCTAAATTCCCATGGTCGGAGCTCAAATTCTTGGATCACATTTGCTCCATTATGTCACTGTCTGTTAGGGATTGAGAACTTGCTGGGAACTTGAGTTAACAATAATGGCACTAACCCAAGCATCAGTCACCTGTCTCCAGGTCTTTTGAATCTACAGTTGATACAAGTAGAGAAAAATAAATACAAATGGTTTTCATCGAGGAAAGAATTAGGCAATAAGTGCAAATTAACATTTTGGAAAAAGTTATTGCTATCACAAGAAAAACAAAATGTAAAAGGTACTGTGCATTTTGTGTTAGTAATGGCTAATTTTGCAGTGGTTTTACTTTGGTTCCAGGTGTTCTACATGTTGTCACCTCTCACACCCACCCTATTTTACAGACATGGCAGCCGAGAGAGGCTAAGCATCTTGTTTAAGGTCACAGATGGGAAATGGCAGAGCCAAGAGCTGAAGCAGATCTAACTACAGAGCCCATATTCAACACTCATTATTCCAAACTGATGAAGGTGTTTATCTTTATATCTATATACAGGTTTTGGTGTGATAATCCTTGTGATTAGAAACATGAGGTAGGGTGTTAAATACACAAAGTTGGAAAGAATGAAAAAAAATTTAATAGAAGTAATGCTTTTCAAAAATTAGAAGGCTAAATGGATGATTAGCAGTACTGAGTATGAGTAGAAGGAATTATCTTAAAGATTAGAGAATATAAAGATGATTTTTTTTTTAATTTATCACATCTTCAGTGGTTTGAATGGTATCCCCCCACACCTGGCAAAATATATGCAAGTCTTAATCCCCAGTATCTATAAATATGACCTAATTTGGAAAGGGTCTTTGCAAATGTCGTTATGTTAAAGATCTTGAGATGAGATCATCCTGGATTAACAGGGTGGGCCCTAAATTCAGTGGCTAGTGCTCCTACTAGAAACAGAAGAGGAGAGGACAGTTGGGAGGAGGCCCTGTGAAGGCCGAGGCATCCCAGAGGGGTGATGCTGACAGACACCAGAGGCTCAGGAGCCACGGGACAGGTTGTTCCCTAGAGCCCTGGGTGGTGGGGAGGCCCTACTGACACCTTGGTTTGGGACTTCTTGTCTCCAGAACTGTTGCAGAATAAATTTTTGTTGTTTAAAGCCACCACGTTGCTGGTAATTTGTGATAGCAGCCCCAGAAAACTAGTACATGTTATACCTTTAATATCTACATAAGAAATTATATTTTTAAAACCCATAGTCTCCAAAATCTCTATCCAGTGAATTTAGTGACCATGACAATACATCGGGATCCAGGAATGCATGACTTCAGATGGTGGTATATAATGTCTTGATAGATATTCATGAAAGAAGAGTCTTAGTTCATAGTTTGTGACTGGGTCCTGCCTCCCACGTTAAAACCAGTCAGTTTCTAGTTATTTTGCTAATGAGCAAGTATTCATTTCCACCGTGACCTCCTATTAGATCATGGGAGTATTTTTCTGGCCCATATTCAGGCTTCATTTCCATGTTATAAAGGTAAAGAACACATTGGAAAAATCCAAAGGTTTTCCTAAACAAGAATTTCATATTGATGCCTATGCTCACTCTCAAGCTCTCAGGGAACTCTATCCTACTTAGAATGTTAAGACCTAATGGAAAAAAGAAGTCTTTTAAATGGTAACACTTGGTGTCCCCAAGGCATGCTCTTGAAGTACATGGAGGTGACAGACGTGATTAATCTGAAGGGTGTTGATTCTTCACTTGTCTTTAAAAACAAGAACTAAATGCTATTCTATCACGGTTAGAGTCTCAAAAGAATGTCTTAGTCACTCTATACACAGAACACAATGACACTCTCCTGATTTCCACTGTTTTCTTCCATGAAATCTGGGATCCTCTTGAAGGCGCTGCCAATGTGGGGGAGCTCCTGCCTGTGACAGAACACACCTCGTCGCACAAGACTAAAGTAAGTGGTATCTTCTTAAGCCCTTCTCAAGAGAGAAAAAAACATCCTCGCCTGACTTTCAGCCATCATGCTATGGGTGGTTCTGAGGTACCCCCTTGCCAGTAGGCTAGGCACTCCCCATAAAGCCCTGTCCTCATCCAAATGGACCAGTAAAGAAAGCCTGCAGCTTTTCCTGTTATAATACCTGAGCACTGTTCAGCTGCTGTGCTGGATGTTATCTGTTTGTCCCTCTGGATCCATCACACTCATAGTCCTGGCAACATAAGCTATGTGGATATGTAAATGAGCTCCCTTGACCTCTGGTCCAGCCAATGGGTACATGTAAATATCTCTCCTTCACTCTCCTTCTTCCCTCTATCTGAT
Organism: Bos mutus; assembly: GCF_027580195.1. Classification (NCBI taxonomy): domain Eukaryota; kingdom Metazoa; phylum Chordata; class Mammalia; order Artiodactyla; family Bovidae; genus Bos; species Bos mutus. The sequence continues at coordinate 55,414,376 of NC_091617.1, forward strand.
GAAATAGAAAATATGTATTTGTCAAAACTACTTGACGAAATGTACTTAGTTGCTCAGTTGTGTCTGATTCTTTTTGACCCAGGGACTTTAGCCCGCCAGGCTCTTCTTGTCCATGGGATTTTCTAGACAAGAATACTGGAGTGGATTGCCATTCCCTTCTCCAGGGGATCTTTCCAACCCAGGGATCAAACCCAGATCTGCATTGCAGGCAGATTCTTTACTGTCTAAGCCACTAGGGAAGCCTCACTTGACAAGATGGAGGGAAAAGAGTAAGGTTGACATATGTATATCCCCAGCTCCCTACCTGAGAGGTTGCCCTGGCATGGCTGCACTTCCACACTAAGGACATACTTCCTTTCAGGAGCTCCTCTCCCTACAGACACACTCTCTGGGTATGCTCTTCTGTTTTCCTCCAGTCCTGAGAAAGAAAGTTGCTTCTCAGTGCTGCTAGTTCTGAGAACTCTGCCATCCCTTGTTGTTTCCCCTATACCCTGCTGCGCCTTTATAAATAAACTCTAGATTAAACTCTATTCAGTTATCACTTTTGAGTGTGCCTTCTCTTTTCTGCTGGGAAAAGTTTAGCTGATCGACTCTGGGGTGGTGCTCTTCCCAGGGAGCTATTGCTTCAGTGAATTGCTAAGCCACCAGCGACAGAAAAAGTCACATTATAGCTTTTCTGTTGTTTCTAAAATATTATGTGCCTATATGTAAGAGACATAGATTTTACCACATTGATTTGCTCATAGTTACAGCTTTATATCATTTAACTCTGACTGTCGGAGAAACTATGGACATGAACTTGGCCAAACTTCCATGAGATGGTGAAGGACAGGGAAGCCTGGTGTGTTGCAGTCCATAGGGTTGTGAAGAGTCGGACATGACTTGGTGATTGAACAACAACGAAATTGGAGACAGACTTTTGTCATTGGGAGAGGTAAGTTTCTCACCCTTATTTTAATCTTATGTGCTGCTGTTGAATTCCATGACGCTACTGACAAGGATTTATGTGTTTTCTATGGTTGATTTGAGCATTTGGCAAGTCGGCCATGAAATGTTTTTAAATTTATATTCACTTCATCAATGTATATATTGTCAGCTCTTTTATGAACTGCTAATTTCCTTAGTCTAATAGACTTCATAGGGAAATTAAAGGTCATCAGTTCAGTTCAGTCGCTCAGTCATGTCTGACTCTTTGCGACCCCATAAATCACAGCACGCCAGGCCTCCCTGTCCGTCACCAACTCCTGGAGTTCACTCAAACTCATGTCCTTCAAGTCGGTGATGCCATCCAGCCATCTCATCCTCTGTCGTCCCCTTTTCCTCCTGCCCTCAAGGAGCATCAGGGTCTTTTCCAATGAGTCAGCTGCATGAGGTGGCCAAAGTATTGGAGTTTCAGCTTCAGCATCAGTTCTTCCAATGAACACCCAGGACTAGTCTCCTTTAGGATGGACTTGTTGGATCTCCTTGCAGTCCAATGGACTCTCAAGAGTCTTCTCCAACACCACAGTTCAAAAGCATCAATTCTTCGGCATTCAACTTTCTTCACAGTCCAACTCTCACATCCATACATGACCACTGGAAAAACCATAGCCTTGACTAGACAGACATTTGTTGGCAAAGTAATGTCTCTGCTTTTCAATATACTATCTAGATTGGTCATAACTTTCCTTCCAAGGAGTAAGTGTCTTTTAATTTCATGGCTGCAGTCACCATCTGCAGTGATTTTGGAGCCCAAAAAAATAAAGTCTGTCACTGTTTCCACTGTTTCCCCATCTATTTCCCATGAAGTGATGGGACCAGATGCCATGATCTTCGTTTTCTGAATGGTGAGTTTTAAGCCAACTTTTTCACTCTGCTCTTTCACTTTCATCAAGAGGCTTTTGAGTTCCTCTTCACTTTCTGCCATAAGGGTGGTATCATTTGCATATCTGAGGTTATTGATGCTTCTTCTAGCCCAGCATTTCTCATGATATACTCTGCATATAAGTTAAATAAGCAGGGTGACAATATACAGCCTTGACGTACTCCTTTTCCTATTTGGAACCAGTCTGTTGTTCCATGTCCAGTTCTAACTGTTGCTTCCTGACCTGCATATAGGTTTCTCAAGAGGAAGGTCAGGTAGTCTGGTATTCCCATCTCTTTCAGAATTTTCCACAGTTTATTGTGATCCACACAGTCAAAGGCTTTGGCATAGTCAATAAAGCAGAAATAAAGGTCATAACTCGTGGTAGATCTGGTGGGGGTCCTTACAGTAGTCACCCCTCTCCTTGGTAAAGCTGAAGACACATCAGGGAAGAAAAGGTCCTATATCTTTGTTCTGTAGATCAGTCCTAGTGCCGGACAGAGCTGGAGCCCAATATTTGATGAGATGCTAATCAAAGTGAAGGCTATATCTTATTTTTAGGACATCTTTACTAGCTTATTTCAGTTTTCTGCAGGTTGTAAGATGAATATGCAATATTGTCCTCATTGATGGGAAATGGTGTTTCTTAGTCAAGAGAGTTTCACCTACCTAGAAGCATTCATATAGTTTCCGTGGGGGCTGGAGAAAGAGCAGGGAGTAGGGAGACAGACTTTGTCTCCAAAAGCACAACTGAGATTTGGGCCTTCTTAGTTACTTGAGGATGATATTCTCTGGAACAGGAATTGGGGACTGAAAAAAATATCATAAAGAAGAAGGAAAAGGCAGTTCAAGGGTGTATTATTAAACAACTGACATGGTGGACAAATGTGTCTGCGTCCCTCTGGGTGCCTTCTGAAGAGTCGGGTAGAACATTTTCATGTGAGAATCACCCAAATGAGCGTCAGAAGAGGAGGGATTTATGCAGCAGCTCCTGCTCCCCCTGGTCGTGTCCCCCCACCCCCTGCCTTGGGGCATTAACTCCCTGTACTTTCAACATTGTACATGTGTCAGAGGGGGTGAGATCCTGTATCTCTTCCCCAGAGATGCCCAAGTCAGAAAGTAAGAGGTGTTCAGAGAAGCTGGGGAAGGGTGCCTTCAGGCTGCAGATGGTAGCTGCTGGTTGCCTCCACAATAGCTGGAGGTCAAAGGTGGAGAGAAAGGATGTTTGACAAGGCACAGATTCCCTGTACTCACAGAGCTTACACATACTAATGCAAAGTGACGGTGTATTATACCAATAAGAAAGTCAGAAACTTAACTTACAGTGATGGGCATGACAAAGGAAATACAGCTTTTGGTGTGGCAGAGACCCATGGTGGGAGGAGGTGGGGGATGCTCAGTCACAGAGGTCAGAAAAGGCCTCATGGAGGACAGGGCACTTGAACAGCCCCAGAAATTAGAGAAGACTCTTGAGAGTCCCTCGGACTGCAAGGAGATCCAACCAATCCATTCTGAAGGAGATCAGCCCTGGGTGTTCTTTGGAAGGAATGATGCTAAAGCTGAAACTCCAGTACTTTGGCCACCTCATGCGAAGAGCTGACTCATTGGAAGACTCTGATGCTGGGAGGGATTGGGGGCAAGAGGAGAAGGGGACAACAGAGGATGAGATGGCTGGATGGCATCACTGACTTGATGGCCGTGAGTCTAAGTGAACTCTGGGAGTTGGTGATGGACAGGGAGGCCTGGCGTGCTGCGATTCATGGGGTCACAAAGAGTTGGACACAACTGAGCGACTGAACTGAACTGAACTGAAGGATCTCGTGGAAGGGTGTTCAAAGCAGAGAAAATGGCAAATACAAACACCTTGGGGCTCAGTGAACATGGAGAGCCTGAGGGACAGAAAGGAAGGAGTGGGCAGGACTGTGGTGAGAGAGGGAGTGTGGAGTTGGTGGGGGGGAGCCTTGGTGAGCTGCTGTGTGTCTGACCTAGGGTGTATGCGGAAAGGAGCTTGGACATTCACAGAGCTGACAGTTGAGGTCTGCACCTCTCTCAAGTATCTCTCGAAGTCTCTGAGCAGTTGTCTGTCACAAAGGCACACATCTGAGATATGTGTGCTGTGAGGCTGATATGGCAGGGGGTGAAATGCTTTGTTGGGGACTGAGTTTGGTTGACAACCCAGCACCCACATTTCAGCCTGCTTCTGTTGTCCTTCACTCCTGGCCTCATACATAGCAACGTCTGTCGTATGATTGATCCTTCCTTCTGTGGAGAAAAGAAAGTAGCCCAAGGTAAAGCCAAACCCTTGAGTTCAATATTTACAGTATAAATAACTCTTGTGACTTCAGGTTCATCATTTCCCTTCCCTGGACACCAGAGTCCTTATTTTTAAAATAAGGGAGCTGATTCTTCTGAGGTTTCTTGGTTCTATAACTGTGCTTACAGTGTGAAATTGATACAAATACTTCTAATTCCAAGTAGACTCTAACCTTCTCAGAAGCAATGAGCCATGATTCTCTTTTAGGGGGAAAGAAGCTTTTCTAACATTCTCCAAAGTGACAAAACATGATTTTGTTTTAGGGGGAAAAAAAAAAGCCTTGAGGATTTTCAGCTTGTTTCAGAGGACTCTCCACACACAGCATTTTCTTTGTCGTTTTGTTTACACCAACATCTCATGCTCCCAGAGATATGCCTTCCCAGCCAGGTGCTGGGTTCCCCACTCAGCTCTAATTGTGGGTACTGGGGATAAAGGGGAGATGGAAAAGAGAAAAAGAATTGCTTGGAATTGTAAATAAGAGACCTATGATGCTTTCTCTGAGCAAAACCAGGGGGAAAAAAGATAACTAACTAAAGAACAGTGAAAATAGGATAAAACTGATGCTGAGTTATAAACACCCGGGTGAGGTTAATTCAATAACTTCCATTAAAATATAGCATGCCTGGTTTCACCCAAAGAAATAGTCAGAATTCCTCCAGGAAATTAACTTGAAAAGCAAGCAAGCAAATGCACAAACAGAAATTTTTCAGCAAGTATATATACATGTGTTTACATATGTTGAGTATGACTATATAAATATACCTGTACATATACAAATATATACATATAAATCACTCACTGTTGTTTCCTCTGTAACATACAAGTGCAGGTTAGTAGAGAAAAATGTCACAGGAATTTTTAAAAAACCTATGTTTTCTAGATTGTTGCTTCATTGTCAAGGTACTGAAGGCAACTGAATTTTTTAATAGTGTTGAGGTAAGACCCAGGTGGCGCTAGTGGTAAAGAACCTGCCTACCAATGCACCAGACCTAAGAGATGCAGGTGTGATCCCTGGGTTGGAAAGATCCCCTGCAGGAGGAAATAGCAACCCACTCCAGTATTCTTGCCTGAAGAATCCCATGGACAGAGGAGGCTGGCAGGCTACAGTTCATAGGGTCATAAAGAATCAGACACAACTGAAGCAACTCAGTATAGCAAGTAGTATAGAATTCTTTATAAAAAATCTTTGACCTTGGGCAAGACAATCTTATCTTTTGTGCCTCAATTTTTTTATCTGTAAGATGAAGTGTTCTGTCTATACCAGATAATCATACAATTGCTTCTAGCTCCAACATTCTCTAGATCTTGGCAGAAAATATTCACGTTTTGTGTGCAAACACATTTGTTCCTCTATTTTTGACCCTTCCACAAAAGACAAATCTTTGAAAAGTTAGACTTTTCTGGAAGTGGGGAGTATGTTTTTATTCACAACTATCCTCTATGTTCTTTTGTTCCGCTCTGGGGTCTGAGGTTTAGAACAATATCCCTGGTCTCTGTAAGAACCTGAGTCACCAAATAAAATGAAATAATGTTCATTACAAGGTTTTTATTGATCCAGAAATGAGAAGAAATACCTTTTAAAAAGATGTTCAGCAATGAGGACTTTCTGTCTGACCATTTCCTCTCCTCCTTACAATCCTTTCTCCTCCAGGAAAAAAAAAAAATTGGTTTAGCTCTCAGTTACCCTAGAAATCTATTAATCACATCTCCTATTTCCTGATAGCATTATTTAATTAACTTTGCATTAGGTTCACTACAAGAAAGAGAGAAGGAAGGAAGAAAGAAGAAAAAAAAAAAAACTGACATGGTCTCTTTTTCTCTCTTTACCTTTCTCACTTACTCTCAAACTTAGAGCTTCATTTAAAGCAAATTATTGGGGAAAAAGAAAAGGGGAATTACTGACAAAAGTCAGATCCACTGCTTGGCAGACTTTCCCTAGTCTATTGTTTTTACAGAGTGTAGTAGCACAGTATCTCTATGTGAATCTGTAGCTTGTAAAAAGATAATGTGGCTAAGAGTTTATTTGCAGCAGTCTACAAGAGCTGACTCATTGAAAAAGACCCTGATACTGGAAAAGATTGAAGGCAAGAGGAGAAGGGGGCGACAGAGGATGAGATGATTGGATGGCATCACTGACTCAACGGACATGAGTTTGAGCAAACTCCAAGAGATGGTGAAGGACAGGGAAGCCTAGCATGCTGTGGTCCACGGGATTGCAAAGAGTCGGACATTACTGAGTGACCAAACAACAACAACAAAAGGATCAGGGTGTGTGATTTTGTTTCACGCTTTTTTTTTTTTAAGCTTTAAGATCAATTAAACACTTCTTAATTTTTCAAGGTGTTTTAAAATTTCTCCATTGAATGTGAAGAGATATTTGAAATAAATTTCATTTCTTTGAAACCAGATAGAATGTAGAATTTAAAATATTTCTTCTAATTCTGTTTATGCCAACTTCTGCAAAAGTCAAAATTATTGAGTTATTGAATCATTAGCTTCCCAGGGGTTTGGAAAAATCAGGAACCATCTCTCTCTCTCTCTCTTTTTCTCTCTCCCTCTCTTTATTTCAACTTGCCACTGAAAAGAAATATCCAAAGGTTAGTTATTACAATAATTCAACTGAACTTTGTAATTCTGTTTCTCAAAATGAAAAATATTTTAATTTTTACTTAAAAACAGTTTTCTGGACTTCTGTAGAATAATATATTATGCAACTATTTTAAAAAGAATAAGTTTATTTTTGTTGTATAACATATATCTGTGTCTGCAATATAGTATGATGTAAACAAAGCACAGGTTAGAGTGCATGTGGTAGAGTGCATAGAGAGCATCCATCTTCTTCATATATACATATTTATGTGATTGTCTAGAAGAATATAAGACAAAATATAAGTACTTCAGTCTGTCTTTGGGTGCTTAGAATGCCAACTGATTTTTATTGATTTATTTTTATCCTTTTAAAGTGTTTTCTTATAATGAGCAGTTGTCATTAGAAAAACGAATTGCATTAAAACTAGTCCTCAACAGATGGACTGAGCATGATAGAAATGATGGTGATAAAACAGATTGTTGTGTGAAAAGTCTCATGAAATTCTTTCTCCTCTATTAGATGATAATTCTCAAGATTCAAAAAATTTGAGTGAAAACCAAAAGAAGGACCTTCATTCTCATGGAGGCAGGGCCACTACCTGTACCTAATTGGTTCACTTCCAGTTGGAAGTCCAGTGATCCCTTGATGATTACTCCTGGGGAGGGCAAGGGAGTAGGACCCATTCTTCCAGCAGGAATCCAACTGTAGCTGGTTTTTCTTTCCTTGTATTCGGGTGCATGAAAATTCAGAGGAGATTTTATTCCATGTGCAATTGGATACCAAGCTTTACCTCCTCTTTCTTTGTAATGTCCACGCCCCCATCACACGGTAGTAAGTCAACTGCGAGGAAAGCTCTTATCCTGAGGTGCCTAAGGAAGTACAAAATTCCTAAGAGATCTCCTGCCTTTTTTTTTTTTTTTGCCTTCTTTTTTCAGTCTACACATGTCTACCTACTAATTCACCTGATTTATCCTACTAAAATGTTACTCTTAAGTACAATACTCTGTTGTTGAAAATCCAGTAACTCTCTCTGACATGAAGGAAAAAATCTATAACCTAGAATTCAAAGCTCTCCAGAACTTAAAACTCATCCTAGTATGACTTTGCTTCAACACCCCCAAGAAAGCCTTTGCTTCATGATAACAGCTAACTCACTGCATTGACCTTGAAATTCAATACTCCCAAGTGTTGGCTCTTCCTGTTTTCTCTCTCTGGGATGACTTACCTCATGCTTTCCCCCAGATTCACTTCTACAATATAAAGCCAAGTTAAGATTCACACTTGATATGTTCCTAGCCCACTGATCTCTAAGAGATCACTCCCTTTTCTAAAGACCTGTGCCACCTACTCATTCACTTCTGTGCTTTATGTTACTTGACTTCTTTGGTGAGTGTGGAAGTTTTCTCCCCAGCAAAATGATTAGTTGTCTTAAAGACGTGGGCTGCATTTTATCATCTGTATTTTAAAATCACCTAGGACTATGCCTCTTCAGTAGTAATCCCTTAAGAGTTGGCACTAAATATATGTTTTTTTGATGAACTGAAGCATTAACTAGACTGTGTTCTAAGCATTTTGGTAAAGAAACATGTACAACAGTAGAACACTGCACATTCCTGTTCTTTTTATGTAAGTAGTTAAAGGGTGAAATCTAAGACTAATCAGTCATATTTTGAGTTAACCTCAGTGAAAACCACAAGAGGAAGATTATCTTTTGCTCAGTTCCTATTTCTGAAAATGTCCTTATCTCGTTGAGGGTTAGTGTTTAGATGAAGCATTTAAAAACTTTGTCCAAAACACACAATTATGGCTTGCCTCTAGCAGAAATAATGGGTGCCCCCACTTCTGTCTGTCAATAATTGAATTTGCCTCTGAAGTTCAAGAAGTTCAAGATTTCCTTTTGTGTGTAAAACTGGCTGCCTCTGTTTTCTCGGTATATGCAGCAGACCCGAATCTAAAGCAGAAGAAACACTGCAGTGGGGATTTGTGAGCAGGGACGATAATAGAAGAGATTGACATGACTTCACAGAAGAGTTATTTTTAAGTGGAGAGAATGCCTATCCTTATGCTGAAAGGGCCTTTAGAAAATATTCCTGGGATTGAAAAGCAGGGTGGGGGCAATTCCCATCACCGGGCTAGCAGCGTTGGTCTGCGGGGCGTTGCTGCCACCTGCTGCATGCAAACAGCCACGGAGGGGCTGATGCAGGGCTGGCAACTGCCGGATGCCAGGCGTGCACAGTTAATGTTCTGTGGGCATCCAAAATTCTTCTTCTCTTAGAGCCTGGTTGAGTCTCAAAGGAAAACCTGTCCAATCTGTTGACTCTGGGCCACAGAAGTATAAAACAACACCCAGGAGGGAGCTTTGCCCGGTAGCCACTATATGGGAACCCTGGGCATCCCAACCCCAATGAGAGGCAAGTATTTCATTAACAGTGAGTTTGTAGCTATGGAAAATAAATGAGAATTCCCCTTTTTCTGAATCTGAGGGATTTTTTTTTTAAGAGTTGCTTCACTTTACAACATTAAGAGATAGGAGACCTCTAGAAACATTAAGGGGAGGATATTTTTCTTAGAGAATTCAATAAATTTAGATTCTTACTGGCATCCAGTTAGGTAGATTTCTCTTAATATGAAAAGTAGAGCAGGTAGCTGAAATCCCTCCCCAGGCTTGTAATGTGTCTCAGTTTAATAGGGACACTAACCTACAGATCAGGGTCTTTGTACTGTATCTTCTGGCCTGTTTTTGCTAATATACTCCATCACTGTGATTTACTGGAATTTCTAGGAGAAAAAGGGCAGAGATGAAAGCATCAAGATCAGTTATATTTCTTCCTGCCTTTCATTCAAAGACTTTTAACTCCCTATCCCTCCCTGAAAATACCTGTCAGCCCCACTTGACCCAACAACTCCAGGGACCTGAGACTTACTGATGAGTTGAGGGTGGGGAGTAAGAATAGAAGTCTGGGAGTCCTGGACTAGGAAATCAGTAACTCTATTGTCTGGCTTTTGCAGGAAACATCATTAGCTGAGTAGTAATGAGTAAGTATGACAGTTGTCATAGCAAATGTTTGTAGTGGTGCTATAGAGGGTAGCCTGGATGTTCAGGAAGACAGTAGCCCTATTTCATCATGTGAAAAATCTCTTCTCCCAGGTAATTCTAAAATCTCCTGAATGGCAGGAATGATGCTTTATATCTTAGCATCATCCATATCCCCCTAAATCCTTGCAAGAGACAGATCAGTACATGCATAATAATAGGATACTTGATGACAACCTGCTCAGAATTATCTCCGCCTGACCTCAAAAGAGAAACCATTAAGAACACAACTCAGCCTCCTCATTTGTCTTTAGGCTTGCTGGGTGTTTCCTACATTTCAGTAATCAGATTAGGGTCACAGAATATTTCACCAATTGTTCATAAGATGGTATATATTTATTTTTATTCTAGGTTCATTAAACTCATTCTGTAATTCCAGCCTAACATTTCTTAATGTTGGAAGGTAAAGACATCCTATTTTACCCCAAGCTAGAAACCCAGGACAGTTGTATCTGGCAGGGAACAGTCATCATGTCCTTCTGTGAATAACCACACGTCTTTACCAAGGAGTCATTTCCCTGAAATCTAGTCTCTGTCCTCTGTAAATGGAAGTTAGTGGGTGGATGTTAACAAGCCTGGGAGCCAGTTGAGGTGGGAGATACTTGGCCTTTGGATTCTGATTGTTATCTCTGTTTCTGTATGGTGTTTGCTGAAGTACAGACATGCTTTTCTGTCATCATCAAAGCAGACGTCCTGCCCTCATGGTGGGAGACTTTCCTCCTTGACCACCAGCCTATCCTGGATGGAGTGGAAAAGGAGCCTTCACTTCTCCACCTTCAGGGAATGTGGGTTTCCCTGAAAGAAAGGAGATGTTAAAATTCCATTTCCTAGCAGGAGCTGACCTCTGTTACTTTTCAGATTTTATTAAAATTAAATGTGTTAATTCTTTGTCCTTTCACCCTGAAGTAATTCTGGAAAGAAAACATATTTTAAAATTGAACAGAAAGACTATTATGAAAGACGGTGAGCTTACATTTGTTAAATGACTTTGTGCTCTTGCAAAGAAATGCATGAAAAGCACATTATGAACTGCTCTGCATGATTTCCTTTGTTTGGATTTTAGAAGCAGTTTGACTGACACAGAGATCCTGAAGGAGAGAATCTTTGGATATTGAAAATGCTTTTAACGAAGGTGATGCACAAGACTTCAGAGAAAAATTTCAACATTGTTCTGTTGAAGGTTATACTTAGCTGTGAACCACATTACTTTCCTGTTGACGTCTCATTTCCTGGGGTCTTGCCAAGTGATAAACAGACACAGGCGTGTGGTGGGTGTGGGGTTTTTCAGCACGAATAGGGTGTCTGGAGTTTGCTTAGTTAAAGGTGTCTATTGACTTCCGTGATCATTATGAAAATGCTGGTGTGAGGCCTTCAGGAGACAATGGAGAAAAAATGGACATACTGTGCTGTCTATTCCATCATCCAGATGCATTTGGTCAGGGGTAAGGCTTCTGGTTGTCCTTTCTTGTCACACTGGCTGCTTTAGGGAGGAAAGGGGCCTCTGGTCATTGAAAATGCCTTGTGACTACTGCTGGAATTGATCACCAAAGGCAGATTGTTACTAAAGTTTTCAGTTATGTATTTAAGTGGCAGCTCTCAGAGAGATGTAAGGATCTAGAAATGATTACAAATGAGCACTAAAAACAAGAAAGGAATGGGTGGTTTGTGCCACTGCTCTGAGACATTTTCACCCATTTCCTTCCTAAGAGGGTCTCTGGAGTAACTGGAAAACTATGCTTCTTGAAAATGAAATGCTCTCCAAGTGGTTGTCAGAACAACGCCGGAACACTTTTAAAAAAAAGAAAAAATCACAATGCCATCAAGGCTCAGAGCTTCTTGTTCAACTTTTTCTCTCTCTCAAATACTTTCTCTTTTGGATTTAACAAGCATTTCTCCTCCAAATACTCAGATCTTTGGGAGTTGAACATATGCTGAATTTTAATGAGGCATGTATAGGTATGGACCTGGAAGAAAAAGTAGACTCCTTGTGACAGCAGGGACCAGCGCCTAAAGGGCCTGTTTAAAATAGCAGGAAGAAAGATTCATTCTGCATTCCATAACATGAGGGTATTACTGTGAGCCTGAGTGTCTTAAGAATTAACTGTGCTTCTCAGATATAGCTACAAAGATTTTAAAGAGGATTTCTAAATCAAAGGAGACATTGGAATATAATGCTTTAGATAGGATAAGAGGTGTATTATCAGGCAAAGCCGAGCTCACAGGCAGCTACATTAAACTGCACTAACCTCTGCCTACCCAAACTTCTGCATCCATAAAAGTGTAGTAATTCCCATTCGTCAAGTACCTTTGAGAGCCTGGTTTTTTCTCAGTTGCTTGTCATCTTTTTATCTTTTTCCTTTGTGAGCTTCAGTGGTACTTGTCACAATAATAGATCATGCCTGAAACAGTATTTCATGTTAATTCTAAAACTGAGACCTACACTATGGAAGGCATGTCAGAGGCTTAACATGTCTGAAGTGTCTTATACCATTTGGTCAAAGAACTGATGAGAGGGAATCTTCTTTCATGTCTAGTATCTCAGTGTTGATTATAGATGCTGCTGCTCAATGGTTTATTTTTAGTGGAAACCCCTACCACTATTTCCCCCTTTTTACCTCAGAAATCCTAACTATAGGGAAATGATGGCCTTTTTGACTCTTTTATATAGAATGTCAAATTTCTTACTCTTCTCAACCAATTTGGAAGGGAGTTTGGAGGTCCTGAAGGTTATAGAAAGAGCGCAGACCCTAGACAACTGAATTCATGTTCTTTCACTGGAGTGTGACTTTAAGCAAATCACTTAGTCTCTCTGTGCCTTTGATGAATAGTGTTAACAGCATTACGCTTTGATGTGTGTGGAGGATTAAACAAGATAACCTATATGTAAAAGCCACCTGTAAACATGTATTTTTTAAAATTGTTATATGCTCATTAGTTACTTTTCAGCTTCAGAAAATAATATTTGGTGTTATTGTGTGTTATGTGCTATTAACTCATAAACAAAAAAGCCAATTATATTCATTGCAGGAATAGCTGTCATAATAGATTTACTAGTGGGCTTCAATCTTTAAATAGGCTTAATTTTTTTCATAGGTATTCAGAGACCTTAAGTTGTGTTTTGGACAGACCAATAGACCAAGAGATATTCAAAATTTACTAACTTCTTCTAGTGTCTTTAAGCAAATGTCTTCTTATTTGTGTTTGAGTTTTATGCTTCTTTCTCTGAATCTGGCACAAGTTCCCTCCGAATGCTAAGGCAGCCAGGAAAGAAAGTTCCAGCTGCTCCCTCAGTTCACCAGGGTAACCAAGGTCTTTCACCAAGGAATCCCTCTCTGTGAATCATGCAAACTGATGGCTCACACCCTTCCTTTTCAGGAATAGTGGAAGAAACATTCGGTGCAGAAGAACACATTTACGCTTTACCTGGCTCTGATGTCAACCTGACCTGCCAAACACAGAAGAAAGGCATCTTGGTGCAGATGCAGTGGTCCAAGGTCACTGATAAGGTGGACTTGCTTGCAGTTTATCATCCCCAACATGGCTTCTACTGTGATAGCAAGAGTGCCTGTAGGTCACTGGTGGCTTTCAGAGAACCTCCTGGGAATGTGTTTGAGTGGACTCTGTACTTGAGGAATGTTTCCTCCTCGACCACCGGGAAGTATGAGTGTAGCTTCACTCTGTATCCAGAGGGCATTCAGACGAAAATCTACAGCCTAAAGATCCAGACAAATGGTAAGTATGACTGCAAGTGGGAAGGAAGCATGTGTTGAAAGCATTCAGCTTTCAACAAGTATGTATTCTGAACCAGCCATGTGCCAGGCACAGTGCCTAAGTACAGAAAGGTTGAGTGAAAAGAGGTATTGCCTGGAAATGAAGACAGAAATTGGTCAAATAATGCTATGAATAAATGTTAAATTGAAGCAGTGATAAGTGATAAAGGCTACAGTGGTTTTGTGAGAGTATGTGATAGAAGCCACGGAAATGGACTCTGAGAAAGTGGCACCTGAGCCGAGGTCTGAAGACTGTGTAGATATTAACACTATTTGGGAGGTGGGAGATTTATGACGGATCCAGAGACAGGAAACTGCTGTTGTGAAGGGCTATGCAGTGTTTGAGAACATGGGGAAATGCCAGTGGGACTGCAGTGCAGAATTAAGGGATGAAGTGGGAGGTACAGTAAGGACCAGATCATACTGAACCTTGTCAACCATGTTCAAGGCTTTGATATTTATCTAAGCACCTTGGGAAGACATCGAAGTATTTTCATCCAATGGATGGCATGACATTTAAAGCCTGATTGAATTTGTGTTATGAAAAGACGGTGCTGGCTTCACCAGCACCAGTATGCGAATGAAGTGAAAGGGGATGAGAAGAAAAGGTGGAGAGAACTTAGGGAACAACCCCAGTAAAGTAATGCAGAGGAGACAGAGTGGTTGTTTGGATAGATATAGAAAGAAGATGACAAATTTGATGCTTTGGGCATTAAACAGGTAGGACTTCATAATAGAGTGGATCTAGGACAATGGCAACGGAGAAGGCAATGGCACCCCACTCCAGTACTCTTGCCTGGAAAATCCCATGGACAGAGGAGCCTGGTAGGCTGCAGTCCATGGGGTCACTAAGAGTCGGACACGACTGAGCGACTTGACTGTCACTTTTCACTTTCATGCATTGGAGAAGGAAATGGCAACCCACTCCAGTACTCTTGCCTGGAAAATCCCGTGGATGGAGGAGCCTGGTGGGCTGCCATCTATGGAGTCACACAGAGTCGGACATGACTGAAGCGACTTAGCAGCAGCAGCAGCAGGACAACAGCAGTGTGAGTGAAGGAGAGAGAAAACATGCATGTGTCTGGCATGTACACCTGAACGGTGGTGCCATTCACTGAGATGGGAGACTAAGGAATCAGAACAGATTTGTGGGGGGAGTTTATCAAAGTGGCTTTGGATATATTTCTTATAAGGCAGGGAAAAGTACCAAGGAGGCTGCAGAATGTGTAGCATTCATTCATACTTGCTTTATAGGGCCACCTTTGGAGGCAGGACTCCTAGGTTGAAGTTCTAATTCCTTTCTGGCTGGAACTGAATTTCACCTGGGGATTGGCATGTACGTTCTCTGAGCCCATCTGAAAAATGATGATAATAATGGCTACCCTAAATTAGTTGGTCCTAAAGTAAATGATCTCTATACTAGTGGAAAAAATGAAAACGAAAGTCAACAAATGGCAAATGCATACAAAATGGAATGATTTTAACTTAGGGGCAAAGTGACCTGGTGGTATAAGAAAAAAATACAACAAAAACTAACTCACAAAGGCCATGCTTAAAGAAGGCAAGGAGCTGCCCAGGACAAACAACACATATGGATTTATTATCTCCTCTCCACTTCTCATCAAGAGATAAGACCATGGTGTTGGCAGTCCAGCTACAGAGCAGGACCTCTTCTACCTCTGCCTTAACGGTGCCCCAATTCCCATTGCTGTTTTCCAGGAAAAATACTTCATTTGGGGATGGATTGGGGTGATAAGGTAGAATGAAGAGAAATGAGAAGATCTGTATAGAGTTTACCTGCATAATATATGTTTTGAAGTCAGGTAGTCTGGATTTGAGGAGAAGACAATGGCACTCCACTCCAGTACTCTTGCCTGGAAAATTCCATGGATGGAGGAGCCTGGTAGGCTACAGTCCATGGGGTCGCAAAGAGTTGGACAGGACTGAATGACTTCACTTTCTTTATTTCTTTTCTTTAATATGGAGCCCAACAGAACATTTGCCACACTTTAGCACAAGTACATGTTGAACTTCACTTTAGACAAAGATTTTTTTATCTTCTTCTTAGAATTGTAAACTATGCTGCTACATATCTGAGAACCTAATGTTTATTCCATGGAGAATTGACGACATGGATAGGAAATAGGAGGTGGGAATGACTCGACATAAAGACAGCCAATGGAAAGGAGATACTGTGTCATTCAGAAAGGAGAGTGGTGCTGCCTTTGAAGGGAAATGTATTTCTTAAAGGGCCAAGCTTCTAGCTGCTAAAAATAGCAAATCACTGGGAAGACAGAAGTCATGTATACATGCTTTGTGCTTGTCAGTTCCCGATTATCTGATTATAACTTTGCTGTTCATCAGCTGGACCAGAGGGGAGAGAAATGGCATCAGTGTTAAAAAAAAATGTTCTGGTGCTGTGTATTTCGGTATAAAGGGAGAAAAATAGAAAAGGAAAAAAAAAAAAAAGGAGGGGGAAACTCTTTCACCACGCAGTGATCAAAGATGTGTGTGCTCAGTCCCTCAGTTATGTCTGACTCTTTTCAACTCCATGGACTGTAGCCCATCAGGCTCCTCTGTCCATGGGATTTCCCAGGCAAAAATACTTGAGTGGGTTGCCATTTCCTCCTCCAGGGGATCTCTCCAACTCGGGGATTGAACTAGTTGTCTCTTACTTCTCCTGCGTTGGTGAGGAGGCTTTTTACCACTAGTGCCACCTGATCAAAGATGTGAGCCTGGTATAAACCTAAGGGACAGATATTTAGATGGGGCGTCTTGAGGTGTTACTCAAAAGCCCTGTCAAATTCCCCCAATGATATCTTTTTCCCCTTAATTCTTTTGATCTTCGCTCACTTCTCTCCCTTGTGCCACTTCCCTCTCACATCCCTGGGAGACCTTCAACAGGTTGGTTGGGTCGGCAAAGCACACATGAGTGCAAGTATGTGCAGTAGGTGAACAAATACAAATTGAAGTGGTGTGTAAGAATCGAAATATGAAAATGCTGAGGGACCAGAGGTGGTTGTGACGTCTTTCCGTTTCCTCTCTGTTGTCTGCGGGGTCAGTCTCTTCCCTGTCTGTTCACAAAACAATGTAAAGCCTGCCCGCCTGCCCATGTTCCTGGAGCCTTTGAGGGAAAAGCTGAGAAGCTGAGGGAAAATGCTTTGAGGGAAAAGCTGAGAAGGGACTCTTCTACTGTACCTTGTTCCTTTGTATGAACTAGTGCTCTGAGGCTGTGGAAGAGGGCAGAAATGTTACACACTGTTCGGCATGTGCTTCTTTTTTCATTTTCATTTGACAGAGTTTCCTTTTAGATTAGCATTTGATTTATTCCAAGAAACACAATTCTTTGAGTCAAGCCTTGGTTGATTGTAATCCAGGTTTCCTTCATTTGATGCTACTGGATCACACAGTGCTTCAGACTATTAAGACTAATGCGTTTAAAATACGTAGTTGTTAGGACAGACACATGTGGCTTTAATTTCCCAGATTACAGCAAAAGTCTTGGTGGGGAGGGGTGTTCGTGCTTTTAGAAGCATTAGTAGGAGAAAAAGGAGGAATGGTAGAAGGAGGAGGAGGTGTGGGAATAAAGTAGTATAGACTGTAATAACAGAGGGGTAGTACTGGTAATAGAAAGGAATAATCTTGATAATATAATCTTGAAAATCTTAGTCTAACTGCATGCTGTTACCCTGCCTACAGGCATAATTCATTCTTCAACCTTTTTTCCTCAGTTTCATTGAGGTATAATTGACATGTAACTTTGTATTCACTTTAGGTATACAACATGATGATCTTATATGTGTGTATGTGTGTGTGTGTGTGTGTGTGTGAAGTAATCATCACAGTAAGTTCAGTTAACATCCATCACCTCACACAGTTACAATTTTTTTTTTATGATGAAGACCTTTAAGATGTACTTTCTTTAGCAACTTTTAAACATGAAGTATGGTTTTTCACTTTAATCATTATGCTCTACATAACATCTGCAGAATTTATCTATCTTATAACTGGAACTTTATACCTTTTTATCATCTTCATTCATTTTGCCCACTGCCCACCCCCTGCCTCTGACCAGTCTATTCTCTTAATCTGAAGGCTGTCTGACATTTCTTATTTTTCTTTGCCAGTGCATCTGTTGAGCAAACTTGATTATTTGTCTTGTATAATTACCCACAGCCTGGATTTTGCTTTTACATCTCATGGTATCTCCATGCTCTTCTTTCACCTTTTAGTTAGGCATACATATTTGATCACATTTATTTTTATCTTCTGGTAAGAATATTTCATAGATGATGTTGTGTAGTTACATCAGCACTACATAATGTCTGGTTGTGTGATGTTAACAGCCATTGATGGGTATTGCCTTAGATCCATTCATTCATTATTGGCTGCTGGATAGTGATGTTCTAATTTTTCATTCCTTCATTTATCAGCTGAAATGTTCTTATAAAGAGAAACTTCTTCTCATGAACCAATTATTTATTAGATATACAATTGGTTTAAAAAAAACAAAGAATAGACACTTGATTCTTTCCCTTTACCAGTTTTAAAAATCAGTTTGTTCACTAACATTTTTAGGTGACAAATAAGTATTTGTGTTCAGTATCAAGAATCTATATGAACTTAAGCATATTAGTGAGTTTTAATTCATTATAGTTATTATCTTTATTAGGCTGAAAATATACTATATATAAAATCTATTAACCTTTTGTGATATGAATTGCAAATATTTTCTCAGTTTTTCATCTATCCATACTTTCTTATGGTATTGTTTCCAGTGCAGCATAATTCTTACTTTTTGAAATAAAATCTATCACTTTTTCCTTAATGGTTCTAATTTTGAGTCATACTTACGAAAAATTTTCCCCATTCCTAGATTATACAGAAATACACTCTTTATTTCTAACTCTTCTATGTTTTTAAAATTAGTATTTAAAATTTTGATGTTAAGTTTCTAGTGTTAAATACTATATCAAAATATATTTTTATTATTTCTAGTACTTTTTTGGTATTTCCTACTTCTTTTCCTCTCTGTGGTTCAGTTTGGAAATTTTCTATTGATGTATTTAACAATTAACAAATAGTGTTTTTCTTGATACACAGTAATTTTTCAATCTCATCAAATTCATTCTTAATTTCTGATATTATATTTTACAGTTATTGTTTTTGATAGAGTTTTAATTCTTTGATGAACTTGTTCATTTTTTCATCTATTCCCTTCATCTTTTTCTCTATTCTTGAATATGTTAAAAAGTTATTTTAATATCCTTATTGTTAACTCCAATGTTTCTAGTTTTCTATGTATGCAGTTTGTTATATGTATTACATATATAAAGAAGACATATTGTGCTGTTAATGACAATAATAACAAAAGGAAGGGATGTGCTGGAGTAAGTTGTGAAAAAAAGAGAAAAGTAGACCAAAAAACAGACACACGCACGATCTCATGTAATAGACCCAACAGAACAGTGCTATAATTAATGATTTGAAGAATTTCATGTTCTTAAAAAAAAACTGAGAAGAAAAAAAGAAAATATATATAAAACCTTATATTGACCCATATAGTTATCATTTCATATGCTCTTCATTTCATCCCATGGAGAGAAGTTACTATTTGGTATCATTTCCTTTCAGCCTGAGGGACATAGCTTAGAATTTCACATAAGAAAAATCTACTTGCCATGAATTGTTTTGTCTTTTTTTCTCATTTTTATTTTTGAACGTTAGTTTCACTAAGTGTAAAATTCTTAGTGGACTGTTTCTTCTTTCAGTATTTTGAACATGTCTCTGATCTTCATTGTTTCCAGTGAGATGTGAGCCATTGATTCTGTTATTGGTCCCTATGTGTGATAAGTTTGACATTTTTTCCTTGCTGATTGCTTTCATAATTTTCTCTTTGTTTTGGCTTTTGGCAGTTTGATTATGATATGCTTAGGTGGGTATTTGGTTACATTTGTGTTACTTAGGTTTTAAAGTTCTTGAATATGTAGATTAATTTGGAGAAATTTTTAAAAAATCAAATATAAAGTTTTTGGCTTTTGTTTCTTCAAGTATTTGTTCTGCCCTCCTCTGTTTCATCTCTCCTTCTATGAGTCTAATTACATATATGTTAGAACATTTGATTTGTCCTATATGGTTCTGAAACTCTGTTTTCCTTCGATCTTTTCTCTCTGTTCTTCAGATTAGGTAATTTATATTAATCATTATTTAGGTATGCTGTTTTCTTTTTTCTTCTGCCATCTCAAATTGGCTGTTGAGAATCTCCAGTGATTTTTTTAATTTTTATTATTGACTTTTAAACTCTGGAATAATCATCTGTTTCTTTTTATCTTCACTAAAATTCCCTATGTATTGAGTCATTGTCACCATATTTTGCTTTAATCCTTTGAACATACTTTTAATAGCTGCTTTGAAGTCTGTTAAATCTAATGTATGGTCTACTCAGTGAATTTCAATGAACCACTTTTTTCTTCAGTATGGGTCACACTTTCTTGTTTCCGTCATACATCATCATTTTGTTGTTGTTGTTGAAAGCTAAACATTTAAAAAAAATAACATGACAACTCTAGATTCTGTGGGTTTTTAAAATTTTCAATAACTTACTCGTATTTAAATTGCAAAATCTCTCTCTTTTGGCCGTACACGTATACCTCTGCTTAGCTTTTCAGTATAATTCTCATGTCTTTAGTTTTGTTTCCAAGGAATTGCGCATACATTGTCAAATTCCCTTTGTTGGTCCACAGATGAATGTGGTAAAAATTGTGCTCAAATACCTCAAGCCCAATAGGCTTCCACCCTCTACACATAGACGTCTGTATGGGAGGGAATTAGAGACTGCGTTCAAAGTTGCGACAGTAATACCTCCCTTGGCCTTCATTTTTCACTGAGCTCTCTCAGATCCTCTTACTCATGTATATTTTTCCCAGTCAGCCTGGGATGTGTAAAGAATCTATGTCAGCTCTTTTATGACTCTCTGATTTCTAGAATCTCTGTGAACTGTCTGTCTGGTCTGCCACTCACCCCACTGGGACTGCACACCCAGGGTAACCAAGCCTCAGTTTTTTTATGTTGCCTACCACTTACTAGCTGACAATGTGAAGGATTATCATGCTCAGACCTAACTTAAGTTTGTCCCTTTTGGAAGTAAAGCTGCTGGGTTTTGTAGCCAGCTCTAAGATGGTGAAATGACCTTTCTCCCTGACCTAGTTGAGAAAGGTGATGCTGCTGCTGCTGCTAAGTCGCTTCAGTCGTGTCCAACTCTGTGCGACCCCATGAACGGCAGCCTACCAGGCTCCCCTGTCCCTGGGATTCTCCAGGCAAGAACACTCGAGTGGGTTGCCATTTCCTTCTCCAATGCATGAAAGTGAAAAGTGAAAGTGAAATCGCTCAGTCGTGTCCGACTCTTGGTGACCCCAAGGACTGCAGCCCACCAGGCTCCTCTGTCCATGGGATTTTCAGACAAGAGTACTGGAGTGGGGTGCCATTGCCTTCTCTGGAGAAAAGTGATGGAAGGATCCCAAAGCAAGCAGGCTGAAGACTCCTACTGTTCTTACTGAAGCTCTGGTGGCTTGTCAAAGAAGAAATGTTTATCAATTAAATGTTTGTCTTTGGTCAATTTCCAGGGCCCTGAAAATGGTGATTTTTTAACACATTTGCTCAGTTTTATATGTATCTTTTTTTCACTGACCTCTTCATGCTCCCAAAACAAGGAGTCCCTCAATATCCACCCAACCGTGTTTTTGACACTTATATTGTATCTTCACTTAAAATATATATTCATTACTACTCACTTATAACAATTATTTATTCTTTGTGCTAAAGGTAAATACATATTCAACACTTACCCTCAGCCTTTATGTAAATGTCTCTTCAGTTTGAAGTATATTCTGTTGGAGAATATTCAGGAAATGCTCATGGGGCAGTATTCCCTGAGCTCTTGTGTGACTTTTAATAAGTTTTATTTTTATAATCTTCATGTTAAAGATTGAATATAATATCCTTAACTCATATTTTCTTTCCTTGAGTATATTAAATATGTTGTGTGTAAGTTGTTGCTTAGTCATGTCCAACTCTTTGCAAGCCCATGGACTATAGCCTGCCAGGCCCCTCTGTCCACTGAATTCTCCAGACAAGAATACTGGAGTGGGTTGCCATTCCCTTCTCCAGGGAATCTTCCTGACCCAGGGATTGAACCTGGTCTCCAGCATTGCAGGGAGATTCTTTACCATCTGAGCCACCAGGGAAGCCCATTAAATTTTACTATATTATTTTCTGGCATAAAGAATTGCTGTCCAAAAATTAATAACAATTTGATTTTCTTTCCCCAGAACTGATTTTGTTTAACATTTTTATAAAAATATGCTTAATATCCATTCTGAGAGTATTTTCCTACTTTTGAAGTAAAATCTTTTAATATATATTTTCTAATCATTTTATTTTAAGAAATTGTACTAGAGTTATAATTTCCAGTGTTTTTCTATTGTTTATTTCCTTAAGTATTGTTTATTAAACATATTCTCCATCTTCTTGCCTATCTCTTTTACCTCTTTTTGCTTATAAAATCCATTATTTATTAACATTTCACTTAAAAATTTCCCTCATTCTATTTTTTAAATTTCTTTTAATGCATTAACTTTTGTATTAATACATTATTGGTTTTTTTTTCTAGTTTGCTCTTAATTTCTGAAATGATTTTAAAAACTTATTTCCAACCCTTTCCTGAATTTTCTCACTTATCTTCTAAAGAATTTCTTCTCTCCAAATGACTCATTTAGAAGTCTTTCTAAAATTTATCATAGCTTATATCATTTTCTTTATTTCTTTTAGTTCATTTTGAATAATTGGGCTATAGTTTTTATTTATTTTGAAGTCATGTCTTTCTAATATGCTGTTATTATTGTAGGAATATTACTTTGCTCTCTATTCTCTTTTTTTCTTATGGTATCTTTACATGTGATTCCAACCCACTTTTTTCTATTGCTCTAAATATGTTTGTTAAATTGACTTTTATCACGGAAGAGTACACCAGGCTATCTTTTCTAGAGTCTTCAGTGTCTCTAGAGCTCTCCTGTTATTTTCAAAAAAAAATTATATGCCATTATACTTTATAAAATGCACTTCCTTTCCTCCTATCCCTCACTTTTATCTAATTTGCCTCTCTGCTTTCTCCTGTTGGGCCTGTCTGATATAATTTGGATTGTATCCCAGGGGTTTTGTCTCAGAGTGGGATTTCTCTGAAAAGTCCCCTCTACTCTAGCACTGACAAGCCTTTTCATTTTTCCGTTGAAGGCTCTGGGAGTTTGGTGCCTACAAACTTCTTTCTCTATTTCTGCTGCTATTCTCAGATTAGTTTGCCTTTCTTTCCAGTGATTCTCTGTTGACTTTTTTCTGGAAGGTACGAGGGGTAAGTTCTTAGTTCTAAAGGCCACTGATTTTCCTGTTTCTTTTTGCATAGTTGCTTACACCACAGTGGTTTGTTGATTTGTTCCCAACTATTAATGATGTTATATTGTTATTTAGTGTTCCCATAGATATTGCCTATAGTTTTACTACTCTAGTTCATCTGTTTTTATTAGGAATCTCAGGGATATTAGAGTTATGCCACTTGTATTGCCAACTTCTCAGAATCTGGACAAACTTTACAAAAATTTACTACTTATGTGTTTGGGTAATGCACATTAAAATAGAATTAACATATCAAGTAGATTTCATAAACTATACAAATATGTGCCTTGGTCAGTCTTTGTTTAAAATAAATGATGTAAGGAGAACAATTATAATCTCAAGAATAAAATTAAATAGTATTAATGGTGGTATGCAAATAATGGCCAAAAAATTTGGTGGTGATATACATGTAACTCCATTTGGGAGTGCTGTTATAGTAAATGCTTTTAACCATAAAAGGCAGGAATTTTGTTATTGTTGTTTTGTTCTGGTTTTTAAATTCTGACGTTGGAGTAATATATGGAAGCAGCAATGGAGAGCAAGAAAAGCCCTGATCCAATCCTCCTGATCTTGAGGCAATAAGGATATAGGAAAATAAACAACCACTATCTGAGAATGATGCAGGGAAGATGGGCCCTAATGGGAAGGCCTGGCTTCAATTAAGAAAGCAGGAGGAGAGAGTTATCATTAAAGAGGACAACTGATATTGACAAGAGCTTGAAATGCAGCAAAACTTTAAAGGCAAAATACAACATTTGAAATATTCCCATGTATTTTAAAAATGTGCTGTTGATAATAAGGAGAATGTTCATACCTCATGACCTATTAATTATACTTCTGAGAATGTATCTTAAGTAGCTAAATGGTCAGAAGAAAGCTATTAGTTTAAGGATGAACCTTGCTATAAAGATTGTAATAGTTTAAATAAGTTAAAAACTGAAAAAGCATATGATTCAATACTTGAAAATTGCTAAACAAATTATGATGTATATATGTAATGTAATAGAAATTTCAACCACAGGTAGCTTAAGAATCATGCAAAATCTTTTAAGTAAAGCTATAGGTAACACTTGGTGGTAAATAAAATTGCAAAGTATGAAAAAAATAGCTGCACACAAACAAGATTTGTATAAATACAGGAAAAAAGAATAAGATTTTCAGGATATTAAGATGATAGAATTGTTGTCATTTATAAGTTATTTTCCGATATTATAGTTTACTCACAAATGTATATATATGTATATATAACTTTCCCCAAAAGAGAGACTATAAAACTATTTATCTCATATCACTTTAAAAATGAAAATAATTCATTAGACATGCTTCCTTGGAGTTTCCTGATGTGTTTTTCTGTGTGATTTCTTCTTTGGAGAAATATCTGTAAGCTCTAAAAAGACAATCAGGTATAAAAGCAGTGAAAAGATCAGCATATGTCAGAAGTTTGGTGAAAGGAAGGGATGAAAAGGCAGAGCACAAAGAATTTTTAGGTCAGTGAAACTATTCTATATGATATTACAAGAGTGGATATATATCAGACTTTGGTCAAAATTCATGGAATGTACAACACCAAAAGTGAGCCTTATGTAAATAAAATATGGACTTTGGGTGATGATGTGTTTGATGTAGTTTCATTGATTGTAATGAAGGCATCACTGTGGTTAGCGATGTTAACGGGGGAGATTGTGCATGCATGAGGGCAGGGTATATATGGAAACTGTACTTTCCACTCAATTTTGCTATGTACCTAAAACTTCTCTAAAAAAAATTGTCTACTAAAAATTTTAAAAGACAACTGAGGCCAGATTATAATGTTTTATATTCTACCTGATCCAAGAAATATGATCTAAAGACTAATGCACCAACTTGAAGTTAAAGCAGAAGAATGTACTGAACTGTGAGTTGGATTCTGTTAAGGGAGTTTCCCCATAGTTATTCAGTGATAGACAACCCTGTGCTTCTCAGTGACCCTGTTACACCATTTATACAATGAGGACTGTAGGCGGTGGGGTCCTCTTCATAGGTATACCCTGAAGATAGTTGAATCTCTATACTAAAACTATTCTCGTTTCTTGGATTAAAAATACTTTATAGACCAATCACAGATCCATGTCTTTCCCTCCTTATGTTTTGTTACAGTTGCACAAGAAGAATGGAAAAACAACCATACAATAGAAATAGAGATAAATGGAACTCTGGAAATACCATGCTTTCAAAACACTTCCTTAGAAATTTCATCTGTGCTCACCTTTGCATGGCTGGTGGTAAGTGTTGCCCTTTTCAGTGAATAATGGCCATGATCTTTAAATATTAATGAAGTGAAGATGAATAACAAGTAATAATAGGGAAGGAAGCACACTGGATAAGAGACAAGCATTATGTGAAGGTTGAGTTAATGTCTGGAGGAAGGACGGGAGGGCACTATGGGATTCCTTCCAACTCGGCAAGCCCCCAGGTCTTTGAATGCAGTGACTTAGAAAAGAGTTCCTAAAGGTTAGTTTATATTTCAAGCTGTATACTCAACAATGATAACAGAAAGAAAAAAGTGTGATGGTGCCCTGGAGAGGAGCCACATCCAGCAGAAGCCCCTACTCATCCTTATTTGTTTACACATAGCACATGCAGGGGCATAGACTCCCTTTTTTCCCAGAACCCTACTACCACATCCTGGAAAATAAACAACATTTCTTGGACAGGAAACACAAACTCTTAACGCACATCAAACACAAATAGAAAACGCCCATGAGAGAAGCAGTATGTCTATACAAAACACCACTGCCCGGCTCCATCACGGCCACAGGTAACGACAGGCCTATGGCAGCTATGTTTTCTGACTTACAAGAATAAAACAAAACAGACATATGGATTTTTATGTGAAATTTTCCAAGGCAAGTCAACCAAATGGCATCCAGCTATTAACCAATATATAGAGTGGACTCCTAATACTACTGTTAAATCAGTTGATAACACAAGCCTTACATAATTATAATTACCATAAACACAATTTTGAGAATCATGAAATGGGTGGGGTTATTTAGATGATCCAGACTATGACTGTATCAATTTTTCAGGTCTTCATCAAAATGAAAACACAAGATTTTAAAATTCTTACATAACTAATAAATGTCCATGAGTATAGCAGCTGATACCATCTGCAAAATACTGTACTTGCATGGTTGATCATTTATGTTACAAGTTAGTAGAGTTTTGTGGACTCTCTTGGAAACTGACCCTTCGCGTAAAAAGATTTCTCTGAGGATGTGCCAAATCCAAAATAACTGACTTTCAGGGAGACTTTAAAATATAACCTACTAATAATTTTTTATTGTCTAGATATTTTTTGGATAGTTAGTATGATCAAAAGACATTATAAAATGCCTTTCTCAAATTGTTCTAAAAGCTGCAGTGTCTGTTTATAATGTCGAAAAACGTATGCTCCCCCTTTTTATGGTTTGGTTGCTGAAATGTAAGACTTCCTGCCTGACATTATGCCCATCATTAAAAAGTCAGTTTTTCTTAACTAATGTGATACAAGGTGGTTCTTAGGAAAAAAAAATTGAGATTACAGATTTTCTCAAGAAGACAGAAACCTGATGTACTAAACATTACTGTAATGCAAATACAGTATCTATACCTAGTTTACATTATTAATATTTCCACCAATGGGCAAAAATTTTCCACCCTAATTATCAGTAATTCACTATTAATAGGGGTAGTAATATTTAATAGTAATCAAAAAGATTAAGATTTAATAAAGCTTTACTTAGAGATTTTTGTGGGCTGTTAAGTTGATCTGTAGTATCCTTTTCATATCTGAAGAGAGTCTAATCTGTTTTTCCAAGAAACTGTTAAAGTTTTCAGTCAGCTTGTATCTTTTCTGTGACACTGAACTTCTCCAGAGCAAAAAGCTGCATTACTCATTTTAAAAATCCCTAGATCTAGTATATTGCCTTGACTATCAGTTCAGTTCATTTCAGTTCAGTCACTCAGTCGTGTCCAACTCTTTTCGACCCCGTGAATCGCAGCACGCCAGAACTGTCCATCACCAACTCCCGGAGTTCACTCAGACTCATGTCCATTGAGTCAGTGATGCCATCCAGCCATCTCATCCTCTGTTGTCCCCTTCTCCTCCTGCCCCCAATCCCTCCCAGCATCAGACTCTTTTCCAATGAGTCAACTCTCCACATGAGGTGGCCAAAGTACTGGAGTTTCAGCTTTAGCATTATTCCTTCCAAAGAAATCCCAGGGCTGATCTCCTTTAGAATGGACTGGTTGGATCTCCTTGCAGTCCAAGGGACTCTCAAGAGTCTTCTCCAACACCACAGTTCAAAAGCATCAATTCTTCGGCACTCAGCTTTCTTTACAGTCCAACTCTCACATCCATACATGACCACAGGAAAAACCATAGCCTTGACTAGATGGACCTTTGTTGGCAAAGTAATATCTCTGCTTTTCAATATGCTATCTAGGTTGGTCATAAATTTTCTTCCAAGGAGTAAGCGTCTTTTAACTTCATGGCTGTAGTCACCATCTACAGTGATTTTGGAGCCAAAAAAAATAAAGTCTGACACTGTTTCCACTGTTTCCCCATCTATTTCCCATGAAGTGATGGGACCAGATGCCATGATCTTCGTTTTCTGAATGTTGAGCTTTAAGTCAACCTTTTCACTCTCCACTTTCACCTTCATCAAGAGGCTCCTTAGTTCCTCTTCACTTTCTGCCATAAGGGTGGTGTCATCAGCATATCTGAGGCTATTGATATTTCTCCCGGCAATCTTGATTCCAGTCTGTGCTTCTGCCAGCCCAGCGTTTCTTCTCATGATGTACTCTGAGGCACTCTGCTGCTGCTCATTCGCTTCAGTCGTGTCTGACTCTGTGCAGCCTCATAGAGGGCAGCCTACCAGGCTCCCTGGTCCCTGGGATTCTCCAGGCAAGAACACTGGAGTGGGTTGCCATTTCCTTCTCCAATGGATGAAAGTGAAAAGTGAAAGTGAAAAGTGAAAGTGAAAAGTGAAAGTGAAGTCGCTCAGTCGTGTCCGACTCTTAGCGACCCCATGGACTGCAGCCCACCAGGCTCCTCCTTCCATGGGATTTTCCAGGCAAGAGTACTGGAGTGGGGTGCCATTGCCTTCTCCGAGGCACTCAGTAAATATCTAATAAATAATTGAATGGATTTGTTTCATTTCTCTTTGTCCTCTCCCTTCATAGTCCTATTTGTTGGCTTCCTATTAAATGGGTGATCACTAAACCTCATGCTGGCTGTGGGATTAGTTAATGAGAAGCTCATTATCAATGACTAGATAACTAATAAGACATCCTCTAACAGTTGTCTTCAAAGAAACTAAGAAGGCTCTGTAAACATTATCTTTGAATCCTGCCAAGACATCTGAGATAAATAAGGGATGGAGAGATTGCATCTAAGGTCATAGTGAGAGAGTGAGTCCTAAACTTCTACTGAAACCTCAGGCCATGCTCTCACTTTAAAGAATGCATCATAATTGAGACAACTTGAGGAATCTTTTTGAAAGAAACTTCTTTTCAAAGGGAACATTGTATTGGCAAATATGCTGATTAAATTCCAACTGTGCATTCCCCTTTTAAATGTCGAAATCTTTTTACTCCTTTGATTTACATTCGTCCTCCACCCTACCAGCGCTGTGGGATTCAGCAAGTCTGAGATGAAATCATCTAATCTCCCATTATTAAGGAATAAACTACAGCTCTTTATGTCATGACTGTTATAAGTCTGCAGAGGATATAAATATCCCCTCAATCCATATTTTAGTACTTTAGTCTCTTGTTAAGCCAGCAGTAATAATCATAATGATAACCAATCATTCTTACAGATATGATATAATGTGACTTTTAGAAAAGGTTACAAAGAAATGATGAAGATG
The DNA here is from genome assembly GCF_027580195.1 of Bos mutus. Lineage (NCBI taxonomy): Eukaryota > Metazoa > Chordata > Mammalia > Artiodactyla > Bovidae > Bos > Bos mutus. Next base: position 55,443,325 of record NC_091617.1, read on the forward strand.
AGCTCAGGAGGGTAGAAACCCAGTATATCGGTGTATCGAACTCAGTAACTCTGGGGAGCTGCAGAATGTTCCCCACTTCAAGAGCTGTGTTAAACCCTGGAAACAATTTGACAAACTAAAATTAGTTTAATCTAGGTCACTGGAAAACAAAAGCCACGTTCTGTATGTGGAATTTTATAAAATCTAATTCAGTTAATGACCTTCACGGGAAAGGTAATTATTGGGATTTTCAGTTATCATAAAAATATTATTGACTGTGCTTCCCTGATCCCATGCTGAGACTGTGTGAAATGTGTCCATGGAGCAGATCCCTTGCATTCTGGAATTTTGCATTCCAGGACCACGACTACACTGAAGTAGAAAGGCATCTGGTGCCAACTGTGTATCTGACATTTCTGTAGCACAAGAGGTAACCAAGTAAGCACAGAGGATGTCAGTTGAGGGTCCGTGTGCATGATGTGATGACGAAAAAGTCACAGAATGTGTGTTTTTAGATGGAATGCAGTATGAAAAGGACAAATGATATTCTTCCCAGTTTATGTCCTGGGGCGTGAGCTTGCAGTCATCAGGGAAATTCTGCAGGGTTATTCTGGGAGCTTCTGAATTCCCTCTAATGTTCTGTGTTCATTCCAAACTATCGTCCTGATTTCCCACAGTATAAATTTCAGGTCAGTCGAACAAACATATGTGAATCTGTTTTAAGTGCTAGGTCCTACGGGGATAGAAACCTGTACTGGACATGTTTCCTACCATGAAATACAACTTTAATAAAAATGTAAAACAGCAACACGGAGGGAAAATAGTTTGATTCTGACTCAATGGACCTGGAAAAACCTCTTAGGTTATTTTTGAGCTGGATAATTAAAGCCAACAAGCAGCAGACATGTATTTCACCAAGACCCTGGGACCTGTGAGCACAGGTTGGCAGCACCCACTTCGTCAGGGTGGGAGAGATGTTGAGGGATGGTTGTTCCCAAACTTGATGGATAAAGAGAAACCCATGACTCTTCTCTTTAAAATCAGGGAAAGAAAGTGAGAAACATATCAAACAGTTCAATACTAATGATAAAGGCATACAACTAGAATCTAGATGCTTATTTCTTTAAATTTTTCTCTATAAATGTATCTTTTCTGTACTCTCTTCTTTATTATTTGTAATATTTTACATGTAAATGAAAATCAAAATGGGCTTCCCAGGTGGCACTAGTAAGTGCCACCTGCCAATGCAGGAAACATAAGAGATGTGGGTTCGATCCCTGGGTCAGGAAGATCCCCTGGAGGAGGGCATGGCAACCCACTCCAGTATTTTTGCCTGGAGAATCCCTTGGATAGAGGAGCCTGGCGGGCCACAGTCCATGAGGTCACAAGAGTTGGACATGACTGAAGCTACAGTACCCACACACTGTAAACAATATTGGTCTTCCATGCCTATGGGAAGCCTAGCTATTCAGAAAAAACAGCTGTCACCTTCTATCTACTGGCTTCTGACCCTAGCTACCTTCACCATAATCAAAATGGAAGTGTTAGCCAACCTACAAAATGTTGACAGCCAATTGTGTTGATTGGAAAAAATATTGTTGTGGATTTCTATAAAATGGACATGGGGAGCATTACAAGCAGCCTGCTTTGATAGCACTGACTGGATGGGGAATAAATAGAGCAAAGTGAAGATAAGAAACAGTTAGGAGATAAGGAAGTATCAGTCGACGCAGTTCACAGAATTGATTGAATGGGCTCTGTACACTCAGCGCCTGCCTTGTGCTGTGGCACTACGCCTGCTCTGACATGGAGCTCAGGGCAGCCCAGCGATGAGGTAGCCTCACTAAATCAGATCGTACCATGGTCTCTTTTCTGCACTGAAAATTCTGATTCCAGTACTAAAATAGGAACCCTTCTGCAAATTATCTTAGGGTTTATCAGGTCATTAAGAGACACTGAGGAGAAGTTTTCCATGATTCAGTATGACCCCTCCCAGCCCTCATCATGCTAATTGTTTTATCCAACTCCTGTTTATTATTTCCTTATGTACTTATTTTCCTTCAGTGGATCCTGATTTTTTTTGTTTTCCTTGTGAATTTGTTCTTCTCCTCAAACAGACTCTCAGCAGAAATGTCAAGGACTGTCGGTTCTACAGCCTTTTTGAGGCTCTAAGAAGCAAAGTCATTAACAGCATGGCTTTTAGAGGGAGATTGTTGCATTCAAATCCTGTTTTCAAATCTGCATTTGCTAGCAGTGTGACCTAAGAGCTAGGATTAAGGTGAAGTGAGTAGGGCCTTCACCTTGGCTGCAAAATTTAAGGAAGTTCCCCCAAGAAACCAGTAATCACAATACTTTCAAGTATCAAAATTTACAGAAAATCCATGATAAACAAAATGCCAAATTTTTAAATAAAGGCACGATGTCTTCTGTTTGTTATGAGACCCTGCTATGCTCTTCAAGGAACAGGATTTTCGCAATCAGCCTGTGGTTCCTGGGTCTTTGTGGCATGGTGCCCCCTTAGGGCCATAGGCATGAAGATTGACAAGGACAGGAGAAAAGATTGAACAATGCATGACTTTATGAAATCAGTTTTCAAATGTTAAACTGTAGAGTTTTTATTAACTTTTTCCACTGTTAAATATGTCAAAATATGGGAGGATATTTTGCTAAGTGCACATAAGGACACATATTTTTCCTTTTGTCTCAGAATTCTGTACAGCCTTGGATATGTTGCCCAGCCTGATTTTAGTTCTGTCATCCACAAAAAGGGATAATTATATAATACAATTATAATTTTATTGTAATTATATAATTATAGTACCAGCCCCATGGTGGTGTTGTGAGCTGGTGATTAACTTAACACAGTACCTATGTTCAATACATATTAAAAAGTAATTTTTAAAGAGTTCATTTTAGTACTCTCCATAATTCTTTAATTTAACCATGCAGAGAGTAAATACTCATGAATTCACAGCAAGCTGATCCAGTTCAGGTTGTAAGACAGTGATTTAGTATTAATTGAACATTTGTTGAGTGTTAGGACTCATGTAGGTATATCCTGTACACTAGCTAATTACATCTACATTCTCATTCTATTGTAAGGGTCCGTCAAGTTGTAAATTTCATGAAGTTTTAGAAATATTTATTAATATTTTAGGGATTCCCAGGTGGCACAGGGGTAAAGAATCCATCTGCCAATGAAGGAGACAGGAGTTCGAACCCTGGGTCAGGAAGGTCCCCTAGAGGAGAAAATGGCAACCCGTTCCAGTATTCTTGCCTGGAAAATCCCATGGACAGGGGAGCCCGGTGGACTATAAACCACAAAGAGTCAATTATAGGTCACAAAGAGTCAGACATGACTGAGCACTCACACACATTACTATTTTAAAAAATATCAAAAGAAGAAAAGAAAAACAGCCAAGAACAAAGATTCTGTGCAAGATCACCTACCAGTCTTTCTTGCAGAAAAAATACCCTAGAATCATTCTTATCAGGTGAGGGTTGAGGTGTATTCTGGGACACCTGTCACCAAAGGTAGGTCAGGTCAGTTCAGTTTTGTGTCTAACTCTTTGTGACCCCATGAACTGCAGCACACCAGGCTTCCCTGTCCATCACCAACTCCCAGAGCTTACTCAAACTCATGTCCATTGAGTTGATGATGCCATCCAACCATCTCATCCTTTCCATCCCCTTCTCCACCTTCAATCCTTCCCAGCATCATGGTCTTTTCAAATCAGTCAGTTCTCTACATCAGGTGGCCAAAGTATTAGAGTTTCAGCTTCAGCATCACTCCTTCCAATGAATATTCAGGACTGATTTCCTTTAGGATGGACTGGTTGGATGTCCTTACAGTCCAAGGGACTGTCAAGAGTCTTCTCCAACACCACAGTTCAAAGCATCGATTCTTCAGTGCTCAGCTTTCTTTATAGTCCAACTCTCACATCCATACATGACTACTAGAAAAACCATAGCTCTGACTAGATGGACCTTTGTTGGCAAAGTATTGTATGCTGTCTAGGTTGGTCATTGCTTTTCTTCCAAGGAGCAAGCCTCTTTTAATTTCATGGCTGCAGTCAGCATCTGCAGTGATTTTGGAGCCCCCCAAAATAAAGTCTGTCACTGTTTCCATTGTTTCCCCATCTATTTGCCATGAAGTGATGAGACCGGATGCCATGATCTTAGGTTTCTGAATGTTGAGTTTTTCACTCTCCTCTTTCCCTTTCATCAAGAGGCTCTTTAGTTCTTTACTTTCTGCCATAAAGGTGGTGTCATCTGCATATCTGAAGTTATTGATATATCTTGGCAATCTTGATTCCAGCTTGTGTGTGTTTCATCCAGTCCTGCATTTCTCATAATGTACTCTGCATATAAGTTAAATAAGCAGCGTGACAATATACAGCTTTGACGTACTCCTTTACCGATTTGGAACCAGTCTGTTGTTCCATGTCTAGTTCTAATTGTTGCTTCTTGATCTGCATACAGATTTCTCAGGAGGCAGGTCAGGTGGTCTGGTATTCCCAACTCTTTCAGAATTTTCCACAGTTTGTTGTAATCCACACAAAGGCTTTGGTATAGTCAATACAGCAGAAATAGATGTTTCTCTGGAACTCTCTTGCTTTTTTGGTGATCCAGTGGATGTTGGCAATTTAATCTCTGGTTCCTCTTTTCTAAATCCCCTTTTCTAAATCCAGCTTGAACATCTGGAAGTTCACGGTTCACGTCCTGTTGAAGCCTGGCTTGGAGAATTTTGAGCATTACTTTGCTAGTGTGTGCTGCTGCTGCTGCTGCTGCTGCTGCTGCTAAGTCGCTTCAGTCATGTCCGTCTCTGTGCAACCCCATAGATGGCAGCCCACCAGGTTCCCCTGTCCCTGGGATTCTCCAAGCAAGAACACTGGAGTTGGTTGCCATTTCCTTCTCCAATGCATGAAAGTGGAAAGTGAAAGTGAAGTCGCTCAGTCGTGTCCGACTCTTTGCAACCCCATGGACTGCAGCCTACCAGGCTCCTCCATTCATGGGATTTTCCAGGCAAGAGTACTGGAGTGGGGTGCCATCGCCTTCTCCCACTAGTGTGTGAGATAAGTGCAATTGTGCGGTAGTTTGAACATTCTTTGGCATTGCCTTTCTTTGGGATTGGAATGAAAACTGATCTTTTCCAGTCCTGTGGCCACTGCTGAGTTTTCCAAATTTGCTGGAATATTGAGTACAGCACTTTCACAGCATCATTTTTTAGGATTTGAAATAGCTAAAGGTAGGTCAATATATCATAAAAGGCTCCTTTCAATCAGCAACCTGTCCACACCTCCAGGATCTCCCATTTATATAAAAACCTTTGGCTTCCTGGAATTTCTTTTAAATTTTTCATTCTAGATAATCCACAAAACTGTTTTATTTGTTTTGTGATGGTTTGGATTTATTAAGATGTAATGTCTCAGAGACATTTTTGTCTCTTTCTTGGTGCTGTGACTTAAGTATCTTCTCTCTATGACATTTGAGCAAGTTATGTAATCTTGGTTTATTCCAGATTGTTTTAAGGATTAAATAAGACTTAAAAGAACTTGGCAAAGCACCTAAAAGTAGGTGCTAAATAAACTTAAGCTATGACTAATAATGTTAAGATTTAGTTGTGGTCATATTAATAGTATTTAGTAGTAATACTAAATAGTAATAGTATTAGTAATAGTAATTTAGTTGTGGGCACAATAATAGTATTGTCTCTCCCTCTCCCAGCACTAGATATTTCATTGTTTGCCTGCTTTTTGTCACCTCTCTTCCCATTTGCTCCATGAAAGTGCTCACATGCAGGTTCTTGCCCCATCCCCTTTATATCTGGAGCTTCTACAATCTCTCAGGATCTCTTGATGTTATAGGTTACAGGGACACTTTGCAACCAAATCCATCTTTCCCAATGAAGGGACAAATCCCTCCTCTATAGCAGTCGAACTCCCCCAAAACAAGCAAAAAAACCTAAGCCTGATTTCTTTTAAAAATATCTTTTCTCCATCAGTTAAACTACTTTGGCCAGTCACTCCCAGATACACAACAAGTAAAAAGCCGTATTCTCACCAATCTCCAACCTCAGCCTCTGACCACATATCTTCCCACAACAAAGTGACAGATGGAAACTTTCCAAATGGCAAGGCATTTACTAAAAGATCAAGCATTTTGAACTTCTTGATTCTCACAAAAACAGTCCCTTGCATAAAACAAGAACAGTGAAACAGCTTGTACTGAAGGACCTGCAGGGCGAGCCTGCTTCCTTACATAGTTAAGTTCCGTACATATGAACGAGTTCCATTCTGAGAGTGTTTTCGTAAGTCCAGTTTGTGAGTCCAGCAAAGTTAACCTAGGTACCCAACTAACACATTCAGCTATACAGTACCATCCTATAACTTTTCACACACATTAAAAAAAAAAAAAAAAAAAAACATTTTCAATCTTACAGGACAGTCCCTTGAAAAGTGCAGTAGTACAGTGCAACAGCTGGCACACAGGGGCTGGCATCAAGTGAACAGCCAAGAAGAGTTACTGACTGGAGAAGGGAGTAGAGGGGGGAGAGGATAGATCTGAAGGATTGTCAGCAATAGGAGATGGAGAGAAAGCTGCAGTTTCACTCACGCCTGACGATGGTACAGTTTCTCATTCTTGGCTGGATTCAATTCTATATACCCTCTTGAAAAAATGATCCAGTGATGTCTGGGTAGCAGCTCTTTTTTTCCTGATCATAGATGACACGATAGCCCTGGATTGCATTCTAAGTGACTGCTGCAGCCTTTGCATACTGTTCTACATTTGGGTCCTGTGCCTCAAAAGCTAACAGTGCCACCTCAAATAAAGAACGTCCCCTTGCTGTGTCCCATGTCATGAATCTCTTTGGTTCTTTGGTTTCTTCTTCTTCCTCTGGTCTCTGTTCTCTCTCTGGGCCTCCAGTTCCATCAGGTCTTCATTAGTAAGTTACACAAAGTAAGTGCACAAAAGCACAACCCCTTGTAGAGAATGCATGCACATGACAATGTACACCAGACACGTGAACTAATTTACATGATTAAACATGCAAATGCATGTTCCCATCTTTGAAAGTTCGCAGCACGAATGTTCATATATCGGGGATTTATATACTGGCCTCAAGATCACAGAGGCTGAGTGAAATGCCTTCCTGTTTCTTCTGCTGTCACCACCCAATACTTAGGGCCCCTTTTGGGGCCCCTTCTCCAGAACATAATCGGAGGCCCCTGTCTCCCTTTAATTTTCTGTATTCTTTCTTGTTAGGAATACAGCAACCCAAAGTATCAGGTCCATCTTTATGTGGGTACATACTTTGCTTCAGGAGTAAGTCTGTGATTCTCTGCAGGCAGTACTATCTATTTGCAGGTAAAGCTGGTACCAAGAAAAATGGTGCCTTATGTAAGAGTTTCTACTAAGTGTATTCTGGAAATACCTATATAAACCATAAAAGAAGTCTGTCTTCCTGTTTACACTTCCTGTTCTGCTCCCAGCTCATACTTGAATTCTCTCCCTCACCTAGCTTCCTTTCTTCAATGCAGAATCTGTCTAATTTTTTGAACTAGAGATTCCAAGTCACAGACCTTTGTTTTCATTGTTTCATGATTTCTTTCCCATCTAATGCATCCCTGTTCAGCCTTCTCCTTTTCAGTTCCTTGCATTTTCCCCCAGCCCCTACAAATAATGATTCACCTATTGTTTGGCATTAGACCAGTGGTTCTCAGCCCTGGCTTCTCCAAGGACCTTTTTAAAAAAGTGCCCTGGGATGAGGCTTATCCCAAAACAACTGCACTAGAATCTCCAGAGAAGAAGCTGTGCATCAAAATGTGTTCAAAGCACTCAGTTGAAAATGCTGAGTTATAAAGGAGTATAAATATAAAGTCATAACCTTCCTTGACATTTATGCCCCTCAAGAGTCCCTTCCTCATTAGACCCTTAGTCAGCACATGCACTGACACTGACCAACACTGTGACACCTTGTCCATGAAATTCAGGATAAGACAAGAATGATGGGAGCATTTTCCATAGACCTATAAAAGAATATGGACTAGAGGAACCAAGTACTCCAGTTAAACTCTGATCTCCAAATTCAGATTAGCATTTATAGCCCAATCTTTATGTGTCCTCTTTGAAGGTCACAGACACAGAAATAAGAGCAGAGGCTAGAAGTTGCCAAAGGGCACAGTATTTAAGGAGGCACCCTCTTTCAGTGCCCTTCCTGCACTTATAAGACCCTGAGAGTGAGTGCCTCCTTAACCTTTGCATTTTAGGAGTCTCTCTTTACCTCATCCTAGTCTTCATTCCAAGTGGAGCTAAAGTGAGAGCTTTTCTAAAGGAATGCTGGGAAGAAAGGATGATTGTAATCATCCAGTTCAGTGAAAATTTAATGAGTAAAACTGATACAGCCCCCTGAAAATATCCTAGCATTATGATTTCAGAAATTGAAATGAGAATTATGACCTGACATTAATTCCCAGGGCTGTACCCTCCCCCAAATCCCACTGTCAATATGCAGCTCATGAAAGGTGATGGAGGAGAAGTTTTAATCAGAAGAGCAGCAATTTCTATTCGTGTTAGGAGAGAATGACAGTATATTTTAAATTGAAAGTTGAGTGTAATGATACTTTCTCTAGTAACATACTCAATATCTCTTAATTTCAATTCTTCATTCATCATCTCCGTTGTCACAAAGTACAACTGGATTACTCTGTGTGGAATGCCTAGTCCAGAGCTGGCATGATTGAGCGCTCAAAGCTGGTAACCATTTTGTCTCATCAGGAGGATAATGGAACTCAGAAAACACTTACCGCTGGAGGTCACCCCATCAGCAATTCCGCGTTATTTAAAGACAGAGTCCGGATAGGTACAGACTACGGGCTCTACCTCTCGCCAGTCCAAATCCACGATGATGGCCGGAAGTTCTCCTGCCACGTTGTAGTCAGGCCTGGCAGAGTCTTGAGGAGCTCCACCACAGTCAAGGTTTTTGGTAAGAGTTTCTGTTCTCTGGAGTCCCTGCCATGCTCCTGTTACTGTCTCCAGATTCTTCCCCCACCAAAGATGAAACACTGTTAGCTAGAGAGCAGCCACTCAAGAGTCCCCATTCTCGAGTTCTGTTTGTCTTGACACTTGTCATTCATGTTGGGGGTGGGGACGAGGGAAGGAAGCTAAAGAATGAGGATTCAGCTGCCATAGATCATCAGTTTCCTGGTGACCACTAACCACTACCTTACGAGCACTACCTTATGGTTTTCCATATGACCACTACTTTATGGTTTTAACATCTCCTGAGAATACGGGAAGTCTCTTTCGTTATAACTGCCACAATCTAATTGCTTAGTTGTCTAGTTGTATTAGTTGCTTGCTGGAGCAAGGTGGAATAAGACCAGTGTGAGAAAAGGTAGATGACAAACACAGCTCCAAAGAAACTCTGCAGGAGTCCTCTCGCCCCCACCAAGGCCAGCTGGGGTGAGAGACTGTCCAGCTCCTCCAGCAAAGAAACCTGCAGGGCTGGCCCTCTGACCCTGCATTTGCAGGAAAGTGGGGCTTAGCTGAAATATCCACTGTGGCCTCAATCAGACTACAGAGACTCTGCAGGTTGCAAATTTAAGGGAAATGGGAAAATTCTGTTTTGTTCAGTGATGCAAGGAAATATTAATGAATAGAAACTTGTTGGCTTTAGATATTTTTCATTTTTGTGACCAAGAACTGTGTTTCTCAAAACATCATTTTTCTGTTATTTTTATTTTTTGAATTTATTTTTTTATTAAAACATCATTTTTAAATGAAGGCCAAGAGGAAGGCAGTGATGTGGATGAGCAATTCATTGTTTTTGAAAATGAGGTAAAAGAGAAAATAATTCACAAAACCTAAGAGCATGGACTGGTAGATTTTTTTCTCAGTTAACCAAATGATAGGATAAGTGAAAAATCTTTGTTTTTATCTAGAATCTTATTGAATTACTACTAGAGATCACACAATCCAGTATTTTAAAGGAAATGAAAACCCTTTAGTTCATAAATAAGGAAATAGCTGCAGCCAAAATGTGTTTGAAGTCTCTTGCCGATAGCTTTTCCTATATGTCTTTCTTTGATTCGCACTGTCTTTCTCTTGCCTTCCTTCCCTTGCTGCTTCCTTACCTCTGTCTTTCTCTGTCTCGCCTCTGGGATGGGTTAGGGAAGAATCAATTGCCCCCGTGATCAGGTTCCCTATGGGGCCTAGACAGTGTCCTGTGATGAGTTGGAAAGACTGTTCATCTCTTTGATTGATAACACCATTCTCTCATTTATGGGGTGTGACTGTCTTAGCCCAAACACGAGACTGATTCATCTGGCCTCACTATTGGCAAATCAATGGAGGCAGTCATCCAGGATGTGAAAAGAAATAATTCTGTGTTAGGCAAACTGTGTCCCATTTGACCAGGGATTTTTGTACCATAACTCGATCTAATTGCCCTGTCAACATTTAAACCATGTCCTGTATCTCTTTGCTGCATTAAAGTATCTTCATCTTGGTCTAGAATGCTTTTCACTCTTTTCCATCTCATCCTTATGCCCTTCCACATCTCTCTGCCTCTATATTTTTGTTTGCTTCTTCTTTGAACTCCTTTCAGTGAATATGTAAAAATACAAGACACTGCTGACTTGTTCAAATAACTAGACTTTTCTGCTTTCTGATTTTCTCCTTTAGCAAATGAGCCAGATAGGTTGTGTTTGGACAGTCTTATCCAGTCTTTAATCTATTTGGGGTGTCACCCAAGTGTATATCATAGTGATCCTGGCACAGAGTTATACTGCATATCTTATTCAGGACCCACTCTGCGTCCCCAGGTGATTCCTCAAATAGAATAAGCCAAAAATAAAAACACGAAAACCTTGAAATAAATACTCATATGTGTCACTGAGCCATTCTACATGCCCTTCATCCAGTTTATTTCTCCTTCCTGAACACCTTTGTTCTCTACCAGACCATAAACTGGAAGCTTCCCCTCTGCCACTTCCTGGATCCCCCTCACTAGTCTCCTATGACTTGACCTTCCTTATGGGGAGTCCCCTGCCATCACAAGTTTGTTCTCCCACAATCTTGATTCCCCCCGAATAATCTGTTTCTATCTATCACCCCTGCAACTTTTAGTATACTTGTTCCTGCTTTCAGGCCCTTCATTCTACCAGCATTTGCTGCTAATAAGAGGTCAGAAATAGGGCTCCTCCCATTACTATTGTATCTTGGTTTGGGTTCCCCTAAAAGAAAACTTTGAGACAAGGATTTGAATTAATTTATTAGAGAGATAATCCTAGGAAATATAGGAGTGAGAAAAATATGTCAAGGAAGGGAAGGAAGATAATAAAATGTATATAATCAAGCCAGTTAGCAATGTGGGCTTAGAGCTCACTCCCACTGGGACATTGTGGAAGAACACGCATCAGAGTTATCCGCGACAAAGGTGAGGAAGCTGGGGCATTATCCACAACTCCCCACCTACTACCACCATTAACCCTCTGGGACTTCCAGTCTGCCCTGTTTGTGGACTGAGTGAGTGTCCATAACCCCAGCAAATCTTCAGGAGAGAGTCATAGGTGTGCCCAGCAAGAGGCTGTATGGATGCAGCAGAGGCTAAGTGGATGTAGCAGACACTGATGGTAGCCGTGACAAGGGTCTTAATATTTTATCCACTGGTTCATAGAGGACTATGTCTGTTATACTCAAATTATCTTGAGGCTACTTCAGTTCAGCATGATGTTCTCAATGTCTGTTTTATGCTGTGCATTATCAATGCTATAGATGGAGAGATGAATAAAGCATCCTGGCTTTAGGAACTTACAGTTTAGCAGAACAACAAAATCAGTGAAACAGTCCCTGATCTTTTCTGATGCCAAGCAACTAAATAAGAACCAGGTGTTTTCCCAGTTCCCTTCAGGGGCCTTAACTTATGCTTTATTTCTAGACCTGTGGGCACATAGACTGTTCCTCTCTTTTCTCTGCCCACTGCCTGTCCCCTCCCCTCCCTCACATTCCTACTTTCACCTGCTCCTCTTGTTGCAGTTTAGTTGCTAAGTCATGCCCAACCATTTCGCAACCCCACAGACTGTAGCCTACCAGGTTCCTCTGTCTGTAGAATTTCCCAGGCAAGGATACTGGAGTGGATTGCCGTTTCCTTCTCCAGGAAATCTTCCTAACTCAGGGATCAAACCCTCATCTCCTGCATTGACAGGTGGATTCTTTACCACTAAGCCACCTGGAAAAGCCCTTTGCACCTGACTCACCCATAATCATCTTTAAAGTATCAAATGTCCCCTCTTCCAAAAGCCTCCTCTTATTCCCCAAGATTGGGTTAGCAGCTTCTCTTAAAAGCTTTCTTCAAATCCTACATGTCCCTAAAAACAGTTCTTATATCAATTCTAATTTCTAGTTTTTGTACATGCATTTTCCATGTAAATGTAAATTTCTCAATGAATATGATGTGTCTACCTTTGTTTCCTTGGCATCTAATATACTGCTGGAACACAGTGGGAGTTTAATAAATATCTGATGAGTTATGAATTTTTCACACACATGCGTGTGCGTGCACACACACACACACACACACACTAGTGACCAGGCAGGGTATCATTCAGGACCACTAACTAACTGTTTTATTTGCCTTTAAGCTAAGCCGGAAATCCCCATGATTGTGGAAAATAACTCCATGGATGTCATTGGAGAGGTGAGTCACATTAAAGCCTTTGAAAATTGACAGTATAATATGTCAAGGTGTGTTCATTTGCCTCATTGCTCAGAATGTTTTCTCAAAGGACCTTAATCCAATTAATTTCTGATAGGAATAAAGGTAAGCTAATTTGATTGGTCAAGGCTGTATATTGTCACCCTGCTTATTTAACTTTTATGCAGAGTATCATGAGAAATGCTGGGCTGGAAGAAACACAAGCTGGAATCAAGATTGCTGGGAGAAATATCAATAACCTCAGATATGTAGATGACACCATCCTTATGGAAGAAAGTGAAGAAGAACTAGACAGCCTCTCAATGAAAGTGAAAGAGGAGAGTGAAAAAGTTGGAGCTCAACATTCAGAAAACGAAGATCATGGCATCTGGTCCCATCACTTCCTGACAAATAGATGGGGAAACAGTGGAAATGGTGGCAGACTTTATTTTGGGGGGGCTCCAAAATCACTGCAGATGGTGGTTGCAGCCATGAAATTAAAAGACACTTACTCCTTGGAAGGAAAGTTATGACCAACCTAGACAGCATATTAAAAAGCAGAGACATTACTTGGCCAACAAAGGGATGTCCATCTAGTCAAGGCTATGGCTTTTCCAGTAGTCATGTATGGATGTGAGAGTTGGACTGTAAAGAAAGCGAGTGCTGAAGAATTGATGCTTTTGAACTGTGGTGTTGGAGAAGACTCTTGAGAGTCCCTTGGACTGCAAGGACATCCAACCAGTCAATCCTAAAGGAAATCAGTCCTGAATATTCTTTGGAAGGACTGATGCTGAAGCTGAAACTCCAATACTTTGGCCACCTGATGCAAAGAACTGACTCATTGGAAAAGACCTTGATGCTGGGAAAGATTAAGGGCAGGAGGAGAAGGAGAAGAGGATAAGATGGTTGGATGGCATCACTGATTCAATGGACATGAGTTTCGGTAAACTCCAGGAGTTGGTAATAGACAGGGAGGCCTGGCATGCTGCGGTTCATGGGGTCACAAAGAGTTGGACATGACTGATCGACTGAACTGAACTGAACTGGATTCTAGAAACCAAAAAGGAATCCTTATTTTCTGCCTTAGGGCTGTCAGAATGTATGATCTTGTGATCCTTAGTCCTTAAATTTCCTGGAAAAATTGTCTCAGTTGTTTACATTTCTGTTGACTAAAAATTGAAGTAGATAGTGAAGGAAACGTAGGGTGGAAAGCAGTGTGAATACTGATGTAAGAAGGAGGTTTTGCTCAGCTGACACTAGTTTGTTCTAATTCATTTCCTATATCAGCTTTCCCAGTGTTTTTATTTTTAAGTGATAAGAGGAAATGTGCCCATCTGAACTTTTTCAGAATTCTGGCTATTTTTAGGCAATATAGGAAGGGAAGGAGGAAAAGGAAATTGGAATCTGACTTTAATTTCTTGCAGGTAGTTCCCAGCCTCTAGTCTTTGGGATCTGGTCTCACTTCTCAGCTCTTCCTCCTATTGGCTGTGACCTTGTGCTAATTAATTATTACATCTTTGTAGTCAGGTTTCCAATGTATATGAAAGGGATGAGGAGAGTTTTTGCATATTGTTGTTGTTTTTAAGATGGCTTCCCAGGTGGCATTAGTGGTAAAGAACCTGACTGTTAATGCAGGAGATGCAAGAGACATGGGTTTGATCCCTGGGTCAGGAAGGTCCTCTGGAGAAGGGAATGTCAACCCACTCCAGTATTCTTGCCTGGAGAATCCCATGGAGAGAGGAACTTGGAGGGCTACAGTCCATAGAGTCACAAAGAGTTGGACATGACTGAAGTGTCTTAGCAGCATGTTGTTTTTAAGAATGGAACAAAATAATGTGTGAAAAGTTCTTAGTTCATTGTTTGATATAGAGTGCTTAATAAGCATTTTCATTGACTATTATGTGTTGTTACTCAGCTGTCTTGTGACATTATGACTTCATTCAAACTTTTCAAAACCCCAAGTAAAATGAATATTCTCCATTAATTTTCAAACATGTCCTATTAAATGGGATTAGAGAAAATTATACTCCTAGTTTCTTCTAGCCCCAAGAATATTAAATAACTTATGATATCTTGTCATATTTTCACTGAATATCAGTCATGTAATTTGACAGCTGCATACAAATCATAACTCAGGCTCTGTGGTATGATTTTAGATGAGTGTATTATCCAAGTCTTTGTATCTTTTGTAGATTTTATGGATGGGTCTCTTAGATTGTTATTGTAATCCTGGGTACATAGAAACGGTTTCCATTTTTTGGTTCTGCCACAATTAATTTTCAAGTTTATTAGTGTACTTCATTTCAGTAGTTTAAATAAAAGATAATCTCATGATATAATGTTTGGTAGGTGTTTTTGTTTCTTGTGAGGATTTTCCTGTAGTTTCTTCGGCCAATGTTTACAAGTAATGTGGACTCAGTCCATGTATTGTTCTAATTCATTTCCTACACCACCTTTCCCAACTTTCCAATCACAAGATTGGATCTAAGAATTTCAGTTTTTAAGAAAAGGACTTTGTCTTACGTGTCATCAGATTTTCTCTTCTGTACCCATACTTCTCTAGGCACTAACTAGAAAAACCAGAGAATGTTCCTTCCTGAGGAATTAGTGAATAATCTCTCACAACTCCACATAATCAGCTGCAGGACACAGCTTGTCCATGGATCTTTTAAGACCTTGCCAAACATTAGCAATTTCTCACTCTGATATTCTTATAATCCCCATTGTATTTTTAATAGCATATAAATTCTTCAAAGCCCTTTCACATACTTTTACCACATGATACTCCCAATAAGCCTCTGAAATAGGTAGAGATCTATCAAATCACAGATGAGAAACTGGGTTTGGAGAGTCTAAACCACCGGCTAAGCCACTAACAAAAGGCAGAACTAGGATGAGACTTTAGCATGCCCATACCCAGGCAGAACTGCATAGCAAGGAGATCATGCTTCAGGGGCCAATAGAAATGAGGTCAAATCCTGATTCGACCACTTTACCAGCAAGATAGCCTCATCAAGTAGTTAAGCTCTACGTGTCTCAACTAACCCATTTCTAAAGCCAGGATCATAATAAATATTATGTTGGGTTCTTAGGTACATTAGATTTATCCACAGTAATGAGTAAATAGCACAGAGTCAGTGTCTCAGAAATGTCTTTTTTCCCTGCCACTATTTATCATGCACTCACTCTCTTTCACTTATTCCTTCCTCTGTATGTATATTCATAAATCTACTATGTGACTGATTTTCAGAGACAATGGGGAATAATGAAATGGCAGAATATAGATTGTGGAATTTGATAGATCTTGGCCTGAATTCTCCTTCATCACTATTAATTCTGGGCCTTAGACCTCAGATTCTTAGGTTCCTCATCAGTGAACAGGGACAATGATTCCAACCTCACAATGGTGACCTAAGGACCAAATGAGAGAACCATATGCAAAGTATCTACCATCTGGCAACCACAAGTGCTCAGTAATGGTAATTTCCTATCCCCATTCCTTCATCTCTTAGAAATTATCATGCACCTATGGAATGCCTTACTAGGTGCTACACTTTCACTACACCAGGAGCCCTGTGTTAGAGCAACAGGGATTTGAACTGTGTCTTCCAGTGTCACCAGTTAAAGTTACGAAGTGTATGGTTAATTTAGTTTTCCTGTAGAAGAGAAAAGTCCCCTGATAATTCTAACACTGAAGCCTTTCAGGCTTAGACATGCTAGAGAGTGACACTGACATTGTCACACCCCCTATCGATGTCATGTTCTTGCGTATTTTCAAGGGCTTGGCTTTGCCAGGGCCCCCAACATGGCACACAGCCTTGCTGCCACAGCTCCATGGAAAGAAAGGGAGTCTTTAACCTAAACTTCAACAGCTACCCCCACCCCCCCCGCACATATAGCAGATTTTTGCTCTAGAGCAAAAGATACTGGGCTGAAGAGCCTGCCAACACAGCCCATAGCCCTCTATATCCACTCTGATAATGCAGCAAAAGAAGACACAGGAGAGATACAGGAAAACTACTCAACAGGGCAGTCTTTCCACGATGCAGACTCTTCCTGCTGCCTGTGCTTTTACTTGACCATCTCCATGGGGTCCTCTCCTTGTCACTCTCTATCATGTTTTATAAAATTTAGGGAAAAAACTAGAAAACAAACAAATAAAAAACTACTTCACATGAACAGGAAGCAAAAGCAAATGGGATTAAAATGCCTGAAAAAGGAAGAGAGGTTAAAATAATAAGACTCATGGAAAAAAGACACTGTAATCTTAAAACCAAACATCAGAGTTTAGCGGAGAGCTCCATTAGCTATTTACAGAATTTGATTGTTCATGTTTATTTAATTTTGGTTTTACAAAACTTGAGTTTCTGCGGATTTCTTATCCTTCTTAAACTCTATTCCTTGTGTGTGTGTGTTTTAGATATTGCAGCCTCTTTTTCCCTCCTAGCTCTTTGTGGCATAATAAGGCTCCTGAGTCCATATCTCCAGCCAGGTGATGACCAGCCACCACCATCATTTGCAGCAGTGAGCCCTGAGCTTTCACCACAGGTGAAGACAGTCCTCAAAGGGGCAACACACTTTTGGGGGGGAAACCACAAGGGAAGTGAAGCTTTAATTTCAGGCACATTTCTAGAAAAAGAGGGAAATAACAAGACTACACTACAGTGTGCGTTTTTCACGTCTGGTGTTTGGACTTGTGTCTTTTCCACAAACAGCTCACAAGGAAGACAAGATATGGCTGTTAGAGCTGCTGACAAGTCTAAGAACAAGCAGTAGAAAGGAACCACGTAGGTAAGGCCCGAATGAGGCAAGATGCCATTATTATACCAACATCTTGTCTGCTTTAGGGAGATGAGTGACTGAAAGCACTCACGCTATCTACAAGATGAGATACTGGCTTAGTCTCCACTTGTCCTCTGCATCTCTCACCATACCCTCCTCCCCACTCCCAACCCAGTTTTAAATATATGTAAATAATAAGATTTAATAGGAATCATCCAAAACAAATCAGCTCCAGCACAAAGACCAGAGTGGTTTCCAGGTTGATCCTATTCAAATCCTGTGTTAACATTTTAAACATGTTCTCAGCAGCCCAGGGAATTTACCTCTCCTTATGGACCATGGGATTCCTTTTTTTCAAAGCATCTCTGAATACTTAAAGATGAACAGCTTTCAAAAAATTGGAGAACAAAGCATTGGCACGTAATGCCAATAATCTGAGGCATATAATCTGAAACCTACTGTTTAAATGAATGAGTGATCCATGTAGTCTGTGGATACAAAACAAAAGCAACTTTACTCATTAAAACTGACCTCAGAAGTGAAGAAAATGTTCTCTGCCCTTCATTCTCCCAGACAGTCAAGGTCTCTTACCTTTCCATGGTGAACTTTCTCTGGGAGCTGTCTTTCTCATCTTCACATTACTTCTCTGTCCCTTTTTCAGTTTTCTGCCTCTCTTCGTTCTTTCTCCTTATATAGCCCATCTCTCCACCTTTTTCTTTTTCTTTCTGAGTTTCTTTCACCTCCTCCTCACAAACTCCTCCTTTAACAAAGCTTAATATGAAATTGAATTATGTTTTTAAAATATGAACAAATTTTTATATGCTCTACTCTTAATGTTTAATTCAAGTGAATTGGAAAGTCTT
This sequence comes from Bos mutus, assembly GCF_027580195.1. Classification (NCBI taxonomy): domain Eukaryota; kingdom Metazoa; phylum Chordata; class Mammalia; order Artiodactyla; family Bovidae; genus Bos; species Bos mutus. The sequence goes on from NC_091617.1 coordinate 55,461,646, forward strand.
TAATTCTCTGTGATAATTATCCATTAATTACTTATCTGTTAGATTGCTGGAAGGACTTACAGGATTAAGATGGGTTATTCTGATAAAACAGCTTTAATATAAGACTGCAATAATGGGAGAAAGATATACATTGAAAGAGTCTGGAGATCTCAGGCCCACGTTTCTTTTTTTCTTCCGCTGCTGGGTCCCACAGAACCAGCTTTACATCCAGTTCTTAAATCAACACCAGAACGTGTGCAAACACCTTGTCCCAGAAAGCCTGGGCTCTGCTCATCGTGGGGTCTCCAGAATGAGCTGGCCACATAGGCATATCCCAGCCACCCATCCAGTCTCAACCATCAAAACCTTCAGCTCCCCCAAAACCAAGTGCTAGGCATAAATCCCATTATTTCCACTCATTGAGGCTGACAGCCTGGTACATTCTGCCCCCAAATAACTCACAGACCCATGGTTAGTATATTTTAAAGTTTTTGTGAATACTGTTCTAAGGAACCTTAGCTAAGATAAACATTTGGCCAATTCAGACATGCTGAGAATAACCCATACTGTTCTTTCTCTTAAAAACAAAATCCTACCAAGCTACTTTCCTGTATATTTAAGCTGGAACTAAAAGGACTTTTTTGCTATGGGTCTAAAGTCAGTGTTTTCAGAATAAATTTCTCCCAAGCCCCCGTTTAAACAAAATGAAAGGGGTGAGCTGCCCCAGACTGGTCTTTCTCTCTCTGGCAGGCCTCCTTCTCAGCCCTCACCTTCCGCCTCATCTCTAGGATGGCCCTTTCCACCTCCTCCAGGGCTCGTTCTCTCCTCTCCACTGCCCGCTCCCGCCATTCCACCGCCCTCTCCCTCCTCAGAAGCTCCTTTTCTCTTTGGCTGGCCCATAAAGCCAGGGCCCCCATCTGCTCCAGGAGCCTGGCCCAGTCTCCCTCAATACCCGTGGGGAGCTGCGACCCTTGAGGCCTGGGGTCCTGACGCTGCCCAGCTTGCCCGTGGCCGCTCTTCTCCAGCTCGTCTTTGTGCATGCTTTTCAGATGCTTCCATAGGGCTGTGGTGCCCACGTTAACCCCAGGGCCCCGGCTCACCTGCCTGCCACACAGGCGGCAGGTGGCATATTGGTTGGGGTGGTGCCCGGCACGGGCAGGGGCCAAGTGGAAATATTCCCAGGCCTCAGAAAACCGAGTCCCCTTGTTGTGGGGCATCGGGGTGGGCGTGGCACCGACAAAAGGGGCTACAGGTTCTCCCGCCTCACTGATCTCCTCCTCCTCCTTCACTTCCAAGCGCCCTTTTGCCTTCATCCTGTTTCCATCCTCTTCCTCTTCTTCCCGCCTCATCCTGTCTCCACTTTACAGCTTTCCTTGAGCCAGAAGTCTCTAAAGCTAAAAGTGTACTTGGGAAGGGACTGGGTGACTCTCAGGGATTTGCAATAGTGGTCAAAGGCTGGCCACACCTGGGAGGTGTGATGTTTCCTCCTTTCTGCTTCACTGGAGAGTCAGGGTGAGTCAGAGCCAAGTAAAATGGCCTTTGGGGCTCGCCTGTACTTTCCCTCCATGACCCGGATACGTGCTGATCCCTCCTTGGCTGGGCCAGAAGACAGGATAACTCAGTGAAGCAATTATTAATACAAAGCTTTCCAGTGAGCTCAGTGTTCAGTACCTCAACCAGCACCACAGGTGTTTTTGAATACTGAGAATTTCAGGTATTCTCTTGATTCTTCTCCTGGCTGCTTCCACTGCTTCGGTGCTCCCGGAGACCTGTGTGATGCACTTTGGAGGCAGGAGGAGCAACCTCAGGGTTCAGGCTGTCCAGAATACCAGAGCGAGGGCCTCACTGGATCTCCCTCAGTGTGGGTAGAAGCGAACAGAGACTGATGCTAATGTAGAAGAGACTCGCTGTTCCTCTGAACAGATGCAGAAGTCAGTCCAGAAGCTACAAAGCCTGTCAGGGTCTGGGAAATACAGTTCCCAGTGTAAAGTCAGCTTGCCCCTAGAGAGGTTCCTTGGGGGCTGGGATTCTAAGAACTCCAAACAGCAGGCTTAGCTGTTTTCAGCAGGAGGAGCTGGCATACCTGGAGGAGAGAGCAGGGGAACACATCTCCACAGCCTGGTTGTGTCAGGGAGACCTCAGCAAGCAGCTCACCACACTCCACCTTCCTCATCACCATCACCTGCAAAGCCAGCAGTGGATGAAATCTTCCTGATGGCAACTTCCTCCAGATGTTTGGTGTAGGGACCCCCATTTTAAGGATAAATTAACACATGGAAAGTTATGGTACATTTTAAAAAGAGCCTGACTGCTCTCTCTTAGATCATTTTTTAAATGATTGAGAACCTTATCCATCAAGCTTTGCCACCCTGAGCAATTCGGAAGTACCACCCAGCCCCAAGTGGGTACGTACTTACCGGCAAGCAAGGCTTAGGACTGGTCTCTGAGGGTTCCGATGCAGGGAGTGCTCCTACCACGTTGGAAGGTTGTTAGCTGCCTGCTGCCACCAGGAGGAGGGCACTCCACTTCCTGTTCCCTCCCACTTCCAGAGAAGCCTTGTTTCTACATGGGTGTGACCATACCTGTAGGGTTTTTCTGCAATAAATGCAGACCTTTTCTCCTTCTCCTTCCACCACCAAAAAAAGTTGTCCCTGGCAAATGTTGTGAAGTAAAACAATAAATCAAGCACCTACAAGTCTTAGTCGTTTCCAGAAGACTAGATCATCTGGCCTCTCATCTCAAGCAAAGAAGATTTAAGACACGGGAACGGTGAAAAATGGGCAAAAAAAGAAACCACATGCCTTGAGGATACCTGTGATTTCAAATATTTTGTCCAGTTGTCAGGCCGTGGTCTCCATTGTTGGTTGGAAACTATTGGTATTATAAATAAAGTCAGTAGAAAAGTCAGAGAACTTGCAAAAAGGGAAGATTAAATAAAAGGACCCTTCTCCTGCAATTTAAAGAAATATAGAAAATTTGAGATTGATTTCTATTATATTATGTAACTAGAATTGGAAAAGCTGAAATCTGTTGGCTTCTACTTTCAGTTGAAGTGAAATAAAGGGATAATCACAACTTAAGCAAAAAATATAAATTTACAGATAGATAGATTTTAGAAGGAAAACCTACTAAGAGGAGACAAGCACATTTTAAAGATATCCATGGGAGGAAAAACCTTGAGTTACAGGAAGAAAATACAGAAATGGTAGAATAGAAAACATGTAGAGACTAAAAGTTAAATTTCAAGTGAAAAGTAAATGTGTGGGGCCTGGAGAGACTCCAAATAGAAATGAAGAGTTGGTAAACAAATAGGGGAATTTATTTTAAGGATTTTTCTTTCTAGACTAATAAGCTAAATATTTTCAAACTGATTCTGTGAAAAGTCCTTTGGAAATGGTCCTGTCCAAACTGAACCAAACTGAATATGGGATCATTTACAAATGGTCACCATTTCAGTATTTCATCTGTGGAAATAAAAGAATGATCAGTGTTGCAGCCAGATTTGGATTTATTTTTCCTGACTTGTCAATCTCATCTTGCTCCAGCCTCTGCTTCCAACATCCCCAACTCACACCCAAGTCCATGAACCAATCCATTGCCCATCTTTTGTGAATTTCCCACTACTTTCCACCTGTAGGTTCCAGGCCTGACTCTTCCCTGTCCATAAAATATAATTGTGCCAAGTTGTTCCCAGATTTCATCCTTCTCTGCACTCCCACAGAACTCTCCAAATGCTTTTTGGCACTTTCTACAGAATTCTTTGTGGTATTACTCACTTATACCATATGTACTTAGAATAATGTGCTGGAGAAACCAATAATTTGCTTGTTTCGTGAATACTTCATAAACAGACTCACACTGACTGAGTGAATGATTTTGACTCCTCAGCAGAGAAAGGTGTGTGTGTGTGTGTGTGTACATGTTTGTATGCATATGTACATAAACTCTTGTTCATATTTATTTCATATTTTTTTCATATCTGACATGTTTTTCTTCTTAATCCTTTGAAAGTTAACAAAGAAATACAACTTGGCTTGCTCAGCAAAATCACATATGCTTGACATTTCATAACATGTTTGACTTCAGTTTGAACTAGTTTAGTCTGAAGTTTTTCAATTTTAGAGACCAGAGGAGTTTCAGGACAAGAACCATATTCCTAAGCAAAATCTTAAAACACTGTCTAGAGATGGTATAGAATATTTGAAACCTGAATCATTCCATGAAATCTGAATTTAGAAAACTTACAGGCATGAAATCTTTTTAATATTTTATTGAGTTAACAAGAGATTTCTTCAGTGAGCCAATTGCCTTTATAAAGTAATGGAACTCCTACTCATTCCTGATATTACCATATCATCATCTTTTGGTAGATTAGATGAACATAAAGAAAATGAATCATGAGAGGGACTAAAGGTATTGACATTAATACAAACCTTTACACATTTTTAAAACATTTTTTTTCACTATAGATCCTATACAAATCACCTAGATAAAATCAGTCTTTGGCATTTTGTTGGATTAAATAAACTGAATTCTCTTTCCTTTACTTAATAAGAATATATTTCAGGAAACCTACTTTTGCTTTTAAGACACAAAGAGACAGAATTTCATGGATCTGAATTCCTGTCACTTGTCTGCATCCCCATTAAGCGCTGAATGGGTGGGAAATCTGGGGCTTTAGTGTTTGCTATCTACCATTTTGGATACAACAAATAACCTCCTCTGAAAGTCTCAGTATTTCCTTGGGGGTTTTACAGTGATGTTCTGAGGGATGTTCATTTGCACCTTGGTGAGATCTCACCAGAAAGATGGGACTTAGTATTAATCTTAGATTTGGTTTCTCAGCTCTGCTCAAAATCAGACTTTTTGGGCATAACTCGTCTGCGGGGGAATTGGCACACCAAGCATTACATATAGGTAACAGTTCTTTACTAATTAGCATACTCATCAATTGTGAAAAATATCTGAGAATTAAAAACTTAGGGCTGGCCACATATAAAATACACAGATCTCTTGACAAGAAAACAAAACTATAAAAAGGATTATAATTTTCTAGTGTCTCAGATAAAATAATGAAGATCAGATAATACCTTACGCATATTTTCACCAGGCTCTTGAAGAAACCATCATCTCACAAAAACAAACACAGTGTTGGGAGAAAAAATAATAATAATAAACTAACCCTACTGCTAAGCTCCCTGGTTTTGTAACATAAGCTATCTGCTTTTCTACTTGTTTCTTATTTTAATGCAACATGTCTTACCAGGAAATATCTTTTACTGAGATTAAGGTAACACCTCCAGTTTTACCATCAACTACATTCCACTTCCTTTAACCATTCGGTGATTCTGTGCCCTGACTTCCCCATCAGTCAAATGGCAGTAATAAAGTGGGTCCTACCTAGCCTATAGGATTGTTAAGATGATGAAAAATTAATTAGGTAAACTCTTTACAAGTCAAAAGTGAAATATTTATATTAAATGGTTTCTGTAGTTGTTGCTACAAACAGTACTTTACATTATTTGAGGAACAAAAACAACAAAAGTCTGGGTCTGTTTTAGCTTTTGGTCTGACAGAATATGCTTCCCTGGCCCCTGCCTGTTATAACCTCTTCCTATTCTTTGGTTTCTATTTATGCTATTTTATTCTGCCTATATAGAGATGTAATCTTCCTTTTCCAGAACTCAGAATCCAGATTTGCAACATTAGTATAGTTCTAGATTCTTCTTAAATTGACCTTGAATTCTAGCTGTTAATTTGTAATATATCTATAGGTGATTGCCTTAAATAGGCGATAGTTCACATTTTAAGCAACCTCTTAAAGGTAAGCACCGCCTTGTTAAAAGTGGAAAGGACTTCCCTGATGGCCCAGTGGTTAAAACTTTACGCTTTAACTGCAGGGGGTGCAGCTTCAATCCCTGCTCCAGGGAGTTCCACCAATAAATAAATAAATAAAGTAATAAAAATGGAAAAAGTAATTTTGTGCCAATTGGCCTCATCTGAGGCCCGGTGGAGATGTATGTGGCACCAGTTTCTTCTGAATTGGCAAATAATTCTTTCCATATTCTGTCTCTAACCCTAGAGAATTTTTACCTGCTCACTGAGGAATGTATTTCCCACAGCAAACCTCACCTGGTTCATACAGAGGAGCTTCCCTCAAGGTGAAAGAGAAGGTAAGGAAATCAGTCAATGGAAGTGGGTTTGGCAAAGAAAGACAGAAAACAAATAGAAGTTGCCACTGCCCAGGTCGGTCTTGGCATTTAAGAACAATTCTTATTCCAAGAAAAACATCATCTTACCTACCAAATGCCATCTTCTGATACCTCATCTGGCTCCTCCAAGGAGCAGGGAGGTATTTCCCAGAATACAAGAAATACAGTTGACTTGGTCCATTCACATATGAACAGTACTGTTATTATTTAACTATTCATAAATGCAGATTTCTTCTATGAGAGCAAGCAAGTTTAATTCAATGTACATGTATTAATCATGTCATTTAGTTCCAATTAACTTAGCATCACTACCTTAAATCAACAAACAAATAATTTCTATTTTTCCTTGCAAGGATCTGGGTAGGGTGGGGGTGGAGGACTGAAGGAAGTATATGTAAATAAATTGGCTCCATGACAAGGAACAGGTTCATCAGGAGGATTAAAAGTTCCTGGAGCAGAACACACATGGAGACAAGCTCAGGTGAGAGTGTACAAAGCCATGTTTTCATGGTAAACACGATAGACACTGCCAGAACAATCTGGGCCATCTCCTGCCTGGGACAATGCCCCTTCTCCTTTCTCCAGAGTCATTTTTCCTCAAAGCTCAATATATTTTCAGCAGTAGCAGTCACATATTTATTGCTGCATTATCTTTAATTGATAAAGTTTTATGTCTTTGTTGATGAATGATTTTATTGATCCACTTGACTCATGTTGAATTATTGGTTTTGTTACTGGATAACTTTAAAAACAATTCACCCACAATAATGACGGGATGCAATCCTGCAAATATCTGTTAAGGGTCATTATAGATTTGTTCATCATAGACATGTTAGAAGGGTCATTATCCTTACAACCATGAGGCCAGGCACTGTGGCCAGAATTTTACTAGCACACAACTGCATGTAGTTATTACTTTGGCAAGTGCTAACTTTAGAATTAGCATTTAGAACCTTCAGTGTCAAGAAGCTGTGAAACAAAAGTTCTGAGCTACAGGGACAGAGTTCTACATTCATGTCCTGCTGCCATGTATGCTATTTGGAGGTGGTACCAACAGTGGCGGTTAAACAGGATTCTATTTCTAAAGAAGACTCACAGGACCCCAAATGATAGTGTTATAAATAAATAACAGCTTATTTCAGGAAAAGGATATAATCTAGCAACAATATCCTTAAAGTAAGGATATGGACCTCATGTACACATTTGAAAGTGAAGGGAAAGCGTTCCCTTCTCTTGGTCATGTCTGACTCTTTAGGACACTATGGATCATTGCTGGCCAGGTTCCTCTGTCCATGGAATTCTCCAGGCAAGAATACTGGAATGGGGGCCATTCCCTTCTCCAGGGGATCTTTCCGACCTAGAGATGGAACCCGGGTCTCTTGCATTGCAGGCACATTCTTTACCATCTGAGCCACCATCCATCCCATGTATACATTCACAGCACCTCAAAGTGGAGGACTCAAAATGGAGTCTCAGCTGAGGTTGTTTTATGTTTTTCTGGCCACTTGGGTGTATTTTTGCTACTACTCACTCTCCACAGAAGAAACCTCCCAGGATCTCACTCAGGCCAGGGACAAATCATCAGTCTCAAAGTTATCAGCAATGCTGATGAGCTGGGAAAACTTGTCCCCAGACCCACTAGACCCCTGGTTATAAATAAAGCAACACCTTTAACCAATATATTCCATACCTTGACCACCGATCAATGCCATATAGGAGCTTGAACAAAACTGTTCAGTTTAATTCCAGGCCTGCCAGACAAATGGACAAGAGCTTCAGTTTGACCACCTTTAGACTACACCACTGTAAGCTGAACTGTCTCCAGCCATGCCCTGGCATCATTTTACGGCTCCTATGGGAAATGTTGGTGACGAACCTTGTTCTTATCTGTCTTGTAGAAATGTATACCACTAGTGAAAAAAGAAAAAACAAAGATGGATTTTGGGAACTGAAGTCTGTTTTGACAAGTGTATATGATAATAAACCAGCCCACTCAAACAACCTGACCATCTGGTGTATGGCTCTGTCTCCGGCCCCTGGACACAAAGTGTGGAATAGCTCATCTGAAAAGATCACATTTTTCTTGGGTGAGTTTTCTATTTAATGAGGTCAACAAGGGGGTGGCCAAGACTGCCATAAATTCAGAACATTTCTAACTAAAACAAATAGAATACTGATTGTTTCCATGATATTTTAATCTTTGAAAACTCTCTCTACACTATTCAAAATTATTCGATTTCAAAGTATCAAACATTTTTTGACTAAAGGGACTCTACTGAAAAGAATTTCTTCAAATAAAAAGTACCTAATTCCTGTTTCCAAGAATTTCTGGTGAATACAGTGAACTTTTTGTTCAGATTCAATTAATAATAACTCAATTAACTAGCATTTTTGTTAGTCTACCATATAATGAAATTTAACACTAATATATTGATAATTAAGAGAGTTTTTAAAATCCTAAAATTACTTCTGAGTCTATAAAAGCATTCATTTATATACAGCATATTCCATTCTAATTCTTAGGAATGGATAAGCCATGTTGTGTATGCGTGTTTGCTTAGTCATGCCCGGCTCTTTGCTACCTCATGGACTGTAGCCCACCAGGCTCCTCTGTCCATGGAATTTTACAGGGAAGAATACTGGAGCAGGTTGCCATTTCCTCCTCCAGAGGATCTTCCCAACCCAGGGATCGAACCCATGCCCCTTATGTCTCCTGCATTGATAGGCAGATTCTTTACCACCCTACCACCAAGGAAGCCTGGAAAAGCCATGTATACCATATCATGATTTTAGTACACCTAGATTTGAAGCACAGAATCTCACACAGAGGATTTTTTAAGACTTCAAAGTTGATATGTGGGATCATTCTACTTATTGCAACATTTGATTAATCAGAATACATTACTCTGAACCGGATCAAATAATAAAGATTTACTACAAAAAAGGTGTGAACAAATGTCTTAAAAAAAATAGTGACAACAGATTGCCCATAAAAAACTGAAGTATGAAGTGACAACTGTCAACTATTCTTATGTAACAACAAAGTAATACCTATAAAACTTAATTTTGCAAGTCATTATTACAACTCTGCAGAATCACTGACATCTTTTACCACCTTCCTATTTTCAGAGATATTATAGTCTATAACTTACAAAAAACAGAATAATTTATGAGGGAAAATTTTCCCTTTGTTTCAAGGCTACAGTCTGCATATTGGGTCCTTCCCAGCCCTGACACCAATGCCAGTGGTTGGTTCCTGTGAGCCTTGGATGGGGCATGTGGCTCTGTAAGTGCATCCCCACCCTGCAGAAACAGGTGCCATTCAGACACCAGGACTGTAGCATCGTCGCTGCATCCCTGCCCATTCACCTCATTCTGTGAACTTTGAATTAATTATTCAGGAATGGTCATGAAATATCCATACTCAGTGTGACCTAATTCCCTCAGAAACAAGTGCTCCTCCTTTCCAGAACACTGTACAAGGTTAGGGCAACAGTCTTGGAAGAGGGTAAAGGGAGATCGTTCTCACATAGATTTCCCAGTAGCTTTGGCAGAATCCTAAATCATCATAGACAGATTTTGTTGTTCTTGTTTAGTCGCTCAGTTGTGTCTGACTCTTTGCAACCCCATGGATTATAGCCCACCAGGCTCCTCTGTCCATGGGATTTCCCAGACAAGAATACTGGAGTGGGTTGCCATTTCCTTCTCCATGGGATCTTCCTGATCCAGGGATTGAAACCACATCTTCTGCATTGGCAGGCAGATTCTTTACCACTGAGCCACCAGGGAAGCATCACATTTGAAAAATATTTTATGGTGTTAAGACTGTCTCTTGGTTTTTTGTTATTGTTTAGACTATTTTTTAAAGCAATCTTAACTTCACAGCAAAATTAAGAGGAAGGTACAGAGATTTCCCATACGCCCCTTCCCCACATGTGCATCTTCTCCCTCGTTATCCACATCACCCACCAGAATGGTGCCTTTGTTACCACTGATGAACCTACACCAACACAAAACAATTGCCCAAAGGCCTGAGTTTACTCTAGGGCTTCCTCTCGGTGATGTGCATACTACGGATTTGGACAAATGATGTACTCCTCATTATAGTGTCATAGAGCCCTAAGTTTTCACTGTCCTAATATAGACTTCTTTCACTTAATAGTATGCATTTAGGATTCCTCCATGTCTTTCCATGGCTTGATAGGTTTTTTTTTTAGCACTGAATAGTATTCCTTTCAATAAGTATACCACAGTTTATATATCCATTCAACTACTGAAGGACATCTTGTTTGCTTCTGAGTTTGGGCAATTAAATAAAGCATTTATATTCTGTTCCCATATAGACCATTCACTTTACTATACACCTGAAACTAACACACATTATAAATCACCTATACTCCAATAAAAATTTTTGAAAAGTAAAGCTTCAATAAACATTCATGTGCAGGTTTGTGTGGGTCATGTGTTTGCAAATCCTTTGAGTAAATACCAAAGGGCACAATTGCTAGATTGCATTATAAGAGTGTGTTTAGATTTATAAGAAATCAACAAATTGTCTTTGAAACTGACTATATCATTTTGCATACCCACCAACCAGCAATGAAGGAGAGTTACTATTGCTCTACATCTCAGCCAGCATTTTGTATTGTCAGTATTCTAAATTTCAGCCATCTAACAAGTGTAGCAACATTTCAGTGTTGTTTCAATTTGCATTTTCTGATGATATATGATGTGGAATACGTTTTCATATGCTTATTTGCCAAATGTATATTTTCTGTGGTGAGATGTCTATCTCTGGCCCATTTTTAAATCAGGTTATCTGTTTTCTTATTGTTGAGATTTAAGAACTCTTTGAATATTTTGATAACGATTCTTTATCAGATGTGTCTTTTGCAAATATTTTCTTCCAAGCTTGCCTTCTCATTCTCTTGAACTGTATTTGGCTTTAATATCAGAAAATAGTGAATATTTTTAAGGTAATAAGGAAGAGCACTGATTCTGGTACTCAAAGCACACCATAATTTCAATTTTACAGGATAGCCCTGCTCTAGTATAATTTTAGGCTCTGAGCAGATGGTTAATTTTAAATTGTCAAATGAGTTTTCATCCTTTACAATCAAATATTAAAGATAATCAGTCTTAAACAGTTCAATTTCCCAAAATTATAGCTTGTATTCTGCTCATATTCTGATATCTATCTTCATGAATGATTTAGAAGATACAGTTGAGGCTCCACAAAGCACTGTCATTGCAATATCATATTTTCCCATTTGTTATAAGTTCTTAAACATTTACTTGCAAACATGCTTTCTGCCTGCAGTAGTACTGCTGGATGCTTCACAAACTCTGGAGAAAGTTCTGACGCCTTGCGCAAGGATCATTGCCTTGCGGAAGAGTCAGACTATTATTGTAGACAGATATTGAGATGAAAACGCAGGAGATAAATCTGTCTCTCAGTGCTAAAATAGAGAAATTCTGAGACTATTATATAACAGAAAGGATATTTAGAGAGAGAAGGGGAGGAGATTTTGCTCTCTTTTGTTCCCAGAAAAGAGTAATAATGTTGGAAGGCTAAAAGGTAACAGCCCTCTGAGGTGCTTCCTTCCGCACCTACCCCTATCTTCCAGGACATTCAACTGCTCAGTGATTCTTACTCTAGAAAATTCAGGAAAGGGAGAGGATCAAAGTGAAGGTGACTTGTCAGGGAGCTATTTGAGTACTAAGGCCTAAAGAATTGTCATGATTCAACAGTAGTTTAAAAAAAAAAAAGAATACTCTTTATAAAAATATTCTAACATGTCAACCTAGTCAATGAGAATGTCTAATATTGTAGTGGTGCAGAATCAATGTTTTGACATATGCAAGGAGTTATTTTGTTTTGGGGCAGTAAAGGGACTATCTTATATTGTTTCAATTCAAAAGTTAAGTGCAGATACCTCCCCAGGGTGGGTAATATTCTGGCTATCATCAGCCTCAACAGAGATTTGTTGATTAAATTGACTTCCAACTGTAACAGCTGAGATCCAGACCTTTGAGATACAAGAGAGTTAAGGATTGATGAGTGGTTCACTGTGTGTAAGGGAGTGTCCATATGTGTTTGAGGATGTGGGAAGAAGATTCAAAAGGGATAGCTCAATAGCGGGATGAGAGGACCAGTGAATATGAAGGTGACATATGCCAGCCAAATTCTCTGATTTCATGGTTTCCCACATACCTGTGACTGATCCCAGGAATGTTGAGTATATCAAGAAAGGACTTTAGTATACATACAGATCACCTAATGATCTTCTTAAAAAGCAGATTTTGATTCAGTAAGTTGAGGGATTGGGAGGGGCCTGAGAGTCTGCATTTCTAATAAGATCCTAAAAGTTACTATGGAGCACATTTTGAGAAGCAAGGACCTCCTCATTAGCTGAGTGAACCAGCTAATGGCTGAGTCAAACTCTGAGGAAGCTCTAGAATTGACCCTGCTCCCCTTGTGAGACACACATGGCCACTGCTGTACATGAGGGGGGTCCTAAGAGCCCTGCTAGGCCTGTGCAGAGTGGACACACTCGGAAATGGATGAAGTGTTTAGCAGCCCAGCCCTTTACAACATTATGGTAAATGTAATGGTCTGAAAACTAGCTTACATGTTTCTGTTAAATTCTGTATTTGATTTTGGGAAATAAATTTTCTTTGTTAGGTTTTAGCCCCTCCTTTTTATACACACTTAGTTTTGTTTTCCAGAGAAAGCAATGGCACCCCACTCCAGTACTTTTGCCTGGAAAAACCCATGGATGGAGGAGCCTGGTAGCCTGTAGTCCATGGGGTCGCTACACGTCAGACACAACTGAGCGACTTCACTTTCACTTTTCACTTTCATGCATTGGAGAAGGAAATGGCAACCCACTCCAGTGTTCTTGCCTGGAGAATTCCAGGGATGGGGGAGCCTGGTGGGCTGCCGTCTATGGGGTCTCACAGAGTCGGACACGACTGAAGTGACTCAGCAGCAGCAGCAGCAGCAGTTTTGTTTTCACCAGGACAGAATTTCTACTTCATAGGCCAGTCTTAAACTAGAAACTCTTGAGAGCCTCAGCAAAGCTGTGCATCATTTTTGTCATAGAGCAAAGAGTTCATCTCAAAATGCAAATCTTGCAGTAATAACATCATAATGCACTGTGAAGCTAAGGACCCTGCAGCTTACAAAGATATTTGTGATGAAACCTGGCAAAATAATATCTTAAAATAGAAATAGGCAACAAATAAAAATTAAATGCTTCTTTCCTAATTTGGAAATCTAGGATTGAGCATAACCTATCAACAGCTTTTGTTCCAGTTGGCAAACATTTTCTGTTTTTAACCTGCCAGATAGGAAATATATTGTTTTGTGGACCATGTGGTCTCTATCACAGTTACTCAGCCCTGCTGTTGTAGTACAAAAGTAGCCATAGACAGTACATAAACAAATGGGCATGGCTGTATTTCAATAAAACTTTATTTGCAAATATAGACAGTGAGTGGAATTTCACCTTAGCTATAGCTTGCCAGTCCCTTTTCTAATCAATCTACAGACAAAAACACCTGTGCATTATTTTTCCATACCCATGTTCCATTACATTAAGGTTGCTATTTCTGTAAGGTGTTACCAAAAAAACCCAAACAAACTTTTTGGCCAGCCCAATAGTTTGGAAAATGAAGCTTATGCCTCATTCAGGGAATCTACCCCTGAATGAAAGAAGATCAATTTTAAATATGTATCTGACTGCTGTTGTGGCATAAGCCTCATTTTCCAAACCATTGGGCTGGCCAAAAAGTTTGTTTGGGTTTTTTTGGTAACACCTTACAGAAATAGCAACCTTAATGAAATGGAACATGGGTATGGAAAAATAATGCACGATCTTCACAACCCAGATAATCACAATGGTGTGATCACTGACCTAGAGCCAGACATCCTGGAATGTGAAGTCAAGTGGGCCTTAGGAAGCATCACTACGAACAAAGCTAGTGGAGGTGACGGAATTCCAGTTGAGCTATTTCAAATCCTGAAAGATGATGCTGTGAAAGTGCTGCACTCAATATGCCAGCAAATTTGGCAAACTCAGCAGTGACCACAGGACTGGAAAAGGACAGTTTTCATTCCAATCCCAAAGAAAGGCAATGCCAAAGAATGCTCAAACTACCACACAATTGCACTCATCTCACACGCTAGTAAAGTAATGCTCAAAATTCTCCAAGCCAGGCTTTAGCTATATGTGAACCGTGAACTTCCTGATGTTCAAGCTGGTTTTAGAAAAGTCAGAGGAACCAGAGGTCAAATGGCCAACATCCGCTGGATCTTGGAAAAAGCAAGAGAGTTCCAGAAAAACATCTATTTCTGCTTTATTGACTATGCCAAAGCCTTTGACTGTGTGGATCACAATAAACTGTGGAAAATTCTGAAAGAGATGGGAATACCAGACCACCTGATCTGCCTCTTGAGAAACCTATATGTAGGTCAGGAAGCAGCGGTTAGAACTGGACATGGAACAACAGACTGGTTCCAAATAGGAAAAGAAGTATGTCAAGGCTGTATATTGTCACCCTGCTTATTTAACTTATATGCAGAGTACATCATGAGAAACGCTGGACTGGAAGAAGCACAAGCTGGAATCAAGATTGCCAGGAGAAATATCAATAACCTCAGATATGCAGATGACACCACCCTTATGGCAGAAAGTGAAGAGGAACTAAAAAGCCTCTTGATGAAAGTGAAAGAGAAGAGTGAAAAAGTTGGCTTAAAGCTCACCATTCAGAAAACGAAGATCATGGCATATGGTCCCATCACTTCATGGGAAATAGATGGGGAAACAGTGGAAACAGTGTCATAATTTATTTTTTGGGGCTCCAAAACCACTGCAGATGGTGACTGCAGCCATGAAATTAAAAGACACTTACTCCTTGGAAGGAAAGTTATGACCAACCTAGATAGCATATTCAAAAGCAGAGACATTACTTTGCCAACAAAGGTTCGTCTAGTCAAGGCTATGGTTTTTCCTGTGGTCATGTATCAATGTGAAGAAGGCTGAGCGCCAAAGAATTGATGCTTTTGAACTGTGGTGTTGGAGAAGACTCTTGAGAGTCCCTTGGACTGCAAGGAGATCCAACCAGTCCATTCTGAAGGAGATCAGCCTTGGGTGTTCTTTGAAAGGAATGATGCTAAAGCTGAAACTCCAGTACTTTGGCCACCTCATGAGAAGAGTTGACTCATTGGAAAAGACTCTGATGCTGGGAGGGATTGGGGGCAGGAGGAGAAGGGGACGACAGAGGATGAGATGGCTGGATGGCATCACTGACTCGATGGACGTGAGTCTGGGTGAACTCCGGGAGTTGGTGATGGACAGGGAGGCCTGGCGTGCTGTGATTCATAGGGTGCAAAGAGTCGGACACGACTGAGCGACTGAACTGAACTGAACTGATATATATATATATATATATATATTTTATACACACATCCACTTGCATTTCCCAGAACCAGGAATACAGTGAGAAACAAAACAATTACTTTTCTTGAGAGACATAGCAATGAAGTAATGAGGCCTTTGCTAGGATAAACATTGAGTACTATGAGCACATCACAAAGAACCCTAGGGTTCTTCAAGTTTGAGAGGCATGTAGTAGAAAGTTTGGAGTGGAAAAGTCTTAGGAAACAGCAAACACAAAGATCAATAAGTCATAGAGAACATATTATATTTGGTAAATTGGGTTGGATTGAGGGTATGATTTTAAAGAGATGTAAAAGATAGAGATTCCCTGGTGGTTCAGTCAGTAAAAAATTTGCCTGCAATGCAGGAGACCCAAGTTTTATCCCTGGGTCTGGAAAATCCCCTGGAGAAGGGAATGACTACCTACTTCAATAATCTTGCCTGGAGAATTCTATGACCAGAGGAGCCTGGAGGGTACAGTGCATTCAGTTGCAAAGAGTCAGGTATGACTGAGTGACTAACACTGTCAAAAGATAATAGGCAATATCAGGAAATGAAGATGGAAATTTAATGTGGGATTAAATCAGAATTAGATTTGTGTGTCGTACTGAGGAGTTCATACTTGCTCCTGATAGCATGAGAGGAAGAGGATAGTCACTCTACTGACGTATTCACATACTCTTCATGTAACTACCCCTCAGAATACTTAATAGCAAGTGGTCATTTATGATAGCAAGTCACAGCCAACTGTGAGCACAACCTATAGTCAACAGCAATAGCAAATTACCAATGAAAATAAAGCAGAGATGCTTTTAGATTACAAAAACAAATTCCTTCCAATGTGCTATGTGCTATCAAGTGACATAAATTATATATACCTATTCCTTAAAGAATAGAAACAATGATATCATTTATAACTAAATGTCCAAATAATTGATTCAGATCATCAGATGTGTAATACTATACTCAATGCCATTATATATAGAAAAATCACAAAATCCCTAGCCTTAAATAAAAATAACTTTATTTAGATAAAGTTAATTTAAATATAATTAAATAATTGTATTTAATAATTAAATATTAATTATATTAATCCACATATTCCTAAAATCAATAGGTCCTTCTGACATCTGTAAATTGTTTTAAAACTGCTGGTAGAATTATTTTACAGTATAACAATGAACTTTAAGGAACTGACCTGAATGTATTATCATAAATGAAACAACATATATCAGCTTCTCTTTCATCCCAGAAACCTGCCCCCCACACATACACACATGAGAGAGAGAGAGAGAGAAAAAAAAGTTGTAGCCAAATAAAAATTCTATAAAAAAAAAATAGAAATTTTAGTAAGAGCACAATAATATCATCAATCTTATGCCCATTGATGTCATGTCCTTTTGGAGAGCTGTATCATTGTTTCTACTCTTAGTGATAAAAAATTTTTTTGTGGGTCTATGGATTTGTAAACTATGGTTACTTGCCACATGCCTCAAAACATTGCTGCTATAATTGTTTTACCAGGTCTTGCTTAAATGCAGTGTTCTCCGGGAAGCTTTCCCTGACCTCTCAGTGTTGGTTGGTGCCCCTCCTTGCATTCTCCTGGCATCTTGCACTTCTGTTGCCGTAGCACTCAGCACGGTGCCTGGCTACCTACCTATATTCTAGGCTGTATGCTCTTTAAAGACAGTCCTGTGTCTTTACCTTTCACCATTTTACTCTACTGCCTAGCCCATAGCAAACAATAATGATGACTTTTAATCAATAATAATTTCTTAGATGAATAAATAAAGGTTTGGCGGGAACTAAGTTACTATTTTATCTTCCTGCCACAGTATTTTGTTCATTACCAGCATCTGTTTGATCCTTCCAGGCTCAGTGAACCCTCCAATAGATTCTCCACTCAATGCTACAGAATCTACCCTTGGCACTCAACCTTCTCTAGCCAACAGCATATCTCCTACAGGTAAGAATGTTTTTATACTATTTTACTTCCCATGAACTATTAATCCTTTAAGTAGATTGATAAAAAAATTTCAGAAAATTTGTATGATTCATGCCCCATTCTTATCTATGGAGATTTTAAATAAATATATTAAGTACTATTTTCATGGATTAAAAGAATTAGCACAACTTCCAAAGTCCTTCACTTTGCTGCTGCTGCCGCTAAGTTGCTTCAGTCATGTCCAACTCTGTGCGACCCCATAGACGGAAGCCCACCAGGCTCCCCCGTCCCTGGGATTCTCCAGGCAAGAACACTGGAGTGGGTTGCCATTTCTGGCAAAACCAGGGTCAATAAATATTCAATGAGAAATTTAAATTCTGTATTTATTATTAAAGACGTTAATAAATTAACAGTGCTCCTCTACAACTGTGCTCTCAGTAGGGTGTTTAAGAAATTGCTGTAAGTAGGGATCCTGTGGGCCATAGGTAGGTAGATATTTTTAAATTCAAATCTGTTCTTGTTCAAATTAATTTTGACAAAATTGACTGGGATGAGGACTTGAATTCAGCCTTCCAATGGCATTATTAATAATGGAGTTCAGGCTGGGTCAGTGTTTCTATGGCAAAGGGATAGCAGTGAGTTTCAGAAGTTGGCATTGATGCAAACAAATCATAAATTTCCATGTCTGTGGCCTTTGTGTTTAATAAAGAACCAAGGTGACTTTCTCTAGCACAGAAAAGTATGTTCTACATAGAGTAGAAGTATGCTTTTTATTTCTTCTTTAATTAAAACTATCAATTTTAGCTCAAAAAGAGAACTGAAAATGGAATAAAACAAAGCAGTCACTAGAAATGAACAATTTGTTTAGCCTGTAGCCTTTGACAGGTAGCCTGCAGTCACTGTCACAGGTTGATGGCGCTCAGAGAATGAAGCACGTGGCAGGGTGAGAAATGCCTGCAAATCACCCAACAGACATTTTGCATCCATCTATTTTTTCCTAGTTCTTAAGACTTTGTAATTTTCTCTCTTTTATGCTTCTTTTTCTCCCTCTTCTAGCTCATCATTCAGCAATAAACCATAGTAAATTATGATATTCTTCATTCAACAAGCATTAGCATATTCAACAGTAATACCTTAAATCTCTCTAGTACTCTATGTGTTAGTTATCCATCGCTGTATAACAAATCACCCAAACAAAAATAAACTAGGTTTAACATATATATTGTCTCATGTGGTTTTACACAAGACAGGAGCAGCTTAGCTGAGTGTGTGGCTCAGGTTCTTTCATGGGGGTGGAGTCAGGCTGTTGGGCTCCCGTCATCTGAAGGCTTGACTGAAGCTGAGGGCTCTGCTTCCAAACTTGGACACGTTGGCAGGAGGTCTCAGCTACTCACCACATGGACCTCTCTACAGGGCTGCCTCTCTCTATGGCAGCTGTAATCCCCCAGACCAAGTAGTTCAAGAAACAGAGTCACCAAGATAAAACCCCCCTGACTCCTTATGACCCAGTCTACAAAACTGTACACCATTATTATTGCTATATTCTATCTGTTAAAAGCAAGTCACTACGTCCAGCTTATACTCAAGAGGAAGAGAATTGAGCTCCACCTCTTAAAGGAAAAAGTGTCAACGAATTTGTGTACAAAGTAAAGCAACCACATTTTATCACTTAGAAAATGTTTGCACCTAAAATTTGATGTGGTTTGATCTTTTTTATAATGAGAAGATCCCATAGACAGAGGAGCCTGGCAGGTTACAGTCCATGGGGTGGCAAAGAGTCAGACATGACTGAAGTGACAGAGCATGCACACATTCATAATGAGAGGCAGCCAGAGTAAGCATAACCATTCCCATTCCCACTTTCCAGATGGGGACGCTGAGATGCTGAGAGCTTAAGTGACCACATGACTAATAAGTGGCAAAGTTAGTGTTCACACCAAAGCCTTCTGAATATAAATCTAGTTCTCAATACATTAGATGCCATGTTTTTTCCAATTGGTCTTAAAAACTTCATGAGGACAAGGATATATATGTCATATTTGTTTTGCTTCCTCACACATGCCTAGCACAGAATTGGCATGCAAAAATATTAGTTGAATAAGTGAATGAAAAAGAATAAATGAGACTAATGTTCCTTCACTATGTAGATATCATGTAATAGACTCTGTGAAGATAATTTGCTTCTGCCTTCAGAAAGATTGCTGTGTGCTTGGAGAGAGATGCACATATGAAAATAGTAAGTCCAAATAGTAAGGTGAAAAGTGCCATGTTTTATAGAATTACAGTACTGAAGGAGAGGTCATCATTGTCGTGCTTGGTCACTCAGTTGTGTCCAACTCTTTGATACCCTTTGGACTGTAGCCAGCCAGGCTCCTCTGTCCATGGAATTTTTCAGGCAAGAATACTGGAGTGGGTTGCTTTTATCTTTGAGTATGGAAGGGTGTCTATGAGTTCATGAATCCAGGAAATGTTACAAAGAGAGATGAAATAAGCTGACCTTAAGTACATATTATATTTATTTGACAAGTTAAGAGCTTGGAAAAATATTTTAAACAAAAAAAATTGGGGTCACAAAGAGTCAGACATGACTTTGCAACTGAACTACAACAAACGAAAAGAACAGAGTGAGCAGTTGTGTACTGGTGAAGATATTCATGGGGATTTGAGAAAATATTGGTAGGTAAGTTCTGGTTAAAGGAGTGGGATTGTGTAGCAGAGAAGCAAGGATGAAGATTGGAAAATGCAGAATAAAGAGAACCTTAAGACCAATCTAAAGATTCTAGTTATTATATCTTAAGAGGGACCTCATGAAACATTTTTAGAAAGAATCGACATAATTCATTCACCAAATGTTTATTGAGCACTTACTATGCACCAGATACTCTTCTAGGTGCTAGAAATTCAACAGTGACTTTTTCTCTTTTTCAAAAGGAAAAGAATCATGATGATATATCATGGTATATACAGTTTGGCAATTGAAAGCATAAGTGAATTTCTTCTAGCTCAGTTTTCTATGTGGTTAGTTGACATACACTACTAAACTGTTCCATCAGTTCAAATATCATTCTTATTTCTGTGAAGAAAATCAAGGAAAAGAAAAAGGTATTTGTTATTCTTAACGAGTCTACAATCTAAATATAGCTCTAGTATTAGAGAAGTTGAAAGAGCACAGTCAAAGAAACATATTTGGTTAAAGCAGGAAAAATGCTACCTCATCTACAATCGTACTAAGGTGACGTAGTTGGGAAATTCCTGAAAAATAAATATAGAGGCCAAGGATGCTACAACACAAGACAAAGAATTAATAGGGTCCAAAATGTCAATAGTGCCAAGATTGAGAAACCCTGTTTACTTTCAGACTCAAGTAGCTCAAGTATAATAAGAGTAGCTATTTCTCACTTTACAAAATCTAGACCTCTGTCAAGATAGTAACAAGGTTATGTTTGATATATTTTCAAACATTAGTGATTTTTATATGTAAAAAAACCCATGATTTAACATGGCTGCTTATATCTAAATGAAACTCACTTGCTTAGAATAAACATTGAATTATAACTGAAAAATCTAAATTTCATTTTGGCTATCCAGAGGATAATTATGAAATCACATGATGACTGGCTGCCTCAGAAGCTGGTAAGGTTCACCTTTGTGTTCTTTTAAGAAAGGAAACGGGATGGAACATGTCATGAAAACCAACTTCAAAAGGCTATGGTTTCATTACAAATTCTAAGATCTAGTGAACTGTATAATCAGTCATAATTATTAAGCTACAGATATTGTTGCAAACATCCAATTCATAGTCCTTTTCTCCCTAATGAAATTATATTCTTTAAACAAGTGTAGAAAGTAATGAAAACAATGGAACTTCATAGCCAACAGCAAGAGTTACTCAGGAAACCCCAGCTCAATTCAACCTGAATTAACGTGTTTTCTGAGTCCCAGCAGCTTTCTCAGCACTGTCCTAGGAAAAGACAAGAGGCTGAAAAGCTGAGTGGTAAAATAGGCACATGCCTGCATGGGACCATAGAAGGCCCCAGACAAATGTAGAATGAGACAGTACTGGCGTAAATCCAGGTCTTTCAGACAAGAATACTGGAGTGGGTTGCCATTCCCCTCTCTAGGGGATCTTCCCAACCCAGGGATTGAACTTGGCTGTCCTACACTGCAGGCAGATTCTTTACCATCTGAGCTGCTAATGGTAAAGAAACTGCCTGCCAATGTAGGAGACACAAGAGATGTGATTTTGATCCCTGGGTGGGGAAGGAGGAGAAGAAATGGCAACCCACTCCAATCTTCATTCCTGGAGAATCCCATGGATGGAGGAGCCAGGTGGGCTATCGTCCATAGGGTCACAAAGAGTCAGACATGGCTGAAACAACTTAGCACATGCATACATAGCCTCAGAGAGCAGACCTCAGAAATGCCACCCCTGACACTGAAAATCATCCAAGACCTTCCTTCATTCAACAAGAAAACACTGAGTGCCAACAATGAGCCAGGAGTTTTTGAGGTGCTGGGCTTACAGATATTCAAGCTGGATTTAGAAAAGGCAGAGGAACCAGAGATCGAATTGCCAACATCTATTGGATCATTGAAAAACCAAGAGAGTTCCAGAAAAATATCTACTTCTGCTTTATTCACTATGCCAAAGCCTTTGACTGCGTGGATCACAACAAACTGCGGAAAATTCTTAAATAGATGGGAATACCAGACCACCTTATCTGACTCCTGAGAAATCTGTATGCAGGTCAAGAATCAATAGTTAGAACTGGACATGGAACAACAGACTGGTTCCAAATCGGGAAAGGAGTATGTCTAGGCTGTATATTATCACCCTGCTTATTTAACTTATATGCAGAGTATGTCATGAGAAATGCTGGACTGGATGAAGCACAAGCTGGAATCAAGATTGCCAGGAGAAATATCAATAACCTCAGATATGCAGATGACACCACCCTTAATGCAGAAAACAAAGAACTAAAGAGGCTCTTGATGAAAGTGAAAGAGGAAGGTGAAAAAGTTAGCTTAAAGCTCAGCATTCAGAAAACCAAGATCATGGCATCTGGTCCCATCACTTCATGGGAAATAGATGGGGAAACAGTGGAAATAGTGAGAGACTTTATTTTGGGGGGCTCCAAAATCACTGCAGATGGTGACTGCAGCCATGAAATTAAAAGCCTCTTGCTCCTTGGAAGAAAAACTATGACCAATCTAAACAGCATATTAAAAAGCAGAGGCATTACTTTGCCAACAAAGGTCCATCTAGTCAAAGCTATGGTTTTTCCATTAATCATGTATGGATGTGAGAGTTGGACTATAAAGAAAGCTAAGCACCAAAGAATTGATGCATTTGAACTGTGGTGTTGGAGGAGACTCTTGAGAGTCCCTTGGACAGCAAGGAGATACAACCAGTCCATCCTGATGGAAATCAGTCTTGAATATTCTTTGGAAGGACTGATGCTGAAGCTGAAACTCCAATACTTTGGCTACCTGATGCAAAGAACTGACTCATTTGAAAAGACCCTGATTCTGGGAAAAATTGAAGGTGGGAGAAGGGGACGACCAAGGATGAGATGGTTGGATGGCTTCACCAACTCAATGGACATGAGTTTGAGTAAGCTCCAGGAGTTGGTGATGGACAGGGAAGCCTGGCATGCTGCAATCCATGGGGTCACAAAGAGTCAGACATGACTGAAAGACTGAACTGAACTGAACTGAACTGGGGTATAATGAATGAGACAGGCAGCCCCCAGCTCCACAGAACTTACAGTCTAGCCAGACCACTTGCTTAGCCTCCCATTTCATTGACCACTAGGTCATAAACCTTTTGCCTCTGCCCCCTATTTTTAGGTTTCAGCACAACTCTTGATCTGATGGCATTAATTTTTGATTTAAGCCCTCTCTAAAAAATTAGCTAATCTTTACAGTCTGGATCTTTCTACTTTTAGAAGTTTTGAAAGAAATATCAAATCTAGTCTGTTTCTAATCACTGGTCAAGCTCTGCATGTGAGCACACCTGATCCTTGGTGAGCAGAGAGTCAGACATGAAGGGTACAGACTGAAGGAAGCATTACCCAGGGGATGCAATGAAACTACTAATTTATGAGAAAGCATGTCAGAAATGGATGGGGTCAAACTGGAATTAGATAAGATTAGTCTAACACAAATACAGGGCAAGCAGATCAGATCAGCTGTGGTCTGGATATTGGATTCTAAAGTTAAGAGAGGAGGATCCCTGACAGACACTGCAAGCCAATGAGAAGCCTCTGTGATTTGTTTGTGATAGCAACTTCCGACACCTTCTGTGGCCATGGCATACCTGGCTTTAAGGGTCAGGACACCTCTGTTGCTGTCTGGGAGTTTTATCATATGTATCCAAGCACCGAAAATTAAGAAAAAGAAATGAGTTCTGGGAGCAGGATGAGCAGAATCAGGAAAGTTGCCCAGGGGATCTGGAAAGAAATATACACGCATGTGGAAGAAAGATGAGAGACAGATCTTCAGACAATAGTCTTGAGCAAAGACATACAATGCATACAGGACATGGGAAGACAAGCAGGGTGAGTGCTGACAACTCTTGTTGGGGAGGGGGCTGCAAGTTGCTCAGGTGAGGTGGAACCAGGTGGGAATGAACTTAGGTTGTTTAGTTGCTAAGTCGTATCCAACTCTTTTCCGATCCCATGGATCTAGCCCACCATCCTCTTCTGCCCACAGAATTCTCCAGGCAAGAATACTAGAGTGGGTTTCCTCTCCTCCAGGGCAGCTTAGGTTAATGGGATGTGTATCTGGGCTGTGATCAGATCATCAACAAACAGCCACTATGGCTATTTTAATATAAGAAAAATGTAAGTAAAACAGAAGACCAAATGATGTAGATTGAAAGAGATAATGGTCTAAACTAAAATGGACGTATGTAGAAATGGAAAGTAATGTGTGTGACAGATGTCTCAGCAGGGTTGTCTGCCTAAATGTGGGAGAATAAATTAAACATTTTTAGTAAAACTATTGTACAAGGGTCTTCCAGGCTTTTTTCTACTAATTTTCCCCAATTTTTACCAACCGCTCTGATTGTATTGCACTACTAAGCAATAATTTTAATAATGTTTGTTAATATTTGGGTGCCTCTGGTGTGCCTGGCACTATTCTAAACTAGTTAATGTATTATCTCATTTGTTGTTGTTGTTGTTGTTGTTTAGTCACTGAGTCATGTCCAACTTTTTTGTGACACCGTGAACTGTAGCCCGCCAGGCTCCACTGTCAATGGGATTTCCCAGGCAAGGATGCTGGAGTGGGATGCCATGCCCTTCTCCAGGGATCAAACCCAGGTCTCTTCCATTGCAGACAGATTCTTTACTGTCTGACCGACTCCTCCCCAAAAAGCAATGGTATAGGTACTATCATTAACCCATTTTACAGATGAAGATACCAAAGCACAAAGAGGTTAATTAACTTACCCAAAGTTGTGCAGAAAGTGAAAGAGCCAAGATGGAACCTAGACAGTTAGCTTGAAAGCCTGAGTCTTACTGCCTCTGAGAGTACATGATGGGTGCTCAATAAATGTCACTGGACATTGAATAAATCCCTTCTAGTATGATGTTGGTATTGTTGCTATGAAAAGGTCAATATGACAGCTATGCCTATATTAATCTTTCCCTTCTCTAGACCAGTGCTTTCTGAGAAATGCAGCCTCCAGAAGTGGAGCTAGCATTTCCTCAGTTGGAAATAAATTGGAGAAAAATCTCCTTCTCCATTTGTTTTCCATTTTCCTCTCAACATCATTATACTATAATTCTTATTGCCCAGAGATATGTACAGTATCCAAATAAAATTTCAATGCTTTCCATTGAATCCTAGGAGATTCTGGACATTCCCTCTTTGTCACCATCATTCGCCTGGGACACGCATTACAGTTCATTAAGTAATTTCTCAATTCTTTGCATAGCTGTTGCACGTAAGTCAAGGGTAGCCTCCTTGATGACTGATTTACCTTGGGTATTTGTTTATTCAGTTTTCCCCCCTTGAGGTGAGTTACCTCTGGGGAAAAGCTATTGGAAATTCTTCAGTTCATTTACTAATTATTGAGTGTCTGTGAATACACCACATGATGTGTGATGAGCTCTGTCCTGCCTACTGGCATCTTCCCCCATAGGGGGAAAATTCTTTCTGGACCAGTAATCCAGCAATACACACTGCCTTCAGTCCTTCAGTGAGCACATGTTCCCCCTCTCTATCTGCCTTCCATGGAAAAAGTTGTATGTAAAAATTAAGATTTCATACCACACATCTTTTTTTGTTGACCTGAGGCTCAATATCCACCTTATCCTGATATCAGAGGTTAATGAGGCTGACTCAGATATATTTAGATGTATTTGCTGACCTATATTCTTTAAAGTTCAATTGTCCAGCTAATGCCATTGTGGATTTAAAAGCTCTATTTTTATGCTGCAAGTGAATTGATGGAATATAAAATTACACATTTGTCAAGGAGACTGGGTAACCATGTCAATAAATGCTATGTCAATAGAGTGGAAGGTCAAGTGAAAACATTACTATTTGAGAAAATAAGTTAGATTTTTAGCTTTAAGTCTGCATAAAAGTAGGCAAAGTCATGGACAATTGAGCTTAATGAACCAGATCACTATGACAGTAGCAGCCTAAACTTACAAATGAATTTTACCTTTGTTTTTAGTTGAATAAATAAGGTAAACTGAGTAGCTTAGCAAAAAGAATAATTTTCTTTTTTCCTATCATTCCTTGTTCAAATGAGCACTGTAGAGTTTCTGCCTAGCTTCTGAAAGAAATTTTAGGTAATTTTCCTTGGCTTTTTTGGTGATTTTTGTATAATAATTATCCGGTCCCTTTCGGTCACAAGAACAGATTTGTACCCATAATTTAAAAAGCAGGTCAGTGTAATGTCAAAATTTGAAAAAGTTAATTCAGAACTTCTGTCTTTCCTCTCCACCAAGCTTGGGTCTACTTCAACTGTGGAATCCTGGAATGTCAGGTTGTATCTTTTATGTGTGTGGTGGGGAGCGGAGAGATGTAGCAGGTATGGTTGAAATTTCCTGGCTCCATCCTCTTCTCCATTCTTACTTTTTGGCTTGAATTTCTCTTTGGAGATCACAAAATGCAGAAAAATGAGGAGGGGTAGGTAAGGAAAGCTCTTCCTTGTCAGCTTTACTGTAATGTCATTTAGGTGCCATAAGGATGAGGAAAATAAAAAGTGCTATCTTGATTTCGTGGCAGCACTTCATCAGACTTCTCACTAAGCCGTGACTGGCCTGCGGATGCTGTCCCCCGTGGGCCACGCTGTCCTTCAGTCTCCTGCTTCCTGCGCCCAGCACCGCCTGCCCTTCTCCCCACCACCAGCTAGTTTCTACTTGGGGACTTTTTTGTTCCTCTCAGTATTTTTGTTGGGTGAGATTTCTTTTTGTCGTATCCTGTTTTGTTTGGGAAAACATGTACCTCAGCTTCTGTTTGGGGGAAGTGCTCCTCTCCTCAGTATGGCTGTATCTCTCTTCTCTATGCCCATTTAGCACTGTCACCCAAGCACCGACTCCCAGTGCAGCATTTTTAGCCTGGCACCAGTCTTCTTTGTCCCACACTCCAATACACACAGGTCAAAAACTCTGAGGGGTCTCGTGAACCCACACTTCACTTGGCTAAGGTAAGGAAGCATATTCTTCTTCTCTTCCTCCATGAAAAGGGACTTGATTCACAGCTCCCTGACAACTCTCTCCAAAGAAATGCTCACCAGGACTGCTTCCATATGATTACACGGCCTTGGGGTGCATGATGGAACTGACAGAGCCCATTCTGCTCTAACTTCACATATCCTTCATAGCTGGTCTAGAACTCTACTTTAGAAGTGAAGATGACTTGCCATATAATATAATTCTTAGCCTTTGGGACCTCTCCTCAAACCAGGGTACAAAGAGTTCCATTTGAAAATTCTGCTCTGCGTTATACGTTAAAATTAGAAGAAATTCAGTGACACCAACAACAACAACAAAAAAGAAAGAAGTCCTTTCTTTTTTGAAGAAAACAGTCCTATTCACAATAGCATCAAAATAGAGTAAAATACTTAGGAATAAATTTGAGCAAGAAAGTAAAATACCTGTATACTGATAATTATAAAACACTGATGAAATATGCAAGCACATGAAAAGACATCTACTGTTCATGGATTGGAACAGTTAATATTGTTAAATTGTCCACACTACTCAAAGCAATATACAGATTCAAAAATGTATTCAGTCTCTATCAAAATTCCTGTGGTATTTTTCACAGAAATAGAAAAAAACAACCCTAAAATTCATATTCACAAAAGACGCCAAATAGCCAAAGCAATCTTGAGAAAGAAGAACAGAGTTGGAAACATAGAGCTGTGTTTCATTGCTAAGAACACAGAGTTCTCAAGTGATTGAGAAACCACACCCTGATTTCTCAATGTACTACAAAGAGGCAGTAATCAAACCAGTATGGTATATGCATAAACAGACATGTAGGCCAGTGGAGCAGAATAGAGAGCCTAGAAATATACCCAAACTAATTTTCAACAAAAGTACCAAGAGTACACACTGAAAAAGGACAGTCTCATCAATAAACGGTGCCTAGGAAACTGGATATCCACCTGCAAAAGAATTAAATTGGACCCTTTTCTTACACCATATACCAAAATCATCTCAAAATAGATTAAAATTTAAATATAAGACCTGAAACTATAAAAATCCTAGAAGAAAACTTAGGGGAAAAGCTCCTTGACATCAGTTGGCCTCATCTATGACTTCTTTGATATGACACCAAAAGTTCAGGCAACAAAAGCAAAAATAAACAAGTGTCCTACATCAAACTTAGAGAAAAAAACAAACTAAAAACCTCTTGCACAGCAAAGGAAACAACAACATGCAGAAGCAATCTATGGGTTGGGAGAAAATAAGTGCAAATCATATGTCTGATAAGGGGTTAAAACCAAAATATATTAGGAACTCCTTCAATTCAATAGCAAAACAAGAAACAACCTGGTAAAACATACACAAAAGACCCGAATGGACATTTTTCTAAGGGAGATATACAAATGGCCAAAAAGTATATGAAAAGCTGCTCATCATCACTAATCATTAGAGAAATTAAAATCAAAACCACAATGAAATATCTCCTCTTACCTGTTATCCAAAAAATTAAAGGTATCCTTGTGTTGGCAAGGATATGGAGAAAAGAGAACCCTGTACACTGTTAATGGGAGTATAAGACACAGACAGTGGTCATGTATGGATGTGAGAGTTGGACTATGAAGAAAGCTGAGCACCAAAGAATTGATGCTTTTGAACTGTGGTGTTGGAGAAGACTCTTGAGAGTCCCTTGGACTGCAAGGAGATCCAACAAGTCCATTCTGAAGGAGATCAGTCCTGGGTGTTCTTTGGAAGGACTGAGGTTGAAGCTGAAACTCCAGTACTTTGGCCACCTGATGTGAAGAGCTGACTCATTGGAAAAGACCCTAATGTTGGGAAATATTGAAGGCAGGAGGATAAGGGGATGACAGAGGATGAGATGGCTGGATGGCATACCTGACTCGATGCACATGAGTTTGAGTGAACTCCGGGAATTGGTGATGGACAGGGAGGCCTGGCGTGCTGTGGTTCATGGGGTCACAAAGAGTTGGACACGACTGAGTGACTGAACTGAACTGAAGATGCAGACTTTAACTGCAAATAGTATAAAAAACATGGAAAATGGTTTCTGAAGTTCCTCAGAAATTTAAAAGTAGAACTACTATTTGATGCAGGAATCTCTCTTTTTACTATATACAGAGAGGAAATGAAATAAGCCAAGTTTAAGAGATATTTGTGCCTCCATATTCACTGCATTATTCACGATAGCCAAGACATGAAAACAGTCTAAGTTCCCATTGACTAAAAAATATATATGTGTGTGTATATATATGTGTGTGTGTGTGTGTGTATATATATATATATATATATATATATATATATATAATTTGACCTTAAAAAGGAGATCCTGATGTGCAACATGGGTGAGCATGGTGTACATTATGCTAAGTGAAATAAACCAGACACAGAAAGCAAAAGGACTACAGGATCTCACTCACATGTGAAATCTAAAAAGAGTCTACTCTGGAAGCAGACTATAATGGTAGTTACCAGGGGTGAGGAGATAGGAAAATGGGGCACTGTTGGTCAAAATGTACAAAGTTGGAGTTAAGAAGGTTTAATAAGTCTAGAGATCTAATGTATAGCATGATGAATAGCTAATTATACTGTAATGAATGTTGAAAATTTACTGAGAATAGATTTCACGCATTCTCATCACGTATACACAAAATTAACTGTGTAAAGAGATGACATATTAATGGGCTGAGTGTAGAAGTCATGTTACTATGTATATGTATATCAAATCATCCTGTGTACACATTCAGTTCAGTTCAGATCAGTTGCTCAGTCGTGTCTGACTCTTTGCAACCCCATGAATCGCAGCACGCCAGGCCTCCCTGTCCATCACCATCTCCCAGAGTTCACTCAAACTCACGTCCATCGAGTCGGTGATGCCATCCAGCCATCTCATCCTCTGTCATCCCCTGATTCCCCTGCCCCCAATCCCTCCCAGCATCAGAGTCTTTTTCCAATGAGTCAACTCTTCACATGAGGTGGCCAAAGTACTGGAGTTTCAGCTCTAGCATCATTCCTTCCAAAGAAATCCCAGGGCTGATCTCCTTCAGAATGGACTGGTTGGATCTCCTGTAGTCCAAGGGACTCTCAGGAGTCTTCTCCAACACCACAGCTCAAAAGCATCAATTCTTCGTCACTCAGCCTTCTTCACAGTCCAATTCTCACATCCATACATGACCACTGGAAAAACCATAGCCTTGACTAGATGGACCTTTGTTGGCAAAGTAATGTCTCTGCTTTTGAATATGCTATCTAGGTTGGTCATAACTTTCCTTCCAAGAAGTAAGCGTCTTTTAATTTCATGGCTGCAGTCACCATCTGCAGTGATTTTGGAGCCCAAAAAAATAAATTCTGACACTGTTTCCACTGTTTCCCCATCTATTTCCCAAGAAGTGATGGGACCAGATGCCATGATCTTCGTTTTCTGAATGTTGAGCTTTAAGCCTACTTTTTCACTCTCCTCTTTCACTTTCATCAAGAGGCTTTTTAGTTCCTCTTCACTTTCTGCTATAAGGGTGGTATCATCTGCATATCTGAGGTGATTGGTATTTCTCCCAGCAATCTTGATTCCAGCTTGTTCTTCCTCCAGCCCAGCGTTTCTCATGATGTACTCTGCATACAGGAGACAGGGATCAAGACCATCCCCATGGAAAAGAAATGCAAAAAAACAAAATGGCTATCTGGGGAGACCTTACAAACAGCTGTGAAAAGAAGAGAAGTGAAAAGCAAAGGAGAAAAGGGAAGATATAAGCATCTGAATGCAGAATTCCAAAGAATAGCAAGAAGAGACAAGAAAGCCTTCCTCAGCAATCAGTGCAAAGAAATAGAGGGAAACAACAGAATGGGAAAGACTAGGGATCTCTTCAAGAAAATTAGAAACACCAAGGGAACATTTCATGCAAAGATGGGCTCGATAAAGGACAGAAATGGTATGGACATAACAGAAGCAGAAGATATTAAGAAGAGGTGGCAAGAATACACAGAAGAACTTTACAAAAAAGATCTTCATGACCAAAATAATCACGATGGTATGATCACTCACCTAGAGCCAGACATCCGGGAATGTGAAGTCAAGTGGGCCTTAGAAAGCATCACTACAAACAAAGCTAGTGGAGGTGATGGAATTCCAGTTGAGCTATTTCAAATCCTGAAAGATGATGCTGTGAAAGTGCTGCACTCAATATGCCAGCAAATATGGAAAACTCAGCAGTGGCCACAGGACTGGAAAAGGACAGTTTTCATTCCAATCCCAAAGAAAGGCAATGCCAAGGAATGCTCAAATTACCGCACAAATGCACTCATCTCACACGCTAGTAAAGCAATGCTCAAAATTCTCCAAGCCAGGCTTCAGCAATACGTGAACTGTGAACTTCCAGATGTTCAAGCTGGTTTTAGAAAAGGCAGAGGAACCAGAGATCAAATTGCCAACATCTGCTGGATCATCGAAAAAGCACGAGAGTTCCAGAAAAGCATCTATTTCTGCCTTATTGACTATGCCAAAGCCTTTGACTGTGTGGATCACAATAAACTGTGGAAAATTCTGAAAGAGATGGGAATACCAGACCACCTGACCTGCCTCTTGAGAAACCTATATGTAGGTCAGGAAGCAACAGTTAGAACTGGACATGGAACAACAGACTGGTTCCAAATAGGAAAAGGAATACATCAAGGCTGTATATTGTCACCCTGCTTATTTAACTTATACACAGAGTGTACACATTAAGTATATATAATTTTATTTAAAAATTAAAGAATGAGTAAGTACAATAAATTCAGTGAAAATGAAGCAAGCATGATGAGGTTATGATTTACTACTGAGATGGTCCACAGAAAGCTGTAGTTCTTGGCCACAGTGTGATGGATTGACAAGTAATAAACAGAATTCTGAAAAGCATGGCCATGGTGAGGATGCTTGAAGGAAATGGGGAAAGAGAGACAAAGAAGAAAAGGAAGAGTGTTAGCATGGGTAGTGCCTTTCTCAGTGGGTTACCAAAAGCAACAGAGGAAACTTGGCATGGAAAACAGTTAAAGTACCTGGTTCATAGCATCAAAATGTTACATTTTATTATTAGTTCCCTTAAATCTCTTTGAGGGCTTGCCAGGTGGCTCAGTGATAAAGAATCGACCTGCAAAGCAGGAGATGAGGTTTAGATCCCTGGGTCTGGAAGATCACCTGGAGAAGGAAATGGCAACCAACTCCGGTCTTCTTGCCTGGGAAATCCCATGGACAGTGTAGCCTGGCGGGCTACAGTCCATGGAGTCGCAAAAAATTCAGACACAACTTAACAACTAAACAACAACAATGGTAAATCCCTTTGGGAACATGATAGGAACCCAGGGTAGGAAATAGAGTGGTTGATTAATTAACCAGTCTGTTTTTGTCTAAAGTGTGTGATTATGTTTTAATTTAAAAAAAAAATCTAGAATTGTGTGTGAGATAGATTTGGATGTCAGTGAAGATCACCAAGATCATGTTCTCACGAGTGAAGGAGGGAAGTGGGCGTGAGAAAAGGCAGGTATCTGTAAAGTTGGCCTGAAAGGTCACATGTTTATTATATTCTCACTTCTCTGCTTTCCCCCTCACTCACTGTACTTCACCAAGTTCGGCCCCCTTGCTGTCCCTCCGACATGCCCTAGTCACTCCCACATAAGGTCTTCTCACCTGTTTCCTCTGCCTAGAAATTCTTCCCCTGAAAATCTGCATGGCTTACACACCATCTTCTCCCAGTCTTTGTTCAAATGTCACCTTCTCGATGTGGCTTTCCACGACCAACTCATTTCAAACTGCAGTACCTTCTCTCTCACTTCCTGTCCTCTTTCCCTGTTTTATTTTTCTCCTGACTGTCTTTTCACATCTTGTATAATTTACTTGTCTGACTTTTCCCCACAAGAAAGTAAATCCCATGAGGACTGGATTTTGGGGTCTGATTTGTCTCTGATAAATCTCCATCACCTAGAACAATGATAATACATGGTCATCAGTAAGTATCGGTAACTCAATAAAGCCTTGGGGGAGAAGGAGTTAAGGGTATTTTCTAAAGCGTGAAGGAGAAAGTGATTAACAAAGGAAGGGTTTTAGAAAGGGAAGAAGAAGGCTCTCTAAAGGAAAAAGGACCTGGTCAGGACCTGAACACTGAGTAGTCTCATGACAGGAAACTAAGAAGTGATGATGGGAGAGAGGAGAGAAGCCGAGGCTATAAAGGTTTCCGTTCTGGGTGGTTGTGTGTTAGGGACCATGACCAAACACGTCCATGACTAAGCCCTGGTTCTGGTAACGTGAGCTGCAACAAGGATCTCTGCACTATAAAGCCACCAGAAAGGAAGGAATGTGATCTTTGGTGTCAGACAGGCTTGGATTCAATTCTTATCTCTGCCACCTACTAGCTCTGTAACCCAGGGAAAGTTATTTCGCTTCTCTAATACTGTTTCCTTATATTAAAAAACAAAGTCATATTATCACATAGTTATTAAGAGTATGAAATGTGAAAATGCATAAAGAGCAAGTCTAAAGCTAAGGCTTTACACATTCCAAGCCAAGAAGGATGCTGTGATGATAGGAAGAGTCCAGTAAGCAAAATTAATCTTAAAATAAATCAGCACCTTGTATTTTTTAATTCCTTGAAGAAGAAAGCAATGACCAAATCAATTCCTTTTGTTGTGATCATTGCCATTGTATCCTTTATCCTCCACTTGCCTCACATCACAACTGCTCACCTGTCTTTTATATGGCACACAGTCATCCATGTTAAATAATTAATTTAAATTGTTTGGAAAATATTTCAGACTTTTCCCAAATTAATCACCGTAAGGCCTCTAGCATTTCCCTGCCCTTCCCTCTCTGGCAGTGAGAGGGACAGTCACTGGGAAGATGGCTAGAGTCCAGGTTAAGAGGCTGGGTTTTGCTTTCTAATGTCACAAACAGCCAGCCAAATTGGCTCTTACAGAACATGTTCTGTCTCCTACATTCAACTCAGAACTGACTAGAGTTGACTTCCGACTTAATTGAATTTCTAGTGATAACATAAAGGGTAATTTTTAACCTCAGTGAAAAAACATTTTAAGTTTTAATAGAAATGGGCTTCAAAAAGTTTCAAATCTCATCTAACCTCATGGCAGTTCATGAATTAATATAGCAAGACATTTTCTATAAAGCAATATTTTCTTCTAAACCCCTTCTTCTTTCCTAGAAACCAAGGCTCATGGTTATGTATCTCTGGACATGTACAAGGCTAAATAACAGTAAATATTCAAACTGAAGAAGAAATAAACAACCAGCAAACAATATCTAGCTATCTAAACAAAGCAAATAACTGTCTATCATGGGGTAATACTTGCTGTATTACTTGCCTACAAAGTATGTCATAATATAAGGCCAACTATTGAATGCTGAAGAGGATTTGCCATGTTGTGAATGCAAACATAACCTTGAAACAGAAAAGACAAAAGGCAAGTATGACTTATTCACATGGCAGACTATATAATACGAATCTTTTATAAAGACTTGACTGAACGGAGTATGAAGACAAGTCTTTTAAAATGCTGTACTTGATGTCAAGAGATTGTCAGATACACATGTCCCCTTAAAGTTACAGAATCTCCAGGTCAGGCTCTAGGAAGCGATTGCTTTCAGAAACAGAGTTAAAATAAAGCCAGTGAGAAATAAGCATTGCTGGCCACCACCAATGTGCCACAGTTTGATCACTGTCCTACTGATGCTGAGGCCACGAGTGTGCATGGTGATGGCACTCAGTTCAGTTCGACACACAGAACAAATACTGAGGGCTTGCAAAGGCCCAGCCCTGGAACAGACCGGTACCACCCATTGCTGTTACTAAACCACTGTACATGAGGCTATTGCAGGGTCTCTGCACTCGCTGTGTCCTTGGCCTGAAAGCTCCCACAGCCCTTCCCCTGTATCCATTTTCCCTCTACATCCCTAGGGCAGCCTTCCTGAGACGCTGACTAGGCCTTCCCTCCTTCAGTGTTCTCATATTTGGATCGATTTCTGTGAGTCTCTAACGCCATATCCTCTGTGAACCTAAACTCCAGAGAAACTGATCACTGCGTCCCCAGTGCTGAGCAAAATGCCTGGAAGACAGAGGCTCCCAAATTCTGGGTGAATAAATGAAAGAACATGGACAGGAAATGGAAAGAGATACCAATGCTGAGATTGTTGAAGTTGGGTCATGTAATGCCAAGGGGCCTTAATCTTGAACTGTTGTGTAAAGCCATCTCTGGATGGCTTCAGCTCTGACTTCTGCATGGTAAACAAAGTCCTAGAGTAAAGGGGTCACTCTTTCCATAACCCATGCAATTTGATACAGACCCTTAGGCCAAGATCAGAACAAAATTCAGCTGGAGATGAGTAAGACTGAAATGATCTTGGGCCCCTTTAAGAAAGTGATAGGTGCCATTGATCTTTTTGTTCCCAGAAGCTTATCTACATGTATTCAGCCCTCAACAAGCTCCACAGGCCTGCTCATGACAGGACGCATAGAGCTGTTCTCTAAACCAGGCAAGAGACAGAGTGAAGCGAGGATCAAGGCAGCATGCATGTCTTGGCAGTGTTCCTCTTTTCAGTGGTCCACGAACACCACTTGTTAGATGGAGTTGAATGAATTCTTCCCCTGCAGTAAATCTGCAGTAAGCAAGGATTTATGTCACATTATTTTTTGACCTCCAGAAAAGAACATTTAATCAGTCGTTTTAATACAAATGAAATTTCCAGTTATCATACCCAGTGACTCCTGCCAGAATTAAATCATATGTTACCAATCAGTGCCAGCACCCAGTGTGGGCAATCAGAAAATGTCTGTTCATTCTAAGTAAGAAGTATTTTCAGAGATGGCTGGCAGTTGCTTATTAGCCTGAGATTTCTAAGTGATGGTGGTGAAAAAGAAGTGAAAGTCTCTCAGTCGTGTTGGACTCTTTGCGACCCCATGGACTATGCAGTCCATGGAATTCTCCAGGCCAGAATACTGGAGTGGGTAGCCTTTCCTTTCTCCAGGGGATCTTCCCAATCCAGGGATCAAATCCAGGTTTCCCACATTGCAGTTGGATTCTTTACCAGCTAAGCCACAAGGGAAGCTCTCACAAAAAAAATACAAAGTTCTCTGATTATTGCTTCCTCATTCTTTTTCTTCATTGTCATTACCATTGTTATGATCGTATCACCAATGTTTAAGCCATTTCTTTCTGCCTTCACTTACTAAGTCACTTGGTGAATACTGTGAAGGTCAGCTCTCAGATTGAGAGGGAGAGAAAGAGGGAGGGAGGAAGAGTGGATAAATGAATGAATAAAAGATGCTGGTCCATGGGAGGGGAGATAAGAGACTGCTGACTGACAATGAAAGCCATGTGTTTTCCCATGCAAGGAACAGAGTCCCAGAGTAAAGGGATCACTTTTTTCTCATCCTTCTGAGAATTGTCTAAAACATGGATATCTTTCTTGTTTTTCCTTTCCCCTCCCCATTTCCTCTTTTACCTTTTCTTCCTATAGTAATTAGGAGGAGCAGAAGCACATCATATCTTTCAGTATCCCACAGTAGCCAATGATTACTTATAGCTAGTTATTTACTTCTCTCTATTTTTTACCTTGTTTTGTATGGTTATGAAAAAAAAAAGTCTGTTGCTAAGTTGCATCTGACTTTTTGTGACGCTATGGACTGTAGCGCGCCAGGCTCCTCTGCCCATGGGATTTCCCAGGCAAGAACACTGAAGTGGGTTGTCATTTCCTTCTCTAGTGGCTCTTCCCTAAACCTGGGTCTCCTGCATTGGCAGGCAGATTCTTTATCACTGAGCCACCAAGGAAAACACATAATCACGCAAAATTTTAAAAATAGATAACTGAAGAAATTACTGCAAAGAGGACAAAGATAAAGCCATCTTGATAAGAGAGAAATTCAAATTCACTCTTTGATCCATAGGTTCATAAAATCATAATGAACCAGTTGTGGAGCCATGAAATTAAAAGACGCTCCTTGGAAGAAAAGCTGTGACAAACCTAGACAGCATATTAAAAAGTGGAGACATCACTTTGCCTACAAAATTCTGCATAGTCAGAGCTATGGTTTTACAGTAGTCATGTATGGATATGAGAGTTGGACCATAAAGAAAGCTGAGTGCTGAAAAATTGATGGTTTTGAACTGTGGTGTTGGAGAAGACTCTTGAGAGTCCCATGGACTGCAAGGAGTTCAAACCAGTCAGTCCTAAAGGAAATGAACCCTGACTATTCATTGGAAGGACTGATGCTGAAGCTGAAACTCTAATACTCTGGCCACCTGATGCGAAGAGCTGACTCATTTGAAAAGACCCTGATGCTGGAAATAATCGAAGGCGGGAGGAGAAGGGGACGACAGAGGATGAGATGGTTGGATGGAATCACCGAGTCGATGGACATGACTTTGAGTAAGCTCTGGAAGTTGGTGATGGACAGGAAAGCCTGACGTGCTGCCATCCGTGAGGTTACAGATTCGCACACAACTCAGGTGACTGAACAAGTTGTGGAGGAGACGCACAGCTGCTCTTCATGCAGAGACTTCCTGATAAGTCCACTAGAGGGCGCGGTGGAGCACAGTCAGCAGAAAGCTCATGGGGAGTGAAGTGACTGACCTCCCCAGCAACCTTGTCAGGATTAGCCAATGGGTGAATGCCAGTGCTCAATTCCCTATGTGTCCAGAAATGTGATCCCAATACTCAGTTTGAGACAATCTGAGCTTACTCTGCAAATACTTCATGTATCCTGTAAGCAGTCTTTTGGTGTGTTTTTTTCCTATCACTTGATGAGTGGTGGAAGGCAATGAGGTAGACGTTACAATGACTTCACAGGTATGTGAAACCACTAGGGGCTCAGTGAGGTGAAAGAGGAGAGTTGCAGGTGACTCTGCCAGGAGAAATGACTGCTCCATCATAGAACTAGTGCCCAGTAGGCTGCCGTTCTCTTCTCCCCCGACAGGTAGCCGTTTTCTGGTACAGCCTTTTGGAATGTAGTTCTTGACTTGGGCCAGCCTAGGGAAGGAAGGATTGGTTACCTCACATCAGCCCCCTTCTAGAAGGACTGGGGAAATGGGAGCAATGGTAGAACTCATCAGGAGATTCAAGTCATCTATTGTTACGATATGCTTGTGTTTTCAACACCTGAGCTAAACTGCAGATGAGCTGTTGTATAGCTTCTAAGATTACTTTTTAGCCCTTACCTCATGCCAGGCATTCTTCTAAGTACTTTATACACTCACCCTATAGAAAAGTACTATTATTTTACATGTGAGGAATTTGAGAAAGAGAGAAAGGTCAGTAGATTCTACCAAGATCACACATCTAACTTCGAACTAAGGCAGGCTTCAGTTCATGTTATCTGGTTCTGGAATTGATGCTTTTAATAGCTAAGCTACAAATCTCCAAATGATTTGCAAAACTGTCTCGTAGACTCTGGATGCAGTATCATGTGTCTAATGCAATGGCTTCCTAGCAGTTAGGAGCCAGATGGAAATCTGTTTTCTTGGCAGCATTTGACTGCATTGACCCAACATCTGGCACATAGTCTTCCCTCACAAATATTTGCTGAGTTGGGCTGACTGGCCCTGCTTTTGGAAATCCTCCGTCACCTTGGCTTCTCTAATAATGTAGCCCCTGACTTTCTTGCAGCCTCCCTGGCTCCTCCTTCTCAATCTCCCTTTCTCCTGCCAGTATGTTACATGAAAGTTTTCCCCATCATTCCATCCTAGGCTCTGTCTTCTCCCAGGACCCATCCTCCTTGGAGCTCTCAGTTACTCCAATTACTGTCTACACACTGATGTCTCACAAATATTCATTTGCAACCTAATTTCACTCCTAAGATTCAGACTCACATGACCAGCCCTCTGCTGGAAGATGATATCTCATATGCAGTCAAAAGCAATCTGTCCCAATTTTATTTCATTTTTGTACCTCCGGGCCTTCCAAGGTTATTTTTCCTGTTTATTTGCTCAGATAACGACACCTTGATCCAAACACCTGCCCAAGCTGGAAAACTGGGAGTTATTCTGACTTCTCTCTTTTATTTATTTCCTACATTCAGCTATGTACCAACCCTGTCGGGCCCACACTTGAAACTTTCCCACTTCTTTTCTTCCCTATAGCCCTCACCCTAGAGTCCAGGCCACCTTCACTTACCCTGGGGCATGGCATCTTGTAAGGACCAGCTGGACAGTATTCCTCTGTGGAATTTTAAGGATGTAACTTCTTACTTCATCCTCATCTCTTTACTGCTCACAGAGTGCCTTCAATATTCTCACCAGACTTCAGTTGTCTCACACTGCTTGGAGCATTCTGCTCCTTGATTGCTCTCTTTCTCTGTGTCTTGCTAATTCTTGTCAGTCTTCAAGCCTAGTTGTTAAGTCACTTCTTCCAGAAAATCTTCCCTGAGTTCCATGCCTTGGTTATGCGTTCCTCCTCTGGAATCTCACAGCACTGTGTATTTTTTCCACCAGAGTACTTCCCATCTTATACTGCAGTTCTTTTTCACTCTTTATGAGGGAAAGGAAACAACCTGCAATAACAACAAATTCCAAAATTGCATTTCTTCATTTATACTTGATATAAATTTATTTATCCTAACAGAGTCAATATAAGGCCAAGCTAGTAGCTGAGTGCTCTGCTCCACAGTTATTTGACACCCCAGGCTTCCAGCTTTGTTACATGTGATGCTGACTTCCAAATCACTCTGCATCATAATATCTGGATAGCTCATGAAGAAAGATCATGTAGGATCGTGTGTGGGATGTTTTTATATGACAAGCCTTGAAGCAACAGCCATCACTCTTACTCACAGTCTATTGCCTGGGACTTGATACATGGCCACCACATCGAACTGCACAGGAGGCTGGGAAGTGTAGTTTCTCTGTGCCTGAAAGAAGAGAACTGGGTCTGGTGATCAACCAGTAATCTGCCACAATGACCTTTTTTCTCACTAAATTATATGTTCCGTGAGGGCAGGGGCAAAAATTCTCTTTTTCTGCACTTTATCCTCAATGCTAACTCGCTAAGTATTTGTTGAATAAATGAAACTGTGTGTATCCTGTCTTTAAAAGACTTTTTTTCTGCCCATCCTGATGCTGGCTGCACATTTTTTTCCTCAAATAGCATCATCTGAAACAGCATCTAACATGTCTGACTGATTCATGGAGCTGGGGTGTAGTATGTCTTTGGTGTTCATTGGTAGGCTGTGTTGCAAAATGATGCTTGTTGATCATCTCTTATGTGACCTACAACTGGTGCTAATGGTAAAGAAATCACCTGCCAATGTAGGAGACATAGGAGAAGCGGGTTCAATTCCTGGGTCAGGAAGATTCCCTGGAGAAGGATATGGCAACCCACTCCAGTATTCTTACTTGGAGAATCCCATAGACCGAGGAGCCTGGCAGGCTACAGTCCATAAGTTGCATAGAGTTGGACATGACTGAAGTGACTTCACACACACACACACACACACACACGAGCCACGATGCCAATTTATTTATTTATCTTATATATACTTCTTTCAGAGATTCAATTACCCTTGTTTTCTATTTAAGGCATGCCCTTTCCAGGAACTGAGATATCTGAGAAGTTGCCAGGCTATTCACTACTAATTAAAGCTTGAGGGTGAAAGAAGATATTGGCTGCCATACTGTAAAGATATTGAGAATATTGTACACATTTTACAGTACCCTTTTTA
This sequence comes from Bos mutus, assembly GCF_027580195.1. NCBI lineage: Eukaryota > Metazoa > Chordata > Mammalia > Artiodactyla > Bovidae > Bos > Bos mutus. Next base: position 55,502,605 of record NC_091617.1, read on the forward strand.
TAGAAACTGGGGAGAAAATTCTTTCTAATCATAATAAAAAGAATAGCAGTTATTTTCTTTAAAATTGATTGTTTTTTATCTTATAATGTTCATCAGTGGTATAACAAATGCTCTTTATTTCTTAACATTGTTACTAGAACATTCTGACCAAATGTGCAGTCCATATCTAAGAGAATATTACATCAAGAAATACATTATGTAATATCCCCAGCTAGGTTTTAACAACACTCAACATTCTTTATCTAACTTTATTTTTCCTACCCTTATTTTCCCTTTCTATCCACTTCTTTTATCTTCTTGTATTTGCATATTTATGTAAGCCTCCATGAATATGTTTTGGAGCAAAGGAGAAATACATAGAAATAAAATCTATTAAACATTTGTCTTCCCAAGAGACATAACATGTTTCAGTGGCTATAGTTGAGTATTTTTGTGTTTCAATCTACCTTGCTTTATCTCTAGAGGTATTTTCAAATGAAAATGAATTAGTCTTTCATTTTGGGGGGAAGGGAAGAAGGAGGAAAAATGGGAAATTATGGCTTATGAAGATTAAGATGATTTAGAAAGCTAAGAATTGAAGTAAATGTGAAACCATATTTCATATGTGAAAAAATTATATATAATTGTGAAAATTCACTACAAGATAAGTTCCATAAGGGTGAAGATCTTGTCTTCATTGTTCCAACTGCATGTGAATCATCTTGCACATAGTAGACACTAAAATAAAATATTTTGAAAGTATGAATGTAATACACTTGTACTAAGGAGAACTGGGTTAATATAAAATAAATAATATTGAGCATTGGGTGTGCAACCACAAGCATAGAACTTTTGGACTCTATAATTTATAAAATGAAGCCATCAGACTATGTGTGCACTAAGATTTAGTGGCACCCCACTCCAGTACTCTTGCCTGGAAAATCCCATGGACGGAGGAGCCTGGTGGGCTGCAGTCCATGGGGTCACTAGAGTCAGACACAACTGAGCGACTTCCCTTTCACTTTTCACTTTGATACATTGGAGAAGGCAATGGCACCCACTCCAGTACTCTTGCCTGGAAAATCCCGTGGACGGAGGAGCCTGGTGGGCTGCAGTCCATGGGGTCGCTAGAGTTGAACACAACTGAGCGACTTCCCTTTCACTTTTCACTTTCATACATTGGAGAAGGAAATGGCAACCCACTCCAGTGTTCTTGCCTGGAGAATCCCAGGGACGGGGGAGCCTGGTGGGCTGCCGTCTATGGGGTCGCACAGAGTCGGACACGACTGAAGCGACTTAGCAGCAGCAGCAGCAGCAAGATTCTTTCTAAATCCAATACTCCATGTTCTACATGTCACCTTTTTTAAGTATAGTGGCACATTTAAACATATGAAAGTAAATTCCTATGACAGTTTGGAAATTTTGTTTTCAAAATAGGTTATCGAACTCCATCATCAACAGCCCATGTAGATGTGAGCACATCAACTTCAAACGTCATCCCTCCAAGTGTTCAAAGTGAGTAGCAAGACTCCTCATGTGACTCCAAAGAGACAATACAACCACAGATTTTATTGCAGCTATAATATTGAGGTTTGGGGGAAAACTGCATTTTTCATTTTATGTTTATATTTTGCTTTTGAGTTACTCTGTGGGAAATTGTAATCCAGTGACTATATATTGATGTGACAATTACTATAATCTTAAAAATATGGATTGGTGATTTGTTATTCCATTGTACCTGTCATTTGTCATGGGATTTTTAGAGTAATATTAAAGTAATCTTGAGAGTACTCCCGGTGATCTGAGTTGGTGACAAGAAGAGAAAAAAAAAGAAAATCTCTGCTTTCTTTGGGCATTAAACATAAACTACAGACTTTAGCTTAACACAAGCCAGCTAGCGTTCTCTGTGTCAGGAAGCATTATTTTCAATTTCAGATTTCCCTGAAGTCATACAGACTAAAAATTCAGCACATCAAAGTAAAATTAAATTACAACGTTATTAGAAAATAGAATTGTGAAATTTTTGTCTTTCAGCCAGTAATTCCGATGTGCCTACCCGAGGCTTCAACTACTCCTGGACTTCCAGTGGGAAAGACGCCAAACACTGTGAGTGAAATGTGAGTCCCTGGAGTCCTCCGGGCCTCACTCATTTATCCAATACATATACTGAACAACTACTGTGTGCTTTGTTTATGATCACATTAACAAATGTTTACAAGGCATCGACCATATTTAAAGCATTGTTGTGGATGCTGGGGATATCTGTAAGCAAAACAGGTCTAAGTTCCACAATCGGGTGGATGAGAGACAGACAAATAATGAAAAGTGATATGGAGAAAACGAAGCAGAGAAGGGAGACAGAGAGAACCAAGAGCGAGGGGGCAGTGCCCTTCTAGTTAAGGTGGTCTTGGAAGGCCCTCCTGAGCAAAGTGACATCTGAATAAAGTGGAGATGAAAAAGCAAACTATGAGTAGATCTGGGGGAAAAGAGAACTCTCTAGAATGTGCATATCACTAGAAAAAGGAAAAAAAAGAAGCTCAGTGTGAAGCACAAAAATAGTTTGTTACTTGCCATGTGACCAAGTAGCAACGGGGTCTGTTGATGCTGCCTTAGCAGGTATTGACAGGGTCTAAAAAGGAAATACACTGCCTGTTAGTGGTCAAGACGAAGATGAGTGTGGTCTTAAGTGGCAAAGGATGTGGCTGAAGCAAAGAGAAGTGAAGCCCCTGGGTACCACAGGTTCAGGACTCCGAATTTAATTCCTGGGCGCTTTGCCACAGAGTAAATGTGCGTGTGCCTTTTAAAAAGCATTTAAATTATACATTGAAAACCTCCAAACATCTTTTATACCCACTGACTCAGTCATCTCACTGATGGGAACTTGTCCTTAGGAAATAAATCAAAGAGGAAAAAGGAACCTATATAATATTTATCTTTGAGCATTATTTATCTTTTTTATGGACTTCAGGCTTCCCAGGTGGCTCAGTGGCAAAGAATCTGCCTGCTGATACAGGAGATGAAAGAGACACAAGTTTGACCCCTGTGTTGGGAAGATCCCCTGGAGTAGGAAATGGCAACCCACTCCAGTCTTCTTGCCTGGAAAAGTCAATGGACAGGAGCCTGGCATGCTATAGTCCATGGGATCACAATGCATCGGACACGACTGAGTGACTGAGCTTGAGCTCGATGGAGCTCAGGTTCACAAATTTAGGTTAATCATAATCTTCAGTTCATGATACTTTCATCATTAGTCTAGGCATGACCCTCTGTAATTGAATGTAATATATATCTCTCAACAAATATGTTGATAATATAACAGACACCTGTGAACATAGTACCCAAATACAAGAATGGAAAGGAAGAGAGAGACCACACAGGAGAGGAGAAAAAGCACACAAAGAGATCACAGGCAGCATGACCGTGATGTATGTCAAAGGTGGTGTCCAGAGTGCTGTGCAGACACCATTCAGCAAGTGGACCCAGGAATGCTGATTTTTTTAATAAGAAAAACACATTAAAATGTACCCCCACCATGTACATTACACAAAAATAAACTCCATATAGTTTAAAATATTTATGTCAAAAAGCCAAATATTAAAACATGTAATAAAATCAGGGTGATTTCCTTCCCAGCTTCGGGCTAGGGAAGGGCAGAGGAAAGAAGAGACACTAGACATAAAAATGACTGAAAAATTAAATTAAGAAAATTCTTTTCCTTACGACTCCTTCAAGAAAGTTTTTAAAAAGGCAAGCTGTAATCTGGGAGAAGATATTTGCCACATGTTTGAAAAAGGATCAAAAATATATAGTTGACAAAGGATCAAAACTTTAAATCAAGAATATATAAAGAACGTCTACAAAGCAGTTTTTTAAAAGACAAAAAGCAGTAGGAAATGAGCAAATAGGTACATCACAGAAGGCAACATCTAAGTAGCCAGAAAACATTTAGAGATTCTAAGCCTCTCTAACAATCAGGACATGCCAGTGAAGACTAAAGTCAGAAAGTTATTTTATACATAACCAATTTGCAAAAATGAACAAGTCTAAAATTGCCGAGAGTTGTATAGGATGCAGATCAATGAAATTTGTTATATGTTGCTGGTGAGAGTATTAATTATTACCATCTCTTTCCACTACTTAGGCATTATTTTTTATAGCTAAAGAGTTTTATACCAGACAATCCAACACTTCTACTTCAAGTATTAGTCACTCAGTCATGTTTCAGCCCCATGTACCATAGCCCACCAGGCTCCTGTGTCCATGGGATTCTCCAGGCAGGAATCCTAGAGTGGGTAGCCATTCCCTTCTCCAGGGAATCTTCCTGACCTAGGGATGGAACCCACGTCTGCTGCACTGCAGGCAGATTCTTAACCAGGGAAGCCCACTCCTATATAAATACCCTCCCCCAAAAATAAACTATTACATGTGTCCAGGAGATTTGTATACAAATGTTGGTGAGGGGAACACTGCTTATAATAACAACAAAAAATAAAACTGTAAATAATCTATAGTTAGGAGTGTAGATAAGTAAGTTGTAATATAATCATAAAATACTATGCAACAATGAAAAATGAGTGAATGTCAGTCACATATGGCAGCGTGAATGAATTCTATTAGCACTATGTTGAATCAAAAAAGTAAATGCCAAGTGACAGTATATGGAATGATAAATTCAAGTAAAATTTATTTTTTAAATTTAAAAAGTTTTTTTTCAATTTGTTTTGAAATATAGTTGATTCACAATGTTGTGTTAGCTTCAAGTGTACAGCAAAGTAATTCAGTTATACATATACATAAATATATGTTCTTTTTTTACATTCTCTCTCACTGTAGGTTATTACAAAATATTGAGTATAGTTTCCTCTGCTATACAGTAGGTCCTTTGTTGATTATCTATTTTATATATAGTAATGTGTATTTTAATCCCAATCTAATTTACCCCTTCCCTGTCCTCCCCTTTGGTAACCATAAGTTTCTATGTCTGTGAGTCTATTTCTGTTTTGTAAATAAGTTCATTTGTATCATTCTTTTAATTCCACATAAAAGTAATATAATATGATGTTTGTCTTTCTCTGCCTAGCTTACTTCGCTTAGTGTGATACTATTTAGGTTTAAAACAAGTATTAATATAACCAAATAGTATATGGCTTAGATTTAATATTTGATAAAAATTTAAAATATGTAGACAATATTCAGACAATGTTTGCTTTTGAATGGACATACAAAAGATAGGAGAGGGAGTAAACATTTATAATGTTATTTATATAATTCCAAAATCTGTGTATGAGTTGGAGAATTATTAAGGAAAAATATGTTCAATAATAAGAGAATGTGGAATAGGATGAGATAACAACTCAATGAATATTATGAAGCCAAACAAAACAATAGCCAGTATGTACTACAGTGAGAAGAAATGATCTGCTTAATTGGAGGTTTTGAATTTTTCACTTATTGCTTTATTTAAATTATTACATTAGCATCTGTGCCCATACTAAAATCCTCTTCATCCAGTGCATCACAACAGTATGCAGTACAGAGACCACCCAAGGTACTTTTTGCCCTAGAAACTAGAAAATTGAAAGGGTCTTATTTGAAAGTGCTTCCTAATTTACACAGGAATATTTTTATTCTTTTTAATAGAGTTCATAATGAAATAAACTATTGTAATCCTTCACAGTTTCTCTCCTTCCCCACTTGAAAACTTCATTTATCCTTAGACATCTGTTTATCATTCTTATCATAAAAATAGCCTTAGAAATTGTGAACTCTAGGAAGGGACTCTAAAACCCAGCAAACAATTTTTTCCTGGCAGGGAAAACTGCCTTCTTACTTATGCAAGAAGATCTTGTTAACTGGTTGCCATTTTTCATCTATAAGCTTAGAGAAAAAATTCCCTGCAGCGAGTTGCTGTATTTATAATCATTCACAAAAACACATTAGGGTCCAACAAGTTAATATTGATTGCTCACTCCCAAACTGTTTTTGAAACATGTTTTTACTCCTTGGATTGGACTGTAATATGACATCTAATATTAGATGATGCATTTGGCAAGATTCGTGGCAGGCATTGGTAATGGGAATTTTTTCTTTCAATATGTTTATTTCAATTGATTTATGAAATGCTCAGAGGCAGAAAAAGAATGATAATGGATAGATTTCTAGTGAAATAAACCCACTAGCAGTGTTTCTAGGGCCCTTGCTCTTTGTGAACACATTCTATGAGATATTTGCTTATACATACACTTTGTATAGTTCATATATATTAAATGCCACTAGAAGATTCTGAGCACATTGCATTTGCACTAATCTCATACTTGTTTTAATATATTCTTTTGTTGTTATTTTGTTATTTATTAACTTGAAGAGGTCTAAACTGGAAATCAAGAATGTTAGAATCTTTATCCCAGTTCCTGCAGTCTAGAAGAGGAATGCATATTTTAGTGTAACCATCTATGAAATGGGGATACCAAAACTGACCTTCTAAATACCCGAAGTGTATGACCTTAATAATGTCCTGGGACATATTTTCATCCTGACACTCAGGTGATCAGGCCATGGAGCAGAAAATTGAAGCTTACTTTTTTTTTTCCCCCTGGGTTTTCCAGTCATCCATCTGTCCCAGTGGAGCCTGAAGCCACTCTGAAATCAGTCTGTCTCAGACAAGCAGAAAAATGATATGAGTCTCCATGAGTCCTTAAACACTCCAATTTACCCATCATCAAATCATCAAGTTTATTTATGCATGCGCACATACACACACAAGCCTCAGGATACCTCTTATTGCTCTCACATGAGGTCTTCATTCTGTTCTTTGAACCTGGCATCCCTTATTCTTCAAATTTTACATACTCTTCTTAACTCTTTTTATTTTAAATTTATTTGTAAATAGAAATATAATTGTTTTACAGAATTGTGTTAGTTCTGCCAAACATCAACATGAATTAGCCATAGCTCTTCTTAACTCTTACAATTGTACTGCTTATCCTGCCCCTGGTCCTGGCTATTTCTCCTCAGACTCCTGGTAATAATTTCATGAGAATCCCTCTCCTTTTTATAGGCAGAGTGTGATATAAAAGCTGGAACTAAGGAGCTGAGGATCAATGGGAGGGACCCAGCAAAGCCAGGACCTACAACAATGCTAGGTCCTATCGCAGGCTGCACCAGGATCTCTTCAGCCCCTCTGTTCCCTGTTGGTCAGGATGCTGACTCTTTGAGTAATAAACTCACCATTCTTACCCTCAAATTCTAAAAATCTTACATGCCTCAGGTCACATCTCTTTCCATTTTCTCTTCTCTAAAACACTGTTCTGCTCCTGTTCTGTCACCTAATTCCTCATTAAATCAGCCTCAAATTATAGATTTATTCCTCTGATTTAAAATTCTCTCCTTCGTTAAAATACCATGGGGATTCCATGGATTTCTACACTGTTAGTACACAAGCCCCACACTTCCAAAGCTTGTGAGTATCATGTTTGTTTTGTGGTCAGGAAGAGCATAAGGGTCCCATTTATAGATTAAGTGATCATGGCAAGAGTGGACAGTAAGTATCTGGTGCCCATTGCATCTGATGGAAGGGGTGATGCTGACCCAGTACCTTGAAGAAAAAGATAGGGCAGAAGACCAAGATCAGTGAGGTCTGTATGTCATAGCCTTGATTCTGTGGCTATTGCTTGCCACCCTATGCCTTTGCTCTAAGGACAAAAGTAAGGGCAGAAGTCAGAATGTCTTAAGGAAGATTGGTTACCCAGTAGAAAGTCTGTACATATAAAAATTATGCCAGAATTTTAGAGAAGTTCACGTTGCCTCAAGAACCCCAAAAGAGTAACAGAAATTATCTGTGATGTTGTCAAAAGAGGGTCCGCTAAACCAGATAATCTTGGGCTTTAATATGACACAAAATAGATCTTCCTGCAAAGGGAAAGATGCCTAACATGTCATAATATTATTGAGAACTGTAAGCTGGTTACAGATGAATGTCAAAAAATGTTATTGCAACTCAAGGAAAAAGACAATACTATCAAAGTTGATCTTGTTTTTACTATAGAAGAGAAGTACCCTTTTATGATAGAATGGTATGCTAAGTAACGTAGTCTCCTTGTCAAATAATGTTTATTTTATCAAAAGCTAAATTTAAAAGAACTGTGGAAGAAACTGATGCTATGCTGAAGGAAGGATATAAAAATTTATTTGAGAAACTCAGATTGCTGGGAGAAATATCAATAACCTCAGATATGCAGATGACACCACCCTTATGGCAGAAAGTGAAGAGGAACTCAAAAGCCTCTTGATGAAAGTGAAAGTGGAGAGTGAAAAAGTTGGCTTAAAGCTCAACATTCAGAAAACGAAGATCATGGCATCCGGTCCCACCACTTCATGGGAAATAGATGGGGAAACAGTGGAAACAGTGTCAGACTTTATTTTTCTGGGCTCCAAAATCACTACAGATGGTGACTGCAGCCATGAAATTAAAAGACGCTTCCTCCTTGGAAGGAAAGTTATGACCAACCTAGATAGCATATTCAAAAGCAGAGACATTACTTTGCCAACAAAGGTCTGTCTAGTCAAGGCTATGGTTTTTCCTGTGGTTATGTATGGATGTGAGAGTTGGACTGTGAAGAAGGCTGAGTGCCGAAGAATTCATGCCTTTGAACTGTGGTGTTGGAGAAGACTCTTGAGAGTCCCTTGGACTGCAAGGAGATCCAACCAGTCCATTCTGAAGGAGATCAGCCCTGGGATCTCTTTGGAAGGAATGATGCTAAAGCTGAAACTCCAGTACTTTGGCCACCTCATGAGAAGAGTTGACTCATTGGAAAAGACTCTGATGCTGGGAGGGATTGGGGGCAGGAGGAGAAGGGGACGACAGAGGATGAGATGGCTGGATGGCATCACTGACTCGATGGCCGTGAGTCTGGGTGAACTCCAGGAGTTGGTGATGGACAGGGAGGCCTGGTGTGCTGCGATTCATGGGGTCACAAAGAGTCGGACACAACTGAGCAACTGATCTGATCTGAACAACACAGTATCCCTATGTTCATATTTTTGGTTGATAATGGTGATGTACGAGAGGACATTATCCATCGAGCTCATGTTTATCATCCAAATGTCAAAGTAGCGTTCATTCTTAGATGTAGATGAAAATGTTCCCAAAGGACTTAAAGGAGAATTAACTTATATATTTAACAAATGAGATGATACCTCGAGAACACAGAATATTTCAATCAGTTAGAAAACAACAGTAATTTAACTCTGCTGAGAGATACCCAAGGAGACTTAAGGACGGCAGATGGAGTGTAGCCAGTGTTTAACACATCCTAAAAATGGATATCTAAATATACATTAGTTGAGCTTTTAGAAAAACTATTCTTTAGTGAAAGATAAATCACTGGAAATGGCCAGCTCTGTCTTACTGAGGATTCTGTAAACAGGCATTCTGCAGGAAGACCTCTCTCCTGTGGAAGCAGCTGATACAAGATCTGCTATCTCTTCATCTTGCTCAAAGACTCAACTATGATACATTCTTGTTCCTGAAGTTTTTCCTTTACATTACTTATATATTGTCAGACATGTTAAATCTATCAACTGGAAACTCCTCTTTTTCACCTCTTTCAACAGTTTCCATACACAATGGAGTATTACTCAGCCATTGAAAAGAATACATTTGAATCAGTTCTAATGAGATGGATGAAACTGGAACCTATTATACAGAGTGAAGTAAGCCAGAAAGAAAAACACCAATACAGTATACTAACGCATATATATGGAATTTAGAAAGATGGTAACAATAACCCTGTGTACGAGACAGCAAAAGAGACACTGATGTATAGATCAATCTTATGGACTCTGTGGGAGAGGGAGAGGGTGGGGAGATTTGGGAGAATGGCATTGAAACATGTATAATATCATGTATGAAACGAGTCGCCAGTCCAGGTTTGATGCACGATACTGGATGCTTGGGGCTGGTGCACTGGGATGACCCTGAGGGAGGGTATGGGGAGGGAGGAGGGAGGAGGGTTCAGGATGGGGAACACAGGTATACCTGTGCGGATTCATTTCAATATTTGGCAAAACTAATACAATATTGTAAAGTTTAACAATAAAATAAAATAAAATAAAAGTTTCCACTTTTTTTTAACAGATTTTGAAAAATCTCAGACAAAATCAGAAAAATAACTCCCTAGGTTTCCAAAGTGTATTTTTTATAGCTCAATTTTTTATTTATTATTTTTAATTGAAAGATAATTTCTTTGCAGTGTTACATTCGTTTCTACCAAATGTCAACATGAATCAGCCAGAGGTTTACCCATGCCCCTTCCCACTTAAACATCCTGTAGTTCAATTTTATTGCACATTTTTTGAGATCTTTTTATACTTGCAAAGTTTTCAGAAGGCCAAAAGGAAGTTTTATAAAATGGTCAAATAATTTACATCATTTTAAATATTGCCATTTTTGCAAGTTGGATGTATCATGCTAATGATACTAACATCTCCTGAAATTGTATTATGCTTGGTTCTTTTGTTTGGAGAAAATCAATATTGATTTTACAGAAAGGACTGGCACTCTATTTGATGAAAAAAACTATTGTTGTCCACATGTCACTGATCATTACAAGTGTTCTGTATTGACTTACTGATAATAAACATAAAATAGAAAATCTTTTTTTAAATACCCATTTCTCTCAAAGTGATAGAACTTGTTAAACCATTTGTATCTTAGCATAATTGAATTTATCACATCCTTTCTTGATAGCAGATTTTGAAGAGAAAAGAAGTAGAGGCATTGGGACTTCCTTGTGGTCCAGTGGTTAAGACTCTGCACTTCAAATGCAGGGGTGTGGGTTCATTTCCTTATCAGGGAACTAAGAGCCCACATACCGTGCATTAAAAAGTTAAAGAGAGGAAGAAATAGAGGCATCAAGCCCTAAAAGTAGGAAGTAAAGGAGATTCCATATTAAACAACAACAACAACAAAAAATGCTAGGTTATTCAGAACAAACTGCCTTCTTCATAATTTTACCTAAACCCAGGCTTGGTTCCCGTTTCTTTTTAGTTGATTTTTGCTCATTGTCAATAAACTCCTAACTTAATGGCTTAAACATTAAACCTCAGTGTTAAAAAAGTACCCAGTCCGTTGTCATCTATAGATCTTAGCATTTTGTCTAGAACAAAAAGTAATCCAGATCACATGCACAGGGTCATAGAACTATATTGAAGACAAGAACCTCTCCCTGACCTCAACAAATTCAAAATAGCTATATACAAAATCAGCCTAACCTTGGGGAAAATTCCAAGTGGAGTAGCTATGACAGACTGTCCTGGGAGCAGTCCCCAGAAAGCACTGACTTACAGCTCTACTGAAAGGCCTGGTAACATGCCTTTGTCTGCACCAGCAACTGCCATTGGCAACTAGTGAGAAATCAAGAAAGGGTCAGGCCAACGGGGGTTTTAATGTTTGTTTTATTTTGTTTTGGCTTTGTCTACTTGTTTTGGTCTTGATATGTAAGAAAGCATTCAACTGAGAAAATCACATATGCCAATGTTTTAAATAAATGAGTATAATATCTTTTTACCGATTATAACCATATACTACTGTAGCTATTTTACTTTACATTACATTATAGGCATGTTATCAAATACAGACATGTAGAGACTGCCAAGAAGTGGAACTCTTCTGCCAAAGATGGAGAACTAAATAAAATGAATTGATAGGTCTATTTCAGAAGCCATATGTGCTTCTGGAATTGCTACCATCCATTTAAAGGGGAAGGTTTGCCTCTGAGTGGATCAAAAGGATTCACCCAGCAGCCAGCAAGGCCTGTAACCCACTGCTGCTGCTAAGTCACTTCAATCATGTCTGACTCTGTGCAACCCCATAGATGGCAGCCCACCAGGCTCCCCATCCCTGGGATTCTCCAGGCAAGAACACTGGATTGGGTTGCCATTTCCTTCTCCAATGCATGAAAGTGAAAAGTGAAAGTGAAGTCGCTCAGTCGTGTCTGACTCTTAGCGACCCCATGAACTGCAGCCTTCCAGGCTCCTCCGTCCATGGGATTTTCCAGGCAAGAGTATCGGAGTGGGGTGCCATTGCCTTCTCTGCTGTAACCCAGGGGTCTCATAATTCACTATAGATATGGTTCAGTTTTCATACTCAAACAAGAATGTCATCTTACCCACAAGTACAAATTATTTTGTTCACTCTTGCAAGTTTCACCAAGGTCTTCAAAGTCCTGTTGGCATCTTCTCTTGACTGAGGCTGCCATAACACACGTAGGCTTTCCTTCTCTCTCATTCTTTTAGTTTATCTATGGGACAGACATAGCACACTTTCTGTGGCTGGAGAAACTGCTCCTAGTGTTTTCCCTCCCTTTCTTTTTCCTGCTTTAAATGGCTATAATCATAAAACTTCCCTGTGGTTCAGATGAACCTATTTGCAAGTCAGGGTAGATACCAGACATAGGGAATGGATGTGTGGACATGGGTATGGGGGGTGGGGTGAACTGGGATATTGAGATTAGTGTATGTTCACTGCCATGTGTAAATCAGATAGCTACATACAAAATCAGCCTAACCTTGGGGAACCTGCTATGCAGAGCAGAGAGCACAGCTTGGTGCTCTGTGGTGACCTAGATAGTTGGGATGAGGAATGGAGTGGGAGGGAGATCCAAGAGGGAGGAAATATATGTATACATATAGCTGATTCACTTCGTTGTACAGCAGAAAATAATACAACACTGTAGAGCAACTATATTACAATTTTAAAACAAAAAACTAAACCTTCCTTATTAGACACATCTTCAGCTCTCACTTTATTTTGGGACATTCTGAGGTGTGCTGCAGAGTACTTTGATGAAATTACTTTAAATGTTCATTAATATCCCTTTTTCATAATAATTAGACTCAATTGAAGGTCAAAAAGGGACAATAAATTTTCCAATATCTTCTTCCTTTAGCAGCTCCATGGATGCCCAGTGAAACGAACAGTTCGCCCTCCTCGGGTGCAGGTTCAACACTTCCTGGTGAGCACTTAGAGGAGGGTCTTGAGGGTCAGGGAAGGTATTAGTCGGCTTTATTTGGGAAGAGTTGGAAAAGAACTGATACAAAGCCAATCTCAGGTATTTAAAAGTGCGTCTTGATGGAAATGACAGTGAAGATGAAAATGACAGTGAATGAAGGCAAAATTCTTCTCAGTCACTCAGAAAAGTTAGTCAGAGATAAAGTCATAGATTTGCCTCTATTTTATTTCAAGATGCATTTTGGGACCAAATAAATCCATTAAAATGCATTTTAAGCTTTAATTTTCCATTGTAAAATGGAATGATTTGTTGACACGGATTTGTCTACCCAAATGTTGCACAGGAATTTTTAATAACCTTATCAAACACATTAGAATGGGGAGACCTCTAATAACCTGGGGCACTAGAGATAAACCTCTTCCATGACCCCAGCTTCAGACCTTATCCCATAATCATTTTCTCCTGGAGATTCTTTAGCAGATATTATTTTACTGTATGTGCTGTATTGTTTCTCTTTTTTTTCTTTAAATCCATAGGAAGCTTCACTCCTTTGGTAACTATTAGATCCTAGGATACTAACCTTGCATAAATTGGTCCTTAATAAACTTTACATATAATATTAGTATTTTAGGAGCATTTGAGCCATTCAGATGAGCTCTTTCTAATAGCAAGTGAAGTCCAATCATCATTTTACAACTTTTGACCAGATGGAAATGGTCCTTAGGATTACTTCAGATATTCCCTCTGTATCCCTAGGTGACATCTTCACTAGCACAACCAGAGAATCTTCAGAAGTTCCCACAACTGCCAATGTATCTACTAAAAATAATCACATCACTGGTGAGTCATTTGCCATTTTTAAAAATTTTATGTTTTATTTGCTCTACAAATATTTATTGCATGCCTATCATTTGTCAGGCACTGTGACAGCTGTTGAATATTGAAAACACTGGCTTCCTGAAGAGTATAATCTATTATAGAGGATACACAGTAAATAAATAATCATGCAATTAAATTTATTTGTGACAAATCCTATGATATACTGCAAGATGTTGTCAGAGTCTAACAGAAAGATCTGATTGTAATTGGGGAACTAGAAAGGATTCTCTGGGGATATATTTAAAATAAAATCTGGAATGAGTAGGAATTAGCCAGGTGAAAAGTACTGAGAGATATTTCAGCTTTATGAAAGTATAGTCTGATGGTTGGAACAAAGAGTATTCCTATAATTCAATGAATAAAAGTTTGTCAATGCTAAATATAATCCTTGTTTTTTATCATAAGAGGTCAAGGTTTGCAATAAAGTTATGACCCTCCCAATGCAGATCTTGATTGTAAATTCAAGGCATAATCAACTCTTTATATTCACTTAACTGGTGAACTCTACCTGGGGATTCAATTTATTTCATATTGAAGTTCATATAGCCCTCAGTCACTGGTGCATCATCCATCCTGCACACAGCATGGCAGTGGAGCTACAAACTGACATCCTACCAACATCTTTAACTATTGGTGCCCTAAAGAACTACCTACGACTTCCCTGGTGGCTCAGTGGAAGAATCCACCTGACAATGCAGGAGACACAGGTTCCATTCCTAGTCAATACCCCACACGCCACAGAGCAACGCAGCCTGTGAACCACAATTAGCTGAGCCTGTGCTCTAGAGCTGGGGAGTCGCAACTACTGATTCCCCATAGTGGAATCACCCACATGCTGCAAGTACTGCAGCCTGCAAGCCCTAGAGTCTGTGCTCTGCAGCAAGAGGAGCCACTACAGTGAGAAGCCTGCACATCACAACGAAGAGGAGCCCACGCTCTTTGCAACTAGAGAAAAAAGCCTGTGCAGCAACCAAGACCCAGCGCAGCCAAAATAAATAAATAAAATTATTTAAAAAGGAAAAGAACTACATACTTGAAGAATTGGGGCAAATTGGAGCTCTGCTTTTCCACCAGGACATTGCTGAAGCCAATGGCCTCATTTTCTATATTTGGCTGGGAGAAAATTAGTAAGCATTGATAGAAGATCTATCTAAAACCTGTTGTTCTTTCATTTCTCAGAAACTTTGGAGGTAAAATGTTATAGTCTACCATATTGCCAGTGTAGAATAAGTAAGTCTTGATTTCACTGAAACAGAATTGTGTGTAGTCCTAAATTGATTTCCTGTGTAATTGTTTCTTTTGTGATCGTGATACTCTAGTACTTTGAACTACTGTGAACTCTAGCCCCTGTGCATCAGCGAACCACAGGGTTACTTAGTATAGGACTGTGTGAGCTTCCAGGGTACCGTCAGCATCTGCCTGACAAAACTAAAGTAACACGAGCACCAGGAAGACCTCCAATCCCTGGATATGTGTTGTAAGAGGAAAAATCTTCAGCACTGGTGATCAGTGTTATGACAGAATCGTATGGCTGCCGCCCAAACTATGTAAAATATAAAAAAGATGTGGTAACAAATATTTTAAATCCAGATTTTTGGGCTTGTGTGTGTTTTATTTTTTTGAGACTTCACTTAATGAAAAGCAGTGTAATAAATCTGAAGCAATCAAATGAATTTTAAAAGTCTACACGTGGTTTATAATCTATTTAAAATAATGAAAATATTCTTTTATTAATAATAAAAAAGCAAAAATGTGCTTTTGCCCAAATGATTTCTGTAATCTGAAGAGCTAAAGATCTATCTATAACGTATAAGGAATTTCACTGTAGTGTTATTAGAAATAAGAAAAGCCTGGAAACAATTTAACCATCCAACATTAAGGCCAATTAAATAACCTACAGTAGATCCACACACTGGAGAACCATCCAGTCATTTAATCAAATGAGGTAAACTTCTATGCACTTCTGTGAAAAACATTCCACAATTTTTGTTTGAGAAAGAAACCAAGAACAGAGCAGTATGTACAGTATGCCCCCATTTGTAATATGAAAGGATATATATTCACGGTACCTATATTTGCTTATATTTGCATTAAAATTTTCTGATAGGAATTAACTATTAAATAGTTAACATAATTGACTATTAAAAATTATAACCTGTAGTGTGGGTAGCTGGCATTTGAAGAATTAAGGATACTTCCTTTTCATTGTAGTTTATATTTCTGTACTGTTTGAATTTTTAACATGAGCATAAAACACTTTTTAAAAGGAAAAAATTAAGTAACTATACAATTATAAACATTCCCTTTTATTTTCTGCCAGGCAGAACCAGACAATCTTATTTCCTAAGAGAGTTCATTTACTTAATTTTTCCTTCATGTTACAGAAAAAGTAAGACAGTCCAGAATATTGTATTTATATTGCCTCTTGCCTTCTCAGCTTCGTACTTTCAGACCTTTAGAATGTTATAATGCCTTTTACTTTTTATTCCTCCTCCTAACACACTAATATTTCATAAAGCATTTTAATGACTTCTTAAAGAAAAAGAATTTAAAGATAGACCAGTATTTCACACATAAAACTTTTACTTTACTGGAGTGAATTTGGAAAACAAATTTACAGATTAGCAGTTTTATGTGTTCATTCTTTTTTAAATTTTTTATTTTATATCAGAGTATAGCCAATTAACAATGTGATAGTTTCAGGTGGACAGAAAAGGGATTCAGCCATACATTCAGCCATACCACACAGGTGTCCACTCTCCCCCAAACTCCTTTCCTCTTATAAATCACATTTCATTGGCCACCCTGTGCCAGGAATTGTCCAGGGCCTTGAGAAAGTGAAAGAAAAGAAAAGATTAGGTCTGGAACATTCTAACAAGAAAGGCATTCATGTAAAAAAAAAAAAAAGAAATGCAAGTGTATAAGTGCAAAAACAATATGAGAACAAGTCATAGAAATGATCCCAGAGCACGATTGTGATCAATGAACACCCCATGGCCCTTGGAAATGCATGTTGCAGGTAAGCAAACTAATTCAATTCATCCTGCTTCCCAGTTGCCAAACTTTGGCATTAAAGTTCATCTCTCTTTATGCCCTTTTCAGGTACTGTGATCAGTAAGCCCAAAGATGGAATGTCCTGGCCGGTGATTGTGGCAGCTTTGCTCCTCTCCTGTTTCATATTGTTTGGTCTTGGAGTGAGAAAATGGTGTCAGTACCAAAAAGAAATGTGAGTACAGTATGGAGACATGCAGGAGCAGTTACTTTTTTCAGCAGAAAATATTCACTCAACACTTTAAATATCATTCCTAGATAGTAGTGTTTCTCTCCTATGTAACTGAGGAAATAAGGCTTAGAGAAGCTCAGAGAGGCTGCCCAGCTTGCCCAGTACCACACAGTTGGAATGAGATGCACTTCAGACTTGGTGCCCCTCTACCTGTTCAGACTGAAGCACTCACTGGACGGAACATCAGTGGGCATGAAATGAGAATGGAGGCTCACATCGCCTCAAAACTGAAACTGATTTTTCTTTTTAATCTTCATTATTCTTTTCATTTTCATGCATCTCTGAACTGCCCGGGCCCAGGTGAGCCTAGATACTGAAGTGTGAAATTGAGTAAGAAAGGTAATTTTAAGAAATTTCCAGCTGCTTTTCAGCAAAATGGGCTTTTACTGCCCTTATCCTTTCTCCCCATGGGGAAAAGAAAGCAGTCTTTTTGTTTTATTGAAATAGTTTCCAGAACTCTCCTCCCTCCACTGAGAAGTCTGAAATGGCGTGGAAGGTTAAGGCTCACTTTTCTGACTTGGCTGTTTTGGATCGGTCTGGTTCAGGCCATGCTTAGAGGAGATCTTCAGAATACACAAAGTTGATCCTCCACATATCTTAGTACTGCTGTCTCAGATAATATTGACTGTGTGGCCTGCCTTCTACTTAGTGTATCCTTGAAGACTCTAGCCACGTGCAGGGGATGTTTCGTGGTGAATAAAACACCAAACCACGAATCAGAAATTCTGGACTTTTGTCCAGGTACTACACTTTGGCCACCATGTGACCTTAAGAAATTCCTAATTCCCCAGAAAAAAACAGAATTGCAAATTTCTAAGAATGCTATCCACCTTTTGATATATATTGTCACCACTAAAGCACCAGAAAACCAGGTAATAGGTGTTGGGGATTTTTATATTAAAATGAGAAAACGGGAATCTGAAAATCTGAATTGATTTTTTTGTTGTTGTTCTATATTCAAATGTCTGTGTTATATAGAGATGAAAAACAACCCCCCTCTGTTTTTCTCAGTCTCTCTCCTTCTCTCTCCCTCTAAGGAAAAATTAAGGTACTGTGGATTGATAGACAAGGAGTAGAGGTTTTTGAGTCTGCCCACAAATATGCCTCTATTTCCTGATAGCAAGAAAGCTGGAGCATTTGTACAGCTAAATCCCACACTCATCTTATGCTTATGTACTTTAGACAAAGAGATGAATTGTGCAAACATAGACCAGTACTTTCTTTATACAGAGATGACTCTAAGAGTGTTCCCTGATACAAACAGAAAGGATGCGGGTGCCATCCATCAACTCAGGGACTCAGGCAAGTTCATTTCCCACCCCCAACCTTCCCCCTGGTTCACACACAATGAGTGTGGTGAGGGCTGGGGGTAAGGTTAGCAAAGGGACTCAGAAAAACTGCCATCTTTGGTTCCAGAATCTGAAAATTTTTTCTCTGGAGGAATGCTTTAACCTACATAAGAGAAACACTTCCGCTATTAGGAGGCAGTTGCCATGGAGAGTGTAAGCTCTGTTTAAAAGGCTTGACTTGCTGGTCTGTTCCTCTTAAGCAAGTTGCTTAAAACCTCTGAGCCTCAGTTTTATCTGTGGAATGGTGGCAATAATACTCAATTCCTAAATGCAAATTATATAACTCTATGATAAAAAATGGTTTACAAATTATAAAATATCACAAAAATATTAATTAATGATACTAACAGGACTAGCAAGCAGGTTATGCCAGGGGAAAAAAAGAGAGCCAGGGAAGCATGCCTCTTTCACTTTCTCTTTTCCCTTCTAAAAATATATTATGCATACATACATTACCCCTAACCTTCTTAGCCTTGAATGAGCAATGTTTTGTTCCTAGCATGCAAAGACCTCCACCTTTCAAGCCACCTCCACCTCCCATCAAGTACACCTGCATTCAGGAGTCCATTGGAAGTGATCTGCCTTGTCATGAGCTGGAGACACTCTAGTCCTCTGAGGCTTTGACACACAAAATTCTGCTAGAATCCTGTCGAAAAAGTAGATGTTGTGCTTTATTAATATAATCGCCCTCTAGCCAAGCCTCTTCTGCAGCTGAAATGGATATCAGAAGTGTATGACCTGTTTTCCCAAAAGCTGATCCTCTTTAATCTGCATATGCCAGAAATTTAAACAAGACTGAGAGGCGATGTGAAGCGTTCCACCAGTGCAGTCTACAAGGATTTTCTTGCTTATGTAAGAAGTGTAAATTAGGCTGCTGCATTAAAAAAAAGAAAAAGAAAAAAAAATGCTTGCAGTGTTTTATTTTTCACTTTTAATTCCCTGAGGTGATGACAAGGGTTTTAAACTTATGTCCATACCAGATCTGCTCTTTGGGGCATCTGCCAACATTCTAAACTATTAGCCAAAATTATGTTCATCTCTGAGGGAGGGCTTCCCAGGTAACTCAGAGATAAAGAATCCACCTGCCGATGCAGGAGACACAGGAGATATGGGTTCAGTCCTTGGGTCAGGAAGTACCCTGGAGAAGAGAATGGTAACTGACTCCAGGATTCTGCCTGGAAAATCCAGATAATACACAGAGGAGCCTGGCAGGTCACATGGGATCACAAAGAGTCAGACATGACTGAGCAACTCAGCACCTGGGGTGTATTGCATTCCCCAGGAAAATTATACGATGAAAATGTGAAAGTTTCAATGAGAGTTCCATATAATGGGAAAATACAATTAGTCTTTGTATGGAAATCCAGTTGTTTATTTTCACTGGAGGAAAACAGAATACCTTGCATAAGCACCCCAGTTCTAATCTTCCTTCACTCTTCCTCCCATCATGCTCAGCCCAGGCTCCTGCCTATAGGAAGAGGAAAGAGCATAAGGATAACAAGCCAACAACCAGATATCTGGTAGCTAAGACAGTCAGGGTATAAAATTTAAGGAGCGATTCACACTCAGTCATAGACTTGCACTATCTTGTGAGTGAGTACCAGTCGCAGGCCTTGTATAACCAAGAAGATAACTGCAGAAATGACTAGAATATGCCTTGTAAGGTTAGGTCATAAAATACTTTGTAGCTTCTGCCTTGATCTCTCCTTGATCACTTGTTCTGGAAGAAGCCAGTTGCCATGCTCTGAGGACACTCAAGCAGCCCTACCAAGAGGTCCACCTGTCAAGGAACGTAGACCTCCTGCGGCAAGTAGCAGGCAGCCAGACTTGATTGAGTGAGGTCGTTAAGCCCATCCTCCAGCCCCCACTCAAGTCTTTAGGTAACTGCAACCTCACTTGATGTTTTGGCGGGGACTTCATGAGAGTCAGAGCTACCCAATTAAACCTCATCTGAATTTCTGACCTGCAGACACTGTAAGATAATAAATACTTACTGTTTAATAAGTTTGGGTTCCCAGGTAGCTCAATGGTAAAGAATCTGCCTGCCAAGCAGGAGACCCAGGTTCAATCCTTAGGTTGGGAAGATCCCCTGCAGGAGGAAATGGCAACTCACTCCAGTATTCTTGCCTGGGAAATCCCATGGACAGAGTAGCCTAGTGGGCTACAGTCTATAGGGTTGCAAAAGAGTCAGATACAACTTATCAACTAAACTACAACATAATGTATTACAGAATAATAGATAACTAATACAGTCCAATAAATGGAAAAATAAACTAATGTTTGCCTGCCTTAATTACCCTCAATTTCTCATTAGTTCTCAAGAAAGACTAACTTCATATATACATATATGACTATTGCTTCATGAGTAGTTATTTTTAATACAACTTAATCACCATTGATTTGTATAAAAGTCATTATGGTTTTATTTTTACTATTCAATTAGGAGACATGAATACAAGTAGTAGAAGTATTGGGGTAAAAATTGGCAGAGTTGGAGGATGTTTAGATCATTTTGGTAAAGGGATAGACAATTGTACAGTACAATATAAGTCATGTAATTTTCAGTCTATCATATAACAAGTGTCTTATGCTGCTTTTGTCTTAGCCATCTCTTTGAAATATTCTCTTCTGGTTTTATTATAAATAAGTTCTGGTCAACATTTGTAAATTCATCTCCAACTTGAATAGAGTGAACAGTTGCTTATTCATGGAGGGATACTCATTCTGTGATTTAGAGGAATTTTTCTGCAAAACAGAAAGACTGTAGATGCTTTTCAGGCAGTGTTATGATCTTGACCTCCCTCATTTGACTAAAGTGACACTTTCACCTGCACCTTAAAAATTTTAAGTTCAGAGAGCCTGTCTCAAACCAGCAGCTCCTCTCTCTACAAGTGGATTTAGTTCTGTCTCACTGGAGAAGTAGCAACTTTGCACCGTAATCCCTAAGATTTCTGAATGCCTTCATTATTGACTTAATTTTCACTAAGAAGAAGCCATACATAAGCCTTTTAATCACTCATTCCCAAAGGATGGTGTGTTAGATAACATTGTTGTTCAGAAATATTCATTTCTTTACTCACCTGCATCATGAGCACATCTTGACCTTGGGCTTGGCCATATGACTTGCTTTGGACAATGGAATATCATGGACCTGACTTACCCAAGACTTGAAAGTTGCTTGTGTGGTTGGACTCACTCTCTTGTTCTCTGCCATAATCATAAAAAGAACATTTTCAGGATAGGCTGTTAGCTCCAAGAAGAAACACTCAAACCAGGCCCAGGTGAGACAAACCAATCTCCAACCTAACTCAAATGTGCATTATTAAAGAGTCTGATGGTTACTCATCATTATTATAGCAAAAGTTAATCTATACACATAAGTCCAGAAGTAGACATATTTTAGGTCTTTCTCAGGTACTAGAGTAAGAGATAAAGTCAAACTTAATTCAAACAAAATAATCATTTTCCTTGATTCAGCATAAGTTTTGTTTTAGCTAATGAACATATGGCTGGCTTGACCAAGTTAACTTTGCAGTGTAGATCTTTAAAATCATAAAATATATGATCATGTTGGGCATTAGAGGTCATACTATAAATAAAGAGTTACAGAGTATGTGAAATCGACTTCCCAAGGTCACATAATTAAAAGTGATAGAGCCAAAATGATGAGCCAGCTCTCTGAATTCCAGTCCAGAATGTGATCAGTCTCCATTATATCATGATATTTAATTTCTTTAGTATCTCCTTTTACTATAGACAAGAGCTATTTTCTATGCACTTAAGTAAATATTGATTTTTTTCTAATGCCAAGGTAGTATATTCTGAAAATTGTTGGTAGAAAAAAAAGAAAGTAGAAATAATTGGGCCCTGGGGTAAGATGGCCAGGAAAGTGTGCAAAAAAAAAAAAGAAAGAAAAAGAAATGACTAGGAAATGAAAAGAGAAAAGAAATAATCAAGATCAGAAGCTGGAAAGAAGTTTAAAGAAACTAACTAAGGCTGGAGATTAAGGAAAGGACCTTGTTTCAGAGGCTCTGAGCAGGGGGAGAGGTTCTTGAAGGCAGCCCTCTCGGGACTCTGATTTCAGAGAATGATTTGGTCTTGAACTTGAAGGTTGAATCAGCAGAAACACAGAAACTTTGTTTTTTGAGAGTTTACAGACATAGCCTGAGTTTTTGAAGACAGCAACCATGGCTGTGCCCACCAGATGAAGCTTGAATGTCCAGCAGAGACATCTGAAATGGTGAGTAGAAGTTACCACGATGGGAGAAAAAGACATTAACTGGCAGAAATGAGCTGAGGTTCCAGCCAAAACCACACAGTAAAATCATGGGAACAGAACTCTTTATTTCTCAACTTTTTTTTCCCTGGATTCTCTGATTGCTAACAAGGCTAAATGCTACAGCCAGGAAGATGCAACTAGACAGCAAAAGAACATGACTTTAGGTCAGGACCAGGGAACACTTTTGAAATTACTCTTAACCCCTGTCTAGTGCTTCTCTAATGGCTCTAGGCATTGGCTGGGTGCAAATTAACAAAGGAATGAGAACAATAGAATCTAAATTTTTCTCCCCAACCAGCATCTTTATACTCTCCTGAGATCCAACCAGTCCATTCTGAAGGAGATCAGCCCTGGGATTTCTTTGGAAGGACTGATGCTAAAGCTGAAATTCCAGGACTTTGGCCACCTCATGCGAAGAGTTGACTCATTGGAAAAGACTCTGATGCTGGGAGGGATTGGGGGCAGGAGGAGAAGGGGACGACAGAGGATGACATGGCTGGATGGCATCACTGACTCAATGGACATGAGTCTGAGTGAACTCCGGGAGTTGGTGATGGACAGGGAGGCCTGGCGTGCTGCGATTCATGGGGTCGCAAAGAGTCAGACACTACTGAGCGACTGAACTGAACCTGAATTCGCAAACTAACAAAGAACGTAACCAAAGTTGTTGTCGTTCAGTTGCTCAGTCATGTCTGACTCCTTGTGACCCCATGGAAGCCTGGCATGCTGCAGTCCATGGGGGTTGCAAAGAGTCAGACACAACTGAGCGATTGAACAACAACAACAACCTCGGTTACATTCTTTGTTGGTTTGCTCACTCAGATCCCTCATATTAGCTCAAAGTCTCTGTGGGATTGTGATCATAAGGAGCAACACTGAGGGAAATAAAGAAGAGTAACAAACCCAAGGTGACGACATAAAAAGAGAACACAGGTCCGGCCTCATCTAGCTACCCTTGATAAATACCCAGAATCTGTCTGCCCAGAGTTCTGTTAGACAACTCCCATTTACTGTCCAAAAAAGTCATACCACCAAACGAAACTGATCATAGCATTAAAGCCATTCACCTATCACCAGAAAATACTCAGAGGCACTGGGAAGGCAGAGTGAAGTGGACGAAACAACAGTCATATGAGTTGTGAAAGGAAATTTGATAACGGACCCGTCAACTGTGTAAAGAGTTAACATCTCTTAAGCATGTGAAACTATATGAAACCGGTGGGTTCCTGTTATAATACATCAGTCAAAACCCATGGAAGGTACATCAAGAGTGAAACTTAAAGTTTGGACTTAGGGCTATAATTATATGTCTGTATAGGTTCATTGCATATTCAAAAGCAGAGACATTACTTTGCCAACAAAGGTTCGTCTAGTCAAGGCTATGGTTTTTCCTGTGGTCATGTATGGATGTGAGAGTTGGACTGTGAAGAAGGCTGAGCACCGAAGAATTGATGCTTTTGAACCATGGTGTTGGAGAAGACTCTTGAGAGTCCCTTGGACTGCGAGGAGATCCAACCAGTCCATTCTGAAGGAGATCAGCCCTGGGATCTCTTTGGAAGGAATGATGCTAAAGCTGAAACTCCAGTACTTTGGCCGCCTCATGCGAAGAGTTGACTCATTGGAAAAGACTCTGATGCTGGGAGGGATTGGGGGCAGGAGGAGAAGGGGACGACAGAGGATGAGATGGCTGGATGGCATCACTGACTCGTTGGACGTGAGTGTGAGTGAACTCCGGGAGTTGGTGATGGACAGGGAGGCCTGGCGTGCTGCCATTCATGGGGTCGCAAAGAGTTGGACACGACTGAGCAACTTATCTAATCTGATCTGATCTGGTATCTATATTTGTATAATACATATATAGACTATTATTACAATGTATATAATGTATAATGTATTATATAATGTTACTATATAGTTAAATATAGTAATAATACAGTAATAGTATATATTATTATATAGTTAAACATATACACACATATACTATAGTATATATACTTGTATATATACTAATATATATAGTTATATATAGTTATAGTATAAAGTACTATATAGTTAAACATATATATCCATATACTATAGTGTATATATATATATATACACATGTCCTATATCACTGTTGTATACATACTACTGTAACTATGTCTGTGTATGAATATATATATATATATTTCCAGATGCAAAGAGAAGAAAATCGATAAATTTGACTACTTAAAGAAAAACAATTTGCAGATAATAAAGAGGAGTGAAAAGGCAAATGATAAACTGGGTGAAAATATCCACAACATAAATCACAAATAAAGAATGATAAATAATTTGCAAAATGATAAAGAACTTACAAATAGTGAGGATAATAAAGCCGAAAAATTCTGTGGGGAAAAAATGGGTCAAACATATGACACCAATGATTCACAAAAAAAGATATGTAAATAACACTTGAACACTTGAAAAAAATTTCAAATTCATTCATATTAAAAGAAATGCAAATTAAAACTTCATTGAGACGTTATTCCTTCCCATTCACTTGTCAAGAATTTGAGAAGTTTGACAACATGCTCTATTGTCAAGGCGGTGGGGAAACAGGCACTCTCCTGTGTTGCTGAAGGGAATGCAAAATGGAACAACCACTGTGGACAGGAACTGACAGTATCAAACCAAACTACGTATTAATTTATCTTAGACTTGGCAGTTTCTCTTTAAGAATTTATCCTGAAGCTCAACTTCCAACAATATCAAACTATATATACACAAGATAATTCTTGACAGCATTATTTGTCATTGCCAAGTACTAAAAGACTATCTGAATGTCCAAACAGTAGATTGAAAGGATAAACGATAGTAAATTTTTTAAAAAATGGAAACTGTACAGCTGTAAAATCAAGAAAGAAAATCTCTGTTGACTAATACGAAGTGATTTCCAGGAGACATCATTAAGGGAAGAAAGCAAAGAGTATATAATATGCTACCTTTGTGTAAGAAAGAAGGAAAAATAAGGGGGGAATGTGTCTGTATAACTATTTATGTATACAATTTGTAGATTAATATTATGATATCCACCTGGCCCTATTGGTGGTGGTAATTTTGATTGTGCATGTGTTGTAAGTAGTTATGCATGCCTGTCTTTCCCACATTTGTCTTCTGAATGAACCAAGAAGCAAAGGTATTCTAGTAGCACATTTGACACTCAGATCTTGTTCACTATAATTTCATGCTGAAAGGAATCAGAACTTTCAGAGAAATGTTTGCTTAAGGGCAAAATAGATGTAATGTATGACTGGTATGTCTTACATCAGAAAATAACACATTCCAAAAAAATGTTGGAGGGTATGTTAGAAGGATGCAGGAGTCAGCTTGAAGTCTCCTACTCCTACAGACATAGGACAATTTGAATGCCAATATAATTACGTATACTAATGAATTAGAAGCCACTGAAAAAAGTAAGAATTCATAAATCCTTATAGCAGATACATAGGAAGAGAGAGATCTATAGAGACAGGAGGAAGGGAGGGAGGGGGGAAGGAAGGGGAAAGAGAGAGCTTTTGCCTACAGTAGAATGCTGAGAACTGTTTGGTAAATATAGAGTACTGAAGTTGGAAAGTCATTATTTTGTAATCATTATAGTAAAGATCAAATCAGGCTAGATTCATTGACAAATACTAAATAAGGAGGATATTTTCGTGATAATCAAGGTATTTGCATGGCCTCAAAATGGTCTCCCTGAAGTATGCTTATTAGTTACAAGAGAGGAAAAAGAAACAGCAATTATGTAGTGGAGAAATTAAACAATTTGACCCGTGATCAAAATTAACTTCAGTGAGGGACAGATGAACATCTGCTCCTTCAGATTTTATACCCTTGGGGGGACACACTATTCCCTTTGCAGCATTAAGGCAGAGAATGAATAAGCTGAATCCAGTCACAAAGCAACATCAGATAGACACAAAATGAGAAATGTCTAAAGGCCAAAAAAGGGGCTTTAAAAATATCCCAGAACAAATGTTAAAAGACATGGCAATTCATTGCCACCAGGTGGCGCTAGTGGTAAAGAACCCGCCTGCCAATGCAGGAACATGAGACCGAGGATAAAGATCCAGTGGAGAAGGGAATGGAAACCCACTCCAGTATTCTTGCCTGGAGAATCCCATGGACAGAGGAGCCTGGTGGGCTATATAGTCCATAGGGTCGCAAAGAGTTGGACACGACTAGCGACTGAGCATGCACACACAACTTTAGCCTGGATCCTTTTCTGGAGGGGTTAAAACTACAAAGGAAATCTGGAAAATCAGAGCTGACATTTGCCAAATCAGCTGACAAAATTGGAATACGGGCAGAAGACTAGATAAAAGTATCAATAACTCTACTCTGGTTATGTAAGAGAATATTCCTATTCTCAGGAAATACACACTGAAGTATTTAGGGTAAACTGCCATAAAGTATATATAACTTACTCCCAAGTGGGTCCGTGTATATGTATGCATATATCCATAGATACATGCATGCATATGTACTATATATGCAGAGAGAGAGAAAAGCAGATGATAAAAATGTTAACAATAGATGAATCGAGGTAAAGGGGATATGTGGGGTTTTTTTTTTTTACTGTTTTTATTTTTGCAAACATTTTTGAAGTTTGAATATATTTCCAAATATAAAGTTTTAAGAAAAAAGTGCTTAAGTAAGACCCTAAAAAATGATCAGACACGACTGAAGTGACTTAGCACACATAAATAATGCTTAATTTGACTCAAAACCAGCCTATTTTTTCAAACATGGCAACCCTTAGACAGTATGACGAGATGCAAAGATCTGTTTATTCGAGGGAGTTTTCTTTCTCTATTCCTAAATGTTGCTTAATCTCAAAGTTCAGGCAAATATCAATGAGGATTCATCCTGCAAATTCAGTGTTTTTGTTGCATCTCTGGGCTTGCTTACTCTGCCTTAGGTACTGGCTGGGAGCCCCCAAAACTTCAATCAATTTTTCTTTCTTAAGGAAATGAATAGAATTCTTTTATTTCCCTAGAACTCCAGGGTAAACTTTTCCTCTCACCATTAAACCACTTTATATCAAAAGAGACTAAGCTGTCTCTCCTAAATTCACCTTGAAGAATTCAACTGAAGAGAGAAACTTTGGTTCCTACTAAACCCTTAAGCAGTGTTTTCTGTTGACACCTCAGCAGAAATCGTGGGAACAGTTCAAAGTCAAAGCAGTCCCTGTGCAAGATGCCGCACACAAGGCAGTGAGGGATGATGCAGCTCCCGTTCAGCCTTCCTACTGGAGGCTCCCCAAGCAGAAGACCCAGCAGCCACTTCCCCTCCTACTACAGAACTTTATCCATGTCTCAAATTTTTAGTAAACAGCTGGACCATTGTATGTTTAGTCAATAAATACGTAAAGATACTCTATCTCACCAAGACCAAACTTTCTAGTCTGTTGTGCTGCTTTGGTGGCATGTTCAAATCGAAACTCGCAGTCAAGGAAACGCAGGCCATGAACTCCTCTGTTAGACTGGAATGTCCTCAGGAGTGTGAGGTTACTTTACACAGCTCAGCAACCCCAGAGCGAGGGCAAGGTCTGGGATAAGTTAGTGCTCAATTACATATGGTATGAGTAAGTGACAGGAGGTGGCAAATGAGCGAAGAGGAGAAAGAAAAATGTCAGCCGAACAGAGAACTAAGCTAAAACAAGTGACAGTCTCTCACTCAATCTGGTGGGCTGAGATTTATGGGATTTTTTTACTCCATGTCTCACACCATCCACTTGAAAAATACATTCTTCAAAACGTTCTTATTGTCAGATTAGAGGAGACCAGAGCTTCAATCTGGGTAGTTTGGCTGATGCTTTAGATTGAATAGGTTTCTGGGTCAGTTTTAAAGTTTCTCTTTGGTGTAATCAGTCAGATTATCCACAGGTGCAGAGAAAAAGCCAGATCCAGGGAACCAGTGAAAACTAAAGTAAGTATACAGACACCAAAATAAGTATACAGGGGAGGGGAGGGGCGTGGATGAGGAGACATTTGTCAAAGGGCACAAACTTCCAGTTACAAGAGGTGTAAGTTCTAGAGAATCCAAAGAACAGCAGAGTGACTATGCAGTGCGTGCTAAGTCATTTCAGTCATGTCCGACTCTGCGATCCCATGGACAGTAGCCCACCAGGCTCCTCTGTCCATGGGATTCTCCAGGCAAGGATACTGGAGAGGGTTGCCATGCCCTCCTCCAGGGGATCTTCCCAACCCAAAGATCGAAGCCTCATGTCTTACATCTCCTGCATTGGCAGGGGGATTCTTTATCACTAGCGCTACTTGGGAAGTCCAGTTTATGTAGTACCATATAGCAATTTCATGTTTGAAAGTTGCTAAAAGAAACTGATATTAAATTTTCTCACCATAACAACAACAACAAAATGTAATTATGTGAGGCAAGGGATGTATTAACTAACCTTATTGTAGTAAACATTTTCCAACATACATATGTATCAAGTCTGTACATCTTAAACTTACACAATATCATATGTCAATTATCTCAGTAAAACTGGAAGAAGAAGAAGAAAAAAAAAGAACACCAATTTGCCAGGTGAGGATCCATGGTCTGAACAGATCTCAGCAGATCAAAGAATCAGATCAGATCAGTCGCTCAGTCGTGTCCGACTCTTTGTGACCCCGTGAATCGCAGCACGCCAGGCCTCCCTGTCCATCACCAACTCCCGGAGTTCACCCAGACTCACGTCCATCGAGTCAGTGATGCCATCCAGCCATCTCATCCTCTGTCATCCCCTTCTCCTCCTGCCCCCAATCCCTCCCAGCATCAGAGTCTTTTCCAATGAGTCAACTCTTCGCATGAGGTGGCCAAAGTACTGGAGTTTCAGCTTTAGCATCATTCCTTCCAAAGAAATCCCAGGGCTGATCTCCTTCAGAATGGACTGGTTGGATCTCCTTGCAGTCCAAGGGACTCTCAAGAGTCTTCTCCAACACCACAGTTCAAAAGCATCAATTCTTCGGCGCTCAGCCTTCTTCACAGTCCAAATCTCACATCCATACATGACCACAGGAAAAACCATAGCCTTGACGAGATGGACCTTTGTTGGCAAAGTAATGTCTCCGCTTTTGAATATGCTATCTAGGTTGGTCATAACTTTCCTTCCAAGGAGGAAGCGTCTTTTAATTTCATGGCTGCAGTCACCATCTGTAGTGATTTTGGAGCCCAGGAAAATAAAGTCTGACACTGTTTCCGCTGTTTCCCCATCTATTTCCCATGAAGTGGTGGGACCGGATGCCATGATCTTCGTTTTCTGAATGGTGAGCTTTAAGCCAACTTTTTCACTCTCCACTTTCACTTTCATCAAGAGGCTTTTGAGTTCCTCTTTACTTTCTGCCATAAGGGTGGTGTCATCTGCATATCTGAGGTTATTGATATTTCTCCTGGCAATCTTGATTCCAGCTTGTGTTTCTTCCAGTCCAGCGTTTCTCATGATGTACTCTGCATATAAGTTAAATAAACAGGGTGACAATATACAGCCTTGAACTACTCCTTTTCCTATTTGGAACCAGTCTGTTTTTCCATGTCCAGTTCT
The DNA here is from genome assembly GCF_027580195.1 of Bos mutus. Classification (NCBI taxonomy): domain Eukaryota; kingdom Metazoa; phylum Chordata; class Mammalia; order Artiodactyla; family Bovidae; genus Bos; species Bos mutus. Next base: position 55,532,948 of record NC_091617.1, read on the forward strand.
AACTGTTGCTTCCTGACCTGCATACAAATTTCTCAAGAGGCAGATCAGGTGGTCTGGTATTCCCATCTCTTTCAGAATTTTCCACAGTTTATTGTGATCCACACAGTCAAAGGCTTTGGCATAGTCAATAAAGCAGAAATAGATACTTTTCTGGAACTCTCTTGCTTTTTCGATGATCCAGCGGATGTTGGCAATTTGACCTCTGGTTCCTCTGCCTTTTCTAAAACCAGCTTGAACATCAGAAAGTTCACGGTTCACGTATTGCTGAAGCCTGGCTTGGAGAATTTTGAGCATTACTTTACTAGTGTGTGAGATGAGTGCAATTGTGTGGTAGTTTGGGCATTCTTTGGCAGTGCCTTTCTTTGGGATTGGAATGAAAACTGACCTTTTCCAGTCCTGTGGCCACTGCTGAGTTTTCCAAATTTGCTGGCATATTGAGTGCAGCACTTTCACAGTATCATCTTTCAGGATTTGAAATAGTTCAACTGGAATTCCATCACCTCCACTAGCTTTGTTTGTAGTGATGCTTTCTAAGGCCCACTTGACTTCACATTCCAGGATGTCTGGCTCTAGGTCAGTGATCACACCATCGTGATTATCTGGGTCGTGAAGATCTTTTTTGTAAAGTTCTTCTGTGTATTCTTGCCACCTCTTCTTAATATCTTCTGTTTCTGTTAGGTCCATACCATTTCTGTCCTTTATGGAGCTCATCTTTGCATGAAACGTTCCTTTGGTATCTCTGATTTTCTTGAAGAGATCCCTAGTCTTTCCCATTCTGTTGTTTTCCTCTATTTCTTTGCATTGATTGCCGAAGAAGGCTTTCTTATCTCTTCTTGCTGTTCTTTGGAACTCTGCATTCAGATGTTTATATCTTTCCTTTTCTCCTTTGCTTTTCGCTTCTCTTCTTTTCACAGCTATTTGTAAGGCCTCCCCAGACAGCCATTTTGCTTTTTTGCATTTCTTTTCTATGGAAATGGTCTTGATCCCTGTCTCCTGTACAATGTTACGAACGTCATTCCATAGTTCATCAGGCACTGTATCTATCAGATCTAGGCCCTTAAATCTATTTATCACTTCCACTGTATAATCATAAGGGATTTGATTTAGGTCATACCTGAATGGTCTAGTGGTTTTCCCTACTTTCTTCAATTTAAGTCTGAATTTGGCAATAAGGAGTTCATGGTCTGAGCCACAGTCAGCTCCTGGTCTTGTTTTTGCTGACTGTATAGAGCTTCTCCATCTTTGGCTGCAAAGAATATAATCAATCTGATTTCAGTGTTGACCATCTGGTGATGTCCATGTAGAGAGTCTTCTCTTGTGTTGTTGGAAGAGGGTGTTTGTTATGACCAGTGCATTTTCTTGGCAAAACTCTATTAGTCTTTGCCCTGCGTCATTCCATATTCCAAGGCCAAATTTGCCTGTTACTCCAGGTGTTTCTTGACTTCCTACTTTTGCATTCCAGTCCCCTATAATGAAAAGGATATCTTTTTTGGGTGTTAGTTCTAAAAGGTCTTGTAGGTCTTCATAGAACCATTCAACTTCAGCTTCTTCAGCGTTACTGGTTGGGGCATATGGATTACTGTGATATTGAATGGTTTGCCTTGGAAATGAACAGAGATCAAAGAACAGTCGTGGGAATTCTGCAAGTGAAGATTTTTCCTGATCAAGAGCAAAGAGTTAAGTCTTAGGTAGGAATTTTTGGTCCTCTCTTAGTTTAAGGAGATAGTCCTGTTTCTAATGGCCAGAGAAATTCGGCCTATGTCATTGATTCTCCAACTGCTGTTGCTCCATGTTGCCCACAGTTTGGGCGGACGGATACTATTTCCAGTTTTGTCTGAAATCCACACACAGTCTTCTACCTTGCTGAACTGGATCAGAGCATGAGGGAACCAAGAGCTTTGCTATGTCTAATAAGACTCTCCATGCCTTTCCCTCAGACCTGAGACTCTCATGTTAGGGGTCATGAATGCCCATTGATACGGATGTGTGCCGGAGGGATTCAAAGTCACTGGAGAAACTAGATCATCAGTTTTATTCAAGTGTAATAGATGTCTAGTCAACGCTATGGTTTTTCCTGTGGTCATGTATGGATGTGAGAGTTGGACTGTGAAGAAGGCTGAGCGCCGAAGAATTGGTGCTTTTGAACTGTGGTGTTGGAGAAGACTCTTGAGAGTCCCTTGGACTGCAAGGAGATCCAACCAGTCCATTCTGAAGGAGATCAGCCCTGGGATTTCTTTGGAAGGAATGATGCTAAAGCTGAAACTCCAGGACTTTGGCCACCTCATGAGAAGAGTTGACTCATTGGAAAAGACTCTGATGCTGGGAGGGATTGGGGGCAGGAGGAGAAGGGGACGACAGAGGATGAGATGGCTGGATGGCATCACTGACTCGATGGACGTGAGTCTGAGTGAACTCCGGGAGTTGGTGATGGACAGGGAGGCCTGGCGTGCTGCAATTCATGGGGTCGCAAAGAGTCGGACATGACTGAGCGACTGATCTGGTCTGATCTGATCTGAATAGATGTACAACAAAATCAGTTTTTTATTCAAATATAGTTGATTTACAATATTGTCTTAGTTTTGGGTATATAACAAAGTTATTCAGTTATATACATATATATAGTCTTTTTCATATTCTTTTCCATTATGGTTTATTACAGAATTTGAATATATTTCCCTGTGCTATACAATGGGACCTTGTTGTTTATCCCTTCTATCTGTAATAGTTTACATCCGCTAATCCTAAACTCCCAATCCATCCCTCCACCACCCCCATTCCCCTTGGCAACTGCAAGTCTGTTCTTTATGTCTGTGAGTCTGTTTCTGTCTTATAAATAAATTCATCTGTTTCATATTTTAGATTCCACATATAAGTGATATCATGTGGTATTTGTCTTTCTGACTTAGTATGATCATCTCTGGGTCCATTCATGCTGCTGAAAATGGCATTATTTCATTCCTTTATATCAGATCAGATCAGATCAGATCAGTTGCTCAGTCGTGTCTGACTCTTTGCAACCCCATGAATCACAGCACGCCAGGCCTCCCTGTCCAGCACCAATTCCCGGAGTTCACTCAGACTCATGTCCATTGAGTCAGTGATGCTGAGTAATATTCTATTGTGTATATATATATATATATATATATATATACACACACACACACGCACACACCATATCTTATTTATCTGTTCATCTGTTAGTGACATTTAGGTTGCTTCATGTCTTGGTTATTGAAAATTGTTCAGCAGTGAACACCAGGAAGCATGTGTATTTTCAAATTATGGTTTTCTTTGAATATATGCCCAGGAGTGGGATTGCTGGATCATATGGCAGCTCCATTTTCAGTTTTTTGAGACATCTCCATGCTGTTTTCCATAGTGGCTACACAAATTTACACTCCCACTGACAGTATAGGAGGGCTCCCTTTCCTCCACATCCTCTCTAGCATTTATTATTTGTAGATTTTTTAATGATGGCCAATCTGAGCAGTGTATGGTGGTTCCTTATTGTGGTTTTATTTTGCATTTCCCTAGTAATTAGCAATGTTGAGCATCTTTTCATGTGTTTATTGGCCATCTGTGTCTTCCTTGGACAAAGATCTACCTAAGTCTTCTGCCCTTCTTTGTTCATTGAGTTTTGGGCTTTTGTTGTTGTTGTTATTGAGCTGTTTTAGCTGTTCATATATGCAAAATTTGAATGAATTTGTAAGAAAAAAAAACATTCAAGTTGAAAGAAATGCCAGGATGAATGATTGCCACAGGGGCTCTGGCAGTATGAATATACCCTTCTCTAGGGTCAGGGCACCTCAGGTGGAAGACTTGAGGAGTTCTGCCCTCGGACCACACACACACACCAGTCCCACCAGGACTGAGGCGCTGGAAACACCAGAGATGACTCCCATCCTGGCCATTCATACTCCCCATGCTGAGAACTTCACTAAGTATTTTCTAGGACTGGCTTCCTGAGATCAGAGCATTTCATCCTAGGTGTTGAATATGGGGAAGGAGTAGAGAAAATTTTGAGTTTTGGCCTTGAGCAGAGGCTAGAGTGTATAACTAATATAAAGACTTTATTATAAAACCACTCCCCAAATCACAACTCAAGTTTATGCTGGTAGCAGCATGATTTTAGAACTTTGGTTTCATATTTCTAGAAAAGATATTCCAGTAGTCTCAAGTCCAGCAAAAGAAGTAAAAGATTTGAGTAAAACAGTGTAATAAAGAGGGGAGGGATGAATGGCTTCAGTGTGTAAAGATACAGCTTTATATTCAGAGAAGGGAAAAAGCAGAATATGGTTGGAAGGAGCATAAAGCTCACGTAGTTCAATCTTCCATCGAAGTTTTCACCACCTCCCTGTCTTATTGTTAACTTGGCTTGGATGCTTCCAGTCTTAGGGACTCATTTCCTCCCTACTTCATTATTATGCCAAACTCTGACTTCGAGAACTCTGACTTGGCTGAAACAGAAAGGGATTTTCCAGGTGGTGCTAGTGGTAAATAATCCCCCTGCCAATGCAGGCGACATGAGAACCTTGGATTCAATCCCCGGGTCGGGAAGATCCCCTGGAGGAGGGCACACGGCAACCCACTCCAGTAGTCTTGCCTGGAAAATCCCATGGACAGAGGAGCCTGGTGGGCTACAATCCAAGGGTCACAAAGAGTCGGACACGACTGAAGTGACTTAGCACGCACACATGAAACAGGAAAACGTGCTAGGTAAATTTTACTTTCTCTATTTTTGCTACTAAAAGGAAGCAGCAGCTGTGGGCACAGTTTAGGAAGGGTGCATCAAGACGTAGTTGAGGTGGAAGGTTAGCTGCAGAGATTTCTGCAGATCAGAATTCTCTGAAACCAAATCTTCAAAAAGCCAAGAAACATACTAAGAGTTTTGACTACAACCTAATATTGAGAGAGTGGATAAGGGGAAAATACTAACGATTGGTTATTTTATTTACTTTGTTTTTAAAAAAGGTTTATTTGTGTTGGTTGAAGTTGTTTTTGTAAACTTATAATTTTAATAATAAGATTGGGAGGGAATGATAATATCTGCTGTCAATTAACATGTTGTTTACCATTCAGGTGATGTGGCAACACAGTATTTCCAAATGATGTCAGCAAATCAAAATGTGGAATCAGGTCATTATTTGCCAAATGAATAACAAAGGTACAGAGGTCATACTAATTGTGATGGAAGGTCAAGTGATGATGAAGATGCCTACCAGCGTGCACACACATGCTAACAACTGATGCCACTTGGATAATTCCAAGAACCTTGGGGTGGGGTAAGTAGAGATAGTGGATGGTTTTCCTGCCAGGTAAACTGAAATATTTTTCACTAATCACTTAAACTTATACACAACGTGGGTAAGAACTGCCATTCTACCTACCCTAACTTTTTTTTTTTAAGAAATTGATTGATATACCAAAGTGTTGATCTAAAGCATGTGAGACATAAAAATCCCCTGGGGAGCTTTTTTTAAAGACAGAAAAAAAAGATGCCACCCCCAGGGGATCTGATTCAGTAGGGTTGGAGTGTGAACCAGGAGTCTGTATTTAGTAAGTTCCCAGCTGTTCTATTGGTGCTGGTGATGTGGAGACATTTTTTTTTAGGGTAACTGAAAGGGAACTTACTATACGCATGAAGTGTGCCTTTACTACCAGAAGGTGGCTCCATAACATATTAAATCAGGCACTTTATAGCTAAGTAGCTAACAAAAGAGCATTGACTTGGCTAAGCAAAAACAAGCTAACTGGAAAGATAAAGATGTGGAGCTTCCCTCAATTACATTTTTTTTTAGTGAAAGGGGTGGGTGGGAAGGGAGAATGGAAGAGGCTGCAGGAATATGGTGTGCTAGAAGGAATAAATGGACACTGAATTAATTTTACAATCATTTGTTATTTAGCTTTTCTCAAAAGTATTATAGCAAACATGTGTTGTTAAAGGAAATATTTAAATACATCAGAAACACTTGATGTCTAGTAAATAAAAAAAGGCAGAGATGCAGACTTCCCTGGTGGCATAGTGGCAAAGAATCTGCCAGCCAACGCAGGAGACATGGGTTCGAACCCTGATCCTGGAAGATCCCACATGTCATGAAGCAACTAAACCCATGTTGTGTGCCACAACTGTGGAGCCCACACGTCATAGAGCCTGCACTCCACAACAAGAGAAGCCATGGCAATGAGAAGCCCATGCACTGCACTAGAGAATAACCCTCACTCCTCACAGCCAGAGAACTAGAAAGAGCTCACACAGCAGGAAAGACTCAGCACAGCCTAAATAAATAAATAAGTAAAATTATCTTAAAAAAAAAAAAAAGACAGAGAGGCTCAGAGGCTCTTCCTGATCATCAAGCTTTCACATCTGGAGGAAAAATCTCAAGGCTGGTACTGCTACATACACTCACTCTTGTCTTGTTACAGAATCCTGGTTGTTGACCACAAATACCAGGTAGGCACAAGGTGGAGCCACATATGGACAATTCCTGTTTAAGCTGCTGCCGCTCCTTACTCAAGTTCTTAAAGACGCTCACCTGGGTCTGGGTCACAACCACGAGGTCTCTGGCTCTAGCCCGAATCAACAAAGTGACTGACCCCCAGGTCCTGACTCATTCCTCATGTCAGGAATGTCTGAGGTGTATCATACACGTCCACAAGGCAGTGTGCTTGGTGACGACTCTTTCCACGGAGGCTCCTGAATGTCCCGAGCTGCTACAATGATGTCACTCTTCCTGAAGGTAATTGTTGCTGTTGTCATCATGTCCCCAGCACTGCCCATATTGGGGACATTTCTTCACTCTATTCTGATCCTTATCACATTGTTTTGGGAGACTGTATTGGGGAAATGGGGCTGAGAATGACTAGAGATAAACTGCTGGTATAAGGCGCAAAGCAAAGCAGGCTTACACTCCATTTCCTCTTTCATTTATCTGGCTCATCATTTCAATTCCTCACCCTCACCACATCCTCCAGCCAGGGAAAAAAGTCATGAATGAGGCATCACTGTGGAACTCAAAGCATCGTACAAACTCCCACCTCCAGACCATGGTCCCTGGAACAAACACATGCCTGGTTGTAATGCTCTTTGGGCCGTTCCTTTCCCATTAAGCACACAGCCTGGGAGAGAAGGTAACACAGGGTCTTGGAAGTGGGGGCCGGAGCCAGCCTCAGCCTCAGCATCATTAAGTTGACATGTTTCCTCTGAAGCTCTTAGGGTGCCTTCAGTCAAGCAAGACCCAGGCCATCTTGCCCTGCCAACCAGACATATCCAAAGGACAAGCCGTTTGCTCTGGGACCATCAGTGTTCACTTTTGAAATGATTCCAAAGAAAATGAACCGTCTTTAACATTTCCAAAATAATGTAGCCTCCAAGACAGGACAAAGCCTGCAGTCACCTCTTCAGGAATTCAATAGGGTCCTTAATCAAGTAATGGAGAAAAACAATTCCAGAAAAGAAAATAAAAGTTGAAGATGTATTCGCAGAAACAGGTTTGATTAATTGATGAACATTTTGATGAGAATTTCAAGTGATGAAAATAATCCCAGAGGAAGTCAGGCTGTCTACTGTGGCCCTTGAGTTATAGGTCCTTGGAGATAAGAAGTAAGAACCAAGAAGCAAGCACCAAAGTTTCAAAGGTGCTCTGTGCACCAGAGTTTCTGCATGCTTTTTCACTTTTTTCCTGCTTAAATAACTGATTTCAATAACTTACCCAAATGACTGTATTTCTCTAACAATTCTTCATTATGCTGGCCTTATCTTCTATATACAGTATGGATCATTTTTCTCTCCTTCTCAAAAACTTGCAATGGCCCCTTTTATCTGTAAAAAAGGAAGTCCGAACTCTTTAACATACTGTGGTCTTAAACATCCTTTACCAGGTTTGCAATAATAATAGGTAACATATGATGAGAAGCCATTGGCACAATGATCAGGAGACTGGGGTCACAGTTCTGCCACTAGCTATGAGCTCTAGGGCAGAGCTATGTAGCCTCTAAGCGTCAGTGTCCTTTGTCAAATGGGGCTAGGAAGAGTATTTAACTCATTGAGCTCTTGTGATGGTCCAATGAGAGTAAATGAGTTCTATTTTCCATGTATCCCTCGCGTGTTATCTGTTTCTCATATCTCACATTCATTGTCATAGCTTTGCTTATGTTTTCCCAGCTATACAATCTGTTTCATGCACCAAAGCCCTCCACCCATTTTCCACTTGTAGAAACTCTTCTCAGAATTCCAGACCTGGCTTGAAATGCCACCTTCTCTTTAATGCAAATCTTGGCCCTTCCCCCATCAAAATGTAGTTGTCCTCCACATGCACCTCTATTATTATTACCCCTCATTCAGCCTCACATTACATTTTGAAATTCACATATTTGATTCTCTTTTCTTCTGGATTATATATTATCTGACGTTCATCATATGCCAGCTTTTAACTTTTCCTCCATTCCTAGCACTTATCAAAATGATTTGCACAGGATCAACACTCCCTTGGTTGTAACTGTCAATTAAAATGGACTTGCTTTAAAATTCAATCCTCCTATTAATTTAGTCTCCTCTCTGCTTAATTTCAGAGAAGGCAATGGCACCCTACCCCAGTACTCTTGCCTGGAAAATCCCATGGATGGAGGAGCCTGGTGGGCTGCAGTCCATGGGGTCGCTAGGAGTGGGACATGACTGAGCGACTTCACTTTCACTTTTCACTTTCATGCACTGGAGAAGGAAATGGCAACCCACTCCAGTGTTCTTGCCTGGAAAATCCCATTGACGGAGGAGCCTGGTGGGCTGCCGTCTATGGGGTCGCACAGAGTCAGACACGACTGAAGCAACTTAGCAGCAGCAGCAGCAACAGAAGCAGCTGCTTAATTTTTTTCATAATATAGTATGTAACAAAATATTAACTATTCATATTCTAGGTATTAATCTATATTTTAAAATTGGTTTTTCCGAAGCTAATGTGGCATAGTATAACAATCCCACTTGTAATTTGGTCTCCAAGACAGTATGACAGAAAAATTATTCTCTAATACTTAGAAATTCTTAGCTGGGATTTTTAATGCAAGTCTATTTTTTCATTATAAAAGTGATATTATAATGTTATAAAACCTCAGAAAAGACAGTGAAAATGCAGTGCATATTCCCACCTAGCAAATGAGTTTATTTCCTAACGCCCTGTTACTCAAAGCATGGTCTGAACCAGGAGCAGCAGAAGCAGCTTGAATCTGGTTAGAAATGAAGACTCTCAGGCCTGTCTCAGACCAACTCAATCAGAATATGGCTGATTTGCACATTAAAGGTTGAAAAGCACTGCTCTAAGGTACTACCTGGAACCCAGCAGGGCATGTTTACTGAGCATCTCCTTCCTTCTAACAAATGTTTATAGAACACATGCTACATGCCAAGTACTGTACTAGAGGCTGTGTCTTCACCTGCAAAATTTCTTCCAGGACTGACTCAAGAATATATGGAGAGCACGCTATCTTCTTTTGAATGTTTTCTTACACGATCTAAGTAGTTTTGACTGAAAACTGCCAGAGGTGCAAAACGTCTCATTCTGAAGTGGTTCCTCTTCTCTTGTTCTCTCTCAGTGGTATCTCTCAGTTTAAGGTTTAATGTGTTCTTATTCTGCTCCTTCTTTCCACTAAGAGCTCAAAAATAAGGGGGAAAAGTCATTGAAATTAACATTCCAGGTAAAGCTGAAAGAACACTTTTTGTTTTCTTTAGGCAGCTTTTGTTTGAGTTTTTTTTTTAATTGTACATTTAAGGAAGCCCAGAAAAGATGACATTTCAAAAGTAAATCTTGGGATACTCCTTCAAGAATATGGGGTGGGGGTGAGGGGGCATTTCATTGACTAAAACTGCTAGGTGACAGTCATTCCCAACATGTACAGCACTTACACTGAAGTGCTCTCTAAAAATCAGAAGCTGCATGATAAATAGTGTAGACTTTCTTTTCATTACCAAGTCTTCCTTGTGGTTCAGCTGGTAAAGAATCCGCCTGCGATGCAGGAGACCTGGGTTTGACCCCTGGGTTGGGAAGATCCCCTGGAGAAGGGAAAAGCTACACACTCCAGTATTCAGGCCTGGAGAATTCCCTGGACTGTGTAATCCATGGGGTTGCAAAGAGTCGGACACGTCTGAGTGACTTTCACTTTCATTTTTCACTCACTCCTTCAGGAAACAAACAAAACTTTTGGTATTATTACACAGCTCAAAAGGCTGAAAAGCAGGTTTAAACGAATGTTAGTAATAGGCTAGAAGAGGAAATTTAATAAAATGTCAAAAGGGGGCACTGTATAGCAAGAGTTAAGTGTACAGAAAGTTGCTTTGCTGCTGTGTAGTTACCTTGGAGATGAGGAGGTGCGGCCATTCAGTGATTAAGTGTCAGCTGACCTGTAGGTCTGTTTGTACAGGAGCCTTCTGTCTGCTTTTGGCAGAAGTTGCTGTTTCCTTTTCCCGGAAGCCCTCCGGAGTCACTGGGGAGCTGCCTGGCCTGACACCCTCCAGGGTCCCACCATCAAGGTCTGGTTGTTTTTCTCCATTTGCCTATTTGCCAAGGGTGTTCCTGTGGTTATCTATGTACAAAGTTCTCATCATTACAGAGGCCCTATAGTTTACACCGTGGAAAAGGACCATCTGAGAGTGTAGGGAATATTGAAGAAAGCACAAAAATGGGTTTCTGTGCCCACAAGCCTCTGGGCTCAAGGATCTTATTCCAAAATGGGATTTCCAAATAGGGCCGCCACATGAACTGTTCCCAGAAGGCTCCCGGACTTTTCATTTCGAATATGAAAAGGGGGTCGTACCACCAACCTACCACCAACCCTGCCTGACTTTTAGGGATACTGTGAAGAGCAAATGGGACAAAGAATTTGGAAGAAGGTTCCAAACAACAGGCAATACAAATGTAAAGTATCATTATTGCCATTTCTGCAAAATGGGAATAAGTAGTGTGTACCTGGGAGAAGGCAATGGCACCCCACTCCAGTACTCTCGCCTGGAAAATCCCATGGATGGAGGAGCCTTGTGGGCTTGTGGTGCATGGGGTCGCTGGGAGTCGGACACGACTGAGCGACTTCACTTTCACTTTTCACTTTCACGCATTGGAGAAGGAAATGGCAACCCACTCCAGTGTTCTTGCCTGGAGAATCCTAGGGGCGGGGTCGCACAGAGTCGGACACGACTGAAGTGACTTAGCAGTAGCAGTGTGTACCTGAATCTTAATTAGGTAATGGTTGAAATACAAACCATCCTTGATACTGTCATTCAGATATGATACAGTGCTCTTTTCTCAGCCTCTTTATCTCTCATATTTCTGCTGTCTGTATGGTTTATTGGAAATGTTATATACTCCCTGGGTAATTGTCATTGTGCGTGTGTGTATGTGTGTGTGTGTGTGTGTGTGTGTGTGTAAGGGAAAGAAGGAGGGCAACGTGTGGTTGCGTTTAACCTCTGTGCTGACAGTGTAAAAGGCCAGCGGAAAGACCTGTCCGATCCAAGCTCTGACTCGTCCAAGCGTGCATGTTGCCCTGCCCGCAGTCTCTGCGGCTGCTATAAGCGAAGGAAGGCGGGAGTAACAGAAGGTGGGGGTCGGGGCAGGCAGCGGAGGGGTGGGCGCCGTTCAGAGGGGCAGCCCGTGAGGGCGCGGGCCAATCGGAGCGCCCTCTGCCAGCGGCCAATCACAAGCCGCCTTGCCCGGCAAATCTGCCCGGCACTGCCGGGCGGGGCCGCCGGGAGTCCGGGTGCCGCCGGTTACACTTCTGAGCGCCTTCTGGAAGCCACAGGGCAGGGGGAACAGTGCGGAGGAGCCGGAGGAGGGAGATCAGGCAGGTCCAGCTTATTTGCCAACCCAGTGGCACTCATAAAAGCGTAAATCAAGCAGAGGATGGTGCGTCCGGGCGCTCACGAGTGTATAGACACACCGGCGTGTCTATGTGTCGTGTGGGCACCTGTCGTGTGAGTGGCTCCAGGAGTGGCTGCTCGTAGGACGTTCAGTTTCTGTCAGATTTATTTCGAGGGGCCTAACGTTCCCCCGGTCCAGAGGGGGAGCGTAAGAAGTTTAAGGAAGCTGGGTCTGATCAGATTAAGGGAACAGCGGCTGGGTCGGTGAGCGTGGGGACTGCGGGTGCTGGGGGCTAAGGAATCTCGTCCTTGCCCCGCGTCTTTCTGGGGCACGAAGGCCTTCGGGCAAGACTGGCGTGACAAAGGTGGCTGGAGATACTGGAGAACCTGGGCGATGATGATCGCTGAATGAGTGGCACTGGGCTGAGCTTGAACAGCTGACTGACAGAAAGGGATGATAGCATTTAGGAAGGTAAGAAGGAAACTCAGAATGGGGACCATCTGCTCCCCCAACCCCAGCGGGACAAAGACATTGGAGGTCTGCAATGCCGACTGGATGGCCTCACTCCCTTCTCACCTCCACAACGTCCCCCTTTCCAATCTGGCAATTCCAGGTATTCTTCTATTCCTACTTGTATCCACTCTGTTTGTTTCTGCCATTTTAGTGTGGTTAATGGGTTGGGCTGCCTTTCTATTGTGCTGAGAAAATAATTGTCACTGACCTTAACTAAACCTCTTTTTATTTCCAACTAAAAGCTTAACATTGAAGCAGCTCCTGTAAAGAGATTTAAGTACACTGCATCATTGGCAAAAAGGGACTTGAGAATGGAAGCCCCATTTTTGGTTTGTTTGTTTGGGTCTTTTTGTTTTGTTCTTGAATAGACTAATTCTAAGAACATTACCTTCTTAGTGTTGGGGCCAGGGTATGTGAGAGATGTGTTTCCTTGAATCACTCAAAATAAAAAGGAGAGATCAAGGTAATGAATAAAAAGTCATGAACAATTTTAGATCTGGATCAAAATTAACACTGTAAAGTGTTTTCTTTCTCATTTATCTGACCTTGCATAGTGGAGAAACAAGAAACAGATTAGCATTTAAGAAGAGATTCAGAACTAGGACTGAGTATCCAAACACATATTATTGTTGTTGGAAAAGCCAGAAATAGAGAACACAGGTGTTTGTCACAGCCAGTCATTAGGTGTGATGAAGAAGTGGTGTTTGAAGCTTTGTCTATATATACACAGGTGTCTGCCTGGCTGATCTAGAACTGAAGGCTTGGAACCCACTTCTGCACCAGCCGCTCTCCCTCCTGGGGGGTTTGTACTGTGACAACACTCTCATTAGATTTGTCCTTTTCCTTCCATCCAAAAGCTGATTGAAGCTGGGTTTCCAGGGAAGGAGGTTGACTACAGTAATCCTGGTATTGTGTGCTGGGCAAGGTCTAGATTCTGATACTTGGAAAGCACTGCTAGGAGCAGGGGAGTGGACCACTGCCAATCCTTTCTCTCACCTGGAGACATAACAATTGCCTTCATCCCTAGACTACCAGGCAAACTCCCAAACATCCCTGGGAGCAGTCTGCCTTTTGGTGGCAGACAGGATGACCTCATGCAACCCCAGGCCTTTGCTTTCTATGCATGAGGAAGAGTTGTGCCGGCTTCAGGTGCAGCCTTCCCTGAGTCGCCTCTTCTTTTGGAGGTCTTCCAGGTTCATCGTCTTCATAGGCTCTTGTTGCTTTTGAGCAAGGAGAGGGTTGCTAAATCTCTTTATGGTTATGATCACTTGTGTTTTATCAGCATTGACTATGGCTCTCTGGGAAATATCAGACGGTGGTGCTTCAGAACAGGTCTTTTCCTTGTTTAATTGACGCCTGTGGAGTCATTGCTGAAATGATGCACAGGCCTCTTTCAACATGAGTCATTTGTCTTTAGGCTTTTTGATGGAATGTTTTGTCAGGTGGTACAGCAAATAGAATGTGTTTGCAAACAGAATGGCATCTTAGGCAGGCACAAAATGACTCTGTCGTTTGGGGCATGTCCGGGTAGGCTGTACTTCCTGCTGTACTTTTGACGGTTCAGACCACAGCAGCAACTCTGCCCATGATGTGGCTGGGTACTCTGACCCTATGACTCCAGAAAGGAGCTGGGCATTTGTTCTTAATTTGTAGGGTTTCTCCAGTTACTAGAATTGCCAGAGTTAGCAAATAGTGGGGCCTTCTGCTGTAACTGGAAATTCTGTGGTTATCCACCGAGGGGGCACAGAAATTTGCTCAGCCACTGCTTTGTGAAGTCCTGTCCTTCTAAACAAACAAACAAAAAAAGTGTCCTTGACTGCTCAAAAGATACTGACTCATTGCTGTGAATGTCCTTTTCCCAGCAGCGGATGGGACATGAGTGTATGCAAAAATATAAAGCTCAGAAGACGAAAATCACATATTAAATGCTAGCCATTTGTGAACCCTTTCCCCCTTCTCCCCCGGCCCCTGCACCCCTGCCTCGATGCTGGTTCTCCTTTGTCTACCTTGAGCTTCATATTCCCCAGCTAAGGACTAGCAGTCGAGTTCTGCCAGGACTTGTTGAGAGATTCTGGAATATAGACAGCCATTCGGGAAGTGGAGGCCACCATCTTCCTCCCTGTTCCTCTTTTCCTTCTCCCTCATCATCACCTTCATCATAATAGTTATTATTCACTGAGCACACGCACACAGCACTCTCTGGCATATATTACCTCAAACCCTTACACCTCCAAGATGGGCAGTAACCTCATTTTAGAAATAAGAAAATTATTGTCCAGAGAGATTAAGTAATTTTTTTCAAGATCACACAAGTAACAAACAGTAGAAGTAATATTTAAGCTCCTATGTAGCTGGCTCCAAAACCCATGCACTCTCCCTGTGCCCCTAAGGAGGCCCTGGGAAGTTCAGAGCAGCTAGAGGGAGGGAAGGGGGAGAGTTCTGTAACTGCAAACTAGTTTTCAGACTGTCCTCTGCAACAAATGAAAGAATTTTTAAAACTGGGTGATTTTTTTTATCTGACCAATTATATATCACTGTCTAGCTAGATATATACATAGATATGTATACATATTATATATCTATTATATATATATATATCAATTCAGTCGCTCAGTCGTGTCCGACTCTGCAACCCCATAAACATCAGCATGCGAGGCCTCCCTGTCCGTCACCAACTCCCAGAATTTACTCAAACTCGTGTCCATCGAGTTGATGATACCATCCAACCATCTCATCCTCTGTCGTCCCCTTCTCCTCCTACCTACAATCTTGCCCAGCATCAGGGTCTTTTCCAATGAGTCAGTTCTTCACATCAGGTGGCCAAAATACTGGAGTTTCAGCTTCAACATCTGTCTTTCCAATGAATATTCAGGACTGATTTCCTTTAGGATTGACAGATTGGATCTCCTCACAGTCCAAGCAACTCTCAGGAGTCTTCTCCAACACCACAGTTCAAAAGCATCAGTTCTTCGGTGTTCAGCTTTCTTTATAGTCCAGCTCACAACCATACATGACTACTGGAAAAACCATAGCTTTGACTAGACAGACTTTTTTTAGTAAAGTGATGTCTCTGCTTTTTAATATGCTGTCTAGGTTACACACTAATGTATGTGTGTGTTGTTGTTTAGTCACTAAGTCATGTCTGACTCTTTGCAACCCCATGAACTATAGCCTGCCAGGCTCCTCCATCCATGGGATTTTCCAAGCAAGAATTCTGGAGTGGGTTGCCATTTCCTTCTCCAGGGGATTTTCCCAACCCAGGAATCGAATCCGTGTCTCCTGCATTAGCAGGCAGATTCCGCAGAGCCACCTGGGAAGCCCCATATATATCCCTGTCCAGAAACAGAAGCCAGTAAGATATCCCCATTTGGAACTGGAATCCAGCAAGTTTTAAATTCAAATGTAGTGCTTAGACCTATTCTGTATGTGCACATGTGCTTGTGTGTGCCAACTCAGGGTGTCTTTACTATGGGTCAGCTCTGTCAGGGTGGCAGTGGGGCAGCAGTGACATGGGAAAGGGCAGGGAAAAGGCGGGGGTTCTGACCTTAATAGAAGAACTGGGATGGAGTTCACTATGTCAGATTTGAGTGCATCTATTGCATTTGCCTAAATCGTGATGGGAGAGAACAAGCGTGAATGTGCATCTCTCAGCAAAGCCTTGATGTGTTATTTTGTGCCCAAAACTGTTAAGAACACCTGTTAATGACCAGTTTCACCCAGACATATTGACCTATCTTGGAGAACCTCAAAACAGTTCTCCCTGCCAACTGCATAGAATAATTTGAGACCTTAAGGGTGAAAAGTCTGGAAAAGTCAGATTTTTTAATTAAAGCTTTAAACTCTACAAACAATTTTGTTCATGTTAGTGAAAGCATGATTTTTTTCTATGGACAATAGACTGATAGGAAAATTTTTCTCTATAATGTCTGTGGTTTCCGATGAATTCTTCTCTATGTATTTCAGTGTTATTTCTTTTTTAAGAAACCATGTTTTCTCTCTTTTAAAAAATAATATATTTGGTCTATTGGAAAGAACGTTGACTATAAGGGTCTGGAAATTTGATATTGTTGATTCTGGCTGTTTGATACTGTAGAAGTATCTGAATTTCTTAGGTCTTAGTTTCCTCATTTGTAATTAAGACGCTGGATTAAATGAAATTTAGAAATTGAAAGCGAAAACCCTTCAGTCATGTCCAACTCTTTGCAATCCCGTGGACTGTAGCCTGCCAGGTCCTTTGTCCATGGAATTCTCCAGGTAAGAATACTGGAATGGGTAGCCATTCCCTTCTCCAGGGGATCTTCCTGACCCATGGGTCAAACCTGAGTCCCCTGCCTTGCAGGCAGGTTCTATATCTTCTGAGCCACCAGGGTAGAGTCCTTCCCAAATTAAAAATTCTTTGATTAGTTTGAAGGTTTTTTGTTTCTTTTTTTGCCTGTTCACCTACAAACATAGAAAAATGACTGGGTCATTTTTGTGAAGGTTATTTTTTATGCCTTTTCAGAACAAGAAATGCTTTTTGGCATGTGCAGACAAGGACTCACAATTGCTAGAATGAAGCAAAGTCTTCTCACTTTAGCATCATAAAACAGACTGTAGAGTAGTTCAAATTGTACATACTCTGAGTACATTTAAAGAAACCTCATGTTCAGGCCTGTGGGAGAATCAGGCATCAATCCTACTGTCAAACAAGCTTACAACTTAGAGATATTTACACATACACACACACACACGTGTATCCACCATACACAATTTTAAAAAACTAATTGGGTTAAATATTAAAACAGAGATGTAAATAGTGTTACAGATGCACATAGAATGGAAGGATTAATTTCAACTTTTAAGAGTAGCAACTAGGTCTTCCCTGGTGGCTCAGATGATGAAGAGTCTGCCTGCAGTGTGGGAGACCGGGGTTCAATCCCTGGGTCAGGAAGATGTCCTGGAGAAGGTAATGGCAGCCCACTCCAATGTTCTTGCCTGGAGAATCTCATGGACAGAGGAGACTGGTGGGCTATAATCCATAGAGTCGCAAAGAGTTGGACATGACTGAGCACATAGAATGAAGAGATTAATTTCAGCTTTTAAGAATAGAAACTACTTTCTTGAAAAAAATGACATTTGACCTGGAATTTGAAGAATGGTCAGAATTTCAAGAAATATGGCCTGGGGGGTCAGGGTAGGGAAGAGAGCTTTCCATTTGAAATAAAGCAGTTAAGCTTAGGAATGGAGGTATATTTGGGAAATGGCTAGAGGACTGCCTTTGCTGCCCCTCAGGAAGGCTTTGTTAACATCTTTATCATTGCACTTCTCCATCCATCTTCTTCTGCATCATCTGGGTACAACTTGTGTACAGAGAATATGGCTTATTTCCCTTTACAATCCTAAGTCCTAGCACAGGATAGCAGCTCCATCACTGATAACCATTGAGTCAGTCTTTTAGTGCATGGAACAGGACAGTAAGAATGCTGGAGAAGTGGCTTGCAGCCCCCATCATGTTCACCTGTGATCAGAACTAAACCGAACGGATAGGTTAGGTTCACCTTCTGTGAATGCCGTATGCAACACTCTGAATATTTTCCAATCGGTTTCTTGTTATCTTTGCACAATATTACTGTAGCTCAAGATAAGGCTCATCACTGAGCCGCATTGGCCATGGAAATTCTGAGTCAGAGTCAGATGGTCTGCAGGATCAGAAGCAGGTCTCTGGTGTCACTCTGCCCCGGGAACAGTTCTTTCACCCCAAATCCTTTCTGTCTTCCCTCTGCCCTGGTCAGATGTGAGCGTCTCATGTTTCCAGTGTGGCTGCAGCCTCAGCCTGCTCTCCTTTCTTGTTCACTCTTCCCCTTCCTTCCACTGACCTGGCCTGTGTCCCAGCCTCTCCCTTTCCAGCACCAGCCCTCGTGCAGACCTCACTGCCCTCAGCGTTCTCTGCTCTCACCTGGCGGATGATATGCCCTCCTCTCCTCTTTCATCCTTCTGGAATCCTGTCCTTTTCCTATGCAGTCTTGCCTTTGACTACTTGGCAGTTTCTGTAGCTCTTCTCCTGTGGCCCCACACTCACTTCCCACATGTGTGCAGGGAGACGGAATCCCTATGAGAGTAGAACAGAGGGAATCATTACTCCAGTCCTGCATCTGGAAGTTGGATCAGGTCTGGTGCATCTCACTGGGATGGGGACCCAAAATGGCACAAGATCCACTGTGGAACCAGAAGGATATGTTGGTGCCACTCTGGGGATATCACAAACCATGAGCTGGCCCTAGAAGAGACTCATTCGCCTACAGAGGCTGTGGAATCGGAGGCTGTGGAAAACCAAGAACTAAGGCGAATTTACCAGGGCTAACCCAATCAAGAAAAAAAAAAAATCACACACAACCAAAATTGTATCTTAAGTGGGAGCACGTTTTTGTTGCCATCATGTTTCCTTTTTTTCTTCCAGGTGGTCATGGTGAGGAATAAAAAGAGGCTGTGATTTAGTGTTTGTATTAGTAGGTTTCTCTTCTAAGAAGGTTCATCACTTCCTGAGATCCTTTCCCTGCCCCAGTCACACGAAAGCCACAGGAAATTCAGGAATCACGCATATCTGTAAGAAGTAGAACCATGGGTTGGTTTGGAGTACGAATGCTAAAGCCACACTGTCTGGATTTGAATCCCAGCTCTGCCCCTCATGACTGTGACCTTGAGCAAGTTACTTAACCTCTTCGTGTCTCAATGCTCACTAGTATCTCTTCAAAACAGAGATAATAGTGGCACTACCTCATTTGGTTAATTTGAGAATTTAAATAAATTCATAGAGCATGCTAAGAACAACATCTGTCACAAAATAATGCATATTTTTAAAAAAAATTAGTCACGGTAGTCATTTATTGAAAGCCTGTGTCGGGAATGGACAGCAAAAAAGAGTTGTAAAATGCAGTCTGTTCCTTCAGGTAATTTGCAGTCTTGTTAAGGGGCTGACCTTCCAATTAAGCCATGTGTCTCCATGTTCTCTGACCAGATCAGGGTAACTTGAATGGTCATCCCTTCAAGGGGACTTGGAGTTAAGGGAAGGCTACCTGGTGGGTAGCCCAGATTGTGAGTATCAAAGGAGCCTTAAATGCAGTCTGTGGGGAACAGATCAAGAGAGCCAGAAATCCTCTTCAGCTACTTTATCCCCCTATCCCAAACTTTGTCGTCTCCAGCCATCCAAAGCCTTTGGGAAATTTTGACCATGTTGCTAAATGTGCTTCTGCTTTCCTCTTGGCCCCAGAACTTACACTCCTAACCCAGTCATTTTATCACCAGATGAAGAGTAGGAATATTGCAAAATGCTTTCCTTTAAACAAATCTTTTTACGTATTTTATAACACCTTCCCCGGCAGTGGAAGGCTTTCTGATCCCTCCAAACATATGCATCATCCACATGCAAATGCACACATACCACCCATCACCACACCCACACACAGTGCACACACACTGAGCCATGCCCTGAGCCTCACCCTCAGGAGCCCCAGTTCTAGTGCCTGCTATTGCTTCCCCTTTCTAAAAATCCTGCAAGACATGCCCACTGACATTTCAGATCCTATGAGCCTGCTGCTGTCACCTGCATGCTACTGTTTCAGACAAGCTTCTGAGGCTGGGGATTTGGTTTCTGACACGGGCTCTTTCCTGATTTCTGCTCCATGTGACAGGCCGGCTCCACAACTCTCCCTGGCCTCTAAGAGCTTTTAGGTACATGCACACTAGAGGGAATGGTCGTGAAGTGCTTTAGCTCCTGTAACTTTGCCTTCGAGAAAAGCACAAACCACTTTGTAAATGCTGACTAACCCTAATTAGAGTTTCATACCCGGCCTGCAGAGGAGGGATTATTTATAGAAATTGTAATAGGTGGGTGTATTTGTGTGTGTGAAAAGAATTTGAACACACGTCAAGAACCAAATTTAGGTGTAGGAGACCTGTGACTAAATCTGTCTGAGTATTTACACACACGTGGTGAGTAGGAGTTCTTCCACCTTCTCACATCTATAGAAATGTGGGAGTTAGGTTGCTGAATGCCAGTGAGGCTCAAACAGTCCCTGGGAGGATGGCATTAGTAGATCTCTGGGCAGCTCCCAGGTCACGTGGGTTGGCCACAGAGCCCTATACCACTCTCAGGGGATGTCTAGCTCGTGTTATCTATGAGACATCAACAGTCTTTTTTGGATTCCTTGGCTACTAAGCAGTTGACATTTTCTAAGAGAATAACAGGGTTTTGAAAAATAATTTCCAATTATTCTAGAACTACTGGCTGGAGGGCATTATGTCTTCTCAGAGAATATTCTATCAGTACTTTTTTTTCCTCTGTACAGACCTAACAAAATCTAAGTAAAGAAAAAAAAAAAAAAAATAGGAAGCAGTTGTACCTTATAATGCAAATGTCTTAGAGCTTGGAGGTGTCTGCAGTGATGGTGAGAATGGGACATCCTAGACTCTGGCAGACTGAAGGCTTATATACTGAAAGCAATATGCTAAAGTATTGAAGCCAGGCAAAAACACATGCTGAACAGATAAAGGTGAAGGCAGCATCCATCTGTCCATTCCTCCCTCCCTATTCTCTCTCTCCCTTCTCCCCTCCCTTCCTCTCTCCTTCCTCCCTGGTTTGAGTTTAAGAGATTGCCCTGGCAGGAGGTATCTGCATAGACCCTCATAGGAATAATATGAGCACATCGTGTCAGTTTAGCTAAAAAATATTACTGGTGCTTGTTTGCTCATTTTGCTTCTCATTACCTGTATTTTTAAAAAGTTATTTATTTAGAAGGAAAGTATTCAAAGGATATTTATAAAGTGGCCCTTTTGTGTCAGGTACTGTGTTAAATTAGGTGATAGATAAATAAGATTATTCTCTCTGCTCTTAATGAAGTTCTGATCATAAAAGTAGAAAGCCAAAGTTCAAACATTAGGGATAAAAATACACAGGGCACAAAAACACTCAGAAAACCAACACGTTATTGGTAGGAGGAGGAACGCTTGGTAGATTGGACTTCCAAGAGGAGATCACCCTTGGGTTGATATAAAGAGTATAAAGAGCAATGAGTGTGTATCCAGTTGTTACAGGTAGAGAGAAGAATGATGCAGTGCAGGGGTACCAAGGACTGGGAGATAAAGTTTCCTTGAGGAAACCCAAGCATCGATTTCATTTAAACAAAGTAATGGAGATAAGGCCGGGAAAGTAGGCTAATGAGCCTTATGTGTCATGCCAAGATGAAACATTAAATGTTATCCCAAAGGCAAAAAAAGCAGCTAGTTAAAGACTTGATCAGGAATGGATTAGAAACCCTAAGATAACTGCATAGGATGAAGAGAAACAAAATGACCCATTCATTATTAGGGCTGCTGAGGGGTAATATGAGAAATTCATTATCTTTTTCAATCTACTTAATACATATGTGTTGATTATTTTCCATATGCCAGGTCCTCTCCTGGGCACTGGTGATTCAGTGATGATCAATACAGACATGGCTCCTGCCTTCAGAGAACTTACAGTATAGCTGGAGAAATGGGCATTTAATCAAACAGTTATAATACAATACGCTATGTAAGATGATGAGGGAGGTAAAGATTGCTGTTGATACAGCAGGGGTATCTTAACAGGGAGACAGGGACACCCCCCAGAAGAAAGTGATGAATACACTGTAACCTGAAGAACACATCAGAATAAGCCCCCAGGATAAGAGGAATAAGGCTAGAGTATCCTAGGAGATGAAACAATATGGGTGAAGACCTTGAAGAAAGAAAATGGCCCATTTAACAAACCCAGATAGTTCACTCTAGTTTACTGTAGGCAAAGAGGAGGGGGCCAGGAGCAAAGTGACAGATACCGAGAGGTCTTGGAAGCCATGTTAAGGTGATTTGACTGTATAGTCACTCAGTCATGTCCAGCTTTTCAACCCCAAGAACTGTAGCCCACCAGGCTCCTCTGACCGTGGAATTCTATGGACTGTAGCCCGCCAGCCTCCTCTGTCCATGGAATTGTCCAAACAAGAATACTGGAGTGGGTAGCCATTCCCTTCTCTAGGGGATCTTTCCAACCCAAGGATTGAACCATTATATTTATATATATGTGTGTGTGTGTGTATACATATTTAGATTTCAACTAAAATTTTGCTTTCAAGAAAGCTATCCTGAACTTCTAGTCATACATAAGTGACCCTCGCAACCCTCCCAAACTTGTTTACTGTTCTGCTTATTCTGTAAGAATTCTGTCATTTCTGGTTTCATTCTTTCCCCTACCATGTTGGCAGCTTGCAGTGGGAGAGGGAAAGTTAGCTTTGTGTACCGCACCACAAACCAACTGTGAAATGGAAACTTTTTATTAATAGTTACATTACCACATTATCAAATACCATTTATTTTACACATTGACATCTAGGGTTACACCAGGAGGCTTAGTAAAAGCGGGAGAATTTTGCAGTTGAGTATTTAATCTAATTTTTCTCCTACTCTGAACATTTTTCTGTTATCCCTAAACCTTCATATTGTTCTTTCTTTTGTGTTGAAAGGAAAAGTTGTTAAAGTATGATTATCCCAGAACTGAGAAGCCCCATCAGAGCATGACCAAGTGCCCCTTGTGAGGTGTTATTTCACCAAAAATTATGCCATCTGTTCAGAGACAGAGCAGCGTTGTAATTAGCAAGATAGAGGAAGAATTTCTTATTAATGAATTATCTCTACAATATCTTATTTGGATATTAGTGTCTAATGGACATTTAAGGAAGAGAAAGTCTTTCAAAGAAAGATAGATACCCATCTATATAAAATGCCTCCCATACATGGAATTGAAAAACACTTTGACTTGCATAAATCATAGGATATTTGGAGACTGTCTCAGGCAATGAATTCCCTTGATCCCCTGCAGAGTTCTTAAGAGGCTTGGCTCCCCCTTGAGCCCCACAAGGACATCTCCAGGCCAGAAGTGGGACTGTCTGGACAGGCCTTTGAACCAGAGAAGCTTTACTTGCATTTGTTGTTATATATAAATATTTCACTTGACAACATTCCAGGTCTGAAAGCACCATGAGAACCCCTGATTTATTTCAGTTTTCTCTAGCTTATCAAGCCACTTGGGCTAGACCAGGAGCAGCTCTCTGGATTCCCAGACTGAGGTCTGTTCTTAGACAATGGCATGCCCTTTGGCTTCTCAGAACATGAAAAATATGTTGATCTACGTCCTCTGCTTCCAAATGTTCTGCCTTGCTTCAAAACACAGTTGCTTTTTTGCATGGTAAATAAATATGGATTAAATAGGCAACTGATTAAAAATTAAATTGGCTACATGGCCCTCTCAAGTTTTGCTGAAAGTATAATGGTTATTTTTAATACTCTCCCACATGCCCCATGGAAGATGATCAAGTATGATGGATCAAGTTTATCCCATTGGGTTGGCAAGCTTTAAAGATATTATTCATTGGTTTGGGAAACTGCTAAGCAGTCCCCTGATCATGAACCTCGGATCTGTGTTGGCTGTATTTTGTATATCCTAAAGATGCCTCAGCCTTTCCACCCTTATCAGAATGGAGTCAAGTTCTCTATAAATGTGGATTTCCGCCCCCCCACCCCTCCACCAAGGACCTAATTTAGGTACATAAGATAGGAAGCCCCAAGGAGATGTTATTAAAAGATAATTTACATGAGCTTAAGTTGCAGGAAATCTGCTCTCTGGGACTTTTTCTTTTAAATTGTGCAATACCATATTTTATTCTAGCTGTTCCTTTCATCATCCGTTCTGGTTTATTTCTGTCCTCTGTGTTTTCTAACACATTCCTCTTCATTGACCCAGATAACTCAAGCTAGAAGGACACACAGAGATAAATGGAGCTGGGGACATTCAGGTGCTAGGGGAGGGAAGGTGCAGAGAGTGAACTCTACCTGTTTAAAGAAGATGGATGGACCAAAGAGAAGTTTGGGAAAGGATGAGGTGATCTAGGCTCATCTGCCTTCAGCAAGCCTTTAAAGAGCTGTTCACTCAAACAGGCATGCTTGCACTTTGTCTGTGTCAGATCAGATCAGTCGCTCAGTCGTGTCCGACTCTTTGCGACCCCATGAATCGCAGCATGCCAGGCCTCCCTGTCCATCACCAACTCCCAGAGTTCACTCAGACTCATGTCTATCGAATCAGTGATGCCATCCAGCCATCTCATCCTCTGTCATCCCCTTCTCCTCCTGCCCCCAATCCCTCCCAGCATCAGGGTCTTTTCCAATGAGTCAACTCTTCGCATGAGGTGGCCAAAGTACTGGAGTTTCAGCTTTAGCATCATTCCTTCCAAAGAAATCCCAGGGCTGATCTCCTTTAGAATGGACTGGTTGGATCTCCTTGCAGTCCAAGGGACTCTCAAGAGTCTTCTCCAACACCACACTTCAAAAGCATCAATTCTTCGGCGCTCAGCCTTCTTCACAGTCCAACTCTCACATCTATACGTGACCACAGGAAAAACCATAGCCTTGACTAGACGAACCTTTGTTGGCAAAGTAATGTCTCTGCTTTTGAATATGCTATCTAGGTTGGTCATAACTTTCCTTCCAAGGAGTAAGCGTCTTTTAATTTCATGACTGCAGTCACCATCTGCAGTACATGTATTCAATACCTACTATATGCCAGAAACTTACTGAGTATGGAGATATGGGCATGAATTAGATATGATCCCCATCCTCAAAATCTCACAGTCAGCTGTCAGTGACAGACGTGGAGATAATTACCACCAGTGTCCCAAGCAGCACAGGGCAAAGAGCAGTTAAATTTTCATGGTTAAGTCACGTGAGCTCACAGACAAAAGATTGTGACCTGAATCACATACAAGTAATTAAAGTGGACAGGCAAGGGACAATGAGATTTTTCCCAAGGATTCTAAGGGTGTTTTGGGTTTTTTTTAACAGATATTTTGCTGTACTTAATAACCATCAGGCTCAATTCTCTACATACTTTTGCAAATAAGTATGTTCTTAGCTCAGGCCACAGACCTATTTTAATATGCACAATTGCAGTCTGTTCAGATCAAATTTATTGCCATATTCATAAACATTAAATAAGTGAGTCGTAATGCAAGATGCTTTCCTACAAAAGCTGCTATAAACATGTTTAGCATTTAAAGACATGTTCATTTTTATGTCTGTTCTTAATATTTTTTATCTTGTTGTCGTTCAGTTGCTAAGTCATGTTGGACTCTGTGACCCAATGAGCTGCAGCAAACCAGGCTTTTCTGTCCATCACTATCTCCCTGAGTTTGGTCAAACTCATGTCCATTGAGTTAGTGATGCCATGCAACCATCTCATCCTCTTTTGTCCCCTTCTCCTCCTGCCCTCAATTTTTCCCAGCATCAGGGTCTTTCCCAGTGAGTCAGCTCTTCACATCAGGTGGCCAAAGTATTGGAGCTTCAGCTTCAGCATCAGTCCTTTCAATGAGTATTTAGGAATGATTTCCTTTAGGATTGACTGATTTGATCTCCTTGCAAGCCCAAGGGACTCTCAAAAGTCTTCTCCAGCACCACAGTTTGAAAGCATCAATTCTTAGGCACTCAGCCATCTTCATGGCCCAAAGATGTGTGTATCTCACATCCATACATGACTCCTGTAAAAACCATAGCTTTGACTATGTACACCTTTGTCGGCAAAGTGATGTCTCTGTTTTTTCATACACTGTCTAAATTTGTCATAGCTGTTTTTCCAAGGAGCAAGCCTCTTTTAATTTATTGGCTGCAGTATTGTCCACATTGGTTTTGGAGCACAAGAAAATGAAGTATGAGACTATTTACACATTTTCCCTATCTATTTGCCATGAAGTGAAAGGACTTGATACCATGATCTTAGTTTTCTGAATGTTGAGTTTTAAGCCAGCTCTTTCCCTCTCCTCTTTCACCTTCATCAAGAGGCTCTTCACTTTCTGCCATTAAAGTGGTATCATCTGCATATCTGACGTTGCTGATATTTCTCCCAGCATCTTGATTCCAGCTTGTGATTCATACAGCCCAGCATTTCTCATGAAGTACTCTGCATGTAAGATAAATAAGCAGGGTGACAGTATAAGCCTTGACATACTCCTTTCCCAATTTGGAACCAGTCTGTTGCTCCTGGTAAGGTAAGGTGCTCTGGTATTCCCATCTCTTTAAGAATTTTCCACAGTTTGTTGTGCTCTACACAGTCAAAGGCCTTAACATAGTCAATGAAGCAGAAGTAGATGTGGTTTTTTGGAATTCCCTTGCTTTTTCTATGTTCCAGTGGACGTTGGCAATTTGATCTCTGGCTCCTCTGCCTTTTCTAAATCCAGCTTGCACATCTGGAAGTTCTCAGTTCACGTACTGCTGAAGCCTAGCTTGAAGGATTTTGAGCATAATCTTGCTGGCATGTTAAATGAGTGCATTTGTGCAGTAGTTTGAACATTGTTTAGCATTGCCCTTTGGGATTGGAATGAAAACTGACCTTTTCCATCCCTGTGGCCACAACTGAATTTCCCAAATTTGCTGACATAATGAGTGCAGCATCATCTTTTAAGATTTGAAATAAGTTGGCTGGAATTCCATCACCTCCACTAGCTCTGTTCATATTAATGCTTCCTAAGGCCCACTTGACATCACACTCCAGGATGTCTGGCTCTAAGTGAGTGACTACATCATCGTGGTTAACTGGGTCATTAAGGGATTTTTTTGTATAGTTCTTCTGTGTATTCTTGCCACCTTTTCTTAATACCTTCTGCTTCTGTTAGGTCCATACCATTTCTGTCCTTTATTGTGCCCATTTTTGTATGAAATGTTCCCTTGGTATCTCCAGTTTTCTTCAAGAGATCTCTAGTCTTTCCCATCCTATTGTTTTCTTCTATTTCTTTGCATTGGTCACTTATGAAGGCTTTCTTATCTCTCCTTGCTATTCTCTAGAACTCTGCATTCATTTGGGTATATCTGTCCTTTTCTCCTTTGCCTTTCACTTCTCTTCTTTCCTCAGCTATTTGTAAAGCCTCCTCAGGCAACCACTTTGCCTTCTTGAATTTGTTTTTCTTGGGGATGGTTTTGGTCATCACCTCCTATACAATGTTATGAATCTCTGTCCATAGTTCTTCAGACATTCTGCCTACCAGATCTATTCCCTTGAATCTATTTCTCACTTCCACTGTATAATCACAAGAGATTTGGTTTAGGCTGTACCTGAATGACCTAGTGGTTTTCCCTACTTTCTTCAATTTGAGCCTGAATTTTGCAATAAGGAGCTGATGATCTGAGCCACAGTCAGCTCCAGGTCTTGTTTTCTCTGACTTAAAACCTCACAGTTTTATCTTATATCTATCTTAAATTTTTATTCATATCAGAGGCAATATATAGAAGTAGCTCCAAGGGTGGTTTCTGTTTTAGTGGCCCTGGGATCAAATCCTAGATAATAGTTGACTTCAAACAAAAAGTTTAACCTCTCTGTGGCTTAGTTTTCTCATCTGTAAGATGGAAATAATTATAGTACTTATTTCAGAAGTGCAAAGTACTTCACAAGTCCACCCTCACCCTGACACCAGTTGCAAGTTTGGGGGTCTTCAAGGTCACGCTTAGGTTTGACAGTTTGCTAGAAGGACTGGCAGAGCTCACTGAAAGCTGTTATACTCAGCTTCTATTGAATAATGCTAAAGGCCAC
Source organism: Bos mutus (assembly GCF_027580195.1). Taxonomy (NCBI): domain Eukaryota; kingdom Metazoa; phylum Chordata; class Mammalia; order Artiodactyla; family Bovidae; genus Bos; species Bos mutus. The sequence goes on from NC_091617.1 coordinate 55,560,917, forward strand.
AAGTTACAATCAACCACATGAAGAGTCCAAAGAAATCCCAAATGTGGAGCTTCCAGTTGTCTCCTCTGGAGACATGGACAGAGCTGCTGTCCTGGTATTGATATGTAATGAAACACACCAAGCATTGCAAACTGAGGAAGCTCATACAATCCTTGGTGTCCAGAGTCTTTCTTGAGGGTCCACATGCCTGATCTCAGCATCCTGCCCCACAGAGGTCAAGCCTGTTCCTGCATGACTCAAAACCCCTGTCATAAATCACATCCTCAGACTTTTTGATGTTGTCCCAAAGGTCTCAGGTAAACAAAGATACTCTTATCAGGCAGAATATTCCAGGGGCTTAAGAGATTGCCTCCCAGACGCCTAAGACAAAGACCAGATCTCTCTTTGGACAAGGTTAAATTCTTTACTACACAACAAATGTGTTTAAGAATTAAGTAAGATGATCCTTGCAGTGGACTTAGAATATTACCTAGTACAAAACAAGCATAAATTTTGGATATATAGCTATTATAATTAACAATCCTTTTTGATCCTATAGCATCGTATTAGATACCATAGGAAATTTAAAAATTAACAAAGTGCACTATATAATCTTATAGGCGAGATACTAAGATTCAAGTAAAACCAATAGAAGTAGAGTGAGGTGATTACCACAGTAATGACAAGCAGCTTGTGTTAGGGACCAGGAGAAAGGAGAGGTTATTTCCAGGTAGGGGTCAAAGGACAGCTGAACTCACAGCACCTGAGCTGCACTGGGGGGGGGGACGGAGGCGGATTCCGAAACAGGGGGGAGGGCGTTCCAGACAGAGGGAACCGAAGGAATAAACTTAGAGGTAGGAAAGCAAGTGTACCTTCGGGAAACAGAGAAGGAATGCGATGACCCATAGAAGCAACCGGAGGAAGACATGAGAAAGCACTGGACAGACAGACTGAGAGGGGTTTACAATGTGATATGAGCACCTTATGACTTTTCTCGTAGGCACTAGGGAACCAATGACAGTTCAGTTCAGTTGCTCAGTCGTGTCCAACTCTTTGCAACCCCATGAATCTCAGGACGCCAGGCCTCCCTGTCCATCACCAACCCCCAGAGTTCACCCAAACTCATGTCCATCGAGTCGGTGATGCCATCCAGCCATCTCATCCTCTGTCGTCCCCTTCTCCTCCTGCCCCCAATCCCTCCCAGCATCAGGGTCTTTTCCAATGAGTCAAATCTTCACGTCAGGTAGCCAAAGTACTGGAGTTTCAGCTTCAGCATCATTCCTTCCAAAGAACACCCAGGACTGGTCTCCTTTAGGATGGACTGATTGGATCTCCTTGCAGTTCAAGGGACTCGCAAGAGTCTTCTCCAGCACCACATCAAAAGCATCAATTCTTCAGCGCTCAGCTTTCTTCACAGTCCAACTCTCACATCCATACATGACCGCTGGAAAAACCATAGCCTTGACTAGATGGACCTTTGTTGGCAAAGTAATATCTCTGCTTATAGGGCCTAGATAACACTCTGAAAGAGAATATGCTGGCTCTTTTCATGTCTCCAGTCTTCCTCTCCCATTTCACTCTTCCTCCCAAGACCCCCACTTCACTTAGCTAATTACAATTCATCCTGCAAGACACAGCTTGAGAACTACTTCTGGGCACACTTCCATAATAGAACACATTATATGTCATTGGGACCTGTGTTCCACTCACTCTACACAACTGCATCTTGTCATCTCTATATACTCAGTGTCTATGTACTTGTTCAAAGGAAGGTTCAAAGGAAAAAAGGGAGCAACTGAAATCAGAGAGAGACATGAAATCTTGAAACATCAAAAAAGAATTTTAAAAGCAGATGTTTCTTGTTAATTTAAAAAGAAACTAAGACACACAAAGTGAATAATAGTGCCTAAAGTAAGACAGAATCTATAACCGCATGGCAGAGTCTTCTCAAGGTGTCCCAAGGCATTGTAGATAGGAGTAGTAGTATAGTGATAGGCAGAAGGAGAGCTTACTTATATAACACTTAGAAAGCACTTACTAGGCACCAGATAAGCTCTGCTTGATTTATATAAACCCAGTTAATCTTTACAACTCACTGTTGTAAGTACTATCATCATCTCCATTTTTACAAAGAACAAAATTGAGGTACAGAGAAGTTAAGCAAATTGCAAGAGAAATTCTGATAACAACCCTAGGATTGTAAAAACTTGGTCTTGCCAAATTCATTTAATTGCATCAGAATAAAAGACATCCGTAGAGTTGGAGATTGACCTAATGTGGGGCTGTAACTTCAGTTCTTTGTGCTGGCTGGAATAAAGGCCAGTGTTCTTTTCATCTGAGGCACATGTCTCCACGCCAGGCCTCTAATGCCTGAGTGCTCCTGAGCACAGTTGTGTTTGAAGGACTGCCTGCTCACCTGTTCCAGCTGAACAAGTTACTTTTAGTTTTTTTCCAAGACCTCACATCTAGGAGGCTTCTTCTGGACTCAGAACAAAAGCATCCAGTGGTTGAAGGGGACTGTGTAGTGATAACCCAGCAAGCCCCAGCAGAGAAAACATCTTTCTGCCTCTCGGCGGAAAGGTCAGCAGAGGCTTTCAGCAGGTGTGTGCTTGTCAGAACACTTGTCTCCCTGGGTGGGTGTATTTTCCTTCACTTTCCCTGCCATGTGCAATGTACAAACTTCCTTTAAACCCATCATTTTTTGTAACTTAGACCTCTTCTTGTTGGATTTCCCCACTCCTTTTTGCTTTTCCCCTGCAGAGCTCCTGACTTAGTCTGTCATTTACAGGAAAGAGAAAAATCCTCTTGTTTTGAGGGGATCTAGCTGAAGAGCATCCCTGGATCTCAGCCATTCAGCAATTTGTCCAATGAATCTTAAAATAACCCTGCCCTGTGAAAAATTTCAGCCCACGCTAGGTAATTAGGAAGGTGTTTTTCTCAAAGCCCCCACAATAAATTCCATAGAAACGTCCTACAAAGCAATCAAATGCCAGTTGATCTGAAGTAAAGGGAACTGTCACCTGAATGCTAGACAAGAAGCAAACTACTGGCCCATGTATTCAGCTGCATAGTGCAGATCTGTCCCTGCCAACCTGAGCTGGTGAGAGGGGAGAGAATTTCTCCAGCAAGTCTAAGATGAGCCAAAAATAAATACCACTGCCAGGCTTGGGAATGATTTGCTTTTTGCAAATAGATAAATCAATAAGGCCATTTTCAGTTTAAGTGTGCATGCTAAGACCCTTTAGTATCCGACTCTTTGCAGCAGGCTCTTCTGTCCATGGGATTCTCCAGGCAAGAATACTGGAGTGGGTTGCCATGCCCTCCTTCAGAGAATCTTCCCAACCCAGGGACCCAACCAGAGTCTCTTATGTCTCCTGCATTGGCAGGTAGGTTCTTTACCACTAACGCCACCTGGGAAGCCCAGTTCAAGTATATCAAGTATGAAAGGAACATATCTTACTTCTTTGCAGTGCTTAATAATCCTTGTTAAAATAGGGTCATAAATTCCTTTAATTAATTGTTAATGGGTTAGGATCCTTCAATTCTTTAGACAGAAGAGATCCTAAAGCTCATTTCACTCACCTTCCTAATTCGGCAAAGGGAGAAGTTGAACTCCAGTCTGAATCTAAACAAGTTCATACAGGTAATCAGAGCAAAACCCGCACTAGGATTCAAGGCTCAGAGGTGTGTTACCCGCAAAGAAAAAAAAAAAAAAAAAAGCTGTGTTCTCAAATCTAAGAGGGTTAGAGTGCCCTCTGGTGTTGCTACACAGAAACTTTTCATGTCTTTACAAAATTTAAAAATCACTTTAATCTCTCCACAAATTTTACTGCATTGGGGTGAGTGTCAGGCATGTACCTCTGAAAACAAATCCTGTGATCACCATGTTATCAGAAGTAAATGCACAATGCATTTGTCCTACTTCATCAGTAAAGATATGGAAACAATAACATCATCCCTAGAATGGTTTTGTATGGATTCAGGTCTGACAGACCTAGGTTTCTGTTCCAGGCAGCCACTGGCAATCTTGGTAACCTTGAACGAGCTGCTTAACCAGTCTGAACCTCAGTCCTCTCATTGGTAAAATGCAGATAATTCCTGCCCTGCAGGACTGGCAGAGACCAGATGAGATCTCTGACATTTGGTACACAATAAACAATAAATTGAAATTGTTAGTCATTTTAAAATGTGAGCCCTCACAAGGGATCAATCACCAGCAAGCTCATAATGAAGGAACTGAAGTGCAAACACCAGACAGTGAACAGAATGTCCTTGTGATGTTTTTAGCTCTTGGAAAAAAAAGGTTTCCATGTGCCTGGAGGGTCAGAGGGAGTACATTTGTAAAGCAATGTATACTAAATGTATTTAGTACATATTTAGTACATTTAGTATGCAGACAAAGAATCTGCCTGCAATGCAGGAGACCTGAATTCAATCCCCTGGGTTGGGAAGATCCCTGGAGGAGGAAATAGGTATTCTTGCCTGGCAAGTTCCATGGACAGAGGAGCCTGGTAGGCTACAGTCCATAGTGTCGCAAAGAGTTGGATACTACTGAGGGACTAACACATACCTTATCTTACATACTAAATATGTGATTCTTCCAAAATAAAATTTTCCTTTAGATGGTAAAGTTAAAATGGAGCTAGGCCCGATGGCTTTACCACAGATGGACTCTCTTGTAGAGGTAACACCTGTTCTTCAGCACTAAGCACCCAGCAGTCAAAGAATGCTCTAAAAGAAAATGTTTGAAAACCAGATCTTATTTAGGGCCTTGGTCCAGTTCTTTTAGGAGTCTTTATTTATTGACAGGGTAGCCATATTAAAATCAGTAAAGAACAGAGGTGAAAAACAATAGCTGGATGAATTCATCCTTTGGTTTTCATTTCCCTTAACTCCTTACTTATGAAACAAGCTCTCTCAGCTTAAGTGTTCCTGCAAAAATGGCATTAAATCAAGTCCTTTTGCCCCAGTGAACTTTCAAAGTTTCCCTCCTCCTTCCAGTAATCCTCACAGCCATCCTTGTCACACATGTGGGCGGGAGATATCATTATGTACAATACAGGGAGACTTGACCTTTAAATGTCAATGGAAGTGAGGAGTCTGGGATTCTGTCAGTGTTTCTCTTTCACTAGCATTGGAGAGTTGAGAGAGACTGTCCAGAAGCGTCTAAGTGGGAAGCAGGTCAGGGCGAGAGAAACCGCTCACCCGTGCCTCTCTCTTTGTTTTCACCTGACCCGGGCGGGGGAGGGAAGACTGGACTGGACTCTGCCATCCACATACTTATCCTAGATACCACAATCGCTGGGAAGTGTATGTGGATTGTCGCACCGCAAGAGCAGATAAAGAGGTTGATCAGTTTTGTCACCTTGTCCCTGGGGTCGCTTATCCTTTTGGGGAATCTATTACTTCACGTGAGACAAAAACAGCACGTGAGGCCAAGGTATTTATTATTGATGGAAAGTTCATCCTCGGGTTCCTTCATGGCCATAGAGGTGGAGCCTCTGGCACTGCTTCTGCCTGCTAGGTGGCGGATGCCCACGCGGCAGCCCTGCAACTACAGAGCGCTGTGGTCCCCGCTGCTCTCCATGCAGTGCAGTGCGCTGCTCTTGCTGAGCTCGCTTTGTGGGCATAAATCATTAGTCAGCCAATGATGAGGTGTTCCCAGGCTCATAACTTGGAAGTCTCCTCTTTGCGTGGATTAACTCAACAATACTCAGCAGCAGTTTTCCAGCTGCTGTAGTTACTGTGATAGCATTTGTGAAGCTCTCAGTTCCTGATGCTCATCTCATTTTCTACCTTATGCCTTTGTTCTTTTATACATCGTTTTTCTCCTCAGAATGCCCTTGAACATCTATATATCCTGCTTACTGATGCTTACATACTAGCCCCTGTGGTCGTTTCAACTCCAGCATACCATGAAAAAAGATTTTTCATGGAGGAAGCCCATCTCAACCTGAGGGAAGCCTCCCTCGGTTTTAATGACCCCCTCCCCACTCCCCAGGGAGTTCTGCCTGTTGGGCCCAGCACCAGGAGGGAGGGAGGAGGCAAGGAGGGATGGTTTGGGGGAAGAGGAAGCCCGGTGTGACTGGGCCTGGAAAGCCGAGGACCCAGACAGGTATTTGCTCCTGACTAGTTAATATCATGGCACCTCTCACATTGTCATTGAAAATATGTATTCGTGATTTGGGCCTTCCTGGTGGCTCAGTGGTAAAGAATCCACCTACCAGTGCAGGAGAGCAGGGTTTTGGCCCTGGGTAAGAAAGATTCTCTGGAGAAAGAAATGGCAACCCACTCCAGTATTCTTGCCTGGAAAATCCCATGGACCGAGGAAGCTGGTGGGCTACTGTCCATGGGGTCACAAAAGAGCTGGACACGACTGAGAGACTAAACAGCAACAGCAACAACAGAATTTGTGATTTAGCTATAGACCACATCTTTGAAAACTCCCCACGAGGTCTGCCCTCTGCCAGGCCTCTCCTCAGCCCTGCTGGCCTAGGGTTCCCTCTTTCTCTCCCCTTCCTTTCTGGTCTCTCAGTCCCCCTCCCTTTCCTCTGCAGAACAGTTTAGGCCCTTCCAAGCTTCTGTCTCCAGATTTGCACACCCCCACCCGCTGCTTAGTACTGCTGCAAGTATGTCAAAAGCCATTAATACCAAAGATGAATCTTTTATTTGTGCCTCACAAACAAAAGATACCACAGTTATCAGGACTGCCCCGCTTAGAGGATAGCATGAACTGAAAATGACTTTTTTTTCTCTTATCACATGTTCATATTCAAAATAAAGAGTTTACTATGTGCTTTAAAGAGAGCACACGCTCTCTCTTTCTCCCTTTTTTTAAACATGTTGCCCATTTTGTAAGGAGTCTCTGGTGAAAACCTACATCAACTGGCATCAAATTTGTAGAGATTATCCCAGCGATTCTTTCACATCCCTTGTTGCCAGGTCACTTCAGCCACTGCTCTGATACCATGCCCCTCAACACAGCTCTCCCAGGAAGCCCATAATGGTGGTCAGGAGGCAGGAAGATGCCGGGGAGGAAGATGAGCTAGTGATAGCCTTCTCAAGAAGTGAGAGCCAAGTAGTGCTCCATCTGGAGTCTGGCTGTACCACGGCTCCCTGAAGGGCCAGAGAGGGGTCCCTCTGTGTTCTTTGTCACTGTGTGAGTCTGAGAGTGGACCCTGGCACTGAAGAAGTGAGCAGTTTCCAAGTGGCTATTCTTTGGAAACTTGACCTTGCTGATAAGCTCAATACAGAACTTGAGATATATGTTCCTAGTCATTTGTAAAACTAAGCAGTGGTCTCTCCAAACCTTAGAAGAATATCTAGAGCTCTTGATCAAATGATCCTAAGTGGGAATGTTTTTTATTATCTTAGTACTTTGGAAAAAAAATTTTTTAATTTCTTAAAAAGCACAGGTTATTTAAAATGCGAACACTTTTAGTGAAATAGTGTATTTGAGCACCCAAAGCTCATTTTTCGCACATTTTCAAAGAAATACTGTTGAAAAATTCTTAGAAATTATATGAAAATAGAATCTTCTGATCTCTATGTAAATCAAGGCATACAATCTTCTTATTTTCTCAGAAAAAAATTGGCCCTTTGAAATGAATTAAAACATCACCAGATTGTCTCCCAGAACTCTCCAAGATGGATGGACTGTATCAGGAAGAGGTGTTGTTCAGCCAGGCCTCTCATTTTCTGATCACAACTCCATTTGAGATCTGTTCTCTTTTCTTTTCCTCCTTAAGAGATGGGAGAACATTGCTTGTTTTCTTTGGCTTGAACACTTATCTTTTCTTTCTTTATAAAGCCTGGCTACTGCTCTCTTCTCTGCTGTTTGCACTGGTCATCACTGGATCTAGTTGAGTTTTTATTCCCACCCAGACTCCTGCTGCTTATCTGAATGATCTAGCTTCGTTCAGATACAGTGCAAGCAAGATTTTTGGTCTTTTGTGTTTGGGCACCTTTAATATCCTCTTGCTGTATTTTTTAGATGAGGAAGAGTCTTTGCAGCTAAGATATTATTCATTTTCCTGGAATAGTTTTTGGTATGTATTTTACATTAATTTAGAAAAATAAACTTGACATTCAGTACCATTTCAGGTCCACTGGGTAACTGTCAAAATGGCTGCACCTGTTTTCTTGCAAACTGGGCAAATTTGCAATTTGTTGACAGGGTGTAAACTAATAATCAGTGAAAGAATGTGAAATTACAAATCAAACAAAAGTTCAAACTGAGATGAAAATATGCAAGCCCTAATTGGCCACTCTGACGATACTTAACAGAAAAATCATGTCGATTCATTATATGCTTTAAGACCAGGCTTGCAATGGGCAAAATCAATTTTATTTTGACAGACATATTAATAGTATGATGAAGTCCTGATAAAAATTGGGAGTTTTGATGGCTCTTTTAAAAAATAAGCTCAGAATAGTAATTGTCTTTAAAAGAAATTTGCAGAATGATGATCATGTCTATTAGAAGCTCTTTATTGATATTAGTAAAAATATTTCTATGAAATAGTGGATTTCTCTCAACTCCTTTATATGTTTCCAAGTAAATGAAGCATGTTTTTTTTTTTCCTCCTGAATAAAAGTTTCTTCTGGGTTTTATTTCAGATGGGCCGTTTTAGTGTCAATATATACACAGAGACATGCACATAAATACTTTTGACACTGAGAGACCTTAGTTCCAAACCTCTGTAGATATCCCTACTATGAGGTTTTGCTATCTAAATGTTTGCCATAACAACTTATATAAGATGTATTTTACCTGGAATTCACTACCTGAATGAAAAAATCTCATAGTGAATTCACACGTGTGGCAGAGCAAAACATTCAAGTTGCAGGTGCATCCAGGCCAGGAGATGGAGAACGTGTCACATCCAGGGCCCAGATGCTCTTTCAATAGGCTCAGCTGCGCATTCGTGCTCTCAGCTTGCCGCATTACCAAGTGGAAATGTCTTCTAAGAAAGCCAAAAGCCTGTGAATAAAATCGGTGAACCCAAAAGGCCTGAAAAGCCTGTACGTGCAAAGAAAAAAAACGAAGTGATAAAACATGCTGAGAGAAGCGAACTGCACAAAGTGGCCATGGTCACGTCCCTAAAGACTATGCACTAATATTTTCAATATGTAAGAAAATTCAGGAAAAAGCTTCTGAAGAAAACTTCAGAAAAACTGGTGTTTGGTGTTCTAAATGCTTTCTATTATAGAAAGATTATTTATTCTTTATGTAAGTGTTTGAGTGTTTTTGTGATATTTATTAGAACTGATGAGCTTTCCAGGTGGCTCAGAGAATCCACCTGCAATGCAGGAAACGCAGTTTTGATCCATGGATCAGGAAGATCCCCTGAAGAAGGAAATGGCTACCCACTCCGGTATTCTTGCCTGGGACATCCCATGGACTGAGGAGCCTGATGCACTGCAGTCCATGGGGTCACAAAAGAATCTGATGCGACTTAGTGACTAAAACAAACAATTAGAACTGATAGGGTTTTTTTGGGTTTTTTTGATGGATTGGGAAAGTGTTACTGGTTTTTCCGTTTCCAGTTATGATTTATAGCTTTTCCAAAAATCTGCTGTCCAACAGGCTTTAAGCAATAGATTGAGTTTTTAATAGTATTTGTTTATTTGCTGCATTGGGTCCTAGCTGCGGCTCACGGCATCTTTTCACTGTGGCGCACAGGCTTAGTTGGCCTATGGCATGTGGATTCCTAGTTCCCCAACCAGGGACTGTACCCATGTCCTCTGTATTACAAGGCAGATTCTTAACCACTGGACCACCAGGGAAGTCCCTGGACTTGGTTTTTTTGTGTTTGTGTGTTTTTTTCTATAGAAATGAGGATGTTTAGCTCTATGATATTAAAAATAAAAAGTTCAAGAGGAACCTTGAAACTTTCTCTCTTATATTTTCAAGTTGTGTAGTCACTGAATTTATTTATTCTTGTTATTGACATAGGCACAAACTAGAGATTGTTTATAATTAACTTTTAGTGCCAATTTATACTTAGCCTGTATAATACTGTGATTTGAATTTATTTCTTCTGATGTTAATTCTGGATGTAACCTAAAATAAATCCCTTAAACTGAAAACTTCATTTTTATTAGTTAACTCCCACAGCAGATCCCTGAATATGAATATTTAATGAGATTTCACAACATTATTTAAAAACTAGAATTATTTGTTTCTCAGGTCATGTCTTTCAAGTAGAAGATAACATAAATTCCTTAATAATGAAATAATAATAATATGTTGGAACTCATTCTGTTGGCCAAGGATTCTTCTGAATGCTTACCTGATGTAATCACTTGGCACTTACCACAAACCACTGATATTGGTGCTGTTGTGCCCACTTGACAAGTGAAAAACAAGGTACAGCATTTCAGTGCCATAGCTAGTAAGCAGTGGAGCCATAGTCATGAATCTAGGCAGCCTGGCACCAGACCCTAGGCTCTTTATCACTGGGGGAACTTTTCATGTAGCCTATCCAGAGCTATAGTGATTCATCAAGTGAGGTCTCAGGACTCACCGTTGGTAAATCTCTTCTTCTTGAACCTGTATTTTGTACACTACAACTTGGTCCTTCAGGGCTGTGTAGGTGGAGAAATGACTTGGGAGATGCCTGGTGGGAATATTTAAAAGATAACTAGGAAAGAGAGAATTGAGTTGGTTCCTAACCCATCAGTGCTCTGGGGCAGGGAATGGGAAGAGGACCGTCCACTTCCAGCTCACCTTTTGAATGGTGCCCTGTGGGAAACAATCACTGGTGGCATAGCAGACATGCCACTTAAGGATAAAAGAGGTTCAGGGTCGGAGATCCAGCCCAGACAAGTCAGCTGTCCATGTGACTACTAGGGAGTTCTGTCTGGAGTGCTGTTTTTCAGCCTGGTTTTCTTTATAACCATGCTAACGAGAACTTTGGGCCATTTCTATTCCTGCCCAGCGCCCCCACCCCCCAAACAATGACATTTTAATTCCACAGATACACTGCACGGTACATCTGTTTGGGTATTCTCTTTATGCTTTACCCATAAAAAGAAGGGTTTTTCATCCCCCCAAAACCAATTTTTGCTTCCTTGGGGCAGTGTCACCCCCACTGGGAACATGTAGCCTAGAGGCACCAATACGTTGTGTGATTTGAGTAAACACTGGGTGAGAGAGTGGCCTTCAGTAAGCAGACCTGGAAGGGGCTCATGAGCTTCAAGGTTAAAGGGCTCCCCGAGGGCAGGGTAGTACCTAAGGTAGGTGAGAAGAAATTTTCTTGAATATATGAGATCATGTGTTCTTTGACCTGGGTCATCATCCCCACCTCCCCAGATGCCACCCAGAGGTATGTTAAAGAAGATTTTCTCTATTCCTCATTGTTCAGTTGCCAAGTCATGTTGGACTCTTTGCAACCCCATGGACTGCAGCACACCAGGTGTCCCTGTCTTTCACTATCTCCTGGAGTTTGCTCAAACTCATATCCACTGAGTCAGTGATGCCGGCCAACCATTTCATCCTCTTCCCCTTATTCTGCACTTACCTCTTGTTTCATCCTTCCCTCTCTGTTTTAAAGTGTAGTCACTACATAATTGAAAATGCCATTGTGTTGTTGATGGTATGTATCATTTCATGGTGGTGACTTGAATTGTTTGTTTTATTTAGAGACCGGCTTCCCAAGAAGCTTGCTTTACACTCTTTTTAATTAAGTTCAGAAAAATGGCTACTATTCCAGTTTGCCATAAATGGGTAATGAAAGTGCTTTAACTAAAAACTGTTGTGTGTTCACTTGAGATCTCCCAATTCCCAAATAACACCCCTTAGAAAGAGTCAAGCAGCAGTTGGTGTTCCAGATAAAGAGCAAACTGACTGTCCCCTGTCCTGACATAGCAGCTCATTTTCTGCTCCCTGGTCCCTAAGTCACTTGAGTCATGTCAACTCTGAGACCATATGGGCTATAGCCTGCCAGGCTCCTCCGTCCATGGGATTCTCCAGGCAAGAATACTGGAGTGGGTTGCCATGCCCTCCTCTAGGGGATCTTCCCGACCCAGGGATCAAACCTGTGTCTCTTGTCTCCTGCATTGGCAGGTGGGTTCTTTATCACTTAGTTACCACCTAGAAACCCCAATGCAGTGTAGGAGGAAATACCTAACATAGGATAAATGTCCTGCTAACCTTTTCGTGTTCAAATATCTCTTTCCTTGTGATTTTGCTGCTTCAGTAACTTTATTCTGGATTCAGTAACCCAGTACACATATAAAATGCCCTAATTAAACTTAAATATCCTTATATAATGACTTACTAGAAGGCATGATAAAGAAGTAAGATGCCCCAATATTTTTCTTTTCTTGCAAACAAGCTGTGATTTTTCAACTGGCCAAAGGGCTTGGAGGCATTCCTAGAACAAAAAGGTTGGTGAAGAGAGCTGCTCCTCAGACATGGGAAAGGCAGTCCACCAGATTATCATCTGAAGATTTGAAAGTACTGGAAGACCAACCAGAGAAACTGATCCCAAGAAGTCCGAGAGCTTGTTGGCAAAGGATAATCTTACATTTATAAGCAGGGGTGCCAAGCCTGGGAAGACAGAATCACCAGGGGAGCTTTTCATATTTTTCCTTCTCAACTCCCACCCCAGAGAGATTTTTTGACTTTATAGGTCTTGACTGGGATCTTGGCACTTGTGTTTCCTAAAAGCTCCCCCAGGGGATTCTGATGTGCATTCAAGGTTGAGAATCACTACTTTAGATTACAGAGTGCTTTCACATACATTATTCAGGGTTTTGTATACATAAAGAGAGGAAGTAGAAACATTTTAATGCTTTTTTATTGTATAAGGAAACAGGAAGGGACAAGAGTAGTAACTGGAAATGAAAAGCTTACAGAAAAATGTTTCCAAAAATTGGAGGAAAATGCCTTCAGCTGTGTAGGGCTAAAATTAGGGATGATATCAATCCATGGAGTGTAGAACATTAGGGAAAGCCCTGTTTGTTCTTATTTCCTGCTCTGTTGGAATATTCTTAGGATGACAAAAATTCCCTTCACAGAGAAGTTTAAAGATAGTTATCCAGTATTTAATGACTATTATTTTCTAAAACCTTATTTAGTCTACTGTATAAATGATAAATATTAGAGAAGTGAAATGTTTGTTGTTAGACAAAAAGTTTGTTAGAAAATATCATGTTACTATTTCCATGTGCATTTGGGGGCTGTGCATATGATTGGTATGTATAGACAGACAACGTGCCTTCACAGTGATCCTTGCAGCTTTCAGATGGTTATAATTAATAATTCTCCAGATAAAAGTGGCAAGTAACAATTTGGTTGTAGCCAGCCAAAGGACGATATAGAGCCTACTCTGGGCTCTCAGCTTAGAGGAAATAGAAGTCAAGTCACAATGAGGAAGAAGAAAAGTAAGTTGTGATCAGAAAGTAGGATATTGTGTTTTGAGATTTTAAAAGTGGGCAATGACAGAGCTTAGGCAGTGACCCAGAGGGCGAGTGACAGCTACTGTCAACAAGGTAGAGGCTAAGCTGTTATCTCCACATCAGCCAACAAGGTGGAGAGGAACAGTGCTTCAGGTGCAGGAAAGAAAATCTTCCAGACCCTAAGTATTTAAGATAAGGAATTCAGTTGATCACCCCTTTTTCCCTCTAGTTTCCAAGTAACAGAGCATGACTAATAATAACAGTAACAATAGTTCAGCACTTGGTATGTATCAGCATTGTTCCAGGCACTTTGCATGCATTCCAACATTCACAACAATTTTTGTGACAATCGATATGATCATGCCCATTTTACAGACGAAGAAACTGTATAGGGTAAGCAGCTTACCTGATATGCATTTTAAACACTGGTGGACAGAATTGGGATGAGAGAATACTTTATGAAAGCTATCAGCAAAGTGAGTGCATAGAGTCCGAGGAAGGGCCTGGTGAGATATGAGGCCGGAATAATGCATTGGAACTTTGTTGAGGAGAGCCCTAAACACCAGTGACCAGAGTTTGAACCTGATCTGTGGGTAACAGGGAAATGATGTAATCAGCACTATTATCTTGAGATGATCAACTTTTAAATTTGAACAAATTAGGCTGGTCTCAAAGGATAAGTCAAGGCTCTGTTGATCCTGCTTATAAGACAGGTAGTGAGGTGGGTGGCAGGTGAAGGTTAAAGGAAGAGACATGTTTGATGTCTTTTTTAGAAGTCAGATACTAAGATTGGGTAACTGGTTGGTTGCAGGGAGTGAGGAAGAGGGAAGAATTTAATTAGAATCCAAAATTTCAAGTCTGAGTAACTGAGTGAACTATTGACCGATTTAGCAGAGGCATTCTGTGGGGATCAGAGGGGCCACATGAGTGGCTGGCTTTATGGAGCACATGGAGAATCTGTCATTTGTTGTGCCTACACCTGCAAGGCAGGTGAAGCCAAAGACCACAGCAGAAGCTGGACACATAAATTTGGAACTTTAGAAGAGTCTGTGCTAGAAATGAAACTTTTGGTGTCATCTGCATAATGGTGCTGTGATTAGAAACTTGGAAAGTAGATTAAATCACTGAGGGTGGGAAAAGGAAGGAATAAAAATGCCTGGAAACTTTAAACTGGGAGACAATCAGGAGGGAGAAGAGCCAGCAAAGGAGGCCAAAGGAGAGCAGTCAGAGAAGGACAGGCACTCCTCAAGGTGTGCATCGTGCATCATAAGGGAATGGAAAGTGAAAGTGAAAGACACTCAGTCGTGTCCGGCTCTTTGCAACCCCATGGACTGTACAGTCCATGGAATTCTCCCGGCCAGAATACTGGAGCAGGTAGCCTTTCCCTTCTCCAGGGGATCTTACCAACCCAGGGAGCAAACCCAGGTTTCCCGTATTGCAGGCAGATTCTCTACCAGCTGAGAGCCACAAGGGAAGCCCAATACTATATACAAAAATGTAAGAAGGTTCTAGAAAAGAGCTGATTTAGCAGGGCCTCACAGAGGCCAGGAAGAATAAAGCCATTTGGAGTTATCAGTTCCAAGGATATAAGGATGAAGGGTAGCAACACAAGGGTAGGAGGTCGCTTCCAACTGGAAGGAGAGTTGATCAGGGAGACAAAGGTCACAGCACTGGCCTCTGTTTCAAGAATTCAACAGCTAAGAAAAAAGAGGACAGTCACTTGAAGGGGTGAGACATGGAAAGTGATTTGTTTTTTTCTTAAGGTAAAGAAGACCACTTAAATCTATTGTAGTCAGAGATTTAAAAAAAACAAAATGCCCTGGAGAGGGTGAATGAAGATGCACAGGTACTTTCAGGTGGTAGCAGCAAAACCCTTCCTGTGACAGAAATGGCAACAGAATGAAGTTCTAAACTATTTCCTAACCTTGTCACAAAATAAGCCAGGACTCATGGAGCCATGATCCTGACCAAGTCCACACAGCAGTTGTCTTCGAGAACAAGGCGATGAGGTAGGGGTGCCAGTGGCTGCGGGGTGTCACTTCTCTGGGGGAAATGTGTGAATTTAATCCATATATCCCAGGGCAGAGGGAGAGAAACAGTCCTAAAGACAGTCTTGAAACTTTTTTTTTTTTTGGCTGTGCTGGGTCTTTGTCGCTGCTCAGGCTTTCTCTGGTTACAGCAAGCAGGGGCCACGCTCTAGTCGTGCTGCACGGCTTCTCACTGCAGTGGCTTCTCTTGTGGAGCACAGGCTCAGGATGAGCAGGTTCAGTAGTTGCCCTGAGACATGTGGCGTCTGCCTGAACTAGGTATGGAACTCGTATCCCCTGCATTGGCAGTTGGATTCTTAACTACCAGTTAATTCCCTGGATGACCAGGGAAGCCCCAAGACAGTCTAAAGAGTAAAATGTCTTCTTTCAAGGAATAGGGAGAAGAGGAAACTTGGATAATAAATCTGGGGTGGAACATATTAAGATTTTCCTTTTGTAAGTACTCTTTGCATGATGTAACCTTGTAAATATTCTGTGTGAAGTGTGGGGTATTTTTACCTGGATTTTCAAAAAAGAGAGAGTTAAGTGCACTCAAGTGTCTGGATGTTATTGTTCTCACTCTATGTGAGTGAACTCAACAACCTCCTGGGAAAAAATTAGGTAGAAAGGCAAAAATATTGACAGTGGTTAACAGGTGAGTGTTGGCTTTGACTGCTGGAGGCCTCGGAAGGACAAACGCTATCAAACAGTCAGCGAACAACCTGCTGCCTTGTCCTGTTCCTTCCTGTCCAGGGGATGGCAGTGGGCAATGCTAGGCAGCTAGAATAGAAAAGGGAGCAAAAGGTTGCAGAGAGACTCCGAGTTCCCAGGAGATGTGCATGCCCTTCCTCTTTTGCAGGATGCGCTGGTGCCCAGTGTGTCCCCATGTATTCAGAAATGGTCCCTGGGGCCCCACGGCTGTCACACTGCTGCATAGTCCTCAGACACGGAGAAAACCCCGGAGGTTGTTAGCACATCTCCCTCTGGGCATGAAACTGGGCTCAGCACCAGCCAGAGAATATCAGCAGGGATTTGCTTTTCTCCATGCTTGGATAATGGCTATTCCCTGATACCCAGGGAAGAATTAAGTACAATACATAACTCATACTATATTACACACTCAATCCCAAACAGCTGGGCTGCTGATAAAATCTAAAAAGAAGAGAGAACTGGTTGTCCTCCATCTATACATAATGTATTCATAATAAATCTCTCAGTGAAGAGGTATAAAGAGCTCCTATTTCTGCTGCAGCCCAGGGAAGCAGAGCATTCGGCAAGTTTCCAGTGAGTCTCATTAGCAGAGACAACCAGTGTGGGAACTCCAGAGGGACTCGCTCCACATTTCTATTAGTAACAGCCATTTTTTACCTAAAACATGCTAGTAATTTCCTTGCTCACAAAATTCACTTTGCCTGAGGATTGATAACTATGCTTTTTCTTAATAGTTACTGAATACCCTTCATGTTCTAGAGACTACATAACAATAAAGCATCGCTTGTCACATTTTTTTTGTTGTTTTTTGGGTTTATTTCTAAAAAGATGAAACAGTAAAAACCATTCCCAGAATGATTTATTTTCAAGAAAATGGAAATAATAAAACATAAAACAGTAGAGTTGTATAAAATCCTACATTATGTATGAAATACCTACTCTAAAACTTACTGAAAAGTATAACTGGTGACAGTCAAGAGTATTCTATATGAATATAAGAATTTTGATTCTGGTGTGAGTCGTAGTGATTAAGGACAAGATTGGCAGAACACAACACTTTTCTCTTAGATTTTGTTTGCCAAGTGCAGCACCCTGTGAGGAGACCCCTGGGGTCAGAGCCACTCACCAAGCCAACCAAATAAAAATGGTTGACACCAGATAGAAACTGATGACAAAATGGAAGATATTTGTTAAAGATAATTTTTACTTAAATTACTACTGAAATATTTTCTCACTGTAGTTAGAAAAGTGTCTCTCATGGTCATTTAGACTTTATAACAGTAAGATCATCTCAGTGTCTAGGAGGATCCTTACCTTCTTTAAGGAAGAGAAATACAACATGCATTTGATCATTTAATAATTGGCTTATTAAGAGATGATTTCAGAAAAAGGGGCATATAACTAACCAAGGCTCTTCAGAATGTTTATATGATCTGTTAAGAAATCATTCCCACTGACTTATTTTTACAATATGAAAATAGTATATACAAAATTGTAAGAAGGCAGTTTAAAAAATAATTCTGCCTTTCTTAGAATTTAAATGCCTGTCCCAGCATTACTGAGATAGACACAGAGTTGTCTTATCTTTTCTTTCAATGCCTGCTTGAATAAAGCATTGAATAATGTGCCACCATTAAACATTCTTCTATGAGGTACGCTTAAGCAAACTCTAGTTTGTCTCTATTAGGAATATTCTTCAGAAGAAATCTTTATTTTTCCAAACATTAGTTTAGTTCTTCAGAATAGATTTCCTATTGAAAATGAATTTTCTGAAATGAAATTACTAGATTAAATGGTGTGAATATTTTAAAGCTCTTCTCAAACATTTTTCTAAGTAACTTTCCAAAAAGGTATTTATTAATTTACCTTATACCAGCAATGTATGAAATTATCATTTTACTCCTGGCTGAAAAGTGAAAAGTAGAAGTTGCTCAGTCATGTCCGACTCTTTGCTACCCTGTGGACTCTATACAGTCCATGGAATTCTCCAGGCCAGAATACTGGAGTGGGTAGCCTTTCCCTTCTCCAGGGGATCTTCCCAACCCAGGGATCAAACCGTGATCTCCCACATTGCAGGCAGATTCTTTACCAACTGAGCTATGAACAAGCTGCTAATAAGACTACATTAACTTTATTTGTGTTTATTTCATCCCTTGCAAGCTTGAAAATTTTTGCAACTATTTGTTCACAGTATTCTGTGTGTGTGTACTTCTTTTTTAATTCTTATCTTTTCGGATTATCTGTCCGAGCTCAGTCTCAACTGCTCACCTCCCCTTTGTTGCTTTGTGTAGGCTCCCATGATTCATTCAGCTACTGGGTAGATGAAAAGTCCCCAGTGGGGCCTGACCAAACCCCAGCGATCAAACGCCTTGCCAGGATCTCGTTCGTGAAGAAGGTCATGAAGAAATGGTCTGTGACTCAGAACCTGACATTCCGAGAACAGCTGGATGCCGGGATCCGTTACTTTGACCTGCGTGTGTCTTCCAAGCCAGGGGACGCCGACCAGGAAATCTACTTCATTCATGGGCTTTTTGGCATCAAGGTCTGGGATGGACTGATGGAGATCAACTCATTCCTCACACAGCACCCCCAAGAGATTGTCTTCCTGGATTTCAACCACTTCTACGCCATGGATGAGGCCCATCACAAACGCCTGATTCTCCGGATCCAGGAGGCCTTTGGAAGCAAGTTGTGCTCAGCC
The DNA here is from genome assembly GCF_027580195.1 of Bos mutus. Taxonomy (NCBI): domain Eukaryota; kingdom Metazoa; phylum Chordata; class Mammalia; order Artiodactyla; family Bovidae; genus Bos; species Bos mutus. Next base: position 55,579,742 of record NC_091617.1, read on the forward strand.
TGCAGTGTGGAGAGCATGACGCTGCGGAGGCTGTGGGAGAAGAAGTGCCAGGTAGGAGGGAACAGAGAGAAACTTCCAAGGGCAAGAACGGAACTCTTCCTGCTTTTTCAGGGTCACCAGCTCTAAGACATCTCATTCCAGGGCCCTTGGGGTAGAAGGTGTAGAGTGTTTGTGATAATAAAAATCTGGTTCCTGGGCTCTCAGATGGCTCCAAGGGCTCCCCTGGGTACCACTGAACCGGGATTGCTAAGCTGCTAAGTCATTTCAGTTGTGTCCGACTCTGTGCGACCCCATAGATGGGGTCGCACCAGGCTCCGCCATACCTGGGATTCTCCAGGCAAGAACACTGGAGTGGGTTGCCATTTCCTTCTCCAGAACCGGGATTGATACCTGCCAAATATTTACTACATGTTTGGCAACTGGTTGAGCATCTAAGTAGACTTTGAATGACCTGGCCAGAACCAGCCCAAGGCAGAGTTGTGAAATAAGACCAGTTGGCCATTACCATTTTTCTATCTCCCATCCAGTCTGTTTAACCCTCCTTGTTCCCCTTAGGGATAATCTGTTCCATTGAGCCTTCAACTCAATGTCAGATCATCCCTGACATATGTTAATCGATAAGTAGAAGCGTCAGCTGACAAAGGCACAGGAAGTGATTCATCTCAGAGGTGTTAACATTTTTAAAGGCATTTGGGTCAGTGGGGGATACAGAGTTAAGGAAGGAAAAGCCCATGAAGGGATCAAGTCTGGAAGAGCACCCCCAAGTTGAGAAGAGACCCAAACTTAGACCCATGATGCAGAAACTCAGGAAAAGGAGTGTGAGCCTCAGATAAATTCTTCTCTGGTCTCAGAGGATGGTGATGGTGGGAGAGGAGAGCTTTAGGAATGGTCAGGCTCCGATATAGACTCTTTAAAAAGGAAGAAAAAAAAAGACCTTTCTTTCATTCCCAGTTGCTTCCTTACTCATAGATGCATTAACCAAAACATCTTCAAGATGCAGTTATTTTTGAAATGAGAGAAGAGCTTTTAATTAAAAATCAATTTAAGATTACTCATTTGCAAATATATGTTGAACACCAAGTATGTGCCAAGCTCCAAACTAAAGCACTTGGGTTAAATCAGTAAATAAAACAAAGATCCTTGCCCTGGTGGAGATTTCATTCAGGTGGAGGGAGATAGATCATAGGTAATAAATATGATAAATACAGCATATAAAATGTTAGAAAGTCATGGGAGCAATGGAAAAAGAAAGGCAAGCAGCAGAAGGGAAAACCAGGGTTCTGTGGGTTGGAGGATCAGTCACAGTTTTAAATAGTTTGATCAGAGTAGCCCTTGTTGAAAAAATGGCATTTGAGGGAGTTAATCTACTGGGGGAAGAGCTTTCCCAGCAGAGGAACCAACCAGAGCAGAGCCCCAAAGCAGGAAGGTGCCCAGCATTGTTGAGGAAAAGCACGAGCTGTGGGGCTGGAAAGCAGAGCAGCAGAGGAAGGCAGAGAGATGGTAGGGGATCGTAGGGGCCTGGTAAGGACTTGGCTTTTACTCTGAGTGGGGAAGGTTCTGGGAGGGTTCCAAGCCCAGGGTCCTATGGCCTGACTTAGGTTTTGATGGCATCCCTCTGGTTACTGAGAAGAGACTTGGAGTAGAGACAGAAGGAAAGTATGGAAACCAGTGAGGAGAATCTCAGTGGAAAGTGGTCAGATTTTGAACCCAGGAGAAGTTAGAGCTAATAGGGTTTCCTCATTGTTGGGACCATGAGGATTCAAGGATGACTCCCAGACTTGGCCTAAGGAGCAAGAAACACTGGATTGCACTGTGCACCCCTAAATGGCTCTACAAATACTAAAGAGTTAACTCTCAGATCAGATCAGATCAGATCAGTCGCTCAGTCGTGTCCGACTCTTTGTGACCCCATGAATTGCAGCACGCCAGGCCTCCTTGTCCATCACCAACTCCCAGAGTTCACTCAGACTCATGTCCATCAAGTCAATGATGCCATCCAGCCATCTCATCCTCTGTCGTCCCCTTCTCCTCCTGCCCCCAATCCCTCCCAGCATCAGAGCCTTTTCCAATGAGTCAACTCTTCGCATGAGGTGGCCAAAGTACTGGAGTTTCAGCTTTAGCATCATTCCTTCCAAAGAAATCCCAGGGCTGATCTCCTTTAGAATGGACTGGTTGGATCTCCTTGCAGTCCAAGGGACTCTCAAGAGTCTTCTCCAACACCACACTTCAAAAGCATCAATTCTTCAGCACTCAGCCTTCTTCACAGTCCAACTCTCACATCCATACATGACCACAGGAAAAACCATAGCCTTGACGAGATGGACCTTTGTCGGCAAAGTAATGTCTCTGCTTTTGAATATGCTGTCTAGGTTGGTCATAATTTTCCTTCCAAGGAGTAAGCGTCTTTTAATTTCATGGCTGCAGTCACCATCTGTAGTGATTTTGGAGCCCAGAAAAATAAAGTCTGCCACTGTTTCCACTGTTTCCCCATCTATTTCCCACGAAGTGATGGGACCGGATGCCATGATCTTCGTTTTCTGAATGTTGAGCTTTAAGCCAACTTTTTCATTCTCCACTTTCACCTTCATCAAGTGGCTTTTGAGTTCTTCTTCACTTTCTGCCATAAGGGTGGTGTCATCTGCATATCTGAGGTTATTGATATTTCTCCCAGCAGTCTTAATTCCAGCTTGTGTTTCTTCCAGTCCAGCGTTTCTCATGATGTACTCTGCATAAGTTAAATAAACAGGGTGACAATATACAGCCTTGATGAACTCCTTTTCCTGTTTGGAACCAGTCTGTTGTTCCATGTCCAGTTCTAACTGTTGCTTCCTGATCTGCATACAAATTTCTCAAGAGGCAGATCAGGTGGTCTGGTATTCCCATCTCTTGAAGAATTTTCCACAGTTTATTGTGATCCACACAGTCAAAGGCTTTGGCATAGTCAATAAAGCAGAAATAGATGTTTTCCTGGAACTCTCTTGCTTTTTCCATGATCCAGCGGATGTTGGCAATTTGATCTCTGGTTCCTCTGCCTTTTCTAAAACCAGCTTGAACATATGGAAGTTCATGGTTCACGTATTGCTGAAGTCTGGCTTGGAGAATTTTGAGCATTACTTTACTAGCATGTGAGATGAGTGCAATTGTGCGGTAGTTTGAGCATTCTTTGGCAGTGCCTTTCTTTGGGATTGGAATGAAAACTGACCTTTTCCAGTCCTGTGGCCACTGCTGAGTTTTCCAAATATGCTGGCATATTGAGTGCAGCACTTTCACAGCATCATCTTTCAGGATTTGGAATAGCTCAACTGGAATTCCATCACCTCCACTAGCTTTGTTCATAGTGATGCTTTCTAAGGCCCACTTGACTTCACATTCTAGGATGTCTGGCATGTCCAAGTTAACTCTCAGTGTCTGTTAAAGTTATCTAAGCTATTTTTCTTCACTAAAACTTTCATAAGTGATATTTTGCCAAACATTTACTACACCTCTCCCCTAAACATAAGTTTATATCTGTTTGGACTCACAAGCCTAATTTGGAGAAACTTTTCCCCAGTGGAATCTCTCTCTTACAACATTAAATAATACTAGTAACAAGAACAATACTAACATTCATGGGACTTTTACAGTGTGCTAAGTACAGGGATTAACTCATTAAATTCTCTCAACAGCACTAGGACATAGGTTGTCATTTTTATCCTCACTTTACAGATTTGAAAACTGAGGCTTTCCCAGTAGAACATTCTTGGTGAGTGGCAAGGCTGTCTCAGTCACAGACTGTCAGCTCCCCAGAGTTCCCACAGTTCTCAATGCTTTCCCAGGGCTGTTCACACATTTGGTGATTTTCACAACCAGAGTCATAGATTATGCTAACAAAAACACTTTGGCTTTATTTATAAGCCTCTATTATCATAGGTTTTCAGAGGGTTTGCTGAATGGGAGACAGGGAAGATCTGTGAATGGGCCTTTGAATATGAGGGTTTGGGTAAGGTTAAATTTTGAGCTAAGTTGGTAAACAGGTTATAATTTTATAATTTTGTACACTGGCTGCCATATTGCATACTAGATCATTTAGAAATTTGCAGAGAAACAGGTAATTTCAGGAGTAACAAATCATTCTGGCAGTGAATTTCTAGCAGAGAGTAAAGCTCTGATATAGTTTTAAGAGTGGGTTAATCAATATCATGGTAATCCAAGCCTATGCTCCAACCAGTAACACTGAAGAAGCTGAAGTTGAACGGTTCTATGAAGACCTACAAGACCTTTTAGAACTAACACCCCAAAAAGATGTCCTTTTCATTATAGGGGACTGGAATGCAAAAGGAGGAAGTCAAGAGACACCTGGAGTAACAGGCAAATTTGACCTTGGAGTACGGAATGAATCAGGGCAAAGGTAATAGAGTTTTGCCAAGAGAACGCACTGGTCATAGCAAACACCCTCTTCCAACAACACATGAGAAGAATCTACACATGGACATCACCAGATGGTCAACACTGAAATCAGATTGATTATATTCTTTGCAGCCAAAGATGGAGAAGCTCTATACAGTCAGCAAAAATAAGACCGGGAGCTGACTATTGCTCAGATCATGAGCTCCTTATTGCCAAATTCAGACAAAAATTGAAGAAAGTAGGGAAAACCACTACACCATTCAAGTATGACCTAAATCAAATCCCTTATGATTATACAGTGGAAGTGAGAAATAGATTTAAGGGACTAGATCTGATAGACAGAGTGCCTGATGAACTATGGACAGAGGTTCGTGACATTGTACAGGAGACAGGGATCAAGACCATCCCCATGGAAAAGAAATGCAAAAAAGCAAAATGGCTGTCTGAGGAGGCCTTACAAATAGCTGTGAAAAGAAGAGAAGCGAAAAGCAAAGGAGAAAAGGAAAGATATAAGCACCTGAATGCAGAGTTCCAAAGAATAGCAAGGAGAGATAAGAAAGCCTTCCTTAGTGATCAATGCAAAGAAATAGAGGAAAACAACAGAATGGGAAAGACTAGAGATCTCTTCAAGAAAATTAGAGATACCAAGGGAAGATTTCATGCAAAGATGGGCAATAAAGGACAGAAATGGTATGGACCTAACAGAAGAAGAAGATATTAAGAAAAGATGGCAAGAATACACAGAAGGACTGTTCAAAAAAGAGCTTCATGACCCAGATAATCACGATGGTTTGATCACTCACCTAGAGCCAGACATCCTGGAATGTGAAGTCAAGTGGGCCTTAGAAGCATCACTAGGAGCAAAGCGAGTGGAGGTGATGGAATTCCAGTTGAGCTATTCCAAATCCTGAAAGATGATGCTGTGAAAGTGCTACACTCAATATGCCAGCAAATTAGAAAAACTCAGCAGTGGCCACAGGACTGGAAAAGGTCAGTTTTCATTCCAATCCCAAAGAAAGGCAATGCCAAAGAATGCTCAAACTACCACACAATTGCACTCATCTCACACGCCAGCAAAGTAATGCTCAAAATTCTCCAAGCCAGGCTTCAATAGTACGTGAACCACGAACTTCCAGATGTTCAAGCTGGTTTTAGAAAAGGCAGAGGAACCAGAGATCAAATTGCCAACATCTGCTGGATCATAGAAAAAGCAAGAGAGTTCCAGGAAAACATCTATTTCTGCTTTATTGACTATGCCAAAGCCTTTGACTGTGTGGATCACAATAAACTGTGGAAAATTCTTCAAGAGATGGGAATACCAGACCACCTGACCTGCCTCTTGAGAAACCTGTATGCAGATCTGGAAGCAACATTTAGAACTGGACATGGAACAACAGACTGGTTCCAAATAGGAAAAGGAGTACGTCAAGGCTGTATATTGTCACCCTGCTTATTTAACTTCTATGCAGAGTACATCATGAGAAACGCTGAGCTGGAAGAAGCACAAGCTGGATTCAAGATTGCTGGGAGAAATATCAATAACCTCAGATATGCAGATGACACCACCCTTATGGCAGAAAGTGAAGAGGAACTCAAAAGCCTCTTGATAAAAGTGAAAGATGAGAGTGAAAATGTTGGCTTAAAGCTCAACATTCAGAAAATGAAGATCATGGCATCTGGTCCCATCACTTCATGGGAAATAGATGGGGAAACAGTGGAAACAGTGTCAGACTTTATTTTTCTGGGCTCCAAAGTCACTGCAGATGGTGACTGCAGCCATGAAATTAAAAGACGCTTACTCCTTGGAAGGAAAGTTATGACCATCCTAGATAGCATATTCAAAAGCAGAGACCTTACTTTGCCAATAAAGGTCCATCTAGTCAAGGCTGTGGTTTTTCCAGTCATGTATGGATGTGAGAGTTGGACTGTGAAGAAAGCTGAGTGCCAAAAAATTGATGCTTTTGAAGTGTGGTGTTGGAGAAGACTCTTGAGAGTCCCTTGGACTGCAAGGAGATCCAACCAGTCCATCCTAAAGGAGATCAGTCCTGGGTGTTCATTGGAAGGACTGATGCTAAAGCTGAAACTCCAATACTTTGGCCACCTCATGCGAAGAGTTGACTCATTGGAAAAGACCCTGATGCTGGGAGGGATTGGGGGCAGGAGGAGAAGGGGATGACAGAGGATGAGATGGCTAGATGGCATCACCGACTCGATGGACATGAGTTTGAGTAGACTCCGGGAGTTCGTGATGGACAGGGAGGCCTGGCGTGCTGCGATTCTTGGGGTCACAAAGAGTCGGACATGACTGAGCGACTGAACTGAACTGAATCTATATCATTCAACAACCAACACCCCTAAAATTATGATGGAAAGAGACTGTGATGACATGTCAGAAAAAGGTCTCATGTCATCAATTTGAATTTCAGGGCTTCCTTTGTTCCACTTTCTTTCCCAAAGGTTTCCCTGCCATGCCTCTTAAAAGCTGAACAAAGAGATCTCCAGCAGAGCCTCAGTTACCTCCCCACTGTTGGAGCACGCCACGCTGGCGGTTAAACTTTATTCATTATGTAGTGAGCTGCCTTGCATGTAACCCCCAGAGTATTTTATTACCATAATTTAATGGCAAGAAGTGTACAACCATTCAGTCACATTTCATTTACTCCATATGCAATTACATCCCAGCTCACAGGTTTGTGCCGGTACATTAGTGGCTATGGGTTTTGAAGGTACAGTGAATGAGAAGATTTCATCTACAATTTGGCAGTATTAGAATCTTAATGAGAAGGTAAGAAGAATATGTGACACTAGTAAAATATAAGACAACTGATATACAATTACGAGACGAAACTGCCTCAAATGTACTGTATGAAGAAACGCGTTTGTAAGCCATCAGTTGAAAAATAGTATATAGTCTAAACCTACATCCTGGGGCCCTTGGAAAAGAATGATCAAAATAAGAAGAGGTCAATTAAAGAATAATTCTATACAGGAAATGAGATTTTAAATCTGAGTCTCAGGAGAAAACTGGCACATAAATTGCTGAGCTGGAGGGAAGAATATCTCAGATGGGAAATACAGCAGAGTGAGGTTGGGAGTCTGATGCCAAACACAGGCCCCGGGCAAGCTGCTGCCCCTAAAATTCTGTAAAAGGAGTCCTGGTGTGCTAGGCCAACCCCCTACTGTAAACAGAAATTACCCCTCTAACCTTCAGGATCAGATTACTCAAGAGGCTCCTGAGGAAAGGCATAAAGCCCCTTTTGTAGAATGTGTCTTTTTTGCACATTCTCCAAGGCAGAGTGAAGAACGGCACTGTCCTTTCAACCCCTGACCCTCTGCCCAGGGGCCAGGAGCACAGGAAGTGGTCTGATGGGCCCTGTTGAAGGATCATGCAGCCTTCCGCCTCTCTTCTCACTGTCCATTTCACAGCCAGCTCTTCACCCTTATGGATGTTGGAGACCCTGGCCTTCCAAACAAGCCATTTACAATGCCAGCAGGAAATCCTCCCCAATCTCCCAGGCAATCTTCTTACGATGAGCCTGTGATTAACCTCATTAAGACATGTGTTTACCACAGACATCATTAGTAGTCAGTCAGACATTACTCAGAGCCATTAAACACAACGAGAACAACCATTAGTCTGTTCAGTGCACGGAGCCTGGCGCTCCCTTGCTCCAGGCCTTCCAGAGCAGTTAGGCTCCTTAGTCACCAGCTGAATGTGCCCCGGAAACAAGACCCACATTCAGAGTCTTGCCCTTGGGTGCCTGGAGGATTATGCTCTCAGGCCAGCTATCCAAGGATTGCAGTTCAGGGAATGTAAATACACAGGCTGGACATTCCCTTAGGAAAGAATCCCTGCCACCCAGGAGGAGAGAAAATACACTACTGACCTCGGTTCAATTCCTGGGTCAGCAAGATCTGCTGGAGAAGGGATGGGCTACCCACTCCAGGATTCTTGGGCTTCCCTTGTGGCTCAGCTGGTAAAGAATCTGCCTGCAATGCAGGAGACCTGGGTTCGATCCCTGGTTTGGGAAGTTCCCCTAAAGAAGGGGAAGGCTACCCACTCCAATATTCTGATCTAGAGAATTCCATGGACTATGCAGTCCATGGGGTCACAAAGAGTCGGACACGACTGAGCGACTTTCATTCACTCAGTCTGGAAACGTAAGCAGCAGAGCTCTGGACTGGAACAATCCCTGTCTCTCAGCTGCCTTCAGAAGCTAATTTATGCTGCGATGTAGCTTGCTAATTATTTTAGCAATACCGCTAGTATCACCACCATCCTGAGAGGTCCCAATGGAGACTCATCCCCTAATCGAAGTCTTCCCTGTCTTGTGCAGCTCCTGCTCTCCCTTCCTCACCTGGCAGGTTTCCTTCAGAATCAGCATACACAACTGAAAACCTGAGACCTCTCAGATTAGTTCAGTGTGTCTATCTCAACCCAAGGGCTCAGGGTCAATTCCGTGAACATAGGAGTCATAATTTACAGGATCAACCGCAGAGGTTCTCCACCTGGGGTCCAGCGATTCCCAAGGGCAGGGGGTCAGGATAGAATTGAAGAAGTCCGTGAATTTGGATGGTAAAAGCACTGCCTATGTACTTTCAGCCTCTAACTGAATGTCAGCATAACTGCTGATAGGAGTGTGGCTCATGAACTGCCCTCCTTTGTTCTGAATGTTTCAGGTTCTTATCTTCTATCACTGTCCCTTCTACAAGCAATACCCCTTCCTGTGGCCTGGAAAGAAGATCCCAGCGCCCTGGGCCAATACCACGAGTGTGCGCAAACTCATCCTATTCTTGGAGACCACGCTGAGTGAGCGCTCGCCCCATGGCTCCTTCCACGTGTCTCAAGCTATCCTCACACCCAGAGTGAAGACCATTGCCCGGGGCCTGGTTGGTGGCCTCAAGAACACACTGGTCCACAGGTAGGAATGAGCATCCTTCCTTCAAGTGAGGGTTAAAAAAAAAATCTCTTTATCTTGATTTTCTTCTGAATAAACAGCAGTAAAACTATATACTTTGAAGATTTAAAATAACAAAAATTCCAAAAGCATAGTATTTGAAAAAGCCGTGCACTTGAGGTGACCTGCATGAACCATAGCCAGAGGATCTCTAAATAAAATATTCTGTTAAAATACACATATTGTACCATGAATACTCTAAATTTCAATACAAAGGCAAAGCGCTTTCAGCCACCAGCAGTCTGCTCCTGTTCACATCGGGCTTGCAGTTCTGTCTTGTTCTTGCCCTGCCCTCGAAGCTGCCCAAGCACTCATGCTCTCATGAAGCATTAAATGAAGCTTCTGGGCCAGGTGCTAGTGATTCAGAGGTGGCCCACCCAGGATTTAGAGTGTGCTTCTCCCTTCCTTAGGACTTCCCTGGTGGCTCAGACGGTAGAGTGTCTGTCTACAATCTGAGAGACCTGGGTTCGATCCCTGGGTGGGGAAGATTCCCTGGAGAAGGAAATGGCAACCCACTCCAGTACCCTTGCCTTGAAAATCCCATGGATGGAGGAGCTTGGTGCAGGCTACTATCCATGGGGTCACAGAGTCAGGCACGACTGACCGACTTCACTTCTCCCTTCCTTAAGTGACAGTCCTAAGAAGCAGCTCAGGATACCACCCACCATGTCATAGCTTCAGATACATCCCTGGAGCAGAACTGATCCTGACTATACAGTTAGGCAGGAGAAGCTCCAGTTGTATTAAATGATGTTTTTTATCCTGGACACTGATAAATGATAGGCATTGTCAAGAAAAAGGATGGCTTTTATATACGTACAAGTATGTGTGTATGCCTATGCCTGTGTATAAATGCAGTGTTATAAATACATCTACCTAATAGGGCATCCCTTGCAGTCAGAGCTGAGAAAGTTAATATATTTGGGTAACAAGGGATATTTACAAGAATCACTTCGTTCCCAAGTTCTGTTCTAAGTGCTGAGTGCTGGTGTTCAGATAATGAAAGATCCACCCAAAAAATGTGTCCCTGTTTATCTGGTTAGTTTGGGTAGTGTGACTTCCTATAACAGGAGCTCATCTGGCAGTGGTTTGGATAACAACCTGAGAGCTCCTGATTGTGTTGGCCATGAGCAGAACTAAAAAACCCCTTTCTTCGTGGCTCTACTGTCTTCATTGAATTACCTGTGGTTAACTTGGGAAAGAGTTTCATAAACCAAGATTAGAACTATGAACTTTTCTTTGTATAGTATATGTTCACATATCCATATCATTTCCTTATGCCTTTGGTAAATTTGTAGAGTAATATTTATTTATTTATTTATTCAGTGATGACTAGGAGCTAGATCCAGAGACACAAGATGAATAATCTAGTCTGTGCCCCCACAGATGTACATTGTGTAAGGAAAAATAAACATGTAAATTTCTGTGTAACACTGAAAAAAGTGAAATGAAAGCCGTGTCCAACTCTATGCAACCCCATGTACTGTAGCCCGCCAGGCTCCTCTGTCCGTGGGATTCTCTATGATGAAGTCTGTGCAGAGAGTTGTACTTACACAGGAGAGGAAGTCTTTAAAAATAAGGATTGTTTTATCTTATTAGCCCGATATATCTTAGCCCCCAGAGGAGGAAATGGCAACCCACTCCAGGATTCTTGCCTAGAAAATCCTATACACAGAGGAGCTTTGTGGGCTACAGTCTATGGGGTTGCAGAGTCAGACATGACTGAGCACACACTCATGTGTTCCCTGGAAATTCACATGTCAAAGTCGTAACCGCCAGTCCCTCAGAATGTGGCTGTATCTAGAGAAAGAAGCTTTAAGAGGTAGTTATTTTAAAGTGAGGCCTTTTGGGTGAGCCCTGATCCAATCTGACTGGTGTCCTCGTAAGAGGAGGAGATTAGGATATGCAGAGACCCTGGGGATGGGTGTGCACAGAGAACAGACCCTGTGAGGACACAGGGAGGTGGCTGTCTGCAGGTCAAGGAGACCAGCCTCAGCAGAAGCCAAACTTGCCGACACCTTGATCTCTGACTTCGGACCTCCAGAGCTGTGGGGAGATAAAGTTTTGGTGTTCAAACGTTTTCTTACAGCAGCCCTGATAAACTAATGCAATCCCTTTACAACAGGCTGCCTTTGACAAGTTTCCTGAGGACTCTGAGCTGTGGTTTTTCTCACCAGTTAAGTGGGGTTAGTAACACCACACAAGATTGTGGAGTGTTAACAGAAAAGTGCCTCCCACAGCGCCTGGCACAAAACAGGCCTGCCAAGCCCATCCCCACAATGGGCCAGCCTTGCTCTCAGTGGGTAGAAAGCCAGAGGGAGCTTTCTGAGCTGCTCTGCAGCCTGTGAGATTCAGCGCCTCACAGACCGTAAGCAGTATGTGGCTCAGCCGTCTGCACTGATCTCTTGGTAAAGAGGCCTTGGGGAAGGCTAAGAGTTAAGAAAATAAAGCAGCTCGTGCTCACAGTGGGTTCTGCATTCCCCTTTCTTTGTGCGCAATCCTGGTTATCTGATCCTTGCCCTGGGGAAGGCTGCCACGTGAACACAAAGGTGACACAGAGCTCTTTGTTGGCTCTGGCTTGAGTCAGCCGACCTGCCTCCACCAAACGCTTAATCCTCATTTCCCCGTGATGACCAGAAGGTGGCACCTGCATTTCATCCTTAAATACAGACAAGCGGGTGTTTTTTTTTTCCCAAGAAGGCTTGAATGATCCGATTCTGTGCTGCTGTGGCCTTCATGTGGGCCACTCCTTGTTCCAGATCTCTGTCTCCAAAGCAAAACTGCATTTGTGACCCTCCCCTCTCAGGACATAGCATTTTGTGCTTTAGGAAAGTTTGCTACCTCCACCCTCAAATCTCTCTACCATTATGATTCCTTCTCCCAATACTTACATAGCGCTTATTATATCCCAGGCCCTCCTCTAAGCACTTTACACATATTACTTTATGTGCCAACTTTATTTGTGTTGTGTGTGCTGTGCCAAGTTGCTTCATGTGCGATTCTTTGCGACCCTATGGACTGTTGCCTACCAGGCTCCTCTGTCCATGGGATTCTCCAGGCAAGAATACTAGAGTAGATTGCCATGCCCTCCTCCAAGAAATCTACCTGACCCAGGGATCAAAGCTGCATTTCTCATGCATTGGCAGGCGGGTTCTTTACTACTAGCACCACCTGGGAAGCCTCCATGACTTTATTTAATTCCTCCCAAATCTGTATGAAGTATTATTATGGTCCCCATTTTACTGGGGAAGAGACTGAGCCACAGAGACTTTGAATATAGGTTATAGTCAAATCAAGGGTGTTACTAAGTCTTCAGGAGTCCCAGTTAAAAATGAAAGTACCCTTGTGATAGTGGCCTACCAAGTCTTATCAGCAATGAATCTAAAAATGCAAATCAATATATGAGATGTGTTTTAGCCCATGGCTGATTGTAGAGTCCACTGAGCAAGGGAAGAGACCCAGAACTGATTATAGTTGTCAGGATAAAAGGGAAAGAAAGAGAAAGACAAAGCGCTGTGTGGCCTTGACCAGGTTGCCTGGGGGAGACTGAGAAGTCAGCTCTGTGCTCGGAAGAGGGAGGGCAGCTTCCCAGGAACACGGAGCAGAGACGGTGACAACCAAGGACGGTGTTACCAAAAGAAGAGAAATGGGGCCACTGAGAAATAAACGCAGTGTGTTTTCAGATTTTACGTAGAGAAAATCCTTCCTAAAAATACTCCAATCTCTTAACCAAACATCAGCCCTGGTTTGTGTCTTCCCTGCAGCATCTTCAACGTTGCAAGCATTTAGTGAGCTATTTTACCATAATGTAAAACTCGGTGCTTCGTTACCCGCCTCTATACCACTTACTGCTAATAGGAACTGTAACATTAAGCTGTCATCATGTGTTTACATCTCTGAATTGCGAGCTTCTTTGGACACAACATTCTGGCTTTCACATAGAAAGTCCTCAGATTATAACATGAGACTGACTGTAAGACAACTGTGAACAAGCACTGGTCTGTTAGGAAGCCACACGTACTGCTGTATCCATATGGCGAAAGTGAACCTTGACCCGTACTTCACACCACATATTAAAATTAACTTGAGATGGATCTTAGATCTAAACATAAAAGCTAAAATTATAAAACTGTTAGAAGAAAACAGGAAAATATCTTGTGACTTGGGAGCAGGCAGAAGTTTCTTAAGTTACAGAAACCATAAAAGAAAAAAAAAAGATAAACTCCATCAAAATTAAGGAATTCAGCTCACCAAAATAGGCCATTGAGAAAATGAATAAGCAAGCTACAGGGGAGGATAAAATATTCAAAAAGCATAGTATCCAGAATATATAAATAACTTCTACAGCTCAACAGTTGAAAGAAAAAGAGCAAAAGGGAGAATGGATAAAATAATTAAGTAGATACTTCTGAAAGAAGATATATAAATGGCTAGTAAGTACATGACAAACTGGTCAACATCATTAGTGATCAGAAAAATGCAAAGTGAAACACCATGAGGTAACTTTTCACACCCACTAGAATGACTAAAATTAAAAGAAACTGATAGCACCAAATCTGAGAGAGAATGTGAAGCAACCGGAACTCTCACACTTTGTTCATGGAATGTACAATGAAACAATCTCTTTGGGAAAAGATCTGGAAGCTTCTTATAAAACCAAATGTAAATCTCACATATAATAAAACAACTTCACTCTTTGATATTTACCCAAGAAAAATGAAAATAAATGTCCATTAAAAAAAGACTTATGTAAAGATGACCATAACAGTTTTATTCATAATATCCAAAAACTGGAAACAGCCTGTTTACCCATCAATAAGAAAGTGGATAAATTGCAGCATACGCATACAGTGGAATATTATCAGGTGATTTAAAAAAAGAACAAGTTGCTGATGTGTGCACAGACACAGATGACTTTCAAAACCATAATGCTGAGTGAAAGAGCCTTACACACAAGAACAGAATGCATGGTTTATGTGTAGTTCTAGACCAGGCAAATTTAATCTGTGTTTAAAAGAAGGTCAGTATAAGTATTGCCTCTGGGAGAGTGGGGGCAGGGATTGATGGGGAATATGAATTCAGGAACTTTCTGGGATGCTGGTAATGTTCTCTACATTGAGATGGCTATGGGTTATGTATATACATTTGTCAAAACTCAACTAGTGTTCACTTAAGATTTGTGCATTTTATTGTGTACAAACTTTATGTCAAAAGAAAAATTGAAAAGAAATACTGAACCCTAGTTAATGATCTTCTTACTGAGGTATTGAGGGGAATGCTAGAGGTGCTAGTGGTAAAGAACCCACCTGCCAACGCAGAAGGCGTAAGAGATGCAGGTTCGATCCCTCGGTTGGGAAGATTCCCTGGAGGAGGGCATGGCCACCCACTCCAGGATTCTTGCCTGGAGAATCCCATAAACAGAGGAGCCTGGCAGGCTATAGCCCATAGGGTCGCAAAGAGTCAGACATGACTGAAGTGACAACTGAGCGACTGAGCATGCACTGAGCACGATGGACAGATATGTGGTAAACAATAGAGTAAAACGTTAGTGGTAGAACCTAGATGTTTGAGATGCTTCCTATAAGTTTATTTCAGTGTCGCAATATGTTTAAAGTTCTCATGATAAAAAAATTTCATGGTTAAAAAAATTAAAGAACCCTCCAATAATTACACTCTTGATCTTAATTTTTCAGGGTCCTGTTGACATTTTGTCTCTTTGGTGATTGAGGCAAATAATTTCCTCTTCCAGCACAGAAATTCTGAAAGTACAGGTGTCTGATGAAATAGACATCACTCTGTCCCTCAAAGAGATTATTTAAGTAGACCAATTTGGAGGCAAGGGTGGGGGTTTGTGGTTTATACCTCTACTGACATGCTTCTGTTATATTAACAGAAATGTTATTTCTTTTTCTAAACACAATTCTCTGTCCTCTCTTGCCCCAATATTCTCCTGCATAGGAATCTTCCTGCCATCCTAGACTGGGTGAAGACTCAGAAGCCTGGAGCCATGGGGGTCAACATCATCACGTCTGACTTTGTAGACCTGGTGGACTTTGCCACGACAGTCATTGAATTGAATGACCTCCTACAGGAGGATAGAGCTTTGGTTAAATGCTGATTTAATTTTTATTTAACTTAATACTGAAGTTGTTGATCCAGGCTAGAGTTCTGAAGGGTTTCCTATTGAATGCCCCTGGGCAGTGATGGTGAAGTGAGTAAGAGGATGGGACATTTTTTTCCCCTCCTCACGAGGTTATTTGGATAAAATTATAGGGCTATTACTTGCATTTTTCCCAAATGAGACTTTTTAAAAACTTAAGTCCAAGGGAAGAAAGCATGTTTCTTATGGTTAAGGTCAGCATCTCCCTAATGGCATATGATGTTGCATATAATATGGGAATGGGGTCTCCAGCTTCCTTTGGGATGCTGGAGTGTCCCCTAATTGGCCAGTTCCCTGTTGTCTTCCAGGATGCTGTATTTGAGCCAGAGAGAAGGCTGAAGCAGAAAGGCATTCCTGATCCAAAGGATGGCTCAAAGCAGATGTGGACTGCCTTGTGGGGTGGCTCATTCACCACCCTGGGGCTCTGAAGGGAGAAAGGTCAAGCACCAGTTTTCTCTAGGCGTGTTGAATGTCACCACTTCCTCCCCAAGAGTAAGATGTATCTATCGCCAAGGTATTTCAGCCACAAGCTGTTCTTGGCATGCTTGTGCTTGGTAATTGGTCACCTTCATTCTTCAGATAAACAGTGCATACTGTCCCTGGTATCGGAAAGATGTTTCCCACTTTTAAAACACTGATTCCTCTCCATTTCTTTGGCCCCTTCTTAAAACTGAAAGGAACAACACTGGTACATCTTTGCCATCTGAGGCCCAACAAGAGATAGACATGCATGTCTGTTGCATGCCATATTTCTTTGATCTAATTCTGTAGGTCTCCCCAAATTGGCTGCCGGGCAAGTGCCTGCATCATTTTGGCAAAGTCCTCTTTGGAGTGGGATCTTCCAGCCAGATTTTGGAATTGCATTTCACTGCTGTCTGTCTGGAACTTGAGTCTGCTCTGTGGGACTCAACATTAATGGAAGGCACCTTGTCCATGACATCATGGAGGCAGACACAGGATGCGTGGGAAAGTGCAATGGATTTAAGGAGGCTCCAAGTGGATGTGGAGCCATTCTGTAAATCCTTGAACACAAGACTACCTCGGGAACATTTAGGATGACGATATGTCATCCAGCGAGTAATACCCAGTGTCGGAACACTTCCGGTTTGTGTCTCGATTGTTCTACTCTCTGCAGGTTATTCTGAGCCTACTAATCACTGCAGGAGGGCTTTGAAACTCAAGAGGGGATTTTATTATTATTATCATTATTTTTTCTTGATAAGAGGTGCTTAACTACAAAGAGCCCTCTTGTGTTTTATTTATTTATTTATTCATTTATGTATTTATAGATTAACTATCTTCAGTGCTTCTTACTTCAAGAGCACTCACCAAGGAGCTTCCTGAACTCTTCTCAGTAGGCCACATGGCCCTCAAGAGGACCGCACATCTCAGGACCGTGAGTGACTTCTGACTCTACTATAGAAGCTATAGACATTCTGGTCCCCCCAGTCATGCTGGGGACAGTGTTCATGTGTAGGTGTGGTCCAGACCTGAGACGCCTCTACCAAGCCACACACTGGAGCAGAAGGTGAAATGGGTCCTAAGGATCTCTCGGTTCCGGAGGAAAACCCTCCAGAAGAGGGATGAAAAGGAAGGAAGTAGAAAGAATGCTGGGCACAGAAGTGTGAGCACTTGAGTACTCCTCACAACTCTCTGAGAATCCCTAAGGAAGTGCCAGCATCTGGATCCTTTAGGTGGAAAGATAACCTGGAATCCTGGACAGCTGTGTGCGTTTGTACAGATGGTTGGACACCCTCCCAGCAGCTTCTCCATCATGTTCTCTGATGCTCATCGCTGGATTTTGCATGCTGCCTGCAGTGGGGGTGTCCGAGCTGAGCTACTGAGAGCATATGCACCCCACCAATGCTTGGTCTTCCAGCCTTTGTTTTGCTTAGAGTAATTTAAGCCCCAGCCTTTAGCTTCCACAACTTGAGAGGTCACAACACAAACGCTTCTGGGAAAATATGGTTTAACTGTCCCTTCTCTTGGACTTGAATCTCTCTCCAAAGAGGTTTCTGGGATTTTGCTATTAATTTTTTAAGGCTTTCTGTGGAAAGGCCGAAGAAAGTGAGTGCCCTCGCTTTCTTAATCTTCCTTCAATTCTGGTATTAAACTTCAGTGATAAGCTCTGAAATTCCCTAGCCTACCCTCAGGGTTTTATTTGTGATGTCATTGTTTCATTTTGGTCTTGATCTTAGAACTTGGTCAACTGCTAAGGACTAGATCATTTCCTTTCTTTTAATACTTTGTTACTTGGCAAAGAGATATACAGAGGCAAGAGGAGAATTGTTCTGCTCTGTTTTATTTCAGCCTCAGCTTTGCCCAGGTGCTTGGTGCTATGAGGCCAGGTGTGTTGACAGGTATCTACACAGGATGCCAATGATACCCAAGGGCTGCTGACTATTCAGTGAAATGTTTACTTGATTTTTCCCTTTAGTGTTAAAATATATAGTTGCACTTCACTTGGGTTGTAACATTTAAGTGCACCTCAGTGTTCGCATGATAAAAAAGCACAGAAAACGGTACCAAGGTTGCATACATGGAGCCTTGCTCTTTGTGGAGGGGTAGATGCTCACTCCTTCATGCATGCATTTTGAAATTCTGCACAGGGAGTTCTAGGAGATAGGAGGAGGATTATTTACAGTTCATCCTTGATAAACACTCCTGAATTGGCAGAATTGCTGCCCTAAGACTCAGTTGCTTAATATATTGTAAAGGATGTGTGTGTTCTGCTCCTTGACCTCAAGTCAAGCAGGAGACTCAATGATGGGACCAACCGGAAAGAAACTTTAGGTCTATGACTCCTTCTGCCACTGCCAACAAGAAAAAAAAAAAATGGTGACCCAATCACATTTCTTTTTCTCACAAGTTCTGGGGACTTTTCAGGTCAAATAAGGCTATAGCATTCACTCAGGAGGAACTTCAAGATCAGAGAAAAAGCCACTTGACTGAGCCAAAGAGAGCTTTAGTTTCACAGGATTGGGGGCCACATTTATTCTGAAATGTATACTGAGTTTTTCTACAGTTCCCTAGACCACTTCCCACGTAGCCACACCGCCATGGCTTCATGCAAAGGTTACCGTCTACACGTGCTGCAGAAGGAAGATTACCACCCTTGTACACCCTCTGAGCAAGGCATTCAACTTAACTACTAAGAACCTGTAATTTGGGGGAAGCTAGCTGACTGTGGTTTGCAAAACAGCAGACGACATCTCCTGTCAGAGTAGAGCAGTGTTCAAAGGCTTGAACTTTGAGCCCTTTAGAGGTACCCCTGTGGTTTCATGGGTGCAGAAGGTATTCTTAGGACTAGAGGGCAAGGTCAAGATGGAATTAATGGAAGGGCATGAACAATTATTGAGGATTAAATTTTAAATTAATGGCAGATCTAAGAGGGTTATGCCAAAAATTATATATTTGCTGTATTAGATGCTATAGTAACTAAGTTTAAGTTTCCTCCTCAGCACTGAGTCCAGACCCTTGAATTCTTAAGAACAGTTAAGCCACAGCCCAAACCCAGGATTTTATATAAACTCAAAACAAAAGCACGAGAGCTAAACCCAGGTAATGATTGTTCTTAAGAGTCCTGCTTCTAACATGACCTTATATTCGCATCAAACACATTATCTTTCTGTTCAAGAAGACAATGTAGTGGAGCATTCTGGAATTTAATGATTTTCTACTTTCGCTTTTTTCCGAATCTTACAGTAAGAAAGTGCTGCCCACAGAGATGTTATTATTACATACAACCCAGCTGGGAGGCTTAGTGCCAAACTAAAGGTGGAGAAACAGAAGAGATTAAGATGGAGATTAAACTGCTGCTTTTTCTAGGAAGCCAAAGTCCTACACAAATTTATACCATCTTACAGAATCTGTTCATGCTACAGCTAAAGTTTTTGTAATGTTCTTCATTGGCTGATTGCAGATTTTTACTGTTAGGTTCCGAGGGCAACAGAATGAGCTAATGATCAGGGCATGGCCATGAGAAACCACTCCCTCCCCCACCCCCCACCTTGCAGAGCAAAGAAGCACTTCTGTGCTCAATCTGCACAGATTGGTTCTTTCATCCGGGATAAAGATGCTGTCTGCAGTTTTGCAAACCACAGTCGACTAGCTCCCCCCAAATATCAGGTCCTTAATAATTAGGTTGAATGCCTATGCTCAGAGGGTGCACAGGGGTGGTAATCTTCCTTGTTTGGCATGTGTAGAGAAATGCTACCTGGGTTCATTTCTCAAGAGAGTGGCTTAGGATGACAGACCCTGTCCATCAGTAGCACCTTTAGTGACCTGTAAGATGAGATGAGTGAGACTGAAAGAAATACCTGAGCTAGTGAGCTGAGCTTTCCTAAATACACACTAAAACAGTCATGTTATGCCAAAAGGGAGTGAATAGAAGTTGATAACATTAAATGCGCAGACCGATAGAAAATTTACTTTGTGTGGCAGAGAAATGTCTGTCCCCTAACAGACATACTCGAAATTCCACTGACTTCCCTCTTCCTCATACTGCCTCCTAGTATTTGCCACCAGAGCTTTGTCACTCACAGATGTTGCCTTGGGACACACAGGAGTGACCTGACTGGGTGATAAGTGGTTTAGCTAGAAACTTTACCTTTCATTCCAAACACAGCTCTTAACTGTTCCGAGAGCTCCACTGTCTCCTTATCCCCTGGCTTCCCCAGCTTCTTACAAGAAATAGAGATGCTAACGGCACTGTCATTACTGAATTGGTCCTAAACCAGAGGAATACAATACAAAATGCTATTGACGCTGTTGAAATAGCACAGTCTTAAGACACTGTAAAAATACTCTACGATAACTCTATCCTGCAGTGGATATAATATTCTAGTCTTTACTCCAACAAAACTTGTTCTTAGGATTCTCAAATTTGTTTCTAAGCCACATAGTTTGGATAAAATCTTCTCTTCACTGGAAATTCGATCTCACAGTCTACTGAGGCTTTCCATCAATAATATAGAGGCATTCTCCATCTCTTTCCCTCTCATCTCATATATACCACTGCTTCCTCTTGTCTCCTGGTCATCCTCAATCAACTGTTGATTACTGTGGATGCTGGCAAAACTTACAATAAAAAGCACATACATTCAGCAATGTGCAAATGCTCTCTGACCACAGTGGCTTTTGCACCTTATTCTCCTCCAATGCATTCTTCTGCACCCCTACTGCCACCCCATCACTAGAACTTGACTTGACTGGAACTCAGAACTGGGGCCAGTATGCTTCATTCAGATAGTTGGGGCTTGCTCATAAGCTTTGAGCCCAACGAGAAGCACAGCACTTTGAAAAGTCAGATAGGCCTTCCGTAGCTTTGTACATTTGCAGTTTTACACTTGTTATTAGTTTAGAGCACTAATAACACTTCAATCATAAATCTATGGTATCAATATGATAAACCTTAGAACATATTCTAGAAACAGTGGTACCTTGCTGCTATTATACTTACTAAATTCCTGATAGTAATAAGTATTACATACAGATGATGTATGGCATTATTTGTATTGTGTATATGCCAAATGTAATACTTAACCTCACTGACTAGAAAATACAGAGATTGTCATAGCGAAAATAAGTCTTGGTCAATTCAGATGATAATGTGAATCTGGTAAATTCTCTATTATATAATATATTTTGTCCTCTATGCTTGTTTTATATGACAATGCATGCTGTTTGCTAAGTAAAAAATAATAATGTTATACCAATTTTAAGGTTAGAAAATTTTGCATATGTGCTTCTTGACATTCTGAAATGTATTTTGTGGCATAATTATCTTATTCATATGCATTTCACATGGCTTTTTCCCCCCTAGGAAATAATTGTTCAAATATATCTCTCTCGTCTTTCTTGTAACCTGGATCAAACTGTTTAATTCAACCTAAGACATTGTAAAGCCAGATTACCTCATTTTAACTGTGAAAAAAAGTTTAATAGGTATGATGACATGCTGTTTTTTCTTGTGTTTTATTTGAACTACCTAAATAGGCTTAAACCTCAGAATAAATATAAAACTCTGGCAGGCACTTTCCCTTCATTGGTGTGCACAATTTATTATTGGTTCACTTCTAATTTTGTTTTAAAAAGTTATAGACTCAGCATCAAGAAAATACCTGATTATAGTATATTAGATGAAGACCTTTTCAGCCTTGTCTCACACATACTGAAATTAACCGCACGTGCCTGGGATTCCCGAAATGAGCCTTGCATGAAATGTACACAGCCTTGTCACCCATGCTTTTCCAAGCTTCCCCCTCAGCACTTCAGCTATTTCTACAAGGCTTAGGCTCAGTCCTCTTGACATTCGTGCCCTCATGTGACTAACACCTCTGTCCCATGTTACTCTGAGTGGTTGCCAAATGCCCAGAAATAGAACAATGAAGAGATCATGTGTTTGTGCAGCAAAGAATAAATAAAAGTGGGCCTACAGTTTCTGTTGGCAGTAAAGACTTTAGTAATTCCCTCATTCATAATTCTTCTTCATAGTGTACCTGAGGCCACTGAGTTTTGGTGACTTTCTCTTTTTGCCCTCTCCCCCTACAAAAAGAATAGGTTGGATGAAAGTCCTGTTTATAAGTTTAACAGAGATCAAATTTAATTCTAAGTAATCATTTCTTGAAGTTGAATTTTAGGACAGGTAATTCGGGATAATTCTATTTCTATTCAAGTTATCACAACAGTTAAAGAAAATAGTCATATTCAGAATTTTCTGCCTGTGCTTTTAGTGATTCTTGAGTAAACCTACCATACTATACTTTGGTTGGCTTTGATAAGCACCATTTCCAGTCACCCCATTTGATTTTAATAAAACATGACAGAATGTAGACAGGACTGGGTCCAAACAGAAGCGAAGCAGGTATCACCTGCACGAATGAGTGAGCTCAGTCCCACAGTGGTGTCTGACTCTTTGTAGCCCACCAGGTTCCTCTGCCCATGGAATTTTCCAGACACGAATACTGGAGTGGGTTGCCATTTCCGACTCCAGGCTATCTTCTTGACCCAGGGATCGAACCCATGTCTCTTTCATCTCCTGCATCAGCAAGCGGTTTCTTTAACATTAGCACCATCTGGGAAGCCCGTAACCTGCGTGGTGAAAGTGCAATGGTTCTGCCGGTCTAACTCAATTTCTGAACATATACTTGCATTGAAACATTGCCCCATTGATAATGGAACCATTGTATTATGTATGAACCCTTTATTATCTAATCACAATTTATCATATTACTGCTGGGTTATAAATATTTTATTTAGCCCAGAAACTGAGAACGGCATTTCAGAGATGCATAGACATGGGTTTCTATCTCAACTCAATCACACTGTGGCCATGTGATCTTAGGCAAACTAATATATCTAAATATATAGAATATAGGACTAACAATATGTACTACAAAGGGTTATTGAGAAGGCCAAATAAGAAAATATGTGAAGAGCATCTAGCACAGAGTCTGGCATGTAGTAAATACTTTAGCTATTAGTCTTAGTGCTAGGGTGGGGACTTTGCATCGACCCCTCCAAAGAGCACTGAGCACAGCCTTTTCTGCATAGTTGACTGCTAGCCATTGTGTCCACTGGTAAATGATTTAACAAAAACCAGTTAATGAAAGAGAAAGCAGATAAATTCAGACCATGTTGCACAATGACTGGACCAAATATGCATTGCTCAGAGAGTAGGATTCACATCACTGGTGGTCTGTAAAATGATGCAAGGAGGAAAGTGGCCATACCCTAATTAACATTAATATCGTTAATCACTTAACCATTCTGATCAGTTGAGGGGAAGGTCTCAGCTTAGTGACAAAAATTTCTTTGACGCTTGTTTATTCAGCAAAAACAAAACAAAAAGGTGATAGTATCTGTGAAGTGTTAGTTGCTCAATCATGTCCAACTCTTTGCGACCCCGTGGACTGTAGCCTGCCAGGCTCCTCTAATCCATGGAATTCTCCAGGCAAGAATACTGGAGTGGGTTGACATGCCTTCTTCCAGGGGATCTTCCTGACCCAGGGGTTGAACCCTGGTCTCCTACACTGCAGGTAGATTCTTTACCATCCAGGTAAGCAAATATTAAATATCATTTTGTTTCTATTGTATTTATCTTTTTTAAGTTTTTTTGTATTGTATTTATTTTTGTGGTTGCCTTCTCTTTGTACCAAGTGATCAGGGTTTTTCAAAAGGGATATAAAATTCCCTTTCAAATTAAATTTACATTTTTAAAAGAGTCCACTGTGAAAAAGCTATTGGAATGACCTAAATTTATGTTCTTTCCCAAGCTGAAAAAAACTTATAATTGATTCTACCACACTTTAGCCAAGAATTGGGTTTGGCTGGGCTCTTTTTGGTTGAACATCTTTAACTCACTAACTAACTATATAAATAAACTGCTATTTGAGATAGGAAATCACCTCTTTTTTTCATAAGGGAACTTTCTTCATGTTTCCTGCAGAAGTCTGTGCTCAGACTATCCTCTCGCCACATTGTCCAGGGTAGCAGTTTAAACTCAGGAGAGAAAGGTTTGGGGGTCACTCAGTTCCAGGGACAGCTGTACCCAGTTAGCGCTCAATGCAGAGACCAAACACCATTCCTCCAACTTGGAAAGTGTTTCCTTTTCTGTGTCTTCCTGAACTTGAGATGCCTGAGTATCCTGGATTTTTGCTGTGGATTTTCCCCTGCCCTGCCCCAAAGGAATTCTTCTTGATCAGCAGTATGTTCTTTGTTTACCCCTCTGCAGATCCACTCACTATGACTAAAGGAGTGTTATTATCTTTAAGACTTGAAACCTTTCATTCTCAGGATGGAGGGTTGCAATGGAGGGATCATGGCCAAAACCCATGTGCCTCAAACCTCACCCAGGATAGATGGCCTGGATGAGCGCCAGTAAACCAAAGTGCTACTCAGTCCAGGATGTTTGCACAGCTGGGCAGTGTTTGGGGATAGGATGGATGGAGAAGGAGGACCCAGAAGTGTCAGCCTCTGTCCAGTAGCATCATCCCATCCAGAGAAGCCTTGGGCCAGCACATGGCTTTAATCTAAGGGGTCTAAAGAACAAGATTTATCCTGTGGAGAAAGGCCCTGAAAAGCCGAGCTCTTGGTGAACAGGGAGGCCACTGAAAGTGCTTCTTTGTTTAACCTGAGAATATCTCTGCTTTTTTGGCCTAAAGACTTTCCTCCCTGATCCCCAGTGGGTGTTTTCTCAATCAGGGCCCAGAGAGTTTCATTTCATGGTCTCTGTGAAATGTGATATTAGATTGCCTTTTACAAAAGTATCCCCCACCAGCAGCCAGTGGGTGTAGAAATAACTTGCCACACATCAGAAAAGATTGAGAGAAATGTGACGATGATATTTATGACTGAGATTTTAGAATCTTATGACTTTAGATGTGGAAAGGACCAAAGAGCATTTGTCCCAGTGCTAATGTTACAGGAGAGAAAACAAAACCATAGAGAGAGCCACCTGGCCTAGGGCAGAGTTGGCAGCAGAATCTAGTCTCTGAGCCCTTTTCCATCATTTTTCAACTGCCCCCCTGAGTGCCTAATGTGCAGGAAAGAACTAGAACTCATGAGCTGCCATTTCAAGCAGGTAGATCATGGTGATAAAAAGCATTCGTATGTGGAATGGGATGCTAAGTGAGCGAGTGAGCATCGTGAAGAGCATTTCTGAGAGAATCTGTATTCATTTCATATTGCTATTATAACAAATTACCACCAACTTAATGGCTTGTGTGCCGTGTACTAACTCACTTCAGTCGTGTTCAACTCTCCACGACCCTATGCACTGTAGTCCGCGAGGCTTCTGTGTCCATGGGATTCTCCAGGCAAGAATACTGGAACAATTGCCATGCCCTCCTCCAGGGGATCTTCCCGATCCAGGGATGGAACCTGCATCTCTTATATCTCCTACATTGGCAGGCGAGTTCTTTACCACTAGTGCCTAGGAAGCCCTAAAATCCTGACTAGACACCTATTCATTGCCTGACCATTACCCCTTTGAGCCTCTGTCCCTTCATCCATAAAAAAAGAATAAAATCTCAAGGTTATATTTATGAGGATTTGTGGCAATATATGTAAAATGACTAAACTATAGTACACCCTCAGTAAATGATAGCCATATTTGTTCAAGGTACTTCCAGATGATTCTCCCTGGACAGGAGTTCAATAAAAGACATTTCCTTATTAAATTTCAAAAAATTGATTAAGTGACCTCCAAATTCCCTTCTGACATTGCTAAAATAAAAAGGAATGAAATAAAAGGGATTTTCCTCCCAGATATGATTGTCCTGTCTACTTCATAGATCCACCTGTAAGATATTTGCTTATCTAGATTGTTAAATAGCTAACAGATCCTGTCTTTTGCCCCCTGTAGTGCTGCTGACTGTCACTCAGATCTCTGGTTGGGTTTGAGCAGAACTGAGAGTCTGACCTGGTATGTAATGATTGGCCAGTCAGGGCAGCTGAGACCAGGACGGGCTCCCGCCTTCATATCTGTCAACATACCTGGCTGCAAGCAAGTTACTGCTCGTGACCACTGTCTGCAGGAGCCAGAGAGGCCAGGAAAGGAAATGGAGGGGAACATCTAAATTTTGTGCTTGGAGGGAATGTAAAAGCCTGTGTCCATTCTTCTTCCGAACATCCCAAAATCTTCCACAAAGATTACAGCAGTTGCAGGCCACCGCTGCTGAATCAGGAAGGAAGCCGAGGGAAGAAACCAGATTGAGAAGCAGCAATCAAGGTAGGTGCTCTGTCTGCTCACGGGCATTTCTCTGAAGATCACAAAGCTAACACTTGACCCAACCTCGTAGCCAGAGCATCTCATGATGTTCTGCTGAAGATGTGGTCAGGGTGTGTGTGTATTGGGCTAGTCCAATCATTTGTCCACTAACGTGTTCTGAAGAATGGGCTGTAATTTTCTTCCAGGTTCTCTCTCCTTTGAAAATTGAGAGTTGCTCGACATATTTCAAAAGACTTTTAATCTTTCATTATAAAAAAAATCCTATTTATTGAAATTTATTGAAATTCTTTCAGTGGTCATGGCTTTGTTCCAGAATTTTGCTTGTGTGGATTGAAGATACACCAGAGAGGACAGTTAGCAATTATTCTGAGGAACACACTGTCCATGCAGAGGACTGTCAACTTCAAATAACAAGGTCTCTCAGGAAGCCCTGTGCTCTTCTCTGCTCTGGAACCTAGGGAGTTAAAAGTCTTGAAATTGCTGGAGCAGAATCAAGCTTATTTACCTAAGCTGATCACCCCAGGCAGCAGGTCAATCATTTACTGATACCAAGCTGTTTCCTACCTTTGACGAAGGATCGCTAAAGCCCTTGCTTGATTCTCTCTAAAGAATAGACACAAGGCAACATAGAAGGT
Source organism: Bos mutus (assembly GCF_027580195.1). Lineage (NCBI taxonomy): Eukaryota > Metazoa > Chordata > Mammalia > Artiodactyla > Bovidae > Bos > Bos mutus. The sequence continues at coordinate 55,606,613 of NC_091617.1, forward strand.
ATCTTTCTCTGAAGCTATAGCCTGTATTCTTTCCAGACCAGAGCACATTTTTATCCTGCCCCGAGCAGTAGATGTCACAGGGCCCTTCCCAGCTCTATAATGAACAAATGTGAAAAAGATTCACACACAAATTGGATATCTAGTACCACCTCAGATATAGGAGCTTGTGGCTGTGGAGAAGCGTCTCCTGCTGCTGGAGGTTTAATAGGAGAAAACAGACTAGCTGTAGAATAAGTTGTTCTAGCAAGGGACTGAGGTTGTTGCATAATTCTCAAAAAACATGGAATTTTCCCCTCCAAGTACACATTCTGGAAATATGCTATTTTTAGTGAGCGTGATCTGCTCTTCTTCAGGTCTCGTCTTAGAAACATCATCCTGTTGTCACTGCGTATGTCTGGCAGTTTCTGTGATATGGTTCCTGGTTCTTATAATTATTAGAAACCTGGTGATAAGGAGGCCCTATTTTTTTTTTTTTTTTGAACTGCCTTTGGGGAAGGAGTTTGGCCACGTGTGAGACCAGGTAATGTTTGATACTACTTTTGTCAATCATTCACGGGACTGGAATGGTCCCCTTGTGAGGCTGGTGACCACAGGTTTTAAGTGGCTCCTGAGGTTAACTCGAGGCAGGAGTTGAGGCCATTGAGAGTGCAGCCCAGGCAGAAACCCCGTGTGTGATTTTGGATGAATCTGGGGCTAACTCCTGGGAATGTTCTGGACGAATTATGAGAAACTGATAGATTTCTGTGACAATATTATGCTCAGTAAAATGTGAAGTGCACATCTGGCCAGTTTCCAGAACTCTTAGAGATAATGATGGAGGTGGTTTGAAAGAGGGAGAAGGCTGTCAGCACTTCAGATGCTTTGGCCAGATTCACCCACAGTCCTGTAGGTTGCGTGTCCCACACTAGGTCTTACCTGTGCTTGAGACCAAAATGCTGGTGGCCCCTTGAGAGTACACCCAGCTTTTCTTCCCACTTCATGCATATTGGATATATTAAGTGGTGGAAGATTATTCTTGAGACTGACTAGATTGTATAGACAGTATTACTCCTTTGACATGTCAGGAGTTAGAACTCAGAAGATAATTATTTTGCCCAAGTTCAGTCAGTCAGAGGCTGAGCCAGGGTTCTACTCACTTTTGCCTCATTCCCAACCCACTGCGTTCCCCAAGTGGTCATGGAATTAAGCACATGCAGGAGCTTAAACTGGGGGGAGTCACTGAGGAAAGCAAGCTGACTAACAAAGTCAGAGGTTCTTCATTGGCCCTTGGATGTGCCATGTCCCCGGACCATTGGATACCACTATAACCAAAAGGCCAGCATTGACTGGACCTTCTTTGAGGGAAGGTAAGGGGAGGAGTGGGTGAGGAGCAAAGGGAAGTGTTTCCACTCCTAGTGGCAATCACTGGAGTCCTGAATACATCCTAAAGAAACCTAGGCAATTCTCAGGCTAGATCTCTGCCCCTTTCTCTTCCAGAGATTCATGAGCCCCAACCAAAGTACAACATCAGCACCATTTCCAGAGAAAGAAATTACACCATCTTAATCTTTCTCTGGTAACTCAAGGATTTAATTACTATCTCACTTTACCTCGCTAATATCCACTCAACTGAACCCAAGGAATGTAGACAGAATGAGGCTTGCACTATTTTTTCAGATACATCCTAAAAATTAAATTAGCCATCTGGCAGACATTCCAAAGCAGCCACAATTCCTCAGCATTTATAAGATCAAGGTAAAGAAATGCCATCATGAGATGTGGTTGGTTAACTAAGAGTTTCTTTACTGACCTGCCTCATACATACCTAACCGTGTGACAGCAAAGGCATTGAAAACAGGGATTGCATCACCACGTCCACTGAACGCCCTTTTCTAATGCATCTGGCCCCACATGAACTCTGCTCACATACTGTCATTTTTGCCAACTAAACATTAGGATAAAGAGAAAAGTTGAGCTGAAATAGAGGGACAAATAGCAACATTTCACCTCTATCTGGTACTTCTTAGGACCAAGAATTGAACTATTGCTTTTATCTTTTTTTTCTTTTCCATTTAATCCGTTTAACAAATTTACATGCTTGCTCAAGTCACAGAGCTAGTGAGAGGAGGTAAAATTTAAGTTGGAGTCTGTCTGACTCCAAAACTCATGTTCTCTACACTCTGTTCTGGGAAAAATACCCACCAAATAGCTATACTATCTGTATTTTAAGTGTAAAAGACGCGGGAGTCCTCTCTAAATTCTTTGCTTGGATTCTCAGAGTACATATTTATGGCACCACCACCTCCATCGTGTATTTGATCCTGTACAGGCATAAAAATCAATATCACAGTGGTTTTCCTCCCTTCCAGAAAAGTAACTACAACACATGCACATTAACAATTGACCACATGTTAGTCCATTAATCTCTTTCTGAAACTGTGAGAGAAAATTGTTTCTCTTTCCTGGTTCACAAACATTGTTTAGTTTGTTTGATTTTAATGTAACACACAAATTTTTATGTGTTATACCAGGAATTTTTTTGAAGTTTATTTCTGCAGTCAAATTTCTGTCTTTGAGAAAGCTAAGTATGTCAAAACTTTCCAGTATGGTTTTATTTAATCTTCGTAAGAGCCCTGTAAGAGGAGAGTCATTTTCCGATGATATCCTTTGAGATAAGGAACCTGAGACTCATTCAAGGTGAGTGCCCTTCTCAATATCACTCAGCAGGCAAGTCCCAGACAGCTTGGGACTCCAAATTCTTTGTTCTTTTTTTTTTTTTCCTTCTTTTACCCAAACAGTTCTCTGGATTCCTAGGGCTTACAAATGGTAGGAATGGGATACACAGCTATTTTCAGAAATTAAAAATGCTGAATGACTACACAGCCTGTTCCTAGGCTGCAGAGACCCACTCAGAAAGTGACTGCTTGGGGCTAGGGTCACTGTGGTAGTGTTGTTATTCTAATTCGATTTTCATTGAGTATTGGAAAGAAGACACTAATTGTTACTTAATAAAGTCTGCCTCTAAGGCAAAAACCTTTCAAACCCATATGTCTATGAGCAAAGTAAGATCTCAAAAAATTCTCACTGAGAGAAGCAAGTGGTAACAACTCACTGTCCCTTAATCTATTCCGTGCCTGTGGGACAGTGTACATGTGTATGGCCCACAGAGCCCCCGTGGTGTCTCTTGATGTACACCATTCCTTTCTTGGTTAACTCCATGACCAGGTGGATGTCTCATGGGTCAAGCAGTTGCCAAATGACAGGAAACCTAAGGGGACTTCCCTGGTGGCTCAGATGATAAAGAATCTGCCGGAAATGCAGGAAACCTGGGTTCGATCCCTGGGTCGGGAAGATCCCCTGGAGAAGGAAATGGCTACCTATTCTAGTATCCTTGCCTGGAGAATGCTATGGACAGAGGAGCCTGGTGGGCTACAGTATTCCTCTCAATGAGTCAGACACTATTGAGCAACTAACACATACACACATACAGGAAACCTAAGGAGGTCCTCCTACAGGTTGAAACTCCATCCTTAGTCCCAGTACCTATAGAAGCCAATTAAAGTTACAGGAGGAATTCTTGTGCCTATAACTTCATTTCAGTCCTAAAATGCTCTGAAGAGTCAGAAAGCCCTGTATCAGCTGTGAATCTGCAAAGGAGCTAATCATTTTTTATTCCTAATGTTTTCCTGGGAACTGCTCCTTACTGGCCACCTGGGCCTCCATCCCATATGGCAGTCTTGTCTACATCCTGGCTGTGGGATTAAAGTGCATCTTCGTTCCCAACTTGTCCTCATGTCTGTGACCTCAGAGGGGCTAAGAATCTTGGTGCAAGAGAACCCATATGCTTTGTTCAATGAGAAAACAGAAAGAACAAAAACTTCTGCCCCTTGCTCTGCACCAGCTTGAAAATTATTTCCCTCCTTTCTACAGCTCCAAGGTCAATTTTCCCTTGGGAGCAGCTAAGGAACTAAAGGTCACAAAAAGTTGGCAATTCACTGTGCCTTGGAGGGCTTCCCAGAAAGCAAAATGAAAATGAGATTGTTTTCACATAAGATCTCTGTATTTGGAGGATAGGATTCAAACTGTTTGAATTTGCAGTTTCACTGTGCACTTAGGTAACCCCCACAAAGTCCAGTGTTGTTTTTTTTTTTTTCCCCTCAAGCCAAAACAATATCAAAAACACTTCCTGCAGAGAACTCTAACTAGGCAGAATTCTTTTCTGTCATTGCTGGGCTGATGTTTTCAAGGATTCATTTCTCAAGATAAGTCTTATATGGTACATTTGGATGGAGCCCTTGTTGATTTCTGTATAATGATGGCTGTCATCCACAGGGCCTGTTTTGTGGTGATCTCATTAGATTTCATGAGGGAAGCAGCTGAAAACCCATGGTTAGTACATGAGCAGGTAGCAAGAACAGAGAAAAGCCAGAGGCTGCCAAGAGATGTTACAGAAAGCAGGTTTCTTTCTGACCAAAGGAAAACCCATCTCTCAATTCCAAGGAGATGTACCCTGCAGTTCAAACATATGTTTTTCACAAAATGTAGCTCTGCTTCCTTAATAAGAATTCCAAATACAGGCAAGAACCAATGGCTAGACTTTCCCAAATCTGACTGTTCTCTACCAAAATTCATCTCTTCTTTATCCTCTTTGCATAATGGAAGTATCCTTGAGAAGAGATATTTATAGAATGTAGTTGTATTGGTAACTTGAAAGCCCAACATAGGCTTTCCGGTCCTGACAGCACCAGGTCATGCTCTGTGCCTTGGTGCCAATTTCCAAAGTCCTTGCTGGTGTGTGCGTGCTAAGTTGCTTCAGTCATGTCTGACTCTTTGCGACCCCATGAACAATAGCCCGCCAGGCTCCTCTGTCCATGGAATTCTCCAGGAAAGAATACTGGAATAGACTGCCAGGCCCTCCTCTCTTGCTGGTGACTCAGTTTCAATTCTTTACCATCTACATCCTCCCTTTGAAGACCCACAAACATTTATTAACAGTTCTTCATCACTTGTGTAAATGTCACCCACTCTTTCCCAGAAACACGTTAGACACTATTTTTGAAACAAGAGTAAGTCATCTTGAAGGTTTTAAACCTTCTACAGGTCTTAAATCAAACCACAGCCTCCTTAGAGTCTCCTGTTTGAGTCTGTTTGTGTGGATATATATACTTTTAACTATGTGTACAGTCCTCTAAAGATTATGTGTGCTCAATAAATATTCACTGGGGATGGTAAATTAGTAACTGACTGTAAATTTAGTAGAAAAAGTGATTTATTAAAAAAAAAAAAAAAACACTTTGGCATTTCCAGAGATGACCAAAAAGTAAACTAGAAGTATTAATTGTCTTGCAGGGGTGGGGGAGCTGGGGAATGGTGTCTTGAGGGTTACTCTCTCTCCTGCCATCTGGGAACAGAATGTCTGAACAGATTAAAGATCCTGGTTGTATTCAATTTTGCTGTTATTATTTGCTAATCATACGACCTTGAGCAAGTCACTTCAGCTCTCTCGGCCTCAATTTCTCTTTTTCAAAAGTAGTTTTTATCATTCTGAATGTCTCCTCTAGTTCTAATATTCTGTCTTCTAAGAAAAACTGGAGAAATTAAGCTGGGGATGCTCTTTTAAAAATGGACACAGCTGGGGAAAGGAAGGATGGGACAAACTGAGACAGTAGTGCTGACAATATCCACTACCATGTGTGAAACACATAGCTAGTGGATAGGTGCTGTATAGCACAGGGAGCTCAGCCCCGTGCTCTGTGATGACCTAGAGGAACGGAATGGGGTAGGGAGTGGGAAGGAAGCTCAAGAGGGAGGGGATATATGTGCTCTAGTGACTCAGACAGTTAAGAGTCCACCTGCAATGCAGGAGACCTGATTTCGATCCCTGGGTCAGGAAGATACCCTGGAGAAGGCAATGGCTACCCACTCCAGTATCCTTGCTTGGAGAATCCCATGGATGGAGGAGCCTGATGGGGTACAGTCTATGGGGTTGCAAAGAATCAGACACAACTGAGTGACTAAGCCTGCATCGCTGATTCACGGTGTACAGCAGAAACTAACACCACATAGTAAAGCAAGTCCACTCAAGTTTTTTTTTTAAAGTAAACACAAAAATGATTTTTATCTCTCTGGAGCCATCATCCCTACCTCTTAGGTAAGTGAATCTGAAATGGGGATGGGGCAATGAAAAACCTCAGAGATGTAACCTTGAGGTTGTTACAAACTGGAGAGGCCAGCACTGAGCTTCACTAGAGAAGGAGCCCACTCACCTGGGAAAAGGCAGGGACTCACATTAGAAGTCTCCATGCAGCTGCAACCCTGGCACCGACACTCAGCTGTACCTCACCCAGGCGTCATGAATGTGAGTTCCAGAGGGCAGCAGTCACGACTGTTACCCTACCTCTATAAATAAACAGAGATCCTTAGAGGTGACGTGACTTGCCCAGGGTGACAGAAACATGGCAGTGAATCAGATGGAACTGTTTGGGGGAGGGGAGTGAAGTTATAAGAGAAAGGTAGAAGACTCAGGGACAGATCTGCACCTCCTCTGAAGCTCACAGAACAAGGGTCAAGGGCTGGGGATGAGCTTTAAGTTTGCTGTGGATTCCGAAAGCATCTCTGACCTCCTGCTCCTCCCTAAACCACCTCAGCAGCCTGCCCAGGGTTACTCACCCAGGTTCTTGCTAACTGGACACCTTTGCTCATGTCTCTTCTTGTAAGTTTCATGTAAGGCTTTTTGTAATGTAGAGGAGGCACAACGAGGAAGAAGAATGAATCAAAGATCTTCCCTGAGGCCTCAAACCGAAAGGGCGGATTTCTTTGTAGAGGTTCTGACTTTCGTCTTATATTTTGCAGAAATGAATGTGCATCGGGATGACTGACAGAATTATGACGTTCATTTCAAGCACTGATTTTTTTTTAACCTCAGGTTATTTTACTCTGCTCTACTTTTCCTACAAAAAAAAAGAAAGAATAATGCTTGCTCACTGTGACATTGTATGAGAGAAAACCGCCCAGGGCAGTACTGTTCAAAGGAAATTGCTAATTGCACCAAGCATCAAAGCATGATGGGAAGTTCTCATAAAGGATGTGTGTAGCATTCTAGCCCACACTGGTTCACTTCATCGCCACAGACCATGCCCAGGGAGCTCTAAGGCCCTGAAGAATCACTCTTATAAGTAAGTAAGCAAAAATCCTTGATCCAACCAGAAAAGCACTCAAAGAAATTGGGAATCAATGGTTTGATGTTTCAGTAGCAGTAAGAGACTGCATCACTTTGCAGCCCATTTTGTTTCCTTTTTAAGATAAGAGAGGGAAAGACAACAATTCTAATCACTAAGAGATATCTGGTAGCTTTCCAGGTGATGAGGGAATGGCCTGAATTCAGTCAGAATAGACCAGTTTCCTGGCAGCATCCTCAAATGACTATCTATTATTCTCAGCAAAGATCTTATGGAGTTTTCACATTTCTCAGTTTTGACTCTATTCCTAATATCTAATTGACTTCTTAGGTAGCCTTTTGGGGAGAAGAGTGGGTAACACAATAAATAATTCTTAATTGATAGTCTGCATACTGGCTACACTTACTTTCTAGAAGTCATAAAACAAACCATCGAAAGTCGCCCTTGGGTTGCCTACCACATCTACTCAGCTAAGGCAGGATAGAAAGAGGACAGATTTATGATTCATCTGTGAACTATCCTACAGTGACGCCAGAGAATCAAAACGGCTCATGATTCCAACAATCCATATCAATGTCAAATTTAGCTGAAATGTAGACCTCAATGTACTCTCATTAAGTTAAAAAAAAAAAAAAAAAAAAAGGTGCTGAAATATGGGTCAATTTTATATATCCTCTAATATTTATGACCAAGTAACCAAAAAACAGTTGTCTTTTTTTTTTTTACAGTCACAGTTTTTTATTTTATTTTTTATAATCATTGAGCACAGTATCACTTCTTGAATTGAATGAATTCTTAATACTAGACTAGAGTCTCTAGACCTGCTAGTTTTCTAGCAGGAGGAAAAGCATTTCAGAGCATGAAGAAACATGAAGCTCGGTTTCCCTGCTTTCAAAAAGCCACCTGGACATATATACACCTCACTCTGCCCCTCTGTGCCTGAAAATCTGATAGACAGTGAAGGCAAGGAGGGGCATGGCCAGCAGAAGCTTTCCAGAACATATGGGAACTGTTCTGATAATCCTGTTTTTCACTGCCCGTTACCCAAAAGGGAGAAGGCAGCATGTTGAACAGAGACTTTCCTCCCATAAATCTTCAGGCATATGGAGGCAACAAGTGTTTTACTGTAATTGCAGCAGGACAAAAAGAATTTATAAGCTGTGTATGTGTGTGTATGTACAATGTACGGAAAAAAATTTCAATATGAGAAAGGCATTAGATCAATCTTGTGAACAGGAAAATCTTTTGTCTGGACTATTTCTGGATGTGGGTTCCACAAAATCTAAATACTTGGCTAATTTCTGGAATTAATTAGCAAATGTTTGTCCAAGTCGTGGGCTTTAAAGACTTCTATTAATAGCATACCCATTTCTCTAAAATTGCTACAACATATTTTGATCATTTTTAGAAAAGGCAAAGTACAAGAACCTTTGGCATGTAAAAAATTCTTTTGAGATATCTAAATGAATTTCAGAGTCGGTTAATTATACTGGAGTTCAGATGTCTTCAAGTAACTCTTGGCATGCTAAATACCATTGCCATCTTATTTTACATAATCTTATGAGTAAGATTAACTAATGAAACTCAAGTAAACTGATCGATTGATATAGTGGTCTGAGCATTATTTGGTTACATACATGCTTAACCCCCTCTCCAGACATAATCCTTTCTTCTACAGACAGGCACTCTATGTCTTAATCATTGTCTGTTCTCCAAAGAGGATTATCTGATGGTCACCATTTTTCCTCTTTAAACCACTATCTGATACATCTCCAACTGGGATATGACTATCTTCACATGCATTTTCTCAGAATTCCCACTTCCCAAGCCAAAGGAAGTGGAATTCCCAAGCCAAGGTCATAGCAACCTGTTGGAATCAAGTATTATCCATCATTCTAACATAGACCACTTATGGAGTGCCTAAGGTACGCTTTCCTGGTGGCTCAGATGGTAAAGCAACTGTCTACAATGCGGGAGACCCAGGTTCAAGCCCTGGGTTGGGAAGATCCCCTGGAGAAGGAAATGGCAATCCACTCCAGTACTATTGCCTGGAAAAATCCCATGGACAGAGGAGCCTGGTAGGCTACAGTCTATGGGGTCGCAAAGAGTCAGACACGACTGAGCGACTTCACTTCACTTCAAGGTACGCTTGACACTGTGCTAAATGCTACAGATACAGAAATGAGTAGCTCACAGTTCTGCCCAGAAGACCAGAATCTCACAGAGCAGATGAACTAGAAAAGGAGCCAAGGCAGCTTAGTGTGAGGCTCTAAGGACACTGGCAACTGAACACGACACACAACTGTTCTAGATGGCGGCTCAGGAAGACTTGCAGAGGCGTTGAGGTCCAAGTGGTGTTTTAAAGAAAAGGAGGTTAGAATTTGCATTCTTTCTTTTTAAGAATTTAGACTTTGAAGAAAAAGCTACCTCTTTCCAAGAATTTGTCTGGTATCTTAAAGAGAAGAAAGTACAAGAATGGAGACAGTTGTAATAGGCATGCTAAGGAAGTTTTGATTGCCCAGAGAAGGAAGGTAAGAGGGTCCAGAAGGAGTCTTCTAATTAAAAGATGAGAACTTTTAGAACCCTGAATCAGAGCCTGTACCTAATTCATAGCCCTTGAACCTGGAGCCTTAATTTAAGATCATTCTGTGCAGTTCAGGTCCCACTTGCCCTCCCAAATCCTGGGGACTTTTGCCTGGTGAACAGTAGTGTTGTAAATCTGAGTTCAACTCAGTTATGATTTGAATTGCATTTATCCTTTGAGCAACGAAGAGCCAAGCACTGTAGAAATGGCCGTGGGGATTCTGATGTCAGCAGTGGACATCATTTAAGGAAGCTCATAGCTAAAGAATAGAGACGACCCACCCAGGACCCACCCCAACAGCCTCCGTTAACACCCAAATTCAACTCCAACTTGAATACCACACATTTTAAGCAAGGTATAAGCCGGAAGGGCAAGCTTAGTAGCTTTCATCCAAGCCTGTTTGGAAATCCTTCTTAAGTTGGCTTAGGTAAATATTTAGTGTGTAAGTGAAAACTTTTGTCATCTTAAAATAATTCACTGGTTTCCTGAAGTTGGGCCAAGAGATTGTTGAGTTGTTGGATTCTTTTAGAAACTCAGATTAAAAAAAAAATCAAACTTCTAATGGACCAACTTTCATGTTTGTTTCATTCTTTCATCCACTGAAATAAAGAATGTAAGTAAAAGCTAATTTAGAATAGATTTGACTACATAAATACTTAAAACTTCTTTTACAAATATTATATGCAAAGGTAAAAATAGAAACAGTGATCCAGGGAACTGTATTTGCAACATAAATAACAGGCAAAATACTGTCCTTAAAGAGTATTTGCAAATGCAGACCTACTAAAGGCAATATCCCAGTTGAAAGTTGAGCAGAAAATGAACTGCTAATTCACAAAAGTAGAAAGGCAAATGACCTACAGTCATATGAAAAACTGTTTGGCCACATCGAACATGAAATAAAAGCAAATTTAAAGAGCAAAATAACATCTTCTTTTTATAAGATTGGCGAAAATTGAGTTACACCAGGTATTAGAGAGCATGGTGGGGCAGGCACATTCACACACTGCAGTGGTGGAAGTGTGAATTGCTGCAACCTCTTATTTAAGGGCAGTTTGTTAAACCATATAATATGGGTAATTTGTGACTTAACAAATCCACTTCTAGGACTTATTTTTAGACAATAACGGAAGAGTGTATTAAAATTTTCCCGTAGTCCACAGATATTTATGTCAGATTTGTTTATAGCAGCAAATTTTAAAAGTCAACCTAAGTGTTTATCAGAGAGGAGTTGGATAAACACATGCACTCACATACGAGGACACTGTGCAGCCATTTAAAATGATGAGATCCAGGGCTTCCCTGGTGACTCAGTAGTAAAGAATCTGCCTGCCAATCCAAGAGACTCCAGTTTGATCCCTGGTCCAGGAAGAGCCCACATGCCATGGAGCAACTAAGCCCACGGCCACAACTATTGAGCTTGGGCTCCAGAGACCGAGAACCACAACTACAGAACTCTTGTGGCTCAACTACTGAGGTCTGAGCTCTAGAGCCTGTGCGCTTCAACAAGAGTGTTCTTAGTCACTCAGTCATGTCTGACTCTTTGCTGTTCCATGGACTGTAGCCCGGCAGGCTCCTCCGTCCATGGGGATTCTCCAGGCAAGAATATTGCCATAACCTCCTCCTTCAACAAGAGAAGCCTTCACAATGAGAAGCCCTCATACCGAAACTAGACAGTAAGCCCTGCTTGCCGCAACTAGAGAAAAGTCCTGCACAGCAACAATGACCCAGCACAGCCAGAAATAAATAAATAAAGTTATTTTAAAAAATAAAATGATGAGATCCATCCAGAAGCAGTGGGAGAGCTTGAACTCTGTCACCAGTAAATCTACGTTTACATTTTAGCTCTACCACTTACTAGCTGTGGGACCTTCGGCAAGTCATTTGACCTCTGTAAGCCTTGGTTATCATCTTTAAAAATGGGGATAATATTAGTACCTTTGTCCCTATGTCTTAAGATTGAGGTGAATTAGATGAGAGTATGAAAGTAAAGTTCTTAGCACATCACCTAACACAAAAAAGACAGAATTGTTAGTCTAAAATTTTTGATTTGATACTGTCACTTCCATATAAAATGACAAATTAGAACCAAGATTTTACCACTTGATCTTCTGAATACTTTACTGAAATAACTGTATTTTTTTTTTAAAAGGAGTAAACTAATAACAGAGAAGAAGACACTGCAAGAAAAGAAATGCCTGAAAAAAAATTCCCTTAATGATTATAATTTCTGTTGTTATTAACAATCAATAGATGTACTAGAAAATATTGTTTAAAAAGCTTTTCAAAATTTAGAGCAAAATGACATGAATGGAGAGGCAATAAAAAGGATAATTAAATATCATAATAAAAATTACAATAGCTAACATACACTAAGAGCACTTGAATATGTGCTATATGCTTATTTACATCCACTGTGTCCATTATTTCAAGCAGTCTTCCCAGCAAACCTATGAAGTAGCCAGGGATATTATTCCCTCTTGATGAAAGTGAAAATGAAAGTCATGTCCAACTCCTTGCGACCCCATGGACTGTAGCCTACCAGGCTCCTCTGTCCATGGAATTCTCCAGGCAAGAATACTGGGGTGGGTTGCCATGCCCCTCCAGGGGCTCTTCCTGATCAAGGAATCAAACCCAGGCCTCCTGCATTGCAGGTGGATTCTTTACTGTCTGAGCCACCAAGGAAGCCCATTCCCTCTTGACAGCTGGAAAGATTAAAGCATCAAGAAATTAAGGAATTAGCCCCCAGCCACATGGCTGGCACATGGCAGATTTAGGGGATGCACTCTACCAGTGTGGTCCTGTGCTGGGTCGTGTCTGTCCCCTCGGCATCTCTGCCACCCCTGCTAAGGACTTATCTGTATCCCAAAGAAGCAGAAACTATGTTTCCCAGAGTTTCAGATTAGAGCCTAGAGTAGGTAACTGTGAATTGGAAGGTAGAAGAGAAGAGGCCGTTATTCCCTGGGAACAATGGAGACAGCTATGGGCAGACGCAGAGGCAGAAGGTGTCCATGAGATTTGAAGCAACTTCAAGGTGAGCATCTGGAGAATCACACACGTTGGGAGGGCAGATTGAGCTAGTCAGTGACAATTCAATAAACTTTCACTCCCTGGCCCTTGCAATGTTTATTCCTTGTATTAAAACACTTTCTACTGGGAACACACAGAAAGGTTTTGGTTTTGCTGACCAAACACTGACTGATAAAGCTCCCAAATACTGAGATCCAATCCAGGAAGTCCCGTATCTAACAGGTGTCTCAGAAACAACATATAAAATTAAAAGAAAGAAATTATCAAAAAGAATCTTAGTACTGAGAAATCATGATGCTGAGATTAAAAGGGCTCATTTCCAGCTAAATGAATCAAAAAGAAAAGCAATCTAGGTAGTCTTATGCTATTTTTAGAAAGGCCAAAAATTAAAAGAATATAACTTGCAGAGAGGAAAAATAATAACTTACAAGGAATATTAATTAAACTGATTTCTGAGTTCTCATCAGCATCACAGTATGATAATAGAAGACGTTAGAAAAATGCCTTCAAAAGTCTGAGGACACGTGATTTAAACCCGGAATTCTATGATCAGCCAAATTATAAATCAAGGGTTGGAGAAAAATCTGGACATCTTATAGTTGATAAGATTCTGAAATGTTAACTTCCGTGCACAAGTTTTTAAACAAGGGCAAAATCCTAGCTTACTTGATAAATTTTCTGCATCATGCAAAGTAAAAATATTTAACCATTTTACTACTATGAATTTATTTCCATGAACATTAAAAAGATGGAGCAGAGCAAGCTTTTACACTTATGTATGCTATTTAAAATAAAGGTATTGTAGTACTTGTACCTACCCTTGTAGGTATTAAAAGGGGCTTCTCAGGTGGTGCTAGTGGTAAAGAACCTGCCTGACAATGCAGGAAACATAAGAGACATGGGTTCAATCCCTGGGTCAGGAAGATGCCCTGGAGAAGGAAATGGCAACCCACTCCAATATTTTTGCCTGGGAAATCCCATGGTCAGAGGAGCCTCGTGGGCTACAGTCCATGGGGCAGCAAAGAGTCAGACACGACTGAGTGACTTAGCATAGATATAATAAAAAAGAAAAATTTTTAAAAGGTGGTATATGAATACAGCAGGATTGTGAAGATAGCAAATGAATGACTAAAGTTTGGGAAACATTTTGGTAAAGTAAATGACTTCCAAATATATTCAGATTTTAAAAGAAAAGACTTAGAGAACATTGCAGAGCCAAAAGCAAGAACTCATCAGCTGCAGCAATGCCAGGGCAGAGGAGCCTGAGGACCATTATTTGCTGACCACCCCCTGAAGGTAGCTGAGTTTCCATTGCTAAGATTTCCATATCCACCACCTTATCCACAGAAGCCTCTGACTGTTTGGGATTCTTAGGAAGCTTCTCCTACGGGGAAGAGAATGTGAGAACCGGTTAAACTGAGTGTTCTCATGTGCCCACAAGTTCCATTTCTCCCTATAAAGTAATGCATTTAGCAATCTGATCCAAATGCCAGCATCTTTATTTTTGCTTCCTCCTATTTCCCTCTATTTTTTAATCTTTTTAGATTGCATCTTTCTGTGTAGTCTCAAATTTCACTTGGAGTGAGGAAAAGTTTGTCTAAATAATGCTAGTCACACATCTCGATTTCTTGGGCTATTCACAGCCCCCAGAGCCTGATCATCCGTGGGCACAAGGACACAGTAGAGCTTCTGATCCTAACTTTCTGATCTCATAGTCAGGGTTCTTGGTGCCACAAACAGTAACTTTGAAGATTTAAGCAGAAAAGGAATTTAATGGAAGTAAGTCAGTTCACAGAATGGTTAGGAAGGCTAGAGAAAAGCACAGGAAGGAAACAGAGGAGGCAAAACAGAGCCAAGATGGTATCTCAGGACAGTCTGTGCAAGATGCTGACACTGGCATTGTCACCACACACGCCCCCTGCAGTTCCACTAGCCACCCCTGGACTTGACCCTCCATCAGAGACCTCGACCAGAGTCTCTAAAGCCCCTGGATGTTTGCATTCCTCAGTGAAGACTCAAGTAGATGTAGCTGGTAGCCTGAGCTGTCTGTGATGTACAGAAGGAAGCCTCAGGCCTTTTGGGCTTTGGTTTCCATACTGAGATTCCCTGACACAGGAAGAAGGACAGGCAAACATCAGGAAGCTCCAGTCACTTGGTTACCTTCTGAGGCTCTATCAGAGCAAACTTCTCATGCTGCTCTTTGTCATCACCTCATTGCTCTCATTAAACTGAGCAGTTTACAAATGAAGATATTTATGTTGGATTAATTACATTTAGATTATATATATTTCTCTTTCTTTCAAAGTCAGACTTTAAACATAAGTTTCTCATTTAAAATTGTAGTGTCTTTTTATTTGTACTTCTAAATGAACCCGCACAAGGCTGAGTAGTCTTTCTTGTTAAATTCAATTGGGACATAAGTTGCAAATTCCAAAAAAGGACAAATTCAGAGAGGCTAAATGTTCTAATGCAATTAACCACAAACAATGTAAGATGCTTACTTTATGAATTCTTGAAGATTTTAAACTGTGATAGTATAAATCCACTGAACTGCTTAATTCAAGAACCCAGAAGAGATCTCTGGTAAATTCTGGTTAAAAAAAAAAAAATCTGTGAGGAAACAAGCACATCTTTCATAGTAACATACGAAAGATGATGTCGGTATATATAAAAAATAATTAATGTCAACTGTTGATATTCTTTGTACTAAATTATATTCATAAGCAAGATTTTTATGTTTTATGAGGTCTGACTTCATACTGCCCTATTGCAATAACATTCCCAATGTTTACTTTAGTCTCCTTTACATTTACAACATCCTGGAGGGTGGTGGTGCTAAATTTAATTTGTCAACCTATGTTAATTTTACAAGGATCCAGATCAAACTGTTGTATAAACAAGAACTGCCTTGCAGAGGCTTTTTGGTGATTAAGCAGGAGAAGTTGCAGCTGAACTAAAAAATAAGCTGCCAGTGTATTTTTCATTTTTCCCCCTATAATTTTAATGGCTCAAATGAAAGAGCTGTTTTGCTTTAACAATAGCGTCCTTGTTAAAAGTCCTTTAAAGAGCTGTTACACCACCCTGAAACCATCTAATTAAACCATTAATACAACAAATATACCACTAGTTGCTAAATCCAAAGAATACACTTCCATCTCACAGTAGAAATTAAAGGTGATTTTTTTTTTTCAGCTTGTAGCTTGATTTCCAGTTTAGAGAAAGTCTGTCTGTCCATTAGACTTTTTTTTTTTTTTTTTTGCAGAGAAACATCATTAATCTGCAAGACTTACTACAATGGGATATTATTTTCCTCAACAGAGGTTGTTATTGAAACTACATATTATCAAACCAGCTGTCCGATTAAGTTTTTATAAAGGATTAGGGGGTTATATGAGTACCTAACAGCTGCACTAGCTAGACTAAAACTAGGGTTCCCAAATCGTATGCTTCTTGGTATAAAGAATGAAAAGATATATTCTTTACCAATGCAGTGAGATATTAATATTTAAAGGGAAAATTAAATTAGAAATAAAACCTCATTCCCCTGAGTGCAAAGCGTTATTGTGAATACAAATGAAGAATTTTGCCCCTTCTCTTAAGGAGTCCACCATAGTCTTAGTAGGCATGAAAATTTTTGAAGCATTAAAATATAATTAAAGATTTACATGAAAGTTTGAGGGATTGAAGCAGTTAGTGCAAAAGAAACTGCTGAAAAATGCAAAGAGCTGCTGTGGAAGTTCAAAGGCAAGAACAGGTTAATAAGGGTCAGAAGCTAAAGAAGAGAGTTGGTGGAATTTATCAACCAAGACCTCTGAGAAAAGTCATCACGATGCTCTGAAGAGTGATCTGTTAAAGTTAGAAAAGACCTGGGAGATCACCTCCTACTCCAGTTCTTCCTAGACTAATCTGTTGAAAAGAATTAACCCCCCAATAATGAAATCCCTGGTCTTTTCCTCAACCCTATTGAACCATGGAATATGTGAGCCCTTTTATTTATATTTAAATAATTTTACACTGGCTCAGATGGACCAAGAACTGTTTGTATTTTTGTTTATTTATTTGCTTGTTGTTAATACCTCAGGTGATAATTTTCAACTGGGAAGTTTGGTGAAAACTGTTCTAAGTCAATCTTGTGATCTCAGAATGTAAAACCTTAAACAAACACCAAATGTCAAAAGAAAAAGGGCACATGGAGATGAAGATGGTCTGTATGTGTGTATGGTGTGTATAAGACAAATAGTAATCTCCCTGGGGTAGAACAAGAAGAGAAAACTTGTGCAAGGTCCAGGGCCAAAGAGTCCTGGCCCAGTGTCTTTCACATAATAGACGCTCAAAAAATACTCTGTACTGGCTGAATTAAAAATGAAGCAAAGAACAAAACAAGCTGTAACCCTCAAGCATTTCACGACCTATTTATTACCACCTTATGTTCAATTCCTTTTGTGCAACCTCTGGTTGGACACACAGACCATGAATCTCAGAGAGTCTCTTGTGGATTGTATAGCAAGACTGGCTCGAAACACTTGGTGCCTGGGAAGCATTTAAACATCAAGGAGGTAAATATATTTTGCTGCAACGAGGTAGAAAGTTGAAATTTGAGGAAAGGAGACTCTGGGCTGGATCTCAAAGAACATATCCAGATGCTTATTAGATTGTGGTAGATTTTGCTAAAGCATGTGATAGAATGAATTGCTCACAAAATAATTTTAAACTGGCTTAGAGGACCTTGAAGAAAATTACTTAAATCTAGCTCAAGTCCTCAGCAAACCGCAGAAACATAAACCACCATATGGGGGATAATTTCAGTGTGGCAGGGAGAAGTAGATGACCTAATGCTTCTCCACCAGCCCCCATCCCCGCCCCCTTGATGCCCTGGTTCTGTCTGCATTCCTCTAGTCAGTGGGAGTTTCTAAAGTTTAGTGTGCATACATGTATATGAAATTTTTAACCAAAGAAATGCCTGTATTCATATCCTAACATATTCTAAAATTCTACCATCCTCTTTTCCCACAGAATCCCTACTTTTTTAAAACTGAATTTGTGAGACACATTAATAAGAAGTTCATTTACAAAACAAATAGAAACAATAATGTTATGACATCAATAGTTTATTTCTTGACTTTTTGAGTGTATATATTTTAAATACCAGAATCAGAGTTGACTAGAAACAACAAAGTGTCATTCAATTCTTTTCTAACTGCTGCTGCTGCTGCTAAGTCGCTTCAGTCGTGTCCGACTCTGTGAGACCCCATAGACAGCAGCCCACCAGGCTCCCCTGTCCCTGGGATTCTCCAGGCAAAAATACTGGAGTGGGTTGCCATTTCCTTCTTCAATGCATGAAAGTGAAAAGTGAAAGTGAAGTCGCTCAGTCGTGTCCGACTCTTAGCGACCCCATGGACTGCAGCCCACCAGGCTCCTCCGTCCATGGGATTTTCCAGGCAAGAGTACTGGAGTGGGGTGCCATCGCCTTCTCCGTCTTTTCTAACACTAGATTCCAAATACATTTTTTCCTGTGGGCATGGCTTGAATAATCTACGCTGTGACATTTTTCATAGGATTGAATCCATATGGTGGGTGAGTGAGCAAACATGATAACGCCATGAAAGTGATTTTGTAATCTGCTAGACACCAGCAAGACAGATGGAAGAACCTGTACTTTGCCAATGGGTCTTACCTATGAGGGGTCCAGGCCATCTTTAGCTTGTAAGCATCACTCAGGATATAAGATGTAATGCTAGGCGTATGTCTCCTGAGTTCACAGTGAAATTCAAGGAAGAAAGAAAAGAGAAAACTTACTGCTTTTCAGAGCTGTCTGGAGTAAAAATGTGATTTTACATATCTATTTCTTATTATATATTTGTCTTATGTATGAGCGTATATAGGGTTTCCCTGGTAGCTCAGATGGCAAAGAATTTGACTGGCAATGTTGGAGACCCATGTTTGATCCCTGGATTGGGAAAATCCCTGGAGAAGGAAATCACAATGAGTGTATGAATGATGCATGCATGCTCAGTCATTCATCATGTCCAACTCTTTGTGACACCATGGATTGTGGCTTGCTAGGCTCCTCTATCCATGGGATTTTTCAGGTGGAAAATCATAATTCATAATCATAAGTCATATATAGGCATGCATATATATATACACACACACACACACACATATGAAGCAAGGCAAAGGGTAATAGAGTTTTGCCAAGAGAACACACCGGCCATAGCCAACACCCTCTTCCAACAACACAAGAGAAGACTCTATACATGGACATCACCAGATGGTCAATACTGAAATCAGATTGATTATATTCTTTGCAGCCAAAGAGGGAGAAGCTCTAAACAGTCAGCAAAAACAAGACTGGGAGCTGACTGTGGCTCAGATCATGAACTCCTAATTGCCAAATTCAGACTTAAATTGAAGAAAGTAGGGAAAACCACTACACCATTCAGGTATGACCTAAATCAAATCCCTTATGACTATGCAGTGGAAGTGAGAAATAGATTCAAGGGATTAGATCTGATAGAGTGCCTGAAGAACTATGGACAGAGGTTTGTGACACTGTACAGGAAACAGGGATCAAGACCATCCCTAAGAAAAAGAAATGCAAAAAAGCAAAATGGCTATCTGAGGAGGCCTTACAAATAGCTGTGAAAAGAAGAGAAGCCAAAAGCAAAAGAGAAAGGAAAAATATACCCATTTGAATGCAGAGTTCCAAAGAACAGCAAGAAGAGATAAGAAAGCCTTCCTCAGAGATCAATGCAAAGAAATAGAGGAAAATAATAGAATGGGAAAGACTGGAGATCTCTTCAAGAAAATTAGATACTAAGGGAATATTTCATGCAAATATGAGCACAATAAAGTTCAGAAATGGTATGGACCTAATAGAAGCAGAAGATATTAAGAAGAGGTAGCAAGAATACACAGAAGAACTATACAAAAAAGATCTTCATGACCCAGATAATCACGATGGTGTGATCACTCACCTAGAGCCAGACATCCTAGAATGTTAAGTCAAGTGGGCCTTAGGAAGCATCACTATGAACAAAGCTAGTGGAGGTGATGGAATTCCAGTTGAGCTATTTCAAATCTTAAAAGATGATGCTTTGAAAGTGCTGCATTCAATATGTCAGCAAATTCGGAAAACTTAGCCGTGGCCACAGGACTGGAAAAGGTCAGTTTTCATTTCAATCCAAAGAAAGGCAATGGCAAAGAATGCTCAAACTACTGCACAATTGCACTCATCTCACACTCTAGTAGAGTGATGCTCAAAATTCTCCAAGCCAGACTTCAGCAGTACGTGATCCATGAACTTCCTGATGTTCAAGCTGGTTTTAGAAAAAGCAGAGGGACCAGAGGTCAAATTGCCAACATCCTATGGATTATCGAAAAAGCAAGAAAGTTCCAGAAAAATATCTACTTCTGCTTTATTGACTATGCCAAAGCCTTTGACTGTGTGGATCACGACAAGCTGTGGGAAATTCTTCAAGAGATGGGAATACCAGAGCACCTGACCTGCCTCTTGAGAAACCTGTATGCAGGTCAGGAAGCAACAGTTAGAACTGGACATGGAACAACAGACTGGTTCCAAATAGGAAAAGGAGTACGTCAAGGCTGTATATTGTCACCCTGCTTATTTAACTTATATGCAGAGTACATCATGAGAAACACTGGACTGGATGAAGCACAAGCTGGAATCAAGATTGCCAGGAGAAATATCGATAACCTCAGATATGCAGATGACACCACCCTTATGGCAGAAAGTGAAGAAGAACTAAAGAGCCTCTTGATGAAGGTGAAAGAGGAGAGTGAAAAAGTTGGCTTAAAGCTCAGCATTCAGAAAATGAAGATCATGGCATCTGGTCCCATCACTTCAATGCAAATAGATGGGAGAAACAGTGGAAACAGTGAAAGACTTTATTTTTGGGGCTCCAAAATCACTGCAGATGGTGATTTGCAGCCATGAAATTAAAAGATGCTTACTCCTTGGAAGAAAAGTTATGACCATCCTAGACAGCATATTAAAAAGCAGAGACGTTACATTGCAAACAAAGGTCCGTCTAGTCAAAGCTATGGTTTTTCCAGTAGTCGTGTATGGATGTGAGAGTTGGACCATAAAGAAAGCTGAGAGCTGAAGAATTGATACTTTTGAATTGTGGTGTTGGAGAAGACTCTTGAGAGTCCATTGGGCTGCAAGGAGATCCAACCAGTCCATCCTAAAGAGATCAGTCCTGAATATTCATTGGAAGGACTAATGCTGAAGCCGAAACTCCAATACTTTGGCCATCTGATGGGAAGAACTGACTCATTTGAAAAGCCCCTGATGCTGGGAAAGATTGAAGGCAGGAGGAGAAGGGAATGACAGAGGATGAGATGGTTGGATTCCATCACCGACTCAATGGACATGAGTTTGAGTAAACCCAGGAGTGATGGACAGGTGATGGACAGGAAGGCATGATGGACATGACTGAGCGACTGAACTGAACTGATATATATATATCATCAGGGAATATTTTTAAACATTAAATTTACTGTTTGAACCAATTGAGTTTGAGATGGCAAAAATAATACTAACAGCTACTAAATGCCAACATTAGACATTATCCAAATCAGTCTTCATAGCAACTCTTTGCAGTGATTACTTTTATCCCTAATTTATAGGTGATTATTTTTATCCCTACTTTAATTTAAAGTAGTCTCAAAGAGGTTAAGTTACTGGCCCAAGGACACATAGCTATTAAGAGAGAATGTAAGACACTGGACTTGGATTTCTCTGTCTCCAAACCTGTTATTCAAAATTTTATGTTGAGATAAAATATTTATTGTTGGTTCATAAGAGAAACACCATGTAATTTGTTTGTAATATAAGGATCTTGAGGGGTAGAGAACTTGGTGTGTCTGTCAAATAGGGAAGAGCAGAGAAAGTCCCAGTTTTGGCATTCTCCCTTGCTGAATTTAGTCTGTAGCCATGACACTTCTGTAAGAGCATCTCAGGAAAGGCATTGCTAGTCTCCACTTCCACTATGTCAGGGTTTAAACCCTTAACACATCTTGCCTTCATTTGGATGTTGCTAACTCGTGCTCATGACTTAAATTCTTCAGTACGTCTGCAGTGAATTAAAATAAGACCAGATAGCAACACAAAGTGCTGAGCGAAACTCTTTTGAAACTCAAAAACAGTTTCTGGCAACAGAAACCATGCTCACATTTTTTTTAATTCTTATTTTACCTTATTTGGAGATATAAGAGGGACTCTGAAGACCCCTTCAACCAGAACTTAATGTTAGTAAACCTTTGTTGAGATACAAGAAAATGTTCTTCTATCCCAAAGATGCTAAATACAGGTCACATCAATAACTATGGTTTCCATTTTCTGGCAAGGTCAAGCAGAATTTCCCACTATTTTTTCTATTAGGAAAAGTAACATCTCAGATAACAAGATGGGCTTTTGTGACAATCTTGGAAAATCCCATGGATGGAGGAGCCTGGAAGGCTGCGGTCCATGGGGTTGCTGAGGGTCGGACACGACTGAGCGACTTCACTTTCACTTTTCACTTTCATGCATTGGAGAAGGAAATGGCAACCCACTCCAGTGTTCTTGCCTGGAGAATCCCAGGGACAGAGGAGCCTGGTAGGCTGCCGTCTATGGGGTCACACACAGTTGGACACGACTGAAGTGACTTAGCCTAGCCTAGCCTAGTAAAGAAAGACAGAGCTAAGTTGTGTCCGACTCTTTGCGACCCTATAGACTGTAGCCTGCCAGGCTCCTCTGTCTGTGGGATTCTCCAGGCAAGAATACTGGAGTGGGTTGCCATTTCCTTCTCTAAACAATCTAGCAAACTCAGAGTTAATTTATTGGCAGATTTGTGTTGGACTGGAGACCCATCTCACACCAGTCTCAGGAGAAGGAACTATAGGGAAGAAAACCTATCCCATTTTCTTGTTTCTGGGATGTGTATTCAATTTTAGGTTTCCCACTGAGAGATATGTGGGACCAGTGATCCTGGGAAGCAGACAAGTCTGAGTCAGAGCTTGTACTAAAAAACTGAAGGGATGATTTTCCCCATCTTCAGCTTTAGTTGCTTCACCCTCTGTCACCAATTTTAGACAGGGTGGGGACGAGAAGGGGGGACCAGACGCCCCTTGGCTTGAACATAGCTGCAGTGTTCAGAACCTTCAAGAACAAGCAGATTTGGAGACTCAACCCCAATTTGCAATCATTTAGTTCAACCTAGAACCACAGTTTTATTACAGCTTATTTTTTATTTCTGGTATGCTGGTAACTTGAAGTTAATCATCCAGACTGGAAAATGAGCAAGTGGTTCTAAAAACAGAGGGGCTATGTTGCACACGGGAGGGGATAAAGCTCGAAGTCTCCTCATGGACATCGATTCAGAAAGGAATGGACACTGCTGATGTAATTTTTCACACATGATGGGATGCGAGCAAATCCTTCATCCTAAAAAGGACAGAAACCAGAAGGGAATGACTGGGGAGAGTGAGTCACTAGCAGCTGTTAAGAATCAGAGACCTCTAGTCCTGATTTAACTCTCTCCTTTATCTGCCCTGGAGGCCAGTGGCTCTCAGACTTTAGCTGCATCAGAATCAGCTTGTGGAGTTGTTAAAACATGCATTGCTGAGCCCCACCCTGAGGGTTTCCAATTCAGCACATCTGGGCAGGGGCAGACAATTTACATTTCCTGCCAGTTTCCTGGTGATGCCGATGCTGCTGGTTAGGGATACTGAACAGCCATAAGAAGCACTGCTGGAGGCAATACCCATTTCAGAATTGAGCTCAAGGGACCAAAACCAGTTTATATTCCTGGAAAACCAATCCAACATTTCTTTAAAATAGGGCTTCCATGTTAACCTGAAAGGGGCACTGATAAAAAATAGGATGTGGGGTGGGGGGCGCTGGTCAACATAACACACTGTCAATTAAGTGATGTCCCCTATTGCTCCCACAAGATTTAGCTTGGGACCAGAGCAGTGTGGGCCAAGGTTGGCCTTTCCATGGGAAGGCAGGATAGGTGTCAATTCATAGGTGCCAGACTAACATTTGAGACTCAAGCTCACCACTTAAAGCTATGAGCTTGTTCAAGTCAATCTAGCTTTTCTAAACTGTAGTTTCCTCAGGTACAAATTTATAAAAAATAATATCACTGATCTCATCAAGTTGAGAGAATTAAATGAGATAATGTTTAGAAAGCTTTAACACAGTGGTTCATGCATTATAAGTAAGTATTGCTTAATAATACTATAACTAGCCTATCATACCACTATTCATACCATTTTTACTGCTCCCAACAAATTTTGAGGTGTTTGTCTCATTTTCAAATATTGGAAACCAAGTCACTGAGAAATTAACTCTCTTGTACTTTAGGGAGCTCTGTGAAGTCAAGCTCTGTGATGCAGCTGGTATCATCATCACTCTAATCCCAGACTTCTGAGTGAGATCCGATCCAGACCCTCTGGACAGCCCTCCCCCAGAATCTGGACACACTCCTTGGGATTAAAGGAGGAGGCATTATTTCTTCAGGCCCTCCTGGAGTCTCTCTCTGCCTTTTTTGGCCCACATACCACTGTATGTAGTTTGTGTCTGAAATGGAAAATTTCTGTAACACAATACCCAGCTCTGATCCCCACAGACTCTCGAGTCTCTCTCTCTCTCTTTTTTTTTTCTTTTGGTTTCAGTTAAAATATGACTTCATGTGCAAAAAAGAAGCCTCACTTCCCAGTGCTCTCAGCAGATTCATAAGCATGGTAGATTCAAAACCCTCTATTTCCTAAGAATTCTAGAGAATTGATTTCACTTTTCTGAAAAAGGAGAGACATCCATCTACATGACCAGAGAAGAGGGAAAATTAAAACGACCTACTCTTTGGATGCAGGATGTGTCACTCTGCGAGCCCATCGTCTTCTCCTGTGCCCCTCGGCCAGCACTCGCATGGGCGCCCCCCAAGGAAAGGCAGGAGGGCAGAGCTGCCCTTGGCTCTAAGACCTTGCCTGTAACTGGGTGTATTGTCCAAGCAGGCAATGAAAACCAAGGACTTAGAGGTTCCTCTCATTGACTCACTAGCGCTTTTCTCTCCTAGAGTGTCATCTCTTCAGAAACTCTGCCTAATGCAAGCCTAGACCAGTCTAAACAGGACGATGGGTTTCCTGATAAGTCAATGAATGACTTACGTCCTTGACAACCTACTCTAGTCTCCAGTGGCCTGCATAGGTTCTGGAGCTCACCCTTCTGGCTTGGATTCCCAGCTCCTCCCTTTACCAGTGAGTTGAGTGACTTTGGGCCAGTTTCTCAACCTCTCCATGTCTTCCTCATCCATAAATGGGGCTTGACTCTACATTGTAAGCTTTAACAAGGGATTAGTTATTAGATGAATTATAAAGTGTTAGGACAGTTCCTAGCACATAATGAGCTCCACATATGTTGCTATCATTACTGTCATTACTTCTACTGCCAGTAAACAAATGATTATGGCTATATTTGCTCAAGAAAACATAATGCCTAAATAGGAAGCAGTTTGGTGTTCTGGTAACAGCACAACTTTAGAATCAGACAAATCTGATTTGACCACTAACATTGAACTGAACGGAACTGGTTGCTACTTAAGTTGTGCAATCTTGGGCAAATTATAAATATCTTGGAAATCCAATTTTCTGTTTATAAACTAGAGATGGATAATAACATCTGCCTCAAAGGGTTGCTGGGAGGATTAAGTGAAGTCATGTTTGGGAAGCTCTTGGCCATTAGTTGGTAGCCAGGAAATAGCAGTTTGTTTGTTTTTTTTTTTTAACTGTAAACTGGTCACATGGAAACTGAGCAAAGAAATCCATTAACTCTGAAACCACTTGCAACCACCCTACTCCATACAACTGACCAAAATAACTCCAACAGCTAAGAGTTTTACTATATAATATATAAAGTGAAAGAATTTAGAGTAAAATAGTCTTCTGTACATTTTTCTGTGTCTGGTGGTAAACTTGGTTAGCTGTCTGGACTTAGAAATTACTCATTACTCTCAACTCCAACTTAGCCTCTCTTCTTTGTCAATCCCATTTTTGTCCTTGCTTCCCAGGTAGCTCAGTGGTAAAGAATCCACCTGCAATGCCAGAGACGCAAGAGATGTGGGTTCAATCCCTGGGTCAGGAAGATCCCCTAGAGAAGAGAATGGCAACCCACTCCAGTATTCTTGCCTGGAAAATCCCATGGACAGAGGAGACTGGTGGACAGCTATAGTCCATGGGGTTGCAAAGAGTTGGACACAACTGAGCACACACACACACACACACACACACATACACATGTTGATATGGAATTTTGCCAGGTTTTCTAAGGGCACCATGATAAAAGTACTTCCCAACCCTCAGATTTCAACCTCCAGATGATGTTAACTTCTGTGAGTTGAAATGAAGGTACTCGAGGCATCACAAGCAGGGCAGTAGCATCTTTCAATTCCAGGGGGCGCTACTCCCACCACACTGTGCTCCAGGGACTCCTTTAATAGGGAATACAACAAAATAGGCACCTCCCAGAGCTGTGCAACAAGATAGCTGGGATCCCAAAGAGCAGGAAATAAAGCCCACTTGCTCAGACTTGAACTCTAACTTCCCTTACTTTTCATGAGTCAGATTTAGTCTTCCAAGCCTTAAGTTGTCCTTGCTGTGAGAGAACATGTTAATCCCTGGGTGATATAATCCAGAGGAGGACTTTCAGAATCACTGACCGAAAAGCCCACACAGGTCATCAAGCCAACACCCTCCAGTGTTCAGGGGAACGAGCCAGAGGATGGAGGAAACGCACAGGCACAAAGCATCCTCGCCCCTGGCTCCCTCCACCAGCAGCTGTGCGTGAAGTGCCCTAAATTGACCAATGGTTTACCTGAAGTGGTGGGAGAAAACAGTGATGCTGCACTCAAGGTGCAGCGAGCAAAAAAAAAACGGATGAATCCAAACACCAGTGAAGGAAGATAATGGGAAATCATGGCTCCAGGAACCCTAATAAAGTGGCTGCTTTCATGCTTTTATACTTTCCCTTCCCCTACCTTATTCATTTCTTCCACAATAGTATAACAGACAGAGCTCTTTAAAGCTAAAAGTCATCCACAAAATAACCTGGTCCTAAAGCCCTCACTCTTCAAATGAGAAAATGAGTCCCAGACGTCAGGTAGTACAAGTCATCCAGGAAAGACGATTGATCTAGAAATCACTTAATGCCTTCAGCTGCCTTTAGAAGGAGAAAGAAATGTATTCAGGTCAGAGTAAGTGGTTTTGTAAACTCTGTTATATAGATAAAGAAGCTAAGGCTCAAAAGTAAGTGATGATGTGTCTTCTTTCCTGCTTCTTAAATCTGTCTGCTGGGTTAACAACCCGTGGAGGCATTAGGACTTGTGCTGACCAGAGCCAATTCCCCAAGCATTGAAGCCAGTAGGTGGGTGGGAAGACATGGACCTACTTATTGAGTCTTGAGGGAGAGAGGATCCCATCTCTGATCAGTCATGTAGAATTCACTTAACATTTCATTGTTGTTTCTTTTTCTGCGAGCGCGCGCACACACACACACACACACACACACAGAAAATGGAAAGAACAGAGTCTGGAGCCAGAACACCAGGCTTTTAAACTTAATACCTGTGCCATACTTCTCAATTTCAAATTTTCTTCTTCTGTAAATTAACGATCATTATATTATCTTTCTCATGACATTGACATGATCAACCAAAATAATTAAGCATAACTATTTTGTAAACCATGAAGCAGTGATTCTTAAATAATTTGGTTCAAGAACCTTCTTAAAATTTTGATGAATGCTAAAGACCCTCACCAAAATTCCCACATGTAAATACAGAATTTTGCATGTAATTTCAGAGGGTTCACAGAGCCTCTGAAGGGCCCCACTTAACATCTGCTCTAAAAACGCTTGTGAAATGTGGAATATTCTAGCCTGGACAAATGCAGTATTTTCCCAACTTGACATAAACTAGGACAAGGCATTCTTTTATTTGGAAAGCCCATACTGAATTCTTACTAGGCATTAGGGGCTGCAGGGGCACAAATATCCTTGAGGTATTAAAGCAAAGACATCCCTTCAGTGCACTGTATCAATTAAGAAAGTCACCTCACTAAGGCATCTGGTCTCACAGTCCCTGTTTGGTTATTCTGATCAGACTGAGAATAGTGGTCACCTTGATTTGAGACAGGGAATTATAAACAAAAAAGTCAAGAGATTTTTTTATTTCTAAAGTATTTTTTAAATGAAGCATAGATGATCTACAATATTACGTTATTTTCGCATATACAGCACAGTGATTTATATATATATATATTCTTATATATATATTATATACATATATATATTCTTATATATATATTATATACATATATATATTCTTATATATTTTTATATTATATACATTTTTTTTTCAGATTCTTTTCCCTTGTAGGTTATTATAAAATATTGCAGGTAATTCACTGTATTATACACAGGGAACTTTTCCCAGGTCTATGAAGGTACGATTTTACTCAGGACTTGATTCACCAAAGGATTTGGGTACAGTGCGAAGAAAGCTGAGCGCTGAAGAATTGATGCTTTTGAACTGTGGTGTTGGAGAAGACTCTTGAGAGTCCCTTGGACTGCAAGATGATCCAACCAGTCCATCCTAAAAAATATCAGCCCTGGGTATTCATTGGAAGGACTGATGCTGAAGCTGAAACTCCAGTACTTTGGCCACCTCATGAGAAGAGTTGACTCATTGGAAAAGACTCTGATGCTGGGAAGGATTTGGGGCAGGAGGAGAAGGGGACAACAGAGGATGAGATGGCTGGATGGCATCACCAACTCGGTGGACATCAGTTTGAGTGAACTCCGGGAGTTGGTGATGGACAGGGAGGCCTGGCATGCTGTGATTCATGGGGTCGCAAAGAGTCGGACAAGACTGAGCGACTGGACTGAACTGAACTGAACTGAACTGAAGTGGAGGAAAGCTGTGTTCAGTTTGGGATAAAGCACAATTCCTCATACTTCTGGTCTCATGGTCTGAACCCCTCATGCCAGTGAAAGGATACCTGTAAAAATTTGCTAGTTTTCCACATTCACTTCTTGCAGATTGTTGCTACTAAACCAGCGAATCAAATATTACTGGTGATAGAACTCAAGATCGAAAACAGGCATTTTCACTAGGAGCAGAGGGTTTTTGTTTTTTGTTTGTTTTGTTCTAAATTCTTGCAGTCAAGGGTTTTAATCACTCTACCACTTTATAGTCAGTGAAACATAAAAAACTTACTTCCCTTATCTGAAAATGTAGATGATAATTGTGACTTCATTTAGTTGTTGTCAGATTAAATAAGATGTAAAGTGCTCAAAACTATGCCTGGCACAGTGAAAGCTCAGCAAATGGTAACCAGCATGATTATCATTGATCCCATTCTCAATAGCTATATCCTTAGCTATTGTCACAGGTCCATTACATTTACCAGCAATGGGAAATATTTGTTTTGTTGTAGCTGCTATTCTCCAGAATATCATTTTTTTACAATGTGGCTACCAATTTGTCTGTAGAGGTTTTAATTTTTGTAATGAATTAGGCTTGATTTTCTAAGTTCCAGATTGAGAGGTATGTGAATTGAGTTTCATAGGGGAAGCAGGTGAAATTTATGAAGATGGGATGTGCTGAAGGGTGAAGTGTTGTGTGTTAGTCTCTCTGTCATGTCCTACTCTGTGTAATCCTATAGACTGTATCTCACCAGGCTCCTCTGGCCATGGAATTCTCCAGGCAAGAATACTGGAGTGGGTAGCCATTCCCTTCTCCAGGGGATCTTCCCGACCCAGGGATTGAACCCGGGTCTCCTGCCCTGCAGGCAGATTCTTTACCATCTGAGTCACCAGGGAAGCCCCAAAGGGTGAGGATTGGAAGGTAAATTAGAAAAGGAGAATCAGAGAGATAACTGATCTGATGGGGAGGGCCCAAAAGAAAATTAGGAAAAAAAAGAGCAGAGAGCAGCAAGTGAGTACACTTTTCTGTTATAGAAAGGACTTAAATAAATTTTTACTAACCTAAGTAATGTACAAGCAAGTTATATCATTTAGTTTTAGGGGATCGTGACTGGAAACTGGGTTGCAGGAATACAACAGAGTTTCTGCAGGGCAGAATTACAAAGTGATGACATTTGTTGAGGAGAACTAAAAGATTTTAAACATAAAATCTTATTGAGGGGAGAAATTTGGGGAAAGGATAGTTAGGGAGTTGGGGCTGGCCATACTATATTTAAAATGAATAATCAACAAGGACCTACTATAGGCACAGGGAACTCTGCTCAATATTATGTAACAACCTAAATGGGGAAATAATTTGAAAAAGAATAGATACATGTATAACTGAATAATTTTGCTCTACACCTGAAACTATCACAATGTTGTTAATCAACTATGCTCCAAAGGAAATTAACAGTTTTTTAAAAAGCCAACCCTGTTGAGTCAACCTGAGTTCAACAGCTAAGTTACCTATGTGTATATGTAGTTTGTAACAAATGTTTTTCTGCATTGAAGTCAGGTTATTATTTTCTGTAAACAGCAGACTAAGCTTATGATGCATTTGTAGAGAAAGACAGTGTAAGAGGCAGTTGGTGAGAATCTGGTGCTAAAAAGATGACCTGAAGAGGACCCTTCCCTCTCTTAGACTAACCGCTACTCCATGAATGAAAACAATGGAACTCACCAGTCACAAGAATTCAGGGACAGTAGAGGAGATCTGGAGAGCGGCATGTCTACCCATCAGCTAGCCAGTCAGTCCCCCACTCACACCTTCTGATCTGGCCACAAATACATGAATCACTGCCACAGCAATGTTAAGGGACCCTTGCTGAATAAAGGTCTGTAAAACTGCCAGGGATTTAAATGTCTTCCTGCAAACCTTCATCACTCCAAACCACCTGTATTCCTGGAGTTTGCTCTGCCTTGCCAGCTTACTTTGCATTGTTGAGCTGGACCTACGTGCAGAGATCCTCAGAGACAATGCTCAGATTCATGTCTGGAATGCTTCAGCATACCATCAAACTAACTCCCACTCTCATATTTGCCAGAGGAAGAGATTCACAAAAAGCCTGAGGAGCCTTCTGGCCGCTGATGAGCAATTTCTTGAGTCTTTAATTATGGACCAATGAAAACAATGCCTTCAGTGAACGGCTGCCTCCCTTTCACCTCTGACCCATGGTCAGACATGCAGCTGTGAGTGTTACCAGATGGAAATTGTTAGTGAAGAGCCAATGTAACAGGACTGTTATTTATGACCTAAGGGCAGCATTCATCAGTATCCCTGTGGGCTTGACTTTTGTTTAGTGAGTAAGTGACCTCAGTATTGTGTGTGAAACCCCATAAGTTTGGATGTGGCTTGCCCTGTGGAAGAGAGAGATGTATTCCCTTTAAGTTCCTTTAAGCATCTAGGTCAAAAGGAGGATGGGAAGCCAGTCGAGATTTTTAGAGCCTGGGGGTATGGGAGGGAACCCAAAGTCCAAATAAACATTTTCACTTCAGTCCAAAGCTTTTCTTGGTCAAGTTGTCAGACTCCATCCTCTCCCATTATTACAACACCCCAGAGATTATAAGGACAAGCTCTTTGGCCTCACAAGCCACTGCCCAATTTCATCATCTGTTTTTACCCGAGTCTGAATATTTTGTAGCTTCAGATCAAGCTTTTGTTGGAGTCTCATCAATATATTCCCAAATAACAGAGCCAAAGGGCTAATGGCATGCCGAAGCACGTTCAAGCATGTTCAAGGGACGGGGATGTTAGAGAATTGGCTTCCTCACGTCTGAGATGTCTCAGGTTGAAAAGTGAACCTGTGAAAATTATATACATACTCTTAGGACCCTGGTTGGAGAAGGCAATGGCACCCCACTCCAGTACTCTTGCCTAGAAAATCCCATGGGCGGAGGGGCCTAGTAGGCTCCAGTCCATGGGGTCGCTAAGAGTCGGACATGACTGAGAGACTTCACTTTCACTTTTCACTTTCATGCATTGGAGAAGGAAATGGCAACCCACTCCAGTGTTCTTGCCTAGAGAATCCCAGGGATGGGGGAGCCTGGCGGGCTGCCATCTATGGGGTCGCACAGAGTCAGATACGACTGAAGCAACTTAGCAGCAGCACGACCCTGGTTGTGCATCGCTGTCTATAACCTATTGCTTTAGAAAGTTTCCCATCAACCTTCTGTGTTTTGCTCCATCTTGAAGCTGTATGATCTTTAGCTTCTCTTTTCAGTGTTTGGGCAGATGGGTGAGAATTGATGAAACACAGATGGTTTAGTGAGACAGAGATTAAGAATCCTGCTGGGTTGAGTATATTTGGTGATTGCCGCAGTATCTCAGCAGTTTGAAGATGAATTCACCCATAAAAATCTATTGTTGAATTTTACTTACTTTATCTTTTAGCCTCTCATATAATTTCACAAAATTTACTTCATTTTCCAGTACTCCTATGTAGTATTTTAGAGAAAGGAGCAGAATCATCAATTCATAAATGGAAAATTGAGGTAATGAGAAGGACAGGCCAGAGACACATGCTGAAAATCACTGTTTGTGGCCAGAGGCCCACGTTTCCCTCAGCAGAAGGTGCTTCCTCTGGAAAAGGTTCCCATTACATCATCAATGTGTTTTTCCAGATAGCAGGCTCCTTTGGGATGTAGCAAGTTTGTCTGGGGAAGCATTTATCACCTCTCAGCAAGTATTTAGATCTTTGTTTGCTCATTACTTTTTCTCTGATTTTCCCAGTGTGTGCATATATGTGTAGGTAACCTTTTCCCCAGTGAGTACCAATTAGTAAAACTTTGTGAATTTAGTTTGACACTTATTTGTTATTATTTTTAATGCAAATATAAAATGGCTGTCCTCTGAGACTCTGTGACTCTCACATTATATTTTCTTTCCAGAAATAACAAATCTTTTGGCTCAGGCACACCCCCCCCAACACACACACACCAGGTTATAAGACGAAGACTAAAGGAACACATTTAGAAAAATGCTTTAGAGCAGCGGGTCACCAACTTTTTGGCACCGGGGACTGGTTTCATGGAAGCCAATTTTTCCACAGACTGGGGCAGGGGTTAGAGAAGAGATGGTTTCAGGATGATTCAAGCACATACATTTATCATGTACTTTATTTCTATTATTATTACATAGGCTCCACCTCAGATCATCAGGCATTAAATCCCAGAGGTTGGGGACCCTGCTGTAGAACGTACAAAACACTTTAGCTTCTGCTATTTTAGAACTACAATAAAAGGGCTCATGTTACTGTACCCATTTCAAGAGTGGAAAAATGTATTCAGAATATGAAATGACTTGCCAATATTACATGGTTCATATATCATAAAGATGGTATTGGAAACCAAGAGTGAAAATCTGACATCTCAGTGCTGTAAGTCTCCACCTGGAAGATGAGCAGAGGGAAGCAGTGATAAAAATCCTAGTCCCCATGGGCTAGTCAAGGATGTGATGGCCCAAAATCTATATTATTATTGTTACCATTCAAAAGGAGACTGGTCAGAAGAAAGTCTTTTTCAATGTGATATTGGAAAGTTCTATAAGTTGCATTTTTGAAAGGATTTAATGTTATGTTTCTGATATATTTTTTAAAATAAATTATCTTTATACTTCTTGAGGTAAAATAATTTTTTTAAGGGGAAAAGAGAAGGAGTAGAAGGAAGAGAAGAGGGAGAAGAAAAAACCCTTGAAAGGATGTAGCATCTAAATGACAAAGGCTACACGTTTCTGTGACTGTGGGTTCACCCCCAAAACTGACGAGCTCTTTACAGCTCTGTTCCCTGGGCTGATAAATGACGAGATCAGCCTGGTCTCTCTAGACACTGAGAATGACATGCTTCTTAGAAAAGTTTGTGCCAGAGACCCAGCCAAGTCTAAATTCTCTTTTTCATTTGCATTAGCATTTTTCTTGGTTCAGATTCACAGGTAAAACTTCCCCCAAGAGAATATTCAAGGTGGCTTTCTTCATCAAAGGGCTTACCTCCTCCCTGAGAACTAATCTGTTTGCTTTGTATGTCCACATGCTTCAGGGAAAGGGAGGGTTTCATAAATGAAACACCTCCCAGACCACCTCCCTCACACTCTTCAGAGGCCCCACAGCTCTGTCTCCTGAAGGGGGCTGGGATGTGTGAGGAATGCAGTCTGGGTTTTCACCACAGCGAGTGGATGAGGCCAAGATCCCCTCCTCTATCCACTCCCACTTCTGCAAATCAAATACTTCTGATTCCCAGAGTATTTTCCCTGGGTTTAAGCATAGAAGCAAACAATGCAGTAAACAGGTAAGAAGCTACATTTTTTTGCTGCATGAGTTGAATTTGTAAAGGTCTGAGAAGAATCCTTCGTGAAGGAGACCAAGGAAATTCAATGTTCTCGACAACGTCATTCAAAGTACTGTCTGAGAACTACTTTTAGCAGGATCACCTACAAAACTTGTTAATAAAAATTAAAATGATTTACCAGGCTCTGCTCCAAAGCAACATAATAAAAAATTCTTGGAGTGGGAGCTCAGGAACCTCATTTTTATCAAGTTTCCAGTTGCCTTCAATGAACATTAAAGTATGAGAACCCCTTGATGACCCAAATGCCATGAGAACAGCCAAGGGTGCTGGAGAGTCCCTTAAAGTCAGAGAAAGTCAGCCTTTCAAGAAAGTTGGATTTTAGGGAGGCTTTTCCCTGACTCCTGAGATCTCTATGAAGTGTGTTTCTATACCTTCGTGTTTTCTGCCACAATTGGCATATCATCTCACTGTTGGATTGCTGTGATTAGTTTACTTGAATTTCTCTTTCAGGCAGAGACAGTAACTTATTATCTTTATGTCTTTATATATCCTTTGCTTGGCAGAATGCCTGCTTAATTAAGCCTTTGTTGATTAAACAAATAAACTTAATTGTTTTAACCATCAGGAAATTAGCAAGCAAAGGGTTTATGCTTATTCTCTATTACAGAAGAGATTTTATATCAGACCAAGTCTAGTTGGACTTTTAGCTTTATTCCTAATATCCCATAGCAGATGCTGCCACCAACATCTCTTAAGTTAGAAACTTGTTTACATGCCCCCTTTTCTTTCCCACTCCTCACTGGAAAAGCTATGCTGATACTGGGTGGCTCAAAGGAGCCAAACTGGCTTACCTAGAGAAAAAGTTGCCAGTGGCATTTAGCTTATATATACAGTCATCCCTAAGTATCCTCGAAGGACTGGTTCCAAGTTCTCCTCAGACACCAAAATCCATGGATGCTCAAGTTCCTTTTTTTAAATGGTATATAGTATTTGCACACAACCCACACACATCATCCACACATATCCTCCTATATTTGTTAAATCATCTCTGGATTAGTTATCGTACCTAGTACAATGTAAAAACTATATATATATAGTTGCTGGTATGCAGCAAACTCAAGTTTCTTTTTTGAAACTTTCTAGAATTTTTTCAAGTATTTTTGACACAGAGTTATTGGAGTCCACAGATATGGAGGGCTGACTTTATTCAGCATAAAAGTGACCCTCCTTTTAGCCAAGGTCTAGGAACACCTGCCCGGTGGCACCTGACACCATGACAGTCACCCCTTTGCAGGTTGTTGCTCCCAACGCACAGGGACTACAGACCCAGCAGAGAAGAGAAAGCCAGTGGCTGGGAGGGGGATTCCATTGCTGACTGTCCTCCTTCCCTGCTGAGTGCTCCCAGGTAGGATCTGGGAGAGGCTGAGTTTTCTGGGTGCTGGGCTGCAGGAATGCATTTCCCACCAAGTGTTTCTCTAAACATGCTATTAGGCTACAGAGTTACCCTCTGACTAGTAACCCTTCAGGGATGGTTAGGTGTTTCAAGAAATTAATAAAGTCAGAAAGAAACAAATAAATTTGATCATAAGTTCTGGGGCTAATCAACACTCCAGCTCCAGGAAACTGATGGCGATCAGATAGGAAAATGCTGGGGATGAAAGCACTGAGTGGCTTGGCACGTCTGGTTTGAGATGTGCTGACTGAAGAAGTGCCAGGACTAGAAATGTGAGAAGAAATACCAGGTTCTGGGAAGGGGCACTGCTGTCAGGGTTTGGGGTGGTTTTCATGACTTTTTTTACGGTTTTCATCCTTTAAAAAAAGCTGAAATAAAGATGACTTGAAATAATTTTAGTCATGTGTATATCCTAACTCTGTCACATCCTTGATCATGTTAACTTCTTTTTATTTAAAAGAATATTCAATTTACTAGGCCAAAACTTCATAGTGTTTTTAATTTAAACAGAAAATCTTGCCAAAGCCAGCCCTAAGAGAAATATTTTCATTATCTGGCTCTTTTATCAACTCCAAAGCTTGGGTGTGGTTTCATTCCCCAGTGTGCCTTCCCTCTGTGCTGCTGGGAAACCAAACACGATAGCCACAAACTGGAAAAATACTCCTGATGGATTGGCTTCCACCTGCATCTGATGTGAGAGACATG
Source organism: Bos mutus (assembly GCF_027580195.1). Taxonomy (NCBI): domain Eukaryota; kingdom Metazoa; phylum Chordata; class Mammalia; order Artiodactyla; family Bovidae; genus Bos; species Bos mutus. The sequence goes on from NC_091617.1 coordinate 55,642,852, forward strand.
GCATCAGGAGCGAGTTGCAGAAATAGGGGGACCAAATTAAAAGTTATGTTTAATAATGTTATGTGAGATATAAGGAAAAATACAAAGGCTTTGTCATAAGAATTCCTAATAATGATGATAATTACAGCTATCAGTTATTGAGCACTGACTATTGCAGAGCATTGCTCTGATGAATTTAGAGGTGAGATCTACCATTCTTCCAACAACCTTAACAGTAGGTATCATCATCATTTATAAATGAAAACAAAGAGCAGACAGATCAAAGGGAAATGACTTGACCTATCCTTTGCCAGTGGAGAAGGAAATGGCAACACACTCCAGTATTCTTGCCTGGAGAATCCCAGGGACAGAGGAACCTGGTGGGCTGCCGTCTGTGGGGTTGCACAGAGTCAGACATGACTGAAGTGACTTAGCGACAGCAGCAGCATCCTTTGCCAGATGCATGGTTGGTTCACACCCTTAGAAAACAAACATTAAGAACTCTGGTCTAATCTATTTAGTCAAGACAATTTTCCCCTATATACTTTCTATATTAAAAAGATGAATAACCATGGAAGAAAATCACAGAAGGGCATGTAGATGATAATTTAGAAAGACTAATGAGTCACAAAGTAAGAGTGGGAAGATGCAGAGAATGGATGCTGAAAGTGTGATCTGAATTTAATACAACTCAAAGCACTCTGATAGCAGAGGTGCTAGAGAAGGAGTTTGGAAACCCTAACATGATAACTAATCCAGATTTTTGGCAGCCTCGTCCAAATCATCTTCTAATTGTACATTTTTTTAATGTTATGCAATTCATGTGCATGGAAACTGGTTTATTTGGGATGTTCCATAAGAAGGAGAATAGAATGGCCAAGAAATGTAATTATAGAGGATATAATGAAACTTTGGCTTGAAATTTAACTCAGAGAGCAATTATTTTAGATTTGTTTTTCTGTATACATAAATTAGCAGAATTAGTATATTTTTCTACAATTGCATTTATATTTATACCTTGTTGCTAAATGAATGAGAACTCAGAATGTACACTGAGTTTATGGAAATGATATTAATGTCTCAATTAAAGTATTTAAGTTTTCCTCATTGCTTTGCTATACAATTAGTCCTGAAGAGCTGCTAATGCAAGCTTTGGGACAAATTTAGCTCTTTTTCAGAGAAATTGAGCTCTTCTGCAACAATGCTAACGGCAGGAGATCCTTAAGCATAGTGTACAGTACAGAGCAAGCCCCTGAGCTGATGCTTGTGAATAACTGGAATGAGAAATCTCGATGACTGTTATTTGAGAAGGTGCTCTTAAAGAACTGTATGTGTGTGTGTGTGTGTGTGTGTGTGCTCAATCACTCAACTGTGTCTGACTCTTCACGACCCCATGTACTGTAGCTCCTCAGCCTAGGCCCTTTTTAACTGTGGACTGGAAAATTACCTATATACTTGGACTATACAGGATCTGGGCAAGAATCCCCTTATTATGTAAACTTTCCTGAGTCCTCCTATTCTAAGTATCAGTTCAGTTCAGTTGCTCAGTTGTGTCCGACTCTTTGAAACACCATGGACTGCAGCATGACAGGCTTTCCTGTCCATCACCAACTCCCAAAGCCTGCTCAAACTCATGTCCATCCAGTCAGTGACACCATCCAACCACCTCATCCTCTGTCATCCCCTTCTCCTCCTACCTTCAATCTTTCCCAGCATCAGGGGCTTTTCCAATAAGTTGGTTCTTCACATCAGGTGACCAAAGTATTGGAATTTCAGCTTCAGCATCAGTCCTTCCAATGAATATTCAGGATTGATTTCCTTTAAGATTGACTGGTTGGATCTCCTTTCAGTCCAAGGGACTCTCAAGAGTCTTCTCCAACACCACAGTTCAAAAGCATCAATTCTTTGGCGCTTAGCCTTCTTCACAGTCCAACTCTCACATCCATACATGACTATTGGAAAAACCATAGCTTTGACTAGACAGACCTTTGTTGGCAAAGTAATATCTCTGCTTTTTAATATGCTATCTAGGTTTGTCATAACTTTTTTCCCAGGGAGCAATTTTAAGTGTCCCTTTGTCATTTAAGTGGAACTTGGTGGGGGGTGGTGCAGGAAGGAAGGAGGAAAAGGAAGAGAGCAAAGCAGTTAGTAACGTGCAAAAGACAACATTTCAATTTATATGGAAAGTCCCTTTCTACTCTTGTAATGTATTTCCGAAGTATTTATGGTTTACGGGCTATGGTACCTATTTTATAAAACAAATATTAATTCACTATGTAGTCCATGAGGTCCAAAGAATTCCTACAATTATGCCTCACTCTCCAAGTTGATCCAATGAGGATCTCTCACAGTATCCTAAAAAAGTCCAGCTTCCTGGAGGTAAATCTTTCTTCACCAAAACACTGGATCAACTGCACCCTCCCTATCTTAGAAAAAAATGTGAAGGAAGGGATCTGTAATGGATAAGCCTGGATGTAGAGCTCAAAGACTCTCAAGAGTACAAAGAAAGCACAGTTCAACCTTGAAGTTCCCATAGTCTTCACCTTCCCATAGTCCTGGGGCAGTTCAGTAATATGCATTTCCTTTAGATTTGGCAATTGTCCTGGAGGCAGTGGTAATTGTCCTGGTCTGAGTGCAGGTTGGAAAAAAATTTTCAGACCTGAGGCAGAATGAAAGGAGAATAAAGTTTATTAGAGTAGGAGATGCTGTTAGAACAGCAGGCCAGCTCAAGTGAGAGTGGAACTCTTTTGCAGGCTAGTTGACAATTTTTGTAAGGCTTCCCTGGTAGCTCAGCTGGTAAAGAATCCGCCTGCAATACAGCAGACCCCAGTTTAACTCCTGGGTTGGGAAGATCCCCTGAAGGAATAGGCTACCCACTCCAGTATTCTCAGGCTTCCTTGGTGGCTCAACTGATAAAGAATCTGCCTGCAATGCAGGAGACTTGGATTCCATCCCTGGGTTGGGAAGATCCCCTAGAGAAGGGAAAGGCTACCCACTCCAGTATTCTGGCCTGGAGAATTCCATGGACTGAATAGTCTGTGGGGTCACAAAGTGTTAGACATGACTGAGCGACTTTCACTTTCACTCCCACCCTAGAATGGTATGTAGGAATGTTAGAATGGTGTATGCATATTTTCTTAGAGATAAAGGATTTAAAAGTGATGGAGAAAGAAATTAAAATTTTCCTTAAGTATGAAGCAATATGGTTTTGGGTATTCTGGCCTGGAGAATTCCATGGACTATGTAGTCCATGAGGTCCAAAGAATTGGACACGACTAAACGACTTTCAGACAATTTTTATAACCTCAAGATAACGATAAGCCAGAAAGAAAAACACCAATACAGTATACTAACGCATATATATGGAATTTAGAAAGATGCTAACAATAACCCTGTGTACGAGACAGCAAAAGAGACACTGATGTATAAAACAGTCTTATGGACTCTGTTGCAGAGGGAGAAGGTGGGAAGATTTGGGAGAATGGCATTGAAACATATATAATATCATGTATGAAACGAGTTGCCAGTCCAGGTTCGATGCACAATACTGGATGCTTGGGGCTAGTGCACTGGGATGACCCAGAGGGATGGTATGGGGAGGGAGGAGGGAGGAGGGTTCGGGATGGGGAGCACGTGTATACCTGTGGAGGACTCCTTTTGATATTTGGCAAAACTAATACAATTTGTAAAGTTTAAAAATAAAAAAAAAGATGACGAAAATTCCTACTGGAATGGTGGCATTAGGTGATTGGTTAGGATGTTATAGGGTGGGGAATAGGGTGGGTATTTTACCTAATATGGGGTCAGGGAACTGACAGGTTCGAATCTTGAGGCTCATGGAAATAGTTCCTATGGGGCTTAATCAGCTCCAGAGACTTTTGCCCTGTGACCTTGGTATAGGGCTCCCCACATGCGACCTTGGTATAGAGCTTCCCAGTAACTATTATGCTTGTTTCTTTCCAGTCTTTCTCAGGAAGAGAAGATAGAAATACATTCTGTCCAAAGATGCTTAGGCTGAACTCATTTAAGTAGAGGCACACCTCAGAGATATTGTGTGTTCGGTTCCAGACCAACACAATAAACTGACACAATAAAGTGAATATCTCAATAAAATAAGTCACACAAATTTCTTGGTCTCCCAGTGTGTACAAAAGCTGTTTACACTATAGTCTATTAAGTGTGCAATAGTGTTTCAAAAAGTGCACATACCTTAATTTTAAAATGCTTTATTGCTAAAAAATATTATCATCATCTGAACCTTCTGAGAATCATAATTTTTTGCTGGTGGAAGGTTTGAAATTCTATGAGAATTACCAAAACTTGACACAGAGACATGCAGTAGAAAATACTGATGGAGAAAATGCTGTTAACAGACTTGCTTCACGAAAGGTTGGCACAGATCTTCAATGTATAAAAAGTACAGTATCTGGGAAGCGTGATAAAATGAGGTGTGCCTATATATTGCTAAGGAAATAGGAGATAGATTCTTAGCCTTAAAAATCTTATGGCAAAGCTATTAATAAGAAAATTTGGAAAGAATGTATAGTTTAGGAGCCAAAAGAAGAAAAGCCACCAATCAGCATAAAAAAGAGAAGACAGAAAGGTAAGCCAAGAGGCAGTCACACCAATGACACAGAAAGCTCAGACAGAGAGGCTTTATGAGAAGCAGCATTTGTCATAGGAAGTTCTGAGAAAATGAGTCCTCTATGAAGACAGTAGTTCTTGCTAGTTAAAGAGACCTCCACTATACAACACTAATAAGGAATTAATGAGTAAAACTGAACAATTATGATTTCCTAAATAAGGATTTATGTTCATTTCTTCTCTTTCTTTCATTTTGCATTATAAAACAATCCAAACTATGCGGAATATAATTTGAAGTTAATGCTCAGCTCTAAAACTTAGGTTTAATGTATGGTATTTCTTTTCTCTTGTTTTCTAACAAAGGGACATTTAGTACAGTATCATAAATCAGACCAGTCCTCTCTCAAATGTGAATATTTAGAGAACAAAGAGGCCAAAGGCATTTTGGTTCCAGATTACTAGAAACAGTTCTTTCATTCTCTGTTCATCTTTATGTGATTTCCTTCAATTATGTGCCACATTTCTTTTTTTCCTCAAAAGGATGCCGGCTTGTGGTAACTCCCCATATGCATCATATTCTCAACGTGCTGTTTGATGCCATCTGTTTAACACAATAGAAGAGAAATAGGAGTCCTATCACATCATCTGATTTTCCTCCAGAGAAATAGATGGCACGATTCAACTGGGCAAAGTCGTGGGTGCTAAGTCCTTCAACTAGTGTCAGATGTGAAACACGTTTTTACCCTGGTGTGGATGTTACATATTCCTCTACATCATTGCCCTCCCTTTCTCCTGGTAAGTGGTCTGGCTTTTAGCAAATCCAGACCACTTGACAAGCCCTAGAAAATATATTTTATAAGCATAGGAATCAGCACAATCTTGTGGAGAGCTCTGGGTTTCCTTGCCATCACCCAGCCAACCCACTTCCTTGAAAGAGTCATATAACTTCTCATTTTGAAAATAGGTATACTGCTATGGATTGAATGATACCTCCCCACCAACACCACCACACAAAATTTGTATGATGAAATCTTAAATCACAGTATCTCCTAATGTGACCTTATTTGGTAATAGGATCTTAAAATGCAATCAAGTTAAAATGCGATTATTAGGGTGGACCCAAGCTGATGCCACTGATGCCCTTACAGAAGCGGGACATTTTTTTTTTAACTTTTTAGTTTATACTCAAGTATAGCCTATTAACAATGTTGTGATTGTTTCAGGTGGATTGCAAAGGGACTCAGCCACATATATATCTGGGAAATTTAGACACAGGCCCACATACAGAGAAAACACCATGTGAACATAAATATGGCCGTCTGCAAGCCAAGGAGAGAAGGATGCGATAAATCCTTCCCTCACAGCCTGAGAAAGGAGCCAATTTTGTCAACTCCTTAATTTCAGACTTCTACCTCCAGAACGGTGAGCCAAGAAATTTCTGTTTTTTTAAGCCACCCAGTCTATGGGAGCCCTAGCCAACTAATACAGGTAATTATAGATCCATCCACCTCACCAGGCTTTAGTATTAAAGATTTCAGAAAATGCATTAAGAGTCCAATTCAGCTTCAGGGCTGATGTTGCCTTTCCTGGAACACTGTACTTGACCAGTTTCAGTGAAATTAGGAGATAATTCATGGTCTCATGTGAAATGTGCTTGAGCTCTCATTATGTTGTCCATGGCCTGAGAGTATCTTATACAGAGCATCTCTATTTACTTCCCAGGACTCAAGACAGGCAAGTTTGTCCTAAGAAACCCAAAGATCCATTCTGAATCCCTAAAGAAAACATGACAATTTTGTAGATGTACCTGTGCAAAAACTGGAACTGAGGAATCTATGGAGATTATGCTTTTTCCTAGGTTTTCTTCTGCCATCAGATCCACTCTCTTTTCCCTAAATTTTCTTTTGTTCACAGAGTCCCATAGTAACTCACTTTATGTTATGTGATGTCCACTAGGCCACTCACACAGCCTCTCTTGGCTACTGTTCCTATAGTGGCTCTCAGACTTCAGTGGCATCAGAATTACTTAAAACTCAGATCAAACTTGAAAAAGTGAAAGTGTTTGTCACTCAGTTATGTTGAACTCTTTGGGACCCAAATGGACAATAGCCCACTAGGCTCCTCTGTTCATGGGAATCTCCAGGCAAGAATACTGCAGTGGGTGGCATGCCCTCCTCCAGGGGATCTTCCCAACCAAAGGATCAAACCCTGCGGCTCTTCCTGAGCCACCAGGGAAGCCTAAACAGTATATTATTTGAATGTTAAACAAGGATTACCTGTGTGTCTTTACAAACTGATGATCTATTTTTCTCTGGTCAGTTCAATTCAGGCTCTCAGTCTTGTCCGAATCTTTGAGACCCCATGAATCACAGCATGCCAGGCCTCCCTGTCCATCACCAACTCCTGGAGTTCACTCAGACTCACGTCCATCGAGTCAGTGATGCCATCCAGCCATCTCATCCTCTGTTGTCCCCTTCTCCTCCTGCCCCCAATCCCTCCCAGCATCACAGTCTTTTCCAATGAGTCAACACTTCACGTGAGGTGGCCAAAGTACTGGAGTTTCAGCTTTAGCATCATTCCTTCCAAAGAAATCCCAGGGCTGATCTCCTTCAGAATGGACTGGTTGGATCTCCTTGCAGTCCAAGGGACTCTCAAGAGTCTTCTCCAACACCACAGTTCAAAAGCATCAATTCTTCAGTGCTCAGCCTTCTTCACAGTCCAAGTCTCACATCCATACATGACCACAGGAAAAACCATAGCCTTGACTAGACGGACCTTTGTTGGCAAAGTAATGTCTCCGCTTTTGAATATGCTATCTAGGTTGGTCATAACTTTCCTTCCAAGGAGTAAGCGTCTTTTAATTTCATGGCTACAGTCACCATCTGTAGTGATTTTGGAGCCCCCCAAAATAAAGTCTGACAGTTTCCACTGTTTCCCCATCTATTTCCCATGAAGTGATGGGACCAGATGCCATGATCTTCATTTTCTGAATGCTGAGCTTTAAGCCAACTTTTTCACTCTCCACTTTCATCAAGAGGCTTTTTAGTTCCTCTTCACTTTCTGCCATAAGGGTGGTGTCATCTGCATATCTGAATTTATTGATATTTCTCCTGGAAATCTTGATTCCAGCTTGTGCTTCTTCCAGTCCAGCGTTTCTCATGATGTACTCTGCATAGAAGTTAAATAAGCAGGGTGACAATATACAACCTTGATGTACTCCTTTTCCTATTTGGAACCAGTCTGTTGTTCTTTGTCCAGTTCTAACTGTTGCTTCCTGACCTGCATACAGGTTTCTCAAGAGGCAGGTCAGGTGGTCTGGTATTCCCATCTCTTGAAGAATTGTCCACAGTTTATTGTGATCCACACAGTCAAAGGCCTTTGGCATAGTCAATAAAGCAGAAATAGATGTTTTTCTGGAACTCTCTTGTTTTTCCATGATCCAGCAGATGTTGGCAATTTGATCTCTGGTTCCTCTGCCTTTTCTAAAACCAGCTTGAACATCTGGAAGTTCACGGTTCATGTATTGCTGAAGCCTGGCTTGGAGAATTTTGAGCATTACTTTACTAGCGTGTGAGAGGAGTGCAATCGTGCAGTAGTTTGAGCATTCTTTGGCATTGCCTTTCTTTGGGATTGGAATGAAAACTGACCTTTCCAGTCCTGTGGTCACTGCTGAGTTTTCCAAATTTGCTGACATACAGAGTACAGCACTTTCACAACATCATCTTTTAGGATTTGAAATAGCTCAACTGGAATTCTGTCACCTCAACTAGCTTTGTTCATAGTGATGCTTTCTAAGGCCCACTTGACTTCACATTCCAGGATGTGTGGCTCTAGGTGAGTGATCACACCATCGTGATTATCTGGGTCAGGAAGATCTTTTTTGTACAGTTCTTCTGTGTACTCTTGCCACCTCTTCTTAATATCTTCTGCTTCTGTTAGGTCCATACCATTTCTGTCCTTTATCGAGCTCATCCTTTCATGAAATGTTCCCTTGGTATCTCTAAGTTTCTTGAAGAGATCTCTAGTCTTTCCCATTCTGTTGTTTTCCTCTATTTCTTTGCACTGATCGCTGAAGAAGGCTTTCTCTTCTCTTCTTGCTATTCTTTGGAACTCTGCATTCAGATGTTTATATCTTTTCTTTTCTCCTTTGCTTTTCATTTCTCTTCTTTTCACAGCTATTTGTAAGGCCTCCCCAGACAGCCATTTTGCTTTTTTGATTTCTTTTCCATGGGGATGGTCTTGATCCCTGTCTCCTGTACAATGTCATGAACCTCCATCCATAGTTCATCAGGCAGTCTGTCTATCATATCTAGTCCCTTAAATCTATTTCTCACTTCCAATGTATAGTCATAAGGGATTTGATTTAGGTCATACCTGAATGGTGTAGTGGTTTTCCCTACTTTCTTCAATTTAGGTCTGAATTTGGCAATAAGCAGTTCATGATCTGAGCCACAGTCAGCTCCCGGTCTTGTTTTTGCTGCCTGTATAGAGCTTCTACATCCTTGGCCACAAAAGAATATAATCAATCTGATTTCGGTGATGTGCATGTGTAGAGTCTTCTCTTGTGTTGTTGGAAGAGGGTGTTTGCTATGACCAGTGCATTCTTTTGGCAAAACTATATTAGCCTTTTCCCTGCTTCATTCTGTTTTTCTACACATACTGAATCTTGGTTTTCCCCTTGGGTCAAGCATAGAGCTGTTACACATGGTAGATGCTTGTAAGTATCTGATCAATGAATGAATGAATGAATGATTATCATCCTTTACATTTGTGTAGTTATTTAGAATCCTTTCATTGCTATTATCTCTATCATCATTGTAATGTATGGAATTTGCTCTGAAGTCAAACTTTCATGATTCAAGCTGACATTCTTATGGCCTAGTAACAGTTATAATCACAAGTAAATAAAAGTCTAATTGCTAAAAAATTTCTAAAAGACAACTTATGTCTGAAGAACTGTAAAGGGTATCTACTGATCATGGTGATCACTTCTTTCAAATTTCCTTCTCTCTCTCCACCTGCTCTACTCAGAGCAAAACCTCTCACACTGCCAAGAAAACTTTCTCGGCACTCCAGCCCACATGACTCTCATTCTTTTCTATCATTCCCTTTTTCCTCCAAATTTTCTAACAGGTTCCTTGTCAAGGGCTCTCCTAAGGCACGGTTGCCAGAAGAGTGTGAAATACTAATGTTTGGCCCCAGTACTGAACTTAATTTAGGGGGTTTATCAAGACTCCCCAGTAACAAAGCCCTCCTCCTAAGAGCTCATTCTTCTAAGAGGCTTTGCTCCTAATTTTGAAGTACTTTTATCAAGTCACAATTGAAACTATCCTTTCTGGATAGTCACTAACATATCAAGCTAATGTGATGGTTTTGTTGATTTTTAGTCACTCAGTCATTGCAACCCTGTGGACTGTAGCTCACCAGGCTTCTCTGTCCATCGGATTCTCCAGGCAAGAGTACTGAAGTGGGTTGTCATTTCCTTCTCCAGGGGATCTTCCCAACCCAAGGATGGAACCCATGTTTCCTGCATTGGCAGGCAGATTCGTTACCTCTGAGTCACCAGGGAAGCCTATTATGTGATGGTAGAAATGGTCATTAATTTTCCAAACATGATTTTATTTAAAAGCAAGAATTTTCTTCGACTTCTGTTATGCAGATGTATTCCTTTCTCCCCACATTCTCAACTCTCAAATTCTTAAGCACGGAAGTTTTGTGTTTTTTTTTTCTTTTTAATTTAGAAAAGCATCAAGAGAACTTTACAAGCTTTTCTTCAGTTCATTTCAGTTCAGTTGCTCAGTCATGTCCGACTCTTTGCAACCCCATGAACCGCAGCACTCAAGGCCTCCCTGTCCATCACCAACTCCCGGAGCTCACCCAAACTCATGTCCATTGAGTCAGTGATGACATCCAATCATCTCATCCTCTGTCGTCCCCTCCCCGCCCTGCCCTCAATCTTTCCCAGCATTAGGGCCTTTTCAAATGAGTCAGCTCTTCACATCAGGTGGTCAAAGCACTGGAGTTTCAACTTCAACATCAGTCCCTCCGATGAACACCCAGGACTGATCTCCTTTAAGGTGGACTGGTTGAATCTCCTTGCAGACCAAGGGACTCTCAAGAGTCTTCTCCAACACCACAGTTCAAAAGCATCAATTCTTTGGTGCTCAGCTTTCTTCACAGTCTAACTCTCACATCCAAACATGACCACTGGAAAAACCATAGTCTTGACTAGACAGAACTTTGTTGACAGAGTAATATCTCTGCTTTTTAATATGCTGTCTAGGTTGGTCATAGCTTTCCTTCCAAGGAGTAAGCGTCTTTTAATTTCATGGCTGCAGTCACCATCTGTAGTGATTTTGGAGCCCAGAAAAATAAAGTCAGCCACTGTTTTCACTGTTTCCCCATCTATTTGCTATGAAGCGATGGGACCAGAGGCCATGATCTTAGTTTTCTGAATGTTGAGTTTGAAGCCAACTTTTTCACTCTCCTCTTTCACTTTCATCAAGAGGCTCTTTAGCTTTTCTTCGCTTTCTGCCATAAGGGTGGTGTCATCTGCATATCTGAGGCTATTTGTATTTCTCTCAGCAATCTTGATTCCAGCTTGTGCTTCTTCCAGTCCAGCATTTCTCATGATGTACTCTGCATATAAGCTAAATAAGCAGGATGACAATATACAGCCTTGACATACTCCTTTTCCTATTTGGAACCAGTCTGTTATTCCATGTCCAGTTCTAACTGTTGCTTCCTGACCTGGCATACAGGTTTCTCAAGAGGCAGGTCAGGTGGTCTGGTATTCTCATACCTTTCAGAATTTTCCACAGTTTATTGTGATCCACACAGTCAAAGGCTTTGGCATAGTCGATAAAGCAGAAGTGGATGTTTTTCTGAAACTTTTTTGCTTTTTCAATGATCCAGCAGATGTTGGCAATTTGATCTCTGGTTCCTCTGCCTTTTCTAAAACCAGCTTGAATATCTGGAAGTTCACGGTTCACGTATTGCTGAAGCCTGGCTTTTCTTAAGTGGTTCAAATACTCCCTTTACTGCAGAAGAAACACATCTTTTGTATTTTAAGTCTGAAGTGGCAGCTGTAGACAGAGATAGTATTGCCTTTAGCACCAAACTACTCCAGTCAAAGGGCTATTGTGTAACCTGCTTATTTTGAATGTATTAAACAAGGAGAGAAAGACTTAGTTCTATCTGCCTCCGGCAAAAACTGTTTACTCACAAAGCCAGATATGGTAAGAGGATTTGAAGGAGAGAGACAAATTACAAAGCTAAAAGTCACTATTAGCATCTAAATGACAATAATAATAGAATGCAGAGGTAGGCCATGACTGTCTTCGCAGTTGTAGCAAATGTCCAGATTTCTACTGAAAGTGTCCTTAGGTAAATATGGAACCTCCTTTCCCAAGTTAAGGGGTCAACCTAGGAAAGGATGTTAAGTTCCTGGCAACCATGTCAAAACTTGAGCTAGTCTCATAGCTCTTGTTCCCAGTTGCAAAGTGTAAAGTGAAGGAAGGGACGCAGAGAGATGCTCATGTCCACATGAGCCTCTAGAAGTGGTGATCACTCTCTGAGCTCAAGAATTCAATTTCAAGTTTTTATAGTCAATTGAAATTGTTAAGTTTTTGTTCTTATTATTCCTCAGTCTAAAATGCTCTCCACCCTCCTTTTCATCATAGCAAATTCTTGCTTATCTTCTGTTTAAATATTGTTTATGTCAGACAGCGCTTCCCTAGTGATTGCTGCTCTCCTTTAAATTAGGTGAACTCCTGCTAGAGCCTCTGGAGCATCAAGTATTGATCCCAACAAAGTATTTATGACACATCTGTTCCTGCTTAGGGATTGTCTGTCTTTCTGATGGTAAAGTTCATGAGGGCAACGACTCTACTTTCCACACCATTTTAAACAAGGACTTAGTACATTTGAAGTGATATACAGAGCTTTGTTTTTGTTCTCAGTCTATTCAGAGAGAAGAGAAATTGTGAAATATTTACATCCATAATGTCCTTTTTGGGGGCTATCTATTTATATATACTGTGCCGTGCTTAGCTGTGTCCGACTCTTTGCAACCCCATGGACACAGGCTCCTCTGTCCATGGGGATTCTCCAGGCAAGAATACTGGAGTGGGTTGCCATGCCTTCCTCCAGGCAAATCTTCCCAACCCAGGGATTGAACCCAGGTCTCCTGCCCTGCAGGAGGATTCCTTACCATCTGAGCCACAGGGAAACCCAAGAATACTGTAGTGGGTAGCCTATCCCTTCTCCAGGGGAACTTTCCAATCCAGGAATCAAATCGGAGTCTCTTGCATTAAAGGTGACTTCTTTACCAGCTGAGGTACCAGGGAAGTCCCTATTTATATGCATTTACATATTACTGCATAGTTTGAATTAACCTTTACATACTAAATTTATGTCACATCTACTTTTGTCTTACTTCCAGTTTTGTTTGTTTTTCTTCTTAGTTCCTATCTGCTTTGTCCTCCTCTGTCCCCAGAGGCTATTCCAGGACAGCGCTTTTTAAAATTCCAAAGCTCTTTGTATTTCAGAATTTGGGAGTTCTTGTTTTACATGTTTATTTCTAGAAAACTGTGCTTCCGGGAGTTCTGAGGTCTGTGGCTTCAGCATCAAGGTCATGGGAAAATCCTTGTTGTTCAGAAGGAGATTCCTGGAGCCTTCCAATGAAGATGTGCAAATCCTCTGCTGGGTAGTAGTAGAAAAGCCAAATGGTGATCACCATTGTTTAGAATATGTCTCCCTGAAATAGATCATCTCAACAGGAAATTACATCTAAAGTGTCCGCTTTGTTTCAGAATTTACTTCTACTTTTCCTAGTAGTGACAAATTATTTAAAAGGAAAGCATAGAATGAGCATTGTTAGGAAGGAACTGAAGCAGGACAAAATTAGGAGATAAGACAAAACATTTCCTTCAAGTGTGCTGAAGTCTTCTGGTCCAAATTATTCAGAATAAACCTGTAGACCAATCAGTGAACTCCCAGGAAAAGAAAATGTTTAAGAGAAACATGCATAACTATGGGTGTACTTGTACTCCAGAGATAGAAAAGTGAATCCTGATTTAGAGACTAATAAGCTTGCTGTTTATCTTTAGCAAGATTCTACAATTGAACATTATATTGCCAATTTATGTGCAGTTCGGTCAGAATATCTTGCCTTTGTCCCAAAGGAGTTGGTTAAAATCAAGTTTTGTCAGACAGAAAACACTATGTCAGGTGAATGCCAAAAAGGAATTCAATTTTTATTTCAGTAAAGATTTAACAAAGTTTGTTATCATATGATTAAGAACCAGAATGTAAACTGATTACATGATTACATGAAAACACAATGAAATTGATTTAGAGCTGATTGAACAAATCTATTAAAGGGGGTTATTTAGCAGATCCACATCCTTTGGAAAGAGTAGTCTCTCTGGCATGTCAGGCACAGGATTTACTCTGCCTGGTATGTTGATGATGATTTAGTTGACATTTTTTAAAACTGCTGAAAGCACCAAGCTGGGAGGAAAAATATGTTGGTTAATAAAATCAAGATTAAGATTGAGAAATATTTTAACTGGTGATAAATTTAATTACCTACATTTCACAAACTTATGATTAAGGACACATGTCTGAACATGAATTTTTAATAATAAGTATTCTATAGGTTGATTTAGAAAAATCAAGAAATACAAACAAGCAAATAGAAGAAAAAAATGCCAGTATGATAGCCATCAGAACTGTCTGCAAAAACTGGAACTCTTTTCAAGCTCACTGTAAGATTACACTTGCTTACTCCTTGTGAAGTGAGATGTTGTTGTTCAATTGCTCAGTCGTGTCCAACTTTTCGCAACCCCATACAGTACAGCATACCAGGCTCCTCTGTCCTCCGCCGTCTCACGGAGTTGGCTCAAATTCATGTCCATTGAGTCACTGATGCTATCTAACCATCTCATCCTCTGCCGCCTCCTTCTCCTTTGCCTTCAATCTTTCCCAGCATCAGGGTCTTTTCCAATGAGTCGGCTCTTCACATCAGATGGCCAAACTACTGGAGCTTTAGCTTCAACATCAGTTCTTCTAATGAATATTCAGAGTTGATTTCCTTAAGGGTTAACTGCTTTGATCTCCTTGCTGTCCAAGAGATTCTCAAGAGTCTTCTCCAGAACCCCAATTCAAAAGCATTAATTCTTCGGTGCTCAGCCTTCTTTATGGTCTAATTCTCATATCCATACATGACTACTGGAAAAACCATAGCTTTGACTAGACAGATCTTTGTCAGCAAAGTAATGTCTCTGCTTTTAAATATGCTGTCTAGGTTCGTCATAGCTTTCCTTTCAAGGAGCAAGAGTCTTTTAAGTTTAACCTGTCCGCAGTGATTTTGGAGCCCAAGAAAATTAAATCTGTCACCATTTCCACTTTTTCCCCTTCTATTTGCCATGAAGTGATGGGACTGGGTCCCATGATCTTAGTTTTCTTAATATTGAGTTTCAAGCCAGCTTATTCACTCTCCTCTTCAAGTGAAAGTAAGACATGGCCTTATGATATTCTTTTAACAAAATAACAAAAGTCTCATGCAGTGTTCAAGCTGTTCCATCCTTTATTCCTGCCTCAGTGACAATGGAAACTCTTGGAGCCTCCATCTGGCTGTGAATGTGATGATCAAGCCCCCTCTTGTAGCCTGTGCTTGTATGTAACATGAGCAAGAACTCATCTTTTGTTGTTGAGACTTGGGTGTTGTATTAAGTCACTGTGATTTGGGATTATTTGTTACTGCTACATAACCTACTTATCATAATCTATTTTACTGATAAAACTAGTATTTCTGAACACAAGAAGAGATGTGTTTGTGGTATGTTAATTCCCAGTACAATTTTAGTACATATGTATCATACACACAGGCTCCCCAGGTAGCTCAGTGGTAAAGAATCCTCCTGCTGAGCAGGAGACACAGGTTCAATCTCTGGATCAGGAAAATGCCCTGGAGAAGGAAATGGCAACTCACTCCAGTATTCTTGCCTGGAGAATCCCATGGACAGAGGAGCCTGGCAGGCTACAGTCTGTGGTTTCCCAAAGAGTCGGACATGACTGAGCGACTAAACAACAGCAGCAGCAATCATACACACATAAGTTATAAAAATGTCACCACTCTGTTTTGTCATATAGGTTAACTTCATTATATTGTGAAGTAAATATATTTCTACAACATCAGTTTTATAGCTATGGACATTGAACTCATTACTCAACCAAATTCCTATTGTTAGAACTTTATTTTTCCTATTATATAATAATTAATCCTATAATAACACTCTTTATCACATCTTTAATATTTTTCTTAAGATAAATTTGAGACATATCATAGGAAGAATGGTTATTGCTTTATTGGGCTTTTATCATCATTTTAAAGTTATCCAAAAATAATTAACACAAGCATACAGTCCCACCAGCTGTGTGTTAGAAAGCCAGTTTTGTCAGATATTTTTTGACACAGAAAATTGGATGTTTTCATTTTTACTAGTCTAATTTTGCCAGCACCTTTGATAGCTATTTTGTTTGAACATTTCATGACATGTTTGTGGGTTGTTTTATTTCTTTGTTTGTTATTCAATTATTCATAGCCTTTTTCATTTATTTTAGTTGATTCACAAGCTGTGGTTTGATACTGTCTGTTAACCCCTTTCATACATTTTGCAAGCATATTTCTCAGTTTTCGATTCTTTAATATTATCTACGATGTTTTCCATATTGAAGTTATTAAGTTTAGTTAACAAAATGTAGCAATCTTTTTTCTGTGAGACTTAGGTCTCTGGAAGTCAACTTAAGATATCTTCTCAAATCTCCAAATAAAATATAATGTTTTCCTTTAGTGCTTTTATTACATTTACATGTACATTTTTAATCCATCTAGAATTTACTGGGGAATATTAAATATAATAGGAATCTTTTCTTCCCCACTCAAAAAAAAAAAAAAAAAAAAAGACCTGGAATTTTTCACTGACCTAAAACACAACAGGAAAGACAAACAGACAAAAAAATTAATACAATTTTAAACTTACTTAACAAAATCTAGGACATACAATAAAGGAAGCAAATTCTTCTACTGCATTCCCTATCCATTAGACCACATCTAAAATATTTAGCTTGGGGTTTTACATCTAAATTGGGATATTGGCAAATTGGAAAATAGTCAGAGAAGGGCTGTACCAGAATGATAGTGGTTGTGGAAAGTCTGTCTTTAGAAGAATAATTCAAGGAATGCTTTGTTGGAGAAGAGATTAATGTTGATAATGAAAATTATATTCAGATTTAGAAATAACTGCCAAGAAGAAGTTTTAGATCCATTCTGCATAGTTTTAGACGTCAGTAGTTATTGCATTAAAATGTATAGCAATTATTTCACTTAAATAAAAGGAAGAATTTTGTGTCCATTAGATCAGTTCAAAAATGAGGTATTGACATTGCCACTATTGAAGGGTTTCAGACTATGACTAAATGTCATTCTATCAGGGAGTTTGTAAAGGAGATCCTTTCCTGGGTTGAGATGTGTGTGTGTGTGTGTGTGTGTGTGTGTTAGTCAGTCAGTCGTATCTGACTCTGTGAGCTCAAAGTAAACTTCAAGGTTTCTCTGTCCATAGAATTCTCCAGGCAAAAATACTGAAGTTGGACCAAAAATCTCTAAGGCCCCTTCCAAAATCTAAGATTTTATGGATAATATTCAAGACTATGTTTGACTTGAAGAAAATGGCCTAATAAATAACTCTTATACCTTTCAGAAATTTAGGTTTGAGTTATGAAAATGATGTAGGTTGAGAAGATAAGACAAAGCATCTATTGAGGAGCAAAAGCATTAACTTTGGGCATTTGTGTACTAGCCAAGGCCTCACCACCCAGTAATAAGCCGTAGAGCCTTAGGCAAATCACTTATCTTGCCTAGGCTGCTATTTGTAATTCTAAAATGAGTGCAGTGAATGAAGATATCATTGCTAGGTCATCTAAGAGTCCCATCTAAGATGCTATAATTCTATGTTTAACAAATAGGTGGGATAAACTATATATCCAGGTTTCCAAATGGAAACCCAGATGTCTGTTCTAATAAAACCTGCCCATTTCAGTAGCTTATCTTACTGAGAGTCTCTACAAACAGATCCAGAGGTTAAATTCAATGTTTTTGCATTCATCATTAATAAAAAATTTTAAGAATCTGTTGTGTACCAGGCATTATGCTAGTTACCAGAGATTCAAAGATGGTTAAAATGAAGTCTGCACTCTCAAAGACCTCACATTTAGCAGTGATGACAGCCTAGTAGACTAACAATTACAATACAATGTGATAATTATGCTGAGTGTCTTTAATTACTCAAAGGTTCAAAGACATGCATCTTCTATGTAAGTCTGTAAACAGTAGGTCTCAGTTTAGTTCAGTCACTCAGTCGTGTCCAACTCTTTCCGACCCCATGAATCGCAGCATGCCAGACCTCCCTGTCCATCACCAACTCCCTGAGTCCACCCAAACTCATGTCCATCAAGTCGGTAATGCCATCCAGCCATCTCATCCTCTGTTGTCTCCTCCTCCTGCCCCTAATCCCTCCCAGCATCAGGGTCTTTTCCAAAGAGTCAACTCTTCGCATGAGGTGGCCAAAGTATTGGAGTTTCAGCTTTAGCATCAGTCCTTCCAATGAACACCTGGGACTGAGCTCCTTTAGAATGGACTAGTTGGATCTCCTTGCAGTCCAAGGGACTCTCAAGAGTCTTCTCCAACACCACAGTTTAAAAGCATCAGTTCTTTGGCGCTCAGCTTTCTTCACAGTCCAACTCTCATATCCATACATGACCACAGGAAAAACCATAGCCTTGACTAGACGAACCTTTGTTGGCAAAGTAATGTCTCTGCTTTTGAATATGCTATCTAGGTTGGTCATAACTTTCCTTCCAAGGAGTAAGCGTCTTTTAATTTCATGGCTGTAATCACATCTGCAGTGATTTTGGAGCCCAAAAAATATAAAGTCTGACACTGTTTCCACTGTTTCCCCATCTATTTCCCATGAAGTGATGGGACCACATGCCATGTTTTCTGAATGTTAAACAGTAGGTCTAGATGGTGTCTAAATACTCTTTCAGCTCTACATCATGCACATGCTTCTGAATGAGAAGAAAGACTAGCCTTCCATACTCACTCCACCAAAGCTAATCAGATGCTGAGCAATGCCGCCAAGGCTCAAGTCAGAGAGTCAAACACAACTGCTTGTTTAAGATTAAAGATGCCTCTGGAGTCTCAGTTAAGCAAACCACAAACAATCTCCATATATCCCTTCTGACAATGACCTATGTGGACATTTTCCATAGTGCTGGCTCATCTAAGATTTCATAGTACTATATAAATAAAACCCAGAGGGACACCCTTCTGTGCTTTACTACATGGGTGCTAAGTTGCTTCAGTCGTGTCCAACTCTTTGTGATCCTATGGAATGCAGCCCGCCAGGCTCCTCTCCATGGGATTCTCTAAACAAGAATACTGGAGTGAGTTGCCATACTCTGCTCCAGGTGGTCTTCCCAACCCAAGGATCGAACCCACATCTGTTATGTTTCCTGCAATGGCAGGCAGGTTCCTACCACTAGCACCACCTGGGAAGCCCTTGTACTTTAATAACCTATTCAGTGAAGGCACATTTGGTTTTAAGGAAGGGTCTAATCATACCCCTGTGATTGCATTGGCAAAGGGTACTGATTCGAGTGATGGTTGGGGAGTGGCTTGTCTAGTATCTGAAGTTGGCCTTTGCGGGGAAAGTTATATGATCTGCCTCTTAGAGCCTGTACACTACTAGAAAAGGATTTTGATGCTGTATTTTTTATAGCACTAAGCCCTCAGATTCCCACATTATGAAACTGGGTTTTGTTTTAATCAAGAACAGAGGAAAAGAAAATACATTAGGTGACCAAAGAGAATATTTCAACTGGACCCTGACACATGTGATTGCTTCTCCCACTGCTACCTTTCAAATAAAATACATCCCCAGGTATGTAGCAGCCCAGGGAGAAAAGCGTGTCTTACAATAGTGGTCTCAGAACCACGTGCAGGCCTTGTTATAGCATGGAGTGCTGATCCACAACCCTGAGTCCTTGATTCACATGGGTCTGAAGTGGTTCCGAAGAATGTGTATTTCTACAAATTCTCAAGTGATGCTGCTGCTGATGGTGGTATAGGAACCACTGCCTTAGAAGATAGCTGATACTTGAAAAATGCTTTTGCATCTCAAAAAGCTTCCTAAGCCAACCCAAGTTTCTCTGTCCAGGAAGGTTGTCCCTAGAGAAATCTCTCAGAAATGGAATAAAGAAAAGAATGGAAATAAACATCATTAAGAGTTTTCCTGGGGCTAGAAGAAAAGATATGAATAAGTCAATGACCTTTGATGTATGCTGTAAATGGATAGCATCTACAATAGGGGAAACCAGTATCTGCTGTGAATCAGCATGGAGAAGACAAAGAAACAACCAATCAAGACATCATACTTCAGACTAAGGCTCTTTCTCAGCAATATCCTAGTTTTCCTGTTTTCTTGGTATTTATGATGTCTTCTAGAGTTGAGTTTCTGGGTCTTTATGTACTCCATGTATAACCTGAAAAGCTAAGAAATTTTTTTATTGAAGTATACTTGATATATATAATATTACATAAGTTGCAGGTATACAGTACAGTGATTCACAATTTTTTAAAGGTTATACTCCATTTATGGGCTTCCCTTGTGGCTCAGTTGGTAAAGAATCGCCTGCAAAGTGGGAGACCTGGGTTCAATCCCTGGGTTGGGAAGATCCCCCTGGAGAAGGGAAAGGCTACCCACTCCAGTATTCTGGCCTGGAGAATTCCATGGACTGAATAGCCCTTGGGGTTGCAAAGATTTGGATACAACTGAGAAACTTTCACTTTATAACTTATAGTTATTATAAAATATTGGTTATATTTCTCCTGTTGTACAATATATCCTTATGGTGATGATTTAGTTGCTAAGAAGTATTCGACTCTTCACAACTCCATTGACTGTAGCCTGCCAGGCTCCTCTGTCCATGGGATTCTCCAGTCAAAAATACTGGAGTGGGTTTCCATTTGTTTCTCCAGGGGATCTTCCCAACCCAGGGATCAAACCCAGGTCTCCTGCATTGCAGACAGATTCTTTACCATCTGAGCTATGAGGGAAGCCTATGTACCCTTGTAGCTTATTTTATACCTAATTGTTTGTACCTCTTAATCTCCTACCCCTCACTTACCCCTTCTACTGCCCTCTCTCCTCACTGGTAACTGCTAGTTTGTTCTCTATATCTGTGAGTTTGCTTCTTTTTTATTATATGCACTAATTTGTTGTCTTTTTTAGATTCCACATATACGTGATATAATATAGTATTTGTCTTTCTCTATCTGACTTATTTCACTTAGAATAAAGCCCTCCAAATCCATCCATGTGAATGGCAAATTTTCATTCTTTTTCATGGCCAAATAGTATTCCACTGTGTGTGTGTGTGTGTGTGTGTGTGTGTGTGTGTGTGTATCACATCTTTTTTATCCATTCATCTGTTGATGGACACTTGGACTGCTCTCATATCTTAAGTAATTCTTATCCTCATGACTTCAAGTTACTCTAGTTGGATGTGTTCTCTATTTAAACAACTCAATAACTCAGCACTATAGGTATTTGTTGTATTCTCTATAGCATGCTATGCTACCACAATGTCTTTAGAGAACAGTCAAAATTAAATGGCCCCTATAAATGACAGATTCTTCTTTATCTTCAGACACTTATATGCACTTGGATATCAAGGCTGGAAGTAAGGGCCTTCCCCATGGTGTGTCATCCATAGACTCCTTCCCTGGTGTCATGGTGTGCAACTGTGGCCAGGCACATGCCACAGATTATAGCATTTGGGGGCTGAAACGATAATGCTCAATTTGCTTTTCTCCATTTCCAAAGACATGGCTGGTAACCTGTGCTGATTCTGGACTTTCACTCCCCTGTTCTCTGAGGCCCTGCTTCTGGTCCTGCCATTTCTCTTCTGGCCCACTTCATCTCAAAGAAGACATAGGCACCCGCGGGAGAAAGGGGAGACATTCCACAGATACAGCCAAGAAGAAAGCGCCACCCCAGGGCAGAGCCGCTGGCAGCCCACTCAGGCAGTTTTGGGGTGGATCCAACCCTGCTGCATATTTCTCCAAAATAAGACATCCAGTTAAAGATACACCAAATTCTTCTTTTTCTAGAATCTTTAAATAAACAGTCTTTGTAGGTCCCCAAAATAAACCTTTGCGAATAAAACAGTAAATTTTTCAGTAAGTATATTATAAATAGTTGGCTAAGAATTTTCTAATCTGGAAAATATAGGAAATGGAAATGAAAGGAAAATGGGCCAAGACTCCTGGTCACAAATAGGCTTCTCACTTAAACCAAAATGATCACCTCATGCATTCTTTTTTTTAAATAATCATAATTATTATTATTCTTTGGCTGTGCCAGGTCTTATTTGTGACGCACAGGATCTTTGATCTTCATTGCTGCATGTGGAATCTAGTTCCCTGACCAGAGATCAAACCAGGGCCCCTTGCATTCAGAGTCTGAAGTCTTAACCACTGGACCACCAGGGAAGTCCCACCTCATGCATTCTGACCCAAGCAAGTCACTGGTTTCCAGGAATATAGTTGTTCAGATATTCTAGCCTCAGATGTGGTTAAAGAACAGAAGAAAGGACCTCGGGTAATGAAACTAGCAGGCAGAGAGAATCACAATGCAGTTTTTCTTTTTATTATCATTTCAAAACAGTGATTTAGATAGATATTATTTTGTTTTTTGTATCTTGTAAAAGCCATGGGGGTAAATATGCATGACTCCCCTCCTCTGACAGAAAACCAAGACCAACAAGATAGACTCAGCCAAGTCAGAAGGAGACCTGGAATTTGTGGGTGTCAGTCCTGCTATTTAATGTCAAGGCCTTCATCCTTTAAAGGTTAAAAAAAAAAAAAAAGGCCAGGAACAGAAAATATATGTCACTATTATTTTCAATGACATTAATTTGATGTTCCTGAAGTGAAAAGGTGCCTCTAAAACATTTAAAGCAGAGACATTACTTTGCCAACAAAGGTCCATTTGGTCAAACCTATGGTTTTTCCAGTGGTCATGTATGGATGTGAGAGTTGGACTATAAAGAAAGCTGAGTGCCAAAGAATTGAGGCTTTTAAACTGTGGTGTTGGAGAAGACTCTTGAGAGTCCTATGGACTGCAAGGAAATCCAACCAGTCCATCCTAAAGGAGATCAGTCCTTGGTATTCATTGGAAGGACTGATGTTGAGGCTGAAACTCCAATACTTTGGCCACCTGATGTGAAGAGCTGACTCATTTGAAAAGACTCTGATGCTGCGAAAGATTGAGGGCAGGAGGAGAAGGGGACGACAGAGGATGAGACAGTTGGGTGGCATCATTGACTCGATGGACATGAGTTTGGGTGGACTCCGGGAGTTGGTGATGGACAGGGAGGCCTGGCGTGCTGCAGTTCATGGGGTCACAAAGAATCAGACACGACTGAATGACTGAACTGAACTGAACTGACTCTTGTTTACTTCTCCACTCTAGCTACCTATTATTTTTTTCTTTCTGAAAAAAAGACTGAGGTAAGGTATTTAATAGTAAAATTGGCGTGGATAAACCTACCACATAGGGATGCTCTAAAGTAAAGATTAAAAGAATAATCTATGAAAAAGCACCCAGCAGACAGAGTGTAGATGTTCAATCAAGAAATAACTCCTCCTTTCTTGTTGGTAGAGGGAAAGTATTACAAGATCGTGGACAGACAAGTGTTATTATGAGAGCTATGTTAAGTTCTTCCCCTCAGTGGAGTTAAATTGGTGAGAAAGGAACACTAAGGTTTATACATCAAATCTGTCTGTGACTCTTTTGTAGACTAAATTTATTCTTCCCAATCATCATTGCAGGTTTTAGAACAAAGCCTCGATTAAAGCCATGATCCTCACAAGCGAAGAGGGCTCTCTAAACAACAAAGTATACCCACAGTTCAAGGTTCTATCAGATTCCTGGCATCAGATTAGGTATTCCTTTAAAAAAAGATTGCTGTCATCAATAGAACTCCTTATTAGCCCTCTTTCTTAGAAGGTGTAATAATATACTTTCTATTAGAACTAAGTAGTCATTTGGTCAACCAACTATTAAGGAACACCATTTATATCTGGTTACACAATTAGCATGTATGTCCCTGTCTGGATGATTTTAAAGGCTATTAAGAACAAAATATTTTTGCTCTGAGTATATATAAGTACATTTTCCATAAAATGAGAAAGAATGAAATGCTCTGCCATATACACGTTGGAAGCCACATTCTGCAGTGAATAGGAATACGATTTTGGGTTCAGATGGTCCTGAGTTCAGATTTCTTGACTAGGCTGTGGACTTGGGAAAGTTATTGAACCTTTTTGAGATACAGTTTTCTCATCTGGAGATGATAATAGCATACCTTGTAGGATTCTTAACAATTGCATGTCAAGTCAAAGTGTAAGTTGCTCAGTCGTGTCCAACTCTTTGCAACCCTATGGACTATAGCCCGCCAGGCTTCTCAGTCCATGGAATTCTCCAGACAAGAATACTGGAGTGGGTTGCCATTCTCTTCTCCAGGGGATATTCTTGACCCAGGGACCAAACCCTGGTCTCCCACAGTGCAGGTGGATTCTTTACTGTCTGAGCCACAAGGGAAGCCATAAAATTGCATGAGACAATGTGTATCATGTACTTATTATGCATACAGTGTCTGACCCTAAAGGAAATGAACCAGTAAACAGTGGTTAATATATTGGTTATGATTACTAATTGCGCCAAGATTGGCCTAGCTACTGTCACAGGGGCTATGTGCCTTGAGCGTTTTTGTTTGTCTTTTATCGTTAGCCAACTGAACAACTCCAACTGCAACAGAAAGATGGAGCCCCCGAAAGATCCAGGGAACAATGACCTCTTTGACGATTACCACTGCCTCATTGTGAAGTCCGTAATCTGGTCAGTCTATCCGGGCTATCCAGGGTCTATTCAGCCAAACCACCTCAGAACTTTGGACTGGAGTTCCAAAGTTGGGTGGAGTCCCATCACTGGAAGAGCTGCTGTGGAGTCTCCACGAGTTTAAGGAGCTTAATGGGGTCAGGAGGGTGTTGTAGGCAGTAGGAGTTAAACTTTCCCGGATCATACCATTGCCTCAGAGGTGTTTCAGCTTAGTCAGGCACCAGAAGGTGGAAACCTAGACTCCTAGTATTTATTCCTACCCAGAAATAGGCCATACCTGAGTTTTCATAATTCTGAAGGCTTTGTAGCATAGCTCTGAGTTTTCAGCCTCCCTCATCAGAAATAGAGACAACTCTCCATTTGGCAGTTGACCAGGGGAGAAACTCCTGCTATTGTAGAAAATGGGATTCACTCTATTGCCCTTTGACTCCATATTGGCTCTGAAAGCCTCCTTTCCAAACAGACTTATTCATTCTCCTCAGGTAAATGTCTCTCCTCTGACAAAGACCCACACATTCAAAGTCCTTGAAAAGTTAAGTGTTTACCTCCCCACCGTTTCTAATCCACATAGTTAGTAGTCTTTTTACATCTTCTTCACAGCACTTAAGGTGTTAGGATTCTCCTAGTAAGTTGCTGAGTGACTGTAATCAAGGAGTCAGACTATGACATTAAACTAATTTATGTTTATGGCCATCTAAGCAGTAGTATTTTGTCCAAGAGATATAAGTTTTGATGGATGCAGAAGAAACTTTGGTGAGGTGAGCATGGTGGATTCTTTACCAAATGAGCTACCATGGAAGCCCAGAGAGAAGCAAACTTAAAGATTGTTTCCTAGGAATCCACGAATATTGTGCTGTAAAATTCATCTCCTGATCTCTTTATATACACAATTAATCTTAAATTACTGCTTAAAAATACATTTTATGAATGTACCACAGTACCAAGCCTGAATAGGCAATATTTGAATAGTCTCCAGATTTTCAGTATTACAAAAATCCTTTGATGAATGACATAGTAGATAAATATTTGTTCTTAGTAACCTCTCCTTACAGTAAGTTCTTCTGTTTAGTTCAGTTTAGTTGCTCAGTCGTGTCCAACTCTTTGCAACTCCATGGACTACAGTATGACAGCCTTCCCTGTCCCTCACCAACTCCTATAGCTTGCTCAAATTCATATCCATCAAGTCAGTGATGCTATCCAACCATCTCATCCTCTGTCGTCCCCTTCTCCTTTGCCTTCAATCTTTCCCAGCTTCAGGGTCTTTTCCAAGGAGTCAGTTCTTCACATCAGGTAGCCAAAGTATTGGAGTTCCAGCTTCAGCATCAGTCCTTCCAGTGAATATTCAGGACTGATTTCCTTTAGGATGGACTGGTTGGATCTCCTTGCAGTCCAAGGGACTCTCAAGAGTCTTCTGCAACACCACAGTTCAAAAGCATCAATTCTTCAGCGCTCAGCTTTCTTCACAGTCCAACTCTCACGTCCATACATGACTACTGGAAAAACCATACCTTTGACTAGATGGACCTTTGTTGGCAAAGTAATGTCTCTGCTTTTTAATATGTTATCTACTTTGGAGAGGGAAATGGCAACCCACTCCAGTACTCTTGCCTGGAAAAGTCTATGGGCTACAACCCATGGGGTCACAAGGAGTCGGACAAGACTTCACTTTCACTTTCAAGTTGGTCATAGCTTTTCTTTCAAGGAACAGTAAGTTCCTAGATATTGCATTGCTGAGTGAAAGGCTCTGCACAGGATTTTGTTCACATGAAGAAGCCTGCTCTGAACATTCTATACAGGACTCCTATGCAGCAGATGTAACATGTGTCTCCTGGGAGTGGACTTTCCAAGTCTTGGATAAAGGACCGTATGGCTCAGTTTTCCCAGGCAGTCCCAGTTAATTCCAGCTGACCTAGGGACTCATCCTTTTAGTGCCCCTTTTTATTCTCAAAAGTGTCTTGGTTTGGGCAATATATAATCAGTCATCCTAGTCATAGGATAGATGAAGACTTTCCTTTATGAGATAATGTAAAGCTGTTCCCAAAACTGTTGCACCAACTCAAATTCCCCTAATAATCTATAAGTGATCCCTGGATCCACATCCTCTCTGACACCTGGTACTGTCAATCAGACTTTTTCATGCTTATCAAGCAAATGGTTGTAAAATACTATTTTATTAAAATCATGATTTACATTTCCTGGGGCTCCCTGGGTGCCTCAGATGGTAAAGAGTCCACCTGCAATGCAGGAGACCTGGGTTCAATCCCTTGGTCGGGGAGATTCCCTGGAGAAGGGAATGGCTACTCCAATATTCTTGCCTGGAAAATTCTATGAACAGAGGAACCCGGTGGGCTACAATTCATGCGTTGCAAAGAGTCAGACACAATTGAGCGACTAGCACTTCATCACCTTCACTTTATTTCCTGATCTCTGTTGATGTTAAATATTATTTCATACTTCTGTTAGCTATATATTTATCTTCTTTGAAATGCCTGTTTGTACCTTTTGACTATATTTTACTGGAATGTTTGGGTTGAGCCAACAAAAATTGAACACAGCCCAAATGCCTATCAAAAGGAGAGGACACGGGCTTCCCTGGTGACTCAGTGGTAAAGAATCCATCTGCCAGTGCAGGAGGCACAGGTTTGATCCCTGATCCAGGAAGATCGCACATGCTGTGGAGCAACTAAGCCCGTGTGCCACAGATACTGAGTCGGTGCTCCTGAGAGTCATAAGTATTGCACACCCTAGAAACTGTGCTCCTCTACAAGGGAAGCCGCCACAATGAGAAGCCCTGCATGCAGCAGCTAGAGAGTAGCTCCTGCTTGCCACAACTAGAGAGAAGCCTGCACAGCGACGAAGACCCAGTACAGGCGAAAATAAATAAGTAAAATTATCTTTTTAAAAAAAGGAGAGGGTATGAATCAGCTGTGCTGAATACAATGTGATACAATTCATCAGCCAACTGAAGTTCATCAAACTATCATGTGACATGATCCATATCTTAGCAATATATTATTAAATTAAAAATAATTTTGTAAAGATTAAATATACACATTTACATATGTACATATACACCAAAATTAAAATTTCAGAAATACAAATGCTACCAAAAATATCTATATAAAAGAGAAAGCATTTATATGATGACGAATATGTAATCCAGATTACCTCAGAGAGGAAGGAAGCAGAGGATAAAATCCAGAGATCTTATGGTTATGTGTCAGTTACCATCAAGATCTGAGCATTTGTTTGGGGTGGTACATTCTAAGGATTTATCACAAATAAATAAGCAAATAAATAAACAAACAAAAGACCATGTATACATAATGAGTCAATATTATGATTAATTTTTTTACAGTGAAGAGAGGCGAAAAAATGCACATTTTAAGATTATGCAGAGATATCATCAGATCTGCCCTCAAGAAAGATTAAACAATTTATATTCCCACAAAAGACATGAGTACCTATTTCACTGTATCCTGCATTATTCTGTAAAGCTAAAGTGATTGGACTAGATTCACCCAGGCCATGCTGTATGGAATGAAGCAGGAACCTCTGTCCCTGATCCGCTAATGGTGAGGCATCTTCTCCACCAGTGTCATCTTTGCTGAAAGCCTGCCTATTTGCTGAAATCCTACCTAAGTAGTGCCCAGAGCTGGGATGGGGAGCAGGGCCTAATCCCACTGGGGAAGGGGTAGAACCATATGGAATGCCTCTGTTACCACGGGGTTTAGTGGCTCCCAGATGTGAAGAGAACCACCTGCTCCCCAGCTGTTTCCTTGTTTACGCCAGCCACAGCCCCTTTCCAGAAATATTTTCTCCAGATGCATTTGCCAATACTACTCTAAAACCTGCCTGCTGACCACCACTATCATCATTAACAGTAATAACTAATGTCTGGTTTTTGTTTAAAATGCCCAGAGTATCAGGTACATAAATAAGAATAGACATACTTGTGTTTATTTATTTTACAATTAGATAAATATGCTTAGGCCTCTATCCTCCAGTCATGAGAAATTGCATCTCAGAAGTGTTTAAGTGTCCCTTTCCCTTCCAAAGATGGTAGGAGAATAGAAATGGCTTAAAAGGAGATGGAAATCTAACTAGAAAATTTAGTTCATCGCCAAAGGGCACATGGTCTAAGCTTGGGTCCATTTGCATGCGGCTGCCTCTAGTTACTCTGTGGAAAGTTGGAGCTGGGGCCCTTTTGTTGAGACTTTTCACACTGGCCTCCACAATGGCCTCCATCAAAGATCTTTCCATCTCCAGTGAGCCCTATGAAAGCAGAGCTTGGCCCCCATCGTATCTAATTGAAATAAACTATGCACTTAATAAAATCACTCACCTCCTTACATCTTCAAATCTTGGGAGATCCCAGTCTCTTTTCCATACACACTCCTCCACCAAACCTTAGAGCTTCTCTCCCTTTGGGATAATCCTTCAGGGTGCCTCAGTTTACCTAGTTGTCATAAGCAAAATCCTGTTTTCCTAAGGAGAAATAGAAAAAAATAGCTTTCCATCTTTCCAGAGTCTTCTAGAATAGCAAAGTCAAAATAAACTGATACGTTAAAAGAAAAATTCCAGAGGTGTTATGACATTGTCCTGGCAATTCTACCCTCGAAATATGTCAAAAATTTACCCACTTCTCTCCAACTCTCTTTACTATCACGTAATTCAAGCCACCATTCTTATGTGCTCTATTATAACAAATATAAACAAATCTCCCTTGTTTTCTTCAAACTTGATTTTCCACAAACCAGCCAGAGGGAAATTTTTACAATACAAATCAGATTATATTACAGCCTTAATTAGTAAGATATAAAAGAGTAATAATAATGATATATTCAAATTAAAAGTCCTAACAAGGACAGGGAAGGGTAGGTGACTCAGTGGTAAAAAACAAACAAAAATAAAAAAACCTGAGTTTGGAAAATCCCATAGAGAAGGGAATGGCAACCCATTCCAGTCTTCTTGCCTGGGAAATCCCACAGACAGAGAAGCCTGGTGAGCTACAGTCTATGACACAAAGAGTCGGACATGACTTAGTGACCATACAACAACAATGATCAAGGATAAGGTCTGTAAGCCTTCCAGCCTTATTCCTGTTGTATTTCTCCAGATGCGGGACACGGTTTTGTTTGTTTCTTTGTTTTTAAACTCTCCCTAGCTCTTCACTACCTCAGGCTTAGTCTATCCCTCTGCCTGAAATCTTTTCCTGTGTACCTTCTGCTTCTGCCTCAGGTCTGAGCTAAATGCTACTTCCTCAGAGATGTCTTTTATTGATTTCAAAATCAGTATAAGTGTGACCCTGTTTTCATCTCTCCTTATACTCTTTATTGTCCTTCTTGGCACATTCAAAATTCCTCATTATCTACATATTGGTACTGACCATGTATCACTACTGCCTAGCATAGTAGACACACGAGAAATTAATGAATGAAAGAGAAGGATATAGAACCCTGAGTGGCTCAAGTTCTACTTAGGGAGATACACGTGTGTGTGCGCGTGCACACACACACACACACACACACACAGAGTATTTGTGGCTTATTGAAGAGACCCTCCCTCTCCTAATTCTCAGCTCAGAAACTGGCTAACAGCAGGCTCAACCCAACCATTGCTACAGCCTTTCTGTTTCATATTACTGTTAACTACCATTCTTGAAAGCAATTCAATCCACGTGCAGGATTACATGAGACAATCAGTCATGAGACAAAGGCAAAAATGCCTTAGTTTTGACTCTTTGCGACCCATGGACTGTAGCTCACCAGGCTTGTCCATGGAATACTCCAGGCAAGAATATTAGAGTGGGTTGCCACTTCCTCCTCCAGGGGATCTTCCTGAATCAAGAATCAAACCCTGGTCTCCTGCAATGCAGACAGATTCTTTACTGTCTGAGCCACCAGGGAAGCCCATGTTTACTACAGTCTGTATCTATTGTCATCCTTCCTATATGTGACTTTTTTTTCCTTTCTTTTTTTTTTTTGATGCTTTGGAAGCCACTATAAATTTGGCAAATATATTTATAAGCTGAAATAATAGGAAGATATGTAGAAATAAATATGTATTTAATTTCAAGCAGAAACTGACAAATATGCATCTTTGCATTTAATCAACTTTAAGAAGAATCAGTCTTGGGGAACATCCTACAATCTTTCCCCTTTCACCGAGGCTTCACTTCCAGTCCCCATTCTTCACATTGATGAAGCAGACAGTTTCAGCTGCTCTTCAATAGTATACAGACTGATTGTTTCGAAAAAAAAATTTTTTTTAAAGTTAGGAATTACTCTAAAGAAAGAAATTCATACCAACTGGGAAATGTTCCTAAAAATAGTTTCATGACAAGAATAATCAAGTATGTTTGTAATTGTCTCTGCTGCTGCTGCTGCTGCTAAGTCGCTTCAGTCGTGTCTGACTCTGTGCGACCCCATAGACGGCAGCCCACCAGGCTCCTCTGTCCCTGGAATTCTCCAGGCAAGAATACTGGAGTGGGTTGCCATTTCCTTCTCCAATGCATGAAAGTGAAAAGTGAAAGTGAAGTCGCTCAGTGGTGCCTGACTCTTAGCGACCCCATGGACTGGAGCCTACCAGGCTCCTCCGTCCATGGGATTTTCCAGGCAAGAATACCGGAGTGGGGTGCCATTGCCTTCTCCGTAATTGTCTCTAAGTCATTATAAACATTATATTACAAAGTTGGTAACTGAATTGGATTTTCCTTCATATCAAATCAGAGAGACTTCAAGCTATCTCACTGCTGGGAATTTAATCTGTGGATGTACTCCTATGTGAAGATATTTATATTGCTTCTGTGCTGTTGTTGTTTAGTTGTTAAGTCGTGTCTGACTCTTTTGTGACCCTGTGCACTATAGCCTATCAGGCCCTTTTGTCCATGGGATTTTCCAGGCATGAATACTGGAGTGGGTTGCCATTTCCTTCTCCAAGAGATCTTCCTGCCCCAGGGATCCAACCTCATCTCCTGCATTGGCAGGCAGATTCTTTGCCACTGAGCCACCTTGGGAAGCCCATGCTTTTATGTAATTCTCCCAAATTGAAAACAACAAAAGTTTTCATCAGAAGGCATTGTTTTAATCAGCTATGTTCTAACTATGAAGTGGAACACTGCTGCTGCTGCTAAGTCGCCTCAGTCGTGTCCGACTCTGTGCGACCCCATAGACGGCAGCCCACCAGGCTCCCCCTTCCCTGGGATTCTCCAGGCAAGAACACTGGAGTGGGTTGCCATTTCCTTCTCCAATACATGAAAGTGAAAAGTGAAAGGGAAGTCGTTCAGTCGTGTTCGACCCTCAGCGACCCCATGGACTGCAGCCTTCCAGGCTCCTCCATCCATGGGATTTTCCAGGCAAGAGTACTGGAGTGGGGTGCCATTGCCTTCTCCAGTGGAACACTATACACTCTTAAAAAGCAATAAAGAGAATCCACACGTATTAATATTGGGCCAATTCCAGGAGATAGTGAGCACCAGGGAGACTTGGGGTGCTACAGCCCATGGGGTCACAAAGAGTCGGACATGACCTACCAACTGAACAATAACAACAGCAAGTACCAATATGAGAGAAGGGCTAAGAAATATTATTAAATAAAAATGCAAAAGAACTGTGTATACATACAGTCCTATTTGTACAGAAACAAGATTGTATAATGTACTATTCAAAAAGCATTTCTGGAAGGACACTCAAGAAACTCTCATTGGGGACTATTTTTGGGAAATAAGAGTGTGGCTTGGGGTAAAAAGAACTTTTTAGTTTTATACCCTTTAAATCTTTTGATTACCTTTTAATCATGAATTAGTATTATTTTGTTATTAGATTCTTATTATACATATATCAGTTTAAAGATACAGTGTTTTAGATTGAAGTTACTTGGGAAAATGTCTTGACTTAGCTTCTCATTATATATACCTTCAATTTCTGTATGCCAGTGACTGTTGTGGGCTATGCATTTGCCTTAGTGTTCCTCATCTCTAATAACATTATGTACTGGCAAGTCTGAATTTTCACTTCTGCTACTGAACTCTTTAATCTTGCTTATTTTAAGAAGCATTTCCCAGTTTCTTTACAGAAATCTGTAAAAGTAGTGGTTTTAAGGTTGCTTCTAAATTTAAGTTCAAAATCAAAAATTGTATAGGATTCTTAGTCTTTCAGCTAATCATTCATTTAACCTACATTTACGGGCATAGCTTTGCATATGTAGCATTTTGTAAGTTACAAGGTGATTATGACAAAGTGTGATTCATGGGGTCGCAAAGAGTCGGACACAACTGAGCGACTGAACTGACTGACTGAACTGACCTGATTTTAAAGAGCAGGAAATGCAGTGGGGAGAGACAGAAGTTGGCTTTAATCTATAAAATCTGTTCCATAAACTCTTAATGCAAAGGGAGCATGGGGCACAGAAGAAAAGTTACTAAACTACACTGGACTAAGGGAGATTTCCAGGAAAACATAACAATCAAGATGAATCTCTAAAAAAACCAAAAATAGTTGGCAAAACACCACTACCTTCACTAGAACATTTTACATAACTTGGAATTAGAGAATTTTAGACATAGAGATGACCTTAAAAGAACATGAAATCTAGTCCTCCTATTTTAAAAATAAACATTTTTTAAAACAATGGCTGGAGGTTCAGATTAAGTGGGCAGTACAGAGTAGACCCTTAACAAATGTTCCTTCCTTCCAGGACCAAGTACATAATTTATAAGTCATCTTGTTCAAAATGGTTAAGAATTTCAAGACAGCTACAACAAAGCATTAAGTCAACATGGGCCCCTCTGAGTATGAGACTTTGTACAACTACCGCATGGTTCTCAGGCCAGTAATGTACGCCCCCCTCCCTCTTCTTACCTAAATTCCTAGAAGGCCCCAGAGGCAGAATCTAAATAAGAACCCAGGTCTCCTCAGACCCTATTTCATGCCCTGTGCTCTTCAGATTTAGAACAAAAACCAACTCAACTGGAAATGTCAATATCATGTAGAGAGGATAATGCTTTTTTAATTTTTCCTGCACACAATTGTACAATTGTGTTAGGAAATGCATAAAACCACATTGTGCTGCTTGCTCAAATAGCTAAATAACCCAGGCCTTTAGGCAATGGAGTGGGTCATGAATTCTGTCTTTCACTTTTTCATTTTTGCATATTATTAAAAAAAGATGAATTTATAATGCTGTTTTTCAAAACAAAATGATTACAATAAGAAAAAATCCTACAGAATAGAGAACAGCATGCTTCTAACAAGGCTGAAGCTTCTAGAAGCAATGCTTCTAACAAGGCTAACTCAGCTCTTCTTTTACCTATAAAGACAAACACTTCTCAAAATTAAAACACTCATAAATAATCCATTAACCTCAATGATTTGTCAGTATAAATGAATCAACGTGTGCCTTCATTTATTCATGTAATAAACATGAATAAACATGAATCGATGTGCCAAGAGCCTGGGACAAAGATGGTTCACAGTAGGTGTTCACTCAAAGTGAGTGATGATGGATGAATGAGTGACTAAATAAAGAACCACAATCGGATGCTATCAGGCCATAAAAAGGAATGAAGTACATGTTACAACTTGGATGAAACTACAAATCATTATGCAGTTTAAAAGAAACCAGACGCAAAAGACCACATATTGTATGATTCCATTTATATAAAATGTCCAGAATAGGCAATCTATAGAACCAGAAAGTAGATTCGTGGTTGCTGGGGGCTGGGAGAAGGGAGGAATGGGGAGTGACTGCTTATGAGTATGAGTGTTTGGGATTTTTTTTTCCTGTGATTAAAAAGTTCTGAAATTAGAAAGTGTTGATGGTTGCACAACTCTGTGTGTATACTGCTGCTGCTGCTGCTAAGTCGCTTCAGTCGTGTCCGACTCTGTGCAACCCCATAGACCGCAGCCCATCAGGCTCCCCCGTCCCTGGGGTTCTCCAGGCAAGAGCACTGGAGTGGGTTGCCATTTCCTTCTCCAATGCATGAAAGTGAAAAGTGAAAGTGAAGTTGCTCAGTCATGTCCGACTCTTAGCGACCCCATGGACTGCAGCCTACCAGGCTCCTCGGTCCATGGGATTTTCCAGGCAAGAGTACTGGAGTGGGGTGCCATCACCTTCTCCCCTGTGTGTATACTAAAAACTATTTAACTGTATAGCTTTAAAAGGCTGAATACTGTAATATGTAAATTATACCTCAATTTTTTTAATTTTTAAAATAACTAAACCAAGATGGAGAGATTGACTAACTTGCTAAAGATCAAATATTTAGTAAGTAGAACTCTGAGTCTTAACACCAAGACTCATGGCTCCTACCTAGGGTTTTTCCCAGTCTATCAAGCTAAAGCCCCGGAAATTGCAGAGCACCACCAACTCTCTCTAGGGTGCCATAAACACAGGATTTACATACAACCATGTGGATCAAGGGGTTACCTCACCAGAGACTGCATTCTGACTCCCTCTGACCTATGAGGAGTGTAGCACAAAGCAGAGAAGAGAAAGAGTGAAGGGAGAGCACCTTCCAAGAGGGTCCTCATTTTCTCTCCATTGTTCTTGATACCCCCCAAGAGGCCCTTGTATCTCAGGTCTTGCTCAAGGATCCAGAATAGCTAGCAATATCCCTATGGTGCTTCTGTATGTATTCTGTTATACCTTAGAATATTCATTTCCTGTTTTCTCAAGTCTAATTTATTTCAAGGCTAGCACAAGGCAAGATGACCCATAACCTTGTGAAATGCTTGGTATGTATCCTTCAGGACAGATGTTAAGTCTATTAATCTGGTTAATAATAAAATAACAGCAATCACAGCTTGTCCTTGCTGATGGGTTATATGTGACAGCTTCCTAAAGCTTATTTTACATGCCTTTATTGTTACAATAGAGTGAGACAAGCATCATCCATTGTCTCTCTTACGGCAAAGGAAATAGACATAGCTCTAAAACCTCCATCTTCTAACTCCTAGTTTACTTTCCTCTCTTCTTCCCTATGAACGGGATCAAGCAGCCTTCCTTACACTTAATTTGCCCAAGGGTTGGAGTGAAGTATGAGGGAGCTGGGTGATGGGGATATGTGGTTTCTGTCTTTCCAAGAAAAGTTAAAGTTATGGTCTTGCTCCCCAAAAAAGATAATCAATCATAGTTAAAATGGCAACATGTCGCTGGAAAAGGAAAGAAAAATCAAAACCAAAATAAAGCAGATATGTAGTATCAAGAAGCCCTAAAGAGATGAAAGATTTAACTCTACACTGTGTAGGAGACTTTACACAAAAAGGTGTATACTCACCTCTAGGCACAAAAGAAAAAAAGCAGAAATGTCTGTATGTTCTTTGTTGCTGTATAGACATTGTTCTAATTTTGAAATGAGCAGCCATTCCTTGATGCATGTGTTAGCTGCAAGTGGAATCCGGGAGAACACAGTGAACAAAAGGTCCACCTTTAAGCTGCAAAGCAGAAATAACAGGCAACCAGCGAAAATTTATGTGGTCCTTTAACTTTTGGTCAGGATCGGAATGTCTCTCCCTCACTGACCAATATGGAATGGAATGCAAAGTGGTGACTAATGGGTTCTCTGCAATCCCGAGACCGGTTCTGTTCTAACCAACCCCCTTGGATTCCTCTTAGCCCCAGTCCGGTGAGCCATCCTGGGGACCATCCCCCACCCATGCCAGAACTCCTGAGACAGGGCAGGGATGGTACCACCCTTCACCCGCCAGTCAGCCCTGACTCGGGCACCCAAATCAATTTTCAGGGAACTCAAGATAACTAAATGAGACACCATCCCACCCACCACAACCAGTAGCTGTCATGTGGGTGTAGGAAATGATGGGCTTTGAAATCCCACAAATTAGGAACTTTATCTCAACTCTGCCTTGTATCCCATGTAGAATTTGAAAGTGTTCATCTCACTGAACACTCATGTCCTCATCTGCAATAATGAACATGTAAATAGCCTTTTTAGAAGCGTGTTTTAAAAGAAAATGAGATAAAGAACAAAAGTTTTCAATTTACAAGTGTGTGTGTGTGCGTGCACGCATGTGTGTGCTTAGCCACTCAGTCGTGTCCGACTCTTTGTGACACTATGGACTGCAGCCCGCATGTACTCCTCTGTCCATGGGGATTCTCCAGGCAAGAATACAGGAGTGGGGTTACCACGCCCTCCTCCAGGGGATCTTCCCAACCTAGGGATCGAATGAACCCAGGTCTCCTGCATTGCAGGTGGATTCTTAACCGTCTGAGCCACCAGAAGGCCCAATTTACAAGTATTTCTTAACAAATCTTAGATTTCTTCCTTCAGTTTCCAAAGATAATTGACTTTAGGCTAAGCAGTATCTTGAGAGGGGGAGATTCTTGAGGGACCAATCCCAGAATACATGAATGCGTGTATTCATTAGAAGACGTGTGACTTAATTCATCCTCCAAAATTTTGTTTATTGCTTTACTTTTTGTTTCCTTGATTCTTTTTAATACTTTTGTAAAATTTTTTTGAACTTAAAAAATACAGGTCTTTACATTTATTTCTATATGTTACATTACTCCATTCCATTGAAATTCTCTTGAATCAAAGATGAGCCAATAGTGTGAAGGGTCTGCTGAACAAGTAAATGAGCGCTTGGCTGCATTACTAGGAGTGCAGTGTGTAGTTCAGGGGATGCGATGGTGCCACTCTACCTCTTCCTAGTCAGAAAATACACCTGGAGCTTTTCAGCCACCTGGTTCCGGGTGTCTTATCTAAGAATCCCCTGAAAACTCTTCACATGAACTTTCTTGTCGTCTGTCTATTCCAGTGTTTCTAAACCTTTTGTTCATTACCATACTCATAAACAGCTTTCTGGACATTTTTTTTCTAATCTTCTCTCTCCCATGAAATTTAATACTACAAATAAGCTATTATACTTGATTATGTACTGCATGTATATCTGTATTTTTTACATAGAAAGAATGAATTTTTTCACCCGCCCCCACTAAGAACCAGTTTTCATCCCCTTGAGGGGTGATACTGCCTTCATTGAGAATGGATGGCTTTCTC
The DNA here is from genome assembly GCF_027580195.1 of Bos mutus. NCBI lineage: Eukaryota > Metazoa > Chordata > Mammalia > Artiodactyla > Bovidae > Bos > Bos mutus. The sequence continues at coordinate 55,680,463 of NC_091617.1, forward strand.
CACAATGCCATGCTATTGCCAGAATACAGGGTACACCAGGATAGAAAAAACCATGGTGCATGTGTTCAGATCTGCTGTTCTCCTGTATAATCTGGCATCTAACAGGTTCTCTGAGACTAAAGTCTCTCTACATAAAATGAGGGTGCATAATTCTGTCGTGAGGAATAAATTTAGCACACAAAGTGCAGAAGACAGGGCCAGGCAAGTATTAAACAGTTAATAAATGATCATTATTGTTGACTGGGAAATCATTTAAAGCACATTCCATCTTGAGAAAAAGAACCTAGGGAAGGGAAGTAATGCAAGTTAGTGATTGAAGATTAGGGTTTAACCTTCAACCCTTATAACCCTTCTATATATAGAAGAAAAATGAATCCCACAGACTGAGGGCAGTGCCAGTACAATTGAGAATAATGGGCTAAATGTAGTTAACTGAAACACTGCTTTACTTCCTTGGTAGGAGGAACATTTTATGAATAATCCTTTTTTCTTTGGCCTGATTTTATGCCTAACTCAATAGTTCTCAGTCCTGGCTGAACATTAGAATCACCTGGGGAGTTTAAAAATTGCCAGCGTCTGGGTCCCAGCCCAGAAATTCTGATTTCATTGGTCTGAATTGAGCTGTCTGGGCATTGGGGATTTTAAAGGTTTCCCTGGCAATGTTAATGTATAGCCATTGTGAAAAAAAACCAAGGCCAAACTAAGAATGTGATTTATTTCCTGTGACTTAGGGAACCAGTTCAAAATCGTGGATTAAACTGTTTCTAGAGAATATGGCAACCCACTCCAGTGTTCTTGCCTGGAGAATCCCAGGGACGGAGGAGCCTAGTGGGCTGCCGTCTATGGGGTCGCACAGAGTCGGACTGGACTGAAGCGACTTAGCAGCAGCAGCAGCAGCAGAGAACACCAAGCTAACACCTTAGGAAGAGGCAAGCTTCAGAGTGTGCCTGCCCCCACTCAGATGTTCCATCCCCAAATGGTCTTTATAAATTTTCTCAGCAGAGTTGGATGTTTAGGCAATCAAGTGTGAAGGCGTTGTGTGAATGACATTAGCTACTTCTTCTCAAAAGAAAGAGGAGACTGTTTTCTACCTCCACTTCCACTGACACTTTTCATTTCACTCCATCAGAACTGAGTTTTAACATATTCCTGAGTAATACATGTGCATCTTGCATGTGTATCTGTTATAAGGAGACAGAATCTGCCTGGATTATTGCTCTAATTTAAAAGCTCTAAATACCCAGAAAGGCCTGGACAAGTCTGTACCCTCTCTAGGCTCCAAATATTCAATTTACAAACTCTAAGGTATTTTCCAATTATTGGATTCAATGATTGCAATTCTCATAACTAATACAGTAATGAGCAAATTCTTCACTGAGGGTCCCGCTTACAGCTCTGTTGCTAGTACCAAACAACTCCTAAAATGAGTTTAGATTTCTGTTAAAATCCTTAGCTGCTGCTGCTAAATCACTTCAGTCATGTCTGACTCTGTGTGACCCCATAGACGGCAGCCCACCAGGCCCCCTCGTCCCTGGGATTCTCCAGGCAAGAACACTGGAGTGGGTTGCCATTTCCTTCTCCAATGCATGAAAGTGAAAAGTGAAAGTGAAGTCGCTTAGTCGTGTCTGACTCTTAGCGACCCCATGGACTGCAGCCCACCAGGCTCCTCCGTCCATGGGATTTTCCAGGCATCAGCACATACACGTAAATGATATACTTGAGCAGTATATTTAAATATTTCCCAAGAAAGACAGTAGCTCAGCACATAATTTCTAGGAACAACTGGCAGATGTAATCAAGAAAATGCTGCATTAATAAATTATTATCTCTGACAGATAAGGTAATGACAGAACCCTCATTGATTTACTAATTGGTCAACTACAATATTGCAAAGTTGTGACATGACATTAATCATTACCTGGTGAAAAGTTTAAGAGCTTTTGTGTGATGCTATGCCTTCCTGGGAAAATCACTAATAAATCCACATAAACCAGAGGTGCCAGAAGAAAGCTCTGGCTATGGAATTGAGGGACAGTTTGTTTAAAGAAAGGAAAACAGCCCTAAATAGTAAAGTAAATATTTTCCTCTGCCTGTGGGTGACCTTATGCTCAACCTCTTGCCTTGTGAGAATGCTGTCTCCAAGCCTGTGGTTTTGTGGCATCTCAGTAATTCTGGAGAGTCTCTCTGTAGTTTGGCAATAGGCCACTTCCCAGCCACACTAACCTGAGTTCCTCCTCGTCTCCACAAAAATCTACATGCTCACTAGCTCCCTCCTTTCTTGAGATGGATTTTCTTTCTTTAATGCATATCAGCTCACTGTCCCTGAAATAACTTTAATAAGATTCCCCTTCCTCATTTTGAAGGCACAGCCTTGCAGGTCTCCCACTTACGTAGAAGCTTTGCTTTCTGGTGGTACGAGGTTAAAAGAAATGACAGTCAAGGACGTAACTGCAAAAAGAGCCACTTAAAATTCACTGGTCTGGTCACTTATAGAGGTCTGAGGACAACAGTCAATGATGCAATTAAATAAAGTATGAGAATTCAAAAGAATTCTCATTCTACCTTAAGAACATAAGGAAAAATTTCACTTATGTAAGTTAAGTAAGTTCTAGAGATCTGCTGTACAACCCTATGCCTGTAGTTAACAAACCCTATTGGACACTTTAAAAATTTTAAGAAGCTTTTAAAAAAGAATGTACTGTGGCACAACTCAGTGCGTCATGTCATGGCTGGCAAGCCCAAAGAGCCCAGTGGGATGTCATTGTCCCACTGCCAGGATTCCTCAAACAGGGGCCGCACACAACAGACACAGAGATGGGAAACACGTATTCAAGGAAGCGGTCTGTCCGGGCCACACTTACGTGTGTTTTCTCGAGCATTTCTGGAACAAAACCGCCTCTCCATGACTGCTTAATCTGTTTCGGCTGCCATAACAAAATACCGTGGACCATGGTTCACACAACAGATACTTATTTCTCACAGTTCTGGGGGCAGGCACTGGGAGTTTCTGGTGAGAAACCCTTCCCGCCTTGCAGACAACTGCCCCCACTGAATGCTCAGGTTGTGGGGAGGGGGAAGCAAGGACGAGGATCTCTCTTCTATCCTTGTAAGGCCACTGATCTCTTAGGACTTAACCCATGTGACCTCGTTTAATCCTCATTACCTATAAAACCCCCTCTCTCCTAATACAATCACACTGAGGTTAAGACTTCAGCATTCTGTGTTCTGGGGGACAATTCAGTCCATAGCATGACCCAGAAACCCATACCGAATATCCCCAAAAGCAGAAATCACTTTCAGTCTTTAAAGTAACATTTTACAAATGCCTTATTTTTGACAACCAAATGATTTGTCCAAAATAAATTTTACAAAGATATCTAGTACATAATAAATAGATAAATGGAATAGCCCCCACCTTATCTTAGGGGATAGATTTCAAGACCCTCAGTGGATGCCTGAAACCATAGATAGTGCTGAACCCTATAAATACTGTTTTTTTTCTACACATACTTATGATAAAGTTATACATTAGGCACTATAAGAAATTAACAACAATAACCAATAATCAGTCAGTTCAGTTCAGTTGCTCAGTTGTATCTGACTCTTTGTGACCCCATGGACTGCAGCACATCAGACTTCCCTGTCCATCACCAACTCCCAGAGTTTTCTCATATTCATGTCCATAGAGTTGGTGATGCCATCCATCTCATTCTCTGTTGTCCACTTCTCCTCCTGCCTTCAATCTTGCCCAGCATCAGGGTCTTTTCCAATGGGTCGGCTCTTCATATCAGGTGGCCAAAGGATTGGACCTTCAGCTTCAGCATCAGTCCTTCCAATGAATATTCAGGACTGACTTATTTTAGGATTGACTGGTTTGATTTCCTTGTAGTCCAAGGGACTCTTAAAAGTCTTTTCCAATATCACAGCTCAAAACCATCAATTCTTCAGCGCTCAGCTTTCTTTATGGTCACTTAGGAAGGCTTTCTTACCTCTCCTTGCTATTCTTTGGAACTCAGAATAGCAAAGATGGATACATCTTTTCTTTTTTCCTTTGCCTTTCACTTCTCTTCTTTTCTCAGTTATTTGTAAGTCCTCCTCAGACAAACATTTGGCCTTTTTGCCTTTCTTTTTCTTGGGGATAGTTTTGATCACAGCCTCCTGTACAATGCTACGAACCTCCATCCACAGTTCTTCAGGCACTCTATCAGATCTACTCCCTTGAATCTATTTGTCACTTCCACTGTATAATCATAAGGGATTTAATTTAGGTCACACATGAATGGTCTAGTGGTTTTCCCTACTTTCTTCCCTACTAAGTCTGAATTTTGCAATAAGGAATTCATGATCTGAGCTACAGTCAGCTCCTAGTCTTGTTTTTGCTGACTATATAGAGCTTCTCCATCTTTGGCTGTGAAGAATATAATCAATCTGATTTCGGTATTGACCATTTGGTGATGTCCAAGTGTTGACTCATCTCTTGTGTTGTTGGAAGAGAGTGTTTGCTATGAACAGTATGTTCTCTTAGCAAAACTCTGTTAGCCTTTGCCCTGCTTCATTTTGTACTCCAAGGCCAAACTGGCCTGTTACTCTAGGTATCTCTTGACTTCCTACTTTTGCATTCCAGTCCCCTATGACGAAAGTGAAGTCACTCAGTCATGTCCGACTCTTTGTGACCCCATGGACTGTAGCCTACCAGGCTCCTCTGTCCATAGGATTTCCCAGGCAAGAGTACTGGAGCGGGTTGCCATTTCCTTCTCCAGGAGATCTTCCCGACCCAGGGATCAAACCCACATCTCCTGCATTGTAGGCAGACGCTTTACCGTCTGAGACACCAGGGAAGTCCTGTGATGAAAAGGACATCTTTTTTTGGTGTTAGTTCTAGAAGGTCTTCATAAAACCATTCAGCTTCTTCAGCATTAATTGTTGGGTCATAGACTCAGATTACTTTGATGTTGAATAGTTTGCCTTAGAAATGAACAGAGATCATTCTGTCATTTTTGAAATTGCACCCAAGTACTGCATTTCAGACTCTTGTTGACTCTGAGGGCTACTCTATTTCTTCTAAGGGATTTCTTCTAAGCAATCACAAAATATATTATAATAAATGTTATGTGAATGAGATCTCTCTCCCTCAAATTGTCTTATTAAATTTGATGCCTTTTTTATCATAACTAAGCATTTATCACACACTCTGACTATAAATTTTACAGTTTGAGGTGTGATGACCCCAAAGTGACTGCAAAACTAGATTTCTTTTTCCTCCTTCACGATTTCACAAATAGAGGATCCATTCTCACTATAGATCTTAGCAACCTCAATATGACTTTTTTTTCTTATTAAGTCAAGAACTTCTGCATTTTTCACTTGAAGAACTCTACAGCTTCTCTTTGGCATATTCCAATTGCTACATCACTGTGACTTTGAGCTGTGGGGCTATTAGTAAGTAAAATAAGAGTGACTTGAACACAAGCATTGCAGTACTGAGACAATCAGTCTGATTACAGAGTAGCAATGAGGTGACTACCAGGTGAGGTATGCTGGACAAATGGATGATTCATGTTTCAGGCAGGACAGAGCGGGAAGGCGTGAGATTTTACCACACTACTCAGAAAGGCATGCAATTCACAACTTACGCATTGTTTACTTCTGGAATATCTGGTGACTGCAAGTAACTAAAATGGCAAGCAAAGGAAATCACAGAAAAGGTGGGACTAATGTAAATAAATAATGTGCTGAGAGGTGAGGTTGGAAAATGTGGTCAATCTGTGTAGGTGTGGACAGTTGTTCTGCGCCAAATCACTCTATGAGAAAACACATAGGAGATTTCTAGGAGATGTCATCCTGGGCATATGGCTCAAGGGCACGTACCCTGAATCCCCCCCACCCCGGGGAAACTTCTTCTTTGCTATCACACAGGAGCATCTGTAAAAGCATCTGTACTTCTGCAGTTACCATGCAACAGAGTGCAGCCAACATGACCCTGACTGCGTGAAGAGACTCGGAAAGAGGACGCCTCATCCTGAGTCATCAGGGTATTTTACAGGGGGATTTAAGCAACTGGTCTAGCAAGTTAAAGCCTCTCACAAGAATGTACACCCGTTAGCATCTTACTGATAAAATCAAAGTACCTGCAAAACTGGAAGCTTTGCAAACAGGATGTAATTTTTGCCATAGGAGACTTCAAGTCTTTTCATCAGATCATTAAGCAAATATCTCGGACTGGGATCAGGAGAACTCTGGTCTCATCCAAATTTTGCCACTACTTAGCTTTACTGGAGAAGAGTTCAATTTCCTTATTAGTAAATAAAGCAGCAGATCAGACCAGTGAGGCTTAAACTTTAATGTATGTAAGAATTAGTTAGATAGCTTATCTAAAGTGTAGGTTTTCTGACCTGCATCTCCCCACAAAAAATCTGATTCTGTTATTCTGTGGTAAGACCCAGGAATTTGCTTTATATACTAGTAGCCAGTACTCTTGCCTGGAAAATCCCATTGATGGAGGAGCCTGGTAGGCCAAAGTCCATGGGATCTTGAAGAGTCGGACTCGACTGAGCGACTTCACTTTCACTTTTCACTTTGATGCATTGGAGAAGGAAATGGCAACCCACTCCAGTGTTCTTGCCTGGAGAATCCCAGGGATGGGGGAGCCTGGTAGGTTGCCGTCTATGGGGTCACACAGAGTTGGACACGACTGATGCAACTTAACTGCAGCAGCAGCCTATTGATCATAATACAAACAGTCAAGATTCTTCCTTACACACAGACACTTTGAGAAACACTGATGATTAAAATCCTCTGCCTTTCAGATCCTGTAAGGCTGTGTTTCTCAGGTTCAGGCTAGCAAAGTTTGGTATTAGACCTATATTCCTAACCTATCTGCATCGGAATTATTACAAACTAGCATCTGTTGCTCACTCTAAGCACATTGGACCACACCATTGTGATAAAGTCCAGGAGGGAGAGGAACTGATAATACTTGAGCAGTGTTCATTTTTGTAACCTCCATCCTATGAAGATTGGTGATTTTCCACTTTCATTTTTATGCCCAAAATGATGTCCCAAGGCAAAAGACTTGAATATTCCTTTAGCACTCTCTGCTCTCTTCCTTTTCACACTGCTACCTACCATGTCTCTATGAGGTCTCAGAACCTGATTCTAGTCCTCAGATAAAAAACTAGAATCTCCCTACTGTCTATTATGTCCAATTCCATTTCCAAGATCACTAATGTTTCAGGCAAGATATATATATTATATATACATAATATATATATTATATATATATATATATATACACATTTTAAACAGTCTATCCTCTTCTATGATGCTCCCAGTCATTTAGAAAATCATTTGCATGTCCAGGGCATCTTTCTGTAATCAGTATTTGTTTTCAGTTAATATAAATAGAACTTAAGACCATTTTCTTGAAGGGAGAAATACTGCAGGTGGATTGTGTCTTTATGAAAAGATACAGTGAGCACAAAACTAGTACTTTGTAGGAACTATATTTAGGAAAAGGAATGGGGAAGAGCAGCACAAACACATGGTGTCTGAGTCGTCTAGTGAAACAAAAATTCATTCAATGATCCAGTGGATGGACTAGGGAAATGATTTTTTTGCCATCCAAAATTTATGGGTTGTGGATGTCTGAACTTTAGTAAGAATCAATGAAGGAAGGACAGGGACTTCCCTGGTGGTCTGGTGGTTAAGAATCTGAGCTTCCACTGTAGGGGGCATGGGTTCAATCCCTGGTCAGGGCACTAAGACCCCACTTGTTGCATGGTGCAACCAAAAAAGAAAAAAAAATGGAGGAAGAAATAAGAACTTCTTTAGGCATCCTCAGTTGGCCTCTTCCTTCCACTCTATGAACCCGTCTCTAGGCTTAGGATAACTCACTTTCTATGAGTCAATGTTCTAGGACGGTCACTTGCTGAGTGATTTTATCCTCACTGTTCTAAGCAACTTCATGGAGACAGGTCCTTGAGGAAAGGATTCAGACTGGGGATCCATCAAATACCACTTGCCTTTCATCTTCGGAGAGAAAGTTAATGAATACAGCTTAGAGTAAGACTAATTAATTTTTTACATTTTCTGTTTATTTTTGTGTTACAAAAGCTTAGAGAGATTAGTGAAACAGAAACTAGTTGGGCATTCTTCAGAGCCCCAGTCCAGAAGTGAGGTTGTTGTTGTTCAGTCACTCAGTCGTGTCTGACTCTTTGCAACACCATGGACTGCAGCACGCCAGGCTTCCTTGTCCATCACCAACTCCCAGAGTTTACTCAGACTCATGTCCACTGAGTCGGTGATGCCATCCAACCATTTCATCCTCTGTCATCCCCTTCTCTCGCTTTCAATCTTTCCCAGCTTCAGGGTCTTTTCCAATGAATCGGCTCTTCTCATCAGGTGGCCAGAATATTGAAGCTTCAGATTCAGCATCTTCCAATGAATATTCAGTATTAATTTCCTTTAGGATTGACTAATTTGATCTCCTTGCTGTCCAAGGGGCTCTCAAGAGTCTTGTCCAACTCCACAGTTCAAAAGCATCAATTCTTTGGTGCTCAGTCTTCTTTCTTTATGGTCCAACTCTCACATCCATACATGACTATTGGAAAAACCATAGCTTTGACTATACGGGGTTAAAGTGGGATTAAATGGCCCTAAAATCCTGAGAAAGGCAGCATAAAGGCTGGCAGGAAGCTTCTCTAATAACCTTATCACACTGCCTTGTGATGCTTATTTACATAACTATCACCCATTAGACTGGGAGCATCTCTACAGGACAGACTAGTCTTCAAGGATCTAAGCCTAGCAGAATAATTTGTAGCAGATTGGAACTGAAGGACTCCTGGTGGGTAGAAACTTCCCCTTAAGGTTTTAAAATTTGTGCAAGACATTTTTGGTATTTTGGCAACTCAGAAATTTTTGGAAAGGGGGAAGGGAAGTGGCATTTTTGTCATGTTTGGATCTCTTCTCCTCTTAGTCTTTAGTTAATCTCTAACAAATATAAAATAATTAATAAATGAGAGGGGAAAATTCATGGTTTAAGGCTCACCAATCAGGCTTTATGTTTTTATGACATGCTTTTTTCTTCTACCAGAATGTAAATGTTTTGACTGAAAATCCAAAACAGCATGGTACACAAAATGGGAAATTACACAAAGATGTGGAAAGAACAGCTAAAGAAAAGGAAAGTTGAAGAGTGCCAGAAACTGCTAATAACTATTAACCTATTGGAAAAATTATAAAGCACATGTGAGTCCCCAGCTTGGTTTGGACTTTCTGTTCCTTGCCATTAGCTTTTAAACTGAATAAAGAGGTAATGTATTCTGAAGCCTATAATTCATTATGTGTGTGTGATATTTAAGGCGCTTAATTAGGGTGAATATGTTAATATATTTTATCGTCCAATCTGCAACACTTTTCAAGATGAAAGGGGGCACTAAACCAGGTCTGTCTCAGACAACCCAACACATATGTTTGCTCCACTCTCCATCCACTTAAAGGCCTTCTTTTTATTCTGTGTATTTTGCTCAAAATGTTCCATATTTTGCTCTAAGGGAGATCTTAATTGGGCCCCCACTTTCTGCCAGCCTGAAGTGAACAGAAATCTGCTTCAAACACGTCCATTCACAGCCCAGCTGTGAGCACATGGCCCAGACCAGTGTTTCCTGAGAGGTGGAATACACAACCAAGTGAGAACCTGATTTGGGGTCACAGAGAACAAAGGACACTGCACAGAATAACATCACAGCAAGGAGGAAGTTAGATTTAGGTGCTAAACTGTTTTTATCATCTTTCTAACAGTTATTAGTATTTTATCACATAACATAACAGACTCTAGCTCACAGTTTTTAAATGTAGCTTAAATTAAATGTCACTTTGTTTTCATTGTATTTGTTTTTAGGTTATTTCTTACAAGAAAAATTTATTTCTAAATTTTTCATTTATCATGATGCTTGTTGCTGTTTTAGTCACTAAGTCATGTCCTACTCTTTGGCAACCCCAGGAACTTTAGCCTGCCAGGCTTCTCTGTCCATGGGATTTCCCAGGCAAGAATACTAGAATGCGTTGCCATTTCCTTCTCCAGAGGATCATCCCAACCTAGGATCAAGCCCACATCTCCTGTATTGGCAGGCAGATGCTTTACCACTAAGCCACTTGGGAAGCTTTAATAACGCTATTTTCTTTAAAAATGAATTTAAGTATAACAAAGAAGAAATTAAATAATATTATAGGTGATATGTCAATATGAATAAAAAAATCTTTTTAAAAAGTAAAACAGAACCACTGGCCAAAATGATCAAAGAACTAGAAGTTCTGACTGAACAAACATAGGTTCATCCTGATGCAAGGAGTTATGGGAGGTAAAGATGATACAAAGACTTTCCATGGATTTAGGTCCTTCCCTAAAAGCCAAAAACATGAGTTAGGAAGAAACAATCTCACAATCCTACATGAAAAGGGAAGCACTTGAGAATTTTCTAGGATAAGGAAGGCCATCTGAACACAACAGGATAAGGCGACCAGATGAAAACTCAGCCAGGGACAGGCTAAGGTTGAAAACAAGGGTTCCCAACCCCCTTGGTTTAGCTGTATATGGCTGAAAGAGGGGAAGAAAAGAACATAAACAGCAGAAATATTCTAAAATCTGTGGTCAGAAATAAATATGACAGAATAAGGTGGCTAAGATATGACAATGGATGGCTCAAGAAATGCAATCTGTCACAGTGTATCTGCTACGAAATCCATTCATCAAGGTTGACTGGGACAAAGGGGATGAAAACCTTACCACCTACCTTTCCACTCACGTGTTCTCTTCCCAACTCTTATACCTACTCCTATCTTAGAGAAAGATTAATATATATACCAAAGCTTCCTATGGAATCTTTCAACATAAATGTCATGAGAGACGTATGAGCTGGAAATGGATTTGGGGAACTTGTTTGCATATTGATGGTGATTGAAATCATGACAGTTGGTAAAATTGCATTCTATGCATCCCTCACAGACACCTTTCCCCTGTTACTGCCATCTGCGAGCATTCTCCTCTTATAAACTTTCCCATCTGGTAACTTTTACTATTTAGTGTTCAGGTCTTGGCTTACACTGCCCTGGATCTCACAGCCTCCTCTTTCATAGCTCCCATAATGCCATTGTTATTGCTTATTTAATATTTCTCATTAGACTGCAAACTCCCTAAAGGCAGGAATGAGGTTCACAGTGATATCCCCACCTTCTGACCCTAGTCTGGTACTAACCAGCAGCCAATCAGTAAATGGATAAGTGAATGAGTGAATGACATGCAGGACGTTGTCATAATTCATGAACATTCACCTAAGAAGCCCAGGGGCCTGGCCTTTCTGGGCAAGCCACCAGGAGAGGCAAGAACCAGTGAGAAGAAGGAAAATATCAAACCAGTTGTGGCTCAGACCAGGAGAATAACATAATGGAAGTGAGACCCACAGAGAGCATAAAGGAGAAGGAGGTGAAGTTTATCTATCCAAAGGGGCCCTCACATGGCTTGGGCTTGGGCTTGCTCATCATTGGCATAGGAAGTGGGTGAGACTGGTCTAAAGTTGATGACTCCGTTGCTAAGCAGGACATTACAGCACTCAAATGTCTTATTGTGTTTATAAGAATGATCTCATCAACAAGTGTGCTTTTTTTTTTTTAATCTCCTCTTGTTTGAATGAACTTCTTCCCCATGGAGGGAATTATTGAGCCACATCCCCTTGGTTTGAAAGGGGTGACTCATCTAACTGAGATGAGAAACCAAGCTAAGTTTGCTTTCACCTGCCCAATTATGCTGCTTCTAGTAAAGATGGAGCTAATTATTCAAACAGCTACCTAAATCCAAATTAATCACTAGGAAAGCATTTTCTAAGACAATCATAAAGAGAGGCAGTTTTGTAACTTTGGACAAATTATTTATCACTCATAATCTCAGATTCTTTATCCCTGACTCTGGAATTGCAGCACTTACCTTTGGGCTCATAGTAGGCTCCAATAGATAAAGCACCCAGCACAAAGGTATCATTTGTAAATCTACACTGAACTTGAAGGAAATACAAAAACTTCAGGATAAGGTGCCAGCCTTCTCACTAAACACTGACTCTTCTCTTCCAAACATTAACCTAAACCATGTTTATCTTCAGATCTCTGTAGAATATAGCCTATTCCTTTATCCTGAGCATTTTTTAGTTCAAGGAGTCTTACAGAATGGTGTACAACGGCACCTGGATACCTTGAGTCCCTTAAGACACTTCTCTTTACTCTGATTTCTTCTCACAGTAGTAAAAGATTTTGAAGCTCACTTTAAAGGCAAGACCATATTTGTCCTGCATTCCACCTCTCAAATCCTCTTTCTATTTTCCCCTGAGGCATGACTTTGACCTATACTCAGGGCACCAGTTCCATCCCTTCCATCTGACTCCCTTCTGCTACCAACTCCCAATCAGAACATAGTTTTCCCATCTCCTGGGTTTTTCAGGGTATCTTTCTTCTACATCACATTCTTCTACATCCTCTTACATCACAATCACCAGATGCCTAACTCTAGACCTTCCAAATCGGAGTCTGTAGGAGTGACATTGCAGCTCCTTAGATGACCCTGAGGCACATAAAGCTTGAGATCCTGGCCTTAAACCTGGGGCAGCATTTATGTGAACAGAGAAAAGTGCCTGGGGCTCTTAGAGCAGGACTCCGCTTTCAACCAATTTTAAAGCCCCATTACAGTGTATGTACTTCTTTTCCCATTACATGAGAAGTACCCTAATTGGATCAACTTTAAACCTTCTATGCACTTTGAAAAATCTCAGCAATCTGCAGAAATTGGTACCTAACCAAGGGTAACCATAGTAACCGAGGATGAGTTTATAGCTTAAGTAAGCAGTACTTCAAGTTAATAGGTAATAGGCTCACATCTATGATTATCAAAAGGTAAGGCACTTGCTGGTACAGTAGGAGAGAGGATTTTATTTTACTTTCTATATTGATTTATTTCTTTGGCTGCACTGAGTCTTGGCTGCGGCACGCGGGTGTTTGATCTTCATTGCAGGGTGCAAACATTTAGTGGCGACATGTGTGATCTAGTTCCCTGACCAAGGTTGGAAGCCAGGCCGCCTGTACTGGGAGGGCAGGGTCTTAGCCACTGGACCACCTGGGACCTCTGGGAGAGAGTATTTTAAATGGCGCATTCATGTGGCATGAAACAACAATTGGTCACAAAGTGAGATTCTTTCCACTTGTCTTTCAAGCTTTCTGATTACATCAAAGAATAAGTCTCAGAAGGGTGCTAGGTGTCTTCTAGAACTAGAACTTCCCAATCTGTTTTCTTTTTCTTTTTTTTTAAGTAAAAAGAGAGCAGGTTTCAGGCTACAGCTTTCTCAAACAACGATATTTAACTAGAATGGAATGAGTTTCATGACTTTCTCTCATGAAAATTTCTGTGTATTTATTTTTATTGTTTCCTTTTATTTGTTTTACACACTGGTATAAAGTTTCTTTTTATTAATTTATATATTAAACAAAAAACCGATTTACAGAAAAATAATAGTTTAGGTTGTTGAGTTGGTGATGGACAGGGAAGCTTGGCATGCTTCTGTCTGTGGGGTCACAAAGAGTCGGACACGACTGAGTGACTGAACTGAACTGAATAGTTTTGGTAATATGTGACTGGCAAAAATAATGAAGGGTGCCAATGAATGACTAAACTTTAGAAAAACTGTCTAGAATGTAGTAGATAAAGAACCATGAACAGGTTAGAGGAATCTTGAGTAAGATTAGAAAAGAGATTTTTTTGTTTTATGTGATTTTATGCAAAAGAACAGCAATTCATTTAGTGTTTCTTAGATACAAGATGTGAATGAGGTTCCATATCAGCTTTCTTATAGGTATAAAGGCAGGGGGAAAAAAAACTCTTCCTTTTTCTATGGACCATATGTAAAAGGCAAAACAGGAGTCTTTTCTTGGTTAAGGGCATGGGCTGCTTTTACTGCTGATTAGTTTGGGACAATTACATATATATAATACATACACACATATATATTTAAATATATACATATATTAGTAAACTAAGCACAGTGCACAACACATTGAAAGTCCTTAAAATGAGCTTGTATTCTATTGTTACTTAGAATTAGCATATCTGCTGCTCTTTTATCATTTTTTAGTGCTAAAAGTGAATCATTGGAATGATCACTTACTTCTTCAGGATGTTTAAACCCCTTACAACTTCCACTTTTAATTCTTTACCCTTCAAATTAGGCTGAAGAACAATTTGGATCTCTTGACCAAAATTCTTTTCCCATATTTTCTAACATTTACATTGTATCTTTCCAAAACCTTACCTCATATCCAATTATATTTAGGACCATGGTTCCCCTGGTAGAGGGAGCCCAGCATTGAGAATAGGCTCAGAACATCTGGACTGCTGGGGACCCTGGCTTCTCAAATTTTATAGGCACATTAATAATAACACTGCTTAGCTGACTGAATTATAAGAATTGATTCAGAATGAGTAGAAAGTGAATTTTTTTCCACTTTATTATGAATGAGAAGACAGACTGGTAGATTATTGAAATTAGTAATTAGAAGTTAGCAATTAGTCAATCCTAGAGGAAATCAGTCCTGAATATTCATTGGAAGGACTGATGCTGAAGCTGAAACTCCAATACTTTGCCACTTGGTATGAAGAACCGATTCACTGGAAAAGACCCTGATGCTGGGAAAGATTGAAGGCAGGAGGAGAAGGGGATGACAGAAGATGAGGTGGTTGGATGGCATCACTGAGTCAATGGACATGAGTTTGAGCAAGCTACAGGATTTGGTGAGGGACAGGGAAACCTGGCGTGCTGCAGTTCATGGGGGTGCAAAGAGTCAGACACGACTGAGCAACTGAACTGAATTAGAAGACAAACTAAATTGTATAGACCATTAGGCCTTTATTTCTTCTCTAATTAGCTATGGTGCCTTATTTTTATTTGGTGATGTTTTACTCATTTTATAGAGTGATGCTCAATTCTGAGATTGAGCTCTTGTGTGAAAGCCTTGAATAGAAGGTTGTGATTCCTCTTGGTACACTGACTAATAGAAATGGGCTTTGAAAAGCCAGTCTTGTTGAAAAAATCAACTATGGGTCTGTTTGTGTTCCTCTTCAGTAAACTATCAGACAGAAATGTAGTGGCCTTGCAAATGGAGATATGGCAGCCCTTTTTGAGACCAGGAAAGTGAGACCCTCTTGGAGGCTATGAAAGTGAAAGTGAAGTCGCTCAGTCGTGTCTGACTCTTTGTGACCCCATGGATGGTAACCTACCAGGCTCCACGGTCCATGGGATTTTCCAGGCAAGAATACTGGAGTGGGCTGCCATTTCCTTCTCCAGGGGATCTTCTCAACCCAGGGATCGAACCTGGATCTCCTGCATTGCAGACAGACGCTTTACAGTCTGAGCTACTAGGGAAGCCCTTGGAGGCTATACATTAAATAAAAGATATAACATACTTTCTATACTCAATACAAATACATTCACAATATATGTTTACACTGTTTTCTCTTTTTTTCTTATTTTGCCCTCTCCTCCAACATGAGCTATTATTAGTACTGTCCATTTTCTCCCATTTGCATCAACTCTCAAGTCTTCTACTTAATTCTATTATCCAAGAACTCTAGGGGTTGACTTTATCCCAAGTAGCTTCTACTCTCTGAGAATCTATCTGGACCACTTCAGCCAGGTAATTTTCAATATTGCACACTTTCACTGTTGAAGATGGGTCCTACAAAGTCTAACATTTCTTTGTAGCAAGGCCATTGCTAGTTGAAGCTTTGCTAGTGCTATTGCTGCTGCTAAGTCACTTCAGTCGTGTCTGACTCTGTGCGACCCCATAGATGGCAGCCCACCAGGCTCCCCGGTCCCTGGGATTCTCCAGGCAAGAATACTGGAGTGGGTTGCCATTTCCTTCTCCAATGCATGAAAGTGAAAATTGAAAGTGAAGTCGCTCAGTCATGTCCGACTCTTAGTGACCCCATGGACTGCAGCCTACCAGGCACCTCCGTCCATGGGGTTTTCCAGGAAAGAGTACTGGAGTGGGGTGCCGTTGTGGTACCCAATAGTAAGGCTCCAAAGTTGCATCTCTCATGTCATATTCCACAAGGCTGACATCAGTCCAGTCTGGCTGAATTCTGAGGAAATTCTGGTATAAGTGACATGCTGTGCCACAATCCTTCCTACATCTTAAACTTTGGTCACTAGGCTGGATGGTTTTCTTTCCTCAAAGTTAGTTTTATTTTATAGAGCTTACTGCTTTTTCCCTCCAACGTTCCTTCCAACGTTCATGTCCATCCTAGTTCACAATAAAAGGTCTTCTTAATTTCTGGGACGTAGAATTTCAACTAATTTTTCTGCAAGAGGATCTTTAAAAACCCAAGTTTGATAACCCATCTGAATTCAAGGCCACTTAATCTCCTTCATGTATGATTATCTGAAGTGAAGACCTGTCTATGTCTTTCAGGGAGGGCATAGCCAGAGATGTTCCACTACAATGACTGCTTGATATCAAATTCTAGTTTGTTTATTCTTTTTTGTAGAATTTATATAGTAGGGAATCTTGAGAAGCTGCCTAAAATGCCCCAAAAGCCAAAGTGAGTGTCCTAGAAATATAATTAGTACATTCTTTATGGATATACTACACTTCCTTTCAGGAAACAAACCCACTATTTTCTCAACTGTAATGTTGTTTATCCTTTAAATAGTACCCCACTATCATGCCATAGCTCATTCTGATTTTCTTTTATCTGTGTCCCCCAAAGATAAACAAACCTCAATCGGGTCTATAAATTTACTTCTCAAGATGCATCCATATTTCTCAAATTATTGAGCTGGAAATCAAGCAAGATGGGTGAGGTTCAGACCTCATTAAGCAACCACATCTCTCATGGTCCGAAATGTGTTTCAGCCCTTAGTGGTTTTGAAGCTTTTCAGAAAAGCAGTGTCCAAGTAGAAGGTCTAACCAAAGGAAACTTGGACTAAGGTCAAATCATCCCTACCCTAATGGCTTGAGGTTGTTCCTCTTTGTTTTTCTTGAGCTCTCTAGAGAGAGTCTGACCATAGTCTCTGCCTCTAATAACTACTTGTAGAATCAGAATTGGCAGGGGACTGAGTAATCAATTAATCTAAACCTTTATTTGAGTCACAAATTCTTTTACTGTTTTAATAACTGATACAGATGGCCAAGAATACAAATAAATAGCTATGTCTAAATATTTAAAAGCTAAAAACAAAGCTAAAAAATGGTTAAAAACAAATTCCAGAGTCAGGTAAGATTCTGTCTTCAGATCTTAGCAGGCAAAAAGTGATAGTTCAGAATACAACTCTGGAACCAGAGTTAGTTCCAAGATAGTCTCCAAAGTTCTCCTTCCCTACAGACTTCAAGGAATGTCTGCTTTGGGGTCTTACATGGATCCTATTTAGGATCCCCAATGATTCATGAACTCCTTATTGCCAAATTCACACTTAAATTGAAGAAAGTGGGGAAAACCACTAGACCATTCAGGTATGACCTAAATCAAATCCCTTATGATTATACAGTGGAAGTGAGAAATAGATTCAAGGGATTAGATCTGATAGACAGAGTGCCTGATGAATTATGGATGGAGGTTCATGACAACATACAGGAGACAGGAAGCAAGACCATCCCCAAGAAAAAGAAATGCAAAAAAGCAAAATGGCTGTCTGAGGAGGCCTTACAAATAGCTGTGAAAAGAAGAGAAGCCAAAAGCAAAGGAGAAAAGGAAAGATATACCCATTTGAATGCAGAAGGAGAGATAAGAAAGCCTTCCTCAATGATCAGTGCAAAGAAATAGAAGGAAACAATAGAATGGGAAAGATTAGAGATCTCTTCAAGAAAATTAGAGATAGCAAGGGAACATTCATGCAAAGATGGGCTCAATAAAGGACAGAAATGGTATGGACCTAACAGAAGCAGACGATATTAAGAAGAAGTGGCAAGAATACACAGAAGAACTATACAAAAAAAGATCTTCGTGACCCAGAAAATCACGATGGTGGGATCACTCACCTAGAGCCAGACATCCTAATGTGAAGTCAAGTGGGCCTTACAAAGGATCATTACGAACAAAGCTAGTGGAGGTTGGAATTCCAGTTGAGTTATTTCAAAGCCTAAATGATGATGCTGTCAAAGTGCTGCACTCAATGTCAGCAAATTTGGAAAACTCAGCAGTGGCCACAGGACTGGAAAGGTCAGTTTTTATTCCAATTCTAAAGAAAGGCAATGCCAAAGAATGCTCAAACTACCGCACAATTGCTCTCATCTCACACCTTAGCAAAGTAATGCTCAAAATTCTCCAAGCCAGGATTCAGGAATACATGAACCGTGAACTTCCAGATGTTCAAGCTGTTTTTAGAAAAGGCAGAAGAACCAGAGATCACATTGCCAACACCCGCTGGATCATTGGGAAAGCAAGAGAGTTCCAGAAAAACATCTATTTCTGCTTGATTGACTATGCCAAAGCCTTTGACGTTGAGGATCACAATAAACTGGAAAATTCTTCAAGAGATGGGAACGCCAGACCACCTGACCTGCCTCTTGAGAAACCAATATGCAGGTCAGGAAGCAACAGTTAGAACTGAACATGGAACAACAGATTGGTTTCAAATAGGAAAAGAAGTACGTCGAGGCTGTATATTGTCATCTTGTTTTTTTAACCTATATATAGAGTACATCATGAGAAATGCTGGGCTGGATGAAGCATAAGCCAGAATCAAGAGTGCCAGGAGAAATACCAATAACCTCAGATATGCAGATGACACCACCCTTATGGCAGAAAGTAAAGAAGAACTAAAGAGCCTCTGGACGAAAGTGAAAGAGGAGAGTGAAAATGTTGGCTTAAAACTCAACATTCAGAAAACTAAGATCATGGCATCTGGTCCCATCACTTCATGGCAAATAGATGGGGAAACAGTGGCTGACTTTATTTTGGGGGGCTCTTGCCTGGAAAATCCCATGGGCGGAGGAGCCTGGTAGGCTGCAGTCCATGGGGTCGCTAAGAGTCGGACATGACTGAGTGACTTTACTTTCACTTTTCACTTTCATGCATTGGAGAAGGAAATGGCAATCCACTCCAGTGTTCTTGCCTGGAGAATCCCAGGGACAGGGGAGCCTGGTGGGCTGCCATCTATGGGGTCGCACAGAGTCAGACACGACTGAAGCGACTTAGCAGCAAAATCACTGCAGATGGTGATTGCAGCCATGAAATTAAAAGACGTTTACTTCTTGGAAGGAAAGCTATGACCAACCTAGACGGCATATTAAAAAGCAGAGACATTACTTCGCCAACAAAGGCCTGTCTAGTCAAGGCTGTGGCTTTTCCAGTAATCATGTAAGGATGTGAGAGTTGGACTATAAAGAAAGCTGAGCACTGAAGAATTGATGCTTTTGAACTGTGGTATTGGAGCAGACTCTTGAAAGTTCCTTGGACTGCAAGGAGATTCAACCAGTACATCCTAAAGGAGATCAGTCCTGAGTGTTCATTGGAAGGACTGATGTTGAAGCTGAAACTCCAATCCTTTGGCTACCTGATGCAAAGAGCTGACTTATTGAAAAGACCCTGATGCTGGGAGGGATTGGGGGCAGGAGGAGAAGGGGATGACAGAGGATGAGATGGTTGGACGGCATCACTGACTCAATGGACATTAGTTTGGGTAAACTCTGGGAGTTGGTGATGGACACGGAGGCCTGGCATGCTGCAGTCCATGGGGTCTCAAAGAGTCAGACACAACTAAGCAACTAAACTGAACTGAACTGAATGATTCTGAGCCTCTTGTGGAACTCTAAGCTGAATCGGGTCTGTCTTCAGCAACTGTCCTAAGATAGGACCCAGAGAAACATATGTCCTACCACCTTGGTGAATTTCACATGCCTTTTCTTGTTTAGGCCAGATTCAGCACTTCTAAGACTAACACTAGGCCAAGGAACCCAAGAAATGGACTCTTCTAAGCTTTCAAAGGGAGATGTGTAAAGACTCTATTAGAATTCTCCAGAGAAATAGAACATTTGGATACACACACACACACACACACACACATATGGCGGAGAAGGCAATGGCATCGCACTCCAATACTCTTGCCTGGAGAATCCCACGGATGGAGAAGCCTGGTAGGCTGCAGTCCATGGGGTCACTAAGAGTCGGACTCGACTGAGAGACTTCACTTGCACTTTTCACTTTCATGCATTGGAGAAGGACATGGCAACCCACTCCAGTATTCTTGCCTGGAGAATCCCAGGGACAGGGGAACCTGGTGGGTGCCCATCTATGGGGTCACACAGAGTCGGACATGACTGAAGCGACTTAGCAGAAGCAGCAGCAGCAGCAGCAGCATATATACATGGGCCACAACCCTGACCCTGTTTTGCCTCCCAGAACAGCAGTTTGGGGCTGCCCTGGGAGCACCCACTACGGAGCTCTCTCAAGACACATGCACTATAAAGAGTCCTAGAACAAGAGATGTCACAGGTTCAGGGAGGGGGCCCGTGGACAGGAGGTGGAATTGAGAACCAGTGACTGATGGCTATATGACCAGCCAGGTAGGCAAAGTACCTTGCAGGAACAATCACTGGCTTCAGTGACTCCAACTCATGGCTGGCTGGTGGGTCCTTGAGGAGGGATTTGTCATAAATACATATGATCTATTTTATTGTAAAGTGATAAATATATGATTTATGTTAAGGAATTGGCTCATGAGATTGTAGAGACCAGAAAATTCAAAATCTGCAGGGTAGGTATGCAGGCTGGAGACCCAGGGAATAATCGATATTGCAGCTCAAGTCCAAATGCAGTCTACTGGCAGAAATCCTGCTTCTTCGGGGTAAGTCTGTCTTTTCCTTCTCTCAAGGCTTCCAATGGATTTTTAGATGAGGCCCACTGACAATATGGAGGGTAAACTGCTTTACTCAAAATCTACTCATTTAAATGTTAATCTCTTCTCAAAAAAACATCTTCACATCAGCACCCATACTAGTATTAAACAAATATCTGGATATTGTGGCCTAGCCAAGTTGACACAAAATAAGTTGTATTTGAACATATTCATCTTACTTCTTTATCTAAGAAAATATCAGTAACTTAGTGGAGGCCCAGGAGGCTGCCTAATGGTCAAAACCTCTAGGTTTTATTTCCATTCTATTGCTGGCAGGAAAAATGTCAATACTGAAAAGACATATAACTTCCACGGGCTGACAGCTTTACTAGGCATGACCACATTTCCACAGGAAGAGTTTGAATTTCAGTTGTCAGGAAATCCTATATTTGGCAAATTGGGGTGATATGTCAAGCCTCATAAATAAAAGCAGGCCAGGTTACTTATAACTATACTGATTATCTTTCCAGTCTACTTTTTGAAGCCAGAAACTTAGGTAATAAGTTAGGTATTGAAGTGAAGTGAAGTGAAGTCGCTCAGTCGTGTCCGACTCTTTGTGACCCCATGGACGGTAGCCTACCAGGCTCTGGGTCCATGGGATTTTCCGGGCAAGAATATTGGAGTGGGCTGCCAAGTTAGGTATTAGTTTCTAACTAATGGTGCTTATCTCTCTTTCTTCTGTACTTTACACCAGAGGGGGAAAATATCTATCAGTTCAGTTTGGTCGCTCAGTTGTGTCCAACTCTTTGTGACCCCATGGACTGCAGCACGCCATGATTCCCTGTACATCACCAACTCCCAGAGCTTGCTCAAACTCATGTCAATCAAGTCGGTGATGCCATCCAATCACCTCATCCTCTGTTATCCCCTTCTCCTCCTGCCTTCAATCTTTCCCAGCATCAGGATCTTTTCCAATGAGTCACTTCTTCACATCAGGTGGCCAAAGTATTGGAGTTTCAGCTTCAGCATCCGTCCTTCCAATGAATATTCAGGACTGATTTCCTTTGGGATTGACTGATCTCCTTACAGTTCAAGAGACTCTCAAGAGTTTGAACCACAGTTCAAAAGGATCAATTCTTTTGTTCTTAGCTTTATTTATACAAATAGCTGAGAAAAGAAAAATATATATACATATATATATTTATAAAATGGGAGAGATATTTTTCTCTATATATAAATAACCTGGGTTCACTAAGGATTCCAAGAATCTAAATAAAATTTACCATACTTTGTAGACACTCAAATCAGAAGTCACAGGGGCTATGCCATGTGTTCAACTTAAACTAACCAAAGAAGGAAAGAGAAAGAGATTTATAAGATGCTAAGTAGGGATATTAAACATAACACCAACTATATATGCCAAACACTGCCAGACAGACTGTATATACATTATTTCTAGTTCTAACTACTAGACAGTAAGTGTCATTTCTCACAATTTAAAGGTAAGATTAAGATTCAGAAAGTTAGAACAACCTGCCTGAGGTACACTGAAAACAACTTGTTCTGCCAGGATTCAAGCAGCTGTTCTCTGTGGAAAAGTGAAGGGCAGGTGCAGACTTCTCACAATTCCAGAAGCATCAGGAAACCCAGGAACTTTCAGGGGACATAGAAAGTAGCCTCGACTCAGGCCTGAAAATCCCTTTGAGCAGTTTCCAAGCCACCTCAAGTTTCTGGAATTTTCTCACTTCATCTTAAAGAATGATAATTTATACAATTTCAGTGAAAATCCTATGAAAAAGACCAATGTCAAGGTATAGAACATTTTCTTATGAGCTCAAGGAAAGAAAGACTGGCAAGTTGCAGAAGAGGAAACCTGAGACATAAAATTAATGACCTGAGCTCTTTTTTCACAGCTAACTCTTTTCCTTGATCCAAATGAGTAACAGGGACCAATACCAAAAATCACCAAAACTTTTCCTCATTTATTCTTTCCTTCATTAATTTATCTCATTCTACATACCAGAAAAAGCACTACAAAAAGGAGATGAAAGACACAGTCCCTGTGCCTTAAGGAACTTGCTACCCAGCCCTGGAGAAAAACAAATATGATATAATTATAATATAGCTGGTTAAGTAAAATAACAGATTTGTGTAATGGATAGTATGAGAGCACAGGAAGGGCTTCAGAGCAGCAAGCAAATACTTTCCAAGGAGGAACTTTGGAGATGATGGCTGCGTCAGAAGGTTGAAGGAGCAGCAGCAGTTGCATTAATGGCACGTGGGCTCACCAAGTGTTGCTGGGGTGCTCAACCAGGGTCATTTCCAGAGTAGCTAGTAAGCCAGGTGGCTTCAGGGACCAGGAGGAAGGCAGAAGTTGTCAAAGATCATCCCTCTGGGCAGAATTCTTGATTTAAAGACCTACAATTCCAACAGTTTCAATGGATGAGAGCCAAGATATGGAATAGGTGTTCTGTATTTCACACCTCATTTGTACCCCAGGCTGTTATGTTTGGTAGGTTCTTATGGTTTTTTTAGAGACTTCCAGATATTATTTCATTTGAATCAACTCAGCTCAGAAGTTTCAAACACAGCAGCACCATATCACAATGTTTATAGAAATGATATCTATCATGGAATAAATTGTGGAATTGTGTGTCTGTAGATAAAAAGTTTAAGACAGTCACTGCTCTCAAGAGTCCTCTGTAAATTAGCAAATTACTATAATGTCTAGAACTGTGGAGTAGAGTCTGCATGAAAGCTCTCACTAGCCCTTAATTCCACACCCACCAAAGTCTACCAGGCTTTCAGAAACCCAGCAAAGGCCTGTCTATTTATAGCTGCACAAATACATTCACAGTAAACTTGTTGTTGTTCAGTTGCTCAGTCATGTCCAACTCTGTGAATCCATGGACTACAGCACCCCAGGCTTCTCTGTCCTCCACTATCTCCCAGAGTTTGCTCAAGTTCATGTCCATGTGTACAATCACATCAGAATATATAAACATTTAGGATCTGTAGAATGACCTGGTCATTACATAATGGAAAATAGGTGCCGGTTCCCTTACTATTAATAGGTATAAAGAAAATGTCTTCTAGGTTTCTCTGTGACTGGTCTGATGCTCCTCACCAGCCCCCTTTCCTTGGAGAGTAGTGTCTGTGAGGTAAGATGGCAGAGTACAGTTGGAAAAGGGGTGGAGATTTGGAGATTTAGGTCAACCCAATGGTCTCATCTGGGAACAAAGCCAAATGCAGGCCTGTCTTTGTCTAATGTAGGAGTCAGCATCATCAGTCTTCAGGTCCAACTGGTCTGGGGTCTGCATCCTTGTGGGCAGCATACCATTGTTAATTGTTAACTTCTCCCACCTGCAGGGGTTTTTGGTATCTCCAAAACAGCTCAAAGATTCTGTTGCATGTATTCCTTGATGAGGAGCCAGGACATTGCCCCAAGGCTACTCTTAACTGTTTCTCCCTGGTCTCATATCCCCTCCCTTCTCTAATTAGCATCAGCTTGAATCTGCCCTTGGAACTAAGGGAAGATCATGGAGGCCGAATGAAGACTATGTCCTGTAATCAAAGGAGTGGGGGACACAGAAAGGCTTTGTACCCAGGAGCCCCACAGGGCCCTGTATGCTATCACTTCTTATAAATAGATCTCTTAACATTTGATGCTTCAACATGCAATCTTACTGTGTGTTAATGGTCATAATGGTTTTAGTAAATACTTACTGTCTAGCCATATTCTTCCCGGGAACTCTGGAGTGGAAGTTGCTTGTGGCCTACAATACTCATTGTCTTTTCTCCCTTTCCAACACACTGTGATATTGTTTAGATATCCATCCTTTTCTGACATAGCCCTGTCCCTCAATGGGCTGATGGGTCAAATGTTATTACATACCTTTTCTGAGATTGGTTCTAAGATGAGAATGTGACCCACATCAGACTGATGGGACTCACAGAGTTTCTGCCAGAGACTTCCAGGAAAAAAGCTTCTTTGTCCTTAGAGGATGCTTCATGAAGCAAATCTGTTTTAATATGGAAAGTGGAAGAAAAGAGCATGTAGCCCTGACTGCAGCAGCAGCTGTCCTGCAGTTATGAGGACAACAGTCCATACAATGAAGCCTATGTTCAATAGAGTTCAGAGATGAAACCCATCTGAGTCCAAGAACTGAAGCCCAGTGAATCCATGATGCCTAGTTATCTGAGTCAATGACTTTCTATACGGTTTAAATTAATTTAACAGTTGTGCTTCAAAATATCCTAACAGATTCAAACTTTGGTGGACATACATTTTAGAGTATGTACAATGTGAGGGGAAACCCACAGATCACTGTGGCTTTTTCACTCACTGATGCATAAGTTTATTCCACCTGGATATTCTTGGAACCATGGAAGATTTGTTCTTATATTTCTACTTCTAGAAATATGCTTCACCATTCCGTAGCATATATTGGTCAACTCATCTGCTCACATTAAGAACTTAATATTTAATGCATAAATTCAAAACATGGCTATTCCATGGTGTACTCCCAGGAAGAAGGCTTTTTAGCTTTAACATTATCAACAATATATAGGTGGGAGAACAGAAATACTGAAAAGAAAAGGTCTGCTTAAACCCATAAATTTCCATAATCTAGGTAATTGTCACAAACACAAATCAGTATAGAACCATTTCAAGAACACATAAAAGGCTGTTTTTCCCTGATACACTGGACCCAGAGTCCTAACTCTGTCCATGTATTTCTAGTTAAATAATATATGAAGATTCTTATACCGTCAAAAGGAAAGTTTTGTAGGGAGACATTAAGATGTTAATTTCAAGAGACTCTCACCTTTTAGAACTTTTCTCTTTGGGAGGGGGGTGGGGCACAACACATCACGGGATGCAGGATCTTAATTCCCTGACCAGGGATCAAACTCACACAGCCTGCATTGGAAGCATGGAGTCTTAACCACCAGACCAGCAGGTAAGTCCTAGACCTCTTAATGAAATCAAGTTTTGTGGGAAGTACTTGGAGTAGAGTTAGATAAATATTTTTTCCATGAGAAGGATACACAAACCACACTTCCTTATAAATAACCCCTGAAATGAAGATTTTATTCACTTGAATATTCTCAATTTTTAACTCATTTAAATTATGAGCTTATAAGAGAGCTGGAAGAGGAAAGGAAGGTTGAAATACAATCAATTAGCTTTTCTTAGGTAATTTTAAGAAGTTTAATTTGGAAGAGTTTTCTGGAATGAAATCCAGGCTATCTTTAAGTTTATCTTTTCTATCTCTCCTTAGTACATTTACTACTACTACTAAACTAAAACCACATAAAGCTTAATATTTGATTGTCTTTTAAATAAAACCTCAAAATTAAGTCAGACAGGCAAACCTCTTTCAGCATTATATTTGCTAGAATTGTGCAATTATTTGGAGAAGGTAATGGCACCCCACTCCAGTACTGTTGCTTGGAAAAGCCCATGGATGGAGGAGCCTGGTGGGCTGCAGTCCATGGGGTCGCTAAGAGTCGGACATGACTGAGTGACTTCACTTTCACTTTTCACTTTGATGCACTGGAGAAGGAAATGGCAACCCACTCCAGTGTTCTTGCCTGGAGAATCCCAGGGACAGGGGAGCTGCCATCTATGGGGTCGCACAGAGTCGGACACGACTGAAGTGACTTAGCAGCAGCAGTCCAATTAGTATCCAGTTACTCAAAGGGATACACCTGGCACTTTGGGAATAGGTTTACCCACGTACTCTTTATTCGTGGCCAGAAAGTATAGTTCTCTGTGGCGTTTGGATAATTTTAAATACTTGTGCCATTTTTCCTTCCTTTGCCTAAGCAATGAGGAATCTTGGCAGCTAAAACAAGAATTGAACACTACATTTTCTCTCAGGCAGGTAGTCAGGACACAGAAAGTGTGATAACAGTAGAACAAACTGGAACTCCTTAAAACTTAGTGGTAAAGCTGTTATTTTTGCTCTATTGCCAGGGAAGGAATGCAGGAACTCTGCCAGCTCTCTCTTCTGGCCATTCTGCCCAGGGAGGTGTCCTCATGTGATGGGGAGGTGAGAGTGGGGGCAGGGAGTGAGGCTCGGAGGAACCAGAGCCCTTACGCTCTGAGAGACACAGCCTATCTGTAGGAGCAAGGCAGGATACAGGTCTGCAATTTCCAACTGTAGGACTGCTCCCGACCAGAACTTGCTGGGTGGTTTGGAATCACCTTTGTAACTATCACAAGTCCACTCACCCAGAATGACAAGTTGTTCATTATGGCCCTTTGGAGTTTCTGTTTAACATTGGGAGGTTTGGGATAACTAATGCTAACATAAATGTCGAAGAACTCACATCCTGGATAAATATTACTAGATAACTACTTATTTCTCTGTGTTAATAGTAAGTGCTAGTAAAGCCACATGATCACCTTTATGTTATCAAGAGGGGTGGGGTGAAAAAATCTAATTTGAAGATTTCCAAAGAATAGAACTAGGAAGTTTACGGTAGAAAAATGATTTAATTTAACTAATTTGAAGCTTGGGCTTGTACAGTGTACTTCTTTTGCTTTCTTTCACCGGATTTATTTGTCTGAAAGGAGATATTGAGGACCTCTGTATGATGGACTGAAATGGGCTCTGTGTGAGCAAGTCTGAATGAGTTATTGTTATCCTCAACACTTTTAAAAGGAGTAGTGTATAACACATGCTAAGCACTTAGTACTTTTTGAATGCTAAATGAATAATCCTTAGCAAAAGAAAAATCTACAATATCTTTAGCTGAGACATTTAAATTATATTTTGTAGAGTATCTTCTACAATATATAAAATTATATTTTGTAGAGTATCTATTCACAGAAGAAGAATACACAGAAGAACTATACAAAAAAGATCTTCATGACCCAGATAACCACGATGGTGTGATCACTCAACTAGAGTCAGACATTCTGGAATGCAAAGTCAAGTGGGTCTCAGGAAGCATCACTACAAACAAAGCTAGTGGAAGTGATGGAATTCTGGTTGAGTTATTACAAAGCCTAAAAGATGATGTTGTCAAAGTGCTGCACTCAATATGCCAACAAATTTGGAAAACCCAGCAGTGGCCACAGGACAGTTTTCATTTCAATGAAAGAAATGAGTCTGTTTTCATTTCAGTGAAAGAAATGGGTCTGTTTTCATTTCAACAGACCTGAAAAGATCTGTTTTCATTTCAATCCAAAGAAAGGCAATGCCAAAGAATGCCAAAACTACCACACAATTGCACTCATCTCACACGCTAGCAAAGTAATGCTCAAAATTCTTCAAGCCAGGCTTCAATAGTATGTGAACTGTGAATTTCCAGATGTTCAAGCTGGATTTAGAAAAGCCAGAGGAAACAGAGATCAAATTGCCAACAACTGTTGGATCATCGAAAAAGCAAACAAAAGAGGTCCAAAAAAACATCTACTTCTGCTTTATTGACTATGCCAAAGCCTTTGACTGTGTGGATCACAACAAACTGTGGAAAATTCTGAAAGAGATGGTAATATACCACCTGATCTGCCTCCTGAGAAATCTGTATGCAGGTCAAGAAGCAACACTTAGAACTGGACATGGAACAGCAGATTGGTTCCAAATTGGGAAAGGAATATGTCAAGGCTGTATATTGTCACCCTGCTTATTTAACTTATATGCAGAGTACATCATGAGAAATTTGGGCTGGATGAAGCACAAGCTGGAATCAAGATTTCCAGGAGAACTATCAATAACCTCAGCCATGCAGATAACACCAGCCTTATGGCAGTAAGCAAGGAAGAACTAAAAAGCCTTTTGATGGAAACAATGGAAACAGTGAGAGACTTCATTTTCCTGGGGTCCAAAATCACTGCAGATGGTGACTGCAGCCGTAAAATTAAAAGACTTTTGCTCCTTGGAGGAAAAGCTATGACCAACCTAGACAGCATATCAAAAAGCAGAGACATTACTTTGCCAACAAAGGTCCGTCTAGTCAAGGATATAGGTTTTCCAGTGGTCATGTATGGATGTGAGAATTGGACTATAAAGAAGGCTGAACATCGAAGAATTGATGCTTTTGAACTGTGGTGTTGGAGAAAACTCTTGAGAGTCCCTTGGACTGCAAGGAGATCCAACCAGTCCATCCTAAAGGAAATCAGTCCTGGGTGTTCATTGGAAGGACTGATGTTGAAGCTGAAGCTCCAATCATTTTGCCACCTGATGCGAAGAGCTGACTCATTTGAAAAGACCCTGATGCTGGGAAAGATTGAAGGCGGGAGGAGAAGGGGATGACAGAGGATGAGATGGTTGGATGATATCACCGACTCAATGGACATGAGTTCGAGTAAACTCCGGGAGTTGGTGATGGACAGAGAAGCCTGGCGTGCTCCAGTCCATGAAGTCGAAAAGAGTCGGACATGACTGAGCAACTGAACTGAACTGAGTATCTTCTTATTAAAGTTAACATTAAAGTTCATTCCATATGTACCTGTTTGATGGTAAGGTGAAGACATTTGACTTAAAATTTGATCAAGAAGGCACTAAATCTGTAATTCAGGTACAAATAAAGAGCAATATATTTTATGACTTCAAAATATGTCACAAACTACTTCCTTGAGCATGATTCTGTTAAATGAGAATAAGCTACTTTGTTTGGAATGAATTGAAGGTTAACCTAAGTATCCTGTTAGAGTCCTAGTGAGATGCTGTGTAAGAAAGTGCTTGGTAAGGTGCTATGAAGCTTTTCATAAGCACAGGTCACCAAAATGGAAGTTGAAGTCAGACAGGCTGGAAACCATCAGATAGTCCCAGTCCTCTGCTGACTGAGGCAAGTTATTTTACCCCTGGAACCTTAGTTTTCTCATATATAAAATGTAAAAGAATACTATTTACTTTATGCATTTTTAGTGACAATGAAATGAGCTAATGCACAGAAGCATTTTAGCCTAGTGGCAGTTCATAGCAAGAATTTAATCAACAGTAGCAAGCATCATCATCTTTTTCTTCATCATCTTCATCAACACAAGAAAAGGTAATTTCTCCTTTACTTTTCATCTTACAGAATGTCAAGATTGCCGAGAGAAAAAAAGGAAAGGAAAAACAAAAGCAAGCAGCAGCTGCTGCTAAGTCGCTACCATTGTGTCTGACTCTGTGCAACCCCATAGACGGCAGCCCACCAGGCTCCCCCATCCCTGGGATTCTCCAAGCAAGAACACTGAAGTGGGTTGCCATTTCCTTCTCCAACGCATGAAAGTGAAAAGTGAAAGTGAAATCGTGTCTGACTCTTAGCAACGCCATGGATTGCAGCCCACCAGGCTCCTCTGTCCATGGGATTTTCCAGGCAACAGTACTGGAGTGGGGTGCCATTGCCTTCTCTGAAAAGCAAGCAGAAGTGCTGCTAAATCACATTCTTACAAACTCTCACCTAGAACAAGACCTACAAGACCTTCTAGAACTAACATCCAAAAAAGATTTCCTTTTCATTATAGGGGACTGGAATGCGAAAGTAGGAAGTCAAGAAATACCTAGAGTAACAGGCAACATTGGGCTTGGTGTACAGAATGAAGCAGGGCAAAGGCTAATAGAGTTTTGCCAAGAGAATGCAATGGTCATAGCAAACACCCTCTTCCAACAACACAAGAGAAGACTCTACACATGAACATCACTAGATGGTCAATACTGAAATCCGATTGATTATATTCTTTGCAGCCAAAGATGGAGAAGCTCTATATAGTCAGCAAAAACAAGACTGGGAGCTGACTGTGGCTCAGATCATGAACTCTTTATTGCAAAATTCAGACTTTAGTTGAAGGAAGTAGGGAAAACCACTAGACCATTCAGGTATGACCTAAATCAAATCCCTTATGATTATACAGCAGAAGTGACAAATATATTCAAGGATTTACCACAGTTCTTGGTATATCTTAAAAGTTTAAAAACTATTTCTGAATGAATGGATGAATCAATAAATGAATTCATACACATCAGATAATCAAGTGCAAAGCATGATTTGTAGAGTTGCTGGAGCCAGTATAAGTGCCTTATGAGGGGACCAAAATACAACATTCTTCCCAATCAAGTTTGAAAATAATGAAAGGGGAGACATGGCAGAAGGAGACTGAAATGTCATCCTCGTTATTGATAAAGGTAGTAAAGAAGGGCATGGCTTAGGTGCATGACGACAGTGGACTTCCTAAAAATGTGCTCCAGAATCAGATGGACTCACCCACCAGCTCCCGCATAGCTCCCACCATAGGACTTGGCTCTGCACAGCTTAGAGGGAGAAGGAGCAGACCAGAGTGTGTGCTTCCTGTGATTGGCTGGCTCCCAACTACACAGCAGTGGTTTATTTCCCAAAAGCACCATGGCAAGGGTTGTCTCTTCTCTGGGACAGAGTGAGTCAGGTGGGGGAGACAGGCCAAGAGGGTTATAGCAACTGATGTCAGTCCGAATCATAAACAGGAGGCAAGAGAAATGGCTGTTCTGTCATCCCCATTATCTTCATGTGCACTCATTGAGTTAGATGCCCGTGATATTTCCCACAAGTGACAGGAAAAGGGGACCACAAAGATATCCCCAGATTGTGTATCAGTCAGTGGATTATTTTTTGACTTCCTCTTTCTAGTTCCCCCTTTTCAGTTGATCTGTGAACAGACTGAATGACGTACTTAGATAAACCTATCAAGATTTCAAAATTATTTTGGTTTCTGAAAGAGTATACTTTATCTTTTACTCAATTAATTCAGCAAAACTTTGCAAATATTTATTGAGACCCTGCCAAGTGCCCAAAACAGTAGAATATACCGAGGAATATATCAGAGTGAACTGGAGTTTAAAATCCAGCCAGCATCTACTGGATTTTTTTCTCTTAGAGAAAAGGAAACTCAGTCGCTTATAAGATCAAAATGAACATAGAAAACTATTTCCTTTTGTTTTTTGTTCTAATTTCCAAGTGTTCTTCTGAGTAGTTTGAGTGGTTAAGTGACTGTTTACCCAGAACTTAAAACATTTCTTTTATCATTAGCATTAGAGCCAAGATACTAACAATAAAGGTCATGGAAATGTATGAAGGTCTGGAGAGTCGTCTGTCTTCCCTCATCTCATCCACACTGCCCCCTCGCACACAGGCCTGCAACTGGTAAAGAGAGGAATTGGGCGAAAAGGTTTGAATGGATTGTTCATATCCATCTTCACAATTGAAAAACAACTCAGACTAAAGAATAAACGACTTTGCCTCTTGGCATGAAGGCATCAAACTTACCCCTCCTATCTTATCTTCCTGGATATTCCACTTTTTTTTGGTTTAAAAAAAAGTTGATATCATATATTTCTAAGAATTGTATTTGTTTTTTTATTTAACTACTTTCTAGAAGATTACCCATAATATTTTACAAGTTCTTAAACTCACAATAGTTTTTTTTTTTTTTAATTCTGTCTTGTTTTCATCTCATTTGTTTTACATCTTCTTATCACTAACTGGCAGACTAGTCAGAAGAAAAAGGGATTGGATATGATTCTAATTCCTAAGAGATATAGATTCAGAGTCTACTCTCAACTTCAATTGTTTAGCCACACCGTATGAAGAAATTTGGAATTTGGAACTGGCATCCATGGCCTCAGAATTGTTCCTTATTGCCAGAAAAGCAGCCTTTTCTCTTTCTCCCACTTCTATATCTCTATTAGATTAATAGCAGGAACACAAAGTAATTCGTAAAAGAAATTGCCATGTTCCCTTTGGAATAGCTTGGCAACATACATTGCATGAAGACAAGCAGGGAAAATTTAAAACTTTGGGGTATGTATAAATATTTTGTTTCTAAACATGAATAAGGAAAATAGAAAATAGGAGCAATACATCCCAGAGTGTACCATTGTCTGCATGAAGTGCTATGGGATCTTAGGTAACAATTATGTTTCTATGACTTTCTTCTTAGATTTGTAAAGAAGAAATGAATAGAAAGGCATCATGACATGTTTTTTTTTTAATCTGTATATTCAGAATCTACAGAAGATAGAATAAATAAAAGGAAACAATCGACAGTAGATTCACAAATCTTGTAGGGACTTCAAATTACTTTGCATATGCATTTAAAAAAATTTAATGCCTTATTTAACAATTACCCTACTGAGAAACGCTGGGCTAAATGAAGCACAAGCTGGAATCAAAATTGCCGGGAGAAATATCAATAACCTCAGATATGCAGATGACACTACCCTTATGGCAGAAAGTGAAGAAGAGCTAAAGAGCCTCTTGATGAAAGTGAAAGAGGAGAGTGAAAAAGTTGGCTTAAAGCTCAACATTCAGAAAACAAAGATCATGACATCCAGCCCCATCACTTCATGGCAAATAGATGGGGAAACAGTGGAAACAGTGGCTAACTTGAGTTTTGGGGGCTCCAAAATCACTGCAGGTGGTGATTGCAACCATGCAATTAAAAGACGCTTATTCCTTGGAAGGAAAGCTATGACCAACCTAGACGGCATATTAAAAAGCAGAGACATTACTTTGCCAACAAAGGTCCATCTAGTCAAGGCTATGGTTTCTCCAGTAGTCATGTACAGATGTGAGAATTGGACTATAAAGAAAGCTGAGCACCGAAGAATTGATGCTTTTGAACTGTGGTGTTGGAGAAGACTCTTGAGAGTCCCTTGGACTGCAAGGAGATCCAACCAGTCCATCCTAAAGGAGATCAGTCCTGGATGTTCATTGGAAGGACTGATGTTGAAGCTGAAACTCCAATCCTTTGGCCACCTGATGTGAAAAGCTGACTCATTTGAAAAGACCCTGATGATGGGAAAGATTGAGGGCAGGAGGAGAAGGGGATGACAGAGGATGAGATGGTTGGATGGCATCATGGACTCAATGGACAAGAATTCGGGTAAATTCTGGGAGTTGGTGATAGACAGGGAAGCCTGGAGTGTTGCGGTCCATGGGGGTGCAAAGAGTCAGACATGACTGAGCAACTGAACTGAACTGAACAGAAGGTTTATTAAATATTAGACAGATTTTAAAAGAGGATTTCATGTGCTAAAAAAAAGTCATTATTGGGCTTTTATAATAATATTCACTTAATAAAATACATAGTATTTTTTTTTGGCCCAAATCATTTTGAATGCATGAAGAAAAACGGGATATTCCCAGGAGAAGTGGCAAGCACATTTCTGGGGTTGATAAACCAAAAGGGGATCTTTTCTTAGAATCATCATTTTAAGTCCATCTGGAGAAGCAGTCAGTAATCCTGTAATAAAACCCCGCCTCTATAACATACCACTGTAATATCCCATGTAATGCTCCATTTTTATAGTATATTTACTCTATATTTGGGCTTCCCTGGTGGCTCAGTGGTAACAATCTGCCTGCATGCAAGAGAGGTGAGTTTGATCCCTGGGTCGAGAAGATCCCCTGGAGAAGTAAATGGCAACCCACTCCAATATTCTTGCCTGGGAAATCCCATAGACAGAGGAGCCTGGCGAGCTACGGTCTATGGAGTCACAAGAGTTGGACACAACTTGGCGACTAAACCACAACCACCACCCACCTATATTTAATAGGATCTAATACCTGGTATCATTCAAAAATAAATTTGAATAAATGTTGATTATTTCATATGAGACATGAGAATATGCAGGTAGAGATATCTATATTTATTTATCTATCCATCTAGCCAGATACATAGATAATATAGATGTTGTAAATATTGATAGAAATACAGGCATAAATGTAGCTATAGATGTACCCTGGGATAAAAACATAATTAAGTTTAAGGTGAGGATAGATAATTTCATAAAGACTAATTCACCAGTAAGATGTATTACCTACCAACATTCATATTAGGTTAGAAGGCCCAAGGTTAATTATTAGGGCATCTCATAGAGAGCATGAACAGGCTGTGTTGGGCAGAATTATTCCCTCCAATCCTGGGAGAGGCAGAAACAGAGATCTGTGGTGTTTTCCATGATACTGACTTAGGAGTCTAGCCTCTGACTCTAAGTCTTAGCTGTGAGCCCTGCCCAGATGGACTACATTCCTTACCAGGCCCTACCAGAGCCAGGACCTAGAAGTCTTACCCATGCACTATTTGACCACTGCTGTCAACAGCTACCACAACTCCCACCACCATTTAGCTCTTTATACCAAATACACATTAATCTATATGGAATCATCATCTTTTCCCCAAATCTTAAACTGTTTCTGCTAATGGTACTCTTTGCTTGGATTGGTATGAAATTTGCAAACTTAAAATGTTTTCATGCTTTTATTAAAGAAAAAACAAAACAAAACAAAACATAAAATTATGCAAATTATTCAAATATTTTAAGATCACTCCACCCATTGCCCTTCCATTCCCAGTCCCTAGAGGAAAACAACATGGATTTTAGTCTTTCTTTTCTTTTCATGTTTTTTTAATTTTCACATTTATTACTTATGACATGCATCTTATTAATAAAATGTAATAAATGATCAGCAACTCTGGAAAAATTTACATAAATTCTTTCTAGATAACCTTTAATTCAGTCTTTTTTTTTTCTGAAGGCTTTTCTTGTGCTTTTGACAAAAGATGACATTATGCACATTGGTTTATAATTTTCTCTTTTCACTTAAAATGTTCAGTTCAGTTCAGTTCAGTCACTCAGTTGTGTCTGACTCTTTGAGACCCCATGGATTGCAGCATGCCAGGCCTCTCTGTCCACCACCAATTCCCAGAGTTTACTCAAACTCATGTCCATTGAGTCCGTGATGCCATCCAACCATCTCGTCCTCTGTCATCCCCTTCTCTTCCCACCTTCAATCTTTCCCAGCATCAGGGTCTTTTCAAATGACTCAGCTCTTTGCATCAGGTGGCCAAAGTATTGGAGTTTCAGCTTTAGCTGAATATTCCAATGAATATTCAGGACTGATTGCCTTTAGGATGGACTGGTTGGATCTCCTTGCAATTCTTTGGTGCTCAGCTTTCTTTATGGTCCAACTCTCACATCCATATATGACTACTGGAAAAACCATAGCTTTGACTAGACGGACCTTTGTTGGCAAAGTAATGTCTCTGCTTTTTGATATGCTGTCTAAGTTGGTCATAGCTTTTCTTCCAAGGAGCAAGCATCTTTTAATTTCATAGCTGCAGTCCATTTCCTTAGATTTACTCATTCTCATATGATTCCATTGCATAGACATACCATAGTTTACTTAACCATTATCTGACTGATGGTGATTTCAGTTTTTCAGTGTTGTCCTACCACAAACAAGGCTGCAGTAAATATCTTGGCACATATAATTTTAAGTACTTTTGCTATCTCTTCTCTATAAGACAGATTTTGGAGAGTGACATCGGTGGATCATAGAATGCCCTATGTGAACAATTTTTAATAGATGCTGTCACATTATTGCAGTTAATTTTGGACTTCTCTAGTCCTTTATACATCTTTGTAGATGCCAACTCAAAGTCTACAGAAACTTCTTTTGTAATATCATTCTGCCATTCAATCCAGACCTGATATCACCCTGATGGCATTTTTTAGATAATATTTAGACCCTAACACGCTTAGACATTGACTTTAACTTCCTAACTGATTTTTCTCTATCCGGTCTCTCATTCTACACATTAAAGCTTTATTAATCCAGCCATGAAATTAAAAGACGCTTACTCCTTGGAAGGAAAGTTATGACCAACCCAGATAGCATATTAAAAAGCAGAGACATTACTTTTCCAACAAAGTTCCATCTAGTCAAGGCTATGGTTTTTCCAGTGGCCATGTATGGATGTGAGAGTTGGACTGTGAAGAAAGCTGAGAGCTGAAGAATTGATGCTTTTGAACTGTGGTGTTGGAGAAGACTCTTGAGAGTCCCTTGGACTAGAAGGAGATCCAACCAGTCCATCCTAAAGGAGATCAGTCCTGGGTGTTCATTGGAAGCACTGATGCTGAAGCTGAAACTCCAGTACTTTGGCCACCTCATGCAAAGGGCTGACTCATTGGAAAAGACCCTGATGCTGGGAGGGATTGGGGACAGGAGGAGAAGGGGATGACAGAGGATGAGATGGCTGGATGGCATCACTGACTCGATGGACATGAGTTTGGGTAAACTCCAGGAGTTGGTGATGGACAGGGAGGCCTGGCATGCTGTGATTCATGGGGTCGCAAAGAGTTGGTCACGACTGAGCGACTGAACTGAACTGAATCTTCATAAATTATCTTATGCATATCACATCCCTATAATCTTCCATGAATCCCCATTGTCTAAAAATTGGACCTTAACCATATATTCAGGATCCTTCATAATCAGGTTTCAGTTTTTCTCATTTTATCCTTATGTCTCCTATTTAAAAATTTGAGAGTGAGGTAGGGATTGAGGAAGAGATCTACCATGAACTACACACTCTTAGGTGCTTCACATGCCTTAAGTATTTTAAAACTCACATCAGTTTCAGAAGGGAAAGTGACAGATTAGGGAGGCAATTTACTCTCTACTCCAAAGCTGTGGCATCTAAAGTGATGATTTGAAATTTAGTACATCTGACAGCAAAATGCGTGTTCTTACTATCACACTATATTTCAATTCAACTCAGTAAATGTTTATTTGATGTACTTTCCATGTAAAACACTTTATTATGTGTTAAAAAGGATTTAACATTTAAAAAGAATGGAACATAATTGACATTTAATCATGATGCCTGCCTCCCTGGCAACAACTCCTTCCAGGCATTGAGATTTGTGCCAGGGAACTGGTGTCAGGCAATAGCTGATTGACACAAAGATAGGTATCGGTTCTGGTGATCTCTTGCTACCTAACAAGCCACTTCAAAACTCAGTGGCTTACAACGATGACAGTATTTATGTTGTTCACAAATCTGCAGTTCAGGTAAGGCTCAGAGGGGACAGCTTGTCTCTGCTACACTCATCAAAAGCTAGAGTGGACTCAAGGCCAGGAATAGGAAACATCTAAGGTTTGCTTACCCCCTAATTTGGAGGCTGGTGCTAGCTGTCAGCTGGGTCCTTGGTTAGAACTGTCACCTGGAATACCTTCTGGGTAGTCTTTCTGGCTTGGGGCCTGGGTTCCTAGCATAAACATCCCCAAACAGCCAGGCTGAAGCTGTTTTGCCTGTTAGAACTCAGCCTTGAAAAGTATCACTTAGTATCACTTCCACTGAAGCTATAGACCCACACAGATCCAAAGGCAGGAAATGTAGACCCCACCTCATGATAAGGACCTCTGACATCAGTTGCAAGAAGAACATGTGGGATGGTGCTGCCCTCCTTACAATACAGCCTGCCACAGCACCTATGGATGTGCCAGCAACCTGTCATAGGAAGACAATCCCCTTAGGAAGTCAAATTCCCCTTCAACTGAATATAATTTTAAAATAATTTAGAGAATAAAATATTAGCCCCTGGAGATTACAGGACATAACAGAGAAAGAGAAAGAACATGATGGAACATACATTCACTAAAGTTATGGAGTGCTAGACACTAGGAGTAAGAACCAGAGTCCTGTTCATTTTTATGTGTATCCTCAACAGAGCACAGTACAAACACATAGTAGGTGTTCATGTGAGTCACATGAAGACATGCATGAATGGGAAGAGAAGACACACAAGGAGGGATGAGTTTGGAGGGGAAAGATGAGATTCTGTTAGAAATAAGTCGAATTTAAGAATCCAAACATAGCTCCTCACTGAAATGTCTAACAAGCAGTTGGGAAAGCGGGTCTGTGGCTCGGAAGAGAGAGCAATTTAGGGAGAGAGCTTAGACCAAGGTCAAGCTTTGGTTGAATGAGACCGTTAAAGGAGGAGCATGTAGAGGAAGACCAATGACTAAAGCTCAAGCAAAATACTGAGTGGTTAATGCAATAGGCTTTAAATCTGAGTCAGCTTTAATGTTTGTAATACATGCATCACCACTTTTTAACTGTGTATTTTCTTAGGTTTGGCCACTTAATCTCTCTGTTCCTCAGCATCCTACTGTACCTCTGTTATAATAATGCAAGCTACTGACAGGGCTGTGGATTGAGTGGTATAATGCCTACAAAGTGCCTGGACTAAAACATAGTTCAGCAATCAATGTACATTAGTTATCATAACTATTGTCCGGTTTTTCATCGTGTTTAGGATTAAGCAGAGGAAGAACCAGAGAGT
Source organism: Bos mutus (assembly GCF_027580195.1). Taxonomy (NCBI): domain Eukaryota; kingdom Metazoa; phylum Chordata; class Mammalia; order Artiodactyla; family Bovidae; genus Bos; species Bos mutus. The sequence goes on from NC_091617.1 coordinate 55,719,434, forward strand.
AACACCGGGCACGAAGGCTTTATGAAACCTTGTGTAATAGTTCTAATGAATAGCTGTGGTTACATTTATTACTGAGTTGCCAAACATCAAAGAGTTGCTGACTGTTAATAAAGACGGGGTAACAGGGTGAGTCATATTCTCTATACCAATATTTCACAAAGTCTGTGTTTTGAGCATGCTATAGTAATATGAGTTGTGTTAAGAAAAAGAAGTATGTTCTATTCGCAAATAAACTGGTGAAATGCTGAGTTAAACAAAATTAAATAGACTTTCCTTAAATGCATATGGCAATACTAGCCATGGCTTGCTAAGAAGGAGATATAGACAGCATCATTTTCTCAATTTTTAGGATTTCATAGGTACCATTCTGCTAAACCAATGTGTAGAAAACAACTTCTCAATGCCAGTCAAGGAAAAATCTCTTGGTAAACTTAAAAATACATATTAATGGATCTACCTCCACAGATTCCGATTAGACAGTCTAGAATGGAGTTAGGGAATTTGTATTTTTAAAAAACTCTCTGGTGTCACCTTCCCTCCAGGAAGCTCAGAAGAGGAACTGACCCTTCCCATAATCACCATCTCTTTTTTTTTTCCAACCTATTCTGAGAAAAATGGCTCCCATAAAGAAAGGTAGCAAAAAAAAGGAGGGTGGTATTCTGCCACCAAAGAGATGACTGCTGCTGCTGCTGCTAAGTCGCTTCAGTCATGTCTGACTCTGTGCAACCCCATAGACAGCAGCCCACCAGGCTCTCCCGTCCCTGGGATTCTCCAGGCAAGAACACTGGAGTGGGTTGCCATTTCCTTCTCCAATGCATGAAAGTGAAAAGTGAAAGTGAAGTCGCTCAGTCGTGTCTGACTCTTAGCGACCCCATGGACTGCAGCCTACCAGGCTCCTCCATCCATGGGATTTTCCAGGCAAGAGTACTGGAGTGGGGTGCCATTGCCTTCTCTGAAAGAGATGACTAGAAAATAGAAAATCAGCATTCATAAACACTTGCATTAAGTCAGCTTTAAGAAGCATGGATCTCAGGTACTCAAGGAAATCTAGAATTTGCTTTTTTTTAAAAAAAAAAAAAAAAGAAAGCTATTTGAGCTGAAGGAATAAGAAACATTCAATAATATATCTAAGTTACCCAGAAAACATGAGGACAAGGATTCATCAAGCAAGCATAACATGGCAGTTACCTGTACCTGTGTTCTGCTTTCAAAAACCTTCTGATAGTCAACAGTCAAAATGGATGAAAGCTAATGATTTGGTTATCATAAAAATATAACTAGACAAAAGTAGTTGCAAGCTCTACATACAAAGAAATTCAAACTAACTCCCTATGGAATTAGTGGTAATCTAATAGAATTCCAAGAATTCTCAACAGAACTTTGAGGTGGTTAGATGAGATATTTTCTTAACTCGGAATTCATATCTAACACAATAGGGATAGTTATGTTTTCTGTATGCCTGTTTAAAATCAGTCTAGGAACTGGCTTTCTATCTGTGATTTACTTGAAGATAAAAACAGACCTGAGAATATGCTGATGTCAGAGATGTAGTGCTCAGTCTAACTTAAGAGAGATTGAGACAGTTTGGAAACAAGAAGGATTTTTCTTGTGAGCATTCTAACTTGGAAGAATTTAGCAAAGAGTAAATGGTTTAATATATTTTTATTTTTATAGTCTGCTTTAAAACTTTTATAGTAGTAAAAATAAAAGGCATCTATTTATCCACTCAAGCAATTATTCATTTTATATGTCTGACAGGATGGCATTTGTTTGTGATACTTTTCTGTCTTTTCCATCACCCCTGGTGCAGAGGGGTGGGAGTGAGAATTAATTAGCCTGTGAGAGGCCACCCATGCTGCACTCTTCCAGACCAAGAAAAGACTAAAGAGACGACCATTACATGCAACACATGATCCTTAATTAGAGCCTATAAAGAATATTATTGGGACAATTGATTATACTTGGAGTCTGTGAGTTCAGTGTCAATAAGGGTCAATGATAATGTCCTGATTTTGATCCTTATGTTGTGGTTATCTGGAGAATGTCTGATTCAGGAGAGAAGGATACCACATTCAAAACTTATCCCCAAATGGTTCCAGAAAGAATGTTTTTGTGCTAGTCTTGCAGTTTTTCTACAATTATTCTGAAATTATCTCTGAAATTTTTTTTAAATTGACATTATCTTTAGCATTTAAAAAAAGAGAACATTCATTTTATTGTTTGTGTTAACTTATCATTGATGTTCTCAGGTTCTCTAGGTAAACTACCAAATTACCTGAAAATAGTTTTACTTTTCCAATTCCTGTACTTCTTACTGTTTTCTCTCTTTAAATTCTACTGACTAATTTCTCCAGGACTATGTCCAACAGTAATAGATACACTGGATGCTCCTGACTCATTTCTAATCTTACTAGAAATTCCCCTAATATTACCACATTAAGCACAATTGTGGCTTTAGGAAATATGCTTCATTTCCTATTTTCTTGAGTGTTTTTATCAGGAAATATCTTTTGAAAACTTTTCTTCTTTGTCTTAAAGATAATCATGTGATTATTACTTTTACATGTTCATAATGTCATGTTCATAATAATAGTGAAGTCACTCAGTCGTGTCCGACTCTTTGCTACCCCATGGACTGTAGCCCACCAAGCTCCTCGGTCCATGGGACTTTCCAGGCATGAATACTGGAGTGGGTTGCCATTTCCTTCTCCAGGGGATCTTCCCAACCCAGAGATCGAACCTGGGTCTCCCACATTGTAGACAGACGTTTTACTTTCTAAGCTACCAGGGAAGCCCTAGATTTCCTAATACTGAGTTATTCTTGCATTCCAGAAATGAATCCCACTTAGTCATGGTACATAATCTTAGTGTTTTTAAATGTTTAATCTAGTATTTTTACATTGATAAAGCATCAATATCAGTTCAGTCGCTCAGCTGTGTCTGACTGTTTGCAACCCCATGGACTGCAGCATGCCAGGCTTCCCTGCCCATCACCAACTCCCGGAGCTTGCTCAAATTCATGTCCATTGAGTCAGTGATGCCATCCAACCATCTTGTCCTCTGTCTAATAAAGCAGGATTGCTTGTAAATATATTTTCGTGTTAGAATCATGTTCCTCTATACTGTTTTTAGAACAACCTCCATGAAGTGAGGTTTGATGATAACAGAAAGGATGTGGAAGGTGGTGTCATAGAGAGATGGAGAGATCTGGCACTAGAGTCACACAGACCCTTGGAAGGTTTCTGGTCGCTTCCCTCACTGACTGAGTGACCTTGGAGAAATGATTCCTTTTCTTCTACCTGCTATTTCCTCATCTGTCCATTAGGAGGACCTCCCACAGTGGCTTGTGTGAGGCCTAAACGATGTCTGTGAAGGATCTAGAGCAAACATGTAGATACAGAAAACAGAGTAATGGTTACCAGAGGGGAAGGGGGTCAACTCTATGATGACAGATGAAAGCTAGACTTTTGGTGGTGAGCATGCTGCAGTGTACACAGAAGTCAGAATATAATGTGGTAAGCATGAAACTTACATAATGTTATAAACCAATGTTATTTCAGTGAAAAAGAGAAAGACTAGTACGATGTCTGCCACAATGTAAGCCCACATAAACATCGGGATATTTTATTTTATTGGGGAAGGAAATGGCAACCCACTCGAGCATTCTTGCCTGCAGAACTCCATGGACAGAGCAACCTGGCGGGCTACAGTCCATAGGGTAGCAAAGAGTCAGATGCAACTGAGTGACTTTCACACACACACACACACACACATTTTATGGTAAAATGTCTTCTGCTGCTTCCTATATATATATATATATATATATATATATATATATATATATAGTCTCCTTTATATTTTGTCTCTTCTTTTATAGTCATCCCATTCCAGACTAGAGGTTTGGATGTCAAGGGACTGTGCAAAGAATGGAAAAGGAAGATAAAACTTCTTGAACCCTTACTGGTTGCTAGGTCTATCTGCAGTTCATTGGTGAGGAAAAACCTGAGGGAACCAGCTTGAAAGGGGGTAGGTGTGGTCATTATCTAAGAGTTAAGATTAGCATTTGTTCTTCTCAACCATAACCTCTCCAAGCAGAAGAGAAAGGGCAGATGTGTTATCTCTACACTTTTAGTCAGTGTTCTGAACTTGGAGAAATCACTCCATACAGAGAGGCCAGTGACTGTGCTTCTAGGACTACTGAGTGTGGAGGAGGTAAGGAGAGTGCGTCTCTTTATTAACATTGTAGAGATGACAGTGGACACAAAATTGTGGGAGCGAAGGGGGGGAAAAGTTTGACTTAAAGACATTGACATTTAGCTGAACCTATGAAGTTGAAGCTAAATAGAAAAGCAAAACTTGGGAAGACAGGTGTTAAGAAACAGACTCTAGACTGACACATACCTGGGCTACATTTTGTCTCATCTCTTGCTATTGACCTCCACATGTTTTCTGAGCTTTAATTGTATAGCCTGTAGAATGAGGGGGAAAGATCTGATATATATGTGTTTGTGGTGAAAATTAAAGGAAATGATGCAGGAAAATCACCAAGCACAGTGCCTGGCATGTGAATCCCTATGATAATTGCTGTTATTATTATCTGGTCTTCAGCAGTGTTCTTCAGTCTTGCCTCTGTCAATAATCTTCTCCTCAGATCTCAAGTTTTCTTTTTTATTTAAAAAGCTTACTGAGATATAATCCCCATAATCATACAATTCATCCATTTAAGTTGTAGAATTTGGTATTTTTAAAAATACTTTCATAAAGTTGTCCACATCTAATTTTAGAACATTTTCATCAATCCCCAAAAGAACCCCCTGCTCATTAGCAATCACTCCTTACCCCTCCTTCACTCCTCACAACCAGCTCTAGGCAACCACCAATCTACTTTGCATCTCTACAGCCTTGCATATTCTGGACATTTCCTATAAATGGAACCATACAGTATGTGATACTTAGCGAGTGGCTTTTTTCAATTAGTATAGTGTATACAAGTTTCATTCATGTTGGAGCATGTGTCAGTACTTCATTCCTTTATACTGTACTGTGTGCTCAGTCGTGTCTGACTCTTTGTGACCCCGTGGACTGAAGCCCACCAGGCTCCCCTGCCCATGGAATTTTCCAGGCAAGCATACTGGAGTGGATTGCCATTTCCTTCTCCATCATTCCTTTATAGGGCCAAATAATATTTCTTTGTACGGATAAACCACAGTTGTGTTTATCCATTCACTAGCTGAAGGACAACTGAGTTGTTTCTACTTTTTGGCTATTATGAACAGTGATGCTACAAATATTTGAAGGACATCTGAGCTGTTTCTACCTTTTGGCTATTCTGAACAGTGATGATAGGAACATTTGTATTCAAGTTATGTGTGAACATGTTTTCATTTCTTTGGGGTATATGCTTACGAGTGGCATTGCTGGGTCTTATTGCAGCTCTGTTTTTAACCTTTTGAAGAACTGAGGGACTGTTTTCCAAAGTGGCTTTGTACATACCCACAGGCACCTTATCCTTTCCAACATGTGTTAGTATCTGTCTTTCTCATTATAGCCATCCCAATGGGTGTGAAGTGGTATCAAGTTGTGGGATTGATGCGCTTTTCCCTAATAATTAATAATGCTCAGCATCTTTTCATATGTTTATTGGCCATGTGTTTATCTTCTTTGGAGAGATATCGATTCAGATCTTATGACCATGTTGAATTTTAAGGTTTTTTTTTTTTTTTTATTCTAGATACAAGTCACTTGTTAGATACATGATTTGTATACATTTTCTCCCACTCTGTGGTTTGTCTTCTTTCTTGGTATTATTTGTAGCCCAAAAGTTTTTCAAGCATCTTTCTAATGTAACTTATGGAAGTTTGTATTTCAGCATTTAACTCCTACAAAAATATTCCAGTTGGTAGACTTTCAGTGGAAGAGTTAGCATAGTATTTCATTGACAAGAGTGAGGCCCTCCGTATCTAAAAATCCTGTCCTTTTAACTCTTTCTGCCACACAGCTTTTGAATTATGTGGGTTTCTATCCTCATCATGTTTCCTTTATCCATTCTCCTGAAATGAAGAATACATCTCTTTGTCAAGGCCAACCCTCCAACTGTAAGATGATCTAATCCCCCTTCTCTTCTCCAGGAACCTGCTCCATCATTTAATCTCCTGCCTCCTAGATCTTTACCATTTCCCTGTCTATTTTCCCTCAGCCTATGAACCAGCTTAGCTTTCTTTCTACCATTTTAAGGAAAAGCAAAACTTCTTAAGATCTGCATCCTCTAAATATACATCTCCAGCTATGGCCATTATCTCTATCCTGCACTTCACTTGAATTATCTACAGATATACCCCAATTCAACATGTCTGAAACTGAATTTCCCTTCTTACTCCATACCTTACAGTTATTGTGAAAATCAAGCAAGAAATATTATGCAAAACAAATGGGAGCTCTAACATGATGGGGGGACCACACCATCTACTGAGGCAACCCTGAGTTCTGCAGAGAAAACTGGACATAATGAGAGCTGTGGGAACCCTGTCATAAACTCAGGAGCTCTGTGGGGAGCTCTTAAAAACAAGGGCATTGGTTTCCTTTTCTATAATATGAGATTTTGTGGAAATTAAAAGATATAATAAAGACAAAGTAACTAACAGGATGATGGCTGGTAACTAATAAGCATGGGATGAAAAATAGAAAATAAGCAATAATAAGTGGCAAGTAGAAACTATGCTGAAAGACTGTGTCTCTTGGTCTAAATATTGCACATCACTTGTTCACCAGCATCCTTTTTTTTTTTTTTAATCTGTCATTATTCTAGCCATATGTATGCTTCTGTTGGTGTTGGTTAGTGGTGATGGTGTTTAGGTTTTGTCATTCTGAAGGATAGTCAGCAGAGTGAATATAGGATGATGCAGGATATTTGCTTTTCAATTTCAACAGCTGTTAGTGTTCCCCAGATGTTAGCTCTGCTGACCTTCAGTTTTCAGAGGTTGCCTCAGCTTCCAGCTTCCTGCTCATGGTACCTTTCTTTTCTTGCTGTGCACAGGCTGGCATTGATCTTAGTTTATCCTTGGAGACTCAGCAGAAGATCCTGATGGAGGAGGATAATACCCAGAGACAGGACACCAAGGAAGAGGGAGTTGGTGACAGACAGCCTGTGGGTGAGAACTCTTTTGATATGCATTTCATCCTCAGGGGTTTTCAGTAAATAATGGGTACCTACTCTCTGTCCTGCTTACTGGGAATGACCTGGCTTTTCCTAGCATAAACTCAGGAGTCCAGCAAATACCTGGAAGATAGCCTGAGGCTATAAACTCTCCCCTGGAACTCTGATCATGTGCTTACTTACTCCCCTGAAGATTGCTGAGGTTTTGTTTGGAACAGATGCTGAGTGATAGGCAGGCCAAAGCAGCTGGTGTGGAGAGGTCATTTCCAGTGACTCATTAGTCATTCAAAAATCAAAACACAAACAAAAAGGGGTGGGATGGGATGTAGAGAGAAAGGCATGAAGTTTTAAGTATTCCAGAAGAGAGGCTGATCCTGATGTCCCCTTCTGAGGGGTGATGAGGCTCCAACTCAGCTACTCTGACTCACAGGGCACGTGGTGCTGGTTGGAATCTCTGTAATGCATTTCCTGGCATTCAACAAAATAAGTAGGTTCATAAAATGTGTATTTTCCTCATTATTTTTTTATTATGTGTCAGATGACCAAGTTACCAGGGGACAGGGGAGGGGGTGCTCAGGGATGTGCTAGGGACCTGTTTAGTTGGCCTCAACAGGACTAAATGGACATCTCTGCACTGCAAAGTTCTCCTCTGTTAAGGGAGGGGGATTTCAAGCTAGATTTAATTTTTCATTTATTTATTGTGCTGTGTTCTAAAAACAAGAGTTAAACTAGAAAGCTTCCGGAATAGTGAAGGTTCTCCAGAGAAACAGAACCAACAGAAGATGTGTATGTGTATAGAAAAACAGACATAGAGAGAGCGGGGAGAGAGAGAGGAGAAGCAGAGAGAAAAGGAGGGAGGTTTTTAAGACTTGTCTCACATGACGGGGGCTGGCAGGGCTGAAATCCTCAGGGTAGGCCTGAGGACTGGAAATTCAGACAAGAGCTGATGTTGTAGTCTTGAGTCTGGGTTCTGGTGGACAGGCTGGAAACTGACATAGTGTTTCTATGTTATGGTCTTGAGAATTCCTCCTTTTTGAGAATTCTCTTTGGGAACCCTCTGTTTAGATGCTCTTAAGGTCTCAAGGTATCACTGACACAATGGACATGAATTTGAGCAGGCTCCGGGAGTTGGTGATGGACAGGGAAGCCTGGCATACTGAAGTCCATGAGGTCGCAAGGAGTCGGACACGACTGAGTGACTGAACTGAAGGTCTCAACTATTGGAGGAGGCCCAGTCATGTTTTGAAGGGTAATTTGCTTTACTCTAAGTCTGCTGATTTAAATGCCAATCATACCTAAAAACACCTTCACAGTGACATCTAATCTGATGTTTGACCAAACATTGGGCACCATAGCCTGGCTATATAAAATTATCCATCACAGTCCTCTTACTTGAGGGAGTTTTATGACTTGAATAGAGATAGACAATGAAACAGAAAACCTGTAATCCAATAACATGAAGTACCCCAACCTCCAACCACGACCAGGGATGGAGTTGGGAAAAGCTTTCTGGAACTCGTGATTCCTGCACTGATTTTTGCTGGTTATGAGGAAAGAGGTGAACAAATATGACATGTGATTAAATGTAAGTCATTTATTATGATTAAAACATCCCCTCCTTTCAGAGAGAGGGCAGAGGAAACAGTGAGATACTACATAGGAAAATAACTTAAAGTAACCAGATGACTTACTTTTTTTAAGTGCAAAAGCAGTGATTCTGGATTTATTTTATCTGCACATCTTGGAGGAGTCCGTGAAGAATTCTTGATCACTGAAGTGATGAAATTAGATTTTCAGTATTCAAGACCAATTTATGTAATTATTAAACAAATAATTTATGGTGTATGGGGGAGGCATTGGGTGTATAATGATGAACAATGTAGAAGGTCCCTGACTTCACAAAGTTTAGAATTATAGCGGTGGGGGAGGTGAGGGAATGGGGAGGGGGGAAAGACACAAAAAGTAAGTACAAATTCTGATTAGTGCCATTGAGAGTAGAGGCTTGGTTTAGAAGCTTATCATTCCAATGTCTGCCCACTCCTGTCATCCTCGCCATCACACCCGTCATAAGGGCAAGCTTCGAAAAATGAGAATCCCTCAGCAGCTACCCTATACATCATCCCCACCTTCCTTGTACTGAAGGTGGGGACAGTTCAAATGGAAAACAAGGGACCAATATTTCCAGTAGGATCAAAGCATTCAACTATTTACAAGTCACAGGGAATTTAACATGGATGCTAATAACCAACAGGAGAGAAAACTTTCTTTTGGGCACTAATTACCCGTGAATTATTCATTAGAAGTAATGTTGCCCTCCACCCACACAGAACCTTCAAAATTTGTAAAGAATTTCCCACCTGGATTGTCACTTTGATTAACTCAGGATCCAGGCAGGATGAGGGCCAAAACTAGCTTGTGAGACAGGAAATCATTAAACCACATCAGGGCTTGTCTTGACAACAATGTCTATCAATATTCAACAGACTAGAAGAATGAAGATCATGTAGGTGATTGCCGTCCACTAGCACCCAGTTGTTGGGGTCCTCAGACCTCACCAGGGCTTCTTGGAGAGGAAGAAGAGAGAGCCACAGAAAGTTCTGCAAGCAGGTGTGGGAGAAAGGGAGGAAACACACTCTTAGTCACATCCAGATCTGCCTTCTTGACTAGCCAATCCATTTCAGTACCTGTAACTTTTCTCTTGTGAGTTCTTGGGTTGATAAACCTTTTATAAAGCAAACTTTTAATATTAACATTGAAGGTGTAGTGGTGTCTCTATCTCCCTATGTTAAAGTTCTGGAGATTCTTATGTCAATCTTATAAATACAATGCTTATACCATGGAGATCCACCTCTTGAATGATAAGAGAAGGACGTTCTGAATAGAATTTCATTTTGTTCCCATCTTCAGGAACCCGTAAGTGAATTTTGATCATCTTGTTTAGGCATATTTGTAACTCAGAGAACGGCCTGGTTCTTATGAAGAGCAAGACATTCAAATGAATCTAAAAGAACTGTACCAGTCATATGCATCACTATCTATATCTCAGAGATAAATGCTTCAAACAACCATTTAGAATTTTTTGAGTACTCATTCTAAATATCTAGTCAGAGATGAGTGGTATGTAATAATGTTTTACAAGCTCTCTTAACAACTGTCCTGGGAGGAATTACCCCCATAATGTGAAACATCTTAAAAGGTCAAGCAAGTAGTCCTAGGCTCCTGGTGACACGACTGGTTCATTGGAATATTAAGCCACTGAATTTCCAGTTCAATCCCTGAACACAATAGCCAAACGTTACCTGTTTCACATGTACTTCTGTGAGAACTCAGAATCTGTAACTATGGAGTCATCCTAAGATTTAAAAAATGATGGCAGTCAGGAGAAGGCAAGGAGACTCAGGATCTTAACTGGGCCCTTAGTAAATATTCAGTTGAGTGAACTTTTCTTGGATTGATAACCTTGTTTGACATGTTAGGACACAGAACCTGGACCACGTTATTGGTCTTTAAATTCTGTGGCTGGAGCTTGTCTTTCTCTTTCATCCTACTGCTATATAATCACTTACTACTGCTGCTGGCTCTTCCTGTATTTATCAGGCAAGAAAGAGCCAGTATAAGTTTAGGAGAGAGGAAATGACATAATTAAAATGGTATTAGACATAAAATCTAAAATTCAAGGTCCCATCTCTTCCCTCTCCTCAAACCTCCCCCCAGATCCCCAGATCTTATCTCCCAAGCCTCCTGCCATGTACTGTGGGTTCAGGCAAGCTGCATTACTCACCGCTTCCCTAACCTGCTTTGGCTTTACTGCCCAGCAGCTGTGTGCCTGCTGTCTCGTCTGCCAGAAGATTGTTCTTTCAATACGAAGGCCACACACGTTGTCTTCCCTGATAGACTCCTTCTCTGAACTCATTTGTATCATTTTCTCTAAATTTTTGCATTTCATGATCACATTACAGTTATATGCCAGGCAGTAAATTCCTATTATATAGACACACAACAAATGTCTTATCTCCATTTCCCACCCATCTAGGCATATTGTGTGGAACAAGAGGAATGTGTATGCTGTCTCTTCAGTCATGTTTGACTTTTCGCGACCCTATGGATTGTAGACTGCCTAGCTCCTCTGTCTATGGGATTCTCCAGACAAGAACACTGGAGTGGGTTGACATGCCCTTCTCTTGGGAATCTTCCTGACGAAGGGATTGAACCTGTGTCCCTTGTCTTCTACATCTGCAGGCGGGTTCTTTACTACTAGCGCCACCTGGGAAGTCCAGAACAGAGTAGACACTTGGTAAATTTTCCCTTGTGTTTAACAAACCTCATGTTCTGAATCTTCTGCTCTGAGCTATCAGAAGTCTCTAGTGCAATGAAGTCTTTATATATCTGGCACATCAAACACTTACCCCTGAGAAATATGACTCCAAAATAAATAAATATAGGAGATGGTGAAGGACAGGGAGGCCTGGCATGCTGCAGTCTATGGGATCACAAAGAGTTGGACACGACTGGGAGACTGAACAATAACAACAACAACAATATTAAATACACTATATTACATTATATTATATTATGGGGGAATTTGAATTCAAAGTATGAGATTGTTGGAGGGTTGATGAAGGTCAGATGAAAGAAAAATTAAAGAGGAGGAACAGAGAAAAGAAAATGACTTCCCAGAATGCCAGCAGTATCAAGGATTACCACCGATGCAGCACGGCTTTTTGTTTTTCTGTGATGAGCAGATAACCTACAAAGAAAACTCTTTGTTTTAAGTCTGCCATGCAGGAAAAGTAGACCAATTTAAGTTCCTCAAATGATTAGAAAAGTAAACCAGATAAACATAGCTAGGATAGAGTAAAGGGGACACAGACCCACACAGTCCCAGGATCCTTTTCCTGTCTGATTCCAATACAAACTGACAGAAAAAATTGGGGGCAGGACATAAAGAAACATTTTTATGCAGAAATTAATCAGATGCTTCAAATGTATTTAAATAATTATCATAATTAGTCAATCTTATAATAGCTTGAACACAAAGCAGCACATGGGAGTACATTTCCACTTTAACTTTGGTTAATTTTCTGCTGTTAATTTGAAGAGTTGATGTATTATTTTTACTTAATATATTTGAATATCCATATATATTAGAGTGTAGAGTAAAATCCAAGTATCCAATAAGGTCATTGGAATATGAATACATTGAACACATGAAAAAGAGTAGGAGGCAAAAATCTTTGATACAATAACTTAACAACTTAATTTATAGTAGTACAACTATATTACATTATGCATTATGATATGTGTGTGTGTGCTTAGTCATTAAGTCATCTCTGACTCTTCGCGACCCCATGGATTGTAGCCCACCAGGCTCTTCTGCCCATGGAATTTTCCAGGCAAGAATACTGGAGCAGGTTGCCATTTCCTACTCCAGAGGATCTTCCCAACTCAGGGATTGAACCCTTGTCTCTTGGGTCTCCTGCATCGGCAGGCAGATTCTTTACCACTCAGCCACCTGGAAAGTCCATTCATTATAATATAATACATCAAACTGTACTACTAAATATTAAAAATTGTAATTTATAATAGTACAATAATTTAATAGTAAATGTGACACTGTGCTTCTTACAACCAGGATACAAAGCAAAACACTGGTTTGTATAGTTTTCCTTAACAATGGCTGAAAATCTAATGTGAAAATAGATGAAGATAACTTTTCTAAGAAATGAAAGTACATAGCTTTTTTGAGAGAAAATTTATCCTAGTACTAAATTCTAAAAGGAATTTATGAACTCAACTTCAATAAGACAGTATAGAATGATGGCTAATGTCACTGACAAAGGAGAAGGGCAAGTGTGGTTGGAAACTACTCTTTTGATGAGGACATTCTGCTAAGTGAAATAAACCAGGCACAGAAAGACAAAAATCTTCACGACCTCACTTAATGTGGAACCTAAAAACGTGGATTACATAGAAGCTCAGTGTGGAAAGGTGGTTAGCAGGGGAAAAGAAATGAGGGAAATGGGGTGATGTTCATCAAAAGGTACAAAGTTGTTAAATGATAAATAAGTATGATGATCTAATGTAACAGCATGATACCTTGTTAAATATAGGGCATTTGGTGAGATCAGATTTACACTGTTCTCTTTTACATACAAAAGTTAAATTAACTATGTGAGAAGGTGTGTTAATTAGCTTGACTATAGAAATCATTTCACTACATGTATGTCCATAAAATATGCCTGTTGTCCACCTTAAATATATACTATTTTCATTTAAAAAGAATAATAATAATATAAAGAAACCACTTTTGAGTAATCTCTGTGCTTTCTGCTGTACAAGGAATGATAGCTACATTATCACATTAATTTATAAACATGAGTTGGGTGTTATTCATCCCATTTTTTCAGAAAACAAACTTGTTTCTCAATGAAGGTAAATAACACACTCAAATTATCTGATTGGTAAAGGGGCTGAGTCAGGGATTAAACCCAGATCTTCATGATTCTAAAATCAATGATCATTCCACTGCACTCTGCAAATAAAACCTTTATTCTTTACATAGGCATAATATTAAAGATAATTTCACTTCAAACAGTTGCTCCACTGGCCAAATCATGGCCAAGTTGGTAGCTTCAAAGATTTGTGGGGCTATTACTGCAGAAGGAAAAACAGTACAGATTCAGGACATGAGCTAATCAAGTCCAACCAGTCTATGCTAATGAAAACTAACTGCAAATGAAATAATCCATAAATAATTAATTATATCTCTGTATGCCACACTTCACCTTTGAAAAGTACCATCAGATACTATTAACCACTACAGATCCTAGAGAAGGGAAAGGGAAGGAAGTGCTCCTGTTTACAACACAATATCCCTGGTGGACAATAGGGAATGGCAGACAAGGGGAGGTGTGTCTGGGTTTATGATTAAATAGGGGACTTTGTTTTAAAGAATCCAGGAAATGGAAAAAGTAGAAGGAAAGAGCTCATATCTTTTTTTTTCTATTTTAAAAAATATCATCATAACTAAAAAATTCTGATAAGAACAATTATTACAATAATAATATGCTAAATTTTGAGTGCCTCCTATACATTTTAAGATGTTGGAGTCTGCATTTCACATTTCATTAACTCTTGTACCTTGCTGATATCTTCTGGCCGTATTGAGGGCTGTCTGCATGAGGGCAAAAGTAGAAAGAAGTCAAGGATAAAATCAAGACATGATGGTAGATTAGGGTACTAATAACAGTGGTGTGTGTGTGTATGTGTGTGTGTGTATGTGTGTTAGTTGCTCAGTCATGGAGGTAGTAAGTAATTGAATTTTGGATTTATTTTGAAAGTAGAGATGATTTTTTTTTTTTCTCTTGATGAATTGGATTCGAAACGTGATAGAAATAGAAAAGTCAAGGATGACACCCAGATTTTGGGCCTGATGTGAGGAAGATTTCAATTCAGACAGAGTGGCTGGGGGACAGAGGAAAGAATTTCAGAATTTCAGAGTCAAGAATATTAGGTGGGAGAAGCCTAGTAGGGATCTAAGTGGGCAGTAGCCTGGATTTCAGGGGGGATGTTCAGGTTGGAGGTAAAATTTGGGAGTCATCACCACACATGTGATCTATAGTGCCAGGAGACAAGATGAGATAACCCAGGGAGTGAGTGTAAATAGACAAGAGGTCCAAAGTCTGAATTCTGGGGACTCTGGACACTGGGAGAAGAGAGGGGACCAGCAAGGGAGACTGAGAAAGAACCAGCAGTGGAGTTAGGAGGAAAAAAAAGATGAAGAAGTTGTGGAAGTCCAAATAAAGTTTACAGGGGAAAAAAGTGTGCAACTGTTAATTTCTGCTGATAGTTCAAATGAGATGAGACCTGAGAAAGCACCCAATTTAGGAGCCTGTTCTTGATAGAAAGTGTTCTACCCGACATAGTAGAAGCAAAAGCCTGACTGGAATAAATGGGAAGAAAAAACTTGGAGGTGGCTTTTCTTTAGCTGTGGCTGAGAAGGGGAAAAAAAGGAGGGTAAGTGGCTGGAGGAGGAAGTGGATTCAAGAGTTTTTGTTTTTAAGATGGGAGCAAGAACATCTTTTTATAGGGATGGGATGATCCAATAGGGGGAAACTGCTGGGCCATTTAAGTGTCCTATTGGTTTCTTTATGTTTCTGTGAGAGAAAGAGCCAGGGCAAGGAAAAATAATGCCTATAGAACACCAAGGAGCTCAGAGGTGACCTCTCTTGTAAATTAGAAGTCAGACTTTACTTGCAAAAATGAAAAGTGCGTTATAAATAAGCTATTTGTTGAGTGCCTGAGTGCCACTCACAGCGTCAGGAACTTTGTATACATTATCCAGAAGCTTCTTAACCATCCTACAATGTCAGTTATCATTGTTACTATATTGTATATCAGTGTTCCCCAACCTTTTTGGCACCAGGGACCAGTTTGAAAATTGTTTGCAATTTTTTCAAACAAAATTGTTTCATGGAAGACAATTTTTCCACAGATGGGGAGGGGAGAGGATGGTTTCCGGATGATTTAAGGGCATTACATTTATTGTGCACTTCATATTTCTATTATTATTACATCAGCTCCACCTCAGATCATCAAGCATTAGCTCCTGGGTGTTAGGAGACCCCTGGTGTACATGACATTGTTGCTAGGAGTTGAAACAA
Organism: Bos mutus; assembly: GCF_027580195.1. NCBI lineage: Eukaryota > Metazoa > Chordata > Mammalia > Artiodactyla > Bovidae > Bos > Bos mutus. The sequence continues at coordinate 55,735,250 of NC_091617.1, forward strand.
CTTGCCCAATCAAAGCAATACTGACCAGAAATGAGTTTGCACTTTATTGCACTCTTTCTTGCTATTGTGAGCTTCTCCAGGACTGATGACCTTTCTCATTGTAAGCCAAAGAATCACCCAGAACTTGCCAGAGGTTCACAGTCCCCCTTGGAGAGATGGACTAAGGACGCCCTAAGTCCAATTGGTCACCTTCCGCGAACGCACCCTCCATTCATATCAGCATTGTTTTCATTGGTTGCAGCAACTGAGAAAAACACGCTGGAAAATGTAGAAACTTTGGAGAGAAATAACCGAAAGGAAATCAGCACAGTTAGTTTAAAATCCTCAGCTGAGTCGGTGCCCCAACAGCTTTGCAGAACTGCTTTTCTGACGCATCAGGTACCTGCCCGCGGGCGAACTGTCGGGAGGAGGCGCGGTCACCTGGAGTTTCCCAGTAGAAACTTCCCCGCTGCGTGAGGACAGCTTAGCTGGAGGACGTGCACCCTCCCGCCCTTCTTCCAGCTCCTTAGGAAAGCCTGCCTCACAGTCTCCACCGCGGCTTTAAACGCGGCTCCTCGAAGCTGGCGCCCTCCGATGGGGCCAGACCCCTCCCGCAGCAGTAAAAGCCCTGACTGCCAATTGCCAGGCACCTTCGTCCACTTCACTGCTCCGAGATCCTAGGTGCCCGCCGCGGCGCGCTCGAAGGGGGCCGGGGCGCGGGACTGAGTGGCGCGGAGCCCACCACCGCGGCCCGAGGGGGACTGCACCCAGCGGCTGGGTGCCCGCAGCGCGCCTCCTCTCTCTAGCTGCGGACACTCGGCCGCGCCGACCCGCCAGGTGAGGAAGGGGAGGCGGCCGGCGGGCTGGAGGGGGCCTCGCCGGCTTCTAGCCTCCCAGCGGGTCCCCGGGGGCGCTGCCTCCCCCGCCGCCGAGTTGGTCACCGCCCATTTGCGCGGCCGAGGGTTGGGGGCGGAGAGGAGGCAGCGGCCGCCCGGGCCAGGAGGGGCGCGCTGACTGCGCACGGCGAGTCCAGAGTGGCCGGACCACTGCGGCTGGGGCGGCGGCGGCGGCTGGGCCCGGGGGTCTGGGCCGGAGGGAGGGTGGGAGGGAGGCGGGGGCCAAGCGCCGGCGGCGGGGCCGGTAGAGAGCGGCGGCTCGGAGGGAAGATGAGACGGGTGAGTGGGTGCCGGAGACGCAGAGTTTCTTGCTTCTCTTGCAAGCTGCAGGGACAAAAGCCCAGGCTGGGCTGCGCAGCTTTGAACCCCAGGAATGGGTGGACTTCGGTAGAGAGGATCCTCGGGAGGGAGTGGCGAGGTGGAAGAGCGGCTCACAGAGCGATCGTAGGGAACGGGCGGGATTTGGGGGGACCCAAGGCAACTTTGGCAGAGACGTCTGGATACTCCGGGAGAGAGGGATCGCGATAGAGTTGCTTTGTCGCCGGGGGCGGAGAAAAGAGAAGGTCCGCTACTGGATGGTGTGGTCGAGCAATTCAGAAAAGACCCCCTCCCCCAAATATCTAGCTAGCTGTCCTTCTGGTTCACTTTATTTCGAAACTGGGGCTCGCGAGTTTAAACCGTCCAGAGGCTCTTAATGCCTGTTTGGCCATGGTTTTCCCCCAGATGTATGGTATGGTGGCCTCCGCACCCCTAGAGATAGCGCCTGGAAGTAGGGAATGCTTTGAACCCGTTTCACCCGAGCCCGGCACCGCCAAGGCGCAGCTGAAATGTTTGCTGGTGTACTGAATAACTTAGCTTCAACAGTCATCTCTTAACTAAAGCGCCGAGGACCTGGCTAACTCCCGCCACCGCCAGGAAATTAAAAGGCTGACAGGCTGTCCCTTCCAAAGTTGGGGTTTCCTGTTTGAAAGCGCTTCGGAAGTCGAACCTGCTACCCATCTACCTTTCTCATGTAAAAGCAGGAACTGCGCCCGCTGGCTTTTATGTTGGTGCACTTGCCCGCGGCTGGAAGTCCTCTCGCCTGTCCTACTGTCTTCCCTAGAAATCTTCCTTCTCCTGCTCTCTAGTTGCTCTCAAGAATTCTAGAATGCATGGCTAGTCACAGCCAGACGCAGCTGGGAGTGGAACGAAGAGAAGAGGCATAAAAATGTGGCTTGCTTTTAGGGTGAATATATGTCAGTCACATTTCCCTGCATTATATGAATGTGTTAATTACAGATATTAATTTTCAAGTATTGGACTTGTAACTTTTAGCTTCGTAGTTTGGCTTAACAAGCCCTTGGATTTGTCTCCAGGATTCTAACATCTGAATTCAGCTGGGTGAGGTCTAAATGAAGTTCACAATTTCAGAGGGTTAGTTAAACTTTTGCCCTGGGAGCACTTGAATTCTTCGTTCCTGGTAGGATAGCAACAGAGTAGTCTGATTTGGGATAAATAAATCTTTAGAGTTGCCCACTGTTTTAACAGAATGGCTATATCCCTGGTACCATTGCCCTCAATTGTGTAAATATTTGTTTGAATAAAGAGCTAAGGTTCTCTGAAAAGTAACAGTTGTGTCTATTCATGATTCCCTTTTCATTTCCTGGACTTAGGTTATTAAAAGAGTTTTTAAAAATTGTTTTTGTCTTACATATACGCTGTGGAAATTTAAACATATGTCCTTGAGAAACTCTGTAAAGTCCCTGAAAGTTTATAACTGGGATTTCCTTTAAAAGTGAGGGGGAGTCGAGGTTTTGCTTAGTTGAGTAGTGTAGCCTTCACCTCCTGAGACCCAGAGGTTTGCAAATCCCAGCCTGTTTCACAAATGGAAAAATGAGATGTTTGGCTAGTAGTCATCATTTCAGTCAGTTTGCAGCCTTCGGTCTGTTTCGTGCTGCTGCCAGCTGCTGTCCTTTTGGGCTGAGGACTGGATTTAAGGGGTGGCCTCTTGAATCCCTATTTGAAGTGAGGGAGGAAAAGACACTTGGGAAATTGGTCTGAGAGCTGGCTACCTCCTGCCTCCTTTCTTAAAGACCCCTGTACCAAAGCTGGAACTGTTTAACAATCTTTTCAGAAATATTTTATTTACTGGCTTTTGCACAAGAAAGGGAAGAAAAAGCTGAAGTGATTAAACCCACCACTTGATTTTGCTGTTTGCTCCAAACCCTGTTTTGAGGTCTGTGCTGTATGCAAGGGTTGACTGTGGAGTGCACTAGAAGAGTTACTGTGAAAAGCATGAATGCTTTTAAACACTTTCAAAGAGCAGTTGTGGTTATGACTTTGCATGCTGATTCTCAACCCTTAGTAGGAAGGTCGTTGGTTCTATGAATAACTTGGAAAGACAGTGCTTTTGTACATCTTCCAAGTGGAATACATGTGCTTTATAAATCTGACTATCTGTTAAGCCTTGATGCATGTATTAAATGTGTAAATGTCATCTATTTGAAACAAAAATACTTTCAAATGATGTGCTTTATTATAAAGCTCTGGTATATACAACAGCAGCGGTTCTAAATGGAGGCGTTGGAGTGAGATGGGTGTTTGCTCCCCAGGGGTTATTGACCAATGACTGGAGACATTTTTGGTTGTCTCAGCTGGGGGTAGGGGACAACCTCAATGGCCAACTTTGACTGGCCTCTAGTGGGTAGAGGCCTCAGATGCTGGGTAATATCCTATAATGTCCAGGACACACAAACAATAAATTATTGAGCCCCAAACTCTTCATTAGGCGAGTACCTTGAGGGCATATGTTAACAAGGTTAGGGATGTTAATCTAATTTGGGTCTTCAAGAAACTGTTCTTGCTCAACCCAGAGAGACCTTTTTGTCTGCAGTAGATTCTTTTGACCTTGGCGTTAGGAGTCAATATACCATAGATGTGAAGGAATTTGTGTTCACTGAGTTTGAGCTGGCTTAAAATTACAGAATTTGGAAGTGTTACAGTGTCAAGGAGACTCAGAGGTCACTGGACTCAACGTTTTTGTTTTATAGACACAAAAACTGAGATGCCCCCAAATAGTGACTGATAAAGTCTCAAATGTATTAGTGACAGATGTTAGTTTTAGGTGCAACCCAGGATTAGAGAATTTAGAAACTGATATTCAGGCAAATGAAAGTTTTTAAAAAACTGACAACGCTTTGTGAGAATTTAGAAGTACCATTGTCTATAAGGAAATACACTGATGGGGGAAGGGTACTGTTAGCCATGGTGACTGTGGAGCATATGCTTGGGTGTGTCGGCCCTAAGATGGGCATAATTCTATTGTGCAACCTGTGACACTCCATGTCTGTGGCCTGCACCGTCTTTCCCATGGCCAAGTGGGCAACAGATGGTTCCACAACTCATAGCAGATGTTGCTTTTGAATCCAGGTACAAAACAGAACATTTGAGATTTTTTTTTTTTTTTCTCTATGCCTTCTGGGTTAAGAGTAGAGGGCCTGAATGGATAGGGTTGTTTTGGACAGAAGGGATAATGAGAGAGGCTTCCTGAATACAGTGTTAAAAAATGATACCTGATGTTTTAGGAAACCAGCATGCAGTGGTGGGGGAAACTCATAAGCTGATGAGTGGATATCTAAGATAAATGTGATGTTTGTGTAGAACTTGGGTTAAGAATCCGAAGACAGTTCAAGCATGGCCCTTCTCTGGGGGAATAGGGCAAAATAATAATGAGGGTAAAAGGAATCTCAGAAATCCTCTTGTTTAAATTCACTTGGTTTGCTGGAACCTACAAACCAGACCCCCTCTCTCATTGTTGCTTTCTGGAACTCTCCTGGTCTCTACTGTTCCTTCTGTTTACTTAATGGGGAAAAAATGGATAGTAACATAAAGTTTTTGTTCACTTCCTGGGAGAGTTTCAAAGGCATGGTCTTTGTGAATGGTTCTGCTTACAGACAGGAGTTATCTCAGTGAGCTTTTGGTGATCAGAAAAGCTGTGCACATATGGCAGCTCTCGCATTTACATGGCTATGATTACCCATTAGGCCTGTAATTATGGGTTTCAGTTCTGTGTGCTGAGTGGTCCTGCCAGGGTAGTTATACGCCTCAAATCTGGGAGGTTCTGGCAATATAGGAGAATTCTTTAGTGTGCCTTTCCTGGAAGAGCTCTGAACCTCACTGCGTTAAGTTCTTATCGTTTCAACAAGTAGCCAATGGGTGTACCTCAAGGCCAAGTACCTAGTAGTATATTTAGACATGATTCAGAAGTGATGACTTTTTAAGAGGTCTGCTCTCTGCAGGTGTTGCAGTAAAGGGGCATAGCATCCTTTTCATGATCACTTTTCATCTAGTCATTCTTGTTACTTATTTTTCAGGTGATGGGACAGAAGATGAATGTGTGTTTTTGTTTATAATTTCGACTGGAAATATTTATTGGCATTTGATTAATATGATTTCTTGTCTTTTGAAAGTGAGTAAAACCAAAAAGGTTTTACTCAGGTTTTTACACCCCTTCAAAATAAGTAAGGCAGAACTTGTCTCTGCCACCCAGGAATAAGAATTCTTCTGGAAGTTAATTTGCACAGTTATTTTCATGATATTTAGGAATGTTTCTTTGATGTTGATGAGAAGCTTTGTGCCGTATCTGTTTTAAAGGCAAGGTTGTTATTTATAGCAGCTAATGGTCCACAGGACAAACCCAAGTATAAAAATCATTTTGTTGAGATTCAGTGGAAAGGCTAGGGACTGGAGACGCTTTCCATACAAAGAAACAGATAAATAAGACATAGAGCAACAGGCTAAATTATAGGGAGACTTGTTGAGAGGTTTTTTTTTTAACAAAAGATATTTGTTTTGCTTAGTGTGAGTGGGTTGATTTATTAGAATATCTGTTTTTCCTTACTTTGCAAATTAAGGGGAAGGAAAAGTTAGTTCATTCCAATATTTAATATTGTTACCTCAAGTGGGGTCAGCTTTTTCTAAGACTTGCTGCCAAATCTAGAGTTGAGTGGAAATCAGTGTTGATCATCTTAGAGTATTTTGTTTGCAAGCAGCATATGATCAATCCAGATGGCAATATACTTGTGGAATTAGCATATGGAATGGGAAAAAAGCTAAAAGTTAAAAGATTTCTCCTAGATTTGTTTCTTGATCACTAAATTGCTGAAACAAAGGGAGGTAAAAGCAAAGGAAAGCCGACTTCTGCATTCTTTTGCCCAGTTCAAATGTAGCCTGAGTTGTGCTTTGTAGCCAAGCGATAGTCAGAGAGGGCTTGGGAAGTGAGGTCTGGCTGCCACACTGCTTACATCATTGCAGAAGTAGGTTTTCAAAAAACAGCTTAAGATTTAGTAAGGAAGTTGCAAACCATGGGAATGTAGACAAAATGTTTCGTATATATCATGCTGAATCAAATTCCCATATCATATTACACTAGCATGGCTCTGACCTTTTTTTCTATGTTATGCTGAAATAATTTACCATGCCCTTGGAAGGTCATGGGCAACACTGCCAGTGCAGTCTTTTCCCAGTTAGGTAGCTGCCACCTTATCACTGAAACGTGTTTGTGTTCTGCGGTCATTTCCATTTCCTGCATTGTATAAATGGCACTCCTGTGTTATTTAACCTGTGCCTGTGGGAGCCTAGAAGGTTGGAACAGAAAAACATCTAGTTCACCCTCACCATTTTAAATATGGGGAAACCTCTGCTAAAACAAGGTGAAGACAAGCCAAGTGACTTGCTCTGGCTCTTTCTTCTGTTGGTTATTTTGGCAGAACCAGGACTAGGGATGAGTCTCCTGACTTGTGTTTCTGGCAGCCCATCCAGTATTCTTTGCACTAGATTGGCCACTACAATAAAAAGACATCCTAATGTAGTAACCATTTCCTTAATTAGGTCTTTTGGGCAGGTGTAAAAAACAGCATTGATTGAATTTAGTGTAGTCAGTTGTTTATTGACCTTTGTTAGTTCAAGTCCTTTTTTCCTTTTCCTTCCATTGAAATAAATGGTTAAAAAGTAGGTAATAGGAAAGGAAAAAATTAAGTGTCTGTACCACCCACTTTGCATAATCCACAGTTAAGTAATGAAGAGATGATTTCATTATTGTTTTGCTTACTTTATAGTATTTTTAGCCTAACCACTCCATTTTTTTTAGGTAAAGGGCAAAACATTATAACCATGGGTGATGTGGTCAACTTGGGTTTGTTCCATCCTTCCTGAGCCTACTTGGTGGTGGTTTAGTCACTAAGTTGTGTCTGACTCTTGCAACCCCATAGACTGTAGTCCACCAGGCTTCTTTGTCCATAGGAGTTCCTGACTATTTCCAGGTCATAAATATTGGGTAAGGGAATGAGGAGCCTAGGGTGTTTGGGTTTGGTGAATGTCACTTTTAAAAAATAGATGCTGACTTTTAAAAGAATTTATTTTGATTGCTGGTGTGGACTGGGACAGAATGGTGTAGAGATCAGAGTTTGATCCCACAGACTCTCAGCTTCCAATTCCAGCCCAGACAGGTGGTTTCAGAGTCAAGAGAGAACATCTTTATCTCCATGTGATCCCAGGGTCAATAATTTTTCTTGGATAAAATTGGCTTTAAAGAATGCTTTTTCCTCTAGTGCCCCTTTGCCTCAGCAAGTAAGATGTGCACAATGTCTGCTCACTAACATTCAAGGAAGTACGTGCTCAGTTGTGTCTGACTCTACGGCCCCATGGACAGTAACCCGCCAGATTCCTCTGTCTGTGGGATTCTCCAGGCAAGAATATTGGAGTGGGTTGCCATGCCCTCCTCCAGGGGATCTTCCCGACCCAGGGATCAAAACCCCGTCTTCTGCAGCTCCTGCATTGCAGGCGGATTCTTTTCCACTTTGCCACCTGGGAAACCCAGATATTCAAGACCTCCAACTTAGTTATTCTGGGACTCTGCTTCTTGGCTTTGTCTTCACTGTGGTGATCACATGATGTGGGAGGATTCTTCAGAGGCTACAATCAGAATCACCTAAACCAGGGGATGAATTATGCTGATGATCAGGAGTAAAAAACATCTGGAAACATTTACTTTATTTGGGAAAATTTTAGAAGCCTTTTTCTTCAAAACTGAAGCTATCTTAGGATTCTATAAAGAACCCTGAAAATATGGGTTTTTAATTTCCAACCCAAAGAACTCTCCCACTTTCAGAGAAGCCATCACATAATTTAAGAATTTATAAAGTGTGTGTGTGTTTGTTTTAATGTTTTTGAGGCTGAAAGTCTTCAAGATATCACAGGTATGGCAGTTTTTGTGTTTATATTTTAACTTTCTGAAGGGATGGATTTTATTTGAATACACATGGTAATGAAATTTAGATACCACTACCTACCATTCATTATCTTGCAAGTATCCTAAATATAGTAATCTAATACATGTAATTTAGACAGTGAATTTCCTTTTAAATTTCTTCAAGTTGATTTTTAAAAATAAGCTTTTAGGAGCTTAATTCAACATGATAGAGGGTTAGTATTTCGTGCTCTTTAAAAAATCAGCCAGGAGCCACTGGTATAAACACATCCCTCTTTGTAAAGTGAGCCATTATAATTTTTAAGTCAGTATATATTCGTATATTTTTATTCATATTTTATTTTTAGAGTGCATGCATCTTTTACTTTTTAAATATTGTGTTATGGAAAATTGTAAATGTACATAAAAATTAGAAGAATAATACAGTGAAATCCCAAGTACCCATCATTCAGTTTCAAGTTATGTACATACAATAATCTTGTTTCATCTGTAGACCTTACTTCCCCAAAACATAGATTGTTATCAAGCGAATTCAAAATACTGTAGTATTTTATTCATAAAAATGTAAATCTAAGAGTTTAGGATTTTTAAAAAGTCCAACAATATCATTATTACACCTTAAAAAAAAGCCAGTAATTAAAATATTTTTTCCAGTGTTCAGATTCTCTGATTGTCACATACATTTTTCATTTAATAGTTGGATTTTCAAGACAAGATCCAAACACAGCCTGTGCATTGTATTTAATTGTTAATTGGTACGTCTCCTGGGCTTCCCTGGTGGCTCAGCGGTAGAAAATCCGCCTGCAATTCAGGGGTTGCAGGTTTGATCCCTGGGTTGGGAAGATTCCCTTGGAGAAGGAAATGACAACCCACTCCAGTATTCTTCCTTGGGAAATCCCAGGACAGAGAAGCCAGGTGGGCTACAGTCCATGGGGTTGCAAAAGAATTGGATACAACTTAGCAACTTAATAACCTGTCTCCTGGGTCTCTTAATCTAGAACAGTTCCCTCTCTTATTTTTCTTTTCTTACCATTTGCTGCTTGAAGACATTGGTTATTTTTCTGTAGACTTCCCATGTTTTAGATTTAAGTGATAACATCTCTATGGTGTGTTTCATATTCCTCTGTTCTTTTTATTTTCTGTAATTGAGACAGCATGCTTTTAATTTGAGAACTTTCCTACCATAGCACTGTGTTAAATTTAATTTTTAAGATATATATATTCATATATATACTTATTACATTAATATTATGTCTTTTTCAGACATTGCCAAAACTGCTTTGAAAGTAAAGTGTTAGTCACTCAGTCATATCTGACTCTTTGTGATCCCATGAACTGTAGCCCACCGGCTCCTCTGTCCATGGGCTTCTCCAGGCAAGAATACTAGAGTGGGTTGCCCTGCCCTCCTCCAGGGGATCTTCCCAACCCAGGAATCGAACCTGGGTCTCCTGCATTGCAGGCAGGTTCTTTACCATCTGAGCTACCAGGGAAGCCCAAAACTGCTTTAATAATGATATAGATGCAAATGTGAGTCCAACTGGTAAAAGTCACGTCTGGCATATTTAGGTAAAAGTCAGGAATTTTGCAGGTAGGAAGGGAATTTGAATGACCCAGTTGATTTTTGAGGTTGTTCCTGTTTTTTGTCCTTCCTCCCCTGCCTGCCTCACTGGCTGAAGAGTTATTGTAGGAAATATGGCGCCAAATTTCTTGGATAGTTAAAGAATATTTTCAAGTTCATACAGACAAGTTTTATTCAAGGGACTAGCACAAAATTATTTAAAATCTCTATAATCGATATTTTACTTTCTTTAATGAGTCCTCAAAGATTCTTGATAATTCCTAATATAAAACAATCTAGACTTTGTAAAAAGTCACTTCTGATCACAGGGGATACAGATCTTCATTTAAATATGGTTATTGCTATTGATTGTGGTTACCGTTAGGAACCATTGGATACCATCTAGAGTGTCTTTTTTTGATAGAGCTTAGACTTCAGTAGGCTAGAAATGACAGAAAGGAATGGTAGCATGGGGTTTGTGTGCCAGCTTGTTGTGCTCAGTTGCTCAGATGTGTCTGACTCTTTGCAACCACATGGACTGCAGCCTGCCAGGCTCCTTTGTCCATGGGATTTCCCAGGTAAGAATACTGGAATGGATTGCCATTTTATACTGCAGGGGATCTTCCCGACTCAGGGATCAAACTCACGTCTCTTTCATCTCCTGCATTGGCAGGTGGATTCTTTACCACTGAGCCACTTGGAAAGCCGTCATGGGGTTAGACTGCTTTACTGTGATAGGAAGAAGCTGAAACATTTTTGTTTGTTTTGTCATCCCTTCTTCCATCTCTCATTGCCTCCCCCATCCCCTCATCACTCTCCACTCCCTTCTGTGCTTCCTTCCTCCCTGTGGCATCATCTGATACTTGTGTTCTTTCTTTAATGGTCTCCCTTACCTCTTCTTTTAGATGTTTTTCAAAACATAATGAAATAAAAATTCAAAAGGGAAAACAGGGAAATCCAGAAAGAAACTGTGTGATCAGTGTCCTGAGATCCTGTTGGCATTCTGGTGGTCCTCCCTTTCTCCCCAGCCCGCTGTGCATCACCCGACACCTGGCAAATGCTGAAGATGCCTCAGCTTGCCTGGATTCTGAAGAGCCTCCTCTGGCAGTCACAAAGCCTTTGTGCCTTTTAGACTGCTATAGGCATGTGGGCCGTGCGTATCTGTCTCTGTGTGTCTGTGAGTGTGTGTTTGCATCTGCACACATGAGATTTACTGTTGTGACAGGCTCAGTCTGCAGGAACCAAACATCCTCCTTATGCTGCCATTAAAATACATTTATTCCTGTGACACTGCTTTTCTGGATTTTTGAGAGATAAAAATCCCCTCCTTGGAGATAATCAGCCTATCAACATGTATCTAGTAGATAATAATTATTTGTTCAAAGAAGCAGACCTTTAAATGATAAAGAACATGGTGTAAGGAACAAGGAATGACAGTCCATTTGCTGCTCTGTTTGGTTTCAAAGAACCAATAAGGGCACTATGTCTACTCCCAGGCTTTTGTTTTTTTGTTTTTTTTTTTTTTTTTTAGTTTTATTAAAATTTTTTTTTTTCTTTCCTGCACTGAGATGTAAAATCTTGGGTGTGGTGGGAGAGTTTAAAGGAACAGAGTTTAGGAAGCTGGGTTGTATGAATGGGAGGTGAAGTTCTATGCAGGTTGGTGTTGAGACAGTGGGGAGGCTCAAGGTTTGGGATGCTGGATGGGAGGGGTTCTTTGAAGAAGAGAGCATCTGGGAATATATGCTGCAGGGGGAGGTGTTTGCCAATGGGTGTGGGGTTGTATGGAGAGGTGTGGTTTGTGTGCAGAGATGCCGGAGGTTGAGGATTTAGTGATGAGAGGAAATACTTGTGAAAAAGGAGGGTATGTTTGTAAAAGCAGAATTGACAGGACTGGGGGTTTAACTGAGGATGGTGTTTGGATAACAGAGGCTGGGGAAACCAGGCTGCTTCGGGGTTTCTGAAATGAGAATATTGCTAGACAAGGAAGTGTGTGTTCCTGAAGCTTCTAATTACCCTCCCCCCATCACGTTTTCATGTTGAGATTAGTGGAAAAAGAGGAAGGTTTTGTGTCCATTGTTCTCCATTCTTAAGCTTGGAGTTTGGGGCTGAACTAGATTTCATCGTTTTTCCTATTCAGTCCTCTAAAGCTTCCTCCCTCAGGCCCTATCGTCACCACAGAATCTCCCCCCCAGTTCTCCCCACCACACACACACAGACAATGGCACTGCTTCTGACAGACTGCTCTAAGCTGGTGCCTGAATTCAATTACATGTCATCAGTGCTTGCTTTAAAACATTGCCATACCATAAACAGCAGTGCTGAAAGAGGCTGGCCTGTGGACCACCATGCACTGGGAGAGCTTAAACACCAGTCTTCAACCACTGTCTGTGACAAAATATGCTCCCAGAGCCAGTTCCTCAGCTCTAAGGCCCCTGTAGGACAAGATAGAAACTCAAACTGTTTCATAAGGTGGAAATTTTAACCTAAACCCTCCTGAGTTTTAAGATTCTTGTTCTGAATTTGCTTCTGTACCCAGTGGCTCAGTGATAAAGAATCCATCTAAAAAAAAAAAAAATCCATCTGCCAATGAAGAAGAGGCATGTTCTATTCCTGGGTCAGGAAGATTCCCTGGAGAAGGGCATGGCAACCCCCTCCAGTATTCTGGCCTGGAGAATTCCGTGAACAGGGGAGCCTGGTGGGGTACAGTCCATGGGGTTGCACAGAGTCGGACACAACTGAGTGAGCACACCAGCGTGCCACGCCAATCTACATCCTTTCCCCAGCAATATGAAAAGGTTTCTGCTTTTTGGTGACTTGCTCTAGCAGTCCCCTTTTGATTAATTCCTGCTGTATTATATGATCCTGAGAAGTGTTTGTGCATGGCAATATAAAATGACAAGTAACATGTTGTATTTTTTAAGGATTCTCCAAACTCTTGGTGTAAATTACTTGGAAAACTGAATTTATATATATAGACCAGACTTTAAATCTCTGTCCTCTAAAACAGTACACACAACACAACAGATGCTTCATTTTAATTTGTTTGTTTTTTTTAAAACTTTGCTCCCTGGGTGTGTTTTCATTATCTTGAAACCCAGATCCCTACAGTTCTGGCCATCACAGTGCTCTGAAGCTCACCATTGGTGACTTACAGTTTGGTTAGAATTAACCTCACTATGATGTTATTTGGTACAAATAGAGCTGGAAAATTATCTTTTAAAATGCACACCAGCATTGTGCCAAAGAAAAAAAGAATCTACCAAGAAACTTGCAAACATCATCCTTGAGATTAGTTTTCCCAATAATTTACTTCTCAAGGGAAAAATGTACTGTGACTTGCTCTGCTGCCTTCCAAAGATCTCTAAGTGACTCCTGGCATTCTCTAATTGACAATAAGATGATATACACTTCAGGTGATAAAAATAACAAGAGCTCTGGAGGGATTAAATTTATGGATTGAAAAGTAAGCCCAGGTGTTTCAACGCACACTGACTTCTTTGCTGTTTAGACGTCCTCGTGTTGTCTTTTCTCGCAGATGGGCCCCAGACAGCTTCTTCCCTTCTCCATGCCCGGTTCTCTTTCTGTTCATGTGCATAAAGTGTATGGAGCCATTAGGGCTCTAGGGACTGTTTTGCTTCCACAATAACATAAGGCAGTGATTTTATAATTTCCCTGAGACTTCTTTTTCGTTTACAAAAATGTGAAAGTGAAAGTGAAATCGCTCAGTCGTGTCCGACTCTTTGGGACCCCATGGGCTGTAGCCTACTAAGCTCCTCCGTCCACTGGATTCTCCAGGCAAGAGTACTGGAGTGGGTTGCCATTTCCTTCTCCAGGGGATCTTCCCGAACCAGGGATCGAACCGAGGTCTCCCGCCTTGCAGGCAGATGCTTTACCCTCTGAGCCACCAGGAAACCAAAAAGAAATAGCAGTGGAAATCAAGAATCCAGTCTGGAAACCTTGGAATCTTCCTCGCCTCCTCTTCTACACGTGTTAACACAGACTTCTTTCCCGCTGCGCTTCCACTTGGGTGTCACTCTGATAACCCCCTTTCACCTCCCACTGTTCTAGTTCTTCCTCTGCTTCTTTCCCTAACCTCAGCTGCAGTCTTTGATGCATTGTCTGCACGGTCCATCACATCACTATCTCCCTCTCTCCTGGGGAATTAAACCCAGTGCTTCCCATTGTGTATCCTCTGTCCTCCTGCCTCTGCTTTCCTTGCCTTCATTTCATCTCATTGAAAGTATGTTACTACTTCCTGTTGTATGTTTCCCTATACTCTTCCCACCTCTAGGCCTCCACTCTTATGATCTCACCCACAATGAAAAGAACACCCTGGAAGTAGGGAAGGAGAGAGGTATCATGAGCCACTATTGTCACCCCTAGGGTCAGAAAGGCACCTGTGTGATTCTCCACCTTTTGAGTCGAATTGATTTGTGGAATTAAGTCTTGAAGATCTCAAACTGACACAAGGATCCATACATATGTATTCAGCTGAACTGAACTGATGGCTGGTATATTCAGCTTCAGTAACTTGAGTGAATTACATGTTTCTATTTGATGACAAATCTTTAAATGCACAACTTCTTACACATCATTAACAAACCCAAAAGGCTGAAATGAAAAACTAGAGTATGAAGCATGAATATTTTAAAATATCCTCTAGAATGTTCTTCGATCCAAATCATCTGTAACTTTCTTCTGCAGTATGTACGGTGGAGAAATGTTGCATGACTGTTTCTTGGATGTGATTTATTATTTGCAAATGGCCTACTTGTCTCTTCCCTACAGACTGTGAACCCAGTCTTTCAGCCAGCACTACTGTGGAATATTTTGGTATTTTGTTTGGCCAGCTAAACTGTGTCAGTAATTATGTTTCTTTTTTTTTCCTTTTTGGCTGAATTGGCTGTGTTGTGCAGCATGCAGGATCTTAGTTCCCTGACCAGGAATCAAATCCATGCCCCCTGCAGTGGAAGTGTGAAGTCCTAGCCACTGGACTGCCAGGGAATTCCCAATAATCACATTTTTTGATTAAAAAAAAAGTACATGTAAGGAGGAGGGGGGACCAAGTGTTGCCACCCTGTAGGGTAGTAATAATACCGTATAGTAGTTTGATACTCTCTAGTTTTGTTGGCTCGAAGAGGAAACAGAGTTTGGTAATATTTCATTTGGGTGATTGAGCAGCATTTGCAACTGCAAACAGGTTGAAATATATTAACACATTTTATCATCTAAGATGACATTAATGTCATATACTGCTCAGTCAAAAATTAAACTTTTATGTATCCATTTTGACATGAGGTGTTAAACCTTCAATTCTGTACCATTATAGTAAATATTGAAAATGCAGAGTTCTGGGCTCAGGGCTTAATTTCTGACTTTCATTGCACAGCATCTGCTCTGGCTTGCTTTCTGGATTCCTATCTTGCACTTAATTCTGTTTCCTATTTTGTGTGCATTACCTTACAACCAGAGCTTTGCCCACTAACTGGCTTTAGTTCTTCTCTTATTATTCTAACATCTGACTTAACGGATTTCCCTTTGTATCCTTTTCTAAAATACACTAAATGGTAGGAGGATTGCTGTCAGATTTAAACCACACTTAAGACAGGCATAGACTTGGACCCCACAGAATGTATCTTACATGATGGTGTAGATGGGAAAAGATTTAGGTAACTATGAGATAGAAATACATAGTTAATAAATATAGAAAATAACTTGCTTTTTTTCTACACAATTTTTGTTATTAATTCTGTCAGAGACAGAATGTTTCCTGGATGTACCAATAGTCTGACCTCAGATGGGCTTGAGATTTTGTTTATATTTTTAAAACCTCAAAATTTTAGGTGTGGAGGTAACTTTATGCTATCATTGGATAATACCCATCAGACTCTCTTTCTTTCAGTGGGACTTAACTCCATTGTCATTTCTTCCTATCATAACTTACCCAGACTACCCCTCTCACTGGGTTAGCTCCCCTCCATCTGTCAACCAGTCCTTTACCAACCTGCCAATCAGTCCTCTATTAAGGCATGCATCACATTGTGTAGCATTTATTCATACGTGTATTTTCCACTTTGGATTGTAAGCTGTATATTAGCAGGAAATACTATCTTTGACCACATACTTTCCAGGGCCTAGCTCAAAGCCTGGTTTATAGTAGGCACTTAATGAAGATTAGCACCTTCATAGTAACAAACAACTCTCAAATCTCAGTGGCTTAAGACAATCTTGGATTGGCAAAGGCCCTCTTCCCCATTATCCTCACTGAGGGAGGTAGGCTAAGGAAGCCTTTACAGACTTGGACACAAGAGGGGTATGGAAATGGTGAATCATGCCAGCTCTTGATGTTTCAGCTTGGAACTGAAACATCACTTTCTCTCATATTTCATTGATCAAAGCTAAGGGACATAGCCACACCTAATGTCATAAGGATGAGGAAGAAAAACACTGCAGTGTTTCTGAAAGGAAAGAACAGGAAAAATAGTGAGCAACACCAATGCCTGTTAAGCCAGTGTCTGAGATGTGGTAGGTACTTAATACATAATTAATGAATGAAGTACCTAAAACTACCTGTTAGGATTTTAATTTTTTCTATACCAGAAGCAGAATCACCTCAAGTAATGAAATAATCTAATAACTACATTTAAAAAGTGAGCATACTAATATTATCTAAGCTATATTCAACAAACATCTGGAGACCTTTTGGGCAACACTTTGTTCATTTATTCATATTAGGGAAGTGATTAGGGATATAATAGCAAGAAATGATCAGATTCAGACAATGTTTTAAGGACAGTGTTGATAGGATTTGTTGATGGATAAAATGAGAAAGGAGGGAATGAAGAAGTGACAGATGGTAGAGGATAGAGGATATAATGATAGAGGAGACCAATGATGACTCCTTAGATTCTGGCTTAAACATTTGTGTGTAATTCATGTGTATGCTGCTGCTGCTGCTGCTAAGTCGCTTCAGTCGTGTCTGACTCTGTACGACCCCAGAGACGGCAGCCCACCAGGCTCCCCCGTCCCTAGGATTCTCCAGGCAAGAACACTGGAGTGGGTTGCCATTTCCTTCTCCAATGCATGAAAGTGAAGAGTGAAAGTGAAGTTGCTCAGTCGTGTCCGACTCTCAGCGACCCCATGGACTGCAGTCTACCAGGCTCCTCTGTCCATGGGATTTTCCAGGCAAGAGTACTGGAGTGGGCTGCCATTGCCTTCTCTGAATTCATGTGTATAGGTGGGTGTGTATATAAGGCTGCACCCATTGTATGTTTTTTAAAATTTAGTATGGTTTTTAAAAATTTATTGAACATTATATTACTGTACTTTTTATGTTATAAACATACCTCAAAATAAGATTTTAAGTGGTTTAATATACACTCATGACATACTATGGCTTTTAATTTTCTCCCTATTGTTGGGAAATTAGAGTATTTTTTCCCTTTTAATAAATAGCATGGTAATGTTCTCAGGTTCCACCTACTTCCTTGTTTCCTCAATTCAAAAGAATTGACATGAGGGAATTGGCCATGGTTTGCTGGAATTTCAACATGGCAAACCAACATGTGATGCAGTTAGTCGGAAATAGAAGGAACCAAGACTGGATAGAGGTCATCTTGATTTCAGTCCTCCAAGGGGGACATGGTGAGATAGCTATAGCTTGAGCCAGACTGGTGTTGCTTTCAAGGTCAGAATTGGTGGTGGTAGACAATTGTTGAGAGGGACGTTTGTGACCTGTTAAGACCCAGAGGGCAGGGCCAGATCCCAGCTGGGAAGCAATTCTAAAGGAGAATCTTTAAAAAAATTTTTTGAGGTCCAGTTCAAAAGATAATCATGTTTTTTTTTCATAAGGGCAGGGCTTTGGGTTGGAGGATAAGGACCCCAAGGCAGAGCTTGTCAGGGGGAAGCTGCAGCTTTGAGGGTGTAAGGACTCAGCCCATCACTAGGATTTAAGCAGCCAGACTGTTTCTTGGCCTGACTCTGTGGATGAAAGGCAGTTCCTTATTAGGCTGCCTGCATTTGCCCAGGAAATCTGTGAAGCTGAGCAAGCAAGATGAAGATCCTCCATCTGAGGCTGGGAGGGAGTGGGGAAGGCTGTGATGGATAATTGAAAACTTGTGTTCATTGAGTGTCTCTCCTGTGGGACAGTGGGAGTCAGGAAGGACTGGAGATATGATAGAAATACTGTATATAACCCTCTTCCTTAAACTTGTATGTCGGTCACAGAAACAAGCACATTATGATATTTATTACTAACCAAATGTGATTCTGTTTACATATTACATATTACAGAGATGTAGTAACTGGTGTCTAAGAAGTTGGAGGACAGTCTTAGCAGTGCCTGAGTTCAATGGGAATGTTTAAACTGCATTTTAACTTTGATGATAACTTAAAGTATTTTGATCAGTTTAAAATATAACCTTTCACATTGGCAGGGTTAGTTTATAATGAAAAGACATTTTTATAGACTATAACTTTAGTTTCTTAAGTTAATATTGTTCAAACTTAGGGTCCAAAATATATTCTTACAGGTGTATCCATTTAAAAATTCTTTTATTCACTGTGGAAACTAGAATATTAATCTGAACCTCAAAGGATATGTGGGTTCATATGGGTGTAAAAGAAGGAGAAAGGTGTTTCCATGAGAGGAGAGAGTTAGATCAAGGATGATCGTGCTGCCTCTGGGATGCCTGGGAACTTGAAGGATAAATCAGTTTCAGGGTTCTAGATATTCTACCTGACACTGATATGTCAGACATGTGGGGACCACTCTTCCCTCTACTGTTGTAAATACCTACCTTCCTCTGATGGATGCAGGAAGTTTTTTTAAGTCTTTTTGTTGAGAAGGTAACCTTCATAGTCCTCTTTTAAAGAATCATCTTCTAACCCTCATGTTATTTATTGATCACAAAATTTTCTTTCTCTGCTAGAACGTGAATTTAGTTTCCTTAGAATTTCTGAGTGGTTAGTGTTTCTTACAGAGACATCTAAAGGAAAGCCCATTGCCTCATCCCTTCAGGTGTTCGCTAGGTACTCAGGAAGCAGGTGGTCCTCCAGGGAGTAGAACACTGAAGGGTCATTGTCTATTTTAGGTACCACCCCCTCGTCTTGCACCTGTACTTGCTGTTAGGGATTTGTTCCTCTCAAATATCACTGATGTTCTCTTGAATTATTTTTCTTTTGCTCAGAAAACATCCCAGATCAGTGGTCTTTAGTCACCTTCATTTTGCAGGACAGCTTTACTAGGTTTATTACTAAAACAGCAACGTATCGGATTGCCAGCCTATTTGTGTACCCATGTAGGCTAACGAGTGATTGGTCTTTTTAAATATTTGTTAAGTAAAGCTGTCTCTCTCTCTCTGTCTCTCTCTTGTTTTTTCTTTGCAGATTCCAACAAGATTATGGCAGAGCAGAGCCACATGCAAAAGCAGCTGGATTTACAGAATGGTAGCTTAGAGGCAGGCTTTGCGGAGAACTCCCTCGAAAACGATTCCCAAAACATGATGGAGAGCCTGAGCCCAAAGAAATATTCTTCCAGTCTGAGATTTAAAGCCAATGGAGACTGTTCTGGCTCCTATTTAACCCTCTCACAACCTGTGCCTGCTAAAAGAAGCCCATCTCCTTTGGGAACCAGTGTCAGAAGTAGCCCTTCTTTGGCCAAAATTCAGGGAACGAAGCAGTTCTCTTGTGATGGAAGTGAGAAAAGTCTTTCCATGAAACCGCCCACCCCTTTACGCAGCACCTCACCCTCCCTTAGTGGATATGCACTTGGGAGAGCAGATTTTGATCATTTTCTTGGCCGGGACGCCGAAAGGTCCTTGAGGCTTTCAGAGAAGCCTCCCTATTCCAAATATAGCTCAAGGAATAAATCCCATGACAATGTCTACTTTCTCGGAGGGCTGGAAGGCCGAAAAGCATCTGGCTCTCTCCTGACCATGTGGAATGGAAGTTCCCTGAGTGACACTGGCTCCTCGCCCATCAACAGGTCAGGGGCGGCCAGCATGCCTTCAAGCCCAAAGCAAGCCAGGAAAATAAGCATCCAGGACAACCTGACACTTCAGCCCAAGTTGAGCAGACACCGGGACCCGGCATCGGAAAACATCAGTTTAAGAACCAGGAAGTACTCTAGCGGCAGCCTGAGTCACATGGGCGCCTACAGCCGCTCTCTCCCCAGGTTGCATAGAGCCACCGAGAACCAGTTGGCACCCCTCAGTCTGCCTCCAAGAAGCTCTCTGGGCAATTCCAAACGAACGAAACTGGGGGAAAAGGATCTACCTCATAGCATTATAGACAATGACAATTACCTGAATTTTTCTTCTTTGAGCTCAGGAGCTTTGCCCTATAAAGCCTCTGCCTCCGAGGGCAGTCCGTACGTGAGTTCCACCCTCAGCGTGCCTGCCAGTCCTCGAGTGGCTCGCAAGATGCTTCTGGCCTCCACCTCCTCCTGCACCTCTGACGACCTTGACAGGGCTTCCTACTCGGGTACCAGCCCTGGTCATTCGTTTCCTCCTGGGGAGCTGGACCGAGCATTTGCAGCCAGAAGGAACTTCTCGTGTGGATCTGTCGAGTTTGATGATGCAGACTTGGACAGCCTCAGACAGGCTTCAGGAACCCCCCAGCCTGTCCTGCGGGAACGGAAAAGCAGCATTAGCTCCATTTCCGGACGAGACGACCTGATGGATTATCATCGGCGGCAGAGGGAGGAGAGACTCAGGGAGCAGGAGATGGAGCGATTGGTAATCTTTCTTCATCTGACTTGACCTCACTGTTTCATTGAGCAGCTTCTTGGAGACAAGCTCCAAGGATACATGTGGGTGTGTGGAATTTCCCTGTGTGCCAGCTCCTGGTGCCCCTTCCAAGCTTTCCTCTTGCTAACCTTCCTCTTCCCAAATCACTGTTATTAGTCACATAGGGCTGTTTTAAAGGCCTACACGTGCCTAATGCTACATTAAATTGCTCTGCAGAGGCCTCACAAGTATAAACTCTTGATAAAGCTAACAAAAGTAGTTGTGAATTTTACTGAGTTTCTTTAAAAGTCTTACGGACTTTTAAGACTATGAGGAAAAACTGATATGTTATAATTTACGTCATGAAATTTGAATGTATATGCTATGATGGTAATAGTCAGTGAAATGACAACTCACTGGGAATTAGGCAGTAAGTTTTTCTGTATAGCAAGTTGTCTGAGAAGTTGAAAGGTTGCCCCAGTGGTGCTCAACCTTTTTTCTGCACTGTATACACACACATACACACACACACCACACATCATACTTCAGCCATGTCTTAATACATATAATGACTTCAAACTTTGCGTGTCCCCCAAAGTTACTAAGTTGTCTTTTTCTATGGATTTATGATTACTATCGGAGAAGGCAATGGCACCCCACTCCAGCACTCTTGCCTGGAAAATCCCATGGATGGAGGAGCCTGGTGGGCTGCAGTCCATGGGGTCGCAAAGAGTCGGACACGACTGAGCGACTTCCCTTTCACTTTTCACTTTCCTGAATTGGAGAAGGAAATGGCAACCCACTCCAGTGTTCTTGCCTGGAGAATCCCAGGGACGGTGGAGCCTGGTGGGCTGCCGTCTGTGGGGTCGCATGGAGTCAGACACGACTGAAGCGACTTAGCAGCAGCATGATTACTATAAAAATATTGAAAATAGTAAGAGGAAACAGGAGAGTCCCACTAATGAATGAGAACAAGCTGGCACATTTTTCTATTCTCTTTTCTTTTAAGCATAAGTTTTTTAGGGTGAATTCCTGTCAGATTATTTTGATTCATTAATGATTTCCTTAATGTGGGAAGCAGTAGGATGGTAGAGCTGATATTCTGAAGTATAGGAGTATCAAAGTATTTTAGTTACTAAAAAAAGTATGCTGGAATAAGGTTTCTGAATCCCATACAAAGCTAGTTAATGCCCGACTGGACAGTAAAATTTTAACTTTTGGATTATAATGAACTGAAACTATTTACATCTATACAGGACAGAATTTTCTTGAAATTTTAGAAAAGTAATTATCTGCATTATTTGCAGCTCTTGGAAAGTTAATGTCTATCCTTACAGAGTTTCCAAATGTCCTGATCCATATGCTAGTGAATGAAGACAAATGTGTATGCCCCAGAGAACTTGGTGTCCTGTGGGTGGGAATAGCAGTTTCTTTGTTACCATACATAATCTCCAAATATTTTTCATGATTACAAAAAGGCATTATATTTGGGCTTGATTCATTGACATAAATTAGAAAAGGTTGTAATTAGCATATAAAGGCCTTCTTGTATGTGAATAGCAAACCTAGCACTATACTGTACTGAACAACTCTCATTGATAGAACCAGAGAATCTATCTGATAATTTATTAAGGTATCTAAGCGAACATTTCAGTGGCTTCATCTCTCCAGAGGTCTTCCTTAAATGCTTTTATTTACTCTTCTGTTCTAAGGAAAAGAAACCAAACTTGAAGTTCATTGACAGCAGGTTTCATCTTTAGCATGTGTAAGTGTTGGTAAAGTTCTCTTTCCTCTAGTTTTCCCAAATCTGCTAAGGTTCCTGGTAATCCAGTGACCTTTCTTACTGCCTGTAAGGTTGGTGTCCTGTAAGCCCCAAACAGGTCCTAGATCAACTTCTTAGGAGAGGTTTTGGGTATTAACTTCATATATGAGGTTATAACCCTTTTTCATTTATAAAGAGCTTGTAATAAGAAATGAGGCTTATTTTTAAGTAAGACACTCTACATTTGGCTGCTATTGCATTGTCTACTTGTCTGATTACATCCCAGTGAAACGGAAAACAGATTCTTATTGAGTGTATGCAAATAATGTTATTGCCATTAAAAAGTAAAGTGACTCAAAAAAATATCACTTCCTGAATTCTGAGAGGCCAAGGAGAACAAACTGCCATTAAAAGAATGTTTCATTTAGTTTGCAAAATCAGAGTCAACTGAATTGAGGGTTAGAGATAGATGAGGATGAATGGTAAAAAGGTTTTCCCCATCAGAAAATAGAACATTAAGATTAATGCCAATAATTTTCCAAAACACATATCTGCATTTGGAAATCAGATTTCCAGTTTCAGGTTCATGAGTTCTATATAATTAATTCTATTTCTCTAGTCTTGAGTCATTAATTTGATTTCATATAGTCATTTATTTCTGGACTAAATGAAGTCCTGAAAGTCTGATTTAGTTGCTAGTACTAAATGATCCTTGCCTATATAATGCCAGCTCTTCTGTCAGCCTCTGCCCGTAAGTCCATTCTTTGAAATATTAAGAGTAAAGAGTATCTGGTAAAGTGCTGTCCGTGAGGCTCTGAGACTGTCTTTCTTTGTTAAAGGCATATCCTCATCTATAATTTAAGCGGTCTTTTGGTAAGCATGAGAGGAAACCACAGACTATTGGGTGAGGGAAAGGGTAAGTGGCTGTGGTTAATCTATAGTTAATTTAACAAACCTGATCAACAAGAAGGAACGTTTGAATCTTCTATTATGCAATAGGATATTGATCTTATTTAATTAGTGTTTCATGCAAGGATAAGAATATACTACAGAGGGTGAGGATATTGATGTATATCCAGGGCCTTTCCATAGGTATGCAATCACCGAGCTTTATAAAATGTTACCTATAAAAAATTAGATGAGGGAAAGCTGAACTTCTCATTTGATCTGACAAATCTTCCAATGCATTTTTTGATAGTGTTGAGCTATTTATACAAGGGGTGTAGTGAATAAACCTAAATATTTCTAGCATTCTTTTTGTAAGGTTAAGAAAAAAAAAATCTTTGTCATTGCCCCCCTCTGGGAAAACTTAGAGATAGTTCGACTGTGAAAGGTATCTTTGAAAAATTTGTTTTCCTGAATTTAGGGTCTGATCTAGGGAAGGCAAAATCAAATATTAATTAGAGATTAATAATATAGGATTATGGATGCCTGAGAAAATGAATGTTGCAGTTTGATTACCTAATAAAATGAGGATAAGTTATTTATTATAAATAATAAATCTTAAAGTAATCAGAAATGACCTATTTTGATCATTTTAAATATGCAAGTATATATCCCAGTTAGGACAAAACACAACAGATTATTCTTTTCAGATGCTGAAACTCTTCTCTCTGGACAGTTTACAAAAATAAACTTTTACTACCTTTTGTAAGCATAGGCTGATTTCTCCAAGATTAGTAAGCAGGTCCTTTCATTAGGAGATAACTCTATTTTAGCTTTACATTAATAGGATGCTTCTCATAAAAAAGTTACTTCATAAATAAACTCATCAGTACTACTCAAATTTTGCCAAAATTTTAACATTTTATTACATCTTTACAGAACTAACTTTGTAAATGATGTAAACCAAGTCAAATATGCTCCTTTTCTGCAAATCTCACATTTTAATATAAGTTTATTCAAAGTACTGTTGATTTACAATATTGTATTACTTTCCGATGTACAACACGGTGATTCCATATTTTTATAGATTATATTCCACTTAAAGTTATTATAAGATACTGACTATATTCCCTGTGCTATACCATATATCATTGTAGTTTCTTATTTTATACATAGTAATTTGTGCTCTTAATTCCCTACTCCTATAAGTCCCTCCCCCCTACCCTCTCCCCACAGTAACTACTAGTTTGTTCTCTGTGTCTGTGAGTCTGTTTCTGTTAGGTTTATTCATTTGTTTTATTTTTTAGATTCTACATATAAGTGCTAACGTACAATATTTGTCTTTCTCTAGCTGACTTATTCATTAAGCATAATATCCTACAGGTCCATCTGTGTTGCTGCAAATGGGAAAATGTCATTCTTTCTGTAGCTGAGTAATGTTCCATTGTCTCTGTATACCACATCGTATTTTTTCATTGTCTGTCAATATATCTACTTGCTCGAAAGTGACAGTCATTTAAATTCTAAAAGATCTACATTTTGTACTCCCTCCCCCACATTTTGAGCTTTGGATGTCATGTTTTACACCTTCATGTCTATCCCTTAGTTGTTTATTGTAGTTATAATTGATTTTACAATTTTTGTCTTTTAGTCTTCCTGCTCTATTCTTATAGTTGATCCACAGCCTTTGCTATAAATTTGCCCCACCTGTGGGATTTTCCCTTTCCTATAAATTCTCACGTCTTATTGTAGCCTTTCATTTTCCTCTTAGAGAAGACTGTTTAACACTTCTTTTAGCGTCACTTTAGAACTGATGAACTTGGTATTTTCTTGTCTGAGAAGTACTTCATCTCTTCTTCACTTCTGAAGGGTAACCTTGTTGGGTAGAGTATCCTAGGTTGCAGGTTTTTCCCTTTCAGCATTTTAAATATATCGTGCTACTCCCTTCTGGCCTGCAAAGTTTCTGAAGAAAAAAGAACTGATAACTTTGTGGGGATTCCCTTGTATATGGCTCTGTTTTTTCTCTTGCTGCCTTTAAAATTCTCTCTTTATAAATAACATTTGCCATTTTAATTATGATATGTCTTGATGTGGGTCTTTTCCAGTTCATCTTGTTTGGGACTACCTATGCTTCCTGTACCTGGATATCTGTTTCCTTCTTCAGATACATTTTTCACCCCATCCCTCTCTCTCTTCTTCTTGAGGGAACCCTATAATGTGAATATTATAATGCTTGATACTGTTTCAGAGGTTCCTTAAACCATCCTCATTTTTTAAAATTTGTTTTCTTTTTGTTATTATGATCAGGTGATTTCCTTTTTTTGTTTTAGATCACTTATCACTAGGTGTATCACCTCGTCTTCTTTTAATTCCTTCTAGTGTATTTTCATTTCTGTTATTGTATTCTTCAGCTCTGACTGGTTCTTTTTTTTTTTTTTTCCTAATTCCTTGTTGAAATTCTCACTGTGTCCATCTTTCTTTTCTCAAATACAGTTATAAGTGCTTTTATAATTAATGCTTTTAATTTTTTACCTAATTATTTAATCTTTAGGGGTGTTCTCAGCACTGTTTTTTGTTCTGCTATTTGAAACAAACTCCTATGTCTTCTCATTTTGTTTAAATTTCTCTGTTACTATGGAATTAGGTGAATAGTGACCTGTTGCAGTTGTGAAGGTGTGTGCTTGTGTGGGAGTGTCCCTGTGCAGTCTGTGTGAACTCAGTGGCTTTAGTGGGAGAGTTGGATCTGAAGTGAGCATGGATGGCGCTTTCCCCTGGTGTGTGTTGTCAGCTGTCACCTTTGTAGGAGGTAACGATGGAGATGGAGAGGTGGAGCCAGGGCCTCTTGTAAACCTGGGCTTCTCTGATGCTTAATGACTGACATCCCTCTATTGGAGGCAGGCCCAGCTCTCAGGGTGCTGGAGCAAAAGCTCTTTGGGTTGGATTCAGCCTGGTTCCATTCCCTCTAATTGTGTGCTTTCTCTTCACAGTGGCACTTCCACCCTAGAGAAGAGCAAGCCAGAGCTAGAAGGCCTGGTCTCGGCACTGGGTTCAGACTGTGTTTAATGCTGAGACAGTCCCAGCAAGCGAGTCAGAGCCCCAGGCAGTTTCTAGTTTGTTGCCTTCAGGACGCCTTGCAGCCAAATCTGCCTTTACCCTTTTCAGAGACCAAACATGGTTGAGCTGGCTCTACTTCCTCTGTATGCACATCCCTCTGTCTTCCAAAAACAGCAGCGTTGCCCTGGTATGGTGCAGCAATAGGGCAAGAGGGACTGCAGTAGGCACCCTGTGCAGGCAGGGCTGCAGGGTAGGATGGTTGTGAGAAACCATCTAGAGCCCTGGGCAGTTTCAATCTGCTTTCTGCCCCTAGCTCTGGGAGTGAGGAAATGTGTGTGCTCTTCACAAGTGGAGTCTCAGTTTCTTACAGCCCTCCCGTAAGTCCCACTGGTTTTCAAAGCAGCTGAAGGGTCACATTTTCTGGTGTTTTACCTAGGACTGGGGTGCCCAGTATTTGGCTTGAACCCATAACTCTCCAGGGAGGATCCCTGAGCCGGTGATAACCCCTTCATCTTCTGCATCCCCTCATGGAGATGCGAGTACCAGCATCACAGTTTTCTCTCCCTTCCTACTTGACTGTGTGTGGGCCCTTCTTTGCAGCCTTGGTTGTAGAAGAGCCTCCGATCTGTGCTCATTGGAAGCTGCTCCACACATGGTTGTATTTTTAATGTGTTTGTGTTGGGGGCAGTTGAGCTCAGCACCCTCTTTCCACTATCTTGAACTCCCTAACATCCCCGTCTACAATTTTTTAATTTCTGTCAACTTTTGTTCTTCACAGTCTTCTTTCACTTTCTGGAACAACCAGACACTAAGGCAAATGACTTAAGATATTGTAAATTATGTTTAAGGTGACACATCACAGGATGTAATTACTATTGATATAAAAATACTTGTCACAATTATAATTCAGTGTAGTTGAACATGAATTTTGTATTTTTTAAATCTTATACTATATATAGAAATAATCTTAATATCTTTTCAGTAAACTGGTACACGACATTAAAGAAGTTCAGATCAACTAATCTATGATAAAACTAAACTTATCTGAAAGATGAAACTATACTTGTATCATACTATGCATTGATAAGATAATGCAAAGACATATAGCTGTTTTTTAAACTAAATTATCAAATTAGTGTTTGATAATTTGTATAAAGCTTTACTTTAGTCATATAAACTTGTTTTCCACGGAAAAGAAAACTGTTTCTGAAGTTAAGACTTTTGATGAAGAAGGTCTTTTTCTTAAAAAGAATACATTTAAAATTTTAGAATATCATTTGGGGGGAAATCTTGGGAATATTAGGTTTATTTAAATGCTTATTAGTCTCTATAAACCAATCATAGTAGAGGTCCTTTATTTTAATTTATTATTATCTTCAGGAAGTAGGAAAATATTTCACTCTCACAGGGTGATATTTTTTCTCAGTTACAGAGACTGGGCAAAAAATACTGTCCTGATTTGAGTTCATAGATAGAAAAATAACAGATGAGAAAGAACGGCAAACAAATGCTGAACCATGCTCACTGGGGAAAGGCTGGCTTCCAGTTCTACCTCACAGATCACCAAGTGGTCAAATCATAAAACCGGATTCCCAGTTATTGCACCATTAATGCAGAAAATTATCAGTTATTTGCAAACCAAAACCCCGCTCAGACGTAGACAAGAATCAGAAACACAGAGTAGGTAAACACAAACGTTAGAGGACAGTGAGTCAGTGGGGGTAAAGTTCTGCTGCCATTTGAGATTTACTCCAGGATCCAAGAAAAGCTATGCCTGGGCTTCCAGCCCATGAGATATTGTTCATGAGTAGTACAGTTCAGTTGGCTCTTCAGGATCCACTGGGACAATTAACTGGAATCTCCACGTTGTCAAAGCATAATTTTCAAAAAATAAACCCAACTCTTAAACAAATATAAAATTAATAGATGCCAAAGATTTATTGAATTCATTAATGAGGAAACCGAGCGGGATACAGTAGATACACTAAGCATAATTTCTGTAGTATTTTTTAACTTAAGTTTTGACTATCTCAGTGTTTCATTTGGATTTTTTTTTTACATGTGCAATCTTTATTTGAAAACTTAAGATAATTATTTAAAGTATTAAAGACTGAACCCTAATCATGAACCTCCAAAGACCTACTAATGGGGTATAACTGTTCACAGTGAGTCAACATTAAATAGCTTCCAACTGCTGCGCTATTTGAGTTGTTTCGTTTTAAACAATTTTTCTTCCTTTCTTGCTGTAAGCTGCCAGTTTTTCTTTTGTCATTATGCCAATCTTTTTTTAATTTATAACTTTTAGAAACCAGATATCAAGCTTTGTTTAAAAATATTGCCAACTATGAGTTACTAGGTGCAAGTGAGATCTTGAGAGGGTCCTGTGTGCATGAAGTGTGTGTACTTCAGCTCATGGACCTTGTGACATCATTTTGGGCTGGTGAGTGGTCATTTTAACTTCCCAGTTCTGAGCTGTTTTCCAAGTAGAGGTAATGGATAAGGTACCTCTAATGGGCTGGGATGCTGATCTTTAGACAAACTAGATGTTTCAAAGACTAAAGAAATCATTATAAAGTAGACAAGATATTCTTTTGTTCATCTCATTTGAGTCCTGCCTGCCTTCCAGTAATATAGAGGTAGTGAGGGCCCTCTAGTTCGTCTTATGGTCCAAGACAGTCAAAGTCATTTTAAGAAGAAAAGGGGAAAATTAAAAGCTTAAAGCAAATCCTGCTGCCTTTAGGACTCTATTTGGCTCCATCACCAAAAGCATCTGTGTGCTATTGTGGAGAACTGGTGGATTCCCACAGCTTACTTTGTAGCAATCCAATGTTTTCTTTCTGGTTGATGACAGTCATCTGCAGTGCCTTGATAAACAGCATTGTCGCCATTTAGAACTATGTAGAACCACACTTGGCATTCATTTCTCCATGCATGGAACAAGTTGTAATATGATGCCCAGTCTCATGAGGCACCATGGAATAAGATTTTCTAACATTTTACATACTCTACCACCCTGGAGATGAGGTTGACTTCCATGGTATTTATTACTTGAGTAGGTGAAATGTCTGGGACAGCAATTGTCTGCAGTTTAGAAGATGTTTTGTTCTAATAGCCTCTCTGAAAGCACTTTACAACAAAAGAATTTTACGTTGCAAAGGGCTGGGACCGTGCCTGTCTTACTCACTGCTGTACATCTCTACCTCGTAACCAAGTATGCAGAATATAGAAGCAGTGTACACATGTTTTTAGAAAGAAAATGAATGGCATTCATTCTGGCTTTCCTTATTCTGTGGCTGAAGTCTGCACCCTTAGTTCCCAGATCTCAAACTTAGGTTTATGCACGTGGTTCTAGGTAACAGTGAAGCTGTCTACAAAGGGGTGCAAATAACTCAGCATAAATGAATTCTTTTTACTTCTAGAAATGGAAAAATTCCCTTCCACTTTTTCAATTAATAATAAAAATAAAAGGTATTTTTCTTTATGTTGAAAAATTTGTGGCATTCTTTGTAAGACCTGGTGCTGTTCAAAACCAAGGCTTGCATACTTTTGAGTAGACAGTAGGTGTAATGTTTTTGAAGTTAAATAAAAGTGTAATTGAGGATACCTTAGGAGTTAAAATATAAAATGGAATTTTATAAAAGTATATATTCTCTTATACATTCAGATCAGATCAGTTGCTCAGTCGTGTCCGACTCTTTGTGACCCCATGAATTGCAGCACGCCAGGCCTCCCTGTCCATCACCAACTCCCGGAGTTCACTGAGACTCACGTCCATCGAGTCAGTGATGCCATCCAGCCATCTCATCCTCTGTCGTCCCCTTCTCCTCCTGCCCCCAATCCCTCCCAGCATCAGAATCTTTTCCAATGAGTCAACTCTTCGCATGAGGTGGCCAAAGTACTGGAGTTTCAGCTTTAGCATCTGTCCTTCCAAAGATATCCCAGGGCTGATCTCCTTCAGAATGGACTGGTTGGATCTCCTTGCAGTGCAAGGGACTCTCAAGAGTCTTCTCCAACACCACAGTTCAAAGGCATCAATTCTTTGGGGCTCAGCCTTCTTCACAGTCCAACTCTCACATCCATACATGACCACAGGAAAAACCATAGCCTTGACTAGACAAACCTTTGTTGGCAAAGTAATGTCTCTGCTTTTGAATATGCTATCTAGGTTGGTCATAACTTTCCTTCCAAGGAGTAAGCATCTTTTAATTTCATGGCTGCAGTCACCATCTGTAGTGATTTTGGAGCCCAGAAAAATAAAGTCTGACACTGTTTCCACTGTTTCCCCATCTATTTGCCATGAAGTGATGGGACCGGATGCCATGATCTTCGTTTTCTGAATGTTGAGCTTTAAGCCAACTTTTTCACTCTCCACTTTCACTTTCATCAAGAGGCTTTTGAGTTCCTCTTCACTTTCTGCCATAAGGGTGGTGTCATCTGCATATCCGAGGTTATTGATATTTCTCCTGGCAATCTTGATTCCAGTTTGTGTTTCTTCCAGTCCGGCATTTCTCATGATGTACTCTGCATATAAGTTAAATAAACAGGGTGACAATATACAGCCTTGACGTACTCCTTTTCCTATTTGGAACCAGTCTGTAGTTCCATGTCCAGTTCTAACTGTTGCTTCCTGACCTGCATACAAATTTCTCAAGAGGCAGATCAGGTGGTCTGGTATTCCCATCTCTTTCAGAATTTTCCACAGTTTCTTGTGATCCACACAGTCAAAGGCTTTGGCATAGTCAATAAAGCAGAAATAGATGTTTTTCTGGAACTCTTTTGCTTTTTCCATGATCCATCGGATGTTGGCAATTTGATCTCTGGTTCCTCTGCCTTTTCTAAAACCAGCTTGAACATCAGGAAGTTCACAGTTCACATATTGCTGAAGCCTGGCTTGGAGAATTTTGAGCATTACTTCACTAGCATGTGAGATGAAATTGATAGCTAGTGGGAAGTTGCTGTATAACACAGGAAGCTTAATCCAGTGCTCTGTGACAACCTAGAGGGATGGGATGGGGTAGGGGGTGGGACGGAGGTTCAAGAAGGGGGATGTATCCCGTTGTTGTAGAGCAGAAACCAGCGTAACAGTAAAGTAATTATGAATATCTTAGAAAAGCATAAGGAATCACTTTAATTCAAAAACAGTGAAAGGGTAGTTATTCTATTCATAAAGCCTAAATTACCAATGAACATTACTCAAAATACATATATGTGTGCGTGTGTGTGTGTTCTCTAATCTCCCTGTGGTGGTAATATACAGATAGCATTTTAGAAGCCAGAGAGTAAACAACCTTGATACTTCAGTTCTATAATTAGAAAAACTTATTTGGGAAAACAAGAAGAGTGAGCATTGTCAGGTGAAAGTTACTCTACCTGCACATCTGCTCCTTGCTGCCTCCACTTCCTAGTGACTCCTGACCCCAAAAACAGTTTGGTCATTCAGACTGTTTTGTATTGTAAATTGGACAGCATTTCTTAGTTGGAAGCAGAATGGACAATGTTATAAGACTGCTTATGACTGCCTAGCCATCTTTCTTTTTTCCTAAGAAGAATGTGTTTGGAATCTGAAGGAAAACTTAAGTATTGAAAGCTGTTTTGTACTCCCATCTGACTTGAAAGGCATCTGCTTCCTGATGTGGCCTTTCCTCTTGCTACATCCTGACTATAGTTTTAGTTTGAGAAAAAAAAAAAAAAAGGTTGCACTAGTGGGAAGCGAGCCACTTAAACTGCAAATGGGGTGAGAGGTTGGTTTACTAACCAAATAAAGTGAGTGGCTCAGTCTTTTTAAAGGGATACTTGGAAATTATGACTCTTCCTGTATTCTGAGTTAGAATGTCCATCAGTTAATTGATTGATTTAATCTTCAGGTTTAACATAAGCTTTAGAATGATTTGTATCTGTGGAGCTGTGCTTTTCTTAGCTCTGATGTTTAAAACAGCTGGTCAGCTCTCTGCCTTCTTTCACTTTCAGGCCTTTGGATGGTTTATAGTCTGCTGCAGAAACACACTGTGAGCCGTAAATGTGAACTATGTATTTTTAAACTTCCTTACATTGAGAAAAACTTAAAAAAAGAAATTATGATATGTTGGATATTGGTCAGTACAGGATAACTTGGTAATACTGTATACTGTCTAAATAAGCTATCAGTTCTCTAAGCCAACTTCTTCCGTTTCTCATACAATAAGAGTGAATCTATAATTAGTAGATAATGTGAAGTATATAATATAAAGTAGACTGTTATCTGTCACCTTGGATCATGAGAGAATGAAGACTTTATCTTTTAAATGGCAAATTGCTGGCTTAAATGTAGATGTTCAGTAAATATTGAAGGAATTTATTCTTTGCAAACTAGAGTTGCCAACTATCCCCAGTTACCTGAGAATAAAAACAGTTATCCATCTTTTTTTTTTTCTTCTTCAGTTGGAGGACTAGATGGGTAGAAGAGGAATGGGAAGGGGGAAAGTAGCATTTAGCAATATCTAGTGACTCCACATTGGGGAGACATAGAGCCAAAAGTCTTAATATAATTCTGTGTTACAGGAGTCTATGACAGGTGCTGTTAAAAGCGAGTTCCTCTATACTTGAGAGCAAACCCTAGGCTCTTGTTCCAGTGGCAGTACAAGCTCTTTCCTCTTGATGGTGCCAAACATTTAAAAATCCCTGCTTAGAACTGAGGATGTGTACTGTATACCTCAGGTGCATAATTCAGCATTCTCAGGCTACATGCTGAAGTACAGAATGTAACTTAGACTAAAAGGAGGCCCCATATGCCACTATGTCACTTATGGGAAAAGTTGCATTCTTTTTTTAAAATGATAAATCATTATAGAAAAACATACAAACTGAATAAAAATGGAAAATACTATACGTCAGTATCAACAGGTATATGGGAGAGGGGAGATGAGAGAAGACTATTGATTCTTTGTAGGAAAAAGGATCTCCATATTTGTTGTCAAATTACTTCATATTTCTAAATTAAAAGCCATTTATTGACCTGCCTTTGCAGATCTCTCATCAAGTAGTAGATTTAGTGACTGCTGGCTAATTCTTACAATGAGAAATTTTCCCTCCCTGTTCTACAAAAGTTTATGGGAATATTTGCTATGAAGACTATTTTTAAAATTTGAGGTTGATTCTTTAAAAAAACAAAACAAGTCCAAAACAAGTATTTGAAATCAAACACATTCATCATTTTTTCAATGAATGAATTTTGATTCAGTCATCTCAATGTGTAGATGTGTAGGTTAAGACATTTAGAAGGCACTTTTAAAAAGCTTATATTTTGCGGGTAGCTGTATATTCCCATGCAATTAATTATAAGAAATAGTTCAGAGATCCTTTACCCAGTTTCTTCCATGGTAACATCTTGTACACTCGGGTACGATATAATAAGCAGTGTTACCAAGTCCAGGCTCCTACTGCTTGCCTCATGACATGCCAATAAATAAAGAGAGAAGTTGTTGGAGCAAAAAATAGCAACTTTATTCAGAAGGGCAGCAGACTGAGAAGATGGTGTACTAGTGCCCCATCTTACCCAAATTAGAATTCAGACTTCTTTTATACTGAAAGTGGGGAGGGGCTGGTTGTGGCAAACTTATTGCTGTTGGAATCCTTTCTTCTTGGAGCTGTCCACGTAGGTTAGGTCATGGTGTTCCTGTAAACCTCCAATAAGAAAAATATTATTCTTTGTTCTGCAATGTTTTATCTCTATATAAATGGAAAAGTATTATACTTTAAAAAATATGGCCATTGAGAATGGGCTATCATGTATTTCAGCCTATAGGCAAAATTCCTAACTTGTAGCAAAAGCAGTAAAATATAAAGGGTAAAGAAACAGATCTAATATGGAGTCAGATTTGTTCTTCCCTATTATAGCAGGGTATATGATGATATATAGCAGGATGATGATGCAGTCAAGACACAGAACAGTTCTAACACCACAAGGGTTTCTCCTGTTACCCTTTTTATATAGCTGCACCCGCTTTCCTTCTACCCTTATCTCCTCCTCAACCCTTGGCAATCACTGGTCTGTTCTCCATTTCTATGTTTTTGTCATTTCAGGAATGTTACACAAATTTAATCAGATACTGTGTAACCTTTTGCGTTTGGCTTTTTCCACTGCATAATACTCTATAGAGATTGGGTCAATATGTTGCTGTTGTTGCCTTTTCTTCAGCTCTAAGTCTGGGATTTATGAGACAAAAGGAAATCCTAGGGAATTTGTCTCTGCTTTTCCTTGAGACTCTAGTTTCCTAGCTTATCTGCTGCTTTCTCCCCATTTTTCAGAGTCTTATGTTTGTCCTATATATAAAATTTTCAAGGTTCTTAGTTGTACTTTAGTGAGAAGCATAGGGGAAGGGATCTCTACACCATCTTCCCAGAAGCAGAAATCAGTAAGATTGGTTTTTCAAAGTTCAGAACAGCCAAGAAATTTGGTAAAATCTAATTGACTGCAAGAGAGATATATTTCTTTGGGAGTATGTTCTTTTGAAGAATTTTGGTTTGGAAAAATTGATGTTTTTCTCATTCAAACTTGCCAAGACCCTATCCCAGATCTGGGATTGTAGTTTTGAATTTGAAAAAGAAGATAATTTTAAGAAAACACTAAGTACAGTTAAAAAGAACAAGTTTCTTCAGACATGTATTTCTTTCATTTTGATTATAGAATAGCAGAGCCAGAACTTTGAAAAGTTTGACTTTTCTATCCGCTTATGAAGACCAAGGCCTAAATCATGTCAAACAGATTATAATTTTTGAAAGCTGCCTTGGAAGAAAGGAGAATATCATTACTTTCCTAACAACTCAAATAAAGAAAGAAGACATGTCATTGTTTACTTGTAATTTCTATATGTAAAACTCTATAGCATGCTTTTTAAATTATAGCACACTGTATTTCCCATGAGGTGTATCTCCCATAGATGGTTGTATTGCAGTACTTTCAGTTGATATGTGATAGCCCACCCTTCTTTTTTTATTACATGTTACACCTTCCTACTTTTTCAATCCAGCAGCTTCTTTACATGTTAAAAGTTTATTTTTTAGGATAGATTTTCAAATGTGAAGATTGAGTTTGGGTATCGCTCATACACTGGTTTTGATTGAACAGAATAAAATATTACATAAAAATCTAAAAGTATTTCAGTGCGTTGCACATTGTAAACTGTAGTCTTTCAGGAGAAACAAACAAATCAAAAAGACCCTCTGGAACTTAGTTAAACCGAGGTGAAAATGTAAGCAAGGGACAGTACTATTGGACTTGTATCGTGTTTTCTTTAATGGGATGGAACAATCGCATAATTTCTTTAATAGAAGGGGCTCAAGCACCATGTAGATTTTCTTCTGAAATGGTGATGTAAGAGGAAAAAAGTACCTGGCATATTTTTCTTAAACACTGTAGAAATTATGATCATATTGATCACATGAATTTCCTTTATTTACAGCCAGTGTTTTTCAGTCTATAGGGAGAAGTGAATTGTTTTTCTCCTTCAATTTTCTGAGCAGAAGCAATAATGTTATGGAGACATTCATGATAGTCCTTTTCTTTCAAATGACATCCTGCAATATTTTAAGAGTAGTTCACCACAACTTGGATATTTTATAAGAGTAAAACTTTTCAAAACGTGCATGTCTGCCAGTTGATTTTAAATGGCAAAATGATGCCGGAAGGCATCAGGAAAGGACTAAACTACAAAAAATCCTAGATATATGGTCAGAGATTGATGTAAGTCTGCCTAGCAAATGCAAGGAATAACTAGAGGCAGAAAAAGAAAGTTAAGAAAAGATTCTTGGATTAGAAAGGAACATGATTAATTTAATAAAGTGGTAGTATTCGAGGACGTGTCTCATGTAGATGAAAATAAAGTATTACCTCAGCATACATTTGTATTATATGATATGTTATTAAATTACGAAACATATTAATATTTGTTGTAGTTCAGTCACAAAGTTGTGTCCGACTCTTTTGTGACCCCACGGACTGTAGCCCACCAGGCTTCTCTGTCCAGGGGATTTCCCAGGCAAGAATACCGGAGTGGGTTGCCATGCCCTCCTCCAGGGGATTGTTCTGGCCCAGGGATAGAACCCGCGGCTCCTGCCACATCTCCCGCATTACAGGTACTTGTTTACCATTGAGCCACCAGGGAAGCCCGTATTAATATTTAAATATATTTTATCATTGTGTTGAGTTAAATATATTATATACTTATATTTGTACATATTTTCTAAAGTATAGGCTCCTCCAGAAGAGGGACATAGCCAAAAATAATAGTGGAAACAAACAGATTTAAGGGAGCTGTTGACACACCACTTAGTAATGTAATTCTTTTAAAAAATGATCAGGAGTGTGAGGATTGATTTATAAAATGGCATTAGGATAACTGAATTTCTTTGGGTATGAGCAAAGGCAGGATATGATAAGTTCCTCGGGTATTTGAATGAGGCATGTACTCACAGGGCAGGGACACTAATTACCTCTGGCATTTAAGGTGAAGCCAGAGACAACGTGAAATAGAAACCTGGATTCTACATCAGGGGTGAAGTGTGTACTGGTTAGAGATGGAGTTTTTGGAAGGTAGTTCTTTCTAGAAGTTCTTTCTAGAAGTTCCATGGACTTATGCTGTGCGGAATGTATGTTGCTTAGTAATGGTGGGGTTAGAGGGACCAAATGGCAGTGACTGACAGAAAAAGATTCCTTCCTCCCTGGGTTACTTTGGCGACTGGGCTCAGGCACCTAATCTACCACAGGGAAGAATTCTAGGCCATGAGGGAATTCTTTCTCTTTCCAGATTGGCAAAGGAACCTCATAGTCTATGAACTTTAAGGGAGATATTTGGCTGCATAAGATATTTTTCCTGTAGGCCACCAGTGAAGCTTACCTGAGCTTTTGTGTCCAGAGTTTTTATTGGACTTCATAACACAGGCATGACTGATTGACTGCCTGTGTGGTTAACTTCTGTCTCCAGGTTGATTGATACCACATGACCCAAAGCATGTGTCACCCTGCTTATTTAACTTATATGCAGAATACATCATAAGAAACGCTGGGCTGGAAGAAGCGCAAGCTGGAATCAAGATTGCTGGGAGAAATATCAATAACCTCACACATGCAGATAACACCACCCTTATGGCAGAAAGTGAAGAGGAACTCAAAAGTCTCTTGATGAAAGTGAAAGTGGAGAGTGAAAAAGTTGGCTTAAAGCTCAACATTCAGAAAACGAAGATCATGGCATCTGGTCCCATCACTTCATGGCAAATAGATGGGGAAACAGTGGAAAAGGTGTCAGACTTTATTTTGGGGTGCTCCAAAATCACTGCAGATGCTACTCCTTGGAAGGAAAGTTATGACCAACCTAGATAGCATATTCAAAAGCAGAGACATTACTTTGCCAACACAGGTCCGTCTAGTCAAGGCTATGGTTTTTCCAGTGGTCATGTATGGATGTGAGAGTTGGACTGTGAAGAAAGCTGAGCGCCAAAGAATTGATGCTTTTGAACTGTGGCGTTGGAGAAGACTCTTGAGAGTCTCTTGGACTGTAAGGAGATCCAACCAGTCCATTCTAGAGGAGATCAGCCCGGAGTGTTCATTGGAAGGACTGATAATAAAGCTGAAACTCTAGTACTTTGGCCACCTCATGCGAAGAGTTGACTCATTGGAAAAGACCCTGATGCTGGGAGGGATTGGGGGCAGGAAGAGAAGGGGACGACAGAGGATGAGATGGCTGGATGGCATCACCGACTCAATGGACATGAGTTTGAGTGAACTCCGGGAGTTGGTGATGGACAGGGAGGCCTGGCATGCTGCGATTCATGGGGTCACAAAGAGTCGGACACGACTGAGAGACTCAACTGAACTGACCCAAAGCATCCACATGAAATCATGTGGTCTTTCTGGAGTAGCCAGCCCCCACCCTCAGAGAAAGGTGTGGCCAACCTTTCCCTAATCAACAAAAACACTCTTATCAGTTATGACGTAGATTACCTTCGAGAAGCCAACAGCAGAAGCAGACCTCTCTAGTGTGATATGATAATTTCTAGGTCCATTCATATTGCTGTAAATGGCATTATTTCATTCTCTTTTATGACTGGGTAATATTCCATGAACATGAGTTACCAACTCAGCAACAACAATATTCCTTTGTGTATATATATCTCACATCTTTATCCACTCATCTTTCAATGGGCATTGAGGTTGCTTCCATATCTTGGCTATTATAAATAGTGCTGCAATGAACATTGGGGTTCATGTATGTTTCTGAATTATAGTTTTCTTTGGATATATGTTTAGGAGTGGGTTTACAGGATCATATGGTAACTCCATTTTTAGTTTTTTAAGGAATTTCCATATCATCTCCATCAGATCAGATCAGATCAGTCGCTCAGTTGTGTCCGACTCTTTGCGACCCCGTGAATCACAGCATGCCAGGCCTCCCTGTCCATCACCATAGTGGTTACTAAAAGGGAAATTTTAACAAAGGTTTCACTCATGATTAAGAATTGGTACTTGATTTTCTGCATAATTTATTTCTATAATATATTCACTGTCCAAGGGCTTAGGCGGCTGTTGATTACGAGAGCACTGGGTGGGTTCAAAATACTGATGAGGTTCCTGACGAGGGCTGTGAACTACAGTGGGGCAATGCCAGACACATTCAAATCTGAAAAGAAAGAAAGCTCTGTGGTCAAAAGACACAGCCTGCAACATTTTTTTAATCATTAAGTGAAAGAAAGGTGCACCATTTTCTTCAGGTTTATTTGTTAAGCTCTATGGTGACTGCAGCCATGAAATTAAAAGACGCTTACTCCTTGGAAGGAAAGTTATGACCAACCTAGATAGCATATTCAAAAGCAGAGACATTACTTTGCCAACAAAGGTTCGTCTAGTCAAGGCTATGGTTTTTCCTGTGGTCATGTATGGATGTGAGAGTTGGACTGTGAAGAAGGCTGAGCCCCAAAGAATTGATGCTTTTGAACTGTGGTGTTGGAGAAGACTCTTGAGAGTCCCTTGGACTGCAAGGAGATCCAACCAGTCCATTCTGAAGGAGATCAGCCCTGGGATTTCTTTGGAAGGAATGATGCTAAAGCTGAAACTCCAGTACTTTGGCCACCTCATGCGAAGAGTTGACTCATTGGAAAAGACTCTGATGCTGGGAGGGATTGGGGGCAAGAGGAGAAGGGGACGACGGAGGATGAGATGGCTGGATGGCATCACTGACTCTATGGACGTGAGTCTGAGTGAACTCCGGGAGTTGGTGAGGGACAGGGAGGCCTGGCATGCTGCGATTCATGGGGTCCCAAAGAGTCGGACACGACTGAGCGACTGATCTGATCTGATCTGATCTGATGTCCCCTTCAGAGCTTCCTATGATATATGGAGATGAGGAAAGGGAAAATGGAGAGGGAAAACAGTCTAAATGTATTTTAAATAATTTGATTCAAAGGGAGCTACATTCTAAATCCTGAACACCAATGTTTTAGGTCATTTAGATATTTAGACTCTCTGTTGGTGCCTTTTCAAGAGAATGCACAGTAGGTTGCTTGTTTGGAAAGGTGGGTAGGAATTGGAGATATCAAAGAGGGTAGCTTCCTAACTCACCAAGTTGTCAGGTGAAGCGTCAAAGGAAATTGAATTTTAGGAAGAGAGCCACACATCTCAGGTTGCCCATCCCAGTTTTGGCTTGCTGTCCCAGCATAATTATTAATAGTGCTCTATTTGATTCTCAAAAGCATCCTGTGCAGAATGGCCGCCCTTGTTTCAGGTCATGCAGAGTGGAGAATATCGGCGTGATGAATGGGAAGGATGAAGAGAGCTCAGGGGAGAATTATGAGGGCGATTCTGCTCAGGGTTTTCCTTAAAAGGCTTCTCATGCTTTCCGAAATGCCTCGCAGACCTTTCTTCTGACGCACTCCTCACCATCAGTTTATTTTTCTTTGGTGCAGCTTCTGACGGGGCCAGTGCATCTCGGCGCAGTCCGGATTTCTGTTAGACTCGTGGGCAGCAGTGCTGCATGAGTGTGAGATTCAAGTCTGAACAGATTGGCTGTGAATGGGGTGATAAGAATAGAGAGAAGCACATAGCAGTAGACCAAACTTCCTGTGCACTCGCCTTGGAATACTGTTTCACCATCTGAAATAGCATTCATCTTAAGGCTGGGATCATTTATTCCCTCTGGAATTAAGCAATAGCGCTGGCAGCAAAAAAGACTATTTTGGGAAGGAGAGGTAGGAGGAATTTTGCCATGAGTACAGACTGGGCAGAAGTACCTTTCATGCTTTTGAGGACTGCACTGTTCATTAGCAACTTGATTAATAGAAATTGACAACTTTCCTATAATCCCAAACATAATGAATGTCAAGGCATACATACTGTCCTCTATGAAGATTAGCAAAGACTGTGTTTAGATGCTTTGACTTAATTCACCTACACTGCAGAAAGAGAACTTTTCCTTGGAGATTAGCCTCTAATGCAGATGCTCTTGAGAATGGGTAAATTATAACATCTTGTTCCTATCCCCTTCCTCACTTACGCCTTCCAGTTGTTTTTGCATATTCCCATGCAGACTTTGCTAGATTGTTAGAGAAGTTTAAAATAAGGCAGTGAATGCTGGGCCACTGCCACCCCCCACCAACTCCGCCCCGCATACACACGCTCCCTCCCCACAAAGCTGAGGTGGGTAGGACTTGGCAGCTGGTGGCAGCTGCAGAGATAAAATAAGCATCGGGACTCCTGGATGGACAGGGTGCAGAAGCTCCTGCGATGAGGTTGTGCAGCTGAGTGCCTTCCATGAGACTGAGGCCATGAGGACGGAGCTGCAGCTGGAGTCCAGAAGTTCAGGCAGTGAAAGGGAGGTGGGGCTTATAACAACCAGTTTAATAGTCCTTTTGATCAAGTTATTGCATTTTTGGAGTGTGGAAAGTACTTAAGAAGACAGATAAAAGTCATTTCATGCTAATTTGTCGTTTAATGGATGTATTTAATGAAAACCAGGGAATTATGTTGGCCTTTTCCTATTTGATTTTCCTATTTGATATTCTTCCACTAATAAAGAGTAAACTGCCTTCAGAATTTCGTCTCTACAGATTTGCTGTAAAATATTAAAAACAATAGCCCAGGGCTACTTAACATTTTTCTCTTTTTTTACTGGTAACCAGTTTGGAAAATGTTTCTCTGTGGAAGACTTTAGAATCCTCTTTTCAATGTGGTAGATGTAATGACAAGAGATTTTTTTGCTATTTTATTTTTTTTCTTTTCACTTTGGCAATTGAACTAATGTGAGAGAAGATGTTGAGTTTCCTTACCCCAACAGTGCTGTCTAGGTTTATGATAAGCATTTTGTAAATTATATCCCCTTGTTCACAAACATATAGTTAATTTACTTAAAGTCAAAAATCATAAATATATACTTCTTTTTCTGGGGAGCTTGGTGCAGTGTCAGTTAGTGGTACCATTATAGACATCAATGGCTGGTATATTGATTTTTTAAAACAAACTATCATTTTATAGTTCAGCTGAATGATTCAAATATTTAATGGTCTCAGAATTTGAAATATATTGTTGTCTTCCTATCTGGACCTGATATTGAATATTCTTCATCTTCCTACAACATTCTCTTTTTTAAAAAATTATTTTAATTTATTCATGTGAGAAATTTGTGGGAAAGATCTTTATATCATGACAAGACATAAAAGTTTTCAAAGTTTTGAAGCATTTCAAGAAAAAAAATAAAGAGCTAGTTATGCCTTTCAAATTAAACCTTTTTTAAAGTAGCATTTTTCTTTTGTGCATCTAAACGGTAGAATGATATTTCTATAGAAGGTTAGAGAATTAGTTTTAAGTGCAACTATAATACTAAGGCTACAATGATGAAAGATATTGTTGAAGGTAGATAGTAGAGGGAGGCAAGGGGGTGAAGAT
The DNA here is from genome assembly GCF_027580195.1 of Bos mutus. Classification (NCBI taxonomy): domain Eukaryota; kingdom Metazoa; phylum Chordata; class Mammalia; order Artiodactyla; family Bovidae; genus Bos; species Bos mutus. Next base: position 55,777,264 of record NC_091617.1, read on the forward strand.
TTCAAAAAGGAGATTAAAAAAAATTTTTTTTAAGTGTTTGGAGAATTGACAAATCAAAAAAGGTCTCACTAAGTGCTAGTATGTGCTAGAATCAGCACTGGGATATACAAATAAAGAATTGAGTTTGGGAGGAACATCAGGCATTGTTGTTAAACCAGGTTTCATCTGGATTTTATAAATGGATTCATCAATGATAAAAAATATCACCAGCCAAGTGTCTGTGGGACTATGTGTGGGTTGAATTCACCAGTGGTCCCAGCCTCTTCTCTATGTGGAGTTGCTCCCTGCTCACAAACTCACCGACCTTCTGTCCTCTGTGTTCTAGGAGAGACAGCGTCTGGAGACCATCCTCAGCCTCTGTGCTGAGTACACAAAGCCTGACAGTCGTGTGTCCCCCGGCACCACCGTGGCAGATGTGCAGAAAATCAATAAAGAGCTGGAGAAACTGCAGCTCTCCGATGAGGAGTCTGTGTTTGAAGAAGCCCTGGTGAGCCCGGACACCAGGTACAGGTGCCACCAGAAAAGCGCTCTCCACGACGCGGACCTGGCAGGCTTTGGGAGCCTCAGTCAGAGCAGTGCCAGCTTCCTCCCGCCACGGGGCGCCAGGAATGATGAACTGCTCGGGGACCTCGCCAGGACTCCCCCGCCGCCCTCCTCTGCCTTTCTGAAAGCTTCCGGCGAGTCTGCTTACCTAAGTATCCTACCAAAGGTAAAGCCGGCCACACACAGAGATTAGATACAGGGCCCGGACCGTGCATCTGCCCTGGCCTAGACATTAGGGGTCTTACTGCTTGTTTTCCAGAATGTTTGCAGTGAAGCAGCTACTCTGGTGGCTCAGACAGTAAAGAATCTAGCTGCAATGGAGGAGAACCAGGTTCAGTTCCTGGATAGGGGAAGATCCGGTGGAGGAGGAAATGACAGTCCACGCCAGTATTCTTGCCTGGGAAATTCCATGGTCAGAGGAACCTGGTGGGCTACAGTCCATAGGGGTCGCAAAGAGTCAGACACGACTGAGCGACTAACACTAACGCTAGCTAAACAAGGTGCAGCAAATTCTAGTGTTTCCTATAAAGTAACACATTTAGACTCTAGAAAATGTAGCAGTACAGAAAGAGAAAGAGAAACAGTTTGACTTTTCCCTATCCCCTCTGGTTGCATACCTGAGAGATAAACACAGAGGGTCTTCCATACCTTCCCAATATTTCTGTGAACATGTGGCAATATAAGCATATTGAATTTATATATATAATACATATATTATATATATAAACATATACACAAGTATAGTGTTCTGCATGATGTTTTTCTCCTATTGAATGTCTTGAGCATCTTTGAATATTATTATAGACCGTTCTACCTCATTCTTACTGATGGTCAACTAGTATTTTATTGTTTGGAAATACTGTTTAAATTGTTACCAATATTTTACTAATAAAATCCATATGCAGCAAATATTCTGGAATATATATACTAGCACAAATTGTGCAAATGTGTCTGTGGAGTTGGTAGGTCAAAGAGGTTGTGTATTATTCATTTTAAACAATATTTCCAACTTATAATCTCAAAGACTGTGTGTATTTCCAGGTGACTCTTGAGAAGAGTTTATCCCTGCACCTTGTTATTTATACACTTGCCAAAGTATGTATCATCAAAATTTTCAATTTGCTAAGTTAATTATGTTTTAATTTGCTTGCCAGTTTAACTAGCAAGAATACTGGAGTGGGTAGCCATTCCCTTCTCCAGAGGATCTTCCGAACCCAGGGCTTGAACCAGGGTCTCCTGCATTGTAGGCAGATTCTTTACTGTCTGAGCCACCAGGGAAGTCCCCTCCTCACTGGATCTGTATTGATCTGTATCAATAAATCTGTTTCTGTTTTGTTATGTTTATTTTTTTAGGTTCCACATGCAAGTGCTAATATGCAGTATTTGTCTTTCTCTGGCTGACTTATTTCACTAAGCATAATATCCTCCAGGTCCATCCATGTTGTTGCAAATAGGAAATTTTCCTTCTTTTTATGAATATTTCATTGTCCATATTTACCACATCCTCTTTAACCATTCATTTGTTACACTTAGGTTGCTTTCATTTCTTGGCTATTATAAATAGTGTTGCTATAAACATTGAGGTGCATATATCTTTTCAAATTACTGTTTTTTTTTTTTTTGTTTTCTTCAGATATATACCCAGGATTGGGATTTGCTGGATCATATGGTGGTTCTGTTTTTAGTTTTCTTGAGAAAGCTGCATGCTGTTTTCCATAGTGGTTTGCAGTTTGCATTCCCGCCAGTAGCGTGCTAAGGTTCCCTTTGCTCCACACCCTCACCGACATATGTTATCTGTGAACTTCTTGAGGATAGCCGTTCTGACAGGTGTGAGGTGATCTCACTGTGCTTATGACTTGCATTATTCTGATGATTGGCAATGTTGAGCATCTTTTCATGTGCCTCTTGGCCATCTGTATGTCTTCTTCAGAAAACTGTCTATTCAGGTCTTCTGCCCTTTTTAAAGCAGTTGTTTTTCTGATATTGAATTATATGAGCTGTATATTTTGAATATTAACTCTTTATTGGTCGTATCATTTGCAAATATTTTCTCCCATTCAGCAGGTTGTCTCTTTATTTTGGTGATGGTTTCCTTTGCTGCGAAAAAAAACTTTTAAGTTTAATTAAGTCCTGTTTTTTTTAGGGGGAGGGGGTTCCCTTGTACGTGACTCTATTTTCCTCTTGCTGCCTTTAAAATTCTCTTTTTAATCTCTAGCTTTTGCCATTTTAATTATGATATGTCTCAAAGTGGGTCTCTTTGAGTTCATCTTCTCTGAAACTACCTGTGCTTCCTGTACTAGAAATCTGTTTCCTTCTTCAGCTTTAGGAGCTTTCAGCCATAATATCATCAAATACATTTTCTACCCCTTTCTCTTTTCATCTTCTGGGACCCCTGTAATGTGAATGTTAGAACACTTGATGTTGTCTCAGAAGTCCCTTGGTTGGTTTTTCTTGTTGCTATTTATGATTGGATGATTGCATTATTCTCTCTTCAGGATTTCTCATGTGTTCTTCTGTATCACCCAATCTGCTATTAATTCCTTCGAGTATATTCTTCATTTCAGTTGTTGTATTCTGGAGCTCCGTTTTTTAAAATATGTTTTAGTTCCTTGTTAAAATTCTTATTCTTTGTGTCTTTTTTTTTAACCCAATTCAGTTGACATTCTTATTACTAATACTTTGAACCCTTTTATCTGGTAAATTTTTATCTCTGTTTCATTAGGATTTTCTTCAGGTCTTTCTTCCCCCTTGTTCTTTCATTTGAAACATTTTCCTTTGTATTCCCATTATGTTTAACTTTATGAAATTTGTTGAAATATTTACCTATCCTGATCTTGAATGGGGTCTCCTTGTGTGTGAGTGCCCCTATGCGGTCTGCAAGTGCCCAGTGGCTTTGGTGGGAAAAGCTGGATCTGAAGTGAGCAAAGATCCCATCTTCTCCTGGGGTGTGCTGGCAGCTGTTATCTTGGTGAGAGGTAGGGCTGGAGATGGAGGGGCTAGAGCCACAGCCAGGGGAAAGCTGGCTTCTCCCATGTTCAGTGGCTGTCACTTCCCTGTCTGGGTGTCAGCAGAGCTCAAGGTGCTGGACCAGAAGCCCTGAGGGTCGAGTCCAGGCGGGTTCCTTTTCTTCTAAATGTGCACTCCCTCCCCCGAATACAGCACCTCTGTCCTGGTGGGGAGCTGCTCAGGAGCAAGAGAAGCTAGATCAGGCACTTGTTGCAGACAGGAGCAGTTGTGGGAAACCAGCCAGACTCTCCACACTGTTTTCAGTCTGCTTCCTCCCCCTTGTTCCCTGGAGCAGGCAGACGTGTGCACCTGCTCTTCGTGAGCAGAGTCTCCGCTTCTTAAGCCCCTCCTGTAAGTCCCACAGTTTTCAAACCAGCTAAGGGAACTTGTCTTCCCTGGGTTGGACCCTACGGCTGGTGTGCCCTAACTTCACAGGGGGCATCTCTGAGCCCATCATATCCCCCCTCCTCCTCTGTGTCCTGCTTGGGGCATGGGTCCTGCTTGCTTTCATCTCCTCTCTTCATGCCCGATTCCATGTGGATCTTTACAGCCTTGCTTGTAGCAGAGCCTTTCCTCCAGACTCCTGTTTGTGTCCAGCTAAAGCTGGATACATCTAGATGTATCCTTGATGTGTTTGTCGGGATGGTGAGCTCGGCATCCTCCTACTCTACCATCTTGATCTCCCTTGTCTTCCTTGTCACTGATTTTTTTAAAAAATGCTTTGTCTCAGTACTAGGAGCTATTGTGGTGATAAGGACATTAGTCTTTTATCATGAGTCGTCTTCCCCTTGACATTATTAATGACTGTTTCAGATATATTGGACATTTATCAGTTCAGTTCAGTCGCTCAGTTGTGTCTGACTCTTTGCAACCCCATGGACTGCAACATGCCAGGCTCCCCTGTAAACTCCCGGAACTTGCTCAAAAACTCATGTCCATTGAGTTGGTGATGCCATCCAACCATCTCATCCTTTGTCAGCCCCTTCTCCTGAAAAGGTTGTGTAAAGAGTTTCTATTTGTCCTCCTTGCTTTCCTAGAGTATCTCCTATTATTTACATCTTGCCTAAGTATGATGGTGGGCTTCCCTGGTGGCTCAGATGATAAAGAATCTGCCTGCAATGCAGGAGACCCAGGTTCCACCCCTGGATCAGGAAGATGCCCTGGAGAAGGAAACGGCAACCCACTCCAGTATTCTTGCCTGGAGAATCCCATGGACAGAGGAACCATGGACAGAGGAACCCTACAGTCCATGGGGTCGCAAAGAGCCGGACACGACTGAGCGAGTAACACATATAAGTATGGTACATTCATCAAGATTTATGAACCAATTTTGATATACAATATTGACTAAAGACTGCAGTTTACATTAAGGAGATCTTCTCATATTGTATGCTTCCCTGATAACTCAGATGGTAAAGAATCCACCTGCAATTCAGGAGACTTGGGTTCAATCCCTAGGTCAGAAAGATCTCCTGGAGAAGGAAAGGGCTACCCATTCCAGTATTTTTGCCTGGAGAATATTATGGACAGAAGAGCCTGGCGGACTGCAGTTCATGGGGTTGCAAAGAGTCAGACATGACTGAGCAACTAAGCATACACACACTTCATAGTGTATGGTTTTGTTGGTTTTGACAAGTGCAATGTGTAATATGTCCATCGTTGCTATCTCATACATAATAATGTCATCACCCTAAGAATCTCCTGGATTCAACCTATTCATTTCTCTTCCCCGCTCTCGTGAAACCTTGTGAGCCATCATTCTTTTTATTGTCTCTATAGTTTTGCCTTTCCCGGTGCAACAAAACTTTTTGAATGTTTCTAGTCAGAAATATACCTACCTATAGAGTTCGCCCGTGTATTCATCAGGACTCTGGAGTGTTCAACCCTTGTTTCTTCTAATGACTAGAAGAGTAATTCTCAAAGGAGAGGAATTCTGAATAGGACTTCTGTCTCTCCTGCTAGAAAGTTGCAGTGGTTAGAAACTAGGATGGGGGGTAGAAATAAAAAATTGTTGGTGTTCAGGCAAAGTAAATGACCCATCATTTGAACATCTGAGCTGTTGTCATCAGACATGGGGCTTCCTGCACTTTTTATCTTAAATCCTTTCACTCTTTTCCTTCAGAGATCTGCCAAACTTTTGTTAAAACAGTGAGCTGTGTGCTCTGAGGACTAACTTTTGGGAGACCCGTTTCCTCCTGAAGGGCTTCCCAGGTAGCGCTAGTGGTAAAGAATCTGCCTCCCAATGCAGGAGACTCAAGAGACCTGGATTCCATCCCTGGGTTGGGAAGATCCTCTGGAAGAGGGCGTGACAACCCACTCCAGTATTCTTGTCTGGAGAATCCCATGGTCTTGTCTGGAGAATCCCATGGACAGGGAAGCCTGGCGGGCTTCAGTCCATGGGGCAGCAGAGAGTCAGACACAAATGAGCGTCTAAGCATACACACACACACTGTTTCCTCCTGAAGAGGGCTGTGACAAGAAAACTGTTGGATATAAATGAGCAGATTTTGACAGATGTTTCTCATTGCCCCAGTACGCTTCTGGGAAATAGGAGGACTTTGAAGCTTGGAACATCTTCCTTACAGCACACAGCGGAACCCTGTGTCTCCTTTAGAGACAGGAACCATCAAGGGAACCTCTGGGTATCACACAGCAGCTTTGGCAGAGTGCAGCTGAGAGGCAATGGGTTCCAGGGAATGGGTTTTTCATTTTTGATTCTCTGAAGACAGACATATGTTACCTTGAGACAGGAGATAGAAGAATCTTAAAAAAAACTCCTGTTTTTTTTTTAAATGGTCTTCCTTTTTGAGTGTTTTTGGATTATTTACTTAACAAAGTACAGTGTTTGTTATTATTGATCTGAGGAGTAATGGAGAAGAATGTGAAAAACACAAAGATTTTAATGATATTTAGAAAGCCTGAAATTCACCATTTTGACTTTGCTTTTATCTAACACTTAAAGATGCAGATGACCTTGGAAACATGCTCTTTTTAATTGGCTTTATGAATCTGTCTACCACCACCTGAGGTGAAAGCTGAAAACAACTCACTCTTTTTTTTTCCTTGCAGTTTTATTGATATATAATTGACATACAGCACTATATAAATTTAAAGGGTACAGCCTAATGACTTGACTTACATGTTTTGCAAAATGATGGCTGCAGTACATTTAGTTAATTCCATCTCCTTGTGTATTTGCCAAAAAAATATTTTTTCTCTTGTGGTGAAAACTTTTCTACTCTTTTTGAGTAATCATGTAATCATTCTGTCTACAGTGGAAACCTTTCACACTTGCAACACTCTCTGATCTCAAGAGGTTTCTAAGTTAATCTATCTGATTTTTTTTATGGTAATGTATAAGGTTCCACTGAGAGTGAAGTGTTTTAATAAAATCATATATTGTGCTTCCCCAGATGTGCTGTTTTTGAGTTAATTCCATCCACATGCACACAGAAAGGGGAGATAGGAGTAGGAATAAGACAATTTCCATTTACCGTACCTGCCCCTCCTTTTTTGCGTATTTCTTCTTAGAAACCTGTTGAGATCAGAGATCTGCACACACACACAAGGAAGGGTAGATGCAAATTGTCTTGTCCCTACTGTCTCTCCTTTCTGTGTGTGCAGATGGAGTTAACACAAAAACAATATATCTGGGTATGCACAATATGTGTGCTTTTATTAAAACATCACTCTCAGTGGAACCCTGTACATTACTATAAAAAAATAAGATAGATTAAAATTCCACTTTTTTCTGTCACCACAAACTAAAGCTGTTTAGTGGCTACCACACCCTTGGTACTCTTTTGTTTTTTATTTGGATATAAATGAGAGTCCAATATCCTCATCCCTTTCTGTTACAAACCAGAGTTTTAGAACGCCCCTTGAAGATTTTCCTTTTTATAAATAACAGTAGCAAAAGTCAATACCTAGATAACTTTTACTGCTACAAACAGACTATCAAGTTGTCTTTTATTAGACCTATTGTGATAAATTTTCTAGAAATGTTGAGTTATACAGATACTTATAAGTGCCACTGTTACCTATCAATATAGTTTTGCAGATTGTTCAGTTTTTCTTTTCTTTTGATGCTTTGCTTCCACCAGTGAAAGATATTTTTAAATCATGTTGGAAGTTGAAACCTAATATGAAATGTTGACCCAACAGGATACTGGCCTTCTTGAGGCTTTCCTGCTAGGATTACTCCTCGATGATTTAGGAATGCCATTCACTATTGCAGGCATTCCTCATGCCCTAAAACTGGCCACCCAAGCCTTAGGACAATGAGATTAATTGTCTCTGAAGAAAGGTCACAGATTGTTTTATTAGTTAATGAGATACTGGATTTAAGATGACAGTTTAAAATCTAAATATCAGAAAACAAATAAACAGAGGGCTTGAAAGGCCTTCTAATCTTTGCTCTAGTCAACCTGAGATGTGTAACTTCTCAATGGTTAAATTTTGAGAAGCAGTAAAGTAGAGTTAAGAATAAAGAATGTTAATAAAGAATAAAGAAACAGACATGATGCCTATCTTCTTACAGTAATTTTTAGGATTGTTAAGTACGTTAAATGAATTTAGAGACACAAAATGTTAGTGATTTCTTTGGTTAATTTGAATGTTATTTTCGGTGGTTAATGAGTAATCTTCAGCAATTTATGCATTATAACTTGGCTGCTGTTTCCAATTTGCAATTGTAAAATTATATAATCATTGACTTACTGGTGCAAAGAAATTGCTTCTTTTTCAAAGAGAGATAAAATTAAATAAATAATGCCTATATTGGCATCCCTTGCCTTATAGAAAGACTGGTCTCCACCAGGGGATATACAAAATAACTGACTTGAAATTCTTGAAAAAAGAAGCTATTTTCAATTTATTGTATCTCTTCTTAAAATAATTGGCAGTCATATTTTGGCTGTGTGTATGATCTAAATATTCCTTTCTTTTCTGGGCATTTGTCATAACTCTGTTCAGAGGTGTAAGTATGCCCTGTCTCACTTAATTTCTTTGCTAACTTTCTCATTCCGTGTCAGTTTTTCCATGACATAATTTTATGAATAATGGCCAATATCCTATTTCATGTCACAAAAGCTCATTGGCCCAGTTAGTGTCTTCATCAGTACATAGGTAAGTAGTAAATAATAAGTAGCGTGCTAATGCAAAAACGGAAACATGAAGTAACTTGGTATTAATTTAGTAATTTTAAATCATTTTGAGGGTTGCCAAAGTAATAAAGTAATACTGTCCTGCTTTTTAACTTTATGGAACATATCAGTGAGGTGGGGCCAAATACCATGTCCCCATTTACCATCTTATACTGAAAAGAATTTAAATAAGGATTGCTCATTTGCAGATAGCCCTAGCAGTGGGACCCAGCAGAAACTCTGCAGACTTGTAGGAAGTGTATTCCCTTGGAGATGGGAGAGAACATGGAGCTTGTAATGAAGGTAGCAGAGTGCCCAAGAGACATTCCTGAGGAAGATGTCAGAAGTCTCTTCTAGATTCTAGTTCTCTGCACTCCAAACTTTATCTGTAACCTGAGAGAAGTCACTACAATCTCTGTGGACTACAGCTTCCTCATCTATATTACCTCTTAGTTATTTTGGTTTTAAAAGGACATGAATTTGTTCACTGAACCTGATTTGTAGAAGCTTACCTGAGACGCTGTCTACTGGGGGTCTCTGGGACCATGCAGAGTTCCAAGTAAATAGTCACAGGGATGCTTTTCGAGTTCAAATAGACACAGACTGTGAAATGCTAGACTTGTGACTGCTTTATTAACTGGGAAATTCTGGCACTGAAGTGTGACTAGCCCTTTTATGTGTTGATTAATCACAGACCCCAGAGGGTATAAGTGAAGAACAAAGGATTCAGGAGTTGACTGCGATGGAAGAGACCCGGATAGCAATTCTGAACAACCTTGAGGAACTTGAACAAAAAATCAAAGATATAAATGACCAGATGGAGGAATCTTCCAGAGAGGTACAAACCACGAGTTCACTTATTACCCTCTCCCAGTTTTCTTTCTTTCCTTTAGCTTAAATATAGCAATACCTCTTAGGGCACAGGCCTTGGGTAGGCCAGAATACATAGAGGTCAACATGAGCAAATATTCATGGAATGGGTACATATGTGGGGTATATATAATTGCCTTTTTAAAATGTTTCTTCTTTCTGTATTTTTATTCATCCAATGAGATAAACAGAGGAAGCCATTTTTAATATATGTTATTTAACTGACTTTGTCTTAACTGGTATATGCTTTCTGACCTGCTTCAAGATCTATCAGCTGAGGTACCATATATTTAGACGTTTAAGCTCAAATCCAACAAACGTTTTTGTAAGCATGTTAAGTATGAGTTGAGTATCATCTTGGCACTATGGAGGGATTTACATGTGAATCAATCATAGACCTTACTTTCCGGAGGTTTGCAAACCTCTAAAGGAGACAGACATATACAGTATGCTGCTGCTGCTGCTGCTAAGTCGCTTCAGTCGTGTCCGACTCTGTGCGACCCCATAGACGGCAGCCCACCAGGCTCCCCCGTCCCTGGGATTCTCCAGGCAAGAACACTGGAGTGGGTTGCCATTTCCTTCTCCATATATACAGTATAACTACAGTTAAAGAAAAGGGTGATTTTTTCATACCTCCATGGAGTGAGAAGGAGGCGCTCATTCTGCCCAAGACGTATCTTCATGTCTGTTCTCACAGCTGATGCAGACAGCCCATGTGTAGAAGGGAATGCTCATCTGTCATGTACAGACCCTGGAAGCCCCTCCTGCTGGCATTGCTGGAAATGCAGTGCTTGCTTGATGGACTGAGTGTAGTTTTCACTTTCTGTGCTCTAGGGACAAACAGAGATAGTGACTGCTCTCAAGATGGTTCACACTTGAGCCTGAATCTAAGCAATTAGGCAAAATTACCTTAAGAAGTAAGCGAAAAGGAGGGGAGGGTATCATAGAAAAATTAAATTAAAAGATAGCCAGCGTTCTTAGCAAGTATATTCTGGCCTCCCTACTTTCTCACATAAGAATGCTGAGTCTCGCATGGACTCTCTGGAGTGTTTACTGGGCTCCATAATCTGACTGATAACAGTAGTACTTTTTGCCATTTGTACCTGTTAAAAATACACCTTTAAAGAAGGCAGCTGGAAATTTCCCTGAAGGTGAAACATGTCTGACCTTTGTTTGTGTCTTCAGCTGGATATGGAATGTGCTCTCTTGGATGGAGAACAAAAATCGGAAACAACTGAACTTATGAAAGAGAAGGAGATTTTGGATCATCTAAACAGGAAAATCACAGAACTGGAAAAGAACATTGTTGGTGAAAAGACCAAGGTAAAAAGAAAATTATATTTGATACAAATATTTCGGGCAAAATGGTGGTCCCATTGATTAAATTTAAATGTTGTATAAATTGTGGTTTTGGATTTGTATGTCCTGTTCCAGGAGACAGTGACACTAGAAAAAAGTCTTCAGATGAGGTAAGTCGTTGCAGACTAAGAACTATCAGGTTCTTAGTCAGAGCAGCTGATGCTGAGATAGTAGAACCTGCTTAATTTTTGAGTTGATATTTGTGGCAGTTTATCCCTCGTGAGATGAGTGAATTGCTTTTTTCCATTAGCCTTTCTGCTCTTCTGATTCCACTTTTTTTTAAAGAATCATTTTAGTACTTTGGAACTTCTTTACTACTGGTGCCCTGAAAGGATGGCTTAAGCATTTTCAAATATGGTTGCCTCATTTCTTTTCATTTTTCTGTGTATTAAAAAGGTGAATGGGAACCATTCATCTCATCTGTCTTGCCTTGCCATTGGCTTCAATACAAGTGCACCGCTCTTAGAAAAATACATTGGGGTTTTCAGGGGATCCTCACACACTGCCAAGTGAAAACTATGAAATACAGTTGACACTTATTTTGGAAAAAGTTTTACTTACACGTTTTAGGCCATAGCCTAAATGTTAGCTGATCCCTCCTAGGGAATATGAAGAATTACTTGGAGTTTTTAGAATTCAAGGTAGTAGTTGGGTTTTTGGTTTTTGTTGTTGTTGTTGTTTTTTGTTTATTTCTTCTGGAAAATACTTCATTTACTGTCATCCTAAATTCTAAGTCAGCTATAGCTAAACTCAGCCTAAATTAAAAATTAAAATTACAATTTGAAAAAAAAAAACAAAAACAAATGAGCTTACATTCTTTCTTGATCATCGAGTTCTCCTCTAAACTGAGAAAAAGAAAAATAATTTCATTTTGAGTAAATTCCACTGGTAATATGTGGAGAGGATTTCTGCTTCATGTGGCTTCCTTTTTAGGCTTCTCTTTGTTTGAAACCTATAAATAATGGCATTTGATCTTGGTGCCAGAGGGTGAGCTCAAAAAGATATTGTCAGAAATTAAAGTCAGATTAAAAGCTACATATCAATTTCTTGGTTGCCTGCTTGTCAAGATTCAACTGCACATCTTTTTCATGGTAAAGTTTATGTATGTGCCTTTGTGCTCCAGACTTTGAAACAGTAAAGAATCCATTTGAGTAGTGGACATATTTTTCTTTAAAAGCTCAAAACCATATGAAATCATTGATCGTCTAGTTCTGCCGAACAGGAATATTATGGTTTCCAAAGATTCTGCACTGATACAGCAAGGAACTTTTGTTGGAGGCATCAGGTGTCTTTGTTTTGGTGCTTACTAGTATTTTACTGTTTATGTCAAACTGGAAAGCTTGTGGGACATAGGAATGGGGTATCAGATTCTCTGTGAACCTGTCTGCCTTCCCCGTCCGTGTAGTTGTTTGTCTTTGTGTAACCCACATATGACACAGCCTATAAATTCCATACACAAAAGTGAAGTAAGTTGAGTGAGTGCTAAATCTCACTTTTCAGGGCCAGTTGTGTGATATTCTCCAGACTAAGGTGGAGATGGAACTCTAGTAACATGGGTGGAAACAAACAAAGAGGAGGCTACTTACATTATTGTTCTTTATTGTATCCTTCCTATTATTATTTTGAAGAGAGGGGACAGTGGGGGCTTGAAGTATAGAACCAGCTCACACAGCTGTTAGGGGATTAGTTGGTCTCGGAAGGTGGGATTATTGTCTGTCATCACATGGTATGAAAAATGACAGAAACTGGCTTTGGGTGAGAGATTCCAGAGGAGAACGAGGGAAGTGAAAGCAGTTACTGCATATTCTTGACAACCAAACTCAAATAGAGACTGAATACCTCTTGGCAGCATCACTGTTTCTCAAATAAAGTTACTCTACTGTTTTATGGCATGGCTATTTCATACCTTCCCTCTGTTCAAACTTCTAGTCCAATTTCCTCCCCTTGGCTCTGAGATGATCTCACCACCTACTTCACTTAGAAATGAGAGCATTTCATCCTCACAAAGAAAGGCTCATGTGTGTGTGTGCTAAGTTGCTTCAGTCGCGTCTGACGGTTTGTGACCCCACAGGCTGTAGCCCGCCAGACCTCTCTGTCCATGAGATTCTCCAGCCAAGAAAACTGGAGTGGGTTGCCATGCCCACATGCCATGCCCTCTTCCAGGGGATCTTCCCGACCCAGGGATTGAACCCAAGTCTCTTATGTCTCCTGCATTGGCAGGCAAGTTCTTTACCACTAGCACCGCCTGGGAAGCCCAAGGAAGGCTCTTTTCCCCTCAAAGACCAGTCCCTTTGTATGTGCCCAGGGTACCGTCCCACCGTCTAGAGGTTTTTTGGTCCTTCTGTTCCCAGCTCCCCCCCATCCACTCCCTCTTTACTGGACCTGTACTGCCAGTATGCCAACGTTATTATTTTTAAAAATTGGTTCAGGATGGGGAACACATGTACGCCCATGGCTGATTCATGTGAATGTATGGCAAAACCCACCACAATATTGTAAAGTAATTAGCCTCCAATTAAAATAAATAAATTAAAAAAACAAACAAAAATTTTATTATTATTTAAAAATAAAGTTCCTTCCAGTGACTATCTTAGCTAGTTTCTCTTCAGCTGTAGCCGAGCTTTTCAGTTTTCTCAGTACACTGTATGATCTCTTGCTCAGTTAACCGTTCCTCCCATTCTTGTTCCACTGCTCCGTCAGATTTGCTCCTGTTCATACTACTACCTTAGTGCAGCCTAACCCACCTACTGGGTGCTTTTCAGCCCTCTTATGAGCACACTTCTGTTCAGCGTTCAAGATAAGGGACAACTCTTTTCCCAGGCACTACCCCCTACCCAACCCCTTTGCCTCCAGTACCTCACTCTTCTGGCTTTCCTTCCTGTCCTCTTACTTTTCTCTCTGACATTTCCGTCTGAGTTCCCCTTGCTTCTTCCTCTGCCTCTGCCCAGCCAGTTGTTAAGAGGGTCTCTGATCTGAACCACCTTCTTCTCTTTTTTTTTTAAGCAAGATCAAACTTTCCCAGAAGTTAACAGAAAAATTCTGTGCCTTCTCATTGGTCTGAATTAAGATAATATGCCTTGACTCATTCACTTTTTTGTTTAAAAATTGAGGTGTAATTGACATATGATATTATATTAGTTTCAGGTATCAACGTAATTATTCAATATTTGTGTACACCGTGGAATGATCTCCACAGTATGTCTAGTTAACACCCACCATCTCTTGTTGAGAACTCTCTTCTCTTGTATTTTCACATTCTTTTATAGCCAGAGCTTCAAATAACCTGTATGCACTGGTTACTGTCAAATGTATGTCTTTAGTCCACAACCTGTTTCTGAACTTCTGACTCATATCCTGTAGCCCAGCTGATATCTCCACTGAGAGATTTCTCAGGTATTTCCAGCTGAACACCCCGTAACTGAACTCTTGATCTCATCTTTCCCTTTGCCTTCCATACACCTCCCCTACTTCCATTCCTGTTTTTCCTCTAGTTTTCCCACCAGGAAATGGCATCTTTATACACCTATATGCCCAAAGAGAAACCTGGAAGTAGATCTTGATATTTCTTTCTCTATCAACCCCACTTCTAATTGATTACAATGCTATTTTTCAATTACTTTAACTTCTCTGCATCTCCCCTAATAGCATTCTCTTCAAAATCATCAACATTTCCTTTTGAGTTCCATTTCCATTTGCTTCCCTTCAGCCCATTTTCTTCACAGCAGCCAGTGTGACTTTTAAAAAATATAAATTAGGTCACATCATTCTGATTTGTATTCCCCTGTATTTTATATGAACCTAAATTCCTTATCTGTCCTGTTTCTATTACTTTTCTCCCCTCTTCACATCACTCACATGGTGGCCTTCTTTCTATTTGTTCAAAGATCCACCCCACCCTCTGTCCCTGCCAAGGTCCCTTGCAGATAGCTTCCCTTGCCTGGAATCTCCTTTCCCATATTCTGTGTCTGGTTGGTTCTGTCTTTCAAGGCTTGAGCTCAGTGTTAGTTTTTCAGAAAAACTCTACCAGCCCTTTCCAGCTCAGATGGTATGCTCTCTGTTGTTCTATCAGTCCTTTCACAAATCACATTTTATCATTTATATTTGCTTTGGTTTTGTTAGATATGTATTTCCCTCTCTAGCCTGTGAAATAGAGGCAGGCACTGTTACCCACTGTTTATCCAGCTCATAAGAGGTGCCAAAATACCGCCCAGTATTCTTGGGGAATATTGTCCTTGGATCTTCTGCTAACAGCGAGTCCTGGCTGAGTCTGAACAGAAACGTGGAGCCAAACACCTGCTTAAGAGCTACGTGCAGCCAAGTTTCAGGACAGCTGGGATAGTCTGCCCAAGTGCTCATGCCAGGCGGCTCGTCGAGCCAGGGCGTAAGACAGAAGAAGGAAGTGGCCTTTACCCTTTTGGATCTCGTTTCCTTTCCCATACACCTGTTGCTGCTGTCAGATATAAACGGTGGAATGAGAAAACCAAAACCTGGAAAGATATCCCTGTTGGGCAAACTCCAATTCAGATGTCGGCAGCACATCCTGAAAGCCTGGCTCTCATTTTTTGGAGACAGGGCCTGGAGCCATAGGAGAAAAGTTTAACATCGCATGAGAGTTCAAATCCTGGTGTGAAATTATCGACATTGTTTCCTTGGCTCTCAAGATCAGACTTTAATGTTATTTCTTTTAGCTTATTTGGGAACTATCATTCTGTTTTCCGTGCTTAGTATAAATTGATGTGTTTCATAGGTGACCGCTATTTATTATATGGTACTATACTATGCTCACTTGTGTCTGACTCTTTGTAACCCCATAGACTCCATGGAATTCTCCAGGCCATACTGGAGTGTAGCCTTTTCCTTCTCCAGGAGATCTTCCTGGATTAAACCCAGGTCTCCTGCATTGCAGGCAGATTCTTTACCCTCTGAGCTACCAGGGAAGCTCAAAATATAAACTACAGACATAATAATATAGACAACATAAAATATAGACAGTTTTTAATTATGTATTTGTTGAAAATATATACATACATATATGTATTGTGTATATATATGTGCACATATATATGTGTACATGTGTGTGTGCACACACACATATATGTACATATGCATATATGTACAATACATGTTTGCAGTAGCTCCCTGGACTGCCCTTTCATTGCCCTTATGGGTACCATTGTCAAGCCTGTCAGTGTGCCTGTTTACAGGTGGCTCTAAGCTGAAGGCCATTTGCCTGTTGCATTCTCAGAGAGTGGCCACATCACAAGTAGAGTCTCTATGAGCTTGGATGAACCCCAAACAAAAAGAAGGATCAGGGTTGAACACCAACTCAAAGGGGATATTTATTTGAAGCAGTAAACATAAAGCCATAGTATTTTCTTAGAGCAAGAGAAAGGAGAGAGACTTGTTGTTAACCTCTGCGTTGGAAAACTATTTTAGTTTGATGGGCTTGGTGACTGGGAAGCCACCAGAACTGTGAAGCTCAGTTTGGGCAGAGCTGGAACGGCTTCCCTCCCCCAGCGCTTCCGCTCTCTAAAGGCAAAGCCTCATTTGGACTGCTGGATGTATTTCTGCATTTGTTTATGTCCATTTCCCTTCTGTCTTTGTCTATTTCTGACAACATAAAAAATTCAGAAGCGAAAATAGCTTTTCAGTGTCTCTATTTTTGGATTATCTTCTCATTCCTACCCCTGAGCATATGACAATCAAAAATTAGTTGTACTGAAATTAAATAAAATGGTTAAGGAAAGGCTTTGCTCACATAGTCTTGTTGAAGTCTTTCCTATCACCCAGATGGGTCATCACAAAGTTCAAACCATCCTTCTGTTTTAAGATCTGTCCTCACACAGATAGACTGTGAGACTTTGTAGCAATCCTGGTCTGCATACTTTTGTAGCTAAACACACTTAAATGTGGGAACTGAAGCTTAAATCACTCCATGCCATGCAGCGTGTTCCTGAGTGAAATTTCCTTCAATTAGTTGGCTAATTTTTCTGTAATAAGCCTCGTATCTTAAGTGGTTAATTGTATTCTCCATTATCGTCTTGCCAAAGTACCTGTTACTTCCTCCCCATCCTTCCTTCTGAGCCAGGAGAAGACTGAGCCTGCCGAGAATTCCGTGCAAAGTGTTAATGCCTGTTGGGTGCAGAGTCGCTGCCAAGTCACAGGCAGTGTTCAGAAGAGACCCAGCCCTTCCCGTGCCTCTTTCTTACATTTCAAAGTTAGCTCCCTGTTTAGAGGAAGTGGAAATATATTGTGGGATTTGGGGATTAGGATTCCAGATTAGGGTGATTTTTTTTCCTGATGATTATTTGATTACATAAATTCATAGTGTTCTGATTTTCCAGTGTTTTCTACACTAAACATCCATCAATTGTGCAATTAATATGTCAAAAATCAACAGAAAAAAAAATCCTCTGAAAATAATATAAGAATGTGCCTCTCAAGAGGGTTTTCAACAATTACCCATCTATGGACATAGGTCCATGATCTTTCCTCTATAATTCTGAAAAGTTTTGTAGGGGAAAACATTTTTTTTAGTCAGGTTGGCATCAAAACTTACGGTTGCAAAACTTGACTTGGACTGATATTCATACTTGATATGAATATTCATAAGTAGCAGAAATAGAAGTATATTTGATTATAGGGTATTGCCCCAGACCTCACTGAAAATGCCATATAGTATATGCTTTATAAACTGTGTTACCTCAATTAAATGCAGGATATTCTGAAACCTAGAACACATTTGGCCTTACAAATTTCAGATAAGTAATTTTGGCTCTAAAACAATTGCCTGATCTTGAACCTCTGAGAATGCATGCCTCTTAAACCTCCCCATGTGGTTTAGGAACTGGAAAGAAAGAGACTGGAAGGTGTATGGAGAGGACTTTGAATGGGCCATCCTTAAAAATGATGGCTTAGAGGGGGTTTTCCTGGTGGTTTAGTGGTAAATAATCTGCCTGTAATGCAGGAGACACAGGAGACTTGAGTTTGATCCCTGGGTTGAAAAGATCCCCTGAAGAAGGGCATGGCAACCCACTCCAGTATTCTTGCCTGGAGAAATCCGCATGGACAGAAGAGCCCAATGGACTACAGTTCAGAGACTCGCAAAGAGTTGAACACAACTGAAGTGACTGAGCTCGCACCCATGCATCCTTAAAAATGATGGCTTAGAGGGCCTTCCCTGGTGACTAAGCGATATAGAGTCCCCCCAGCAATGCAGAAGACACAGGTTTGGTTCCTGGTCTGGGAAGATCCCAACATGCTGCAGGGTAACTAAACCCTGCTCCACAACTATTGAGCCTGTGCTGTAGAGCCTGGGAGCCTCATCTCCTGAGCCCACACACCCTAGAGCCTCTGCTCCACAACAGGAGGAACCACCACAATGAGAAGCCCTCACACTGCATTGAAGAGTGGCCCCTGCTTGCCACAGCCAGAGAAAAGCCCATGCTCAGCCACTAAGAACCAACACAGACAAAAATAAATAAAAGGATACATTAAATTA
This sequence comes from Bos mutus, assembly GCF_027580195.1. NCBI lineage: Eukaryota > Metazoa > Chordata > Mammalia > Artiodactyla > Bovidae > Bos > Bos mutus. The sequence continues at coordinate 55,795,687 of NC_091617.1, forward strand.
TTAGCTTAGGTATTATGAATTTTAACGTATCTGTGCATCAGTTGCAAACTTGACACAGTGTTTCAAGAAACATGGCTTCAGTACCTCTTTGTGCTGGATTCTGTTCTGAATACTTTGGAAATTACAAATATGAATTTTAATTTTTCAGAAAACCTTTATCAAGCTAATAGGGCTGCCAGATTTAGGGCTGCCAGGGGATCTTTCCAACCCAGGGATCGAGGCAGTCTCCTCCATCGCAGGTGGATTCTTTACTTGCTGAGCCACCAAGGAAGCCCCATCTGAAACATACTTATATTTAAAAGCAGGTTTTCCTCGTAGCTCAGATGGTAAAGAATCTGTCTGCAATGCAGGAGACCTGGGTTCGATCCCTGGGTTGGGAAGATCCCCTGGAAAAGGAAATGGCAACCCACTCCAGTATTCTTTCCTGGAGAATCCCATGGACAGAGGAGCCTGGCGGACTATAGTCTATGGGACTCAAGAAGAGTCGGACATGACTTAGCGACTAAACCACCACCATACATTTAGAAAATCATTTGTTGTTCATCTTAAGTTCACATTTAACTGGGTTTCCTCTATTTTATCTGGCAACCCTATAAACTAATGAAGTAGGCATCTTTACAGGGTAAACTCAAACCAAATATTAGTTAGATGTAGTAAAATTATGTTTTTATTGGCATTCAAAAATTTTCTGTGTGGTAGTGAAATTATAATAGAGCCAGCGAGTTAAATTTCAGTTCCTTCCTTTGAGACTACAACATAGAGAAAATTTATTGTCTTTTAACCAGAGATTTGACAAAATAAAGTCTTGGATTTTTAAGTTTATTCAAGGTTATTGGCAACTCCTGTGTACATGTTCAAATTACTAAGGTAAATTTATACCTTCTCCTGATCATTGGTATGATTAGAAGACAGTCATTTTACTTCTGATCTTAAAATTTGTCTTTCCTCTTTGAAAGCATTTTGGATGTTGGAATCTTACAGTTCTTTTGGGAAGAGGGGTTTACTTGAGGCATTTAATCTAAAAGTAAAAACTTTACATTTGGAATGTTACTTGTAAGAGAGGACTTTTATACTATGAAGGCAAGGTTCTAAGGTCAAATACCTTCAGAACAAATTTTGATGGATTCTGTATTTTGTCCTAAGTCTTCATCCCAGAAATCAAATTTTAGTTCATTTTGTAGTTCTTTGGCTCTCACATTATTCTGGTTGGCTGAATCAGTGATTCTGGTTACGTATGAGAAAACCTGGAGAAGTTTTTTAAATGTTTCATCCCTAGCCTTACATCTCTGGAAAATAGTATATTTAAAAGCTCTCCCAGTGTATTCTAATGTGGTCAGGGCTGATAAGCACAGAACTACCTAGATTGTACTTCATAGGGACAGTGATCAACTTACTTCTTTTCTCTTTCTCTAGTCCGTTTACAAATATTTATTGGCTGAGTGAATGAACAACTCACTGGGAAAGCAGATGTAAGCCCAACTCTATACAGTGCTTTTTACTTTCATTTGCTGGTGAAAAATTTACCTTTGGCCCTGTATACACTTTAGGAACATCAGTCTTCAATATGCAAAATAGGCAGAATCTGGCAATGAATTTATGACCCAACTGGATTTTTGCCAGTCCATGTAGAGAAGACAAGGCAATTGGAAAACAATGGAGGCAGCCGTGTCTCTAGGGAAGTCATGTACTGGTCTTTTTTAAATAAATGCCCCCCTGTACATCTGCATCTTCCTGGACTGTTCTGATTCCTGAAAGATTAATCTTATTCTTTCAACAAAATAATTTAAATTTGTTAAAAATATTAAAAATGCAGTTTAAATCATTCATTTCCTGAAAATGGATTTATGAATCTAAGAAAAAATAGGCTGTCTCCCAATGTGATGTGGCAGCCTGGATGGGAGGGGAGATTAGGGGAGAATGGATAAGTGTATGTCTATGGCTGAGTTCCTTCACTGTTCACTGGAAACTGTCATAATATTGTTAATCGGCTATAGTCAATAGAAAATAAAAAATTTAAATTAAAAAGAGAAAATAGCACTGTAGTAATTAAAATAGGTGACGTTACCAGTTTGAACCTGGGGAACGAGGATGATACCTGGTGTTAATGTGTTACATGTAAAAAGCTAGACTCCCCAAACCCTGGAATGTCATGAGTGATACTTTCAGCTCTAATCAACCGCTTGCCTAGAGCTAATTTTTCTTTGAAAACTTCCTGGACAATAATTAGAAGAGAGGTATATTCATTTCTTTCTGGCTCAGCTGTTGGTCTACTGTTGGCTCTTGTAGGAGTGATATCAGCTCTGCGCCCCCTGTGATTTATAGCCTGGCCCATCTGCCACTAGTGCCTCTTCCATCCTTCCCCTCACTTCCTCTGCCCTAGCTTTAGCCCCACTGAGCTTTCGCTCTGAGACCGAGGTAGTGGCCACAGCACTACTGAGAACCACAGAGAAGCCGCAGGCGGTTTTGGTGGTTCCCGCTTGCGTAATTCTTGTAACCGCCTCCTTGTGTGGAATTGCCAAACGTTTTGAGCACCTCAGAAGGAAGGCACTATGTAGACACAAGGTATGTTTTCCTAGTTGTTTATTTGTGCTTATTATTAACAGTTTACAAATTGAGAGCATTAGCGGAATAGTTGGGTTATTTCTTTGGAATTAAGACCTGTCTTTTAGGCCTTTTCATATTAGATGTTTCAGTGTTTTCTATCATACATGATTTTAAATCTTAGGGCTTTGCACATTTGCTATTTGATTGGAATAAATACTTTTCTTGTTTACCTTTCTGTTTGGAACTGGAATGGGTGCAAATTCTGATGATACAGTACTTGGAAACAGAACTCTTTGTGGATAAAATTCTTTTGCTATGTAATAGGGCAGTCTTTGATTTGCAAGTAAGGGAAATAGAACATTTTCTTAGCCAAAAGACAACAAGTGTTCTGTATTGTTGGTTTTATTAAGGGAAAAAATGATTAATTCTGAAGCTAAAGACTGACTGGTACTAGTATATTCAATTTTCTGTGAGGTAACACTTGAGAATCCTTTATTCTATGAAAGACACCATTGCTTCTTCTTACTCCTACACAGCAGCTGTGCATAGTGAGCATGCTTCACATTAAAGACTCAGGAAACTTCCTTTCTTTTTTATTGTGAGATCTTAATTCCCAGACCAGGGATTGAACCTGGGCCCTTGGCAGTGAAAGCACCAAGTCCTAACCACTGAGCTGCCAGGAAGTTCCCTTGTAGGAAACTTTCTAGATTGTCTGCTAAAGTCTAAGTTGTAGAATCATTTTTAGGCTGATAAATGAGGTAAGAGTCTCAGTTTTATGACTTCTAGATTTAATCATTTCTAGAAAAGCACTTTTAAATCAAAATATACATTTCTAAAATACCCTCAAAATTTAAAAATGTAAGCCAAAAGTGGAGACTCAAGTGCACTGATGTAGGTATTGATGTCATATAGTTTTAGACTTAAAATACAACATCTTTTATAAGGAATTTACACATATGTTTACATAGGAAATCCCGACCATTTGGATGAAGAAATGAAAGCGGTATAAATTTATAGGGCTACTTCAAATCTTCATCTTTCAAAAAAATTTTTTTCTGTAATATGCTTGGAAGCCAGCTTTATTTCTACCAAATCAATAGTGAACATAAGAAAGTCAAGTGGTGGTATTTTGCTTATCAAAGGGGCAGGGAACAGTGACAGAAGCAGGGAGATGTAAAACAGAATGCAGCTTTTCTGGTAGCACCACGGAAAGTGAGTAACCTAAAGGAGGGCTCCCAGGTGGCTCAGTGGTAAAGAATCCACCTGCGAATGCAGGAGATGCAGGTTTGATCCCCAGGTTGGGAAGATCCCCTGGAAAAGGAAACGGAAACTCACCCTAGTATTCTTGCCTGGAATATCCCGTGAACAGAGGAGCCTAGCGGGCTACAGTCCTTGGGGTGGCAGAGTCTGATACGACAGAACACACACACCTCAACTCTTGGTGGTGTACCATTCCACTGAAGCGCTTTAGTTTAGGCTGAGATTATACAAGGGGAGAATTAGATCTGAAAGTTACTTCAAGGGTCCAGAGCATCATAAAAGGAACGTAAGATGGGAAAACTGACACTTTTGTTTCTCAGTTTAAGAGGCAGCCTTATAAGACTGTGTAATAGTGTATTACAGTATTTGCCTATTACACCCTGGAAAACATCCAGGGTCACTTTGGAGTGTGTGACTGGGAGGGAGGTAGTGCTATCTTCTCTTTTCTTGTCTGTTCTCTGACTCCTTTACTTTTTCCCATAGTCCTCGTTTCAGTTATTTTTTATGTCAGTCTTTATAGAGAAGTCCTTATCTCCACAATAAATGTCACACCTTTAGTGTATCTAAACTGTCTAACAAGTCTTCCTTTTGCTGCTTTGTCAACCTTGCATTTTTACTATCTCTCTCAGTGTCTGAACTAGATGATCTCCTTGACAGCAGATTTTCTAGTTGCTTAAGCTCTGAGGTTTGCCAAAGAGCTGAAACTTCCAGATGACTGGAGTATCAACTTATGCACCTAACATGCCTCTAAGCTGAGAACAAAATTTAAATAGTTTCCAAAGTTTGCTTAACACATGCCTTCAGCAAATTGGACTCTGACTGTGCTCAAGGTAAATCCTAGCCATCCTTTGTTTGGTTCCCTGGCAAGTGACTCTCTGCAGGGCTATCTTAGGAATTTGGTTGGCATTTCTTTTGTTCTTTGTTCACCATTGACCAACATGACCGTTGCTTCCTCTGCTTTTGTAACATGGTGGCAGGAAGGAAGGGAGGAAGGAAAGACGGGGATCAGTGCCAGCACCCAATGGAGTGGGCTGGGTTTGGAGAATGCAGAAATGGGGCCCCTTGTCTTTACTTCCACTTAGACCCCCTTATCTTAGTCACTAACAAGATATGTTTCTACATTCCTAGGATGTCTGGAGTTTGTGAGTTTGTTTATTTGTGTTATCCATGGGAAATGTTCACTAACGCCTGCTTGGGGTGTGAAGGTAACTTCTGTTTTCTGATTTCTGAACTTCAGGAGAAGGTAAAGCTTGATGCTGAAAGGGAAAAACTAGAGAGGCTTCAGGAGCTTTACTCCGAGCAGAAGACCCAGCTGGACAATTGTCCTGAGTCCATGAGGGAACAGTTACAACAACAACTGAAGAGGGTCAGTAGCAAACAGGAATGTGCTAGTTGTTTTTTTGTTTTTTTCAATAAAGTTCCACTTACCTTTGACTCCCTCCTTCACATAGCATAAATTTGCATAAACTCTGTTCATTAGATAATGTTTTAAATAGAAATATGCATGCTGACAGTACATATTATTCCTTGCTAATCGGTTATAAAATTCCTTCTTGGAATCCTTCACCTCATTAACAATGCAAAAACATTTCTAGTCCTTCTTTGAAACAAAAGAGAGCTGTCACTGATATGTAACCAGCAAGACTGTAGCATTTAAATCAGCTGACATTGTTTCCTGCATTCCATTCTCTACTGCATCTTGAGTACTAATTTCCCTTGTATTTTTTTCCCCCCGACAGCTTAATTTTATACTCCTGTGCACAGATTTTTCTATTCTCTGGTTTGCTCCCCACCACCTCTCATCATTCTGTTTTTCTTTTCTTTTCTTATTCTTAGTGTCATTGAACTCATTAGCATGATCACATAATCAAACAAGACCCAAGATGCAGGGCATTCAATATTCAGGCTTCATAATTTTTTAAAATTTTATGCAGCATAGATTTTCTAGTTGAATTTTATCAGGCTGTTCTTCGATCTTTAATACTGGCAGTGTTGAAAAGACCTTGCTACCTGTCTTCCTAGGTGGATAGTTTTGCAAACACTAGGAAGACCACTTCATATTTCATAGCCTCTTGACAGCTGGGTTGTTTGCTCTAAACAGCAGCCCAGATAGGCTGTGACTATGGGGAGTCAGTCATTAATAGTTCTGGATCTCTAAAGGAGTATAATAGTAATTTGTCCTAAATAAGTAACATTTTATGATTCCACAGGTGTAGGAAAAACTAGTTTTACTCATATTACTATGTTTGTGCCTTCTTGGAAATGGGCAACTTGGTAAAAATCAGTTAAGATAGTATACCCTTGAAAATATTTAAGATGACCTTGAATACAAAAACGTTTGATACCCCTGAGTATCACTAGGTTATGAAAATTTATAGTTGAAGCTTTTCAAGGTATTGCACAGATTGAAAGAATCTTTCAGTATAGAAAGAAACCAGTACAGACAAGTTAACTACAGCTTAACAATTCTAATATTTGTAATTTGTACAATGTTGGATTAAAAAAAATTTCAAAACTGTTTCTTTCCCTTCATTGATTTTATTGTATACAGCTTAATTTGCTGTAAAAAGATAAAACTTCCTGTTCCTCAGTGTCCCAATTCACTGAAAGTCTTATGATAAAAATGATTGGAAAAAGAAAAGTATTTGTAAAGTTATTTTAGTTTGTAGTTTTTTTTTAATGTGTTTATGCCAATTCACAAAAGAGATTGGGAAACTGATTTTTTTGTATTTGTTCACTATTTTTCAGTTTTTGTTATTGCTAAAGATTTTACACAGTCACCATAATGCTTTATTTAGAGTCAGAAACATGGTTATACATTTTGTTCTTCCCTTCCTTTAGTTATCTAGTTATTGCTTGTATTCTTTATAAATATCCAAATAAAAATTGGCAAATTCTATTAATAACTTGGAGTCAAGCATAATATAATTAGTTTGCTTAATCTAGATACTATAAGATAACTCATAAATTTCTGTATGTTCCAAGGATTTTGACTACAAAAGATGAAAGGAAATGATGCAGACAGCCTATTCCACTAATCGAAGGCAAAGACTCCTTCCTCTTCCTTTCCAAGCAGACTGCAAAATTTTTATCATAAAACCCCTTTCCTTAGGAGAGAAACTGGCTTGTGCTAGCTTCTGTTCACCTGATACTAAGAGAAATACTAATTCTGTTTTCCAGAGATGGACAATGATCAAAATGACTCTTCATCAGTCCTTTGGCTTAATCAGTAAAAAGTTCACTTACTTCATGAGAAGTCCATTCATACTGGAGCTTCCTGTGTTATCACAACTCATTTCCCTTCAGACTGCAAACACTCCAGAATAGCACTTCATTACAGAGCTTTCCCCAAGGCATTTAAGCTAAATTCAGTAATGTTGATTTTATTACAACTAACTTCATTAGGTGACAAATCAGACACGAGAAAATGAATGAATAGGAAGAAAATAATTTTCTTAGCCTATATGCAGTCTCAAATATGTGAGCCAAAACTGTAAAATGATTTTGTGCATAAACACTATGGATTTATGACTGGGCTTCTTAACTCCTAAGTCATTGCTTTAGAGGCAGAATACAGTTTTCATCCAATGTTGATTTCATGGCCTGTGATTTAATGTAGTTGATAATTGGGCTTACCAGTCAAATCATAGAAGTGATATGAGAAAAAAAGCTGAAGATAAATGAGCCTTTCCTTTGCCAGCAGAGGCCTGGCTAGGATAGTTTTCTTGTGTTTTGATGTTTGTTCAGCTGAATGGTTGAGTTTGGTCTCTTGATTTTAAAAAAATTCTATACAGTGATATCTACAATTAGGAGACCTTTTCTGTTTTCCTCACTAGGTCCACAGTTAGTTTATCCTTTACTCTTGGATAAGTCATTCAACCTCTATGGGCCTCAGTATCCTCATGTATAAAATGAGAAGTTTGTACTAGACAATTTTCATTGTCTGTTTTCCAGTTCAAAAAAGTATGCAAAAGAGTTTTTGAATATAGCGCATAAAGACAGAGAAATAGTAACACACTCTTAAAAAGTTTATAAACTTGCTTTCAGAGTTGGCCTTGAGCAGTCATAAAACTATTCTTGTAGTATCTCCTGGCCATACCATATCTAGTCTCTTCTTTCAGTTCCTCTACTGAAAGAAAGCAAAGAAAACAAAGTTGTGCAGGTAAACTTCTGCCATGCATGCTGCGTGCTAAGTCACTTCAGTTGTGTCTGACTCTTTGCGACCCTATGGACTGTAGCGTGCCAGGCTTCTCTGTCCATGGGATTCTCCGGGCAAGAATCCTGGAGTGGGTTGCCATATCCTTCTCCAGGGGATCTTCCTGACCCAGGGATCGAAACCACGTCTCTTAAGTCTCCTGTATTAGTAGGCGGGTTCTTTACCACTAGCTACACATTCTCAAAAATGTTATTGGGAAGAAAAAATGACTTTCACTGAATTTTCTTTAACACATCTGTTTTATTTCCTTTCACACCTGGCCTTTGAACTTGCAGCCAGTAAGGACTTGTCATATTCTTTTAGTGGAGAAGTTTAGTTAAAATTTTCATTCAACTAGGCACACACTTGACTTTGAGTTTCCTGTATATATTATTCTGTGCTCAATTAAACTACTCCTGCCCCTAAATTCCATCTCTTGAATACTTATTCTTACCTAAAATCTTGTAACAGTTTTTTTTTTACCCTCCCAAGTTGTTTTTCTTTCACGGTGTAAGTTTATATACACACATTTCAATGCTTTAGATAACTTGATCAGATGATTACACCAGAGGAATCTGAGTGCTGAGCTTAGGTTTAATTTTAAACCTTCCTGCCTAGTGTGCTATTATTTTCATACAGTGGTTTAAATATTTACTAAAAATAAATTAGTGACTTTGTGACCTTCATGTGGTTAAAATAACACATGTTGCATATTAACCAGATGTGGGGCAAGCAATTTACTAGCGTAGTGTATATATTGTGAGCCATATGCCCACTTTGAGTGAACATTCTTTATAAACGAAAAAAAAAAGAAACCTTATTAAAATTTTTGTCTCAATAACCTTTAGCCACAGGCCAAGTTTAATTGAAAGTCTTTAAAAACTTGAATATGGAAGCTTCTGTGAATAAATATATCACTGATGTTTTAAGACTGCAGATATTTTGTTTTAAGACATAACATTAGAGTTACATCTTAATTCCTTTAGTAACAACTAGATTTAGTCCAAATTCATTAATTCTTGTAGAAGTTATAAGCATGAAATCTCTGATAAATTTGAAATATCACCCAGTTACTTGAAACCAAAACTGCTTTACATTTGGCCAATTAAAATGTAAAGAAGTTTTGAGAAATGCTGAATGAGTTTTTCACCTTGTTTTTTCTGTTCTTAGGCTTTAAGAATCCACTGTCTGTGTTGGCATAATAATCTTGTTGCTATCGTGCTGGTTGTAATTTCATGGTAGCTAATAGTCCTTTTGTGAATCATCCCCAGAATAAAATTAATTCCAGAAGATAGGAAAATATTTCATTTAATTAAAATATTTAATTTATCACTTACATGAAAATCAGAGGGGGGGTAGTGTGTTTAAATACTGATAATAGACCTAATTTATCACAGATTTATCCAACTCTTTTTTTTTTTTTTGAAATTTGAACAGAACCTGTACTTTAGTTAATAATACTGTGTCACATTTATTTTCCTGTTTTTTTTAAACCAAGATAGTATTTCTTTATATTCTCAGAATTGAATTAAAAGATTCAATCCTCATTCAGTTTTTTTAAATCACTAAGATAATAAACTTTCTAGACATAGCAGTGATACTAGATGCCAAAATACATGAAACTATATCAAAGTTTTGAAAAATATAAATTAGAAATCTAGTATTCTATTCTTACCAAGTCAAACAAGTGGAACCAAAATGTCATAAATTTTTTAGTTAGGCAAAAATTCATGTTTTCTAAAATATATGTATCGTATTATACGTACATACTATATGTGTGTGTGTGTGCGTGCATGCGCATATACAAAAGGTTTTCTACTATGCTTGATAAAAGGTTGAGAAAGAACAACACAAAATCCAACTCTTTTTAATGTGTTGTTTGAAAAAAATGCCCTGGCACTTAGAGCTCTGAGTCACATAGCCCAGCTGCCTGTTTTTTTTTTTGGGGGGGGGGTCATTAATTATTTATAAATTATATATTTAAAAAGAATCTTCTATACATACCACATTTTATGGTTCTGTCAAAGGCTCCCCAAATCAGGGGGCTTTTTGTTTTCTCTGAGTAAATGGGAGAACAATTCATACCACATGCACCAGCCTCTGCTCAGGTCCAGTTTCACCCCTGTCTTCAGACATCTCATAGGTTAGAGAATGCCTCTTCTAGACTGATTTTTACAATTTCTGTTTGTTCTTAAATGTCCTGAAGTTTATTCCTAGACTAGCACTGCTTAACCTTTTGAGTCAGTCTTTGTGCTTTATGAACACTGTGGTTCCTACTGTTTCTAGTAAAAAGGTTTATAAACAATTTTAAGGGATTGACAGAAACCCATATAAGAACTCCAGTCTTCAAATGTTTTTGATGACTTCTCCCTTCACTAAAATTACTTGAGCATGCATTCCTATATGTACATACATATAGGTCATATAATGTTATAAATATGTGTATTATATGTATTGTATGCATGCTCAAAGTATATATATTCATTTTAAAGAATCTTACATATGTTACTTTACCTGAATGTACATTAGAGAACATTTATTGAGAAATTGTAAAGGAAAAGGAAAAACTAAAAATAAATATAAAGAAGGTCTAATATTTCTTCCTCACATCCCAAGTGCCTTGTGTTATATGCCATTTGAGTACATATATGTACCTCTGATCTGTTACGTATGCCAACTTTTAAATCTTTTTTTTAAGGTTTATTTTTTAAAATATATTTATTATTAACTGAAGGATAATTGCTTTATAATATTGTGTTGTTTTTTTGCAATACATCAACATGAATCAGCCATAGGTATACATAAATCCCCTCCCTCCCACCTCCCACCCTATCCCCTGAATCTTTTATTTTTTATAGTAAGCAACTTTGAAATATTGAATTTAGTCTTTATGCTAAAGTCTGATTTCATCTGGAAATTTGTGAAAAATAAGTTTCTCAAGAGATTATGTTACACCTTTGGTCTGCAGATAATGTTTAGGTTATTTATGGCATTCTTTTTATGTTTCATGATCCATTTTAAAGCCACCTGGTAGAGTTAAAGCAAGAATTCCTACAACCAAAGAACAGTCTAAAACCAATGGTGAAATAAATGTCCCCCTCCTCACCCCTACCGCAGTCCCTTTCAGTTTCATCCTAGTCACCACTCTGGAGTTTAACTCCAAAGAGATGATTATCATGTTCTAATCCTGGTCAGTGTTGTAACTGCAAAGATATTTTGGACTTTCTGCTTTTATTTATTTTTTATTCACGTTAAGAAGGCTGCAGCCATTCTCGTGTGTCTTGTTTTCATTCCATTTTCTCCAAAGGATGCCGACTTACTGGATGTTGAGAGCAAACACTTTGAAGACCTGGAATTCCAGCAGCTTGAGCGTGAAAGCCGTCTAGATGAGGAAAAGGAGAACCTGACCCAGCAACTCCTGCGTGAAGTCGCTGAGTATCAACGGAACATTGTTACTAGAAAGGTACTTTTACCAGGTGTTGTTCAGTGTAAAAAGTCAAAATATATATACCCCTTGCCATGAGACAATAGTGATTGTTAATATAGCTATAGCATGTGTCCATCTGTCTGTATATCTGTTATATCTGAATATCTTTGTGTGTTTTATTACATTTGGCAGATCATGGAGCCTGCCACGTGCATGCCAGCTGATGCTCCGAACTAGATAAAGTGAGACTTGGTATAGTTAGTGTTACCTGATGCTGTAGATGTATTTATGAATGTCTGATTCTTTTATGTGAACACCAAGGTAGAGAAAATCAGAAATCTAGATATTTATTTTAAATTATTTGCTTTTGCAATCATAGTAACTTGATTTAAAATAATTTGTTGAAAACTCTTTTGGTATTTCTGTTTCCAGACCCAATAGTTTTCAAAGCTGGCTGATAGCTTATTACTATTAGAAGCAGCCTTGGGGAATGCTATGCTAGTGACTGCCTCCACCCAACCCTGAGCACCCAGATGTCGAGTCCAGAATTCATCTCTTGTTCCAAAATTTATAATCCTCACCCCAGTGCTCTGTACTAAACCGATAAAATTAAGGGAAAGGACAATGGAGAAGGTGACACTTTCAGTTTAAACAAGAAATTCCGTTGTTTTTCTTCCCATGAGGCATCTCCCAAGGTGAAGTCAGAAATTCATTTATGTTCTAAAACAAGATTTCCCATTGACTTATGGATACTTGAAATATACTCCAAATCACTTGGTCTTAGGTAAAGAAAAGCCTTGAGCTTGTGAGTTCAAAGAAACTGCTTCACAGTCTGGATAATAATAACTGCGTACCTAACATTGGGTGGGCTTCCCTGGTACTCTGCTGGTAAAGAATCTGCCTACAGTGCAGGAGACCCCATTTTGATTCCTAGATCAGGAAGTTCCCCTGGAGAAGGGATAGTCTATCCACTCCAGTATTCTTGGGCTTCCCTGGTGGCTCAGATGGAAAGAATCCACCTGTACTGTGGGACACCTGGGTTTGATCCCTGAGTTGGGAAGATCCCCTGGAGGAAGGCATGGCAACCCACTCCAGTATTCTTGAGTGGAGAATCCCCATGGACAGAGGAGCCTGGCGGACTGCAGTCCATGGGGTCGCAAAGAGTCAGACGTGACTGAGCGACTAACCACACCTAACATCAATGAAATATGGTCACTGCACTTCTAGTTATAAACACTTCTCCCTTTTCCAGGACAGACAATAAACCCTTAAGTGTCTAATGTACATCTTTCTATGGTTGGTTTTTTTTCCTCCAGGAAAAAATTTCTGCATTGAAAAAGCAAGCTAATCACATTGTCCAGCAGGCTCAAAGAGAACAAGATCATTTTGTGAAAGAAAAGAATAATTTAATAATGATGCTGCAGAGAGTAAGTATTTCTTTTCAGTACTGGTGACAGCAAAACACAGGTTCCAGTTCAGGAAAAGTCGCTTCCATCAAACTAACTGCCTTTTAATGAATGAATTATAATTTAAGGAAGGTTTTTCTATATGCATCTTTATTTAATCTTCCACATTAATAAACTGATGCTCTGAATGATTAACTGTAATTCAGAAATAAGAAAAGACATTTTCTTCATGCTTTTTCCACAGCGTGAAATCCAAACTATGGGAAATCTGTATGTTTTCTGATTTTCTTCTTTAAAAAAAAATCTTATTTTTCATCAAATAGGTTAAACGTATTCTGGCTCAGTTGCTCTGGTGTTTTGAACTCTAATTATTTGCATATGGGTCTTCTTGGCAAATGCCACATTGGATTTAGTTTGGCTTAATTGATGAGGTGAATGCCCCATGTGGGTGTGGCAAGGTCATCCTCATCACAGGGACGGTGTCCCCATCTACCCAGCCTCTAATATGCTCCATGTAAAGGGTTTATTTTGTCCAAACTGCAGCCTGATTTTCTGATAATCTCTTAATTTCAGGGATAAGACACAAAAAATTAAAGTTGATGGGGCTAGTCTCAGGACTGGGCCTTGCATGCAGGCCATTTAGCAATGGGACACTTGGGATCATGAAAATATGAGATGTACTCAGAGTGGAGTGCAGGAGAGAACAAATCTCAAATGATGGATTAAAGACAATGCTGCACCATGGTCCCATCTAGAATAAATGGAGCTGGAGCACTCGTTCCCATCTTTACTGCTTAGCCATTTGCAGGTTGAGAAGAGAAAATAGGCCCTTCACATGCAATCATGAGTTCACTTACAGTGCCTCTGTAGCCCACATGAATCCCTAGCAGTTCCCCTCCTCCTGCTTCTTCAGCACCTGGACATTGCCAGTTGAAGTTGGACTTTCCAACCCTATCCCCTGCTCTCGGGGTGAACTCTGGTGCTATTAGGCTCCCCACCACCTTTTGCACACAAGATTCAAAAGCACAGCTTAAATTAGATTGTGTAACATATAATATTTAAGTAGTTGCTGAAATTTTAGCAAAAAAAGAAAAAAAATCTCTTAGTGATAGGTTTTTAATGGGTAAGCACAAAGTAGAAATAAGATCTTCTCATTAAAATACATAATTCTATTGTAAAAACTATGTCTTAAGATTTTTGTTTTCCCAAATTGGCCTATAGCTACACCTCAACCCCAATAAAAATTCTAGTGATGCTAAAATTTGCAGTTGATCTTCATTATTCACGGGGTCCGTATTTGTGACTCTACCTAATTACTAACCTTTGTAACCCTAAAATCAACACTTGTCATGCAGTCATTGATGGACAGGTGAGCACAGAACAGTGAAAATTTTGAGTCACTCAATGGACGTTCATAATCTCAGTTGAGGTTGAACAAGACAGTACTCTGCCTTCTTGTTTTGCTCTCATGCTGTAAGCAAATGTCCTTTTTGTAGACCATTTGGTGCCATGTTTTCATGTTTTTGTGCTTTTCATCGGTGATTTTGCTGTTTAAAATGCCTCACAAGTGCTAAAGTATTGTCTGGTGTTCTAAGGGCAGGAAAGTTGTGATGTGCCTCGTGGTGAAAATACATCTGTTAGATAAACAGCTTTCAGTCAGGAATTATAGTACTGTTGGCTATGAGTTTCATGTTAACAAGCAACACTGTCTATTAAATAAGATGTCTTTAAATGGAAACACACATTAAGACAAAGTTCTGTAGTGATCGGTTGATGAAAATATTGTGACCAGATGCCCACAGCAACCCAAACTTATATTTCCCTTTGGAACAGTGGATCAGTATTCACTGCTTCAGTGTTTGTGGCAACATTATAGAAGGTCATCACTGCAGATAATGGGAATCGAATGTACATGAAAATGTAAAGGGCATAGCATAGCCAAGACAACTTTGAACAAGAACAAAATTGGAGGATTTATACTATTTGACTTCAAGTTTTACTGTAAAGCTATAGCATTTAAGAGGGCGTGGTGCTGGCATACAAATAGACATATAGATCAGAGGAACCGAACAGAATCTAGAAATAGACTAACACATACAGTCTGTTGATTTTTGACAAAGGTTCCAAGACAATCCAGAGGGAAAGGAAAGTCCAGCACATGGTGCTGGATCAACTGGGCAAACATGGAAAACAATGAATCTGAACACTGTTTATCCTCATATCATGCATATAAATTAATTTGAGACAAATTACAGACCTAAACATAAAAATTAGCAAGATAAAGTTTCTAGAAAATACAGGTTGGCAAGTATACCTTCGTGGCCTCAGAGTAAACAAAGATTTCTAAAAGAGTAAATGACAAAAAACTTGTATACAGAATATATTAGAAACTCCAAAACTCAAAAATAGTAAACAACCAACAAATAAAATTTTAAAAAACAGACAAAAGGCTGTAATTGAAACATTTCACAAAAGAAGTTATGTGAAGAGTCAATAAGTCCCATGCAAGAGTGACATTGTTAGTCATCAGGAAAATACAAAGTTGACTCAGCTTAATAGATTTTGTGTTCCTTCAGGAAAAGGAAAATCTTTGTAATTTGGAAAAGAAATACTCCAGCCTCTCTGGGGGGAAAGGGTTTCCTGTCACCCCCAATACTCTGAAAGAGGTAAGCTGTGATTTTACATGTCCACTCGTTATCGCCTTAGAACTCAGGAGATGTACCTCAGTTTTCTGGGATTAGCTGACTGGGAAACGTGAACTGAAGTGACTTGTGAAAGCACTCAGTGCTTTGAGGTTTTCCTGCCTTTCCTGATTTATGCTTTGAGAATTTCAGGGATTATCTTTATGTCTGATGCAGATGCTGTGTGTGTGTGTGTGTGTGTGTGTACACTTTGCTTAATAGTGATGTGGGTTACTTTGGGGTTTCAAACGTTTAGGATCCAAACCAAAACTAGTCTTAATAGCTCTTCTTTCCTCTTGCATTTTCCTTTCTCAGTTTCTCATCTTTCCTACTTTCTTCTCTTTTTCCTATGTCTTCTGGAACGTGAAAAGCCCCCAAACATCTCTACCCTTTTCCCCCAGTGTTGTCTGGGTTATTTCGCCCTAAATTGGAAAAATCCTGTTTACATTAAGCTGTACACCCTCTTTATCCCAAACGTTCATCTTTCCCAAGACCCCATCACCACCCTTTCCCAACTATCTTTTTATAGAGCTACACTCCTATAATGGTAAAAATATTTTAACTCTAATTTGGAAAATTAGAACCCTGACCAGAAAGAAAGAGCTTTCTTGATCTTTTTTTTTTTTTTCAAAAAGCTAAAGAAAAAGCTTGCTTATGCATAAAATTTTTTGTAATAGCAAAAACCACTTTATAAACTGCTTTAAAAAAAGCAGTAAAGTTAGGAATTCCTTCATAGAAAATAGAAAATATTTTCTCTGTGTGTGTGTATGTATATATGTGTGTGTGTGTGTGAAGTAAATGCTCATCACATAACAGGTGTGACTGATACGTACTGATACGTACCTTGGAAGCATTTTGTGAAATGTTTCCACAAAACCTTTATTAGACCATTCAGTTAAGGAGTTTCTCTCCATTATTTACAACACAGAACTGGCAGATTCACTGCATAAAGGATGCTTGTGAATGGAGTGTAGAGGAATAAGATTATGTCAGTGAGGCGGGCAGGGGCTGGCTCTTGTGAGTCATGTTAAAGAAATATAGTTTATTTTATGTGGATGGGAAGCCACTGAGTGGTTTTAAGCAGGGAGGTGACATTATTTGAGATCCATTTGTTAAAGATCATTCTGAGCTGCTCTACTGGATTATAAAGAAGAGTTGCTGGAAAACCAGTGGGGCAGTGATTGCAGTATAAGTTGGAGGTGCTGGTGACTTGAATTTGAACAAATAAAGAAAGATGGACAGAACCAGCTAGATGCAGAAATGCTTTGGAGGTAGAGTTGACAGTTCTTGCTGATAGATTGGATGTGGGAGTGAAGTACGTTAAGGGCATTGTCAGGAATGCTGCTGTTAAAAATTCCAGTTTGAATAATGAAGTGGGTGGTGAGTAGCTGTTGCTGAGATAGAGAAGACTGGAGAAAGAATAGGTTTAAGTAGAAAGGTATGCAGTGTGACTCTGGACGTGAGTTTGAAGGGCTTGTGGCTTCCAAATGCATTAGATAGGGTCTAAGGTCTCTTTACCTCTTAGAAGAATAAAATCTTTGCCTTCCTATTAAAGAGTTACTCTTTTTCTCTGCAGCCCTCCTGTTGTTGAAAGCCCATTTGATGTTTTGACTGTATTTGTGTGTCTGCAACTCTCATGTTTGTTGCGTGGCTATGTGTTCTCTCTCGTGTCTAGCGGACTTGGCTCAGAAGATGTTTTAATTTTCTTTCTTTCTCTTGTCTTTCTTTCTCCCCCCAACTCTCTCATTCTCTATATTTCTTTTAAAAGAATGATGAATTTATATCCAACTCTTTTAAATAAGTCCCACTTTTGAAAAATGATATACATTTTTAAGCAATTAATTAGATTATTACAGTTATAATAGGTTATTATATGAATCATGTAGGAATCAAATTTTGGTTTTGAAAGATTCTACCAACTTAGCCAAAGAATAACTCAAGTTGCTACTCATTCATTCTCAAAGATAAAATAAATTTAACAACCCAATTTTCAACTTCCTTTCTTCAGTTTAAATTATAAAACTTTACATACTATCTTATTGTCCCTTTCTGAAGTGCAGAACTAAATTCAGCAGAATTTTGATATCTTCAATTTATAAACAGTCAACTCTGGTTTTCTCTACTTTGTCAGAATTATAAACTCTCAGTGAAAACCTTGTTTTCTCGTCTGGGATTTTTGCTTTACCAGCATAACAATATCTTACCTTTCCTGGAGCCACTGTCTGAAAGGATTGATGGACAAGTAGAACTCAAATATTAAATTTAACACTGCTGCTGCTGCTGCTAAGTTGCTTCAGTCGTGTCCAACTCTGTGCGACCCCATAGACGGCAGCCCACCAGGCTCCGTCGTCCCTGAGATTCTCCAGGCAAGAACACTGGAGTGGGTTGCCATTTCCTTCTCCAATGCATGAAAGTGAAAAGTGAAAGTGAAATTGCTCAGTCGTGTCCGACTCTTTGCAACCCCATGGACTGCAGCCTCCCAGGCTCCTCCATCCATGGGATTTTCCAGGCAAGAGTACTGGAGTGGGGTGCCATCGCCTTCTCCGAAATTTAACACAATTTACTTTTAAAAGAGAGATGCTAATTTATACCCTTTATTCTTTTTTCATACTATTTTATTCATGTAGTGAAAATATGAATGGTCTGTACAATTACTTTCCGTGGTAATTTACAAGGGCCTTTTCCTCAAATGTAAATTCAGAAATTTTTATTCTCAAAGATTTTGATTCATGGGTATTTTCTCTAAGCTGAAGCCACAACTGAATCATTGAATTTAAAAGTAACAAAATTCACTGTTCTAGAGGGAAGTTGCCTTAAACTGAAACAATCTTGAGCTGCAACTTTGCCTTAAGGGTGTGTGTGTGTATGCGATGTGTGTGTGTGTGTGTGTGTGTGTGTGCGCGATGTGTGTGTGTGCACGCGCACAAGTGCGTGTACATTTCTGTTAGGGAAGGCTCACAGGAGAATAGTGTCCTTTTCATTTTCATTTTGTTGAGATGCCTAAAAACTAGATTCTATTAAAAATAAACTACTGATTTGTAAATGTCTTAGTGCAAAAGTCAGTAGTCCCTAATCTATATTTATTCACTCTCTAGTTTGTCAGGCAACAGGAGAAAAAGAGAAAATCTTAAAAATAAAGATTTATGGAAAAGTCTCTTGAATCAGAGAGTGGTTGCATTGTCGATTTTATGTCTCAGATTTATTTTTGTGTGTGATTATTTTAAATGCTGTGTAGTGACAACCTTATTCAGTCAACAGAATGAATGCTGACATGGATGGATATTTTTAAATCAAAGGTATTGTGTTATTTATAATAAGTCATTTTGATTTTATCTGAAAATTTACTTATGTTGGAAATACAAGTTTTCAAGATTAAGCACCATACATCCATTTTAATAACTGATGATTGCCTTAATGAAACATTTGATAATACCACAGATACCTGGCTGTGATGCTCTGAGCTAACTCCATTGTACTGGAGCGTTAATATTCTCGCATGCTTCAGCTCCTGCTTTCCTCATGTTTAATGTATCAATTCCTCCTTTTAGGGCTATATCATTGTAAATGAAATTAATGAGTCATGTGGCAGTTCCACGAATCTCCCCCCTTCCACTCAGTTCCCTGCTGATGCTGATGCTGCTGCCGCTGGGCCTACCACAGCTGTGCTGATGAGCCAGCCACAAAGTAAAGAGGTGTGTTGGCATGCCATTTCATTCATTCACTGCTTTCCTCATGTCAAAAATTAACCCATGGTTGACAGAAAACGACGGTGTGTGAGACAAAGATATGTCTGGTTGACCAGAGGGCTGGAGTGATGCGGAGTTTAAAAAACAGACCAATTTGGGAAGTAATGCTCTGCTAATAATAATACTTGAAACCATGAAATATGGTACAGAGTATAGAGTACTAGGAGAAGGAAGTTCAGAAGAATAAACTCTATCTTAGCGCTCTAGCCCAGCCTAGTTTTCTTAGAAACCAGAGAGACTTTCTAAAATTGTTGGTTTGAAGCACCTTTCCAGTTTGATTTTGTATTCAATTTTGTTTTACAGTACGGATTTCTTTTTCATTTTCTGCTGCTTTAAAACATCTGGGGAGAGATAAATAATAGTAAATTAAAATACTTCCTACTAATCCAAGTGTGGGATTTGAACACAAGGCTAAATTTAAAGATACTCCACATCATTTATGACTCCTTGAGTAACATATAAGAAAACAGAACAATGAGATTATCGATTTCATTTCTTTGTCTTATTCTTTCATTTCATATGGACACATAAATACTTTTTTTCTCTCCTTTAAAGCAAAGATCGTCTGTCTGTCCTGGATTTATGTTTCCTTCCACTCTTTCTTCTCATCCTATCACTCAACCTCCATCAGCCCCTTGGCCTGAAGCCGTGGCTACCTTTGTCGATTCTTTTCCTTTAAATGACACACCTCCTCCTCTACCAGCTAAGAAACACAGGAGGCAACAGCAGCAGGACCAGCAGGTAATTAGGAGCTGGCATTTAGAGTTTGGGAATTTTACCTTGACAACAGATGTACTGATGTGAAATTTTTTCTTCAGTTTTTCCAAAGATATTTTTTAAAAAGATAAGGTGCATACTCCTTTTTTTTAAAAAGAACATTTATTTTGGCCCTAAGAGTGTGGGGATTGTTAGAGAGCTTGAGACCTTGAGTGTCCTCTCCTGGCTTTTGATATGTTGGAGCTAGTTTCACATCCTCAGGCTTCAGTTCCCATTCAGTCAAAATGTTGCAACTTCAGGTATTTTTCAAAATCATAGTAATTATTTCCATAAAATCCATGGTATACAAAGTTGCCATGCCAACACAAAATATTTTCCTTACACATTATTGAAACCATAATAGTAGATACCATTCCTCTGCTGTGAGTCAAAACTTCCTTAGCATTTTACAAATGTCTCATTTCTTCCTTCTAACAATCCCATGAAATATGAGCTATCTCTGTATTGATATGTAGGGAACTGAGACTCAGTGTTGGTAAGCAGCTTGTCCAGAGTCATATCACAAGCAGTGCATTTGGTCCATAGAACAACAGTTTTTTATTACATATTTTAAAATAAACAATTTCTTCTTCCAAACATGTTGCCCTCTTTTTAGGACATTTTATGAATACTCATGGACTGCCCTAGTGTCTCAGTTGGTAAAGAATCTGCCTGCAATGCAGGAGACCCAGGTTTGATCCCTCGGTCAGGAAGATCCCCTGGAGAAGGAAATGGCAACCCACTCCAGTATTCTTGCCTGGGGAATTCCTTGGACAATGAAGCCTGGTGGGCTACAGTCCACAGGGTCTCAAGAGTCGAACATGACTTAGCAACTAAACCACCAAAACATTTTGTTTTGAAACTTTGAACTATAATCAAATCCTTACATGAATTTGGCCCCAGAAGATCCTAAGGTGTCAGTCAATAGACCTCCCAAAGTAGGTGAGCTCTGGTTCATTATGCCCTTCTCTTAACTTTCTTAAAGCTACCTTTCCTATCTATTATCTTTGGTTAAAGGACCATATCTCCTTGCTAGTTTTAGGTTAATAAATGTCTAGTATAAATAGAAAATTGTTAAGTTAAAGTGAAGATATTCTTCATGATTGGCATGTTGGAAGATTGATAGAAAATTTGATATTTCAGAGTTGCATTAATTTTTAGATATTTCAGAAGCCTGAGTTTAGTATTAAAATGATCCAACCTAAAGAACCTCTAATTAGAGAATAACTTTCCTATCGAAGACATTTTGGAGAAGGCTAAGAAAAACATTGGTAAGTTTCAAGTTGGCAAAATGTTGCCTTAGGAATCTGGAAAAAAAAAAATGCGAAATGGTCAACAGGAGGATTTTCAAATGTAAGGGACTGCTATGGAGGCTCCTTGGCCAAGATCTTTTTTTCAGTCTGGAAGGATGCCTTATAAGGAAACATCATGTAGATTTGGAGTATGTTTATGTGATTGAAACATGATTCCATCTTTAAACCAACTTCCCTGTTTTGCTTTCTCTTCATCTTCTTCCTTCTCCCATTTCTTATTCTCCTCACTCTGGGATCTGTGCCATCACACAGAACTGTCCAGACAGACAAGGGGGGAAACTACTTATGCTTTGTCCACTGACTGTTCTGCCATCCACATGGCAACCATCATAATAACTTGTAAGTTGCCCTGAGGCCCCAAGGCAGCCGGCACTACTGTCAAAGTGGCAGGTGGATTTTTCTGAATTTTTCGAGGTTCAGCAATAAATACTTCTCATGTCTATGTATCTTACCAAATGTTAGCCCAGGTCTCTTAGCGAACTTGAGTATAAGTTGAATAATTTTTTTCTAGTCTGTGTTAACATTCCAGAGCTTCTTTGTAAATGCATACTTCTTAATTTCTTTAGTGATCTGTTTCAATTAGTCAAGTTTTGCTATTCTGCTTTACATTTGCATCTAAAGCATTTTAGAAGTCTGGAAGAAAGGAAAAAACAGCACCAGGAAGGCCTCTATCTGAGTGACACTTTGCCTCGAAAGAAAACCACACCTTCCATATCCCCACATTTCAGCAGTGCTACTATGGGGAGAAGCACCACCCCAAAGGTAGGACATGGGGAGAATCACGAGCCTCACCGTCAGTGAGTCTTTCTGTCCTTATGTTGACTGACATGCAAAGGCCTTAAAGAAAATGCTCAATAATAGATTGTTAAGTTTGCTTGTTGGGCAGACATCATAACTGAATTGCACTTTCTATCTTGTTCAGAGGACATTTGGAATTGTAAGCTCTGGGACCACAGCACCTGGTCCAGGGTGTGTTCTGCCGCCACCACACAAGTGGTGAGTGGCATTCACTTCCATGACACACTCCCAGGGCTGCATCCTAGATCTGGAAATTGGAGGATGTAAGCTCTGGCTTCTTGGAGTATTAGCAACCGATATTTATTGGATCATTTCTTGGAACCTGACACTGGGCTACGCCTTTTAGGTGTATCGTTTGACTATAAAACTCAACACCATGCAGTAGAGGTATTAATACTAATTAGTATCTCCATTGTACACATGGAAAAACTGAAGTGGAAAGAAGCTAGGTGAGTGGTCCATGTGTCCTCAGCTGGTTGGCATTGATGCTAGAATGTCAGCCCATGTGGTGTGATGCCTGAGTCGCTCTCACTCCTGTTCTGCTGACTTGCCTGAAGGGTCATGGCAGGATGAAGGCAAGGGCAAGAGAGAAGGAGGCTCTGAGTGGGACAGAAGTTGGAGTCCTTCTCTTGCCCTTAATCAGAATAACTTTGTTTTTTATCTATTTTATAAACTGGTATTCCCAGAATGTTTTACACTAGGATTTTGTTATTTTAAAAGAGTGCTAAAACCACCGGGACAGTTAGGAGGATTCTCCAGTTTTTAGCCCACTTGATCACTAGGAGCAGATGGAAGCTGGTGCCCTTGTCATGTGTGTGATCTCCTCTGTCCTTGTGCATGACATGCATGTGTTCTTGTCCCTGCATCTACTCTCTGCCCCTGGCGCATGAAGGACTTTTGAGTTTTTCTCGAAGGTGGTTCTAGACAGTGTTTTCCCTATCTGTCTTCACTTCTGGAACTGCTGCCTGTGGAGGAATGGCTGTGATGCTGAGGCTGCTGCAAAGCTCTGGGGGAGTGACAGCAACTGGTCTGTACCATTTAGCATCAATACATTGGTTGCAAAGACCTGCCTTCTGCACTTAATTAGGAGTTAGGCAAACAGCAATGTGGCTGTGTCCGAAGGGACCATTGGGCTTGCAGCTTGCCTGAATTGTTTCCTCCTGGTTCTCACAGGGCCACCTGCCCCTGGGACAGAGCAACAGCTGTGGCAGCGTGCTCCCCCACTCGCTAGCAACCATGACCAAAGACTCAGAATCTCGGAGGATGCTCAGAGGTAGGTATCTTAAGTCTGGGGTCAAGCCCTTTGTCAAGCATTAGAATTTCTCAGGGAGAGGGAATCAGAACAGAATTGGGGGTCATTAGACAGGGGATCAACCAAAGTCCTAAATGTCACTTTTTTATTTTTATTTTTTAAATTGTATTGAAGTATAGTTTACAATGTTGTATTAATTTCTGCTCTACAGCAAAGTGATTCAATCAGCTTTACTCTTAATGTAAAGAGGGGGAATGTATATATAAATCTTCTTATTGTTGTACTGAGATAAGTTTTACTATATGCACACATGGCTGGTATATTCCCATTACACTTTTTATAAATGCAGTGGAATTTTCCATTCAGAAAGGCCCCTAGAGAATTACTAACCTTCTTATCTGATTGAAAGAAAGAAAAAAAGACCCCTGAGATTCTGACAGATTATCAGGGCACTTAGCTAAGTCACTCCCCTGGTTTGTGGCTGAGCCACTCTCCCACTAGAGGACTGACTCATTGAGCTAAAGATTCCCTGAGCTAACACACAGAATTAGTGGCCCAGCACAGACTTTCCTTCAGGCCTTCTAATGTGGGTTGAACTTTTATGCGGTTGTTAGGTTTCAGGTAGACTTGGATTCTCAGCATGTTCTATTTCTTTGAAATAATACATTGCATTTCTAATGGTATTCTCAAGCAGTCTGTGTACGGCTAGAAGAAAATAAGGCAATTCCAGAGGTGAGCTCCTTGTGGAGATTAGATTTATTGTGTTAAAATGGGGCTTTAGGTCAACTTATATTGGCCTTGACTTTTGAGCAGTTATGGTGCCAGGTAGCAAAAATGCAAATAAATGACATGATCCTTGCCCTTGAAATACCTAATCTCATGAGGCAGACAGAAACATAACTGATTATTTCAATCAAATGTGGTAAATTCAGTGTTGGAGGTGTGCCCAGGATGTGAGTGGGATGCTGACAGGATGATGGGCATCTTTCCTCTCAATGCATTCATTTTAAAGCTATTCCCTCTAAGGTGGCTAGGATGCAATTCTGACTGCTTGGCATCTTTGCTAATGTCACCAGAGAATAATCACTATTACCATCAGAAATATGTTTATATATTGGTATATATATATGCATGTATACATTATGTGTGTGTGTGTGGCTAAGTGAGATGTACATACATATAGGTACCCTTGAAAGAGGATTTCATGTCATTACCAGTGTGATTTAAGGGTTAATAGAGGCTATGGTATTCATAAAAGTGGTTTATAATATATGAGAGGTTTTATTTATTTTAATAAAATGCATTTGACTTCTCTTTTATCATAATTTCTTAATAAACTAAAAATATCCCATAGTTTATAAATAATTAAACATAAATGAGTATATTTGGCTCTCATTTATTACTGTTCACTTGTGGGTCAAGTCTATTTTCTGTTGAAACATTTTTCTGTGATATTTATGGACTTCTTTTTGAACATTTTTCCCACTGGCTGAAGACATCAAAGTTCAGATTGGCCACAACACATACTTTATGTTAAAAAATTTTTTCCTTAAAATAGAGTAAGAAAAGCTAGACCTGTATAGCAAATAGATTTGTAAAAAGGGCTGTAAACAACATTGTTTTAGAGGATTCTTGTGAGAATATGGTGAAACTAAAGGGATGTTCGATCTCTGTTTTTCCTCATCTGTGTTCCCCTCAAATAATGGGATTCCCCATGTTAGGTTCATGGAGAAAAAGCTGAGCCAATTCCCTTAGGTCACATTAGGTGCCCTCTGCCAAATCTGTTGTCTTTGACCTGTCTTTTGTGCTCCTGTTCTTCACTGATAGGTCTTTTGTGCATCCCAGAAGCCTGCAGCCTCAGTCTTCCCCCGCTGCAGCTCTGAGTGGTGTTCCTCTTAAAGAGTTTCATGTGGTCATGATGAGACAGTTCCCAAAGAAATAGAGAAGCATCATGTGTGTGTTGATGTGAGAGGATGTGATATATCTTATGAGGCCAGCCTGCCACCTTTGGCTCCCCGACCCAGAGGAGGAGTGGGTAGGGACTGCAGTTTTTAGAACTACAACGAACCATAAAAATTGGCAGGATTTTCTACTAAACCCATACAGGTGGGCCGCAAGGACCAGGAAGGATGAATCATAATTTCATTTAGAATTGTTTCACCGTCAATTGTTGGTGCCATTAAAATAGCAAATGCCAAGTAAAAGTCCATGGTTTTGAAAAAATTGGACCTTGCACATTTTTCATTAACTCAAATAAAATAGACCTTATCATTTTCACGACTTATACTATTAACTTAAATGAACTGTTTTTTTGCTGCTTATTCATAATGGATCCATCAAGGACAATGGTGTAAGTATAAGCCTTCCTTCAATAAGCACTCTTGTCATAGACCTGACAGTGTGAATCATGCAAACAAAGGCCTCTGAGAGCAGAGTTTAAAGCAAAGAGCCCAGGAACTCAACTCTTACAGTTGAAATGGTTATTGGCTTTTGTACAACTTGTGACCCATCCCTTTGTAAGCTTTAGAATGAATGAAATCTTTGTCCTTTTTCTTCTGTTCAATGCAGGAAAGTCCAAGAAAGGTATGACAACCTCCCTGTGTGGTGTTTTTGTTTCCAGCAAGTAGTGAAAGATCATTGTCAAGTCATCTTTAAGAAATGATCAGATTTAACACTGTACAATGGTGGATTTTTAGTCTAATGATTATTTCTTTTACACAATAGAGGGAAATTGTTGCACGTTTGCTAAAAACACAATGCTGCGTGCAGCTGCTGTTCATTCACAGGCAGCTGCATGACCCTCTTTGTCTTGGTTTTTTATTGCAAGGTCAGATCATACAGGAAACACAAGTGATTCGGAAGCGTTGCTTCATAAGACTCAGGATCTAGATAAAGCAAAGAGTGGGCTTGTACTGTGTATAGGCTAAGTATAAGATACGATGTTTCTCCTTTATAGAGGCCAGGTATAAATAAAGCAGGCTATGTGAGAGGATGGAAGGATTTAGGAGGCTCCTAATATTCCATTTAAGCCTTAAAACCTAGTATACAGTGAAAGTGAAAGTCGCTCAGTTGTGTCTGACTCTTTGCGACCCCATGGGCTATACAATCCATGGACTTCTCCAGGCCAGAATACTGGAGTGGGTAGCCTTTCCCTTCTCCAGAGGGTCTTTCCAACCCAGAGACTGAACCCAGCATAGAGTGAGGAACTGTCTAAATGACTGGCTAGAACAAATGATTCCTATGTGGCTAGGTGATAGTGATGCAGGGCATTACAGAACTGATTTGTTATAAAGTTGGGTGAACTGTGCTTCAAATTGTCGAATGGCATATTACAAACCTTAACTTTAAAAAGCTATTTGTTAGCATCTTCTTGGAATAAAGAATTGTTTTATAGATATAATCTTGTTTTTATTCTCCCTGTTTTCTGGTTGAACATGTGTGACGATTTCTCATTTTTTTTTTTTCCTGTAACAAATTGTTTTTTGACTGTGTGCATGTATCAGAAGCTTGTTTTTGTTTTGTTAACTTCTTGAATTCTTCTCTATAAACTCAAATTTAATCTAAAAATATGAATATCTTCCCTTGTCAAGCTGGTACTGTTACTAACACTGTCAATGACTGCATGTCGAAGAGTGTGTTTTTCCTGTCCCCTTGTCATCCTTTTTGATCTTGTATCTTTTTCCCTTTCTCTATCATTCTTCTCCTCATTCCTGACTTGTCCTGCACCTTCATCTTCCGGCTATGGACTATGGTTAGGAAGAATGAATTTCTCAGCAGGTGAGAAATTGTCAGAAATACTGATTAATTTTATCCTCTTAAACCCAGGTTACAAATTTAGGTCATTGCATTTTCTGTATTAAGGCCCAGATAACCATTTTAAGGTATATAAGACACATTTGGAAAACATTAGCAAGATTATATATCCAACAGTGGTTAACTCACAAAGGACTTTTCAGGTACGATTAGCCAGAATTCATAGAGATTGGTATTTTAAAAATAATAATAATAAGTGGGCCTTGCACATCCAACCTGTTGGCTCTTGTGGGACAGTGAAGAATGTTGAGTTGATTTGGGTTCCATGTATGTGCTATGCTTAGTGACCAGCCTCAGATATTACAGGTCTTACTTTATAAACTTTGTAAAATACCCAATTCAAACAGACATTCCTGTCCAGTCAAGAAAGATTTTTAGAGTATTTACAAGGCCTTTTTACTCTTTAGATGTTGTCCCACTGCTGAATATTATTCTTGCCACATAATTTAAAAAGAAAAACAAAAACCAGGCACTCTCAGGGATTTAGGAAAGTATCATTTTCCCCCAATCCGCTTACTTTGCCCCACCTGAAACAGTAGATGCATTCCACTTCCTTATTCAGTCACTAGTATATTTGAAATTTATGAATTCACTCAGTGACCTTTTATATTGTGACATCTGAGTACTAAACAAATGGGATTCTGTGCTGAACAGGACATATATGGCCCCCTCCCTGATAACCTGCACTTACTGCTGCTGCTGCTAAGTCGCTTCAGTCGTGTCCGACTCTGTGCGACCCCACAGATGGCAGCCCACCAGGCTCCCCCGTCCCTGGGATTCTCCAGGCAAGAACACTGGAGTGGGTTGCCATTTCCTTCTCCAATGCATGAAAGTGAAAAGTGAAAGTGAAGTCGCCCAGTCATGTCCGACTCTTAGCGACCCCATGGACTGCAGCCTACCAGGCTCCTCCATCCATGGGATTCTCCAGGCAAGAGTACTGGAGTGGGGTGCCATTGCCTTCTCCCAACCTACACTTAAGTGGAAGCTTAATCCGGCTCACACCTCTTCTGGTGCTACTTCACTGTACCAGCAGTCATCCTTGGGCCTCCTGCCAGCGAACCCTCCTCCGTCTCCTGAGCCCCTGTGGTGTCCTTCTGTTGAAAGTATCTGTACCTTTAAATGGCCAGGCCAGAGCCTGGATCCCAAAACCAGCTCCTAGGAATCATGCTGGTGCAGTTCCAGGATCACAAAGGAGAGGTCCATACCCTTATTTGCAATTGCAGGGATCACTTGTTTTTTTGGAATTGCTTAGGAGGGAGGAGGCTAAGCCAGGTGACAGGTGAGTTTGTCGTGATCAGTAAAGTGTTGCTGGTGGGGAGGAAAGGAGGGGCTGCATAAGATGGATGTTCCCATTCATATTAGATCCACAGGAAACTAATATCCTGCCATGGAAGCTACTTGTTAGCAGCAGCTTTTTTCATTTAAGTTGAAAATTCAGGGTGTTATCCTATCACTGGAATGATGGAAGGTTCTCTGAGACACAGAGCAAAGAAATAAAATAAGATAAAACACACAGTGAGGTGAACTGGGGAATGCACATCTGCAGTCCTCACAGTGCACACTAGCATGGCAGCCCCTTGTACCCACATTCGAAAACTTTGGAGTCATTTTAGTTTACTGTGTACCTGCCCTGAAGGTGGTAAGTTCATTTTCTTATTCTGTGATACATTTGGGAAAAAAATCCTGGACTATCTAAGGAGCAGGACATACTTACATAATTGCATTACAGGAACTAGCTTTTCCTCCTCGTGAAAAAACTGAAGGGAAGGGAGGTTGTGACACATGTCATCACCAAGGAGCCAATTCTTGTGTTTTAAATGACACACAAGGGTTAAAGGGTTGTCCTTTAGGGATTTGGTTTTCATACTAAAACAAGGAAATGTCTTCCATGTTATTGGTGCCAGCATGAAGTTCTCTTTGCCAACAAGCCTTTTTTGAAAGTGTAAAGAAAGATACATGTGTGACCTTTTCAAATAACCTCTGGTATTTTTTGTCCCTCCCTTTTCCATAATGAATAATTGGAAACAATTTAAAAGGAGCAGTTAGTAATTCCAAAAGTTCAAGTGTCAAAGGTAAATATTTGTATAATGAATTTTTTGCCATGTTTAAGATTGAAAAAAAAAAAGGCACAAGCTCCACATTTATGAATGCACTGGCTTTTGTGATGCTTTATGCATTAATCCTTACAACTGATGCTGTTCTCTCTCAAGCCTCATGGTGTGCTTTTATGTTTTGCATCTTTCCTTAGCAAAGTGATACGTAGTTTTTACATACATGTGTGTATTTATAATTTATCATTACATCTTACATTAAGGAAACTTATTTTCCCAGAAATGTGTTAACCTGAACTAACATATTTTAACTTCAGTATCTAAAACTGCTCTAAATACTAGTGGCATGAAAACCCTTCATGGAACTCAAATCATTTTACAGATTTAGTTTCAGTCTATAATGTTTTGTTGAAGCATCACAGATGTGGCATCTGTTTTTAAATGAAAATGTTTAATCAACAGCTGAGGAAGCAGTTTGGAATCACTTGCCTTCTTTTGCCCTCTGGCCTGTTTTTTAGGTCATTTCATTACTAATTAAAAACCTCATAGAAAGGTAGGTAGGGTACAAGAAAACAGGGAAAATCCAGATGGTCCAAATATATAGTCTTAACAGGCCTGGTAGTACATTTGATCTGGGAGAAAGTGATTGTGAGCTATTGTACTGGCTAAAGAACATATTTTAATGAATGGAGGGCTTCGTTTATCACTATGACTCCTGATTCCTGAGTACCTGGTAAACAGAGAATTAAAACAAAAGATAATTTGATTTGTGATACCCAAAATCAGCTACCAGAAGAAAGCCATAGAGTAACACAAAGTAAAGCCTGTGGCTGGTGTGCCAACTAACCAGGTACCAGGGTAAGGAAAGCCCCTCTTAATAGAGGCACTTTTGCTCCTATGGATACGATCCCTACTTTTCCATACGGTTATCACCAACTAGCTGAAGGCTGGTGGTTAAGGCAGAAAAAGGAAGAGAGCTAAAAATATACTAATTAGGCTGATCACAACTATTGGAAGGATTGTTGATTCTGAGTGTTTTAAATAAGTAATTGGCAGACAGGGGGATTTGAGGGAAAAAAAAAAGAATGAGAAAAATGTGCAGTTGAAACATTAACCAAAGTAAAAATGTTAGTGATATGAGTAAGATACAAGTTTCTCAGATCCTACACCTAGATTATCTACTTGCTGTTTTACGACCAGATCAAGTACCTTTGAAACTGAAACACGACTGAAGAAGTGACCGCCCTAAGAGCCTCGTGTCGCTTGTCATAAGAAGTCATCTTGCTTTGCTTAAACTCAGCCATTGTTAGAGGATTTGGGGTTTGAATTATGTTTCTGTTTTTGGTTTTGTGTGTGGGTTTCTATGTGTGCTGATGTATTATTCTCCATTGTGCTGAGATGTAGAAATGGCATAGGAAAGTGTCAAGTGATCCGCTGACAAAAAAAAAAATCACTCACAAGTCCACTTCTTTGAAACTCATGCTTGCCCTGAGCATGATGCTGTTTCTTTGATCTTCTTGGCTTCAAAACAAATTAGACCAAGGGCCCCAGTTTCATAGGCAGATGTTTTGGGTTGCTGGTTTGAGAGTCTTAGAAGATCTAAGACTGAAAAAATGAGGCATACGAACTTATTTATGGCTCTCTCTTTAGGATATAATCACCAACAGATGAGTGAAGGACAAAGGCAGAAGTCTTCTGAATTTTACAACCGCACAGCATCTGAATCGAATGTCTACTTGAACAGTTTCCACTACCCAGATCACAGCTACAAGGACCAGGCCTTTGATACTCTGAGCCTAGACAGCTCTGACAGCATGGAGACCAGCATCTCTGCCTGCTCACCTGACAATATCTCTAGGTAAGATGTACTCCTGGGGAAGGTTTCTGGTTTGGAAAAGCACCTGCTTGTTTCAAAAAAGTAAAGCCATCAATCTGAGGCAGTGTATATGTACAAGCCCAAATTTCTGAAACAAAAAGAGCTACAACACAGAAGAGGGTTGAGTGTCCTGGTGGTCTTTGAAAGTACTTTCTTTGTATCCAGAGTGACTTGAGCCAGTCACACACCATCTAATCCATTTTCTCCTTCATTTCTTTACACTTGACTTCACATGTATACTGTGCTTCAAAATGGATTTGCCTCTGTTGGTTGACTCCAAACTTCATTAGGACTGCTTGTAAAGATTTAACCATTCACATTTGTGTTCATACTTCGAGGCAAGCAAAAGTGGTCTTATGGGATTATGGCCAAAGGTGCATCTAAAATATAAATCTCGCTATAGTGCTCCTTCAAGAGCTTGGAGGATGCCTTGTTACCTTTTAAGTAAAGTCAGACCTCAGAGCCTGGCCTTCTAGATCCAGCCCAATTCTGCATTCATGCTGTCCTGCTGCACCTCCCAGAGCTTCTTATTCATTGAGACGGCGATGAATTCTCAGATTTCTGTGCCTTTGACCATATCGGTTCTAGCCCTGGAATCATGTCGTCTGTTGTTTCTTTTATTTATATGCTCATTCACTCCACAAATCCTTACAGACTACTCTGCAGTTAACAGTGAGCTGGAGTTGACTCAAGCCAGTTGCAAAAGCCAAAGGTGCACACCTCCTCCTAACTCTGTGCTCAGTCATGTCATGTTGGTAGTATGAAACCGGCCACATTGGGAGTATTTACACCACATAAATTGACAATTTGTTGCATTATCAGTGGTTTTGTTTTCCTCCAGCACAGCACTGTCTGGAGTCTGTTCTTCCTTTCATTCATGTATTCCCTCAACCTGTGCATACTGAGCGTTGAGAGTGTCTAGCATTACAACTACCGCCTCCCGCTTTAGCCTGGAGAAAGTCTCCTCACCATTTAAGCTCAAACTTAAGTTGGGAACTCATGAGAAGTTCTCCTTTGAGAGTGTTTTTTCTTTCATGTTTCCATGGAAGTTGATACTTTTTTCTCATATCACTGATCACATTGCAGTATAAAATTTTTTCTTCAATAATTAATTGGCACATTTCTAAATGTCAAGGAGGATGTCTAATTATCTTTTGGTTTCCACATTCAGCAGAAATCTTGGCACATAGTAGACATTGAGTTAGTGTTGGCTGAATAAATACCTCAGGATATAGTAGACATATTTTCAATTTTGATTTTTTTCTTTTTTTGTTCTGTTTCAATTGGCTGAGAACCATTATGATTTCAACCCAAGGAACATCCAGTGTTTCATAATGTCCATTGAGCAATTGTCTCAAGTGAAAATGACTAATTGAATGATGACCATCAAACAAATTTTCCTCTGTTACAGTGAAGTCACAGGCTAAGGACAGGAGCTCTCTGGGCCTTACATGACAGCTAACTGTGCTACTTGAAGCGGATCACAGATTTCTCTAGGTCCTGGTTTGCTAATCTGCTAAATGGTGTATTTTTCCTTGAGTGCAAGAGGATGATAGATTTTAAAATATTTTGGTGGTAAATTATCATCATGTATATAGAATTTCTTTACAAAATTTTGAATCATTTGCTTCTCCCCTTCCCCCCTAAAAAGGAGTGAGACAGAGTTAGAGAGGAAGCAGTATCAGCAAGGTATGCTTAGCTTTGGGTTAGTATCTCATAAATGGAAAGAATTTTGAGAGACCCAAATCTAACAAAATATTATAGCCAGGAAATTTGGGGAGTGGAGGAAAAGAAGAAAAGGGACTTGCCTGGTGGTCCAGTGGCTAAGACTCTGCATGCCCAGTGCAGGAGGCCTGGGGTTCTATCCGCATCAGGGAACTACATCCCACATGCCACAGCTAAAGACTCCATGTGCTACAACTAAGACCTGGTGTAGCCAAATAAATAAATATATATATTTAAAAAAATGATAAATGCCACATTTTGTGCTATATAGAATACAGTATATTTAATTCTTGCACTATAATAGGTAAAATATTGATATTACTGCATACATCCTACCAGAGAAGGAAAGGAATTCTTGGGGAAAAACACTAAAGCAACCATAAGAATTATAGGTATTTCTCCTTGTCACATGAGAAATTTAATTTGAATTTAAGGAGAGGAATATGTAAAGACTAAAAATAATTTTTTGCTGCCCTTATTGTTGAATATCAGAAGGGTTAGTATTTTACTTCTTTTAATACTGGAAAATGCAGTATCTCACTTTTTAAAAAATGAGAGACACTTGAGTGTGTGGAATGACTAGGCACCAAACCATCCGTCTCTTGCTCTGGGTGTTCTCGTAAGGCACTGGCTGTTTCCACGAGGGTGTCCAAGAGCCGTGCGGGGGTGCGGGAGCTGATGTTCCCAGGACAGAAAGCCTAGAACGTTGAGTAATTATTCATAAATGCCAGTAAATTGACCAATTAAATGTGTTACTTTTGAATAACAGGACACGAAAGTCAGTAGCTTGGCAACTATTGTTGTATATTGTTGTATAACAATGGTGGAAGGAATAAAAGTTGACGGTGCAATCATTTCATTTCTTAGTATAGCGATCTCAGAGGGACTTTCTGGGTTTCTGAGGCACTATGCACTTTTCAAAGTTGTTATTTTGAAAACATCAGACTACCTACCCAAATAATTGTGAATATTTTATAACAGTATTCCTCTGGGTGAACCCCTGATAGCATGGCCTTTTTTATCCTTTCTATTTTTGAGCCATCTTTAATAAATAATTACACTCTATATGTTTTCCTAAATTGGTGGTTTTTTTCTGCTCCATTTTCTGCTCTCTACCCCTTTATCCCCTCCAAAAACTAAAAATAAGTGTTCAGTTCAGTTCAGTCGCTTAGTTGTGTCCAACTCTTTGCGACCCCATGAATCACAGCACGCCAGGCCTCCCTGTCCATCACCATCTCCCGGAGTTCACTCAAACTCACGTCCATCGAGTCGGTGATGCCATCCAGCCATCTCATCCTCTGTTGTCCCCTTTTCCTCCTGCCCCCAATCCCGTCCAGCATCAGAGTTTTTTCCAATGAGTCAACTCTTTGCATCAGGTGGCCACAGTACTGGAGTTTCAGCTTTAGCATCATTCCTTCCAAAGAAATCCCAGGGCTGATCTGCTTTAGAATGGACTGGTTGGATCTCCTTGCAGTCCAAGGGACTTTCAAGAGTCTTCTCCAACACCACAGTTCAAAAGCATCAATTCTTCAGCGCTCAGCTTTCTTCACAGTCCAACTCTCAGATCCATACATGTACATCCCTTCAAATGATTCCCTCCTCAAACCCCATTTCTCATATTTGAAAGTGGTGAACAGCAGCATAGCAGTGAGTACAGAAAGTTACCTAAAAGGGAGCCACTTCAATCAGATTTACCAAGATGCTTGCTTCTTGGAAGAATAGCTATGAGAAAGCTAGACAGTCTATTAAAGAGCAGAGATATCACTTTGCTGACAAAGGTCCATCTAGTCAAAGCTATGGTTTTTCCAGTAGTCATGTATGGATGTGAGAGTTGGACCATAAAGAAGGCTGATCTCCAAAGAATTGATACTTTCGAACTGTGGTGCTAAAGAAGACTCTTGAGAGTCTCTTCAACAGCAAGATCAAACCAGTCAATCCTAAAGGAAATCAACCTTGAATATTCAAGGAAGGACTGATGCTGGAGCTGAAAGTCCAGTACTTTGGCCACCTGATGCAAAGAACTGATTCACTGGAAAAGACCCTGATGCTGGGAAGATCGAGGGCAAGAGGAGAAGGGTGTGACAGAGGATGAGATGGTTGGACGGCATCACTGACTCAATGGACATCAGTTTGAGCAAGCTCAGAGAGATAATGAAGGACAGAAAAGCCCGGTGTGCTGCAGTTCATGGGGTCACAAAGAGTTGGACACGACTTAGTGACTAAACAGTGAACAGCAAGAAGTTTAGATCTAGAGACTTCAGGACAGTATCCACCAAAATCTTAATCTACTGTTTTTGTTCACCCACCTACATTTTCTTTAAATGGGAATGACTCCACTGAATGTGCCATAGTAAGAGGACAACATTATTTCTGGCAGGTAGCTCCCTGTGACCACCATCATTTTCCATAGCACCCCCCACTCCCTGCCCCAGTTTACCAGCTCAGCGCCAGGGTTTGTTTTCTTTTTTTTTCCACATATAAATTAATGATTTTATATTATATTATGTATTAACTTCTTTGCATCATAGTTACTTCACAGAGAACTGACCCAGTGCTACTAGCATCATAGATTACCAATCACCATGGTCAGAAATTATTAATTTGTTGTTGTTCAGTCACTCAGTCATGTCCAACACTTTGTGACCCCATGGACTGCAGCACACCAGGCTTCCTTGTCCTTCACCATCTCCCGGAGCTTGCTGAAATTCATGTCCATTGAGTCGGTGATGCCATCCAACCATCTTGTCTTCTGTCATCCCCTTCCCCTCCTGCCTTCAATCTTTCCCAGCATCAGGGTCTTTTCCAGTGAGTTGGCTCTTTGCACCAGGTGGCCAAAGTATTGGAGTTTCAGCTTCAGCCAGCTTCAGCATCAATCCTTCCAATGAACACCCAGGACTGATATCCTTTAGGATGGACTGGTTTGATCTCCTTGCAGTCCAAGGGACTCTCAAGAGTTTTATCCAACACCGCAGTTAGAAAGCATTAGTTTAAGTGTGCTATCAGATTCTCTGAATGTCAAAAATTGAAGCCAAAGTAGAGGTGCCTGCAAAGGTCTAGTATAAATAAGAGGAAGAGGGAGAGAGAAAACAAGCATTTCTCTTGTGTGCCATCTACCTAAAAACATTCATGCTACCCTAAGATAAGCTTGTACCCATTTTATGAAGGAAAATAAATGTGATAAGCATCAGGAAAATGGATAATAAGGAACTGATGTTTGGCATGCATAGTATGAGCACATCCTAATGGGAACTTTTTGAAGATAGGTAGAAAGAGGTCTTCCCTGGTGGCTCAGATGGTAAAGCATCCACCTGCAATGCAGGAGACCCAGGTTCGACCCCCGGGTCAGGAAGATCCCCTGGAAAAGGAAACGGCAACCCGTTCCACTATTCTTGACTGGGATATCCATGGACAGAGGAGCCTGGCGGGCTGCAGTCCATAGAGTCGCAGAGTCGGACTCAACTGAGTGACTACCACATACACAGAAAAAGAAATAAAGGACTAAAAAACTTTTCTCTTTTTTAGATCTTTTAAAAATGATGTATTGAAATACCCTGAAATTATACATGTTTTAAAGAGGGAGCTCCATGCTGGAGTTCTAGCATCATAAACTTAGTCTTGTGGTTTATTGTGTCACAAAAGCCATCGGTAGGATTACAGACTTACTCTGAGTTGTGGGTACCTCTGCCTTACACATTTTGTCGAGGCATCATCTTTGTGTCCAGCAGAATATTCTTGGAATCAGACAGTGTTTTTACTTTTTCAGTATCATTACGCTGTACACAAACATAAAGCTAAGAAAACAGGTCTTTGGTCTCAAAAAACAGCAGCTGAATGTCAGTTCTGCATAAAGTCTGTATTCTGCTAAAATTATTGAATGAGCTCATAGAGTGTAGTGTTCTGAATACTACCTACCATTCTACATTATGGTTGCTATTGCTAACAAGCCCTGACCTCGTGGTCATGCTTTGAGAGAATGTTGAGGAAATTGATGTCATGATAGCTGTTAGCCACCACCAGTGTGTGTGTGGAGTGAGGTCACGACTGGGTAGAGGGTTGAGGGCATCCAAGGCTGAGCTTGGTTTTAAGAGATACTTCAAACTGCCATCTCTGGGGTCGCACAGAGTCGGACACGACTGAAGGGACTTAGCAGCAGCAGCAAACAGACTTCCAGATACTTCTTATCCCTTTGGTTTATTCTGCTTTCTACCCAAGGTAGTCAACAAAGCATTTGCATTTTATTCTAGGGATTTCTCTCAGAAGAGATACTGAAAACCAGAGCATTTCAGAGGAGGGCAGACAGCTTGCAAAGGGACCAGGTAGTCTACTGGACAGAGAAAGATTAGACATTTTATCAGGAGTAATAGTGTTCTTGACCTGAAAAAATAAATTGAGAAAATGAATTGAAAATAAATATTCTGGGGCACTGGCTCTTCATTTAGTGGCAGCATTGGTGCATTGAAGGCAGCCTTGGAAAAGTTTTCTTTTGTATGGAAAATTTTGTTTGTTTTCGGTTTTGTTTTATTTATTTGTTGTATGATGATGTTCTTGTTTCCTTGTTTTTTCTTCCTTTTTCTGTTTTTGTCTTTACCTCTAAAGTGAATATTCTAGAAAGCAAATTCAGATTTTGCTGAAAGGTATTATTCAGCACTGAAAACTAAATCTGCTATTTAGATTCCTTTACCCTTGAAAAAGTTTCATTTTTCTTTATGACTGTGGGTTTTTACCAAAGTTGGTCACATAAGACAAATAATCTTCAGTTGATAAAATAGAACATGGCCAAGTAGAGAAAGTCATCTTTTCTCCATAAATGGCCAAGTGATTTCATATTATTTGGTATCATACAGTAATCCTATATGAGATCAGAAATGTGCCTGCCTTCTGAAGAAGGTCAGAAGTTGAAGCAATGGGAGGAAGCATGACTCCTCTTGTAATTTGGATGGGCTGGAGAAACCAATGATGAGTGTCTGGTGCTCCAGGTAATACATTAAAAGTGTATCTTCAGCGACTTCAGGCTCTCCCTTGGCATGCAAGGTGCTAGCCAAATTACATTTCATTTGTTCCATGCCCTGATACTGACAAGTCTAGACTTCACCCTAAATTCCTACTGCAATTGCATCTGCTTCTCACTGCAGGTACAGTTCTGCCCCCTCCCCACAGCGTATCAGAGAGAGTAGCAGTATCATAGAGCAGCATTTAAAGTTTTGCTAAGTAAAAGTGCTTTACATATCAGTGGAATCTTAAAATCAATAATAGCAAAAATGTAGCTATAGAGAACAAGTAGGTGTCCATGGATAAAAATTTATTATTTTTAACAAAATAACCAAAGTAGGGACTTCCTTAGTGGCCCAGAGGTTAAGAATCCACCTTCCAGTGCAGGGGACGCAGGTTCAATCCCTGCTTGAGGAACTGAGGCTCTGTGTGCCACAGGCATGTTAGCCCGTGTGCAGCAGCAAAGACCCAGCACAGCCAAAATTTAAAAAAAAATTTTAAGTAACTTTTAAAATGTAATTTTTTAAAAGAGAGACTTTAGGTGCCTAACAGTTATGAAGATGTGATGTTGTAAATGTTAATATGCATTTTCTATGAGATGTTTTCAGAAAATTCAGTTAGGCTGCACTATTGGCATATGGTATTTTAGTTCCGTGACCAGGGATCACACCCATGTTCTCTGCATTGGAAGCACGGAATGGTAACCACTAGACCACCAGGGAAGTGCCTAAAGAGTTTTTTTCTTAATTCTTGCTGGTTGAAGAGAACGGAACTTAGGCCTCTGTACCTCCCTCCATCAGCCCACAGAAGTATGAGGGGAAATATGCCTTATTCCTGTCTTTCTCATGAGAAAACACCTGGCTAAAAATTGGCCCACATTCACTCTCCCAAGTCAGCCTAATTGTTAAGCTTCTGAGGATCCACCATTACTAAAGCTGTCCGTCTCCTTGATGGATACATTTTGTAATGGGGCTGGCAATACTGATTTTTTTTTTTTAGCTGTAATTTTTTAAAGCAGTTTTAGAGTCACAACAAAATTGAAAGGAAGGTACATAGATTTCCCATATACGGACTCCCACCACATATGCATACCCTACCCCTTTATCAACACCCCCCACCAGAGTGGTGCATTTGTTACAATTAACGAACCTACATTGACACAGCACTATTACCCAAAGTTGTTAATTACATAGATTCACTCTTGGGTTTGGACAAATATATATCCTGTATCCATCATTATTGTATCAAACAGTATTTTCATTGCTCTAAAAATCTTCTATGCCCTGTCTGTTCATCCTTGTCTCCCTTCCTACCTTCCCCACTTCAAATTGCTGATAACTACTAATCTTTTTACTGTCTCCATAGCTTTTTTCTTTTCCTGAATGTCATATAGTTGGAGTAATAAAATATTTAGCCCTTCAGATTGGCTTCTTTCACTTAGTAATATGCATGTATAGTTCCTCCATGTCTTTTCATGACTTGATGGCTCATTTCTTTTTAGTGCTAAATACGACTCCATACATAGTCTGGATGTACTACGGTTTATTTATTCATTTACTTACTAAAGGATGTCTTGGTTGCTTCCAAGTGTTGGCATTTGTGACTAAAGCTGCAATAAACATGTGTGCACAGTACTGATTTTAAGATAAACTATATGTTCTTAATTACTGTGGTCATTTCTCTTCAAAAGAACTCTTAGCACTGTCTTTGAAACATCCAGGGTTTGAGTTGATCAACAATATGGTTTAAGAAGATTATGCTAACAATTATCTTATTCATTTTTACATGAATTAATTTTATATGAACGTGTGTTTCAAACATGAACCCCTACTGTGTGCCAGGCTCTATGCTATGGAGGATACAGGCACAAAAACCTCTCTGTACCCAAGAGAGTCTAGAAAAGAAAGCATATTTGGGACTTCCTGGTGGTTCAGTGGCTAAGCCTGTGCTCCAGTGCTGGGGGCCAGGATTCAATCCCTGGTCAGAGAGCTAGATCCCACATACCACAACTAAGACCCAGTGTAGCCAAATAAATTAAAAAAAATTTTTTTAAATAAAACATATTTAAGTGACTGTGCAAGTAAGTTTACATGCGTAAGAAACAGCACTGGTTCTTCATGACCAGAACATCAGAGTAAATAAGTTTTGACTTAGGCCACCGCCTTTTTTTTCCAGAATAGTCAAAATGTGAACAAGTAAAAGGTAAAGTATTTTGTTTAATGATAAACATTCCCAAGTTCTTCTCTTTCTCTTTTGGTTTTTTCCTTCACTTGTGTGACGTCTTTCTAAAGAGACATGACTTTTAAAGCTCTGAAACCTTGAATGCAGTTTCCTCATTGGTATGGTGGTATGGGCTTTATTCACACAACTGGCCACCACCCTTCTATTGCACCCGTAAGAGAAGTCATTTTTTAATTGACCATCTTAAATCACCATATAAGAAATAAAGTGTCCAGAAGCATGAAGGTATAGCAAGAAAGTAGCTGGTGATACATAATCCCAGACCAAATCAAGTGACTGCCAGACTTAGGGGTCATCTACGTAGAATCTGGTGATAGTTTTGTTGGTCTGGCATCTCTGACTAGTTAAACTAATGAGAAGGCCTCCCACAGGCCAGAATGTCTAAACTTTGGAGGAAACATATTGGGAATACACTTTGTAGGATTTGGTTTTGCCTTATATATGAGTAGAGCACTTTGTGTGGTGGTATTTCCCTTGCCAGTATTTTGTCTTCTAAACTGAGTTAAGTTACTTTCACCTAGAGTTGTTAGAGTTGAAGTGACTTGCCTCATCAGACCAGTGATTCTTGTAAGCAACATCATTTCATATTGGATCTTGGGGTGTGTGTGTGTGTGTGTGTGTGTGTGTGTGTGTGCATCTGATGAGACATCAGTATGAAGCAGTATTCTTAAAAGGCTTTTGTGTTTTCTTCAGTGCCAGCACTTCAAATATTGCCCGAATAGAGGAAATGGAGAGACTGTTGAAGCAGGCTCATGCAGAGAAGACAAGGCTGCTTGAATCCAGGGTAGGCCTAAGATCTTTATGCCAGAGGCCAGTGATGTGGCGGTTCAAGATGCCCTGCACTTGACGCTGGAAAACTGTCTTCAGGCCTCAATAAGCAGTGGGACCTTGGAATAGTCACTCTACCTTTCTTGACCTTATTTTCTTTTTATTCTTTTTTATTTTTTGGCCACACCAAATGGCTTTTGGGAGAAGGAAATGGCAACCCACTTCAGTGTTCTTGACTGAAAAATTCCATGGAGAGAAGAACCTGGTAGACTACAGTCCATGGGATCTCAGAGTCCAGCACGACTGCCTGCACGCACAAATGGCTTTTGGAGTCTTAGTTCCCTGACCAGAATTGAACCCGGGCCCTCAAAGTGAACGCACAGATTACTAACCACTGGACCAGTAGGGAAATCCCACTGGCCTCATTTTCTTTTCTAAAAAGTGAGAGTGTAGGAGAGATGTTCTCTACCACTCTTTACTGCAGTACCATTTTTTAAAATGTAAAATGTATATAGCATGGGCATAGTGAATTCTTTGTATTACATTTTCCTCTCAATGGCCCATTTGTTTGCCTGCCGGGGCAAAGGAGAAATGGCAGGTCTTTACACGTTCTCCCTGCCTTGCCAGTTCATGGTAAGGACACTATTATAATATTAAAACTCCCACATTATTATGACTATATTTCAAGCCAGAATCTGCACTTCCTTAGGAATCCCCCAGATTCCTTTGCATCCTGCCTGAAAGGGCACCTCCTTTCCTCCTCTGATTTCCCCACTGCTTCCTCTGCGACCTTCAGCCAGGAAGCCACAGAGCAACAACAGGAATTGGAAGAACCTACACCATCAAAGAAAGGCTAAAAGCTGTGACTAGTGTTGGGTCACAATTAACCTTTTTATATTAAAAATGG
The DNA here is from genome assembly GCF_027580195.1 of Bos mutus. Taxonomy (NCBI): domain Eukaryota; kingdom Metazoa; phylum Chordata; class Mammalia; order Artiodactyla; family Bovidae; genus Bos; species Bos mutus. Next base: position 55,837,435 of record NC_091617.1, read on the forward strand.
AGAGTTTGGGTCATTAGTATGAAAGGACTGAACAGAGTCACAAGCTGGGTTTCACTTAATATTCCATTGTTAACTTTATGTAGTGGCTGCATTTCTGCACAGAATGATTTGAAAGCTCTGTGAGCGATGATTATGGATATTTTACTCTTGGTTATACACTGTAAGAACCTCAGCTATAAAATTAGGAATTGCCTAGTGAGATTTATATATATATGCATTGGAATTATTCAAGTATAACCAGTATGTCTGAAATTTTCTTCTGCATGATGATGCTTAGGAACGAGAAATGGAAGCCAAGAAACGCGCTCTGGAAGAAGAAAAACGACGTCGAGAACTCCTGGAAAAACGGTTGCAAGAAGAAACTAGCCAGAGGCAGAAGTTAATTGAAAAGGAAGTAAAAATAAGGGAGAAACAAAGGGCACAGGTGGGTCGGTCAATCTGGATGGGCTGGCGTAGGTTGCCCCCTGGTGGTCATTTTTTAGAAGACGGTCATGCTGTGTCTGAGGATGCCTGTGGCTGTGCTGCCCATTAGCCCTTGGCTTGTAATGGCCAAGAGAAAGATGTTATTGGGCCAAAAAAAAAGTGTATTTATTTCAAAACTCATTGGGGACAACTAACAAAATGACATTTTTCTTTAGTTAAGCGTGGAACATTTTCATGGGAACCCATTTTTTGGAGTATATTTAAAAAGAAGAATTTTTTTTTTTGAGCAACTTTCAAAGTTCGGCTAGATTCGTTTCTAGAAACAAATACAACACCCCAACTGAGTTGAGAAAAAGAGATTCTATTATGTCATCTTTTGGAAGCAGACACTCCAGCACAGAATAACCAGCCTAGTTCCTTGCTGGTGGAATTAATATTTATGGTGGAATTAATTTTAAATTAATTTTAATGGTGGAATTTAATTAATAATTAATATTTTGAATCATTTTCCTAACCACACTGTGTTGTCACAGTGCTGCCAGTCCACACACATGGGCCCAGAATTGCTGAACTCAGGAGAACCATCACTTTGTTTAACTTCCTATCTCAGTCATCCTGGAGTTTGGTCTTGTCACTAGAACTGCTTACATAATGTATGTTTCCTGAGAAACTAGAGTAAAATTTTAAGTACCATGTAATTTAAAGATCAAGTCAGCTTTACCAAGGCTTACTAGATTTAAAGATAAAAGGTACCAGTTCCCTTATTCCTTCCAGTTGCTGGCAGTTTGAAGTTCAGCAGTGAGAGATTTGCCTTAATCTGTGGCACCTGTCTAGAGTCAGAGTACCACAGAATCAAAGGCAAAATAAAGGAAAAATCCAAGTAAAACGTGTTCGTTTTATTTCATTATGCCAAACCTCTGTCACATTTTGATTTGCCGGAAAGGTCATCCATGACTATTTGGTATCTGAAGCCAAACCAAAGGCACAATTCTATTTTAATCTCAGTGATTAGTTTTGTTTCCAAGTACATGATTAGGTTATGTTCCCCCAGGACAAAGGGGTGGGGTAGTTAACAGCATAAAATACAAGACCGTTTTAGAAATGGTGACATGCACTTCCTAGACTAGACGAACCTCTGCTCCAGCTGTGGTAAACTTAAAGACATCAACGTACACCTCTTCAGTGTCTGGTCCCGGACAACTCATTGGCTACAGCTTTCATTCCACATTCTTACCTTATTTTAACTTTGCCTTTCAAAACACCTCTGCCTTCAGTTTCTATCAGAGATTATACGTAAATCAGCATGTACATACATATATGCTTGGGGTATCTAGTGGGGGCTGTACTTACTAAATGACGTTCAGTCAGTTACATCATGTCTGAGGTTATATAAGGAGAACTGTTGTTGAGGTTGTGGCAGGGAGAACTGGGAACGTTACAGTGGAGGAGCCCTCATCTGCAAGAAGCAGCCGAGAGAACTTCATGCCTTATTTCCTTATGTTTTTGTCTTGTTATCGGCCGTGCCAAGCGGCATATGGAATCTTAGTTCCCTGACCCGGCATCAAACCCATGCCCCCTGTGTTGGAAGTATGGAGTCTTAACCACTGGACCGCCAGGGAAATCCCTTCCCTGTTTTAAGTGCTGAGTACCTCTTTTAAAACTAAGGTAAATGACATGTTTCCATTTTCTTATCTGGCCTTTTCAAGGAACAGAATCTGTTGGCCTGAATTTATTCACATCCCCCTCTTCCCCATACCATAGCATTTTTCTTTAAATGCCATCCACTTTTTAGATTCCAAATGACAGTGTTTAAGTTCTCATAATTGCATGGACGTTCGAACACTTAGGCTTTTCAGTTCATAAACATCTGTGACCTAAAACCAAACAAAGAGCTATAGATTAGATGGGCTTGTGCATTTCCAGGCTCGACCTCTGACCCGCTATCTGCCTGTGCGGAAGGAAGACTTTGATTTGCGGAGCCACGTAGAGACTGCTGGCCACAATATCGATACGTGTTATCATGTGTCAATCACAGAGAAGACCTGCAGAGGATTCCTCATCAAAATGGGTGGAAAAATTAAAACCTGGAAAAAACGTTGGTTTGTTTTTGATCGGAACAAGCGCACCTTCTCTTATTATGCAGGTGGGTCATAAAAAAAATCCAAGTGATATTCAAATCAGGAATTTTCTGTTAAAGAACAAAAGCAATAAAATTCAGAATAAATAAGTAAAGTGAAAAGTAATAGATTAATGGCAATATTAGCTTGATAGATGTATATTGTATTCAGATCATATGGTCCAGTATTTACGAATTTCCTCTAGAAATAATAAAAATTACATTTTTAAAAAGTGTGAGTCAGTTTGTTCTGGTTCTGAAATAAACCAAATAAATATTAAGTGGAATGTATTTTTTAGACCAAAATATTATCTTTTAAACCATGAGATCAGAAAAGGTTTCTATTTACTTATTTATGGTCATATGCCCTATTTAAGTCACACACAATTAGGCAGCTTAGCTGACAGCCATTCAGCTCTAGTTCATGGTAATTTCAGCAGTGAAAAGCTCCTCAGTGAACTATTGAATAAGTTAAGTATTTACTGGGTAAATTTCCAGTAAATACTGGAATATTTTGGGGTTCTTTAAATGATAGATTATGAGACTTGTACCCTACTGAATCCTCTATGAATACAGGAATATTTGTGTAACCAGTGTACTTATTAAGAACCCCCTTATTTACACATAGATTTCATATGAAATATGCCCATTAGCTGCACAAGTATAGCTGTACTCTCTTTTCAGCTGCTGAATAAGAGTAGTGTCAGACTCAAGGTTATAAAGACACCCTGCCTTGGGGTGATAGTTCCAGCATTTATGAGCATTGTTGGGAATTGTTACAAAGTGTAGCAAGTAATAAATTTAAAAAAACAGTCCAGTCATTTAATCTGTAGGGTGTGGTCAGGTATGTTTATGAAGAAAGGTGTGAGAAACCAAGAAGCATGTGAAAGAAAAGAACTTCTGGCTATGGAGTCCCAGAATCCCAGAGTGAAGGGTGGGCAGGGTACATGCCTTTAAGTTGGGGGCTCTTTGTGTGGGGCTTGAGTTGCTACGGTGGAGAGCAAATGGCCTAACTCACTGACTGGTTACCTCTTTGGGGCTTTCTGACTTTGGGTTTTATAAGAATCCAAAGACAAGATCTTCAGTTAATACAATAGAAGAGATGCCAATGTAATAAGAAATGCCAATTCAGTGTCTGCAAAATGCATAAAGAAGTTTTGCTGTGTGCTAGTCTCCACTGACAACCTTAGCCAGAATTTTAAAATAATTCAAATAAAACAGCTTTGCTCATCTCTGCTCCTTTTTTCTAGGAGCCTTATTTCATTCTTTCTTTGGTCTGACAGGTGAGAGGTTCAGTGCTTCTTTCTGGCCCATGTAAATGTGTTTTTCAAATTTGAACTTCTTAGTGACCAGTTTTCAATTTTTTTTTTAAGTACCAAAACATTTTGGTATATGAACGATTAACTCAGAACCCTAATACCTAAAACAGACAAAAATTATATTTAATTCAGCTTTTTAATATTTACAGATTGTACAACTGACTGGTGAAACCTAGTTTGGCAAACGAAACGCTGCCCATTTGGCTCTGTTTGCTGCCATCATCAGCTTCCCTGCTCCCACCCTCCCCACCCCAACTCTTTCCCAGACACCACCAAGCACAGGGATAGATGAGCCAGCAGGCTTGTCCTGCAGATGTAGTTCAGGCTGGACCTTTCCCATAGGCGCCACGGGATCAAATCCCATGTCAGCAAGCTAGTCAGCTTGGTAAATGAACACGGCATGTGTGTAGGGCCTGAGCCAAACTCGTAGGTCTCCCTGTGGAGCAGGCCCCTGTGCTCGGCCTCCCACACAGTAACTGAGCAACTTTAGAAGAGTCTCTAAACAAACCTAAGGCACAGAAAATATGTCTGTAAATTGCTAGGATAATGCTTTTGAGAAGGAATACTAGAATTATCCCATCAATTTACAAGAGCCTTGTATTTTTCGTTCTTACTGATGTGCCCTACAAACAAAAGTTTTCTTCCCCCAGTTTTCTGCCTGCTTTGAAACACTGACAAGGTTTACTTTTATCTTCAGATTTTATTTTGTATCCATTTCCAGAAAACAGAGTATTATTGTTTTCCGGTGAATGAATTATTGCAGGATCTTTTCCACCAAATGTTTGAGAAACACATTGACCTTTTCTTTCACAGAAACTGATGGAAACCCACTGAACATGGTATTAATTAAAAGTGTTTCCCTAGGAAGAGCAAAAATAAACACAAAAATATGGTCTATGCTCAAATAAGTTTTAAAAAATGCTAAGTTAAATGCAATTATATAGGTTTATTTTCTGCTGAACTTACCAGGGCTGATATTTTTCAAATTTGCTTTTTACTGTTGTTATTGGGGTGGGGGGGGCAAGGACTCTCATTTTAGTAAAAACATCAAAATGCAACTTAGTCTAAATAATTAAAGTAAGTCTCTGTCCCATGACATAAGTTCTGACCTTTTCTAACACTGTTAAGCATGAAATATCCTTTCAGATTTTCTCCATGCCTTTTCATATATGGTTCAATGTACATAGGTATTGTTTCTTCTTTAATCCATTTAGGACCAAATTATTCACCCTGTTCATACCTTTCTTCTCATAATGATATTTCAAGGTTTTTCTCTTGAGCGCTTGCATATTTACCTTGGTCTTTTCACTGGCTGTGTAGATTCCATTGTGTGGCTGGTCTAGAATTGAATCAGTTCCCTGTGAAGGCTCCAGCAAGTCTTTTGCAGCATTGTGGGTGGCTCTAGCGGTGAAGAACCCGCCTGCCAATGCAGGAGACGTAAGAGACACTGGTTTGATACCTGGGTTGGGAAGATTGCCTGGAGGAGGGCACAGCAACCCATTCCAGTGTCTTGCCTGGAGAATCCCATGGACAGAGGTGCCTGGTGGGCTACAGTCCATAGGGTCACACAGAGTCAGACACAACTGAAGCAACTTAGCACGCAGGTCCTAATGAACACAAATACGTATACACATGCATAAGAAGCTCTTTTAGGATGCAGTTTTAGAAGCAAAATTGCTGAGTAAGAGAATTTTGGCACTTTCCATTGTGTATGTTTTACCAAATTGACTTCCAAAAGAGGCTTTCTTATTTGCATTTCCTCCAACAGTGTATGATAAGAGCCTCTTTCTCTGCTTCCTCATCCATGATTTTGAGATTTTTTTTTTTAAATGTACTTGCATGTGTTATCATCCCTGCAGAGATTAAATTACAAAATATCTCAAGAACTTATTGTTCTTATTAGTCATTACAGAGTGATGTTATTTGGTTGGTGGTTTCGTTGGTGGCTTTGTTTTCTTTAATGTTTGGTTTGGTTTTTATGGCAAATATGATGAAATCTTTGGAAGCAGTTTGAAAAGCGTTGCATTGAAAGGACATTAAATTATTAACATGAAGCTCTGTTGGGAACAGGGTTTAAAAAAAAACAAGCAGAGTAGACAAGAAATTTGATAGGGAAGAAACATAAGTAGGATATTATTTTAAATTATAAATAAAAAGCACACTTATTACAAATGTTTATAACAGTTCCAGTTCAGTTGCTCAGTCATGTCTGACTCTTTGTGACCCTATGGACTGCAGCACGCCAGGCTTCCCTGTCCATCACCAACTCCTGGAGCTTACTCAATCTCATGTCCATTGGGTTGGTGATGCCTTCCAACCATCTCATCCTCTGTCGTCCCCTTCTCTTCCCGCCTTCAATCTTTCCCAGCATCAGGGTCTTTTCTAGTGAATCAGTTCTTTGCATCAGGTGGCCAAAGTATACAACTACTGTCTTGAGAATGTAGGAAAATATTTTTTATTGATGTTAATGGTGTTTACACTTTGTGTGCTAAACTGACAGTCAATATTCTATATTATATTTTGACTGCTAATTTAGTGAAAAGCCTTGAGCAAAGTTACTTAGTCCCTTTCATGTAGGGTTGCTAATTCCAAACTTTTTTTTTTCTCTTTTTTCAGGATGGAATGGGGCTAACCTACGTTATCTGAATTAACCTTAGACAATTTAAATGCTAGATAAATTTTTTAATTAATTCATTTATTTTAATTGGAAACTAATTACAATATTGTTGTGGTTTAAATGCTAGATAAATATTTTAATGATGGTTATAATGAAGTTGTGATTTTTTCTGTTCATCAGTGGTGATAAAGTATTTATTTTAACACTCATCTGCCATTGCAGACAAGCATGAAGCTAAATTAAAAGGAGTAATATACTTTCAAGCCATTGAAGAAGTATATTATGATCACCTCAAGAACGCTAATAAGGTAAGCAGTGAATTTCAGATTGCCACGATTTGAATGCATAAGTTGGGGTGAGAGTTTCCCAAAGGTCCAGTGCTTAAGACTCCATGATTCTACTGCAGGGCAAGCCGGTTTGATTCCTGGTTGGGGAACTAAGAGCCCACATGGCGCATGGCCAAAAAAAAAGTTGGGTGAAAGAAGGAGTTAGTACTTGCTTATGAGGAAACTTCAAGGAAACATCTTAGTAAGGCAAGAGTAGTAGTTACTGAGCTATTTTTGGAGCACTCACTATCAGCGAGGTACCCCTGCTAGAACTTTACAGTGTATCTGCTAAAATGACTGGTGAGCTCACTGTGAGAGTTCTTGTGCAAAAAGGCCAGAAAGATGGTCAATCTTGAGAAAGGTGTTGAGGGCAAGACTGTAGGTTATATTAGAGCAAAAGTAATGGCTACATAGGTTTCTATAAATTGGAACTTTTAACGAGGAAGAAGCCCTCACGTATCTCTGTGTTATATTTAATGTTGTATTTGCAATGTATTCGGTTTACATTCTTTTCCTCTCTTGATTTTCTTTCTAGAGTCCTAATCCTTTACTTACCTTTAGCGTCAAGACACATGACAGAATCTACTACATGGTGGCCCCATCGCCAGAAGCCATGCGGATCTGGATGGACGTTATCGTGACTGGGGCAGAAGGCTACACTCACTTCTTGTTGTAGCGAGCTGACACAACTTCAGGGCAGACTGCAATCTCTTACAAGAATGAAGCCATACCAACACCAGGTGGACAGACCCAACAGACCCATCCCTTTAACTGTGGATACTCAGAACTGCGTTCATATTAACAGGAAGTCATTTGTAACAGAGAAAGAAGAGGTTTTAATTCAGAGCTTGATCATAAATAATTCAAAGCTTGATCATAAACAGCAAAAGAATTGCCTATGAGAAAGAAAACACTCTTTTGGTAAAGAGCATCACTTATAGGAACATTTCTTATAAACTTTTTATCAATTGTTGACTTTGATGAAATAAACTGGTTTACAAAATGTCTGTATGTACTTGGAAAACATGAAATTATTTTAGCACCCAAATCATTGGCGGCATTGACGTTACTGGTAATCAACTCGCTCTTTTTTAAAGGAGTATTTTGTGGAAGATTATTTTATAAATATTAATATAAACAAATAAGGGCTTGGAAAGGGAGTGTATTGTAGGAGGAGTTTGGCCCTGATTTTTAAGTACTACACCAAAACCAAAGACTTGACATGACCTCTGCTGAACAGTAGTAGTTTCAAGTGATGAACTGCGTTTAGTGTCACTCTGCATTTTAAAATGGTACTTTGTTGCCAACAAGCGCCCAGGAAATTGACTTTGAAGAGTCACCACCAGCATAAGCTACTGTCCATACATAGCAAACACTTTGTAAAAGAAGAACAAAAAGCTGTGTGTTGTAGGAAGAAGCAGTCTTGGACATTCTATCACACTGGGCAATTTAAAATAAAGAGAGTGTTTAGCTTCAGCTGCTTTGCTGATGATTTCTCCATTCCCAGTGCTGAGAATAAAGGCAACAGTAACTGATTTCCTTTAGATTGTCCAACTTCTCTTTGTTGTGGAGTACACGTGTTAACCGCAGCCTCACGTGATATAACTATGAAATAGAGCTCTGTTTTCACCAAAGAACAGACCAATTAGAATACTTATTTTCCAAAGTATTGTAGTTCTATTCAGAGGCACATGAAGTTCACCTTAATGTTCTCTGTAATGTACTGTTTTATGATGTTTTTTCTTTACAGTTAGCTTTTGTTTTTTAGAGTTCAATTAATTTGTATTGAATGAAATGACTTCAGGCAAGTCCTTTTGTAACAGTTTTTCAAATGCCATTTATCCTGGTTTATCATGTTGTGTGTGTTTGTAAGTATGAATGTACTCTTTCTACTCATTGACAAAGGAATAGAAGTAGAAAATAATAATGTTACTTACTAGTAAAAATGAAATGATTAGATTAGAAGTGTCTATAAAATTTGTCAGGCCTGACTGGGTACAATTTTTTTTTTTAATTTGCAGTGGTTTATATACATGTTGCCAATAATAAGATTTTGCGACTGGATTACACATGACGTTACTTGAACAGTGAAGGACAGAATCACAATTGCAGAAGACATTTTCATAATCTGTTTCTACAGAGATCACCCCTCAACCCTGTAGTGATCTAAGACAGTGAAGGACAGGTGCTGAACGTTTGTTGGTTAATGTAAAGATATAACTTTTCTGAATTGTACTTTACTTTCTTCATAGGACTGTAAAGATGCTCTAATCAACTTTCTATCTTGCACGATGTAGTAAATGGTTCAAATATGTGTGTCAAAATGTGTTGAGTTTGGATTAAAATGTTGATCAGATTTCACATTCTAAAATAAACTCATTTTAATTAGGAAATTACCCATTGGTAACATGACAAGGGATGAATTAATCAGCAGAAGTCAACTGTAGAATGGACATAAAGTTTGTGTGCTAGCTAACATTGTGACTTGTAGTTTATAAACTGAAATAATCAGATATGTCTCTGGTCACATTCCTGTTGCTAACAAAATGAGATACCCCTGAGAAATCTGGCATCTTTATGTCTAATTGCATCAATGCAATTATTACTGGGGATTGAAAGAGTGCATTTACCTATCTTTCTCTCTGATGGGGAAAAAATCACACAGGTGTGAAGTTAAAGCTCTAAGGCTTTACTTGGTGGGGACCACATTTGTCTCCCTGAACTAAGGCAGCAGATTTCAGAGAAAAACTGCCCTCAACAGCATGTCCTTTCACACATGTTAATGAAGGCAACATTGATAGTAGGTCAATGGAAACAACATTGTCTGCTTCAAGCCCATCACCGTCAGTAAAAGCATCTTCACTTGACTCCAGTCACAATTTTTGCTGATGTGTTAAATTGATGAAGGTGGATGGAGAAAATGATTCATGGGTTCGTGGGTTTCTCTGGGGTTGTGTGTGTGTGTGTGTGTGTGTAGTGCCTTTCCCAGTATGTGAACAAGTAAAATTTTATTTGTTTTGCTTCACATAAAATGCCAGAGACATGTAAAAATAAAGGGAGAGAATACGGACAGGAATGACTGAGAATATTTGGATTATCCAAAACCACAGTAAGAAGTGTTTGCTGTTAAGATACTATGGATGCTGAAGTGATGTGCATCACCTTAGTGATTTTAGCCCCTTTGGAGTCTACGACAAGCTTAATGGAGAGCCAGAGAAATAACTCCGCAGCTTTTGGAGAAAGTTGCTAAATCAAGCAGCTATCCTTGCTCTGTTTCTGGCATTATACCTCTCAAGGAAGAAATCTATTCTTTCATCTGTCCAACTTTCCTGGTGCCTTCTAAAGAATAGTTTCTCAAAACTCCAAAGATAAGCTGAATTCACTGTATCCAGCCTTTGCCTTTGACTCTAGCACCGGCCATTGCTCCAGAATTTATGACCAATATGGTTAAGTGGCTTTACTCAAAGTCGTAAACCAGCCACTGTAACTTTTGCATAGAAAACAAACAACAAAAAAACTGAGGTAAGGCTTTACTTGATGCTTGAGGCCTCCAAGAATTGCTTTGAAGGACATCAGAGCTGGAATCCAGAGACCCTTGTACCACAATTTATTCAATCATATTTTTATTGGCCGTTCCATTTTTCTTCTGTTTGCCTCTGAAAATGCTGCTCTAGCAGATAACATCAGATCAGATCAGATCAGTTGCTCAGTCGTGTCCGACTCTTTGGGACCCCATGAATCACAGCACGCCAGGCCTCCCTGTCCATCACCAACTCCCGGAGTTCACTCAGACTCACGTCCATCGAGTCAGCAATGCCATCCAGCCATCGCATCCTCTGTCATCCCCTTCTCCTCTTGCCCCCAATCCCTCCCAGCATCAGAGTCTTTTCCAATGAGTCAACTCCTTGCATGATGTGGCCAAAGTATTGGAGTTTCAGCTTTAGCATCATTCCTTCCAAAGAAATCCCAGGGCTGATCTCCTTCAGAATGGACTGGTTGGATCTCCTTGCAGTCCAAGGGACTCTCAAGAGTCTTCTACAACACCACAGTTCAAAAGCATCAATTCTTCAGCACTCAGCCTTCTTCACAGTCCAACTCTCACATCCATACATGACCATAGGAAAAACCATAGCCTTGACTAGGCGAACCTTTGTTGGCAAAGTAATGTCTCTGCTTTTGAATATGCTATCTAGGTTGGTCATAACTTTCCTTCCAAGGAGTAAGCGTCTTTTAATTTCATGGCTGCAGTCACCATCTGTAGTGATTTTGGAGCCCAGGAAAATAAAGTCTGACATTGTTTCCACTGTTCCCCATCTATTTTCCATGAAGTGGTGGGACCGGATGCCATGATCTTCGTTTTCTGAATGTTGAGCTTCAAGCCAACTTTTTCACTCTCCACTTTCACTTTCATCAAGAGGCTTTTGAGTTCCTCTTCACTTTCTGCCATAAGGATGGTGTCATCTGCATATCCGAGGTTATTGATATTTCTCCTGGCAATCTTGATTCCAGCTTGTGTTTCTTCCAGTCCAGCGTTTCTCATGATGTACTCTGCATATAAGTTAAGTAAACAGGGTGACAATATACAGCCTTGACGTACTCCTTTTCCTATTTGGAACCAGTCTGTTGTTCCATGTCCAGTTCTAACTGTTGCTTCCTGACCTGCATACAAATTTCTCAAGAGGTAGATCAGGTGGTCTGGTATTCCCATCTCTTTCAGAATTTTCCACAATTTATTGTGATCCACATAGTCAAAGGCTTTGGCATGGTCAATAAAGCAGAAATAGATGCTTTTCTGGAACTCTCTTGCTTTTTCCATGATCCAGCGGATGTTGGCAATTTGATCTCTGGTTCCTCTGCCTTTTCTAAAACCAGCTTGAACATTAGGAAGTTCACAGTTCACATATTGCTGAAGCCTGGCTTGGAGAATTTTGAGCATTACTTTACTAGCATGTGAGATGAGTGCAATTGTGCGGTAGTTTGAGCATTCTTTGGCATTGCCTTTCTTTGGGATTGGAATGAAAACTGACCTTTCCAGTCCTGTGGCCACTGCTGAGTTTTACAAATGTGCTGGCATATTGAGTGCAGCACTTTCACAGCATCATCTTTCAGGATTTGAAATAGCTCAGCTGGAATTCCACCACCTCCACTAGCTTTGTTTGTAGTGATGCTTCCTAAAGCCCACTTGACTTCACATTCCAGGATGTCTGGCTGTAGGTGAGTGATCACACCATTGTGGTTCTCTGGGTCATGAAGATCTTTTTTGTGTAGTTCTTCTGTGTATTCTTGCCACCTCTTCTTAATATCTTCTGCTTCTGTTAGGTCCATACCATTTCTGTCCTTTATCGAGCCCATCTTTGCATGAAATGTTCCTTTGGTATCTCTGATTTTCTTGAAGAGATCCCTAGTCTTTCCCATTCTGTTGTTTTCCTCTATTTCTTTGCATTGATCGCTGAAGAAGGCTTTCTTATCTCTTCTTGCTTTTCTTTGGAACTCTGCATTCAGATGTTTGTATCTTTCCTTTGCTCCTTTGCTTTTCCCTTCTCTTCTTTTCACAGCTATTTGTAAGGCCTCCCCAGACAGCCATTTTGCTTTTTTGCATTTCTTTTCCATGGGGATGGTCTTGATCCCTGTCTCCTGTACAATGTCACGAACCTCCGTCCATAGTTCATCAGGCACACTCTATCTATCACATCTAGGCCCTTAAATCTATTTCTCACTTCCACTGTATAATCATAAGGGATTTGATTTAGGTCATACCTGAATGGTCTAGTGGTTTTCCCTACTTTCTTCAATGTAAGTCTGAATTTGGCAATAAGGAGTTCATGATCTGAGCCACAGTCAGCTCCTGGTCTTGTTTTTGCTGACTGTATAGAGCTTTTCCATATTCAGCTGCAAAGAATATAATCAATCTGATTTCAGTGTTGACCATCTAGTGATGTCCATGTATAGAGTCTTCTCTTGTGTTGTTGGAAGACGGTGTTACATCCTTATAAACCATTATTGTTTTCTATAGGATGGTCACAAATTGGGGCCATTGGGTCAAAGAGCATTGACAATGATGTAAATTTTGAATTGTCATAGGTGATATTACTTGACAAAAGAGTTTAGCGGTTTACTTTCTCACCATCCATACACGAATGCCAGCTTGCCAATAATTGTTCATTTTAACTTCTGCCAACATGATGGGTAGGAAAAATGGAATGCTAATTTTTAACATTTAATTCATGTTATTATTTCACGTTTTTCAATTAGTGAGCTTGATCATCGTGTTTACATATGTGAACTGCCTATCACAAATATTGGCCAATTTTATTGGAATTAAGTATTTTTTCTACCAGTTTCTGGGAGCAGCTTGCTAAGTCACTTCAGTCGTGTCCGACTCTGTGCGACCCCAGAGATGGCAGCCCACCAGGCTCCCCCGTCCCTGGGATTCTCCACGCAAGAACACTGGAGTGGGTTGCCATTTCCTTCTCCAATGCAGGAAAGTGAAAAGTGAAAGTGAAGTCGCTCAGTCGTGTCCGACTCTTAGCGATCCCACGGACTGCAGCCTACCAGGCTCCTCCGTCCATGGGATTTTCCAGGCAAGAGTACTGGAGTGGGGTGCCATTGCCTTCTCCGGGGAGCAAGCTAAACAGAAGTATTAACATTTTGTTATCCACTCAGAAAATCAATTTCGCTATACGTTTTTATTCTTCTTTATTCCAGGGGTTTCAAATCTTGCTTTAAAATTTTACTTTTATCTATACTATATTCTCCTAAAGTGTATTTAATCCTCTCGGTTTTATTCTTTCATTGAGACGGTTTAACTACTGGAATTTATCTTCGCACACAGTATGAGGGAGTGTGTGTTAGTCTCTCAGTCCTGTCCGACTCTTTGCGACCCCATGGACTGTAGCCCACCAGACTCCTCTGTTCATAGAATTCTCCAGGCAAGAATACTGGAGTGGGTTGCCATTTCCTTCTCCAGGGGATCTTTCCCACCCAGGGATCAAACCCGCATCTCCCACATTGGAAGAAGATTCTTTACCATCTGAGTCACCTGGGAAGTATGAGAGAGGGGTCTTAATAATTCAACGGTCTGACATACAAAGAGCTAGAACAAAAACAAATTGAAAAGAAGCAGTGAAAGTTCAGTTCCACTCCAGGCGTTTATACAAGCACGATTAAGGTTAGAATTTGGAAACATTCCCTGTACAAGTCAATGTATTGCAAGGTTGTTGCTGTACCATGAAAGACATTGGAATTTTTCGTCTCCAACGGAGAAAAATTCAATTCGGGGCCAGTGAAGAAGCTTGATTGCTCAGAGCTTTTGTGTAATAAAGTTTTATTAAAGTATAAAAGAGATAGAGAAAGCTTCTGATAGACGTCAGAAGGGGGCAGAAAGAGTGCCCCCCTGCTAGTTTTTAGTTGGATATTATATAGCTACTCAGTTCAGTTCAGTCGCTCAGTCATGTCCGACTCTTTCAGTCTGCTAATTAGAGAAACAAGACTCTGAAATGCAGTACTTGGATGCAATCTCAAAAATGATGGAATGATCTCTGCTCGTTTTCAAGGGAAACCATTCAATATCACAGTAATCCATGTCTATGTTCCAACCACTAATGCTTAAGAAGCTGAAGTTGAACAGTTCTATGAAGACCTACAAGACCTAGAACTAACACCCAAAAAAGATGTCCTTTTCATTATAGGAGACTGGAATGCAAAAGTAAGAAGTCAAGAGTAACAGACAAATTTGGCCTGGAGTTGGAAAAGACTCTGATGCTGCAAGCGATTGGGGGCAGGAGGAAAAGGGGATGACAGAGGATGAGATGGCTGGATGGCATCACCAACTCGATGGACGTGGGTTTGGGTGAACTCCAGGAGTTTGTGATGGACAGGGAGGCCTGGCGTGCTGCAATCCATGGGGTCGCAAAGCGTCGGACACGACTGAGCGACTGAACTGAACTGAATTGACTGAACAGGCAAATCTGGCCTTGGAGTACAGAATGAAGCAGTGCAAAGGCTAAGAGAATTTTCCCAAGATAATGCACTGGTATTAGCAAACATCCTCTTCCAACAACACAAGAGAAGACTCTACACATGGACATCACCAGATGGTCAATAACAAAATCAGATCGATTATATCCTTTGCAGCCAAAGATGGAGAAGCTCTATACAGTCAGCAAAAACAAGACCAGGAGCTGACTGTGGCTCAGATCATGAACTTCTTATTGCCAAATTCCTTATATTGAAGAAAGTAGGGAAAACCACTAGACCATTCAGGTATGACCTAAATCAAATCCCTTATGATTATACAGTGGAAGTGAGAAATAGATTCAAGGGATTAGATCTGATAGGGTGCCTGAAGAACTATGGACAGAGGTTCGTGACATTGTACAGGAGGTAGGGATCAAGATCATCCCCCCCAAAAAGAAATGCAAAAAGGCAAAAGGTTTGTCTGAGGAGGCCTTACAAATAGCTGAGAAAAGAAGAGAAGCTAAAGGCAAAGGAACGATATACCCATTTGAATGCAGAGTTCCAAAGAATAGCAAGGAGAGATAAGAAAGCCTTCCTCAGGAATCAATGCAAAGAAATAGAGGAAAACAATAGAATGGGAAAGACTAGAGATCTCTATAAGAAGATTAGAGATACCAAGGGAACATTTCATGCAAAGATGAAATGCACAATAGAGGACAGAAATGGTATGGACCTAACAGAAGCAGAAGATATTAAGAAGAGGTGGCAAGAATACACAGAAGAACTATACAAAAAAGATCTTCATGACCTGGATAATCACGATGGTTTGATCACTCACCTAGAGCCAGACATCCTGGAATGTTAAGTCTGGTGTGCCTTAGGAAGTATCACTACGAACAAAGCTAGTGGAGGTGACGGAATTCCAGTTGAGCTATTTCAAATCCTAAAAGGTGATGCTGCGAAAGTGCTGCACTCAATATGCCAGCAAATTTGGAAAACTCAGCAGTGGCCACAGGACTGGAAAGGTCAGTTTTCATTCCAATCCCAAAGTAAGGCAATGCCAAAGAATGCTCAAACTACCACACAGTTGCATGCATCTCACACGCTAGTAATGCTCAAAATTCTCTAAGCCAGGATTCAACAGTACGTGAACCATGAACTTCCAGATGTTCAAGCTGGTTTTAGAAAAGGCAGAGGAACCAGAGATCAAACTGTCAACATTCCTTGGATCATCGAAAAAGCAAGAGAGTTCCAGAAAAACATCTATTTCTGCTTTATTGACTATGGCAAAGCCTTTGACTGTGTGGATCACAACAAACTGTGGAAAATTCTTTAAGATATGGGAATACCAGACCACCTAACCTGCCTCTTGAGAAATCTGTATGCAGGTCAGGAAACAACAGTTAGAAATGGACATGAAACAACAGACTGGTCCCAAATAAGAAAAGGAGTACATCAAGGCTGTATATTGTCACCCTGCTTATTTAACTTATATGCAGAGTACATCATTCAGCCTGGATGAAGCACAGGCTGGAATCAAGAGTGCCAGTAGATATATCAATAACCTCAGATATGCAGATAATACCACCCTTATGGCAGAAAATGAAGAAAAACTAAAGAGCCTCTTGATGAAAGTGAAAGAGGAGAGTGAAAAAGTTGGCTTAAAGCTCAACATTCAGAAAACTAAGATCATGGCACCTGGTCCCACCACTTCATGGCAAATAGATGGGGAAAGGATGGAAACAGTGACAGATTTTTTTTGGGGGGGGTGGGGGGGCTCCAAAATCACTGCAGATGGTGACTCAGCCATAAAATTAAAAGACGCTTGCTCCTGTGAAGAAAAATTATGACCAACCTAGACAGCAGAGACATTGCCAACAAAGGACCGTCTAGTCAAAGCTATGGTTTTTCTAGGAGTCATGTATGGATGTGAAAATTGGACTATAAAGAAAGCTGAGTGCCAAAGAATTGATGTTTTTGAACTGTGGTGTTGGAAAAGATTCTTGAAGAATCCCTTGGACTGCAAGGAGATCCATCCAGTCCATCCTAAAGGAAATCAGTCCTGAGTATTCATTGGAAGGAATGATGCTGAAGCTGAAACTCCAATAGTTTGACCACCTGATGTGACGAACTGACTCATTGGGGAAAAAAAAAAAAAACCCTGATGATGGGAAAGACTGAAGGCGGGAGGAGAAGGGGACTACAGAGGATGAGATGGTTGGATGGCATCACCAACTCGATGGATATGAGTTTGAGTAAACTCTGGGAGTTTGTGATGGACAGGGAAGCCTGGCATACTACAGTCCATGGGGTCACAAAGAGTCCGACCCAACTGAGTGACTGAGCTGAATTAGAGAAAGGAAATTCTCAAAATTCAGAGACTGGCACCAGGTCCCTCACCCACTACATGCATTTTGAGATAACATTAGTACAAGGAGAGTTGTTCCGGGTCATAAAATGATTGACGTGAATCTTGCAGAAAGGCTGGTTTCCAAGCAAATACAGTCTCATTAACATAGCTTAAGAGAATATTCACATGAGTAAAACATACAGGTTTGTCAAGTGCGTTCTGAGTCTTAGGTGGAATGGATTTGAAGACAGAGTCCAAATACATAGTTAATTAACATAGCTTAAGACAAACATTTCCGTAAGAAAAACATTGATTAGCTCAAGGTTTGAGAAATGTTAAGTTCAGGTGGAACCAGGTGTCGTCATGGCAACACAGAATTTTAAAAGAAACCTCTTAAAATTTGTATAGAGAAGGGGAAAAAATATAACACTAGTGGTTTGTTTCTCCTGCCTCTTAAGAGGGAGATATATAATGTCTGACACTTGCACCCTCTTCCCTCCGTTTGGAGACCCCTGGCCTTCGGGCCTGTTAACCTACTCAGTATTAGGAGTGAGAACGACTTGCAACGCAGCAAGCTTAACACTTTATGTTTCAGTTCCCTCGTGTCTCGGGATAACCAGATGTTTGTTTTCCTGTCTAGGAATGTTGCATGCGGTTCCTCTCCTTGCTTCCAGTTCTGGAGTATCCACTGATCTAGAAAGCAGGCTACCAAGTATGCTCAAAACATCCCAAACTGTCATAGGCCAAACGGGAACTGACTCCTTGGAAAAGACCCTGATGCTGGGAAACATTCAAGGCACGAGAAGGGGACAACAGAGGATGAGATGGCTGGATGGCATCACCAACTCGATGGACATGAATTTGAGCTAGCTCTGGGAGTTGGTGATGGTCTGTAGAGCCTGGCATGCTCCATGGGGTCGCAAAGAGTCGGAGACGACTGAGTGACTTAACTGAACTGAAACCTCCCCACAGCATATAGCCCAGCAGAAAAACGCTGTAAGAGCGACGACACTCTGCGCATGTGCGCTCTCTGGGGGTGGAAACTCTGGCCAGGGCTGTTTATTTGCTGCTTCCAGCCAGCGGCGCATGCGCACCTTGGTTTCTGGGCGCAGTGCGCATCTCAGTAGGCGGGCGCAGGGCGCAGGGGCTGCTGGGAAGATGGCGGGGGTGGGCCTGGCGGCCGTGGCCGCTTGGGTGCCTTGTCGCAGGTGGGGCTTGGCGGCAGTCACTTTCGGCTTCCACCATGGTCTCAGCACGTTACTTGCACGGAAGACCGAGCGGGCGCCACAGTGGCTCCGAGGTCAGTGTCCGAAAGACTGGAGTAAGACGCGTTCTTTCGAACATAGCGGATTTCGGCGGTTCCTGTCCCTTGCGTTTTTGGCGCTCCGTTCAGAAATCCTTTTTCCAGGTTCTCAGTACCCCAGTTCTTTTTAACAATTCTGATGAAGGTAGTGAGAGAGCTCTGCCAGGCCCCGGGGTATCCTGACAGCTCGGGCAGTGGTTGGCTTTATGCTCTGTAGTTCAAGGATTCTCTCTGCCCACCTCCCCTGTGTTAAGCGCCCAAGACTAGGAAAAATTCAGATGTGCATTTAATGTGTTTGATTATTAATTGCTTTTATCTTTTCTGTGCACGTTCCAAGAGGTTTACAGATCGTGACTGTTAGTTGCTTAGACCTGCTCTCTCTTGAGCGATTTTACAGGAAGGTTTTACCTGTTCTTTGTAAAAGTGTAAACTTTTCCTTTTTTTGGTTGTTTTGGGTCTTCCCGCCCTAACCTGGCCGCCAGGATTCCAGCCCAGAAAAAACCATAGCCATTACTCTACAAAGGAAGTTAGAATTTGGACAAAAATTAAAGCCCCTGAATATTTCTTTGTGCTTGATTCTTCTCCGTCTCATCTCCACTCCCCCATATATATAGCCTGCCTTCCTGAATTATGTCTTTTTATTTTGAGGTTCATACCCTTGCCCCCAGCTGTCAGATGCATGGTGCTTGAAATGGGGACTGTCTTTGTAAATACCCTTTGTTTTGAGTTAAAATTTTTAAGTATATAGTCATTTTAATTGTTCACAACCAAAAGGCTGTTACATATGTCTCTCTAACAAAGTATAGTATGTCATTTCAGTAACTGTAATTCTCTTTCACTGTTTAGTAGTTTCACTGAAGATATATGCCTCAGATTTTGAGCTAGTTCTTATAGTACAAAGGTCATTTATGGATATTATGTTAAGACCATTTATAACTCATCAAGATTAAATAAATTGTGATGGTCTCATGGAAAATTTCCCATGGGAAAGTAATATGGAAAAGAGGATAAGGAGTTTTTGAGTGCTAAAGAAATGGGTAAAGAACATTTTTGCTGCTACAATCTGTCGGTCTACATAACTGGCTCTTGTTTACCTTGTTTTTCACTAAAAGTTTTAAATTTGGCATATTTCACTATGCGTTGAAACTCTGAAGCAAGCCTACGTGTAAAAGGGATAGCTTTAACGCCTTCAGTTCAGTGTTTAAAAAATCAACTTCTCACATCCAAAATGAGGAAAACTTTATTAGCTCATATGGAAGAAACTGTAAAGTTTTAATTATCCACAATAGATAAAGGTTTCAAGGAATAAAAAAGAGATTTCTTTAGTCCAGAAAAAGACTGTTAAGGGAATACACAAATCTGATTTCTCTGGAGGGAGAAAATGGGATTATAAATGACTTTTTGTTTTTAAACATCGTTCTACATTTTTTAAGAGCAAGTATTGACTTTATGGCTTCCCAGGTGGTCACAGTGTAAAGAATCCGCCTGCCCATTCAGGAGATGCAAGAGATGGGTTCAGTCCCTGGGTAAGGAAGATCCCCTGGAGGAGGAAATGGCAACCCACTCCAGTATTCTTGGTGGAAAATTCCATGGCCAGAGGAACCTGGTGGGCTACAATCCATGGGGTTGCAGAGAGTCGGAGGTCACTGAGCACAAGCACCCGTTGACCTTACTGTCGGGTGGGGAAAGAACTTGAAAGATAGTGGACTGGAATAACATTATAAGGGTTGCGCATTGTGCCTTTTTACTTGCATTCAGATTTGTGTTCACCTTTCAAGAAAGCCAAACCAACAAATAAAACACAGTGATTGGGAGTCCTATGAGAAATCTTTTTCCAAAAATGGTATTTACATTTATTCAAGGTTATTTGTAAAGAAACTGTTCACAAACCCACCTCAGCAGATAGAGAATCATGACTGACTATTACCATGACCCAAGACTTTATGGGTGGAGGAAGAATAAGTAATAAGAGGGGCCAGCACCTCTATCTTTGATTCAGTTTCCCAACATCAGACCAAACTTCTCTCCCTCCCCACCAAAAAGTAGAGGATGTGAAACCCCTCAGACATTAAAAAAAAATTTCAAAGAAGACTAACATCTCCCAAGAAAAGCCTTAAAACTAGTGTAGGTAAATATGAATGTTGATTGATACTGTTTGGGACAGATGATATAACAGCAACAGGAAAACATTTTGACAAGTCACTCTGTCTTTAGTGGCCTTAAAATTTCCTTGTTATGTATTTTGAAAGAATCATGATTGAACCTTGCTCAGAGAAGATCAATTGTGACATGAGTTTTAAAGATAGGCACGGACTTGTGACTTTAATACTTCATGTCTCTATTTTTTTTCTATGAAATGGAAATAGTATTTGCTATCAATTTGATGAGTTAAGAAAGTTAAGATTGAAAATATGTATGGTTTTCCAAAAACTGTATTTGCAAACTTTATGTTTTGTGTGCTTTGTTTAGCTTGCAGACACAAGACATCAATCTCTTTCCTTAGTCGACCAGACCTCCCAAACCTGGCTTATAAAAGGCTAAAAGGCAAAAGTCCAGGAATTATCTTCATCCCTGGCTATATTTCTAATATGAATGGTACAAAAGCATTGGCGATTGAGGAGTTTTGCAAATCTCTAGGTCACGCCTATATAAGGTAGGAATAACACATTTCAAAGAAAATATTACTACCATTTACCTTGGCAGTCAAGAATTACTTCTGCTCTAACCAACTGAAATATATGCCAGCATTTTTATAGATTAGTTTATTTTATTGGTCTGTAAACTTTAATCTTGTGATTTAGGGTTCATGTAAAATGCAATCTTTAATAGTTTTTTTTTTTTTTTAATTTTTAACTGGAAGATAATTGCTTTACAATAAAATGTTGGTTTCTGCCATATATCAACATGAATCAACCATAGGTATAAGTATGTCCCCTCCCTTGTGAACCTCCCTCCCATCTGGTCTTCGTGCCACGCTGATGATGCTGGCAGACAGGGAAACTAGTGGTAACTTAAGCTCTTTAGAAACAACATTCTAACATGACAGCAAACCAGTATACTAGCTGGCTTTCTTGTCATTTCTTATGGTGTGGTTTTCCTTTGAGGACTTGAGGACCACTGTTATTTAACCACTGTTTATTTCATTACTTTCAAAATATGTAGTTTAAAATAGCATCTGTGTTTAAAAGTACTGTAAAATTAATATTGTGTAATTCACATTTTCACTGAATTTCCTCTTTCCTCTCACTTCTGTAGCCTGAATATGTTTTTATAAGCATAAATAAGGGTATGTGTTGTTTACTACTTGATTTTACAATTCTTAATATTTCATACTGATAATTATTTTACTAAAATAATGTTTCACTGTTATTAGGGTTGTTTACTTAGAGCAGTCATTTATTTAGTGCCTGATTTGCCAGAAGAGATAGTATGGGTTAGTAAAAAGAGCACTGGCCTGAAATTCAAGAAACATGGACTCTAGAATTAATGCTAACATTAGCTGTGACAAGATGAGTCAGTTAATAAATGCTGGACCTGTTTCCTTCATCATAAAAAGGAGGAGATTGGATGAAAGATAATTCCTGAATTCATTTCTAGCACTAGCAATCTAAAAATCTATTTATGTAGTTTTAGAAGAGTTTCACTATCATTCACTCAATAGGTCTAGAAAATACAACTTTCGGAAATAAAATAAGTAATTAGAAATAAAAATAAAAAACTTTTACTACTTAAAAATAACTTTTATCTACTCAGTATATTAGCAGAAATTATGCCAATTATCTGAATTATTTCATTTTCATGCTCAGAACTCTTAAAAATGTTCCAAATTGACTGTTATCCTTAAGACTGGAGTATTTTTTTACAAGTAGACCTTCTAACCCTACAATGGTGCTGTAAAATATACAAAGAGTTTTAAAATATGGTCATTGCCTGTAAGGATCTTTTAATCAGGGTGGAGGAATGCAAGATAAAATACATATGGGAAATTAGGCAGAAATATTCATCAAAATTTGATTATGTCAAAGAGCATGCTACTTAACTGTATATATTGAGAGAAAAATAGTGGTTGAAGTGGATAGAAAAAACTCTAAGGGAACACTGAGAAATAGTTAGGATGTAGGTAAGAAGGAAGAGAAGTCCAAGGAGGACTATCTTGAGCAAGACATGATGATATCAGAAAAATTGCCATCATTCTCCTTTGTCCCCAAAAGAATTTAACTCAAGAAATCCTCATTTTATCAGTTCCTAATTTAAATTGAGACTGTAAGAGCTATAGCCAGTTCCTGTCTGCCTATAAGATGTATGAGGGAGTTTTCTGCATTTTAGATGCATATGAAATAAATTTTCTTTTTAAGGGTATATTTAGTAATCATGATGAAAATACAGTGTATATAGACAATTATATGAATTTAGTCTTATTCCTTTTATCCAAAGGAATATGTGGTACTATATTAAAATGTAACCTAAATGTATATTTATACACCTTTATACAGTATAGCCATTCATTACAATTTTTTATTTGATCAGGCTCCTTTTTATATGCTTTTATCAAACTTCATTGCTATCTAATCACTATTAGCAATTAATTGCCCTTTAACTTGTTTTAAGGGATTCCCAGGTGGCACTAGTGGTAAAGAACCCGCCTGCCAATGTAGTACATAAAGATTGGAAAAGAGATTTTATCTTCTATTTATACTCCCAGTTTCTCAGTTTACTTTCTTGTGATTCTGTCTGTAAAACTTAAATCTTGAATGAAGAAATGGTTAGTTTTGTATAGTATACAAGAACAGTACTTATGGTTTGGTGAAAATGGTTTCTTAATATCCTGCCACCATCCAGGATATTAAGATTGAGTCAGAGCTCAGGAATATGACACATGGCTTTAGGACTCATCTTCTCTCATGATTTCTAATAAAATTTAAAATTTTAGATTTGGGAAATTTAAAATGTATTTAGACTTGAGAATATTGAGGCTGCTAGGACAGAATTGCCTTACTGTGATTAAAAGTTGTAAATTGCCAAATCTTTGTCACTTGGTTAGGGTTCAGCAAGAATGAACTGTATTTTTTATTTGTTACCCATTACTATCACTGAATGCTTGTATTTACCTTTTTGAAGGCCCTGTACATGTGTTTTAGAGAAGGGCATGGCAACCCACCCCAATGTTCTTGCCTAGAGAATCCCCATGGACAGAGAAGCCTGGAGGGCTACAGTCCACAGGGTCACAAAGAGTTGGACACAACTGACATGTGTTTTGCATCTTTACCATATACTTGGAGGGCCTCTGTAAACAATATAGCAAGTAGAGACATCTTTACCCACAGAGGAAGATAAAGGAGAATTGGGTTTTTCTCCCCCGTTCTCCCTGGTCTGTCTCCTATATATATCCTTTGGATTTGAGAAGAAATAATAACTGTAACTTAGACTTCAGCTTCTGCCTTGTTATCCTATTTCCCAAGAATCCAAAACCACATCACTTCATACTTAAAATTTTAATTTCTTCCTCTACTTTTAAATCTCTTATCTCTAAGAAATTATGTTACACCATTCTACTGTTCCTACATACCATTCTAGTGTGGGAGACAGGCCACAAACCAGTAATCCAATGGACACATATTGTCAGGTAGCAGTATTTGCTGTAAAGAGAATAAAACAGAGTAAGGAATTGGAGAATGATGAAAGAGGCACAGCTTTAGGTTGAACGGTCAGAGAATGCTTCTGGAGATGTAACACTGGAACCCGACTGAAGTGAGGGAGCAGTCTGAGTGAATGTCTCAGGTAGAGTCGTTCACAGGGAAGGAGAAACTGATGTAAAACCCTTGAGTCAGGAATGTGGATGGTGTATTCCATTAACTTGAAAAAGAAAAATGAGGATACAGTTGGGAGGGAGAGAGAAATGGAAGAATGAGATCAGAGAGGTAGTTAGGGGCTAGAAGATGGTAAGGACTTTGGATTTTACTTAAAGATTATACAAAACCTTTGAAGGGTATGTGCAGGACATGATCTTTTTTTGTTTTTGTTTTTTTGTTTTTGTTTTTTTTAAAGGATCACTGACTACTGAGTGGGGAATAGACTGTGAGGGTGAAAAATGAAAATGGAGATTTACTAGGAGACTCTTGCATTAGTTCAGTCAAGAGAGAATAGTGACTTGGACCAGGCTGGCACAGTGGAGGAGGTGAGAAAGCGAGTGACTGTGGGAGGTATTTGGAGGTTAAGCCAATAAGATTTGCTGAAATACATACTGACTTCACTTTTATTTTAATAGAGTTGAGGCATTGTCATTAATGTGCTATCTTCCTTAGAAATTAGGGAAGCAAATACTAGATACCTAGATACAAATATGTTTTCTCTTTCTCCAGGTTTGATTACTCAGGAGTTGGAAATTCAGATGGTAACTTAGAAGAATGCACAGTGGGAAAGTGGAGAAAAGATGTTCTTTCTATAATTGATGACTTGGCTGAAGGACCACAGGTGACTGTTTTTGTTAAATATCATGATAATTGTTGTGGACTATAACCTCATGGTATTGGAGCTATTTCATTAGATGCAAATATTTAATGTTTTAAATGTCTAACAATCAATTTTTATATTTTAATGTCAAATCAATCAGTTCTATCATTTTCACTTTCTCCTAAAACGTAAGTAGCATTTTACTTTTCGTTTTACAAATTTTATTTGTCTAATTTACTCTCTATTATAGACCTGATACTTTAACAAAAAGTAATCATAGTCTTAATTTTACTTTGTGCCAAATATTAAAAGTCTGGGAGCCAGTGGATATAAAGGCAGAAAATACATATGTTCTATGAAATTAGTCCCTCCCTTACCAAAAAGAAAAAGAAATTCCTCTTCAAAACAACGTGCTTTTGTTTTTAGATACTGGTTGGATCCAGCCTCGGTGGGTGGCTTATGTTTCATGCTGCAATCGCACGGCCACAAAAGGTTGTTGCTCTGGTTGGCGTAGCGACAGCTGTAGATGGCCTGGTGACACAATTTAATCAGCTTCCTATTGAGGTAAGTCCCAGGCAACCTCAGTGTATCCCTCCTGTTGTTGTTCTGCTCCCTCTTTCTCTGAATTTTATGCTTGTGTCATCTGTCCTTTGACTTGTTATGCTGGCTCTATCTTTTGTCTTAACTGACTTTTTGTTTACCATTTCTTTTTTTTCATTTAACTATTTGAGTGAGTGAGAGTCACTCAGTCGTGTCCAACTCTTTGCGACCCCCTGGACTATACAGTCCATGGAATTCTCCAGGTCAAAATACCGGAGTGGGTAGCTGGTCCCTTCTCCAGGAGATCTTCCCAACCCAGGGATTGAACCCAGGTCTCCCGCATTGCAGGCAGATTCTTTACCAGTTGAGCCACCAGGGAAGCCCCTTTTAACTATTTGGTCTCCTGTTTAAGATTTTCTATTTTTTCACAGTCCCTTCAAATCATTGCATCACATAAATGAAATCATACTTTAAACTTTTGTTTTAGCAACATGCTATTAACCACGTTTATTTATTTGGATCATACGTTGTGACCTCTTTGTACACCTCTTAGTCTTATTTTGTGGCCTATGGGTAATATTATTAATATCTATTCTACAACCATGTTAAACCAGCTAATCAGTTATGAAAGTTTAAGCCTTAAAGCCTCAGATTCTTTCTTAGCAGAGCTCTCCAAGCACACGCTGTCAGTCACACACAGGAGATAAGATTTGCCATTCCTGGCTTAGACACTAACTTGGCATTCTTTTTCTACTTCTAATTTTCACCTTTAAAAAAAAAAAAAAGGTGCTTTTCATCAGTAGCATGTTCTTCCGCAAATCATGATAGAAATAAGGTTTCTGATGACTGGAAAGGTAATTGGTTTATTATACTTTGCTCTTGAATGTATGTTTAAGCACTTTTGTTGTCTGCAAGGATAAAAAAAGTGGTGGGTAATAGCTGTTTCTTTATGTGTGTGTTATTTTTTTGTTTGGAAATCAGTTGAGTTCTCCTTGGGCATATTTTCCCTTGGGATCTAAATTTCATCTATGGGACTAATCCTAGCAGAAAGAAACAGTCTGGACCCATGGTTCAAAACGTGTAGTCCCTAGGCCAGCAGTAACAGCATCACCTGAGAACTTGTATTAATAGAAATGTGTATTCTTGAACTTCACCAGACCCACTGAATCAGAAACTGGGAGTATGGCCCAGTCGTTTTAACAAGGCCCCAGGTGAAGTTTGAGAACCACTGCTGTAGAGAGCAGGGAATAAGGAGGAGGAAGAAAAGAAAAAGAAGGAAAAAGCATATTTAGTGTTGAAGAGTAGAATATCATTGACTTTTGCCTCAAGTTCTGCATTGAATTCAGTGCCATATACTATCTGTTCTAAGTTTATTCTTAGTTCACATTGTTCTTCCCAGCTCCGTAAGAAATGACATTGTCTGCAAAGTCAGGTTCTTCATATGATTTCTGGTCAGGGCTAAAATTACGAAGCTGATCATCTTTGCACTTACCTATTTCTGAGATTTATTTTTTTTTACTTTCTTGTTTCTCATACATAGATGCTTAATGTCCTCATGCTGCTAAATTTTCCTGCCATTGTATCCTCTGCATCTAAACCTTGAACCCCTTACTCTGCTTCTCATGGTGGGAAATTATTTCAAGAAGATGGCCTGTTGGAAAGGTGTTGATTACACAGTTTTGGGGGGTTATTGGGAAATGACAAGATCTATGTACATTTCTCTTTATGTGTGTACATCCATCACTCAGAGGGAAGATATGATAGATAGCCCGTAATTGAGAAGATCTATGCCCTGCAAATCAGGGTATTTCTTTGCTAATCCTAAATCATACCAGCGAAGAATTCTTAAAATGTTGAGCCCTTTAAACTTAAAAACATGCGTAAGGAAGGGCCCAGACACTAGGATCTCTCTCTCTTCTCCACAGAAACAGCTAGTGCTCAGTGTCAAGGGAATAGACCTAGAGGTTTTTACTGTCTTCTTTAGTCCTGGAAATGTTAAGACCCAGCATTATTCATTGTTTGTGTGGGAATTTGATTTACCTCTAACTCTAATCATTGTCTCCTTCTGCGGATACTGCAGTTCAGTTCAGTCACTCAGTCTTGTCCGACTCTTTGCGACCCCATGGACTGCAGCACGCCAGGCTTCCCTGTCCATCACAAACTCCCAGAGCTTACTGAAACTCATGTCCATCGAGTCAGTGATGCCATCCAACCATCTCATCCTCTGTCATCCTCTTCTCTTCCCGCCTTCAGTCTTCAAAGCATCAGGGTCTTTTCCAGTGAGTCAGTTCTTTGCATCAGGTGGCCAAAGTATTGGAGTTTCAGCTTCAGCATCAGTCCTTCCAATGAATATTCAGGACTGATTTCCTTTAGGATGGACTGGTTGGATCTCCTTGCAGTCCAAAGGATTCTTCAAGAGTCTTCTCTAACACCACAGTTCAAAAACATCAATTCTTTAGTGCTCAGCTTTCTTTATAGTCCATCTCTCACATCCATACATGACTACTGGAAAAACCATAGCTTTGACTAGATGAACCTTTGTTGGTAAAGTAATATCTCTGCTTTTTAATATGCTGTCTAGGTTGGTCATAGCTTTTCTTCCAAGGAGCAAGTATCTTTTAATTTCATGACTGCAGTCACCATGTGCAGTGATTTTGGAGCCCCAAAAAATAGTCTGTCACTGTTTCCATTGTTTCCCATCTATTTGCCATGAAGTGATGGGACCAGATGCCATGATCTTAGTTTTCTGAATGTTGAGTTTTAAGCCAACTTTTTCACTCTCCTCTTTCACTTTAATCAAGAGGCTCTTTAGTTCTTCACTTTCTACCATAAAGGCAGTGTCATCTGCATATCTGAGGTTATTGATATTTCTCCTGGCAATCTTGATTCCAGCCTGTGCCTCATCCAGCCTGACATTTTGCATGATGTACTCTGCATGTAAGTTAAATAAGCAAGGTGACAGTATACAGCCTTGAAGTACTCCTTTCCTGATTTGGAACCAGTCTGTTTTTCCATGTCCCGTTTAACTGTTTCTTCTTGACCTGCATACACATTTCTCTGTGGACACTAGAGGGCATCAGACAGGATGCACAGTTGTTGGAATCCAAGTTTCACAGACACATTGCCTTCCTAGTTTCTTTTGGTGTAAGAATTATGAATATTGTACCTTTTCTTTGAATAAAGCTGTTTTTAGTATTCCTGTAGTTTTTGTTTTTGAGGCTTTGGGACATAAAAGACTTTGTAAAGTTAAGTCTGTTCTTCAAATGAACAATATTCGTTCACCTCAATAGCAGATAACAGAGCTAGTTGGGAAGCAGCAATGCTTAAAATGCAATTATTATTATGTGTTGGTAATTAGCATAGTTGCCCCTCTCTAATAATCAATGGAACTTAGTTCTAACTACTGAAATTACAAATTCAGGAACAGTCATAAGTAGTTTGAGGACAACTGAATATCATTTTTTTGCTTTAAATACTTGGTTCATATGTTGCTTTAATGCAGAGCACCCCATGATATTAATATACGTTATAATTTTTTACTCTATTTTAAATCATTTGGCTATAGATATTTAGAAGTCTAGCTTTCAGATATACAGCTTTTTCACTGAAATATTTTTGAAATTTTATAAAATACATTAAAATACCTAAATACATATAGATAACATCATATATATTTTACTGTTTAAATTCTTTTTTGCCTCTGAATTTGTAATAAGTGAATAGTTTTAAATGTGGAAATACAGTATTTTTATTGAAAATGTAAATACAGATTTTTAAAATACATTGTATGTAGCTTTTCTTTCCTTGTATTTTTCTTTATTTTTGATAAGCCATCCACCTGTTTTTTTCTAGACAGAAATTCCCTTCATATTATGTGGTTGCAAGAGGCTTAAAGCTATTTACATCTTGATTTACTAATTCAAGCTGTGATAATCTTTCCAAAGAATTTATTATATACATATAACCCTTTATGTTCAAAGATGTTCCTAGAAGTACTCAGCAATATGGAAATGGTTGAATTAATTATCTTGTATGCATTGTGGTAGACAGTTATCCAGTCTTTAAAAACTTTTAATCTAATCTTTTAAAACCCAGAAATATATATATTAAATAAATAAGCACTGAAAACTATATATAAATTGTAATAGCTAAGTGTTTTACATATGGTATATCTAAAACCTAGCACATATAGAAATACTAGAAGGAGAGAAGCCAGAATATTAATGGTTGGTTGTTATATCCATGAGATAGGGCTATTGGTAATTTATTTCTTCTTATGCTTTTTATATTTTCCATGTTTTCAATAATGAATATATGTTACTTTAAGTAGAAAAAAACGTTTAAGACAAATTATGGTCTCAAAAATAGAGATTCTTCCAGAATCAAAGAATACCCAGCATTTTATTTTAAAGGTAGAACTGATACCATTGCTCAGTTTTCAGGAGATATTTGCAAGAATTCTTTGTCATCCAGAACAACAGACAGTTTTCTTCTCATTCCATAGAACTCTGAAAGGCAAAAACTATTTTTTTTTACATTCAGCCTAAAATTGGGCGTGTATTGTTGCCCCAGAATAACCAGTCTTATTTTTCATTTTTAGCGGTATACTCCATTCTTTTCCCTTTCCCCCATCTCACCCCATTTTAGTAACTTCCACTAATCACACTTTTAGTTTCATGATTTTTAAATCTAAACAGTTTTTATTCCTAAGATTTGATTTGATGTAATATGAATGCTACCTGTACTGATTCTAAGAAATTATTGTATTTTTCTCCTAATTTTCCCTTTGAACTGGGATGAAACAACGCCTGATTTAAGATGTTATATAATATAGTTAGTTAAATCTAAGTTTGAATCCTATCCACAGCAGTTACTGCCTTTCAACTTTAAAGCTGTGTACTCTAATATCTTCTTTTGTAAAATTGAAATAATAACAAAATTATTATCAGGATCCTGTGAGATACTATGTGGAAAATACTGGTATTTAATTATTGATAATTATCATTGTTATGTTTTTGTTATCTCTTTGCCTCTTCAAAGACCACTTTCCTTAGATTGTTTAAGACTATTGCATGTATTAATGTTGCATAAATACTTCTATTTTCATTTGTTCCAACAGACAAAAAAGGAAATAGAGATGAAAGGTGTGTGGCCCATGCCATCAAAATACAGTGAAGAAGGAGTTTATCGCATTCAGTACAGTGTCATTAAAGAAGCTGAGCACCACTGCTTGTTACATAGTCCTATTCCTGTGAAGTGTCCCATAAGATTGCTCCACGGCATGAAGGATGATATTGTACCGTGGCACACGTCTGTGCAGGTCGCTGACCGAGTAGTTAGCACAGATGTAGATGTCATCCTCCGAAAGAATAGTGATCACCGAATGAAGGAAAAAGCAGACATTCAACTTCTGGTTTATACTATTGATGACTTAATTGATAAGCTTTCAACCATAGTTCACTAGAATCACAACTTTAGTTGGTATGCAAAGTAATGGATCCAGAAGATGGAAGAGAGTAACAGATGAAAGACCTTGATTAGAAGGTTTTTCCTCTTCTCTCTACTTTGTAAATATCATGTGAGTATTTATCTAATGATGTATTTTCACAAGTGATACAAATTGTGAAGAAAGTGCCAGCTGCTGTTTGAAAAATGTTCTCCCTCCTCAATCCCTGATTTTTTTTCATTAAAATATTTCCTATTTTTTTATTCAAGAAATGTTTACCTTCTGAATGCTTATGTTAACTATGCCACCTCTTACTTAGATTTGCTAATAAAGCTTAATTTGTTTTTTATTTGGTATCGTTGTATATGAAGATTTGTAAAATTATCTCTGATTTTAAAATGCAGTTCACAAAATACAGGAACACATTTATTGAAATCTGAAATGACTAGAGAAATGTATGAAGCATAATAAAGTTCATGTCTTTTGCATGTTATATTTGAACTTAAAATCAAGGTTATTCTTTTTTAAGGGCTCAAAACTTTATAGATATATAAAGGATATGTATCATTTTAAACTTTTGGCTAATATGTCATATAGTTAAGTGAGGGGATTTCATCTTTAAGCAATGATGTTGTACAGTCGCTAAGTTGTGTCCGACTCTTTGCAACCCCACTGACTGTAGCATACCAGGCTTCCCTTTCCTTTACTGTTTCCCAGAGTTTGCTCAAATTCATGTCCATTGAGTTGGTGATGCCATCCAACCATATCATCTTCTATCTCCCCCTTCTCCTGCCCTCAGTATTTCACAGCTTCAGGGTCTTTTCCAGTGAGTCGGTTCTTCGCATCAGGTGGCCAGTATTGGAGCTTCAGCTTCAACATCAGTCCTTCCAATGAATATTCAGGCTTGATTTTCTTTAGAATTTACTGGTTTGATCTCCTTGCTCTCAAGGGACTCTTAAGAGTCTTCTCTAGCACCAGTTCAAAAGCATCAATTCTTTGACCCTTAGCTTTTTTTATGATAGTATTTTCATATTCTGATTTCTTATTCCAAAGAAGAAATGAATCTTTATATATTATCACCTACCTAAAGAAACATTTCTTTTTTGTTATTAATAATATGCGCCTAAAGTACAAATAATCGAGTGATTGCCATCTATATCAGGGCTTCCCTGGGGGCTCAGACAGTAAAGAATCTGCCTGCAGTGTGGGAGACCTGGCTTCGATCCCTGGGTCAGGAGATCTCCTAGAGAAGGAAATGACAACCCACTCCAGTATCCTTGCCCAGAAAATTCCATGGATGGAGGAGCCTGATAGGCTACAGCCCATGGGGTCACAAAGAGTTGGACACGACTGAGTGACTTCTCTTTCTTCTTTGCCATCTATATCAGAGGGCTTTCTAAAATGTAGAGATAGTAAGAAAATATGAAATGGAAATACAGTTTGTATTTTTAATAATTAAGCTTGTGCAGTAATCAGCCGTGATACAAATTGGTGTCTTTTAGCTTTTAAGTTTGGACTCCATTTAGCCTGTTTAGGTTACATCTGTCAGACTAAAACTTTATATATATATATATATATATATATATATATATGTGTGTGTGTGTGTGTGTGTGTGTATATACACATATATATGCACACACATATATATAGATACTGAACATGTGTCAAAGATTTCTTTAACTCATTGATAAAGGAATAGGATGGTTCAAAGGACAATTCAAGAGGCATTTGTAGATACTAAAGAATGTTGGGATAAAAGTCCTCTGCGGAAAAGCGTTAACATAGCCAATGACTGCTTATCCTCAGAGACTGCTTACAAGAGTCACCCTTGGCTGGCATCTCAGGAACTTGGATTTTAGGAATGTCCCCCCATTTTGTTAGGGAACTGTTGACCGAAACCATCCACCTTGGCCAAACAC
Organism: Bos mutus; assembly: GCF_027580195.1. Taxonomy (NCBI): domain Eukaryota; kingdom Metazoa; phylum Chordata; class Mammalia; order Artiodactyla; family Bovidae; genus Bos; species Bos mutus. The sequence continues at coordinate 55,870,200 of NC_091617.1, forward strand.
AATGATAACCATTTGTCTGAGTTGTCTCACAAAAGGAGGTTCCAATAAAGAACGCAGTGCTGCTGCTGTAAACTAACCAGGAAAATTTTGGAGGGGCCCCAAGGAAGGACGACACACCAACCCATAGTATGTCTTATAAAAGTAACCTGAAGAGAGCGAGGGAAAAGGGAACTCCCTTGCACTGTTGGTGGGAATAGATAACAGCCACTATGGAAGACAGTATGGAGATTCCTTTAAAAACTAGGAATAAACTACCTAGAAATAATACAATACTAGGAATAAAATGACACAACAAATCCCATTATGGGGCATATACTCTGAGAAAACCATAATTGAAAAAAGCATGTACACCAATGTTCATTGCAGCACCATTTACAGACATAGAAGCAACCTAGATATCTATCAATAGATGAATGTATAAAGAAGTTGTGCTACATATATAGTGGAATATTACTCAACCATAAAAAGGAATGCATTTGAGCCAGTGCTAATGAGGTGGATGAACCTAGAGCCTATTATACAGTGAAGTAAATCAGAAAGAGAAAAAGCATATATTAACATATATATGGAATCTAGAAAGATGGTACTGATGAACCTATGTGCAGGTCAGCAATGGAGATGCAGACAGAACAGACTTACAGACACAGAGTTGGGGGAAGGAGAGGATGGGACGAATGGAGAGAGTAGCATAGAATCGTGTGTGTTAAGTTGCTTGAGTTGTGTGTGACTCTGGGACCCTATGGACTAGCTCACAAGGCTCCTCTGTCCATGGAGATCCTCCAGGCGAGAATACAGCAGTGGGTTGCCATGCCCTCCTCCAGGGGATCTTCCCGACCTAGGGATCAAACCCACGTCTCCTGCGGCTCCTGCTTTGCAGGCAGATTCTTTACCCCTGAGCTACCAGAGAAGCCATGGAAACATATACTACCATATATAAAACAGATAGTGGGAATTTGCTGTATGACTCGAGGATCTCAAACTGGGACTCTGTAACAACCTAGAAGAGTGGGAATGGCATAGGAGGTGGGAGGGAGGTTCAAGAGGGAGGGGACATATGTTTACCTACGGCTGATTCATCTTGATATATGGCAGAAACCAACACAGTATTGTAAAGCAGTTATCCTTCAATTGAAAAACTAACCTGAAAGAATTTGGGAGGGGCCAAAAGGAAGAAGGAGGAGACTATATCCTGCCTACCTCCAGAAGCCCTCACATTGGAATTCATCTTGGCTGAGATGTGCATGTGCCATCAGAAGGGACCCTGAGTCAGAATGGCCAGAGATAACCCAGAAAGTAACCTCATTACCATATAACCTGAGACTGTGAGTCACATGGCATAACAATCCTGGGTTCCCTTCCCTGCTGCTCCCTACCTGGGCACCCCTTCCCCATATAGTCTCTTGGTCAGTAAAGTCTTTTGCTTTGTATCTCCTTGGACAATTCATTTCTGAGCATTAGACAAGAGCCCTCTCTCAGACCCTGGAACGGATTCCCCTTTCCCAGCAATTCCAGAACTGATCAAAGTGGCTCACTGTGCCTAAACTGTCAATACAAACAATGAGGTTTGTGCTGGACAAATGCTTTCCTTCTATGAGTCTGGCATTTTGGTAGGTGCCAGGCATAAACTGCCCAAGTGGCCAGCTCCTGATGAAACACTCATCACTGAGTCTCTCACAAGCTTCTCTGGTGAACATTTCATATGTGCTGTCACAATGCATCTCTGGGAGAAGTAAGCTCAACTTTTGTGACCACTCGGAGAGAATTCTTAGAAGCTCAAGCCTAGTATCCCCGGACTTCACTTCAGTGCCTTTTTGATTTCCTGATTTTGCTTTGTATCCGTTCACTGTAATAAATCATAGCTGTGAGGCAACTATATGCTGAGTCTTGTGAGTCCCCCTAGTGAAATGTCAAACCTGGGAGTGGTCTTGGGGACCCCTGACACAGATCCAAAATATATTAATATTCTACGGGGCCATAAAATATAGGAGTTATCTTTTATACTAAACAAAAATCACTGACAAACCAAAATTACACGAGCCATCTGTGTGCCACAGTGCCTGAGTTCGAGCAGGTTGTTAGAGGATGGCAGGGCCTCTCTTCAGAGGCCTATGTTGCCCAGACACTGTTAGGCATGATTATTAGAAAGATGAGGAAAGGGCTCCTGCCCATGAGAGATTTTCAAGGTTAAATATAATTATGAGAAAATGCAATAAATATGATTAGAAATTCATAGTACTTCTGTGGAGGCAAAACCTATAGTGCTTAAAGACAGAGTCTCTAGAGCTTTAGGTCTAGGTCCTGGTTTACCATTTACTAGCCCTGTTATTGAGCCATTTACTTAACCTTCCTGAGGTTTCCTCATCTGTAAAGTGTCATAATATAAACCTATTTAATAAAGTGTAAGGATTAGGCACAATGCATTTAGAACAATGACAAATTGGAGTCACTACCATTTCCCTTGTAGTTTTTTAAAGGGTTATTTCTTTAGAATTCAGAGTCTCAGCCACTGGATCAACAAGAAAGTCCCTCATTTGTATTTTTATATGCACCAAACACAGTCCAGTGAGAAACTGGAGGGCACAATTCAGTGGAGTTTAGGGAAGAAAGTGAAGGCAAGGATGTGAGTGGGGCTTCTAAAACTGAACTAGATTGTAATTTCCAGTTCCCAAGATCCAAAGTGGAATGTTAGCTATATGGCATCCTTTCAAATGTTCAATGGCTAGGAAAAGGGAGGGGCAGGAACCTTCATTATTTAAGATGGGGAAAGCTGTCTTAAAATTTAACCTAGCTTTGCAGAGGTTGGCATCATAAATTCCAAATGAGTTTGATGTAGGACAATGTTAATTCCTTTAGTGTTCATTTTCATTCCTTCCCCCCCACCAAAGCTCCTCTTTTTCTAAAACTACCCCATGCCGTGTGTTCAGTGATACGGAAAATACTTGAACAGCCAGCAGGCTCTGAGTGCCTATCCTCTGGAATTCCTGCATTGATTTTAAAAGCAACACGGACCCTCTAAACAACTGCAGCTTCTGCAATGGAAGAGGATAATGTCAATGCCAATGGAGAGGAAGGCTAATGAGACCACAGAATACATTCGCTTTTGCAGCATCTGTTGAGCTCAGAGGTATTTCCAGACACAATTTACACAGTATGCTGATCTCTGAGCAGCCAATAGATAGGTCCGTGAGGAGGAGAGGAGGAAAAGAGCTTTGGGCAAGGCTGAATTTTATAAAGCATGGAGATGTAAAGCAAGAGAACATTACTTTGAGACACAACCATTCCCAAGGAAGTGTCCAAAGGGGATATGTCAAATTTTTATTACATTTAAAGCTGTTAAAAACAAACAAACAAAAAAACTAAGGAGCTCTATATTCTGAAGGAAGAAAGAGAATGGGTGGAATTTAGATATATCTTTTTCAGATCCCCTTCCATTATAGACCTAAAGTCACTTTTTAGTTTAGAAATATAATCATGTAATATGCATAACTTGGCTTGATGAAAAAATGTGATGCTTTGGTGCATTTAGAGTATATACCTCAAAACTGCAGACAATTTTAAAAATCAAATTTGTCTTTTGAAGAAACATCTAATAGAAAAAAAGCTCAAATCTCAGCTTCTCACTGCATTCCTGACTCATCCTCATTTCTGTGTCCTAGAATTTTCTCAGCAGGTGCTCCATGCTCTGTCATGAACAGCACTTTGCTCAAGCCTTTTTGGTAGAACTTACTGCTTGGAAAGTCTCAGTTTATATGCCAACCTCCCTCTCTCAAAGCACCATTGAGAACAGCAGCTTTGTTCTGATGTTCTCTAACCCCAGGCATCCCCAGCCACATACATCATCTCCTTGCCCACCTGTGATGTTGATATTCCCTTCTGTTCTGACCTTGGCACTCCTCTCATGTGTTTATGTGTGCTAAGTGATTTCAGTCGTATCTGACTCTTTGCAACCCTATGGACTCTAGCCTGCCAGGCTCCTCCGTCCAAGGGATTCTCCAGACAAGAATACTGGTGTCAGTTGCCATGCCCTCCTCCAGGGATCTTCCCTATGCAAGGATGGAACCTCTGTCTCTTGTGGCTCCAGCATTGCAGGAGGATTCTTTACCACTGAGCCACTAGGGAAGCCCAGACTCTTCTCATGCACCTACTTATTCAGCTTGAGCAACTTCACCCAGGTTCTTGGTTTTAACTGCTACCTACATACAGATAATTCAACTACTTTCCTTCATTCCAGATTTTTCTCTTGAGCTCCAGATGCACAAAACCCACTGCCTAATGGCTGGGATGGACTGTGGTGGCCCTCCCAAATGCAATAAATCCAAACGCTATCTTCTTTCCCCTCTAATGTACCTCCCGGCTTATGGTCCACTTAAAAGAACTGGTGCAACAATTACTCTTATTATACAAGTCAAACTTATGAGTCATTCTGACCCTCTTCTTTTCTTTCACCTATATCAGATCTGAAGGTTCTTCCCCCACTCCCCCACTCTGCTATGAAAGCACTCAAGCTCATTTGCATGATACATAAGCCCAGTGGCAAGGCCAATAAATAGTTGACAACTAGCTGGGGTGAGTTCCGATTTGTAGCATTTGCCAACAACCATGGTAGAAATACTCCTGTCATAACTGGCTTCAAGCTACCATTGTAATGTCACTGAATACAAGGAAACTGGGAAGAAATGCCCAGTTCCAGACTGTTACATAGTATATACACCATATAAAGACAATAACCATAAACATCCTCAAAAAAATAGGTAGTAGTAAAATGTAGCAAAATAAATTAGGAAGTGATCCATTTTGAATATTTAGCCTGTAATATAATGTATTTAAAAGTAAGATTACATAATTTAAGTGCTTATAATGGCTGAGTTTAATAATTGGCTTTCAAAATTCCTGAAAATTTAACCATGGACACTTGCAAGCACGCTCCTTTATAATCTGGAGTATGCCTGCCATTCCAGCTTTATTTCTATGCGTATCTTCCCTTTAACCCTATGTTTTGTTGATACTAGATTACGTTTGCCTTCTTAAATAAGCTGCCTTTGCCAGCAATGCCTTCTGTATCCTTCCCGCCTCATCCCATCCACTAGGCAAACACCTACTCATCTTTTGAGACTTAAAGTCATCTCACTTATAAATCTTTTCATTAATCTCCTACCTTCTTCCTCCAGATACAAATGTACCTGAGGACTTTGTGCATATTTTAAGCATAACCCTTGATTGGCATCTATGATTTACAAGTTTAACTTTGCTGCTAAACCATGTTGCCATGTCTCATTTTTTTTAAATCTCAGATACATAGGCCTTTTAAAAAAGTTGTAGAAAAAAGTAATTATAATATCTGTAGCCACTCAGTAAATAGAGGGTTGAGCCAATTTCTGGTGCCACCACCCAGGGGATTGTGTTTTTGTTTTTTTTCTTTGAAGATTTCCTGTGGGTTTCTGGACATTTCTAACTTATGCCTTGGTTGGGTTCCTCTCTTTCCCATTATATCCTCTCCAGAACCGTGATTTCAAGCATTCACATGTTTTGTTACAGTGGCAAAAGCATCTTTGGATATAAAAGACCTGCAAAACACAGTCTCAAAAAAAGAGACAAATGTACATCTTTTAGAATTGTTTCTGCTTTTATATAACAAGCCAATATCTTCCCTAGAGCAATTCCAGCCACACAGGAAATAACATGCTTTCTGTTTGGGCTTTTATTTCCTTAGTCCTGGGTTAGAACCAGTTAGCCCATATCGCTTCCGCCCAAGATGCAACTGACTGACTTCCAAATTCAGCGGACACCTTCCCTGCTAGAGACTCTTGCCCCTGAACTTCTAGTCTCTGAAGCCAGTCTGCTGCCTTTAAAGCTTTTTCAATTGAGGAGTCCATGCAGCCTCCAGACCTGTGATGGTCAGACCTTCTCAAGCCTTTTTTTAACCTACTGCTCTCCTCAAAGCTCAGATTCTCTCACAACCATTTGTTTTTCACAGGATTCTCTCTCCTACTCCTTCAGCTACTGGCCACTAAGCCTTTTCTCAAGCAAACCACCCACATAACTATGAAGTAATTAGATTTTCAGGAGTCCAGGCCCCAGCTGGCAGGAGATTTTTCTCAATACATGTATTGTTTGAGGTCATTTCCTGCACAGCTTCAAATCAATTTCCCACAGGGACAAAGATCACTATCCCATGTGCTAGACTTGTTTTATCTAATGTTCTGAGTCAACTAATCAATCTATTCCAGAGGAAAATTTTATATTTTATTTCTCTCCAGAACAGTACTTCACACAGTTAAATACTCAAAAAAAAAAAAAAAAATTTTTTTTTGTTGTTGAATAAACCAAAGAAAATTTGTGATGTTTTTCCCATGAAAAGTACCCAGACTTACATAACACTAATAAGACTTAATTTTTTTTTTTTTTTTTTTGGCCACATCTCCTTGCATACAGGATCTTAGTAGTCTTCCAACCAGGGATTGAACCCATGTCCCCTTGCAGTGGAACATATGAGTCTTAACCACTGGACCACCAAGAAGTCCCAACAAGACTTCTTACCTCCAAGTGACTTACAGTCTAGGAAGACAAACCACCAAGACCTTCAGCAGTTCTAAAAATTTCAGGCCAACTTAGGTCTGAAGATTATTCGCAAGGTCTGGTTTGCTCACACCAAATACGCAGTGACCACTGACAGCGTGTTATCTGTGCCTTCCTGGTCCTTAATTAAAATAAACAGATGACATCTTTATAGAAATCTTTCACTCCAAGAGCTCTTCATACATTGAGCTCTCTTTAATTCATAAAACGTGTACTCAGTGTTTTCAGATTTAAAAATCGCATTAAAACGCTATACTCCTTGAATAAGTCAAACTGAGGCACAGAGGTTTCCCACCGGGATGGAAGTTTCTGGATGAAATCCGCCTGGAAACAGAACAAGCAGAGCGTTGCAGCTCCCAGCCCCGCCCCTCCCGCCCCACCAGACAACTGTTCCCCTCCGGGCAGGGGCAAAGTGGTTTGGCAACTCCTGACAGATGGACAGCTGAGAGAACGGACTCTCCCACAGGCCCCGGCCCCTGCGCCAGCTGTGCGCGGGCCTCGTGCGCCACGCCGGCTGTCCCCGGAGCAGCGGAGAGAATCGTGCGGCTGAGAAAGCAGCTCTCCGCGGGAGGGAGGCGGGCGGGCTTGACTGACACCCGAGAGGGCTGGCTTTTTGGAAGGCTCTTAGCAACGGCCCTGGTTTGACCCTCCTCAGCCATGAGAAAATCGAATCAGTGTACCCTTCTCCCAGGCGCTTGTAGCATCAGCAGCGCAACGTCAAGGGGGCCTTCCTCCCTGCCTGTTAATTACCTGCTCTCTCCCATCTCAGGGTTCCTGCCTTTGCAAAAGTGCCTCTGGGAGGAAGGAAGAAACGACTACCACCCAGCCCCCTTGCTGCCCCGGGGCTTCAGGCTTGATTGTGAGTCCTGGTGCGTCGTTTCGTCTTATTGATAGGCGGGATTGAGAGGTGGCATCCATCCCCCCACCCCCCAGCCCCTATCCCCCCGGACAGACAGGGGCTTTATTCTAAGAGTCACTGGCGCGTGGCTGCGCTTTTCTCTCCCGTTTGTAGGTGAAACCCCAGTGACTTCATTGGCTCCTTGATTTAAACCACGCCCGGCTGTCTGCCCGCTTTGCTGCTGCCGGGCCAGGCGGCCCAGCCACATCCCAGCCCAGGGTGCAGAGAGCCGGGCGGGTGCTCTATTGTGTGGATGCCTCGCGTGTCCTCTCTTCTCTTCCAGAGATGGCTAACAGGGGCCCGAGCTACGGCTTAAGCCGAGAGGTGCAGGAGAAGATCGAGCAGAAGTACGACGCGGACCTGGAGAACAAGCTGGTGGACTGGATCATCCTTCAGTGCGCCGAGGACATAGAGCACCCGCCCCCGGGCAGGGCCCATTTTCAGAAATGGTTGATGGACGGAACGGTAAGGACCGGCAACGATCCTAGTGGATGAGGGGCGAGCGGTGCGCAGGGAAGCCCTCCAGGGTCTCCTCTTTTTACGTGAGGCTGGCTGCCAAGCTCTTGTCTCGTGGGGATGGAGATGGGAATGCCTTTATCTCTTCGAGGATGGACGATCTGGGCTCCCTGCTAGAATTCCCTCGCTAGATTAGTACCCTCCGCCCATCCCAGACATCACAGCTTGCTTCTGAGTTGCTGGCAGATTGGAAGCCCTTTTGCTCTTTACAGCGAGAGTAGAGATAAGTATTTCCTTGAGATCTTTCCAGCCTTCTTGGTGCATCAGCTCCTGGAAGGGAGATGAGGGGTGGGGGGGAGGGGATTCCTTCCCCCAGGAGTAATAGGTTGGTTATATAGTAAAACAAAGGAAGGGGTGGAGGAGTAGGACTCACCACCTTCCCATTCTTCCTGGAGCTATCTGCCTTGGGGATGCTCAGTGCCTGTCTGTTGAATGGATGGATTCTCATGAAACTGAAGGGAATCCTTATTTGATAACTGCTTTTCTAAGGAGATGCTGCTGTGTATTTGGGTGGATGGGGACCACAGGCTCTGCTGATGCCAACAAGCCGGTCTTTTCCCACAGGCTGTGATTTACTGTTACATAACTGCTGTCCCAGGCTTCTGTTGGGTTATGCCCAGCGCTTTGGTTATAGGTATCTGGGGGGAGCCACCCGGTTTGGTTCCTTTACATATCATTAGCCCTTACCCGATGCATTATTGAAGCCTGATTCTGATCTGCCTTTTGATGGAAGAAATAATACTATATCATTCTACCTCTCTGGAAGCCACTAACTCATCCCTCCATAGAAAGCTTGAAATCGTGACTGCATCACTGCACACATTCCCTCTCTAAACAGTCTTTCCCTCACCCAGAAAAAGGAAGGGAGGAGTTAGGAGGGAAGAGGATTCCCAAGCTACTGGCCTCATCACGGTCAGGAGCAGCCAGAGGATGGGTTTTTGGGATTCAGTGTGGGAGCCTGGCCACCCAGCTCAGAGCCCATGCCTTTCTGGGGTGCCAGATTGGCCCAGGCCCAAACCTGTAGTCTGTGCCCTGTGGGGGCCAGGATTTCACTTTGCATTTAGGGACTAGTAAATATAAAGGGAAACACTGATTCTGTACCCCCACCCCCACCCTTTCCTTCTTCAGGTCTTGTGCAAGCTGATAAACAGTTTATACCCACCAGGACAAGAGCCCATTCCCAAGATCTCAGAGTCCAAGATGGCTTTTAAGCAGATGGAGCAGATCTCCCAGTTCCTAAAAGCTGCGGAGATCTATGGTGTCAGGACCACCGACATTTTTCAGACCGTGGATCTGTGGGAAGGTAAACAGCTTTCTCATGCCTTCCGCTCTTTCTCCCCTCCCCCACCCTTTTGCTTTTCTCTTTGTGAAACCTGCCCACAGTGTTCTTCCGTGTGCTTCCATGCGTGTGTGCACATGTGATTTGAGAATGTGAGAGGATTATCAGCTGTCACCCAGGCGCGCTGTTTGCCTCCTACTTTGTGATGTTCTATTGCAAGTGTTCCTCCTCTAAGGAACACACACCTCGGGACACAGCAGGGACCCCGCAAACTAAAGGCATAAACAGAAGCCTCTGTGGAGAAGAAGCTAACAAGGTTGCATGGATGCCTCTCCTTTCTTTTACTCCTCCCACAACATAATTTTCTCTACAAATGACAGCTCCTGGAGGGGATGGGGGTCGGCAAGTACGCTTCTGACTCACCAGCAGCCAGGGTTATAGACAAAGCTGCCTGGCACAACTTTGTCATTCAATCTGAGAAATAATAGCACCCCAGCCTTGTATTAAATGATTACTTGGGAGGTTGATGACTATGCCTTGCAGATGTGTATTTGCTCAGAGACAGTGACAAATGATTTTTTCTTTTATAGTTGTGAATTAAGAAATCTAACAAGGCATAAAAAGGAAATCAAGTTTCTAGACATATTTATCAATCCACCACCATTAGGGAAAGTGATGTGGATGGAGATACCACCAGAGAATTTGGGACCCACGGTCACAGGGCTCAGAGTCCCCTGGAGCCCAAATGTACACTTCCATCCAAGCATGTTTTTCCACACCAGGCCTGCCGCGGTGAGGAGAGGGAGGGACTTGTGTGAGCAGGGCTACCAGGTTGACGCTTCACTCTCACACTCATTGTCACCAGCTGTCATCGGTGGTTCAATCAACAGGATACTCGGGGCAGTGGCCCAAGTGGCTCTACTGACAATGAGAATGGACAGACTTTCCTGGGATCAGGAGACAATGATATATGAAGGGGTATTCAGATGATGGTTGAACCATATTTCTAGCAGAGGACCATTCTACTAAACACCTTATAAAGAAGCAATTGCCTCCTTAATCCTCACCCCCCGACACACACCCTGTCTCCATGTCATGCAGAGAACTGGCATTTCCTGTTTCCTTCACAGATGAGTACTTAAGAATCCTAGGAGGCCGATCAGTTTATCAGTCATGTTTTGCTATTATTTAGAAGCTCAGATATTCAGACCTTCGGGCCAGGCCATTGAACCTCATGGACACTAGCCTCCAAATCCCCACAGAATGTCATCGTTCAGCGTTAGTCCCTGCTTTATAGGTCAAAACTATGCTGATTTTTCCTTGCTAATAATACCTATTGCTTATCAATATTTTCCTCAACACTAGGCACAGTACTACTGCCTTTCTGCATAATACCAATCAATTCTCCTAACAATTCCAGGAGAGGGGGTGTTGTCGTATGACTGGCTAGTAATTAGCAGAGCCAGGACTCAAACCCAGGCTCTGTGATGTCAGAGTAGGGCCTTCACTTGTCTGCATGCCATGCTTTGGCCAGCATGCTATTTCCTTCCCCTACACCACGAGTGTGCTGTTGAGTCATAACCATGAGTGAGGAGATGAGGAGGAGAGGGAGTATGATTCAGGGCTGTGTGGGATGGAAGGTGAGAGCCCCTGTACTGGCAGGTTTGTGTGAATGGAAGGGGTCCCAGTGAGTCCCCCCACCCCACCGAGTACAGGAAGTATATAGGATAAGGAAGAAACTGGGAGGGCTGGGGGAGGTGGGGAGCCCAAGGGTGCTTTTCTGTGCTGAGGAGGCTTTGCTTGTCTTTCCTCTTTTCCAAAGATCACACAGGTGAACTTAAGGCACAGGAGGTGCTAGCAGTGAGGGGGAGGAGGATGGGGGCAAGGGTTCCCTGATAAGTAGAGTAGGTGATGATGAAACTAGAGCTCACCCACAATTACTTATGTATATTGTACTACCTGCCCCAACCCCAGGCATCAGCTAGCTCTCAGGGAAGAGGGAAGTTGAGGGGCATCAGTGTGACAGCAGGAGCCTGAGATGGGGTGGTAGAAGGGTGGGCTCCAAGGCAGGGTGATACTCCTAGAGAAAAGGGGAAAAGCAGACACTCTGAGGTGGACAGGTGGGCTCCCAGGGCAAAGAAAGATGGGGCTGTAAAGGAAATAAGGAAGGCAACTGATTACTGCTAGGGCGCTGTGGCTGAGATGCTGTGGTCAGGAGAGCTGGCATAGAACAGATACTTCAGAGTGTCTAGAGGCTCCAGGGCCTGGTGGGCCCCTCCATGGAGGGACAACTCAGGACTGAGGTTGGGAGATTCATTCTGTGTGCTAGAAGGGATACTTGACATCCCCCAGGAGCCCTGTCTGCAGCTTGGGCTGGTTACCATACAGTGGAGCCAGAGGCAGGAAAGTGAGTTACTTTGAGCAGAGATGGGGGAGCGATGTGGCCCTGGGTGAGTCCAGGAATGAAAGCCATGGAACAACAGCACCAACAAGCATGAGGCTGGATCCTTCTGCCAGAGCCGCTGGTCCCCTGCGAGTCTGGGGATGAGTGAGCTGGAGTCTAAGGGATGCCGCTGGGCAGGCTGGCAGGTGTCGATATGCCTATGTGCGTGAGAGGGTGTCCATGTTTGTGTGCTCAGCTATTGGACGGGCCATCCCCTTAGCTTAGTTTCACATTCTTCTTGCTCTTCTGCACCTGACCTGTGGTTTTAATGCTGTCATCAAATTTCACATTACTCACATTCACTCCTGATTCCACGCATTGTGGTCATGGTAGCTGTGGCTCCAAGGGGCCAGCCCTCCTTGCCTGGGTACTTCTCTTCCTTGTCTGCAGGCACTTTATACTCGACAGCTCTCAGTGCCTTGTCTCCCCTGCTTGGCATCTTCCTAAGTAAGGCGTCTGCTTGCCCATGGCTGCCCAGTGACTCTGTGCTGCTCTTATGTTGCAGATGAATAAAGCCGCAGAAGCCCAAAGCTTGCCAAATGCCTTCTCTTTTAGCTTCAGTTGTTTAGACAGGCAGACGCCCCAGAGGTATCCTCTATCTTGAAAACCCTTTTAGATACAAGGTGAAATGTTTGGAATGGATTTGGGGTCAACCAGGATAAAAGGTTCAAGGCCTTAAGAAGGAACCCAGGGCTAAATGGTCTAAAAAACAACCCAACTACAGAGATACAGATAAGGTTACTGGAGTTCCCCTTGAAGGAAGCCGGGTGACCTATTCCTTTCAGTGATAGAGGAGCAGTGAGGGCGGCTTAGAGTCATGGAAGGAGAGGTCTTTCTCATGGATGGGAGAAGGTGGATGCCTGGCAGGTTTGGGATTCACCCCAGGTCCCTGGAAAGGACGGGTGGGGCCATCTCAGTTGTGACTCTGGAGAGCAATGGAGGTTAGTTTTCAGCATCTCTTCTGTGGAGGGAAAGGGGGAAGAAGAGAAAGGGAGGAGCCGGAAAAGGAGGGGTGTCTGTGTGTGTAAGAGATGATGCATGAGAGCAAGTGAGTGTGCTGGTCACAAAGCGTGCAAAGGAATGTCACCCTGGAGGGTAGGAGAGTGCAGGCCCCTAAGTCAGAAATTAGACCACCAGTTTCAAACCTCTGCTCCACCACTTACCAATGAGCTTTGCTAAGCTTCTATTTTCTCACTTGTAAAATGGGAATAATAGTGTCTATTTCACAGGGTTGATGTGAGATGTCAATGAGACAATGCATTAAAAGTGCTTAGCGCAGTGCTTCTACTGTGGAAGAGTAGACCATAAAATATGATAGCAGTTTTCAAGTTACTATTATCATTGTCTCTTTAAAAAGACTAACAGAAAGTGAGGGCAGCAGGAGCAAGGCTGGAAGGGAACATGTTCTGTCTGGAATGAATGGACTTCATTAAGGGCCTCACACAGCGGCCGGGAGGGTTGCCTGGATGACCTTTTCTCTCTCTGTCATCTCCAGTGGCTTCACCTCTGGTCATTCTCCAAAACGAGGGGTCATCTTTTGGGTCTCTTTATTGACTTTTTTCCACCTCTATGGTCATTACCCTTCATGTTTTTCCCATGATATACATTGCTTTGCCTATTCCAAACCGAGGTGTCTTGGTACTATGGGAAGAGCGTGAGTTTTAGCGTCATGCTCCAGACCTTGGTTAGACTGCTTAGCTTCTCAGAGGCTCAGTTCCCTTCTATAATCAGCTCTCCCCTTGTAGGATTCCTGCAAGGATTAAATGTATAAAATGCCTAGCGTGATGCCTGGCTAAGAGACACCTAATAAACATTGGTTTTTTTCCCTCTGCTGTCAATCCATCAATAAATACCCTTTTTGGTTCCCATGCATAACCAGGCAAAATGAGCATTAGACACCTAGAATTCTAGAATGTCAGAGTAGACAAGACTCAAAGATCAATCAAATCTGATCGCTCTTCCCCATAATCCTACTGATGAGGGTCTGGGACACATGGTTTTATGCTGTCTTCGTGTTCCCCTCCTTGATGACTGAGTGTTGGAGAGGTTTATACTGGGGGTGCAGTGCCTGGAATATATTCCAAATATGGAGCCATATATGTTCTCTGGGAGGTGTCACTGTATGTGTCATTCCTCAATAGTAAGAAAAGACAAGACTTTTCACCCAGTCTGAGAGCTGTTCAGGGACATTGTACAGTACCCGTGGTGACTTGAGACATTACAGAAATGCCTGCTGCTTGAAGCCTCCTTTTCTCTCAGAGCAGCCATTACTGCATTTATTCCAGGCACTGCTCACTCTGGTGTGTGGCGGGCTCTTCCTTCAGCAGTGGTCCTTCAACTGCAGTGTGCACCAGAAAGAACCTCCTGTCAGGCTTGTGACAACCCAGATTACTGGACCCCAGCCCCAGAGTTTTGGAGATATTAAGTCTGGGGTGGGGCTTAGGGATTTGCATTTCTTACCCATTCACAGGTGATACTGCTTCTGCTGGTCTGGGAACTCCACTCTGAGAACCACTGCCCTACAGAATTTTTCAGCGAGGCAAGGAGTATAAATTTATAAAGCCCACAGAGCAGCCCAACCTACCCTCTGACATTTCACCCTGATTTAAAGCAATAGTTTTCACCTTGAGTGGAGAACTGAGGGTTATGCCTAAGTTATTACTCAGGAAAATAAGAAATGTTTTTTTCATCCATTGACCGCTTTCTCTATAAGTCCCAGAAAGATTGAAAAAAAAAAAAAAAAAACCCAGTATTCTAAGAGCAACAAGGTGGAGTCAAGAATAATGTAAAATAAAAGTAATTCCAAAGCAAGAGCTTTGAATGTAAGACTGCATTTTAGTATTGAAAGCAGAGTATCCAACCTGACTATACCTGCCCAGATGACTCCTCTGGCCTTATTTCTTTCCCTTTAACTTTTTGTTATTTTTTTCTACCCAAAGACATGCATAAGAGAATGAAAATAATTTTAAAAATTAAGGGAACAGAATCCTTGTTCAGGTATCTTTTTGGTAAAAGCCTTCGAACTCTATGGGCACTGGGGTTCCTTATAATATAGAACCCTTGGCCAATCCCCCCGGACATGATCCTTTAATCGCTGGATTGTAAGACTATACCGGGGAGACACTGCGCTGCGATAAAGCAGTAAACAGGGAACAGAGTGCTGTCAAGTAAGTTGATTTAAGAGATTCTGACAAGGAAAGCTACCTTGCCACCATCTCTTTTTATAATTGCAAGTCTAATATTAGTTTCCCCTATGATAGGGGGCTGGAAAGGTTCAGGAGCCTGATTAAAATCCTGAGCTGTTATGTAAACTCGGCCCCTCTCTTTTGTGTATCACTTTCCTTCTGTGGCCAGTGGTCTCAGATCACCACCTGGACTCTGAGCCTCCCTGGTGGCTCAGTCGGGAAAGAATCTCCCTGCAATGCAGGAGACTCAGGTTCAGTCCCTGGGTCAGGAAGGTCCCCTGAAGAAGGAAATGGCAACCTACTCCAGTATTCTTGCCTGGGACAATCCCATGGACAGAGGAGCCTGGAGGGCTACAGTCCATGGGGTCGCAAGAGTTGGACACGACTTAGCGACTAAACCACCAACGCCACCTGGACTCAGTCTCATTCATACACTCCCGGCATCTAGAAAAGTCCCAGCACCTAGTTGGTACTTTAGAACCATTCTCCTCCTCCCCCTTCTTCCTCTTTCACCCTCTTTTTCTTGGAGAAATAGCCTTGAACAGCAGTTTCAAGCGGTCTTGTCAAAGTAACTAGGGGTAGTTTTCAGGAAGCAAAGCAATTCCAAGCTTCTGAGGTTCTGAGCAGCCTCCCCAATGTGGATTTAACTATTGATGTTACTTCTGACTTTGTGGAGAGTAGCTCTGAAGGAAGCAGTTATGGCTTAGCAACTTTAATTTAGTACCTACCACATATCAGACATTGGGATGTTTTTAAAAATTAAAAAAGTATAGTATTGGAGGCAGTGCTTGCATGTCCATCTGGCTGCATCACAATCATCACAGGAGATTGTCCCAGGGTGTGAATTTTCAAGATCCTCAATTCTGATAATCGGTCTAGTTAGGAGTCACCAGGTGAAACCCATGTTTCTTAAACTTGTCTGATGGCATGAATCATATGGAAAGATTATTAAAAATACAAACTCTCAGGCCCCACCCAGGACTGCCAGATCAGTCCCTCCAGGGAATGACCTCAAATTTCATGTTGTTTTTTTTTTTAAAGAAAGTCAGGAAATTTTTATATTTTTAAAGTGTTCCCCCAACCTCATCTGATAAATAATTCCAGAAGCTTGGGAAACTATGTTCTATAGCAGGCTGGGTTCTAGGCAGATGGATGTGCGGTTGTGATTCAAGCAGTTTAGCTTTTGCGGCTTTATAACTGGCTCACTTCACAGATCTTTCCCAACCTCACTGCTCCTTCAAACATTTCAATGTTTGACTCTCAGTGACAGGAATCAACCTCCAAAAACAGCCCGCTTCTACCCAATAGCACTTGATCTGAGCTTCTGAACTGGCAAGAGAAATGAGGCTGGAATAGAGGCTCTCTTCCCATTTGGTTCACCCAAAATAGTAGAATTCTTTCCAAAGTGTGCCTTTTAGAAAATAAAATAGACATGAACTGGTTGCAGAAGGCAGATTTCTGTTCATTTATATTACTTAATCTTGACAATAATTATTTTAACTTGATCTGCAAACTGGTGGGGATCTCTGGGCCTCAATTGCTTTCTTTTGCTTTAATCTGACTAGGGTTGAGAAATTATTCCAAACAAAACAAAGGTTTGAGGTCATTTGAAATTTGTGCCTCAGATTTTATGGGGATTTTATGCCTGTGGGAGATGGCAGTGTGGCCTCCTAGATTGTTTGTGGGCTTTGCCTTCAGACAGACCTGAGTTAGAGCTTGGCCCTGATTTACTTGTTGGATAGCTCTGGCAAGTTAATTAACTTTCCTAAGTTAATTTTTCCATCCACCTTTTGGGAGGAATCATATCAAGTCCATGGGGGTCGGTGAAACTGTTAGTCACTGAGTTGTGTCTGACTCTTTGTGACTCCACGGACTATAGCCCGCCAGGCTCCTCTGTCCATGGAATTCTCTAGGCAAGAATACTGGAGTGTGTATCCATGCACTTCTCCAGGGGATCTTCCTGACCCAGGGATTGAACCCCAATCTTCTGCATTGCAGGCAGATTCTTTACCGTCTGAGCCACCTCTTCACAGATGGCTCTAGTGGTAAAGAATCCGCCAGCCAATACAGGAGATGTAAGAGACATGGGTTCAGTCCCTGGGTTGGGAAGATCCCCAGGAGGAGGGCATGGCAATCCATTACAGTATTCTTGCCTGGAGAATCCCATGGTCATAGAGCCTGGTGGGCTACAGTCTGTAGGGTCACAAAGAGTTGGACACGACTGAAACGACTTAGCAGCAACAGCTACGAAATGGAGCTCACAATCACATATAATGAAGTGTTTTTGAAGTGAAAGTCGCTCAGTTACGTTCAACTCTGCAACCCCATGAACTGTAGCCTGCCAGGGTCCTCTGTCCATGGGATTCTCCAGGCCAGAATACTGGAGTGGGTTGCCATTTCCTCCTCCAGGGGATCTTCTGACCCAGATATCAAACCCAGGTCTCCCGCATTGCAGGGGGATTCTTTACCAGCTGAGTCACAAGGGAAGCCCACGAATACTTGAGTGGGTAGCCTATCCCTTCTCCAGGGGATCTTCCTGACCCAGGGATCGAACCCAGGTCTCTCACATTGCAGGCGTATTCTTTACCATCTCAGCTACCAGGGAAACCAATAAAGTGTTTAGCCTATCATTTATAACAAATCTCTTGTCTCCGGACCTTTCTTTTTTAAAAAAGGTTTTCCAGTTTTTCCCTGTCTAATGCCTGTTTACCCAGCTTCTTTTGCCCAATCACACAATTTCTTCCTTTTGGACGCTTCTGGCTTGAGGGTGGGGTGGGATTTATAGGTCTACATTCCTGGATATCTTCCCCTTGCCCCAGCTTAGTTCTCCCTCTCCTCCTCTCTGGGCTCATGCAGTGTGTGTGTGTTAGCCCTATGTGATGGGATGGGGGCTGGGTCTATGGTTTAACAGAGCTTGCTTCCCACCCCTGGCACCAGGAAAGTATCTGTGGCTGCTTGCCAGGTGCCAGGCTCCACATTTTCCCAGATCCTGGACATGCCAGATGTGCTCTTTCCAACCACCAGGCACAGATTTCTGGTGTGCTTCCTGTAGAGAGTGGAGATGAGTGACGTACCCAGACCTTTCTAAGCTTCCATGTGCTTCAGTTTCTCGAGATTCTCTTTAATGGCTCACTGCTTGAAAGCAAGCCCTCTCCATATCTCCTCCCACAGTGATCTTTCAGAATATCATCATGACAGTTCTATCAAAAAAATGTATCTTATGATACAGTGACAGTCGCAGAAATGCTTTAAATCTGCGGAAGAGAGGGAACATTCTCATAACCTCTCCTTCATTTCCTCTCTCTGACTTCTCAGTATCCCTTGGGCCCACCTCCTTCCATCTGCTGCCCAGATCCTCCTTTCTCCACCAGCCCAGCTGTTCCTTGCGTCTGGTGTGGGGCTCTCCATTGAGAAAGTTTCATCCCTGTATGTATTATCCATCCCACAGGGCCTCACAATCCAGGAAATCGTCCTGTGGTTAATGTGGGCAGTGTAGGAGGGGCGGGGAGAGAGATGAGGATCTGCTGTCTCTCCCTCCTCTTTGAATAAATGGACATCCTGAGCTGGACTTCCTCTACAGGCCTTAATAGTTTATTTTGTTATAGTTATGCTCCATTCTCACTTTTTGTCTGCCTTTCCCCTGCAATTCTGTATTCTCTGGGGACTAGGCTGCAGCAGCCTGCCCCGGGGAGATTGCAGATGGTTCACTCAGTCTGGAGAGGAACTTTAATGTCTACCCTTAACTTTCACAGCCCCCTGCTAGGCTGAACACTGCACCTCTCCCCCAGCCTGGGGCTTTAGCTTCTGCGCTTCACGCTTGTGCCGTACGTATGCCTTTGATCTGGTTCTTAATTGTGGGGCTAAGCACACAGTAGCAACTTCCCTTTTCCTTGTCCAGGCCATGTCAGCTGGCTAGAAGCGGGGAGGGGAGAAAGGATGGAAGAGGAGACTGCCTTGTAGGCCAGTTGTCCGCTCCGTGGCTGAAGGGTCAGGGCTCCTTCGGTGACAGTGTGCCCCTTCCCCCTGAGTGAGGGGGCATACCTCTCCCTCACTCCCTCTCAGTCTCTCCTCCTCTCTCCCTCCCTCACTCTCTCTCATGCAAGCCATTTATTTATTATCTCCATTTAGCTCCTTTCAAGCAGCACAAAATGAAGAGCCTCTCACCACGTCACACTGGATGCTCTCTGTGTTGATTTGCTTTTCTTCATCTGCCAGGCCTCCAGCCCAAAGAACCAAGTGAATACTCAATTTGATGCACATGGGTGATTTTAGACCCTTTTAACCCAGATAAAGTAAAAGGAAGAATCCTCCTGGGGTTTGGTGCAGTTCATCCATCCAGTCAATATCTTTGCAGTTTCCTTTTCTCTTTTCAGTCCGGAAGAAAATCTCCTGTGCAGACCCCCACACCAGCCTGGCCACAGCACCTCCCCTCACCACTGCTTGTAGAACCCTCGGAGGCTGGGGCCTCTGCTAAGGGCAGAGACCCACCTCTGTCTGAGCTGCTCAGTTATTGGAATGTGTTATGCATGCAACTGGGAATGGATTAGAACCTGGGTATCTCTGGCATGCACCACATAAAGAAAAATTAGTCAGGAGATTTTTTTGTTGTTGTTCCTTTCTGAAGAGTTTGGCTATGGTTGTCTTTGGGCCACTTTGAGGTGTATTTTGTATCCCTCTCCCTCCAGTGTGCTCAACTACAGCCTCCTATGAGAACTTCTTCCCAGAGGTCCAGCCCCATGCTCCTCGACTCCTTGGCCCCGACACACACTTGGCTTTAATCTCTTCATTGGCTTCCAGGAAAGGACATGGCAGCCGTGCAGAGGACCCTGATGGCTCTGGGCAGCGTTGCTGTCACCAAGGATGATGGCTGTTACCGGGGAGAACCGTCTTGGTTTCACAGGTAAAAAGACCTTTCCAGTCACACGCTCTCCCCTTCCCTGGGCCGAGGATGATTTTAACAAAAGTGAGCATCTGAAGCCTTGGAGCTCCCTGGAGGCTGTTTGGACATAAAGTCCAGGCGAGAAACAGGCAAACACAGCCCCACAGCTGAATCTCCCGGAACAAGGCTAGACCTATGCTGCCAGTTCAGGTGAATATACCACCAGAGCTCTTCCTGCTTTTCAGATACCTGAACACTGCAGCTCTGCCCACATTATGTCTCTCCTGAGGCAGAGCAGAACTGAATGGCTTTTCTCACATGTGCCTTCATGTCTGAATTTGGTTTTATTATGAGCCAACTTGCCCTGAATGCACATATTTATTTATTTTCCCACATAATGAAGGTAAAATATGTTTTTATTTGTTGGAACAGTCCTGTCCTCCTAGCATATCCATTAATAGCATTCTCTGTCATTCTCAGAGGTGGCCTGAAGTGGATAATAAATTATATCGTTGTGTCGGTAAAGGGCCTTTTCCTAAAGAAATTTGTTTTGCTGTTTGTTTGGGGCAGAGAGAGGTAGCAAGGGAGCTTAAAGTTAACCCAATAGCTCAGTGGGAGATGAAAAGAGCACGTTGTACAGATAATTGACCCTTCATTCCTCTAATCCCCTCTTCTTCTTGACAGTTTAAAAAGGTACCAGCTTGTGGCAATGTAAATGAACCTGGTCTGAAAAGCTAGATATTGCCAGGTGAAACCCTGGTTTTAGCCCCCATTTTGTTAGTGACCCCATAAAACCAGCATTATTTACTATCTGGCTCTTCATTAAAGCTCGCAGACGTCTGTCTAGGGTAAGAAATTTCACCTCCTTAACTCACTACATCCCTCAGCTCTAAGGTGGGACATTCATCCTTGGCCCCATACAGAAAAGGGTGGAGTGGGATGAATGAAATGCTTACTAAAAAAGAGCTGATTTTAATTTTCACAAGGGCTTGAGGTAACTGGTGAGAGGAGAGACAGGAAAGCTGTCTGAGAGTAAAATCTCCAGAGAAGCAGCACTGGTTCTTTGCTGTGGAAATTCTGGAAATTCACTTAAGAGTAGAGAGGTCGTGTATCAGAGTAGGGCCCGTCTGTGGTAGGGTCATGGCCCAGGTGGTGCTGCAACCCAGGGCAGGGTCGTAGCTCAGGGTAGAACCATAGTTCCTGGCAGGACTGTGGTTCAGAATAAGGCTGTCCTTCTAATCGGTGGCCCCCAAAAGAACATGTCTAACTGCATATCTTGGGAAAGGTTTAAAAACGGAATGATAGTGTTCCCTCTCATTCCCTCTGCCCAGGAAAGCCCAGCAGAATCGGAGAGGATTTTCCGAGGAGCAGCTTCGCCAGGGACAGAACGTAATAGGCCTGCAGATGGGCAGCAACAAGGGAGCCTCCCAGGCAGGCATGACCGGGTATGGAATGCCCAGGCAGATCATGTAAGACGCCACGTCCCGCAACCTGTAGTGAGGACGAAAGTGCCGCATCGTGGTCTCTATGATAAAGAAGTAGTTAGTCACCTTCTGACCTTCTCAAAGCCTCCTGCCCCTGGTTTTTGCAAGTGCTGCATTTCTGCTGCGAATCCACGTTGCCTACTGCTGCCACCTCCTGTTCATTTAGAACTATGCAAAGACTCCACTTCCTCTTCCTCAGCTCCTTTGCCCTAGAAGCCTTCGTTTGTCTGATTATTTATTTATTTATTTGCCAAAAATGTCCCTCCTCAACTTACAGAACGCACCTAATAAACAAATTAGTCTTGTGTCTTCAAATGTAACATTTCTTCTTTATCTCTAGGGACTTTGCAGACAGGGCTGATCATTTCATTCAAGAAGCTAGCAATATGGAATTAAGCTGTAGAAATGTAAGTTAACTTTCAGGTAGTCCTTACAAGGTTATACCGGTCATCTTGATAGTTGCAGTAAAAAGTTTCGGAATAGTTTTGCCCACTCTGACAGCCTGAAGCCAAGAGCTCAAGAACAAGGTCTTTGCCCCCCACATATTTTTTGAGTACCTACCTTATGCTTATTATGCCAGACTCTGGCCAAGGGGTTGGGGGGACGATACAGAAATGAGCAATCCGAAGCCCCAGTTCTTCACGGACTCACGTATAGATGCCCAGAAAGTATGGAGGGTGTTTATATCAGCTGGATGATTGAAGAGAGAACAGTTTTCCCTTCTCTATCAATAATCTTCCTCCCCACAGGCCAGATTCTGGGTCTGATGCAGATATTTATACAGTTTCTTCATCAGCCAGAAGTGATAAGCAATCTACATTGCTCTCTGTAAACATTTGTTTACGGAACACTCTTGAACTTTGCCCAAGACTGGATCTAGCTGAGATGTTTTAAATATTTTTCTGATCCATGAAAGCTTAAGAAGGGAAATAAACCTCGGGAACCACCATCTTACTCTTTCCTCCCAGTGAAAAAGGAAAACACTGTGATTCATTTAGTAAAAAAACGAAGTCTTTTACTCATATAATGAATTGTTAACTAACAAGAAAAGGTAAAATAAGTGAAACTGTAGACAGTGCCACACTCTAGATGCTGGATGATGGTTCATCAGACTGTGTTTTTTGCAGTTCTAGGCTTCCATAGAGAGTTCTGCAGGATTCCCATGGGGCTGAAGTGATTCATGGGGTCACAAAGAGTCGGACACGACTGAGCAACTGAACTGAACAGAAGCGGGATGGGGAGGAGGCTGAATTCTGGTCCCTACTCCTTCATGTAGGGCTTCCCAGGTGGCGCTAGTGGTAACAAATCTGCCTGCCAGTGCAGGAGATATAAAAGTCATAGGTTTGATCCCTGGGTTGGGAAGATCCCCTGGAGAAGGAAATGGCAACTTACTCCAGTATTCTTGCCTAGAGAATTCCATAGACAGAGGAGCTGACAGGTTACAGTCCATGGGGTCGCAAAGAGTCAGACATGACTGAGTGACTTTCACTTTCTAAAGGAAATTATCCTGTGGGTCGCATAAAGGATCTAAGGTACTCTCTAGGAGACCTAGTGACCCTCTGACAACCACTGGTAAGTTGTCCATTCCTGGAAAGATGTTATATTAACATGTAGCTGAATTCTTTTCTCAAACTTGACCTCGGATTTGCCATAAAAGCAAGAGAGGGAGGTTAATGGAATCCCCCAAATGATATAAAACTGGGAGGAAATTCCTGGTGAGAGATTGGAAGATGGTTAGATTCCCATTTGGGATTGATGGGGGAAGGGGGGACGTGGGACATAACCTTCATAGGGGTGGGGGGCTAGGTGTGGGAGAGAGTTTTCAGAGTATGCTAATTCTGTTTTCTACGTTGCCCTTTCTCCACCAGAGACTCTAAGAGGCAGGAAAGCAGCACAGTCCGGGGTTGACAGAGGCCAGCTGGAGGGAGGAGCAGACAACACAGTGAACTTGCCAGCACTCTGGCTTGTTTTCCTCCTAACAAGACGCCCCTCCTCCATCAGGCTCCCACCCCTTCAGTCTCATCAGGTGTTTTAGCCTGGAGATGACGGTGTTGAAAAAATGTGAGGCTCTAGGAGACAATTTTACCCCGAGTGCCCAAGACTGAGGTATGAGAGAGTCCAGAGAATCTGCCTGGCAATGCGAGAGATGCAGGAGATGCGGGTTCAGTCCCTAGGTGGGGAAGATCCCCTGGAGGAGGAAATGGCAATGCTCTCCAGTATTCTTGCCTAGGAAGCCTGGCAGGGTGCACTCCATGGGATCGCAAAAGAGATTTAGCAACTACACAACCACAACAAGCAGATGTCTGTTCCCAACTCACCAGAAGCAATCCAAGCTTGGGCCTGAGATTTTCTTCCCCTTCTCCGTTTTGCATTTGCAGTCAAGGTAGCAGATAATCTAAGGGAAATGTGAGCTCATGGGCAGCAACTGGAAGACCACTGAGAAGTGTAAGTATTGTCATCTAAAGACACACTGGAGTACTGGATGAAGAGGACTTCATGGGCCAGAGAGAAGAATCATTTATAATTAGTCTAATAATATACTAAAAATGGTAAGAGCAAATATTGGAAGCTTGAAGCTATTCCATCCATTATGAAGAAAAAACAAAATGGGGATATGAAACATAAAAAAATAAAATAACAGGGGATTCTCTGGCAGTCTTGTGGTTAAGACTCTATGCTTCCATTGCAGGGGGGCACAGGTTCGATTCCTGGCTGGGAACTAAGATCCTGAAAGCCATGTGGTATGCCCAAAAAATAAATAAAATAAAGATTGATAGTAGAATGGATAAAAATAACAAATTAATAAACTGGAATATTAAAACAAGATCCTGTAAAAAAGGATGGGGACAACAGATGGAAATACAAAAGAACTATTGATTTGGGCAAAAAGTCATAGAGTTGAAATTTCAGAAGAAAAAGAAAAAAATCAAGGTAAGGGAGGAAAATTTTGAAGAAATAATTTTGAGAATTTCTTAAAATTACAAAAAAAAACCCACACAAAAACCTAAGAACTCAGTTTTAAAAGACTTATAAGATGCCAAAAAATAAAGGATAGGAGCACTCAGTGGGAAATATTTCAGTGAAATATATGACCACTGAAAATTAATAGGAAACCCTTCAAAGTTTTTAAAGAATAAAAGCTCATCACATATAAGAAAAAAGAATCAGATGGACATTAGACTTCTCAGTAGTACCCTAGATACATAAAGTAATATTTTCATGGTGCTGAAGGGGAAAAAAAACAACAGCATTGAACACATAATTTTCTATATAGCTAATTTTTTTTAAATCTCAAAGTGACACAAAAATATTAACAAAAACCATATTTGAAAATAAAATTGGGTTGAATATTCCACTAAGAAAAATATATTACCAGGAAAACACTACTTGATATAGGAAATAAAGATAAGTTAGAAATTTTCATTCTTGTTTAAATAATCAAGGACTAAAAAATAGAGAGAGAAAACTTACTATAATAATCCGAACTAAAACTCTATAGAATATCAGTACTTCATGTGTGATCTGAGTGAAGAAGTACAGGCAGAAGGGCTGGGTGAGACTGTGCTAAGGACAGTTGGAAAAAATAGATATTGATAAATTTAGGAAACTGTTGGGAAAAGACAAACATATTGATTCCAACTCACATCATGAGGGTTATTTAACACTGATTCCAAAGTCCAATAAAGATAAGAAAAGACAATTGGACTGATTTCACTTGAAACCATAGATGTAAAAAATTCTAAATAATATCTAACCAACTCCAACTATGTATTTCAAAACTCTACTAGAATGAACCACTTTCTTTGTTGAGAGAACTCTTCTTTTCTTTTAAGCTGGGTGGGTTCTGTGGGGACTCACTCTCTTGTAGAGTTAGCCGTCACTAAAACTTGAAGTCATATTCCATTCCTAGTAATTTTCTCTTCTAAAGTCCTAGAGAAATCATCTATTCCAAATCCTGCATTTTATTTACAATAATACTGGAAACCAAAGATGAAATGATTTCTCTAACATCATTTAGCAAATTAGCTGTTTGGTGGAGAATTTAAATCTAGTTTCATAGAGTCCCAGAGCAACACACATTTCTTTCAACTGTATGGCCTTTCTGCTAAATCTCTCTCACTAATTCTTCCTAAGGTATTACTAACTAAGGTCCTAATGTCTCATTCTGTTTTTTCTATTTATTTATTTATTCAAAAACTGCCCTGATAATCAGCAAAAAACACATTATGTGTTGAATGTAAGAAAATGACTTAGAAAATCATCCTGTAATCAGCTCTGGGATTTTTTGGAGGGAATGATGCTGAAGCTGAAACTCCAGTACTTTGGCCACCTCATGCAAAGAGCTGACTCATTGGAAAAGACTCTGATGCTAGGAGGGACTGGGGGCAGGAGGAGAAGGGGACGACAGAGGATGAGATGGCTGGATGGCATCACTGACTGGATGGACGTGAGTCTGAGTGAACTCCGGGAGTTGGTGATGGACAGAGAGGCCTGGCGTGCTGCGATTCATGGGGTCGCAAAGAGTCGGACACAACTGAGCGACTGAACTGAAATGAACTGAACTGAACTGAATCAGTCAACCCCTAGGAGATACAGTGAAATATGGATATGGCTCTTAATTGAATTTGCAGTTAGCTGAGCAAACAATGTACCCAACAGCTCCTTGTGTCATGTGTTGCTTGTTTACGGGCTGAAGCACAGCAGTGTTCACTCGGACCCTCTGAAGGAAGAGTTCTCTGACCTGGGATGGTCAGGGAATGTTTGCTTGAGGTCACTGGACTCAGGAACTTCAACTTTGTGCCATTATGAGAATGTATTAACCTCTTTACCACTTGTCCCAAACTGTCTGGACCCAAAAGAGTTGAAACAATGAGAAAGAGGCTTAGATTTACAGATAGACCCTTTCTGGGTGGACTTGAGCAAGGGTGATTCGAGAAATCCCTGTGGTACCCAGGCCTGGGAGTCTTATTATGGTTTAGACTTCTAGGAGGCAGGGTTAGAGGTTGAGATCATAAAGAAAAACATAAAATTTGTTTGTTTTCAAGTTACTTTTTATTTTGCTTTTTTAAAATTTTATATTGGAGTATAATTGATTAGCAATGTGTTAGTTTCAGGCATACAGCAAAGTGATTTGGTTCGGTTCAGTTCAGTTGCTCAATCGTATCTGACTCTTTGCGACCCTATGAATCGTAGCATGCCAAGCCTCCCTGTCCATCACCAACTCCCGGAGTTCACTCAGACTCACGCCCATCGAGTCAGTGATGCCATCCAGCCATCTCATCCTCTGTCGTCCCCTTCTCCTCCTGCCCCCAATCCCTCCCATCATCAGGGTCTTTTCCAATAAGTCAACTCTTCGCATGAGGTGGCCAAAGTACTGGAGTTTTAGCTTTAGCATCATTCCTTCCAAAGAAATCCCAGGGCTGATCTCCTTCAGAATGGACTGGTTGGATCTCCTTGCACTATTCTTTTTCAAATTCTTTTTCCATTTAAGTTATTACAGAGTAATGAACAGAGTTTCCTGTGCTGTACAGTGAGACCTTGTTGGTTATTTACTTTAATTATAGAAGTGTGTGCCTTCAAGTTAGTTTTTAAAAGGCCAAATTTGATCAGTGTAGTTAGAGCTCACCTTGATGTGGGATGTGCAAAACTTTATATGGTGATGGCTGCAGGTCCCTGACAGGACTACAACACCCACCCAGCTTTCAGCTTCATACATCTGCTGCCTCAACCCAGGAACCAAGATCAATGTTCCACATGATCACGGAAACAAAAAGATTTGCTAAAAGCTAGTCACATCTGTAGATCTGTCATCAGTAAGGTTGTACAGGCTGCATGGTGAATGCAGGTCTCATTTCTGATTCTCTGATATGTCAAAGAACAGGAAGATGACTTAAGAAAACGTCTGACTCCAGATAGACCAGAGTTCTCTACTCTTTACATAATCCCTTCCACCAAGAACTGTGACGAAAACTGGGTCTTCTGTTAATGGAAAAACAAAGCTCACTTTTCATAAGGTCTTGTTTTTTGTTTTCAGGCAGGTTGCCATTTAGTTAACATTTACAGAAAGCTTTAATTACACAATAGGTTGCAGCACTATTGCTGACAGTAAATTTAATTTCCATGACCTCAAATTAGCTTAACTGTTGATTTCACCGTCATTGAAATTGACATAATCCTGTTGACTGAGGATCTTTCACTGCTATGGTAACTGTAAAGCACACAGATTAAAATGCAAATTACTGAGTTATTGGCAGAAATGAGCACATCATTCCTGCAAGTTGTTTTATAAACCTAGTTCCCCTGAACATTTTGAAGGCTAAATTTCTCCATTTAAACAGCCCAGCTTCTTAGATGATGTAGATTCAAGGCCATGATCTTTCAGGGCTTAGTATTACCCTCATACTGTGCAGATGGTGAAGAAGCTGAAGGCCACTACATGCCCTGTACGCATGCCAAGACACTTCAGTTATGTCCGACTCTTTGCAACCCCATGGGCTGTAGCCCACCAGGCTTTCTGCACCTAAGCAATGTTTAAGAACCACTTTGGTAGGTGCCAATTTTTGATAGTTTCTTTACCCATTTCAGCTCTACAAAATAATCTAATGGTTTGCTTGGATCCAGAGTATAGTCAAGTCCTTTTTTTTTTTTAAAAAGGGCAACCTTTTCAGAAATTCCCTAGTATTCCCTTCATGCTTCCAGTGCTGAGGTCACGGGTTCAATCCCTGGTCAGGAAACTAAGACCTCATTTGACAAAAGGTTAAAAAAAAAAAAAAGAACAAACTTTCTCCTCTCTCAAGTTATAGATCTGCTTAGAATGCTATGATTCTTTCTAATTACAAGCAGCAGTGATTAGGCAGAATAAATCTTAAATAGTCATTATGCATGGAGAAGGCAATGACACCCCACTCTAGTACTCTTGCCTGGAGAATCCCATGGACGGAGGAGCCTGATAGGCTGCAGTCCATGGGGTCACTAAGAGTCGGACACAACTGAGCGACTTCTCTTTCACTTTTCACTTTCATGCATTGGAGAAGGAAATGGCAACCCACTCCAGTGTCCTTGCCTGGAGAATCCCAGGGACGGGGGAGCCTGGTGGGCTTCTGTCTATGGGGTCGCACAGAGTCAGACACAACTGAAGCGACTTAGCAGCAGCAGCAGCAGCAGTCATTATGCAAACCCTGTGTCTCCTTAGGGACACTATTATGCCATTGAAACCACTGATTAGGGAGCCATCTGAGCCCTAGGCCTCTGGTACTCAGTTTTTCTCCGTGTGATGTGACATACTGTAAACTGTAGAATTTCCACATCAAATAAGTTCTTTGCCATCACGTGCACCCAACAAAAAAAAAGAAAGATAATTGAATATTTTCTAACATTAATCCTTTCTAAAATATATGAGTAAGTCAAGAAGCAGACATTACTTTACCAACAAAAGTCTGTCTAGTCAAAGCTATGGTTTTTCCAGTAGTCCTGTATGGATGTGAGAGTTGGACTATAAAGAAAGCTGAGCGCTGAAGTACTGATGCTTCTGAACTGTGGTGTTGAAGAAGACTCTTGAGAGTCCCTTGGACTGCAAGGAGATCAAACCAGTCAATCCTAAAGGAAATCAGTCCTGAATAATCATTGGAAGGACTGATGCTGAGGCTGAAATTCCAATACTTTGGCCACCTGATGTGAAGAACCAACTCATTTGAGAAGACCCTGATGCTGGGAAAGATTGAAGGTGGGAGGAGAAGGGGACGACAGAGGATGAGATGGTTGGATGGCATCACCGACGCCATGGACATGAATTTGAGTAAACTCCGGAGGTTGGTGATGGACAAGGAAGCCTGGCATGCTGCAGTCCATAGAGTCACAGAGTGGGACATGACTGAGTGACTAAACAGAACTGAACTGAAGTTAAGATTACCTTGTATTGCCAGTAACAATGACATAATCCATAGTAGATGAGTCTCTGAGGCAGTCCTCCTTGGAAGCACACAGTGATTTCAGATGTTGGCTTATAGTTATTTTATAATCTCGCCACTGCTTTATTAATTACACAGGTTTCAATTAATGTTTAGCAAACTTAATTTGCCATCACTCTAGCTTCACAGTATTTATGCATGGGGACAGCAATAATTTTTCCTTTTTTAAATTTCAAAATAAGTATTCTTCCTCCCTTGATAAAAGTTTGTAGAATATCCAAATCATTAAGGGAACATGAACAACTCTTTTTAATCCCATTATCCAGGATAATCACTCTCCACAATTTAATGCACACCATCATAGAATATTAAAATACATATGTAATTAAACCATTTTTAGAATGTTTCCATCTTCATTATCCTTTTGCATGAATCTAGTTCCTCTTGGACGCAATCTGTTCACCAATAAAGCTTCATAGAAAGGAGAGGGCAGATATTGTCTCAAGAAACAAGAAGATGTGACTCACGGGGGTGTTCCAACAAGATTGGAAGAAGTAATATTTCCTACATAGAAAGCTCTTCTACATGGAAAGGACAAAATACTTTCCCATCAAAAATCCATTAAATGATGTACCATATTTCACTTAATTGATCATTTTTTGTTAATTTTAGAATGTTTCCAAATTAACCATTAAAATTGACAGTATGAAAAATTATGTGAAAGTGAAAGTTGCTCAGTCATGTCCAACTCTTTGCAACCGCATGGACTATACCGCCCATGGAATTCTCCAGGCCAGAATACTGGAGTGGATAGCCTTTCCCTTCTCCAGAGGATCTTCCCAACCCATAAATCGAACCCAGGTCTCCCGTATTGCAGGCAGATTCTTTATCAGCTAAGCCACAAGGGAAGCACCCCTCCCCCACCGCCAACAAAAATTATATAGATGTATCTTTATGATCATTTCCTTAGGATAATTTCCTAGATGCTCTGAATACCCATTTTTGGTTAACATGGTCAAATTATACCTATAGTACCAGTTTGCATTCACCTGTAAAAGATAAGTGAGGCCATTTCTCTATACTCTCATCAGCATTAGCACTTATAAAAATCTATTTGTGAATATTCTGAAACACATTGTCTTCCTACAAGGAACTTGTTCTTTCTCAGCAGCTTCAAAGGAATTTTATGATTGCTGGGTCCTTGCTCCAAATCCCATCATTTTTCATTTCTTCCAAAGACCACATTAAATCTATGAGCGGTTCATGCTTGTTAATGACTCTGAAGTAGACATGGGTGGTAAAAAACAGAAGTATCAACTGGAAAAAAAAATTCCATAATATGGCACCAGAACAGAAGTTGTTTCCAGAATTCAACTTGGATCTTAGGCAAAAAAATTAAAGCAAAATGTGTTTAATTGATTTGTCATTCAGAAAAATTAAAGTTCTGATGTGGCAATGAGCCTATAATATATTCTCAAAATGAATATGTCAACTTTCATGGCCCTGAGCTGAGAATGTAAAGCCATTTTGAAGGGCAAGTGTACAACTCACTGTGGTTCAAATGGGTTTAGGGTGAATATTGCCCTACTGACCTTTATTTAATGAAACAGATATTGAAATGGCCCTCTGTTAGAAAAGTTAAAGAGCCATCCTTGGAACATTCTTGGAACAATAATTCTTTGGGAGAACATTGTATCACCCTTGTGATGGGATGAGCACGGCGCACACAAATTGCAAAATGAGAAACTGCGAAAGTAGAACTCCTGCTTCAGAACAACTGAAGAGAAAATTAATGATCCGGGGGAATTCCACTTGAAAGATACTTACTGAGCACCTACTAAATGTTGGATGACATAATTCATCTCCTCTAACATGTATAATGAACCTGCAAGGGGAGTATTGCCATAACTTTTTTTAGGAAAGTGAGGATTAGAGAGGTCAAATGGGATCACATAGTTGTAAATGGGGGGCTAGAATTTGAACCCTGAATGTTATGATTCCAAGATTTTATGAATTACATCAATATTGCCTTCTCCATCCTAAACACACTCCTAGGCTCGGGGGAAACACAAGTGAAGATGTGGTCCCATATTTGACTAACATTTCATCTCCCCTGGTAGAAATGCACAGTGAAGAGCTCACCTGTTTGTAATTCAGGAAAGCACAGATATGATTTTCTGGGTTCTGCTTGTAAGAAGTACTTAAATCCTTCCTGAATTTGGAGCACACTTGTGTATACAAGTAACCAACACTAAAGGTAGCTTGTTTTATGTATGAAAGTTTAATCTACGATTATTTTTTTTTAACCTATGGTTCTTCATCAGAATTATTCCTGCAAAGCTCTGTAAAATTACGTAAATTTTTTTCTTTGGAATCTTTTAATTAGGGCCAGGATTAGGGTAAGGTGAAAGAGGCATTTTGTTTGGGTACAAAATCTAATTTTGAGAAGAAAACTAGTCTCCCCTCTGTGGTAAAAGGAATAAGCTTAGAGAAACTGTGTCTTTGACAATTTTGTATTCATTAATTCACAGTAATTAGTAGATGTTATTAATTAGTACTTACTATGTTAGCCAAGATTTACTGATCTCCTACTAGGTGTCAGGCTCCATGCCACGCTCAAGGTGTTTGTAAGGAACAGGCTCCCTCAACTGATGTGGGTTTATCTTAGGGAGAGTCAGGAAGCAGCGCCCCCTACCTGAGTGGTCCTTCCTCGTGGCTCTGGATGATGTGGAGAGCAGCGGCTCTCCCAATCTGATGCCAGCCCCGTGGACGGACTCCATTCTTTGCTGAAGAAACTAAGGCATTTTTATCAGTGAGGCTGAAGAGACTGTATCTCGAGAAAGGAGGTTTGGCAGCCGTAGGTCAGTATCAATTGGCACTGTCAAGGACTTCTAGTGACATACAATTTGCGAAAGAAGTGCAAAAACTCTTTTTAAGATAAAACCCTTTCCGGTCCATTGCAGCAAACTGATGCACTGAGTGATGACTTAGCAGAGACATCCGTTCATATGCCCTTTATGCTTGACGAGAAAGTGAGAGGATGGCAGCAATCATCCCAATAAGTCAGAAGCACTTAGCCTGCTGGGAAAGGAAATAAAATCCCACTGGAGGCTCCTGTGTCCTGATGAACACTCACAGCCATATTACAGAATTATTTTAATTTTTCAGGGTGTGTTCATTTACCTCTGACTCTTTGCAACTCCATGGACTGCAGCCAGCCAGGCTCCTTTTTCCATGGCATTTTCCAGGCAAGAATACTAGAGTGGGTCGCTATTTCTCCCTCCAGGGGAATCTTCCCCATCCTGGGTTCAAACCCGCATCTCCTGCGTCTTGTGCATTGGCAGGTGGATTCTTTATCACTGAGCCACCTGGGAAGAGGGTAGAACTCTTTAGATGAGATCAGAGACAATGTGACTAGCAGGCTACATTCTGGCAAATAAATGCCTATCTACCTGATACCCTGAGGTTTTAGGGTATCAATGTGATTAAGTAGGTCAGCTTAATCACATTGAGATACCAGTAATGATTAATAAAAAAAAATAGTATTGAATGCTACAGAAACCACACACAGATATTGTATGTGCTGGCTGGAACAAAATCTGAACCTACAGTTTGTAACTGAAGGGAAAAAACCCTTCTTCAACACTGTATAAATCCCCTCAAGGTAAAAAATGTTGGAGAGCCAAACCATTTTTTTAGGAGTGTCTAATTCAGTTGAGCGGAGAAGGCAATGGCAACCCACTCCAGTACTTTGCCTGGAAAATCCCGTGGACGGAGGAGCCTGGTAGGCTACAGTCCATGGGGTCGCTAAGAGTCGGACACGACTGGGCGACTTCACTTTCACTTTTCACTTTCATGCATTGGAGGAGGAAATGGCAACCCACTCCAGTGTTCTTGCCTGGAGAATCCCAGGGACGGTGGGGCCTGGTGGGCTGCTGTCTATGGGGTCGCGCAGAGTCGGACACAACTGAAGCGACTTAGCAGCAGCAGCAGCAATTCAGTTGAGAAATACTTCTCTCTTGGGGGTGGAGGGTTTGGGAGGGTAGGTCTTTTTTTTTTTTTTTTTTTTAAACCACATCAGTGATGTTTACATGTGAATCTTAGTTGTGCTCCCGGGCATCTGTTATTTGACAGAAATGACCAGAACATTTAATGAGGGATTTTTCATTTGCCATTTGTGAATTAAGTCAAGGCTGTTGGGGTCTCTAATTGTGAGTAATTAGGATAATGAGCAAATAGTCAGACAGTATGTATTTCAGATTTCAGAAACATGCACACAGCCCATGAGGAAGTTGAAATGCCAAGGGCTAAACTCCAAAGGAACTTGGAGCGTTGGACAGCATGAGAGATGAAATTGGTAGACAAGCTATTCCTAAAGAAAGCAGTGTAGACCATGGCTGTGCTGAAAAGAGAGGGTGTTCTCCAGGCCAAATTATGCCACAGAATACACATTTAAAATGTGTTAGTTGCTCCTATACCTTTGCTTTCTTCCCCTCTTGTTTTTATTCCTCCTTTCCCTCCACCTTGCCCTATGCCACATGCTTTTTTGATTCCATTGTTTTCTTTCATACTTTTTGTCTTAATTGTTCTCATTTTTTTATCATCTGTCATTTCCCCAATCTTATCCTTTCAATCTGATTCATCTCATTTTTAGAATTGTTTTAAAATAAAGAATTTCTTTGTATTCCAGTGACCTTTGCATAATTTCCAAGATCAATACTTTCTAGTACAGGAGATTCACTCCTTCCTCAAACATTGAGTTGATTCAGTGCCTACAGCAAGCCAGAACTCTACCAGCTCAATGTGTTCATCGCTTTCTGTGACAGTGTTATTTGCCAGCTTGGGCCAATCTGACTTTAGGGTTTATCCACTAAGGGATATGCTATAGAATGACTTCTGGTCTAGTTTACTAAGTGCCCCTTAGCCCAACCACTTGTTTCTGCTGAAATGAGTACTCTTTATATTGCACACTTAGAAGAGAAAAGAGATCTCTAATATATCTGTTGAACCAGAAAGAAAAGTCACAGTGGCCATCCATGCCCTTATTCTCCCGTTACTGGTCTGATGCAGGACAGTCTTGTCTGAACATTAGTCCCTTGGTATTGATATGACTGATCATGGATGATGATCAGCTCCTTCTGGACCATGACTGGGTCATACTGTACTATACTTCCCCCTCCTCATCAGGGAGGGAAAAGGAATCAGAAGAGCATGGCAAGGTTCAGGATAACATCTAGATAACATGATTAGATGCCACCTGCAGCTTCCCCAGACTATGAACAGACTCTAGAATTTTTGCAATACTGTCTACTTGCAAAATTTGAAAGCAAGTTTACTCTGTTGGAGTGACTGCCCTCCAAGAGTCCCTTCCATTCTTACAGACCTTGCATGGTGTTTTGGGTTTGTGTCATTTATTTCAGAAGATAAGTTGAAGTTTGAACTCCTACAACCTTAGAACATGACCTTATTTGGAAATAGGGTCATTGCAGATGTAACTGGTTAGTATGAGGTCAAGGAACGTGGAGACAGAATATATAGATGATAAGCTAAATAATCAACATGACAACACTGAGAAATGTCGCAGTGTTTGATGGATTATTCTAACAATATTTAAGTCTCAAGTACTGGTATGCACAATGAAGACTATGAGTTGGGGGAAGAAGAGAGTGCTGTGGGCTGGGGTGAAAAAGTAGGTAGAAAAGTAGGCTATTGAAAGTGGTAAGGACTTGAATAAGGTCATGTGGACGGGGGCGGGAAGCAGGACATAGCAAGATTGAGAGGAGAGGACTGCTGATATCAGCCTCCTCTATGATTCTAGGGCATTTTGTTGACATATCTTTTATAGAAACTATTATATAATGTTATAGCCTCTATTGAGAGCTTTTATTTTTTGCTTTAAAATTTTTTTTAATTATGAAAGTACAGCACATTTACAGGAGACCTGGAAAATACAGAACAAATCTACATATAGTTCCACTATATATTGCAATTAATTTTTAAGTAGATAAATTAAGATTTCTAGTTGGAGTTTCAATATCAAACTCTATTGAGAGCTTTCTAAGGGCAGAGATATAGTTAATTCACTTGAAAAATATTTGGCATCTATCATATAGTAGGCATGCAATAAGTGTTGAGTTAACAGACAGATGGGTGAATAAATGGAGGAATAAAGGCTGAAACTGCATGATTTGACAGGCTACTTTGTAGCCTGGTACCACACTGAGGAGGACCCTGAATATCAGGCTAGGGGGCTAAACAAAAGAAGATCTGGCTGCCATTGTCAAAGATGGAGGTGACACTGGAGAGTTATTTTAGAAAGATGTATTTATTAGTGATAAACACATGGAAGGGATGAGCCCAGAGAAGGAAAACTTATTAAGGAAATATTTCAATGGTACAGACCTAGGGATTCTCTAAGATGTTCCACATCACTTCATTTTTAGAAAAGATCCATATGATGTTATGTAAAGAATTACTATCAGGTTCCCTGTGAGTCAGCAGGAGAGGAGAAGCTAGAATCACTCTAGTGTCCTTTATTACAGGACACCAGGAGAGAATGTTAAGTGGCTGGCTGACTTGCCAGGCTCCTTGTGCAACCTTGTGTTTGCTCAGAATTCACTCCCCTCTGCAGAGACCTTGGTGGTAAGTGATGATCAGATGGCGACTTTGCACATGGCCATTGGTCATAATGGAGGGAAGTGGATCCTGAGTGCAGTTCAGTTGCTCAGTCGTGTCCAACTCTTTGTGACCCCATGGACTGCAGCACGCCAGGCCTCCCTGTCCATCACCAACTCCCAGAGTTTACTCAAACTCATGTTCTTTGAGTCAGTGATGCCATCCAACCATCTCATCTTCCGTCGTCCCTTTCAATCTTTCCCAGCATCAGGGGCTTTTCCAATGAGTCAGTTCTTCATATTAGGTGGCCAAAGTATTGGAGTTTCAACTTCAGCATCAGTCCTTCCAATGAATATTCAGGACTGATTTCCTTTAGGATGGACTGGTTGGATCTCCTTGCAGTTCAAGGGACTCTCAAGAGTCTTCTCCAACACCACAGTTCAAAAGCATCAATTCTTCAGAGCTCAGCTTTCTTCATAGTCCAACTCTCACATCCATACATGACTACTGGATAAACCATAGCTTTGATTAAATGGACCTTTGTTATGTCTCTGCTTTTTAATATGCTGTCTAGGTTGGTCATAACTTTTCTTCCAAGGAGTAAGCGTCTTTTAATTTCATGGCTGCAGTCACCGTCTGCAGTGCTTTGGGAGCCCCAAAAATAAAGTCTGTCACTGTTTCCAATGTTTCCCCATCTCCTTGCCATGATCTTAGCTTTCTGAATGTTGAGCTTTAAGCCAACTTTTTCATTCTCGTCTTTCACTTTCATCAGAGGCCCTTTAGTTCTTCTCTGCTTTCTGCCATAAGGGTGAAGTCATCTGCATATCTGAGGTTATTGGTATTGCTCCCGACAATCTTGATTCCAGCTTGTGCTTCTTCCAGCCCAGCGTTTCTCATGATGTACTCTAAAGTTAAGTAACCTAGGTGACAATATACAGCTTTGACATACTCCTTTCTCAATTTAGGACCAGTCTGTTGTTCCATGTCCAGTTCTAACTGTTGCTTCCTGACCTGCATACAAATTTCTCAAGAAGGTCAGGTGGTCTGGTATTCCCATCTCTTGAAGAATTTTCCACAGATTGTTGTGATCCAACCAGTCAAGGGCTTTGGCATAGTCAATAAAGCAGAAGTAGATGTTTTTCTGGAAGTCTCATGCTTTTCCATGATCCAACGGATGTTGGTAATTTGATCTCTGGTTCCTCTGCCTTTTCTAAATCCAGCTTGAACATCTGGAAGTTCACGGTTCATGTACTACTGAAGTGTGGCTTGGAGAATTTTAAGCGTTGCTAGCATTACTAGAGTGTGAGATGAGTGCAACTGTGTTGCAGTTTGAGGATTCTTTGGCATTGCATATCTTTGGGATTGGAATGAAAACTGATCTTTTCCAGTCCTATGGCCACTGCTGAGTTTTCCAAATTTGCTGGCATATTGAGTGCAGCACTTTCACAGCATCATCTTTCAGGATTTGAAATAGCTCAGCTGGAATTCCACCACCTCCACTAGCTTTGTTTGTAGTGATGCTTCCTAAAGCCCACTTGACTTCACATTCCAGGATGTCTGGCTGTAGGTGAGTGATCACACCATTGTGGTTCTCTGGGTCATGAAGATCTTTTTTGTGTAGTTCTTCTGTGTATTCTTGCCACCTCTTCTTAATATCTTTTGCTTCTGCTAGGTCCATACCATTTCTGTCCTTTATTGTGCCCATCTTTGCATGAAATATGCCCTTGGTATCTCAAATTTTCTTTAAGAGATCTCTAGTCTCTCTTATTCTATTGTTTTCCTCTATTTCTTTGCATTGATCCCTGAGGAAGGCTTTCTTATCTCTCCTTGCTATTCTTTGGAACTCTGCATTCAAATGGGTATATCTTTCCTTTTCTCCTTTGCCCTTTGCTTCTCTTCTTTTCACAGCTATTTGTAAGGCCTCCTCAGACAACAATTTGCCTTTTTGCATTTCTTTTTCTTGGGTATGGTCTTGATCCCTGCTTCCTGTACAATGTCACGAACCTCTGTCCATAGTTCTTCAGGCACTCTGTCTATCAGATCTAATCCCTTGAATCTATTTCTCACTTCCACTGTATGATCGTAAGGGATTTGATTTAGGTCATACCTGAATGGTCTAGTGGTTTTCCCTACTTTTTTCAATTTAAGTCTAAATATGGCAATAAGGAATTCATGATCTGAGTCACAGTTAGCTCCTGGTCTTGTTTTTTTGCTGACTGTATAGAGCTTCTCCATCTTGGGCTGCAAAGAATAAAATCAATTGGATTATTGACCATCTGGTGATGTCCATGTGTAGAGTCTTCTCTTGTGTTTTTGGAAGAGGGTGTTTGCTATGACCAGTGTTTTTTCTTGGCAAAACATTATTAGCCTTTGCCCTGGTTAATTCTGTACTCCAAGGCCAAATTTGCCTGTTATTCAAGGTATTTCTTGACTTCCTACTTTTTCATTCCAGTCCCCTGTAATGAAAAGGACATCTTTTTTGAGTGTTAGTTCTAGAAAGTCTTGTAGGTCTTCATAGAACCGTTCAACTTCAGCTTCTTCAGTATTACTGGTCAGAGCATAGACTTGGATTACTGTGATATTGAATGGTTTGCTCTGGAAATGAACAGACATCATTCTGTCATTTCTGAGACTGCATCCAAGTACTGCATTTCAGACTCGTGTTGACCATGATGGCTGCTCCATTTCTTCTAAGGGATTCTTGCCCACAGTAGTGGATATAATGGTCATCTGAGTTAAATTCACCCATTCCAGTCCATTTTAGTTCATTGATTCCTAAAATGTCAATGTTCACTCTTGTCATCTCCTGTTTGCCCACTTCCAATTTGCCTTGATTCATGGACCTAACATTCCAGTTTCCTATGCACCCCATTCCAGTACTCTTGCCTGGAGAATCCCATGGATGGAGGAGCCTGGTGGGCTGCAGTCCATGGGGTCGCGGAGAGTCAGACACGACTGAGCGACTTCCCTTTCACTTTTCACTTTCATGCATTGGAGAAGGAAATGGCAACCCACTCCAGTGTTCTTGCCTGGAGAATCCCAGGGACGGGGGAGCCTGGTGGGCTGCCGTCTATGGGGTCGCACAGAGTCGGACACGATTGAAGTGACTTAGCAGTAGCAGTATGCAATATTGCTCTTTATAGCATCGGACTTTACTTCCATCACAAGTCACATTCACAACTGGGTGTTGTTTTTGCTTTGGCTCCATCTCTTCATTCTTTCTGGAGTTATTTCTCCACTGATCTCCAGTAGCATATTGGGCACCTACAGACCTGGGGAGTTCATCTTTCAGTGTCCTATCTTTTTGCCTTTTCATGCTATTCATGAGGTTCTCAAGGCAAGAATGCTGAAGTGGCTTGCCATTCCCTTCTCCAGTGGACCACATTTTGTCAGAGTCGCAGAAATGAACTTTGTTGGTTTCAAGACAACTGGCCTCTCCTCTGGTTAGGCAAGGGTGGAAGTGCCACAGCCCCACCCCTACTCCCTGGTAGAAGCCCTCCATGCCAGGGGTTTAGAATCTTGCTCATGTTAGATGGATGACTTGGCCCCACCTCTGACATGCTAAGCTCATCTTGAGGCCAAAGTCTGAAGCACTGCAAGTATTTTCATGTGGTGCATTGGTGTGTTGAGTTGTGTGCTTCCCACAATTACTACGGAATCCAATGGGGAGATGTCTCTCCTCCCATCAGGTCACTGCACACTATCTGCTCACCAGCCAGTGGGCAGACACCTGCCTCGCTTCCCTCAGCAAAAGGATCTTTGTTCCTGGGAAAGAAAAGAAATCCCTTCACTCTCTTTGAAAGCTGTTTCAAGCACCAACCTACATCTGGCCATTGGGATTGTCTTTGGCCATGTGTTCTGGCAGTTGAAGGGATTTTTGCACCAGAACTTCCATCCCAATAAAAGCAAAAGGAGATGAATGAAAACTCATTCACCAAGACGTTACCCTGTACCCCAGCTGCCTTTGCTATTACCTCTCAAAACCAATGGTTTATCTAGTGTTTTGACTCCTGGAGATGATAATTTTCTCTCCAATATTTAATCAAGAAAAATTTCAGAATATAGTTGAAAGAAATCTGTAGTGTAAATGCATATAACCACATCTAGATTCCAACATTGGTATTTTTTATACTTGCTTTATCATTTATCTGTCCACTTGGAGGGAATTGTTTTTAAACAAGCCCTGTCTTAATACAATGAACACATTTTCTGTAATAATCATGAAATAAAATGAATAATAATATCTAGAAAACAGAGTGAAAAGGTTTATTGGATTTTGTGTAATTTTGCTAGCAAAAATAAAATTAACAAAATAAATATTGCATACAAAATATTATATATAAAATATTATACCTTGCAGCTCACATTCAGTTCCCACTCTTGCTTTACATTTTAAATATAAATTAATTTTGAATGATCACATGAAATTAGCAGATGTGAAATAGTTGCAATTGTTTCTTCATCTTTACAATCATCATTCTATTATTGCTTATTTGAATATTCTCTCTAAGTGCAGGAATTCGTAGTCCCACAGAGGTTTTTGGAAGCAGGAATTCTGCCCCAGTCAGTCAGTCAGTTCAGTCGCTCAGTAGTGTCTGACTCTTTGTGACCCCATGGACTGCAGCATGCCAGGCTTCCCTGTTCATCACCAACTCCCAGAGCTTGCTCAGACTCAAGCCCATCGAGTGGTGATGCCATCCAACCATCTCATCTTCCTTCGTCTCCTTCTCCTCCTGCCTTCCATCTTTCCCAGCATCAGGGTCTTTTCCAGTGAGTCAGTTCTTCCCATCAGGTGGCCAAAGTACCGGAGTTTCAGCTTCAACATCAGTCCTTCCAATGAATATTCAGGACTGAAATGCTGAAATGCAAAAATTCTGCGCCAGGTGAGTTCAAGTGATTCCAAACTGTTAGAAACTTACTTTCAAAATGAACATGTTCAATAGAGTCCTTTTGTGTTTGAGGTCAACTATACAAATGGGTAGAGAATTTGCCTGCAGTGGAGACCCATTGATTCCTGGGTCAGGAAGATCCCCTAGATAAGGAAATAGCAACTCACTCCAGTATTCTCGTCTGGAGAGTCTCGTGGACAGTGGAGCCTGGCAGGCTATATAGTCCATGGGGTCGCAAAGAGTGGGACAAGACTGAGTGACTAACACGTTCACTTTCACACAAATGGGAGTTCTTCAAATTAACTTCTATATAACATTCCTTATTTATTAAATAATGAATAATAAAAATGTGCCATTTGAAGCTTATATATATATTATTAAAACTTAATTGTAATGGAAGCAATTGTTTAGAATTTACAACAAAGATTTTTTTTTCAGAGAAGAATATTTTTATCACTGACATTATTCAGAACTGTTGGCAAATAGAGATTTAAAAAATCAGCCTGTAGTTGGTTTCATGATTGTTTTAAAATTCTATACATATAGTGCAACCTCCTATGATTTGCTGCCCCTTCCCATTCTTGGTGTTTCAAACACATAGTTGAAAGAATTCTATTCAAAGAGAATGGTGTAATAGGGGGAAGAGATTTCAGAATAGAACTTGGCTCAATTCCAGATTGAATAAAGACAGCTGGTTGTTGTTGCTGTTTATTGCTGTCATGTTGGACTCTTTGCAACGCCATAGATGGTACCCCTCCAGGCTCCTCTGTCCTTGAGATTTTTCAGGCAAGAATACTGGAGTACATTGCCATTTCCTTCTCCAGGGAATCTTCCTGACCCAGGGATACAACTTGAGTTTCCAGCATTGGCAGGTGGATTCTTTACCGCTGAGACACCAGAAAAGCCCCAAAGATTGCAAATGTATAGGGTGAGGGTATCAATGGATAGAAAACTACTAAGAAGAAACCTCAAATGTCAAGGGATTCTTACTAAAGGCAGGCCAAAGATTGAGATTCTCTACATCAAAGGTAGAGATTGAGGAACTTAATCAGCTATCAGGGGTAATCAGATATCAAGGTAGTGGGATTTTCTCCATGTTGATAGCAGGATTCTTTCTACATTTGGGCAGGCAGATGAGATAAGGATCCCAGAATGAGGCCTGGCCATAAAGAGGGCTCAGAAGAGACTGTCTAAAGTTTGATTCTCAAGGAGAGGGTCTTTTCAGTGGCCACTGCCCAGCACATATATTTTACTTATATTTGTGAAATGAGTAGTTCTAAAAATATAGGAAATAAATACAAAAAGGACAGGCAATTAAAAAGGACTTCAATTTAAAATTCCCTGTCTTACCATTATAAAGCTTAAAGCATTCTTAGTCATTTTATCACTGCTAGTAATAAATAAAAAAGCCAGGAAGCAAATGTGTACAACATGACATAATTCGTTTGTCAGGCTTTACTTAGCTATCTTCCACCCCTTTCAGTAGGCAGTTTCTCACTTGCTTTCTGATGACTGTCCCCTGAATGATGCAGAGTTGTGTCCAGATCAGCAGAGCAGTGCTTCCCCTTTAAAGGGTGATTGATCAACTTTCCACTGATGCCCAGTGCCCAGAGGGAAGCATGCCTGTCTCACAGGGACAAGGGGAGCAATGTGTGAGCCTTATTCAACCCTCAAAATTGCAGCTTTACCTTGAATCTAATTCAGGTTGACCTGGGGAAGAATAGGAGAAATGGAAACAGGGGACTTTCATCAGCAAGGGCCTGGGTTTTCTGAGGACTGCAAGAGGAGAGGGGGTAAAAAAGGAAACCAAAAAACCTCTTGAACAGGGATTTTTAGAGAGTGTAGCTAGAAAGCTGAGAGCATAATTAGAAAGTGAGGCTTCTGGAGTTGGCATGAGATACCAGCCAAAAAAATGGGTCTGTGTGTGGGTGGGGAGGAATTTTTAAAAAATATTTATTTATTTGGCTGCATTGGATCTTAGTTGGGGCACTTGGAATCTTTAGTTGCTGTATGCAAAATAAATTCTTAGTTGTGGCATGTGGGATCTAGTTCCTGAGCCCCCTGCACTGGGAGGGTGAGTCTTAGCCACTAGACCACCAGGGAAGTCTCTCTCTCTTTTTTTTTAATTGAGGCAAAACTGGCATGAAACATTATATAATTTCAGATGTACAACATTATAAATTGATATTTATATACATTACAAAAGGGGTTGTCCTCCTAAGTCTAATCACGACCCATCACCATACAATTGACCTCCTTTATGCATTTCACCCTTCTCTGGGCAGTGTGGGGATTTCTAAGAAGCAATGCTGAGGGTTAG
Organism: Bos mutus; assembly: GCF_027580195.1. Classification (NCBI taxonomy): domain Eukaryota; kingdom Metazoa; phylum Chordata; class Mammalia; order Artiodactyla; family Bovidae; genus Bos; species Bos mutus. The sequence continues at coordinate 55,913,191 of NC_091617.1, forward strand.
AAGTTAGATTTCTTAATATTCCTTTGTAGATGCAGGCAAACATTTAAAAGACTTGTAAATATCTGGGGGTTGTTGGCCTGTATCCTCCTGAGGCAAACTTGCCTTGAGGCTGGGCTCTAGGAGGCCTGATTCAGAGTAACATGAAGAAGCCTTTAGTTTGGATTTGCGAAGCTCTCTGCTAGGTCCCTTTAACATTCACTATACAGCAATGAGGCAGCTTCAGTTTCTGAACTGGACCCGGTGGAGGTAAATTGATTCCGTCCCTCTAGCTAGCTTGAATATGGCAACCAGTTCTTCTCAAGCGGGGATGTAAGGGGCTGAAAAGCTGGCTCTGAGGCACCTCTGGATGTTCACCTGCAGAACATCTAAAAATGGACAAAGAAAACAGTCATATTTCATCCAAACCTGTTGATGTGAATGTAAGTACATTGTGAGAAACCTTCTCTGTTACTTGAATGCCATTTATTGTTGACCTTGTTAGTAAAATGAGACTGAGTCACTTTACAAAAATGAAGGAAACAATAATAAAATACTTAACCTTCCTTTGGTACTTAATGGACTTTACAAATATGAGCTTGTTTTAAAGTGCTATACTTGGTAATTGATTTGCAGCTGTTTTTCTAAAACTCCAGGGAAATTGTACTGATCTTTATACAAATTCCATTTTAAAATTTAATCAGGGCTAACTGAGACTGCCTGTAACGTGTTCCCGCACTTAAAGACCCAACTTTGGCCTTTTTAGTTCATCATGGCCTAGCAGTTCTCTATGTTTTCCTTTTTTACTTCTTGGGGGGTAAATTTTAAAGGAGCTTGACACCGTAGTCAACTCATCCTATAAGAGAATGTTTTCTTTTTAGAAACACCACCCTCAGTCCTACAGAACATCACATTAGATGAACTCTGGTCTAGTTCAATTTCACTGGGAGGCATGCAGGCTACATTTCACTCCAGGGGTTGACAAGAGTGTTTGGCACAAAGAATGAGGGAGCCATGAATAATTTAGAATGTTCTTGGCCACACATTATCCCATTAATTGGTAGCATTAAAGACTGGAAGACATGTACTTTGTAGGGAACAGTGAGAGAGAGTAAGAGAGAATGAGAAGACTCTTAGAGGAGAGCTCGAAAGAGGAATTATTTCTTTAACATTGGTGTTCCGCATTCTTGCCTTTAAAAGAATGTGTGGTTAAAAGTTATTTCATCATTGATGTTTAGTTACCTTGACATGTATAAATCTCTCCTTCAAAGAAGCTGAACTCTTACTTACATTATTAAAGAATTCACAGCATCAAATGACAGAGGGTAGAGGAGAAAAAAAAGAGGAAGGCAAAGAGGTAAATAATATACTTTCTTTTCCTGTTGCACACAACACTTTTTATGTCAGTGTGCTAAAACTGGTAATTTTTTAATCTAACATGAGTCTCCTATTTCATTCTTTATTTTTTGATCATTTTTTCATTTGTGATTGAGAAACTGAATTATTGTTCAGTCCAGTCACTGACTTCTAGAGCATGCCTGTGAGGTGATGGTAAAACAAGCACTTGACCCCTGTCCTTCATCACTATACAAATTGAAGGAGGAAAGGAACAGGCCGAGCTGACTCCATCTGGAAAAAGAAGGAAGCTCCATCTTACATTCCCAGTGAACTTTGGATTTTCAGTGAACTTTGGACTATGTGCCTGGTAGCCATGGAGATAACATAACCTACAGCAGAACAGGCCTCCCAGACAGATAAACACCAGATTCCATACCAAGATTTCCCATAGTCAGAAAGAATGCAATAATCCCCTATGTAGTCAATCACCTTTATAATCTTTATGGCACCCATTGGTGTAGGCTACAATGTATAACCAGCTGACCCTTCTGATTATGAATCATGGCTGTAACCTGATTGTATCTCCCTTTAACATTTTCCAGGCTAGGTTTAAGGAATTTGGGGATGGGATCTTGAGCACATACACTTCAGGTATATAAGGTTTTCACAAAAGTCGGTCAGGGTCCCTGACTAAAGAGGAAACTCTGCCTCGGACCTGCCAGTGTAATACACTGCACTCCACTATCCACTCTGTCCTTCTGAGTGAGTTTGCTTCCCAGAGCGTTTGGCTACAACAAAACAATAGAATCATTCTGAACTTTTCTCTTTACTGAAGCCAAACCCAGCCTCTGTACTTGGACAAAGAATTGATTTTCAGTGACAGTTTTTGGTGAAGTAGGAAAAAATAGCTTTATTGCTTTGTTAGTCAAAAGGAGCCACACTGGGCTAATGTCCTCAGAATTGTGTGTCCCAAACTGGAGGCGATAGTGAGAAATTTTATAGTAATGGTTCAAAGAGGTTATGACCAGTTTGTGGACCACCTTCTGATTGGTTGGTAGTGAGGTAAGTGGGAGTCAGCATCATTAACCTTCTGGTTCCAACCAGTCTGGGATTTACATGCTCGTGAGCAGCATACCATTAATTTCTCCTACCTGGTAGGGATTTCAGTATCTGCAAAATGGCTCAAAAATATTGTTATGTGTATCCCTTGATGGAGAACCAAGACTCTGACCCAAGGCTGGACTATTGTTCCTCCCGTGTCTCTGCATCCACCCTTCCCTAGTTAGCAACAGTTTGAACCTGCTTGTTGGAACTCAGGAAAGGTAATGGAGGCTGAATGAAGCCCATTTCCTGTAATCAAGAAATTGGGGACACAGAACAGCTTTTGTGTCCAGGAACCCCATAGGATCCTGCTTGGTTTCATGACCACCGGTTCATGAAGCCGTAATTAGGAAATCAATTCATTTCTCTGAGGAACTCACTTCTATTCTTACTGTCAATCCTGCCTCAGCCTAGAAGACACTGATCGTGCGAGGAAAACTATATATATTGCAAACACACACATCCCCAGAGATGTGGACTCATGAATCAACCCACATAGAATCCTAACTGTCTGCCCTTTAGGTCCTCTAGTCTTCACTACATAAAATTCAGGTCTATCCTCTCTAACATCTATTTAGCAGAGTTGGAGAGTTGAGGGGAGAACCTGGATACAATTTCACTGGATTTCATATACTGTCTGTTTTTTTTTTTCTGATTGGTCTTAATTGTGTGATTCAGTGCAAGTAGTTGCTTGTGTAAATCATTTGATTTATGCAGGCCTTTTAGCACTAATTTTCTCCTGACTGAGTGGTTGTATTTAAGCCCTAGACTACTTCTAATTGTTAACTCATCTTTCATTCTTTTGAAGATATCCAATATCTCAGTTCAGGTGGTCAGTGCCCCAGGGAAGTTGCCAGGGAGACGACCACCAAGAAAACCCATCGCCAGAGCCAAACCCAAGAAGCAACTCAAGAAGAAAGCTCCCTTTTGGAACGTCCAAAACAAAATCATTCTCTTCACAGTATTTTTATTCATCCTAGCAGTCATAGCCTGGACGCTGCTGTGGCTCTACATCGGTGAGTTGAAATCCCTGGTACCTTTGGTGTTAGGGCTTGCCCTGAGGGTTCTATTGGCAGTGCGGGTCCCATCTGCCCCTGGGTGTTACTGATAGAATTTTCTTACTTCTCAGACTGAAAGCCATTTTCAAAACTGTTGAGGTTTTAAGGAAGAAGCCAGAATTGTCTTTCCCATTTCTTATTTTACCACCACTGCTTTCTTCCCAGAGGAGCAGAGATGCCAGAATGAGAAAACTGAGGAAAATGCTTGGGAGCTTTTGACTGGTTCAGAAATGTAATGCATCTTTAGCTGTGAAAAATGAATGGAATGCTAAGCTGTTTTATTTCCTCATCCATCCGCTCAGGCCTGTTGCTAGGCAACTTCATGCTTCCAGCTCCCTGCACTTCAGTTTATTGCACCTTTCTCTTCTTTGTTTTTATGTTGTTTATCCAGTTGATTATGTTTTTGTCAATCTTACTGATGGTTTTGGATGGGAGTAATAACTAAGTTCTTCCTTAGAGAGTAGTTACCCAAGCAGCTCAGTAACTACAGCATTTATTGATTTATGCTGGACTTCCCACCCTACACATTATTATATTTAATGCAAGATACTCTCAAGGATATTAAAATTTGATTGGAAAACTAGATTATAGGCAAAGAATTAATGAATATTCTTGAGCAGTTCAGGTCAATTATATATAGAAATTGATCCCTATGATTTTTGTGGCACGACGTAAGATATCAGGCACACCAAGATGCATCTCCTATTTTTAAAAAGCTCAGAGATGCATTTTCTACTTTCAAAAAACTCACAGCTCAGTGCTGGAGAGGGAGTGAGGATTGATTTTTCTTTTTTCCTTAAGCAATTACTTTGCCATCACAGAAGGGAGGCATTGAACAACCTGTTCAGGGATCGAGTCTAGATAAGGCTTCATGAAGTGGCTTCTGAAAATTCATTTGATACAACTTGGGAGTGCCCACTATGAGCTGGACCCTGTAAAAGGCATGGAACAGAGTGGTAGACAGGAAAGAATCTGTCTTTACAGACTAGCTGAGGCAGTCAAGTCAATGAGCAGTTAAGACAAACACAAAAGACACACAGCCCCATCCCAGAGCAAACCAACTTAGTTCCCATCAGTTCTCTGCCAGCCCTAAACTGATGTATTTGCATTGCCTAAGAGTCGGACACAACTGAGCGACTTCACTTTCACTTTTCACTTTCATGCATTGGAGAAGGCAATGGCAACCCACTCCAGTGTTCTTGCCTGGAGAATCCCAGGGACAGGGGAGCCTGGTGGGCTGCCGTCTATGGTGTCGCACAGAGTCGGACATGACTGAAGTGACTTAGCAGCAGCAGCAGCACATTCGTATAAAGTTTTGGGATGTCACTATGATGAGGTAATTTGTTTGTTGTCTAAACATCAGAGAAGGGCATTTCAGAAAGACAGGCTAGTATGAGGAAAGGAAAACAGGTATGAATAAGAGAATTGTTTCACAAACAACAGAGGTTAGTTTTGATACATGAAATTTGAGCATGGAGGGTGGCCTTGAAAAATATTAAAAAACAAAAATTCAACCAAGTAAATCTAGTGATATAACTGGCTTTACGCAGTTGCTCATGAATCATAGCATCCCATCTATTAATAGTTAATAAAATAGTAAATGGTAAATACTAGCAAGAAATCCCATGGACAGAGGAGCCTGGTAGGCTGCAGTCCATGAGGTCCCGAAGAGTTGGACACAACTGAGCGACTTCACTTTCACTTTTCACTTGCATGCATTGGAGAAGGCAATGGCAACCCACTCCAGTGTTCTTGCCTGGAGAATCCCAGGGACAGGGGAGCCTGGTGGGCTGCCGTCTATGGGGTTGCACAGAGTCGGACACGACTGAAGCGACTTAGCAGCAGCAGCAGCAAGAAAAAGTAAATAATAGCAAATAAATCAATAAATACTATTTTATTTAATAGTAAATAAAAACCTTGGAGCTGATGAACAAAATGGAAGCTTTTATAGGTAGAAGGAGGGTGGGGTAAGGAAGCTATTAGCAGAAGAAAAGACAGGATTGTTTCTGGGTAGGCCCTCAGATCTTGGGGGAGCGGGGGTCTTTATCATAAAGTTTGCCTCTCTAGTGTTGATCAGGAAATTTCAAATTGTCTGTTTAAAGGTCACATTCCCGGGGGAGAGTGAAACTGCAATTAAGCCTTTTTCTTTAGAATTTTATTTATTTATTATTTTTAATTTATTTTTTGGTTGTGCTGGGTCTCTGTTCCTTTGTGCAGGCTTTCTCTTGTGCGTGGGGGAAGGGGGCTTCTCATTGTGGTGGCTTCTCATCGCTGCAGAGCACAGGCTCCAGGGTGCATGGGCTTTAGTAGTGGTGGTGCATGGGCAGGGCATGTGCATCTTCCCAGACCAGGGATCAAGCCTGTGTCCCCTGCACTGTCAGTCAGATTCTCATCCACTGCACCCCTAGAGAAGTTCTGCAATTAAGTCTTAATTTGCAATCATGGGGGCAAAAGACTCCATTTGGGGCTTGTGATTTTTTTTTTTTTGGATGCACCTTGAGGCTTGTGAGATTTTATTTCCAGAGTCCAAACTCTGTCCATTAGCAGTGAGAGCATGTAGTCCTAACCACTGGAGCAACAGGAAATTTCCATGTGATTTTTTTTTTTAAACAGAAATGAGGTAGACAGCTCATCTGGAATACCATTTGTTGTTGAATGCAAGCTTGCCCAATGCACCGTGAATAAACCAAATAAACCATAATATTGGACGTTGGAGCAGAGAAAGGTTTATTGCAGGGCTCAGCAAGGAGAATGGGTGACTTATGCTCTAAACTCCCTGATGGTTTCCAGGGAGAAGTTATTACAGGTAAAATCTGGAGTGAGGACTGCGGGGTATACAACTATCTTCTAATTGGTTGGTTAGCTAACAGGGTGGTATTTAAGGATTATTGTGCTTAGCCTGAAGTTACCATCCTCCATCTGTATGGGTGGCTCCTGCAGAAGAACCAGGATCCTGGACTATAGTTTCTTGATCGTTCCTTTGTTTCTGCATTCCTTTACTTCCCTGATTTTTTATGAATAAGAAAACAGGGAACACAGAAAGGCTTTTGTGCCTAGGAGGGCCCCACAGGGTCCTGCGCAGTTTCACAAGCAGGGATTGTATGTTGACCTGAGCAGAAGAGATAGATAAATGTAAGCTGGCTAAACTGAACTCTCTTGCATTGTTTATCCCTCGAATACCTACGGATAGAAGGATGTGTGTGAGCTTCCAGGTGGTCAGAGCTTTCATTTTAATTTTAAGAATCTGCAACAGAAAAAAAAAAAAAGAAACACCTAAGAAGGACTTTCTTGGTAAAATCAGAGACAGAAACAAATGTTTCTTTATACAAGAGGCTTAATGAGGCAAAGCGGTGTGTCCAAGGTTACATAACTGTTGTTGAACCCAAGTTCATGTGCCCAACTCACAATGAAGCCAAGCAAATTGCAATGTCAGAATTTGGAGCAAGAAAGGTTTATTTTATGAGCCAAGCAAAGAGAATGGGCAGCTCTTGCTCAATAGATGCTAACTCCCTGATGGTCTTCAAGGAAGAGTTTTTAAAGGAAAATTTTGTGAATGTGGGCTGAGGGGTGTGTGACTTTCTTCTGATGGTTGGTGGTGAGATAACAGGATGGCATGTGAGAAATCTCAACCTTCTGGTTCAATCTGTTTCAATCTCAGCCTTCTGGTTCAAGCCAGTCTGTAGTCCACATGTTCGTGCTTAGCCTGAATTCACCATTTTCCACCTGTTTGGGGGCCTTAGTTCCTATCAGTTCCTATAGAAGAACTCAAAGATATAGACCAGATTGTGATTGTTAGGCAGTAAGAATAGGAAAAAGGAGTCCAGAATGGCAGTGGCTAAAAGACAAGGAAAGGAAAAGCCCTCGAAAATAGAACAAAGGAAGGTCTGAGGACCAGAGTGAGGACCTCAGGTAGAGCAAATAGCACTCCTGGCTAGCCCAATTTACATAGGCCAAGTCCAGGGGGAGGAGAAAAAACGTATAACAAGAGGAGCCAAAGGGCCAGGGCTCTCTCTCTGTCTGTCTCTCTCTCTTCTCTTTGTGTCTTTTGGGTTGGCGAGCCCTCATGCCTCGAGGATGTATTTTCCTTTATTTTCTAATAAAACTGAGCTGTGACACTGGCCCGTCCGAGGGCTGTGACACTGGCCTGCCCGAGGGCTGTAACGCCAGTCCATCACTTCAAATTTTTGTTGTGATGAGACAGAACTGAAGAAATTACACACTCCCCCGACATGATGTGTATCCCTTGAGGAGGAACTAGGTCTCTGCTTTATCACTGAACTATTTGTTTCATGACCACATTTCCTTTATTTCTGCATTCCTTCATTTCTAACTACTAACTATTTGAATCTATCTTTTGTAACTCAGGGAAGGTCTGGGAGGATGAATCCTTTTTCCTACAAAAAAGAAATGGGGAAAACAGAAAGGCTTCTATACCCAGGAGGGTCCCACAGGGTCCTGCTCTGTTTCAGTTCCCTCTTTTCTTTGAGGTGAATAGTTGTAGGACAAGAAAAGGAAGAGTTTGGGGCAGGAAGGTTAGTCCTAAACTTGGCAGAGGAATTCAGTTTTAGGAGGCTCAGCTTCATAACTTGAAAGAACAAATTTAGGACAGGAGCTCAGGTCTCTGGCCCCTCCCCCACCCTCCACAGCCTCACCACATGGCTAACGTGACCCCTGAATGGATCACACAGGGAGGTGGCTCCCCCACCTTCACACAGGTTGCGCCTTCTTTTATTTTTTCCTTTTAATATTTGTTCCGCTGTGTCTGGTCTCAGCTGTGGCATGCATGGTGATCTTTGTTGCATCATTCCAGACCTTCCATTGCGGCACACAGACTCTCTAGTTGTGGTGTGCTGGCTCAGTGGTTGTGGCACATGGGCACGTGGAATTCTAGTTCCCTGACCAGGGATTGAACCTGTGTCCTCTGCATTGCAAGGCAGATTTTTAACCACTGGACCACCAAGGAAATCCTGGTTGCACCTTCTTTTAATTCAGCCATCACTTATTTAGCATTTCCAGGTGCTAGGCATGTACTAAGAGAGACTATTTCTTTTCCTCTCCCCTTCCTTCCCACCGACATTTATTGGGCTTGAAATCTAAGTCAGGCACTCACTACCCTATGTTAGGGGCTGAGGGACAAAAAAATTTACTGTTCATTTAGAAAGGCAGAAATGCAGACAAAAGTTCTGATACCATGGGACATGTGTCTCAGGAAAGAAATTTACCATGGCCGTGAGAGCCTGGGGGTGATGCCTCATAGCAATAAAACCTTGTAACAAAAAGGAACATTTGAAAAGAGAGTCCCTCATCTCCCTAGGCTATTCTCAGGGACCTGAAGGCATCTCAAACATGGCAATATGCTTGTCTGTCTTGGCAGCAGTTTCTGGCCCAAATGATACCCAGTCCTGTGGTCCTCCTTGGACAGAATTTTTGAGCAGGAGTTATCTGACACTGGACTGAGGACCACACTTTGTGAATAAGCTCTCCATGCATTTCTCAGAGCTAAAGATCGGCCCAGCACCCGGGGCATCATCCACAAAAGTCAGAAAGGGGATGAGAGACTTGGGGCTGAGTGGAGGTCAGCTGGGGGAGTCCTTCCCTCTTCACCCACTGTGCTCATGACACTCCAGAGCTTGGCAGTGTACATTTCTTACCTCCTCACCTGCCACAGATGCGAGACTTGTGAACATTGTTTATGCTCTATGTTTCTGGCCCCTTAGTGACTCTGAAAGTGAGAGTTGCTCAGTCCTGTTGGGACTAAACAGTCTATGTAATTTTCTAGGCCAGAATACTGGAGGGGGTAGCTTTTCCCTTCTCCAGGGGATCTCCCCAACCCAAGGATCGAACCCAGGTCTCCTGCATTGCAGATGGATTCTTTACCAGCTGAGCCACAAGGGAAGCCCAAGAATACTGGAGGGGGTAGCCTATCCCTTCTCCAGTGGATCTTCCCGACCCAGGAATTGAATCAGGGTCTTCTGTATTGCAAGCGGACTCTACCAACTGAGCTATCAAAAATCCTTATTTAGTGACTCCAGGACAGATGTAAAGTCAAAGAAGTCTGTGACCTTAAATTCTTATTCTTAAGCATTTGCCAGAAGATGATAGAAAGATTAGAATATAAAGGGCTATGATGATTACTGCTGATGGAAGAGATGTTGTAAACTACATTTAGAGCTTCTCAGGCTACGACCAGTAAAATACAAAACTGCCTAAAATAAAAGCATTTTAGAACGGTGATACAGACATAGATCATGCCTTACCACCACACAGATGGGAAAGCCTCCTGACCACCTTCCCTCGTGTCTTACAGGTAAGACAGAAAGCAGAGATGCTTTTTACTTTGCTGGGATGTTTCGCATCACCAACATTGAGTTTCTTCCTGAATACCGACAGAAGGAGTCCAGGGAGTTTCTGTCAGTGGCGCGAACTGTGCAGCAAGTGGTGAGGTGATGGCGGGAGCTGGGAAAGGCTGGGAAAGGTGAGGTCAGTGGGGGAGGGACGGGGGCTGAAGGAAGAACTCAGGAAAACATGGGATTTAGCTCATCATGGTTGTAAGATAAAATGCTATTTTATAAAATTATTTCTTTTTTTTCTACTGAAAATAAAAAGAAATGACTTCCTGAGCTTCAGTTTTTCTTATCTATAAAGTAAAGTAATTGGATCAGGTGAACTTTAAAATGCCTTCTAGTACAGAAATTACATGCGTACTGATTAATTCTGTGACCCATACACATTTATTTCAACACTGATACACTGGCATCTCTTCTCTTAAAAAAACCCACTTTTCCTATTATAGAACTAATTTGTATTATTATAAACATTTATAAAATTTAGAAAAAGTATTTAAAAAATAAAACCTCCTTTAATACAATCTCCAGAGATGCAGCCTCTTTTGACTTTCGACCACACAGACATAGGATATAGCACAGAACTGGAGTATTAGTAGATATTCAGTTTTACAATCTGACTTTTTCTTCTTAATATTGCATGTTTCTATGTGAGTACATAGTCTTTGGGGGGAAAAAAAGATAAATTTTAATAGCTTTGAGGTTGGCAAGTCCCTTTTTTATTAGATATTTAAGTTGTTTCCGATTTTTGCTGTTACAGGGAAGCTGTGTGTCTCTGATTACTTCCTTAGCTGAGTTCCTAAAAGTATAACTGGTCGAACAGAAAAATATCTGTCATGGCCTTTCCTAAACATCAATGATCTCTCCAATTAGCCCAAAGAGGGAGGCATTCTTTTTAAATCTCCTTAACATGTGTTCCAATCCCAGGCAGTATTTCTCTATCCCCACCCAAAATCATTCCTCTCTACCGCTGGAGTGATCCTTCAACAATAACATTTCTCCTTTGGCATAAGGATAACATACTGATTCTGAAGAATGGCAGGCAAACACTTTTCTAAATCTGTCCCCTGATCATCCCAGTCTCATTTTTCACCACTTTCTCCCACAGAAACTTTGTGAAATAAGGCAATCTTTGCTTGGTATGAATAATCGTTGCAGGTTATGAATAATTGTTGCACTTACATGTCTGGTGGCTCTGATTTCTCGTGTTACTCACTTTGGACCTAAACCTTTCTGTCCAACCTCTAGGTAATGAAATTCCACCCGTCATTCATGACCCATCCAAAAAACCTCTTTCTCAAAGCAACCTTCCCTGGCCTCCTGCAAACTCAATGCTGGCTTTGTGTAGACCCTGTTTGTATAGTTAGTACTGTGCTCAACCCATTTAACTATAACTATTTATCATCCCACCCAGAGAAGTAGGCATTTTTATCACCTCTTTACAGAATTAAAAAGAGAGGAGGCAGCGGGGGAAAGGAAGCTCAGTAGGCCAAGGTAACATGTTCTGTGTTGCATAGTGAATTTAAACTCCATGGATCATATTTTTCCATGATGCTGTATTATTTCTAAGGTTTTAGGAGTTTTGTGATTTTCTCATGGGCCATTTGTTGCTCAGTCATGTGTGACTCTTTGCAACCCCATGGACTGCAGCACTCCAGGCTTCCCTATCCATCATCATCTTCCAGAGCTTGTTCAAACTCATGTCCATTGGCTGGGTCATGCCATCCAACCATTTTGTCCTCTGTTGTCCCCTTCTCCTCCTGCCTTCAACCTTTCCTAGCATCAGGGTCTTTTCTAATGAATTGGCTCTTCACATCAGGTAGCCAAAGTATTGGAGCTTCAGTTTCAGCATCAGTCCCACCAATGAATATTCAGGATTGATTTCCTTCAGTATTGACTGGTTTGATCTCCTTGCAGTCCTAGAGACTCTCAAGAGTCTTCTCCAACACCACAGTTCAAAAGTATCAATTCTTCAGCACTCAGCCTTCTTTATGGTCCAACTCTCACATCCATACATGACTACTGGAAAAACCATAACATTGACTAGATGGACCTTTGTTGGCAAAGTAATGTCTCTGCTTTTTAATATGCTGTCTAGGTTGGTCATAGCTTTTCTTCCAAGGAACAAGTATCTTTTAATTTCATGGCTTCAGTCACCATCTTCAGTGATTTTGGAGCCCAAGAAAATAAAATCCATTACTGTTTCCATTGTTTCCCCATCTACTTGCCATGAAGTAATGGGACCAGATGCCATGAACTTAGTTTTTTGAAAGTTGAGTTTTAAGCCAGCTTTTCCACTCTCCTCTCACCTTCATAAAGAGGCTCTGGTAGGTTAGGTAGGTGATTTTGCTACTATGTATCTACTATGTAAGAATGCTCAAACTACCACACAATTGCACTCATCTCACATGCTAGTAATGCTCAAAATTCTCCAAGCCAGGCTTCAGCAGTATGTGAACTGTGAACTTCCAGATGTTCAAGCTGGTTTTAGAAAAAGCAGAGGAACCAGAGATCAAATTGCCAACATCGGCTGGATCATCGAAAAAGCAAGAGAGTTCCAGAAAAACATCTATTTCTGCTTTATGGACTGTGTCAAAGCCTTTGACTGTGTGGATCACAATAAACTGTGGAAAATTCTGAAAGAAATGGGAATACCAGACCACCTGACCTGTCTCTTGAGAAACCTATATGCAGGTCAGGAAGCAACAGTTAGAATTGGACATGGAACAACAGACTGGTTCCAAATAGGAAAAGAAGTACGTCAAGGCTGTATATTGTCACCCTGCTTATTTAACTTCTATGCAGAGTACATCATGAGAAACGCTGGGCTGGAAGAAGCACAAGCTGGAATCAAGATTGCTGGGAGAAATACCAATAACCTCAGATATGCAGATGATACCACCCTTATGGCAGAAAGTGAAGAGGAACTAAAAAGCCTCTTGATGAAAGTGAAAGAGGAGAGTGAAAAAGTGGGTTTAAAGCTCAACGTTCAGAAAACGAAGATCATGGCGTCTGGTCCCATCACTTCTTGGGAAATAGATGGGGAAACAGTGGAAACAGTGTCAGACTTTATTTTTCTGGGCTCCAAAATCACTACAGATGGTGACTGTAGCCACGAAATTAAAAGACGCTTACTCCTTGGAAGGAAAGTTATGACCAACCTAGGTAGTATATTGAAAAGCAGAGACATTACTTTGCCAACAAAGGTCCGTCTAGTCAAGGCTATGGTTTTTCCAGTGGTCATGTATGGATGTGAGAGTTGGACTGCGAAAAAAGCTGAGCACCAAAGAATTGATGCTTTTGAACTGTGGTGTTGGAGAAGACTCTTGAGAGTCCCTTGGACTGCAAGGAGATCCAACCAGTCCATCCTAAAGGAGATCAGTCCTGGTTGTTCATTGGAAGGACTGATGCTGAAGCTGAAACTCCAGTATTTTGGCCACCTCATGCAAAGAGTTGACTCATTGGAAAAGACCCTGATGCTGGGAGGGATTGGGGGCAGGAGGAGAAGGGGACGACAGAGGATGAGATGGCTGGATGGCATCACCGATTCGATGGACATGAGTCTGAGTGAACTTTGGGAGTTGATGATGGATAGGGAGGCCTGGAGTGCTGTGATTCATGGGGTCGCAAAGAGTCGGACACGACTGAGCAACTGAACTGAACTGAGGAAGGGGAACCCACTCCAGTGTTCTTGCCTGGAAAATCCCAGGGATGGAGGAACCTGGTGGATTACCTTTTATGGGGTCGCACAGAGTCAGACACGACTGAAGGACTTAGCAGCAGCAGCAGCAGGAAGGGGAATACAGGGGAAGACTTGGTAGAAGAAACTGGTTTTAGAAATGCTAAGTAAGGGCACACCATGTCAGTTGATTGAAGTAGCTCTCTTTTTGAGATCCATTTATGGTGTTAAAAAAAAAATTCCTGGAGACTGGAGAGTTCTGAAGGGAGATTTAAGACCCTACCGTGGGTATTACTCGCCCTCTAGTGGCTAATTTAGGAATATGTCCTTGAGAATATACATTTTCCACGGTGTACACTGATTGAAGAGATGGAGTCAAATACTTTGAAAATGTGCTTAAAGGAATTTTACTTATTGTGGGGAAAATTTACTACTGGAGTAGCATAGTTCTAAAGTTAAGCTTGATTAAGGTATCTAAATACAGCAATAAATGAATAAAGGTAACTGATTAATTTTCACCAACAGCAGAATGACAGTAACTCTGATACAGGAAGTAATAAATTATTTTAATCCAAAGAATAATGCCTGAGTTTGGCATTAGAAGCCTTTAGTTTGAGCCTGGCTTTTCTTCTTGCTAACTGTCAAAGCTTGGACCTATAGAACGCTGGGTACTGTGCATGGAAGCCAAGTTTGAAAGACTTCAGATACCTTTGTTCTTCTTTTGCAGATAAACCTGGTTTACACAACATCTGCCTTCTCCAAATTCTACAAGCAGTCTGTAGTTGCAGATGTCAGGTATGGAAAGTCCCTTGCTTTGGGACTTCTACATTCACTGCTGTAAATTCCTCACAACAGTGTGGAAGGGCTGTAATAACATCATTTTCAAGTAACTTCTTGGGGATAGTTGTGGGTTAATACCCTTTTAGCACAATTATGACCCAGATCTTTGTCATGCTGAGTTTTTCTGTTCATTTACCAAAACTCACCAGGAACTCCCCTGGAGAAGGAAATGGCAACCTGTTCCAGTATTTTTGCTGGGAAAATCCCATGGACAGGGGAGCTTGGTGGGCTAAAGCCCATGGAGTCACAAAGAGTCAAACACGACTGAGAGACTGAACAAACACAAACACCAGGAATTAACCTGGACCTCTGTACTAATGCTGCTAGGCAAAATGGCCATAAACATGTCCACTAGTATTAGGTGGAGGCAAAAATAAAACACTGATCGATGCGTGTCAAAGTATGTTCAGTAAAAAACTAGTTGCTAGAAATCTTCTGAGAAAAAAGCATCCCATGTTCAAATGGTTTTTAGGAAAATTTGTGTGCTGTGTACTGTATCTTGCCTTCCCCCACTTCTGCTATATCTACAGATTCACAATTCATTTTGGCAGATTAAAGGCACTAAGAAAGTCTTGTAGTAAAGCAATTTGTTTCCTTTCCTTCACTTTCCATTTCCCAAAATATGTGTGGTAGAACACTATCTTATGTTTTTTTCCATAAAACATGACAATATTTACGTCTTCGGAGATTCTGCTCCAAGAGCAAACTGAAGCAGGAGCAGCTACCTGAAAACCAAGTTAGGCTTGAATTCTAGATTTGTTACTCAGCAGCTGTATGATTTCGAGTTGACCCTCATTTCTTCATGTGTAAATTTGAAAGAGTAATAGGACCTTCCTCACAGGATTAATGGGATGAAGCAGGTTTAACACTGTGTCTAAAGCTCCTGAGGTATCAAGCATTCTAACTGTTGTTATTTGTAATGACAGTGAACATTCATTGATACCCATAGAAACAGTGTATTCTCCATGGAGATGCAAAATATACTAATGGTTCTAGATTTGAACCCAGCACAAGAATACACAGATCAAGATGCCTTTCTTTCTAAATTCCCATAAAAGTGGTCAATGGCTTCCTAAAGAAGGAAGTTATGTTTATTGAAGGGTGTGCTCATTGGCTTCACCTTGAATTTATCAGCTGGGTCACTGGCTCCTTGTGAATGTCTGCTTCCTAAGAGGTATATCCCTGAACTTCTTTCTCTTTTCACTGTAGCAGTAACAACAAAGGTGGCCTCCTTGTGCACTTTTGGCTTGTATTTGTCATGCCTCATGCCAAGGGCCACATCTTCTGTGAGGACTGTGTGGCTGCCATCTTGAAGGACTCCATCCAGACGAGCATCATAAACCGGACCTCTGTGGGGAGCCTGCAGGGTCTGGCTGTGGACATGGACTCTGTGGTATTAAATGGTGATTATTGGGTAATTCTCCTTCAAGCTCTCCTTCCAGCAGTACTCTTGATACTGTTTTATTGTAATCAATGTTGTCACGAAGTACAGTCTTCCCTCTGTATCCATGGACTCTGCATTCATGGATTCAACCAACCATGGGTTGAAAATATTCAGAAAAAAAAATCCAGAAAGTTCCAAAAAGCGAAACTTGAATTTGCCGCCGGTTGGCAAATTTACACAGCATTTATGTTGAATTAGCTACTATAAGTAATCTTGAGATGTTCTGAAGTATACTGGAGGATGTGCATGGATTTTAATGCAAATACTATTCCACTTTATACACTTTATACTTGAGTGTCCTTGGATTTTGGCATCCTTGGGGATGGGGATGCATAGTCTTGGATCCAGTTCCTGGTGGATACTGAGGAATGACTGTATTCTTTTCCACAATCTCAGTGGAACAGGATTAGCTAAAGACTCTGGAGCTACATTGATAAAGAAAGTTGCTAAATGTTGTATACAATGATTAGACAATAGAACTGGAGTCAAATATATTTGTGAAATTAAATTTATTAAAGGATACCCTTCCCTATGGGGCTTCCCTCGTGGCCCAGTAGTAAAGAACTTGCCTGCCAATGCAGGAGACATGGCTTCAATCTCTGGGTCTGGAAGATCCCCTGGAGAAGGAAATGGCAACCCACTCCAGTATTCTTGCCTGCAATATCCCAAGGACAGAGGAGCCTGGCAGGCTACAGTCCATGGAGTCGCAAAAGAGTCGGATAGGACTGAGTGACTAAACAACAAACCCTTCTCTATACTTAATTTGGCTTCAGGCATCTTCAAACCGAGGCTCCAAGGGACAAAGTCCTGAAGAAGGAAAGTTTTGCTGAGGTTTACTTTCCTTGTTTCTTCGTTCAGACAGAACTGTGTCTATGTTCTATAGTGTATTCCAATGCTCCAAAATGGCCTGCTCCATAGCACAGTCAAAATGCAAACTCCATCACTTGTCTTAACAGAAAAGTGGTTTAATTATTGTTTAACCCCAAATTTATGCACCTTTCTATTTTGATTTAAATTAGATAGACAGATATGTGGGCATGTAGTAGGTAGATGAAAAGTATTTGGAATAAGTAATGAATGAATGGAAAATGTCTAGTGGAAAATTCTGTACCACATACACTATTTCAGATGCAAAAGCAGTTATTTTCATATTTTGTTGGGGTATTTTTTGTCATAAAAAGTGTTTAAAATTTGTTACTACAGATGATTTGAAGCATAAAAGCAAAGAGAATAGTTTAATGAACTCTTATACCCTTTATTCAGCTTCAACAACTATCAACTCATTACTGTTCTATTTGATCTCTAAATACCCACATGACCTCCTTTACCTTACAGGATTATTTTAAAGCAAATCTCAGATACACTGATTGCTTTTAAATGACTGAAAATATTTTTACTAAGCAAAATTCTGACAAATTGATTTCTGGGACTGACAGGTTTTTTTTTTTCTGTGTACTTTTTCATTGCAGCTGGTCTTCGGTCAGATTACTCTTCAACCATAGGATCTAGTAAGTTCTATCTGTGGTTTCTTCCCTGCCCTTCCTCCCCCCACCCATGTCCCTGCCTACAAATCTACATCCTTTCTGGCTGTAGCTTTCCTGTTCAGTGGTATTTGTTAGTGTTCTTTCAGTTGCAAGTGACAGATGGATATTCAAACTAGGTTAAGCATGAAAGAAACTTGATTGACTCATATAACTGGGACATACATGGAGTATGTTGGCTGCAGGCATGGTTTGGTCCAGGTTCTAAGATAAAATGTCATCAGGACTCTGCATTCTTGCTTTCTTCTGTTGAGGCTTCATCAAGTGGTTCTTCCAGTGTGGTGGCGTAAATGGCCACTAGCAGATCCAAGCTTATAATTTATCAGTTTAGCAACCATGATGGAAAAAAAGAAAATCTCACCTATATTTCATGATAGTTTCTGCAGAAGTCCTGGCACTGAGTCTCATTGTCTCAAACTGGCTGATATGCCGCCTCTTTGCTTCTTTGGCTCTGATTGGTCAGTCTGGATTGTGTGCTCACCTCTGGATCTAGGGGTGAGTTTAACCCCAATGAAGCCATGTAGAGGATGGTTTCTCAAAGTAAAATCTAGGCACTGTTATCAGAAGATATGAGAGTGGATTCTAGGCTGGCAAAAGCAGCAGATGTTCTCCATGTGAGCTCTTTTGTTTATTTTTCATTAAGATTTCTAGAAAAATCATTCCTAAAACAAAACAAAGCAAAACCCAGTGCTGTCTCTGCAGACAAAGGCTGCTCCCAGGACTTCTACGCAGATCATCTGTCTCTCCGCTACCCTCTGGAGATTTCAACAACCTCAGGGAGGCTGATGTGCCACTTCAAGCTGGTGGCCACAGTGGGCCATCTGATCCGACTCTCGATAGAGTCTGTCCAGATTGAAGCCGACAACTGTGTCACTGACTCCCTGACCATTTATGACTCTCTCTTGCCAATCCGGAGCACCATCTTGTACAGGTATGATGCCGGCACTCTAGTTGGCAAGTGAAAAGAGTTTTTATAACGCCTCTCTTTTACAATGTCGGGGTTGCCCTTGGATTTTTTTTTTTTAACCATTTTTGTGTATGTTCATGAGGTCAGAGGTTGACCCATGACTTAGTGCCCCACGGATTAGCCAGAGCCTATCAGACTCTGTTTCTTTTCATTTATAGCATACAACAGTCAAAATCAGTACAGTGGGAACTTCGGTCAATAGTTTTGATATATAACAGATTTCTGGTGGGTGGGGAACCTTAATTTTACTTCATTACAATCACAATGAAGACCATTGTTTCAATAGAATGTTTAAATATGCTCTCCTCCAGGGGATCTTCCTGACCCAGGGATTCAACCCACAACTCTATGTCTCCTGCATTGGCAGGTGGGTTCTTTATCACTAGAGCCACCTGGGAAGCCCATTTGAATAAATATTCTATTATGATTACATAGCTGTAGAAAAATAAAATTTTTCCTTATTATAAAGATAACACAATGTTCAATGTGAAAGTGAGGTCAATCAGAGAAAACAATGTCAATTATTTTGCATTTCCATTACCCAGAAAAAATAAATGTTATATTTTTGCATACATTTTTTCATTCATACATGTACATTATTCTACACGTATATACATATACATATCTTAGTTTTTTTCTACTTACTAGTAGACATCTTTTTGTGATTGCTTAATAGTTTGATAACATAGTAACGTCAGTTAGGCTTTATTAAGAATTTGTTATTTTTACTCATTGTGCTAAGAGACATACAAATTATCTTATCATTTTTAATAATGTTTATGCATGTATAGAATAATATTTTTGTAAGTGTTATTTCTTCATATTTTGGTGGTGAATGAACATGTTAAAAATTCAGTGTCTAAAAATTTGTAATGAAAAGTACTTGTGACTACTTCTCATCCCTCAATCATTGTTATTGGTTTCTTTCCACTATTCCCAGACATAGTTAGTTATTATCTCATTTAATCCCCATCACAATGCTATGAGGAGTATACCATTATTATTACTACCATTTCAGAGTTGTGAAAGTGTCATTTATGAAGAATTAGTTACTTCATTGCTCAGTTAAGTGATGGAGCTAAGTTTCGAGCCCAGTTTTCCCTGGTGAAGAGCTGATGAATTTTGCCATTAAATACCCTTCAGGTATACCTTGTTTGCTCTCAAGGAGGGTCCAGGGACAGCCATCCAGAATTCTTCCATAGTCACTGGACAAAAATTTCTGTACCTAGATCAGCTCCCCTCCATCTGTAGTGCCCTGTGGCAACTAACTGATGAAGACCTGGCTGGCAAAGTCCAAGACATGAGAATCGTGCAGAGGGCCCAAGAAATGTGCAGAAGTAGTGGCGAATGAAGATCCAACCCTCAACAACCTATTATTTATGTGCTTTTGTTTTGTTATCTGGTTTCAGAATTTGTGAACCTGCAAGAACATTAAAATCATTTGTTTCCACAAATAATCTCATGTTGGTGACATTTAAGTCTCCTCAGGTATGGAGGCTATCAGGAATTCGGGCATATTTTGAAGTCATCCCAGAGCAAAGTAAGTCTTTCCCAGTTGAAATAAGTTATGAGAATACTTGTTTTGATAAGATACTCCAGTCATATCTCTCCTGAGGCTATGTTGTAATACTAGTTGCATTAAGTCAGGATCCTGAGTCAGGGTCTGGTCAGAAGAGGGAGATCTTACTAGTTATTCTAACAGAGAGGATTTAATATAAAGAACTCTTAGCTCAGTGCAAAGGTGTGAAAATGGGTATCTCACAAGGCAAAAAACAAAAAAATCCCATAAAAACATGAAAACAAAAAGACTGTAAGTTATCACAGATGTAACACATAGTAGGAAGCAACTACTATTGGTAGATTTGGAGGAACAAATAAAAGCAATTGGAATGATTACAGTTTAGGACTTGGAGGAGGGGGTCTGTGGAATGAAATTCAGGCCTCTGAGGAGGGGGTCCTGCCTAGCTGGTGTTCATGTCTATGATTTCGGAAGTTCATTAACTTGGGACCCAGGCCTTTGAGGGGAGGGTGCCAGACAGCTGAGCTGGTATCTTTGAGGGAGACACAATAAAGTGGGAGTGGGAAAACTGCTAGCAGTATTCAATTCTGCTACAAGAAGGAAGAGAACCTGCAGGGGTGAAGCGGCATTGCTGGGGTGACACTCCCAGAAATAAGAAACAGGCACAAGTCTTGTTCTTCCTCTCCAGATTTCTAGCCTCTCTTTAGCACCCCTTACTGGCAGAGCCTGTGTACGTGCCTGCTAAATTGCTTCAGTCGTGTCCGACTCTCTGCAACTCTATGGGCTGTAGCCCTCTAGTCTCTTATGTCCATGGGATTCTCCAGGCAAGAATACTGGAGTGGGTTGCCATGCCCTCTCTAGGGGATCTTCCCAACCCAAGGATCGAACCCTCATCTCTCACGTCTCCTGCATTGGCAAGTGGATTCTTACCACTAGTGTCACCTGGGAAGCCCTCTGGCAGAGTCTATCAGGGGGTAAAAGAGAGAAGTTTGCAGAGTGCCAGACCAGCCTTGCAGAGCAGAGAGGGATGGGTTTGGAGCTGAGGGACAGTGGCTCAGCAGAGCACATTCTTTTAGCACCTTCTTTTGTAAATTCCCATTTACAGTAATGCACATGAGTGCCAGGCTTCCAGGTGGTGCTAGTGCTAAAGAACCAGCCTGCCAACGCAGGAGACAGAAGAGATGTGGGTTTGATCCCTGCACTGAGAACGCCCCCTGCAGAAGGACGTCACAGCCCGTCCCAGTGTTCTTGCCTGTAGAGTCCCATGAACAGAGGAGCCTGGCAGGCTACAGTCCATAGGGTCGCAAAGAGTCGGACACAACCAAAGTGACTTAGCATGCGTGCACATGAGTGCCATCCTAGAAGGTGCTTGTGATGTAAAACCCAGAGGTTTTCTAGTGAGCAAAAAGTTGACCTTTGTCTTCATTCTTCTTTTTTTGACTTGGGTTGAAATAGTCAAACAGAACAGAATGAAAAGAGCCCTCACTGAAACTCTCATGATTTTATAACATTTGTTGCCTTGGAAACTGCTCAAATCTTACAGGTCATGTTCTGCTGACTTTTTTATGAACATCAACAGAAAGATCAGAATGGGAGATGAGGGTAAGGAGGGAAGAGAATTTGGCTTAAATAGATGGTGAGAGCTACAGATTCATCGATTTTTTAGGACAGTGGCTCATTTTGATAAATTTTTACAAAACCAAATGTAAAATTAATTTATTGAACAAAATTGAACTCGATATTTGAGATATTGTTGCTTTGAAAGTTATCTGTAACTCCAATGGTTAAAAAAAAGAATTATAACAGAAATATGGTACTGGAATTTGTCTTTTCACTCAAAATATACTTATTGAATGTCTGTTGTATGCCAGGAACTACTTAGGTGTTAGGAAAATAATAAGCGAAATAGATAAAAAAAATCAGTGCTCTCAGACAGCTTATATTCCAGCAGAGGGATGACCGTATCAGTAAGAATAGACATTTAGATTGTCTTAAAGAGTATAACATGTTATGTAAACTGGGTATACCCTTGACAACAAATACACACTAATTTGAACAAAATTAACTCAGAGCTTTAGAAATATATATTTATAGTGCTGTATGTCAAAATATATATACAGGGTTAATATTTTAATTATAGCTCAATAAAACTGGAAGAAAAAATATATTTAAACCATGTTTTTTAAAGAAAGGAATAGCATCCTATAGATCTGTAACCAAAATAAATTATTTGAAAAAAAGTGTAGACTTTGAACAGTATAATAGCTATATATCCTAGGGTACTATTTCTTTTTAAAAAGTAGCTTACATTTCAAAGATAAGTATTTATTGATCAAGAAAATGTGTATTTATTGTTAAAGAAATGTATGCTATCTATTTCTCATAATTTCACAACTGCAAATCACTGTGTGTTACTGGATATTTTTTTCAGAATGTGAAAACACAGTGTTGGTCAAAGAAATCACTGGTTTTGAAGGGAAAATTTCAAGTCCATATTACCCAAGCTACTATCCTCCGAAATGCAAGTGTACCTGGAAATTTCAGGTAGCCTAGTTTTACCACTATCTTAGAAAAAATATTGTTATCTTATTCTTAGTAACAATTTATCTCTGAATTTAATTATACTGATTGTTTAAATGATTGAAAAAAATGTTAGTTTTATAATATTTAAGCTTTATTAAAATATTTTACCTACAACATGCAAGTTTGTTGTAATTTCAACTTGTTTCCCACAAATTAACTGCCATTTGCAACCTGGAGCTTACTTATCCAGTTTCTTATTTTGTTTGTATTAAAAAATAAAGGCTTCTCTGGAGGCTCAGATGGTAAAGAATCTGCCTGCAATGTGGGAGACCCTGGATTGGGAAGATTCCCTGCAAAAGGGAATGACTACCCACTCGAGTATTCCAGGGGCTTCGCTGATGGCTCAGATTAAAAAATGCAAAGACATTATTACAGGATCAAACAACTTATTTTATTATGATAGACCTCATTTATTATTAACTTTTAATTACTTTGTCAGCAAGATAATTTAAAAAATAAAAATTGGGTTAAGCAGGAAATGGCAACCCACTCCAGTATTCTTGCCTGGGGAATCCAATGGACAGAGGAGCCTGGAAGGCTACAGTCCATGGAGTTGCAAAAAGTCAGGCATGATTTAGTGATTAAAACAAACAAAAAACATATATTTCATTGTATAAACAAATCAGTGCAAATTTATATGAAATACATACAACTTCTTCTAGTGCTAGACAGGGAGCTCCTGGTTTTTGTTTGTTTCTCTGTTTGTTTTTAAAATCTCAGTCTGTTACCTATTTTTCCTTCTTCAACTTAATATTCATGTAGAGGGAGATAGGGCAAGGTGCCACCTTTGCTCTTGCAGCATATGCATATGAAGTAATTTTTGTGAGACCATGCAATAGCTATGAGATGTAGATATTGGATGTAAGCAGCAAGAACTGTCTAGTTTGTATTCATTCAGCATGTTGTTATTAAATGCC
This sequence comes from Bos mutus, assembly GCF_027580195.1. Lineage (NCBI taxonomy): Eukaryota > Metazoa > Chordata > Mammalia > Artiodactyla > Bovidae > Bos > Bos mutus. The sequence continues at coordinate 55,936,498 of NC_091617.1, forward strand.
TGCTATGTGTCAGGCAGTATTCTAGACACTAGGATCCATGAAGTCTGACACACACACACACACACACACACACACACACACACACACAAGCTCTGCTCTCATGGAATTCACTATAAAGTAGAGGGAGTCAGTTCAGATCAGTCGCTCAGTCGTGTCCGACTCTTTGCAACCCCATGAATCTCAGCACGCCAGGCCTCCCTGTCCATCACCAACTCCCGGAGTTCACCCAGACTCACGTCCATCGAGTCAGTGATGCCATCCAGCCATCTCATCCTCTGTCGTCCCCTTCTCCTCCTGTCCCCAATCCCTCCCAGCATCAGAGTCTTTTCCAGTGAGTCAACTCTTCACATGAGGTGGCCAAAGTACTGGAGTTTCAGCTTTAGCATCATTCCTTCCAAAGAAATCCCAGGGCTGATCTCCTTCAGAATGGACTGGTTGGATCTCCTTGCAGTCCAAGGGACTCTCAAGAGTCTTGTCCAACACCACAGTTCAAAAGCATCAATTCTTCGGTGCTCAACCTTCTTCACAGTCCAACTCTCACATCCATACCATCCATGACCACAGGAAAAACCATAGCCTTGACTAGATGGACCTTTGTTGGCAAAGTAATGTCTCTGCTTTTGAATATGCTATCTAGGTGGGTCATAACTTTCCTTCCAAGGAGTAAGCACCTTTTAATTTCATGGCTGCAGTCACCATCTGCAGTGATTTTGGAGCCCAAAACAATAAAGTCTGACACTGTTTCCCCATCTATTTCCCATGAAGTGATGGGACCGGATGCCATGATCTTCGTCTTCTGAATGTTGAACTTTAAGCCAACTTTTTCACTCTCCTCTTTCACTTTCATCAAGAAGCTTTTGAGTTCCTCTTCACTTTCTGCCATAAGAGTGGTGTCATCTGCATATCTGAGGTTATTGATATTTCTCCCGGCAATCTTGATTCCAGCTTGTGTTTCTTCCAGTCCAGCGTTTCTCATGATGTACTCTACATATAAGTTAAATAAGCAGGGAGACGATATACAGCCTTGACGTACTCCTGGTGACAAACAAATAAACAAGTAAAATGTTTAAAAGTCCATATAGTCAAAGCTATGGCTTTTCCAGTAGTCATGTGCAAATGTGAGAGTTGGACATAAAGAAGGCTGGCGCTTAAGAATTGATGCTTTGGAATTGTGGTGCTGGAGAAGACTCTTGAGAGTCCCTTGGACTGCAAGGAGATCAAACCAGTCAATCCTAAAAGAAATTAATCCTAAATATTCATTTTAAGGACTGATGCTGAAGCTCCAATACTTTGGCCACCTGATGTGAAGAACTGACTCATTTGAAAAGACCCTGTTGCTGGGAAAGATTGAAGGGAAAAGGAAAAGAGGAGGGCAGAGTATAATATGGTTGGATGGCATCACCAACTCAGTGGACATGAGTCTGAGCAAACTCATGTTTGCTAGGAGATGGTGAAGGACAGGGAGGCCTGGTATGCTGCAGTCCATGGACTTGCAAAGAATCAGACACGACCAAGCGCCTGAACAACAGCAACAAAAATATTTATAGCGCATCCCATGATGGTAGAATGCTGTGGAAAATGAGGCTGGGGAGGGGCTTCGTAGCGGAGTTGGAGTGGGGGTGTGAAAGGTAGGAAGTCAGGATTTGTTGTCTCAAACAGGGTGATCAGGGAAAGCCTCACTGACAAGAGGACATTTGCACAGAACCCAGAGACACAAGGGAACTAACCTGGTGTGTGCCCAGGACAACAGTTTGCAGGCAAAGGGAAAAGCTGAGGCAAAGCCTCCCAGGCAGGAGCCTGCTTACTGCACATGTAGGATTTATGCAAGGTCATAACCTTTAAATACTGAAATAATTTCATTATACCCAAATCTGTACTTGGTGTCAATGTCCTGCTGGCATGCAGCCTTAAATTATTTTTTTGATCATTATCATAAACATTTAAAATATATTTAAGACATAAAGGTGCTGAACTCTGGCTTACTGCCAGATTCTCAGTGTCTCAGGGAAGCAGAAGCTCAGAGCCTCAGGTGGCTAGCTAGTATGAAGGTGGGGGAGGTGGGAAGAGAGAAAGAGAAGATGAGAAGAGTTGGGGACAGAGAAGGGAAAGACATCAAATCTGTCTCTTTTATCTCTTCAATGAACAGTTATCTTCTTTATAATATCTAGGAAAAGAAAGGGGTTTTCCAGGTGGTGCTAGTGGTAAAGAATCTGCCTGTCAATGTAGGAGACGCAGGAGACACAAGAGACTCAAGTTCCATCCTTGGGTTGAGAAGATTCCCTGGAGTAGGAAATGGCAACCCACTCCAGTATTCTTGCCTGGGAAATACCATAGACAGAGGAGCTGGGAGGCTATAGTCCCTGGAACTGCAAAGGGTCAGACATGACTGTGTGACTAAACACACAGAACAAGAAAGACTCCATTCCTAAAACCTCCAGATGACTTTGAAATTCCTTTTGAGATAAAACAGCTATTGATCCCACGTATAACTTAAAAGTTCCTAAACATTGCTGTGATTAAGTTTTAGTTTAAGGTACAAATAAAAATATCAAATCACTTTCTGTTTCACTGAATCAAGGGTTAGAAATGCTGAATAAAAGGAAATCTTTATAAGGAAAAGAGCCTGGGGGGTGGGAAATGGGAAATGAGAGACAGGAAATACTGGGGCCAGGCTTATGGGATGACACCATTTCCCAGAGATCAAGGTCAGTCCTTCTCAGTGTGAAGGTTAAATAAAGCTGTTCCTTCCTTAGAAAGCTTTGAGCAACCACCGATAGCTGCGTGAGAGCATGTTTCTGAATGGAAATCATGTAAAAAATAATTTTTCACCTGCAAAATAACTTTGCATTTATTAAAAATGATTAAGAATCAGATGACTTAAGCAACAAAAATACTGACTCGAGTCACGATAAACCTTTTTTAATGCAAGAGTTGATTATGTCATCCGCAGTCCTTCTTAGAGCCTGGTCCAATTTCCAAATCTACCGAAGAACAATCAATTCCCTTTGCCAACTCACTTTCAGCTGAGTTTTTAAGGTCTTATTTATCTGAGAAAGTTTAACTCTTGCTCCGACTTAGAGCCCATCTGATTCTTCTCCCAAGCTCTCCTGTTAACTCAATGAACATTTATAGAATGTCTGCTACATGTCAGGCATTGTACCTGGACAGGGTTGCCTAGTAGCAAGGTGACCAAAGTCCCTGGCAGAACTTGCAGACTACAGAGAAGGGAGATATTAAATCAGAAAAACCAAAAAAGGACTTTGAGGTTATAATATGTTGTCTACCTTTGTTTACTGTGCTCCGTGGCATCGACTCTTTGTGACCCCACGGATTGTAGCCCACTAGTCTCTCTGTCCATGGGATTTTCCAGGCAAAAATACTGGAGTGGGTTGCCATGTCCTTCTCCAGGGGATCTTCCCAACCCAGGGATATAACCAAGTCTCTTATGTCTCACTAGTGCCACCTGGAAAGCCCCACTTTTGTCTAGTACTTTAGTGCTTTCAGCACACATACATTTTGCTCTTCAAAATATAGCTCTGAGGTAGGGTAGATACTCTAGTTATGGTTTATAGATAAGAAAACAGAAATGGGGGCAAGTCATTTGCCAGAAGCTACTCCAATAGTGAGCAATCCATGTGGAATTAGAAGGAATCATGCCTCCTCCATAAATAAATTCAGCAGCCCCTTCTTTTCTGGGCTCCTAAAGATGTTCAGACCCTAAAGAAGGCAGAAAGCCAAAGAACAGACGCCCTCAAACTGTGCTGCTGGAGAAGACTCCTAAAAGTCCCTTGGACAGCAAGGAGATCAAACTATTCAATCTTAAGGGAGAGCAACCCGGAATATTCACTGAATGACTGATGTTAAAGCTGAAGCTCCAGTATATTTTGGTCATCTGATGCCAATAGACAACTCATTGGAAAAGTCCCTGATGCTGGGAAAGATTGAGGGCAGAAGGAGAAGAGGGTGTCAGGCGATGAGATGGCTAGATGGTATCACTGATGCAATGAACATGAACTTGGGCAAACTCTGGGAGTTGGTGAGGGACAGACAGCCCTAGCATGCTGCAGTCCATGGGGTCACAAAGAGTAGGACACAACTGGGCAACTGAACAAAACAACAACAGAGATGTTCAGCTCCCTTTGTCATAACAATCACTTCACTGAACATTCACCTCCCTCTCTCTTCCTTTTGTTTTCCCCCCCAAATGATCGGTTTTGCTTTAGAGTCTCAGAAGCAAAGAAAGAAGCTGTCTTTTGAGTTGCTTTATCACAGATGTTATCAGCCCAACACCCTATACAATTAGGTATGTTCTGCCAGACATAAGCAGGGATCACCGTGGGCCATGGACGTTCACCTCCTCATATCAGATGGGATTCCCAGAAGGAAGTCTCTCTTCCATGCTTCTGTGACAAGCATCTTTGCTGCAGAATTCCCCAGTGTTCATCTGAAGTTCATCTGAGCTGTGTGTACACAACCACTGGCGAGCTAGGGGTGATTGAAGATAAGGCATGTCCTGCATTCTGTCATCATCGCTGACTAGAGAAATATTTAAACACAGAAGGTCCAGATCAGGAGAATTCCTCCCCTTATTTGGTTAAAGTTCACAAAGAAAAGGCAGGGGCTGGGCAGTGGGAATAGAGAATACAGAACATTGGAGAAGGCAATGGCACCCCACTCCAGTACTCTTGCCTGGAAAATCCCATGGACAGAGGAGCCTGGTAGGCTGCAGTCCATGGGGTTGCTAAGAGTCAGACACAGCTGAGCGACTTCCCTTTCACTTTTCACTGTCATGCATTGGAGAAGGAAATGGCAACCCACTCCAGTGTTCTTGCCTGGAGAATCCCAGGAACGGGGAAGCCTGATGGGCTGCCATCTATGGGGTCGCACAGAGTCGGACATGACTGAAGTGACTTAGCAGCAGCAGCAGCAGAAGGAGATAGAGTACTTAGTAGATTGTTCATGTTTCTTGTTCATTTGTCAAAATAACTTGCAATGCTTTGTGGAACTGCACTTTGCCCCTCTATTTATCATCACAGTAATATCAACAGCTCCTCCTGGTTAATCTGAGTATGAAAGTAGGAGTGTGCCATTCTGCATCAGTGGAATCAGTGTGCAAGGGGACATATTTCCTTTCACTGTAGACAGGCTTTGTGCTGGGGAGAGGGGTAGTGGTGCCTATCAGTTCATTTTGTTTCGGTGCCCTGGAACTAAGTGAAAATGCCTAAGCGAGTTTCTTGATGGATTAACACTGGAATATGTTCTTATGCTGTACAATTTAATTGATTCCTTAAAGAGTTTACTATCTCTCAGTTTGCATCTTTTTTTTTTTTTAGTATAAAGAAATAGTCAGATGATGAGTGGAAAAAATGTGATATGTGTTCTCATGAATCTTATGGTGAATAAAAACCAATCCTGTTGAGTTCCTAACATGGATCTCTACTTGGGACTAAGAAAAAGGAGGCCTTCAGAGACATGCAGGACTGGTTTGGACATGCAGGAGTAGTTCATTTCTTAACCTTGGGAAGGTTCCTTGTCTTTGGTTAGCCTAGACTTCTTCTGTAGGATGGGTATCATACTACCTGCCTAATGGTGATGTTGTGACATTTAAATCAGAGTCATAAAGTATCCAACCCATTTCCTCTTAAAGGTAGGCTAAGGGGGGAAATCTACTATATTTAAACACACATTAGAAAGAAGCACACCACACAGCAAAGAAACTGTAACATGAAATATGATGACATAACTGAAAAACCAAATGTCTGTCAGAGAAATAACAGCCAATGGACAAAATTCATATGTTAAAAGAACAAGACAGTAAGATTGAATCACAAAATATTACCTAAAACTTAACTATATGCTGTTTTTAAAAGACAAAATGAATTTAAAAAGTGATTTAATAAAGCTGAAAATAAAAATAGGCAGTTATAACAGACCATATAAACAATAAGAAAGCAGGGATCTCAACGTTGATGCCAGACAATGCTGAAATCAGGGCATTCAATGAGAAAAGGAAGGCAATCTACGGTGATATAGAGGGCAATCCACACAAGGATCTAAGTACTACAAGTATTTATGCACCAAAGGACATAGTGTTATTGCTTGTAAAACTTATAGGAAGTACACAGAGAAGTGGAGAGTGCTTCAATAAGAGGTTTCTTTTTTCTTGGCTCATGACAGAGACAGTGGGGGTAGGGGTCAATAAATAAGGCTAGGAAGAGTATTAAATCATACAAATAATAAGTTTGGTAATATATGTATTAACAGAAATTACCCTCCTTTTCAAAATGACCTTGGCGACTTCACACATTTGATTACAACAAAATTCTTGGTAAATTAAAAAGCTAAAAGCTACACTGCAATAAATAATCTAACTTGGATAGAACTAAAACTTGAAACTAAGGAAATCAAAATTCTACTCCCTAAAATGTGAGAACTCTCTCTTAATCCCTAGATCAAAGAGAACATAAAGCAAGTATTGTGGCATATCAGATGTGATGGATGTGCATAGCATACAATGCCACAACAAGGCCAGTTGCACTGTGTGTGTGTGTGTGTGTGTGTTCACTTGTGTGTGTACCAAACAGGTAACTACTTCTCTTATTTGATCTTTTCTGATAATAGGGATGACTCATTTACTGCCTTCCGGAATACCAAGGTTTAATATAAAGAGGATATTGATTCATTCTTCCTTTTTCTAAAGAATCAGAGTAGTGTCTTAAATAAACTATGTCATTATTGAATCTAGGGAGGAAAGTGTGTACACTTGCTAACAAGTGGGTGTTTTCAAAGTTGAGCTCATGTACTTGGAGGAAGCAGAAATGTAGAGATGAACTAGTGCGTCTATCCCAGGTCACCTGGTTCGTCACGCTGGTGTCTCACGGCTGCTCCCTAAGCGCTGAGTGCTTCACTTCCATCTCTCTCATGTTCTCCTAGCTCGGCGTGTTCAGGGGAACTGGTCTACTTCACCAAGTGCCACAGTGCACAAAGAATAAACTGCCTTTTAAACAGCAAGCCCAGGGAGTGAGCTCTGAGTAACAAAATCGTCGTCTGAAACATATTCTTCAATTGAATCATTTTTCTGACACTGACTTACCTTTGTTTTTCATAGTCTCCCCTGTCAACTCTTGGCATAGCACTGAAATTCCATAACTATTCAATAACCAAGAAGAGTATGAAAGGCTGTGACCATGGATGGTGGGAAATTAATGAGCACACGTAAGTGTTTACTGTATGTGAAGAATTTAATGAAAAGCCTTGCCCAGAAGTTCAAAGCCTTGGGTGCCTTTTCTCCAGAGTTTTCACTTTGCTATTTACAGACAGGGGAACTGAAAATACAGAAGTTAAGTAATTTTCTCTAGGTTGCTCAGTTCATAAAAGATTAAGCCAGGATTCATAAATCCCTGTTTCCATCGCTGCTCCGTGCTGTTGAGCTATGGATATACATACTCCATACTTTGCAAAAATAATTGTAGATAAACCATTGCAGTCCTGAAGGAAAATAGTAAAGAGAAGCCTTGGTGATTATAAAAGCTAGAAACCGTTAGCCAATTCTGTGCAGGAGAAAGAAACTGAGAGGAATCTAGCTGTCTGGGCTTCCTGAATTGACCTTGTAGGTCCTCACTCTTTCCCTTAATTCGTTCTTTGGTGTTCCTACTGTTTATTTGCTTCTAAAGTTAAAATAGGTCTCATATTAAAAAAAATTACAGGATGCCCTGTTTTTGCCAATTAGCTTCTCAGTTTACTATAAGGATCCTTGTGAAATTAGCCTGAGGAATCTGTCTGCTGACTCTTTGCTCCTGCTCTTCCATGAATGAAGCCTTCCCTTTCTAAATGATTTTCCTGAGCAAACTTCTTCGATTTTCTTTAGACTCTTAGATGGCTTTCCAGGAGACGCAGATTTGACACCTGGGTCAGGAAGATCCCCTGGAGAATTCCATGGGCAGAGGAGCCTGGTGGACTAAAGGCCGTGGAGTCATATAGAGTCAGACACTACTGAGCGACTAACACTTTTCTTTCATTTTCTGCTTGTTTTAAAGACTTTTTTGGATCCATTATTAATATGTGGCCTGTGCTCCTTTGAAAAGTATTTTTGAATCAAGAGTCTATTATGTAGAAGGCAGAAGACCTAGGTTCAAGTTGCAGCCCTGTTATTTAGTAGCTATATTAACTAGGACAAATTATTTAATTGCTTTGATTGTCAGTCTGTAAAATGAGGTAATAAGGTGGAGTTTTTTCGGTAAGCATTCAGTGAAATGATGCTTATCATACATCAAAATATATTAGCTATGATTAATATGTTAAGATTTCTAAGGAAATGATATCAGATGCATAAATACTGTGGCATATGCCCCAAGGCTTTAAAGATACTGCATTTTGGTATTTAATTAGAGGTCCAGAACACAAATCTTCACAAATCTTTTGTAAGCTTATATGCTTAAAGCAGTCCTTTGAAAATGGGGTACTTCCCCCACCTAAGTAACAACCCCTACCACTCACGATGTATTGCTGCCAAAATATGGACAGTTTCCTCCCACAAATACCAGGAAGCTCTCTGCCCTAAACACTTTTCCTGAAGGGCCAGTTCTTCCCCTCATCTTGTGGGTTGGCTGAAATCCTGTCAGATTCTTTTGATACTGGCAGTACCCAAAGGATTTTAAATGCCAGCCCTTTTCATTATCAGTTCTTTTCATCAGAAAGGCTCTAATTGAATTAATTTCTCAAACTTTGCTGCTAAGTAGCCTAAAGGCTTTGGATCTATAGTAGGGAAGGAAGAAAAAGTAACGCTGATACCAGGAAGCCTGGTGATCCTAAATTTAGAGAACACAGAGTAGGGTATGAGTGCTCAGGGCAACTAGAATGCACTACACAAACCTGAAAAAGAAACAGCCCTCCCTCACAGCTTTTATACAACCAAGTTCCTGAGAGGAAGGCAGTTGGTTTGTTAGAAAGTGTAAATGTTTAGTATCTGTTGAACTCTATCCTAATCCTGTCTCTTCTTATTTGCTATTTGAACTTTAACAAATTACTTCACTTCTTACATCTCAGTTTTCTTACCTGTCACCCGTCTGTCTGTGTAAACTAACATTTGCTGGGCTTCTCAGTCTCTTACTTTATTTTTCATTCGTTTCATAAACTACCACTATCAGTTCAGTCGCTCAGTCGTGTCCAACTCTTTGGGACCCCATGGACTGCAGCACGCCAGGCCTCCCTGTCCATCACCAACTCCCTGAGTTCACTCAAACTCATGTCCATTGAATCAGGGATGCCATCCAACCATCTCATCCTCTGTTGTCCCCTTCGCCTGCCTTCAGTCTTTCCCAGCATCAGAGTCTTTTCAAAAGAGTCAGTTCTTTGCATCAGAACTACAGTATGCCTCCTTCCATACTGTCCCCTGTAAAGTCTAGCCCAAGCAAGCTTTCAAAGGTCCCTTTCCCCTTGACTTCTCCTTAACATCATAGTGAGGCTCATCTTTGCAAGAAAACTCTAGTAAATGTTAAAATCACTGTGAGATACTGATACAATCATCATGATATTAGAAAGCAGGATTCTGATTCCAAGATGAACACCTAGAGTAGACTCTGGACCCAAGAGCTTGACTCAGCTTTTAGGTGCCTCTTGGATGCTGGCTCCCACTTAGCCAGTTGGGCCCTTGCAGCTCCTCATATCTCCAGAGCTGGTATATTCACCCATCAGCTCCTGAACTTCAGCCAAATGCAAAAGATTCTTCCTGAAATATACATGAATGCTTTGAACTGTGGGCCTTCCTTGATAGCTCAGTTGGTAAAGAATCCACCTGCAATGCAGGAGACCTGGGTTCGATCCCTGGGTTGGGAAGATCCCCTGGAGAAGGGAAGGGTTACCCACTCCAGTATTCTGGCCTGGAGAATTCCATGGACAGTATAGTTCTTGGGGTTGCAAAGAGTTGGACACGACTGAGCGACTTTCACTTCACTTACTTTGAACTGTGAAATGATAGGCTCTTCCCACTGAACAACAGCATCTGATCCATGGAACATGTGTGGTTCCCAAATGCTTTGGGGACCTGGAGTGATTGCCATTCACAGATTCCAAAGGAGAATGACCCCCCTCAAGCCTAGTGTTTATTGGTTCCCTTTGGAAACTTACATATTTCATCTGGAAAAGTCTTGACCACACAGGGCAGAGCCTAATGTACCATGGGTACCCAGTGTATTAATGATTATACTTCATGTTCCACTGACCATCAGATCAGATCAGATCAGATCCGTCGCTCAGTCGTGTCCGACTCTTTGCAACCCCATGAATTGCAGCACGCCAGGCCTCCCTGTCCATCACCAACTCCTGGAGTTCACTGAGACTCATGTCCATCGAGTCAGTGATGCCATCCAGCCATCTCATCCTCTGTCGTCCTCTTCTCCTCTTGCCCCCAATCCCTCCCAGCATCAGAGTCTTTTCCAGTGAGTCAACTCTTCACATCAGGTGGCCAAAGTACTGGAGTTTCAGCTTTAGCATCATTCCTTCCAAAGAAATCCCAGGGCTGATTTCTTCAGAATGGACTGGTTGGATCTCCTTGCAGTCCAAGGGACTCTCAAGAGTCTTCTCCAACACCACAGTTCAAAAGCATCAATTCTTCGGTGCTCAGCCTTCTTCACAGTCCAACTCTCACATCCATACATGACCACAGGAAAAACCATAGCCTTGACTAGACGAACCGTTGTTGGCAAAGTAATATTTCTGCTTTTGAATATGCTATCTAGGTTGGTCATAACTTTCCTTCCAAGGAGTAAGCGTCTTTTAATTTCATGGCCGCAGTCACCATCTGCAGTGATTTTGGAGCCCAGAAAAATAAAGTCTGACACTGTTTCCACTGTTTCCCCATCTATTTCCCATGAAGTGATGGGACCGGATGCCATGATCTTCGTTTTCTGAATGTTGAACTTTAAGTCAACTTTTTCATTCTCCACTTTCACCTTCATCAAGAGGCTTTTTAATTAGTGCTCATATAATAAAAGTTACTAATAGGAGGGACATTTTCTCCTAGCTGATGAGAAGTAAGGAATTGAAGTAGGGAAATATTGCAGATAGATATCACTATTTTGAAATTTTGCCAAGGATAAGCCCTGAAGTTCACCAGAATTCAATTTAGACTGAAATATTATTGTCTTTTGTTTTAAGTGTTGCTGGAATTTTTTGCATGCTTTTAATTTTAGTTGATGGATTACACTCTGTTCTGTAGAAAGGTCTGTAGCTGAACAAAGTAGGTAATTCTTTTTTTGTTAGGCAGTTATATATATGCTGAAAGAAGAGAGAAGACTAAGAGATATAAACCCATATTTCTTCCAATTTTAAGTATTGGTGAGGAAAGTAGCAGGTAATAACGTTTAGAGCACTACTATTGTTTTATTTAGCAGGGGAGAAAATCGAGGGGACAGAAGTGACTCAGTCACAACCACTTAGCATACGATGGATGACTACCATCAGTGTTACTATAAGCATCTCTGTTTACGAAGCTCAAATGACCAAAGTATCAGTGAGTTTGGTCAACAAGCAGTTAACACAGTCTCCTGCCGTGTGCCCCCAACCCTTGCTGGCAGGTACTGCGGCTCCTACATGGATCACCAGACGATTTTCCGAGTGCCCAGTCCTCTGGTTCACATTCAGCTGCAGTGCAGTTCAAGGCTTTCGGACAAGCCGCTTTTGGTGGAATATGGCAGTTACAACATCAGTCAACGTAAGATGGAGATCAGTCCCTTAAGAAACCGTGACAAAAGGTTAAACAGAGGCCAACATTTTATGACTCTAAACTTTGAGAATTTAAGGGATGAAAACTGCTTCCTTACTTCTGCTATTGACTAGCATACTTTTATAATAATATTTAAATAAATATATAGTAGAAACAAAATATATGATAAATAATACATACAATTATGTATTTATTCTGCTGAACTTTAAATTATAGGAGAAATAATATAATTGTTTGTTATAATTGAAAAATAGTGTCTTACATTATTCCTGAAATATCAATTTCTTGATTCATTGTTCTTCTTGCTATCCATAATATTTTGTAAATATGAGGTTTACACCATCATTTGGTGGATTGAAGGGCAATAGGTGCAATTTACTGTGGCCTCTGATACACAGGGAGAGCTGTGAGTCCAAGGACAGTCCAAATGTCCATCTTCAGAATGTTGAACTTCACACTGAGAACTACTGGAAACATGGCCAGAAAGCAGTCAGCAGAAAAGGCAATGTCTGAGGGAAGTCATTAGTGCTGGAGAGAGTAGACACTGACTCAGGAAATTCACGACCTGTTTTAAAAGCAGGGAAAGTAAGGGTTAACCACGTAGGAATCCATGAGGTTAAGACTTGAGAGAAAGCTCAGTTAGACCCTTCCATCTCTGCCAATGCTAATATATCTCCTTCTGGATTCAGAATGTTACACTTCTGAATATCAGAATACTACAGTCACCAGTGAGGATAGAAGTAAATAGTAAGCTATCTTATTTTTAACTATTTTTTCAAATGATGAATATTTTCTAGGAACTCATCCGCTCCATTGTGTGCTATTGAGACAGTGGTTGACCTGACCATGCACTATTCCTATTCATCTGCACAAAGCACAGACTAGGTAGCTTATAAAGAACAGAAATTTACTTCTCACAGTTCTAGAGGCTGGACGTCCAAGATCATGTTCCAGCTTGGTTGAAGGAGAGCCATCTTTTGGCCTCAGACTTCTCATTATGTCCTAGAGTGATGGAAGGACTGAGGATGCTCTGTGGGCCTATTATTGAAATAAAGGCACTCATCTCATTCATGAGGGCTCTGTGTTCATCATTTGTCACCTCCTAAAGGCCCCATCTCCTCCTACCATCACCTTGGGCATTAGGATTTCAACATAAAAATTTGGGGGGGTGAAGAACACAGTCCTTTAGACCATGGCAGAGAGAAAACATTCATTATTACTACCATGTTTAGCTACAAGCCCAGGAGTAAAGATTCTGGGCCAGGCAGGCAATGAATCTTTGATGAATAGGCTGGTTGAAGTGCCTTAGGAGTCCTGAGTTTTGAGAACAATTGTTAATCTCTCTAGGTCTAACCTTTAAGATCAGTGGTTACTAATACATTTTATGGCAGAGACCACTTGAAAATGTAATTAAATGCACAGACTCAGAATAATGCATCTGATCATAGAGGATTCAGAGACATCAGAAAGCCATTTAAATTCCCCAGAAACTATAAAGACTGCACTCTGAGCCTACTAGATTCGAAGTCCTGCTCCAGTTTTCTCTCTCTTCGAGTCTGGGATAAAGCCAAGACTCACATCCTTGCCGAGTCAAGGATGGAGGTGTAGGAGTTTGACTGTACGTGGTGACCTGGGTGCAGTGTTGACTCAGCTTCTCTTGGGTTCATTTGCTTTCTTTGCTCTCTTAAATTCTCCCTTTTGCTCTTTCAAATATCAGCTATAGCTTTGCTTTGATGGAGAAATTATGTTATTACTATTGCCACATTGCTACCCCCGTCACTTAGCAACTCACATTTCTTTGTTAATGTGGTCTGGTGTGCTTTAGGAACCCACACAAGATTTCCTATTTTTATCGTCTCTAGCCTGTCCTGTTGGATCTTTTAGATGCTCCTCCGGTGTGTGTGTCCCTCAGGCCCAGCGATGTGATGGAGTAAATGACTGCTTTGATGAAAGCGATGAACTCTTCTGTGGTGGGTATTCAAGCTTTTACTATGACTTTTCTTAGGAATAAGTAGCTTGCCAGGACCATTGTTGGTGCTGATACCTATCCTGGTCTTTGTAGCTGTTATCTATTGCCACATAACAACCCTCCCTGACCCGCCCCGGCCCACACACACACACCCAAACTCAGTGACTTATGACAATCATTTGCTCCAGATTATCCCTCTGTGGGTTGTATGAGGTATGATTGATCTAGGCTGGACTCAGCTGGATGTCATTACCTAAGCCGTGGGTCCTCCTGAGCTTGGTTCTTCTCAGGCTGGAGTCCGGTCTACTTCTCATGGTTCTTTTTTCCTCATTGAACTAGTGGACTGGCTACAGCAGTGGTAGAAACAAAGGAGGGGTGACCAAAAATACAAGTTTCCTCTTAAGTCCTGGGCTTGGAGCTGGAACGGTGTTACTTGTATCATATTCCATCAGTCAAATAGTGAGGCCATAGTTAAGGGCAGGAGCGTTTATTCTCTACGCTTTGGGACCATGGCAAAAGTGGAGATGCATAATACTATTATAGGGAGTGAAGAACTGTGGCTAATAATTCAATCTACCACAATCTTAAACATGATCTCATTTTAAAGCACATATCTTTCTTCTAGAAACAAGTTCAGAATCTGTGGAGAAGTAAACTATTTCAGAATGCTCGTTTACGGAGTGAATACAGGTGTTGAAAATAAAAAGAGATTTTTTTCCCCCTGTATTGTTTGCATCAATATTACAATGGTGATAATTAAATGGTAGGGTATTGGATAGTATTATTTTGGGGCAAAGAATCTTGATTTGGCTTTTCATTACTATTTGCACATCATTTCTGAATCTTTCTCCAGTTTCAGGGAGCAATATGGGGAGAATAGTTCACCAGACCATATGACGCCGCTGGCAACGCTTTCTCCTAAAGATCCCGAGTTTGGGACTTCCCTGGTGGTCCAGTGGCTAAGACTCCACGCTCCCAGTGCAGGGGACCTTGGTTCGATCCCTGGTCAGGGAACTAGATCCCACATGTTGCAACCAAGAGTTCGAATGCTGCAACTAAAGATCATGTGTGCTGCAAATAGGACTTGGTGCAGCCCAAATAAATAAACAAATATTAGAAATAAATAAAGATCCAGAGATTAACTCCAGTGCAATTGCTATGGTGAAGCTATTTAATCTTTTTCATATTTTAGAGAAACATAAATAACTGAAAACTTATAACCTGTGACTCTACACCTTTTTTTATTGGCAAAACAAAATAAAACTCTCTTAACTTAGGCTTCATTAAGAATTTAAATCTATAGGATCTTCTATTTCTTAAGAAAATATATACTATTATATAGGGATTGAGGTTGCTTTTGTTTTTTATGTTATTATTTCCTATTAATGCATCACTTGATGCTCCAAGTGAAAGTGACTACTATTACTTTGTAATGAGAACCGTGTTTTAGTAATCATCATTTCTCATCATGCCATGTTGCGAGCTGTTCTCTAGGAGTTGACGAGGTTACTAGATACTCTCAGAATAGATAAATGAACTATTTCAGAGCAGCAATGTCCTCCTTTCTGCTCCCCTCAAGATGTACCTCTGAAAAAACAAGAGCAGATAACACAAATAATGACTTCTCAAAAAACCAGAAATGTCTAAGAAATTATACCTTCTAAGAGTACTCGCCAATATGTTGTATCTGTCACTGGTTTAAAGGAAATTCCTGAAAATATTTCAAAGAAGAAAAATTGTAATAGATTTATACTAGTATTTCCTAATTCAGGAAATGAATATCTCCAGGGTAAAATAATTTTAAAGAGAGTTTTCCTTACCAGTAGACTACAAGTCGTTGTTTTTTAAGATTTCACATTCATTAATCTATTGAATAAACTTTTGGTGAGCACCTACTATTTGATTGGGCTTCCCTGGTGGCTCAGTGGTAAAGAACATGCCTGCCAATGCAGGAGATTGATCCCTGTATCAGGAAGATCCCCTGGAGAAAGAAATGGCAACCCACTCCAGTATTCTTGCCTGGGAAACCCCATGGACAGAGAAACCTGGTGGGCTACAGTCCTTGGGGTCACGAAAAAGTCAGACACGACTTAGCAACTAAACAATAACAACTACTTGATCAAGCACTTGAAGTACAGAGATGAGTAAGACAAAATCCCCAATCTCAGGACACTCCATCCTGTTTAGGAGGTTAAACAAGTTCAATTTAGCTAACAGCTTACAATTTTTATTTTCCTTAAAATCTTATGATACATTTAATTATAATGAAATAAACCACCAAAATGTAATATATTTACACACAGCAAAAGTCAGATCTGACAAACTCAAAGTACAAAGAATTACACCAAAGCTTAAACATCTACTTTTCCTCTTGGAGCCGTCAGTTTTGAGCAAACACACATTTTGTTTTGTTTAAGTCATCTTAACCACTTGGGTGTTTCCAGGGGGCACTGCTGGTCCTCGGGGGTCCCGCTGATGTCTCAGGCTCACCAGCTTCTGTCTGTTTTCCTTCCAGTGACTCTAAAGCCTGCCTGCAATGCCAGTTCCTTCGGGCAGCACAGCCCTCTGATCTGTGACGGCTTCCAGGACTGTGAGGACGGCCAGGACGAGCAGAACTGCACTCACAGTGAGCAGGAGTGCTCTGCACTTTGCTGGTCTCCCTAGCACACTCTTCTTTTTTTTTTTTTCAACTTTCCTATTTTATTATTTATTTATTTATTTTAAATTAATTTATTTACTTTAATTGGAGGCTAATTACTTTACAATATTGTGGTGGTTTCTGCCATACATTCACATGAATCAGGCATGGGTGTATACACCTAGCACACTCTTCTAAGCCAAAATCAAAATATCTCTGTTGAGCTAGGCCGATCGACTTGCCCTGGTTTCCCCACTGAAAGTCTCAGGTCCCAGGAATCCTCCTGGGCCCAGACAAAATGGATGAATCGTTCACTAACTGGGGCGGAGTCTGCGCACGTGTGTGGAGAGAGAGGGAGGGAAAGAGCGAGAGAGAATACTGGAAGATTTTCCTTGCTGACGTAATTTTAATGTTGCTCTCGACTAAAGTATACTGTGGATCTCATATAGATGAATGTGCCAGATACCCTGATCGGGTATAGTCTACTTAGCCCCTACAAAACCACACACAGCCAGAGTTGTGAACAAATGTGCTGTACATTCACAAAATCTGTCCATCCACCCTCCCCCCACCACCCCCAACGGTGTAAAAGGACTGAGTATGATTTTTGCTTTAAAATTTTCTTGGAGAACAAGTCAAAGTAATGGCGAAGAGGGCATAGCTTAAGCCACTGATCCAGCCGACTGCTTGGCATCTCCCCTACCGTGGAAGAAAGGAGAGGCTGTTGGACTGATTCTCAGCTAGTGCTTGCCTGCCTTTCTGTGGCTCTGCTGAGACGCAGGGACAGGACACTGTGGGCTTGCTTCAGTTCCCTCTGCTGTGTGCAAATACTGACCCTGTGGCTCAGCCATCCTCGGTGGACAGAGCTCAGTGTCATTCACTCAAATCAGTCTCTTCTTTTGTTGGTTTTTAGGTATTCCATGCAACGACAGAACTTTTAAGTGTGGCAATGATGTTTGCATTAGGAAACAAAATGCAAAATGTGATGGCAACGTGGACTGTCCGGATGGAACCGATGAAGATGGCTGTCGTGTGTAGAAACACGTTCCTTCGGATCTTTTGTATTTCTCCCTCGACCTGTTTTTCATTTTCATTTCCTTCTTGGTATAATTCCCCTGGCAGAAGTTGCCACAGGCCAGGGAAGAATAATAGATACTGGTGAACTGAATCTGAAATGGTTTCTCAGAATTAAAAATTCTAGACTGAATTCTTTTAATTCTTTCTTAATTCTTAAGAATAAGAAATAATTAGAAATTACTTATTCTTTATTTTCTGCCTTATTTCTTGATAATAACTATTCATGCACTAGATGTTTACATAGAGAACTCCCACTTTCTAATAACCCTAATCAAGGCATAAGCTCTTAAAAAAACAACCTATGAGAAAAAAAACAGGTACTGGAATACTGTGGATGATTTTATTAATTATGCCTTATGTTGTGATCAATGTCAAGAGCTGGTTCTTTCTTTGGCTTTGACCTGAGAACTGTAGTCTGCTATGTGTTATTATTAACCACGGGATCTCTAATTGGCCATGTGCCGACATATTAATTACATATCCTTCTCAAGGCAATGGCACCCCACTCCAGTACGCTTGCCTGGAAAACCCCATGGATGGAGGAGTCTGGTAGGCTGCAGTCCATGGGGTCACTAAATCGGACACGACTGAGCAACTTCACTTTCACTTTTCACTTCCATGCTTTGGAGAAGGAAATGGCAACCCACTCCAGTGTTCTTGCCTGGAGAATCCCAGGCATGGGGAACCTGGTGGGCTGCCGTCTATGGGGTCACACAGAGTCAGACAGGACTGAAGTGACTTAGCAGCAGCAGCAGCAGCAATACTATTTACACTGGAAAATAATTGCTTTGATACCTAGTTTTTCTTAACTAGGTTTTCATTTGTTTTGGACTTACAAATTCTCTCCCGAATCAACACAATTTCAAGGACACTCTCAATTTGGTTGCTTTTGGCACTAATCTTTCTTCTCTACCTAACAACCTGAACTCCATAGCTGTTGTTTTTATCGGTACAGCTGTTACTAATAGATCCCTTCCTCCCCACATGTGTGTTACTGTACAGAGACTCTGCATCAAGGCCTGTTTTCAGGAGGGAAGTAGTGGTTTGTTGGTGATGGTTTCAGACAGAATTCAGTATTCAGACAGTATTCAGACACTGATGGTTTCAGTCCCACGTATTGCCTCTCTAGATAAGCAGGGGATTTCCAGTTGCTTACCTGGTTAGTTACTTCCCAACCCAGCTCAAAATTTGACTGAATGCTTGGTCTTTCTTCCAAGTCTGCCTTTAACTCATGGGACCCCTCCTCTCCTAAAGGCTGCAGCAGCAGTTCCCCCACCCTCCACCGCATCATCGGGGGCACCGACACCCAGGAGGGGGGTTGGCCGTGGCAAGTCAGCCTCCACTTCGTTGGATCTGCCTACTGTGGCGCCTCAGTCATCTCCAGGGAGTGGCTCCTCTCTGCTGCCCACTGTTTCCATGGAAGCAGGTAGAGCATCTCAATTCTTACTCTGACGTGACCACAGACCACATAGCTGCTCCGACATTGTGGGAAGAAGCTCACATTTGGATCCATTCAATCAATCAATTCAGTTGGTGACTGGAGTATGGAGATCCCTATTCAGGGTGTGAAGGCAACGATTCTGTATCCAGTTTCCAGTGTGGTGGTGGGGAGTGTTCCCACACCCCCGAGCAATTGTCTGACACCAGCTAGGTGTCCTGTAATTCAACTCAGTTCTGACTTTGTCTACCCAGATAGACAGATTAAGCACTTTAGGGGCTCAGTCTAACAAATCTACTCCCCTCCCCCCAATTCAGACACCAGTAGAAAGTCCAGGTTGTCACCTGCACTTTTGACTGACCGGCTATAGAGTGTAGGTTCCAGTGACCCCCTCCTTGGATTTTACTAATTTGCTATAGCAGCTCACAGAACTCAGAGAAACACTTTACTTGCTGGCTTGCCAGTATATTATAACAAGATACAATTTGGGAACAGCCTGATGGAAGACATACATAGGGTGAGGTATGAGAAAGAGTGCAGCTTTCCATGCATGTACAGTTTTACTCCCAATCTTCACATGTCTACCAACCTGGAAGCTCTCCAAACCTTCTGGGCTTTTATGGAGGCTTCCTGACACAGGCACGATTCACTGAATCATTGGTCACTGGACACAGATTCAACCTCTAGCCCCTTCAGCCCTCGTTGCAGTCCCAAAGTAACCTCAGTAACAACAAAAAACACCTTGGTCCCTCTCATCACTTAGGAAATTCTATGAGTTTTAGGAGCTCTGTGCCAGGAATGGAAGGATGACCAAATGTATGTTTTTTATTATAAATCACAATATCACAGAGGAGGATCACAAACAAGTCCTTTAGGGTAATTGTCGGGAGGGCTGTCTCTGCCCTTACCGATGGGATTATCGTGGGCCAGACGTTCTCCCCACTAAGGGTGAAAGGAAAGCTCAGAAAACAACTTCACTTAAAATGTAACCTTAATTGGAACCAGTTTGAATCCTAGGTACAAAAATATATCAGTTATTTCTCACTTAGAATTTTTAAAAGTATTTCAATGAATTTATACAGTTAGAGTATTTGTTTCTTCTGGAAATCACAGGATTCATGTTAATGACTGGAATGGCTATGCTTCTGTTCCATCACTAGTCTTTTACGTAATATATGACCCTTAATACTCCCCTGGGTCCCTGTACTGCAGGTGGGATTAGGGACCAAGCACTTTGGGATCTGTCCTTACTTTTCTTCCAAAGCGTCCACATTTTCTTCACCCCACCAGAGCAAGGCTGCTATCTCTTTGCTGGAGATAAGAAACCCCAGATGGAGATTACAAAGCCCTCATGACTTCATGCCAGTCCACTGTGGGGCTCATAGGGAGTGGGGCCCTGTGAATAGTCAAGCTTGAGCAGTTAGAACAGCAATCTTTAAGGCTTCTGGTAGTTTGCAAAAAGAAATCTCCTTAAATTCCTGCTTGAAACACTTTGATTTCTAATCTGTCTTGATATCACTTGAATTTGGTAAAAGGATCCCCAGATCACTGTCTTACTGGCCCTGTCTGTCTCTGTCAAATACCACTGTCAGCATGAATAGGGAGAAGGTACCAAATAAATTCCAGTCACTAACAATCTTGACTTGTGGGTGGTTCCTGAAATACCGATGGCAAGAAAATTTCCAGCATGTCCTTAGAATTCACTGAGGAAATGTTCTGGAACCCAGCTCTCATTTGCCAGCCCTACTCTACCTTACTTCATCTTTGGTTTTACTAAGGAGACAAGGGAGGCTCAGAGGCAGAGTCAGTTACTACAATAGGGAGTGAAAGTCAGACCTCTCTTCCCGCAGCCCCTCTCTCTCCATGGAGTGCTCTTTCCAAACCATATATGGTTCTACAAGCCTCTGACTTCTTGCTTCATTCCTTTTGTACCAGGCTGTCTGATCCCACACCGTGGACTGCTCACCTTGGCATGAATGTGCAGGGGAATGCCAAGTTCATCTCCCCAGTGAGAAGAATTGTCGTCCATGAATACTATAACAGCCAGACCTTTGATTATGATATTGCCTTGCTACAGCTCAGTGTTGCCTGGCCTGAGACCCTGAAGCAGCTCATCCAGCCAATATGCATTCCTCCTGCCGGCCAGAAAGTGCGCAGTGGAGAGAAGTGCTGGGTGACCGGCTGGGGGCGCAGGCACGAAGCAGGTGTGTGTCAGTGAATGCCCTCCCCTCCCCTCCAGATAACAGTTACTCATGTTGATGTGGTGCTTTGGAGTTCATGGAGAGGGTTTTCATATATGATCTTATCTGAGCCTTTTGACAACTCTGATAGATAGGCTGGAGGAGAGTATTAGAATTCCGGTTTTATGATGTTCTCCCCTTGTCCCCCAAAGAAGTGAGAACCTCTTCTTAAGGGAAGGCCTATGAGCAAGACAGGATAGTATAGTACAGGCCCTTTTCAATCTCGGAGGAGTTTGCTATGTTTTCTGCTATAGAAGAACATTTCCTCCATATTTTTAGGTTCTCTTTCATGCAAAAAAAAAAAAAATGACTCATTTTCATAAAAAAGAGAAGGTTGCCCATACACAATTTACTATGTCAGCTCATAGACAATTGTCTGGAGGATTGTGCAAGTATGTCCTTCACGAGGGCAACTGGGCAAGTGGATGAGAGTGAAGGCTGAAACCCAGATTGTCCTCAGTTCCCCAGACTGCAGATTCAGGCTTGGAGGGTGGTCACATCAGTCTAGGAATGGTCCACCAAGAGAGAATGCCATTTTACAATTACCCCGCCCAGAGGGGGCATCTTTATCATATGCACAAAGGTCAGATTATATGGCAGGGAAGTCTTTACATCTGTCCTGCCAAGGTTTTATGGCTTAGGATTCTAAATACACAGTAAAGAGAATAATCCAAAACTTTGTGAACATCTCCCCAGAGGTGAGAGCTGATGCTTTCCCTCGATCTCCTAGTCTTTATCTTGGATCCCCTTATAGTCATTTCTAACTGCTTAGAACAGGTACATTATCTTTAAATCTTGAACCGTATCTTGGCCTTGCTTTGACACTCTCTAAAGAGTCACTATGGGCAGTTTCTCCAGCACTAACTACCTACATTTAGCTATTGAACTCACGAAATTCACCACCTGTCTGGGCCTTCTGGGAGAAGGCAGATCACTGCTCAAACACCTATAAACCATCAGGACTGTGCTCAGAGCTTTCATTACATCATCGTATATCATAAGAGGAAAGAGTTTCTTCAACCACTTTATCATGGGGGTTTTCTTTTCTTTTTTTAAAAAATCATTCCGCTGACTTTAATGTTTCTGATAGTATTATTGAATATTTACTACACACAAAGAACATTTTTAACATTCGTGCAAAGTACAAAACTGCACGACGCTGCTGTGTTCCCCAACCCCAGAGGTGGACGTGACCACCATGCAGCTGCCGCGCAGCTGTGAGCAGGTGGAGGTCACTCCCACACCTTTCCGGGAGCCTGGGCAGCCTGGCACTGCTGATGGGTATTTTCTTTACAAGCATGAGTGCGTCAATGAATTATCTTAGCCATATAGGTTAAAAAGGAAGTGAAAGGGCTGTATCCGAACTGTTATGTTTTTACGGTTCCTAGGATACTCCCAGATGTCAGTTATCATGTTCCACTTAAGGGGCCCTCTTGACCAGGGAGTGTTGGTAATGGCTGTTGCTGACTCACAGTCTTGAAGGCAGGAGGTATGTGGAGAAGGACCATGGCACCATGGCTTAGATGGTTGAGTCTGACCTTGGCACCATCAGATGGCTCAGATGGTTGAATCAGACCTTGGGTCTGAATCCTGCTCTATTTTTTGCTATTTGTGTGCCATTAGATAAGTCCTTTATCCTCCTAAGCCTCCATGTCTTCATTTGAAAAAATGAGGATCATAATAGAATTTACCTAAAAAAATTGTTATAGAGTAAAAGGAGAAAATTAATAAATTGTCTAATAAAATAAATGTAACCATTGCCTTGATTTCCACTTCTGTGTATTTTCCAGACAATAAAGGCTCCCCCGTTTTGCAGCAAGCAGAGGTAGAACTCATTGACCAAACCCTCTGTGTTTCCACCTATGGCATCATCACTTCGAGGATGCTCTGTGCGGGTGTCATGTCAGGCAAGAAAGATGCTTGCAGAGTAAGTCATCTTATGTTTTCTTTGCCTAACATGTTGTACTTTCCATAAATGCTTTCATGTTTAATCTATACCATACTGGGTAATAATAATAATGGCAATAACTCTGGCAGGTGATTGCCTTAATTCAGATACTAATTATAATCCACTTGTCTGAGATGAGGGAAAGGTGATTAAATACTAATTGGATCTGTAAAACTCATTTTCTAGTCCCATGTATTTTTCTCCAACAGTTAGAATAGGGTCAGCATTTATCATTTTGCCATGGAGAAGGAAATGGCAACCCACTCCAGTGTTCTTGCCTGGAGAATCCCAAGGACGAAGGAGCCTGGTGGGCTGCCGTCTATGGGGTCGCACAGAGTCGGACACGATTGAAGCGACTTAGCAGCAGCAGCAGCAGCAACATGGTTGTCTTATACCAGAAACTAAAAAACATAGCAAGATGCTCACACACAGTGTTTTAGGATTGCTACCCATTTCCCTAGCAGTGGCTGTGTACCTTCTAAAATAACAAGTATTTTATTCACTTACTCCTTTGACACACAGGCTGGGGGAAAGAAAAGAGGAGTGGGAAAGGTGACTGGAGGCCTCCTGACAGTGGTGAAGTTGAAGGTCACCTTTGGGGGGATATTTCTATGGGTCTCAGATTCCAATCTATGCAGATACCTATATGATTCCCAAAAAGTGAGCAGATGTTTTAGAGGATGAGCCCGTGCAGGAGACTAGGTTCCATCCCTGGGTCAGGAACATCCCTTTGAGGGCAGCATGGCAACCTATTCCAGTGTTGTTGCCTGGAGAATCCCATGGACAGAGGAGCCTGGTGGGCTACAATTCCTGGGGTTGTGAAGGGTCAGACATAACTGAGCACACATGCAGGCAGAGGAGTTGTTCCCACATCTTTCCACAACCTTAGACACTGTGCTACAAAACCTCAGTTATAAAAATGACTTCTATCTTCTGAATTCCTATTTTGTGGCAAGGACTATGCTAGGATCTTTACACAAATTCATTCAAATTATTCTTTCATCCACATCTTATACAAGAGGAAACTGGGGCACAGAGAGCCTAAGTCAGCTAGTTGAGCTGGGATTTGAACTCTTATCTCTGAAAGCTACTGTATTTTGGGTGCTACCTGCAGGTAGTTGGTTATATAGTCCTGTTCTTCATAGCTACCAAGGTTTAGAGGTTAAATGAGGCTTCAGAGAGTTGGTGTGCGAACAGTTAAAATAAAAAGATTCCAGTCTCTCTACTACTTAGAATTTACCTAATCAGGTTTAGAATTGTGAGGGTGGCATCCAAGGACAAATCTGGAATGCTTTTTTTAACTTTGCCTCTGAGTAGGCAGCTTTAGGGCTTCCCTGGTGGCTCAGATATTTCTCCCGGCAATATTGATTCCAGCTTGTGTTTCTTCCAGTCCAGCGTTTCTCATGATGTACTCTGCATATAAGTTAAATAAACAGGGTGACAATATACAGCCTTGACGTACTCCTTTTCCTATTTGGAACCAGTCTGTTGTTCCATGTCCAGTTCTAACTGTTGCTTCCTGACCTGCATACAGATTTCTCAAGAGGCAGATCAGGTGGTCTAGTATTCCCATCTCTTTCAGAATTTTCCACAGTTGATTGTGATCCACACAGTCAAAGGCTTTGGCATAGTCAATAGAGCAGAAATAGATGTTTTTCTGGAACTCTTGTTTTTTCCATGATCCAGAGGATATTGGCAATTTGATCTCTGGTTCCTCTGCCTTTTCTAAAACCAGCTTGAACATCTGGAAGTTCACAGTTCACATATTGCTGAAGCCTGGCTTGGAGAATTTTGAGCATTACTTTACTAGCGTGTGAGATGAGTGCAATTGTGTAGTAGTTTGGGCATTCTTTGGCATTGCCTTTCTTTGAGATTGGAATGAAAACTGACCTTTTCCAGTCCTGTGGCCACTGCTGAGTTTTCCAAATTTGCTGGCATATTGAGTGCAGCACTTATGGCAGAAAGTGAAGAGGAACTAAAAAGCCTCTTGATGAAAGTGAAAGTGGAGAGTGAAAAAGTTGGCTTGAAGCTCAACATTCAGAAAACTAAGATCATGGCATCTGGTCCCATCACTTCTTGGGAAATAGATGGGGAAACAGTGGAAACAGTGTCAGACTTTATTTTTCTGGGCTCCAAAATCACTGCAGATGGTGACTGGGGCCATGAAATTAAAAGATGCTTACTCCTTGGAAGGAAAGTTATGACCAACCTAGATAGCATATTCAAAAGCAGAGACATTACTTTGCCAACAAAGGTTCGTCTAGTCAAGGCTATGGTTTTTCCTGTGGTCATGTATGGATGTGAGAGTTGGAATGTGAAGAAGGCTGAGCACCGAAGAATTGATGCTTTTGAACTGTGGTGTTGGAGAAGACTCTTGAGAGTCCCTTGGACTGCAAGGAGATCCAACCAGTCCATTCTGAAGGAGATCAGCCCTGGGATTTCTTTGGAAGGAATGATGCTAAAGCTGAAACTCCAGTACTTTGGCCACCTCATGCGAAGAGTTGACTCATTGGAAAAGACTCTGATGCTGGGAGGGATTGGGGGCAAGAGGAGAAGGGGACGACAGAGGATGAGATGGCTGGATGGCATCACTGACTGGATGGACGTGAGTCTCAGTGAACTCCGGGAGTTGGTGATGGAACAGGGAGGCCTGGTGTGCTGTGATTCATGGGGTCACAAAGAGTTGGACATGACTGAGCGACTGATCTGATCTGGTGGCTCAGATGGTAAACAATCAGCTTGCGATGCAGGTAGACCCAAGTTCAATCCCTGGGTCGGGAAGATCCCCTGGAGAAGGGAATGGCTACCCACTTCCAGTGTTCTTGCCTGGAGAATCCCAGTGGACTACAGTCCATGAGGTTGCAAAGAGTCAAACATGACTAAGCACTCACAAACACCTTTAGCTGAAAATAAAATTTCAGGTATTATACTTTAAATAATGAACACTGTAGAAATTCTATTTAAACATTGAATTATTTCAGCCTTTGCTTTTGGAATTAAGATACTAGAAAGGGCTCTCAAGTGAGAGTGATTTCTCTGTAACAACTATCAGCCAGTGATCCTTGGGGTTGTGTCATTGGACTTTGCCAACTAAAGCGGGTCTCCTTTCCTTTTTTCCTCACAGCCATGAGCCAACACTGAAGTGTCATGGCATAGAGGTAGAAGTCAACCAATCCTCTAAGATAACCATGCCTCAAAAGGTTATTGTGAAGATTAAATGACCCAAAACAGTGCTTAGCACATACTACCACTAAATGAAAGTGAAAGTCACTCAATCATGTACAAGTCGTCCTGATCCTCCCTTGTAGTATACCGAACACCTTCCAACCTGGGGGGCTCATCTGGTGTCATATAGTTTCATGTTTTCAGACTGCTCATGGGGTTTTCATGGCAGGAATATTGGAGTGGTCTGCCATCCCCTCTTCCAGTGGACCATGTTTTGTCAGAACTCTCCACTATGACCTGGTCATCTTGGGTGGCCCTGCACAGCATGGCTCATAGCTTCATTGAGTTATGCAAGCCCTTTCACCATGACAAGGCTGTGAACCAGGAAGAAGCAAAAGGTTATTATGAGGATTCAATGACCCAAAATAGTGCTTAGCACATCCCAGCACTAAATAAATGTTAGCTATTATTATTACTATTACTACTACCACTATTTTTATTATTGAGATTTTCTATTTGTTTGGAGGTATGTGAAAGTTGATTCCTTTGCAAGAATCTTCAAGTGTTACTCCTGGCCTAAAGAATCAAGTTTCTTATGATGAATGCACCTTTTTGATTACAGGAAAAATAATTCTAAAATGACATTAGAAATTTCACATTGTTTCTTGATACTTCCCCAAACTGCATAGGAATTAGCTAAGAACCCTGTCAGACTGGGAGTTTGAACACAATTCATTAGGCACTTTAATAACAAAATTGACAACTGTGGAACAAAAATACTTTTTACTTAACGTTATCTTCTTCTATAGGGAGATTCAGGTGGACCTTTATCCTGTCGAAGAAAGAGTGATGGAAAATGGATTTTGACTGGCATTGTTAGCTGGGGTCATGGATGTGGAAGACCAAACTTTCCTGGTGTTTACACAAGGGTGTCAAACTTTGTTCCCTGGATTCATAAATATGTCCCTTCCCTTTTGTAATTGTGCAAGTTTGATTTTTGACTGTGTTTTATGTGATAAATTCTTTTAAAAGGAATGCAGTAAGTGTCAATAAAATGAGATAATTTTTTTCTTCTGGAAATTTCAGATTGCATACATTTGGTATTGATTGAAAGATAGAAAGATTAATATGTATTTTATTCCAAGAAAAATTGTATCTAGGATACAGCTGTATTCATTCTTAGGGATCAAAGGGCCCTCGATTCAGGAATGGAAGAAAACCAATGTAATGTCATGAACCAAGCCTCTAAAATGATAAGTCGGTGAGATGTTCAGGAATCCACACCTTAATTTATGTTCCTATTCAAGGGCAGATATTTATAAAGATCTAGGTAAAAATGATTTATTGAAATAAGTTCCATAAAAAAAGCCACACCTGATCTTTGGTGTTCTAATGGAATGTATAAAATGACTCCTTCACAAATGCAAATAAAGGCAAACTCTGTTACTGGCAGAGGAAATACCTATATTGTCATTTTCTAATATTTGGTCTAACCATATCATAGGGACATTTTTTCAGCAATAACACAGTAGTATTGTGTGCAGAGAAACCATCAAACAGCTAACAAAACTAACAATTAGTACTTTTCATTAAAATGATAGAATGAAGCATTGTGGTAGAAGGATTGAAACCATTTACATGGGATTTTAAAAAATTGTGGCAAGGCTGGCCAACAATTGAAAGACAAAAGAGTTTTTGGATGATTGTTTTGAAAGGGAAAATTTTCAGAAATCATCTAACTTCTGATCCTTTTATAAAACTCAAATGGCCAAGATTTTCTTTTATTTTCAGAGCCTTATAATATCTAGCATAGTTGTAAATCTATAGTACATGCTCAGTACATCACAGTTATTGATTTATTTTGTCCTGATTTAGTGTGTTTCACACTTTATCTCAGAATAAACTTTTCATTAAAAGAGGCCAGACTTAACAATATCACCAAATAGATAAAAAAAGCAGAAAGAAGAATGATATTATTTTTTTCCCTGGGACTAAGTCAAAAAAGTAATAGCAATGCTATTTTTTTGGTAGGGCTCAAAATAGTGGGACTGGTTTTCATAGGACTTCAGAAAATCTTAATGTAACAGCAGAAGAAGAGAGAGCAAAAGGTGTCATAACCAGGATCAGATAGTAAGACTGAACTCTGAATATGATTTCCCTGAGATAGTGAATAGTTTCCAGTTTGCAAAACATATTTTGATTTACTAAAAGACTATTTCCTTCAGAAATATCCATTCTGATATCCATTTTAAAATATCAATTTTAATGATACCCTCTGAATAGATCTTTCCAGATTCATTATCTGGCTGTATGCTATGCTCTGCTAAGTCACTTCAGTCATGTCCGACTCTGTGCGACCCCATAGACGGCAGCCCACCAGGCTCCCTCATCCCTGAGATTCTCCAGGCAAGAACACTGGAGTGGGTTGCCATTTCCTTCTCCAATGCATGAATGTGGCATAGTACAATTCAGAGGGCCAAGTCACCACTTAATCCACAAATGGGAACTTAGCTACTGAATCCACTGCAGAGAAGAGCAAATTAGGCTGACAGTTCTTAAAGCCAAGGTTTGTTTTGCCTCATAATGCTGTGACCTAGGTACATGGTGAATTGTACTTTTTATTTATGACCATTTCTAAGGAAATTTGTTATTCAACAGAATATTTCACAACTTGATATAAGTTTATGATCTCAGTTGGGAAATGAAGGATGGCTGGCATGATCTTTCAGATTCATCAGAGAGAGTTTTCAAACCACACACACTTGGTACCATTCTAAGCACTAGCTGGTGCTAATGTGAGTGTACCACGTTCCTCATCAGTGCAGAGATGGAGGAGAGGTTGAGAAACCCTAGCCTAACTTACTTGGCTATTTCATGCCAAGATGCCTTTATAACCCGAACAGTGTGGAAATATTTACTTCATTCTTGCAAAAGTGTGAGTAGAGGCAAATTCCAAGATTGGTTTATTTAGCAGTGGGGAATGGTCTCCAAAAATAAAGACTGGAGCATTTTCATGTGTCAGACTACTGAGGAGAATTTGTAGGGACTCCTGGCCTCCTTCACAATGCCTCAATAACTGCAAAATGAAACATTACAAGCCAACCGACTGTTTCTCAGTTGTGTTCTGCTTGATTATTCTGCATGCCTGAGCCAACTGCTGATGTTCAGCATAGTACTGCTTGCCATCTGACAACATATGGGTACAAACTGTGGTGCGTTGAAAAGGCGTAAATCTATTTGAAGCTAATGAGATGCTTTACTGATGTCACTTTAACGGTGTTACTTTTTGTTTTATATGATAACCATTTGGGAAATTACTTGCTCTTACAAGAGATGAAGAAAGAAGAACAAGTATTATGACGAGAAAAGCAAAACTGAACATTTTATACAGGTCAGCAAGTCTTGGCAAGGAGCATGTTTTAATTTTTTAATGTTATTTACATTTGACAACTTGAACGAACTAAAGTAATTGAGTCAATAATAATTTTTAGATTATATTAAAAAGAACTATTTGTGCAAGAACACTACACTTTTTGAAAGCACATTTAAAGAGGTATTTATGAAAGGACAATATCCTTTAAAAAGCCACCCCTATAGAAGTTTTGAAGAAAATGCAAAAACAAATCTAGATAGAATTTGGTTCCTCATTCACAAATCCTAAACCTTCAAGAATTATTTAATCTAAATTTGGTTCTACCTCCAGGGAGAAGCACTTCTTTCTAACTCCTTCCGAATCCTTAGTTTAGAGTCAGACTGGCAGAGTGAAAAAAGTCCTCAAATAGAAATTGCAACATCCATATACATTCTAGGTCAGCTGGCTGGAGATGAAGAAATTTGCAGTTACCAGAAATCAGAACAAGTTACAAGTAAGAATTTAAGTAGTTCATTGTGAGTATATTGTGACATGTAGCAAGTGTCAGTAATCCAGAAAATATGATGGGACAGGAACACAAGTCAATATCAAAAGAAAATATATTCAGTATACAAAGGTTATTTCTGGGGGCAACAAATTTGGGGTGGGCAGGTTTTAGTTATAGAGATACTCATAGTCATGGAAAAGGAAGGAACATTGGGAATATTTACTGAGATTCTGCTTTTGTCAGGCACAGGGATAAATGCATTCTTTAATTGCCTCATTTAATCCTCCTAATTCTACTGGATAGGAACCATTTTATAAGGAGGAAAGAAGCGCATAGACTTTAAACAAGTAGTCCAAGAACACACAGATAGCGAGGGTTTAAATTTGATCCTAACTCTTCTTCAAAACCTATACTGCCATAGGGATGTCAACAGTGTACAAGGGCTAGGTTTATGAAATTCTGGAAATGCATTAGAATCTAGGTAAGAAAATATATAAGCCTCACTTCACTGTACTCAGAAGACATTGAGAAATCTGGTGTAGACTGTGCATGTGACAGGAAACAGTAGCTTTTTGATTCTCTGGAAGAGTGAAGGAGATTTTTAGACATCTGCTCATGGAGAACCCAGGCTTGGAAGATAGCTACAATCCATTTGACACGGCAGAGGGAATCTCTCACTGAGACTGAGCTTTTATGGGAAAAGTTCCCTGGGGCTGGGTAAGAATAGGAGTTGGGGTTTGAAAGGTTTTAATGGTTCTAATCAGGGCTTCCTTGGTGGCTCAGTCGAAAGAATCCACCTGCCAATGCAGGAGATGAGAGTTTGATCCTTGGGTCAGTAAGATCCTTTGGAGAAGGACATACCCACTCCAGTATTCTTGCCTGAAAAATCCCACGGACGGAGGAGCTGGTGGGCAATAATTCAGGGTTTGTGCGAGCTCATTTGTGCCCGACTTTTTGAGACCTTATGGACTGTAACCCACTAGACTCCTCTGTCCATGTAATTTACTGCTGCTACTGCTGCTAAGTCGCTTCAGTCGTGTCCAACTCTGTGTGACCTCATAGACGGCAGCCCACTAGGCTCTACCGTCCCTGGGATTCTCCAGGCAAGAATACTGGAGTGGGTTGCCTAGTTCCTTCTCCAATAGGCAAGAATATTGGAGAGGGTTACCATTTTCTTCTCCAGGGTATCTTCCTGACCCAGGGACTGAAACTCCATCTCCTGCATCTCTTGCATTGCAGGTAGATTCTTTACTACTGAGCCATCAGGGAATCCCTGGGGTAACAAAAGTGTTGGACATGGCTTAGCAACTAAACAACAATACAACAATGGTTCTGGTTGGGGTCTAGCAAATTGTCATTTCAGAGACTAGTCCAGTTAATCAACACTTATAGAGGGCCCTGTGCTGGATAGATTCCAGGAGTTTAAACAAATGGAGGAGACAGACAAGGAAAAAAATATTGCTGTTCATACTCCATTTCAGCCATTCTGGAATCATTAGTGGTTCTCAGACAGTAAACGTCAAACAGCCTCCAGCCTCAGGTCCTTTGTCCTGGAGTTCCTTCTTTTTTTCAGCAATCTGTACAGCTAAATTCCCCTATCATCTTTAACTCTTTGCTCAAATTTCATTTTCTTAATGAAGCCTTAGTTGGCCACCCAATTTATAATCATAGCTCCCAACCTCCACCACTCAGCTCTCCAGCCTCCCTTACTCTGCTTGTCTTTTCCACAGCACACATCATCTTCGAATATTCTAGAAATATTATTTACATTTGCTTCCCATCAATAAAAATTAGCCTCACAATGGCAATGAGTTTGTTTTATTCAGCTGTCTCTTCAGACACATCTCAAGCACCCAGAAGAATGCCTGAAACATAGCAATCACTCGGTACTACCGGTTGAATGAAATTAGACTGGATATGTGACATAGTTAGCCCAGGAACTACACGTATTGGTAGCAGAGAACAGTGTGGATAACTTGGTGAAGGAGGGGAATCAGAGAAAGTTTAGTGGGAAAAAGTGTGTTTCAGCTAAGATTTAAAGATATATGGAAGTTCTCCATACAGAAATGGGCTGGAGTGGAAGAAAAAACATTTCAAGCAGAGGGAACACCATTCACAAAGAAGTAGGGGAAGCAACAGAGTGGGGGAGGGTGAGAGCCAACCAGGAAGAGGAATGTGGTTAGGCCAGAGGAATCTACTAACTACTGAATGTCTGAGAAGATAAACTGGAAGTTGGTTATTGCAGGGAAAGGTATACGAGCGGGTTCCTCTCTCTTTGCACTTCTGATTCATTCTCTGCTCTGAGCCTGGGAGGCTGACCCCCATCCTCCATCACCAATTTCCAGTGGGAGTAACAGGCAGGCTCCTGGCAGTTGGGGAGAAAATCAGAGTATTTTTTCTTGTTGGACCATATAGCTTCCCAGGTGGCACTGGTGGTAAAAACAAAACAAAACAAAACAAAACAAAACAAAAACCCACCTGCCAATGCAAGAGATGTAAGAGGCTCAGGTTCCATCCCTGGGTTGGAAAGATACCCTGGAGAAGGGCATGGCAATACACTCCAGTATTTTTGCCTAAAGAATCCCAGGGACAGAGAATCCTGGCAGGCTACAGTCCATAGGGTTGCACAGAGTTAGACGTGACGGAAGCGACTTAGCATGCACGCATGCACTGCTAGACCACGGTCCTGGCAGTGGCTACAAATGCAGATCCTGTCACAACAGTACAACTTAATGGCTCTGGTTTTTAATCAGGCTCTACTCCCTTTTAGGCCTTAGGGTACAAAGGGCTTTCTGCTGTTGCTAGTCCTTGGGTGCCTCAGCACCCCTTCTTGGTTCCCTTAACCCTTGCTCCTTCATTAAAAATCTTCTTAAAGAATTCTAGCTGAGAATGCAGACTGAGTCCTGCAAGATCTGCCTTTTAGAGTAGAAAAAGCAGAAGCCAATGCCATCCAGCAGCTGATTGGCTACAGTTAGCTGGACCCCATCTGGCAGGCTGATGGAATCCCAAGTCCAAATGAGTCGGTAGCAGGCAAGAAACAATTAGAGAGATCGGATATTTAGGCAGTGTCTGAAGAGCAGGCATCAAGGATGCTGGATTTTTGGGCACAAGTCAGTGTCTTCTGAAATGGAGCTAATTTTTATGCCACCTGTCTACAATGCAAACTTATCTCATTATGTGTGTTTGTTGGAGACAGGGGTGAGAAATAGGGAAGCAAGCCGGTTCTCAGCACACACGCTGCTTAGCAAACAATTTCAGGCTCCTAAAACCAGAAGTTCTGAACCATGGACTGTGGATTGTGGGTTGGTGCATAATTTTTTCCTCAGATTGTGTGTGTGTATGTATGTGTGTATGTGTGTGTATATGTGTATATGTGGTGTTGGTGGTGCTGGGAGTAATGGTGGGGTACCTGTGACTCCTCTTCTCAAAGGCATTTAATAATTACCAAGGTTTATGAATGTTTGCTGTGTATGTCTGACTGCTTTGCTGACATCAACTCTTTTAATCCTGGCAACAACTCCATTAGGTGGGGATTAACATTAGGTCAACTTTCCAGATGAGAAAATTCAGCACAGAGAGCTGAAGCCCAAGGTCTCGAAGTTCGGAACCCCTCTCGAAGTGAGAGGGGATTAGTCTAGGCATCCTGGTTCCGGAGCCTGCAGTCCCCTTCTCTACTCATCAATGTGTGTTGGCCTGACTCTGGACTCAAAAAGAAAGAGTGGGTTAGTGTGTATTAGTCACCTTCATTTGCTCAGTGCCTTGCACGATGGCTGGCACTCAGGAGAGTTATACGTTCATTGTTGCTGTTGTTCAGTCATTCAGTCATGTCCGACTCTTTGTGACCCCATGAACTGCAGCATGCCAGGCTTCCCTGTCCTTCACCATCTCCCAGATCTTGCTCAAACTCACCTCCATTGAGTCGGTGATGCCATACAACAACCTTATCCTCTGTCGTCCCCTTCTCCTGATGTCCCAGCATCAGGATCTTTTCCAGTGAGTCGGCTCTTATCATCAGGTGCCCAAAGTATTGGAGCTTCAGCTTCAGCATCAGTCCTTTCAATGAATATTCAGGGTTGATTTCCTTTAGGATTGACTGGTTTGACCTTCTTGCAGTCCAAGGGATTCTTAACAGTCTTCTCCAAACTTCAGTTTTAAAGTGTCAATTCTTTGGCACTCAGCCTTCTTTATGGTCAGCTCTCACATTCATACATGACTACTGGAAAAACCATAGCTTTGACTATATGGACTTTTGTCCGCAAAGTAATGTCTCTTTTTATATGTGGTCTTGAATCAAGGCAGATTGGAAGTGGTCAAACAAGAGATGGCAAGAGTGAATGTGGACATTCTAGGAATCAGCGAACTGAAATGGACTGGAATGGGTGAATTTAATTCAGATGACCATTATATCTACTACTGCGGGCAGGAATCCCTCAGAAGAAATGGAGTGGCCATCATGGTCAACAAAAGAGTCCGAAATGCAGTACTTGGATGCAACCTCAAAAACGACAGAATGATCTCTGTTTGTTTCCTAGGCAAACCATTCAATATCACAGTAATCCAAGTCTATGCCCCAACCAGTAACGCTGAAGAAGCTGAAGTTGAACGGTTCTATGAAGAACTACAAGACCTTTTAGAACTAACACCCAAAAAAGATGTCCTTTTCATTATAGGGGACTGGAATGCAAAAGTAGGAAGTCAAGAAACACCTGGAGTAACAGGCAAATTTGGCCTTGGAATACACAGTGAAGCAGGGCAAAGACTAATACAGTTTTGCCAAGAAAATGCACTGGTCATAACAAACACCCTCTTCCAACAACACAAGAGAAGACTCTCTACATGGACTTCACCAGATGGTCAACATCAAAATCAGATTGATTATATTCTTTGCAGCCAAAGATGGAGAAGCTCTATACAGTCAGCAAAAACAACACCAGGAGCTGACTGTGGATCAGACCATGAACTCCTTATTGCCAAATTCAGACTTAAATTGAGGAAAGTAGGGAAAACCACTAGACCATTCAGGTATGACCTAAATCAAATCCCTTATGATTATACAGTGGAAGTGAGAAATAGATTTAAGGGCCTAGATCTGATAGAGTGCCTGATGAACTATGGAATGAGGTTCGTGACATTGTACAGGAGACAGGGATCAAGACCATCCCCTTGGAAAAGAAATGCAAAAAAGCAAAATGGCTGTCTGGGGAGGCCTTACAAATAGCTGTGAAAAGAAGAGAAGGGAAAAGCAAAGGAGAAAAGGAAAGATATAAACATCTGAATGCAGAGTTCCAAAGAATAGCAAGAAGAGATAAGAAAGTCTTTTTCAGCGATCAATGCAAAGAAATAGAGGAAAACATCAGAATGGGAAAGACTAGAGATCGCTTCAAGAAAATCAGAGATACCAAAGGAACATTTCATGCAAAGATGGGCTCAATAAGGGACAAAATGGTATGGACCTAACAGGAGCAGAAGATATTAAGAAGAGATGGCAAGAGTACACAGAGGAATTGTACAAAAAAGATCTTCACAACCCAGATAATCACAATGGTGTGATCACTGACCTAGAGCCAGACATCCTGGAATGTGAAGTCAAGTGGGCCTTAGAAAGCATCACTACGAACAAAGCTAGTGGAGGTGATGGAATTCCAGTTGAGCTATTTCAAATCCTGAAAGATGATGCTGTGAAAGTGCTGCACTCAATATACCAGCAAATTAGGAAAACTCAGCAGTGGCCACAGGACTGGAAAAGGTCAGTTTTCATTCCAATCCCAAAGCAAGGCAATGCCAAAGAATGCTCAAACTACTGCATAATTGCACTCATCTCACACACTAGTAAAGTAATACTCAAAATTCTCCAAGCCAGGCTTCAGCAATATGTGAACCGTGAACTTCCTGATGTTCAAGCTGGTTTTAGAAAAGGCAGAGGAACCAGAGATCAAATTGCCAACATCCGCTGGATCATGGAAAAAGTAAGAGAGTTTCAGAAAAACATCTATTTCTGCTTTATTGACTATGCCAAAGCTTTTGACTGTGTGGATCACAATAAACTGTGGAAAATTCTGAAAGAGATGGGAATACCAGACCACCTGATCTGCCTCTTGAGAAATCTGTATGCAGGTCAGAAAGCAACAGTTAGAACTGGACATGAAACAACGGACTGGTTCCAAATAGGAAAAGGAGTACGTCAAGGCTGTATATTGTCACCCTGTTTATTTAACTTATATGCAGAGTACATCATGAGAAACGCTGGACTGGAAGAAGCACAAGCTGGAATCAAGATTGCCGGGAAAAATATCAATAACCTCAGATATGCAGATGACACCACCCTTATGGCAGAAAGTGAAGAGGAACTAAAAAGCCTCTTGGTGAAAGTGAAAGAGGAGTGTGAAAAAGTGGGTTTAAAGCTCACATTCAGAAAACTAAGATCATGGCATCTGGTCCCATCCCTTCATGGGAAATAGATGGGGAAACAGTGGAAACAGTGTCAGACTTTATTTTTCTGGGCTCCAAAATCACTGCAGATGGTGACTGCAGCCATGAAATTAAAAGACGCTTACTCCTTGGAAGGAAAGTTATGACCCACCTAGATAGCATATTCAAAAGCAGAGACATTACTTTGCCAACAAAGGTTCGTCTAGTCAAGGCTATGGTTTTTCCTGTGGTCATGTATGGATGTGAGAGTTGGAATGTGAAGAAGGCTGAGGGCCGAAGAATTGATGCTTTTGAACTGTGGTGTTGGACAAGACTCTTGAGAGTCCCTTGGACTGCAAGGAGATCCAACCAGTCCATTCTGAAGGAGATCAGCCCTGGGATTTCTTTGGAAGGAATGATGCTAAAGCTGAAACTCCAGTACTTTGGCCACCTGATGTGAAGAGTTGACTCATTGGAAAAGATTCTGATGCTGGGAGGGATTGGGGGCAGGAGGAGAAGGGGACAACAGAGGATGAGATGGCTGGATGGCATCACTGACTGGATGGACGTGAGTCTGGGTGAACTCCGGGAGTTGGTGTTGGACAGGGAGGCCTGGGGGTCGAAAAGAGTCGGACACAACTGAGCGACTGATCTGATCTGATCTTATCTGAATGGCACCCCACTCCAGTACTCTTGCCTCGAAAATCCCATGGGAAGAGGAGGCTGGTAGGCTGCAGTCCATGGGATCACTAAGAGTCAGACACGACTGAGCGACTTCACTTTCACTTTTCACTTTCATGCATTGGAGAAGGAAATGGCAACCCACCACAGTGTTCTTGCCTGGAGAATCCCAGGGACGGGGGAGCCTGGTGGGTTACCGTCTATGGGGTCGCACAGAGTCGGACACGACTGAAGTGACTTAGCAGCGGCAACAGGTTTATCATAACTTTTCTTCCAAGGAGCAAGAGTCTCTTGATTTCATGGCTGCAGTCACCATCCACAGTGGTTTTGGAGCCCAAGAAAATAAAGTCTTATACTGTTTTCATTGTTCCCCCATCTATTTGCCATTAAGTGATCAGATTAAATGAATGAAATTTTGCTAGGCAGTGAAAGCTGGAGCAAGCCTTGGCAACAGACAGCTCCTCGGGGAGGATGGAATGTCCATCTATGTCAAAGCCCAAAGCCCAATCAGGCCACCCGCTCAGCTTCGGCTTTGTATTGAACTGTGCGAATTGAAAACGGCAGAGCAGGCAGCGCCCTGAACAAACCAGAAAAACAGCCTTCTTCCGCAGTGCACCTGAGCTCACAGCTGGGAATGCCTTGGCGCCTGGAGGGAGCGAGGCGCGCTTCCCCCGCGCTAAAGGCAGCGCCCCGCCCCGTCGAGCCCCTCCTACTACCCGAGGCCTCCCCGCCCGGGGGTGGAGTGAGTAGCTCACTAGGCCACTTTGGACTCTGCACCCGCGGGTGTATGCGTACTGCTTCCTGGCGGGCTGTTTAGTCCCCCTTTGCCGGTTCATGGAGGGGGCCAGTCCCCCATCTCCAGGAAATGAGCTGGAGCTCTCGGTGATCCAAGGGCGGCCAGACGAGCAGACGCCTCTCAATGGAGTCGTCCAGGGCATCCTTTCTTTAGCCGAGGAGCCCTGTCCAGTCCAGGTAAGGTCTCCTTGGCTCTGGCCGCTGTTATCCTGGCTCTAAGCCAGGCTGCAGGCCAGGACCCGGGTGTGGCAGGACACAGTTTCAGGTTTCCAGACAGCTCCCGGGGCGCAGCCTAGCCCCTGCGTCCGTGGTGCGCTCTGGAAAGTTCTGAATGGAGCAGACACCGAAATGCCCTCCAGCCTGAGCCTTCCCTCGGATCCCTCCGACTCAGGGAAATTAAAGAGTTTTATCTGGGAAGTGTGCGCTCTTCTCTTCAGAGAGAATCACCAGAGGTAGAGGTGGTTTTGAAAATTTTTTTAACTTTCAAAAATCCACACCCCCCACACCTCGGTGCAAAGAATTAGAAATGATAACTGGAGTCCTCTTTTCTTGAGAATCTCTTAGCCTTCCTTTTCTATACTGCCTTGCCACTTGTTCTCCTACCACTCCCTCACCCCCAGCCTTCATCCACTGCCCACTATCATCCATCTTTGCTAACCATCCCCTGGGTCCACACTTTATGTCTTCGCCCAGTCTGGCCATTTGGTTTCACAGAAAGAGATGTAGGGGAGAAGGGAGAAAAAGGCAAGAGAAGGAAATGGTAACCCACTCCAGTATTCTTGTCTGGAGAATCCCACGGACAGAGGAGCCTGGCCGGCTGCAGTCCAAGGGGTCGCAAAGAATCTGCTACTGAAGCGACTTAGCACTTAGCACAGAGGACTGGGGTGGGGGTGGGGGTGGAGTGAACTTGCCCTGCTTAACTCAGTTTCCAGGTTCGTGCTTTGGCCTCATTTCAGTTTCTGAGAAAGTCGCTGGTGATGTTTAGACAGAACTCTTTTCTGATTCAGCCCTAACAGTGACAGGAAACTTATTCATTCTCATCAAATGCTTGTAAAACAGCAGAGACTTTGAATTCTACCTTCTGATTAACTCTTCAAACTGACTTGATGTTTACTAGGTATATGGACCTCCCCATGTATATACATATGCTTCCAACCTGACCTTTCTGGGTCCCTCTCCTCCACTCCTATTTCTTTGACTGTTCAGCTGTTAATTTAAGGGGTAAACAGGAAATTCAGAAGTTGAAAGCATTGCTTTTGCCTTCTTCTTGATTCCTAGAAATAATGTAAAGTCTGCTTTTATAGGTACCCTGGAGAGTAATTTGGTACTTTATATTTGAATGAAAGATGAACGCCATAGGACAATGAATGTTGAAGAAAGATGATTTGATCTCTGTGTATGTGGTTGTAATGGCGGACTTGCTTGGGTGGACTTGTATGGGTCCTCCAAGGCAGTGTCAGGGAGTGGGAATTGGGAGTACTTGCCTTGTGTTGGGTAGACCCAGGAACCCCAGGGACTGCATGGTTTGGGACTGAATCCAGACATCTGAGTTCTGGTGACACCTTCCCTACTAAAAGGTGTGTCCCGAGGCAAGAAACTAAGGTCTATGTTTTCTTTTCCCAGCTGTCAACTGACGGTAATGTAATGTGGCCAACCAGTCTTCTCTGTGAGCCTGGGAATTCACATTGAAGACAGTGGAGGAGCCGGACATATATAGGGTGTCAGTATTTTATTATCATTTAGTACCTACCTGGTAGAGATTGCTCTTTCATGTTTTAATTACTTCCTTGTTAGCCAGGTATATACAGATATCTGAGATTTCCTTGTGAACTAGCTTTGTAAGTCACTGAATAGGAAAGCTGTGTGAGGAACAGAATGGTGTGCAGATGAGGGTTACATCAGCATTTGGAGAACATTCTAGAAATGCTTGAAGAGGAAAAACTTTAGAAAAGAGAAAAAAATCCTCATCTAATGTGTTGATCATTCTCCTCGGTTCCATAGCATCAGTGGAAGTGTATTTTAAATTGAAAAGTCAACAAATGTAGCATAAGCATGAGATACAGACTTTAAGAATTTGGTGTGTTCAGTTCAGTTCAGTTTAGTCGCTCAGTCATGTCTGACTCTTTGTGACCCTATGAATCGAAGCATGCCAAGCCTCCCTGTCCATCACCAACTCCCGGAGTTCACCCAGACTCACATCCATCGAGTCAGTGATGTCATCCAGCCATCTCATCCTCTGTCGTCCTCTTCTCCTCTTGCCCCCAATCCCTCCCAGCATCAGAGTCTTTTCCAGTGAGTCAACTCTTCGCATGAGGTGGCCAAAGTACTGGAGTTTCAGCTTCAACATCAGTCCTTCCAGTGAACACCCAGGGCTGATCTCCTTCAGAATGGACTGGTTGGATCTCCTTGCAGTCCAAGGGACTCTCCAGAGGCTTCTCCAACACCACAGTTCAAAAGCATCAATTCTTCAGTGTTCAGCTTTCTTCACAGTCCAGCTCTCACATCCATACATGACCACAGGAAAAACCATAGCCTTCACTAGATGGAACTTTGTTGGCAAAGTAATGTCTCTGCTTTTGAATATGCTATCTAGGTTGGTCATAACTTTCCTTCCAAGGAGTAAGCGTCTTTTAATTTCATGGCTGCAGTCACCATCTGCAGTGATTTTGGAGCCCAGAAAAATAAAGTCTGACACTGTTTCCCCATCTATTTCCCAAGAAGTGATGGAACCAGATGCCATGATCTTCGTTTTCTGAGCTTTAAGCCAGCTTTTTCACTCTCCTCTTTCACTTTCATCAAGAGGCTTTTTAGTTCCTCTTCACTTTCTGCCATAAGGGTGGGGTCATCTGCATATCTGAGGTTATTGATATTTCTCCTGGCAATCTTGATTCCAACTTGTGCTTCTTCCCGTCCAGCGTTTCTCATGATGTACTCTGCATATAAGTTAAATAATCAGGGTGACAATATACAGCCTTGACGTACTCCTTTTCCTATTTGGAACCAGTCTGTTGTTCCATGTCCAGTTCTAACTGTTGCTTCTTGACCTGCATACAGATTTCTCAAGAGGCAGATCAGGTGGTCTGGTATTCCCATCTCTTTCAGAATTTTCCACAGTTTATTGTGATCCATACAGTCAAAGGCTTTGGCATAGTCAATAAAGCAGAAATAGATGTTTTTCTGGAGCTCTCTTACTTTTTCCATGATCCAGCGGATATTGGCAATTTGATCTCTGGTTCCTCTGCCTTTTCTAAAACCAGCTTGAACATCTGGAAGTTCATGGTTCACATATTGCTGAAGCCTGGCTTGGAGAATTTTGAGCATTACTTTATTAGCGTGTGAGATGAGTGCAATTATGCAGTAGTTTGAGCCTTCTTTGGCATTGCCTTGCTTTGGGAT
Source organism: Bos mutus (assembly GCF_027580195.1). Taxonomy (NCBI): domain Eukaryota; kingdom Metazoa; phylum Chordata; class Mammalia; order Artiodactyla; family Bovidae; genus Bos; species Bos mutus. The sequence goes on from NC_091617.1 coordinate 55,977,835, forward strand.
TGAAAAGAAAACTGACCTTTTCCAGTCCTGTGGCCACTGCTGAGTTTTCCAAATGTGCTGGCATATTGAGTGCAGCACTTTCACAGCATCATCTTTCAGGATTTGGAATAGCTCAACTGGAATTCTGTCACCTCCATTAGCTTTGTTCATAGTGATGCTTTCTAAGGCCCACTTGACTTCACATTCCAGGATGTCTGGTTCTAGGTCAGTGATCACACCATCGTAATTATCTGGGTCATGAAGATCTATACCGTGTATTAAGATTTCTGGTTTTGAAATGTAGCATAAGATCATGTGTTTTTATTAACCATATGTTTTGTACCTATCATGTGTCAAATACTTCTGCTACATAAATGCATTTAATTAGCACAACTAACTTCATTCTGATTTGACAAAGAGTGAAGAACTTGAGGTTCAGAGAAGTTACCAAAATCCTGAAGTTCGTTGGCTCTGAGATTGAACTCAGGCCTTTTAGGATTCAAACTTATGCTGGTTTTGTTGATTTATTTTATATGTGTGCATATATATGGAGAAGGCAATGGCACCCCACTCCAGGACTCTTGCCTGGAAAATCCCATGGACAGAGGAGCCTGGTAGGCTGCAGTCTATGGGGTTGCTGAGGGTCAGACACGACTGAGCGACTTCACTTTCACTTTTCACTTTAATGCATTGGAGAAGGAAATGGCAACCCACTCCAGTGTTCTTGCCTGGAGAATCCCAGGGATGGGGGAGCCTGGTGGGCTGCCGTCTACGGGGTCGCACACGACTGAAGCGACTTAGCAGCACCAGCAGCAGCATATATATGAAAAGTAAAAGTGTTAGTCTCTCAGTCTTGTCCGACTCTTTGCGACCCCGTGGACTGTAGCCCACCAGACTCCTCTGTCCATGGGATTCTCCAGACAAGAATATTGGAATGGGTAGCCATTCTCTTCTCCAGGGATCTTCCTGACCCAGGGATGGAACCTGGGTCTCCTGCATTGCAGGGAGATTCTTTACTATCTGAGCCACCAGGGAAGCACATTGTGTGTGTGTGTGTGTGCGTGTGTGTGTGTGTATATATATATATATTAATATGTACATCTAATTTGAATATATAGACATAATCACATAATTTATATTCATTTGTGTATAACTGCCTAAGTTATATACTATTACTGATTCTGTAAGTGATGGAACATAGGTGAAATATGAAGAGTTGAGTGGTGTATCAGGACTGATGAGGGAGTTACAGGCAGATGGGTAGATCGGTGAGGAGCAGGGAACAGTTTGGGCATCATTGGGAAGAAGACATCCCATATCATGGAGTATCTTCCTACCTGGAAGGGATATCTGAGGGAGTATTCAAGCGTCATGGGAAGAAGTTCTTTCCCTTTCTTAATTTGGGTTTGGAAATTGAAGGAAAAATTGTAAGCCATTGAACTTCACTTTGCCTACTGTCAGTGTAAATAGGGCAGTGTAGTTGGGTCAAAACTGGAAAAGCCATCAGGGATAATTGAGCCAGACTAGCTTTATTTTTTTTAAATCAATTATTTATTTGCCTGTGCCTAGTCTTAGTTGTGACACGTGGGATTTTTGATCTTCATTGCAGCGTATGAGATCTTCAGTTGCAGCCTGTGGATTTGGTTTCCTGACGAGGGATCGAACCTGGGCTGGCTGTGTTTAAAGCATGGAATCTTAGCCACTGAACCACCAAGGAAGTCCCAAGACTAGTTTTCTTTTATGGTTTATTACATGGACTCTGACCTCAGTTTTTAAACAGAAGTCCCAGAGACATTTTTAAGGATAGTAGCCTCATGATAATAATAACTATTAATTCAGTACATGGAGAGTTTTGAAGTGGGCAAGGCAGATTTGAATAAGTTGGATAAAAATTAGCCTATTGCCATGTGTTGTTTAGAATTTAGGACTAGGATCAACTGGCTCTTTTGTGCTTCAGTCAACAAGTAGATTAAGCCCCACAATGAACATTAAAGTATAGATTTTACTGTGTGCTAAGAAAATTTCCCCCTTATCTATATAATATCTGGGCTTCCCTGGTGGCTCAGTGGTAAAGAATCTGCCTGCAATGCAGGAGCTGCAGGAGACATGGGTTTGATTCCTGGGTTGGGAATATCCCCTGGAGGAGGAAATGGCTACCCACTCCAGGATTTCTGCCTGGAGAATCCCATGGATGGAGGAGCCTGGTGGGCTACAGTATATAGCATCGCAGATTTGGACCTGACTGAAAAGACTGAGCATGCACACATATAATATCTGCTCCTCTTTGAGCCAAAGAGAAGAAAAAGCTTTTGTATCCAAGAGCTATGTAGTCCTGCTATTGTTGCAGGACTGTATGTCATGTATTTGAACCTTATCTGAAGAGGGATGTGAAAATCTGGGGGAATAGGCAAAGGAAAATCACAAAAATTCTTGGGCCGTATACTTCAATCATAGAATGTAAGATGCAGTTTGTAAAAATCTTTGAAAGTCACTCTGGAGAAAAAACTTCCTGTGGCCTCTCCTCATGACCTAAAATTTGGGCAAGAGGGACTAAAGAAGGCAGTGCAGGAGGCAGTGTGTTTTCATGACCCAGTGTGCACGAGTAGCGCACATCTTTTGTGTCAGAGGCTCTGCACCCTCAAGGTCCAGTGGAATCCCCTGGGGGCACTTCTAAAAAGAATTCTTGGGTTGACTCTAATGTAGAGACAGCTGAGAAGCCCTGTACTCAGTTGTCTTGTGTGTGGCTAACTGACCGTTTTACTATAACTTAAAGGATGTGAAGATGAGTCATTCAAAGGATAGTGGTCTCTGCCTTGGAGCTGACAGCAGGCAGGTGAAGGGGGCTGCATGTAGGATGGCTGTGATGGGCTGGACTGGAAGAGGCATTTCCTACAGAGGAGGGCTGTGTAATTCTGAGCCAAGTTCACCCAGGAAATGAGAATATTGGTCTCATCAAACCATTAGGGTCCTGGTTGTGGTCTCTAGGGGACAGCATATATGAAGGCGCAAAAGACCAGAGAGGTACATGACCCTCATTCTCTGGCTCATTTGAAACTCCAGGCCATTTCGTGTAGGGCCACCCAAAATGGTCATGGTGGAGAGTTCTGACGAAATGTGGTCTGCTGGAGAAGGGAATGGCAAACCACTTCAGTATTCTTGCCTTGAGAACCCCATGAACAGTATGAAAAGGCAAAAAGATAAGACACTGACAGATGAATGCCCCAGGTTGGTAGGTGCCCAATATGCTACTGGACATCAGTGGAGAAATAACTCCAGAAAGAATGAAGAGATGGAGCCAAAGCAAAAACAACACCCAGTTGTGAATGTGACTTGTGATGGAAGTAAAGTCTGATGCTGTAAAGAGCAATATTGTATAGGAACCTGGAATGTTCCTAGTCCATGAATCTAGTCATGTTCATGGTCCATGAATCAAGGCAAATCCTAATCCATGAACCTAGTCATGTTCATGGTCCATGAATCAAGGCAAATTGGAAGTGGTCAAACAGGAGATGGCAAGAGTGAATATCGACATTCTAGGAATCAGTGAATTAAAATGGACTGGAGTGGGTGAATTTAACTCAGATGACCGTTATATCTACTACTATGGGCAGGAATCCCTTAGAAGAAATAGGGTAGGCATCTGAGTCAACGAAAGAGTCCAAAATGCAGTACTTGGATGCAGTCTCAAAAATGACAGAATGATCTCTGCTCGTTTCCAAGGCAAACCATTCAATATCACAGTAATCCAAGTCTATGCTCCGGCCAGTAATGCTGAAGAAGCTGAAGTTGAATGGTTCTGTGAAGACCTACAAGACCTTCTAGAACTAACACCCAAAAAAGATGTCCTCTTTATTATAGGGGGCTGGAATGCAAAAGTAGGAAGTCAAGAAACACCTGGAGTAACAGGCAAATTTGGCCTTGGAGTACAAAAAATAAGCAGGTCAAAGGCTAACAGAATTTTCCCAAGAGAACGCACTGGTCATAGCAAACATCTTCTTCCAACAACACAAAAGAAGACTCTACACATGGACATCACCAGACAGTCAATACTGAAATCAGATTGGTTATATTCTTTGCAACCAAAGAGGGAGAAACTCTATACAGTCAGCAAAAACAAGACCAGGAGCTGACTGTGGCTCAGATCATGAACTCCTTATTGCCACATTCAGATTTAAATTGAAAGAAAGTAGGGAAAAGCACCAGACCATTCAGGTATGACCTAAATCAAATCCCTTACAATTACACAGTGGAAGTGACAAAATAGATTCGAGGGATTAGATCTGATAGGCAGAGTGCCTGAAGAACTATGGACAGAGTTTGTGACATTGTACAGGAGGCCCGAATCAAGACCATTCCCAAGAAGAAGAAATACAAAAAGGTAAAATGTTTGTCTGAGGAGGCCTTACAAATAGCTGTGAAAAGAAGAGAAGCAAAAGGCAAAGGAGAAAAGGAAAGATATAAGCATCTGGATGTAGAGTTCCAAAGAATAGCAAGGAGAAATAAGAAAGCCTTTTTCAATGATCATTGCAAAGAAATAGAGGAAAACAATAGAATGGGAAAGACTAGAGATCTCTTCAAGAAAATTAGAGATAGTAAGGGAACATTTCATGCAAATATGGGTACATAAAGGACAGAAACTGTATGGGCCTAACAGAAGCAGAAGATATTAAGAAGAGGTGGCAAGAATACACAGAAGAACTACACAAAAAAGATCTTCATGACCCAGATAATCACGATGGTGTGATCACTCACCTAGAGCCAGATGTCCTGGAATTCAAAGTTGGGTGGGCCTTAGGAAGCATCACTACGAATAAAGCTAGTGGAGGTGATGGAATCCCAGTTGAGCTATTTCAAATCCTAAAAGGTGATGCTGTGAAAGTGCTGCACTCAATATGCCAGCACATTTGGAAAACTCAGCAGTGGTCACTGGACTGGAAAAGATCAGTTTTCATTCCAATCCCAAAGAAAGGCAATGCCAAAGAATGTTCAAACTACCACACAATTGCACTCATCTCACATGCTAACAAAGTAATACTCAAAATTCTCCAAGTCAGGCTTCAACAGTATGTGAACCATGAACTTCCAGATGTTCCAGCTGAATTTAGAAATGGCAGAGGAACCATAGATCAAATTGCCAACATCTATTGTATCATCAAAAAAGCAAGAGAGTTCCAGAAAAATGTCTACTTCTGCTTTATTGACTATTCCAAAGCCTTTGACTGTGGATCACAACAAACTGTGGAAAATTCTTCAAGAGATGGAAATACCAACCCACCTGACCTGTCTCCTGAGAAATCTGTATGCAGGTCAGGAAGCAACAGTTAGAACTGTACATGGAACAGCTGACTGGTTCCAAATCGGGAAAGGAGTACATCAAGGCTGTATATTGTCACCCTGCTTATTTAACTTATATGCAGAGTATATCATATGAAATGCCAAGCTGGAGGAGGTACAAGCTGGAATCAAGATTTCCGGGAGAAATATCAATAACCTCAGATATACAGATGACACCCCCCTTATGGCAGAAAGCAAAGAAGAACTAAAGAGCCTTTTGATGAAAGTGAAGCAGGAGAGTGAAAAAGTTGGCTTGAAACTCAACATTCAGAAAATAAGATCATGGCATCTGGTCCCATCACTTCATGGCAAAGAGATGGGGAAACAATGGAAACAGTGAGAGACTAATTTTTTCAGGCTCCAAAATCACTGCAGATGGTACCTGCAGCCATGAAATTAAAACACTCTTGCTCCTTGGAAGAAAAGCTATGACCAACCTAGACAGCATATTCAAAAGCAGAGACATTACTTTGCCAACAAAAGTCTCTCTAGTCAAAGCTATGGTTTTTCCAATAGTCATGTATGGATGTGAGAGTTGGACTATAAAGAAAGCTGAGCTCTGAAGAATTGATGCTTTTGAACTTGGTGTTGTAGAAGACTCTTGAGAGTCCCTTGGACTGCAGAGGGATCCAATCCTAAAAGAAATCAGTCCTGAATGTTCATTAGAAGCACTGATGCTGAAGCTGAAACTCCAATAATTTGGCCACCTGATGTGAAGAACTGACTCACTTGAAAAGCCCCTGATACTGGGAGATATTGAAGGTAGGAGGAGAAGGGGATGACAGAGGATGAGATAGTTGGATGGTATCACCGATTCGATGGACATGAGTTTGAGTAAGCTCCAGGAGTTGGTGATGGACAGGGAAGCCTGGCGTGTTACAGTCCATGGGGTCGCAAAAAGTTGGACACAACTGAGCGACTGAACTGAACTGAACTGACTTGTGGTCCCTGCTGTCTCTTGAGAACTAAAAATGTGTCTTAGGACCTCTGTTAACAGGAAGATAGGGTTTTACCCTGAGAAGTTCAAGGCTTCTTGTATTGGGCTCCTCTTTGCCTTGTGCCTTGTTGAGCCCCTAGCCTTGGTGACCTTGGAGCAGTACTCAGGCTTCAGGTGAGAGTGAGAGGTGCTTACGCTCGGACTCCAGACACCCTTACCTCAAAGAGAGTTTGCCTCTGTCTAGATGTTGCTGGGACCTTTACGCCATCCCCTCACCACACACCACCTGAAGGGCCAGTGCACGCAGGGGCTCCAAAGTGTGACCTCTACTCTAGAACTTTTCAAAGTACATTTTCAATATTTGGGGCACCCATTGTAACTCAGGAACACACATTTATTAACTGCATCTTACCTGTATGAGGTGTGGGATATAAGAACGGGGGAATTGTAAGAGCCACTCCTCACTCTGGGTGGTTTCACTTTCCCTAGGTAAATAAGGCCAGTATCTATTTACATTTGGACCTGAAACCAGACAAGGCAGGTGGTGGCCACAGCAGATGAGCTGTGTGGATAGCTCATATACTGGGTGCTCTCTGAGGGAAGCCTGGTAGGGAGGCCTCCACAAAAGGGAGAGATTTTACCTGGTTTCCAGAGGGCAGGAGGCTCCAGACCAGGGCCCTCCCACCGACCTCTGGTAAAGCAGTTGATTGACGTTGGGAGATTTACATTTTCAAACTGGGGCTGCCCATTTCCCCTATAATCTGTGCCTAGGTATGTGTTGTTTAAATTCCCCTTCAGGAGATTCTGAGGGCTGGGACCCAGTCAGTAAGAAAAACGGAATTGTCCTTATGTGGACAGTTTTCTTTCCTGATGGCTTCCGCTAAAGTCACCATGGGAGAGGAAGTTAACAAGCCATCAATTCAGGAAGTGCCTGTTGCTGCTTGGTGGGAAGGTGAACACTCAGTGTAACCCACTGGCTCCCATGTTGAGAGCCAATGTCAAGTGCGCTCAGGGGTGCCAAAGCGCGACCTCCACTCTGCTCTTGTTTAGCAAGTGCTTCGTCTGCATGATCTCTAGTGTTTACAACAGTCCTGTGAGCCAGATTTATTACTCAGTATGTTTTACAGTTGTGAACCTTGGGGCCAGTGAGTTTCAGTAAGTAGTTTGCTGATAGTCACCCTGCCTTTAAGTGGTGTAACTGGGATTGGGATCCAGATCCAGATCCACATTTTTTATCCATCATATTCTATTGTTTCCCATGGTTTTCATGTAGGACATATGAGAAGAGGAATGGGACCTTTTAGGGGTTAGCTACAGTACCGAGAGAGAAAGCTGGGCACACACGTAAGCTGGAGCTCCACACACTGATGCGGGGAGGCTGTGGACTAGAGAGAGAGCGCATGCGTGGGGCAGTGACACTCAGCCAGGATACAACCCCAACCCGGCCAACCTCTCCCAAACTGCTTCTTCGAAGTGGACTTACCTTTGCTCCTTTGTAGGTGTTATGGTCTCCTCGGGCTGCCATGACAGAACACCACAGGGCAGGTGGCTTAAACAACAGAAATTAATTTTCTCACAGTCCAGGAGACTGGATGTCCCAGATCAGGGTGCCAGCGTGGTTGGTTCTGGTGAGAGCGCTCTTCCTGGCAGTAGAAGGCCACCTTCTCACCATATCGTCTCATGTCCTTTTCTTGGTGCATGTTCACCGAGGGGGAGAGAGACAGTGTGAGTTCTCTGGTATCTCTTCTTATAAGGACACTGCGTGGTGTGTGTGTGTGCTAAGCCACTTCAGTCGTGTCCGGCTCTTTGTGACCCTATGGACTATAGGCCACCGGGCTGTTCTGTTCATGGGATTCTCCAGGTAGGAATACTGGAGTGAGTTATCATGCCCTCCTCTGGGGGATCTTCTCCACCCAGGGACTGAAACAGCATCTGCTGTCTCCTGGATTGGCAGGTTCTTTACCACTAGTGCCACCTGGAAAGCCCCATAAGGACACTAATCCCACCCTTAGAACTTCATTCTCTATTATTTCTTTACCAGGCCCATGTCCAAATACAGCCACACTGGGGTGGTGGGTAAGGTGGTTTAGGACATCAACATATGAACCCTGGGATAAAACCATTAAATCCATAAGGGTAGGTAAAATGAGTTTCCTCCAGCTGTCTTCAAGATTTTTTGTGTGTTTGGATTTTAGCAATTTGAATATTTGTCTAGGTACAGTTTGTTTGTTTTCCCTAAGTTTGGACTCTTAAGTTTCTTAAGTATGTAGTTTTGTGCCCGTCTGTAGTCTTAGGATGTGTTTTACCCAGTATTTCTTCAAATATTTTATCTGCCCCCAGTTTTTTATTCTCCCTCTGGGATTCCAGTTATCTTTGGACTGCGTTGTTTAATACTGTCCCACAGTTCTTCATTTCTCCGCTATTTATTCACTCTTTTCTCTTTGGTTTTCACTTTATGTAATTTTTATTATCCTAACTTCAAGTAAGGGCTTCCCTTGTGGCTCAGTAGTAAAGAATCCACCTGCCAATGCAGGAGACAAGGGTTCAGTCCCTGGGATGGGAAGATTCCCTGGAGAAGGAAATGGCAACCCATTCCAGTATTCTTGCCTGGGAAATCCCAAGGCCAGAGGAGCCTGGAGGGCTACAGTCCATGGGGTTGAAGAAGAATAGGACACTAATTAGCGACTAAGTAACAACACCAACACGTCCCTTGCAGGGCTGTTTAGATAAGTGAAATGGTGTTCTGTAGACCATAGCAGATGTAATTATTTACTTTGACCCCACCCTCTGCATCACTGAACACATTGCAGGCTTATTTCCTGGTGTTCCTTCCTTATTACGTAGAGTCTGGGCCACAGCAGTAGGTTCTTAGCTTTTTCTTAGTGTAAACTATACATTCAGTTCAGTTCAGTTCAGTCACTCAGTCTGACTCTTTGCAATCCTATGAATCGCAGCACGCCAGGCCTCCCTGTCCATCACCAACTCCCGGAGTTCACTCAGACTCACGCCTATTGAGTCAGTGATGCCATCCAGCCATCTCATCCTCTGTCGTCCCCTTCTCCTCCTGCCCTCAATCCCTCCTAGCATCAGAGTCTTTTCCAATGAGTCAGCTCTTTGCATGAGGTGGCCAAAGTACTGGAGTTTCAGCTTTAGCATCATTCCTTCCAAAGAAATCCCAGGGCTGATCTCCTTCAGAATGGACTGGTTGGATCTCCTTGCAGTCCAAGGGACTCTCAAGAGTCTTCTCCAACACCACAGTTCAAAAGCATCAATTCTTCGGTGCTCAACCTTCTTCACAGTCCAACTCTCACATCCATACATGACCACAGGAAAAACCATAGCCTTGACTAGACGAACCTTTGTTGGCAAAGTAATGTCTCTGCTTTTGAATATGCTATGTAGGTGGGTCATAACTTTCCTTCCAAGGAGTAAGCGTCTTTTAATTTCATGGCTGCAGTCACCATCTGCAGTGATTTTGGAGCCCAGAACAATAAAGTCTGACACTGTTTCCACTGTTTCCCCATCTATTTCCCTTGAAGTGATGGGACCGGATGCCATGATCTTCGTTTTCTGAATGTTGAGCTTTAAGCCAACTTTTTCACTCTCCACTTTCACCTTCATCAAGAGGCTTTTTAGTTCCTCTTCACTTTCTGCCATAAGGGTGGTGTCATCTGCATATCTGAGGTTATTGATATTTCTCCTGGCAATCTTGATTCCAGCTTGTGTTTCTTTCAGTCCAGCATTTCTCATGATGTACTCTGCATATAAGTTAAATAAACAGGGTGACAATATACAGCCTTGACGTACTCCTTTTCCTATTTGGAATCAGTCTGTTGTTCCATGTCCAGTTCTAACTGTTGCTTCCTGACCTGCATACAGATTTCTCAAGAGGCAGATCAGGTGGTCTGGTATTCTCTTTCAAAATTTTCCACAGTTCATTGTGATCCACACAGTTAAAGGCTTTGGCATAGTCAATAAAGCAGAAATAGATGCTTTTCTGGAACTCTCTTGCTTTTTCCATGATCCAGCAATGTTAGCAATTTGATCTCTGGTTCCTCTGCCTTTTCTAAAACCAGCTTGAACATCAGGAAGTTCACGGTTCACATATTGCTGAAGCCTGGCTTGGAGAATTTTAAGCATTACTTTACTAGCGTGTGAGATGAGTGCAATTGTGCGGTAGTTTGAGCATTCTTTGGCATTGCCTTTCTTTGGGATTGGAATGAAAACTGACCTTTTCCAGTCCTGTGGCCACTGCTGAGTTTTCCAAATTTGCTGGCATATTGAGTGCAGCACTTTCACAGCATCATCTTTCAGGATTTGGAATAGCTCAACTGGAATTCTATCACCTCCACTAGCTTTGTTCCAAGGAGTAAGCATCTTTTAATTATTTTTCTCTTAATCTTCTACTCAGCTTTTGTGTACCAAAAATCTTCAGTGGGTTCCCAGTCCAGACCGCATTAAGTCTACACCACTCTGCCAGCATTCAAGATGCTTCAGGGATGCTCCAACCTTTCATTCTCTCCAATCTTAACTGTCATTACTTGCCTCTGAAACCTGCATTCCCATCAGATGAATCTTTTAGCCAATTTCATTATGAATCAATGCTGAGGATGTTCTTTCCTGGGTTTGGATTGCCTTTCTCTGTTCATCTTTCAAAATCTTGCCTGTTCTTCCCACCTCAGAGTCCCCAGAGCATGTTCTCCTTAACTTCTTTATGAGGTTCCGTCTGTTCTTTTGTGAGCTTGACTCAGTAGAGTGGAGTTCCTTGAGATCAGGATCCTGCTGCCTTCATTTCTGTGTCACTGGCCCATAGTAAGCATTAAAAAATGTTTCTTGAGACCAAATGACTGCATCACAGTCTTCCTCTGCTTTCCAGGCTGACAAGGAAAGCCCTTGGAGCTCCTGTAATAAGAAGTTGATTGGAAAGTGCAAACTCTGGATGGTCCTTGCCTCTGTTTTCCTGAGTTTCATTCTAGTCATCATCATAAGCTTATGTCTAACTGGAGGTAAGAGTTTTAAATGTGACTAAGTTGATGTATTTTAAGAACTTATGTAATAATGCTTATGACTTAAATGCTGAAATCGAAGATATACTCACTGCTACTTCATCACTATAATATGAATTTAAAACTGCTTTGGGGTATGTTGTATAGATGGGCGATATATGTGATTTTTGCTTTTTTTAAATTTTACTTTTGGTTTGTTTGTTTGTTTTATAAACTCTGGTAGAATTATGGGGATCATTGTTTTGCCCTAAACTCTATGCACTGGATGTTGAAGATTTCTCAAAAATTTTAATTTATTTAAACATAAATTGATATTTTATTGTATCTTACACATGTGTGTTTGAAAATTTTTTTAAATAATTTACTTAGTAAAGATAATTATTATAAAGGGTTATTATTGTATAAAGCCAACTTTATCTGATATACCTGGCACATCACTGTAATGACAAAATGATGAATAATGTATTTGAAAGCATTTTAAAAACTATAGAAGCATGTATCTGCTAGCTGTCATTATCTTAACTTCTTTTAGAAATCACTATGTTTGTGTTTATGGGTGTGCAAAATAAAAACTCTTATGGTGCTGGTGTTGCCTATGTATTCTACATATATTATCTCATTTTATCTTTTATTCTGAATATGAAAATAGTACATGTTCAGTTACCCATAAAGCCCATCCACATTATTAGTATTTTGTTACACTTTTCTGTAGTTTTTTTCTTACCTGCATTTTAATTTGAGGTCAGTTTTTTTTTTTTATAATTTTGTAGCTTAACTTTAAGATTTTAGTGTTACATTGCAATCAGTTTGACAATTCATTAAAAGTTATGTGTGAACATATATATATATATATTTTAAAATTACTGCATGATGTACTCTTCCACACTTTTAAAAAGTCTTTTGCTGCTGCTGCTGCTAAGTTGCTTCAGTCGTGTCCAACTTTGTGTGACCCCATAGACAGCAGCCGACCAGGCTCCCCAATCCCTGGGATTCTCCAGGCAAGAACACTGGAGTGGGTTGCCATTTCCTTCTCCAGTGCATCAAAGTGAAAAGTGAAAGTGAAGTCGCTCAGTCGACCCCATGGACTGCAGCCTACCAGGCTCCTCCATCCATGGGATTTTCCAGGCAAGAGTAGTGGAGTGGGTTGCCATTGCCTTCTCCGAAAAAGTCTTTTAGGTAGTTGCTATTATTTTTTTTTATGATTATCAGTATTAAGATTTTTATGATGACAAATATAGCGCCCCCTAGTGGGCAATCATTTCTGTTTCAAAAAAGAAAAGAAAATGCTTTCATTTCTATGTAGGGATGGTTGCAGGCTGCAGGGGTGTGAAGGGGCTCTTCTGAAGCGGGGATACTCAGTGATTTCTGTTTCAAAAAAAGAAAGAAGAAAAATGCTTTGATTTGTGTGTAGGGGTGGTTGCAGGCTGCAGCGGTGTGAGAGGGCTCTTTTGAAGTGGGCATACTCACTCTGAAGTGGATCATGAGAGTGATCTGGTCACCACAGGATTAAGGTTGAGCCGGGCTGTCCATAGCAAACCCAGTACAGAATGAGAGCAAGAATGGCGGCCCCTGAGTTTCTGCAGAGGGGGCCCTGGGAATTCTCCTAAGGGACTGCATTCGTTATTCACCTCCTGTTCCACCTGTCCCAACCCTTTCATCTCCTGTCTCAAGGTTTTATGGTGCTTGAAGGAATAGGAAAACTCTGATGAGGTGTGCCAGCCTCCAGCATGTGAGCCTCCCAGGCGGCCACCATGTCTGCTTAGTAACTTAGGGCAGTGTTTAGGTGGGATGCTGTGGCTTTGTGGCCACAGACTGGTCCTGAGGTAGGGAGAAGCTGATAAGGGATGCCACTGCCCCTCCTCCATCACACTGAGGACAATAGGTTTACTGTGAGTGTTGGTACTACCTCTTCCCATCAACTCCCACGTGTAGATGTTGAAACTGAACTGAGTCACACAATCTTATCCTGTTACGACCAGCCAGTGCTGGCCTGAAAGTTGGCTGATCTATCTGCTAGCATCAGGCGCCTGTAGCAGAGGATGATGCCACAGATCTGGTTGGTTTGATATTCAGGATTCTAAAGCCCTGGACCCAGGCACTTCCCTGGTGGCCCAGTGGTTAAGACTCCATGCATGAGTTTGATCTCTGGTCGGGGAACTAAGATCCCGCCAAGTGTGTGGACGAAAAAGAAAACAGACAAAACCCCAAAGACTCAAGACCCAAGAGCTGTCTTCCATTCTCAGAGAGTCATTTGACTTCAAATCATGAAGAACAACCTGCAGAGGAAAGGATTCCATCTCCCTCCATAGTTTCTCAGGGGACATGAGAGTTTATAGGGTCAGATTTAGGGAAGAACTTTTTCTTAACACTTGTGGTGCAGACTTTCTTTTTAATTTGGTTATAAAATTGTTTAAAAGTGTTGATGCTCCAAGAGATTTTCAAACTTTTGCTTTTTTTAAATCAGGGAAATACTTTTACTTTACTTGGCACCTGAATTTTCAAGGGTTTGGGCCTGTGGGGAGAGTCTAGTGTGGGTGGTGGGGGGTACAGTAGGTAAGAAGGAGGAAGGACAGGACTCCCTCTAGGCTTCCCAGCCTCACCCAGAGCAGCTCTGTGGGTGTGTCTGGGATGATAGTCGGCGATAATAAGCCATTGTTCAAGCGCCAGGCCCATTGATATGAATCGAATGTTGATAGAACCTCTTGGCACTCTGTGGAAAATGCTGCTGCCTGGGGAAAGGGCCGTTGGGAAAGTCGAAGGCTGTGCCTTCATTAGTGAATGTGGGAGGGGCGGTATATGGGTAAGGGGGAAAGAAATCCAAACTTTTAGGTATAAAATAAGCTACAGGGATATATTGTACAACATGGGGAATGTAGCTGGTATTTTATAATGCCTATGAATGGAGTATAACCTTTAAAAATTGTGAATCACTACATTGTACTCTTGATAGCTCAGTTGGTAAAGAATCCACCTGCAATGCAGGAGACCCCGGTTTGATTCTTGGGTTAGGAAGATCCACGGGAGAAGGGATAGGCTACCCACTCCAGTATTCTTGGGCTTCCCTTGTGGCTTAGCTGGTAAAGAATCTGCTTGCAATGCGGAAGACCTGGATTCAATCCCTGGGTCAGGAAGATCCCCTGGAGAAGGGAAAGGCTATCCACTCCAGTATTCTGGCCTGGAGAATTCCATGGACTGTATAGTCCATGGGGTCGCAAAGAGTCGGACACGACTGAGCAACCTTCACTTTTGCTTCACTTTCTTTTCATAACTTATATATGTATGGCAACTATACTAAAATATATATATATAAAAGGAATGAGTATACATTTGTTAGAAAGTGATGCTGTCTCTTCATTCGGAAGTGAAGTTTCTCAAGACCTTGTTTGCCATTCCCTTCCTCCTGCCTCCTTACTCTACTGTCTCGGGGCTCTGCAGTCTCCAGACTGAGGCTCAGAGATGAAGATGATAATAGCCATGGAGCTGGAGTGGACAAAGAGGGGACATTAACTGTATCCCAGTGTGGAAGGGTATCCAATTCTAGGGAGGGGACAATAGGGTACCCAGAATGAGATGCCTGGGAGAGCTGTATCTTGTCACTGACATTGATAGGAATGGCTATGATGTGGTGATAATACAGGCAGACCATCCTGTGGTCAGTTGCATTATTATTAATTCTGTACAGACCCTGCACCCCTTCTTGCCTGCACCTGGGATGAGCTGTCCCCCCACTCTGCCCTTGGTATGCCACTGAAGTGATGGAAAGTTAGGATCACAGCTCAGCTTAAGGCATTGACCCTGGGCTGTGTCCATACTGTGGAGCAGAGGCTAAGACTCCTCCAGGCTCACAGAGACAATGAAACTTTATCATTATTATTATTATTTCTTTTTGAGACCTTCTTAAAATAGACAATTTTGGGGTGGGGGCATAGCTCAGAGAATCCTTGTTGAATCTAGAGGCTAGTTTTGTCCCACCTCTAAAAAAAAAAATATTGATGGATTCCCTTTCTCCCTAAGAAATTATAAATTCCTTGTGAAGAGTAAAGGTGGTGGGGGTGGGTGGGAGGGGAAGGTTTCATCTCTGTCTCCCTCACTTCCTCTCTCTAAGTCCTTTCCTGTCTGGATAATTTGAAGAATCAGTTAAGCATCCTCAAGGACTCTGCTTTCTTTACTAATCTATCCCAACCAGGCAGAGGAACGATCCTAGGAACACCTTAACTAGTGAGAACCTTCCTTGGTTTGGGCAAAAATATTTTAAATGTTACAGAATGCAAACTGTGACAAGTAGGTAGATGCTTAGAAATGTGATTGAAAGGTGACCATTTTTAATAGTTTAGAAATGCTTATGTGATGTCTCCCAGCTCTCTTACCAGATCTTGGGAATAAGAACTGCATCTTACAACATCACACAGTCCTGGTAGATAAACAGGTCGCACAGGTTGCTCCCTGGTATAGGGTGACTTTGGGAAAATCCTAGGCAGACAGCAAGGTCCTTGGGAGCAGGAACTTCACAGTCCAGGACCTTGAAATTTCTCTGCATTTTCCCCTGCTTCTCTTTCCCTCATGTATCATATGATCCTCTGCCTTCCTAAGACCAACTTCTTCACCTGTGCTCTCCATAGTGTCCTCTCCAGCTTCTTCCGACCTGTGGACTTCCAGATATTGCACACCCTCTCTAAAAGCATCCTCTTGGGCCTCTTCAAATGTGCTCCTAGTCTCTCCTTCAGAGCAGTCTTCCATCAGCATCTTGCTACTTCATTTAGATATTTTTCTCTGTTTTTTCACCGGCAAACTTCTAGAAAGAGAGATCTGTACTCCTAAACCACTGTATCCATTGGTCCCAAATTCTCTTCCTAAGGTCAACAGCAAGTGTCTGATGATGAAGCCCAGTGGCCTTTCTCCCTCCCTCTCTCTGCCCTGTTTGCAGCTGCCAGGTCTCTCAGCTGTGTTGTACTCTTCCAGGCCTTCAGAACTCCCAGGCTTTATTTCTGCTTTTGGCCTCTGTGTTGTGGTTGCAGGAGGCATATCTTCAGGTTTCTGACTTTTCTCATTTGTTCTTTCCCTTGAGAAGTTTGTTTAGTCCCAAGGCAGCGGCCATCCCCACCTTGGAGATGACTCCAAGAAGTTCATGCACACGTTTTTCCTGAGTTTTAGTCATGCTCTTTGCTGGAGTTCTCTACCTGGAAATAACTATCACTCTCTTTATCATTGTTCATCTGAAACTACTATTTGTGGGAATCCCCTTCTTCACCCTTCATATTTTCATGGTGAATCATTAAGCTAGGTTTATATCATCCAATTGTGTAACTTTAGGCAAATTCTTCAATGTTCTTAGCCTCAGTTTCCTCATTTGTAAAATATAAGTGATTTCTGAATCTGTGTCTATAAATGTACCCTGACCCTCCTACTAAACTAGCTCAATTGACCTAAGCAAATTGTGCCTTTTTTCTAAGAATGTCTTCATTTTAAAATGAAAACATGAATATTTAATTCATAAGGTTGACTGGAGGATTACATGAGGTTAAAAACTACAAATGCATAGCAGGATGTCTGTGTATAACTCTTAATATAGCAGCTATTATTCTTCTGTTACCCACGCTTGATTCTTTGGAACATTTTTGATTTCTTCTTCTCTCCTATAGCTAGATAATGACTAGGTCTTATCAATCATTCCTAGTGTCTTGATAGTAACTTTCAACATTGACTACCCACCTACTTCTAGGCTTCCTGCTAAATGTGGTGGTTCTTACCTTTACCGTCACCTACAGTGTAGGCATTGGTATTTCTGTTGAGCAAACTGCTTCGGAGATTTAAATGACTTAAGTCACTTGGCTTGTGCCTGGCTGAGGTGGAATTCAAACTAAGTCTGGCTGCCTTTACAGTCAGCTCTGTTTCCACCATCCTGGTCTTTCTCTTCCCTCTCCTCACTGCTGTCGATTGAAATCTTCCTTCCTCTTCTTACTGCTGTCAACTGAAATCTGTCTTTCCTATTCTTGTGTCCAATGGCTTCTTTACCTCCAATCTCCCCCAGTTCCATTTCATCCCATCACCAACAGATTTTCCCCTGTCTCCTTCCTGGGAGACATTTAACAACTTCCATTATCTCCTGAAGACATCTGGCATTTAAGGCCTCCCTCTCTGGGCTCATTTCTTATATTTCTGTCAAAGAGCTATTTTTGTGTATTTCCAATGTACTTTTGTATGTACTATGATTTTTAAAAGACATTTTCTCTACCTGGAAATACTGCCCAGATTAAATCTCAACAATGGAAATGAACTTGGGCAAACTTTGGGAGATGGTGAGGGACAAAGAGGCCTGGCATGCTGCAATCCACAGAGTCACAAAGAGTTGGACACAACTGGGCCACTCTGAACAACAACAGCAATGTACTTTGTGTATGTACTATGATTTTTAAAAGACATTTTCTCTACCTGGAAACACTGCCCAGATTAAATCTCATTAATAACATAAAGATTCTGCTGACTGGGTGAGCCTGTTGTGGCTGTTGTTACTATTTTAACAAACACAACTCTTTAGCTAGTTCTTGTACAGAGTCATTATTCAGAAAATACAAGTTATTACAGTAGAGCTATTATCGGAGACCTCTTTTTGATCTCAGCATTTCTTAATAGAAGGCATCCAAATTGGAAAAGTAAAACTGTCACTGTTTGCAGATGATATGATACTATACTTAGAAAATCCTAAACACAATACCAGAAAACTACTAGAGCTCATTCATGAATTTGGTAAAGTTATTGGATGCAAAATTAATATGCAAAAATCTGTTGCATTTCTATACACTATCAAAGAAAGATCAGAAAGAGAAATTAAGGACACAATCACATTTACTTTCGTACCAAAAAGAATAAAATACCTTGGAATAAACCTACCTAAGGAGGTGAAAGACCCTTACTCTGAAAACTATAAAACGCTGATGAAAGAAATCAAAGAACACACAAACACATGGAAGGATGTACCGTGTTCTTGGATCAGAAGAATCAATATTGTCAAAGTGACCATACTGTCCAACACAGTCTACAGATTCACTGCAATCCCTGTCAAATTACCAATGACATTTTCACAGAACTAGAACAAAAATTTTTTAAGTTTGTGTGGAAACAGGAAAGACCCTGAATAGTCAAAGCAACCTTGGGAAAGGAAAAAGGAACTGGAGGAATCAGGCTCCCTGTCTTTCGAAGTTGTACTCATCAAAACAGTATTGTACTGGCACAAAAACAGAAATATAGATCAATGGAACAGGATAGAAAGCCAGAAATAAGCCCATGCAATTATGGTCAATTAGCCTATGGCAAAGGAGGCAAGTGTATACAATGGTGAACTTGGCATTTCTTAGTGCCCTTGAGTTCAGCAGTTCTGTGACTCCTGTATCCATTCTCTGGCATCCCTATTCTTTTCTGAGGTAATGGTATCTACTCTGGAAATGCACACGGAGGGTGTAGAGCTCAAAGATACCCAATGCAGCATTATTTATAACTTTGGAAAGCTGAAAATATTAGATTATTTTAGGACAATAATGTAGCCATTAAAATAATCTTTGCAAGGAATTTTGAACACATGGGAAATGCCTTTTGATATGTTTATAACAGCAACAAAAGAATCAAGCCGATAAGCAATGAGAGCTGCTGCTGCTGCTAAGTCACTAAGTCGTGTCCGACTCTGTGCGACCCCATAGATGGCAGCCCACCAGGCTCCCCCGTCCCTGGGATTCTCCAGGCAAGAACACTGGAGTGGGTTGCCATTTCCTTCTCCAATGCGTGAAAGTGAAAAGTGAAAGTGAAGTCGCTCAGTCGTGTCTGACTCTTAGTGACCCCATGAACTGCAGCCTTCCAGGCTCCTCCGTCCATGGGATTTTCCAGGCAAGAGTACTGGAGTGGGGTGCCATTGCCTTCTCCGAAGCAATGAAGGCAGCAAACAATAAAAAGCAATATACAAATTACCTTTTCATTAAGACCTCAAATATATAAAATATAGGGGGAGACCTTTTGATTAAAGAATTATTAGTAATTTTTTTTTGCTTTGCTGCAGTTTTCTATACTTTGCAAGTTTTCTGCTTTGAGGCCATAAGCCTTTTTTTTTGACTGGTGGTTTGTGGGATCCTAGTTCCCTGACCAGGGATTGAATGCAGGACCATAGCAGTGGAAGTGCCAAGTCTTAACCAGTGGATCACCAGGAAATTCCTGAGGGCATAACTTTTCATTCTCAGACAAAATAACATGATGACTTACAACAAATAATGATGCAGGGATAATTCCCTGTGTTGGGGTCCCCAGGATTATTCCCAGATTCATCAATTTGCTGATAAGACTCATGATACTCAGCATATATTATAAAGGTGATTATGACTTATTACAGCTAAAGGATATAAAGCAAAATATAGAGGAAACCAGGGGCAAACTTGCAAGAATCCTCGCCCAGTGCAGTCACACAGAATGCACTTAATTCCTCCAGCAATGAATTGTGACAACAACATGTGAAGTCTTGTCCACCAAGGAAGCTCATTAGAGATTCAGTTTATATTGGGATTGGTCACATGGGCAGGCTCTGCCTGGCACCTACTAAAACCCCAGACTCCCAGAAGGAAAGGAGAGGCTCGGCATGCTGTTTCTGTAAACAGTTGAGGCACAGCTAGCCACTCTTATCAGGGAACGTGGGAATTCTCTGGGAATCCAAGTTCCAGATTCTAGTAAGGGGTCAAACCTTGCACCGGCCTTGCCAAGGCTGGCAGCCTCCGACCTGCTTTGTTAACTCTTCTGCAACTTCCCTTGATCCTTGTGGCTCACGCTTCAGACTTCCCCAGGGAATAAGGACCTGGATTCTCACTTGCCTCATAAACCCAGAATCGATGCCACGGTGGCCTTTGCAAAGTCCAGTAAAGAGACTGATAATGTTATGTTTGAGGCACGGGATTACAGAGAAGCCATGGCCCACAAACACCTGCTTCCTCTCACCCACGCTCTTCTCAGGGTTGGAGAAGTGGTCCCCAAGTGGTGCTGGCAGGGAGCCAGGGCAGCTTAATGAGTGCCAGTGTGCCAGCTTCAAGTTCCTGGCTGCCGACTTTGTTTGTTTTTCCTTTGGCTCTAACTACTTAAAAATCAGTTAGCTCACAGTCCTTGGAACGCAAGCAGCACAGAACTGTTGTCTTAGGAATGTAAGTCCCATGGGCCCTGGGACTCTGAGTGCAGTTTGGGTTCCTTCTACAAACAGAGTGTGTCAACATTCCCCCCGTGGGACATCCTGGAGAGTGATGACTTCATGCTCACTAGCTCAGATTCTAACCCAGGAGCAGGTCTCAATGATGTCATGTCCTCAGCGTGGGTACAAAACCACAGGGGATTCAGGGAAATTCCTTGCTCTGCTCCTGTACCCCATCTCCTGCTGTTTGTTGGCCATCACTAGCACCTGCCTTGACACCAGTGAAAGTAGCTAAGCTGCAAGAGTCAGTTTGACAAAGAAATTCATGTTCTTCCCACCTCTTCCAGCTCCCTTCACCCAGTCTGTGTTCAATGGAATCTGAGCACCCTATGACATCAGATAAAGAAACAAAATGTTATTGTGATGGAAGCAAGCCCCTGTGTTTATTCAACCTACCCGAGAAAAAGAAAGCATTTCTGCTCATACTTGCTTACTGTGATTAGGCTTGATGAATACTCATTGTTCGTTTATTTAAGTATAGCAGCCAATGGGATGAATGTTTATTTTATGCATGTGCTTACTTTTGCTTTTTATCCCACCCCCCCATTCTGTTTAGTAACTTATATCGATGAAGATGAAAATGAAATACTTGAATTGTCATCAAATGAAACATTCTTGGTCATGCTAAAGATTCCAGAGGAGTGTGTTTCTGAAGAGGAATTACCTGACATGCTTGAGAAGCGGGTAAGTTACCTTATGTATTGTTACTAAGTTCTTAGCATTAGAGTGTGAATTCTTCTGGAGCAGCTGGGTTAGAGCTAGCCAGTAAGTAGCTTCAAGCTTGGATTCTTTGGATACCGGCAGAAACCAGTGCTTAGAAATAGATTTTCTGTAGCGCAAAGCTGGAAGGAAGAGCCCCGGTCTCCAGCTGAATGTGTCCTGGAGGACAGTATTCTGTTCCTTACTTTGGTCTTAGGTTTGACTCAACCTGAAATTTTATTGAGGGTCTGTGAGGTGCTAGACAGCATGCTTAGTGCCAGGGCCACAGAGGCTGTGCCCTCAAAGGGGGCTCAGAGTCCAAGTAGAGGAAGCAACTAAATAGTTATGAGCAGTGTGGTATGTTCCATCACCGAGATATGTACAGTGTGATTTACAGCCACAGAGGAGGGATGGAGGCTTGGAGGGCCTCCTGGAGGAGGCGATACTCAGGATGAGTCTTGAAATGTGAAGTAGGGGTATTCCAGATTAGAGAGCAGAGGACACAAGGGTATCTGCCCAGCAGTGTGCTATGACCTCCACATGCTGTGTAGCGGAAATGCAGAGGTGAGGCTGAACGGAAAGGAAGGGGTCAGATCATGACCCCTGGTTCTTTGATGAGGTCCTGGAAGATTTTAATCTGCAGGCTGACATGGTCAGTTTCTCATTTTAGTCTTTCTCTGGTGATGGGAAAACATTGGAGGTGGAGTGCTTAGTTAGAAGGTATTGCAATAATCTGGGTGACAAGTGAGGGAGCCTTGAATTTGGGCAATGTCAGGGGAGATAATTGAGGTTCAGGTGAGATTTCAGAGGTCTGTTACCTCAATAGGACTTCATGGCTGGTAGGATGTGGGCTGAGGGAGAGCATGGCTCCAGACTTCTGGTTGGGTGACCACGTGGGTGGATGGTGACATCATTCATGGAGCAGGGAATGCAGGAGAAGGAGCCTCTGTGTGTTATGGGGGCTCTGCAGTAAGACCACGAGGGTTGGTTGGAGCGGCCCTGGTTACCCTGTCAAAGACAGAGTGGTTCACAGTCAGACCCAGGAAAGTTTCTGAGAACTCTACGCATGACCAGCCTGCTGTCTGTCACTCTTGTCCCTGTGGTAGATAGGTTGAACGGGGTGAGTTCCCTTTATTTCCTGAAGGGCAGAGTCTTAACCAGTGGATGGACAGGGAAGTCCCCTCTTCTTCACTTTTTTGATTGAGGGATTTGCATTGTCCGAGGAGAGACCGAGTGAGCCAGGATCCACAGGTGTCACTGTTCCAGACTGGCCTCTGTGTCAGAGGGAGATGGGCATCAGGCACTCACTCACAAGCCGTCTCTCTGGTCATAGAAGCAGATGTAAGCAGATTCTGCAGGTGTTTTTAGTTCATCGTGGTATAACGGCTGAGGAACAGGGACTGGTGGGTCTCTGGGGCAAGTTCACAGGCCTCTTTGAGTTGGTTCCTACTGTGATAAATGGAAATCACCTCACTTTCCCTGTATACCCACAGATGCATATAAAGAACTTTGTTAAGGCATTTTTAAAAAGTATTATCTGATTTGCAGATGATAAACATAAGGTGCAGTGAGGTGAAGAAACTTCTGCTCTCCGGTTTCCCAACAAATGTTCAGGAAAAAAAAATGGGGAACTTGGAGATATTACTATCTTACTGTCAGATTGAGAACCCTTTTCTTCCACTTAGGCCAGTTTCCAGGTTTGGAAAGTAAATGGGAATGGATATTGAAACACTGCGCCCTCTGTTTTGCTTTATTGTCTTGCTTTTCTAAGCACAGTTTTCCTGGCTCCTCTCATATCTCAGTGCCAGTTTCCTTCTATTTGGGTTGGGCCGATAACTCAGCTTAAGCTAGCCCGGTAGCTACTCGGCGTCATAGCTCAGCTTACCTGCTCGATGCCAGAGTCAGCGCTGGCCCCTCTGATAATGCAGGGGACGTATCCTCTTCCTCTGGAAGATTTTTTTTTCTTTTTTTAACATTATCACTTTAAAAAAATTGAGATATAGTTGATACACACAGTATTATATGTTTCAGGTGTATGACATAGTGATTCACAATTTTTAAGGTCACATTCCACTTATAGTTGCTAAAGAATATTGGCTATATTCCCTGTGTTATATAATATATCCTTATCGCCTGTTTATTTTATATATAGTAGTTTGTACTGCTTAAGCCCCTACCCGCATCTTGCCCCTCCCCCTTCTTGCTCTCCCCTGATAACCGCTAGTTTGTTCTCTGCATCTGTGAGTCTGTTTCTTTTTTGTTGTTATATTTACTCATTTCTTTTATTTTTTAGATCCCACATATAATTGATATCATGCAGTATTTGTCGTTCTCTGACTTATTTCACTTAGTGCAATACCCTCCAAGTCCATCCATGTTGTTGCAAATGGCAGAATTTCATTCTTTTTAATGGTTGAGTAGTTTTCCATTGCCTACATATACCACATCTTCTTTGTCCATTCATCTGTTGATGGAGTCTTAGGTTGTGCCCATATCTTGGCTATAGTAAATTGTGTGTGTGCGCGTTCAATTGTATTTGACTCTTTGTGACCCCATGGACTGTAGCCCATCAGGCTTCTCTGTCTGTGGAATTTTCCAGGCAAGAATACTGGAGTGGGTTGTCATTTCCTTTTCTGGGAGATCTTCCCACCTAGGGATTGAAGCCCTGTCTCCTGAGTCTCCTGCATTGGCAGGTGGATTCTTAACCATTGGATCACCTGGAAAGCCCCATTATAAATAATGGAAACTGGTTTCTGATAAGCCACTGTGCCTGACTCTGGTGATCAGCTCACTTGCGCTCAAAGCTCCGTTTGCATTCAGCCTCACTGGCACAATTTGGGAAACACCAGAGCAAGGGGTGAGGAGCGCCTCTTTTCACTTTTTTGATCCCAAAGTAGCGTGGTTGACAGCTCCTAAATATGTAAATATTTCCTAATCATAGTAGGTGATGGTGCCACAAACAAAAATGTTAGAGTGGACACTGAAATTGACCTAGTATACCACTCCATCTCTTAACATGAAATTTTAAAACTTTTTCTGAGTATCAGTGTGCAAAAAAACACAGTGCTTAGGCACCTAAGAATTAATGAAAGGAAGAAGGAGAGGGAGGGAACAAAGAAGGAAGGACAGACATAATTTCTGACAAATGAAGCTCAGTCTAAAAGGAAGAGAGGGATAACCAGGTGGAGTTTGATGTATGACGCAGGGCACCCAAAGCTGGTGCTCTGTGACAACCTGGAGGGATAGGGTGGGGATGGAGGTGGGTGGGAGCTTCAGGATGACCAGGACACGTGTATACCTATGGCCAATTCATATTGATGTTTGGCAAAACCCATCATGATATTGTAAAGTAATTATCCTGCAATTGAAATTAAAAAAATAAAAGGAAGAGAGGGATATTGTTGTTGTTATTGTTGTTATTTTTAGCTCTTGAGAAAAAATGCCCTCTCTAGCATCCTCATCCTCCTCCCTGTTCTGAGCAGTCCTGGGACTGCTCCAACCTCCGGGTTTTCTAAATGACTTTTGGCCTGTTGGCAACTTTCTCTGGGGCTCAAAAACTCTAAGATGGCCCAGTCATTTTCCCCACAGAGTTCTTGACACTTTTTATGCTGCTTTCATCCTTGTACTGGAGACACTGTCCTCCTCGCTCCATCTCCACTGGGTTGTGTGGTAAAATGTGAGGACGCTGGGCTTAGTGTCTAACATCCAGGACTAGATTCCTTACTAGCAGAGTGATCTAGGGCATGTTTTGCAACCTTCCTGAATGCCTAGAATTTTTTTTTTTTAATCAGCACAAAGGGAACAGAGAGCAGAGATAGCAGTGCCTCTTATGTCAGTTTCTTGTGCAGACGACAGCCATAGTTACAGGGAAGTGCTCTCAACCCCTCTGCTCTGCCTCAGAGAAATTGGATTGTCACCAGTGACTGTAGTGGGAGCAAACAACGGATGCAGCCTCCTTGAGATTCTGCTGAGGGTGGGTGGGAGACGACCGGCAGGTTTTCCTTGGGGGTAGTTCTGCTGTTTGCTGCAGAATAAAGCAGTGAGGCGACAAGCCATGATGGGTGCAGCTGGGCACACCGAGCTCAGCACAGAGGAACCATGGGGGTGAAATTTCCAGAATGACGTTAAGGCTGAGGCTTCAGGCCGGCAGGAGTGGATCTAGCTACAGGCTTGCTTCCAGCCTCAGAGCTGGATTCGTGCTGGGGGTGTACCCAGATCCCAGCACTGTCCTGCCTGCTAAGAACAAGGCATTTAAACTTCAAAGTAATAATTTTGAAGAGATGCAATGTAAATATGTTCAGCCACAAGTTCTGGGATACTATAGGTTAGGTTTTACATCTCTGAAACATGATGGAAAGACTAATCAAAGAGTGGGAGAAGATATCTGTGACATAAAACCAACAGCTAGTATCCAGAGTGTAAATCAGTTTGGGTAAGAAAAATGCAACCCGAGAGAAAGAACACTAACAGACAATTCAAAGGTGAGAAATCCCACAGAGTTAAGGATTTTCATCAGACATCCTTCCATCTTTTCATGAAAAGATGCTCAACCTCACTAGAACGCAATATGACAGTGTGAGACACAATGAAAACTCATCAGATTGGCAAAAATGGAAAAATATGGTAACCTTAAATGCTGGCAAGGCTGTGGGCAATAGGGCACTTGTGCATTGCTGGGAGGCAGTGAAATGGAGTGCAGTTCAGAAAGAGTTAAGGTGGAGATGTGCTAACTCTTAGACCCAAGTCCACCTCTTGGTATATGGCCTAGGAAACCTCATACCTGTATGAGAAGAGAGGCTTAGGGATGTTCAAGCAGATCACCTCAGCACAGTCGTGGCAGGAGACAGTCGGAAACAAAGCACATGGCCACCAGGATGGGGAGAGAGGGGGTGAAGCTGTCACTTCACGGAATCTCTGCAGAGTTAGGAGTCAGACTGAATGACCTCCATCTAGATGTACATTGTGTTGTTTAGTTGCTCGGTTCAGTTCAGTTCAGTTTAGTCGCTCAGTCGTGTCTGACTCTTTGCAACCCCATGAATTGCAGCATGCCAGGCCTCCCTGTCCATCACCATCTCCCGGAGTTCACTCAGACTCATGTCCATTGAGTCGGTGATGCCATCCAGCCATCTCATCCTCTGTCGTCCCCTTCTCCTCCTGCCCCCAATCCCTCCCAGCATCAGAGTCTTTTCCAATGAGTCAACTTTTCACATGAGGTGGCCAAAGTACTGGAGTTTCAGTTTTAGCATCATTCCTTCCAGAGACCACCCAGGGCTAGAGTCTTCTCCAACACCACAGTTCAAAAGCATCAATTCTTCGGTGCCCGGCTTTCTGCACAGTCCAAATCTCACATCCATACATGACCACTGGAAAAACCATAGCCTTGACTAGACGGACCTTTGTTTTCAAAGTAATGTCTCTACTTTTGAATACACTAAGTTGGTCATAACTTTCCTTTCAAGGAGTAAGTGTCTTTTAATTTCATGGCTGCAGTCACCATCTGCAGTGATTTTGGAGCCCCAAAACATACAGTCTGACACTGTCTCCAGTGTTTCCCCATCTATTTCCCATGAAGTGATGGGACCGGATGCCATGATCTTCGTTTTCTGAATGTTGAGCTTTAAGCCAACTTTTTCACTCTCCTCGTTCACTTTTATCAAGAGGCTTTTTAGTTCCTCAGTTGTGTTCAACTCTTTGCCACCCCACAGACTGCAGCACGCCAGGCTTCTCTGTCTTTCAGTATCTCCTGGAGCTTGCTCAAACTCATGTCCATTGGGTCGGTGATGCCATCCAACCATCTCGTCCTGTGTCATCCCCTTCTCCTCCTGCCTTCAATCTTTCCCAGCATCAGGGTCTTTTCTTTTTCAGTGAGTTGGCTCTTCAAATCAGATGGCCAAAGTACTGGAGCTTCAGCTTCAGCATCAGTCCTGTCAATGTATATTCAGAGTTGATTTCCTTTAGGATTGACTGTTTGATCTCCTTGCTCTCCAAGGGACCATTGTGGGTAAACTGCAAATGTGATTTGAGTGAAAAAAATCAAGTCAGAGAAGGTGTGGAATATGGTATGTTTTATTTGAATAAAAACACGCATTGAATTTATATATGTATTTCTAAAAAGATCAAGTCTTTGGGGACTTCCCTGGCAGTTCAGTGGTTAAGACTACACTTCCAATGCAGGGGGCATGGGTTCTATTCCTGGTTGGAAAACTAAGATCCAGCATGCTGTGTGGAGCAGCCACAAAAAAAAATTATGTATAGTTATGATTACACAAGGGAATGTTACATTCATAAAAACATGAACGGAAAAGATACATGACAGCTTCAGGACAGTGGTTAGTAGTGGGCAGGGAGAGAAGACAGTGGAATAGTGTGTGAGAATAACTTTAGCTGTGCTGTGTTTCTTCAGGTAAAGGGCTCAGCTACATATGGTAAAATGTGAAGGCATGAAATGTGGGTAGTGGGAACACAGGTGTCCTTATTTTTTATGGTTGCAACACTTGATGGCTAAAATAAGGACTTTGTGTCTTTGCAATTGTACCACTCATTTGGTTGCATTATCCAGAAACCGCATGGCTGTGTCTCCTTGGAGTGAAGTTCCAGGGAAAGGAGAGAAGAGGCCTTCCTTTGTCTGGTGATATGCAGGCCCTTGAGTCGCCTGTTCTCAGTCTTCTCAGCCCCTTAGAGATTCTCTCCTTCCCGTGGTGCTTGGGTCTGTGTGGGCTCAGGCTGTTGACCAGTCAGACCACAAGTCACAGCTCAACGTGCAAGAGATGCTGAAAATCCCAGCCTGATCACCTGGTCCTTACAAATGCTGCTGCTGCTGCTAAGTCACTTAAGTCGTGTCCGACTCTGTGCGACCCCACAGACGGCAGCCCACCAGGCTCTGCCGTCCCTGGGATTCTCCAGGCAAGAACACTGGAGTGGGTTGCCATTTCCTTCTCCAATGCATGAAAGTGAAAAGTGAAAGTGAAGCCGCTCAGTCGTGTCAGACCCTCAGTGACCCCGTGGACTGCAGCCTTCCAGGCTCCTCCCTCCATAAGGATTTTCCAGGCAAGAGTACTGGAGTGGGGTGCCATTGCCTTCTCCGCCTTACAAATGAGGTCCCTTTAAATGAGTGCCAACTTGAATTTAGATTGGTGTGGGGCCCACCCTCTTCCTCTTTCTTCACCCAGAGCCTCTTGGTAAGTTCATTCCTCCCTAGGGTGGAATTTCCATCACCTAGGAGTGGTTTTGCTTTGTCAGGTGATATGCAGTGTGATCTGGCTGTGATGTGTGGTTGTTAACTTGTCCCTGTTTGTTTTAGGTTACACACGTGTACAGTGATTCACCAGCTCTGAACCGCTATTTCACTTCAGTTGAAGTCATGGACTTCAGGTAAGAATGTAGAGTATTACAGTCTCTCTCTGAAGGTGGACAGTCATCATGAATTACCCAAAAGGACTCCCTAACCCCAAAGCATGAAGTTCAGTTCAGTTCAGTTCAGTTCAGTCGCTCAGTCATGTCCGACTCTTTGCGACACCATGAACCGCAGCACGCCAGGCCTCCCTGTCCATCATCAACTCCTGGAGTCCACCCAAATCCATGTCCGTTGAGTCAGTGATGCCATCCAACCATCTCATCCTCTGTCGTCCCCTTCTCCTGCCCTCAATCTTTCCCAGCATCAGGGTCTTTTCAAATGAGTCAGCTCTTCACATGAGGTAGCCATAGTACTGGAGTTTCAGCTTCAACATCAGTCCTTCCAGTGAACACCCAGGACTGATCTTTAGGATGGACTGGTTGGATCTCCTTGCAGTCCAAGGGACTCTCCAGAGGCTTCTCCAACACCACAGTTCACAAGCATCAATTCTTCGGCCCTCAGCCTTCTTCACATTCCAACTCTCACATCCATACATGACCACTGGAAAAACCATAGCCTTGACTAGATGGACCTTTGTTGGGAAAGTAATGTCTCTGCTTTTGAATATGCTATCTAGGTTGGTCATAACTTTCCTTCCAAGGAGTAAGCATCTTTTAATTTCATGGCTGCAGTCACCATCTGCAGTGATTTTGGAGCCCAGAAAAATGAAGTCAGCCACTGTATCCACTGTTTCCCCATCTTTTTGCCATGAAGTGATGGGACTGGATGCCATGATCTTAGTTTTATGAATGTTGAACTTTAAGCCAACTTTTTCACCCTCCTCCTTCACCTTCATCAAGAGGCTCTTTAGTTCTTCTTCACTTTCTGCCATAAGAGTGATGTCATCTGCATATCTGAGGTTATTGATATTTCTCCCGGCAATCTTGATTCCAGCTTGTGTTTCTTCCAGTCCAGCGTTTCTCATGATGTACTCTGCATATAAGTTAAATAAACAGGGTGACAATATACAGCCTTGACGTACTCCTTTTCCTATTTGGAACATGGACCACAGCCTTGTCTAACTCAATGAAGCTATGAGCCTTGCCGGGTAGGGCCACCCAAGACGGATGGGTCATGGTGGAGAGTTCTGACAAAACATGGTCTGCTGGAAAAGGGAATGGCAAACCACTTCAGTATTCTTGCCTTGAGAACCCCACGAACAGCATGAAAAGGCAAAAAGATAGGACACTGAAAGATGAACTCCCCAGGTCAGTAGGTGCCCAATATGCTATTGGAGATCAGTGGAAAAATAACTCCAGAAAGAATGAAGAGACGGAGCCAAAGCAAAAACAATACCCAGCTGTGGATGTGACTGGTGATAGAAGCAAGGTCTGATGCTGTAAAGAGCAATATTGCATAGGAACCTGGAATGTTAGTTCCATGAATCAAGGCAAATTGGAAGTGGTCAAACAGGAGATGGCAAGAGTGAACATGGACATTTTAGGAATCAGTGAACTAAGATGGACTGGAATGGGTGAATTTAACTCAGATGACCATTATATCTACTACTGTGGGCAAGAATCCCTTTAGAAGAAATGGAGTAGCCATCATAGTCAACAAAAGAGTCCAAAACACAGTACTTGAATGTGATCTCAAAAACGACAGAATGATCTCTGTTCGTTTGGGCTATGTGATCTCTGGCCACTAGAGGGAGCTCTTTGCCAGCCGTTGGCAGGGACAATGTTCTGATTCATTACTGGGACTGGCTTGACTGCAAAACTTACCCTTGGGTGAGAGTCTCACATGAGACCACTCTTAAATATTTTATTGCTACCTCTTAAACTAGGCCTTTAAAAAAAAAAATCTGGCCTTCTTGAACCAAAGGATAATTGTGAGAATTCTAAATGGGGAGGTAGCATTTAACAAGCTGTGTAGACCATTGATTAGCTGAGGATAGCCGTATGATTATTTTTCTTTTAGAAGTAGGAGAATATGTTCTAGAAAGAGAAAAACTCCCTCTCCTAGGTCCCCTTACTGAGAATTGCAAAACTGTGGGAAGTAGAAACAGGACAGAAACAGTTTCTCACTTTGGGGACAAAACAGGGAGGTAAGATATGCTGCAGGTACCCAGTGCCATCTGGGGAGTTTAGGATTGTGTATCCTGCCAACGCAGGGAGCTCTGGGCACTACTTGGGCCATTTTATAGGTTAAGTGATGAACTGGTTAAACTGGATAGCTTTGACAAGCACCTGTGGGAGAAGGGAGACCAGGGAGACAAGGGCTGCCTTGGCCTGCCTCTGGGCAAAGCGTGGTGTTAGGCAGCTCTTGGAGCCTCTCCTGCGTGGCCTCTCACGGCAGGCTTCTCGGGGTTGGGTTTTAGGTGAAAAGAGGAGGTTTGGATAACTGCAATTTTGTATGATAGGTGCATTGACAAGGGCTCTTCTAGGGTAGTATACTCTTTGTTTTTTTATACTGGGAGAGCATATAGAACTCAAAAGATGTTTTTGCTAAAATCAATTTCCTGAGTTGCAGTGTGGTTCTGTTGATATGTTTATTGTCTCTGTTTGGTTTGCCTTTCAGTGGTGAAAACGCCACAATAATCTTCCGCCTGCACTTCAGGGTTCCTCCTGAAGATGACAGTTTTATGAAGTATGTGATGAGTGAGGAGTTCGTGCTGGGCGTTTTGCAGCAGGATTTCCATGATCAGAACATGGCTGGTTGTGAAACTCTGGGGCTTGATCCAGGATCCCTCTGCTCCTACGATAAGTTGAGCACGTCCGGAAGGCACAGCTTTGACGGTAAACGGGAGAACCAGGTGGGGCAGACAGCTTGCTTTGATTTCTGAGCAGGCGATCTTCCATGTCCGTGGAGGTCACCCAGTCCCTACCCTTTGTGAGCAGATAGATAAGCTGGAAAAAAAAGTCATGGAAGCAAACTATAAAAATGAGGGTTGCTACATGTTTCCTCGCTGTGGTTCACCCACATTCAAAGCTCTGAATCCCACGTCACAATATCATTAGACACCTTCATGGAAATACCGTGGTCTCACCGGAGAAGCAAGTACTGAAGAATTGGAAGTAAATGATATATTAAATTGTTGAAAGACTGTTCAATCTGGAGAATATCTTTTTCTGTTGAAGGCCACTAGTCTAAGATATTAACAGAGGGACATAAAAAGGCAAGCTTGTCTCTTTCTTAGAAGATTATAAGCAAAATGTGCATCGACATTTAAGAATGGAATGAGGAAATGGACATTATTTAATAAGCATAGATGACACCCCACTTGTCAGAATCTGAGAACACTATACAAAACCTATCAGGAAGGAAGGTGGGAGTTGAGATTACCGCTAGCCTCCGAGACCTCCTCCCTGTGGTCTGCACTGTTGGCCTTACTTTCCATTCTTGTTTTCCACTTCTGATTGCTCACTTGGATGGGTTTTGGATCTTGGTTAGTCCATAATGCTAATGATTTTGGATGGTTCCTAATCCACAATCCATCAGAAGCACTCTGTACATCAGCATTGGTAAATCCTAGTTGAATGAATGAAAAAGGCAGTCACGAAGGAGATGTGGTGAACAGCAGGCATGGGGCCAGCTGCCAAGGGTCAGAAGAGTGGAACAGATGATAGAGCACACACATCCCCACGCGGTGTGAGAAGAGGTGTTTACTGTGATGACACTCGATTCTTGGGGACGAGAGGTGGAAGTGGACTAACCTTGGCCTGGGAGGGCGGAGAGTTATATAAAGCAGCTCTCAAAGCATTCTTTTCCCCAAATGAATAAAAGGAATGACATTCAGAGGGCCAGCTTCTAGCTCACTGGGAAAGTCGCAGAGTGAAGAGTTTCCTCACTGAGCATCTGAATAGATGGAGTGTGTCTGTGGGCCAGACCAGTAGCATATTGTGTGGAGTGAAAAGGTTCTGCCTCCTCCACAGGAATTCTAAAAAGAAAGAAGGAAGGAAAGAAAGGAGGGAGAGAAGGAGGGAGGAAGAAAGGATCCTTCAGCCCCGTCCTCTGTACAGCTGAAAGAGAGAAGAGGCCCTCTGGCTTGCTGTGTGGTGACTGGCCTGGACTCTCTGAGCCTCCTCTCTGAAACTGTGGTCCCCAGCTCTTTCCAAATGGAGATGAGGGATTAGGAGGAGGGTGAGAAAGAGTTGAGGAGGATTATGAAGCTGGGAAGTCCACACAGAGTATGACAAACAGCAGGTTGCTTGTGAGGCCTGACAGACCCGGAGCTGAGCCTCAGACTCTGCGTGGCCCCCAGGATGCACCCGTGAGCAACAGCATTTCTGCTTCTCAAGGAGACTGCAGTCTTTCTCTCGGGCATTTCTCCTGGGCAGGGGGGGTCTCCATGACCCCACACCCTCTTTGCAGAGCCTGGACAGTGTTTGATATTTTCAGGAGTGTGAGTATCAGTTTCCTCTCAAATGGAAGGGAAGACAGTGACCATTTGGGAAGCAAGCAAGGACAAAGAGAGTCTAGAGGGCAGGGAGGCAGAGGGGCAACTCAGGGCAAATCCAGAGGGAGGGCGGAGAGGGGTGGCAGGAACCAGAGGGGCCCCAGGAGGGACCAGCAGGGCCTGGGGTTCTGGGGCCGGCCCCCACGTTCCCAGGCACTGTGGGCTTGGCAGGGTAGCCCCTTCTGCGATGAGCTAGGCAGCTGGTTTCCCACAAAGATCATGTTCTAATTCTTCAAAGAGCAAAGCTTCTTTTTTTTTTTTTGGCCGTTAAAAAAAATTATTGGAGTACAGTCAGTTTACAATGTTGTGCTAATTTCTGCTGTATAGTGACATAGTTATACCTGTATCTATCTGTCAAAGAGTCGGACATGACTGAGCGACTAAGCACAGCACATATCTATTTATATGTATATGTTCTCTTTCAGATTCTTTTCCATTGTGGTTTATCATAGGATATTGAATAGAGTTCCCTGTGTTATACAGTAAGACCTTGTTCTTTATCCATTCTCTATATTATAGTTTGTATCCACTAACCCCGAACTCCTGATCCATCACTCCACCAGCCTTTCTCCTGCTTGGCAGCCACAAGTCTGTTCTACAAAGGGCAGAGTGGATTTTAAAATTGCTTGGTTCAAATGCCCCTTAGAGAATTTGGAGATAGCCGTGTAATGTCTCCCTGGAAAAAATGCACACACTCTTCCCCCTGGACAGAATTTTACAAGTTCAGGGATTCCAAGGATTCCCTGGGGCCAGTCTGCAGTTCCTTGGAATTTCCAACGTGTGTGCTAGAGAACCTGAACCTTAAATTAGCTTGTAATTTGGATCCCTAAGGGATTGTTTGTGTATTTTTCATTCTCTAATTGGGGAATATGACTGCTTGACCTAACTGCAAGCATTTTGATGCCTTCTACAAAGAAAAACTTCCTTTAAGATTATAGTCATAAGGGAATTTTTAAATTTATATTTTCTTGCAGTGTTAATTGAGATATAATTAACAAATAAGACAGTGTAAGTTTAAGGGTTACAGAATAGTGACCCAACCCATATATTGTGAAATGATTGCCATAATAAGTGTGGTTAACGTCCATCGCCATCATCTTGTAAGTTACAAAACTATTTTTCCCCTTGTGAGAACTTGTTCCCAGGACTGATTTATAACAGGAAGTTTGTGTTTTTTGACCACCTTCATTCAATTCCTCCTCCTTCACACCTTGCCTTTTCAGTTCAGGTCAGTTCAGTCGCTCAGTCGTGTCCGACTCTTTGCGACCCCATGAATCGCAGCACGCCAGGCCTCCCTGTCCATCACCAACTCCCGGAGTTCACTCAAACTCATGTCCATCGAGTCAGTGATGCCATCCAGCCATCTCATCCTCTGTTGTCCCCTTTTCCTCCTGCCCCCAATCCCTCCCAGCATCAGAGTCTTTTCCAATGAGTCAACTCTTCGCATGAGGTGGCCAAAGTACTGGAGTTTCAGCTTTAGCATCATTCCTTCCAAAGAACACCCAGGGCTGATCTCCTTTAGAATGGACTGGTTGGATCTCCTTGCAGTCCAAGGGACTCTCAAGAGGCAACCATCAATCTGATCTCTTTTTTTATGAGTTTGGAGATTCTACATGTAAGTGAGATCTTGCAATATTTGTCTTTCTCTATCTGACTTATTTCACTTAGCATAATGTCCTCAAGGTTAAGGGAATTTTTTTTTTGGTGATAGATTGCTCCTTCCCCATCCCCCTATTCCTGGAGCTTCTTCATCTAGTGGAGGGTAGGGTCTTGAGATAAGGAGGGGAAATATGTTTTACAGTGTAAAACAGCTGTATGACTTATTTTGAACCTTGTGAGTTATTTTGGACGTGGGGTAGTTATTTTGTACTGTTTTCTGACCTGTGAAGGAGTCAACCGGTAGACTGAGTAAGGAACAAAAGCAAAAACTGATCAGTGTGAGAGAGAAGAGGAAAAAGTTCCAGGCAATGAGACTGATGAATCTTGTTTTACAAATCTGGGGTAAACTATGGGCTGCTGGCAGAGAGGCCAATGTGTGCATTCTGCCCTTGAAAAGACTACCTGGGGTGTCAAGGGCAACCATTGAGGTTGTTTACAGATTCCCCAGAAAGCGCAGAGTTTATCCAAAGAATATTGCTTCTCAATCAGTGCAGTTTTGTCCCCCAGGGGTATTTGGCAAGGTCCGGAGACATTTTAATTGTCACAGTTGGGAGTGTATGTGGGATCCTAGCATCTAGGATGCCAGAGGCCAGGGATTCTTTAAACCTCTTACAAAGCACAGGACAGATTCTGACAGCAAAGGAAGATCCAGCCTCAAACATCAACCACCAGAACCCCACTGTGGAGTACGTGGGCTCCCCGTGTCTTGTCCTCAGTCATTGCCCAAATGCCTCGGCCTTAGGCCAGCTCTGCACCATTTCCCTCATTAGAATTTCTCACTGTATATTGTGCTTATATTAAAAAAAATGAAAATTTAGAAATATTTTTATGATTAGACAATGGAAAAAAGATTGACTGTTAAAATGTCCTTTGCATCCAAAAGGCCTCGTCAAAATGTTATTTATCATGAATTATGCCAAAGTAAATAAGCAAACAATGTGTTATTTCCTTTTTTTTTTTTAAATGTGGTGGGAGTTGTCTTACAGTTTTGAAAGAGCTTACCTACCCTCAACTTTCCTCATTCCTGTTTAGTTTTAAACAAAAAGCAGCAAAAATCAAAAATAAAGCAAAATTTTATCTATCCCCAGTGCAGGGGGGGATCCCCAACTTAACTACCCAGGTCTAAACCCGATCTGTTATTTCCTTTTGAAAGGAATTCAGGAGTTGTGAACCTGTGTGTGTGTATGTTACCTGGAGAGTAAATCTCCTCTGTTAAGAGTTTACAAATATTCCAGTTTTACATTGGAGTTCATAATCAAACCCAGTGAAATAAAATAAAAACATAAATGTTTAGAATAATTATGCCTTTTTTTAAACGGTGACTCTTGTTTCTATTTCCTTTTCAGAATGATGAAGGTTGATCTATGTCTGACAGTAGCACTCTGCTGAACTTTGGGATGCGGAGAGTTCATTCCACTTTACAGAAGAGATCCTGAGAATTAACATGGAAGGACTCAAAATGATGAGAGGCATGGAGGCGGTCCTTTTTCTCCAGCTTCTGCACAGTTACAGAGTCTGCTTCAGTGTTTAACAAAACAGTACTCCAGCTCTGCCCCAGCTGGGTCCAGATAGGGTGATGTGGTGGGGCGGCTGGCAGACCTGCAGGGGGAGGTCCCTCCACCCACAATGGACATGCTCTTTTTAGGGCAAAGGGTTCTTTCAGGCAGGATCCCGCCAACCTGGGCAGGAGGAGAGAGAACAGGGAGAGGCCAAGCGAGGGAGAGTTCAGCCAGTCGCTGTCCTCCCTCTCAACCCTACATTTGACCTACCTCCAGACAAGGCTGTGAGGAAAAGGCGTGCACTTTGTCAAAGGTAATTAACATTGTTCATGTCTACTTCCAAGACACGTTGACTTGTCACATCTCAGGAAACCAGCCTTGGCACGTCACCCAATGTTACTGCATTATATAGCACTACAGAAATGAGATGTGTGTTTCTTAATTATTTCCCTGCATAATTACTGTGTCTCCTGAACACCTCTTTTGGAGACACAGGTCCCTGTGAATTTTGAACACATGGCTCTTCATTTTGGATAGTTTGTCCATTTATATTTTCATCAGCTTCCATCAGACAATCGTTAAGACTGCTTACCATCTGCTAGAGGTAGTTCATGTTGACTTTTTGTCATCTGGGGTCACTAGCCTTCCTGTAGGACTCAGTGTCTTCAAGCACTGATTGTGTATCTTATTGAAGATGGTTGTGAAATAGGAAGAACCACTCTCAGAACTAAACTGCTGCAAGTTTAATGCCAGATCCTTTGGCAGGTGAGGGTTGGGGGGAACAAGAGGGACTGTGTTGGTCGCCTACAGACATAGAATTACCTGTCAAGAGGGAACAGAGTGTCTTGTTAGGAAAATAACGTTGCTGGAAAATTTCCAGGCAAGTTCTGTGGTCATGTAATGAGAGGTTCATAGCCTCAGGATCTCAACTGGCCCCGGTGGATGATGTCAGGGGAGGGCAGCTGTGTAAGGGGATGTGTCAGAGTGTGCATCTCAGGCTAGATTTGTAGAGCTCTTTAAGACCCAGGACTCTGGATAATGTGAATGTGCTTTGTTATTTAATTGGAAGATATGTTTATTGTAACTCGGTGTCTCATTTTGAGCATTGTTCCTCAAACTAGTGAAACAGGTGAATTTCCCTTCTTCCTCTTTATATTTTATATGTCAAACCTAAACTTTCATGTTTGTACTTTTAAGAAAATAATGAAGAACTTCTTTGGAGAGGATTTAAAATATTGACAGTAAATTATTTTTTGCTGCCATTTGCTGTATTAATGTTTGCTCTATAGGCATTGACTCTCCAGGGCCTGGGTTTGGACTGGCGTGTCCTTGCAGTAATTGGTGTTGGAAGCGACCTTTTCATGAGGGCAGCTTCCCCTTCTGAGTGAATAAGATTGAACCCGCCTGGGCTGGGTCCTCCTCTCCCTGTTCCTGTTGCAGAGGGGCTGTCTCTTCTCGCCACTTCCCTTGGGGCCCCGTGGGCATGACCAGGTGTCTGAAGAGCCTGGGGCTGGAAGAAAGGGCTGGTTCCTGTCTGGAGGCAGGACTGGGTTTGGTTCTGATCTTCCCTTCTCTGTTGGAAACCACCAAGATGCAAGCACCTTGCCTCAGGTTTTGACCACTTGAAAGTCATAGAGAGGATTTTCTGTTGGTTTGACCCTTCTGCCCAAATGGTGTGGAAAGAAATGAACTTTGTGATTAGAGCATTTTGAGGTGTTTGGGGGCTGTTATGCTACAGGAGATGAATTGATTGGCTCCCACACATCTTCATACCACATGGTGCATAAGAAGGTTTCAACAAATATCTGTGGTATAACAGCATTTTTTTTTTTTTTTTTTTTGAGGCTTGTGAGATCCTAGTTCCCTTACCAGGAATGGAACCCAGGCATTGGATAGCCAGGGAATTCCCAAGTGAACTATTTTGGGGGTGCCTCTCTGTGCTGTCTGCAGGATCTTAGTTTCCTGAAAGGGATCGAACCTGAGCCCTCTTCAGTGGAAGCATGGGGTCCTAGCTTCTGGACCACAGGGAAATCTCTCACTGAAGGACTTGAGAAGAAAAACTGGGAGTCACTTAAGTACAGACAGATAGTACACAACAGATCAGTGGAACCTGCCCTCTTCCCATCTCCAAAGAAAATTCTAGTCATGTCCCATTCTTTTCTGCCTTTCAGTTTAACTTAGTTTTGCAGATTGTTTTTAATGATGTGAGTTGCAGAAGGCTACAGAATATACTAATGAAGATGAGAATGATAAGAAGGAAAAAAACTGCTGGTCTTATTAGCGAGTCAGGCTCTGCACAGATGAGATGGGAAACAGCGGGAAAAGCAAGATGTTAAAGATAAACTGTAGGACTGTGTGATGGTCAGAGAAAAGGGTGAAAAGTCTAGTTTAACTGGAGGAGGCTTTGCTAGCAAGTAGGACAGGAGCTGAACTTTGAAGCAATGGTGGGATTTGAGTAGACACATTTTCTTTCTTTTTACATGTTTGTGTCTTAGGATGAGACACATGTTTTCATCTTTTCCCTTTAGATATGGACTCCTGCCTTATTCAAAGTCTAGTGCTGCGAAAAATGGGAGAAGTCTCTATAAATCTTCCCCTCTCGGCTCCCATTATTGTTTCAAAATAAGCTTATTCACACAATTACTACATTGCCAGCAGCAACTTTTCCTTTATGATCCGAGTTCATTATCCTCTTAGCAGCAGAAGGCAGTTTTCTCATCTTATCATTAGGAAACCAAGGTATGGAAAGGTGGAAGGACCAGCCCAGAATCCCACAGTTGTGGGGAGCAAAGTCCAGGCTAGTAGGAAACACCTGATCAATGGCCTCCAACTGGTGGGCACTCCAGGGCCATGCAGGCTATAGGGTCAGGCCTGGCTACATTCTGGAAATTCATGAAGAGCACAGGAGGTAGGGAAGGGGATGGGTTGAGAGGTGGGTTATCAGACTGAGCAAGACTCTCTGGGGTGATCATGACCACTCAACACTTTACCAAGTGCCTCTGTTAGGAAAGTGGAACTTACACAGATCCAATTAACAGTTGACAGATCCGAGGCACACTCAGATCAAGTGGCTCACAACTAGCTTTCTGAACTCAGTAGGTTGACTTGGAAAAGAACAGAGTCAGATAAAATGTAAACAGAATCTCCTTTTCCTCTGAAGGCTCCTGTGAAATCTTGGGGCCTCAACGTTCCTGTTCTACCTACACCCTTCCATTCCTTCCATAGTTGAAGCCCCTGTCACCCAAGGTTGTCTTAAAAGCATTAGCATTTGAATAATGCTATTTATTTAAAACAATTTATTTGTTGTCAACGGTAGATTTTCTTGACCTATCTTTGTTCTTCTCTTGTACCTCTCTTGTGTTCTAACATAAGAATTTATTCACAGACTAAGAGATTATTTATAGCTACTAATGTGAGCATAAAGCAGAAACCACAAAGCCTGCAGACACTGCATATGCCTCTGTGAACTGTGGCTATGTGTAGTTTTAAGATCAGCATGGGGGAGGGGAGTTTTCCGATTGTATGTGTGACTTAAGGGAGCATTTTAAATTTTCAGGCTTAGTTTCTTATCAAGAACAGGAATTCTTTAATTTAGGGATTGCATCCCCAAATGAAACTGTATACAAATTTGTGTGTGTGTGTGTGTGTCTGAAGGTACATCTTCGGTAAAAAGAGTACACTGCTTTCATTAGAAATCCTGAAATCTATGGAAACAGATCAGCATTAAATACAGCCATAGTAGGTATTTCAAAGACTCTCTTACTCAAAAATAGTTCCCTTTCATAATTCCTTTAAATTTCATTATAAGACAGTTTTCTTTGTTTAAGCATTTATACTCAATATGTTCCCCAAATAAAGCATATTTGGGACAGATAATACTTTTACAGGGTAAGACCCAAACAACTATAACTTATTATGTTGTAACTACAAACACTTACTAATCAACTTCCACAGTGGTCCAATTTCTAAGTGAAAAATCCCTGTGTAAACCCCAGTAATTACGTGTCTGCCTTGAAGGAAGACTGCCAAGTGGCCCTGAATCACCAGACACATCAATGCAAATTTTTCTCTACACATGATAAAGATTTTTGTATCCTTTTGCTTGTTGGCAAAATTTGTTCGTAATCTGTGGCAGATAATGTACACACATTGAATGAAATCCTCCTGCTTGTGGGTGATGGAGCTGAGCCTCTTACACGCTCAAGTTCACAGATTGAGGAAGAGATGAAACCAGGACTCAAATCATTAATCGTCTGACTCTAGCATGCGCACTCTTTGCCCTAAGCCGCGTTACATCTTGTACTGTATTCTCTGTTACCATGCATGCCTCCTTTTGAAATTGAGTGTATCTCGGCCAAAGGTCGAGTTAGGATTCCATGTGGAAGAATTTTGCTGAAACTAGGAAGTTAGCAGAGGACACGATATTAAGATGTGATTGGCTTAGCTCAAGATCATGGACTGACTGAAACCTCATCAAACCTGTGTTGACACATCCAACCTTAAGTCACTGGATTATCCCAACAGGGCACTTAGCACATTTTAAATAGCGACACTGTTTAACTTTGGTTCACTGGGGAGCAAAAAGGTGATTGAACTCATAATGCATCTACTACTTGTCTCAACAAGCTTCTTACTATTTTAACATCCCTCAAATTAGGACAATGGTTATGGGTTAAATAAAACGGGAAGTTGAGAGCACAGGTGTGCATATAGAAATAGTTTAATTTGCTGATTGTTTTTGCTCTCACCCTAAATTGTGGTTTAATATTTCCATGCCATTTTATTAGCACCAACTCTTATGGTTACACCAAGACCCAAAACACATTTTTGTTTAGTTTATCTATATGATTGTTTAAGAAAAGGGTCTGCAAACTTTTTTTTTTCCTCTGAAAAGGGCTGCCAAATAAATATTTTTGGCTTTGAAGGACCCACAGTGTGAATTACAACAATTCAGCTCCCCAGAAGTTGAGAAGCCACAGCGAGTGCATAGATAAATGAGCAGGCTGTGAGCTGCCAAGCTTTTATTTACCAGGATAGCAAGTCAGCCAGATTTGGCCTGTGGGCCATAGTATGCTGACCCTGTTTTAAGGGCTGGGCATAATTCTAGAAACACTAAAAGAAAGAAGAGAAAGTAAATAATTGAGACAGAGGGAGACATGCTCATTAGAGAAGGTGTGTGTGTGTGTGTGTGTGATTTTTCCAGTGTGACACTTTATTCATAGTTTATACATGACATAGTATATAACACACATACAGTATAGTAGAGCCCTTCTGTGTAGTATATTGGAAGAGCACCAAAGTGGAAGCCAGGAAATCAGGCTCTAGGTAAAGTTCTGCCACTCACTTGCAGCGTTCAGTGAGCTAGTTTATCGTTTCTGGGCCAAAAAAAGATAGTGGAATTAAAGGATCTCCAATGACCTTTCTAGTCTGTCTTTCTCTGATGCTATGATTTTTCCTAAGATTCTAGGGAGAAATACAAAGTTAAAAAATATGGATTAAAGTATATATAAAAATCTGGCCTGGAACTTACCAATTTAACCAACCAAGGCACCAGGGTCAATGAGTCAAAGACACTCTGCAAAGGACACTACTTATTATTATTTTTTTAATATACATTTATTTTTATTATAGTACAGTTGCTTTACAATGTTGTGTCCATTTCTGCTGGACAACGTGAATCAGCTGTATATATACATATATCCCTTCCCTCTTGAGCCTCCTCCCCGCTGCCGTCCCAGCCCTCTAGGTCATCACAGAGCGTCAAGCTGAGCTCCCTGCACTTACAGCAGGGCCCCGCTAGCTATCTGCTTTACACATGGTAGTGTATATACGTCATTATTACTCTCCCAATTCATTCCACTCTCTCCTTCCCCTCCCCCACGGCAAAGGACACTGCTTAGAGGCATGGAGTGAGAGGAATGCCATGGGCACCTACTTGGAAGGTTATAAGCGAGGAGTTGGGTACACAGACATATGTGGAATGAGGTTGCCCTTTGGGTAACATGCTGCTGCTAAGTCGCTTCAGTCGTGTCCAACTCTGTGCAACTCCATAGATGGTAGCCTACCAGGCTCCCCCATCCCTGGGGGCTTTTAATATGAGGGGTGAATCTTCCCTGTGACTTCAGAGCACAATCACACAGACATTTTGTAAGAAGAACCTGAACAAAGGAGCAGGGGACCAGGGAGTCCCTCCCACCACTGAGTAGAATGGCCCATATCCCAAGCCACGTAGAACCAAAGATGGTCACTTCCTTCTCAAAGAGTGAGTATTCGGGATAGTTGGGTGATCTTAGGATGTTGGACATCGAGGAGGATTTAGGAGGCTTTGAGGTTTGCAAAACACTTTCTACAGGGACCTCCATTGAAAGAGCTGTTATGTGTGTGTTGGGAGCAGGGGGAGATAAGCTGAAAGTGCTGTCACCCAGACCTGCTTCAACCAAAGTTCCCCACTCACGGGTTTATTTGCTGGGATTAATTGCTGGAAACAGTGACAGACTTTATTTTCTTGGGCTCCAAAATCACTGCAGAGGGTGACCGCAGCCATGAAATTAAAACACGCTTGCTCCTTGGAAGAAAAGCCATGACAAACCTAGACAGCATATTAAAAAGCAGAGACATTACTTTGCCAACAAAGATCCATATAGTCAAAGCTATGGTTTTTTCAGTAGTCATGTATGGATGTGAGAGTTGGGCCATAAAGAAGGCTGAGTGCTGAGGAATTGATGCCTTTGAATTGTGTCGGAGAAGACTCTTGGGAGTCCCTTGGACTGCAAGGAGATCAAACCAGTCAATCCTACAAGAAATCAATCCTGAATATTCATTGGAGGGATTGATTCTGAGGCTGAAGCTCCAATACTTTGGCCACCTGATACAAAGATCTGACTCATTAGAACAGACCCTGAGGTGGAGAAAGATTGAAGGCAGGAGGAGAAGGGGACGACGGAGGATGAGATGGTTGGATGGCATCACGGACTCAATGGACAAGAGTTTGAGCAAGCTCCGGGACATGGTGAGGAACAGGGAACCCTGGCATGCTTCAGTCCATGGAGTGGCAAAGAGTCGAACATGACCGAGTGACTGAGCAACAACAACAAATTAAGTGCTGGTCCAGTCGCTTCATTAGAAATGAGAAAACTGAGCCTGAGAAGGGGGCGCAAGTGGATGTGGCTGTTTCAGGGAGTGAGGGAAGATTCTGTTGGGCATGAGAAGTTCATACTCGTCCTCTGGGGAGGATGGGTGCTTAGGGGTGGAGGGCACAC
This sequence comes from Bos mutus, assembly GCF_027580195.1. NCBI lineage: Eukaryota > Metazoa > Chordata > Mammalia > Artiodactyla > Bovidae > Bos > Bos mutus. The sequence goes on from NC_091617.1 coordinate 56,021,210, forward strand.
GAAGCAGTGAGTACTCAGTCTCGGTTCCTCCCAGCGATGCTCTGGGCCTTTCAGCCTCCAGGGAAACGTTCTCATAAGATTCCTCAGCAGAGATTCCCGACGGCCTTTTCCCGAGGACGCTGTGATTGATGAGGGTGTAGCACAGATCCTCCGAGGAGCCATGGTCACCATTCTCTTGCTGGGTAAAAGAGAGCCAGCATTAAGACTTGGCCTCTTGTCATTCTCCTTCTACTTCATCTCAACACAGGCTCAGCCTCGGGCAAAGTCTGTCCTCCTTGACCACTTCCCCTTCACCTCTTGTTTATTTTTCTTAAATAGCTGCCCCACCCCAACCACTAGCCCAAGCTGCCAGACTTCCCATGCTACTCAGAGAATTCAGCCTACTCAGGCATGTCCTCTCTTCCCCATGTCTCAGAGTGACCTCCCTATATAATTCCCAAAGTCTCAAGACCGTGAGGGCATCCATCCTTGTATAAGAGAACAATCTAAAGACAGCTTAAAATGCTTGGGTTATGATATTTAACCACCCACTCTAGAGATATTTGCATTATTAAAGGAGAATTCACTCAAGAGAAGGTCTCCTTCAGTGAAATTTCAGGAGATAAACAGCAAAACAGCAAGGGACAGGAGAAGGAGTATGGGTTTGGAAGAAAGACTTGTTTTTGATCCATGCTCCTGCCATCTTGTCAGCTGTCTGGCTTTGAGGGAATATCACTTAATCCTTCTATAAAATGGGTAGGAAAATAATAGTACCAATTTTACAGTGTTGTTGTGACAATTACATGAGATGATACATGTGAAGCATTCAGCCCACATAAACTGGCATAAACTGCCTGGCATAAACTAAATGCTCAATAAATATAAGTTCCTTTCAATAAATTGTGCAACCGAAGTGGTCATAGCTTCTGCTACCAGACTCTGCATATGTCCCTGGACTCATAAGCACTGGCATCTAAAGGATTCAATATTAAGGTCTTAAGGGGTCTTGGAGGTCTTCTCCTGTACTTGAAGTGGCTACATTTCTACTGTCATCTCAGAAAAAGTCTCAGAGATGTTTGCATTACCTGGATGGGAGCAGATGATGTTTCTTCATCTGGAGAAAGAAAATACACTTAATGAATTTCAGGTCATGGGGAGATTTCTGGGAGGGGAGAAGAGGGGCACTGAAAGATAAGCAACCAGAAAACCAAGGTACAGCTAGGGTAGCCCTTCTTGGGCTATCCTGATCTTCAACACATCCCTGGGGAGCAACAGGGTCATCTAAACAAGAAACACTCAAAGCTGTGCTGAGAGGCTAAGTGGAAGGAAAGACATTCAGTGGGTTTTGGACAGGAAATCACACGTCCCTCCCTTTCTCACTCCTTTCCTTCTCTGTCCTTCCTTACCCAAAATTCATTGCGTGCCTGGTGGTGGTGATTAGTCAGTCGTGTCTGACTCTTGTGACCCTATGGACTGTAGCCTGCCAGGCTTCTCTGTTCATGGAATTTCCCAGGCAAGAATATAGGAGCAGGTTGCCATTTCCTTCTCCAGGGGATCTTCCCAACCCATGGATTGAACCTGGGTCTCCTGCATTGCAGGTAATCTCTTGCACTGTAGGCAGATTCTTTACTGACTGAGCCACCAGGGCATGCCTACTGTGTACCAAGAATTAGGGAGAAAAAAAAGAATCAGAGACAGATCCTGTCCTCAAGTCGCTCATAGGCTAGCATAGGAGGCAGATAAGGACCTAAGAGAGACCCACAAGGCAGAGGAAGGCTATTTCTGCTATAGGTGACAGGGGATGATGGTGGAGTAGAAGCTGGTGCTCAAGAATAGTTCTACAGAAAAGGAAACTCTCAAACTAAACCATTTTTGAGAACCGTGACAGAAACAAACAAAAGCAGGCTGATTGCTAAAAAGTCAATATACTTAAAACCAGCAGGTTTTGGCCACTCAGCAAAGAGGGAAATACACCAGCTCAGTAAGCAAACAAGAGCATTCAATGGAAGCCTCATGGCATCACTGTACCCTGGAGATAGGTGTGCCCATTTTAAAAAATGAAGATTGTTGAAGGAACTTCTGAAAAAAACATCAAGCATACTAACATTCACATTTTAGGGATCCCTGAAGGAGAAGAGTGACAGGAAGAGGCAGAAAATGTATTTAAAGAAATAATGGCTGAACACTTACCTAATCTGGGGAGGCAAACAGGTATCCCAGTCCAGGAAGCAACAAGATGAACCCAAAGTGATCCAAACCAAGACATATCATAATTAAAATGGAAAAGTAAGAGAATTTTAAGGCAGCTAGAAAAAATAGGAAGTCACATCAAGGGAGCGCCTATAAGACTATCAGCTGGTTTTTTAGCAGAAACTTTCAAGGAGAGTGGCATGATATATTTAAACTACTGAAAGGAAAAACCTTACAACCCAAGAAAACTCTACCTAGCAAGGTTATTATTCAGAATTGAAGGAAAGGTAAAATTTCCCAGACAAGCAAAAAGTAAAGGAGTTTATCACCACTAGATTGACCTTATAGGCAATATTTAAGGATCTTCTTTAAGCAGAGAAGAAAAGATTATAACTTAAAATAAGATGATATACAAAAGAAAATATCTCACTGGTAAAGGCAAATATATAGCAAAGCCATTTATCAGCCACTTAAAAAGCACGTATGAAGCTTAAAAGACCAAAGTAGTAAAATCAACTACAGTAAGAGATTAAGGGATACACAGAATAAAAATGTGAAATATGATGACAAAAACATAACATTTACCACTCCGTAGGTGAGGAGTGGTAAAAATGTAGTGCTTTTAGAATACATTCAAACTTAAGTGACTATCAGCTTAAAACTAACTGGAGAGATGGATAAATTCCTAGAAACATCCAATCTTCCAAGACTGAATCAGAAAGAAATAGACAATATGAACAGACAAATTAATAGTAAAGAAATTGTATCAGTAATAAAAGAAAATAACTCCCAACAAACAAAAGCCTATGACCGGATGGCCTCACAAGTGAATTTTATCAAACATTTAAAGAAGAGTTAATACCTAGCCTTCTCAAACTAGTCCAAACTATTGAAGATGAAGGAATGTTTCCACATGCATTTTACAAGGTCTGCATTACCCTGATCCATAAACCAGACAAAGATACCACAGGAAGAAATATATAGGCCAATTTCCCTGATGAATATAGATATAAAAATCCTCAACAAAATATTAAGAAACTAAATTCAGTAATACATTAAAAAGATCATATACCATGGTCAAGTGGACTTTATTCCAGGGATGCAAGGATAATTCAATGTACACAAATCAATGTGATACACCACATAAACAAAATGAAAGATAAAAATCATATGATCACCTCAACAGTTACAAACAAAGCATTTGACAAAATTTAACATCCATTTATGATAAAAACTCTCAGTAAACTGAATATAGAGGGAACATACCTCAGTATAATAATGGCCATATATGTCAAGCCCAGAGCTAACATCATGCTCAGTGATGAGAAGTTGAAGTCTTTTCCCTTACGATCAAAAACAATACAAATATGCCCAACACTCACCACTTTTATTCAACATAATACTGGAAGTTTAGCCCCAGCAACCAGAACAGAAAAACAGACAAAGGCATGCAAATTATAAGGGAAAAAATAAAACTATCACTCTTTGCAGATGATATAATATTATATATAGAAAACCCTAAAGATTCTACCAAAAAAACTGTTATAACTAACAGATAAATTCATTATGTTGCAACGATACAAAATTAGCACACAGAAATCTGTTGCATTTCTATACATTAATAGCAAACTATCAGAAATTAAGAAAACAATCCTAGTTACAATTGTATCAAGAATAAAATACCTAGGAATAAATCTAACCTTTGTATTCTGAAAGCTATAAGACATGGATAAAAGAATTTGAAGATGACACACAAAAAATGGAAAGATATACTGTTCTCATGAATTGGAAGAACTGTTTTTCACAGAACTAGAATAAAAGATCCTAAATTTTGTATGAAACCACAAAAGGTACAGAATAGCCAAGCAGTCTTGAGGCAAAAAAACAAAGCTGGAGGTATCATGGTCAGTGATTTCAAACTAGACTATATTACTATACTATGTTGCTGCTGGTTTCCTAGTGACTCAGTGGTAAAGAATCCCCCTGTCATGCAGGAGACCACCTGCAATGCAGGAGATGCGGGTTTGATCCCTGGGTTGTGAAGATCCCTTGGAGAAGGCAATGACAACCAACTCCAGAATTCTTGCCTGGGAGGTCCTATGGACGGAGGAGCCTGGCAGGCTACAGTCCCTGGGGTCCCAAGAGTTGGACAGTACCTAGCACTAAAACCACTACCAACAGGCTATTGATATAGTAGTACTATGGTACTAATATTAATATGATACTATCATTCTGGCTATTATTAAAAAGACAACAAATAACACTTGTTGTCAAGGATGTGGAGAAATGGGAATCTTTTTGCACTGTTGGTGGGATTGTAAATTGCTGCAGTGTCTATGGAAAACAGTATGGAGTTTCCTAAAAAAATTAAATATGCAACTACCATACAAGGACTTCCCTGATGGCTCAGAGGGTAAAGCGTCTGTCTGCAATGCAGGAGACCTGGGTTTGATCCCTGTGTCTGGAAGATCCCCACTGAAGAAGGAACTGGCAACTCACTCCAGTACTATTGCCTGGAAAATCCCATGGACAGAGGAGCCTGGTAGGCTACAGTCCATGGGGTCGCAAAGAGTCGGACACAACTGAGCAACTTCACTTCACTATCATACTATCCAGAAATTCCACTTCTGAGTATTGATATGAATAAAACAAAAGTGTTAATTTGAAAAGATATATGCACCCCAAAGTTCATTGCAGCATTATTCACAAAAGCCAAGATAGGGAAGCAACCTAAGTATTCCTCGATAGATGAATGGATGAGGAAGATGTGGTATATGTATATGCAAGGAAATATTACTCAGCCATAAAAAGAATGGAATTTTGCCATTTGCAACAACATGGATGAATCTAGATGCCATTATGCTGAGTGAAGTCAAAGAGAGAAAAATATCATATGATTTCATTCGTATGTAGATCTAGAAATAAAAACAAATGAAGAAACACCATAAAACAGAAACAGACTCATAGATTCAGAGAACAAACTGGTGGTTACCAGAGGGAAGCAGGTGGGGGTACGAGCTAGTAGGTAACAGAACTTAAAAGGTACAAACATCCAATTATAAATAAGGCATGAGGACATACTGTGCAGTATAGGGAATACTGTGACTAGAACTATAGCATTAATAGTTCTGTATGGTGACAGAGAGGAACTAGATCATCTTGATGTGTAAAAATAAATGCAACTGAAACTAAAGCGGTGTTGTAAGTCAACAACTTCAATAGAATTTTAAAAAAAGTGTCTGTGAGTTTTGGCATTAGAGGTCTTATTTCTACCATTAGAGGTCGATTCCTATTTCTGTTTTGCTTTGATTGAGACTGGGGTTTCCTGACACCCGCAGCTCCCCTGGGTGAAGTGCTTAGAGGTGGGAGGGCTGTACTATTTTTTTTTTACACACCTACAGGGCTCGTTTTTAAAATTCAAGGTGAATGAACCAGGCTCTCCTCTTTAAACCCAGGAAGGCAAAAGCAAAACTCATTTCCTTTTCTTCTTTAGAAACACTGTGGCCTTGTCCTCCTGCCTGTACTTTGTCCCCCCGTCCCCAATCTCCCAGTTAGATGGGACACCAGTCATTCACCGCCCTCTCCTTCGAATGCTTTCGTTTCCTTCATTGCAACCCTGCTTCCATCACCACTGGGTCCCTGGGTGGTCTTCCAGCATCCATTTATGCCACTCTCTACTATTATCCGTTCTCTGAACAGAAGACTGGGTGACGTCTTTAATGCAAATATGATCATACTTGGCCCTTGTTTAAAGCCATTCAGCACCTCCTGTAACTCTCAAGATGAAAAGATCCTAACAAGAAACTTGATCCCAAGGTCCTGCTCCTCCTGCGTGTGCTCTGTGCCTGCACTGGCCTCCTTGCAGTTTCTTACAGGTGCCTTGTGCCTCCACTTTTGGCTTTTATTGTTCCCATTTAACTCCTTCAGCCAGCAGACCTCAGGAGATATTGGAAGGCTATGGAGATCAACAAGTCAGTTCTTCCCTCAGTGAGCTCCTGGTTCGGTGGAGATAGACATGCAATTGGACAATCGGCAGCAAATGTGTAAGTATTATACCTGATGTATGCCCAAGGTGCTTTGGGAGCAGAGGGAAGAAGAAAAGCTAAGTCTGTCAAAAGTAAAAATGATGTGAAAGCAATGACTTACTTTGCTTTCGGGAATCTTGTCTTGCTTCAAAAATGTGTATTTTTTTCCTGTAAAAGAAAAAGAAAATAAATTGGTTGTTTTATTATTCAGAAACTCTCAAAGGGAGTTATACTCAACTATAAAAGCTCATGTTTAATTCATTTGTTTAAGTTATAAGGCTTTTATAACACCTCCTTCAGCCAGAGAAATAAGAGGATAGGAAAAAAGGAAAACTGGAAACAAGACTGAGTAGGAATCTACTCCTTTGTGTTTCTCTCTCTCCCTCTTTTACCTCCCTTCTCCCTTTTCTCAGGCTGGTATGGAATTGACTTATAAGTAGAGAACTATGGTGATGATGTAGGTAACATTTTTAGAGTTTTCTTTCCTGACAAAATATCAATTTCTCTTATATTAAGGAGCCATTGTTATATACAATCTCAACCTCAGTCTCAATCTGTGATATCCAAACAAACAATCAAGCCAGCAAGCCAACACCTCCCACACGAGCCCTCAGAAAAACACAGTGTAAATATCATGGCAGCCAGTTATCATCCCAGGGAACAAGGGCAACATCTGCTCAAAGGAGAATGACCATACGTCCTGGTTTGCATAGACAGTTTAGTTATGTCATTATCAATCACTTAGTGACCCTAAACTATTTTTAGCCTCCTTTTCATTTGCAGAAGTTTTCTGGTTTGGACAATGAATTATACACCATCCTGGCTATGCCTTCTCTGTGCCTCTGTCCCAGGAGCTCGCTGGGATGTGCAGTGTGATTAAGGGGCTTCTCTACTTCGGTAGCCAGTTTCATCCTTGCTTCTGAGGCTTTCCCATTTAAAGGGTGTGTAACCACCCATAAGACTATTGTTCCTGTTTCTCACCAAACTTGAAGTGTGGTTTTCTCTGACTGACTCTCAGATGTTAGTGCCTGCTTCCACTGTGGCCACAGACAGTGGGAAATTCACAGGTAACTTACAGCAAACACCACAGTGAAACTACACTTACAGAAAATAACCCCTGAAGAGTTCTCCACTCACCACGGAAGGCAGAAACACGCTTCAGCGATGTGGCAGTCCGAGCATCTAAAATACCCAAGAAATGATACATATCACAAGTTTAGTTTCTGCAACTTTGTTACAGTGACTCCCTTCCCTTTGTCATTTCTGTGGAAGAGTGTTTTTTCCCCTCCCCCAAGAGACTATTCATTCTAGGTGACTTGGACACATCTATCATGCCTTCATCCTCGCATGACACTAACTGGACCTTTGGAAATATGACCTTATCAACTCTTAATCAGAGAAGGAACTTGCTGTTGTGTTCCTAGCAAAGGTTTGCTCATCCCCAGTTCCAGTAATTTATGTGGCCTCTTGTGAGGAAGGGTACACAGTTATCCCCAGGAAGTCTAAGTAAAAGTGTGTGGACATTTTAGAAATTTCTTCTAGGCATGGATTAGGCAATATTTACATAGGCTCCTGCTGCACTCTGAACTTCTCCTATTTATACTCCTATTTAAATTAATTCAATATTAATTTATATTAATATTTAATATATTTATTAATTTTGAGACTTTATTTTCTTGGGCTCCAAAATCACTGCAGATGGTACCTGCAGCCATGAAATTAAAACACTCTTGCTCCTTGGAAGAAAAGCTATGCCCAACCTAAACAGCATATTAAAAAGCAGAGACATTACGTTGCCGACAAAGGTCCATCTAGTCAAAGCTATGGTTTTTCCAGCAGTCATGTTTGGATGTAAGAGTTGAGCTATAAAGAAAGCTGAGCACCGAAGAACTGATGCTTTTGAACTGTGGTGTTGGAGAAGACTCTTGAGAGTCCCTTGGACTGCAAGGAGATCAAACCAGTCCGTCCTAAAGGACATCAGCCCTGAATATTCATCGGAAGGACTGATGCTGAAGCTGAAACTTGGGTTGTTTGGCCACCTGATGTGAAGAATGGACTCATTGGAAAAGACCCTGATGCTGGAAGAGATTGAAGGCAGGAGGAGAAGGGGATGACAGAGGATAAGATGGTTGGATGGCATCACTGACTTGATGGACATTAGTTTGAGCAAGCTCCGAGAGTTGGTGATGGACAGGGAAGTGTGGCATGCTGCAGTCCATGGGGTCACAAAGAGTCGGACATGACTGAGTGACTGAACTACTGTATTAACATTTGTCTGCTCATTGGTCTATATCTTACACTAGAACATGAATGTCACAAGGTCAGGGATCATATTTGTCTGTTCATCATGGCACAGATTGCCAGCATATGCTACAGTGTCTGGCACATAGTAAATATATTTTCAATAAGTATGTGATAAATGAAGGAGTAGCTAAGAACAGAGCAACTCTAACTGGCTCAGATCATCAGATCTGCCTTACTGACCCCAAGGTAGCTATATAAGGGCTTCCCTGGTGGCTCAGTGGTAAAGAATCCACATGCCGGTGCAGGTGACTGGGGTTCAATCCCTGGGTTGGGAAGATCCCCTGGTGAAGGAAATGACAACTCACTTCAGTGTTCTTGCCTAGAATGCAAAAATATATTGCCCTAAGTGTAAGGATCAAATAAAGTTAAATATGGACAAAAGCTATTTTTAAACTGGTTATTTCCCCCAGTCAACTTTTCTGCAATGTATTTTTGCATTTCAGTTTGGAGTTTTGGTCTAGGCTAGGTTCAGACAACCTCCTCTGAAACCAGATGAATCTCTACAATGTGGGCTGGTGGTGGTTTAGTCACTAAGTCGTGTCTGACTCCTGCAACGCCATGGACTATAGCCTGCCAGACTCCTCTGTTCATGGAATTCCCCAGCCAAGAATACTGTGTGGGTTGCTATTTCCTTCTCCAGGGGATCTTCCCAAGCCAGGGATCAAACCTGGTTCTCATGCATTGCAGGCGAATTCTTTACCAAATGAGCCATGTGGGAAGTCCTACAATGTGGGCTACGTGCTAGCAATTCCAGGTTCCTCTCTCTTAACACAAAGCTTCCCTAGCCCCTGAAGTCTGCCCAGTTTCTCCCTCCTTATAATGCCCATGGCCCTACTTGTCTGTTTCATCATTTGGACTGATTACTTTAGCATGTGTCCAGTGATATACACCAAATATATGAGCCTTTGTTTGTACTGAAGAAAAACATCCTTTTTAGGGGGGGGTGCCTATGTAGGCTTTGACTGTGCAGTGGCTTTTTCAAAAGCTTCTCCTGAAACCATGGGAAAAGTGCAGATAACTCTTCAAGCCACTGAACAACTGGCTCTACCATACTTTGGGATTCTTGGATTCAGGGACACTCATTTCATATTTTAGTGATTCCTTGACACTCAAAAGTCCTGGTCAGGGGATTTCCCTAGAGGTCCAGTGGCTAAGACTCTGTGATCCCAACACAGGGGGCCCAGGTTCAATCTTTGACCAGGGAACTAGATCCCACACGCCACAACTAATAGTTTGCATACCGCAACCAAGACTTAACAAAGCCAAATAAATAAAATTAAGGGGAGAAAAAGACCTGATCAGAAGGGACTGATGAGGAAGACTGCATTTAAGAGCATCATGGTAATCACAAGTGTCTCTCGCCACAAAACTTTCAACAACTGTAGCCATGTGGGGAATGTGGTTACCTCAGAAATAGAAACTCAGAGCTTAAAATGAAATGGCAAGAATGGGGCTGGAGAAGAAAGGGACATAAGATTAACAGATAAAGAGACAACAGGAAATAAGGGTCTTCTTTCCAGTTCTATGGGCTATACAGGTTCCCAGCAAAATGCCTCATCTCCTGTCTAAAGGTTCAGAGTGTTTTTGTCTTTTGTCTTGTCTTTGCATTTACTATTGTTACAACTGCTGTTGGGTTGAAGCAAGGTCTTCCATTCTGGGGTGTGTGCAGCCCAAGACCTAACACACTTCATTCTTCACAGGTAAAGCCTGGGAGAATTGCTGTTGGATTTGGTCTCACCTGGATATTCTCAGTTTGGGGCTTTGACTTCTCAGGTTCCAGGGTGTCTCTTGAGTGTTCTGCTGCCACCTGAAACTCAGCATATCAAGAATGAGCTAAGTCTTTGCTCTCCAGGCTTCCCACCTTGCTTGATAATTTTTCCAGCTTTCCTCACTTCTGCTACTTGTGGGTAAAACCCCGGCATTGCCTCGGCTTTCTCTTGTTGCCCTTCCATTTGTTAATGGAACACCCCAGTTGGTCCTTGACTCGACCTCTTCTCCACTGCCCCTGCAACAGCTCCCCCCCCGCCAATTTTCCAACAACTGCTGTACATAACCAGGCCCCAATCATTTGTTCCCAAACATCCAGGCATCCTTATGACCATGAGAATGTCAGTGCACAGAGAGGCCTGTCTGCTCAGCTCAGTTTCAGGGACTGCACTCAGGAACTGAGAAGGGCCCAGGCCTTGTCTCATGTACACTGCAGTTTTCACAAGAAGTACCGAGGCAGAGAGCACACAATAAAAGGGAAGGAAAGAATGAAATAAAGAAAAGAAATTGACTCAAGGTTTGGGTTGGGTTTCTGTGTAACTGTCCTTTGATTTATGGGGAGTGTGGGGTATAGAGAAAAAGAAACTAGACATTAAGCACAATTTACTATGTGCTTACTATATATATAGGCACACGAACTATAAATACTACTTGTTTTTATATATACATTACTTACTGTGCATAGTACTTATTAAGTGTAAGTAACAGATACATTTTCTATGTTACATTTCATTTAATCCCAGAATAAATCCATGAGGTAGACATTATGAGTCTATGTCTTGTCCATGAAGAAACTGAGATGAAAAAGCTTATGCAACTTGTCTGAGGACAGATAAATGAGAGTAAGTGGGAAAACTGAGTTTACTTCTGGCAGACTCATCCTCTGAGACTCTGAACTCCTTTCATGAAGGGAATTGGTGCCATTCTGCCTGAGGAGGGGGAATTTCCTGGATTTTTGTAACAATTTTGATCTGGAGAGAAAAGGTGGAGTGTGCTGATTGGATGATAACCAGGCAGTAAGGGTGAAGTTGAAAATCAGATCCAAGTAAATATGACTTTTGAGTATATTAAGGGAGATATTTTCAATCAGTATAAAAATGAAGATTCTGGGCCAACTGAGTAATTATGTGGAAAAATATGTATTTCTATCTGACATCATATAATAAGTGTATGATGCTAAAATGTAAGGCAATAAAACTATGAAAATTATACTGTGGATCTGTCTTATCTTGGGATGAGGAAATAATTTAAAGCATAAATTGGTAGAAAGCAAAAAGCTTTCTAGATTTAATGCAATTATGTTTAAATATATAAGAATAACAAAAATTCTGTATAACACAAGACACATGGACTGGAAAAATAATTTTTTTGTAATATTTATGAAAAAATGCTCATTTCTTCAAGTAAAAATATCTTTTACAATAAATAAAAGAAAGTAGACCAAAATCCAAAACAAAAATTGGCAGAAGGCATACTAGCCCTTCATAGATGAAGAAATACAAATCTCTGATAAATAAAGACAGTAAAATAAAGATAACACTTCTAATGTTGTAAGTAGTTCTTCAATTTTCCAGTTTACTTTTTTTGTTTATATTTTATTTATTCTCCAATTTCTTTTACAATAAACATGTATTAATGTCACAATCCTTCGCCGTCTTACCAAGGGTCTAAAGAACAAAATTAGAGATGTAACATCAATCTTAACTTTCTGTCCATCATATCGGTATTTTATTTTATTTTTATTTTCAAGACATTTATTTAGGTTTACAAGCATTCATTCAGCATTTATTGAGTGCTTCTTCTATGTCAGAAACAATGTTAGAAAACACAAATTCAAAGATGAATAAGAAACAGTCTCTACTTTTGACGACCTCACGTCTAGACATAAAAATAGGGATTTATAATCAGATAGAAGAATGCAAGAGTTTCAGATTGACAAAGGGTTGGGAGTATCTGGAGAGAAGTCCTAGAAAACACTGACCCTCATGGAGGGCCAGGAGACATTCCATGGCTTTGCTAAGACTCCTTTTGCCAGGTAGCTTTTTGGATCCTACGTTCAAGATCTCAGTAGCATGAACTGAGCTCTGGGACACCAAACATAATCCTGTAAAGACCACCCTCCACCTCCCCAGCTAACTGATTTTCACCATCTCACTTTGTACTGGAGGGACTCCTTTGTTTAGAGTGATACTAATTTTTACAGTAAAAGAAAAAGGAAGAAAGTGAAGTCGCTCAGTCATGTCTGACTCTTGGCGACCCCATGGACTGTAGCCTACAAGGTTCCTCCATCCATGGAATTTTCCGGGCAAGAGTGCTAGAGTAGGTTGCCGTTTCCTTCTCCAAGGGATCTTCCCAACCCATGGATCGAACTCAGGTCTCCAGCATTGCAAGCAGTCAATTTTACCATCTGCGCCACCAAGGAAGCCATTTTTATAGTGGCTGCTGTTAATGAAGGTGATAGTCAAACTAACTAGTATCTCTTAGTTACTGAACCTGACTGTGTACTATGAGTTTGAGCAAGCTCTGGGAGTTGGTGATGAACAGAGAAACTTGACATACTGCAGTCCAAGGGGTCACAAAGAGTTGGACACGACTGAGCGACTGAACTAAACTGAACTGACATACCAGGTACCGTGCTAGCATCACACACACTAGAATCCTCCAAAGTAAGTACTGTGCTACTAATTCCATTTAAAATAATGAAACTAAGGTTTAGAAAAGTTAAGCCAAGTTCCCTACCAATTTCAATGTCCCCTGCTCACCCATTGCAAGGATTGTATACCAGCTAAGGTCTTTTACTATCAGAAAGCTTGCTGTTTCAAGCTTTGAAGTGAAGAGAAGTGAAAGTCACTCAGTCGTGTCTGACTCTTTGCAACCCCATGGACTGTAGCCTGCCAGGCTCCTCTGTCCATGACATTCTCCAGGCAAGAGTACTGGAGTGGGTAGCTGTTCCCTTTTCCAGGAGATCTTCTCAGCCCAGAGATCAAAACCAGGTCTTCCAAATTGCAGGCAGATTCTTTACTGTCTGAGCCACTAGGGAAGCCCAAGAATACTGGTGTGGGTGGTCAGGTCTCTAGCACTGCAGGCGAATTCTTTACCATTTGAACTGCCAGAGAAGCCCAAGAATACTGGAGTGGGTAGCCTATCCCTTCTCCAGAGAATTTTCCTGACCCAGGAATCAGGCTGAGGTCTCCTTCATTGCAGGCCAGCCGAGCTACCAGGGTGGTGGTGTTTTTATGCTGTTTGTGGGGCATTAAGAGCTCAAAAGAGTATCCCCTTCCTGCCCCAGAAAGTTGCTCTGTTTCTTAGAGTAGCCTGCACAGAACTTCCTTGATAAAGTCCTGCCTTTCAGCTGTTCTGCACCGGTGGTTACTATGATTCTGGGAAGAAGGCCAACCAATAAGGAACTGAACATGATCCCTGGCATGTAGTAGGCACTTCATTCTTGTCAATCCCTTACCTGGTTGCCTTCTCCCAAAGAGCAAACCTCTTTTTCTCTTTCTGGCCCTGTTGCCCCAACCCATCTCTCCTGCTCCCCCTTAGGGAGTCTGGACTCACCTGTCTTCCCTTGGCAGCAAGTTCCCCATCCTCTCAGTCCTCTTGGCACCCTCCCCTCGGCAGGCTGCTCCTGACTTAGAGACGGGGGCTGCGTTGCTCTGGCCACCAGGGCAGAGGGAGCTGAGGGGAATGTATCCTCTGAGGAGGGGAGGAGGAGCCCCCGGGGGAGGAGATTCAGAAGTGCACACAGGCACAGCTTCCTAAAATGTCAGAGGCTGAACGAACCCAGTTATTACTTTTAACCAGAAGCCGTTAGTCAGTGAGGGTTTTGAAAGAATGGGGAAGCCCCTTCTGCAATTGTAAACAGGTCATAAGGGCTTTTCACTTCAGATGCCTAAGCTTATTAAACCACTTTGTAGTAGTCCCAGAAACATCAGAAGGAGAACTTTGTTTTAAAACAAAAAAGCTTAAAAATCAAGTCATAGACCAGTAGAAAAATATTAGCAAAACATACATCTGATAAAAAGATTTTTATCCAAAGCATGCAAAGAACTCTCAAGACTCCCTAGGAATAGCCGCTACTGCTGCTTCAGTCGTGTCCGACTCTGTGCGACCCCATAGACGGCAGCCCACCAGGCTCCCCCGTCCCTGGGATTCTCCAGGCAAGAACACTGGAGTGGGTTGCCGTTTACTTCTCCAATGCATGAAAGTGAAAAGTGAAAGTGAAGTCGCTCAGTTGTGTCTGACTCTCAGCGACCCCATGGACTGCAGCCTACCAGGCTCCTCCATCCATGGGATTTTCCAGGCAAAAGTACTGGAGTGGGGTGCCATTGCCTTCTCCCCATAGGAAGAGAACAAACATGAAATAAGATGGGCAAAATATTTGAAAAGATTTTCATCAAAGAAAATATTCAGATGGCAAACAAATTCATGAAAAGATGAACATCATAGTCATTGCGGGTGTAATGATTTAAACCAAAACCACAAAGCAATACTTTTGCACACCTATTAGACAGCCTAACAGTTGAAAATGAAAGCAAAAACTGATAACTATTAACTGCTGACAAGGAAAACAGAACATCTGGAAGTCTCACGTATTGCTGATGGGAATGCAAAATGTTTCAGCCTCTTTGGAAAACAGTATGGCATAGCCTTACCATACAACCTAGCTCCTAGGCATTAACCCAAATGAAATAAGAAATCAAGAACTCTAAGAATTTGTATGCATATGTTTATAGCTTCTTTCCTCATAATTGCCAAATAAAACCAAACCCTGGAAATAACCCAAATAATCTCAAGTAGTAAATGTCTAAACAAACCATGTCACATTCACACAATGGGCTTTGGCCCAGTAATAAAAAGGAATGGGCTACTAATATTATACTTTAGGGGACGACAGAGGATGAGATTGTTCGATGAAATCACTGACTTAGTGGACTTGAGTTTGAATAACTCTGGGAGATAGTGAAGGACAGGGAAGCCTGACATGCTGCAGTCCATGGGATCACAGAGAGTCAGACATGACTTAGGGACTGAATAACAGCAACTAACATATACAACAACATGGACGAATCTCAAGAGAATGAGTGGAAGAATCCAGTCTTAAAGCCTATCTTTTGTGACATTCAAGATGAGGCAAAACTGTAGGGACAGAAAACACACCAGTGGTGCCCAGGAAAAGGAGTAGGAGAAGGTTTGAACTTCTGGGACCAGGGAATTTTTTTGTTGCTGTTCTGTATCTTGTGGTGGTGGAGGCATGACTGTATGCATTTCTCATGATTCCCAGAGCTGTATACCCCAAGTGTGCATTTTGCTGCTGCTGCTAAGTCGCTTCAGTCGTGTCCGACTCTGTGCGACCCCATAGATGGCAGCCCACCAGGCTCCCCCGTCCCTGGGATTCTCCAGGCAAGAACACTGGAGTGGGTTGCCATTTCCTTCTCCAATGCATGAGAGTAAAAAGTGAAAGTGAAGTCGCTCAGTCGTGTCCAACCCTCAGCGACCCCATGGACTGCAGCCTTCCAGGTTCCTCTGTCCATGGGATTCTCCAGGCAAGGGTACTGGAGTGGGGTGCCATTGCCTTCTCCAGGGGATCTTCCCGACCCAGGGATCAAACCCAGGTCTCCCGCATTGTAGACAGACGCTTTACTGTTTGAGCCACCAGGGAAGTCTGGAAATTTCCTTAGTGGATAGCCAATGATCCTCATTACATTCTGGTTTAATATTTATTCAATATGCCAGCTTTCCCAGAGCACAGAGTACCTTATTCTTGATCTCCACCTTGAACTCCTTTCAGGGTGTGTTGAAGGTCAGCAACTGCAGTGGCTAATGACTCAATCCTTGCATAACCAGAAGGCGAATGACTTTTAGTTGGCGCTTTCAACTCCAGTCTGACTTTAGCTGCCAAGGCAGGTTAGAGGCCTTTTGGATAACAGTGATTCTTTGAACTTTTCAGTCTCAAAAAACTAGATGGTATAAATCTAGCTCTAGGTAGTCCTTTTTAGACTTTGTGATTAGAGATAGAAGCTGGGAAAGCTATTTATGCTAAGCAAAATAATTTTGGAACATTTTATTACAGGAAAAGATCTGGTTTATTTAAGAATGCTTGTAGAGTCAGGAATATAATAGTTTAGTTAAGACTTCACCATTCTTCCTTCAAAAAGTCTCATAGAGAGAGTGAAGGCTGTGTGATGGGTTAATACTGAGACGTCTTCCTGAGTACAATTTTCTATTTACTTTTGGGTACAGAATATGAGTTGATTAGGAGTCCTGGCTAATGTCAGAGAGTTATGTGTTCGAAAACTATGACTGTTAATTGCTATTATTCCTCATTAAGGAGTTTTTAGCTGTTTTTATTTTTTAAAATTTTGTTGCAATGTAGTTGATTTACAATGTGTTATATTCTGCTATACAGCAAAGTGACTCAGTTATACACACATATCTCTTTTTTCATGAATTACTTTTATTTGGTTGCACTGGGTCTTAGTTGTGGCATGCAGGGTCTAGTTCCCTGACCAGAGATGGAACCCAGACCCCCTGCATTGGGACCCCAGAGTCTTAACCACTGGACCACCAGGGAAGTCCCATGTGTATATAAATATATCCTTTTTCATCTTCTCCTCCATTATGGTTTATCACATGATACAGAATATAGTTGCCTGTGCTATATAGTAAGACCTTATATTTTCTTTATTCATCTGTGGATGGACATTTAGGTTGTTTCCGTATTTCTTGTTTATTGCAAATAGAGCTACTATGAACATAGGGGTGCATATATCTTTTTGAGTTATAGTTTTGTCTGGGTATTTGCCCAGGAGTGGACTTGCTGGATCACGTGGCAACTCTATTTTTAGTTTTTCTAGAAACCTCTGTACTGTTTTCCATTGTAGCTGCACCAATTTATATTCCCACTAACAGTGTAAGAGGGTTCCTTTTTCTCTGCACCTTCTGCTTTTGTCATTTGCAGACATTTTAATGATGGCAATTCTAGTTTTTAAAAGGAGGCAGTAACACAGTTCCAATCCCTCTAAGTGAATTTGGGGCTGGAATTTTGCTGTCTGGTGAAGGGGTGTTAGCATATGACTTCCTGGTGGCAATAATACCACTAACGATTATTTTAATAATAAGGGAATGGTTTAGACACAAAATGGGAACTTTTTCAGTTCAATGAGAGGGCTCCTACAATGTACCCAAGCTGGTGGATGGTATAGGACTCTTCCTTGTCATTGTTTGGACTATTTTTTCAGAATGAATGACCCTTGGGAAGAATGTTGTTTTTTCTGCAAAGTTTCCTATTTTTCATTAGTAATACTAACATGGAATATGGAAAATTAAGTTATATACATGGCGAAAAAATACAAACTAGGCTTAAGCACTGTAAAAGTTAAAAAGTAAGCCACAAGTAAAGTCCCAAGTGTGAAAAGACCAAATAAAGCCCTTGTCTGAAAATATTAAAGGCAGACATGTAGGTTTCCTCTGAGAAGTCTAGGGGAGATGAGCTCTAAGCGTCCTTCTCAGTCCAAAACCTGCATTACATTCTTTCTGGTGAAGGAGGAGTTCTGGGCACACACCCATCATATGATGCTGAGCAGGGTGGGTATACACCTTGCAAGGTACTGAGTTTATTTCACATCTCAGTGCCTTGTGCAGGCTTATTTCTCCACGTGGAGATGTTTACACTCAAGGACATGTTTCTAGTCAGACACTGACAATGACTAATATTTATGGAGTATATCCTTCTCTTCTCCAATGGCTTCAGTTCAGTTCAGTTCAGTCACTCAGTCGTGTCCGACTCTTTGCGACCTCATGAATCACAGCACGCCAAGCCTCCCTGTCCATCACCAACTCCTGGAGTTCACTCAGACTCACGCCCGTTGAGTCAGTGATGCCATCCAGCCATCTCATCCTCTGTTGTCCCCACCTCCTCCTGCCCCCAATCCTTCCCAGCATCAGAGTCTTTTCCAATGAGTCAACTCTTCGCATGAGGTGGCCAAAGTACTGGAGTTTCAGCTTTAGCATCATTCCTTCCAAAGAACACCCAGGGCTGATCTTCTTCAGAATGGACTGGTTGGATCTCCTTGCTGTCCAAGGAACTCTCAAGAGTCTTCTCCAACACCACAGTTCAAAAACATCAATTCTTTGGCGCTCAGCTTTCTTCATAGTCCAACTCTCACATCCATACATGACCACTGGAAAAACCATAGCCTTGACTAGACGGACCTTTGTTGGCAAAGTAATGTCTCTGCTTTTGAATATGCTATCTAGGTTGGTCATAACTTTCCTTCCAAGGAGTAAGCATCTTTTAATTTCATGGCTGCAGTCACCATCTGCAGTGATTTTAGATTTCCAAAATAAAACCTAGAGAACTTAAAAAACATTGTAAATTATTCTGAATTCATTCGGGGGATAGAAGTCCAAACGTCCTCACGTCTAGCTGTGACTTTGAGTAATTTTCTGAATTCTTTAAGCTCCATTACTAGTGCCTACCACCCACAGTTTGTGTAGTGATTGCCCAAGCTGAAATGAGGGCAAAGCTCTCAGAAGAGTATCCAGTGCACACTACTCTCACTTCCAGTGGTGACTACTATTGGACAGCCCTTCTCCTTCCTGGTGTCTGGTTCCAGATCAAGGGTTTCACTCTCTGCTGCCTTAACATTTCTGGCCTGTCACTACCTCCTCATTCATTCTGCCGAGGTGGAGTGGCTTATCAGGTTGAATTTGGAAGCAGAATCTGGATGTTCATATTTGACCCCTTCTTTCTGATTTTTTTTGGGAGAGATCTCACCCTTAGAAACCTTAGTTTTTGCTGTTCTCAGCTATGTAGTAAGCTTAATGACAAATGCTCACAGTAGTAAAACTGTCCAAATCTGGGGTCAAAAGGCAACCATGTATTGTAAGTCAACTCAGTCACTAATAAAGAGGTGTGTGTGGGGAGGGCAGGGTGGGATATGTGTGTTTTAAGTTCTAATTGCCTCAATCCTTTGTCTTAATTTTCTTGGTTTAGAATTCAGGAAAGGGTACTCATTAATAAGATCCTTATGGTATTATGCTAAGTGAAATAAGTCAGACAGAGAAAGGCAAATACTTATAACTTATATGTGGAATCTAAAAGTAAAATGAGCTAGTGACTATAAAAAAAAAAAAAGGAAACTGACTCTCAGATATAGAGAACAAAGCAGTGGTTACCAGTGAGGTGGGGGAGAGGGGAGGGACAATATAGGGGTAGGGGCCTAAAAGATACAAACTATTATGTTTAAAAATAAATAAGCTACAATACAGGAAGTGTATCCAACATTTTATAATAACTAAAAATGAAATATAACCTTAAAAATTGTGAATTACTATGATGTACACCTGTAACATATAATATCGTACATCAACTACACCTCAGTAATAAAAAAAGTCCTTCAGATATTAAAATAGCTGTCATGTAACTAGCACTGGAAAGAAACTTGTTGAGGTTAGTTTTGGAGAGAAGTGATAGCAGTTTTTCTTTTTTTTAAATTTCTGGTTGTACTGGGTCTTCGTTGCTGCACGTGGGCTTTCTCTAGTTGCGGTGTGCAGGCTTTTCCTTGTGATGGCTTTTCTTGTGGAACACAGGCTCTAGGGCTCACAGGCTTTAGTAGCTGGGGTGCGTGGGCTTAACTGCCTTGTGGCATGGGGAATCTTCCCAGACCAGGAATTGACCCCGCGTCCTCTGCATTGGCAGGTAGATTCTTAATCACTGGACCACCTGAGAAGCCTAATAGCAGTTTGATTTGACTTCCCAACAGCAACAAACCAAACTTTCTCCTCCACAAGCACATTTTATGAATGGAATCTCTACACTTGGCTTCTTTGAAAAATGTGCCTACCACCAGTTGTAGCAAGAATAAAGTTTGGAATAACATTTCCCAAATCCTGGGTGGAGGCATGATCCTGAAGATATATATTTAAATTTTTATTAATTCTTCAGGTACTTATTTAGGACCTACCATACTGGAGGTGTATATGGTACAATCGCTAATCGTAGACTTGTTTTCAAATTTATGCTCTGCCTCTTACTAGCTATGAGGTTTTCCACAAAGTACTGAATTCACTCTTTACTCATCTGTAAATTGGAAATAATAGTACCTACCTTATATGATTACTATGAAGATTACATAAGTTTATAACTGTACAGCATTTGTTATATAACAGCATACAGAAGCAATACAATATCTCTTCACTGTTAAGATTATTTAAAAAAATCATGTGCTGCCTATTGTAAATATAATCATGAACAAAATGAACACCAAAAGTTTTATTTAAGGCTAAGTTACATGGTTAAGTCTTTCTATGGTTAAATCCTTTCTATTTGCTATTTTAAATCACTGAGGGCTTCCAGGATGAATGAAATGCAATGACACTTCACTGAGTGAATGACAAAAATCAACACTTGGTTCAACAGCAACATTTAAAATACTTTTTAATAGCATTTAATTTTCATAAAGTGAATCAAACCGTTTTTTTCCTAAGAGTAATATACAAACTATCCAGATAGCACAAGCTTATTTTCTGGTTCTAAAACTAAAACTTACTCTAAGATATTCTGAGGTGTTTTAGATATTTTAAATAATAGATATTTTAAATCCAGGAAATTTTGCAGAATGAAACAGTTGCAAAGTCCAAACTTCTTTCAGTGTGGCACCAAGAAGATCCACATAGGATTCAGCTCAAAGTTGCTCCCTCTTGAGGTAGGGAAACGTGCTTCAAAAACAGGAGGCATCTCATGACAGCAGGGCTCTTACATGTGTCAGTCTTCTAAACAGCCTTGTCAAACATTTCTAAAAGAAATGGAAATGAAGGAAAACAATCCAAGGCAAAAGAGCTCTGGAATCTTTCAACACTGACCCACAACCCAGAATAGGATGTCCTGGAGCGTCAGTTTTATTCCCACAAGAAATATCTGGTCATTATTAATGACACCAAGGAAGGAAGCTGAGCAAGTGAATGTGAATCACTTGTCATCATAAGGGTTGGTAGCATGATTTAAACTGGGAGTATGAATCCAAGAAACCCCTGGGGTCTGTTGAACTGGGTGCAGAAGTTTATGGACTAGCGGACACGACTGAAGCGACTTAGCAGCAGCAGCAGGAGGAGGGTTTACCATTGTGGGAATAACTGACTGGAGTCATTATCACTCAATGAATTTTGGCTCTGGCTATTACTATCTGGTGGCTCAGATGGTTAAGAATCTGCCTGCAATGCAGGAGACCAGGGTTCTATCCTTGAGTTGAGAAGATCCCCCAGCTGAAGGGAATGGCAACCTACTCCAGTCTTCTTGCCTGGAGAATTCCATGGACAGAGGAGCCTGGCATGCTACAGTTGCAAAGAGCTGGACACGACTAAGCAACTAACACTTTCACTTTCACATTTCCTAACACTATGGATTTCTGAGTGTAAAGTGTGGTACAAAAGACAACAGACAACTTTCAAGTAATTTATATTTGAATAATTCTTGATGGTTTTACAGTCATATTTTTCATAATGAGTAACAAAACCACATAAAACAAGAGGGGTAAATAAGACCATCTCTGCTGCTGCTGCTGCTGCTGAGTCACTTCAGTTGTGTCCGACTCTGTGTGACCCCATAGACAGCAGCCCACCAGGCTCCACCATCCCTGGGATTCTCCAGGCAAGAACGCTGGAGTGGCTTGCCATTTCCTTCTCCAATGCATGAAAGTGAAAAGTGAAAGTGAAGTCGCTCAGTCGTGTTCTACCCTCAGCGACCCCATGGACTGCAGCCCACCAGGCTCCTCCGTCCATGGGATTTTCCAGGTAAGAGTACTGGAGTGGGGTGCCATTGCCTTCTCTGAAGACCATCTCTACTCTCCCTTTTCTTAATTATATCATTTGGATTTATCTTTTCTGGCCTTGTTTACACTAAACATGTTATATGTACAGTATGGAATTCAGCTTTTACATTTTATGTTGAACTACTCAACCATAGTAGTATGACACTCCTTGTACTACGGATGTTCTGTAGTGAAATTATACATTTTTTCACTGTTGAACACTTTGGCTACTTAAAATTTTTTGTCACTAGAAATAGTAGTGTATTAGACATTTTGCACATTTGTCTACTTGTATACCTTGTATTACTTTCTTTGGATTGATTTTCAGAAGAGAAATCACTGAGGCAAACTGTGAGTATTTTTATGACTTTCGTTGACAAATTGCTTATCTACTAGCTAAATATGAGAAAATAAGTATCATTCTATTTTCATTTATTTCAAAGAAAGTAATTCTACCATTTAATAAAAACAGTTCTTTAAAAAATGTTAATACTTTGTTGTTGTTTAGTGTTGCTTTTTTTATTTTCTCCACATTTGGGGCATTGTCTTTTCCCTGAATTGGCTGTTTATAAGTTTGCCTGTTGGTATCATAGTGTTTTCCTCATCATTTTGTACACATTTTCCCCAGGTAAAGATATTCATTGTGTTGCAAATAATTCTTTCAAACACTTTTTACATGGTGTATTGTTAGCCTTTAAGTCTATTTTAAAATATGATCTTTGTCATAGGAAGTGGTATTAAACAGTTAATGTTTTTTAAATGGAGATAAAAAATTTATCTGGAGGTCATATAAAGCACTTATAAACACAAATATTTCCCCAGACATGACATTTTGTACTGCCAACAGCCAGGTTGGTCTACTCATCGTTTCCTAAAAGTCTTGGTCTCTTGCGTCTTCTGTTCTAAGCGTCAGCTTCTTTTCTCTACAGAGACTTTGCTATGCTTAGTAGCTATCTGTTTTTGAATTCATTTAACTTCAGTTGACACTGTCCACTGTGTTTCTTGTATTGTCATTTAATTGCCTTCCGTGTGGTATGTTTTGCTTCCTTAACTAGAACATAAATTTTTGAACATGAAGTCATAGCTTATTGTCTGCTTATATCTTCCACATTACATGGCTACCTGTAAAACAACCTACCAAACTGGGAGCAGCTAGTGTTGCATGTGAGATTAAATGGCAGAATATAGAGAGGGAACCATGAAGCTATAGTTTCCAGAAATTCAGATAAAGGAATCTTATTTTGAATTAATTTTCCAAATTAGAATTTAGAATTAGTGCCAGTAGAAGAATCTTCTGGCTAGTAGAAGGTGGTATAAGCATATTATCACACAAAGGCAAATAAACTGGCTTCCATCTACATCTCCAGGAACGGGTATGCTCCCACTCATGTTGGGAAAATGGAACCAGCTTACCAGACTTCCGTTTAGGCTTATTCGAGGCGTTCCCATAGATGCTCTTATCCATCATGATCTTAGCAGTTGATTTCGTAGGCTCTTGATTCTAAAAATGGAGATAGGAGTTAAGGTTAGTAAGATTTATAAAACAGAGCTGGTGTCAAATCTGGTCTGTAGGTCAGGGGGACCTACAGCTGGGACTCCTGGCAGTGGCAGCACTGTGTGGGGATCAAAATGCTCTGTAAGGAGCCACTTAATGTTGTGACAGGTTTTTAATGATGTAAAGGTAAAGCTACTGTTCTGGGCTGGTGGTAATCAGGGAAAACTTTGAGGGGAGAGGGAAGGGAGTTGGCTCAGAAACACAACCAAGATTTAACATGAGGGAGAACAAGCATTTATTAAATAACAGAATTTGTTGATCTTCTCTGTATGTCTAACTAGCTGATGTTTCTACCATTTATTGGACTCTCACTTTCAAACTGCTTCCTCTATGTTAACAACTCTTATGCAAATCATTTTCTTTTTAATTAAGTAAAAGCAGCAATTTGGGACATTATGTACTGGGAGAGCATTAGCTTTCCTGGCTCCTCCCTTCATCCCCCCAAACATGCTATTAAGATAAATCCTACAAGCTTGGCAGCCTACCAAGGCTAAGGAGAAAGATGGCTTAATCAGTAAGCTGGAAGGAGCCATCTTGTATTTTAAGTGTCTTCCTCATAATTTTTTGTTTGTTTATTAACTGTAATTTCCCTTTGTTCTTTCCTAGTCTTCAGCAGAAACTATGTTTGGGAGAATTAGAGGAGGTGACTATATTCATGGTTTTTTTTTTAAAGAAAGTTAATATGGGAAGAGCAAAAGACATTTGGAGAAGCAGTTTACAATGTTAAGAAGCAGTGTGAAATACTTTGTAGTGTGCCTCCCGTTTCTTTAATCTCCATAGCAGCACCATATGAACATGACTTATTATTTTATCAGTTTTATAGACAGGGAAAATGATGCTAAGGCAGGTTGAGAAATTTGTTCAAGGTCACATGGCTAATTGTGATGGAATCAGGAAGCAAACTAGAGACTTTCATGCTACATCCCACACTCTCAACCCCTGTGCTATTGGGTCAGCAGTTTGAGGCAACAATTAGGGAGGGTTTGAGGGAAAGCTGCCCCAGGAAGACTCTGAAACTCAAGGATAAACTGAAATTCCTGCTTTTATGTAGAATGAGAACTTATATATTAAAGAAGAGTGTTGGGCTCTTCAAGACCTGAGAACTTGAACACATTTGAGTTAAACATGGACATTAGGAAAACACCTTCAATGTCCCTCGTGGAACCTTTAATAAGCTTTCATTCAATATATACTCGTGAGGCAAGTTTTGGGGGAGAAGGAGAATGTGTTTTGAGTTTGATGCCTTCTGCTAATAGAGTAAGTGGACTGAATTGATGTAAAACATCTTTAACAACCAAATATACAATTTTCTGATGTATTCATTTGTAGCAGATATTTCTCATATTCTGGGTATTATAATTAGCATCTCCTGGGACAATACTACCAGCTTGGAAAAGACAAGAAATAAAAATAAATTCTCTACCTCACTTGGAACTCCCTAAAATCCAGTCTACAGTTAGGCTGATGGAGATCTAGTGAGGTTCAGATAGGCTGATGGAGATCTAGTGAGGTTCAGATAGGCTGATGGAGATCTAGTGAGGTACAGTTGTCTCTAGGTATTTGCAGGGGCCTGGTTCCAGGACAGCACTCCCTCTTCCCATGAATACCAAAATCAAGGGATGCTCAAGTCCCTTATATAGAATGACATAGTACAGTCAGGGCCCAGGAGCCACATGTTCTGTGTTCTAGGATACGAAGAACTGACTGTATTTTCATTGTATTTCTCAGTTTACCTGAGTATGTGTCTCTTCTTGAGAGAGATTTTCACGTGTTCCACTTTCACCTGCTTCAAATTGAGTACGTGTCTCCTCTGGAAAGGGATATTCACATCTTCTGGATTCAGCTCCTTCAGAAAAGACTGCATTAATTCAAACACTGAAACAAACAACCATATTAACTAGTCCAACTATCCAATTCAACCAAGTTCAAGTCACTGTGATCTGGAATTGGTGGCAATTTCAGTTGGTAGGAAATGGGGTCACTTTAAAAAAAGAGATTAAAAGTCTTTTATTATAAAGATTGTGTAACAAATGTGCAGAAAGTTTGGAAAGTACAGAGACAAAATCATTTACTGTCCCACCATCCCCAAAGTACTTTTATATTAATATGTACTAAGCATGCCAGGCCCATTGGTAAGCAGTGGGGATACATAAGAAAGCAAATGAGTGATGATCCGTGCTCTCTTGGAGAAGACGGATCAGCAAATATACGAACAAAAAAATACATGATGGGAAAATAGGACTCTGTGCATAATGGGCTATGGGAGCACATGGAAAGTGCAGTTCTGTGAATTTGGGATGTATCAGTGATGCTGAGATTTAAGGAATAAGAAGTTAACTCCCTGGAATGGGGAGATGTGGGGGCAAGCACTTTTAGAGGGTTCTAGGCAGAAGGAAGGGGAAAAAATGTGCAAAGGTTCAGGAATGAGAGACCACGAGGTCTCTTATATTATGTGAACCATTAGCCGTTTGATATGGCCACATTTTAGATTGTGGGGAGGGAAGGTGGCTGAAGAATGAGCAGATGATGAAGTTTCCCATACTATGTCCTATTTCTGCTTAATGTGAAGATTGGTGGGGACCCATGGAATGACAGTATTGTGTTCACATGGATTCAAAGGTTTATAACTGTAACACAATAAAGATAAAATTTGTTTAAAATTAGCAAGAGAGTGTTGTATCAGTGCTACTTTTACTTCACATGTATCATTGGTCTTTTCCAAGGTTCTACCTGGGAAATTAATTGTTTAATGCTTATTAAGCATTCAATTGTGTTAATTTAATTAACCATTCATTGATCATTAGACGTTTTGATAACTTCTGATTTCTATTCTTATAAATAATGCTTAATTACCTTAATTACTTTTTAATTACTTTTTTTATTGGAGGATAATTGTTTTACAGAATTTTGTTGTTTTCTGTCAAACCTCAACATGAATCAGCCATGGGTATACATATATACCCTCCCTTTTGAAGCCCCCACCCATCTCCCTCTCCATCCCACCCCTCTAGGTTGATACAGAACCCCTGTTTGAGTTTCCTTAGCCATACAGCAAATTCCCATTGGCTATCTATTTTACATATAGTAATGTAAGTTTCCATGTTACTCTTTCCATACATCTCACCTTCTCCTCCTCTCTCCCCATGTCCATAAATCTATTATCTATGTTTCTCCATTGCTGCCCAGTAAATAAATTTCTTCAGTACCATTTTTCTAGATTACATATATATGCCTTAGAATATGATATTTATCTTTCTCTTTCTGACTTACTTCATTCTGTATAATAAGTTCTAGGTTCATCAATCTCATTAAAACTGACTGAAATGTATTCCTTTTTATGGCTGGGTAATATTTCATTGTGTATATGTACCACAACTTCTTTATCCCTTCATCTGTCGATGGGCACATGTAGGTTTCTCCCATGTTCTAGCTATTGCAAATAGTGCTGCAATGAACAATGAGATACATGGGTATTTTTCAATTGTGATTTCCTCAGAGTATATGCCTAGGAGTGGGATTTCTGGGTCATATGGTGGTTTTATTCCTAGTTTTTTTAGGAATCTCCATACCGTCTTCCATAGTGGCTGTATCTATTTACATTACTATCAACAGTGCAAGAGTATTCCTTTTTCTCCACACCCTCTCCAGCATTTACTGAGTGTAGACATTTTTATGATGGCCATTCTGACTGGTGTGAGGTGATACCTCATTGTAGTTTTGATTTGCATTTCTCTAATAATGAACAACATTGAGCATCTTTTCATGTGTTTGTTTGTAAGCCATCTGTATGTCTTCTTTGGAGAAATGTCTGTTTAGGTTTTTTTCCCACTTTTTGACTGAGTTGTTTGTTTTTCTGGTACTGAGTTGTATGAGCTGCTTGGGTATATTGGAAATTAATCCTTTGGCAGTTGTTTCATTTGCTATTATTTTCTCCTATTCTGAGGGTACAAAGATCTATTTCTGCTTTATTGACTATGCCAAAGCCTTTGACTGTGTGGATCACAATAAACTGTGGAAAATTCTGAAAGAGATGGGAATACCAGACCACCTGATCTGCCTCTTGAGAAATTTGTACACAGGTCAGGAAGCAACAGTTAGAACTGGACATGGAACAACAGACTGGTTCCACATAGGAAAAGGAGTTCATCAAGGCTGTATATTGTCACCCTGTTTATTTAACTTATATGCAGAGTACCTCATGAGAAACACTGGACTGGAAGAAACACAAGCTGGAATCAAGATTGCCGGGAGAAATATCAATAACCTCAGATATGCAGATGACACCACCCTTATGGCAGAAAGTGAAGAGGAACTAAATAGCCTCTTGATGAAAGTGAAAGTGGAGAGTGAAAAAGTTGGCTTAAAGCTCAACATTCAGAAAACGAAGATCACGGCATCCGGTCCCATCACTTCATGGGAAATAGATGGGGAAACAGTGGAAACAGTGTCAGACTTTATTGTTCTGGGCTCCCAAATCACTACAGATGGTGACTGCAGCCATGAAACTAAAAGACGCTTACTCCTTGGAAGGAAAGTTATGACCAACCTAGATAGCATATTGAAAAGCAGAGACATTACTTTGCCAACAAAGGTTCGTCTAGTCAAGGCTATGGTTTTTCCTGTGGTCATGTATGGATGTGAGAGTTGGACTGTGAAGAAGGCTGAGCGCCAAAGAATTGATGCTTTTGAACTGTGGTGTTGGAGAAGACTCTTGAGAGTCCCTTGGACTTCAAGGAGATCCAACCAGGCCATTCTGAAGGAGATCAGCCCTGGGATTTCTTTGGAAGGAATGATGCTAAAGCTGAAACTCCAGTACTTTGGCCACCTGATGTGAAGAGTTGACTCATTGGAAAAGACTCTGACGCTGGGAGGGATTGGGGGCAGGAGGAGAAGGGGACGACAGAGGATGAGATGGCTGGATGGCATCGCTGACTTGATGGACGTGAGTCTGAGTGAACTCCAGGAGTTGGTGATGGACAGGGAGGCCTGGCGTGCTGTGATTCATGGGGTCGCAAAGAGTCGGACACGACTGAGCGACTGATCTGATCTGATCTGATGTCATGTCATCTGCAAACAGTGAGAGCTTTACTTCTTCTTTTCTGATCTGGACTCCTTTTATTTCTTTTTCTTCTCTGATTGCTGTAGCTAGGACTGCCAGAACTATGTTGAATAATAGTGGTGAAAGTGGACACCCTTGTCTTGTTCTTGATCTTAGGGGAATGCTTTCAATTTTTGACCATTGAGAATAATGTTTGCTCTAGGCTTATCATATATGGCCTTTACTATGTTGAGGTAGGTTCCTTCTATGCCCATTTTTTGAAGAGTTTTAATCATAAACGGATGTTGAATTTTGTCAAGGGCCTTTTCTGTATGTATAAGATTTTCATATGGTTTTTATCTTTCAATTTGTTAATATGGTGTATCACATTGGTTGATTTGCATATACTGAAGAATCCTTGCATCCCTGGAATAAATACAACTTGATCATGTTGTATGAGCTTTTTGATGTGTTGCTGAATTCTGTTTGCTAAAATTTTGTTGAGGATTTTTGCATCTATGTTCATCAGTGATATCGGCCTATAGTTTTCTTTTTTGTGTTGTCTTTGTCTGGTTTTGGTATCAGGGTGATGGTGGCCTTGTAGAATGAGTTTGGAAGTGTTCCTTCCTCTGCAGTTTTTTGAAAGAGTTTTAGAAGGATAGGCATTAGCTCTTCTCTAAATGTTTGATAGAATTCTCCTGTGAGGCCATCTGGTCCTGGGCTTTTGTCTTTTGGGAGATTTTTACCACAGCTTCAATTTCAGTGCTTGTAATTGGGTTGTTCATAATTTCTATTTCTTCCTGGTTCAGTCTTGGAAGATAGAACTTTTCTGAGAATCTGTTCATTTCTTCCAGGTTATCCATTATATTGCCATATAGTTGTTCATAATAGTCTCTTATAATCCTTTGTATTTCTGCATTGTCTGTTGTAACCTCTCCTTTTTTCATTTCTGACTTTGTTGATTTGACTCTTCTCTCTTTGTTTCTTGATGATTCTGGCTAATGGTTTGTCAATTTTATTTATCTTCTCAAGAGAACCAGCTTTAGTTTTATTAATCTTTACAATTGTATGGACATTTGATAACTTCTAATTTTTATTTTTATAAATAATGCTTACCTTAATTATTTTTTGCTTTATTTATTTACAATAAATATCTAGAAATTATATTATTAATTTATTTTTATTGAGATATAATTGACATATTTAGAAATTACATTATTTAAGCAAGGGATAGAAATACTTTTAGGGCTTTTGGAATCTTGTGATAAACTTATTTGATCAATTTATATTGGTGTCAAGATAAGAATGTATATCAGAAAAACTACATTTTTAAAAGTTTTAGAATTTATTTTTAATTGGAAGATAATTGTTTTACAATGTTGTATTGGTTTCTGCATTGAACAACATGAATCAGGCATAAGTATATATAATCCCCCCTTTCTCTTAAACTTCTCTCCCACTCACTACATTTTTTGAGCTTTAGTCATTATAATTCTTTAAAAATCTCATGAATGAAATAGGCTAACATTTAATTTCTGTTTCTTTGAATATTAGTAGTGTTGAACTTTTGACTACATATTTTTTTCAATAAAACTTTTCTTCCATCAACTGTCCCTTGTTGATCTCTTGATTGGTAATATTCTTATCAATGCAGAATTTTAAAATTAATTTCTGTATTTCTAAATTTAGAACAATGTTCCCTTCAGAGAAATGAAAAATATTAAAGAATATTTATTCCATAATTCAAATATAACTCAATTTTTAAAACTATCTCAAATTTATTTTCCAAATTTTAATCACTAGCTTATAGCAGTTATTAAATAATCATTTATATTATGATTCAGTTTCATTCATGCAAAATTTGTACAGAGAATAGGTTTATAATAAGTTTATTTATTCAGTTCTATGATTTATATCTCTGTTATTCAGACAACACAACAGCATTTTCATTATTACTGCTATATAAAATATTTTAACTTTTGGAAAGAACTAGAAATTTCCTCATCAATCTTTTCTTCATATTATTTTTATATACTTATAATGTTTATAATATATGATACCTATTATAATTATGTACTTATTTTATAGATTAAATATAGAATAATTTCTAACTATAACTTATATATTGTCAGTCATAATTCACACATTGGATATCAAATATGGCAGTTAAAAGATTCCTCAATACTTTAGGTAGAGTGCGTACAAGTTTCCAAATACTATAGGACTATTTCATAAAAGAAAAATAAGTTCCCAATTATTCAAAGAGTTCTAACTTACATACCTGATGTTGTTGGATCAGCTGGTTTATGTGAAGCTATATACTTCCTAGTGTTCCACCTGAATCTTTTTGAATAAATGGAAGTTTGAACAATTGTTACCTTTGTGAAATCTTCAGTGCCTTGTATCTGAAAATCAACAGATTACAAGCTAATTTCTAAGTAAAAATCTAACAATTAAATGTTCTCTAGTAAGCTACTATCTCAGACCCTCTCTAAATATCTGGGCCTGAAAATTGACATTGTAAATAAATATTGAAGTGAAGTGAAGTGAAAGTCGCTCAGCTCTGTCTGACTCTTTGCGACCCCATGGACTGTACAGTCCATGGAATTCTCCAGGCAAGAATACTGGAGTGGTAGCCTTTCCCTTCTCCGGGAGATCTTCCCAACTCAGGGATTGAACCCAGGTGTCCCGCATTGCAGGTGGATTCTTTACCATCTGAGCCACCAGGGAAGCCCAAATAGGCATTAGATATAGCCAAATACTTGGGTATGTTAGCTTTGTGAAAGTCAATATTCTATATGCTCTCACTGATTTTAAATTATTTTGTCCATTTTTATTACAAATGAGAAAAATAGTGAAGACTTAATCATCCACGACTCTTTAAAATATCGCCCAGAGTATTTTTCTATGTGGCATAAAGAAAGTCTGAATGTCAATGGATTTCAAGATATCTTCCAATCCAAACCCACAGTGAGGAGAGCTTTATGCCCAGGACAGTAGACAGAGTTGGGCAGGTTTGGATTGCCTAAAGAATCTCTTTCTTGGTTATCTAAATTCCCAATCCAGCATCCCTAACTAAGCTCTATTATCACATATTCAGGGATAGAGGTAGGAAGCACCATAGTTAAGAATAATGTTTCACTTCCTCTCACTGGCTATCAGATTAGTAGTATCCATGTGGAAATTTTTCTTATGACCATTTCTCAGCTCAGGATTCCTCATACCTCCAATATATTTTTCTTGTGTCCCATATCTACTTTTTAAGCACTTCTATCATAACTGGACATGGAACAACAGACTGGTTCCAAATAGGAAAAGGAATACACCAAGGCTGTATATTGTCACCCTGCTTATTTAACTTATATGCAGAGTACATCATGAGAAATGCTGGGCTGGAAGAAGCACAAGCTGGAATCAAGATTGCCAGGAGAAATATCAATGACCCCAGATACGCAGATGACACCACCGTTATGGCAGAAAGTGAAGAGGAACTAAAAAGCCTCTTGATGAAAGTGAAAGAGGAGAGTGAATAAGTTGGCTTAAAGCTCAATATTCAGAAAAGTAAGATCACGGCATCCGGTCCTATCACGTCGTGGCAAATAGATGGGGAAACAGTGGCTGACTTTATTTTTCTGGGCTCCAAAATCACTGCAGATGGTGACTGCAGCCATGAAATTAAAAGATGCTTACTCCTTGGAAGGAAAGTTATGACCAACCTAGACAGCATATTCAAAAGCAGAGACATTACTTTGCCAACAAAGGTTAGTCTAGTCAAGGCTATGGTTTTTCCAATGGTCATGTATGGATATGAGAGTTGGACTATAAAGAAAGCTGAGTGCTGAAGAATTGATACTTTTGAACTGTGGTGTTGGAGAAGACTCTTGAGAGTTCTTTGGACTGCAAGGAGATCCAACCAGTCCACCCTAAAGGAGATCAGTGTTCACTGGAAGGACTGATGTTGAAACTGAAGCTCCAATACTTTGGCCACCTGATGCAAAGAGGTGACTCATTTGAAAAGACCCTGATGATGGGAAAGATTGAGGCAGGAGGAGAAGGGGACAACAGAGGATGAGATGGTTGGATGGCATCACCGACTTGATGGACATGAGTCTGGGTAGACTCCGGGAGATGGTGATGGACAGGGCGGCCTGGCATGCTGCGGTTCGTGGGGTGGCAAAGAATCGGACACGACTGAGCGACTGAACTGAACTGATCATAGCTGTAAACATTTATGTGTCTATTTTTATATATATCTTTTTGCTTGGTTGAGAGATCTCTTGAGGGTAAGTTGCAAGACTCATTTGTTTTGATCACTCTAGCATCTAGCACTGTTTCTGTCATAGTTGCATAAAAAATACGCTTACTTTAATTAACTCTTGGTCTCTCTTTCAATTTACTTTCTTTAGCAGTATTTTATGTGTCCTCTGATTCTCCTAGACATGTACCTCTCTTACTCTACCCCAGTACTCATACATACACACACAAACACATACATATACTACGATATTCCTTCATTCTCTCTTTCTTCTCATGGCACAGCTTTTCATTTTAATTGGGCTTCCCTGGAGGCTCAGACAGCAAACAAACTGCCTGCAATGCAGGAGACCCAGGTCCTGGGGAAGGGAATGGCAACCCACTCCAGGATTCTTGCCTGGAGAATCCCATGGACAGAGGAGCCTGCTGGGCTACATCCATGGGGTTGCAAAGAGTTGGACATGACTGAACAACTAAGCACACACATAACTCAACAGCTTAAATATGAGAACATCCTTTATTTTTACATTCACTTTCAAAGTAGCTGAAGAAATACCAGTAATACTCACTTCAGCTTAGGACTGAAAGAACCTTTTTATATCACTGTTGATATAATCCAGAGAGAGTAGTCCTGCAATATGTACAGGAAATGAATAGGTCCTCTTTTGCTATTTACAATTGTACCAAAATGTATAGCTTGGCCTGATTCATTGATAGTGAATGGGAACAGGTTGGTGTTTGGGCTACCCAGTGCCAAAGCAATCAGTGAACTGGGAGTGTGTGTGCTGTGTGTGCGTTCGTGTAGTGGTAGGGGAATGGGGGAGAATGGGAAGGTGGAAAAGTGACACTTTTTCTACTATTAACTCATTGTTGGACAAATGGAATATTGACCTGAAGATATGAATCAATATTTCTTTACCTGATGACATGTTATAGGAATTAAGAAAGGAGCCTTATAAGCTTTTCGTAACTGACAATCTTCCACAGCTCCATGGATGAGGATGACATAAATTACTGTTTCATCATAGATATCAGTTTTGGTGTTCTTTGGTATATCTTTTACATAAATGTTACTGAGTTTTAATTGCATCTTGTAATTCCAATCCTATAAGAAAAATACAATTTCATAGTCTATTGTTTATAAAGATTAATATAAATTCCTAAAGAGTTAATTTCTAACAATACTTTAGTTCATTTTCATTCAGAGAGAAGGACAATTTCACATAAGCACCTCTTACCTCATAAGATAAATGTTCCCTGATTTTTTTGGCAGTAATAGAAAGTCCAAGTTTTAGCCACATTCTGTATTCAATGTGAGGATAAAATTGTTCAAAAGCTTCATACAAGTGATTTTTGGGGATAAAACATGTCTGGAAAAAAGAGGATGTCAACTTATTATTTCATTCTGTGCATTCATGATTCAATGAAATGAGATTTTCTCATATACATGTAACATTAAATCTAATAATATTTAAATTATGCAGATTCATTTTATTGCCTGGAAACCTAATAAAATGTATCTACTTAGTAAATATTTTTACAATCTTGTCATATACTATGTATTAAAAGGCTGTATGATTTAATGAGACTTCTTTATTATTCTTATAGATTCTGAAAAAAATAGAAAACAAAGACTCAAAGATCATTTAACCTTTTAAACTAAAGACATAAGTATTTCTAAAAACATTATTTGGGGGCAGAAAATGTTTTGGTTAGTAATAAAATTCTGATACTAACAATGATTAGACTATTGACTCTTAGGGATAAACTGCTATGAAGACACAAGAGATTGTGTTTGTTGGTTTTAAATTCTCTTGGTAATCAGCCATGAGTAGGTTTGCTGGGTAATATAGTAAATGTGTATTTATAATAAACTGCTAAACTGTTTTCAGATGAGGCTGTAACATTTACCCTTTAACTAGCCACTTATGAGAATTTCAGCTGATTGACATCCTTGCTAATACTTTGTGTTCAATCTATGTATTTTTAGCCAATGTAGTATGTATATAGTGATACCTTATCATGATTTTAATTTGCATTTCTCTGAGCACTAATGATATTGAGCATCTTTTTCATATGTTTATGGGCCATTTGTATATTCTTTTATGAAGTATCTGTTCAAATCCATTGCCCAATTTTAAATTCTGAAGCATAGTTGATTTACAATATTTCATTAGTTTTAGGTGTACAACATAGTGATCCAATATTATTATAGATTATACTGCATTTAAAGTTATTACAGAGTATTGACTTCATTCCCTGTGCTGTACAATATATCCTTCACAAATGGTAATTT
Organism: Bos mutus; assembly: GCF_027580195.1. Taxonomy (NCBI): domain Eukaryota; kingdom Metazoa; phylum Chordata; class Mammalia; order Artiodactyla; family Bovidae; genus Bos; species Bos mutus. The sequence continues at coordinate 56,056,428 of NC_091617.1, forward strand.
GTACCTCTTAAGCCCTAAGCAAGAGTACTGAAGTGGGTTGCCCTATTTTGTCCTACTCCCTTTCCTCTCCCTACTGATAACCACTACTTTGTTTTCCATTTCTGTAAATCTGTTTCTGTTTTGTCATATTAACTTGTTTGTTTTATTTTTTAGATTCTGCATAAAAGTGATAACTTACAGTACTTGTCTTTCTCTGTCTTTCTATTATTTCATTAAATATAATACCCTCCAAGTCCATCCATGTTGTTGCAAATAGCATAATTTCATCCTTTTTTGGTTTAGTAATACTGTATATATATATATATATATACACACACACACAGTATTTGATATATATATATATATATATATATATATATATATATATATATATCTCAAATCTCTCTTTATCCATTCATTTGTTGATGGACATTTTGGTTGCTTTCACATCTTGGGTGTTATAAATAATACTACTGTGAATATGGAGGAACATGGATCTTTTCAAATTCATGTTTTTATTTTCTTCACATACCTATCTAAGAGCAGAATTCCTGGATCATATGATAGTTCTATTTTTAGTTTTTTTGAGAAACCTCCATACTGTTTTTAATAGTGGCACAAATTTACATTTCTGCCAACAGTGTAGGTTGTTGGTGGTGTTGTTCAGTCACTAAGTCATGTCTGACTCTTTTGTGACCTCATGGTCTGCAGCCTGCCAGGCTCCTCTGTCCATGGGATTTCCCAAGTAAGAATACTGGAGTGGGTTGCCACTTCCTTCTTCAGGGGATTTTCCTGACCCAAGGCTCAAACCTGGGTCTCTGGCATTGGCAGGTGGATTATTTACTACTGAGCCACCAGGGAGACCTTGGAGCGTTCCCTTCATCCACATCCTCACCAATATTTGTTATTTGTAGACTTTTTGATGATAGCCATTCTGACAGAGGTGAGGTGATAACTCACTGTAATATTGAGTTGCATTTCTCTGATATTTACCAATGATGAGCATCTTTTCATATGCCTGTTGACCTTCTGTATATCTTATTTGGAAAAATATCTATTCAGGTCTTCTGCCCATTATATAATTGAGTTGTTTTGATATTGAGTTGTATGAACTGTTTATGTGTTTTGGATATTAATCTGTTATTGATCATGCAATTTGCAAATATTTTCTACTGATCAATAGGATGATTTTTTATTTTGTCAATGGTTTCCTTTTGCGTGGAAAGGCTTTTAAGATTAATTAGGTATCATTTGCTTGTTTTTGCAGTTGTTTCCTTTGCCTTAGGAGACATATTCAAAAAAATATTGCTAGGTTTATGTCAAAGAGTGTTCTGCCTATGATCCCTTCTAGAGTTCACAGTTTACAGCCTTACATTTAGGTCTTTAATTCATTTTCAATTTTGTATTTGGTGTGAGAAAAAGTTATAATTTCATTCTTTTACATGTAGCTGTCCAGTTTTCCCAGCAACACTTATTGAAGAGTCTGTATTTTCTCCATTGTATATTTTTGCCTTGATTTAGATTAGTTGACCACAAGTACGTAGGTTTATTTCTGGATTCTCTGTTCTGTTCTATTAATCTATGTCTCCTTTGCCTTTAGCTTCTCTTCTTTTCTCAGCTATTTGTAAGGCGGCCCCCCGCTCCCAGACAACCATTTTGTCTTTTTGCATTTCTTTTTCTTGGGGATGGTCTTGATCCCTGCCTCCTGTACAATGTCACGAACCTCTGTCCATAGTTTTTCAGGCACTCTGTCTATCAGATCTAATCCCTTGAATCTATTACTCCCTTCCACTGTATAATCGTAAGAGATTTGATTTAGGTCATACCTGAATGGTCTAGTGGTTTTCCCTACTTTCTTCAATTTCAGTCTGAATTTGGCAATAAGGAGTTCATGATCTGAGCCATAGTCAGCTCCCGGTCTTGTTTTTGCTGACTGTATAGAGCTTCACCATCTTTGGCTGAAAAGAATATAATCAGTCTGATTTTGGTATTGACCATCTGGTGATGTCCACATGTAAAGTCTTCTCTTGTGTTGTTGGAAGAGGGTGTTTGCTATGACCAGTGCGTTATCTTGGCAAAACTTTATTAGCCTTTGCCCTGCTTCATTTTGTACTCCAAGGCCAAATTTGCCTGTTACCCCAGGTATCTCTTGCCTTCCTACTTTTGCATTCCAGGCCCCCATGATGAAAAGGACATCTTCTTTGGGTGTTAGTTCTAGAAGGTCTTGTAGGTCTTCATAGAACTGTTCAACTTCATCTTCTTCAGTGTTATTGGTTAGGGCATAGACTTGGATTACTGTGATATTGAATGGTTTGCCTTGGAAATGAACAGAGATCATTCTGTCATTTTTGAGATTGCACTCAAGTACTGCATTTTAGACTCTTTTGTTGACTATGATGGCTACTCCATTTCTTCTAAGGAATTCTTGCTCACAGTAGAAGATATAACGGGCATCTGAATTAAAATTGCCTGTTCACTAATTTTAGTTCACTAATTTCTAAAACGTCCATGTTCACTCTTGCCATCTCCTGTTTGACCACTTCTGCTGCTGCTGCTAAGTCGCTTCAGTCGTGTCCAACTCTGTGCAACCCCATAGAAAGCAGCCCACCAGGCTCCTCTGTCCCTGGGATTCTCCAGGCAAGAATACTGGAGTGGGTTGCCATTTCCTTCTCAATGCATGAAAGTGAAAAGTGAAAGTTAAGTCGCTCAGTCGTGTCCAACTCTTAGTGACCCCATGTACTGGAACCTACCAGGCTCCTCCGTCCATGGGAATTTCCAGGCAAGAGTACTGGAGTGGGGTGCCATTGCCTTCTCTGTTGACCACTTCTAATTTACCTTGATTCATGGACCTAACATTCCTAACAAATCAGTACTTTGTTTCAAAGTCTATATTCCTGATGTTAATATTGTTACACAGCTTTCTTATTTCTATTTGCATGAAATATTTTTTCCCATCCCTTCACTTTCAACCTGTGTATATCTTTAACTCTGAAGTGAGTCTCTGGTAATCAGCATTGTTTTTTATCCAATCAACTAACCCATATCTTCTGACTGGAGCATTTAGTCTATTGACATTTAAAATGATTACTGATAGGTGTGTGCTTATTGCCACTTGTTTTCTGGTTGTTTTTGCAATTCTTCTCTGTCCCTTTCTCCTTTTTTAGTTTCTTCCTTTGTGGTGTGATGATTTTCTTTAGAGGTACGCTTTGTTCCTTTTTTCTCTAGTTTTATGTGTGTCTATTGTAGGTTTTTGACTTGTGCTTACTATCAGGTTCATATATGTTAACCTGTAACTAGATCTACTTGTTTTAAACAGATAGTCATTTAAGTTCAAACATATCCTAAAATTACTTTCTTTACTTCTCCCAGGCTTTATGTCTTTGGTGTCATATCCCTAACTATTTATTCTAGTCCTAGTTAACTTTACAATTTTTTTGTCTTTTAATCTTGTAATAACTTAATTGACTGATCTACAGGCTTTACTATGTATTCGCCTTTACTAGTGGGTTATTGTTCCTTTCTTGACCTTTTTTACTGCCATCCCCAAACTACTCTTTTTAGTTTTAAAATTTTCATTTGATTCTTTCTTGAATATTTCCTATGTCTTCTCTCATAAAGATTATATTTTTCTTTAGTTGCTTGAACATGTTTCCTTTTAGTTCTTTGAATCTATTCTGAGCTCCTAGTGTCTTCATTTAGTCCATAGTCTGGGTAATTTCAGGATTGTTCCACTCCCCCTTTCCACATTAAGGGTCACATTTTCATGTTTCTTTGCTTGCTTAGTAATTCATGATTCCTGAAGATAAATTGTTGATATTCCAGGTTCTGTTATCTTCCTGTGATCATTGTTGATGTTTGTTGCAGTAGACCCCTTCATTTACTGTCTGATAACCTTGACTTTGTATAGGTTGTGTTTTATGATTTGTTTTGTTTAATCAGTAGAAAACTCTAGGCATTTCCCATGATTGTGTAATTTCATGGTACTTAACCTCCAAACTGAAGTCTGCCAGGGCTTGCTCTCAGGCTTGTTTTAGCAAGTTTATAGTTAGTCTCACTAGGCCATGATATTTGCTCTCACCTATGTGCTCACCTACATGCCAGAGGTTTTAAAAAGTCTCTCTTTTCTATCAAGATAGAACCTTAAAATACCTCAAATCCCTGACCCTCCTTGACCTTTAACATCTCTGTTCCATTCTTAGCAATCTGGTAATGTAGTTTTGTCTCACCTCGTGCATTTGCAACCTATCCCTCAACCAAGGACTTGTGGACCACACAGGTTGCTCAGGTCTCCCTCTGTAAACTCTGATCCTATGCCCCACCCTACAGATTCCAATCTACTTTAGTTGCCACAATTTCTAATCTCTCCCATCTCAGTGCAGCAGGATCATTATTTTCCTTTTGGATTCTTATTGAACTGTGGTCAGAAATTGTCCCAGTCAGAGGGTGAAGGTGGATGTGGAGCTTATCTCATGAGTTTCTCTGCTCTTGAGGTTTCCAGACTTAACACTGCCTGTTTTCCGATGGTTGAAAATATTTGCCTCATATATTTTGTCAAGTTATGGTTATTTATGGTAAGTGTGCCACTATGTTCTCAGTAACTTCCTTATATTCAGAAGCAAAAGGCTAAAGTATTTTTAGGCAAATGTCAGATATCATATAATTTCACTTATAAATATTCTAATATGCATTGTTGAACGATAGAGGCAAAGTTTTCCTTTGCCGTCTTCCTCCCCTTCCTCTTCCCTTTTTATCCCTTTGATTTGTTAAAAAATAAATGGGTTATTGGCCTGTTGACATTCCACACTCTAGATTTAGCTAATTATTCTCTCTTGGTGTCAGTTAACTTGTTTCCTGCATTTTCTGTAAACTGGTTGGAACTAGAATTCAGGTTTTCTCTTTTCTTGTGCAAGAAGAGTCCATGGTGCTAGTAC